>NC_135335.1:32787363-42787363 GCF_023851605.1 Tamandua tetradactyla
TGGGTTCAAGTCCCAGCTCCACCTCACCCGAGCAGTGACTTCTGTTAAGCAGGCTAAGAGCAGTGCTGCCTTGCTGGGGTGTCATGAGGAAGTGGGACATGGGCCACCTTCATGAAATAGGAGCAATGGCTGTTGTTACCACACCTGGTGCAAGTAAAAATCCATGGATATAAGCTATCCATGTGTAAATGAGGGTGTGTGCACACAACCCCATTTTCCTCCTCCAAGGAGAGACTCCACAGCTCCAAGCTGGCTCAGGGAGCAGCCCCCACGCGGCACCCATGGGCCCCAGACCCCACCATCCCTTACTACCTGGTAAGTTTCCTTTTAGGCTGGTTCACAGATTCCCTCTCCCTTCTTAGCGGGACTTGGCCTCCTCCTCACCCTTCAACCTTATTTCACCTCCTCACCCTCCAGCCCCGGCCACATTCGACCCTTTCCTGGGAGGGGCTCTGTGGGAGGTTAAATCCTGTACCCCAACAAACACATGCCCCTAATTTTGATCCCTGTCCCTGTGGGCGTGAACCCACTATAAATAGGACCTCTTATTTTTAGTTAAAGTGTGGCCAATCCTTAATCCGGACTGCAGAAGGCCTTATAAAGAGAAGAAACCGGAAGCCAGGGTCAGAGAAGGTCACACAGGAAGAAGCCAGAAGTTAGCAGAAACCAGAAGAGAAAGGAGAAGGCATCATCATGTGATGTGAGGCCAAATGCAACCCCAGGAAGCCAGCCTTCTAGCCTCTGAACCCATGAGACGATTTCCATTGCTGAAGCCAACCCACTGTGTGAATTTTGTCATAGCAGCTTTGGCAAACTAAGGCAGGCTCATCCCCCATCCCCAAACAGGCATCTTTAAAGCACAATGCACACACCCCTCCCTCTCTGCTCCACGCCCTCCTCCCTGGCACATCCTTCTAAAGCCAACTCCCGCTCTCAGGACAGGCTGCTGGTTACTTATCTTTCCTGCCCACCATACCAAGAGCAGAGAACAGCTGACTGCCAATCCAGAAACTGTCCCCTAAGCCGGCAGCCTCCAAATCCTTTTAGGGGGAAACTAGAGGATACTTTCTTCTGAAGCCATCTTATGCACAATATCATGATATAAAACACACAAAGGCAGAGCCCCTCAGACCCCCCAGCCTCCACCAAGCGTGCTCTGCAAAACCAGCAGAAACCATCAGGATTCTCCCTTGGGCTGCAGCCTTGGTGGGCGTGGAACTGCAGGCTGTAGGCTGTTTGGGGCCCATGTGCACGGAGGAACTGTTTACTTCTCGCCTCATCCTTGGGGAGGAACTTGGCTGTAGCCTTCATCTCGGGGGACCTTCAGCTTTAGCCCTGTCCTTGGGCTTTAATCAGATCCTTAGGGAGACAGTCCCTGGGACCACATTGGGTTAGGTTAGATTTTAGGTCAAATGAACAAAAAAAAAAAGTGGAGCTAATTTCCCTCTGATGGCCTTTAGGGGACCCATCCTCAATGCCATCGGGAGAAACTGGCCCAGTGGACCTTGAGACCAGGCGAGGAGTGGAGGGAGGAACTGTACCTGTAGCGGTCAGTGGAGAGGCTGCTTCCAGTCTCCAGGGAGCTCCTGAGGTGGCAAAGGTGAGACAGGGTTACTGACAGTTCCCCTTACACAGGAACCCCCGCAGGAGCCACCCCAGGACAGGTCCTGGAGTGGGTGAGTGCCGCTCATGCAAGAAACCATGTGCTTTCTTTCCCTCTGATGAGCTAGCCAAGAAGCTTTTTCCCACACTTCCAGTTCAGATGGCTCAGTCGGGAAGGGTCCTGGGCAAGGTCAAGTCCAACCCTCTTTCTGTCCAGATGGGGAAACGAAGCCCCAAGGCGGGCAGCGAGTTGCCCAAGGTCACGCAGGGTGTCTCCCAGCCTGAGGCTCTTTGCAGATCTGACTGCTGGCCCCTCCTGCTGCAGACACCCCCGTCCCACGGGTAAACTGGCCCCTGGCTCCCCACCCTCTTCTCATTCTACCCCCCATTCCTATTCACCACTGCAACCACCCCAGCCGTCTTCACTATTCCTAGAACACACCGAATTCATACCTACCCCAGGGCCTTTACACGTGCTGTTCTCTCTGCCTGGAATGCTCTGCACCCCCATCCTCACATGTGAGAGACCTTCTCTAAGCGTCAACAGCAACCCCCAGACCAGTCCCTGAAACTCTTCACCCCACTACTCCATTTTATTTTTTTTATTTCCTTCTGAGCTCCATAGGAAAGGTGCTTAGCCATTTATTCATTTGCTTGCTCTGTGCTGTCTTCCCACTAGCTCCCCATTGTGTCTCAGTGCCCCTCTGCAGCCTGCACAATGGGTGTAACAGATAAATTCATCAGCTCTGCCCTGCAGGTGCTTCCTGGAATCTGCCCCCTGCTACAAACCACAGGTCATAGGCGAGGAGTGCAGGCAAGAGAGGAGAGGGGACCTTGCCACCAGAATCCCGGCCCATGGGCCCCCCAAGTACCCACAGTCACTAAGGTGGTGGTAGCTCCTCTCATGGATGAGAAAACTGTTCAGAAAGGGCAAGTGGTGTGGCAGAGTCCGACGGTTCTGTGGTGGCTAGGCTGGGACTTAAAATAGCTCCTGTGAATCTGAATCGAGACCACCATGCTCCTTCCCCAAAGAGGGCTGAACCTCTGCAGACCCCCTAGGCCCAGGCACCCACCTCGGCGTCCACACTGGGCAGCTCGGAAACCCCAATTCCCTGCCAGAGAGAGACCTGGCAGCCAGCCTCTGATCTGGGTCCCAGGCACCTAGTTTCTGCCTTGTTCCTTTAACCAAGTTCTGGCTGTGCCCCAACTCCCTGGGTTCAAATCCCAGCCCTCCCTCCTACTAGCGATGGGGTTCCATGCAAGTTCCTTTACCTCCCTGCACCCCAGTTTTCTCATCTGTATAATGGGAATAATATCTATCTATCTCTTGGGGGCAAAGAATGAATCTGAAACCATTCTTTGAGAAACTTGTGACTGTTGGCTATGTCTGGTGGCATACCCTACATCCCAGACTGAACTTGGGGGCTAGGAGGCTGGAGGTCCGGTTCCCCCAACAGGGCTCTCCTGAGAAGCACCCCCGGGGACAGTGCCATTGTGATGACAGCCCACAGCCACCTCCTATCCAACATGCTGCTGCCTTCTCAGACGGGACACCCATCTCCCCATCGCCGCCCTGCTCTATGGGAGCCTATGTTTAGCCACTGGGGGCTTTGCCGTTCTGAGCCAGTGTTGGGCCATCCAAGCTTCAGCCTCAGTTTCCCTCCCTGCCCTCATACTGGAGCCTTGCTAGACATGCCTTCCCCGCGGGAGGCTGGTTCTCCTTCCCATCTCCTGTTCTGACCTGTGATTCTGCAACTTCTTGTCTAGCTTCAAGGATCACCGGCAGAAGGGCTCACGTTGAAAAGATCAGAGTCCCCAGTTGTCATCCCTGGGAGTCTCCTGTTCACAATCCACCACCTCCTCCTTCTCCAGCCCCAGCTGCTGAGACCCCAGATGGGCTCTCCCCTCCTTCGGAGCTAGGTCCACCCCAGGGCCATGCACCCTAGGCTCAGGAACTCTGCCTGGGTGCTGACGCCTTGCCAAAGTGCCAGATGGAGACGAGTGGGATGGTTTCAGCATGTACTCAACCTTCCTCCTTGGCCTGCCCTCATAGCCCTGGGCCCATTCCGGGCTGGGGCTGCCAGGAGGAGAGAGGGCAGGGTTGGAAAAGCAGGTCTCCCTCCCTGGGCCAGGACCCATGCTGGGCGTAGTGAGGAAATGGTCACATGCAGTCCCTGCCTTCAGGAAACCCTATGTCTGGATGGGGTGGCCAGCCATTCCTTCCTGGGGTGCAGACATGCCACATGAGCCAATATCGATACAACGCTACTGGGAGGCAACCAAATGGTTCTGGGGTTCCCTGAGCCCTCCCTACACACACACACAGACCCCACTCTGCCCAGGCCCAGAGCTGCCTTGCCACAAGCATAGGAATTCAGCTCCCTTAGCTCCCAGAGCTGTTCTGATCACGTGATAATAACATGGCAATATCTCAGACTGTTGCAGAGAACCTACCTGATATTCAGTGCTTTTTTCAAACACTTTCTCATCTAACCCTCACAAGTACCTCACAGGGAACATGGGATCATGCTCCCTCCCTCCATTTACAGGTGCTGAAAGTGTGGCTTGGGGAGGGGGCCCTGTACCTGGAACACCACTTCATTTCCAGGAATAAACTCCTATTCACCCTGCAAAACCTTGCTCAAATGTCAGCTCCTTCATGCAGCCTTCTCTGACTGCCTCCCACCCCAGGCAGTTTCCCTCCTCTCCTCCCTCCCTCCCTCATTTGTGTTTTCTGAGCAGTTCTTGTGTGCTAGGCATGAGAATCAGCATGTCACAAGTATTAACTCCTAAAGTCCTCCCACTAGGCCTGAGAGGAGGGACACGCCCTTACCATAATCTGACATACGGGTCCAAGAAACTGAACTGTGAGCCAAGGGATGCATGCGGAGATGGGGAGCAGTCTGCTGGACATGGCAATGCCTTGCTGGACTGAGAAGGTCCCAATGGCCATGCACGGACTGGCTTAACCCACCACAGACTGAGATCTAACCCTTTCCCCTTCTGCCTCGGGCCTCGCCACCTGCAGCCTGCATGGACCACTCTTTACTTGGCAGCTTCTGGCATCTCATGGTCCTCTCCCTGCCAACAGCCCATTTAGCCACATCCTAACGCCTTGTCTTCCCACTCCACCCCTCTGCACCGACTCAGCTCAGCTCAGCCCAACTGCACACAGGAGACGCACAGGTCCGCAGGAAAGGACCAGTGTGAGGGCACAAACACCAGGTGTGTGCCCAGCCAAGGGACAGGACCCCTCTAAGCCTCAGTGTACTCATCCAAAAGATGGGGAATGACACAAATACCCCTATCTCAGATGGCCGCTGCAAGGAAAAACCGAGCTACTGCCCACAAACAGAAAGTGCTTTGTGAACTAAAAAGTGCACCGTATGCATATTTGAATTGCTCACATAGCTATTTTATATATATATATATATATATATATATATATATATATATATATATATATGAGAGCTTTAAGATTGATATATGAGTTCTAGCACCAAGACAGCTGGATTCAAACCCCAGCTTTGCCACTTATGGGCTGTGTGACCATGGACAAGTTAATTAACCTCTCTGTGCCTCTGTTGAGTTAAATAGCTTAACACATTTAAAGCACTTAGGACAGTGGCAGGCAGAGCCAGCTTTCACATAGCTATGACTAGCACAGGATTCAAAAGATTAGCATATTATCTTGTTATTCAGTTCACCTTACATTATACTACATAGCATATATTAATGTATGCTAACAATAACATACAAATAAAATACTATGTTATATTAACACGTATATAACATGTTATGTTAACATATTAGTTCTATGTTAATATATATATTTGTTTTTTCTTTTTTCGCATGGGTAGGCTCCAGGAAGTGAACCTGGATCTCTGGCATATAGCAGGCGAGAATCTGCCACTGAGCCACTTTTGCGCCACCCAATATATATATTTGTTTTTATGTGTATAAATATATATAAAATATTCACTTTATATCTGGGGAAACGGAGGCTCAGGGAGGTACAGTGACTTGCTTGCTGCTCCCCTGTCTTTATTAAAGGCTTGCCCACCCCAAGCCCAGTGTCTGTCCGCCCCACTGGAGCTGCCTCACCTCCCCAAAGTCTGGGGACCCCAAGATCTTTGGGGGATTATGGACTGAGTTCATGCACCAGAGCTCCCTGGTCAGCCAGGCAGGGCTCCAGCCTCTCCTCCAGGCTTCCAACTCTAGATACAGGGAACAAACAGCCCACTCTGGCCACCCAGGAGCAAGGGAATGCCCCAGTACAGTCCCTCCTCCAAACCTGCCCTCAGATGCTGTCTCCTCCGCCCCCAGTCCTACTTCACAGGCTCCTGGGGAGGCCACTTCCTTTGCTCTTTCAAAACAAACTGGTTGCCTCAGCCCTACACCTTGGCCTTGGTTCTAAACAGCACAGCCATTCCTTAAAGTTCAAGAACATGAAAAGCTGCTCTGATCTGTAAGAAGTGAGGGGAGAGTCCCTGGGAGGTGGTTATGACTGGCAGGGGCATGAGAGGTGTTCCGGGTGGGGCACTGGTCATATTTTGCTTTTTGAACTGGGAGATCGTCATACAACCGTGTTCAGTTTGGGACAGTGCCACAAGCTGTTCACCGATGACGTGCGTAGTTGGCTGTATGTATTTAATATTTCAATGAAAAGTAACACTAAAAAAGTGAAACACCCGAAAGAACTGAAAACAAGGACTCAAACAGATACGCGTACACCAGTGTTCACTGCAGCATTATCCACAACAGCCGAAGGCAGAAAGAACTCACGGATACACAAAGCACGGTCCATATACACCACATACAGTGGGACGTTATTCAGCCACAAGAAAAAAGGAAACACCGATACAGGCATGACTTGGATGGACCTTGAAGACGTTATGCCGAGCAAAATAACACCAGACACAAAAGAACGAATTTTCTAAGAGGCCACTTAAACGAAATATCTAGAAAAAGCAAGTCGAAAGAGACATAAAATTGATTAGAGGTGGCCAGGGGCTGGGGGGAGGCATGGGAATTAGTGCTTGAAGGGTGCAGAGTTTCTGCTTGGGTTGAAGAAAAAGTTCTAGTAAGTGGATGGTGGTGATGGGAGCACACGATTGTGAACATAATTAATACCACTGAACTGTACACTTAAAATGGGAAAATTGATGTTATATATATGCCAATACAATAAAGACTTTGATATCTCATAGAGTTGAAAGAAAGAAAAAAGGAAGGCAATAAGGAAGGAAGAAAAGAGAAAGAAAGGAAGAGGAAAGAACAAAGAAAAGGAGGGCAGAGGGAGAGAGAAAAGAAGGAAGGAAGGAAAGAAGAAAGGAAGCAAGGAAGGAAAGATGGAAAGAAGGAGAGAGAGAAATTAGGAAGGAGAGAGAAGAAAGAAAGGAAAGGAGGAGAGAGGAAGGAAGGGAGGGAAGGAGGGAAGGAGGGAAGGAGGGAGGGAGGGAGGGAGGGAGGGAAGGAGGGAAGGAAGGAAGGAAGGAGGGAAGGAGGGAGGGAAGGAGGGAGGGAGGGAAGGAGGGAGGGAGGAAGGAGGGAAGGAAGGAAGGAAGGAAGGAAGGAAGGAAGGAAGGGAAAGGAAAGGAAACACAGAGGCTGGTAGGAAGGAAGGAAGGAAGGAAGGAAGGAAGGGAGGGAGGGAGGGAGGGAGGAAGGAAGGAAGCAAGGAAGGAAGGAAGGAAGGAAGGAAGGAAGGAAGGAAGGAAGGGAAAGGAAAGGAAACACAGAGGCTGGTTTGGCCCCAGCCCCCTGCCCAGAGTAGCAAAAAACCCAGACCTTGGGCTCAGATGGAGCTGGTGATGCCCCTTTCCTCCCGTAGCTGCTGTGTGACCTTCGGAGAGCCACCGCCCCTCTCTGGCCTCAATTTCCCTATGCTAAAAGAGGGAGTGGCCAGTGTCCCTCTATCCCTGGCTGAACAGTAGACAGCCTGGGAGCCTTTAAAAAAATACTGATGCTGGGCCCTAAACCCAGACCCATTAAATCAGAACAACTCTTTCTTGCACCTTGTTTTTTTTTGTTTTCTTCCAATTTGTTATTATTGTTGTAGTTTTTTTTTTAACTTTTAACTTTGACACCATCAAAGCCAGAGCAAAGCTTACTCGGACTGCACTAGCTGTACAATCACTCGTGTGTGTGTGTTCAGTTCCATGCAGTCATCACGTGAAACACACGTCCATCATGATCGAGATACAGAACACATTCTCCCCAAGGTGCTGCCCGCTGCCCTACAGCTACATTCAACTCCCCTCCTACAATCCTGAACCGCACCAGCCACCAAACTGGTCTGTCTCCACAGTTCTGTCATTTCCAGAAGGTTGTGCTAATGAAATCATACAATATTTGGCCTTGTGAGATTGGCCTGCTTTTGTCATCATAAGTCCTTGGGCCCCACCCATGCTGCGTGGGTCCGTCGCTCATTCCTTCCTTTTGCTGAGTGGGGCCAGACCTCGGTTTCTTGCCCCATTCACCTGCCTGAAGGACACCTGGGCCGCTTCCAGCTGCGGCGCTGTCACAGATAAAAGTGTCATTCATGATAACAGGTTTACAGACAAACTTGTTCAGTTTAACAAGTAGTTCTAGAGCACATTTCAGAGTAGAGTATGGGTTACGGTTCCACAATTTCAGGAATTTCCTCCAGGTTGTTCTGTACTAGAAACTAAAAAGAAATATCTATATAATTCTGTAGTCATAGTCATTAGTTAAATCCTAACTTCTCTGTTAACAACTCCTCCGTCTCATCTGATAATTTTCCCAAGGTTGGAAGGGATATCTGGGCGATGGCCATTCCAACTTCACGTGGAGAAGGGGTGCTGACATTTTGGGGTCCAGGGATGCAACTGGTTGATGTTCTAGAAGAGACAGGTGCCTCTAATTTTCAGGGCTGATCTGGCCTAGGAACAATCTGGAGCAGCTTAGTTTTTTAAAGCTCCCGAGATGAGTCTAATATAAACTTCCATCAGTTTTAAAAAGAACACGTTTCACTGCTTTGAGAGTTCTCCTAGGCAGGACTACCTGGAGAGGTGGGTGGGGTGGAGAGACCCTACGGTGGGGCCCAGGTGGCTCCTGGTGGCTGAAGCCGCTGCGTGTCAGGTCGGTAGACAGCCTTGCTTTCTTTCTTAGAAGGAATGGGGGAGGAGGGAGGCTCGGGGAGGCGGCTATCCATGATAGAGACCCTCTCTGGATGCCCATCTCTTTGGGGAGTCAGCTCAGCGCCCATGACAGTTTGCTATAAATAGCTTAGTTTGTGGGAGCCTGAGACCTGGCTGAGTTCCGGGGGGTGAGGGGGGTGAGGACCTGAGCCAAAACGGGAGAGCACATGAGGCAAAGAGGGGTCCAACAGCCCAGGCCCCGGAACGCAGTTTATCTGTCTCATCTACCTCAATTTCCCCCTCCCCCTTATTAAATAAGTAATACATAACTTCCTGCAACAACTGCAGAAAAACAACAAGCTGAGCACAACAAGGAAAATAAAATTATCGCCCATCCCAACTCCCCAGGAATAACCAGTGTTAATATTTGAGGGTGTTTTCCCGCCAGGCCTTGCTCTAAATGTGGGTCTGTGCCCGGACATAAATGTTTGTTAGTTACACAAAAGTATACTCTATTCTGTAATGCACTTTTCTTTTTTTTCCTTCCCCATGTACCACTGACTGTTGAATGTGTTTTCAGGTCTTTAAAAATTCCTTCACCTTATCCCTTTTCAAAGCTGCCTGGAGTCCTGGCAGGTCTTCCCCATTGCCCCATGAGGGATATTTGGTTTGGCTCCATCTTTTTTGTCTGCTCTTGTAAACAGGGCAGTGGAGAAGGTCTCGTCAATAAGGTTTTTGTGCACAGCCACATTTTTCCTGGAATAGCCGGGTCACGGGCTGGGAATGTTTTTACGGTTTGGGGTGCATATGAAAAGCCAATCCCAACATACAAGGACCAGAAGCGTCTTTAAGTGTTTGGCCAATTTTTTTAGGGCTTCTGGAGTCTCTCTGCTGGGGGGCAGAATGGGGACAGGGCAGGAGGCAGTGGGCACCTCCCCCGTGTCATGGCTAAGGGCTCCGAGCCGTTGATGTCCCGCCCCCAGCTATGGGGCACGTTACAGATTGGAGGATGGGGAGAGTCCCGGGAGGCCTGCTTCTAAAGCTGTGCTCCCCAAAAGGACAGATACCGTAGGAGTCCACTTACATGAAATACCTAGAATACGCACATTCACAGAGACCAAAAGGAGATCAGAGTTTACTGGGAGCAGGGGAGGGGGAAGGGGAAGTTATTGCCTAATGGGTGCAGAGTTTCGATCTGCACAGATGAAGAAGATTTGGTAATGGATGGTGGTGATAGCAGTGCGATATTGTGAATGTAATTCACCCCATTGAGTTGCATATTTGAAAGTGGTTAAAATCGGAAGTTTTTGTATGTTACTGGAATAAAAAAAAATTTCTTTTAAAGGCTGTGCTTAATGACCACTCAGCCTCGCCGCTGAAAAGAAAAGAACATAAAGGTGGGGAGTGCTCCCTTCTCCTGCAGAACCCGTGTCCCCAGGCTCAGTCTTGTCATCCCCCAACCTGCAGCAAGCAAGGGGCTGTGGATCCTTCCCTTTGGGGTTTCTAAAGAAGGTGGTCCCTGGATCTGGCCCAGGACGGCCTCTCCCCTAAGCCCCCGCAGCCCCTGCTATTTCATCCCCATTATCCCCAGGGGGGTGGGCTGTTTGCCCAAGGCCATCAAAGCTGGGGGCCCAGGCTTGGCCACAGATCAGGGCAGCCCCGAGCTGACTTTGGAGTTGGACAGACTCACTGGAGTTCCCAGTTCTGGGACTCATAAGCCACATGACTGCTATAGCCTCGGTTTCCTCATCTGCAAAATGGGACTGATTTTCCCGCGCCAGGGGCTACTGTGGGGCTCCCTGGGGCTGATGCGTGGCAGGCGCCTCCTAAACCAGACAGATGCGAGGTGCTGCTGCGCTGACTCACGCCCACCTTGGGCCTGCCGGGGCCTCCCCAGAGAAGGCCACCCAGGGTTCCCGTACACCCACCCTTCCTGTCCTGGCTCTGGGCCACCAGCAGCTCTGCCCGCTGGCCTGGTGGCCCCACCACCCAACACAGGGAGGCGATTGTCCCTGGGCTGGACTCCAAGGCGCTGGCTTTCACGTCCCTCCATCCTGCCAAGCTGCCCTGCCCAGGAGCTCTCTGCCTTGCCACAGCGTGGAGTGTCTGAGAGGCCCCCCACTCCCTGTCCCCATGGGCAGAGGGGTGGAGAAAGAGCCCAGGGCAGTAGGCAGAGGCCTTGGGGTGAGACCAGGGAGCCATCCAGTCCCTCGCTGGGCCTCAGTTTCCCCTTGTGCACCAAGATGAGGTTTGTGTAGAGTAGTGGTTCTTAATTTGTGTGTATGTGGGGGGGGGGGGGGGTGGCATCTCAGATCCCCTTAAGACAATGAGTCATTCATCCAACGTACCAATCATGCAGCCCCCACTTTGTGCCAGGCCCCTCCAGGAGCTCAGGGCCAACCCTTTACACCCTCACAGCCCCCACCCCACGATGCGAGAAATCCCTCCCCTCATTTCACAGACGAGGAGAGTGAGGCACCCCAATGCAACCGGAGGCATCATTCAAACACAGGGGCACACGGGCGAACAAGACGGACACAAATGGAAAAGGGGGCATAAAATCACACAAATAAGCTGATTTCAAACAGCAGAGAAGTGAAGCCGGGCAAGGGAGCCGGGGGAAGGGGCAGGGGTCATCCACACTGCCCTGGTGGATGGAAGTCTCCAGGGGAGGTGACCCCCAAGCCAAGGTCTGAAGAGGGGAAGCTGGCACACGGAGGTCAGAAGGGAGGGGGCTCCATGGCGGGGACTGGCAAGAGCAAAGGTCTGAGGTGGGCATGACCTCGGCACATTCGAGGGATGGAAAAGAAAGGCCGAGGGGCTGGGCAGAGGGCTCAGGGGGGCAGGGAGGGAGAGGGGGCAAGAGTGGGCCCGGTGGGCCGTGGAGGGGCCTGGGCCCACTGTGGGCATGACAGGCAGCCAGTACAGAGGTTGTGGGACCCTCTGTGCCTCGGTTTCCTCGACCACAAAATGGGGATAGCCACACACCACACATCTGAAAAAGCTGTCACGAGGGTTAATCAGTTAATACTCAAGATGCGTGGATTTCATTGTATATAAAGGAGCTCGAGATTAAAAACAGAATAGACTATGAAAAAAACAGCTTTCCTCCCAATTGTCCCATGTCCACCAGGCTCCCACCCAAACCTGGAGGGCATCTCTGTGGTGAGTTCCTTGTGCATCTTTGAAGAGTTTCTTTATGTCAATATAAGTAAACACGTGCATACATATACTTATAGGTATTATATACAGACATATTTTTGGGTTCTCTCATTTGTCACCCAAAGCTTATCCTGGATGCCCCATTCCCTTGCTTTGCCCCCCCAAGTACGAATACAGAGCCTATTTCCTGAGGGCACAGCAGGAGCATCCTCAGCTTATGACATTCACGATTTCACAATCAGACACTTCCCCTCCACAATGACACTTGGGTTATGTCCACTCTCCAGCTTGTACGGATGAAGGCATAAAATGAGTCCAGCAGTCAACTTTCTGAGGCAGCTTCCAGGTGAAGGGAAAGTGCCCCCTTCCAGGTATGGGCAGGTGGGGCAAGGGTGGGGAGGGCCATTCACTGAGTTGAGCTCCCAACCCTGGAGCAGCTCCAGGACACAGCAGAGACCCCGACCCGGGCTGGCCACGTCTGAGATAGGGTCCATGGGACGGCAGGCTTGCACCCCTTCACCCCACAAACACACGCTCTTAGATTATGGCTGACCTCCCGGTATCAGATGAGTGCACACACAAAGCACACTCCTATCATCTCTCTCTCACACACAAGCACACACAGGTCCTTCTCCACGGCCAGGACATTTCAGCTGGGGCTGGCCCTCAGGCATGTTAGGGACTGAACTGTGTCCACCACCACCTCCCCCAAAAGACAAGTGCAAGTCCTAAGCCCTGGGCCTGTGAATGCACCTTATTTGGAAAGAGGGTCTTTGCAGATGTAATTAGTTAAAATGAGACTGTGCTGGATGACGGTGGGTCCCCATCCAGTAGGACTGGGATTGGGGTCCTTTATAAGAAGAGGGGTTTTGGACACAGACAGACAGACAGAGAAGACAGCCATGTGGCAATGGAGGCAGAGCCTGACTTTTGCCACAAGCCAGAGAAGACCAGGAATTGCCAGCAAGAGACCATCGGAAGCCAGGACAGGCGCCTGGAACAGATTCCCCTCCAGGGATGTCAGTGGGAGCTCAGCCTGGCCGATGCCCTGACGCTTTGATTTTGGACTGCAGCCTCCAGAACTGTGAGACGACACATTTCCTTTGGGCTAAGCCGCCCGTTTTGGTGGGGCTTTGCTAGGGCAGCCCCAGGAACTGAGATATCTGGTTTTAGGATGCCAAGTCCAGAGAGGCGATGCTCCCTGCACGGGCTCACACAGGAAGGGAGGTTGGGGCTGGGATGTGGTTCCTGAAATCACCCCTGCCCGAGCCTTCCCCACCCCAACCTCATCGTGGTGGGTTGAATTATACGTCCCAGTTTACACACGGTCTTCATCTTAATTTGTACGGCCTTGGGTGTGGACCCCCTGCAGACAGGATCTCTTGAAGATGTTATTTTGGTTAAGGCGTGGTCCAAATGAATCCCAATTACTGGAGGCCTTTATAAGCAGAAGAAGTTCAGGCATGGAGAGAAAAGGCCTCGGGGACAAGACAGAAGTCAGCGGAACCAGGGAGAGGAAGAAGAGGACATCGCCGGGTGATGGGAAGGCCGGGTACCCAATGACTGCCAACCAGCCTCAGTGTTACAAACTTTGGGGAGAAAGCAGCGATTTTGGACTCCTCCTAGCCTCAAAACCGTGTGCCAGGGAGTGCAAGGGTAGTTCAGTGGTGCAATTCTTGCTTGCCATGCAGGAGACCCGGGTTCGATTCTCGGTCTACGCACTTTCCCAAAAAACAAACAAGTAAGCAAAAACCAACCAACCATCACCACCAACAACAAAACAAGCAAAACAAAAATTCCACAAATGTTACTGCAGTAATGGGATATGCACATGGAAAAATAGTGAAACAGGACCCCCACCATACAGCTACAAAAAAACCAAAAAAAAAACCCCACACAAAACTGTGAGCCAATAAATTCCCTTTGTCTAAACCAGTCTGTTGGGTGGCACTGGCTTCCTCCAGCCACGGGTCCCCTGGCCAAGTGATACCAGGCAGAAAACCCTCAGGGCTAATTCACGTGCACTTTTCATTCATGGTTGACACTTTTTCCTGCATACCAGGTGCACTGAATCATTTTAATTAAACGAAAGAAAAAAAAAAAAAAAGGAGAAAGAAAGCATGTCCAGCATGCACTGCGGGCCCAGTCCCGGGCTGGACCCTTTCCCGGAAAGCTCAGGGGGGAGACGGAAGCAAATGATGAGGCCTACTGGCTGCTAAGTGTCCTCCATGGGTCAGGTCCCGGGCACGTGACCCCTGTCCTTCCGAACAACCTGAGCAAGCTGAGGTCCAGAGAGGCGAAGGGACTTGCCTGCAGTCACACAGAAAGGGGAGAAACTGGACATCGTCCTGGGGAGGGATGTGGGGCAGGAGGCGGAAGTAGGGGAGGCTGGATTTGCAAGGCCACCTAAGGAGCCCAGGCTGCATCAGCGGGAGGCGGAGCCCCGCTCTAGGTGGGAGAAACTTTCTCAGTCAACGCAGTCCTGAAGGCATGGGCAGGGCTGCTGCAGAGGGGGAGAGAAGCCTCAGGGGAGCCCTGAGATCCGGGGGTGTGGTGGTCTCTTGGTCAACAGGGAGCCCTGACCCACCCCCACGCACGAATGGGAGGTGCTGGAAAGGAATGCAGCTCGGCCCGAAGGCCGAAGGCCGCGGTTGGAGGGGGGGCTTCTATTTTGGGGGTAGCATGATGTCATCGCAGCATGCTCTGTTCGCCACGCATCTGGCTTCCACTCGGAATGCAGAGTCCCCTCCTGGCAGATGGCTGCGGCCCTGGCACAGGACCCTGGGTACCCTTGATCCACGGGGCAGGCTGGTGGCCACAGTCAGCTGCAGGGAGAGTCTACCCTTGGCCAGTTGGGTACGGCTGAGCCCTGGGGTACAGGGTGGAAGGGGTGGGCAGAAGGGGTGGTGTCCTCGCCGGGGTGGGGGGTGGGGGGCAGTCCTGGCCTCCTGATGCTGCTTCTCCTGGATGGCCATCTCTTTCTGGGCTCTCTCCCTTCACTCTGGACACCAGTGATGCCCACCATCTGTCCAGATGACCTCCTCCACCCCTGACCTCCAGACACACTAACCCAAGTCCTTCTGGGCTTTGAGACCTGGGGTATCACAGGTGTCTCCTATGTACCAGCAGCCCCTACACCAGGTACCAACTCAGTGACGGCACTGTCACCCACCCACCTGCAATGCCTTCGATGACTTCCTCTCTCTCACTGCCCCTAGCCTCGGGCACGCTGTTCACCCCTGCTCCAACAGAGTAGAGGCCTCCCCCCATCAGATTGCCTCTGGCTTTTTCCACCATGCCACCACCTAGTATGGGCCTGGCATGGAGATTTTTTTTAATGAATGAAAGGAAAAGAAAAAAAACTTTGGGCTAAAGGAGACAATGTGGGACATCTTTTATTCAATCAACAAACATCTCCTGAGCATCTCCTGGCTCAAGTGCCACCTCCTCCATGGAGCACTCCTGGGCTCCTCTGGTCACTCGAATGACCTAGATATATTTCCATGGCACTGCTCTGGGCCTGGGCATGCAGCAGCAAGCCAGACAGATGCAGACCTGCCTGTAAGGAGTGACAGTCTGAAGGGGGAAGTTGGAAGGCAAACAGCACTGGGTATGTGGGTGCTCAAGACTGCTGTAGGAGTTATTCCACACTACGAATAAGCCAAGACCCGGGGCACTGGGCTTCAGTGATGAATAAGGAGCCAGCTCTGGGGGAGAGCATTCCAGGCAGAGGAATGCTCTGGAGGGTGGGATGCAAGGGGAGGCTGGGGAGGTGGGCAGGGCCTCCTGTGAATGGCTTTTTGAGGACCGGGCTCCAAACCAGCCCAGGGCCTTCCAAGGTTATGCATGCCAGAGGCCAACTGAGTCAGATGCAGCCCCAGGGCAAGGGGTGACCAGCCCCTGTCATCCCCCAAGCCCAATTCCACACCGGGTTTTCACCATGCCAGGCTGGGTGATCTTGAGAAGTGTCCCCTCCTTCTCTGGTCTCATCCCCCTATTGGGCCAGGGGGTCTCTGTGGGGCACACCTGTCCAAGGCCCTGACAGCAGGCACAGGGCACCTGTCTAAGGGACAAGGGCGGTGAGGAGGCCAAGTGGGGAGTGGGCAGTGGCTGCACATCTGCCCAGAGGAGCACCCGCCTGTCCATGGGGCTCTGGGGTTTTGACACTGCTCAACCCCTAAGCTCCAGGGGTACGCGGCCACTTCAAAACAGGGGGCCCGTGCTGCAAGAGTTGGTCCAGGGGTACCGTCAGTTGAAGCCTGGACCCAGACCCAGATCCCCCTTCAGTCCAAAGAGGTCTTTAGATGAGCCACTCCCTCCCGGAGCCTCTACAGGCCTCTGAGCGCTGCTCTGCCCCACACGCAGAGGCGTCACCATGACCTCTTACCTTAGGGAAAGCTGTAAACTCCTAAGTGCTGCAGGCACATGCAAGGGTGGTGTAAACACCAGCTGCAGAAGCTCGGACCATCAGCTGCCCTCACTCTCCCTGGGCTGCTGCTCTTGCTGAGAAGCCACTGTGTTCTCTTAGGCCACCTCTATTCATCCTCGCCCTCTCCTCACAGGACCGGGAACAGCCCATTTTACAGATGGGCAAATGAGCACAGGCAGCAAGGGACAGCAGCTAACAAGCCTGTCTCCTGTCTCTGCTCCACGCTGCCTTCCTCTAGGGAGGCTCGGCAGGCAGCCAGGAAGGGTCACTCCTCCCCGAGGTGCTGGGGTAAAGGATTTGAAGTCGAGCTGTAATAAATGATGACTTTTCTCAGGTAGCATACATTGCCCCAGGCAACTTCTGTCTTTTAATACATACCACTGGGATAAGAGGATAGAGGAAATAGCAAGAAAAGTTTTCTAGTTTATAGATCCCAGTTGGCAAAGAAAAAGGTACATATGTCAGCTCTGAGGGGAGGGAGGAGGATTCTGAATACTTGAAGGATGGTGAACATACTCAGGTGTAGACAGCTCCACGTGCTGGTCAGTAGAGGTCCTGAACGCACAGGGACACTGAATCCAGGCCCTGCTGGTACCTGAGGCTGGATGCCCAGCAGATGGGGTGGACAGGGCTGAGCTTGCCTCCCTGTTCTGCCAACGTACGGAGGGGAAGCCCCAAACTTAGTCTTGCCCTAAACTGGCCCCTGACACCCTCATCTCTAAGCATACTGATTGCCAGTCTCCAGCCTCAGTTTACCTCCATCCACTCCAAACACACACATTTGAACACCCTCTCAGTCCAGTGGTTTAGGTGGGCCTGACTCCAGCTGTCCAGCCCCAGGGGTGGCCTGTGACAGAGGCTGGCCAATCCACCTTCTGCCTCCTCGCGAGCCCCCGGGCTGCCCAATGGAACTCAACTCCAGGATGTGAGCTTGCTGAGGGAGCCGAAGCTGTTGGAGGTCACCTCGCCTCCACATGGAAAAACAACCCAGAGGAAAGACGAGCCAAGAACAGGGTCCCTGGACCGAGCCACACTGAAGCCGGATGCCTGGGCTTTTCGCTGACAGTAACCACTAAAATCCCCTCTGACTTGAGCCTCTGTCATTTGTAACCCCAAAGCTCCTCATTAAGGCAGCTCCTTCTTGCTCCAGCCTGGCTTCTTTCTCTTTTCCAGTTGTTTATGTTTCTTAAGTCCCAAAGCCCACCCCTTGCTGTGGGAATCCGCAAGAGGAAGGGGACAAGAAGAATATTTATAGGTTATAACATATCATGTGCTTTCTCATCCCAATGAATCCTTATGTCCACCCTGCAAAGTCAGAATCATCAGCCCTAGTTTACAGAAAAGGAAACTGAGGTTCAGAGAGGTTAAGTAACTTGCCCGAGGTCACACAGCTACCGGGCAGCCGATAAGGGGTGTCATCTGAGCAGTTCCTTGGAGGTTGGCTGGGAAAAGCTTTTATCATCCCCATATCTTGGCCTCCACCTCTGTCAGGCTCACCCTGTCTTGAGGAGCTCCTGATTCTTCAGAAGCCCCAGACAACGATCAGATGGTCAGGGACTGACGCCTGAGGGGCTCAGGCAGCAGACTGTAGCCCCACCCACCTAAACTAAGTAAAACTGGGCATTTCTCTCTTATTTAATAATAGAGAGCATATGTGAGGAAACTGCTCCGAGTTATCCCAGGGCTCAGAGTTTTACAAGCAACAGGCTGGTGAGTTTCAGCAATGACTATGGTGATTAAAAATGCATCACTTCCCTTATTAACCATTCCAAACAGCTGCCAGGGACAGTCTCCGGGAGGAGAGACACCACCGAAGTCAAAAAAACATAGTGCAATTAGCCACACTCAGATCAGCAGAGCCCCGCCCCTTCAGCCTAGCCCCCCAGAGACCCAAGGTGTGGCCCCAGACCCCCCACCACGTCTGGCCTTCCGCCCACTGACCCCACTCCCTGGGTTAGTTCCTGACCCCCCAGCGCTCACCCTGCCTGATCCTGGCACTCGAGATGGGCCAATTTGCCAAAAGCCTGTTCACCGAACTGTCCATGACAAAATCACCCCAAGTACTTAGTTCTCTTCCTCTTTACATTTTAACCAACTAGTTTTCATTTGTGTTTCAAAACGGCATTTTGAGGCATGTTCAGCAGCCAAAGGAGCTTATGCCTGCCTTTTGGGGAACAGATGGGGGGCTGCCCCAGGGCCCCTTAGGGAAAGAGTGTTCAACCTTAAGGAGAAAGGGTCAAGGGGGTCTCAGCGGACAGAGAGGGGTGGACAGCGGAAGCTGGTGCCACCCCTAGATCTAAGTACAGGCCCTGAGAGTGGGGGAGTCGGGGTCACTTGGGTCACAGCCCATCAGAACCACCATGACTTTTCACCCCATTTTTTAAAATTAAACTTTGTTTTGAGATAACTGTAGATTCACATGCAATTATAAGAACTAATACAGATTTTGTAGGATGTTGGCTTGAAGATTGATTTCGAGATCTTTTTTGATCATTTAAATCTATAAAGTATGTAGGAAATGTTTTTCTTATGGAAAAAGAAAGTACATTTTCCCCTAAAGTAAAATAACTGATTGTTGCAGAATGAGAAACAGGAATGTGTAGGACAAAAAGGATGGACATAGAAAGTTGTAGAAGTCTTGCTGGAAGTGAATTTTATTGGTTGTGGTTAAGGTTGGCTGAGATTTTATAGTTTGATAAGGGTTTTAATAGTTTCCTTATCAGCTGTATCTTCATGCAAAATGAGAATTTGGTTTTCAGTCTGTTAAAATGACAATGTTTTTCTTGGATTATTCGTCTGCTCTTAGTGAGAAGCTATAAAAGGTTTTTAGCCATCTGAAACCAAAGAGATATGGGTCAAGAGAAACTTTTTATAAAGAGTATTATAAAGATGTCAATTCTCCCCAAATAAACTTCAAAGAAAATTCCATCAATTTAAGAGTCCCTGCTACCTTGTTTACGGGAATTGGACAAGATTAGCCTGAAATATATCGATTTCAAAAAACCAAGATAAATAAATAATACAGAGAGGTCCGGCGTGCCTTTTCCCCAGTTCCCCCGACGGTGACACCTTATAAAGCCTCAGTTGACACCTTATAAAGCCGCAGTTTAAAGTCACACCGACGGACCTGCACTCATGCGTGCTCAGCCCCACGCAGACGTGCCACGTGGGAACCTCTCACAGGCCCCACAACAGCCAAGACACAGGGCGGATCCCCCCCAGCCCTGCTTCGGGGACCCCTCATCCAACATCCCCTTTTTGCAACCCAAACGCTGTGCAACCCTCACCACCCCCCTTCTCTGTTGTGAAATGCTTTGTCTACCTCCCCACGCATTTCAAAATGAAAACCAACAGAATGCCCTTAATTGCTGACACCACTGGGGGAGTAAAAACGGAGACAAATTCATACTGAAATAAGGGGCCATCGGCATACTGGCCCAGCCCTGGGGAACGTGACCCTCTGAATGGTGACAGCTCTGAACATGCATCCCATACCCTTTACCCCTCCCTCTCACTGACCACTACTATTTCCATCTGTGCAATTTGTTTTACCCCTTATCCCCCTATTATTTATTTATTTTTTATCCATACATTTTTTACTCATCAATCTGTACCCTGGACAGAAAGAGCATCAGCCACAGGTTTTCACAATCACATAGTCAGATTGCACAAGCTATATCGTTATACAATCATCTTCAAGAAACAAGGCTACACAGGTCCACATTTTCAGGCACTTCACTCCAGCCTCTCCAATCCACCTTATCTGAAAAGGGAATATCTATATAATGCGTAAGAATAACCTCCAGGTCAACCTCTCGACCCTGTTTGGAATCTCTCAGCCACTGACACTTTATTTCGTCTCATTTCTCTCTTCCCCCTTTTGGTCAGGAGAGACCCACTTCTACCAGGGGCCAGAGGCAATAACCATGTTCCCCAAACTAGGCTTCAGTCAGCACAAATCCAGAATGGAAATCTAAACTGCTTGGCATCGCTGGCTCGCTGGGCTGAGGTGCCTCAATAAGAAAGCAGTCACACCTCGGCAAATGCACAGAACTTTCCAGAAGGACCCAGAGAAAATGGATACAGCAGCGGCCTCTGGGCCGAGGGACAGGGAGAGAGGGAGGGACCAACGTTGCACGGTGTGTGGGTGTTTTTGTACCTCGTGGGTGAATTATCTTTCAATGATGTGCATGAATTAAAACAAACAAAAACACGTATCACACTCAGCAGGTAGCACAGGTATCACAATCGTGTAAATTAAAAACTCTTTTAAGTGCCTACTGCATGCTAGGTGCTGCATCTCCACACCCAACTTCCTGGGCTGCTTCTTATGTCCTAGAGGACTATGTTTGGGTGGTGGGCCCAAAGCCCCCCAAGTGCCCCCTGACCTCCTGCTCTGAGACAAAAGGCCCTTGAAGGCAGTGGAGGCACCTTTGGGTCTCCACAGTCCAGCACAGGGCGGGAGAAGGGGAAAGTGCAAGGACTAGGGCCAGCCTGCTGCTCCCTGAGGCCCTCCTTACCCTCCACCCCCACCCCAAGCTGCAGGGCTCTGGGACAGGCCTCTGTGGCCATGTTTATTATGCTTCCCTTCCCTAAAGCTCTCAGTCCCACAAGGGCAGGGCCAGGCCAGGCCTGTCCACAATTCCCACCCTGCTGGGCCAGGAGCCCAGTGACCACAGTAGGTTGAGTGAATGAGTGGCTGGGTGGGTGATGGCCCTTCAGCATTTTGATGACCACAAGCAAAATATAGAATTGGTTGTGTGTGAATGAGCCAGAACTTCTAAAGTTCAGCTTCTGCTCCCGGCAATCACCAGTTCCTCTCCCACCAGCTTCCTGTGTGATTCAGCATGACAGAGAACCGGGAAGAGCTTGAGGTCTCAGGCCCAGCGAGGGTGAGACAACACGGTAGCTGGAGTGGGGCCTCCTTTCCCTGCTGTGTGAGCACCCAGGAAAGTCAGGCCCTGAGAGGCTCAGAGGCAGAGGGGTGTCTCATGCCCTTTGCCCCAGGATGAGCCCCCCTGGGGTGTGTGTGAGGGAGAGAGAGAGAGACAGAGGAGCCAGGAAGCAGGAGGGGTGGGAGAGCTGGGCAGACAGGCGCTGCCGAATCAGCAGGCATTCATGGAAAGTGGCAGGCGGACAGCTGAGTCAGCACTGGGTGCTGTGTCCATTCTGGCCAGGTGCCGGGCTCCCAGCTGCTGCCTGACAAAGCACCCACCAGGAGGCTGATGATGGGACGTGCTGCAGCCGAGGCGGCAAACACAACCACATTTCAGTTCCTGGCAGAGGTTGGAGGAAGCGGGGGCATGGAGGCAGAATTTTGGGGCCAGGGGTCTGAGACCTGCTCTGAGGCAACGCACCAGGGGCCTGCCCAGATAACCTCTAGTCCTGATGCCTCTTCATCCTTCCTTCCCTCCCTCATGCCATGTTCTGTGCATCTGGAGCCTGCTGACCCCGGAGACACAGGGAAGAGTCTGCAAGGGCGATGGACGGAAGGGGCTGGAGAAGAGAAAGGTGGGTGTGGAGTCAGCAATGGCTGGCAATCCTGGGCGAGTTCCTTCCCTGCAAGATGGGCTGATGCTAGAACCAACCTCCAAGAGCTGTGAGAATTCAACAAGAAAATGCACATAAAATACATGCCGTGGCTGCTGAGTACTGGAGCTATTCTAGAGACCAAGCTCATGTGCCAGCAAAAACAGTAGCCAAGGGCCACGTAGGAGCTGGGTTCTGGGTCCTGAAGGGACAAAGGATGGGTCAGAGGGGGCTTGGCAACAGGGCCGCTGCCATGGAGGGACAGGGATGGGACTGACATTCGCTGAGCCTGGGGCCCGACCTGCCTGCCCCACACTTGACGAGAAAGCTGAGGGTCAACGGCTGGCTTGGGGGACCAGGGGAACAGCATGGACTAAGACCCAGCGTGAGCCCCAACAGCGGACCTGTCACTCTCAGTCCTTTGTTGGTAGATGGTGTGGTGAGGAAGTCAGTCTCACAGTGTTGGGAGCTCGTGCCAGCAGCCCGTCCTTGCCGCCCCTGCCACACCTGGCAGCTACCTCTGCTCCATTCACATTGTTTTTCGAACTCTGCCCCAGCTGAGGTCTCTAAGTCCCCGTGAAGAGCAGACCCAGACCCTGGCCTCACAAAGGGCAGAGGCAGTGGCAAAAGCACTGAATTCTCAGCCTCCAGCCCGCTGGTGCCCCCTAATGGCTGTGAGGTGCCAGTAAAATTCCTCAGCCTCTCTGACCCCCAGTCTCTTCTTTCTGTCGTAAGCCTCCAGAATGACAATGAACCCATCCACTCCAAGGCCTCCTTAAGCTCCTGTACCTCTCCGGCCTCATCTCCCAGCATGCTTCTCTTGGTTCTCTCTGCTCTGGCCACACCAACCTTCCTGAACCAGCCAAGTATGCCACACCAGCGTCTTCATACTTGCTGTTCCGGGCACCTGGAATTACCCCAGAGTCCGCATGCCTAGTGCCTCCTAATGTTTTAGGTCTCAATTTGAATATCACCACCTCCAAGAAGTCTTTCTTGCCTCTCTAACCAAGAGGGCTCTGCCAGGTCACTCCTTTTTCTTTTTTTTAATTTCCTAGTGTTTTAATTAGTTTTCATTTGTGAGGTTCCTTTTTCTCTCTTTTACATTAATCTTTTTTTAATTAAAAAAAATTTTTTTTAAATACCAAAACACCAAACAAATGCAAACATTCCTAACTTTTGATCATTCTGTTCTACATATATAATCAGTGATTCACGATATCATTACATAGTTGGATATTCATCATCATGATCATTTCTTGGAACATCTGTATTATTCAGAAAAAGAAATAAAACAAAAACAGAAAAAAATTCATACATACCATACCCTTCCCCTTCCCCCTCATCAATCACCAGCATTTCAATCTAAATTTATTTTAACATTTGTTCCCCCTATTATTCATCTTTATTCCATATGTTTTACTCGTCTGTTGATAAGGTAGATAAAAGGAGCAACAGACACAAGGTTTTTCACAATCACACAGTCACATTGTGAAAGCTATATCATTATACAATCATCTTCAAGAAACATGGCTACTGGAACACAGCTCCACATTTTCAGGCAATTCCCTCCAGCCTCTCCATTACATCTTGACTAACAAGATGTTATCTATTTAATGCATATGAATAGCCTCCAGGATAACCTCTCGACTCTGTTTGGAATCTCTCAGCCATTGACACTTTATTTTGTCTCATTTCACTTTGTTTCCTCAACCCCTTGACGCTGAGTCTCAGCTCAATCCGGGATTTCTGTCCCACATTGCCAGGAAGGTCCACACCCCTGGGAGTCATGCCCCAAGCAGACAGGGGGAGGGTGCTGAGTTTGCTTGTTGTGTTGGCTGGAGAGAGACTGCCAGGCCACTTTTGGTCCCTTCCCATTAGGGACTCTATTTTCTTTCATTCCTTCGTGCAGGATGCCGTGAGAGCTGCACACCCAGCACAGACCTGGGCACACACAGGTGCTGAATGAACATGGGCTGAAAGTGTAAACATGGAGGCCCAGGCTTGGCTGTGTGACCTTGGCTGAGTGTCTCATCCTCTCTGAGTCACAGCAAGTCACGTTTGCCCAATCACCTCCTGGGAAGGAGGGATGGATAAAAGGGGGCTGCGAAGAGCAAGCAGATATAGCATGTTCTAAATGCAGTTCAGTGCTGCCCACGGTCACTCCTTATGACCATGACCATCGTCACAGGGTGGACGTGCACAGCAGGAAGGGCTCCTGGCTGTAATACAGGAGGTGGATGAAAACATGGTACACACAACCCAACCCCAACACATGCCTGAGAGTAAAGGCGGGCTCTCAGTTTCTCCACCTGTCTCTCTCTTTTTTTTTTCCTTAATATTTTTATTTTGAAATAACTTCAAACTGACAGGACAGTTGCGAAAATAATACAAAACTCATACAGAGAATTCCAATATACCCCCCAGATACCCAAACCTATCAATTTTAACATTTCTGTCACACTTGCTATATCAGTCTATCTATCTATCCATCCATTCATCTATTTATCCATCCATCCACCCGTCTATCTGGCCACCTATTTATCTATCTCTCTTCTAAACATTTGAGGGGAGGTTGCATACATCATTGCCTCTTGAACACTTAATCTTTCCATGTACATTTCCTAAGAACCAGGATAGTCACTTATGGAACCACTTTAAGTACAGTTATCAAGTGAAAGAAATTTAATATTGAATATAAGGCTTATGGTCCATATTCCATTTTTTCCTATGTCCCAACGATGTCCTTTTGAGCCTTTTCTCCTCCCTTATTAGATCCTGTCCAGGATCATGCAGTGCATTATTTAATTGTCTGTTTAGTTACTCCTTTTCTTTTTTTAATTGTCTCCACCTGTGTTTAGCTGTTTGTGACTCTGCATGCACCTGTCACCCTGGAGCACTGGCAGACGACCCGGGGCTGGGTTGGGTTGGGGGTCGTGGGTGGGAAGGATGTCGGGCAGTGACCCTAGGAGGTTAGGTCTTCCCCACGGCATCCTGGGAGCTGTAGCTTCCGGGTCCTTCTACAATGGATTCCGAAGGCCAGGGCAGAACGGGAGCCCCGGGGTACCCCTTCTTCAAAGGGGGTCTGCCGCGGGGTGGAGAAGGATGGGATTTAGGGCTTTAGCAGACAGCAAGTTCCCAAGCAACGTGGGGCCTTGCTTTCCTCCTGGAAGCTTACCCAGGGCCTGCTGCCTGGCTGTCTTCCAGCCCTCCCTCTGCTCATCCTTCCTTCCCTGCCTCATTCCACCTTCTGTGGACCTGGTGCCTGCTGGCCCTGGAGATGCAGGGAAGAGTCCGACTCAGCTCCTCAAGGGCAGGCAGGCTGGGGTTGGCTGCGAGAGGACACAGACTAGAGTCAGACAGACCAGGTCCTGCTCACACACAGGGGACATGGCCAATGTCCGTAACCCTTATTTTTGGACATCCGGAGCAACTCCATGCATTCTGAAGTCACTTAATACATGCGGGATCCAATCCTGGATCTTCCATTAACGAGCTGTGTAACACTGGGCAAAATGTCACCCTTTCTGGGCCTCAGACTCCAGCAACGGGAGAGTAAAAACAGACCCTACCTCCCAAGGCTTGAGATGGTTCAGGCAAGTGTGCCACAAAGGGGCAGGTGCATGCTGAGCCCCTCACCCTCGTGCTGGCTGACAACTGACTCACCTTTGTTCATGACCTCAAGGGAAAGCTCAGCTCCCTGTCCAAGACACTGGGCACAGTCCCAGGCCAGACAGGAACTTAGGTGGGGACACTGAGGCCGGAAGGAGAAGGGTCACTCCAAGCCACAGAGCCAAGTGTTGTAGACCAGGACGCAGGGGGATCCCCTGGGGCATTCTGGCTACCAGCCATGCCAATGAGTGGTCCTGCAGAAGTTGCCACCTGCAGCTCCTCATCACCCCTCCTTTAGCAGCCATTCCCTGCCCTCCCGGACCTTCTCCTGGCTGCCCCGAGCGCAATGTGAAGGTCCGAGATCCTGGGAAAAGGAATGCCGAGAGCTTTGCCTGTATCCTCTCTGATCTCCCCACCTCTCCTGCAACTTCCCGCCGCAGTCCAGAGATCGAACCACAGCCAGCACCCCTGCTCCAAACCCATCCATGGCTCCCGCTGGCCCACTGCCCCACCCAGGAAAGCCACCCCCCACCCTCCCGACATCAGGACAATCCCTGCCCCACAATTCCAGCCTCCCCTCTCATCTTCTGTGCTCACACATAAGACCCAGCCCCAGACATAACTACTTTCAGCAAAAAGCCTACAGGATGAGAGCACCGGAGTTGCATTTTGAGCCCTGACTGTCTGGGTTCAAGCCCTGGCTCTAGCCCCTGAGCTGGGCGTGGCCTGGAACAAGGTCTCTGGGTCCGTGGCTGTTGCACTGGCTGTACAATGGGGATGACACCCACAGCCCAGGGTCACCAGGAAGGTTAATGCACAGCACCTGGAAGAGCTGGTCTGGCCTCTGCACAGACACTTCCCTCGCTGCAGAGTGTCCCTTTCTTCTCGACCACCTGGCAGATGCCCACCAAGGAAGCCTTCCCTATCCACAGCTGCCAGAGGCTGCGGTGACCACTCCCGGCTCCGGGGCAGCTCTTCGTGTTGACGTTGTCTGTCCATGCCCATTTCCCCCACTGGCCTCCAGGCTTCTGGAAGGCAAAATACTCTTTCCTACTCAGCTCTGTACCACAAGACTTCGGACCATGCCTGGCCACGGACCCGATTCCCTCGTCCAACCAAGATGGACTAAGCTATCGCCATATGCCCAGCACTTCGCTAGGTGCTGGTGACCGCAGCTGCCAGTGGGCAAAAGCTCTGCCCACGGTAGAGCTGGCATTCTTGCAGAGAAGGTGGAGAGGGTGCGAAGGTGGAAAACCAAGTTCATACTTGGGGGTTAGATTACAGAAGGCCTCCCTGGGAAAATGCTGTTTCAGCAAAGACGTGGAGGAAAGGAGAGCGAGGGCCACAGAGACATGAGAGGGGAGTTCCAGGCCGAGCGAATGAATGAGTGAGTGAATGAATGAATGAGATTGTGTGCGTGGGAGGCAGGAGAATGCTCCACCAAGAAGCCTCACAGCTTGCCCGCTCACCGCAAACTGGTCCTAACGGCCTAACTCCCCCGTCCAAGTAGTAGGATGCGACCTGCCCGTTAAAATGGAAGTTAACCATATTCAAGTGTAATAAAGATGCCAGCTGTAGTTACAGTCTAAAGGGGGGAGTTGACCTTAATTTAAGGCACTGTTAATTAAGCTGTCAGCACAGTAATGACCTCAGTTGTTAGCAAGTTTGATTAAGGAACTTACTCTTGGAGACCTCATGATTTCCACCCTCCCACTCGATTAATAAATCTGCACTCGTCATCCCATCTTCCCATTCGTTACGGCAGCTGCATGGGAGACCGAGGCTCAGGCCAGGACCCATTCTCCTCTCAACAACAGAGTCAGCATTCCATAACCCTCAGACACCCAAGGGTGCCCAGAGACTAGAGGGGAAGAAAACGGAGGCCAGGAAGTGGGGAGAAGGGGTGGGCTGCAGGGGCCACCATCCACCCGGGGCGCCAGGCAAGTCCACCCAGGCCTGGGGTGAGGTCCATTAGAGGAGGGGCGCTGTGGCCCAAAGGAGTGCAGGAAACCGCTGTGTGACCCTAGTCAAGTTCCTAGCCCTCTCTAGGCCTCGGTTTCCTTCTCTGTACAAGGTGGGGTAACAATACCACATTCTATGGCAGATGATGAGAACTGGTGAGGCAACTGGGTGTGAGAACGCTTTGAAGCTGAATCGTGCGACTCCAGGGGCAGATATGATGTTGGAATTCTCAGCTGCCAGGAAAGTTAAAACTCCAGAGATACTCAACTCCTTGTCCCCTCCCCACGTTTCAAGCTCTGGGAACGACAGGGTTTGAGTAGCAAGTGTGGGGAAGGGCAGTTGGCTTGAGGGTTTGATTCTGTGTGAAGGGAAAAGTGGGGGAGGGTAGCAAACAGAGGCTCACCAAGTACCCACTGTGCCATGGCAGCTCAGTGGCAGAGTTCTCGCCTGCCATGCCAGAGACCTGGGTTCGATTCCCCGAGCCTGCCCATGCAAAAAAAAAAAACAAAAAAACCAGAAAAGAGAGGCACCATGCCAGCTACCTCCTCTCCCCCTTCCCCCCACCCAGGCCTCTTTGACATCTCTGGATGTCACTTTGGGAGTCTGAGAGCTGGAGAAGAGTGAAGAAACCCTGAGGGAATGGAGGCAGGGAACACTGAAACCGAACAGGTCCAGCCAGCAAAACTGCCAGGGGCCATGTGTTAAAAACGCAGCTTCCTCAGCATCCAAGACAGAAACAACTTGGAATCTGGATTGTAACGTGTGTCCCTGGCAAAATCACTATAAGATGGGCATGGGAAACACTGCCTTAGGAAGGCAGCTGCTCCCAAGGGACATCAACGGCAGCAGTACAATTAAAATCACCTGGAGAACCCAAAAGACTCCTGATGCATGAGCCCTATCCCAAACCCGTAAATCAGAATCTCTGGAGGCAGTAGCCCAGGCATGGGTATTTTGGGGGTGCTCCTCAGAGTGACAGAACAGAGCCTGGGCTAAGACCGCCACTCCTGAGCTAGTAGACTCCAAGATTCCCGGAGAACCTGGCTGAGCCTCAGTTTCCCCACCTTTAAAACAGGGGTTTTAATGCCTGCTCGGACATTATATGACTGAGCACAGGAGGAGATGCACGGGCGCCCAAAGTAGATTGCCACATTTAATCCTGAAGGAGCACTCCCCCTGCTCCCGGGCTCCCTCACCCCGCACCGTGTTAGAATTTCTCTATCACCAGTCAGGCTCCTGGGCCAGGCCATGGTGCGGTGTGAGGAGGCAGCTGCCTCGGGAAGACCTATATTACCAGCAACAACGAAGGTAGTTCCACGTGGAAAAAGGATTTACTATTTGTTTCCAAAAATACAGCCAGGGCCTTGTCACAGGGAGTGAGAACACCGGCATGTTCTGCTCTCATCAACACACCAAACCGAGGCTCTCCCAGTAAAAAAGCAAGTGGAAATCATAGCACGTCATAAACACAGAGGCTAGCAGCATCACCCATAGGGGTCCCATGTGGGACCTACCGACACAGTGGCGAGAGGTACGCTTGTTTTCCTTCACACTCCATTAGCAAAAAGCATCCCCTCAATGGGTGGGGGTGGAGGCTCCATTTAACTAGGGGTTCCACGGACTCTGGCCATGGTTTAGGGGCTCAAGCAAGCTAAGGCCTTGGAGTAACCCCCTGAATGCACCCCTCCACAGATTGTCCCAGGCCTTTGCTTCCTAGTCCTGGGGACTGAGCCCAGCCCTAGGAAGGTCAGCCCTGTCCCCTAACCTTACGAGTTCATGCTGAGGTCTCCAGACAGCCCCAAACAACCCAGACATCAAGAGCAGGTGTCGATGTGAAACTGAGCCCCGAACCCCACAGCCGAGAGTCCCTGAGGGGGCATCCACCAAGGCCAGAGGGCAAAGTCACTCACCCCAGAACAGCACCAGAAAACTTCCCAGGGAAGCTGGCATTCTGATCCCACTGCCCCCTAGGGAGCATGGCTTAACGAGACACAGGCTTTGCTTTCCATAAATACCCGGGCCCTGTGATGTCACCGCCCCGTGCAGACTTTTAACAGCTTCTGCTGCTGGCATGAGGCCCAGCAGACAGCCACCCTGCTGCCAGCCCACAGAACACCTGGGCGACACAGCCGGACACACAGATGCCACCCTGCTCTCCATGCCGGGCCGGACCATCGCCTGTCTCCGCTGGATGCAGGGCCCTGTCCACTGCCTCAACCTGCCGGCTGACCCTCCACCAGGCACAGCTGAAGCACACCGGCCACTGATGCACTGGGCACAGGTGGGCCGCAGATTGTAGCAGCAGGTCTGGGGGCCCTGGATACGGGGGGAAGGCTACCTGCACTCAGAGATGGGGAATTTCACAGCCCGATGGAGACCTGCTGACTAATAGCCTTTTTCTTGTCACCATCGATAAACACCTCCACTGCAGGGCACAAGTGCCTGGCATCCCCACGGGTGGCCAGCTTCCCCTGCAAGTCACATGCACAGCAATCCGGGGCTCTGCCCTGGGTGCCCTGAGCCCCCATACCAAGCCCCCCACTCCAGCTCCAAGACTCATGCTCAGCTGGCTCCCCCACTCTGGCCACTGGCCTGGAGTTCCAGGCATAAAACTGCCACATATACTCACAAATATAGTCTCCTGCAAGCCATCGTGTCTGAGGTCAGTTTTCCGCTTGGCTTTCTCTCTTTCCAGCCGGGGAGGCTCAGCGTGGTTATGAGAGGACGGACGAGCAGGATACCAGGCGAGAAGCGGAAGGGAATAAAATTAAATCGAGGGGCGAGTCACATTCCTGGGGGTGGCGGGCTCATCCACGGAGGCTGGCAGCGGCGGGTTCCAAAAGGGCGCTTGGCACGCAGGGCTCACACTGTGCCCAGGGGCCTGCGGGGACGTCGAGTCACCATGGTCGCCAGGTTTGGGGCGGGGGCGTCTGCCTCTTCGCGGCTATCTGGGACCACTTTGGGATTTTTCCTTCCCGCACATCCGGGGTGGAGGGACTCGGGGAGAAGGGAAGGGCTGGGGGCGAGGCTGCGCCGGGTTTGCTCTCGCAGCATCCGGAGGAGGGGCGGGCGCACCCGAGCCTCCCCAGGAGCCCAAGGAGCCTTGTAGCTGCGGCCGCTCTGGACCAATCGCCGAGGCGCTCGTCGCCATGGCAACCGCAGCATCAGGCGCGGCCACCCCGCGGCGCCCTCGCTGCAAAGTCACGCAAGCAGCCGGAGCCCAGGCCACGCCGGCCCCTTCCTGGCCGGCGCTGGAAACCTGGAAATCTGTTGCTAAAAGGCACACGCTGCCCCGGAGTCTTCGATGACGCTGCTTTCCAGGGTGGCCTCTCCGCCTTTCCTCACTGAGACTGGCAGGGAGTCAGGCGGACCGTTTCCAATCCTGACCCCGCCGCCTAAAGGGCTGTGAGACCTTGGGCCAGTCGCTTCCCTTGGGGGGGCGTTGATGTACTGTGAAATGGGATCTTGACAGAAATTAAAATGTCAACAAGGTTACTGGAGGGCTTACCGCACAGCCTGGCCCCCGGAGCTGCAGCGCTCGTATCGTGTAGACGGGCCCTGCCTTGGAGGGAGGTGGACTGGAGCCAGGGAGAAATTCTTGCCTGGTTGTGCTGCCCATTCATTCACTCAGCAAACACCCAGGGGGCGCCTTCCATGTGCCAGATGGTGACTGAGGCACACCAAGGGTCTGCCCTCATTGGGTTTACATTCTAAGAGGGTGATAGGAAATATGGGCAATCAAATATTTTATTTTCCTTGGTAAGGAGGATCAGGATAAAAACAGAGCAGGAGTGGGAGAGACAGGGAGGGGACTGGGGGAGGGAACAGGGAGTAGAGTGAAGGGGTAAGGAGAAAGGAAAAGGGGAAGGGGGAGAGACAAGCGAAGGAGGGAACAGGGGCCGTGGACATCTACATTAGAGTGATCAGGGAAGGCATGTCTAAGAGGGCACAATGTGGGCTGAAACCTGAACAATGAAACATCTAGGGGAGGAGCGTTGCACACAGAGGGAAGAGCTAGTGCCAAGGCAGGGCGTCGAATATTTGCATGGGTGAGATCACATACGTGTTCTCCTCCCGGATTCCCTTTCCTCTCACACAGGGATCTCTCTCTTCTTACCTGATGTGCGACTGACCAGTCTGTTTCCTCATTTGTAAATTCTAAACCTATCTCACAAAAACATACACACACACATACCCACACGCATGCCGCGATCTTCATGAAGACTTCCGTGAAGCAGAACATTGCCATCCCGTTTCCCAGGGAAGGACACTGAAACCCCAGAGGTTCAGCAAGCGGCCCGGGTCGCACAGCTGCTGCCGCGTGGTACAGCCAGGCGGCCTGGCTCCAGTCGCGGCTCCGAGCCACCGGCACTGCTGCCATGGTGGGAGGATTAAACCAGAGAATGGGAGCACCATCCTGGCTCAGAAGGCCCTTCTTTCCTCTCTGGACCCTCAGACCCACTGATTTAAGGACAAGGAGGGAGACTGCCACCTCAAGTCCCTCTCCTGCCTTTAGAGTGGTGGAAATGGAGCTCAGGGAGGGTGAGTGCCTTGTCCAAAATTGTACAACGGAGAGGCAGAAATGGGCTTAGACCCAGTTCTTGTGACTCCACGTCCTTACTTGGAGCAGGGGTCAGAGCTTAGGACGTGGGTGGCCAAGGGGAAGGACACTGGCACTGCACGGTTTCCTCCTGAGTCACCCTTCCAAGAGGGGAACGGCCCACAGTGGTTTGGATTCTGCTGTTCTAACAGCCAAACTTCCTTCTAGAGCATGGCCTTCCCTCCCTGAGAGCGACGCTGTCACACGGGCCACTCAAAATTCTTCAGGCTTAAAGCACTGCAGAGCCCGCCCCACCTCTCTCCTCACTGAAATTTCACGAGATATTAATAATATCAAAATAGCAACAACTACAACCACAGCATCACAGGGGTTCATTCTGTTTCAGGTCCGGCTGTTTTGCCGTCTTAGCGAGTCCTCAGAAACACCCCCCACGAAGTAGGAATAATTCCCACTCCCACTTGACAGAGGTGATGCCACGTGCTGGGGTCTCCCCTCCAGACAGAGATGGAACCAAGTCAAACCCATAGGTGGGAGGTTCCTACGTCTGCCTTCTAGCAACACCCCTCGCAGCTGCCCCGAAGCGGCGACTCTTTCCTCACTTTACAGAGGAGGAGAGCTGACCAGCCTGCCTGGGATGGCACAGGAGCTCACGCCAGGGTCCTTTCACAGGTTTCCTCTCTTGCTCTGTAGAACCTCTTGGAGCAGACGGAGCAGAGGTTAAATCCATCTGCACATTCATTGCTTTTCGGCACTTCTCTCTTATGCCTGTAGATGAATTTTCTTATATTTATATTGCTGTTTCAAAAGAGGGCAAATGGCAGGGACCAGAAACAATTGCCGAGGTTGCAGGCTTTTTTGAAACATCATGGACTGTGCACCTGGGCAGTGCTTACAGTGTCCCCAGGTGGTTTTGATTTCTAAGTCTCAATGTCCTGCACTGGTCAAGTGCAAGGGAGGCCCTGATAATCGCAGCCCTGAGATTCTGACTCTGGACTCTGCCTTGAGAACCCATGCTTATCCCTTCAGGACGAGACCGAGGTCAGAGATGCCCCCAGCAAGGGGACAGGCTCATAATGTGCTGAGGGACCACGGCATGCCAGGGTAGGCTTGGGCTCACCCACTTTATGACCCCCTGGCCCCCACAATCACCCTGTGATGGTGGGATTTGTGATTCCCTCTTTCCAGGTGTAAAGCCTGAGGTCAGGAGAAGGTCCGAGACCACCTAGGAAGTGGCATTGCAGGACACTGGATCAAGTCGTCTTGTGTTTCTGAAATGCTCCCAACTGTAATCAGAGGCCTGTAGCGGGAGGGGGTGGCAGACAGCTTTGCCACTGCCATCCCCTGATCAAGGTGTCCTGCAGGCTCACTCACCTGGGGCCTGAGGGTTGGGGCATAGCAGGAATCCAGAAGGCTCTGGCATTCAACTATGACAGCCCCTTCACTCCAAGGCTGCTCTGAAAATGCCTGTGCTCACCCCGTGCCCGCCCCCATCTCGCCACTGGACCCCTCCCCCCACTGCCCCGCCCCAAGCAGCCAGGACTGGAAGGAGAATGCAGCTGCCAAAGAGGGGGTGTTGCCTCCAGGACTGTTCCCCCACTCCCACCCGCCCCCAAGACTGGAAAATTCCAACCTGCAGGCAGACAGGCAGAGGCATTCCTGCAGAGAGCAGCTCGCTTCTGCAACCTGTGATCACCGGGCTCCCATCTGTCCCCAAAATCAAAGGGGCACCGTGGAATTTGGGTAGAGGGAGGCTGGAAGAGGCTGGAGCACACAGTCGACAGATGTACAAGTCACAGGAGCTTCCAGGCACGCAGCCCTGGAGTCCCTGGAATTGAGTGTCTTCATACAGGGGCGGAAAAGAAGCCCCAGCCCTGCCCTGCCGGTTGCCAACTGCTCTCCTCGTGGAACCGAAAATCCACAAATTCTGACTCTTCAAATCTCAGAGTCATGGATCCTTCAAAATCCTGAAATTTTATTTTCTCTTTGTTTAAGCTTTTTTCAAAGAAAAGAAATCACAATGACACAAATCACATGAGAAACCTTTTTTTTTTTTTTTCACTTGGGCAGCATTAGGAATCGAACCCAGGTCTCCAGCATGGCAGGCGAGAACTTGGCCTGCTGAGCCACTGTGGCCCGCCCATTGCTGTTGTTTAAAAACACTTAAAGTCCTCTGATTGGCCCCCTCCAAAAAATTCCTACTCCCCTCTATATGATGAATACAATGAACTTATCACCCAGTACAAGAAATGAAACATCAGGAAAATACAAGGAGAAGCCCCCACACCCCTCCCCACCTCTTCCGTCCTTCCATGCCCACTATCGTAATTTTGGGGGTGGATTTTTCCTATGTAGTTTTCCTGCCCAGAGAGTACAGGACACGCGTGCATGTTTTTAAACTTTACAGAAATGGAAACATCCCGCCTGTCATTTTCCTGCAGTTCTTTTCCTCCACTGAACATGATGTCTGGAGACTGAGTCACAGAATCTCAAAGCCACAGACCATGAATTTCCAAAATCGCAGGCTTTTCTAATGATAGCCATGGGCTCACGGAGCCGGGAGGGGGCCTGGCAGGCTTGCCACCAGCCCCTCCCACACATCTCTTATCCCACCTCCCTCTCCACTCCTCACGTGCTGGCAGCAGAGGAAGGAGGACTCACCCACAAGCAATTATGCTTGGAAATGTGCGTGGGCTTCTGGGAGCCTGGCAAACAGCCCCCTCTGCAGTGCACCAAAAACCACCCAGCCATGCACGAGGGTAACTTTCCAGAAACCTACACCCTCCAGGTGGGTCCCTGGACCAGATGAGTCCTGAAATGCAGAGGGCCCAGCCTCTCCAGAACATCGGCTAGTTCCATCCCCCTACCCCATATTATTGACAGCTCCTTCCAACATGAGACAGTTAGAATGGGCATAGCCCAAATACCCCTAGAATGGAAGAAAGGTCAAAGGTGATGGTGGAGTTATACAGAGAAGGTCAGGTTTAACAAACGAGCATGAGTGCTGAATCATTATATTGATGTTTCTTTTGATCTCTGGTGTCTTGGAGTAGCTAGAAGTAACAACCTAAAAATGTGGCATTGTAACCCATACTAAACTCTGAAATCTATTCTACAACTAATTTTGCGATGGGCTTTGAAATGTATTGCTTTGTTGTATATATGATATTTTTCCCAAAAAAGAAAAAAAAAGTCAATCGTGATGATAAATGCACAGCTCTATGATGGCATTATGAACCATCGACTGCTCACTTTGGATGATGACATGGTAAGTGAATAAATAATATAGTTCAATAAAAAGTAAAATGCCACCCAGCCGCCCTGTCCCCGATCCTGAAGGTGGAGACCAGACTCTGGCCCCGGGATGGCCTGGGAGCGCAGCTTGTCAGGCCACTTCAACGGAACAGCTGCATTTTGGATGCTCTTCAGGAACCCTGGCCAAGGGGACTCTGGAAGTCCCCAGGGCTGGCATTAGACAGTTCCTGCTGGCTGCCATGCATGCCGGCCTGGGTCCACAGAGCCCAGCAGAGGCCTGGGACAAGGAGGGAGGGTGGGCCTGCACACATCCCCTGCAGAAGCTCAGGCTGCATTTGGGCTGCACTGGTGGAGGGAGGAGGCGTGCAAGCCTGGCGCCACTTGATCTCGGTCCCGAAGGACATTTTTCTGTCGGGGACTAGGACTGCACATCCTACTCACACTAAGGGAGAGAACAAGCGCGTGCAGAGGGAGCCTAGAACAGCCCCTGTCCCTCGGAGCCTCCACTTATGCACCTGTGAAATGGGTCTAAGGGTTCCCCAGGGCCCTGGGGAGATGGATGAAGGTGCACAGCAGGTCGGGACGGGCCAGGCTCTGACACAAGTAGCTGGGGGCCAAGTGTGTGCAGTATGACCGTGCCCTGGAGTTATGGGCTCCCTCGCTCAGTCTACCCCCTCTCCCCTTAAGCCCTGTCTGCATCTTCTCTGCAGACCATGTAGCCCGGGAGTCAAGGCCATGACTTCAGAGCCAACCGCCTGGGTTCCAGTGTCTCCTGTGCCACTAGCTGTGTGGCTTAGGGTGGGCAGCCAAACCTCAGCCTCTATCTACACACCAGGGTTGGTTCTGGAACCTGCTTCAAAGTGAGGACTACATGAGCTAATACATACGCAACGCAGTCAGACCAGAATCTTGTACAGGGGCCACTCCGCAAAGTTCACAGAACTGGAATGCCCTGGGCACTGGAGTTAGGGGAGCTGGGTGTGAGTCTCCCCAAGGCCACGCACCTCTCGTCATAGAAGGGGGAAGGGGGTTTACCTGTCCCTCTCAGCATGAGGCCTGAATGAGAACAGGTGACATTTCCCTAGCCTCAGTCATTTTGAACTGACGTCCTCTCATTCCTCAGCCCTCCTCTACTAATATTTGCCTAATATTTTTCACTGTTTAAATAGTTTCATTTAAAAAATAAAACTTTCTGGTGGTGCATCAAAGGACATTATGAAGAAAGTGAAGAGAACCTACAGAATGGGAGAAAATAATTGCAAATGATATATCTGATAAGGGTCTAGTATACAAAATATATAAGGAGCTCAACAACAAGAAGACAAACAACCCAACTAAAAAAATTGGCAAAGGACTGGAAAAGACATTTTTCCGAAGAAGATCTACAAATGATGAATAAGCACATGAGAACATACTTAGTATCATTAGCAGCTAGGGAAAAGCAAATCAAAACCACGATGAGATATAACCTCACACCCACTAGAATGGCTATTATTAAAAAATAAAAGATAATGGAAAATCACAAGTGTTGGCAAGAACATGGAGAAATTAAAACGCTCATGCATTGCTGGCGGGAATGTAAAATGATGCAGCCACAGTGAAAACCAGTTTGGTGTATGCTCAGAAAGTTAAACATAGAATTACCGTTTGACCCAGCAACCCCACTCCTAGGTATATGTCCCAAAGATCTGAATGCAGGGACTCAGATATTGGTTCACCAGCGTTGACAGCAGCATTATTCATAACTGCCAAAAGGTGGAAGCATCGCATGTCCATCAACAGATGAATGGATGAACAAAATGTGGTGTAGCCATAAAAAGGAATGAGGTTCTGATGCATGCAACAGCACGGCGGAACTCTGAAGACATTATATCAGGTGATACAAGCCAAAAACAAAAGGACAGATATTGTCGGATCTCACTTGTACAGAGTATCTAGAATAAACAAATCCACACAGATGGAAAGTAGATGAGAGGTTATCAGAGAGGTCTGGGGGTTGCAAGGTAATGCTTAATGGATGCAGAGTTTCCATCTGGGGTGACAGAAAAGTTTTAGTAATGGATGGTGGCGATGGTAGCACAACATTGCGAATGGAATTAACACCAGTGAACTGCACTCTTGGAAGTGGTTAAAATGGGAGATGCTATGTTGTTTATATGTGACCACAACAGACATTTAAAACATAAAAAAGTCTTGTCACTATTGGAAACTGTGTACTTGCTATGCTGGTGACCTTCCTCCATCGGTAAACATTCAAATAAATAAATGTGGTGACAAGAGACAAGCTGCTCGCCAGAGGCCCTCCCCAGCCCTGGTGAGCAAAGGGCCTGCAGATCCCACGGCTTTCCCTGACCTCACTGCCCCCTGGAGGAGCACAGATCTGTGCTAATTCTCCATCCATTCATTCCCCTGTTCATAAAGTGCTGACCAATGCTGACCCGGGGCCAGGCCCTGTCTAGGTAAAGGGGGTGGGAGAGGGGGGAGTGTAAAGAGGTGAAAGCCACATTTCCTGCCTGGAGAAAGGGAGCATGTGTGTCTTAAGACACCCATGGACAACCAGCCAACACCTTCCCTGTCCAGCAGTTCTCCCCTCCTTCTGGGAACTGCCCCTGTGCCTCAGTCTCTGTGGCTCGGGTGGGGCTGTCTTCACCCCCAGCCCAGGCTGGGCCCTCTGAGTACCGGGTCACCCAGCACAGCAAATGGCTCAAGAATGGGTCCCTGAGAGGCAGGCCCAGAAAGTCTGCCTGCATTGCTGGGAGAGAGGGTTTCCTCCTTTGAGATCGAACCTGGGAGACACAAGCTGGGCTTGATACGGGCCTCCTAGAAGGAGGGGCTGGCGCAGGGGGAAGCCGAGCCAAGAGTCAAAGACAGACGGGTTCCCAACATCAATACACGAGCCCCTGGATCCAGCCATGCCTGAAGCTTTGAAGTTATGTGAGCCAGTATTCCCATTTTGATTTAAGCTGGGTTGAAAGGGGTTTCCCGTCACTTGTAAGCAAAAATCCTACTGCACGTCCCTCCTAAGAATGATAATTTAATATTGAGTGACACCATAATACAGTTACAATACTGAGTGATAGCATAACAACCATAATACTAAGAAATTGTCCACACTGAAGTATATATACATGGAATCCTGCATGAGAATGACAGAAGGAGGGGTAAGTTCTTTGGGGAAAAGGGATATAGGAGGGAAATATGGAAGTTTCCCAGAGGACAGGTTGTGAATGCTGAGTCTCGAAGGATAAATAGAACTTGGCATATGGTGCACGGAAAGGCATTGCTTGCAGATGGAACAGCATGTGCAAAGGCCTGGGGGTAAGAAGTAGAGAATAATGAGGCATGACCTACCGAAGGCCTGGGGTTTCATCCTGAGGCTACTGGGACAAGGTTTCTGAACAGAAGAGGGTCATGCATAGTTTTGGGGTTAAGTAGATCCTTCCATGAAGAATAGACTGGAGGAAGAGAGAATAGAGAGGAGGTGGAAGGGAGGGAAAAGGAGGCTTTCAGTGATATAGGAGGGTGGGCTTGAGGAGAAATATGGGTGGAGGGTGAGGGAGGGGGTAGGGACAAGGATGACTCTTGTCACAAGGGGACAAGGTTCTGGGCTTGGGCGACTGGTGGAGGGCAGCAGCACTGACCTAAACGGGGACACAGGTAGAGGTATAGGGTGGAGGGGAGAGGCTCCCCCTCCCTTCTGGGGGTGCTGGGGAGAGGAACCTGGAGGACACCCACGGGGGCAAGCCCTTGGGGCTGTGGGAAAGGATTTGGCCACAATTCCCCCAGTCCGTGGTGGGGAGACCCAGCGTAAGGGTGACGCCCTCGGGGTGCATCCCAACTCCCGTGTCTGGGTGGTGTGAAGTGTGACAAGTCACTCTGGGATGCTGTGTCTTCAGATGCAACCCATGTAGCCGTTAGCCCCTTCCCCTGTCTGAAGCTGCCACCACATGGCCAGTCTCGCCTTGGGGTCCCCCACATGCTGCAGGCCCCCTTCCAGGGCTCTCCCCCGGCCATGCCCGTGACGTCTGGCACTCGAATCCAGCCTGGGGTGCTGCCTGCCACCTGCTAAGAGTCGCCAGCGCTGTCTGCCTGGGCTCTTGGGGGGTCTCCTCTCCCCTCCACCACCCACTGTCCCTGTGCTGAGACCTCCCCAGACAGACCTCAGCAGACCGTGGGTTTCCCACACCCAGCCCCTAGCTTGCGGGGACAGCAGGACGAGTTCCGGGTCTTTTCTGGGGATTTACCATCTGTCCTGCTCTACCTTAAAAAAAAACAAGTCCTGCCCTCCCCCAACCCCCAGATCGCAGTTAAAACAATTCCTAACAAAAAGAATCCAGAATAAGGGCTAAGTTTTATGCTCAAATCACAGCATTATGCACACCAACAACAAAACCAAACCCCAAATAAATATTAGGGTAAATGACCAATATCGGAAAAGTGTTAAAAATATATATCTATACAACGTTTCTGCATCTGATGTTATATGACGTAGCCTTTAAAAGAATGTTGACAAGCACTGGTGCTGACGATTGCTAGTAAAAAAAGCAGGTTAGAAAAGTGTCTATTCTATATGAACATAATGATGTGATTGTACCACACAGTTAACAAAATGCCTGGGAAGAAGTATGCCAAGATATGTCACCATTGATTGCTGACATCTCTGAGTGGTGGAATAACCGGTGAACTTTGTTTCCTTCTCTTTCAAATTTTCGACAGCAAGTTTAAACATAATAAGGAGAAATGCATTGTTACAAAAGTCATCTAAAAATTACTGAAAACACCAATGAACTCATGTTAAAAGGAAGAGGTGTGGGCGGGCCATGGTGGCTCAGCAGGCTGAGTTCTCGCCTGCCACGCCGGAGACCCCGGTTCAATTCCCGGTGCCTGCCCATGCTAAAAAAAAAAAAAAAAAAAGGAATAGGTTATTGGGATTCTGCAGAGGTTGTGTGCACAGACTTCAGAGTTGTTTGTCGGTTTGAGACCTGCTCCAAATGTACCTGGCTTGGCGAACTTGGACAAGTCCTTGCTCCTTTCTGAAGGTCTACGCTGGTCCCGCCTCACTAACAGAGGGTGTTATGAAGACTGAACATGGGACAGTATGCCAGGCACCTACGTGACTGGGTGCCCCAGAACAAGCAACCAACAAAGATACCTGTATTAGTTAGGGTTCTCTAGAAAAACAGAATCAACAGGGAACACTTGCAAATATAAAATTTATAAAAGTGTCTCACGCAACCGCAGGAATGCAGGGTCCAAAATCCACAGGGCAGGCCGCAAAGCCGACGACTCCGATGGATGGTCTGGACGAACTCCACAGGAGAGGCTCACCAGCCGAAGCAGGAATGGGACCTGTCTCCTCTGAGTCTTCCTTAAAAGGCTTCCCGTGATTAGATTTAGCATCACTAATTGTAGAAGACACTCCCCTTTGGCTGATTACAAATGGAATCAGCTGTGGATGCAGCTGACATGCTCATGACCTAATCCTATGAAATGTCCTCATTGCAACAGACAGGCCAGCACTTGCCCAATCAGATAAACAGGTATCACAACTTGGCCAAGTTGACACATGTCCCTAACCATGACAATGCCCGACATGCCTAGGGTTGACACAGAGAGGCGGGTAAGAGCAGGGCCACCAGGCAGGCAGGTGGTGCAGGCTGTGCACTGCACAACTCCAGTTGGCCTTGCTCCCTGAGATCATGAGAGAAATGGTGCCCCTAGAGTTGTGCATGGCAGCAGCCCTGGTTTAGAATATGGGCTGCGGGCATTTTGTCCCAGCTGTCACTTGCAGAGTGTGACCTGGGGCAAATCCCCTTTGGAAAATGGGGATAATAAAATAATCAATTCATGGGCCTAATCAGCACCAAATGGCTGCTGAAGGACTGCCATCACCCCAGCACCCTGTTGGATGCATATGGTATCCTTATCCCCAACTCTCCATTTGCCTGGAAAAAGGGAAGTAAAGCATTTTCTGTGGCTACCTCAGGACCGACTGGGGAGAAAGTCCAAGGCTCAGACCCCTGCAAGGGTGGGTGGGGTATGGATGCCTAAGTTGAGCAAGACCAGCCTCTCCGCTGGCCTGGTGCCCAACAGTGTGCATTGCAGGACAGCCAAGGGCCCAGGTGCCCACCTCATCAGCCTTGGAGATCAGACGCAGGTGCCCTCCTCCCTGCCAGCGGCTGGACTCTCAGCTACTCCTTACATGGCCCCACCACCACTCCAGCTTCTTCCCTGGCTCCCCCCCCCCCCCCCATTGTCTTTCGCCTGACTGATCCATCCCCAACCCCGCAGTCAGGGAGTTCTGTCCACACCCTGATATGACCATGTCATGCTTCTGGTTCAAACCCTGTGGCAGCCACCTTAGGTCTTTAGGGAAATGTCCAGATTCCTTCTCCGCTGAAACTTGCTGACCCCTCGCCTTTATCTCGGGCTACACCCCACACCTCACTCACGCCACTCCAGCCCCACTAGCCTCCCTATTCCTAAACTCTCTTTCTAGCCCCAGGGCCTTTTCATGTCCCTGGAATGCTCCTCCTCCAGCACTCCCAGCTGGCGCCTCCTCACAACAGTTCCAGTCTTGGCAGAAGGTCTGTTTCTCCATCTGAAGGCTTCCTGCAGAGTCTTCAGCACAAGAAGGGATTATGTATTTGTTTGGCTAATTTATTGCCATCTCCCTCTTTGGAATATGAAGTTCCTTGGGGACAGGGACCATGTTCATCACAGTCACTGCTGTATCCCCTGCACTTGACCCCTCGTAGGTATTTGATGAATACCTGTGGACTCAGTAAATGAACAACTGAACCATTCCAATCTCCATGGAGAGAAGAGGAACCAGCAACCTACCCTGTCTCTTATTGACTCAGATGGGGGCCACGAGAAGATGGCAGCTCCCACGTTCTCCCAGAGTGGTACCTGCAGCCTGAATCCTTTCCTCATCAAGAGACAGTGAGACAACAAATAAACGATGGCATGCGTCAAATCTTGGCTCTGCTGTGTACTTGCTGTGTGACCCTGCATAAGTGAATCAGCCTCTCTGGGCTTCTTGTTTCTGATCTGGGAAAATGAGGTGAAATCATCTGGTTGGCACTCCCTGAGGGCTATAACCACGTAAGGGGTGTCCAGCATGAAATGTGAGGCCACATTTCACTCTGCACATGGGTTTATAGCAAAGCGATTGGAGGTGGAGACTCCGGAGGCCTGCAGATGGGATCAGAATCCTGGCCCCATGGGCTGTGTGACTTCAGGAAGGCTGCTTCACTGCGTTGTGCGCCTCAGTTCCTTGGTCTGCGTTATGGGTATAATAACGGCGCCTCTTTCAAGAGCAGCTGAAGAGAGCAAATGGGTTTTTGCATGCAAAGGGCAGGGACACTGTCTGCTGTGTGTCTTGCTGACTTGTTGGTAAGTCGCGCAGGCTGGCCTGGAACAGGAGGTCAGTGACTGTTGACCGAATCTTCCTCGGTTCCCACTCCATGCCACGTTCCTGTCCTGGAGAAGTACACGGATCTCAATGTGACTGAGCCCCCACCCCCACCCCACCCTTCCCTCTGGCAGAGATGAGAAACTGGGCTTTGCGGCAGAGGGAGGGGTTGCTGGGAGGGGCTGTGGGTGGGATGAGGAAGGTCAGACTTCATGCCTGAGTGCCTCTTGCAGGTGCTTTGAGCCTCTTCTAGGTTTCTGGGGTGGCGTGGGGGATACGCTTTTGAGCAGAGAACCCAACCAGTCTCAGCTGTGGTGGGGGATGTGAGGTTTCCCACGCTTAGCCCGGGCTTTCAGGGGGTGGGGGGAGTGCAAAGGCTGCACCTGACCACCAGCTAAGCGGGTCAGGGGGTGCTGGTGGGGCCTGGGCATGGGTGACCTACCAGGGGCATCCAAGCTCCTAACCCACGGTTCCTTCCACAACCCCACCCCCCACCCCATCCCACCCCATTCACCACAAAGCCTGTTTCTGGACGCTCTCTCTGGCCTCAGAATTCTAAAGGTGGTCCCATTCCTTCATTCATCCCAAAATATGGAGCACCTGCTGTGTGTCAGGCCATTTCAGGTAAGCTGTGGGGACCCAGCAGTGCACGAGATGGACAGAAACCCCTGTCCTCATGGAGCTGGCACCCACGGGGGAGATGGACAATGAATGAGTACGGTGCGCCAGCACATAATGGAGGCCGTGCCCAGCTCCCAGCCCAGCCCCAAGCTCCATGCTGACTCAGCTGGCCAGTAGTCACTGGGGCAAACAGGCTTCCCTTGCTCAGTGGCCATAGTAACCAAGATCTATGCCTAGAACTGGGGAGGTGACAGGTGGCTCAGTCCCGCTCAGCCCTCAGCTGGGTCCCAGACTTGGCTCTGGTTCCTGCCCTGAGAGAGTGATGGGGACAGGGGGTGGGGGGTAGAATAAGCGGGAGAGGGTGTGAAGGGGGCTGAAGGCCTCCCCAAGGAGGATGAGAAACAGTTTTAGGTCTGCAGGGCCGACCTGTGGGCAGTTCGTTGGGCCCAGAGGGCTAAGGACCCAGGTCCTTGCGGGGAAGGAGGGTTGGGAAGAAAACTAACATTTATTGAGTTCCCACCCCATCTCCTCTAATCCTCCCGGTGACCGTAGGGAAAAAAGAACTGTTATCGACTCCATTTTACAATCAGTCATGGAAACTGAGATTCAGAGAGGTAAAGAGATCTGCTGTGAGCCACATAGCCAGAACAGCTCAGCTGACTCCAGCACAAGCCCCACCGGCAGCAGCAGCGTAGGAGTCAGGAGGCAGTGAACTCCCCTTCACTGGGAAAATGCAAGTGGAGTGGCCACTTGGAGGGACGGGAGGCAGGTTTTGCGGCGGAGATGGATGCAGCAATCTGTGGGGTCACCTTTAACATCCATTTCAGTCCTGGGATTCTGACACGAGGTGGGCAGCCTGTTTAGTGACCAGGAAATCAGGGTGCATTGAGTTCAGCCTTTCCGGTACAGCCCGCTGCGGTCCTCTCTGCAGTGAGAAGGTTTGACTGACAACGGGACCTCCCTACCAGCTCCTTTTGTGGTTTTCAAAGTACTTTTGTGGCCACTAACAAAGTGAGCCCCCTTGCAGCCTTCTGACCCCAGTGTTACCACACCTTTTTTTTTTTTGGCTTAAACAATGGGGATTTATTAGCTCATGGTTTTGAAGTTAAGAGAAATCCAAAATCGAGGCAACAGCAAGGCGATGCCTTATGCCTGAAGACTGCCATTCTGGGGCTGGCTGCCACTGGTCCTTGGTCCTTGTTCTCACCCCATTTTACAGATGCAGGATAGAGGCTGGGCTGCAGACCCCAGGCCAGGTCTTCTGACTGCTTGTCCAAGACCACCGACGAGACTTATCCCTGGCTCCGTGGAAATGCTTCTTCCGCCTGCCTCCTTCCTAGGCAGAGGTGGCTCCGGGCAGCTGTCACTTGGGAATCCACCTTACCCAGGGAGGAGTTCTGGGAGGCAGGTCCTCTCGAGGCCAGCCTGGGCTGGCTCTGGCCACTTGCAGGTGGGGCTATAGCCTCCTGAGGCCAGTGCTGGGGTCCCAGGTCACATAGCCCACGTCCCTACCTCAGGGCCTTTGCACCTGCAGCCCCCCCCCCCCCCCCCAGTCAGAAAACCCTTCTCCCAGATCTTTGCATGGCTCGCTCTATTCAGGTCTTGACTTAGCTCAGTTCAGCCTTGGGGGGCACCTTTCCTAAGTATCCTGGCTAAAGTGGCTTCCTGGGAACCCTCTGTCTCCCCAGCGGTTTTGTCTCATTCGGAGCGTTTTCATTCATCCCTTTTAATCATTTCCTCTCAAATCGGTCTTCCCCCAAGAGAATGTCGGGTCTGCCAGGGCGGGGTTCCCCTCTGTCTTGGCCACCACAGCATCTCCCAGTGCCTGGCACACAGGATGTGCTAACAACTGCTCACTAGGTGAATGAATGAATGACCTCAACCACACTCCCTCGTCTTTCCCCACCCCCAGCACCTCGCTAGCTGTCTCGGCGGCCACGTGGGGCTACAGTGCAGCGTCTGATTATTTTCACATGTCTCCCTCTGTGGAGATGGGTTCGGTAAAAATCCCACCCCAGCCCAGCATACTTTCGACAGTCTAAATGAGCCTCGGGTAATTCCTCTCACACCCACGCTAATAATAGGTCTCATGATTATAGTTTACTTCTTGCAATTTTAGTTCATACACCGGAAGGGAGATTTGCATCTGAAAAATTCCCCCAGCTGTTTCGGGGAGCTCCCAAATTCACCCACCAAGAGGAAGAGAAGCATCTAAAAACACACTCGGGGGTTTTGCCGTGGTGCTCTCAGGGGAGAATAGGCACCTCCGTGCAGGACGGGCCCCGGAGGGCGGGTCAGGAGACCTGGAGGCCAGTCTCAGGCTGTGCAGCCTCAGGCAAGACCCTCTGCTTCTCCCAAGCTCAGTTTCCTCATCTGTAAAATGGAGAAATAGCATCTGCCTCATCGGGAAGGAGACAATGCTTCGATCCCCAGACTCCTCAGCCAGGATGCCTTTCGCCATTGCCCAGGACACTTAAGAGTCATATATTCGAGCAATGTCTTTCTTTGCATGGATTTATCTAAACTTGACTGCATGCTAAAGGGAAACTTTCTCCCCCTAGCCCAAATGGAAAACCAGGCTCACTTGCCTACAACAGGCTTTGGAAAAAATTGCCTCTCCGCTGCCCCCACCCCTCAACCATCTTTCCCTCTTTCTTTTCTGCTTCGGTCCCTCCTGATCTGTTGGGTTGTTTACTGTCTGCCTTGCCCAGAGGACAGTCAGCTCCTGTAAACTGCACGCAGCAGTTGGGGAAGGAACCAAAGTAAGAGCAGCTCAGGCCCGACATGGTGGGGGAACTGCAGGGTGAAAAGAGGCGTGGCCACCTGCTCCTGTGTCCCTGCGGGGACCACGCTGTCCATCCACTATGTGCCCGCAGCTGCCAGCTGCCAGCGATGCAGACCGGGTCAAGAAACCCTCTCCCTCGTCCCCTCGTCCCCTCGCCCCCGGGCCTCTCCTCTTCTGGTCTGCACTCGCCCCCTTGGGGAGCCGTCTCAAGGTCGTGTACACCTCCCAGATGTGACAAGACCCACGTGCATATTCCTACCCTCGGCCTCTCTGCTAACTGCAGGCTAACTGCCTCCAGAAAGACTCCACACTTAGGGAGGTCTAGGAATGCCCCCTGCACCCCTGGTCTCTCCCCGCAAAACCGGCTCTTCTCACGGTCTTTGTTCTCGTGCAAAGGGCAACCTCACCCTTCCACGTGCTCGTCTTTCTCTCAAACCCCGCCTCTCTGCCCCTACTTCTGTCCAGGGCACCCCCCTGGCTGCCCTGGCTGTGGGCAGGTGCCTCTTTGATTCCGCCCTGGCCCACTACGGTCTGCTCTCTAGACAGCAGCTAGACAAAGCCTTCAGCGAAAAGTAACTTCCTCTGCTCAGAGCCCTCCGGCAACCACCTCACTGGGAATACAAATCAGAGTCCCTGCCACAACTCCCAAAGCCCCACGTGATCCTGCACCCCCCCCCCCAAGTGTTTCCTACCCATCTCTTCCTTGCTCTTTCTGCTTCAGCTATACAAGCCTCTTCTAGTTTCTCCAGCCTGCCAGGAGTTCTCCTGCCCCAGGGCCTTTGCATGTGATGTGCTTTTTCCCCAGGGGAATAGTCAAAATATTTAACAACAGGCAATGGCCCAGACCCCTCAGAAACATGTTCTGCTACCTTAAGAATTAACTCCTTCCTTGCCAATTGTGGGGATATCTGAGGGGGGTCAGGAGAGGGACTGTAGCAGCAGTTGGGACCACTCTGGGGGCTCAAGCAGTGATCTTTAGCTTACTGGCATGAAAATATTTCAGTATTTTAAGGACAGGTTTGATTGTCCTCATGTGTACCTGCTGAGCTCACTTCTCTCCCAGACACTCTCTCTCTCCTTCTCTTTGAGTTGCCTTCTCACATAGGGATTTTATATTTTGTTTTTGCAAAACTAAGCAAATATAGGACAAACATCTGAATAGATATTTTCCCAAAGAAGATACACAAACGGCCAATACGCACATGAAAAGGTGCTCAGCATCCTTAACCATTAGGGAAATGCAAATCAAAACCACTAGATACTACTTCATGCAAACTAAGATGGCTAGACTCCAAAAGACAATAATAAGTGTTAGCAAGGATGTGTGGAAATTGGAACCCTTACACACTGCTGGCGGGAATGTAAAATGGTGAGCCATCGTGGAAATAGTCCGGCAGTTTCTCAAAGAGTTAAATGTAGAGTTACCATCGGATCCAGAAATTCCACTCTTAGGTATACACCCAAAGGAACTGAAGATAAGTGTACACACAAAAATTTGTACACAAATGTCCAAAGCAGTACTACTTATGATAGCAAAAAAAGTCGAAACAACCCAAATGTCTATCGACTAATGAATGGATAAATACAATGCAATATATCCATTCAATGGGATATTATTCAGCCACAAAAGGAATGACGTTCTGATACAAGCTACCACACGGTTGAACCTTGAAAGCACTATGCCGAGCGGAAGAAGCCAGACACAAAAGGCCACACATAGTATGATTCCATCTATCGCAAATGAAAAGAATAAACAGATCTACAGAGATCAGTGGCTGCCAGTACCCAAGAACGGTGGGAATGGGGAGTGAATGCTAGTTTCTTCTGTGACAAGAACACCCTAAAATTGATTGTGGAGACAACTACACAACTCTGTGAACACACTAAAAAACTACCCAGTTGCATACTTTTAAAAGGTAAATTGCTACATGATTGTATCTCCATTAAGCTGTTGAAAGAAAAAAAGCAAATATGTATACCTAATACATTTGTCTTCTACCACACACTGTTTAAAAACAAGGTAACATACTATCTACGCTATTTGTATCTTATTTCGTTCATTTAGCACTATACCCACATCAGCACAAAGGGTAGGGTACGTCCCCATTCCTTTGAAGAGCTGTAAAACACTTCCTGAGTGGAAGCATAATAACTTACCAAATCCCCAGTTGGCGGGCACATAGGTTGCTTGCTTTGCGGTACAAATACGCCTGCGGTGGGGACCTGGCTCACACATCATGCCACCCATGTGTGGGCACATCTGGAAGACAGAGACCAGTGGCAGGACTGCCAGCTCAGCAGATAATGTGCGCTGATAATTCAGACATCCACTTCCACTGAGGCTGTGCCACTGGCCTTCCCCACCCTTACTCCCCCCTCCCCACTGCAGGGTAGGAGAGGGCCCACTTCCTCTGAGCTGACTTGATGCTTTTTAATGCATCAAACCCAGGACCCACATTCCTTGGGGAGACAGTCACAGGGCCTGTGGGGAGAAGTGGGCCTCAGCCCCCGGGGGGTCCGGCTGGACACGGATTCTAACAAGTGCAATCATTTGCATTCCGGCCATCTTGTACTCTTGGGGCCTTGCTTTCTTCATGTGTAAAATGAGGGTGCTGAGGATGGTGCCCACATCCAGGAGTGAGTCTGAGGATGAAGCGAAACAATGCATATAATTGCTCGGCCCAGCACCTGGACACAGTCAGAGCTTAACACATTTTAATGACACCTAGCTCTGAATTGTGGAACCAATAACGCCCACGAACACTCTTCAGAGTCTCTAGTTTTATAGAGAAGGAAAGGGAAGTTCAGAGGGGAAGTATGCTGGTTTGAAAGGTTGTATGAACCCTAGAAAAGCCATGTTTTAATCCCAATTCCATTTTGTAAAGATAGCCGTTTCTTCTAATCCCTATTCAGCCCTGTATGTTTGAGACTATAATTAGATCATCTCCCTGGAGATGTGACTCAATCAAGAGAGGTTGTTAAGATGGATAAGGTGGAGACGTGTCTCCACCCATTCAGGTGGGTCTTGATAAGTTTACTGGAATCCTATAAAAGAGGAAACATTTTGGAGAATGCAGATTCAGAGCAGAATGACATGGTCACAAGAATCAGAGTCCACCAGCCAGTGACCTTTGGAGATGAAGAAGGAAAAGGTCTCCCAGGGACCTTCATGAAACAGGAAGCCAGGAGAGAAAATTAGCAGATGATGCCATGTTCACCACATGCCTTTCCAGATGAGAGAGAAACCCTGACTGTGTTCGCCATGTGCCTTCTCACTTGAGAGAGAAACCCTGAACTTCATCCGCCTTCTTGAACCAAGGTATCTTTCTCTGGACGCCTTTGATTGGACATTTCTATAGACTTGTTTCAATTAGGACATTTTCTCAACCTTAGAACTGTAAACTAGCAACTTATTAAGTTCCCCTTTTTAAAAGCCATTCTGTTTCTGGTATATTGCATTCTGGCAGCTAGCAAACTAGAACAGGAAGGAATTTACTCAGAGAGGCAAAGCTGAGAGTGGAGCCTGTCTCCGGACTCCCACCCAGTGCTCTCTGCTCTTCACTCACCTCTCCTTATCTCCAAGCACAAATGTTAGAATGGCCCTCTCCAGTCGAGAGGGGTCTGAGCTGGAAGGGGCGTTCCACTTCTGCATAAGACCAGACTTCTCTGTGCTCCTCGTACATCAACAGCCCAACAGAGGGTAAGGCTTAGCTGTCCTGCCCGTTCCTGCCTCAGGGCCTTTGCACTTGCTGCTCCCTCTTCTGGAAGGGCTCTCCCCTGAGACTTCCACTAGCCTGGCTCTTCTCATCCAAGTCTTAGCACAATGACACCTTCTCTGAGAGGCCTCCCTGCCCACCTCTGTTCCTTGCATTCTATACTTCACCTTAGTTATATCTTCAAAGCACTTACCATTCTCCAAAAGCATCTTATCTATTTGTTTTCATTGCTTGTCTGTCTTCCTCATCAGAGTGTAGGCTCCATGAGAGCAGGGCAGTCTTGTCTGTTTTGTTCACTGTTGTATCCTCAAGGCTCAGAACAGTGCCCAGCACATATTAGGTACTCAAAAAATATTTTGTGAATGAATGAATGCACCTACATGACAGATGCTGGAGAGAGACACAAGATAAAACCACTGGCTTTTGACTCCAGAGTGGTTTGTCTATACTCAATCCTACCACATCCCCAACCAAAGTCGCCCAATCTTTCCTCCCCTCTCCTCTCCTTTCTTCTTGGTTTCCTCTGCTTGCCCAAGAATGCCTTCCTTTTGCAGCTACTGCAGAAGCAGGGGCAGGGGCCTTGGAAGGTTCCAGTAGTCCAGAGCAGGCCAGGTCCACAATGCTCCCCGCTGTGCCGCGGCCTTGTCCTGGTTGGTTCTCCATCTCAGCTGCTCATCCCTGTTCATCCAGAACCGTCCCCTGACACCAGGCCCATTTGTCAACCCTTCTCTGAATTCAAGGAAACCGAGAGAGACCCTGCAGCTCTGACAAAGACCCAAAGCCACAGATACCCCAGAGGACCTGTGTATTCCAGGTTCCAAAATACTTTCACAAGGCATGTTTGAGGAGTTTGCAGGGATTTTCCTGAGAAAACTAAGGTCTTTGTGGGGGCCTGGGCTGCTCAGACCTGCCCCCCCCACCACCACAGCCCCGCCAGGTCCAGGGCACCTCCATGGAAATGGGACAGGGATAGGGCAGCTCGAGCGGGGCCAGGTTGAGCAGGGGCCTAGAGGAACAGGGGCAACTCAGCCTGGAGCAGGACAGCCTGCTTTTTGTTTGTGTCTGTTCGTTTTTAGGTAGTAATTAGCTGCAACCAAACAGTTCTGCTGTTATCATTAAAAGTAATGCATCTGTGAGATACTGATTGATTGTATACCATGTACAGAATGCAGGTGTGTGAAAATTTCTCAATAAAAAAAGTAATGCATCTATAAGTATATGTGACTCCATCTCAGGAAACACCTTTTATTTCATAACTGTCCCTTCACCTCATCTTCAGGAATTCCAGAATCTCTTTGTTCTCTTTGCCTTGCGAAGCGTTTTGAAATCTCTTAACTCCACAATATTCTTGGTCATAAGATAGCTGAGCCTTAGGGGTGGAGATTTTCATCCTCATTTTTCGCAGTACTTTCAAAATTGAAAGAAATATCTATTAATTGATCCTTCATTTCCTAAGCATCTAAAACTGTAGAGAGCAAGGCCAAGAGTAGGGGGAAAGCAAGGTCAGCTCCTTCCCAGGCCAAGCTGCTCTGGGTTCTGCAGGGTGGAACAGACTGCCTGAAAAGGGAATGAGCTCCCTGCCTCTAGGGGTAAGCAAGCCAGGATCTAGCAAAATCAGGAGGAGAGGGCCCTGTGCACTTCCGGCAGCTCCGAGGAGCCCCTTTCCCAAGGATGAAGTTCTCAGAGAAGTTTTGGAATTGGTACACTGGGTGTAATAATCAGATGTGCCAGCAGAGGGCAGCACGCAGCTGCTGCAAGTTTGGAAAGAGTTGCCAACAAAACTCCCAAGTGGTGTCAGAAAGCAATTCTTAGAAAGGCCCCACTAACCAGGCTTCTTCTCAGGCCTGCCCATGAGTCCACACTCTGTTCACGCCCATCCCCAGGCCATATTTCCTGGCTAGGAGGCCTTCTCCCCATCCCCCAATAACCCAGCTTTTTTTGCTCCCTCATGCTCCCAATTGGTCAGTGGCACCTATGCCCAGCGTGATTCCATTCCCCATCATCCTTCTCTCTAAGATCTCACAAACATGGCAAACTTCTCCAAGCCTCAGGGCCTTTGACCTGGTTGTTCCCTCTGCCTGGAATTCCCTTCTCCCTCCCAGAGCTGACTCCTCCTCATCATTTAGTTCTTGGCTAACACAACACCTCCTCAGAGAAGCCCTCCCTGACTACACATAGCCATGCATTTAATTGTTCCAACAGACTTGAAAGACAGTGCTGGAGTCAGATTCTAACCCGGGCGGCTTGGCTCCTGGTATCTGTATCCCTTAACCTTAGCTTCTGAAGTTGGCACTCAACCGAGCCACTCTTCCACATTGCCAGCAAGTCTCAGCCACATTTTTCAGCCCCTGCAGCTGCGTTAGCTTCCAGGCAGCAGAGCTTGGGGCAGACCAGAGCCCCACCCCATGAACTGAACCCCAAAGGCACCCCGTGGCCCAGCGCTTCTCTGTGTAAGGAACCATGTTGGAGGGTGCGGTGCCATGCTAGGTCTGTCGATGTATTCCCTTTTTTTTTTTTTTGCATGGGTAGGCACCAGGACTTGAACCTAGGTCTCCAGCGTGGCAGGCAAGAACTCTGCCACTGAGCCACCGTGGCCTGCCCTCGACGTGTTCCCTTTTGAGGAACCTAATGCAACATCCACTATTTTGAGTTGGTCCTTTTCATTATGTATTTGGCCCCAAGTTATAGGGAGGGGGGAGGCGGCAGTTCTCCCAAGTCCCCGGGAGGGACCTGTAGGCCGAGTCCTGTCCCTTGGGTGCACAGGGAGCCCCACTCTGGGTCTGATCGTGGAGACTCTTGTTTAGGGTGAGCACAGGCTGGACCCCTACCCCAAGGAGGCCCCTGGCCCCCAAAAAGTAGCCTCAAAAGGAAGAGCTCTGGGAGCCAGCTGCTGTTGGGGGAGCCCCGGGGAACGCCCCCATCCTGATCCTTGGGCTCTTGTCTGTCTGAGGGGTGCAGGGGCAGCAGTGAACCTCCCTCCAGGTTGTGCTGAGAAGAGCAACTCGGTCTCTGGGTGTGGGTTCGTTTAAGCGGCTGGCAAGAGCCTCCTCCCGCCAGCTCGGACTGCAAGATCCGAGGTTGCTGGGGCACTGTTCCAGCCGAGAGGCCAGCTTCCTGCGGCTAGGGTCATTGCAGTTCTTGTCCCCGGCCTCGCTGGCTGATGTGCACCCATGTCTGCCCAGCTCGAGTCCTGTCCTCCTGCCCAGAACACATTCTGTGGCTTTGTTGACTCCAGTGAGGAGGTGAGAGAGACACATGCAGGTATGGGAGCAAATAGACAAACTCATTTATGACGGAGATATCAACCTCTGGCTGGAGCCTTGGGTCGGGAGAAGCCAGACCCTACACTTCATGAGACTAGCCAGGCTCAGGATGGAAGGGGGTCTGTGGTCTGCGATGGCAGCCCCTGCCTGCTACAGGACGCATACCCTCTACAGCATCCCATGTGGCAGCTGCCTGGGTTTGCACACCTCCAGTGATGGAGAGCTCACTCCTGCACCAGGCCGACCAGCTGAAGGCCTTCTCCTCACAGGGAGTTGGATTCCACCTGCTGCCTTTTGTAGGATGAGGGGCTTTGTCTCGACAGCTGGTCCATGCACCTCAGGGCAGGAGTTTGACTCCTGGAAGGCAGAGTTGGCTCCTCCCCAGGCTCAGAGGATGCCAGAGGGAGGGAGTCATTTAGGGAGATTGTGCTTATGTCTGGCTCATTCATCCCACAGGCTGGGCATGTGAGAAACCCTAGAAGAGGGAATTAGGGAGGGACCAAGCTGCAGTCTTGCGGCAAAATCAAGCCTGAGTATCAATGACTACCGAGGCAGGCATGGCTGGATCCATGGCCCAGCGTCCAGTCCCCCTTTTAGTCCATGTGACTCTGGTGGGTCCCCCCCCCCCATCCATTCCCAGGTCCAGGGGTATGCATGTGACCACACCTGGCCAATCAGAGCATAAATCCCTGTCCTCAGTGATTGGTGCTGAGATGGGCATGTGACCTGAATCCAGCCAATGAGAGTCAGCCCTAAGACATTTGCAGGAACTTTGGAAAAGGGAAGCTTTCCTCCTTCTGGGGCCATCAAGCTGATTGAATGTGAACGTGGAGTTCCTGATGGCCATCTTGTCATTTAAGAGCAAGGATGCTTGAGAGTGAAAACAACCAGAGAGAAACAGAGCTAAAGGATGGAGAGAGACCTAACTGAACGTCGCGTTAGCTCCTGGATCCAGCTGTACTGAAGATGCACGATTTTTTCAGTTACATGAACTCCCTTTCTGGCTTACATGATTTAAAGACTTCTATCACTGTAACTAAAATAGTCCTCACTGGTACACCAGTGACATCAGGTGACACTTAATATCACAAGATAGCTGTGGGAGATGTGTGATGGAAAAAGGCCCTTGGGTTGGGAGGTCAGAGGAGGCTTCACGGAGGAGGCAGGAGCTGCAGTGGGCCTTGAAGGACAAGGAAAGTTTAACATAGGAAGATGTGTGAACAGGCAACCCCAGGGGAAGGCACAGAGAGTGCAAAGGCTTAGAGATGGGATAATCTCAAAAAATAGCATTTCAACCCTCTCCCCATCCCAGAGTCATCTAAAAGTCCAGACTCCCTGGTGATGTAGTCATCTCTTCCCCCCCAGACCTCATCTACCCTTCAGGTAAAACAAAGAGGCTTGCCAGATGTATAGTGGTGGGGAACTAGGGGGCTGGGGAGTCTGAGTCCCTTTAATTTTGCTCCCATCTGTCACTCATTTTCTCTGTGTCTGACTCAAATGCTCTCTTTTTTTGACACCCTCCCTGTGCTTTCCATGGACCAACCATGAGGCAAGGTTATACCCCCATTGTACAGATGCAAAAACTGAGGACAGATGAGCTAGGTGTCAAACTGCTGGACAAGAGGGACAAGGGAATCCAAACCCAGAATTGGTTCCTGCAACCCCAAGCTCTAGGGCCTTCTCCCAATGAGCCCAGTGCTCCGAGAAGCCCCAGCTGTGTGACCTGGGGGAGAGCACTTGACCTTTCTGGGCCTCCATTGGAAATATCGGGGACAGTGGGAGAGTTGGGTTCAATCATTACCTCCCAAGTGGGGACACATTTGGATGATCTGTGAACACAGACATGGTGAATGGATCGAATCTAAGAGAGGTTTTATGTGCCTGGCGCAGAGTCAGAGCTGGGGAAGAGTTATTGGCTAACTCTCCTGTTTTATGATGGGGATGAAAATTCATTTACAGGGATGAGCCCTTTTCCCCTGTCTCTGGGGCGGGTCGCTAGGCTGAGGTGGGCAGTCCAGGGCACTCACATTCATGATCACCCCCAAAGGCGAGCCCAGCAAGCCCCCACAACCCCCATTTTAGAGCAGCATCAATTTAGAGCGTGGCCCCCCAACCTGCAGCATCACCTGGGAACTTGGTGAAATGCACATTCTCAGGCCAGCCCCAGTCCTCCTGAAGCCCCGGGGTGGGGTCCAGCCTGCTGGGTTTCCACCAGCCCTCTCACCGATACTGTCCCTCCCCCTGCCCCCCCCAAGTCTGAGCCAAGCAGCCCTGCACTGGGGACACAACAGCCCAGGCCTTTTGCACAAACTGAGCCAAGGATATTTCAGAAATTTTGTTCTCTACTAAATACACACCCAGTGCCTTCTGGGAGGCCTGAGCCCACTTCCCACTCCATGATTGTCATTGGCAGCCCCCCATCCTGCCCCCCAGCCATCTGGGGCTGTTTCTACCACTCCAAGACTCCTGGCAGGCTTTTTAGAACTGGGTGCTTGTGAAAGGAGCTGGGACGACCTCCCGCAAAGGATGCTGCACATGCCTTTTGGGACATCTCTCCAGACGCTGCGGTACAACTGGGGGGCAGGGGGGCTTCTGATTGGTAGCAGGCTGGGAGGTGCCGCCACTGCGGCTTCAGAGCCAGGAAAGGGAGGGGGCTCTTAGGGGCAAAAGCCTGGCAGGAAAATCTGCTGAGGGCAGGGGGTGAGTGGAGCTCTGGGGAGGGGTGGGTGGGTTTCATTCTGCAGCCCCCAAAAAGACCACTGAGCCAGCAGCATAGGAGACGGGCCACCGAGGAGGCAGGGAGACTGGAGTGAGATGGAGGGTGGGGATGGCGAGATTCACACGAGGCTTCATTCATTTATTCACACATACATGCATGCCCTCATTCATTAGGAAGGTGTCACAATGTGGTGGAAAGAGCTCTCAGAGTCGTCCTGATTCCGTGGTTGAAAGATCCGGCCTCTTCCATAGACTTGGCTCCCTCTGCCTCAGTATCCACATCTGTGAAATGGGCTTGGTATGAGGCAAAGAAATGATTCTGTGGATGGAATTGTCCAACACCAGCCCTGACACTTAGTAGGTACTCACTAAATAGGGACTCAGCTTTCCCATATCCTCCTTTACTTCTCTTTCATTCATACATCAATTAAGTACCTACTGAGTACCAAGAACTGAGCTGGGCACTGGGAGCACACATAGACAAGACCCCAGGCCTGGTCTTGGCCCTTCAGAAGCTCACAGTCTTAAGCAGTGGGAGTGGGACAGGCTTCTAAGTGACCTCACGGCAAGAGGTAAGTACTGTGAGAGCTACTCATTAGTTCATTCATTCAATTCCTTTATTTATTCATTCAACAAACATTTATTATAGTCACTGCAGAGTAAGCTGTGCAGGATTCAGACCCTTTCCACAAGACATTCACCGTCTATTTTTGGAGGGCAGCAGGCAAGAAGCTGACTCAGCATTGGGAAGTTGCTACAGAGAAGGTGCTATGTAAGGATGCATAGGATGAAGGATGCATAGGCGTCCCCTGAGGTGGGGGAAGTGGTAGGGAGAGACTAAGTGAAGAACGCATATTCCCAGAGAGGAAACAGCATGAGCAAATGCACAGTCGCTTCCTGGTGCTTTTAAAGTCAATCTTAACAGAGGGCAAGTCACTTAACTCCAGATCTAGAATACTGTCTTCATGTATACAGGTGGCATAGAGATGTCCTCCTGGGCCAGTTCTGGGCATTGGATCACCGGGCTAAAAATTATTTATTGAGCTCCTACTATGTGTCCAAAGTACTCTTGAAGCCTTTCTGTACATGGCCTCCTTTCACCTTTGCAGAACTTCAAAAGAGGTACGAGCACTCCTGGTTAACAGAGAAGGAAACTGAAGCTCAGTGAGGATGGTGACTTGCCCAAGGCCACACAGCAGGTTGGAAGAAGAGCCAAGATGTGAATCCAGATTGGCCTGACTCCAAAACAAGGCTCTTTCTCCTGTCCTCCATTCAGACACTGCTCCAATCACCAAATCCTTTTGCCCATCATATGCCTCCAGGTGCCCTGCACCCAGGGGTCCTAGCCTCTGGCCATACCAGACTGGCACTGATCTGCCCAGATCTCACACAGCTGCACTGTTCTACCCTCAGTCTCACCCTCTGTGAAATGGGACACCTCTCCGCTCTGCTGTTCCTTGATGGCCCCCTCCCCACTTCCCACAGACTTGCTGCGCTAACCTGATAAATCATCTCGGGGTGCTTAAGGGACATTTTATTTCTCCAGCCATGCTTTTCTCTACATTTTAATAAGCTGCTTGCAAAATTGGTGATTGATGAGTAAGAAGGCAGAGGATGTGGGGCCAAACGTTACTTTTTTTTTTCTCTCCTAGGAATCGCTTCTGGCTGCGCACTCAACTTTAAATTGATTAATAACGTGCAGACCCAACATTAATTATCAGCCATTTGTCACCGAAGAAGGGCCAGAGCCGGAGCCCCGTCCACAGCCCCCGTCTTAATGGCCAGCTCCTGTGGGTTATGGGAGACGCCCATCTAGCTCCCAGGGGCAGGGAAGCTGTTCTCAGCCCACTGTACTGAAGTTTTGCAGGGAGAGGGGGCCCGGAAGCTCTGAGCCTGACCCTAGATGCCTGGAGAGACGGAGTCCCTGATGTCTGACCCCTCAGAGGGGGCTCAAAGGCTGTGCCTGAACAAGGTGGGGGGACCCCAGAAGACCCTGTCACTTTTTCATTCATTCAACAAACATGAATTGAGCAACTACTATTTGTTGCCCTCTTTCTGGGAGCTGAGGCACGGCAGAGAACCAGGTGGACAAGACCTTGGAGCTGACTTTCGAGGCCCCAGGAGGCAGACAATCATAGAATAAATAAGGAAATGTATGGAACGCTCCAGGGAGCTAATGTCTCCAAAGAACAGTAAAGCAGGTAAAAACTGCAAGGGCCAGGAGAGGTCAGGGGTTCCCATCTGAAAAAAAGAGGGGCAGGGAAAGCTCACTGAGAAGGTGGGCAAGGGCCTAATGTGGTGAGGGAGGGAACCACAGGGACACCAGGGAAAAGCACTGGAGGCAGAAGGAACAGCAGTGGAAAGGCCCTGAGGTAGTAGATAGATGGCCGGTTAAATAACATTATGCTGAGTGAAATAAGCCAGTCACAAAGGACCATGCACTGAACGATTCCATTCATATGAAATGTCCGAGACAGGCAAATCTACAGCAACAGAAAGTAGCTAAGTGGTTGCTGAGGGCTGGGGGAGAAGGGAATGGGTAGTGGCTGCTAATGGGTACCAGATTTTTTTTTTGATGAAAATGTTCTAAACTTAAGATAGACGTGATGACGTACAACTCTGTCAGTACCCAAAAAAATCAACAACATTGGATTCTACATTTTAAATAAGTAAATTTCTTAGTATGTAAAGTATATGGCAATAAAGCTGTTAAATGATTGTATACTTACGCATTTGCCCAAACCCATAGAATTGTACAACATAAACCATGAACCTGATAAAATTTTTGGCTTTAGTTAATAACAATGTATCAAAATTGCTTCATCAATTGTACCAAGTGGACCACATTCCTGCAAGGTGCTAATAATAGGGAAGCCTGGGGGTGAGGAGGGGGAGCTTGGTACTTTCTGTGCAATTTTTCTGTAAACCTAAAACCACCCTAAGAAATAAAGTCTATTTAAAAAAAAACTATATAACATGTCAGGGAGTGACCAAGGCAACGAAGAAAAAGGAACTGGGATAAGAGGATGGAGAGTGGGGGTGGGGGACAGGCAGAAAAGGTGTCCCCAAGGAGGTGACACTTAAGCAGATATGTGAGCTGAGCTAAGGGTCCAGGGTCAAGAGTGGCAGCTGGAAGTTGGCAGGTCTCTTGCCTGCCAGCTGGGAAGCTGTGCAATCCTGGGGGGAGGGGGGAGGCGGCCCTCAGCACCGGGGTGGGGACAGAGCAAGCCATTTGGGAAAACTGAGAAAAGTGTGTGGCCCATACCAGACTCAGCTTGGAGACACCAGAAAACGGTGGAGCTTGAGCACGGCATGGGGGGCTGATAAACATCCAGGTATACAGGAGTACATCTTATGAAAATGTAATTTCATATGAATTGCATCAGCTCAAAGGTGGTGGGACAGACAGATGTTAGGCTCAGGCCATTTTCGGTGTTCACAGAGCTCACCCGTGTCCCCTACTCAGAAACAGCCAAGGCGGCCCTGCTCTGGGTTTACGAGGAGCTGGAGATACTGCCTTCCCTCCTTGCCCTCCTTTCCCTAGTTGCTCTCCTCCAGCCACCTAGCAATCCTTGCAGTTCTTTGAGCACCTCAGGCATTCTGTGGCCTCAGGGCCTTTGCACTTGCTTGGGCTGTGCCTGTCCAGAACATCCTGAGGTTGGCTCCTTATCTGTCACTCTTCTGGTCTCAGCCCAAAGACTGCCTCCTCTCAGAACTCACACACACATCAGGGGGCCTTGGGAAGCGCCCCCCGCCCCCACCGGCTCACTGGCAATATCCACTGAAGCAAAAGCCAGCACTTATGCGAATTAGCCAGGCTGATGTAAACGGACTTCACCAGATGGGCTCTAGGGAAATAGGCACCAGCATTTCCCAAAAGGTCCCTCCTACCTCAGATGGCAGGAAATTCCCCTCTATCTCAAAGCATCCACCGCTCACGTCTCACTCACCCCTTTTCCCCATACAAGCAGAACCATCAAGGGAAGTGACTGTATCGTGGTGTTCCAGGCAGCGGGTATGGCACGTGCAAAGGCCCTGAGGTGGGAACATGCCCAGGGTGTTTCAGGCAGGAGGCTGGTGCGGCTGGAGCAGAGGGAGGAATGGGGGGAGCAGAGAGCCATGAGCATGGAGGTAAAGGGGATAAGCAGGTACAGGCCTTGGAAGGACCTGGGCTTTTACTCTGAGATGGAAACTTGGGAGGGTTCTGAGCAGAAGAGGTCGTGGTGGGACTCACTCTTCCTAAGGATCCCTCTGGCTTGGTGTGGGGCAGCCAGGGCAGGAGCAGGGAGAATAGAGGCAGGGCTGGTGCAACAAGCCATGGGAGAGATTTCCCCAGGGTCTTGAGATGGGGGAGTAAATTAAATAGGGGTTTCCCTCTAGGGCAGGGGGCATGGCCAGGCCCCTTCCTCTGCTTTCATCACAACACGTGCTTCCTCTGCACACGCTGTTCCCTCTGCACAGGACACTTTTCCCGCTCTCTTAGTTAGTGTGCATCTTCATGGTCCTAACCCCTTGGGTGGAGGAGCTACTCTCTCTGTTGGGGTCGGGACCCTGGGGTAGATGGTTTCCTTCCCACTCACTCAGAGGTGTGGGTTCTTGAACACAGCAGAAGAGAACATCTTCTTGAGATGGGGCTAGGTAAAAAACAGGGACTGAGAAGGCCATGGAGTCACTGATCTTCGGGTCAGTGGTTGGGGATGGGAGACTCAGCACAACGCCACCAAGTGCTGGCATAGCCAGCAAAGCAAGCCCAGGATTCTGGGCCAAGCCAGGTTGCATCTCCAGCTGAATTCCTGCACAGCCTCACAATTTGTTCATCAATCGGTTCTGCAAATGTTTGCTGAACCCTGGTGTAGGCCCTGGGAATTGAGCAGTGAGGACAGACCATTCTTGCTGCCACGGGGATGGGGGATAGACAGTAAAGTTGTAGACAGATATGCACCAAAGATAACCTGAGATGGCACTGGATACTATGACGATGTAAGAGGGGCAGTCAGGGGGTCCTCCCTGAGGAGATGGTCTTTGGGCTGAGACCTGGACCATAATGAGGAGTCAACCATGGCAAGACCTGGGTCAAGAGTGGTACAGGCAGAGGAACAGCAAGTGCAAAGGTCCTGAGGCCAGAGAATGCCTAATGTGCCTGAAGAACTGAAAGGAGAGAGAGAGGGGTAGCGGGAGGGGAGTGACTTGGGGGAGAGGTGGGTGTGGAGGGAGGAGAGGGAGAGGAGGGGCAGAGGGGCCTGGTAGGCTGTGGCAGGAAGTCTGGATTTTCTGTCAAGTGCAGAAGAAAACCAGACAGTGACCTGATCAGATTTACATTTTGGAAAATTCCCTCTGGCTGCTGAGAAAGGGAATGGGGCAACTCGGGAGCACCTCTAGGCAAATGAGTGATGGCAGTGCCAGGACTAAGTGGAAACCAGCAAGGGAGGTGGTCAGGCTTGGATCTATTTTGAGGAAGCCTCAGCTTTCAACGAGGGACTGGAGGTGGAGAGACAGAGAAAGGGGAGTCAGGTAGACTCCTGGGCGACTGGCCGATGCCCCTGGAGCTGAGGCAGGCTGCAGGAGGAGTGGACTGGGGGGAACCACAGGCTTCGTCTGTGCCCTGAACACTGACTGGGAAGCCTGCTGGACATGCAGGCGGAGATGCGGAGGAGACAGCTGGATGGACCAGCTTGGGGTTCAGGGGTAGGAGGGGGTGGGACAGGCTGAAGACCTTTTGGGAGCCAGTTTTCAGTTCTACCGTCCTGACAAGCACCAAGAATCAATAAGCAGAGATTCACCCTGGCCTCCTTGCCCCATGCAGTTCCTGGGAGAGGATTTCATGAGTGAGCGCTTTCAAAATGACATGGATGGGCCTTGGCTGGTAGGGCAGGACGCTGTAGGAAGGTAGGAACCCAGTCACGAGCAGGCACTTAAAAGCTCTGCCGAAGCTCTGACGGCATCGCTGTCAGCTCCGTGAGCAATCATCCTCTCCCTTTCCAGAAACAGCAGCGCTGAGACCGGGAAAGCCCGGGGCGTGGGTCCAGGACCGTGGGCCCCTGGAGGTGACGGCCGCCGCCACAGGACCAGGCCTGCACCGATGCCGTGGGAGCACCAGTGACATGTGGCCCAAGCCCACCCCAGGAGTCAGGGCGCTGCTGGGGCAGGAGGCCCTGGACCTGGGACCTGGTTTTCTAACAGAGTGGGGCTTGGGTCTCTGGCTTCAGCGTGCTCATCTGGGAAATGGGAATAAAAGTATGTATTTCAGTTTCGGGGGGGGGGGCGTCCTCAAAATGTTAAACAAAGAATTCCCATATGATTCAGCAATTCTACTCCTAGGTGTATACCCCAAAAAACTGAACACAGGGAAGGCCACAGATATTTATACACCGATGTTCACTGCCGCGCTATTCACAATTGCCAAAGGTGGAAACTGCCTGTGTTGGTTTGAAAATGGCATGTACCCCAGAAAAGCCATGCTCTTCTAATCCAATCTTGTGGGGGCAGACCGGCTGTGGGCGGGACCTTTCGGTTAGGTGGTTACCATGGAGATGTGACCCCACCCACTCAAGGTGGGTCTTAATCTACTTACTGGAGTCCTGCAAGAGGGAAACATTTTGGAGAAAGCCCAGATGCTTGAAGAAAGAAATCACCCCAGCAGAAGCCAGACGGACCCACAGCAGCTGAGAGAGCCGTTTAGAACCAACCCAGGAGAGAAGGGCCAGCAGACATCGCCATGTGCCTTCCCGTGGGACAGAGGGATCCGAGACTTTCTTCAGTGAAGGTGTTGTCTTGTTGGTGCCGAAATGTGGACATTTCCACGGCCTTTGAATTGTAACTTGCAACCTAATAAGTCCCCTTTGTAAAAGCCAATCCATTTCTGGCATATTGCATTCCGGCAGCTTTAGCAAACCAAAACACAACCCAATTTGTTTTAAGAAACAGAAGAGAGGTTAAACGAAATGTAGTCTACGCATGCGATGGAATATTACTCAGTCATAAAGAGGAATTGAAGTTCTGATTCATGCAACAACACGGATGAACCTTGAAGATGTCAGGTTGAAATAAGCCAGCCACAAAAGGGCAGATATTGCATAATTCCACTCCCATGACATATTCAGAACACGCAAATCCATAAAGACAGAAAGTAGATGGCAGGTTACTTGGGGCTAGTGGGTTGGGGGATGGGGAGTTATTGCTTAATGGGTTTAGAGTTTCTGTTCTGGGTGATGAACAAGTTTTGGGGATGGAAGGTGGTGATGGCAGCAGAACTGCCCTCATGACAGGTGCAATTGTCACCTGCGGGCTTCCCAGCCTCACCCTTCCAGGCCTTTGCCACGTAGCACTCCCACAAACGGACTTATTTGTCTATTGTCCATCTCATCTGCTAACATGTGAGCTCCCGAGGGCTGGGTTTCGGGGCTGTTTTGCCCACTGCTGTGTCCCCAGCACCGAGGACCATGCCACAGTCCACCTATTTAATCCTTACAATGATCCTAGGAGGTCAGAAGCTTCCAGATGAGGAAACCAAGGCACAAAGAGGTCAGCTACCTTGCTCCAGCTCAGCCAGCTAGGAAGCGGCAGGCCCCGGCGGTCCATTCCCCGGCAGTGATGCAGTCTGACCCCGAGATGCACAATGTACCCCAGCCAGGAGGCCCAGGGCCCCTCCCCAGCCCATTCCTGGGCCATCGCCCCCCTGTCCCCCGGCCCTGGGCAGGTCAGCTCAGGGAAAGGGCAGCATCGATCTCACATTGCCTCTCCAAAGCCAGAGCCTTCGGCTTCGCATTAAAGCAGATCAATAGCTTCTACTGGTTTCCAATTTGTGCTTCCAGAAATCCATCTCCCAGCCACCTTTTTAATTAACCTCCCTCCAACACACCCGAGGCACCAATAGATCACCCTCTCCCAGCCACCTCAGCGGACCTCTCGGGCTTCGAGTCTCCTTCCAGCCGCCAGGAAGCTGCAGGTGTTTAAAGCCAAATGATCGCCATTTCTCTGTCCTTGGAAAAGTCAGCCCCACCCCCGGACACCGTCCACATCTGCCCCCTGATCCTCTCTGCAGCCCCCTGCGGATGAGCCTGGGTCCTTCCACGATAGAGGGAAAAACCGAGGACTGGAGAAGTAGCAAGGTAGTGGTCGCCAGCCCCCAGCTACCAAGAGCCAGGATTGATGCTTCCCTTTTGGGGGCAGGAAATACGCAGAAGTCCTCCAGAGGCTGCTGTGCAATGGGGTCCAATTGGCAGGGGACCAGGAGAGGCCAGCAGCTGCAGCTTCGGAGCAGGCAAAGGCGGGAGGAGCACTCCTTGGCATGCCACCCCGCTGCTCATTCGTTTCCCCTCTGCCATTCCAAGGGGCTGGGGTTTGTGTCTGCCTCCATCTCTGCTCTAACCCCAGTGCACACAGTAGGTGCTCAAGTAAGCCGCTGCTAAATAAACAGTAATCCTCACCAGCCCTTAGAACAACCCCCGCCCCCCGCCACAGGCCAGGCATTGTTCTGGGAACTTTACTCCAGGATCTTATTTAATCTTTACAACAATACCTGAGATAGGGTCTACTAGCATGGCCATTTTGTAGATGGGAAACTGGAGGAACAGAGAGGTTAAAGGACTTGCCCAAGGTCACACAGCTAGTAAGAGAAGCAGCTGAGATTCGAACCCAGGACAAGCTGTGGAGCTGTCATTATCAATCACCCCACTCTTGCTTACCTGCTCTCCCCTGGCCTGTCAGCAATGAAGGGCAGGGACTGGGTCTTGTGTCTGCCGTTACTTCCACTATACATGTGTGTGGTGCATGAACAAATGAATGAATTCCACACCCATTTGCTTTCTTTGAAACACAGCCTTATTGACCTTTCTGTCCGGGCATACTTTGGGCTGGAATGTTTCCGGCTGGGGATGAAGTGGAGAGAAGGACCCAGTTCCCCTGCTGCCTTGCCCCTCGGCCCTCCAACCTCTCCCCTCCGGCCCCACCCCTTGACTCGCCATCGGCCCCTCCTCCCTGGCTCTGGACTCAGTTGCTCTCACGGGGACTTCTGCCCTGTTGAGTGCAGACTTTCCGGACTGGTATTCAGGGCCTCCATGTCCAAGCGACTTTCCAGATACGAGCGCCCCTCCCTATCTCAGGCCTGCCCTGTCTTCCAAAAAAAAGATGCTGCAGAGAACACAGATGCTGCCTCCTCCATGAAGCCTCCCTTGGTTCCCACCCCCTCAGCTGGAATCTACCACAATCCTACCTAGCAACCCTCTCCCCTGCGCATCAGCTTCTCCTGCCTAGGTCCCACCGCCAGCCTGGGGCTGAGCCGAGCCTGAAGCCCAGGGCTCCTGGCCACACATCCCTGGTGCCTTCTGCTGCTCTATCTGAGGGCCAGGAGCCAGGAAGTTGTACGGTCAAGGGCCCCCTCCCAGTACCCCCAGCAGGAGACAGAAGCTGTGGTTCTGAAGAACTGGAGGCAAGAAAAACCAAGACACTGCAAATCCCAGAAAAAGCATGGTCAAGCCGGCACTCGCCTTTTAAAACACTACCTGGTTACCAAAACTGCACCCCACTCTCCCACCCCCTAACCTTGCACACACTTGTGCCCTCTCTCCTTCCCTCCACGCTTCCCTCCCCCATGTGTCAGAGGCAGCTCATGGCCGCCTGCTGGTCACCGACCCCTCCTAAGCTGTAGCAGGGCACACAGACCAGTTAGAGACACCAAGTCCCAGCACCCCTCACGGTCAGGGATGCCATGTGTGTAGCTGCTGGGACGTGCCTGAAAATGAAGCCACCTCCTCTTTCCCCTTCCCCTGGGGGCTGGTGGCCACTCCTAGGGGTTGTGTGGCACAGCCGCAAGCTGAAGGGAGGCTGGTGCTCCTGGGTGTCTCAGGGGAACAAAGCTTACTTGGGCTGCCTCCCTCTACTGAAGAGGGGGGAGAAAAGTCTACCCCTGCCTGAAATTCCTTCCCTCATCTCTGCCTGGGAAACCTTGACGGATCCATCTACACTCCTCGAGAAAAATTCCCCTGTCATCGCCCACCCCCCTCTAGACCACCTCTGCCCACTCTCCTTTGTGGTTCTCTGCCTCTGCGTGCCCCCACCCCCTCATGGCAGCTCCTGGAGGCACAGGACCCCGCCTAATTCCCCTCCTACAACCAGAGCCCAGCGCTGGGCCTGAGACAATCCCAGTGCTTGCTGGGTGCCAGGCACGGTTCTCGGCTTTTTACATGTGCCGTCTCACTGACGCCTGACCACGGCCCCATGAGAACTTGCAGAGGAGAAAGGTGAGGGCAACTCACTGGCTCCGAAGCACACGGCCAAGTAGGAGGCAGGGTTGGGATTCCAGCTCGGGCTGCTGGGCAAGGGCCGGCTGCCTCGCCCACGGGGCAGTACTGCTGCTCGGAGAACAAGGGCTAATGTTGAGCAGATGAGTGAGTGCTTGAGAGGGATGCAAGAGCTAAATCCACGAACAAAGATATGGACAAACACTGCTTGTTTTCTCCTGAAGTCTGGGAGCTCCTTGGAATAAGAAATTGACATTTTACCTTGGTTTACTCCGGTGGGTGAGCAGGAGGCCAAACCTCAGTAGATGTTCAAAACACGATTACGAAATAAATGGCTGGACAAATAAACATCCTGGGCAGATGGTCAGTTGGGGAAGCCAGAATATGTGGGTGCACATGACCTTAAAATCCGAAGTATACGTTTTCCCCCAAATACATAATTTTGTGACTGTGTGAAAAGAGATGACAAGTGCCAGCTCCATGGACCATTTCAAGTTAACTCAACTGTGTGAAAATTCCACAGGCATGACAGAAATAGTAAAAGACTTAGGTGGCTTTATGGAGAGGTTGAAACCTTAATGCAATGCCAATAGGCAGTGACAATAAACATGTGACACGCCACGCCGTAAGGCTGGCTCCTTCTCATTCATTGCTTGGTGTCTTTTATGGTAGCAGCCGCAGGGACCACCAGGGACTGGTTCATTTTCTGAAGGTGTAGGAGAACTGTAGAATCTGCCCAAGAGGTTATTCTGGGGCGGAAAGAAAGAGCCCAGCCAGGGACAGATGAGGGCAGTGGATAGATAAAAATAGGCAGCTCATTAGCCTTGAGAAGCAGACCTAAAAGAAACCATTCAGATAAATAAAGGCAGTCGGGCATTATCATGACCATTACCTTTAGACTACTTCAATTAATTGAGCAATTACTAAATGCAGGCAGTTAGATCCTTCCTGCGTGATTCATCTTTCCAGATAGGCGTGGTCACCTTCATTCTACGTACAAAGAAACAGAGGCTCAGAGAGTTTACGACACCTACCCAAGGCCACAAAGCTGGTTCCAATCACAAGGCTGGTTCCAACAGACATGGCAAGAGGAGTCTTTCCTCAGAACCTAGCTGGAACCCCAATTATGGCAGTCGGTATGATTTTCTGCTGGAGCTATGATGGGCCATCTGTGTTCTCTTCAGGGTCGGCAGCATTTAGGCCTTGGCCTGGGACCCCCAGAACCATGCCCTGCCCAAACCCTGGGCTGCTGGGTCTTTCACCCCAGTGGGCACAGGCATAGCGCTGGGGTCCCTGCCTCGCTGCCAGCTGGTCTCAGAGTCCTGGCTAGCAAGGTCCCTCCAGGACTCCCACCAGCCTGTGTCCGCCCCGTGGCGTGTGCCGGCGTCCCTGCAGGCCTCGTGCTAATTTGGCACTGATGCGACCCAGCCCCTCGTGCAACAGCCCTGGCCAGTCTCTTTCACGGCCTCCTCTCCGAATTTTAGAAAACCACAGGAACTACAAATGCAACAAAATTCACCCATGAGCCCTACCACGCACAATCAACCATTCGGCCCCTTTTGTGCATTTCTTCCCCCTACTCATTTGTTTCCTCATAACTGGCGCCACACGCGAGTTTATAGTTTTGCCTATACTTTTCCCACCAACCATTATTCTTTCACGAGCATCTTCCCACTTCATTTTTTTTTTCAAAACTCCAATTTTTAATGCAATTTTACTGAGATGGCTCATAGCAGCATCACCCCAATCAATTTCGGTATATTTTCATTACTCCAAAAACAGTCAAAGAAATACAAAGAAAATCCAAAACACCCCCACACTTATTGCCCCCTATTATTGACCCCTAGTGACTGTGTGGCACGTGTGTTACTGTAGATGAAAGGATATTAAGATATTACTGCTAACCGTAGTCCATGGTTTGCAATAAGTGCATTTCCCCCATACACCGCTCTATTAATAACTGCTTGTAATAGCGTCGCACACTTGTTCTCGTTCATGAAAAAAACGTTTTTATATTTATGCAGTTAATCACAGTCACTGTCCATCACAAGATTCATTGTTTTATACAGCCCCGTGTTCTAACCTCCACCATTCCTTCTGGTGACACACATGATGTAAACTTCCCCTTTCCACCATGTGTGTCACCACCAATCAGCACTGTTAATTATTCTCACAATAATGTGCCACTGTCACCTCTATCCATTTCCAATCATTTAAGTGCAGCTTCATTAAAAATTCTGCACACATAAAGTAACTGCTCCTCATTCTCTAGCCTCATTCTATCTCCTGGTAACCTATATTCAAGATTTTATGTCTATGAATTTGCATATTCTAATTAGTTTCTATTAGTGAGAGCATACAATATTTGTCCTTTTGTGTCTGGCTTATTTCTCTCAGCGTAACGTCCTCAAGGTTAACCCATGTCGTCGTGTGCTTTAGGACTTCACTCCTTCTGAGTATTGAATAATATTCCATTGCATGCAAAATCACATTTTATCTATCCAGTCATTGGTCAACGGACACTTGGGTTGTCTCCACTTTTTGGCAATTGTGAACAATGATGCTATCAGTGTGCAAATGTCTGCTGTCAGGTCTTCCAGGCATATCCCGAGCAGCAGGTTGTAAGGCTCTAAACTCAGCAGGTTGTAAGACTCTAAACTCAGCTTCCTGAGGGACCGCCCAGCCATCCTCCACAGCGGCTGCACCATTTCACATTCCCACCAGCGGTGAATGAGTTTTCCTATTTCTCCACATCCTCTCCAACACCTGTACAAAACTCAAACTCTTAGTGACTCTCTTGGGTGGCTATAATGGAAATGATTACACCAAACCTCCATTTCTTCGGTATTGATGGTCTTGCTACTATTTGGCTATCATAAAGTGATGCGTGAGGACCCCCCTTGTTTTAATCTCTGTGGCTTGCCTTCGGGCACATTTGAGAGGCAGAATTATGGGTCAAAACACAGGGACGTTTTGGGGCCCTCAGTACAAATGACCAAACCGCCCTCCAGACATTTTGACCCAGTTTGCACTTCCATGGGCTCCTTCTGCAACCTTTTAGCCACTCAGCATCTATGCTCACATTTTTTTTTTTTTTGCAAACATCCTCCCTTGGAGGGAATCACCTCTGCCACTGTGAGGCAGGCTCGGTAGGAGCGTCAGCCCAGGCCCTGCTCTCACTCCCCTCCCCAACCCTCCAAGTTTGGGATCCTGCATCGAGTGGTCCCAAGGTAGGAAATCCACCAGAGACAACTTTGCACATACCTATTTCCTATTCAGGCTTTTTTTTTTTTTTTTTAAATGTGGACAAAGCTTCTAAACCCAACAAGGAATCAAAAAGGGCACGTTGCAAAAAAAGAAGCACCATCTGATAGAATCTGCTTAAACCCACACATAAAACAACAGCCTATGAACCACACAGCCCGACTGCTGCTGGTGGGGGGGGCGGGGCTGGGTACCAGCAGGGGTGGCACTGTCCCGCCACGACGTGGACCCGGGAGGGTGTGGCCTCCCCCAAGTCCTGACGTCCCATGGCCAACATGCTCCCGCTGTGTACTAAGCACAAACCCAGACCTCAAAACAGCCACCAGAGACTGCCCTAGCAGGGAAGAGGATTTCTGGAACATGGGGAAAAACATATTCACTGGGGTGGATGGAGGAGAGTACGCAGGTAATTCCTCCAAGCTCCCCACATGCAAGGGTGCTTTGTGCAAAATGTACACACTCATGAAAAGGTCCATCCACCTGGGACGGGGTGAGGGCAGCCTGGGGAAAACCGCCTTCCCTCCCTCCCATCTCTCTCTTTTTTTTTCTTATTTAAAAAAGAGCTATGAAGGAAATAAAGAAAAATATAACTATCCATGAATCTGGGTGATGGAAGTGCGGACATGTGGAACTCCAATCCACGCTCTGCCGCAGACTAGTTAGGCAACCGCTCTGTGCCTCAGTTTCTTCACTTAAAAGCAGCGTATCCACCTCAAGAGGTTGCTATAGGGTTACATAAATAAAACTGCATTCTAGGAAGTGCATATAGAACATGTCACAGAAGCACCTAAGATAAGAAACCTTATTCCGTAGGTTGTTTTTTTTGAGTGGGGAAAGGGGGTAAGTGCAAAGCTCGAGAATCAAACTTGTGTCTCCCGCATGGCAGGCGAGCATTCTACCACTGAACCACCCAAGCGCCCTTTTCTGTAGAGTTTAAATATTTTGCAATTAAAAATAAAAAACATAGAAGTGGAGTTGAGTTCTCCCAACAAGGGTGTCCTGTCGAGGCTGTCTGTCCCCCAGCTCGGTTCTCCACATTTCTGTGCGCTCCCCCCACCCCAAACCTGACCCCACATCTAATTTCCTTTGGCTTGATGTTAGCCGAAGTCAGTGTCTGTCCCTTGGACACCAAAACCCTTCCTGTCACCCTGGTCATAAGCCCTTTCTAGGTTGCAAGGAAATGCAGAGCTCACAGCCAGGGGTCTGGAGATTTACACAGGGCCGGTGGGGCACCGATTAAAGGGATGATGCAAATGAGCCGAGTCTTAAAGCACTTTTGCCTGAGAGCAGACGGGCTCAGCAGATGATGGCAACCAGAGGGGTTTGGGGGGGAATTAGCGCACCCAGCTGTCACTCCATCAGAAGGTAAACAAAGCAGAAGCTTGGAAGCCTGTGAGGATCAGAGTCCAGGAAGCAGGTGCAAAACCAAAAGGGAATGCCAGGGGCTACCCAGGTAGCCTCAGGGCACCGAGGAAGAGTGTTGGACCTGGTGTCCACTCCAACTTCCTGCTGGGGTCGCTTGCTGCTCTAGAAAACCAAATGCTGTATTTCCCAGACTTCCTTGCAGCTAGGGTTTTGGATGCAAATTCAGACCTGACCTGGCTTTCCTAGCCCCTGCCGGCCACCTCCACAGCACACCTCAGGGGCTTGCCACACCCACCCAGCCCCTATACCCCCCACTTCTTATTTGAGAGAGAGAGAGAGAGAGCTGTGCAGATGGAGGGAAGGGGGACTCGTCCTTCCACTGCCTTGTGGTTGTCAACAACTAGTGGAGTTCTGGCTTGTCCTGCAGCAGCTTCTGGGGGGCCAGTTGCTGGAAGGGACATTTCTCCAAGTGATCATTTTTTTTTTGGCATTTAAAAAGGGGAATTTTTTTTTTAAGCACACAAATTAATACTATGTATTGTTTGTGGATACATACATACATACAAAGTAAAACTGTAAAAACATGTACAGAAAGGCTGCCCCTGAATTAAAAGATATTAACACTTGTTGGATTTCACTCATATTTACATGGATATGAGTTATATCATTCTCTTTACTGTAACTTTCGGCATGTTTTAAATGTTTACATTTTTTTAGTTGATATATATTTATTTCTTTTTTTAAAACTTTTTAATTCTATAATATACATAAAAAGCAATCGTTTTCAAAGCACTCTTCAACAAGTAGTTACAGGACAGATCCCAGAGTTTGTCAAGGGCTATCATATCATCCTCTCAGATTTTTCCTTCTAGCTGCTGCAGAAGGAGGCTAGAAGGCTTAAATATATTTTTTTATCACCGCAATCGACTCTTTTCCTTTCTTTTTTGTGAAATATAACATATATACAAAAAAAAGCAATAAATTTCAAAGCTCCAGTGATCATTCTTGGTGCACTCCAGTGCTTCCAGTGTTTCTGGTGATGTTGGAAAGCACCCGATCCCCTGAACTAAAGCTCCTTCTGCTTAAAATAGCCAAGGGATTTCAATTTTCTGCTTTGAATCCTAACTGATAGCCAGGACAGCCCTCCCATCTCACCTCTGTGCTCCAGCCTCTCCACCCTGACTGCTGTTCCCTGAGCTTGCCAGGTCTTTACATATGCTGCTCCCTCTGCTTATGATGCCCTTCCCTCCAGTCCCCCACGGATGGACTCCTACTCAACCTTCAAAGCATAACTGAAATGTTACCTCTTCTCTGCCGCCATTCCTGACATCTTTTTTGCAATGCAATTTTATTGAGATATATTCACACACCATACAATCCATGCAAAGTGTACCTGACATCTTATTTATTTATTTATTTATTATTACTTTAAAAATTTTTTTAAAATACCAAAAAACACCAAACAAATGCAAACATTCGTAACTTTTGACCATTCCGTTCTACATACATGATCAGTAATTTACAATACCATCACATAATTGCATATTCATCATCATGATCATTGCTTGGAACATTTGCATCTATTCAGAAAAAGAAATAAAAAGAAAATAGAAAAAAAATTCATACATACCATATCCCCCACCCCTCCCCCTCACCGATCACCAGCATTTCACTCTAAATTTAACATTTGTTCCCCCTATTACTCAGCTTTATTCCATATGTTTTACTTGTCTATTGATAGGGTAGATAAAAGGAGCATCAGACACAAGGTTTTCATAATCACACAGTCACACTGTGAAAGTTATATCATTATACGATCATCTTCAAGAAACATGGCTACTGGAACACAGCTCCACATTTTCAGGCAGTTCCCTCCAGTCTCTCCACTACATCTTGACTAACAGGGTGATATCTATTTAATGCATAAGAATAACCTTCAGGATAACCTCTCGACTCTGTTTGGAATCTCTCAGCCATTGATACTGTATTTTGTCTCATTTCACTCTTCCCCCTTTTGGTTGAGAAGGTTTTCTCAATCTCAGCTCATTCTGGGGTTTTTCTCAATCCCTTGATGCTGAGTCTCAGCTCATTCCAGGATTTCTGTCCCACGTTGCCAGGAAGATCCACACCCCTGGGAGTCATGTCCCACGTAGACAGGGGGAGAGTGGTGAGTTTGCTTGTTGTGTTGGCTGGAGAGAGAGAGGCCACATCTGAGCAACAAAAGAGGCTCTCTTGGAGGTGAATCTTAGGCCTAATTTTAAGTAGGCTTGACTTATCCTTTGTGGGGTTAAGTTTCATATGAACAAACCCCAAGACGGGGGGCTCAGCCCATAGCCTTGGTTGTCCCCACCGCTCGTGAGAATATCAAGAATTCCACTTAGGGAAGTAGAATTTTCCCCCATTCTCACTATTCCCCAAAGGGGACTTTGCAAATACTTTTTTTATTCACTGTTCAAATCACTCTGGGATTTATCGGGGCATCACTCTGGATAAACCAACAAAATCTTATGTCCTACTCAAGGTTCCATGTACTTATGGTGTTCAATTAAGCTGACCTGACACTTTTTGGAAGCACAGATGGAGATGGCAACTTCATCCTGGGCCCCCCAGCACTGTGACCAGCATTTATTATATTCTATAAATACGTACCGAAGGACACCTGCCATGGGGGCTGGAAGCGTTTCCAACCGGAAGTTCCACGGTGGCTAGCACCGATAGAGCAGTAAAGCTTCCGGTTTTCCAGCCGCCCCTGCTCCTTAGGGGCATTGCTAACACATTTGAATGGCCTGGAACAGCGTCTGGGATGCACTGGGTGCTGTGAAAGTGCTGGTATTCACCGGGACAGAACACTAATCAGTGAAGTGGTGTAGAGAAAAAGCTCTGACCTGGCTCTCAGAGCTACGAAGAGAACAATCTAGAAAGGTCAGGGAGGGCTTCCCAAAGGAGGTGACACTGAGTGACCATGGTTGGCTGCCTCAGCCGCATGCTACAGCGAACACAAGCAGAAGCCTTCGTCTGGCGAGCTGCCTCCAAGCAGTGAGCGGGGTAATGAAGCAGACATGCACAGGCTGGAGGGCAAGGGAGCTGCCCACTGGCTCGCAGCTGGGAGTGCCAGCCATGTGCTTCATAGAGGGAACAGAGGATGCGGTGGCTGAGTGGAGCAAGTTACGGAAATCCCACCCCACCCGCCTGCGTGTCTACCTCTCAGACCCAAAGAGGCTGCAGTAGTCTGGCTACGGGTCGAACTCTCGGCACCCCCAGCAGCTTGCTGGGGCCTGGCCCTGTGGGCCCGGAGGAGGCAGAGGAGGCCTGAAGAATGGGTGGGAGGGTGCAGTGAGAGGGACCCCCAGGAACTGAAATCCCCCACAGAATTACCGTGGAGGCAGGCCCAAGGAGCAGAAGATGACACGAGACAATGCCGTCATCTGAATCAGTGTCTGAATCTGCCAAATGTATCTTGCTGTGATTAAAAACCAGCCAGAGCATGGGAAACTCATTCTGACTTTTGGCTGCGGTGGCTGAATATCAATCAGCAGGTTGGAGGCAGCTGGGAGCGGGCACTGCTCTCAGAAGGGGTGGGGGTGGAGGCTCGTTCATTGAGCTCCTACAGTGTCTCTGATACCATGGGGGGTGGGGGGGCTTCTTAAACTTAATCCTCTGTGAGAAGGGTCCTGTTACTCTCTTCCCCTTATGATGAGGAAACTGAAACTCAGAGAAGGCAAGCAACTGGCTGTGGTCACAGAGCAAGGAAGGAGTGATGGAGATGAATTTGAATCCTGGTCTCCTACCCCTTTGCATGGCCCAGAATGCAGCAAGAAGTAAGGGCTGGTAACAAAAAGGCAGAAGCTGAAGCAGGTAGCCGGGGCAGGTAGAATTCATTTCACAGGATGGGTTCCATGCTTAAGAGGCAGTGGTTAGATGCACAGATTCTGGAGCCAATCTGCCTACTGCTTACCTGCTGTGCAACCCTGACAAGCGTGTGACCTCTCTGTGTCTCGGTTTGCTTGTCTGTACAATGAGGATAGCCCTACCTCAGAGGGCTGCAAGGAGGATGTGCTGAATTATGGTAGGTGTGGTACCCAGAAGAGAATGGTGCAAATAAAAGGGGCTCTGCAAATGCGCTAACTCTTGTTGAATGGGAGGCGGTGGGGTGAGAGAAGGGGGATGACATTTCCACTCTCTGGGAGCTCACAGTCTCTGGAGGGAGCCAAGAAGTGGGTGCAGCTGCTGCAGTGCCAGGTGACAGGCGTTGGGTATAGGGGTGCACAAGCCCCCCACACCGCTGATGGGAGTGCCAGCGGGTCAGCATCCAGGGAGAGCAATGCAGCAGGGTCTCGGTACATGCCCTGACCCGGGAGTCCCACATCTCAGCGTGCACAAGGAGGAAATGTTCACGCATGCAACAGCTGCTTGGCTACAGCTCAACCATGGCAGTAGCCTGGACACCCAGCGGTGGTGGACTGGCTAAAATACACCACTGTGCATTTCAGACTGAGGAAGAAAACTATACCACAGTCAGAGAACACCTGACGAGAAGTCCAGGCCTATCACAGATTCCAGAACTTTCTAAGTTGAGTGTGAGAGTATCCATGAGAAAATAAAACGTGTGCAAAATACTAGAAGTTTAGTGTGTGTGTGTGTGTGCACATGAAAATGCACACAAAAAAAGTTGTGGAAGGAGACACTACAAGCAGATGTCAGTAGGTACTGGTGGTGAGGGGCCATGGTTGGGACGTGGGAATTTCAGCCTCATTAGGGCTTTACTGGGGTTCAGGGAGAAACGTACTCATGCGCTGTTTATTCCACACTGGCAAAGTGGGTGAAGTTACTGAGTGAGTGCTTTCTCTTTAGGTGTGGTTCTAGCAGAGCCCGTCCCCGACCTCGGGAGATGCACACTGAAGTGGTGAGTGGTGGCAGGACGAGGAGTCTGCAGCCTGCAGGTTGGCGAAAGCGAGGCATGGATATGTGTACTGAGAGCTGAGCCTCTGGGACAGTCTAGCCACATGTGGGTCAATAAGCGGCAGCTTCTGATGCAATGGCCGCGATGGGTGGTGATGAAGATGATGATGGGGCAGCAGAATTAAATACAGATCCGGAACCCTCAATGCTGTGTTCCACCAGCCCTGTTTTTTGTTTTGTTTTTTTTTTATGTGGCAGAATGGCACTCGGGTTAGCCCCTCAGGAAGAAGGGAGGGCTCTCCTCACCCAGCCTCACTCGGCAGCATGCAACCTCTGCAGTTCTCTGCAGTTCTGCCTGGGAGGTGACCAAGGACTGGGGTGGGGGAGAGGGAAGGCTTTGAAAACTCTGCTTTTGGCCTCTGCAGCATGTTCCCTAGAAGACCTTCCCTGGGCCCGGGGACAGTGCAGGGAGCCGCCCAACCATTCTAGCTCGGGGATGAGTCAGCCAGGCATTTCTGCAGCAGTGGTGACCTCCAGGTCCCTCAGGGACAGGACAAGGACACTCTGTCCCTCCCCTCTGCCCCACCCATCAGGTTCTCAGGATCACTCTTTTGAAGTGGAGACTGTTGTGGTTCCCAGTGTACAAACGGGGAAACTGATGCTTGGAGCAGTCAAGTGACGAATCAGAGGTCTCTGAGTGGGAAAGGAGCAAACTCATACCAGGTAGTTCTGATTCCAAAGCCTGAACCTGGTCCCTCTCCCAGACACAGGGGAAGCAGGGCAATGGATACCAGCCCTGCTGCTCATGAGCTGTGTGTCCTCAGGTGGGCACATAACCTCCCTGAGCTCCATGTGCTCTTTCCCAAGACCAGGCCATAGCACATGTTCAGTTAAAGTTAAATCTTCCTCCTCCCTTCCCCAAGGAAGAGCAGCTCACAAGCTTGTGGGAAGAGGCCCGTATTTCATTAAGAAAACCTGCCGCACAACGAGAGATGGGATTGAACCAAGCAATACACAAAGTGCTCCTGGAGCATCAGTAGAGGCAGGGAGGAATGGCTGGCAAGGAGACTCTGGGGCAGCGAAGTGGGAGGTGAGGCCTGCTCGCTGCTGCCTGCACCTAGCTGCCGCCAGAGGCAGGGCTGCACGTGCTTCCAAAAGGTGAAACTCAGTGATGAGCTGAAGCCCTGGCTTTCCTCTTTCCAAGAACTCACCCCCACTATATTAGGGATTATGAAGGGCTCCAGGGAACCCCAGAGGACATGGGGCTTCAAAAGAGAGAAACAGAGAGCAGTTCTTCTGTCTGCTTGCCCCAGGCACCCTACAATTCCCAGACTGTGGGTGTCCTGTACGAAGAGAAAGGGCAAATTCACCTCCACCTGCCACAGGAGGTGACACCTCACCGGCATCACGTTCAGTCCTGGCTCTGTCAGGAGCTGCCCCTTTATCTGCACCCCCACAACACCAGACTGCCCTAGACGTTCTACCCTAGGGATCAGCAAATGACTCACAGGCCAAATCCAGCCTGCTATCTGTTGGTTTCTTTTTTTTAAATAAAGTTTCCTTGGAACATGGTCATGTCCATTCATTTCCATATTGTGACATGATCAAAGCTGAACAGTTGTAACAGTGACCCTCTGGCCCGCAGAGCCTAAAATATTTACTATCTGGTCCTTTACCAAAAAAGTTCATTGACCTGTATCAAACCTATGTCAAACCGACTGATCTAGACCCATATCATCTGCTACTCGCAGCCACCTGGAGAAGCCAATGTTGCGAGTCTCATGTCACAGGTGAGGAGCTCAGGGTTAGGAGAGGTGAGGCCAGAGGTGAGCTGGGCATGCGGTACAGCTGCTCAGTGATGTTGCCGAATGAATGAATGAGTGAGTGATGTGACATCAGGAATGGCCCCATGCTCTGCCTGGAGGCTGAGCATCACCTTTTGACCAGTTAAGGTGTGGGCCCCCCTTCATCAGGATGGGTCTTAATTGTATTACTAGAGTCTCTTTATAACTGAATGAAATTCAGACAGAGCGAGAAAGCCACAGAAGAAGCCAGAAGTTGAACGTCAGTGGAATGCAGAAGAGAAGGGAAGAGGCTAAGAGAGGCCACTCTCCACGTGCCTGATCATGTGCCAGGCCAAGGACCAAGGGTCACCGGCAGCCAGCCCCAGCCTGTAGGGAGAAAGCATCACCTTGAGGATGCCTTGATTTGCACGTTCTCTGAGACTCAAAACAGTGAGCGAACCAAGTCCCGTAGTTTGACCTGACCTATTGCATGGTAGCTGCTTGAGCAGCTCTGGAAACCAAAATGCCCACTAAGTGCAACCTTGAGGTGCTTGCCTGGACTCCCTCAAGGTTGAAGCTCAGCACATGTCCCCTGATATCAACAGGTCCCACCAGGTCCCTGTGGTTGGCATTCACTTTGCAGCTATGGATCCCGAAGCTGGAAGCGTCACACTGGCCAGGTCACACAGGACCAGTACCGGGTACGTCAGAATTCGAATCTGCATCCTGCCAACATGGTTTATGGCCCCCGCAAGGAGGTGGCAGCTTCCCACCCATGGGAGGCTCCAGGAACCACTCTCCAGTCACGGAGAACCCCTGGGATATAGAGCCAGGTTGACGCTGCTCCACGGGGAAGAGCGTCTTTATGCATTTTCGCCATCAGAGAGTTGCTGAGTCCCTGTCGGATTCCGGGGGCAGGGCTGGAATTTACTGCTCTCTCTATTTTAATAAAGACCATTCAAAGCCCTGAAAATTAATTTCCCCTAGGAAGACAATTACATGTCAAATAATACACCCACTGAGCAAATGATGAAGATAAAACCCAGCCTTCGCAGGTTGACTCTGAAATGAGCCAGCTCCACATGGAAGGCCTTCGAAGGTTATTACCAGCAGTAAAGAACACAGCTGACGTCGACACGAGGAAGTTCATTTTTAATATTTATGCCCCCACTGCAATTTATTTCAAATGCATAAACGGTATCTGTGGGAAAGTCTGCCTCCTCTGTCTTCTAGTAAAAGGGCATTTGGAACTCATTAGTTTGTGTCCCACCATCAGAGGGGACTGCCAGCCCTGGCCGTGGCCAGGGGCCCCTGTGAGCCCACAGAGAGGTCAGCTGGGAGGATCATATCAAAATGAGGATTTCTCCAATGCACAAGGCATTACTCGCAACAGTCAGGACATGGCAGCAACCCAACCTCATCTGCAGGTGAATGGATAAACAACATGTGACCCAGACACACAACAGAATATTACTCAGCCATCAAAAGGAATGAAGTAAACAAACAAACAAAAACCCAGCAAATCATTGCAGGATAGGAATTAAAACTGTTGTCTCCAGGCTCCCAGCCCAGTGTTCTTACCCAGAAGCCAAAGACCTGACATTGCCTCTGCAGCAGCGTACTCTTGGGTCTGGGAATTATTCTCCCAAGAGTCATTCTTAAAGTAGAAGAAAGGATTTACAAGAGAAGTCAGTGCCTCCTCAAACCTTTCTGCATGATGAAAATGAGAAACAACGAGAGACTAGCTTTAGTGGTCAATGAGAGGGAGGGGTAAGGGGTTATGGGATGTATGAGGTTTTTTGTTTGTTTGTTTTTTGTATACTGTATGGCAGGGGTCACATTTCATTCTTTTTCCATGTAAGTATCCCATTATTGCAGCACCATTTGTTGAATTTTTGTTTGTTTGTTCTGCTTCTTTGTTTTGTTTCTGGGAAGTGCATGGGCCGGGAATCGAACCCAGGTTTCCAACAAGGCAGGCATGAATCCTACGGCTGAACCACCCTTGCACCCAGGATGTATGAGGTTTTTTTTTTTATTCTTTTTATTCCTTTTTTCTGGAGTGATGCAAATGTTCTAAAAATGATCATGGTGCTGAATACACAACTATTGATGATACTGTGAGCCACTGATTGTATACTTTGGATGGCCTGTATTTGTGTGACGATATCTCAATAAAAATATTAAAAAAAATTTTTTTTAAAGAAGTGAAGTCCTGATACATGCAATAGTATGGATGAACCTTGAAGATATCATGTTGAATGAAATGACCCAGCCACAAAACGGCATGTATGATTGTATGATCCACATGTATATGAAATACATGGAAAATGCAAATTCCTAGAGACAGAAAGTAGATTAGAGAAAACCAGGAGCTCAGGGGAGGAAGCCTGGGCAGTGAATGCTTAAAGAGTGCAGAGCTTCTGCTTTGGGTGATGAAAAAGATTTGGTAATGGAAGGTGGTGACGGCAGTGCAACATTGTAAAAGGTACTACTGCTGCCAAACTAAAGCTTCAAAATGGCTAAAATGACAAATTTTATTTTATATCTATGTTACTACATTTTTTTTTTTTTTTTGGCATGGGCAGGCATGCCAAAAAAATCGAACCCGGGTCTTCGGCGTGGCAGGCTTCGAGAACTCTGTCTGCTGAACCACCGTGGCCCACCCCACAATTTTTTTTTAAGTGGATTTCTGACTTCTCTTGGACTTTGGGGAAATTCGGCCAGCGTCTCCACAGGGCAATCGTTGGCTGGAATTGAGAAGCAGCTGGACCGAAGTTCCCACCACATGGCCTCCGTCAATCACATGACTGTGTGGTCCCTGGCAGGCCAGCATCTGCACCCCCTGCATGTGTGGGGAGTGAGGCCCAGAGAGGCTAAGCAGGTTGCTCAGGAAGTGGGGATCAAGGACTCAAACGCAGCTCTGCAACCCCCTTGGCCAATGCCCTGCAAGGACCCTCAGACCAGGGCTCCAGCTGGGCCCAGGGTCAGACTCCATGTTATTAAAGGACTGAGCAGAGTTGAGGCCCTCAAACCAAATCCAGCCTTCAGCCTCTTCCTAAATAAAGTCTTATTGGCACATAGCAAAATCCGTTCGTCTATGTCTCCTGCAAGGGAGCTTTGGCGGACAACAGAATTGAGTAGCTATGACTGAGTCCTAGCCCATGAGGTCTAAAATAGTTACTCTCTGGCCCTTGATGGAGAAGGTTTGCCAGACCCTGGTGTGGCACGTTTCTTCCAGCGGGAAGCGGGTAAGAGGGACTCGGGGCACCAATCCAAACCCACGCAACCAGAATTTCTCATTTGACCACGAGTGCTCTCGGTCTTTTCACAGCAGCTTCGCAACGTGGCAAATATTCCCCGGGAGCTGACTGGAGTCATCCCTGGCCCGGCTCCAAATCCGTGAGTGACCCGGGAAATAAACACATGCTGAGAACGAGTTCCCCAGTGGCCAGGCAGCCACCCCTGCCCCGACTCGGTCTTGTTCCCTGAAGTTCTTGGCCAGGAATCCTCATCTTCCAGCTCTCTGCAAGGCTGGCTCCTTCCCATCCTTCCGATTTCAGCTCAAATGCCGCCTGCTCAGAGAGGTCTTCCCGCTGCTAAAATGGTTAACACAACCCCTGGCCAGCTCACCAGAAAGAGCAGGAGGTGGGGCAGGCTGCACTTTTCCAGAAGCTGGCATTAGAGGAGTCTGATGGCTCGAATGGGTCTGGGTATGCCTGTGGCTAGATTGGCGAAAGCGGAGGGTGCCAGGACCCAGCCAGGCCTGGGGAGAATAAGCACCAAAGAAGGAGCCGTAGGAGACCTAAGGGTGGCTGACAGACTAACTCCAGCCAGGCCACTGTCCTAACCCACTGGGTAATGTGGGTTTGTACCCCAATCCAGCAATCCCCTCCATTCCACAGATGAGACTCATATCAAAGCAGGTGGTCTTGTTTGCAAGTGGCTGTGAGGGTGCGCAGCCTGCAGGGGGCAGGGGGCTGGGGGAGAGGCAGTGTCTGGCAAAGCAGGGGGCCCCAACTTATAGAACAGGTCATCCCAGCTGCTTTAGGAGGAGGTGGTGAATGCTTGGGGTGCCCAGCAGTGAACAATGGTCCCCACTGAACTCATTAGCCACATTTGTGCCCCCCAACCAGAGAAGCCTAGGATTTTAGACTCTTAAGGACAAGAAGTCATGCCCCACCCCGAGCCTCAGAGTCTCCATCCGTAAGACAGGTCATATCTGAGGACTTCTAAGGCCCCAGTTCATCCGCATGCACTATGAATCTCTGGAGAAAACCACAGGACTCAGAGTCCTTCCTTTGACAGTTGAGAAAGTGGAGTCCATGAGTACAGATTTAACAGCAGCTTCCCTACCTCCCTCAACCCACACACAGGGCCACAATCCTACAGATGACCAGAACCCACCTCCAGGGGTCACAGCAGGTCTAGATGAGGGCCGCACCTCTCCGTTAGCCGGAGTCAGGTCCTCCATGGGCCAGCAGCAGCACCCATGACTGTGACCAGTGTCACTGCCAAAAGGGATTGACTTGCCAGCTGCTGTCTCCTGGGTGCTCACCACAAGGCCAACTCCGCCCACTCCATGCTAACCAGTAGCCCTTTAAATGTGCATGATCACAAGGGTCTAATTTCACCACATCCTCTCCAGCACTTGTTATTTTCTGTTTTTCCCTTTTGTTCGTGTTTTTTAAATAACAGTCAGTCTAGTGGGTGTGGCAGGATATTTCACAGGGGTCTTGATTTGCATTTCTTGGTTGAATGACAACGTTGAGCATCTCTGCCTGTGCTTCTTGGCCATTCATATATTTTCTCTGGAGAAATACCTAGTCAAGTCCTTTCTCCATTTTTTATTTGTGTTACCTTTTGGTTGTTGAGTTGTATGGGTTCTTCTTTATATAGTCTGGATATTAAACCTTTATGAGATACATGATTTGCAACTATTTCTTCCCACTCTATAGGTTGTCTTTTCAGTTTCTTAATAATGATCTTTGGTGCCTGAAAGTCTTTAATTTTGATGAAGTCCAATTTATCTGGGGTTTTTTCTTTCGTTGTTTGTGCTTTTGGTGTCTTCTCTAAGAATCCATTGCCAAAGATGAGGTTGTGAAGATTTTCCCCAATGTTTTCCTCCAAAGGATTTTATGTTTCTAGCTTTTACATTTAGTTGTGGATCTGTTTTGAGTTAATTTTGCATGTGGTGTGAGGTAGGGGTCCGCCTTTATTCTTTTGCCTATGGATCGCCAATGTTCACAGTATGATTTGTTTAAAAAAAATTATCCTTTCCCTATTGGCTGGACTCTGCATCCTTGTCGAAAATCAATTGGCCATAGATATGTGGTTTTTATCTCTGGACTCTGAATTGTATTCCATTGGTTTATGTGTCTGCCCTTGTGCCAATACCACACTGGTTTGATTACCTAAAGCTTGTAGTAAGCTTTGAAATTGGGAGGTGTGACTCTCCAACTTTGTTCTTCTTATTCAAGATATAGTTTCGGGCCCATTGCAATTCTATATGAATTTGAAGATTGGATGTTCCATTTTTGCCAAGAAAAAAGGCTGCTGGAATTTTTATCAGGACCACAATGAATCTGTAGATCACTTTGAGTAGTACCAACAGCTTAATATTAAATCTTCCAATCCATATACATGGATGTCGCGCCAGTTTGAAGCTGTTACATACCCCAGAAAAGCCATGTGGTTTTTCTTGATTCAATTTTGTGGGGGCAGCCATATTTCTTTTCATCCTGATTCAATATTGTGGGGCGGAAACTTTGACTGGATTGTTTCCATGGAGATATGACACACCCAGCTGCAGGGGTGACCTTATGATTAGATGGAGATGTGACTCAGCAAATTCAAGGTGGGTCTTGATAAGTTTACTGGAGTCCTTTAAAAGAGGAAGCATTTTGAAGAAAGCTCAGAGCTGACAGACAGCAGATGCCTAGACACAGATGTGTGGAGATGAAGAGCACAGCAGATACACCATGAGCCTTCCCATGAGATGCTAAGCAAGCCAGAACCCAGAGATGTGTAGGGGAGCTAAGTGAAGGCCCATAGATGCTTAAAGAGGAAACCACTGACATCAGAAGCTGGTAGCAACAGAACCAGGAACAAGGACCATCAGACACCAGCCACGTGTCTTCCCATGTGACAGACATTGGCCTTTCTTGAGTCAAGGTATCTTTCTCTGGATGCCTTAGCTTGGGCATTTTTATGGCCTTAGAACTGTAAACTTGCAACTTAACAAATTCCCTTTTTAAAGCCATTCCATTTCTGGTATATTGCATCCTAGCAGCATTTAGCAAGCTAAACAGATGTCTTATCATTTATTATGATCTTCCTTAATTTCCTTCCACAATGTTTTGCAGTTTTAAGCATACAAATCCTTGGTTAAACTTACTCCTAGATGTTATTCTTTTAGATGCTGTTTTAAATGGAATTGCTTCCTTGATTGTTCACTATTGAAGTATAGAAATACAACCAATTTGGGGGGTTAATTTGTACACCACAACTTTTCTGAATTTGTTTATTATCTCTAGTAGTTCAAATTCTTAGAGATTTTCAAGATAGAGTAACGTCATCTGCAAATAGATAGTGTTACCTCTTCCTCTCTAATTTGGATGCCCCCCGCCTTTGTTTTCTTGTTTAATCGCTCTGGCTATCACGTTCAGTACAAGGTCAAATAAAAGCAGTGAGAACAGATATCTTCATCTTGTTCCTGGTCTTAGGGGGAAAGCTTTCAGTCTTTCACTGTTTAGTATGGTGTCAGCTATGCTATGGGTTTTAAATATCTGCCTTTTATCATGTTGAGGAAGTTCTTTTCTATTCCTTCTAGTTTTCTGTATTTTAGCAAGAAAAGGTGCTGCATTTTGTCAAATGCCCTTTCTGCCTCAATTGAAATGAGAATACGTTTTCCACTTCATTTTACTAATACAGTATACTGTATTAACAGATTTTCTTATGTTAAAAAACCCTTGTATTCCTGGAATAAATCCCACTTGGTCAAGGCATACAACCCTTCCGATAGGTTGTTGAATTTGGTTTGTTAGTGTTTTGTTGAGGATTTCTGCATCTATATTCATAAGGAATATCAGTCTATTATTGTCTTTTCTTGTGATAACTTTGTCTGGTTTTGGCATCAGAATAGTAGAATGAGTTTAGCAAGTGTATCTTCTTCAATTTTTTCGAATACTTTGAGAAGCCCTTCCCCAGGGGTAACATCTTACCTAATCATCATGGAATTTAAAATCAGGAAACTGGGAGTTCTGGAGAAGATGGCGGCTTAGTAAGACGCGCAGGTCTTAGTTCCTCCTCCAGAACAGCTACTAGGGGAGTAGAAATGATACAGAACACCTACCGGAGCCAGGACAGAGATCAAGAAGACAGCGTACCCCATTCTGGAACGTCTGACTGGCTGGGAGAACCCGCTCTGATCAGACTGCCGAGGGGCGCGGGCTTCCCCGGGCAGGGGCGGCAAGCGGCCGGAGTCCCTCCCTTCCTCCTTCCCGGGCCAGCTGGGAGAATTGGACAGGTGGTCCCCTTAAGCTGTGGCGGCTGGCGCCCCCCCCCCCACGTGTAGCCCCCCGGACCAACTGGGAGAAATGGATCGGAGATCCTCAGGCCGCGGAGAACGGTGACCGGAGCCCGTTCCAAACACGTGGCTTCCTGGTCCGGCTGGGAACGGTGCACTCCCCCGGGCCACAGCGACTGGCGCTCTCCCGCCATGCTTGGCGCCCCGGGCCGGCTAGGAGATTCGGACGGGCGCTCTCCCAGGCTGCGGCGGCCTGCAACCCTCTCCGCGTTCGGATCCCTGGGCCGGCTGGCACTCTTCCAAGCCGCTTCGGCTGGCAAAACTCCCCCACGGCGAGAGTTTTCCAAAGTTAAAGGACCCACAGCACCTTTTACTGGTGGGACCCGCAGACAAAAGAGTGCCACGAGCGCCACCTACTGGGCAGGATAAGAAAAGCAGAACCCAGAGATTTCACAGAAAAATCTTTCAACCTGTTGGGTCCAACACCCAGGGAAATCTGACTAAATGCCCAGACGCCAGCAAAAGATAACGGATCACGCTAAGAAAATTGAAAATATGGCCCAGTCAAAGGAACAAACCAATAGTTCAAATGAGATACAGGAGCTGAGACAACTAATGCTGAATATACGAACAGAAATGGAAAACCTCTTCAAAAACGAAATCAATAAATTGAGGGAGGACATGAAGAAGACATGGGCTGAACAAAAAGAAGAAATAGAAAAACTGAAAAAACAAATCACAGAACTTATGGAAATGAAGGATAAAGTAGAAAAGATGGAAAAAACAATGGATACCTACAATGATAGATTTAAAGACACAGAAGATAGAATTAGTGATTTGGAGGATGGAACATCTGAATTCCAAAAGAAACAGAAACTATAGGGAAAAGAGTGGAAAAATTTGAACAGGGGATCAGGGAACTGAAGGACAATATGAAGCGCACAAATATATGTGTTGTGGGTGTCCCAGAAGGAGAAGAGAAGGGAAAAGGAGGAGAAAAACTAATGGAAGAAATTATCACTGAAAATTTCCCAACTCTTATGAAAGACCTAAAATTACAGATCCAAGAGGGGCAGCGCACCCCAAAGAGATTAGACCCAAATAGGCATTCTTCAAGACACTTACTAGTTAGAATGTCAGAGGTCAAAGAGAAAGAGAGGATCTTGAAAGCAGCAAGAGAAAAACAATCCATCACATACAAGGGAAACCCAATAAGACTATGTGTAGATTTCTCAGCAGAAACCATGGAAGCTAGAAGACAGTGGGATGATATATTTAAATTACTAAAAGAGAAAACCTGCCAACCAAGACTTCTATATCCAGCAAAATTGTCCTTCAAAAATGAGGGAGAAATTAAAACATTCTCAGACAAAAAGTCACTGAGAGAATTTGTGACCAAGAGACCAGCTCTGCAAGAAATACTAAAGGGAGCACTAGAGTCAGATACAAAAAGACAGAAGAGAGAGGTATGGAGAAGAGTGTAGAAAGAAGGAAAATCAGATATGATGTACATAATACAAAAGACAAAATGGTAGAGGAAAATATTATCCAAACAGTAATAACACTAAATGTTAATGGACTGAATTCCCCAGTCAAAAGACATAGACTGGCAGAATGGATTAAAAAACAGGATCCTTCTATATGCTGTCTACAGGAAACACATCTTAGACCCAAAGATGAACATAGGTTGAAAGTGAAAGGTTGGGAAAAGATATTTCATGCAAATAACAACCAGAAAAGAGCAGGAGTAGCTATACTAATATCCAACAAATTAGACTTCAAATGTAAAACAGTTGAAAGATACAAAGAAGGACACTATCTACTAATAAAAGGAACAATTAAACAAGAAGACATAACAATCATAAATATTTATGCACCGAACCAGAATGCCCTAAAATACGTGAGGAATACACTGCAAACACTGAAAAGGGAAATAGACACATATACCATAATAGTTGGAGACTTCAATTCACCACTCTCATCAATGGACAGAACATCTAGACAGAGGATCAATAAAGAAATAGAGAATCTGAATATTACTATAAATGAGCTAGACTTAACAGACATTTATAGGACATTACATCCCACAACAGCAGGATACCCCTTTTTCTCAAGTGCTCATGGATCATTCTCAAAGATAGACCATATGCTGGGTCACAAAGCAAGTCTTAACAAATTTAAAAAGATTGAAATCATACACAACACTTTCTTGGATCATAAAGGAATGAAGTTGGAAATCAATAATAGGCGGAGTGCGAGAAAATTCACAAATACGTGAAGGCTCAACAACATACTCCTAAACAACGAGTGGGTCAAAGAAGAAATTGCTAGAGAAATTAGCAAATACCTCGAGGCGAATGAAAATGAAAACACAACATATCAAAACTTATGGGACGCAGCAAAGGCAGTGCTAAGAGGGAAATTTATTGCCCTAAATGCCTATATCAGAAAAGAAGAAAAGGCAAAAATGCAGGAATTAACTGTCCACTTGGAAGAACTGGAGAAAGAACAGCAAACTAATCCCAAAGCAAGCAAAAGGAAAGAAATAACAAAGATCAGAGCAGAAATAAATGAAATTGAAAATATGAAAACAGTAGAGAAAATCAATAAGACCAGAAGTTGGTTCTATGAGAAAATCAATAAGATTGATGGGCCCTTAGCAAGATTGACAAAAAGAAGAAGAGAGAGGATGCAAATAAATAAGATCAGAAATGGAAGAGGAGACATAACTACTGACCTCACAGAAATAAAGGAGGTAATAACAGGATACTATGAACAACTTTACGCTAATAAATACAACAATTTAGATGAAATGGACGGGTTCCTGGAAAGACATGAACAACCAACTTTGACTCAGGAAGAAATAGATGACCTCAACAAACCAATCACAAGTAAAGAAATTGAATTAGTCATTCAAAAGCTCCCTAAAAAGAAAAGTCCAGTACCAGACGGCTTCACATGTGAATTCTATCAAACATTCCAGAAAGAATTAGTACCAACTCTCCTCAAATTCTTCAAAAAAATCGAAGTGGAGGGAAAACTACCTAATTCATTCTATGAAGCCAACATCACCCTCATACCAAAACCAGGCAAAGATATTACAAAAAAAGAAAACTACAGACCAATCTCTCTAATGAATATAGATGCAAAAATCCTCAATAAAATTCTAGCAAATCGTATTCAACAACACATTAAAAGAATTATTCATCATGACCAAGTAGGATTCATCCCAGGTATGCAAGGATGGTTCAACATAAGAAAATCAATTAATGTAATACACCGTATCAACAAATCAAAGCAGAAAAATCACATGATCATCTCAATTGATGCAGAGAAGGCATTTGACAAGATTCAACATCCTTTCCTGTTGAAAACACTTCAAAAGATAGGAATACAAGGGAACTTCCTTAAAATGATAGAGGGGATATATGAAAAACCCACAGCTAATATCATCCTCAATGGGGAAAAATGGAAAATTTTCCCCCTAAGATCAGGAACAAGACAAGGATGTCCATTATCACCACTATTATTCAACATTGTGTTGGAGGTTCTAGCCAGAGCAATTAGACAAGAAAAAGAAATACAAGGCATCAAAATTGGAAAGGAAGAAGTAAATCTATCACTGTTTACAGACGATATGATACTATATGTCAAAAACCCGGAAAATTCCACAACAATACTACTAGAGCTAATAAATGAGTACAGCAAAGTAGCAGGTTACAAGATCAACATTCAAAAATCTGTAGCATTTCTATACACCAGTAATGAACAAGCTGAGGGGGAAATCAAGAAACGAATCCCATTTACAATTGCAACTAAAAGAATAAAATACCTAGGAACAAATTTAACTAAAGAGACAAAAAACCTATATAAAGAAAACTACAAAAAACTGTTAAAAGAAATCACAGAAGACCTAAATAGATGGAAGAGCATACCGTGTTCATGGATTGGAAGACTAAATATAGTTAAGATGTCAATCCTACCTAAATTGATTTACAGATTCAATGCAATACCAATCAAAATCCCAACAACTTATTTTTCAGAAATAGAAAAACCAATAAGCAAATTTATCTGGAAGGGCAGGGTGCCCCGAATTGCTAAAAACATCTTGAGGAAAAAAAACGAAGCTGGAGGTCTCGTGTTGCCGGACTTTAAGGCATACTATGAAGCCACAGTGGTCAAAACAGCATGGTATTGGCATAAAGATAGATGTATCAACCAATGGAATTGAATAGAGTGCTCAGATATAGACTCTCTCATCTATGGACATTTGATCTTTGATAAGGCAGTCAAGCCAACTCACCCGGGACAGAACAGTCTCTTCAATAAATGGTGCCTAGAGAACTGGATATCCATATGCAAAAGAATGAAAGAAGACCCATCTCTCACACCCTATACAAAAGTTAACTCAAAATGGATCAAAGATCTAAACATTAGGTCTAAGACCATAAAACAGTTAGAGGAAAATGTAGGGAGATATCTTATGAAACTTACAATTGGAGGTGGTTTTATGGACCTTAAACCTAAAGCAAGAGCACTGAAGAAGGAAATAAATAAATGGGAGCTCCTCAAAATTAAACACTTTTATGCATCAAAGAACTTCATCAAGAAAGTAGAAAGACAGCCTACACAATGGGAGACAATATTTGGAAATGACATATCAGATAAAGGTCTAGTATCCAGAATTTATAAAGAGATTGTTCAACTCAACAACAAAAAGACAGCCAACCCAATTACAAAATGGGAAAAAGACTTGAACAGACACCTACCAGAAGAGGAAATACGGATGGCCAAGAGGCACATAAAGAGATGCTAAATGTCCCTGGCCATTAGAGAAATGCAAATCAAAACCACAATGAGATATCATCTCACACCCACCAGAATGGCCATTATCAACAAAACAGAAAATGACAAGTGCTGGAGAGGATGCAGAGAAAGAGGCACACTTATCCACTGTTGGTGGGAATGTCAAATGGTGCAACCACTGTGGAAGGTAGTTTGGCGGTTCCTCAAAAAGCTGAATATAGAATTGCCATATGACCCGGCAATACCATTGCTGGGTATCTACTCAAAGGACTTAAGGGCAAAGACACAAACGGACATTTGCACACCAATGTTTATAGCAGCGTTATTTACAATTGCAAAGAGATGGAAACAGCCAAACTGTCCATCAACAGACAAGTGGCCAAACAAACTGTGGTATATACATACGATGGAATATTATGCAGCTTTAATGCCGCGGTCCAGCCACAGCAGAGGGAACGGGCTTGAAGGTGTGGAGGGTCGTCGGCGCGAGAAGAACACCAAGAGACAGCTTAGAGTGCTCTGAGAAGAGTCGCTTAAATTTATTTTTGCTTAACTGATTTTATACCCTTATTCTTGGCAAAAAAACAGGTATCACAGGATCATGGGTACATCATGGCTTACATTTTAGGTAAGGTTACAGGTTCAGGGAAGCAAAGCGAAAGTACACATTCTGATTTTCTTAGGAACATGTACATAAGATTTCGATAGCAGCAAGATATTGGCTTAAGCTGCAGACATTGTGTTTGTAGTTTTTCTGAGTTTAGACTTTCTGTTCCTAGTATTCTACAGGTGAGGCTATATGTCAAGACCTATTTTAATCTGGTTTATGATTAAAAGGTTACATTGTCTACTTAGATTTTTTATTGTTTTATAGCAATGGACCGGCGCCATGGTGGGGGAGATTGGGTGGTGATAGGTATCAGTTTTTCTTATTCCTTTATTTCCTCTTGAAGTTTTTGGACAGGTTCCCTGAACCAGGGGCAGCATGTTAAACTCCATTTTAACTGTGATTTTACTAACTGTTGTAAAAGATCTCGTTTTGTTTTAGGCCCCAAAAAGACACCAAGGGGGGCTTGCTCTTCTAAGTTTTTCTATAAATGATAAAGAGTTAAATCTAACGTGCCTACCGTTGACATTTACAATTCTATGGCCATCTTCATTGTAAGCTCCTGTGTATGGTAATGGAGGGTCAGGGAATCTTTTCCCATTGACATTAGCTGCTTTAGGGGGTTCCTACCATTTGTCTCCAATTTTATATTTCATATTAGGTGGTCCTTGCGTGGTGGGAAGTAAATTCTAGGATGGCTCAATGCAGGGTTTTTTAATTGTAATTGTTTACTCTCTGTGGGGTACTTTTCTGTGACTTGTTCTAAAAGCACTTCTGCCTGCTGCATCTGCAGCATGACTTGCTTAATGGGGGCATCCCAACCTAATTTTTGCCAAACAGTCATTAATAAAGTTTTGGAATTTGTATCATTTTTTCCAGTTCTCAATACAAAATTTTTTGCTTTCTGATTCGTTTTGATATAATGCTTGGAGAACAACCAGCAACAAGAAACACACAATTAGTGTCGTTAATCCCAGTATTTTTCTATTACACCATTTTATGCCTCGTCCTCTTTTGGGGCGTTGAGGGCCTTGCCACCGCCCTTCCTTTCAGGGAACCATGTCAAACCGGGGAGGAAAAAGAGGACGCGGCACTTTAAGACAGGATAAACTTATGAAGCATGTAATAACATGGATGGACCTAGAGAACATTATGCTGAGTGAGTCTAGCCAAAAACTAAAGGACAAATACTGTATGGTCCCACTGATGTGAACAGACATTTGAGAATAAACTTGAAATATGTCATTGGTAACAGAGTCCAGCAGGAGTTAGAAACAGGGTAAGATAATGGGTAATTGGAGCTGAAGGGATACAGACTGTGCAACAGGACTAGATACAAAAACTCAAAAATGGACAGCACAATAATACCTAATTGTAAAGTAATCATGTTAAAGCACTGAATGAAGCTGCATCTGAGCTATAGGGTTTTTTTTTTTTTTTGTCTGTTTGTCTTTTTTTTTCTTTTTCCTTTTCTTTTCTTTTTTTTTACTATTATTATTTTTATTTTTTTCTCTATATTAACATTCTATATCTTTTTCTGTTGTTTTGCTAGTTCTTTTCCTAAATCGATGCAAATGTACTAAGAAATGATCATGCATCTATGTGATGATGTTAAGAATTACTGATTGCATATGTAGAATGGAATGATTTCTAAATGTTGGGTTAATTTCTTTTTTTTTTCTTTAATTAATAAAAAAAAAATCAGGAAACTGCCATTGATACAATGTGCAGAGCATATTGAGATTCCAGTTCCACATTCATTCGTGTGCATGTACCTGGGTGTGCATTTAGTCCCATGCACTTTTCCTCATGTGTGCCTTTGTGTGGCCACCACCACAATGAAGGTCTAGAACTGCCCCATCACCACAAGCAGCTCTCGAGGAACCCCTCTGCAGACACATCTATCCTCAGTCCCTATCCTCTGGGAATCACAAATCTGTTTTCCAGCTCTAGGCTTCACTTATTTTAAGAATGTTATATAAACGGAGTCATACAGTATATCACCTTTTGGAACTGGCTTTTCTTTCTCACTCTGCATGCCCACGGAACCCATATGGGTTGTCGTGTGTTGACAGTTGATTCCTTTTTATTGCAAAGCAGTATTACGTGGTACAGGTATGCCCCAATTCGTTTAACTACTCATCCACTCAAGGACATCTGGATGATCTCTAGTTTCTGGCTATTACAAATAAAACTACTATGAACATTTATCTCCATATTTTTGCATGAAAATGCATTTTCGTTTTTCTAGGACAGATGGCCCAGGGTCCAATTGCTGGGTCGTATAAGTGTATGTTTAATTTAAAAAAGAAACTGACAAACTACTGTCCAGAAAGGCTGTAACATTTTACATTCCCACCAGTAATGGAGGAGAGTTCAAGTTTCTCCACATCCTTGCCAGCATTTCCTGTTTTCACTGTTTTTTTTTAGTCATTCTGATAAGTGCATCTTGATATCTTAACATGGTTTCAACTGGGTTTCTCTCTAATGGCTAACGGTATTGAACATCTTTTCATGTGCTTATTTGCTTTATGTATATGTTCTTGGTGAAATGTCTTTTCACGTCTTTTGCCTATTTTCTAATTGGAATTTTTTTTTTAATTGCTGAGTTTTCAAAAAAAATTTTTTGATACAAATTCCTTGCCAGATATATGGTTTACAAATATTTTTTTCCACTTCAGCTCTTTACCAGAGTCTTTTTCAGAGCAAAAGTTTTTCATTTTGATGAACTTCAATTTGTCAGTTTTCCTTTTATGGAACATACTTTTGGTGTCAATCTTCAAAACTCTGCTGAGTCCTAGATCCCACAGACCTTCTGTGTTTTTATCCTATATGTTGGTATGTAGACATGCTATTGATTTTTTTTACCATTCATCTTGTATTCTGCTACCTTGATGAACTCATCAACAGTTATACATTTTTTGTATGTGTGTATATTCTTGGGATTTTCTTTGTAGATGATCTGTTGTCTGAAAAGAGGAATGGTTTTAATTTTCTTTTTCCAACCTGTATTTTTTTTGTTATTTTCCTTGCCTTATTTCTCTGGCTAGAACTTCTAGTGCTATATTGAATAAGAGTGGACATCCTTGCCTTATTTCTGATGCTTGGGAGAAAGCATTCATAATTTTATCACGAATATTATGGTACTTCTGCATTTTTTTGGAGATACTCTTAATAAAGTTGAGTCAAGTTCCCCTGTATTCCTATTTTTTCCAGTTCTTTTAATCATAAATGGGCATTGAATTTTTATGTTGATTGCTATGATCATATGATTTCTTTAGTCTGCTGGGATGGTGATCAACTGTCGAATACTGAACTAGCTTTGCATTCCTAAAATAAAATCCACCAATGGGATGCATATCACTTATTCACATCTAGAATAAATCCCAGTCATGTTGTAATTTTTTTTATCCACTCTTGGATCCAATTTGCTAATGTTTTGTTGAGGATTTCTACATCTAAGTTCATGAGATACGTTGGTTTGAAGGTTTTGTTTGTTTCTTTTTGCCCTGCCTTGTCTGGTGTTGGTATCAGGATAATGCTAGCCTTATAAAAGGAGTTTGGAAGTGCTCCCTTTTCTTGTATTCCCTGGAAGAGATTGTATAAAATGAATGTTAATTCTTTAAATGTTAGGAAGAATTCTCCAGTGGAAGTTTCTGGCCTTGGAGATTCTCTTTTGAGAGCTATTTAAACTACAAATTCCATTTCTTTGGTGGCTGTAGGACTATTCAGGGTATCTATTTCATCTTGGTTGAGTTTTGGTTGTTTGTAGTGTTAGAGGATATGATAGGTTGAACTAAGTATTCCAGAAAAAAAATGTTCTTTACCATAATCCCATTCCTGTGGGTGTGAACCCATTGTAAATAGGACCTTCTGAACATGTAAGTTTTAGTTAAAGTTAAGTTAGTTTGACCTAAGATTAAGTTAGTTATGTTTAGTTGTGGCCAACAGAATCAGGATAGGTCTTAGCCTATGTTTTAATTTGCTAGCTGCCAGAATGCCTTATATCAGAAACAGAACGGCTTTTAAAAAGGGGAATTTAATGGGTTGCTAGTTTACAGTTCTAAGGCTGAGAAAATGTCCCAATTAAAACAAGTCTTTAGAAATGTCCAGTCAAAGGCATCCAGGGAAATATACCTTGGTGTAGGAGCAAGGGTTAAAATGAGACCCATAGAATTTGTTGGGAGCAACTGGCAGCAGGGTGGCTGCAGCAGTAAACTGTGGAGATTGTTATGTAGAACAGTCTGGGAGGAAGAGAATGCTTACCCCAAATGGTTATGTTAAGTATGAAGGAAGAGAGCACTGAAAATTAAGCACTCTGGTTCCTCAAGAAAAGCATGCATGCCTTTTGTTACCCTGTAGTATATAGACTGGATCTAGTTAAGAATAAAGTTGTCTGTTGTTTGTTATGGCTGATCTTCAGACCCCCTGATTCCGTCTGTCTTTCTTTCTCATCATTCCTTAATATACTTCGAGCTCCGTTCCATAGGAACCAATACCTTGGTTCAAGAAGGCCGATGAAGTTCAGGGTTTCTCTCTCAAGTGAGAAGGCACATGGCAAACACAGTCAGGGCTTCTCTCTCAGCTGGAAGGGCACATGGTGAACATGGTGTCATCTGCTAGCTTTCTCTCCTGGCTTCCGGTTTCATGAAGCTCCCCAGGAGGCGTTTTCCTTCTTCATCTCCAACAGTCTCTGGCTGGTGGACTCTCTGCTTCGTGGCGCTGCAGCATTCTCTGCTCTCTCCAAATCTCCATTCTCCAAAATGTTTCCTCTTTTACAGGACTTCAGAAACTAATCAAGACCCACCCAAATGGGTGGAGACATGCCTCTACCTAATCCAGCTTAACAACCACTCTTGATTGAATCATATCTCCGGGGAGATGATCTAATTACAGTTTCAAACATACAATATTGAATAGGGATTAGAAGAAATGGCTGCCTTTACAAAATGGGATTAGGATTAAACCATGGCTTTTCTAGGGTACGTACATCATTTCAAACCAGCACAGCCTATAAGCGGAAGCTTTCTAAAAGAGAAGCAAGAAGCTAAAAGTCAACAGAGCCTGGATGAGAAAATAGAGAACATTGCCATGTGATGGAAAGCCAAGGAACGTAAGGTTTGCCAACTAACCTAAACCCTACTGACCCAGTGAGTAAGCAACCTTCTACCTTTTAAAACCATGAGCCAATAAATTCCTGTTATTAAGTCAATCCATTGTATGGTATGTTTCAATTTCTATTAAATTGTTGCATTTATGAGCATGAACATTGCTTGTAGTATTTCCTTATTATACCTTTAATAATTACAGGTTAAGTGATATCACATTTCATTCCTGATACTTGTTGCTTGTTTCTTCCATCTTATTATTTTGTTAGCCTTGGTAAAGGTTGGTTAATTTTACTGATTTCTTTCAAAAGAAGGAAGTTTTTGTTTCACTGTTTTTCTCTATTGTTTTCTTGGAGATTTTTGTTTCAATGAAGATTTCATTGACTTCTGCTCTTTTGTTTCTTATTGCTTGCTTTGTTGGTTTATTTGTTGTTGTGGTTCTTTTCCTAGTCCTTGAGAAAGGAACTTACATATGGATTTGAGACCATTTTTCTTTAGTAGTCTAAGCGTTCAATGCTATAAATTTTCCTCTCAACACGACTTTAGCTGTACCCCACAAATTTTGATATATTGTGTTTCATTTTCATTCTCAGTAATTTCTACGTATTTTATTTTTTCAATTTTTTATTGTATAGTATAACATACATAGAAAGCAAAGAAAGAAAAAGCAGTTTTCAAAGCACTCTTCAACAAGTAGTTACAGGACAGATCCCAGAGTTTGTCATGAGCTACCATATGATCCCCTCAGATTTTTCCTTCTAGCTTCTCTAGAATATAGGAGGCTAGAAGGCTTAAATATTTTTTTTTATCACCACAATCAACTTTTTTCTTTCTTTTTTTGTGAAAAATAGCATATATACAAAAAAGCAATAAATTTCAAAGCACAGCATCACATTTAGTTGTAGAACATATTTCAAACTTTGACACGGGTTACAATTCCACAACTTTAGGTTTTTACTTCTAGTTGTTCTAAGATACTGGAGACTAAAAGAAATGTCAATTTAATGATTCAGCATTCATATTCATTTGTTAAGTCCTATATTCTCTGTATATTCTTTGATCTTTCTATCCCTATTTTTAGGAGTGTTTGGCTATGGCCATTCTAACTTTTTCATGTTGGAAGGGTCTGTCACTAATATGGGATAGGGAGATGGAATTAGCTGATATTTGGAGAGGCTGGGCCCTCTAGGTTTCAGGATTTATCAGGTCCAGGGGCCCATCTGGAGGTTGTAGGTTTCTGAAAAGTTACTCTAGTGCATGGAACCTTTGTAAAATCTTCTATATTGCCCTAAGTGTTTTTTTAGGATTGGCTGGGATGATCCCAGTTGGAATTTGGGAGGTTATGATGGGTAGAAAGGTCTAATTGAAGCTTGCATAAGAGAAACCTCCAGAGTATCCTCTCGATTCTACTCAACTCATCTCCCACGTCACCAGGGAGGCTTTCATGGCCTGGATGTCATGTCCCACACAGTGAGGAGGACAATGATTTCACTTGAAGAGTTGTCTTAGAGAGACTGAGGCCACACCTGAACAACAGAGGTCCTCTGCAGGTAACTCTTAGGCATGCCTATGGGTAGACTAAACTTCTCCACTACCTAGGTAAGCTTCACAAGAGGAAGCCTCAAGATCAAGGGCTTGGCCTATTGATTTAGGTGTCCCTAATATTTGACACAGTATCAGGGAATTCCTGATGGTAAGGTTTAATAGTTCCATATTTTTTTCTCCCATCCCTCAAGGGACTTTGTCAATACTTTTTGATTATCTGCTTCATATACTCTAGGATGTATCCAGGTATTACATTAGGCTATACAGGATTAAAGGCCCTCATTTTTATTCTGGGCTCCATGTGTTTCAATTGTTCATATGAGCTATACAGATAGGTTGAGTTAGTTTATGTGCTACAGAAAATTTTGGCTCCAAACCAAATAAACCTTTCTTCCTTTGGTCTCAAAGAGTAAGTGTGGTTCTAAAACATAGAAATTGTCTTCCTTACCCCTGTTTTGAATTATTTTAACCACAACCTGACTGGCTTCATTCTTATCTCTAAATATCAGGTTATATATATATATATATATATATATAAATACACACACACACATATATACACACATATAAACTATTATTATTATATATATTATATTATATTTATATAAAATAATTATTGTTATATATATAAATAAAACAGCCTCTTGAAATCCAGAAATAATAATTACCACTCCAGACTAAATGTGTTTGCTATTAAACCTTACAATCTAGGCCCTTGTTTTCTCGTAAGCATTTTATAAGGTGACCATACAATTGTTGTTCTTTTGTTTCTGGCTTATTTTGCCTCGCCAAATATCCCACATGTTCACTCACATCATTGCCTGCCTCATGACTTCGCTCCTTTTTGTAGTAGCACAACTTTCATTCATAAGTATACACCGTCATTCACCAATCTACTTCTCAGTCAGTGCATCCTTCAGTCACCTGCATTCACTAGATATCATGTAGAGGGCCCAAAGACCACAGTCCATCAACACTCTCAATTTTAGATAATTTCATTGTTCCCAAGAGAAAGAAAAACAATAAATACACCCTTACCAAATAGGAGATCTAAACCTTCTCTTAACTCTTGCCCCTCCCCCCATTATTTACCTCTGCTGTTGTGGTGGTGCTGATGGTTTCCTTCTAAACAGCCAAAAGCATATAATAGCAGTTTCCCCTGTACCCTGGACTTAAATACTCCTTGTACACGAATCATATCTTTGAAGTAGTTCTTGCAAGAACTAATTTACATTTCTAGTGTTAATCAATGGGACACGTAGGTCTATACAACCCCTTTCAATCTTATTCATCTTCAATATGGTACTATTACTTATAGACCCACTAGGAAACCACTTTCACTCTTATCTATTTCCTTACATTGGAGTTCAACCTCATTAGCTAACTGTGCACCCATCTCTAGCTTCTATGTATCTCTAAGTCCCCTATATTCTGTATTATAAGCCTCTGATTTTACCTTTACCATGCTCATAAAGTGGAATCATACAGTATCTGTCTTTTGTCTCTGGCTTATTTCACTCAGCGTCATCTCCTCAAGGCTCATCCATCTTGTCATGTTCTTCAGGATGTCATTTTGTCTTAGTGCTGCATAATATTCCATCATATGTATATATCACATTTTGTTAATCCACTCATCTGTTGATGGGCATTTGGTTTGTTTCCATCTTTTGGCAATTGTGAATAATGCCATTATGAATATCAGTGTGCAAATGTCTGTGTCACTGATTTCAGCTCCTCTGGGTATATAACAAGTAGTGCTGGGTGATAGGGTAACTCAATATTGAGTTTCCTAAGGAACTGCCAAACAGTCTTCCATAGTGGCTGCATCATTGCACATTCAAACCACAATGGGAAACACAGTGCATAAGTGTTTCAATTTCTCCACATCCTCTCCAACATTCATAGTTTCCTGTTTGTTTAATAGTAACCATTCTTATAAGCGTGAGGTGGTATCTCATTGTAGTCTTGATCTGCATTTCCCTTACAGTCAACGAAAATGAGCATGTGCTTTTGAGCCATCTGTATCTGCTCTTCAGAAAAATGCCCATTCATATCTTTAGCCCATTTTATAATTGGGTTGTTTCTTTTATTGTTGTTGAGTTGTATAACTTCTTTGTATGTACAGGAAATCAAACCTTTGTCTGATATATGATTTCCAAATATGTTCTCCCATTGAGTTGGCTGTCTCTTCACCTTTTTGACAAAGTCTTTTGAGATGCAGAAGCATTTGATTTTGAGGAGTTCCCATTTTACCTATTTTTTCCTTTGTTGCTTGTGCTTTGGGTGTAAAGTTTAGGAAGCTACCTCCTATTACTAGGTCTTGAAGATGTTTCCCTACATTTTCTTCTAGAAGCTTTCTGATGCTACATCTTATATTTAGGTGTTTTACCTACTTTGAGTTAATTTTTGTATAGGGTGTAAGATAGGGGTCCTCTTTCATTCTTTTGGCTACTGATATCCAGTTCTTCCATGCCCATTTATCAAAAAGACTTTTTTGTAGTAGTTCAGAGGATTTGGGGGCTTTGTCAAAAATCAGTTGACGATAGATTTGGTGGTCTATTTCTGCACTCTCGATTTGATTCCATTGGTCAATGCTTCTATCTTTGTGCCAGTACCATGCTGTTTTGACCACTTTGGCTTTATAATAGGTTTCAAAGTCAGGGAGTGTTAATCCTCCCACCTTGTTCTTCTTGTGTAGGATGCTTTTAGCTATTTGGGGTCTCTTTCCCTTTCAGATGAATTTAGTAACTAGCTTTTCAAAGTCTTCAAAGTAGGTTGTTGGAATTTTGATGGGTACCGTGTTGAATAAATTTGGGGAGAATTGACATCTCAACTTTATTTAGCCTTCTTATCTATGAGCAGGGAATGTCTTTCCAACTATTTAGATCTTTGATTTCTTTTAGCAATGTTATGTAGTTTTCTGTGTACGAGTTTTTTACATACCTAGTTAAGTTCCTTCCTAAGTACTTTATTCTTTCAGTTGCTATTTTGAGTGGAATTTTTCCCTTAACTGACTGCTCAGTTTGGTCATTGCTTGTATATAGAAATGCTACTGATTTTTGCATATTAATTTTATATCCGGCCACCTTGCTAAATTTGTTTATTAACTCAAGTAACTTTGCTGTCGATTTTTCAGGATCGTCGAAGTATAGTATCATGTCATATGCAAATAATGAGTTTCACTTTCCAATTTGGATTCCTTTTATTTCTTTGTCCTGCCTGATTGCTCTAGCTAGAACTTCTAGCACAATGTTGAATAATAGTGGTGACAGTGGGCATCCTTGTCTCGTTCCTGATCTTAGGCGGAAAGCTTTCAGTCTCTCTCCATTGAGTACAATGCTGGCTATCGTTTTTCATATATTCCCTTTATAATATTGAGGTAGTTACCTTTGATTCCTATCTTTTGGAGTGCTTTTATCAGAAAAGGATGTTAATTTTTGTTGGATGATTTTTCAGCATCAATTGAGATGATCATGTGATTTTCCCTTTTGATTAGTTAATATGCTATATTATATTAATTGATTTTTTTGTGTTGAATCATCCTTGCATTCCTGGTATAAACCCAACTTGGTTGTGGTATATAATACTTTTAATGTGTTGTTGGATTCGATTTGCTAATATTATGTTGAGAATTTTTGCATTTATGTTCATTTGGGAGACAGGCCTGTAATTTTCCTTTCTTATAGCATTTTTACCCAGTTTTGGTATTACAGTTATATTAGCTTCATAAATGAGTTAGGTAAAGTTTCTTTTTTCCTCAATTTTTTGGAAAAGTTTGAGCAGGATTGGTGTTAATTCTTTTTGGAATGTTTGACAAAATTCCCTGTGAAGACATCTGGCCTTGGGCTTTTCTTTGTGGGAAGATTTTTGATGACTGATTGAATCTCTTCACTTGTGATTGGTTTGTTGAGTTCTTCTATTTCTTCCTGAGTCAGTGTAACTTGTTTATGTGTCTCCAGGAATTTGTCCATTTCATCTAAATTGTCTAGTTTATTGGCATATATTTGTTCATAGTATTCTGTTATGCTTTGTTTTATTTCTTTCAGGGTCTGTGGTAATGCACACCTTTTCATTTCTGATTTTGTTTATTTGCATACTCTCTCTTTTCTTTCTTTGTCAGTCTTGCTAGTGGCCCATTGATATTACTGATTTTCTCAAAGAACCAACTTTTGATTTTATCCATTGTTTCTATTGTTCTCTTATTCATTTCACTCTTCTTTAATCTTCGTTATTTCTCTTCTTCCATTTGCCTTGGGGTTAGTTTGCTGTTCTTTCTCAAGTTCCTCCAGGTGAGCAGTTAAGTCCTTGATTTTTGCTCTTTCTTGTTTTTTAATACAGGCATCTACGGCAACAGATTTCCCTCTCAGCACAGCCTTTGCCACAATCCATAAGTTCTGATAAGTTATTTCTCATTTTCATTCATCTCCAGATAGCTACTGATTTCTTTAGCAATTTCTTCTTTGACCCACTGGTTGTTTAACAGTGTGTTATTTAGTCTCCATATATTTTTGAAAGTTCTTGTTCTTTGGTGGTTATTGAGATCCAGCTTCATTCCATTGTGATCAGAGAAAGTCCTTTGAATAATTTCAATGTTTTAAATCTATAAAGACCGGTTTTGTGCCCCAGAATATGATCTATCCTGGAGAATGTTCCATGAGCACTAGAGAAGAATGTATATCCTGGTGTTTTGGGGTGCAATGACTATTTATGTCTCTTAGGTCTAATTCATTTATTAAGTTCTTTAACTTCTCTGTTTCCATGCTGATCTTCTGTCTGGCTGTTCTATCTATAGAGGAGAGTGGTGTATTGAAGTCTCCTACTATTATTATTGAAACACCAATATTGCTGTCTTCAGGTTTTGCCAATGTTTGTCTCATGTACTTTGGAGCTCCTTGATTGGGAGCATAAACATTTATGATTGTTATATCTTGTTGGTGAATTGTCCCTTTAATTAATATATAGTGTCTTTCTTTGTCTCTTATGATGTTGTCATGGTCAGGTTCATGTGTCAACTTGGCCAGGTGGTGGTACCTGTTTGTCTGGTTGGTCAAGTGCTGGCCTGTCTGTTGCTATGAGGACATTTCATAGCACTAAATCATGATCACATCGGCTGCATCCACAGATGATTCCATTTGTAATCAGCCAAGGAGAGTGTCTTCTGCAATGAGTCATGCTTAATCTAATCACTGGAAGCCTCTGAAGGATTCAGAAGAGACAGGCTCTCTTCTCTTCCTGCTTCAGCCAGCAAGCCTCTCCTGTGGAGTTCGTCCAGACCCTCCAGCAGAGTCATCAGCTTCACAGCCTGCCCTACGGATTTGGGACTCTATGTTCCCACGGTTATATGAGACATTCTTATAAATTTTATATTTGTGGACATTTCCTGTTGATTCTGTTTCTCTAGAGAACCCTAATAATATAGATGTATTTACGCTTAAAGTCTATTTTGTCTGATATTAGTATAGCTATTCCTGCTTTCTTTCGATTACAATTTGCATGGAACACCTTTTTCCATCCTTTCTCTTTCAATCTATTTGTATCCTTGTGTCTAAGATGAGTCTTCTGTAAGCAGCATTATATTTCTTAATCCATCCTGCCAATCTGTATCTTTTAATTGGTAAGTTTAGTCCGTTAACATTCAAAGTTATTACTGAAAAGGTATTTCTTGAATCCACCACCTTATCTTTTTTTAATTTTGTCAGAAATAAATATTCTTTTCCATCTTTCTCTTTTTATCCTTTAAGTTACCATTACTGGTACTGTTTGATTCTGTGCCCTCTTCCAGACCTCCCTCTCTTGTCTTTCTTTTTCAACTGGCAGAACTCCTTTTAATATTTCTTGTAGGGCCAGTCTCTTGTTGACAAATTCTTTCAGGATTTATTTGTGAAAATTTTAATCTCTCCCTCAGTTTTGAAGGACAATTTGGCTGGGTACAGAATTCTTGGCTGGAAGTCTTCTCTTTCAGGATCTTAAATCTCACACCACTGCCTTCTTGCCTCCACTAGTCTGAACTCAGTCTTATTCAGTTTCCCTTGTATGTAGTAGATTGTATTTTTCTTGCCACTTTCAGAATTTTCTGTTCTCTTTAACATTTGACAGGCTGATTATTATGTGCCTTGGGGAAGGCCTATTTGGATTCATTCTGTTTGGAGTTTGTTGGGCTTCTTTGACTTGTACATTATGTCCTTTATGAGGGTTGGGAAGTTTTCCCACATTATATCCTCAACTACTCTTCCTAGTCCTTTACTCCACTCTTCTCCTTCTGGAACACCAATGATTCTTATATTTGCGTGCTTTGTTTTGTCTATCATTTCCGTGAGATCCAATTCAAATTTTTCCATCTTTTTTGCCATTTGCTGTTTTGAATGTTCAAAGTCAGTTATCCTGTCCTATATATTGTTTATTCTTTCTTCTGTCTTTTCAAATCTGCTGTTGTGTGCCATTAGTATGTTTTTCATTTGATCAGCAGAGTCTTTAATCTCTGTGATATTTGCTGTTTTTCTATTTATTGTTTCAAATTTCTCTTTATGCTCCTCTACTGTCTTCTTGATGTCCTTTATGTCATTAGCCAACTCACTTATTTTATTAAGCAGAGTTATATGAACATCTTTGATTAGTTGTTCCAATGTCTGTGTCTCCTCTGGTGTTTTAATTTGGTCGTTAAGCTGAGCTGTATCTGTCTGCATTGTGATATGCTTAGAGATCTTCCATTGTTTTCATCGCATGTAAACATCTTGATTGATTTACATATTTAGAGATTTTCATTTTCCTTTATGTTATAGATTTCTAGTGTGATTCCATTATGGTCAGAGAAAAGCCAGTCCTGCATGATTTCAATTCTTTTAAGTTTCTGAAAGTAGTTTTCTGACACAGGATATGGTCTATCCCAGGGACTATTCCAATGACACTTGAAAATCATTTGTATTCTGCTGCTATTGGGTGATGTGCTCTGTAATACTGATTAGATTCTTTTGTGTGTGTCCGATGACTTTCTGTCTAACCATTCTATGAATTACTGGAAGTTGGGTGTTGAATCCCTTTATAATCATGTGCTGGTCCTCTTTGTCCCTAGTGATTTTCTTTACTTTTAAGTTTATTTGATCTGATATTAATGTAGCCACTTCTCCTTTTTAAAATTAACGTTTGCATGCTATATCTTTTTCAGTCATTTTCATTTTTAACCTATCTTATTACGTCTGAATTGTGTTTCTTATTGACAGCATATAAAGTTGGGTCATTTTTATAAATCCACTCTGTCAATCTCTACCTTTTAAATGCTGCATTTGACCATTTACACTTAATTATTGACATGTTAGGCCTCACATCTGCCATTTTATTATTTGTTTTCTGCTTGTTTCCCTGGTTCCTTATCTTTTCTTGCTTTCCTCTGGGTAACCTGAACATTTTTTTAGAATTCTCCTTTGATTTTGAGTAGAGGGATTTCTGTGGTTTTCTTGGTGGTTGCCCTAAGTATAGCAATAATTATAATAATTTTATATATTTTATATATATATTATCGCAGTCTACATGGATTGATTCATAAGTGTTAAACTGATATTTCATTATTGGGATAAACCCCATTTAGTAGGTGTCACCTTGCTCAGGTGATGGTGCCCAGTTATCCTGTTGCTGTGGACTTAAATCATCAGCATGTGAAAATCATCTATGATTGATTAGATTTGTGGTCAGTTGAGGGGAGCGCCTTCTGCAGTGAGTGATGTTCAATTTAATTAGTGGGAGGCTTCAAAGAGAGAGAGAAGAGAGCTCAGCAGAACTCAACAGCCCAATACAGCACACAGGTTTGAGCTCAGACATAGACGTTTCGAAATGCAGAAAGGACGTGCCTCAGGGCAAGCATTTGAACCCAGAAGCTGGAAGAGAAGGCCAGTAGACATTGCCACATGCCTTCTCATGTGACAGAAACCTAGATGAAAGTTAGGTGCCCTGCCTCTGAGGAACTATAAATTTGTAACTAAAACCATCCCCTTTATAAATGCCTGTTCATCTCTGGTGTACTGCATTTCAGCAGCCTTAGCAAACCAAAACACCTCTCTTGGTCATGATGTACTCAGATTTGTAGTTTTGTTGAATTATCAGTGTCTGGTTTTGGTATCAGGATAAAGCAGGCTTCATAGAATAAGTTGGAAGTATTCCTTCTTTTTAAATTTTCAGGAAGAGTTTGCATAGAATTGGAATTACTTCTTCCTTAAGTGTTTGATATAATCCATCAGTCAAGTCTTTGGGAGGATTCCACACAGGCCTGGAATTCTATTTGTGAGAAGATTTTTAACTACAACTTTAATTTGATAGATATGGTAGATTGAGTTAAGTAACCCAGAAAAAAAAACACAAAACATGCTCTTACTCTTAATGCATCCTGTGGGTGTGAGCCCACTGTAAATAGGATGTCTTGAAGATGTTATTTTTAGTTAAGGTGTGGTCCACTTAATCAGGTTGGGCCTTAGCCCTATCACTGGAGGCCTTATAAAGAGAAAACTATGGGAGGAGTTGGGAGTCAGCAGTCAGCTGTCACCTGGAAGACAAAGGAGAGGACATTGCCATGTGATGGGAAAGCCAAGGAACTCAGGGCATGCTGGCCAGCCAGAATGCTCCCTACCTTGGGAGGGAACAATTCTTTCAGCCTCCAAAACTGACATACAATAAATTCCCATTGGGTAAGCCAACCCACTATGTGGTAGTTCTCATATTAGTAGGAATATTAAGACAGTAAGTATAAAGCTATTTAGGTTATGTATTTCCTTTTGAGTGAGCTACAGTAGATGGTGTGTTTCAAGGAATTTGTTCATTTCATCTAAGATTCTGAGTTTATTGGTATAGGGTTGTTCATAATACTTGCCTATTATCCATTAAATATCTTTAGAATCTGTAATGAAGCTACCTTTCCTATTTCTGGTATTAGCAATTTGCTTCTTTTCTCCTTCTTTCTAGATCAGGCAAGCTAAAGGTTTATCACTTTTATTGATCTCCAATAATTAGGTTTTGATTTCATTGATCTTCTCTATTGTTTTTCTGTCTCCTGTTTCTTCTTCTACTTACTTTGACTTTAATTAGTTCTCCTTCTACCAGTTCTTTAAGACAGATGTTAAGTTCATTGGCTTAAAATCTTTCTTTTTTTCTAATATTGGCATTTAACTGTGTTCTAAATCTTCCCGCATACTTATATGGAAGTGTACCACAAAACTCAGTTCAAAAAACTTTATTTTGATTTTGTCTTTGAGATATGCTTTATTTAGGAGTGTGTTACTTATTTAGTCTGCAAGTATTTGAGGATCTTCCAGAATATTTCTGTTACTGACTTTTACTTCAATTCCATTGCATCAGATAATGCACTTCATATGACTTGAATCCTTTTACACTTACCGAGATGTATTTTATCACACAGCATTGGGTCTATCTTGGCAAATGTTCCATGTGCACTTGAGAAGAATGTATATTCTTCTGTTATTGGGTGAAATGTCAATTAAATTTGCTTGACAATGTTTGTATTAGTCATGTTTCTCTAGGGAAACAGAACCAACAGGAGATATCTGTAAATGTGAGATTTTATAAAAGTGTCTCATGCAACTGCAGGGATGAATGAGTCCAAATTCCCTAGGGTAGGCTGCAAACTGGCAACTGCAAAGAAGTTTTCTGATGAATTCATCAGGAGAGGCTGACTGGCTGAAGTAGAGATGAAAGTTCTCCCTTCTGACTGCTGAAATCATCACTTTTCCCCTAAAAGCCTTCAACTGATTGGTTAAACATATCTCATTGCATAAGACACTCTCCTTAGTTGGTCATAGACAATCAGCCATAAATACAATCAACTGACTGATGATTTAAGACCACGAAATGTCCTTGCAGTAATGGTTAGGCCACTGCTTGCTTGACCAGAACAGACACCATCACCTGGCCAAGATGACACATGGACTTAACCATCACAGTGTTGTTTAAATCTTTTACCAGTTCCATCAGTTACTGTAAGAGGAATTGAAATCTCTAACCATAATTGTGGATTTGTCTATTTTTCTTTGCTGTTTTAGTAGTTTTTGCTTCATAGGTTTCAAAAATCTGCTATAACCATCATTTGGGATTGTCATTTTCTCTTGATGAATTGACTCCTTAATGATTCTAGAATGACCTTCTTTATCTTTGCTCTTATATATACCTTGTCATCTATTGATACAGTCATTCCATAGCTTTCTTAATTAGTGTCAGTATGACGTATGTTTTTCCCATACTTTTGCTGGTGTCACATTTGTATTTGTACATTTGAAGAGTTTCTTGTAGGCGGTACATGGTTGGTTCTTACTTTTTGTAATACATTCTGACAGTCACTGCCTTTTAATTGGGGTATTTAGACCATTTATGTTTAATTTGCTCTCGATTTACTTAGATTTTAACTATCTGGTTTTATTTTTCAGTCTCAATGTCTCTTCTCCTTTGCCTTTCTTTTTTCTGCTTTCTTTTGGATTAGATTGTTTTTAAATGATTCCATTATAGTTTTCATTTCTAGAAATTTTGATTTAAAAAATATCATATGTCTACATATCTTCTTGAACATGTGAAATACCTTTAAAATGATTATTTTAGTGATCTTTTCTGCTAATTCTAACAGTGTTAATCTGGGGTCCATATTTTGATCGGTTGACTTTTCTTTTTATTATGGGTCGTATTTTCTTGCTTCTTTTCATGCCTAGAAAATGTTTATTGGATGCCAGTCATTGTGAATATTACTTTATTGTGTGCTGGATATTTTTGTATTCCTATAAATCTTCCTGAGTTTTGTTCTGGGACATAATTAAGTCCCTGGGAAATAGTTTGACCCTTTAGGGCCCTGCTTTTAATATTGTTAGGTGGGACCCAGGCAGTGCTTGGTTTAGAATGAAGCATTTCTCATGGTGAAACAAGACTGTTCTGCATACTCTACCCAATGCCCACTGAATCACAGGTTTTCCAGTTTGCCTTGTGGAAATAAGCATTTTTGTGGTGAGTGTGAGCATTGGCACTGTGTTACATCTAATTCCTTTGGGACTGTTAATTCTCCAGTCTCCAATGAGTTTCTCACACTTACATGCTGATCAGGACTCAGCTAAAGGCTCAAGGGAACCCTCTGCAGATCTCCTGAGTTTTCTCTCTGTGCACTGCTGTCTTCTCCAGCTGCCCTGATTTTCCCAGACTCTCAGCTCCCCTCCTCAACTCAGGGCGTTCTCTAGGCTCTCTGGTTTCCCCTCCCTGCACCATGGCTGGGACACTCTTCCAAGGCAAGATGCTGGAAGCATCGTAGGGATCACCTCACCTGTTTCACAACTCTTAGATATCACTGTCTTTCACTGCCAGGTGCCCATTATCTTGAAAACTGTTGTTTTAACTCTTCTGGCCATTTCTTTGGGGTACAGTTGTTTCAGGTGGCCACTCTGTTTGAAGCCTGGTTTCAAATATCAAATGAATTTTGTTTCTCCACCAAATTTTAGGGAACCCTGGGGGATCCTAGAACTCGAAGAGCCCATGTTACAAGCTGAGACCCCTTCAAACTGAACTTCCTCCCCACCCTATCCTCCAATCCGGAATGCACAAGCCACATCTCTGCTGTCTGAGTATACGAAGGGGGCAGGAGGTTGATGCTATGTTTAGAGATTTTTTTTTTAAAGACATGCTTCTCTTGCTCTAATTTGATATTAGTATTTTGACGTCAAAGTTGGCATGTCTCAGATGGCATGCAATGCAGAGATAACACACCGTATGTCTAAACAGTTGACTCCATCAGCCCCTGTTCCAAGCAGGGGGCTGTGGTGGGGGGCAAGGTGCCTGAGACCCTCTCTGAGAAGGAACAGCTAGTGGACCCGGACTGGCTGACCAGGAGCTGTGCCACCTTCTCTCACTGTCTACCAGTCTCAGGGCAGGGATTCAGACAGTGTCCCCAGAAGAGAGAGCTGGAATTAGCTGGAAGTGGACTTCCTGTCCATGTGCAATGTCTTAGGTGGTGATGAGCTCCCTGTCACTGGAAGGATGCAACAAGCACTGATGATGCCTTAGCAAGGATATCACAGAGAAGGGCTGAACCAGATGACACTCTCTTCCCCTTTCACCCAGCACAGATTCCAGGACCACACTCTGAGACTGTGAATTCAGCCTCATTCATCCGTAAACACTTCCTCCTTGCTGGGAATGAGTTTCCATGGAAATGTCAGTGTCGGTGAAGTAAATCAGAAAACAGAAGACACACAGCATCTTCCTGCAGTGGCCACTGTGGTCCCAGGCATGCTGGGGTCCCCTTGTCGGGCCCCACTCTGCTCTGCCCCACCGAAGGGACTGGGCCACCCTTCACAGAGTCCGTTACATAATGTGTTTTTGCACAGAGTCACGCAGGGTTAGCAAACTAGTTCAAGGTAATTTATGACACTGGGAGGCTTGGATTTTTAAATATAATAGACAAGCGCAAACCGCAAATGACTTCAAACTCTGGATGGCCCAGTTGACAAAACATGTCCTTTGTCCACCCCGGGAGTTTCAGGAAGGGTTGACGCATGGGGCAGGCCTGATTTAATCCATCATGGACCTCAGGGGAGGCCTGCCCTTGAGACCACTTCATATGTCCCTCCGTCCTTCCTTCTCTCCTTCCTTCCTCCCATCTCTATTGTACATGAGATGATTCTGACTCCCTCGTGCAGGCTGGCAGTTTAGAAACTGCTCAGCCTCGGGAGTGGCCACATTCAACTTTGTTGGTTTCAATGGTAATAGGTATTTTTGGATAAGTCAGAATCCAGGCCACAGAAGCACCAATCATTGGAAACACCGTTTCCCAGCGTGGTCAATATTTCCCATCTCTTAAGAAGTGGTAGATCCCACCTGACTTTCCACTAGACACAATCTCGACCTGTGAATACCTAGAGTGAAACCATCCGGGGCCCTCTCCCCGGCCAGCTCCTGGCACCCGTACCCGGAGCCGCCGACCACCCCATCTTCCGACTGTGTCATCTGCCCAGGGTTTCGCCGCACCCCCGCTGTTGCTATGCCTCCACACCATTCCTAGCTGCCCCTGTGCCCAGTTCAGCTGGCCCCTGGCACCCCGCAGCTCCCCCTCCCTGCACACTGGAAGACAGCCTGTGGGATTCAACTCCAAGCTGCAGACATCACCAACTACACACAGACACAAGGACCAGAAAGGAAAACATGCCCATTTCAGTACTTGAAAGGGGGCCCCCTGACCCCATCACACAGTCGCCCCAGAGGTGACTGGGGACTGGGGCAAAGAAGATGGGCTTCTGGAATCCTGCCCAGCTGGAAGGAGAAGGGGCCTGGAACTCTAGAGATGCCACAGTCATCAGTGGAAGCTCAGCTCTGTGGGTGAGCTGACAGGGATCAGCTATGGGGTCAAAACCATCAACACTGTGCCCTGGGTCCCGCTGTCTCATCTGATGGTGGCAGGACACTGGCGGACATGATTGCCAGGGCTACTGTAACAAATACCACCTGTGGGTTGGGTTAAACAACAGAGGTTTGTCTCACGGTTTTGGAGGCTGGAAGCCCAGCATCAGGGTCTCGGCAGGCCATGCCTCGTCCTGCAATCTGCAGCCCTTTCCGTGCTGGCTTGCCGCCATCCCTGGCTTGCACCTCTGCTTTTATCACATGGCTTCTCCTTCTCCTGCTCAGACATCTGTGTCTCTGTCTAATTCCCTCTCCTTATAAGGACTTCAGCCATATGGATTCAGCACACCCTGGTTCAACTTGGCTTCATCTCAACAGGATCTTCACAGATCCTCTGACAAATGAGTCCATAGCTTAACTAATAACAGGATATTCCAAGGTCCTACTTACAAATGGGTCCACAGCCCCAGGAACACAGATTAAGACTTAAACAAATCTGCATGGAAGGTAACTCAGGTTTTCCCAAAGTTTTGTGAAGTGCTAGGAGAAGAGAGGCTCCAGAACTGGCTGACAGTGTCCTACTTACAAGTGAAAAGTAACACACGCATTTGGTAAAGAATTCATAGTCCAGAAGGAGAATCCGAGGACACTCAATGAAATGCAAGCCTCCCTTCAGCCAGCTGCCATTCTAAGTTGAGACATGAACATAAACCTCTAGTTCCCGAAATTCCTTCACTCCAAAGTAACTTCTTGAATGATTCGATTATTTTTAGAGTCCTGCCATCAGAATTGGACAGATCTTTCCAGGGTTTTATCTCATGTTGTGGGGGGTTTTAGCCAATGACCACTGTGCTGGTTTGAAACTGCTATGTACCCCAATAAAGCCATGTTCTTCTAATCTAGTCTTGTGGGGGCAGACCTACTGTTGGGCGGGACTTTTTGATTAGGCTGTTTCTATGGAGATGTGACCCCACCCAAAATAAGGTGGGTCTTAAACAGCTGGCTGGGCTCTTTTAAGAGAGCTGAGAGAGTCTAGAGGAACTCAGAGATAAAATGCCCCAGGGAGAAGCACGAAGGACCCACAGGAGCTGAGAGAGCCTTTCAAAGCAGAACCCAGGAGAGAAGAACAGCAGATGTCGCCATGCGCCTTCCCATGTGACAGGGGAACCTCGGATGCCAGGAGCTTTTCCTCTGAGAAGGTACTCTCTTGTTGCTACCTTAATTTGGACATTGGCCTTAGAATTATAACTTGTAACTTAATAAATCCCCTTTGTAAAAGCCAATCCATTTCTGGCGTATTGCATTCTGGAAGCTTTAGCAAATGAAATCACCCCTAAAAGGCCTGTAGAAATGTACCACTTCTGAGGATGAGTGAACAGACCTGGGTTTGACTATGCTTCAGCCTTAAAAAGGAATGAAGACCTGATGCCCATGACAGCACAGACAAGCCTTCAAGACATCATGTTGAGTGAAATAAGTCATATACACAAGGGCAATATTGTATGATGCCACTTATATGAAATATCTAGAATAAGCAGATTCATAAATAGAAAATAGGTGACAGGTCACCAGGGGCTGGGAGAGGCCAAGAACAGGGAGCAAATGCTGCATGGGTGTGGGGTTTTCTTGTGGGGTGATGAAAATGCTCCAAAGCAAAAGGACAGTGTTGCACAACACTGAATGTACTAAATGCAACTGAATTTCTCACTTTAAAATGGTAAATTTTATGTTATGTGCATTTGACCTAAGTGACCCACATGCTCCATGCCCCTCCCTCAGGGCTCAATGGGGTGTGACTGTGTGCTCTCCACGTCACTGCTGTCATCGATGTCGCTGTCTTCCTCCCCTCCCCCACTACCCACACCCCCAGGTGTGGTAGCAACCTCCTCCTCCTCAATCCGCTCCCTGGTATAGGGATGCAAGTTGTAGGAGACACAGCCTTGTCCTCAAGGGGCTGCCACCCTAGCAGAGGAGGTGGACGTCCATAGCAATGACGATGCAGTGTGCCTGCTGCAAGGAGGGTGCATGGGTGGCCTGGAGCACCAGCTGCTTCCTAGATGTGGTGAGGTGGAGTGTGTATCACATCCCACCTGACTCTGAGGCTCTAGGGGAAGAATTCTTAAGAAAGGCACATCCATAAGGGCTGCTCTGGTATCAGAGAGCAGCATTAATGTAAAAGTAACACATCCATCTGAGCAGCTGAGAAGGATTCCAAAGCTGTCTTTTGCACTCGGTGCGCAAGAGTGCTGCAATCCATTAGCAATGTCTGCAGTGGGCGAGGAATGGGGGACCTGTGTTACACGTGCTAACCATCCATCATTCCTAGTACACCCTCTCATTTTGGGTATGGAGAAACTGAGACCCAGGGAACCCAAAGGCTTTAGAGCTAGCCCCATAAAGATGCTGGTGCCTGGTCATGTGGAGTCTTAGCACCCATCCCTGCATTCCTTTCATTATCTTTGCAAGGTCAGGCCTTGGGGTGCCCTCCCCTTCCTTGCACTCAGAGACCCAGCTCCAGAGCATCCTCTCTGACTATTCCTGCCTCAGCCATCTTCATTCCCTGGGGACGTCCTTTAGGTGGCCACAAAACGGAGTTTGCTTTTCTAATGGAGTCTTTGTGTGCTGGGTTTCGGTTCAGGATCTCTGCCCCATAGTCCAGAAAAGCCCTTGGAGTCCAGCATACAACTTCTCGCAGTAAGTGAGATTTCTGAGCACTCTCAAGTTACTCCAATTGCCTAACAGCCCAGAGAAGTAAGCAGTGAGTGTGACAGCTCTTCACACCCCATTTTAACAAGAAAATCAAAGGTCCAAAAGGCTGAGGGACTTGCCAGCATCACATCCCACAGCTGAGGAGGCAGCGGGGCCTGCCTCTCTGGACTCACCTCATCACCCACGCTGTTTTGACACTTATATTATTTCATGCATTATTTCATAACCTGAAGTTCCCCTCCAGGGTCTCTAACTCTCTCCCAAAGTCTTCAGTTTATGCTCTGAAAGATAGAGAAAAAGGCTTGGGGTTGGTCATAACCTGCTGACTCAGAAGGGCTGGAATGGTTTTCCACTGAATTCCATGGGGGCTCTGAGATCCAGTGGATGTTCTCCCCGTCCCCAAAGCAGGGGAACACTGGAGACGGGACCCTGGGGTCACCTCTCATTACTCGAAGATTCTTTGAATGGAGATCATATCTGAGGGAATTTTTGTCAGTGACGTGGTATTTTTAGTGAATCATCTCTCTCCCCTTTTATTCATCAAATGCAAATTTGAAATGAGCTGTGGGGCTCTCCATTCCCAGGAAGTCATAATTTACTAGAAAGAACTGTAGCAGATTCTTAGAAAACAAGGACAGGAAACTTAAGGCCCTGAAACATCTCCGATGGGCAACGTGGACACAATGGTGTCCTCAGCAGAGACACCAGCTCACACCCACAAAGGGCCCTGGGATTGCACGGCCCAGAGGCCAGACCAGGGCCTGCAGAGCCCCTGTTATCATCAGTGTCCACAGACTCTGAGAGACCAGATACCACTTTGTGCTTGCCAAGGTGCTGAAACGAAGAATGCTCATGTTCCGGGAATGAGGATGTCAGGTGTTGACTTCCGCTCCTGGCTGCCATGGGCTGGTCCTGACTCAAGCCTTGGAAATGTACGCGCTTTTGTCTCCTGACTGTCCCCCATGCTACCAGCTACCACCTGAAAAGCGCCAGCTCTTCCTTCCAAATCTGCTCAGACATCTCCTCCTCCAGGTAGCCTCCCTGCGCCTTCTCTCTTCCTGAGCATCTGTTACACTCGTTGCTTGCTAGAATGATCACAGCGGGTTAAAACACATGCTTCCATGTTGTACAGCTCCCCTATTATGGGGTGGGCTGGTGGGGACAGGGCTCAAGGCTGACTCACCCCTATTTCCCCAAAGCTTTCAGCCCCTCCACACAGGACCTGGTGCATAGCAGGGATGAGGTTGGGCCCCAAAAGGCAGGCATGGAGTTAAAGAGGGAATGAATAAATGAATAAGGTGACGAGTGGCTAAGTGGGCTGGCAAATGAGTGACGGGAATTAATTCATGTTTCCAAACATTCAAAGAATGAAAAGAAACTGAACTGAACCAGGAGAAAAAAAAGAATCTTCTCACCAAGCCTGCTTAGAGGGACCCTTCCCTCCCCACCCACAGGTAAAAGGTCTTCAGTCTCCCTGGGAGCCACGGCCAATCCCAGCAAGAGAGGAAGTAAGGAGGAAGAGGAAAAGAAAGTGAGAGGAAGAGGGAGAAAGAGATGGATAATGGTATGGATCTCTGCAGCAGCCTCTCCATCCTCCACGTGGCATGCCTACACTCTCCTTTCAGAGGCCCAGAACTTGACTTTGAGTGACAGGAAGACATGGGACTCACTAACACTCTAAAGGAGTTTCTGTGGTGGCAGCAGCTGCAATTGATTCACAGGAGCCTAGAATCTTGGGTCCTCAGAGACCCACAAACCCTGGATCCTCTTCTGCCCTGGGTGCCCTCAGCAGCCTCAATGGGGAAGGATTCAGCCAGAGAATTGCATGATTGCAGACTCGTCTTAGCTCAGAGCGGGTCATGGTCCCGGGGGTCGCTGTCCGTGGTGCTGACGGGTTGACTTAGAGGTGGGGAACAGTGTCTAAAGATTGGACCCAAAGAACCACAGTATGTCAGAGCTGCGAGGGGCCCAACAGCTCATTTTTTGCCAGCACCTCATTTTACAGATGAGAAAGAAGCCCAGAGAGGGAAAGAGATTTCCTCAAGACCACCACACAGCCAGAAGCCAAGTGCCAGAGGCTTGTTCAGACAAAACTCGGTACCTGGGGAAGGCTCTCTGGGAGATGCCCACTACCCAGAATAACTAACAGCTCTGAAATTCAAGACAGGTATTTACTGAGGATGGAGAAACCCGCACAGCTGTACAAGGGCCCCTGCTTCTCCTTCTGATCCTTACTTTGACCACCATCCTCTGTATTTGTCTTGCTCCCCCACCAGCCTCCTTCCCAAATCTCTAGGGCAGAGGTCTGCAAACTACAATCCGTGGGCCAAAACTGGCCCATCATCCATTTTTGTAGGGCCCATGAACCAAGAAAGTAGGTGGCATTTGCATTTTTTAAATGGTAGTGGAAAAAATCAAAAAAGGACTCTGTTTCATGACACATGAAAATTACACAAAATTCAAATCCCAGTGTCTGTAAATAAAGTTTTATTAGAACATAGCCCCACCTATTTGTTGACATATTGTCAATGACAGAGTTAAGTAGTTATGACAGAAACCATATGGCCCACAAAACCTAAAATATTTGCTATTTTGCTCTTTTCAGAGAAAGTTTGTCAACGCCTTCCCTACGAAACCCAAGCTTGCTCCTATCACCTCAAGATCTTTGCACATGCTGTTCCCTCTCCTGGAACACTCTTCCCTGTCTGCCTGCATGTGGCTCACTCCCTCACCTCCTTCTGGCCTCTGCCCAAATGTCACCTCCTCACAAAGGCCTCTTGTGACCACCTCCTCACCCCCCTCCATGACCATTCCCACCGTCTCACTTTATTTCTTCATCAGGATTCCTGTTCACCAGACTCACCTTCCTTCTTTGTATGTCCCTCTCACTACAATGCCAGCTCCTCGAGGACAGGAGCCTCTTTGGCCTGGTTGATCCCTGAATCTCCAGCAAGGGGCTGGGCGCATGGGAGATGCTCCCTGAATAAGGAGCAGGCACGGAACTCTTCTGACTGTTCTGACCAGCTGGCTAAAGAGAGCTGCAATGGCAGAGATTTAGGTGAGCTTCAAGGAAGAACTTCCAGATAATGTTATACGACTCAAACACTAAAGTCCACAGACACAAGGAGAGGGCCTTGAAGCATGGAGTAAATCCCAAATCCTGTCTACAAAGAGGAAGTTCTCCTTTTTTGGTATGGATGTCGGGGGCCTTGGGAAAGAGGGGTGGGGGAGAGGACTCTGAGCAGATCCAGCACAGAGGCACGCCCAGCTCGACACTCAGCCCTGCTCCCTTTGGCATCACAACCATCTCCAGCCCTTGGAACAAGCCACATAGCAGTGGGGACCACTGGGCTCTCCAGAGGGGGTGGAGGTGTCACATGACCTCAACCTGGCCCATCAACATATTCCATTGCCCTGCAGTGATTGGGTTGGAAGTGGGGGGCACAAGACCAGGTACCATGAGTCAGGCTTCAGCTCTAGGGGAAGAGAAGCTCTATTTCTATTGGGGTGGCTGAGGGTAACTATATGACTCTGAGGCTACTGATGGGAAAGGCCACCTGAGAACAGCACCAATCCAGAGAGAAGAAAGTAAAGCCAAGAGAGGTGGAGAGGTGATTCCTGACAACAACATCAAACACCCAGATACAGCCTTGCCTAAAGCCACACTATCTTTAGACCTCCTCATGACCTAAATGTTTCTCCCCTGCTTTGTTTGCTTATTTCAGCCACGTTGAGTTGGGTTTTCTGTCACTGGCTACCAAAACAATTCTAATTGTTCCCACCACCTGGCTAAAGAGAGGAGCTGCAGCAGTATAGATTTAGGCTAGCTCCAAGGAAGAACTTCCAGGTCATGTTACAAGAGCCTACAACAAGGGACTGCAGGGTTCTAACATGGAGAGCCAAATGGATCTGACCAGTGCCCGCTGAGAGGCAGGCACAGGCTAGGCCACTCATGCTATCCAAACTGATCGCCACAGGATTAACTCTGGAAGTAGTAATGACGTCCTCGTTTTACAGATGACAAGACTGAAGATCAAAGAAGGGAGGTAACTTGGTCAAAGCCAGTCAGTGGCGGAGCCAGACTGCAAACCCAGTTTCTGGAAAGCTGCCTGAGATGGCTTCTCTGCACGATGGAGGCTGAGGCACCTGGCACTGCACGTGGCACACCGAGGGTTGGTAATGACCGCAAGGCTGTTATAAGACTCACAAAAGTAGGTCACGCTGAAGGCAGGCAGGGGTGAGCATTTCTTGAGACTTTTCCTCTACACGCTTTCTTGTCTCTTTCATCCGTGCCACAACCCATGCCAGCCCCCCCACAGCCAGCACCGCTTTCTCTCATTCTGCTCAGCAATTAGAATCCCTGTTGTGTGGTTGCCACAGCAGCCCTCCATTCACAGGCCCACTTCACAGGAAGCTGCTACGGAGAAGCCCTCACCTCTCACTGTACCTGACACATCTCTTTCCTGTGGGCCTCAGAGGGGGTGACCCTGCTCCCCACCTCCACACCAGAGTGTTCAGAGAACCTCGCCCAGTTTGGAACAGGCTGCATCTACCACTGCCCTCACCACCACTCCCCTGAAACCCAGCTCATGGATTCCTGTCTCTGCATTGTGCTCCACTCGCTGCTGCCGCAGGAGACAACGAGCTGACGATAAATCAGCAGCTCAGCGCCTTGAGGCAGGCTGAGGTGGGGTCTGTCTGACAGCTGGGAAGCTCTGTGTACAAGGGACTTCACAGCATGTGCTGAACAGGCTGCAGAAGTCCCTGGGCTGAGAAGCAATGCTTGGGCTTCGGGCCTCGGTGAGGAGTGCAGGGCGGTGTCTGACGCACCCTGAAGGCTGTGTGCAGTGTCTGGGCGCACAGAGGAGAAACAGCCTCTGTGGCTTGCCCCAGAGGTGTTCACAGATCAAATAATGATGAGACAGATAGCACCAGAGCTTGGTGGGCTGCTTTCACGTGTGAAGGGTGGGGCTCAGAGACAGAGATCTAAGTCTGCTGGGAACTACTAAAGGACAGATTCTTCTTACCTGAGATGTGAAGGCGGCATCAGTTAGGAGTGTGTTTGGCTGAAGTAACAGAAACCTTAAGAGTGGTTTAAACTACAAAGGCATCTAATCTTTAATGAGGACGTGAGAGGTGGGAGGCCTGGAGTTGGGCAGCATCAAGGCTGGTCTGTTACCCAACACTGTCATCAAGGACCCATGTGCCACCCACCTCTCTATTCCATGATTAACAGAATGTTGGTGTCACTCCCTCATGGTTGCAATATGGCTTCCTGCACTCCGGCCATCACATCTGCAGTTAGTGGAAGCTGGAAGCAAGTGGGTACCTTTTCCCCTGCTCACCTCTTTTTTTTAAGGAAGGAAAATCCCTCATTTAAGGCTTGACTGACTGTCTCTAATGTCTCCTTGGCCAGAGTTGGGTTCACAAGCCTTTGCCCTGACCTCAAGCATGAGCATGGGGGGAAACAATGGCCATAACTGGCTTAGGCCAACAATGATTCCTCCCAATCGAGCCTCCACAGGAAGAAGTGGGGTGCGGTGGGCAGAGGCCGTGGTGTGAGCAACCAATGAACCCATTTACGAAGGAGAAGCAGACTAGAGAGACTGAGGGTTCCAAAGCCGAGGAAACAGAACAGCAGTGGGAGCAGCACGTGCAAAGGCAAGGGGGCACAGGAGACGGCCCAGGGGCTTCAGGGGCTCACTGGCGGTTTATTATTTCAGGAACAGTACACAGGTGGGAGAAAGTGGGCAGGACCTCCTGTTACAGTTTATCCTGGAGCAGGACAGGAAGCAGGGAATGCTGAGCAAGAGTGCATGAGTAGGAGGGAAATTGCAGGCACGTGCACTTTAGAAATGACGCAGGGCCCTTCTGGGACAGGCAGTGCCAGCGCTAATGCATCGGGAGGCCTCTGCTCCAGCTGATAATTATAATTGACAAGAAAGCGTAAACATGATCATAATTAGTGAATATGTTAACGACAGCTACCTGTGTATGGATATAAATTCAGTAGGTGTGCACTCAGCCTGGTCCTTGTCGGATGGCTACACAGTCACCTCTGTAAGGCTGGCACCTGCGCCAGCCCCACCTTCAGGCCCCACAAACATCCAGGCCAGCCAAAAGGACACGGTGCTTTGTGCTTTACTCGGGACACTTCTCCCCGGGAAGCAGGAGGGGGCAGGGTGACCATGGACTCCCATTTACAGACGAGAAAACAGAGGCTGAAAGTGGGGAAGAGGCTTCCTGGTAAGTGGTGGCGGTAGGATTTGAACCCAGAGCCTCTGGCTTTCCCAATCCGCCACCACGCCCCTTGTCTAGGAATAAGGAAAGGCTGAAGTGGGTGGGCGGGGGGGGGGGGGGTGGTCCTCCCAACCGATGCATCTATACAGGGGAGCAAGTGACCTCATGGCCCACGGCTCCATTCTATAGCATGGCAAGCAAGAGCAGCTCAGTGCACACATGGTGACCACAATCCACAAGCGTGCACACGCAGGCAGGTGTGTGAAAAACCCCTAAAGGTGGGGCAGTTAGCAGGTGAGGACTTCCTGGTCCAGCCTGTCCCCTACCAGTGACACCCCCCGTGCCCAGACACCCTAGAATGGAAGATCCCCCGGACGTAAAGGGTCCATAAAAAAGGGCTAGCCACCACCATACACAGGGCTGAGTTATTTCCTTAAATTACAGATTTACGAGCTAACAGTCACCCCCCTTGCCCCACCTCCTGCAGCCCTCTGAACTCTCAGCTGTCGTTGCTCTTGAGGATCAAGTTCGTAGCTTCAGACTGAGTCCGAAGATGGGCATAAATTCTGTTCATTTCATGATGGGCTTCAGCAAAAGGGCTCCATCCGCGCCCAATTCTCCATAGGTTCCCCGGCATTGGGGTCTCCGCCACAGGCAGCAGGGCTCTTCGTCTGTGGTTCTGCAGATTGATGAGCTAACGATTTAGAACAAGGAGGCCAGGAAGGGATGTCCTCACACAGCGGACAGACGGGGAGTGATGATTCATCCACAAGCCTGCAGCAGGTGGAAATGTCAGGCAGCGAGGTAAGCTGCCAGCCAGGGGTGATGACATGTGTTCATCCAACCTCCTCGGACATGGCCGGCCCTGAATTCAGGGCTGCATGAAGGAAACCGGAGTGGGAAAGACACCGGGGGGCTTCCCAGCGCCCTGAACCCCACTCTTACCTGCCACCCCCACCCCCTGCCGCCATCATCCAGAAAGCAGGGGCTAAACAAGTGATGTTGTAAACCCAAGCCCTGAAGTTCAAAGCTGGCTCCAGCACTTGGTAAATTACTAAAAGGACAATGAGCCTCAGTGTTCCCATCTGTAAAATGGGCATCCTAAAAATCTCTCCCTTTTAAGGTTGCAAGAGGATTCAATGAGGTAGCACTGGCAATGCATGCAAAAAAAATCCATAAGCAAAAAAGAAAAGAAAAAAAAGCCATGAAATGTACATAAATGAATAGACATGGCTGTGTGACAAGAATGTTTTTTTGGCCCCGGGGCCACAGATCCCTAGATAACCCCTGTTCTAGGAGGATGGCTAAGAGGAGGGGTGTGGCAATGCTCCCCAGCAGTCGCACAGCAGCTACGGCACGCTCTGGAATATACAGAACCTGGGCCAAAATGATGGAGCAATTTGCAAATTCCGTCCCTGAGATTCCAACCGCCAACTGAGGAGGGGGGCCTTCGGGGGGGGGCTTGGGGCTACAACACCAGCAGGTGCCTTTGTTCCTCATTGGAGTGTCCTGGAAACAGAGTCACGTGGAAAAATGAACTCCCCCAAATCACCAAAGCTCAGCCCAGATTCCCTGGGATGCTGTGATTCTGCTCCAAGCCCCGGCACTGATGGAAGAAAAGGCCTCTGACCGGGAGATGAGACACCCCGTTTGATTTTACTTGCCTTTCATCACATCACCAGTTGCTTTTCACAGAAGAGCTGTGCCGCCCTGGGGGAGAGGGGGTATGCTTGGCTATGCTTGAGGCTTCCAGCCGAGCATGTAAGAGACTTCCTTCTAGAGTCACCGGCACAGCGACCCGAGGCATTCGGTTTGTTAGGCTGGCGACAGAGAGGTTAAGGGACTTTTGCCCGTCACACAGGTGGCAGGCATAGAGCTGGAATATGAGTGCAGACCACCCTCCCTCTACTTCACCAGGGATCCCACATGTCACGGGTCCTCAAGGAGACACGGGCGTCAGGGATAGGAGCAAGGATGCCACAGAGGGAGCACATTTCCTGCAAGCCCGTGGAGTCCGGACCTGCTCATTTCCACCATCCAGGCCACTGGGCAGGGCTGGGCTGGGCTGGCGGCCCAGAGAACAGACTCAGAGCCCGACGGCAGGTCCGGGTTTGAATCCCAGCTTGCACCTAGGGCAAGTCCCTTAGATTCTCTGGGCCTCAGTTTTCCTGTCCTCTAGTCAGTACCTCCTTACAAGGTGGATAGGAAGATTAAATGTGCCAGTACACATAAGTCCCTCAGAGCAGTGCCTGGCACTCGGTGACACTACAGGAGAGGTTACTGTTACTAGCTTTACTTCCTCTTCCCTTTGCCGTCGCCTGTGAGTGGGGAAGGACTGACTTTCCCACCTGCCTTGCTTAATCCTGGACAATTTGAAGGAGCTTGATAACAGCTCAAGATGGGAGCTGGGTTGGACTCTCCATTCATCCATTCAACCATTCTTAGTTCCTACTTTGCTGGGGACAGAGAGATGACATGAACACAGGCTGGATGAACAGAAAGGAGGCATGTGGACGTTCACACACGGCCTGACCGCAGGCTGATCACGTAAGCCTTCTCAGCCTCGATGTTTCCATTTTTCAAATGGGACAGTAATACCCACGTGATATGAGCAGTAGCCCAATCCATGGCCAGACACTATCGTAGCACATTAAAAATATTAACTCCTTTAACTCATAAAATTCTACTGGTATTATCACCCCATTTGGCAGGTGAGGAAACTGAGGTAAAAGAGAGGCTAAGTAACATGCCTCAGATCACACAGAAGATCCAAGATGTGGGCCCAGGTTGGCACTGAGTCTCCCATCCTACAGACACTGCCTCATATCAGTGGGATTGTTTGTGGGGACCCCCGGGGATGGTTTTCTCTGAACACTGTTGACTCCTCAAGCCTGGGAGAACTTTGAGCAAGTCATGTCGGACCCACTGCTGGAGCCCAGGTCCATGCCAGGTCAGCTGCCTGGCAAAGCCTGACTCAATGTTTGTTGAATGAATACCTGAACATCTGTGCATCCTCATCTTCGCAGGACACCTGTTTGCATAGCTGTTACCTCTACTGGGCCTCCTGCCAGGCACAAGGGGCTCAGGGAAGGGGAGAGGATGAGAACAGCCAAGAGAACTGGAGCTGCTCAACTGAAAACAGGGGGTCTCAGAAGGAACCGGTCACTGACCCCAAGCTATCTTGCATTGATGCACAGGTGGACAGATTCCCAGCTTCCAGAAATGAAAGATACTGATCTTTCCATGGCCATGAATTCCCTGTCCCTCGGGGTTTGCAGGGAGGTATTTCCTGAGGGCTCCCAGCATCCATCCCGTGGTGCACAAGATCAAACTACTTTCACAGTCCATTCCAGGCCTGCAGCCCTGCAGTGGCATAGCACTGGGTAGGCAAGGATATGAGCCATGGGGCCTGGGTTCAAATCCCTGCTGCATCTTCTGTCAGCTCCGTGACCTGGGGTGAGCAACCTCCTTCTCTGGGCCTCTGTGTGAGCCTCATAACAGAGTGCTGATAACAGGGTGCTGAGTAGGGGTGATTATCATCATCACAGAGGGAGGGAGGAAGGAGGCCTGGTACAACGGGCAGTATATTTCCAGGAACAGAGTGAAAAACTGGAAGCTAGAATTGCATCTACTCTATACCCCGCACACCCAAAACTTTCCTGCCTCTGAGCCATCATGCAAACTGTTCCGCTAGGCCCAACCACACTGTTCCACCCATCCCTACTTAATCAAGTCATGATGATGCTTTGAGGCCAGCCCCGATCCTCCCCTCTCCCATGCACCCTCCGTTCTCATTTAAGCCCCTCCACATCACTGACTCCTCATCTGTCATGTTTGATCTCTTTTTTGACCACTGACACTCAGGTCCCCTCCTCCCGACAGTCCCCTGAGCTCCTGCCCTAAGTTCAAGGACACAGAAGACTTTCAATATATGTTAAGGGCTGCAGGGTCCTGCTCAGCTGTGGGAAGGCACACTTGTTCTCCTTCCCAGGGATGCTTCTATAGGGAATAAAAACTCTGGCTATGCATCCAAGTTCACTCAGGTACAGAGCGGTTTGAGTTAACACACCGGGTGTGTGCGGAGGGAGGGAGGGTGAAGCAAGCAGCAACCCCAAGCCCCAGAGCCACGTCCCCTGGGGGCAGCCCATAAGCATGCCCTGCCCTGCCCTGCTCTGCCCTAGTGGGCTGGTCCCTGGAGGACAAAAGTATCTCCTGAAAATCCACGAGGCACCAGGCAGAGGAGGCATGGGTGTGTACAGGGGCTGGGGCGGGGACAGCCCTTCCTCGAGGGGGCTGCAGAGTGACAGCACACCCTGGAGCCCCACCCCACCCCGGGGCTGCCACCCCTATATCCCACCTGCTCAGGCATCTTAAACCAAAGCTTACAAATGGGGGCCCAGGGGCCAAGCCCGGCACCCGGAAGCATCTGAGTCTGCCGCCCCCACTTTCAGCGCCCAGAGCCGGGGTTTGTCACCTTGAACCAAGGACCGTGGCTGGGTGGGGCCTGTCTGTCTGCCTCCCCAAGCGTGTTCAATGGCTTGAGAACCTGGAGCGCCCAGTAGCCCCAAGGAAGGGCGGCCCCATCTCCATGCTTTATGGAGAATCCAAAGGCAGGGTGGGTGAGGCCTGGGGCCAGGGTGCTGGGGAGAGCTGGGCAGAGCTGCGGCTGGGAGGGGTCCCTGGGAAAGCGGGATGGCCTGTCCCCCTGATGCTAAAGCCCCAGTCTGCTCGGCCTCCCCCATTCACTCCGGCCTCATTCCATTCATTCATTCACCCAACACTGCCCCAGGGCTGGTGCAGCAGCTGCAGTCGCACGGGCAGCTTACAAGGTCCGAGGAGCCAGTCACCCGAGGGGCCTGGCACCTGAACTAGCTCATCTGGCACATCGCCACTTGAGGTGGTCACAGACAGCAGGAGCCAAGGCTCCAGAGGGCCATGGGACTCAGCCAGGGTCACGGGGAAGGCTCTGAACCTAGGGTTGCCGACCTCTAAAGGCGCCCCCTTGCCCCCAAACAGCCTACCACGTGCCAAGGAGCCAGGCTCATTTCCAGGTGGTTACAAAAGGTGAGCTGGGTACAGACAGGGATGGGCGTGTGAGTGGGCAGGAAGGGTCTGAGTTCCCAGAGGAGCAGAGTTCTAAAGACAAGAAGGAGAGGAAACAGGGCTCCTGGAAGAGGCCCCAGCTCGTGCAAAGGCCCAGAGGCGTGGGGGCAGCGTGGGAAATGGTCCTGGCAGAGTGCCAGGGTATGGCAGGGGAGGAGGGGTGACTGGAAGCCCCCCCGCCCCTGAGCTCCCAGCCTGACACAGGCCCTGGAAGCTATGGCCTTGTCACATCGGACTGCCTCCTCACATCCTGCTGTCGGAGCCACCCCCACGAGGACAGATGGATGTGAGACGGTCACGCAGCGTTTCCAAAGTTAAACCACACCAATAAAAAAACCGAAACTGAAAATCACACATCATCCAGATGATTAATATTTTAAGATGAGGGGCAGGGTGAGAAAAGGTCCCGCGGGGTTCCTGGGAAGCAGCTGGGCAGAGCCCTGGTCCTAGCGGGAGGGAGGGTGGGAGAAGAATCCAATCTCTGTGACGTGACCCGCCCATGGCTGTGTTTAATCTTTCTGACTGCTCGGTCATTTATTTGTCCTCACACGCTCCCTAAACCTCCTTTCTGCATGTGGCCCCGTGTCCGCACGGAGCCCAGAGGATGGAAACATAATCTAATTGTGATCACAGCACTGGGTGGCCCCAGGTGAGGCAGGAGGGGGGTGGGGGAGGGGTCCCTCGCTCAACTTGGGCTGGGGGATCAAGAAGGGCTTCCTAGAGGAGGCAGTGTTCCAGCTGGGACTACTCTGTGGACGAGCCTCCACTTAGCCAGCCTGGCAAAGAATAGGAACCAGATACATGATGACTGAATGAATGAGTGGATGAGAAAATGAATGAATGAATGGGCACACGCCCCACCGAGAGGGGGGAGGGGCGCACTGATGAAGCCATGGAAGGGCTGCAGCATGTTCCCTATATAGCCATCTGGCCACCACGATAGCCTGTGTCCTGGCCACCCTAGGGGCCCTGGTCCATGGGAAGCTGTTCATTATGTAGCCCCTGACACCCAGTGGGGTAGCCATGGCAAGATGCCACCTCTCTGGACTTCACTGTGTCACCTGTATCCACCCTCGGGCACTGTGCGAGAGGGGAGTTCAGTGAGCAGCCAAAGGCTGAAGAGGGGAAGGGTAAGCACGGCCAAGAGTCCCACCCCACCCCATCCCGTGGGCAGTGGGGTCACAGCGTGTGGGGATGTGTGGGTTGGAGGTAAGGGGCAGCTGGAGGCGGCCTCCCACTCCCAGAGGGAACTTCGGGAAGAGGAGGCAGGTCACGGGACAAGAGACAAACCCAATTTGGGACGTGCTGAGTTTGAAAAGCTCATGGGACCACTGGGCAGAGATGCCAGGAGGAACTGGACAGAAGGGACAATAAGAGGGGCTGGGGGGCAGCAGAAGGGACCTAAGGATAACAGGGAAGTTGACTAAGTGGGGTCGTCATGATGGAGACCCTCATTTACTTCACGCCTGAGACAGCGCTGAGCCTGGGGGAGGGTACTCAATAAACAGATGCTGAACTGAAAACAAATTCACCTCCATTCCCAATTTGTAACACTGGAATCGAATCTGCTGGATTCAACATATTGACAACTCAGGCTCAGGTTAATTAGCCATGTAAGATGGGACATAAAAGATTACAAATAAGAGTGAAATACAGGATCTGGGCAATACTACAAAGCCTGACTCAGCAGCCTCCTGGTGGAATCTCCAACTTGCAGTCCAATGGCCTCAGGGCCTTTGCACCAACTGTTCTAAGCAGCCTGGAGCGCTCTGGCCACTGCACTGTTTACACCCCAAACTTCTTCCTGGCTTTATTTTTCTCCACGGTTCACATCATAATCTGGCCTGGTATATTTTCACTTATTTTTTGTCTGTCTCCCCCACTAGACTGTCACCCACGTGAGACTGGGACGCTCTGCTGCTTTGCTCATGGCTGCATCCTGGAACCTACAACAGGTACAGCACACTCAGTAGGGCCCCCATGAACACCTGCTGTGTGAGGGAGCAGCGACAGTGTAGCAGGGACAATGAGTGTCACCAGGCATTGTCCCAGTTAGAGAATGAAGGGCTCAGCAGGACACCCCACTGTCTTTCTGCAAAGGTGCAAATTTAAGCCTAGGGAAAGCAGCTGCCCTGATTTGGGGACAGCTGTGAAAATAATAAACAGCCACCTCCCAGGGCTCAAATTAGAGGAACAGGGAGGGTTGCTGCATGCAGAGCTGCCATAGGCTCAGGCCTAGCACACACCCATGTGGCAGAACCAAGGGTCTCAGAGGCATTTCAAACACCCCCCCACCCCCCCTGCTTCAAGAAGCCCCGTGCCCCAGATACCTCTAACCCACACCCTCCATTTGGAGACTGAGAGCTGCGCTGTCAACAGTTCCAGCCCAGAAAAACCTCAGTCCAAACCTGGCAACTTGGACCACTCACTCCTCCACCCCAGCCCCTCCCAGTCCCTCCCATTCTTCAATTTCCACCGCCTCCTGGGACAGACTGATTATTCCTCCACCCTGGGGCTCCCACCAGGTGCTGGGTGCTGAGGACAGCTCCACTTCCACAAGCCACCCGCTGGCAAGCCCACTGTCCTGTGTCAGTGGCACGTCCCCAGCCTGCCACGCCTGCTGCAGCCTCCTTCCCAGCCGGTCTGTGCCACGAGGGCCAGGCCTTGACAGTGCCCTCTATCAGCCCCAGCACCCTCACAGCCCCATTCCGCCTGGCCTCCCAATTCCGGAGCCCTCCACAGCACCCCTCACCCAGACTCCTGGGGTGACCTCAGGGCACTCTGCAACAAGGCCCCCAAAGAACTCAGTGACACGTCCCTGGCTGGCCCCACGCCAGCCTCAGCGTCCATCCTGTCTGTTGTCCAGTGACCAAAAATAGTTGTTTCATACATTCTGTCCAGTTTTCTAGGGTGTCCGTGATGACGACATATCCCACACTCTTACTCCTTCATGGAAGTCTCTAGAATTATCCTTAAAAAAAAATTTTTTTTTTTTGCCATTTTAACCATTTTTAGTATACCATTCAGTGGCATTAATTACATTCCTACCTTCCATTATCAAAACGTTACCTCCAACTTGAATAGAAGCTCTGCGCCCATTTAGCAGTAAACTACCCCTCTGTCTTCCGTCCAGCCTTGGCAACCTCCAGTCTACTTTCTGTCTCTATGAATTTGCTTCTTCTAGATATTTCCTATCAGTGAAATCAAACAATATTTGTCGGTTTGTGTCTGGCTTAATTGAATTGAACATGATGTCTGCAAGTCCCCTCCATGTTCCAGCACGGATCAGAACGTCGTGTCTTTTTAAAGCTGAGTAATATTCCACGGTGTGGACAGGCCACATTGTGGTCACCCATTCATTGTGGATAGACACTTGGGTGGCTTCTTGCTTTTCGGACCTTGCAAATAATGCCCCTGTGAGCACGCACGCACGCACATGTACCTGTTTGCAGCCCTGCTGTCAATTCTTTGGGGACATACACTGCAACTGGGATCTCTGGGTCATGCGGTAACTCTATTTTAACTTTTTGAGGAGCCGCCTGACTGTTCTCCACAGCAGCTGCACTGTTTCATATTCTAACCATTTCTGTGTGTGTCTCTTTCCTCTGCTACATGCAGCTGGGCTCCAGCCTCAGGCACCACCACCCAGTCTCCTTTGTCGTGACACGCCTCGAACAACTGTCACTACCAAAGTGTCGCCTCCGTATGCGCACATGGCGCTCCCCATCGCGAGGTGGGGGCTGTCCGCCACCCTCCTGGGCCGGGGCTGGCCTGTGACTGCTTCAACCGGCAGAGAACGGCAGGCAGGAGGCTGTGCCAGGTCTGAGCCCAGCTTTTTCTTCATGTAGATTTCTCTTTAATTTTTTTAACGTTTTTTATTGTAAAAATATAACACATATACAAAGCGAAGAAAGAAAAAAGCAATTTTCAAAGCACTCTCCAACAAGGAGTTACAGAACAGATCCCAAAGTTTGTCATGGGCTCTCATTCCACCATCTCAGATTTTTCCTTCTAGCTGCTCCTAAACACTGGAAGGAATATGAATATCGTGATTCAGCAGCCATACTCATTGTTAAATCCTGTTCTCTCTGTTATGTCTCCTACTTCTCTTTGATCTGTCTCCCAAGCTATAGGGATCTTTGGGCAATGCCTGTTCTGACTTTTTCATGTTGAGAAGGGGTGTCCAAACTAAAGGATAGGGGGATGCATTCAATCGATAATCCTGGAGAGGCTGGTCCCTCTGGGTTTCAGGATTTATCTGATGTAGGAATCCCCCGGGAATTATATGTCTCAGAAAAGCAAAGTTACTGCATGAAATTTTTACAGAGAGTCAGCTGGAACCCTAGGTGTTCTGTAGAGTTAACAGGAGTGGTGTTGGTTGGGGTTTAACAAACAATGGCAATGAGCACTAACTGCAGCTTGCATGAGAGCAGCCTCCAGAATAGCCTCTTGGCTCCACTTGATCTCTCTTGGCCACTGATGCCTCAATTTATTAAACTTCTTTTCCACCCTTTTGGTCTGGAAGGCGTCGTGATCCCAGGTTTTAAAAGGACTGCTAGCTCCTGCTTTCCCTGTCTCAGAGCTCTCTGTCTTGAGGCCTTCAGGAACGCCTGCTCTGCTGGAAGAAGTCCAAGCCATGTGAGGGGGTCATGCATGCGCTCTCTGCTCAGCCACCCAGTTGAGCTCCCGGCCAGCCAGCAGCTAGGACTGCCCGCCGCATGACAGAGCCATCAGGGATGTCCCACCCGGTCGAGCCCTCAGATAAACTGACATCCAGCTGACATTCGACTGCAGCAGCACGAGAAACCCTAAGCGAGAACCACCCGGCTGAGCTCAGGCAACCCAAAGAACACTGAGAGATAATAAATTCTTCTTACACAGCGGTAATAAACCAGACCGATGCTGCAATTATCTTTTAAACGCAAAATGTAATCTTAAAATGGTCTGTGAGTGTCTCTAAGGCAGCAACCACATTTATCACTATTGGTTCCTTGCGTTAACCATATTGACCAGCATTTTCATTCCATCAGAAATACTTCTTGAGCGCTTACTCAGTGTCAGACCTAGGGGGCTGAGGAATCAGCTGTGACACATTAGAGCCCCTGACTTTCCAGAGGGCAAAGAAATGCATTGAACAAGTAAAGAGCAAATGAAAAAGTGTCAATTAGTGATAGGTGTTATTCATTCACTATTTATGGAGCCCTACTATGTGCTAGGCTGATCTAGGCTGTATACACAGCAGTGAACAAAGCAGACCAAAAAAGCCCTGTTATCTTTGTGGCACTGACATTGAAGGGGGAAGACAGAGACACAATATGTTAGAAGGGACAGCGCTATGTAGAAAAACGTGGGTTTGGAGGGAAGTCATGAGCATAGGGCTGGGGATGGTGCCAGAGGGGGGTCACGGGGGGGGGGCGCAGTAGTGGGAGGAGGAGAAGGTAGGCTGCGGGGGTGAGGGTGGGGTGTCCCACCCACAGGTCTGTGGCCACTATGAGAAATCAAACATCTGCTCTGGATGCAGCGAGAACCATGTTAGGTGCCAGGTAATGGAGGAATGCACCCGAAGGCTAGAAGGATGGTTAGGGAAACGTGGTGTGGAAAAGTTAACACTGGAGGATGTGTAAGCAAGGAAGGCTTCTCTGAGAAGGTGACGTTGGAGCTGAGCCCTGATCGTTGAGACACTTAGCTGGCACTTGGAAGAGTGAACAAATGAATGATGGAACTAGGCTCCTTTTTACAATGTTCTCGATAGGCTTAATATTTTAATATATCTGAGAGCTCCTTTCCCCCAGAAAACTGTAAGTTCTTTAAGGGTGAAGGGCACATAAGGAATTATATGGACAAGCCCAGACACCTGGGAAGTCCCAGTAGAGATTTGCCACACCGAACTGAGAGCCCAGGGCAAAGCTTGACTGAATCCCATTCTCTCCCTTTATGATGCAAATGGCATTTGGTTGGTTTTTCAAATTAAGCTTTTAAACCTGTCAGCTTAGCAGGGAACTTGTCAGTTCCAAACTCATCTTTCTAGCAATAATCAAGTTATACCACGCATGAGATGGCCTGTTTCCTGAGTTATTTAATTAGAATCTGCAGATATTAGCGGATAAAGAGTCAACACAGCACATTTCAAAACGGGCTCCGTCTCTGAGTGAGAGTGGGGGTGGGGGGGAAACAAGATGACATCCTGGAAGAAATCAGCTGAGATTCACTTTGTTGGCCACCTCAGTCTTCATGCACTCTGAGAGGAGTGCCTAGAGACAACAGCGGCTTGGAGCAGAGCTTGGCGGTGACAGCACAGGAGGGAGAGATGAAAATCACAGATATGTGTGGTCCTTGGAGAAGCTGGACCCAGTAAAATACTGAAAAAAAAAGTTGCCTCCCTGGCTGGCTTTATTGGTTAAGGCCCAGATTCAACTGCTGTAACAAGAGACCCCACATAGCAGTGGCTTGTACAAAGAGAATTGTGCAATTCTCTCACACTTCAGTCAGAAGCAGGTGGTCCAGGGCTGCTATTGCAAGTCAGCTCCCTGGAGCCCCTTCTAACTCCTGGTTCCATTGTCCTGGGGTGCAGGTCTTGTCCTGTGAGGGGCTGTGAGGAAAGCCCCTTTAAGGGGCTGCGAGGAAATGTCCAAGGACAGGAACTGGTGGCAATGGTTGACATGGATTGAACACACACTAAGGATAAGGTACTGTTATATCGCTTTATTATAACCCTTTTGTAGATGAGGAAATTTGGGGCACAGAGAAGTTAAGTGACTTGCCTGAGGCCACACAGTCAGTGTCTGGCAGAGCCAGTGTTGAAGGGGAGCAGTAGCCTATGCATGTGGGTTCTGCAGTGGTTGAAGCTGGGTCTCCTTAGAAGATGAGCCACCTACCTAACTACCCAGCTATGCCCACGCTACCTTCTCCACTAGATAATGATGATTCAGGAACTTGTGAAAACGTCTATTTCTGCATCCTTGGGGACCACACTTGACAGTTTGAAGGCCTGACATCTCTGATGGGCTTGGGGAAGCCAATATTTCAGATTCACAGTGCTCTGGCCCTCAGTTGTTTGAACTTCCCCAGATCATGATCCCCAAATCCCACTCCCAAACCTACCTGGGAAGAGGATTTTCAGCATTGACTTTGTATGAACAAGTCCCCAACACCAGTAACTAATAAATTAACAAAGCTGTTTGCAAACTTTCATTGTCTGCAGAATTGGACCTTGGCTAACAAGGGAGATAAGAAGATCCACTGGCCCAGTCAACCAAGGCCTTAAAACTTCACCAAAGAGACAGAGAAAGTCCCACTGGCAGGATGTTTAGTCATCAGTGCTGACAGCTCTCTAGGCCCTGAGCTGTGGAATGCTTAAATTTGGAGACTCACAGCAAAATCTGCCACTGGGAGTTTGTCCTAGAAACAGGAGTGCTGGTCCAATCCACCAGCTCCCAGTGTCATTCTCCACCCAGCTATTTACTCTCCAATCACTCTGGCTTTCTCCTGCCTGGAATGCCCTCCCCTGCATTTTCACATTGTCAGACCCATCCATCAGGCCCTACTAAGACACCACTTCCTTCAAGATGCTGTATCTGAGACCTCCAGCAGTGAGCATTGCATTGAACCCCGAGTGTGCTACTTTTGTACCTGGAACAAGTGACTCTGTACTGTGGATGGCTAAGACCCTGTCACCCACCCCTGGGCTCTTCTCAGTGGGATCTGTGTCTCATCTTGGGGATCCTAATGGGGCATGGCAGAGTCCCCAGCCTATGGACTTCCCAGAGAGGAAACAGCATGTGCAAAAGCACTGAGGTGTGACAACAGAAGTGGGGACTGGGCAAACTGAATGACTCAATATATGTGGATTCAATATTAGCTCTCATTCAGATGGGTTCTTTGCCCAATGACCTTGAACCCTGGCTCCTATTAAGATATTTCTACTTCTTGTCTTAAGAAAGGTCCCATGTTGCCTCCAGTAATCAGGCTGAACACAAATGGACTCCATCCAGGAGTCTTAGGGAGCCAGAATAGACAGATCAACCAGAAGATTAGATACAGCTGAAGAGAGCACTAGGGAACTGGAAGACCATCCTGAGGAAATTGTCTATGATGCAACACAGAGAATTGAGGAGATCGAAGAATTAAAGAGAGCCTACAGAAGAAAAGAAAATCAAAGAAACTATAACCAGCATCTCTGGGGGAGAAAATGGAGGATGGGAGAGAGCCAAAATGGAATACTCTTCACACTGGGGGGAGTACTCCTGCTTGAGCAAACATGGGCTTGCCTCAAAATCCATTCCTCAGGATTCAGGGGAGGTGAGTCTCTAGGGATTGTAGTGGGAGGGAGAAGAAAGAAAAAAGGAAATGGATGCTAACTGAATGCCTACTATGTGCCATGTGCTGTCCTGCCCCAGTCTCATTTAATCTATCCATTGGACATGAGGCTTGGATCTTGGCTGCCATTCTTTCATGGGGCCAAGATTCACCTTATCTCATTGGCCTTCATGCCTTCAGTGAATAGCACAAAGACATGCACACACTGGGTGCTCAATAAAAACATCTGAGTGAGTGTGGAACTGGGGCTGGGAGAGCTCAGTGGCTGGTCCACAGTGACACAGAGAGTAACACAAGGAGAAAGAATCTGAATTCAGAATTTTCTGACCCCTGGGTCTGTACTCCTTCAATTCCACTGTGCCAAGAAATGTTTGCTCACTTCTTGAGGCCACTGACTCAGCCCCTATACCAGCATCTCCAGACATGGCAGCAGGAGAAGACTCACAGCCTGCATCTCTGATTTGGAGTTGGCTCCCACTAGGTCCTGGAAGTGGAGAGAGTTCAGTTCTATTTACCCAGCCCAGCGACTGTCCTAGCTTCGACAATTTTCATACCTCCTTTGTGCACAAAATAAACTGTGCGTTCCTACTTTGGGTTTGGGGGAAAGGTGCCCAGTTAATTACAATGTCTGTCTCACCTGGGCACAGAATGAGGGGATATGCTGGCAGAGAAATGGATCGATTTTGACTAATTGCTTTAGTTTAACATCTTGGTTCCAATTAAGACATCATTTGCACCAAAATCCACCTTCTACAGAAGCTGCGCCCTGACTCCCCAAGCAGTCCACAGACTTGACTTGCAGCCCGTGGCCCTGAGCTTCTTACTGGCATCTTTGTAAACTGCCAACTGACCTTTTGGAATCCCAGGCCAGGGAGATGACCTACATGGGTGCACCTCTTTCCATATCTTTTCTAACAGTCAGAACCAAAATGCCCAAACATCCATCAGCTCACTCTAAGCAAATGGGCATGGGCACTGGATTCTCTGGAGAAATTTTGTTTCAGCCGGAGAGATGGTGTGTTTATTTGCCTGTTTGAATCGGGCAGAATTTATGAAAAATGCAGATTCCCTGGCCTTACCTCATCCCTGCTGAGCCAGACTCTACCAAGATGGGGCCTGGAAATCTGTATTTTTTAACAGTACCACAGACAATGTTTTGATGTCAGTCTCAGTTCTGCCACTTATCTTTGACAAGCTGCTTATCATTTCTTGGCCTCAATTTCCCAGAGCTGAAAATACAGGCCTAATAATTCTCTTCAATGACGGGGTTGGTTGCGCAGATGACTTAGAGTGAATTTGCACTAAATGGTACTTATCCTTACTATTGGATATAGCAGAGTTAATTTCAAGGGTTTGACAGGGGCAGGGTGTGGAGATGCTATTTGTATCCTTGAGAAAGTCCCAGTATTTTAAACACAGTATCAGCACTCTTTTTTCACCCTCCACCCTGCTCTTCATTCTCTGCAGATTCCAAATTCTGCAGACCTCTTCTCTCCCCACGGCCCCCCACCCCACACCCATAAATAAATCATCAGAAGATTTCAAATTCGAGTGGCCTTCAGAGCCTTCCTTCAAATGGGATGAAAAGCAGACACATGCTTCCCCCCAGGAACAATGAGCGAAGTCCTACGTTTGCAAAATGGTCAAAAATGAGTCATTTCATTTGTGGAAAATGAATACATCTGATCTTGCAAAATGTTTCGCCTGGGGGAAAAGTAGCGTGTGTGAATTCACAAACAGGCTTCTCCTGACAAAAGCAGCTCCCGGCCCCCGGAGGCTAAAAAAGCCAAGCAGAAAGGTGGCGAGTCAGATAGTGCCAGTCTCAGAGGAAAAAAAACCTCATGAAGCAAGGACAACGGGGTGAGAAGTGGGGCCCGGGACGATCTCCTTAACCCTCCCTGTTTGTAAAGACGACCACTTCCTTAATACGTGCATTAATATGTTACTTAGCCAGGGTCATCAAATCCAGACACTGGCTCATCAACTCATCCCATGCAGCTACTCGAACCCACTATTTTCAATGACGGTTTACATATAAAAGGAAGAAGGGAGGAGGGGGGTCCACTCTATATTTCCAGTTTACGTTCTGAAAATATTTATGAGTCCCAGATTCAATTAAAGAAACACTTATTCGGGCCTCTTTTGGGCAAGACATCACACCAGGGGTTCCCAGGGACACCGAGAAGAATTCATTCGGTAGGTGCCCCTGGGTGCCGGGCGTCCCCAGAGACTGACCAGCAAGGGGCTCATCCTGTCCTTGGGTGCCTGACTCTGCCTGGGAGGACACGTGCACCTGAGCCACTGGAGGACAAAGTGGCCTCACATCACGGGTCCAATGTCAAGCAGAAAAAAGCTTCCGGTGTGCAGATGGAGGGGTGAGGTGCCCACTTCAGCTCCAGTCCCTCTAAAAACCTCTGCAGAGATGGTAGCAGGATCATCACCAAGGGGTTCTGGGAAAGGAGCGGGTTTTGGCTGGGGAAGGGGGACAAGGAAACCCCCTAAGTTCAAAACAAAATAACAAAACCCAAGGCCAAGCAAAGGCAGGAGATCAGTGGATGCATTCAGCTCGGGGCGGGGGGGTAGCACCGTCGGCGGGCGCCTAAGGTACGGGTGGGAAGGTAGCGGAAAGCAGGGCTGCCGGGCAGGGAACGGGGTGCCATGCTGAGAGGGACCACCCATGCCTCAGCTAGCAGCGAGACGGGCAACCGGGAATCCCAGGAGGGAGGACGTGGGGGCGGGGAGGTGGGGGTCACAGTGAGATGGGTGGGATTGTGAGTGGTCCCGAGATGCTTAGGCAGGCCAGACAGGCGGCTCAGTGAAGGAGAGACTGAATAGATGTGCTGAGGCTGCCCAGGTGGGCGTGGGGGTCGAACTAGGGCTCACCAGGAATTAGATCTGATCCCAGGGAAAGGAAGGGCCTTTGTACCCAAGCTTCTGGCTTCATGCTCGCAGGGCTGCATATGACCCATGCCTGACATCCCGGTTTGGCAGCTCGTGGGGGTGAAACCCGATGTCTGGTATGTGATGGGGTGCAGCCATGGTGTGTGGGCAACCTCTTCAAGTCACAGCCATGCTCTCCACTGAGATCCCCCATTAGGTTCCAGGGGTCCAGTCCATGAGTCCAAACAGCAAAGAGGAATCAAAGTCATTAGAGGACTGGGTGCTTCAGCCCCACAAACACGTGCCTTCTCTGCTCGAACGTCTACGGGCTTTCTCCCTCACCGGGCTCTTCACCCCGAGCATCCTGCTGGGACCCAGGTGGCTGGGAGCCGGGAGCACAGGTTCTACTTTGCACACCGTCCCCCTGGCGTTTTGAAGCCATTGCTCACTCTCACCTGGCAGCTCAATGACGCTCCTTCTCCAGGTGTCCGCACATGCTGCCACGCCCGCCCCCTGCCATGGGAGAGTCTTTCCCACTCTTCCCCACGTGGAGAATGATTGTCCTTCTCTGGGACCCAGCTCCAGGGTCGCCGCCTTGCAGGGGCTTTCCTGACCACCCACCGCGTGGAATGCTGAGCTGCAGGGGAGGGATGAGTCATGACATTCAGCTCTGTTCTCGGCCAGAAATCTCACCGTCACATGGGTTCATTCATGCTACACACATTTACTAGCACTCATTCTAGGTAAGAAATTACTAAGATTGCAAGTGAAAGCAGACTCGTCTCAGGACCTCTGCCAAGCACCCCCCACCCCTACCTCTGGTAGGGGTACGTCCTGTTATCAGTCATTAGCACCTCCACAAGAAGACAGATGGAGAAAGGGGCTGCAAGGCCAGGGGGACAGGGCCTGGGAAGGCAGAGGAAGAAGGCAAGGGCACTCAGATTCCACGGGGGCCCAGGGAGGGGGCGGGTGGGAGCTGGAGGGCCCAAGAGGCAGAGAGCTGGTACTGAAGGTGCCATCTCCTTCCTGGTATTCCAGCCCCCTCTGTTCCAGGGCTGAATCCCCTTCCAACACCCAAGCACAACTCCAGGGACGGACGCCCATGGCTCCCTGGCAATCCCACCCTCTTCTCAGACCATCCTTCGTTTGTAATTAAGGTTTTGCAAAGCTAATACATCCGGATGGGCCAAAGCTCAAAGGAATATAACCTGGTATGCCCTGAGGAGGTTTACCATCTACATGTCCCAGGCCACCCTACTCCCTGCTTCCAGAAGGAGCCATTTTAACAGCTTCTTGTGTCTCCTTTCCACTGTTTATTGGTGCAAATAGGATAAGTAAGAGTATATGTTCTCAGTGGGTATCCTTGTTCTTGGGAAATGTACATGCAAGTTTTAAGGGTTCAAGGATCATGATGTATACAACCAACTTTAAAGTGTATGGAAAATACATAATCTGGAGATGGATGGACGGACGGACGGATGGATAGATAGATAGATAGATAAAGTGATCACAGAGTTTAACAGACAATGGACCAGGACAGATAAGCTGATGGGAAGAATGATATGGCGCATGTGGCAAAATGGTAAGAGCTGGTGGAGAGGGAGAAAATGAAAAAGTTGGTGGATCTGGTGTGACAGTGTGGAGCTGCCATGTACCCCAGAAAAGCCATATTCTTTTAATCCAGTCTTGTGGGGCAGAGCTATTGTGGGTGGGACCTTTTGCTTATGTTGTTTCCATGGAGACGTGATCCAGCCCATTCAAGGTGGGTCTTAATTCTTATGAGGATAAAAGTCAGAGCAGTTTAGAGAGCCCAGAGATGTTTGGTGACAGAGAAAGACACACCCAAAGAGAGCTCACTGAAAGAGAAGGTGTCTCCAAAGAAGCAGGCAAGGACCCACAGAGCTGAAAGAGCCTCTGAAGCCAGAACCTGAAAGTACTGGAACATGGGAACAAAGGAAAAGCAGATGCTTCCCAGGTGACAGAGGTGTACCAGATGCCAGCAGCCTTTCTTCAGAGAAAGTAGCCTCCTATTGACACCTTAATGTGGACATTTTCACGGCCTTAGAACTGTAAACTTGTAAACTAATAAGTCCCCATTGTAAAAATCAACCTATTTCTGGTATATTGCATTCTGACAGCTTTAGCAAACTGAAACATCTGGGTATCTGGGGAATGGGTAAGGAGTATGGTTAGACTTCTCTTTATGAGTCGATATTATTTTTGCAGCTGTCCTATAAGTTTGAAATGCTTTCAAAATAAAAAGTTAAAAGAAAGAAACTATATATTCTTGCAGCATAAGAAACACACTCTCCTGTGCCCTTGACAGTACGTTCTTGAGACTTTTTCCCATTGGTACACAGAGAGCCTCCCCCATTCCTTTTTTTTTTTTTTACTTTTTTTATTAATTAAAAAAAAATTAACAAACAAAACATTTAGAAATCATTCCATTCTACATATATAATCAGTAATTCTTAATATCATCACATAGTTGCATATTCATCATCTTAGTACATTTGCATCGATTTAGAAAAAGAAATAAAAAGACAACAGAAAAAGAAATAAAATGATAATAGAGAAAAAAAACTATACATACCATACCCCTTACCCCTCACTTTCATTTACCACTATTTCAAACTGAACTTATTTTAACATTTGTTCCCCCTATTATTTATTTTTATTCCATATGTTCTACTCTTCTGTTGATATAGTAGCTAAAAGGAGCAACAGACATAAGGTTTTCACATTCACAGAGTCTCATTGTGAAAGCTATATCATTGTTCAATCATTATCAAGAAACATGGCTACTGGAAAACAGCACTACATTTTCAGGCAATTCCCTCCAGCCTCTCCACTACATCTTAAACAACAAGGTGATATCTACTTAATGCGTAAGAATAACCTCCAGGATAACCTCTCGACTCTTTGGAATCTCTCAGCCACTGACACTTTGTCTCATTTTACTCTTCCCCCTTTTGGTCGGGAAGGTTCTCTCAGTCTCTTGATGTTAATTCTCAGCTCATTCTAGGGTTTTTCTCAGTCCTTTAATGCTGAGTCTCAGCTCATTCCAGGATCTTTGTCCCACGTTGCCAGGAAGGTCCACACCCCTGGGAGTCATGTCTCACGCAGAGAGGGGGAGGGTGGTGAGACTGCTCATCATATTGGCTGGAGAGAGAGGCCACATCTGAGCAACAAAAGAGGCTCTCTTGGGGGTGACTCTTAGGCCTAAATTTTAAGTAGACTTGACCTATCTTTTGTGGGGTTAAGTTTCACGTGAACAAACCCCAAGACTGGGGGCTCAGCCTATAGCTTTGGCTGTCTACACTGCTTGTGAGAATATCAAGAATTCAACTTGGGGAAGTTGAATTTCTCCCCACTCTCACCATTCCCTGAAGGGGGCTTGCAAATACTTTTCCAGTCACTGATCAAATCACTCTGGGATTCATCGGGGGATCACTCTGGACAAACCAATAAAATCTCATGTGCTACCTGAGATTCCAAGTACTTATGACATTCAATCAAACTATCTACATGAGTTATATTAGGAAATGCACTAGTCAAAATCTAAATTTTGTAACAAATAAACATTTTTTGCTTTAGTCTCACACATGTGACATTTTAAAGTATTAGTTATCTATTTTCAGCACCCTGCAATAATGACAATCCTTTGTTCTTCCTCATGCAAAAACATTTTTAAAATTTGTACATTGTACATTTCACTATTATTATACACTCTAGGCATTCCTAGATTATACCACCTCGATCTTTACCATCTATCTTTCTTTCTGATTTCATTTATGTCCCCAGCCCTCCTCCCTCTATCATTCTCACATGCAGCTTCATTCAGTGTTTTAACATAATTACATTACAGTTAGGTAGTATTGTGCTGTCCATTTATGAGTTTTTGTATCCAGTCCTGTTGCACAGTCCGTATCCCTTCAGCTCCAATTACCCACTATCTTACCCTATTTCTATCTCCTGATGGTCTCTGTTACCAATGACATATTCCAAGTTTATTCACTAATGTCAGTTCATATCAGTGAGACCATACAGTATTTGTCCTTTAGTTTTTGGCTAGTCTCAGTCAGCATAATGTTCTCTAGGTCCATCCATATTGTTACATACTTCATAAGTTTATTCTGTCTTAGAGCTGCATAATATTCCATCGTATGTATACACCACAGTTTTTTTAGCCACTCGTCTGTTGATGGACATTTTGGCTGTTTCCATTTCTTCACAATTCTAAATAATGCTGCTATAAACATTGGTGTGCAAATGTCTGTTTGTGTCCTTGCCCTCATGTCCCCTGAGTAGATACCTAACAATGGTATTGCCGGGTCATATGGCAATTCTATATTCAGCTTTTTGAGGAACCGCCAAACTGCCTTCCACAGTGGTTGCACCATTTGACATTCCCATCAACAGTGGATAACTGTGCCTCTTTCTCCACATCCTCTCTAGCACGTGTCATTTTCTGTTTTATTGATAATGGCCATTTTGGTGGGTATGAAATGATATCTCATTGTGGTTTTGATTTGCATTTCTCTAATAGCCAGAGAGTTGAGCGGATCTTCATATGCCTATTGACCATTTGTATTTCCTCTTCTGAGAAGTGTCTGTTCAAGTCTTTTTCCCATTTTGTAATTGGGTTGGCTGTCTTTTTGTTGTTGAGTTGAACAATCTCTTTATAAATTCTGGATACTAGACCTTTATCTGATATGTCGTTTCCAAATATTGTCTCCCATTGTATAGGCTGTCTTTTTTCTTTCTTGATGAAGTTCTTTGATGCACAAAAGTGTTTAATTTTGAGGAGCTCCCATTTATTTATTTATTTATTCAGTGCTCTTGTTTTAGGTGTAAGGTCCATAAAACCGCCTCCAATTCTAAGTTTCATAAGATATCTCCCTACATTTTCCTCTAACTGTTTTATGGTCTTAGACCTAATGTTTAGATCTTTGATCCATTTTGAGTTAACTTTTGTATAGGGTATGAGATACGGGTCCTCTTTCATTCTTTTGCATATGGATATCCAGTTCTCTAGGCACCATTTATTGAAGAGACTATTCTGTCCCAGGTGAGCTGGCTTGACTGCCTTATCCCCCATTCCTTTTTACAGCTGCATGACATTCCAATGTGGACATGGACCACAGTTTCCTTCTCTGGTTAATTTTACTGATACTGGCTACACAGTCACATTCTTTAGGACTTTGAATGGATCCAAAGTGTCTCAGGCTGTACCCAGAATACCCCATGGACCTTCCCTCTGGAATTCCTGGCTCCCAGCCATTCTGATTCCCAGAACACCTCCCCCAGCCCTGGCCTAGGGGTAAGGATCCCCACAGATGCCACTAGGTGCTGCACCACCCCACCTGGAATCCTTCACCCCACCCTGTACAGGGCCCCGTCATTATTATACTCCCTTAGCCAGCCTTTTGAGTTGTGTCGCCCTGTTTCCCACCCACCCCACCCCCTCTCTCTGTCCCATTCTGCTTCCCTGGCTCCGACTCTCTGCTTTTGTCTCCTGACCCTAAGTGCAAAGCTCACCCCTTGGACGGAGTACAGAATCCGTCCTCTCCATGAGCCTCTCTCACCTCCACCTCCCACCTAGAGGACCCCGTCCCAGCCTGCTGTGCACAGTTCCAAGTGTTTGTCGCAGTGAGACCCCTGACAACTTCTCATGTCCAGGCAAGGTTGACCCCAGTCTGGTTTCCTGACACCTACCTGGCCAGGGTGTGTCTGGGACAACCACTCCATAACCTGGAAGTTTCTCTGGTGCCACTGCGGCCTGGGGAGCCCATGTGTCTCTGGCATTGGCTCCTAGCCCCCACCCCTTATCACACTGGCCTCCCACCAGTCCGCCACCTCCCATCCACTCCACGGCCTGGAGCAGCCCCTCAGCTGGGGCACAAACACCCCAGGGTGCTGGCTCCAAAGACTCCCTCCCTTAGTGTAGTCATTACCCCCAATCAAGACCCCGCTGTGCATCCGCCACCCCCAACCCTCTGTGGTGGGGGCTGGGAGGGGGTGAGGGTCTCAAGCAGAAGTAATGTGAAAGCAAGGGTTTATCTGTCCCATGCATCATGGAAACATGCTCACTTATGTAGAAGGCTTGCAGGGACCTATCCCATCACCACACACCTTGTCCCCCCAGGGAGAGTCCGATCCCAGACTCTTCTATCACAGCTGAGGGAAACCAGGCCCTCGTCAACGGAAGGAGCAACTCCCCACTCTGGGCACATCCATTACAGTCCCTCCCAAATCCAGTACACCTGCACAGTCAACTCAACTTCTTGTTCACTGACACCGAGTCAACACGCACAGCTCCTTCCAAACAGGGTTTATGGTTCCAAGGGGGGAGGGGTGGGGGGGCTGGGGGGGCCAAGGCCAAATGGAGGGGCAAGGAGAGCAGGGAAGAGCACGTGTCCAACACTCAGCGTTCTGATGTGTTGAGACCCCATCAGAGAGAAATCAAAGCACATGGTTTCATTAAAGCTCCTCGTTGCTCACCCCCGCCCCACTCCCAAGGCAAGAAGGCCCCAGACAGAACAGACAGAAGTTAATAAAGCACATACCTGATGCTCCGTGAGCCTTCTCCTTCAGACCTGCAATGGCAGAGAATACACACTTAGAATGCTGGTCCCTTTCCCTTCTGCAGACCCAGAGATCCCCAGATACCCCAGAACTCCCTTCTCTAGCCTCTACAGGCTGCTCCCCAGGCCTGAGAGATCCGCCCTCCAAGGTTCCTTCCATTTAGAACCCTTCCTTGAAAGTCACCTCCTCCTGGGAGTCTGTGGGTGTCCTTACAGCCCCCATTACCTTGGTTGTAATAGTTCAACCAGGATTTGTGAACTCCCCAAGAGTCAGGAAGCAACCCCATAGGAGGGGCTAGTGGTGCCGGAGCTCTCCAACTGGAGCTCTGCCAGGTAGCAACTAAATGAATGAATGAATGAATGCACCAACAAATAAGTGAGTGGGGGTGGTGCAGCTGGCCTCACTGCATCCCCTACTTGGTATTTCCAGCATTATTTCCCCACTATCAGCTCCATTCCCTGGTACCCAGAAATCAATTACACCACTTTAGACAAGCCTGAATGTCAAGAAAACGGGCAGTTAGATTGTTATCGCACACTCGAACTTTCACAGCGACTGCAAAACAAGCTGCACCAACAACGCCGCCTTCCTGCTCTGTAAACCCAAGGAGAGGGATTTGGGGATTAAACCACCCGCAGCCAAGGGCTAAAAGCCTGGTCGGGCCTCCTTGGTTTTAAGGAGCGAAGGGTCATGTGCGAACGCATGCAGGAATCTAAACCCTGGATGTCCCAAATGCAATATGATTGCCAGAAAGCTAGAGAATTAAAAACACACTTAACCCAAAGTCAGATGACTTTTATGTGTTTAAATTGCCTTTGCAGTAATTTTACAGAAGTCGGGGCACTGGCTGTGCAGCCCCCAACAGCTCATAACGCACAGGGGATGATTTTTTTTTCCCCACTGAACCATTTTTCTTTCTGATTTTGGAGACCCAGTCTCCAAAACCTTTTTTTTTTGATCCCGCCTTTTTAATGTCTGTTATTTGAATAGCAGATGCTCTCAAGGATGTCTTTCAAACCAAAGACCATGTGAAGGACAAGCCCTCTGGGTCGTTAAGGATGTAAACACTGACAGCTGGCTGGCAGTTTGGAAGACTCTGGGCTGTCCAAGGTTCTCTCATGACAAAATTGTATAGAGAAAAGTCCTGGGGATCCCTCAGAGCCAAAAAAAAAAAAAAAAAAAAAAAAACCAAAAAACCAGGGCCTCTTTGAGTCTCCTCTTTATCTTCTGAAATTCAAAATCTCTACCAAGCACCTGACTCAGAGAGACAACCAAGCTCCTTGTTCATTACTTTTGATCCAATACAAAATAAAGTCCATCCGTCCTAAACCCACTCTCATCCAAACTAACTCTCATTCAATCACCAGGAGTCAAACTAACTACCTTCATATGTCTATAAAAATCATCTGTCATCCCTAGATCGGTGAAGCTACTTCCAATCTGGCTTTCTTAGCTGCAGCAGAATGCTGGTGACTGAATGAAATGCTGAAGCCTGCAAACCCAACTCGGGTTTGTCTTTCACACTTAGTTTGCCAGGGCTGCTACAGTAAATACGCTGTTGGCTTAAACAGCAAGAATATACTGGCTCCCAGTTTGTAGGCCAGAAGTCCAAAAATCAAGGTGCAGGCAAGCTGTACCTTCTCCAAAATGGGTAGCATGCTGGTGCTGGCTTGTTGGCAGTCCAGCTCTGCCTTGCCATATGATGGTCTGTCTCTTTCCTTCTCCTTCTGAGGCTTCTACTTCTGTGTCAAAATTTCCTGTTGGGGCATAATGGATTATGACCCACCCTGCTTCGATTTGGCCCCATCGTCACAGGATCTTTGAAGACCCTTCGAGGATCTCACCTTGTAAATAAGGAACAGAGCTTATGTAGTCGAGTGCATTCTGAAGCCAGATTTGCACACTGTGGCAAACCACTGCTTCCTACACGCCACGCTCCTGTCATGGATTAAGCGGCCAGTGTCCAAACAAAATTCAATCCATTGCATTGGAAATCAGGACAAAGGTAAATGGAAGGGGGCCGAGGGGGGCTGAGGATGGTTTTCTCTTGCTCTAGATACTGGCTGCCCAGGTGGTTTCACCGTGTGAAACACTCACCCTACCCTGTTCAGGATGCATGGTCCATAAAAAATTGCAAAAAGCACATGAGAAGGAGAAGGAGGAAGAGGCAAAGAGGATATAAGATTAGCCATGAGTCGATCATTGTTGAGGTTTGGTGGCAGATACTGGGGGATGGTGTCCCTCTACTATTTTGCCTCCTTTTGTACATGTTTAATTTAATTTTCCACACAAAAAAGTTAAAACAAAACATATGAGTGTATTTGGGTGTCAGGTGGTGAGCTGAGCATAGGGTAAAGACTGTCTTTTTAAATTCTCACCACAAGGTTGTGAGGTAGACTCCAAGAGGCTGAATAAACTGTCCACCTCTCACAGTCAGAAGCCAAAAGAGATGGGTTCAAATTCAGATTCATCGTCAAAGTTGAGAAGTAAATCAGAGCATGTCTCCCCATTTTGGGGTGAGAGGCCCATCAGAGAATCTGATTAAAGCCATGGAACTTAACCATGGTACTTTGAATCTGCATGTACTCCAGAAAAACATGATCTTACATCGAATCCATTCTTGTAGGTATGAATCCATTGAGTAGGACCTTCTCATGTGGTGGTTTTAGTTAAGGTGTGGTCCAACTTATTCGGGATGGGTCTTAATCCCATTAATGCAGTCCTTTATAAATGGAATGAATACCAAAAGAGAGAGAAAGCCACAGGAAGCAAGAAGCTGAAATGGGGAGGGCCACGGTGGCTCAGCAGGTAAGAATGCTTGCCTGCCAAGCTCGAGGACCCGGTGCCTGCCCATGTAAAAAAAAAAAAGAAGCTGAAATGGAACCCAAAAGAGAAGGAAAAAACCAACTGATATTGCCACGTGCCTTGCCATGTGGCAAGCTAAGAACCTAGGGTCACTGGCAGCTAGCCCCAGGACACCAGTTTTGGGGAGAAAGCATCGCCTTAACGATGCCAGCTGTGTAGTATCCTCTTATATTGTAATTAAGTGGGCATATCCCTTCTGAGATTAGTTTATAAAGACTGCAGCTTCCATCTTGCTTGCTTATGCACTCTGTCCCTTGCATTCCCTCTCCTTCTCTCTCTGTCTCAATCTCAATATTGAACCCGTCACCCTGGGGGAAAGCCAGCTGCTGTGTCCTGTGAGCGGCCTTCTGGACAGGCCCATGTGGGGAGGACCTGAAGCCTGCTGCCAACGGCCTCACGGTTAAACCTCAAAGTGGGTTCTCCAGCCCCTTGAGATAATGCAGCCCCAACCAAGAGCTTGACTCCCAACCTCATGGAAGGTCCTGCTCCAGAACTGTCAATTAAGCTGCTCCTGGATCCCTGGCCCTTGGAAACTGTGTGAGATTATAAACGTTTGTTGTCCTAAACTGCTAAATTTGAAGGATATTTGTTACGTAGCCAAGATAACTAATATATCACTCCTTCTCCATGTCTATCATATTACTGAGTGTCACTTGAAGCTATCTTATGGATGTTGGTTTACTGTCTGACTTCCTCATTAGGATCAAAACTACACCAAGGTAGGGAATGTGTTATGTTTACTGTGGGGTCCCTGTGTTGAATGGCTGAAGCTCACTGATGCCAGGAGTGCCATCATTCTGGGATGTCCTGTCTCTAAAAGGCCAGGAGACACCAGGGAACAAGCACAGGCCTAGAGACATAGACCTGGGTTCCAACCCCAGCTCTGTCCCTTACTGGCTTCCACATGATCTTGAAAGTCACTTAACCTCTAGGAGCCTCCGTTTCCTCATTGGCAGATTAGGGACAGTAATGGCACTTAGCCTCTGTAGTAGTCAGGTTCTGGGGTCAACTTGGCCAGGTGATGGTGCCCAGTTGTTCTGTTGCTGTGAACTTAAATCATCAGCATGTGAAATTCATCTATGGCTGATTATGTATGTGACTGATGAAGAGGAGTGCCTTCCACAATGAGTGAATTTAATTTAATTAGTTGAAGGCTTAAAAAGAAGAGTCAGAAGAGAGCGCAGCAGAGCTAAGCAGCCAACACACCTCAGCTCCGAGCTCAGAGCCAACAGAGAGCCAGGCATTTGGAGATGCAGAAAGGAACTACCCTGGCGAGAGCCTTTTCAACCCAGAAACCCAAAGACGTCACTGTGTGCCTTCCCATGCTCCCATGTGACAGAGAAATCCAGATGAAAGCTAGCTGCCTGTGCTGGTTTGAAACTAGTATGTACCCCAGAAAAGATATGTTTTAATCCTGATTCAATCTTGTGGGGGCAGCCATTTCTTTTAATCCTGATTCAATATTATAGGGCAGAAATATTTGATTAGATTATCTCCATGGAGATGGGGGGCACCCAACTGTGGGAGTGACCTTTTGATTAGATGGAGATGTGACTCCACCCATTCCAGGTGGGCCTTGATTATTTTGCCAGAGTCCTTTAAAAGAGGAAGCATTTTGGAGAGAGCAGAGCTGACACAGATGCTGACACTAGAAGAAGAGAGACATGGATGTTTGGAGATGCTTGGAGGCCAGCAGACATTACCATGTGGCTTCTCATGAGATGTTAAGCAAGCCAAAACCTGGAGAGAGCCAAGGGAAGCCCTGAGATGAAAGCCAAACCCAGAGAAGCAAAGTGAGGACCCCACAGGAACAGAGGCTGAAGCAACAGAGCCCAGGAGCAAGGGACTAGCAGATGCCAGCCACGTGCCTTCCCTTCCCACCAGACAGACTTGTTCTAGACCCATGAACCTTTCCTGAATTAAAGTATTGTTCCCTGGATGCCTCAATTTGGACATTTTCATAAGGCATACAACTGTGAACTTGTAAGTTATTAAATTCCTTTTATAAAAGCCATTCCATTTCTGGTATATTGCATTCTGGCAGCTTAACAAACAAAAACACTGCCTTTCCTCCAAAGAACTGTAAATCTGTAACTAAATAAATCCCTGTATAAAAGCCAATTCCTCTCTAGTGTATGCATTCTGGTAGCCTCAACAAACTGAAACAGCCCCGAAGAATGTTGTAAGGTGACAAGGCAAATAAGTAGCACATGGAAGATGCTCAATAAAGCTGCTTCTCTCACCCCTGAAGCTGCCATCTGAGAATGTGTGCTCCCTGCCACTCAGCTGCTCACTGAGTGCTCTCAGACAGACCTATGGACACATGGAGGGAAAGGTGAATTCTGTAGTAGAGAACCCAGGGTCCAGAGCCCAGCTTGGACACATTGACTGAGTGAAGCATGACTGAGCTGGCTCCAAGCTCATGCACTAACAGCAGCCTGCTGTACGGCCATCTTTTCAACTAAGAATGGCACATTCGGAAGGTGACCTTGAATCCCAGGGTGTGTCATTGCTGAGGATGCAGAGAGAAGAAGCAGAGAGAGGTCAGAACAGGCACAGATAATGTTTGTGTGTATGTGTATGTGTGGTCAATGAAGCCACAGAAGGCCAGTGCTGGGTATCCGGGAGACACCCGGAGCCCTTTGGGTTCCTGCAGATGAAGATTTTGCAAACTGGCATGAACATATGCAAGCTCACAGTCCTGTTAACCCACTGCCTGGGGGACCATCCTCAGCAGATCTTCCAAAGGCAGGGTGAGCTTTTAAATATGAGCGTGCTTAAGCCATGCCCTCCAGTCACAGCCACTGCGATACGAATTCCAGTGCAAGGAGTTTATCTGGGAGGTGAAGGTCAGGTGGGATGGGGACAATGGGAGGTTAGACTCATTAGAGAACCGTGGGAGTTAGTGCGGAGCGGCTCCTTGGGGCTCTCCCACTCCCAGGGGAGGCAGGTGGGGTATTGGCTGAAGGCTGGTCCTGGGGTCAGTAATTCTCCACCCCTCAGCCTGCCGCATACATGACAAGGCACCTCCAGCACTAAGAGAAAGTCCTCTGGTGCTGGCATTTGGAAGTCAGGCCAGTGTGCACTGAGGTGGCAAGTGCAAGGGGCTATGGCATCCTTGAATTCCAGCAGGGGTGGGTGATAGCCAGGGCTCCCCTGGGGGAAGGGAGAGCATCCCTGAGGTCATTATTATGGTACAATGGATAAGTGAGGTCTCCAATGTGGTCTTCAGAAGGTCATGGGTACAAGCGATCATTCCTTATCACTACTGTTTCCATTCTGTCCTGGATCCGTAGATGGACTCAATCTACATGCTGAGTTCCATTCCTCCTTCCACGCCCTGCTGCCCTTCATCTCTATAAGGCTTAAAACTACATTTCCCAGCCTCCCTTGCTGCTAGGGTCTGCCTTCACCCCTCTGAACAGGAAACAGAGGCGTCTGGGTTCCCCACAGCAGCTGGCTCCAGGCTCATGGTGGCAGCCGTGTTTCCACGGCAACAGTCTTGGGTGGGGTTGAGTGATCGTCCAGCCCGCATTGCTGCTGCTTTTGAGGCACACAAGCTTGGTTCCCTGGTAATTCTAGAATCTCAGTCCTAACACCCATTAATAAACATGACACTAGGGAGAGTGGATACTGTCATCTGCAACTGAGTGTGCTAAGGGATACAGATTCAGATTCTAAAATTACATCTGTTGTTGTCTTGTGCAGTGAAATAAAGCAATGCATAAGAAAGACAAGCAGAAATCATCTGCCATTCCACCACCTGGAGGTAACTGCTGTAACGTTGTGCATATTAACTTCCGGGCTTTGTTTCGTGTCCATTTTTTTATATCGTTGAAATCACCCGATTTATACAATTCCACACCAGTCTTGCTCACTTAACACGGATTATAAACATGTCCCAGTCACATCATCCATGAGGCCTGCAACAGCCCCCCAGACCAAGGTCCATCTTCAGCCATTCTTGTAACACCTGCCCGAAGGGAAAAAAGCCCAAACTCTCACACAGCCTAGAAGCCCTAGCAGTTTGGCCCCACCCACTCCCCCAGCTTCCTCCTTGGCACCACCCTAAGTGTGAGGGCTAAGAGATGACTGGTGCAGGTGAATCGTCTGGGATTTTGAATAAAATTCAGATTCTGATTCAGGAGGCACAGGGATGGGACCTGAGATTCTGCATTTCTACAAAGCACCCAGGAGAATTCCTCAAGACACCCATCCTTATGCTCTCCTCCCTGCTCTTTCCATCAGGGAACCCAGAGGAGAAAGGAGAGGCCAGGAGCGGCCGCCATATGCACTGCCATGTGCAAGAGGAGCTCAGAGCCCAGGATTGCCAGCAGCCAGTCCCAGAGCCCAGAGTCTTCAGGGAGAAAGCATCACCTTGATGATGCCTTGATGTGGATTCTCTGTTAGCATTAACACTGAGCTAATAAATTGTTTAAGCTGACCACTGTTTAAACTGACCATTGTTTAAGCTGACCCATCACATGGTATTTGCTTGAGCAGCCCAGGAAACAAAAACAGTTAGGTTTACAACCCGTTCTGGGGTGAGCTCTTCCTTTCAGACCCTGGGATAACTCACTGCTCCTTGGGTGGGGCAGTGGATATCTAAGGCTATTTTTCCTACTTGCCCTCTAACTCCTCATCTTGGGCCATCCCCTCATCTTTTTTTCCCTTAAGGACACCCCTCCCCAAAGTTGACCTTCTATAATGCCAGAGTCAAAAGGTAAACACACACCTTAGATCTGGCCAACCCGCAAATTTCTTCCTCTTCCTGCTGGGCTGTGAGGCCAACATGGAAAGCCAAGTGAAGGTGATTCCTGATGACAAAATTTGGGGCCCGGGGTCAAACCAGACCTGATGTTGGCTTACAGCTGTTCTAGTTTGCTAGCTGTTGAAATGCAACACACCAGAGATGGATTGGCTTTTAATAAAATGGGATTTATTTCATTAGTTCTTCAGAGGAAAGGCAGCTAACTTTCAACTGAGGTTCTTTCTTACTTGGGAAGGCACAGGGCCTTCTCTCCAAGCCTTCTTTCCTGGCCTCTGGGTTCCAACAACTTTCCCTGGGGTGATTTCTTTCTGCATCTCTAAACGCCTGGGTTGAGCTGCGAGTGCTGAGATGAGGTATGCTGAGCTGCCTGGGCTGTGCTAGGTTGTGCTCTCTCATTTAAGCACCAGCCAATTAAGTCAAACAACATTCATTACAGCAGGCACGCCTCCTAGCCGACTGCAGATGCAATCAGCAACAGATGAGGTTCACGTACCACTGGCTCATGTCCACAGCAACATAACTAGTCACCTTCACCTGGCCAAGTTGACAACTGAACCTAACTACCACAACAGTTGTACTGAGGTGGGGCACAGAGGAGGTAAGACCAAAGCCGTCAAAACAAAGCTCTTGTTTGAACACTAACACTTACATGTGTCAGAGTGTTCAGCACAATCTGAGAAGGGAAGAAGATTCCAGAAAGAGAAATATCAAAAGGACACATTCACCCACAGGTACACACACAGCACACACATGCACGTGTGCACACAACTGTGTCAGGAAGGTGGCCCAAGTCAAGGAGGAAATTCTAACCACAATATTGGCATGTTTGCACAATAGGCGATTAGCTTTGCAACAAGAATAAAAATAAGCGGCATGTTAACCAGCTATTAAGTAACTTAATGAGAGCACAAATCAAAACACCATTTAAATATGGTACAGCAGGCCTATTTGGAGTCTTAAAAAAGCCTCACGCCATTCATATCTCCCCAAGGAAATGCTCAGTGTTGTTGCTAATATTTTATTTTATTTGATGGCCTTCAAATGTACCATCTCATGGGATCCCGGGAAAAGGAGGACTCAGAGAGGTGAAGGGACTGATCAAAGTCACATACGTCATGGCAAGGAAGACACATGGACAAAGCTTTTCTTACCAAAACCCTGTGTTTGGCCCACTGCCAGAGGCATGTTTACAGGCTTAAACTGGTCCCCTCCCTTATATAAGTCTCTTCTTTTTTTGAAATGTTTTTTATTGTTAAATATAACATATGTACAGAGCAAGAGAAGAAAAAAGCAATAATTGTCAAAGCACACTTCAACAAGTAGTTACAGAACAGATTCCAGAGTTTGTCATGGGCTACCATTCCACCCTCTCAGATGTTTCCTTCTAGCTGCTCCAAAACACTGGAAGCAAGAAGGAATATTAATATAGTAATTCAGGAGACATACTCCTTTGTTAAACTCTATTTTCTCTGTAATACTTCCTCCTTCTCCTTTGATCCTTCTCCCAATCTATAGGGATTTTTAGACAATGCCCTTTCTGACTTTTTTCATATTGAAAATAGGCGTCAATAGTAAAGGATCCTCCGGGAATTACAGATTCTAGGAAAACAAACTTAGTGCATGAAAATTTTATAGGGTCTCAATTCAAGCCCTACGTGTCCTTAAGAGTTAACAGGAGTGACGTTGGTTGGGTTTTTGTCAACTATGGCAACTGGCACTATCTAACTGAAGCTTGCATCAATGCAGCCTCCGCAATAGCCTCTTGACTCCATTTGATCTCTCCTGGCCTTTGATATCTTATTTTATTATACTCCTTTTCCCTCTTTTCTTGGGAGGGTATTGTTGATCCCACAGTGCCAGGGCCAGACTCATCCCTGGGAGTCAAGTCCCATGTCATCAGGGAGACTTTCACCCCTGAATGTCATGTCCCAGGTAGGGGAAGGGTGATGATTTTCCTTACAGAGCTGGACTTAGAGAGAAGGGCCACATTTGAGCAACGAAAGAGGTTTCCTGGAAGCAACTCTTAGGCCTCATTATGAGTAGTCTTAGTTTTTCCCCTACAGAAATAAGTTTCATAAAAGACAAGCCCCTTCTTTATTATTACTATTTATTTTTACTTTTATTGACAAATCTTCACACACATACAGTCCATATGCAGTGTACAATCAATGGCCCACAATATCATCACATAAAGTTGTATATTCATCACCATGATTATTTTCAGAACATTTGCATCACTCCAGAAAAAGAAAGAAAAAGAAAAAAGATAAAACTTACCCCTCCCTCTCATTGACCACTAGTATTTCAATACCCATTTTTTTTATCCCTTAACTCCCCAATTATTTATTAATTTTTTATCCATATTTTTTACTCATCTGTCCATACCCTGGACAAAAGGAGCATCAGACACAAGGTTTTCACAATCACACAGTCACACTGTAAAAGCTAAATAGTTATACAGTCTTCTTCAAGAATCAAGGCTGGGTGGGCCACGGTGGCTCAGCAGGCAAGAATGCTTGCCTGCCATGCCAGAGGACCCGGGTTCGATTCCTGCTGCCTGCCCATGTAAAAAAAAAAAAAGAATTAAGGCTACTGGAACACACAGCTCAACAGTTTCAGATACTTCCCTCCAGCCCCTCCAATACACCACAAACTAAAAGGGGATATCTATATCTATATGCATATAGATATATTATATATATGCATATATAGTTTAATGCATAAAGATAACCTCCAGGATAATCGCTTGACTTTATTTGACATCTCTCAACCACTAAAACTTTATTTTGTCTCATTTCTCTCTTCCCCTTTTTGGTCAAGACGGTTTTCTCAATTCCATGATGCTGGATCCTGGTTCATGCTGGGATTTCTGTCCATGTTGCCAGGGAAATTTACACCCCTGGGAGTCATGTCCCATATAAGGGGGAGAGCAGTGAGTTTACCTGCCAAGTTAGCTTAGAGAGAGAGGCCAGATCTGAGCAACAAAAGAGGTTCTCTGGGGGTGACTCTTAGGCCTAATTCTAAGTAGGCTTAGTATATCCTTTGCGGGGATAAGTTTCATGTGAACAGACCTCAAGACTGAGGGCTCAGCCTATTGATTTGGTTGTCTCCACTGCTTGTAAGAATATCAGAAATTCTCCAAATGGGGAAGTTGAATATTTCCTCCTTTCTCCCCAGTCCCCCAAGGGGACTTTGTGAATTCTCCTTTATTCACTGTCCATATGTGAATCTGGGAGGTATTAGGGCATCACACTAACCTGGAGAAACCAACAAGATCTCACATCCTATTCAAGATTCCGTGTACTTACAGTGTTCAACTAAACTGACCATACAACTTAAATTAAGTAATGTGCTACCCAAAACAAATTTTGCAACAAATAAACACCTCCCCCTTGGGTCTCACACAGAAGTGGAAGTTTTAAAATATGGAAGATATCATCCTTTACCCCAACCCACAACCACACCCACAGCTGTTTTCCCTCTTCCTTCTCCCCCTCTTTTCAAGATCCCCCAACCCAAGGACGTTGCCATACACTTGAAATAGCACTAGTAGGCCTCTGCTTCCAGAGCTTCTCCACTTGTCCTTATTTGCAATTTCTTCCCTATTACTGATGATTTAGATACTTGTTATGCAAACGACAGCTATAGAGACCCATTCCACAAAATGCTTACATGCCTCTTTTAAGGTCTTCTTCAACTTAAAAATAAAATCCAGTCCTTCTCCTTCCCCGCACCCCCCACCCTGAAATGGCACTCAGGGATACCAGCCTGGTCTGCTTTGCTTTTCTTCTGAAAGGGCCTGGTGAGAAGCTCCCCAGCCACCCACCCCTTGGCCCATAGGAGGAACCCCCCTCTCTCAGCCTCCTGGGGTCCCCCGTTCCCTGGCTTCTGACCTGTTGGGGGTGCAGGAGGGCTAAAGGTCAAGGACACAGCTCCACTGCCTGGCCCTGACTTGGTTTCCACTCAGATCCCCTCTCTTCCGAACCTCAGGCCTGTTCAGTCTTTCAAGGGCTTCTCCACTACAAGAGTAAAGTGACACACCTTCCCCCCCACCCCCAGGGCAGAAAAGCCCCAAACTGATGGCACCAGACAAGTCCGTGACTGCTGCCGACTCCTGTTCCAAATCATCTCAGGGCCTCTCGCCTCCAAACCTGGAACCCCGGCCTCTCCTGCATCCCCAGGCTCCCAGGGACCTCAAACCCCAGGATCATCAGGAACCCCCTTCCTCTTGAGTTATGTAAAAACATTAATGATCCTGCAGAGTTGCCTGGAAAGCATCTGGCTAACAACAACAATAACAATTATTATTATTAGAACAACTAACACTCACCACTTCCCTGTTCTAATTCTGTCAGGTATTAGCGACTCACTTAATTCTCACTACCCGTCCCCTGGGGAGGAAGGTACTATTTTTTATTCCATTTAACTTTTCCACTTTATAGAGCTGTTTTGTTTTCATTGCCACGTCTTGTTAGGACAAATCAAATAGTACAGAGCCATGTACAGAGAACATCAGCTTCTCGCACACCACTGGCTCTCTCTCCTCCATCCCCTTCCCAGCTGTGTGACTTTAGGCAACTCCCTACCCTCTCTGAGCCTCGGGTGGCTTATCTGTGAAAAGAGCATCTGAAAATGAGCAAAGGAATGAGAAGGGGCTTTTGAGACTAAGGCAGGTATACAGGGAAGAGAAGCCAATCTCGTTTTGCTGGCTCGACACAACACAGGTGGTAAAACAAACGCTTTTGGAACGAAGCAGCAGATGAATGGGCGAGGAGCCGCCCACCTCCGTTTTCCTCCTTTTACATCATACTGTGAGCCTGGGTTTAATAAGTCCAGATGGTATCTGCTGCTCTCATTAAAAACCCTTCTCCAAAGAGCTTCCCATTTCCCCCAGAAGAGGAAAAAGGACACCGCGAGCATTCCGAATCAGGATAAAACTAGAGGGGGAAGCACTGGACTCTGTTATTTCCATCTCACACTGCATTTGAAAAATGCCTCTGCCAGACCTTCTTGATCGATAGGCCCCACGGCCGGAGAGACAGGCCTTGTGTCTGGGGCGGCCGGGCGTGACAGATGGGACAAGCACGGGGCTCGGCGTGAGTGATGGGGTCATCAGTGCCGCTTCCTGCTCCCGGGGTGAGAAGTCCACATCGTTTCCTTCTGTAAATGTCCAAGGGTAAAAGGTTTCTGTGGCCAAACAATCGATGGACTTTGGACCAGGCAGGAGGCAGTGAGCCGAAGCCTCAGAAATGAGCCGGTCAAATACGCCTAGCCTCTTTAAATGTCTCCTGCTGTCCCCGGGGCGAGAATTAGAAACTCTTCCAGGTGGATGATTTTCAGTAGGGGAGGATGTATGTGGAATAAGAATTACATATCCAAAAGGGTGGTGTCAAGTTCTGAGCAAGTGTTACTTCCTCACCCATGCTTATTGAGTTCACTTGGCATCAAAGCCTCCATAAACCCAGGAGCTTAACTGCTGGGAACTCCCTCTGAGGGCAAGTTACCACATAAAGGACCACAGACCTGGGATTCAGGAGGCTCCCTTTCCTTATGGCAGTTTCCCAGTTACCAAAATGAGCCTGGGCCAGAGCCTGAGAATGAGATTCACCCCTCCCCTGTCCAGGGGGAGAGGGGCAGGGAAGCGGGCTGTCCTCAGTCTCAGCACAGCTGCCCCGGGGCAGGAGAAGCAAGTAGGGTTGCCCCCCTCACCCCCAGAGGGAAAAATTGGCCCCACAACAGCAGACAAAGATGGCAGTTCTCAATTTAAAAAATCAAAAAACAAAAAAGCAACTTTTGAATAATTGGCGGTATCTCAAGATACCTGAAAAGTCATGCCTGAAAAGTAGAGAGCTCCCTGTCCCTGGAGGTATGCAAGAGTCGGGGTTGGTCGAGTGTGCCTGCAGGAGCTGCCACTCCTCCCCGTAAAAGCAAATCCAGAAAACTCCCTCAGCAGGTCAGCTAAGAGCAGCCCACATGCTCTCACAGGTGAAGGAGATTTAGATCACATGCTGTTTGGTTTGTCAGGGCTTTCTGCTTGATCCAAACTCCCACCTGATACCTGGTGCCGGGAAGGGGCTGAGCAGGGGCAGTCTCTCCTTCCAGAGGCCCATCAGACAGTTCAGTAGAGAGCTGCCTGCTTAGGGTGCAAAGCTCCCGGAGAGGGTAACGGGAGACAGCCAGGGACCCAGGCTGGGGAGGCAAGGGAGACAATGGAGGAAGCTTCTGGAAGGAGGCCGAAGGGGCAAATACTATTTGGACAAGAGCACAAACTTGTCTTCCTTTTTCCCTGGAGGACCCTGGACTAAGCCTCCAGAGCAGGGTAACAAATTCAATCAGGCCCCACCCCACGTGCCCTCTGGGCATAGAAAAGGGTCATCTGGACCATCTTTGCCACAGACAGGATGTACCAGTATAGAAGGTGTGTCTGCAGCTAAGACACATCCTCATTATCCAAATAACATCACAGGAGAAACTTTTTTTTTTTTTATATATTTTCTTCTTTCCTCCTCGAGCTAAATGCCTTGAGGTCTGAAGCCTGCCATTGTGGGGGGTAGAGGAGATGTAGCTTATGGGCTGGGGAGCAGAAAGTGCTGGAGCAGGGCCTGGCACACAGCAGGTCAGTCTTCCACGAGCAGTTGTTAAATGAAGAAAGAGGTGAGAATGGGAACGTTGCATGTGGGTCAGGAGGCATGCCAGCTGCACTTAAACAGAGAATGCTGAGGAAAAAAAAAAAGAGTGAGGGGGAATTGCATGGAGTCAGAGGGCAAAAGGCCCTGAAATGCTAAGCCCGGGAATTACTACACATTAGTTTAGCAGAGCAATAAGGAGTCATGGTAGGATCTTGAGCAGGGGAGTGATGTGCGTAGGTGAAGGAGCTTTAGATCACCTGCAGTTTGGTTCGCTAAAGATTACTTTAGTCCTCTAGCAGTGCTGTGCAAAACAGTGTACGATGGGGATGCAAACAACCAAAATCATAATGACTAGCGCTTATTAGGGGTGGAGGCAAATGCCTGGCAGCTTTCTGAGCTCTTTGTACAATTACTTCATCCTATGGTCACCCAACAACCCTGTACGACCATTATCCCCTTGTACGGTGACCTGCCCAAGGCTGCAGCACTGGTAAGTGCTGGTGTCCAGCCTCAGCCCCAGGCCGTCTGGCTCGAGGTCCCCGGGCTATCAGTCAGAAGCTCTGCGTCCTAGGTGGTGCCTCTGGGAAAGTTCCTTAATATTCTGGACTCCAGTTTCCCTCTCTATAAACTGGAAGTGTAGGATGCCTGTCTCTCAGGGTGGTTCTCTCTGGCCCCAAGATTATTCTCTTTTCTCTGCACTGCAGAGTGAGATCACCATTAGAGAAACTCACATGCCTCACTATTATCAGGAGGAGAAGAAAAAGGAGAAAACAAAAAGAAAAAGAAAAACCTCATAAGATTTCCTTGAAAAGGCAGTTTTAACGCAGCTGGCTGGCATTTTGAGGGTTTTGTTTCTCCCCCAAGAAAATTCTGCCAGGAATTATCTGATGTTGTCAAAATTTGGGAAAATTCCAAGGATTTTAAAGAGTCACCTTACGTTTCAGTTCTGCATCAGGCCATCACCTGAAGCAGAAACTAATGCTCTTGTCAGATGGGTAACTGCCGGGGATTTGTAATGCATTTCAACGAGGTTAGGTGTGTTAGTCAGACAAGCAGGCCCCCTGGCTCCCTGCACCAGGGCTGAGCTACTGACCATCTACTGCCCCAGATAGGCTGCTCCTGGGGGGACGTGCAGCTACCCTGACAGGAGGGGCGGCATGGCCTTGTATGGGAGAGCTTCATGTTCCTGGAGGAAAAGAAACTTCTTGAAAGTATAGGCTTGAGGTCCTGCCTCCAAGGCTAATGAGGGCCCTTAAAGGATGTCTGTGGGCTCTAGAAAATGCCAGAAGTCTCGGCCATTTGTCAGGCCACTCCCATGAGGCTCCCCTACCGTTTAAACAGCTTCACTGCTGGGAACAAGCCTGGTACTCATGGATTTGGACACTGGGCAAGTCCTGTCTCTCAGTGTCTCGGCTTCCCCACCTATAAATATGGGGATTAGTCTAGAGCAGCAGTTCTCAGAGTGTGGCCTCCCAGTCAGCAGCCTCGGCCTCACCCGGAAACTTGTTAGAAATGCAAATTCTCAGGCCTCATCCCAGACCTACAGAATCAGCGGGGTGGTTCTCAGCAGCTCTGATCTCTGAAGGTGTTCTATCAGTTAAGGTGTGGAGTCCATGCCTGTTGGATCTCCTGAGATTCTTTTCAGGTATGGCCCAACTGAATCAGGGTGGGCCTTGAAGCGTCTTGTTAGGTGAGATCTTAGAAGGAAGAACCAGAAGCTGGAAACCAGAAGAAACCAGAAGAGCAGACGGAAAGGGCGGGCGTGCACGCCACGTGATGGGAGGCAGAGACACAAGCCAAGGAGCCTCAAGAATTGCAGCAAGCCAATGCCAGAATGCTACAGACTTGAGGGAGAAAGCACGGCCTTACCAAGGCCTTGCTTTTGGACTTCTAGCTTTCCAAATCATGAGTCAATCAATTCCTGTTGTTGAGCCAACTGAATGTGTGGTATGTGTCATAGCAGCTCTGGCAAACCAGGACACACGCCCTCAAAAGGATGGCCAGGTCCCAGAGCCCATGTTCTAGGTGCAGACTGAGGCCTTCCCGCTGTGGAACTCTGGAAGTCCTTGGAGGAAGTGGGTCTCTTCACTAGGACGTGTCTCTCTCTAGAACTGATGATGGCCTATTTGTGGAGTGTGGGCCCTATCCAGCCCTGACTGAGGAGCCCACTTGCTTTACCCCATCAGTCCTTCCCAGTCTCACCTCTGAGATTCTCTGTGTCAAATAAATGAGATAATATAAGCAAAGTATCAGGCGCATCATAGGTGCACAAGAAACAAGAGTTCTTATTATCTGTGTGTGCAAAGGGAGAAACCGAGACTTCCCCAAGGCATGAAGCCATGACTTGACTCAACTGTCTGTCTCCAAAGTCCATACTTAGCCTCTTCTCCAATGTGTCTCAAAGTGGGCTCCTGTTATCCCTCTCCTTGCCAGATGGTTTGGTTTCCCAGATGACTGCCTCTTCATGCCCTAATCAAGGAAGGTTCTGTCTTCTGATTCAATAAGAAGGCAACCAATAACAACCAAAGTTGGCTGAAACTCAAATTTCCATTGTCAGCCCAATATTTCCCCCAAATTTCAGACTCACACATCCAACTGCCTTCTTAGCATGTCCTCTTGGACTTCTGAAAGCTACTTTAGACTCAGTCTGGCCAAAGCCAGACCCCAGCATGGCCTTTCCACTCCAGCTAGAGGAATGCCCTTGTCTCTAGTTGCCCAGGCCAATGGAGTTGTTCTTGTCACCTCATTTTATCTATCAGCAAAATCCCAATGGCTTCACCTTCAAAATCTACCCAGAATCTGACCTCCTTCTATCCTTCCATCACCACTGTCTTGGCCAAGCCACCGCCCTCTCTCCCTCTAATCATTGTGGTGGCTTGTCAATGGTCTCCCAGCTTCTACCTTCAACCCCTAGAGTCTGCTCTCCATACAGCCAAAGCTATCCAGATAGAAACAAATTTCTGCTCTTCCCAGTACTCACCCACTCTTTCACCTCCTGCAGGTCTATGCTCAAATGTCATCTTCTCAATGAAGCCTCCTCTGAGCACTCTGGATCCCGGCATTCCCAGACTCACCTGGGACCGACAGTCTCCCTATCCCCACAAGGCCCCTAGAGCCTGGGCTCTCTGCCTCCCCATCCTGACCCTGGGTGGTCACTGCCTGCATGCAAGATGCTTCCCCATCCACATGTGAGCCCTCAAGAACGGGGTGGCTGAGGTATCTGGCCTAACTTTGTATCTTTGGCGTCTGGGTATTCCGCAGTGTGCTGGTTTGAAAGGATGTATGTCCCCTAGAAAAGCCATGTTTTAATCTAAATTCCATTTCATAAAGGCAGAATAATCCCTGTTTGATACTGTATGTTTGAAACTGTAATCAGATCATCTCCCTGGAGATGTGATTTAATCAAGAGTGGTTGTTAAGCTGGATTAGGTGATGACATGTCTCCACCCATTTGGGTGGATCTTGATAAGTTTCTGGAGCCCTATAAAAGAAGAAACATTTTGGAGAATGAAAGAGATTCAGAGAGAGCAGAACAGAACGACATAGCCATGACAAGCAGAGTCCACCAGCCAGCAGCCTTTGGAGATAAAGAAGGAAAATGCCTCCCGGGGAGCTTCATGAAACAGAAAGCCAGGAGAGGAAGCTAGCAGATGATGCTGTGTTCACCATGTGCCCTTCCAGATGAGAGAGGAACCCTGACTGTGTTCACCATGTGTTTTTCCAGATGAGAGAGAAACTCTGACTGTGTTCGCCATGTGCCCTTCCACTTGAGAGAGAAACCCTGAACTTCATCAGCCTTCTTGAATCAAGGTATCTTTCCATGGATGCCTTTGATTGGACATTTCTATAGACTTGTTTTAACTGAGACATTTTCTCAGCCTTAGAACTGTAAACTAGAAACTTATTAAATTTCCCTTTTTAAAATTCATTCTGTTTCTGGTATACTGCATTCCGGTTGCTAGCAAAATAGAACAAGCAGACACTACCATATGCTTGCCAAGAGACCTAGATCAGAGGCAGGATGGAGTCATGGTAAAGAGTGAAGCTTCTGGGGCTTGAATGCCAGAGTTTGAATCCTGGTTCTGCTCTTACCAGTTGTATGACCTTGGGCCAGGCACTCAACCTTTCTATGCCTCTGTTTCCTCATTCGTAAAATCTACCTTCATTCTAGGGTTGTTGTGGAGATTGAAAGAATTAACACACACAAAATGCCTAGAATATAGTAAATGCCCACTTAGCTATGATTAGAACACTTATTATATGCAATGGTGTTTTAGTTTGCAAGCTGCTGGAGTGTGATATGCCAGAACTAGTAAAGCTTTTATAAAGGGGAATTTAATAAGTTACAAGTTTACAGTTCTAAGCCTATAAAAATGTCCAAACTAAGGCATCCATGGAAAGATAACTTAATTCTAGGGATGGGTCAGGAACACCTCTGTCAGTTGGGTACTCATATGGCTGGCATCTGCTGGTCCCTTTTTTACTGGGCTTTGTTGCATTCAGTCTCTTTTCCTGTGGGGGTTCCTCACTTTGCTTCTTTGGGACGGGACTTCATCTCTTGGCTTCTGTTGGCTCTCTCCAGGTTCTGGCTTGCTTAACATCTCATGGCGACATCTGCTAGACTCCAAGAATCTCTAAACATCTATGTCTCTGTGCTCTAAATGTTGGCATCTATGTCGGCTCAGCTCTGAAGTTTCAGTTGGCTCTGTCGTTTCTGACTCTCTCCAAAATGTTTCCCCTTTTGAAGACTCTATTAAGCTAATCAAGACCCACTTGGAATGGGTGGAGTCACATCTCCATCTAATCAAATTTTCCAACCTACAGTATTGAATCAGGATTAAAAGAAACTGGCTGCCCCCACAAGATTGAATCAGGATATTAAAACATGGTTTTCTGGGGTCCTTACAGCTTCAAAATGGCACACATGTCACAAAGGTTCATGGCAGAAGTCAGAAGACCCAGGCTCCAGTTGACCTCTAGTCCCACTCTCTAGGTGACCTTGGACAAGTCCCTCTCTACACGTCATTTTCTATAGCTGCAAAATATAGCTAAGAAGTGATCTGCCCCTGGGATTGGTTTTAACATGGGCTGACAGAACCTTTCACATTCCTTTCAAAATGTGGGACTGAAGTGCCCTTTTCTTGAACACGGGCTGCAATGTGACTCACCTCTAGTGAACGGAATGCAGTGTGAAGAGACAATGGGTGGTTTTTAAGAAACAGACATTGCTGTGTCCACCTCACTGTTCAGGAATTGCTCACTTTGGGGGAAGCCAGCTGCCCTGTTTTAAGGACACTTGTTTTAGTTTCCTTGGCTGTTCAAGCAGATATCATGTAGTGGATTGGCTCACACAATAGAAATTTATTGGCTCACAAATTTGAAGCTAGGAAAAAGTCCAAATCAAGGCATCATCGAGGCAATACTTTCTTCCAGAAGACTGACATTGCGGGGCTGGCTGCCAGTGACCCTCGGTCCTGGGATGACATGGGAAATTGCACATGGCGGCCTCTCCTGGCCTTTCCATTCTCTTCTGGGTTCTGTTGACATTCAGCTCTTGCTTCTGGTGGCTTTCTCTCTGTTTGAATTTCGTTCTCTTATAAAGGACTCTAATAATACAATTAAGACCCACCCTTATTGACCTTAGCTTGAAATCAGCTCATCAAAAGGTCCTACTTACAATGGGTTCACACCCATGGAACGGACTAAGTTGAAGAACATGCTTTTCGGAGTACATAGCTCCAAACCACCGCAGCACTCAACAGCCCCACAGAGAAGCCTACCTTCGAGGCAGATACACCCCCACCCTGACCTCCCCAAGATGACAGCAGGGTCAGTCAGCAACTTGTCTGTAGCCTTAAGAGACACTGAGCCAGAACCATCCTCTAACACAGTGAGAATAATATATATCCATCAATGTTTGAAGCCCCTGGCTTTGGGGGTACTTTGTAAGGCAGCAACAGATAATTAAGACAGCCCCCTTTGCCCTCTGACAGTCCAGACCCCTGTGAGACCCACTTCTTTCAAGCCCCCACATGCAGCCTGGTCCCTGGAGGCCTCTACTCAATGTAATTTTTTGACACCAAACTTTAGTGGGTTTTCTCTGAGCAACCTACAGAGCAGCAGGGGGAAAGTTCTATATAGAGTTTTCAGGTTCTCATTCCTGCAAAGCAGGCTCAAAACAAGTCCCAGGCCCTGGGGTGTAGCCCTTTCCCTTGTGCTTGCTCAGCTGGCATTTCCCCAGGGCAAGGCACCCCTGCCAGCAGGGCAGCGAATGACCCCCTAATGTCCTCAAGTACCAGCAGGAGGCCAGGGAGGAGAGAGCCAAAGTAAACAAGGAGAAAGGCACAGGGCAGACTGGAAATCCAAAGCAGATTTCCCACCTGAAATAGCGAAGACATATATATATATATATGTATATATATAAATATATAAATATTCACATACCTGTAGTCCATACATGGTGTACAATCAATGGCTCAGAATATCATCACATAGCTGTATATTCATCACCATGGTCACTTTTTAGAACATTTACATCACTCCAGAAAAATAAAGAAAACAAAGAAAAACTCATACATCTCACACTCCTTACCCCTCCCTCTCACTGACCACTAGTATTTCCATCTACCCAATGTATTTTACCCTTCGTTCCCCCCATTACTTATTTATTTTTTATCCTTACTTTCTTTACTCATCTGTCCATACCCTGGATAAAAACAGCATGAGACACAAGGTTTTCACAGTCACGCAGTCACATTGTAAAAATTATATCTTTATACAATCATCTTCAAGAACCAAGGCTACTTGATTACAGCTCAACAGTTTCAGGTACTTCCCTCCAGACACTCTAATACACCACACTAAAAAGGGATATCTATATAATGCATAAGAATAACCTCCAGGATAACTTCTCAACTCTGTTTGAAATTTCTCAACCACTGGAACTTTATTTGGTTTCATTCCCCTCTTCCCACTTTTGGTCAAGAAGGCTTTCTCAATCTCTAGATGCTGGGTCAAAACCTGGGAGTTCTGTCCCACGTTGCCAGGGAGATTTACACCCCTAGGAGGCAGGTCCTGGGTAGGGGGGAGAACAGTGAGATCACCTGCTGAGTTGGCTTAGAGAGAAATGCCAGACCTAAGCAACGAAAGAGGTTCTCTGGGGGTGATTCTTAGGCATAATTTTAAGCAGGAATAGGGGCGAACCCCAAGATCGAGGGCTCATCCTATTGATTTGGTTGTTCCCACTGCTTCCAAGAATATCAGAAATTCATCAAATGGGGAAGGTGAATATTTTCAAAGACCTATATTTAAGCACCTTTTTATGTTCATCATTCAGCTGCCACAGAAATGAGGAAACAGTGGTGCCCTTATTTACTTATTTATTTTTTGCTTTTTTGACAAAAGCAAAACAAATCAACTGACAAATGCATAAACAAAACGTGGTGCGTGCCTACAATAGAGCACGATTCAGCCATAAAATGGACTGAGATTCTGATTCATGCAACAATAGAGATGAACCCTGAAAATATTACAGTGAAATAAATAAATAAAATTACAGTGAAAAAAGGCAGACACAAAAAAGACACATATTGCATGATTCCATTTGTGTGAAACGTCCAGAATAGGCAAATGCACAGAAAACTGGATTGGTGGTTGCCAGGGGCTACAGGGAGGGAAGGATGGGGAGTGACCACTTGTGCATACCAGGCTTTCTTTGAGGATGATGAAAATGTTCTAATTTGATAGTAGTGATGGTGGCGCAACTCTGCAGATATACTAAAAGCCACTAGATTGCACACTGAGGAGCCAAATGTTATGGTGTGTGGACCACATCACAACAAAGCTGTTTAGAACAGTCGTGCAGGTCTTCCCAAAGAAAGTGCTGGAGGATGAGGCCCGGTTCAGAGCTGAGATTCCAGGAGTGACACCTATGGTGACAAGAAGCACTCAGGCAGCAAGGAAATCTGCCTTGCATACACGGAGCCACTGCCTGCCCTCCTGCCAATTGAGCCATGTCCATGTACACAACCAACCCCACAACCAACCCCACTGCCGGCTGTGCTGTCGGTCACTCCACAGTGTGCATGGCCAACCCCACTGCTGGCTGTGCTGTCGGTCACTCCACAGTGTGCATGGCCAACCCCACTGCTGGCTGTGCTGTCGGTCACTCCACAGTGTGCATGGCCAACCCCACTGCTGGCTGTGCTGTCGGTCACTTCATAGTTTGTACGACCAACCCCATTGCCAGCTGTGCTGCTGGTCAACCACACTGTTGGCTGTGCTGCTGGTCACTCCACAGGGTGCACAGACAACCACACTGTGGGCTGTGCTGTGGTCACTCTGCAGTGTGAATGGCCAACCATACAACTGGCCACACTGTTGGCCAGATAGCCAGAGCAGAGACAGCCCCTGGGTGGGACACAAAAGAGTCCGAAGCCTCAGCATCCTGCACAGCTGCTCTGACACTAGAGAGGGATTCCCCATGAGAAAAGAGGGAGCCTGCATAACTACTGGGACATCTGTACAAAAATGACTATTTCCAGAAGAAACATTTTCAGAAGTGGAATTGCTAGGTGAAAAGATACGGAAACGTTGAGAATTTTGAGGTACCTTTCACCACAAAGCTTGGTTCCACTAGTGGTATGTCAAACTCTTAGAATTGAAAATTGCTAATAAAAAACTTAGCAGATTTTTAATAATCGCAAAGGCTAGTATTTAAATTTTATATTTCTTTGATTACTTAGTGATTGTTGAGTGTTTTTTCCATGTTTATTGGCCATTTACACTCATTCTTTTGAGAACTGCTTATTCATATCTTCCCTATTACTCTCTTGCAGACTTTGCCTTTTTTATGGTTTTGTAAGTGCTTTATGAATTAAAATGTTCATCCTTTGTTGTATATTGTAATTATTTTTTGTGTGTGTATTTGCTTTTTATTACAATTTATGGTGTCCCAGTGTAAAAGTTCTTTTTTTGCTTTTGTGTATGAGCATTTCTTCCCTACCTTAAAGATATATCAGTATACTTATTTTCTTCTAGTACTTTTATTATTTCAGTTTTTCCCTTATCTTTCATTGAAAAGGAACTTTCAATCCAATGTGAATTTATCTGTGGATATGGCATGACATAGAAATTTCAGTTTTTACAAATAGTTGACCAGTTGGTTCATTATCATAGCAAATAAACCACCATTTTCCCAATGATTTATAATGCTATCTTTATCAAATATTTAATTCCTATGGGTCTCTGGCCTATTTCTGGGCCATCTTGTTTCTTCCAAACCTTTAATCATCATGGCTTTCACTGATTTAACATTTGGTAGTGCAAGTCCTCCCTCATTCTGTTTGCTTTAAATTTCATTGTGAAATATGGCCTACAGAAATGTACACTGCTGGATGCAGAGTTTAATGGTGAAAGCAAAGAGCTGTGTAAGCAGAAACCAGATGCAGAGAAGATATTGGAAATACTCCAGGATCTCCCCCTGTGTTTCCTTTTGATCCCCCTTTCTCCCTAAGAGGTACTATTTGTCTGACTCTAGGGAAGCCACAGCCACACCCTGGCAGCTGGGCATTCTCCAGCCACACTGAGATGTCTATAAAGAGACCCATGACCCCCATCCCCTCGTATCCTCTATGGTCCATGTGACACTGGGGACGGACAACCAAACACCAGACATCATTGAGGTTCTCCAGGCCACCTGAATCTTGGCCAATCTCTCTCTGTCTCTCTAGCATTCATTCAGTCATTATTTTTTTCCACAAATATTTGAGGGCCTACTATGTGCCAGGTGCTGCAGAGCCAATGATGGGAGATGGACAGACTCGAAGGCTTTGCTCCCATGGAATTAACCTCCCAGGGCTCAAAAGTCATCTAACCAGTGGGGAAATAAGTGAACAGGTTATTTCAGATGCTGAAATGAGCTATGAAGTGAAGCAGGATGGTGTGGTGGAAAGTGACCAAACTCTGAGAGTCTGAGCTGAGCCCTGATGGGTGAGAGGGCATCTGAGGGAGGGCCATTCTAGGCAGAGGGTACAGCAAGGCCTTCAGAGAAGGTGAGATATAGGGAAAAACTGAGTAGAGGTGAGGATGTTAGCCATGTGGGTACCCGGAGGACAGACCTGCAAGGCAGAGATGTTCTAATGCAGAGCAGAGGGGATCCCTGCATTAGAAGGAGTATATATGATCATTGAACACATGAGGAGATGCTAAATCTCACCAGTCATCAGGGCAACACAAATCAAGATGCGATGACATACAGTTTGACATCCTCCAGACTGGCAAAAACAGAAGATCTGATAATTCCAAGTATTGATGAGAATACGGAGTTTTATCATAACTTAAACTGTTAGGTACCACCTTGTAATGTTGAAACATCTCATATCCTAGGAGCAAACAACTCTTCTCCTAGGAATATACTCGACATAAATTTAGGCCCAGGCACACCAGCAGATGGACACACTAATGTCCACAGCAGTGTTATTCAAAATGACACAAAATGGAAACAACCTGATTCCATCAGTAGGAAAATGGATAAATAGACTATGGCAGAGTTTTATACAGAGTGAAAGTAAACTAACTGTATTTACATGCAACAACATAGAGGCAGCTGAGTTACCTAAGTGGAATGTAGAAAATTCTAGAAAGTGACATACTGTAAGATACCTTTTTCATAAAGTTAAAAAATAAAAATAAAAACAAGCCAGGACATCTGGCTTCTGTTTAAAACATAGAAAGTTGGAAACAGCCTTGTTTCAGACAATATGCTAACTCATAACTGTGGAATTCATCAGAGCCCTAAGGTCACTGGGCAATCAATTAACTCAGAATCTCAGAAAAGGCAGGACCTTCAAGAAGAGACAAACATCTAAGCACTTGCTTATTTCAAATATTTTAAAAAACAATAGCTAGAATTTTCCAAAATTAATAACATACATGGATTGACAGATCCAAGCAGCTCAGAGAATGCCAAGCAAGGTAAATACAAAATAGAAATAAAACAAAACTTAAAATGAATTATATTCAAACTGCTTAAAACCAAAGACAAAGAGAAAATATTGAAGGCAGCCAGAGTTAAAAGACATTAAATACAAAGATAAGTATTACAGCAGATTTCTCATCAAACTATGCAAGCCAGAAGATAATGGAGCAACATGCACTGTTGCTCAAAACAACAAAAAACCCGGTCAACCCAGATTGTATAGCCAGTGAAAACACCATTCAAAAAGAAGTAAAAATAAAGACTTTCTTTCTCAGGCAGATAAATGCTGAGAATTTATTGCCAGAAGACCTGAATTTTAAAAATGTTAAAGGAAGTTCTTCAAGTAGAAGGAATATTATACCAGAAACATTGATCTATACAAAGAAATAAAGAGTTCTGGAAATTTAATCTGAAAGGAAAAATCAAATTTATATTTTCTTATATTTAATTACTCAAAAATATAAATGACTGTATAAATAAAAAATAGTAGCACTGTATTGTGTATTATAACATACGTAAAAGTAAATGTATGAAAATAATAGCACAGAGCATGAAAATGAAAAAGTGGAAATATTGAGAGCATACTGATATAAGGTCCTTATACAAAATGTGTAACAGTATACTATTACTTAAAGGTAGGCTCTGATTAATTAAACATGTATAATATAAATCCTAGGACAATCATTAAGCAATTTTTAAAAGAGATATAATTAATAAGCCAACAGTGGAGTTAAATGGAGGCATAAATATATTCAACTGATTCAAAAGAAGGCAGAAAAAAAGAAAAAAGAAGCAAAGAACACATGGAACAAATAGAAAATAGAAAGACGGCAGGTTTTAACCCAAACAAATCAATAATTACATTAAATGTAATGATCTACACATTTAAAAGTCACAGTTTGTCAGTCTGGGATAAAAAAAAATGAGACCCAACAATATGCTGTTCATAAGAAACCATTTTAAATATAAAGAGACAGACAGGTTAAAAGCAAAAGCTTGGAAAAACACATACCATGCAAATACCAATCTAAAGAAAGTTGGAGTATCCATATTAGTACCAGGAAAAGCAGACAGCAAAACAAGGAATATTACCAAGAAAAAGACAGTCGTCACACAGCAATAAAGGGATCAATTCTCCAAGAAGACATAACAATCCTAAATATCTGTGCACTTCACAAGAGAGCTTCAAATGACCTGAAACAAAAACTCATGGGTCTGAAAAGAGATACAGCTAATTCACCACTACAGTTGGAGAGTTCAGTAATGCCTTCTCAGTAATTAATAGAGCAAGCAGAGAGAAAATCAGCAAGGATATAGAAAACTGAATAACACCATCAACCCATTTGACCTGATATTACAGATCACTCCACCTATCACAGAGTACACATCCACCCACCATCAACACATCCATCCATCCATCCATCCATCCATCCATCCATCAGTCCACTCATGCACCCGTTCATCCATCCATATATCTATGTACCAACCCCTCCATCCATCCACCCACCCATATATATATATATATCCATCCATCTATACATACATACATACATACATACACCCAACAAACCCCTACTAGGTGTTTATTAGAAGCCACACACTACACTAAGCAGAGATACATCAAGCACAGCTGCTCCCCTCAGGGAGCTTACAGAGTGCCTGGCGGATAGACTCGCAGACAGATCATTTCTTCTACAGGGTGGTTTGTGTCATGATCCAAGCAAATGCAGAGGGAATAGGAGACACTCAGGAGGGTGAAGCCCACTCACCTAGCACCCAGCACAGCAAAGACCCTAAGCAATGTCTACTAAATTTGTTTTACTTTTTTTGACTATGACTTTGGATTATGAGACATTTTTTGGACTATGGATTTTTGAATTGTGAATACATTTTATGTTCGTTAACTTGTTTACAGTCCCCACCCACCCACCCACCCACTCCCAGCATGCAGTTTCCTTGAGAACGGGGACTGCGATGGTCTTGTTCACTGCCATCTCCCAGGACCCAGAACGGTCTATGCTGCCACACAGAAAGTGCTCAATAAATGTGCCTATGCTGAAGAACGTGTTTCTCTTCTAGTTCCATGGGCTTCCCGATTCTGACTTTGTCTCCCATTTTCAACCCTGTGCTTTCAGAATATGCCAAAAAGTCTGCTTTGCAGGGTTGCCTTTCAGAAATTTTGCAGGACCTGAAACTGGAATTGCCTCTTTAGTTCTCCCTACTGCTGGGCCCCATCATGCACATATATTGGCTTTGCCTGCCCAGCATCTGTTTCCCATCACCTGGCAACTGCACCCTGTTGATTTCCTTCTAGGGAACCAACCATCCACATTCCCATCTGTGAGGTTCAGGTGGGGATGAATCCATTTCGTCACTCCAGGGGTGGGCAACTGACCTAGTCCCAGCCAATCAGAGCCTCATATCAATATCAATGGGACGATAATATTAGTAGTAATAGGAAGCACTTAACATGTGGCAGGCACCGTTTTAAGAAATTTTCAAGAACGGATAATGGGAAGAAGGATGGATAATTGTACAGGTGATGGATGGATGGATGGATGGATGAGGAGATGAACAAAAAGCTAGCTGGATGGATGTGGTAGTTAGATTCAGGTGTCAACTTGGCCAGGTGAAGGCACCTAGTTCCGTTGCTCATCTGTTGCTGATTTACATCTGCGGTCAGCTAGGAGGCGTGCCTGCTGCAGTGAATGACGTTTAACTTAACTGGCTGGTGCTTAAATGAGAGAGCTCAACGTAGCACAGCCCAAGCAGCTCAGCATACCTTATCTCAGCACTCATAGCTCAGCCCAGGCCTTTGTAGATGAAGAATGAAAATCACCCCGGGGAAAGTTGTTGGAACCCAGAGGCCTGGAGAGAAGGCCAGTAGAGACCACCCTGTGCCTTCCCATGTAAATCCACTTTTATTAAAAACCAATCCATTTCTGGTGTGTTGCATTCCGGCAGCTAGCAAACTAGAACAATGGATAATGAGTGCATAGGTAGGAGGGGTGGGTAGACAGATGTGTGGATAGATGGATAGTTGTGTGAATAGATCAAAGTGGGCATGGAACGTTCACCAAGCAAGACCATCTTCTGGGCCATAAAAAGACTTCAACAAATTTAAAATAACCGAAATTAAACAAAGTATGTTCTTAGAATCTAATGGAATTAAACTAGAAAGATATTAAAAACAGTAAGGTATCTGTAAAATATCCCAAAATATTTAGAAATTAAACAATTCACTTTCAAATATCCCAGGGGTGAAAGAAGAAATTAGGAAAAATTTTGAATTAAATGAAAATGAAAACACGACACATCAATTTATGCGACATGACTGAAGTAGTGCCTGCCTAGAATCCTGCCTAGCATAGGGAAGTACCTCAGTAAATACTCAGTTATGAATGTACAAAGTATATAATGGTCTAAGTAACCACGTGATTACTGCCACAAACAGGGGGATCATTACCCATGAGGAAAAATCATTCCACAAATGGATAAATCCAAAGATAATGGCTGGAATATTACTATAGTTAGTTGGACTCAAATGGGGAAACTGAGGCTTAGAGAGGATAGGGTCCAAGGTCACAGGAGAGTAGAGATGAATAAGAACTAAATGCTATTTCCACTGTATTCTAACTGCTAGAACACACTTCTTTAGTGCCTGTTCTTTAGGATCTCTGATGTCCTTAAGACTCTGGCATGAACCCACCTGGGACACCAACCCTCTGGCCCAACTTTCTGGGCTTATTTCTTTTCGTTTCTTCCCAGGTTGGAAATGCTGCAGGGCACCTGCCCCACATGGGCAATTTGCTTTGCCACTAGAAATCACTTCTTGTTTGTAAACTTCTTTAGCAGAGTTTGCCACATTCAGCAGGATTTAAAAGAGGTGATCAGCAGGTCTTGTTAGCACTAATGGGAGAGGGTTTATTGCTCCATTCTCCAAGGCCTGAATGGCACAGAAAGAAATAATCAGAGCTACTCAGAATGGGCTCCTGTGGCCCCATTAACCATAGGAGGGCGGGGAGAGGGGGGAGGAGTGGCCTCCAGGGGGTGCCGGCAGCCAAGAGCCCATGCCTGCCCCAGAATCGGACAGCCCCCCAGGGCCCACCTCAGCAGGAAGAGCGAGGCTCCAGGAGCACAACTTCAGGGAAGGGAGGTTCACTCCGCAATAAGATGTCTGGCCATCCATAACTCGTTTTGAGAATGGACGTTCTTTAACAAGAAAATTACAAGTTTGGCCTTAACTGTGACTTTAAGAAGAAGCCGCCTTCTTGAATTCGAATCACAGCATCAAGGGATGAAGTCCGTCCGCCCTCCCTTCTTCCCTTCCAGCTTCATCGAGGAAAAGAAAGGAAACCAGCTTCATCAAGGACTCACCTTTGCACTGAGTCCCTGGCCAGGAAACTCTCGGACAGGTCTTCTATCCTAAGTTTCCCAGTGACCCTGAACAGCAGAGCTGGAGGCTCAGAGTCTTACAGACGCGCCCAGGTCAGGTTAGGGACGTGGGGCAAATTCAAACCCGAGTCTGTCGGACACTGTGTTCACATAAATCTGACTACAGAAGTCGGCTCTGTAGTTCAGCGTTCAGATACCCACAGCACTTCTTAACACACTGTGCCGGTTTGAAAAAGATTTATGTACCCTAGAAAAGCCATGTTTTAATCCTAATCAACCTTGTGAGAGCAACAGTTTCTTCCAATCCCTACTCAGTACTGTACTTGGAAACTCTAATTAGCTTATCCCCATGGAGATGTGACTCACTCACTCAGTGTGGGTATGAAACTTGATAGGTGGAGACGTGTCTCCACCCATTCCCAGTGGGTCTTGTTTGGTTGTACTGGAATCCTTTAAAAGAAGAGGCATTTTGGAAAAAGCTACAGAATGACAAGAGAGAAAGTCAGGAGATTCAGAGAGAGCAGAGAAGAACCACAGACACGAGAAAGCCACAACAGAAAACGCTGTAGACCCACGAAGCAGAGGGTCCACCAGCCAACGGCTTTTGGAGATGAAAAAGGAAAATGCCTTCCGGGTTGCTTCATGAAACACAAAGCCAGGAGAGAAAGCGAGCAGACTTCGCCACCTGCCCTTCTAGCCGAAAGAGAAACCCTGAACGTTATCGGCCTTCTCAAACCAAGGTATCTATCCCTGGATGCCTTAGATTGGACATTTCTATAGACTTGTTTTAATTGGGACATTTTCTCGGCCTTAGAACCATAAATTAGCAATTTATTAAATTCCCCTTTTTAAAAGCCATTCCATTTCTGGGATATCGCAGTCCAGCAGCTAGCAAACTAGAACACACATCTTTGCGTTCTGACATCCGCGAAGGGGCTCTGTGGTAAGAGAATCGAAAGGACAGTGTGCATACGGGAGAGAAGCCAGGCAGAAGCAAGTCAAGTCATGAAGAAACAGACCGAGAGAGAGGAGAGAATAAGAAACCAGTCCTGTCGTATCTTAGAGCTGGATTTAACTGTGCCTGAATTCTCAGTTCTATAAAATAATACATTAATCCAATCCCCTTTCTCCCCATTGTCTTTATTCATTCTTTCCTATCCTCCCCCCACCTTTTTTTCTTAACCCTGTATAAATTGGCCTTTCTGGCACAACAGAGAGTTCTCAATGCCAAACGTGTGGGCTTGTCTGTGTTGTTTCCTTTCTGGACGGTGGTTCTGGATGATGATAAACAATTCTCTTTCCTGCAGGTTCTCCTTGTCCTGCTATGTCATATTTCCTCTATCTTCCTGCCCCCAGGCTTCCTCTCCCTGCTTCTAACCTTCCATTGGTTGTTCCCAGTACAGAGTCTCAAATGCACTGAGCACATTCCCGACACAGGGCCTTTGCACCTGCCATTTCCTCTGCCAGACTTTCCCATGCACTCTCTCCCCTTGATAACTTGTCAAGCAACACGTCCCCAAGAAATCCCCTCCTGGCTACCCTGTCCTATAGGCCCCCTTAGTGTCTGCTCTAGTTTGCCAGCCGCCAGGATGCACTATACCAGAAATGGAACAGCTTTTAAAAACGGGAATTTAATAAGTTGCTAGTTAACAGTCCTAAGGTCTTAAAATCATCCAAAATAAAACAAATATAAGGCATCCAGGGAAAGATACATTGGTTCAAGAAGGCTGATGAAGTTCAGGGTTTCTCTCTCAAGTGGAAGAGTACATGGCAAACATGGTGATGTCTGCTAGCTTTTTCTCTAGGCCTCTTGCTTCATGAAGCTTCCCAGGAGGCATTTTCCTTCTTCATCTCCAAAGGTCGCTGGCTGGTGGACTCTGTGATTCTTTCATCCTTCTGTCGTGGGTCTGCGGCTCTCTCCTTGCTCTTAAGAGGAACTCTCTCCGAAATGCTTCCTCTTTTATAGAATTTCAGTAAAATAATCAAGACCCACATAGAATGGGTGGAGACACGTCTCCATCTAATCAAATTTAATACCCACAATTGATTGAGTCATATCTCCGTGGAGATAACCTAATGAAGTTTCCAAGTGCTGAATAGGGATTAGAAGAAACCATTGCTCTTACTTGATTGATGAGGATTAAAATATAGCTTTTCTAGGGCACATAAATCCTTTCAAACCGGCACAGTGCCCGTAATTCTAATACCTCCTCCTGCTTCTCTTCCACCATTGCACTTCGCGCTACCTGTAATGATGTCCCACCTGCTTGTGGGTCACCTGCCGCTCCGCCGGAACGTCAGCACCCCGGGGACAGGGGCCAAGTCCGTCTCCAGCGCACCAGACCCCGCAAAGGGCCTGCCCGATGACTGAAGCTTTAAATACCCAAAGCTCGCCTTTGGAAGAGATCTTTTCTTAGACCATGAATTGTGATCAAGGAAGGAGCAGCGTCGGAATGCATGTAAATACCATCATTACCAGAAGTGAAAAGTCTGACAAAAATGGTGTTTACAACTGCTTCGGATACCCCGCACCTGGAAAGAAGCTGTTTGAGCTGGAAGATGGGGCTCTCCAATGTTTTTAAAACATCAGACTTAGCAGTTCCAGCTGGGTTTGGGGTCTACTAACTCACTGGGACACCCCGCTTCTCAGCTCAGCTAGAATGTTACCAGGTATAAGTGCATCTACACATCCAGATCTGCAGGTCTCCTCTAACCAATGGATGCGGAGCAGGAAGAGCTGTTATGCTGACCCCAGGAGGGAGGTGCTGGGCCGAGTACTCTGGATATGGACTCATGCAGCTTCCCGGTCCGCATCATAGCTACCAGCGCCCCCAGTGAAGGACCTGAGTCCTTTGGCAGACCCAAGCTCCACCAGGGATTTAAGGTTCAGTTGGAATCAAGTCAACCCTGGGACCTGCCTCCAACCCCTCAAAGACACATCCAGCTGCCAGGAGTAGCATCAAAGTCCCTGAAGGCCTTGGATTATGGCGAAGTACACTTGGATGCTATGAAACTCCCAGATCAAGGGGTCTCGGACTTGCTCTCTCTTAAGTCTAAGTATATAAGTGGGAAAAATTTGGTTAGCAAATTGGAGTATCTGAACAAGTTCTTCCATCCATCCAACTGTCCATTTACTCTTTTGTCCATCCATCTATTTATCCATCCTTCTACCCACTATCCATATATCCACCCATCCATCTATCATTCACCGGTTATCCATCCTTCCAGCCATCTCCCCACAGCACCATACCACCACCCATCTACCTATCATCAATGTACCCAGCCATCCATTTACGCACCCATCATCCATCCATCCATCCATCCATCCATCCATCCATCCATCCACCCATCCATCCATCCATCCATCTATAGATAGATGTCTATCATAAGGCTAGGCATTATGAAACACAGCCCCTCCCCTCAAGGAGCTTACAGAGCAGCCTGGGAGACAGACACACAGACAGCGTGGTTGGTGTCATGACGGATGCAGAGGGAACAGCGGGGCACTAGAGAGGTGAAGCCTACAGACCCAGCACCCAGCATAGCAAAGGCCCTCTGCGATGTCTGCTGAGTTTGTTTGACTTGTTTTGAATATGATTTTTGAATATGAAACATTTTAGACCATGAATTTTTGAATTGTTAATGGACTCTGTTTGTTTCTTAACCTGTTTCCTGTCCATCCCTCCCTATCACCACCACCAGAAGGCAGCTTCCACGAGAACAAGTACTGTGATTGTTCCATTCACTGCTATACCGGGACCTAGAAGGATGGCCGCCATGTAGAAGGTCCTCAATGAAGACGTGCAGGCTAAATGAATGTGGTTCGATTCTGGTTTCATGCGGTTCCTGATCCTGACTTTGGAACTAATCAACTTATTTGGCTTGCAGACGTACCTTTCAGAGCTTCTGTAGGATTTGAAACTGGACTCACATCTTAAATTCTCCCTCCTCCTATGCCCCGCTGTGGGCATGTGCTGTTTCTGCCTGCCCAGCATCCATTCCCCATCATCTGGCCGTGTGCTCTGGGGAGCTACCCCCATCCTCACTGCCACTGCTCAGAAGTGGGCGTGGGAGACAGGCCCACACAGTCAGAGCCCTGCACTACTGAGTCAGCACAACTGGTCCAGAGACAATAGCAGAAAACATTTATTTTGTGCCGATACTGGCCAATTTCCACTTATTAATTCTTTTCATCTTTAGAACCCTATAAGATAGATATATTATTATTATCCTCATCTCACAAATGATAAACTAAGCCTTCAAAAATATGAGTCTGGTCTAAGGTCACACAGCTCTTAAATGTCAAAGTCAGGATTTGAACGCTGGCTGCACGCCTCCAAAGTGGGGTTCCAGAATGCTGCGTCTTCTAGACTACCGCGTCTTCCAGACTACCGCGTCTTCCAGACTGCCGTGTCTTCTAGACTACCGTGTCTCCAGGCTTAGGCTCAAGCTACTGAGCAAGAGATATCCTTTGCACTGAGATCCTGAAGCTATCAGACCATCTTCCAGGAGAGGAAGAGAAGGAAGCAACCAGAGGCTATCCCTGTGAGCCTCCAGGTGTTTGGATTTGCTAAAGCTGACAAAATGCAACATATCAAAAATGGGTTGGCTTTTACAATGAGGATTTACGAGCAGATGGTTTCTGGACTCCTCTGTCACATGGCAACACACATGGCAATGTCTGCTGGTCCTCTGCTCCCAGATTTCATTGCTTCCAGCTTCTGGCTCAGTGGCCTCCTCTATCAGCTGCTCAGTGTTTCTCTCTTCTTTGCTTCTGTCTCTCTTAGCTTCTGTGGAGTTTTTCCTCTAAAATTCTCTGTGTTTAGCTTCCTTCTCTTCTCCTCTTAAAAAGGATTCCAGAAAGCGGATTAAGACCCACCCTCGGGCACTTCTCAACTCACCAACGATCGTCTATACCCACAGGTATACATTAAAAGAACATGATCTCGGGGTTTGCCTCTATGAAACTTATTCCTGCAAAGGATAGGCTAAGCCTACTTATAATTAGGCCTAAGAGTCACCCCCAGAGAACCTCTTTTATTGCTCAGACATGGCCTCCCTCTCTAAGCCAACTCGGCAGGTGAACTCACTGCTCTTCCCTTTATGTGGGACATGACTCCCAGGGGTGTAAACCTCCCTGGCAATGTGGGACAGAAATCCCGGGATGAGCTTGGACCTGGCCTCAAGGGATCATGAAAGCCTTCTTGACCAAAAAGAGGAAAAGAGAAATGAGACAAAATAAAGTTTCAGTGGCTGAGAGATTTCAGAGTCGAGAGGTTATCCTGGAGGTTATTCTTATGCATTATATAGATATCTCTTTTTTTATTTTTATTTTGCATGGGCAGGCACCAGGAATCAAACTCGGGTCTCCAGCATGGCAGGTGAGAATTCTGCCACTGAGCCACCATCACACCACCCAGATATCCCTTTTCAGTTTATGGTGTGTTAGAGTGGCTGGAGGAAAGTATCTGAAAGTGTTGAGCAATGTTCCAGTAGCCTTGATTCTTTTGGACGATTGTATAATGATATTGCTTTTACAATGTAAAAGGGTATGGACAGATGAGTAAAAAATATGGATAAAAAAATAAATAAAAGATAGGGGAATAGGGATAAAATAAATTGGAAAATGGAAATACTAGTGGTCAATGAGAGGGAGGGATAAGGGGAATGGTATATATGAGTTTTATCTTTTTTCTTTTTACTTCTTTTTCTGGAGTGCTGCAAATGTTCTAATAACCATCATGGTGATGAATCTACAACTATGCAATGATATAGTGAGCCACTGATTCTATACCATGTATGGACTCTATGTGTATGAAGATTTGTCAATAAAAATATTTTTTAGAAAAAATATTTTTTCTAAAATATTTTTATATTTTAGAAAATATCTTTCCTGGGGTACATACAGCTTCAAGCCATCACGCCAGGCCAATGAAAAATGCTTAAGTCACCCCCAATTTCAAGCTCAAATATGTCACTAAGGGGGCAGGGGCTTCCAGTCACCTTGGCATCACCAGCCTGTTGCTTTCTGCTCGGTCCTCCTCAGAGCTGCCCAGAATTCTTTTTTGTGTCCATTACAGCTGGTCTGTTTGCCCAGGGTGGCAGGTAACATTATGGACCCCAGAAAAAAAAATACCCTCTTTATCTCGACCCCATTCCTGTGATTGTAAGCCCATTGTATATAGGACCTTTGGAAGATGTTATTTTTAGGAAGATGTGGCCCAAGTGAATGGGTCTTAATCCCATTACTGGAGTCCTTAAAGAGAAAAGGCCACAGGCAGGAGCCGGAGGCTGGAAAGTCAGCTGGGACTCAGAAGAGAAAGGAGAGGATGTCACCACATGCACCAGGAAAATCGTGGAGCCCCAAGAATGCTACCAACCCCAGGAGGAAGCAAGCCTTCTAGCCTCTGAAACCATGAGTCAACACATTGCTATTGTTTAAGCCAAGCCACTGTGTGGTGTTTGTCTTGGCAGCCTGGAAACTAAGACACCCAGGTGCCTCTAAAATTGAAGCCCGAACCTTCAAGAACCTTTTGAGAGCTGGACATAGTCTGGAATAGTCTTCCTCACATTCCCACAACTTTCTTCATCATATGTCCCTAATCTGCTTTGCATGAAACCCAGGGACATTCACAGCTGTGTATATGCACTCATTCTTGGGTTGACGGCCTTTTTTTTTTTTTTTTGCATGGGCAGGCACTGGAATTCGAACTCGGGTCTCCAGCATGGCAGGCGAGAATTCTACCTGCTGAGCCACCACGGCCTGCCCGCTGATAGACTTTTGAGCATTTGTTTGTTTACTGCCCTAGAGGTCCTGGTCCCCAGGGCAGCCTGCACACACCAGGTCAGCAGAACTGGTTGTCTAAATTTGAAAACATCTGCAGATCAGTGGCTAAGGAGCAGTGGCCTCAAGCCCTCCAGGAGCCTCTTCTTCGGGACCCCCAAACATCCCCACGATTCAGAATTAACACCTGCCATGAAAAGCCACAGCTGGCCCCTCCCTGAGTGGTCAGTGCTGGGATAAAAACAGTTGTTGACTATTTCGAACACCCCCAATGCCTGCCCTCACTTGCTCCCTAAGCTGCATTTTCTCAATAACCATTCTCAGAGTGTCTCGCTTACACCAAATCTTGGATAAGATAACTCAGACCCAGGGGCCCTGCCCTTGAGATGTCTGAGGTCTAGTGGAAAAGGCCTCTGTTGAGAAAACATAAGTAGACGGGCTGGTGTTCCGGGGCCAAGGGCCTGATGGCATCACGGGAACAGTGGTCGGTGGCACTCCCCAGGAAGGCAGCCTTTGCACTGAGCTCTGGTGGAGGCAAGGACGCTCACCAGCAAAGAGGCTGAATGAGCAGCAAGCAAAAGGCAAAGCTGTCCCAGGAGGAACAGCGGGGTGGGGGTGGGGGTCTCACCTCTTGGAAAACCATCTCTGTGGCAGCTCTAAGGGTCTAAGTGGGTTTGGCATGGGTGCCAGTCCATCATTCCAAACCCTGCCACAAGGTCCCCAAGGGCAGTTTTGCTCCCTGGGGTGGGGGCGAGGGTAGACCAGAAAGCCACAGAGTCATCTCTCTTAACTTCGAAACAGTGCAAACCCTCCCTTTGCACTTTCATTAAATTTCTTCTCCTTATATTACATCTTGGGGCCTCTTAGAAGTCAAGGGCTTCGAAGTCAAGGGCTGGAAAGTCCCAGGAGGTCATTTTGTCCAGTCCTCTCTTTGATGCCACAGCATCCTTTGTGACTCACTGACTTCACAAAATCAAAGATGAACTCTGGGAAAAAATTAGACTAACAGGGCACTTCTGAGTGATAACCTTTAAGCCTGTGGCCACTTGAAGGACTCCTCGAGCATTTCTTCCCTCTAGGGGCTGGTCCTCTCCAGCGAGGCTGCGCACCCTGAACTCGAAGTCCCTGGCTGGGCCCGCACCAGCTACGTGACCACACGTTCTGGGGAGCCCCTGAAGCCTGGGGGTGCAGAGCACAGCTTCTGTGCTACACCCACACCTCCCCCACCATGGCCCATGCAGGTACGGCCCTAGCACTCTTCTCTGCAAAGCACAGGTCCCAGCTGGGCAGGTGCAGATGAGAACTACCCACCTTTCAGCCCCAAAGGTCAGCTGGTCCCTTCCACAGGGGACCGGGAGCTGCAGAATTTCTCATTTCCTGAGTATGAGGCCTAGGGACGCTGCCAGGAATAATTTCAGTAGTCTCTCACAACCACCTGTGAGCAGCTCTTTACCGCGACGCTGGCAGCTGGGGCGCCCTTCCACTGAAAATGCACAAATATGCATCCACCCTTGCCAAGATGCTTTTGAACCCCTCACGCTGCTCAAGGCTATTAACCACATTTGCCATAAAGGCAGGAGCATGAAGACAACGCCATGGCCCGATGCGGCCATGCCTGGGAACACGGACAGATTAGATGAGGGCCTGTTGCTGAACAATGAGCATCTCCGAGGACCATCTGGCTTAAGGATGTCTCCGTAACAGACTGATAAGGGTCCAACGTCCATTCTCAGGATTAACACAAAGCAAAACCGTGCACAGGCACAAGACCGACTATCTGCAGCAACTGTCCATTTCTAACTGGCAAGAAAGAGCCCTCTGGGCAAACCCGAACCCTATAAACAAACCACCAGTCACCCACGAGCCCCAGACCATAATAATAATTATTACCACCATTCCTATTATAACAGTAACTTGCATTTACTGTTATATTTAATAATTTACAAACCACAACCACTACTGATCATTAGAGGGAATTTGCCAGGTTCTGGCTACGGCAAAGATAAACATAAGGCGCTCACTCTTTGGGGAGGGAGACACGTAGACCCACAATTCCAGGGCCGCCATAACAAAGTATGCCATGAACTGTGTTTCATGGCATGTGTTTCTAAGCAGGGCTTAGAACAAGAGAAATTTATCCACAAATTCGATCAGATTATCTCCACAGAAATAGGCCATGGCCAATTGTGGGTGTGACCTTTTGATTAGATGGAGATCAGACTCCGGCCATTCAAGGTGGGTCTTGATTAGTTTCCTGGAGTCTTTTAAAAGGGGAAACATTTTGAAGAAACCTGAGAGCAGATGCAGACGCTTGGAGAACAGTTCCTTCAGAGACACAGACGTTTGAAGAGGCTTGGAGTGTCCACAGAGAGACAGATGCCTAGACGCGGGCAGAGCCCAGCAGATGTCACCATGTGCCTTCCCATGAGACGCTAAGCTAAGCCAGAACCCAGAGCAGCTAAGTGAAGGCCCATAGATGCTTAGACAGGAAATTACAGGCATCAGAAATGGAATCAATGAACCAGGAACAAGGACCAGCAGTTGTCAGCCACGTGCCTTCCCAGCTGACAGAGGTGTTCCAGACAGCATCAGCCCTTCTTGAGTGAAGGTAACCTCTTAAAGGTACTTTCATTTGGACACTTTTATTTCCTTCAAACTGTAAACTTGTAACTAAATTCCCTTTATAAAGGCCATTCCGTTTCTGATATATTGCATTCCAGCAGCATTTAGCAAACTAAAACAGGTTGTTTGCCTTTTTATTATTGAGTTGCAGGATTGCTTTGTATGATCTGGATATTAAATCCTTGTCAGATCTGTGGTGTCCAAATGTTTTCACCCACTGAGTCTGCTTCCTCTGCACCCTTGAAAACTTAAAAAAATTTTTTTTTTATTGTACCATATAACATATATACAACGCAACAAAGGAAAAAAGCAATAGTTTTCAAAGCACTCTTCAAGAGGTAGTTACAGGACAGATCCCACACTTTGTCATAGGCTGCCATACCATCATCTCAGATTTTCCCGTCTAGCTGCTCTAGAATATAGGAGGCTAGAAGGAATATTTTTTTATCAACACAAATGACTTTTTTTCTTTCTAGTGAAAAATAACATACATGCAAAAAAGCAATAAATTTCAAAGCACAGCACTATACGGTTAGTTGTAGAACATATTTGAGAGTTTGACATGGGTTACAATTCCACAATTTTAGGTTTTACTTCTAGCTGCTCTAAGATACTGGAGACTAAAAGAAATATCAATTTAATGATTCAGCAGTCATATTCATCTATTAAATCCTATCTTCTCTGTAAAACTCTACCATCATCTTTGATCCTTCTGTCCTTCTCTTTAGGGTTATTTGGGCTATGGTCATTCTAAGTTTTTCATGTTGGAAGGGTCTGTCAGTAGGGGTAGGGAGATGGAACTATCTGCTGTTCTGTAGAGGCTGGGCTAGGTTTCAGGACTTATCTGGACCAGGGACCCATCTGGAGGTCGCAGGTTTCTGGAAAGTTACTCTAGTGCATGGAACCCTTGTGGAATCTTATATATCGCCCTAGATGTTCTTTTTTGTCGTTGTTTTTTTAATTTTTTAATTAATAAAACCAATCAACATACAACACAAACATTCTTAATGTATGAACATTCCATACTTTGTGTGTAATCAATTGCTCACATTATCATCACATAGTTGTATATTCATCACTATGATCATTTCTCAGAACATTTACATCACTCCTGAAAAAAAAAGAAAAAGAAAAAACTCATACATACCATACCCCTTACCCCTCCCTCTCATTGACCACTAGCATTTCCCTCTATTTAATTTATTTTAACATTCGTTCCCCCTATTATTTATTTATTTTTAATCCGTATGTTTTACTCATCTCTCCATTCCATAGATAAAAGCAGCATCAGAACAAGGTTTTCACAATCACACCGTCACTCTGTGAACGCTGGATCATTATACAACCATCTTCAAGAAACATGGCTACTGGAACACAGCTCTACAGTTTCAGGCACTTCCCTGTAGCCTCTCTAATACACCTTAAACTAAAAAGGGGATATCTATATAATGCAGAAGAAGAACCTCCAGGATAACCTCTCGTCTCTATTTGAAATCTCTCAGCTACTGACATTTGTCTCATTTCTTCCTTCCGCCTTTCACTCGAGAAGGTTTTCTCAATCCCTTGATGCTGAGTCCCAGCTCATTCTAGGATTTCTGTCCCACATTGTCAGGAAAGTCCACACCCCTGGGAGTCACGTCCCACGTAGAGAGGGGGAGAACCTAGGTGTTCTTTAGGATTGGCTGGAATGGTCCTGGTTGGGGGTTGGCAGGTTATCATAGGTAACAAGGTCTACCTGAAGTTTGTGTAATAGCAACCTCCAGAGTAGTCTCTCGACTTTATTTGCACACTCTCTGCCACTGATACTTTATTTGTTACACTTCTTTTCCCTCTTTTGGTCAGGATAGAATTGTTGATCCCACAGTGTCAGGCCAGACTCATCCCTGGGAGTCATGTCCTAACTCGCCAGAGACACTTTCACCCCTGGATGTCATGTCCCATGCAGGGGGAGGGCAGTGGTTTCACTTGCAGAGTTGGGCTTAGAGAGAGAGAAGCCACACTGAGTAACAACAGAGGTCCTCCAGAAGTAACCCTTAGGCACCCCTATAGGTAGGCTAAGCTTCTCCACTACCTACATAAGCTTCACAAGAGGAAGCCTCAAGATCAAGGGCCTGGCCTATTGATTTGAGTGTCCCTAAAGTTTGACACAGTATCAGGGGATTCCCTGATGGTAAAGTTTAATAGTTCCAAATTTTTTCTCCCATTCCTCACACCTTTATAAACTTTGTATAATAATAAGAGAAAAACTTCGGGATCTAGGGCTAGGTGAAGAGACAGATTTGGCCCATAAAAGGAAAAGTGGAGGTGCTTCCATGTACGATGGTGGAGTAGGGGGCATCAGGACTCAGTCTCTCCACCAAACAGGCATTAAACAGGCAGGAACTGTCTGAAACAACTATTTTGAAATTCCAGAGTCATAAAATACATTTGAAAAGACATAGAACACTTTCTTGATAAAACCAGTTAGAGCACTAGGAATAGAAGGAAATTTCTCCAACAAGATAAAAGTCATGTATGAACACCCACAACTAACATCCTACTTAATGGTGAAAGACTGACAGCTTTCCCTCTAAGATCAGGAACAAGGCAAGGATGTCCGGTGTCACCACCGTTATTCAACATTTTCCTGGAAGTTCTAGCCAGAGATATTAGGCAAGAACAAAGAAATAAAAGGCATCTAAACTGGAAAGGACAAAGTAAAACTCTCCCTATCTGCAAATGACATGATCCTATATGCAGAAAGCCTGAAAAAAATGCACAACAAAGCTCTTAGAGCTAATAAATGAATGCACAAAATGGAAGGGTAGACGATCAACACCTCAAGATCAGTAGTGTTTCCATACACAAGCAATAAACAATTAGAACAAGAACTCAAGAAAAAAAATCCATTCACAATAACATCTAAAAGAATCAAATATCTAGGAAAAAATCTAACCAAGGATGTAAAGGACTTTTAGACAGAAAACTACAAAACATTGCTAAAAGAAATTCTAAATAAATGGAAGGACATCCATGTTCATGGAGTGTAAGATTAAATATTGTTAAGATGCCAACACTACCCAAAGCAATTTACAGATTCAGTGCAATCCCAATCAAAACTCCAACAATCTTCTTTGCAGAAATGGAAAAGCCAATCCTCAAATTTATATAGAAGGGTAATGGACCCCCACAGCTAAAGTCACTTTGAAAAGGAAGAATGAAGTTGGAGGATGCACACTTTCCATTTCAAAACTTATTAGAAACCCACAGTAATCAAAATAGCATGATAGTGGCACTAGGACAGACATACAGACCAATGGAACAGAAACGAGAGCTCAAAAATCAACCCTCACATTTACAGCCAACTGATTTTGACAAGGTGGCAAAGACTACTCAATTGGGAAAGAGTGTCTTCAACAAACGGTGCAGGAAAACTGGATCCCCATTTGCAAAAACAAGATGGATGACCCTTACCTCAACCATATGCAAAAATCAGCTCAAAATGATCAAAGACCTAAATATAAGAGCTAGAACTTTCAAGTTCCTAAGGTAGGGGAGTATGTTTAGGTCTTTCTGTTAGGCAATGGTTTCTTAGACTTTATACCCAAAACACAAACAATAAAAGAACAAAAATAGATAAATGGGACCTCAAAAAATTAAAAATTTTGTTCCTCAAAGGACTTAACCAAGAAAGTAAAATGATAACCCACACAATGGGAAAAATATTTGGAAACCACATATCCAATAAAGGATTAACATCCAGTAAATATAAAGAAATCCTTTGAGTGATCAAAAAGACAAACAACTCAATTAAAAAATGGGCAAAAAAAAAAATAGGCAAAAGACTTGAACAGACATCTCTCCAAAGATGATATACAAATGGCCATAGAGCACGTGAAAAGATGCTCGATAGCATTAGCCATCAGGGAAATACAAATCAAAACCACATTAGAATGGCTGGTAAAAAAAAACAAAAACAAGTTTCGAAGAGGATATGGAGAAAGAAGAACACTTATCCATTTCCAGTAGCAATGTACAATGGTGCAGTCATTATGGAAGATGATTTATCGTTTCCTCACAAAATTAAGTATAGCATTGCCCTATGAGCCAGCAATCCCACTGCTAGGTATATACCCAAAAGAACTGAAAGTGGGGGCTCAAACAGATATTTGCACATCACTGGTTAATGTGGTATTATCCACAATTGCTAAAAGGTGGAAGCAAACCAAGAGGAATGGATAAATGAAATGTGTCTATCCATACTGTGGAATATTATTCAGCCATAAAAAAGGAATTAAGTCCTGATACATGTGGTAAGACGGATGGACCATGAAGTCATCATGCTGAGTAAAACAAACCAGACACAAAACCACAAACAGAGTGTAATTTCATTGTTCTGAAGCAATTAGAATAAGCAAACTCCTAGAGTCAGACTCTAGAATGCAGGTTGCCAGGGAATGGGGTGGGGATAAGGAACAAGAAATGAAGGCTTAAAATGTCCAGGGTTCCTCCTTGGAATGAGAGAAATGTTTTGGTAATGGATGGGGGTGGTGGTAGTGCAATATGTAAAGACACGGAAATACATATATATATAAATTTGATCAAAGGCGGAAATGTTAGATTAGTAGCAGATTAAGCAAACAGTGAACCTAAATTAAACCATGGACTTTAACTGACAGTCCAAGTATATGCAAATCACATGTCTGACAGTATAACATCTTGAATTACCAAGAACTCTCAAAACTCAACTGTAAAGAAATAGTCAAATAAGAAAATGGGCAAAGAACATGAACAGACACTTCACCTAATAAGATATGCAGATGGCAGAAAAGCACATGAAAAGTATTCAGCATCATCCGTCACTGGGGAAATGCAAGTTAAAATCACAATGAGAGAGCCCTGCACACCTGTCAGAATAACTAAAATAAAAATAGTGGTGGGGGTACACGGGTGGTTCAGTGGTAGGGTGCTCGCCTTGCATGGCAGGAGACCCAAGTTTGACTTCTGGACCACGCACTCCCCCCCAAAAAATAGTGAAAAAACAGTGGTGGCACAAAATGCTGGTGAGAATCCTGAGCAACTGGATTACTTCTACAATTGCAGTGGGAATGTAAAACGGTGTCTCCAACCTGGAAAACAGCGTGGCGGTTTCTTACCAAACTATATGTGCAATCCCCATGTGACCCCACGTTGTAATGTCTGCGCATTTATCCCAGACACGTGGAAGTGTTATATTCTTTTTTTTTTATTGTGAAATATAACATAGATACAAAAAAGCAATAAATTTCCAAGTACACTTAAAGGAAATGTTATATTCTTTCAAAATGCTGTACATGAGTGTTCGTAGCAGCTTTACTTATAAATCCCCCAAACCTGGAAACAAGTCCGATGCTCTTCAAAGGGTGAACAGGTAACCAACTGTGGTACGTCCATACGGTGGAATACTGGCCAGAAATAAAAAGGAAGGGACCGCTGACACGTGGCACAGCTTTGATGATCTCAAGGATATGATGTTGAGTGAAAACGGCCCGTTTCAAAGGTTCACATACTGTATGACTCCATTTATATGACACTCTGAAATGAACAAATTATAGAAACAGAGAACAAATGAGTGGTAGCCAGGGGGCAGGGGGCAGGCAGGAGCTGGGCTTGATCATAAAATGGCAATGCAAGGGGTCCTTGCGGTGCCTGACCTGTTCTGTATCTCAGCTGTGGTGCTGGATGCAGCAGAGCCACACACATGCCACAGTGCACAGAACTAAACATACACACAGGCGACTGAGCACAAACCTCACTGGGGAAATCTGAATAGGATGGGTGGGTTGTACCTATCCTGGCTGAGCTATTGTACTACATTTCTGCAAGAAGTTACCTTTCAGGGAGACTGAGTCAAGAGAGTATGGGATCACTCTGCTTTCTTTCTTACAACTGGATGTGAGTCTATGATTATTTTCCAAATAGGTTAATTTTTTTTTTTTGCAATTTTATGTAGATATATTTGCACACCATACAAACCAACTGAAGTATACAAATGAGTGGCTCACAGTATCATCACGGAGTTGTGCGTACATCCCTATCATCAATTTGAGAACAGTTTCATTACTCCGAAAAGAACTAAAAAGAAAACCCGAATCTTTCCATATCCCTAAGCCTCCCTCTATTTTTAACCCCTAGCATTGAGTGGTACATGTGTTACTATTGATGAAAGAATATTAAAATATTACTGTCAATTCTAGCCCATAGTTTGCAATAGGTATATTTTCTCCTTGTAATAGTATTGTACATTTGTTCTAGTTCATAAAAGAACTTCAAATTTTTTTTGATATTTGTACAGTTAATCACAGTCATAGCCCACCACAAGATTCACTGAGAAGGTAAATTTTTGAACATTAAGTTTTTTTTATTGGGGGGCGTGCATGGGTAGGGACTCGAACCCAGGTCTCCCGCATGGCAAGCAAGCATTCTACCACTGAACCACCCTAAATATTAATTATGAATTAAGAGACTGTCAGAAAGGGTCATCCAGCTCCCATCTGGCTCTGTCTTTGGAGGCTGGCCCTTGGAAGCCAGCTGCCATGCCGTGAGGAAGGTCAGGCTACACAAAAGCTCTGTGTGGGTATTCCGGCCAATAGCTCAGTCAGACTCCTAGATGCCACACACACCATCATCAGCCATCACGACACGGGAGCGACAGTGTTCTCAGACCCCTCAGCCCCCAGCCACTGAGGCAGCCCAGCCTTGACTTCTTGCAGCTTGGAGCAGACCATGGAAACAATGGAGGATCATAATTGAAGGCTGTGGTTTCCCACCTCAGAGGTTTAGGGGAGATATGGTGCACAGAAGGTAAGTATTTCCTCCTTCCTCCTGGAAAAAGCCCTTCTGTCCTTGCAGCATTTCACATTCTGTCCCCCTGCTGGCTTCACCCGATCCCTCCGCTCCATCTCCCAGCAAGCAGGCGGCTGGGGAGCTGCGTGGGCAGCTTCCTTCCCAGTAAGAAGACTACACTTCTGATCCCTTTGTCCACCGTGAGCGGAAGGCAAATCTTTCTGTGAATCTCCTTGTTCTTCTTTTTCTGTCAATAGCCCGGCTGGGACTCCAAGCTGGAAGGAGAGGACCCATTCAACAGCATCTCAGCAGGTCAGACCACCACCCCCCAACCCCACCCACATCCCAGAGTCTTGTGGTCAGCTCCAGGCCTCACCACCCACAGGGGCCCATGGAGGGGGCTGGAGACCCCATTCTGGGAAGAGCTGGAGCAGGTACCCCTGAAAAGGGGCAGTCTCCTAGGTCCTGGATGTCCCACGGCAGGGGGAGCTGGCAGGTCTGGAGGTTTGGGGGTAGAGTGGGGGCAGCAGAGGGCCGTAGACCCAGCTCAGAACCAGGAAGAGGGAGCGAGCGGTGGGGAAAGCCAGGAGCTCCTGGAGGGTGACTAAAGACAGGACGCCTGTCCTGAGGTTGTCCCCAACTCAGGGCTGTCCCCTGGGACATGCTGATCCACCACATGCCCTAACATCAAGAACTTAAAAGGCAGCCTTCTTCTTGGTATGCTAGAGACTTCTGCCTCTCCAGAGACCCTGGAGGAGTCTTAACAGGTTTCCTGGAAGGAAGATCCAGGGAATGCAAATAAACCATGAGCTTCCCCTCATTAAAATGGGAAATGCAAGCTGCCTGCGCACAAATGGGACTTTAAAAAAACATCAACTTTTCAACCTGCCAGCCACCCGGCTGCAGGAAGGAACCGTCTTCATCAAGCAGGAGCCTCTTGTCAGGTGCAGAGGGCTGTCTAAGGGCACTGCTGATTTGAGTCCACCTGCCCGGTCTGGGGCTTGGGAAGGAGTGTTCTCCAAGAATTCCTCCCTTGCTTTCCAGGCTGGCAGGTAGGAAAGAGGGTGCGTGTCTGTGCATCCCGGAGGGAAGGGGAGGGCTTCACCCCACCCCTCATGGTTGCACCAAAGTCAGGGCAGAGGCCGCAGATGCGACTTAAGACTCCACTCTGAACAATGCCACCACAACCCTTAGACCTCAAATACCACTGGCTGGAGAATGACTAGGGTCTCCGCGAACAAAGCTGCACCTCGATAAATGTCCAGTGGCTGCCCTTTCTGTTCTTTACATCTAACAGAAAGGGAGTGGGAACCACACTCCTGCCTGGGGTTCCAGCATCTGAGCTTGCTGTAAAGAGTCATTTGTCGGGAAGAGCTCGCATGCTTCTGCTTGCCCACCAGGCCCTGGGGACCACATGACTGCGGGAGATAGTCACCAGGATGAGGACCATTTTCTAGATGAGGAGACTGAGGGTCAGAGAGGTAAACTGCGAGGCACAGGCTGGGCATTTGACATTTAGCAATCCATCTGCCTGGTAGGCATCTGTGCTGGTTTGAATCTGTTATGCGCCCCAGAAAAGTCATGTTCTTCTAAACCATTCTTGTCGGTACAGACCTATTGTGGGCAGGACCTTTTGATTAGGTTGTTTCATTTGATATGTGACCCACCCAATTCAAGGTGGGTCTTAATTATCTTTACTGGAGTCCTCTAAGAGAGGATAAAAGGCAAATGCATCTGGAGAGAGAGAAAAAATACCCAGATACATTTTGGAGTGAGAAGATACAGAATCAAGACAGAGATAAAAATGCTCCAGAGATGCTAAGAGTGGACCAGCAGGACAGAGAGAGCTCAGAGATTTGTCCCCACAGGGGCGAGCAAGGACCCACAGAGAGAGAGTCACTGGAATCAGAAGCTGAAAGCAATGCAACCCAATAGCAAAGGACAAGGAGATGCCTTTCCAAGTAACAGAGTAACCCAGGTGCCACTGGCCTCTCCTCAGAGTCAAGATATCTTTCTATGGATGCCTTAATTTGGGCATTTTCATGGCCTTAGAATGGTAAATTTGTAACCTAATAAATCCCCTTTGTAAAAAGCCAATCCATTTCTGGTATATTGCATTTCGGCAGCATTAGTAAACTGAATCAGCATCTATACGCCCGTTGGACAGAAGGAGATACTGAGGTCCAGAGAGGGGCAAAAAGAGCTCCAAGCAGCCATTAGATAAATTAATTTGGCGATACGGAGTCATGTCAAGGACACGAAGATATGGTTGCTAAGCTTGGACAAGCTGCTACTTCTAGCCCCCTCGGAGCCCACCAGCCCACAAGGGCACCTGGGAAGCTGACTGATCTGTAAACCAGAAGGTGAACTCATTAAGCCTCAGAGCGGTTGCCCAGGTCCAGAGGTGGATGGAGAAAGCCGGGTTCTGAGGGTCAGAGTGGCCGTTCCAAGGTTATCCCACAGAGAGCAGCAGAACTGAGTCTGCAGCCTGGGTCTCGGGACTGCAAAGTCTGTCCGGCCTCTCAGTTGGGAGGAGTCTGTCCTGCGCCCCTGCAGAAATGAGCCTGCAAGGTATGAAATGGACGTGACCCTGGTCATCAGCAGCATCGGGCAGAGAAGCGCTGAGCTCGGGCCAGAAACAGCCGAGCAACAAGCGGCCTATTTTCTCTAATTCTAACCATTTCCGCACATGCCCCCATTGAGGACTCTGTAATTTAGCCCTGTGATCAGCAAGCTTATCCAGACATTAAAAGTTAATTTACTCTCGGCTTCTCCTGCGGGTTATGACCAGCTTGTGGGCTTTTTTCCACCCCCACAAAAGCATAATCCCCGAGTCCTTGAAAACATAAAATGTTTAAACCGCAGGTCCAAGGATCGAAATGGCCTGAGACTTCTCCCTGGAGGCTCAGCGCAGCTCATAATGAGGCAATAGACTAAGCTGTAAATATGTCACCCCACGGAGATCCGATCAGAGGAAGTCGCCAAACAAGGGGCTCAACACAGAAGCAGAAGCGACTTCAACATCCAGTGTTTCGTGAGGTTCATTCCAGGGTGTTGACCTGATGGAATATTCCGGAGCCTCCAGAAGTCCCGCTGTGAAGCTTTACGGCAGCACAGGGAAATGGCCAGTGTGGTGGGAAGGTGAGTTAGAGCCAGGATCTTGACCCAGTGCCACCTGGCTTTAAATTTGGACTCTAATGCCAGCTGGCCGTGCCCACTAATTTGCCAGATGACCTTGGGCAAGTCCTTTCCAGCATCTGAGCCCTATGCCCCCTGACCTTAAAAGGGGTGTCAAAACCACCTACCCCAAAGCATTCTAACACAGGGTATGTGAGCACTGAAACCCAGCGCCTGGCCGAGAGCCAATGCCCTAGGAGTGAAGGGTTATTGCTCTGCTTGGGGGCGAAAATAAACCAGGCTTCTAAATTTTCTGCTAATGAGAAAGAAAGAACAAACCAGGAAAAAAATGTACTAGAATGGAATGCATCAAAATGATGATAGTCATGCTCTGGGAAGTCTGATGGGTAATCTTTAAGCCTCAATTTTTCACTCTCAGGGATGTTTAATCTTGTTTTATAATAAAACAGATTTCTGCAAAAATGGTGCAGCCCAATATTCATGCATTCAACAGTGTCACACTGTGTGCTGATGGTTACAGGCACTGGGGGTGTGGGGGATACGAACAGTGGTAAGACAGAGATGGGTCGCCTGTCACAGGGGCAGCTCACCCAGCTTGGGGCAGAAGGGCAGAGTCGGAAGCGAGGGAGAGGGAGGAGGAAGACATTGGACGTGGTTCCTTGTTGAGAGGTCGGAGGGCGGACACTGAGGGCTCCTCTCCCATTGCCAAAGCTAGCCCCTGACAACCCTCACTCCGCCACCTTGATGCTCTTTTCTGATCAGCCCCAGGTTCTGGGTGGTCTCCATGCAATCTGCTCTGAGACTCAACAGGTAACACTGGCTTCCTTTGTCAAAAGCCTCCAGTGGCCACCTGGAGTGCCACCTGCTCCTTTTAGGAACCTGCTGATTCCAGGATAACATCCCCACCCCCCCCCCACCCCCAACACCTCTCTGCCCTCGGCTGGCTGTGGCTTGCCCAGATGAGACAGCACAGCTCACCAGGTCCTCAAAAGGCCATCCTTTCCTCTGTGCAGTCAATGCCTCCCCGACTCCCTACCCCACCCAAAAGAGCCCCTCCCCCATAAAGTAACTGGAACTGGGTGTAAAGGCAGCCCCTACAGAATTATTGGGGGGTGGGGTGGTGAATTCCATATATATCTTTTCATTCACAAGGACTTTATCAAGTTGTTTCAGTCGTGAAAAAAAAAAATACATAGAAAAAAGACTGGAAGGAAAGCCTCCAAAATGTTACCGGTATTTGCTTCGCTTCCTGAGAGATTTTGTTTCTTCTTTATCCTTTCATGGACTTTTGAAATCGCAATAACAAATCTGCAACAGCGAGCATGCATTAGCTTTGTGACCGCTACTACCAACTTTTCTAAAAAGGGACTTTCCATCAAAGTTCACGGTCAGGGCTATTAGCCCAGTATTCAAGATGAAGAAGTTGAGATGATGAGCTCAAGGTCACCAAGGTCACAGGGGGCTGAAGCCCAGGTATGTTCTCCCCCTAGCTGACAGATGGCTGTGAGGCAGGGAGATATTTCAAAAAAGCCCCTCTCCTTTCCTCTCTCCAGCTCCAGGAAATGCTTTAAGGGGAGACAGTATATCAAGGAAGGGGAACAGGGTGCAAGGGCCCGGCTTCAAAGACCACCCCAACATGGACACCTCATAAGTTGCACAGTTTTCATTTCTTTCCAATTCAGAGCAAGCCAGGACCTTGCTGTGCAGCTCTAGGCACGTCACTAGACCTCTCTGTGCTTCCAGTGTCCTCATCTCTAAGTTAGGAGACAATGATTTCTTGGGAGGCGCAAATGAGATTGTGGATATGAAAGAGCAGAGTTAACTGTGGAAAGCTATACCAAGCCCTAGGGAACAAAAATATCTGCAAGATGGGGAAATTGAGTCAAGAACACCTTCCAGGGTTCCTGCCTCATTATACGGCTTCAGTAACCAGAAGCCCCATTCAATTCACCATTACAGGGTGTCATAGATATGTGAGGTGAGTCTTAGTGTCCCCATTCTATAGCAGAAGGCACTGGAGCACCTAAAAGTAGCCCAAATCAGCTCACCTAAGGCCACATGGCTAGCAAGGGAGGTGACCAGGAACTCAGACTCAGGGTTCCTACACTCTCCAATGCACCCACCAACTTCTCCAGCTTTCTTATGCACCAGAGTCCATAAGACTCAGAGATGAGCCAGAGTCCAGGAGAGGGGAAAGGCGGAAGGGCAATTTTATGATTTCACATGCAAGGGGCAGTCCCATGTAGTCACACACACAACCAAAAACATCCAGCTACACGTGTGTGCTGCTAAGCCATTTCATTTTTGGTCACAGACTCTGCAGCCTGTTGGATAGCTTGGTTATGTTAAAATCCTGCCAGTTAAGGCAAATGGGGAAGGGACACGGGGGAAATTATAGAGTATTTTAAAAGGTTAAATTATTTTCCAATACACAGTGGCACTTCAGCCCACTGGCAGCCAAGTGCTGCAAAGTAGGTGTATTGCTTTAATGAACAGACCCTGCAACCATCCATCCATCCATCCATCCATCCATCCATCCATTCATTCTCCCATGCAGATACCTACTGGGAGAGACAGAAAGACAGCCATACTAATAATTGTATGCACTTTAAATGCATCACCTTATTTATTCTCCGCAGTACCCTAGGAGGCCAGTCCTATTACTGTGCCCATTTTACAGATGCTCTTTTCTGCCCTGCTCTGTCTACTGGGATGTGGACTTCTGCAGACTGCAGTGCCCTGGCTCCCCTGGGTTCAGGATTAATAGAACACGGATTTTCTGGGGAACATAATAGTTTTAAACTGGCACAGGCGACTCGATTCAAGTCATAATTCTCTCTCAGAATGTGCCTCTGTTTCCTGCCAGGAGCCTGGTACCCAGGCACACAGGGAAAATTCCTAATAGTGGGCATCCATGGTCTGCCAACCCAACCCTGCTGCACCTACTCCAGGCCAGCTGTGGGAACAGGATGCCCGGCAGAGAGCTCGGAACCCGGAAAGCATGCTATAAATGTAAAGTATTCACCCAACTCTTTCTGACATTTCTTCAAAGAACAAGCAGGCCTCACCTTAGCAGCACCAATGGAAGTTCATTTGCTGTGCAGACAACTAAGATGCACAGACACCATCTGGTAGGTTTAAAACCAAGTGGAGGAGCCTACGTGCCGGCAAATAACAAACGAATAACAAAAGGACACCAAGAGAACCGACAAGGCAGACCCTACACATCCACACGTGAAGACTCCATCTGGAGTCCAACTCTAACTGGGCCCAACTCCAAGAAGTAATTCTTCCTTCTCCCCGCCTTCATTTCATATTACTTGAACACCTATTATGCACCAGGTATTGTGCAGGAGTGAGGCTTACACCTGTGAGCAGTCAGGGGGCTCAGGCAAGGGTCTGCAGTAGCCAAGGGGCCTTCCCGCCCTCGTCCCCTGTCCTGGGTTCCACGTCATGCCGAAAGTGGAGCTGGGCTCAGAATGTCCCCAGACTCCCTTCTGACCAGCTCCAGCTTCATCTTTCCGTCCATCCTGCCCTTCTGTGAAAAAGCCCTTCCGGGTGTATTGTCCGGACTTGGGGACTGAGGCGTTTTCCATCTTCATATGCCACAGTCATAAATCCCTGCTGGCCAGGGAAGATTATAAGCCCAAATAAAGCTCACACAGGGCACGGAAGCAGCCTCCAGCCTCTCCCGCGGCCTCTGGAAAAAGGAGCTGGGAAACCTTTTTTTGATACAGGAAACCTCAGCAGCCAGCTCTAGCCCCACAATCATCACCCCGAAGCTGCAGAGTCACTGAGTCACAAAGGAATTCAAAATTAAAATGAGCAGCGGGGCCCATCAAGTCCATCAGAATTCCGAGCCAGGAAAAACTAAAGAATTGAGACTGAGTTATGATTGTAATGAGGGGCAGCAGATGCAGCGTGCCTTAGAATTTCCAGAACCTTTCACAACTGTGATCACACTTGGGGTTCCCAAAATCCTCTGAGGCAGGCACTATTCTTAACCTCGGTTTATAGGTGAGGAAATCGAGGCTAGGAGAGGTGAGGTAATTCACACCAATCACCTTCGGCTGGTGAGAGGGGGCTCAGGGTGAGCCTCGGTTTTCTGATCTGCAAAATGGGATCGCGCTGCTTGGCGTTCAGGGGCTTTGCGAGGGTTGAATGGGGTGAATGGGCATAAAAAGCTCTCAATGCTGTGCCTTGGCACATCAGAGGAGCTCAACCGAGGTAGCTCCCTGTCTCTTTTCCAGCTCCTTTGTGCTACATGATCTCCTCCCCCCATCCTAATCACAAGTGTGATGAAGAAAATTTTTCTCAGTCTTACTTTCTAAGGCACCCAGGGGGAACTAGTCTGACACACATGTCCCACGCCTGTCCTGAACAGTAAGGACATGGCGTTAAGCTGATGTGGTGTTTATATATTGCCTGGACTCCCTAAAATACCAGGGACCTTTCTGTCCCTCAAATTCACTCCCAGCTGGGATACACCAAACTGGTTCAGCTGCTCTGCCCATCACAGGGGTACCAGGCTAGATTATAAATGCTCCCCTGCCCCAACAGTAGGAAACAAACTAAACACGCTTGTTATTTGTGCATGAGATGTTTTGTTCACATCTCACTCATTCATTCATTCATTCCATAATTATTAAGGACCTCCTATGTCCCAAACATTGTTTTAAGGCAATGGGGATACAGCAGCAAACAAGACAGGAAAAAAAAAATCTCTGCCTTTGTGGAACTTGACAGGCTCCTGCAGGAGACCAATAAACAAGTCACAACATAAACAAGACAATACCTGAGAGTGATCAGGAAGGAAATGGAGCAGTTATGTGATGGTGGAGGCAGGAGGTGAGGGCTTGTAGACAATAGGTATTCATTTTCTGCTTTAAAAGATGAGGATATAAGAGTTACTTCTGGAGGACCTCTGTTGTTGCTCAGATGTGGCCTCAGTCTCTCTAAGCCCAACCCTGCAAGTGAAATCATTGCCCTCCCTGCTACATGGGACATGACATCCAGGGGTAAAAGTCTCCCTGGTGACATGGGACAGGACTCCCAGGGATGAATCCAGACCTGGCACCGTGGGACTAACAATTCCATCCTGACCAAATGGGGGAAAAGAAGTGTAATTAATAAAGTATCAGTGGCAGAGAGAGTTCAAATAGAGTTGGAGGTTGCTCTTACACAAGCCTCAGGTAGACCTTGCTACCCATCATAACCTACCAACCCCCAACCAGGACCATTCCAGCCAATCCTAAAGAACATCTAGGGCAATATATAAGACTCCACAAGGGTTCCAGGCACTAGAGTAACTTGCTAGGAACCTACAACCTCCACATGAGTCCCTGGTCCAGATAAGTCCTGAAACCTAGCCCAGCCTCTCCAGAACATCAGACAGTTTCATCTCCCTACCCCATCTTAGTGACAGACCCTTCCAATATCAAAAATTTAGAATTGTGATAGCCTAAACAACCCCAATAAGAGGTATGGAAAGATCAAAGGTGATGGTGGAATTACATTGATATCTCTTTTAGTCTCCAGTATTTCAGAACAGCTAGGAGTCAAAACCTAAAACTGTGAAATTGTAACCCATGTAAAACTCTGAAATATATTCTACAACTAATTGTGGTGCTGTGCTTTGAAATTTATAGCTTTTTTGTATATATGTTATTGTTCACAAAAATAAAGAAGGAAAAAAAGTCAATTGTGATGATAAAAAAGTATTTAAGCCCTCTAGCCTCCTGCATTCTGGAGCAGCTAGAAGGAAAAATGTGAGAGGATTGTATGGTAGCCCATCACTCTGGGATCTGTCCTGTAACCAACTTGTTGAAAAGTGCTTTGGAAACCACTGCTTTTTTATTTCTTTGTTTTGTATATATGTTACATTATACAATAAAAAAAAGTTAAAAAAAAAAATAAAGATGAGGATATTAGCATTCCATCCCCCACCATACTTTAGTGGTATCATTTTAATATCATCTGGGCTAAACATGCACATTCCATTCACATCTGTAATTCCCATTCACTCTATATTTAAATGTTCACCACCAGTCTTTTATCGTAGCTTCTCCTTTCCTGGATTTGTTAACTGATTTGCCTCCAAACTAAATGCATTTTACTTCTTTTTCTTAATTAAGAAAAAAGTTTTAATCAGAAAAGTCTGCTTAAATTCAACATTAACTCGAGTTCTTAAAAACATTTTAGGAAAACCAACAAGTTCAGAGAACAGCAAACAGCTACTGACAAGTCTTTGGTGGAAAAATACGTTGCATACTTAAACAAGCTGCCCTTATGATTATCAAGCCCAATTCTGTATTGTTTTGTTTTTCAAACATAGGTTTCAAGATACACCAAAGAAACCATAAAGATACTCTTCAGTAGTAAAAGAAAAAAATTATCAATTAAGTTTAAAGATATAGCAAGAGCCAAAAATGACCACACACATGAATAATTTATATAGCACAAGCCAATCCCAGAAAACTAACATGGGGAGACCTCACTGAATGTAACATACATAAAGCACCTCACTTTTAAGCAGTCTGTTCAGGAAGGGCTCACGGACACTGTGTTCCCCAAGCTCAACCACCTCTGCGAATGTCTGTGCTGCATTTATACATAAACAATATCGAGGCCTTGTATATTATTCTTGGCAAACCCATCCTCCTCTTTTGTCCCCTCCGAACCTTGTCAATGTTTGTCCATTATTATCTGGCGCTGGATGGGCAGAGCGTGAGACCAGCCTGACAGGTTTGTCACTGCAGGTCACATGCCCACACTTTCCCTTTAGCCTTGGCATTGAGAATTCTGATCAAGTGTTTCTGGAACACAGCAGGTGGGTGCAACCAGCCAGTTGAGTTCTTTCTTCATTTTCCTATGTTATCCCACTGAACACATCCTCTTTTTGACTGCTACTTTTCTCTCTTTTAGGAACATCCCTTACCGGGAATATCTGTGGTTCCTTTTATTTCAACAACTCCCCTCAATTGTTTCTCTCTCTCTCTCTCTCTCTCTCTCTCTCTCTCTCTCTCTCTCTCTCTCTCTCTTTTTTGTTCCAGCTGCATTCACTCTGGCCATCTTGAGTCTTTTCTTTCTGACATTCTCTATGATTTTAGCAGCAGGATATTCTATTCCTAACTTCTCCTAATTTATTTATTAGCTCTTCAGTAATACTGCTTTGATCCTCATTTTCTTCCTTCCTTAGGTTTCCAATCTCCATTTTCATCTCATCCTGTGTTTTTTTTTAATCTTCTGACTTTTGAGCTCTTGAATTAGAGTTCTTATTAAGTTGCTTTAGAGCATGAAGCTATCATGAGGAAATTTCATTAGCTTTTTTTTTCCCCAAAGGAAAGGCATAGATAGTTCTAAGTTATTTTTTACTTGAGCTTTTTTTAAAATGGATTTTTTTCTAACATTACATTCCCCAAATTATCAAACATATAGTGAAATACAAAGACAGCTTTCAGTGGAATCATGAAATTGCCAATACGCGACCACTTTCAACCTATAAAAATAGCAATTTTCTATGTTTCGATCAAATACTATGAATGCTCAGTGAAATTCATATTTACACACATCTATTATTTTATATTTTTAAATTTTTTTAAACATATAAACAAACAACGAACATTCTTACCATATGATCATTCTTGGTGTATAATCAATAACTTACAACATCATCACACAGTTGTATATCCATCACCATGATCATTTCTTAGAACATTTGCATCACTCCAGAAAAAGAAATGAAAAGAAAAAAGAAAAAACTCATACATAACATACCTCCTTACCCCTTCCTCTCATTGACCACTAGTATTTCCATCTACCCATTTTATTTTACCCTTTGTCCCCCCATTATTTATTTATATGTTTGTCTGTCTGTTTTTATCCATATTTTTTTTACTCATCTGTCTATACCTGTGAATATGTCTGTGGATCAAATAAGCATCATGCACAAGGTTTTCACAATCACACTGTCCTACTGTAAAAATTACATCTTTATACAACATGTTCAAAATCAAGGCTATTAGAACACAGTTCAACAGTTTCAGGTACTTCCCTCCAGCCACTCCAATATACCATAAACCAAAAAGGGATATTTACATAATGCATAGGAATAACCTCCAGGATAACCTCTTGACTGTTTGAAATTTCTCCTCCTCTGAAACTTTCTTTTGTCTCATTTCTCTCTTCCCCCTTTTGATCTAGAAGGCTTTCTCAATCCCTTGAGGCCAGGTCCCAGCTCATCCCGGGATTTCTGTCCCACATTGCCAGGGAGATTTACCCCCCTGGGAGTCATATCCCACGTAGGAGGGAGGGCAGTGAGTTCACCTGCCATGTTGGCTTAGAGAAAGAGGCCACATCCGAGCAACAAGAGGCTCTCTGGGGAGGTGACTCTTAGGCATAATTTTAAGTAGGCGTAGCCTATCCTTTGCAGGAATAAGTTTCAAAAGGGCAAATCCCAATATCCAGGGCTTGGCCTATTGATTTGGTTGTCTCCACTGCTTGTGAGAACATCAGAAATCCTCCAAATGGGGAAGTTGAATATGTCCTCCTTTCTCCCCAGTCCCACAAGGGAACTTTGCAAATACTTCTTTATTCACTATCCAAATTACTCTGGGATATATTGGGGTATCATACTAACCTGGACAAACCAAGAAAATCACATGCCTTATTCATGATTCCATGTACTTACGGTATTCAATTAAACTGACCATAGAAGTTAAATTAAGAAATGTACTACCCAAAATATAAATTTTGTACCCAATAAACATCTCTCCCTCTGGTCTCACACAGAAGTTGCAGTTTTAAAATATGGATGACATCATCCTTTACCCAGTCTTCTGATATGCCTTAGTCCTATCCAGATCAGCTTCATTCCTACCTCTACTCGAAATCTGATCACTTTTTCAACTTTTTAAACACTTCCAATCAGGAGGGTCTTAATCCTATTACCAGAGTCCTCTGTAAGAGAATGAAATTCAGACAGAAAGAAAGCCACTGAAGCACGAGCTGAACATCAACAGAACCCAGAAGTGAAGGGAGAGACCCAGAGATGCCGCTAATGTGCCTTGCCATGCGACAAGCCAAGGATTGCAAGCAGCCAGCCCCAGAATGCCACAATCTTCTGGGAGGAAAACACAGCTTTGATGATACCTTGATTTGGGCTTTTTCCTAACCTCAAAATCATGAGCCAATAAATTTCAGTGTTTAACCCAACCCATTTCATGGTATTTGCCTGAGCAGCCTAGAAAACTAAAAGGAGGGTCCACCCTACCCCAGTATGACCTAAATTTAATTCTATGTGTAATGACCTTATTTCCAAATAAGTTCACATTCTGAGGTACTGGGATTATGGCTTCAACACATCTTTGGGGGAGGGGTAAAATGCAATTCAATCCATTACTCTCCATCCATCCCCTCCAGTTCCTCTCTGTCCCATCATCCTGGTATGGTCTTTATAGCACTCACCTCCTTCTGAGGTGGCCTTCTTACTTATTTGCTGCTTACTCCATTCACTCTCTCCCCCCTACAGCATAAGCGTCACAAGAAAGCAGCTCTTACTTGCTACTACTTCCCCAGTATAAGTCTTGGCACATAGTGGGTATTTAAGAAACAACTGAACTTTGAAATTCATGGCTGGAAAAGTATGTAGTGGTTTGGAACATACCAAAGCCCAGGAGGGAAGCCAGACAGGTGAATGAGCAAAACAAAACATGACAAATCATTACATACAAACCAAGTATGGCACAGCCCCTTCATGCTTATTCCAACAGGCCAGCCTGCAGAATCACTTGAGGGAATAAATTCTCTCCAATTTTAGAGACTCAAATGGCTTCCCTGGAACACTCCTGTATTAGTTTGCAAGCTGCTGGAATGCAATATACCAAAACTGAAACAGTTTTTAAAAAGGGAATTTAATAAGTTATAAGTTTACAGTTCTAAGCCTATAAAAAATGTCCAAACTAAGGCATCCAGGAAAAGATACCTTAATTCAAGGAAGGCCAATGGGTTTGGAACAGCTCTGTCGGCTGAGAAGTTATGTGGCTGGCATGTGCTGGTCCCTTGCTCCTGGGCTCTGTTGCTTTCAGCCTCTGTTCCTGTGGGGGCTCCTCACTTTGCTTCTCCAGGGCTTGCTTTCATCATTTGGCTTGCCTTGGCTCTCTCCAGGTTCTGGCTTAGCATAATATCTCCTGGTAATGTCTACTGGACTCCAATCATCTCCAAACATCCGTGTCTCTGTTATCTGCTTGTCAGCTCTGCCCTGAAGTTGCTTTCGGCTCTGTCATTTTTGGCTCGCTCCAAATGTTTCCTTTTTTAAAAGACTCCAGGAAACTAATCAAGACCCACCTGGAATGGGTGGAGTCACATCTCTATCTAATCAAAAGGCCACACCCACAAGTGGACATGCCACATCTTCATGGAGATAATCCAACCAAAAGTTTGCAACCTACAGTACTGAGTCAGGATTAAAAGAAGTGGCGACTCTCTCTCTCTTTCTATAACCTTCCCTACAAGAACTTCAGTCATAGGATTAAAACCCATCCTGATTCTGCTGGAATCAAACCCAAGTAGGAGGCTGGTTCACGGTGAATCAGATGGGAAAAATCCATACCCAGATCACCACCTTATGAAAACAGCGTGAACTGCCCATGAGTAGCAGCTTCCAGGGTTGGAATGAGCCCTCCCAAGTATCAAGCATAGCCCAGCAGCCTGGTGTCTTCAGACCCATTTGTCATCAGGACACATGATCATCTCTTTGGCTGAGCCCAGATGAAGCAGCCAGCTTGCATTCAACATTGCCAAATACTGGACACTGGACTTCCACTCAGCAGCGGAGATAGTCACAGACCAGTAAGCATGAGGGGACCAGCACGCCTGACCCCTAACTCTCGCTTGCCTTGGGCAAGGATGTGTTAAGAGAAATGGAAGCAAATTGTGTCTACTGCTTAAGTTGTTCTCTCTCGCTCTCAATCTTGCTCTCTCACAGCAGTATGATTAAATTAGCATACATTAAATGTGCCTGTACTGCAGTTCCCTGCAATGTGCTCCTTTCCCTGGGCCCAATTAAATGGTCATCTTGCAAGAGATGCTTGGCATACACACAGAGGCAGATCATATTCGGAAGCCTTTAACGTCTGTACCGGCATCCTCTTGTAAGCTGGGTCTAGTTCTTCCTTCCAGACCAGGTCAGCCTGGGAGTTTGCAACCAGACGTTATTCTCAAGCAGCCCAGGCCCCACCCCATGCCCTTCCCTGCTCTTCTTTAAGCCTGAATCTGAGCTCTGCCTTGCAGCTCAGGTCTGTCTCTCTCCCCTCTCCGGGGACGACATGGAAGGGTCTTCCAATTGGCCTGGTTAGAAACTGGATTTCTAGTGTTGGCAGCCCCGTGGCCAAGTGCTTCCCAAGTCCAAGTCTACTCCTCCTAACAGCCCAAGAACAATCCACAGGCTTCTGGGGAGGGTGGGGGGGGCTCTGGATGCTGCAGTATTAGCTTCAGCAGGAATGCTCATTTAGTCACTATCAAAAAGCATACTCCTTGGGGCGACTGAAATGAAATATAAAAGGCTCCCACAGTCCTGCTGTCTCCCAGTATGGAAAGAGAGTGGGGATGACATAATTGGGACTTCACTTAATATCTTGTAGCAGAAGGCTCAGAGAGCCATGGTCCAGCAGTGTCACTTGCTCACCATGTGACCTTGAGCAGGTCATTTCAGCCCAAGCCTCAGATCCCTAATCCCTTGCCCAAGTAGGAGGCAGCACAGCCTCGGGAAGGAAGACAGACCTTGGAGACAGGCAGACCATCAAATGCTAGTTATGCGGCTTCAGCTGAGTGGTATGACCTCTCCAGTGTTCGGTTTCCCTTTCTGTACAATGAAGATTATGGTACCAACCCCCTCATCTGGGGGGTGAGACAGCATGTGGTTCGAGAGCCTGGAACACAGCAGACACTTGTAGAGGGAAGCTCCCTGCGTTAGTTTGCAACAATGTGATATACCAGAACTGGAACAGCTTTTAAAAAGGGGAATGTAATAAGTTACAAGTTTATAGTTCTAAGCCTATAAAAATGTCCAAACTAAGGCATCCAGGGAGAGATACCTTAATTCAAGGAAGGCCAATGGGTCTGCAACACCTCTGTCAGCTAGGACGTCACATAGCTGGTATCTGCTGGTCTCTTACTCCTGGGCTCTGTGGCTCTCAGCCTCTATTTCTGTGGGGGTTCCTCACTTTGCTTCTCCAGAGCTGGTTTTCATCTCTTGGCTTCCCTTGGCTCTCTCCAGGTTCTGGTTTACTTAGCATCTCATAGCAATGTCTGCTGGGCTCCAAGCTTTTCCAGACATCCGCATCTCTGTTCTCCAAGTCTCAGCCTTTGTGTCTGCTCTGAAGTTGCTGTCAGCTCTGTTGTTTCTGGCTCTCCCCATTATGCTTCCTCTTTTAAAGGACTGCAGTAAACTTATCAAAACCCACCTGGAATGAGTGGAGTCACATCTCCACCTAAATAAAAGGTCACACCCACAATGGGGTGTGCCATAGCTCCATGGAGATAATCTACTCAAAAGTTTCCACCTCACAGTATTGATTTAGGATTAAAAAAAAGGGCTGCTCCCCAAAAATTGGATCAGGATTAAAACACGGCTTTTCTGGGTATATGTAATACTTTCACACCAGCATGCACACACACCCTTATCCTCAGATGGCACAAGGACCTCCCAGCTCCAGACTCTCCTCCGACTCGCGCACTCACTGTTTCAAGAACCTTCGAGAAGGAGAATGCACCTCCCTGGGCTGCCGAAGAAAGGAAGGCCAAACTCCACGAGCTGCCAGGCCACATGCGCGTTCCTTGGGATAACAGTGTTCAGCTTCGAGGAGGAGGAGATTCACCCCAGAAGTCCCAGCACCGACCCTAGATTATTCTAATTCACACAGATAGAGCCAGGCCTCTGGAAACTGCAGGCGGATGTGGGTCACGGCCTCCAGTGCCTGGTAAATGGCCAGGACACCATCCGCTCCGATTTTCCCTCATAAGGAGAGGGTGCCAGTGGAAGGTCTACAAGGGAGCCGGGTGGGCATTCAGAGATCCTCAGGAAACACGCCGTGTGGTCTCCCTGCCTTCCCCCGACATCAATACTCATGGTGGTGGGAGGGGAAGGTGCAAGTCCCAAGGCCTTTGCGACAAACGAATTCCATGTGGAGAACATGGCCGCTCTGGAAGGTTCGATTGTCTCGGAGGTCTGGCGGAAGGGGAGGAGGCTGTGAATCTATAACACACTCCTGGTAAGATTCACTTAACAAATGTTGTCACTTGTGCCCAGGGCCTGCGGGTGTGACCTAAGGCTGGATGGTGGAGACAGAGAAACAGACCAAAGAGACCCCTAGAATGTAGGGGCCTTGTATGCTGTGCTCTCTGGTGTCTCCTCAATGTCTAGCGCAGCACCTGGCACACATTCAGGCTACAGTAAAGGTTTGTTAAATGGCTGAGTGACCTCAACTCCCAAGGAGCTCACAGCCCATGGGCAAGACAGAAGTGTAGGAGAACAAGGGTACATCCATCAGATTGCTGCATGTTATGAAAAGCACAGCCCAGAGAAGTGAGAATCTGGCCCCTGCTTTCATGCCTGCGTGGCGGAGGTCTTATTACCTGATGATCAAGAAAAGTTTTCTTAGCAATGAGTTCGCTGTTCTATTGTTCCTGAACCCAGCATTTTCCTTAATTGAGTTCCATCAGAATTACCAAATTAGGAAGGGAAGGAGGAGACATTAGTCCCAGTTGCTTTCAGGACCCCCACAGACCTCACCTGCTCCCTGCCCCAGGTCAGCCTTACAATGACCCTAATTGGGGTCCTCTGCCACATGTGTGCTATGCAACCTCAGGCAGGTTATATAACCTTTCTGAGCCTCGACTTTCTTATTTATAAACTGGAGATAACTACACCTTCTTGCCAAGGTTATTGTGAAGACTAAATGACATAATTAAGTCAAAGAGCCAGAGCAGAGACCTGCAGGTAAAAAGTCCTGACACATGTCAGCTCAGCTCTTCCACAAAATAACAAAAACTAATGAAACTAATACTATTTCCCATGCATGTGGTGAGTCCACCATGTGACAGAGAAGCCCAGGACCAAGGATCACCAACAGCCAGCCCCAGAGTACTCCAGTCTTTGGGGAGAAAGCACCGTCTTGCTGATGCTTCAGTTCTGGACTTCTAGCCTCAAACCATGAGCAACAAACTTCCATTGTTTAAGCCAACCCATTGCATGGTCTTTGCTTTGGCAGCCAGAAAATGAAAACTTCCCTGTTCTCAATTCTTTGGGATATATACTTGGGAGCGGGACTGCTGAGTCATACAGTAATTCTATGTCTAATTGTTTAAGGAACTGCCGAGCTATTTTTGATAGTAGTTGCACCATTTACATTCCCACTAGCAGTACATGAGGATTCCGATTATACCCCACATCCTCGCTAACACTTGTTACTATCAGGCTTTTTGATTCTCGCCATCACAGCGGGAGTGGAGCGGTATCTTATTGTGGGGGGTTGGATTTGCATTTCCCCAATGACTAACGATGTTGAGCATCTTTTCATGTGCTGATTGGCCATTTATATATCTTCTTCAGAGAAATAGCTATTTAGATCTTTTGCCCATTTTTTAAATGTTATTTTATACTATTGAGTTTTAGCAGTTCTTTATATATTCTAGATACAAGTCTCTTTTTGGATACATGATTTGCATATATTTTCTCCCATTTTCTGGATTGTCTGTTCTCTTTATTGGTGGTGTCTTTTGATGCACAATCATTTTTGATTTTGATGAAATCTAATTTCTCCATTCTGATGTGTGTGCTTGTGGTGTCATATTTAAGAATCCTTTGCCAAATCCATGTTTTCTTCTAAGAGTTTTATAGCTTTAGCTCTTACATTTAGGTCCTCGACCCATTTGGAGTTCATTTTTGTATACGGTGAGAGGTAGGAGTGCAACCTCTCTCTTTTGCATGTAGCTTTCTAGTTGTCTCTGCACCATTTGTTGAAGAGAAGACTCTTGCCCGACTGAATGTTCTTGGTTCCCCTGTTGAAAACAGCTGACCACAGTTACATGCTTTACTTCTATACCCTCAGGACCAGTCGTGATTTCCAAGGCTTTGTAGCTAACTTTTGAAAATAATTGTGAGTCATCTAACATCGCTCTTCTCTTTCAGAATTGTTTTGGCTTCTCTGGGTTCCTGGCAATTCCATATGAATTTCAGAATCCGTCTGTCACCCTCACCCTCGATCAATATGAACCCAAAGGCAAGGGTTTATCCAGGATTCCTTTAAACTTTATGTCCCTCACTTTGAGTCACACTTCCAGCCATAAAAGATCCTATTAACCCTGATCAAATCCAATCAATCAGCACATTGAGTAATTTCCAGATGGTAAGTTAAAAGTGACCGCAACTCTGCAATCCGCCCGCGCCCCTATGCGACCAGGTCCCCTGGCATGGAGCTGAGGATATAAGAGGAAGCGGATGCTGCCAGTGACCAGATGGGAGGTAAATTAACACCTGGACTCATCCCGGGCGTGGCTCACTGTCCACCTGGCACCAAATCCGGGGTCCAGGCACCTTCGGGGACTCCCCACTCCCCTCCCTTCCCTGCCAATCACAACCCAGCCTGGGGAGCCTACCTCCTAAAAATCTGCTAACAGGTCCTGCCTCTATCCACAGCCCAGTTGGACTCTATCACCTCTTTTCCGGACCTCTCACAATCCCTTCTTGCCACTCCAGCTCTGTCTACCCTGCCGCTCCCCACAGCCTGTGGGTAAAATCGAGGCCCCTCTCCCCAGGTTGTGTCACTCCTCCTGGCCTTCGCTATTATGCTGATCCCCCTGCTAGAATGCCTTTTCCCCGCTCCCCCCAAAGTGATCGGACAACCCTCTTCTCATCTTTCCAGTCTCACTTCAGGGATTTTTTAAAGTCCTTTGAGAACCACTTCCCTCCCCAGATGCCAGGTAAGACCATTTTCAGCTCTGCGTCCCCAAAGTCACCTCCAGAAACCTCTATGGGGCACCAATAACTTAGTACACTGCACCCCACTTCCCTCGGTGCTGCACTGGCCCTGCAGGGCAAGTGCTGGCTGATCTCTGTGACCCTAAGTGCCAGCACAGGGAGCACGCGGGGCATCTGCGCTGGGACTCCTGGCCGTGATGAGTTTGGGAAACTTCTCTCCTTATGGTCCCTCCCCCTTCTAAAGTACAATCAAGGAACGCATGGGGCGTGCCGTGCAGGAAAGCCACTTGGGAGCCTGCAAAGTAAGGAAGCCGGCACCTCGGGGAACCATCCGGGCAAGGGGGCAGAGTGCGGCCGCGCAGATGTCAGCTTTTAGGAGTTGCTGGTGGAGTCATGCCAGTGTCCGATGGAACAGGGTTTCCACATAGAGGACTCAAAGTCTCACCTTGGGGGTTTGTTTCAAACTGTGCAGTCTGCAAGCCTCCCAGGTGGTTTGTAGCATCTGATAACCTCTAATAGCTTATTTTGGGGCTTAAACAAGCAAGAGCCGATTCTGTAGCTTGCAGCTAAGCCCTATGCCTGATGCGACACCCTCGTCCGAGGGGCGTTCAGCGGGACTTCCGTCACCGGGAGACAATCCTAGAGGCAGGGGTTCGGACACCCGGCACACAAGACAGGGAGACAGAGAAAGGAAGCAGGAAGGAAGCCCTCCTCCTGGAATGAAAACGATGCCAAAACAAAAGCAGAATGCTTGACTGGCGAGCCTGCCCAGAGGATGCGGCGGGCTGCACGCTCGAAGCCTGATAAAATCAAGAAGGATACACCAATTAAATGACCGGGGATCCTCGGCTCATGACCAAAATAACCACCACTGGGCCTGTGCACCAGCAGCCCCAGTCCAATTTCCAGTTTCCAGCCTGACCGCGATGGGCCTCTAGGGACGGCTTCATAATCTTAAAAATCATCCTCAAACTCCCACAAGAAAGTAAAGGAGGAGAGCGAGATTCTTTTTTATAAAATAAGTAATTAAGCCTAAATAGCTGCAGTCATAATTAGCTAGGAAGAGAGCATTTGTGCATCAGGGAACTTAAGTAAAATATGCCTCTTTGGGGACTGGGGAGAGGGAGGCAAAGTTATACAGAAAATTTAAAAAAAAAATAAAAAATACTATAAAGTGTGCTCAGCACAGATGATAAGGTGAAGGAATTCAGAAAAGGCAGAGAAACAACAACCAGATTCCCCAGGCCCCTCCCTACAGGCTGGGCGAAGATCGGCAAATTCGGTTGTTTTCATTGATCCTGCCTGCCTCAGTTTCCCGGGGTTCCTGTAACAAAGTACCACAAAGTGTAGAAATCCGTTCTCTCACAGTTCTGGAGGCAAGAAATCCGAAATCAAGCTGTCAGCAGGGCTGCACTCCCTCTGAAACCTGTAGGGGCGAACCCTTCTTTGCTTCTTTCAGCTTCTGGTACTGGCTGACAGCCCTCGGGGAACCTCAGCTAGCAGCCGCACCAGTATTCCAGCCTTCGCCTCCTGCAGCTTCACTCAGCCATCTGCATCCCAGGGGCTGCTGTCTCTTTTCCCCTTCTAACGACACCAGACATAATGGATGGAGGGTCACCCTTCTCCAGCTTGGCCTCATCTTCTTTTCTTTTTTTTTTAATTGTGAAATATGTATTAAAAAGCAATAAATTTCAAAGTACATTTTTTTTTTTTTTAACATGGGCAGGCACCGGGAATCGAACCCGGGTCCTCTGGCATGGCAGGTGAGCATTCTTGCCTGCTGAGCCACCATAGCCCACCCTCAAAGTACATTTTAACAAGCAGTTATAAAACAGATTTCAAAGTCTGGTATGGGTCACAGTTCCTCAATGTCAAGTTTTTCCTTCTAGCTGCTGTAAGACACTGGAGATTAAAAGAAATATCAATATGATGATTCAGCAGTCATACGCATTTATTAAATTCTATCTTCTCTGTTCTAACTTCACGTTCTCCTTCGATCTTTCTCCAAAACTTTAGGAGTATTAGGGCTATGCCCATTCTAACTTTTTCATGTTGGAAAGGGCTGTCAATAATATGGGGTAGGGGGATGGCACTGGTTGATGTTCTGGAGAGGCTGGCCCCTCTGGGTTTCAGGACTTATCTGGCCTAGGAAGCCATCTGGAGGTTGTAGGTTTCCAAAAAGTAAACTTCATGCAGGTACAACTTTTGTAGGATCTCAGACAGAGCCCTGGGGGTTCTTTAGGTGGCGGTTGGGGGTTGGCAAACTGTTGGCCTCATCTTAATTAGTTACATCTTCAAAGACCCTTTTTCCAAATAAGGTCACGATCATGGAACCAGAGCTTAGGACTTGAATATGTCTTTAGGAGTGGGGTGGGGGGAAATGCATTCAACACCCATCACCATCCAAGACCCACTTTCCAAAACTGCTATGCAGCTCAGAGCTCAGGGGCGTGGCAGGCCAACATCACCAGGATGTGATGCCGTTTCCACAAAGCCTTCACAGGTCTCTCTGATACCTCTCAGGGTTTCTGGCCAGGACCGGCTGCTAAGCTCACGTGACCAATGCCCTCACAGCCCAAGAACCAATCAATCCCAGGGCCTCCAAACCAAATTGTTATTTAGCTCTCACGGCCAAAGCTTCTTTTCTTAATGATTCCTAAATGTCCTGACACCATTTCCAGGGGACTGTACCCTTGAACTAGCAGGACCACACCCCGGGGCTAGGCAGGCCTTGGAGAGAAACTCTATCCAATTTCTCCTGGAGACACATGGGCATATCCGTCGGACATTCTAGGAATCTATCCAAAGGACATAATCATTGCATGAAGATGCAATGTTTAATTTGTAATTGAAAAAATATACTGGCAGTGAACAACTGCTCGACAGTAGGTTTTAAAGGCATCATAAAGTCATACACACGATTTGGGAAATTACACAGCCACTCAAAGTGACGTCCTTGAAAAACATTTCCCAAATGGGTGTCCCATGTGACACCCCCCCATGAGAAACACATTTGGGACACACTACCCAGCAGAAGACAGAAGGCACTCAGAAGGGGTCACTGAAGGGAAATCCACGAAGGGACAACTTACACAGGTGTGGGCAGGGCTCGGGGAGCCGGCCAGAGGCTGAAGGTAGCACCTGGGAGGGTGAAAGCGGGGAACTGTCACTTGCCCCCAATCCTGGGGTGTGGGTAAGGGAGTGGTCACTGGAACCCAGAAAGGACTGATGGTGAAAGTCATGCAGCTGGGCACGCGGCTGTGGGGAGAGGGACAGAGCCGCAGCCCAGCCCTGGTGAAACAGGAATGAAACCTCGACTTCTCTCAATTCTGCCCACACATCTCTGGTGGGTCCCTTCCGACGGTGAACCCCATGGGAAGCCAGAGGACACAGAGCCCGGGGGTAATGTCATAGAGGTCAGTGAAACAGAGGCGAAGCAGACAGTAGGTCCAGACGGACGAACAGACATATCCATCGCCAGAAATGCACTCTCTTCCCCTTGGGGAAACCCAAATGCACATTTGTCAGTAGATTAAAGATACATGCTTAACTCACTTTAACACAATCCATTTCCAGTCATTGACCTTTTCTCCTAGTAGCTCTGGGTAAAACTGACAGTGTATATTTAATATCACAGGACAGACACACGATTAAATAGGAGAAAGGAACAAATTACAAAATGTAGATGACCACGTGAGTTTAATTTTGTGGTGACCAAGGAGATGAAAAGTCTAGAAGGAAATTCTTCCAACTATGAAGGAGAACAAAGAAAATGTTTCTTTTATGCCTAGTGCTTTTCCTTATTTTTCCAATTAAACAGAGAGAAGAGAGCATGATTTCGTTTCTGCTTTTTGTTTGGTTTCGTTTTACAATTCGATGAATTTCTGCTAATTTTACCAAGTGGTGTGAGCATCCCACAAATGAGTTTTAAAACATTTTTCTTCCCCCAGTAGGGGATCTATGTCCATCTATGGCTCATCTCCATTCCTATCCCCAGCCCCTGGCAACGATTCATCTGTTTTTGTCTCGATGGGTTTGCCTGTCTTGGACATTTCATATAAATGAATCCTACAACACATGGCCTTTTGTGGCCAATTTCTTTCACTTAACATCATGTCTTCAAGGTCCACCCGCGTTGTAGCATGTGTCAGAACATCATTCTTTTTTATGGCTGAATAATATTTCACTATATGGAGAGGCCATATTTTTGTCTATCTGTTCACACCGCTTTCCAGAGTTTTCCACTTAGCAGCTACTGAGAGGGGCCCACTCTACAGAAGCAGGTGAGAACAGGGTCAGCTCAACACCCACATTAGACCTGACTGGCTCCAGATTTTCCCAACTTCTGTTCCAGCCTCACTTCAATTTTTTTGTGCCTCATCGCTGCTCTTTACTTAATATTTTCCTTTAAAATCGCTCACAAATTAAATTAAATGCATTTATTTATGCATTTATTTATTTAATTTTTTTTTTGGGGGGTGCATGGTCCAGGAATCAAACCCGCATCTCCCGCATGGAAGGCAGGCAATTTAACCACTGAACTACACGTGCACCCAAATACATTTTTTTTTAAAATAGTATTCCTATATTCAGGATACAGAGGGTAAGGAAGACATTGCCGGTATTTTAGAACTTCACTTACTCTTTGAGAACAAAAGCAGAGAGGTTTATTATGTCCAGAACCCAAATTTTCTGTAGCTCATAATCTAACTCAACCTGTCTGGAGAGATGATTTAAACAATCCAGACACACGGAGTCCAGAGTAAGAATGAGGGCCTTTAATCTTGTATAATTTAATATAATTCCTGGACTATATTATGCAGATAATCAAAAAGTATTGGCAAAGTCCCTTGAGGAATGAGAGAAGAATCATGGAACTATTAAACTTTAGCCCAGGGAAACCTGGGATACTGTGCCAAACATTAGGGGCACCCAAATCAAAAGGTTAAGCCCTTGATCTTGAGGCTTGCTGTCGTGAAGCTTATGAATGTAGCGGAAAAGTTTAGCCCACATACAGGTATGCCCAAGAGTCACCTCTGGAGGACCTCTGTTTTTGTTCATATATTATCTCTCTCTCTCTAAGCCCAATTCTGCAAGTGAAACCGTTGCCCTCCCCTCTACATGGGACATGGCATCCAGGGGTGAAAGTCTCCCTAGTGGCACAGGAGATGACTCCCAGGGATGAGCCTGGTCCTGGCACTGTGGGATCAACAATGCCATCCTGACCAAAAGGGAGAAAAGAAGTGTAACAAATAACGTATCAGTGGCAGAGAGTTCAAATAGAGTCGAGAGGCTACTCTGGTGGTTGCTCTTATGCAAACTTCAGTTAGACCTTGCTACCTATCATAACTTGTCAACCCCCAACCAGGACCATTCCAGCCAATCCGGAAGAACACCTAGGGCAACAGGTAAGACTCCACAAGGATTCCATGCACTAGAGTAACTTTCCAGAAACCTAAAACCTCCAGATGGGTCCCTGGTCCAGATAAGTCCTGAAACCTAGAGGGCTCAGCCTCTCCAGAACATCAGTTAGTTCCATCTCTCTACCCCATATTATCGACAGCCCCTTCCAACATGAAAAAGTAAGAACGGGCATAGCCCAAATACCCCTAAAGAGTGGGAGAAAGATCCAAAGTGAGGGTGGAGTTATAGCAAGGTCAGGTTTAACAAATGAATATGATTGCTGAATCATTATGCTGATATTTCTTTTAGCCTCCAATATAGAGCAGCTAGAAATAAAAACCTAAAAGTGTGGACAGCAAACTCTGAAATCTGTTCCACAACTAAATTGTTGCAATGTACTTTGAAATTTATTTCTTTTATTACAATGTACTTTGAAATTCATTTCTCTTATGTATATATGTTATTTAAAGAGAGGGAGGACTATAATAGAAAAGACAGATTTAACAAATACTATGGCTGCTGAATCATTATATTGGTATTTCTTCTGGTCTCCAGTGTTTTGGAGTAGCTAGAAGAAAACACGAAATATTGTGTAACCATACTAAACTTTTAAACTCTGTCCTTAACTACTTGTTAAAATGTACATGGAAATTTATTGCTTTTTTGTATATATGTTATATTTCACAATTTTAAAAAAACGTTAAAAAATGGAAGCGGCATATTATCGACAATCTCTCCAACATGAAAAAGAATGGCCACAGCCCAAATACCCCTAAAGAGTGGGAGAAAGATCACAGGTGATGGTGGAGTTATACAGAGAAGGTCGGGTTTAACAAATGAGTATTGTTAAGTTTTAAACGGTAGCCGACCGAAAAATCAGAGAAACTGAGTCCGAGTTTAAAAAAGTTTATTGTCCCGGGGCGAGATTCCCGGGTCCGGGTGCTCAGGGTGCGGCTGGGGAAGTCGCACCCCCCTGGGGGCGGGGGACCAGATATAGGGTAACTAGTGGGGGTGCTGACAATGCCTACCGGGCCTCCTGTGGTAGGGTAGGAGTTTCACGCGCTTTAGGGCCGGGGGCATAGCTACTGGCCGGGCCGTGTGCAGTGGGGGTCCTTCGTTAGTCAGGGCAGGTCCTGATTGGCTGAGTTTGAACAGCTGTATGCCCGGATGTTCACGGGTTTTAGGTGGGGGCCTTCCAGCCAGAGGCTACCGGGCCAGGCCTTACAAGTCTGAGTGCTGAGTCATTACACTGATATTTCTTTTCGTCTCCAGTACCTTACAGCAGCTGGAAGTTAAAACCTAAAATTATGGAACTGCAACCCATACCAAACTCTGAAATCTGTCCTACAACTAACTGTTGTGATGTGCTTTGAAATTCATTGCTTTTCCTGTATATATGTTTTTTCTTACAAAAAAAGAAAAGTCGATTGTGATGATAAATGCACAGCTACATGCTGATATCGTGAACCAGTGATTATATACTTTGGGTGATGACATGGAATGTGAATATATAAAATTTAAAATAATAATGATACTATTCCTATTTATTTAACTTCCCACTTCCAGTGTAATAATATTATCTCTTGACCAAAAGAAGAAAGAACCCTAGCAATAAATACCATGAAAATAAACAACAGCATTACATCCTGGCTAAGCCCTTCGCTGTTCCATGCCGAGACCCGGCTTAGGAAGAAGCACAGGAGCCAAACTGAGCCGCGATGAGCCTTTCCCCTTCACAGCACCACGAGGGCTGGGGAAAAAACTGAAGTAGAGTAACCTTCTCACATGGGGTCTGAAACCTCTTAAAAAGCACTACGCTCGGGTGTGCGGATGGTTCAGCGGTAGGATTCTTACCCGCCAAGCAGGAGATGCGGTTTCGATTCCTGGCCCACACACTTCCCAAACAAAACATACGAAAAACCAAACAAAAATGCAGCAAACGGGGGCTGCGCGATAACGGGATACCCACATGGAAAAAGAACGAAGTGTGACCCCTGCCATACAGCATACACACAGACACACAAAAAAGCATTCCAGTCACTCACTCACCACCTACAGTTAGGGTGTGGCCTCTGCTTTTTTCCTTTAACCTTTATATTTTGAAATAATTTCAAAAGTACAGGACTGGTGCAAATGTAATACAAACCCACACAGAGAACTCCAACATCTACCCCTACCCCAGATACTCAGATCCACCAATTCCAACGTTTTGCCACTCTGTATCATCCTTTCCAGCCACACCCATCTGCCTGCCAATCTATCTATTGATCTAAACATTTGAAAATGCTCCGTGAACCCTGAACACATGTACATTTCCTAAGAACCAGGATATTCGCTTCTGTAACCACCTTAGTGCAGTTATCAAGTTCAGGAAACTGAACACGGATATAAAAGCTCACCACATGTATTCCAATTTTTCTTATGTCCCAAAAATTTCCTTTTGAGCCACTTCGTTTTTTTCTTCATTAGAGAAGTTGCAGGTTTACAGGATTCCTGTTATACCACCCAACCACCAATACCTTGCATTGGTGTGGAACATTTGTTACAATTGATGACAGCATTTTTTTTTTTTTTTTTTTTTTTTGCATGGGCAGGCACCGGGAATTGAACCCGGGTCTCTGGCATGGCAGGCGAGAACTCTGCCCACTGAGCCACCGTGGCCCGCCCTATGATGACAGCACATTTTAATAACTGTACTACATATATATTTATAATATTGACTATCACCCAAAGTTTAAGTTAGAGTTCACCGTTTGCTTAGTGTAATTCCATGGATTTTTGAACGTTTTTATTCTGTTACTATATAGAAAGCCTAACATTTCCCCTTTTAATCATATCCAGTTGTATATTTCAGGGCTGTTAATTGCATTCACAATGTTTCGCCACAATCACCATCATCCATTACCAAAACATCTCCCTTATTCCAAATAGGAGCTCTGTACATTTTAAGCATTCACTTTCCATTCCCTATCCACACCCCATCCCCTGGTAACTAATACTCTACATAACTGACCCTATGAGTTTATTTATTCTAATTACTTTAAAACAGGGGGCTCACACAATATCTGTCCTGGCTTATTTCACCCTTGATGACTGCAAGGCACATCCATGTTATTGCCTGTATCAGCACTTCATTCCTTTTTAAGCTGAATGATATTCCAGCATATCCAGATAAATAAGTAGACAGAGAGGGAGTGTTCTAGTTTGCTAGCTGCTGGAATGCAACACACTGGAGACAGATTGGCTTTTAATAAAAGGGGATTTATTTTGTTAGTTCTTCAGAGGAAAGGCAGCTAACTGTCCACTGAGGTTCTTTCTTATGTGGGAAGGCACAGGATGGTCTCTGCTGGCCTTCTCTCCAGGCCCCTGGGTTCCAGCAACTTTCCCCGGGGTGATTTCTTTCTGCATCTCCAAAGGCCTGGGCTGAGCTGAGTGCTGAGATGAGGAATGCTGAGCTGCTTGGGCTGTGCTACATTGAGCTCTCTCATTTAAGCACCAGCCAATTAACGCAAAGTCATTCATTGCAGTAGGCACACCTCCTAGCCGACTGCAGATGTAAGTAGCAACAGATGAGGTTCACATACCCTTGGCTCATGTCCGCAGCAACAAAACTAGGTACGTTCACCTGGCCAAGTTGACAACTAAATCTAACTACCACAGGGAGGGAGGTAGAGAGATAGATGGACGGATGTTTTGTTTATCCATTCCTCTGTTGATGGACATTGGGTTTGCTTCCATCTTTTGGAAATTGTGAACAACGTGGCTATGGACATCGGTATGTTCTCCATTATTAGATCCAATGCAGGATCTTCTGTTTTATTTAATTGCCACCCTCTCTTTACTCATTTGTTTTCTCTCTCTCTTTTTAAATTTCATTATGGAAACATATGAGCAACACAAACGTTCCCATCTCAGCCATTTCCAGGCACACCATTTCCTGGGATGTGTCCCATAAGCTATGTGGCAGTATCCTCACTACCTCCCATTTCCAGAACTTTCCCCTCAGCCTAAACAGAAACCTAACACCATTATGCGTTAACTGCCTGTTCTCCCTCCCCCACCTGGTAACCTGTCCTCTCCTCTCTGTCTATCCTCTGCTTCTGAGGCACTGAGTTCCAACGCTCTCGAGAGGCCTGCCCCTCCCCGCCAGCTCCCGCATTCCAGGGTTCCAAGACTTCCACGTAGGAAATTCATCATCTTCACAGAAGCCCCATTTGGGGAGCCTAGCAAAGCACCCTAGCACCCCCCGACCCGCAGTTAATTCCCTCCACATTTATCAGATACCTCTGAGGTGTGGCATTTAGAGGAAAGCAGAGGATACTGATTCACTCACATTTTAGGTCCTTGAAGGCTGGGACCATTTCTTATTTCCATTAGGTCGCCCCAGCGTCTGGCCCAACGCTGAGTATACAGCAGATGCTCATTAACATGATAACCGGTGACTCCCGCCTGCACGAATGAGCTAGCTCAGCATCTCGGAAAAGTGAAAAGACAGACCAAGATAACTGTAAGTCGAAAACTACCCAAGAAAGGAGCCAGTTTCCGATGGAATGGGGTCTTTGGGTGAAGGATGAGGGAGATGTACAAGGACAAGACAAGCATTAGAGCTGCCTCAACAAACAGGTGGAGACTGGTCTTAACATCTAGTGATAGTGGAAAGGGAAAAATAAAAAAACCAAAAGGGAGGAGCATGGGTGCTGGAAAAATGGGTTCATGTTTTTCATTTGCCCCTTTTCATACACAGGTTGAGGTGGAAGAGAACGCAGCCCAGGCCTGAGAAGGTTCTGCTCAGGGAGGCTCTGAGTGTCCTGCTCAAAAGGGGGTGAACTGGGTCCTGCAGGCAATGAGGAGCCAGTGAACATTCTTGAGCCAGGGTTGACCTGATCGGACCAAACTCTAGAAGGATTTCTCTGGCAGCAGGTGTGCAGTGGGGGGTGGGGGATCCCTTGGAAGCAAGGGGACCACCCTCTGCCCTTCTCCGGTGGCTTCTACAAACTCGGCTAAAGCCCTGCAGAAACACCCTTAACGCCTCTCCTTCCCTCACCCACAATGGGCCATTCGTCGGAAGCCAGCTGGCAAGTCCCTCCAAAATGTATCTGAAATCATCCGCTTCTCCCCGCCGCCACCTTTGTCCAGGCCAGCAGCACCTTTCCCCTGACCACCGTCCTCACCCCCCCACCGGCCCTTCCACAACTCCACAACAGCAGAAGGAAAACACTGTCCTATCACGTCAGCCCCCCAGCTCCTGCTTAAACCCTCAATAGGTTCCGTGTTACCGAGGACCACCCCCCACTTTCCGAACCACTGGCGCGGGCGCCCCATGGGACCCTCCCTGACCCCACTCCCCCTGGTCCCCAGACTCTGCCCTTTCACTGGCTTCTTTCCGCCTCCTGCCAAGGGCACTGCCCCCTCACCACCCCCCAATGCGGGTCCCCCTACCCGCGGCCCTTTTTTGCCAGATCTCCTTATTTCCTGATCCCGGGCTCGCCCTGTCACCTCCCCAGGAGGTCTGCCTTGTCACCCCCCTCCCAGCACCCTGGTGCATGTTCTGCACTGTGCCTCTCCGGCTGCAAAATCACCTCCGCGATTTGCTTCTCTCTGTCTCTCCCCAGCAGACCCTAAGCCCCCTGTAACCAGGGGTAGCCCTTGGTCCAGGGGACCCACCAGCAGCCCTCAGTGACCCAGCGCTCCCCAAGGCTGCACCAGGCTCCCTAACGCCCGCTCCCACGGTCACGGGCAAGGGGAAGCCCACGGTGAGCAACTTTGAGAACTGAGCACCCAATTCCTTCAACTAACCATCCGGGCTGCCTGCGGCGTGCGGGGTCTGGGGTCCCCCTATCCGGAGGTGCTCCCGGGGACAAGCACTCAGGCCTCTTATTAGCCCCCCACCCCGGAGGCCCCAAGTTGGGGTTCCCACCTGGCCATCGAGGACATGCGCCCCAACCTGGTGGGAAGGAGCCCGAAGCAGACACATGGAAGGGAACACGGTCTCGTTAATATTCATTACAACCGAGCACAGGGGAAGTGAAAAATGGACTCATTAGGACGTTAAATAATTCAACCGTAAGCAGATCCTGCCAAATGCTCGGAGGGTTTGCCACTCAGGCAGTGACACCAAAGCTGGCCCGAGGGTCCACCCAAGCCCCCAGGGGAGAGGGTGGCCCAGGCCACTTTTAAACACCTGAGAGATGGGTCATCTTCACTGCAAAGCACTGATCTTTCCAGCCAGGTCTCTAGAGAGCCCCGCGGCTTATTTCATTAATGCCCAAAGCAGGTCCAAACATCTGAGGAACTTGAAATGGGGGGATCTGAAGGCCCCAATTCAGGGGCCTGGGGACGGAGCAGCCAGACACCCACAGGGGCCGGGGCCTCCGCCACCCCGGCCTTACTTTTTCTCTTGAATGTTATTTCCAAACCACCAACGGATGGGTCCGGGGCTGATTTAAAATCTTCAAAGGCACCAAATGCTTAAAGCTGGCACTGCAAATTCAAATACCTCCTGGGGCCAGGAGTCAATTGCATGCCAGGAGTAAGAGGCTGGGGTTGGCAAATTTGAGAGCCCAAGTCCCATCTAAAGGGGCAGCCACAAGCCACAGTCCCCTGCTCCAGGCAGGTGAGGCTTAATAGGGCTGCAGACCCCATGCTGCCAGGTCTTTTGATATTTCCTAAATAAAAATTTGAAGGAAAAAAAAACATTGCAGAGGGCAGAGGCAGCCTCTGCCCCACCAACCTGAGACCTGAGACCTGGAGGGCTGGTCAGACAGAAAGCCCACAGCCCTGCCCTGACTTCCTTTCCCAAGCCCCCTGCCTTGTGCTCCAGCCATCCTACCCTCTCCATGTCTCCCCAACTTTACCAGTCCTTTCTTCCCTCTTGAATTTTTTCCTTGCTGTCCGCTGGGCTTGGGGTACCCTCCCCCTATTCTGAGAACCCCTGCAAACTCTGGGGTCCAGGGCAGAGTATTAGCTGCTTGAGCTAATCCCGAGATGCAGTGCCTTCTTCCAAGCACCCACAGCCCTTGGTTTGTTCCCACTTTAAGGGGGGATTTTCTCACTCACTTGCCATTATGTGAGTGGGTCTAGACTGGGGGCACCTTAAAAGCAGGGCTCCTGGGTGCCCAGGGAAGAGTACATGCTAACAAGCAGTCATTGAATTAAATGATTAATTAACATTCAAACTAATTTTCTAGTCAAAAGCAAGGTTTGGCCTTAAAGCAATAACTGACTGACTCCTCTGGTTTATTAACAATCTCAGGAGCAGTTCCCTCATGTGTTCTGAGGAGCATTTAATTCCTTGCAGAGAACCAGCCCAATCCCCATGTGTGAAGGGCAGTGCCCATTTGGACGGGCAAGTCCTGGAAGGTCTGGCTAAATAAATTAGCCTATTTTTACACCTATGCCATCTCGTCTATTTCAGATAGATGGAGTGTGGCTGCCTGAACTCCTGTGAGTTGTTACAGCTATATATCACCAAACGCTTCCGCGCTTCAGTTTCATTTATATCTCAAAGCAGCTGGGAGGCCACCATAAGCCCACCCCCTAAGGCCAGCCACTGGAAGGACCCTTTGCCACAAATACTACAGGAAGTCCTCAAGTGCAGAGCCCAGGAGAGCTGGAGAGAGAAGGGAAATGTGTGCCTCTGAGGACAGAAATACAATGCCTCCTGGGATGGTTAATTTCACAAGCTTGGCTAGGTTCAGGTGTTCAGTTGTTTGATCTGAGGGCATTTCAAGATGGGGTTTGCTTCTACAATTAGCTGAGTGCATCTACGCTCAACAAGAGTCTGCTGTCAGCAACACGGGGAGTGTTCTCATCCCGACTCCCTCCAGGTCTCCCAGCTTTACCCGTGAGGAACAGGACCCATCTCCTCCAATGGTATCTGGCTTAAGGCCCAAGGCCCTGGGGGAGGGAGCCGGAGAAAGGGAAAGGAAGGAAGGAGACAAAGGACCTGCCCTGTTTCTGTTACACTGATCACCCCCTTTACCCTCGCAACATGCCGGAAGGCCCACGAGGAAACTGGCTGAGGGAGGCCAACCAGATGCACCGCCACGGATAAATAGCAGAACTGGGATTCGAACCTCTGCCTGCCTGAGTAGAAACCCCTGCCATTCCTACCCAGGCCTGCCTGCTGAGGACCATCTTCCCTAACCCGATATGGAGCTCAGGGACGTGATGGGCACATAACTGGCAGGGCTCGAGGGACCCCCTGGGAACAGATGCCTGGAGCCGAGCCTCTGCAGGCCCAGTGAGGCATCTTGCGAGGGCAGGGGTTGTGCAGCGTATGGCTCAGGCGACTGAATCAAAGGGCGGAGCCTCTTCCCCGCTGAGCCGCTGAGGCACCAGCGTCTGCCACAAAATGGGGAATTTCCGCCTACAATCAGTGCCATGAAGAAGGAGGTTGAGGGTCCACACCGACCAGGTTTTGTAGAGGACCTGGGGGCCCGGGCAGTTCCAATCTCGCAAAGCACCATGTTCAAGACAGGGAGAGGTTTCCTTATGGGAGAATCCTGGGGTGACAGGAAGAGAGGTGCAGGCATCCAGTCCTAGCCCCTCTGCTACCCACGGAGAAGTTTCTGGAAGCGGACCCCAAGCGCAGTGAGTTCTCCCAGTGGTCCATCCAAAAGCACCCCAAGGTCAAACATGTTTGGAAAACAGCTGACCACATTTCTTTTCCCACAGGACTCCTCAGAGCTGTTAAAATGCTAATGAGCTCAGTGAGCAGCAGGAAAAGGTTGAGAGAGGGGAGGGGGAGTTGACCCCAACCCCTTTCTTTCTGCAGAGCTGCCTCAGAGTGTGGCAGTCCACTCAGCTACAAGCCCACAGTGGGTTGCATACGGAAACTTGGAGCCAGCGTTCAGAAACCTTTGCAGCAATTCACCATTTGTGTGACATCCAACATTTGACTTCATATTTCACAAAAGCATCAATCCGAGATGGACTGGAAATAGCAGACAGGGGTCTTTTATCAGGAAGAGTTTGAGTATAATCGTATTAGACCTTCTTACAGAGGTGTGGGCAGGAGTTGGGTGGGGGAGTCCAAATCTGCCCCAGACCCCTTGGTTTTTCCAGGATAAGTACGCAAGCGGTGAACTGGAGTATCTGGCTCTCCAAACTCTGGAAACAATTCCCCAGAATGTTATCTCTCAATGGAAAAATAAATGCTTCATTGCGTAATTGCCCTCTTCCCAGTTAGAAACGAAGACTGCAGGAGGAAATCATAGAAAGGACAGAGGGTCAGATAAGAAGGGCCTCGCAAAAAGAATCAGGAACCCCTTGGCATAGCAACTGAGTGGCCCCCGGAATCTGCTTCCCTACCTCCTGGGACGGGGAGTTCACTACTTCTTCCATCCTAGCTAAGTGAAAAAGCTTTTTCACAACCTGGGCAGAACTCTCCCTGCTGCAGAAGGGACTGCTTATGACAGACTCCCCCAGGCCGGGCAGAACTTCCGAGTCAGAAAGAAACTGAGATTGGAAGGGGAGAGGTGGGCAAACCTGGCCCTCCCCTTAGGAAGTCCTGAAAACCAGCCCCCTGCAGGCCCCACCCCAGTCCCCCCCCCCCACCCTTCCCCCTGAACGCAGTGCCGGGTCTGAGAATTCAAACTTCTGCCTACCAGAGATATGCTGGGGACACAAGGGAGACTGGCTGTCTGCGAAGGAAATCAAAACAAAGGCATTAAAGGGTCTGGAAAAGCTTATTAATTTTTAGGCCCCATTCCAGACTTCACACCTGGCCCATTTCAGCATTTTCTGAACTGACAGACTCCGGCAGAATTGAGGGAAGGAAGAGAGACAGCTTGTGCCCTAGAAATTCACTGCCCAGAGCTACCTACTAAGCAGAGCTGACTTAGAATCACAGGACATTAATGAGGTTTGGAAGGGAACCGGAGGTCAGCACAGCGCAGCCATTTAGAGCGGGACTCGGGGGCCAGCTGATGTGGGCTGAGTCGTCACCAGGCCACCTACCCGCTGCATGACCTTGGACAAGGTACTGAACCTCCAGTTCCTTCTCAGAGAACTGCCCACCTAAGAGGGCTGAAGGGAAGGTTAAGTCGGAAAAGGCAGGAAGGCTATGCAACCTCTAGCACAAACGAGAGCCCATCATGGAGATCGTTTCAACCAATATCTCCTCCAACCAGCCAGCCAACCCCTCCACAGAGTCCCCTCCACAGCCCAGGTCAGCCAGGGAGAAGGGAGAAGCCAGAGACCCTGCCCCAGCCCCCTTGAAGCTTTGCATCACACCTCATGATCAGGCTGCCGTGGGGTGGGAAGCCTTCCTGGAGAAGGTGGCATTTGAACTTTGCTTGGGAGAAGTAGGATTTTGCCCAGGAAAGAAAAAGAAGGGGTCGAGGCTGAAACAACCAAGGCTCACAGATTCAACAGAGATACTGCCACACAGTGGAAAAAGGGCACCAGACACAGCTTATGGGATCTCTGGCCTCATGATTTCCATCCAGCCACACTGCTTTGCCCTCGGACTTCTAACTGTTGGGTCTAGTTTAGAAACAACCACTATTTCCCTACTCTCCAATATGGCATTAGGCAAAAATTATATCAGATGTCTGCAATGCCTACCAGACTACGTCTTTGGGTCCAGCTCAACAATTGGACTCACGAGACCCCTAAGCTACGGTCCACAGACAGAGATTCAGGCAGGAAGATTTCCCAGTAGGGCAGCTTCGAGCATCCCTACTCTGCAGGGGTCCTCACAGCCATCTGGAGCTATCTTCTTTGCCAAACCCCTCCCCCTCCAACCCCATCATCCATCTCTAAGTGACACATCAGGCAGGTGTGGGAGCCACTGGCTATAAGTCTCACGATCCATGATGAATGTGACAAACCCCACTGAATCGTATGCATGGGAGTGGCTGACATGGGACAGTTTATGAAAAAAAGAAAGACAGAGAGTAACTAAAGACATAGTGACAAATGCAGTGCATGGCCCTGGACTGAATCTAATATCAGAGGAGGAAAGAAGCAAAAGGACATTATTGGGAAAGATGGAAAAAATGGAATATGGATGTGGTAGTTAGATTCAGCTGTTAACTTGGCCAGGTGAAGGCACCTTGTTTTGTTGCTGCGGACATGAGCCAATGGTACGTGAACCTCATCTGTTGCTACTTACATGTGCAGTGGCTAGGAGGTGTGCCTGCTGTAATGAATGATGTTTGATATAATTGGCTGGTGTTTAAATGAGAGAGGGCAACATAGCACAGCCCAAGCAGCCCAGCATACCTCATCTCAGCATTTGCAGCTCAGTCCAGGCCTTTGGAGATGCAGAAAGGAATCACCCTGGGGAAAGTTGCTGGAACCCAGAGGCCTGGAGAGAAGGCCAGCAGAGACCATCCTGTGCCTTCCCACGTAAGAAAGAACCTCAGATGAAAGTTAGCTGCTTTTCCTCTGAAGAACTAACAAAATAAATCCCCTTTTATTAAGAGCCAATCCATCTCTGATGTGTTGCATTCTGGCAGCTAGCAAACTAGAACAATGGACTATTAAGCTTTATAGAAAGGTTAAATTTCTTTAACTTGATAATTGCAGTTAAGTCTATGACATAACTGAATATTCTTGTTTTAAGGAAATGTACATGGAAGTATTGAGTGTCCAAGGAACATGATGTGTGCAACCTACTATCAAATGTTTAGAAAACAGATATATATATATATATATATATATAGAGAGAGAGAGAGAGAGAGAGAGAGAGAGAGAGAGAGAGATTGAGAGAGAGAGAGAGAGAGAGAGAGAGATAGAATGATATGGCAAATGTGGCAATATGTTAACAGTTGGTGGCTCTGGAACAAAGTTGGGGGACTCAAACATCCCAATTTTTAACCTATTACAAAGCTACAGTAATCAAAACAGCATGGTACTAGCACAAGGACAGGCATATAGACTAATGGAATTAAATTGAAAATTCAGAAATAAGCCCTCATATCTAAGGCCAACTGATTTTTTTAGTTTTCATGTGAAATACTTTCAAGCTTATTTGCTTGCTCTCCCACATTATTCTGTGGCAGCGCTCTGTGAGATATCTTTTATAGCAAGGCAATTCTCCCGCACTGTGTGTTCTAGTTCAGCCCCTCCGGTGACCAGAGAGATTGGGACACACCTATGTGCCCCCAGCATGGGCACGAGGGTTTACTCTGCTCCATCCAGGACCAGGAACTGAGATGGCAAGGGCTGGGGAAGGACCAGTCCGGGCGCCATGACCCTACCATTCTTAAGTCGCCATTTTCTTTCCATCACTTCCCTTTTAATGCAGTCCTTTCACTGGTTGTTGGAGTTTTGAGATGTTTCTGCTATCCCTTCTGGTTGTTCAAAGCTTCTGTGGGGAGCTGGAGATGTAGAGCTACTCATTCTGCCATCATGATTGGGGTGGGGCCTAAGGCCAATTGATTTCTGACAAGGATGCCAAGTTCACTCAATGGGGAAAGGGTCTTTTCAACAAGTGGTGCTGAGAGAACTGGATGTCCACACACAAAAGAACAAAAGAGGGCCCCTACCTCTCTCCACATTCAAAGATTAACTCAAGATGAATCAAAGACCTAAATACAAGAAACAAACTATAAAACTAGAAGAAAACATACCCATAAGGTATTTATAGTCCCTTCCCTTCCAGATGGAACTGACAAACCAGAGTCATTTTAGCGTAAGCAATGTGCCAAGCAAAACAGTAGGCCTTGGGCCTTTATTTGGTTTCCAGGTCAACTGGGCTAGAAAGTTAATTGTGCTAGTTTGAAACTGTTATGTACCCCAGAAAAGCCATTTTCTTTCAAAGCTGATCCAATATTGTGGGGCAAGACCTGTTATTTAGGGTAGAACCTTTGATTAGGTTGTTTCCATGGAGACTGATCCACTCAATTGATTAGATGGAGAGGTGACTCCGTCAATTCATGGTGGGTCTTGATTAGTTACTGCAGTCCTTAAAGAGAGTCATTTTGGAAAAGCGCAGTTGCTTCAGAGCTGACAGAGATGGAGACATCTGGAGATGCTTGGGGTGCCAACAGAGAGAGCAGATCCTTAGACACGGACGTCTGGAGAGGCAGAGCCCAGCAGATACCACCATATGCCTTCCCACGACATGCTAAGGGATCTTTCTCTGGATGCCTTAGTTGGATATTTTTATGGCCTTAAAACTGTAAACCTGTACCTTAATAAATCGCCTTTATAAAAGCCAATACATTTCTGGTATATTGCCTTCCAGCAGCTTTAAGCAAACTGAAGCATTAACCAAAGGTCAAATTCTCATTTACGGAAAAGGGTTATGTTACCCCACAGTTCAGCTTTATGGCCTTTGGACAATACCTTGACGCACATAGAAGTTAAAGCATTTTCTGACCAGCAAGATTTGCATTATTCAATGGGGCACTAAAGTTCCCTTTATCCCCTAAAAAAAAATGAACTTTTCTTACAGCCAATTAGTTTTATAGTGCTCATGATATCTTTTTATCCTGGGGATCTAATGTAACTTTTACATCAGCTAACATTAAATGCTCTTGTTCAATATACCAAAGAGAGAGCGGGATTTTACCAGAAGTATTTTCCACCTAAGTAAATGACATGAAAAGTCATCGCTAGATGTGATTATATTAGATTTTGTTATGATTTCAGCTCCGCTTTTCATTCTTTGGACCATATGGGCAGTGTGAAAATGAAAGTTTACCATAAATAGGATTCAACATGCATATAATCACTTGGCATGCCACGTGTGCCAGAAACACTTCGAGTCACTCATTAAACAAATGTTTATTAAGCCCCTGAACATGTGTTAGACACAAACTGGAAGACACAATAAAAATAAAGCAAGACCCTCTACCACCATCAAAGCTAAATGGGGATTCAGAAATTCATATAAATCAAGTTCTAAGGACTCTAACTAGGGTACATCCACAGAACAATGGAAGTAAAGAAAAGAAGAAATTAACTCTGACTGGTAGTGGAGCAATTTAGATTGTTTATGGGTTTTTTTATTTTGGTGGTGGGGTACAGGGCCTGGGCATTGAATCCAGGTCTCCTGCATGGAAAGCGAGCATTCTACCACTGAACCACCCATGCACCCCTAGATTGGGTTTTGAAGAAAGAATAGGAGTTTACTATGTGAAAGGGCATTTTAATCAGAGGAAACAGCATATGTAAAGGAATACAGGCATGAAAGAGAATCAAAAATACGAAAAGGTTTGATACGGACGCCTAGTCAACCAAGATGGTGGTGCAAGATGCTATAGCATCCCATTTCCCCACAGAATCTTTGAACAACAAGCAAAAACTGGCAGAACCATCTTCCTCCATGCTCCAGGAGATAGTTCAGGGTTACAGGAAGTGGGAAAACAGTGAAGCAAGGAAACACAACATAAAAGTGCAGAAGAAGCTCGTGTTTCCCCAGCTGGCCCTGACCCCAGAGCCCTGTCACGAAGTATACAATGGGTGTGCATGCTCATTGTGGGTCCCCAGCCTTCTGGTGAAAAAGAGCAGAGCAACCCTTATATGCACATTTTGGGATGCCAGTCTAATAGGTGGCAACCTGGAGGACTAAACCAGACACATATCTTTGGCTCACCCTTGCAGAACCTACCCTGCAAGCAGAAGCTGCTTGTGGACAGACAAAGCACTTTAAGAAACAATGGAAGAAGCCTGGGCAGGGGATTACCAGCTTCAATATGTACAACAGAGCACCTTGGAGGAGGGGGTTTATTTAATAGGGAGTAGAGGGAATATTCAGATTCCAAAGGCTATGAGCACAAACCCCAAACAAAACCATTCCAGCCAATCCTAAAGAACACCTAGGGCACTATATAAGATTCTACAAAGGTTCCAGGCACTAGAGTAACTTTTCAGAAAACTACAATCTCCAGACGGGTCCCTGGACCAGATAAATCCTGATTCCTAGAGGGCCCAGCCTCTCCAGAATATCAGATAGTTCCATCTCCACATTCCATATTTTTGACATCCCCTTCCAATATGAAAAAGAATGGCCATACTCCAAATACCCCTAATGAGTGGGAGAGAAAAATCAAAGGTGATGTTGGAGTTATACAGAGAAGGTAGGGTTTAACAAATAGGTATGACTGCTGAATCATTACATGGATATTTAAGTTTCCAGTATCTTAGAGCAGCTAGAAATAAAACCCAAACTGTGGAATTGTACCCCATACCAAACTCGGAAATCTGTTCTACAACTAATCGTTGTGCTGTGCTTTGAAATTTATTGCTTTTTTGTTTATATGTTATTTTTCACAAAAGAAAAAAGTTGATTGTGACGATTTAAAAAAAAATACGTTTATTCCCTCTAGCCTCCAATGTTCTGGAGCAGCTAGAAGGAAAAATCTGAGATGATGGTATGGTAGCATGGGGTATGGTACCCCATGACAAACTCTGGGATCTGTCCTGTAACTACTTGTTGAAGAGTGCTTTGAAAACTTTTTTCTTTCTTTGCTTGATATGTATGTTATATTATACAGTGAAAAAAGTTAAAAACAAACAACCAACTAAAGGCTATGAGCACAAGCCCAGGGCAAGATGCATGCTCAGAAAAGAGAAGACCCCATGGTTTCGTCTAGGGCCAAACTTCTTAATAGGAGGGCTAAACTCTGAAGGCAAGCACCAGCCAAAACAGGTACAATTTTTTAAAGACTGTGCTCATTGCTTTGGTCAGTTTGTTTTTGTAAGTGACTGGCATTGGAGGACATCTGTGTCTTACCACTAGATGAACACAAACCTAAGGAACAGACATCCCAGGGACTAAATTCCAAAGTTAATACATCAAACTAATAAAACATACATTGTGCAATAAAAGATTATGAGACAAAGAAGCAAGAAATGATGGCCCATCACAAAGAACAAAACCAGACCTTGGACAAGCCAGACATAGACTTTAAAACAGCGATCTTCAAGATGCTCAAAGAGCTAAAGGAAAACACAGAGAAACAACTAAAGGATATCAGGAAAATGATAAATGAACAAAATGAGACTCTCAGTAAAGAGACAGAAATTACAAAAAGAACCAAACAGAAATACTGGAGTTAAAGACCACAATTTCTGAAATAAAAAATTCCTTAAAGGAGCTGAAAAACAGATTGTAGCTGGCAGAAGAAAGGATCAGTAAACTCAAAGATAAGAAAAGTAAAATGATTCAGTTTGAGGAGCAGAAAAACAAAAGAATAAAGAAAAGTGAACAGAGCCTAAAAGACCCATGGGAAACCATCAAGCATAATAATGTATGCATTTTGGGAGTCCCAGAAGGAGAAAAAAAAGAAAGGAAACAACAGAAAGAATATTCAAAGAAATAACTGGAGAAAACTTTCCAAATTTAATGAAATATACAAACGTACACATTCCTTCAAGAAGCCAAACAGACCCCAAACAGGATAAACTCAAGCAGAACCACACCAGACACATTATAATCAAACTGTCAAAGGCCAAGGATAAAGAAAGTGTTCTGAAAGCTGCAACAGAAATGCAATGTGTCCTTTACAAGGGTACCCAATAAGATAAGTGTCAATTTCTCAACAGAAACCATGGGGGCAAAAAGGCAGTGGGTGGAAATATGAAAAGTGCTGCAAGAAAATAATTGCCAACCAAGAATTTTATACCCAGCAAGATTATATTTCAAAAATTAGGGTGAGATTAAGACATTCATAGATAAACAGAATGTGAAGGAGTTCATCACCACTAGATCTGACCTATAAGCAATACTAAAGGGAGTCCTTACGAGTGAAAGGAAAGGACACTAAACAATAAACTGAAGCAGCATAAAGAAATAAAGACCTCCAGTAAAGGTAACCGTATTAGTTTGGGTTCTCTAAAGAAACAGAATCAATAAGAAAGACTCGCAAATATAAAATTTATAAAAGTGTCTCATGTAACCATGGGAACGCAGAGTCCTAAATCCACAGGGCAGGCTGTGAAGCCGACAATTCCGACGGAGGGTCTGGATGAACTCCACAGGAGAGACTCGCCAGCCGAAGCAGGAAGAGAGCCTGTCTCTTCTGAATCCTCAAAAGGCACCCAGTGATTAGATTAAGCATTACTCATTGTAAAAGACACTCCTGTTGGCTGATTACAAATGGAATCAGCTGTGGATGCAGCTGACATGATCATGATTTAATTCTATGAAATGTCCTTATTGCAACAGACAGGCCAGCACTTGCCCAACCAGATAAACAGGTACCATCACTTGGTAAAGTTGACACATGAACCTGACCATGACAGTAACCATATGGGTACCTGTACATGCCAGTACTATGGTCCTGTATTTTCATACCCCACTTTATATTCATTACAGGCTCTAAAATGAAAATGTACAAAAAGCAATGATAAATCTATAGTTTGGGACATACAGTATCTACAATAAAATTTTTAACAAGTACAAGAAAAAGATGGGGAGATGGAGAGGCATGGGAACAATTTATGTATATATTTTTAATTTAAGTTGATATCAAGTCCAGTGTGACTGGTATAGATTTAGGATGCTAAATTTAAGCTCCATGGTAAACACAAACAAAATATATGAAAAAATATATACAGAGGGGAATGAGAGGAGACTCAAAATGGTACACTACAATAAATTAAATAAATGAGAGTAGGCAATAATGGGAGAACTGAGGGACAAAAGGGACACAATAGCAAAATAGCAGAAGAAAGTCTTACATTATCAGCAATTACTTTAAATGTAAATGGATTAAACTCTCTAGTCAAAACGAAGAGATAAGCAGGACCCTGCCTCAGTTTCCCAGTGTGTATGCCCACCTCCCTCAAGGACAGATTCCCATGTTAGGTCAAAGAAAAAAATCACAAGAGAAATTAGGAACTTTCTTGAAGCAAATGAAAATAAAAACATAATATAACGAAATTTATGGGATGCAGCAAAGGCAATGCTGATAGGGAAATCTATAGCTCTTTATGCTTACATTTAAAAAGGAGAAATATCCAAAATCAGACACCTAAACTCATATCTGGAGGAATTACAAAAGAAGAGGAAATCAAACCCACAGTGAGTAGAAGGAAGGAAGCTACTAAGATTAAAGTGGAGATAAATGAAATGGAAAATAAATAAAAATGATAATCAACAAAACCAAAAGGTGGCTCTTTGAAAAAATTAATAAAATCAACTAACTTTTTGTTAGACTGACAAAGAAAAAAAAGAGAAGATGCAAATAAAATCAGAAATGAAGGAGGACATTACTGCTGATGACAAAGAAATAAAACAAAGTGTAAATAGATACTATGAACAATTGTACACAAACAAATTAGATAACCTAGATGAAATGGACAAATTCCTTGAAACACACTGTTCTAGTTTGCTAGCTGCCAGGATGCAGCTACCAGCAATACCAGGAACTATAAAGGGCTTTTAAAAAGAGGAATTCAATAAATTGCTAGTTTACAGTTCTAAGGCTGAGAAAATGTCCCAGTTAAAACAAGTCTATAGAAATGTCCAATCTAAGGCATCCAGGGAAAGATATTTTGGTTCAAGAAGGCTGATGGCATTCAGCATTTCTCTCATATGGCAAAGTCTGCTGGCTTTCTCTTCTGCCCTTTTATTTCATGAAGCTCTCTGGGAGGTGTTTTCCTTCCTCATCTCCAAAAGTCGCTGGCTGGTAGACTTTGTGCTTTGTGGTTGTGCAGCATTCTGAAGCTTTCTCATGGCTGTTGTCACTCTGCAGCTTTTTCCAAAGTGCTTCTTCTTTTATAGGATTCCAGTAAAACCAATCAAGACCTACCTGGAATGGAGACATGTCTCCACCTAATCAAGTTTAATAGCCACACTTGATTGAGTCACATCTCCACGGAGATTATCTCATCAAAGTTTCCAGCATACAGTACTGGATTGTGATTAGAAGAAAAGGCCATCTTTACAAAATAGCATTAGGATGAAAACATGGCTTTTCTATGGTACATAAATCCTTTCAAACAAACACACACACAAACCACCCACACTGACTCAAGAAGAAACAGATCTCAGCAGGCCAATAACAAGTAGAAATTGAATCAGTCATTAAAAATCTCCCAACAGAGAAAGATCAAAGGTGATGGAGGAGTTATACAGAGAAGGTCAAATTTAACAAATGAGTATGAGTCCTGAATCATTATGCTGACATTTCTTTTAGCCTCCAGTACCTTAGAGCAGCTAGAAATAAAAACCTTAAAGTGTGGAATTGTAACCCATACCAAACTCTGAAATCTGTTCTACAACTAATTGTCATGACACACTTTGAAATGTATTGCTTTTATGAATATATATTATTTAAAGAGAAGGAGAAGTATAATAGAGAAGATAGGATTTAACAAATGAGTATGACTGCTGAATCAATATATTGATATTTCTGTAGGTTTCCAGTGTCTCAGAGCATCTAGAAGAAAAAAGGAAAAATCGTGGAACTGTAACCCACACCAAACTTTAAAATCTGTTCTATAACTACTTGTTAAAATGTACATAGAAATCTATTGCTTTTTTTGTATATATGTTATATTTCACAATTAAAAAAAAAAGGTTAAAAAAAATCTCCCAACAAAGAAAAGTCCAGTAATAGATGGTTTCTCTGGTGACTTTTACTAAATATTCAAAAAGGAATTAACACTAGTCCTCATCAAGTTTTTCCAAAAAGTAGAAGAGGAGTGCAAACCTCTTAACTCATTCTATGAGGCAGCATCACCCTACTACCAAAGCCAGATAAAGATATCACAAGAAAAGAAAATTACAGATCACTATGCCTCATAAATATAGTTGCAAAAATCCTCAAACTACTAGTAAACTAAATCCAACAGCACATTAAAAGAACTATACACCATGATCAAGGGAGACTTACCCCAGGCATGCAAGGATGGCTCAACATCAACTGTGATAAGACACCACATTAATGGAATGGAGGGGGAAATAATACATGATCATCTCATTTGATGCAGAAAAGGCATTTGACAAAATCCAGCATGGCTTCTTGATAAAGACACTCAGAAAACTAGGAATAGAACGAAGCATCCTCAACATGACAAAGGGCATCTATAAAAACCCAGAGCTAACCTCACACTCAGTGGTGAAAGACTGAAAGCTCCCCGCTAAGAGCAGGAGGAAGACAAGAATGACAGGGACGCCCACTGCCACCCCTATTACTCAACATTATTGTACTGGAAGTTCTAGCCAGAGCACATAGGCAAGAGAAAGAAATAAAAGGCATACAAATTGGCAAGGAAAAAGTAAAACTTTCCCTATTTGCAAATGACAGAATCACACATACAGAAAGTCCTGAAAAATCCACAAAAAAGCTACTAGATCTAATAAATGAATTCAGCAAAGTTCTGGGCTACAAGATCAATATGCTGAAATCAGTAGTAATAATAATGAACAATGTGAAGAGGAAACCAAGAAAAACATTTTCATTTAAAATAGGAACTTACTGAATCAAATATCTAGAAATAAATCTAACCACGAATGTAAAAGAAACCAAAGAAAATCTAAATAAATGGAAGGACATACTATGCTCATGGATAGAAAGACTAAATATTGTTAAGATATCAATTCTACCCAAAGCCAATTTACAGGTTCAATGAAATCCCAATCCCAAATCCAACAGCCTTCTTTCATTCTTTGCAGAAATGGAAAAGCCAATCAATAAATTTATATAGATGCTATATAAATACATAGCTATTTATATAAATAGTTAAAACTGTCTTGAAAAAGAAGAATGAAGTTGGAGGGCTCACACTTCCCAATCTTACAACTTACCACAAAGCTAAAATAATCAAAAGAGCCTGGTATGCCACAAGGGCAGACATATATACCAAGGGAACTGAACAGAGTTCAGAAACAAATCCTCACATCTATAGCCACTTGATATTTTTCAGAGGCACCAAGTCCACTCAATAGGGAAAGAATTGTTTCTTCAACAAATGGTGATGGGAAAGTTAAATATCCATATGCAAAAGAATGAATGTGTGCAACTATACCTCACAAAACACAAAAACTAACTCAAAATGATGAGAGACCTAAATATAAGAACCAGAACTATAGAACGCCTAGAAGAAAACAGGAAAGCATCTTCAGGACTTTGTATTAGGCACTGGTTTCTTAGACATTACACCAAAAGTACAAGTAACAAAATAAAAAACAGATAAATGGAACTTCATCAAAATTTAAAATATTTGTATATCAAGGGTCTTGATTAAGAAATTAAAGGGACAACGTATGGAATGGAAGAAAATCTTTGTAAACCACAGAGTTTAATACCCTGAGTACATAAAGAATCTTACTACCCAACAACAAATAAGGCCAACAACCCAATTTAGAGGGGGGGAAAACTGGAATAGACATATCCCCAAAGAAGATCCATAAATGGCCAACGAGCACCTGATAAGATCCTCCACCTCATCAGTCCTCATGGAAAAGCCAACCTAAATCACAAGGAGATGCCACTTCACAACAAGTAGAATGGCTGCTCTTTAAAAAATGGAAAATGGAAAGTGCTAGAGAGGAAGTGGAGAAACAGGAACACTCATCAGTTTTTGGTGGGTATTTAATATGGTGCTGGCCACTGTGGGAAACAGTTTGGCAGTAGCTCAGAAAGACCCAGCTTCACAATTTATTCGAAATCTAATCCCTGGCACTAAGTGGCCAAAGCCACCGCCATCTCTCACTTGGATTACAGCCTCAGAAATTGTCTCCCTGATTCTGCCTTTGGCCAGGGGTCTCAGCACCCTTCCAGGGGTAATGGCCAGAGACCCTACAGGCATTCTCAAGCTCCTACGAGGTCTGCCCCCATCTCCTCTCTGACCTCATGTTTTACTGCACTTTCTCTTGCCCCCTCTTCTATTCCCAACAGACACTCTATGCCCATTAAGCATTACGTCTCCATCTCTACCCCCACCGGGGTCCCTGGTAAACTGCATTCTAGTTTCTGACTCTATGAGTTTGCATATCCTAATTGTTTCATATAACTGAGATCATAAAATATTTGTCCTTCTGCATCTGGCTTATATCACTCAGCATGTCTTCAAGGTTCATCCATGCCGTCGACTGTATCAGACCTTCATTCCATTCTATGGCTGAACAATATTCCACTGACAGGATGGACCACATTTTGTCTAGTCACTCATCCTCTGACGGATACTTGGGCTGCTTCCACCTTTGGCTATTGTGAATAATGCTGCAATGAACACTGGGGTACAAGTATCTGAGTCCCTGCTTTCAATTCTTTGGGGTATCTACTTATAACCGGGATGACCAACTCATAGGATAATTTAATGTTTATCTTTCTGATCAAGGCAGACTTTGAGAAGCAGAGAGCTGAGTTCACATTCCAGCTCTGTCCTGTCCTGGGGCATCCTTCTTCCACTGTAGGGCTGCCAGGAGGACTGAGACTGCCCCAAGAGCTGGCACAGGCCACAGAACCCATGCGGTTGTCCTTTTCCCCAACATGGGAAGCTCATCCAACTCTGATTCAAGCCCTGCCTCCCTAAGAATCTCCAGGGGGTCCCAACTCTGCCCTCAAGGCCACAGATTCCCAAAAGCCCCTGCAGAGAGTTGGGGGCAGTGACAAGGGGCAGGGGTGGGCAGCTGAGGGCTGCTCCTCTCCCGGTGAAGCCACTCCAGCCTCTCCAGCCCCTCCCCGCCCTTATGGGACAACTCCTGACAGGGTTCAGCTGGCCGCTGTCCACAGGCAACATGCAGGAAAGAAAGGGCAGGAGCCTTACTTGGGCCAGCTCAGCCACTACCTCTGGAGGTCCCTGCCTGTGTGACCTCAGGCAAGTGACTCAACCTCTCTGCACCTCCATTTCTTCGCATGTCAAATGAGACTAACAGGAGTATTTATCTCATGGAGTTGCTTTGAAATTTGAGTTAGTATATATAAAATACACAGAAAAGTGTCTGGCATATAGAAAACACTCATGTCCATACATTCTCTCTTCCTCTGTATTTGTCAGGGTTCTCTAGGGAAACAGAACCAACAGGAGATATCTGTAAAAATGAGATTTAATAAAAGTGTCTCATGCAACCGTGGGGATGCACAAGACCAAATACCACAGGGCAGGCTGCAAACTGGCATCTCTGATGAAGGTTTTCGATGAATTCTCAGGAGAGGCTGGCTGGCTGCAGTGGAGACGGAAGTTCTCTTTTCTGACTGCTGACATCATCACAGCTCCCTTTGAAGTCTTCAAACTGACTGGATTAAATCCAACTGATTGGATCCTCATTGCAGAAGGTGCTCCCCTTAGTCGATTGTAAATGTAACCAGCTAGAGATGCAATCAACTGACTGATGCATGCTGGGCCAGACAACTGGGCACCATCACCTGGCGGAATATATATATAGCCGTTATTATTCCCTAGGTTCTAGTTTGCTAGCTGCCGGAATGCAATACCCCAGAAATTGGATGGCTTTTAAAAGGAAATTTAATAAGTTGCTAGTTCACAGTTCTAAGGCTGAGGAGATGTCCCAATTAGACAAGTCTATAGAAATGTCCAATTTAAGGCATCCAGGGGAAGATACCTTGGTTCAAGGCCGATGAAGTTCAGGGCTTCTCTCTCAAGTGAGACGGCACATGGTAAACACAGTCAGGGCTTCTCTCTTGGCTGGAAGGGCACATGGCAAACACAGCGTCATCTGCTAGCTTTCTCTCCCGGCTTCCTGTTTCAGGAAGCTCCCCAGGAGGTGTTTTCCTTCTTCATCTCCAAAGGTCACTGGCTGGTGGACTCTGCTTCATGGTGCTGCTCTCTCTCTGAATCTCTCATTCTCCAAAATATTTCCTCTTTTACAGGACTCCAATAACCAATCAAGACCCACCCAAATGGGTGGAGACATGTCGTCCCTTAATCCAGTTTAACAACCACTCTTGACTAAATCACATCATCCAGGGAGATGACCTGATTACAGTTTCAAACATACAGTATTGAATAGAGATTATTCTACCTTTATGAAATGATATTTTGATTAAAACATGGCTTTTCTAGGGGGCACACTTCCTTTCAAACCAGCACATTCCACCCTCTGGCCCCTAAAAACAGACATGTTTTTCCCATATACAAAATACATTAATTTCATAACAATATCAGAAATGCTACTTAAACCTTTCAGTAGCAATACAATGAAGTACAAAATTAGAGACAGTATAAAATCTCATCAAATCAGTTACAGGCATGGTCTGTCCTAAGGCAAAATTCTCTCCATTTGCTCTGGACCTTTGAAAACTCATAACAAGTTATTTACTGCCAACATATAAAAGAGGAACATTCATAGGATACATGTGCCCATTTCCATAGGGAGGAAGGAACACAGGGGTCACCAGACCCATACAGTTTTGAAAACCCACAGGGCAAAGTCTATTAGAGTTCAAAGTTTGAGAATCATTTATCCTCAGGGCTTTAGAAAGCGCCAGTCCCACCCTTTCCAAGGACCTACGCAGAGGCCTGCCTCTCTCTGAATACAACCTTGGGAAACATTGGGGAGACCACCTTTTTCTAGGCTCCACCCTCTCTAAGCATCGGGGCTGCACCTGGGCTCTCTGCCATCTCCTGGGCACACATTCAACCTCACCATGTGGTGGTAGCCAGGCTCTCCCTAAACCCCAAGGAATGTGCTTCACCCTCTCCAAGGCCTGAGGCAGCATGACTCTCCCACTGCAACGAGGTGGAAGGCCCACCCTCTGCCTTTGGGGCAAACTCACCCTCTCCACGGGCTTGGGTGGGTCCGCTCTCCTGGCCTGAGGCTTCTTGACTTCAGATCCGGGTTTCCATGGTTTTGCCTCTGAAATTATTTTTCCTCCAATGTGTCCCTTCTCTGAGACCCCCAGTCCAGACTCGTAGCGGCTCTGTTTATACAGGTCCCACATCGCTCTCGTTGGCTTTCTATGCAGTAGTGTTGGCTCATGCCCATCAGACATAAGGATTTTCCACAAATCCTTCCTGGATAACTCCATGTCCAATCCTGGCTTTCTATGAGGTAGCTGACTGGTTCCACATCTGGTCAGATCCTCACATGGAGCACTATTCTCTGGGGTCTCCATTTCTGGAGGTCCAGAACTTTCCAGGACATAAGTTTTTCGTTTCTTTGTACTCAAGAGTTCAGTTTTCAGCTTATCTCTCTCCTGTCGCATTTCACTATGAACTGTTAGGAGAAACCAAGCTGCACTTTCCACATTTAACTTGGAGATCTCTTCTGCTAAATATTCAAGTTCATGGCTTTTAAAATCTGCCTTCCAGCCAAAGCCACTAGTCAATTTTGCCAGATTATCTGCCATTTTATTTTATTTTATTCATTTATTTTTTTACATGGGCAGGCACCAGGAATCGAACCCAGGTCCTCGGCTTGGCAGGCAAGCATTCTTACCTGCTGAGCCACTGTGGCCCGCCCTCTGCCATTTTAAAACAAGGCTCATTTTCCTTCCAGTCTGTAATAATACACGTCTCATTTCTGCCTACAGCCTGGTCAGAGGTATCTTAAGAGTCCACATTTCTACCAAGATTCTCTTCAAAACATTCTAGGCCTTCTCTACCAAGCTCCTCACAACTCTTCCCGAATCTTCCCTTTATCCATTTAAACAGCCGTTCCAACATATTTGGTATCTGCAAACCACAGCAGCAGCACCCCACTCTCTGGTACCAAAATCTGTTCTAGTTTACTCTACCTTTAGGAAATGATATTTTGATTAAAACATGGCTTTTCTAGGGGGCACACTTCCTTTCAAACCAGCACACCCTATAAAATGGGAAAATAATGCCAACTTTGCCATTCCCATCAAAGGCAATCATGGATGTGAATGTTCTCTATAAATCTCAAATTTCTATGCAAAAGTAAGATAACCTTGACGGTGTTAGACCTGGGTTCTACACCTGCTCTCAACATCCCAGATATACTCCAGCCAGCCTCCAACAGGGTGGGACCACCCCCTCCTTTATTCTGCACGCATTACCTCTATTAATGTAACCAGACATGACAGCAGCAGCCCCATTTGCAGCTGCCCCACTGGACGACGCCCCCCCAGTACACCTTCCGCCACCCTTACACCTGCATGAAGGCTGTCAGGTTTATGGGGCCCAAATCTGAGACTTTAATTACCCTGGTAAAAATGCAACTTGTCAAGCCTCCCCGCAAAGTCAGCCTCGGGCAGGCACACGTGCCTTCTGTTTGGAGGATACAAGACAAGAAAACCATGGGGACTGCCTCCACCCCACTTGCAATAATCAGATGGTGGGTTGGTGGAGAGGAATAGCAGTGGGGAAGGCGGCCTCTCCCCTTGCCCCTGACAGCCACATGTGCTCTGACCTCGCCAGCCCTTCCCCGGGGTCCTGTGGGGTGCATGCACACCAGGCAGGCACCCAACCTCTCTACCAGCACTGGCCACCAAGGGACCATGACAGCAGATGGAACTGATTGCCTGGTGATTTCTCCAGAGGTGAGGCGTTTGCACCCCTGAACCCCAGCCTGTCTGCAGAGGCTTCCTCCTGCAAACCTGCCTGCCACCAGCTTTTTCTGCCTAGGCCCCGCAGCCGGAAGGGGTCCCTGCAGGGCCACAGCTCTACACAGGAACCTCCGTGCCACGCCTCTCCCCACCGCCTGCCTTTCTTGCACAGGAACAGGATGGCACTTGTGAGTTATGATTCTCATTACTCGCATTCCTGATGCAGCCTCCCACCTCGGGGCCGAGGTCACCAGGGAGAAGGAGTGGACAGTGAGGTCCAGAGCGAGGGGGAGGGGGAGGGGGACAGCTGAGCTCCCTCCCTCCCTCCTGAACAGAGTTCACGCCTGGAGAGGGAGTGGTCCGGAGGATGAGGCAGCACCTGCCACAGAAGCTGGGGGAAAGGGTGAGACAGGGACAGGGTGTATGAGCCGTCCTGCAGCCGGAGGGCCTGAGCTTTGGGAGGCAGGAGGAGGGTGTGGCTAGGAGGCAGGGTTGGCTAGGAGAAAGCAGTCCCTCAGACCAGAGCTTTTCCCTCCTGCTAGTTGGGTGGCTTGGCTAGCCTTCTCGGCCCCTCCAGACCCCTCCTCTCATGCAGAGGTCTCAGCCCGATGAGATCAATCTGTCTGTTGGAGCCAATGTTTTGTGACACAAACCCCTCTGGAAATCACAGCTGATAAAGCATAACTATCAAGTGATTGTTAAAACAACACAAAACCAATCAGTGCCTTAACTGTAATATAAAGTAGGAAGCAAAGGAAAGTAGTTTACAATAAAATAACGCAGGTTTCAAAAAGTCAGTGCCTAGGCAGAAGGCAAGGGGAAGGCGCTGTCTGCATCTACACGTGCAATCTCCAGGTACTGGAGGCTACAAATGCACTCGGATACAAGGAGACCCCAGCGAGCCCAAAGCCAAACACGGGTGTTTTAAAAAGTTAAACACAGAATTACCATATGATTCAGCAGTTCTACTTGTGGGTATATACACCAAAGAATTGAAAACAGGGACTCAAACAGGTATTTGCACACCCATATTCGTAGCAGCATTATTCACAATTGCCAAAGGGTGGAGGTAACCCAAATAGTCATTGACTAATGGATAAACAAATTGTGGCATCTACATACAATGGAATATTACTCAGCCGTAAAAAGGAATGAAGTCCTGATCCATGAGACAATACAGATGAATCTGAAGACAGCATGTGAGTGAAATAAGCCAGATACAAAAGGATGGATATTGCATGATTCCACTTACAAGGAATTTTCTAATATCTGGACTAAGCAAATTCATTAAAGACAGAAAATAGATTAGAGGTTACCAAGGCTGGGGAGGGGAGGGACACTGAGGAGTTACTGCTTAGTGGGTACAGTTTCTGTTTGGGGTGATGAAAAACTTGGGGAAGGAGAGAGTAGTGATCACTACTCATCACCATGAATGCAACTAATGCCACTGAACTGTAGAGTTAAAAATGGCTAAAATGGGAAATTTTCCGTTATGTATATTTTATTACCAAAAAAAAGGCACATGTGGTGTTGCAAAAGGTGATGATATTTTCTGAAAACACGAATAGCTTCCGGTCACATTCAAAACAAAACAAGTACAACTTCCCACGATTCGGAGACCAGCTGCGCTCCTGGGAAAGGCGAAACCGGAGTTAGGTTTGGCTCACAAGTCATGAGGGATACAGGACAATTCTTCACCTGTGGGACTGCCCCATACGTTGCTGCACATCTAGCATCTCTGTCCACCCCACCCCCCAGGAATGCCAGGAGCCCCCTCATCAACCAAAGACACCCCGCCCCGGGCAGTCCACCACAAAGGGAGCCCCTGAGCCAGCTGTGAACAAAAGTCCCAGCCTGTGCCAGGCATCGAGAAATGGGGGCCCATCATCATCAATGGCAGTTGCCCTCGGGGGCTTTGCCCAAAGAGGAGGAAGGGATTGAAGGTACGGAGGCAGCTGGGCGAGGAGGCTGTTGCAATAATTCAGGTGAGAGGGGAAAATTCTTCGTTCCAAGAGCAGCAGGGAATATCATCTACGGGGAAGGGCGTGGGAGGTGTACGCCCTTGGATGACTTCCTTAATTCACTTCAGCCACATCTTCATAGCATCTTTGAGGATTCTATTGATAAATGAGGCCACAGCCACAGGGCCAGGGCTTAGGGCTTGAACGTGGCTTTGTAGAGTGCGAGTTTCCTGTGCATATTCGCAACTAGAGCAGCCGCCCGATTGGAGACAAGACAGGCCAGTGGCCAGGGAGGAGGGGTCCCCTGGACTGGGATGCTCTGAGCCCGGCCACTCCGTCACCCGCATGCTGGGCATTTGTACCTGGGCACTCCGAGAGCAAAGAAATCACCTTCTCCCCAAGAACTCCTCCATCGGGGGCCCCATCTCCACCCTCTTCTCCCCTAAGCTGGACACGTGAGCATCGTCTTGACCCCTCGCTTTCCCTCACCCCGAGCACACCTGGGGTCCCCGAGGTGGTGAGACGAATCTCGCGCCCTACAAAACCACGTTCAAGCCCTAAGCCCTGGCCCTGTGGCTGTGGCCTCATTTGTCAATAGAATCCTCAAAGATGCTATGAAGATGTGGCTGAAGTGAATTAAGGAAGTCACCCAATATGACCACGGTCTTTATAAGGAGAGGAAATGCAGGCACGGAAGCCGATCCCATGTGACAAAGGACTGTAGCATCAGAAATGCTACAGATCTGGGAGGTGGCAAAGACTTGCCAACATCTTGATTCTGGACTTCTAGCCTCCGAGACCGTGAGGTGATAAATTCCCACGGTTAAGCCAACCCAGTGCATGGCATTTGTTACAGCAGCTGTGGCTGACTAAGACACCAGGTTCCCCCTTTGGAGCCGTGGGGCCAGCCCGCCTCCCCCTGCCACTTGTCACCGTGATCTGCACCCACTGTCCCTGCCATCAGCCTCTGGCAGGAGACAAACCCAGCTCCTCCTGGGCGGGGGGCACCCTCCGGCAGAACCACCCAGAGGTGGAGGGGTGGGTGCTCAGTTTTGTGCTTCTCCTCTACATACTTCCAGATCTGAGCCCGAGGCTGTCGCTGTCACACTGAGACACATCCAAGTCCCTGAAGCCCTGACACACCAGGAAGGGCTTCATTAATGAACATCAAATTCAGCCCTGCTCAGGGGCTCCAGATACTCCAAGCCAAATTTCTGGATCTAATTACACTGAAGAGAAGGCTGCCTTGCCAGGCTCTGGGAGCTGGGGGTGACAGAGAGGAAAGAACACCTAGGGGGGTTGTTACAGCCGGAGAAACCGTTCATAAAAAGGACAGGCCTCCCAAAGGAGGGGGAGGAGGCTCTCAAGCTCTAATATCACTTGGCTCACTGCACTGCTCACTCAAAAATGCAGAGTCTGGGGCAGATTCCCGCAGGGACCAGGGGTCTGCCGGGCTGGGGTGGAGCCTGGGAAGCTGCATTCCAGCAAACCAGCCAAGCTGATTTGGAGGCGAAGGTTGCAAGGGGAGCACACTTGGAGAAACGCTGCCTTTCAGGGTTGCCCTTTTCTCCAATCTGGTGGGAATTTTTCCCCTTAGTGACTCATTTACGGCTGCAGGCTTGTACTTGGTGTCGGGTCCTTGCCCAGGGCTTGGCCATGACAGTTAACACCTGCTGATGCTTACTGAGCCACTACCATATCCCAGACATCAATATGAGCATGTATAGCTCACTTACTCCTGCACACTGTGACCCCATGAAACGGGACCCTCAACACAACCAGCATGGGGGAACTGAGGCCCAGAGAGGTTAAGTAACCAACCCAAGGTCACACAGCAGTGGGTAGGGGATTTGAATCCAGCTAGGACAGCCCAAGAACCCAAACTCTTGCCCATAACACCCTCTTGCCTCTGGCACCATCCAGGCTCTTTTTAGCCTCCCAGAGGGGCTTGTTAAAGAATTCGGCTTTCTGGTCCCCTTGCACACAGGTCTCACAGCCATGTGCCTGCTCTGGCTATTTCCAGCCCCACCTGCTGGCCTCAGCTCCTACATCCAAAGGGTCAGTATGGAGGGAAGGAGCATCTCCACGGACTGAGCCTCTACCGGGTGCCAAGGCCTCACTGTCCCTTTCTAGGTCCCAGCTCCTCAGTGGTGAACCAGGGTTCAAGAAGAGACCCTGCCCGGCAAGGAGGTACCAGCACGAGCAGGTGTGTCATGTCTGGCGGGCCATCAGGCCAGGTACAGCGCCCACCTCATCGGTCCCATTCTGAATTACTTGCCCAGACCAGCTTCCTTTCCTTCCTTCCCTAATGGTCAGACTTTCATTACAGATTTTTACTCTTTATTTATTCATCATTCTAACCCTCATCTTCTCTGCAAGAAATGAGGCCAAGAGGGTCAAGTCTACAGGTAAGAATATGGAATTCCTTGGGTTCTAATCCCAGCTCTGTCACTTCCAAGCTATGTGGCGCTGGGCCAAGCACTTGGCCTCTCTGTGCCCACCCTGTAAAATAGGGGCAATTCTAGGACTGAGGCACCTAGCAGAGGGTAACTGTGAGTGTGAAATGAGGTCAAGTGTGCAGTGTGCAGGGCAGGGGCTGGCACGAGGTGTGTGCCATTTACGTGTCTGCTGTTATCATTCCTGACAAGGTGAAACAGATGCTCTCGAATGTCACTTCTAGGACCTGAGTGGAATTTTATTTTTAATGTAAGCTTCTTCTAGTTCTTGAATACTAGGTTTATCTAACATTATGCTTCACAACTTTGACACAGTTGTGTGTGTGTCTCTGTGTGCGCCTGTGTGTCTTTGTGTATGTTTATGTGTGTCTGTGCATTTCTGTGTCTGGGAGTGTGTGGTGTGTCTTTGTGTGTGTGTGTGTGTGTGTGTGTGTGCATGTTTGCATGTGAACTTTCTAAAAGTAAGTTGGCATGTCTCTCCCCAGGGAAACATCTCTGCACCCCGAGCACAATAAAACCAAAGCGCTTTGGCCTGCCCAGCTCTTTGTGGTCATGTCCCCTCCCTTCCAGCTCTATCTATAACCCTTTGTGATCCCAAATGCCCTGTGCCTGCCCACACAGGCAGAGTACCACTTCCTCAACCCACCACGCACCACCAGCCTCTGTGCCTTTGCTCGTGCTTTTCCCTCCAGCTGGAATTCCCTTCCTTGCTCTCCCAGAGCTCCTTCAGCCCTGCCAGTCTTGCTCTGCCCAGACCTTCTTCTTTCCCTGACTTTTGCTTCCCTCAGCCCCTCCTCACACCCAGGCAGGCATTCCAGGCATGCCCGCTTACACAGAGCAGAAATTACAAGGACGATAATCACCCAGAGGCCAGACACTGCTGTCCTGTGTCCCCCGCTGAGGTCAGGGCGTGGCCCCCATCCCATTTGTCTCATGCCACCTCAGGGCCTGCCCACCCACCCACCCCCAGGAAGCAGCTCCCCTGAAAAGTGATGCTGAGGCTGCAATTTAAGCCGCTCACGTAGTCGAAGCCTTTCCAGCCAGCATTCCCTGGACTTATCTTCCCTCCAGGAGACCCGGCCCTTCTCCTCCCTTCCTCCGGCACACTGAATTTTCTCTAAATTGATTCCCCCCTCTATGTATGCTATCTTGTCCTGCTGCTGCCGACACTATACACACTTACAACTGGACAAGAAGGATTACCGCAGCGCCCCCGCCATCATCGCTGCCAGGGGGCTGGTCTGGCCAGGATTTTTTAAAAAGTAAACCACTGCTAGTCACGCTTGCAGGGATGGGAAGAACCAAGGGTGGATGCTCTAATACCCAAACCACACATGTAAAATCCATCTTTTACTTCTTCTCCACCCCTGTACTGGCGACTCTCGTTGGGCTGGATTAAAGACGGAAAATATTAGTGTTCCTTAATTCTTCTCTGGCGTGTACAACTAAATGAGAAATGTATCCTATTATTCTGAGTCTTGCGGTTCCGCACCCCTTGAAAGCTAATAAATCTCTCTCCCTGGTTCCCCCGACCGACCGCTGCACACGGCGTTTATCCCCAAATGTGATGCGAGTTTGCCGGCAGCCGGCAAGGAGGGGGTGATTATTGCAGAGGCTCTGGGGAAAGGTGGAAGGAGGAGGGGCTGGGTTAAATGTGTGGGGAGGGGGCGCGGAGGTCCCTCGAGGTAGGCAGGCTGTGCGGGAATGCCCTTTGGTGTTATTTTCGAAGACTCCCCCCCCAGGTGGCCTGTGGGAGGAGGGCACAGTCAGAAGAGGTCAGAGGAGTGGACCTGGCGGGGTGCAGGGTCTGGGGTGTCTCGCCTGTACCCGAGTCTGCTGCCCCCTTCCCAAGGCCAAAGCTGGGGTCTGAGCGGCGTCCCTTCCCCTAGCCAGTGGGAGGCTCCTGGGAGCTGTCCAGCCTGCTGGTGCTGACCCTGGGGCTGTCCAGCCTGCTGGTGCGTCCTCGGCTCCGAGGTGGGAAAGCTCGGATTTATCTGGGACTCCTTCCTGCTCATGGGCGGGGCATCCCGCCGCACCCCCAGTAATAAAACCACTGGAGGAGGAAGCTCCCTAGGAGCCTGGGCCTGTGTCTCCGGGGTCCCCCCCAAATCCCTGTTATTGTGTGGGGGGGAGGTCTTTTATAGGAGGGGTGATGGTGGGGCAGGTCGCTGAACCAGCTGGGGACGGTGACACGAGAAGAGGGGGCTTGGTCAGAAAGCATCCTTGTGAGAGGCCGGGGGAGGCTGGGGGCGGCAAGGACCAGGCGAGGGGCCTGAGGGTCTTCAAACTGGCATCATGTGGGGTCCCAGCCACCAAGGCACATGCCAGGGACTGATCTTTATAGTGGAGACAGACGCCCAAGCCAGCTCGTCTTGAGTTTGTGGAGTCTCCTGAGTCATTTGCCACTGCTGGGCTTAACATAAGTGATTGTTTCCTGAAGGTATGAGGCAGACTTAGAGAGACAGAAAGAGAGGGAGAGGGAGGGGGGAAAGGAGGGAGGGAGAAAAACTAAAGAAAGGAAGGAAGGCAGAAGAGGTGGAAAGAAGGAAGGAGGGAGAAAGGGAAGGTGGGAGGGAAGGAAGGAAGAAGGAAGGGAGGGAGTTTGGTCAGTCTCTCGGCAGATATTGGGGCCTTACAGGAGAGCCTTAAATCCCCAGCAGTGAATGTGGATGGACAGAAAAGTGTAACACGTTCCACTTCAAGGTTTACTCCTTCTGGCTAAGTTAGGTCTCAAAATCATCTTGTACGTATGTTAAGAGCCAGTCCCATGGCTGGGGACGCCCAGAAGAAAATGCAGCGAGCGGCCCCCGGCCCAGACCTGGGCACACAGAGGGGGCGTTCAAAATCATGGCCGGATTTGAATCCACACCTCGCTGGCCTGGCTCACAGCCTCTGCAGGGCAGCCCGACCGCACTTCCTGCACCAGCCTCTTCGAGCCTCCTCGAGCAGGGTGCCCCCGTGGGGTCCAGGCTTTGAGAAGCAGAGAGCCCTGGCAAGCAGCGTGTCCCCAAAGGCTGCTGCACCAGCCCACACCTGGGCCAAGGGCCGGGTGATGTCGGGGGCCCACCGAGACCCGTGGTCCTGACCGAGGCTGACGCACAGCTTCTTTGAGAGTGGCTCCCCAGAAACCTTTGGGATGGGACAGCTGCCTTCCGGGGGTGTTATCTGCTCCAGATGCCTGGAAGGAGGTGATGCCAGCCCTGTGCCCACTAGGCAACCTCATCTGCAGACGCCCGAAGGCCTCTCCAAGACCCAAGAGCGGTTCTCCTGGCAGATCCGACAGCGGGGGCCAATATGCTGCCTCAAGGGGCTTCTTCAGCACTGTCTTAGGATAAACGAATCCAGGTAGTCCTGGGGGCCTCCCTTGCCAGAGACTCTGGATTTGCTGCAGTTCTCTGGGCAAGGTTTACATGTCTGGAGGCAGCCGCCTGGCAGAGTGCGACGTTGCCAAGAGCACTGGGCTTCCATTCTGCTGCTTCTATGTCCTGGATGCATGACCCCAATCGGTCGAACACTATCCAGGCCAGAGCTGCCTCCTCTGCAAAGTGGGGTGCTTTGGGGTCCGCCCTGCCTGCTCTGTGCCAGGCGCTGTTCCAGGTGCTGGAAACCCGGCCGCGAACCAAGGCAGCCCCTCCGATTCCAGCACTGGGTGACTCCACCCCACGCTGCTGCTTTCTAAAATAGCAACAGATCACTGAACACGAAGACATCTATATTTTAACACTTGGAAAGAGCTCCCCTGCAAAATGTGCACCAACAGCTGAAAAGGCACCGATCATTTGCCAATATCCCACTGATTAACAAAGTAATGCGCCCGCCTGTTTTGGTTTGCTAAAGCCACGGGGAGGCAGCATACCAGAAATGGACTGGCTTTTAACAGCGGGGATTTATAGGCTTATAAGTTTGCAATTCTAAGGCCGTGAAAGTGTCCAAATTAAGGCATCCACAGGACGATACCTTCTTCCTCAAGAAAGGCTTCTGGGAACCCAGGACTCCTCTGTCATATGCACACATGCCCACAATACGACATCTACTGGTCCTTCATTCCCAGGTTTTATCGCTTCCAGCTTCTGGCTTCAGTGGGTGCTTCCTTGTGTCTCAGCTTCTCTGGGGCTTTTGCACTGAATTTCTCTTAGTTTCATCTCTTTCTCTTAACTTCCATATATGTTTTATCCTCTTATAAAGGATTCCAGTAAGAGGATTAAAACCCACCTCGAATGGGCTGCGTCACATCTCAATCGAAATGGTCTAACCAAAAGGTCCCACCTACAATAGCTCTGCACTCACTGGAATGGATTAAAAGAACATGGCCTTTTCTGGAATACATAACAGCTTCACACCAGCACACTGCCCTTCCCGCATGGGGTCCTAGGTTTGGCATACAGTGGTGCTAAAAAAAATCTGTGCTGAGTAGCTGAATGGGGTCTCCACTGGGCTCAGTATAATGCAGCCCATAGGAGTGGACAGTGACTCTATCCATTTGTCAATGTTTGACCCAGGCCACCAATTCCACTTGTGAGCGACTCGCATAGACAGTTCACTCTCAGACTTTCGGTGGTCTTTCTGCAACATCACGTGATCTCAGTCATGATTTACACCTTTATAGCAACCTAGATGCACAATGCTTTCCTCTGAGATTCAGGGAGATGGGATACCTCTTCAGGTACCGGTGGCAAAGGCATGCAAACAATTCCTCCCTGTAGCAGCAGGAAGGATTATCGACAGGGGAGCAGAGGACTCTGCTCTCCCCTGGACCCCTCAGCCATCAGTTCCACCCACCAAACATCTAAACATGTGGCCAACCCCAAAGCATTAAAGCCCGAAGACACTATGGAGAAAATTTAGAATCTTAATGGGGCGCTACAGAGTGCCCATCTGTGAGGAGCACAGGGCATCAGGCAACTATTACCACAATAACACTATGAAACAAATTGCCCCAAAGCTCAGTGATAAAAATCACCACCATTTATTATTTTTAACGGGTCTATGGGTTGGTTGGGTGGGTCTTCCAATCAGGGCTGGGCTTGGCTGGCTCATGCCTCCATGGTCAGCTGGAAGCTTGGCAGCAGGGCTGGCTGTCCTACGATGGCCAAGGTAAGATAACTGGACACTCTTCCACATGGCCCCTTATCCTCAGCAGGCTAACCAAGCTCATTCTCACGGTGTCAGGCTCCAAGGAAGAGCGTAAAGCTTCCAGAGGCCAAGGTACTGGCCAGAGCTCCGGCAGCCCAGATTCCAAGGGTGAGGAAACCCAGCACCCCTGATGGGAGGAAATACAAATTTGCAATGTCAAGTTCACGGATACAGGAAGGGAGAGAGAATTGAGGCCATTTTTTTTTTGCAAACCCTCTACGACTCACCATGAATCTCAGTTTTCATGCAACACATTATTTCCCTGCACAATTCTGGGGAACCCAAACTAAGACAACTGCATTATGGCTGGTTGGAACTTCTAGCTGGTGTTGAAGGCTGTGTATGACCCACTGGGCCAAGGGATATAGGTTTTCCACTTACAATGCCAAATCTTGTTCAAATAAATGTAGGTCTGTTAAAAGTACTTCCATTTAAGATTTTATTTGTAGGAAAATAATAAATAGCAGTGTAAAAGAAATGCAGGTACGGCAAAAACTATAATGGCAATATTCAAAGGCCTCTTGTTGCAGTGCCCGGAACCTACTTTAAAATCCCCAAACCTTGACAGCGTGTTGCTACTTGAGAGGTACATTCTGGGGACCGCTGGTACCCTAAGTCAGACATCCCCACTCCCAAGAGAGCAGCAGGTGTCAATCAATAGGCCACACTCTTTGGAAAGCTACTGCATGCACTTTGGTTCTTTTTATCTCCAGCCAACACCAGAGGCTTTGCTAATTAGCATAATGTACACAATTAGCATAATGTATGCTCAGACCTAGGCTTTGAAAGGTGAATGAATGATTTGTGGATTAGCATGACCAGCAAGCATTTGGCTTCCCTTGTGCACACTGCTTCCTGCACCCCCCCACCGTGGGTGACCCCCCCCTGGGGCCCACACTCTCCTGGTTCCCAGCACAACTCCAAGGATCCCTGCTCTCCTGACCCCCAGGACAACTGATGGAAAACCTGCTCCAGTTCCGCTGTCTACACATGAGGCAGCATTTGGTCTGACAACCTGAGTGAGGCTGGAGGGGGTGGGGTCATTAACTCACCCATAACTACCTTTAACTCCACAATCTATGAACTAACCTACTAGATGGGCCCGCCAAGGCTGGCTTTGGAAGACGCCCCACACCTCCCAGGCAACCCCCCAAGGACATGTGGGGACACTGTTGCTTCCATCCTCTCCCCGTCCACCTGCTGCTTCATCCACTGGCCCCAGTCCCTCCTCTGGGCCTCCCAGATTCTTGGCAGGCACAGCCAAAGGCAGTCCAGCCCAGCCCCAGGGGATATCTGGACTCCTGTGACCTTGTTCCCTAGGAGCCTTCCTCTGTGCAGGAAGCATGGTCAGCCCTCGGTGCCCTTGGGCAGGCCCATCAACCCACACTGGCAGAAAATGAGCTCATCTCATCTTCTTTTTCTTTTTTTTTTGCATGAGCAGGCACCGGGAATCGAACCCAGGTCTCCGCCATGGCAGGCAAGAACTCTGCCACTGAGCCACCGTGGGCCCACCCTCGTGTCAACTTTGAATCCACTGCTGTCAATCTCCCAGTCCTAACCCTGTGTACTTGGTTTTTCTCCTTTTTCCTTTTCTTTTTTTTTTTTTAACCTAAAGCTGGACCAGATATTTATCTCTAATAATTTTCACTCTATTAGCTTTCACCCAGCACTTCGGGGTGTCAAAAGCACTTACAGCCTGGATTCTCTCACATTAGCAGCCTTCGCGGCTCTGTGTCAAGTGCAAACATGATAAAGTGCGCTTCAACCGGAACCTCCCAGGAACAGCTTCCAGGCCTGGAAAGCGCTCCCGAGCTTCCTCTGGGCTGCTGACAGCTATTTAGCCGACTTCAGCGTGCAGGCATGGATTACTCCCCACTTCTCAGTGCCCCAACCTGCTCACAGCGAGCTTACTGAAGGAGCTGGGCTCCCTGCGAGGCCCGCAAACAAATGCATTTGCGAGGGCTGTCTTCCTGGGGTCCCAGGTCCTTCGCGGATCCAGCTCCCGAGCTGTCTGCATACGGATCCTTCCCAGTTCTGCCAATGTCAAGGTCCAGCTTTGTGGCGATGTAGGTTTTGAGGCCATGACTATTCTCCCGCATTACTTTTAAGGGTGGGGAACCCCCCCCGCTAGAATCACTGAGGTTGGAAGGATTCCCACTCTCCATCATCCTTTCAAGGGCTGCAAAGTCTAACGCTGCAGGAGAGTTCAGGGTCCGGAAGGAAGCCTCTGGATTTGGAAACCTGTGCTCTTTCTGAGTAGCCCGCGAGGAGAGAGCATGGGGCGGGAAGCATCACTGGGAATTCAGAATCCGCTTGGATTCAGAAGGCAGGCTCGGTTTTGCCCCCAATCTACGCTCTCATCCTATCTCTGCCTGCTGAATGAAAGTGGAATTTCCTGATTGGTATTCAAGGTTCCGAGCTCTCTGGTCTTCCCGGCTTCAGTCTCCATTCCCCAGCCCTTCAACTCCCCCCGCCCCACACCCAGACCCCAAGCAAACCGGCTCCCTCTGTTTTCTAAACTGGCTCTCACAACCCCCCTCCAAAACCTGCTCACAGCCTCCCCCTTTCTCTGTGATCGCACCACCCCCACCTCAAGACCCATCCTGCCCACCCCTTTCTCCGGGATACCTTTCCTGACAGCTACACACTGCACACAATGCCCAGCTTCTCCCAAGCCCTTCTTGACTGTTAGTCACTATGACTTACATTTACTGAGGTTGTAGGACACACCAGGCACCAGGCTACACATCTTACTTACGTGTCTGATTTATTCTAGAAGGTGGGTACTTTCATGATCTCCACTTACAGATGAGGAAGTGAAGCACAGAGAGGTTAACTAAGTTGCCCAAGGTCGCACAGCTGGTCAGTGCAGAGCTGGGGTTGGACTCACAGTCTGTGCTCCTGTCTCCTCTCCCCCCTCACTAAAGGCTGGCCTCAAGCTTCACACCATGGGGCAGGGTATGTCCCCCATGCGTCCCTGAAATTCTTTGTTGGGTCTCAAACTCCACCTCCCAAAGGGATGAGATTACAGTACCCAGTTATAAAAAGGAAGGCAATTTTCCTTTTTGGAATTTCCTTATAGCTGCATAATAATTTCATGAGACAGAGTTTATTTTATTCATACTCCTTGTACATTTTCATCAGCTCATTTTTGCTCATTTCACCTGACTTCAGAAGCTGAGATGGACTAGAGACAGAGCAGCAACAAGACTTGGGTTCGGATCCAGTTCTTGCTGTGTGACTGTACATAAATTACTCCATCTCTCTGGGCTTCGTTTTCCGCTTCTAAAAAAGTGGCATGGGAGCAACAGGTCACAGGGCAGTCGTCAGTATGGAACCAGCACAGAACCAGAGGCCGAGAAAGGACCACAAACGGAGCTGTCGCCATCATCGCTGTCATTCTTACCCCAGGCACCTGTCATTGTTAAAGACCTCTGAGTATCCACACCAGCATTGCCTCTAACAAGCTATACACCGCAGGCTGACAGTCAACCTCTCTGGGGCTTAGTTTCTCCCTCTGTACAATGAGCCCCCCTTTCCAGCACCTCCTGGGACTCTGAGGTTCTGAGAGTTTATTTTTGATGCTGAGTAGCACCATTTTTATCGCTGCCATGGTTACTGTTTGACAGCACGGCTCTATATGGACGAGATCAGGGTACAGGTTCCATGTTATCTTCTTGGCCTTTCTGAGGCCTGTCACAAGCTTTTGCAGGACACGGCAAACAGCTAAAGGTCTGCTGGCTCAAAGAAGACATGTCGGGTTCTGTAGAATGAACCAATTCTGCAGAATGGACCTCACAATGGAGGATGCTGTGAGTTCAGGGGGAGTCGAGGGGCCAGCAAAGCAAGATAACTGAGGCTCATCCAAACAGACAAGACGCATCCACTGGCAGAGGAGAGAGGATAAACAAGGTGGGATCTGTGTATATGACAGCAATATAAATTGCAATGCTATACGGGGTATTTAATGGGCCACCATCAGCAAATGCTGCTGGCACCACTTTCAAAGTATGTCCAGAACCCAACCCCTTCTCCCCACCTCTACCATCTCCCTTGGTCCAACAGTCATTGCCCACCTGTATTATTGCAATGGCCTCCTTCCCACCTCCACCCTCACCCACTCTATCTCTTCTGCAAGCAGCATCCAGAGGGGGCCTGGGAAAATCCCAAGTCAGGTTCACGGCAACTTTAGTCACAACAACCAAAAGCTGGAAACTACCCAGTGTCCATCTGCAGATGAATGGATAAACACAATCTGGCATGCCCACAGAATGGAATATTATTCAGCCATTAAAGGAATGAGATTTAGATGCATGATAGAACATGGATGAACCCAGAAGACATGATGCTAAGGGAAAGAAGCCACATACAAAAAGACAAATATTGCCTTTGATTGATTCCATTTATATGAAATACCTACAGTATGCAAATTCTGAGAGGCAGAAAGTAGAGTACAGGTTACCTGGGGCTGGAGTAGAAAGAATGGGGAGTCACTGCTTAATGGGTAGAGAGTTTCTATTCGGGGTGATGCAAAAGTTTTGGTAATAGACAGTGATGAAGGCAGCACAGCCATTGTGAAAGTAATTAATGCCATGGAATCGTACACTTAAAAATGGTTAGAGTTTTGGGCGGGCCATGGTGGCTCAGCAGGCAGAGTTCTTGCCTGCCATGCGGGAGACCTGAGTTTGATTCCCAATGACTACTCATGTAAAAAAAAAAAAGATTAGAGTTTTATATTATATATATTTTATCCCAATAAAACTAAAAACAAATTACAAAAAAAAAAAGGCCTAGGTCAGATCCCATTCCTTCTCTGCTCAGAATGTCCCCTGGCTCATACTTCCCAGAATAAAACCCAGAGTCCCACAGGGTCTCGCGTGAACTGCCCCCACCTCAATCTCTGACCTCACTTCCCACTCCCCTCACCCTCACTCACCCTGCTCGGCACACCAGCTGCTTCACTGTCCTTCGAACATGCCAGGCACACGCCTGCCTCAGGGACTTTGCACTGGCTATGCCCTCAGCCTGGCCAGCTCTTCCCCACACAGCTCACTCCCTCACTTCCTTTAGGTCCTTGCTCATGTTTCACCCACTCAGTGAGACCTGCCCTGCTCCCTCTGTCTAAAATTCCAACACCTCCCCACCCACCCCCAGCTCTCCCTGTCTTGATTTTATTTATTTTCTCCTCAGCGCCTTTCCCTCTCTAACCCACAGAATAGTGTCCATATTTATTGCAATTCTGTCTGTTTCTCCCCATCAAAAACTGAGCCCATGAGGAGGGTATTGTTCCTGTATGCTCAGGAACAGGGACAATGCCTGGAAAACACAGTAGATGTTCAAAACATATTGATGAATGAATGAATGAAGGGTGGAGCTGAAAACACCAAGGAATGTTTTAATGCATGATATCCACAGTCATGTGTTTGAGATGACCCCCTGGCCAGAGAAGCCAACTGTCACAGACAGCCCAGAGAAAGGGAACCACAGTGTTTGTATACTGGTGTCCAAAAGAGTGAGGCATGCCAGATCAGAGTTGGATCCCGGCCAAGGAGGGCAAAAGTTCTGATAAGGACTGCATCCAGCAACAGCCATCCCTGTGGGATAACTGTTTCTCATCATGTCAACAACATCACGATGAGATAGTCAATGTGCAAAAGAAGATTCCAGAAACAAGGAGGCTGAGTCAAGTTTGCCTAGCCAGCACAGCAGGATTGAGACACAAAATTCCAATCTGTACCCCCAGTCCGCAATTGCTAAGCAGGAGACTCAATAGCGGCACCTCTTCAGCACCAAAGGCTGAGACCACAAAGCCCAGGGAAATGTGGCTTCCAACCTCACATGGATCACAGTTTAATGGTGACAGCTGCAGCGGCAAAGATGAAGCCCGCTGCTTACTGCGTTATCAGATGCTATTTTAAGTGCCTTGCAAATGGGAACTCATTTAAGCCCCAAACAACCCTACGAAGTGGATACTATCGTTATCCCCATTTTGCAGAGGTGGACACTGAGGCATGAAAGATTTCTGCACAGAGGGTACCAAAGCTAATACTGTAAGTAGAAGAGGCAGGATTAGAACCCAGGGTACAGGCGGCACAAAGAAACCCAAGAGATGCCCAGAGAACCTGCCCCTCAGTGAATCCTCCCAGAAGCCATGCCCTCATCCCAAGACAAACGTAAAATGCATCTCCATCCTAACTCAACTTGGATGCTGGTGACTGAGGTGACACGGCAGGACAAGGGAGAGGCTCGGAAGAGCTGGTTAAACAAAGCTTCAGCAATACTTGATTATAAACTTCCTTCAACACTGCTGTAGAAAGAAACTAAATCCGACTCAATTATCATGAAAATTGCACCCATCAACATACTAGATAAGAAACAGCCAGCATTTGGTTTCTAAAATGCAAAGTATAAGTGTACACAAGGGCGATAAATGTAATGACACTCTTAAGCAACTCTATTTTAGAAGTATCAATAGTCTCATTTTCCAAGGAGATTACCGCAGGAGGGAGAAACACAGACTGCCAGAGCTCAGCTGCACGGCTCACACTAAATCAACAGGGGACTGAAGGGCCGGGACCTTTTTTAACTAAAAGGAAACCCAACACCCATGCTTTTCCTAATGGGTCATTTCGGATGGACCCACTGCAGGGAGCCCTCCTGGAAATGGATCTTGTAACACACAGCCCACAGGACACAAACAGGCTGGTATCTGGGGCCTGGCTGGCAGGGCCCTGATCACAGGCAATCCAAAGGACGCTCCGTCTCCACTTCTAGAAGTAGCAACCCACACCCGCCCAGGGAACGGCCAGATTCCCCAGCAGTGGGTAATGTGATGATCGGATTAGTATCCCCCCAATATAATTACAACCCACATTTCATCTCAGCTTTATTGCCTGAGTGGGGTTTCTGAAAGCAGAAGGCAATACCAGGCAACCCTACTCCTAGGCCTATGTCCCAAAAACCCGAAAGCAGGGACTCCAAGAGACACCTGTTCACCCACGTTCATAGTAGCATTTTTCATAATGGCCAAAAGGTGGAAGCAACCCAAGTGTCCATCAAAGGATGAATAGATAAACGAACTGTGGCACATCCATACAATGGAATATTATTCAACTATAAAAAGGAATAAAGTCCTGCTACATGAGACAACACGGAGGAGCCCTGAAAGCATTATGCTGTATGGTCCATTCATATGCAATAGCTAAAATAGGCAAATTCATACAGACAGAAAGTGGATGAGCAGTTACCAGGAATACAGGTGGGGGATGGGGAGTCACTGCTTAATGGGTACATTGTTTCTGTTGGGGTGATGGAAAGGTTTTGGTAATGGATGGTGGTGATAGTAAAACAACATTGTGCATGTAATTAATGCCACTGAACCGTACTCTTAAAAATGGGTGAGCCCATACCAAATTTTGAAATCTGTTCTATAACTAACTGTTAAGTTGCATTTTGAAATTTATTGCTTTTTTGTATATATGTTCTATTTCACAATAAAAAATGTTAAAAAAAAATTTTTAATTCATGTTGGAAGTTGTATTACCTGTCCTTGTAAATTTTTCAACACATGTGAACGACGTAGGAAAAATTAAACAATACAATAATTAATAAAAGTGCAAAGAAATGGGTCAATCTATAAATATTTCACTCACTAAGTTTATTTTTCAGAAAGCTGAAATCTCCAGATGGTTCCTAGGCCAGATAAGCCCTGAGACCCAGAATCACCAGAGAGCATCAACCATCTGTATCCCTAATCCCCATACGGTCCACACCCCTTTCCAACATGAAGAAGTTATAATGCCCATTGCCCAAATATCCCTAAAGAGTGGGAGAAGGATCAAAGGAAGAAGAGTTGTATCAGAGATGATAGGATCTAACAAATGAGTATAACTAATGAATCATTATAGGCATATTTCTTTTTAGTCTCCAGTGTCTTAGAGAAACTAGAAGGAAACACTGAAAATGGGGAAACTGTAATCCATATCATATTTTGAAATTTGTCCCCAAAACCTCTTGTTTTAGTTTGCTATTGCTGGTGGAATGCAATATACCGGAAATGGGTTGGCTTTTTATAAAGGGGATTTATTAGTTTACAAGTTTACAGTTTTAAGGCCATAAAAATGTCCCAACTAAGGCACCCAGAAAAAGATACCTTGACTCAAGAAAGGCCAATGGGTCCAGAACACCCCTGTCAGCCGGGAAGGCGCGTGGCTGGCGTCTGCTTGTCCTTTGGCTTTCTGGTTTCAAACAGCTTCCCCGGGAGGGGGTGGGCAGGGTTCTTTCTGCATCTCCAAATGTCTCTGTCTGTGTCGGCTCTGAGGCTTTTTCCAACATGGTTCCCTCTTAAAAGACTCCATAAGCAGATTAAGACCTTGAACGGGCAGAGACGCATCTCCACGGAAACCACCTAATCAAAGGGTCCCTCCCACAATGGGCGGGTCATAGCTCCATGGAAACAACTTAACAAAAAGGAACTTAATTCCACTCAACAACAGGTCTGCCCCCACAAGACTAGATTATGAAAAAAGTACATGGCTTTTCTGGGGTACAGACCAATTTCAACCCAGCACGAATGTACATTGAAATGCATTGCTTTTTTTGTATATATGTTATATTTCACAATAAATAATGTTAAAAAAAAAAACAGATCAAAGTGGGACATTTTTATTATAGGTATGTTACCACAGTAAAATTTCTTTTCATTGTTGAAAAAATAAAAGTTCAACTAGTCTCCTTTGATTTACTGTTTTTTGTTTTTCCCATTTTTAGATCTCGATGAGGCACTCTGTCACACTGGAAAAAATGACAGCATTGGTTTAACTGTGCACAGGTGACAAGGAGCCTGCTCCATGGTAGGCTGAGCTGAGGATGCACCGGGAGCCCCTGAGAGTCGCCAGGAGATGCTCATGGTCAGGTGTGGACATGGGCAGCGCAGCTCCGACTGGCAGCACCCCAGGGGTGCAGACTCCCCTTGCAGGCTCCCTCCGTTGGCCCCTTCACCCTGCTCTACTTACACCCACCTGAAAAGGGGGCAGCATTCCCCCAAGCGTGCCTGAAACACTGACGTTCAGAGAGGCCTTATTTGTAAGTACCAAAAAGTGGGTGCCACCGAGGGTCCATCAGCCAGCGACTGGATAAACAGAATGTGGTACGTCACCATACAATGGAATACTATTCAGCCATAAAAAGGAACGAAGTTCTGATACCTGTGACAACATGAATAAACCTTGAAGACATAATGTTGAGTGAAATAAGCCAGACGAAAAAGACAAATGTTGCATGATATCACTGCTGTGAAATAACTAGGATATGCAAATTCACAGAGACAGAAAGCAGAACACAGGTTACCAAGGGCCAGAGCTGGGGTAGGCAATGCGGAGTTAATGCTTAATTAATATAGTGAAGTAATTAATACCACTGAATTATATATCTGACTGTGGTTAAAAGGGGAAATTTTAAGTTGTACAGATGTTACTAGAATAGGTTTCTTAAAAAATCCGTAAGTCTATACAACACAGTGAATGAACCCTAATGTAAACCTCGGGTTATAATTAGTAGAACAATTATAATAATATGGTTTCATCAATTGTAGCAGATACCACACCAATGCAAAGTGCTCATAATAAGGAAAACTGCATGTGCACTGGAGGAGTTGGGGAATCTGTATTTTGTGCATGATTTTTCTGTAAACCTACAACCTCTTTAATTAAAAAAAAATTACTAAAACAAAGAGGAGATGTGTCTGGAATGCTTTTTTTGGGGGGGAGAGGTGCAAATAAGTGAAAAAAAAAGTTGTTAGCAGAGAATCAACACAGATGCTGCAAAGGAAAAATAAAAAGGACAGGAGGTGGGATTTTCACCGAAGCACACTCCTGGCTGTGAGGAAAGACAAGGTCAAGCCACAATTCACAGAAGAGGCTTTAGAGTTTGAGTCAAACCACAAATCTGGTAGTAAATATTTCAGATGAAACTGCTGCACTGACAAGTCCTCCTTTTTCTCCCCTTTCTCGTCCTGCCATCCCTAAAGAATGGTTAACTGGTCACATCATCCATCACAGAGGACCAGACCCCCACCCCCACTGCCCGCTGGCTCCCCTCAAGGGTTCTGCTCAGGGACCCCGGATGAGCCCCACCCACCTACGCAGGAAAGAGGGGGAAACTGAGGCCCAGGGGCTGCTAGGCTCTTCCCCAGGCCACGGGCGGTATCCCCAGAGGCCAAGCGCAGGACAACGAGAGCTGTGCACAATCCCGCCAGCTCTGTGTGATCCCACGGCCTTCTTTGGGTGACCCCAATGCCCCGCAAAGTTCCACATCTATGCTGTCTCGCCCTGTGTCTCTCACGACGATAGGAGAGGCAGGGTGCCGGGCCCCGGAGAACAGAGGCCCCATTAGAACGGTAAGAAGCATCTGGAATGGCTGTACCAGACCATCAGGTCAGGGTCGGGCGAGGGTGGGAACAGGTTCCAGAAGTTTCTTTGGCTTTCCTTCAAGACTGAGTTTCTTTCTTTCTTTTTCTATTTAGAAAAGTCGTAGGTTTACAGGAAAATCATGCAGAAAACGCCGGATTCCCATACACCTCTCCCATGCCCCATTACAAACACCTTGCATGCGTGTGGGTCCCTATGTTACAATCGATGAAACAGTATTATTACAACTGTACCATTTAACTACAGTGTGTCACAACACATATACGACCTAACGGCTCCCCTTTTACCCACACTCAAATATGTAATTCAGTGCCCTTAATTATACTCACACTGTTACGGTAACAGATGACGGTGATGGTAAGACAAATTTTCAGGGTTTTCCCAGAGAACACAGCTCTAAATGTGGGAGAAGAGTAAAGACAAACTTTAATGCTATGTCTTGCCACCCACCCCCAGCACCTCCAGCCCAAGGGAAGGGGGAGGTCACTGCTTCTCTCCCCCCGAAGCGGAGAGGATCGTGGGCTCAGTGCTGCCACCTGGGGTCCCGAGGACAGATCTACCTGGTGAGTGGGCAGGGGACACGGCTACCTGGAGAGGTCTCTCCTTCCTGAAGTACCAGCCATGTGGCCTCAGCTCCTGGCGGAAAGGGAGCAGTCAATGCATCCTGGGGACCCAGCAATTCTCCCAAAGGATGTGTTTCCAAGCCCAGGCCTTGTTTGGAGAGGCAGGATGGGTGTCCGAGTTCAAACATCAATCAAGTATCAATCACGGCAGCTCAGTCTGCAGTTACCACAAGGCCCAAAGCTCCCACTGATGTAGGAGACAGTCTTACTAAGTGGCATGTGGCACAAGGACCCAAGCAGCAAAAACAGACTATCCTTGAAATGAAAACTTTTCAGGTAGAAACAACCCAAGTGTCCACTGACAGACAAATGGATCAATAAAATGTGGTATATGTGTATAACGGAATATTATTCAGCCCTGAAAAGGAATGGAGTTCTGGTACATCTACAGCATGGAAGAACTTGAAGACATGATACTGAGTGAAATGAGCCAGACACAAAAGAACTGATATTGTAAGATTCCATTTAGATGAAATATCTAGAATAAGCAAATTCACAGGGACAGAAAATAGATTAAAGTTTACTAGGGGCTTGGGAATGGGGAGCAGGAGGGAATAGGAAATTATTGCTTAATGGGTAGGAATTTCTGAGCTGTGCCTCAGTGTCCCCATTAATGGAAGCAGGTGACCACATCAGCCTAGCACAGTGCGGTGATGAAAACATTTTAGTAACAGAAGGTGGTGATGGTAGCTCAACATGGTGAAAATAATTAATGCCACTGATTTGTACATTTAAAAGCAGTTAAAATGGGAAATTTGGTGTAATACATATGCTACCACAATAAAATAAAAATATAAAAATTTTTAAAAGGTTTTTCAGTGTGTTAATGGTTGCTTTGCTAAAAATAAAAATAAAAAAAAGGGTGCTCCATCTTCCAACTAGCTTGAAACTCATACCAATGGTTCTCAACCAGAGGCAATTTCTACCCCCACCCGAGGGATACTGGGTGTTGTCTGGAGACAGTTTTAGCTGTCCCGGGATGGAAGTACTACTGGCACCTATTGGGTTGAAACCAGAGATGCTGTTAAACATTCTACAATGCACAGAACAGCCCCCAACAAGGGAGAGTTATCAAGCCCCAAATGTCAAAGTTACTTGACAGGCTATAAGACCCTGTCTTAGCAGCAGACCCTTAGCTGAAGTTACTTCTAGAAGAAAATTATAATAGAGCACTATTATAATACGATATATAACATATACAACTGCAGCACCTATATTCACATATTCTATTTAAGTATATAATTACAATGATCTAAGCATGCAGAATGCTACCACGGGCCAGCCACTGCTTTAAGCTGTTTATAACCCACCATTTATCCCATCTTGCAGGTAAGAATCCAAAGCCGAGAGGAAGGCAGCAAACTGCCTGTGGCCCTGGTGCCAGTGAGTTCCCAGGCTGGCTCTGAACCTGGGCAGCCGGGAGCCAGAGCACCTTGTAGCAAGGCCTCCCGGCACCTCCCACCACTTGAGGCAGGGCTGGGGCTCTGTTCCCAAAGCAGGGTATTTCACCACCATCACCCCCCACTGCTCCTGGGGTATCACTCTGTGCCAGGTGCTGGAAATGCGGCAGGGAAACCAGACATACAGAAACCCCTTTCCCCACGGAGCCAAGGCCATGGTGGGGGAGACACAATAATGTCCACTAACAAAAATCCAAAGGATAAAACATAAGGTACGCCAGATGGCAAATGCAGTGGAGCAAAGCAAGGTGCAGACCATACGCAGGGAAGTCTGGAGGGGAGTGGGCAGGCAGTGGGGAAAACCATGCTGAGCAGGCCCATGGCTGGGTAGGAAGAAGAGGACACGGCTCCCTTCAGCAAGGGCACATGGATACTTCTCCATGCTGAGGGCAGGCTGCGCTCTAATCCCTGAGCTTTGCATGAGACCCCAGCCAACTTGCTGTGTGTTCATGGGCAAGTTCCTTAACCTCTCTGTGCCCAGTTCTGTAAAACACAGATGATTAATACCAACTTCTCAGCGTTGTTGGGAGGGTAAACGAGAGTGTGCATAAAATGCTTAGCACCCTTGACTGGCACATAAGGATTCAAAGAGTGGCAGCTCTTAATAAGTCTAAGAAGAAGTATGATGCCAAATCCTATAGGTGAACATCTCACAGCAACTGGGGACAAGGGACAAATGTCCCCAAATGAGAACAGGTATATAAAATGTTTAGCAGCTCACCTGGCCTCCAGTAGGTGCTAAATAAATAGCGTTGGCTATATTAATGAATGAGCCAGCCCACACTGTGCTGGGCTGATGTGGTCACCTGTTTCCATTAATGGGGACACTGAGGCACAGCTTGGGGTCACAATGCCTGGGAGTGCAATGATAGAACTGGACTCCTGGCCTAGGCTAAGCCCACTGCCCTGTTCTCCCCTGTGCCACGAAGGCAAGGACGCGATGGGACCTCAGGGTGTCTCCCAGGCGACACTATCATTTCCACCAAGGCTAGGTCTGTAAATCACAGAAGTACGATCAATGCCCATCCCTCCCCAACCCCGCCACAGGAATATTTAAGCCATAAATGTTTTGACTAAATGTCTATTAGCTGGATGGCCACAGAAGACCCATTACATTGCTTTCCTGCCAATAAAAGCCCGCCCCATTGGAATCACTCCTTTGGTTCCAAAGGCCCCCCCACCCCCACCCCGCCACCTCTGCTCTCTGCAGCCATAGGAGCGAGCGCAACCCGGCTGGCCAGCAGGCCCCAGGTGCTGTGGCATTCAGTGGAAGAAGTCTCTACACGTACACTTATTAATGATTGTATTTATATACCAATATTTAGTAGTGCTTGCAATTAAGCAGCTCTGCTTTCAAAATATGACTAATTAGAGCAGTCGCGCTGGCAGGGAAACTTCTGTGAGGAGCTCACGTCGTTCTAGCAAAACTTGCCCCTGCCAGAGGCACATCCAGGTGCTGGCTGTGAGGAACCAGCCTCGGGTCTCCGCTCCCGGGGGTGGCTCCCACCAGGGCTGGAGAAGTGGGGGGAGAAGGGGAGAAGAGTGATTGACAGGACAGGAGAAGAAGAATGAGGGGATGGTAGAGGGCGCAGGGCAAGCGCAGGGGAAGGGGAAAGGGGGGAGGGGAAGGGGAGGGGAGGGGGAGGGGAGGGGAGGGAGGGGGAGGGGGAAGATGCAAACCTCAACTCAGGAGGCTGAATTTATATGGAGTTAGTTACCTGTGTCCTCTGGCCTGACATTTTCTGCTACACGGAAGCCAATCAGAAGGGTCCAGGGCCACATAAATCCCCGGGCTGACATTTTGCAGGGAGGCAGAAGACGGGAGCCTGTGCAGAAACAGCTCGACGCGGGCCGATGTGCACAAGCCGGGATGCACCACCAGAGGGCCAGGCTGCCTCCAGAGTCCCACCCGTCTCTGTCCAGTACGGGACAAGACTTTTTCCATGGGTTTTCATCGAGTGACCTCCCAGACCACACCGTTTACACGGCACCCCATCACCTGCCACCCCCTGCACTGCCCAGCACCTGCCCTCCATGACCTTACAGCACCCATGGGCATATCTAATGAATCACCTGTCTCCCTGACTGGAGTCTAAGCCCCAAGAGGGCAGGCATCCCAGGCAACCAGCACATGGCTTGGGACATAGGCCAAACATCAAAAAGATGAACGAAACGAGCAAGGGAGCTAAAAAGAGTTTTCAAATCTCCTCTACAGCCCCCAGGGAAACAAACTCAAAGACCCCCCACCTCACTTCAAGGGAAGCTGGTGGATGCACCTGAGCCCCGTGGGAGGGGACACCAGTCGCTACTCCTCCCTGAGGGGCACATGCCTCCGTTTTCAAGAGGAGCAGCCAATCTCAGTTTTTTAATGAAGCCTCCCGATTTGCAGATGTTGGCAAGTGATGCGGTGCCTGAAATTCTCTATCTGCAGGCTGGGTGCGGCCCGAGGAGCCCAGCTGGCCGGCCCAGAGAGGAAGGAGGGCAAGAGAGGCTCCCGCAGGATGGAAGAGACTCTGTCCGAGCTGCAGACGAAAAGGTCAGCTTGGCCGTGTCTAGTGGGCGCTGTGGTGGCCGCCTGCCCAGGTCCCCCACCCACCGGGGCTGCAGCTGCTCCAGAGTCTGGGCTGAGTTCCTCTTGGGAACTGCCGTTGCTCAAGGTTATACCACAGGCCCACGGTGGCGCAGCCCATGAGCAATGATGACAGCTCTGGTGTGGAGGTGAAAGGGGCAGGTCCCCTTGCCTGGACAAGGGACATCTCTGCAGGGCCACCCTCCCTAGCGTCACAGCCTGACTTCTCCCGCCACCCCACCCTGCTCCCCACAACCTCCCATCTGGGAATCTGTTTCCAGGAAACCCAACCTGAGAGCACAGAGCCCTCCATAAGCAGAAACCACACTGCCGCTTCTTCCCTGCACAAACACTGCATGCTGTGTGCACCCCGGACCCCCAGGCTTCCGGGTGAGAGCAGGGTGGAGGGAGATGCGGGTGGGGGCACACCTGGTCCTGTAAGAGTTCACAGTCGAAGGCTTCACCCTGAAATTCTGCCACGAATCTTTCCAGCACACGTACCCCTGCAGTTCACGGCAGCTCTGTTTCTTCCGTAACTTAGGGCACACGATGCTACAAGCCCTGTTAGGCGTGACCCCAGGCAGGTCAGCAGGAAGCAAGGGTCAAAAAAAAAAGTGGAGCTTGATGGATGTGTAAAATAGCTGCCCAGTTTGTTCTGAGGTGAACTGCATAAATCAGTACACTGCGTATCTCAGGAAACAGGCAGCGCCTATGACAGCATGAAGCTGTTTTGCATTCGCTGCTGCAGACTGAGGTGGCAAGACCAGGAATTCCTTCCCGTGGAAATAAAGACAGACCTGGAACAGGCCAGCTCCTCGGTGGGCTGGGCGCTGGAGGGCGAAAAGCACAAGACCTGAACCCGACACGGTCCCCCCCAGGTAGCCTGGGTCTCGGGAAAAACACACAGTGATGACAGCTGTGATAGTTAGGTTCGGTGTCAACTCGGCCTGGTGGTGATGATACCTAGTCGTTGTGTTGCTGTGGACTTCAATCACCAGCATGTAAAATTCATCTATAGCTGATTACATTTGCGTTGCACTAAGGGGAGTGCCTTCTGCAAAACAGAGAGGTCAGACGAGAGCTCAACGCAGCACAGCTCAAGCAGCTCAGCATACCTCTTCTCAGCCCTTGGAACTCAGCCCTGACGTTTGGAGATGTTAGAAGGGAATCACCTCGGGGAAAGCCGTGGGAACCGAGAAGTCGGAAGAGAAGGCCAGCAGGTGTCACTGTGTGCCTTCCCATTGACAGAAAACTCAGATGAAAGCCAGCTGCCTTTCCCCTAAAGAACTATAAATTTGTAACTAAATAAATCCCCTTATTAAAAGCCAATGCATCTCTGGTGTATTGCATTCTGGCAGCTTTAGCAAACTAACACAATGACGGTGGCCAGTGTTTACTGAACACAAATTCTATGCTGGCATCTACGGGCTCGGGACGCTGCATATATTCACTCTTGACAGTCCTGTAGGATACCACGATGGTCCCCTGTTTACAGAAGATGCACCTGAGGCCCAGAAAGGTTCAGTCAATTGTTGAATGTCACAGAGCTGGTAGTAGAACCCAGCCCATACTGTTAAACCAGGACACCATCCTGCCATAAGCACGTTCCCTACTGGCCTGCCTTGAGATTAGGACAGGAGTGCGTCACCAGCTGGCTGGTCCAAGACCAGGTGGGAGGCAGGTCTCATGGAGCAGCCCTCTGGATCATTCCAGCCACCTTGCAGGGTGGTGGCATTTATGCCCATCGAATAGATGAGGTGACTGAGGGTCTGAGAGAAAGGCCTTGCCTGAGGGTCAGGATGGGGATAGGGGCCAACACCTGGGCCTCCTGGTCCCCAGCTCTCAGCCGTGGTCTTTCTGGAGAGCCCCTGAAATGGCTCCCGGAAGAATGCGCCCCTTTCCTGCTGGTGAGGACAGAAAGAGACCCTTCCCCCAACCACATGTGGTCCCAAGGAACATGCAAGGCAAAGGTGCAGGAGGTTTGGAGGCTTCCACCTGCAGGGCCCACCCTGGGGCTTCCAGACAGTCCCCTGTGCAGGCCCCAATGTCATCTTGGAGGCAGCCCCCTCTGTGGACACCCGTTATTGCCCTGAGAAAGGGAACTGGGGTGCGGAGCAATGGAGAACAGGAGCGACAGGGAACAAGCCATCCTCCCTGACAGAGTGGATGACCACGGCTGGACAGGACCCAAGGAGTCTCGTTCTCCATTCATCCTTCAAACACTTCCTGAGTACTGGTGGGGACCGAATCACATCCAAATCTCAGTCATGTTCCTGCGGATGTGAACACATTTGTAAACAGGACCTCTGAAGATACTGTTAGTTAAGGCATGGCCAAATCCAATCAAGACGGGCCTTCACGCGTTTGATGTAATCCATATGACTTCCTTAGAAAGAGAGGACATTTGGATGCAGTCAGAGAAAAGCCCACAGGAGGAGACCATGTGATGGAAGCAGAGGTACAAGCAAAGGAGCCCCGAGGACAGCAGCAAGCTGGCACCAGAACGCTATCAACGACAGGAGAAAGCACATCCTGTCGAGATCTTGAGGTCAGACTTTTAGCCTCCCAAACCATGAGCCAATAAATGGGTTTAGCCAACCCACCATGCTGGATGTGTCAGAGCAGCCCCAGCAAACTAAGATAGCACCCAGTGAGTCTTGTCCTCCATGCATTCTAAATCACTCCTTGCACACAGCGATGACATGCTCCCCAGTCCCCAAACTGCAGACTCTCAAAGGGGGCAGACCCCAAACACAAACATCTGCAACATGGCCACCTCACCACAGTGCAGATATCAAGATGAAGTACCCACGGATGAGCTGTGCCTGCTGAGAGAGAGGAGGGGATGGCTGAGGAGGCTTCAAGGAGGAGGTGACATTAGGTCTCAACAGTTGACTTGCAGGCAGCACAGGAGGCAAGGGCATGGCCAACACAAAGGTCAAAGAGGAGGACATCACCAGAGGACAGTGAGCCATCTCCCTAGTCGGTGGTATCAAGAGCATGGCCAGAAGGTCAGGGAGGAGGGGCAGGAACTAAGATAGGGACACCAGCCAAATCCCAGTCAGAAGGAGGCCTGAGGTCCTGTGCATGCCAAGGAGCTGGGCTCACCCCTAGAGGCGCCGAGGCACCTTCAGAAGGAGGCACGAGCAGACTCATGCCTTGAAGAGGTGACAGGGTAGAGGAAAGTCAAGCATAGGCATGGGCTTGGAGATACCATGTTTTGGTTGGCTAAAGCTGTCAGAATGTGATATACCAGAAATGGAACAGCTTTTAAAAAGGGAATTTAGTAAGTTGCAAGTTTACAGCTCTAAGACTTTAAAATGTCCAAACTAAGGCATCCAGAGAAAGATAACTTGGCTCAAGAAAGCCTGATGGGTCCAGGATACCTGTGTCAGCTGCGAAGATACATGGCTGGTATCTGCTGGGTTCTCTGGCTTCTGGTTTCAAAACGGCTCCCCCAGGGGCATTTTCCTTCTGCATTTCCAAAGCTCTCTGGCTGTGTAGGCTCTGAAGCTTTTTCCAAAATGGTTCCCTCTTAAAGGGCTCCAGTAAGCAGCCCCACCTTGAATGGGTGGAAACACATCTCCATAGAAATCATCTAATCAAAAGTTACCACCCACAACTGGGTGTGTCACATCTCCATGGAAACAACTTAATCAAAAAGAGCTGACCCAGCAATATTACCACAGGATAAAAGCATCTGGCTTTTCTAGGGTACACAACAGTTTCAAACACGCACACACACAGCAACCCTTGTGCCCGGCTACTCAGTGATCAACGGGGGCTCACACACACACACACACACACACACCTGTTTTGCCTGCCCCACGCACAGTGAACCTCCCCAGGTACATCCTGCCCTGGGATGAGGGTGTTGGCTTTTGTGGCCCAATGGTGGGTCACTCACCCTGGAGGTGCGGAGGGGGGTGCCCAGGGCCCCCCTGGATAAGGACTCCCATCTGCCAAGAGTGCTTCTCCAGACAAGACCTGTTCGGTTCACTAGCTGCCAGAATGCAACACACCAGGGATGGATTGGCTTTCAATAAAAGGGGATTTATTTCATTAGATCTTCAGAGGAAAGGCAGCTCACTTTCATCTGAGGTTCTCTCTTACGTGGGAAGGCACAGAGTGATCTCTGCTGGCCTTCTCTCCAGGCCTCTGGGTTCCCACATCTTTCCCTGAGGTGATTTCTTTTCTGCATCTCCAAACGCCTAGGCTGAGCTGTGAGTGCTGAGATGAGGTATGCTGAGCTGTTTGGGCTGTGCGGCGTTGATCTCTCTCATTTAAGCACCAGCCAATTAAATCAAACATCATTCATTGCAGCAGGCACACCTCCTAGCCGACTGCAGATGTAATCAGCAACAGATGAGGTTCACACGCCATTGGCTCATGTCCGCAGCAGCAGAACTAGGCACCGTCACCTGGCCAAGTTGACACCTGACTCTAACTACTACAAGGCCCCAGGACAAGGCACTACCCAGGCTGCAGCTCCCAGGAGTCAAGGTTGGTGAAGAGAATTCACCTCATCCCAATGCCATTTGTATAGATGAAAATGCAGGGGGCGGTGTGACGGTGGCTCAGTGGCAGAGTTCTCGCCTGCCATATCGGAGACCCGGGTTCGATTTCCTGTGCATGCCCAGGCCAAAAAAAAAAAAGCAGGGGGATGGATGGGGGAGGGGGCAGGGGATGCCCTGCAAAATGCAGCTGGGATGGCTGCACTCGGGAAACTCACACCCACCCTGTGCAGGTGCCCCCAGAAACCCAGGTTAATAGCTCAATAATGGAGGGATGTTCACCCTGTCAGCCCCGAGAGCAGGACCACAGAGTAAGGGGTTCTCTCTGGTGGGCCGAGGCCAGGAGAAGCGTCCCTCAGCTCCTCCACAAGCCCAAGAGAGCCTGGAGCAGGGACCCGAGCTGTGCAAAAGCAACGGGCCAGCGAGAGAGCGTTCTGGCACAGGCATTTGGCTGTTCACTCATGTCGGCCACGGGGGACACAACAGTGAACAAAACAGACAAAATCCCCGGCCCTCGTGAAGCCGCTGTCCTTGGGGGTAAGGAGGGTAATGGGTAAACCCAACCAGAACAGGTCAGGCAGGGACTGGTGCCGAGAAGGAAAAGAAGGCCAAGGAAGGAGCTTGTGGGGGAGGGGGGGGCGTTCTAGAGCAGCTGCTGAGGAAAGGAGCCTCTGTGCCCTAAAACCACCTCCATCGTCACCCCACCATTCCCCAGCCTCAGTTTCCCCATCTGAACAACGCAGATAATAATAATAATGGTAGCACCTTCCTCAATGGGTTACCATGAGGACCAAGTGAGTTTATGTGGCTTAAAGGGCCAGGCACAGAAGAGGTGCTTAACTAATGCGGGCTCCTGCCAGCTTCCTCCTCATTCCCGGGACCCACAGGGCCGGCCCTCACCAGCCGGGTGACCCTGGCCAAGCCTCTCTGCACCCTGTTTTGTGAGCCGAGATGGTGAATGCCAAGATCCTTCTAGCACAGCCATTCTCTGGAGTCCCGTCAACATCCCCGAGACTGCCGGGCTGCGCACAGGATAGTCAAGATCAAAAGATTTGCTGGAGTGGATATAAATAGCCCCAAATCTCCTGGCCACGGCTTCTGAGCCCAGCAGCCAGGCCGGGCAGGGTGACCTCAGCAAACCTGGCTCAAAACTCACCTTCTGTGGGGCAGGACCCACTCCGCGGACCCCAGAGCCTGGAGCCTGCCTACCCCTCTGCCCTCAGAACCTCGCGTTCAGTCTTTGTGCCCCCGACCCACACCCGACTTCATTGCCCATCGCGATTTTTTAAATCAGAACAGATTCATCGGACTCCTCCCCTGCCCAGGAAAATCCTTTGGTTTGTTCTGGTTCCAAGGAGATGAGGGGACAGTGAGGGCACAGCCAGGAGATAGGGGAGGAGGCAGGGCTAGAGGGAGGGTTGTAAAACTAGGACCCCTGAATGCTTTCTAGACCTGTCTTGTGTCCCAAGCTTGCTTTTCCCATCGATTCGTTTAATGGATTCTCATGGGTCTCAAAATCAACCTGCAAATACATCTTCAAACCGTGGGGCAGAGGCGTTTCCTGATGGGCACTCAGCACCCCTCCTACTTACCCACCTCTGAATTCCACTGCTCCCCATAACCCCCACCAAAGGTTGGCCTTTAGGGGATGCTCATAGCACTTGGTAAGTGAACAAATAAATCAGTGGCCAATTCAACACTTAGGGGAGAAGGAAAGGAAAGAAGAAAGGGTCACACACACCCAGTGTTTACACATCTCTCAATCTCCACCTCTCTGTGTGGCTCTCTTCTGTCTCTCTGTCCCTTTCCCTCTTTACTTCTCTCTCAGAAGCATGTGGCTGAGAGCAAAGGAAGCAGACGGCTGTGAGCTGCAGCTGGGACCCCCCTGTCCCCCCTGGAATGGCCATGTGAACACCCCCTCCTTGTCTCACCTGCCGCGTGCCCTCCTCCCAGCTCTGCCCGTCGCCTTCTCTCTCTGACTCAGGCAAGAAGGTGGCTTAGCTGGTCCCGAGGCTACCTAAGAGGACCCCACTGGCTCCTCTTCGCTCCAGCCAGGCCCCACCCCAGGCTGTGTCGTATCAACCTCAGAAATCCACTAGCTCCCAAGGTCACGGCGCAGAGGGCCTTGGCTGACCCTCTCCTAGTCACATTCTGCCTCCGGGTCTCACAGCGTGAAGTAACCGGCCCACATCTACTAAGAGACTAAATCCAGCAACTTTCTAAACACCAGATGCATGGGGAATAGGCAACTCCACTCAGCCCACGCTGAGGGCTCAGGCTCCCAGAGAAGCAGTCGGACAGTTTCAAATCAAGACTTTCAAACTACCCTCAGCGTGAGTTTAGAATTAGGACTGAGAGGGGGACCAATATCAAACACATTAACCCAGACTTAAATACATGGTTTATTCCCTCATTTAAGAGTCTAGAGGTGGGCAGCACAGGCTATGTGAGACAGTTTCCCCAGATTATAAGGAGCCCAGGCTCTCTCTGGCTCACAGCTCTCCCATCTATACCATCCAGCCTCTGTCCTCACAACCCACTATGGCTGCCTGGGCTCCAGCCATCATGGCTTTATTCCAGTTAATAGAAAGGAGGTGAAAGAGGCAAAGGATGCACCCCTTCCCTTTAAAGACACTTCCAGAAGGGGCACAACACACTTCTATTTACCTCTTATTGACAAGAATGGAGTCACAGTGCCATACCACACTACCAACTTGGTGAGAAATTCAGTCTTTTTTCTGGTTGGCTCCATGACACCACATTTTCTTTCTAATTTTATTGCTAAAAAAAAGAAATTAGATACTGGGAGGCAGCTGTCTAGGCCAAAAACGCCATCTAGCCCAGAAACACTCGCTGACTCCCCCCTTTTTTTTAACCTCTAAGACCCCTTTTACTATTTGCTCACAACCTCCAAAATATGAATGATCAAGAACTACTACTGAGTGTTCTGGGGCTGTACTGGCTCTATCCCACCAGGGAGGCACTGTTCTCCGCCCAGTTTACAGGTGAGGGCACATTCCGAGGCTGCTAAGGACGGAACCCATATCTGCGTGAACCCACTGCCTCAGCAGTTTTTTCTTTTTTACACCAAACCCATTTGGTAACTGCAGATTGAAGGCTGACAGTGTTCAATCCCAGCACCACGGCCCTTGACCTCTTCATGGAATCAAGCAGCCTGAAACACACTGATGACCCAACACCGGTCTGGCCAGACAAAAAGCCAAGCTCAAGGCAGCGGTGTGGGACCTCGTCACAGTTCCCTGAAGTGCATGGCAGGGTGTGGGTGAGGTCTCCTCTTTAGTCCAGGAGCCCAAGCACTGGACAGAAAGCAGCAGCCACCAGTTCACACAGGGGGAGGGACAGAGCTGCTCCAATCAAGCAAAAGCAAAGAAGGAAAACCACTCATGGAGAAAAACTGAGGAGTTTTGGCTGAAGCTTTCACCTTGAAAAGAAATCAAGAGCCAGCTCCTCTAGGTATATGCCCCAAAGAAATGAAAGCAGGGACTCAAACAAATATTCCTTTTTTTTGTTTGTTTTAACTTTTTTTTATTGTATAGTATAACGTATATACAAAGCAAAGAAATAAAAAAGCAATAGTTTTCAAAGCACTCTTCAACAGTGATTACAGGACAGATCCAAGAATTGTCATGGGCTACCATACCATCCTCTCCTATTTTTCCTTCTAGCTGCTCCAGAATAGATGAGACTACAGGGCTTAAATATTTTTTTTATTGTCACAATCGACCTTTTTTCCTTCTTTTTTTTTGTGAACAATAACATATATACAAAAAAGCTATAAATTTCAAAGCACAGCACCACAATTAGTTGGAGAACATATTTCAGAGTTACAAAATGGGTTACAATTTCACAATTTTAGGTTTTTACTTCTAGCTGCTCTAAAATACTGGAGACTGGGTGGGCCACGGTGGTTCAGCAGGCAAGAATGCTTGCCTGCCATGCCAGAGGACCCGGGTTCAATTCCCGGTGCCTGCCCATGTAAAAATAAAATAAAATACTGGAGACTAAAAGAGATATCAATATAATGATTCAGCATTCATATTCACTTGTTAAATCCTATCTTCTATGTATAATTCCACCATCACCTTTGATCTCTCCATATTTCTCTTTAGGGTTGTTTGGGCTATGGCAATTCTAAATTTTTGATATTGGAAGGGTCTGTCACTAATATGGGGTAGAGAGATGGAACTATCTGATGTTCTGGAGAGGATGAGCCCTCTAGGTTTCAGGACTTATGCGGACCAGGGACCCATCTGGAGGTTGTAGGTTTCTGGAAAGTTATTCTAGTGCCTGGAGCCCTTGTGGAATCTTATATATTGCTCTGGGTGTTCTTTAGGATTGGCTGGAATGGTCCTGGTTGGGGGTGGGCAGGTTACGATAGGTAGCAAGGTCTACCTGAAGCTTGCCTAAGAGCAACCTCCAGAGTAGCCTCTCAACTCTATTTGAACTCTCTCTGCCACTGATACTTTATTAATTACACTTCTTCTCCCCCTTTTGGTCAGGATGGAATTGTTGATCCCACAGTGCCAGGTCTAGATTCATCTTGGAAGTCATCTCCCACATCGCCAGGGAGACTTTCACCCCTGGACGTCAAGTCCCACATAGGGGGGAGGGCAATGATTTCACTTCAGAGTTGGGCTTACAGAGACTGAGGTCACATCTGAGCAACAAAAGAGGTCCTCCAGAAGTAACTCTTAGGCATGTCTATAGGTAGTCTAAGCTTCTCCGCTACCTACATAAGCTTCACAAGAGTAAACCTCCTGATGGAGGGCATGGTCTATTGATTTGGGTGTCCCTAAACTTTGACACAGTATGAGGTCTTTACCCTGATGGTAAAGTTCGATAGTTTCATATTCTTTCTCCCCTCCCTCAGGGGACTTTGCCAATGTTTTCTGATTATCTGCTTAATACACCCTAGAATGTTTTCAGGCATTACAATAATCAAACAAATATTCTTAACAACATTATTCATGATTGCTTAAAAAGAGAAGCAAACCAAGTGGCCATCAGCAAACAGATGAATGGATACACAAAACGTGGTACAGCCACGCAGCGGGATATTACGCAGCCATAAAAAGGAAGCTCTGATGCATGCGACAACGTGGATGAATCTTGAAGACATTATGCTGAGTAAAATGGGCCAGACACAAGAGGGCAAATATTGCATGATTCCACTTATATGAAATACCTTCAATCTGCAAATTCACAGACAGGTGGCACAGCACAGATAACCAGGGGGCAAGGGGAGAGGGAATGGGGAGTTATTGCTTAATAGGCACAGAGTTTCTGTTTGGGGTGATGGAACAGTTTTGATGATGGATGGTGCAGAACGTGGCACAACCACCAATTAAGTAACGTCACTGAATTGTAAACTCAAAAGCAGTAAATATGGAAAATCGTATGAGATATATATATGTTCCCACATTTTTTTTTAAAGCCAATGTCCTCTGATATTGGGGCATAGGTGGAACCCCATGTCCCTGAAAGGCAGGGAGAAGTGGGTGGTGAAACTACGTGCCTGTCCAACCCTGGGGTCTTCCCAGCTGGCTCTCCTCTCAGCCAGCCTCGCAGTGGACAGAACGGGCCACACAGCCAAGGGACAGGAATGCCCCAGCCACCTCGCAACACCCAGAGCACCCACTCAAGACTGGCCCAAAATGAGGCTCTATAAACGCCTACTGAGTGCAGAGCAGAGATCAAAGAAACTACCTCTTAGAGAAAAACGGTTCACACAAAGCTGAGGTCCAAGACGAAACACAAGCTGCCTTTCCCATCCCCGGACCTCTGGTTTCCTCCAGCCGAAGGGGACAGGATTTTTGGCCTCTGGTGAAAGAAAATTTGGGGAGATGGGTGATGCTCCAGCTCTGCCCAGCCCGGTGCTCTTCTGGAGTGAGTTTTGGCCACATTTCTGAAGCAAGAGAGCCATGTCGGCCAGACGCTGCTCCCCACTAGCCAGCTGCTGCTTTTCCTCCCAGACTGGAGCGTCCATGTTTTTTAAGGGAGGAGACTTCCCATGCTCCCTGCAGACTACAGCTAGCAGAGTCCATGGAAACACAGAGGCCAGGGTCCCACTGCCCAGCCATGGCAGCAAAACCTAAGAACTCAGCCAGGGACACAAAACAAGAGGCAGGATACAGAGAGCACTGGTTTGGGAGTCACTCAGACCTGGTTCACGTCTGGCCCTGCCACTTACTGGCTGTGCAACCCCAGGTAAGACACTTCACCTCTCTGATCCTCAGTTTCCTCATCTGTAAAGTGGGGCTGTGCCAATAAAAAGCCATCAGTTGGCACATAGTGGGGGCTCAGTAAAAGCTTATTTCAGTCAATCTCACATTGGAGACCCCCCTGTACCAGAAAAGTAGCTGCTGGCAGAAAAAAAGCAATAAAAACTCAGCTTTGGACGAAATCACTGGTTGCCAAGCTTTTTTTGATGAGTTTTCCTTAGCAGAAGGAATGCTGAACATGCCCCCACAGTAAATATATCCATGAATATTTTTAAATAATGTACAGGTACAACGGCATTGCTGTTAGGCATATTGTAAAAGAGCCCACTAAAAAAAAACACAGATGCTGAAAAGATGAAAATAAACAATAAATGGAAACAGAAGTTCTAACACCTTCCTGTCCCTCAAAACATTGTGTTGTTCACTACTTGTCTTGTTCACCTAATGACCATGGATTTACTAAAATATGTATTTTCAATCTAAGCATTTTGCCATGTGGGGATCAGAAGGATTGCAGAGCTCTGGCTGCTGATCGAGGAGCCCCAGTAGAGGAGAGAGGCCAGCACCCAGGCAAGTGATGTAAGGCAGCATGGGGTGGAGGGTGGAGGCTCTTGGAGGGGCACCAAGAGAAGAAATGCAAAGAGAAGACTTACTGGAAAATGTCTAGAAATCATGAGCAATTTCTGAGACTGGAGGCAGGTGGGCAGGTTTCAAAAGGCAGGAACGGAGCTGTGGGAAAGACATTTTAGGAAGAGGGAAGAGCCCAAGCAAAGGCATGGAGGCTTGGAACACAGCATCCTAATGAAGTGAGTGGCAGCGCAGGATGGATACACACAAGCAGGCACCAGGCCGCCCACCCAGGGTGGATCATGAGCAGGAGAAATACTCCTGGGTCTCCATCTACAATGAGCTAGAAAGGCAAAGGAATCAAAAGAGAGGGAGGCACTGTTGATGGGAAGGTAAAACCGTGTAGCCACTGCAGAAAACTGGTGCTTCATCAAAGAGTTAAACATAGAATTCCCATGTGACCACGCAATCCCACTTCTAGGTATATGTCCAAAAGGATGGAAAGCAGGGGCTCGGATGGATACTTGCACACCGATATTTGTAGCAGCATTATTCACAACAGCCCAAACGTGGAAGCCACCCAAGCATCCATCAACAGATGAATGGATAAACAAAATGTGGTCTACCCATACAGTGGAATATTACTCAGCCATGAAGAGGAATGACGTACTGATAATAAGCAACAACACAGATGAACCCTGAAGACATTATGCTGAGTGAAACAGCCCAGACACATATGGACAAATACTGTATGATTCCCCTTCCAGGAAATATCTAGAACAAGCAATTTCGCTAAGACAGAAAGCAGAGTGGAGGTTGCTAGGGGCTGTCGGTGTGGCTGAGGGGCAATGCGGAGTTAGCGCTTAATGGGCACAGACTTTCTGTTTGGGGCGATGAAAGTTTTGGCGATGGATGGTGGTGATACTAGCACAACACTGTCAAATCAACGAATGCCAGTGAATTTGCACACTTATAAATGGTTAAAATGACAGATTTTAGGGTCACCATAAAATATGTCACCATCTGTCCCCATAATAAAAAGAGAGAGACAATGGATAGTTCTGGCTTGCTTGGCACATAACAGGCCCAGGCCCCAGCTCACTCCACAGCATCTTTCCAAAGGCTCTTAGAGACACACCTCCCTGTATGACAACCTCCTCAGTGACCCTCCTGAGGTCCCCAGGCAGGATGAGGGTGTACCTGTCTGGCCCCTGGAGGTCCCATGCACCCAGAAAATGATAACATCCCCAGGCAGGAGCCAGGCTGCCCAATGCATCTCTGATCCACCAGGCTGTTGGGGGGAGAGGGTGTGGCCAGGCAGGAACGAGAAAGAAGCCGGCGCTTTTACTCACTGCAGTTATCAAAAACACATTAAACAAGTCAAAAATTCAACAAATGGTGCTGCAATAATGGGCCACTCACATGGAAAAATAATGAAATGTGACCCCGCCACACAGCATACAAAAGAACACCAAAATGCAGCAGTGATTGCCTCTGGACCCCTTTACCGTTCCCTGCATGTTTGGGCTGCTTCGCCCTATGACAGGAGTTCAAAAATGCAGCTCAGAGTAGGAGGGATGCAGAAGAGAATGGCCACCCACCCAAGTCCCGGGTCAGCAAACGGGCCGGTGACACCCGCCCAGCTCCGTGGCACAGGTCTCCTGATGGACTGTAGAAGAAAAATGCCCATCCGACACAGCAGCTGCCACTGAATGAAATCCTGCACAGGCTGGTCACAGCTTAGGGACTGTCATCCCAGAGGCTGTGACATCTCAGACAGACAGCGGTAAAAGCTGGCCCCATCTGCAGGCCAGCCCCGAGGGGAGCCTCTGTCAGTCTCACATGTGGGAAAGCGTCAGAACGCGGTCTGAGCAAACTAATTTAGTGGTAGATTAAAGATGACTGCAAAGCTTTGCTCGTCCTCCCAAGGAAGAATTTAATTTCCTTCCCCTTGAGCCTGGCCTGGCCTGGTGACTTGCCTGACCATTAGGCTGTGGTGGAAGCGATGATCTGGGACTCCCAAGGTGGAGTCATAAGAAACGTTACAATCCCCGCTTGAGTCTTCCAGGACACTCTCTCGGGGGTCCCTGAGCCCCCATGTAAGAAACCCAATTATCCAGAGACCACCATGCCAAGCAGGCCACAGGTGGGCACCCCAGTCCAGCCAGCAGTCCCCACAGAGTCCAGTCTTTCAGCTATCTCTGCAAGACACCAGACACGTGAGCGAAACCGTTTTGGACCTTCCAGACCAGACCACCCACCAGGTGAAGCCACCAAGTGACTTCACTGAAACACATGGATCAGAGGACTCACCCAGACAACCCCGTCCCGTAAAATCTCAAGATATAATAAAATGGTTGGGGTTTGAAGCCATAAATTTTGGAGTCATTTATTACACAGCAATAGATAACAAGAACACTGAGACTGACTGATTCATTCATTCATGCATTACTTCTACACATATTCATTAAAACCTACCCTGAGGGAGGGCCCCTTCTAGAAAGAGCAGAGACAATGAATTCAATCTCCTCGTCCCAGGGAGCTTCCGGGTTGGTTTCTGTGGTGCCCACCCAGCTTACCTGGGGCACACACCCATGTACCAGTCGCCCTGTTCGGCAGCTTCCTACCCTGAGGCCTGCAGCTTGGGAGCTCCATTGCCCAAATTTCTTGTCCAGTTCCTTCCTTCTCTCTCTCTCTCTGGGTGAGGAAAGGGTGAAGGGGACATTCTAGTTTCTGGAACAAGTTTTATTAGGGTCTAGAAGGGAACCCTATGGAGTAAAAGAAACAAGGGAATTAAAATGGTGTCCTTGAAAATAATGTGTTTAACACAAAAGAAGAGAATAATGGAGAAGTAGTAGAACAAAATGATATGACACAGAGAAAACAAATAGCAAAATTGAAGATGTAAATTTTACCTTATTGGTAATTACATTAAAGGCAAATTGATTAAAGATTCCAATCAAAAGGCAGAGACTGGTAGACTGGATAAAAAGAAAATACAATCCAACTACATGCTATCTACAAAAGATTCACTTAAGACTCGACACAAACAAATTGAAAGTAAAAAGATAAATCATTACCAAAAGAGAGTTAAAGTGGCTATATTAGTATCAGACAAAATAGATTTTAAGAAACAAATTGCTACGGAACACAGAAAAAGGCATTTTATAATGACAACCCATCAAGAGGACATAACAATAACAAACATAAATGCACCAAACAATAGAACCCAAAATACCTGACATGAAAACTGACAGAAACAGGAGAAATAGACAATTCAACAATAATAGTTGGGGCTCCAATATTCTACTTTCATTACAGAACAAGCAGACAAAATATTAAGAACATTAAGACAGAAGACTTGAACAGCACTGTAAACCAACTAGACCTAACAGACAGCTCAACAGAGAGCACACCACTCAACAACAGCAGAATACACATTGTTCTCTACTGTGCATGGAACATTCTCCAGGTTAGGTCATATATTTAGTACATAAAACAAGTCTCAATAAGCTTATAAGGGCTGAAATCATACAAAGTATGATTCCACACAAAGACAAGAAAAAGCTTCCCTAAAATGTTTAGATAGGACAATAGCTCTGATGGGGATGAGCTTGGCTGATCCTTGCTCCAACCACAACCTTCCCACCGTTTCTGCCTTAGGGGCTCTCCTGCCTTTTCCTCCTGGTACATGGTAAGCAGAGTATTAGCTAGATTTAGCACCCCCACCCCCACCCCACCCCTCTCCCACTCATCCTCTCAGCTGAATGCCCTTGTGCAGGACACAACGTGCCCGACAGCACATGGCAATCTTGTTCCCCACTTCGAAGTCCTATCTAACCATGGGACCCAGATTTATTCCTTGGACCCCAGACTCTGCTTGGCAATAGCCCACGATGTTTGCTTCCTAAGCTGTGTGACTTGTGTGCCTCAGTTTCCTTCAGTCCAAAGAAGATAATAACGGTACCTATCAAACAGAGTGGCCAGCGAATGAGTCATCGCGGTTGTTATTACTGGTTATTGACCAGGGGTGGTAATGATCTTTTACATGCTGTTTCTAGATGAAGAGACATTCCTTTGTACAATGATTCAGATTTTCAAAATACTTTTGCTCCCATAGTTAACCTGGGTATCACAGCAGCCCTTCAGGCTCTTCTGTTAAATGGGAACAGCTTGTGGCGGTGAAGCCCCAGCACACTGGCACCTGGGGAGTCCTTAGCCCATGCAGGACAAGCAGATGAACCTATAGGGTAAAAACTGGGCGGGTTACCCTGGACATCCCTTTTAGCCTCATTAATTTTACATAACCTGAAGTCTGAGAACCACTGAGCTGGATGAAAGAAGGCTAGACAGAGGTGAGAACATGTGCAGAGAGGGTGGAACTTTGCAGAGGTCCTGCTTTTGGGGGGTCATGCTTCCATTTGGTTTTAATACTATTAAGTCTCCACAACTTTACTATGAGCAAAGAGGAACTGTGAGGGTTAAAAGGGATTGGGATTGCACAACTTACAAAGGGGTTAAGACTCCAAATCAGCTAAGTTAAATGTGCAAAAAGATGCATGGATAGAGAGATACTAGACAAATAAAATATCAAAACCCGGGTCTTTTAACTCAAAATCCATGACCTTTCTAAAACACCACATTTCTCCTTAACTTAGAAAGAGGGAACCATAATGATACAAGCTACGACATGTAAGGGGGTACTGGAGCATTTACATAACTAGGGATTTAATCTTCACAATTTCTCTATAAGGCAGCTGATGCTTTATATCTTCTTTTTATAAGTGAGGAAACTGAGACCTGGAGAGGCTAAGCAACTGGCCAAAGAAGATCTGGGCTAGGACCCAAAGCTGGTGTCCAGGCTCCAGGGTCCGCATTCTGACCACTGCCCATGTAAGACACACGTCATTGACCAGGAGTCAAGGAGAGCCCCCAGCTGTGAGGGGAGGGCCCCTGCTGGGGCTGCTCTTGCAGAAGGATAAGTGTGACGACGCAAGGCTAGCCTGGGTCGGGGGGGGATCGAGGCAGGGTCCGGTGACGCCAGCCGGCTCCACTCACTCACAGTTCCAAGAATCACTCCAGGCACAAAGACTGACATGGCATTCTCCCATCTGGAGCCTTTCCCTTCTGGTGAAGCAATTATCTCTCCTTCCCATCTGGACGAGTGATTATTGAGGAGAAAGGACAGGACTGGGACTACAGTTCATTTTATCCCAAACCTAAGTGCGTCTCCCCACTTCCACCAGCTCCCCCCAGGCCAAGCTCCCAGCATCTACCCCATGCAGCACTGCAGGGGCCTCCTACCCGCCGGTGTCCCTGCCACCCCCAGGGGCCAGAGGTCTGTCCATACCTACACTGAATCACGTCCCTCCAGGGACTTCTCATCACCTTCAACTGAAACCAAATCCCTCCTGGAACTACACGGCCCTGCTCCCTCTGCCCATCTGTCATTGTCCGCCTCTGAGAGATGAGGGAACTGAGACCAGAGAGGTTCATTTAACATGCCAACGAGGACGAAGTAGAAGAACCAGGTCTCAAGGCCAGGAACCCTCCCTGGAGGTTCGATCACTGGTTTTCCCACATGGGTAACTCCAAATTCACGTTCAAATCCAGGATATTCCCAGACCCCCTGCAGACCATCCACGAATCTCATTCATGCCCCATAAGGAGATCCTACAGGCTGCCAGCCGATACCACGGCACATGTGCTGAGTATTTTTCCCTTGCAACACTGAGGCCATTCAGGAAAACGCTGGGATTTTACCAAACACCTCCTTCCAGGCATGCCAAACACTTCACAGGCAAGTTGCAAATAACTTGCCATGAGAGGGTCCCCCAGACCTGCCCAATTCAATGATATGCTCCTCAGAAGCCCCTGTCTTCGGCCCCTGGGTATAAACTCTGTTCCTGGGAGTTCAAATAAACAAGGCTTGGTCCAGGTCCCTTGATTCTCTTTATGCAAGGACGTACGCAGGGCAAGTGGGGTATTAAGCACCTGATGGTGCTTCAACAAGGAATCAGGGGCCGGGCCAGAAGACTGGGCACAAATCCCAATTGCTCAATATAACCCTGAGATGATTGGGCACAAATCCCAATCGCTCAATATGACCCCGTCCCCAAGTGGGTCTTTTTCCTTTTTTTTTCTTTTCATGGGCAGGCACCAGGAATCGAACCCAGACCTCAGGCATGGCAGGCGAGAACTCTGCCTGCTGAGCCACCGTGGCCCGCCCTCCAAGTAGGTCTTGGATGAATGAATACATATGAAAATGCCTGGGTTGGCTTTCCAGGAGGGGGAAGACGGACCAATTCATTCAAAAAGCCCCTCCCCATACATGCCCCACATCTAATGCTGGCAGTCTACCCATGAGGCGGTGCCATCAGTGCCATTTGATGGAAAGAGACTTGGGCTCCAGGAGGTAAAACGACTCCTTCAAGGCAGCCCAGGTAGCAAGTGAGAGGTCAAATCTGAAGGAAAAGCTCTAAAGGAAAAGCTGCTGATTCCAGGATGATGAAGCTGGAGCTAATTCTGGTTTCCTGAAGCCAAGCATCCAGGTGAGTGGATCATACCACAGCAAGAAATGGCTCCAAATGTTTCTCAAAGCACAACCGATAGCTTTTAAGCAGTCCACTGTGGGAATACACTGCACGGGCTCTGGAGATAGACCTGGGTGCAAACCCCGCCTCCGCCACTGGGTGACCCTGAGCAAATCACTAACTCTCTCTCAGCCTCAGTTTTCACATCTGCAAAGTGGGATGATCACAGCTCACACCCGTCATGGGCCTAGAGCTTTAACCTGGGAAACGTAGTGGGGTTGGTCAACACACAGCACCTGGAACAGGCTCTGTCATTACCATTAATCTGATTATAATCAAAGCATTCCCCATTTAGGTGCAAAACAGCAGGCAAGTCTGTCTGCCCTGCTTTTTGTGAACCTTTCCTCCCCCAGGAGGGAAAGCCAAGCATTGCAACAGGGCTCGGACAGCTTGGGAGGGGAGGAGCCAGTCTTGTTCACATTCCCCAAAGCATGAAATGCGGGTTCTAAGCAAGTGCCTTGGGCTGGCCTGTGCGACCTTCACCTTGTCCAGCTTTCCCCTGGACAGCACTGGATGATGCTCCACCCCAGACACATCACGCTCCTTCTCACCGCTGAACTTCCACATATGTTTCACCTGCCTTGATGCCATCCTCCTGCTTCCTCTTGCTTGTCCAACCACGGTTCCAATGTCACTTCCTCCAGGAAGCCTTTATGGATGCCCCAGGGAAGTCTGCTTCCTCCACCGGAACAGCACCTAAAAATGTCCTATCGTGGTCCAGTCCCACAACCCTACCATCCTGAGCTTTGGAATGTAGGTACCCCACGCGGACATGTCTCCAAGCAGAGGGAGCAGGGGAGTGCAATCACATGTGAATAGCAGCCAGGGACTGTTAATAAATAAAGGGGGCAATAATGTGTTTGAAGTGCTGGGCCTGGTTCCTGGGACAAATTAATATATATAATAAATACATATATATTAATTTTTAAAAAGGAAAATATTTAAAAATGAAAAGTTGAGGTTTTTTTTTTTTAGTTTAAATAATCAAAGTGGCACATCCTACTGAAATAAAAGCCCCACGCAAAGGAAGGATTCATACTCCAAAGGTCTGGCTGCCTCTAAATGCCAACTGATGCTTATAGGGTAAGCCTAATTTACAGTTGGGGAAATGCCAGCTGCAGGTCAACACTAGCCGGGGGTGGGGATGGCAGATCTGAGGCCCTCGGAGTTTCCAGACCCCAAATGTGGCCCCAGATGGCCTTCCAGCCTCCTCTATAGCTCCTGTCCTACTTCACTGAGGTCAAGCCACTTTCCCAGAGTCCAGTTTTCGTGGAGTCCCTGTAGTTTGTTTCTTCTGCTATTTGGTGGCAATTACGTGGGTACGTCTTATCCCGAGGAGCTAGGAAGGGGATTTAAGAAAGAATGCAGAGTATGGCTCCTTCTTACAGAAAAAAAAAAAAAAAAAAAAAAAGCAGGACACCAAAAAACCTAATCAGCAGGCAAACAATGTCACAGACAAAAACCCGCCACCCAGCTGGCAAAAACACTCCCGTCCCCAAACAGCTAAATGCATGCTTCCGCAACTTCTCAGTGCGTCCAAAAGCTCACACCTCCCCTTCGTCCTGTCACTAGCCCAGGATCTCTGCAGGTTCGTGAAAGGCCCAAACCTGGAAAGAGGACGTGCAAATTCATGCAGCGACAAGAACAGGTCTCAACTTCATTTCACACAAACAGCACAGCTCACGGCTTCTCTCCACCTGGGCTAGATAAAGAAGCATTGCGTGATTTATCTTCCAGGCTGTAAAACCACAACTTGCCTAGTTTCAGAGAAACATTCCCTTCGTCTTTCTGTGGACTTCACCATCTGCTGGAAAAATAATTGCTTGCCTCGCTTCCTTGGAGTTAAATACATTTTGTCCAACCAAGACAAGTTTCCATAAGCACGGCTGCAGCTCATCCCTGACTTAGGGACATTCTCCCCAGCAATGGATACAAGTCTTTATCTTAACTGGGAGAACAAGAACATTCTTTAATTACAGCCTGAACATGTTATCTCCCTCCTCGGGGGGGCCCTCTCCACCATGCTCACAAGACCAGAGAAAAACCCCGCTGGCCTCTCTCAGCTCATACACAGCTCCCAACTGTTTACTAAGAGGAGGAAAAGGAGATGTGGGATTTAAGCACCTCCAAATCGTCAGCCACTAAACCACATGTTTGGTACTGCCCACCTGCTCTGAAGAATAAGTCACTTATTGGAGACTCCCGGCTAGGACCCTCACAAATACAGCTTCCTGCGTCATCAGCCTGCTGCCAATTAAGACAATCCCATCTTCTCTTGTCACCCCCTCTTTCCCGGCCATCTATTCAGCTTCTTTCCAAACGGATGCACCACCGTCACAGCTAATGTCACCACCAGCCCAGGAAGAGTGCCTGTTTGGTAAGTCAACAGAGACCAAATGCCACTGGAAACCTCCCCCAGAGTGAGTCACCGACCCAGAGCTTCAGAACAACGTCCTCTCCTGAGTGATGTGACACAACTGGACGGATGGAGGGGCCCGGAATGCAAGGGAGGCCGCTCCTCGGGGCTCCATCCCGGCTTCTTTAGACAAATGTCCACTTCTGCCCGGGGAACCCTGAAGGATCAAAGTCTGGAAGGGGCTCACCCTTTGCCCCCTCCCTGCTGCCCCATCACGTGATACCGAGAGCCCTGCTCAGTGACAAGGTCCCACATGGCAGGACAGAAACCACCCGTGCTGGGCCTTCTCCAGTATTACTGGTCAGGAATCCCACAGGATCCCACAAGATGGGCTGACGGTTGGCTGATGATCTGACAGTAAGAAGGGCCCGGGCAGGGTGGAGAAGAGCAGGGCCCTGAGCCCTGGTGCCAACAGGCACCAGGAGGAGCAGCTTAGGCAAGTCATGGGACCTCTCTGAGCCTCAGTGTCCACATCCATAAAACAGGAGCATCTGTGCGTGCCCCACAGGGGGTGGCACGACAGCTAAACGAGTTGGTCAGTGCAAAGCCTTCGGAGCAGGGCGCCCACCCCTCATTTGTTCCCCCAGAATTGATGACGTATGTTCGTCATCAGTTGCACCTGCTAGAAGTTCAAGCTTCTTTTCTAAAGGAAAGCACAGTAATCTAAGGCACGCTATTTCTTTCCTGTTTTTCCCAAAGCTGAAAAAGAATTCTGGATGATGGCTGAGGCACAAAAGATGACCTTCTGAGAAAGGTTTGAAAGGGTTCTGTCCTGAAAAGTTTCCAAGGTGCTCACTCCTCCTTCCAAGGGCTGCTCTTTCTGGGAAAGTTCTGGGTTCCCAGGGCGGCTTGGGCTAGGTCCAGGGCGAGCTTGTTCAATGACCTCCCAATTGTGTCTAACTGGATGCAACCTAAAGAGTCACTGTACCTTCCGGACATATGGGGATGTCCTGCCCACATGTTGGCAGAGGCAGGGGGCTTCCCAACTTGGGCTGGAGCAGCTGGAAGGCCCGGCACACTCCCCAGACTCTCCTCGAAACGGGCACTCTCTGCAGCCAAGGGGGCCCACAAGCAGGCACCCAAGGGTGGGCACATCAACAGGAGGGGAAACTCTGAGCCTAGTCACCCAGAAACCAGTAAATACGGACGCGATGACCTTGCGCTGCCCCGCCAGCCTCAAGAAGCTCACACATCCAGACCCTGCCTCCATCATGGGCAGCCAAACAAGTCAGGGTAAGGGAAGCAGGCGGTGGGACTGCCCCAGTGGTCCAGCAGGAAAGTGCCGAGCTGGCACATGCACCCAATGTGTCTGTTCTCTACGTAGCGTCTGTCCTCTGCCTTTCTTCTCTCTTCCCTTTGTGTCTCCAAGTATATCACTGATGGCTCTGCATACAGTAGGCACTTAGCAAAAGTTGGCTGATCTCATGGGGTGGGTCATCCGCAGTCTACCGACTGGCCGCCCACTTCATTCCCCCCACAGCATCCATGGACCCAGAGCCTCAAGTATATGAGGGGAGCATGCTGCCCCCAGACCCAAGGCAGCTCCAGCATTCTCCCCACTTCCCCCAAAAGCTGGGGAGTAAGTAGATGATGGAAAATGGGGCTGGCACTCTTCATCTTGAAGGGAACCCCTAGTTACCGCTAATGTGCTAGTTCCTCGTCTAAGACCCAGCAGCATCCGCACGTCCTGGAAGCTGGCTGGAAATACAGGCTCCCCAGACCCTATCCCAGAGCAGAAGGGAATCTGCATCTTAGAAAGAACCCCAGGCGCTTGGTGTGCAGGATGAAGACTCTCCCTTCCACCTAGAACCTGGCCTGAGGACTTGTTGCTACCCTGCTTTTCTTAAAAGAGAATTTGATCGGGCCGGCAACCGTGGTTCAGTGGCAGAGTTCTCGCCTGCGATGCCAGAGACCAGGATTCGATTCCTGGAGCCCGCCCACACGGAAAAAAAAGATTTGATAGCAGGCTTTGGCCATATCCAGATAGAGAAAAAGCCAGGGGCTTCTGTAACCAAGTCCCAGTAGCCTCATGTCCAGCCAGCCCCATCCCTAAAGGCCACCTTCGCGTGCATGCGACCAAGTGTGCCGCTTGGTCACCAGGGGTGACTTTGAAGGGAAGGAAAAAAAAAACCAAAAGACTCCATCCCCTGGGGAAGGTGTTGTGAGGTGCCTGCCAACCAACGTGTGTCACTGTTTCCTACAAAAAGCCTCCCTGCCATGGTGTCACCTCCCAAAGCTGCTGAGTACTTTAACTGGGCAGCCCCTCAATTTTCTTTCAGGTCCCTGCAATGGGGAGGACCCCTGGGACCAGCACAGAGGTGACACACAACTCCCGTGGAAGGGATCGAGTGTCAAAGGGGGTATCGGAGATGGCAGCAAGCCAGAGGCAGGGCGCAGGGAGGCAGAGATTGCCCATCAGTGGGATCTCGGCTTTCTCACAGTGACACCCGTGGCCAGCTATCCCCACAGCTCATCACTGCCTCCCCAGTTTTACAGAAAGAGGGAGTCAGCCACCTGGGCCTGGCAGAAAGCCACCAAGTTCACCCACATCTCAGCCCCTCTTCACAGCTCTCCTCCTTCAGAGACCTCACCCAGCAGCCCAGAAGTGGCTGCTAGAGGCGGGGGGGGGGTGGGGGTGGGGGGGGTGGGTATGCAGCATCGTGGCAGGGGGGGAGGGCCAGAGCCTGCACACAGCCCCACCTGGAAAGCCCCCTACCCAGGAATTTGAGCATCAGGGCTAACCCCTCTTCCCCTTCCAATCATCTCTGCCCTGGAGCCTCCCAGGAAGCTTGTCCTGAAGCTTGCTGCACCCACCACTCCCCCACCCCCCACCCCCCAGGGCACACACTGTTTTTCTCCGTCTGTCCCAGCCCAAACCACGGAATGAGGGCGAGGTGCTCCTGAAGACAGAGGCTGGCGGGAGGACAGAACACACACAGGAACCGTAGCCAAGTGTCACCCTGGAACCCCGCGTCCCCTCGCCTCACCCCAGATGGGGACCGGGACTTCAGCAACGCCCGGCTTGGGCACCCAACGAAGGCGAACGGGCAGCTCCGCCGGGACGCCGGGACCCAGAACAGCGGCTGGGCAATCGCGCTCCCACCCCTGTCCCCAGCTTAATCCCCGGTCCGAAATAGCCCGGGTAATCTCCCGGCGAGGCGGGCGGGCTATCAGCTCCGAGCCCACGAAGGAAAAGCCCGAGGCGTCCGGGGAGGAGGGCGCGGCGCGCTCCCCGGCTGGGCGCAGCGCAGAGTCCACGCCAGAGGGATCGCGACCGGCAGGTGCCCCAGGCCCGCTGGAAGGCGGGATCTGCGCCTGGCCGCGCTCCTTCCCCTGCGGGGTCTCGGGCTCCGGAGATCTGGCCCGTCTGCCCAGAGCCACCAGGTCTGCGCCCCGGCCCGCCCCGCGCGGCGACACTGGATCCCGCATCGGAGCTTCTCGGTCGGCGGGGAGCCGGGCCGATGGGTGCGCCGGGCAGCGAGCGTTGGAGCTCTTCTCCCAGGCAGCCCAGTCCTCGCCCGAGGCCGGGTCTCAGCTCCGGGCAGCGACCCCGCCGAGGGACGAGTGGTGTCTGCGGGAGCGCCCGGGGGTCCTCCGGACGGGCGGAGCGCTCCCCCGGCCAGGCGCGCTCCCCGCTTGCCGCCCGCCTCCCCGCCGGGCTCCGAGGGGAGCGCGGGGCCCTCGGAGAAGTTCACGCGTCCCCTACCCGCCCACCGTTCCCGGCCCACGCTTACTTGTCCCGGCGACTGCCGAGCTCCGGGATGGCGCCGAGTGGCTGCGAGCCGGGGCAGGGCCCCAGGGCCTGGCTCGAGCGAGGGTCGGGGCGGCGGGCGCACGCGGCCAGGTGTCGCCGGTGCCGCTCCAGCAGGCCGGCGTTCTCGCGGCTCAGCCGCGCCACTTGGCGCTCCAGCTCCTCGATGCGCCGCCGCCGGCGCGCCAACAGCTCCTGCTGTGCCGCGACGATCCGGGTCAGCTCCTGCAGGTACTCGGCCGCCTTGCTGGGGGGCTCGGCGGCGCTGGCCATGGTCCCCGCCCGGCGGCCGGGCCGCGCCTCAGGCGAACCGACAGCGGGGCGGCGGCGGGGCCGCCATGGCTGTGCGGCGGGGACGGCAGCGCTGGGGGCTCGGCCCGGGGTTGGGGGGGGGGGGGGCGCGGCGGCGCGGGGCTGGCGCGGGCCCCGCCTCGGCTCCCGGCTCCCGGCTCGCGCGGCTCGCGGCTCCCGCCTCCGCCTGTGCCCGCCCCCGGCGCTTCCTAGCTTCCTGCTCCCCGCGCCGCGGCCGCGCCGGGCTCGGCCGCCGGCTGCCCCCCACGGACGCGTCCGCGCGGGCCGGGCGCGGAGCTGCGGCCGCCACGGGCGGCCGAGGAGTTTTGCAAAGTGCCGGCTGCGACGCGAGGGGGAGCGGGAGCCCGAGCGGCCGGCGCGGGAGGAGGTGGCGGGAGGGAGGGAAGGAGCGAGGGCGGGCGCCGCCGGCCCCGCGCCCGCCCCGCGCCGCCGCCACCTCGCGGCCGCCCACCCACCGAACCGCCCCTCGGGCTCGCGCCCCGGCCGCCCGCGCCCGCCACGCCCCGCAGCTCCGCTTCGCCCCGCGCGCGACTCCCGCGCCCTCCGCCCTGCGTCGGCTCGGATGTATAAGCGTAATCGGAAGAAATTCCGCAAAAGCCATCTACGTCCCCCCAGCCGACGATTTGGGGGAAAGCGCTCATTAGGAAAATAAATAATAAACTCAGGAGAACTTTGACTTGTTTTTTTTTTCCTAAACCTAATTCAATCTACTGCAAAACAGGGTTTGTTTTGCAGTTGCGAGTGCAAGACATATTTCCGAGACTATCCTTTCCACGATCCAGACCCGCAAGGCTCCAGCGTGCCTCTGCGGTGGAGCCACTACACTCACATCCCGGGGTTCCCGAGCTGACCTGCCCGCAGACGGGGCCCTGGGTGGCCCTAACAACCGCGACCTTGGCTCTGGCGCTGAGACCTCAGGCAGTTTGTTCTGAGACAAACACATTCCTCCTCTGTAAGATACACATCATCGTGAGGATTAGCGATTTTTGTTTTCTCAGACTTTGGACCCCCCCCCCCAAAAAAAAATTTGTAATATTCATAGTCCAATACTCTTTGGGATTAAATTGTTAGTTTTCTGACTTCTTGATTGAAAAGGTTAGGTTATTCATGGTCTCTTGTTCTCATCCAAAGCCATTTAAGTCTATAAATTTACCTCTGAGTAAAGCTTTAGCTACATCTCATAAGTTTCTAAAATGTTGCCATTCCCTTTGGGATGGTGTGTTTTTTATGCAGGCATTGCGTTGCCGGCTGGTCACAGATTCTTGACTCGGGTGCCCATATTTTCCCATATCCCTCCATCTCCAGGAGACGCTGAGGTTGGTATGGAGAGACCCCCAACCTCTGCTGGGCCATACCCTCTCCCTCAGGTGTGGCCTGGGTGGGGCCTATGGAGAGGGAGAGAACAGCTGTGTGGCCATTTAGGATCCACCCTCAAATTCCAGTTCAGGATAAAGTTTCATTCACCGCACTGAATGAAAATTCCTAACTCATCACTTGGCTACGTGCAGTGCTCTAGAAATTCATGTTCTTTTTCAAATATTCATATTCTTTTTATAAATTCATATTCTTTTTATAAATCCTCTCATCTTATGCAAAGCACAATTCTATTGCATCCTATATGTGACGGGGTGGGAGGGAGTATGGGTAAAGGTGCTTACCACTTCACTGTATACATTTAAAATACATCATTATCTTTACAATCCTATTCAAAGATTTTTTTTCATTTTATAAATCTGCCAGGAACCACCCCAAAAGGGGATGTGTCTTGGGCTTCTCTCAACCTGTTGGGAGAACTGACCCTGGGTCATGACCTCAGCCGTGTTTGGGAGCAAAGGCTAAAAGCAACTCTAAATCCTGCTGCGTGTCAGGGTGCATCACGGAGAGGACTGACGGATGGGGATAAGGAGCAGCCAGGCCTCGCCTCCACGACCCCACGTTTCCACCTCCACCCCGCCTCCTTGCTCTCTGAGCCATGCCACCTCTCCACTCGGCAGACAAAGCCTGGGCGGGGTGCCTGTTGGTGCAGGAGTCCCCCTTCCTGCCTCCCCGGGGCATCCAGACCAGAGCAGAAGATGGTAACAGGGAGGCTGGACAGGCTGAACAAGGTGGGAGCGCAACTGCACCCTGACACGGGGCAGGTCCCTGTCCTTGTGGACCTGTCCATCCCCGACTCCCTGAGCCGAGCAGAGAAGTCCGCAGGACATAACGAGTGTATCAGTGCCTTTAACTATGGTGGGTTTTATGATCCATTTCTTTGCTCCTTCTGGCTCCAATCCCTGGGTCCCTCCACCTTTGGCAACGGGAAAGGTGAAGGGATGAGTGGCCGCGGGCTGGCCATCTGCCTCCGACCTTATTCCTTTCCCTTGACCTCATTTTTGGCACGCTGGGATGTTCCAATTACAGCGAAGTCCTGTCCCCAGAGCTGGAGGTGATGAAAGAAACTGCCCCCCAGCAAGGAGGCCCACATCTTTCCCAAACTCACACACAGCTGTACCACCCAAAACAAAATCTGCACCCCACCCTAGAAAAAGAGGCTTCTTCCTCAAAGAACATCAGCCAGCCAGCTCATTTAGCAATTTTCTTAAGCAGTAACTGAGCCAGACTTGGTCAATCTCAAACTACCAAAGTAATCTCACTGGATACAGTGTTAGGAGGGAAGCCTGTAGAAGCTTCAGCATGCCATGGGATGAGTGTGGCAGTGCCATATGCCAAGTGGCTGGGCCTATCTAAGATTCAATAAAAACCTCATAATAATACTAGCACATCAGCAGAAGAGTTTCGCCTTTGGGTCAAAGAAGTTTGAGAGCTGGGAGACAACGAGTCTCGCTGTGGAAGTCTGCACTCACACCCCTGCACCTGAGCCTGCTCTAAGCTAGGTCTCTCTTCCCCACCCCTTCAGCTTGCCTGTAAGTCAGGAGGGGCTGCAATGCCTGCACGTCTCCATCACGAAGGCCCAACCTTGGCAGACGATCCAGCGCGACCCATCCGCCGCTGCTTTTGATGGGCTCTGTTCCCTTGTTCCTAACATGCCCTGGCTTTGCTCGCCAACCAAACGTGGGGAGCCACTTGACTTCCACACTGAACGAGGGACTAGACTCTGGACTCTTAGCCACCCAGGTATCTCTTGTCCTCTACTGGAGATTGAATCATGTGCTCCCAAAGAAGACATGTTCAAATTTTAATCTGCATTCCTGTGGGTGTGAAACATTGGTGACTACGTCCTTCTAAAGATGTTATTATTAGTTAGGACATGGCCAAGTTAACCCTTATGACTAGTGGCCTTATAAGGAGAAGAAAGTCAGATATGCTCAGTCAGAAGAAGCCAGAAATCAGAGAAAGCCACAGGAGGAGACCGAGGACATCACCATGTGACTTATGCCGAGATGCAAGTCAGGGAAACCCAAGGATGGCAGCAAGCCAGCACCAGAACGCTACAGACTTTGGGGAGAAAGCATGGCCTGTCAAGACGTTGATTTTGGATTTCCAGCCTCCAAAACTGTGAGGCAATAAATGCTCAATGTTTAATTCAACCCATTGTGTGGTATTTCTCACAGCAGCTCTGGCAAGCTAAGACAGTCTCCCCATTGCAGACCCTTGACCCAGGAGCCCCAATGAGCACAGTGGAAGATCCAGACAGGTAGGGACCAATCAGAGAACTTGAACACAGTTGATGAAGCAAGGCACGGAAAGCAAACCCAGGCCATCATTAGGCAACGTGTGTTGTCTAAATTCCCATGATGGGCAACGAAAGATTAGAACCTCTATGTTCCCCAGGTCCTTTGTAGTGGATGCAGGGCTGCCCCCCAGATCCCCACTTTGGGACAAAGCCTTCGTCCCCCACCAGCCGGGAGCAGCTATTGGCTCACAGCTCAGTCCCTCTTGGGAAATTGCCCTCCACTGACTGACTCAGCCTTGCCCAAGGTGATGGCCTTCCTTCCTGGGGGCAGCCTGCATCCAGTGACTGTGCTATGCCAGGGTACAAAAAGCCCAGCCCCATCACCTCAATTCCGGCAACTCTGCAGCTTCGTTCCAGCTCCAGAGCTCCCAGTGGGACCAGCTAAGCCCTTTGTCAGCCCAACTAATCCTTCTGCCTAATCTTTGCACACTTCCTGGGGTTGGTCCCAAGAGAGGTCCCCAATGCCCTTCCTGCAACAGACCTCCGGCTGAGTCTGGTTCCCTGGGAAGCCACTCAGGACGCCCCCCCCCCCCCACATGCACATACCCTCCCCACTCCACCTCATACACAGATTTTACCTTGATGTGATACATAGGCTTTACATGTTATTCTGTAGCTCTAGTTAAATTCTCTCTGCTTTGCCAAGTGATAGACTCTAAAATCTGAAAAACCAATAACCACCATTTCTGATATTATAATTACATCAAGACAAAGCCAAGTAGTTTAAATTGAACCACAGAGAAAAAAAGATGTAACTATGTGCCAAGAAAAGAATTAAGGCAGCCCAAATTTGTAGGATGGCTTATAACATGCTTAAAATGGGGGAGGGGAGCATGTTATAAGCCTTTATTCATTTTTACTATCACTATATATATTCAGCATCCCAGTCAGATCATCCATCTTTTTAATATTGTCATTTGTTGTTGAAAGTTTATTTTCTTCCCCTTAAAAACCTTACTCTCAGTGCTCTCTGTCTCACTGTCGTAATTTGGGCCGGCTACTTGCTATTATCAGGAATCTCTGGGCATTACACGACTGGATTGCGTCCACTGTCTCTTGGATCCTGTATCATTTCTTTCTTGGATTCATTTTTAAATTTTCGCTGTACAACACCAAGCAGGACCTCTCAAGACAGCCTGTGGAAAAGGTCTTTTTGAGTCCTTGACTCATACTTGATTGACAGTTTGGCTGGGTATAGAAATTGAGGTTTTACGTCCGTTTCCTTGGAACTTGGAAGGACTTGTTCCGGTCTCCTCTCTCACTCAGTGCTGCTGCTGAACAAGTATGGCTCATGTTCCTTTGAAGGAGTGGTTCTTTGCTGGGGTGAGTGGGGTTGGTCTAGCCTCCCATTGGGAAATATGGAAATCTGGCAGAGCTGAGTTTGGGGCATCATAACAGCAGTGACATTTAAGGGGCAGGGGCCTGGGATTCCATATGCAGGGAGCTTTAGCCAGTAAAAGGAGTCCCACTCGAATTGCCAAAATATGAACACAGTTGAAAGACTTGTGCTACCTGATTTCAAGACCTATTATAAAGCAACAATAATAAAAAAAAATGTGGCCAAGTCATAAAGATAAGACTCATAGATCAACAGACAAGAATACACTTCCGATATAGGCCCATTCACATCGGGTCAATTGATTTTCAATAAAAGTGCCAAGGCAAATCAATGGGGAAAGGGAAGTCTTTCAACAAATGGTGCTGAACGATCAGCATTCTACCTGCGAAAAGAATGTACCGCTACCCTTACCAAACAGCAGCTATAAAAGTGAACTTGCAAATAGATCATAGACCTAAATGTAAGAGAAAAAAAAAAAAAACAGGAGAAAGAGTTAATGGCCTTGGGTTGGCAAAGATTTCTTAAACACAACACTGAAAGCATGAATGCTAAAAAAAAAAAAAAAGTCAATAAATTGGACTTCATCACAATAAAAAAACGTCTGAGGCAAGCCACAGTTCAGGAGAGCATATTTGCAAAATGTGTATCTTGCAAAGGATTTGTATTAGAGTATCTATAGAACCGTGACACAACTACAAAATAAGAGCCCCAGACAGAGGGGGAGCTCTGGAATGGTTTCCTCTATTGACTCACTCACAGCTAGGTGGTACGAGGTGAGCAGATTGGCTTCCCTGGGTAAGACACACATCCTTCTTCTCTCTAGTCCACAGTCCAGACCCTCTTCCTCTGCAGGACACCTGGGTTTGTCCATGGCAGCCCCCTCCCCAACCCTGAGCAGGATCCTGCCCTCAATATGCATGGTAGGTGCTATTGACAAAGTCAGGGTTGCAAGAGCCCTGACGGTTCATTTCACCCAGCCTTCCCCTTTCACAGATTGGAAGCCTGAGGCCACTAGGCAGGGCCTTCTCCACCAGACTCTTGGTAGCCAGGAGCTTGTTGGGTGGGGGAGTGGGAGGGTCCATGAGTATGTATGAGATAGGGGGTAGCTGTGGGGCAGGGAGAAGAATGCCACGTCAAAATGAATAAATGTTTAATTAAATGTCCGCGGAACATAACATTAGTCAACAAGTCAATTGCATCCCAACTCAACTCTGATCCGGTTAAATATAAATCCTATTTAATGAGGCATGTGGGTGCCTTTTAATATGTTTGATGTGACGCGGTGTGGAAATGCTAAAAGAAGACCTAGCAAAGGTCTTAAAATAGCCCTGCCTACACAAAGAGGCCTCATTCATTCATTCCACAAGCACTATGAGTGTGTGAAGCCAGCAGGGTCTAGATAAGGGATCCTCATTCTGCAAAGGTGCAGACCAGGGGCTCGCCCCTTTCCTCTAGACCTGGCACCCCGATGCCTTGATTCCTCAGTTCATCTGCCCCAGGGCAGGGTGCCCCCTTGTATGCATGGGGAAACTGAGTCCCTGTAGGGATGAGGTCACGGTTTCACTTTGTAGCACAGCAGGAAGAAACATCCAGACCGTCCCACGTCCCCTCCTGGAAGCAGGCAGGCCAGCGTCCCCAGGGACCCCCTCCCCATCCTCATAAATATTCATATGGCTGACCCGGCCTGTCCCCTTCCAGAAGACTCCAAGGAAGCCCATTACAGATTCTCGTGGCACCGACTGCATTTCTCATTAAGAGAACATGGTTATTCTAATTTTAACTTCACTCCGGTAGTACCTCGGCCCCCACCCTCCACCTTCATTTATATAAGGGATGTTTTCACCGCCTCAGAGTATGATGCAGCCCAGCTTTCTTGCCTGTTGCTTGGGATGAGTCATATTTTGGAGGGTTCTTCGTAACGTGGGTGATTTGAACTTCTCATCCAGGGGGTCCCCGCCGAACACCTCCCGGGTTCAGTGAAGTACGCCCACCCAAGGAGCACGTGGGCCCTGACCCTTCGAGAAAAACCCAGCCCATCCCAGGCCTGCCGAGGCCTGGTCTGGCCTTACCATGTTCCCAACTCACTTCCCCCACTCTCACCCTCCCCCTCTACCCGCCAGCCTAGGGTTGCCAGATAAGCTACAGCATGCCCAGTTACACTGGAATTTCATATCAACAAGGAGTGATTTCTTAATCTAAGGATGTGCCAAATACTGCAAGGGACATAGTTATACTAAAAATAATAATAATAATTCACTGTTTTTCTGAAATTCCAACGTAACTGGGCACCCTGCCTTTTTCCTGTGCCAAATCTGGCAAGCCTCCTCCAGCCACTGCAGCTGCCTTGCTGTTCCACAATGACAATAGCTTTCCTGCCTCAGGGCCTTTGCACATGTGGTCCCTGCTGCCGTGGAACATCTCCCAACCGCATCACCACCATGTTTGCTGAGGCTTTAGCACTGAGCCCTCAACTCAAATGTCACTGCTGCAGAAAAGCTTTCCCTGACCCCCAAACCAGTGATCCCCCACCACCATCGTCCCCACCTCCGAGTCTCCTATTTTACTTTTCTCATGTCACTTATCACCATCTTAAGAAACAATCTCATCTCTTAATTTTTGCTGTCTCCCACCCTAGGATATCAGCTCCTTGAAGGAAGCCAAATCTGCCCCAGCACCCAGGAGCTCCTTAGCATGCATGTCTACTGAGTGCTGTTCAATATCCACAAGCACTCCTGCAAGAGAAGTTCTATTTCACCTACCGTGTAGCTGAGGAAACTGGGGCTGAGAGAGGTGATCAAGGAGTCTCAGCTGGCCCTTTATAAACCGTCCTGTGTCCTGTGTGACCAGCAGGATGTACAGCAGAGTGAAGGCACAAATATGTTAGGATAATTAGCCAGGGGTTCAAAGAGCAGGCATGGGGCCAGGGTAGGTTTTGTGGAATGGAGGCTGGGCTGGGCTGCAGGGGGCCTTCCAAGGGAACAGGGGTCAAGGCTGAGATAAAAAGCTGGTTGGAAGGAACCAGGGTTTCCCACGCATGGTCCGTGTGCCACTGTGTGGTTATGTCACTGCCAGGCCTGTGGGCAGGACTTTCCCCCACCCCCACCCCCCACCATGGGCAGGCACCGGGAATCGAACCCAGGTCTCTGGCATGGCAAGCAAGAACTCTGCCGCTGAGCCACCGTCACACCGCCCTGGGTATGGCTTTTGTAATTTTGATGGCTATGCCTTTTATTTTCCAATGTACCTTAGAAAAAAAAAAGTAACAAGTCAGAAAACATGTGATATAGCTACTGTAGCTTAGGACAAGGCCACGTTCAAAGCAATTCACCTCGTGCCAGACACTCTTCCAAGTATGCTCCAGGAATTAATTAACTCATAGTCTCCAAATCAACCCAAATGACAGAGACACTATTATTGCCTCCATTTTCCAGATGAGGAAGTAGGCACAGAGAGGCCAGGCAACTTGCTCACTGTCACACAGCTCATGAGAAGGGGAGTCAGAATTTGAATGCTGGTTTTCTGGCTCCAGAGACAGAATCCAGAAAATAGCAGTCTGGTCCAGCCCCTACTTTACTCATTTTAATGCTTACAACAGACCCAGAGAAGCCTTGCCTTAGCCACATGGCATCCATGTTCTCCTGGCCCTCAGTCACAGTTTTTGCCACTGCCCAACACATGCACAACTTCTGACTCTCTTCCTGGCCTTCTTTACACGTAATGCTCTGGCTTCTGGGAACCCTCCTCTCTTTACATTGTCCACTAGATGATCTTTTACTTCTCCTTCAAGATGCGTGAGCAAGTGTCCCCTCTTCCAGGGAGCCCTCTGGGACTGTTCCCTGTCCCCACATTGGGCTGGGGCCTCCTCTGAGCTTCCTCATGAATGCTCCCACTCTGGCCCTGGTCTGAATCTAGGCTGTCTCCAAAGTGGGGTGTGAGTTTCAAGAGGCCCGGGAGGAATGTGAGACACCCCCCACCCCAAGGTCCCAGGGCTAACTAAGTTCAGGCGGGGTGGAGAAGGTAGGAAAATTATGAGATTGCAAGGACCATCCCTCCCATCAGCAGAGAACTCCAGTCTTTTCTCATGCTGTTCCCATTGCCTGGACTCTTCCTTCCCCACCTTACTTGGTTAACCATCACTCACTCGCTCTTCGAATCCCAGCCCAGTTGCCACTGCCTCAGGGAGCCTCCCTGACAAGTCAAAGCCCCCAAAGCTTGAGCTTGCCCTGAGCTTATCAAATTGTAGTAATCTGTGCATTAGCATGATTCTTGGTTTATCTTTCTCTCCAATGACACTATAAGCTCCCCGAGGGTAGGGATTGGTCCAGCATAAACCCAAGCCCAGCGCACAATAGAGGCTCGATATTTGTTGGACAAATGAACAAATTAAGGAATGACGAATGGATACAAGCCATACTTATTGACATGATGAGCTGCCCTTGATATGGTCACAGGCAAGAAGAGCCTAGCTTACAAAATCACTACTGTGCACTGATATTTTTGCAATAAAAAATATTTCTGTGTGTGGATACACATGCACGGGAAAAACTGGGGAGAAAGAACCACAAGTTGAAAACCCGATTAGCTCAAGGCAGAGGGTCTACAGGTGATGCTTCTTGATTACCTATATTTTCTGCTTTAATTAACCCAGATCGCGCTGTAATTCAGAAAGTGCATACAAGTCACCTGGTGGTGGTGGCGGCGGGGGGGGGGGGGGGAGCTCCTTGCGATGCAGATGCTGCTCTGACGGGTCTGGGGTGGGGCCGGAGATGCTGCATGTCTAACAAGCTCCCTGGTGAACCAGATGCTGCGTGGACCACAGCGGAAGTGGCAAGGCTGGGGAGTATTGCATGAAGCAGGGGGAGGCGATAGAAGGGGGGTGGGGAGGGCCAAAGGCGGGGGGAGCAAGGAGCAGAAGCAAAGAAGAAAGCTTCAAAAAAAAAGGAAGAAGTGAAAATTTCAAAAGAGGTCGGGCTTCTGCCCAGCTTGTGTCCTCCCCAGCTGGAGGGGCCATCCAGAGCGGAAAGAGCCAAACAGAAGGACAGACAGGCCCAGGTGCTGACAAAGCAGCATCCCCGGGGCACGGGCAGACAGGTGGGGGCAGGTTCCCGTGGAGAGGAGCGGATAGAGGGAGGGGAGTTATAAGTCGAGGGTCCAGGATTCACAGCCCCTCCTGCAACTGAGCATTTACTGGCTGCAAGGAGCTGTTTTGCTCTCCAGGGACAGAGCTCTCCGTCTCTCTACAGACGGCTCCATCAGGAGGGGGAAAGGGAGGAGTCGCTTACCACGCCCTTCCCTTAGGCAGGGGGCGCTCCTGGTTAAATCGGGCGCGGGTGGGGGGTAGGGGGTGGTGAAGGGGCCCACCCGCCTGTCCCACCCGGCCCCGCCCAGCTCACTCTCCTAACAAGGCCAGAGCAGCCTATTTGGGGGCAGCAGTTCGGCTTTTGAGGGCTCGGCTGCAGGGGGCGGGCTGGGGGCCTGGGCGTGGCATCTGGCTCCTTTCTTCTTGGACCATCGGCAAATCGGAGCTGGGAGCACCTGATCAGAACCAAGGGGAAACTGAGGCCCAGAAAGGGAAGGGACTTGAGGGGCAACCAGGACTAGAGCAGAGCCAGGGTCTCTGTTCCCTTGGCCCTTTCTTGCTTGTGGGGAGGAAACCCGGTTACAAGAAAAAGGGGCAGAAGTGAGGCAAAGGCCCACATTTTTCCCAAATAGAGGCCTGTCCTCTCCGCCATCTACGACCAGTCATCCTGTCAGCTACCTCCGAGGGGATTCTACTCAAGACTCGTATACATTTGCCTCAGGAATAACCTTCCTTGTCCACCTCTGAACCTGCTCAAACACGGTCTAAGGCTCCCCATTGCCTACAGAAGAGGTCTGAAAACTTGTTGTTTGCTCCCTAAAAGAATTTTGACAGTACTATGTCCCCACAACCTTTCTCAGTTGACATCTATAATTTTTCACCCTACATCTAAAATTATATCTATACTTATCAGAGATAGGAAATATTCAACATTATATAAGATGAAATACAATGAGGATCAACTGTAATTGGAATAAATATTTTATGACATGATTTGATAAAATATGTCTCAGTTATCAAATTAAAATAATAACCCATTCAGACTTGAAATTATGTGAAATTTTGTTGAGTGGGTTTTTCCTTCCCGTTTCGTATTTCAAAATGTGAAAAACGTAAAAAAAAAAAAGAAGAATCAGTCCAGTTACATTTAGAAGACTCAATTTGGCTGATCTCTATTCTTCAGCTATTCTGAATTCAGAACGATCCCACCCAGCCAAGTTTCCCTAATGGGAAATATTACAAAGTCAGCAAACCTGTGATTTTAATGCAGTGAGTTGTCTTCTGGAGTATCCCCAGACCAGCTCCTCCAGCCTTCCCCTAGTATGGGGACCCAGGACGATTTTATACCCAGCACAATATGTCATAATCAATTCCAGATGGGCGAGGATTTGAACCCAGTCCCCATATACCCTCAATTACTGCCCGAAACAATGGGCTAGCAGTTTCCCATCTGGGGTCAAAGTTGGCTGCTTGGCTGAGGTGTCCACTATTGAAGGCTCAGTTCTGACTTTACCTAATCCTGGGAGCTTCCTGGCAGGCTCTTTTCTCCGAGGCTCTGGCACCTTTCACCTCCTGGAAGGTCCTTTGGACCTCATCTGTCCTCCTTACTGCCTCTGCATAGAGAAGCCATGTCTGATTCTTTGGTTTTCTCCCAGCGCAGCTAGTCCCTTGAGAAGCTGCCGGCAAGTAATTTGAGCTAATAAATGTTCATGGGATAACTTCATGAGTAAGCAGGGCATTGATGAGTGGGGGTACCAACATCCTTGGGGAGATGATAGCAGCAACTCAACGCTCCTTGCTTCGGGGCAAAACTGTGGACTGGACAGCAGACGTGAATCTCAATCTCCAATCAAGGTGGGTGAGAAAGGGCCCTTGATCATTTTCCTATAATTTAGACTGTGAGCCTCCCTCTCCTCACTGAAAGGAAATTTCATTTCATGAGTTCCTAAAAGCTTAACAAAATGATTGTATTTACATTTTGCAACATTGTCCCCACATACTGCAATCCCATTTGCCCTTTGCCTCTGGGACCCGGGGGTGGGGGTGGGGGCTGGGGAAGAGCAGTTAGCTGACGCTGCAAGCATCCCCTGCTCCTTCTCCTGTTCCTTCTCCATTTTGAAGATGCTCAGCTCCAAACCTATTATTTTAAAGGAAAAAAGGCATTTCTAATATGCACAGCATTTTTTGGCCACGCCCTTCTCTCTTCCTCTGTGTCCAACCCAGCATGTTGCGAGAAAAAAGCTGATACCCTCACGTCTTTGCTTACGGGTGAGCTGATGTGAGTCTGTAAGGTACCAGGGCCTCCCAACTCTAAAAGGAGAGGCTTAGAGTGGGTGACAGTGGCCAAGCAGACTCCCGCTTTGGAGGGAAAGCGTGCTGGGAGCAGTCAGCAATGCCTGCCAGGGTCATGCAGGCACGTGGACTTTGACCATTTACTTAGAAATCCAGAGATTGTAAACTTGTAGCCTGAGAACAGGTTTCTTTGACCACACAGGTTGTTTTATATATATATATATTTTTTTTTTTAACTTGGACTTATTATTGTTATTATTTGGGGGGGCATTATTTATAAGATAGAAGGTTTTGGCAAAGGAAGCTGGATTTTCGGAGTCACTTGAGAACCAGCAGAATTGAGCAGCTGAAGCCAAGTAGGTGAGGCTTCACCTTTTGGCTATTATGAATAATACTGCAATGAACACCAGTGAACAAAAATTATGTAAATTTTAAAAGAATATCCCAAGTATATTGTTTGTTGATGACGTTTATATATTAAGAAGGAAAATTGCTTTGGAAGGATGTGCTCCAAACTTTTAAAAGTTGTTGCCTTTGAGAAGGGAGGGAAAGGGAGAGATGGTAGGGGATAAATGAGACTCAAGTCATATTTGAGAAACTTTTTTAAACTACAACAACAACCGGAAAACAAACTGGAAGCCTGTAAGGCCATGCTATTGATTGCCCACCCTGAGTGGTAGGCATAAGAGGTTCAAAATAATCTGTGTAATTTTTTTCATATGAAAGGTAGAAGAATCCATGGCACAGACCGAAGCTGAGCTGCCCTGAGGGAAGTGGCTGTGGAGCTGGGCCCCTGCCCGCACGCCCTTCTCTCACCTCCAGGGGGCTCCCTCGGCCGCCCCTCCCAGGTAGGCAAAGCAGGATGGTATGGAAGGCAAAATCTGAAGCCCATCTGCCCGGATATATATATATATATATTTTAACTATTTTTATTGTATAGTATGACATATATACAAAACAAAGAAATAAAAAAGCTATAGTTTTCAAAGCACTCTTCAACAAGTGGTTCCAGGACAGATCCCAGAGTTTGTCATGGGCTACCATGCTCCATCTCAGACTTTTCCTTCTAGCTGCTCCAGAATGTAGGAGACTAGAGGGCTTAAATACTTTTTTTATCATCACAATTGACTTTTTTTTCCTTCTTTTTTTGTGAACAATAACATATATACGAAAAAGGTATACATTTCAAAGCACAGCACCACAGTTAGTTGGAGAACAGATTTCAGACTTTGACATAGGTTGCAATTTCACAATTTTAGGTTTTCACTTCTAGCTGCTCTAAAAGACTGGAGACTAAAAGAGATATCAATGTAATGATTCAGCATTCATATTCATTTGCTAAGTCCTATCTTCTCTGTATAACTCCACCATCACCTTTGATCTTTTCATACCGCTCATTGGGGTTGTTTGAGCTGTGGCAATTCTAAATTTCTGATATTGAAAGAGTCTGTCACTGACATAGGGTAGGGAGATGGAACTATCGGATGTTCTGGAGAGGTCAGGGCTCATCTGGACCAGGGACCCATCTGGAGAGTGTAGGTTTCTAGAAAGTTACTCTAGTGCCTGGAACCCTTGTGGAATCTTATATATTGCCCTCGGTGTTCTTTAGGATTGGCTGGAATGGTCCTGGTTGGGGCTTGGCAGGTTATGATAGGTAGCAAGGTCTAACTGAAGCTTGCCTAAGAGCAACCTCCAGAGTAGCCTCTCGACTCCATTTGAACTCTCTCTGCCACTGATACTTTATTAATTACACTTCTTTTCCCCCATTTGGTCAGGATGTAAATGCTGATCCCACAGTGCTAGGTCTGGACTCATCCCTGGGAGTCATCTCCCACGTTGCCAGGGAGACTTTCATCCCTGGATGTCATGTCCTACGTAGGGGAGAGGGCAATGATTTCACTTGCAGAGTTGGACTTAGAGAGACTGAGCATCTGCCCAGATTTTAATCCTGGTTCTGCCACTTGCCAGCTGCATGGCACTGGGAGAGTGGCTTTACCTTGCAATGCCTCAGTCTCCCCAGCTAAACCATGTACCTCCCTCCTAGGAGAGCTAGGGTGAGGGATAAGTGAAACAGTGATTGTAACACGCTTAGCTTGTGCCTGGTAGGTGAGAACAGCAGGTTCTCTCTCCTTCACCCTCTCCCCTCCTGACTATTCCAACAGTCCACACAGGCAAGAGGGAGCTATGGCAGACAGCTCTGCTGCGCTGCCTTTGCTTAGCTCTGCTGCAGGCGGCTCGGAGGCTGCTACAGGGAGTGGCTTGGGGAAGACTGAGTCAGCCTTCCCTGCCCAATGGAGGTGGACTTAGAATTTTAGCCTCCACCAGCCTCCGCCCACCAGCCTGCGGCTTGGGGTTTTCCAGGAAACTAGAGCCCCCATGGTGGAGGAAAATACACAGTCACAGATCCCTTCATAGGGACTCATTCCTTTATTCACTCAACAAACCATCCTTCCTGGGCCCCAGCGAGCCTGCCTTTTGTCCTGGGCGGATCTTCCTTGAGTGCCTGGTCAGGGCTCCAAGCACTGGGCAGGCTTCCCACCTCTGCCAGCCTGGAAGCCAGGGACACGCAAAAAACCCTGTCCCAGCAGGATGGGCTGAGGGAGCAGCAGCGGAAGGGCCCAGAAAAGCAGTCTCCAGCCCTGTAACCTGGGATAGGGAAGAAGGGAGGCCACTTCCCTGACCCCCCTGGGCCCAGCTATGTCAATCCAGATAGCGAGACAAAGTGACAGAAAACCTACCTGCCTTAAATATATCAGTCAGCAATTGCTGCCGTCACTGCCTTACAAACAGTCCCCAAAGTCAGCGACTTGGAACAATCCACTGTTACTCTCGTGTGCATGGCTCTGCAGGTCAGTTGGGCTGGGCTGGGCAGATTTGCTCCAGGTCCCTTTTAGGTGTCTCTCCCCCTCCTGGTGTTACCAGCAGCTACGTGGACTTCCTCAGGATTATGTCAGGGGCAGAAGCCCCAGAAGGGTGAGCCACAAACTTGAGGGCCCTCTCTAAGCCTGGGCTCAGAGCTGCTGTCGCTTCCACCCACATCCTATCAGCCAAAGTAAGTCACACGACCAAGCCCAACTTCAACCAGAACAGAGAAATATACTTTGCCTCTAGTGGGAGGAGATGAAGAGCCACATGGATGAGGAAATGTGTTACTTATATTTATCTGCTTCACGTTGGGAGCAGCTCTGGGTGTGGAAGGCTCAGACGGGTGGAGCACCCTTTTGCAGGGAGGTAAATAATTTATTTCTAGCCTCAGGACAAAGCGGGCCTGGACTCCTGGTCACCTGATTGCTAAGCTCCGAGTGTTTCCCACCACACCTGACCCTTGCTACCCAGCCCATATGCCTTAAATTCTGGGCTCTCTCCTAGGCTGGTGTACCAGACTCTGAGACGTAACATTTCCAGATTGCCTGAAGTTGTGCCAGAGAGAGAGAGAGAGTTAGTTAGTTAGCGAATATTTGGCCAAACTTGGGAATTCTGGAGAAAAAAAAAAACCTATATGCAATGCTATATTTTTAGCGCTAAATGGTGCTAAGAGCATTTTTTAGCACCCTTTAGAGAGTGAAAGGCACTCGGTTAGTTTAGGAACAGAAAGCTGAGTGGTGCTGTGTGTTTGGAAATGCAGCACACTGGTTGCGGCTGGCTGGCGGGTGAGGGATGGCTGCTGCCGGCAGCACATGCATTTGCTTTAAAGTGATGGTCACCCCTGGCAAGAGGAAAGCTGACCTGGGTCCCTGTGAAGGCCTGGAGTATCCAATCTGGGTGAAGGGGAAAAGCCCCAGCACCTTCGGACAGAATACCAGTCAGGCAGATGGTAAGTTCTATTTTTATCTGAAAGAAGTTGAGCCCTCTGAAGTGTCACTCACTGTACATGGACATAACCACCCCATTGCCTTCGCCAGTTATGGGCCAGGAAGGAGCCTTCTGGGAAAGCTTGGAAGGAGACAGGGAGAACTGATCTCTCCAGCCTCTTCTTCTGAAAACTGTCATGTGTGGATGTGATGCGAGGCCAAGATGCTGGCAGCCATATCATGCTGCTGAGGGAACCTGCCTGAGAGCAATGCTGATGAGCCCTGGGTGCTGTGTGTCAGGGAAGCCCTGTGCTAAGTATGTGATGTCAGTTGAAGATTTTCTAGGTCTTCTCGTATACCAGGTCCTGGAGACAGAGAGGAATCAGGGATTTCAAGAAGGCTCCAGCCTGGGAAGGGTAGTGGGGGTCAAATGACGGCAGCACAGCGTCGGGGCTGGGGAGCAGCCTCCTTCCCACGCATCTGCTGTTTCCTCCACCTTATCGTTCTGCAAGCAAATGCTCTTTATCTGGGCTCCATGGGGGGCCCTGGGTACAGATTTCTCCAATGACAACAATAAGGACAGCTACGTCCGTATATGCAGACACAGCATTTGACATCTAATTAGCTCATTCGGTCCCCACAGAATCCTTGTGAGTTGCGTCTTCCCCTTTTCCCAGACGGGGCAGCCAAGGTGCCTTCTGCATCTATCATCTCCATGCGGGCAAGTCTCATAAAGGGTTTACCAGATCTGAAGTTGTCACTCTTACCCCAAGCCACTGGTGTCCACGCTGTCCCCTTCCCTCCCTTTCCACCCTTCCTTCTGGGGTACCCTGGAGACAGAGGCCCTAGGGGCAAAGAGCAGGGCTGGAGGCAATGTAAGGATGGCAGAGCCTGTTTGGGAAACTGCAGTTTACAGGGTGTGTACAAAGAGGGGTGGGGAGGGGGTGAGGCTGCTCAGGTAAGAAGGGGCTGCACCCAGCCCAAGGGCAGGTAGGGCTTCAGGGGGGCTATAAGTAGGGGGTGCTGTGGTCAGATCTTGGAGCAGGACAGTGGGGATGGGATGCTGGGGCATGGAGGCCATTGGGGAAGCCTGGTACTGTGCATAAGACCCCAAATAGCAATATCTTGTGTAAGATCGTTTACTTGTCCCTGCTGTCAGCGCAGGCTGCCCTGAGCTTGTGTGGACGCTCTGTAGGGGTCAGAGAGCAGGCTTCCCTCTGTGGCCCCCCCAATGACCCAGGCGGAGTGCCCCTGATGGTCCAGGACTGCCAGAGAGAGGGAGGGCGGACACAAGAGAGGCACATGCCTCCCTTAAGAGACCCTTTCATTAGCTGCATGAAATACACATGCTTATGTTCTGTTCAAAACTGCAGTCACGTAGTGGCTTTACCAGAAAGAGAACCCGGGAAATGCAGTGTTAATCCTGCCTGGTTTCTGTCCAGCTGAAAGTCAGGGGTTCAGATGCTAAGGAAGAAGGCGGGACAGAGGCAGGGCTACAATTCGCCTCTGCCAGGCGGCTGACCTTGGCAGGTTGCTCAGTTTCTCTGAACATCTGTTCCCATGACTGTGATGCGGAGACCCTGCCTCCGTGTCATGCAGCAACGTGCTTGGAGCCTGCGTTCCCAGCACCAGGAGGCAGGGAACACGGGAGGCTGGGGAGCCGGGGGGGGGGGGGGGGGGGGGGGGGGCAGAGGGCGGGGCGTGGGGGACGGCGAGTTGTCAGCAGGGCGGGGAAGTTGGAGGTGGCGGGAGCAGCTGCTGTCCAGAGCTGCAGAGGCCCGTGAGACAGGAACTGGCTTCAGAGAAAGGTGGGAGCTGAAGCTAGAATGGCAGGGAGAAAGCAAGCCGGGACGTTGACACGGGGAGGGAACTGGGAAAGGAAGGGGATTTTTTTCTTGGAGGAAGAGTCAGACACGTTGAAAAGAGAAAGAGCTGGCAGAATGGAGAGGTGCCCTACAGAAGGATGAGTGAGGACAAGGCTGCCTTATTCTCTGCAGAGCAAGGAATGTGGCCTCCAAAAAGATGCTTAGCCTTCGTCCAGGCTCCTGGGAGGCAACCTCTGCAGCCTTGAGGTTTCCTGAGGGATGCAGCACCTTTGGCATTGATGGAGGACCACACCTAACAGCTTCTGCTGGGGGTGGTGGCGGGGGGGGTGGGGAGGGGCTGGAGATGGAATTCAACCACCTGGGCACTGATTCTGGCAAAAGGGTCTATATCGTGAGACCTCAATGAGAACTCTGGACCCTGATGCTCAAAGCTGGGGTGTGCGTTCCTGGCTGGTACCATGCCTTGATTGGCAGGAGGGAGATGCATCCCTGAGGGAGGATACCAGAAGCTTCCCACTGGGGGGCCTCTCCGGACCCCACCTGTGATGCACAGCTCCTTCTGGCGCCTTCTTCTTCGTACCCTTGTTATAATAATCTGTCAGTACCGTGTTCTCCTGAGTCCTGTGAGTTGTTTTAGTGGGTGATTAGACCCGAGGGGTGGTGGGAACCTCAGGGGATCAGCAGCTGGTATCCAAGGGGAGGGCAGTCTTTGGAGGGCTCTGCCCTTCACCTGCAAAGTGTATTGCACATCACAAGCCAGGGCATCCTCCAACAGGGAAGTGCGAAGACATCAGGGCCACCTGTCCCGGGTGCCCTGCTGGTCTTACATGGTGGGGGAGGGGAGGCCTCGGTGACCAGTGAGCAGACACAGGGGTGGGGCAGAAGGCTTGAGGGGCAGAAGAACAGATTTGCATCCCAAATCCACCCACAGAGTGGCGGGCAGAGTCCCTGGGGCCCAGGTAACTCCCAGGCAGTCTGCGTGAAATCCCAATCCCACTCCTTTTAAGAAATTATATATTGCTTTATTAAATAAACTTAAGTACAAATGCTCATATATACATCCAAGTTGTCAGTTTGAGCTCAAGTACTATGCAAGGCACAATTCTTCCTTTCTCCAGTTTTAGAAAAATAAATCAGAGCCCAGTCCCGAAGGACTGAAGTGGAGTCACACTATGTTTTCAGAGTCAAACCGGGGTGTGAATCTCCGATTTTCCTGAGCGGTGCGGCCCCTCTGCCATGAGCACAGGTGGGCCGTGATCGGAGGAGCCCGGGAGAGGGGAATTTGCAACATGGTGGTCCCCTCTCCCTGGCTGCCTGGAGGCCTGCTCGGGCCCCCTATTCACTGCTCCCAGGCTGGGGTCTGGGGCCTGCTGGGAAGCTGCCTGGATGGGCCTGGGGCCTGGCGAGCTAAGCGCGGGTGTGGCCGAACTGTCGCTCACACAGGGCAGGGCGAGGCTCAGAGATACAAGGGACAAGGGACAAGGGGTACTGAGGTTCTTCAGGTGGGGTACAAGAGGGAGGGGTGGATCAACACTTAATTTCTGTGCCAAGACGGCACACAACGGCTTCTTAAAACAGACACGAAGTACCCCACCTCCAGCTCAAGGACAATTCTGGATGACCAGGTGCTGACGAGAAGGCGGGACAGGGAGAGCCCAAGGAGCCCCACTCAGGCTGCCCCGATGGGGGCCGGGGAGGGCGTAGGCTGGAGCCAAGTCCATGAGATGATCCAATGGGTCATATAACAAAGAAATACCGAGTACCGAGGGTCTGTTCACAGTGGCCCGGAAGACAGGAAGGAGAAAAGCCTGATTCTCAACGCTTATGTGGATTTTTGGCATCTCCTCATGAGGTTAAGCTACCGAGGTGGCTTCCTGGGCAGTGCTTTCCTGAGACTTCCTGTGCAGTGCCTGGCTGGGAAGGGGCAGGAGTCCGCTGGGACACAGGACACTCATGCCTGCTGCACCCCCAATGTCCCAGCAGCAACCAGACTAGGGGAAAAGTAAGTTGTTACCGAGTAAAAAGCCCTCCCCTCCAAAAAAAGGTAAGAAAATCCTTTCCCTGAGAACACTACCATGACATCAGACAGATGGCCTTTAAACAGAGTCTGTGACTGCTCAGAGCCTTAAGAAGGGGGTGATTTTAGCAACTCAAGGAAAATAAAAACACCATGTAGATGGTCCCGAAACCCTAGACAACCATGTGTAAAGGAATGAGCCAAAAGTCTTAGCTTTGCAAGAGTCTAAAGTACAAACCAAAAAAAAAGTAAGAAACAAAACAAAACAAAACCCTTAAAAGTCTTACACATAAGAATAAGCTAATGAGCACAATCTAAATTATTGGGCCATCAAAAGAGGCAGCAGGTTGGCCGGTGAGGGGCGGGGCCTGGGGGCGCTAGGGGCTCGCTCCCATACGAGCAAAGCAGGCATGTCACTGTCATCGAAGGCGCACAGGTGGAGATGGTGGTCTCCGAGATGCCAGCCTGTGAGCACCTGGCTCCCCTCGGTTGGCTAATGGGAGGCATAAGCTGGGCTCCACAGCCCCGTGGGAGGGCTGGCTTTGCGGCCTGGAGGCAGTGCGTTGAAGGATGCTGATGATGCGGCAGCAAAATCTAGAGTGGAAAGAGATGAAGTGACCAACAGAGCAGAGAAAGCTCCCCTCCTTCCTCACACAGTCTTCAGTGCCCACATCCAAACGTCTGTCTATGAAGTGTCTCCTATAAGTCGAGGATGCTTTCCTAATGGTGCCCCAGGCCTCGCTGGGCCAGGAGAGTGAAACCACAAAGGGCTTGCTGAGCTTATGGCCCCAATATGGAAGGAGTGATTGCTGGATGTCTGGACGTGGCCCCTGACCTCACGGGGCACATAGCCTGGTGGGGGAGGATAAACTGCAGATCTCGGAACTGTGTGGCAGCATCTGTCCATGGGGGACACACAAGGAAGACACCTCTCTGTTCGCAGTTGACGAAGAGGGAGGGAACAGGATTCAGGAGAGAACAGCACCAGGGAGGGAACAGTGCCTGGGAGGAAACAGCACCTGAGACAAAAAAGCATCTGACAGGGAACAGTACCCAGGAGGGAAGAGGATCTGAGATCTGGGAGGGACAGAACCTGGGAGGGAACAGTACCCGGGAGGGAATAGCATCCGGGAGGGAACAGCATCCGGGAGGGAAAAGCATCCGGGAGGGAACAGCATCCGGGAGGGAAAAGCATCAGGGAGGGAACAGCGTCTTATCTTAGACACAACCAGAGACTCCATGATATGCGGAAAGGCAAGGAGTATTTGAGAGACAATGCAGGACTCTGCTGTGGGTGAGAAAGGGTGAAAACCTGCTGCCAGAACAGCTGAGTAAAAGAGCAGAGTTGCAAGGAAAATGAGCTGGTGACATTCCATGGCTTTCCCTAGGCGTTGTTTCATAATGTGAGATGCAGCCTGGAGGAATGCAGGAATCTTATTATCCAAGAAAATGCATCTACACCCCCAACTGCATCCTCTTTCAAAAAATCTCACAGCCCCCTGAAGCCTGTCCATGGCCTCAAAGGGTCCACAGGCACTGCTTCAGGAAATTCTTTGTTGAGGGGAGAGAACCCTTGCATGGAAATCAGGAGATATAAAGGGCTGCTGTGTGCAGTTTCTCAAGCTGGGCACTGCACAGTTTCAGGGGATACCACTCACAGAGAGAGGGGCCCCTGGAGTTGTACAGGGTCACCAGACCTCTGAGGCCACTGAGACAATGAGACAGTTGAAAGAAACAGGCTTTGTCATTCTTCTCCATCAGGGAACTCCCTCACCATGACTGACCAGAATTGCCATTTCTGAATCAGCCAGTCTAACCCCAGCAGTGCTGAGGTCTCCTGTGCAGCAGCACCAGCAAGCAGGAATCTAGTCCCAGCTTGCACTCCTGCAGAAATGGAGCTCACTGCCAACCCCTTCAACCTGCACAGCTCTGTCTGGGATTAAGCTCTTCCTTACCCAGGCCTGGGATCTGAGACCCTCATTGTACCCTGTCACTAGTTCCCAGGTCTGTCCTTGGGGCCTCAGACCCCAGTTATTCTTTTTTCCCAGAGACTAGTCCTCCTAAGACTTGGGGTTCAGACCCCAGATCACCGCCTCTGCCCACCAGTCTAGTCTTCTCTAGCCCCAGCTCTCCCCGGCTGTGCCTGCAGGGAGGGTACTCACAGTTGGGGCTGTGCTGGGGGCTGGCTCTGGGAGAGAAGGCTGGGTGGGCCGCGAGCTCTCGGGGTGTGCAGACTGTGTGGTAGGCTGCAAGACAGTGGGGCTGCTTAGTGCAGGTGGGTGCAGGGGCAGCACACTGGGGGTGGGGGGCACATGGCACGTCCTGCCTCACCTATGATCATGACAGCAGTCCCGGCCAGCAAGGCAAAGAGAGTGAAGAAGATGACTTGGTAGGAATCCAGAAAATGCTGAAAGAGGCTGGCTCCATCTGCAATTCAATGGAGAAGAGTCACCAAAGCAGTCGGCAGTCATGCCCGGGCAGTACTGTGGGCCTACAGGGGCCACTCCAGCCCTGTGGCCCTGGGACAGTGGCGCTCGGCCCACCTTAGCCCTGGGGACAGTGAGGTGACCTGCTTGAGGTCCAGGCCAGCATCCGGCAGTCCCTGTGGGGCTGCCCAAGTCCCTGCTTCCTTCAAGGAAATGCTCTTCTTTGGAAGGGCCAGACTTTCAGCAGAAAGGTTAGTTTCTAGGCTTGGAGAGTGTGGGTGACCTGCTCAGAAAGGCGAGGAAGCTTTGAACTGGCCAAGCAATCAGCCAGAGCCACAAAAGCGGAGCTCAGAGGACTATGGCGTCCGGGATGGGATCACATCGTGGTTGAGGGGGGCTCAGCCTGTTCCACTCCAGGGGCCCCAATTGGGGCTGGGCTCGCCCTGGCTTCATACTATATCCCTCATCCCCCAACTTCACCCCAACCCTCCCACCCTGTCTGTGGCCAGGTGCATGGATCAGAACTCCATTCTTTTTTATGGCCGAATGGATATACCACATTGTATTTATCCATTCATCTGTCGAGGGACCTGGGGCTGTTTCCACCTTTTGGCTACTGGGAATAATGCTGCTATGAACTTTGGCGTACAGGTATCTGCACGAGCCCCCATGCTTCATTTCCTTCCGAGGTAATTCTGCATTTGACCTTCTGAGGCATCTGGTCCCGTGGGAAGGAGGGCGAGCAAAGCCCGATGACTGGCTGGGTGGAGGATTTTCCTTTCGAGGGACGTTCTGTATTTCTAACTCCTCCGGTGCCCTCATCCCAGATCTCACTTCAGGACCGCGCCACCCGCCCCTCGCCACGACTCACGGGGACCAGGCCCATGGCGATCCCCCACGAAGGCCACGGTGACCGGGATGGAGAGGGCCTGGTTGGTCATGGGGCTGGAGAAGGTCAGCGCAGTGGTCAGAGGCCCCCGGCTGCCGGCCGCGGGGTCAGAGACGCCGACCGTGTACGTGATAAAGCTGGGCAGCCCCAAAGACTTTTCCTTGACGAAGGCCAGCACGGCAGGGGACCCGGACCTCACCTAGGAGAAACGGCAGTGCTGCGGGGAGGGGACGGCCGCGGGAGTCCCGGCTGGGAGCGCCACTCTTTACAGCCCAACTCGGGAAATGCCCCCACCTCCACCTGGGGTGGGGGGGGAATCCCCTGCCTGGGTGTCACTTCCTAGGAGCATGAAGATACATGGACATGTCTAAAGAGTGGGCAGTTCCCAGAGAAAGGAAACACACTATCTATATCCATGGTGTTTTTAAAGGAAAATACAAATCAATATTGTTGAAGTCTCATAAAATACTATTTTTTTTAAAAAAATAAGCTAAACCAACATGAAATATCACCAGACAACAAATCTTCAAGGGAGTAGCCTAGAGTTCTGTTAATGAGCTGAGCTCTAGAAGCCCCATACTAGGCTGGTTCCCTGTCATCAACCACTAATTCATTTCTTGGCTTTCTTGGAGAGGATTTAGTTCCCTTCGCTGCAACGAGATAGGAGAGGGGCAAGCAAATGTGCCAGGAAACTCCCCTTCATCCTGCCGGATCTTTTTCAGCTGTGCCAGCCTCCCAGGGACCTCAGAGATGGCTCACCCAACCCATGTGTTTGGCAGAAGGGGAGAGAGAGGCTGAGCCTGGGCCCCAGGTGCCCAGCAAGGGAGCGGTGGGTTAGGGGTTAGAGCTTCTCATTACTGCCCCTTGTCACCACGTGTGCCCACGTGGCGGTGGGACGAGCTGGTCCAGGACGCCAGTTCCCCCTTCCTCCAGGGCCCTTGAGTGTCCCCTGGGCCCCATGCCTCACCTGAATTCAGGTGGACACCACTCACCTCCAGGTTCTCCAGAATCTCCATGGCGCCAAAGACCTTGACCTCACAGCCGGTGTAGTGGTTGCTCAAGAGGATTTCAGCTTGGTCGGCATACAGCCCTGGGCTGAAGGGCACCTCAGCCCCGACCTGCTCTCCTGAGTAGTGGCTGCTGGCGATGGAGGCAGTAACCACCAGTGCTGTCTTCTTCGTGCTGAGGTGCTTCAGCTGTTTGTCTGTCAATCTGTGCATCGTGACAGAGCACAGGTACTGGCCTGCAGAGACAAGGGTTTCCCACCTTGTCACCTCTCCCACCGTGCACAGATACTATTCCTTCTTCCTGCTTCTCTAACTGGGGAACTCCTATTCATCCTCCACAGCCCCAGTGAGGTGTCATCTCCTCCAGAAAGCCTCCTTGGGAGTCCCTCTTCCATGCCCCCCACCCAGTTTGATATTCTTCTCTGGGACCATTGCCCCCTTCTTGCTCTCTTGGGTCATCTCTTCACTCTATCCCCTGTTTGAAGGATGCTCCCTGGAGAAGGAACCACGCCTGGCTCAGTTCTGCAGCTCAATGCCCTGCCAGCCTGGCCCAGAATGAGGGTGAACAAGAGTTGGGCAGACAGCACGACCCAACGCCATGCTGCAGGCCAAGCCAGGTACAGTTGCCAGTCTGGGCTATGGCACCAGATAGGCAGGACGCTCCGTGAAGGCCTGAGCTATGATGGTTCTGGTTCCTGTTTGCAGCCACCCTGCTGGACCCAGAGTGGATAAATGTGAGTTGGATGAACACAGCTGAGTACAGCCTTGGAAAGCTCCCTACAGCTAATGGCCTCTGTGCTCATGCCAGCTAAGGAAACCCAGGCAAGTCAACTTTCCAACTGGCACTCAGTTTTCCTTGGAAAAGCAGGGATGTAAAGTTGCCTCCCTCATGGGCCAGTGTCCAGGATTAATAAACAGGCCAACAGGAATTACTGCCTTCTCTGTGCCTACCACTGGACAAAGCACTTTAACACCAACAGCCCTGAGCAGGCACCTACCACATGCACCCACACGACAGTAGCCTGGGCTGAATGGGCTTTGGTGCTTCCGTCATAGGGATGGAGAGGAGTAGGGTAGGAAGGAGAGGAGGGTCTCCATCCCAGGATTTCTGCAAGGTGGGATCTGACCTCAACTGCCTACTAGGCTGATGACCTGGCGTCCTCCTTGGCCAACTTCTCCCAGTAAAAACTGGGCTGAATATTCCTAGCGCAGGCCCTTCAGAAGAACTGAGAGTACTGCCCAACAGTGGTGGTCATTGGCATGATAATGCTGGCGGCTGCCCCGGAGGCCTCGCTGTGTGCCAGGCTCTGTGCTAAGTGCTTCACAGAGGTTTGCTTAGTACGTCCTCCTGGCACCCTAAGATGGAGCACCCAGTCCTTGGAGCAAGAAGGGAGTGCTTGGTGGGGGAACTGAGCAGGCATGCTCCGGCATGCATGAGGTGAGTTGAGCCCTTGAGTTGTTCATAAGGACACTTAGATCCATTCCCTCCCTTGCTTCTCCCCAGAGCCCTATCATGTGGGCAGAACAAGGCCCTACCATCCCCATTTTAGCAGACAGGAAGATATATGGGGAAGCAGAGCCCACATCTGCAGACTCTGAGCTGCGGAAGAGCAGAACAGGTTTTCTGGTTCTAAAATGCGTGCCCTCTCTGCTAGGTAAAGGTGGCTGCTGAGAATGGCCACATCCAGCCTAGGGAGGCCAGCCCCTCCTGGAGGCCATGCAGAGTCACAGAGGCAAGGGCCTGTAACCCGTTTCCAAGGTGAGCTTCTGAACACCGTTGCCCAGCGTGTCAGATGTCCGTCAGAATCAATGTACTGAAGACCTGAGATTCCCAGGAAGCCCAGCCTCCATGTAAGTGCATATTTACCCAGAGTAGCATCAAACCCGGGATCTGCGGTGAAAATGTCACGGGCTGGGAAATCAAAGACGTCTTGCTTGAACTGAAGCTGGCAGCTGATGAGGGATTCCGGATGCAAGTTCTCAATGGCTTCCATCTGGGCGGAAGAGCACTCACCTACGGAGAGGGGCAGGGGTGAGAGGCGAGTAGATGGGCCTGCTGGCCACACCTAGGTGCGCCTCAGGCCTGGATGTTTGCTGTCCTCATCCCAGAATGAGGGAACTAGAGCGGGACGACTAAGGAAGCCGCCAGCACCCCATGTCCCTTGCATGTAGGGTCTGGGAGCTGCCGAGAGCTTGATAATGGTGCCGCGGTCTCTGAAAGCTGAGGATAAATGATGCGGGGGCACGGGGGCAGGTCATTCGGAGCTGCAGAGCATTTCACATCACAGCAGCGTTTGTTCTGGAGCTTGCATTCAGGGACTCAGCAAACGGGCCGGCCCGCTAATGCATGTCTTAGGCTCCTGTCAGCAGGGGGAAAATGGGCAATTTATTCTGGACATTAGGAGGGCAACAGTTAGCCAGTAATAAACTATCGTTTCGGCCACAGCCTTGAATTGTGTGCTTGTACGGAGGTCTGGAAAAAAAGAGATTTCCATGATGTCATAAAGTTGCCTCGTTAATCAGAATAAGAACAGTGATATTTAATTTTACCAGTTAAGTGGTTTTTATTTTATTTTATAAAAAAGCAGCCCATGTTGGCTTATTTATTTCTGGCAGCTGCTGTCTGGGGCAGTCATGGGCAAGGGACAGGGTTGAAATACTCTATGTGTGACTTAGGAAAGGTCATTATAAAAATCTAAATCAGTGACGGGTGCAGCAGAGTCATTAGTTTCTCGGATTAATGGTGGCAAATGGTAGCTTTTTTTCCCTCTAGTGTGCCCCAGGGCTGAAATAGCATTACCAGCTCAGAAATGGGCAATGTCGGAGCACCGAGTTCTTTTATGAAGACTATTCACTGTTTTGGCTTGATGCAGACTCTAATTTCTAAAAAGCTTGCTGGAGCCAAGGAGCTATGGTTAAACGCTCTTTGGAGCTGGTTTGATTTTGAGCAAGACAAGGGGACAAAAGCCCACCAGACGGGCACAAGAAACCACTTCCCGCGTCCTCTCCCCAGTGGCCTGAGTCCCCTTCCCTGGCCCACACCCACTTCTCACCTCTCAGGTTAGAATTTCTGTCTCCCATGGCTATGATCACTTTGGAGGCTGTAACTTCCTGGAAGCTGGGCTGGATGGTGCGGACATGGCGGGCCACTATTCTCTGAGGGACGCCGATTGTTATCTGCGAAGGAAGCCAAGTCACCTCCTTGAGGGCTGACTGTATGCTGAGCAGCTGCGTGATCTCACGCTGCAGCCTGTGATGTAGGCATTGCCCATTTCACAGGTGGCAAAATTGAGGCTCAAGGCTCAAGTGACTTGCTGAAACGTGGCCAGAGCTGGGATTAGAATCCAGCCTGGCCAGACGTCACAGCCTAGGGTTCTCCCACTGAACAAAGCTGCTTCTTGCAACGAGCAGATGGGGGAAGCCAAGCCACAGGCCTGAATGCGCTCACCTGTCTGTGGTAGGCTGTGGGTTTTATGCATTTTGGCACCTCTAGCAGCCAGGCTCTCTTTTCTATTTGTGAATTTGGTTAATTAATCTTTGGCAAGGAGAGCAAACGACTTAATTGTCATTTACTCAAAATAAATCAACCTGACCAGAATGCAGATGTGTACAGTACAGGTATAGAAGGCTCTCCAGAATCCAGCCTTCTCCAGTGTCTCTGTTCCCCTTGGCCTGTGCTACACTCAGCTGCATGCGTGCCTGAGGGAGTCAGAGCTTTGCCTGGGATCCCCCTTCTGCCCTCTGCTGCAGAGTGAAGCCCTGTCTGTCCTTTGGGCCCAGCTCCAAGACCACTGTCTTCCAGCTGGGTCACCATGCCCACAGGTTTCCCACACCTGGGTCTGATTTCTACCAGAAGGGGAACTCCTTGGGAGTAGAGATGGGGTCTTACCCCTCTCCGAAGCCCCCGCAGGACTCGCAGTACCCTGCCTAACACAGCTGCTGGTGTGCCAAGACAGGCCTAAAATGCTTCCAGAGCAGGCGGGTGGCAGCTGTGGGCCTCCAGGCCCATGGGGACCTGCTGCTGCCAACAGACCACCCCTCCTCTCGGTGGGCACTGCTGTCCCCTGCAGGGTTGACCACCGCTTACTGCCCCACGCCTCAATACTCCCCATGACCTCCCATGCTCCATTAGCTCCCATTTCCTCTTTCCACCCTGACTGCCATTTTGCAGTCCTCTCCCTGAATCCTCTTCCTCCTCCACATCTTTGAGAGAGGTCCTGGGCCTCATCCCCATCTCTCCTCTTGCTCAGTAGACACCCTGTGTGTCTCCTCTCATGTCTTCTAGAACCATCTCTACACTGGAAACTCCAATCCCATTTCTGGTCTTCCACCCGGCTACAGACACGCACACCCGGCTATGTCCCAATTGGCTTTGCCTGGAGAAGCTACAACTGTTTCAAACTCACCATGTCCCAAACCGCTCCCGAGGGGCCCCTGCCTTCTGGCTTCCCCTCCCAGCACAGAGAATCACCATCGACCGTGTCATTCAAGCCAGACCCTGGGAATCACCACAGCCCTCCTCCTTCTCTTCCAACTCTCACTTCCAAACAGTCACCAGGCTCATGACCCTCCCTCCTGCATCTCTCCCGAACCCCCCACCCTTTGGTGTCCACCCCCCACCACAGGTCTAGTGGATGGCCCATCCTCAGCCCACCGGCTGGTTACCCGCAGCTACTCCCTCTGTTTCCAGCTTTTATACCGCACCAGCCTCTGGGTGATCTTTCCAAGATATACCTCTGATTGTATCACTCTCTCCTTATGAGACACCTCTAATGCCTCCCTGTCGTCTCTGGGGTAAGCTCTCCTCTCTTTATCCTGGAACCATAACAGTAGCTGCTAATAACTATTTGTGAACTTGCTACATGTTACTTCCATTCTAGGTTATAAGCTGCATGCATATTAACTCATTTTGTCTTCACAGCAACACTATCCCCATTTTGCAGGCAAGAAAACCAAGGCACAGAGACCTCTGATAACCTGCTTGAGATCATAAAGCTTCTCACAGTGGCAGAGCTGGGATTTGAACCCAGGGAGCCCAGCTCAGAGCCCACACCCCTAACCACTGCACCAAACCACCGGGAGGACAAACCTCTTTGAGAGCTGATCACAAAGCCAGCCTTGGCTCCCCCGCTCCTCTCCCACCCCAACGCCGCTGGCTCTGCCCTTGCCACTTCCTCTGTCAGGGCTTCCTCCCCAGATTCTTTCTCCGGACCCCTCAGCTGCTGCCGTGGAGGCGTGAAGCCCCCTTGGGAGAGCACAGCTTTATCAGTCATGAGGGGCCTCTGTCTTCAGCCAGCTTGCCCAAACCTCAGAGTCGCAACACTAAATATGCAAGCTATGAGGTTAAACTGCTGGATTGGATAAACACACGCTGGCTCTAAAAATGAGACGCATCTGGCACTCAGCCAGACTTCCCTCATTGATTCATTCATGGCTGGAGATAAAGAGAGAAGCGAGAAGGGTTTTTGCTTGCCTCCAGAAAGACTCAAAGGGTGACTCGCTGGAGAAGGTTTAACTTGGCTGCTGATGCCAGACCCCGGGCCCACTCCGGGGGCTCCCGTGACTCCGGGTGCAGCCGTGAGACCTGGGTATGCGGGAGCTGGAATCACCCCTATGTGCCAGCTCAGCATCATGCCAGCTTGAACGTGGGGGGGACAGAGCCCTGCTGAAGGAGGGGAGCCTGTCCCAATCTCTGCGTTGGTGGGTGGTAGAGCCCAGGCCCTGACCCTGCCTCCGAGGATGCCGGGTGGCGGGATTTCTTTCTTAAGCAAAAGGGAACTAACTGTTCAGGATCAAACGCTGAGGGTATTGGGGAAAGGGTCAGCTGTGCCCGCAGGTCTCTGAGTCAGGTGTGCCCCTGGCTTCCCCGAGCCCCACCTCCTTGTAGGTTCTCAGGTGCCCAGCCACCTCATAGTACACGGTCACAGAACCCGCGTCCCGGGCCACGGCCACGCCCGTCTTGGGGTCCACGTTGAGGATGCTGCTGGCTGAGGAGCTCCAGGTTCCCGAGAGGCCTGGAGAGGAAACCTGAATGTCACCCGTCTTTCCATTTCCCTAAGTCTGGACACTCTGGGCAAACCTCATCTGGCGTGGCTGCCTGTGCCAGCCTCCCTGCTGCCCCCTGCCCCCCACCTGCTGCCCACAGGAGCTCACTCATTACCCTGAGGACCTGATTTGAGGTCCCCGGCCAGTAACGGCTGACCCTTTAGGATCGGGCAGCTGCACAGCCTGCCGCCTTGCTCTGGCCTGCTCCCCTCATGCTCCTACCGCTCGCAGCTTCTGTGCACAGCTGTGGCTCCTGCTTTAAAACGGTGCCCCACTCCTTCTCCCACCTACAGCGCTTCCCTGCTTGGGCATCTCCTGGTCATCCTGGCATGGGATTTGACCCTGGGCTGACCTGGGTACTTAACCCTGTGCCCTCCCTACTCGTGTCCTCCCCCCACGGAATCCCACCTGCTACCCCTTCTGCACAAACAGCCGGAGTCAGGCTTGGCACTGTCATTAGACAACACCTCCTAGTTAAAAGTTAATTACGGAGTACACTAAATACAATGCAAACTCAATGGCCATCCTCTATTCATGGCAAATTATGCTTGTTTCTCTTTAAGGGAAGTGTTTAATTTCCCTTTAAAATGAATTTAATTAGGTTAAAAAAAAGGGGGGGGGTTTAGCCAATTTGAAAAAAAAAAATTAAGTAAATAATTGTGCATCCAGGACACGGATGTAGAAAAACCATGCAGGTGGTAGGGGAACGACAAATTCAGAAACCACTGAATGAGCCAAAGAATTATACCTTGTTTACATGTCCTAGAGATATGCTGTTCGATATGCCAGCCCCGAGCCACTAAATGAGTCCAAATTCAAAAAAATTAAAAATTCAGCTCCTCAGTTGCATGAGCCACATTTCAAGCGCTCAACAGGCAATGGCTACAGAAATTGCAGACCAGACATTTCCACAAGAGCTGGAAATTCTCCTGCACAGCGCTGTTCTACAGCAGACACTGACAAACTTTTTTCTGAAAAGGGCCAGAGAGTAAATATCTGAGGCTTTGCATGCTGCAGGGTCTCGATTGCTACTGTTCAAACCTGCCGTGCAACATGAAAACAACCCTCAACCATATCCCAAAGAATGGGGGTGGCTGCATGCAATAAGGCTTTATGGGCAAAATCTGGTGCAAGCTGGATTTGGCCTGAGGGAGTAACTGCCAACCCCTGTTCCATAGCATCCTCTAGGTTCTACTTGCCTACCTCCTGTGATGGGGAGCTGACTACCTGCCATCACAAGCAAAGGATGGATGCCAATTCCCTCACCAGGGAGCCCTCTCCCATCTTTGGAAGCGTTGGTGCCTCCGAAGGTATCCCTGGGTCAGCATCTCTCTTACCTTCTAGGCTCATCAGGACAGTGGACAGACAGAGGACGTCCCCCACCACCACGGCTCCGGACAGTGGCGGCGAGATGGCCTGCAGGACGGGCAATGGGACGAAGTCGGCGAGGCCCACATGCTCCGTGTCCCACACGCTGAGCAGCGTCAGGCCGATGCTGACGGCGCGGACCACGCAGGTGTTGTTGACAGCACCCTTTCCGATCTGCACAAAGTCGTCTCTGGGTACGGGAGAGAGGAGGGCGCTCAGGCTGGGGGAAGCTGCCCCCAGCCCCAGAGTCAGAAATACCACCGGGGCTCTGCTGAGTGAAGCCCTCGTTGCTGGCCAGGGCCCAGGAGTCCCTCTCTCTCATGCTGACCACACAGCAGCGACAGGTGAGGGGCCACCACGGGCACACGCGACCTCCTCTCTCATCGCCCTCTGGACAGACCCCACGCTACTCGGTGGAACCGCTGGCACGGTCGCCCCCATATTCCAGAAGGGCAAGCCGAGGCCCAGGGAGCAGAGGGGTCTGTGATGTGCTTTGGGGCCTCTTTCCCAACAGGCAGCCAGTACATTCCAGCAGGTGGCATTGCGTACTGGTCAGCGGGCAGCCTGTCCTGTCCTGAGTGGCAGTGAACAAGCAACGCAGCCTCTCTCTGCCCATTCCCTCATCTGTAAAACGGGGATAATGGCTGTACCTGTGCTCCCTGGGCCTGATCTGAGTTTCAGGTGAGGTGGGGTGGTGGCAAGGCACTGACAACAGTGTGTCCTCAGGCCCTGGGGACTAGGCCATGTTCCCCATGGGGACAGATGCTTAGAAAGGGGACCTGCTTTGCCCAGGCTTACAGGTCCGATGAAGGGCAAAGCTGGGACATAACTAGGTCAAACTCCAAACCCTGGTTCTTTCTGCAATGCGACACCCCCAATCCCTGGCCGTGGTGGGGTCAGCAGCAGGGGGACCACACTTGCTGCAGGCCCTCTGGGAAGCCTCTGAGTCACCAGCGCCTGGACACAGTCTTCTGCCCTCTCAGAGAAGTACTTCCTGGAGCCCCCTCCTCCAACCTGTGTTGTTATAACACAGGTCTCCAGGCCCTGAGAATGTGCCTTTCTAATCAGTTCTCAGGGGATGTAGGTACCACTGTTCCGGGACCACGCTTTGAGAACCACTGCTAAGGCAGAAACTTAGAAGGTACTGCAGGGCTGGGCTGAAGCCAGGACCCTCTTTCTCGCGCTGGAGACTAACCCCTGCTTCCTCACATTAGGACCGAAGCTGCAGTCGTATCACAAAAGAGCCAGTCAAAGAGAAGCATACTTGGGAGCCAGATGGGACCTGGGACTTTAACTCCACTTTCTGGCTGTGTGGTCCTGAGCAGGTGGCTTACCATCTCTGAGCCTTCACAAATGGGATACTGTGAGGAGTCAACAAGACATCGCATGGAAGGGCCAACACACAGCAGGTGCTCCATGAATGTCGGTGTCCCCTTGTTTAAGCCGTGCGTTCATGGTGCTTCCTGCATGGGCCCCATGGCCTTTTCGGCTTTGCTGGGGAAGGCAGTACCACCCACACTCTACCTGTTAGTTGCAAAGTTGAGGACCGAATTGTGAGCATGGAAGATGTCTCCGGAGCTATCGTGGAAGTACACGGTGAAGGTCACAGTCATTCCCAGAGGCAGGGCAGCCAGAGCCTCCCTATCCTGGGCACGCAGGACAGGGCTCATGGAAAGCCTCAGGTAGGAAACCGGAGATACCTGGAGGGAAAGGATCAGGCACATGACAACTCCGTGCCCGGAAATCCACCTCCCACAAGAGGAGACTCTTGTCCCCAACAGGCCCCGATCTCAGAAGGGTCTGGGGGCTGAACTCACGTTGGGGTCATGGAAAGAAGAGATGACAAGCCTCACTCTCCAGGGGGCCCCAACCAATGACAAGCCCCCTCCTCCTCCAACCAAAAGACGGGGGGCGGCCCCACTGAAAGAAATCCCGACCCGTGAGAGCCAAACTCCCCAGCTCTGGAAAATCAGAAGATCATTATTTGTGTTGCAAAAGAATCCCCCATGCTACATTCAGTTTCTTTAAAGGCCCGGGCTCTCTGGGCATTTAAACTAGGAACAAAAGGAATGTAGCTAAGACATCACTGGGGAACCGTGGCAAGCCTGCAGTGGTTCCCGGGGAAGGAGAATGATGGGGAGCATGGATGGAGGTGGTGGACTCCCAGGTCCCAAGGACCTGACCTCTATAAGCAGCCGGGACCCGGATTCCAGGTAAAAGCTATCACTGACAAAGAGCTAGTACCCCTGAAGTCAGATTTCTATGACAAATTTCAGTGACCCAGTGTCTGGTACACAGTTGATGCTCAATAAGTATCTGTTGAAACAGGGTGAGCTGTCAGTTGTGTTCATTTACTTGAGAACACAGTGGGGGTGGGGTGGGGTATGGCTCCCTGTAAACACCCGTCTTGGAAGAGGAAAGCATTCATTGAGGACATTGGCCTGGGACCTGGGCAAAGTCTAAAAGCTAAGGTGGTCATGTATTTTCTCTGCCATATAAAGATTCAGAAAGTGGCTACGATGAGATACGGAAAGAAAAATTCTGTTCCAGGATTAACCCCAGGACCTGACCTAGTGACACCCAATGTTCCCTCCAGGAGTGGCTCATACTCCACAACCCAAGAACACAGACGGCAGAGGGCCAGGCACGCATCATGCCATGCAGGGGAGGACACAGATTCACGCCAGGCAGACTTGGGTGAGAATCCGGACCCTGACGTTTAATTACGGTGTGACCTTGGGCAAGTCACTTCTACTTGGAGTCTCGCTCTTGCTTCCTTGTCTATAAAATGAGCAAAACGCCCCCTAATTCCCAAAGTTGTCATGAGGATTAAATGAGATTCTTTCATTATTTTTTTGTAGCCATAGATAACTATTTTTTATCCCATTCTAACCATTTTTAAATGTACCACGCAGTGGAATAAACTACATTTGCAATGTTGTCCTACCATCAACTTAATTACTCAGACTTTCCCATCACCCAAACAGAAGCACTGTACCCACTGGGCAGTCACTTCCCATCCGCCCTCCTCTAGCCCCGGTAACCTCTAAACTACTTTCTTTTTCTGTGAATTTGCTTATTCCACATATTTCACATAAGTGGAATGATACCATATTTCTCCTTTTGTTTCTGACTTATTTGATTCATCACAGTGCCTTCAAGGTTCATCCATGCTGTCGCATGGATTGGAATGCCATTCGTTTTTATGAATGAATAATGTTCCATCATGTAGATATATGGCCCCCACAGTGTTTATCCGTTCACCTGTGGATGGACATGTGGGTGGCTCCCATCTTTTGGTGATCAGGAATAAATCCTCTGTGGACATCGGTGGGCATGTTAAATGAGCTTTTGTGCGTAAGGGACCAGTGTTCTCGAGATGCTACCTTATTCTGGGCACCAGCTGGTGGGCAGTAGGCACCCAGCCATCAGCTGTCATGGGGTCCACAGTCAGATCCAATGGACACTGGGGATCTGATCCCTGCTTTGTGGCCTTGGACAAATCACAGACCTCACTGGGCCTCCATTTCTGCATCTATGAAAATGAGGCAGTTGGAAAAAATATCTCCAAGGAGCTCTGATTCTGACGGCCTGAAGAAGCTGTAGCTTTTTATCTAGGGCCTCTGCCCTTGAATTCTTCTTAAACAAATCCCTGCATCTAATTTCTCAGCTGGAAGGTGAAATACCCGTTCTCACACTGAAAGGGTAGAATGCTGGCTCGGCACTACTGCTTTACACCCTCCTACCTTTACAGCAATGGTGATGGTCTGGTTGGCCCCGAAAGGCTCCTGGGCGATCACTTCAACCACAGACGCCCCAATCATGGACCCCGACACCAAGAAGCCTTTTTCATCGATGTGCACGACAGGAACTTTCTCAGGCCCATCCAGGACGCGGTAGCTCAGAGAAGCCACACTGTCCCTTTGGAAAACAAAACAGGCCTGTTATTAGGGAAGGCGGAAGTGGGTCACAGCGAGGCGTGCGGGGTTCGCCACCTGCCGTCTGACTGGCCGTGGCCTCATCAGTGGCCTACGGAAACCCGATTTGGAAAACTGTGGCTTTGCGGGCAGTGTCGCTTCTTGCTCTCCCAGAAACTGTGCCAAGCGGGGGCTGGTTGGGAGGGAGGGAAGGAGCAGAAGGACTGAGTCTCTTCCACCAGCTACATGGCACATATATGGTAAAAGCTCGTTTCTGCAGTCGATTGCTATCCGTTCGCCAAAATAAGAGAGCCTGGCTTGGTGGAAGGAGAGCGGGATGCAGATTTAGAAAGAACTCGGAGCCAGTCCCAACAGCCCTCTCCAAACAGCTGCATGCTTTTAGGCACAGCAGGCCACCTCTCTCTGCCTCAGTTTCCTCAACTATGACAGGGAAGCAATGATCCTGCCCTGTCCCCTTTCCAAGGGCTATTAAGATAAAAAAATGGGCTACTTTCAAGAGTGCTTTGTAAACGGTCTTGGTACTATGCACAGAGTAAGAGACAAATTATGCAGTATCTTACACTCTTTTACTTCTTCATATAATCGAGAAAGATTCCGGCTGCAGGCGCTAGCCTGCTCACCTCTCTCTCTGCCCCAGCCCAGTCGACTGTCTCCAGATGAATTTAAGCCAATACTAATACCTTGGTCTGGACTTTCTCCCCTAATGTATCCCCTATCCTCATTAATTTGCTGAACTCCTATTCATCCTTCAAGAACACAGCTCAGGCATCTCCATCTCTGAAATACCTGCCCTAAGTTCTCAAGTGGAGGCCCCGTCTTTGGGCTTTAGACTGAACATTCTATTTTGTTCCCTTATTTCTAGGCTCTCCAAGGACACTGGACATCATACATCTCTGTTCCCCATACGTAGCATAGAGCTGAGCATCTAAATAACATTGGTTGAATGAATGTTGTGTGTGTGTGTTTAGTGCGACATATAAACCATCCTCCAGCCCATGTATCCCCCTACTTTGCAACTACAGCTCAGATACAAGTACATCATTACCAAAGGCAGCCCCCTTCAAACCAAAGGTAGTTACTGTGTCGTAGAGATGCTTAAACAGCACTTCTCCAATGCTCATGTGACTGCCTGTCACCTGGGGATCTTGTTAAAATGTGTATACTCGCATTTTGTAGGTCTGGGGTGGCTCCCAAGACGTGCATTTTAACAAGCTCCCAGGTAACACCGGCACTGCTTGTCCACAGGGCTCCACTCTGCATGGCAGGTTTTGGAAACGCAGAAGCATTGGAAAAATTGAATGCTTCCAGTCGGTACGTGGCCCCCTTTCACATTCTGAATTTAAGCAGCTAGCCTTAAAATGTTTCTAGGCTACGGGGAGGAGAGGAGGGGCCCTCGGTGAGAAGTGACGTGGAAGAGCAGAGGAAGTCGGCGGCAAAGAGAAGAAAGGCTGCAGAAGCCGCGTCCTCTGCAAACACATCCACGGCTTCTGACAACTTTGACAAACGAGTTGTCGGATGTGAGCCCGGCTTCCGCAGCCTTGCTGAAAATGAGAGCTGAGTCACATACCTGTTTGTCTGAAGCTTTATAAATGAGTTGGGTGACATTAATATTTGTTCTGCTTCTATTTCAGGGTTCAGCAGCAGCAGCTTTTCAAATACCTGGAGAAAGAGAGGCCAGGTTTTATTGCCTATGATACACAGGAGTCAAAGTTTCTCTCCTACGATGAGGGCCAAGGAGGGACCAGAAAAACGGTTGCCAGCCTCCACCTGCCAGGTCCAGGTGACACGGTGGTTAGAGTCAACTTTTAAGAGAGGCCAGAGGTGTGCTGAGAAAACGCAGGCAGGCACACACCTGCATGACCCAGTGGGAGCTGCTTCTACAGGCCGGGGACCCTGGATCTTTTCCTCTGTTCCTAGTTAGGGAACTTGATTTTCCAGGGCATGTGAGAGGACAGCAGCACGCCAAATTTACACAGGCACGGGATCTTGTTTCATTTCTGAGGTCGGAAAGCACCATCTAGACTTTCCTTTCTGCTTCTCACTGTCACCATCTCAGAATAATTACTTGTTTCACCACCTTAGCCCCTTATCTTGCTCCCTCTGGCTCGCCATGCTCTGGCAGGATCTGTGTGGCCCCGGTGAATGGGAGTATCTGTGACTCCAATCTGGAGGATGAGGAGCCTGATAATGTTAGGATCACATCCGGTCCACCACTCTCCAGGTGCGCCGACGGCGCCCAGAGCCCACAGCGGCAGCACTCACTCGGCATTTAGGCCTGGCTCAGGGGCAGGTGCACGCTGGGGTGGGGCGGGGGGTGGCGTCTTCAGCTCCCCATCACGAATGAGGTTCCAGGAAGAAACTGGCCGGACTCCCCTCCCACCCAGCTCCACCATGCTCTGACTGTGCACTCAAGCCTGGGTTTGCTCATCTGGACAGCAGGTCTGCTGCAGACAATCCTTGCCATGTCTGTGCCAAAGAGCTGTGGGGTTTGCATGGCATAATGCAAGGGAAAGGACAGTGTCAGCGGTGAATGATAATCAGTCCTGGGAAGCCAGTTGGGGGTTCTGCTGTTCAGTGAGTCCAGGGCAAACTCAGATGACACCTGCAGCCAGGTAGGGGACATCGAAGAGTCAAGTGGCTTTGCTGATTTTGACTCTGACATGCTTACCATACAGGTAAATTCATCCACTAAGAAACAGGTTCTCTACTTTTCTTGAAACACATCATCTCTATCTATTCCTCTTTTGACAGAGGTAAAGGTATGAGAGCTACCCGAGGCAACAGATATTTGGCCTCACTGCTGGGGGAGACAACAGGGAGTGGTGGGGCCTGCAGCGAAACAGAGAGCACAGCCTATTTAAAGGGTGGAGGTGGGGGCTGCCTCGCCTCCCCTGCTGATTTTGCTACCTGGCAAAATGCCATGTCTTTAACACAAGCTGTGTATTGGATTATTATATGAAATCTTGCTATTTTTAAATGCTGGCAACAAATAAAAATTGTTTAAAAGCATTGCGTGAGCCTGATAAAACACATCTGTGGGCTGAATTTAGCTTTTTGACGTTTCTGATTTACTTCAACTTCATCTGCTATCAGGTGGGGAAACTGAGGCACAGGGCCATGAACTGACTTAATTACAGTCACCAAATTTAGAAGCTGTGAAGCCCTATCTTTAATTCCATGGTAGGTGTCAGAACTTACTTTATCCTATTTTTAACCCGGAAAAATTTGTGTATGCATGTGTGTGTGCACTGGCAAGGATGGGTGGTGGCAACTGGGTGTTTCTCTTAAAAACTGCTTTTTAACCCCTGTTTGTGTATGTGCTCTGTTTAAAAATGCCTTATTTCTTTTTGATCAGGTAACCTGAAACCATCTCTTCTCTTATGATAGTTAGGGGACTGCTTTCAGTTTTTCTTCGCAATTTAGGAGGAACCAAGGGTTACTGAGTCCTGGGTTAGCGGCATGAAAATGCTCTAGCCAGCTTCCCCACTTTACAGCTGGGGCTCCAGTGGGGGACAGGGACTTGTCCAGAGTCCTACATTGTAAGCAGGAGAGGTCGGAGAGAATGATGCAGGGACCAGGGAGCAGGTGGGAAAAGGACTGGGCTCCACTTTCTGATGTTCTTTCTGTGGTCTCCACAGACACCTCGCCTCCCTGGGGCGCGGCTTTCCCATCTGCCAACATCCATCAGGCCGCCCACAGCCTGGCACCTGAGCCTGTTGTGGCCCGGTCTGCACCCTGTGACCTTGAGCCAGTCACTCCACTACCCTGAGGCTTAAGCTCATCAGGTGGCAGCCCTGCCTCAGAGGTGTCACGTTGGGTTAGATGAGTTAACACTTGGAAAGCATGAAAGAGCATGTCTGTCCTACTATGTGCTGTACGAGTGTTTGTTACATAAAGATAGGTAATTAAATTAACAGTCCAGCCTAGAAGTTTTCCCAACCTCTTCCTACCAGTAAGGCAACCCAGACTCCAAGCTCATAAAATATTGGCGATTTTTGGAAGGCATCAAGTGATTTCAGACCTCCAGGTCCTTGCCTACACCACTGCCTCTGCTGGGCTGATTCCTTTCGTCCTTCCCGACTCAGCTGAGATGTCACCTCCTCTGGCAGCACTTCGGCCATTTCTGGGTTTCCCACAGTTCCGCCCCCGACCCTCACCACGTTGTGACAACCTGATCTATCTCCCCAGCAGTCTGAGGACAGGGCAGGGACATTCCTGCTTCTCTGCCTCCGGCCCCAGTCCTGGGTCAGCAACAGGACTGGTATGTCACCATACGGCCCTCCTGCAGGAGATGAGGGGCTGCTGGCACTTACTCTCCCTCCCACGCGGCGGCTTCTGCCGGCCTGTTACCTGGATTTGGATCTCGTCGGAGAGCTCTTTGGCGAGGCCATGCAGCTGCCCGGCTGTGGGGTCCAGCGCCTTGACCACCACCTTTAGCCCGGTCCGGCCTTTCACCCGGCCGTGCACGTTCATAGCAAAGTTGTACTGCGACGGCAACTGGAGGGACGCCTGGGAGACATCAAACACGCTTGCAGGAAAGAACCGCAGGGTCCCCTAGCACCCCAAAAGGCAGAGCCTTCTGCAGCCCTGGACTTCCTAGCCCTCAGGTCCTGCTGGCTGCCTTCCTGTTCTCAAGGTCAGCCTGGCTGGCCCCAGGGCAGGGCGGACCACAGGCACCTAGCTCAAGCGTGGCATAATGAGCCCCCCTGGGTCTCACGATGTTCCCGGGTGCGTCTGGAAGAGCTAGGTCAAACCAAGTGTGCCAGCTCTCAGTCTGGCAGGACTTCTCAGAGCCTTTAACACGCTGAGCTTTAGTGTCAGGAATCACCACGGGGGACGTTCGGTTTCACAGCGTTTCCCACAAACAGCCTGCTCTGCTATGGGGTCCATCTGTTAGGACGTCACTGCCAGTGTTTGGGAAAGCAGCCCAGGCACAGGGATCCCTTGGTTCCATTGGGTGGGGTGGGGAAAGGGCATTCATCCTATACTAGATGCACTTCAAGGGGCCTTTTGGAAAGCTCACTCTCATGTCTGCCCTCCGTCCCCTCTGTTCAAGGGGAAGGCAAGAAGCAACCTCGAGAACAACTCCCCTTCTCACTTCCTGAAGGCCAGGACCCAGCCAGGGGTCTAGCCTGAAGTCATGAGGCCTGGCTTGCAGCCCCATTTCCCTGCTGGCTTGCTGGATGACCCTGAGTGCATCTGGGTTTCAGCCAACAAAAAGAGGGAGCTCAGCAGGTTCTCTGCAGCCCCTCCTGAGGCTGGGACCTCCCAGTGGAGGACAAAGAGGACAAAACCAAAGACAACGCCAAGGCGGCCAGAATTATCTCAGAAAGGGGGTCAGAAGCCACAGAGTAGACAACTCCCACCCCTCACCAAGGTCCTGTGACATTCTAGAATGTCCAGGACTTTTCCACAAGGTGGCCATTTTGCTTCTGTTTGGTTCTCTGCAGAGATTAACAAGAACATGCTTACAATGGGAAGGGGTGTGGTCTTGTCTTGGGGTGCAGTAAGAACAGAGGGCTAGGGAGACCTTATTTCTGGCATGGTCAGAACTGGGCAGAGACGAGAAAGGACACTAAGGGATGGAGAGCATGGCAGCAGCCACTGGGAGAAAGGGGTTGGGGTGAGCCTTGAGGGAAGGCAGAGAAGGGTCCCCAGGTGCCATCTGGGCACAGAGAAGCAGCCCTCGTATGAGGAGATGTGGGTACAGAATCCTCCCCAAGCCTGGAATGCTGGCTGAGGACGGAGGTTGGTGGGCAGGGGTGCTCACCTCATGGTGCCGTCCCCGGATGTCCAGGATGTCCCGTTTGGTGACGGACCAGTGGAAGGTTAGGCCTGGCACGGCATTGCCAAAAGAGAATGGGTTCTGGCTGTTGGTGACCCCGGTGATGTAGACAGGCATCTGGGGAGAGAAGCCAGGCCCTGTGACCACTGGGGTCGGGGAGGAGCCAGGAATGACCCCTCCAGAAGCCCTGGGGTGCCCCAGGAACTGCCTTTCCACTGTTCAGGTACTTTTCTGTCTCCTTTGCAGGATGGGAGGTATGCCAATCCCTTAACCAGAGAAGGGCTTGGTGCAGGCTCGGGAGGGTTTGACAAAATACTAAAGAGACACATGAAAGCCAGAAGCAGACTTCTCCCTACCCCAGCCCTCTCCTGCTGGGGGTTGGGCCTCACCATGGCCAGGCGCCCCCCTATCTGTGGAGCCGACTCTGCCCCGAGCTCTACAACTCCCTACCAGCACAACTCCCACTGCCCAGGGGTCCCTATCTCTTTGCTCCTCTTTCCCAGTCTCACAGGTGCTCCCTGCTCAGGTGGAACAGGGTGGAGGGAATTCGTTCAGTATTTGCTGAGCACCCCCCACCCCCAGAGGCAATACAGCAGAAAGTAAAAACAGGCTTCAGACAGTCTGCAACAACCCTGCGTCTATCACTTTCCAGCTGTGTTGACCCTGAGCAAGTATCGTAACCTTCCTACTTGTTAACTTCTTCCTCTGTAATGTGCAAGTGATATAGGCATCTACCTCTTCGGCTGCTGTGAACACTAAATGAACATGAAATGAATTAACACAGAGAACACACTTGGGGAGGGGGTGCTGTTTACAAATGTTAGCTCCTGTTATGCGCCAGGTGCTATTCTGGGTGTGGGAAGGTGAGAGTCTAGCAGAGAAGCAGCATTAGTCAATAGTTGTGCAAACATAAAATTCGAAGAAGACAAATGCCAAGCAACTAAGGAGCTTTGTGCTACAAAAGAGACTAAGAGAGGGCACCTCTCTGGTCTGGGACAGGAACTTCAGGGAAGTTGAGCCCCAGAGATAAACAGGAGGTTCAGCTCAAGCTAAGCCCCATAGATCAACAGGGTTGTTAAGCAGGTGAAGGGGAAGTGGAGAAGTGTTCAGCAGAGGCGACAGCATGTGCAAAGGCCCAGCACTGGAGGGAGCAACATGCCCCCAACCCCAGCTCATCCTGAACTGGCATTCAGAGCCTGAGCCCTCTTGAGCGGCTGCTTGGAGAGCACAGACAGGATGGGGTAGAGAGGTTTTTGCCTCACCTGGGTCCCTGTCCTCATTCGTGTGATGGGGGCTCGGATCCTCACCGCCTGGAGAAGCAGCACTTCTACCTCCACGCGATCCTAGGAAAAGGGTTTTGAGGCTCAGGCTGGGGTAGAGACTCCATGCCAGAGATAGGTGCTTCTGGAAGGGACCCCTTCAAAGGAAGGATGCTGCTGCCGAGGTCAGCTTAGAGCCACCAGGTTGCCCAGCACGATGCACATCCTCCTGCAGCAACCTGGCCCTTTACAGGTGGATCATTTCCACGTGGACGTGGGGGTCCCAACCTGGTCCTCTGAGCCCACAGACCTAGCTGCCCCAGTTACTCCAGATATTCCCTGCAGAGACTTGGGGTAGTGACTGGCGACTGGTCTTGTTAGGCTAAGCAGCCCACAGGGGACCAGGTCTCCAGGACCTTCCCAACCTCAAATCTAGCCTGTCTCTGTCTCTCTCTGTATGTAGGATACAAGACTGAATGCAGGAACTAGTTAGTCTGATAGCAGACCTTATCTCCTCCTTCATTCTGAACTCTATATTCCTATTAACCTGGCCAAGCCGAACTTTATTGGCTACTTCAGAATGCTCTTGACTCATGCTGAACTCAGGTTACTAAAGCCCTTATGCTCCTTTTATATGTGTTCATGCCGAGTCCACTTTCTGTGCCTTGAGATTTGGGCTAACACTGGCACACAGCAGGTGCTTGATATTCATTTGTTCCCTTCCATCCCTTTGTCCTTCTCACTACTCAGTCTCCTCCTGCCAGGCCTGGCCCACCTCTCGGCTATGCGGTGCTTGTTCTGTGAGCTGGATTGGACAGGTCTGACCTGTTTGGAAGCATCTGACCAGAATCACCCCACAGGCCCTGCCATGGACAAGGCCTGAGGCTGAGCCTGTCTGCCTGAGCTCACGGAGATATTGTTCAGACAGCGCTGGTGGCACAGCCTCTCCTCCTGTCAAAGGGGCACCAGGGCCTTTCCCCAGCATCTCCTCTAAACCACCAGGTAGGAGACCCAGAGAAGGGAGTCAGCCCTGCCAAGGTCAGACCACAAAGAGGAGAGAGGGCCGGGAGGGAAAATGGATGGCTTAGGGCCCCTATGGCTAAATTCCAACCAGCTGACGTTTCAGTCACCTGGGATCCTGGGCAGAAAAAAAAATGCACCAGTTCCTGAGGCCTCAATCCTTTCTTTATATAGGGGGAGAAAAAGAAGCAGAGCCTCCTGGGATCCTTAATTTGATTCTCCAGGATGCCTACCCATCCCCTGCTGCCAGCCAGAGAACAGATCTTCCGAAGGCTGAAGCTTTCCTATTGTCTTTATAAAATCGATACACAGAATCAAAATGTCCATCTCCGGGATTCAGAAAGACTTTGTAGTTCAACTGGGATACTTGGAGGCAGACACTTAAATTGCTGGAAATGGGAGTAAATCAATGAACTCAATATCGAATCAAAGTCAAATTCGGTGAACAGGGGGCACACAGCGCCCCCCCCCCCCCCCAGGCGGATGCCTGCCCCAGCTTCCTGGGGCCTGCGATGCATAAATGCTCTGAACTCAGAGGCGCTCACGGATGGATAGCTTTCAGGGGACCTAATTCTGACAGATGAACGGGAGGACTGGGCTCTGCAGAGTTATTTGTCCATACTGTGTTACACAGAATGAAAAGCTCTTCTCATTACCAACTTTCAGGGCAACAGGGTCCATGAAGCAATCTTTCCTGAAATGGTTTGTAGGCTGCCAGGGAGTGGCCCTGTAATTAATTTGTAGCCCTGAGGCCCATGACGGGAGATGGAAATGGACTTCCGTCTCCTTTCCTGGGGAGGCCCTCTGGGAAGGAAGGAAACCTGTCAGATCTTAGACATGCCAACTTGCACCTGCAACAAAATGGGGCCAGGAGGCCATCCTGGGGAGAAGACCCCACCCCCACTCAGTTTTCCAGCTTCTCTGCTGACCCACAAAAGCCATGAGGAAATATCCCACACTCTGGCAAACAGGCTTGGGAGGCAGCTTCATCTCTAGATGAACAAAAGTGAGCAACTCTGGAGTTTCCTTTTTCTCCTTGAAATACCAACCCAGATCTGAAATGGTACATGTGTTCAATTATCCACGGCTGTAAGTAGCTGAGCCAGTGCATCCTCCAAAAATGCACAGGTGGTCCCCAAGGAGCGTCATTTGCCAACAACCCCCATTCCCTTCCAGCCAAGCATCCTCAAGCCCTGCTAGAAGTGAATGAACTAAAGGATCAAGAGCTCTGATGTCCCATCCCGGAACCGCCACACAGTTCTGTAAGTCACCCGCTATTTCCTTATCCTCTGAGTCCTTGGTGCCTCAGCTGCAACTGGGGACCGTAATAAAATGCACGAGGGTGCTGTGAGGACTGAATAGGTTGACAGTAATGTGCTTGGGACAAAGTCTGATACAGAAACTACAACCATTATCATCATTAGAAACTGGATGTCTTGGCCCTGGGGTGGGGGAGAACCAGGGTGACGGAGCGTGCAGGTGAGCAGCCCAGGTAGTCCAGATGCTACCCGGAGTGGGCAGGGCTGGCCCAGGGCAGCCTTAACTGGCAGGGACTGCAGACTTAGGAGATATTCTAGGACCCTCAGAGGGGGGTGCAGGCACATTGGGAGGCAGGTCCCACATCCCACCCGCAGGGCTGTCTCCCAGTCCTAAGTGGCCCCACTTACACCCATCATGAGGGCTGGGCAGTGCAGGGAAATGGCATTTCCATCCCTGGGGCAGACTTCCCCGCGGTGACCTCTGTTACCTGGGAGACGACGATGACCTTGCCGGTCTCAGCATCCACCGCCTGCACGACCCCGGAGACGGTGCCGTTGCCCAGGGCAAGCCCCCGCACCAGGCCGGTGCTGTCCACCACCGCCACGCCCTCGTCGCTGATGGAGAACTGGATGTTGGACTGCGGCTGGGGGCCGCCCTCCGAGGTGATCTGCAGTGGGGGTGGGGGGTGGGAGATGGCAGTGCCCATCCTGCTGGGCAGCCCACGCCAGCCAACACATAGGGATGATCGTACCTGACAGCAGGTGACCTCAGTCCCCTTCCGACACCACGCTAAGTCAGAGACCCCACAGGTGGGCATGCCTGCAGCCAGGGCAGGGGTGGGTGGGTAGCCCCCCGTGGAGCCCTGGTCGGGGGTGAGTGTGGGGAGAAAGGGTGAGCACCTCAGTTCTTACCTGCATTGTTGCCCCGATGATCAGTGTCACTTTCCTGGGTAGCAACCGAAATGGGGGAAAGACCTGGGGGGGACGTAAGAGACCAAGGGGACCGCTGCTTGCCATGCTCACACCAGCTGAGCATAGCTCACACTTTTCCTAACAAGAGGGCAGCCTGCTGCATGAAGCCCATTCCATCCTGAAGAGACACAGTCAGGGGGCCTGGGACCCTAGGGCCAGCATGGGGGTGTGTACAGCTGCCAGACCCAGGCCCAGAGACATGGTCCCCCTGACTCGGCAGGCCCTCCTTCCAGCCCATCAGTTGGAAGAGCTGCAATTCCACAGGTATGTTCCACCTTCTATAACCACTGCTCTTGATGGCATTTCATTTCACCAGGGACATTAAGCCTGATGGAAATACAGACTTTTAATTCATCCGAGATGTCTGAGACGTCCTGCTCCAGCAGTGGTTCTCGGACTATGTCACTGAACCAGCAGTGGCAGCGTCACTTGGGAACTTATTAGAAATGCAAGTTCTCCATTCCCACGCAAGACCTCGAGAACCAGATGTGTGCGTGGTGGTGGTGATGGGGTAAGGGGAGGCTCCAGCAGGCTGTCTGGGTGGTTCTGAGGCATGTGAAGCCTGAGAGCCAACGCCTTTGAGATTTTCCCAAAGCATCTTTGTAATGTTTCCTCTTGTACTGAATTTCTCCAAATTTCTACTGATAAATGACCTTATATGCAGTTCCTAACTTCCAACTCCTTCAAAACTTTCCAGAGGGGGCAGGGACTGGCCCAGGTCAGAGAATAGGGCTGGGGTGTCCCCCATTTCCATATCAAGGCAAAGCCCCAACACCTCCTCCTGCAGCACCCTCCATTCCCTGTGTGCTTGCCGGGTGAGCGACTGCGGAAGCCCGCCAAGGCACTGCGTATGTGCCAGGATTAGTCTTCATAGGGCTGTGCTATTTATAGACAGGAATGAATTTCTCATCACCAGGAGGAGAAAAGCGTACTTTTCATCTAGAGGCACAAATTGCATCCAACAACTTAAGGACACGGATTAATAAAACCTGCCAGCACCTGTGTGGCCGAGACCGACGAGGACACGGGCAGAACCCAAACAGTTTAGTGCCACTACTAAAGCACAAATTTGGACATGATTCCTTGGCCACTGCTGTCCTGGCCTCTGGTTGAGCGTGTGACACCGGCAAAACCTCCTGTCACAGGTCAGCTCCAAGTCACACCCTGAAATGAGGTCCAGGAGGTGCCTCAGAGTGCACCCCCTAGGAGCGGCTTGCTGCAGGGACTTTGACTTGCATTCCTCCAGGGATGGGACCTGGCCACTTTCTAAGTGCCGGTTCTAATGCTCATCAGAATGGACAGTTGAGTTGTTCTTTTGCACAGTAAGCCAAAATCTGTCTAGCCATGGCACTTTTTGGGAATGATTCCTCTCTGTCCCCTTCACCCTGATAGCACATTGAAGGTTTAAAGAATGTTCTGCCACTCCCGTGCCGTTTGACAAGTCATTCCCCCTTCTCTGGGCCACATCACCCCTCTCTTTTGCAAAGGGAAATTATAATAGCTCACGCCCCCACCACTTGTTCTGATAGTCTTAATAGTGCTGTCTCTTGGGTGCCCTGGTAAAAGCTTCCTTCTCATCAGAGGATGCTGTGGGGCAAAGATTTTAATATATCTTCTTTATGGTCGTTTCCTGGACTGCCCTTAAAATTCCCAACCTATCAAAATAAAAGCAGACCCCCCCCAGCACAAGTTCACGTGTAGGGGCTCAGCTGCTACCAGATGGCAGGAAAAGGAACAGGTTTACCTCAATCTGCTGCGGGGCCGAGTTGATTCTCTGTCCGGCTTTATCAGTCACAGCTGCGGTCAGACTGGTTTGGCCAATGGCCGTGCCATGGACGAGGAACACAGCCGTGTAGCTGTCAGGGGCTTCGTCGAGGGCCCTGCAAGAGAGGGTAGGGCTCCAGCACCTCGTCCGGACGGAGCTGGGGTCGGGGTCTGCACTGCTGCCAGAGTCGCCCTCCCTCCTCCGGCCCCTTGGGGGACTCACACCAACGTGACAATCTGGGAGGCTGCCCGGAGCTTCAGGTCCATGAAGGCCAAGTATTTGGCCAGGAAAGGCTTCTTGTGAAAGTCCAGCACTCGGACATAGGCCCTGACCATCTTCCCAATCTCCACCTACATCAGGATGGGCGAAGAACCAGGGGCGACATTTTAACTACTAATTCTACCACTGACGGTACCCTATGACTTTCTAAGAAAGCATCACCAACCTCAAACTCTCAAACCTGGGAACCAGGGATGCATCACCCCTTTGACCTCTGGAAGGTCAACAATCAGCAAATGAAAACTGATTAAGTGCCTACTCTATACAAGGGCCTTGGAGAGCCTTAGATGCATAAATCATGTTTTTTGCTCTTGAGAAAACTAACGCTCTAACTAGGAAGATTAGGGGACATGCTCTGAACAGTGACATGCATACAGCAGGAGCTGAATAAATGCTCACTGACCAAATAGCACATACCCGGCAGCAGGTAATACACATGGTAAGAAGTTAAGGAAATGACAGCCAGGAATACGTGGTGAAGAAACAGAAGTCTGGTCAGCAAATTAACAGTACAGATAAGATTACAGGAAGAGCAGGTAAGATTGTATAAGAGAATATTATCTTTTTAAGTAGTCTACACTGTTTGAAAATTTCTTCTTTTAATTCTTAACCATTCTATCTATCCTGGAAAATAAGGACCTAATGGCAACTCTCTATAAGTCTAGCTTCAGATATCTTAAGATACCTGGAAAAGTAAAAATTCCCTATTTGACATGTTTAAAACCCTAGAGCTATTATTTATTCATTTTGCAAAAGTGTTTTGTGTTAGTGAGTTCTTATTCATTTGCCACTGAAATTCCAGAGAATCCAAGACTGACACTGGAGAAGAAAATTCACGATCAGCCAGGGTCTGTGCCTGGCTGGTTTGTAGCCTAGCCAACCTAGAGGACATGAATTCCCGATTCAAGGCTAGTTTAGAGACAAGTCGAGCAGGATTTACAGCCAAGCCTTATCCACATCCAGCGAGATGATGAAATATAACATCCAAGGTTACTCTGTATCATCCACATGGGATGACAAAAAGACACCATGGCACATTTAGTGCTTCTCTGGAAGGGGGTGGAGAGACACAGGCAATTGGGGAAAAAGGCAAAATCCTAAGAAACAATGAGGAAATTTCCACAACCACATTATTTCCCTGGTCTCTGCTGCTCAGCAGAGGAAGTACCAGGGCACGAAGCCTATACACACCTTATCAACCACCCGGATGTACAGCTCCTGGATGTCCGAGATGTAGATTTTGGCCTTTGCTGGGGCAGGGAAGGCCAGACACAAGTCGTGGATCATGACGGTCAACGAGCCCGGGAGCAAAGGATGCACCTGGAACATCGGAGGTGGACCTGGTCAGACAGCTGCAAGGGGAGGTCAGTGCCTGCACGACGGCCTCGACACCCCTCACCTCTGACTCCTCAGCATCAGCCTATCATGGGATGGGATGTGTGAGCCAGAATTTGGAAGCAGTGAATCAGGGAAAATCTAATCCAAACATTGCATTGCCCACACCTTCCATTATGAGTCCCTTCTGCAGTCAGGGCATGGGCTTGGAATGTAGAATGTAGTGCTAGGATGAGTCTCAGACAGCACTTCTTCTAACTTTGTACACTCCACAAAGAGAAGAAAATGGAAGGTGCTTGAAGGGGGACATCAGGAGCCTTGGGACACAGCAACTTGGAGGCAGAGTGGGGCTTCAACCGCAGGTTTCCATATATCTGTCCAACTTTCCCTGTAGTCCTACATGGGGTCATGATTATTGGAAACTGCAAATCAGGGACCTATATGAATAGCTACCTTGCTTTCCAAAAGGCACTCTCACTTATTAGTCCCAATGTGAACTCACAGAATCATAGAATCTGTGAAAAGACCCAGAGGCCACTCAAATGTAAGCCCTTCAGATCTCTCATCTCTGCAAGCCCAGCTTTGTTTGAAGTACAGACCTCATAGAATGTTCCAAGTGAATGAACAAATCTAAGCTAGTGTTTTCTGATCTTTTCACTATTGAAGATCTCTTTCTGAATTCTTCTTCTTTGTCTATCCCCTTCAGGGCCCCCACCTTCAAAACAATTTCTCCCCTAACAAACTGCAACAAAATCACTCTTGTCACAGAGGTTGGGCATTCACATTTGTCTATTTAAGGTGGACTTCACCAACTGGTCATATCGCCTAGGCATGTATCTCAACCAGTGGACTATGAAGCTGGGCAGGCAGCGACAACCGAAGCAGCCAGTGAGGGAGCCCAGAAGACTGCCCCACATCTTCATTTGGGACTACCTTTGCTGCGTGCTATTTGTAGTCTTATACACATTTCAGGGTGGGGAGAATACACCTGTGCAAGGAGAGCAGGTCACCATTTGCAAAACTAAAATTTGCAACTGACTCACGATGTCAGGAACCTGTGAAACAGCACAATAACTCACACCTGTGACGCTTAGATAACATACATATTTTCTCTGTAAGGCACATCACAGCCTTCTTGCATTTATAAACATTAGACAGCACTTCAGCCCTACTGTGGAAGCCACTGTAAACAGTGATACCACCAAGAAAAGGCACAAAAATGTGGTATTAAATATAACGCAAAAGGACACATGTTTATAGCATGAGAGCTGAAACAAAAATGTAGCATGCATGTGGCCCAGCTGTACCACATCTGGGAATGTGCACATCCGGTGACTCAAATTTTTCACCACTCAGTGCATGTCTACAAATTCATGCTATGAAAGTGCCATGAACATTGAGCTGGGGATTAGAAATAAATTTTAATGAACAGGAAAATTTGCAAATACAGAATCCACAAATAAAGATGATCAACAGTATGTCTTGAGTAGGAAACAAACCAGGGTCACACCCCTGAGGAATTATGAATAAAAGCAAAGAGACCTGATGCTTCAGCGTGCTTAGCTTTACAGAGAGTAAAACTATTTGGTTAAGGCTCAGAAATTCTGAAGAATACCTACAAATTCCAAGTACCCTTTACCTATCTGAGAAGTGCTGATTCTAATTCAATCCCTTCAGTGATCATATGAGGAAACTGAGGCCCAAAGGTGGTGAGAAACTATCCTAGGTTGCACAGCCTTGGAGGGACAGAATTGGAGTGGGGACCCAGAGATGCTGGCTCCCAGCTAGGGGTCTTTCAATCACACTGTGCCACACCCCCAGAGGAAATGGGCTTGAGGCCTCCAGCAACCAGACTGAAGCTATTAAGCAGTGGAAGAGAAAAAGGCTCCAACTGAGAAAGACAAAAACCCAGTTAGCTGGGGAGGGAGGGGGATGGGAATGGTTAGCGAGATGGACCAAGTCAAAAACCCTGCCAGGATAACTAAGCTCAAGGGCGCACCTATACAGATGACGTGCACCTGGATTATTTCACACAAACACCTAAAGGAGATTAACCAAGATCCCAGAGTGAAAATCAGGCCTGCACTCCAACATGACGGCCAGGTAATCTGTGCCACTGTCATGAGAACCCGGTATTAAATATGGGCTGAGGAGTGGGGTCTGGGAGCCACCAGGTCTCTAATTCTGTGGAAGACAATTCACCCTGGCTTATTACATTTCCCACAAAGATTCATTTAAAAATCAGAGAGTGATGAGAGCTCGCTTTGATACCCTTGCAAACGTTCCTGCTGTCGGGAGATGGCAAGTGACGAACATGAAGAAATTACATGTGGCACCTACTGAGGGGCCCACACAAGAGAATGGAGGGGAGGTTGTTGTTTTCTTTCTCTTTTTGCCTCTCCTTCCAAAGGACCGTTTTGCACATTTTAAACAAAGACACAAAATGGCGGTTGAGAATCAATTCCTCATCCACATGATTTCCTAGAGAATGGGCAGCTAAATACATTCCAGGTAAAAGAAGCAGAGGATGGTGTCTAGCTACCATCTCTGGAAAGGCTGCATACATCTGCCCATTTAATCCCCAGGTCAGCGCTTGAAGGCAGAGCCCATTAGGGTCACTTTGGAGATGAGGAAGCTGAGCTTGGGCAAGTGAAGGGGTTTGCCGGCTACTGGTGCAGCCTTGCACCCACTCTTAATTCTAGGGTCTCCATGCATCTATCACACCTTCCTGCCTCTGATAGAACCTGAGATCCACATGCTTCTTCACCAGCATCCGGGAAAATGTCTGTGAAGGAAACTGAGTAGGAAAATCAACGCTCAGAATGAATGGTTAATTTCTGAGTGTTGAAGGTGCCACCTGGGAATGTTGACGAATACTGAGCCGAAGGGAAAGTCCTGTCATCATCTCGGAGACGATGAATGCATTACTGCTCATTAAGACACTGTGAATGGAGCCACGGGCAGCTCTGCCAGTGTCTGGACTTGGAACCCGGACCTCGTGCATGTCACAGGGCCTCGGGATTCTGCCCGAAAGCGCCCAGTAGCCTGCTTCCCTGGGGCCCGCTCACACTTCAGACTCATCTCTTGACAGGTGGGATGTGTGGGAGAGGAAGGAGCCTTGCAGATACTTCCAAACGGCACTGGAGCCAGCAGCTTCCACGTCATGCAGCAAGTCTGCGGCTCGCGTGGGGGGGCCTGGCCTTGCCATGCGGGAGCATCAGAGGTCACACCCAGGGTTAGGAGGCTCGGTGGTCTGTGCCGGGTAACACTGAGCTCATGCAAAATGCGCAGGCCTGAGTTTGAGTCCTGCCTCCTATTTAACCATCTCCTCTCTAGAAGGTGGATTCTCTTCTCCAACCATGCCCGGTGAACATAAAATGGCACTATAACTGCCTACGCTTGGCAGGACTTGGGAGACACAGAGAAACACAACTGCAGCTCAGGAGAGCAGAGCCTGTGTCCGGTCTTTTCACCATGAAATCCGGCACACGAGAGGCACTCGGTGTCCGCTGAACATGTGAATTAATGAAAGGCGTGAAGTGCTCAGCGCACAATAGGCTCATTCCTCCTGCTCTTATAATCACAGAGGTTCTACTTTGAGGAGTTATTTTGAAATGTAAAGAATTATGGAGAAGAAAGAAACCTCAAGTTTAAATAAGGTAAAGACTCTTACTGCAAGCCAGCCAAAACGAAAAACAAAAACCCATGAAATAAAGGTCCCCTTACAAAGAGCTCTGGGGGTGGCATGAGCAGAATGAATCTGAGCCCCGACCCTAGCAGTCCTTGGTGCATTGTGTGGGCATAATGCCCTCCCCAAGGCCTGTTGTCTGAGCGCCCCGCTTTCCTTCCAGGGACGCCCAGACTCACCCAGGGGCCGGTCCTGCGTTCGGAATGTGTATCAATAGGGAAGAAAGAAACATTTTCTATGAGCTAACTGAAGAACTGTCGCGGGCTTTCTTGTCTCTGTGATTAAGGGAAATGAGAACGCTGCTAATTAGCAGCTGGAAAATGCCAAAGAAATGTGTAAACGTCCTTCAAGAAGCTGCGAGGACCTGTCACCCAGCTGTCAACACTCCGTGAAAAATACTTCCCGCAACTTACATAAGAGGAAAAAAGGAACCGAAACCTGAATTTCACGGAGGGTTGCAATGGGCTTTGGCACAGGCCAAAAATGAAGTTGGAAGCTGAGACCCGAGTGGCCAAGATGCCCACCCCCCACCCCAAGCCTCTAGGGTAAGACAAAAGCTGGGCCGCTGCCCGCAGGGTTAGACTAGCCTAGTCCGCCAGCAGGAGGGAGGGTTGCGATATGCAGTTTGCTTCCCCCATCTGTAAAATGGGGACATCAGTCCTTGTCGCAATTAGGAGAATCTTAGGATCTGTTGCTGGTAGGACCTGCACAGGCATAATCCTGGAATCACAGCATTTTAAGACTGAACAGGGGTTCATAGGTCTTCTGAAGAAACCACACTTCTGAAACTTGAATCCTGTCTTGAGTATTTCAGACAAGTTTCCCAGCTTCTCCTTGAATGCTTCCAGTGACAGGGTGCTCACTACCTGTTAAGGCAGCCTCTGAGGACTTCTTGTTCTTGCACAAAAGCTCTCTCTCTCTCTGTCTGCCTCGCTCTTTCTTCAGGTACAAAGTAATAGGCATGTGAAGGTGTTCCTTGAGCTTCAATGGCACTGTACACGTTTCCTTAACTTGAATCATTCCTCTTCTTGATAACAGGGGAGCTATTTTTAATCTCTACAAGTCAAGCAAGTCAAGGCATGTTTCAAGCAGTAGCATTATTTATGATTTGAGGTTTTCCTTTAATATGAAGGATGTGATAGTGAACACTCACTCATGCTAGAGGAACGGCTAGGGAATTAGTCTTTCTTTCATGAAGGGGATACAAATGCTTGGGGGAGAGTGTCCTATGATCTTGGTCTTCTAGCCACTCTCAAGCTTCCTTGAAAACCTGCACATGTGCCCCCAGGTGCTAAGGGAAGCTCCATTTTGCCTCTGAAAAGAAAGGAACTTCCAGGATGCCACTGCCTCCCGCCATGGGACAGTGCACGGCGGGGGGGAGCTTGTCCTTTCCCACTGCTTAGCAGGAGGCCAAGACTGAAAACTGGAGGCTCACAGGCAGAGGCTAACCCTCAAAGACAGAACAAACGGGGTGGTGCCACGGTGGCTCAGTGGCAGAGTTCTCACCTGCCATGCCGTAGACCCAGGTTCGATTCCCGGAGCCTGTCTATGCCCAAAATAAACAGACAAACTGAAAAACCCACACCTGAACTGGTAACTACAGTTTTTTTAAAAGGGGGGAGAAAGGGAGATTTCTAGTTTCTCTCAAAAAATCAGAAGCTCTTACCCCACAAACCCCATAAGCCTATGACCCAGAAGTCAGCTGGAAGCTTCTGCTTCCAGCACGATGGTGGAAAGAGATCTTGGGATCTGCTCCCCGGCTAAATGCATGGAAATTATTTTTGAAAATTCCACCCATTTAAATGTTCTAGAAAAAGGGGATACAGCAAATGAAGAAAAGTTTGTTCAAGAAAATATCCTAAAACTCCATGAGAACGACAAGAATCTGTGGTATCTGAAATAAGACCCCTGCCCTTCCCCACCCCCTCCCCTGCACTGTCTGAGCTCAGGGGATGGAGATTCCTGTCCAGATTAGCCTAGCCAGGAACCCGGACCTCCCTCTCCCCCAGCTCCCCCTTGGCCAACGCTCCCAGGAGGGGCAGGATGTTGGGTTTTCTCATCCTGCCCATCACCACCTGTTACTGGGACTAGGTTCTGGGCAAATGCAGCTGGGAGCTGGGGCTCTCTTCCTCTGCCCCACCCTCACTCGCAGGACAGAGGTATGGGGCCAGCTAAGAAAACGAGAGCCTCCGTCGCCCTTGCCCTCAGCCCATGGGACAGAGGGGTCCATGTTGAGAGAGGCAAGCTGGAGACTGGATCTGCTGCCCCTCCCTGCCATGCACCAAGCATCCAGCTCCCAAAGCATGGGCTGTCACTCAGAGAGAAGTGCCCACCCCCTTCGCCCAATCTCCTCCCCCACAGCCATGGCTCAGAGGGCAGAAGCAGGCATAAAAGCAATAGTTAGCACCTAGCAGAGCTGGGTGTGGTCAGGGCAAGAGACAGTCAAAGAGAGCTCTGTCAAAGCCAGTGCCACCCCCGGGTGAGTGACTGGACACCCAAGGCTGTACCCTCGAGGAGCAATATTGGGAGTCCGTCACTGGGGGAGGGCAGGATAAGCCTCACTAAAATAATCCTGCCAGTCACCAAACAAGTAAACAAGGATGATGATAATAAGCCCGTCAGAGGGTGCGAACCAACATCCAGAGTTATTATAATATATTACCTAAAATGTCCAGTTCCCAACAAAAAATTGCAAGACATGAAGAGAAAAAGAAAAGCACACACCAGGGGAAAAAAGCAGGCAACATAAATTATAATGCTACATTAGAAAATTCTCACTTAATGCAAAAAAAAAAAAATAGCACAAGAGGAATGGAGGACCAAAAAAGTCATGAGCTATATAAAAAATAAAGAGTAAAATGGCAGACATAAATCCAACTACATCAGTAGGAACATTAAATGAGAATAAACGATCCAAACACAAGTCAGATATCATCAGACTGGATAGAAAAGCAAGATCCAACTAGATGCTGTCTACATGAGACACATTTTCAACTCAAAGATACAAACAGAGAGAAAGTTAAAAAGTGAATAACGATATATTATGCAAACAGCAACCAAAAGAAAGTTGGAGAAGCTATAAGAACATCAGACAAAATGACTTAAAAGGCACATTTTATAAGGACAGAAGGGTCAATCCATCAGAAAGATATCACAATTATTATAAACACAGACGCAGCTAACAACAGAGCACTGAGATAGACAAAGCAAAAATTGACAAAAATGAAGGGAGAGAGAAAGTTCAACAATAGTAATTGGAGATTTCCCTGTACTTTCAAGAACAGATAGAACTAGGCAGAAGATCAACAAGGAAACAGAGACGTGAACAACATTTAAACCATTTACAACTAACAGACATCTATACATCACTGCAAAAAGAACAGTCTGTGCATTCTACTCAAGTGGCCATGGACCTTTCTCTGAGGATAAACCATATGCTAGCTCATAAAACCTTAAAAGGACAGAAATAATACAAAGTCTGTTCTCCAACCCCAAAGGAATGAAATTAGAAATCAATAACAAGCAAAATGGAAAATTCACAAACGTGTGGAAAATTAACAATATGCTCCTAAATAAATAGCCAATGAATCAAAGAAGAACTCGAAAGAGAAATTAGAAAATAGTTGAGATGAATGAAAATGAAGACACAGAATACCAAAATATATGGGATGCACATATAGTGGTACTTAGAGTGAATTTTATAGCTGCAAATGCCTATATCATGAAAAAAAGATAGAGCTATAAAATACTAGGAAAAGAAAAGTAAACAAAACCTAAAGCAAGCAGAAGAAAGGAAACAAAAATGTTAGAGTGGAACTTAATGAAATAAGAATAGAAAAACAATAGGGGAAAATTAACAAAACCAAAAGCTGGTTCTTTGAACAAAATTGTCAAACTTTTAGCCAGACTGTCCAATTAAAAAAGGAAGAAGACTCAAATTACTAGAATCAGAAATGAATGAGGGATTATTAGTATTGATCTTACAGAAATAAGGATTATAAAGGAAAATTATGAATAATTATATGCCAATAAATTAGACCACTTAGATAAATGAAATGGTGTGGTAGTTAGGTTCAGGTGTCAACTTGGCCAGGTGAATGTGCCTAGTTCTGTTGCTGTGGACATGAGCCAATGGTATGTGAACCTCATCTGTTGCTGATACATCTGCAGTTGGCTAAGAGGTGTGCCTGCTGCAATGAATGATGTTTGATTTAATTGGCTGATGCTGAAATGAGAGACTCAAGGTAGCATAGCCCAAGCAGCTCAGCATACCTCATCTCAGCCCTTGCAGCTCAGCCCAGGCCTTTGGAGATATAGAAAGGAATTGCCTCAGGGAAGGCCGTTGGAACCCAGAAGCCAGGAGAGAAGGCCAGCAGACATCACTGTGTACCTTTCCATGTAACAGAGAACCTCAGATGAAAGTTAGCTGCCTTTCCTCTGAAGAACTAATGAAATAAATTTCCTTTTATTAAAAGCCAATCTGTCTCTGGTGTGTTGCATTCTGGCAGCTAGCAAACTAGAACAAATGGTTAAATTCCTAGAAAGACACAAATTACCAAAAGTGACTCAAGAAAAAAACAAAGTGAATAGATCTATAACAAGTAAAGAGAATGAATTAATAATAAAAAACTAACCACTGAGAAAAACTCAGGCACAACTGGCTTTACTTGTGAATTCTACCAATCATTTAAAGAGTTGATCCCAATTTTTTAAAAACTCTTCCAAAACATAAAAGAGGAGTGAACACTTCCCAACTCATTCAATGAGGCTAAAATTACCCTGACATCAAAAAACAAAGATATAACAAAATGAAAATATAGATCAATATCTTTTATGAATACTCAAAAATTCTCAACAAAATATTAACAAGCCAAACCCAGCAACAAATAAAAAAAAATACACCATGAACAAGTGGAATTTCAAAATTGGTTTAATTAATTAATATAACAGACACCATATCAACAGAAGAGCAAACAAAAGCCACATGGTCATCTCAATAGATGCAGAGAAAGCATGTGACAAACCAACACACTTTCATTTCAAAAAAATAAAAATAAAAATAAATAACACTCAACCAACTAGGAGTAGAAGGGAGCTCTCTAGACCTGACAAAGGGTATTTACAAAAAACCTATTGCTAATATTAAACTTAATGGTGAAATACAGGATGCTTTTCCTTTAAGACTCGAAAAAAGATCAGAATGTCCGTTCTCAGAAGAAAACATAGTGACAAATCCTCAGTGACCTTGGATTTACCAATGGACTGTTAGAATGACATCCAAAGCATGAGCAACAAAAGAAAAAAAAAGATAAACTGACTTCATCAAAATTAAAAATGTCTATGTTTCAAAGGACACTATTAAGAAAGTTAAAAGACAACCTATATTACACTAAAGTATGAGTAACAATACAAAAAATAGATAAATCAGAATCTAACAAAATGTAAAACTTTTGTGCATCAAAGGACATTATCAAGAAACTGAAAACAACCAACAGAATGGGAGAAAATGCTTGGAAACCATATATCTGATAAAGGTTTAATATAGAGAATATACAAAGAACTCCTACAAATCAATGACAAAAAGATGAACAACCCATTAAAAATGGGCAAAGGATATGAATAAACACTTCTCCAAAGAAGACTTAAATGGACAATATGCACATGAGAAGATGCTCAACATCATTAGTCATCGGGGAAAGACATATTAAAACGAGCTTTTACCCACCAGGATAGCTAGAATCAAAAAGCCAAATAATAAATTTTAGTGAGGATGTGGAGAAACTGGAAATCTCATACACTGCTGGTGGGAATGTAAAATGATGCAATCATTTGGACAACAGCTTGACAGTTTTTTTTTAAAGTTAAACATGAAGTTATTGGCAATTCCACTTCTGGGCATATACCCAACTATACATGGAAAAAAAAATGTCTACACAAAAACTTGAAAACAAATATTTATAGCAACATTATTCAGAAGAGTCAAAAGGTGGAAACAATCCAAATGTCCATTAATGGATGAAAAGATAGGCAAAATTTGGTCTACCAAGCAATGGAGTATTTTCAGCCATATAAGGGAAGGATGTACTGATACATGCTTCAACATAGATTAACCCTGAGGACATTACGCTAAGTGAAAGAAACCAGTCACAAAGAGCACAAATTATATGATTTCATTTATATGGACTGTCCAGAATAGGCAAATCAGTAACGGCAGAGTATATTTGTGGTGGCTTAGGGCTGAGGGGGGCACTGGATATGGGGTTTCTTTTTGAGGTGATGAAAATGCTCTGAAATTGACAGTGGTGATAGCTGAACATATCTGTGAACATACTAAAATGATTCATTGAATTATATGCTCTCAATGGGATACCTTTCTGGGACGTGAACTATATCTCAATATATAGGTCACAAAGAATAACAACAATAAAAATCAACTAGAGGTGCATCATGGTTGCCCCTTAGACAAAGCCATACTCTCCAGTTTGCCACAAGCCCCACCACTCCCTGTCGCAACCCATCAGTGAAGTCAGATGCCAGGTGCCATTTAAAGCACCACACTTCAGGGTATGTTCACTTCCTGATCATTTCACTCTCTCACTTGACATCTGATTCACCCCAGAGAGGTCAGATTTCATGACTCCTGTGTTAAGACAGTCAGTGGATGCAAAAGTCAGAGAGATAGAAGCGCAGGGAGTTATGGCTGAAGAAATCCTGAACAGAGAGTTGGGAGATGTGGGCTTTATTTCTGAAACGCACCGCACAAGTTGTCCGTAGCTTCCTTTCTGAAAGGAGACTCTGGGACTAGGTTACTACACAGGTGAATTCAACGTCAGCCTTCCCTGAAATGAGGAAGTTGGTTGAATGCTGTTGTTGACGTGCAAGAACAAGGCAAGGTTAAAGCAAACATGGTGCCAGGCCCAGAGGATGGCCAAGGTCAAGGTGAAGTTCGAGCCTCTCCTCGCTTGCTGCCCAATCTGAATGCCTAACACATGCCAAGCACTGAATCAACCCAGGCCTTTCCTGAGTGCAAAGAAAGTCTCATCAGGTGCTGGTCTGACTACACAATTGTCCAACACTGGGCAACTGCTTTTCACAAAGGGAAAGCATGTCTTAGGCTAAGAGGCACAGCATGGCTGAAATTTAATAACACTGCTTGGCCGTCACTGCCTTTGCTTTTGGCTGCTTTTATTTATGACTTATGATAGTGGGATTACACACACAAGAGTAAGTTTCCTTTTAAGTAAGCTTACTTTTCACAATTGCATAATAACCCATCATGCAGATGTGCAGACATTTAGAATATCGTTTTTTATTTTTGACTCATTTTTTTTCTTGGCTACAACCTCAGGGCTATTTTTAAAAAACAGAAAAATTTAAACAACCCAAACGCTCTACAAGAAGACAATGGCTAAGTACAAATGACTGCAGTCATAAAAATAATCAGCCTACTTATAAGGGAATGTGGGGGGGAACAGGTTAAAATAATTGAAGGAAGCAGGATGCTAAGTTCTGTCCTACCACAAGCACAGGTGAAGTCAGTATTTGCAAGACTGAGAGAGGGTCAAGAAAAGAACGAGAAAAAATAGAGAAAGCTGCTATATCTTTTAAGAATAATTTCCTTTATGGTTGCTATAATGCTCTTTGTGCAATACTATTTTAATCTCAATGAAAAGACTGAAAGGAAATGGTTAGGTAACTGGTAGTTTGGGTAGTTTGCAAACAAGAATGACTGAAGTTTCAGAGACAATGAGTCAGAAGATGTAAAGACCTTGCCAATTTTAGTTCATGCTATTAAGTCAGCTTTTCAAATAATTAACCCATTAGCCACATGACAGTGGGTGACGGCGGAAACGGGCGCCTGGTCACCTCCACTCACCGTGGCCGTGCCCCTGGCCTCCTCGTAGGCCACCCTGGCGACGTCTCCCACGCTGGTGTTGAGAAAGAAGTAGCCAGAGCCTTCCCTGATGTGGAGCTCCGCCTGCGACGGGGAGACGGGGCGGGGGCAGGTCAGGCTGAAGTCGATGGGCAAGGGGCTCACTCGTGCCCGCTCCATCCCCCACCCCCCACCCGCCCTCGCCCCCTGCCCAGGGCAGCGTGGGGGCCGGGAAGGGGCTCCACCTGGACGCCAGGGTGGTTGTAGATGGTCACTTCCTCCGGACTCACTCGCACGTCTTCCACCAGAATCAGCTCTATGGAGGCCGACACGGGCACGAGAGGCTCGGGCTGGAGAGGCAAGGTCAGAGTCGTCGGATGGAAGAGTCCCTGCCGGTCTCCCCTCCCCTGGGCGGAAATGGGTGGGGTTTCCCAAGAATGGTCTGCAACACTCCAGGCCACTCACTGCGTTCCTGGGACACAAACCCCGACCAATAAAACCATTGTGCTTCTGAGCCCAGCTGAAAGGTCACCCTCCTTTGAGGCATCCCTTAACCCCAAGAGGCTGAATGAGTGGCTGCCCCCCCCTCACTCATCAGAGGGGGTGGTCACTGGCAGCTCTGCTCGGATGCCTCCCCATCCCCTTTTGCCAGGCACCCCGTGGTGTACTGGGAATAGAGGGGTGCTTCACGCACTCAGCAGCTCACTGATCAGCCCGGCTGTATATGATCAACAGCACTGTGTAGGGAGTACAGGGGACTGGGGAAAACAGAACCCCTCACCCAGCCTCGGGGCAGGGTCTTGGGGCTGACCAGCGAGAGATGGAGCAGGCTGTTTCCCCTGGGCAGGGCTGTCCCCTTATGCCACCAGGGTGTCATCAGAGGCAGATGGCGAGGCCCGACGACTTCTGAGCACGGACTCGGGGCCAGGCTCTACCAGGCGCTAGGGGTACAGCGTCTGACCTCTGGGAGGTCACAGTCGAATGCAAGGATTACACAGAAAAAGGGAAAAAATGATAGAATGCCAGAACGTTGTGTGGGGTCTTAAGACAGAGAAAGCAACTCCAGGAAGTGATGTGTGCGCAGAGAGAGACCCCAAGAAAGCAAAGAAGAACGCCACATCAAAAACTGTGCGTGTGTGTGTGTGTTGTGCGTGTGTATTGTGCATGTGTGTGTGTTGTGCGTGTGTGTATGTGTGTGTTGTGCGTGTGTGTATGTGTGTGTTGTGCGTGTGTGTGTGCGTGTGTGTTGTGCATGTGTGTATGTGTGTGTGTGTGTGCGTGTGTGTGTTGTGCGTGTGTGTGTGTTGTGCGTGTGTGTTGTGCATGTGTGTGTGTATGTGTGTGTTGTGTGTGTGTTGTGCATGTGTGTGTATGTGTGTTCCCATCTCTTTGGAGTGATGAAAAAGTTTTGGTGATAGATGGTAGGGATGGTACAACATTGTGAGTGCAATTAACATCACCAAATTGTAACATTGCAAATTGGTAAATGGGAAATGTTAGGTTGTACATATGTTACCAAAGTAAACATTTAAAAACAAAGGCAAAACAAAAAAACAAGTAAATAACTAGGAGGAAAGTCCTGAAAGCAAAGAGAGCCCTCAAACAAATGTTCTGAAGTGGGGGTGCTGCTTGTCTTGTCCGAGGCTCCGGGAGAAGTCCAACCCCAAGCAAATGTATTTCTGATGCTGGTGAGGATAGTGGGGGTTGAGGGGGGCGGGTGAGCCATTAGGGACAGGGCTGATGTGTTCCTTCACCTCCCTACAGGCCTGGCCTCCTCAAATACTACTCCCCTCCTCCAGGGGGGAATGCTTCTCTTCAAGAACTTTCACTTGCTCCCTATTACCTGGAGGCAATTTAAGCTGTCCATCCAGGCATTTATGGTCCTTCGTAATATGGCCCCACCTCCCCTTTCCAGCCACTACCTGCTGCCTCTACCTTCTTCCAAACACAAGCTTACTGACTCCCATAGCGTGGTCAGTGGGGTCCAGGAAGTCCATTCTTGGGGAACCCTTTCCACTCCCACCTCATGTGAACCCACGTGCCACCCACTAGCAGCACCTCTGCCCAGGGCCCGCGTGAGATGCTGGGCAGGGAGGGGTGGTCCAGTGTGGAGGGACCTATGTGCACACAGATGGCTGCCATAGTGGGGGGGGCTCAGCACCTGAGAACAGGGAGTACAAGGGGTTCTGGGATTGGAGGCAGAGGCACCTATCCTGCCCCTGCTTCAGGGAACACTCCACCAAGGAGCTGATATTTTACTGGGAATAAAAAGGACAGGAGGCCACCCAGTGGGGAAAAGCAAAAAGTGGGAAGAGGGGGGATTCCAAAAGTGGGAAGTGGGTTCTCAGGAGTATGACGGTATGAAACCCCTGGGCACCCTCAGCAGGTCTGAGGGTGAGGGGAGAGCAGCAAAGAGGCTGGATTGGGGATCCTGGGTTGAAAATGAAGATGACCTCTAGTGGCAGGATAAGCCTGAAGGTCCTGAGAGCTACCAGAGGTGTATCCTGAGGCCAAGAGGTCACAGGACCAGCTTTGCCTCTCAGCCAGGTCCGTCTGGAAGCCTGCATGGAGGGATATTGGGGTGGGGGGGAGACTGGGGCAGGGAGGAGGCTTGGACATCGTGCGCCAGGCAGATTCCCCTGCCTTGCCCACACAGAGGGCTCTAGGAGGTACCGGGTGCATCACTCTGGCTGCATGAAGGTGAGACTGCTGGTAGCCGGTCGCGGTGGCAGAGATGGCTGTGGTTCCCGATGCCTCATGGACTGAAATGGCCTGCAAACCTGAGCCCAGGAAAAGAGAAACTGATGCTTGATTTTTTAGCTCAGTGCTGCTTCTCAGGCAGCCCTCCCTCCTCCTGGTTTTCAATTTTGCATCTGCCACGGTCCTAAAAATAGATAAGTGAGTTTGCTGAAACTGTGTGAAATGTAAGAGTTAACAGGGCCCTGAGCAAGTTTCCACGGGGACACTTGGAGGTGTTCGAAGAGACGGACTCAACTTTTGGCTGCTCTGGAGTTTTTGAAAGTTTAGCACAAAGTTGCATGGGTATTAGCAGATCTGCTCTACAATCTGGGATTTGATACTTACCTACATGCTCCGAGCCTTAGTTTCCCCATCTCTAAAACAGGGATCCCAATTCCCACTTCACAAAATTTCTGGCAGGATTAAATGAAAAGGGTGAGCTCGTGGTACTGCTCCCTAACTTTTAGTTCTGAATAAAGGGGGGTGCCAGATAACTATGCTTCTAGCAGACAGATATGCACTGGGGTGCATGGGCTCACCCTAGCACATTTTGGGGGATTTCCACCCAAAGCATCCCAGCTCACCATGCAACTTCTTCTGGCCACTTCCATTGTCCTGGGACAGCAGCTGCATGGGCTGGCCTAGTTCAATGCTGGCCAGCAACGGCCTGGTGGACTCCCACTGGAAGCTCAAGGAGCTGAAGTTGTCGAATCTGCGTCCCTGCTCGTCATAGGCTGCCAGGTCCAGCAGGGGCCTGCGGTGGTTGGAGACCGGGACCTGTAAGAAGGCAAGTATCGGATGCAAAGGCCACACTATGATAGCTACTGCGATGGAGATCTCTGTGCAAAAATGTGTCTCCCTCCTTCCTGTCCTGTTGTTAGGTTAGATTCTGGGTGGAGGGTTATTGGGTTCAAGGGCTGTGGATATTTCCAAGGCTTTTACTAGACTGTTTTACTAAAAGAACAAGTCAATATATATCCCCCAGCTGCCTTGTGGTTAGTTCCACTGGGTGCTGGGGGTCCTGGGGAGGGACTGGGAACAAGTCACACTAACTAATCTTCACTGCTGCCCAGATATCAAGCTCCCTCCAAAACACTGTCCAATCCACTACGGACCAAGGTTCTCAATGGTGTCCCCCTCCCCCCAGGGGACATTTGGCAATGTCTGGAGACAGTTTTGTTTGGCACAAGTGGTAGAGATACAACTGGTATCTAGTGGGCAAAGGCCAGGGGTGCTAAGCATCCTCCAGTGCACAGGACAACCCCGTAACAAAGAATGAAGAAGCAGGCTGCTCTCCTTCCTTTCTCCCTTCATTTTTCCAAATCTTTCGAGCTCTAAAGTCCACCCACTCACATCTCAGCTTTTGCAGGAAGTCTTGCCTACTGGTCCAGTATAAATGTCAGTTACTACCACTAAAACTTCCCAGGGTCATTCGGTTTGCAAAGCTCCTTTCAGAGCTGATTTCTCATCTGGTCCTTAAAATACTGCAGGATGTGGGATGCTCAGAAAAGGAAAGGAACCAATCAGAGGGGATTCAGTAGGGAAGTGGGAGAGCCCAGGATTTCAGGTTCCAAGCCCTGCTTTCATACCATTTCACCATTCTCTTTTTCTAAGCAAATTCTCCCCTTAGGACCCATGCTGAATCTAGTCCCCTTCCCAAAGCAGCGAAGCCAAGTGTACCAGCCTCTAGGTTCTAAGGCCTGGATTCAAATTCTAACTCCACCTCTTTCCTCCCAGGTAAACCAATAACTTCCCCAAGCCTTAGTTTCCCCATCTGTGAAGGAAGAATCACAACAGAACCACCCTCCTTTTTTTTTTTATTTAAATGAGGACTGCATGAAATCATTTTAAAGAGCCAGGCTCATTATAAGTAAATACTTGAGTAGGTTAGTATGGTAGCACTTTAGCACTGAGAACAAATATTTCCAGTTCTCCTTCCAGGTACGAGGTCCAGCAGGAAGGACCATAGTTCTCTGACTCTTGGGATTAGGAGTGATCATGTCACTGGGCCAAGGCCAGCGTGTGACAAGTGACTTGTGAAAATTCCAGGTGGAAGCTTTCAGGACCAGAACATGATACTCTCTTTGCCGCCACATCCGAGATGGTGGCTTTTCCACAGTTGAAGTTTCAGAACAAAGACAACGACATGAAGCAGGGTCTGTTGGCAGCATCATGATGAACATGCAGCATGAACAAGAAATGAGCCTGAGTTTGTGTTGAGCCACCAGATTTTGGGGCTGTTTGTTACTGCAGTATAGTTTAGCCTTTCCTGACTAATACAGTCACCAAACTCCCCTCCTCCACTGTGAAAATTTCTCCCCAACTCCTAGTTCTCTGGCCCCAGCATGATTCCAAACACTGAGCACACTTGATAAAAGCATGCTACAAATTTTAAATGCATGCCTTCCTAACAACAGGTCAGTACAATCACCTAGGAATAGAAAGGATTTTGTTATTATTCTGTACACAAGTTGGGGAGATGTGACTGTGGGGCAGGGGCTACAAGGGGCATCATTTAAGCCCCCCACTCCACTCCTTCCTCCAGATACAACCCTGGGGGTGGGGGGAACCAATGCCCTTCCCTTCCTCCTACCCTCCCAGGGAAGGACATTAACACTGAGTGCCAACCACACTTAGGAGCTTACTGTATCCTTCCCATGGCCAGTCGAGGCCATGGCATTAATCCCATCTTGCAAATGGGGAGACTCAGGCTCAGAGGCATTAAGCAACTTGCCCCAGGTCATGTGGGGTTTGAGGGGGGACTCAGCTGGTCTGACTTGGGAGCTCATCCATCTCCCCACCACCCTGCAGCCTCTTCTTGATGCTCAGAAGCCACGAGCTGAAAAGGCTGGAGGACCAGGGTCAGGCTGGAGTCGGAATCCACTTTATCAGAGAACTCTCTGAGTGGTGTCTTGCCTCACCAATAATTTACTCTGCAAACAATTCTTGTGTGGCCTCTGGATTTGGAGAGGTATAAAATTAAATTGATACTGTACCCAGGATGGATGGCAGGGATATATCTCTTTCAAGGTCCCCTAATAAGGCCATAAATCGCAGGGGCTGTGCCTGAACGGTTCACAGCTTGTGAACCCGGGGGCTGATGGATCACAAGGCAACGCCACGCTCCAAGCCCATTATTTCCTAGCAGGATGTAAGACACATGCAAGCCAATGCAAGAGGGCTCTGCAGCCAGACCCTCATCTTTCAGTCAAAAGAGACAACTCTAGATTGGAGGTTACTGGGGGGTGAGAGGGTGGGGAGGGGTAGGGAGGTGGGAAGAAGGAGGTTTTGCCTAGTGGGTGCAGAGCTTCTGACAGGGTGATGAAAAAGCCTTGGTAATGGATGGTGGTGATGTAAATGCACTTCACGCCACTGAGTTGTACATTTAAAACGGTTACAATGGCAAATTTAATGATTATACATATATCTATGGTATTACAATAAAATTAAAGTAAAAAGGGGAAAATAAGAGAGAGGGAAAACTCTACACAAAACCAGAAGGGTATACAGACAGACAGACAGACCAGGAGCAACACAGCCCAAGGAAACGGTTAGGATTTGGTTAGGAGCTAATGTTTAAAGTCAAGGAGGATGCACGTAAATCGGGTATTTTTGTGTTCTTTGAGCATGAGAAGATTTGGCCAACCAGGGGTTAAATTCTCCCGGCACAGTGGCTGCTCCCTTCAGAGGGCACCTACTCTCCCTGTCATCCCAGACTCCCTTTGGCCTCCTTTATTTAGCAGTGTCCACTTGGCTTCCCTAGACATCGGAGTTTGCAAGAGTCAAAAGCAGAAGACAAGGCGACACAGACTTGGTATGCTTGCTTGTTTGTTCATTCAGTCATCCATATTTATGAGCCCAAAGGGACTCGTGAAGAACAAAATAAGTTCATTCCGTGGTGCTAGAAGGGAACTGGAAGACGAAATGTTGAGAGGGGGTGAAACTTCAGATAAGGTGGCTGGGCAAATCTCACCAAGCTGGAGGAGACAAGAAGGAGCTCTGGGTTATGTGGGGGGGAAAATTCCTGGTGGAGGGAACAGCAAGTGCTAAGACCCCAAGGAGGGCCCCAAAGGGTACATTCTTGTGGGTGTCTGAGTGCAGCTGGAATAGGGTAAGAGGGAAAGTGAAGGGGGCCGGCTTATGGGGCAGTACAGACGAAACAAAGGATTTGAGAATTTACTCTGGGTGAACGGGGATGCCACTGGAAGGTTTTAAGAAGAGAATAACAGAAAGATACTGACAGTTACCCTTTTGCACACTTTTTTTGGTTAGCCAGGTTGCTATGACAGGCACCACACAATGAGTTGGCTTAAACAATGGGAACTTATTAGCTCATGTTTTCCGAGTCCATGGGTCTGACATCAAGATATTGGCAAGGCTGGCTCTTTCCCCGAAGACCAGAGCAGTCTGGTGCTGACAGCCAAAACCCTTTGGGGTTCCTTGGTTTTCCCGTCATGTGTAATGTCCTTTCCTTTCTTCTGCCTTTTTGTTTTCCTGGCTTCTGGCTCTTTACTAAGACCACCCTCTCTCATTGGACCAAATAAGAAACATGTCTAAACTGGGGTCCATAATTCGATTCACCACAAACACCTCTCTGCCCAGCCATATTTAATCCCTGCAACAACTCGAGGAGGCCAGTATTATCACCACATTTCAGAGAAGAGGAGTTTGCCCAGCTGGGTGGGACTGGAGCCCAGGCTTGTCAGCCCCTGAAGCTGGGCTGCAGGTGTGAACTCACAAGGGGTGGACCCAGCAGGCTGGATTTTTCCAGAAGAGCCCAGATTTAGTCTTTTTTTTTTTTCTTTTCGCAAGGGATAATTTGCTAAGTATAGAAAAGCAATTTAAAATGTAAAATTTTCAGAGTTTGCAACTAAATAGCTTCCTAAGTCAAGGGAAAAAAAAAAACCTTTTTCCTGATCACACATTGATTTTCTGCTTAGAAAAGACAGTTGTGTGCCACATGCCACACACATCGGGCCTGAGCTAGGGGTGAGTGCTGAGGCACCAGTGGTTTAGTTCTCCTAGTCTGTCCAGAGGGAACAAGGTGGAGACTCCGCGCCTTGTCCCTCTCAGGGCCAAGTGCAGGAATGGTCTGTACGGTCACGTGAGGTATGACATGCCAAACACAAAGAATACTTACTTTAAAAAAAACTGTTTACTTGAAAACACTTCAAACTTACAGGACCGTTATGAAAATAACAAAACCCATAAAGAAACTCCAACATACCCTCTACCAAGATCCACCAACTTTTGATATTTTACCATAGTTGCCGTATCATTCTCTCTCTCCACCCGCCTATTAGCTATCCATCCATTTGTCCGTCCATCCATCCATCTGCCTACCTATCTATCCATCTGTCTGCCTGTCTATCCTACCCACCCATCCATTCTTTCATCCATCCATCTTCTACATATTTGAGAGCAGAATTCTTACCTTGAACAAATATAACTAAGGCACCAACCCAGAAGGGCCAGCATCCAGGAAGTGGAAGGGCTTACCTACAGATCCAGGAAGTTCCTTCTGTCTCAGATCTGTGTGATCAGTAAATCCCCAGAGAGGACAGAACTCGACTGGCCAACGGCCAGAGAGGCAGGAGGAAAAGCTGGACTAAACTCCAGCAGGAAGGAGTGGCAGCGTACATTTCATGGTGGATTGTGAACGTGTTCCCCAAATCCCAGACTCTGGAGCTGGACAGTTCCCCCTGTGCTTCAAAGAGATGCCTTTGGATAAACTGCCTCCCTTCACCCAGCAGGCAGCCAGCTCCCAAACCTCTCTGCCCCAAAGGTGAGAAAGGCTGGAAATACAAACAGCTTCAAAAAAGTTCAGTTACACCCATCAATGAGACACTCTGAGTATTCTCACAGCAAACCATGATAGGTGAGAGGGTTCCAACCCCAGAGACTGGCTTCAGGAAAACTCAAGACCTTCCACCAAGACAGGGTGGAGCCAGACATGTCTTGGACTGACCATAACTTCAAGCTGAGAGAAAAGCAGCAGCTCGGTAGCCAAGGAAAAAACACTGAATTTGGAGGAGAAATTACGACCCTGAGAAAATCATTTGACCTCCAAGCCTCAGCCTGGAGACCACAAAATGGGTGTAACAACGTTGCCTCACTGATAGCCCCGGCGAGGGTCAAGGAGGGCACAGGGTGGAAGTTCCTGGCATTACCGAATAGATTAAAAGAACCGGCTGCCTCCACAAGATGGATCAGCATTAAAACATGGCTTTTCTAGGGCACATAATCCTTTCAAACTGGCACGAGGGGCATGGGAGGTTTTGGGTGTTCTTTTTCATTTTTGTTTTCATTCTTATATGTACTTTTTGAGTAATGAAAATGTTTAAAAATTGATGTGGTGATGAATGAATGCACAACTATATGATGATACAGTGAACCACTGATTGTATACTTTGGATGATTATGGGGTATGTGGATATATCTCAGTAAAATTGCATTAAAAAAAGAAATTCAAAAATTTAAAGGCTTATATTTGTAAAGGAAAAAAAAGAATATTCTTTGACTTGCAAAAAAATAATATGTATTTTTATTTCAGTAACATATAACATGAAAACTGTCGCTTTAACTTTTTTGGGGGGGGGGGTGGTGGCAGGGAGGTGCATGGTCTGGGAATCAAACCCAGGGCCCCTGCTTGGAAGGGGAGCATTCTACCACTGAACCACCTGTGTACTCATCATTTTAACCATTTTTAAGCACACAATTCAGTGGTATTAGTTACATTCACAATGTTTTGCTACCATTACCCCCTTCCATCATCAAAACATTTCCATCACCCCAAACAGAAACCCTACAGCCACTAAGCATTAACTCTCCATTCCCACCACCACCCCAACCCCTCATAACCTCGAATTCACTTTCTGTCTCTGTGAATTTGCTTATTCTAGATGCTTCATTTAAGCGGAATCATACAGTATCAGTCCTTTTGTGTCTGGCTTATTTCCCTTAGCATGTTTTCAAGGTTCACGTTGCAGCACAGCCCAGAACTTCATTCCTTTTCATGGCTAAGTAATATTTCATCGTGTGGCTACAGCACGTTTTGTTGATTTATTCATCTGCTAATGGATGTTTGGGTTGCTTCCACCTTCTAGCTCTTGTGAACAACGTTGCTATAACATGGTTGCATATGTCATCTGCTCAAGTGCTTGCTTTCAATCCTTTGCGATGTACACCTAGAAGTGGGCCTGTCCGGTCTGATGGCAGTTCACATTAACCGATGACACCCAGCCCCCATATCCACCTGTGCCCAGTGAGTGTGCAGCTGGCCACCTCTCCTCAGGGCCCTCCTCTCCTCTGACCACACAGATAATATCCACCAAGAAAGTGCCCCCAGCTCAGCATCCTCAAATTACAGAAGAAAACGACAAGACTTTATAAACAACCCAGTGCCGAGCAGAAGGAGACAGTGGGAGCCAGCTGAGTCTGGACTCAGGGAGGACTGCACATTCCCCTGATGCTGCCCCAGCATAATGACAGCTGTGTCTCTGGCACGTTACTGCCACCCCCGTTTCCAAGTCTTGGGTTCCCCAAGTTGTAAAATAAAATCACCCACTCAGCAGAGTTGGCTGTAAGTGCCAAGGGATAAAGGTGGCCCAGTTCCTTATACAATTATTACAACATTTGAGACCGAGGGTCTAGGAACGGAGGCCCCCTTGCCCAGTGGGGCAGCAACCATGTCCCCCTCCCCAGGGCACCAGTCCCAGACTCACCACCTGCTTGTTCTGCTGCAGCAGCGGACAGGACAGGTCCATCTGTGGGCTGGTATAGACAGGCACGAGGGTGAGCCTGGATGGCGGGGCACAGACAAACTTCACTACGGCAGGCTCCACTGCGGGGAAGGGGTTGGTGACGCTGGGCTTGTTCCCCACCGAGAGGGCGATGACCTGGGCAGGTGGAAGGTGAGGGCAGACACATCTGAGTTTGAATCCCCGCTCCACAACGAGCTCCCTCAGACTCAGTGTTCCCTTCTGCAGAATGGGGAGGAGGACAGTACCTTCCGTGCGAGGGGATCACCCAGACCCAAGGACCTAAGGTAGGGGAAAGCGCTCTCCCAGCATATCAGAGGCTTTCAGGTGGAAACCCCAGGTGTCCTCGATCGGAACCACCACCCATTCCTGTCCCCTGTTCCTGGAGGAGATGGAGCAGGTGACTCTCCCTGGTTTCCTAAGATCTCTCACTGGGAAACCCCTAGAGTTACATTCGCAAATTCAAGAGTTCGTGGATTTTTAAATGAGGAATCTGTACTGTAGTAGTTAGGTTCAGATGTCAACTTGGCCAGGTGATGGTGCCCAGTTGTTCTGTTGCTGTGGGCTTAAATCGGCATGTGAAATTCATCTATGGCTGATTACACCTGCCGGGGGCTAAGGGGAATGCCTTCCACAATGAGTGAAGCTTAAAGGGAGAAGTCAAGAGAGAGACAAACAGCTCCGTGGAGCACAGCAGCCCAGTACACCTCAGCTCAGCGCTCAGAGCTGGCTCAGACCCAGAGGTTTGGTGATGTAGAAAGGAACCGCACCAGGGAAAGCCATTTGTACCCAGAGGCTGGGAAAGAAAGCCGGGAGATCTCAGTATGTGCCTTCCCAGGTAACAGAGAAAGCCAGAGGAAAGCCAGCTGCCTTTCCTCTGAAAACTGTAAATTTGTGACTAAATAAATCCCCTTTACAAAAGCCAATCCATTTCTGGGGTATCGCATTCCGGCAGCTTTAGCCAACTAAAACGTGTACATTCATAAAAATGAGGTACAGGTGGAATAAAGTACATGCTACAGAAGGGTGGGTTAAGATCCACCAGAAACAGATCAAGGGAGGTGCCTCCAAGGATGCACAAAAGCTACCTTCTGAGACGAGCCCCTGGCCTCTCTGCTTCTCTCTGCCTCTTAGAGAGGAGTTGGGTTTGCAGCAGCAGAGATGGAAATCAGAAGTGCAAGAAAAAAAAAAGAAATTTTAATTTTGTTCTCAGAGCTGGCATCTCAGGAATCAGTCCAACCCCCTCATTTTATTGCAAATAGCCAGAGAAGGACAGCTCATAATGTCTCCAGGGCCCTCCTCAGCCTCTTCGGAGGATACACGCTTTCCGGAGAACCAGATGATCTGTTCCGGGAGCCCTCACTCTTCCTGACCCCCAGGCAGGCCGCACCTTCATTTCCTCCCTGGTCTGTAGGCTTTCTGCCCCCCACTCCTCCATGCCCACAAGGGAGTGAGTGACGGGGCACCAAAGTGGGGGGGGGGGGCTCAAGGTCCCCTCAACCTTCTACAGTCCAGGGAGGGAGCACGTGAGACTCAGTCAAACCAGGGATAATAAATTTCTCTTTTAACAATTCATAACTAAACTTCTTCTTCTTTCTTACTTTATTATTCTTATTGTCTAATACTTAAAAGGAAACAAAACCCAGTGGGAAATGGGCTCCTTTTCCATTTACTAAGTGTGCCACTATGTATCTTCCCTGATCAAAATGATCACAGCTCTGGGTGTGGTTTATCTCATAAAGGCAGCTCAGGTGCTGTGTGTGTGTGTGCATTTTTCTTTCTTTCTTTTTTTTTTTAACATCAATTAAGGTTTTTGCAATATTAAACAGGCAGAAATACTCTCTGCTTCCCCAAAGAAATGTGCTCTCTATTTTTCTGGAATCATGCCATCTTCCCAGCTTACTTTTTGCTTCCCTGCTTTGGGGATCCCTGGGAACAGAGGAGAACATCTCTGCTGTAAGCAAAACAAGAGGCAACCCTCAGCCTCAGCACTGGGCGGAGGCAGGGGGAGCTGGGGGTTCTGGGGGTACCTAAAACAACAGCTGCCGCCTCAGCCAGCCAATTCCAGCCCTATGGGGATTCACGTTGCAGACCTGTTTTGTTCGGTCCCCTAGTCTCCTAATTTTGGGGGTGGTGGTTTCAGCATTAAAAAAAAAAAATCAAGAGATTTTACAGATATAATTTGGATTTCCAGTTCATCCTGAAAGACCAAAGAGATCTGCCAATCTGCAGTGTCTCTTATTTAGGAGCCTGCCTGACTCTGGGGGCGCTTGACTCTTTGATACGTGATCTAGTCCCACAGTCTGATTTGATAGTGGGAGGTCCTGAAGTCAGGAGAGGGACGAGGCTCCCTGCAGTGGAAAGGAAACCAGGACTGGCTAGTTCTGTCACAGGCAGCCTGTACCAGGGGGCCCCCAACTGTTGCACCCTGTTCAAACTGCCTGGTACTGACTTGGTCATTCCACCTCCCTGAGCCTTAGTTTGCTTGTCTGTGAAATGGGTACAGCAGGGGCAGCTCTCCCCTCCAGCGCTCTTTCAGGATTAAGCAAGAGGCATGAGGCACAGCGGGGTATTCATAGAACCAGATTTTCCTTCCCTCCCTCTCTGGACGAGCTAGGACTGGTGGTGTTAAGGGGCATCCCTCTTTTACCTGCTCACCCAGAGCCTGGCAAGTCACAAGGATCCAGTGTTGCTGGTAATTCCGGGAGGCCGGGGGGCCAAAGGGTGCCAGGCCGATGCTGTCCCTGTCCTCAGATGTGATGTTCCGGAAGAACTTGGAAGGCTCCAGCACCCAAGGTCGGGGACCTCCTTCAAACAGCATCTCCTTGGAGGAGCCCAGGGTTACCAAGGCAACAGAGGAGGGGTCCACAGGCTGTGGGAGAGAGAGGGAGGAGGCTCAGCATTCTTCTGGGCAGGGCCTGGGGATCCGGCACCTGGGGCCAGGCCCCGCAGCTGCTTCCTTTACCATGGGAACCTCAGGCATGCACCACCTCCTCTTTGGGACCAGGCGCCTCATCTGTAACACGCACAGGGCTCTGTTTGTTTTTTGTTTTTTACTTATTAGGGTTTTATTTGTGGAATTAAAATAATAGATGAAAATAAGGTAACAACTATCTGTTCAGGAAGAAGAGAAGGATGTTGATTAGCTTTTGATGTTTTAAGACAAGTTTACGCATATTTAAATTGTAAAGGTCACCTCTAAAGGAAAAGCAAAACAATATGTAACTTAGGAGAGAAAACCTGATCCATCCAACAGAAGCAGGAAAAGAGAAAAGAGGCATGGCAAATAGAAAATATAAGTTTCGATGATAAAATAAATGGAAATATATCAGGGATTATAATAAAGGTATGTAAATGAAATGCTAATCCTGAATCTAGTCTCTACAAATAGAAGGCAAAATGGACAGAAGTTCAAAATTATAATGGGAGATTTTAACATTCCTGTTTGATAAACTGCTCAATCAAGCAGGCAAACAACTTAACAAACAGAAAAGATATGAACAATGTAATTATAAGCTTGACCAAATAGACACTGATAGACCCTAGGACCAATGAAGGGTTTTTTTTTTTTTTTTTACATTTTTATTAAGAACAACAAATAAACATACAAACATTCTTGACATGGTTACAATCAATGGCTCACAATATCATCACATAGTTGTATATTCATCACCATCATCATTTTTTTTTAACATTTGCATCTCTCCAGCAAAGGAGAGAAAAAATTCATATATGCCATACCCCTTCCCTCCCCCTCACTGACCACTAATATTTTGATCTACTCAATTTAATTTAACCTTTGTTACCCATATTATTTATTTATTTCTTATCCATATTTTTTACTCATCATTCACAGGGTTCTTATGACAACCTAAGCGAATAAGGGATATGGGACTTCTTTGGAAAGAAAGGAGTCTTTCTTTCTACTCCACTGCTAGGTGGTGTAAAGTGATCTGCCCCTTTCATAAAACCACCTGGTAAAATCCCTAAAAATAGCCACAGCCTTTGAACTCAGGACCTCCCATCTGGAATCTACCCCAACAATGGGAAAGGAATGAGAGAGAAGGAAGCTTATGCCTAAAGAAATGTATGTCACACTGTTATTTATTATAGCAAATAGCTAGCAGCAGTCTAAATGCCACCACACAGGACTGGCTAGGTAAACAAGGTATATCCGTACGCTGGGACGCGGTGCCAGCCCCTAAGGTCATGTCTACCGAGAGCTGAAGGCACAGGATACAGCAGTGATTGCATCATTTAATCACAACCACAGTGTTCTTAAAATCACACACACAAAAATCCTCCCCGCCCCCCACAAAAAAAAATTATATATCATATGACCCAGGAAAATAAAGGCTGCAGTGGCTTTGGCAACATAATTATAGGTGGTTTGTTTCCCCTTAGTATTTGCTCCATTGTGGCTTCACATTTTCTGCAATGAATCTGTAGGCTCCAAAAGCTAAGTCTTTGTGCCTGCTTTGTTCTGAGCACCTAATACCATGCCTGACATTATAATGGTGCTCAAGATTTATTTGTTGAATGAATGAGTGAATGGGTAAATGAAATGATTAAATTCTAAAAGTACCCAGTAAACAATGGATGAATTAAATACATATATTACAAATAAATATATATTTGATCCGTGCATTAACTTTTATAACCTGCCCTGGGGGTCCCTATGTGAACAAAGTATTACTTGGTAGGATCTTCAGTAAAGACCCAATGTCACCCCAGCACTTCTGGGAAGATGTGGGTCCCTCGATATGAGGACACCTCCCCCCAGAGATACAATCAGGGTGCAGAGAATAAGGATTTCCCTGAGGGGTTCTGCAGTGCTGTTCTCTGTAATACCTGCTCAGGCTGGGCTGGGCTGGTCTCCCAGCCGCAAAGGGTCCTCCTGAGGTTACTGCCAAGTCCTTAGCTGTCAACCTGCCTCCAGTTTGGCCCTCTCCATCCCGCCCTCCGAGGGCTGCTAGACTGACCTTCCTGAAACACAGACCTGACCATGTCCCCTCTGCATTAGACTATCTCATGGCTTCCTGCTGCCCTGTTCCCTCTTTATTCCCCTTGGGAACTCCTACTCACACTGCGGGATTCAGTGTTCCTTCTTCCAGGAAGCCCTCCTTCCTCCCCCGCCCATGACTTCCGCCCATGACTTCCACCCTGCCAGGGCAGAAGCCTCATTCTCTGGTCCCTGCTTGGCTTGGCACACATCATTCTACCAAGAAATTATTTGTCTTGGGGCCTGTACCCTGACAAGGCTTAAGGGTAGAGCATATGTCTCTTTCTGTATCCCCAGCATCATCTCACCCCTATGAGAAACAAAAAACCATATGAAAAAAGAAAAACCAAAATTTTTTTAAAAGAAAGGGCAGGAAGAAATTACAAGCACACTGAAATATTAATTCTCAGCTCTCTGATCAGCGAAGATCCAGAAGGTTGACCATACGCTCTGTTGGTGAGTCTGTCAAGAAACATGTATTCTCACACCCTGCTGGTGAGACTGCAAAATGGTACTCGGGGTGGGGAGGGAACTGGGCCATGTCTACAAAATTATAGGCGCATTTACCTTCTTTCCAAGCAATGTCACTTCTGGGAATATCACCTGAAAACACATATCTGCCAATACAGGCATAAAGCTACCCACTGCAGCATTACTTTCAATAGCAAAAGCTTGGAAACAGTCCAAATATCCACAGACAGGGAAATGGTTAAACAGACCAGTGGACTAGCAAAGATCTTTCTGTGCAGATGTCCAGGTTACATTACTAAGTAAAGAAAGAAGGTTCTGAGCAGAAAATATAGCATACAACCTTTTGGATAAGAGAGGAAGGAACCTGCTATTAAACTCATAATCATCCCTGTTAATTTTTGCAAAAAGAAACACTCAAAGTCTGAATGGGATACTAAGAAAAATAGTTATCTACAAGGGATGGGGGTAAAGGGCACAGGGGGGTGGGAAAGAAGCGAGACTTCTAAGTGTACCTTCTAACATAGGTTTAACTTTGAAACCACATAAATACTTTACATAACCAAAAAATAAAAGAAAATCGAAAAGACAAAAAGCAAACCCTGAAACTGTGAAGAAAGGAAGCAAATGAATCTAATTGTACAACAGATTGATAATTATAATGCAGGATTGACCAAGCCTGTTACAGTCACTTATCCTTGAACTAAATAATTCCTTCAACTCTCATTACTCTCATGAGATCAAGATATTTCTCCTTAAGCATTGACTCTGATGGTGCAGAAATGGCTGCCAGGGTTGGGGGGAGGGGTGGGTGCTAGGATCGATTAGTAATGTCTGTCCTGGGCACTGCACAGGTGCCAAGCAAATGACACTTGGCGGCATGTCTTGCTAGGCAGCAACCGTGGCAGCCTCCTTCTGCTCCTTCCATTTGGCCTGTAACGTCTACCTCAGTTTCCCACCTTGTTACTGTAGTCATCCATTCATCTGTGCCCTGATCCTCTGCTCAGCTCCTTCCATCCCCTCACCCCCATAGGGGCTGGGCCCTAATCTCCCAACTGCCAATAGCCTGAAGTCCTTGCACATACAGACTGATAACCATTTGGCTGTCACCCCTTTCCTGGACCTCTACTGCAGTGCTCCCAGCCAGCTGCACTTTAGATATGCAGATGGGACCCTCACTTGAGTGACAGCTCTAAGATGCACATGACCTCAAGGATAGGGAGAGTGCAAAGGAGAAGATGCCTGAGGTCTCCGGGGTTCAGGTTCTCTTGGTTGGACAGTTGCACCCAACCCTTACAAATGAAAGGGTGTCATTTTTCAAATGAGAATTCTTTCCTTTTGACATTTTTTTGCAATATGAACATTTTCCCTGAGTTTGATATAGGTTATAGAATCTCTCTGGGCACCCCTTCCCGCACACATGAGCAACTCCCAGGAGCTGGGGACCCCACTGAAATCCATTCCCAGACTCTTACATTTCTACATGCCCAGGTTTTGAAAACAACAAAAGGGCCTTTCCCCTGCACATGAACTGCTGAGGTTGCTCAGAGCCTTTGAAGGAGCTCAAGACAGTCTCACAGCTTGCTTTTGCACTTTATGTAGGCTTCTGCTCGGACATCACCTCCTCAGAGAGACCTTTTCTGACCCTCCTGTCTTAAAGCAAGACCCTCCCCCTCCATGTGTTGCTCTACTGCCCTTACCCCTATCCTCCATTTTATCTATGTTAATCTGTTTGTTTGGTTCTCTATTCCCACAACTATAACAAAGCCATAGCTAGCAAGCTGTGTGACCTGGAGTGAGTCAATCTCTACTAGCCTGGGTCACCCCACCCGTAGTTTAGAGTCAGGCTTATTCTAGCTTCAAGAGGCTAATGTAGCAATTCAAGGGAGCACGTAGGAAAAGCACAAATGCATGTCGAACACATGCTCAATAAATGGCCTCTGCTTTTTCAACACCATTGTCCAATTTCACAGATGGAAAACATAAATCCCAGCAAAGGTAAGCAATTTATCCAAGAATCCCCTGTTGGTGGGCCTGGGCCTGTCCTGACCCCAAATCCTCTACTCTGACCCTCATCTTGCCACCACAACTAGGAAAAACTCCTCTGTTGGCAAAGCAGGTCATTATACTCCTTGCCAAACATTTTTGCTATTTTCTTGACCATCCCAAAGGGAAAGAATTGTGCGAAGGTGCCAACTGTGTGAAGGTGCCTGCATGACTGATAATTGACAACTGGGGAACTATGAATTATCACCTCCAAGTTTAATTTCCTTACCTCTCGGGCATAAAAGAGTCACAGAATCCTGTGCCGAGGAGGTAGCTTAATAAGACACACAGCTAATGAAAAATGCTCATAAATTGTGAAGACTCTTCAATGAGTGCTGAAGCCCCAATATTCAAACAGGCAAAGACAGAGAGGACAGGGAACCATGCACCTCAGACAAGGCCTTCTCCTCTTGGGGCCTCCGTTTCCCAGTCAGTGAGACAAGGCTCTTACCGCTGGCAATCTGCATTTCTAGGAAACAGAATCTGCACATTCCTTCACACTGATATTCATACTCAGTCTAGGATCAAAAGGCAGAATAGAGGGGGGCGCTGGGCAGCCAGTGGCTGAGGTCACACCTGTGCCTGGATGGCCCAGAGACTCCAGCATTACAGTCAAAGCTCATCGAACATCGCCAAAATGAAGGTAGGTGGGGTCCCCCAGACCCAGGTAGTAGGGGCTCCCAGAGAATGAACTTCACCTGGGACAAGGGCTCTCCAAATCCCTGCAGCAGATGGGAGCTAAAGAGTAATCGGGGCTGCTGACTGAAGAGATGAGGTACTTGGCAAGCACAGACTGGATGGGCCAGTCAGACAGGAGGAGGTGAGCTGTAAGTCGGGGTGGGGGGAAAAGGGAGGGCATGCCTGCACGATCTGAAGACCATCTTTCTTCTGGGGATGAGGGTGGGAGGAAGTCCTTATTTTGTGCTTCTAAGAGCCTCACCCTTCACCTTCCCACCAGCCAGTGCTGTACCCCTGACCTTCACCACCTGCCCGCTGCTAGATAAGAATATCGGAACTCCTAACCCAGCTCTCTAAACTCTTCCTGTCTGACCTCAGTACAGGCTTCATGCTTCTGTCCCTTCCTTCTACTAGGCAGCTTGTCTCTACTTCTCTGTTCATCTGTAACTTGTCTTCGTTGGGACTAAACATTATGTCTACTATGTTCACTGAAATTGTCGGAATGCTGCCCCTAGAGACCAGCAGCCTAACAGGTTAACAGCGACTGTGATTCCTCACCAAAATCCCTGCTTCCTAGGCCTGGCCCTGGCAGCTACAAAGCGCCCAGTGACGATATGCAGAGGGAACTGATGGATGGACCAACAAACCCAGGTTGTAGCAATGACTGCTAGCTGTCTTTCCAGTTTGCACACTCCCCTTCTTCCTTAAGGAAAGATCCCCCATTTTATTCAGGATGGTAAACTGCCTCACTAAAACATTTCCCAGCCTCTCTTGCAGCGAGGTAGGGACAATGGACTAAGTTCTAGCCAAGTGAAATGCAGATGGAAAATACTTTTCTAAACTTTGACAAAGCTGCTAAAGGAAATTTAACCCAGCAGTGCAGTGAACCCCTTTGCCATCCTGCCATGTGAAATGCAGATGTGATGACTGGAGCTCCAGCAGCCATCTTGAACCATGGGGGCAACCTTGAGGACAAATGTCATACATTGGATGATAAAGTGGAAAGACAGAGGCCCAGGCCCCTAATTATTATGGAACTGCCACATTAGCCCTCCACTGCCCATCTCTGATGTCTCCTGTGAGAGAGAAATAAGCCTCTCTATTGTTTAAGACACTCATTTGGGTTTTGTTATTTGTAAATGAACCTGATCTTAATGAACATTAAGGCAGAAGAAACATGAAAGGAGAAGAGCCCCATATCCATCTTTCTCTCTTACCTAATTTGTCTGGTCAAGAAGCCACCTTGACCAGAGTCGGGTCCTCCTCACCTCAGCCCTTGCCTCCCAGCTTGGGACAGTGAACTTAGTCTGAAGCAGGCGCCAGGAAGGGCCTTGGGCTCCGGAGGAAGCACTACAACTTATGGGTGACAGCTGCCACCTTAGGGATTTCAATTTTCTTGAACTCTGCCCTCTGACCTTCTCACACCTCCAGTGTCTGCACGGTGTGTGGGTGGGGGTGGGCAGAGGGGTCCTGACCTTCTCATTTTAAATGCCACCTTCCCTTCCCCCACCTTCTGTGTCATCCTTTCTCACTTTACTTTTTCCATGGCTTAGATATAAAATATACATTACTTACTTACTCGCCTTGTGTACTATCTGTCTCCACTTTTTTCTCTCTCTCTGCTGAATGCCGGCTCATGAGGGCAAGGATTTTTGCCCGTTTTTTTTTTTTTTTTTTGCACAGGGACTAACACACAGAAGGCATTCACAAGTATTTGTTGAATAAATAGATGAATGAAGTAGGAGGAGGGGTCTGGGCCTTTTATACCTAGTGGGCATCTACAAGGGTCTTCTCTTCTGAGTCTGGGGGCCAGGATACCTGGATTGCACTATCACTGGGTAAGCCTGGACACATTTCCCTACTCGTTCGTTCTTTTCTTTTTGGCATGGGCAGGCACTGGGAAATGAACCTGGGTTTCCCACACGGCAGGCGAGAACTCTGCCTGCTGAGCCACCGTGGCCCGCCCCAAACTCATTCATTCTTAAACAAACAAGCCCTTGCTTGGTATCTGCTCTATAGCAGGCACTGCATCAGGGCTAGGGTTTCACAGATGAAAGGTTCTAAACATCCCCAGAAGGGGTGAGAGGGAGAAGAAAAAAAAGAGAGCTTTCTGAACAAGGGAGATGACAGCTGTCCTAGAGGTTGACATGGGTGTTATGGAAAGGCCTGGGAAGCTGGGGGGAGACTCCCCTGAACAAGGAGTGGAGGCTCCCCCCCACTGCATCTCTCTGGGCCTCGTGTAACAGGCAGGGTTCCACCCAGTAAATAACAATTCCATTTCCCATCTGACCGTATGGAGCCATTTCGCTAAGCCTCACAACCGCCCGTTCAGGGAGGTCTCGTTCTTTCATGGTTCATATTTTAAAAGCGCTTCTCATTGAGCACCCACAACCTACCAAGCCCATTTCTCTCATTAGCTCATCGAACTCTCACCACGTCCCTGTGAGGTAGGCACTGTAAAAGCCTCATTTTACACCCGGGGAAACAACACAGAAGGACTAAATTAACCACAGCCACGGAGTGGGCGCGTGTCAGACCTGGACTTACGCCTGGAGTCAAAGCAAAGGCGGCTGTGCCACGAACCCCACAGGCAACCACCGCCTCCCTCCACGGATGGGGAAACCGAGGCTTGGGGACGTAAGTGATCCGTGGACATCATGCAGGTGGCAGAATGTGAGACCCCAGAGTCTGTACTACACACAGGCCTAGTGTCACCAGGCTGGGATTCCACGGGAGGCGGCACAGCCACTCGGGAGTGAACCAGAAGCTTCCCTCTGTTGCGATCCCTGTTAACCCCGCTCTGGCAGGTCATACGGGACCACACTGACATCAGCCGTCAGTGCCCGCCACCCAGCAGGCAATGCAGGGGAACCAGAAAAACTGCAGGAAGAAGGAATTGCTCCAAGCGCTAGTCTGTACAATCGGGGATTTTATACAAACTGGTCAGAGCAACTGAGAGATTCGTATGAGGGAAGGAACGGACAGGGGGTGGGGACGGGACGGGGGTCTTGGGCTCACCTTGAGGGGCAGGTACGCAGCGATGGTGATCCTGGCACTCAGGTGGACGTGGCCATGCTTGTAGCTCACGAGGAGGGCAGTGTACCCCTGGACCTCGGCTCTCACCCGGACACCGCTGCAGTACTCAGACCCTGGCTGGAGCCTCCCTGCAAGGAGGAGGAGACAGTCAAACGACCACCTTGCACTTGCCTTTTGCAGGAGAAAACGTGACAGGCTCAGAGCTCCTCTTTCCTCCTGGGCTCCATATACAATTTGATTTAGTTTTAATTTACATTTGCTTTTACATACGTATAATCCGCACTTAAGTATACACTTCCCAGTGGCTTCCAGTAGCTAGATCAAGACACAGAATATCACTGAAACTCCCACAACCTCCTGCGGACCCTTCCGTCCACAAGCCTACCTCCACTCAAAGAGAACTGCGACCCTGACTTCCAACAGCGCAGCTCAGCTTGGCTTGTTTCTACGTTTATTTAAATGGATCAGAGTGTAAGCTCCTTCCCGCCTAGCTTCCTTCACTCAATGTTGTTGTGAGATCCCGCCTTAGTCTTTGCACATTGTAGATCTTCTGTGCACACTCAGGTAAAGTATACCACTGTGTGGATACACACAGACACATTTATTCATGCTACTGCTGCACATTTGCATTCTCCCAGCTTGGGGCTGTGATAGACAGCACTGCCATGGACATTTTTGTGGGTTTCTTCTGCTGAACATATTCAGGCATTTCTGTGGGCATATATCTAGGAATGGAATAGCTGGATCACAGGGCATGCAAATGATTAGCTTGAGGAGTTACTGTCAAGTATTTTTCCCAGAATGGGTGTATCGATTTAGACTGCTACAGGTGGCTGCTCTTCTTGGTATTTTCATCTTTATTTTAAAAGCCATTCTGGTGGGTGCAGTTTTATGTTTTCTTCCTGCAACTTTTATTCTTTTTTTCACATGGGCAGGCACCAGGAATCGAACCCAGGACTCCAGTATGGCAGGTGAGAACTCTGCCTGCTGAGCCACCGTGGCCTGCCCCCTGCAACATTTTATTATAAAAATTTTCAAACATGCACAAGACCCATGACCATCACCCATATTCTCCAATCAACATCTTGTTATACTTGCCTTATGGCATATCTACCCATTCCTCAGTCCATCTCATTTTTTTAACACATTTGAATGTAATTCATAGATATCAACACACTTCATGCCTAAATACTATCTGTCATGGTCAGCTTCATGTGTCAATTTGGCCAAGTGGTGGTACCTTGTCTGGTTGGGCAAGTGCTGGCCTGTCTGTTGCGATGAGGACATTTCACAGAATTAAATCATGAGCACGTCAGCTGCATCCACAGCTGATTCCATTTGTAATCAGCCAAGGGGTGTGTCTTCTGCAATGAGTGATACTTAATCTAATTACTGGAAGCCTTTTAAGGAGGATTCAGAAGAGGCAGGTTCTCTTCCTGCTTCAGCTGGTGAGCCTCTCCTGTGGAGTTCGTCCAGACCCTCCATCGGAATCATCAGCTTCACAGCCTGCCCTGCGGATTTTGGACTCTATGTTCCTGTGGTCACATGAGATACTTTTATAAATGTTATATTTGCAAGTGTTCCCTGTTGATTCTGTTTCTCTAGAGAACCCTAACTAATACATCTTGGTACCGGGAGTTGTTCTTCAGAAACAGAATCTTAAAAATGGGTTTTTATGAATAGTTTTCTACTCTGACTGGACTCAAAGCACTAAGGACTCTGATTCCCATAATCAGAATGACACTCCCAATCCATGAAGTGAGTTGGCAAAAGAGATAGTCAAAATATCACCATTCGATTCTCCTAATGCTTTGCTTGTACAAAGCCAGGCTCTGGGGGATAATGTTTTTGACAACTTTACAGAGTTTTGTGGAAATAAGAAGTGCAGAGATGTTGGCTGGTTATTGTTAGATACACTGGTTACATTAAGGAGTGAAAGGGATGGGCTTAAGGTTTCAAACGAGAAGCTTAAGCGCCATCTGACAGATGTAGAAGTTTCTATGAGTATCCTGAAGGAAAATCTTATCTCCTGTAGCCATAAACTTGAGATCTCTGAAAATCAGACTCAGAATCTTATTGTAAAGAGTAGCAACTTTACAACGTAAACTGAAATCTCAGTGTTGCATGGTGTCTGCTGTTAAAGTAAGGGCATTGATTGGAAAGGAGTGGGACCCTGAAAAATGGGATGGTGACATATGGATTGATCATGATGTCGGGGTGAGGTTGAAACCCTAGACCATGCTGAGCCTTCTCTAGATAACCCTGTAATAGTTTGCCCTGAGGACATAACTGCCCCACCTTCACCCTGCTTTGAGGAGTTGGCCAACCAACCTCCTCCTCAAGGGATTAGCCCTAGAGTGATTAATCCTGTTTCACCAGATGAAACTGCAAATGAAGGCCCTGAAGCAAATGGCTTGGAAGATATTTCTAATTCTTTTCATGACCCACCCCTATCACCCCTCACTTCTTCCAGACCTATAACTAGACTAAAGTCCCAACAGGCCCCTAAAGGTGAAGTACAAAGTATCACACATGAGGAGGTACGTTATACTTCAAAAGAACGGCGTGAGTTTTCCAATTTATATAGACAGAAATCGGAGGAATATGTGTGGCAATGGATTTTAAGGGTGTGGGATAATGGTGGGAGGAATATAAGGCTGGATCAGGCTGAATTTACTGATATGGGCCCACTAAGCAGAGATTCTGCATTCAATGTTATAGCTAGAGGGGTTAGAAAGGTATTAACAGTTTGTTTGGATGGTGGGCTGAAACATGGATCAAAAGGTGGCCAACATTACCTGAGGTTGAAATGCCAGAACTGTCCTGGTATAATGTAGATGAGGGGATCCAGACGCTTAGAGACACTGGAATGTTAGAGTGGATTTATCATGCAAAGCCTACTCTTACACCCCAGGAATGTCCAGAGGATGCACCTTTTACCAGAACAGTGACAAATAAATTTGTGAGACTAGCGCCATCATCCCTGAAAAGCTCTGTAGTTGCACTTCTCTGTAGGTCAGATATTACTGTAGGAACTGCTGTCACTGAGCTGGAATTCTTAAACGCAATGGAGATGATGGAATCCAGAGGTGACAGAAGGCAGGTGGCAGCACTTAATTGCCAAAGACAGGGTGGACATGGCTATTATAATAGACAGCAAACTCAAAGCAGGAGTCAAAGTTACATGACTCACAGAGATTTGTGGCATTGGCTAGTAAATCATGGGGTACCTAGAAATACAATAGAAGGGCAGTCTACTAAATTCTTGTTCGAGCAGTGTACCTGGTTGTTCATTTTGCTTGGAAGGAAAACTGGCCAGAGGTGTGTTTGTATACTGACTCATGGGCTGTTGCTAATGGTTTGGCTGGATGGTCAGGGACTTGGAAAGACCATAAGTGGAAAACTGGTGACAAAGAGGTCTGGGGAAGAAGTATGTGGATAGACCTTTCTGAGTGGGCTAAAAACATGAACATATTTGTGTCCCATATAAATGCACACTAGAGGGTAACTTCAGCAGGAAGGTTTTAATAATCAAGTGGATAAGATGACCCATTCTGTGGATACCTGTCAGCCTCTTTCCCCAGCAACTCCTGCCATTGCTCAATTGGCTCATGAACAAAGTGGTCATGGTGGCAGGGATGGAGGTTATGCATGGGCTCAGCAACATGGACTTCCACTCACCAAGGCTGACCTGGCTACAGCCACTGCTGAGTGCCCAATCTACCAGCAACAGAGACCCACACTCAGCCCCTGATATGGCACCATTCCCTGAGGTGACCAGCCAGCTACATGGTGTCAGGCTGATTACACTGGACCACTCCCTTCATGGAAGGGGCAGCGATTTGTTCTAACTGGAATAGACACATACTCTGGATGTGGGTTGGCCTTCCCTGCACACAATGCTTCTGCCAAAACTACCACCCATGAGCTTACAGAATGCCTTATCCATCGTCATGGTATTCCACACAGCATTGCTTCTGATCAAGGAACACACTTCACAGCAAATGAAGTGCGGGAATGGGCACATGCTCATGGAATTCTCTGGCCTTCCCCATCATCCAGAAGCAGCTGGATTGATAGAACGGTGGAATGGCCTTTTGAAAACTCAATTATGGTGCCATCTTAGTGGCAATACCTTGAAGGGCTGGGGTAATGTTCTCCAGGAAGCTGTGTATGCTCTGAATCAGCATCTGCTGTATGGTGCTATTTCTCCCATAGCCAGCATCCATGGGTTCAGGAACCAAGGGGTGGAACTGGGAGTGGTACCACTCACTATTACCCCTAGTGATCCACTAGGAAAATTTTTGCTTCCTGTCCCTGCAACAGATATGTTGAAGTCCTAACCCTCAGTACCCCAGGAAATGACCTAATTTGGAAATGAGGTCTGTTACGAATAGAATTAGTTAAATTAAGATGAGGCCAAATGGATTAGAGTGGGCCCTGATATAATATGACAGGTGTTCTTATAAGAGAAGGAAATGTGGACAGAGACACAGAGACACGAGAGGAGAGAAGGCCAGGTGACCACGGAGGGGAGACTGGACTGATGCATCTACAAGCCAAGGCTGGCCGGCACACCCCAGAAACAAGGAAGAGGCCAGGAAGGGGCCTCCCCTCCAGGATGAAGGCTGCCAACACCTCCATCTCCAGAACTGCGAGAGGACGAATTTTGGTTGCTTTAAGCAGGTACTCAGTAATTGGGGTGGAAGCCACCTGAAGAGGCGGCGTGCAGAGAGAGGAGCAAAACATATTCAAAGCAGAGGTGTCCACCCAGCCTGGGTGGGGTGTCTGGCTCAAGGTCAAGCCCTGGGGGTGAGCTGGGGAGGTCTGAGGTAATGTCCACATGCCAAGGGGCTTTCGAAGGTGAGAAGGCATCAAAGGTGAGAATGAGGCCAGAAAGGGACCCCTGTGTCCCAGTCCAGTAGAAAGAGGGTAGAGTCCCAAACACACAGAGGATGTTGCAGGGAGAGGGGCGGGTCCAGTGGAGAGGGAGGCGTGCCTCGGGCAGAGGGAAGGGGGTGGTGGGGGGGTGGGGGGGAAGAGGCAGGATGTTCAGAGATGCAGGCATGGGGCAGAAGGGAGGAAAGGGGCTGGAAGGAGAAGGCCTGGGGCAGTGCGTGGGTGGGGTGCTGAAGCGGGGGAGGGGAGGGTCTGGGATGGGGCTGCTTACAGACACTTCCTAACAACTGCCACTGGAGTCCCCTCATGTGTGGTCTTAATTCAGGAAAGCTCAATGGCATGCATTTGCCAGACAGAAAGAGACTGTTAACTAAGGAGGGGCTCAAATCTGCCTGAACCTGTTGCACAAGCCAGAAAGGGCCCCAGGTGGACATCCCAGCAGGATGAAGACCTGCTGACACCCACCTGGCCTCAAACCCCATGGGTCCACATGGACATCTCTGAGGAGAGCATCGCTCCACCCTCACCAGGAGTCCAGGTTGCTGGGATGCATAATTTTCACACAGCATAGGCCCTAGGCACAAGCCTGCCACCTCAGTCCACACATGTGTCCACACTTTGGGATAATTAAGGAGCCCCCTCGGGGTAATTTTGACACCATGAGATTTTCATCTCCACCTTTTCCTTTTTAGAACCCAAACTTCTTGAAGCATGCCCTTCCAGGGTGCTGAGTGATATGCACCTGCAACTCCCACAAGCTAAGGGATGTCATTCCCATTTTGTAGATAGAAAGATCAAGGCACAGGGTGGGCCACGGTGGCTAAGCAGGTAAGAGTGCTTGCCTGCTATGCCCGAGGACCCAGGTTCGATTCCCAGTGCCTGCCCATGTAAAAAAAAAAAAAAAGAAAGATCGAGGCACAGAGAGGTTAGGCAACTTGCCCAACACCACACAGCTGAAGTGTGGGCTCAGACCCAGAACTGGCCAATTCCAAATCCTGTATTTATTCCTTTGGGACCTCCCAGAAACTGACCCAATGCCAGGTCTGTGCCCCTGCAGGCTGCCCACAAGGATGAATGTGGATGGCATGCAGGGGAGAGCTGGTCCATCTGTTGCCAGTGGGCCTCTTGCTGCAGTGCTTTCCTCCAACCTAAATAGCTACCTTGCTGGCGATACTTTAGATTTAATAAAGCTCAGTTCCTTGGATAGTTCGGAGAGTACATGGCACTGCCCTCCAGGGAAGGACGCTAATGCGGTTTGCTCAATGACTTTTCAGAGATGTTGGGCTTCCTCCTCTGAGCAGTTTCAAATTAAAACGGCTCTGCAAGTAATTACAACCACAGCGGTGTGTCAAAGCCACCTGGCACCACAGGTGATCCCATACACTTCTCCACCATTTAAGCTTCCCAAACACAACCTGACATCAAGTGACTCCTCTGCTCAAACACCTTCAGTGGCTCCCCAGTGCCTGGACACTTAGCTCCAAGCCTCTCCAAGGCCCTCTGTGATTTAACAAGTTGTGTAAACCCAGGCTTGCCGTGGGGAGGGGAGATACAGGCACACACGACGCACTGGCCTACCTAACGCCTTTGCACAGCCCCTCCCGCTCTGTTACTTCTAACCCCAACTACTTTCTAAGCCCCACCCTCAGCCTGGGAGGCCCCATTTCACAGAGCCATTAAAGCTCCAGGGTTAGAATTAGACACACCCAGATACATAATTCTTCGCCACCCCATGCCTCCATGGACGTTGGCAAGCTGTACAGCCTCAGTTTGGCCATCTGACACATGGCCAAACAGCAGTCCCTTCTCCTACAGTGTTGTAAAGCCTAAATGAGGTCATGCATGCCAAGTGCTTGCCCCAACCTGGCAGGGTTGACATCTGATTAACTGCCACGGCTGCCAATGGAATCATCATCAAAACTCCACAGGGGATGCTGGAGAGAAGAGATAAATGTCTGTGCCTTCCAAGCCTCAGGAGATAGGGCCTTCCTTGCATGCTACCAAGGTGTTCTGATTGTGTAACTGTCCACAGCGTGGTCTGAGCCCCTACTACATCCCAGGCATGAAACAGGCACTCTGGCCTACAATTCTCTTTAGGATGATGCCCATTTTACAGATGTGGGCACTGAGGCTTAGAGAGGCAAATTATTTGCCTGAGGCCACACAGTTGGCTAGTCAGACCAGACAGGAGCTTGACAAGGGGACAAAGGCTATTCCTCATGCTGTGGCCCTCACTGTTACCTTCAGCCCCCAATTTAGAATTCTGGAGTAGCCCTTGTAGAGAACTTGAGGGTTCTAGCCCTGGGCCTGGTTTTCTGCGTCTGCCAGGTAGTGCCAGCTTACCTGGGAGTGGCTGAAACACACCCTGGTTCTCCACTTCGACCACCAAGTCGAAGTGGGAGCAGTCACTCAGGGTGACGACCTCGCTGGCCCCACCAGGCATGAGGCCATTGATCCTCAGGGGCAGCTCCAGGGTCTGGCCCACCTGTGCCTCCACCTGGCAGGGGGCAAATTCCATGCTGCTGGGCTCAATCACGTACACCTGAAGGAGAGGGACAAGGACAGCACCATCAGCCTCTACCGGGAGAGGAAGGGCTGCTGCTTGGCTTTACAAAGAGCTGCCGCGTATTGGATATGGAGGCTGCACTGGGGAGGAGCCGGCTCTCAAGTGAGCTGCTGCGCTTGTGGAGTTCCCTCTCATACCAATGAAAAATCTTCATAGCCCTTTTGAAATCTGAAACTGCACTGGGTGGTGGGAAGGTAGGCTCCTAGGGAACAGGGTGAGGGCGCCTGTAGACAGAGCTTCCTGGGAAAGGTGACCTGTGAGCTCAGGCATGACAGCCACAAAAGGGGCAGGAGGGAAAAACATTCAGGAAGAAGGAACAGTCTGTGCAAAGGCCCTGAGGCATGCACAAGCTCAGCATCTTAAAGGATCAGTGATCAGGCCCAAGTGGCTGGGATGGAGGGAGCATGGGGAGAGTGAGAAAAAATGGGGCCTGAGAGGATGGGGCTGTGGTAAGGACTCTGATTTCCCCAGAGTGAGACAAGATACCTCTGGAGGATCCCATTACTCCAGCTGCTGTGTGAAAATCAGAAGCCAGCTGGCCAGTGAGGAGGCGGGTGGAAAAACCCCTGCAAGATGATGATGGCTTGATCATGGTGGCTAACAGTGGAGGGGTTAAGACTGGGTCAGATTTGAGATACGTATTTCTGAAGGTTCCATTGTTTGGATTTATTGGCTGGAGGGGATGAGAACGCAGCATCAATACAGCAGCCATAATAATCATGAACACTTATGGGAGACTTACTCTATACCAGGCTCTTCTAAGAACACAACTAACTCATTTAATGCCCTCCACCCATTGTTAAGAAGGCTCTATTGCCAACCTCATGTAACAGATGGAGAGACTGGCCCTGGGAGGGTTAGGAATCGCCCAAGCTACAACATGGTGGGGTCTTCTGGAACCCAAGCAGGCTACCCCAGAATCCAGGTTCTAACTATTATACTGTGCTACCTTTGGAGGAATTGTCCTCAGGCTTTTGGCTCAAGCAACTGGGTGATGGCAGTGCCTTTACTGATTCAGAGAAGCTTGGGAGGTGGGGCAGAGTGATCAGCAGGCATGGAAATATTTGATAATTAGGCTGGATCTAAGTGGTCTCTGTTAAATACCTCTTCATCTGAGCATTATATTCTTTGGGTAGGTGTGTGTGTGTCTACGAGGATCTCAATAAATAGATACAATAGAAATAACCTGTCCATCCATGCTTTAGATGCTATAAGAGAAGGACACACTGTGGAGCTTCCATTTCTGCCCTAAATAAAAGGGGTTGAGGTAAGAACCAGGGGGTCAGGTAGTGACCCGCATCACTCTGCTAAAAGCCAGGTAGGTGCAGGGCCCCAGTGTGGGAAACACCTGGCTCTGTACCTGAACAGGAAAGGGGGGTCTGGACTCCTGGAATCTGGGGGCTTCCGTTTCATTGTGCATCTAGAGCCCAATACTCAGTCTTCCAACATGGAGATTCATATCTTTCAGCTCCGAAAATTTTCCTAGAGTTGCCCTTTTGATTATCTAGAGCCTTCTGTCTTCTGGTCTCTGCTCCAGAAACTTCAGCTATGTAGAAGCCAGCCAGTCTGGTGAACCCCCCAGGATCACACATACCCAGAGGACACATGGTTGTGTTGTGTCCGTCCCTGAAACAACTGTGAGCTCAAGGGCAGGGCCGGAGCGGGAGCCCCTACCACCACCTCCAGGCACAGGACTAAGACTAAAGGCTGTTTCTGAGTTACGTCTGAGGGTTGGTTCAGGAGGTGGCTAGAGGCCGCCAGGGCCAGCCGCCTACCACGGACCATCTGGGCCCCTGGGGACATACCTTCATCTCGCCAAAATGCAGGGGGTTCTGCACATCGTTTGCCTGGATCACACTGAGCCCGATGTCGCTGCCTGTGGTCATCACACCCTTGACGGTGATCGTGGCGACAACATAACTTGAAGAAGACCAGCTGAAGTTCCCACTCCCACCGTGGGCCTAGGGAGGAAAAACACCATCCGATCAGCCCTCCCCCCAATCCTCCCATCGGGTCAGCCCTCCCCCCAATCCTCCCATCGGGTCAGCCCTCCCCCCAGCCCTCCCATCGGGTCAGCCCCCCCTCCCCGTCCTCCCATCGGGTCAGCCCTCCCCCCAGCCCTCCCATCGGGTCAGCCCTCCCCCCGGTCCTCCCATCGGGTCAGCCCTCCCCCTGGTCCTCCCATCGGGTCAGCCCTCCCCCCTGGTCCTTCCATCCGATCAGGTCAGCCCTCCCCCCCCGTCCTTCCATCCGATCAGCCCTCCCCCTGGGCCTCCCATGGGATCAGCCCTCCCCACAGCCCTCCCATGGGATCAGACCTCCCCACCCCCGCGTCCTCCCATGGGATCAGCCCTCCCCCCGGTCCTCCTATGAGGAAGCCAGGGGTAGGAGGAAAGGGCACGTGCAGACACACACACAAGTCAATGCTCCCCACTCCTGGAGGACCAAGACCTGGGTCGGGGTGCCAGGCTGCAGGCTCCTGAGGGCCCTCCCTCTCCCCACCCTGCCTACTGTCCCGCCCTCCCATTCTGAGAACCTGAGGACCGACACATACACACATGCCATGAGCAGACCCTGGAACCCAAGCATCCCTCCCAGAGCTCAGGGTGGAATGGAAGAAACTCTCGGCTACAGAGACAGGTATAGGATGGGGTCCAAGGAGACACCACTTCTCCCAGCACATACCCCCTGCCTCTCCAAATCATCAGCCACTTAGTAAACGGCAGTCTATCTTCCTCCCCGATCAAGGGTTTGGACCCCCCCAACCTCTAGGGGCCAGGGAGGTGACACACAGAAGTGAACCAGGCAGCAGATGCCAGTGCAAAGACATGATAAATTCAACTGGCACCTGTCCTTCCTGCCAGGCAGACAGACCCCGGGGACTGATATCAGCTCCTGCCTATTTAATGCCACGTGGGAAAATGAGTGTCAAAGATGATCAGATGTGCCAAGTGACAGGCTTGAAATATTCTGTTTGTTTATTTGTTTGTTTTTCACATGGGCAGGCACCAGAAATCGAACCGGGTCTCCGGCATGGCAGGCGAGAACTATGCCAGTGAACCACTGTGGCCTGCCCTGGCTTGGAAATATTTTTCCCTTGGATTTCAACATTTCCCTAAGAGGTCTGTTTATTTTCAGAAAAGAAAATATTTCCGACAGCAGATATGAAAGAGTAAATGGAAGTTGCACCTGTGTTCCAGGTTTTTTTTACTGAGCTTTCTTTATCTTTTAAGTTTTTTATTTCTCTGATGGCCAAAATACATTGCTGTGAGACACACTTTGGAAAATATAGACAGGCGTAAAAACTCTCTGATCTACACATCTCTCCGACCGCCAAAGGGTAATATTAAAAGCAATGGAACAGGCAAAAAGCTAAGAGCCCACGCAAACACCCAGATCTGGGGTCTCCTGGTTACCTTTATTGTGTACTGATAGGCGCCTGTCTTCGGTTGCCATGGGAACGTCAGGATGCTGGGCACGAGGGTGATGGGGATGTGTATTTCCACCTCCTGCTGATTTCTCACAGGCACCCGTAACACATGGACTCCTCCATCCTACAAGGGGGTGGGGGGCATTGCACATCACCCTGACAGTTTCCCCCAGTCAACCAGAACCCTGCCCCTACCTGGGAGCAGGTCACAAAGATAGAGTCTGCGAATATGGAGGAGTGGAGAGGAAGCTTCCAGAAACCTACAGCCTTCTCAGTTTCCATGGGGATGGCTTTCCCATGTAATGTTTACTCACATAAATGCGGTGACAATACCCATGGGATCCCTTGCAGGGTAGATATAGTAATTTCCACTTTAGAGATGGGGAAACTGAGGCTCAGGGAACCAAAGCAACTTGCCTCAACACCCCAGAGAGGAACGTGTCAGACTTGGATAAGAATCCATTGTCCAGTCCAAAAAATCATTTTTTCTGCTATGTCCTGCTACATAGGTCTGTGAGAGGTTTTGCAAAGGGTAGAAAAATGGGAATACCCATGCCAACTTTCCAATCATTACAAAGCTGCTCCAACCCGAAACTGATCAATATTTTAACCACTAAAAAATTTTAAAGACTTTGAAGGCACCGAGGAGCCTAACTCCCAGGTGGGGTAGGGCTTGTCCCTGGTCCTTTACTGGCCCAAGACCAGAATACTGTTTCCCAAAACAAGGGCTTCTATCCTCGGTCCTAGAAGGAGCAGGCTTGTAAAACCGGGGCAGGGAAAGGGGTGAGGAAGAGGAGTACTCTGACCCAGTGTCTGAACAGGAAAAGCCCAAAGCCTACTATCCTCACTCCCACCTCCCGTGCAGCTGGGGACTCTGAGCCTACAGAGGGGAAAGAACCCCCCAAGGCACCCACGAGGACACACAATCTGGTTGGGGCTTTGGTCCCCCAGCTCCCAGGTGGGCTCTCAACTCCCAGGGCCACCTTCCAGCCCAGGTGGAAGTTTCAGCCCTGCGGAGCCAGGCTGCGGGCAAAGGGGGCGGCCGAAGGGGAGGGACCGACTCGCCTGGTCCACCACGGAGGTGAGGGCCGCGTCAATGGTTGTCTGACCCCTCTTTATCGCCCTGATGTGATGGTATGACCCATTCTGGGAAGACCAGAGCACCTCGAAGAACTCAGGAGGAAGCACGGTTTCGATTCGGATGTTCTGGAAGGCAAGGCAGGGCAGGCGAGAGGTGCTTTGGGGAAGACTCGGGAAAGTCAGAATGTAAGAAAGAAGCAAAAGGGTCTTAAAACAGCAGCCAGGCCAGGCGCAGGGGTCTCTGGGGCCCAGAGGCCTTCAGACCCAGGGAGAAGGCCTAAGTGAGGCCGAGTTCCCCAACCTGCCCTGTACCCCAGCCCTGTGAGCTCTCCCAGCAGACTTCCATGCATGTCTCGGTGCTTCCATTTCTGGTTACCCCTGAGGAGGTCAACCCCAGGGAGTGTGAGGCTCCGGTTAACCTTCTTAGTCCCTGAGGTCTCAACAGGGAAACTGTCTTACTGTGTTACAAATGAATTAAAATCCCTGTAAGACTAACTTAAAAAAAAAAAGTGCTTGACCTAATCTTTGTTTAATAGCATGAGGAAGCAACGACTTCTGCAAAGAAACCAAAGGTGAACCTCGCCTCCTCCTCCTAAAATCTCAGGAACCACTAGAAAGGTCCTAGATGTTATAACCGGCAATCCGGGGAACTTCTTGTGGAGAGCAAGCAAAAAAAAAAAAAGAGCCAAAGATTCTGTATCTCCCCCATTTGTAGTATACTACTTTCCAGAGCCAGAAAGTCAACTGACATGGATGGGCCTGTCATGCAGGGACTCCCTGATGGACAGTTATAAGATATTCCTGGCCCAACAAGGAAAAAGCCAAAAGGACTCCCCAGTCCTTTTCAGAGCAGAAAAAAAATGGATTCCCTGTGCTCTGAAATCCCCAGGTTAATGGAGAAGGAAGAGGGGGGACAGCTGGCAGAGGCTACCTCCTCCATCACCACCTCCGTGTCCCTATTGCTTGGGGCATCCTCTCCTGCCTCCAAGCCCTCTAAGGAAGTTTGCAGGTATAGCTATGGGATGCAGATGTGCAAAGGGTTTTGCAATGCCCCAGGAACTTGCAACAATGTTTCCCATGGACCCAAAGCAGCGCTTCCGACGGCCCAGCAGCTGTGTCTCCCACGGCCCCAGCAGCAGTGTCTCCCACAGACCCAGCAGCAGTGTCTCCCACAGACCCAGCAGCAGCACTTCCCACGGACCCAGCAGCAGCGTCTCCCACGGACCCAGCAGCAGCGCTTCCCACAAGGTGCATCCCACCTTGGCACCCTACGAAGGCCCGAGGCCGGCACTCACATCTGACAGGTAGACCTTGTTGCTGGACTTATCAAACACCTCAACCATCATTTCATATAGGCGGCCAGTCTCGAGCACCCACCTGTCACCAGGACGAATAGCAAACCCTACAAAGCAGGAAGGCAGAAGAGTGACCAATCAGGACACCAGGGACAAAGGGATTGAGAAATGATCTCTTTAAGGAGAATGGGACCAACCCACCATCAGAACAGGAGCTGAGGATCTCTCCCCTGGAGAATGACTGGGGGCTCTGGAGAGTGAGAGCTAATCCTGTCATCAGCCCTGAACACACAAAACCTAGGCTAATCTCTCAGACTCTCTGGGACCGATAATGAACACGTCCCACTCCAGTGCCCAAGTGCTCACTCCCACTTCATCCTCTGCACAGGCAAATCTAAGCTCTTAAACCTGAAGGGAGAGACTTCCCCTAGTAAGCCTGCCCTGTCCTTCGAGGTCTCTATCTGCACAGTGCTGTGTGTTTTCACATCTCCACGCCATTGCTAAAGCCATTCTCCTGCAGTGAGGCCCTCTCCTTAAAAGACACTCCCTCTGAGAAAACACCTTCCTCAAATAGCATCTGTCTGAAGCCTTCCCTGTGCATTTCCGTGTGCTAGCTATTTACCACTGTTCTGTCACTGCCTGACTGCGATGGCTCAGGGCCCCTTGAAGCCAAGCCCAGGGACCCGTCTGGAAGTCCAGTCCAGGCATATAGAATATACCAGAAAAACCCACAAAGGGCAACTCTATCTAGTGTTACTACTTTGCCAGAGATAAGGGATTTCCTCCTGAACCAAACAACACTTTCAAGGGGTGACTAACAAGATGCTGTTGGGATTCCTGTTGCACGTCAGTCAGACACCATTGTGACTGAACTACTTTGAGGCGCTCAATAGGTGAGTCGACTTGGACCAAAGGAAGTGTTTCCATGGAGACTCAGGATGACAGATTTGTCCTGGACATCCCTTAAGTTGCTCTCTGTTATAGAAGTTTCCAGGTCTTCCCTGTGCCTCTCTGGACCATCCGTGCCTGAGGATGCCTCCACCCCCCAGCCCCCAGCCCCAAGGTATCTACAAATGGTCACAATCACCTTAGAAACCCCTAGATAACTGAGCTGACCACTAGCCCCTCAACCTCCGAAGGTCCCTAGCAATGGTCAGGTCTGGACCATGCCCTGGAATAACATCATGTGGAAACAAAGCCCTCTACTGCTCTACCCCAACCCATTTCCCTGTTCAGGCAAACCTTTCAACTGCCCGAGCTCAGGTCTACGTTCTCTGCTGTTTCTGCACAAGGACCCAGCTAAGGGCTGGTGAGCAACCCACAAAAGAGCAGGATGGAGGGCTAGTTCCAGCCTCAAAGGCGAAGGAACTGGCTATAGAATGAAGCATTTCATGAGGCTATTGCTTAAACGCTCACATAATCATAAACAAGCAACTGTAGGAGGTCCCAGGAGGTCAACACTCACCCAGGTATCCAGGCTCAACCACATAAATCGTGCTGTTGGGTAACCTGGAAGCACCCTGCATCCGGATACCTGAATTCTCAATTAAGGAACAAAACACAAACCAGCTGTCAGGCTTTAGCTCGGCAGGAGGGTCTGACTATTGTCATGCCATCACGTGCATAGAAGTGGGGCTAACACTTGGCTGGCTTAGGCCAAGTGGAACAAAGCAGTTTTTCAGAGTCAAAGGACTCACTGTGCTTTCTACACTAGAAAGGACACTCTCCCCAAGAGATACCGGGAACCACCCGGGGCACATGCACAGGTTTGGAACACACCAATCCACGTGCCAGTGTGGACACAGCCTCAGCCAGCTTCCCTCTGCCAAGGCTGCAGGCCCCGGAGAAGTTTCTGGAGATGAGGAGTGATGTTCTGCCTCCACCACCACCTCCCACCCCTGGGAGCCTCTCCATGAGTCATCCGCAGAGGTGAGCAATTCCACTCCGCAGTGCTGCTATTTTGGTTCTTGATGATTTTTGGACGGTTGAGGGAAAACAGGGCTATTTTTAGCCCAGCCTGGCTTTCAAAGAGAAAAATGGCTTGACTTCAAATAAGCAGATGTTTTACACACATGCGAGCCAGGGAAGAGGATACTGCGGTGGTCGAGGACGAGGCTGCTCTGTCCCAAGTGCAACGCGGTGACCACGGATGTTTCCTGGGCCAGGAGGGCTGCGGGCTGCGCCTGGTCTCGCTCGGGGCCTGGGACGCTGTTTTGAAGCTTCAGCTCATACTGGTCAGAAGGCATTGACAGTTCTGGACCCCCAAAGCCAAAACAAAACACAAAGAACAGAGACAGACAGAGAGAGAGAGAGAGAGAGAGGTGAACTGTTAGCAGCCAATACATCAACACCCCCTAATCTCTGGATCCTGCTGTGTGTACAGCTGCTTGGTTTTTTGTTATTGTTGTTTTTTGCTTATTTTTTTTCCATTTTTAACATTTTAATATTATTCTCTATGCCTCTGGACAGAGCTGACACTCTCCATGAATTTTTAGTTGCCTTTGTGTGTGTGTGACAGCTGGACGCTGCTTTTTTCTCTCTATCTTTTTAAATTGACTGCAGCTTCTGACTCCAAATGCCAACTGCTTGAAGGATACTGGCATTAGCCTGATTTCTGTTCATCGCGGCAGGGAACTCTCACAGAAGTAAGTGCACTCTTTGGCTCTAAGAATCCTCTAAGGGACCACGGTGAGTTTCACTGGACCTGGCTAGCCTCTGGGGGTTTCTAAAAAGGCCCCAGTCAATGGTCTCCTGCCGGGGTCCAAGAGAAAATTTGCAGAGAATTTACTCGGTTGCTATTCCAACCATCCATCAATGTTTCCCTGCTCTGTGTCATGCTGAGAACATTTTGTGGAAAAGAACTCACCCTGCCTGAGCCAGGATGGAGAACAATTTCGCCAGGGAAATAACGGGTTCTGCAACCCCCACTACGTCTGTGTCAACCTTTCTCACCTGGTAGGAAGAGACCGCTGGCATTTTTGACATAATAATGCCTGCACTGATGGAGAAACTGAGATGTAGCAGGGCTGCTCGGGGCTTTCTATGCACACCACCTCGTTTTAGCCCTCAATAACCCTTGAAAAAGGTACTACTGATAGCCACATTTTAGAGATGGCAGAATTGTTGAAATCAAGATGATAAACTTGCTCATGTTCCCACAGCTGGTGAGAAGCAGAGCTGGATTCACACATGGGAGGTCCGGACCATTTAAACATTCCCTAACTCCTTAGAATGACCCCATAAACCACTTGCTGATCTTACAGTGTGGTAATGCTCTACCTCCAGCAAAAGATGGGATGAGGTCAACGGCCAACAATTTTCCACTCCCCCGTCCTCTCCAAGTCCCGGCAGAAGACCTGGCACAGAAGGGGCCCAAGTCAAGGCTCCTGGAAGAGTTTGGGCGAAAGCTCTTTTCAGGAATCAGGTCCCAGTGATTTGCCCGAGAGCAGAGACCCCTGGACCACTGGTATCACCCCAGAACTGCAGATTACTGCCCCTACCCAAGAACTGCTGGGTTAGAAACTCTGGGGATGGGGTCCAGCAATCTGCATTTAACAACCCCTCCTGGTGGCTCTGATGCATGCTAGGGTTTGAGCAACCCTAAGCGAATACACGGCCCATTTCCTTATCGCTTAATTAGGGGAAAATCAGCAGAGCTGGGCTGCCGTTCTGGCAGATTAGGGGCCCCACGTTCAGAAATAGATGGAAGCGCATCGAGGGTAAATGCCACAAGAAAATAATTCCTCAGTAAAGCAGCATTACTCCATGCTGTTCTATGAAGCCCTAGCTTCTCCCTCTATGTTGACTTTAAAGTTCTCCAGAAGGGTAACATACCAAGGGATCTTGCATGACAGAGATAAAAACTCCTTTACAAAACCATAAGATCATGAAAACAAGGGGCTTGTCTGACAGACTCCTTAAATACCTCTTGCAATGTGGAACAAGAAGCACTGTCTATGGAAGTCCTTTGCAGATGTTTGGGTCACTGTCTCTGTCCAGTTGCTTGCTCTGGGGCCACAAACAGAGGAAGCCTGCTCCTGGGGCCCCAGAATAGCCCGGCTTACAATCTGGAAGTTGTAAATGGCATTCCCCACAGCTGCCCTTCTCCAGGCCAAGTGGCCCACATTCTTCAAGGAGACAGGGTCTCCTACCTCTCCCTCCCCTGGCCTATCCTTTGGATGTGCTTCTAATTGTCGTCACCCCCACCCCACCTGCCACGTAAAATCCAAGATTGACCATAAGGTTTCTGGGGAGGTGAGCCAAGAGTGACGGGAGGCTCACTCTCTTGCCTCAGACCCCCAGACTCGGCGCATGCAATCCAGGGTGCATTAGTTCTGGGAAGCCTTGGCTCAAGCGTGGGCTGGCCTGCAGTTCCTTAAACTCCCAAATCTTTGCCAAATGTACCCCAGCCCAACATCTGCTCATGCAGGTGGTTTCCCAAAGGTTAGTGCATTCATCTCAGTGATTTCTACCATTCCAACCACTCGAGTTCTTTTCAGATACCGATTCCACCAGCCAGCATATCCTTCCCACATTTGTTACATCGAATACTTTGATCATTGTGCTATTGCGTCTTGAACTAATTCAAACACCCAAAGGGACTGATTAGAGCCCCGTGGCCCTCCACCAGCACCAGCAAGCCCCAGACATACCAAGGCCTCTGCTACACGCTCTCAGAGTGCCCTCCTCATCCTCGCTCATGGAGGTCACCATCTGATTGAATGTTTTCTTGCCCCCACTGGATGGTGAGTCCTGCTGGCCACTGTTCACCCACACCCCAAAAATGCTATGGCACAGAGTAGGCACTCAATAAATGTGCTTGAAAGAAAGGAAGCAGTGCCCCACCCCAACCAGAAAAACAGGGGAGGAAAGAAGGCAGACAAAAGGAAACAAAAAAACATGGAAAGAAAGAAGGAAAATGAATTTGTAAGGAAGGAAATCCACAATAAAATAGAAAGAGTTAATCTGGGGTTATAATGAGGCAGCATGTTGGGAAGTCCCTGTTGACTGGGACCCCCAACATCCAACCTGTAATTCCTCCTTTGGGATGTCATGTGAGACAGGGGAGGTTTCCTGCTGAAATTCAAGTTCCCTGTAGGGACAGCATTCCCCCAACTTTCCTGTCGAGTAAAGCTACTAAACATGACAGCAATGTGAATTATATCTCAATTAAAACGCACACACACACACACTACTTCTAAAAAAATGGAGAGTGCATTTGCATTAAACACCTTGCTCACGGGTGGCTCATCATTCTCCCACAGCATCCATCTGGCAGTCCACACCAGCGCCAGGTCAACCGGCATCATCAATCACACAGGTGTGCTTATTTTTTGGAGGAATTTTCCATCTCATTACTCCACTGATGAAAGAGAGGCAATCTGCCCGTTTTCCTGTCTCAGGGAATCTTCTGTCTGCTGCAATTCTTTGACTTCTATAACAGGTCAGCGAGCAAACCTGCAAGTATTCTTGGGCCTCTGGGGAAGAGTAGTTCCTCTGCTGGGCCATGACACTTGAACCAATTTAGGGTGAGCTGTTCAAAGCTTTCTATGAAGCTCCCTTCACTGGCTCTGGGACAGAGGTGGTCAGCTTTCATCTCCCAGCAGCTCATGCAAACAGACTCTCTCCACCTTGCCCATGAGAACTATAAACCATCCTTAGGAAGGTTCCTTGTTTTTCTATTTTTGGGGAATGCAGGGTAGAGGAGGGGAGAGTTCCATCTCATACAGAGGAGTTGCTAAGGCCAAGGAGCCCAAGAGATTTGTGATCTTCACATTTTTCAAGCCTCAGTTTCCTCATTCATAAAATGGGGTATTAATAAAATCCCTATCTCATAGGGTTGTTGGCTTATGAAATGAGGGTTAAGTGGGTTATACGAAAAGCACTAGCATCGTGCCCAACTTTTTGAAAATGTTCACAGTTCAATGTTACCAGCTGGGAACTGAGCTTTTCATACCGACTTCTTTTAGGTCTCAATGCCACTTTCTTGTCAGTGTTCATATATCATCTAATACTTCTGAGAAATCCCTGCTCATGCCCTCCAGCTTTCTAACATGCTTGCCCATCGCATTCCTTGTTAGGATGCCGTATCGGAGCTCCACCTCTGCACCACCCTCCCTCTGTGAGAGCGTCAGGGAGCTACACCTACGACTATGCCTGTCCTTTTAGAATCTGCTTTCCTAAAGTCTAGGATGGACACAGGGCTCTGGCTGGTACAGCTCATGTCGGCTTCAAACATTCTCACCATGCCAAAAAAAAAAAGCACATTGCACATACTCAAGAAACACGAGTCTGCCTCCCTTTGGTGAGCTCCCCATTGTTGGTGAGAACTCAGCCCGGAGATTGGAGGGCGCCTGTTCTCGGCTTCCTGGGCCTTCTGAACGATGATGGTGACATGTTCTGCCACATAATAACAACTAACAATGCGCTGCTCCTAGCTGAGCATGACAAAGAGACCCAATTTATGGGACAAAGCTCAAACTGCTTACATGCTGAAGTATCAACCTGCCTCTTTAATGATTACTGCATCACAGGTGCAGCAGCCTGTCCACCTAGGGAAGCCACCTGCCTGCCCCTGGACATGCCTGCAGCCACACAGAGGGACCCGCCCTGAGTCCAACATGCTTGCCCCTGAGACCTATTATAAACTGTGCCCTGGCTATTTAATATACATACACTTAGACAAAATAATAATCCTTAGAAGAACCTGGTGCCACCATAAGAGCATGCATCATTAAAACATATCACACGCTCACAGCACTTTAGAATTTGCAGAACAACTCCACATCCATCGTTTCACGCTGCCCTCACAGCAAAGGCAGAAGGGGCTCGAGGACTCCAAGGGGGAACTGAGCTCCAGAGAGGGACTCTGGCTTGCCCCTGGTTGTCCGCATGTCCAGAGATAAAGCCCCCTCCAGTGCTCTCTCCCACAGTCATGCTGCCAGTGGAGCACTCTTAATTTTCTTAAAACGAACAGAGACATCTGCCCTGCTCACCCGATGCGCCGTGGACCCACCTGTGATTCTTCCTTGCCTGACCTTCTGCACCCTGTAGCGAATGGAGGTCCCCACCATCAGGTAGACATCGTAGGCAGGGTTCAGAAGGATGTTCTCCAGAATCAGCAGCCTGACTTCTGCAGGGTGTACGTTCTTGGGAGGAAGAAGAGGGCGGGAATGGTAAGGGAGGGTGGGGGGATGGGGAGGTGATGTGGTCCAGAGAAAGAGAATTTCAAAACCCTTCAGGATGTCCACTTGGGGATTGAGAGGTAAAGGGTGAAAAAACCAAGGTGATACTCAAAACCCCACACCTTCAGACCTCAGAAATTGTGAAAGACTGTAAATGGGAGAAAGACTGCCTGGGGTCCCATAACCTGGCACCTCTCCAGGTTATCTGATCCTAGAAGGGTGTTTTATTGTCTTTGAGCTGTTTTATGACCCTATACATTGTAGGAAACTGATGGTAAAGCAAATGATTCTGGTCCACAGAAATGCAAATAAATGTCCTCAAGGGGAGGTACAGGGGACTTTTCCTATGGACACTAACTGGTTTTGTGTCCATTTCAGGATTTCTGATGACTTATGCATGTGTCTGGTCTTTGGATTCTCCTTTGGAACAGCTGTAACATCTAACTGGTTCCCTCCCTAAATAATAAGTTAAAAAAACCTTTGACACTTTAAAAAAATATGTTTAGGGCTTGGATGCACGGCTGGTTCAGTGGTAGAATGCTCGCCTTCCACGTGGGAAAGACGGGTTTGATGCCCAAACCGTGCACCCCCACACAAACAAAGTTCTGGGTTCCTAACTTGGGCTCTGTGGCAGGTGCTTTCCAGCATGGCAGCTGGGAAGACCATTTATTTACTGACCACAGGAAGAACTACAAGTCTGTCTTTCCTGCCCAGCGGTGGTCCACATCCGCCCCAGCCCTGAACATGGCACAGGAGCCCAGTACACCAAAGAGGCAAAACCTAACCACCAAGCACTGAGGGATTAGCTCCTGTAACATGGCATGCCCCATGTTTCCCAAACCTCCAGGAACTTCCCAGACCACTGGCTAGACCATGAAAGAGCGTGAATCAAAAGAGTGTTTCTCTCTCTGATATTTTTCAAAATTAAATGGCAGATACAGTAAGTACCACAACTTTCCTCCCATGTGCTCCAGGAGCCTCAGGTTTGCGGCTGAAAAGGAGGCGAGGGACATGGTCATCAGTGGCTGTTCACCCACAAGAACGGGGAAGGGCCCTGGGAGCTTGGCTGAACCAGCACATCTTCTCTCCTTTTCTCCACCCACCCCGTCAAAACGGGACACTGACGGGGAGGCAGGACTGGTAAGGCTGGGACAATGCGGGGTGAGGGTGGGGTGGGGACCCAGCCACCCACCAAATGGGACTATCAAGCAACGAGTTTCAGGGCTCGAGTTGGGGTGGAGAAGAGGGGGCAGGAAAGATACCAGGGAGCCCCGAGGTTTTTTTTATACAGAGCCCCAAATGCTGGGGTGTGTTCCTATACCGGAACAGGTGCAGGGGACTTGAGGAAAACAAGCTAGTTACTGAGAATCTCTCTTTACTGCTGCTCATGGACCTTCCTCAAGACTGCGGAAGGAGCAAATGCTTATGATTCTGGACCCTCAATCACCTCAGTTGAAAATAAAAAACAACATAAAATACGGAGTCGTACTCTAAAGTTCCTGTTTCATAAACAGGGAAACTTTTATGAGAGGGCCCGTCAGTCCCACTATTAAATGTGCTCACGGGTGTGAGTGGGACAGTCCAACTGACTCTATCCCAGAAGACGTGGTGCCATTCCCCCTCCCCCCTCCCCCTTCCCTCCCAGGCCCTCTTCCCTACCCTACAAAGCTCTCCCCACACCTCTCCCATACCTTTTGCCTGGACTCCTTCCCCACGTGCCCCTCCTGGCCCCCTCCTCCTACACCCCCCAGCCCTCTCCCATAATCCCCTCCCCTAGCCTCCCTCTCTCAACACCTCCTTCCTCACATCTCTCTGGTGCCCCTCCCCCGCCCCCTCCCTGTACCCCTCCCCCACACCCTCCTCCATAGCCTCCAGTCCCCTCCCCCCTCTTCTACACCCCTCCTCCACTCCTCCCCCGCACCCCTCCCCCACACCCCTCCCCCATCCCCAGACCCACCTTGTAGACAGCCTCCTGGATACGCGCCTTGAGTCTAGAGCTCCCAGTCTTCATCCCAGACACCAGGACGGTGTCCCCTTGCTTGGCCACCTTCTCCATCTCTGAGATGTAGGAGGGAGGGATGTACGTGGACTCCAGGAAAGTGAGGATCCTGGGAAAGGAGCATATCACCAAGTCACCCATCAGACCCGACTATGGCTTACATGTCCACTGTCTGCAGCACCTCCCGCTCCAGGTCAGGCATTCAGGCGGTGGGGCGCCCCTTGGGAGTGCTGCTTGGAGACATATCCCTCAAACTTCCTGCATCAGAATAGCCAGCGTCCTTGTTAAAATCACTTCTTGGCCCCTGGCCCAAGCCTCTGTCTACATGAAGCCTGGGAATCTGCATTTTATCAGAATCTACCAGTGACTCGGAAATATCCTGAAATTTGAGGACCACCCGCTCAGAGCAGGCGCCTCTACTTCGCAGATGGGAAAAGGGAGGCCCACAGAAATTAAGAGGCCGGCCCAAGACCACAGAGGCGGCCAGGACCGTGCCAGTAACTTGCAGCCTGCGATTTGCAAATAAGCTCACTGTTCTCCCCAAATAAGAGCAATCTGCTTGTTGGACATGCTTTCGTTCTCCCGGAGATCGGCCAGGCACTGCGCTACATACACCACGCTGTATTACCCTGCCCAGTTTTACTAAGTGTCACATGCTGATTATAACGAAAATTCAGGGCAATCTGGTTCTAGCACGCCTTGGCGTCTCGGATTTTGGTAATATTTGGCTCACATATGGGACTGCTCCAAAGTTCGGGGTACCTGCCAGTGGCAGGGAATGGGGGCTGGGAAGCAGGCTTCTCTGGGCTTCTGGGATGTGCCAGCCCCAGGGCACAGGATCCTTCTGCTAACCTGCACAGTCGCCCTCGAAGTGGGAAGAGGAAACTGATGCCTAAAGTTCCTCAACTAAGGCCACAAGCAAGAAGGGATGTGCTCAGGTTTGGGACCCAGGTCTCTTTAAATTTAAAGCCCATGTTCTTTGCTTTATCAAATATTAGAAATTGCAGAGGTGGTCCAGGAGACAGTTAGGGGATGATGGTCCCAACCCACAAATGAGCTCTGACCCCAGAAATCTATATCAGGCAGGGTTCTCCAGGAACTAGTGTCCTGTTATCCCCGAAAAGTCTGAGCATGCCCTTTCCCTGATGCACAGTCACCCTGGTAAAAGGCCATAAGTCCTTTTGGAGAAGGCTGGGAGAAAAATTAACAGCATAAATTTTTAGCAGTACAGCAGGGTCCTTTTTCAAAGGGACCCAGTCTTCCCTTCATTCAAAGGGTTCTAGGTCTGTAAACGGGCTTGAGTCTGGACTCAATAGAGGGACCACGACTCTGTCTTGGAGATTCAAGGTGGACTTCGGTTCCTTTGACCTGGAATGCTTCTGTTCACACAGAACGAGTAGGAATTTAGGAGACTGTCCATGTCTACTAGGTGCCCCACGGTCAACGAGCCAATGCCATAGGTCTCTGCAACTCAGACTGTTCTGATTACTACTCTGACTCTGCTGTCCATTAGGGTAGCCAGGCCTACCTGGTCTCTGGTTATTAGGTGCTGTCACTCAGCCCTTCCATGCACAAAGGTCAAGGTAAGAGAGGTATCTGCTTAGCCATGTGCTGAGCCCCAAGAGAGGGCTGCAACTGGAGCATCCCATGTTCCCAGGAGTTTTCCAGTGCCCGTGCTACCCTTTTAAAGATGTAAATAGAAGTCCAGACTTGTACCTTCCTGCAAAAATACTTACTAACTGTAAAGGGGAAGAACGCGATGTCATGGTGGGGAGTGCTGGGAGACCCCACCTCACCCACGTGATCACCACCAACTGTCTCTGTCATGGACCAGTTGGTACCGTGGCCCCCTGGAACGATCCAAGGAGGATACAGCCACGTCTGTGATATTCCTGCCAGAGATACAATCCTCTAAACCTGGTCAGGAGGAATCATCCGATAAGCCCCAAATGAAGGGCATTCGACAAAATAACTGGATGTCACCTTCGCAGGTGACAAGGCCATGAACATCCAAGGCCAACCAAACACATGTTCCAGGCTGAAGGAGACTAAACAGACATGACACTATGCGATGCGTAACTCCAGTTGGGTTGTTTGTGCTACAAAAGATGTAAGTGGGCAACTGGCAAAATCTGAATGAGGCCTGAGGATGAGATGACTGTAGGTACTGATGCTAATTTCCTAATTTGGATGACTGAGTTGTGGTTATGCAGGAAAATCTCCTCAATGCTAGTAAATCCATGCTGAAATAACTGGGGAGGAGGAGGTAGCATCTGGGCAACTCACTCTCCCGTGGTCGAGGGAGGACATTTTCTATACTTGCAACTCTTCTGAAGGTTTAAAATTGTCAAAAAATAAAAAGATTAAGACTTCTTCCCTAAAAGCGACTATAGTCTTTTTAAAGATCACTTAAGAAAGAAAAGAGGTGATGCAGTAGAGTAGGAGCTAAGAGCTTGGCCCTTGGCTCTGCACTACCACTACCCAGTGGGATTTCCTGCAGTGATGAAAATGCACCATGTCTGCACTGCCCAGTGCACAGCTGCTAACGAGCACCTGAGCTGTAGCTAGCGTAGTCCATTGTTTTTACTGTATCTAATTTAAATTCAGATAGCCATTGGGAATAGTGGCTACCATACCAGAGATATCTATTTGAATCCTTACCAACCCTGGGCAAGTGGCTTCCTCTTTCTGGGTCTGTTTCCACATATGGAAAAGGGGGAAGACAGTGGCTTCAACAGCCCACGTGGCTGTTGGGAAGATTAAGCGACTCCAGATACTTTCAGTGTCCTTCTCCTAACGAGTCTCTTTGATGCCTGAATGCTAGGGAATTCAGCCCATTCCATCTGCACAAGGCTGTCATGTTTGAGCATCCTTCCGGTTGGTCTGTCTCACCTTTAACTTACCCCCAGTGGAAGGACTGCCTTCCAGGGGCCACACACACACAGCTCCTAATACTCCTGACAGCCTTCCAGCTCTCCAAGACAGCTCTGCGGCCCCTTGGGTTTTCTCTTTTGTAGCTGGACATCCCAAGCCTCCATCACAGTCTCTCATAGAATGTGAGATGAAACCTAACAGTCCTGTGGAGTGTCAGTCGGTGTCCTGGGAATTATCCTAGGCCCCACTTGACAATGAAAGCCCCTGGCCCATGCGGTGCCAGCTGGCGTCCACTTCCTGTTTCCTTCCATTAAGCGGCCGGAGCTGAGCAGAGGCTGCCTCTTACCGCAGTGCATTATGGGAGTCTGAGAACCCGTCCGCTTCCGTATCCTTCACGATCATCCAATCGAAGACCAGTCCAGCCAGGGTGCTAAACGTGTTTCCTGGAAAAGCAGAGGGGAGGGCAGAAATGCATCGGAATTCCTGAAGCCAAGGGAGATAGAGCTCCCATTGCATGCCTGCAACCATGCTGGGCCTCCACCCCCATGCAAAGGAGGGAATGGGAAACTGAGGCCTAAAGTAATAAACTACTCACTCCTGGTCACTTGACCTGAGAGGGGATGAGCCAGGATTTAAACCCAGGCCAGTCTCAGGCCTAAGTTCATGTTCTTTCTGCATTACCTCCCTTAGTCCTGACTGCTACAACCAAATCGGTATAGCACAAGTTCACCATCACTCCATCCCCATGTCTGTACAGAGCTTTACAGTTTAGGAGGCTGCTCCTGAGACCTGAGTCATTCATTTGTCTGCACATAAATGCCCTCACCCATCACAGCACAGGTAAGGAGAAGGAATGAACAGGGGCAGTCTTGTATTTTCACAGTCATTGTGAGATTCCCAAGGTCCCAAGGCCTGGGAGAAAGAAAGGGCGGCAAAGACAATCTTAGCTCTGGAGTCCTGGCTTGCCAATGCTGAGTGTTTTTAGAGCATATAAGAGCAAAGGAAGGCCAGAAGGTGATCAGGGGTTGAATCTTGGAGGACCAGGCCATAGAGCATGTCTTGAATACCCCATAAAGTCAAGTTTAGTGTAAATTCAATGCCTGGTTCCACATGGACACATTGAAACAGACCAGGAGATGAAAACTGGTAGCCAATGGCCCGACCTGCCAGTATTATGAGTTTCTTGCTTGCTTTCTTACCTAGGCAATGTCATTTTTAAACTTTTGAATTATTTCTCGTTGCTTAAACATTTTTAAATATCATTTACAAATCCAATTTCCAAGTTCTCTTTAAAAGTCTGAAGATCTGGCAGCCTGGGCCCAATTCCTTCCTGGTAACGTGGACTGGCTTAGCCCCATTTCTCTGGTTTGCCACAGTCCCCACCCACCACACCCTGATGTACCACCCCCACCTACTCCACCTACCTTCCCTGCCTGGCCACCGCAGGCATCTAAGTTCTCAGTTTCCCAAAACAGAGCATCTGGATCTAAAAAAGCTCTTTCTACAGTGCAAGGTAGGTGGAATGAGAGGCCTTGAGAAGCTCAAAGGACAAATACAACAGGGCTTGTTAGCAAAAATCCTACAAAACTGTGATGTCTTTACTATAAATTTTCAGGGCACCTGTTTTTAAGGGAGTGGCCTCTCTTACAATCCCCTAGATGTCTTTCCACTAAGAACTGATCACAGGAGACAAACCCCATTTATTATGGAAGTAGGTTTGGGGAGACTTTTTTTCTCAGAGGTCCAAGGTAGGACCCAGTATGTGCATGTGCCTGAAAAGATGCATCCCGTGGTCTCCTGGGTGGGAAGAGAAAGACACACGGTGTGCAGAGATAGCACAGGATGGGGCTGACATCAAGGGAGGCAACCTACAAGGACCCTACAGCCTCCACCCACTAAACCAGACCAACAAGCACTCCAGCCTAGAAGGCTGGGCAGGGGCAGAGTTCTCAGCACCTCTGTGTTTCTCCCCATGCACATACCACACTCAACTGTTTGAGTATTTGTTAACTAAATGGAAGTCCAGAGGGCAGGGACCATATATCTCTCTGTCCTCAGTGGTGTCTCAGCCCAGGTCTGGCACACAGTAAGTGCTCAAATGACACTGAGCAGACAAAAGGTCTGTGGCTTCTCAAACCTCAAAGCAATTAACAATTTGCTTTCTCTTCCTTAATTCAGAGCATTAGGTAGATATTAAACCACCTACCAGCAAAGCACACTTCACTGGCTGTAGGAAACTTAGAAGTTGTTCAGTCCAACCCTAAAATAAGACATCCTGCAACATTCACATCAAAGGGGTGAGACTCTAATTGTATACCTTAGTGACAAGGAGCTCACTACCTCCCAACACAGCCCATTCTTCTGTTTAACAATCCTCACCAGAGAACTTTCTTACACTGAGCTAAAATCCGATGCACCTAAAGAAAAGGTGGCCCTAATTCCGGTCTTCTGGTGGCAGAGCCAAGCATGTTAACTTTATAGTATGCTCAGTTTGGGTAAGAATGGATTTTCCTCTTAGCACATTAGATCGTGAAATAATGACCAGAAACTAAATACAAAAGTTTATTAGGCAGTCCATTTCCAACTCACAAATCCCACCAAAGTGCATTGAGCTTATACCATGTGCTGTTATCCTGGTGTTTCCACAAATATTAACCCATCTTCAAGCATCACTTTTCTCTTCAATAAACTGTGAATGAAAATGTCCATTTATTGGGTTGTTGAGAAGATCTGATCAAGAAACCACCAGGTCCAGTACCTAGTACCGAGCAGCCAGCCACCCGGGAGCATATTCTGCTAATTGTATTCCTCCCACCCATGAGGACACGGGAGCTGAGGGAGTCCTGCTAAAGCATCCTTAAAAATGGAAAAGCATAGGGGGTGCAAGGGTAGTTCAGCGGGAGAAGTCTTGCCTGCCATGTGGAAGACCCAGGTTTGATTCCCGGCCCATGCACACTTCATTCCCACTAAAAAAAAAATTCAACAGATGGTGTTGCAGTAACAGGACAGTCATAGGGAAAAAAAATGAAATGTGACCCCCACCATACAGCATGCAGAAAAAAGAAAAAGGAAAAGGACAATAGGAAATAACTTCCTTCTGCATTTCAGGTGCTACACATGGCACCTTGTTTTCCAGCACCTTCGTTCACCCATCTTTGAACTCATGTCCAGAGGCTCCTACAAGTCTGTTGTGCTCAAAAGTAACAGTATCGGAGAACGTGTGACTGTTCCACGAGCAGAGAGTGAATGTTCTAAAAAACAATCACTGTGATAAGTATACAACCATGTGATGACATGGTGAGCCATTGATTGTATAGCATGTATACAGAATGTTTGTATGTTAAGAATGTTTGTGTTTGTATGTTGTTTAGTCATAAAAATACTTAAAAAAAAAAAAAAGGGCACAGAGTGGGCGCAGACCCCTCAGAGCACCCGGGGATCCTGCCCTGCAGGTTAGTCACGCTCAGGCCTGCAGCTCCCGCCAGCCAATGGACAGACGCACCAAGGAGGGCTCTGGAAAAGTCAAGCCTGGCATCTCCTCTTCTCACAGCCTGCAGACCCACCCCTCGGCAAATGGGCGACCCCTGACGATCTCTGACTGCCGGCCCTTCCTGGATCAGGGTGAAAGAGAGAGTTACCCTTGCCAAGACACCAAGCCTCCCTTGGCTGCCCATTGGTCACCACCACACTCTGCCCCAAGACACTGGGATGTGCATGTCTGACCCTCCCCACCCAGACCCCCGACCAGGGATGGAGGGTGGCAGATATTACAGGGCAGGGGCAGAGAGGGGAGGCCAGGCATGACCCAGGGCACCAGCGGGCAGACAGCAGGTGGCCGAGAAGCCAAACCCATGAGGCCAGGAGCTAAGGCTCCCTTTCCCTGCTGCATGCTCCACCATCCCACGGGACTTCACATACAAAATGCAGGTTCAAAGATAAAGCATCAAGAACAGCAGCATATTGTGTTCTAAAAATGATTACGGCGAACAATACACAACTGTGATGTTATTGATGATACTGTGAGCTGCTGATTGCATGTATGGGCTGTACGTGTGTGAAGATTTGTCAGTAAAAATAGATATTAAAAAAAAAATAGAATTGCAGCATGGCCTGAAACCAAGCACGGGGCCCTTCTAGGGTGAAGCTGCTCCTGGGGAGAAGAAAGGGAGACTGACTCCTGCTGAACTGAAAAAAAAACCCCCCAGGAGGCCACAGAGTAACTCATTCATTGTGACCCCAGCTCTGACCCGCTGGGAAGGGGGAATGAGGAAGAGGCACTTCTCAGGGCAAAACAGTCTCCAAGACTGACATGTGCAGGGAGGAATTTGCAGGTTTGGGAAGAGGGGAGAGCAAAATGTTAAAACAAAAACTCTGCAAAATGTTTACTTTTTCCATGCAAAAAGTAGTTATTAGCACATACCATGTGCAACAGACAGAGAGCCCTTGAACTTTAAGCCTCACAGCTGAGTGCTAGTATGAACCAGAAATATCAACCAGGAAAACCCAGTGATACAGTCTTCAGAGGCTACACCTTCCCCCATCCTGGTTCCAGGAGGGCAACAGGTAAAAAAGAAATTACACAATTCAATTTAACAAACATTTGCTGGATGCCTGCTGGATCCAAAGTCCAAAGTCAAATGCAGAAGATGCCAGAAGAACAAAAAACCTAAGTTCTGCTCTCCAAGTACTGGACTTCATAGTACCAAATAGAGATTGTTCCATAATCTGGGGACAGGGCAGGGAGCAGCTGGGGGACGTGAGAGGACGGAGGAACAAACTTCACACAGGTAATCAGGGAGGGCTTCCTGGAGGAGGGAATACCTGAAGACCCAGAGCCAGGGCTACTGAAAACAGAGGTCATGGAGGGAAAGGTACAGTATGAGTAAAGGTGAGGAGGGGACATACCAAGATATGTGAAAAGGCCACACACTGTATGTAAAATGCCTAGGACAGAGACAGAAAGTAGATCTGTGGTTGCCAGCAGTTAGTGACAGGAAGTGATGCCTAATGGGTCTGGAGTTTCTTTGGAGGGTGATGAACATGTTCTAAAATTAGACTGTGGTGATGGTTGTGCAACTCTCATGAATATACTAAAAATGGTCCAACTGTACACTTTAAACAGGTGAATCTTATGGTATGTGAATCTCAGAAAAAATAAATAATTTTTTTTTAAAGTGACTCTAGGCAGGAAATAGAAATGAGTGGTCAAGAGCAGGGGTTGGCAAACGACAGCCCCCAGGGCCAAATCTGCCCTGCTTCCCGTTTTTGAAAATAAAGTTCTATCAGCACACGGCCATGGCCACTCATTTATGTAGGACCCAGGGCTGCTTTAGAGGAATGCAGCAGATGTGAGCAGTTGCATGAGAGACCCTCTGGTCAGCAGAGTCTAAAACATTTATTCCCCAGGTCTTCACAGAAAAAGCTCAGTAACCACTGGTCAAGAGGGGGAAGTCTGGACTCAGGCTGGCATTCAGTCTGTCATTAGAGGTCTTTCCTCTTTTGTGCACGTACAAAAGCCTTACACTGTCTGTGCTTCTGTCTCATAACCCAAAAGCAAAATAAGTTAGAAGAGACCTGCTTAAGCAGGACCGTCTGGCACCTGGATAAACTCACGCTGAGGTCTTTTTGGTTCCAGGAACAGCAGAGGATCCCCAAAGTTCTGCAGACAAGTGCCACCACTCACTGCACAGATCTCAGCTTCACTCTGCTTTAAGACAAAGTGCAAAATCCCACTTCTGATCTTCAGGGCTCTCCTTACATCCCATGCCAACCCTTGGCTGGGTCCAACTCTGCTGCCCCACCCTTGGCCCCAAGAGCACAGATTAACCAAATTCCTTGGTGCTCTCAGAAGTTTCCACACTTTCCTGCCTCTCTGCCCTGGTAGGAATGCCCTATCCTGCCTGGCAAACTCCACCTTCCTCAAGGTGCAGCTCAAACATCATCTCTTTTAAGAACCTTTCCTGACCTCTGGCCACCCCAACTCTTACCTCCAGCTCCCTTCCCCCCTCCTCTGAGGTCCTGCCTTACTTTGCATCCAACTTGATTAGCTATACCTACTATTTCTATGCATGTAAGCGTTTATTTGCATGTGCACCTCCTTGGGTCTGAGATTCTGGGGGCAGAGGCCATGTCCCTCCCCCAGTACCTAGAGAGCATCGAATAAATCAACTAGTTTACAAAGCACCTGCCATGTGCCAAGGACAATGCTAAGTACATCACCCACTTTTCCCCAGATCTCTGCAGCCTCTAAGGTAAGTATCACTATTTCAATTTCATGGATCAGGAAACAGCTTTAGAGCAGTTAAGGTGTTTATCTGATGAGTGAATAAATGAAAGAAGGAAGGGTCTGGAGAATGTTTTAGAACAGTGGATTGGTCCCCAGGGGACAGTGGCAATGTCTGCAGATATTTTTGGTTCTCACAACTCGGGGCATGCTGCTGGCATCTAGTGGATAGTTTTTAAGGATGCTGCTAAACATTCCACAGTGCGCCAGACATCTCCTACAAGAAAAAAATACTGCCTCAAATGTTAACGTGCTCCTTGACTGAGAAACCATGATCCAGAAAATAAAATGTTAGAAAGTGTGAGCTACAAGACTTCTGGGAAGATGGCGGAAAAGGATAGGCCAAGTTCACCTCTAGCTAGAGAAAAGACAGAAAAAAGACCAGGAGGGCAATTCTGGGGTATAAGTGACCTGGGAGGGTCTTCTATACCACATAGGGAGGTCCTGGTTAAAAAGGCAGAAAAAATGAGATGCAGAGAACCAGCAATTGGCCAACTAGCACAAACAGCCTAGCATGTCCATTTCCAGATGGCAACCCGGAGCCGTCAGGAGCTGGAGCCGTCAGGAGCCGTCAGATGGACAGGGAGTCAGGGACAAGTAAGACAAGCACAGAGTCCCCCACCTGTACACGTACCTGCACTGCAACCCGTCACTGCACTGCTGTGCCCCGCATCCTGCTCCACATCCATCCTACAAATACAAAGCCTTAGACGACTGGAGGAAATCAATATCTAAAGCAACCCTATCAAGATATTTACATGCCATAAAGACAACAGAAGATCACTAACCATATGAAGATGCCAATAGACACAGTCCAGTCTAATGACCAAGTTTAAACACTGGAGGAGACACAGACTTTGAAACTACTAATCAAAGATGTTCATACAACTTTACTAAGTAAAATCAGTGGGATGGCTAATGACATAAAGGAGTGTTCTAGTTTGCTAGCTGCCAGAATGCAATATACCAGAAATGGAATGGTTTTTAAAAGGGGGAATTTAATGAATTGCTAGTTTACAGTTCTAAGGCTGAGAAAATGTCCCAATTAAAGCAAGTCTAGAAATGTCCAATTTAAGGCATCCGGGGAAAGATACCTTGGTTCAAGAAGGCCGATGACATTCAACGTTTCTCTGTCAGCTGGAAGGGGACATGGCGAACATGGCAGCACTGCTGGCTTTCTCGTGGCTCTACCAAAAAGGGACTCTCTCCAAAATGTTTCCTCTTTTAAGGATTCCAGCAAGCAACTCCACCTTCAGTGGGTGGAGGCACACCTCCATGGAAATCATCTAATCAAAAGTTACCAGCCACAATTGGGTGGGTCACATCTTCATAGAAACAATCAAAATGCTCCCACCCAGCAATATTGAATGAGGATCAAAGGGCATGGCTTTTCTGGGGTCCACCACAGATTCAGACCAGCACAAGGAGATCAAAAAGACACCAGAAGAGCATAAAGAGGAATTGGAAAGGATAAACAGGAAAATAGCAGATATCACAGAGATTAAAGATACTGTTGACCAAATCAAAAATATACTAGAGACACACAACACAGATTTGAAGAGGCAGAAGAAAGAACAAGTGAACTAGAAGACAGGACAACTGATTTTGAACACTCAACACAGCAAATGGCAGAAAAGATGGGAAAAAATGAATTGGATCTAAGGGAAATGATGGACAAACCAAAGCACACAAATACAAGAATCACATATGTCCCAAAAGGAGATGAGAATAGGAATAGGCTAGGAAGATTAGTGGAGAATATAATGGGGGAAAACTTCCCAAACTTTACAAAGGCATAAATATGCAAATCAAAGAAACCCAATGAACTCCAAATAGAATAAATCCAAACAGGCCTACCTCAAGATACTTACTAATCATCCTGTCAAATGCTGAAGAGAAGCAGAAAATCCTGAAAGCAGCAAGAGAAAAATAATCTACTACATACAAGGGAAACCACATAAGACTGAGTTCAGTCTACTCAACAGGCACTATGGAGGCGAGAAGGCAGTGGTATGGTATATTTAAGACCCTGAAACAGAAAGACTTCCAGTCAAGAATTCTGTACCCAGGCAAACTGTCCTTCAAAACTGAGGGAGAAATTAAAATTTTCACAAACAAAGATTGAGAGACTACGTCAACAAGAGACCAGCTCTACAAGAAATACTTAAGGGAGTTCTGCCAGCTGAAAAAATAGGACAGGAGAGGGAGGTCTGGAGGAGGGCTCAGAATTGAAGAGTATCACTAAGGGTAATTTAAATAATACAAAGAAAAAAAGGAAAAGAGCATACAGAGTTGACAAATATAATTCAAATGATAAGATGGTGGATTCAAGAAATGCATTTACAGTAATAACTTTGAAAGTTAATGGACTAAACCTACCAATGAAAAGATATAGATTGGCAGAATGTATTAAGAAATATAATCCAGCTATATGCTGCTTACAAGAGACTTATCTTAGACACAAGGATACAGATTGAAGGTGAAAGGATAGAAAAAGATGTTCCACATAACCTGTGATCAAAAGAAAGCATGAGTAGCTATACCAATATCAGACAAAATAGACTTTAAATGTAAAAACATCATAAGAGAAAAAGAAGGACACTATATATTAGTAAAAGGGACAATTAACCAAGAAGAAATAACAATCATAAATGTATATGTTCCCAATCAAGGAGCTCCAAAGTACATGAGACAAACATTGGCAAAACTGAAGGGAGTGAAAGATATTTCAACAATAATAGTAGGAGATTTCACTACACCACTCTCCTCTAAAGACAGAATAACCAAACAGAGGATCAATAAGGAAATACAGAACTTAAACAATTTTATAATTGAATTAGACCTAATAGACATATATAAGTCGTTAAACCCCCAAATGCCAGGATATACATTCTTCTCTAGGGCTTATGAAACATTCTCCAGAATAGATCATATGTTGGGGCACAAAACATGCCTTTACGAATTTAAAAACACTGAAATTATTCAAAGCACATTCTCTGATCATAATGGAGTAAAGCTGGAAATCAATAACCACCAAAGATCAATAACTTTTACAAATATATGGAGATTAAAGAACACATTCTTAAACAATGAGTGGGTCAAATAAGAAATTGCTAGAGAAATCAGTAGCTATTTGTAGGCAAATGAAAATGAGAATACAACATATCCAAACTTATGGGATGTGGCAAAGGTTGTGCCAAGGGGGAAATTTATTGCCCTAAATGCTTATGTTAAAAAAGAAAGAGCAAACATCGGAGGACTTAATTGCTCCCCCAGAGGAACCTGAGAAAGAACAGCAAACTAACTCCAAAGAAAACAGAAGAAGAGACATAACAAAGATTAAAGCAAAGTTAAATGAATGGAAGAACAAAAGAACAATAGAAAGAATCAATAAAACCAAAAAATGTTTCTTCAAGAAAATCAATAAAATCAATGGACCACTAGCAAGGCTGACAAAGAAAAAAAGAGGATGCAAATAAACAAAATCAGAAATGAGAGGGGGTTTGTTACCACAGACCCTGAAGAAATAGAAAAATCATAAGAGGATACATGAAAAACTATACGACAACAAACTAGACAACTTATATGAAATGGACAAATTCCTGGAAACACACAAACAAGCTACAATGACTCAACAAGAAAATAGAAGATCTGAACAAACTAATCACAAGTAAAGAAATTCAAACACTCATCAAAAATCTTCCTACAAAGAAAAGCCCAAGGCCAGATGGCTTCACAGGGGAATTTTATCAAACTTCCCAAAAAGAACTAACACCAATTCTGCTTTAAACATTTCCAAAAAAACAAGGAAAAAGGAACACTACTTAACTCATTTTGTGACGTGAACATCACTTTAATACCAAAACCGGGTAAAGATGCTAGAAAGAAAGGAAAACTACAGACCAATCTCCCTAATGAATACAGAAGCAAAAATTCTCAACAAAATATTAACAAATAGAATCCAACAGCACGTTAAAAGAATAATACACCACAACCAAGTGGGGTTTATACCAGAAATGCAAGGATGGTTCAACACAAGAAAATCAGTTAATTAATACAGAACATTAACAAATCAAAAGAGAAAAATCATATTATCTCGATTGATGCTGAAAAAGGATTCGACAAAATTCAACATCCTTTTCTGATAAAACCCCTTTAAAAGACAGGAATCAAAGGTAACTTCCTCAACATGATAAAAGGCATATATGAAAAACCCATAACTAGCAGTATACTTAATGGTGAGAGGCTGAAAGCTTCCTCCCTAAGATCAAGAACGAGACAAGAACGCTTTCTGTCACCACTATTTTTCAACATAGTGTAGAAGTTCTAGCGAGAGCAACCAGGCAGGAAAAAGAAATAAAAGGCATCCAAATTGGAAAGGAAGAAGCAAAACTTTCTTTATTTGCATATGACATGATACTGTACTTGGAAAATCCTGAGAAACCTACAACAAAGTTATTTGAGCTAATAAACAAATTCAGTAAGGTGGCAGGTTATAAAATTAATGTGCAGAAATCAGGAATGTTTCTATACACAAGTAATGACCTAACCAAGGACTCAATTAAGGAAAAAATTCCATTCAAAATAGCAACTAAAAGAATCAAGTATCTAGAAAAGAACTTAACTAGGGATGTAAAGGACTTGTACACAGAGAATTATATAACATTATTAAAAGAATTCAAAGATCTAAATAGGTAGAAAGACATTCCACACTCATGGATAGGAAGGTTAAATGTAATTAAGAAGTCAATTCTACTCAAATTGATCTACAGATTCAATGCAGTATCAATTCAAATTCCAACAACCTACTCTGAAGACTTGGAAAAGCTAGTTACCAAATTCATCTGGAAGGGAAAGCAACCATGGATATCTAAAAGCTTCTTAAAAAAAAGAAGAATGAAAGTGGGAGGATTAACACTTTTTTATTTTAAAACTTATTATAAAGCCACAGTGGTCAAAATAGCATGGTATTGGCACAAAGATAGAAGTAGTGACCAATGGAATTGAATGGAGAGTACAGAAATAAACCTCCAAATCTATGGTCAACTGATCTTTACCAAGTCCCCCAAATCCACTGCCCTGGGACAAAATAGTCTTTTCAATAAATGAGCATGGGAGAACTGGATATCAATAGCCAAAAGAATGAAACAGAACACTTACCTTCTACCCTACACAAAAATTAACTCAAAGTGGATTAAACACCTACATATAAGAACCAGTACCATAAAGCTCCTAGAAGAAAATGTAGGGAAACATCTTCAAGATCTAGTAATAGGAGGTAACTTCCTAAATTTTATACCCAAATTTCAAGCTATTAAAAAAACTAAATAAATGGGAACTCCTCAAAATCAAATGCTTTTGCAGCTTTTGCACCTCAAAAGACTTTGTCAAAATGGTGAAAAGGCAACCAACTCAATGGGAGAAAATCTTTGGAAATTACACATCAGTTAAACGTTTGATATCCTGTATATGTAAAGAAATCATACAACTCAACAACAAAAGAACAAGCAACCCAATTATAAAATGGGCTAAAGATATGAATAAACATTTTTCTGAATAGCAAATATAGATGGCTAAAAAGCACATGGAGTGATGCTCATTCTCGTTAGCTATAATGGAAATACAGATGAAGATTAGAATGAGACACCACCTCACACCCATAAGAATGACCGCTATTAAACAAATAGGAGACTACAAATGTTGGGGAGGATATGGAGAAATTGGGACATTTATGCACTGCTAGTGGGAATGTTTAATGGTACAGCCGCTATAGAAGACAGTCTGCTGGTTCCTCAGAAAACTAAATATCAAGTTGCCCTATGACCCAGCAACAGCACTACTTGGTATACATCCAGAAGAGCTGAAAGCAGTGACACAAACAGAGATTTGCACACCAATGTTCACAGCAGCATTATTCATAATCATCAAAAGATGGAAATAATCCAAGTGCCCATCAACAGACAAGTAGATTAACAAAATGTGGTATATTCATATGAAGGAGTATCATGCAACATTAAGAAGAAATGACGTCCTGAAGCACACGAGGACATAATGCTGAGTGAAATTAGCCAGACACAAAAGCACAGATACTGTATGATTCCACTTTGTGACCATGGTAAAGGTAAAATCAGAGGCTTATAATACAGAATGTAGAGGACCTAGAGATCGGTGAGCAGTCTGCTAACAAGGCTGAATTTAATTGTAAGGGAATAGATAGAACTGAAGGCGGTTTACTAGTAGGTCTTTAAGTAATATTACCATATTGAAAGTGAACATGATTGAAAGGGGTTGTATATAGACTCAAGTATCCCATCAATTAACACTACAAATATAAAGAAGTTCTTGCACGAACTGCTGTCAAGGTACAAATCTTATACAAAGAATGCATAATTTCATGGTGTAGCATGCTATTGGCTATGTTTAATAAGAAAACATCAACAGTATCGCAACAACACCAGGGGTACATAATAGGGGGAGGGACAAGACTTAGGGGTACGTTTGGATTTTCTATTTGGTAAGAGTGTACTTACTGGCTATCTTTCTCTTGGGAAAAATGAAATTATCTAAAATTGAGCGTGTTAATGGATTGTTGACATTGGACATTATACATGAGGCCCTGTAGATGGAGATGGCAGAAGATGCACTGAGAAGTAGATTGGCGAATGATGGCGTAAACATATGATCGAAAATAGTGCTGCTACAAAAAGGAACGAGGTTGTGAGGTGTGCAACGATGTGAACGAACCTGTGGGACATTTGGTGAGGCAAAATAAGCCAGAAACAAAGAGCAAATATTGTATGATCCCATTTAAAAAATGGGGGCCTATATTGTAAGTTCTTATAGTAGTCACATTTAGTCTGGAGTGGTAATTGTTGTTTCTGGATTTTGAGGGACTGTTTTATATGTGTATGGCCTGCTATTTAGAGGTGGGAATGAAGCCAATTGGGTTGGGATTAAGGTAATTCAGAATACAGGGGTAAGGAAGACATTTCAGAATTTCATCTACTCTTTGAGACCAAAGGAAAGTTTTATCATGTCCAGAACCTAAATTTTCTCTAGTACACAATCTAACTCAACCTGTCTGAATAGAGCATTTAAACAATACAAACACAAGGAGCCCAGAATAAGAATGAGGGCCTTTAATCCTATATAACTTAATGAGCACATTACATTAAGTAATACATCCCAGAGTTTACTAAGCAGATAATCAACAAGTACTGGCAATGTCCCTTAAGGGATGGGAGAAAAATTATGGAACTATTGAACTTTACCATGGGGGAAACCCCAGATACTGTGCCAAACATTAGGGACACCCAGATTAATAGGCCAAGCCCTTGATCTTGGGTCTTGCACTTGCGACGCTTAGGTATGTAGCAGAGAAGCTTAGCCTACGTATAGATATGCCTAAGAATTACTTCCAGAGGACCTCTTTTGTTGTTCAGTTATGGCCTCTCTCTCTCTCTCTCTCTGCCCAACTCTGCAAGTGAAATCATTGCCCTCCCCCCCGACATGGGACATGACATCCAGGGGTGAAAGTCTCCCCCACAGCATGGGAGACGACTCCCAGGAATAAGCCTGGCCCTGGCACCATGGGATCAACAATGTCATTCTGACAAAAAGGGGAAAAGAAGTCTAACAAATAAGGTGTCCATGACTGAGAGTTCAAATAGAGTCGAGAGGCTACCCTGGAAGTCACTCTTACACATGCTTCAGTTAGACACTGCTACAGATCATAACTTTCCAAACCCCAATGAGGGCCATTCCTGCTAATCCTGAAGAATACTTAGGGCATTATATAAGATTCTTCAAAGGTTCTATGCACAAGAGTAACTTTCCAAAGCCTGCAGCCTCCTGATGGGTCCTTGGACCAGATAAGTCCTAAAGTACAGAGGGACCAGCCTCTCCAGAACATCAACTAGTTCCATCCCTCTATCCCATATTACAACAACCCCTTCCAACATGAAAAAGTTAGATTGGGCATAGCCCAAATACCCCTAAAGAGTGGGAGAAAGATTAAAGGTGATGGTGGAGTAATAAAGGTCAGGTTTAACAAATGAGTATGAGTGCTGAATCATTATGCTGACATTTCTTTTAGTCTCCTGTACCTTGGAGCTGCTAGAAAGAAAAACCTGAAATTGTGGAATTGTAACCGGTACCAATCTCTGAAATCTCCTCTACAACTAATTGCTGCAATGCACTTTGAAATTTATTTCTTTTATGTATATATGTTATTTAAAGAGATGGAGAAGTATAACAGAGAAGATAGGATTTAACAAATGAGTATGACTGCTGAATCATTATATTGATATTTCTGTTGGTCTACAGTGTCTTGGAGCAGCTAGAAGAAAAAACAAAAAATTTTGCAACTTAACCCATAACAAACTTTAAAATCTGTTCTACAAATACGTGTTAAAATGTTCTTGGAATGTATTGTTTTTTTGTATTTATGTTATATTTCACAATAAAAAAAATGGGAGCTTAAGTGGTCAGGAGACGTTTCAAGGTCAAAGCAAGACTTGATTTGGATTTGTACTTCAGGAAGTTCCATCATCTGCAAGATGCCTTTGCTTGACTTTGACTTTCTTTCAACAAAAGCCTTAAGCAACAGAGTTTCCCTTGTCTCCTTTACAAAGAGTCTAAGCTACAGCCAAGGCAGTCTCCCTGTGACCAGAACAGAACATTGAAAAATTCCACCCAGAACAAGCCAACATTCACTGGTGAAGTGAAGGAGCCAAAGGCAGCGTGCTGGGTCAGCAACACACATGCACTCTGGCTCACACACATGCTCTGAGGTCTGGGCGAGGAAGCCAAAACCAGGCCACAAAGCTGTGCAAGGAAAAGTCTTCCAGAAGGTTGGCTTCCCAAAGCCTTGGTCTAACATGCAGAATGACTGTGCACAGATGCTGGAGGCTGCTGCAGAGACCACTGAGCATGAGGTGTGGCTGTGAGCCTTTCTGTGGCATGGGGTCACCTCAGTGGTGGCATCTATTTCATAAACCACTCCCCCAGCACCCACTTCACCCTCTTGACAGAAGAGAGGGGCCAGGGTCATGGCGGTGGCCAATATCCAGCATTGGCTGTCAAAGATCAATGGCCAAGGTAGGGAAGGGGACAGCCTTACCTTCAGAGTCCAGAGCCTGGATCTTCAGCTCCAGGGGTGAGTCTTCGAGGTAGAGTTCGCGGGTGGTGGAGACTATCTGAATGTCATGGATGAGGTCGACAATGGCATCGCAGCGCAGGACCTGGCCTGTCACTGGGTTGGGTGGGAAACAGAGGGGTCAGCACCAAGGACAGCGCCTGACCACCCCAACCCTAACCCCCATTCCCAGCCAACCTCCAGGGCCCCCCAGGTCAGAAGAGGCGGCTCTTTCCTTCCAAAATTTTACTCTTTGAAAAGATGAAAGCGACCAACCAAAGAACAAAATAGGGTTCAAGACAAAGAACCAAACTAACCCTTGAAAGCTAAGCAGCTGACCAAACTTGTGAAAGTTAATATGGACATTCAGAAAGTAAGGACTTTTTGTAGCATTTTCATTGCAAACTCAAGTGCCAGCATTTAAAATTACGTGCCAAAAAAATAATTCTCCTCCAAGAAAAGTTAGTTTTACTCAGTTAAATATCAAAATTTGCTTTGGTTTGTGAAAGCTGCAAGAATGCAATATACCAGAAATGGGTTGGCTTTTACAATGGAGATTTATTAACTTATAAATTTACAGTTCTAATGCCATGGAAAATGTCCAAGATCGATTTTAGTACCAGAGAAGTAGGGTACTGCGATTGACAAATATCAAAAATGCTGGAATGGCTTTATAAATGGATAAGGGAAAGATTCTGGAAGAACTGTAAGAATGCTTGAAAGAAAAGGCCTAGATTGCTTTGAAGAGACTATTGGTAGAAATATGGATGCGAAAGGTACTTCCAATGAGGCCTTAGACAGAAATGATGAATATGTCATGGCCATTTGGAAGAACATGACCCTTGTTTTAAAGTAGCAAAGAATTTGGCAAAATTGAGCACTGGTATTGGATGGAAGGCAGAATTTGAAAGCAATGAGTTCAGATAGCTAGCAACGGAAATTTCCAAACAGTATGACTAATTAAGTATCCACAAGAAGATAATGCTGTTTTGGACCATGCTCTACATCAGGACTAGGAATTTCACTGTCACTTTTACATACAGTTATAAACTATGCTATAGGAGGAAAAAGGGGTCTGTGTGTGCATATTTTTTACTTGCTCCATAAGTAAGATACATACGTGACATTACCTAAGTCTCAAGTGCCCCTGTAGGAGTCACATCATACTATACAAAATAATTTTCATCCTTCTCCAGGCTCCACATAAAAACACTTGTGCACTGTTGATGAGTGCTAAAAAGGTATTTTCTTATGCTTTGACTCTATCTATTTGGGAATCTATCCTAAGGAAGTAATCTGAATACATCTAAAAACTTCTTCATATAAACAAATTTATTTCTCTATATAATGCTGAAACAGACATCTGAAAACAACCTAAATGTCCAATAAAAGGGACACTGCTTAAAATGCCTAGAGGATAGTCTCCTGTTAAGATATTACTCACTATATCAGTTACAGCAATAAAAAGCTTAAAAAAATAAAAAGGAAAATTTATTATAATATTTGTTTTTTATTTATTAAATAAAAATTTTATTTAAAAAATACATTTATTATTTTTTATTCAACTAATAAAAGTAATGCTATAATAAAATGGAAAATTTTTTATATCATGGTAGGTGGGAAAAAAGCATGGTAGAAATTGTATTGTTTTCTAAGTATTTTGCAAGCACGGTATTGTATATTCAACAGGGGAAAATGGGAGGAGTGGTTTTGTAGATTATACAAATTTGTTTTACTTGCTACCCATAAAGGACTATGTGGTCATCAGATAATAATTTAGAAGTGAAAGCCAGCCTTCACCAGAAGGAGACGGTTCAAAATACAGGCCACAGCTTGGGCCTGTGGGTGTGTGCCCAGGGGTGTGTGTGTCTGGGGGTGTATTTCTGTGGGGGTGTGTCCATGGGAATGTGTCTGTGAGTGGATGTTCATAGGTGTGTGTCCGGGAGTGTGTGTCCATGGGTGTGTCTGGGATTGTGTGTATGGCAGGTATGTCCAGGGGTGTGTTTCCATGGAAGTATGTGAGTGTTTGTCCATGAGTGTGTGTCCGGGAGTGTGTCCATGGGCGTGTGTCTGGAGTTGTGTCTGGAAATGTATGTCCGTGGGTGTGTGCCTGGGGGTGTGTATTGCTCGCTCAGCATCCCCGTTCTGATGAGCTCTGCAGCATCAGCATCCTCCCGCCATGGGCTCTGGCCACCTCTGTGGCTGCAGGGTTGGACGGGGAGTCTCCCCTTCTGTCTTCCCACAATGGCACATCAGAGCCCTGGGGTCCCCCACATGGCTCAGAGTCCTTACTGACGTCCTCCGCAAAGATGATGCTGGTCAGGCGGGCAGGCTGAGACAGGCGGGCCTGGACCACAGCCTTCCGGGAGCACTGGTGCTCATCCAGGCCCAGTGGCTCGATGCTGGCCACCTCCGGCCGAGTGGATGACCTGCAGCGAGAGGTCAGGGGGAGAAGTTATTCTGGGCACTGCACCATCTGTCAGCAGCAGAGCTGGAACCCGAAGTCAAAGCTGGGCTCCCCGTCCAAGACTCCAACACGGAATACAGAGGGCAGCCTCCCGCCAGCTGCAACCCAGAGGAGAAGTGGGGCCCAGCCCTGGTCCCTCCAGTAAGGCTACCTGAGGGTCCCCTGATGAGCTAACAAAGGAGGTGACTGAATAGCTGGAAATGACCTATACGTTCAAGGGTCTGTCACAATGCACCCACCTCTACAACTATTGCTTACATGCGGAAATAATTATCTACCACGAAGGAAACTGCTTGTGAGAGAGACAAAGACGAGACTCCCATGTAGCCCTATCTTCGCTCAGCCTGGCATGCAGGAGGCTTTCAGACATCTGCTCCCATCTCCAAATGGGTTCCACAAAACATGGAGATTGCTCACTGAAATGACGACAACTCTAAAGTCAAGTCTGAGCACACCCAGAGCTAACAGCTCAGCAAAGGTGGGGAGAAAGTTGGATAAACATATAAATTATTCTGCAGGGTCCATGAGATGATTTCAGATGACGAGCGGGGCTGTGAGAATGGCAGAGAAAAGATGTTCTACGTTGTGTTGGTGTCTCAGTTCCCCATCTGTAACACGCAAATATCGTCAGTCCCTGGGTTGACTTGAGATATAAACAAGGGGCTGTGGACAAGGTAAACAGCACACAGAAAACAGAAGGTGAGCATGCGTTATTAACGTTATTTGCAGATGGAATACTTAGGAGAAAACCCCCTGGGAGTGACATCGAGTGGGAACCCGAATGCCACCCGAAGAGTGGGGTGCTGCAAGCAGTAATCATTCAGCCAATGCGTTGAGGTGGCACCAGCCTGGCCTGCTCCAAGAACAGAGGGTCCAGTAAGATCTGAGCCCTGGGGCCAGGAGATGGGCCAGACACTGAAGGTGGGGGGTCAGGCCACAGGGTAGGTGTTGGGGGCCATGGAAAGGTGTTTAGGTTTCAATTCTCAGAGCAAAGAAATGCCAACAGATGTTTCTGTGTGTGTGTTTTTCCCAGTAATACATACATAACATGTAATTTGCCATTTTAACTGTTCTTAAGAGTGCAATTCAGTGGTGTGAATCACATCACAATGCTGTGTTACCATCACTATCATCCATTACCAACACATTTCCATCACCCTAAAGAGAAACTTTGCATCCCTCAAGCATTAACTCCCACTCTAACTGGAGGGTTTTAAGCAGGTAAAGTACTCTAATCCAATTCACACTTTACAGGGAGAAGAAGGTCCTGCCCTGGTGAGCTGATAGTCTAATAAAGGGACATGGGGACAGGGTACCCCTCATTGTGTAAAATGTTCACCTCCTACTTCAGAGGGCTGAGCTGGGGAAAGATGCGCTTCCCTCCCTCCACCCCCTTTGCTTAAAAACTCACCGAAACATTAACTTTCTGGGGTATACAGAAGGAAACATAACATTTAAAAAAAAAAAACACGCCTGCTGTGAAAAAGCAACGGTGTAAAATGCACCAATACAGAAGTCTCCAGGTCTCCCAGCTTGAGGCCAAGTGCTTCTCCCAGGACCAGGTAGACAGGCTGCACCCCCAAAACAACGGAAAGATGCCCCGGTCACAGAAACAGCAACCCATGTATGCCGAGCTGCTTACAGCAAATCTGAAGATGGATCAGCCGCCAACAGGGAAATCTAAGCCCCGAAGAAGATGTACTTGTAGTCCCCTTGTGGAGAGAGACTTCTGAGAAAACAGCATGTCTGAGATGAAAGGAAGACAACAAAGCAGATACGAGCACAAAGAAGCAAGAAGGTGAGAAGGGACTGGGTCAACACGTCTCACACCAACACAGAATGCACTCTGACAGCAGCTTTAGAACGCAAAGATATTTTTCAAAGGGCATTAAACACGCACACAAACAAAAGTGACTATGAACACAAGAGAAAAAATCAGAAAATTCTAGTTTGAAAAATTCCAGGTCTAGAGGAGACCGAGGAGATGCACTGAATAAATGCAATATGGGCTCCTGGACTGGACCTCAAGAGTCTGCAGATTAGTTAATAGAGTTGCACAAATGTTTATTTTTTATTTTTTAATTAATTTTTAAATTTTTTCGAGAAAATATACCAACAGACAAACACATTCTTAACATATGATCATTTCATTCTACATATACAATCAGGAATTCACGATATCATCATATAGTTGCATATTCATCATCATGATTATTTCTTAGAACATTTGCATCAATTCAGAAAAAGAAAAAAGAAGACAACAGAAAAAAATTCATACATACTGTTCTAGTTTGCTAGCTGCCGGAATGCAACATACCAGAAAAGGAATGGCTTTTAAAAGGGGGAATTTAATGGGTTGCTAGTTTACAGTTCTAAGGCTGAGAAAATGTCCCAGTTAAAATGAGTCTATAGAAATGTCCAATCAAAGGCATCCATCCAGGGAAAGATGCCTTGGTTCAAGAAGGCTGATAAAGTTCAGGGCTTCTCTCTCAAGTGAGAAGGCACATGGCAAACACAGTCAGGGCTTCTCTCTCATCTCGAAGAGCACATGGCAGACACGGCATCATCTGCTAGCTTTCTCTCCTGGCTTCCGGTTTCATGAAGCTTCCTGGGAAGCGTTTTCCTTCTTCATCTCCAAAGGTCTCTGGCTGGTGGACTCTCTGCTTCATGGTGCTGCAGCTTTCTCTGCTCTCTCTGAATCTCTTTTCTCCAAAATGTTTCCTCTTTTATAGGACTCCAATAAACCAATCAAGACCCACCCAAATGGGTGGAGACATGTCGTCACCTAATCCAGTTTAACAACTACTCTTGACTCAATCACATCATCCAGGGAGATGATCTGATTACAGTTTCAAACATACAGTGTTGAATAGAGATTATTCTACCTTTATAAAATTTTGATTAAAACATGGCTTTTCTAGTGGGCATACTTCCTTTCAAACCAGCACACATATATACCATACTCCTTACCCCTTCCTTTCACTGATCACTAGCACTTCAATCTACTAAATTTATTTTAACATTTGTCCCCCCTCTTATTTATTTTTAATCCATATGTTTTACTCATCTGTAGATAAGGTAGATAAAAGGAGCATCAGACACAAGGTTTTCACAATGACACAGTCACATCGTGAAAGCTGTATCATTACACAATCATCTTCAAGAAACATGGCTACTGGAACACAGTTCTACATTTTCAGGTAGTTCCCTCCAGCCTCTCCATTAATCTTGACTAAAAAGGTGATATCTATGTAATGTGTAAGAATAACCTCCAGGATAACCTCTCAACTCTGTCTGGAATCTCTCACCCATTGACACTTTATTTTATCTCATTTCACTTTTTCCCCTATTGGTCACGAAGGTTTTCTCAATCCCTTGATGCTGAGTCTCAGCTCATTCTAGGATTTCTGTCCCACGTTGCCAGTAACGCCCATACCCCTGGGAGTTATGACCCATGTAGAAAATGGGAGGACAGTGAGTTTGCTTGTTGTGTTGGCTGGAGAGAGGCCACATCTGAGTAACAATTTCCATTTCTGAGTTTTTACAATCAGTCCAGTTGCACAATCTGTTCCCTTTAACTCCAATTACCCAGTATCTTACCCTATTTCTATCTCCTGATGGTTTCTGTTATCAATGAAATTCTCCAAGTTTATTCACTAAATGCCAGTTCTTACCAGTGAGACCATACAGTATTTGTCCTTTTGCTTCTGGCTCATCTTACTCAGCATAATGTCCTTAAGGTCCATCCATTCTGTTACATACTTCATAACTTTATTCTTACAGTTGCATAATATTCCATCGTATGTATATACCACAGTTTGTTTAGCCACTCGTCTGTTGATGGACATTTTGGCTGTTTTCATGTCTTCACATTTGTAAATAATGCTGCTATAAACATTGGTGTGCAAACATCCTTTTGTGTCCTTGCCATCTAGTCCTCTGAGTAGATACCTAGCAATGGTATTGCCGGGTCATATGGCAATTCTATACTTAGATTTCTGAGGAACTGCCAAACTGCCTTTCACAGAGGTTGTACAATTTGAATTCCCACCAACAGTGGATAAGTGTGCCTCTTTCTCCACATCCTCTCCAGCACTTGTCATTTTCTGTTTTACTGAAAATGGCCATTCTGGCGGGTGTGAGATGATATCTCATTGTGGTTTTGATTTGCATTTCCCTAATAGTCAGTGTTCTAGTTTGCTAGCTGCTGGAATGCAACACACCAGAGACGGATTGGCTTTTAATAAAAGGGGATTTATTTTGTTGGTTCTTCAGAGGAAAGGCAGCTAACTTTCCACTGAGGTTCTTCCTTACGTGGAAGGCACAAGATGGTCTCTGCTGGTCTTCTCTCCAGGCCCCTGGGTTCCAACAACTTTCCCCGGGGTGACTTCTTTCTGCATCTCCAAAGGCCTGGGCTGAGCTGCTAGTGCTGAGATGAGGAATGCCAAGCTGCTTAGGCTGTGCTACATTGCACTCTCTCATTTAAGTACCAGCCAATTAAGTCAAACATCACTCACTGCAGCAGACACGCCTCCTAGCTGACTGCAGATGTAATTGGCAACAGATGTTCACGTACCGTTGGCTTATGTCTGCAGCAACAAGACTAGGTATGCTCACCTGGCCAAGTTGACAACTGAATCTAACTAACACAGTCGGGGAAGTTGAGCATCTTTTCATGTGCCTTTTGGCCATTTGTATTTCCTCTTCTGAGAAATATCTGTTTTTGCTCATTTTGTAATTGGGTTGTCTGCCTTTCTGTTGTTGAGTTGGACAATCTCTTCATATATTCTGGATGCTAGACCTTTATCTGATATATCATTTCCAAATCTTGTCTCCCATTGTATAAGCTGTCTTTTTACTTTCTTAACGAAGTTCTTTGATGCACAAAAGTGTTTAATTTTGAAGAGTTCCCATTTATTTTTTTCTTCAATGCTTGTGCTTTGGGTGTAAGGTCTAGGAAAATGCCTTCTATTATAAGATTTATAAGATATTTCCCTACATTTTCTTCTAACAGTTTTATGGTCTTAGATTCAATATTTAGATCTTTGATCCATTTTGCATTAATTTTTGTATAGGATGAGATATGGATCCTTGTTCATTCTTTTGCATATGAATATCCAGTTCTCTAGGCACCATATATTGAACAGACTGTTCTGTCCCAGGTGAGTTGGCTTGACTGTCTTATCAAAGATCAATTGTCCATAGATGAGAGGGTCTACATCTGAACACTCTATTCGATTCCATTGGTCAGTATATCCATCTTTATGCCCATACCATGCTGTTTTGACCACTATAGCTTCATAATACACCTTAAAGTCAGGTAGCGTGAGACTTCCAACTTTATTTTTCTTTCTCAGGATACTTTCAGCTATTCGGGGCACCCTGCCCTTCCAGATAAATTTGGTTAATAGGTTTTCTATTTCTGAAAAGTAAGCTTTTAGGATTTTAATTGGTATTGCATTGAATCTGTAAATCGATTTAGGTAGAACTGACATCTTAACTATATTTAGTCTTCCAATCCATGAACATGGTATGCCCTTCCATCTATTTAGTTCTTCTGTGATTTCTTTTAACAATTTCTTGTAGTTTTCTTTGTATAGGTCTCTTGTCTCTTTAGTTAAATTTATTCTTAAATATTTTATTCTTTTGGTTGTAATTGGAAATGGAATTTTTTTCATGATTTCCCCCTCAGATTGTTCATTACTAATGTACAGAAACACTACAGATTTTTGAGTGTTGATCTTGAAATCCGCCACTTTGCTGTACTCATTTATTAGCTCTAGTAGTTTTGCTGTGGATTTTTCAGGGGTTTTGACATATAGTATCATATCATCTGCAAACAGTGAGAGTTTTACTTCTTCCTTTCCAATTTTGATGTCTTGTATTTCTTTTTCTTGTCTAATTGCTCTGGCTAGAACTTCCAACACAATGTTGAATAACAGTGGTGACAGTGGACATCCTTGTCTTGTTCCTGATCTTAGGGGGAAAGTTTTCAGTTTTTCCCCATTGAGGATGATGTTAGCTGTGGGTTCTTCATATATTCCCTTTATCATGTTGAGGAGTTTCCCTTCTATTCCTATCCTTTAAAGTGTTTTCAACAGGAAAGGATGTTGAGTTTTGTCAGATGCCTTTCTGCATCAATCAAGATGATCATGTGATTTTCTGCTTTGATTTGTTGATATGGCGTATTGCACTAATTGATTTTCTTATACTGAACCATCCTTGCATACCTGGGATGAATCCTACTTGGTCATGGTGTATAATTCTTATATGTGCTGCTGGATTTGATTTGCTAGAATTTTGTTGAAGATTTTTGCATCTATATTCATTACAGATATTGGTCTGTAGCTTTCTTTTTTTGTAATATCTTTGTCTGGCTTTGGTATGAGGATGATGTTGGCTACGTAGAATGAGTTAGGTAGCTTTCCCTCCTCTTCAAATTTTTTGAAGAGTTTGAGCAGGATTGGTACTAATTCTTTCTGGAATGCTTGGTAGAATTCACATGTGAAGCCATCTGGTCCTGGACTTTTCTTTTGGGGGAGCTTCTTAATGACTGAGTCAATTTCTTTACTTGTGATTGGTTTGTTGAGGTCATCTATTTCTTCTCAAGTGAATGTCGGTTGTTCATGCCTTTCTAGAAAGTTGTCCATTTCATCTACATTGTTGAATTTATTACCATAAAGTTTTTCATAGTATCCTCTCATTACTTCCTTTATTTCTGTGGGGTCAGTGGTTATGTCTCCTCTTCCATTTCTGATTTTATTTACTTGCATCCTCTCTCATCTTCATTTTGTCAACCTTGCTAAGGCTCCATCAATCTTATTGATTTTCTCATAGAACAAACTTCTGGTTTTGTTGATTTTCTCAATTGTTTTCATGTTATCAATTTCATTTATTTTTGCTCTAATCTTTATTTTTTGCTTGCTTTGGGGTTAGTTTGCTGTTCTTTCTCTAGTTCTTCCAAGTGGACAGTTAATTCCTCAATTTTTGCCTTTCTTCTTTTTTGGTATAGGCATTTAGGGCAATAAATTTCCCTCTTAGCACTGCCTTTGCTGCATCTCATAAATTTTGATATGTTGTGTGTTCATTTTCATTTGCCTCAAGATATTTACTGATTTCTCTTGTAATTTCTTCCTTGACCCACTGGTTGTTCAAGAGTGTGTTGTTGAGCCTCCATATGTTTGTGAATTTTCTGGCATTCTGCCTATTATTGATTTCCAACTACATTCTTTTATGATCTGAGAAAGTGTTTTCTATGATTTCAATCTTTTAAATTTATTGAGACTTGCTTTGTGACCCAGCATATGGTCTATCCTTGAGAATGATGCATGAGCACTTGAGAAAAAGGTGTATCCTACTGCTGTGGGGTGTAATGTTCTATAAATGTCTGTGAAGTCTAGCTCATTTATTGTATTATTCAAATTCTCTGTTTCTTTATTGATCCTCTGTCTAGATGTTCTGTCCATTGATGACAGTGGGGAATTGAAGTCTCCAACTATTATGGTAGGTGTGTCTATTTCCCTTTTCTGTGTTTGCTTCATGTATTTTGGAGCATTCTGGCTTGGTGCATAAATATTTACGATTATTATGTCTTCTTTTTGAATTGTTCCTTTTATTAATACATAGTGTCCTCTCTTTTAACTGCTTTACATTTGAAGTCTAATTTGTTGGATATTAATATACCTACTCCTCTTTTCTGATTATTTGCACAAAATATCTTTCCCCAACCTTTCACTTTCAATCCATATTTATCCTTGGGTCTAAGATATGTTTCCTGTAGACAGCATACAGATGGGTCCTGTTTTTTAATCCATTCTGCCAGATTGAGGAGTTTAAACCATTAACATTTAGTGTTATTACTGTATGAGTAGTACTTTCTTCCACCATTTTGCCTTTTGGATTTTATATGTCATAGCTAATTTTCCTTCTTTTTATCTTTACTGATAGTCTTCATTTCTATACTCTTCTCCACATCTCTCTCTCCTGTCTTTTCATATTGCCTCGAGTGCTCCCCTTAGTATTTCTTGCAGAGCCGGTTTCTTGGTCACAAATTCTCTCAGTGATTTTTTGTCTGAAAATGTTTTAATTTCTCCCTCATTTTTGAAGGACAATTTTGCTGGATATACAATTCTTGGTTGGCAGTTTTTCTCTTTTAGTAATTTAAATATATCATCCCACTGTCTTCTCGCCTCCATGGTTTCTGCTGAGAAATCTATGCATAGTCTTATTGGGCTTCCCTTGTATGTGATGGATTGCTTTTCTCTTGCTGCTTTCAAGATTTCCCTTTCTCTTTGATATTTGACATTCTGATTAGTAAGTGTCTTGGAGTACATCTATTTGGATCTATTCTGTTTGAGGTACGTTGCACTTCTTGGACCTGTAATTTTAAGTCTTTCATAAGAGTTGGGGAATTTTCTGTGATAATTTCCTCCATTAATTTTGCTCCTCCTTTTCCCTTCTCTTCTCCTTCTGGGACAACCACAACATTTATATTCATGCCCTTCATGTTGTCATTCAATTCCCTGAGTCCCTGCTCATATTTTTCCATTCTTTACCCTATATATTTTTTTTGCTTGTCGGATTTCAGATGTTCTGTCCTTCAGTTCACTAATCCTATCTTCTGCTTCTTGAAATTTGACATTGTAGGTTTCCATTTTTTTTTTCATATGCATTACCTTTAACTTCAGCAGACTCTCCCTGCTGGGGCATGGCAGAGACAGAGGAGAGGGTATAGGCTGAGTTTAATCGCTTCAATTTTCCAGACCCTGGGGTTTGAATTCCTTGAGGTAGGGAATCCACCTGAGCTGGGCCCCACCCCTCTCCTGGGGAAGGTACAGGCTCCAGACAAGCCCTCAAACAAGCTTGTTTCTTCCTATGCCTGGGGCAGTTGCAGTCTGAGAAGCCCTGCTGCTGTATCCAAAGGCAGTCAAACCATAAAAACACAGCTACAAAAAAGAAAGAGAAAAATTCTTCTCAGAGCAGGACCCCTATTCCTTGGGTTTGCCAATCAAGAGCATAAGTTGATATGTTGTTTTGTGTACCTTCAGATCCTATGGGCCCGCTCCTTTCCTTCAGGGACCAGACCCTTTCAAGTATTACATACCATCCGATCCAAAAAAACATTTGTTTTTTTCTTTTTCCATCAGCCCTGCCCGCTTGGCACGGGGGTAAAAATCATAAAAATCAGCAACTTCCACTTTGACTTGAGGTTCAGCTGAGCTGGGGGCCTATTTTTAGTAGTCAGAATTTGTGAATTAATTCCACAATTGAGTTTGGTTGTGCTCAGCCCCTGCTGCTGGTAAAGCCCCTTTCCTTTCCCCTCTGGGAAGCAGCCTGTGGGGGAGGGGCGCCGGCCACCACGGCTTGGGGGACCCATGGTTCTGGATGGGGGGGCTTGCAGCCGGTCCAGCTGGTCCAGATTGGGGTACGCTGTGTGTCCGCTCACTGACATGGCCCCAGCAGTTGTCCTGTACTGTTCCTGGCTATTTAGTAGCTGTTCTGGAGGACAAACTAAATCCCACACCTTGTTAAGCCGCCATCTTGGCCCTCTCTCTCAAACACCAGGATCCAATGTTCAGTTTTTAGCTTTGACAAATGTCCCGTGGTTATGGGAGATGTTAAAATTCGGAGAAGTTGAGTGCAGAAGGTAGGGGTACTCTTTGTACTAACTTTTGACCTTTTCTGTAAATCTAAAATCATTTTAAATAAGCTTTTTTTTAATGCAATTCATCCTTTTCCACTTCCACCTTTGAGAAATACTGTAATTGATGAATCTTGGTCAATGCTCCCTGAGAGCAAGGGGTCCGAGCCTAAATCTCACCCCCTTCTCCAAGTCTCAGTCTCCCTGAGAATAAAATGGGGACAGTCCCCTCTGTACATGTTCCCTCACAGGACGGCATTAATCTCCAACAGAATCCCAATAAACAAGTACAGAGCAGAGCAGAGCGACCCTAATTCAAGGCAGAGAAGCCTGAAATTCTCCTTCCCATGCTTCCCAATTCTTCCAGCGAGCTGCCCCCCTAGCAGCCTCCAGAACCTGGCTGGAAATCACACCTTTTTAAAAAAATCTTGTATGCCATGGTCAAATTCATTCTTTCTCCATGTGACTATCCAGTTAGTGCAGCACCATGTGTTGAATTTTTTTTTTTTGGGGGGGGTGAGGTAGGGGGAGTACACCCCGAAATCACACCTTTTATTTCCTGCTTCCCATGCTGCCAGGGCTAGGTTGAGTCTGGATGGGCCCTGAGGTAATAAGCTCCAAAAGAAAAATGAGACAAGCCTCCTAGGCCTTCTCACTTGTTTTTAACAGGGCTTTGGCTTCCTTCTTGGGCCATGCAGAGACCCATTTGCTTCAGAAGCACAGTGAAGAGACACGCGGATTCACAGGATACAGCAAACACGTGTTCTTGGGCCTAGGTGGCCTCTTTTGTGAAACAGAAATAGCCCTGCCAAGGGAGTGCAGAGAGCATCACGTGGAATACCGGGTGAAAAAGCACCCTAGCAGACAATTTTTAGAGAATTATAAAGGGAAAGGTACATACCAGAGTCAAAACAGAGGCTGCCAGAGTAATTTGGGAAGTAAATAAACAAGTGTTTGCAAAGTCCCCTGGGGGCACTGGGGAGAAAGGAGGAAATATTCAACTTCCCCATTTGGAGAATTTCTGATATTCTCACAAACAAAGGAGATAATCAAATCTATAGGCCAAGCCCTCAATCTTGGGTCCTTATCCCTGCAAAGGATAGGTCAAGCCTACTTAAAATTAGGCCTAAGAGTCACTCCCAGAGAAGCGCTCTTGTTGCTCAGATGTGGCCTCTCTCTAAGCCAACTTGGCAAGCAAACTCACCACCCTCCCCCTCTCTATGTAGGACATGATTTCCAGGGGTGTAAACCTCCCTGGCAAAATGGGACAGAAATCCCGGGATGAGCCAGGGCCCAGCATCAAGGGATTGGGAAAACCTTCTTGACCAAAAAGGGGAAGAGAGAAATGAGACAAAATAAAGTGTCAGTGGCTGAGGGACTTCAAATAAATCAAGAGGTCATTTTGGAGGTTATTCTTATGCAGTATATGGATATTCCCTTTTTAGTTTATGGTGTATTGGAGTGGCTGGAGGAAAGTACTTGAAACTGTTGAGCTTTGTTCCAGTAGCACTGAGTCTTGAAGACTATTGTATAACGATATAACTTTTACAATGTGACTACAGGATTGTGAAAACCTTGTGTCTGTTGCTCCGTTTACCCAGAGTAGGCTAGATAAGCAAAAAAATATGGATAAAGAATTAATAAATACTAGGGAGAACATAGGGTAAAATAAATTGGGTAGATCGAAATACTAGTGGTCAATGAAAGGGATGGGTAAGGGGTATGGTATGTTTGAGGGGTTTTTTAATTCTTTTTTATCTCTTTTTCTGGAGGGATGCAAACGTTCTAAAAAATGATCATGGTAATGAATACACAACTATGTGATGATACTGTGAGCCACTAATTGTACACCATGTATAGAATGCATGTGTGTGAAGATTTATCAACAAAAATATTTTTTAAAAAATAGAGGCTGTCAGGACAGGATTGGGAAAGGAATGAGAGAAGTAAGGGGGACTTAGCTTTATCTATGTTTTTTTTTTTTTTTTTTTTATTTTATTATTTTTTTGTTTGTTTGTTTGTTTGTTTTTTACATGGGCTGGGGCCGGGAATCGAACCGGGGTCCTCCGGCATGGCAGGCAAGCACTCTTGCCCGCTGAGCCACCGCGGCCCGCCCACTTTATCTATGTTTTATTCCTTAAAAAAAAAAAAGACTGGATACAAATATAATACATTGTTAACAATGGCTAATTCTAAATGGAAGGAATATTTATTATATTATCTTTTTTTCTGTATTTTACTCTAATTTCTTAATAATATTAAGAATATTCTCACCCTAACATTGGGTTTGTAACTCAGTGAACTGTTGCAATGCCCTCATTTTACAGATTCATGAACTAAGGCTCAGAAGGGAGAGGAGACTGGGTTTAAGGCAATACCGAGGGCCAGGGCTGGGGCACAGGTCTTCTCACTCCAAATTTGGGGCTCTTTCTGCTATTCGAGCCACCTCTCAGCCACTGGAAGTACCCTCACTTCTCTGGGCTGCCCCTGTATCTTGCAGCCTCTCTCAGCTGGGCCTCAGAAAAAACCTACAAATTCCCCGTTGAGGTTCAGGGCTGCTCTCTTTCTGGGCTAGAAATGGACGCGTGGGCCACACATGTATAATTCTGGGCTATTTCTGGCCAGAAAAGAATCCCCTTCTATACGGAAGGAGGGTAGAACATTCTTCACAAAAACAGTGCTTAATTAAACCAAGTCAGAGAGTGAGACACGGAAGGCAGGAGCAGATAAGGGAGGTGACTGATAGCAGCAAAACCTAATTTCTGGTAAGCGCTAAGATAGTCAGGGAACGCTTTTTGATTAAAAAATGAAAGAGTGCTTAGTTGAGGGGGTAGAGAAGATGAGAAAGGGAACTAAGGAAAGTGCCTACACCGTTAAGCCCAGAGCTACATCCTTACATCTGCCAGATCATTTAATCCTCCCAACAGGATTAATCCTTCCCTGATAAGGGAAGATCAAACTGAGTCTCAGAGAGGTTAAGTAACTTGCCTAAGGCCACACAGCTCCAAATTGCAAGGCCAGGATCACAACTGGATTTATACAACTCTAGTTCAGATACATATTCCAAAACAGGAGCATTTCCCAGGGTAGGAGACACACACCACCAGAGAGGAGTTTAGGTGGGTCATGTATTTTAATTATATATTCATTTTAAAGTGTTTTAAGAAAAACAAGTACATCAAGTTCACACACTCATGAATGTTAGTGCTGAAGACAAGGTCAGTGTAAAAAAAAGTATCCTTTGAAGGAAATATTAAGTAAATGTTAGTACAGGTGGACCTTAAGAAAGGCAAGTTTGATGGTGGTGTGTAGTGGCTGCAGTTTGGGAGGTACAGCATCAACCTGACGCCTCTGGGAGAGGAACTGAGTACCACACCCCAACAGTACTCCTCTCTGATGCTGAGTCTACCTATAAGCTGCCCTCTTCCAGTGATATGTGCAAAAATAAGGACAGAGCAGCCTCTGGCCCAAATATCGGGAGCTCTAAACCCAGGCAGTCCCTCTCGGGCTCTGCGGTTCTGAGGCACTGAAGAGATATGCACACGTGTCACACAGCAGCAAATCCAGCCACAACATGTGCACCCCAGACTGCACATCTGACCCTCACAGCAGACTGGGCGGAAGCAGGGCTCAGGGACAGAGGGGCCCCTGATGGAGCACCCCGGCCTGAATGCAGAGCTGATTGGTGGAGGAGCCGCCCCGTGAAGCAGGGCTTGCAGGCTCTGAAGCCCCAATGCAGATGATGCTGCACCACGTTCTGTAGAAGAAACGGGCCTAGCTCACGTGGGCTGTAGAGCCTTAAATTAGTTGCCGTGCCCCACCCCCACCTCACTCCTCAAAAAGGTTGCTTGCTCCTGTAACACGCGCATCCATCATCCTTCCATGCTTGTCAGCTGGTGGTCAGCAAGACTGTCCCATCCTGCCCCATCACCAACACTCCCCAGTGCATCCGAGACAGGCTTCCAGGTCAGAAATGGGGTAGTCTGTCTTTCCAGGAGACCCTGGTGCAGCCCACAGCACACACGCTGATGCTGACACGGCTTCTCGATTCTCTCATCCACTGACATCTGCTCGGAGGCTGAAGTCGGAAGAAGATAGAGTGCTGCCACTGGCCCACGGGGACACAGAGCAAATGACTTCACCTCCCAGACCTCAGTTTCTATAGTGTACTAAACTATACTGTCTACTATAGAAGAGTATCGCATAGTACTAGCACAGCACAGCATTAGTATAGCATAAGAAATATAGTATAGTACTGCATATATAGTATACTATTTATAGTATAATATAAGAAATATAGTATATATAGTGTAATAAATATAGTATAGTATGTATGGTATTGTTTGTATACTATTTATAGTATAGTATAACAAATATAGTATAGCATATATAGTATAATAAATATAGTGTAGTATGTATGGTATTGTTTGTATAGTATTTATAGTATAATATGGCACATATAAGATAGAGTTAGTATAGTATATAGTACAGTATTAGTATAGTATAATAAACAGTATTATATGTATAGTATAGCATTGTATATATAGCATAGTACAGCATTAGTTTAGTATAATAATATAGCATAGTATTTTATATATAGTATAGTATGTCTAGTATTAGCACGGTATAGTATAGTATACATAGTATAGCATATACACCATAATATAGTATAGTTAGTATACTATAGTATTAGTATATGAGTATAGTATTTAAATATATAGTACAGCACAAATAGTATAGTATTAGTACTGTATAGTATAGTACACATAGTACAGTATAGATAGCATAATAGTATGGTACATAGAGCATAGTATAATATAGTGTTAATTCAGTATACTATTGTGTTAATAGTATTAGTAATGATATTAGTATAGCATGAATATTATAGCATAGTATAGGATTAGTATAGCTTTATTATAGTATAGTGTATACAGTATTGCATATATGGCATAGTATTAGTAATGTAAAGTATGATCTAGTATTGAACAGTACAGTATTACTATAGTATAGTATAGTATAATACATATCGCATTATATAGTATAGAATATATATAGTATACTCTAGTAGTAGTATGGGATAAATAGTATACAGCATGTGTACAGCCTAGCATAGCATGGTATGGTAACTGTATGTGAATGGCAATTAGCACACTCACTATGCATACTATACTACACCATACTACAGTACCTACTGCAAAGAGGGGGGGTGGATCAGATGAGATCACAAATCCTGTAGCTTTCCACCAGTAAGCTCTTCTATTTAGGAAAAAGGAGGGTGCCTCCGGAAATGCGGGGGTTGTGGTCCTGCAAGGATTGGCCTGGTTCTTGCCACAAGAACTCTGCGTTGCTTCTCAAAGAAAACACGGACCCTTCCGTGAGAACGAAGCCTGGTGCCCACTTGCTGTGCCCGTGCCCCTGCAGCAGCCTCCTCCCTGCGATACGATCACGGCATCCTCAGAGCCACCAGCCAAGATTCAGGCCCAAGGGGGGCTTACCCGACAGGCCTGACCTCGCTCCGCAGCCTCTCCCTCTCCCCTCCTTTGCCTCAGCTGCCCGTGAGCCCACTTGCCGGGTCTGTCCCTCAGGCTCTCCTGCAGCCCGCCTCCAGGGCTCCCACCAAGTGGCAGCCCTGCCCTGGAACCATTCCTGATTCCTCTGCCCTTCTCACCTCCTCTCAGCTCCCATAGCTCTACTGGCCCTGCTGGGGGCACCAATGCACTCGGCCTAGCATTCATTCATGCATTCATTCATTCCTTCACTGAACACGTATTATGGGTTGGCTTGCTACTCTTCTAGGTGCTGCAGATAAAACAAAGCATAAACTATACATTAACTCTTACCTTCAAGGAGCCTTTTACATGATAGCGGGAGAACCAAGAGAAACAACCTAAGTGAGTGAATATGGAATCCTAGACAATAAGGGTTAGGGAAGAGTATAAAGCAGGGCAGGGGGAAAGTTGCAATTTTAAATAGGATGGTCGGGGGAGGCTTCCCTGAGCAAAGCCTGCGGGAGAGGCAGGGCCTGCTGTTGGGCTATCAGAGAAAACTGTTGTGGGCAAACGAGATGGCAATGCCAAGGCCCCAGGACAATGGCTCAACAATGAAATTCTTACCTGTTCAACCTCCCTGACAAACTGAATTTGAGGAGAGAGCCTATGCCTTACTCATTCCTCTCTTTTATTTTTTCCCTAATATTTTTTTTGCTTTGAAATAATTTCAAATTTACAGAAAGTTGCAAAAATAATAGAAAAGTAATTCAGAGAACTCCAATATAGTCCTTGCCCAGATACACAAACTTTTCATATTTTGCCACACTTGTTGTATCAATAGAAATATCAATTTCCTAAGCATTTGAGTACAGGTTGTATTTATCAGGTTCCTCAAACACTTAACACCATCTTGTACATCTCCTAAGAACACGGCTATTCATTTATGTAATCACCTTCAGTGCAGTTATCAAGCTCAAGAAATAAACACAGATATATAAAGCTTATAGTCTATGTTCCAATTTTTTTCAGTTGTCCCAGTAATGTCTTTTTGGGCATTTCCTCCTCCACTATTATGATTCAGTTCTGGATCACATATTACATTTAATTATCATTGTCTCTTTCATCTCTTAATTTAAATTGTGGTAACACACATACAACATAAACTGTCCCATTACAACACTCCCAAGCATAGTTCAGTGGGATTATCTCATTCACATTGTGTGCTACTCTCCCCACCATCCACGACCAAATCTTTTCCATCACGCAAAGGAGAAACTCTGCACCATTATGCACTGACTCCCCATTCCCTGTTCCCATGCGCCCCAGAGCCTGCTCGCCCGCAGGATACTTTGTTTGTGCCCCCACTGCATTTACCAGAAGACTTTGGTAAAGGTTTTTGTAGATGGTCTTCACAGGGATTTGGATTTTCCTCTATTCCTAATTTGCTGCAAATTTTCATCACACATGGGTGTGCCTCTATTGAGATAGTTACATGGGTATTTTGCATTTACTCTCTTAATATGGAGAGTTACACCAATAACTTTTTTTTCTTTTTTGCACGGGCAGGCACCGGGCATTGAACCCGGGTCTCTGGCATGGCAGGTGAGAATTCTGCCACTGAGCCACCACCGTACTGCCCAATAACTTCTTTAATGTTAAATCAACCTTGCATTGCTGGGCTATAACCCACCTGCTTTATACTTTTTACACACACACATACACACACATGCATTATATAAGATAAACATACTGTATCTATAGGATATATAATACTTTTTATATATTTCTGGATTTGATTTGTTGCACTTAACTAGGGATTTTTGTGCCTTTGGTCTGTGGTTTTGTCTTAAAATTTATTTCCTGGTTTTTAAATCAGTATAATGATTAAATTCACAAAAAAATGAGTTGACAAATGATCACTCCTCTCTTTTCTGAAAGAATTTGTAAAGGATTTGCATGATTTATTCTTAAATGGTTCATGGAACTTACAGTTAAGGCCCTCTGGACTTGCAGCTATTTTTATGGTAAAGTTTTTTTATTACAAAAATAATCTTATCAAATTACCCCAGGGGCAGAAAACACAGTGGGCCTCACGCTTTTTCAGGTATCTCAGAACCAACACAAAAGCCCTGCACGGCAGGCAGGTCAGCTGCTCCCATCTCACAGCTGGGAACACCGAGGTTCAGGACCCATCCCTCAACCCCGCGGTCTCCTCACCAGCACTTATCTCCTATTCTCTCAACGTTCTCACCTACACCAGATCACACCAGCTTCCTGCAAGGGTCCCAGGCAAGCGCGGGTACCTTAGGCATTCCCACCCAGAACAGGCCAGTCAACAGGCGGGCAGGACAAACGCTTTAACACCAGGGTATCATTTCTGTTGGGGATACATGTTGGGTTTTGGCTGCCTGACCCCCATCAGCCCCTCTTCCAGTGACAGCACTCAAATTTCCCGGAGGCACCCACACCTTTGTGCTCTCAGTCTATGAGTTCCAGAACTCGGGCACTGGCAGGCGCTGGTCGCGGGCCGGGCCAATCAGAACCTTGTCCCCCAGCCACAGAGAGGGGTTCAGATACAAGTGTGTAATGAGTGATGGTTGCGCTCACGCGTGCACTTAGCCAGGTGATGGTTGCGTTCACATGTGCACTTAGCCAGGTGATGGTGTCCAGTTGTTTGGTCAAGGAAGCACTGGCCTAAGGGTACAACAAATCAGGAAGGGAAGGTGGGACTATGGTGTATACATACAATGGACTACTGAGCTGCCACAAGAAGGAATGAAGTTGTCAGGCATGCAACTAGGGGTATGAACCTTAAGGGCTGTATGATGAATGAAATGTCAGAAACAAAAAGACAAATATTATCATGCCTCAATCGTATGGACTAAACATAATACAAAAGCTCGGTGAACTGAAGTTGAGAACATAGGTTATCAGGCTGGGGCCTATTGTAAAGGGTCCTAGACTGTAAGTTCTTACAGCAGTCAAATATCTTCAGATGTAGTAGCTATTTCTAAAGTCTGAGATATACCGAGCTGTTTATTTATAACCTAATCATTCCCAGAAACTTCAATTATTTATGCACCTGAGACTCGGATTTAGAGCTCTGAAGCTATGAAAGTCAGTAGTACCCCATATAGGAACTGTTCAAAAAGTTGAAAAAGTGACCAGACTTCGAGCAGAGATATGAATGAAGCTGAGCTGGATAGGACTAAGGTAGATCAGAAGACTGGGTAAAGGATGATATCGTCGATATTTTAAAACTTCAACTTCTGTGTGAGACTAAAGGGAGAGACGTTTATTTAATGCACAATTTATATTTTAGGTAGTGCATTTCCTAATTTAACGTGCATGGTCAGTTTAGTTGAACACCATAAGTGCATGAGATTTTGTTGGTTTGTCCAGGTTAGTGTGATGCCCGGATATATCCCAGAGTAATTTGGGTAGTGAATAAAGAAGTATTGCAAAGTCCCCTTGGGGCACTGGGGAAAAAGGAGGAAATATTCAACTTCCCCATTTGGAGAATTTCTGATATTTTCACAAGCAGTGGGGGCAACCAAATCAGTAGGCCGAGCCCTCGATCTTGGGGTTTACCTCTATGAAACTTATTCCTGCAAATGATAGGCTAAGCCTACTTAAAATTAGGACTAAGAATCACCTCCAGAGAACCTCTTTTGTTGCTCAGATGTGGCCTCTCTCTCTGAGCCAACCTGGCAGGTGAACTCACTGCCCTCCCTCATACACGGGACAGAAATCCCAGGATGAGCCAGGACCAGGCATCAAGGGATTGAGAAAGTCTTTTTGACAAAGCGGGGAAGAGAGAAATGAGACAAAATAAAGTTTCAGCAGCTGAGAGATTTCAAACAGAATCATGAGTTTATCCTGGAGGTTATTCTTATACATTATATAGGTATCCCTTTTTAATTTATGGTGTACTAGAGTGGTTGGAGGGAAGTATCTGAAACTGTTGACCTGTGTTCCAGTAGTCTTGATTCTTAAAGACGATTGTATAAAGATATAACTTTTACAATGTGACTGTGGGATTGTAAAAATCTTGTATTTGATGCTCCTTTTATCCAGGGTATAGATGAATAAAAAAAAAATGGATAAAAAATAAATAAACAATATGGAGGACAAAGGGTAAAATAAATTGGGTAGATGGAAATACTAGTGGTCAATGAGGGGGGTAAGGGGTAGGGTATGTATGATTTTTTTTTTCTTTTTATTTCTTTTTCTGGAATGATGAAAATATTTGAAAAAATGATCATGGTGATGAATACAACTTGGTGATGATATTGTGAGTCACTGATTGCATACCGTGTGTGGAATATATGTGTGTGAAGATTTCTCAATAAGATATTTAAAAGAAAAAAAAAAGAAAGCACTGGCCTGATTGTTATTGTGAGGGTACTTCATGGATTTAAATCATCAGTCAGTTGATTGTATCTGGTAGATGACATCTACAGTCAATAAAGGAGATTGCCTTCAGCAAGCGAGAAGTTTCATGCAGTCGGTTGAAGGCCTTAAAGGGAGAACGGATGATTTTAGCAGTCTAAAATCACACTTAAGCCAGCCAGCGTCTCTTGGGGAATTCACTGAAACCTACATTTAAGTTCCCAGCTTGCAGCCTCCCCTACAGAATTCAAATTTGCCATGGTGTGCTGGTTTGAAACTATTATGTACCTCAAGAAAAGACCATATTTTTTAATCCATTCCAGAGGGTGCATACCAACTGTGGGTGGGACCATTTCGTTGGGTTACTTCAATTGAGATGTGACCCACTTCATTCAAGGTGGGTCTCCATCCTTTTTTTAAAGATTTTAAATTATTTATTCTTTAATGCAGTGCATGGTTACATTATTTTTTTCAGCATATAGCTGTGTACTTATCATCACAATTGATTTTTTTCTTTCTGGTAAAAAATAACATATATACAAAAAAGCAATAAATTTCAAAGCACATTGCAACAACTAGTTATAGAACAGATTTCAGAGTTTGGTATGGGCTACAATTCCACAATTTTAGGTTTTTACTTCTAGCTAATCTGAGATACTGGAGACTAAAAGAAACATCAATATAACGTTTCAGCAATCATACTCATTTGTTAAACCCTACCTTCTCTGTATAACGCCACCATCACCTTTGATCTTTCTCCCACTCTTTAGGGGTATTTGGGCTATGCCCATTCTAACTTTTTTATGTTGGAAGGGGCTGTTGATAATATGGGACAGGGGGATGGAATTAGTTGATGTTTTGGAGAGGCTGGCCCCTCAGCATTTCAGGACTTCTCTGGTTCAAGGACCCATCTGGAGGTGGTAGGTTTCTGTAAAGTTACCCTCGTGCATGGAACATTTGTAGAATCTTATACAGTGCCCGAGGTCAAGGTAGGTCTTAATCCTTTTTACTGGAGTCCTTTGTGAGAGGATTAAGGACATAAAAAGTCAAGAAAGCTTAGAGAGAGAAATATCCAGGGAAAGCTTAGGGAAAAAAGCTCCAGAGGATCTAAGAGGAGACCCACAGAAGCTCAGAGAGGAAGCCACTGGAACCAGGAGCTGAAACCAATGGAATCCAAGAGACAAGGACAAGCAAACACTGACTATGTGCCTTCCCATGTGACAGAGGTATCCTGGATGCCAGCAGCCTGTCTTTAGAGTTCAGGTATCATCTTGTTGATGCCTTAATTGGTACATTTTCATTGTCCAAGAACTATAAATTATAAGCTAATAAATCCTCATTGTAAAAGCCAACCCATTTCTGGTATATTGCATTCTGGCTGGTTTAGCAAACTGAAATACATGGTCATATGAGTTAATTCCTATAATATATCATAATGTTTACACACACATACATGTATGTATGTGTGCCTCCTGTCAGTTCTGTTTCTCTGGAGAATCCTGACTAATAGAGCATGTGCAGGGGCGCAGGGACCCAGGACCCGCTCCCTCTCCCATTTTCATTGCTTGCAGCCGTCTACATGACCAGGGACAGATGTTAAATGTCAAAGAATTAAAGCTCCACCCCTCCCCATCACTGTTGGTAACAAACTCTCTCGAGATTCTGCTGAACCAATCTCAGGCGATTCTGCTGCAACCCAATTGTAACCAAATCTCACGGAGTCTCTTGTTAAACTTTATAAGCAGCCCTCTTGGCATGCCCCTTCCCTTTCGGTTTGTTGCACAGAGTGCTGAACTTCAGGTCCCAACCAGCCACCACTAGGAAAATGTTTCTCCTGTTAGTAAGCCCCTAATTACAACTCACGGGTAATCTCCTGCCTGGTGTGTTCTTTGGTCGCGGGGTTGACCTGGGTTGGAACTGGAACAGCATGTGACCCAGGCGAGTAGAGACAGACCTCTGTGCCATAAGACTTGAATTTAGGAGGCCGTAGGGCTGGGTCTGCTATCTTCTCAACCTAGGGAAAACCTGACCAGAGCTAAGACATGAGGAGTGAGAAACCAAGTCTTGGTGACATCCCAACAAGTCCCCACACACAGAACAGTTTCAAGAGCTAACTCATTCCTTCGTTTTGCCTAAGCCATGTTGGTTTGCGTTTTCTGTCACATGCAATCAAAACGGTCTAATCAAATGGAGTTTTCCCTCCAACTGAATTCTTTAAGGCTTATCTTATTTCATTCAGAATATTGCTACTGTCACTGAAAAAAACAAAAAGCAAAAAAATTCAATTTGGTATATGCTTATTACCTGTCAGGAACAGAGCCAGACACATCTGTAGCATAGTGAGCTAACAGCCTGGTTCTTTGTGCTCAGTTCCTGGTAAAGCCACTTCTGAGTCTTTGGAATTTCATGTCTAAGAGTGTCTCTTGTTCTTCAGGGTGGGCCCAGGACCACACCTGGTAGTTCTTATGCTAATTAGATGATGGGGCGAGGCCAGCCACACCTATAGCCCTAGGGTGGGGGCCGGCCAGGCCAGAAAGACCAACCAGGTGATGAGTGGGTTGGGGCTTCCAGCCAGGTCATAACAGCCTCTGGGAGGAGAGGGGGGCAGCAAATTGAGTTCAGCCAGGTGGACACTGGTTCCATGAATCACCTCTATGTAATAAGACCTGAATAAACTGGGGACACGCAAAGCCCCAGTGAGTTTCTGCTTCAGTTTACTAAAGCTGCTGTGATGCAATATACCAGAAATGAATTGGCATTTACAAAGGGGATTTATTAGTCACAAGTTATAATTCTAAGGCTGTGAAAATATGCAAATTAAAGCACCAATAAGAGGATTCCTTCTAGGAGGAAAAGCTGTATCTGGGACACCTGTCAGCTGGGAAGGCACGTGGCTGACTTCTGCTGGTCCTTTGCTCCTGGATTCCACTACTCTCAGCTTCTGATTCCAGTGGTCCTCGAAGTGTCTGGGGTCTTAGTTTCTCTGGGGCAAATTCCAGGTTTCATCTCTTAGCCTAGCATCTCCAAACCTCTCTGTCTCTTGGTTTCATCTCTCTGTTCTGTTTCGGCTTTCTCCAGGTTCTGGCTATTTCTGTGAGTCCTTGCTTAACACCCGGGGTATTTCTGTCTGCATCTCCAGATGTCTGGGTCTAGGCATTGGCTCTCTGTATTGGCTCTGGGCTCTGAGCTCTTTGTATGTCTGTGAGCTCTTTTAAGCACTCCAGTAAACTAATTAGGACCCACCTTGAATGGGCGAGGCCACATCTCCATGGAAGTAACCTAATCAAAAGACCCCACCCACAGTGAGCATATACCTGCAAAATTGGATTAAAAGAGCATGGCTTTTCTTGGGTACATAACTGTTTCAAACCAGCACAGCTTCCATGACTGAGAAAATGCATGGCTGCTGTGCCTGCTTTGTGACTCCATGTGGAAAGGACGTGTGGAAGATTGCCTCTGAGCCCCTCCCATAACTTGCCCTATATAGGGCTCTTCCTCTGGCTTCTCATTTATATTCTTCCACTATAATAAAACTATAATCATCAGTACAGGGCTCTCAGTGAGTCATTCGAGTGAATTATCTCCAGATTTATAGCCGGGTAGTCAGATGTGCATGTGGCCTGAACCCCAAGTGCCTGGCTGGTGCCTGATGGACAATCTTGTCTTGACGGTCCTGCACCTGTGATGTCTGGCCTAACTCCGGACAGAGTCTGAGCTGTATTAGACTGAGTGACTGCAGTCTCTACAGAAGTTGGTGGAGCTACTGAGGAAACCGTGCAGGGTTCTGCTAACCTGCATGACATTGAGAGTAATTGATACGGGGGTTCTCTGGCCAATGGGTACAAATGACCGATTTCTGAGACACTGAGGTTTCAAAGGGAGAGTTTATTGTTTAGCACGAGGCAAGGAGAACTGATAACCAACAACCTAAAATCTGTCTCCCTGAACTGCACTAACAGGGTTTTATAGCATGAAAAGATGGGCAGGTTTTAGGTTAACAGGTACAATGGCTCGAGATGACGAGGTCAGAGATGACCTAATTACTGAGCACGCACAGACTGATTTCATGCTTAGCTCAGAACGTACATAAGAAAACAGCAGACTTCCTATGATGACGGGCATGATTTTTAGTATTATAATGAGGCATGGGTCACATATAGGTTAAGGTTCAAGCTACTGTGTGTGCCTGGCAGGCCCATTTTGGTAAGAACTAGCATTGCACAGCAACAGAGCTTAGGAATTGGGATGTGCTAGTTCCGGGCTGAGTCAAGTTCCCTCATTAATGAACATGAAGAGGCTGTCTAGGGATCACAAGACTCTAAAATTGTAAAACGGGATAAGGGGGTACAAGTGGGGCCAGTCACAAGTCAGCACGAGGCCTTTACAAGCCTAAGGTAAAGATACAATCATCAAATATCAGGCCATCTGGGTTACAGTTCAGTCATTTCGGTAGATTCAGGTATTTACTTTTGGCTATTTTACAATACCTTAGAAAATAAAAAGGCATCTATATAATGATTCAGGAGTCATAAGCATTTAACTCTTAACTTCTCAGTTACAACATCACAATACTTCATTTGGCTCCTAATAATCCTATTAAAACGCCCAACTGATACGGAAGGAAACCTCTGCTTGGATATAAAGCGACCTGCCCACACTCACATCCCCAGAAAAACACCCCCGTCCACGCTGGCCCTGGATCCCTGGTCTGGATGCTACCCTACTCCCTGTGTAACTCGGAGCTGAATGCCTGCAGACAGGGGTTCAAAGCATGTCCAGAGCCTCCACCCTACACCTGGCGCTGTCCACAGGGGGACCAGGCTCCCAGACCTAAGCAGAGGGTGACCTCAGCTTCCTCCCGGGTCTTCCTTCCGCCAGAATCACCCATCCCCAAAAGTGTTACTGATTTAAAAAAACACTATTGAAGGAAACCGGGTAAACCACCTGTTAGTTGAGAAGAGAAGCACCGGCACAGGCATAACTGACTAGTAACTCAGACCTGGGACTGAGCAGCCCTTGGAGTCCGGCAGAGCTCACACGGAAGACCAGCTCTGCTACTAAATGGGTGTGAGGCACAAGGAAGTCAGAACATCTTGGTCTCAGCTCCTCATGTGTACAGTGGAGGGGGAGAGATTCCTACAAAACGCTTTTTGTTTTGTTTTGTTTTGTTTTGAGGATCAAGTGGGAAATGATATGCAAAGGTTAGCAGAAACACTGGCACAGGAAAATGTTGGTTCTCACCAACACCACCAACCTTAGAAGGTCTTAGAAGGCCCTCCCTCTGGACATGCCTTCTCTGGCTGGCAGGGGCAGCAGCCTGGACACCTGCACCTTCCGACAGCTTGTCCCCCACTGTTTTAGTTTCCTGGGCTGCTCAAGCAAACGCCACGCAATGGGCTGGCTTACACAATGGGGATTTAATGGCTCCCGGTTTAGAAGTTAGGAAAAAGTCCAAATTGAGGTATCACCGAGGCGATGCTTTCTTCCCCATGTCTGGTATTCTGGGGCTGGCCGCTGGCCACCCTTGGCCGGGGCTCCCCTTTCACACCGCAATGTGCACGGCAGCCTCTTCTCCCCTTCCGAGTCCCATCGAATATTCAGACTCTGGCTGATCCCTCAGTGACTTTCTCTCCTTCTGTCTGAATTTCATTCTGCTTACAAAGGACTTATAAAGGACTCAAATAATAGGATCGAGACCCACCCTGATTGACGTGGGTCATACCTTATCTGAAGTCGCCTCATCTAAAGGGCCTCCTTACAATGGGCTCACGCCTACAGGAATGAGTGAAGTCTAAAATCACGTTTTTCTGGGAAACAAACAGCTTCAAATCATTTCACCCACCTTCGGGAATCTCTATTCATGCCACTTTCCTCTGACTGGTCACATCCAAATACTACTTTTGTCCTTTTCTTATTTTTCTTTTTAAAACTGATTCTTCTTTAAGTAAAAAGTCCTTTGAAAGGAAGCCTTATATCACTCCTATAAATAGAAAACCAGTATCATTTGCCCTAGGTCTAAAGTAACCAGAGAAGCAAACAGCTGAATCAAAACACTGGTACGAGACTCTCAGAAGACACTACTGTCTGTACAGGTTTTGAGCCTAAGGCCTGCCTCCCAGGGAGACAAACCAGTATTAGAAGACGGCCAGGACCTATGGGCACCAGGACAAAACTTTTCTTTTGGGACAACTGAAGGGCTGATGGTGAATTCTGAAAGGGATCATTTTTCTCATCACCGATGTCACATAAAAGGCGTCACCGACACGCAGAACACGCCCCCATGCGCTGGGAGACGCTGCCTTCGAAGGACACACTTCTCACTCTCCACAGCCAGGAAGAGGAGTTGAGCAGGGGACGGTCCTTTAGTGCGAGGACACAGGAGGGTCAGGCCAGAAAGGATGGTAAAAAGGAGAAGTGAGAGTTGTACAAAGAGTTGGGGTAGGTGGGGGCAGGAAAAGAGCTCCACGTGGGGGGTGGGTTTGAAGAGGGACCAACACGCAGGGCTGTGGGAGGCAGCCCACTCCCCACCCAGGATGAGGGTCATGCCCCCCATGGGGCACAGAGGCAAGGCCTGCAGTATGGGAAGCAACCTCGAGGGACTGCAGAGCTCCATAAAAGCAAGGAGCCCACAGAGGAAGCAGGAACAAACAACCCCAGGCATCAGGTCAAGTCGATTCAACAGACACTTCCTGGCACCTCCCTCCCGCGGGTTTGCCGAAGAGAAGTTGAGCAAGGCCCCAACGAGCCCTGAGGGAACCACAGTTGCAGGAAGGCAGCCCTCGGGGCACACAACGATAGAGCAGGGCTCCCACAAACCAGCCCCAGTTGAACTCCACCCAACACCTGACCCTGGGCAACCCTTCCTGTCTCCCCACCGCGGCAGGCCCTCCGCCAATCTCTCTGACCTCACCTCCTCCCCCTACTCCTCTCACCAATCATGCTTTCTTTGTGTTCCTCTGACACACAAAGCTTGGTCCTGCCTTGGGGCCTTTGCACTTGTTCCTGCTAGCTGGACCCTGCTGGGTCTCAGTTCAACTCCAAAGAGGCTCATTCTGACCACTGTCTCCAAAAAAGCATTGCAGAATAAGCCCCACGCTTCAGTTTCCCAGCTGCTAAAACAAACACCATGCAAATGGTTGGCTTAACAAAAGGGATTTACAGGCTCTTGGTTTCAGAGGCTAGAAGGCTTGTTTCCTCCAAGGGTTATCTCCTGGCTGGCCAGCAATTTGGGGGGTTCCTTGACTTTTCTGTCACACGGCAATGCACGTGTGGCATCATCTCCTTTCTCTGGTAGGTTCCGTCAACATCCACCTTCTGGCTGCTCCCTATGGCTTGTTTCTCGGTGGCCTTCTCCATAAGGCCACTAGGAACAGAATTAAGGCCCATCCTGGCTCAGCTGGGCCACATCATCAGTGGGTCCTGTTTACAATGGGTTCCCACATAACATAAATACTTGTTGCGTATTTATTGCCAAATGACTCTCCAGGCCTCATATGTGGATCCGCGTTGCCCAGTGCTTCTCCACCAGTACATGTGATGGGACAAAAGTTCTCTGCCATGTGGGACTGTCCCCTAGGGGGACAGACTGAATTTGTATCTCCCAAAAAGATATGCCCACATCCTAACCCCTGGTCTCAGGAACAGGATTCCATTTGGAAATAGGATCCTTGAAGATGTGTTTAGTTAAGATGAGGCCAAATCCAGTATGACTGGTAGACTTACAAACAGAGGAAATTTGGGCACAGTCAGTGAGAGGCAGCCATGTGACTGAGGCAGACACTGAATTATATTGCCACAAGCCCAAGGTTACACCAGGTGCTTTGATTTGCTAAAGCTGCCAGAATGCAATACACCAGAAATGGGTTGGCTTTTACAACGGAGATTTATTAACTCATGATTTACAATTCTAAGGCCAAGAAAAGGTCCAAATTAAGGCATCAACAGGATGACACCTGAACTCTGAAGAAAGGCTGCTGGCATCAGGACACCTCTGTCACATGGAAAGACACATGGCTGACGTGTACTCGTCCTTCTCTCCTGGGTTTCACTGTTTTCAGCTTCTGGTTCCAGTGGCTTCCTCTTTGTACACTGGGGTCCTCTCTTAGTTCTCCAGGGCTCTTCTCTCTCAGCCCCTCCAGTGACTTTTTCTCTAAGCTTTCTCCAAATTTCTCTGGGTGTTTCTCTCTGTAACCTCTCTCGGCTTTTTCTGTCCTTCATGCAGGACTTCAGTAAAAGGATTAAGGCCCATCCTGAACGGGGTAGGTCACACCTCAAATTGAAATAACCTAACCAAAAGGTCCCACCCACAACAGGTCTGCACCACAGGAATGGATTTAAAGAACATGGCCTTTTCTAGGGTACATAACAGTTCCAAACCACCACACCATGGACTGCTGGCCACCAACTAGAAGCCAGGGGAGAGGAAGGGAACAATTTCTCCCCTGGAAGGGGAAGCATGGTCCTGCCCATACTTTGAGTTCAGACATTTAGCCTCCAGAACCACAAGACAATAAGTTTCTGTTTTTTAAGCCAACTAGACTATAGGATTTTGTCACAGCAGCTCTGGCTAACTAAGACATAGGCAGTGTAGTATCTCCAGCATCTCTGTTCGACCCTCTGCCCCTGCCCCAGGTATGCTTCCAGGACACCAATCGATGCTCACTGTAACACTAAACCTGACCCCCCAGCTAAGAACCACTAGACTCTGTCCATTTGGCAAACAAAGCTCAGATCCTAAGTTCCCCAACAGAGGAAGGAGGAAAGGCATACCAGCCAGGTGTGCTGGCCTGAAACTGTTATGTACCCCAGAAAAGCCATGTTCATTTCCCCAATGCGATCTTATGGGGGTAGACTTACTATTTACGGAGGGACCTTTTGATTAGACTGTTTCCACAGAAATCCCAATTGTGGGTGGGATCTTTTCATGTTGTTTCCATGGAGATATGTCCCACCCACTTGTGGGTAGGGCCTTTTGAGTAGGTGGTTTCCACGGAGCTGTATCTCTGCTCATTCACAGTGGGTCTTAATCTACTTACTGGGGTCCTTTAAGAAGGAACCATTCTGGAAAAAGCTCAGAGCCAATACAGAGACATTTGGAGACGCAGAAAGAAAACACCCCCAGGGAAGCTGTTTGAAACCAGAAGCCAAAGGACCAGAAGAAGCCAGCCACGAGCCTTCCCAGCTAACAGAGGTGTTCCAGATGCTATCAACCTTTCGTGAGTCAAGGTATCTTTCTTTAGATGCTTTAGTTTGGACATAATTTTATGGCCCTAGAACTGTAAACTTGTAACTCAATTAAATCCCTTTTATAAAAGCCAACACATTTTTGGTATATTGCATCTCCAGCAGCATCAGCAAACCAAACACTGGATGTGTGCAGATGAATGGGAGGAGAGGGGTGGGTAAGAGAAAAACACTCTAGACTATGGGAACAGAAGCGTAGGTGTGGTGGTCAGGGGAAGGCCAAAACGAATGGGGCGCAGGGGCTGCAAACTGGGGCACCTCCAGTGGAATTAGCCCCACTTTTTTTCTTATGCTTCTGCATTATACAATTTTTATTTTAATTTTGGGAGCCTGGTTCCCAGCTTCTCTCAGGCCCTACTGTCTCCTAATTGCCATGCACCTGTCCTGTAGGCTTTGAGTCCGTGAGTCCAGCAGAAGGCAGTTGTGCCTGATGATTTTCTAACTTAGCTTACTCTGTAGAGGGGGTCTCTGGAAGAGTCAGACGAAACACTGCACCTCATCCTTTTTCCCCCAACTTTACCCAGCAAAGGGTTGCAATGTGACTCACTGGTACTATTGCTTCCTCCTGCTGGAGTCAGGCAGAGGGACCCTAGGAAATCCATATCCAATGGAAGGTATTGACCTCAGATAACCCAGTCACTGGTCAGCAAGGACAAAGGGACTGTGGAGTCTCTCATGCCCAGTGATTCTCCCAAGGTCATCAACGGGAGCTGCCTGGAACACAGCACAGCCCAAGGAACAGTTTCACAGTGAGGATGCCCTCGCCCCTCCCCTGCCCCAAAGGGCTCCCACTTGCCTACCTGAGATGCTTACAAGCGCCAGCTGTGGTGAGAAAGGAGTGGGTGTGCCTTGATTCAGGACCACTCCTGGCAAATACATTAGTTAGCACCAAGGTGCCCTGGAGAGACTTGGAGGGGCAGGAAAGAAGTCTGAGCACAGCGCAGTAAAGTGGGTAGTATGGATGCTCTGCTCAGGTACTCTTAACCAGACAGGTCCACCCAGCCCCAACTCCCAGGAAGGCTGCAGCTGTAGCTTACGCCTTTAACCTCATCCTACATATAACCCTGGCTAATTGCATGCTTCTCCCATGGGCCTGGCAGGTTACATAAATAGCCCCTTCCCCCTAGGGGTAGCCAATGGCTGGCTAACAATGGGTAACGATGCCCAAAAGCTTGGTCTACCTATGGTACAATTCAACTGGAGAGGATTGGTGTCCAAGGCTAGACCTCCAGAACCAATCCTTGCTCATCTCTCCCTATCCTGCTGCCTGTACCAGCTCAATAAATCACCTGCATCCAAACCCCTGCCTCAGGCTTTGCTTCAAGGAAACTAAACTAAGAAAGTCAGTTTTTCCAAGCCAAGGCTGGACCACTGGAGAGAACAGAAGACCCTGGGACTTCAACTGCAGGGAAAACAATGAGTAAATGAAACATCAACACAGGATGTTGCTCTGACACTGAAAATCTATGACTATTATGAAGAAACACAGGAAAGCAGTGGGCTGTAATGTTAGTCGGTGGTCATGGGGAAAGGGGGTTACCGAGTGGCCCACAAATGCCTGGTTTGAGGCAATGTATAAATTTGGGGTCCTAAGGGGAAAAAGTAAGTGACTAAAAGGAAACCCAAAGGGTACCTGTGCTTGTGTTAAAATCAAAGGATTTCTTTTTTTTTCTGTTTTTCAAATTTTCTATATAATTTCATTTTGTTTATGAAAGCATGCCTTTCAAAAAAGCTATTGAGGGCAGGCAATAGTGGCTCAGTGGCAGAGTTCTCACCTGTCCTCATGCCAGAGATCCGGGTTCAATTCCCGGTGCCTGCCCATGTTAAAAAAAAAATGCTATTGATCTGTGACTACTCGTTAGACTGTATTTTGAAATTTGTCATTTTTCTGCATATATTATATTGCACAATAAAAGATGTTTTTTAAAAAAAGAGCTTTTGAAATATACTTTAGGAAATATTAATCCAATTTTAACCCAAAATGTTTCAAAAGAATCAGGAACTTGCCACCCAACCAGCAAGTTGGGTACAGTTATAAGGATGGAATTAGAACTTATTAAATTAGCCAGGGGCTATGAGTCCCAGGGTCCAATGGCATGGGCAACTCTTTAGCTACTCTCTGACATCTGTAGGTGACTTTCCTTCCCAAGGCTAAAGCCTTTCCAGCTGCAATGTGGGTGATTTTGACTAAATTATTTCTATGGGTTCGCCTGGCCTTAAAACTCTCCAATTACTTAAAGCTATAAAGATGTTAACGTTTTGCCACAGTAAAAGACTCCAAGCCTCACTTATTCTTACTTTTTAATACAAGGTTTATTCAGTTCATTGCCTGCCTCTTGATGTCCTTCCTGAACCAAGAGAAGTAGGAATTGACAAAGTTAACTTTTTTCTTGGCAGGCTATTAGCATAACTTGTTGAATGCTTGCTTTTCAGCCAAAGCTTTGTTCCCATTTTTTGTAGACTCTTGCTCTTCAAGCTAGAGTGTGTATGTGAAAACAAAAACAAAATTGTAAAAAAAAAAAAAAGAACAGGAAAAGTAAATTTTAAGCTAATGGTTCAAGCATTCTGATTTTGGTAGACCGAGTTTGGTGATAAAGTCAGAGGATAAGCCAATGTTCTCTCAGGGTCAGGCAGAGTTTATACCTATATATATATATACATACACACACACACCCCGAACTCCATGGATGAGGCTTAAACCACTGTGGATGTAGGACCTATCAACATGCCAACTCTTGAAATTTCCTGAGGAACTTCTCTTCTAAACTAAAGCAATACATGACTAAACTAGAAACAGCACTACTAAAAATAAAGAAAACATTTCAATGCTTGATTGACAGCATATTTTTCTGCAAAGTGAAGGGGGAAAATCACACCCACCAAACATCTCTGAGAAGATGTTGGAGATAAGCAGTCACACACTTGCAATATAAAAACTATAGATCAGACACAAAATAAGTTAAAGTACTTAGCACTTCTCTGTTGCATCGGAGATTAGGGGTGTTTTTCCTATCCTCCTACGAAGCCATGTAAGTAAATTAAAATCTGCTAAAGTCCATCAGCTCCTCTCAAAAGAAAATGCCATGAGAAAAAAAATTGTTATTTCAGGGGAAAAAAAAGTGCAGAGACAGAATCTCAGAGGAAGTAGCATGCAAATACATCCAAAGGGATTCATCTGAAGCCAGCTGCTTGTAATAAGCGGCTTCCTCTTTTTTGCCCATGTATCAAGAGAACAGACAGCCTCAAGAGAATGAACATGCATCTCCTCCAAAACATCAACTAACAGCTGATCTTCCCACACAAGATAAGGCCCTAGACAAGGATACAGAAAATTTAAAGCCAAAGATCAGACTTTAATATCAAGCCAGAACTAAGATCTTTCAGACATCCAGACACACAGGGCACAAGCCCCAAAATGCAACTGGCTGATACAGCATGTCCATGCTCCAGGAGGCAGATTTTCAAAAAATGAATGTGTATAAGTACAGCAGATAACAGAAAGAACTTATTTGCCCAGCCAACCAATATCTAAACAGACTTCAATCGCAGACATGCACACTTGGTTTTCTGTCATGTGGCCAGGCCCTGTTAAGTCTCATTATCAATGGGCCTTTAAAAGCTGTATGTTGAATAAAATGTCAGGAACAAAAAGACAAATATTTATAACTATAATATAAACACTTGGTGAACTAAAGTAGAGAGCATGCGATATCAGGTTGGGGTACTGTAAAGAATCTTGGATTGTAAGCTCTTACAGCAGTCATATATATTCAGAAGGTGTAACTGTTAATTCTAAATTCTCAGATTCCGAGAAGTTTGTAAATAACATGGTGTTTCCCAGAAACTTCAGGCATTTATGTCACACCTGAGACTCAGAGATAGAACTCTGAAGCTATGAAAGTCAGCAGTACCCCATACAAGAACTGTTAAAAAAGTTGAAAAAGTGATCAGACTTCAAGCAGAGATATGAATGAAGCTGACCTGGACAGGACTAAGGTAGAGCAGAAGACTGGATAAAGGAGGATATCTTCCATATTTTAAAACTTCAACTTCTGTGTGAGATTAAAGGAGAAACGTTTATTTGGTGCAAAATTTATGTTTTGGCTAGTGCAGCTCCCAATTTAACTTCCATGGTCAGTTTAACTGAACACCATAAGTACATGGAATTTTGAATAGGGCATAAAATTTTGTTGCTTTGTCCAGATTAGTGTGATGCCCCGATAAATCCTAGATTGATTAGGACAGTGAACTAAGAAGTATTGCAAAGTCCTCTTGGGGAAATGGGGAGAAAGGGGGAAATATTCAACTTCCCCATTTGAAGAATTTCTGATATTCTCTCAAGCAGTGGGGACAATCAAATCAATAGGCCGAGCCCTCATTCTTGGGGTTTGCCCCTATGAAACTTATCCCTGCAAAGGACAGGTTAAGCTTACTTAAAATTAAGCCTAAGAGTCACCCCAGAGAACCTCTTTTGTTGCTCAGATGCGGCCTCTCTCTGCCTAAGCTGACATGGCAAGTAAACTCACTGCCCTCCCCCTCTACATGGGACATGACTCCTAAGGGTGTAAATCTCCCTGGCAACAGGGGACAGAAATCCAGGAAGGAGCCAGGATTCGGCATTGAGCAACTAAGAAAATCTTCTCGACCAAAGGGAGAAGAGAAAATGAGACAAAATAAAGTGTCAGTGGCTGAGAGATTTCAAACAGAGCCAAGAGGTTATCCTGGAGGTTATTCTTATGCATTATAAAGATATTTCCTTTTCAGTTTATGGTGTATTGGAGTGGCTGGAGGGAAGCACCTGAAATTGCAGAGCTGTGTTCCAGTAGCCTTGTTTCTTTTCTATTTTTTTTCCCAATAGTCTTGAAGAATCATCTTCAAGAAACAATGATAAAGCTTTTACAGTGTGACTGTGTGATTGTGAAAACCTTGTGTCTGATGCTCCTTTTATCTAGGATATGGACAGATGAGTAAAAAATATGGATAAAAATAAACAAATAATAGGGGGAACAAAGGTTAAAATAAATTGAGTAGATTGAAGTAATGGTGGTCAATGATGAGAAGGAGCGGTAAGGGTCACAGCATGTAGGAGCTTTTTCGTTTTTCTTTTTTCTTTTTTTTTTCTTATTTCTTTTTTGCTGGAGTGATGCAAATGTCCCAAAAATTGATCATGGTGATGAATATACAACTATGTGATGAAATTGTGAGCCACTGATTGCACACCATGTACATAATGTTTGTATGTCAAGAATGTTTCTGTTTGTTAAGGTGTGACAATAAAACTATTTAAAAAAAAAAAAACATCGATGGGCCTTGAGACAGGCAAAAAAAGGGAGCAGCAAAGCTTTACCGTGGAAGTTGGGAAGGGGCAGGGGACTACTTGTTTTCATCTTTAGCAAGGTTGGTGCAGTGAGGTGCGAAGGGGTTCACTCTGTCAGGGATCTTTAGTGTGCGAGTAGAAGCTGCATTCTTTATCACTGGGCACCATGGCGCAGGCTTCTGCAAAACCATCAGGTTTCCCAATCACGCTTGCCCAGGTAAGGCCTAGCCAGGTCTCCCTGGCTACCTGGAGTGGAAGTGGGATAAAAGGTGGTGCCTTGGGGGTTACATAGGCCTCTAGTTTCATTAGTGGCTAGGGATCCACCGGTCACTCACCCACCATTGAGTGGGGAATTCCTGAGCTTCCCCCGAATAAAGAAATGTTAAAAAGGGACCGAGTTTGAGCATCGAGGCAGACCCGCTCCGTAGGCAACCCGATGTGAACCACCATTTCCTTGCCTCTCATTCTCATCCGTAAAATGGATCCCTAAGGCTTCCTCCAGAAGACCTTACATCAAAGGTTTAACTTCTCCCCAAAGACGCTTAACGAGTATGATTCAACCCACAAGCTTCAAGGGCTCCGACTCCCAGGGACGCCTTCCATCCACACTTCACCAACCCAATTCCCACACCAGTCCGGCGCCAGAAACCGAGTCCCCGTCCCTGGACAGACTCGGGAAACCTGGGCCTCAGACTAAGGTTTTGCAGGGCCCCTTGCCGCCTACTAGCTCAAGTCCTGACAAGAACAGGAAGTAAGACCCACGTGGACCCCCAACCCGGCGGGCCGGGCAGCTCGGGTACTTTCCTCTCAGTACAAGAGTAATGAAAGACCCCGTTCCCAGGTCGGGCCCGCAGCTGCAGGCGCCCACCCCACACGTCCGGCCGATTCTCGGGGCCACCTGCTGCCCCTGCAAGCGCCAAACACACAGAAGCACATCCGCCGGGACCGTGGGTCCGCTCTCCTCCCGCCGCAGCGGCGCGACCCGCGGAGGCCCGGGCGACGGCATGCGCAGTGGCGGCGGGCGCGCACGCCGCTGGGTCACGCGCGACCGACCCCTCCAGCCGCGGCCGCCTCACCACAGCCCGGGTGCCTGCACGCCGCCGCACGTGCCCCACGCGGGCGGGTCTGGGGTCGCGCGCCCGGGGCCGTCATCCCCACCCCCACGCCGGCAGGTCCCGCCGGACCCACCGGACCCGCCGCGGCCGCCCCTCCCGGCGCCGGCGCACCTGCTGCGCGCGGGCCTGCAGAGGATGCGCGCGCTCGGCCGCCCGACGCCCCCGCCCCCACCCCCACCCCCGGCGCCGTCCCCGGGCCTACTCTGGGCCGCGCGCCTCACCAGCGGTAGCAGCCCTCCGAGGCCTCCAGCGTGAAGTTGACGCGCGTGGCCCGCGTGAAGGGCAGCAGCACTTTGGGGATGTTGAGCTTGGACGCCGCCAACAGCACCGGGAGCGTGAGCAATAGCAGCGGCGGTCCCCAGGCCCGCGCCGCCATCCTCGCCTGGCCTCAGCTCGCCTCACCTCCGGCGACCCGGCTGCCTTGTCGCCCGCGCGCCCGCGCTCGGGCGCGCGCCCTCCGCCTCCTCCCGCGCGCGCCGGGGCAGCAGGTGTTGAGCGCGGGAGGGAGGGAGGGGACCGAGGGGGCCGAGCTCCCAGGGTCCCCACCCCCAGGCCTGGCCCGCACTACGGGGCCACGCGGGGCGGAGGGGTGGGACTGGGGCGAGCAAGCCGGGCCACGCTGGGGGAGGAGAGAGGGCGCGCGCGCCCGCCCGCGGGTTACTCCATGTCTACGCGGGAAGCCGGGCGCAGTTTCCCGGCCTCCACGCTTCCCGCCGGTTTCAAACGCTGCGCCCTCACTGGACGCCAGTGTGGGACTTTTCACCCAGCCCCGCGGTCATTCATTGAGGCTGGCCTGGGCCGGGCGCCGGCTCCCATTAGGTCTTGGAGATAGAAACGCAAACCGACACCACCACCACCCCCGCCCCCACGCGAACTGTACAGGAAATCTGGGGGTGCCGGTGTGCTTTATCCCAGTCCGTGTTTCCCAGAAGAGGGGACCTGGGCTGCGGAAGGCGTGCTTCGTCCCCTCCCTTAAACCCTCCAATAAGGGACCATTGACCCCACTGCCGCGAGCAAGCAAATTAAATGATCTGCACCACTATCTTCTGGAGACCTCAGGTGGATCACCTGAAGGGTAGATACGAGGCGGCCCATCCTCCCCAGAAATGAGAGCGAGCCAGTTGTCACTTAATTCATGCTGAATCCTGCATACAGGAAGCTTAGTTCTTAAATTCAGTCTGCAGAGTAGCATAACAGCACGTGCTTCTCCGTGCCTCTACTCTCAACCTGTTCATGCCGGAAGGGCCTGGCAAGTGGTGGACTTCAGGAAAAGGGGCTGCGTGAGCACCCAAAGGTCCAGCTTTTGTAAGGGAGCCAGGAAATGTGTGCTGAGTTGTAATAGGGAAGGTACAAGTGGATGTCACCAAGTGACAAGGAATAGGTTAAAACTGTTAAGGTTAAGGCTGGGAAGGCTTCTAGGAGAGGTGCCCCCCATCCTTCAGCTGGACATAACACCTCACTGGGCTTCCAGATAGCCTGAACTTCACCCGCGGGGGACACCCAGCTTTTGGATGGTGATAAGGGGATGTTCTGGGGTCACCGTCAAAGTCTGAGGGCACCAGACCTCAGGTTATGTGTGTGTTGAGGTAAACCCTCTATAGAGATCCCAGATCCGAGTGGACTGTCATCTCTGAAGAAACAAGAGAGAAAAAGAGATATATGGGGAAAAAAAACATGTCTTCATGTTCTGGTTTAAACCTTTTATTGATTCGTTTTTGAGTGGGTAATACAGTCAAGATTGTACTCAAGATGTACAAACAGATACACAATGAAAACTGCTCTCCTCACTGTCCCAGTCATCCAGTTCCCTTGCCCATAGACAACCAGTGCTCTCCACTTGAGTATACTTTGGGAAAATTTTATGCAGATGAAATCTAATCAAAATATAATTCACTGGATTCATAGTCAGTGCTTATTGGCCTCAGAGTAGTGTACCACCCACAAACCAGGCGTTCTGTCCACTTAAATCAGGCAAACCAGGAGCCTACTGGGACATGGCAGGTAAACAAATAATTAAAAGGGACCAGGTAGGGGCACTGGGAGATTGGAGCACCTTGGCCCGCTGGGATCATGAGTCAATGTGGCCCCATTTTTCCAGATCTTCTGATTATTGAAGAGAAACTAGTAACGTGAGTCTTTAGGTGAAACTCCCAGCTCTAAATGATGGCTGCCAATTAACGAGAAAACCACCATCACACACTCTTGGGCATTTATCCTAGAGAAATGAAAATGTATGGTCACACAGAAACCTATAGGCACATGTTTTGAGATGCTTTATTTGGAATAGCCAAAAACTGGCAACAGCTCAGATGTCCCTCAACAGGTGAATGGTTAAACAAACCTTGTAACATCCATACCATGGAGTAATACCCAGCGATAAAAATAACTGAACTATTGATACACGTGACGGGTAGGATGACTCTCCAGGGAATGATGCTGAATAAAACAAAGCCAACCCCCAAAGGTTATATCTTGTATGATTCCATTTATATAATATTCTTGAAATGACAAAATTATAGAAATGGAGAACAGATTAGTGGTTACCAGGGATTCGAGACAGGAATGGGGCGGGGGGGTGGGCAGCTATAAAAGGGCGGCAGGAGGACGCTTGTGGTTGTGAGCTTGTACTATAGTTTTGCAAGCCGTTACCTTTGGTAGATCATGGATAAAGGATACAGGAGATTCCTCTGTATTATTCTTACAACTACATGTGAATCTACAATTATCTCAAATAAACTGTTTAGTTAAAAAAGCCAGTGTACTGTGCAGGCCTCAAAGGACACAGCTGCTGAGTGGACACGGCTTGTTAAACTTGCCCCTCCCCATTCCACTTGCCCATGAATCTGGTAATAGCGTGTCTGCACGGTTTAGCACAGATCCCTCCCTGAGTCTGTTAATTTACAATAAAAACAGCCATTTGCCGTGCATCCCACAGGTAGCACAAAAATTCAGAGCAGAATGAGCACCACTAACCTAACTGACATTAGGTGTGGGGCCTCACGGGGGTTGGAAGTGTGGTCTTGACTTTAACCCAAAATAGTTTGGGCTCAGCCGGTGGTCCACAGGGGCCAACCCCTGCCTTCTCTGTGGGGTCTGTTTCTACCATCACGTCCCCACCACAGAGACCTTTGACAATAGAAGTAACCACAGATTTGCGTGAGGCAGCTGTCCACCTGATGAATAAAATGAGATAGGAAAATGTCGCTTGTGACCTCTATCATTGCCTCCCAAACATCAGTCATTTTCTACTACCCTAAAAGCTTTTACAGTATCTGAGAACCACATGTACTGTGATTCACTAGTTGTTTTTAAATCAAACTTTACATATATATATATCTGAGAAGCAAACTTTGTATGTCACTTCTGTAACTAGAAAACCAGTATCACTTGCTAAAATGGAAGGTAGCCATAAAAATAAACACAATCAAACAAAGGGCTGCCACTGGATTATAAAGTGATGCTGTTTCCTGCCAAAGGCTCAGAGCCCAAAGCCTGTGCTGTCTGTCGATGGAGCGTCAGAGGAGTTACTAAAGACATAACAGCACAAACCTCGGTCTTTGTCTTGAGCAAATAAAGACTGAAAGAGAATTTCAAAGGCATTGAACTTTTTCCTAGTGGACTGTTGTCATATTGGAGCTTATCTTTCATATCTCTAATATCTGTTATCTATAACAGATCTGTTAGCTTATCTGTTATTTTTTTAAGAACTTAGGAATTCCTACAAAAATCTCTACAATAGAGGATTTTAAACATTCACAGTAGGAGGTGGAATAGACTAACAAAGCCCATGACCATTGGGGTCCATCCATGGCCCCCTTCTGCTTCTTACAGCTTTGCCCAGCCCTGCCCTGAATAACAAATCTGGCACATCCATTCAGTTCATCTCTGTTTCAGTATGTGTCTCTCAAAGGTAAGGACTCTTTTACACAATACCATTATCCCTCCCTAAAAAAAGTAACACTGATTCCTTAATAATAAAATATCCAGTTGAAATTCAAATTTCCAACTGCTTGGAAATGCCGTATATATATTTATGTATATGTATTTTTTTTAACAGTTTGTGTTTTAAAAATTAGGATCCAAGTAAGGGTCACACATTGCAATTGGTTGAAATGTCTTTGAAGTTTCTTCACCTATAGGTTCCTCCCTCTCCTCTGCCCATCCCACTTTGTCCCCTACAATTTATTAACTACCCTTTTATCATCTGAGTAGCCTTTTTAAGTACGTAGAATGCTCCAGTTTTGAGTCCTGCCTCCCCTTTGCCATGCAGTTCAGCCCCTGGCGGGTCAGTACAAACACGTCAGCAAGGAGGACAAATCTCCTTGTTGGGAACGTCTGCAGCCAGATTTTGATCATGGTCCCTGGGCACTTAGGAAACGAACCCCCACCAAGGCCTTCAGCATCATCTTTGAACTGGAAATGTCAGCTCTTGAGAAAATAAAACGAGGGAAAAAAATGGGAGAGTTTGGAATGGCCTCTGCCTTTGCAAACTGCTTCCTAAAACCTCATCGTGGCCAAGATAATGGCTCCATTTAATTTCAAAAATTGCTCCTTTTTATCGATGCCCAGACATGCCGTTTTGCTCACAGAGTTTATTTTTCTGTTGTACTTTTATTCTCACTAGGTATGATTTTCTCACACTTGCTATGTTTCCCCCTCTGCCAGAATCCAAGACCATTTGGCTCCTGTGGACCCCTCAGTCTCTGTGCTGGTCTTAAACCTAACCCATTGCTGGGGGTATGAACCCATTGTAAGTAAGACTTTTTGATTAGGCTATTCAATTAAAGTGGGACCCACCTCTCTCAAGATGGATCTTGATCCTGAACTGGAGTCCTTTATAAGCAGAATGAAATTCAGGTGCAAGGAGCAGCTAGAAGCTGAACACCAACAGAATCTGGAAGAGAAGGGAGAGACCAAGAGACGCCACCATGTGCCTTGCCATGTGACAAGCTAAGGATCGCCAACAGCCAGTCCCAGAACCCCACAAGTCTTTGGGGAGAAAGCCTTGCCTTTGGGCTGCCTGGATGTGGATTTTTTCCCAGCCTCAAAGCATGAGCGAATAAGTTCCCAGTTTAACCTGACCCATTTCATAGTATTTGCTTGAGCAGCCTAAGAAAGCAAAACACCCTCTGATACTTTTCTTTATATGTATATATATAAAGAAAATATATATATAGTTATTGAGAATATATATATATAATATATATATATATTGAGTATATATATAAAATATATATATATTGAGTATATATATATAAAATATATATATATATATGTTATTGAGAAATCTTCACACATATACAGTCCATCCAAATTATACAATCAGTGGCTCACAATATGATCACATAGTTGTGTATTCATCACACATGATCATTTTTAGAACATTTGTATCACTCCTGAAAAAGAAATGAAAAGGAAAAAGAAAAAACTCATACATCCCTTATCCCTTACCCCTCCCTCTCATCACCACTAATATTTCCATCCACACAATTGCTTTTTACCCCTTATCTCCTCCCGTTATTTATTTGTCATCTTTTTTTTTTCACTCACCTGTCCATACCCTGGACAAGGGAGTGTCAGCCACAAGGTTTTCACAATCACACAGTCACATTGTAAAAGGTATATAGTTATACAATTGTTTTCCAGAGTCAAGGCTACTGAAATACAGTTCAACCGTTTCAGACACTTCCCTCCAACCACTTCAATATACCATAAACGAAAAAGGGATATCTATATAATGCATAAGAATAACCTCCAGGATAACCTCCCCACTCTGTTTGAAATCTCTCAGCCACTGACACTTTGTTTATTAAATAAATAATTTACTTATAAATTTAATTTATTGATTAAATAAATTCCTCTTTTCCCCCTTTTGATCAAGAAGGCTATCTCAATCTCATGATGTTGGTCCCCAGCTCATCCCCAGGAGTCACGTCCCTTGTCCAAGACCCTTCTTATCCATAGGCATTACTGTAGGTCAGTGGCTGCAGAACTGGCAGATGATGGTCCACTTCACCAGGGGCAGCCAGTTCAGCACACCTGCCCAGAAGTCCGGCCGCATGCGGGCTTTCCTAGCTGATCAGGCAGTCCTGGTTAGATATGCAGGGTAGTCTTCAGACATCGCCCCATCACCAAAGTATATCTGCCTGAGAAGCGCAGACCTCCCCCTCCTTCCTGGACTCTCCCAGCCTGCCTGGCAGTTCCCACAGTGCCTTTTGTTCTTTCTGATCTCCTTTATACACCAGGAGAGGATGAAAACCCCTTCTCATGATCCTCAGTCCTGTCGTGGGGTGGCCCCTGTTTATCACATCTGCACCACATTTTTTTTCTATTCCCATACCCACTCCTTTAGCCACTCACTGGACACACCTAGAAATTTCAGACCTCCAGTAGCAGTATATTTGGCCTGTCATATTTGACCCCTACACAGGATCTCTCTTTTTTTTTAACACTTCCTTTTTTATAAGACAGATTCCTTTTCAGCAATAAACATAAAATGAAACATAATAATGGCTAGAACAAGACACAATGCCCTTTTCTTTTATTAAACTTTGTATATCTAAGCAAGCCAGAAAAAAAATGTAATAAAAACTAAAATAAATTAAGTCAAATTAGGGAAATGTATTAATCATTTTAAATTGCATTAATGTATTTTTTAAAAAACATATACCTACATATAGGCCTGCTGCAATAATGAGTAATAATATTAGAGTGTATGAAAATAATAAATAACAAAATAATAAAAATTCCATTTTAAAGATGTTATGTAGATTCAGTAGAATATTTCATGTACAAAGCTAAAATGTGCACTTCCAAATAGAAATATTAACCTTGCAGTTTGTACTTTGTTTCACTGTTTTAAGTTTTAAACTAAACAGAAATGACAAGTGGTCAAATAGAATAGCAGAATGAGAGTAATTCAAATTCTATGTCCCTGTTTTTATAATCACTGTTCTAAGGTTTCCTTCAGATCTACTGTTTAAACACAGGAACATGTAACACAGGAACAAGGGCTGGAAACAAAAACTGTCCCTAAAACAAGCTCAACTGATTCCAAAAAGTTACAAACTTACTCTTCAAACAAAGTGCCCGTTAAATCCAGCTATCATGGGTTGACTGTGTACCTGGGAGTTCTTGGAATTAGTAACTATGTAAAGTACATTGTATATTAAATCATAATTTTTTAAAAATGTGTCATTTTAAAGCCTATATGTTACTAAAACTCAACAGTAAACCCAGCAATTATTTAGGACTTATACCAACAAAAGCTTTTTTCCAGGTTTGAGTGTTTTACTAAATTGTTTTAAATTGCCTGTTCTTGGTGATAATAAAAAACAGACCAACTTGACCAGTTTTTATTATTGTTTAAGAGCACTCTATAGGGCTGTCCACCGTCGCTCAGCAGGCAGAGTTCTCGCCTGGCATTCCAAGACCTGGGTTCGATTCCCAGTGCCTGCCCATGAAAGAAAAAAGCACTCTATAGACAATGCACCCTCTTACTGCCAGCACCTAAGGCATTTTTCTCCCATTGCTTACCCTTAGGCACTCCTTATATCAATTCCTTGGAAATGCTGGCCAAATCCCGCCTCTATTACCTATTGGCTGTTTGGCCTTGAGAAAGTTACTCAGTAACATTTTTCACCTATAAAATGGTGATTCTCCTAGATTCTAACTCACAGAGTTGAGCTGAGGATAGGGTTAATAGTACATGTAGAATATTTAGAACAAGTTTATTATATATGTGCATCCATCCTCCACCACTACCCTGCATGGTCAGGCAAAAACATCCAGATTTCTTGAATTTGAATTGTTCGTCAAAATTTTTAAATCAGGGTATTTTTCTATAAAATCTGGATTCATAATTGCTCCTGAAAAATCAGAAGCTCTGGCAATGCTGAGCCCATATCCCCACACAGCAACAATATGCTAAGAGACGAGTCATAACCATCTTTTTTTTTAAACTTTTTTTATTGTATAGTAGAGCATATTTACAAAGCAAAGAAATAAAAAAAGCATCATTTTCAAAGCACTCTTCAAAAAGTGGCAATCTTTTAAAGAAAAATGTGTGCACGCTCCAATTTGCCACAGTCCTCACCATTCCCTATTGTTACTTCCAGCCAACTTGAATCAATTCCATTACCTACCAGCTCGGTAGGTCTTTGAGTGTATTTCTCCTGTTCCAGACCCATCTATAACTTATCCCCCTGACCTATCCCCCAGCCCTCCTCAATAAGTGACCAAAAAATCACTTTGTCTTTCACAGTCTGAGTTTTCTGGACTAACAAATGGAAACAAGAACTTTCACTTCACATGGGGTATTGAAAACATCAGAGTGTATATATTTAGTATAAAAGCATTTGGTTACAGTAAAAGGACTCTACAAATGTAAATATGTATTCTGATTAAGATAGGGCCAGAATATTCTACTCATTCGTTTTCTGAGGATAGTCATTTCAGCCAGAATAAGTAATTACATATATCCTAAGATGACTTAATTAAATTAATCATTTAAGTGATGAGCTACATTCAGCTAAACAGTTGAGTACATTCAGCTAAACAGTTGACAACCTCTCAACATTTATATTAAAAGTGGTGCACATCAGACTATGCCAAACTTCAGTGATATTCAAATCATAACCTAGCTTGGCTGAATAATTTCAGTTTAGAGCTTTTGCATCCACTAGAAACCTTGAAGAAGTTGAATTTAATCATTGGGGGGTGGGATGAGGCCTCTATTTCTTCCATTTTTACACTGTGGACCCTGATTCCTTCTTATATTGAGAGAGACAGACATCATCCTTGTTTGAAATTTCTTAGTTTCCCTCCTACCATTATTATCTCAGGAATAAAAGAGAAGTTTGAAAGGACAAATTCAAATTTCTCACTAGTTGAAAACTAGAATTACTTGAATGTGGATTTGGGGTCAGTTTGTGGAAAGCTAAAGAAATAATACTGAAAACATAAGTAGATATATGTACAGATAATTCCCAGAAAAGGACATCCAAGTGGCCAATACACATAAGAAAATCTGCTCATGCTTTCCAATAACCAGAAGAATGAAAATTAAAACAGCAACAAGCTGTCTTTTCTCATTGATCAGAATGGTAAAACTTTTCAAGTCTGACAATACCTGACCTGGGCAAAGATTGGGGCACAGTGCAGCAATGAACTTTCTCATGCTATTTTGGTGGAAATGTAAATGGATTCAGCCAATTTGGAGAACTTCTGGGTACTTATGTCTACAAGCCCTTATTGAAAGTCCTTGAGACCAGATGTGTTTCAGAATTCTGGTTTTGTTTTTGTTTCATGCTAGAAAGGTGAAAGGTACAGAAACCATTTTCATATTATCACTCCCAGAGGGTTAATACACTGATTTTTTTCTGCAGCAAAATATGAATACTCACAGTATATGGAATACATTCAGAATTTAAGTAGTCTCATTTCATTTTAGGTGGTTGGGTTTTATTGCAATGTCAGTTTAGGACTTTGTTGCAAACTTATAAGGGAAATGTGGTTTTTAGAGATTTTTGGATCTCACAATTGTAAAGAAGGGATCATGGATCTCTGTGGGCATACTCTGTGATCTAGTAAGTCCTTTCTTAAATATTTGTATTAGAAAAGTAGCTTATGAACTCTTTTGAGCACAGTCCACAATAGGAAATATGATACACATGTAACCCAATTCATGCGTACATTCATATTACTGAAAGAAAAAATTCCTGAAATAATATTTACCTTCCTACAAGTGATGCATTCTTCTACCCCATTCTACATTTCATTGGTGGGGTGGAGGTGGGGTGGGCATGTCTTCCAGCCACAGTTCTAGGTGCTTCTCTATATTTCATTTAAAAAGTTGGTTAGGTTACAATTCAACAAGAAAAAAGAAAAACAACCTATTAAAAATGGGGGAAAAGATTTGAATATACATTTCTCTAGAAGACATACAAATTAACAATAAATACGTGAAAAGTAGCTCAACATTATTGGTTATCAGGGAAGTGCAAATCAAAACCACAATGAGGTACCACTTCTCACCCACTGGGATGGCTATTACTTAAAACAACAATAACAACAACAAAACAACAAGCGTTAGACAGGATGTGGAGAAATTGGAACCCTCAAACAATATTGGTGTGTATGTAAATTGGTGCAGATGCTTTGGAAAACAGTTTGGCAGTTTCTCAATAAGTTAAGCATACAATTACTATATGGCCCAGTAATTCTACTCCTATTTGTATATCTAAGAGAACTGAAAACGTATGTCCACAAAAAATTTGTACAGTAATATTCATAGAAGCATTGTTTGTAATAGCCAAAAAACAGAAACAATCCAAATGCCCATCAATAGATGAGTGGACAGGCAAAACATGATATAGCCTTACAATGGAACTTTATTCAACCATAAGAAAGCAGGAAACAGTGTGTTTTGGTTTGCTAAAGCTGCAGAACTGCAATATTCCAGAAACGGAACAGCTTTTAAAAAGGGAATTTATTAAGTTGCAAGTTTACAGTTCTAAGGCTATAAAAATGTCCAAACTAAAGCATCCAGAGAAAGATACCTTGACTCGAGAAAGGCCAATGGGCCTTTCAGAAGTACCTCTGTCAGCTGGGAAGACATATGGCAATGTCTGTTGCTTTCTCTCCAGGTCTCTCATTTCATATGGGTTCCCCAAGGAACCCAAGACCTTCTCCAAAGGTCTCTGGCTGTGTGGGCTCTAAAGAGTTTTCCAAAATGATTTCCTCTTTAAAGACTTGAGTAAGTGACCCCACCTTGAATGGGTGGAGACACATCTCCATGGAAGCCACTTAATCAAAAAGTCCTACTTACAATTGGGTGAGGCACATTTCCATGGAAACAAGTTAATCGAAAGCTCCCACCCAGCAATATTGAAAGAGGATTAAAGAACATGGCTTTTCTGGGATACACAACAGTTTCAGACTGGCAGTGTTTGTACAAGGTTATATGTGTAATAAGAAACAAAGTAACCAGCACATTCAAGGGGGCAGTTTTACTGAAAGATAACTGGAACAGAGAGATCTCAAGGCAAGGAAGTCTGAGCAAGGATCTCAATGTAGAGAAGGAATTATAGCAGCTTATAAAGGCTGTTCTAGTTTGCTAGCTGCCAGAATGCAACACACCAGAGACGGATTGGTTTTAATAAAAGGGGATTTATTTCATTAGTTCTTCAGAGAAAAGGCAGCTAATTTTCAACTGAGATTCTTTCTTACACGGGAAGACACAGGGCGATCTCCGGTGGTCTTCTCTCCAGGCCTCTGGGTTCCAACAACTTTCCCTGGGGTGATTCCTTTCTGCATCTCCAAAGGCCTGGGCTGAGCTGTGAGGGCTAGGATAAGGTATGCTGAGCTGCTTGGGCTGTGCTATGTTGAGCTCTCTCATTTAAGCACCAGCCAATTAAAGCAAACATCATTCATTGCAGCAGGCACGCCTCCTAGCCGACTGCGGATGTAATCAGCAACAGATGAGGTTCACATGCCATTGGCTCATGTCCACAGCAACAGAACTAGGCACCTTCACCTGGCCAAGTTGTCACCTGAATCTAACTACCACAAAGGCAATTAGGGTTTTCCAACTGGGAGGTTATAATTGGTTGACACTTAAGTTTTTCATTATGTAGGAAGGTTTTATAAAGCTGGAAAGAGATATGATTTGGTTAGTATAGCCTATTTGTCTAATTTTAATAGGCTACCTCTATGATTTCTCCACTCTCTTAGAAAGTCCGGTCCCTGGTCAGTTTTCATCTTTAGAAATGTCCCTGACATTTCTCAGAAAGGGGACCACTCTCAGCCACTTCCAATGCAGGTAGTCATTTTATTTTTGTTTAACATGACACAACATGTATGAACCTTGAAAACCTTACATGTGATGTGAAAGAACTGAGCCACAAAAGGCCACATGTTGTATGATTCCATTCATGTGAAATATCCAGAATTGGCAAATCTATAAGAACAGAAAATAGATTAGTGGTTATCTGAGTTGGAGTGGAGAGAAGGGGTGAGAATGGGGAGTGATTGTAATGGGTTCTGGGTTTCTTTGGGGGGGTGATTAAAATGAGCTTGTTGTGATTGTTGCACAACTCTGTGAATGTTCTAAAAACCGCTGAACTGTATAGTTCAGATGGGTGAGCTTTATTATATGTGAAGCAGATTTCAATAAAGCTGTAAAAAATGTTGTTGGCAATGTCTTGCATTAATTTATCAACCCACAAACAAGTTATGACACACAGTCTGACCAAATAGCTGTAGAAACTGTCTTACCTGTATGTGCAAGGAGATGCAAGAAAGGATACTTATAACAACTTGTAAGTGTGTGTGTGTGTGTGTGTGTGTGTGTGTGAAGGTGAACAAACTAGAAGCACCCCCAACTTCATTAAGAAAATGCATAAGTAAGACATGTATATTCATAGGATGAAATACTATTCAACAGTTAAAAGAATGAACCACATTTAGATATCAACATGATTATACCACAAAATCATAATGTTGCATGAAGAAAGCACACTGTAGCTGAGGGATATACTGGGAATTGGTTAAACTGAACACATACTTTATAGGCACTTTTTTTTTTTGTATAATTTACTTTAAAAATTGGAGGAAAAATGCGGAATGTAATGGACAACATGATGCTGTTTAACTAAATTTTACAAACATGATAATCTATAGCACTCTATCTATCCATGTCTGGTCAGGAAAATGGAAATTATTCTAGATTTCTCAGACAGAAAGGTATTTAACGCAGGTAAAGTCAATCCTCACAATTAGCGGATTCTATATTTGCAGATTCACCTACTGGCTGAAGTTTATTTGTAACCCCCAAGTCAAATATTCACAACACTTTAGCAGTTCATTTGTGAACATGTGTAGAGCCAGGGGAAATTTTTTGCTCTTGTTTCAGCTCTTATACCATGAACAAGTGTCCTTTTTGCAGTGTATTTAAATGTCACGCTTTTACATGTTTGCACTTTTTTTTTATTAGTGATTTTTCAGTTTAAAACAGCCCCCAAGCTGGTACTGAAGTGCTGTCCGGTTTTGCTAGGTGTGAGAAGGTTGCGATTTGCCTCACAAGAGAAAATTGTGTTAGGTAAGTTTCGTTCAGGTGTAAGTTATCGTGCTGTTAACTGTGAGTTCAAGGTTAATGAATCAACACCTTGTTTAATGAACTCCAATTACCTGCCTCCCAATGTGATTTATGATTCAACTTGCTTAAATTGATGTTCAGAGGCTTGTTTAAACGTTGCTCTACAATGTTCTGTAGGCAATGATACTATTTTCTAGACAGTGTTAAATGGGAGCTGCCTATTAAAGGCTGGAGGAACAATGCACTTTCTAAGGAATCAATATATACAAATATAAGGAGAAGGAGAAAGGTTAAAAAGAAACACACATTGTGATGGTTAATTTCTTGTGTAGCCTTGGCTGGATTCTGGTGTCTGGTTGTCAGGCACTGGCCTGATTGTTACTGAGAGGGTATTTTGTGGATTTAAATCATCAAACAATTTATTGCGTCTATGGCCGATTGCATCTACAATCAACAGAGGAGATTGTCTTCAGCAACGAAAGAAGTCTCCTCGTTCAGTCAGTTGAAGACCTTAAAGGGAGAACTGAGGATTTCAGGTGTCAGGAAGAAGAATTTTTATCTCTACTTCAGCCAGTCAGCTTATCTTGGGGAATTCATGGAAAACTTCTTTGGAATTCCCAGCTCACAACCTGCCCTATGCAACTCGACTTGCCCATCCCGCAGTTGCATGAGCCAATTATTATTTTAAAATCTCATAATATTTACACACATACACACACATCGATTCTATTTCTCTCAAGAACCCAAACTAATATGTACCTAATACAAAGTTATGTATTGCGCAGGGGAGAAATGTTGTGACCAGAGGCTAGCAGGACCCCAAGCCTCCCTGTATTTCCCCTAGAAGCAAGGACTCAGTATCCTTTCATTCAATGTTCCTGGCGACTATAGAACATAACTACCCTGAATGAGAATTGGGCTGTAATTGGTTTCAAAGATGTTGAAAGGGAAGGTGGTAAAAAAGGGAAAAGGAAATATTATCTGGACATCAAGAGGCTGTTTCTACTCCTGGGTTAAAGCAAAGAGCCCACATTCACTGCTGATCAGTTGGAGGCTCTACTTTTGACCATTACTAGTAACCTGAAGTCTTCTGCTCTCACTGCCACCAGAGATGATACCATAAGGAAAAGTAAAATTGTTTTGTTTCCCCACCTTTACAATCTCCCACCAGTACCTCCCAGATGCCAGCAGGCAGGAGAGTTAATGAAAAGTAGTTTGTGGTCTTCCAGCCCCATGTGATATGGCAGAAAGCAAGAAAGGGTGGAGTGAGAGCCAAGAGCCAAGAGACAGAATGTCTATGTATTGTTTATATAGGAAGGATTTCTACTCAAGTCATGGCAGTAATTGTAGCCAACTCTGTTTGCAATAGATCACTTCTTTTATTTACAAGGTCAAGCAAATATACTATTAATGGTGGTTGATTCTGCGTTTGGGGATCATAGAGATTTGTTTTATTAGTATGTGTACTTTTCTATGTAATTTTAAATTCTTAGGATCAATTTTAAAAAAAAAAGGAAATGACCAAAAAGAGAATAAACCAACACACTAACAGTTGTTTGGGTGGTTTTTTTTTTTTTTTTTTTTGCATTAGGGTGGTAAGCCTAGGGAATCTCCTACTTCTGTTTTAAATTTTCTGAATTTCCTTTGATACTCTTGCATTTTATAGTGAAATTTTATATTGGAACTTTATAGTAGCATTGATGAAAGGATGCCCTTGTTTAGAGAAAATATCATACCAAGAAAATTACTTTAAGCTCTTGTAACTATATAAAACACTAACTTCAGAGAATTATTAGTCCAAGACAGCCTACTTTAAAAAGGAAAAGAAGAAAGAATAAAACTAAAACAATGGAAAAGTCTGGACTTGCTTCTTCACTCAATAAATACTCGTTGAGTGTCCCAGTATGCTAGACACTGGGAATACAGAGGTGCATAAAACGGTGTCTCAGGTGTTTACAGTCCAGTAGGGAAGACAGAAAACCCAACAAGGTTATGTTTGGGGCATGGAATGGTAATGGCAGGGGACCTTTTGTTGCTGTCTGATATATTTTCGTAATGTTTGAATTTTTGCAAGAGTGCGCATAATCGTTGTAAACAAAAAAATAATAAAATAAAGTCTAAAGTACAGGAGTGCAACTGAGGTGAGCATAATGGTAAATATAGGATGTACTGGGGACCCATCCTGTTATCCCCCAGCCAGGTGCGGGGGGGACAGGAGGCTTCTAAAGCATGAAGCATGAACCTCTACTGTAGGTGATGAACTCTTTGCAAGGTCATAGCTGTTTTTCTAACATAATTTCCTCCTCCCAGCTAAGTAGGTAAGTAAAATCAACCTCGTTTGACAGATCTGGCAACTGAGAAGGGAAGTGGCTTCTGAAGGTCATACAACCACCTAGGCTGGCAGAGTCAGAATTAAAACTCAGGTTTCCTGAATTCTAAGTCACTACCGAGGAGATTCTCGATGACCTTTGTTTAAAAACAAAAAAAAACAAAGTAAAATAAAACGAGAATTATTTTCCTATTTTCATTCTCATTTTGAGTTTAGGGCATCATTTTGTGGGAATGTAGGAAATAGGCTCATCTGTATCATTTCTTCTAGTCTCGGTTTTATTTCGCTAGGGTCAGCTCAGAGGCATACTGACCCAGGATATCAGTCAGTGGCGGTGGGGGTAGGGGACAAAAACATAAAAAGCTTCTCCTGGGAGTTGGGGGGGATTTTCTTGTTCTCCAAACACCAGTTGTCTTTCAGCCAACATGGGCTGGATTTGAATGCTGAACGGCTGATATTCTATAAAGCTTCAACTTTAATGATTAGAGTCTTTTCTTCACAGGCAGGAGAAAATTTCAGCATCCATGGTCATTCTATTTTGAACTTTTCAGGTGCTGCTTGCATCTGTCATTTTTTCAATCTCACTATTAACCAAGGAGCAATGCATAGCAATTGGGAAATTACTTTAAAGAAGCACAGCAAATGTGTGCTTTTACTATTATCCCCACTTGACAGGTGGGGAAACTGAGACAGAGAGAGGGGGAATGACAAAAGGGGTTTGTTTGTTTGTTTAATTATTTCTTTTCAGACCGGGGAAGAGATCACATTCTCATTTAAAATATCTTTCTGGCCTTTACATCAATGACTAGAAAATGATGGCCTGTAGAAAAAAATCACTTTTTAAAAACATGATAGAGCAAGCAGAACACAATAGCTTCCTGCAGAGTGTCCATTAAGTATCTGGTTTGAATATAAAATTAATTATAGTGTCTAGGAGTAGAGACATGATATTGTCTAACTTCCTTCTTGAATGTCTCCAGGGACAAAAGATTCCTTACCAGCTAGGGCAGGCTTTTGGCTCAACTCCCACATGTTTAGTCCTAAATCTGCCTTCCTAGAGCTTCCCTCCATCCACTGGTTGACCCTCAGCACCTCACATAAAGTAAAACATAACCACTCCCCTATCTCCCCATGCTTGTCCTGTGCAAATTAACCTAGGTAAATTATGGAATACTACCCACAGACCCTGGAGACCATCTGCATTCAAATCCTGGCTCTTTTTTTTTTTTTTTAACTTTTTTATTGTATAATATAACATATATACAAAGCAAAGGAAGCAAAAAGTAAATTTTCAGAGCACACTTCAACAGGTTGTTACAAGACAGATCCCAGAGTTTGTCACAGGCGGCCATACCTTCATCTCAGACTTTTCCTTCTGGCTGCTCCAAAACATTGGAGGCTAGAAGAAATATTCGTTTTATCATCACAATCAACTTTTTTCTTCTTTTTTGTGAAAAATAACATATGTACAAAGAAGCAATAAATTTCAAAGCACATTGCAACAGTTGGTTGTAGAACAAGCTCTCAGAGTTTGGTATGGGTTACAATTCCACAATTTTAGGTTTTTACTTCTAGCTGCTCTAAGATACTGGAGACTAAAAGAAATATTATTATAATGATTCAGCAATCATACTTGTTTGCTAAACTCTACCTTCTCTGTATAACTCCACCATCACCTTTGATCTTTCTCCCACTCTTTAGGGGTCTTTGAAATCCTGGCTCTTTGACTTTCTAATGATGGGCACTTGACCAAGGAATCTCAATGTTCTGTCCCTCGATGGTCAATTTTGCACCTTCATTACTTTTTTTTTTTTTTTTTGCACAGGCAGGCACCTCAATTTTGCACCTTCATTACCTTTTTTTTTTTTTGCATGGGCAGGCACTGGGAATCGAACCCAGGTCTCCGGCATGGCAGGCAAGAACTCTGCCTGCTGAGCCACCGTGGCCTGCCCCCTTTATTACTTTTTGATCTAAGTGTTGAGAGCTATCTGTCAATTTCCTCTCAAACACTGCTTTGAGGCTTCCCACATATTTTGAAATATTGCACTTTCACTATCCTTACTTCAAATATTTTTAAATTTCCTTTCTTTTTTTTTTTTACTCATGGCTTATTTGGAAGATTGTTGCTTAATTTTCAAGTACTTTTGGAACTTTGTGGCTATCTTTTTTAGAATATCTGATCTAATATGATTTTGAGATTTGTCTGATGGTCCAGCACATGGTCCTTATGCAGTGACTAGTTCATGACTACTTGAAAGGAATGCGTCTTCTGCACTTTTCTGGTGTATTATTCTTTGATTATCAATTAGGACAAGTGTGTTACAAGGGTGGTTCAACTATCTTGTATCCTTATGGATGTTTCATTTACTATTTGTCTACCAAAGGGAGGGATTAAAATCTTTAATATGCTCATCAATTTGGCAACTTAGATGAAAATAACAAATTCTTGGGGAAAAAAAACACACCAAAAATGACCCAAAAAGAAATACAAAATATGAATAGCCCTTCATTTGTTAAAAAATTAAATTGTTAAAAAAAAAAAAAAACCTTCCCAGAAAGAAAACTCCAGGCCAAGTCAGCTAATCTTACATTCCTGGGGTAGACCCTACTTGGTCATGATGAATTCCGTTTTTATGTATTGTATTACTGAATTCTTTTTGCTAAAATTTTGTTAAGGATTCTTGTGTTTATATTCAAGATTGGCTTAACATGCAAAAACTAATCAATATATATCATTACATTATCAGGATAAAGGGAGCAAATCATATGAGCATCTTAATTCAGGCAGAAATAGCACTTGAGAAAATTCAATACCTATTCATGATAACATCTTTTAGCAAAGTAGGGAAAGAAGGAAATTTCTTCAACCCAATAAAGTGTATCTATGAAATACATGTAGTTAACAACTTGCTTAATAGTGAAACATTGAGAGATTTTCCCAATATACTGACAAGGCAATGATGTCCACTCTCAATAGAATATTCTATTGAATATTTTAGTGGTTGTTCTAGCCAGGGCAATAAGGGGAGAAAAATTAAAACACACAAATGGAAAAGGAAGAAATAAAGCTCTTTCCATCTATAGACAACATGATCCTGGATGTAAGTAACTCCAAAGTTCCTAAAAACAAAACGAAACAAACAAACTCTACAAGAAGTTGTGAGTGAATTAGCAAGATTGCAAGATCAATAGACAAAATTTTGTTTATATTTACTAGCAACAGGCATTTGGCAAATAAAATGTAAAAGGATACAATGTGTAATAAAATAAAAATATCAATTATTTAGAAATGAATTTATTGAATAAGTACATGACTTCTACACTGAAAACTACAAAGCAAGGCTGACAGAAATTTTTAAAAATTTAAATAAATGGAGAAATGCATTATGTTCATGGGTTGAAGAACTGGATAGTTTTACTGTGTCTCTTTTCCTCACATCTGCCTAAACTTTCAACACAAATCCATTAATGATAATAATAAAAAAAAAAAAATACAGGGAACTGTTTCAGGGAAATTGACCAGCTGGTCCCGAAATTTATACGGAAATGCAAAAGGTCTGGAATGGGCAAAACAGTTTTGAAAATGAACAAATTTGGAGGACTTAAGGTTTTGATTTCAAGACTCATTATAAAGCTACAGTAATCAAGACAGTGTAGTTCGGATTTTTTTTTAATTGTTTTTATTTTGTTTTTTTAAATACCAAAAAACACCAAACAAACGCGAACATTCCTATTTTGATCATTCCATTCTACACATATAATCAGTAATTCACAATATCATCACATAGTTGCATCTTCATCATCATGATCATTTCTTGGAACATTTGCATCTATTCAGAAAACAAAATAAAGCGAAAACAGAAAAAAAAATTTATACATACCATACCCCTTACCCCTCCCTTTCATTGATCATTAGCGTTTCACATTAAATTTATAAGACAGTGTAGTATTGACATAAGAATGGACAAATAGACCTAGGAACAAAATAGAGTCCATAAATAGACCCACATATGGGCAGTCAACTAATTTTTTATGAAGGTGCAAGGTAATTCAACTGAAAAATGAAAGCTTTTCACAACTACTGGATAACAAAACCCATACAAAAAAAAATGATAGCTGGAACCATAAATCTTCTAGAAGGAAGCAATGGAAAAGACTTTTGGTCTTGGAGGTAGAAGGAGATTTCTTAGGACACAAAACTATATTAGGATGAATATAGATAAATAGGACTATATAAAACATTTAAGACATCTACTGTTTGAAATTACACTGGTGAGAGAAAGAAAAGACCAGCCAAGACTGGGAGAAAACATTTGAAAATCATTCATCATCTGATATATAAACCAAACTCATGTGTCTGATAAAGAATTTGTATCCAGAATATATAAAGAACTCTCAACAAGCAATCCAATAAAAAATACCCCAAAATTTGAGCAGACACTTCACTGAAGAAGATGGACGGGGTGGCAAATAAGTACATGAAAAGATATACAACGTCATTAGCCATTAAGGAAATGAAAATTAAAACCACAATAACATACTATTGCGTTACTATCAGAATGGCTAAAATTAAAAGACAAAATAGTGGCAAGGTGGAGGAGGGATTAGAGCCCCCAAACGGTGCTGGTAGGGGTGCAAAAGGTACAGTCCCTTTGGGAAACATTTAGGAGGTGTTTTTGGGAAAAAGTTAAATGTATTCCTCCCATACCATCCAACCATTTCCCTCCGAGGTCTTTTCTCAAAATAACCGAAATCATCTGTCCTACAAAGACCTGTACAGGGATGGCCACTGGGGCTTTGGTTGATAGAAACTGCCCCATCCGCAGAAGAATGGACAAACAAGCTATGGTATATCATACAATGGAAGATTGCTCAGCTGGAAAAGGAATGAAGAACGGATACATACTACAACAGGGGTGAAGTTCAAATAATTATTCTGAGCAAAAGAAGCCAGTCATAGAAAGGGTGCATGCCTATGATTCTGTTTATATAGAAATACAGAGTATGCTGTGAGCCATTGATTATATACTTTGGATGGATTGTATGGCGTGTGAATACATCTCAATAAAACTGCATTTGAAAAAGAAAAAAAATCTAGAATATGCAAATTTCTCCCCAGTATCAGAAAGCACATCAGTGGTGGCCTGGAGTGGGGGGAGGACAGGAAGGAAGTACAGGAGGGAGGGGGCATGAAGGGATGCTGGGAAACTTTTGGGTTGAAGAATATGATTATTATTTTAACTGTGGTGATGTTTTTCACAGGTGTACACGTATGTCACAACTTAGCAAATGGTACACTTTAGATATGAACAGTTTATTGCATGTCAATTATATCTCAAAGGCTGTTTTTAAAAGCGAAAAAATAAATAAGCAAGGTATAAACTGGGTGAAGAGATTCACAGTACTTACATCCGACAAAGGAATTTTTCCAGAAATATATTAAATATATCCAGAATATATAAATATATTAGAAGACACCAAAAAGTCAATAATATTTAAAAAAAGGGGGGGATACCACCTCGCTTCCACTAGGAGAGCTATTTAAAAAGAAAAGAAAAGAACAAGTGCCGGCGAAGATGTGGCACTCTTGTTCATTGTTAGTGGGAATGTAAAATGGTGCAGTTGCAGTGGAAACAGTTTGGTGGTTCCTCAGAAACCTAAACATAGATTTACCATATGACTCAGCAATTTCAATTATAGGTATCTACCCAAAAGAACTGAAAGCTGAAAGCAGAGACTCAAAAACATTTTCTTTTAATCCATTTCTGTGGGTGTGAACCCATTGTAAGTAGGATTTTTTTTTTTATATTAATTCACGGAAAAAAAAAATTAACCCAACATTTAGAAATCATACCATTCTACATATGTAATCAGTAATTCTTAACATCATCACATAGATGCATGATCATCGTTTCTTAGCACATTTGCATCGGTTTAGAAGAACTAGCGACACACCAGACAAAGATATAGAATGTTAATATATAGAAAAGAAATAAAAGTAACAATAATAGTAAAAAAAAAACAAAAAACAAAAACGAACAAACAAAAACAAACAAACAAACAAACTAAACCTATAGCTCAGATGCAGCTTCATTCAGTGTTTTAACATGATTACTTTACAATTAGGTATTATTGTGCTGTCCATTTTTGAGTTTTTGTATCTAGTCCTGTTGCACAGTCTGTATCCCTTCAGCTCCAATTACCCATTATCTTACCCTGTTTCTACCTCCTGCTGGACTCTGTTACCAATGACATATTCCAAGTTTATTCCCAAATGTCCGTTCACATCAGTGGGACCATACAGTATTTGTCCTTTAGTTTTTGGCTGGACTCACTCAGCATAATGTTCTCTAGGTCCATCCCATGTTATTACATGCTTCATAAGTTTATCTTGTCTTAAAGCTGCATAATATTCCATCGTATGTATATACCACAGTTTGTTTAGCCATTCTTCTGTTGATGGACATTTTGGCTGTTTCCATCTCTTTGCAATTGTAAATAACGCTGCTATAAACATTGGTGTGCAAATATCCGTTTGTGTCTTTGCCCTTAAGTCCTTTGAGTAGATTCCCAGCAATGGTATTGCTGGGTCATATGGCAATTCTATATTCAACTTTTTGGGGAACCGCCAAACTGCCTTCCACAGTGGTTCCACCATTTGACATTCCCACCAACAGTGGATAAGTGTGCCTCTTTCTCCGCATCCTCTCCAGCACTTGTCATTTTCTGTTTTGTTGATAATGGCCATTCTGGTGGGTGTGAGATGATATCTCATTGTGGTTTTGATTTGCATTTCTCTAATGGCCAGGGACATTGAGCATATCTTCATGTGCCTTTTGGCCATTTGTATTTCCTCTTCTGGTAGGTGTCTGTTCAAGTCTTTTTCCCATTTTGTAATTGGGTTGGCTGTCTTTTTGTTGTTGAGTTGAGCAATCTCTTTATAAATTCTGGATACTAGACCTTTATCTGATATGTCATTTCCAAATATTATCTCCCATTGTGTAGGCTGTCTTTCTACTTTCTTGATGAAGTTCTTTGATGCACAAAAGTGTTTAATTCTGAGGAGCTCCCATTTATTTATTTTCTTCTTCAGTGCTCTTGCTTTAGGTTTAAGGTCCATAAAACTGCCTCCAATTGTAAGTTTCGTAAGATATCTCCCTACATTTTCCTCTAACTGTTTTATGGTCTTAGACCTAATGTTTAGATCTTTGATCCATTTTGAATTAACTTTGTGTAGGGTGTGAGATATGGGTCTTCTTTCATTCTTTTGCATATGGATATCCAGTTCTCTAGGTACCATTTATTGAAGAGACTGTTCTGTCCCAGGTGAGTTGGCTTGACTGCCTTATCAAAGATCAAATGTCCATAGATGAGAGGGTCTATATCTGAGCACTCTATTCGATTCCATTGGTCAATATATCTATCTTTATGCCAATACCATGCTGTTTTGACCACTGTGGCTTCATAATATGCCTTAAAGTCTGGCAGTGCGAGACCTCCAGCTTCATTTTTTTTCCTCAAGATGTTTTTTGCAATTCGGGGCACCCTGCCCTTCCAGATAAATTTGCTTATTGGTTTTCTATTTCTGAAAAATAAGTTGTTGGGATTTTGATTGGTATTGCATTGAATCTGTAGATCAATTTAGGTAGGATTGACATCTTAACTATATTTAGTCTTCCAATCCATGAACACGGTATGCCCTTCCATCTATTTAGGTCTTCTGTGATTTCTTTTAGCAGTTTTTTGTAGTTTTCTTTATACAGGTTTTTTGTCTCTTTAGTTAAATTTATTCCTAGGTATTTTATTCTTTTAGTTGCAATTGTAAATGGGATTCGTTTCTTGATTTCCCCCTCGGCTTGTTCATTACTAGTGTATAGATATGCTACAGATTTTTGAATGTTGATCTTGTAACCTGCTACTTTGCTGTACTCATTTATTAGCTCTAGTAGTTTTGTTGTGGATTTTTCCGGGTTTTCGACGTATAGTATCATATCGTCTGCAAACAGTGATAGTTTTACTTCTTCCTTTCCAATTTTGATGTCTTGAATTTCTTTTTCTTGTCTAATTGCTCTGGCTAGAACCTCCAACACAGTGTTGAATAATAGTGGTGATAGTGGACATCCTTGTCTTGTTCCTGATCTTAGGGGGAAAGTTTTCAATTTTTCCCCATTGAGGATGATATTAGCTGTGGGTTTTTCATATATTCCCTCTATCATTTTAAGGAAGTTCCCTTGTATTCCTATCTTTTGAAGTGTTTTCAACAGGAAAGGATGTTGAATCTTGTCAAATGCCTTCTCTGCATCAATTGAGATGATCATGTGATTTTTCTGCTTTGATTTGTTGATATGGTGTATTACATTAATTGATTTTCTTATGTTGAACCATCCTTGCATACCTGGGATGAATCCTACTTGGTCATGATGTATAATTCTTTTAATGTGTTGTTGGATACGATTTGCTAGAATTTTATTGAGGATTTTTGCATCTATATTCATTAGAGAGATTGGTCTGTAGTTTTCTTTTTTTGTAATATCTTTGCCTGGTTTTGGTATGAGGGTGATGTTGACTTCATAGAATGAATTAGGTAGTTTTCCCTCCACTTCAATTTTTTTGAAGAGTTTGAGGAAGCCACAGTGGTCAAAACAGCATGGTATTAGCTAAGGATAGATATATCGACAAATGGAATCGAATAGAGTGCTCAGATATAGACCCTCTCATCTACGGACATTTGATCTTTGATAAGGCAGTCAAGCCAACTCACCTGGGACAGAACAGTCTCTTCAATAAATGGTGCCTAGAGAACTGGATATCCATATGCAAAAGAATGAAAGAAGACCCATATCTCACACCCTAATTCTTTCTGGAATGTTTGATAGAATTCACATGTGAAGCCGTCTGGTCCTGGACTTTTTTTTTTAGGAAGCTTTTGAATGACTAATTCAATATCTTTACTTGTGATTGGTTTGTTGAGGTCATCTATTTCTTCTTGAGTCAAAGTTGGTTGTTCATGTCTTTCCAGGAACCCGTCCATTTCCTCTAAATTGTTGTATTTATTAGTGTAAAGTTGTTCATAGTATCCTGTTATTACCTCCTTTATTTCTGTGAGATCAGTAGTTATGTCTCCTCTTCCATTTCTGATCTTATTTATTTGCATCCTCTCTCTTCTTCTTTTTGTCAATCTTGCTAAGGGCCCATCAATCTTATTGATTTTCTCATAGAACCAACTTCTGGTCTTATTGATTTTCTCTGTTGTTTTCATGTTTTCAATTTCATTTATTTCTGCTCTAATCTTTGTTACTTCTTTCCTTTTGCTTGCTTTGGGATTAGTTTGCTGTTTATCTCCAGTTCTTCCAAGTGGACAGTTAATTCCTGCATTTTTGCCTTTTCTTCTTTTCTGATATAGGCATTTAGGGCAATAAATTTCCCTCTTAGCACTGCCTTTGCTGCATCCCATAAGTTTTGATATGTTGTGTTTTCATTTTCATTCGCCTCGAGGTATTTACTAATTTCTCTTGCAATTTCTTCTTTGATCCACTTGTTGTTTAAGAGTGTGTTGTTGAGCCTCCACGTATTTGTGAATTTTCTGGCACTCCGCCTATTATTGATTTCCAATCAAAAAGATTTTTGTACACCAAGTTCATAGCAGCATTTTTCACAATAACCAAAAGATGGAAATGACCCATGTGTCCATCAACCGATGAATGGATAAACAAAATGTGGTGTATACACTCACCCCCTCTCTACGTGGGACATGACTCCCAGGGGTGTGGACCTTCCTGGCAATGTGGGACAGAAATCCGGGAATGAGCTGAGACTCAGCATCAAGGGATTGAGAAAACTCCTAGAATGAGCTGAAACTCAACACTAGGGAATTGAGAAAACCTTCTGGACCAAAAGAGGGAAGAGTGAAATGAGACAAAGTGTCAATGGCTGAGAGATTCCAAACACAGTCGAGAGGTTATCGTGGAGGTTATTCTTACGCATTAAACAGATATCACCTTGTTAGTCAAGATGTAATGGAGAGGCTGGAGGGAACTGCCTGAAAATGTGGAGCTGTGTTCCAGTAGCCATGTTTTTTGAAGATGATTGTATAATGATATAGCTTTCACAATGTGACTGTGTGATTGTGAAAACCTTGTGTCTGATCCTCCTTTTATCTACATTATCAACAGATGAGTAAAACATATGGAATAAAGATGAATAATAGGGGAAACAAATGTTAAAATAAATTTAGAGTGAAATGCTAGTGATCAATGAGGGGGAGGGGTGGGGGTATGGTATGTATGAATTTTTTTCTGTTTTCTTTTTATTTCTTTTTCTGAATAGATGCAAATGTTCCAAGAAATGATCATGATGATGAATATGCAATATGTGATGATATTGTGAATTACTGATTATATATGTAGAACGGAATGATCAAAAGTTACGAATGTTTGCGTTTGTTCGGTGTTTTTTGGTATTTAATAAAAAAATTTTTAATTAATTTAAAAAATGTGGTGTAGACATATATATTTACATAAATATATAAATATTTGGTATATTTATATATATATAAATGGAATATTACTTAGCCTTAGAAAGGCATGAAGTTCTGACACATGCAATAATCTTGAAAGCATTCCATTGAGTGAAATAAGCTAGACACAAAAGGGCAAGTATTGTATGATATCACTGATATGAAATAATTAGAATAAGCAAATTCATAGACTTCTTAAGATTCCCAGCAAGATGGTGGAATAGGCTCCATACACAAAGAGAGATGCCATAGAAAAATGACTGGGACAGTGGTTCCAGGGTGAGAGTGATTATAGAGCGTCCTCTACACAACATAGGGAAGCCCTTGGAAAAAAAACAGAGAAATTGGGATGGAAAGGATGGGGCGACTGTACTCAGTCATGACTCTGTCCACCCCCGCAGCTGGCTTGGGAATTTTTCCCCTTTGGCTCTGTAGCTGGGAGCTCCCGTGGTGAACTCGGAAGATAATAGATGTGATTTTCCTATGCCCAGACTCCACTCGGTCAAGGTACAGAGCCTACCCGGCCCCTGTGACGTGCTGCTGTGGGTGCCTGTTTTTTGGTAAATACTGTGAGGCCCTTCCCCAGGGAGGAGGGGGAGACGCAGAGTGGTGCCAGTCTGACATCCAACCAGCAACAGAGACTTGCTTGGGTCCTGATGCCACTTCCCTTCTCCCACAGAGGCCTGGGGAGACTGCAGGTGTGTGTGGATGGACAGGTGAGGTGAGGAAGCCCTCCAAGCTGAGTGTTGTGAATGGCTGGTAGACATTGCACCTGTGGTCAGGCACAGGTGGACCTAAGGGGACAAGAAGCCTCATGAGCGCCGTTTGCTGGGGAGAAGCAATAAGTGCAGTCTGACAAATCGCCTATCTGCCTAGCTTTTGAATAAAGCCCTAAGTAGAATTGCAGTCCTCTTTTGATATTAGGGATTTGGTTTCAACGGGAAGGGCTGACAAACCAAGTGCGAAAGGGGATCTTAAAAGCTAATACAAGTAGAATCAAAATCTCAGATGAGGGAAGGAAATAAATCTGCAAAATAAACTCATCAAAACATTAAAATGCCCCATCTACAACAGCAGGTCATAAAGTTTGTGAAGATCCAGGCAGACGTGATTCAGCTAATGACAAAATTAAATCACCCAAGGGGACAGAATTTAGAACAACTAATTAAGGTCATTCATAACAACATAAAGGATATCAAGAAGACACTGAAGGAGCATATAGAAGATTTGAAAGGATAAATAAAAAATGTCAGATATCACAGAGATGAAAGATACTGTTCTAGTTTGCTAGCTGCTGGAATGCAATATACCAGAAACAGAATGGCTTTTAAAGGGAAATTTAATGAGTTGCTAGTTTGGAGTTCTAAGGCCAAGAAAATGTCCTAATTAAAACAGGTCTATAGAAATGTCCAATCTAAGGCATCCAGGGAAAGATACCTTGGTTCAAGAAGGCTGATGACATTTAGGGTTTCTCTCTCAGCTGGAAGGACACATGGTGAATATGGCATCATCTGCTAGCTTTCCCTCCTGGCTTCTTGTTTCATGAAGCTCCCCAGGAGGCATTTTCCTTCTTCATCTCCAAAGTTCGCTGGCTGGTAGGCTCTGCTTCTCGTGGCTATGTCATTCTCTGCTGTCTCTGAATCTCCTATTCTCCAAAATGTTTCCACTTTTATAGGACTCCAGTAAACCAGTCAAGACCCACCCAAATGGGTGGAGACACATGTCCCCTAATCCAGCTTAACAACCACTCTTGATTGGGTTACATCTCCAGGGAGATGATCTAATCACAGATTCAAACATACAGTATTGAATAAGGATTATTCTGCCTTTATGAAATGGGATTTTGATTAAAACATGGCTTTTCTAGGGGACATGCATCCCTTCATACCCACACAGATACTGTAGACCAAATTAAAATACATTAGAGACTCAAAATAGTAGACTTCAAGAGGCAGAAGAAAGAATGTGTGAATTAGAAGACAGGGCAAATCAAACTTGAATGTTCAAAAGAACAAATGGCAAGAAAAATGGAAAAAATGCAGTTGATCTCAGGGAAATGAAAGACACCGTGAAGCGTACAAAAATAAGCATTATTGGTGTTCCAGAAGGAGAAGAGAAGAGTAAAGGGAGAGGAAGCCTAGTTGAAGATCTAATAGGGGATAACCACAACACATAAAAGACTTAAACATCCGAACCAAGCAAGCCCACAAATCCCAAATAGAATAAATCCAAAGAGGCTTACTCCAAGACATGTACTTATCAGAATGTCAAATCTTGGAGAGAGGCAAAAAGTCATGAAAGCAGCAAGAGAAAAGAGATTTAGTACCTATAAAGGAAAACATGTAAGACTGAGTTCAGACTACTCAACAGGCACCATGGAGGTGAGAAGGCAGCGGTATAATATATTTAAGATTTTGAGCGAGAAAGACTTCCAGCCAAGAATTCTTTATACTGCCAAGTTGTCCTGAGAAATTGTGGGAGAGATTAAAATCTCCACAGGTAAACAACAGCTATGAGAATATGCCAACAGAGACCTGCCCTACAAGAAATATTAAAGGAGCTCTGGCAACTGAAAGAAAGAGAAGGAAGTCTGGAGGAGGGTACAGAATTGAGGAGTATTAGCAAGGGTTATGTAATGGATAAAAAGTGAGAGAAGGAAGGGAATATATAAATCTGCCAATAAAATCTATGGGCAACTATGGTAATATTAGATAAAACAGATTCCCAAAATAAAAAAAATTTGGAAATGTTCACTAACAGGCCATTACTATAGCAAAGTTGTTATTTGTAATAATTTTCTATTTGATATTTTGAGAATGTACACAGTTTTTTTTTTTACATGGGCAGGCACCGGGAATTGAACCCGGGTCCTCAGGCATGGCATGCACACGTTCTTGCCTGCTGAGCCACCGTGGCCCGAGAATATACAGTTTTGATAGTTAGTTAAATGGTATTTAAGAAAGGGTTTAATATTTAGAATTTAAGAAACTCTGATATGTGAATTTGTGGATTTTTTTTCTTGTTGCCTCAATTTTAAATGGGTTTATAAAACTTACTGTGCAAACACAGGCTTTATAATGACTATCAGGCACCGGGAATCGAACCGGATCTCCCGCATGGCAGGCGAGAACTCTTGACGCTGAGCCACCATGGCCCACCCCTGCCCCTGTCCCCTTTTGTATTCACCCCTCCTCAGAGGCTTGCGTTCTGCCCTGGATCTCTGTGGACTCGGGTCCCTGTGCCTGGATACGCGTGGACTTCTAACTCTGTGCTGCCAGTAGCTCTGCAGCCTCTGTCTGTGGTGGGATGGCCCCAGGCTGGGCTGCCCCTGTGTGACCCCAGGGTGTGGAGCGAGTGAGGGGCAGGGGGAGCACGAATGGGATCCTACTGGCCGTCTAGGATGGAATTACCCTACCTGATATTCTTCAGTTTCTTTGATTCAGCATTTATGGAGACCTTCTACCATCTCTACTTTCCTGTAGGGTTTTCATCAAGTAGGATTTGCCTGATTATTCACTAACTCTCTGGGGAGGCTTTTTCAGGGGCTGTCTTACATCATCGTGTGGATGATATCATTCTCCTCTTCTAGTATTTTTAAGAAAATTTTTAAGAAGGCTTTGTCCAATATTTCCAATGCCTTATCTTGCTCGTTGGTTATTTCTGTTGTTTTACCTTATTATGTTCCTTTGCGAGGACCGTCTATTCCTGATGCTTTCATATCTTGTGTTTTTTATTTTGTCAAAATTTCAGCATTTGAGTATTTTAATGTGTTAACTCTGGGAATAAGATTTTCCCCTTTCTCCAGGGTCTGCTGTTTTTTCACCCTTCTTATTGTTGCATAGTCTAATTTGTCTAGTGATTTTTCCAAACTATGCAAAGACTGTTTTCCTTTCTGCGTGTAGTTACTGAAGTCTCTGTTTCTTCAGCTTGTGTTCAGCTTGTGGTACGACAGAGATTTCTTGAATGCCTGGAGCTAGCAACAACAACAACAACAAAAATAACCATAGAAAACACCTTTCCCAGTCTTTGTAGATTGGCTCTCTGCTTGTGCTCTACTTCAGCACTTAGTCACCCTCACTGTGGGGCCAAGGCAAAAGTCTGTGGTCCTCTCAAGTCTCTTCTGAGAGTACATCTTGTCCTGAGCACGCTGGCATGGCCTTCTCAATTCCCCTCCCCACCACCAGCTACCCCCAGGAAATTCACAACTTTCTGACCAGTCCAGACACAACTCAACTGTTACTACTCTGTCCCAGGCAGCTACGGTCTGATTGTTTTCTCACAGTATTTTAGCAGCCCTAAGAGTTGGCTCTACTTAAATGGCAAGTTCTGTGACCTGGAGACAGAGACAAACAACCTGGATCAGTCCTTTGGGCTGCTACCTGACAGATTGGTATACAGACATACATGCATCCCAAGATGTGCATAGGGGTTACTCTGTTCCCTCTTGAGTCCAGAGCCAGGGACCCACACTGGGAATGTGGACAGGTACCTCAGTGAGCAGGGAAGGGGGTGGGGGAAGGGGCAGTAAAGGTTCAACAAGGTTTTCCTACTGGTTTTTTTTAAGGGTTTCTTTTTTATTTATTTATTTATTTATTACTTATTTTTTACATGGGCAGGCACCGGGAATCGAACCTGGGTCCTCTAGCATGGCAGGCGAGCACTCTTGCCTGCTGAGCCATCGTGGCCCTTTCCTACTGTTTTTAAGTTGCCTTCTTCTTGACTTGTTGCTTGTCCAGATGCTGCAAACATTTAACTGTTTCCTGATGAAGTTATTTCTACTAGTTTCTGCTGGTTTTCAAATGTTGCTTTTGGGGTACAGTACCCAAGAGTTTCCCATTCCACCACCTTGCTGATGCCATTCTCAGCATATATATTTTTGGGAGGGGTGCCCAACTCAACACATGTAATATCCATTCTGCTCTACCTGCCTTAGACACAGAAGTCATGCATTTCAACTGAGTTTGTGGCATCCCAGCTAATATTATTTCCCAGACTTTCTTGTGGTCTGTGGGCATGTGATTCAGTGTTACAAGAATTTGTAACATGTAAGAACTGGTCATGTAAGAAGAAGTTGTATGAGCAACTTCTGGGCTGTGCCCTTAAAAGAAAAGCGCTTGCCCTCCTCTTCCACTTTTTACTTCTCCAGAGACTGAAAGGAGGATGTGTTGCTGGAAGCTGAAGCTGCCATGTGTATCCCCCAACATGTGAGGATGGCAAAGCAATAATTACATCCTGGATTAGCTTGGAATTGGAGTACCTGTTGTGGACCACCCACACCGACTTTGATGTGAGAACGCAATAAAATTCTAGGTAGTTTAAGCTGCTGTTATTTTTTGGTGTCTCTGTTATAGGAGGCAAGTTTTATCCTAATCAAGACAGAGGATTCTAGAAAAGGAAGATTGGGGTGCTGAGAGAACAGTAAATGCAAGGAAGGGTCTTAACACAGGTGACAACGTGGACACAGCCCTTTGAGAATGTCTTGTCATTTTTCTGCCAGCCCCAAATCTCATGTTTCCCTCCCCCATGTAATGTTCTGGGACAACCAAGGCTTCCTGGAGAAACCAGTCCACGATTAGAGGGAGTTGAGTAACATTGACAAAATAATCAGCGTGGCGGTCCTGGCTGAATGTTGAGGTTGGAAAAAAATTAAAAGTAATTACCTTAGGTGTGTACCTGGCCTATTTTACCTTTTCCACTTCAAGTAGGAAGTAATTAGAACGTATCTCAATAATCAAGACCATGACATTGAAGTCACAGCCACGAATCTGGGAACAAACAAGAAAAAGAAAAGAGAAACCTCAGGTAGGGGCTGTGTCTAAAGTAGGGGGGAGAATTCATTGGAAAAACAGTGTAACAACAAAATTCAGGGTAACTTGTACCATGCTTTAGCAGTTTAGGGATACAAATATAATTCACCTTGGAGTTTTTTAATTCAGACAGGCTTAAATCTGCACATACTAGATAAGTATTGTTTCTTTTCCTGAAGTTTTGGAAAACTTTGGAGGAATTATCTGGCCCAACCATTCAAAGGCTCTAGCTCAGCTTTGAAATGCCTTCTGAAAGGAGAACTGGACCAAGCCCCAGTAGGGTCCCATTTGGGGTTAGCAGTTCTTTCTGTCCGTGTCACAGCGCATCCCTGTTAAACATTGGTCTCTGTCAACCCAGAGCTATGCTGACGCTCTCACTTGTCTGGACCCTCCAGCTGGCATGGCACTGCTGCCCCACACTGGTCATGGCTTTGGCTTATAATCGCCTGTCCAGCCATCGTTGCCGGACAAGATGCGGGTAAGCTGTCCGATTCTCTTGGTATTTAAGACCTTGCTTTTTCTTGTTTCTTTTCATTGAATTTTCCTGGTACTTTCCAACTGTCTCCCTGGAGGCGTGGTGTTAGGAAAAAGGTACACACCAGGGCACGGAGACTGACCATCGCAGGCAGGAGATTTATTAGCGAGCACACACAGAGGGGGTCCGAAATATAAACTCTGACCCCATCCTGGGCAAGGGAAGAGACTTTATAGTGGAGGGACTGAGGGTTTTGGAGGGCATTAGAAGCTGATGGGTTTTGCTGGTTGGATTAGAAGTGGAGGGCCAAGTAGGAGCTTGGGGTCTCTTCATTGGTGGGGTTTAAAATTTGAATGCTGCTATAGTTTTGGTGGGGTTGTAACTGCCAAAGTTTTGTGGGCACTGAGCAGGGGAATTAATGACAGGGATGCAGTTGCCTGAGGGTGGATGCTGGGCCAAAGGGTTATCGCAGAAATGCATCTGCAACTGCTGTGTGAGACATGCGTTAAGGGCTAGCTACAGCACGAGGGGTGGGTGAGGGGCCTGGGGAATTCTGGAATTCCACGGTATCCCAGAAACACTAAATACAAGCAAGTGAGGACATACCCAAGAATTTGATTCATAGAGCTAGCTTAAGAACGTGCCCACTGTAAAAGACATAAGTAGTTTCCTAGGCTATATTGTAGGAGGGATTAAGAATGACTATATATTGCCACAGATGTATAGTTTAAAATTCATGATTGATATTGCACACCAATGTTTATAGCAGCATTATTTACAATTGCCAAGAGATGGAAACAGCCCAAATGTCCATCGACAGACGAGTGGCTAAACAAGCTGCGGTATAAACATACAATGGAGTATTATGCAGCTGTAAGACAGAATAAAGTTATGAAGTATGTAACAGTATGAATGGACCTTGAGGACATTATGCTGGGTGAGATAAGCCAGGAACAAAAGGACAAATACTGTATGGTCTCACTGATATGAACTAACGTTAATGAATGAACTTGGAGAATTTCAGTTGGCAACAGAGACCATCAGGAGTTAGAAATAGGGTAGATATTGGGTCATTGGAGCAGAAGGGATACAGATTGTGCAACAGAACTAATTGCAAAAACTCAGAAATGGATAGCACAATACTACCTAACTGTAATACAATAATGTTAGAACACTGAATGAAGCTGAATGTGAGAATGATAGAGGGAGGAGGGCTGGGGGCACAAATGAAATCAGAAGGAAAGATAGATAATAAAGACTGAGATGGTATAATCTAGGAATGCCTAGAGTGTAGAATGCCTAGATAGTGACTAAATGTACAAATTAAAAAATGTTTCTGCATGATGAAGAACAAAGGAATTTCAATACTGCAGGGTGTTGAAAATAGATGGTAATTCATATTTTAAAGCTTTAGCTTATATGTGAGCCAAAAAAATATGTAAAGCCAAAAAAAAAAAAACCAAAACAATTTGTGATTGAGTAAATGTAATTACAGATAGATTTATTGGGTACCAGTGAACATGTTCTACCCTTTAGGTGATACACACATATTCATTAAAGTTTTAAAATTAGTAATATTCCAGTAAGAAGAAATGCCACCATGTACAGAATTTCAGATCTGTTACTATTTATCATTTTTAATCTGTCCTTTTGAAGATGCATTTTAAATCTTCAAAGGGTCTTCACATTGGTATTTGACTCTCGGCGGTTGTTCAGACGCTCCCCTCTCTTAGGTGTAGCTGGCCATCTGGTTTCCGGTGATCGCCCTGAAGAAAGGTCCGGAAGGAAGAGATGGGTGAGGGGTTACTAATTGTATTCTAAATGATGTATCTGTGGTTTCAGTTTGACAGAAGAGCGTATAGATAGTAGGATTTCACACAGACCTTCCCACTTTGATTCTAACTGGTCCATTGAATGTGGATGTTTCCGTTTCTTTAGAAGAACCTGGTCCCCTGGCTTAAAATGATGTAAAGGGACATGTGAAGGAAAAGTGAGATACAGGAGGCATATCTGTGGATTGTTTCTATTGTAGCTCCTAATGATGGAATGCATTTTATTGTTTCTAGCTCTTGGACTGTTTTAGGAACGGCTTCCCATACATCATTGTGAAGGGGTACAAAAGGAGCCTGTTTCTGGGTGCTACTTTTACTTGCTTAAATCTACCAGAGGCACCTTATCCCATGAAAACTTTGTTTCTTGACAGAACTTAGCTATTGTCTTTTTTTTTTTTAGTTTTTTTTATTAATTAAAAAAAATTAGCTAACACAACATTTAGGAATCATTCCATTCTACATATGCAATCAGTAATTCTTAATATCATCACATAGATGTATGATCATCATTTCTTAGTACATATGCACCGATTTAGAAAAAGAAATAGCAAGACAACAGAAAAAGAAATAAAATGATAATATAGAGAAAAAATAAAAATAAAAAATACAAAAATATATAAGAAAAAAAACTATAGCTCAGATGCAGCTTCATTCAGTGTTTTAACATAATTACATTACAATTAGGTAGTATTGTGCTGTCCATTTTTTTTTTAGAAATCATACCATTCTACATATGCAATCAGTAATTCTTAACATCATCACATAGAAGCATGATCATCGTTTCTTAGTACATTTGCATCGGTTTAGAAGAACTAGCAATACAACCGAAAAAGATATAGAATGTTACTATAGAGAAAAAAAATAAAAGTAATAATAGTAAGAACAAAACAAAACAAAACAAAACAAAACAAAAACCTATAGCTCGGATGCAGCTTCATTCAGTGTTTTAACATGATTACTTTACAATTAGGTATTATTGTGTTGTCCATTTTTGAGTTTTTGTATCTAGTCCTATTGCACAGTCTGTATCCCATCAGCTCCAATTACCCATTATCTTACCCTGTTTCTAACTCCTGCTGAACTCTGTTACCAGTGACATATTCCAAGTTTATTCTCGAGTGTCGATTCACATCATTGGGACCATACAGTATTTGTCTTTTAGTTTTTGGCTAGACTCACTCAGCATAATGTTCTCTGGTCCATCCATGTTATTACATGCTTCATAAGTTTATCCTGCCTTAAAGCTGCATAATATTCCATTGTATGTATATACCACAGTTTGTTTAGCCACTTGTCTGTTGATGGACATTTTGGCTGTTTCCATCTCTTTGCAATTGTAAATAACGCTGCTATAAACATTGGTGTGCAAATGTCTGTTTGAGTTTTTGCCCTTAATTCCTTTGAGTAGATTCCCAGCAATGGTATTGCTGGGTTGTATGGCAATTCTATATTCAGCTTTTTGAGGAACCGCCAAACTGCCTTCCACAGTGGTTGCACCATTTGACATTCCCACCAACAGTGGATAAGTGTGCCTCTTTCACCGTATCCTCTCCAGCACTTGTCATTTTCTGTTTTGTTGATAATGGCCATTCTGGTGGGTGTGAGATGATATCTCATTGTGGTTTTGATTTGCATTTCTCTAATGGCCAGGGACATTGAGCATATCTTCATGTGCCTTTTGGCCATTTGTATTTCCTCCTCTGAGAGGTGTCTATTCAAGTCTTTTTCCCATTTTGTAATTGGGTTGGCTGTCTTTTTGTTGTTGAGTTGAACAATCTCTTTATAAATTCTGGATACTAGACCTTTATCTGATATGTCGTTTCCAAATATTGTCTCCCATTGTGTAGGCTGTCTTTCTACTTTCTTGATGAAGTTCTTTGATGCACAAAAGTGTTTAATTTTGAGGAGTTCCCATTTATTTATTTCCTTCTTCAGTGCTCTTGCTTTAGGTTTAAGGTCCATAAAACTGCCTCCAATTGTAAGATTCATAAGATATCTCCCTACATTTTCCTCTAACTGTTTTATGGTCTTAGACCTAATGTTTAGATCTTTGATCCATTTTGAGTTAACTTTTGTGTAGGGTGTGAGATATGGGTCTTCTTTCATTCTTTTGCATATGGATATCCAGTTCTCTAGGTACCATTTATTGAAGAGACTGTTCTGTCCCAGGTGAGTTGGCTTGACTGCCTTATCAAAGATCAAATGTCCATAGATGAGAGGGTCTATATCTGAGCACTCTATTCGATTCCATTGGTCGATATATCTATCTTTATGCCAATACCATGCTGTTTTGACCACTGTGGCTTCATAATATGCCTTAAAGTCAGGCAGTGCAAGACCTCCAGCTTCGTTTATTTTCCTCAAGATGTTTTTAGCAATTCGGGGCACCCTGCCCTTCCAGATAAATTTGCTTATTGGTTTTTCTACTTCTGAAAAATAAGTTGTTGGGATTTTGATTGGTATTGCATTGAATCTGTAGATCAATTTAGGTAGGATTGACATCTTAACTATATTTAGTCTTCCAATCCATGAACACGGTATGCCCTTCCATCTATTTAGGTCTTCTGTGATTTCTTTTAGCAGTTTCTTGTAGTTTTCTTTATATAGGTTTTTTGTCTCTTTAGTTAAATTTATTCCTAGGTATTTTATTCTTTTAGTTGCAATTGTAAATGGGATTCGTTTCTTGATTTCCCCCTCAGCTTGTTCATTGCTAGTGTATAGAAATGCTACAGATTTTTGAATGTTGATCTTGTAACCTGCTACTTTGCTGTACTCATTTATTAGCTCTAGTAGTTTTGTTGTGGATTTTTCTGGGTTTTCAACGTATAGTATCATATCGTCTGCAAACAGTGATAGTTTTACTTCTTCCTTTCCTATTTTGATGCCTTGTATTTCTTTTTCTTGTCTAATTGCTCTGGCTAGAACCTCCAACACAATGTTGAATAATAGTGGTGATAGTGGACATCCTTGTCTTGTTCCTGATCTTAGGGGGAAAGTTTTCAATTTTTCCCCATTGAGAATGATATTAGCTGTGGGCTTTTCATATATTCCCTCTATCATTTTAAGGAAGTTCCCTTGTATACCTATCCTTTGAAGTGTTTCAACAGGAAAGGATGTTGAATCTTGTCAAATGCCTTCTCTGCATCAATTGAGATGATCATGTGATTTTTCTGCTTTGATTTGTTGATATGGTGTATTACATTAATTGATTTTCTTATGTTGAACCATCCTTGCATACCTGGGATGAATCCTACTTGGTCATGATGTATAATTCTTTTAATGTGTTGTTGGATACGATTTGCTAGAATTTTATTGAGGATTTTTGCATCTATATTCATTAGAGAGATTGGCCTGTAGTTTTCTTTTTTTGTAATATCTTTGCCTGGTTTTGGTATGAGGGTGATGTTGGCTTCATAGAATGAATTAGGTAGTTTTCCCTCTGCTTCGATTTTTTTGAAGAGTTTGAGGAAAGTTGGTACTAATTCTTTCTGGAATGTTTGATAGAATTCACATGTGAAGCCGTCTGGTCCTGGACTTTTCTTTTTAGGAAGCTTTTGAATGACTGATTCAATTTCTTTACTTGTGATTGGTTTGTTGAGGTCATCTATGTCTTCTTGAGTCAAAGTTGGTTGTTCATGTCTTTCCAGGAACCCGTCCATTTCCTCTAAATTGTTGTATTTATTAGCGTAAAGTTGTTCATAGTATCCTGTTATTACCTCCTTTATTTCTGTGAGGTCAGTAGTTATGTCTCCTCTTCCATTTCTGATCTTATTTATTTGCATCCTCTCTCTTCTTCTTCTTGTCAATCTTGCTAAGGGCCCATCAATCTTATTGATTTTCTCATAGAACCAACTTCTGGCCTTATTGATTTTCTCTATTGTTTTCATGTTTTCAATTTCATTTATTTCTGCTCTAATCTTTGTTATTTCTTTCCTTTTGCTTGCTTTGGGATTAGTTTGCTATTCTTTCTCCAGTTCTTCCAAGTGGACAGTTAATTCCTGCATTTTTGCCTTTCCTTCTTTTCTGATATAGGCATTTAGGGCAATAAATTTCCCTCTTAGCACTGCCTTTGCTGCATCCCATAAGTTTTGATATGTTGTGTTTTCATTTTCATTCGCCTCGAGGTATTTGCTAATTTCTCTAGCAATTTCTTCTTTGACCCACTCGTTGTTTAGGAGTGTGTTGTTGAGCCTCCACGTATTTGTGAATTTTCTCGCACTCCGCCTATTATTGATTTCCAACTTCATTCCTTTATGATCCGAGAAAGTGTTGTGTATGATTTCAATCTTTTTAAATTTGTTAAGACTTGCTTTGTAACCCAGCATTTGGTCTATCTTTGAGAATGATCCATGAGCACTTGAGAAAAAGGTGTATCCTGCTGTTGTGGGATGTAATGTCCTATAAATGTCTGTTAAGTCTCGCTCATTTATAGTAATATTCAGGTTCTCTATTTCTTTATTGATCCTCTGTCTAGATGTTCTGTCCATTGATGAGAGTGGGGAATTGAAGTCTCCAACTATTATGGTATATGAGTCTATTTCCCTTTTCAGTGTTTGCAGTGTATTCCTCACGTATTTTGGGGCATTCTGGTTCGGTGCGTAAATATTTATGACTGTTATGTCTTCTTGTTTAATTGTTCCTTTTATTAGTATATAGTGTCCTTCTTTGTCTCTTTTAACTGTTTTACATTTGAAGTCTAATTTGTTGGATATTAGTATAGCAACTCCTGCTCTTTTCTGGTTGTTATTTGCATGAAATCTCTTTTCCCAACCTTTCACTTTCAACCTATGTTTATCTTTGGGTCTAAGATGTGTTTCCTGTAGACAGCATATAGAAGGATCCTGTTTTTTAATCCATTCTGCCAATCTATGTCTTTTGATTGGGGAATTCAGTCCATTAACATTTAGTGTTATTACTGTTTGGATAATATTTTCCTCTAACATTTTGCCTTTTGTATTATATATATCATATCTGATTTTCCTTCTTTCTACACTCTTCTCCATACCTCTCTCTTCTGTCTTTTTGTATCTGACTCTAGTGCTCCCTTTAGTATTCCTTGCAGAGCTGGTCTCTTGGTCACAAATTCTCTCAGTGACTTTTTGTCTGAGAATGTTTTAATTTCTCCCTCATTTTTGAAGGATAATTTTGCTGGATATAGGAGTCTTGGTTGGCAGTTTTTCTCTTTCAGTAATTTAAATATATCATCCCACTGTCTTCTAGCTTCCATGGTTTCTGCTGAGAAATCTACACATAGTCTTATTGGGTTTCCCTTGTATGTGATGGATTGTTTTTCTCTTGCTGCTTTCAAGATCCTCTCTTTCTCTTTGACCTCTGACATTCTAACTAGTAAGTGTCTTGGAGAACGCCTATTTGGGTCTAATCTCTTTGGGGTGCGCTGCACTTCTTGGATCTGTAATTTTAGGTCTTTCTTAAGAGTTGGGAAATTTTCCGTGATAATTTCTTCCATTAGTTTTTCTCCTCCTTTTCCCTTCTCTTCTCCTTCTGGGACACCCACAACATGTACATTTGTGCGGTTCATATTGTCCTTGAGTTCCCTGATACCCTGTTCAAATTTTTCCATTCTTTTCCCGATAGTTTCTGTTTCTTTTTGGAATTCAGATGTTCCATCCTCCAAATCACTAATTCTATCTTCTGTCTCTTCAAATCTATCATTGTAGGTATCCATTGTTTTTTCCATCTTTTCTACTTTATCCTTCACTTCCATAAGTTCTGTGATTTGTTTTTTCAGTTTTTCTATTTCTTCTTTATGTTCAGCCCATGTCCTCTTCATGTCCTCCCTCAATTTATCGATTTCATTTTTGAAGAGGTTTTCCATTTCTGTTCGTATATTCAGCATTAGTTGTCTCAGCTCTTGTATCTCATTTGAACTATTGGTTTGTTCCTTTGACTGGGCCATATTCTCAATCTTCTGAGCATGAACCGTTATCTTCTGCTGCTGCCGTCTGGGCATTTAGTCAGTATTCCCTGGGTGTCGGACCCAACAAGGTTGTAAGATTTTTCTGTGAAATCTCTGGGTTCTGTTTTTCTTATCCTGCCCAGTAGGTGGCACTCGTGGCACACGTTTGTCTCACGTGTTTGGAATGGATCCCCCCTGGTCACCGATCTCCGCGGCCTGAGGATTTCCGATCCAATTCTCTCCGTTGGTTCAGGGGCGGCGCGTGGTGGGGGCGTCAGCCACCGCGGCTTGAGGGGACCCTGTGGCTGGTCGCTGGCCGCAGCGGGCCCGGGGAATTCGCCACCGGACCAGGAAGTCGCCCGCGGGGGAGGGGTGTTGGTCACCGGCCGCCACGGCCTGGGGAATTCCCCACCGGACCCAGAAGCCGCCCGTGGGGGGGGGAAGCCACCGCGGCTTGGATAGCCCTCTGATCCGAGACTCGTAGCCGCGGACTCGAAGCTGAGACTCGAAGCCGCCCGCGAAAGAGGGGCGCCGGCTGCCTCGGCTTGGGAAACTTGCCTCTCCGAGACTCTCAGCCGGCCCGGGAAGGAGGGAGGGAGTAGCTCCGGCCGCCGCAGCTGCCGCTGCTCGGGAAATCGCGCGCCGCTCGGGGATCTCATCGCAGCCAAGTCTCGCAGTCAGACTAGCCAGTCCAGGCTGGGGTATGCTGTGTGTCCATTCACTGCCGTCAGCTATTGTCTTTTTTAAGGCATGACTCACTTTCTTTGTTTTCCCTGTTGACTGGGGTCTTCACGGTGCATGTAGCTTCCAGTGTATATCTCAGACCCCTTGATAGTTCTTGTGAAATTTTTTTAGTTGAACGCTCCTCCGTTGTCACTTTGTATGGAAAATGGGAGTCTATATCGTGGGATTATTTTCTTTAGGAGGGTCTTGGCAACTTCTACCCATTCTGTAAATGCATCTACAAAAACAAGAAGATATTTATAGTTTTCACAAACTCTTGACATGACCTAAAATTCTATTGCTTCTCACGTCTTGCTTGCACTCCATAAGGGGCAGAGGCCCAGTTCAGATTGTCTTTAGCATGGGTCAAACAACTTCGCATTACCTTTTGAATGGTCCTTTGCATTTTTGGTCCCATCACATAGGTTTTTAGCATCCCTCCCATAATGGGGGCTTTGACTTAAGTAAGTGAAGACCCTTTCCATTAAATGCTCCGGAATGAGAATTACACCATCTTTATTGCAAATCCATTCTTCCTTGGTTTCATTGTAGAGGAAATTGGATTGATAATCAGCATCATTTCTTCTAAAGTGAAGTGCCACTCCTTTGCCCTAAGTCGTAAATCGGGTAGTGGGGGGTTACAACTTTTTAATTCTATATCCAGTCTAAGGGAAAGTACTAATGATGATTCTGGAACTTTTAATTTGGCTGCTGCTTTGGATTCTATGTATGCCTTTTGATTTCCTTCGCATACTCTATCTCCCCTTTTGATGACTGTAGCAACACCTTAGGGCTACTTTCTTAGGCAGCTTTACAGCCTCTAATAAGGCAAAAGTTACGTCTGCAGATTTGATTTCTTTTCTTCTAGACATCAAAACTCCCCTTTCCTTCCGAATGGCTCCATGAGCATGAACTACACCAAAGGCATGTTTAGAATCAGTATATGTCCTTACCCACTCCCCTTCTCCCAGGGGCTCTGGGGCAGCGCAGGAAGTTCTGCCAGCTGTGCTGATAAACCTAGCGAAAGCGCTCCACTTGCTAACACTGGTGGAAGAAGTACCACCACATAGTACGTCTTCCAAAGGCCTCTGGCCCATGAAGCTGCTTACGCTGGTACATTTCTACATCGATGTGTCCTGCAGGTTGACCAATTAAGTTTGGTCTGCTGGAGCAGACTTCCCCAATTATTTGTACACAATCATGGATGGGTTCCTCTTCATTTCTTGGGAGTAGAGTGGCAGGATGTAAAGCAGAGGAGGCCTTTAAAATAACATTTGGGCTAGCTAATAAAATGGCTTGGTGTTTACCTCCTCTGCCAATACTGAGCCAATGCCCACTTTTTGTTCCAATAAGGGTAACACTCAGTGGGGTATATGTGCAGTGGTGGGTTGTCCCAGGGAGAATTTTTCTGCCTCTTTGAGAAGTCACAGGTGGCTGCCACAGCTCTGAAACTCACTGTCCATCCTTGCCCAGTGTTATCTAGCTGTTTGGAAAAGTAGGCTACAGGGTGTTTGATGCTTCCTAGGTTCTGAGTATATACACCTAATCCAGCCCCTTACTTCTCATGAGCAAAAAGGTCAAAGGGCTTTCTTGGATCAGGCACCCCTAAAGCTGGGGCTGTTAGAAGCCTTTCCTTATTTCCTGAAAGGCTTTTTTTGCATTCTGTAGTCCACTCTAAGCGTTCCTGTTCAGATCCTTTTAGGGCTCCTGTGCTGGTTTGAAAGTATTATGTACCCCCAGCAAAACCATGTTTTAATCTTGATTCAGTCATTCAGAGGCAGCCATTTCTTTTAATCGTGATTCAACAATGTAGGTGGAGACTTTTATTAGATTATCTCCAGAGAGATGTGACACACCCATTTGTGGGTGTGACCCTTTGATTAGATGGAGATGTGACTCCGCCCATTCCAAGTGGGTCTTGATTAGTTTACTTGGATCGTTTAAAAGAGGAAGTATTTTGGCGAGAGTTAGAAATGACAGAAGCCTCCGAGCTGGCAGAGTCCAGAGCTGACACAGATGCTGTCACTTGGAGAACAGAGGCAAGGATGTTTGGAGACGCTTGCAGCTCAGCAGATACTGCCATGAGATGTTGGGCAAGCCAGAACCTGGAGAGAGCCAAGGGAAGCTAAGAGATGAAAGCCAGCCCTGGAGAAGCCAAGTGAGGAGCCCCCACAGGAACAGAGGCTGAAAGCAAGAGCCCAGGAAAAAGGGACCCAACAGATGCCAACCATGTGACTCCCAGCAGACAGACATGTTCCTGACCCATCGGCCTTCCCTGAATTAAGGTTTCTTTCTTTGGATGTCTTAGTTTGGACATTTGTATAGGCTTAGAATTGTAAGCCTCTAACTTACTAAATTCACTTTTTAAAAGCCATCCCAGTTTTGAGATAGCGCATTCTGACAGCTTGTAAACTAACACAGCTTCCTCTGATGGTTTTCTGTAAGTCCAAAGTTAAGGATCCATATTTTGCAAAACCCTGCCATTCCTAGAAATCCTCAAAGCTGTCTTTTAGTGACTGGTTCTGCCACTTGAACTAAATCTGTCTCCTATCAGGCAATAGATCTCTGTGTCCTCTTGATAACCGAAAACCTAAACATTTTACAGATGGTTGTGAAATCTGGCCTTTTTTCTTAGACACTTTATAGCTTTTGTCTGCTAGAAAGTTTAGAGTTTGGATTAATTCCTATCAAATGCTTCTTTAGTAGAGCTTGCAACTAAAAACATCATCCACATATTTTAATAATATTGCTTCTTGTCATTGCAATTCTCTTAAACTTTTAGCCAATGCTTCCCTAAATATTGTTGGAGCATTCTTAAATCCTTGAGGAAGGACAATATTGTTCTTTTATTTTGGTAGTAGGATTTCCCCATTCAGAAACAAAGAATTCTTGGATTTTAAATACACTGGTTTGTAATAAAAGGTATCTTTTCGTTCTAAGATGGTAAAAACAGAGGTCTTCTGATAAAGTAGTAAGTAAAGTGTATAAATTAGGGATGACAGGATGGATATCTTCTATCTGGTTAATGACTCAGAAATCTTGTATAAATAGAAACTCATGTAACATCCCAGCTTTTCAAACTTGCAATATTGGTGTATTATAAGGAGACCGGCCAGGGTTCACTAGCTATTCGTTTAGGAAAGTTTCGATGCATGGAGTAGTCCCGACTCTGGCTTCTAGCTTGAATGGATCTTATTTAACCTTTCCTACAGACCTGGTTGTCTCAGCTTTACCAGAACTGGTTTTGCATTCTTTGCTCTTCCTTGCTTCCCAGACCTCAGGATTTACAGCTTTCCGAAATCTGTTTGGTAGAGGGATGATATTCTTACCTTCTTCTGCAAACAGTAGCGTAGCTTGCAACAATGCACACGCTTGTCTGGGAGGCACTCCTAGCAATAAACTCTGGAGAAAAGGTTCATTGAGCTGGGTGTACAAGTCTCTCCCTAACAGAGGGGCTGGACACTCAGGCATGTAGAAGAAACTATGTTTTAAATTCTTAGTCCCAATTGGCCTAGAAGTTGTAGAAATGGTTTCCCTGTGCTTTTACCAGGTACTCCTTTCTAGTGACTGATTGGTTAGAAGTGGCATTAGGTTTCCTACTCAGCCCTAAATATGTGGCTCCTGGATCAACAAGAAAGTCAATGAGTGATTTTCCCACCTGCACAGTGACCCCCGTGGCTCTGGGTGGGAAATGGAGATGGGCGCTGTTTCCTCTAGCAGAGCCCTGAATCTCTTCATTCCAGCTCACTGTCTTGATATTTGCTGCTTTGTTCCCCTCTGAGTCTCCCCCTGAGGGAAACTCATGGAGGTCCCTTTTCCGGGGTCCTTTCTCCTTACCACGTGTACATTTGTTGATACTAGCGTTTTAGGGATTTCTCCTGTTTTGTGAGATGCGCTGGGGGATGGGGAGCTGTCTCACCTTTTCGCAGGTGGCAGGTTGTGCTTGCCGTGCGTCCATCCTGGCTCCGATGAGGGCTGTTTGCTTTTGGACTCGGTGGGCCTTAAGGGCTGACTGTTTCTTGAAGGATCCATTCTCATTGTCTGGGTCTCTGTTACCATAGACCTGAAGAGCGATTTCCACCAATCTAGAGATGGGTAACCCTACTTCCCCATCTAGCTTTCGCCTTTCGCAGTTTCCTTCTTATGTCAGGGAAAGTTTGGGAAAGCAAAGCCGTGTTTATGTTTCTCGCAGTTTCTGGACTTCCCAGATTTATATCAATATATTGACATTAAGTATTATGAATCCTTTCTAAGAAGGCTGAAGGTCTTTCTTTAGCCTCCTGTATTATCTCCTGGATCTTTTGTGGGTTTCGGGGTCTGGGAACTCCATTTCGTATACCAATTTCAATACAGCCCTTATAGTATTCTAAATTAGCTTGGGCTCCAATCCCAACAATCTGTCACTGGTATGGCTAGGTATGCTCAGGTGTGCACTGGGTTACCAGGGGACCCACCTTGTTTCCTACCTGCTTCCGGCTTTGCTTTTTCTAAAACCATTCTCTTCTCTTCTCTTCTCTTCTCTTCTCTTCTCTTCTCTTCTCTTCTCTTCTCCAGTAATGAGTGCATTTAGTAAGGGCCGTACATCTGCCCAGTTGGATTCATACGTCGCCAAGATCGAGGTTCAACTTTCCATCTTCTTTGGGTCTTCTCTACAAAGAGGGATATCATTCTTTCAGTTGTAGAAGTCTGCTCTAGAGAATGGGGCATTCACATAGATAAAGCCCCACCAGCTCTCCTGCTTGTCTTTTTCTGCAGGTACTTGCTGGAGGTGAAGATGCTTTACCCATGGCTCGGCTGCCAGTTTAGTGAGCCACCCTGGTGGGTGTGGGAGGGGGAGGCCATTTCTATGTCTGATTTCTTTATCTAGAGTAAGGAGGAGAGAAGAGCAGAAGGGGAGGAGGCAAAGGAGGTGAAGGGGGAGAGGGAGGCGAAAGAGGAGAGCCAGCCACAGCAGGAGAGGGAAGATTCTGTTGGGCCCTCAGTTCCTTGGTTAGAAGGTGGGGGTGGTGGAGGGAATGAGGGACTTAACAGAGAATCTATTGGATTCTCTAGGTTTGAATCTGGGAGAGCTATTTTCTCCTCTTTTTCAGTTTGTACTGACTTTACAGGTCAAATCTGATCATTTCTTACTTGTACAGCTTGTTGACAAAGGCAAAGAAAGACTCAACGTACATTACTTCATGCCGTTGCTTTTTCCTTTTACAAAATTGACCTAATTGCAGTAAAATTGCCTTATTCATAGTCCCATTTTCAGGCATGTCTCCCTTAATTCTAGATCATCTTCAGTGTTTCAGTAATGAACCATTCTCTGCTTTTTCACTGTTCGCTAAAGCTACCGGAAAGCAATATACCAGTAATGGGTTGGGTTTTTCAATGGGGATTTATTAGGCTACAAATTTACAGTTTTAAAGCCATGAAAATGAACAAATTAAGGCATCAAGAGGAAGATAATTTCTATGAGGAAAGGCTGCTGGCATCCAGGGTTTCTTTGTCACAAGGGAAGGCATGTGACTGGCATCTGCCAGGCCTTCTCTCCTGGATTCTGGTTCCAATGGCACACTCTCTCCTTTGAAGGCTCTTCTCTGGATTTCATCTCTTAGTTTCTCTGAAACTTTCTGCCTGTGTCTTCAGTCTTTCTCTTCACAGAGAACTCTAGTAAAAGGATTAAGACCCCCTTTGGGTTGGGTGGGTCACCTCTGCATGGAAACAACCTAGTCAAAAGGTCTCACCCATGTGTCTGCACCCACAGGGTTGGGTTAAAAGAACATGGCCTTGGGGGTGCAAGGGTAGCTCAGTGGTAGAATTCTTGCCTGCCATGTGGGAGACCCGGGTTCGATTCCCCGCCCATGCTCTTCCCCAAAAACAAACAAAGAAGGAAAACAAACAAAAATTCAGCAAACGGTGCTGCAATAACGGGATACTCACATGGAAAAAGAATGAAATGTGACCCCGGTCATACAACAGACACCCCCCAAAATAATAAATAAATACAAGAACACGACCGGGAACAATGAAGTTATCTAAAACTGAGAATGTTGATGGACTGTGGACTTTGGGCCCTCTGCGTGATGCCCGATGAGTTCAGGTGGCTGAAGGATGCACTGATGGAGAAGTAGATTGGAGAACGATGGTGTATACTTATGAATGAAGGTTGTGCTGCTACAAAAAGGAACAAAGTTGTGAGGCATGCAATGATGTGAGTGAACATGTGGGACGTTTGGTGAGACAAAATAAGCCAGGAATAAATGAACAAGAATGGTATGGTCAGCTTTAGAAAATGCTTATAAAAAACAGGGGCTTAGATTATAAGCTTTTAGAGCAGACACATTAGGTCTGGAGTGGTGATTATTATTTCTGGATTCCAAGAGGCTGTTTTATATATATAACTTAATATTTAGAGATAAGAATGAAGCCAAACAGGTTGGGATTAAAGTAATTCAGAACACAGGAGTAAGGAAGACAGTGTCTATATTTCAGAACCACACATACTCTTTGAGACCAAAGGAAGAAAGGTTTATTTGATCTGGAACTGAAATTTTCTGCAGTGTACAATCTAATTCAAGCTGTCTGTAAAACTCATTTGAACAACTGAAACACAGGGAGCACGGAATAAGAAAGAGGTCCTTTAATTCAATGTAGATTAATATAATACCTGGATACATCCTAGAGTATATTAAGGAAAAAAAAAAAAGAACATGGCCTTTTCTGGGATAATAACAGCTCCAAACGAGCACACAAATGCATCCCAATTTTCCAAAATACATCTTAAGGGGCTATGTTCAGGTACAGCATTAGAGTTTCCAATTTTATAAGTTTTTTAGTATGAATTGATGTTACCACTGAGTATAGATGAATTTAAATTTTAAAAACACACAGACTTTTATACACAATTACGACATATGTCCTATTATAATATGGAGTGCACTTATTTACACTTTTGAGGACTCAAACCCCTATTCTTGGGGACTTAAACTTTACTTTATAATTTAAGGACCTCGTGCCCTTTATGTGGGGTGCCATCATTAGAGCAAAGAGGACCTCCTGGAAGCGGGACCTCTTTATAATTTTATAATTTAAGGGACTCAAACCCTTTTCCTGTCTTTCCAGTCCATTTTTACCTCACCAATTCAACATCTGGTCTTGGAACTATTTCTCCCTCTGAAATGCTGAAGCATGGACGAGCCTGGAATGCAAGCAGGGCAGGGCAGACCCAGCCATCGAGCCTCTCCACTAACTAGTCTAGGGGCCAGTTTAAACTCAATTCTCCTTGCTTACCGTCCCACCCGCATCCCTAGCCAGGGGTCCAGTGCTTTGGGCAGTTGTACTGTCCCGTCCTGGCAGAGTCACCAAATTTTGCAGGACAAGACATGGGTCAGCTGTGCTCCATGGTCTACCCCAAGGCACTGGAATTTCAAACAGAGAAAGAGCCTTCATTGCAGCTGCACAAGGCAGGGAGAGCAGGAGGCTAGTATATCAGCTTTATCCCCCCCTGGATTGGAGAAACTTTGGGTTTTGATGAAGTTGGAGGCGGAGAGAATGGCATTGGGGTGTTGGGAGATACTGATTGATTTGTTCAATTGGAAATGTGTAAGAATGGGTCTCAGAGGCTGCTCTTGGGGAGTGGTGAAGGCCAGCGGACAGTTGCAACCTGTAAATTGCTTAATTAACATAAGGTGACAAGTAAAAAGACTAAGCTAAACAAAACAGGCCATTACAAATGACAGAGTGTGGTTATAGATTGCAGTAGAGTTGTAAATAGGTCAATCCACCTAAGATAATAAGTAAGGTGGCTAAGCTAAACAGTTGTACATCTCTTAATTAATATGTGATAACAAGTAAGAGACTAAGCTAACCAAAATGGGCCATTAAGGGCTATTAAGAACTGATAAAGTTTGGTTGGGGCACATATGACAACATAAGGGGATACAAGTAGGGCCAGTCATGAGTCAACTGGTAACTGTCCAATTACCAGGTTAAGATTATGGAGTTACAGAACATAGCATCTGCATCAAAGAAACAAGTTAAGTGAGTTATAGTAGTTCCAGAAATCTGCATCTTGCTGTGTCAAGAAGCTAACATACATCAAGTCTGTCAGTTATTTGTTAATTCTCAAAATTTGGTTTCACCATTGTCACTAAATCATGCCCACCTGACTAGGGTCACTGGTTTTGGCACAATTTGTGACTATAGTTAATAGCGTTTCATCACCACCACCACCCCCCACACACACACACAAACACACCCCACAAACCAACCCAACATATAGTCCTGGCATTGAGCACCAGTCACTATGTCCCAATGGAGATTTTCCCCTTGATGGTTTAACATGTCCATTCTTGTAAGATGGTAAGGCCACCCCAATTGATCAGAAAGGTCCTACTACAATGGAATTTTGAAAGGGAATGGCTGGGATCATGATGGCTTTGTGCCCAAGGGGGAACTTGGCCCTGACTTGGGCAAAATTTCCCAACTTTTCCCCAGTCACAAATTTTGATTAGTTCATGGGTCCCATTACAATTTCCATCTCCCAGGGCAGTGGATGTCTCTCTAGCCTTCCTTTTTTTTTAATTAGAGAAATTGTGACTATGGGAATCCTGATTGCCTAAAATACAGGATTCCCATATACCACTCTATTATTAACACCTTGCATTGCTGTAGTACATTTGTAACAATTGGTGAAAGCACATTTTTATAATTGTGACATTAACTACAGTCCATGTTTAATTTAGGGTTCACTAAGTTATGTTTATGTAGTGCAATTCCATTTTTTTAAAAAATTGTACTCCATTATCATATATACAACCTAACATTTCCCCTTTTAACCACAGTCAGATATATATATTTCAGTGCTGTTAATTACATTCACGATTCTGTGCTTCCATCACCATCCTTTACCAAAACATTTCCATTGTTCCAACTAGGAAACCCTGTACATTATAGGCTTTAATTTCCCATTCCACTTGTTTTTATTTACCTAATGGAGTCACTTAGATGATTCTTCTCAAAATAACAAAAATTTGCTCTTCGGTGACTTTTTTTTTTCTTGCATGGACAGGCTCTGGGAATTGAGCTCCGGTCTCCAGCATGGCAGGTGAGAACTCTGCACTGAGCCGTGGCCCGCCCTCAGGTGACTTTTTGATTCCACATAGACAAAGAAGTGAAACACAACTTCCAAAAAAGCAACTTCTCATACTTAAAACAACTAAGTTCCATCTAATAGGACACTTTGCAACACAAAGCCAACTACCGCTTATCATCAAACACCTCATCACAACTAATAGCGGACCTCTCTGCCCTTGACCTTGCTGTCCTTGAACTCACTGCCCTTGACATTGCTGTCCTTAACCTCGCTGTCTTTGACCACCGCATGTGGAGTTATTTGCACTGAGCTGTCCAGCCATCTGGGCTACTAGGGAATCACTGAGGTAGGAAACCAGCTTCTACCAGACCTTGCAGAACCAGTGTTCAACAGCGACACCTTGTGGCAGCCACTAGTACAACAATGCTACAGGCTGGACTTTCCAATTGGTCCTCTCTCTTTGCCTAGCGCTTGGAATGAATCAGTCCCCAGGGTTCTAGATTCAATGGTTTGGACGGAGAGGTTCAAAAGGAAAATAATGGGAAGTATGTGGGGTTTAAGTTCTAAAGTCTGTATCTAAGACCAAAATAGCATATAGTCAATCTACCCTAGAAAATTCCATAAATCACCCCAAATTAACAGAATTTAGGGCCCTTGCAAGTTTAAAAGCCAACAATGAACTTTTCTGTCTTTTCATGTTGGTCCTGGCCTTGCCTTCCTTGGGACAGGGAAAACCAGGGTCTAGTACGAATGGGGTGGGAGGTAGTGTAGAGTGAAAGGGCAAATAAAAGTCTCTCTCTCAGTGTCTTGACTTTGCTTTTTGTATGAGCTGGCTTCATTTTCTCATAGGTGTTTCCAAGTTTGATGGTAAAGATGGCCTGCCAGTACCTCCTGACTTGGATTTTGAATCTGTTAACAGAGCAACCCTGGTGGAAAAGTTTGCCTTTTCCAGGGAATTCCAGCAAAAATTTCAGGGAGAGTTTTCATCAGTCCAGCTTGAACCACATGCCTGTTCTCTTGACCTATTTTTGTGGCCATGTGTGAATTAAGTGCCCGCCCCTGAAGACCCTCAGAGACCAAGAGAGGGTATTCCCCAGAAAGGAGAGATGGGTGCTGAGCAGGCCATTCCACTGATGTCCTCCTCCATTAGCGTGTGTTTCTGAATGCTAGGTGAACAGGATGAAGCTGTTATGTACTCCCAAAAAAGGCTATGCTTTTTTGGGGGGTGGTGGTGGTGGTGGTGCATGGGCTAGAAATTGAACCCGGATCTCCCAAATTGCTGGCGAATATTCTACCACTGAACCACCTGTGCACCAGGCCATGTTTTTTTTTTTGGGGGGGGGGGGGTGTTGGTGCATGGTCTGGACCAGGCCATGTTCTTTTCATCCTGTGGATGCAAATCTATTGTTGTTGGGAGCTCTTGATTAGGTTACTTCAATTGAGATGTGACTCACCTAATTCAAGGTGGGTCTTGATCCTTTTACTGGGTTCTTTACAAAAGAGATGAAATTAAGAGATGCTCATAGAGAAAAGCCCCAGAGAAGCTAAGTGGAGACCCACAGAAGCTCGGAGGGGAAGCCGCTGGAACCAGGAGCTGAAAGTAATGAAACCCAGAAGTTTGGGACCAGCAGATGTTGGCCAAGTGCCTTCCCATTGACAGAGGTGTACCGGATGGCGGCAGCCTGTCTTCTGAGTCCAGGTATCGTTTTTTGATGCCTTGACTTGAACATTTTTCATGGCCTAAGAGCTGTAACTTGTAAGTTAATAAAGCCTCATTGTAAAGCCAACCATTTCTGGTATATTGCATTCCAGCAACTTTAACAAACTGAACAACAAATTTTCTAAAGCATCTAGCTCTTTTGTCAGTTCATAGACGTCTGAATTCAGATTCTTGTTGGAATTTCATTTTTATGGAAGAATTCTGCGAAAAATAGTCTCGGGTTTTGCTTTTTTTGTTCTTTTTTACACCAATTGCACTATTCTTTCTATTTTCCCATAATTTTGGGTTGATTGCTTCACATACAGTAGATTCTTACTAAATGTTTGAGTTGTAGGAGCACTTTGCTTTATTATTTATAATGGGATTCTGATCATGCCTATAAATTTGTGTTCACATCAGTCCTGAGAGAGAGAGAGAGACAATCAGGGGTTAATATGTCCATTTTACAGTTCTAAACACTGAGGCTCAGAGAAGTGAACTGATTTGCCCAAGATCACACAGTGAGTGGGTGGCAGATTTTAGATTTATAGCCAGTCCTGTCTAACCCCCCAACCTCTGCTCTGAGTGATGGAATAGAATGGAATTTCCCATTTGGAGTAGGGTTGCCAGATAAAATGCAAGAAACCCAGTTAAATTTGAATGTCAGACAAACAACAAAAAATGTTTCATAGAAGTATGTCTCAATTATTGCAAGGGATGCCCTTATACTGAAATAATATCTTTTTTTCCCCTGAAATTCAAATGTAAGGGAGCAGCCTGCATTTTTGACAAACCTGGCAACTCTAATTTGGGAGAGACTTTAAGTGCTCCCGCAGGCCCAGAGAGGACTAGGGATTTCTCTGAGGTCACACAGGAAGTTGGTAAATTTGAACCCAATCTGTTTGTTCCCCAGACCTCTGTCTTAACCCTGGTAGCCCTCGCCTACCCAGCACCTTGGGTGGTTGTGAAGGGCTGCAGAGTCCCTGGAACAGAAGGTGAGAACACACAGTCACTTGTTCTCTCCAAAAGCTGTCTGCATACTCTGTCCCCACCCTCACTGTCCTAGCGGGCAAAAAACAGGAAGCGAGTCCCAGAGCGTAGGCTATGAGAAGAGCGAGGTCACACCAATTTAGAGATGATGGTGTTGATTGAGATTTCCAAACAGGGAGCACGAGCTGCTCAGGAAGCAGCTAATTAAGCAGGAGATTCCAATTAAGAAGCAATTTGAGCGTTTGCAGCAAACTGCAGCAGTAGCCCATTGTAGCAGAGCCAACAGCAGTCCTTGGCTTCTGCATTAACTCGCTGCGAGACCTCTAACAAGTCATTTAACCTCTCTGGGTTTCTGTTTTCTGGACTGTGAAATGAGGGGATTATGCTGGTTGATATTTAAGGACATGGCTGGCCCCAAAGTGAGAGATTCCAAGGGCGTGGGAGTATTGCTTTCCTCCAACACTGGAAAAATTTCCACTGCATGCAACTTTTTTCCTTGTCCTCTCTCCATTTTCACCTTAGGTCAATTATTCTCTCGCTTATAGTGGGTTCATATCCAGTCTGTAAATTCAGCTGGGCGAGAACCTTAACTTTCTTTGCTTTTCATACTCTGATTTAATTTCTCTTTCCAGATGCTATGGTGGCAATTCAAGAAATCTCCTCTTTCTAGCCCCAAGGTGCACCTTACATTCCAAGGGAGTCAAAAGTGGTGCCAAGTCATGGTGGAGGGTGGAAGGGGGGAGGGAAGGAGGGTGCAGCAGCCTCTGCTGAGAAAACCTTGGTACCATCATCTGGAGTGGTCCTTGATGGTTGTCATAGAGACCATGTTTCCAATTGCAGAGGATGCATCTTGCAGTAGGTTTTTTGCAATAATAGTCCCAAATTTTCTTGCTTCCTGATGCTGAGATCTTTTGGTAATGCCCTCTCTCATTGGCTCTGGGCTTGGCCATGCCACTTGCTTCACCCCACGGGATAGCAGGAAACGATGCAAGCAGGTCAAAAAAGCCCTTCCTCACTGTGGCTTTATCTCTTGGAATCCAGTCATTGCCTGAGCAAGCTGTTTGGAAGGATATGAGAGATATGCACAGGGATATAATGACAGACCAACTCGTAATGCTGAGTTGTCCCAGCCAAGGCCATCCTAGCCAATCCACCAGCTGATCAGAGTCACGATCAGCCAAGCCTGGCTCAGGTTAGCAGAACCATTCAGCTGACCCATGAAATCAGAAGAAACAATGAATGGTAGTTGTTTTTAGCCTCCAAGTATTTTTTGGGGGGGAGGATTTGTTACACAGCAATAGCTAACTGATACATGGCGTACACACACACACACACACACACACACACACACACACACACACTACTGTGCCAGCACCTTGCTAGGGCTCAAGAAAGGGGCCCTTCTTCCTTGACCCACCTGGGTTGTTCACATTCGGTGTTGTAAGCAGAAGCTCTCCTATCAGTTATAGAGCTGTATAAGCCAAGGCACAGGAGGACCTGTCACGTACAGATGAACAATGTCCTCTCACGATGGTCTGTGGGAAGGCCAATAGGTCTAATCTTTGTAGAAAGTGACCTGATCATGTACACTCAAGGACCTTTAAATTGTGCACACCTTTGATTCAGTTTATTTTAATGAAATAATCTGAAATTCGGGAAAAATTAAAAAAACCTTTGTATGCCAAGATATTCAGTGTAGAGTTATTTATACTAGTGAAAAAAGTATAGAATGCCTAAATGTACAACAATATAGTTAAGTAAACTATGATACATCCAGTTGGGGATATATTACATACAGCTATTGGAAATGACATTTTCTTGGATAAATGCTTGTATATACACTGTTATCTGAGAAAGTGGACTACACAATTACATAGGCTATGATCTTACATAGCAAAATAGTGGGCAATTGTAACAGTAGTTGAATCTGTGTGGTAAGATTATGGCTGATTTTTATATTTTTATATATATTTCTGGATTTTCCATATTTTCTACAATTAGCACATATTTTCATGAGCTGGAAAATATAAAATTTCTTATTTTTACTCATGGGTGTAGGTATTAGCTTGGGTCCAGCATAGAAAACTTGAGCTGCTTACATGGAATTTAATAAGGGAATTGGTTTCTTAGACAATGGAGGAGATAATGAAGCAAAACAAGTGCCAGGGAGTATATTGGTTTGTTAATGCTGCTGAAATGCAATATATCAGAAATGGAACAGCTTTCATAAAGGGAATTTATCTAAGTTACAAGTTTACAGTTTAAAGGCCATAAAAATGTCTAAACTAAGGCATCCAAAGAAAGATAACTTGACTCAAAAAAGGCCAGTGGATCCAGTACACCTCTGTCAGCTGGGAAGGCATGTGGCTGAGGTCTGCTGGTCCTTTGGCTTCTGGTTCCAAACAGCTTCTCTGGGGGCATTTTCTCCCTGCATCTCCAAACATCCAGTCTTAGTGTTGGCTCTGTCAGCTCCGTCGCCTCTTCCAATATGGTTTCCTTTTAAAGGACTCCAGTAAGCAACTCTACCTTGAGTGGGTGGAGACATAGCTCCATAGAAACCACCTAATCAAAAAGTTTCACTCACAATTGCATGGGTCTCATCTACATGGAAACAGCTTAATCAAAAAGATCCTACCCAGCAATATTGAATCTGGATTAAAGAATATGGCTTTTCTGGGGTACACAATAGTTTCAAACCAGCTCAGGGAGGTAACCCAGAGATGAGTTTGGCAGAAAGCCACTCTTGTCCTTAGGCTACAGGGACAGAGAGAGGCATTCATTTTAACCTGGAGCTGGGGTCACCTGGCAGGAGCCAGATCCATAGAAGGAGCTTCCTGGTAAGAGCTGAGACCACAAAGGTTGTCTGTCCAGGGGGAGCTGAAGCCACAGAGGAGAACCCCCTTCTGTTGCCAGAGATGCCACAGGGAGAAGAGAGAAGGAGGTCTATCCTGTCTTCTCTCTTCTCACTCTCCAATATTCCATCATTGTTGACCACTGGCTGAATGGGATGAACCTGAGCTCAGATGGGCAGTTGAGAAGCCCATGCATGCAATTTGTATGTAGCAGTGGTTGGTGTTTATTTACAAACTTGAGTTCCATTTAGTTATGTTTGGCTGAAATACACTTTCCACATCTTACCAGATGCATCATAGAACTTATTTCTCTACATGAAGTACTCCTCTATTGGCTTCCATTGTTTGGTAGTTGGGCATGTTCTAATTTTGTTGCTGCCATAAACCAAGGCCAATAGCAGTACCTTTTTAGATATGGTGTTTTGAAGTGTCTTTTAAGTTGTTCCCTTCAGCTAAATTCTCCCAGGAATGGTCATGGTATGTCATCAATTTTTTTTAAACTTTCCTAGAAAGATAACTTCAGTGTCATGGAAAGAGTTCTGCATTTATGTGTGATACACATAGCATCTCCTAGCTGACCAAGGACTGACCTTGCCTCTTCCCTCCTCTTTGGACCCCCCTTCCCTTAACAATTTGGAAGCACACTGAGCTTTGACTACTGTAATCTCAAGCACAGTGCACCTCTAGCATGTCTCGGTTTGAGAAAAGAGTACATACCAAGACATTTTCCCAATATTTGCATGCAAGTGCCTGGCATTTAGCCATCTTTGTTCCTCAATATATAATCTGTAGAGACCTTGCCCTGGGCACAGAGATACTCAAGTGAACTTCTTGCCATCTTGCTGTCCGTTGTAAGACAGCTACAGCTTTCTGTATGTAAGTTCCTCTAACAAATGCTTTTGGCCTGATCACCCTGGGATTTGGTGCTTCTTTCTTTGGAATCACAACTGGCCCCATTATAGGACAGTTTGGGGCAGTCCCAGCTGGGTCTTTCCCAGTTTTCTCCTTTCGGAGTGAGTCCTACTATGGATTCAGCGGGACCCAACAATTTAGAGTCACACATGCTCTACCCCTCCCAGCATCATTCCCGGCCTGCCTTCCCAACAACAGCCTTTGGGAGGGCCGATATGATGGAGTGCTGCCTGAGCAGGCTGTACCTGTATGGATAGGGGGCTATTGACACTGATGATGATAATGATGGGGATGATGAAGATTTGACAATCATTGAAGGAATGTCCTAAGACGGAAACCAGTGGAATTCCACTGGTGATGGCAGAGGGCCCAAATCCCACCAAGGTTTTGCCACTGCTGAAATCCAATAGTCTGAAGAAAACTGTACCTAGGGCCAGACCTCGGCCAAGTTTGAGAGCCCCAAGGATCTCCCTGAAGCCCACACACTTTTTGACCAAGTGGAACAATATTTTAATGATAAAAATGGAGACATGGCGGCCGAATCTTGTTAAATTTTAGCGTGCTTCACCTACCCTTCCATGTTGCCACATCTATTCTTTGTTTAATGCATTTGTGATCTCAAGAACATGGATGGGTTATTTCATAAAGCATCTGGCATAGGTTGTATCAGTTAGGAATGCTTTTCAGGGGCAAGTAACAAAGAGGTCATCTCTTGATGGCTTAAACATGCAACTAGAGGTAGACAGCTGCTGGCTTTGAGCTGACCACTTAGTGATGCACTAAGGGACTCAGGACCTTTCTATGTCACTCTCCTTAGAGTCTGGCAGACTTCTGTTTAGGTCTGCTTTGGCCAGAACTGTGCGCAGTGGAGGCTGGAAAAAACAGGGCTCCCCCAGGCAAGTGTGGTGCTGCCTTGAGCAAAACTGGGGTATTGTCAGCAAGGTCCACGGGAAAGAGGTGTTCTGTAAACCGCTGCCAGGACTGCCTCACAGGAAAGAAATGTCACAGAGAAGATTCAGAAGGAGGGCTGGTCATTCCTCAGTCCCTTCTTTTTTTAAAAAAAAAAAACAACACTTTTTTATTTTATAGTATAACATATATACAAAGCAAAGAAATAAAAAGCAAAAGTTTTCAAAGCGCTCTTCAAAACATGGTTACAGGACAGATCCCAGAGTTTGTCATGGGTTACCATATGATTCTCTCATATTTTTCCTTCTAGCTGCTCCAGAATATAGGAGGCTGGAGGGCTTAAATACTTTTTTTTTTTTTTTTTTTATAAGGCTGACTTTATTATTTTTTGTTTGTTTGTTTGCTTTTTACATGGGCTGGGGCCGGGAATCGAACCGGGGTCCTCCGGCATGGCAGGCAAGCACTCTTGCCCGCTGAGCCACCGCGGCCCGCCCCTTAAATACTTTTTTATCATCACAGTCGACTTTTTTTTTCCTTCTTTTTTTTGGTGAAAAATAACATATATACAGAAAAGCTATAAATTTCCAAGCACAGCACCACAATTAGTTGTAGAACATATTTCAGACTTTGACATGGGTTACAATTTCACAATTTTAGGTTTTTACTTCTAGCTGCTCTAAAATACTGGAGACTAAAGGAGATATCAATTTATGGATTCAGCATTCATATTCATTTGTTAAATCCTATCTTCTATGTATAACTCCACCATCACCTTTGATCTTTCTATCCCTCTCTTTAGGGATGTTTGGGCTATGGCCATTCTAATTTTTTCACGTTGGAAGGGCCTGCCACTAATGTGGGGTAGGGAGATGGAACTATCTGATGTTCGGAGAGGTTGGGCTAGGTTTCAGGACTTAGCTGGACCAGGGACCCATCTGGAGGTTATAGGTTTCTGGAAAGTTACTCTAGTGCCTGGAACCCTTGTGGAATCTTATATATTGCCCTAGGTGTTCTTTAGGATTGGCTGGAATGGTCCTGGTTGGGGGTTGGCAGGATATGATAGGTAGCAAGGTCTACCTGAAGCTTGTGTAAGAGCAACCTCCAGAGTAGTCTCTTGTCTATATTTGAACTCTCTGTGCCACTGATACTTTATTAATTACACTTCTTTCCCCCCTTTTGGTCATAATGTAATTGTTGATCCCATGGTGCCAGGTCTGGATTCATCCCTGGGAGTCATTTCCCACGTAGACAGGGGAGACTTTCACCCCTGGATGTCATGTCTCACGTAGTGGGGAGGGCAATGATTGCACTTGCAGAGTTGGGTTTAGAGAGATCTCAGTCCCTTCTTAGAGGGAAAACACAACCATCTTTGAAGGCAGGTGGGGGTTCACAAGGCTCAGTCAAATTTCCCAAAGTGACTTTTTGCACTTGAGGAAAGTGTATTAGTTCATAGACATTTATTGAGGCTCTGCTGCCCTCTAGGTGTTGAGGTAGGTTGAAACACGCAGACAAATTAGATGTGGATCCTGGGCTCCAAAAGGTCTCAGTCTTTGGGTGGAGGCAAACGTGAGGACAGATAATAAACGTGAAGCCCATAAGAAGTTTGTTCATCCAGGTACATAAGTTTATTTGATGTGGATTATTTACCAGGTATAGTGCAAGGGATTTTGAGGTGAATAACGTGGATTTTGCCTCTGACTCTGGAGAGCTTAGAGTCTGGAGGAGAAGAGTTATCAGACGAATAAGCAAACTGTGTGTGTGTGTGCACAATGTTACAAAATTTGGTAAATGTTCTGCCTGGCCTGAACTGGGTACAGTGGCGGAGAGCATCAGGCCTGGAGAGGACCTGTGTGCATTTGGTGTCCAGATCCCTTGGTATTCGCCGTTGGTGGTTTCTTACTGGAAACATCTGTGACTCTGCCTATGGGCTTTCCCTGGCTAAGGGAGCAAGCTCGGCCTGCTTGAAGTGAGTCAGAACTCTTGGGGAGTCAACACCCATGCAATAGCTCCTCACCAATGATGGATGGGGGCTGGAGAATAGATATGCCAGCTTCCTTGTCCCTTGGATGGACCATTATGAGATGTCTTCTCTCTCAATGGAACTGGAGCTCAGTCACCCAAGACAGTATTCTGTGTGTTGACACAAGTTTGTATCGGATCTCTTTCCTCCCCTTCCCAAGGCTTTTAGAATCTAAATGAGCCATTAGACTCACATCCTTTTTTCCGAGTTTCATTGGGGGGGACTCACACTGAGACAGGAGGGCCCACTCAAGACAAGACTGGAAGAATGAGGGGGAGCCAGCTGGCTAAAGTGGTGGAGGAAGAGTTCCAGGTAGTAGCAGGAGCATCGGTGAAGACCCCAAATTGGGAACAAGTTTAGTGCATTGAGCTAGGGGAGAATGTGGGATGGCTGGGCCACTGGGAGGAAAGGAATAGTGCCGTATGAGGTTGGAGAAGGAGGCAAGGTGAGGTGTGCTAGTTCAGTTCTACAACTAATTGTTGCAATGTGCTTTGAAATGTATTGCTTTTTTGCATATATGTTATTTTTCACAGAAAAGAAAAAAAAGTTGATTGTGATGATTAAAAAATATATATATATATATTACGGACCCCAGGAAAGCCATGTTTTAATTTTGATTCAATCTTGTGGAGGCAGCCTTTTCTTTTAATCCTAACTCAATACTGTAGGTTGGAAACTTTTTGTTATTATCTCCCGGGAGATGTGATGTACCCATTTGTTGGTGTGACCTTTTGATAAGATGGAGATGTGACTCCACCCATTCCTGGTGGGTCTTGATTAGTTTACTGGGATCCTTCAAAAGAGGGAACATTTTGGAGAGAGCCAGAAATGAAAGAAGCAACAGAGCCAACAGAGAGAGAGCCGACAGAAACTTCAAAGCAGAGCTGACACAAATGCCGACACTTGGAGAACAGAGACATGGATGTTTGGAGATGCTTGCAGCCCAGCAGACGTCACCATGAGATGTTAAGCAAGCCAGAACCTGGAGAGAGCCAAGGGAAGCCAAGAGATAAAGCCAGCCCTGGAGAAGCAAAGTGAGGAACCCCCACAGGAACAGAGGCTGAAAGCAGCAGAGCCCAGGAGTAAGGGACCAGCAGATGCCAGCCACATGACTTCCCAGCTGAAGAGGTGTTCCTGACAAATCGGCCTTTCTTGAGTGAAGGTACCCTCTTGTTGGTGCCTTAATTCAGACACTTTCACTTCCTTAGAACTGTAAACTTTTAACTTATTAAACTTCCTCCTTAAAAAACCATTTCAGTTCTGATACAGTTCATTCTGGCAGCTTGCAAATTAACACATGAGGTGTTTCAGGTCTTGTCTTCCATGGAAGACAATCCAACCTGATGGGAAAAGTGATGGGGAGGCGTTGGGGGATTTAAAGCAGGGGAATATAAAAGTATAATGACAACCCCCAGGAGAGCAGATAATGATGGACAAGCAGAGGGAGGGCTCACTAGGCTGATATCATTAAGAACAAGAACTGTGTGGAAAAGGAGGAAGATAGTACAGAAAACAACATGGACAACCCTGGGATTCCAAGACTCCAGGGCTAGGTATTTAACCATTTACATCTACTGTTTTCCAGAAATTAGGAAAGTTATAAAACTATCTCCAGAAAGTTCCAAACCCAACAGTTTCACTGGAGAATTCCTTCAAACTTTGAAGGAACAGAAAATGCTGATATTTAAACTGTTACCTGACATTTAAAAAGGAGCATTTAATTGACTCGTACCAATCCTAAATAACACTGATACCAAAATTCTATAAAGATAGTGCAAAAATTAAAACTAGAAACCATTTTTATATATGCTGCTGAAAGTTGAAATAAAATATGAGTAAAATTTCAAAATACGAATAAAATAAAAGTCAACTAAATAAAGCGGATTCAGTTGATCATTAAATGACCAAAGGAAGTTCCTCGTAAGAACACAAGGATAGTTTGCTCTAAAACATCTGCTAATATGCTATGTCATATTAAATAACCAAAGGAAGAAAATCCATGGGTATCTTAATAGATACAAAAAATGTTGTTTGACAAAAGCCAACACCCTTTCCTTTATGTAAAAAAACACCAGCAACACTTCTAGGTAGACTCAAAATAGGTAGACAGGTAGACACTTCCTTAACATAATTTAATATGTATGCATAAATAAATATGTATATTTAGTGTATAGTCATATATATATATGCATACAGTCATATGCATATTCATTTTTATCTCACACTGCTGGACTAGAAATACTTGACATGAGAGTGAGTCCTTGCTTTGAGGCATCTGGGTCCAAAATTCATAAATCTTTGGATCTGGCATGCTTAACACCTCATGTTTTCACAAATGCTCTCCAGCCCCTCACAACATAGGGAAAGAGTGTCAATGAAAGACACATTTCAGGGTGTGTTATTTGGGATTCACTTCAGAATAGGGAGCAGAGATCGAAGTGGGCAAAGCTATAGTTGAAGCAAGTTTGCCATGAGTTGCTCACTATTGCAGGTGGTGATGGATGTTCACTTATACCATTATCTCTACTTCTGTACATTTGTATATGTTTGAAACATTTCATACCGAGAGGGTAAAGTGAACAAATGCCATTCAAGTTAGGCTAACCCTGTGGGATGAGCAACTAGTGCACAGACACCCTGCTGGGACCCAACCTGCGACCCAAGGAGATGACACTGGAATGCATCCCATAATGTCACCTCCATGGCTTAAGTCGGGGATTTAACCAGGCCCCGTGAAATAAGAACTGTGAGTTGAGTTGCTTATAAACTCAAGCACTGCTCTGTGGCAGTTTGGAGCGATGTACCCCCAAAAAAACATGTTTTAAAATTAATCCCTTCCCGTGGGTGTGAACTCATTGTAAGTAGGACATTTTGAGGAGGTGGCTGCAGGTTAGGTGTGACCCACCTCAGTCGGGATGGGTCCTAATCCTATTACTGGAATCCTTTATAAGCAGAATGAAATTTGGATGGATAGAGAGAGAAAGCCACAGTCAGAGAGAAGTCAAAAGTCAACGGCACCTGGAAGAGAAAGGAGAAGACACCACCATGTGCTTTACCATGTAATAGAGGAGCCAAGGCCCAAGGAGTGTCAGCAGCCTGCCCCAGAGCGTCACAAGCTTCTGGAGGAGGCATCGCCTTGATGACACCTCAATTTTGGACCTCTCCTAGCCTCAAAACTGTGAGCCAATACACTGCCATTGTCGAAGCCAACCCATTGCACGGTATCTGCCTTAGCGACGAGGAAATTAAAGCATGCTCCATAAGCTTTCAACACCCCCCAAACCCTTGCAGTATAGGACCAGCCAGGCCTGGGGCCTCAGCTCTGCAGCCACAGTGGGCCACTGTGCCCCCTGCCCCCTCGGTCCCTCAGCCTGCAGAAGCGGCATTGAGAATGATTTTGGGAGAGCCTGTGGAAGTGGAAAGCTTGGCGTCAAGATGCTAGAAGTATCTCTGTCAAAGAGGAGAACTCCAATAGCATGTTATGCAGCAATGAGCTAAAGAAAGAAATAAGAAGCATGCATACATACTGGAAATGAGGGGGGCAGATTTATCATTATTTATAGATGATCTGGCTGTATACTTAGAAAAATCCCAGATAATTAACAGTTCTTATAAACAATAAGGGAATGCAATAAATTCACACAATTAAGATATAAAAATCAATAGCTTTCCTATATGTAAACCAAAATCAGAATGCATAATAGAAGAAAAAGTTTTACTTACAGTAACAATGAAATATTTAAAAGTACTTAGCAGTAAATGTAGCAAAGGTCATGCAGAATCAATATAAGGAACTCTAACTCCACAGAGGGGCATCAAAGAAGATAATATAAAGTGAATGGAATGATAACCTGCCTTTTGGACAGGAAGATGCACAATATTGCAAAGCTATTGATTCTCTCTTCAAATATATATTAACCTTGGCATGCAAGGCTGCCAAAAAATTCCACTACACTCCTCTGATAAGTTCACCTTCCCACTGTGCTGGAAAAGTTTTTTACATCTTCTTGCCTGTCCTCAGATCTCTCATTCCTCTGGCTCCATATCATTCTTAGCTGATAACCTCTCTCCATTGTTCACAGGAAACAGGACAATCCAAAGACAGCTGCCTTATCTCAACCAACCCGAAATGCCAGAAATGCCCTGATGTTTCTGATGTGTGGCTTGGCTTGAAAGCACGTGAAAATGTAATTTATGGTAAAGGGGCATTTCAGATTGGTGGAGACAAGAAGAGTTTTTCAGTTAAAGGCACTGAGATAATTACCTGACTGTTTGGAAATACCCTGGGGCTTTACTCCTGGCGCCAGTGAAAAAGCAATATAAAGCAAAACACATGGGTGAAGAAAGGTCTACCGTTACCAAAAAAAAAAAAGAGAAGGTGGAGAAAGAAGGAGAAGAGGAGGAAGAGGCAGAGGGCAAGGAAGAGAAAAAAAAAAGCATGAATGGTCCTGAGGATGTTACAGATCCATTACTCATAATCAGATTGTGATTATAAACCTCAACCCAACTCAGCTGGGTTGAAGCCTCACAGGAAAAGTTCAAATTTTGAAAATATTTTTTTAATCTTAATTTCTGAATATCACAAAATACCATACATGAAGTCAAAAGACAAATGACAAACTGGGGGAAAAAATATTTGCAACACATATGCCAGACAATAATTTTCTTGATTAAAAGTTCATACGAGTCAACAGGAACAAAGTTAACAACCCAACAGAGAGACAAGCAATGGATTTGAGCAATTCATGAAAAAGTTCAATGCCACTCAAAGTTAAAGGAAATACTTATTGCAACAACACCTCCTAGGTATATGCCCAAGAGGAATGAAAGCACATGTCCTCATGAAAACTTGTAGCATTATTCACAGCACCCCGTATGTAAACAACCCAAGCATCTGTCAACTGATAAATGGATAGACAAAATGTGGTCTGTCCATACAATAGAATATTTTCAGCCATAAAAAGGAATGAAATTTGCTACAACCTGGCTGAAACTTGAAAACAAAAACCTGCATATTGTTGTGATTCCATTTATACGAAATGACAAGAAAAGGCAAATCCATAGATCCAGAAAGTAGAATGAAGAAATTATCTTTGGGGGTGATGAAAATGTTTAGCATTGGTTGTGATGATGGTGGCACAACTCCGTAAATATACTAAGAACTGTTGACATGTACACTTTAAATGGGTGAATCGAATGATCTATGAACTATAGCTCACTAAAGTGGTTAGAAAACACCTTAGAATGGCAAAAATGAATGGGATGTTTCCTTCCTTAGAATGGCAAAAGTGAATGGGAGTATAGAAAGACAGCCTTGTTCACAGGTTGTTCAGAAAAGTGTAAACCAGTAACATCTTTCTGAAAAGCAGTTTGGTGATCTCCACCAGAATTTAAAATGCACGCCTACCTTTTGACCCAGGACTTCTACTTCAAATGGACTCTATGGAAATATCTGGAGAAGGCTGTCCAGGTATTGGAAAGATCTGTTGGAGAATTGATAAGAACAAAGAGAGCAGAAATAAACACCCAATCACACAGTGGATACAGCCTAGGCATCAGAAAGGAGGAGGTCAGATTGTGCTGATGTGGAAAGATATGCAAAAATGCGCTCTAGATGAAAAAATTTCAAAGTATAAAATAGCGAGCAGAGTGTGAGTCATGTTTTGCACGTAAAAATACCGATGCATGGAAGTATACAGGAAGGAAATGCAAATACGATCATCTCCAGAGACGGGGGCGGCAATGGAAAAGGTTTTGAGTTTTCGTTTCATAATCCTCTGGAACTGCTTGGACCAATGCATGCCTTACCTTTATTTCTAAAATGCTACTGGGATTCCCAGCGGGGTGAAAAACAAGACGTTTTTGTTTGATTTGCTTTTCTGTATTAACAAAGGAAATGTTACAAAAATCTCCTGCATTCCAAATGTGTGATCGTTTTGCCTGGGTGTGTAAAATGATGTACACTGCTGTTTCCCAAAAGGATCCGAATTAGGGCTCTTGGCTTCCCTCTCTGTGTGTTGTTCTCCATCTTCAGCTGGGTGAGGTCTGGGTGGTGGGGTGGGGTAGGGGGGGGGGTGGGCGGGGCAGGACTGGGTGGCGGGGTGGGGTAGGGGGAGGTGGGCGGGGCAGGAGTGGGTGTCGGGGTGGGGTAGGGGGAGGTGGGCGGGGCAGGACTGGGTGGCAGGGTCGGGTAGGGGGAGGTGGGCGGGGCAGGACTGGGTGGCGGGGTGGGGTAGGGGGAGGTGGGCAGGGCAGGATGGTGGGGCAGGTCTGTGTGCTTCCCGGGGGAGGGGTTATTGTGGACTCTAAAGGATCCTTCACTGTGTGTTGGCCCAAACCTCCCTCCAGAAGAAGCTTCCACCTCCTGCTCCTTCTTACTCTAACGATGCGGTATGAAGTCGGCCCACCTCACCGGATTGACAAAACCGATGGCAGAAGCGGTGTCAGCTCCTTGGAAACAGCAAAATGCCCAGGGGATGGGTCCAAAAGGATGTTCTATGGGTGTGACTCATTCCTAAATGAGGGCTGCAGGGACGCCAGCACGCAGAACCTCTGCTGCTTCCAGATAGCAACTGAGGCATGGAGTTGCACACAGGCGCGTGTACATGTGTGTGCCTGAGTGTGGGCACACATGTGCACAAATATCTGTCTCCGTGCATGCACAAGTGTGGACGTATGTCCGTGCACATGCATGTGTTAATGTGTACCTGTGCCTATGTGCTCATATGTATATGCGTGCACACGTGTGCATGTATGTGTGCTCACATGTATGTGTCTGGGAGCCTGGGGGCTCCTGTGTCTGTACTCACATGCACTTGCATTTCTGTGCTCGGCACATGCGACATAACTGGTGTTAGTCATGTTCCAGGGTCCCTCACTTAGACGGGCCCCTTCCAAGGCTCTGAGTGTAATTTTTTTTTAAGAATACAATCACTTTTATAATAGCATCAAAAAGAGTAAAATACCTAGAAATAAATTTAACAAAAGAAATGTAAAACCTATATACTGGAAACAACAAAATGTTGTTGGGAAAAATTAAAGACAATCTCAATAAATGGAAAGAAATCCCACGTATAGATGAGAAGACTTCACATCGTTAAGATTGGCCATATGTTTCAAATTGATCTATAGATTCAGGGCAATCTTTGTCAAATCTCAGTTGATTCTTTTCCTTTTGTAGCAAAAAAAAAAAAAAAAAAAAATCCTAAAACTCATACGGAACTATCAAAGGCACAGGATAGGCAAAACAATCTTAAAAACACAAAGAACAAAGTTTGAGGACTCCCATGTCCTGATTTCAAAATTTACAGCACACCTGAATAATGAGAACAGTGCGGTGCTGGGTACAAAGACAGACATGTGAATTGACGGAATAGAATCAGAGTCCGGAAATCCGCCCCTACATTTGCGAGGGACTGATCTTTGAGAAGAGGGCCAGGCCTCCTCTGGGAAAGGAGCTGCGAGGGCTGGGCGTTGGCAATCTCCCGTCTGTCTCAGAAGGAAGGAAGTTCTGCTTCTGGTTTTCTCTTCCCAGCTCCTCACCGCTGCCTCCTCTTTCCTCCCAGGCATCCCTGGAGCTCAGGCACCGACAGTGCTGCTTCAGGGAAGAAATGGACCGGTGTGTGCCAGGACGTCCCTGGCTGGTATCCTCTTTTGCCTGTGCACCATATGCTGTAAGAAGAGATATCTAAACGTGAGAAGGGAGTGAGGCTTCAATAACGACAGAAGCAAAGCCGGGTCAGGCTTTTCCCTCTTCAAATAATGGAGTGGCGTCCCTTATCTCTTCTGGCAGGAAAGCGATCCGCAGAGAGAACAGAAAGCCAGGAGCCAAGAGCCAGGTTTCTAATCTGGTTCTCACCAGCTTGGGGACCTTAACTGAGTGTCATAGCTTCTCTGGGCCCCAGTTTCCCTGTCCGGTGGGCCCGCCGCGCAGCCAGCTCGGATGCTCGGGGAAGGGGTGGGGGGTGGTCCTCTGCCGCCATCCGCAGGGTCCTGCTCCCCGGGCAGCCCCCAGTCGGGGGCTGGGGAAGGGCCCGCCGCCGCCGCCGCCGCCGCGGGCTGCAAAATCCTGCTGGGCTGCAAGCCGGCTCCTGCACAGGGCAGCTGCCCCGCGCCGCTGCGCCCCTGTTGCACCCCTGCGCCCCTGCGCCCTCACCCTCCAGAAACACTTCCTCTCTCGCGCTGGAAATCCCTGCGGGTCTGTGTGTAATTTTGTATTCATAGATTTAACCTTTTTTTTTTTTTTTTTCACACTGTATAAAGATCAGGCCAACAAAACCTGCATCTGCCCCTGGCATATGTTATATCCAGTCCATGTCTACACCCGTATCTTTGCATGATCCATTCGTTCTTTTCTTCATTCATTCATTCTCTCTTTCAGTATATGTGTCAGGAACTTCCCCCTTCTGTGGAAAGGACACAGTGGTGAAGATCCTCAGATGCAGAGAATCCCAGGGAATCCCAACATGTACTGAGCCCCAACCCTCCTGCATCCTGCAACAGTCAGGGAACCTGAGGCTCCAAGAATAGACAGGGCCTGTGCCTGGTGGAAGCACCGTCAGAGGGCATCTGTCTGTTAGAATCTGCAGTTGTGTGTCTGTCTGTACCAGCATCTGGGTGTGTGGTGCTGATGCTGTGGTGTGTCCCTGCACTTGTGGGTATTGCTCTCTCTCCCTGAGCGTGGCCCCCGGAGAACCCTCGCCTATACCTGCTGTGTTTGTTTTCCTCATATGCCTTCAGGGTAGTGGAGCTAATTAAGAACGCGTGACAAATGTCAGGCAGCGGCGAGTTCCCATGGCCAAGGAATCCCCTTGGCACCCCTTGTTCCTCATCAGTGGAATGAAACGCTGCTGGGAGCCCAGGGGTGGGGGGTAACAATTTCATCCAGCCCAGTGTGACACATACCTGCCCATCACAGAGGCCCTGCCCACCTCTTCTGGCTGAGCCTTAAGCTGGGGGCTCTCGATGTTCTACCCAGGAGCCTCTAATGAATGCACTGACTTCTTGTCCCTTTGGACATCACCCGGTCACCAGGCTGACCCAGCTCCTGGATTGCGGTCTGGATTGTAAGTGATGGTGGCCAAGACTGAGTATGTGGTTTCCATGGTGACAAGTCCTGTGCGTGCTTAGGGACAGCATGATGCCTCCGGGTGGTCCCTGGGACACTCAGCAGGGGTATTTATAAGCCTAACTCACTCTGGTTAGAGAGTTGGCTCAGCAAGGGCTGGAGAAATGGCCAAGGCCACCCAAAACACAAGTGGTTGCTGTCCATTGGCCCCTCACCCACACCAGCTCCATTCTGCACCGTTCACCCTGCACTGAACCCCAGGGAGCTGACCCCCCCCCCCCCACAGATGGCATCACTTGGGCTTCCTTCTTTGACTTCCTGCTGGGTTCAGTCAATGGAAGGCACCAGTAGGGTATTAGAGGGCAGGAGGAAAGCTTGGAGTATTTTCCCCACCCAGCCCGTTTTGGCAGCTTCTCCCATGCACCCTGCTCCACAATCACAGCTTCTCCCATTCATCCCTGTTCCATAGCTGCAGTTCTCACTGGTTCCAGTAAACAGCTCCACCACCCCCAACCCATCAGATTTAGGGGACCTGACAGCTCTCCACTTTTACCAGCTCACCTTTATGGGTTACCTTAACCCTATCTATAACTTGGGTAAATTGCTCGTCTTAGTTTACCAGAGCTGCTATGAAAAATACCACACAATGGGTCAGCTTAAACAGCATTTATTGTCTTGTGGTTTGGGAAGCTAGAAGTCCAAAATCAAGGCAGCAGCAAGGCTATACTTTCATCTTCCATTTGGTAGCACGTTAGTGCTGGCTTGCCCCAATCCTTGGGGGTTCTTGGCTTGCACCACTGCCACATGGCATCCTTTGTCTCTTTCTATGACTTTCTTTGAAGTCTGGTCTTTATTTCTTCTGGTTTCTCTGACTCCAGAAGAGAGCAGATCTGAAATTCATATTTACTGTCTTTATAAGTTGCTCTAGTTATATGGATTAGGACCCACAGATTCAACTTGGCCATACCTTAACTAATAATAATATCTTCGAAAGGCCCTGCTTACAGGGCAGTGCAATGGTGGCTCAGTGGCAGAATTCTTGCCTGCTATGCGGGAGACCTGGGCTCGATTCCCAGTGCCTGCCCATGCAAAAAAAGAAAGTATTAAAAAAAAAAAAAAAAGGCCTTGTTTACAAATGGATCCACACACACAGGACTGCGGATTAAGATTAAGAACATCTATTTTGGGTTGACATGATACAGCCTATCACTTTGCCCGCTTATTCAACTCTTTATGGTAAACCCTGTTGAGTGGGCCCTCTTTCCTGTCTGGTACATAATCTACCTTTGCACTAAGAAAAAAACATACATTCCTTCCTTTCTGTTCTTTGACTACAACAAGCTCCTTCTAATCTCCAATTTACCCCAGGACATTTTGCTGGCAGGTGGCCGAGTCTGGGTTAACCCTTGGGTTAAACAATCTTGTGATGACCTGTTATGTCATCACAAGATCGGGAGGATGCTGGCACCCCCTCATAGGATTAGGCTGTGAGAATGAAATGCCATCATGCAATAAAGAAAAGGCGCATGGAAGGCACCCTTCAAAAGTCTGAGCCCTCCTCCTTTTATCTACCTTATCAATAGACTAATAAAACATAGGGCATAAAAATAAATAAAAGGGGGAACAAATGTTAAGTAGATTGAAATACTAGTGATCAATGAAAGGGAGGGGTAAGGGGTATGGTATGTATGAATTTCTTTCTGTTGTCTTATTTCTTTTTCTGAATTGATGTAAATGTTCTAAGAAATGATCATGATGAATATGCAACTATGCGATGATATTGTGAATTACTGATTATATATGTAGAACGGAATGATATGTTAAGAATGTTTTGCTTGTTTGTTGTTATATTTTAAGAAAAAAGTTAGGGAAAAAAAAAGTCTGAGCCCTTGCCATTCATTGCACTCCACGCTGTCACAACCCGCCCTGGCCGAGCGACCAGCGACGCGAGCTGCTCGGCTCCTGGCAGCTCCGTGGTCAGCTGCTCCTGTTTGGGTGGCTGGGGCAGCTTGACCGACAGAGAAGCCCATTGTCTGTCGTCTGGGGCTCTATTGTTGAGGCCTCCTCCCAGCTTCCAGCTCCGCAAACACTCCACCTGTCACTGTCCCTGGGGCTTGTCTCAGCTTCCCCGGGGGGCGGGGAGCGGGAGGGAGGAGGGGACGTGCACTGACAGCTACCTGACCGTACCCCGAAGGCCGGATCGCCAGTCCTGTATTACAGTTAAGGAAACCGAGGCGCCGAGAGCTCACAAGATTTGGGTGGGGAGTGCTTGTCCCATGTCAGACTGTCAAAGATGGGGTGGGGGCAGGGTCACTCTGCGGGATCTTGTTGGGCCAGAGATGGCAGGGCCAGCGCGATGGCCCTATCTCACTCGTGGAAAGACCGAGGCTCAGAGAGCACACACGCTCGCCCACGGTCGCGCGGCCTTCCTTTCCTCCTTATCGCCAGGTCCAGAGCTGTTTTCTACCGAACTTGGGAGACCTCAGAGATCCAGGCGGGGCGGAGTGGGGCGGGGCGACGCCGCACGTTCCAACCCTCAGCGACGCGTAGGGCGGAAACCCGCCGCTCCCAGCCCAGCGAGGGGGCGTGGCTTCCGAGCCAGGAGGGAGTCTCACTGGGCCTTGGCCTTTGCGGGGCGGGATTCCGCCTGACGGACTTGTGGGCGTGGCCTCCTTTCCGGCCCGCGCGGTCCGTGGGGGAGGTGTTCCCTTTGTGACGCAGGCGCAGAACGCGGGTGGGGCGGTGCCGAGACCTGCTAGCGCCCCGCCCCCCGGCGGAGGCGGCTGGGGCTGGGGGCGTGTCCGGGGCGGGGCCGCGTTCCTCCCGCGCCCCGCCCCGCTCCGCCACCGGAGCGGGGCGGCGGGCGCAAGGAGCACCGGGTTCAGGGATGTGAGTGCGGCGGGGCTGGGGGCGCGGGGTGGAGCGCGGGGGCCCCAGGGCTTCCCGGGCACAGGGGTTGCGAGTCCGCTGGCGGTCCATGGGCCCACCAGGTGCGGGCTCAGGTGCGGCGAACGAGGGGTTCGCCCAGTCCGGCCCCGCGCGTCGGGCCATCCCGGGGTGCCCCATTGCCGCGGCCCGAGGGGCGGGCACCTGGTTGCGGAGCTCCGGCCCGGGCAGAGAGCGGGCGGCAGGCGCGGGTCTGACGTCTGTGCTACCTACCTCGGGCCCCGCCAGCTGTGCAGAGGCCCCCGCAGTGGCGGCAGCTGGAGCCGGGTTTCTGCTCCTTGCGCTGCTGCTGCGGGGGTGTAATTGGGTGCCGGGGGGTGGGGAAGAAGGGCAACTGCGGGGTGGGGCCCGGGGTGACTCCCCAGCTCTGGCTCCGGGATGGATCCCAGCCTCCTGAGGTGCGACCTGCTGCTTTCTTGGAAATGTAACCTCTCAGGCACCGAGCGTTTTCTCTGAGGAGCTCTTTAGATGCCTTATCTCAATCCTCAACAACAGCCACATATTTTCCAGTTGAGGAAACTGAGGCGCCGGGCCCGGGGCCACACAGGTGTTTTGTGTTCTTGTTCTAATGCGCAGGTGAGCTGCTAAGGTCTGGCAGCCAGCTACACCTGGGTGCTCAGCCTGCTGGTTCAGAGACCTGCTGTGTGACCTTGAGCACACCTCTGTCCGTCTCTGGGCCTCTGGTGGGGTCAGGGTGCCTACCTCCCAGGGCTGCTGTGGGGATTAGTTTACATGTTTCAAGGAAAGATGGCAAGTGGTCAATAAATAGCTGATATTATTACTGGTCTTGGTTGCAGCTAAGTGACCCTTTTCTGGGGCCGACGGAGTTAGTAGGTTGGGTTGGCGTGGTCTGATGACCCAGGGTGGGCTCACCGGGAAGGCCATGATGGCTGCTTTCCATACAGAGGCTGCCCCCATCTGTGCGTCTGTCCTTGTGCACACTGCAGGCCACACTCCACCCAGCTGTACCAGCATGTGCCGGAGACACGCTGGCCCATCGTGTACTCACCGCGTTACAATATCACCTTTATGGGCCTGGAGAAGCTGCACCCCTTTGATGCGGGTAAATGGGGCAAAGTGATCAACTTCCTAAAAGGTATGAAAGCTCCCTCCCCTCCCACACCTCGGACCCTATCCCTAACTTCCTCCACCCTACCTGTTCCCCGCAGACCTGTCCCTGCTGTCTTTCCCTTCAGACTCTCCCACTGCCAGTCTCAGCCCTCCAGACTGCCTTCCGCCAATGCTGTCAACATAGTGTGTTGTGTCCCTGTCTTTAAATTCACTGGCTCCCCATCACTGTGGTCCTGAGTCCTGCTTCTGCACCCATAATCCCAGTGGAAAGGAAGCTGATTAGTGAGGGCACAAGGCAGCTGAAATTTGGAGTCCAGTGTCCATCCTCCATAATCTTAGAGATTCCAGGAGGTAGAGAGCCTTTGCTCCAACCTACTTGATTACAGATAGGGGAAATGAGGGCTCAGAAAGGTTGAGAAACATGCCAAAGTCACACAGCCACCAAGTGGCAATTGTGAACTCCATGCTGCCAGTAATGTCTGTCCATCATTCCATGGCTCCTCCCACCAAACCAGGTGATGCTCTAGAAAACACATGCATTTTAACTGCCCCTGTCCAAGGCTCTGATTTAGGAGGGAAATTCAGACATCATAAAAGACCAGTGCCTGAATATTCTTCTCATCCCCTGCTGAGGCTTTCTTTAACTGAGAGAGGAAGGTAATGTTACCTGGAAGTGTTACCCGGGCATAGGATGAAGCATTGAATATCTTTCAATCACACAACCCTTCTGATCACACCGAGGAGAACGTTTCGCTTTGGAGCCAGCCTATCTTTAACACCTCTCCAGGACTTGCTGGCAAGTTCCGTCTTTAAAAAACAAATCTACAGCAAGCCTCAGAAAATAGGACTTATTTAACCAATCCAGACCTGGGCCTTGCAGAAAATAGTTTTGAATCAGAGGTTAATAATGCTGTTTCCCTTGTATTTTTTAATTTTTTGGTTAACATCTATTTATGGCAAGTGATACTAATTTTCCATTTACAGTAGAGGCCAGAGTGTGTATCCAAAGAAAAATATTAGAAAAGAGCACAGGTGGCGTGCAGCTATGGCAAGAATCCTGAAGAGGTGAGTGAAGCCACTGGCCTCATACCTTGCAGTTCTCTTGCCTTTCTGCTCCTGATTCTGTGTATTTTGTTTGCATAGACTCAGCCTAAGTCACTTCCCCAGCTGCTCCTTCTTGGACTCCTGTGTCACCCAGGAGCTGGATAGTAGGGTTCCTTGTTTCCCTTGTCTCTGAGTTTACAGCTGGCCCTGAATTCTCTCCTTTTTTCCTCTGAGGATGAGGGTGGAAAGGAGGGCAGGACCATGTGGTAAAAGGCCATGGATGCCACACCCTTTGCCTCATGGCATGGGGGAGCCATGGAATGTTCTGGGAAGAGAAGGGTACCTGCCCAGAGCTGTATATACGAAATGTTTGTCACTAGTTGGTTTCTACCAAGGTTGATTTCTCTGGGTGACTCCTTAGAATACATCCTCTGGATTCTGACCTTGTTCTTTGATTTCCCTAGAACCCAGAGCATCAGAATCCTGTTCTTACCGTGCTCTGGAGCACCTTCTACTCTCTGCATTTTCTTGCTTTGCAAAACACAGAGCCGGTCGTGCCTGGTATATGTGAGGGATGATGAAATAATGCCTTGTTTCTCAAATGTCAGTCATTTGCAAAAGGGTCTTGGGACCTTGCCACCTCCTTAGTTCACTTGTTCCATTATTTACGTCTTAGCTTTATTTACTTTTAGCCTCTCTTTCTTAAACCTAAATAAACATATTTTAAAAGGAAATATTATGTCATCTAAATGGGGAAAGTTTCACTTGCCATAAATAGAAGGTCACGGTAAAAAAATAAATAAATCCAGTGAAAACCACAGTATTATTAAATGCAAGCTGGTGACTGCTGGTGACTCTTTTTAACTCTCCTTTTGGTAAAAAGAGACATGATCAGGCAAATAGATGTTGAAGAGGGGCGAACCCCACCCTGCAGTTTTTCTACTGTCAGGAAACTATTGAGAAGAATAACTCCCCACCCCCCGCCCTGGAGCAACATTCTTGCCTCTTGTTCTGCCTCTGAAAATTGTCAGTCACACCTGAACCGATCTCGTGGACCTCAGTGCCTTGGAAGACATGGGGGTGGCTGTGTGTGCAAAGTGTGAGGCCCGCCCATCTCCCCCCCCCCCCCCCCCCCCCGTCAGAGGGCCTGGCCATTGTCCACATTGGCCTGGGAACCAGCACATTCTCAGAATACCCAGAAGCCAGCGGTCCCTACCTTGGTGGTGGAGGGAGGGAAGCCTGGGGCTGACAGAGGCCCAACTTGCAGCCTGTGGGAGGGTCCAAAGTGGGGAGGGGTTTTGGAGTCAGCGGGAAGCAGAGTGCCCATTCCTGTGGTTTCAGAAGAGAAGCTTCTAGCAGACAGCATGCTGGTGGAGGCACGGGAGGCCTCGGAGGAGGATCTGCTAGTGGTCCACACAAGGCGTTACCTCAACGAGCTGAAGGTATGAAGCGGGGGGCTGTGGAGGGTGTTTTAGGGACCGGGTGGAGATGCCCAGTAGGACTGCCTGGTGGAAGATGGCAGCTCAGCCTGGAGAAGCACAGGCTCAAGGGGCTCCCATTCCCATCCCTAGGGTGGGGAGAGAGGTGTCATTAAAAGGCAGACACCAGGGATGGGCTACGCTGCTCCAAAGGATAGTGAGCTCCCCGTCTCTGGGAGTATGAAAACAGGGTTGTTCACTTGGTGGTTATTGAACCTTCCTAGGGGTTTGGGGTTTCTATATTAGTCACTTACAAAGACCACTCCTGGAATGGTTGGAGGAGGCTTGGTTCCAGAGCTTCATCTCCATTCAACCAGAGCTGTTCCACTTGGGCTTGTTTTTATATTGGGCTGAAATGTAAGATTCTGCTCTGAGGACTTCCACTGATAAAGACTTGTTGAAAACTGTTGGGCTGAAAACCAGCTTGAAACCCCCAGGGCCTAACAGGTAACAAACAAGTAGATAGGCAGATGGTAGGTTCTGGGGTGAGCTGGAGAGCCTGCCCCTTTGTCAGTGGGTGGTCTCTACCACCCGGTGCTGCCAGCCTGTCTTGGTAGGGGATGGGTCAGAGATGCTGCAGGTTCTCAGTACCCAAGAGGGTGGGACCCCTGATCCCATTGTAGGAGCTGGGGTGGGGGGCATCAGAAGATGGTGCTGCCAGCCTGTCCTGGGGGGGTGGTGGTGGTGGGGATACACAGGTTCTCTGTCCCCAATAGTGGACTCATTTAGATTCAGGGGCATAGCGCATACCAGAGCTCACTGGGGCCCTCAGCTCTATGGGTGGAAAAGTAGGGGCCCCACTCACTCAAGGTCACCCGGGAAGCCGGGGCAGGCCTGGTGGAGAGCCTCAGTCAGATCTCCCAGGTTCTGGGTCACAGCTGCCACCTGTCCCCCCTGTCCCCACCCCACCCCCCGCGCTGGTCTGGGCCGTGAGAATTCTAGATGGGGTGACAACAGTGTGAGCTCATTATGGATTACCAGGATGAAGCCGAAACCTGGCTCCCAGGAGACGGAGATGTGCGAGGCCTTGGCAGGCAGCCCGGTGCTTGGCTCTGCCCTCGTTTCCTGGGGCTCTGGCGTGGGGTCAGAGTCCACAGCCCAGGGGCTGGGCCGGGAGGTCACGCCTGTCAGAGTCCAACGATGAGGACAGTGACAGGAGCCAGCTCAGAGAGTGGGGCAGGATGGGGCGAGTGGATCAGGGCAGATCCTGAGCATGTGAATGAGAGGGAGGCTGTAGGACCTCACGGATTTTTGGAGGGTCCTTCAGGGAAATTGTATAGGATAGACTGCTTGCCTGGGCTTGGGTACCCAAAAGATTCAAGGTATTTATTTCACTGTATGGTGAGTATGCATTTAAATTAGCAGGTTGAATCCCAAGTAGAAAGTTGAGGTCAAGGGCAGGAGGCGAATTCAGATATGCCAACTCGAAGGATTCATGAGATGTTGTGATTGAGCTGAAGGTTTGGCTTGGGGCTCCAAAACCTGCTCATTTCCATGGTACCAACTAAAGTGAAGAGCTATCAGGCATATCTGTATTGATCAGCACCAGTATGCTGGGTACAAAGGGGAAAATAAGACATCAGGGTTCCCTGTACCCATGGATTTGTGTTTTAGTGATGGGAGATGGAAAATAAAGATGTAAAACACCAGAGCATTTCAGAAAGTGCCAAAGACTATGAAGGAAAGAAAAAATGGAGGATAACTGGGTGCACAGGTAGTCAGGGAAGACCCCATGAAGGAGGTGTCGTTTGAGCTGAGTCTAAAGAATGAGGAATAGGCAACACTCCTGTGGAGCTTGAAAGAAGAATGTTTCAGAGTCAAAAGCCTGGAGGGGAGGAGACTTGGCCTACTATAGGAGAGAAGGATGTTTGAGTGGCCAGATTGAAGGGAGTCGCGGCTGACATGGTACCAGGTGAGGCCAGCAGCAGCCAGGACATGGTTTGGATTTTATTCCTGGTACCAGGTATCATCATAAGAGAGTTTTGAGCAGGGGAGTGACATAGTATCATATGCCCTTGCTGTTCAGGTGGGTCCCATACCTGTTTTTAGGGGGCTGCAGGCTACAGCTCAGGAACCAAAACCCCTGCCCTCCTCTCACCTCCCCAGCCAGTTATCTGCATTGTTTCTTTTCTCTGCAGTGGGTAGCCAGAGCAGTGCCATGGAGAGTTCCCATAGGTCTCCTGGGGACTGTGTGTATTGTGTAATATCCACGCACCTTCTCCCCTGCCCCATCTCGCTCTGCCCCCTGCCCCTTGTGCTGGTGTGGCCTTCGATGCTTAATAACAAACAGAGCACCCAAGGAGAAGCAGGAGCCTGATCTTTGCAAGATGATGTCAATTCACACAGACATGTTAGCTGAGCACCTCCTATATACATGGCCCAGAACTGCCCCATGGAGGGTGGTGGTTAGGTTGGGCCAGTGCTAGGTTCTTGCCTTCTGCTGACCACAGTTGGCCATGGTGTGCCAGTTAGTGGGGATGCAGCACCAGCAGTGTTATCCTTGGCAGCGCATGGGGCACGCTCATCCCCCACATATTTAATGAGCACCTGGCTCTGTTCTAAGTGCTGGGAGCGTTAGGATAGAACAAAAGATACCAGACCCCTTTCCTTATGGAGCTGGCATTTAGGTGGGCAAGTCAGACTGTAAACATAATAATTAAGTAATGGTACAGTATGTTAGCAGGTGCTGAGTGCTCTGGGGAAGGTATAGCAGGAAAGTGGGTGGGCGAGCTGGGTAGGGAAGGACTGCAGTTTTTAAATAGGGCAGTCAGAGATGGCCCACAGAAAAGGTGATGAGCTCAAAGACTAGAAGGAAGCAAGGGAGTACGCTGTGTGGCTATCTGGGGGAAGGGCATGCCAAGCAGAAGGAATAGCGATTGCAAAGGCCCTGAGGCATGCAATTCTCCAGTGTGTTTCAGTAGCAGTGAAGAAGTCAAGGTGGCTGGATCAGAAGGCTAGAGAGGGAGATTGGTAAGAGATGAGGTCAGGAAATTAACAGGGGCCGGAGGCTCTGAGGGAGGTGGGAGCCAAGGAGTGTTTTATACAGAGGAGGAACCTGATCTGAGCTATGTTTTTACAGGATTGTTTTGGCTGGTATGATGAGAATAGGTCATATGGACAAAAGCAGGGATACCAGCGAAGAAGGAGGTTGAGGCAATAATCCTGGTGTCTCAAACAAGGCTAGAAGCTGTCGGTGTGGAGCAGAGAGAAGTGGTTGAGTCTGGGGCATGTTATGAAGGGGGATTGCTTGACAGATTGGCTGTGGGGGGCATGTGAGAGAAAGAAGACAAGGGCATCTCAGAATTTTGACTGGAGTCTCTGGAAGGCTGGGAATGAATTGGGCCGCTTGTGACCCTGATGGTGCTTAGTGACTGTAGGAGAGGATACAGCACCCAGTACCCCAGCTCACCCCTGGAGGGCAGGTATCTCTGGAAGAATGGGTTTTTCCACTTCCCTCTCTCTGACTTGTCTCTTCTTCCTTGAGGGAGCCCCTTCTCTCTCTCTCTATGTGAAGTAAAATTTATATTCCAAAATTAACCATTATGCCCATTGAAATGTACGATTCAGTGGCATTTAGGACATTGACAATGTTAGAATTGTTCTGCAGCCATCACCTCCATCTAGTTACAAGACATTTTCATCATCCCCCAAAGAAATCCCACACCCACTGAGCAGTTGCTGTCCATCCCTCCACATTCCCTGCCTCCACCCCTGGAAACCACCAGTCTGTTTTCTGTCTCTAAAGATCTCTGCCTACTTTGGACCTTTCACATAAATGGAGTCATACAATATGTGACCTTTTGTGTCTGGCTGGTTTCCCTTAGCATAATGTTTTCAAAGTTCAACCACAGTGTAGCATTCCCTTTTCATGGCTGAGTAATATTCTGCTGCATGGCAAGGATACATTTTGTGGATCCATTCATTAGTTGATGGACTTTTGATGTATTTCCCTTACCTTTTGGCGACTGTGAACAATGCTACAATATGAACAGTACATCCATGTACAAGTATTTGTTTTAATACCTGCTTTCAGTTCTCTTGGGTATGTATCCAAGAGTGGAATTGCCAGGTCACATAGTAATTAAGTGTTTAACTTTTAGGAACCATCATGCTGTTTCTACAGTGGCACCATTTTACATTGCCACCAGCAATGAGGGAGTGTTCCTATTTCTCCACATCCTTTCCAACACTTGTAAATTCCTGTTTTTTAAATATGAGCCATTCTAGTGGGCTTGAAATGATATCTCATTATGGTTTTGATTTGCATTTCCTTGGCAGCTAATGAAGTTGAACACTTTTTCATGTGCTTGTTGACCATTTGTATATCTTCTTTGGAGAAAATACCTGTGAAAATCCTTCACCCATTTTTAAAATTGGGCTGTGTATCTTTTTGTTAAGTTGTAGGCGTTCTTTCTATATACGGGATATCAAACCCTTACCAGATATATGATTTCCAAATTTTTTCTCCCATTAAATAGGTTAGGTTTCTTGATAATGTCCTCTGATTCACAAAAGGTTTCAATTTTGATGAAGTTTATTCAATTTATCCTTTTGTTGTTGTTGTTGGCCATGCCTTTGGAATCATTATAAAGACTCCATTGATGAATCCAAGGTCAGAAAGTTTTGCTCCTATGTTTTTTCACCTGAGAGGTTTTTTTTTTCTTTCTTAGAGAAGTTGTGGATTTACAGAACAATCATGCATAAAATACAGGATTCCTGTATACCATCCTACCACCAACACCTTGCGTTTGTGTGGAACATTTATCACAATTCATGACAGCACTTCTTTATAATTATGCTATTAATTAAAGTCCATGGTTTAACTTAGGGTTTACTATTGGTGTAGTTACGTGGATTTTTAAAAAATTCCTTTATTGTGTTCCCATGTGTTCACTCTAACATTTCCCCTTTTAATCATATTCAGATATATATATTTCAGTGCTGCTAATTGCATTCACAGTGTTATGCTCCCATCACCACCATGCAACTACCAAAACATTTCCATCATTCCAAATAGGAGCCCTGTACAGTGTAAGCCTTAACTTCCCATTCCATATTCCTACCCCATCCCCCGGTAAACAGTATTCTGGCTCTAGGAGTTTGCTCATTCGAATAATTCAAAACAGTGGGATCATACCCTGTCTGTCCTTTTGTGTCTGGCTTATTTCACGCCACATGATGTCTTCAAGGTTCATCCATGTTGTGGCATGTATCAGGGCTGCATTCCTTTTAAGGGCTGAATAATGTTCCTTTGTATGGATATACCCTATTTTGTTTATTCATTCATCAGTTGACGGACCCTTGTGTCGATTCCATCTTGTGGCATTTGTGATGAATAATGCTGCTATGAACATTGGTGTGCAAATATCCGTTTGAGTCCTTGCTTTCAGTTCTTTGGGTTATATTCCTAGTAGTGAGATTGACAGGTCATATGGTAGTTGTATACTTAGCTTTCTGAGCAACTGCCAAACTGTCTTTCATGGTGGCTACACTATTTTATATTGCCACTAGCAATGAATGAGTGTTCCTGTCTCTTTGCATCACCTCCAACACTTGTAATTTTTCGTTTTGCTAATAGTAGCCATTCTAATGGGTATGAAATTGTGTCTCATTGTAGTTTTGACTTCTATTTCCCTGATGGACAATGATGTTGAGCATTTTTTCATGTGTTTGGTGGCCATTTGTATATCTTCTTTGGAGACATGTCTGTGCAAGTCTTTGGCCAATTTTTAAATTGGGTTGCGTATCTTTTTGTTAAGTTGTAGGATTTATTTATGTATTCTAGATATAATCCTTTATCATATATGTGCTTTTCAAATGTCTTCTTCTACATATAGGTTGTTCTACTTTCCTGTGGCTTTGAAGAACAAAAGTTTTTAATTTTGATGAGGTCCTGTCTATCAACTTTCTCTTTTGTTGGTTGTGTTTTGGGTGTAAAGTCTAAGAAATCATTACCTAACGCTAGGTCCTGAAGATGCTCCCCTATGTTTTCTTCTAGGAGTTTGGTGCTTCTAGCTCTTATATGAAGGTCTTTGACCCATTTCGAGTTGATTTTTGTATATGATGTGAGGTAGGGGGTCCTTTTTTTTGCAAATGAAGAGCCAGTTTTCCCAGCACTATTTGTTGAAGAGACTAATTTTTTTTCCCAATTTGAGTGATTTTTGCCACTTTGTCAAAAATCAATTGGCTGTAAATACCAGCATTGATTTCTGAGCTCTCAGTTCTGTCTGTTGGTCTATATGTCTGTCCTTATGCCAGAGTCTGTGCTGTTTTATTACTGTGGCTTTGTAATAAGTTTTAAGTTTGGGAAGTACGAGTCCTTCAACTTCAGTCTTCTTTTTCGAGATGTCTTGGGCTATTTGGGGCCCTCTAACCTGCCATATAAATTTGATGATTGGCTTTTCCATTTCTGTGAAGAAGGTTGGAATTTTGATTGGAATTGCACTGAATCTATAAATTGCTTTGGGTAGTGTTAACATCTTAATGATATTTAACCTTACAATCTATGAACGTGGAAAATTCTGCCATTTATTTCGTTCTTCTTTTAACAGTGTTTTGTAGTTTTCTGTGCACAAATCCTTTACATCTTAGGTTGGATTTATTCCTAGATATTTGACTCTTTTAGTTGCTATTGTGAATGGAAGCTTTTTCTTGATTTCTTCTTTTGATTGTTCTTTGCTTGTGTATGGAAACACTACTGATTTTGGGGTGTGGATCTTTGTACTTTACCACTTTGCTGAATTCATTTATTGACTTTGGGAACTTTGTTATGGATTTTTCAGGATTTCCTGTATATAGGATCATATCATCCGCAAATAGGGAAAGTTTCACTTCTTCCTTTCCAATTTGGTTGCCTTTTATGTCTTTTTCTTGCCGAATTGTCTGGCAAGAACTTCCAGTACAATGTTGAGTAACAGTGATGATAGAGGGCATCCTTTTCTTGTTCTTGATCTTAGATCTTTCACCATTGAGTAGGGAATTATCTTTGGGTTCTTCATATATGACCTTATTGAAGTTGAGGAAGTCTCCTTCTATTCCTAGTGTTCTGAGCATTTTTATCAAGAAAGGGTGCTGTATTTGTCAAATTCCTTTTCTGCTTCAATCAAGATGATTGTGTGTGTGTTTTTTCCCCTTCATTTTGTTAAAGTTTATTAATTGATTTTCTAAAGTTAAACCACATGATTATGGTGTATACTTCTTTTAATAAGCTGTTGGATTTGGTTTGCTAGTATTTTGCTGAGGATTTTTACATACATATTCATAAAAAATATTGATCTGTAGTTTCTTTTCTTGTGGAATCTTTTTCTGGCTTTGGTATGAGGGTGATGTTGGCTTCATATAAAGAGTTTGGGGGTGTTCCCTCCTCTTCAATTTTTTGGAGGAGTTTGAGAAGAATTGGTGTTGTCTTCTTGGAATGATTGGTAGAATTTCCAATCTGAAGCCATTTGATCCTGGGCTTGCTTTCCTGGGAGATTTTATTTATTACTGATTTAATTCTTTACTAGTAATTGGTTTGTTGAGATCTCATTTCCTCTTGAGTCATTGTAGGTAGTTTGTATATTTCTAAGAATTTGTCCATTTCATCTAGGTTGTTTCATTTATCGGCATACAGTTGTTCATAGTATCCTCTTCTAGTCCTTTTTTTTCAGTGGGTTAGTAGTAATGTTCCCCTTTAAATTTTTAATTTTTGTTATTTGTGTCCACTCTCTTTTTTTCTTCATCGGTCTAGCTGAAGGTGTATCTATTTTATTGATCTTTTCAAGGGACCAACTTTTGGTTTTGTTGATGTTCTCTATTGCTTTTTTCTATTTTATTTATCTCTGCTCTAATTTTTAATATTTCCTTCCTTCTGTTTGCTTTAGGTTTAGTTTGCTCCTCTTTTTCTAGTTCTTCCAGTTTTGAGGTTGTCTCTGATTTGAAGTTTTTCTTCTTTTTTAATGTAAGCATTTAGAATTATAAATTTTCCTCTCAGCCCTGCTTTTGCCACATCCCGTAAGTTTTGGTATGTTGCATTTTCATCTCAAGATATTTCCTAATTTCCTCTTTAACCTATTCGTTGCTTAAGAGTATGCTGTTTAATTTCACATACTTGTGAATCCCTTTTCTCCCTGTGTTATGGATTTCTAACCTCATTCCATCACCGTTGGAGAATATACATTGCATGGTTTCAATATGTTTTAATTTATTGAGACTTTGTTTTGTGACTCAACCTATGGTCTATCCTGGAGAATTATTCATGCATGTTCAGGAAGAATGTGTGTTCTGTTGGCCTTGGGTGCAGAGTTCTATATATAGCTCTGTTAGGTCTTTTGGTTTAGTGTGTCACTCAAGTCTTGTACTTCCTTATCAATCTTCTGTCTAGATGTTCTATCCATTATTGAGAGTGGTATGTTAAAGTCTCTTACTGTTAATGTGGAGCCATCAATTTCTCCCTCCACATCTGTCAGTATTTACTTCATATATTTTGGGGCTCTGCTGTTAGGTGCATATGTATTTATAATTATTACATCATCCTGTTGGATTGTCCCCTTTATTAGTATGTAATGTCCACCTTTGTTTCTCATAACTGGTTTGACTTAAAGTCTATTTTATATAATATTAGTACAACCACCTCAGCTCTTTTACTCTCAGTCTACTTGTATCTTCCACTTTAAGGTTAGTCTCTTGCAGATAGCATACGGTTGGGTCATGCTCTTTTATCCATTCTCCCAATCCCTGCTTTTGATTAGAGAGTTTAATCCATTTACATTTAGTCACTGCTGATAACAGAGTATCTTCTGCCATTTTGCTATTTAATTTAGTCTTTGTCTTATATCTCTTTTTTATCCCTCACTTCTGTTAAAGCCTACTTTCATATGTATTTGGTTTTTTTGTGTTGTAGCATATTAAGTTCCTTCTCATTTCTATCTGGATTTATTTTTTATCGTTTTTCTTGTGGTTACCATGGGGTTAAATTTTTACTTCTTAAATACACAATAATCATATTTGATTTGATGCCCATTTGACTTCAGTAACATGCACATATACTTTTCCTATGCCCCTCTGTCCCCCCACCATTTTTCTATACTCATTACCACATATATCTTTGTACATTGTGTGTCCAGAAAACCTAGATTTATCATTACTTTTGTGCATTTACATTTTAGCTCCTGTAGGAAATAAGAAGTGGAATTACATACCATACAATATAATTCAATAATTACCTACATGATTACCTTTACTGTAGGTCTTTATTTCTTTATGCTGCTTTGAACCCCTGCCTAGTATCCTTTATTTTTAGTTTGAAGAACTGCCTTTAGCTTTGCTGATGGGTAGATCTAGTGGTAATGAACTCCCACAACTTTTATTTATCTGCGAATGTCTTACTCTTTCCCTCATTTTGAAGAGAATCTTGTTGGATTTAAAATTTGGGGCTGATGGTTGTTTTCCTTCAGCACTTTCAGTATTTCAGCCCACTATTTTCTTGCCTCCAGGGTTTCTGATGAGAAATAGGCACTCAAACTTACTGGGATGCCCTTGTATATAATACGTTGCTTTTTCTCTTGCAGCTTCCACAGCTCTCTCCTTTACCTTTACATTTGATAGTATGATCAGTATATGATGGGGTATATTTATCTTCATGTTTATCCTGTGTGGTGTTCTCTGAGCTTCTTGGATGTACCTATTCACATCTTTTGCTTAGTTTGAACTTTTGAGAAGTTCCCTGTCATTATTTCTTTGACTATTCTTTGTGCCTCTTTCTCTCTTTCTTTTCCTTCTGGGAATATATATGTATATTGTGATACACTTCATGCTATCCCAGAGGTGTCTTAGGCTATTTTTGCTTTTAATATTTCTTTCTTTTTCCTCATGACAGAACTTTTCAGGGCTTTGTGAATTTCCTAGAGGTGGGCAACATAAGCAATGTTTCCCAAACTTGTTTGACCATGGAACCTTTCTGGGTGGATAGACCAGTGGCTGTGGAACCCACTTTGAGAAATGCTGTTCTGTGGTTTTGTGAATATTTTGGACCTCTGAGGATGCAGGGATATGGCTTCTTTTTCTTTCAGTCTCTGGCTTGCCTAGAGATGGAGTAGGCAGTGAGTTAATTTGTTTCTCCAGTGGCTCATCATTCATTCATTTATGCAGAAAAGTAGTGGTTACATACTTGGGTGGCAGGCCTGTGCTGGGCAATGTGATTTGTGCTGTGAACAGTCTGCACACACACACACACACACACACGTACACACGCAATCACACAACTCACACACGGGGGTCCTACAGCTTCCTGGCCCCAGCTCTAACTCTCTGGCCCCGTCCCAGGCCCTGCAGTGTCTGAGTGCCGGACCCAGTGCCCATGGAAGGCCTGGTGGGCTGTACTCCTTCCACACCACGGCGGCTCCCCCAGGACACTCCCTCAAGCAGGGAGCACAGCGTGCTTCCCCAGCCTTCAGCTGTCCTCAGCTTCGCAGCCCGGGAGGGGTGGCCACATAGGTCATCTCCAGCAGTGCCGGCCACCCAGTACCCCACGACCTCTGACACAGTGTTCCCCCCTGTTGCCGGTGTCCCACCCTCCATCCCCTGCTTCACGGGGGTGCCTCCTGGCTAATACCCACCCTGCCCTTCTAGGGCACGCCCCCGGCCACCATCACTCCCCATTCTCTTTCCCTCTGTACTGAGTCCTTCCCGTTATGGAGCACGACTCCTGTCCCTCTTTCCAGCCCACCTGCTGGTTGGTGAATGCAGTGGTCACGCTTCCTGCGTCCATCTCAGGGGCTGTCTCTTCGTTCTCTCCTTCCTGAGACCTCTCTGCTTGACTCCCAGACCTCTGCAGCTCGTGGTTTCTTGCCCTCTCCTAGGGCAGGCCTCCGTGCACCATCTCGGTGGGCCTCCCTTGGCCTTACCCTTAAATGCTGGGGGTCCAGGGTTCTCACCTTAGCCCTTGGCCTCTCACCTCTCACTCCCTCCCCCTATTCTGTCCCCAGCCCCAGCCTCCCTCTCCCTTGAGTCCTGGCTTCCTGGGCACCCCAGATTGACTACCCCAGCACAGACGTGGCCCCTCCAAAGCACAGCCCCGAGCTCTCCCCCTTGGTTCCCACCTCCAACCTCACAGGCCCCTGGATCTGAGACCTGGGCCTCATCCTAGACCCCCATCTCCCTACCCCGACGTGAGGTGTGCCCCCAAATCTGTTCAAATTGGCCCACTTCTCACCTCCCCCAGGTCCCCATTATCTCTGACCTGCTCACTGGGGTCGCTCCTTGTACTCTTGTGGCCCTGATTAGATCTGACTGCAGAAGGAGTGAGCATCAGGGAGCATGCTGTTAGGGTACCACCCGGGTGCCACTGCTGGAGTTCGGGCCCTACATGCTGCATCCCCGTCCCAGCTGCACCCAGCCTCTCTGGAACGTGAGACCCACTTCCTCCCTTCAGCCTGCAGTCACTTTTTGCCTTTCCCCCTGCGTCTGTAAACACCCCTTCACCGTCAGCCCCAGGATCTGTGTCACTTGCTCCACCGGGCTCCCTATCCCACACTCGCCATGTCCCATCTGAGTGCCGTTGCCTCGCCTGCCTGCCATGGGCCAAGTGTCCTGGGGGGAAGACAGTATCCCCAGCACCCACCTCCGGCCTTGGGACCTTGCAGGCACTTGTTAAATATGTAGAGACTCACCCCCTGGCATCATGGGACAGGCCCACTGGCGTTCTGCCTGGGGAGAGCCAGGAGAAGGAACCCAGGTGTATTTGACAATATCCAAAGGACCCTGAGCCGGGGTTGTGTGTGGTGGAAGGGAGAGGTTTGGGGGTGGTGCCAGTTCAGAATTTGGGTGCAGCTGCTTTCTGCAGGCCCTGGGCAGCTGGGACACCCGTAGCCCCAGGGGATGGGAGACCAAAGGAGAGGCTGTGTCCTGGTTTCGGTGCCGATGCCTTCTGGGTGTCCTAGACCCTCAGTCGGTAACTGGAGACGAGAGCAGCAAGCTCCCTACCCCCCACACACATTTAAAAGAAAATGTATTGTGATAGCATGTGTGCGTTTGTGTATATATTTATTTTTATATATAAATATATATACATAAATTTATGTAAATATATACATGTTTATATATATTTACATATACATATTTATGTACATATATATCATCAGATTTCCCATGTTAGTCATTTTTTTAATGTGCAATTCAAAGGCCTGAATTACATTCACAAGATTGTGCTACCTTCCCCTCCTTTCCTGACAAGAACTTTCCATCACCCCAAACAGAGACTCTGTACCCTTCCCCTCCCCTGGTCCCTGGTGACCGCTAATCTACTTTCTGTCTCTCTGCATGAAGTGTGAGGTTAACAACGTCGTTAAAATGTCCCACCCAGCCCTGAGCCCGCGGGTCCTCACTGCTGCCGCACCCATCCTTGCTCCCAGGCCATGAGGTTCCCCTTTAAAGGGAGGGGTTTGGCTGGGCGAGGGGTGGGCTGGGAGAGATGACTCCTAGTGGGTGAGGGAGCAGGAGGTGCAGGGGGGGAAGGAGAACCGTCTCTGTGACCTTGGGAAGATCCTCCCTGCTCTTCTGTACAATGCCCCCTCCTACGCCATGAGCCGCCTGGGCCAATGCTCCCAAAACCCCCCTTAGGTCTGCATACCTGAGATCTCGGGGTCCCCTGCAGCTCTGGTTCTGGTCACTAGAGGGCAGCCAAGAACTTTGGCACGCGTTGCCTGGACTGCGTGGGCTGAAAACTTGCTGTGTGACCTGCCACCTCGGCAACCTCAGAGCCTGGTGGAGGTTGCAGCGAGGAAGTGGGGGGCACCTTCCCTCTAGAAACTGTGCTAGACCTGGAAGTTCACCCTGAAACCATCTTCAAGGCTTCGAGAGGCAAATCTGATGCCCCAGGGGGCTGCCGCAGTGGGAGGTCACCGCCCCGTCTTTCTCTGCAGTGGTCCTTTGCTGTTGCGACCATCACCGAAATACCCCCAGTCATCTTCCTTCCCAATTTCCTCGTGCAAAGGAAAGTGCTGAGGCCACTTCGAACCCAGACGGGAGGGACCATTATGGTAGGTGGGGAAGAAGGCTGGGCTGGGGACCCCACCCCCGGCCCCCTTTCCACCTTCTCCGTGCCTCTGCCACCCACTGCTCTCCATCTGGAATCCCCTCCCCATACTTTGCAGTTGAACAAAATCCTAAATATCCCTCAAGTCCTGGTACAAATGACCCTTTCTCCAAAGAACCTTTCCCATCCTGGGAGATTAGCACCCAGTTTCCTTCCTCCAGGGGCCTGCTGTTAGAGTTACCGTATTTGCTGGTATATGAGACCCACCACCACCCACAAAGTGTAGATCCAAAAATTACGGCTCCAATACATCCAAATTTAAGATGGAAAGTAGAAGCCCCATGGCTTGAATGATGGGTGATGCTTCTCCAGCCCCCTCCTCATTTATAGATGTGGCAATTAAGAGCACCTTGCGGTGAAACTGGGTTCCACATCTTATGTGTTCTTTCTCAAAACTGAGCCACAGGCTGCTGCTGAGTTGATTGGAGGTCGAGATTTAAATGTAGAATGATTTAACCTAGCCCTGAATCTTTCCTGTTTTTGATAGTTTTCCTTTTAGCTATGAATCTGTACATTTTTTTATTATAATAGAATTCTACCACCTACCCCAAAACTCTAATTTCCTACACGATTTTAGTTTTCAGGATCCTGAAGCTACTTTTTTTTTTAATTGAGTAAAAAACCAAAAAACCAAATTTCCCATTCACAGCCACATCAAAATCTTTGTCAATTAATGTATGATGGTGAGCACGTACCTTTTATTTCTCCCAGTTTCCTTGCAGAATTGCAAAGGGTGTGTACACTGCAAAACTCATCTACCAGCCAACCTGGTAATTGCTTCTAGGACTAACTCTGGGCTTGCTGTGAGGGAAAGAGGTGCTCCCAGCACCCCCAACTCACCCCCGGAGTTCCTCCCTATTCCAGAGCTGGCTCAAAACAGTATTTGTGGAGTGAGTGAGTAAGTGAATGAGTGAGTGAGTGAGTGAGCAAGTGAAGGAATCAGCTGCCTGCCTCATCTTGTGATTGTCTCCAAAGGCAGGGAAGCTGGCGGTGGAGCGAGGCTGGGCCATCAACGTGGGTGAGTGTTCCTGCACATCTGGTGTGGATTGGGCCTGAAGGGGGCCTGGGGGCAGGGAGGGTCAAGGGGAACCCAGAGGTGAGGTGGCAGCTATGCAATTCAACGGCTCTGGTCCCAAAGACCTCCCCTTATTGAATGCCTTCTGGTGGCAGGCGTGCAGCCTCATACCTAGGAAGGACCCACCCGCCCCTGCATCAGATGTGGGTCCTTGTCTAAAAGACACAAGCATTTCTCTTGCCCTCCTTGCATATTTCCAGAGATAGGGTGCTCATTCATGCCCTGTATATGAATGGCAGGGTTCCAGCCCACATCCCAGGACTAGCCTTTCCCATGTTGGAAGCTGTTATGGCCTAGTTGAGTAGCTAAGAGCCTGGGTCCCCATCCAGCCTGAGTTTGAATCCTGGTTCTGCCCAAAGCCAGCTGAGTGACTCTGGGCAAGTTGCCGAACTTCTCTGTGTGTCAGTTTCTCCACCTGTAAAATGGGAATGATGATAATAGACCCGTGTAGGGTCGTAGGGAGGTTCAGTGACCTCAGTGCCTGGTTAAGTGTTCAGTAAATGTTAGCTATTGTCTTAGCATTATTATTCAACAATGACCTTTTGCGTGGTGGAAAGAATAGCCCCACCAGCCGTCACCAGCCTTCCCAACCATCCCTTCCACTGCCTACAAGATTTGGTGGTCCCTTGGCAAACCGGGCCCACCATAGCCTCAACCCAGCCTACCTGAAATTGCAGGAAGGGCTCTGGAGGCAGCAAGGACCAGCTTTCTGCCTCGAGAAGGAGTGAGTTCCCCGCCAGCTGGGGGTATGAGCAGGCACTGGGGGCTGTCAGATCAGGAAGACCCTGAGAGCTTTCTTGCTCTGGGCAGGGGGTGGCCATCCTGGCTGAGCTGCCTCCTGACCTGTGACCGGTCACAACACCCCATCGCTCAGTTCACTTGGCCAACTTGGAGTTGGGGGGAGGAGGGGCCCCAGGGAGCTGAGCCAGGAGGGGATGCTGGGAGGAGGGAGGGGCCTGGGACACGCCTGGCCCTGACAGGCACCCCTCTCCATCCTTCTGCAGGGGGCGGCTTCCACCACTGCTCCAGCGACCGGGGCGGGGGCTTCTGTGCCTATGCAGACATCACACTAGCCATCAAGGTGGGCCCCCCTACGGTGTGGCCGGACTCGCCTCCAAGCCAGGCCCTGGGCTAGGGCCCGGAATCCTGCCCACAGCCCCGTGTTTGGTGTTCCCACCCTCCATCTCCCAAGCCCTATAAGAGAGTAAGGGAACTGAGGTGCTCAGTGGGGGAGAGGGCTTGCTTGGGCCCCACCACCAAATGCGCCTGGATCTGACACCTTCTCTTCAGTGTTGCTTGTGAGGGCAGGTAGATGTTACAGCCTTCATCGCCTGCAGGGGCCTGGGGAACGGGTGTACATCTTTTAGGGGGCAGTGAGGAGGAGGGAAGGGGACTGGAGACATAACAACAACAGCGATATTAATAATGGCAGCTGGTATTTCTTACTACTCGATCCTGTGCCTGCCTCCGTCCTTCCTAACTCATCTCTTTTAATCCTGGCAGCATCTCTGTGGAGTAGAATCTGTAATCTCCGTGTTTTGCAGATGAGGGGACTGAGGCTGAGAGAAGTGAAGTCATGCAGCCAGGAGGGCAGAGTGGGCACTGGGCCCCAGAAATGAGCTGACATACATTGCCTCTGTTCTCGGGGGCCACTATAGACGAATGAGGGGAGGTGGGCAGGTTGGGAGACCCCAGGAGTTGGGTTGGAGGAGAAGGAAGGCTTCCTGGAGGAGGCAGCTTTGGAGCTTGGTCTTGCAGGATGAGACGGAGATTGGGGAATGAAGTTCCAGGCACAGCCTCCAGACCTATAGAATCTGGGCTGTCACTGAAGACCGGGCCTAATTGCCCAGTCTACCTCCTGACCTCCAGCCTTTCAGGGCCCAGCAAATGGTGCCTCCTCCAGGGAGGCTTCCATGACCCACCCAGGGGCTGCACCAACCCACACAGGCTTCTCTGAAGCCCCACTGCTCTCCTGTGGCATGTGAGGTCTTTCTGTGATAGCTGGATCACCTGCCCACTGCACCTCCCAGCCTTCCCCCTTGTCTCCTTGTCGCTTCCTCTGGGCTGTGTGGGCCCTTCGTGACCCCTTTCTCCTCCTCTGGCAGTTTCTGTTCGAGCGTGTTGAGGGTATCTCCAGAGCCACCATCGTTGATCTTGACGCCCACCAGGTGAGTGCTCTAAGAGGGCAGGGTACTTGAGAGACCTGCCACCCTGTGCCCCAGCACCTCGCTCCCCAGGGCAGGAGAACCCCCCTTCCCTGGGCATTCCCAAAAGCCTCTGTGGGGCTTCCCTCCCTTTAAGAACTTCCTGTGACCCCCAGCTGGGTCTCTGCCTCTTTCACAGCTCACCCCTCTGTATCTGAGGCAGGAAACAGAGCATGTGTCCTGGTCCCTCTGACACTCATCCCAGCCAGCCTAATGGCTTTTCTTAAAACCCAGTTCGACAATGTTACTCTCATGCTCTAAATTCTGCCATGGCTCCCTATTGCTTCTAGTTGATTTAAGGCACTTCCGCTCTTCCCCTCAGGAAGACACTCACACAGTCATGCACACAATTTCAGAGGTGCTTGGGTTCCCCAAATCCGCTGCCCAGGAGGGAGAGCGCCAAAGTGTAGCAGCATCTCCCTCTGAAGACTCTGAACACAGGAGCAGCTTCTGTGTTCAGAGATGGGGCAGTGGGTTCCATGGCTTCCCAAAGCCCCTTCCCACACCAGTATCGTGGCTTTGCGCCAGTCGGGGTCCTGCTCTTAGTTTGTGTGGCACTGAACTCCTGAACTAAGCCAGAAACCATTCCCTCCCCTAAAGTGCACAGCTCTTCACAGTTTGCTCTTTCACAGTACTGATCCCTACTGATTCCCCCACAGACTTGAGAGGATGGCAGGGCCAGGATTCCTGTCTCATTTCCCGGAGAAGGAGCCAGGGTTTTAGTGCTTCCTCAAGGTCATATGAGAAGGCCACAGGGCTGTGTTTTGAGTCTGAATTCCAGCTCTGCCACTTAATAGACGTGATTCCTCCAAGTGCAGGCCCTGTGGCCCAAGCCCGTGGGGGAGTTTCCTGGGGCAGGAATGGGATGAGTTGTGGCCTGCCTGCAAGCAGTTCTGTGTCCCCCTTCCCAGGGCAATGGGCACGAGCGAGACTTCATGGATGACAGCCGCGTGTATATCATGGATGTCTACAACCGCCACATATACCCCGGGGACCGCTTTGCCAAGCGTAAGCTGCCAGCCCACCCCTCGCTCTTCTGTACACTCGTGCTTGGACAGGGATCTCTTGCTTGAGTCTTGTCTGTTTGCAGGGCCGGACAGCACTTGTTATTTAGTACGTCCTTGGCCTCCCTGGGAGGTGGGGATCATTTTCACTTTACAGATGAGGCAAAGGAGACCAAAAAAAGTCACTTGACTGAGATTGTATAAACCCAGACATCAATATGTATGAGCCCCGTAAGTTAGGGGTAACTGCCAGAATAATAAGAATAGAATTTTCTTCTCCTAGGTATGCATCTGTCCTGAGAAAGGACAGAAAAGAAATGAGAAGGAAAATTTGATAAATCAGAAATACAAAATAAGATAGCAGCAATAAGTTCAAATATAATAGTTACTAAAATAAACAAAAGTGGGTTAGATTCACAAATCAAAAAGCAGAGACTCTCAGATGAGATTTGAGAACTGAGGGACCTGCCCAGTTTGTAGTCAGGGGGCACCAATACATGAGGTGTTAATCTGGTGTGGATAAGTCAGCCTCTGGGATGGCCTAAGGGGCCAGTTTCTGAACTGAATCTTAAATCTGCTGAATTTGGGCTTGAGGGTGCTGCCGGGTATCTGTGTGTCTGGGCAAGAGCTCAAGGGCGCAATAAAATTGGACATGGTCAACGTGTGTCCCAGAATCCCTAGGGCAAAAGGTTTTGTAGCTTGAATTCCCCTTCTCCTCTTGGGGTTCCCTTTCTTTGCAGCTCTTGGTGCTTATTCAGATAAATGTTGGGTGAAATGTGAAGCAGTGCAGTGCTGGAGTCAGACTGACCCGTTTCCACTCCTGGCTAGGATACCAATAGGCTCCCCCCATCTTGAGCCTCAGTTTCCCTTCTCTGCAAAGCAGGGCTATTCCTGTCTCCCTCTCAGAGGCCATAAGGCGAAAGGTGGAACTGGAGTGGGGCACGGAGGATGATGAGTACTTGGATAAAGTGGAGAGGAACATCAAGAAAGCCCTCCAGGAGTACCCGCCTGACGTGGTGGTGTACAATGCAGGCACTGACATCCTCGATGGCGACCGCCTCGGGGGGCTGTCCATCAGCCCAGAGGTAGGTCCTGATCCTGGGGTGGAGGGCAAGGGAAGGTCTGCTTGCTCTGGGGACTCAGCAGCAGGAAAGGTGGGCAGCATGGGTGCATCTCCCAATGTCAAGAGAAGAGACAGGCTGAAGCAGCAGCAGCCCAGACCAGGGCTAGACTGGCAGTAGGACTTCCTGATGCCATGGGGTCCAGGCCTGCTTGAGCCCAGCCTTCCCCTGTCACCCCCACAGGGCATCGTGAAGCGGGACGAGCTGGTGTTCCGAGTGGTCCGCAGCCGCCAGGTGCCCATCCTCATGGTGACGTCGGGTGGGTACCAGAAACGTACAGCCCGAATCATCGCCGACTCCATCCTCAACCTGCATGGCCTGGGGCTCATCGGACAGGAGATGCCCAGCATCTCAGCCCAGAGCTCGGACACACCCCTGCTGCCCCCAGCAGTGCCCTGACCTGAGCTGCCCTTCCCTACCCTTCCTCACCGTCTCCCTGCCCGCCTCCCGGTCCCCCACCCTGCCCCCCCTGTAGTGCTTTTTGTTTTCTAACCTGATTTGACGGTGGAGGGCAGCAATCAATGTGGACTGGGCCGCTGGGCAAGAAAACTGACCCTTGCGGCCTCTTCAGAGCACGGAGAAGGGAAGCCCCGAGGGGCCCTGTGTGCTGGGGTCAGGGGGCAGAAGGCAGAGCCTGAGTCCCAGGGAAGACCCCACGTGGGGTTGGGGGTCCAGCGAGGCCCTGGGAAGGGGTGTACTCAGATGTGTGAAAGTGGAGAAGGTGGGTAGACAGTTCTCAAAGAAGGAAGAGGGCAGGCTGGGCCGCTGGAGGCCACCAGGAGGGACCCCAGGGTGGGGGGCAGTGTGTTCTGGTTTTTGAAAAAGTCAGGCCGAGTTTGGACAGAGGACGTGTCGTATCTACCAACTTTGGCCCCTTTCCCTCCTCTTCAGGTGGTGTGGTTTGCTTTGCTCCCTTTACCTCCCCTTCAGGGAGTGACGGGTTGTCCAGACAGGGTGCAAGAAGCAGCAGGGGCCAGTGTACGGACCCAGCCCTCCAGGCCTTCGGGCTGTGGTCATGGGGCTCCTGGCCAGCAGGCAGGAGCCCCAGGAGTGATGCCTCTGGTCCTGGATTTAAGGGGCAGTAGGAAAGGGGGTGGCGAAGTAGGTTCTCCCATCTGACATCCCCCTTGACAAAGCAAGGGCTGGACCTGCTCTCCCAGAGCTCCTCGGCCATAAGGAGGCCTCGGACCCCTAAGTCCCTGCTTCAGCCACAGCGTCACCTGCTGAGGGCGGGCGGGGGCAGGTTTGGGGGAGGGGAAAGTTCTTCTCTGAGGGAGGGGCCTCCTGGGGTGGTCGGGGGCAGGAGGAGACAGGAGTCATGGGAGGGCGAGGCTGGCAGGTGGAAATTGGAGGGGGCAGGGGGCCCAGCCAGGTCCTGCAGGGACTGGGCACCAGGGAGAGGCTGGCAGTTCCTGGAGGGAGCTCAGAGGGTCTCTGTCATGGCCAAGTCCAAGGACACCTCCAGACTCAAGGAGACTGTGAGGGGGTAGGCGGCTGGGATGGGCCCTGGGTGGGGCTGCAGCTTCCACTGGCCTCACTCAGAGTGTCCAGGGGTCCTGGGTGAACCCTGACCTTTGACCCTGGGAAGGCCTCCCCGCCTAGGGAGCTGGGGCAGGGGGCGGGGCGGGTGTTCGCCCCTCCATTACCTCGGGATGTTCCTAGCCAGCAACTGTCACCTTGATCAAAGGGGGGTGGGTGGGGAGGGAAGGTGGGGGAGTGAAGGCATCCCCTGTCATCTGTTAACCTCACCTGTGGGACCTGGTCCCTTGGCATCTGGGGTGCTTCCATGTGCCCCTCACTCTCTCTGCTCCCTCTACTTGGGGAGGTTACAGGATGACAAATTGGCTCAACAACGCTGACCTCTGATCTCTGATGGTCCCTAACATCCCTTCGTCTCCCTTAAGGGATGACACCCTAAGGAGCTCAGAGGCCACTGTGACATCAGGGGCGGGCCGTGGGCACTGCCTGACGTTGTTGAGCTTCCATTCTGTTCGTAGAGAATCATAAAGGCTCTTGATCAGACCTGGCTGCTGTGTGGTTCCTGAGAGGAAGGATTCCAACCCCCTGAGGATGAAATGAAATGAGGATTTAAAATTCACATGGCACAAAGCCTGACCCAGGGTCCTGCCCCATAAATGCTGGTGTTTTTATTCCATCCTCCCAGCCCTGGGAAGCAGGTGGTGATGCTCATCTTACAGGAGAGGCAGCTGGGGCTCAGAGAGGGTGGGGAATTTGCCCCATGTCACACAGTTAGTGAGTGGTACGGCCAGATTTGGGTTCCAGAGTAGGTGTCGGTTCTGCACCAGCTGATTTGTCATGGGCCTGGGGTCCCTGGGGACTCGGAGCACGGTGGAGTGGGGTCCACATGGGATTGGGCCACGATGCTGGTCCTGCCCGGGGCGGGATAGGGGGACATCCAGGGATTGGCCACCCTGAGATGGACCTGGGGGTTCTATTCTGGGGGTAGGAACCATGTCCTTGGGCTGACAGTGGCGAGGGGATCCCCAGCACCACTGGCACATCCCAGGTTGGGAGCAGGGACCTGGGGTTAGCCCACGCCAGCTGTGAGGAGAATGCCAAAGGCAGATGTGGCTGAGCGAACCTGTTGCAGACCCCATTCTAAGCTCTTCTTTTTTTGGAAATGCATTTTATCGGGACGAGGTGCAGATGGCTATAAAGGAAATAAGAGATCAAGTGGCTACCACACTTGATTTGTATACGGGCCAGAGTCATTATGGGGGTTATGGTATAGGGTGAGAGCTTTTTTTGAAAATTGAATGTTAACTTTTTATTGTGGCAACATATACAACTGAAAATTTCTCATTTACATCATTTTCAAGTGTACAATTCAGCGGCAGTGACTGCATTTACAATATTGTGGTATTAGCATCACCACATATCCACATGTTTTCACCTTTGGGGTGAGTACTTTTGAGAACATTGAAAATCTTGCAGAAAATGAAAACCAAAAATGAAACAATAAGGATAGTTCATTTCAACGTTAAAGGTAGGGACCCTTTATGGCAGCTTTTAATAGATAGTTGGTACCTGCAGCCTCACAGCATGCTCTGGTGAAAAATCCGAGGTCTTGGCTCTGATTATTAGCGTGGCTGAATTGCCAAAGACCCTGATGGGATTTCTCTGTCATACCCTCATCACACGGCACTCTGGCAAGCACAATTTTTATCCCAAATTTAAGGGTCTATTTATCTCTCCAAGTGTGCAGCTGACAAGTGGGAGAACGACGATTTAAACCGTTTCGGCCCCAGAACCCACGCGCTGTCCCCTCACTCGTAACTGAGCCACGGAATGTGCTTCAGAATATACCCGGCATTTATTTAGCGTTCAGTAAATGAGCCACTTATAAGACCAGTCGAGGTGAAGCAGTCGGAATCTGTTCTTAAGATCTGTAGATGTTACTGTAAATTATACTCCGGTTTACAGAAGCGCAAGGGAGGCAGGGCTGAGGGGCTGGCGAGGCAGCCCTGGCAGGCGCAGCGGGTGCTGGCAGCCCTGGAGTGCAGTGAGGTGCGGGGCTGGCCGGCCAGGCTGGGGGTGGGGAGCAGGCGGTCGGCCGAGGGGTCGGGGAATTGCTGGGGAGAGCACCGCTGAGTCGGGGCCTCTGGGGCCAGCGCTGATGCCCATCAGATGTGGGGCTCTGTGTGCAGAAGGGCCGGGGGCTCCTGGAAATCACCAGACAAGGCGTCTGATGTGGGAGGTGGGGCACAGCTTGGGCAGCGCAGCCCCCAGGTCCCTGCCTGGGAAGCCCTGCTTTGCCTGGGCCGGCTGTGCAGAATTGAGCAGAACACTTAGCCCCTCCACGCCTCCCGGTACCCAGCCGTCGTGGTGGGTTGTGGTCTTGGATTTGCAAGCATGTGTGCAGACAGCAGGACTGGGCTGACGGGTGGCCGCTCAGCTCGTGTGTGTGGGCGGCAGCCCCATGGACCCTGTTGGCACGTGGGGCTGGCAGAGGTGGGGTCTCTGGCAGGAAACAGAAGCACCCCAGCCTGGAACTTGGCCTCCCGTGGGGTCTGCACTTGGGGTGGTACTCAGAGAGCCCTGGTGCTGGGTAGAGGCAGGAGTGAAAGTACCCACCCTGCAGCCTCTGGCGTGAACGAAGGCGGGCGCTGGCATGGGGGGCCTTCCCCCCCAGCCCTTGCGGGACTCCAGGGAGATCTGAAGGAAGACTTCATGATGCCTCCTGGCTCCTCGGCCACATGTTTGGGGTTTAGGGCCAGGAACTCCTCCAGGGCAGCCTGCCCTTGAGTTGGTTTCCTTCAGCTCAGCCAGCACCGGCCAGAGATACCCTGTGCCAGGCGCCTGGGGCCAACCCTCCCCAGCCCCCTGGGAGGCTCAAGGCCAAGCTGGGACTTAGGTGTGATTGTTGGGGAGGCAACCGGGCGCCATGGTCCCCCTCCAGCCTAGCTTTGAGTCCCACTTCCTCTGCTTGCTAGCTGGGAGACTCTCCCTCTTTGTGCCTTAATTTGCTCATCCATCTAATGGGACTGACAGCGTCTACCTTATGGGGTTGTTAGGAGAATTTAATGAGCTAGGATTTGTAAAGTGCTTACAGCAGTGTCCAGCATAGATCTGATCCAAAATCCTCACCACCATCACCTCTTTCCAGAAGAGGAAAACAGAGGCTCAGAGAAGTGGTATAACTTGCCCGAGATCACACAGCCAGGTGACGACAATGCTGTGGAATGGAACCAAGCCCAACTGACTCCAAAACCGAGGCCCTTTCCCCCCAACAAGACCCACTGGCAAAGGTTTGGATTGAGAGTCATCTTGGCAAGCTCTGCACCCCACACCCTGCCTGGGTTCCTAAGGGCTTCCAGGGCTCCCGGTCACCCCAGCTCTCCTGGGATGGGTGGATAGCAGCACCCCCTCGCCCGGATGAGAAAAGAGACCCAGATGGGGAAGGCAGCCCCTGCCAACCCCTCAGTTGGTGGCTGGCCAGGTGTGGGGGTATGTGTGGTGATTGTGGGTAGGAGGCCGTCTGCTTGGGCCAGGCAATGGGGTGGGGTGGGGGGGTGCTGCTGAGGCAGTCCTTGCTCACACGTCCTGCCCTTGAAATGCCGCCCAGCTGGAAAACACACCCCAGGCCCTCCAAAGGGCCATCCGGCTTTTGGCTTGAATTTTCAAAGTACAGAGTGACTTTTTTTTTTCCCCCTTAATAAAACAGACCACCTGTTCCCCCACCCCCGCTCACTGGACAGACGTACAGGGAGGCACAGCCGCGTAGCACTGCAGCTGGGCAGGTGTGCGGGGTGGAGAAGGGGGCCGGCTGTCTTCATAGATGCCCGCCCGGTCCGGGCATGGTGCTGTCGATCACCATTATCTGTATGATAAACTGGGGCCCCAGGGCGGGGGCCGCTGTTTAGGAGCCTGACCCCACCTGGCAAGCAAACCGCAAGCACAACCCCAGCTTCCCTGGCTTCCGCCCCACGTCTCCTCCTTGTGGGGAGTAGCAAAAGGGAGGGGCTGTCGTAAGTGCACGCGTGTGCCAGACATGACACCATGGTGATCACGTGGACAAAAGCCCTGCAGACTCCCACCCCATCCCATCCCATGGCTTTCCCAATCTCCTTGCAGCCTCTCCGCAACTTCCCCTGGGTAGGAACCCTGGGCTCCATTTTGCAGACCAGGAAACTGAGGCTTGGATAAGCCCCGGGCCGCACGTGGCTAAGTAGCAGAGGCAACAGCCCGCTGCCAATGTCTTGATATCGTGCCATGTGCCACCTCCGGGGCTTTCCCTCTGGATTCACACAGTAGGGTCAGTTGCCTGGTGGCACTGATGGCTGGGTGAGTAGGAGCCCCGAGCCCTGCTGGGGGGTGGGGTTGGGAGAGTAGACACTGTGGAATTGGTGGACCCGGGTTCCAACCTTGCCTCTTCGCCTCATCTGTGATGGGGCCCCAACAGGTGTCATATCCCTTCTCCAAGCTCCGCTCTTTCCTCCACAGAGAACTGTCTATGATAATGGCGGTGGGCTGGCATGCAGTAGGTGCATAACCTGTGATTTGCCACATTCTCCTCCACGCTTTTCCGTTTTCATTGCCTTTTGCACCCAGGAACATGACACAATAATTTCTGAGTCTCTAATTTGAGGCATCTGGGTGGGCTGGTCTTTCAGAGGGAGGCTGTTGACTGAGGCAGGGACCCCCGGGTCAAGACTTGCCCCCACCACCCCAGTTGTCTGCTCTCACACACCTGCCAGCCTCAGGACTGAATTCTGCCCAGCAGCCTCTCGGCTCCATGTGACTGGCGAGTGTCCTGGAGAGACCTCAGGGTCTCTTCTGCTGGGGCCCTTGGTCAGCACAGCCAGACCTAGCTTCCAGGAGGCTGGGGAACCTGTCAGAAACCTGCTGCTGCCCCTCCAACTCCTGGGGAATGGGCTGGCAGGGTCACCGGAGCCCTCCAAACCGTAGGATAGCAACCTGCTTAAGGAAGGTGGCCTCCTGTGGGGTCATTTCAGGCCCTGGACACAGATCCATGTTTGAATCTAGGCTCCTGGGGACACTGGGTAAATGACCCAGTCTATTTGTGCCTCAGTTTCCCTCTCCGTAAAACAGGGGTGACAATTCCTTCCCTCCAGGGCTGGCATGCGGGTTGAAGGAGGCCGGGCAGGTGAGCATTAGCCCAAGTACCCCTCAGCCCCACCTACCATCTCAGCTTGTCCTGACATGGGGTGTGCTGAGATGGGGTGCCCTTCCAGAAGCATGACGGGCACATGAACAGGCCCAGGAGCCAGAGTGGTGAATTCAGATCTCCATGTGACCTTGGTCTACTCTGTGCCTCCATTCACTCATCTGTAAAATGGGGATGGACCAAGTGCCAGCCTCGGAAAGTGGTGGGAGAAGTGAGTCAATCAGTTCAAGCACTGAGAACCTCACCTAATAAATGCCAGCCCTTAATATTACCAAGGGGCACAGGCTGTGGACATCAGCGTAAATCGCCGGCCTCACTTTCAGGTAGCCTGCAACACAGGATTTGGCAATTTTGTGTCTTCTGGGCTGGGTCACAGACCACAGCCCCTCTCTCCTACTGGACCCCAGATTTTTCCAGGGCGGGACCCAACATGATGCATCTTGGGGTCATTTGAGGACAGAATGAAAGCCCACGGGGTCAGCGTGGGGAGACCCTCACAGAGACCAACCCTCTTGTTGCACCGACGAGGAAACTGAGACTCAGAGAGATGGGCGCTGTGATCCATGGGGAGGCCGATGCAGTGGTGAGCGCTTCCCAACTTGGCGCACACTCGCTCCACGGCCTCAGGCAAGCCATGTCACCACCGTGGGCTTCAGTCTGGTTCCCTAAGAGATGGGACTCAAAATAGTGCCCCCTCCCTCCAGGGTGGTAGAGAAAGGAGGTGTGATGCAGGTAAGGCACCTTGTGTATGCCCCTGGCATATGCCAAGTGCTCAATATTAGCTAATTATATTATTCAGGTGGGAATAAGGAAGAACATTCTCATAGCCAGAGTTTCTGAATACCAAGGGAACACTTTCAACTTCATGGGCATATTTTAAGCACCGTGCACATGTGAAATGCTTCTTTCTTACCCAAATGTTTTTCTTTTTAAATTGTGGGAATATATATATATATATGTGTTTTCTTTATATATATATATATATATAATATCTAATAAAATTTAATATATGATTTATATATACATTAATTGTGGGAATATATATATGTGTTCTTTATATATATATAAATTTGCCGTTTTAATCATACAATTCAGTGCTATCAGTTACATTTAAAATGTTGTTCTACCTTCACACCCATCCCTTACTGAACCATTATCATCACCCAAAACAGAAATTCTGTACCCATTAAGCCATAACTACCCCCTGCCCCCAGTCCTTGATAACCTCTAATCTACTTTCTGTCTCTATGAATTTACTTATTAGAGATATTTCATATAAAAGGAATCAATAGCCATCCTTCTGTATCTGCTTTGTTTCACTCAGCCTGATGTCTTCATGTTTCATCCATGTCGTAGCAGGTGTCAGAACTCCGGTCTTCTTCATGGCTGCCTAATATTCCACTGCGCGTAGAAGCCATGCTCTATTTACTCATTCATCTGTCCATGGACACTTGGTGGCTTTCCGCCTTTTAGCTATTGTGAAGAATGCCGCTATGAACAATGACATACAAGTATCTGGTTGAGTCTCTGTTTCCAATTCTTTGGGGACTTGCTGGATCATATGGCAAATCTATGTTGACTTTTTTGAGTAACTGCCAAATTGTTTTTCCCGAAGTTGTGTTTTGCAGATGAAGAAACCGGGCACAGTGGCTTGCCGAGGTCTTCCCAGCCGGGATGGAGGGCTGGGATCCACTCTCTAGACTCTCTGCAGAGCCTGGGCCATGCCTGCTTGCTGTCCATGCCCCGCCTTTGAGAGCCCCTCCCAGGAGGTGTGTTGGGAGAGGGTTTGCACATCAGAGGGGGCACTGGCTGGGCAGCGTCTGGAACCTCCAAACCCATTCCCCTTCTAAGAACCTGAGATTCTCGGTGTGGGGCCCTCATCTTGGAACTCTGGGGAAGGTTTCACATTCAAGGAAGGTTCCTGCTGGGGTAGGGGGGAGCAGCAGGGGCTCCGCCAGAGGCCCACTCCCTCCTCGGCCCTTTGCACCACGGCACTCAGCCCGCCGGTCGTCAAGGTAACAGATACCCAGGCGGCCAGACAGAGTTATGGCGTGTGGCTGCGAGGCTATTTTGTCTAATATGCTAAAAGGCCTTTGGAAATTCCTGCAGCCCATCTGGTCCTAGTTACGCCACAATATTGCTGTCTCTTCGGCTCACAGACAAGGGAACACTTCTATTTCTCCTTTCAGAGCTTAGGAATGTGCCTCCAACACAAGCCGGCAGACGCCCATTTGGCTCTGGGAGTTCCTACTCACACATTGCGCCCATCTTACTTTTTAAAGGGTCTCGGCTTCTTCCCTCGCACAACCCCCACCCCATCCCCCAGCCCCAAGCAACCCCCCCCCCCCCGTGATCCTGAGCGTGCCATGGGGAGAGCAGCTGCCTTGTTGCTGGGCCAGCCTGGCCTAGCAGTGGGCCTCAGTCTCTGCGCTTTATAAAGGGGAGGGGAGCTCCTGGCGTGCAGGGTTCTCATGAGATTGAACACCAGCCTGGTACCGGGTAGGGGCTCAATAAGTGCAGCTTTCCCAATGAGCTCTGTGAGTTTGATCAAGTTCCTTGACTTATCCTAGCACTGGTAGCCTCCTCTGTGAAATGGGTTGAAAACTGTTGTGAAGATGGGATTGAGGGAGAGGGGTCCAAGGATGAACAGGTGAAGCATTTGTAGGGCCGTGTAACTATTCCGCGTGGCGCTGTAATGGTAGATGCATGGCATGCACTACTGAAATCCCACAGAATAGAAAATCCTTTTGGAGCCCCACCCTGATCGAGATGGTGTAATGAGAAGCTTCAGGGCTCCACCCCCCAAGAGAAGCTTCAAACAACCAGCAAGCATTGGCAGAAATATCTTTCTAAAAGCTCCAGAAAATAACGCATTACAGTAATAGGGTGAATGTCAAGACATAAAAATTGCCACTGAAAGGAGCAGCTTCTGGTCAACCAAGATGATTGCATGAGACACCCCGGAGTGCTATTCCCCCATGGAATCTGAACAGCTAGCAAAAACTGGCAGAGTTATCTTCCTCAAAACTCTGGAAAATAATTAAAGGATTTCAGTAATTGGACAAGTGCTGAATCAAGAAAACACAGCTTGAAAAATGGCAGGCGTTGCTTGGGGTTCCCTTGCTGGCTCTCTCGCGCTCCATCCCTGACACGGTGGGGAGTCAGCCTGAGCTCCCACTGTGGGTCCCTGGCCCTATTCTGGAGGGAGCAGAGTAACCGCCATGCACATGCGGTGATGCCTGTGCTTCAGTGTCAGTCTAGCCAGTGGCAGCTTGAAAGACTGAACCAGGAAACTCCACTCTGGTTTGCCCTCCCAGAATTTAGGCTTGCAGATAACAAAAGCAGTATAAGATACAATTACACCAAAGTAGCCTGGGACTAAGGATTACCTGCTTTCAGTCATACAATAGAACACCTGGGAGGGGGAGAAAATCTATTTTATAAGGAGTAGAGGCTGATTCAAATTCCACAAGCTCAGGCAAGACCCAGGCTCAGGAAAGATGGAGAGGTCACTCCACTTCACATTTGCCTCAGGCTGTCTCCTTCGTGGGAGGAGAGGAGACAAAGGACAGCACCAGCCAATGCACAGCCAAATTGCCAAAACAGTGGAAGGTTTGATTGTTTTTGTTAGCTCCTGCCACACAAGAAAATCTCTGTTATATCACTAGGTGGATACAAATTTAAGGAGCAGAAATCTCAGGGACTAAATCCCAGAGTTAGCACTTTAAACTATTAAAATGTACAGTGTGCAGCAGAAGATTACAGGATACACAAGAAATGATGGCCTATCCAATAAGGAACAAGATACAAATTTCAGAACCATTGGTGAAGGGGGCTGGACTTTGGACATACTGGACAAAGACTTTTAAAAAAATCCTTAATACTCTCAAGGAGATAAAGAAAAACACAGGGAAAGAACTAAAGGATAATAGAAAAACAACAAATGAACAATGTGAGGATTTAGATAAAGATATAGAAATTTAAAAATGGAACCAAAAAATATTCTGGAGTTGAAGACCACAGTGACTGAGATGAAAAAATTCCCTAGAGGATTTCAATAGATTAGAACCAGTGGGAGAAAGAACCAGTGAACTTGAAGGCAAAGTGATTGAAATGATTCAGCCTGGGGAGCACAAAGACAAAAGAATGAAAAAAAGTGAATCTAGCCTAAGAGCCTGTACAGGCATTATGGAGATCACAGAAGGAGATGAAATAGGGAAAGGGGCAGAAGAAATAATGGCAGAAATTTCCCAAATCTAATGAAAGACATGAATATGCACATTAAAGGAACTCAATGAATCCTCAAAATGATAAACGCAAAGAGAACCATGCCCAGACACAGAGTAGTCAAACTGTTGAATGCCAAGGACAAGGAGAGAATTCTGAAAGCTGCAAGAGAAAAGCAATGTGTTACGTACAAGGGAGGCACTACTAGATTTCTCATCAGAAACAATGGAGCCAAGAAAGCAGTGTGAGAAATATTTAAAGTAAGCAATTACCAACTGTGCTGGTTTGAAAGGAAGTATGCCCCCTAAGAAAAGTCATGTTTTAATATAAATCTCATTTCTTAAAGGTAGAATAATCCCTATTCAATACTGTATATTTGAAACTGTAATGAGATCATCTCCCTGGTTGATGTGATTTAGTTAAGAATGGTTGTTAAACTGGATTAGGGGATGACATGTCTCCACCCATTTGAGTGGGTCTTGATTAGTTTCTGAAGTCCTATAAAAGAGGAAACATTTTGGAGAGAGAGATTCAGAGAGATTCAGAGAGAGCAGAATGACACAGCCACGAGAAGCAGAGTCCACCAGCCAGTGACCTTTGGAGATGAAGAAGGAAAATGCCTCCCGGGGAGCTTCACGAAACAGGAAGCCAGGAGAAGAATCTAGCAGATGATGCCGTATTCGCCATGTGCCCTTCCAGATGAGAGAGGAACCCTGACCATGTTCACCATGTGCCTTTCCAGATGAGAGAGAAACCCTGAACTTCATCGGCCTTCTTGAACAAAGGTATCTTTCCCGGGATGCCTTAGATTGGACATTTCTGTAGACTTGTTTTAACTGGGACATTTTCTCAGACTTAGAACTGTAATCCAGCAACTCATTAAATTCTCCCTTTTAAAAGCCATTCCGTTTCTGGTATATTGCATTCCAGCAGCTAGCAAACTAGAACACCAACCAAGAATTTTATATCCAGCAAGACTGTCCTCCAAAACTAAGGGAGAGATTAAGACAATCCCAGATAAGCAAAACTGAGGGAATTTCTCACCACTAGACCTGCCCTATGATCAATGCTAAAGGGAATTCTTCAGACTGAAAGGAAAGGACGGTAGACAGTGGTTCAAAGCAGCATAAAGAAATAAAGACCTCCGGTAAAGGTAACCATATGGGTAGTACTATTGTGTTGTATTTTTTGGTATGTAACTCCACTTTTCACTTCTTGCAAGTTCTAAAATGCAAACACATAAAAGTAATGATAAATCTAAGGTTTGGGGCATATAATGCATAAAGATAAAATTTGTAACAAGAACAAAAAAAGTGGGTGACAGTAGAGTATAGAAAGAGTGTTTTGTATATGCTATTGAAGTTAAGTTGGTTTCAAATCAAACATGATTGTTATAGACTTATGATGTTAAATTTAAGTGTCATGAGGACCACAAGTAAAATACACTAAAAAGTCATACAAGGGTACAAGGGTGGTTCAGTGGTACAATCCTCACCTTCCGTGAGGGATACCTGGGTTCGATTCCTGGCCCATGCACTTCCCCAAAACAAACAAACAAGCAAACAAAAGAAAGAAAACAAACAAACAAAATTTCAATAAATGGTGCTACAATAATGGGATACTTACATGGAACAAGAATGCAATGTCACGTGACCCCTGCCAATCAGCATATCAAAAAAATACAGAAAGAAATGAGAAGGGACTCAAAATAGTACAATAAGCAAAACGTCAAATAAATATGAAAGTAGGCATTAAAGGAAGAATTGAAGGACAAAAAAGATATAAGGCTTACAAACACCAATAAAATTGACAAACCTTTAGTTAGTCTGTCAAAGAAAAAAGGAGGGGTGATACAAATAACTAAAATCAGAAATGAAAGTGGGGGACATCACTACCAATCCAACAGAAATTAAAAGGATTATAAAATTATAACTTGTCATCTGCCAGCAAGTTAAATAACCTAGATGTAATGGACACATTCTTAGAAACACACATATTTAGAATTCTACTTACACTGACTCAAGAGAAAATAGAAGATCTCAGCAAACCAATAACTAGTAAAGAGATTGAATCAATCACCACACCCCCCAAAATGAAAAAGACCAGAACTAGATGAAGTCACTGGTAAATTTTACCAGTCATTCCAAGAAGAATTAAGAAACTCTTCCAAAATACTGAAGAGGAGGGAACACTTCCCAATTCATTCTATGAGGCTGGCATCACCCTAATACCAGAGCCTGAATAAGATACCACAAGAAAAGTAAATGACAGACAATATCCTTTATGAATATAGATGCAGAAATCCTCCACAAAATACTAGCAAACTGAATCCAACAGAATATTAAAAGAATTATACACCATGCTCAAGTGAGATTTATTGCAAGTATGCAAGGGTGGTTCAACATGACAGAATCAATTAACCACTTTAGTAAAATGAAGGAAAAAATACACGTGGTCATCACAATCAATGTAAAAAATACATTTTTCAAAGTCCAACGATGCTTCTTCATAAAAACACTCAAAAACCTAGAGTAGAAGGAGACTTCTTCAACATGATAAAGGGCATATACGAAAAACCCACTTCTAATACCATCCTCACTAGTGAGAGACTGAAAACTTTCCCTTTAAGATCAAGGAACAAGACGTGATGTTATTGACACTGTACTGGAAGTTCTAGCCAGAGCAATTAGGCTAGAAAAGAAATAAAAGTCATCCAAATTTGAAAAAGAAGAAGTAAAACTTTCCCTATCTGCATATGATGTGATCTCATATGTTGAAAAATCATGAGATATGTCAAATAAAGCTGCTAGAGCTAGTAAATTCAGCAAAGTGGCAGGGTGCAAAATCAACACCCCCAAATCAGTAGAGTTTCTTTACCCTATGTTTGGAGCCCCCAAAGACATGGGTTCTTTTTATATGTGAAATGCATTCATGCCGTCACAATATCCCTTAAGTCAGTTCAGTAACAATACTGAGTATAAAATATCACCTAAATCTGTTATAGATGTGGTCAGCCTTGGGGCCCAGTTCCCCTCAGTTAATGGACCTGCGGTACCTAGAGAATAAATGATCTGCTTCTGATAGACAAAGGAGAAACATCATAGTATAAACATTCCTATTCCTATAGGGAGAAATTGGAAGGAAACAGAAGTCACAGGTCCCAAACATTTCTGGGATCTTGCAAGTTATGCTCCATTAGATTTCAAGGTCTGAAGTCATCTATGGACAGATATTTTGTCTTCCAGGCTTGACGGGGTGGCAGCCCCAACCCCTTCACATACTTGCTCAGTGGCCATGCTTTCCTCAAACACTGGGGTGGATGCTCTACCCTCTCTAAGCATTGAGGTGATGGCCCAACTCTCCACAATCCCAAGGGAATAGACTCCACCCTCTGAGAACACTGGGCTGGCAGCACTCTTCCGGAAAAATGGGGGTGGCATTCCAGCTCTCTCCAAGCTCCAGGACGTAGCAACCTTTCCACACACGGGTGGGCCTGCTCTCCTGGCCCGAGAAGATGTCTACCATCCAGACCTCAGCTTCCATGGACCTGCCCTTGAAGTGATTTTTCCTTTGATCGATCCCTTTTCTGTCCATTTTAGTCTAGATGGCAGTGGCTCCATTCCTACAGATATCAAAAAAGCTTGTCATTTTTGCATGTAGGACACAGGGGTCCAAGCCGTCAGACAGTAGAACTTTCCACAGATCTTTCCTGGATAGCTGTACCTCCAATCCTGACTGGGAAAACGTAGCTGACTGGGTCCAGCACTATTCTATGAGGTCTTGATTTCCAGAAACTCAGAATTTTCCAAACCGTCAATTTCTGGTTTTGTGTGTGTATGTGTTTGTGTGTGCATGTGACCAGGAGTTCAGTTCTCAGTTTATCCCTTTCCTCTCACATTTTACTATAAGCTGCAAGGGGAAACCAGAATGCACCTTTCACATTTAGCTTGGAAATTTCCTCATCCAAATACCCAAGCTCATTACTCAAATTCTGCTTCCATCTGATATCAGAACTCAATTTGGACCAGTTCTCTGCCACTTTAAAACTAAGGTCTTCCAGTTTGCAATGACACATTCATCATTTTTGCCTACGCCCTCATCAGAAAAACCTTTAGCACCTATATTTCTACCAACAGTCTCTTCAAAGAAGTCTAGGCCTTTTCTATCAAGCACCACCCCTTCTTCCAGCCTTTATTCATTTTGCAATTCCAAAGCCATTTCCACATTTTTGGTATTTGCAATAGCAGCACCCAACTCTCTTAGTACCAAAGTCTGTTTTAGTCTCCTAGGCTGCTGAAAGCAGGTACTGTGAAATTGTTCAGCTTCAGCAATGGGAACAAATGGTTTGCTCGTGGTGAGAGCTCAGAAAATGACCAAATCAAGATATCATCAAGACGATGCTTTCTTCTTGAAGACCAGCTGCTGGAGAACCTTGGCTCCTCTGCCACATGACAAGGCACACATGGCAGCTGCTGGTCTCTCCCTTCTTTCCCAGATTTCACTGGTTTCAGCTTCTTGCTTCCACGGCTTTCTCTGCCTTTGTCTGAATTTCATGCTCTTATAAAGGACTCCATAAATGGGAATAAGGCCATTCTGCATTGAGGCAGGTCACACCTCCATTGAAGAGGCCTCGGCGAAAGGTTCACACCCACAGGAACGCATTCACTCTGAGAGCCTGTTTTGGGGGGGCTCCATAAAGCTTCAAACCATCACACCCTAGTAATGAACAATCAGAAGAGGTTTTCAAGGAAACAAAGTCCATTTACAATAACACCTAAAAAAACAAAATGTCTAGAAATAAATGTATCCAAGAATGTCAAGGACTTATGCACAGGAAACTTGAAAACACTGCTAAAAGAAGCCAAAGAAGACCTAAATAATGGAAGAACCCACGTGTTCACGGATTGCAAGAGTAAGTATTGTTAAGACGTCAATCCTATTCAAAGTGATTTACAGATTCAATGCAATCCCAATAAAAATGCCAACAGCCTTCTTTGCAGAAACGGAGAAAACAGTCATCAATTTTGTGGATGGAAAAGGAGTCCCGAGTAGCCCAAATTACATTGAAAAAGAAGAACAAAGATGGAGGACTCACACTTCCTGTCTTAAAGTTATTACAAAGTCACAGTAATCAAAATAGCTTGGTTTTGGCACCCAGACAGACAAATGGCACCCAGATAGAGAAATGGAGTCAAATCGAGAATTCAAAAATAAAACCCTCACATCTATGGCCAACTGAGGCTTTTTAAAAAATTTTTAAATTGTTTTTAAACATATCAACATACAAACATGAACATTCTTACCATATGATCATTCCATTCTTGGTATATAATCAATAACTCACAATATCATTACATAGTTGTATATTCATCATTGTGATCATTTCTTAGAACATTTGCATCAATTCAGAAAAAGAAAAAAATGCATACATAACATACCCCTTACCCCTCCCTCTCATTGACTGCTTGTGTTTATTTCCATCTACCCAATATATTTTAGCCTTTGTTTCCCCTATTTTTTTTCTATACCCCTTACCACTCCCTTTCATTGACCACTAGCATTTCAATCTACTAAATTTATTCAAAAAATTTTCCTTCTATTATTTATTTATTTTTAATCCATATGTTCTACTCACCTGTCTGTAAGGTAGATAAAAGGAGCATCAGACACAAGGTTTTCACAATCACACAGTCACATTTTGAAAGCTCTATCATTATATAGTCATCTTCAAGAAACATGGCTACTGGAACACAGCTCTACATTTTCAGGCAGTTCCCTCCAGCTTCTCCATTACATCTTGACTAAGAAGGTGATATCTACTCAATGCATAAGAATAACCTCCAGGATAACCTCTCAATTCTGTTTGGAATCTCTCAGCCATTGACACTTTGTCTTGTTTCACTCTTCCCCCTTTTGGTTGAGAAGGTTTTCTAAATCCCTTGATGCTGAGTCCCAGCTCATTCTAGGATTTCTGTCCCACGTTGCCAGGAAGGTCCACACCCCTGAGAGTCATGTCCCACATAGAGAGGGGGAGGGTGGTGAGTTTGCCAGTTGTCTTGGCTGAGAGAGAGAGAGACCACATTTGAGAAACAAAAGAGGTTCTCTGGGGGTGACTCTTTTTTTTCTCAAGATTTTTTTTTTTTTAACATGGGCAGGCACCAGGAATCAAACCCGGGTCCTCGGGTTTAGCAGGCAAGCATTCTTACCTGCTGAGCCACCATAGCCCACCTGTCTGGGGGTGACTCTTAGGCCTAATTTTAAGTAGGCTTAGCTTATCCTTTGCGGGGATAAGTTTCATGTGAACAAATCCTAAGATCGAGGGCTTGGCCTATTGCTATGGTTGTTCCCACTGCTGTGAGAATATCAGGAATTCTCCATATGGGGAAGTGGAATTTTCCCCCTTTCTCGCTTTTCCCCCAAGGGGACTTTGCAAATACTTTTTTATTCACTGTTCAAATCACTCTGGGATTTATCGGGGCATCACTCTGGACAAATCTACAAACTGTCACGCCCAACTCAAAGTTCCATGTACTTATGGTGTTCAATTAAACTGTCCACATAAGTTATATAAGAAATTGCACTAGTCAAAATATAAATTTTGTACCAAATAAACATTTTTGCTTTAGTCACCACATAAGTCAAAGTTTTAAAATATGAATTACCATCTATTTTCAACACTCTTACATTCCTTTGTTCTTCCTCATGCAAAAACATCTTAAAATTTGTACATTTAGTTACTATCATTATGCACTCTAGGCATTCCTAGATTATACCATCTCAGTCTTTATTATCTATCTTTCCTTCTGATTTCATTTGTGCCCTGAGCCCTCCTCCCTCTATCATTCTTACATTCAGCTTCATTCAGTGTTCTAACATAATTGTATTACAGTTAGGTAGTATTGTGCTATCCATTTCAGAATTTTTTTTTTTTTTTTTACATGGGCAGGCACCGGGAAATGAACCTGGGTCCTCTGGCATGGCAGGCAAGCATCCTTGCCTGCTGAGCCACCGTGGCCCACCCTCAGAATTTTTACAATCAGTCCTGTTGCACAATCTATATCCCTTCAGCTCCAATTACTCAATATCTACCGTCTTTCTATCTCCTGATGGTCTCTGTTTTTAACTGAAATTCTCCAAGTTCATTCACTAATTCACTAATATATACGCTTTTGTGCATCAAAGAACTTCATCAAGAAAGTGAAAAAAACAACCTACACAATGGGAGACAATATTTGGAAATGATATATCAGATAAAGGTCTAGTATCCAGAATATATAAAGAGATTGTTCAACTCAACAACAAAAAGACAGACAACCCAATTACAAAATGGGCAAAAGACATGAATAGACATTTCTCAGAAGAGGAACCACAAATGGCCAAAAGGCACATGAAAAGATGCTCAACTTCCTTGGCTATTAGGGAAATGTAAATCAAAACCACAATGAGATATCATCTCACACCCATCAGGATGGTCATTATGAATAAAATGAAAAGTGACAAGTGCTGGAGAGGTTGTGGAGAAAGAGGCACACTTATCCACTGTAGGTGGGAATGTCAATTGGCACAACCACTGTGGAAGGCAGTTTGGTGGTTTCTTAGGGAGCTAAGTATAAAATTGCCATATGACCCGACAATGCCATTGCTAGGTATCTACTCAGAGGACATGAGGGCAAGGACACAAACGGACATTCGCACACCAATGTTTATAGCAGCATTATTTACAATTGCCAAGAGATGGAAACAGCCAAAATGTCCATCAACAGACGAGTGGCTAAACAAGCTGTGGTATATACATACGATGGAATATTATGCAGCTGTAAGACAGAATAAAGTTATGAAGTATGTAACAACGTGGATGGACCTTGAGGATGTTATGCTGAGTGTGAATAGCCAGAAACAAAAGGAGAAAAACTGTATGGTCTCACTGATATGGTCTCAATTGAGGGTTTTTTTTTTTTTATATTTTTATTGACAAATCTTCATACATATACATTCCATACATGGTGTACAGTCAATAGCTCATATCATCACATAGTTGTGTATTCATCACCATGATCATTTTTAGGACATTTACATCACTCCAGAAAAATAAAAAGAAAAAATAAAAAAGTCATACATCCTATACCCCTTACCCCTTCCTCTCATTGACCACTAGTATTTCCATCTACCCAATTTATTTTACCCCTTATCCCCCATTATTTATTTATTTTATATATTATTTTACTCATCTGTCCATAACCTGTATAAAGGAACATCAGAAGCAAGGTTTTCACAATACCACAGTCACATTGTAAAAGTTATATCTTTATACAATTGTCTTCAAGACTCAAGTCTACTGGAACACAGCTCAACAGTTTCAGGTGCTTCCCTCCAGCCTCTCCAATACACCATAAACTAAAAAGGGATATCTATATAATGCATAAGAATAACCGCCAGGATAATCTCTTGACTCTGCTTGAAATCTTTCAGTATGGCCAATTTTTATACTTAACTTTTAAAGCTGTATAATATGACATATGTACAAAGCAAAGAAAGAAAAAAGCAATAGCTCTCAAAGCCCTCTCAGAGTTTTTCATGGGCTATCATATCATCCTGTAAGATTTTTCTTTCTAGCTACTCTAGTATACAGGATGCTAGAAGGAATAAATACTTTTTTATCATCACGGTCAACTTTTTCTTCTTTTTTTGTGAAAAATAACATATATACACAAAAGCAACAAATTTCAAAGTGCAGCACAACAGTTAACTGTAGAACAGATTTCAGAGTTTGCTATGGGTTACAATTCCACAATTTTTGGTTTTTACTTCTAACTGCTCTAAGACACTGAAAACTAAAAGAAATGTCAATTTAATGATTCAGCAATCATATTTGTTAAACCCTACATTCTCTGTATAACTCTACCGTCACCTTTAATCTTTCTATCCCACTCTTTAGGGGTATTTGGACTATGCCCATTCTAACTTTTTCATGTTGGAAGGCGCTGTCAGTAATATGGGATAGGGGGGTGGAACTAGCTGATGTTCTGGAGAGGCTGAGCCCTCTAGGTTTCAGGACTGATCTGGACCAGGGACCCATCTAGAGGCTGTAGGTTTCTGGAAAGTTACCCTAACGCATGGAACCCTTGTGGAATCTTATATAATGTCTTAGGTGTTCTTTAGGTGGCCAATTGAATTTTGACAATGGTGCTAAGTCCACTTAATAGAGAAAGAAGAGTCTCTTCACCAAATGGTACTGGGAGAACTGGCTCTCCAAATGCAGCAAATGAAGATGGGCGCCTACCTCACATCATATACCAAAATTAACCCAAAATGGATCAAAAACCTAAATATAAAAGCCACAGCTATAAATCCCCTAGAAGAAAATATACGGAAACATCTATAGTTTCTCGTGTTAGGCAGCAATTTTTCAGACTTCATGCCAAAAGCATGAGCAACAGAATTAAAAATAGAAAATCAAAACCCCATCAAAATGAAAGCTTTTGCCATCAAAGGACTTCATCTTGAAAGTAAAATGATGACTATGGAATGGGAGAAAATATTTGGAAACCACTTATCCAATGACAGCTTCATCTCCAAAATATATGAAGAACTCCCACAAATCAGCAACAAAAAGACAAACAACCCGATTTAAAAATGGGAAAAGACTTGAATTGACCTATCGCCAAAGAAGATAACAAATGGCCAAAGAGCACACGCAAAGATATTCAACATCGCGGGCTATTAGGGAAATGCAAATCAAAACCACAATGAGATGTCATTTCACACCCTCTAGAATGGCTAATATTAGACAGAAAATAGCAAGAATTGGCAAGGATGTGGAGAAATAGGAACCCTCATTCATTTGTGTCTGGGAATATAAAATGGTGCAGCCACTGTGTAAAACAGTTTGGCAGTTCCTCAGAGATTTAAATATAGAATTAGCATACGACCTGGCAATCTTCTTCTAGGTATACATCCAAAAGAAATGAAAGCAGGGACTGGAGCAGATATTTGTACATCAATGTTCATAGCAGTGTTACTCACTTTTGCCAAACAGTGGAAGCAACCCAAGACTCCTTCAACAGAAGAATGGATAAATGAAATGTGACATAGCCATACAATAAAATATTGTATAAATCCACTTACGTGAAATGTTCACAATAGGGAAATTCATAGAGACGGAATGCTTAGAGATTACCAGGGGCCAGGATCGGGGGGAATGGGGTGTCACTGCTTAATGGGAGCAAGGTTTCTGTTTGGGGTGATGGAAAAGTTTTGGTAATTGAGGATAGTGACCATGCACGAATGGGTAAATGTAATTAATGCCACTGAATGGTATACTTAAAAGTGGTTAAAATGGCAAAATGTATGCTATATAAATGTTACTGCAGTTAGAAATAAAAAGAGCCAATGTGTGATTCTCTGCATTCTCTTCTTTTTGCTGCAGTGATGGCGTGTTTCAGGCTGAAGCATCTTTCAGTTTGAGTCTCTGAATGCCTAGGATGAGAAGTTTCCACTTCTCTGCTGGAAAATGGCCCTAATAGATACACAAACCTATAGTCAAACTGGAATAACTCGCAGAGAAAGCAAGACATAAACCTCTGTTTACAGCTACTGAGGTTTACGAGTAGTTTTGTCACTCAGCATAAACTTGCCCAAGCTGACTGATACACACCCCAGTTCCCTGATCACAGGATGGCTTAGTGGTACAGTGTGACTCAGCTGGACCACAGTTCTTCCCTCGAGATTTTCATCTGGGGGGCTAGAGAGGAAGGGGTGTTGAGTCATAGCTTATAGAGCTGCTATATCTCTCACCACTGTCTGAGGCATGAAAGAGTAAAACGGAAGGAGGAAAAGATAAAAGATGATGGAAAAAGGGAATCTTGGTGATGTTAAGACCAGGCTGCCTTGAAGAGTTGTACAAGTCAGACACTGCACAACTCTAGGGAACCACACGGTAATCCCTATAGGTTTGTGTATCTATTAGGATCATTTTCCAGCAGAGAAGTGGAAACTTTCTCTCATTTGTACAAAATTGCTATGCAGGCCAGCATCCACGTGTGTCAGATTCCTGACTCAATCCTTGAGTCCCCAGAGCTTCCCTAGCCCCCAGGAGTACTTGGTAGAACTTATTCTTGTGATAAATTCTTGTGAAGCTCTGTTCACAGCAGAATGTTGATGATCCAGTCACCCATAAACCTCATAAAGCTTGTTTTCCACTTTCCAGAGCAAACCCTAAGTGCTTTAAAAAAGAATAGCTTGGCAGTAAGAGGGGAGACAGAACAACCATTAAAAGCAGACATAAAAATAACAACAACAAAAATATCGATTTGGGGCTATTTGCAAAGGTGCAAATGACATTTCCCATTTCAACAGACACCAAAACCCTTGCTGTACCATGCCATGGCCTGAAAATTACCCACAGGAGTAATTTTCCTTTAGGCACACAGAGAAGACATGGCTTAGACTTCACTGTCTCTTAAAATGATTAAATTATAAGTGTGTTGTTGCTTCAAAGGATAGACCAAAATTATCTTGAGAATTCACATGTGTGGGACATGAGCTAAATCAGTAACATTTCGTTATAAAAGAAAGGCTGGTATCTGCTAAGATCCAGCCCTCCAGCCCTCCCCTGTGCAGGGCCCCTGAGCCCACTCTGCTCAGCTTCAGACAGTTAAGAGTTTTTAGGAAAAGTCTGGGGGTGGTTGTGGGCCCTGGGGACCAGACGCTCTGGAGCTGGAATCCTGGCACTGCCTTTTCCAGGCGTGTGATCCCGGGAAAGTGACACCTCCTTGCCCACGTACTTGGAGCCTCAGTTGCCACTTCTCTAAAATGGGTATGATGGGCATGGCACCCGCTCAGCACGTAGTAGGTATTCAATGCACAGCAACTGGTGTCAGGGTGATGACAGGGTAGGGCTTCACATGGGCCCAGACCCACTCGGGCTTGAATCTTAGTGCAGCCCCTGTGAACACCCGTGAACAATCGCTTAGCCTCCTGGAGCCTCTGTTTCTTCATCTGTTAAATGCACATGATTCTCAGGGTGCTGGGGAACACGCGCATGCTTCCTTATTATTGCCTGTTTCGATGTCTGCTCTCCATATTGGACAGAAAGGGGACAGGAACTGGGTCTGTTCCCTCCACCCTCTCTCCAGGACACGACCTGTTGGTACTTTATAGGTGCTTTGTAAACACTCTGTCATTTGCTCCAGTTGGGAGGGAAATTGATGACTGATGTCCGTTGGGGCTGCCTCTGGCCTCCTGATTGTGCCAACAGGCCAGGGCAGAGACCCGCTCCCCTGTCTCACCCCTGTCCACCCCTCCCCTCCTCTCCAGCCCCTTCCCTGGTTTTGCTGTGATGGCTGCTTGGCATTGGCGGGACATCTGGAAGGAAGCTCTCAGGTCCCTCCAACAACCCGGCCAACACCACAATTGTTTTTCCACCTGGAGCTTCCAAGGAGCCACTGGCAGCCAGGCTGGGAGGGGCGGGGGTGGGGGGTGGGACTCGGGGTGAGATGCCAGTGGGTGAGGAAGGAGGGGCCCCCCTCCTCGTCCTCTTGTTCCACAGGGGAGCCCAAAGCTGGGGTCAGCCTGGACCGGGCTGGGCAAGTAACTTAACCTCTCTGATTGCAAAGTCTTCATCTGCAAAATGGGGATAACAGCAGTACCTTCCTCTTCCGATCACTGCAAGGAATAGCTAAGTCAGTCTGTGTAATATGCTGCGAGGAGTATTGTTACATCACTCCAACTGGCTTTTGGTCCTAACTCTGACACCTGACAACTATGTGGCCCCTGGTGTGTTGTCTCCCATCTCTGGGCCTGGGTGGAGCCTCTAGTGTGTTGGAGACCCCCTTGTGTCCAAGCAGGCACGTTAGAGAATACGTAAAGTAGGTGGAAGTTTCTTTCCCCTCCTTCTCCTCCTCTCCCTCCCCTCTTTTCCTCCAGCCTGACCTCTGGAAGGACCTCTGGCTCCATCAGCCACAGAAAGAAGTGACCAATGGGCCCCAGGGTATTGCCACATCCCTTTGTGCAGAAGGGAAACTGAGTCCTGAGAGGCCCGAGGGTCGGCCTGGGTCACCCAGGCAGCGGGGCAGATGTCAGGCCCATCCTAGCCAAGGTGTGGTCAGGCCGGATTCAGACGGGGTTCCCTGGGGCCCTGCTGCGGGAACAAGCTGTCCCGACTCTCCTGGCTGCCGTCCCTTTGGAGGAGTTCACACGGCCCCGGATCCCCGCTGGCCCCACCCTGCCCCCTGGCTCCCCTCCCGTGGTTCTTCCGCCTGGGATGGCCACTGGCTGACTGAGGTTATGTGCTGGGTGGCCTGGGCAGGCCCTAACCCTCACTGAGTCTCCTTGCCTCCACCTCAACCAGAGGGAACAGTGTCGTTGGCCTCTCTGTGCCCTTCTGACTCCAGGACTGTAAAGAAGAGGGCAGGGGGCGCCGGCTGGGGATGTGTATGGAAGGGGGCAGCCACCCTAGGACTTTACATTCCTGGTGGCATTTGAGGCAGAGAGATTTTGAGGGTATACAGAAGAGGCTGAGGCCGGTGTGGGGTGTCTGGGGATGTGGAGGTCTCCCCACAATCCCTTTCTTCCTGCCTCCTCTACCCCTCATTTCCCAGGGCTGAGGGCAGCAGCTCCTGGGCCTGAATGAAAGGGGCAGGAAAGGACAGCTTAGCTGCCTGGGCCTCTCCAGGAGGGGAGTTTGGTGGCATGGGTCAGGGGCCTGCGTCCCGGGCCAAGAGGTCCCAGTGAGGAAATGGGGCCAAAGCAGAGGCGTGAGGGGTACAGGGGCTGCCGGAAGCAGGAGTAGCAGCAGAGCCCAACCTTCTAGACAGAAAGGGAAACTGAGGCAGGAGTCCAGTTGTGGGGTGTGATAAACATGACCCAGGGGAGGAGGCAGCTCCTGGGCAGAGACTCGGGTCCCAGGGTCACTGCAGATCCAGGACCCAAGGCCCAAGGCTTTCTAACCCTACCACCTCCTCCTTCCTTGGTCAGGCCACTCCTAGGCCTCAAGCATGGTGAGGCCTGCTTCTGGGGCCTTAGAGACTGGGTCCAGGGTTCAAATCCCGCCTGTGATACTTCTTGGCTATGTGACCTCGAGCAAGCCCCCTTCTCCTCCTTGTGTCTAACACAGTACAGTAGATGTGCAAGCCGTGTACACCAAAGGTCGGTATGCAGTTGGTGCTCAGTGCCTGTCTTGCCCCAGGCCTCCTCTTCTCTGGACGGAGCAACTAAGAAGCAGGTGCTGGTGGAGTTGGCGCTGGTGCTGGCGCTGGCTTCCCAGGACTGTCCCCGGCGGTGCCAGCCCAGGGAAGGCTTCTCTGCTTATGGGAACTTGGGTCCATCCCAGCAACTCAGGCCAGACTGTGTGCAGGAGAGTGGGCAGGACAGAGGCTTGGCCAGGCCACTGCCAAGGCCGCTCCGGCACGAGACGGAAGAGAGGGCGCCCGCCTGCCCAGCCGGGTGCCAAGGGCGGGCGGCCAGACGCCAGGACTAACAGCGGCGTCCCACCCAAGGCGGGACTCGGGGGGCCGTGGAGAGGCCTAGGGGCGGGTGAGCAAATATTTTCCCAAAAGATGCGTGGAACAAAGCCAACTCAGGGAGCTCCCCATGGTGGCCGGATGCATGGGGAAGGGCTGGGGTGGGGGTGGGGGGCGCCTCCTCAGAGCCAGGGGAGGGTGTCCAGCCGGGCTGGGCAGTCCAGAGTCTGGAGCTGGAAAGCCAGGAGCAGGCAGCAGGTATCCTGGCTTTGAACTAAGGTTTCGGGGGCCAGCTCCCCTCCCCCTGGGGTCTATGAGGTTTGCACGGACCCAGGCTAGTGCTTGGCGTACTTCTGAGCATGTTGGGAAGAGGCGCCCCCGGTGGGTGGGGCAGACACAGCCGGGTAAGTGCAGGGTGGACACACCTCCCCGCCCTGGCCTCCCAGTCGGGTACAACTGTATACCGCTGGAAGGTGCTGGAAGGCTATCCTGCTTGGAAGAAGGAATGGAGCAGAGTGCCCTGGCTGACTTTGTCCCCAGTGTCCTTTCTCCCTCATCAGTGACTTCAGGCCTGGGGGTAGGGGGATAGCGGAGCCGGGGTGAACTTCCTCCCCCGCCACCCTCCCTCTATGCCCTCCTGGCCCTGAGATACCATAGCACGCAGGGCTGGGCTGGTCAGAAAACTTTGTGAAGACTTAGGGAGGACGAGGGAAAAGTGAACAGCAGGGGTCCCGTGGATGCTGGTTCTGCTCTGTTTCAGATGTCTGCGGGATCCTCCCCCGGCCACCCCCTTTTCCCCCTCTTCCCTGCCCCTCCCCCCCACTCCCCCCCACTGTGCTGCCTTGCAGGTCTCTCCCGAGAAGAGAGCACTCCCTCCTGGTACTGAGTCCCACCCCACCTTGACCCTCCCTCCTCCCGCGTGCCCCCGGGCCCCCCATCCCAGGCAGTGCCAGGCTGAGATGGATGTTTTTTGTTCCGGGCGGAGTTTCCTGAAGCAGGTCCACCCCTTGGCAGCCTGAGTGTTGGAGAGATGGTGGCGAGCTGGGGCTGGGGTTCTACCACGGACCCCCTGTGGGGTGGCGCCACAGATTGGCGCAGCTATGCCCTCAGCAGCAGGCAAGTGGAGAGTTAAGGTTGAAATTGAGGTCCTCTTAGAGCATCCCCAAAAGAATGTACTCAGCCTAGTGATTTGCGAGTCCTCCCGTCCTGTTAGGAACTAAGCCGTTTCTCCTGGAGAGGGCAGTCTCGGAGTGGCTGCCCCCCAAACCTCTAGAGAGGCCCCTGAGCAACCCAGGCTACTCAGTGCTTGGAAGGAGAGAAATACAGGAGGCTATGGGAGTCTTGAGGAGAAAGCTCCAGCCAAGGAAGTCTTCCTGGAGGAAGAGACATTTGAGCTAAGACTTGAAGAGTAAATGATACATGTTGGTGTTGGAAAGGGTCTATATGCATATATGGTATAGCATATGCTAAAGCTCAGGGCGTGAAAGAGTTTGGTACTTTTCAGGAATTGTCAGGGGCAGTGGCTAGAGCCTGGGGGACTAAAGAAGAGAGCAGGGAGTTCTCCTTTTTCTGATGCCTTCTCCCTAGTCCAGACCCTTTTGGTTTTGACCTCCTCCTCCGCAGGCCCCTGACCTCTTTATCAGCAGACAGGGCCCGGACTTTGAAGTCCAGCCCACCTGGGGCCCTTCCCTGACTCCGCCTGTGCTTGCTGTTTAGCTTTGGGCTACTTTTCTCTCCGAGCCTCAGTTTCCCTATCTATAAAATGGGCTCCTCCCTTCTCCCATAGCTATTGGAAGGAAAAAATAGGACAAGCTTGGCTAAACCCTCTCCCAGGGTCTGGGCCCAAAGTAAGTGTTAAAAAAATGAAAAACCAAAGAGCCAAAGAGCAGCATCAACAGACTGAGTCTTGTTTGCCCCTCCCCACGGAGCCTCTGCCCTCTGGAAACCCGAATCGGCCCAAGTCCAGGGAAAAGCAATGATCCAGGATCCCGAGGGTTTTTTCAACTCCGCTTCCCTGTATGATCCCAAATGGGGCCTGCCTCCTTCCCGAGCCTCAGTTTCCTCCCCTCAGAGGGCAGCCCAGGCCTGTCCTCACTTGCCTCTTTGCAGTCGTAAGGATACCATCCTGGGTTGTCCACGACTTGAGGAAACTGAGGCCCAGGGAAAAGCAGGGATATGGGGCCTCTGACAAGTCCCTGACCGTCCCAGGGCCCGTTTCTCCGACTCTAGCTCTTTCTGTGCTATTCTTGGGCCTTCTCTTTGGGTCTGAGGGGACCGATTCCAAGGCCAGTGGGGGGACGGGGAGGGCTGAACAGGGCAGGGGCAAGTCCTCCGGAGCGCCCGCGGGGAGAGCCAGCTGCTGAGGTGAGGAGGGTCCCTGGGCACCGGCTCTGGGGGAGGCCCCGCTGACATCCCCTCCCCTCCCCCCTCAGCTGCACCCCCACCCCCCACCAGACATCTTTTCCTGTCTGCCCCGGCTCCGCGGGGAAGTTATCAATCCTGAGATAATGTTGCCTGAGCAGAAGCCAAAATCTTCAGGGGAAGCTGGCAGTGTGGTCAGGGACAGCTGGGCAGCTGTCCAGTGGGACGGATCCCCGGACCCAGCACCCCCAACCCGACCCCCACGTTATAGCCTCACTGGGCATGAATGTGATGGGCTCCCAGCTGGCCAGTGGCCTGGAGCACTCAGGCCGGAAGCTTCACTCCCAAAAGGCCAGTGTGGGACCTGGGGGGATTTCGGTGGGCTGGGACCTGGGGAAGCCGCTGGTGTGTACACGGGGGGCGTCGTTATACTATTCTCTCTATTTCCTTAGGAATTCCCCTAATCACAGGTTATGCAGCTAATCCTAAACAATAACAAAACCACAGAGGCACCAAATCGCTCACTTTCCGGCTTTATTTCATAGATGGATGTGGTGAGGAAGTAACCCAGATCCAGGTGATGTAGGCTTGGCAACATGGTTTGCGCTTTTGTGCAAAATAAATGTGTTCCCCACAGAGAAAACTGCCAAAACGTCCAACAACTGACTAATGGATAAGCAAAAGGTGGTCTCTCCATCGATGGAGTATGGTTCAGCCATGGGAAAGAAGTGCAGGTCCAAATGACAACACAGGTGGAACCTGAAGATGTCACGCTAAGTATTGGGGACACGCACATCAAAACCATGATGAGATGCCTCTTCACATCCACTAGGGAATCTGCTTATTTATTTTTAAAAAAGAAAAATAAGCGTTGAGGAGGATACAGAGAAACTTTGTGCATTGCTGGTGGGAATGTAAAATGGAGCAGCTGCTGTGGAAGACAGTTTGGCAGTTCCTCAGGAAGCTAAACATGGATTTGTCGGATGACTTGGTATTTGCACTCTGGGATATATGCCCCACAGAATCGAAAGCAGGGACTCAGACAGATATTTTCACACTGATGTTCACAGCAGCATTATTTAAATAGCCAAAAGATGGAAGCAACCCAAGTGTCCATAGACAGACGAATAGATAAACATGCGGTTTATCCCTGCAGTGGAATATTATTCAGCCACCAAAAGGATTGAGGTTCTGGGGTGGGCCACGGTGGCTCAGCAGGCAGAGTTCTCGCCTGCCGTGCCGGAGACCCGGGTTCGGTTCCAGGTGCCTGCCCATGCAAAAGAAAAAAAAAAGGGAATGAAGTTCTGAACCATGCTACAATATGAATGAAACTTGAAGCATCATGCTGAGTGAACTAAGCCAGACACAAAAGGTCACATATTGTGTGGTTCTACTGACATCTAGAATAAGTAATTCACTTAGAAAAGAAAGTAGAGGTTACCAGGGGCCGAGGGGAGGGGGGATAGGGAGTGATTGCTTAATGGGTACAGAATTTCTGTTTTGGGTGACGAAAAAGATATAGTAATGGACGGTGATGATTGTAGCACAACATTGTAAAAGTAATTAATACCATTAAATTGCACACTAAAAATGGTTGAAATGGCAAACTTTATGTTACATGTATTAGCACATTCTTAAAAAGCACATTATGCTAAGAGAGTGGGTGTGTGTGTATGGGGTATATAGGAATGCTGCATTTCCTGCATGATGTTTCTGTAAACCTACAATGCTATGTTAAAAAAAAAAAACCACTTAAGGCTAGATGAAAGAAGCCAGACACAAAAAGACAAATATTGTATAATTTCACTTATACGAAATTCCCAAAATAGGTAATTCATAGAAAGTAGATTAGTGGTTGTCAGGGACTGGGTGGGATGGAGGGGGTGGAGAGGGGAAATGAAGAGTGAATGCCAATGGGGACGGGTTTACTTTTTGGGGGTGAAGAAAATATTCTAAAATTAGATTGTGTGATGATTGCATTACCTTGTAAATATATTAAAATCCACTAAATTGTACATTGCAAAATCTGTAACTGAATGATATATGAGTTACATCTCAATAAAGACATTTAAAAAAAAGATGTATAAGAAAAAAAAAAGATGTACATACCCCCAAAGAATTGAAGGACTCAAACAGATATTAGTACACTGATGTTCATAGAGGCATTATTCACATTAGCCAAAGATGGAGCAACTCTGGAGTTCATCCATCAACGAGTGGATAAAGAACATGTGGTATATACACACAGTGGAATATTACTCAGCCATGAAAAGGAATGGAGTTCTGATACATGTGAAAACATGGATGAACATGAAGACATTATGTTGAGTGGAAAGGACAGATGTTATATGAGCTCACTGATAAGAAATAATTAGAATAAGCAAGTTCATAGAGACAGACTCTAGAATACAGATTCCCAGGGGACAGGGTGAGGGCAGGGAATGGGCATTTAAAGGTAACTTGCACAGGGTTCCTATTTGGAATGATGGAAAAGTTTTGGTAATGGATGGTGCTGAAGGGATCAACAACATTATGAATGTAATTAAGAGCACTGCAATATAAAGTTGAATAAGATTAAAGGGGGAAATGTTAAACTGTATATACGGTAACAGAATCAAAATTTTAAAAATGCGTGGAACTGCACTGAACGGTGAAACTTAAGTTAAACCATGGGCTTTCTTAATAGTGCAATTACAAAAAGGTGCTTTCATAAATGGTAACAAACTTACCACAGCAATGCAAAGTGTTAATAATAGGATGGTATATGGGAATCCTGTATTTTATGCATGATTGTTGTGGTAGTTAGATTCAGTTGTCAACTTGGCCAGGTGAAGGCACCTAGTTCTGTTGCTGTGGACATGAGCCAATGGTACGTGAACCTCATCTGTTGCTGATTACATCTGCGGTCGGCTAGGAGGCGTGCCTGCTGCAATGAAGGACGTTTGACTTAATTGGCTGGTGCTTAAATGAGAGAGCGCAACGTAGCACAGCCTAAGCAGCTCAGTGTACCTCATCTCAGCACTTGCAGCTCAGCCCAGGCCTTTGGAGATGCAGAAAGGAATCACCCCGGGGAAAGTTGTTGGAACCCAGAGGCCTGGAGCAAAGGTCAGCAGAAACCATCCTGTGCCTTCCCACGTAAGAAAGAACCTCAGTGGAAAGTTAGCTGCCTTTCCTCTAAAGAACTAACAAAATAAATTCCCTTTTATTAAAAGCCAATCCATCTCTGGTGTGTTGCATTCCGGCAGCTAGCAAACTACAATTGTTCTGTAAACCCACAACTTCTCTAACAAGGAATTTAGCATTGCTATGCCAGTTTAAAACAATTAAGTCTTTCGTATAGAAAATTGTGAAAAAAAATTATGGTCTCTGGAGTCAGCATGGCCGTGTCCCTGAGTGTGGGACGGCCTGTCTTGGAGCCTCAGTTTCCCTGTGTGTGAAATGGCAGTGAAACCAGCAGGTCTCCCTTCACTTCTTCAGGTATCTGCTCTTATCACCTTGAGAGGCCTTCGTTGGACCTTCTCTGTTCTTCCCTGTTTGATGTTTTCCCACTAACCACTGTGGACATATTATGTGTTTATTTAACTTATCGTTTTTTATCATCTCTACTTATTATTTTTTAATCTCCTCACATTAGATTAAGCTCCATGAGCATCTAAAACAATACCTAGCACATACTCAGAAACTATTCTGGGAGTGTTTAATGAATCACTAGTCTTTTGGGCCAGCGACTATTAAACCAATACAGGAAGTTGGGCATGCTCTGGCCTCTGGGCCTTTGCACTGGCTGTTGTATCCCTAAATACCTGCATGGCTGACTCCTTCGGCTTATTCATGTCTTTGCTTCCATATCGCCTTCTCAGATAAGCCTTATTCGATTTGCCCATTTAACATTAACCTTTTGCCTCCTTCCAGCACTTCCTGCTTCTCTCCCCCTCATCACATCACCACCTGACATACCGTATATTTACATATTCACCTGTCTAAAGCTTGTCTCTTCTCCTAAACTGTCAGTCCCACAAAAGCAGCGAATTTGTCTTGTCAACCACGAAGACCCCAGTCTCTGAAGCAATGATGGCACAATGACTGACAAGGATTTGTCAAAGTAATATTACTTATTCCCAGGGGTGTGTGTACATGCATGGAAACCCATAGAAAAATGGCTGCAAGGATGTACTCCAACCTCACGGTCTTTGTTCCCTCTCGAGCCCATTCTCACTAGGAGAAGCACAGATTGTCAATCTTGTATTTTACGGAGACATTAATTTACTCTCGAGTATTTTATTGCTGCTAATTATGTGCCAGGTGCTGTTTTACAACAGGGAACAGGCAGACAAAGACCCTGCTTCATGGCGCAGAGGCAGAAATAAATATATATAACACAGAGGTTTTCAAAGCATGGTCTGCAGACCCCTTGGGATACCCAAGACCCTCTTTGGGGGATCACCAGGATTAAAATTATTTTTCATCGTAATACTGAGAAATTTTTTGCCCTTTTCTGTTGTTGACATTTGCAATGCTGATGCAAAAGATGGCAGGTAAAGCACCAATCAGGGCTGTGGCACCAAATTGTACTAGTAGTTGTCAGATTCTTCACCACCATGCAGTTGTGATAAAAAAATGATGTCAGCTAAAATGTCTTTGATAAAGCATTAAAAGGATTACTTTTATTCAACCTTGGCTCTTGAGTACACTTCTTTTAAAATTCTGCTAGATGAAATGGGACACACATAAGGCAAACCAAAGTTCGGTGTTGGTGCAAGGAAAAGCCCTTGTGCAATTGTTTGGGTTGTTAGCTAAACTAGCCACTTTTTTTTATGGTACACCATATTTTTACTTGAAAGGACTGACAAACTGTGGTGACTTTGATGTGGGCATTTGGCAGATGTTTTCTTGCAAATGAATGAAGTGAGCTGTCACATCAAGGAAACCAACTGATGGCAGTTGCTGCCAAGATAACATTTATACTTTCCAGTGAAAATTAACATTTTGTAAAACTTGTGTTGACACTAGGAGTTTGATAAGAGAAGGACCGTAAGACTTTTTTGATGAGACTGGCAGTGTCATCAACAAGTGTCATTTTTAGCCATCGAATAATGAACTGTTTCAAAGTTTGAAAGAGCCGTGAACCAATATTTTCCAAATGATCAGAGTGAGTTACAAAATCTTAAATGGATAAAAGATCCATTCGAAATGCAAGATAGAGCAATGGGTGTTCATGTAAAAAAATATGAAAAGTTCATTCGTATGGCTTCAGATTCCAACTAGCAAATGAACTTAAGAAATTACCACTTGTAGACTTTTGGTGTTCTGTGAAGAAAAATATTCACAGTTATCTGAAAAGGCTATTGAACTACTCATTCTTTTTTCAACTACGTATCTGTGTGAGGCTGGAGTTTCTTCACATATTTCAACTAAAACCTCATATCACAACAGACTGAATGCCGAAGCAGATATGAGAATCCAGCTGTCCTCAATTAAGGCAGACATTAATGAGATTTGCAAAAATATAAAACAATGCCTCTTCACATTAATTTTTCGTTTTGAAAAAAACGCAACTTTTTGAAAACTTAAAATGCATTATTTATATAACCATGTAATGGGTCATTATTGTTATTTTTAAACAAATTGATAAACACGTATTTTAACAATTTTCAATTTTAGTTTCTTATATCAATATTTATAACCCACATAAATTAAAACTCTTTGGGGTCCCCAATTGTTTCTAAGAATGTAAAGGATAGGATTGTCAGATGAATTACAAATATGTCTTATGAGATATTTGGGACATACTAGAATATACTAAAAATTATTTGTTATTTATTTGAAATTCAAACTCAAATGGGTGCTCTTATTTTTATTTATTTACTAAATATGACGACCCACCTAAAAAAGGGGTCCTGGCTGCAAAATCTTTGCAAACCACTGGTATAATATACTGCTAAGTGTAGCGTTTCGAAGTCAAAGAAATTAGATAAGGAAGTGTGAGGAAGAGTATCAGTGACTCAGTGACACTGGATCACTGACTGGAGGGAAGGACAAGCCTTGTGGGGGAAGGGACTCCGTGCTAAGGCTCGGTGAGTCCTTGAGGCTGGGCCAGGCTTGGGATATCAGGGACACAGCAATGAGGACGGGACACATGGCCCCCCATTTCCCTCAAATCTGCTCGGCGAGGTGGGAATCTCTCTGTCCAGAAGGGGAGGCTCTGAGAAGCTTAGGAACAAAGCTCAAGTTTGTACAGCTGGTACGCGGCAGTCGTGGAGCCGGCCCCCTTGGGTTTGACCCTCAAGCCCGAGTTTGACCTTTCCAGCATCTTCCCCAGCTGCAGGACAAGGGCAGGGTAGCTCAGGGCCTGGCAGAAATAGACGTTGGGTGGGAAGCTTTCTTCCTCCTAGGCTGTCGGGGGAGGCAGTGATGGAGGGGCCAGAGGCGGGGAAAAGCAGAACAAAGACCTATTGTGGGAGGCAGCGTGCCGGGGGGCGGCCCTGTCTGCACACGGGATTAGGGTCAGCAGTCTGGCAAGGCAGGTCCAGGCTGAGCCGGGCTGCCTGCTGGGTCCAGCGTCCCTGCGGGGGCAGAGGCTTAGCTGCTGGGTCACGTCTCTGTGCAGAGTTGGCTCACGTGTCAGGGCTGGGCAGACGATGTGGGGGGTGGGGGGAATGGTATGGGCCCCCGACAAGCATCTCCCTGGGGTGCGAATGCCGCTGGAAATGTCCTCATCCTCCCCCTCGGCCCCACCCTGGCGTTGCTGACGGGGTGCCCTGCAGCTCCAGGACAGGCGGAGTGCTGAGTTGGCCTAATGCCTACCAGGTGTGCCGGGACAAAACGTACAAAGGCTCCAGCCCCAGTGTCGTGGCCAGAGGGCTGGGCCCGAGATGACAGGGCAAACGACTGGGGGTGGGTGGGGGAAGCTGTCATTCCCAGAGCAGCCAACAAAGGGACGCATCAGCTGCACATAATCTAAAAATCGATCACAAAATTGACTAAAAGCCAGTCTGTTTTTTATTAACACCCTGCTCCAGTAATTCTAAAAAAGGTCAATGATAAAAAAACTCCTTCTTGAAAATATCTTTTTTAGTCTTGGCGCTAAGCAATTGCTATAGATACTATTGTCTTTTTTTTTTTTTGGCCTCAGCAGGCTCCGGGAATCGAACCCAGGTCTCCAGCATAGCAAGTGAGAATTCTGCCAGTGAGCCACCGTTGCACCGCCATGTTAAGTCTTTAAAAAATTTTTTTCTTATTTTGCTTTTATCTTTTATTTCATCCTTTAAATTAAGTTTTAGTAACATAGATGCATGCCTCATATGAGTGTATTTTATGACTGAGCCTGAAGGAAACATTGCATTCTGCACAGAAGTTCATTTGGAGAACTCCCAGTTAGACTGCTGGCCCCTGACACATGCAGATTCAACTATAAGCCTTTGTTTGGAGACGTAAATTCATAATGGTTTGGAGTCGTTTGAACAGTTGAAGATGCAGTTTGCATCTCTATTCACAATACATGATGATTACACAGTTATCATAAAGACAAAGAAGCAGAACTTTAATTACTTCAAGTCTGTCTTTCCAGGTGGTCATGTGGAGTTATATTTGGGTTTAAAATGCAAAGCTGTGAAACAAATGCAAACTCCAAGTGTCATATTTTTGTTAAGTAAGCACAAGTTTTAGTTCATATGTAAAATATAGTCATTCTATCTCATGATCATTATTGCAAGTAATTATGTCATCTAGAGAACAGAGAAAAGTGACCGTTTCTGAGCATCAAACTCATAGGCGCTGCTGCTGGTTCAGAGCGTTGGCAGAAAGAGGCTCTCTTTCTGGGTCAACTGACCCAGACAAATCCACTCAGAGAAAGGCAGGTGCTACCCAGGTCAGAGAGGGAGGGCAAGGCTGGGCTGGGGAGGGGATGTGTGGAAGGTGCAGCTGAAATAGGGCTGGGTTCAAAGCTGAGGCTGTGGATGGTAAGGTTAGAGGTGGTACCTGGGTAGTACTGGGGGAGTTTACCAGATGTGTCCCATACTCCCACATTCCGCATGTCATATCTCTGTTAACATGATCACTGGCTGCTTCTGCTTGGTGAACTGCCCTGCCTCCCTGGTACAGCAAGTGGTGAATTGCCCAAGCCCCATCTCCTTCATCCTGTCCCAAAGGTAGGACAATAGGGGAAGAGGAGGCTTCAAGAAAGGACGCAAACCCTGTGTGTTAGTCAGGGTTCTCAAGTCAGATAGAACTGACAGAGATAGATAGATAGATGTCTCTTAAGAGGATTTATTACTATAAAAATTGGATCACACAACCGTGAGGATTGGCAAGTCTGAATTCCATAGGGCTCCCTGCAACCTGGAAACTTCAGCAACTGTGATTCTGAAATCTGGCACATCTATAATCTCTAGGTCAGACTGTAAGCTAGAAACTCTAAGGAAAGTGAGCTCATATTTCTCAGAGGAGCAGAATGACTGACGAAGAGGAAGAATTCTTTCTGATTTCAGAAATCCCCAGTACTTGCTTTAAGACTCCAACTGATTGGCTGAGGTGCCTCCTGCCATTGATGAGGGCAATCTCTTGTTGATTGTAGATGCAATCAACTGACTATCGATGCAAATATTTATGCTTTATCCTCACAGTAGCAATCAGGCCAGTGCTTGCTTGACAAACAACTGAATGTCATAGCTTAGCTAAGTGGATACATGGACTTAACTGTCGCACTCAGACTGAATGCAGGCCGTGTGCCCAGTGTCATTCTCCTGCCCTCTCTGCAGCTCTGTCACTGGGACTCTTCTGGTTGTCCCCACCCTGCTCTCCCCTGCTCCTTTCCTCCCTTTCCAACCCCTTCTCCTCTGGTTCCTTCCTGGCTGGCTTCACCCTTCTGTCCCCCAGCTTCTGCCTCCATCCCTTCAGTTTTTCCAAAAAAGAGCAGTCCTTTCCCTTCTTGAATACGAGCCTCCTCCTTCTGCAGCAAAACTTCTTTCCCCGTCCCAGGCTCTAGGCGGGCAGTGGGGGCTGGGGCCCTCCCATGAGCTTGAGGCAGTGGTGCCTTGCATGGAGAGCGGGCCGAGATGCTGGAGCGAGGGAGGGGACAGCAGGATGGGGGAGCTAGGAGGGCAGTGCCCTGCCTTGGTGCCAGCTCCAGTGACAAGACAAGGAAGTCTACACAGCCAGACGGGTAACACCGAGTTCCACGGGTGTGGGGACCCCGTCCAGTGATTTCTGCACCCTCAGTGCACGGTGACAGAGCCGGCGTGCACTGAGAGATGCTTGCTGTCCGTCTGAATGAATCCCTACTGACACGAGACTGGCACATTCCACTGGGTTTAAGCCCTGGGCTCATCTGGCTGTCTTTTATTTTCATTAGACATGGAATTTTTAATTTTTATTTTTATTTTTTATTTTTTTTTGGTAGATACGCTTTATCAAGTTAAGGAAGTTCCTTTCCATTCCTGGTGTTTGAGAATTTTTTCGTAAATGGATGTTGACTTCATGAAACACTGGTTTCTCTGTGTCCATTGAGATGATCACGTGATTTTTTCCCCCTCTAATGTGGTGAAATGAATGAACTTCCCGTCCGAGCTTTAAGCCAAACGTGGGTTCTTGGATAAATCCCACTGGTGTGTGACGCCTTATCTTTTACAGCGATGGCCGGATTTGGTTTGCTAGGCTTTTGTTGAGGATTTTTTCGCGCCTGTGTTGCCGAGAGAGGCTGGCCTGTGATTTCTCTTCCTCGTGCTGTGGGCCTCTGTTTCTCAGCTGTGCCCTCCTGCCCTGCTAAAGCCACCACCGGCTCAGCCATCTGAACTGGCCCGGCCCGCGGTCCGAGGGTGAGCCTGGGCTCGGGGGTGCAGCTTCTGGGACACGTCTGTGCAGCCGGGGGTGGGGTGGGTGGGAGGGAATTAGTGGTGTCTGGGTTGTGATGATGGGGTTGCTGGCAAAGTCTCTGTGGCTGTGTGTGTGTAGGGCTCCCAGAAGCTGCATGGTGCATGGAAGGGTCTGGGCCCCACAGTGGGACCACACCCTAACTCTGCATCCCCATAAACCCCCTTATATCCTGCCTTCTTCCTTCCTGAGCGCAGCAGCCTGATTCAAGCGCCTGAGCTCTCTGGGAGGACAGATGGGAAAGGGTTTACTTGTTCTTCCTTCTGAGCTGTCACACAGGCCCTGTTATCCCCTAATGGGCATCCTGCAAATCTCTGAGCTCTGGATGTTGTAAGCCTGAAAGTCTGGTTCAGGTCACTATGAATTGCAAATCTGTCCTCCCCTCCCTTCCCCTCCTTTCCTCTTCCCTTCTCTCCCCTCTCCTCCTTTCCCCTCCCTTCCCCTCCCCCATCCTTCCTTTCCCCTCCTCTCCCCTTTCCTCCCCTCCTTTCCCCTCCCCTCCCTTCCCTTTCCCTCCACCTGCAAAGGGTGAAGAGGTGTGGCCTGCCCTCTCCCTGCTGTCCTGCCCTCTTTCCAGTCCAGCTGGGTGGAGGCCGTCCCCTCTGACTGTGCCTTGCTCTTTCAGCCAGTTTCCAGGCTGCACTGACAGGCCATGAAAGTCCTTGGGTGGCCTCTGTCCCCACCAGCTCATTTGGAGTTCCCTGTGCGTTCTTCTGGGCTCTGACGTGCAGAGGGCCCTGACACGGAGCACTGGCCCCAGCTGGACCCTTCGCTCTCCGCTTAGTCACTGACCCCAGAAGGGTCCCCTGCTCCTGCAGACTCTTAGGTGGAGAACCCCCCAGGCAGCCCCAGCCTGGCTCTCTAGGATGGTTACCATCAGACTTGCAGATATTCACCCCACCAGGTGGTGGGCAGGCCGGAGGTTCCCTGCTGCCCCTCTCTGCCCTGCCCCATTTCTCTAGTCCTCCTCGTCCCTATGCAGAGGGCCCAGGACACGGAGCTGCTAGTCCACTGCACAGAAGACATCCAAACTGAGCCCATCCTGGCAGATATGCACAATCTATGGGAAATAGAGAGCTTTTTTTTGGGGGGGGGGGTGCATTTGTTTTTTGTGGGGGGTGGAAGCACAGCTCCTGCCTCTTAAGCCACAATTCACAGCCCAGATGATTTTTTGAGTCTTCACTCTGTTTCTGGTCATTTCCACTCACAGACAGGTGTGTCAGGGGAAGGAGGGGGCCTGGAGCTTCAGGGTGTGTCTGGACTTGTGAACTCCTGGATGCTTTTTTTTTTTTTTTTGTATGCTGCACGATGGGGGTCACATTTCATTCTTTCTCCGTATGACAACCCCGTTATTGCAGCAGCATTTGTGGAATTGTGTGTGTGTGTGAAGTGCACGGGCCGGATATCAAGCCCGGGTCTCCTGTACGGCAGGTGACAATTCTACCCCTGAGCTACTCTTGCACCCCCTTTCCTGGATGCTGTTTTGTCCTTAGCTTTGGGTCCTGGCCACAAATTCCTCGACAGGAGGGAAAGTCTCACTCAACAGCCCATGCCTTGCCCAAAGTCAGTCCATCAATCATCCCCTCTTGTCCTGATCCTCCGGGACACAAAAGAAGTCCTGGGATGAGGATTTGGGGGCAAGGAGCTTGTCTGTCCGGGGGGTCCCCAAAGCACAGTAAGAATACAAGGCAGGGAAGGAGGAAACTCCACCGAGAGTGAGTTCATGAATGAGTCACTGCTGCCAGCACATGGGGTTCCATGCAGCTGGGGACCCCGAAGGTAGAACAAAGGGCCAGGAAATAGCCCCCAGACCGCTCCCTAGCCGTCCCTTTGGGCACCTAATAATAATAAAAACAACAAAATAAACTGACCTGGGGGCAACTCTGCGTCTCACCACATTACCTACTTACCCCGCCGTCACACATGTCTGTGGGATGAGTTTTCACAGAGCAAACACACTCGTGCAGCCCAGATAAGGAACAGGACCTGCCCAGCTCCCTCAGAAGCCCCCTCTGTCTGCCCTCCACGGCACAGCCCCCTGAAGGATTTCACTCTCCGAACTTCTAATCTTTCCTAGAACTTAGTAACCAATGGAATCAACTGCCCGAAATCCTTTGCATCCGACTTCTTTGGCTCAAGGTTCCATTTGTGACCGCCTGGGCGTTGCTGGGTGTAGTTGTAAATGGCTCGTTCCCCCTGCTCCAGGGCACTCAGTTGTGGCTCCAAAGCCCGACGTGTTTGTCCATCCACTGTTGATGGACGTTTGGACGGTTTCCAGTCTGGGGATATTATGAAGCGTGCTACAAGGAATATTGTACCTGTCATCTGCCTTTCTCCTCCTGAGTGAAAACTCAGGGGAGGGGAATTTCTGGGTCATAGTACGCACATATGTTCAGCTTTAGTCAACCCTGCCCAAGAATTTTCCAGAACGATCGTACCATTTTAAATTCTCCCCCCAGCAGCGGATAAGAATTTCAGTTGCTTCCCATCCTTGCCTACACTTGCTAACTTTCTATCTTTTTCAGCCTGCAAGCCTAGCATGCACGGAGCCACAGCATTTTCGCATGCACAATTTTATCACCCTCATGCACATTTCAAACATGAGAAAGCAGAGGCTCTGAGAAGGAAGACCCGGGCTTCACGTCACACGCGGTATAGGTGGCAGGACGGGAGATTGGGGCAGAACTCTCTTTGGGGGTCTGCTCGCCGGGAGGCAGAGTAGGGTGGATGGAGTGGTGGGTGGACGCAGGGCAAGTTTCTGGATGCAGAGTGGTCAGTGGGACTTGAGGGCTGCTTCCTGTCTTGAAGCTGTCCGAAGGCCTGGCCATGACACTTGTCCCCACCCATTCTCTGAATAGCTGTGGGGGAGGCTGCCCTGTCCCAGGCTTCTCCAAGGAAGTTCAGGGTGGGAGTTGGTAGGGAAGGAATGCCCCTCTCCTCCCCTCCCCGACTGCTGGGGGGCTGAGGAGGGCAGTGCAGCTGGGGCGCGTGGAGGAAAGCCAGGTGTGCTCCCACCCCGACCCCGCTGAAGCCCCAGGTGCAATGGAATGACCTCCTAGCCTCTCCGGGTTCCTCATCTGCAAAATGGGCCTGGAAGCAATCCCCGCCTGAAGGCTTGGCATGAGGATGGCATGTGACCAGAAGGGAAGAGGCTTCCACTGGCTCCCTCAGCCCCTACCCCTGGGGAGACTCAGCCGAGAGCCCTGCAGCAGCCGATGTGACGGAAGGAGGTTTCTCCTGAGTCTGTGGCATGTGGCACTGTGGGTGGGGGGCCCAGACGTTGAGAGGGGTGCGGGGTTGCTGCCCACCCGCCCCGCCTCTTCCTCCCACGTGGTGGCATATGGTTTTGTTCAGCGGGAGCCAAGCTGTGGGGGGAGAAGATTCCGCCAAAGAGCATGGAGAACAAGGCTCCTTTGTCTGAAGCTGGGGGGTCTGCCCGCTCCCTGGTCCTGGAACTGCGGGTCAGGTCTCAGACCCGCCATTGAGGGATGGTGGGGGCAGGGGGCGCACCGTCTGTTACAAGCTGGAGGCCCCACTTTGTCCGGTTAGGGAAACTGAGGCCAGAGAGGATAAGGGACTTTGCAGAGTGCTCGGTTTTTCAGCAGCAGCCCCGGGACTGGAGCCGGGCTCTCCCGACTCCCAACTCAGGGCTCTCCCCTCCTCCACCTTAACATAAGCTCCCAGGGCTCCCTGGGGTCCCTCCTGGGGTACACTTTGGTGCAGCATCTTCTTTGACAACCCCTCCCGGTCAATTCCTCCCTCTTTCCATCCCCCGCAACTTGGAATTCTGGAGAGCTTTGTGCAGCCACACTCTTTATGTACCAGGATATATAATGAGGAGGCAGAACAGTCTTTGCTCTCAGGGAGTTTGCTATTTAGTGGCAATTCCTGACAAACCCACAAGGGGGAGCGAGAGTGCACAGGGGCTGGGGCAGTAGTCTGGGTGGGAGTGAGAAGAAGCTCGGTGGGCTTCCTGGAGGAAGTGATATTTAAATTGAAATCTGATGGCTGTGGAAGAAGTAGGGCATAGGGGATGGCTGAAATATGAAGAAGCCAGGCATAGGGGATGAGGCCAGAGGGGAAGGGACAGAGCACAAGCAAGAGCTGGAAGGTCTCAGAGAGCACGGGTTGGGGAGGGTTGGGGGTGGGGGTGGGTGGGGGTGGGGGGGTAGGGGTGGAGTTGACGTGGGGGGAAGGTGGCCGAGCAAGTGGAAGAAAGCACTCTAGGACCAGACAGGAGGGAGGAAGACCAGTGTGAAGAGGAAGGAAATGGCTCCTATCGAGAATGGAGACTCAAAACAGAGCCAAACCACCACACGGCTCGTAGGCCAGGCTGCTGAGCTTGGGCTTTATTCCGAGGCTGATGGGGAACCACACAAGGCTTGAAAAGACACTGAATCACATGGTCAGACTTAGGTTTCAGAAATCAAGGATTGCATGAAAGAAAAAAAAAACACAAAATGTTTAAAGGAGCAAAAGACGTGTGCAGAAATTTCACCAAGCAGGAAGTACAGCCGGCTCACAAACAGATGTCAAGACGCTCAACCTCATTAGGAACAAAGGAAATGTAAATTAAAACCACACCAGGATACCATCTCGCACCCACTGCACCAGCAAATGTGAAGGAGCGCTGGGGGGAAGGTGGAGGAGCGCTGGGGGGAAGGCGGAGGCCCTGCAGAGGCTGGCGGGAGCGTTGGTACGGATGCTCCGAAACAACTGTTTGGCAGGAGCCGGTGAACTTGAATATGTATTTTCCCAACACTCAGCCCTCCTGCATTTCCATCCTAGAGAACACAAATGTCATGGGAGGCCTGGGACAAGGGTGGCTATAGCAGCAGTGCTTTTCATAGGAAGAAGACAGCAAACAACCTAAATGTCCACAGGCAAGAGAATCATTCCTTGTGGTGGAGCCAACCGGTGGAATATTATATAATCCTGAACATAAATGGACAGCTAGAGGTACTGCTGTGGACGGTCTTGTAGATGAAAAATACTTACAGGATGAGTCTGCTTGTATCAAGTTGTAAAAACAGCCTGAATGGAAATAACAGAGTTTAGGGACACATACTGAGGTGGTAAAATGTCTAAGAAAAATAAGGGGACGACGACCCCGCAAGTGAGGAGAGAGCTTTCATGGTGGGGAGGATCTGCGGTCGAAGAGGGGCACAGAAGAGGGTTCCCCAAACCTGAATCAGTCCTTGCGTGCATGTCACATTCTCTCCTGCTGGCTAACATTTTTGCAATGGGTGTAACCTGCTTGTTTTATTATTAGTCACTGACCACAGCGACTTTCCCATCAGACTCCAGTTGCTTCCACCACCGTGGGCTGGCCTCGGTGGTACCCTGGCCTGGGGGAGACCAGGACCTCCTACAATTGGCTGGATTGGTCTGGGCTTCCGCCAGCTGACAGCCAATCACAGATGAGCTAAGTGAAGTCCCCTTGTACCTGTTGGGAATTTTATAGAGAACACACTTTAAAAAAAGTGCGGTAAGGAAATATCGGATGGGGTTTGAATCTAAGGTAGAAGTAATGGACCTCAAACTCACCTGTCCTGTCAGGGTCATTCAGAAATTCCTCTCCAACATCTGCATAAAAAAAAAAATCCCATTTTCTATTTAGAGATTCATCTTTGGTAAATCCTGCCTAGGGCTTTGAGGAGAGCCTGTGATTTGGGTGGGGACAATCAACACAGCCCATTTTCTCTGGATCCTCCAGTTAGAACGAATCTCAACTCTCATGGACTAGTGCTCTATTCTGCCTGGACTCAAAGGTTGTGGGATGAAGCTGCTGAGCTGTTCTGGTCACCTGAAGAGGTGGCCTTCATGGCAAATGGAGGGACAAGGACAGAGAAACTTGCTCCTGTTGACTTAGTTGAGTACCTGGATCCAGCTGTACTTGAAATCCACCTGTATGCTTTTTCATTACTGGGATCAAAAGCTCTGTTTTGGTCTGTTTGTTCGTTTTTTTGGCTTAAGACTGTTTGACTTGCGCGTACTGTGACTTGCCGCAGAGTGCAGCCTGGCATCCCTCCTTAAGGTGGCAAAAATCTAGGAGTCATCCCGACCCCATCCAGCATCTGGTCCTATGTAGTCTCTCTCCTCAATTTCTCTTCCCGCTGCTGCCACCTTTGTCTAAATCCATCACCTCCTGCTTGGATTCCTGCATCAGCCTCCTCAGGGGCTCCCTGCCTCCCCAACCAGCAGCCACGGGGACCGGACGTTGTAAAACAGAAATCAGACCACACCACTGCCCGACTTTAAAATCCTTCAGCTGCTCCCCACTGCTCTCAGAATAGATACCAAACTTCTTTCCCTAGCCCACAGGGCTCCGTGAGGTCCTGGCCCTACCGTGTCCTCTCCACCCTCACCCCTTCCCCCAATAACCCCGCGGTTCCAGATTACTTCTTCTGGTCTTGTGAGTCGTCCCAGGACAACCTAATTTTCATGAAGTGCAAAGTGTGTGCGGCGCCCTGCTGTTAAGTCCTTCTTACATATTGATGCACTGAGCCCTTGTGCAATAGGAAGTGAGGCTCCGAGAGGTTAGGAGCCTGGCTCCAGCGCCCCCGGGCTTACCCACTGCCCCACACCACCTCCTTGAAGCTCTTCTGGCTGCTTATTTGTGAGACGATTTGGATTCCTACCTGTCTCCACTAGAGTATGAGCTCCAAGAGGGCAGAGATGAGTCTGGCAGACCCATTACTCGACTTAATGGGATGGGCCTGGCACATAGTAGGTCTCTGGTCACATATTTGAGTCATATAAGCTGGTCTTTAAGGAGTGCTTACGATGTGCAAGCTGCTTTCTAAGCACTTCCAGATAACTCCTTTTGTCCTCACATCAGCATGTGGAGCTGGCAGTAGTATCTTACAGCTGGGGACCCTTGAGATACAGAGAGGGGACGTCCCCAGGGTCACACAGGCTAGTAAGTGGAGGAGCTGGGATTCAAACCCAGGCAGCCTGGCTCCAAGGTCTGAACTGTAAACATGTGCTACGTCACCCCTGTATGGATGGATGCTGACGGGGGTCAGGGCAAGCGAGGTCAGGGATGGAGAGCTGAGACCGGGCCTATGTTTTGAGCAAGTTAGGAGGCCAGGGTTGCATTGACAGAGTTGAAAAATTAAGACACATCTCACTGGGGACCTCCTCTGCTTCCTGCGGTTGGAGCCAGCTGGCTGCAGAGTGTGTGCCCGCTGCCTGCTGCCTTATCAGGGGCTTTTTTTTTTTTTTTTTTTTTGGCAGTACACATAAGCAGATCTCTTATGGTTGCTATTGCTTCTGAAACAGTCTGGCACATACTTTTTTGAGATTGTGAAATAAAATCCCCACAAAGATCTGGCAGGTAACATAAATAAGTATAATTGACCAGATGTAAAATAAATAAGATTGGTAGAGATTGTCAAACTGAAACATGCATGTCCCACCTAAAGGAATTCAAAACTTCTTCTTTTTTTTACCTTTTTTCTTTTTTGTGAAAAAGAATACATATGCAAAAAGCAGTTTCAAAGCACATTACCACAATTAGTTATAGAACACATTTCAGAGTTTGGTTTGGGTTAAAATTCCCCATTTTAGGTTTTTACTACCAGCTGCTCCAAGACACTGGAGCCTAAAAGATGTATCAAAATAATGATTCAGCAATCCTACTCATTTGTTAAACCCTACCTTCTCTGTATAACTCCATCATCACCTTTGATCTTTCTCCTACTCGTTAGGGGTATTTGGGCTATGCCCATGCTAACTTTTTCATGTTGGAAGGGGCTGCCGATAATATGGGCTAGGGGGGTGAAATTTTATGAATGGCTTTTGAAGAAGAGAGCTGGATGGGCTGGAAAGATACTGGGGGAACTCATTCAGTTATTACCTCTGCTTTATAGAGGAAGAAAAGAAGCCTGGAGAGGTTAGGAGCCTGGCTCCAGTGCCCAGGAACTTCACCAGGATAGACGGGCAGGCCTGCCTGTGGGTTCCCAAGCCCATATCTGGGCTAGCATGGAGCCCAGGAGCTCTGAAGCGTCAGCTGGGAGGCTGAGAGGAACCCGGAGCCAGGGCATGTTGGCACTTTGATACAGTTACTGCAAATCACCACCACCAGCTTGGGTCATGTTACCTGAGGCCTAATGTTTGGAATGCAGGAGGGGAAACTTACCTCTGGGCTGCACAAGCCACCCCAGGATCCTGTGCTCAGCCCCTGCCCAGCCCTAAAGATAGGGACAGGCTGAGTTCAGGGCAGAGATTGAGGAGAGCTGGTGTCGCTCAGCGTGGAGAAGAGCAGCTCAGAGCTGTCCATGTGCTGTCTTTCCACCCATAGCTGAGTTCCTGATACCCTCCTCCAAGTTCAGCTAGGGCAGCTCTGAGCTGGGTTCCTTGCACTAGGGAAAGGGGGTTCTGGGCCCTCTGCCATTCCTGTGGCTCACTGGCATCCAAACACCTCAGATTTGGACCATGAAACACAAACCCTGCTAGGCCATGGCCGTGGGGGCCAAGAGCCTGGCTCGAGAGACTCTGGACTGAATGTAAGTGAGAAATCAGGATTTAAGGGATGATTTTGATGACTGAATCATTATATAAATATTCCTTTTGGCTTTCTGGCGTATCGGAGTAGAAAGGGAAATATCTGAACTCTCTGAATTGTAATCCAGCTGCCTTGATCTCTGATAATGGTTGTATAGCCTTTATCTCCTGCCCCTGTGATTATAAAAACCTGTGACAAAACTTCATCTGTATCTAGTTATCCAGGCTTTCAGTTTTAGAGTCTTATAATCACTAAAGATAGCCCCTGATGGCTGTTAAGGAAGGGTCCCCAAGTCCCAAATGATCTTGATGACCAAAACTGGATTTAACCTAAATTAAACTGGATTTAACCTACTGACATGCACAGTGGTTTAGACTTTAACCCACAAGTCACCTATACCCCATTCCGCCATTGTCTTTCACAGGTTGGGTGACTAAGCATGTCATCAGTCTGCACACGCTCAGTAATCAGGTCACCCCTAATTACATCACCTGGGGCCACTGTGCTCCTCATCCTAAACCCTGCCCACCTCTTCTCTAATTACTGCAGTTCCGGGAGACAGATTCTGGGCCTTAGGCTATCTGCTCTCCTACTCTGCGCATAGTAACAAACTCTTTCTCTCTTTGATACCCTGATGTCTCAGGACTTGGTTATTGAGTGCACTGGGCAGAAAAACTCACGGTCTTCGTCCAGTAACATGAATCCAGCTCTGGATTCCAAGCGGTCAGAGAGTTCACCAAGCTTCTTGGTGGGGGTGGGTTGCCTGGATTTGGAGGCAAGCGCTCCTCTCTTTGTGCCTCAGTTTCCACATCTACAAATTGGGAGCATGCGGTATTTAACTTCCAGTGTGGTGGATGGATATAGAGAAGAGAACGCGTGCTTGAGCTTCATAAACCATATTCGACAGTCACAATTTTAGTACTGCTCTTGTTATTGCCTCAAAATGTCAGGAAGGAGATGTCAAGATAGGATTAGATGTGCAAGAAAATTATCAGGGGAGGGAGCAGAAGAGTGCAGGGAGAGCCTCAAATTGCAGTAGCAGATCTGACACTTGTGAAAGGAGACAGGGAAGGAAGGTGGAATAAGAAGAGCATTGAGGTGTAGTGCAGTTCCAAAAAAGAAACGTTTCCACTAGAGGAGTCCTGGGTCTCGCCTGAAAGTTCCTGCATTATTAGTAGCTGCCTGGGAGGGGTTCACGGTGGCCTCAGCACAAATGCGGCGGTGGATCTAGAGAGACCATTGGTCACCTATGCTTCTGGCAGCAGGAGATGCAAGTGACACAATTTCATGGCTACTGTGATCATCATTATTCCAAACTTGTCAATACCCCAGAACTGGCTGGGCTGAGCCCTGCCGGGGAACCAGAGGTTATTTGGAGCTCAGGGGCTGAGGTTTGTGTTCTAAACTGAAACGTGCTTCCCCTCCTCACGTTCCCAGACGGGAAGGTTTCTAAGTATTACTGGAAATTCCTGCCCCATAACCAGGCAATGGGCTGGAGAACTGAGCCACCAGAGGTGTGGGAAGTAGCAGCCAAAGGGGCTTGGAGACAGATTTAAGTGCAGCAATTAATAAATGGATGGGTGGATGGGTGGATGGACGGATGGATGGATGAAAAAAAAGAACTAGTAAAGAATACAGATAGCTTACTATTCCAATCTCAGAGTGGGGAAAGCCTTTCTAAGCACAGCTCCAAAGCCATAGACAAATTCTGGTAAATTTGTGGGCATCAAAATTTAAAAGTCTTTATGTAAAAAAAGAAAGAAAAACATAATGAAAGTTAAAACAGAGATAATATCTGCAGTATGTATTTGACAAAAAGTCAATATTCCTACTATACAAGGAATTCTTAAAAATTCAGATAAAGATGAACAGCCCAGCAGTGAAAATGAATAAAGAATTTGTACATGCGGTCTTCAGAAGAGGAAATAAATGCGAATGGCTAATAAGCATTTAAAAAGATGGTCAACCTCAAAAATGAGATAGCATTTCCACCTAACAGAGTGACCTCAACTAGAAAGGCTGATGGACTCAGTGAGGACAAATCTGTGAGGAAAAAGCAGTCCCACACATTATGAGTGGGCGTAAATTTGCACAGCTTTCTGGAAGTCTCTTTTGCAATATATAACAAAAGCATTAACAATCGTACATGCTCTTTATCTTGCAATTTCTCGGAGGTGGATGAGTGCCCCAAAATACAGATTTGAAGACATACTTCAAATCCTTTTCGATAACAAGGAAAATTGGAAACAATAAATGGTAGATCAGATAAACAAACTGCAGTTATCAGGCAGCAGAACACCATACGGCTTTCGACAATGTTTATGTAGATATGCGTTTATCGAAGTGAAAAATGGCCACAATGCATCATATGGAAAAGCATAGCAAAGAAGACATTCATTAGAATTTGATTGTGGAAATTCACAATACACACATATATACTTACATATATACATATGTATAGTTCAGAAGTGGTTAGAAGACATGCACTCAGGAAGATAGATTTACTGGTTTTGAAGGTTTTACAATGTATATTTTCTAATTTATTTCTTAAAATCAGGATCAGCCTCTCCCATTTGATGGGGAATCTGAGGATCAGCGTGGACAAGCCTCCTGTCTCTGGGCTGCCTCTGCTGTCCTGGGGGCCCTTTTCAGTCTCCCAGGTCTCTACTGTGTTGCCTTAGGCAGGTCCCTTCTGTCTCTGGGCTGGTCTGAAAAGGAAGGGGCTCTTGAAGCCCCTCAGTTTAGTTTCTCAGCCCGGTGGGGAGGTCTCAGGATGGCTCAGTGCCCTCACTTCCCTGCCCATCTCCCCTGCCAGGAGAGCTGGCCTGATCAGCAAGGCCGCTCCAAGTCTTGTCCAGGATGACCAGAAAGTGCCAGAAATTTCATCACACCAGGCGGAGGGGCGGGTGGGGATGAGTCACGAGTGAATCGGGCCCCAGGAGTGGGGGCCGACCATTCCCAGATGGGAGGTGTCAGGCCAGGCAACTTTCCTGGAATAAGCAGACAGTTTGAGAAAGTGTAGATAAACCCCAGAGTGAAAGAAAAAATTTTAATGGTTCCCCGCCTGCCCCTACCATTCCATTCACATCAACCCCTCTCAGCATTCTGTCAAAGGGACACCCAGGTCCTGCTTACATTCTCGGGGTGATGGAGAACTCACTACTTCGCTATAATTTGTTCCAAGCCAGGTAGGGAAATGCGTGCAGACTCTGGAGTGAGACTTTGGGGTCCTAGCTATGTCAGTGAGCCTCAGTTTCTTTCTTTAAAATGGGGGTAATATGTACCTAGCACCTGTAGGATTGCCTTAATTAAATGGATTAATCGTATTGGTGCTTATTAAAATCTTTGCCCACAGTGTGTGATAAACAAGTATGGGTTTATTTTTCATTCCATTCGTGGTTCCCTTTGTTTAAGGCAAGTCACCCTTGGAGAGAGTCTGGATATCCTAAATATCTGATCCCCACTGGTTAACCCCAACAGACAAATGGGGGCCTGGGAAGGCAGGCACAGGGCTTTGTCTTTAATAGCCTCCATTAGACAAATTCTAACAGGCGAGACTCTTGCGTCTGCAAATAACAAAGCTCTAGCTCAAACTGGCTGAAACCCCCAACGGAAATTTATTGGCCCATAACTGAAAAATCCAGGGGTGGGATGGCTTCAGACAGAGCTATAATCAGGTGCTTAATAAATATTAATGTTATCAGAAAGTTCTCTCTCTCTCTCTGTTTCTGTCTCCTCCTCTCAGCTCTGCTTTCCTTTGTGCTGGTTCTCCTAAAGGTGCCCCACAAGCTCCAGGCTCCTACCCCACAGCTGAGCTACAGAGTAGAAAGAAAGTGCTTCTCTCTTCTGGCTGCACTCCAGGCAGAGCCTGCCTCAAATAAAGGGACCCCCTCACTTGCGTCTCATGCCCATGTCTGAGCCAGTCACTGTGGCTGGGTGATGGAATATTCCAGCTCCATCTGAACCTATGGAAAGTAGGGGTTCTTTAGAGGAGACTTGAGGGGCTGGGACCTGGAATAAGGGACATGGGTGGACAGAAACCACAGATAGAGATTATGCAGGTCTCCTTGGGGAGGTCCCAAACCATGAGCTTTTGTGCAAGATTAGAGCAGGTGCATTTGAGTTAGATATTGGAGTGGATGGATGATTGTTAAATCTAGACTGGGCTGCCATAACAAGGAGACCCTAAAGCCTCAGGGCTTACTGTGCTAGCTGGAAGCTGTATGTACCCCAGAAAAGACCATGTTCTTTTAATCCATACCTGTGGATGCAGAGCTACAGTGGGTGGGACCTTTCGATTAGGTTATTTCAATTGAGATATGACCCACCCAATTCAAGGTGAGTCTGAATCCTTTTACTGGAGTCCTTCATAAGAGGATAAGAGATAAGAAACAAACAGATCGAGAAGCTAAGAGATGAAATCAAGAGAAGCTCACAGAAAAAGCCCAAGAGGGGAAGCCCCTGGAACCAGAAGCTGAAAGCAATAAAATCTGGGCGTGATGGACCAGCAGACGCCAGCCATGTGCCTTCCCACGTGACAGAGGAGTCCCAGCAACCTGTCTTCAGAATCCAGGCATCATCCTGCGGTTGCCTTGAGTTGGGCATTTTCACTGTATGAAAACTGTAAATCTGTAACCTAACAAATCCCCATTGTAAAAGCCAGCCCATTTCTGGTTTATCGCATTCTGGCAGCTTTAGCAAACCGAAACACTGAGCCAGTTTAAAAGTATATTTCTTTCGTGTGTCGGTCTAGGCCAGCTATGGGTGCTTCACAATTATCAGGGGTGCTTCTTCCATCAAAATAGGACTCCCACCTCAAAATACAAGACTGCTGCTGTGTCAGGTCTGCATTCCAGCCAGCAAGCAGGAAGGGGAAAAGGAAAAGAGGAATGCACATTTTTTCCCTTTTTTTTTTAATTGTGAAAGAAATAACATATATACAAAAAAAGCAATACATTTCAAAGCACAGCTCAACAATTAGTTATAGAACAGATTTCAGAGTTTGGTATGGGTTACAGTTTCACAATTTTAGGTTTTTCCTTCTAACTACTCTAAGACACTGGAGACGAAAAGAAATGTCACTGTAATGATTCAGCAGTCATACCCACTTGTCAAATCCTGTCCTCTCAGTTTTAACTCCTCCTTCTCTCAATTTTTAGGGGTATTTGGGTTATGCCTATTCAAACTTTTTCATGTTGGAAAGGGCTGTTGACAATTTGGAATAAGGAGATACAACCAGTTGATGTTCTGGAGAGGCTGGCCCCTCTGGGTTTCAGGACTTATCTGGCCTAGGAATCCATCTGGAGGTTGTAGGTTTCTGGAAAGTAATCACAGTGCATGGAACCTTTGTAGAATCTCAGACAGAAAGAATCCTAGGTGTTGTTTAGAGTTGCCAGGACATTCTTTCCTTTTAAAAGCATGAACCAAAAGCTGCCCATGTTGCTTCTGCTCCCATTCAATGGTGCAAAACTTTCAGTCCTACCTGGCTGCAAAGAAGGCTAGGGATGGGATCTTTGGCCAGGCAGCCCTGTGTCCAGCTAAAACGTCTCCAGTTGTGTTTCGGACATGAACAGTTGGACAACGAGTAATTTCTGCCATAGGTGGAAAGGATCTGGGTGGATGCAACAGGATTTGTGGTGGGATGGGAAAAGATAGGGAGATGGGAAAGTTCCCGGTGTACAGTAACGAGTGAGCTTTCAATTGGTTGGAGAGTGGGTGCTGGGAATAGGGACAAGGTGTAATTGGGTAAATTCAGGACGAAGCCTGAATTTTGTCCCAGGGATTGTTCGTGTGCCCCCACGTCCAAACTCCAATGTCAGCAGCTGCCCTCGGTCACCCTTGGGCCTCCGGGTGTGTAGATGGATGATGTGGCCTGCTCTGGGGAGGATGGATGAGGCGGAGAGGACCTCCTGGAGACCAGGGTCATTTGGGCAGGGGTGCTGGCGTGGGCACGTCCGGTTCAGCCCTTGGGGAGAGATGCAGCTGGAAGAAGGAGACCAGAGTGAGGCCCTCCAAGGAGTGTTTTCCAAAACTGACAGCAACTTACAATCAACGGGAGATTTAAAGAAACATTGGTGCCCATCTCTACCCTCTGGAGATTCAGATTTAATTGTTCTGGAGTAAAGACTAGATTACGGCATTAAAAAAAGAACCCAGGTGTTTCTAATGCACTGCCAGATCTGAGATACCTTATTCTAAAGCTGAAGCCTGGGGTGGCACTGCTCCATCGTGCTATTCTCTGGAGGAGGCGGCCAGCTGTCTGAAAATCACCGCCTATCGCCTTTGAATATCTTTGCTATATTTCTGGGATTTTCCCCCTGCTCCCCCCAGGAGTCTTGTTGGGGCCAGATATTCCCTTTCTGAGCCTTCTTTACAACTGGGGACAGACCAGACCACCCCACCCTCAGCTCCACCCCTGCACCAGCTGGGTGTGGCTTCCCCAGGGTTTGAATGGGAGATGAGGTGTGACAAAGCAGGCCCAGTGCAGAATTCATTCTTGGAAAGCAGCATCAGCAGAAGACCCGGCCAGGAGCCTCAAGCCCACCATTGGAGGGGTGGGCAGGGACCACTGAGTCCAGGAGATAAAGTCAGAGGGAGATGCAGAAACCAAGAGGCACAGATAAGGTGAGACACAGAGATAGACACAGAAAGGGAGAGAAAAGCTCCGGGGAGAGTGAGAAATATGAGAAAGAGACATAAATGCATCATTAGAATGAGATACCAAGAGATACAGAGAGGGGTTGAGTGACAAAAAGAAACCCAGAAAGGCAAAGCTGGAGTAACAAGCAGAGGACAAGAGAGAAAGTTGTGAATGTCCTAACTGCCACTGAACTGCACCAGGTATGCACAGAGATTTTTGGGTGCTGTTGCCTGCTCTCTTCCCTCCGGGTTTGGTTCCTGGAGGAACCAAATTAGGTTGTTTGCAAGTAATGATACTATCAACAACAGCAAACGTTTAGTGGAGGTCTTATCAGTGCCAGACAGTGTTCTAAGCATCTCAGTTACAAAACAATCCTGGGAGGGAGGAACTGTTTTACAGATGGAGATACTGGGAGCCAAGAGATGAAACCACGTGCTGAAGAATCACACGGGGAGGGTGTGGATTTTAAATCGAGGTCATTTGGCTCCAGTGTCCATGCCCCTGAACTCTGTGTTGTTGTCATGCTGGTGGCTTTTATTATCGCTGTTACTCTCATTTTTCAGATGTCCATACTGAGGCTCAGAGAAGGAAAGCATCCTATCCAAGGCTACTCAGCGAGGACCCAGAGCTGTGCAGTGCAGCAAACATTCTCCTCCCCATCTGGGCTGGCCAGGTGGGTGGAGGTGAGCTGAGTCCTGGTGTCTCAGTGCCCAGGAGGCTAGTGACAGTGTTGTTGCTGTAACTAGCACTACTGCCTGCTCTGTCTGTCTTGGTCTTATCTGCCTGAAACCCCCACAGTCTTGTCTTGGCCAGGTCCTGGGCCCCAGATTCCTAGGGGGTGATGCATGCTTTCTCTGTGATAACAGTCCTGGCTGGGCTCCCAAGGGGATGGTCACCATGGCGGCATCTCCGGTTCAGATAAAAGGGGACAGGAGACCTGTCTCCACTTTATCTCATGGAAAGCCCTGGCCAGGCCTTGGGTTCTGCAGTGAGGCCAAATCTCAGCTCACTGCAGCAGGAAGTGAGGAAGGGACCCTCACTGTCGCTGGAGAGGTAGCCAGTGGGCGGTGGAGCTCTTATCCATTGGACCACCCTACCTACCTTCATTTACAAACAAAGGAAAAAGTCAACCAGTGACAAGTACTAGGATGAGAACGCAATAGAGAAACAGGATAGAGAGTGCCTTGGGTATGGGCAGTTGCTACCTCTGCTAGGCTGGTCTGGGAGAGTGTGAGGGGGTGGTGAGATTTCAGCTGCTATCTCAAGGCAAGGAGAAATCATTCACTGGAAGATCTGAGGCCCAGTGCTCCAGGCAGAGGGAACAACACATGAAAGACTCTGAAGGGGGAATGGGTAGAGGGCCCAGAGAGGGGAAGGTACTTGTTCCAGGAGGGGCCGGCAGTGCCTGGGTCCTCAGTTAGAAGGCTTAGTTCCTCTGTCTCTCCCGGTTCCTCTGTGGCAGGCCCTGCCTGTGCTGCCGAGGCATTTAGGCTTCAGTACCTTCCAGCTGTGTGACTCTGGGTAGGCTCCTTCCCTTCTCTGTGCCTTGGATCGTGACTGCCTCACCGCTGGGCTGGGCTGCGGGGAGACCCCTGGGGGTGGGGTGGGACACACTCTGGGTTTGTGGCTGCTGCCCAGGTGTTAGGTAGAGACCGCTGGGCCCTGTATCTCTGGGCAGGGCTCGGAGGTGGTTCTGAGCCCCGGGTCCTGCAGAATGTGGCCCCAGGATTGAGGGAGACACTGAGTCCAGGAGATAAAGTCAGAGGGAGATGCAGAGACCAAGAGGGACAGATAAGGTGAGACACAGAGATAGACACAGAAAGGGAGAGAAAAGCTCAGGGGAGAGTGAGAAATATGAGAGAGAGACATAAATGCATCATTAGAATGAGATACCAAGAGATACAGAGAGGGGTTGAGTGACAAAAAGAAACCCAGAAAGGCAAAGATGCAGTAACAAGCAGAGGACAAGAGAGAAAGTTGTGAATGTACTAACTGCCACTGAACCGCACACCTTAAACCGGTGAATTTTATGTTATGGCATTTTATCACAATAAAGAGAGAGAGAGAAAAAGACAAAACAGAGACTCAGTTGGAGAAGCAAAGAGGAGAACAGACAGACAGAGATAGAAAGACAAAATTCCTGGCCTTTCTTCCAGCCTGACTTCGGGCTTTGGGATCTGATGTTGGACCTCAGGGATGCTGGGAAAGGGGTCTGTCCCCAGGTCCAGGCCCATTGGGCCCAGGGGGTTTGGGGACAGTCCCCTTTCCACTGGGCTGCTCCGGTGCCATAATGTTTGCCCTGGTCTGGCAGTGCCTGGAATTTCCTTGTGTGGGTTTTGGGGGTGGGGTTCTGAGGCCTTGCCCAGGGAGAAGGACACTTCACCAACTGCTTGCCCCCTGTAGGGCCTCCTCCAGACTCAGGTTCTGAGTCAAATAGGGTTCCTGGGGGGGGGGGGGGGGGGGTGCGGGATGCCCCACCCTGCCTTGATGTTGGGGTTCCAAGTCACTGTAATTGATGTTATTGGAGTTTACAACTTGCCCTGTGGTCACTACCTGTTGGGCCTTGACCTGGAGTTGCCCAGTTCAAGAGAGGAGGTTGCTGAGCTCAGAGAGGTCAAGGACCTTGGCCGAGGTCACACAGCGCTCACAGGCAGCAGCACCGTAGCTTGGAAAAGGGGCAAATCTGCCCTGTCCCAAAGCTGGGGGCTTGGAACCCTTTGCCCAGGGACCTGTAGTAGCAGTGGGGCCTGCCGGGTCCCAGAGGGAGTTTCCAAGGCAGGAAGCCAAGGGTGGGGAGGCTAGGTCCAGGCTGGGCCTGCCTTCGGACCCCACCCCACCGGTCTGCGTCTTGGTAGTTCTGTACAGCAGGCCCCTTAGGAACAGGTCCAGGAACCCATTTTCCTCCCGGGTGGGGCCACTGAGGGTCAGGCTGGCTGAAGAGGACCGAAGCCCACAGCCTGCGGGCAGCGGCGCCAGGTCTGGAGCTGAGAGTTTAGTCTGGGCGGGGGAAGAGGGAAGAGGGCGCTGGGAGGATGTGTGGGGAGGTGGGGTAGGAGTGGGGATTGGTGCTCGGGGCTCCGCGGCGAACGCGCCAACTGGCCTCGGGCGGGCACAGCCCTCCCCTTCCTGGGGTTCGCGCCTCTCGGCTGAGTAGCAAGTCTGGGACGCCCGGACCGGCCCCCTCCCCAGCGGAGCGGTGCAGACCCCGCCCCGGAGGCGGGGGCAGGGAAGGGGGCTGGGGGCCGGCTCGGGACCGCCCCTCCCGCGCCTTGCCCCGCCCCACGCCGCACACAGCTCAGGGGCGCTCCGGCTCGCGGCCGCACCGACGGGCAGGCGGACTGACGGACGGAAGGACGCGCGGACCGTACCGAGGTGAGTCCACGCGGATCCCCCCTCACGCCCTGGGGTCTCCGTGTCCCCGGGTCTGTCCCGCGACCTCTCCAGGTCGCCCTTCACCGGATGCAGCTCGGGGGCGCCCGGACGCACCGACGGTCAGACGGACCGAAAAGGACGTGCGCAAGGCGTCTCGGGGTGACCACGCCTTTGTCCCTCGCAGCCGGACCCCCCTGGGGCCTCACGTCCCCGGGTCCCAGCCCGAGGCATGACCTCCCACAACCACCCCAATGCAGTGCGCAGGGGCCCATTATACAGATGCCGGCCCTGAGGCGGGCGCGCGCGCCCGTGGTGTGTGTGTGTGTGTGTGTGTGTGTGTGTGTGTGTGTGTGTGTGTGTGTCCACCTTCGCGGGGTCCCTCTGCTCCAACCCACCCTGGGTCCCTTGCTGCTTCCCATAGCTCACCTTTCCCCTGCCGCAGCCCCTCCCCCAGCACCCCCCCACTCTCCCCCCCACCCTCGCTCGCAGGGTCTTGCAGCCCCTCTTGTCCCAAGGCTCCAGTACCGACCCAGAGCCAGAAAGACTTGGTCAACCCCCTCCCCGTCCCCCACGCCCCCCAGGTATTGCACCACCATCGTCACACTCGCAGCCGACCCCCACCCCATTCACACCCCCTGCCGCACACACATACACATACACTCACACCAATAGCCAACAGAAGTTCTTGCACACTTTGCATAGCCGCAACTACCTCCCCCCTGTCCCTGACTTTGGTCCCCCCATGCCCTCAGTCTCCCAGCCTGGCACCCAGACCTCCGTCCACCCTCCGGAATTTTTCCCAGGCTCATCTCTCTCACATGCTTTTCACACACACACACACGCTTCATATGCCTATGCCTTGCACACGCAGGGCACAACAGCTGCGTCTCGGATATCTATCACACAGCTGTCTGTTAAGCACGTGTGCCCCTCTGACACACACGTCTGTCACCCGCATGTCTTTATTACGTCCTTGCATCTCTATCACATGTGTCATACATGTGTGTCTTACACTCTCAATACCCGGGGGTCAAACAATCCCACACGCGGCGTCCCACCCACAGTGTCACATACATCAGTAAGCACAACTGCATGGTCACAGCTCCTTTGGGAAGCCCGGCCCATGGGCACTGCCCTCCCTGCTCTCAGGGATGGGATGGGGGCCTGGAGTGGGGTGTGGGGAACCGGCGGGCAGACGTTGGTCTTGATTGAGGTTCCCTGACCCTGGTGCCTGGGTGGTGGCTGGGAGCAGGGAGAGGGGGCTCAGCCTTCCGGGTGGGCCTGACTCCTGCTGGCCTCCCCGCTTCCCCAAGCTGGGTGCTGCTCCCCAGCTTCATTGCTGTCCCAGGGTCTCACCCCCATCTCAGCTTTGTGAGGCCAGTTGGGCTGGTCTGAAGCTGGTCTGAGCCTGCAGGTGTCGCTGCGACAAGCCTAAAAGAAAAAGAGCGATGGTTTGGGTGCATCCCTGCAGAAGGGGTCAGTCGGGGGCCCTCCGGCACTAAGCCCTGATGTGTTGGTGGCAGCTGGGACAGTGTCCCTGCAGACACCAAATGCGTGTTTATGGCCGAGCGATTGGGGCCCCCAGCCACCCTGACCCCATGTGCAAAATGGGGGTGAAGATTCCCCAGCTGGAGGGAAGGGGGGGACGCCCCCTGCCTGCTCTCTGGACCGACCCGCCTCCTCTCTTGCATTCAGAGTTGTGTCATGGGGGAGCAGGGGATGAAGTCCAAAGAATCTTATTCCAGAGGCGCAAACCTGGCACCCCTGCCATGGCTGGCCCTGTTTGTGTTTGGTTTGGCTCTCATTGTGTTATTATAATTAAACAAAAAATTAATTAGCTGCCAGCATTTACAAATAGGCAGGTTTCACATGAAAGTCCGGATTTCCGTCCTCTCTTGAAAAAAACCCCAAGGTCTAGCAGCTTGGGGTCTGCATTCCCACGGGGGGCCCTGGACTGGTACTGTAGGTCCCTCGCCTCTGTGCAGGAGCAGGGGCAGGGGGTGGCCCTGCAAATCATTCCCAGCTCCTGCTTGGCCTCCGCAGGTCTCCGTGCTGGCTGTTGTGTGCTGCTTTGTCCACCCCGGGCTAGTCCTGTGGGTGGGGAAACCTTAAGGGAGCTTCCTACCAGCTGAAGGCCTTAGTCATAGCAACTCCGAGCGGCGCGCCCTGGAGCTGGGACCAGCTTTGGGATGGGCAGGCGCTCTCTTCTGGACCGTGGCCTGGGGGCCTGGGGAAGAAGGCAGGAACTCACCTCATGCAGGGAAAGGACGTGCTCAAGGCTAGCCCACATCTAGCTCCTTTCTTTCCAGATTTTTGCAGTGACCCTGCCAGGGAGCCTTCTTATTCCCTGTTTGACTGATGGGGAAACTGAGTCTCCAAAAGGGCAAGTGTCTCATGGCGACAAAGGGGTGGAGCTGGGATTTGAACCTGTGTTTTCTGACTCTAAAGCCTTTCGCCACTGCTTCCCATTGAGTCCAGCAGAATGAGGACTTGATCTCATTTGTCCTGGGGGAGTTCCCTGAGCTGGGTCTGTTGCCTGATATATAGTAGGTGCTTAATAAGTGTTTGTGGGATGGCGAATGTCAGCCTAGCTTACATTCTCCGCAGGGGTCAGGATGGATCTGAGGTGCAGATCACCCACAGTCCGAATGACTGTTCAAAATCCTTTTTATGGGCCATGGAATGCAGCCCCATTGTCCAGCCTGGACCCACGACCCATTTTTGTCCTCAGCATTGGGCCCCGTTGTGGTGTGTCCTGTTGAATATCCGATGAAGTTTCTGCCTTGTCTTTAGGGGGAGTGGGGTCGAATGTTTTTTTTCCCCTTAAACACCTAGTCAGCTTTGGCAGATGAGCTGCACGTCCTCAAGGGGACCAAATCACACAGAGGGACAGCAGGTCCCGCTTCCTTGCTCGTGCCCACTCTTTGGGTGGCATGGGGTGGGGCCGTCACTGCATGATTCTAAGTCCTGGTTCCTGTTCCTCTCTGCTCTGACTTGTTTGCCACGTGTGTGGAGCTGAATTTGTGGCAACTAAATTGCCCCCCATGCCTAGAGGCCTCCTGCTGATTGAATGAGGAGCTGGGGCTGGGGGTGCTGGGAGGCCTTGGCTCGTCCCTTGTACTTCCTGAGAGACAACAGGTGGCTTTTTTTTTTGCTTTTTTTCCTGCCAGGAAGGTACATTGCTGAGGCCTGGTTGGGCAAGGTGTGGGTCTAGGGTGGAGGCTGGGCCCTGTGCCACCTACTGTGTGTTCTTGAGTCTCAGTCTCTTCCTCTCTGTGAAATGGGTGCAGACTTACATCTTCCAGGGCTGCCTGTGGGGAGGGGAGGGGATGGAAATTCTGGGTATAGATTTGGGGGCTACTGGTTTCCTGAGCTCTGAGGGGCCTCCCTTAGCTGGAAGCCTTTCCCCAGGGTGCAGTTCTGTCCTGGGAAAGGATTCTGAGTACTGTCCTCTCTTGGTCCCTCAGGCCTGGGTGAGGGCAGGACCAAATTCTAGCACGCTAGAGCTGCCATGGGAGATGATGCTTTCCTGGGTTGAGTGTGGAAGTCCTTTGCTTTCTTGTGATTGCTTCAATAAACACGAGTCCAACAAACACCCTTCCTAGGTCAGGTAGGGGAGCTTGTGGTGAATGGTACAGACAGTGTCTCTGTTCTCATTCATACAGCTTATATTCTGGCTGGAGGAATAAGGTGGGAGGAATCAGGCAACAAATGAATGAATGAAGATGATTTCAGACAGGTAGAAAGGCGATAAAGCCAGCCGGGCCATGATTTATCCAGGGTAGGCAGGAGAGACTTTTGAGAAGGCAATTTCTGAGCTGAAGTCCTGGCAAAGCTAGTGCAAAGGTCCTGTGGTAGAATCTTGCTTGGTGTGTATGAAGAGAGGGAGAAGGCCAGGGCCGGGCAAGGGAGGGTAGGTGGGGAAGTGGCAAGGACAGGTCATGCGGGGCAGGGAGTCTGAATGCTATTGAAAAGTTTTGCACCAAGGAGCAAGAAGATCTGATTTCCACTGGAAGATACACTCGTTAGCTGCAAGAGGCTCTGCATATCTATTGAGAGGGTGTTGGCAGAAGTGCCACCTTCCCTGATAATCCATTCATTAGAGCTGGTTCTGTGCCAGGCCCTGTGCTGGGGGGCAGGTCTCCAGCGTGACTCCGGAGCCATTCTTACCTGGAGGAGCTCCAGGCAGGTGGGGGAGATGGGAAACACAGGAGGGCATTTCGGTGGTTACCCAGAGGGGTGGGGTAGGCGTCTGGGCATTTCCCACTGTCTGCCCTTTTATGCTCTCTGGTTTTCAAACCGTGTTACTGTGTTACCTGTCCAACACGCAGCATTAAAGAGCAGTTGGTGTGTGAACGTTCATTTGCAAGTGTGAAGTCAGGGTGTTTAAGGTGGTTTTAAAATTCCCTGCTTTACCAATTTTATTGCCTAGGGATTGAACTTCTTCCTGGCATCACATAAGAAAGTTTCCTCGGCGATTAAAATTATATGGTAACAAAGTCACTTTCTGCAAACTTTGGCAAAGGAAGAAAAGAAAAAGAAGAAAGAAACACCCACCTTTTCCTTCTCCCATTTTTTCTTAACCTCTTTTCCTTTGGGTGTGTTTCTTTCTGGTGGTTTGATTGCTGGCTCTTCCTGACCTGGGCATCACAGCAATTTCACGCTCTGCTCTCTTGCATTCACCATTCTGTCTTAACCTGTTTCTGTAGGCTTTCCTTTCGATCTGGCACTTGGCTACGGGCTCCAGACCCCAGAAGGGGCCAAGCAGGCCCAGTGCCTGAGTAGGGAATGTCAGATGCAGAGGGCAAGTCTGGGCATTGGAGTCCAACAAAATTCAAATACCAGCTCTGTCACTCACACACTCTGCTCCCACGGGACCAGTGATTTTGCCGCTCTGAGCGTCGGTTTCCTCATCTGTAAAATGGGCGCCATAAACCGTATGGCTCAGGTTTGTGGGAAGGAGGAAATGAGATCATTCGTTCATTCAAAAGATATTTATTCAATACCAACTGTTTGCTGGACGTTAAGCGCTAGGGATAATGCAGTGACAAGATAAGGCCCTCTCTGCCTGCGTGGAGTGTTTTTCTGGTAGGAGGACAGATGGGAGGCAAATAGATGCATGCTGTCCTGTGCCGGACCTGCATGGTCTCAGAGGCGCGAGCAGAGCTGGGTCTGAGCACAGGGAGGAGACGTGGGAGGGTCTTTTAGATAGAGCGTCAGAGAAGGCCTGGGAGGTAGCATTCGAGTGGCCCTTAGGTGAAGGTGGGCGTAGCTGGGGGAGGGATGTCCAGGCAGAGGGCATAGCAGCTCTAGGCAACAACAGCTCTGGGGACAGCCAGGGGACAGGGCCTGGTGAGTGAGGGGTGGTGGCCCGTGGGCCAGGCTTTCCATCTCATTCTGGCTGTGACGGGGTGCCGCGGGAGGACTCCGATTCGGGGAGGGGCGAGGCCCACCCCAGCTGGCCAGTGAGGAGCTGTGCGGAGAAGGGTGGTGGCGGTGCCAGAGGTAAGCAGTGGTCAGATTCGGGGCTTTCTTGGAAGGTGGTGAAGCTGCCAGGGTTTCCTGAAGTTTGATAGTGGAGCGAGCAAGAAAGAGAAGAGGCTGGGGTGACACGAAGGGTTTCACCCTGGTCGGGACTTTGCCGTAGCCCGGGGGGCCCCCTCCGAGGTAGGGGAGGCCTTCTCAGAGGTGGTGTCCTTGGGCCACAGGCAGCCCTGCCTCCGGGGCTCCTTCTGAATTCCGGGGGTGCAGGCACTGCCACTGGGCCCCTCCTGCATAGACCGGGACTGATGGCAGGGCAGATTTGGGGGCAGAGGGGTGGGGAGAGTTTGCCACTGCTGGGGCAGAATCACCCTGGGAGAGTTAGAGCCCTGATTGGATGTCCTAATAGGAGCAGCTAGGGAGGGACTCGCTGGAGTTGGGGTGCCCCAGGATGGTGGCTCCCTGAACTTCTGTGCCAGGGATGTGTCACTAGGGGTTCTGGTAGCTTCTGGTGTGGCCGGCCCCAAACTGGGTCCCGGATATCTGGAGTTAAAGAACCTTTTTGCTTTGCGGTCCCAGGGGACCCCTGAGACGCCTGTCCAGACAGTTCCAAACCGCTTGTCACAGAGAACACAGGCTATGGGATCAGGAGGGGGGCATCCTGCTGAGCTGCGGAGTGGTCAGGGAAGGCTTCCTGGAGAGGGTGATGCTGGCACTGTGATTGAGGGGAGACAGAGATGGGAGAAAGCCTGGCTTCTCTCGGGGGTATGGTTTTGGGGACAGGGCATGGATGAGGCTAGGGTGCCCTGAAAATTGGAGGATCTCAAATCTTGGTCTGAGGACAGGTGATGGGAAGCCTTAGGCATTTCTGAGCCAGGGAGGGACATGGCCAGACCTGTGAGGTTGGAGGTCCCTTTGGCCATCCAGATGTGGAGTCGAACCAGAGGGGGCCAAGACTGTGGGCCCAGAGCCCTGTGAAGGTGAAACCGAGGCTCAGAGAGGTGTGTGCCTGGCTGAGGTTGCACAGCGAGTCAGGAAGAAGGGCTAGGAAGGAACCAGGACTGTGCAGCCCTAAAGTGCTGCCGTGAGCAAGCTACCTTCTATAATGGGGTAAAACCAAGGCTCCCACACCCCATTCCCCACACCCCCCCTTCGAGCTGACCCCTTTCCAGTGCCCTTTCTCACGTCATTGTGCTCCATTGTCCTCACGGCTATTGGAATTTGGAAACGTTGCAAAAATGCCTGGCTCTCTTCTCATATATGGAGATTGTTGCAAAGAAAGTGCTGGTTGGGGAAAGGTTATTTCCTTCCTTGAGGGTGGGGAGCCAGGCTTTTATGAGGGGGGGGCTGTATCAGAGGCGGCCAGAGCTTCCCTGCCCAGGTCCCGGGCTGGTAAGGGAGTGGTTTCGTCCAACCTGGGGACAGACAGGGGATGCTGCTGGGAGCCTCAGCCTGGCCAGGGAGGAGCCGGTGAGGCGGCGACCTCATCTGTATGCAGTGGGAGCCCGATGGCCAGTGAACACGGAGTGGGGGTGGGGGTCCCCCTCAGGCCATGTCGCCGCTTTGGGCCTCAGTTTCCTCCTCCGTGAATTGAGGACTGACTTCCTGGCTCTTTGGGCATTTGGTACCCAGGAAAGACCTGGAATGTGGGAAGAGAACTGGGAGGCGGTGGGTGACAGTGTGGTGAGGGGTAGGCCAGGTGCGTGTGCGGGAAGCCCCGACGGTTGTCGTGCAGCCCCCTGGTCCTGAGTCCTGGGCTCTTTGCTTTCTCTCAGCCTCGGCTTGTGGCACCTGTAAAATGGGACTTGACCGTAGTCCCATTCCACTTCATAAGGCTGTGTGGAGATTGGCTCTTGGTGCGGAGTCCGGGCTTACGGAAGAGGCCTTGGTGCGGTTCTTTTGAGCCTTGGGGCCACCTGTCCTGTCGCTTTGTTCTGATCATTGCGGAACCAAACTTTGCATCCGGGCTTGTCCTCGTGCTCGGGTATGCACCAGGTCTTCTTCTTCTTCTTTTTTTAAATATTTCTATTGAGAACTCTTCACACACATACATTGCGTACATGGTGTACAATCAGGGACCCACAATATCATTACACAGTTGTGTCCTCCTCACCATGACCATTTTCTAGAACATTTGCATCACTCCAGAAAAAGAAAAAAGGAAAAACTCATCCATCCCATACCCCTTACTCCTCCCTCTCATTGACCACTAGTATTTCCAGCTACCCAATTCATTTTACCCCTTATCCCCCTTATTATTTTTTATCCACACTTTTTTTTATTACCCATCTGTCCATACCCTGGATATAAGGAGCATCAGACACAAGGTTTTCACAATCACACAGTCACACTGTAAAAGCTAAATAGCTATACAGTCATCTTCAAGAATCAAGGCTACTGGAACACAGCTCAACAGTTTCAGGTACTTCCCTCCAGCCACTCTAATATACCATAATCTAAAAAGGGATACCTACATAATGCATAAGAATAGCCTCTAGGATAACCTCTTGACTCTGTTTGAAATCTCTCAGCACTGAGACTTTATTTTGTCTCATTTCTCTCTTTCCCGTTTTGCTCAAGAAGGCCTTCTCAATCTCTTGATGCCGGGTCCCGGCTCATCCCGGGAGTCCTGTCCCACGTTGCCAGGGAGATTTACACCCCTACACCAGGTCTTAACACACCTCCCTAATTCTCCCTCCTTAACCTGGGGCTGTAAAGTGAAGACGGGCCTGTCTGACCCATGGGCGTCCCAGCATCCCTGGCTGCTGCTGTGGCCGAGAGGGCATGTCCCAGAGGGGACACTTCTGTTCTTTCTTGGGTAGAAAACCAACTGGGTGTTGGCTTCCTCCTTCAATAAAAAAGATGATTAGCATTGCATATCATGTTTTGTTTTTTTTTCATCTCCTTCTTAATATTTTATTATTACTTAATATTTATTAATTGCTCACTATGGCTTAATATTTTTCTTTAATGGGATAAGTTATACTTATTTTAGGATAAGTTATACTTATTTTGTCACATCTGTAGATAGAAATCAGCATCACTCCTAAAATCAGAAATATTCATACAAATAAATGTAACAGGAAACAGAGTGGTACTCTGAAATTCTAGCTACCTCTGTTTCCTGCCCTGGGTTTTGAGTCCAAGTCCTGCCCTTTCTTTGTGAAAAAAGAAAGTCAGCAGGTGTCACAAAGATGATAAAGGCAAGACAGTGGTATGGATATGCCCTCTGATGTCCTAAATGATTAAAAAAAAGAATACAGAAGGGGATAAGTATTCATCAGGGAACCACTGATATTTGCTGCTCTGTCCCTGAACACAGGAAATGACCATAAACTGTGGCCTCCAGCTCCCCGCCCTGCTGGCTGGGATGTTGTCAGCCTCGCATCCCTGGAGGAACTCCTCCCACCTTCTGGGCCCTCCTTGGGACCCTTTGAGCTGGGGCCTTGGGGCCAGGCCAGGAGAGGAAGCTCCCAGCGCCTCCAGCAGGGGTGTCATCTCCCAGCCAAGGTCTCTGGTTCTCGGAAGTGGCGGATTCCCATTTCTCTTGGGTGCTGGAGTCCTCCTTGCCATGCACCCCCCACCCTGAGAACCTTCTGCTGCCTGGGGAGAGCCCCTGACAGTGAAGGTGTCTTAGCCTGGAGAGTCCTGCAGCCTGGGCTCTGTGCCAGGGAGAAGGAGCACCTGGAGGCGGGACCCACAGCAGGCAGGGTCTCAGAGCCAGTGCCGGGCGCTGAGGGGGAGAGGGGGTGGTGGGGCATGGCAAGACCCAGCTAGGCCCAGTCCATGGAGGAGGCCTGGCTGCATCAGGAAGGTGCCTTGTAAACTGTGAAGTGCAGTGCCGAGGAGAGCGGAGGTCATGAATCGTACTCTCCAGGGGTAATGACTCTGTCGTGGCCAGTTGGCCACTTAATTAGAGATGGGACCTGGCATGGAAGAAAGTTTGTCCCGTTCTCTTTCCCCACCTGTGTAATTGACTACTGAGGGCTTGGTGACATCAGCTGCCTCTCCCCAAAATACCTCACTGTGACCTCCTGGCAGGATAGGCCTGACCCAAGAAGTGCTCCCTCGGGATGGAGCTGGCTTCCTGTGCAGGGGATGGAAGAGTGACCCCAGGGGTTGGTTTGGTCACCCATATCCTGGGCTTGGCCTTCACAGTGGTTTCCCCTGCTTCTGGCTTCAGAAGTGGGGCCTACTGTCCATTGCTGGGGCTGGGGCCTCCCTTGCCTCCCGTTCAGAAGCAGAGGGCCCCGCTGCATCCTCAGGGAGGGACCCAGTGATCAGCTCGCCCTGGAGGAAGCTGCAGCTGGGGGCTCTGGTGCCATCAGGAGTCTCTCTCCTCATCTTTGTTTCGTCTCTGCTTTCCTCTGTGAGCCAGTTTGATGATCTCAAAGTGGTAGGACATGTGGGCGCCTTAGCTTGGAGGCCTCATGGCTCACAGTTTCTTTGACCAGGGACCAGGGATGGTTGGTCTGTGTTTTCCTTTAGTTGCAGTTTAAAATCCTGGGAAAGAGCTCCAATTGCCTCAGCTTGTGTAAAATATCTACTCTGGGCCAGTCAGCTCTGGCCAGTGGTGAGGTCGTATAATGATGGGATTGCCGTGGCTCCAGGGGCCTCCTTCTGTCTTGAGTTCTTTCCTGAGAATCAGGGAATCGAGTGACCCAGGCTGCCACCACAAGCTGCCTACTGCAAGGACAATGCTTAGTAACTGCAGAAACCCATTCATTCTTGGGATCAAGTTGGCAATGAAGACATAGTTGTTATTCTTGTATTACTCTTGCAAATGGCAGAATTATTTTGGATGAAGGTGGTAGAAAGGACAACTGAAGCAAAAGAAGTTGGCACTGAAGAATACAGAGGTCCAGCGTCAGGTGTGGTGGTATCCAGGGGCTCTAAAGATGCCCTAGGACCAGGTCTTTATCTCTTGCTCTGCTTTTCTCTAAGTCAGCATTATTCTCAGGCATTCCCTGCCCACATCGTGGCCAGATGGCCCCAGCAACCCCAGGATCTCCAGCAGCCCTAGTCTTAGCTTAGCAACCCCAGAGCAAGGAAGCCCCTCTTTTCCATGAGCTCCTGCCTGGGCTCAGCTTGGATCATGTGGCTGTCCCTCACTCATTACCGAGGATGCAGGAAGGAGGCCTCTCATTAGTTATCCTGCAGTCCCCACAGCCTGAGGGTTGCTCCCTCAGATGGAAATTGGGGTGCTCTTATCCGGAAAAGGGGGCAGAGATTCCCACAGCCTCTCCAGCCTATTCCACACAAACGACCTGCTCATATTCTTTTTCTATGCTCATCTCCCATGGTGGATCCATCCTTGAGGGAATGATGGGACCTTCTACAGGGAGTAACAGCAGTTATTCAAGATCTGGGGATAATTCATGTTGAAATAGGGAGTTGGAAAGAGAGTGGTGGCTGCAGGATACTGACCTTCTAATCCAACCACGCGACCCCCAAGCTGTGAGGATGTAGGCAAAGAAAGTCTATTGTCATCTTTCTTGTCGGTGAATCAGAAGATCCAGGAACTCTGCCTTTACAGTGCACGGAAGTCACAGAGAGGTGTGAACTCTGAAGCAAGGTTTCCCAGAAGAGAGGCTGCTGAGCTGGGTCTTGAAGGATGAATAGGAGTTTGCTAAGGGGAAGTAGTAGGGTGTTCCTGACAGTGAGAATGGGCAAGTTTGAAGAGCTATGAGAAGGTTGGAATAGCTCGAGCTGGTAATTTAAAAACAAAACAAAATATTTATTGAGTGTCTGTTGTTTGCAAGACCTGGCTCTTTATGTTATCTCCTTTAATCCTCCCAGCTTTGCTGAAAGGGCCCATTTTCCAGATGAAAACATTGCTGGAGTCCCCCAGCTATGTCCAGGCAAGCAGAATGGGACTTCCCCTTTGAGCCCTGATCCCTGGGAGTCCAGAGCTTGGTTCTGCTTGCTCTCTACTTTCAGCAGCAATGTTAGACTGTCTTGGGGCATCTCTGAGACTCCTGGGGCCAGATTGTTATGCCACAGCCTGGGCCAGGCCCCTGGGTCATTTGCTACACACCAGCCATCCAGTGGCAGCCCCAGCAAATTCCTAAATTTTAGGGTTGTGTAAATAAATTGGGGGGCTGGCATGGCAAAGCCTCGAGGGAGACACAGAGCTGCTTTAACTGGCTCCACTCCTTGCGGAGGCCAGGCCTGGCCGCCTCCCCAGCCCCCTTCCCTGGCTGCATGCCTCTTTCAGTTGCCTTTTGTAGCCCCTGGCCCTGGACCCAGCCCTGCCTGCCTCTTTCCATTGTCTTCATGTCCTGCCTGTCCCTGCCTGTCTGTCTGCTGCCTACTGGGCTTTCAGCCTCTGCTCCTCTGTTTGTGTGCCCCTGTCTCGGCCTCTCTCTTTTTCTCTCCTTCTTACTCTTTTTCTCATTCTCTCTTTCTCTTTGCCTCTCTCTGTGTCTAGCTCTTTCTGTCTGTTCCCCATTCTATCTGTTGTCTCTGTGTCTTTCTGTCACATGTCTCTGTCCCCCTTCCCCTCCCAGTTTGGAATCTCAGGCCTTCATGAGGCTCAAAGCAGGGCACACAAGTGAAAGTGCTTTCGTATAAAGGGCAGAAGGTGTCTCTGGTTTTTATAGTGTGGGAGTCCCAGCTTGGTCAGACACTTGCCCGCTGACCTCAGGCACGTTTCTTTCTTTTTCTAAGGCAACTTGTGAGGGTGAGTGTCTGTGGCAGTCATATTTGTAACTCAGCTCATGCTCTGGGTCAGCCCCATGCTGAGGCCACAGAAATTAATTAATTCATCTACCCCCTCCACCCACCCACCTATCTACCCATTCACCATTGTACTCAGCCATCCATCCATCCATCCATCCATCCGTTCACCACTCACCCACCCACTGACCCATCCACCCACCACCCATCCATCCATCTACCCATCCATCCACCCATCTACCCTTCCATCTACCCGCTCACCTACCCATCCATTTACCACTCTACCCACCCACTGACCCATCCACCCACCACCCATACATCCATCTACCCATACGTCTGCCCATCCACCCACTGACCCATCCACCCGCCACCCACCCACCCATCCATCCATCCATCCATCCATCCACCCATCCATCCATCCATCCATCCATCCATCTACCCATCCGTCCACCCATCTACCCTTCCATTCACCTGCTCATGTACCCATCCATTCACCACTGTACCCACCCACTGACCCATCCACCCACCACCCATCCATCCATCCACCCATCCATCCATCCATCCATCCATCTACCCATCCGTCCACCCATCTACCCTTCCATCCACCCACTCATGTACCCATCCATTCACCACTGTACCCACCCAGCTTCTATCCGCCCACCTGTCTACACTTTCACTACTCTACACCTCCATTAACCCACACATCCACCCATCCACCCACCCACCACCCACTCACCCGTCCACTGTCCATCCACTCACCTCTCTACCCTTTCACTAGTCGACCCACCCACTGACCCATCCATCCACTCATCCACCCTGTCCACCCATTCATCCATCCATCCATCCCCCCACACACCCACCCCATCCATCCATTCATCCACACATCCAACAAAAGCATCTGGAGTGACCACCATGCTCCCAGCCCTGGGGTTCAGGGATGAGCAGGACCCATGGCCTTGGAGGGTCATAGTCTAGTTACTGAAACAGCTGTGCAAGCCTACCTGTCATATAAAATGTCAGGAGGGAACGCCCAGCCCAGGAGCATCCTCTCTGTCCTGGAGGGGAAAATGGATAATCTGTGAAATAGGACCAAGAATAGAATGTGTCTCTCTAGGGTGCTGTTCTGGGCATCAAATGGGGCAATACTGCACTGAGTTCAGGCTTGAGACACTGTGCCATGTGGAGGGGGCTCAGCTGCGATGCAGGGGTATGGCCAGGGAAATAGGAATCAAGTCACTGAAGGACTGAGGGGCTGTCATGGTGTAGATAGAGGACCACAGGGCAAAGGCAGGGAGGAAAATTGTCAGGGAGAGTTGGGGACAGTGACCCAGGGGTTGGGGCTGGAGGTAGGGTGGGGACTAGTGGGGAAGGGACCTCTAAATGTGGAGGCACATATGCACACGCACTCATCCTACACACACATGCACACACACACACACATGCTCACACATCATCCACAGTCATACCCACTTAATATGCCTTGCACATGCATCCACTCAAACTCACATACCCACTCCCACATGTTTCACATGCACATGGATTCTTTTGCACTCATTTACACTCATACACACACATTGACATACCCAGACTCCCACATTCACATACACACACATACACACACCACACACTCCCTCACTTGTATGTAAATATATCACTAATGGAAGGGAATCTTGTTTTCTGGGCTTCCCTGGAGAAACTTCTTGTATTAAAAGGAGGAGAAAAGGAAGCAAGAGAATGTCTGATTGAGTCCAGAGACAAGGGAGAGAACCAAGTCCAGAAACCTCTCTGGGACTCCCCAACTCCCCGTTGCCCCGGGAGTCTAAGTTCTGTTCTCTGCTCGATTTCTCCACCCAGATAGACCAGATTCTGCTAGCACCCAGCCCTAGAGGCTGGAGAATGAGTGGGAAGGAGCTGAGCTAAGCCACGGCCTCCCTGAAGGGGTTTGAGAGGTCCTGGAAGAGGGGTGGACCCTGAAGTATGGCCCCACTCGCCTGCTACAGTGCCTAAAATCCCACCTTCTGTGTTCCCTTGGGGATTAAAGCCCCCACCCTGCCAGGCCCCCTCCCTCTGAAAGGCCAATTTGTTCTCTGTGAGAGGAGATGGGTTGGGCCAATTTTCAGTACCTGGTAGGGGAGGGGTCCCTCCCGTAGGAGCCTAGTATATGAATCTCTTTCCTGGGCAAGGTTTGCTTTTCTCTGTGCTCTTAGTCACAAAATGTTGAATTATATTGCATACTTTTTCCAGCATCTAGTAAGATGATCTCGTAGAGCTTTCCTTCTAAGACTCTTTTACAGCAGAGTGAATCACACTGATTTTTTTTTTTTTTTTAATATTGAACCACCCTTGCATTCCTGAGGTAAATCCTCTTTGGGCACATTATATATTACTAGCCTTTTAATATGCTTCTGGATTCAATTTTCTTGTACTTTATTTAGGAATTGGCAGCTAGATTCATAAGTAAAACCAGCCTGTGATTCCCTTTTCTTTTAGAGTCCATATCTGCTTTTGGTATTAGGATTTTCCTCATCTTATAAAGTGAGAAGAGGGTCTTTCGAGGCCCTGGAAAAAATTTTTTCTAGTAACATGGAGATTATTGTCAGTTCTTATGCTAGCCTCTATAGATCATTTGTTTTCATCTTCACAGCTTCCTGTGAGGAGAGCATGATTGGTCTTTCATTTAGAGGATGGGGAAAATGAGGCTCAGAAAGACAGACTCTTTTGTTTTGGTGGAGTCTGTGGGAAATGGCTCAGCTGGGGTTTAAACCCAGGCCAGTCTGACTCCAAAGCTTTTGCTTTTTATGCATAAGAATTGTCTGAGATGCATAAGAATTGTCTGCAAAAGAGTGATTGGTTTTGTTCTGCGGTTTTCCAGAGGGGAACTAGATTGAGTGTCAGAACTTTCCTAGCTCTCCTCACCCATCCACAGGCTCACTTATCCTTTATATGCTTGCTTTTCATGCATCATTTGCTCACTGATCCAATTACCTATTCATTCCTTCATCTGTCCCTCAGCCATCCCTCTGCCTGCTAACTCACCCATCCTTTAACTCACCTTTGCATCCACCCATCCTCCACCTACTACTCACCCACTCACCCATTTCCCCACTCACCTACCTGTCCATCAGACATATAGCCACATGCAGAGTCATTCATCCATCCATTTATCCATCTTTCCATCCATCTGTCCTTCTTCTACCATCCGTTCACCCAGCCACCTATCCATGACTCCTCTACCATCCATCTACTCACCATTAACTATCCATCTAGATACCAGTTCTCTTACCCAACCATTAACCCGCCTTCCCATCCATCTATCCTCCATCTGCTCCCCATCGGTCCACCTACCCTCTATCCACCCAACCATCTAAGCACCCTTGGGACTTGGCCTTAAAAGAAAAGAGTGAGATTTGGGTGCACAGAGATTCAGGAGGGCGGGCATCATGGGTTGAGGTAATGATATGACAGAGACGAGGGGTCGGGAATCAAAGAGAGCCCTCCAGTTTAGTAAGAATTGGAGGGCAACAGAGGGAGATGGGCTTGGAAGGATGGTAAAGCCTTTGAATTGCCACCCTTAGGAGTTTTCACTTTATCCCTGGGCTAGCAGTCTTTAATCTGGTGTCCATAGGTGAGCTCCAGCCCTGACCCTAGGGCATCTGTGAGATCCCTGCAATGATACAAAACAGTTTTTGCCATATGACTCTATATCTGTTAAGACTCTTGGTTGCAAATGCCAGAAAACCTGGGCCAAGTTATCTTACACAAAATGGGTTCATGTCATTGCAAGGTTCAGCTTTTCAGTTTGTTTCAGGCCTATCTGGATGCAGGCCAGGCACTCAACGTATAACACCATATTATTTCTCTTTCCACCTTTTAGGTCTTCTGTTTTTGAGTTGGCTCCAGTGTCAGGTGGTAGAATGGCTGTAGGGGCCCTTGACTTGAAGTCAATCTTCTCATGTCCCATATGGTGGGAAAGAGAGAGGCTGTTGGCCCAACTTCTCACCCAGAAGCCCCTGAATTGGGTCTCATGGGCTCCAGTTGGTCCAGGGTCCATCCCAAAGCTGTGGATATGGGAAATGGGACCAACTGACTGGAGTGAGAGCAGAGTGGGGTGGGCCCCAAAATAAAATCCAGGGGCTGTTAGTGGAGGTCCAGTAAATATAACTGAACCCCTCTCCACTGCAGGGCATTGGTCATATTTTTCTTTTCTTGGGGAAATGGGTTATCCATAACTTTTCTCAGATTCTCAGAAGGGGGCCAGAGGTGATAGGGAGCTCAGGATTTGGAGCAGGGAAGGGATATGATCAGATAAGATGGCCTGGAGGGAGGGTGCCTCAGGGTCTAGCAGAGGGCGGGGCAGGGGTGGGACGCCCATGGGGGACCCTGCAGAGGGGCCCTGGGGAGTGGCAGGTGAGGGGAGCTGGTGAGCTCAGTCTTGGCTGGTGGGCAGGCGCATTCTGATCACTCCCGCCCTAGGACCATTTCCTCTTTCCAGAGTAGCGACTTGTGGGGAAGGAAAACATCAGCTCCCACCTCGGTGCCAAAAGCAACATTTTCTTTTCTCAAAGGTTGATTGTAAGTCACGGACATTAATCTTTGTAATTTTTCACCTGCTCGCGTGGGTAATGAGATTAACGATTAAATATGTAGGGATGGCTCTCAGTCAAGAGCAAAGGAGCTTTTAATTCATTTCTTTCTTTTTTCTTTTTTTTAGGGAGGAGAGGGAAGGGAAAGAAAAAAAAAGCCAAAAAAACAAAACCCTGGCTGTTCCACTCAAAGGATTATTTTTCCCAGTGTTCGCATGAGCTCACCCCATTGAAGGAAATCCCCAGTGGCCGCTGAGTGTATGAGAAACATGGGGGGCTCCTGGCACCTCTCAAAATCCACCGTGGTGCCTTGCTGTGGCTCCGTCAGCAAATCCAGGGTTTGCTCGGTGAACTGGTATCTCCCCTTCCCTCTCAATCCATCCCTGCCTCCCCACCTCCCCCTCGTCCTTCTCTTTGCCTGCAAACCTCTCAGCCAGCTCCCCTGCCATATCGGCCACAGACCCCTTCCCTAGACCCCCAGCCTCAGCCTTTCCCTTCAGGCAAACGTCTTGTCTTTTTGCACATCGTGCCATCCATCATTAAGACTTCGGTCCTTGGGGAGGTGAAGGAAAACAGGACTTTAAAGACGGAAGCCAAACTCGATCACTTTTCTCCTTGGTGTAATTTGTGACTCCCTTTTTACATCATTCCCTGCCTTTCCATTTCTTCCGCCAACACCCTTTTCTGGCTTTTGCTTCCTTTCATTGGACTACTGCAAGTGGCTCTTTTCCCTTTTCGTTGGAGGATCTCTTTTATTGCAAAATAGCACACATGCAAGTATGTACATGAAAATCAGTGTGCAGTTTTAATAATGGTAAAGCAAATCCCCCTCGAGGGAGAATGGCCTAGGTGAAGAATGAGGAAATCACCAGCTCTTGGGACCCCCACGCCAACCCAAGGTCCTGCCTGAGTTCCCTCCCCCACTGCAGGTTTGCACTGACAAGACTTTTATGCTGATCACTCCAGCTTTTCTTTCTAGATTTACCTCTTCCATTTGCATTCCCTAAATGACGTTGTTTAGGTTTTACCTGTTTTTATGCTTTATATGAATGAAATCTTTAGACTTCTTGAAAGGGATATCTGCAGATCCTCCTTGAATTTCCAGTATGCTGTGGCCTAGTAGTGTTCCTTCCCCCCACCTTCCCCATGGAACAATACCCACTAAGTGCACTGGATGCTTTGCAGAATTCCCTAGGGCACTGGATATGGGTGATTGCCTGTTCCCTGCCTCTTAGGCGTCTCTTCTTCCTTGATTTTCATGTCCCTTCCCAACCAGTTTTCCTCTTGCTGCTCACCTGGCCTTCTATCACCCTCTTCCTTGTTCCCTGTAGGCCAGTCACACTGGCTACAAGTATCAAGCTTGTTCCTGCCTCAGGGCCTTTGCACATGCTGTTCCCGCTGCCTGGAATGCCTTTCCCCCCAATTTTCACATAACTGCCACATTTTTGCCAGGCAGGTCTCAGCTGAAATGTCAGCTCCTCAGTGAGGTCTTCTCTCATATTCCAAAGGAGTCTCTCAGCCAATCTCCAGCGCTCTGTCTGTATTGTCATCTGTAGAGTATGGTTAAATAAAATGAATATCCCTGGAAACTTGCAGGCCAGTGTCTGGTGTTGTCTCAACACTGAGGAAATGATAGTTAAATATGAACCTGCTCGACAGCGAAAATTCCTGCCAAGGATTTGTGCCAAGAGCAAGTTTGTTTTTCCCAGTGAACTAGATGACTTCCTCTTATCAGACAAGGAGCACTGGGTCACCCACTAATTTCCCTTTTGGCCTTGGCTGCTGGGAAGCTTATTACTAACAGGAGGTCTCAGTTACGGCCTTTATTTCCTGTCAGGCTTTCAGTGTGGTTGTTTCTTCCCCTTCCTTTCTCTGCTCTTTGATCATTCGCTTGTGGAGCCAAAGTGCATGTAACATAATTAAAAAAAAATAAATTACTTTTTATCTTCCTAGGCCTGGGGTGATCCCAGGCTAAGTGACACATTAAAGATAGGTTCCTGGGCAGTTTCGAGGACCAAACTGTTCTCCCCACATTCACATGGGTGGGTGGTGACCCCTCCGTGTGCATGTGTGTCTCTGTGTCTCTAGGTGTGGTGGACTCTGCACAAGTGACTCCTTTCCTGGTCAGATCCCTGCCACCTGCAGCTGCTACAGGTGTTGGCTGCACCTGGCTCACACCTGGGCCCTTCTCTAGGGCCAACAGAACTTGCCTCCCCCTAGATGCAAGGGGGCTACTCCTTCTGCCGCCTTTGCCCTGCCGTGCTCTTTGACCGATGGCTGGCTAGCATTCCTGTCATTGGGACACTCCTGTGATGCTGCAGAACTCCCCGTGGGACCAGGCTGGCGCCGGACTCCAGCTGACACCTTGTCTTCGCTCGGCTCCTTCTCCTACCCTCTCCTGCTTCCTCCATCCCTTCCTCCCGGGGCCTCCACCATGAGAAGTCACATGCCCAAGAATCCCTATCTCCACCTCTGCTTCTGGGGAAGCCCCCTAAGACTGGGTGCCACCCAATGGCTCCTCAGTTCCCCTGTGCATCTAGTAGGGCTGTGTGGGGCTGTCGGTTGGGTTCTGGTGTGATTGGTGGGAGGGGTCTCCTGGGCAGGGGGCTCAGATTCCCAGTATGTGCCGTTTATAGAAGAGGTGGGGCCTCCCCCACGAAATGAGCTGGCCCTTTAACAGCTGGAGCTCCTGTCCCTTGTCTGAGCCTTTCTCCTTTGGGTGTAGGCCGGAGAAACTCAAGGCTTGGGTCAGTGCTGTCTGGTAGAGAGGGAGCCGATGAGGCCACTGGAGAGAGAAGAAGGTAGATCTCGTGTTTTTGACAGTCGAACCCCTGCTGGCATGGGGGTGCAGGGGATGGAGTATGTGGCCAGACCTTCTGATTTTCCTAGAGAACGTGACAATCCAACTTCAGTGTAAAACGTTCTGATTTTCGTAATATGGTGATGAATTCAGGAAGTGCCATGTGGGTGGTACAAACACGTCCTCCCGCCAGGCTGCTGACTCGTGACTGCCTCTTGCATCTCTGGCCTCTTGTCCTCTAGAGCAGCCCCCCCCCCACACACACACACGCACACATACACTTTTGCAGGGCTTCCCTAGATCTCAGGGTCTCAGGGCCATGCCGGAAGCTGCTCCACCCCCCTGAGAAGCTGGTCCCTAAGCCTGCTCAGCAGGATGCCTCTCTTGGCCAAAGCTTTCTCATTGCTTGAGCTCGGTCACACGCCCATCCTTAAGCCACTTAAGCCAATCCCAGTGAAGAGGGGGACAGACTTTGTGGATTGGCCAGATGTGGGCATGTCCTGCACCCCAGCTGGACTGGGCTGAGGCCAGCCCACCAGAAACCTCGGCTGGGGCTCCATCTGGTAGAGGTGTGCACTCGGAACTCGGGATTCTTTTCATCTGCTGCTTTTTTTTTCATCGAGACCCCAGGAGCTGAGTTGAGTTAATCACACTCCTCACTTCGCAGCATGCTATTTTCTTTGTGTGAGCAGTCTCCAACTTTTATTTTATTAGCTTATCTCGTCCCTTTATCTTTACCTGCCACTGGCACCCCCCCTCCCCAATAGGCTGTATTCAGTTCTGTTTAGTGCATGTCTTTTTGTTTGCCCATCTTTTGCAGAATGTGTATTTCAGGTTTGGGTGCATGCATTTTTTTGTTTTGCGTGGGTAGGCACCAGTAATTGAACCCAGATCTCTGGCATGGCAGGTGAGAACTCTGCCACTGAGCCACCATTGTACCTCCCAGGTGCATGCATTTTTTTTTTTAATTTTTATTAATAAAACCAGTCAGCATACAATATCAATGTTCTTTTTTTTAATCACATAGTTGTATATTCATCATCATGATAATTTCTTAGAACATTTGCACCAATTCAGAAAAAGAAATAAAAAGAAAACAGAAAAAAATTCATACATACCATACCCCTTACCCCTCCCTTTCATTGATCACTAGCATTTCAATCTACTAAATTTATTTTAACATATGTTCCCCCATTATTTATTTATTTTTAATCCATATGCTTTACTCATCTGTCCATAAGGTAGATAAAAGAAGCATCAGACACAAGGTTTTCACAATCACACAGTCACATTGTGAAAGCTATATCATTATACAATCATCTTCAAGAAATATGGCTCCTGGAGCACAGCTCTACATTTTCAGGCAGTTCCCTCCAGCCTCTCCATTACACCTTAACTAAAACGGTGTTATCTATATAATGCATAAGAATAACCTCCAGGATAACTTCTCCACTCTGGAATCTCTCAGTCATTGACACTTTATTTTGTCTCATTTCTTTCTTCCCCCTTTCGGTCGAGAAGGTTTTCTCAATCCCTTGGTCCAGGTGAATGCATTTTTAATTGACCTAAATGGTGTCTGGTTATGTCTTTTGCTCTGTTTCTCACTGTTCCCACTTAGCATTCTGTTCTTAAGGCCCGTCTTTTGCTCTGTGTACGCCAGATCATTTGCTTCTCGTGCCATGGCGTCTTCCATAGGGATGCGTCCATCGGGGTTCTGGGAGGAAACAGAGGTCACCCCCAGGGTTTACCCGAGGAATTTTAGAGTATGGGGGCGCAATAAGGACAGTGCACCACCCAGGGGCTAGCCACAGCAGGGAGCCTTTGCCGTCACACCCCACACAGCCCGGAAGTGCGGTGGGAGTGGTTATCTGAACCCCTAAAGGCTGCAGTCCTGGGGGAAGCCCCCCAGCAGGAGCTGCGTCCTTGGGGTGGTGGACTGGGGCTCACCTAGCTGCCACCAGGCCCCAGTTCAGCAGGGAAGGAGGTGGGGAATAAACACCCTACCTCCTCTTCCTTCTTCCTTCCCTCTGATCTCCTATCAGGGACTCCATTGTTTGAATCCTACAGGAAGCTGGAGGGAGGAGGGCATCTGGGGGACACAATCAGAAATCAGCTGCCCAGGTGCAAAGCAGGTAGGAAAAGGCAGGGAGCCAATATAGGGATGAGAAGCTGGAAAAATAATGGCCCAGTGGCTCCCGCTTGCTGTCACCTCCCATTACCAGAGTGATGCCTGATCATCACCATGGAGGGAAATCAATTTTTCTGATTGTCATGAGGCTCTGGCTTGGGAGGATTGATTGGCGATGTGTTTGCTGCCTCCTGTGACCCATCCTGCCCAAACCGCTGTTTTCCAGGGTCTTTGTTTGCCAGCCAGAGTCTGCTGCTGGGGCTGTCCCCTGCAGAGAGGTTAGGCCTCTTCCCCAACCCCTTCCTGCATGACTCTTGTTTTCGGGTTGCATTTTTTTTCCCCTTTTGTTCAGTGGCCTCCTCAGTTGGTAGAAGCAGGAGGGGACCTTTCAGAGGGTATTCACCCCAGGGGCGGTGGGAAACCAGCAACTGGAGTCCCCAAGAGGGGATTGTGGGGGGGTCATGTATGAATCTGTAGAACCAGCAGCAGAGAGATAATACCCTCCCACTTCTCACTTGTGTGAGTGTCGCTAGTCCCGCTTGCATACCTTCTGGGATGGGGAGCTCCCTATCACCCCACAGCAGCCTGTCTGTCCCTGATCTGGAGAAAGTTTTCCTCACATGGAACCGAGAGATGCACTGTTTTGTCTGAGCCCCCCAACCCCCCACTTTCTACCCCCCTGGGCCCATGACCCATCAGAAACAGTTATAGAGATATTGGAAATGTGGGGCCGGGGTGCCCTCGGGCTGCTTTTCTCCAGGTTGAGCCACTCAAGGGGGCCTGATCCCCTCTTCCCACCTGGGTTTCGGCACTGGATACAGTACAGCTGCTCAGGTCCCCTTCCTGGGGCAGACAGCCTTCAGACAGTACAGGAGACTGAGCAGCCACATGGGGCCATCAGGCTTTCAGTGTGGGCCCTGGACCTCGGCATTCCCAGCTAGGGGGCTGTGAGCCCGATGGGTGGGTATTGGCACAGGGGCCATGATTTCAAACACTGCCAGCTGCATATCAGTGAGGGAAGGGGCAGGGTGGGCTCTGGGGAACTGAGGAGCTCACACCCCATCTGTGGCCCCAGTGTTGTTTCCAATTGCTCAATGCTGGTGACTAATTTAAAACTTAAAAGACACACCGTGTGGGCCAAACAAAATGGGCCACTTAATTCCTCTGGATCCCCAGACCACGACCTGAGGCACAGTAGAACCTTTTTCCTAAATAGATGCAGGAGCCGAGGCTCAGAGAGGGCCAGCGTCTCCTTCAGGGTCACACAGCAAGTCAGAGAACTTCAGATTTGACCTCTTCATAGTTCTCCTGGGCCTAGGAGAAGGGGAATGGTCGGCCCCAAGATCTGGAACCACTCAGGTGTGGACAGAAGGTGATGGGGGGGTCCAGGGGGCAGACCACCCAGGCAGGCCACGAGGGTGAGCAAAAAGACAAAGGAACAGACCTGGTGAGAGTGCATGGTGGGTGGTGGGGCGGGGCAGGGCTGGCGCTGGCTGGGAACGAAGTTTCTGTGGGAGAAACTCTGGGAGAACTCCGCCGACCTCTGGCAGGAACATTTTCCTCTCAGGATGCATTGCTGGTGCCTGTCTGCACGTGCGTGTGCGTACGTGTGATGAGTGGAAAGGCACATGGAGGCGGGAGGGAGGGTTGAGGTCGAGGTCTGGAAAAGATTTCCTTCCTTGGATGGCGCTCGTGGGAGTGGACCAGAGGGTGTCTTTGCACCCCAATCCCAGCCTCCAACACCACTCTAGAGGGGCACTTCTTTTGTCAATTGGAGCTGCAGGCTCAGCTCCTCAGTGGCTTTATGTAGCCCTGCGCCCCCCCGAGGGAATGTCCCCCAAGTGTGCCTTAGGTTCCAGCCACTCTGCAGCCTCTCGACCTGGCTTGGGCACAGCCTCTCATCTCCAAGGACCTCTTAACCATCTCCACATCTCCTGGGCTTCGCCGAGCTCCCCGAATCCTCCCGCCGCCCACATCCCTCCTGCAGTCTTGCCTCCGGAAGCCGCAGCTCCGTCCTTCCAGGTGCTCGGGTGTGGTCTTGACTCCTTTTCTTTCCCACCCGTCCCGCCCATCAGCACAAACCATGGACTCTTGGTATTCCCTTTCCAGCCTCCTCTTCTGCCTCCACCCCTTACTGCCCTGCGTGTCCCTGCTTCACCTCCTCCCCAGTCCCCCTGTTTCAGCCTCAGTGCCAGACCGTGCCATTCCCAAGCACACTTCCAGTAGCTCTCACCACCACTCCAGAGCCCTGCTTCTTCTGACTGCTGACATCTTCCCCCAGCTCATGTTCTTTTCACTCCTGCTGTTGCTCATTCTACTCCTGTGTCAGGCCTTCCGCTTTGCTTGTCCCTCTGCCTGACCTATTTTACCTCTCGACACACACACGACTGTCTCCATTGATCCATTCAAGTCTTAGTTCAAATGTCACCTCCTCCTAGAAACCTTCCTTGATTTCTCCTGGCTACATTAGGCTACCCCGCCCACCCACAATCACTTTCTATTCCTTTTCCCTGCCTGTGTTCCTTGACTTCTTCATTGCATATAATCGCTAGTTGGCTTTCAGTTATCTAGAGTTGCTTGCGCCGGGTTTATCTACCTCCCCCACCAAGAGGTAGGGGACTGGGCCTGTCTTGTTCGCTGATAAATCCCCAGTTCCTAAAGCAGGGACTGGCACAGAGTGGGTGTCAGTAAATCTGGTTCACTGCACTGGGGCACCAAGAGATCTGGGGAGCCTCTCCAGCTTTTCTGCCTGCCTGCAGCCTCTGGTGATTGCTGCAGGGGCTGAGATAGCCTGGGCTGTTGGCCCCTCTTCAGGTGACAGTCTTTGTTGCCCTGGTCCCCAAAACCTAACAAGGCTCATGTGGTTTTCACCCCTGGCCTTGGCGGGAACTCAGCCAGGAGGCGGGCAGCCCCATGGGCTGTTTTCTCTAGGAACCACAGTGATGGCCAAGCTCGCTGCTTCCTTTCTCGTCTTCGTCAGAAACGTTTATTAAAGCTATTATTTTTAGGTTTGAAATTAGAAGTGTTTAAATTACTACAGATGTTGCTTCCTTATCCTTTTTTTTAAATCAATTTTAGTAAAGAAACAACAGACATTAACTACAGTGTCTGAGCTGGCCTGGGGCTGGGGGCTTGGAGCCGGTGGAGAAAGAGCCTTTGTGTCTCACTGGAGCATCTTGTCTAGGTGGAGGCCAGGCTTGGCCACCGAAAATCACAGCGGTGGGTGGGGGGACCAGATGATGACATTTGCGAGGTGAAGGGGATGGGTGGGGGAAGTTAGGAACTTGTTAAGAAGTTGGCATTTGAGAGGTTTGTAGAAGATGAAAGAGAGGGGCTTGGGGGAAGACAAAAAGAGCCCATGGGTGAGTGCTTAGGACTTAGGGCCGGTGAGTGAGGAAGTCCAGGGAGGTCCCTCCAGGGCTGGGACACCAGGCGTGGGGACTCGGACCTTGCTGCTTGCTGGAGGTGAGAAACTGATACTGATTATGCAGAATGGGTTCTCTTCATGAAGCTCTCATATGACCAAGTCCAGAGACACCGGGGTTTCAGAGAGAGAAAGATTTTGTTGGTTAGTGCAGAGTAGGAGATCGGATGGCCTATTGGCCTAAAAATCAGTCTCCTGGAACTGCAGTAACTCTGAGAGTTTTATGGTATTAGGAGATGGGCAGGTTTTCAGATAATGGGCACAATGGTTATCTCATTTTTGAGCATGCACAGATAGATTACATGCTTAGTCAGAATGTGGCTAAGAAAATGGTTCTTAATGTAAGTATGGGCATGAGTTTTAGTATTATAGTAAGGTAAGATCACTTTTAGGTTAAAGTTTAAGCTACTGTGCATGTTGGTGGGCCAATTTTGGTTTGATCCAGCTTCGTGTATAAAGATAGCCTGGGAATTGGGGTGAATTCTGGACTGACCCACGACCTTTCAGTAATAAGCATTAGGGGCTGTCTTTAGTAATCACCAGACTCGAAAGTTGAAAAACAGGATAATAGGTTTTTGCAATCACAAGATAAAAGCTGTATTGTTATACAGTCATTATCAGAGATCAAGGCAACTGGATTGCCGTACAGAGATTCCAGTTATTTCCCTCTGTCTGCTCTAAGATAGCAGGAGGTAAAAAGGAATATCTGTGCAATGATTCAATAATTATAATCACCTCCTAAATCCTAACTTCTTGATTACAACTCCTCCCTCTTATCGGACCATTCTCTCAGTCTTGAGGGGTATCTGAATGGCGACCATTGTAACATCTTCACTCTGAAAAGGGGCATCGACATTATGGGGTAGAGGGATGAACCCGGTTGTCATTTTTGGAGAGACTGGTACCTCTGGGTTTTAGGGCTCATATGGCATAGGAACAGTCTGGAGGCCTGAAGTCTGAGAACCATAAATGTAATAAGTAAAACATTTAAAGAGTCTTAGATAGAACTCAGAGTATTCTTTAGGGTTTTCAGGAACTGTTAGTGCATTTGGTCATTTGAGCACATAGGTTTGACTTGGCATACTGTGGCAGTTTGCAGTATCTGTCTGAAACTTGCGTAAGAGTAACCTCTAGAATGACCTCTTGACTCTATTTGAAATATCTTAGCCACTGAAACTTTATTTCTTTTCCCCCTTTTGGTCAACCAATCCCACAATGCCAGGGTCAGGCTTATCCCTGGGAATTGTGCTACATTACCAGGGAGACTTCCACCCCGGTAGTCATGTCCTGCTATTTTGGTTTGCCGAAGATGCCGGAATGCAAAAATGGATGGGCTTTTATGAAGGGATTTATTAAGTTACAAGTTACAATTCTAAGGCCATGAAAATGTCCAAATTAAGGCACCAGCAAGAGAATACCTTCTCAGAGGAAAGGCAGCCGGCACCTGGGAAGCTGGGAAGGCCCATGGCTGGCATCTCCTGGTCCTTGCTTCTAGTTCGCTGCTTTCAGCTTCTGATTCCAGTGATTTTTCTCTCTCTAAGCATCTGTGGGTCTTTTCTTTGCTTCTCTGGGGAAAAGCTTAGCATCTGCGGTGTTTCTGTCTGCATCTCCAAATGTTTGCATCTTCTCCAAAATGTTCCTCTCTTAGAGGACTCCAGTAAGTTGATTAAGTCCCACCTTGACTAGGTGGGGGTCACATCTCCATGGAAACAACCTAATCAAAAGGTCCCAACCTATAGAACTATTAAGCTTTAACACTGGGGAAACCTCTGATATTGTCGCAAACATTAGGGACTCCCAAGTTAATAGGCCAAGCCCTAGGTCTTGAGGCTTACTCTGGTGAGGCCTGATTCTATAGTGGAGAAGCTAAGTCTACCTATAGGGATGCTTAAGAGTTACTTCTGGAGAACCTCTTTTGTTGCTCAGATGTGGCCTTTCTCTAAGTCCAACTCTGCAAGGAAAATCATTATCCTCCCCTACATGGGACATGACGTCCAGGGTGAAAGTCTCCTTGGCAACGTGGGACATGACTCCCAGGGATGAGCCTGGCCCTGGCACATGAGATCAACAATGCTTTCCTGACCAAAACGGGGAAAAGAAATGTAACAAAATAAGGTATCAGTGGCTGAGAGAGTTCAGATAAAGTTGAGAGGCTATTCTGGTGGCTACTCTTACGCTAGCTTCAGCTAGTTATTGCTGATTACCAGGGTTTGCCAAACCCCAACCAAAACCTTTCCTGTCAACCCTAAAGAACATTCAGACCTTTATCTGAGGTTCTACAAAAGTTTCACACACTAAGATTACTTTCCAGAAGCCTACACCCTCCAAATGGGTCCCCAGACCAGATAAGTCTTGAAATCCAGAGGGACCAGCCTCTCCAGAACATCAGATAGTTCCATCCCCATATTCCGTAGTATTGACAGCCCTTTCCAACATGAAAAAGTTAGAATGGGCATAGCCCATATCCCCTAAAGAAGGAACAAAGGAAAAGGAGAAGTTGTAACAGAGAAGATAGGATTTAACAAATGAGTATGACTACTGAATCATTATACTGATATTTCTTTCAGTCTCCATGTCTCGGAGCAGCTAGAAGGAAAAACCTAAAACTGTGGAACTGTAACCTATACTAAACTCTGAGATCTGCTCTATAATGACTTGTTACAATGTACTTTGAAATTTATTGCTTTTTTTTCTATATAAGGTGTATCTTGTAATAAAAAAATGCTAAAAAAAAGATTTCACCCACAATTGGGTGGGTCACATCTCCATGGAATCAACCTAATCAAAAGATCCCCCCACAACAGATTAGATTGGATTAGAAGAGCCTGGCTTTCCTGGGCTACATAAGAGTTTCAAACCAGCACACCCATGTAGAGGGGAAGGTAGTGAGTTTATTTGCAGAATTTGGCTGAGAGAGAGAGAGAGATCACATCTGAGCAACAAAAGAGTTTCTCTGGGGGTGACTCTTAGGCATAAATTATAAGTAGGCTTAACTTTGCCATTACAGAAATAATTTTCATAAGGGCAAACCTCAAGGGCTTAGCTTATTAAATTAGGAGTCTCTGTTGATTAAGAGAATAGCAGGAATTCCCCAGGTGAGGAAGTTTAATAGTTACATATATATTTTTTTAATCTCTAGTCCCTCAAGGGACTTTGCAAATACTTTTTCATTTTCTGCCCAGAATATTCTGGAATGCATCAAGCTATTACATTAACTGTTTAGAATATCAAGATTTTATTCCCTATTCTAGGTTCCATGTCCAAATAAAGCAGAATCAAGTTATTTAAATAAACTGACCAGAGAGATTAAATTAGATAATGTTCTACAGAAAATTTAAATTTTGGACAAAATAAATCTCTCTTCCTTTGGCCCCACACAGATATTAAATTTTACCACGCAGACTATCATCCTTTACCCTGTATTCTGATTTACCTCACCAGATCAACTGCATTCTCATCTCTCATTGAAGATCTCTTTTTCAGTTTCTTTGACACTTGCTGTATGGAGCAATGCTGACTTTCAGAACTGGAGAATTCTAACGCTGAGTCTCAGGTGTCACCCAGATATCCAAAATTCCAGGGAGCTACCAGGTTATACACATAGAGCAAGGCATCTCAGAGTTTAGAAATAACAGTTAAAGCTCAGGAGTAAATGGACTGCTTTAAGGGCTTACAATCCAGGCCCTAATTTTCTTATAAGAGTGTTTCAAATGAAGCTATTTTCAGAAATAAAAACATTTGACAGTTGACTTATATTGGGGTCATCAGCCACCAACCATCACAGAAGTTTTGTCTTGTCTCACCTTTGCACATTTACCAGGGTTATGCTAATAACCAGTAGAAGATAATTTACATACTTGCCTTGCTTCGCTTTTTAAGTACCCTTTTTGTTGAAGATGAAGTTCTGACTTATAGCTGACCACATGTACTTTTAGAGAAACATGTAAAAGCACCTCACCTTTACAACTAAAAGAACAAATCCTTTGCAACAGTTTTTCTTTAAAGCGAGAAAACTTGTCTTGTGCAATAAAGGATGATAAGGGCAACGTAAACATCGATGAGGGAATTATTCTGACAGTATATAAAAATCCTTGTGTTCTAGACAGAGTACTCCGATGCTTAAGAAAAACTTTTTACAACCTTTCATTAAGATTAGACCAACAGAATGTAAGCTCTCAGAGGGCAACATCCTTGTCTGTCATATTCACCGCTGTTTCCCCATGCCTAGAACAGTGTTTATTATATAGTGTTAGCTATTATTATTATAGGAATAATACTAATAATACTACTTATGTTATAGGAATACTATTTGGAATAATCCAAATACTAGCTAATCTGCTACCTGCTCTTTTACGGCTTAACTTTCAGAATATGATTTATTTGCAAATTATCAAGGGTCATCACTGTCTCCCCCAGTTCAAATATATCCAACAGTATGCACCCCTAGATTATTTAAGATAGAGCATCTCAGAAGCATCCATTCATACAGCTTCCTGGCAACTCTGCCCACTGTCATCAGCAGCTACTGAACCACCTTTCATCTAAGGTCCACCCTTCCATTATTTTTCAATCATTTTTTTTATTGAGATATAAGCATCCAGTGTGTACAATCAGTGGTTCATAACATCATCATACAGTTGTGCATTCATCATTACAATTGATTTTTGAACACTTTCATTACTCCAAACACAATACAAATAAGAATAAAAATAAAAATAAAAGTAAAAAGGAACACTCACAGCATCCCAAACCTCCCATGCCCCCTTTTGTTTATTTTGTTTATTTTTATTTTTTTTCTTACTCATCTGTCCATACACTGGGAAAGGGAGTGTCAGTCACAGGTTTTCACACTTATATGTTCACACTTTAAAAGCTCTATAGTAATTCAATCATCTTTAAGAATCAAGGCTATTGGATTTCAGGTGTTTCCCTCTAGCTATCTATATAATGCATAAGAATGATGTTCAGAAAGACCTCTCGACTCTATTTGAAATCTTTCAGCCACTGCAACTTTATTTTGTTTCATTTATCTTCCCCCTTTGGGTCAAGAAGGGTTTCTCACTCCCACAATGCGAGGGCCATGCTCATTCCTGGGAGTTATGTCCCATGTTGCCAGGGAGATTTATATCCTGGGGAGTCATGTCCCACTTAGTGGGGGGAGGGCAGTGAGTTCACCTGTGGAGTTGGCTTAGAGAGAGGCCACATGTGAGCAACAAAAGAGGTTCTCTGGGGGTGACTCTTAGGTATAATCCTAAGTAGGCTTGGCTTCTCTTCTGCAAGAATAAGTTTCATGGGGCAAGCCCAAAGATTGAGGGCCTGGCCCATCAAATTTGCAGACCCAATGCTTGTGAGAACATCAGGACTTCCCCACGTGGGGAAGTTTAGTATTTCCACCTTTTTCCCTACTCCCTCAAGGGGACTTTGCAATTGCTTTTTAATCCTTTGCCCCCAGCTTACTTTGGGATGTATCAAGGCACCACACCAACCTGTAATAACCAACAAGATCTCACTCCCTATTCATATTCCATGTAATTATGGTGTTTGAATAAGCTGACCATACAAATCAAATTAGATAATGTGCTACTGAAAATATAAATTTTGCACCAAACAGACGTTGTCTCCTTTGGTCTCACGTAGAAGTTGAAGTTTTAAAATGCAGTCACTATCATCCTTTACCCTATAACCTGTCTTACCTTAGTCCTAACCAGATCAGCTTCATTCATATATCTCATTGAAGTCGGATCACTTTTTCAGTATTTTAAACAGTTGCTGTATGGGGTAATACTTACTTTCATACCTGCAGAAACCTAGCCCTGAGTCTCAGTTTTCATACAAGCACCCAAAGTTGCAAAGAACGACCAGTTATACACATAGAGCTCAGCATCTCAGAATTTAGAAATAACAGTTACAACTCTGGAATAGATGTGACTGCCGAAAATGCTTACCATCTAGGAACCTTTACAATCAGTCTTTACCTGATAAACCTGTGCTCTCTATTGAATTCTCAGAGTTTACACATTATAGTTAGTCCATATTAGTGAGGCAGTAATACTATTTTCTTTTTGTTTCTGGCTTATTTCACTCAATTTACTGTCCTCAAGTTTCACATGCCTAGTTGCATGCCTCAGGACTTCCTTCCTTCTTGCAGCCGCTAAGTAGTCCATCGCATACACACACCACAGTCCCTCTTCCAATCTTCAGTTGAAGTTCCCTAGGTCACCTCCATGCCTTGCAGTTCGCAAACTCTGCCGCCATAAACACCAGTGTGCAGATACTACAAAATAATGGAGGAAGAAAAATCTATGCTTGGGTTTGGGATGCAGCCAGGCATTTATATACTTTATACTTGCTGCACCCAAAGGCCTGCTTCACAATATGCTTAAAACCTCTCATCCAGTCCAGCGCTACCTTGGAAGGTCAAAAAAGCCCAAGTTTGATATATAATAATCAACTCCTCAATAATTCAGGGATTTATAACCAAGAAAGAAACTCAACAGTTTTTTGAATATTTTTCCCAAGTACTAAAAATACCAGGAGTATGTTAGTTTACAGAATTAAAGTATGGCTTCTGAAAAACTAGTTTAGAGCAGTTTAGACCTATTTAAAGGTCTTATAAATGTCTTCGCTTCTATGAGATCTTCCCCTAGGTCATCCTTTTTTTTTTGTTTCTGAATTTCTCTAGCATTTTTACTCCTTTGTTAAGATAATTGGCAGGGACTTTAAATGCTACCGTCTTATACTATGTCCTGGTGCAGGTATATTCCAACTAGAATGTAAACTCCTTGAAGCAAAGAATTATGTCTTTCCTGCTCATGACAGCACTTACTAACCTGGTTATATAATACACTCATCAAAAATATGCTAATTTACAGGGCCGCGGTGGCTCAGTGGCAGAGTTCTTTCCTGCCATGCCAGAGACCTGGGGTTTGATTCCCAGGGCTTGCCCATGCAAAAAAATATGTATATATATACTGACTAACAGTATGAAAATTTGTTACTAACTGTAACAAAGCCACTACAAATCCGAATTCTTCCACATACTGGGTTGTGACAAATGGTAAAGTAATTAGGAAGCCAGCTGATTTGAAATCCAGGTAAAGTGTGCTGGTTTGAAATTGTTGGGTAACCCAGAAAAGCCATGTTTTCTTTCCTGGTCCAATCTTGTGGATCCAGACCTGTTGTTTAGGGTGGAAACCTTTGACTGGATTATTTCCATGGAGATGTGACACACCCATTTGTGGGTGTGACTTTTTTTTTTTTTTTTTTTTTTTTTTTTTTTTTTTTAAAGGAAAGACAGAGAGAAGGAAGGAAGGATAGAAGGAAGGAAGGAAGGAAGAAAGGGAAACATTTTTAAACATTTTCTTGTTTTATTGTATTCTGTTTCTCCGTTTTTGTTACATGGGCTGGGGCCGGGAATCGAACCGAGGTCCTCCGGCATAGCAGGCAAGTACTTTGCCCGCTGAGCCACCGCGGCCCGCCCGGGTGTGACGTTTTGATTAGATGGAGATGTGACTGCATCCATTCAAGGTGTGTGTTAATTAGTTTACTGGAGTCCTTTAAAATGGAAAATATTTTGGAGGAAGCTCAGTGGCTTGGTGAACAGTTGCTTCAGAGCCAACACAGAGACCTTTGGAGATGCAGAAAGAAAACACCCCTGGGGAAGCTGTTTGAAACCAGAAGCCAAAGCACCAGCAGATGTCAGTCCCATATGTGCCTCCCCACATCGGCCTTTCTTGAGTCAAGGGATCTTTCTCTGGATGCTTTAGTGTGGACATTTTTTATAGCCTTAGAACTGTAAATTTGCAACTTAATAAATTCCCTTTTTAAAGGCCATTCCATTTCTGGTATATTGCATTCTAGCAGCACTCAACAAACTCATATATTAAGGTTACAAAAATCGCATTAATATTTCTTACTGAACTCAATTGACTCCTTAAATCGAATATATTCAACGTGTCAACATAGCCTTGGTTTTATTACAGTTTATATAAATGTTGTCATTACCAGGTACGGTGCTCAGTTTATGCAATCTGTCTAGTTAGGCTACACTTTTTTTTGTACACTGTATGGCGGGGTCACATTTCACTATTTTTCCATGTGAGTATCCCGTTATTGCAGGATCATATGTTGAATTTTTGTTTGTTTTTCTTTGTTTTGCTTGTGTGTTTTTTCAGAAGCGCATGCACTGGGAATCAAACCCGGGTCTCCCACGTGGCAGGTGAGAATGCTACCACTGAACTACCCTTGCACAGCCTAGTTAGGCTAGTTTTTAAGTGGAGTCTTAGTGGAAGATAAGAATGTACTTATCTTCTCTTGCAACCCTGCTAATTTGGACACATGCATATTACACACACTTTCTGCAACTTGCCCTATTCACTCAGGCTTTGTCCTACACATTCTCAAGGAGGAAACGCCACACTTGTATTGGGAAATTCTTTCAGAACAAACATGGCTTATTCCACACCATTTCTTCTGTGCCTATCATTTCTAGTCTCCAGGTCCAGTTGAAAGAATTCTAAATTAAGCCCCTACCTCCGCATCCGTCTTCACCCAGCCCTTCCCCCATGGCTGCCTTAGCTGATTAGGCCCTGAGGGCAGGGAAAGGTGAGACAGAAAGAATGAGGCCTGGTCTTTTGAACTGAGTCTTAAAACTTTTAGGTGAGGGTGGTGGAATGTAAGTGGCCTTAGTGTTGATGAGAGTTCCTTCGCCCTTCCTTTCATTGTTTCCAATTATTAGATCTATTTCACTGAAAGCTGTGACCCAGAGAATTGGAAATGGTCTTAGCTTTTTCCTGAGCCAGCCCTCTGGTAACCCTCTGCTGCCTTCTGGAAATTCCAGGGATGTTTTCTTTCTAATGTCCAGGTTTGTTTACAGTGATTACAGGTACTAAGGCTCTGAACCCTGGTGTCTAGTATTTTTTTTTCTTTTTCTCTGGGTCGGCAGGAGCACTAAATATACGTACATGCATATATATATATGCAATTTGAATTGAGCTCTTTAGGAATTTTTTTGTTAATTTGTTATTCATACCTCATTCAGAGCTATGAAAATATATGTTGAACATGCAGACCAACACAAATAGAAATTTAGTCACACAAAAAAGCAGAAACACAGACTATCCTTTTGAGAGAGATAAATAAAGGATTGAATATCCATCATCTCATCTCATTTCTGCTCTCTTGCAGAACAACTCTAACTGCAATACAGTGTCCTTTTCTATAGATGCATCTTCAGGCCATTTCATTCCTGATTCTAAATCGGACTGATGCCAGCATATGTTACAGAAACACACTATTTCTCTGTTGTTTTTCTCATAGGCTCATAACTGAAATCTTTCCAGTTTTTTGAAATATAGCTCTAAAGGCTATATTCAGGTATGCTATTAGAATTAGAATTTCTCATTTAAAAGAATTTCCACAATCAGTAACCAATTAGGAACACTTGAACAGTATAAATGCAGTAACACAGCAACATACCTACTAACAAATTTAAACACTTAACACTTACTATATATTTAAATAACACACCAACTAATAACTAGATTGAACACACTGATTAACAATTAAACAGGCGTTAAGCACTTACTGTACCTAAGTGTACAGTTAACAGTTAAACAGATATAATTAATTTCATTAAACACTGATTAATTGTGGGGTTACTTGTTTTCCAGGTGTACATTCAGTAGACAAATTCAGGGCAGGGCCTTGAACCCAGAACAAAACGGTTCCCAGGAAACAGAAAGGTGTAGAGGTCAGAGCAAGGGGATGGTTCTGGAAGCGTGAAGTGACCCAGGTCGAGGGGATTTGAACTTCTGTACTAACTTCCTAGTCGGCTTTTATCTTTATGACCTGCTCTGGCTTTGGAACTGGAAACTGTTTCTGTCTTTGAAGCTTTTTAAGGCACCGAGGGTCTGCAGTGCTAGCAGAATAGGGAAAACCCAGTTGCCAAGCCTCTAAGAAGGAAAGACTCTAGCAGCTGCAAAAGGCTCACTTCCCATGTTTATCTGCCCTGCTGGGGCTCCAGAACCTCAGGCAGTCAGCTTCCTTGGTTCTTAGGAATCTTTGTCCCATCTGGGTCGCCAAATTGATACCGGACAAAAGCGGTGGGTTCTCTGCCTAACGAGCCCAAATGACCAATTCCTCTGGGGTTTCAGAGAGAGGAAGAGTTTGTTGCTGGGCACGAAGCAGGAGATCAGATGGCCTATTGGCCTAAAGATCTGTCTCTCTGAAGTGCATGCAGTAAGTGTGAGAGTTTTATACTATTAAGAGATGGGTAAGTTTTAGGATAATGGGCACAGTGACTCTAGATGATATAATTAGAGGTGATTTTAATTATTGCGCCTGCACAGATTGTTTGCATGCTTAGCTGCAGAACATATGTAAGAAAAAGGCAGCCTTAAAATGGTGATGGTGTAATGTTTAGTATTATAATGGGGTTAGGTCACTAATAGGTTAAGGTTTAAGCTGCTGTGCATGTCAGGCGGGCCCATTTTCGTTAGATCCAGCTTCGTTTATCAACATAGCTTGGGATTGGGGTAGGTTAGTTCTCATCTGACTCAGGGCCCTTCAGTAATAAGCGTTAGGGACACTAGGGACTGTCTTTAGTGATGATAAGACACCAAAGTTGAAAAACAGGATAAAGAGTACAAATGAGGGTCAGTCACAGGGTTTTAACAATCACAAGATAAAGGCTATATGGTTACACAATTATTATCAGAGATCAAGGCCGCTGGATTATGGTTCAGAGATTTCTGGTATTTCCCTCTGGTTCTTCTAATACACCAGCAAGTAAAAGGAATACTTATCTATATAACGACGATTCAGTAATCATAACCATCCCCTAAATCCTAACTTCATGGTTACAAAACTGGCACGGGGTTTGGGATGGTTGTGTGTTAAGGGAAAAGGGAGGAATGGAGAGGGGAGGGCAGGGACATGGCCGGGGTGTGTTCCTCAGGGCAGCTGTGACAGGAGGCTTAGGCTTTGTGACAGAAAGAAGATGGGGGGCGGATCTTCACTGGACTTGAGTGTGTGTGTGTGGAGGGGGGTATCGGGACAGCAAGATGTGCAGGAGAATTCTGGGAATGATGGTAACGTTTGCTGCTGAGGTTGAGATGGCTGGCAGGAGCATCCTCTGGGGCTGACCCAGGAGATGGGGGGTTCTCATGGGGACATTTCTGAGCCCTGGGGTCTGAGGGCTGGGCTGCAACTGGGGGGCTTGGTTGTCTGTGCCAGAGCCTGGGGCTTGTGTGGGGGTCTCTTTGGACGGTCTGTTTCTGCCCAGCATCCTGGATCACTGACCATCTTCTCAGCAGATGGCCGGGCATTGATCTGTGTTCTTTAGGGAGAGAAATTGTTCAGGTGGTTGGGTGTGCACAGGCGTGTGTGCATGCGTGAGATGAGACAGTGTGTGGGTGTGCCTGGCATGTGGGCATGGTTGTGTGTGCGAATGTCTGTCATTGCGCATGCGTGACTGTGGGGCAGGGTGTGTGAGTGACGGCGCATGTAGCATGTGCCCGACCCAGGGCATGGGAAACCCAGGGTACCCGCCTCGTGCTGGGTGTTTGCCCTGGTGAGCAAGTGTGTGCAAGAGTGTGTGTGTGAGAGCCCCAGCCGTGCGTGTGTGACTGTGGGCAGGAGGGCCTGGGGACCATATCAGAATGAAGAGGGGGAGAGGGGTGGGCATGCCACGGGGCCCCTGTGAGCAGGCATGGAGCCGTGCTGGCAGTGCCACCCATGGGCGCCCTGACGACACTGTGCTGTACCCTTGCTTATGAAAGGAGCGCACAGGTGGCCAGGCACGTGTCCGGTTTGAGCAGAGGTGGCTGGGCGTGTGTGTGTGTGTGTGTGTGTGTGTGTGTGTGGGAGCAGGAGCCGGGTGTGGGGAAGAGTGCACCGGCACACACGGGCATGCAGGTGCCTGAGGCCGGGTCCCAGCGTGTGCCCCGTGCGTGTGTGTGTGTGTGCGCGCGCCCCTGCTGCTACTGCTGACAAGCTCCCTCTCCCACTCTTGCCCCCTCCCCTCACCCCCCACTCAGGGCCTTGGAAGAGAGGGAGGTGCCCAGCTGACCGCAGGACCATGACGCTGCTCCGGGGGCCGGCGGGAGCCTGGCTGGCCCTGACCTTGACTGTGACCCTGACCGCGGGCCCACGTGGCGGCGCGGCGGCCCCGCAGCGGGACTGCACGGGCGTTGAGTGCCCGCCGCTGGAGAACTGCATTGAGGAGGCCCTGGAGCCCGGCGCCTGCTGCGCCGCGTGCGTGCAGAGGGGCTGCGCCTGCGAGGGCTACCAGTACTACGACTGCCTGCAGGGCGGCTTCGTGCGCGGCCGCGTGCCCGCCGGCCAGTCCTACTTCGTGGACTTCGGCAGCACCGAGTGCACCTGCCCGCCGGGCGGCGGCAAGATCAGCTGCCAGTTCATGCTGTGCCCGGAGCTGCCGCCCAACTGCATCGAGACCGTGGTGGTGGCCGACAGCTGCCCCCAGTGCGGCCGCATGGGCTGTGTCCACGCCGGCCGCAAGTACCCCGCCGGCCACACCGTCCACCTGCCACCCTGCAGGGCCTGCCACTGTCCCGACGCCGGCGGCAAGCTCATCTGCTACCAGCTCCCTGGCTGCGACCGAGGCTCCCAGGTCCTGCCGGCCGCCGCCGCCGCCCCTGTCGCCCCTGCCGGGAACTTCTCAGACCCGGACGAGGGCGATCCCGTGCGGTACTATGAGGACCCTTACAGCTACGACCAGGAGGTGGCCGAGGCGGAAGCAGCGGCGGCGCTGGCGGCGGAGCTGCAGGCAGGCGCGGGGGTCCCGGCCGGCCTCGGAGGCGGGAGTCAGCCTCCAGCCCCCATGCGGGTGACGCCCTGGCCGGCCGCCCTCCCCAGGCCTACGGCGGCAGCTGCCTTGGGTCCTCCAGCCCCTGCTCGGACCAAAGCACAGAGGGTGTTCGAAGACAGCAAGGAGGGAGAGGAGGAGGAGGAGGAGAAGGAGGAGGAGGAGGAGGAGGAGCCAGAGGAAGTGGCCGTCCTGGAGCAGCCAGCAGCGGGCAGCCCCACGGGGCTCGAAGGGCCACCCCCCACGGGCCCCGCCCAGCCCCCACTGCGGGTCCAGGAGGGGCAAGTGGAGGCCGTGGCCAGGCCGGAAGAGAACCTCATCCCCGATTCCCAGCCCACCGCCCGCAGCCCGGGCCAGGTGGCAGGGGCAGGCGCGGCAGGTCTTGACTTGTCCCAGGCTGTGCCGAGTGTTCCTGGGGACCCGGCCGAGCCAAGTGTCCACACTGCACTGACCACATCAACGCACAAGGCCACCCAGGGCCCCCCGACCCAGGAAGCGCCCAAGCAGCTGCAGCTTGTGTCCCGTGCCCAGGCAAAGGAGGACACAGATCCCAATTCTGTGCATTCTGTGCCCAGACGTGACCCTGAAGGTAAGACCCTCTCCCTGTTCCTCCAGGGACACTTGGCCACGGGATGAGCCACCGCAGGGGTCCCCAGGTCTCTGGCTGTGTCTGGGGGTGGGGGAGGGCTGGAGGAAGTCAGGGCAGGGCCCAAGGAGAGCCTCTTTGGGGTGTTCAGACCAGGCTCCAAGGTGTGGGGCAAAAGGCTCCAGGACAGTCTTCTCCCAGGACAAGCTGGGGTAGGAGTGGAGTGGTGGGTGAGAATGAATTTCTTGCTGCAGGAGGAGCTGGGCACGGGCACCGGCTCACCTATTAGGGTTGTGGTTGTGGATCCTTCAGGGAAACCTCAGAGCTAGGAGGTCCCTGTGGAGTGCTGAGCCCAGCAGGATCCATGGACCCCCTGGCAAGAAGTGCCAGGCTCCACAGATCTATCACATCCCCATCACATCCTCCCTGAGGGAGGCCTCTGGGCGCAGTTGCATTCTTGGTCTCCGAGGTGGCAGCAGAGGGGACATGGTCTCTTGTGAGAGCCCTTCATGAGATCCTGGTACCTTACCAGCTCTGCACCCCCTTCCAGCCTGGGATCCTGTAACACACATGCCAGCCATTGTCCCTCCTCTGCTCAGCACCTTCTATGGCTCCCACCTTCCTCAGAGTAGAAATCAAAGTCCTTATAGTGACCCCAAAGCATAGCACAGTCTGTCCCCGTGACCTCCTGACCCCTCTTCTGTCACCCTCCCTGCGTTAGCCCCACTGGCCTCGTTGCTGTTCCTTCTCCTTTCCAGGTACCCTGTCCTGCCCCAGGGCCTTTGCACTCACCCCTCCCACTTTCAGAAGTGTCCTTTTGCATGTGCTCATGGCTAGCCCTCTCCTGTCATTCAGCTCTCTGCTTGAAGCCACCTCCCCAGAGAGGCCTTCCTTAACCATATCAGCTAAAAGAGTACTCTGCCATTCTCCTCTCTGCTTGGCTTGGTTTCTCTTAGTGATATCTGACGTTATCATATATAGTTACTTGTTCACTTATTTATCATCTGTCCACCCCAGAAGAATGTCAGCACCACAAGAGTTTAGAGCAGGACTTGGCATACAGTTGGTGCTCTACAAATTTTGGATGAGTGTGTGAATGAATGAATGAATGAATGAAGCTCTGTGACTTCTCCCCTCTCTGTTGTCCCTCCTCATGCTGGTTTCCCTGCCATTCTGTGAACACTCCACACTGTCTCCCCTCCAGACCACACAGTTGCTCTCACTGCTCCCGTCATCAGTGCAGACAGCACCTCCTCCAGGAAGCCTTCCCTGAATCTCTCCTTGCCCCTGGCTTGGCTTTGGGTCTTGTTCAATCTCCCCTCGCCTCAGCTCCATTTTCTTCCTGCCTCTGCTCTGAGCATTCTCTTGGGAGTTGTTTGGTTATCTCACATGTGTGTGCCTTCACTGTACAAACCTTCATAGGGCGTTGATTGTTTGCAGTCTCCAGCAGGCCCCTGGGGAGACAGAAATGGTCTGTCCATCCCACAGGGAGGGCCTTCCAGGCCAAGAGGGTGAGACTGGGGGGCTCACACAGCCTCACAGGCCCGGACAGTTCTGCTTCTGGCCTGCTTATGGTGGGTAGGGCCACCCTCGCTGGGCACCCACGGGTTGCCAGCACCTATTTCTGTGACTCGATCCTCCCAACAAGGTGGGGAGGTGAGCTCCCCCATTCTAAGCAGGGAGAGCTGTGGTTAGTGGCTCCAGTGCCCACAGCCAGTGGTGACTGGCTGGCGCCCAGGGCAGTGGGCTTCAGGGCGGCATCACACGCCCCCCCCCCCCCTCCCCGCCCCAAGCCGGTCCTCCCAAGCCTGCATGGGGCAGACCAGCGAAATAATCGAGTGCATGCGCGGCCCTGGGAGGGCTTATGGCCTGGCTTACAGCGCTGAGTGTGGAACGTGGAGCCGTGCATTTGGGCTGCAGACTAGAGGGTTTCCAAAATAGCTGCAGCGCCCACCCTTGCCCCGCCCCTGCCTCTTGCTGCTAGAGGCCTCTCTGCCGTTCTGGGCCTTTGGAATCCCAGACAATGGCTTTGTTCTCACAAGACCTGGTTTCCTTTCTGCCCTGAGCTTGCTCAGATGGATTTTGGGTTGTGCTCCTGGGCGAGGGCTGCTGGGAGGTAGGATCCCCACACGGAGTGTCCGTATCCCATCTGGGGGCTGTCCTGGAAGAGGGCTCAGCACATGCAGAGGCCCAGGGCAGAGGTTTTAGCAGGGCGTGGGATGGCAGGTGACTGTCTTTGGACATGGAGGGATCGGAAGGCATGGAAGGAAGTGGGTTTAAATGGGACCCAAGAGTTACTCCTCCGTGACACCAACAAGGGCTGGCCAGCCGTCCATTGTCCTCCAATCCGTCCTTCCATCCTCCTGCCCACTCCACGGTCCGTCCAGTCACCCATCCCTCACGGGCCCCGGCTCCACGGCGTGTGCAGGTCAGGCACATGCTTTAATGGCCAACACTGCCTCGGTTTCTTCACCCACCTGTAGAACAGTGGAGAAGGAGAGGCCCCGCTGACTAGGGTGGCTTTGAAGATTGCAAAGTAAACTGCTCCGCGTCAACCGTTCAGCACCCAATTTCGTATTTGCTGAGTAATTAAAAATGTGAGTCCGCCCACTTATTTCTTCATCGAGTGTTTATGGGGCACCCGCTCTATGCCGGGAGCCGTGCTAGTGAGTCAGGCGGGCGCGGCCTCGCCCCTTTTGGGATCTTATGATGCAAAGCGTGCAGTGGGAAGGATGGATGATGGAACCCTGAGGGGGGGAGGCCAGAGTGCCCGATGGAGAGTTCCGACACTGCGGGGGGAGCTGTCTGGCCACCGATTGTGGTGGGAGGGCTCAGGGATGGAGGGCCTCCCGGGGTGGTGGTGGCTTTGGTCTACTGGGCTGGTAGAGCCCGAGAAGGTGTAGGCGAAGGGGCAGGAAACGACCCCCCTCCCTCAGCTAGGTTACCATGGCAACCCTGGGGCCCGGAGAAGGAGGCTCCCAGCCATTGCCCCAGGCCCGGTGCAGGCGGGAGGTCCTGTCTTTGTGCCTGAGCCTTGCCAGGGATCCAGGCTGCCACAGCTGGGCCGTCCCAGCCTCTGAGCGTGTCCAGATGTGGCCCTAATGGAAGCCACATGCACGGCCCTGGAGCTGAGAGAAGGGGGTCTGATGTCTGTGGCCACTCAATGGGCCCCGTGAGGGTGGTGTCTCCCGCTGGGCTGGCACGGTGGAGGGGACCCTGGACCGCACTCCCCCCCTCAGGCTGCCCTCCTTGGGGCAGGTTGACCCTCAGGAAGTCGGAGGGCTCTGGGAGCAGCAGGAGGCAGCCCCTCTCCTGGAAGAGGTACCCCAGAAACATGTGACAGGAAGCTGGTCCTTACTCCAGCAGGATCAGTGGGGGCCCAGGGCCTCGGAATACTTTGACATTCCAGTTAAGATGACAGGGAAACTCTTTAAGATGCAAATGACTGTTTATGTTCATTGCAAACACTATATGGCATGTCTGGTTTGTGCCAGGCCCTGTTGAAGCAACTCTGCGATTGTTAACCCTTTCAGTCCTCGCAGCCACCCTGCAAGGGAGGTATCATTGGTTTACAGGAGAGGAAAAGGAGGTTCAGAGAGCGGTGACCCGTGTCCCAGAGACCTACTTTTAGGAGGTGGGGGTGGGGTGGGGGAAGTGTGTCGTGTACTAATCAATTTCTTCATCTAACAGTCATGTTGAGGGCCCAATTTGTACCCAGACTGTCGCATATGCTGGACAAACTATGTGAACAAAACCCAGTGTAGTCCCTGCCCTTGGGCTCCTTGTGGTCGGTAGAGTCCAGTGATCACAGGGAGGTGAAGTGAAGGGGTGTGGGGCGGCCTGCAGATGGAGGCAAAAAATGCTCTGTGCAGCTGTCTATCAGGGGAGGCTTCCAGGAGGAGGTGGCACATGAGAGGAGAAGTGGAGAATGAGGGACGAGGGGAGTTCACTTGGTAAGTTGGAGCAGTGTGAAGAGAGTCAGTCCTTCAGGAGGCGGGCGCAGCACCTGCAAAGGCCCTGTGGTCACATGGAGTTTGGTGAGGTATTGAAAGGAAGCTGTGTGGCTGGGGTCAGAAGGAGCTGAGGTGGTGGGTGAGGGGATGATGGGGAGGGGCAGGTACCAGGCCCAAGCCCAGGGGATTGTGTTCATTCTTGTGATAGATTTTGGCCCTTGGTCCCCAGGGCTGTAGAGAACCGGTAAAGGTGAAATGCAGCAGGTGGCATGGTCATACTTGTGTTTCACAGAACTCCTGGGTGCAGGGAGGGGAACCCGGGGCAAGGCTCTTTCCTTCTCATCCTGCAGGCTCTGGAGTCTCCAAAAACTCCACCCCCAGGATTTCCAGGCTTTAGCTTGGGAGAGCAGGAAGGAGTGACCTACCCACATTGACCCTGTTCTCAGGGGACCCTCGTCTCTCCTCTCTAATCTTGGCCTTTGGATGTATTAAGCTTGTTGGAGTCTGAGGGTCCGTGGAAGTGGTCCAGTTTTCAGAATATGCAGGCCTGTGTCCTGCAGAACAGAATCACATCCTGGGGGAGCTAAAAGCCTCTGGGGCAAGCAGGAAGTGAAGGGGTGGTATTTTGACCTTTTTGGGGGGTGGGCTGGGGTGAAGCTGTGGCCCCTGTTTAGCAGCAGAGCCCTGAGAGGACGGCTTATGGGTGGGCTCAACCAATCTGTCCTTTTCTCACCCCTACCCCAGGGATGGGCCCCTCCAGGGAACCTACCCCCTTGGAGGTCTTGAATGACTGTCCCAGGGCTGCCTGGGGCTCTGCTGGGAGCGACTGTGGCTGGGCAGACGAGAGGCTTGGGTTTCCCACCAACCTGCTCTGTGCCCCTCATCCCGGTTTCCCACCAGCCCCCTCTGTACCCCTGGTCTTGGGTTTCCCACCAGCCTCCGGCGCCCCCGGTCTGGAGTGAATCCTCCTGCCCCACGCACTGGACTGCAGAGTGGCTTAGATGGCGTGCGGGCCAGAGTACAGGTCTTGGGTGTGTGCAGCCACACCCCCTCGCTGCATGAGTGGCCAGTGGCATCGACCTCTGTGCCTCAGTTTCTCATCAGCGTGGCGGCCTGAAAGTCCTGAGCACTCAGGGTTGCTGTGAGAACGCTCCACGGTGGCCCCAGCCCAGCGCCGGGAGCAGGGCCGGGCAGGGAACAAGCCCGCCGCCATTAGAGCCCCTCTGCCCCCAGCTGCGCTGCACCAGCGGCCCTGCCACCTGCCACCAGCCGCATGTGAGCTTCTGTGAAACGCACTAACGAGGGACAAGGGTTAGAATTTGTTGCAGTCGTTTATGAATCAGAAGACTTCCTATGAAGCCCAGCTTTCTGGTTTTGGTTGGACAGTTGGAAGATGGGTTGGCGGGGATGCTGGGCAGAGGCTGCCCCCGCAGTTGTGCTGCGGCAACCCCCCCTCCCCAGGCCGGCTCTCTTGACTTGCTTTTATTGTCTCCCTGCCCCGGTTGGCAGCTGGGTTCGGATCTTCTCCTAGGAGGGCACTTGCAGCAGCACAGAATCTCACCCTGTGGCGTCCTTGGAAGAAGGAGTTTGTGGGGCAGGGGGGCCCCGTTGCATGGTGCTTTTCTGAAAGTCACAGTAGAGCTGGACAGGGCGTCAGAACCTCAGGGGCTCCTCTGGGGCCTGGAAGCAGAAGTGGGTCTTGGTGGCTGTAACTGGGTTTCGCCTGCATGTGTCAGTGCATTTCGATGACCACTGCCACAGAACGAGAGCCCTGGGCCAACCCCCAGGAAAGTGGTGGTTTCTCAATATCTAAACCAATTCTGTAATTGCTTTCTTTTAGCAACTTTAGTGAGATATTATTTGCCTATCATGAAATTCTCCCATTTGAAGTGTGCAGTTCACAGAGTCATGCAAACGTCACCAAAAAACATCTGCTCTTAGAACATTTTCATCACCATTGAGTGCTCATTCCTCATTGCCCTCCCCCCAGTCCCTCCCCCCAGTCCCTGGCAACCGTTCGTCTGCTTCTGTCTCAATGGATTTGTGTATTTTGGACATTTCCTATAGTTGGGATCATATAGTACGTGGTGCTTTGTGGTTGGCTTCTTTCATTTAGCATGATGTTTTCAAGGTTCCTTGATGTAGTGGCCTGTCCCGGAATGCCATGTCTTATTGCTGCCGAGTGTCCTATTGTGGGGCTGTGCTCCACTCGGCGCGCCCATTCATCATTGGACACTTGGATTATTTGCACTTTTTGGATATTCTGAATCACGCCGCTGTGAACATTTGTGTACGGGTTTTGTGTGAATGTGTGTTTTCATTTCTCCTGGGCATTTACCTAGGAGTGGAGTCTCCGGCTCATTTGGTAAACCTCACACCCTTCTTTATTAGAGAAATTGCCCCTGTTTTCCAAAGCGGCTGCACCATTTTACAATCCCACCTGCAGAGTGTGAGGTTCCAGTGTCTGCTCAGACTGGCCAACACCTGCCATTGTCTCCCTTCGTGCAGCACACATTACGGTGGGTGTGAAGTGCTATCCCATTGTGGTTAGATTCATATTCCCCTGATGACGAATGCGTTTTTCTATGAGCTTACTTTAGAAAGTTCTAGAAAGCACATGATTATGCACAAGCATTCCGTTAGCCATCAGTGTGATGACATCATCACGTTGCTATGTAGCCCCTTGAAGACTCCACTGTACACTCTTGCTCATGGGACAATGAGCATGAAAAAGGCAGCTAATGTCTTAGTGTTATTATGAAAATAATTTGGGGCCCAGGACCACACTTGAGAACAGGTGGCCAATAGAAATGCAGGCATGTTGGTGGGTACCCATGTTTTTCTCCCTACAAATACTTGCATATCATGCACACCGTTCTGATGCAGGCATGTCGGTGGGTACACGTATTTTTCTCCCTACAAATGCTAGCATATCATGCACACCGTTTCTGATGCTTTTTCAACTAACAATGTCTCTTGCCGTCTTTCTCCTCTCGGTCCATGGTGGCTCCTTTATTCTGTCTGATGGCTGCACAGTGCTCCAGTGTTTGCATGTCCCAGGTTTAATTTACCTGTTCCCTGCTGATGTGTTTTCTAGTCTTTTCCATTAAAAATGGATTGCTGTAGCGAACAGCACTGAGCATGCATCGTCAGGCCACACCTCAGTGTGGAATCCCTGGGTGGACATCCACGGGGCATCGCTTTGTCTTTTCCTTGGTACGCTTTTGATTGGATTGGGACCTGCAGAAAATGTACCTATTGGGAGTGTCCAACTCAAGAAATATGCACAAATAAACTCACCTTAATCACCAGCACCCCAGATCTAGCAATGGAACCGGGTAGCCGCTCCAGAGAGTCCCTTTTGTGCCCCCTTTTGATCACTACTGCCCCTTCCCTGGGAACCGCTGCCCTGATTTCCAATGCCAGAGATGAGTTTTCCATGTTCTTAAACAGTGATAAAAGGAACCATGTAGTGTGAACTCTTTTATTTTGTCTTCTTTCTGGCTCAGCCAAATGTTTTCGAGGTTGACCATGTCAGAGTTGGGTGTTTCGTTGCAGAGAAGTGCTCCGTTGCTCATTTCTCCTATACGAGTGTGCGGTTGTTGCCGGGTTGGCCATCGTGAAGAGCATGGCTCTATATTCGGTGACCACATACACGCATGTCTGTGGGGCGGAAGGGTTGGCTCACCGGTGCAGACATACCTCGGTGATATCACAGGTTCAGTTCCCGTCCACTGCCACAAAGTGACCAGTGCAAGACAGCAACGCACATGAATTTTTGGTTATGTTTACACTCTACTATAGTCCATTAAGTGTGTGATAGCATTATGTTGGAAAAAAAAAACAAGGTACATGGCCTTCATTAAAATGTGGCACGGAGACACAAAGTAAGCGCATGCCGTCGGAAAAAGTGGTGCCAATAGATAGCACAGATGTTAACTTTGTAAAGAAACGCAGTCTCTGTAAAGTGCAGGAAAGTGAGGTCTGCCTGTACTCAGCTTTTGGAGACACAGGATGTACGTTTATAATCCTCGTAGATGTAGCCAGTTTATCCTCTTAGGGGGAGGGCCAGTTTTTACTCACCCTGACAATACAGGAGCATACCTGTTTCTCCACTTTGATCATTCACAAGTATTTATCGAGAGCCTGCTTTGCTGTTACAGGTGCCAGGGATACAATAATGAATGAAACAGCCACAGTCCCCTTCCCTCGTGGAGGGAGCAATAAATAAAATGAATAATTAAAATTATGGTAGGTTAGAGTGTGGTAAGTGTGGAGGACAGGATCAATCAGTGTGCTATAAAATGTTCTAAACTTTCCTTATCAGAGAAGAGAAAAGGCATCTTGCAGGGGTTTAATTTACGCATGTGTATACGTGCTTTATTTTTCATCCCCCTTGCCTAGCAGGTCTCACCAGCTGTGTCATTTTTTTTGCCATTCTCACCAGACCTTGGCTACTGTATAGTTGTCTATTATTACAGTACTGTGGAGTAACAAACAACCGCAAAACCTCTGCAATGCACAGCAATAAGCCTCTGTCCTTGCTCTGAGTCCACGGGCCAGCTGGGCGGTCCTGCTGATCTGGGTCAGGTGCCGAGATGTCAGCTGGGCTCACGCCCGTGTCAGCTGGTGGCTCAGCAGGTGGCTGGCTGATCTGGGATGGCCTTATCTGGGACGGTTCGTCTCTGCTCCACATGCTCTCTCAGCCCCCAGCAGGTCAGCCCATGGAACCACAGCTTGTTCTCGTGGCTGGATTCTTAAGTTTAGGCGTGGAACCAATGAAACTATCACTTCTGCCATGTTCTGTGGCCCAGAGCCAATCAGGAGGGCATCCCAGATTCATGGGGTGGAGAAGGAGACGCTGCAGCTTGATGGGAGGAGCCCAAAGTCTCCTTGTAGAGAGTGTGGGCAAAGAAATGGGAGGAGAATTGGGGTGACCCAGGCAGGCAGTTCACCACCATCTCCTAAGCACTGAGCCCCAGGCCCCCGCCAGGTGCTTCACTGGCATCAACCTTGCAACAAAGAGATTTGCGAGTCCCTTCTCAAAAGGAGGAGAAATAAAATGACTGGCCTGTGGCCCAGCAGTGAAGGAGTCATGAGCGGCTCTGAACCCTGGTCTGTTGGTGCCTAAGGCATCTCTGGCTCTCATGCTTGGCTCCTTAGTTAGACCCGATCTAAAGCTCCTCAGATTTGAGGCTGGCTCTGTCCCTCACTAGGCGTGTGACTTTAAACAAACCTGCTTAACTGCCCTGGGCCTCAGTTTTCCCATCTGTAGATTGGGCTCCCAGAGCCGTGATCTCTGTTGTGTTGGGCACCTGATGGTGGGTCTGTCCATTGTCCCTCAAGTCCCTGTGGGCTCTGGTGGGTGGGTGTTGGTCTCTGAGCTCTGGGCTGCTTCCCATTCACACGCCCAGGCTGAGGCAGCAAGTAGGGCTCTTTCCAGGCCTGGGAAGCCTCAGCCTCCTCCCCCTGAGCCTGTAGGAATCGTAGGTGCCACAGGTGGTTGGAGATTAGAGGTCTGTGCTGCAGGCTTTCCTGGGCGGTAGTGTCTGCATTGTCTGTTTACCAGCCCCCACCTCCAAGCTGGGCCAGCACTGTGTGGGCCCCAGTTGCTTTGTCCTGCAGCGTCTGGCCCTTTGAGTGGGAAGCTTGTGCCTGGAGGTGGGCTTCCCATGGGCTGAGGCTCTGCTGGGACATCCCACTCCTGAGACCTCTCCGGAGTTCCCATGCTGGGAAAGTGGGCTTGGGACCTAGTGGTACTGAGAATGAGTCCAGTAGTGTCCTCAGAGAGTCCTGGGTGTGAATCCTGCTTGTGCCACCCCCTAGCTGTGTGACCTCAGGCAAGCAACACGCCCTCTCTGAGCCTCTGCTGCTGCCTCTATAAGAAGGAGAGCATAATTTCTGCCTCCAGGGTTCTGAGATTAGTGAGTGGGATAGTGTAAGCCAGCACCGAGCAGCTGCTCGATACCACGAGTCCCCTTCTCTCCCCTGCCCAAAGATTTGTGTCTTTGTTTAAGGGGACAGATGTGTGACTTTTCTGGTGGCTGTAAGCCGTTGCCCCTGGCAAAAGAGTCCAAGAGACCAGGGCCAGTGAGTTTGGGTGGGAGATGTTCAGCTGCTCGCTTTCTGCTCCACCCCACCCCTGGTGACCTCCATTCCAGCCGCCCCCAGGTGTGCGGGGGATGCTTCTTGGCCGGCTGTCCCCTCCCCACCCCGACGCTCTTGTATCAGCTTCTGCCAACTGAGTCAGCATATGCTGGAGCCATGTGGCCTTTTCTCCCGTGGTGCAGCTGGGCTGTGAGACTAACATCCCCAGGAAGAAGAGGGGAGAGGAGGGGGCACGGTCTCATTGAGTCTGCAGCTTCTACTGGGCGCAGGCTTGCCTGTCTTCTCCTTCAACTCCCATAGTATTGACCAGCATCGGTGGGGCCTTTATCATGTGCTCACGGCTTGGCCTGCACAGGCTTACTCAGTCTTCACCACACCCATTTTATAGACGGAGTGACTGAGGCACACTGTCTGAGGTCACTGAGGCCAAGGAAGCAGGTGTTTACCCACCACCCACCTCTCCCTGAGTTGGCCCATCCACCCGGTAGGAGGAAGTGTTTCCCCTTGTCAGCTGAGCAAGATCTACACGGGTCCAAGGGCAGACCTCAGACTCAGCCCTGGAACCTTCTGGAATCTGTACAGTGTGGTGAGGGTCTGGCAGAGGCTGCAGGGAGCCTGCGTGGGCACAGAGCACCCCAGAATCTGAGAGATAAAGAGAGAAAAGCTTGTCTTGCTTCCAGCCCTCACCCTCTGATCCATTCACTCATCTGTGATACACGAAGTGGCCTCGTGCTTGGGACCAGTGCCTGCGGGGTCCCGGGGTGCATGTGCAGAGGGGATCCCCTCAACTCCGAAAAACCCAGATGTGACAGGTGAGGCAGCTTACGGAAAGTGGAGCGAGCGGCTGGCAGGTGGGAGGACTGTGGGCGAGCCAGGCCACTGCCTTGAGTCCCGGGCAGCTGCCGCCTAGCCCCCGTCACTACTCTGGGGTCGTGGAGGCCTGGGATAACCTCAGACTTAGCATTTTCCAAAAGAGGCCTCAGATCTGGAATGCTACATGGAAACGCCCAATCTGTAAATGTTGATAACTAATTTAGATCTCTATAAAGCACTAACAAAGCAAGCAGCTGGCCCAGCTTGAATTCACGGAGCATCAAATTCCCCCATCCCCCCACCCCATATTATGCATCTACATATAATACAACTACAGCCTGGCGGAGAGACTGCTAAGGAGCTGACTGAAGGCACAGCTCAGAGGGTGGGGTCCCAGGGGTCCTGACTCAAAGCCCAGGGCTCTTTCCTCCCAGACCACCCATCTCAGTCCAAAGTAGGTGGCACATTCAAAGGGCAAGTGAAGGGTGTTTAATAAAGAGCATCTGCCCAGGGTGAGGGCAGAGTTGAGGGGACGGTGCAGCAACTGGGTGGGCAGCAGCGAGGCCTGTTATGCACCAGGCCTGGAGGGGTGGGGCAGGGGCAGCTAACAGGAGCCCGGCCAGAGCTGAGGCTGTGGGAGGGGGTCGCAGCCTTAGGTGGAGGGACCTGGCAATGCTGTCCTTCTGGTTGACCTCCCTCATCCAGGAGCAGGGCCGAGTGGCCGGAAGGCAGGCCTGGGACGGAGGGGAGCAGAGAGCAGACGTGGGTACGTGTTGAGCTTGCAGGCGCAGGTGGGTGAGGGGCGCGGGGAGGCACCCAGCCACCAGCTCTCCAGACTTACATCGCGGGAAGTGGGCGAGGTGTCCTCGCAGCTTCTCTCCGGAGGTGTTAAAATGAGTCTTGTGACGGGCCGGTGGAGATGCCGCCTGGACAGTGGGGTGTTCGAGTCTGGGGCTTGGGGCAGAGGTCTGGGCTGGAGGTAGAGACCTGATGAGAGAATATCTGTGCTTCTGTTCCTTCCCTGTGAGGTTGTCCTTGACTTGGAAGCTGGTGGGGGGTGAGTGTCTGAGGAGTGTGTCACTGCATGGATGGAGGAGCAGGAAGGCCAAGGGTCTTGCCTGGGGCGGCCCAGGCAGGGAGAGGCAGAGCGGGCTCTGGAGCTGGTTGTCTGGTTTTCTAGCTCCATGCTTCTGCCAACAGCCAGCCATAGTCCCTGGCCGGAAGTGTTGTCCCCCCTGGGGTGGGGGCTGGGAGCACGCTGACCTGGTCTCTTTATCAGTTTCTGGTTGTTTCTTTTTTGACTAGTCAGAGGCACCAGTTACTCTGCAGGCTGGAGAAGGAGTGGGACAAAGGATGGAATGCATTCAGGTGGCGGTGGGGTGGGGGGAAAAGGATGGATGCATTTTGGTGGAGGGGGGAGAAAGGATGGATGCATTTTGGTGATGGGGAGAAAGGATGGATGCATTTTGGTGGGGAGGAGAAAGGGTGGATGCATTTTGGTGGGGAGGAGAAAGGATGGATGGATGCATTTTGGTGGGTAGGGGAGAAAGGATGGATGCATTTTGGTGGGTAGGGGAGAAAGGATGGATGCATTTTGGTGGGGAGAAGAAAGGATGGATGCATTTTGGTGGGGAGGAGAAAGGATGGATGCATTTTGGTGGGGAGGAGAAAGGATGAATAGATGCAGTTTGGTGGGGGTGGGGGGAGGGTTGGGGTGGTGAAGAGATCCGATTGTCCAGTACCTGGTCAAGGGCAAGCAAGGGCAAACCTAGTGGGGCTGTGTGTGAGTGAAGGGAGCAGCAGAAATGGAAATCTGCAGGAGAAATGCCGAGAGTTTGCATTTGGAAGGGCCCCAGCCTCAGCCCCGGGGTTTCCCACTGTGGAACACTGGGCCTGGAGACCAAGCTCACCAACCTATAGCACAGAGACTCTTAGCCAGGGCTGCCCTCTGCCCTCTCCTGTCCCGGCGTTGCCTCGTCTGCCCAGTGCTCCCACATCGCCTGGCTGCTTCTTGGTCAGGCAGGATTTCTGGGTAAACACCTCCCAGCCCCCTCGGTCACCTGGGACTTGGCAGGAAGTCGTGCTGGACAGTGCTGGTCCCCACTTCCCGTCTGCCTCTAAGAGAAAAAACATGTCTCTCTCTCTTTTTTTTTTTTTGTTTTTGTGTGTGACTTTGTGTATGTGTGTATATTTTTAAAAGATCAATCACTATTTATTGAGGTCAAGATACAAAGCTATGTTTATAGCTCTTTTATAGTATGTGCTGGCCCGGGTAAACTAAAATTGCCTTGTAGTTAAACATCATTAAACAGTGTGCATGTATAATAGACTGGTAATTAAACTAAACCATCTTGAAAGAGCAATAAAATAGAATGGAGTCATTTATAAGATTCATCTATAAACAATACTTTCAAAATACTGTCCCAAGAACTGGAGTCCCATCTGACTTCATTTTCAGCAAAACTATAATTTCTTAAGTAGTAGCGGTTTCTTAAACTAATAGTGGAGAGAACATTCAAAATTCTTTATGAGGGGAGACAGAAAAAGTCCCAGTGTCCTGGTAAAGTTCTAGAAGTCCAAAGGGTTGGTTTGCTGGAGGTTTGAATTATTCTTGAAGGCTGTGAAGGTGGCTGGAGAACCAGCACAGGGGGCTAGGAGGGCCCATAGAGATTTCCTGCAAGGTGATGAGGAAAGGAGTAGGTCCTGGGGCCAGAGTGAGCCCCAGCTTGGAAGAGCAGGTGAGGGAACATACCTTGTAGCCCGGGGGGAGCCTGGGAGAGGGAGAGACAGATCGCCTCTTGAACAAAGGCCCGCCCATCAGTGAGAGGTCACATGGCAGTCAGCTGTTGGCCACATGCTCTGTTTGGAAAATATGCTTGTGATTGTCTGATTCTGGAATGATCTTCCAGCAACTGGATCATTTGACTTGAGCCATCCAGTGCTTGTGCTCCAAGAGTTGGGATTGATCCATACCCCCTTCCCCAACAAAGGACATGTTCAGGTCCCAACCCCTGGTCCTGTGGGTGTGAACCCATTTGTAAACCGGACTTCAAAGATGTTATTAGTTAAGGCGTTCCCAAACTGAGAGAAGGTGGCCTTCATCCAATATGGCTGAAGTCCTTTTAAGCGGAGGAAATTGGATACAGAAAGAGAAGCCATGGAGAACAGCCAGAGGCTGTAAGTCAACGGAACCCAGAAGAGAAAGAAGATACAGTTGTGTGCGTTGCCATGTGATGGGAAAGCCAAGGGACCACAGAGACTTCCGGCCAGTTAGAAGATTCCAATCTGGGAGGAAGGAAGCCTTCTAGTCTCTGAAACTGTGAGCCAATAAATTCCTGTTGCTAAGCCAACCCATGGCATGGTACTTGTTTTAGCAGTTGGAAAACTAATACAATTCGGATCTCTTGCTCTTTGATCCATTCTTGTTCTTGGAAAATTATTTCCTCCCAGTGATGGAGTTGGTTTCATTCAGCCTTTTAGTTTTCCTCTAGATTCCAAATTTCTGGTGGCACTTAGAAAGAGGGTGATGTTCTCTAAAAATGTTGCCAAGTTTGCACATTTCTTCCAAACAGAGCTAAGTTTGTCATGGATTTCTATAATTCTGAATTAGGGAAGCATGTGTTTTGGGCAAGCTCTGCTTTTCCCTTTTTGCTTAGACTCGACTTCTAATTGATTTGTTGACCCATTAAAATGCCAATGACAGGTGCACATGCCACCAGCTTCCTGTAAGGCCATTGGAGGGTGGGGCTCCTTCATAAGTCGTCGGAATGCTTGGCCACCATCACCCAAAGCTTTCCAGTGACCAGCCCGAAGCCAAGCTCTGGGGTCTCACAGCCCCTCTGCATTGTCAAAGCCCACCCTAGTGCTCCCTCTGGTTTGCCAGCCACAGCAAACCCAACATCCTTGGGTCCCAACTGGGACAAAACCCTCTGTGGAGCTGGCCGAGGTGGGAGGGGGCTGAGTGAAGAATTCTTACTCCATTATTGTCCAGTGCTCCCTCTTCTTTCTCTGTCTATTGAGAAATACATGTGTGTGGGTACATGGAAACCATTCCAGTCTTTTAACTCTAAAAAATAGACATTTCCCTATATTACCACATAACATGATCCTACAACTAGCACAGTTAGTAATTCTCTAATGCTAACACTCATAGTTCTCCACTTGTCCTCAGAACGAATTGTATAGCTGGTCTTTTAGAAGTAATATCTAGTCAAGGAAGATTAGGTATGATTTGGTTTATTTTTGCTTGTCTTGTCTCCCAAGTTTCCTTCTTTCTAAAAGTTTGTATTGAAATATAAACAACATCCTCTTGAGGGTCTATTAATCAAGATCGAAATAACTTTTGTATTGAAATATAATATATATACACTAAAGCAACTAGCCTTAAGAGAACAGCTCAATGAATCTTTCTAAAGGTGTATGCCCCAGTGACACCACCCAAATCAAGTTACAAAATATTTTGAGCACTCCAGAATTTTTCATGGTGCCTCTTTATCATCTGGTTCCACGTCTCCCTCCCCCCAACCAAAAACCACTTTTTTTTTTTTAAACCACTGTTTTGATGTTTATCACCATCTGTTGATTTTGCCTATCCTTGAATTTATTACATATGAAGGGTACCATACAATATGAATTTCTTTGTTTGCCTTTTTTAGCTCAAGGTAACGTGCTAGACATGCATCCTTGTCGTCACATGTGGCAGTAGCTCATCTTTTTTTTTTTTTTAATTCTCTTTGTTATTCCATTGTATGAATCATTCGTAGCTATCTTTATCTCTTCCGATGTTGATGGACATTTGGCTTGCTTTCAGGTTTTGGCCATGGTGAATGCAGGTGCTTGGATGTATCTTTTGGAAGACAGGCGTACATTTCTGTTGGATGTATTCCTAGGGGTGGAATTGCTGCATCACAGGATACGTTTAGCCTTCGCTGATGTGGCCAAACAGTTTTCCAAAGCATATTACTCATTTTATCCCCACCAGCCATCAGTGAGAGTTTTTATTTTCTCCATGTCTTTGCCAGCCCTAGGTGTTGTGATTCATTTCCATTTGAACCAGTTGGGTGGCTGTGTGGCAATATCTTAGTAGGGTTTTAATTTTCATGCCCTGCTAAGTAATGATAAGCACATTATCATATTATTACTGGCCACTTTTTGATCGTTGGGCCTTTTTTTTTACATGGGCAGGCACCGGGAATCGAACCCGGGTCCTCTGGCATGGCAGGCGAGCATTCTTGTCTGCTGAGCCACCATGGCCCGCCCTGGGCCGTATTTTTGAATGGATTGTCAGGGTTTTATAGATTTGTAGGGGTTCTTGATATATTCTAGTGTTGAGCCCTTTGTCAAACTCCTTGCTTTCAGTGACTTGACTTTCCACTCTCTTAATGATGTTTTCTGATGAACGCATTGCAAATGCTGTCTTCTGATCAACCCAGGTTTTCAATTTTAATGAAGTTCAATGTATTAATCTTTACCTTTGTGTGAGCACGTTTTGTATCCTGTTTAAGAAATCATGTTCACCCTAAGACAATAAAGATATTTCCCTATGTTATAAGCTAGACATTTTATTGTTTTACTGTTCACATTTACATCTTTAGTCCATCTGAGATTTGTTTCTGTGTATGGTGTAAGTAGGAGCCAAACTTTATTTTTTGCCCAATGGCTTTTCAGTTGGCCCAGTGCCATTTATTGAAAAGGCCATCTTCCCCCCACATCGTTCCCTTTGTCAGGTATCACCCGACTGCATATGTGTCGATCTATTTCTGTGCTCTCTTTTATTTTTACTTTTTTAATTTTAATGCAATTTTGTTGATATATATTCACATACCATGCAATCATCCAAAGTGTACAGTCAGTGGCTCACAGTGCCATCATATAGCTGTGCATTTATCACAATTCTTTTTTTTTCTTTTTCATGAAAAATAGCGTATATACAAAAGAGCAATACATTTCAAAGCACACCAAAAAAATTAGTTGTAGGACAGATTTCAGAGTTTTGTATGGGTTTCAATTCCACAATTTTAGGTTTTTACTTCTAGCTGCTCTCAGGTACTGGAAACCAAAGAAATCAGTATAATGATTCAGCAATCATACTCATTTGTTAAACCCTACTTTCTCTGTATAACTCCATCCTCACCTTTGAACTTTCTCCCACTCTTTAGGGTTATTTGGGCTGTGCCCATTCTAACTTTTTCATGTTGGAAGGGGGTGTCAATATTATGGAATAGGGGAATGGAACTAGTTGATGTTTATGTGTGCTCTTTTCTGTTCCATTTTTTATCTGTCTATCTTTGCACCAGTATCACCCTGACTTCATTTCAGTAACTTTTTTTTTTTTTTAATATGTGGTAGTAGAACTTTTCCAGCTTTGCTCTTCTTTTTCAAGATTGTTTTGGATATTCTCGGTCCTTTGAGTTTCTGTGTAAATTTAGAATCACCTGGTGAATTTCTCTTTTTTCAAAAATCCTGCTAACATTTTGAGTGGTATTGTATTGAATCTGCAGATGACTCTTGGAAGAATTGGCTTAAGAATGCAAATATCTTAACGATACAAATATCTTAACGATATTAAGTTTTCCAATCCGTGCATGTGGTATATCCTTCCATTTCTTTAGGTCTTTAATGTCTTTTAGCAGTGTTTTGTAATTGTTAGTTTGAAATCTTGCATATCTTCAATTAGATTTATTCCTAGTTATTAGATGTCTTTGATACTATTGCAAATTGTATTGATTTTAACATTTTATTTCCTACTTATTCGTGGCAGGTATTTAGAAATGTGTTTGACTTTTGTATGTTTACCTTGTATCTAGCAACTCTATGTTCATACTTAGTTTTAAAAAAAAACTTTAAAATTTTGGATTAATATTCTATTTACAGAAAAATTGCAATGATAGTACAGAGGGTTCCTATGTACCCCTGACCCAAGTTCCCACGCTGTTAACATCTTACGTTTCCATGGTACGTTGGTCAAATCTAAGAAGCTAACATTGGTTTGTTAACTCAACTCCAGACTTTATTTGGATTTCACCAGCTTTTTTTCCATTAATGTCCTTTTCCTGTCCCAGAATCTGGTCTGGCATACCAAATTGCTTTTGGTTGTCATGTCTTTTTAGTCTCCTCTGGATGGTAACCTTTCCTCAGTCTTTCCTCGTTGAGGGTGATGGATGGTTTTGGGGGGCACCCGTCAGGTATTTTGAGTTCCTCCATTTTGGTTTGTCTGATGTTTTCTCATGATTAGCCTGGAGTCGTGGGCTTGGGGAGAGACCAGCCCAGAGATGGAGTGCTTTCTCATCCCGTCATACCAGGGGCTGCCTGACACGCACGTGGCGATACCAATTTTGGTCTCTCAGTGAAGGCAGTGTTTACCGGATTTCTCCATTGGAAAATTACCATTTTCCCCCTTTCCATGTTCGGTTCTTTGCAAGTGAGTCACAAATCCAACTTTACTCTCAAGGTGGGAATGGAGGGATTGAAGGCCACCTGGGTATTTACATATGTCATTTGCAATTCTTCCGTAAGGAAGATCTTCTCTCCTCCTTATTTACATATTTATTCATTCAACCATTTAATTAGATCATTGTGGACTCATGGGCATTTATTTTATACTTTGGATTTTATAACCCAATACCCCATTATTTATTTTGTTGCTCCGATTGTTTCAGATTTGCCCATTGGGAATACTTTCACGTTGCCTTGTGGCCTCCGACACGCCCCTAATCTTACTTTCTTCAAGTCCTCCCTCACTTTTTGACACCACATGAAACTCCAGGTTCATCTTGACGCCACCCTCCACCCCCAGCCCTGGAATCAGACATTTCTCCAAGGGGCCCTGATTTCTTTAATTGGAGAATGATATTAGAAATGAAAATCTTGGCTCTGGGTATGCTTGTCGCTTAGGGTGTCATTATAGTTAGGCTTTCTCAGCCTGCCTCGGTAACGTGCGTGTGTATTTATGTGCGCTAACCCATATGTACACACACACCTATGCTTGTTTCTGTATATGTTCATCTGTATATGTATTTCAAGCTATATATGCATTTATACTGATGTCTCCAATTCTAATCTGGTACCACGGGGGCCCTCCTGGCTCTCCTGTCTTCCTTATCTGTTACAGTCCTCTCCACCAGTGAGACTCCTTGTTCCCACTTCCATCCTCCATCCAAAGTACATACCATTTTAAAAGACCATTATTTCTGAGAGGAGCAAGTTCTTTTATTAGAAAAGAGCTGCTGGGTATTCATACAGGATAGCATGGTGCTAAAATATATGTGACTTAATTTTCGATAGACTTGTAAAACTCAGCCTTCAGTGGTAGAAAGAGAACGTGCTGTCAGGTGACTGAAGATGGTGTGGACATTCACATTTGTTGGATTCTTTTTCCTGAATATTGACGGCTTCTGATGATTGAAGGAAAGTGAGGCCCTCTCTGTTGGTTCTCCTTACCGAGGACCTTGCTACCAGGAGGTACTTTCCTTCAGTACAAGGAAAGCAGGTCTCAGGCTGAACCTTGCCATGTATTAGCAAGCAGGTGCAGAAATAGTTAGACACCCTTTCTTCTGTAAACATAGGGAAATGCTATTCTGCTTGCATTGCAGTATTCAACCTGCTCAACAGTATGTGGCGGGCCCAACCCCTCACAGACAAGTACCTTTCATCAATTGCAGTGGATTTTTTTTTTTTTGCGTGGGCAAGCACCAGCAATCGAACCCAGGTCTCCGGCATGGCAGGTGAGAACTCTACCTGCTGAGCCACCATGGGCCACCCAGCCGTGGAATTTTGATGATAGGATCAGCTAACCTTCTGCTCCTCTCAGGTGACAGAGTCCTTGTTGAACTGAGGAAGCACAAGATCAAAGTGAGTTCTCTATCTGAGGTGTGGGCTGAGCTTTTGGATTGTTAGACCTTTGCTGATGAAACAGTATTGTCTGCATAATACTGCTGGTAAATAATTTGTGCTCAGTATTACTCCTTTCACCCAGAAAAATGATCTCTAACATCCCTTTTGTTTTTCAACAAACCCGCCTCCAGTTCTGATTTTAATTTAATTTTAATTTTGCAACCATTTATCCCGCTTACAGATCTCAGTTGGCAGTCTGAACTGAGCTCTGCTGATTGGGACCAGGCTTGGCTCACTCATGTCTCTGTGATCAACTGGTGGCTCATTTTGGGGTGGGCTGGTCTGTGACGGCCTCATTTGGGGTAACTCATCTCCGCTGCACGCACTCTTCCCCTCCAGTGGGCTAACCCAGACTTGTTAAAGGGCAGCTTGCCAGGATCCCAAAAAGAGAGCTCAGAGGTCATACTTTGGGTTTCACCTCTGCAGAATCCTCTTGGCCAAAGCAACTTAGTTCTAAGGCCAACCCAGACTCAAGGGATGGAGAAATAAACACTGCCTCTCAGTGGGAGGAATGGCCCAGCATTGCAGCTGCTTTTGCAGTTATCACAGAGAGGAATAATTCAGGATTCTGGAGTGTCGAATCCTTACTAAAGCCCTTCAAATGTTAGCTGGTCAGGTAGGAGTTAAAGTTAACCCAGAACCTCACATTGCCATCCAGATCACAAAGAAGTGCTTTAAAGTCCTCAGACTGATTAAAAGCCTGACTTTGGAGCCAGGCAGAGCCGAGTTTCAGTCTTGGTTCAGTCACTTACTAGCTCAGCCTCTTTGAATCTCCTTTTGCCCACCTGGAAGAGTCATTGGGAGAATTAAGTGACTTCTTTGATGTCCGTCATAGTCACCCTTGACGAGAGCTCAGCAAACAGGACTTCCTTCCTCTCCCCATCCCTCAGCCCACATCATTGCAGGTGTTTGTAATGCCCAATTTACCTCCATTTCAGACTAGGGTTGAGCTGAGATGCAGTTGACGAGCTGACATCTTGTTACAATTTATTGACCTTTAAGGCCATATCTTTCCATCTTTAATTGGGTGGTTTTCTTATTGAAGTTAGAAGCTATTACCTCTCCCCCCCACCCCCGACTAGGGATGTGGGTCAGACATTTTTGGAGGTCTTTGGAAAATGTGTTTAAACCTCCTTGGGTGTTGGGCAGACTGCGTCCAGATGACGTGGTCAGTCGGGTGGCTTGTCTGGGCCCGGTTGGGTTGGGGTGGGGTGGGGTGGGATGGCGTCTCCTTGAGTCCGAGTGCCATCTGATGATTCTTTCTGGCCTCACACCCCCACCCCTCACCATTCCTGGGCTCGGGTGGTCTGCTGCTTGGGCAGTCCCTGACTCCTGTCCCGGGGGGTCAGTGGGGACTGACTTCTCCTGAAACAAGCCTGCCATTTACAGACCCTGTGCCCGATCTCAGGCAGGCCATGTTTCTGCCCTGGGCCTCGGATTTCCTAACTGGCGGTGGCTGTTGGCAGAGTGATTCCTGCTTTCTTGGCTTCTGTGGGACTCTTGGTGAGAGAAGGAGCCCCCTTCCCCTACCTGGGGGCTGGGCCTCTTGGCTTCCAAAGCTCAAGGGTCAGGCTTGATTCCAGGTTGGCAGGAGAGGCAGAGTGGCCCCCAGACCCTGTGTCCCCGACTCCCACCTGTGCCAGGCAGAGGGGTGACAGAGCTGCCTGCTGTGGTCCTAAGAGTGGGGCTTGGGAAGGGGCCTGCGGGAGGACGGGGTGAGTCCTGCTTCCCTTGAAATGATGGGTGCAGGAGGAACTTAACTCTCCTTCCCTCTCGTCTTCCTTCCTCTCCTTCTTTCTTTCCTGGAAGCAGTGCGTAGGAGCTGGCATTCTGTAGCTGTGCAGTGGGGGCTGAAATCCTGCCTCTGTCCCTCCGTGCAGTGGCTGATCTTGGGCAAATTGTTCCCTTTCTCTTGACTGTTATCTCTTCATCTGCACAATGGGCTGGTGACATGAGCCTCCTCCAGAGCTGCAGGGAAGGTGAAATGGGTTTGAGCCGGGGCTCAGGGTGGCCCTGGCAGGCCAGAGATCCAGGCAGTTAGCTGGAGTTATGGGGTGCGTCTGCTGGGCCAGCCTGGGTCAGGCTCGGGGACCCTGGGGCTGGGCTTGGGGGCTGCAGGGAGGAGCAGTGCCAACTCAGGGAGGGGAGAACAGACCAAAAAACACCCACACAAAGAAGCAGGGTAACGTGAGAGGCTGGAAAGAGACGGTAGGACCTGGGACCCGGTGATGTGGGAAGTGAAGGGTGCTGGGGGGGGGGGACGGGGCTGTGGGGCTTGCCCCGGCCTGGGCGGTTGCGCAGACGGCTCTCCCGGGGGATGCTGGGTGGTCTCCAGCAGAGCCTCCAGCTCAGTGGCTCCTGCCATATTTTCCCACCGCCGTTCTCCAGGGCTGGGTCTAGGCCCTCGGGGCTGACTGTGGCTGGAGGGCAGAAGAACTGAGCGTGATAGTAGTGGTAAAAAGAAGCAAGGAGCGCTCTGGGGACTGCAGGAAATCCAGCTCCCCTCGCCCCCAATCTAGAAGAGTACAGAGGTTGGGAGTTGGGGGCATGGGGCTGAATTGTCTTGAGCTGTTTGCACAGGGACCCCACAAATATCCTGTGCCACCAGGGCTTTAATGTCGGGGAGGGGGACTGTCCAGAGGGGTCATGACCTCCAGTCTGGATTGTTCAGGAGACCCGTTATCCTGGGATCAAAGGAAGTCGGACTCCCTGGAGAGCTGGGAGCTTTTTATAACAAAGTTTCTTGAATGCCGCGGTGCTACCAGCAGGTGATAAAGGAGAAATAAAGCGTGCAGAAGGGGTAAACACGGGAGGTGCGTTGTCCTTCGCCAGGATTAGGCTCTTCCCCAGAGGCCACCATTTACCGGTTTCTTGGGGCTCCTTCCGGAAATACTCCATGCACCAGCACCCCTTTAAAAAGGCAATGGTAGCTTCTCACACAGACTGTTCAGTGTTGTGCTTTAGGAAGACAATTCTTTCTAGAACGTCTCAGAAACTGTTCTGTAGCCTGCATGCAGGGTTCCCCAATCCATTTTAATTCCTGCATGAGACTGGAGGCGTATGGCATGCATTGTTTCACTTGCCCTGCTAATGGAGATGAGATGGCTGCTGTACCTTTGCAGCCTCTTTCATGTGGGCAGTTCCCTGACATTATCATGCTCACAATATTGTGCTGCCCTCACCCGCCATCCATTACCATAACCTTCTTCTTGGCCCCAAACAGAAATTCTGTCTTTGTTAAGCGATAGCTCTCTATTCCCCACCTTCCTTCCGGTCCCTGCTAACCTGCCAGCTAGTTTCTGTCTCTATGAATCTGCTTATTCTAAGTATTTCATATAAGTGGAATCATCCAATATATGTCCCTGTGTGTCCGACTTATTTCACTCAACATGTCTTCAAGGTTCGTACATGTCGCAGCATGCACAGAACTTTATTCCTTTTTATAGTTAAGTAATATTCCATTGTTTGGATGCACCACATTTTGTTTATCTATTAGCCTGTGCAGGACATTTGGGTTTCTTTCCCCTTTGGGCTAGATAATGCTTCTATGAACTCTTACTACCTTTTCTAGTAATGTTTTCTTGCTGTCATATATTTGCATATAAAAGAGTGCGTGGAGCTTATCCGAACAGCTTAAAGAAACATTTAAAGCAAGCACTCGTGGGAGCAGAAAGCCACGGCCTGGCCGCTCTGAAAACACCCCTTCTCTGGGCACCAGCGACCACACCCCCTACTTTCTGTGGTTATAACTGCTTTGTGCCTCTTTCTGCAGTTTTACATCCTAAACAATATCATTCTGTTTTCTTCCTGTCTTTGAACTCGGAAGCACACAGGATTCTTTTGTGACTCGTGTCTTTCCCTCCAGCGTTGTGTTTGGATGTTCATGAAGTTTCTGTGCGTGGCACAGTGTGTGCCTCTGCCCGCGTGTGCCGTGTGCGATGACACCACAGTTCATTTGCCCATTGTCCGGTGTGTGGGTATTTGGGTTGTCTCCAGCTTGGGGCTCAGGAGTCTGCGGGTCCCCAAGAAGAGCACGGGGTGCTCGAGGCTTGTTCTCCCGACCGTGCGAAGTAGTCCAGGCAGGGTGTTGTTGAGCCCGGATAATGCCTGCCACGTCACTGTCCATCCCAAGGGATGGAAGGAGACCCCTGGGCCGCGGCTGTAGCCGTCGCAGCAAGCCACCACCTGCACCAGCAGGAGACGAGGGTCACCCGCCCCCTTGGCCGGAGCTCATGCAGAGTGGCCTGGAGGACAGAAACTGGGGGGTCCACCTGCGCTGACCCAGAGGAGAGCAGAAGGAGCGGGGGCAGGCATTGCAGAGAGTTCCGCCAACGTGTTCTGCTGAAAGGGATTGTTGTCTTAGCCATCCATTTTGTCTGTTCCCTAGTTTGTGGATTCATTAATTCAGAAAACCGTCACCAATGACGGGGGGAGCAGGAGATGGTGTTTCCTGAGCCAGGCACCAATCGGCTCGCCTCCCTACTTTGTGTGTGGGGGTGGGGGTTGTGGGGGGGTTGCCCATTTTGCAGGTGCAGGAACAGAGGCTCGCAGGAGTGGTGACTTGCCGGAGCCCCTGAGACGCCTAAGCTTGTCCCTGTGATCTGTGTCAGGAAGCGCTGCTGCTTGCAGGTAGCCTGAAGGGAGATTGATGGGTAGGCTGGGGTGAAATTCTTCCATCTCATTTTCCTAACCCTGTGTCCCTGCCCTGTATGATTTACGCTATTTGAACTCTGTTGACCATCTGGGAAAGAAGGGAATCTATACCGACTTCATGTCTTTGATGTAAGCTTTAAATGAGATGCTATATTTCCAGGGCCTGGTGTGCTCCACCCAGCCCCGGCTTTTACTGTCAGTGGCCCATGCTGGCTCCAGGGCCCTGGGGATCTGGAAATGACTGAGCCCATTCTTAGCTGGTGTGTGCTGTGTGGGGGTGGGGTGGGGGAGTAGGTGCTGGTGGGAGCACAGTTGGGGGAGAGACACGGAGGCATGTCTGGATTGGTTCTTTAAGAATGGGTCATTAGACATGTGCCAGTTGGACAAGGCAGAGGAAAGGCATTCCTGGCATGAAACAGCATGTGCAAAGGCACAGAGGCAAGAAGAGATGTGTGTGGCCAGAGTAGAGGGGAGATGATCCAGGACATGAGTCTGGGGCTGTGTTGTGACAAGCCCTTCACCCTGTCAGGCAGTGGCTTTCAAATGGAGGCTGTGGAGCCGTGGGGTTCCCTGAGATGACTCTGGGTTGTGAGGGCCAGGGTGCTATAAGGAGACCAAACAGGTGGCCGGATGAGTGGGTGGGGTGGAGGTGAGTTCAGATGCAGAGGTGAGATCCCTGAAGGAGATGGAGCCGCCTTTGTTGAGTGTGGCAGTGGGGCAGGGGCATAGGGAAGGGAGGAGGAATCCAGGCAGAGAACACAGCAGGTGCAAAGGGCCCTGGGGCAGGAATGAGCCTGAGAAGTTCAAGGAGGAAGTTCAAGAAGAGAAGGGGTCGGAGAAAGCTGATGAGGTGGGGAGATCAGTAGAGTCCACTCTTGGTGGGACTCTGTAAGGAAAACTGGCAGCTTCTGGGGGCTTGTAGGTGGAGGAGAGGGCCATCTGTTTCATATTTGTACGAGGTCATTCTCATATCCTGGAAATGGGCTAGAGGAGGACGGAAGTGGGAGCAGGCTGGTTGTCGAGTCAGAAGATGGTTGTGGGAGTGATGGGGAGAGGTGGACAGCCTTGTCTGTCTTTGGGAGATAGCATCGATGGGCAGCGGATGGGAGGAGGAAGGTGAGGCAGGAAGGAATTGATCTAAGAGGAACCCCTGAGAATGGTGGATATGGAGGAGATGTGGTCTGGAGGTGGTTTGGGGGAGAAACAGTTGCTGAACAGATTCTGGCTGTGGGAATGCCAGATGCAGTGGTTCCTTAGCCAGCTGTATTATGCACGAGTCCAGGACTGGACTTAGAAATGCAGGAGTGAGCAGAGGGACAGGACGATTGAAGCCAGCAGACTGGATGAGATCATAGGACCAGGTTTAGATGGAGAAGAGCAGAGGCCTCAGGACTAAAACTTTGAAAGGTTGGTGCTTGAGAAGAGCCAGAGAGGGTGAGACTGAGGCTGGGAGAACTCAGAGGGTGTAATCAGGGAAGGCTTCCTGGAAGGGGGGGGGGTAGGAAGGCCTCTGAGCTAAGTCTTAAAGAATGGGTGGGGCCTCCAGATCAGGAGATGAGAAGGTACACGTCTTGCTGTTCTTTCTTGGGCCTGCCTCAAACATTTTGCACAATACTGGCAATGCCACCCCCGACTTTTGCAGTAAATCCCCCTCCTGCTCTGAGTCGGTGGCCTCCCAGCCCATAGGGTCATGGCCCGTGAGTTCCTTTGTCTGAAAAGGAGGGAAACTGGGGTGGGAAGGGTTGGGAGAGAATGGTGGGAAGTCTGCCAAATGCAGGCTGAAACCTGGCATCTGATCAAGATGAGGGTGGGAAGAGAGCACCATTCCATCTGCACAAAAGCAGAAAACCACTTATGCAGGTTGGCGGTGGTTAGATTTTCATACAGGGCCTTCAGGAACGGCTACATCAAGCCACTCGTGCTACAGATGTGGGTAAACTGAGGCCTGGAGAGGGGAAGGGAAGAAGGGAGATCGAGGCTTGGGATTCCCAATCCCTTATCTCATCTTGTCTGTGAAATAGGAATAATAATGGTACTTACTCATAATAATTGTAAGGATTACAGAGGTTGACCCCATCCATGCCCGGCTAATACTCAGTACAATTTCCACTATTACTGTTATTTGCTAGAGCTCTCCTCTCCTATTGTCTGCCTAAGACCCGGGGATTGGTGGTACAAGCTCCAAAGCTCTGTAAAGTTAAAAGTCCAGTGAAAGAACATTCTGAGTCTGACCTTGTGCAGAAAAGGGACAAACTGTCAAGGTGGAGTAAACTCCCTGTTCCCGCAAGTATTCTCCAAAGCGTAGCTAGACAGAATTAAGCATGGGGCAGCGGCCTCACTCTCAGGGACCACAGATATCCACATCCTGACTGTGGCATCTAGGCAGGTGGAGACGAGAACACCTGGTGCCCCCAAGTCCAGCGCCAGGTACAGCTCTGCGTGTTACATGCAGACGGCAAGCCCCGGTCCTGCCCTCTCACCCAGCAATGCTCAGCTGCCCAGTATCTCCTTGATTCACTCGAAACATATTCATTCAAGACTCACTGTGTGCCGAGCACCCCACCAGCAGTGGGGATGTGCCCGTGAACAACACAGAGTAAACCCCTGTTTTCTTGGAGCTGACACTGCAGAGGAGAAATCAGGCCATTGAAAAAGTCAACTCTTAAGTAGAGAAGAGGATTCCACATCATGAGACATGCTGTGGGGAGTTGTGAAAGGGAGTGATGGAAGAAGAGCTGAAGTGGGGCTAAAGTTGAGTGTGCTGTCTTACGCCATATGCATATGTGCAAATTTTGTATTTTTATGTTGTCAGTTGATTAATGTTTTCCTTTATGTTGTATCACTTTTTTTTTTTTTTTTGGCATGGGCAGGCACCGGGAATCGAACCCGGGTCTCCGGAACAGCAGGCGAGAACTCTTCCCCTGTGCCACCATTGCCCGCCCAGTGTTTTCCTTCATACTGGTGGATTTTATTTCTGGAGAAGGCTCTTTAGGAAGAGGAAACACCTTTTGTTTAAGTCTCCGTCACCACCACTTTTTATTCCAAAATTATTTTCTTATCTTTTTTCCAATACTACCTGTGTAGAGTTGGGATTTATTTTTGTCTATGATGTGAGGTAGGAATCTGACATTATTTTTTTTTTTCAAGTAAATTGCCCTGTGTCCCAGTCCTATATGGACTCTCTCCCCACTGAGTTTGAACACCACTTTTATCATGTACATAATGTATTATGTAATATATTTTACATAATATAGTGAATAATATTATATAATATAGTTTTACATAATTGCATAGTTCTCTTTCTGAACCTTATGTTCCATTGAGCTCCTTAGCTCTTTGTTTTCATTATAGAAACTTTACAGTAAGTTTTAATATCAAGTAAAGAAAGACCCACCTTACTTATTTCTCTTTTCCAGAATGTTTATTGGGTATTCTTAAGCATTTCCTTTTCTGGATGAATTTCAGAATCATTTGATCAAATTCCATGACAAATTATGTTGAGATTTTGACTGGGCTTGCATTGAAGTTATAGATTAAATGGAGAATTGACATCTTTAAGATATTGAATCTTCCCATCCAGACACATAATATGTATTTCTAATTGAGTCTGCTATCATAGCCATTGGGAAGTTTAAAATTATTTCTTTCTGTAGACCTGGAACATTTACAGTATATTTATTTCTAGGTTTGTTTCTGTTTTGAATGGGAGTTTTTCCTTCTCCCTTTTCTGTTTGACTGTTGATGGCCACACATTTTAGTATGCTGGTTTTATTTTTGATCACTATATTAATTCTATTGTTAATTTTAATCCTTTGTTAATTTTATTCCCTTGGGCTTTCTAAGAAGATGAAACCTTATAATATCTGCAAATAATGACTGTTGTCTCTTTAATGTTTCAATTTCCTCTTTTTTTTCCTGGTTTTATTGCATTTGCTAGTATCTTTAGGACAATGCTAAACATGGGTAGCACTGGTGGGCATTTTTTTTTTTGCATGGGCAGGCACCAGGAATCGAACCCAGGTCTCCGGCGTGGCAGGTATTCTAGTTTGCTAGCTGCCAGAATGCAATATACCAGAAACAGAATGACTTTTTAAAAGGGGAATTTAATAAGTTCCTAGTTTACAGTTCTTAGGCCGAGAAAATGTCCCAATTAAAGCAAGTCTATAGAAATGTCCAATCAAAGGCATCCAGGGAAAGATACCTTGGTTCAAGAAGGCCGATGAAGTTCAGGGTTGCTCTCTCAGCTGCAAGGGCACATGGCGAACACCGCATCATCTGCTAGCTTTCTCTCCTGGCTTCCTGTTTCATGAAGCTCCCTGGGAGGCATTTTCCTTCTTCATCTCCAGAGGTCACTGGCTGGTGGACTCTCTGATTCTTGTGGCTATGTCATTCTTCTCTGAATCTCTCTTTCTCCAAAATATTTCCTCTTTTATAGGATTCCAGTAAACTAATCAGGACCTACCCGAATGGGTGGAGACACATCTCCACCTAATCCAGCGTAACAGCCACTCTTGACTGAGTCACATCTCCAGCGAAATGATCTAATTACAGAGTCAAACAAACAGTACTGAATAGGGATTAGAAGAAACGGCTGCCTTTACGAAATGGGATTAGGATTAAAACATGGTTTTTCTAGGGTCCATACATCCTCTCACAGCAGCACAGCAGGTGAGAACTCTGCCTGCTGAGCCACCGTGGCCCGCCCTGGTGGGCATTTTGGTCATATTTTCAACCTCAGTGGGTATGTGTCTGATGTTTTATAAATTGAGTGTGATGTTTGCTCCTTATCTATGGCAGACACTGTTACCAAGAAATATTTTCATGCTTCCTGGTGCTCAGATTATTACTGAGCTTGTTTCCCCATTTTACAGAGGGGAATTGAAACTTAGAAAAGCTTAATGACATACCAAGTCTACAAAGCAGGTGACACTGATGCGTGGTGAGCGATTTTTGCCCTGTTCCTGGCACTGGGAAGGCTCCTGAAGTCCTGTGGTGCATTTCTTCCTAAATCTTGTCAGATTACTTGAATTGTTTGAGGACATGGCTAGAGGTCCTTGGAGGTTTCAGCCTGGGAACCGCCATTGCATTCTCACGACAGAAGGATGCGTCTTTAGGGAGGAGAAAGGAGCCACTCCCTGTCACTCAGCTGTAAAGGTTGCACACAGATGTGGACCCACACCTGTCGGTCTCCAGAGTTTCCCACGCTCCCCTGCAGCCCTCAGCTGTACCCAGGTATTCTAGATGCACTTTCCTTTCTTTGTTTATATGTGACAAAGACACGTTATTTATTGACATTGTGACTTATTTGAATCCTATCACATATTCTTATGCTGAGTAGTCCACAATTTTATTTCTGTAACCAATTAAGCAGATCAAGAGGGAAGAACTGAAAAACTGAGGTTACCATTCACGGGAATTTATCCTTCTTATTTCAATGTTGTCCATATCTGGTTGTAATGGTGCTGGCCGCCACCCAGAGACATGGTTATCTATAATCCTAGCACCATGCTAATTTTTTTTTTTATATTTTTATCGACCAAACAAAACAACATACAAACACGACCATTCTTAATCTATGAACAGTCCATGCTTGGTGTATAATCAGTGACTCACAGTATTACCATATAATTGTATAGTCATCACCATGATCATTTTTTAGAACATTTTAGATGCGCTTTCTTTATGAGTGTAATTCATTTTCAGATCTCAGGGGCAAGTGGTTGGGTTCATGGTACTGCTCATTTCCTGGCACCAGTATTGATGCATTTAATTCCCTTTTCCCCATCCTTGTTCTTCTCCTGTAGACAATAGTTCTCTTCGGTTTAATTCATACTTTTTTGGGGTTTGTTTCTGTGTGTTCTCACAAAATGTATATTGTTTTGTGTATAGTTCTTTTTAACATAATTTTATTGAGTTAAAGCATGAACCATTAAATGCACCTATTTTTACATATACATTTCAATTAATATTGACATATATATGTCAAAAAAAATGCCCACCAGTGCTACCCCTGTTTAGCATTGTCCTAAAGATACTAGCAAATGCAATAAACCAGAAAAAAAGAGGAAATTAAAACATTAAAGAGACAACAGTCATTTTTATTTGCAGATATTATAAGGTTTCATCTTCTTAGAAAAACCAGGAGAATAAAATTAATGAAAGATTAAAATTAATAATAATAGAATATATAATATATTAGAATAGAATAATAAGTATATTTACACGCGCATCTTATGCATACATCGCCGTCACCTCAGAAACACCCCTCACATACATCAACCCTCACTCCAGGGCCCTGGGAAAAGAAAGCCTTGATTTCTATCATGTAGGTAAATTTAGTCTGATCTAAAACATCATATAAATGGAATCATATAATGCATACTATTTTGTGTCTGTCATTTTTTCCCTCATCATGTTTTTTTTGTAAAGCACTCATGTTGCATGTAAGTAGTTCATTTGTTTTCATTTCTCAGTGATATTCCATTATGTGAAAGGTCAAAATTTTGTTAATCCACTCATTAAATGATGGACATTTAGGTCATTCCAGTGTGTAAGAACTGAGGTGCTGTGACAGTTAGGGCCTGGTGTCAGCTTGGTGAAGCGATTGTGCCCGGTTGTCTTGTCTGCGCGTAGTGTTTTAGTGTTTTTAATGTTTGTCATGGATCTCACTTGCCTTCCTTTTCCTCCCCCAACAGCGGGTACCGTGCGCCACCACATGGCTCTCCGGACACATGTCTCATGTCCCGTTGCTGGGTATACATCAAGGCTGTCATTTCTGGCAGATGCAGAGTCCCCACGCTTTAGCTGTCCCCTCTCCCACTGATGGGCACCCAGGCTGCTTCCAACCCCGCCCACAAAGGACGCTGATGCGTGTCCCTGGGCCTGTCCCTTACGGGCCTGGGAGGTGACCTCCCTGGGACCTACACCAGGAACAGAACTGCTGGGTCCCAGACAAGGCATCCCGTTAATTTCCTAAGCCCCCTCCAGACCAGCTTCGCCCGTCACTGCTCCCAACCCCAGGGCACCAGGGTTATAAAGGGACATTTTAATGTTGTTTTTATTTGTATATAATTTTTTTAAGCATTTTTTTTTTTTTTGCGTGGGCAGGCACTGGGAATCGAACCCGGGTCTCCGGTGAGGCAGGCGAGAACTCTGCCACTGGGCCCTCGTAGTCGACCCTATTTGTATATAATTTAATTTTTTGTTTTCATTTTTCTTGTAGAAAGATGAGTTTGAGTATCTTCCCATATGCTTTTTCTGGTTTCTTCTATCAGCTGCTTGTTCATATGCTTTTTATTTTGGGGTTGGTCTTTCTTTGTTGTGGTTGTTAATTCAAGATTAATTTACCCAGGAGTTCATTAATAGTTCCTAGATAGCAATTCCTTGTTACATTTTAGAAATCGCAGCCACGTCTCCTCATCTGTTCACCGTCTTTTGTATTTGTTCTTGGGATTCTTTTTTGGGCAAAATTTTTAGTTAGTCTCACTTTCATCAATTTCTTAAAACTGCTCCGTGCCTTTAAGATCTATGAATTTCTCTTTACTCCCGATGACCCCATTCGCCCAGTAGCAGATATGTTTTCCATGTCCCTTCTTTCCTTAGCTTTCCTAGACAAGTTTTTTTTATAACTGCAGACCTTATTGAGATATATTCACATACCATGTACTCCATCCATGGTATATAATCAGTGGCTCACAGCGTCCTCACCTACCTGTGCCTGTGCCTGCTTCATCGTCACACTCAATGTCAGCCCATACTCATCACTGTTGAAAAAAGAAAAGTAACGAATCACAAAAAAAGAAAACTCCAAACACCCCCTACCCCTGATTCCTCCATTCCTGACCCCTAGTTATTACTGTTGATGAAAGAATATTAGAATATTACTGTTAACTCTAGTCCGGAGCTTGCAAGAGGCCCCCCCACCCCCACCCCACATCCCACTCTGTTATTAATTCTTTGGACGTGTGCACCTGTGTACGAGTTCATAAAAGAACTTACTTGCATTTGTAGTGGTAATCTTAAGACAAATTTTAAACGTGCCTTGTTTTAACAGTTTCCTTATCTTGGGGGTTTGTCCTGTCTTGGGGGGGTCTTAGGTTGGCTTTCCTCTTGATAGAGCCCAAATCTGAGCTTCTTGTGCATGTGGTTCATTTGGGGAGACCCTTTGGGAGAAACCGTCAGGGCAGTGGGGGAGGGGGCAGGATGAGACTGAGGAAGGACTGGGCAAAACTGTCGTTCGGCTGTGGTCTCGCCTCCGCCCGTTCCTGCCGGGAGCCCTGGGGTGCAGGTGATGCCACATGGTTGTCCCTTTTGAGGTGGGGGGGGGTTGGGCTCTTGTACCCCCCCAGCCGTGTTACTCCCTCACTGGCTGCCCTGCTCCTCACCTTTCACCCACCGTGGGGAGGCCTTAATTAACCGCCTAGGGGACTCTCTGAAGAAGGTAGCAAGTTGTGAGCATGGGGAGGAGGGGGAGGGGCGAGGGGGAGGGGACGGGGTGATGTCACCCCCCCACCCCCCAATGAGGGGACTCTGGATGGGCACAGCAGTATCCACTGTATCTGGGGACCCCTTAGACCCTGCCCGCCCCCTCTGGGGCTGTGACTGTGCCCATGTCACCCCCTGCAGTCTCCACCAAGGACCTGATTGAGACGTGCTGTGCCAGCGGGCAGCAGTGGGCCATCGACAACGACGAGTGCGTGGAAATCCCTGAGAGTGGCGCCGAGGGCGACGTCTGCAGGTAGGCAATCCCCCTCGGTGGGCACAGCTGCCCCTTCTCCTTCTCCAGATCCCCACCTGCCTTGGACCCCAAGACCGCCGGGCCATCTGGCCAGGCTTTCTCCACGCGTGGATAGCCCAAGACTGGACCCAGGAATAAACTAACTGCAGTAAGGAGTAGCCGGTCTAATGAGCGTAATCAAAGCAGCCTCCAGTCTGGAGCAAGTTTGAAAGAATCATTATCCCTTAGGAGCAACGAGCTCTGCACATGGCAGCTCCCACTGTGCACACCTCAGCCCCATACTTGTTTCCTTCCTTCAGCTTTGACCTGGAGGTCCTCAGTCCTCTTTTCCTACTTTACTACTCCAGGCTCCCGAAAGGCTGGCCTCTCTCCATCCACCTCTGCTGCCTGTGCTAAGTAGTCCTGCTGATTCTGGTGTTCTCAGCAAAGGAATAATTTATACCAGGACCTCTCTCTGCCCAGTCCCTGAAGAGTTCCTGGTCTACCATTTACCCGTTCTTTTTTTTTTCCAGAGATACCGTCTTTTCCAACCTACTCATTTTTCCAGTCAAGGAAGATGAGGTTCAGAGAGGTTGTGTGATTCACCCAAAGCCACACAGCTAATTGGCACCTGACTAGGAATCAGACTTCACTTTCCCAATGTCCAGCTCACTGCATATCCCTTTACGAAACTATTTTGATTCTAGTCCCTTTTTCTCTCTTCTGACATCCTGCCAGTTTGAGGCTGCTTAAGTGTGCACCATGCAAACCCCTGGAGTTTTGAGCTTAAGCAGCCCTGTTGCGTGCTTACATCCCTTTTACGATGGGACGTTCACCACATTGTGGGAAAACGGTCCCATCACAGGGTAGCCTTCGCTGGGAGTTGCTGTTCCTTGAGTGCTTCCTGTGTCTCTCTTCCCGCCCTCGTGTCCTGATGCTGCCCTCCATGCCACAGAGCTCCTTCTGTCCCAGGCTGCCTTGCAGCAACCAGGGTCCCTGGAGGCTTCGCTCCTCCAGGCTGGCCCACCAGGCATTCCTGGGATGGGCCCTCTATATACTTCTTGGCCCCTTTTGGGGTAGGTGCTCTGAATACTGACCCCTCTCCCTCAGTGGCCAGAGACACACAGCACGGAGTCCAGTGGGACTCATGCCTGGTCTTCTCCGTTAAGCCACAAAGCGCCCAGCACTGTCAGCTACTCCCTGTGCCACCTTGAGCAGGGACTTCCCTTCCCTGAGCCTCGGTTTCCCCTCTGTGAAATGGGGACCATGCTCCCTCCTGGTGGGGTGAAGTGCCCGCACAGGGTGGGCTCACGGGTGGGGCTGAGGCACCCCCTGTCTTGCAGGACAGCGCAGAAGCACTGCTGTGTCTCCTACCTGAAGGAGAAGAGCTGCATGGCCGGCGTCCTGGGGGCCAAGGAAGGCGAGGCCTGCGGGGCTGAGGACAATGACACCTGTGGCGTCTCCCTGTATAAGGCAAGCCGCGCCTGGAACTTCTTGTGGCCTGGGGTGAGGGCGGGATGCTGCGCTGGGGCTAGAGGTCCTTGAGGACAAGTGGAGTTGTTCAGGGGCTCCTCACTGAGCGTGTGTGTGTAAGTTCATCTTTATAGCAAAGCCATCACTTCTTATATTGATGGATGAATTCAGGAGACATAAAGAGAGCACCGATGTGTGCCAGGCGCTGTTTTAAGCATTAGGGATGCAGCAATGAGTGGACAGGTGAAAATCATTGCCCATGAATCATGGAGCTTTCTTTCTAGTCAGGGAGACCGACAAAGCTCAAGATGAATGATTCATGGGTGGCGATAGAAGCGAATAAGTGCTAAGGTGGAAAAACTGAAGAGACGAGGGGGTACAAGCAGTGTCAGAGGTAGGGAGAGGTCGTAGCTCTGGATAACAGTGGTAGGGGACGGCTTCATTGAGAAGGGCCCATTTCAGTAAAACCCTGGAGGGGGAAAGGGCTGGCTGAGCCACATAGACGTCTGTGAGAAGTGCTTTCCAGGCAGAGGGCACAGCAGTGCAAAGGTCCTGCGGTAGAAGCATGCTTGGCGTGTTTGAGGAGCAGTGGGCAGACCTGTGTGGCCAGAGTGGAGCGGGTGAGCGAGGGGAAAGCAGGAGGAGGCTGGTGCTGGGGCTGAGCCTCTAGCTCCTCCTAAGGACTGTGGTTTTACCCTGTGAACTGGACGCCACAGAGAGTTAGGAGGGGCATGATCCTGGACCCCTCTTGCATTTGTGGGGACCAGTCATTGGGAGGGTTTCTCCCACATGGGCAGTGGGATGAGGACAGGGTAAAACCTCAGCAGGCAGCAGTGGGCAGGCAGAGGCAAGGGGAGGGTGCTCCAGGCAGAGGAAGCAGTTTGAGGAAATGCCCAGAAGCCAGAGTGTGCAGAAATGGTGTGCAGCCCAGCAGGTCTGAGGGACGTCAGGGGATAGGCTGCAAGGAGTCCTTGGGTTCAGTTATGAAGGCTGGTAAATACTGTGCTGATTGGGCTTCAAGCAGAGGCCCAGGGAGCCTTGGGAGGGGGTTAGAGAAAATTGATTTTGGCATCAGAGAAGGTACATGGATGACGGGGCCAGGGCTAGGTGTCAGCTTGACTGCTAGTTTTTGTTTTGTCTCTCATATGCTGGAGGCTGCAGGCAGGCTGGCTGGAGCTGGTGTGACAGCTCCAACTGTCAAGGGGATGCAGGCTTCTGCTATCCTGTTGCTTCACAAAATTTAAATCGCTGCCTCATGATCCAAGACGGCTGCTCAAGCTCCAGCCAGCAGGCAGAAGGAAGGACATCTCCTTGGCTAGAACTTAGTCCTGTGGCTAAACCTAGCTGCAAGGGAGGCTGGGAAATGTAGTCTTTATTATGGGGAGCTCCCGTGGCAAGCTAAAATTCAGGGAGAAGGGGGAGCAGATATTGGCTGTCTGCAGCAGAGGAGGAGGGCATCCTAGGGCAATGGAACAGTTTCAGGAAACATCACAGACAGGACTTTTGCCCTGATCGGGGCTGAGGAAGGGAAGGGGTTGAAAAAGGCATGGGTGTTTCAAGCCTGGGTGACTATGACAGAGACCTCTGGAAGGGGGTAGCATTGGAAAGAGGATGTTACCTCTCAGTTTTTGTCACAGTGGAGTCAGTTTTCTCTTTTAAAAATGGTGTTTGGGAAAGGACTGGTGACAGGCAAGTTTAGCATCCCATTCCTGTCTTTATGTCTGACCCTTCACAATCCCCCTTTTCTGAGCCTCAGTTTCGCCATCTGTAAATTGGGGATTCTAATATGGGGTTGGTTGGGAAGATCAGAGATAAAGCAAACTTAAAATTTATTGTGTACCTGGTAGGTCTTCAGTAACTGCAGGTGTCCAACTTTGGGAACGTTAGGTCTGGAGTACCAAATTGCTGTGGCTGGGTAACAAATCATCTCAAAACTCAGTGGCTTCTAAGTGGCTGAGTGCATGCAGTAATGCATCAGCTGGGTAGTTCTGTTGACCTGGGTCTCTTTCAGCTGATCTCAGATGAGTTCACTTACGTGTCTGCTGATAGCTGATAGCTTGTTGGGACAGGATGGTCTAGAATGTCCTCGGCTGTGATGACGTGTCTCTGTTCTGTGTAGTCCGTCCGCCTCCAGAAGGCTAGCCTGGGCTAGGTCACTTAGTGACTGGGCAGGGTTCCAAGAGGTGGGGGTAGAAGCATGCAAGGCCTTTTGAGGCATAGGCTCCGACCCTGGCACGCTGCCATTTATGATTCCTCCTGTTGACCAACCGAAGTTGTAAGGAACAGCTAAGAGGTTGGGCGATAAGCTTTCTTTCTTAATAAGAGGAGCAGCAATATCGTGTTGCAAAAGCAGTGGACACCAGGTGGGGTGAATGTTTGAGGCTATTATTGCAATCAATCTACCACAGTAGTTTAAATAAACTAAAATTTTCTCTTTGGAGATAGGGTGTCCGGAACAGGGGTGAATCTACATGATATTTTCAGGGGTCTAGATTTCTTGCATTTTTCTGCTCAATCATCTTACACTTATAGCATCTGTCATCAAACCCACTTCATGGTCCAAGATGGCTGCTGGAGTGCTAGCCATCTGATAGGTGTTCCAAGAAGGAGGAAGGAGAGGAGAACAAAAAGGATGTACTTCCAAGCTGAGTAAGCTTTCAGTTAAAAAGCTGTCCTTTATTAATTATTTCCTGAAACTTGTATTAGCTGTACTCTGTGCCAGGCATGGCTGGGAGATAATGACCCTTATTTGCTTTTAGGAGGACACATAGATGGCAGAACAGACAAGACTCTGAACAAGTTCAGTCCTGTTTATCAGCCCCTCCCCTCAGCCTAGGCCAGGGGACTCTGGGGACTCTCATGAGCCACGTGGGCTCTCAGGCTGCAGGAAGGGGACCCTGACGAGTCATGTGGGCTCTCGGGCTGCCAGAGGCCTTTGTGTTCCAGCCAGGGAGTGGTGAGTGGGTAATGACGCTGTGTCTCTTGTCTCCAGCAATGCTGTGACTGCTGTGGCCTGGGACTCCGCGTGCGGGGCGAGGGCCGCGTGTGCGAGTCCAACCCCAACCTGGGCTACCCCTGCAACCACGTCATGCTCTCCTGCTGTGAGGGTGAAGACCCCCTCATGGTGCCTGACATTCGCAGGCCCCCGGAACCCGCGGCCGCACCACGGAGAGGTGGGTCCTGCCCTGTCCTGTGCCGGGGGTGCGGGGCAGTTGAGTGAGGTTGGGGAGAGCTTGTTGGAATTGCCTCCCAATGCTGGTGTCCTTTGGCCTTCTGTGGGGACCCTTGGTCTGCTGCCATCTGTGACTCGAGACACCAAGTGTTGTCCTCGGAGAAGTCCTGTGGCCTCTGACTGTGGACTCTGACCCGTTATTTCTGAGATGATGATCTGGGCATCGTTTCTAATTCAACTTTCTACTTACTAACCCGCTTGCCTAACCACCAATTATCCACCTCCCATCACCTTTCTACTGTCCACTCACCCATCCACCCAGCTCTTTGTCTACGAACACATTCGTACACCTTCCTCTCCGAAGCTCTGCCACTCACCGACACTCCCTTTTTATCCATTCATACCCCATCCTTTTATCCATCTATCCATCCATACCCTACCTGCTCACTCATTCTACCCATTCACTCATCCATCCATCTGTCCATCCATCCACCTGTCTGTCTATCCCATCTACCCCCATCTCCATTCATCCACCCCCTCCATCCATCTATTCCCCTTTCATTTATCTATCCTCCTTCTACCCATCCATCCATCCCCCATTCACGTACCCATCCCCTCATCTATCCATCTGTCCATCTCTCTATCCTTCCATCCATCCATCCGTCCACCTACCCGCCTACCCTTCACATACCCATCTGTTCATGTACCCACTTGCCAGCCCAGTCAGCAAACCTCTCCTTCACCTGTTCATTCCCTCTCCCTCCTTTCTGTCCTTCTGTAACACGTCCCCATCACCTGTACCTTTCCAGTTCCCCCCGTCCCCAATGTGGCCAGTACAGAGAATGCACTAATCGGTTTTCCCCTCTTGCCTGATAAGCCCTTCAGGCCAGAACTGTCTTTTTGTCCTGTAGTCTCAGTGCCTGGCCCTGTGTTTGACCCAGAGGAGTCCCTAACAAATGATTGAACCACTGAATGAGTGAACGAATGATGGGCTCATTTGTTGGTCACCCCTTTGCCACCTGTTGATCCTTTTGAGGGCTTTACTCTGTGCCCACGCCTGGACCCCATCCCCAAGCAGATACGGGCCACCTGTGGGGGAGCTGAGAGCCCCAGGGGACTCCAGGGGCCAGTGCAACACCCAGACCCTGCCCGGGCCACGTCCTGGAGCTTCTGGTCCTCAGTGTCCTGGCGTCCCCTCCCTTCTCTGCTCTTCTGGTGGTGGGGCTCCCTGCTGCAGCTGCCACGCCCAACCTGTTACCCAACCAGGCTATCTCCTGGACTCGTCGCCCGTAGCATTAGGCTTCTTCCTGCCAAGGGGTGGGGAGTGCTGCAGAGGCCTAGTGAGCTCGTCCCAGTGAGGCAGCAGGCACTCAGGGTACAGTAGGACTGTGACATTCCTGGAGGCCCCCTCTGCAGGTGTCCACGGGCTCAGCTGTGGCTAGCTGGGGAAGACAGATGCTCAGGAGGGATCCAGAACCACCAGCCCAGCCTTTTCTCCAGTTCTGTGGGCCAACTGGGGCCCCTGTGGTCATGCCCTGGTACTTCATGGATTGGGACCCCAGTTCCAAAATTAAACTCTTGGCCTCTTAGATTAGGCAGCCCTGCTCAGAATTCCACCTCCACCACTTATCCCAGGATGAACCTTAGTTCTGAAGGTTATAACTGAACCTCAGTTACTGCATCTGTCAAATGGGAATTTACCCTTTACCTTATTATGAGTACATGGTCTGATGCTTATTAAGAATGTAGGATAGGGCCTGGCAAGGAAGGCTCTCAGAATTGTCACCATCCTTTTTTGTTATTGTTAAATTTCACCAGGCTGGGGGGTGGGGGTGGAGCAGAGGCCCAGAGGGGCAGGGCCTTGGCCAAGTTCCATGGTGAGCCTTTGGCATGACCAGGACTGGACACTTGGGCTCTGACAACTCCCACCTCTGCCAGTTAGCCCTGGCCGGGGTCAGTCTAAATCCCCATCAGTGCAGTGCAAGATGTGGAAATCTCTGCCTGAGAATCAGATGGCTGAGGGGCTTCTTGGAGAAAAGCTCACACCTTGTGGGGCATGAGGTTTCTGGATGTTGTGATGGGCCCAATAGTTACCTGGCTGGCCTGGCAGGGTGGGGCGGGGGCCAGCGGATGCAGGGTGGACCAGGCCAGGCCAGGGCAAATGAACCAAGGCAGAGGGACTAGCCGGCCCCCCCGACCAGGCCAGTATGGGCACGGAGATGCAGGGCAGTTCAGGGAAATCCCACTTGCTGGGGGTTGGCTCTAAGCAGACTAGGCTAGTACTGGTGGAAAGGCCACGATTATTACCCAGAAGAGTATGATCGAGTGTGAAGTTTGGAAGAAAGTCCAGCTTCAGAGCTCAGGTGGTGATGTGGCAGGGTCTAGAGCCAGAGATTCACGTCCCTCTCCTCCTGGAAGACCAGGGGAAGCAGCAGCAGAGTCAGACTGACCTGAGTTTGAGTCCTGCTCCAATGGCCTTTAGCACGACACTTTGTTCCTTCGGGCCTCAGTTTCCCACTGTGCCAGCTGGATCATGATGAGGGACTTGCTGATGAGGGTGAACTGGGCCTGAGTCTCAGGAGTGGTCTGAGGAGCCCGGGGCCCAGGGCTGTCGGCTGTAGTGCCAGGACTCTGCAGGGACGGGACTTCCAGCCGTTGTGGGCACCTATCCCCCCCTGCAGGTACCAGGCAGGGCCCGTGGGTCTGGAGCTTAACATCGACACACTTGACAGGAAGCACATTCCTCAGCTGTAGCCTCATGCAGCTGCTTCATCAGTGGGCCCACCTGCCCTGGGGCTGGTGGGAAGGGCTGAGTCTCCCGGGGCTGATACAGAGCCATGAGGGTGCTGCAGCAGGCCCACCCCTGAAGTCCAGACTGCAGGCCCTGCCCACCATTATTATAGGACAAGTTTCCCAATGTGGGCTTGGCCCTGGGGGCCTTCCCGACCTCACCTGCCTCTTGCAGCAGCCCTGGGAGATGGGATTCACCCTGGCTCAGAGAGAGCTGATGCTGCTCGAGGCGATGCGGCCAGGGATCTCCGAGGCAGTTTCACATCCCAGCCTGGTGGAATCCAGGCTTGGGCCCCTTTTGGTTGCAAGGGGAGATCCTCTCCAGTTTGTCACCCGAGTTGGGGGTCTGAATCTAATTCAGCACTTTAGCTGAATTGTGAACCTGACCCTGTGAAATTGCAGGGAACTCAAGATGCTGACGACCGTGGCTCTGCTGGGTTGGCTCTTATTGCTGGAGGTTTATTCATTTGTTCACTTGCTTGCTTGTTCATTCATTCATTCATTTACTCATTCAAACTAACCCTATCCATGCTGTCTCTGTGCTGGGCACACAGAGGGTTCTGAGGAGGACTGGCATTGATTTCCTGGTGGCCCGTGGTGTCGGCCACCTGCTCTGGCCAACCAGTCCCCAGGTCATGAGAGCTGACCCCTGCTCCAGTTTCAGAGGCGGAGCTGGCAGGCCGGGAGGCCCTGTCGCTGGGCACGGAGACGGAGCTGCCCAACAGCTTGCCAGGCGATGACCAGGACGAGTGCCTGCTCCTCCCTGGGGAGCTGTGCCAGCACTTGTGCATTAACACCGTGGGCTCCTACCGCTGTTCCTGCTTCCCTGGCTTCATACTGCAGGATGATGGCCGTACCTGCCGCCCAGGTGAGGGCCCACCTGCACACCTGGATGGTGGGGTGGGGGTGGGGGCCAGGCTGAGAGCTAATCTTGCTGTGGGGCCTGGAAAGGCAGGAGGGACTATAGGGGTACTTCACCTCCCACCACCCTGGATGCCCACAGGGGCTGCTTTGAAGATTTGGGGAGGTGAGCAGACAGCAGCCTTCTTCCTGAAAATCCACCTGCATCCGCAAGTTGCAGGGCCCTGGTCCCCTGGCCTGGATTCGATCTCAGGCACAGGGCTTAGGCTTGCAGAGGCTCTCAGAGCCAAACCCATTTTTGGGCCCGTGATGGCCAGGCCCAAATCGGCAGCCCAGGGGTCTGCCCCAAATCCTGGCCTGGGAGAACTTCCTCTCTGCCAACTGTCCAGGGATAGATTCCTTTTAAGTCTGGAAACTCTTCCTCCTCCTTTCTCTCTTCTTCCTTGCCTCCTTCCTTCTGGAGTTGTGGAAGCTTCCATCCCCTGCTCTGCCTCGAAAGCTGGGAGTTCTGGTCTGAGATACATCTGCCCTCTGAACTTCAGCTTCTCAGCTTCTCCTGCTTTTAAAAGGACTCTTAGGGTGGGCCACAGTGGTTCAGCAGGCAGAGTTCTCGCCTGCCATGCTGGAGACCTGGGGAGTTTGGTTCCTGGTGCCTGCCCATGCAAAAAAAAAAAAAAAGGCTCTTAAGCTCCCTGTGCGGTGGGGCAGGATTGAACAACGTGTGCTCTCTGCCAAGCACCTGCATTTGCCCAGGGTGTGTTCCACATGCGTTAGTGCCGAGGGCTGGCTGAAATGGTGAGACCTTCCCTTCTCCGCTTTCCTGTCAGCTCTGCCCATCACAGACCAGGACCGCTCCCAGCCAGAGATGGAGGCAGATCCTGCACTGAAGTCAGAATCTTCCCAAGTGGCCCCCAACACGATCCTGCTGCCAGCACCGCAGCCCAATACCTGCAAAGGTAAGCAGAGGGGCAGGGGCCCCTGGACAGGGCCCTGGGGCCTGGGGGTGGGTCTCAACCGCCTGCAGGTGGTGAGGTCTCAGGTATGAGAGTACAAGGTGGCTGCTTTGCAGAGGGACGTTGCCTCTGGGATTGGTTGGACTGAGGATGGGTGAAGAGTGAGTGCATAGCTGGAGAGGTGCAGTTAAGTGGCAGACGGAGGCATAGGCTTTGGGCAGTAGACCTACTCATTCATTCGTTCATTCTTTCTTTCTTTCATTCTTTCTTTGTCCTAATATCCTTCCTTCCTGTATGGTTGATTAACTGCTTTTCATCTCAGTTACCCACAAATTGGGATGATGAAGTCCTTGACGGTGGAACTGTCCTGAAGACTTGGTGTGCAGGGATGCATAGAAATTTCTGTGGTTTGGTTCTCCCCTTATTCCCTCCCTGCCACCCAATTTCTTTTCCCTTTTCTCTCCCGCTTTCTCTTCCTCCTCCTGCACTGTCTCCCTTCCTTCTCCTCATTGCCATTATTCTGCTGGGGGGAGTGGTTTGGCAGGAGACACGGGATGTCTGCCCAGATGCCCCGGCTAACTTTAGGGCTGATGAAATGTGGTCAGACTGAGGCTCTCATAGCATTTTGTCACAAGAATCGGGAGTGGGGTTCCTTGCTTCCACCTCTCTGGGCCTCTGTTTCCTGCTCCTGTCCCCAGGGGTGACGCCGTGGCCGGGCCGGTGAGCCAGAGAGGGGCCGGGCCCCAGCCAGGTGGTCTCTGATTTCCATGCTGCTTCCTCCCAGACAATGGACCCTGCAAGCAGGTATGCAGCGTCATCGGGGACAAGACCATGTGCTCCTGCTTCTCCGGCTACGCCATCATGGCAGATGGTGTGTCCTGTGAAGGTGAGTGCCCAGGGGCCACCCTTGTACCTGTCCACACTGTGTTGCCTAGGGATTTGGGTCTGGCCAGAACAAGGACAGGATGACCCAAACGGGCCGCGGGAGGGGTGGAGAACCAAGGTCTGACACTCACCGTATTGGTTAGGGAACAGGTTTGGCTGCTGTGACAAAGATCCCTAAATCTGGTGGCTTAAACAGGTTGGAAGCTGTTTCCTCACACATTCCCCTTGCAGGGATGGATGGGTGGTCAGGGTGGGACATGGCAGCCCTGCTCCAAAGAGTTGTCCAGGGACCCAAGTCCCTTCCATCTTGTTGCTCTGCTATTTCCTAGAGCAGAGCCTCTCAAACTTGAGCAGGCATCAGAGCAGGCATCTAACCTGGCGACCTGGTTAGAACCCAAATTCCTGGACCCAGAGGTTCTGACTCAGTGGGTCTGTGTTTGGGCCTGAGAACCTGTATGTCTAACAAGGGGCCAGGTGATATCGATGCTTCAGGTCTGCAGACCACCCTGTGCCAGCCCTGTCCTTGAGCATTGCCCTCATGCATGTGTTGGAAGTGGGTTTGCAGCCACCAGGCCCATGTTCCAGTGTGGATGGAGGAAGAGGAAGAGGGAAGCACCTGCCCCATTGTTTTAAGGGGAAAGACTCAGAAGCAGCAGCTATCACTTCCACTTCTGACAGTTGGGAGTGCGAAGGCAATTGGGGAAACCGAGTCCCCACCTGGATGGCATGTGCTCAGCTCTGTTATGAGAGCAGAGAAGGGGAGAGTGGATATTGGGGATGCTTAGCTGCCTCCACCATTCACAGAGGGCCCAGAGAGGGTCCACAACGCATATCCCTTTTACCCTAGAGACTCCACCTGGGAGCCGGGGACATAGATCTGCAACTTGTCTGGGACCTGCCCCTCCTGTCAGTGGGGGCTGGGACCTGCGGCTGCAGAAGGGAGCCATTGATCTGACACCTCCAGGACCAACTTAAGAGGTCTTGAGACTCCATGTCCTCGTCTCTGGAGGCAGGACAGGCTGAGAGCAGACAGAGAGTCTGGGCAAGACTTCCCAGTTTAGGGCACATGGCCCTGGTGGGTGTCCAGGGGAACTGGGGCATGTCTGTCTAGGGAGAGGACCTGTATCCCTACCAGCAGCTGAAATCTCATATCCAGACCCTCCTGAGGTTCTGATGGGGATGAAAAGCACCCCCAAAGTGACCAGAGAAGCTGGGATACTTTTCCAGGGGTCACACAGCATGGTGGGGACCTGGCAGGCCTCTGTCTCAGATGGCTTGGGGTGATCACTGGCCCACGGCCCTGAAGATGTGAGGAATTCAACTGTCCTGGGACAAGACAGGGGCCCCAGCCAGGCAGTGGGCCTCGGGGGGGGGGACCAGCCCTTGTAAGGCCCCTGGAGCTGAAGGCTTGGTGCAGCTCTGCTTTCTGTGCCTGTGTGGTCCAGCCAGCACCTGCATGTCCCCGGGCCTCCACATCCTCACCTGCAGAGATCCTTGCAAAGAAAACACTGGGGCAACCAGACCAGAGGTTGCAAACCTGCATTCTGAGCTCAGCCTGGTCTGAAGAAGGGGTCCTGGTTGGCTCAACCATGTTTAAAAAGCTGCCAGTCTCAAAGAACTTGAGAAATTTTTGACAGTTCCAGATTATAGGGTTTCTCTTGAAACTTTGCCAAGTGTGCATCTCTGGTCCTCCTTTTGACACGGCACAGCTCCAGAGTTCCCCATCCCAATACCCCTTTTTCTCATTTATGCTGCCAGCCTTGCCCCCCATGCCCTTGAGTATGCAAACCCTGCTACTGTGTGGTCCCTTGGCTGCCAGTGGGGGTGGGGGCGTGTCCAGAGAATCCTCTGGTCCCACCCCACTGTGTGATGTTGGACAGGTCGCCCACCCTCTCTGAGTCCCTCCTTGCCATCTCTCCAGTAGGAGCAGTGGGTTTAGGGAGTCCTGACATTCTGTGGCTCTGCAAACTGTGACTTGGGTCTGAGGTCCAGTGTCAGCACTGATGGGCTAGGAGGCCCTGGGCAGGTCCTTGCCCCTCTCTGGGCCTCAGTTTCCCCATCTGTCACCAGAGGCTCCATGGCAGGCCCTATCCCTCTAACAGCCCTTCTGTTTTTCCTCCCCGCGGCTGACCCTAGACCGAGACGAGTGCCTGCTGGGTGTTCATGATTGTAACCGACGGCAGTTCTGTGTGAATACCCTGGGATCCTTCTACTGTGTCAACCACACAGTGCTCTGTGCCGAGGGCTTTATCCTCAATGTGCACAGGAAGTGCGTGGGTAAGCGAGAGCCCCTGCCTGCTCGCCCACCATCACGGCTCTCTGTTCTGCACCACGCCACGCCGCCCCATGCCGCACGGCAGCCGCATGCTAAAGGGCCTGGCCCTTTGCATGTGAGCTTAGCACAGCCGGCACCCTCCCTACGCTCCGTGTTGTGCCCTCTGTGTCGTGGTGTCCTGTCCCGCTTGTCCACCCTGAGGGTCAGATGATTCTAACAGGATGAGGGACCTGACTGCATCATTGACCATGTCTGGGCTGCAGGAGAATGGGGAGGTCAGACACTAAGTTAAGCAACAGGATAGTCTGCATGAGGTCTGGCATCAGAGAGGCCTGGGTTCAGAGTGGGCCTCTGCCCCTTGGTAGCTCGGTGGTCCTGGGAAAATGACTTCCCTTCTCATTGCTTCATTTTGCTCATCTATCACAAGGAGGCAATTACCCCTCCTTTGGAGGGTGGTCCTGAGGCTTCTGGGATGAGGGTACAGGGGAGCTTAGCATCTGAGGCCATAACAAGCCTGGCTCAGATTATTGTTAGGTATAGCCAATGTCCGGAGATGAATGGATGGACCCTGGAGTCCGGTGGATCTGGGTTTGCACCTCAGCTTGATGCTCGTTTGCCTTGGACAGTTGAGCTGACCTCTCAGAGCCTCAGTTCCTCACCTCTAACCTGGGGACCTGCCAAGGTAGGGTGCTGGGAGGTCTGGGCGAGTGCTTGTACCCAGTTCCTGGTCTGGGCATGGCCTGAGGTCAGGTCTCAGTAACAGCTTGTCCTTCCTGTCTCTTTATGTCCATGTGGGCCAGAGATCTGGGGTTCTGGGAGACCTCTGGGGGCAGCAAGGAGGGTGGGTGGCCCTGATGCTCTCACGTGGCTGGCAGATCTGATGGTTACCAAGAAAACGTAGAACCCTGTCCTCCTGGAGTTCATGGTCCCAGACAGAAAGATGGACCCCAAATACTGGGGACTCGGGCGCACACATTTTGGAGAAGGTGGCATTTGCCGTCTCTCTGAGCCTGGGTACAGTGGAAGCGCGGGAAGGCCAGTCCGTAGAAGGAGCAGCTCGAGGAAAAGTAGGAAGGAATGGTGCAGCATGTTTGGGGCACGTGGACCGGAGCCCCGTTTGTCTCCTCTGTGCTTGTGGATCACGTACAGCCTGAATATGTCCCCCTTTGTCACCCTCGGCACTGTCAGACGGGCCCCAGGAGCTGCCACCATGGACATGTTTGCCCTGCGTCGGTACAACATGCGTCCCTCCTGATCTGCTTGCCCATGGGGCAGGATGGCTGCTGTCTTTCCGGAATTGCATCTGTGCGTGTGTGCGCGCGTGGTTCTGGGAAGGCTGACCCTGCCAGCGCCCGCACCCCAGGACACCCATCCCTCTCGCCGGCTCCCAGGTGTACAGGCTTCCTGGGCATGTCCCGAGAGCTCTCCTGCAGTGTGGGGGGAGAAGACATTGTGTCAGAAGAACCCTCCACCCCCACGCCAGCCAGCTGGAAAATGGGTTCTGGGATGAAACGAACATATGGGTACATTCCATTCAGCAAAATTTATTAGCTCCCACTCCCTCCCTTTCATTGCTTTCCCTCCGCATTATATCCTTCACAGATTTATCAGTACCTTCTCATCAATTTTCCATTCCACTCCCACTTCTATGTTCACTTTATCGTCCAACAGCACAAACTGCTCCTCATTTCTATCATGTGTTCACCCACAAACATCCCTGGGTGTCTGTGGCTCATTTGTTCACTTGGTTTTTGTTTTTTTGTTTTTTTTCTTTCTTTCTTCACCCAGGCTCATGAAGAATGCCTGGGTTTAAATCCTGGTTCTACCGTTTTCTGATTTGTAAAACTTTAAGCAAGTCAGTTAAGTTCTCGAGCCTCACCTCAGTTTACTCATCTGTGAGATGGGCTAAGAGTAGCTCCTACCCTAAGGGGTCATTGTGGGAATCAAATGAGTTAATCCATGTAAAACTAGTGGTTCTTTTTTTTTGCTAGTGTTTGATATCATTGTGATAATTCAGCAAATGTGTTATGTCAAGGTAGGCTGCAGAGGTAGTGAGCTCCCTGTCACTGGAGGTATGCAAGCCAAAGTGGGACAAATTCGGCCAGAGGACCTCTGGCCGAATCCAGAGGTCCTCTAACGGACATGTGACCTTGCTGGGGACACCCCCATTTGCCTTGTGTGCCTTGTGCTTTGAAGGCAGTGTTTGACCCCTGGCAAAAGTGCTCCAGGTGGGCTGGCCTGTGAGAAGATATGGGGGGAGCAGTCTTGGGCTCTGGGGCCCATCCCTGCAGCAGCACGTGGGCAGCTGGGAAAGGGTGCAGCCTCTGGGCTGGGTGCTCTGGGTTCCATTCTTGCTGCTGCCCCATGTTGGCTGTGTGACTTTGGTCCCTTTACATCCCTGGGGGGCTTCCTTATTTCCTCACCTGTGAGAGGGCTGGCCATCCCTGCACCATGGGATGGTGCAAAAGCCCAGTTCCTATAAACCGCCCATTCCGTAGTGAGTCTCAACTAATGGTAGCTGTGATTACTTGTTGTCAGCCTTCTTACTAGGCTGTGACATTCCTGGGATCCTGGGAACGTGTGTCCCTGGATGAATTGAGCCTATAAGTCAGAATTCTTTATCTTGGCCAGCCAAGCCTTCCTTGGAAACCATGGGCCTCAAACTTTCCCTTTACCTCCTCCCCTATCTCCACCCAACTGGGGTCTGCCCAGTGTGTACACCAGCATTTCACTCATCGCTGGGTTGGAAAGGGCCTTTCCCCACAGCCCTGCCCTTTGCCTTCCATCCGGTTCCCTGGTCATCCTTGTAGCCTCAGCTAAACATCACACCTCTGAGCAGTGACTCTGACAGTCTGGGGGGAACCCAGAGCATGTGAGTCTCTGTCCTGAGCCCGCATAGACTGCAGCATTTTGCTACAGCCTCCCCGCCCTGTCTCCTTCATCCTCCTTGGTCCCTGCCATTAGACTGGCAGCTCCTCGAGGGCGGGGCCTGCATATGCCAAATGAATGAGTGAATGAGCAGGCACCTCCCCTGCGGGGCACATTTTGAGTTTGCAAACTCTGGTTCTCTTTCTTCCTCTCTGATGCCCCTTGTCTTGCTCCTTGGCCGTCTTCCTCTCCATCCTAACGTGTCCCTGGAGTATCCTGGGCATAGGTCTTTGGCCTCTCTTCTGGGTGCCCTCTCCCCCAGGTGATCTCAGCCAGGCTGGGCTTTTAATGCCATCTGCATGCCACCTCTCCCGGATGACTGTCCATCCAGCCCCTTCTGTGGACTCAGAGACAGATACCTCCAGCCATCTCTGCACAGCTCCACCTGGGCCCCTTTGGGGCTCAGACTCAACGTGGCCACAGTGGGCTCCAGCTCCTCCCCTGCCTTCCCTCTTTCTCTCACATCCTCCTCTCTTCCATCTCAACCCTAACCCTGGCTGGTTCCAACTTCAGATATTTCCAGAACCCGACCACCTCTCTGAGGCCCACCTCCTCTCTCGGACCAGGCAGGTGTCCGAGCCTGGATTACCCTGACAGCCCCCTTGCAGGCCTCCCCGCCTCCACCCTCACCCCCTCGATTGGCCCCATGTTCAGTCAAGAATCCTGCTACAAACAAGACCACTCCCCTCCTCTGCTGTGTCTCCCACCTCCCTCAGGGTAAAACTCAGCCCTCAGCTTGGCCACGGATTTCTCACCCACCCTGCCCTGCCTCGTCAGGCCTCACCTCATAGCACCTTCTCTGCTTCTCTCCCCGACCCCAACCACCCCCACCTCCTCACTGCAACATGAGCGGGCTGGCAGGCTTCCTCCTGGGGTCCCCTGCATCCATGATCCCTCTGCCTCGTGTCTGCGTGGCCCGCTCTCAGTTCTTTTAAACCCTGACTCAAGCAATGGCTTCTCTAAGCCTTCCCCCAACACCCTACTTACAATGGGACTCCCCACCCCTGCACCTCCGCCTCCTCCTTTCCTTTACCCTTCCCTCCAGAGGACTCACAGCTGCCTTCCATATTCTCCGCGTGTTTTATCTGTTTATTGCGTCTCCTGTCCTTGAATGTCAGCTCCACAGGAGCAGGAGTTTCTGTCTCATTCATGGTCATCTCAGTAACCACAGCTGGTCCCTAGTAGCTGCTCAATAAATATTTGTTGAATGAATGGAGGAACAGATAGATAAGCTCTCCGTGGATGGTGGGTGCCTTGAGGGCAGGGCCTGGCTGTCCCTGCCTCCTGGTGGCCCAAGGGGCCCCTCCTGCCCTCGGAGCCCCCTGGCACATGTCACCCCACCCTGGTGGCCTCCCTTCTCCCCGCAGACATCAACGAGTGTGTGACTGACCTGCACACCTGCAGCCGGGGCGAGCACTGTGTGAACACATTAGGCTCCTTTCAGTGCTACAAGGCTGTCACCTGTGATCTGGGCTACACCCTCACGGATGGGGAGTGCAAAGGTAAGGAGGGGTCAGCTGGAGTCCCGCCCCTCCCCCGATGCCCCCGTACCCCATCCTGCCCCCCACCCCACCCCCCTGCCTGTTGAGGGCCTCCTGCTTTCCCGCAGAGGGTGGAACCAGAGTCTGAGTGGGGGAGACCAGAGTCTGGTCCTAGCTTTGCTGCTGCCTGCTGGGCATCTGGGGTGTCGGTTAGTCCCCTTGCCGTGCCTCAGTTTCCCTGTTTGTACACTGGGGCCAACCCCCACAAAGGGAGGACTTCCGTCCCTTTCCCTGGAAAGTTTTCACTTTCTAACAAATGCTTCTTGAGCTGCTTCTGTGTCCTGGCAGGATTCTGGGTGACAGGGGTATGGTGGCGGGAGGGGAGGCAGGGCACAGGTGAGCTTACGGTGCTTACATCAGGGGGCGGGGGCCAGCAGAGCCTCAGAAGCTGATGCAGCTGTGCGTGATGAGCGAGCAGCTGTGTGCCGGCTGCTGTTAGGTGGGAGTCCAAGAAAGCCCCTTGCAGAGACATGTCAGTTGAAATGCGAGTGAGGGTAAGACCTGCAGAGGGAACTTTCAGGCAGGGGGCACGGCAGGTGCAAAGCCCTTTGGGTGGCAGGTGGGGGCGCTCTTGGCAGGTTCAGAAACCAGAAAGCAGATCTACGGGGTTGGAACCGAATGTCCCTGGGAGCGTGGAGGAGAGGACAGAGAGTTGGCAGGTTCAATTATGGAAGCGGTTTGGATTCTCTTCCACCTCCACGGGAAGTAGTTTTTTTTTAAAGCTAAAAGAATCCATCAGAAGGACGCCAAAGAGGTGAGCTTATAGGAGTGCTTCATGGTCCAGAACCCTGGGATGGGCCGGTCGGGGAGTGGCCTGGAGGTGGCCCAGGGGCGGTTGGAGGAACACACACCATGTGCTGGGAGTGAGCTAGGAGGCATGAGTCCTGCACACGCAACTGCACGCACGCACTGCAGATCCAGGGTCACAACCCACACGTGCACTGCAGACCCAGGGTCACCTCCCTCGTGTGCACACGCCCACACGCACCCTCACACGTGCACATGCATTGCAGACCTACAGCCGTCCCACCCTCATATCACCTTCCTTGACCCCTGGGAGGGGCGCCCCCTTGTCATGGCCCCAAATGATTATAGCAGCTGCTACAACTGTGGGAGTCTGGCATGAGCTGGATATTTTGGTCTTGCCTCTGAGAGACACCCCCAGGGCCCCACAGCAGGGGCACGAGCCAGAAGCTGACCCCCAATCTTGCAGCTCCAGCCACAGCAGCTCCCTGCCCGACTGTTCTCACGGCCACCTCCCAGGATCCCTGACAAGTGGCTTCAGGGATTTGAGCACTCATTCCCATTTCTCCTGCCTCTGGGCAGCGTGGAGCTCAGTTAAGGGCCTGGGCTCTGGAACCAGACCGCCTGAGTTCGAGTCCCAGCCCGATGCTCCCTAGCTGGGTGACCGTGCCTGTGCCTCAGTTTCCCCCTTTGTAAAACGAGGCTGGGCACAGCACCCACTGCCCAGCATTGTTGTGAGGACTAAATGAATACACCTGAGGCTCAGAAAGGTGCCTGGAGTCAGGGTAAGACTCAGTAAACGTGGCCACTGTCCTTGCCTCGGGGGGGATGCCGTGTGCTAAAGGAACTTGAGGACCGTCTCGGGCCACAGGTCTGAGGTTAGGGACGTGAGAGCAGGGTAGCCAGGGCATGAGGGGCAGAGAGTCCTCGGACCCCGGCACACCCACCTAGCCCTGACGCCTGACCTCTGTGTGCAGATGTGGACGAGTGCACGCTGGGCACGCACACCTGCCAGGCAGGCTTCACCTGCCAGAACACCAAGGGCTCCTTCTACTGCCAGGCCCGGCAGCGCTGCATGGAGGGCTTCCTGCAGGACCCCCAGGGCAACTGTGTGGGTGAGTGGGGGCCACCCGGGCCCTGGCGGGGCGGGGGTATGGTGTCTTGAAGGGGCTGGTGGGGGTGCTTTGCAGATCAGGTAGGCCTAGCGTGCTGCTGCTTCCTTCTCCAAGCCTCACCTGCAGATGGGCCTGTCCATGGTCCAGCAGCCTGGAGGCACTTGCAAACAGTAGCTGCCCGTCTTACCGTGAGCTGTCTGACCTTGGCTGCATTGCTCCTCTGGGGGCCTCAGTTTACCAATCTGCTGGTGTCTTCGTTTGCCAAGGCGGCTGCTGCGAATCGGTTGCCTTAAGCAACTTCAAAGACTAGAAGTCCAATAGCAGGGGCTCGTCAGGTCATGCTTTCTCCCAGAGTCTGTAGCATTCCGGTCCTGGCTTGCTGCCTGTTTTAGTTCGCTAAAGCTGACAAAATGCATAAAATACCAGAAATGGGCTGGTGTTTTAAATGGGGATTTATTAACTTACAAGCTTACAGTTCTGAGGCCGTGAAAATGTCCAAATCAAGGCACCAACAGGTGATGCTTTCTCCCCAAAGACTGGCTCCCCAGCCGTCCTCAGCTCCTCTGTCACATGCAGGGCCCATGGCAATGTGTGCTGGCCTCTCCCTGCTCTCCTCTCCCAGGTTTCGTTGCTTCCAGCTTCAGCTGCTTCTCTCTCAGCTTCTCTGTGTGTTTCTCTTTTTTAGCTTCTCTGGGGCTTTTTACTGTGTCTTCTCTCCGTCATTTATCCGCTTATAAAGGACTCCAATAAGAAGATTAAGGTCCACCCTGAATGAAGCGGGTCACATCTCAGCTTCAGTTAAGATTCTCCCCACCAGAAAGAGACTACTTCTAACGGGTTCACACCCAGAGGAGTGGATTAGATTTATGAACATGATCTTTTTTGGGGTATAGACACCTTCACACCATCACACCGCCATGCTTGGGGCTTCTTGGCTTGTATCTCTGCTTCCATCTCATGGCTGCCTCATCTTCTGGCTTCTTCTGACTTCCAGCTCCTGTTGAGCCCAATTTCCTTTGCTTATAAAGACTTCATCGTATTGGAGTAAGGCCTGCCCTGAATCACTTTGGCCTCATCTTATCTGATAACATCTTTAAGATTTGCAGATGGACTCACACCCACGGGAACACAGATTAACACTTCAACGTGTCTTTATGGGGGAACACGATTAATTTCCCAACAGTGCAGTTGGATTCCATAAGTGTATATTAGGTATCACTTAACTCAACCAGAGTAAGAACAATATTTTATAGTGTGAGCTCACACAATAGGAGCTATATTTTCTATCATGACCTGATGCCCACATGCACATGTGTACATCTATACCTGGGCACACATGCACACCCACACCTACCTGGAACCCAGATTTCACAAAACGCTGCTCACCTTTACTCTTACTGTGTGTGAGCTACACCAAAATGATCTGCTTTCAAAGGATGCTGGTTGAGACCTTCTGGGTTGATTGCACACTCCACGGTTGGGCTGAGACTTGCAGTTTAATGAGATGCCGGCCTAGCTGTCGTCCCCCAATGGGTCTGAGGTCCCAGGCTCTCCTCGCCCCCCTTCGGCTCCTTCTTTGATGCTGTGGTCCTGAAGCCGGGAGGCCTGGCCTTCCCAGATTGCTGCCCACCCAGGGGCAGGGACCACCACCCCTCCCAAGCCAAGGTCAGAGCAAGGTGGGGCAGGGTCTCCCCAACTTCAGCCAGCTCCTCAGTGCTTTGTCCATAAGCAACACCTCCTATGTCTCTACTGTGTCCCAGGGTTCTAGGTATGGAGAAGCCATAGGCATTTCACAAGACATGTTGGAGGGGGAGAGATTGAATATCCAAATGAAAAAATGTAGAAAAGAAGCAGGACTCACAGGTGCTTTGATAAATAACAAAACTTAAAAAGAGGAGGGGCCTCTGCTAGATGGTCCTGGGAAGGCCTGCCTGAAGAGGTGATGTTTGGGCAGGGACACAAGGAAGTGAGAGAGCATGTCAGTGATCTAGGGAAGAGGAATGGCATGTGCAAAGGCCCTGTGGTAGGACTGTGCCTGGGCATCGTGGGATGGTCTTTGAGGGGATAATGGTATGATAAGGCCACATAGGTCCACAGGGGCCCTGTGGGCTGTGGGAAAGCATTTGGATTTAAGGCTGGATAGGGTGGGTAGTGACGGGAGATACCAGAGGAGGGCAGTGACTTGCTCTAATCATCATAGAGCCCAGCCTCTATTTCCCCTCTGCCTCTGACTTCTCCATCTGGGTAGATGTTAGGAGGCTGTAGGAAGTAGTTTGGCAGGCAGGCATTTGGGGTTCTGGGAAGCTGAGCTGCTCAGGTACTGGGGAGACAGGTGTGGGACAGTCTGGCCCAGCAGCCTTGACCAGGGTCTGCCCTAGGTCTCTGGACTGGCCACCTCTCCAGGCAGTCCTGGGCCCAGGGGCTGCACCATGATCCCCGTGACCCAGCCCCACCTCCACAGATATCAACGAGTGCACGTCCCTGCCCGAGCCCTGCAAGCCGGGTTTCAGCTGCGTCAACACGGTGGGCTCCTACACTTGCCAGAGGAACCCTCTCATCTGTGGCCGAGGCTACCACGCCAGTGAGGATGGGACCAAGTGTGTGGGTAAGGCCTCCTGTCCCACCTGTGCTGGCCTCAGGCCTGCTGTGTCCCCATGCCTCAGGGGGAGGCCTGGGTGGAAGGAGAGCCCTCGGCTTCAGTGGAGCCCTCCTCTCCTTCCACTGTCAGATGTCAACGAGTGTGAGACGGGTGTGCACCGCTGTGGCGAGGCCCAGATATGCCACAACCTCCCTGGCTCCTACCGCTGTGACTGCAAAGCTGGTTTTCAGCGTGATGCCTTTGGCCGGGCCTGCATTGGTATGTTGTGGGGCAGGCTGCTGGGGAACCCTCGTAACCCCTGGGCCAGGCCAGGCCCTCCCCTCTATTCCCCTTCTGCCTTCCCACCCCCAGCCCAGGTGACCACTAGCACCCCCCACTATCTGAGCGGTGCCCTGCCTTCTTGTCTGGCTGCCACTGTTCCCTGCTTCTCTCAGTCACTGTCCCTACTGCCCTCTTTTCTTGCTTCTTGCTGTCTGTCTTTCCCTCTGTTTCTGCCTCTAGCTGCCCCTTGTCCACCTGGACCCTCTGTTTCTTTGCCTCTGTCATCCTCTTTTCTTGACCTTTGCTGTCTGTCCTTCTGTCCCTCTGTCTGTGCCTGAATTTCTCCTTCCTACCTCCATCACTCTGGTTCTCTCTATCACCCACTTTTCTTGCCTCTTGCTCTGTGTCCCTTTCCCTTTCCCTGCTCCAATGACTGTCTTTCTGTTTCTCTAATTCTCTCTCCTGCTCTGTCTCTGCCTCTCCCTCTTCCTGTCTCCACCTCTCCCTGTCTTTCCCTCTGGGTACCTCTCCCCCATCCAACCCCCTCTGTAGCCTGTGGTGCCTGGGGGGGTGGCAGGAGCTGGCTCTGGGCCCCTCCACCCACCCACGCTTGCTACCCACCCACAGACGTGAACGAGTGCTGGAGTGCCCCGGGCCGCCTGTGCCAACACACGTGCGAGAACACGCTGGGCTCCTACCGCTGCTCCTGCGCCTCGGGATTCCGGCTGGCTGCCGACGGCAAGCATTGCGAAGGTGCCTCTCTGACCCAACCTCTGATCCCCAACCTCTGACCCCACCCCAGCCTGGCTCCACCCTGCGGCAGACGGCACCATGGTACACCCTCCCCACAAGAAGCCTGGCACCCTCCCCAGATGCTCACCAGCACCCACCCCTGTCATACCTGCCCCCTGCCCCACTCCTGCCCCCACCACCTGCACAGTGTCAGTCTCTCCTCCTCTCCCTGTCCAAACCCTCCCTGGTCTAAGCAGATACGGCTGTCTCTTCCTTTGAGTTTCCTTCCAAGTGCTAAGGACACTAGCTGCCTCATCAGACTGGAGGAGATGGTCTCTGTGTCACCTGCACCCCCAAACAGAAGCTTTTTGCAGTCAGGGACTGCCACGGCCAAGCCCTCTGCCCCTCAGGGTGGCGTTCATGTTCCAGGCTGCAGGTTACGGTGCCCTGAGGTTCAGTGAAGGGACCGTGGCAAACTGGAGAGCCTGGCGGCCAACCCCCGCGGATGGCATTGCAGGCCCAGGTTGGCTCCATCTCCCTGGTTCTCTGGGGAAGCCAGAAATCTAAATATTTTTGTAAAATCTCTTGGTCTCTGCTTTGCTGATGGATTAAGATGCACGTTAAACCAGGCATGTCCACAGGCTGGACCTGGCTGCCAGGCTACTACTTGGAGGTCTCTGTTCCCTTCTGTGTGGGATGCACCCGTGGCCGATGGAGCGGGCGTATAAGAGGGCCTGTCATGCTGTTCCCACATACATTCCCTGCATGGTCAGGCCAGGTCCAGCAGGAACTGGTGTGGAGGGGGACGAGCTGGTCAGTAAATGGCAAAGGGATGAGGGAAGGGGACGTGGGGGCTCTGGCCCCATTTACCTGGTGCCAACCTTCCTGGCCCCTTCCCAGCCCAGAGGCTGTCTCTTCACTTTCTTCTTGGTGAGGTGAGCCTGCAGACCCCCACCCAGTACCCCGGCCTGGAAGAAGAGCTAACTATAACCTCCCATGCGTCTGACCTGTCCAGGAGTGGGGCCATCCTGGGTTTTGTTAGACGCCATTTGAGATGGGCTCCTCAAAGCTGGGACAAATGTCGGTCTGTTCATTCATTCATTCACTCACCCATTCATTCACTCACTCATTCATTCATTCACACGATAAGCATGTGTGAGGACCTCCTCCATGCGAAAGAAGCTGTGTGCTGAGAGCTGCGGGGTGGAGGCCTCGCCTTCCAGGCACTGCTGTACGCTCATGGCATCATTAATTCATTCCTTAGCCCTTACACCGGCTGGGCATTAGAGATTCAGGGATGAATCCAGTGTAGCCCCTGACCTCCACCAAGCTTCGAGACCAGTAGAGGAGATAGCCATTCATTCATTCCACCATTTTTCGTGAATACCACGTGTGTTGCCGGGTCCCGAGGACGTACCTACAGCTCATCCCTCTCTCCCTGGCTCCCTCTGAGGCACCACCCCGGCCCCCTTCACTGTTCCTCGAACGCCCCAGACCCCCTGCCACCCCTGAGCCTTGGACCCTGCAGGAAACCCCCTTCACCTAGATAACCACGTGGCTCCTCCCCTCTTACTGACTTCTTCCCTGATGACCTTATTTAAAATTGCATCCGGCTCTGACACACTCCCTATCCCCCTTCTCAACTTCAGTTTTTTTCTGTAGTACTTGCCACCTTCTAGCATACTGGTTATTTAGTTCATGAGTCTAGCACCTTCGCCTACCCCTACCCAACGGATGTCCGTTCTGCAAGGTGGGGACCTCTTTCCGTCTGGCTCACAGTTACGTCCTCCCAGCCCAGGCCTGGTACCTTGTAGGTGCTCAGTCACTCTTTGTTGTATGAATGAATGAATGAATGAAAGACAAGTCCCCGCCTGCCAGTCCAGTAGGTGTTCCATTTAAGCCTTGCATCGGTTCCCTCTCTCGTCCCTTTGGTACACTTCTCCCACTCCCTGCAATACAGTGCAAGACCTGGGGTCAGGGCAGACAAATGAGGCCCCAGCTCTTGAGGGAGTCCTCATTAGCATCCTGGTGATGCCACCACGAGGCACCTGTGCCCAGGCTTGGGGCCCCCAGTTGTGCCAGCGTCTGGCTCCCCACCTAGGGCATCTGAACGGGTCTCTGTCTGCCTCCCTCAGGCAGTGGGTCTGGGGTCTACCAGCAAGCCCCTACTATGCCTCTGCCTTAGCCACACGTCCTGGGTGGGTCCCTGGTCCCTTCTGGGCCTCAGTTTCCCCATTCACCCCAAGGAGAGGCCGGATTTACTGGTCATTCAAGGTGAGGCTTGAGGCAAGTCCTGGGGCCCTTAGCCCTCATCCCTGGGGTGTGTGGCCCAGTACCAAGGCAGGTGGCCCGGGGCTGGGCAGGCCCTGCCATGACCGCTGGTCTCCTTGCAGATGTGAATGAATGTGAGGCCCAGCGCTGCAGCCAGGAGTGTGCCAACATCTATGGCTCCTACCAGTGCTACTGCCGCCAAGGCTACCAGCTGGCCGAGGATGGGCACACCTGCAGAGGTACTTTTCCTCTGCCTGGGGTCCCCCAGAGAGGAAGCCCTCTTCCTTAGGTTTCCCCCAGGTTCCAGGTTCCCAGAGAGTCCTGAGAATACACACATAGCCCTCAGCCCTGCTATTTCCTGGCTATATGACCTTGAGCAAATCATTTCCCCACTCTGAACCTCAGGCTCCTCCTCTGTAAAATAGGAATAATGATCCTGACTGCAAGGGCATAGCAGAGTCAATTGAATAGCATATATGAGAGTGCCCAGGCCCCTAACTGGCACCTGTGCTCCCTCAGCTGATAGTTGCCATCATGGAGCAACTCCAGGGAGTGAGCACTGGAATAAGAGTCTCGTTTTGCAGTGTGGCCTTGGGCACCTCTCTTCCCCTTATCTTACTGTCCTCATCTGTAAGATGGCCCTCACAAGAGGGAGTGAGCTCCCCGTCACTGGGGACATGTAAGTGAGGGCTGGGCTGCACAAGGAATAGAATGAGCATCAGTGGTGGGGGCCCTTGTGGGGGAGGTCAGGGTTCATGAAGGCCATGCCTCTCTCTGGCAGACATCGACGAGTGCAAGCAGGGCGCCGGGATCCTCTGTACCTTCCGTTGCCTCAATATTCCAGGGAGCTACCAGTGTGCGTGCCCGGAGCAGGGCTACACCATGACGGCCAACGGGAGGTCCTGCAAGGGTGAGCCAGGGGTCCCTACCCCACCAGGTCCTCGTGCAGAGTCTGCTTTAAGCTTGGAGCTCACACGCCAAGGGCATAAGCTTACAATGGTCAGTGCCACCCAGTGGCCTCATTAACCAAGGTCTATGCCTGGAATGAGGAACGTGACAGTCTTTCTGCTGCTTGGAATTTTCCAGGCCTGGGTCCTGCCCTGGCATAAGGATAGGGATACTGTGTGTGGCTCTCAAAAAGGCAAGAGACCTGCCCTGTGAAGAGCCTGTGAAAAGAGCAGCCTCAAAGGATCCATTCTCTGTCCCCATGTCTCTGTGGTATCCAGTGACAAGGGAGCAGGTGGGTCTGTGGACACAGGGTAGTGGCAAGGAGGGTCACAAGGAAGCATTGCATGCAGAAAGGCATTCTTCCAGTTGGAGCTGTGTAGGAATAGAAAGGGTAGCACAAGAGGTAGTGAGCTCCCCATCACTGGGGTCATGCAAGTGGGGGGTCTGGGCACCTATTAAATTTGCAATAGACAGGATTTTAATAATAATAGAGGAGATTCTTGCTCTGGATGGGGACCAGATTCTCGGACATTTAATGTGACTTCAAACCCACAGATTCCATGATTTTAAGTTCAGTTCCATCAGTGTTTACTGAGACCTCTGATTTCTGGGCCTGGTAAGCCATCAGGGGAAGTCTCATTAAATGCGACCCAGGGCCTCAGATCCACCTGGGCAGGACGCAGGAGGGGGACGCAGGAGGGACACGCAGTCTCCCAAGGAGCACTCAGCGTCTCAGAGTGGTCTTAAAAGGCAGGAGAAGACCCGGGAGACCAGGGGTCAGAATTAGCACCCAGAAAAGTACAGAATTAAACCAGTGCTGTCCAGGCTGGTGCTTGCTACCCACAAATGGGTCCTGAAATCAGTTTTGTCGAGCTCAAGGACACGGGGCAAGGCAGGGTGCCCTGTGTGCTGGCAGGCCCTCTTCTAGGCTGAGTGTGCATACTCAGTCTCGATGTGACAGTGTTTCTTTCTGTAGACTGGTGTAAAATAAAGTTTTTAACTAAAAAGCCCTGAGCACGTCAGTCACCAATAGGGAGGGCTTCTTGGGGCTGTCAGAAGCTGGCCTGGTTCTCCTTGGCTGCAGAGCCCACTCTCTGCTTTTTTAATTAAAAAAAAAAAATCTGTGTGGACTCTGTGAAAGGTAAGGATTTTACCTGCCTTGAGCTCAGCGGTGCAGGAGAACGAGACTTTATGTTTCTAGAAACGTGACTTCATTTTTGACCCCGACATCCTCACTTGACCCCAGGAGGAGGACACAAGTGCAGCCACTTCCAGAAAAACTCACCCAGACACTGAAGTGATTTCTATTCTTAGAGGTGCTTCTGGCTAAAAGTGCGTCCGCTCTCAGGACAGTCCCTCGCTGAGCCCCTGCTGTCCCCAGGCCTGCGCTGGGCTGGACTGTGTTCATCGGGCTGCACCTGTGCTGCCCAGCGGAGAGAGCCCCCGGTCTCCGGTGCCCTCTCTGTATCTGGCCATCTGTACGCCTGATCCCCCACTGGAAGGGGTGCTTGGGGGCCTCCGTCTGGCCCTGGTGCCCCCTGCCCCCACCGTCTGCCCCCTGCATGCAGCTTATGCTCACTTCCGCCCTGTGTCTGCCTCCTTTGCCTGGAGTCGGCTGTTTCTCAGCCCCCTCTGTTACCTGTCGGTGCAAAGGGCCAGAGCAGGAGAAGCTCGTCACAGCCACTTCCCAGGTCACTCTGTCCGGACCTACGCCTGTGGTCTCTGATGCACAAAGCTGAGCGCTTGCCCTCTTTGCTCTCTCGGGCCTTGTTCCGACTCAGGCTAACAGTGGGGTCTCTCCGCCCCATTGGCCGGATGGGAGGGTGACCAGAGGGAAAAACAATGTTCCGGATACTCACTCACGCTAGTATCCTGCCCCTCTAGGATTAAAAAAAAAAGACAAGGAAGTATTAAGAACTTCAGACTCAGCCATCATCTCCCTGGAATATCCATTCCATGAAAGTAGAGGCCGTGCCTTGGGGTTCACCAGCCCCAAAAGGGGTACCCAGCACATGGCTGGTGCTCATTGAACATGTGACCATGTAACTGAACTGAGCGGCAGCTACTGCTAACATGTAGATGCATCTCTTTCTGGTTTTTATGTGGCTGTGAATATACGTATGTATCTACATATATATATATGCATATGTATTTTTAAGTGTATATTACGTACATACGTATTTATACATACAACATGCAAAATACAATATTAATTAAGACTTTACTGAAAGTAATTTTGAACTCTGCTTTTATAGTGCAAAGCCCTTCCCGGTATGCTACTTGATAAGGGGTAGCTTTTGGCAATTACTGTTAGTCTTATAATGACATGCTCAGGTCTTTCAAAAGCCCTTGGAACCTTCTGTTTCTGGGTGTTTTTTTTGTTTTGTATTTTTGCTTTGTCCCTATTTCTGCACATCTGAGCTGCGACAGATGCCTTGCCATTAGTCGATAAAGCCGAGATGACGTTTCCCCGATATACATCCTCGTGCAGAGTGCTCCAAGAGAATGGAGGCTGAGCGAGGCCCCTGGGTTGCAAAGCTCAGTGGGTCCAGGCTGCAGCCGCCACCCCTTCCCTTTCTCGGCCCCATTGGTGCCTGATGGGGACGGGCAGCCAGCTCCCACCCCGTTCCTGCCCACCGCATGCCTACCTCCATGCCCAGGCTCCAGGGGTCAGACTTCCTGCTCAGCGGAGCTGGCGGCCCGGGGCACAGGTTGAGAGATAGGAGACGGCCCTCCCTTCGTGGGGATGCAGCTGATTCACCAGCAGGACGGTGCCCCCGCCCATCCTGGACCCCACCCTGTGCGGGCCTCTTGCTGGGTTTCCCCCCACCTGCCTTCACACCTCCCCCAGGGAAATGAGGATCTCAACCCATTTTACAGAGGAGGAAACTGAGGTCTGGAGAGGTGACCCATTAACGAGCCCATTGAGCGTGGCTGCCAACTGCCTGGGTTTGGAGTGGGCTGCAGAGCTCAGGTGCCCGTCTCTGCCCCTGCTGTGCGGCCTTGTGACCCTGGGCACAGCAGAGCCAGTGTCCCGGGGAGGGTGTCGGGAGTATTAAGTGAGTACCTCAAACACCCCCTGTTCATCTTGTACTAAACCGCAGGTACAGGGGAGCTGTTATTATTTCTGTCATGTGTATTGCCGTCGTTATTGTTGGGAATCAGCTCGGCACGATGATTGGATCCTGGATTTGGGCGTCAGCCTCGGCTGTCTGGCCGACCACTGTGTAGCTCTGAGCAAGGCTCATCCCCTCTGTGAGCCCCAGTTTCCTCCTCTGGGGATTAGATGAGGGAGGCTCCCCATAGAGGGTCAGTGTGGAGAATTGCCCCAGGGCAGACTGGGGGTCTCTGTGTGGGTCCCTCCCCTGCCCTCAACAGACCTGCCTGCTAACCCCACCCCAGCACATGGGGTCTCCTGAGGCTGCCCTGTCTGAGCTGAGCAGTGGATGTGTCCCAAAAGGGGTCTCTCGGATCCACTTATTTGCTCTTCTGTCTTAAAGAGGATGGCAGCTTAACCTGCTGGCTCACACACGCTTTCTGTATATCTCCCTGCATATGAGTGTGTGTGTGTGTGTGTGTTTCAGTGTTCAGAATGGGCTGTCTTTGGGTCCATGTGTCTGTGTGTCCATGTGCCTGTGTGCCCGTGTATCTGCGTCCGCATGTCCGTGTGCCCCCATATCCATGTGTCTGTATGCTTGTGCGCCTGTGCCCATGTCCATGTGTCTGCATTCGAGTGTCCACATGCTTTTGTGTCCTGATGCCTGCGTGTCCACGTGTGTCCCCATGCCTGTGTCTGTCCACGTGCCTGTGTGCCATGCTTGAGCATCTCCGTGTGGCTGCCCTGTGTGTCTGTGGGTCTTTGCACACCCTGGTTTCTCTGTGTGCGTGCAGCCTGAGCATGTCTGTGCAATCCAAGGGGGCCCTTCATAGTCGTGTGCACCTTGGAAACTGCATTTACACGTGACGGGCCTTGGGCTTCCATCCTGCAATACCTACGCTATGCCCTGAGCCAAAATCCGCTGGGCGCTGGGGCCACCAGGGGAACGAGCGAGACCCAGTCCCCGGCTGGCCTGCAGCTCGTGTTGAGAAGGGGAGGCTGGAAACAGAGCAGACACACACACAATAGCTCAGGTGTGTTCCCAATTGTGACGGCTAGTGTGGAGCTCACAGGAAGGGATGGGATGGGGGTGATGGGCAGCGTGACTGGTGAGGGCCTCTCGGGGAGGGAGTGACGAGATGAGGCGTGGAAGAGGAGGAGCCACAGTGCGAAGATGTGGGGAAAGTTCCAGCAGAGGCAATGCACGTGCAGACCCCTGGGGTGGGAATAAGGGTGGGTGTTGGGGCTGCTCAGAGGCGCCTGGGGGGTCTGCAGCCCATGCAGAATGGGAGAAGACTCAGAGGTAGGGCCTGGCATCCATGGAAGGGCCTGGGGCTTTTATTCGAGGAGGGTGGAAAGTGCTCACAGGACGTAAGGGTGATACTTGGTGGCTCACAGTTTCAAGGCCCTGGCTTCTGGGTACAGGGTCCCATGTGTGGGCTGCAGGGTGGCGCATGAACTCGGAGTCTCAAAATCAAGACAGAGTGCCCCGTCCCTGGCGTGTGAGGTGGGGTGGTCCTGGCTGGGGTGCCCCGGCCATGCGGGTCCCTCACTTCGCCCCCTCCCCTGCTGCCCCCAGACCTGGATGAGTGTGCCCTGGGCACCCACAACTGCTCCGAGGCCGAGACCTGCCATAACATCCAAGGGGGCTTCCGCTGCCTGCGCTTCGAGTGTCCTCCAAACTACATCCGAGTCTCCGAAACGTGAGTGCCCCCCTCCCCGCCTTGCACCCAGGCACCCTGCTCGGCTCCTCGGCTGCCCAGGGCAGAGGCCCAGGGGTGGGCAGCCCCAGTCTGGATCCCCTCCCACTCCCCTTAGCCCCGGCTGCCTGTTTTTTTGTTGTTTTTTACCAGAAGCAAATAAAAGTGCCTTGCAGAAAGTTCAAAATACAGAGAACAAAGAACAAGGCTCCTAGAAAACCTCAATCTCTCTCTCTCCTTTCTTTGATTCCCTCCCCTTTTCTCTCTCTCCTTCCCTCTTTCTTCCTCTCTCCCTCCCCCTTTCCCTCTCTCTCCTGTCTCACTCCCTTGCCTCCCTCTCCCTCCACCTCCTTCTCTCTCTTTCTCCCTCCCCCTTCCCCTTCACACCTCTCTGTCTCTCTCCCTCTTTCACACAAAATGATAACATACCAGTCGTCAATTGCCATGCAACAATTTTTCTCAACACTTAGCAGCTTAAAGCAGCAAACATTTATCATCTTACATAGTTTGAGGGTGAGGAATTTGGGAGCAGCTGAGCAGGGCAGTTCTGCTCCAGGGGCTGGCTTGAGGTGGCTGTCGGCCCTTCGGCCAGGACTGTAGGCATCTGAAGACTTGACCAGGGTGGCAGGACGCCCCTGCTCCCCCCCGGGGTGCAGGCGGGAGGCCTCGGTTCCTCACCACGTGGGCCACTCCCCAGGGCTGATCACAGGGTGGCGTCTCACGAGCGAGCCGCCCGCAACGGAGGTCAAGGATGGACGCTCCGGTCCTTTGAATGACATGAGCTAGTCTCAGAAGTGACTTACTGTCCGTTCCTACGGCCCGGCCCTGCGCAAGGCTCTCTGGGAGGGAATGTCACAGAGACTCAGATGCCAGTGAGCGGGACCCCGTGACCTATGGTGCTTGCCATTTAGCTCTATTTCCTGCCCTTTTTGAAGCGTGTCGTAAAGCACTTATGTTCTTACTGGAATAGCCCTCGTTTCGCTGCTGTTATTTTATTTTGTAAAGTGCCTTACCAGATCTAAATTGTTTAAACGGCTAAAGCAACACTTGCTTATAAAAAAGTCCAAATGACAGAAGCATCCAGAGCAAAAGTCAGTGTCCCCTGCCTCTCCGGTAACTTGCAGAACTGCTCATATCTGCTCTTCTCCAAGACTAACCCCCCCACCCAGCTTCATCCATGCAGCAGGGTGGGCTCACTTTTTCCGCAGATTGCTTTTTAAACTTCACACATGCAGGCTGCATAGTTCCTCCCGGTCACATGGCATTTCCCAGGAGGATTGTGTCGCTGGTGCCCTGCCTGGCAGGTGGGGTGGGGTGCCGTTTTTCACTATAACAGATGCTGCTCCATCAGCATCCCTGTGGATGTGTCTTGGGATGTTTAGGTGACGGTGCATGTGACCCTGGGCATGTGACTTTGCCTGCGTGGGTCTCAGTGGCCTCATCTGTCACATGAGCATGATAATGGCACCACTCCAAAGGTGGCAGGAGGGTGGAATGAGTAAATGCATGTGGGATGCTGAGCACAGCGCGTGGCATGTAGTATGTGCCTGATGAAGGCTACTTGTTGTGTCGCCATCCTTCCTTTGGCCCCATGTAATGTGAGTCCTGTGGCTCACCAGTTTGGGGACTCTGCTCTGGACCATCTCCTGGTCCCGTGAGTACCTGAGCCGGGTCCCCTTTTGGAAGCCAAGTAGTTGTGTTTTTTTTGTCAGTGATTGAGTAATGGAGAGGACAGTGGCTCCAAGGCCAAAAGACTGAAAACTGTTGCTGTGTGTGCTTAGGAAGCTGAGGCCACCCTGGGGGGGTTGGCGGGGGTTCCCCAAGCATATCTCACAGCTGTGCCTTGAGGCTTCCAGCCGGAGTGGGTGTGATCCGAGCCCCACGTGGGCCCTCGGCCTGGTACTCAAGAAGCTGCCACCAGATCTGGAAGGGAAATGGCTCAAAAGGAGAGTCAATGATGAAAGAAACAATATAAAAATAATTAAATCAATAAAAACTGCCAGGGCAGTGTGCAAATAAAAGGGGAAGGAAAGGTGATAAAAGTGAAGGCAAGTGAGAAGGAAGGTGGTGGGTTGGCTGGGTGAGCAGGACGATGTGAGGGCGGGAGGGAGGTGGGTCAGAATGGAGGATGGGCGGAAGGTGAATGGATGGATGGATAGACAGAAGGAGGGGAGGATGGAGGGATGAATGGGTGGATGGGTGGGTGGTTAGAAGAAAGGTAGGTAGGAATGAAGAAAGGTTGGAAAGAAGGATAGATGGATGTTTGCGTGGAAGGAAGGAATGGAGACTACATGGATAGATGGTAGGAAGGGATGAGGGAAGGAAGGCCAGAATGAAGGTTGGGTGAATAGAAGGAAGGAGGGAGGAAAGCAGGGAACAAAAGAAGGCAGACAGGTAAATGGGTGGTTGGATGGAAGGAAGGGAGGAAGGAAGGAAAGTAGTTGGGAAGGATGGATGGATGAATGGGTGGTTGGATGGCTGGGTGGATGGATGAATGGATGGTTAAATGGATGGGGGGGGATGGATGAATGGGTCAGTGGACAGATGGGTGGTTGAATGGGTGGGTGCAAGGGAAAAGGGTAGGTAAGCGCACATAGATAAATCAGAGCTATCAAACCATACCAGGCACTGCATGTTCATAAACTTGCCTCATCCTCCTACTGAAACCACAAGGCGGTTATTCCCCCATCTTCCAGATGAGGACACTGAGGCCAAGAGAGAGGACGTGACTTCCCCCAATCTACCTGTTGGTCAGCATTAGAACTGGCCTTTGAACCCTGGCCAAGCCCCTCCTGAACCCGTGCTCTGAGGCCCCGTGGGCCTGTACCACCTACAGGGGATGGGCGGTGCTGGGCAGGGCGGGGACCCCGGGCGTTGGGCGAGCCCCACCCCACTCCACCCGGGCCCCAGCTGAGCCGCACGCCCTCCCCCCGTGTCCCCCGCAGGAAGTGCGAGCGCACCACGTGCCATGACTTCATGGAGTGCCAGAGCTCGCCGGCGCGCATCACGCACTACCAGCTCAGCTTCCAGACCAACCTCCAGGTACCCGCGCACATCTTCCGCATCGGCCCGGCGCCGGCCTACGCCACGGACTCCATCGCCCTGGCCATCGTCAAGGGCAACGAGGAGGGCTACTTTGGCACGCGCCGGCTCAACGCCTACACCGGCGTGGTCTTCCTGCAGCGGCCCGTGCGCGAGCCGAGGGACTTCGCCCTGGACGTGGAAATGAAGCTCTGGCGGCAGGGCTCGGTCACCACCTTCCTGGCCAAGATGCACATCTTCTTCACGGCCTTCGCCCTGTAAAAAGCCGCTCTGATGGCCCCACCCCCACCCGCACTCCTGCCCCACCCCGAGCTCTGATCTCTCCCTGCGTCCCGGGGAGGGGGTGGGGTGGGGGAGGGCGCCCTCCCTTTCCGTGGTCACGCACACGCGCCGGGGGTATCATCTCGGTTGTTTTTTTTTGTTTGTTTTAACCCTGATTTTGTAAATTAACTTAATTTTGCTGACTTCCTTCCTCTTGGGTTTGTGGGTCTTCCCCACCCCACCCCAACTCCCGGGAGTGGAGAGCATTTGCCCGGAGTTGTGGAAGCCTCAAGGACAGCTTCAAGGTCACGGTGGGTGCCTTCTAGGTGGAGTCACAAGGCCAGAGATCGGATGAGGACTGCAGAAGGAAGCGCACCGACCTGGGTGGGGCTTGGGAACTCAACTGGATGACCTGTCCCCAAAGTGGATGTTTCATTTCGTGTTCCACTGTGATGCACTCTTTACTCTATTTTTAAAAAATCATTTTAAATTTAAAAAAAATGATTAAAGTAATACATGTACGTGGTAAAAAAAAAATTTTTTTCAAATAGTACAAAAGGATTTTAAAGTTAAAAAGGGAAACACCTCTGGTCCCCTTTTCTGTAACAGGTTTTTGAGTTTGGCAACGGTATCTGAATGTCGCCGGGCTCCCAATTATGTCAAAATGTCAGAAAACTATTTTGATTCTTAGGTAAATAATTTGCCTGAATGCAAGTTCACTCCGAGGCTGCAAGAAACGAAGTAGAGACTGAGATGCTGGCTCTTCAATCCTCTCTTCTCTTCGGCGGCTACATCTCCTTCTGTTCTTCCCTTCTCCCCTCTTTCTTCCCTTTCCTTCCCTAAATGTGGGCCCCAGCTGGTTTGTGACTTTGGATACTGTCCAGGGAGTCCAATACCAGCTCCTCTTGCTGAGCCTACAAAAACAGTCAGCTCAGGCAGGGGCCTAAGTGAGGCAAAAATTCAGCTTTTCTTTTCCAGGGTGGGTTTCTGGGGCAAAGGAGATTAATCAGAATCTGGGGACACCGAGGCCCGGGAGGGAAGGGACGTGCCCCAGGCCCACGGCCAGTGTCAGTAGTACAGGCCTGTGAGCCCAAGTCCGCAGAGCCCGTGCATGCACTTTTGTTAACCACCCCTGGCTCTTTCTCTAAGCCAAAGCATTTCTGACTGTAAGCCGTGACTCCTGTAGGTCTGGAATTGAATGGAGTGGGTCATGGCATTTTAAGAATGAAATATAATCGGGTAGACAATGTCAAAGTGTTTCCCACTTCATGAAGGTGAGAACTGTTTCACGGAACAAAAGCGTGCGTCTGTGTGCACACCAGCTCTGTCTTGGCACATAAACCATAGTTCTCGCTGTGAGTAGTTGTCAAAGATGAAAGCTCAGCGTGCCAGTTGGGGACGAGAGAGGGTGTGACCTGAATGAGGGGGGCAGCTCCGCTCCGGCGACAGCCGCTTTCCAGAAACACGGGCCCAGCATGGACAGATGTTCTGATTTTCTCAAGACAATTTCCCAAGCTACATTTTGCTGTAAACTCTCCTGGTTTTAAGATGTGGCGATTAATTAAAACTTCAAGCGTGAGCCAAACAAAACCTGTTTGCCGTAAACCTTCTTTGGAGGCCTCCTGCAGCCTCCATCACTGGACTTCTATTCTGTTCCCTGCTCTTCCCTGGCCCCCGTTCCCCAAGGGTGTTCAGAAGAAGCGGGGACGTCCTTCTCAACGGCCCAGCTGTGTCTGTCTTGGTACAGGAAAACCAGAACTGCCACATTTTTTGCCATCCATGTTCACATATTAAACAGAGCCCTGCTATGAAATGAAGTTCCCTTCAAGAGGATGGGGAAGGTTAAGGAAACCAATGGGTGCAGCACCATAGCTGGCCACGGCTGCTCCTTCCCCTACAGCTGCCCTGGGTGCTTCTCCCAGTTCATGGGCTACTCCCTTTGTGACCTTGGGCAAATGCCTCCACCTCTCTGGGCTTTATTTGGGAATGGGGACACTAACAATTCTTCCCTCTTGGGGCTGCTGTGTAGATAAAATGAGCAGCAGATAGAAAGCAACCAACTTGGCATCTGAAACTCCTGTGGGTTCTCAGAAAACATGTTTCCTTCTGACCTTAGCATTTCTGAGGCTCATTGATTCTAGAATTCCATGCTCATGCCCAAGATTTTAAAGTCCAGATTGTCTTTTGGATTTAAAGAGTTCCTGCTATAACTCTACCATCAGGTTTAGTCTTCCTGAACTGCCTGTGAGTTTGTTTGGCGAATGAAGAAATAGGGCACTAGGCGGAGTGGGGCTTTTCACAGGTCCTGTCAGTAAACGTCAGAAGGCAGGGTCAGCCTGCTGTCCACTTCCAGGTCTCAAGTCGTGACCCCCAGCTTAGTACTCATTTCCCTCTGGCTGAGCTCCCAGCTCTCCCAATCCTGATACCCCTCTATGGGGGTGCCCCAATTTCTGTCTCTGCCCTCAAGGTTCTTTCAGCTAAGAAACAAAGCCCAGTGAAGATAAACGGGTCTGAGAGCAAGACGTGGATCCAATTCCATTTCTTTCAAGCTGATGCACAGAGCAAAAGAACAAACTCAGCCCTACCTTTAGCACAGCCTTGCCCTGAGGGTTGTGCCTGGTTTATGCGGTCGGGACAGTGGGACTGGCTGCTGCAGGGAGAGGTGCAGGAGAGCTTAAACGTCAGGGAAGCTGATCTTCTAGAGACACACAGGGAGCGGAGCAGCAGGACCCAGTGTCCGAGGGACACACTGCCTGACAACCCACAGAGCTCTGCTGTCCTGCCAGCCATTCATCATGCGCCCACAGGCAGTGGTATTTTATGCATCTACTATGTGTTAAACACTTTGCTGATTTCCAGGTGCTGGGGACCCTGGGGAACAGCTGGGTAACAGTGGCACTGTCGTGGTTATGGGAGGGAGGACCCCTGGCAAGCGTCCAGCTGTTGCACTCTGAAATCTACTACTGCTTGCTCCAAGGCCATGGACTCCTCCAGACAGTGGGTCGCCAAGGCAGACCTGTTCCTGGGGGATGTCAGACTCCTCCAGTGGCCTTAGACTCAGGAATCCCCTACAGTCTTGCTAAATCTGCCCTTAGCCTGCTCAGCAGATCAGGAAGCCTCCACCCAGTACCCCATCCCTCACCCCCCTTCCCTTGGGGTCAGATTTGCATCCAGGCCTGACAGTTGTCCCAGCATCGCCCAGCCCCCTCTCCATCCTTTCACAGGCATTTCCTCTAATAAAATCCTTCCCTGTTTAACCTGCCTCAGTGTCTGCTTCTTGGGGAACCCGGACTGATACAAACAGTACTCAGGAATGGCCTGGTGACACAAGCCGTCATATGGGGATTTGGGACTGACTCCCCACTGCCTGGGGGGTGAAGAGGAGCCTACCTTGTTGGTATTGGGGCCCAGAGAGTCCCCAGCACGATGTGGCCTGCAATTGCCAAGGATCTCACCAGTGGCGTCCTGGGAACAGGTCCCGGTTGCAGGAAATGCTGAGGTAGAAATTTAGAAAGCAGAGAGGGACAATGTCTACAAAGCAAGCAGAGTTGGCTGGTATCAGCTAAGAAGTGTTGACACCTGCAGGGGGATAAGGAGAGACTGGGGTCTATTAGCAAGCAGATAATGCTAAGTGTGAGAGTTAGGTGGCCTCCCAGGTGGGAGCTCCTGGAGCTACCTGTCTCCTGCAGTGGGAAGAGCAGGCACGGTGCAGTGGCGTGCGGCTTGTCCTGCGTGTGAAATCCCAGAGCTCCGAGTGTACTAGGCCAAGGCCTGTCATGTGAAGTACAGAGCATTGGCGTGCGACATCTGAGATCCTGCAAATAGGCAGGGGCATCTGAGGGTGGTGACACTGGACCCCTCTGGTCCCTCTGGCAATGCAAAGGGGGCTGTCCCTTCCCTAGCAAAAGCTAGCACTGCTGGGCTGAAGGTACTACAGCAGCCATACCCCTGCAAGGTAACAGGTACCGTCTCTGGGCACTGCCCCCACCTCCTCTCCTGGCTGCCAGACTCATAAGTAAGGTTAAATCCCAGCATAACGTGGCTGGGGAGGTGCTGAGCCTGGAAAGGAAGGAAAGGGCCTACATACTTGAGAATCGTAAGGCTTAGCTGGAAGATACGGACAGCAGCCGGTGCGGGGTGGGGCTGATGTAGAGATTGGAGTTTCAGGGTGCTTGGTCAACACAGGATTAGCATATAAGAGCAGATAAGCATAATTTCATTGACTTGGGGGCACTTTCTGGAACACCCTGACCAGAGACCCAGGTGGAGGGGGTTTAATTGCATCCCCTCCCACCAACAGATATATTGAGGTCCTAACCTCAAATAACTCAGAGCATGACCTTATTTAGAAATAAAGGTCTTTGTAGATATATGCAAGCTAGGATGAGGTCTTACTAAATTAGGGTGGCCCTTAATCCAGTGACTGAAGTCCCTTAAAAAAGGGGAGGAGAGACTCAGGGAGAAGAAGACCACATGACTTTGGAGGCAGAGATTGAAGAATTGCAGCGGCAACAGCCAAGGAATGCCAAGGATTGCCAGCAAACACTAGAAGCTGGCAGAGGCAGGGAAGGACTCTCCCCTTCAGAGGGAGCATGACGCTGCTGAAACCATGTTGTTGGCCCTCTGGCCTCTAGAACTGGGAGACCATAAATACTGTTTTAAGCAGCCCAGTGTGTGGCACTTTCTTAAGGGAGTCTAAAGAAATGAAGACACCAGAGGATGGGGGAAATTGGCTACCAGGGTGACTTTTAGTGGCCCGGAGAAGATGATGGCCAGCTCTGAGGTGGGCTCAGAAGGCTGCCAGCCTTGAGTGGGGGGCCCGGGTAACAGTTCACTTGGGCCAGACAAACTAGAGGCCTGACGGTGTGGACGCCAGTGGTGGGAAAAGAGGCAGCCTGGGATAGCCACAGTGTGGGCTCCTAGGGTTCCGGAACAAGGCCGCGCCATCTCTCCTTTGAGAAACAGCTCATGATGTGTTACTGGGTCTCAGTAGAGACAGTGCATTTGACCAGGGGGCAACAAGTGAAAATGCATCCAGAATTGTCAAGCCGAGCTGGGCCTATCAGACCCACCGAGTCTAAAGTCAGATGGGCCCATCCGCAGTCCATGGTAAGATGGAAATAATATATCCAGGTTGGAGTCTGAGAAGGACCAGAGGCATGAGTTGGCTTCATGAGCAGGGAGCCCAGAGTCCCATGTCTCCCACTGCAGTGATTATAGCCACCTCTGGCTTGTGCTCTCGGTCATTTGGGCATTTCTCGGTGACCAGTTGAAAGAGAAATAACTTGTCCAGGCTTGGCTTCTGAGTGGGTTGGCTCAGTACTTGAGTGCATGTTGAAAGGCATTGGCAGCTATACTGCAGCCCAGTTCAGGATGACCTCGAAGGATGGGGAGGGAACGTGTTCCCAGTGGAGGGCCTATGAGCAGGATACCTAGTCATCTCCTTTGTGAGGAAGGAAAGGCTCAAGGGGGGAACAGATGCAGATTCCTCAGCAGAGGCCAATGACGTGGCCATCTGGTCAGAGCCCTGGGAAGAGAAGGGCTGGGTAAATGGAGTGGTAGTAAGATTTCTGGTTCACACATCAGTGCCCACCAGAAAGCATGGACCAGGAATACAAAATGAGTCAGCCAGTTGACATTGGCCAGTCTTCATCGTCAGCCACCCCAGAAATGACACAGTGGGCATGAGAATGGAGTGGTCATGACGGCAGAGATGCAAGTCACCTATGGGCTCAAGAGCATGGCCTTCCACTTACCAAGGCCAATTGGGCCACTGCTGCCTCTGACTGTCCAGTCTGCCTACAGCAGGGATGAACACGAGCCCCAGTGTGCCACCTTTCCTCGAGATGACCAACTGTCCACTTGGTGGCAGAGTGACTGCCCTGGCCCCCTTCATCCTATTCAGCCAGACACACTGTCAGGGGACTCACAGAGTGCCTGACCCTCAGGCATGCAGCCCTGCCCAGCGATGGATCTGACCAGGGGGCCTCACAGCGAAGGAACGGAGAGAGTGGCCCCATGATATGGGATCTACTGGTCATAGCAAAAATCCCGTGACGCAGCAGCAACCAACTCCCAGCTCTCTAGAATGGCCTTCCAGGGGAGCAACTGACATGCCCCCTTAAAGGGAACATTCCAAGAGGAGGGGGTGCCATCTGTATTAAATCAGACCCCTAAATGGAGCCATGTCCCCAATAGGAAGGATACAAAGTCCAGAACCAAGGGATGGAAGCAGTAGTGCCCCTTTGGCTACTGAGAAACTTTTTACTTTCTGTCCCTTAAGCTCTGAGCTGTGTGGTCGGAGCTTTGTGGGGCCTCGTCCCCAAAATAGGTGTCCTCTTCCCAGGGGAAACAGCAAAGGGCCCATTCAACCATGTCATAGCTGCCACCAGGGCTCTTTGGTCTCTTTGTGTCTTTGGACAAGTGGGGAGATGCAGAGTCACCACAATGACAGGGGTAACTGAACCTGATCAGCAGGACAAGGTAGGACAACGTTTACATGGCCGGAACAGGGTGGAGTATGTGGGAAGCTCAGCTTGGACAGCTGCTAGAATCTTCTTGCCCTATTGTAACTAAATAGCCATGTGCAGCGACCCCAGTCTGAGCAGGATAAGATAGTCAAGGGTTCAGATCCCTCAGAGTGAAAGTTTGGGTCATACTACCAGGCAAGCCACCAAGACCTAGCCAGGTGATAGCTAAGGATGACGGGGACTGTTGATAAGGGAGGAGGGAAAGGATGAGTCCCAGTAGATCCACTGCAGGGATGGACTCTGTGGTTCATTCCACTAACCTCCCTGTCCCGAGTCTTCCCCCTTCAGGAAGAAGGACCCACAAGACCTAGAGGAAAGCTCCCTCCAGAACCAGGGTGGAGAAGTAGATCTCTGTCGCACAGGATGCAGTCCATGGCAGCCTTGAGAATGCACCTTGCAGATGTCCATCGGTGGGGAGTGTAACTGACAGAGGATTCTAGCTGCCGAACTTTGAACTCCATTGCCATGTCGCACGAACCTATGCTTCCCTTGAGCTCCTCCCAGCCAGCAACTAAGCATGACCCGCAGCCCCCTTCCTGAAAGACACAGGACTTTGACAGCCAATATTGGATGGAGGCCTCCCCAGCAGCCTTGCTGAACTTTCGTTAGCCTGAATGAGTTCCTTCCCCTCACCTTCAGTGGGGGTCAAAGTTGGATTGCTCTCCCAGCCGTCCCTAACCTCCTTCGCATTTTATCACACAGGTATTTCCTTTAACACAATCTCCACATTTTTAAAAATCTGATGAAGTCCAATTTTAATTTAAGAATAGTTTCGGACTTACATAAAGATTACAAAGATAATACAGAGAATTCCTATACACCACCTGTGGCACCCAAGTTTTCACTATTATTAACATCTTATATTAGTGCATACATTTGTCACAATGATTGAACCAATATTGATACATTGTTACTAACGTACAGACATTATTCAGATTTCCTTTGTTTCTATCTAATGTCCTTTTTTCTTTTCCAGGATCCCACTCTGGATGTCACGTGCATTTAGTCATCATGTCTTCTTAGGATCCTCCAGACTATGAGAGTTCCTCACATTTTCCATGTTTGGGCCACCTTGACATTTTGAGGACCACTGGCCAGTTATTTTGTAGAATTTCCCCCAATTAGAATTTGTCTGATTTTTTTTCCATATTAGACTGGGATTATGGGTTTGGGAGAGGAAGACCATAGTGGTAAAGTGGCATTCATGATATCAAGAGTACATGCTGTCAGGCGGGCCACGGTGGCTCAGCAGGCAGAGTTCTCACCTGCCATGCCACAGACCTAGGTTCAATGCCTGGTGCCTGCCGAGAGTACATGCTGTCAGCCTGATTTATCACTGAGATTAACCTTGACCACCAGTCTTAGGTAGCGTTTGTCAGGTCTTTCCACTGTAGAGTTACTCATTTTCTCCTTTCCACACCGCACTCTTTTGTGCATGTATTTTTATTTGCTTGAATGGTACAGCGTTATGGATATCATTCAATTTCTCAATTTTTTTGCACGCAGCACTGTGTCTTCTTGCTGTTTGTGTGTGTTTGTCTGGCCTGTAGCTGCTAGCTGCTGCAGAATCCTCGGAGGCATGCCTTCTTGTTCCACCCAGGTGATGACACCGGGGCTGCCCCAGGCCCCACCTCTGCACACTCTGCACATGTGGATGTCCTCATGGGACCCGTCTGTGGGTGCCTCTGGATATGCAGGCAGGAGTCAAAACTGCTGGATCCGGGGGGTGGGGGTGGGGGTGGGGGGTAGGGGAGCTTTCCATCTGATAACATTTTACCAGCCTGCTCTCCACAAAGGTGGCCCCATTGTCCTGTTGACCTACATCCCCATCAAATACATGGCCTCCGACATCTGCCATGTGACGGTCACGTTAGCTTGCCGGTGGCCCGTGTGGAGATGGGGATGTCTCAGCACCACACGTGGGGACCCAAGGTGGGGTGTGTTGTGGAGCTACGCCATATGCCAGGACCCAATCCTGGGGTCTGAGGACTCAAGCGATCCATTGCTTGACTGGCACGGTGGGCTGGTCTGAAAGGATGTATGTCCCCTAGAAAAGCCATGTCTTAGTCCTAATCCCATTTTGTAAAGGCAGCTGATTCTTCTAATCCCTATTCAGCCCTGTATGTTTGAGACTATAATTAGATCATCTCCCTGGAGATGTGACTCAATCAAGAGTGGTTGTTAAGCTGGATTAGGTGGAGATGTGTCTCCACCCATTTGGGTGCATCTTGATTAGTTTATTGGAATCCTATAAAAGAGGAAACATTTTGGAGAATGGAGATTCAGAGAGAGCAGAAAATGCTGCAACACCATGAAGCAGAGAGTCCACCACCCAGCGCTTTGGAGTTGAAGAAGGAAAACACCTCCCAGGGAGCTTCATGAAACAGGAAGCCAAGAGAGAAAGCTAGCAGATGACGCTGTGTTCACCATGTGCCCTTCCAGATGAGAGAGAAGCCCTGACTGTGTTCACCATGTGCCCTTCCACTTGAGAGAGGAACCCTGAACTTCACCAGGCTTCTTGAACCAAGGCATCTTTCCCTGGATGCCTTTGATTGGACATTTCTATAGACTTGTTTTAATTGGGACATTTTCTCAGCCTTAGAATTGTAAACTAGCAACTTACTAAATTCCCCTTTTGAAAGCCATTCCATTTCTGTTAAACTGCATTCTGGCAGCTAGCAAACTAGAGCAGATTTGGTACCATCTCTGGGGAACATGCTCAACCCCTCCATGTGGTGGCAGCCAGGCTCTCCCCAAACCCCAAGGAATGTGCTTCACTCTCTCCAAGGCCTGAGGCGGCATGACGCTTCCACTGCAACCAGTGAAAGGCCCATCCTCTGCCTTTGGGGCAAAGTCACCCTCTCCATGGGCTTGGCTGGGTTCACTCTCCTGGCCCAAGGCTTCTTGACTTCAGACTTCAGCCTCCACGGTTTTGCCTCTGAAGTTATTTTTCCTCCAATGTGTCCCTTCTCTGAACCCTCCAGTCCAGACTGGCAGTGGCTCTGTTTATACAGGTCCCAAAGCACTCTCATCAGCTTTCGATGCAGTAGTGTTGGATCACGCCTATCAGACATAAGGAGTTTTCACAAATCCTTCCTGGATAACTCTATGCTCAATCCTGGCTTTCTCTGAAATGGCTGACTGGTTCCACATTTGGCCAAGATATCATGTGGGGCACTGTTCTCTGGGGTATCCCTTCCTGGAGGCCCAGAATTTTCCAGAACTTCAATTTCTGGTTTCTTTGTACCCCAGAGTTCAAATTTTTAGCTTATCTCTTTCCTGTCACATTTCACTATAAGCTGCAAGGAGAAACCAGGTTGCACTTTAAACATTTAATTTGGAGATCTCTTCTGCTAAATATCCAAGTTCAGGGCCTTTAAAATCTGCCTTCCAGACAAAGCCACTAGTCAACTTTGCAAGATTATCTACAATTTCAAAACAAGGCTCACTTTCCTTCCAGTCTGCAATAACACATACCTCATCTCTGTCTAAAACCTAGCCAGAGGTATCTTTAGAGTCCACATTTCTACCAACAGTCTCTTCAAAGCATTGTAGGCCTTCTCTATCAAGCGTCTCACAACTCCTCCAAAATCTTCCTCTTATCCATTTAAAAAACTGTTCCAACATGCTTGGTATTTGCAAACCATAGCAGCACCCCACTCCTGGTACCAAAATCTGTTCTAGTTTGCTAGCTGCTGGAATGCAAAATACAAGAAACAGAATGGCTTTTAAAAAGGGGAATTTAATAAGTTTCTAGTTTACAGTTCTAAGGCTGAGAAAATGTCCTGATTAAAACAAGTCTATAGAAATGTCCAATCTAAGGCATCCATCCAGGGGAAGATATCTTGGTTCAAAAAAGCCGATGAAGTTCAGAGTTTCTCTCTCAAGTGAGAAGGCAGATGGTGAACACAGTCTGGGCTTCTCTCTCAGCTGGAAGGGCACATAGCGAACACGTGTCATCTGCTAGCTTTCTCTCCTGCTTCTGCTTTCATGAAGCTCCCCTGGAGGTATTTTCCTTCTTCATCTCCAAAGGTCTCTAGCTCATGGACTCTCTGCTTCATGGTGCTGCAGCGTTCTCTACTCTCTCCGAATCTCCCATTCTCCAGAATGTTTCCTCTTTTATAGGACTCTAGAAACTTCTCAAGACCCACCCGAATGGGTGGAGACATGTCATCACCTAATTCAGCTTAACAATTACATCACATCTCCAGGGAGATGATCTGATTACATTTTCAAACATACAATACCTAATAGGGATTAGAAGAAACAGCTGCCTTTATAAAATGGGATTAGGATTAAAACATGGCTTTTCTAGGGTCTATACATCATTTCAAACCAACACACACGGTATTTAGAAGAGTTTCGAGCCAACTTGCAAACATTGAGAAATGTCACATGCACTATTAGGTTTTGAGCTTTTCCTCCTTCCCGTGGTTTCCCAAGGTAAAGCTGTTCTCTTAAATTTTTATTTTTTAATTCTGTAACCTCTTAAGACCTCCTGGCTTCTCCAAAATAAACTCAGACCACTGCACAGCTCTTTTCTTCACAGGCCTGTGATGGACCTGGTGGTCTGGGCTGGAGGTGGTGAGTTCCCCATCTCGGGAGGTGTGTAAAGCAGGGCCTGGAAGATCCCAGGCATGGGAACATCACCGGGGCCTCTGAAGTTCAGTCCTATCCAGAGTCTGTTGATTTCGTGCCCCATGATGCTCTGTGGGACTGCAACCTAGGAGAGCTGCCTCAGTTTTCCAGCTTAGAGCCCCAACCTAGCTCCCATCTCCTTCCAGCCTTCCAGATGAGTTTTGGCAAATCTGCAGGGCTATGGTGCCCCCTAGTGGCTGTAGCCCCAGCCCAGGCTGCTCTGCCCCTGACCAACAGAGGGGTGGATTTAGACAGGTAGGCACCCAAGGAGAGGTATTTTGGGTGGCAGGAAGGACTGTGGGACCTCCTGGGGTGCACTCCGGACACTTTCCATGACTGTTGTGGCTGAAGGGTGAGGCATAGCTGGAGCGGAGGCTGGGAGGTCTGCCGGGGCTAGAGGGAAGACAGCACTGGCTGCTGAGTGAGGAGATGACTCAGCTCCACCCACATCATGCCAGGCTCTGTGGTGAGGGGTGGGAGTGGGATGTCGCTACTCTGCATTGCTAAGATCTCATTCCATCACACTCCTCCCCTCGATGGAGGGCTTCTGTCCCTAGTTAACAGAGGCGGAAACTGAGGCCCAAAGAGGGCATGTGACTTACCTAAGGTCACATAAGGATTCAAGCCGAGATGTGCCAGGCTGCAAAGGCTCCTTGCATTGTCTCAGCCAGCCGCACGGAGCTCACAGTCTGGTGAAAAGATGGACACAGTGACAGGGATGAATACCAGACTGTCAAAGTACTGATGATGAAGCCACAAGACTGGGGAAACTGAGAGGGGCTCCTAAACTAGCACCAGGGAAGACTTCCTGGAGGAGGTGTCTCCAATGGACTTTGAGTGTCAGTTGGGACCTGCCCAGGTGGAAAGGCCGAGGAACCAGCATGCGCAAAGGCACCGAGGCGTGAGGTGTTGTGGGAGCAGCTGGAGTACAGAGGTGCAATGTGGGGATGGTGCGGTGCAGAGATAAGCTGCAGAAGGCAGGCAAAAGGACTCTGGGAACTGAGGGTTGAACCCTGACATCTGGGTTTGCGAAGACTCCTCCTGGCCACAGCATGCGCACAGTGACACCTGGTGGTGGTGTGTGGGACTGCAGGCGGTGGCAGGGGAGCTAGGCTGGGGGAGAGATGTGCTGGCCTGAGCTGCCAAGGCAGGGCAGCATGCTTTGAGGTCCGCGGGCCAAGTCCCAGAGCAGTTTCCAGGACCTGGAAAGAAATCAGATGGGTCTGTGAACATGGATGCACAAAGTAACGGCATATTTTCTTCGTCACTAACCTGTAATGGAAATATTCTATTTCCTTTGGCAGTGTTAACATCAATATAACATTTGTGCTCAAAATATTCTTTACACTCATCAGTTCTTTGAAATTATGGTGGTTATTAGACTTGCAACTAGACCGTGCTATTTATTGTGTTAAGAATCCATGTCCGTGCCATATCACGGATCTGTGTCCTAGATTGAAATTGAGTGATTGATTATTATTATTTTTATTTTTTGGTATGGGCAGGCTTTGGGATTGAACCCGGGTCTCTGGCACAGCAGGTGAGAATTCTGCCACGGAGCCACTGTTGCACCGCCCCGAATGATTGATTATTGATGTACTTATTGGTTGATTGATTGATTTGAGAAGTTGTGCATTTACGGAACAATCATGCATGACACACAGGATTTCCATACACTGCTCTCCTATTAATGCCTTGCATTAATATAGATTCATTACAATTGATGCAGGCACATCTTACAAATCATTATGTTGTGCAGTTCTATGGATATTTTGTAAAACTTTCATTCTAATATCATATATAGGACATAAAATTCCCCCTTTTAACCATATTCAAATATATAATTCAGTGGTGTGAATTACATTCGCCGTGTTGTGCTACCATCCATTACCAAAACGTTTCCATCGTCTCAAATAGAAACTCTGTATATTGTAAGACTGCTCTGGTTGTGTATGTAACAAAGCTCTGCAAGTGGAGGTCTGATCTCTGCTCCTGGGTTCTCACAGATGCCTGACCCACGCGGCTCCCAGCTGCACCCAGGCTCTCTGCCCCCGAGAGCAGACTCAACTTACCCAGGGAGGGGAGAAGGCACTCCCAGGGGTGACGAATGGTCTGGGAGTCCAGAGCATCCCAGAATGCTCTGCCTCTTCTGAGATGGGTCAACTACAAGTGTAAACTTCCTGCAACACTTAACCCCCTTTCCTTTCTGTGATCGCCCCATTCTACAGATGCAGAAACTGAGGTCCACAGAGGCTCAATGCTGTGCCCAGGGCTGTGCTTGAGCAAGAGGCTGGGGATTAGGCCTTCCTGGAAGGACGCAACTCTTCCTTGTCTCTGTACTCTCACTTCTGGGGATGGAGCAGGACGCCTGCCCTTTCTGAGCCCCTGCGTCCTCATCTGCCAGGACAGGAGATAGGAATCCCACCTTGACCCCACCCTCCACCCCAGCCAACAACCACAGCATCACATCCTGGCCCCTGCCCCTCTCCAGCCTCATGACCCATCACTCTCTACCCACAATGGCCTTCTTGGCTCCCTCCAAGCTCCTTCACACCTCCATGCCTTTGCCCATTCTGTTCCCTCTACTTGGAGTGCCTGGCAAACTCCTATTCATCCCTCAATGCACAGCCCTGGCCACTCACACAGAGTTGGCACCTACCTGCCCTGTGCTTCCGCTGCCTTCGTGGATTCCTGGCCCTTCTCTGGATTTTATCACTTAATTTCTGAGTCTCCAGCACCTAGCACCAGGCACTCATAAAGCAGGCACCGAAAAATGCTTGTAGAATGAATAAACAAATTTGTTTGTGCACTGCCGCCCCTTCCCCCATACACACACCTATGAGCTGCTTGAGAGAAAGACCCGTGTCATTTCCACCTATTGGGGTTGGTGTGTGTGTGTGTGTGTGTGTGTGTGTGTGTGTGTGTGTGTGTGATAAAAGCTTGTTGAACTGCTCAGGCTGGGGCCAGAGCTGAAGGGGGGAGCAGGGCTGGGTAGGGGGACTGAGTGGGAGCAGGTGGGATGGGGGTCTCAGGCTGGGGCTGCTCTGTGAGCTGTACCTCCCCCCAGCACCTGAAGCCTCTGTTGCAGGTTGCCCTCTGCCTGTGCCTCGGGTGTTGCTTTAGCAGAGTCCCAGCTCTGGGGCTCACCCTTTTGTGGTTCTCTCTCTCTCTCTCAGCCCTAAAGGTCAGTGCTGGACTGGGCTTCACCCTCTTCTCCATCTCGGAAGCGCAGGGCCGGGTCTGGCCGCGGGGGCCAAGGTTTATGTGTGCTTCTCTTCCCGACCCCAGCCACTCCTGACCCCGCGAGGCACGCCAGGAAGGGTGGGGACAGGAAAGGGACAGTGGGGCCTCTGGGCCTGCTCCAGGGTGCTGTCGGCCAGCTCAGGATTGATGCCTTGTTCCCACCCGGTCGCCAGTCACCAGGCGGACGCCCTTTGGTGAAGTAGAGCCATCTCCGCAGGGGCCCTGGCGGGGTCACGGAACCCGGCCTGGCTCGGGTGGGCAAGAGGAGCAGGGGGCATTTGGAGACACCAGCCTGTCCCCAGATTAGGCCCAAAGTGAACCCGCCAGACCATCACTGCAGCGGGACAGAACTCTGCGGGGAAGCCGGCCCATCCCACGTGGTGAAGCCGCAGAGGCCTGTGCGGTCCAGCCTTCGTCCAGCTGAGTGACAGCCACTGGGGCATTTTGCTTTCCTGGGCCTCAGTTTCCTCAGCTGTGAACAGGCATAACTGAGTAGCCATCTCGTGAACCCTGTGACTCTCGGGTGCAGGTATGCCCTGCCAATTCCTTCCGTATTTATTATATGGCAACCCCACCCCCACCCCCATGCACCCATTTTCAGTTGGTGAGCGTTCCTTTCCCAATCCCCATCCTCTCTCTGGACTGTCCCCTGCTCACCATTCCACTTGTCCCTCCAGGGGCAGGGGACAGTGCGGTGGGGAAGGGGGGGGAAGGAGTGAGCTGGAGGTAAGGGAAGATGTAATTTTAGGGGGGTTGCTGGCAGGAAACTGAGTTCCAGGAGCTGCAATGGAAGGGACTGGAGGTGATAAGTGGGGAGATGGGAGAAGCCTGGATTGGCTCAGGGGCTGCACAAGAACTCCCTCGGTGGCTCAGTTAGAGACCTAGAGCAGCCGTCTTTTCTTGCACATCCCCCCCCACCCTCCACCGTATCAAACCATCGGTGAGTTGTGCACAATCAATCCACACATGTCCTGGGACCTACCACTTCTCCTGCCTCCACTGCTACCAGCCCGGTGCTGGCCACCGCCACCTCTCACCTGGATGACGGCAGTGGCCTGCCAGCCTCTGTCCTTACCCTGTCCTCCTCCTGTCATCCAACCCTACCCCCTCATAGCTGCCTGACCAATTATTTTAAGCAACTTGCCTGTTCTCACTTGCCCACCCCCCACCCCATGGTTTCCCATACTCCAGATAAATTTAAATTATTTGGCACAACCTAGAAGACCCTCTGAGTTCCTTGTCCTCTGACCCTTTTATCTTTTTCTTTAAAGCTCATTCACTTGCTGATATCATTTTATATATTTAGCTGTGATTGTCTGAGGGTTCCTGGGAAGCAGGCCCTGTGGTGGGATGGCTGCCTGATGGGGCAAACCCTTGGAGCAAGTCAGTGCCTTTCCCAAGGCCTCAGTTTCCCCGTCAGAACCCTGACGTCTGGGATCTCCCTCTAGCAGCCCGCTAACATGATGGGGGTAATTCTGAGTGGCTGCCTTGTCCTGGAGGAGGGGTTGCCATGGAAACAGAGGCACGAGGCACCACCCCAGGGAGCATCTGCCTCTCTTTGTTAGATCCAGGGCCTGCCTTCTAGGGGTCTCTGCTGCCTGGTTTCTGAAAAGCATGTGGCCTGAGGTCTGGGCGTGGTTGAACGGCCGAGGGTCAAGACTTGGGGGCCCACTTGGACCATGCACCTTCTCTTCCATCCCCCCCCCCCCCCCCCCACTTTCCAGCCTGCCATTTGCTCTAGCACTTTGTGAGACAGTGGTAAATGGGCAGGTGGGGGTGGGGTCTGGGGTACCAGGGGCGTGTCCCCAACCCACTGTGGATTTAGGCAGGCCCCCTTGCCCTTCTCTGCACCCTTAGCCCTGGCATTTCCACCTTAACAAAACAAGAACCGCCCCCACTGGTGCAGGATGCAAGCTGGCCTGAGGTAGGCCTGGTTGGCAGGCTGCAGCGTGGCTGCGCTGGAGCCATCCCTTCTGCCTCTAGTCTCCCCAGGAGGGCCCAGGTGATGCAGGGAAGGAGCTGCCAGCTGTCGGGCACAGCTGAGAGCTAAGGAGGGGGGATCCTCTGGTCAACCCCTTCTCCCAGACGAGCACATCCAGGACCCGCCGGGGCAGGAACGCCGAGGTCTCTCTGGAAGAATCAGTCCCACCCAAGAGATGGTGAGATCGAGGCTCAGGAGGGACAGCGCGCCAGGGAGTCGGCCCCCCCACCCCCACCCCACCTCCCGGTGCTGGCCTCTTCCCACCCCCGCCCTCCTGTCCACCTTCCGCTCCCGCCCCCCAAGCCGTCCCTGAGCCCTCCCCCGGGCCAGGCCTTGGCTGCCCCCCACACCCCACACCCCACACCCCACACCCCGCGGGCGCCTCTTCCTCTTCCTGGGGCGCGCCCGGCCCGGAGCATCCCTGCACCCGCCCCAGGAAGGGCCCCACCCACGCCCAAGGCCAGAACAGGGCGCCGCAGAGACGCCGGCCGCCGCCAGAGGGCGCCGCGGCGCTGCCAGACGTGCGTGGCCCGCTCCCTAGAAGGGCGGCTGTCGCGCGTGGTCCCCGAGGCTGTTCCAGGCGCGCCCCGCCCAAGGCCTGGCTTCTGTGGCTCACCCCCCATTCCAGCCCCTTCCCTCGGCCTGGCTACTCACCACTGCCCTGGGGAAGGCTGATGGGGCTGGCTCAAATCCCACCTCATACTCTGCCTCAGCTTCCCCCGGGAGTACCCACGTGAGGCTGTCATGGTTAGGGACACGTGTCAACTTGGCCAAGTTGTGGTACCTGTTTATCTGATTGGGCAAATTGCTGTCCTCTTGCAATGAGGACATTTCATAGGATTAGGTCATGATCACGTCAGCTGCATCCACAGCTGATTCCATTTGTAATCCGCCAAAGGGGAGTGTCTTCTGCAATGAGTGATGCTAAATCTAATCATGGGAAGCCTTTTAAGGAGGACTCAGAGGAGACAGGTTCCATTCCTGCTTTGGCTGGTGAGCCTCTCCTGTGGAGTTCATCCAGGCCATCCATCCGAGTCATCGGCTTCGCAGCCTGCCCTGTGGATTTTGGACTCTGCGTTCCTGCGGTCACGTGAGACACTTTTATAAATTTTATATTTGCAAGTGTTCCCTGGTGATTCTGTTTCTCTAGAGAACCCTAACTAATACAGAGCCAAAGCAGGGGGCCCCCCATATCAATCTGGGGATTGTCCCCTGTCCCCCTCAAGTGTACTGCTCACCCTCCCCCATGCACTCTTCAGAGGAAGCAACCACCCGGGAGGTAGAGATTTCAGGGAGTCTTGGGGTCACTTCCCCAAAGGACATGGGTGCCCAGCCATCTCTTGGCTTTTCCTGAAACTTGCACTTCTGTTTTTGTTTTGTTTTGTTTTCCCAGAGAGCCGAAGACTTTCCACAGGAACATTTGATGAAGAAGAGAATTAGACTTTCTTCTATGTCTATGCTGTTGCAATTTTCAGAATTCTGGACCTAGGAATCCTCAGTTTTTGTTCTTGTAGCCATGAGAAACACAGACCCTGGGTTCCGACCTTGGCTCTGCTATTTACCAGCTGTGTGGCCATGGGCAATTTCCTTAACCTGTCTGGGCCTCAGTTTCCCCACCTACCCTTCCTGCCCCAGGACAACACTGGGATGCTGGTTGGGACCCTGGGGCTCCTCTTCTCTGGGATGAGTCACCCCATCTCCTCACAGGATAGCATCTCCAGGTGTCGCTGTCAACCCCCCACCCCTTACCCCCTACCTCCCGTCCAAGGGGTTAATAGCAGTGCTTGCCTCAGAGGGTTGTGGTAAGGACTGACTAGGGACAGAGTGTTAAGTCCCTAGCACAGCACCTGAATTGTTATTGTCACTCATCACAGCAAACTTGATTTGTGGGGCTCAGAAACCCCCAAATCCTTAGAATTGAGGGCACAGAAAAAAGGGGATCTTAGAAGTTGAGACATGTAGCAGCATGGCCTGGATGACTGAAAGGGGCTCAGGGGACATTTGGCTCCAATTTTCCTCTTTTGGGAAAAAAGAAAAACAAAGAACCCCGGCAGGTTGAGCCATAGCAGGCAAAAGCTGGCACAAGAGTTTGGAGACAAGGGCAAGTTGCTGAGTTCTCCGAATCCGCCTCTCCACCTGTAAAATGGGGTGCCCACGCCTCTCATGCCAGGCTGAGGGGAAGTGGCCAGGATGGAGCGTGGCACACAGTAGGTGCTCAATAAACACCTCCCCCGACTTTGTCACACTGAGAGAGACTTGTACTGGGGGAGCTGGGCCGGGCCATCCCTGTTCCCCTAGAAGAGGGCTGTGACAGCTGCTGTTAGGCCTTCTTTGAGGGGTGCTGGACAGGTGGAGGGCAGCCCTCCCTATCCCTGAGTGACCCCTCATCCTGGGCACGGCCCCTCCAGCAACCGTATCTTCTTCCTCCTTGCCGACCCCACAGGCTCCGTGCTCTGGGCAGCAGGGGAGAGGGTAGAAGCCGGTGGACGGGCGGGAAAGCATGCTAGGTGGGTACTTGTTAAAGCCACAGGTTCAGAGCAGAGATGGGGGCTCCCAAGGTCCTAGGGAGTTTGGTGACCATCCTCAGTAGCCCCACGCTGTACCTAAGAGAAACTGGAGGGACTAAGGGGGAGGCTAAGGGACTTCTGTCTCAGGTGGCAGGATAAGGCAAAGGTAGGTAGGATGAAGGAGGCCGAGCCAATATCTGTCTCTCTCTGTCCCACAAACAATATTCAGGTTGGATTCATTTCTGCATACCCCCTCTGTACCAGCATGGAGCAGCATAGAGGTGCATTTATTGAGTGAATGATTGTGTCTGTCAGGCTACATTACCAGAGGTCTATGCTTGCAATGAGGGAGGGGATTCCAGTTCCGCTCCATCAGCTGCAGACTGCAGTGGACCCCGAGGTGGACAGCGACACTTGGAGATTGTATCCTGGGAAGAGATGGGTTGATTCATCCTAGAGGAGAGCAGCCCCAGGGGCCCAACTGCCATCCTTAATTCTCTGCAAGGTTGTACTGGGGCAGAAAGGGTAAACAGGTCCTTGGGGAGACAGAACCTAGGCTTTTTCTCATAGCTGGCCCATAATGGGATAGGTGCCCAACAGGGAGTGAGCTCCCTGTCATGAAGGTGAGCAAGTGTGTATGTCGATTTGATGGAGATGCTCATTCAGTCATTTGTTCAACAATCATTATTAAGCACCTCGTGTGTGTCAGACATTGGAGTTGACATTATTTTGCTGGACAGTCAACAAATAATCGAGTAAATTTATAATGTGATGGCAGGTGGTGACAAGCATAAAGATGTTTAGTAGAGTAGGGTTGGGGGCAGAGGGTGATACAGGGTCTCGGTTGGACGGAAGAGGTGTCATAGGAGTGGAAACCCAAATGATGAGAAGATGCGGCAGTGCCAACAGCCAGAGGAAGTGTCCCGGGCAAGACCTGCAGATGCAGAGACCAGGAAATGGGCATGTGCGTGGTCTGCTCAAGAAGCAGCAAGGCGAGCTGCGTGGCTGGAGCGGAGTGAGCCCCTCACCAGAACCCCCTTCCCTTCTGCCCTGCGCTGCCACCCCCTCCTCACCAGAGCACCTTCCCAAGCCTCTAAAGCTGTGTGGCTCCAAAAGGCTGCATCAGTTCTGTCGACCACCAGAGGGCAGCAGAGAACGTGACTGGGGCAGAGGGCTGCGATTGAGGGCTGAATAGAAGCCCTGAAGAAGCACTTCAGCAGCCGGGGCTGGGTACAGCTCCTGTCTTCTCTGTCCCCTGCCCCTTGACCCATCCTTGCTCCTTTCTTCCCCAGCTCTTTTTCCTAACCAGCAGGATCAGTGCTTGCAAAAATCCCGGTTACACCACTTCCAGCCAGTCACGTTTCCCTTGAGCCCTGATGCCTGCATCTGTGAAATGGACACAATTGGAGGAGTTACAAGCTCAAGGGGGGCACATCATAGGTGCACAGGGATGCTTGGGCAGCCCCAGTCTGGGACCCCCGCCCAGAGGGACAAGAATATTGCTTGCAATTAGGTGTGCCAATTGGCTGTGTGACCTTGGGCAAGTTGCTTACACTCTCTGGACCTCCTTTGTCCCCAGCTGTAAAATGGGACGATGGCCCCTCCAAGACTGTCTGTCTGTTTGTCAGATGGAGACACTGAGGCCAAGCCACCCCACCACAGAGACAGAGACAGGAAGGCGTATCTTTCCGAGCCACACCATAGGACCTCCTCTCCAAACCCCTGATCGAGGGCTGCACACTAGCTCCCAGAAGTGACCGTCCAGGTACCGTTTGCACACCCCCAGGGATGGTCGCCCCTGTGTCTCACTGGGAAGGAAGGCTCTGCCTTCCTCCTTTATAATTCCTGAAAGAAGGAGCTTGCCAGGGCAGGCAGGTTTCCAGGCTGTAGTCCCTGGTGTTGATTCTTTTCTCCAACTTTCCCTGTTGATTCTTTTCTCCAACTTTCCCTGTGCCACTGTGTGTGGGACTCGAGGTCTGCAACTCTTGGAATCCTAACTTCTTGGAAACCTAGTGCCTTCTAATCTTTGAATTCTCAGAGCTTCCCTTTGGGGGCTGGAGCCTGGAAGGGAGCCCCTGGTTCACTGTTCTTTGGGGTGAATGAGCTGTCTGTGGTAGGTGGGTGATGATGATGGAGGAGTTGGAAATTGAGGGCAGCGAGGAGTCCGGAGTGGAAAGCTCCCCTGTTTGCCGCTAAAGCCTTCTCTCGCTCGGAGCACTCTCCCCTTTGGAGTATAAAGGAAGCTGTTTTTCACGTGGGACACCAGCAGTCCTCTTGGAATAATTCCCCCAAAACCTCGAATACCTCCTGCGTCTCCCAGGGTATTTTTTCTTGTGGTTAAGGTGGTATTTACAGTGAAAACAGCTATTGAGGCAAATCGCAAAAATAATGTCAGCGTTTCCACTTTTGCCAAAAATGGGAAGGCAGGTGGTTTCTTGTCTGCGATAAGTGCATCGACTCCTGCAATAATTACTATTTGAGATAATTATGAAAAAGAATTTAAATACTTAAGGCGTGCACGGCGGCCGGGACAACTTTCTTTCGCCTTATTCATAAGTTCTTCTGCCAGCTGGAGTCTTGTCGGACGAGGGATGCAGGAGAGAGGCGGGGGCAGGCAAGTTCTCAGACCCCACGTCAGGGTTTAAGGGGTGTAGGACTGGGTTACGGAGAGAGCACAGAGCTTGGACTAGGAGACACTTAGGCTGAATCTGAATTTACTAGCTGAGAAACGCTGGGCAACTTTCTTTCTCTGATCCTCATTTTCCTGATCTGTAAAATGGGTCCTTTAGATATGTATGGAAAGTACTCAGGACTCTTGCTTGGTATACAGTAAGTGCTCAATCCATGCTGGGTGCCTTCCTGTGCTGCATGAGGCCTGGGGGAATTTCTGCAGTGCCGTTGTCTGATGAGATAAAAATCTGAAGCTCCAGGAGGCCCCCCAGTGACTTTGCATCGCTTTCCCTCCTCTCTCCTGCCCAAACTTCCTCCTTGGATGCAGAATTCAGAGAGTGGCAGGGCAGCAAATCCCCAGGAACTTGGAGACGAGCCCCCTCGGGGAGTCTGAATGTCTGATTCCGCAGCTCTGCAGGGCTAGCCTGGGGTGAGCCCAGAGGGTCTGGGGATACATTCTAATTCCGAGGGCAGTCTGGGCTCCCCAGGCTCAGTATCTCTGGCTGGGCTGTCGGGGAGGAGGCGTTCTCCCTGTCACCTGCAGTGCGGTGACACCTGCCAAGATGCTTGGAGGAAGGGGGCTTGGGCTGGGAGCCCCTCAAGGATTCTGGCCCTGAGATTTAAGAATGAATTCCTGAGTCCTGGGGAAGACCAGGGAAGGGAGCCATGGACACAAGGGCTGTGGGTGACAGAAGCACCCACTCAGGACCCAGAGTGAAGGGGCTTTCTCAAGCTCACAGAGCAGCCATGGCAGAGGCTGGGCCCCCTGATGGCTCCACCCAGAAAAAATGAGGCAGAGGGCTGGTGACCTTGAGGAAGGGGCCCTATGACCCATTAGTGTGGAAACCAGAGGAAACAGCCCAGGGCCTCATAAGAAGACAAGGCAGGCTTCTAAGTTCTGCCCTGGCCCTGCCCTCACTCATTCTCTGACCTTGCACAGGTCGTTGCCTGGCTCAGGTCTCAGTTTCCCCATCTATACAAGAAAAGGATTGGACCATGTGTCACTTAGAAGTAGAGTGGCTATAAATGAAAACCTTAAAGGGTGATGCCTTAAGCTAGATAAAAGCCTTTTTTCTCTTTTGTATTAAAACCCAGAGGAGGTGACTCTACTAAAAATAAGGAGGAGATCTGGTTTTTGCAGTTCCAGGTGGCTGCCAGAGTTCCAGCCATCACATCTGAGTCCCAAGCTGTAGGATAGAGTAAAAAGCGAAGAAGAATAAAAGGAGTAAAATGTGAGTATCAGGTGTCTCTTAAGAAAAGTGCCTGGAAACTTGTGCAGGATAGTTTTGCTTCCCTCCCACTGGCAGAGCCTGGTCAGTTGAACACTGCTGGTTGCAAGAGAGGCTGGGAAATGGGGCCTTTATTCCGGGAGTCCAGCTAAAAGTCTGGTCTGTTGCCCGGAAAAAAAGAAGAGACTCGTACTGGGCTCTACCAGCTGCCTCTGCTACAGAATTGCCATCTCGTGGGCCCTTCTGCTTTGAACTCTCAAAGAGTCCGAGGGTTTGGAAATGAACAATTTGCCACGTCTTCAACTTTCCAGAACAGAATGTGGTTTAAACTGAAATAAACAAGTTTCCAAAATTCTAAGATTCAGAGATTCTAGAATTGCCAAATATGTGCATGTGTGTGCGTGTGTGCGTGTGTCCGTGTGTGTGTGTCCGTGTGTGTGTGTGTGTGTGTGCAGGTACAGGGCCCCTCACCGGTAGCAGATTTGGGGCTCTCCCCAGGACTGGGGGCTGGCGGTGCTCTACCATGGCCAGCCCCTTTCTGGGCCCTGGGGGCTGCTCCCTGGGCTCCTGGAATCCAATCGTGCCGGCCTGTCTGCACACGTGCCTGCGTGCGCTGGAGGCCCTGGGGGCGGCAGCGGCGGGAGGGGGGGGCGCCCAGGAATGCCTGCTGTTTTTAAGGCAAAAGTCGTCTGTGCAGAAACCAGAGGTCTGGCTCCACGAGCCAGGCTCGGGTGGTGGGGGGCCACCTGAGAGCAAGCTCCAGGCACAGAGCAGGGGTGGGGGTTACCGGGGACAGAGCCCCTGCACCCACCTTAAGTCCCTCAGAGTTCTGATTCACATATTTATTTTGCAGCTATTACGTGCAGGTGCACTGTTCTGGGGATAGAGCAGAGAACAGGGCAGACAAGCTCGCTGCCCTACCAGAGCTCCAGCCTGGTGGAGGGTACAGTCCATTTCCAAAGTAAAGAAGTGAATGAATGGTATGTGATGGGTATCAGGGAACAAAAACAAGTAAGAAACTGGTGAGGGAGCGGGGAGTGATATCAGGGGTTTGCAGTTTTGGACACTGCAGTCTAGGAAGGACTCACTGAGAAGGGGGCATTTGAGTGAAGAGAGGAAGGAATGAGTCAGGTAAATATCTGAGAGAAGGGCGGTCCAGGCAGAGTGCACAGCTGGTGCAAAGGCCCTATGGCCCGAGCATGTCTGGTATGGTTGTTACAGAGAGGGAGGCCGGGGTGGAATAGACTGGGTAAAGGGGAATGTGCTAGGACATGACGTCAGAGAAGGCACAGGGCCAGGTGGTATGGGGCTTTGTAGCCACAATAAGTATTTTGGGTTTTCCTCCAGGTGAAGTGGGAGCCACAGGAGGGTTTTGAGCTTACTTAGTTTTTCTCAGGGTTCCCTTGCTGCCGTGGAGAGAATGTAGATGAGATCCTGGGGGCTCAGTTTTCTCAGAGGCTGTCCTGCCTCAGCTACTACATCTGGAACTGCCTTTACCCAGCAACATGGAGCTCCCCAGCCCCCAGTTTTCTCTCCTAAGTCTCATTCTGGTCCCCTCTGCCTTCTCCACAGCCATTCTCCCAGCACAGGCCTCTTCTTATCTTTTGTAATTCTCTTGCTCTTAACTGCTCTCCTACATTAGGCTGGTGCTCCTCAAGATGACAACGTGGCTGCAGCAGCTCCAGGCCTCACTTGCAGAATTTCCAGCAGAGCCAGCAGAAGTTCTGGCCTTTGCACCAATGGGGCCATCTCTGTGCCAGTTCATCAGGTTAGAAGAATACCAGGCTCTGGCTGGCCTTGTCCTGGGTTTTCTGGACCAATCATTGAGGCAGAGAGGAGGGTGAGTCATGGGATAACTGTGGAGCTAGGGACAGGGTCAATTCCTCCTGCCAACGTACATGCTCACCACTCCATGACTGAGGCAAGGCCACCCTTGTGGCCACAGCTCCGCCCAAGATAGGAATGTACCTCGCTGGGGGATAGAGTGGCACCCAGTGGGAGGTATGTCCAGGGCTCTCTGATGCATGAGTTATCAGCTCCAGGCTCTCTCTGGTCCCTAGCCCCTGTACCTCCTTTCCCTGTGTCCACTGGATCCCTCTGGAACCTATCTTAGTTGCATTATCTGTTGTAACAAATTACAGCAAATATGTAGCATAAAATATGCCAAATTCATTCTCTGATGGTTCTGGAGTTCAGAAATCTGAAATGAGTCTCTCTGGGCTAAAATTAAGATGTCTGCAGGAATCTGTGCCTTCTGGAGGCTCTAGGGGAGAATGGATTCCTTGCCTTGCCATATTCTTGAAGCCGTCCGCATTTCCTGGGCTCATGGCTCCTTCCTCCATTCTCGAAGCCAGCAGTGCAGCGTCTTCCAACCTCTCTGTGGGCTGCTGGCCTTCTGCTTCCCTCTTCTACAGTTAAGGACCCGCTGATTACATTGGGCTCACCTGGTTTATAACCAGGCTCCTCCCCTGTCTCGGGGCTCTAACTTCATCACGTCTGCAAAGGCCCATTGGCCGGGACAGACAACACACGGACAGGTTCTGGCCATTGGGACCTGGTTTTCTTTGGGGGCGGGGGGGGGGGTAGGTCTCTTATTCTGCCTCTGGTCCCCTCAAGCTGACACAAGCGGGCTGTCTGGTCCTGTCTGGTTTGGGCCACAGGCTGTGTGGCTGCCCCCACAAGTGGGCTGAACGCAGATACCTGCAGGCGGGCCCTCTCCTCTGCCGCGGGTGTCTGTTGGGGGCGGTGGGAGGGGATGCTGGCGGGGGGCGTCTCAATGGATGTGAGGTGCGTGGGGACAAATGTGCCACGAATAAAACATACGAGACTGATGACGTAGGGAAGGATTTCCTTTCGCCCTCTGCCCTCTAAACCGGAGCTTCTCTGAGGCTATTACCCTTGGTCTCACACGGCTCCCCACCCTGGCCTTCCTGCCTGCTTTCTGGGTTGGGGAGAAAAATGGGTGGTGTCAGTGAGGACCCCTGGAATTGACCCAAACCCGCAGCCATCGCTGCCAATCCAGGGGAGCACGTGAATGTGCGTCATCAGCCCCAGGGAGCCAGGGTGGGGTACCTGCCCTGGGGTGCCCCTCCACTGACCCAAATACCAAACTTCGGGGGGGGGAGTGCTGGGGGTCACTGAGGGACCCACCCCACCCAGAGGCCTGAGCAACCTTCATATGAATCTGACCCTTTGGAGCCCTGGAGGGCCCGGGAGGCGTTGGCAAGTCACCCTGTGAGGCAGGCACTGATGCACCCAGTTTACAGAGGGGAAACCAAGGTTCCCAGTCTGGGTCCCAAATAGGCCCTGCCTTCCTGGCCTCCCCCAGTCTGTGATTCCCAAACACCAACTGTCTGTCTGCATTGTGGCCTCGATCCTGTGCTGCCATATTCACTTGGCCCTCCTTGGCCTTTTCTGGGGCAGTCCCCAGCCTGCACCAAGGCTTTGTCGGAGACACAGTATTTTCATACAAAATCGGGAAGTTTTGCATAAAAATCTGGATTTCTTGTTTTGCTTGGAAACAACCACCACCACTACCAAAACAACCCAGGAGCTCCACCCACCCACATTTCTGCTTGGCATCGAGTGGCTGGAACCAGGGAGGGCCCCCTTTGGGATGGGACCCACGTTCTCTGATTTACCTCAGTCCCCATCACTCCCTATTGTCTGCCCAGGCTGACCCCTTCTGTCACTTGTGTTCTGTTACTTACTTGGTACCCGGAGACCTGGACTTCATAATGACAGGTCCATGCAAGTCCTGACTTCTCTTAGCACCCCCCCCGCAGGACACCCCGTTTTCACGCTCTGAAGCTGGTGGGAGCTGATTAACAGGGTCTGAGTAGCACTCTCAAGATGCCCTGGGGAAATGCTATGGGACAATCCACCACACTGGGCCAGGCATACACTGGGTGCTTGCTAATGCTCACAGCAGTAAGTGAGCAGGTGGCTGCAGGCGGTAAGGCCTGTCCTTCAGGTCTGGGGCTTCCCATGGGCCAGGAGTCTGGACCCCAAGCTCCAATCTGCTTCTACCTTTGCTTCTGTCTGCAACCTTTACCCTCTCCTTTGATCTTCTGACCTTGGGTTTTCCCATCTGTAAGTGGGCTGGTGGGTCTGGAATTAGGGTCTCTAGGAGGACCTGCCAGCCCAGGCACTGAGATACACTGAGCCTGGAGGCAGGGTTTGAAGACAGAAAGAGCTGGATTCAAATCTCTTTCCACCCTTACATTCCGATCGAGCCTTGGCTTTCCTTCCTATGAATTGGAGACATTGGTTATACCGTGCTTCCTGCCTGTGGCTGCTACTCAACGTGGTAATCATACTGAATGTGCTTTGTTGGGCATCCACACTAAGCAGAGTGGGGGCATGGCATTTATTAGATGCCTGCTGTTTGCCTGGCGCTGTGCTTGATGATGGACTCCCGCTGTCCCCTCTGCATTTGGAGTCATCACCCCTTTTGACCTGCCAAGATGCTGAGTCTCAAAGAGGGCTTGCGAGTTGCTCCCACAGGGCAAGGGAAGTGGGGGATGATTCCAGGGTTTGCACAGAGATGCATGGCACCTTCCTTTCTGCCCGCAACTAGCTCAGCCCAGGTAGCTGCTGGTGAAGGGGACCTGTTTCAGCTCCTTGGAGACGTCGCTGCTCTGTTCCAGCAGCAGCTCTGACTTGGCGTGTCTGGGAGTGGGAGGAGGATTTCCCGGGAGGGGTGGCCGGGAAGGCAGGGGGGCCTTGGGCCCTGCCAGGAGGTATTGATTCCAGGCACCAGGCTCTGGGCTGGGGCCCAGCCAAGAGATGAGGTCATGAAGGACGGGGACGGTGACTCCTGGGGCTGTGGCGTCCCGGCCGATGATGTGATCGCCAGGCGTGAGGAATCCCTCTCTGCCTGGAAGATTTTGGCTCTCTCTCCTTCCTTCTCCTTAACAGCCCCCTTGTACCAGCCTTGTTGGTCTTGGGATGGGGAGGCCCATGGGTCCTGTCTTGCATTTGGAATGCTGTGTGACCTTGGGCAAGTCAATGACCCTCTCTGGGCTTCCCCAAGGGACTCAATGACGCTGAGAGTACCTCAGTGGAGACCTTTGGTTGGCATCCACCCATGGCCCTCAGTCTGGTGGTAGGGTGGGTCAGGCAAGGAGGTGGGGTGCATGGGGTGGGGTTTTACCAGCGGCCCCCAGCAACCACCCATGGCTGACTCAGTCTCCCACCATGTTCTTAGGGACAGGAGGCAGCCCTTTTCCCAGCTCCTTCTGGACCTCCCCCATTGATGAGGAGTGGGAGCCTTGGGCTGCTCCACTCGCAGACTGTGTGGCTCTCCAGCAGGTCAACCTCTCTGTGCTATGGTCTCATCATGAAGTCATGATGAGGTGTGTGGGGGACTGCCCTGTGCTGTGACCGGCCCATGGCAGGAGCAGGTAAATGTTAAAGGGGCAGGCAGACCCCTGGCTGCGATCTGGAGTCTGAGAGATGAGGGTTTGGGTCCCAGCTTGGATGCTCCTTAACTGTGGCATCTTGCGTGGGTTGGTGTCCTTCTCTGAACCTCAGTTTCCCTAGCCATAAAGTGGGGACAGTAACGTCTCCCAGATTAGGTTGCTGGGGATATGCAGAGAGGTCATGTGGGGCAGGCGTTGGGCACAGAGTGTGGCATCCCAGGGCACTGCCTCACGGGCACTGACCTTAGATCTCTCGGTCCTGACCCCCAAATCTCTCCTCTCCTCTGGGCGGATCATCCCGATGCCCTCCCCCCTACTCCCCCCCCCCTCCCAGAATGTTAAATAACTCAGTTGGGGGTTGAGAAGTCACCAGGGGGCTTTGGATGGTGGAGTGAGCCAAGTCAGAGACTCCCAGATTCACCACGCATCTCCCACTGGTCCTGAACCCTGTTTTGGTTGCAAAACCACAGAGTCATGCATTTGTTGATAAATTCTATTTTAACTTCGCAAAGTGACTCAGGGGAACTGAAGCAACTTGAGGGGTGGGGAAACCTGGAGAAACAAAAGGAAGACAATAAACTTACCTGCAATCCCTATCACAGAGGTGATTACTGGCATTTCTAGTCTTTTTCTACACCTGTGTACACACACACACACACACACACACACACACACATACACACACACGTATAATTAGAAGGAAAGGATCTTGCCATTTGGAACCCTGCGGTCTCATTTAACAGTATGCTGTACGTCTTTCCGTGTTGTTAAGCATTACCCTACAGCATCATTGTACACGTTCGCACAATATTCCATGGTATTGCCGTGGTGTAAGACATGCAATCGAAGCCAGGCATGTTTTCTAGGTTTTCACTGCCGTAATTAGCATGATCACTCTTACAGCTAAATCTTAGCCGCCATCTAAAGTGGCTTCCTTAGCATCAGGCCCTTGAAGCAAAATTTCTCCATCAAAGGGTGTGCATTTTAATTTTGATTTTTGGTACCTGTTCATATGGCCAGCGGCTGGGTAGCAGTCCTTATGAAAACCTTCCTGGGGTCGAGAGTGAGCCGTGCACGCTGTTTGTTCTCTCCTTTAAACACAACTTCCCACACTTTGGAAGTGCTGACACCCACCCAGGGAGGCAAGCTTCTTTTGGGGGGATCATTTATATCCATCATCCTCACTCTTCCCACTTTCTGTGCCTTCCAGTTCATTCTGGCCACACAGGTCCCCTTGCTAACTCCCTAACATATTAATCATGTTCCTGCCTCAGGACCTTTGCATCTGCTGTTTCCACTGCTGGAACCTCTTTGCTCAGTGAGCCATGATCTGTCTTTTCCTTGACAACTCGGAGTGTGTCCCCTGTGAGCTGTCTTCTCTGATCACCTTAGCTAACCTATACCTCCCCTGCCCCCAGCTCCTCATTATTCTATTTATATTCATCAAAGCACTCTCACGTTTGGATTTTTTTAAGTGCATTCATCCATTTGGTTAAGGTCCAGCTCTTTCAGGGGTACAGTGGGGCATCAAGGGAAGATAACAATGGCTACTGGCTGAGGGTCAGCCCTGGTCTCTGCATGCAGGGACCTTGACTGAACATTCCCTGCTGTGTCCTGAGAGCCTAGGGCAGGGTCTGGCATATTGGGAGGCTCAGCAGATCCTCGAGAAATCAGTGATAGTTAACATAGCATGCAGTTGGAGGTAGGGACAGTGAGCCAGGGCTGAGCTCTCCCCAGCACACATGGTGGACAGTTTGGGAACAGTGCTGGGTGGGGCAGTGGACATGGCTTCCTCCTCTGACTCTCAGTTCCCCCCACTAAAAAATGGAAAGAACACTTCCTAACTAGCATGTTTGCTGTAAGGAAGAAAGAACATGATGGGTGAAAAGTGCCTGGTATAGGGTCTGACATGTAATAGTTAAAACGTTCAGAGTTGTTCATTTCCAGGCTCTGGGTGCTGTTCTCTACCCCTGTCGTAGATGAACTCATTTAATCCTTCTAACCTGTGTGAAGTGAGGTGAGACTTAAGCCTGTCTCCATTTCACAGATGGGGAAACTGAGTGCAGAGAGGTGGCTGCTGGGGGTCACTGGCTTGTGAGGGGTGGAGCTGGGACTTCACCCCCGCGGCCAGGCGCCCGTGTCTGCCCACCGTGCCGCGCTGCCCGGGCAGTGATAGGGACACTGTAACAGATGGAAATCCACCCTGGCCCCAGGGGCTCTTGAGGCCACAGGGAGGTGCACTTCTCTAAAGCCTCAGTTTCCCCTCTGAAAAGCACAAAACGTGTTTGTCCATACTTCTTGGGTTAGGGGACGTGGAGTTGAGTCTTTGGGAAATTTCTGGCAGGAGGGGCCCACAAATCCGAGCCTAGGATAAAGAGAAAAGCAAATGATGGGGTAAAAAACTTGGAGGAAGAGAAGAGAGTCAGGACATGACTCAGGCACTTGCCTCTTTTCTACCATGAGGAGGCTACCCTGCCTTCCCTTCTCCACTGAAGGTGACATGAGAGTCCCCAGGTCTCTTGAAGGGAAAATGCCACCATGTCCTGCCTGTGGCAGCTCAAAGCATGTGAGGACTGGTCTGAGGTGGAGATGGCTCAGTGTAGTAGATAGGCCACGAACTGATTGGTCGAGTGGCCTCATCACACTGGAAGGAATTATGCAAAAAGTAAATGTGTCTAAACACGAAATGTTGTTTTCAGCACTCGGGTACCCAAAGCCAGCTGCACATGGCCAGGTCCAGGAATGTGGTTTGGCACTGTCCATGGTAACCAATGGCTCAGTCCTTGAGTGTTACAGAAAAGCAAACGTGTCACAAGGCTATGTTACCTAAGGCATAGAGCCCAGAAGGAGGGAGGTGATTCGTGCCTCCACCCCTTACTCTTCAGAACGTCATTGAGGAAAGGGTGGGTAAGGGCTGAGGTGTGTCCAGAGGGGGCCAGTCAGACAGAAGAGACTTCACTTCATGGGGAGTAACTGGAGGAGCTGGGTCATTCAGCTTGGATAGGTCAGCTTCCCATTCATTACCTCCCCCAGTGTCTACAGGGAGAGCTTGGAGGTGGGGACAGACAAATCTGTGGACCAGAGAACCTTCAGTGTGTGTGTGTGTGTGTGTATGTGTGTATGTGTGTGTGTCGTTTGACATGGAGGGAGGCTGGTTCTCAATAACCATTTTGGGAAAGGAATGAGCTATCTTGGGAAATATGTATTTCATTCATCCATCTTTCTTTCCATCTATCCATCTATCCATCCATCCACCCATCTGTCTATCCATCCATCTATCCACCATCCATCCATCGATCCACACATCCATCGCCTATCCACACATCCATCCCTCCTTCCATCCATCTGTCCATCCATCCATCCACCATCCATCCATCCATCTACCCATCCATCCGTCTGTCTAGCCATGCATCCATCCGTCTATCCACCCATCCATCCATCCATCCATTTGTCCGTCCATCCATCCATCCATCTATCCACATATCCAGCCATCCGTCCACCCACCCATCCATCCATCCATCCATCCATCCATCCATCCTTCCATCCATCCATCCATCTATCCACACACCCATCCATCCTTCCATCCGTCCATCCATCAGTCTATCCACACATCCATCCACCCACCCATCCATCCATCCATTTATCCATCCAACCATCCTACCCACAAATATTTATTGAGCCTTCTCGCACAAGGCTAGGGATACAGCCATGAAAAGACGTCCCATTTCTGCCCTCTCAAAGCTTAGAGTCTGGCTGGAATGATGATTAAAAAACCATAACAGCTAAGAAGGGTGAGGGTTAAGGGAGTGAGCTCCCCATCAGTGGAGGCACAAATTGGGGGTGGACTGGAGTGGAAAGATTACTTCTTGAGGAGATTGTGTGATGGAAGGTTGGGTGAGATTTCCTTTCTCCCAACCCCCAGAGGCTGTCTGAGCATCTCTTCCATGGAGCTGAATAGGTTTTTTAACATTCCAGCTGGGATCTGGTGAGAGGAAAGAAAGACAGTGTGTGAATGAGGTCCTGGACCACCCAATACCCTCAACCATACTATTTAGGCTTCCTTCTTCACCAGATATTGAGTACCTGAGTGAGCGCTAGCTTGAGACCATAGTTCCATGGCTTTAACGTATTAGAGACCCTACTTCTTTCTAATGGGCAACTATTGATTTGGCCTTCCCAGCATCCACTTTGCCTTCTTTGGGAAGATTTCTTGATGATCCTTTGGGTATAGCCATGGGTATAGGAGGGTTGATTGTCATTCCAGGCTCCAGTGGTAAGCATATGACTCAGGCCAGGCCACAGTGATTGTGGTTTAGGGATGGTCATATGCCCCAAGACAAGGCAATTAGAGACAGTTTGGGGACTCTTCTTGGCCTCCCCAGGAAAGTAGACTTCTGGCCTTCTTTTGGGCTCCTAGTTACTTGGCTCTTGGTTGGGAGCTGTCGAGGACGACATTGCCACCACAGGGGAGGTCTTGGCTGAGAATGAGGCAACAAGGGTGGCAACATCTGAGTCCTGGATCTAGCCATTCCTGAAGCTGCTACCCTCATGGGGCTTTTATTTACGTGCACCAGGATCATTGTCCCTGTAGAACCCTGCATCCTCTTGCACTGTCCCTTAGAGAGGGGAAATGAGTTGTCACCCAGCAAGCTGATAACAAACAGGGACCTAACCTGAAGTCTCTTGCCTAGCATGCTAACCCCCTCAGCTTGCCATGCTTTACTCTGGTTAAAATGGCTTTTGGGGGAGGGCAGGAGGGGAATGAGTTGTGTGGGCCATGAGACCCCCGTATCGGGCTGGGTGGGCCAGTTCCCAGCAGAGGTCCCTTCTGGGAGGGCTGGTCAATGCTATAGGAGGGGGTCGTATGGGAAGTGGATGGAACTGGAGGAAGGGCTGAGGGAACCCTGCTTTTGCCCCGTGCCAGCATTCTGAATCTAACCCAGGGGTGGAGTGATGGCCTGAGACCCAGGGGTCTCACTTGGGAAAATTGCAGAACCCAAATTTCAGATTGGAAGTATCCCAATGCCAAGTTTCCATCTGAGCTTCAATCTTTCGTGGAGCCCACAGTTCTTGGGGACATTTGGTGTCTATGGGAGATGGGCCAGCAGGAAAATGGCTACACTTCTCATGTTTTTTTTTTTTTTAATGTTTTGTGGATTCCTTGAGTGTTTTTTCTTGAAAAAATAAATACGGGTTCAATAACTAAAAAAAGTTTGAAGGCAGTGTGATGGTGGTTCAGTGGCAGAATTCTCGCTTATCATGCCAGAGACCTGGGTTTGATTCCTGGTACCTGCCCATGAAAAGAAAAAGTTTGAAATTCACTGGGCCTGTGTCCACAGCCCTTTTACAAATTGGGAAACTGAGGCTCCAAGCAGAATTGAGACTTTGCCAAGGTACCTCCTCAAGACAGCTCGGGCACTGGGACTCTGCTTGCCCACCACCTCCCATAGCCTCGGGGCACAGACTTGCTGTGTGACTGTGGCCAGACCCCCTGCCCCCCTCTGAACCTTTGCAGGAAGCAGTCATCTCTAGGAGCCCTCCTAGATTTACACTATGCCTCCCTGCTGACCTCCTGAGTTCCCCAGTTCTAGCCCAAAGCAGCTGCCTCACCTCTACCTTCAACAAAATGAGAAGTCATTTCTGTCTTTACAGAAAGGACAGATGAATCAGAAGACTGATTAGTGAATACAATTCCCCAACTGGCTTCGTCATTCTTTTGTGTCTTGAATGAAATTCCAGTTTGGTACGTGCTTTTCAGTTGAAAAAAAAAGAAGAAAGAACAAGGAGAAAAGAATCCAGAGAGATGGATTGACCCTGATAATATCAAAGAGTTAATTTCTGAGCTCATTCCTGAGCTGTCAGGGGTCTGGAAGACTTTCTCTAAGCCATAAATAACGCATTTTAATAACGGGGACTTTGATTCCTCTCTGGGGGCTGAAACTGTATTGTAATTCGGGTGGCAACTTGTCAGGGGGCCAACGTGGGGTTTCTCTGGCACTTATTAAGGGATTACATATTTTGGGCATGTTCAGGTCTTCATGGTCTACTGGAAAACCATCCTGCTGAAAATGTTTTTGACCCAGGGAAATGGACTTTTAATGGAAAACAATTTTTTTTTCCTTCTCAGGTTCATTGTTTACCAGTTTCACCCTGAATTTGGTCGAAAGTTATTATTAATTATTTCCCCCCTTCCCCTGATCTTGCAGCAGCCGTATGACTCAAAGTCCCACCTCGCAGGTCCCCTCAGATCTCAAGGATCCAAGTCAACTGTGGATAATGGAATTTGGGTCCTTAAGCCACCTTCAGGGTTGGGCTCTGTCTGGACCAGGAACAATCTGAAGTATGTCTCAGAAGATCTGGGTTCTAGCCTTTGCCATGAATTTGCTGTGTGATCTTAGACAAGTCACATAACCTCTTTGGGTCATATCTCCTCCTCTATAAAGTAGCAATCTTAAGCCTCTGTGGTTTGATGTTCTCTGAGTTCTGAAAAAGAGACTGTTTCCTCTCCCATAAAATGGGGATAATGGCACCCACCTTCACACAAGGAGGCAGTTGGTTCCTTTTCAATGCAACAAATATTTGTTGAGTGCCAACTTTGGGCCAGACTCTGCTCGAGAAACTGAAGACAAAGACACAAACAAGAGAGACACAGAGCTTAGAATGCCTTGAAAACGTACAACTTGTGTACATCATTTCCAATTTTTAATTCTCTTTAGGTTTATAAAATAGGAAACAGACAAATATAAATAACCTTGGTCAATATTGCGAATTACCTAACCAAAATTTATCTTCCCCTCTTCCTCAGTAATAGGCTTATGTTCCAAACTGTTACTGTGCCAAGATGAAGAACTGTATTTTTCTGCTTCCTCTGCAGCCAGGAATGGTCAGGGGGCATAATCTTAGCCAATGAGCTGTGATTGTGGATGTGATGGCTGGAACTCGGTAACTACATTGAGAGTATGAGGACGAGAGCCACGCCTAAAGGAGGGGAGGGTGAAGTGGGATCTGGCTCCCTGAGGATTCTGTGAAGTAGCTGCCTAAGCTGTACACATCCTGGCTTTTAGTTATAAGAGAGGAAAACAAGCCACGATCACATTTTAAGCCACAGTTGTTTGGGTTTTCTCTGAAGTGCAGCACAAATGAGTGGAATCAAGAACAAAAACTTTAGAGAAGGGCAAAGTGAAAATCTAATTAGTAACCCAGTTTGGGGAGAAAATAAGAACACAGCTACAAGGGCCACTGATTTCTCCAGAATTTTCAATGTCGAGCTGAAAATTTGGTCTGGAGCTTCCTAGTAGCCAAGGAAAGGAGGAAATACCGACATTGGCATGATTCTCATTATCCCCCAGAAAGGACTATTGAAAAGAGAGACTCAGGTTTTCCAGATGCTCATTTGTGGAGAAATCACAGACAGAGTTGTCCCCAGTGACAGGGCCTAGTGCCAAGCATAAGTAGATGCACAATAAATGTTTTTGCTTTTTGTCTGGACCAGGAACAATCTGAAGTATGTCTCAGAAGATCTGGGTTCTAGCCTTTGCCATGAATTTGCTGTGTGATCTTAGACAAGTCACATAACCTCTTTGGGTCATATCTCCTCCTCTATAAAGTAGCAATCTTAAGCCTCTGTGGTTTGATGTTCTCTGAGTTCTGAAAAAGAGACTGTTTCCTCTCCCATAAAATGGGGATGTCCTGTATACATGAAATATAGCACCTTCCCTTCGATGACTCAAACTACTTTGAGTAAATTTCCTCATTGGGTGCCCTCTATATGCTTTACCCATTGTGGCAACCACTTTTAGAGGTGTATTAACAAAATGGACACTCTCCCACTCACCAAGCCCCCGGTCCCACCTCCATACTGCAGTCCAAGTGCTACGTAACCCCTTATTCCTGTTGAGTCTCTGGGCCTCTCCCCCCTCCCATCTCCTTGGAGCCAAATTCCATCAGTTACCTCTCTTCTGTGACTTGAATCCCTCCCTCTTTACTGGTTCCTTCCACCAGCATGAGTATTACATTCATCTGAAAAATAAAGCCCCCTCTCAATTTCTACCCCCTGTATCCCATTTCTTTTCTCCCTTTGCAGCCAAACTTCTCAAGTGAGTTGTCTACACTTGGTGCCACCTCCTGCTTACCTTCCATCTTCTGGATTTGCAGTAAAAACCAGAGCACTCTTCGGGAGCTTCTCTTTACTTGAACCTCAATTCTTCGTTGGTTCTACTCAATTTGATGGAACACTTGTTCTATGCCGGGCCCTCTTCTAGGTTCCAGGGATATAACCGTGAACCAAGCAGTGTGCAGTCTATGCCCATATAGACTATAATATATATGTCCATACAGAGTATAATATATATGCATGCTTTGGAGAAAAAGAGATGAGGGCGAGGGGATGTGGGTGCTGGGAGAAGGGCAGCCAGATAGGATGTGCCGGGGAGATGGCATTTGAGCAGAAACCTGAAGGAGGTGAAAGAAGAATGCTTGCAAAAATTTTGAGAGACTGTGTGCCAGGCATTGGACAGAGGAGGTGCAAACTTTCTGTCATGGGAATATGCTTGGTTTGTTCAAGGACGAGAGAGGAAGCCACTGTGGCTGAGACACAGTAAGGAGAGAGGAGTCAAAGATAAAGCTGGAGAAGTGGAAAGGAGGAACGGATCTTAAGGGCATCATAAGTGGTTGGGAGAACTTTGGTTTTTTCTCTGATGGAGATGGGAGCCATGGAAGGTTGTGGAGCAGAGGAGGGATTTGTGACCCGATTTAGGTTTTATCACGTTCCCACTCCTCCTGGCTGCTGTGGGGAGAATGAACTGAAAGGAACTAGGGAGGATACAGTTAGGAGGCTGCTGCAATGAACCAGAGAAGAGGAGGTCGTGGTGCGGGTTCAGGTGGGAGTGGAGAGGAGACGGGGATTGGATTCTGGGTGTATTGTCAAGGTGGGACGGGTGGTGCGGCTGTCTCTGAAGCATTCAAGGCAGGAGTCCAACCCTCCTTCTGGAAATTCTCTTGGCACTTATCTCCTAATTTTCCTCTGGCCTCTTTCTCTTCTCAGTCTCTTTTATCTTTGCCATGTCAGCGTCCCCAGGACCCTGTCCTCAGTTCTCTTGTCATCCTCCACAGTTAGTCACCAAAAACCTGTCTGTTCCTCCTCTTCCATCTTCTTCTCAAATTCCCCACCTCCTCTCCACCCCCTGCTTCTCTCCAGCTCTCACACTAGCAGCTCCTGTCTGGCCTCCTTCCTAATTTCCCCACCTCCAGTCTCACCTGGCCAACCTGGCCCTCATCTATAGTTTACCCCATAACTCAAAATCCTTCCTTAAAGCCCTCCAATATTCTCCCGTCCCACCACCCTGCATGCAGGCTAAAATCCAACTGCCGTATCTTGGCACAATGAGCTGTCTCTCGCCTAAATTGAGTTTCAGCCACCGTCCTCTCCCACACACTGCTGTCCCAGCTCCCAGGATGCAGCATTCCCGCCCACACCTCTGCACCTTTGCACACCCTGTCCCTTTGCTTGAACTCTGCTTCTGCATCTTCCCTATGCAACACACTCTGACTCACCCTTGAATCACAATCACTTAGGTTGTTGTGGGCCATAAGGAAAAACCAACCCTGGGTGGCTAATCCCCAAGGCATTTATTTTTATGTTACACAAAGTTTGGAGGTGAGGGGGGCAGTGCAGTTTCAGTGACTCGACAAAAACATCAGGGACCCAGTTCTCTCCATCTTCCCATTTGGCCTCCTCAGTGTGTTACTTTCCCCATTCAATGTTGTGCCTCGTAGTCCCAAAAAGGCTGCTGAAGCACCAAGCACCACAGAGTCAAAGCTGGAAGTGAGAGAGTGGGGCAAAAAGAGGCTTACTCCTCTTGTGCTCCTCTCTTATCAGGGAAGACAAATTATCCCAGAAACTTCCAGAAGATTTCCCCTGATGTCACATGGTCACCACCTGACCACTTGCAGGCAAATGATTGTAAAAATGCCATGACTTACATGGGCCGATCATCATTCATTGTCTGGAACTATGCATTTCAGCCCCACTGAAAAATGAAAGACCTGTTAGTAAACAAAGGGAAGGAATGACTATTGGACCAACAGCCAACCAAATCTGCCATGTGAAGTCTATTCAAACAGCCCTTTGCCTGTGACATCCTCCATGGCATGGCCAGACCCAGGCACTACTATCCCTGGGCTTAGCATCCCACAGCCATTAATTCACATGTTTATCCCTCAGGAGACTAACGCCATTGTACCCATTTTACAGAGGAAGAAACTGAGTCTCAGAGGTGGGACTAGCCTGAAATCTCCCAGTGAATTTCTACTGGGAATGGACTGGCCAATAGAACTTTCTACAACAATGGAAATGTTATGTGCTATTCAATACAGTAGACACTAGTCATGTGGCTATTCAGCCCCTGAAGGCTGGTGCGATTGAGGACAGAGTTTCTTATTTAAATGGCCACAGGTGATTGCAACTGCTCTATTGGCTGAAACAGTGCTAGGGTCAGGATTGGGACTTGTGGCTGTTCTGCTGCATTCCAGAAGGTTCAGACCCCAGGCTGCAGGCAGGAGATGGGTGGGCAGCAGACAAATGGCCTCAAATTGTGTGAACTGAAGTCTGCCACATCCTGGATCTTGCTGAGGGGCCCCAGTTGAGAAACTGGCATTGGAAATGCAATTACAGGGTTGGGAAGGGCTTGGCAGGACTAGAAAATCATTCACCTGCCCCAGTCACCTCCAAGAAATCATTCACCCTGAAAAGAAAGAGAAACAATGCCCCGGCAATTTGTTCTGCTCAGAAGTCCTCATGCTTGCTCTGTGGAGCCCATTCTGCTCCATGAATGGTGAGATGTTAAGTTTCAACCTCCCACTTAAGACTTAAAGTGGTCCATTGAATCCTGGGCTCTGGCAGGGGAACATGTCCCAAGATACCATCAGGCAACCCTTCATATTACTGGAGGAGAAACTGAGGCACCCAGTAATGGGGAGGTGACACCTTCCTCAATGTGCTGTCATTGGGCTGAGAAGCTATCAGATACCTTGTTGTGTCCTCCTCAGCATCCATTCCTCCTTCTTCCCTCATTAAGTTATGAGATGTCAGAGATGATTGTCTCCACCTCAGTTCCAGCATGGGCACGGCTTGGCCAAACTAGTAGGACACAGTCTCATCCCTTTCGTCGAAGTGATGAATTCATCATGAGTGTCTAGGCCAATCAGTGCCTGGAAACAAATCACTCTGAGGGCAGAGGCAATGTCCAAAGGACCATAGAGAGGAAAGAGTCACTGGCAAAGAAAGATGGAGCCTTGATCAAACCATGCCTGAAACTCTAAAGCTTTGCAATTTTTGCTTATGTGATCCAATAATATCCTTTGCTATTTAGACCTGTTAAAATGGGGTTTTCTGTTACTTGCCACTAAAAGCACCCTCCTTATACAACACTTGACATCCATATTGTCATATACTCTGTAAAAATTCCTAGGGAAGAATGATTCTCCCAGGCTGCAAATGATGAGGTTCTGACAGTGAAAGGGCTTATCTAAGTTCAACAAATCCATTGGGGCTAAAGGAACTGAAATATAAAAGCTGTGCTCGATCTTATTATTATGTGTTGATGCCATATTTTACAGTCAAGAATACTGAGACTCAGAGATGAGAAAGGACCTGACCTACTTTTTTGTGATGATTCAGTAGGAGAGCTGGGAACACATACAGGTAATTTTGAGCCCCAGTTTAGAGATATTATTTGGAGAGTTCTGAAGGTCACTCTTTTTTTTGCATAATAATGTAACCAGCCTATCTGGGTATGACTCTTTTGAAATTCTGAGTTTCTTCCTTAGGTCTCGGATGACTGGTGTCTCAAAAGCTGAATGCCTTCCATTTGGTGGCTGGCTTGAGGGTAGCCCTTTGTATCTGTTTACGATTTCCATGTAACAACATTCCACTCCCCCCAAAAAAGTTCAAGAATTAAAATAACAAACATTTCTTGTTGGTCCCAAGTCTGTGGTGAGCTGGGTGATTCTTCTCATCTGGGCCAGGCTCCCCTCTGACTTGAGTTCATGGGAATTTATTGGAGAGATAACAAGAACCCACAGAATTACTAGGAACAGAAAGACCGAGTTTGGAAACCCAGGCAAGTTGATAATGCACAAACTTTCCTTCTCAATGACACCCTCTCTGCATGAACTCAGAATTCTTTATAGCCTGTGGGCACCAACAAACACATAAGACTGATTTCTGCCGGACCGTTGATAGTTGAGACATTCTGCAGACGACTCCAAGTCTGTATTCGTTAGTTGCTGCTGTGTAACAAAACAACCCCAAACTCAGTTGCTTAAAACATAACATTTTATTATTGCTTTTTGAATTTAGAGCTGAGCTGGGCACTTCTGTTGTTCCAGGTCAGATTTGGCTGCCTTCAGTTGGTTCATTCATTGCATGTACAGTCAGCTAGGGGTCGGCTAGGGGGTTTGGATGATCTGGCATGACATTACTTGGCAGTTTTATGGCTGTAGGGTGAAGTGATGAGGGTGATTGGGTCTCATATCCCTCATAATTTCCCAGCGGCGTACCCTGGACTTATTCTCTTGATGGCTGGGCAGGGTTCTAAGAGAGTGAGGAAGTGTGCAGGGCCTCTCGGAGCCTAGGCTCAAAAATGAGCACATGGTTACATCTGCCAGCACATTCTATGAGCTAAGATAAGTCACAAGGCCAGCTCAGGATCAAGAGGTGGGGAAATAGATTCCACCTTTGGTTGGGAGGAGCTGCACAGGGGGTGGATACAGGAAGGGATAATGAATCAGGGATGTTTTGCAATCTTTTTTTTCCACAATTGTTCATCAGCTGGAGAGTGGGATAAATAGGTTCTGAGATATTCAGATTTTGAGATAAGACTGTTGTTAAAATGAATAAACTTGCACCAGAAATGTCAACATGGAAAAAATTCAAAAATTAAAATTGAGCCAAAGATGCAAGTTGTAAGAGGATATTACAGTTGATACATTTGTATAAAATGTAAGAACAGTCAAAACAATACTGTTTATAGTTTACGGATACTTGCCTATAAAGAAACAGAAACGTTAAGTGGACTGGACAAGCATCAAATCTGACATCGTATTTGCCAACACGATATGAGGAGACAAAAATGACCTTTAAGAACTCTCTGGACAGCTGGTAGAGACCGTGAGGTCACATACTTGACCTTCTGACCTTCTTGCCTCCCAATGACACCTTCCTCTAACCTTGACTTCGGGTCCTTCTCTCAAGACCTGAGTCATACCCAAGGCTTCCTTGGGTTGCCCTAGGGCAGGGAGAAAGAGAAACTGATATCTTAGATTTCCTTGGAAGGAGGTGGGTACCCGCTTCTGCTAAGAGGATCCCCAGAAGGGTAAAGGAGAGGTTCTGAAAAAAATCTGGGGGCATTAGGAGAGACACAGGACGCTGTCAGCCGTAAGTGTCAGCCCTACCCTCACTCCCATCTGTATTCCCCTCCACCTCCCAGCCTCTCTCTCTCAAGGCACAGCTTTGAGGTCCCCTTTTCCATGAAGCCTTCTTGGGTTTCCAATCTGACTCAATACCTCCCTCTTCTGAGCTTCTCTAGAACTCTCCTAGGGTTCCAAGAACTGTGATCTACTGTAAACAGGACTTGGAAGAATTTAGGGATTGAAAAACGGTCTGGAAAGAAAGGACAGATGCAAGGAAGGAAGGGAGAAAGAAAAAGTGAAGGAATCCAGGTAAGCGGATGCTGATGAGGCTGTACCTTCCACCCAAATGTGTCACACTCCCTACAGCATTCCAGAGTGGGACCTGCTGCAAAGGCAGTGAGTCTTGTCCACCAGCTGGTTATGGAACATCTTAGGGTATGGATGGTGATGACACATTTCCCCAAGTTTTTTCTCCCAGTTGGCACTGCATGTCATTTGACTCGGTGCTTTCTGATACTCTCTAACCCCTATCTCCTCCCTCTTGTCTTCAGATGTGGCTCAAGAATTCCTCCATCCTGGTCTCTGTCTAGGCTTCCCCCTGCCATCCTGACAGCTTTAGGGTGGTTCCCGAGAAGCAGAGACTGAGACAGGGATTTGATGCCTGTGGTCTGAGGAAAGTCCCTCAGGGAAACCCGGAAGGAAGGGGGAAAAGCAGGACAGGGCAGGGGAATATACCAAGCAAGGCTGTGGTTTCCGGAGAAGCCTGGCCTCAGCCTGATCCCATGGGGAGCTCTGGAGGGCGAATGGCACAGCAGAGCTGTCCCCTTGGAGCAAGGGGACTGGTAACAGTGGTCCCTGGGGGTGGAAAGGGGATGGTGCATAAACTTCCCAGTTATTTCCAGATGCCTCGGGGTATTTCTCCAGTAAAAGGTGTGGTTGTGAGCTGTTAGCAACCACCCCTTGTGGCATCTGGGAAAGGGGCACCTGCTGGTAAGGAGGCTCTAGCTTGGGCACTGACTGCATCTGCTACCCTGGCCAACTGGGTGCACACACGCTGCTCGGGGAGTTCTGTGAACTCATACTGGGGACCCCAGGCTTCAGTTCTCGTATGGGCATTGCTGGGCCGCTTCGTTTCTCGGCACAGCTGATTTGTTTTCTGCAGAAAGCAAGCCTTGCTCTAGATAAGAGGCTCTCGACATGAGCCCACTGTGCACATTTTACTCATGGGGAATTATCGAACACCAGTCTGGATTTTTTGACCTCTCTTGAAAATGGCAAGATCTGGATGGTGCTGAGCAGAGGTTCGGTACCCAGGCATGGGGGGCCCTTAGATCCCCCACGGCTCCCGCCTGGCTCATTCCCCTTGTTTATAGGTCCCTGGGGACCTCTGATGTTTTGATCCCTGGGCTAAAGGATCCCCCAAACCTTTGAGCTCAGACATTCCATGCCTGACACTTGTGTGACACTACAGCCAGCTACCTTGATGGCCAAAGGTGACAAGTGACTCTACTCTTTCCCACAGAGAACTTACACTCTGCTGGGCTTAGGCAGCAGTGAGAAGGGCACTGAAGGGGTTAAGTAGCCACTCGGGGTGGGGGGTGGGGGTGTTATTTCCAGAATCTCCCATGCCCTGGAGACTCTGCAGCCCAGCTCTCTCTCCTGAATGCCCCATCTTTGTGTGTGGTGGCTTCCCCTCACCTTCACTGGAACGTGCCGTTCACACCCCCCCACCCAGCACATCCAAAACAAACCCACATCTTCCTGTAGTGGGAGGACATTGGCTGTAGAGGGGTCCCAGTTGCACTGTCCCTTCTCTCACTACCGTGACCCATGCACCTCAGTGCAAGCTGGGTCCACCCCCCTGGCCTCACACGTGATGGAGCTGGACGTTGTTGTGTGTTGAGTCGTATATCACCCAAAGACATCTTTTTTTTTTTTTAATCAATCCCACGGTTTTATTTGTAAAGAGCAAAGCATGAAAAGTCATATTTAAATGTGACATCTTGATTATCCCTAGCACTCCAGAATGTGACATTATTTGGAAACAGGGTCTTCGCAGATGGCATGAAGTTAAGATGTGGTCACATTGGAGGAGGGTGGGCCTTTAATCCGTATGACCATTGTCCTTACAAGAGAAGAGACAGAAACAGAGACACCCGGGGAGAATGCCACAGATACACAGCAGAGAAGGCCACATGACGATGCAGACAGAGCTGAGAGTGCTGCATCTTCAAGCCAATGAGTGCCTTGTCTCTTACCAGAAGCTGGAAGAGATCAGGAGGGACAACTCTCCTCTGCAGACTTCAGAGGGAGCGCTGCCCTGCCGACGCCTTGAATTTGGACTTCTGGCCTGCAGAACGATAGGGCAATAAATCTCTGTTGTTTCCGGCCATTCAGCATGGGGTCCTTTGCTGCAGCAGGCCTGGGAAACTAAGGCAGAAGCGGAACCTGGTCTGAGCAAGTCCGCAGAGGAGCTGTGCTAGGGAGGCGTGTAGAGTGCTTGGGCAGCCGGCTTGAAAAGCTCAGCAGGAAGCAGAGGGCGTGATGTGAATTCAGAGCCTGGAAAGGGGGTTGACTACACAGACCATTTCAAAGGTTTGAGTGAAGTGTAGGGGGACTGGAAGGGGCTGGGAGGACCCAGGACTGGTGGCTGCAGGGCTGTCCCTTCTCCCAGGCCTGAGGAGTGTGGATCCCAGAACCAGAGGAAGAAAGAGGCGGCAGAGAGGGCCACCTTGGCAAGAGTCTTCAGCAAGTGATCTTGCAGGGGGAGAGCCTTGTGCTAAATACTAAATACGCTTAGGTTGTTTGCTGAGAAGCAGAGCCTGATGCAGGGATTTGGGCCTCTCTCCTGGCATGCTGCTTCCCTGGCCGAACACAGCCCGAAGCAGAGGCCACAGGAGCCCGCTGGGGTGTCCCTGAGCATGGGGAGAAGTGTGGAGCTGGAAGGACGAGAGGGAGAGGACTGGTACCCCATCTTGGGTGGCATTGGAGCTGGAGGCAGGGAGTTAGCTGTGTGGGAGCCCAGAGGTGTGGGCTGTGATTCTCTGTGCCCCTGGGCTCCTGGGGTGGCAGGACACAAAGCCTAGCTCAGTGGCACCTCCTCCACCTCCAGGCGGACTTGTGAGACCCCCAAACCTTGGCTGGAATTGTGACGAGCATGGTTGTCTGGGTATCTGGCCCCACAGCCCCTGCCACGAGGGCCAAAGCCAGGCCATGAGGTTCTGGACTGTTCCGTGGCCCTGTTCTTAGATTCTGGTGTGGGAAACCTTTGGGAAATCACTCCACTTCTCGAGCTTCTGTTTCTTCCTCTGTTGCAATGGCGATGCCAACCTCTCAGGCGTCTTGGGAGGAGCAAATGGAGGAGCAGTGGGTTGAAGCTCTTGTCCAGAGACTCCATGGAGGATTTTTTCTTTCTCTTCCCTGAGCTTTGCAGCACCGTTTTGTTCTTTCAAGCTTCTGTGTGTGCATGCATGCATGCGTGTGTGTGCATATTCATGTACACGCCCATGGGTGGGCACCTGTGTGTATCTGTAGGAGTGTCAGTGGGAAGCAGGAGAACAGGAAGGAAGCTGCTGTATGGTCTGGGCAGGAGCTGAAGTTGGCTTGAGGCAGGTTGGCTGCTATGGGGACTGGTTTGGAGAGAAGTGGAGGAGAGAGATGTAAGGAAGGCTCGGGGGTGAGTAAGATGTGGGGCAGGTCATGATGAGTCTTGGGATTTGGCCTGGGATCCTGGCTGGCCGTGCCTTAATCACACAGTTCCCAGCCTGGCCTGGCTCCCAGCAGGGTGGTCACTGAGCACGGCCTGAGTGCTAAGGCACCGATCCTCCCTGCAGCCTGGGATAAGGTGGGATTATTCCCAGGGATAAGGTGGGATTATTCCCAGGCCCTCTGAAATGGAGCCTGAACTGCTCCCCTCTGCGCTGCCTCTGGAGATGCTCCTAACCCCCTGGCCAGCCCCTCGGGGGCTTTGGCCCTCCTTGCAGTCCCCGGCTGCCCTTCTCTCCCGGGCGACCTTCTGTGCACGCATCCAGGCGATGAGCTCAAGTGCTATTCCTGCCCAGTGATGTCACCAGCCCAGGGCAGCCGCTGCAGAGGGGGGCGCAGCCCACCCCCACCCAGGCGCCCCCTGCTCCTCTCCTCGCAGACACACCTAGCCACCCGCACCACACCCACACTCACACACACTGCTCTCACACCCACACTCACTCGCACTCTTACACACTATCTCACAACTCTCACATTCACTTTCATACTTTCTCTCACACTCACACACACTATCATACGCTGTCACGCACGCTCGCTCTCTCACAACTCTTGCTCCCGCAGACGCCCACACTCTTTCACAACCCTCTCACATATACTCACACACTCTTATACACTCTCACACACATCCTCACACAAACACACACTCACACAATCCCTCACACACACGCTCTCACGCACTCTCATACACTCCCCCACACTCCCTTTCTCACATATGCTCTCTCTCACACACACTCATGCTTACTCCCTCCCGCACTCTCGCACATTCCCTCACACACTCACACACACTCTCTCACACTGTCCCCTATACACTCTCACACCCTCATGCACACTCACACACTTTCACATTCTCACACACAGTCACATATTCTGCCCCCCACACTCACACACTCTCTTACACACTCTCCCACAAACTCTTTCACACACGTACACAACTCTCTCACTCACACACTCACACCCTCTCAGATATACTTTCTCACAAATTCCCGTATTCTCTCACAACTTTCAGTCTCATACACACTCACACACTCTCCCACAAAACCTCTCAATCTCCCTTATACAGTCTCATACACATTCCCATACACTTTCGCACAATCCCTCACACACTGTCTCACAGTCGCTCACACATACCCTCTCACACACTCTCCCACACTCTCCCACACTCTCCCACATGCCTTCTCTCACTACCCACCTTCACTCTTACTCTCTCACACACACCCTCTGTCACACACACTCACAATACTGTCTCACACAACCCCTCACACAAACTGTCTTCCATATATTTTCCTATGTACACTCTCACAAACACACTCTCGCACATCCATACGCTTTCTCACTCACATTCTCACGCATCCACTTTGACTCTCACAGCCTCCCATATTTTCACTTTTTCCCTTTGGCATGCCCTCTATTTACCCTCTCACTCCTCTGGGCCCCGATGCACACGCCCAACTTCCTCACACACTCACATTGTTACACCCTCACCCCCAATCCCCCCACTCCCCCCACCTGCTGGTCCAGCCACACCCGTGCACAGGCACCACTGCACAGGGCACACCTCCCACCTCCACCTTCCAGAAACCACTCACAAGTACCGAAGCCCACACTGGGTTCACACACAGCCGCACAACCACCTACGCTTGTTTCCGCCACCCCAGACCCCCGGCTTGCACACTCCACTGTCCCCAGTTCAGTCACTCCACCTACCACCTGGAATGAAAACCACCCACGTGTCCCCTCCAGGTGGATGCCAAGGCACCTGGGCCCCCTCGTGGCAGGGGCTCACCACCTCCCCAGGTAGCCGCCCAAGGAGGCCGGGGTTGGCATCCCCATCTCTGCAGGGTGGGCTCGGGGTCGGGGACCCACAGTGTAGGGCCAGCCACAGGAGCGGGAGGGAGAGTCCCGGGAAGCCAACCCGAGGTCCGCGTAAGGGAGAGCTTTGTGGGGGTGTGGGAGTGGAGGGGTGCGACCGTGGGTACACCGCATCTTGTTGAAGTTGCAGAGAGGCCCCCAGCCTGGGGATGGGGCTGCAGGAGGTGGCCTCCGGGGCCCTCCAGCCCAGACACCCCAGGGCCTGGGCAGGTGGGCTGCCGGCCGTGCTCCAGGTGATGGGGCCAGCCGGGACAGGAAAGGGCCAGGAGAGGGGCAGGAGGGGGCAGGTAAGGGTGGGGCCGTTGGTCCCAGAAGGTGAGGGCTGTCTCGCCGTGCCCACCATAACTCAGCCGGGGTCGACAGTTTCCTTTCTCCCGCCTGATTTACGGCCTGCTTCGGAGGGGCGAGGCCCATTCTTTGAACTTCAAAGGGAGCCCGGCTAGTGAAGCTGCGGTTCCCGGCTCCCGGTGGCAGCCCACTGAACCCAGGGGCTCGCCCGTCCCCCATCTGCCCAGACCGCTCTGGTCTTGGGTCTCCAGCCCTGGGTGCCCAGAGAACCCACCAACATGGGGAGACGCTCCCCATGGCTGGCTGTGTGGGCTGAGCGAGGTGGGTGGAGGTGGAAGGCGGCTGGAGGAGGCTGCCACCTACTTCCCTTCCCCCAGCCTCAGTCTCCCACCTGAGAAATGGGCTCAGGATGGGAGTAAAACTTGTGAACGCCAGATAGAAGGCATGCAGGGCCCCCTTCCCTCCATGCCAAGACTCAGTCTCCTCAACTGTAAAAGATGGCTCTGAACCCCAGTTGCCGGGGGGGGGGTGTGTGTGTGTGAGTTTGTGCCCCAGCATTTGTTTTCAACACTGAGGGCTGGGATGTGCAGGGGATGTGTTCCAACATCTCAGTCCTGGGCCAGAGAGGGGCCTGGTCCCTTCTTAAAATTTTAAGAACTTTTACCTTTTTCTAAGCCGATCCCTCCTTTATTATCTTTATAATGGTGGAAGCGAGAAGTAGTATTCTTACTTTTTTTCCTTCCCCATTTTGCAGGTGGGTAAACTGAGGCTCAGAGACATGAGGGCTGCCTCCTGGTCACATAGGGATGCTTCGGTTCCCAGTCTCCAGTCTCTCCCCAAACCTCGGCATGGCCTGGGTGCCAGGGGCTGGAAGCTGGGCAGCATTTCTACCCAGAGATTTTTTATCCATCCTGGGCTCAGCCATTGGGCCCTGCAACCTGCAAGCTGCCCTCCTCAGCTCTGGGATTCTGTTTCTGCATTTGTGAAAGAATCTATACGCTACGGCTCTGACACTCTTATTTGCAAAGAATCCCCAAACCCCATAAAGTAGTCTTGCAGCCTAGATTAGACCTGATGATGTATTTTTTTGTTTATTTGGTTTTGGTATGAACTGGTGAACTGTGTTACATGAAACATTCAGGGCAGGTGACCTTTAATAATGGAAGTTTTCCCATAAAAAATATGGGTTTTCACTTTCTTTTGGACCCACCAGCATTCCCGGCTGCTGATCCTTGGCTGGAGCTGGGAGTGGGCCCCTGTCAGGTGAGCACACCTGAGTTTGCCACCCCTAACTCATCTGGACTCATCTACTTTGGAATCCCTACCTTGTTTCATAGCTGTGTAACTTTGGGCAAGATTAGCGTCCCTGGGCCTGAGTAGATTAAATTATGTGGCATCTGGAGAGGGCTTGGCACAGGACTTCTGGAGATTTTGTCCATGCTTAAGGGACAACAAAAGGGATGCCCAGGGCCCTGCCTTTGAAATGGACACAGGTGATGAAGAGAAATGTAGGAAACCACAGTGGATAGAGGCAGTGGGCCGTGGGGACCTGCTCTGGCTGTGAGGACCCACTGGGCTGTTGGTCTGGGGGAGTTTGGCTTGGACCCCAGTTCTAGCACTTTTCAACTGTGTGACCTGGGGAAGTTACTTGACTTCTCGGGCCCATTTCATTTTGCTGAAGCTGCCAGAATGCAATATACCAGAAATGGACTGGCTTTTATGAAGCGATTTATTAATTTCAAGTTACGATTCTAAGGCCATGTGTTCTAGTTTGCTAGCTGCCGGAATGCAACACACCAGAGAAGGATTGGCTTTTAATAAAAGGGGATTTATTTAGTTAGTTCTTCAGAGGAAAGGCAGCTAACTTTCAACTGAGGTTCTTTCTTACGTGGGAAGGCACAGGGTGGTCTCTGCTGGCCTTCTCTCCAGGCCTCTGGGTTCCAATGACTTTCCCCAAGGTGATTCCTTTCTGCATCTCCAAAGGCCTGGGCTGAGCTGTCAGTGCTGAGATGAGGTATGCTGAGCTGCTTCGGCTGTGCTGAGTTGAGTCTCTCAGTTAAGCACCAGCCAGTTAAGTTAAACGTCATTCATTGCAGCAGGCACGCCTCCTAGCCGACTGCAGATGTAATGAGCAACAGATGAGGTTCACGTACCATTGGCTCATGTCCACAGCAACAGAACGAGGCACGTTCTCCTGGCCAAGTTGACAACTGAATCTAACTACCACACCATGGAAATGTCCAAATTAAGGCACCAACAAGAGGCTACTTTCACTGAAGAAAGGCCAATCGTGTCTGGACTTTCTTTGTCACACGGGAAGGCACATGGCAGCGTCTGCTGGCCCTTCTCTCCTGGGCTGGTTTCCAAAATGGTGTTCTCGGCTCTTCTGTTCTCTCCTGGGGCATTTTCCCTCTCTAAGTGTCTGTGGGTCCTCTCTTAGCTTCTCCAGGGCCAACTCTGGATTTTGGCTCTTAGCTTAATATCTAAGAGATGGGGCATTTTTTGTCCTCAAGCGTTTGTTGTCTCTCTCCTCTCTGTATGAGCTCTGAGCTCTCTCTATGTTTTCTGTCTTTTATTCTCTTCATAGAGGACTCGGTGAAAGGGTTAAAATCCACCTTGAATTGGTGGATTTTATGTCACATCTCCATGGAAACAATCTAATCAAAAGGTCCTGCCCATGATGGGTCTGCCCCCCCACCCATGATTGAGTTAGAAGCACACAGCTTTTCTGGGGCGCACAACACTTCAACCCAGCACAGGCCCCCATTTCTGTGGGCTGCTTTTCCCTTTAACCCTCATGAAGAATGGTTGTGGGGATTTGAGGGGGTTAGGGTGGGAAAGGTGCCTGGCTTGTAGCTTCTGTCCCTACATGTGCCCAGGAAGTCACATGCCAAAGAGAGGCCCTGGGAGAGTGAGGGCCCTGCTGGGGGACCAGGAAGTCGAGGAGGTTTGGCAGGAGGGTCTAAACCTGGGTGGAGCTGGGGCATTCGGGAATGACCCCGCCCAAAGCGAGACAGACAGGAGCCTGGACGGGCCTCGGACCTCAGCAAGTGTGACAAGTGCGTATGAGGGTCTTGGAGGGGGGGCTGAGGAAGTGACCTGGGACACTCAGATCAAACACCGGCCAAGGGAAGCCTAGGGGAAGCCAAGAGCAAGGAGGCACCTGTCTGTTTCTGAAGTCGGTGGTGATGCAAAAGGATTCACTTACTCCAAAGTCTCCAGCTCTTGAGGGCTGATAAAAATGCTCTTCTCCAAGATATTATCTTAGGGTCTGTGCAAAAGTCCTTTAAACTCTAATGTGTTGTTCCTGTTTCCCCCTGGGCTGCAAGCTCTTCCTGAAGATGATCTGTTGGGGGATGAAAAGCTAAGACTTTGGCTTCAACCTGCCTAGGCTTCAAGTCCCAGGGCTGCCCCCTATATGGCCCTGGTGGATTTCTTGCATCCTTCTCTAGCCTTGGTTTTCTTATCCAGACAATCCAGAGATGAGCCCCTGAGTCTAGAGGTTTCCTTTTAGCGTAGACAGTTCCTGGTTCCTCAACTTTAAAAGTGAAGAAGGGGCAATTGCAGCATTTCTGTAGAGCTTGCAGCTTCAATTGAGATTCTACATCTATGGCCGGTTGGGGGTGGAGGGATGGTGGCTTGGAGATGCGAGGGGAAGGGGACCCCCTCCCAAGAGTCTTCCGGTATGTCACCAGGCAGAACGACATGCTTTGCACCCCAAATGCAGCTGGCCTCTTCAGCTCTCTTGGAGAGAGTAGCTGGTTGCACGGGAAGGAAACCCTCTGGTTGAGAATGTGTGCTGTCGTTGAGAAATGATTTGGGGGGCCATAAATTTTCAGTGGCAAAGCAATCTGCGGAGTTTTCATAACACGGAAGAGTTTAGACTTGTCTCGAGGGGTAACAATTTCTCCGGAGAAATGCGCCGGCTCCAACTATTTGTTATTGCAAAGGTTGATTTTTTTCCCCCTTAAGGTAAAATCCTCCTCAGATTTCATGCTCTGCTTTAACTTGTTTTATTTCACCTGAAACACAAATAAAAATAGCCCACGAGATGTATGGATCAAACTGTTGGAAGTTTCTTCCTTCTTCTCACTGTGGAGGAAGAAAAGAGGGGAGTGAAGTTTGTTGAGTGTTTACTGAGTGCTGGGCTTGTTTTGGACTTGAGGCTGCAGGGCCAGCTCAGCAGACCTGGTCAGCGGTGGGCAGGGCGGTGTGGAACCCCCTGGTGCGGGGGAAATGGGGAGGGGGCAGGGAGGTTCCAAGACTTCCATGAATTCTCACAACTCCCTCAGCATTTACCTGTTCAACAGATGGAACTCTAGGTTGACTCCAAAAAAGCAGTTGGCCACCTCCCTGAAGTCACACAAGTGGACATTTGGCGAAGCCCAGCTTTACATTCAGGTCTGTGTGACTCTAAAGAATATGTCCTTTTTCTGGTGGGGAGGAGGGGAGCAGAAAACTATTTGGGGGCAAATCTCTTGAATTCCCACTCAAAAGTCACAGGCTGAAACTTATCTCCAGGGGCCAAGATAACTCTCTCTCCAGCTGAAGTGCAAGTCTTGAAGTGAACAAGATTGCAGGGAGAGAAAATGTTTAAAATAGTTGGTTCTCCGGGCTGGTTTGAAGTCTCCTCAAGCACCGCCGAAGCCCTGTTTCCATGCCAACCGTTGCTGTGCCTGCGACAGGCATTTTTATCTACTTACTAAGGCAGGCCCTCAAAGGATGCAAAAGGGAGCTATTTCTGCTGAGAAATGAACCGCCTAGAAGTGGCTAATTTGCATGTCATTTGCATAGTCAATTTTCCCCCCACCCCCACTCACTCACTCTGTCTTCTCCCAAAACGGGGGCGGGGAGGGGTGCTGGCTGACACAGTGAGTGTGTGGTCTTTGGAACCGCAACCTGACAGGATAAAAAGGTCTCAAAATTGTGCTGTCTGTCGATGGAAGGGCTGGAGAAGAGGAACCTGGAGGAAGGAGCAGGCGGGCATCGCTGACTGTTCCAGAACTATAGGCTGGGACAGGGGCAGCAGGCGCGGCTGGGGACACAGGGCTGCAGCCACTGGGGGTGGGGGATGGATGGAAACCCAGGGAAGGCAGATTCGGGCTCAGAGTCCGGTGAGCACATTCTTTGACCAGAGCTGTTGAGATGGAGTCCTTTGACTTTGAAAACACCCAACCTTGATTAAGCACCCACTAGGTGCTTTATGTCTGTCACTTCACATCTCCCGTGAGTGAGGCAGGATTCTTCTGTGCTACAGATGAGGAAAGGGGATGCCGATTGGGCCACAGCCAGGTAAGAGGGCACATGAGAGATGGGTGCCTCAAAGTGCGGGGAGGGGGTGAGCTCCTGGAGAGAGGCCAAAGGTCTGGGGAGCTAAGCAGGAACCCAGAGGACATTCCCAGGGTAGGGGGACAAAGATGCGGAGGTGAAAGGTGTCATGGAGGGACCCAGGGGGAAGATGGAAGAGGGAATGAAGGAGTGAGAGAGTGGACAGGGGTTAGAACCTTGACCATCAAAGCTGAGAACTCCAATTCTCACCTACTGCCTGATGGACACATGCCACAGTCCCCAAAGACAGGAACTTCAGGATGAGAAGGGCCTTCGGAGCCAATCAAACCGATGCCAGCTGAGTCAGATCGGATCAGGGGTGCCTGGGAGACAGCCAGCCGTTCCAGTTGCAACGCAAGGCTCGCATGTGGCTTCTTCCTTGTGCAGGCCAGTTTTCTGGGGACTTATGAGCCTTCCACTCCAGGAAAAGCCACCTGGTCTCAGCCTGAGTCTTCCACCCCGCCTCAGAAGCAGAACCTGAGGGAAGGGTTTATGCCCAGGTGGCTTATTTTGGGATGTGATCCCAAGATAGGAAGTGGGGAAAACCGATCCAAGGAAACATTCCTGAGCCGAATGCTACAGTGGGCAACTGGGGCTCAATCCTGCTGGGGACCCTCTGAGGAGCACGTAAAATACGGCCCAGGATTGGCCCTCCAAAAAGCTGGGAATGGGGCATGCTTATTGCCTTCTCCCATTGCTCACTGGTTAAGGCTCCCCATGGAGTGCTCCAGGTTTGAGCATGTGTCCAAATGCCCCGAGGGTCTGCTGCCTCCCCTGGGGTGGCTTCAGCAAAGCCCCGGGCAAATGTGAGAGATAAGCGGTTACGTGGGTGAGGTGCTCTAGGTTTCACCTGTGCAAAGCTGTTCTTGCACCCACAGCTGGAGCGAAGGCATGGTCCAAAGGATGCCAGGTGAGGAACCGGAGGGGTCTGATATACCTTCCAAGCTGGCAAGAGGTATAAGCAATGGAAACCTACTTGCTTCAGGGAGTGTGAGTCCCTGACAATATTCTTTCTCTCTCTCTCTCTTTTTTAACCAAGACTCTTCCATGCCAGGCCCTGCATCATGAGGAACACATTGAGATGGACCAGATACATTGACCCTGCACTCAGGGACTTCCGGGAGACCAGTAAGCAAACAATTGCCACCCTTAGTAGGATACACTGGGGAAAAGGCCTGTAGTAAGATACTACGGGGCAGGCACAAAGCAGGGACTTGCCATTTTTTGCCTGGCAGGAAGGAAGTGTCACAAAGAAGACATCACAGATTGGCATTCTGTAGGAGGCATAGTTGCATTCCAGGGAGAATGGAGACATCCAGGCAGAGGGAGGACAGACCAAGGCCCCTGTGGGAACCTGCTAAGCCCAGAACCTGAAACATGCAGTTTTCCCCTTCTTTCGGGGTACACTGACAAGGCACATCTCTCAGGCCAGTTTGCAATTAGTGATTGAGTTCCAGCCAATGGAATGTGGGCAGAAGTGGGCCTGGTAGAGAAACCGTGTTCTCCTTCTCCCTATGCTCTCTTTCTCCACTCACTGGCTGGGTGATGCCAGGGCAGCCTTAGTAATCCCATGTTGAAGACGCTGCTGCACAGGATGGAAGACACCTGGGTTTCCAAATAACTCCATGGGGCACAGGCCCTTGGCCAACCCTCATTAGACTACAACAAGAATGACATGTAGACGGTTGTAAGGATGAACTGCTAAGCTGTGGGGGGTGTTTGTTATAGCAGTTAGCCTTCCCTTACTGATAACAGAAATTGGCCATTTGAAGTGTAGAACCTAAACTATGTGGCAGCAGCTTAACCGCTGGGTGACAGACAGGAGGGACTGATGCCAGGGCCTTTGGAATATGGCAGTCCATGCTATGAAGTAGCAAAATATTGGTGAGAACAACTGCCTGAAAGACAGAGCACATGGGCACTGAGCCTGTAGCTCTAGGGTAAGTGGTTGAAAAGAATCAATAGGTTAGTATGTCTTGGCCACTCTTGACCATATTTGGCAAAGGTATTTCAGGAAAGAGATGAGCTCAGGAGACAACTGGTTTGAAAAGGGAATGGAGAGATGGACTTTTCAGGGTTGGCATAATTAATTGCTTCTGGACCTAAAACAGTTAGAAATAAAATTGAGGAAGATGTCTGGCTGCAGAGAAGATTAAATTAAAAATATGCCGTTTCCAGTCAACCTCATAGACTCAAGATTGCCATGATCAAGTTGAGAGGGAGAGGTAGGGAGGCAAGAAAGTGGGGAAAACTATATGGGGCTCAAAAATTAAGTCTAGGAGAGAACTGTGGTATGATTGTTGGCACTCAGAATTGACGGGGACACAGATCACAAACGTAGATTTCAAAGGAAATATGTTGTTGAAGAAACAATACTGGGACACAAAGGGGTCTTTGACTGAAACTTAAAATATCCCTTGGACCCCGTATCTATGAACAGGCTCTGAAAATTCTACAGCATCCAAGGAAGGCATATTAAGCAACTTCAACATCAGAAATGGCCATGGAGGACAATTTATAAGGAAGAACCCCACAAAATGTGGAGCCAGGAGAGAGGGAGGAAAATGAACAAGGACTTCTCCAAGAGAGCAGAGGCAGAATCTAATCAGGGAGCATCCTTTATTGCCAGGATAGGGAAATTCTTGGCCCCATGAGATTACACTACACAACTGCCCACTTGCTGCTGGATGTCTTCCACTCGTCTCTTTGATGGGTTAGTTTTACTGAGGTTATCTTATCCCTGCCGGGCCATCACATATTCCGTGCATGTGTGTGTGTTGGAGGACAACAAATGCTTTTTCTCCTTAGTTCATAGGACACCAGACCAAGGGGAGCTACGCCCAGACTTGAAGGAGACCACTGACCGCTATCTTGGACTCCGAGACAGATGAAGTGGCTTGATGGGACTTTGGGTTGTCTCCCTTGGGGAGAAGATGGATCTTTTCTATATGTGGGAGGAGGGGTGGTCAGAGGGGTGGACTGTGGCAGAAATTACTAGTGCCCGAACAATGTCTTGGCCACTTTCCCTGTCGCTTGGGGTCATGACACTAGATTATGGCCAAAGAAATGTGAACAGAAGGGATGTATGCCACCTTCAGAATCCTACATTATCCTGCACATGTCCTCTGTGTTCATCCCCCAGCTAGAAGATACCAAGGCACCCTTGGTGGCCACATGTTGAAAACAGAGGTGCACAAACTAGAAGGAACTTGGGTCCCTGAATTACTGCGTGGAGTTGAGACCCTGGGCCAAAGTGGTACCACGAGAGAGAGAAACTATAAGCTGTAGATCAGGAGGAGGGCAAGTGCAGTTACTGGTGGGAGTAACACGTGAGCTGAGGAGGGAGGTGCCAGGTATAAGATGGGCAAAGAAAGAGGACCTGCGCTGGGCAAAGGCCTGGAGTCTGGGAGGACAGAGTGTGGGTCTGTGGGGACAAAGCATCTCCAGTGAGTGAGATTTGGGTTTCAAGGGTAACAGAGGCACACTGAATAGGGCTTTTCATCCCTGTGAAATGGGAGGCTTGGCGGGGGATGGTGGCATGGACATGACATGATCTAAAAGATTTTAAAAGTTCAATTTTTAGATCAACCTGGCTTCTGTAGGGGACCAGGGTGGAGGCAAGAAAGCTGATGAGGAGGCTTCTGTAACGAATGCGGAAAGAGATGATGGGAGCTTGAACGAGAGAGTATGTGGAAGTAGAGCTAGCGAGAAGTCATGGAAGGTAGAGAGAGTTACAAAGTAAAATCAGGAGGTCTTGATGATTTGTGGAGGGTGAGAAGAGAGGGAGGAGTCAAAGATGACCTCCTAGGATTCTGGCCTGGATCACTAGGTGGCCTGAGGTGCAATTTACTGACGTGGGGAAGTAGAGAGTATGAATAAATCTGAGGGTCAGTGTAGAACGCAAAAGATGAGAGTTTCCTTAAGGAGAGGGTAAAGTAGGAATTTGGATGCGGAGATCTGGGACTGAGCAGAGATCTTTCTCTCTCTTCATTTTTCCTTACACAAACACGTATAGATACTTTCTCCATGCCTGCTCCTGAGCTGGGGATACAAAGAGAGTTCTTTCCATCTGGACTTCTAAAGCTAGTGTGTCCCTTTAGCTGTATCACATAGGACATAAGCTTGGTTCCTATGATGAAGAGATTCCCAAACAAACTGGCTTAAACAAGACAGAGTGAGAGTGATAGGAGCCATGAGAGGGTGAGGGCAGACTGTTTATGTCTCCCACTTTATAGTCCCGGAAGGTTCCAGTGCAGAGAGGGGAAATCAACACAAGATTTCCATTTCTGAATCCCAGGCTCACCTTCCCTTGGCCAGCAGAGAAAGGGAGAAAGCACACCCAAAACTTTCAATGGCAAGTGGCAGGTATAAGATGGACAAGATGTAAGGTGGGAGGTGGCACACACCTCTTTGACTCAACTCCCATTGGTTGGGACTTAATTGTGTGCCCTTATCTAGCTGCAAGGGAGGCTAGAAGCCACGTTCCCAGATAACATTTAGAGGGGTTCGTTACTATTGGGAAGAAGGCGAGTGTGAATATCGGTGGACAATTCACGGTCTCTGCATCGGAAGTACAGCTAGGGGCAAACTCTTCTGCATTGTGTCCCACTTCAATGTGTATCAAAGAATTGACACATATCAATTGTATCAGGTTGAGCTCTGGGAACCTCAGGTGAGTGATGCATTTCAGCATACCAGTTGGCTTCCTGGTCTGGGAAGCCTGATCGTGGAGGGTTAGAGATTCTCCCATGGGACTTTATCAGGTAGAGTCCCCCAGTCCTCAGCGCAACACTCCCACTGGATGCTCCCCTGATAGGAACCCCACTCCCTTACAAGGAGCCTCTCCATCTGCCTGGACACCCCGACTAGGAGAAAGCTCTCTTCAGAAGAAGCTGTGAATTTGCTCCCTGTGGTCATCCCCCCTAAACTCTCCCTGATGAGCCTCTGCTATCTGCATTCCCCTTGCCCCAGGACAATCCTACAGAAACCTGGGGTGAACAGTGGAGGCTCTCTGAAGCTGCTTTTCCACCAGGAAACGAGAAATGTATGACTTCTGGGACTCCTGGGTCTTATCGATCTTCCTGGCCAAGGTCTCCCCAAAATACCCAAGTGTTGCAAGGCCAAGGAATGAGGTGCTGGTACAGTGCTGAGGCTCCCGGCTGTGTTGGAGTGCAGGCTTGGCTGTAGCCTGAATGTGTGACCTTGGGAAAGCAGCTTCATCGCTGGGGGCCTCAGTCTGCCTGTTTGTAAAATGGGAAGTAGCTGACCATGGTGTAAAGTTGTAGCTGTCTCCCATTTATTAGCTCTGGACCTGGCCCAGGGGTGCCCACCCACTGAGCCTCAGTCTTCCCATCTTTAAAATGGAGGTAACGATTGTGACAGAACTGACTTCACAGAGCTGTGAGGAAGAATGAGTTAATGCTTGTAGAGAATTTAGTATGAGACCGGACACAGTGGGAAGCTTGGGAGGGTTAATATTTTGAAATATTAATGTATAGTTGTTTTTCTCCCAGAAAGGGTGCACTACTGCTTGTCCCTTTTCTGCTATTTTCATCCTTCCCTCCATTCAGTGAGCCAGCTTCTTCCTGGCTGTTGAGTTTCAAAAGCCAAGACACACTGGGAATGGGGGGCCTTTAGAAAGTTAGTGAGAGTTTACTATGCGCGGGACACTGTTCTAATTTCTCTAAGCATAGTATTTCCTGGACTCCTGATGCCAATCTATGAGGTGGTTGTCCTTATTATTCCCATTTTACAGATGGGAGAACCGAGGCACAGAGAGGTTACCCATGTTGCCAGGGACACACAGCTTGTGTGGGCAGAGGCAATATGACCCTGGAGACCTGAATTCGGTTTTGTTTGTTTTCAACAGTGCAGACAGTGTCTATTTTATCTGCAAACATCTCCTGTTTGGCCATGTTATGGATTCAATCACATCCCCCACAAAGACCTGTTCAAATCTTAACCCCCAGTTCTGTAGGTGTGTACCTGTTAAGATTTTGTAAATAAAATCTTTGAAGAACCTGTTAAGATGAGGCCAAACTGGATCAGAGTGAGCCTCAGTCCAGCATGACTGGAGACCTTATAATCAGAGGACATTTGGACACTGGAGGAGTGAGAGGAGACAGAAGGAGACAGACGGCCATGTGACAGAGGCAGAGATTGAGTTATGGGTTGCCAGCCAGCCACCACCAGGACTCTACAGTCTGGAGAATGAGCTTCTTGCCTCCAAAACCGTGAGACGATGAATTCTTGTCGTTTAAGCCCACCCTTTGGTGGTATGCATCATAGCAGCCCTGGCTAACTGAGACAGGCCACCACACCCAACCTGGACTGGGGGACCTGACTTTTTAAGCACGGGGCTCTTCTGCCATGTACTGCAATGGGAACTTGGGGTCCCCAGAAGCTCCTTCCTTCCCTGCTCCAGCACACAATAAGGTCTCCCCGTGCTTGGGAAAGAGCTGGGGAAACAAGGAAGGAGACTCCGTGGGAAGCCGTGGGAATGCGGACCAGGCTGGGTACCCAGCTGTAGGCTCCCCGAGTGGCTGGTGGGCTCTTTAGCAGGAAATGGGCTTTGTCCTGCCCCCCACCCCCAATGGGATGAGCGGCTGGCAGAATGGCCTGGAGGTGGGTACCAGGGGATCCCAAGCAGAGAGCCAGGCACCATGACTGGTTGAATGGTCAGTGAGCCCTGGGGAAAGGTGGGGATACCGGTCCTCCCCCCCAAAAAAATGGCAGCAATTGAATTTCTATGAGAGTTGGAGTCAGAAAATGAATTTGAGATATTAAAAAAAAAATCTTTAAAATAATTCTTGAACTTCCGAGGTTGTGGATTGAATGGCATCCTGGCTACCTTCTTAACATATGGCCGATACTCTTGTCTTTTCTGCTACTACTGTACGACTGGAGGCACATGGAACTGTGTTTGTGTATGTGCATGTCATGTGCATGTGTGTGTGCCTTTGCATGTGCATGTGCTTGTGTTTGCTTTTAGGTGCATTTGCATGTGTGTTTGTAATATGCCTTTGTGTGTGGCTGTGTGGGTGTGCATGTGTGTGTTTGTATTTGTATGTGTGTGTAGGCCTTCCTGCAGATGTGTGTGAGTGTGTGCACAAGTTGCTGCGCCCAGACTGGCTGCGCGCACACACACACCCCCACACACACACCCTCCCTCTTTGTCCCCAATCCCCAGAATGCTGTTTTGTTTCTTGCCCTTTCATATTCAAATGCCAACTTAGCTCCCAGCATCCCCTGGGAATTTATGGGCTAATTGTGTATTATTGGAGCAGGGAGAGTGGGTGAGCTCATCACTAAGCTTGTGATGGTAATTCCTGCCTGAGCCAGGGGCGCTGGGAGCCCCACCTCTGCTGCAGAGTGGCTTGCTTCAGTTCTGCCCCGCCCCCGCCTCATGCCAGCCATTGCCAGGCTATCCCGAACCATTCTTTCAATCCAGAAATATTTAACAACAACAATTTACATTTATTTGTCAGGCACTTACTCTGTGCCAGACACTGTTTTAAGCCCTCTGCATGTTTTATCTCATTTCAGCTCCATTTTAAGATGAGGTAACTGAGTCAGAGCAAGCTGCCCAAGGGTAGACAGTAGAAGTAGAAAGGGTAGAAAGAAGGGCATCTGGTCTTGGGGGCCGCACGCCTCATGTCACACTGGTTGCCCTCTGTCCCAAGTGGCTCTGCCCATGCTGGGCGGGAAGGGGAGAGCCCCTCTGAGTGGTGAGGTGTCCTCCGGGCTCCTGCCTCTCAGCCCCCACCTTCCACCCAGGCTTTCTCTCATCCAAGTCATTTTTCCCACCAAAGTACCTGTCTCCCCTCTGTGGCCTGGACCCTGCCTTCACCCAGGCCTGGCCTCCCTGACTCCCTTAAGCTCCTTCGTCTGCAGCTGCTGATGCCCTTCCTAAAACTTCCTCCACTCCTTTGCTTAAAGCCTTCGCATCTCCCAGAGCTCGAATTTCACCTGACATTCAAGGCCCTGCTGGAATCTGGTCCTTGGCAGGGCTGCCCTGAGGTGGGTGGAACAGCAGAGGGTAGAGCTGGGATCTGGACTGAGCTCCCCATTAGGGGAGGCATGTAAGTGAGGTTGCTGGTGAGTGCTGGTATGAGTATTTCAACTGTCCTTTGACCTGACCCAGCTATCTATGGAGGAAGGCGATGGTTCCGACAGCAATTGGGAAGCTTAGCCCTCTTCCTCAGTGGTAGATATGGCCTATTTTGAGGCTGGCTCAGGCCTGGCCCTCCACCCCCCTGGGCTTCTCTGTCCTTAGGTGTCCCTGTTCCACCCCAGAAGGGGCTAACCCTAGGTCCAGGCAGAGAGCTGCAAAGAGGAAGCCAGAGATTCATGGACCAAAGTATCTGGCTAGCACCTTGTCTGCAGAAGTGTGGGGAGGAATGCAAAGATGGAAAGGGGGAGCTCTGGAGTCAGATGCTCGTTCCTCTGCCAACTGCCAGGTCAGCAAACCCCTTAGAACCTCGATTTCCTCATCTGAGAAATGAGACAGCAATACCCACATCACAGAGCTGCTGCTAGCGTCAAGAGAGTCCATATGAGAAGGGCCTGCATATGAGAAGGGTTAATTAAAAAAAAATTAGCATGGCATTTCTTTTTTTTTTTCTGTCCATACAATAGATAAAAGGAGCACCAGACACAAGGTTTTCACAATCACACAGTCACACTGCAAAAGCTATATCATTATACAATCATCTTCAAGACACATGGCCGCTGGAACACAGCTCTACATTTTCAGGCACCTCCCTCTAGCCTAATACACCTTAATCTAAAAAAGGGATACCTATACAATGCGTGCGAACAACCTCTAGGATAACCTCTCGACTCTGTATGAAATCTCCCAGCCACTGACACTTTATTTTGTTTCCTTTTTCTCTTCTCTACAGAAGGTCATCTTAATTTCCTATGCATTTGGGATCCTCATTTTTCTTGGTGGGTCTTTCTCCCCTTTCCTCTCCCTGACCCTCAGTTTCGCCATCTGTTCAAAGGGGATAATGATGGATAATGACGGTCCCTGCTTCATTACAGGGGCTCTGAGGATTAAACAAGATAAAGCACTTTTAGCACGCAGTGTATTTTTGTCTTCCTTGAATTCCCCTCTCCCTGCCATCCAGCTGTCTTCCTTCACTGCCCTGGATCCTGAAGTGTAGATGTCAAAGGGTGTACCTTCGCTGCTCAGCTGGCTGGAGTGGGAAGAGGATTTACAGATACTGTTACTACGGGAACCAAGTTCACCGGGAGCTCCCCGTCTGTCCAAACAGTGGGCACTGGGTGCCGGCTGCCTGCTCCCTCCCCAAATATTTACCCAACAGACGTGTCTCAGCCAGCCCTGCCTTCCCTGGCCTCAGCCTTCCCATCCGTACAAGGATTTTGGCTTCTCTGCTCCATGTCGTAAGCCTGAAGCTGCTCGTCCCACGGCTCTGCAGTGTGAGCTCAGGTCCCAGTGAGACCGACAAGGCAGTCCAAACTCCTGCAACCGGGCTCATTTTAGATATGGAGAAACTGAGGCCTGGTGAGAGGAACCAAGTCACCCAAAGTCATTCAGTGAGCCAGAGGATGGGCCGAGATGCAGAGTCTGGGCTTTCAAGCTCAGGGGTGCGGTCTGGGTGCCTGTGAGCATCTCAGATGACAGGGTCTCAGGAGCCAGACAGTGGCTGCCAGGGGGGAGGAGAGGCCCTCCTGCATGGCTCCTGCAAACCTGAGGCTCACTGGAGAACAGCCTTACTTGACATGGTCCTTGACCTCTCGTTGCTGGGGAAACATCCTTGGCTCCCCCTTCCTGGCCAGAAGTCCCAAGGCTGGCATTCAAAGCTGTTAAACAGTTGACTGTGGCTCACTTCTCTGTTGCCATCTCTGGACATGCCCCAAGTTTCAGTTCACTGAGCTGAGCATCGTTAGAGCAATGCCCTGAATTCTCCCATCTCTGGGCCTTAATTTGGGACCCTTTGCACCATCAACTTAACAAACCATCTCCAAACTCATTTCCTACCACACTTTTCCTCACTGGCTCCACTTTGATGCCCTCAAAATCCCCAGCACATCCTGCCCCAGGGCCTTTGCACGAGTGATCCCTTCTCCTTGGAGTACTCTTCCTCCAGTATCTTAGGGTTTGCATCTTCCTTTGCATAGACCTCTATTCAAATGTCACTGCTCCAGGGAGTGCTTCTGAGTACCCCATTTAAACTAGTCCCCACTATCCCTCTCTGTCCCTTTACACTGCCTTATTTTTCCCTGTAGCAGTTATCACGGCCCAATACGTAGATTTGTTTCTTAACCCACTGGGATGCATGCTCCAGGAGGGCAGACTGTATCCTCAGTGCCCGGTGCGTGGTAGGTCCACTCAAAAAGAATGAAGGAAGGACGGAAGGACCTTCTAACGTGGCCCCCAACAAAATGCCTCCTCACCACCTATCTATGCATTTCTCTCATCAAACACACAGGGAACTCCTTCGGCGTAGGGACACGTAGTTGTATCATCCCTTTTCGTGTGCTCAGGCTGGGGTGAGAACATAACCTTGACAGTGAACAATAAAAGAAGTCAAAGAAATAGCTGGTAATGCAAAGCCCACCACCACCAGCCCTCGCATCCACCTCTGCAGCGCACTGCGGGTGTGGGTGGCTCCTCCCACTGGAGGAGCCTATATCCCCGCCCCCTTGGTCACGTGTCTTGCTTTGGCCAATAAGGGCCTCGCAGCCTCCACCTTGGCTCTCCTGAACAGCTGCCCGCAGACCATCATCAGGGAAGCTGGCTTACCCCTGGGGCTGGCGGGCCACATGGAGTGGGGCTGGGGCGCCCCTGGGGACAGCCAGCACCAAGGGCCTTTTAGCCCTGCCGAAGGAAGTAGCGGGAGGGAACCCAAACTGGCCCAACCAAGAATTTGCTTCGATGTGTAAGAGATGATAATAAATTGTTATTTGGGTGGCAGAGCGTATTATGTAGCAATGGATAGCTGAGAGCCAATTTCCTGATTAGAAATCCAAGAAGTTCTTGAGACAGCTGTGGGACGAGCCTGGCCTTGGAAGGGCGTCCAGAATCCCAGAATTACCAGACTGGCCTGTCTAGTACTGTCCCCTTCTAAGGAAGAGCCAAGAGATCTGATTTGTTTTTCTTTTGGACCTGTTTTGTGCTCCTCCCAGTTCTGTGAGCTGAGAATCCAGAGACACATCACCCAACCTCTACCCTTAGAGTGCTCCCTGCTCATAAGGGACAAAGCCAGAAAAATCATCAGTGACAGTGTGAGGTGGCAAGGGCTGAGGTGATGTGAAAGAGGGTAATTATGATAATAATAATTAATTCAAATATCATCATCATAGTATGTTATACTCACTATATCCCAGGCATGCTTTGAAGCACTTTATGCGTACTATCTCAAAGAATTCTTATACAGATCTTAGGAGGAAGGTCTTGTTTTTATTCCCATTTTACAGATGAGGAGATTGTGGCACAGAGAGGTTTGGAGACTCTTGGGGAAGGTGCTTTGTTTAGAGACAGCTAGTAAGTGGTAGATCTTAGAATGGTGGGGGAACCCAGAGAAGGAAGTGATTAATTCCATCGGGGAACAGGGGAAGGAATCTCTGGGAAAGGGCTTTTTGACCTGGCCTTTGAAGGATGCGTAGGAGTCCAGCTAGGCAGAGAACAGAGGGAGGACAGTCAAAGGAGTGGAACAGTATATGCAGGTCTGAGGCAAGAAGAAGAAGCCAGACTTGGCCCAGCCAGGGTCATCACACTGGAAACCATTGGGTCTTCTTTTTTTTTTTTTTTTTTTTTTTTTTTTTTTTTTAAAGGAAAGACAGAGAGAAGGAAGGAAGGATAGAAGGAAGGAAGGAAGGAAGAAAGGGAAACATTTTTAAACATTTTCTTGTTTTATTGTATTCTGTTTCTCCGTTTTTGTTACATGGGCTGGGGCCGGGAATCGAACCGAGGTCCTCCGGCATAGCAGGCAAGCACTCCGCCCGCTGAGCCACCGCGGCCCACCCCCATTGGGTCTTCTTGTCCCCTTGCACAAGAGCTGGGAGAGGGAAGAAATGACAGCCTGACAGACAGGAGACCTGGGAGTGCTGTGTGTGGGCTGTGAAACCATCTCAGCAAATTAACCCATATATAATTTTCCGTCCAAATTAGGACCCTTTGGGAATGAATGGGGATGGTATTAATGATGACTTCAGGATGACAGGCATAAATCGGGATGGTTGGCCACACAGCTTATGTGGCACCTGCCACCTAGCATGAGTTTTATAATGACTAACTCATTTAATCCTTTTGAGAAACCTGAGAAAGGGGTTCCTATCACCCCCATTTTCCAGATGAGGAAACTGAGGCATAGAGAAAAGTAATGCACATATATTAGCCTCTACGATAGGTTGGGCACACTGGGCTAGACTTTTTCACATAAATCTCGTTGAATCCTAAGAGCAGATCTTTGAAGGATGAGCTAGGGACATACAGGTGAAAAAACTGAGGACCTGAGATCCAACCCAAGTCCGTCTGATTCCCAATCTCAGCTTCTTCCACTGCCTGGTGTGGCCAACTCCGTACACACATTCCTTCCCTCCACTCCCCTCCGTTTGCCATTTTCCCCTGGTGGATTGCGGCAGGGAGAGAGGTGTGTCTCCGGCAGAAAAAAAATGTGTGTGTTCTTTTGAGTGAGATGGAAACAATAGGGGGAGGAAAAGTCTGTGCGCAGGGCTGTGTGTGTTGCGGGGGGAGTTGGGGGGTGGGCAGCAGAACCTGCCAAGTTAGCTCTCCAGGCTCGGATGCATGCACACACTCACACACACTCTGTACACACCCACACACTGCCTTTAGGAAACAGGTGCACAAAGCATTGTCCCTGTGGACGAACAGCCTTTGCTAAGGGATTCCATCACCCAGGGCTGGGTTTGGGCCTCTCATCTGCTGTGCTAGAATTTGGGAGAAGTGCTTCCTCTCTCCTCCAGAACTCCAAGGGCTGAGACTCAAGGCCTTCTTAGAGCCTCAGCTTCTCTAGCCATCTGCATAGAAGTGGTCAGGAGCTCTGGAGCCCTGTGGCCTGGGTTCACATCCGGGCCCTGCCTTTTCTGACATGTGGCATCAGGGCCAGGTGTTCAGTCTGCCTTCATGGGCGCATCTGTCAAATGGACCAATGACGGTGAAGCTAATGGCAACTGTCCTTGGGCTGTGCAGATGTGAATATATGAATGCATGTTTAGAGCAGGGCCCAGCCTAGAGGAACATTGTATGTGTTTGTTGCTATTATCTTCTGGGACAAACTTGAGAAAACAGACTCAAAGGGAGGAAACAGTCTGCTTGGGTTGGGGGAGCCTTCTCTCGAACCCAGACTGCAGTCAGCTTCTTATCTTCAGGCCAGACTCCCGGCCCAGGAACTGGGGTTGGCTTGGAGGGATCGGGGAGGCCCAAGGTCTCTGGAGGGCGTCCTGTCACCAGCCCGAGGAACAACAGGCAGGACCTCGTGCCCTGAAGGGAGCCCCACGGGCCAAGGGAGCCACGTCCGGGCGCCTGCCAGGAAGCAGGGCAGGAGGTGGAGGGTGGGGACGGGGCCCTGTGCCCACAGATCCAGCCCCCCATGGCCAACGGCCAGAGCTGGAGGGACCCCAGCCACCCGGGCGCCACCTTTGAGGGTTTTGCCTCAGGAACATTCCTATAATTTATCTCACGCTTGTCTAAATGTTAAATTTATTATTTCATTTAATTTCTTGCACCTGAGCTGGACTCGTATGGTTCAAAAATCAAAAAGTTTAATAAATAGTTGGGGGAGAATCTCTCTCCCACCTCTGTCTGCCACTGCCTGGCCCCCCTTCTCACTGGCAAGCCTATTATATAAAATATGGGTGGCATGTGTTTCCCTGGTTAAAGACAGTTCATAGCACGCACTGCCTATTGTCCTACACTGTGCTCTTATCACTTACGATTTTTTGAATCAGCCTTTTTACGTAAGTACATTTAAATGAAAAACAAATGCGCAATTCCTTCCCGTAAGTAGAGTTAGCATGGAAGTAAGCACCATGGAACCGAGCAGTGCCACTAGGTTCCGGTGGGACCCTGCTGTCAGCAGAGGCCCTGAGCCGACAGGTGGCCCTAGCTTTGTCCCAAAGGGCACTGGCAAATGCTAAAAGCCTGTTAAATATGTTTAGCACCGAGCTCACAGTCTTAACGTGGAGGGATCAAATGGGCTGAAAAGATTTGGATGGGAACTACCTTTGTGCCTTGAAATTCAGTGCATTTAATTCAGCGTTGCCTTCTAATAGTGGGGTAAGCCCCACACTTTGGGAAAATCTCATCAAGTCTGAAGAGGGATGAACTGAGGTTCAGAAAGGGAAGGGGAGGTCGAATGACCCAATTAGCGGGTGGCAGGGCCTAGCTGAGATCTCAGGTCTCCAGGACCCTGTCTACACCCGCTGGGATGGAACGAATGGCGTTTGTTTGGGAACCAGTGTGCCCACTCCTGTTCCCTCCTCGGTCTCTCCCCCACCCCAAGCTCCTTTGAATGAGCCTTTGCGGTGTTCACCCACTCTTGGCAGTGACGCTCTGATTTTCATTCAGGTCCCACTCCCCAGGCAGCCTGGAGCTTGGTTGGAGGGGCGTTTCCCTGGACTTGGCCAAACAGCCCATCTCAGCCTGTTCCCCAGAGTGAATGCTTGAGGGAAAGTCTTTGTGACCTGATCCAGTGAGTGAGAGGCAGGGAGACATTTGCTGGGTCTTCCTGGAAGGAAGCCTCTTTCTTCTCTTGCCAAACCTCCTTGGCGATGCCCTCCGTCTTCTGAAAAGAGGAGGGTTGGAATCCCAACTCCACCATCCAGTAGCTGTGTAGTTTTGGACAAGTGACTGATTATCCTTGTGCCTTAATTTTCTTATCTATAAAAGTGCATTCATATTAGCACTTCATCTTAGAGTTATTGTGAGGATTAGATGGGACGTTTTCTACAGTGCTTAGTGTAGTGCTTGGCAGCACTCTATAAATGGTGGTCACGGTGACTCTGATTATTGTGTGTGATGCCACGTGTAGATGTGAGGGCTGGACCTGCTGCAGTCATTTTGTCACCAGCAGGAATGGCAGCCTCAGAACGATGGTGCCATAAGGAGAGCCAGACTACTTACAGAGCCCTGGTCAAACCATGCCTGGTCCCTCTGGAACTTTACAGTGACCCAAGTCAATGCATGACTCCCAATTTTAAAACATTGTTCAACTGGGAAACATAACACCTACAGGAAAAAAATTATATGCCGTAAATATATAGCTTAGTGATAATTATAAAGCAAGCACCCACGTGACCACCATCCACGCCAAGAACATGCCATTGTCAATATCCCCAAAGCTTCCCTTTGTCCTTCCATCACTATCACTGCCCTTTGTGTCAGAGACTATTGTCGCAATTGCTTCCTTGCTGCTCTTTACACTCGCATCTCTTACACAGGCATTGATTAGCATCATTAAGTGTTGCTTGTATTTGAATTTGATAGAAATGGAATGTGTTCTCTTTTCTGACTCAACATTATGAGGTCCAGCTATGCTCTTGGGTGTACCAGCTGTTTATTCATTCTCTTTGCTGTGTAAGCTTCCGTTGTGTGATTGGACTGTAATTCATTTACCCATTCTACTGTTACTGGTCATTGGAGCTGTTTCCAGTTTGGGGCTATTGGAAATACACGTGAGCGTTTGTGTGCATATTTCCTGAGGCACATCTATACATGCATTCTGGTGTATAGCTAGGGTAGCATTTCTGAATCATAAGGAAAGTGCATGGTCTCCTTTCCTAGAGAACACCAAACTATTTATCAGATAGTTGTGTCAATTATACCCTCACCAGTGATGTATGAGAGTTGAAATTGCTCCAAATCCAAGCCAACGTCAGACTTCGTCAGTGCTTTTAATTTGTGCTGTTCTGATGGGTATGTGGTGATACTTTTTGTGAGTTTTATCTGCCCTTCCCTGATGACAAATGAGGTTGAACACCTTTTCATCTGTTTCTGCGTTTAGACAGTCTCGTTTGTGAAGTTTCTGCTCAAGCTTCTTGCCGTGTATTTTGTACTGGTGTGTCTGCCTTTTTCTTACAGATTTGTCTGTTGTGAGTTCTGGATAGGAGCCCTTTGTCACCTATATATGTTGCAAAAATGTTAGCCCAGTCCTGCTCACCCAGTTATCTATTGCTGTGGAATAGGCCACTCCAAAGCTTAGCTTAAAACACCAATTAATTGTTTATTGACTCCTGAGTTGACAATTTCAGTAGGGTTCATGAGGAAGGCTTGTCTCTGTTCCATCTGGAATCACTTGTGAAGGCTCAGTGGTGGCATGGAGGATGCACTTCAGAGAGGACTTACTGATGTCTAGTAAGGTGGTGCTGGCTATTGGCTGGGTGCTCAGCCAGGGATGAGATTTGGGGGACCACAGTCCTTCTGCACGTGCACCTTTCCGTGGAGGCTTTTCCATAAGCTTCTTGGGCTTTCAAGAGCAAGAGTCCAAAGAGACCCAATTGGAAGCCATATCCCCCTTTAAGACTTGGCTTTGGGAGTCATGTAGTCTTCATCCTGCTGTAGTAACAAGCCCATCCACATTCAAAGAGGGGGAATGAAGACTCCATTCTCTTGATGGGACACGCATCCGAGTCACATGGTAAGAAGAGCAAATGGGATGGGAGATACTGTTGCAGCTGTATTTGGAAAATACCAATTCGGCTTCATATGGTGTCTTTTAATAACAAATTTAATAACTGCATTTTAATGTAGTCCAATTTAAAATCTTTTCATTTATGGTGATTGTGTCCTATTTAAAAAATCTTTCTCAGTTCCGATGTCACAAAAATGTTGTCTTCTTTTTTGCATGGGCAGGCACCGGGAATCGAACCCAGGTCCTCTGGCATGGCAGGTGAGAACTCGGCCTGCTGAGTGGCCCACCTTATCTTTTTTTTTTTTTAATAGTAGCTTTAGAGGTATAATTTACATACCATACAACTTATGCATGTGAGGTGTACAATCCTATCCATTTTAGTATATTCATACATCTACTCAGCCATCACCACAGTCAATTTTAGAACTTTTCATAGCTTCAAAAAGAACCCAGTACTCTTTAGCTATCTCTCCCAGCCCTAGACAACTGCTAATCCCCCAGGCCTGTCAACCACTCATCTATTTCCTGTCTCTACAGACTTGTATTCTGGACATCTCATATAAATGGAACAATATAATATGTGATCTTTTGTGACTTGACTTCTTTCACAATGTTTTTGAGGTCTGTCCATGTTGTATCATGTATCAGAACTTCATTCCTTTTATGGCTAAATAATATTCCATTTTGTTTATTTGTTCATCAGTTGGTGAGTATTTGGGTTGTCTCCGTCTTTTTGCCATTATGAATAATGGCTGTTAATGAACATTTGTGTCCATAATGCAATGTATCCAAGAAAATGTCCACTTTTCTGTGGACATATTCTTTCATTTTGCTTGTATGTACCAAGAGTGAAATTGCTGGCCATTTGATAACTTCATGCATAATTGTTTGAGGAACCACAAGACTATTTTCTAAAGAGGTGGTCTAAAGACCATTTTACATCCCCACTAGCAGCGCGCTAGGGTTCTGATTTCTCCTTATCCCAGTCAACACTCGTTAGTATGTATTCTTTGTTCAATGTAGCAATCCTAGTGGTGTACAGTAGTATCTTATTGTGGTTTTGATTGAAATTTCCCTGATAACTAATAATTCTGAGCATATTTTCATGTACTTATTGGCCATTTGTATATCTTCTTTGGAGAAAGTCTACTTAGATCCTTCGCTTATTTTTTTTTCAATGCTATATGGTGGGGGTCACATTTCATTATTTTTTCCATGTGACTGTCCCATTATTGCAGCACCATTTGTTGAAAAAAATTTTTCCTGCAACAATTCAGCAAGTTCAGCAAGAATTCTATCAATGAACTACCCTTGCACCCCTCCCCCAACTTTGCTCATTTTTAAACTGGATTTTTTGGCTTTTTATTATTGAGTTGTAAGTGTTCTTTATATATTATAGATGAAAGTCTCTTATTAGATATATGATTTATATATGTCTTCTCCCATTCTGTGGGTTGACTCATCACTTTCTTAATGTTGTCCTCTGAAGTAAAATAGATTTTAGTTTTGATGAAGCTCAATTTATCTCTTTTATCTTTTGTTCCTCATGCTTTTGGTGTCATATATGAGAAACTATTGCTAAATCTGAGTTCATGCATACTTACCTTATGTTTTCTTTTAAGAATTTTGTAATATTAGCTCTCACATGCAGGTCGTTGATTAATTTTGAGATAGCCTAGATGGAGTAGACAAATTCCTAGAAATAAATTCCTAGACCTACCTATACTGCCTCAGAAACTTGAAGAACTCAAGACACCAATAACAAGTAAAGTTATTGAATTAGTAAAATAAAAAAAAACCTCCCAAAAAAGAAAAGCCCAGGACCGGATAGCTTCACTGCTGAACTTTACAAAACATTCCAAGAAAGATTAACCCCAATAGTGCTCAAACTTTTCCAAAAAATTGAAGAGGCAGGAACATTTCCCAACTCATTCTATCAGGCCAGCCTCATCTTAATACAAAACCCAGATAAGGTGCTACAAGAAAGGAAAGTTACAGGGCAATATACTTGTAACTATAGATGCAAATGTTCTTAAAAAACAACAAAAAAATACCAGCAAACCAAATCCAATAACACATTAAAAGAATTATATACTATGATCAAGCAGGTTTTATCTCAGGCATGGAAGGATGGTTCAACATAAGAAAATCAATTAATGTAATATGTCACATTAATAGAACAAATTAAAAAAAATAACTTGACCATCTCAATTGATGCAGAAAAGGCATTTGACAAAATCTAGCACCCCCTTGACAAAAATTCATATATGAAAAACAAACAGCTAATATCATACTCAATGGTGAAAGACTAAAAGCTTTTCTCTAAGATTGGAAACAAGACAAGGCTGCCCACTGTCACCACTGTTATTCAACACTATACTGAAAGTTGTAGCATAGGAGAGCAACTAGGTGAGAAAAATAAATAAAAGACATCCAAGTTGGAAAGGAAGAAGTCAAACCTTCCTTATGTGCAGACTATATTATCTTATATATGGAAAATCCAGAAAAATTTACAGCAAAGTTCCTAGAGCTAATAAGTGAATTCAGCAACATGGCAGGGTATAAGATCAATATGCCAAAAGAAGTAGCATTTTTATATACTAGTAATGAACACATTGAAAAGGAAATTAAGGAAAAAAACTCCATTTATAATAGAAACTAAAATAAAAAAATATCTAGGAATAAAGTCAACTAAGGATGTGAAGGACTTAAACACAGAAAACTGCAAAAGATTGCTTAAAAATCAAAGAAGACCCACTTAAATGGAAGGAAATTCTATGCTTATGGATTGGAACCTAAATCTTGTCAAGATGCCAGATATATCCAAAATGACCTATAGAATAGATGCAATCCCAGTCAAAATTCCAACAGCCTTCTCTGCAGAAATGGAAAAGCCAATCATCAAATTGACATGGAAGAGTAAGGGGCCCCAAATAGCCAAAACAGTGTTGGAGGACTCACACTTCATGCTAAAAATTTTTACATAACCAAAGTACAATAATCAAAACCAGGGAATTGACAATGATGCAATGCAATTAAATAAATTGTTCATCTTATCAAAATTCATCAGCTTTTACATGCACTCTTTTTTTTTGGGCTGAGTGCTCTTACAGTTCTGTAAAATTTTATTTCATGTGTGGATTTGTGTAACCATCACTGTAATCAGCTCTCATGCTACCCCTTTATAGTCTCACCCTCCCCTCCACCCCAATACCTGGCAGTCATTGATCTGTCTTCCATAATTACAATTTTGTCATTTTCAGAATGTAATGTATTGTGACCTTCTGAGATGCTGGGTTTTTTTTACACTCAGCATGATGTTTTTGAGATCCATCCAAGATGTTGCATGTGTCAATATTTCTTCCTTTTTATTGCTGAGTAGTATTCTTTGGTATGGATGCAGCATACTTATTTATTTTTTTTTAAATATGGAGTTTACATAGTATGAAGACTTAAAAATAAAACCAATAAACAAAGCACATGAGAAAGAAGAAAGACTCAACCTAGCTACTAACTACTTCAAATTCTTCTTAGGTATAAGTTAGTTACATTTATTCTTTTTTTTTATTAATTAAAGAAAAAAAGAAATTAACACAACATTTAGAAATCATTCCATTCTACATATGCAATCAGTAATTCTTAACATCATCACATAGATGCATGATCATCATTTCTTAGTACATTTGCATCGATTTAAGAAAAGAACTAGCAAAACAACAAAAAAAGATATAGAATGTTAATATAGAGAAAAATATAAAAATAATAATAATAATAAAAAAAGACACAAACAAACAAACAAACAAAAAAACTACAGCTCAGATGCAGCTTCATTCAGCGCTTTAACATAATTACATTGCAATTAGGTATTATTATGCTGTCCATTTTTGAGTTTTTGTATGTAGTCCTGTTGCACAGTCTGTATCCCTTCAGCTCCAATTACCCACTATCTTGCCCTGTTTCTAACTCCTGATGGTCTCTGTTACCAATGACATATTCCAAGTTTATTCTCAAATGTCGGTTCACATCAGTGGGACCATACAGTATTTGTCCTTTAGTTTTTGGCTAGACTCACTCAGCATAATGTTCTCTAGGTCCATCCATGTTATTACATGCTTCATAAGTTTATTCTGTCTTAAAGCTGCATAATATTCCATCGTATGTATATACCACAGTTTGTTTAGCCACTCGTCTGTTGATGGACATTTTGGCTGTTTCCATCTCTTTGCAATTGTAAATAATGCTGCTATAAACATTGGTGTGCAAATGTCCATTTGTGTCTTTGCCCTTAAGTCTTTTGAGTAGATACCTAGCAATGGTATTGCTGGGTCGCATGGCAATTCTATATTCAGTTTTTTGAGGAACCGCCAAACTGCTTTCCACAGTGGTTGCACCATTTGACATTCCCACCAACAGTGGATAAGTGTGCCTCTTTCTCCGCATCCTCTCCAGCACTTGTCATTTTCTGTTTTGTTGATAATGGCCATTCTGGTGGGTGTGAGATGATATCTCATTGTGGTTTTGATTTGCATTTCCCTAATGGCCAGGGACATTGAGCATCTCTTCATGTGCCTTTTGGCCATTTGTATTTCCTCTTCTGAGAGGTGTCTGTTCAAGTCTTTTTCCCATTTTGTAATTGGGTTGGCTGTCTTTTTGTTGTTGAGTTGAACAATCTCTTTATAAATTCTGGATACTAGACCTTTATCTGATATGTCATTTCCAAATATTGTCTCCCATTGTGTAGGCTGTCTTTCTACTTTCTTGATGAAGTTCTTTGATGCACAAAAGTGTTTAATTTTGAGGAGCTCCCATTTATTTCTTTCTTTCTTCAGTGCTCTTGCTTTAGGTTTAAGGTCCATAAAACCGCCTCCAATTGTAAGTTTCATAAGATATCTCCCTACATTTTCCTCTAACTGTTTTATGGTCTTAGACTTAATGTTTAGATCTTTGATCCATTTTGAGTTAACTTTTGTATAGGGTGTGAGATAGGGGTCCTCCTTCATTCTTTTGCATATGGATATCCAGTTCTCTAGGCACCATTTATTGAAGAGACTGTTCTGTCCCAGGTGAGTTGGCTTGACTGCCTTATCAAAGATCAAATGTCCATAGATGAGAGGGTCTATATCTGAGCACTCTATTCAATTCCATTGGTTGATATATCTATCTTTATGCCAATACCATGCTGTTTTGACCACTGTGGCTTCATAATATGCCTTAAAGTCCAGCAGCGTGAGACCTCCAGCTCCGTTTTTTTTCCTCAAGATACTTTTAGCAATTCAGGGCACCCTGCCCTTCCAGATAAATTTGCTTATTGGTTTTTCTATTTCTGAAAAATAAGTTGTTGGGATTTTGATTGGTATTGCATTGAATCTGTAAATCAATTTAGGTAGGATTGACATCTTAACTGTATTTAGTCTTCCAATCCATGAACACGGTATGCCCTTCCATCTATTTAGGTCTTCTGTAATTTCTTTTAACAGTTTTTATGTAGTTTTCTTTGTATAGGTCTTTTGTCTCTTTAGTTAAATTTATTCCTAGGTATTTTATTCTTTTAGTTGCAATTGTAAATGGGATTCGTTTCTTGATTTCCCCCTCAGCTTGTTCATTGCTAGTGTATAGAAATGCTACAGATTTTTGAATGTTGATCTTGTAACCTGCTACTTTGCTGTACTCATTTATTAGCTCTAGTAGTTTTGTTGTGGATTTTTCTGGGTTTTCAATCTATAATATCATATCATCTGCAAACAGTGATAGTTTTACTTCTTCCTTTCCAATTTTGATGCCTTGTATTTCTTTTTCTTGTCTAATTGCTCTGGCTAGAACCTCCAACACGATGTTGAATAATAGTGGTGATAATGGACATCCTTGTCTTGTTCCTGATCTTAGGGGGAAAGTTTTCAATTTTTCCCCATTGAGGATGATATTAGCTGTGGGTTTTTCATATATTCCCTCTATCATTTTAAGGAAGTTCCCTTGTATTCCTATCTTTTGAAGTGTTTTCAACAGGAAAGGATGTTGAATCTTGTCAAATGCCTTTTCTGCATCAATTGAGATGATCATGTGATTTTTCTGCTTTGATTTGTTGATATGGTGTATTACATTAATTGATTTTCTTATGTTGAACCATCCTTGCATACCTGGGATGAATCCTACTTGGTCATGATGTATAATTCTTTTAATGTGTTGTTGGATTTGATTTGCTAGAATTTTGTTGAGGATTTTTGCATCTATATTCATTAGAGAGATTGACCTGTAGTTTTCTTTTTTTGTAATATCTTTGCCTGGTTTTGGTATGAGGGTGATGTTGGCTTCATAGAATGAATTAGGTAGCTTTCCCTCCACTTCAATTTTTTTGAAGAGTTTGAGGAGAGTTGGTTTGGTAGAATTCACATGTGAAGCCATCTGGTCCTGGGCTTTTCTTTTTAGGAAGCTTTTGAATGACTGATTCAATTTCTTTACTTGTGATTGGTTTGTTGAGGTCATCTATTTCTTCTTGAGTCAAGCATACTTATTTTACCATGCAACTATTGGAGGACATCTGGGCTGTTTTCAGTTGTTTGGTATTTGCCTAGCTTTTTGAATCTGAGGGTTAATGTTTTTACCAAATTTAGGGTATTTTCAGCCATTGTTTATTCAGGCACATCTTCAGACACACCCTGTTTTTTTTCTCTTTCTGGAATTCTGATGGCATGAATGTTAGATCTTTTTTATAGTCCTACTGTCCTGGACACTGTTCATTTTTTTCCAGTTTATTTTCTCTGTGTTGTTCAGATTGGGCAAGTCTGTTTTCTAAGTTCACTGATTCTTTCTTCTGTCCTTGCCATTCTACTGTTGAGCCCATGCATTGCATTTGTTATTTCAGTCATTGTATTTTTCAGCTCTGAAATTTCCATTTTGTTCTCCTTTATATTTTTTATATCTTTGTTGAGGCTTTCTGTTCCTTTACTGATGCTTTATATTCATTTATTTCAAGAGTGGTTTTAAGTGCTTGGTGAAGCAATTTTATGATGGCTCCTTTAAAATCCTTGTCACAATATGACTGATTTTAAATGAGATTAAATAATTATTGATAATTTTATGTGCTGTGGTGAGTATTACAGCTTATAGATAAATGTCTTTTTAAAAAAATAAATTTTGCATGCTGAAGTATTTAGGAGTAACATGCTATAATGTCTCCAATATAGTTTAAAGTGTTTAGCAAGATGTAGATGTGTGTGTGTGTGTCCATGAAGCATATATGGCAAAATGTTAATTGTTGAATCTATACGGCACATACATGTATGCTCATTGTACTGTTTTTCTTCTATTTTCTGTATGTTTGAAAAATGCATAGTAAAAATGTGTACTATTTAAAAAAAATCCTTGTCGCATAAACCCAATACTATATCATCTCCATGTTAACATCTTTTGTCCTTCTCGTTCAAGGTAAGATTTTCCTGGTTCTTGGTATGATGAGTTTTTTTTGGTTTGTTTTTATTGTGTCCTGGACATTCTGCACAATATGCTGTAGATCTTTATATCTTGCTTAAATCTTTTGTTTTAGAAACAAAACAAAATGTTTGGATTGGTTCTCCTCTGACATGGGACTGGTGGGGCAGGGGGTATCGCTTTGTGGTGATCGTGTGGGAGGGGAAATCCAGATTCTCTACTCAGACTCTGTTGGCACCCTGGGGGTGGTGCCTTTGACTTCTGGAGTCGTACCCACTAGGGGTCTTCTGGCTCAGTGTGGTTGGGAGGGAAAAGGAAACTTGGTTATTGCTTCTCATCTGACCTCCACTGGCATTGTGTGACAGTGGGTCTCACCATCACCGGACAGTGGTGATACCTGACTTCCACTTGTTATCCCTTGACACCACCCCCGAAGCAAGGAGAGGGGAGGTGCCTTATTACCACTGGGTGGAGATGAAGGTCCTCACTCCCTGCTTGACCTTTGCTTATAGGAGTGCGGTGGAGACACCATTTATTGCATGTAGGAGTAAGGCATTTTGTTTGCAGTGTGGAGGTTATTATCTTAGTGTTCTGTCCAGCCAGACTGCCCCTTTCCTGGTTCTTTGGATAGAGAAAGTAGGCTTTTGGGGGATTTAAAAAAATTTTTGCACCCATCGTTGTTTCTGGGTTGCCAGCTTTGTCAGCATTCAGTCTGAGACATATGAGGCAAAATAAAAAGTAGGTATAATCCAAAGACCCAAAGAATTCCTTGAGTGTCAAAATCTCTAGTTGGTCTGCTTTTTTCTCTCCGTCTTTCATATTGTTCTTGTATTTGTTTTCTATATGAAAGAAGGTTTCTAGATGTACTTACAAGGAAGAATAGGCAGAAGTGCATCTATTCGCTCTTGTCCTGTGCAAAGGGTTTTCCTTACTAATTCAATTTCATTACCTATTATAGTCCTGTTCAGATGTTCTATTTTGTCTTTAGTCAGTTTTGGTAAATTTGTGTTTTTTAAGGAACTTTTTTTGGTAAAATTGTCTAATTTCATAGAATAAAGTTATTCATAATATTCCCTTATAATCTTTTAGAGAGTTAAGTAGAAATGCTCCTTCTTTGATTCTTGATTTTGGCGATTTGTGCTATCTCTTTTTCTTGGATCCAAATAAGGCCTACATGATGCAGTGGGTTTATAAGTCTCGTAAGTGTTTATAATTTGTAACATCCCTCTTTTCATTTTCATGCCATGTATGGAAAATTTAACAAACATGGATCATTTCTCTTGTAGCCCAATACATGCTTTGGGATGAATGAATGAATGAATGAATGGGTTAGTGAATGAATGATAGTTCATACACATTCTCACGCGGCATCTTTGCAGGGAATATGTGAGGGTGTCGAATTTAACCTTAGGTGTCAGAGAGTGTGTACAACCCATGGTACCTGAATTTATTGCTGACTTTTTTTATTTTTGGAAATCCTCATTTCCTGAAACTCATCTAAGCAAGGATGATGGTAGCAGCCATGCCTTGTGCAAGCAACATGCAGCTCCCTGTCCTGTGTTCTTGGAGATGCTGGCATTATTTATGGAGATGTCCCTGTGACAAGGGGAACTTCTGGCCAGGAACTGCCTGTGGTCTCACATCCTTAACCTGGCTGACATCGGAACACCCCAGGGGGAGCCTTTCTCCAGGAAAGGATGGTGGGTCAGGGGCCCCCATGGCGTCTTTTCAAAGCAATAATAAAGATATCAGAAGGGCAATCTGTCAGGCAAGACATTACTGGCGAGCGCAGGGGTCAGGCAGATGGCGCAGGGGAGAAGGCCGGGAACCAGATGTTGCGTTTCCTGCGAATAGACACGTCAGGTCTTCAGGGTTGTCAGTTGCCCCCTCATTAGCCCATCAGCCTACACGGAGCCCCTGAGTGCAGACATCTCACTTAGCTGCGGCACCTGGCAGGGGACCCGCTTCCAGAGTCGCCCCCTCCTGCAAAACAGCCTGGGGTTTGATGAAGCTGTGAAGAGAGTTTGCAACAGCCAGTCCTTTCCCCTGTACAGATGGGGAAGTTGAGGCGCAGAGAGGCGAGGTCATGTAAAGGGTCGTGGCAATTTAGGGGCAGAGGTCACCTGGGCCAGGTTTCTGCTTAAGGGGTTTGTAAGACCTAGGACAGACTTATCTTTCTTTAAGCAGATTTGCTTTGTTCACTTAAACAAATGGAAACTTTGGTAGATTGCCTTAAAAAAAAAAAAAGCTACCAGCATCACACGCTGTAAATGAAAGATAATGGTAAAAGTAAACACGGTGACTTTTAAGTAATAGCAGTGAATGCTAGCCAACATGTCTAGTCTCAGGATGATGGCCTGAGGCCCGATTTGGTGGATTAAGGCCATGAGCGAGCACTGGGGAGGCAGGGAAGAGAGACAAGCACCAAATGGAGACTTTCTCTATGTAGCAAGCAGGAGGAAGAAGAGACCATCGAGAGAACTCGCTCATCACGTACGTCCACGTTACTTAAATATCCGGACCCGATGCAATGTCATTTTACAGAAAACTGTAATTTTGGGGGGAATCTAGGTCCAAACAGAGGAGGGACTTCTCCTGGTCACTTAGCAGGAGGCTGGCTCTGAAAGCCTTATTTCTAGGAAGATCCCTCAGCGCCCCAGGCATCCAGTGACCATGCACCCTCCACGGTGCCGCTGTGGCCCTGGGGAACCCACCTGCCCTGTCTGGGTCTCAGTTTTCTCATCTGTACAATGAAGGACAATAACCGTCCCCTTTCCAGATTGCTTGTGAGGTGGCGTTAAGAGAAGATCATTTATTCAGCAGATGGTTATTAAACACTAGATGCTAGGCGCTTCAAGGATAACCAATACATGCAACTTCCTTCCCCTATGAAAGGAGCCTGTGCCTGCTAAATGCTTTCCCTGCCTTAGGTCATCTCCCTCGGCCCCCATATGATATGCATTATATTGCCATTTAACTGATGAGGAAACGAGACTCGAGATGTGAAGTCGTCTGCTCGAGCATCAGGAGATGCTCAGCTGTCTGCTACCTGCGGGCTTCTCCTGGCATGGGAGTGCTGGGACTTGCACCCAGTCCTCGGGCTCGGGAAATAGGGGCCCAGGGCCACCCAGCCTTGATCCCAACGTTCAAGCTGCGTACTGGCAATTTCAGATTCAGGGACACTGAATTTCCAGCCCTGGGAGAAGAGCAGAGCCTGTCTCTGAGCCCCTTGGGGGAGAAGATGTGTAATTATGTCGGGCAGGTTGAATGGTTCTGACAAAAAGACAGAGGGAGGAGGGAACAATTAGCCTCGTTTTGCAGGCAGCCAGTATTTCTCCCGAAATGAGCGCTGCAGCCTGAGACGCTGTAATTAGGCCTTCTTTGTAATAACAGGCTCTGTATCTCCCCAGCCCTGTCAGGGAAAAGAATCCATCTTATTGGTAATTGTAGGGTTGGCGGTCTTGCAACGTCTCTTTCCGCTAGCCTGGGCCTTTCCTGGGGGAGCTGGCAGGGCTTTCTGAGCGTACACAGCCTGGGCTGGAGTGGTGGAGGTGGGGAAGGGCCCCGAGCCCAGAGGAGCCCCCCTAAGAGCTGGGGTGAGGGGCTGCCATTGCCCTACTCCTTCCTGGTTCGAGCCTGCAGCCTCTTTGGCTTGCTTGGGACATGGCCACAGTCACCTAGTTTGTCTTCCTATGCCCCCCCTCCACCTTCCTACACTGTATTCTCCCTACCCAGCCAGAAGGCATGCATTTGAACTCAATGCAGACATACCACATCTCTCCTCTGTTCAGCAACTTCCATGGCTCCCACCTTCCTCAGAGGCAGAGACATAGCCCTCAAGGTGGTCCATAACCCCGGATGTCATCTGACTCCATCATCTCTGCATCCCCTCACTCATTCTGCTCCAGGCCCCTTGGCCTCCTTGCTATTTCCTTAGCCCATGCCAGACATGGACCCACCTCAGAGACTTTGCATATGCTGTTCCCTCCTCCTGTAGGGCTTCTCTTCCAAACGCACCCTGCTTTATCTCCTTCAGGATGCACCTTCTCTTGGCTCCAGCACCTCCAGCCCTTCCCATTCGCCTTCCCTACTGCAGTTCTGTTTTTAGCTTATCACCTTCTAAGCTGCCATATATTTTTACTTATTTATTGTGTTTTGCTCTCTGTCTGCCCCACGGAGCCAGAAACTTTTGTCTGTCTGGCTCACTGCTGGCCCCCCTAAAGGCTAAAAGATGCCTGTCACACAGATGGCTTGACTCACAGCCCATATATTCCCTTTGCCTCTCTTGAAGTCCTGAGCATCTTGCCAAGGCTCTGCACAGAGACCACCTCCTCCAGGAAGCCTCCCAGGAATCTCCTAGTGGGCCACAGCTTCCCCTGTCAAGGACACTTAACGTCCCTCTACTCAAGTCACTCATCTGTACCTGATTGGGGACTCCTCTAGGGTCTGGGCCGGCAGCTGAGAATCTTCTGGGCCCCTAGAGACTGATCAGGGATCCCAATAGGTGCTTAATAGATGTTTCTGAAGAAACACAGGAATGAAGGGAGCAAATACCTGGGGAAGGAAGTGAAAGGGAGAGGAGAGAAAAACAAGAAGTAAAATTAATCAGGGGTCTTGTCTGCATCCACTCTATCTTAAAATAACCCCATGAGAGAGGCATTATGACTGCCGATCCCATTTTACAGAAAATGGGGGTGCTTTTAACCAGTGTTTTGAGTGCACACCCTGATCAGTAAAAAAAATTGAGCATGGTTCCCCATTTTCACAATTTATTCATTTATAAGTTATACATTTCGTATACATGTACTCATAGGATTTTGCACGAGCACAGAAAGAGAACTGTGAAAGAGTTGGATAAATATAAGGGGCGTTCTCCTGCAGTGGGTCATCTTGCATGGCATAAACACAATTTCTGGGACTGTGAAGCAGTGACTGAGGGAATGAATGAATGCTAATGACTCATGGCATTCAAGAGCACAGGCTTTGGAACCAGAGCCCTTGGCTACCTTCTCCACCTATTCACTGTGTGTGCGTGAGCTAGTTGCTTAGCCTCTCTGAGCCCCAGTTTTTCATCTGCAAAGCAGAGACGGCAGTCACCCCTCCCTCCTAGGCTGTGGGGACAATGAAATGAGATCATCTACAGAAAATGCTTAGAACAGGGTCTGGCACATCATTGGCTCATACCATCGGGAAAATATTTCTTCCTGGATATGAGGTCGAAAAAGTAGCCAGGGTCAGAAAGTTCAGAGAGTACTCAGGTGAAAAAGTTTGTCCTCAACTTCCTCCTACTCCGAGGCCACGCAGCTCTGAGCCTGGAGCTGAAAGTCCTCTTTGGAATGTGCAGGGGATAAGAGTGAAGGGAGATTTCAGAGTCTGAGCCCTGCCTGTAACTTGTGGGCTTCTTCATCTAAAAAATGGGATAACAGTGTAGGCTGGTTGGGAGGCTCAGACGGCTTTGCAGGTGTGGATGTGCTTTACCAACTGAAAACACTGTCCACCCAGAAGGGACTCCTGACGCTGTTTTTCCTTCATCTAGTCATTGAGTGTCATTGCAACTGTACACTGAGTGTCCTCATCAGGCTGGCTGGTGCCTTAGGGGAGCTCCCAACGCAGGGACTCGAGGAGGGAGAAGGAGAGGTTCCAAGGGCAGTTTCCACCACTACCCCACAAATAATCTGTGCACAGCCTACTTCAGAATCCCCTAGGAGGCTGTTTCAAAACGTTATAAATATAAAAACAGAGCTCCAGGCCCCACCCCAGTCCTATTCCATTGGGATCCCAGAGGACAAGATTCAGAAATCTGTATTAAATAAATTCCTCCAAGATTCTATGGCAAGCTGGTTTGGAAAGGGTTGCCATCACGTAATTCTTATTTCCTGCTTTATCATTTCAAGGAACTCAGAATTTCTGTCCAGGAGGGATGACAGTGCAGAGGTCAGAATCAGTCAGAGTTGGGGTTCAGGTCTGAGTGAGATCTTGCCTTTGGATACTTTAATCTATTACTCTGGGGCTTGGTTTTCTCATCCGGATGATAAAAAAGATTGTAAGGACACGTGTATTCCTTAAAAAAATAGCTTAAAAGGACTGGCTGATAGGTGATCAATGAATAGTTCACGTGATTATTTCTATTATGATCATTTCTATTAGTAGTTCTATGACATGTAGAGAGCTTCTTCGAGATATTTAAGTTAGGAAAAAAAACAAGAAACCTGAATATTGTAGAAAAGAGACCCCTGCTCCACCAAATCAGTGCCAAACAGCATGCAAGTCATGTTCTTAGCATGGACAAAGGGGCTTCGAAGCCAACTTGAATCTCTCCCCTTGTCTTTTCACAGCTCTGAAACTGTCATGTGCTGTATGTAGGTGCCAAACCCCTTTTCATTTTCAATAAAAGACTGACTACATAAAAAAATCGTAGAAAATAACAGGTCATATATTAAAGCACAGACGCTATTCTTCAATGCGAAGATTTTCTGCAAACTTAGAATGGGCTTTGGCATAATCTGACATTAGCACAGTCACTGATACACATACAGTAGAATGTCAATACATCTGACAGCACTGAGTTATAATGTTATAAGAACCCTTAGGATTTTAGGTTTTAACTGTCTGGACTCTCTCAGTTGAGAAGCTGGGCCAAGGTCAACCTTTTTATCTTTCATTGTATGTTATAAATAATTTTTAATTAGGTGGAAGGGCACCCTATTGTAGGTACAGTAATGGGAGTTGTCAACAATAAAATAAGAATACACTTAGAAACACCTGAACCTGGGATTTACTGTTAAAGTACACTCTAGGCAGACTCAAGGGTGGTTTGAAGTTTTTCCTTGTGATTTTTAAAAAGGATTTCAAGCAAAGCAGCCACTGGATTGGGAATGATTCCAATAGTTCACTTGAAAAAAAATTGTCACGTGCTATCAAAGTTCATATGGTTGGAGTAAAATTGCAAAATAATACTTAGCCCTTTAAATCTTAGGCTAATTACTGTATTTACAATATCAAACATCCATGGAAAAATACTTTTAAAAATCAGCAAAAGATCACGCATTTGGCATCCCGGCTTTCCCCAGGTTAATGGAAAGAATTAGATGATGCAAGAAACCTCTGTGACATCATCAGAGCCCATTAAAATTTTGGCCAAGGGAGTTTGGGGTGTGGGAAGTATGACTTTAAAAGAGCTACTTTTCATGTAGCTCTTAGGATGGCAATTGTCCTCTAGGTGGGTTCCAACAAAACCCTGTCCATCTTTTTAGCTCATTGTCCGACGGTTGTTGTCCACAATCTGTGAAGCGGTTTGCCTTGTCCAATATTTTTGAAGGCTGCGAAATGCTGCAGAGAGATGCATCCCCACTCCTTGCACTTTAAGGAATTCAGGCAAGCTACACTCTTCTGGAATGAGCCTCAAAGGAGTTTGAACTCTGGAATATACTGGCTACATTTGGCCAGCCCCGTAGTCCATTGTCACAGACTTCACGGCCATGCTGCCTTAACGACACTTAGAGAAGAATCGCACAGTGCCCTAGTTATATGGAGATTTGCAGGCCCACCCTCAGAATTTCTGATACAGGAGGTTTGGAATGGGGCCCAGCTGCCTGCGTCTTTTCCCAGTACTCCCAAAGGTTCTGATGCGAAAGCCCATGGACCCCACTTTGAGAAACGGCTCTGTGGCATCTCCTGTCTGTATTTCCTTCCCTGCTGGGTACACCTAGCCAATGAAAGCTCTGGGGGCTGGGTCTGAAATACCACGGCCCCACTGACAGGATGATTTATTACTTTGTGGGTCACTGGAATAGAGATGCCTGCAAACATTTGTGGAATGTCATCAATGGTATTTTCATGAAGGTAACCACAAAATGAAATATGCGTATTAGTGTGGTCATGCCATGGTCGAGCTTTAATAGAAAACCCAAGGCGTCCCTGGCCTGTAGCAGTGTCTCAATTACTAGAGTTTTAAGACAAGTCTCCCAACCCTCCTTTTCAGGTGTGTCTTGGCTGTTTTCGTTTCTGTATAATTTTTTTGGTTGTTCTTATTTATTATTATTTTTAAATTGAGAACTAAATTGCATACCATAGCACTCATGATTCCCAGTGGTTCAGTGGTTTTCGAGTATATTCACGGGATTGTGCAGTCATCACACTGTTTAATACCAGAATATCATCATCCCTGAAAGAAGCCCAGTACCCCTTAAACAGACCCTCCCCGCCCCCCTCTTTACATCCCCTGGAAAACTCGAATCCACTTTCTGTCTCTATACGCTTGCCTATGTTTGGACATCTCATATAAGTGGAAATTGTACCATATGCTGACTTTCGTGGCTGCTTTCAGTTAGCATAATGTTTTCAGGGCTCATCCACGTTGTAGCATGTATCAGCACTTCATTCCTTTTGGGGGCCGAATAATATTCCACTGTATGGATATACTACCTTTTATTTGCCCATTCATTAGTTGATGAACATTTGGGTTGTTTCCACTTTTTAGCTATTATGAATAATGCTGCCATAAACATTTGTGTACAAGTTTCTGTGTGAATATATGTTTTCAGTTCTCTAAAACTGAAATTGCTGGGACATATGGTAAATCTGTGTTTAACTTTCTGAGGAATTGCCAAAGTGTTTTCTTAAGTAGCTGGACCATTTTGCATTCCCATCAGCAGTGCATGAGAGTTCCAATTTCTCCACATCCTTGTCAACATTTGTTATGTCTGCCTTTTTTTTTATTATAGCCATCTAGTGGGTGTGAAGTGGTATCTCATTGTGGTTTTGATTTGCATTTCCCTAATGACTAATGTTGTTGAGCATCTTATCATGTGTTTATCAGCTGTTTATAATATCTTCTTTAGAGAAATGTCTCTTCAATTCCTTTGCCCATTTTAAAAATTTAGTTTAGTTTTATATTGTCAATACAAGTCTCTTCTAAGATATATGATTTACACATATGTTCTCCCATTCTGTGGGTTGACTTTTCACTTTCTTGATAGTGTCCTTTGAAGCACAAAAGTTTTTAATTTTGAGGAAATCAATTTTTTTGTTTTCTTTTCATGTTGTTGCTTGTGCTTTTGGTGTCAAATCATAACCTAAGGGCATGAAGATTTACACCTATTTTTTTCTTCTGAGTTTTATAATTTTAACTCTTACCTTTAGGTCATTGATCCATTTTGAGTCAATTTTGTATATGGTGTGAGTTACAGGTCCAAATTCATTCCTTTACATGCGACTATCCAGTTTTCCAGCACCCTTTGTTGAAGAGATTGTTTTGTCCCCATTGAATGGCACCCTTGTTGAAATCAGTTGACCAGAGATGTGTGGGTTTATCTCTGCACTCTCAATTCTATTCCATTGATCTTATGTCTATTCTTATGGAGTATCGCATTTTCTTGATTACTGTAGCTTTGTAATAAGTTTTGAAATCAGTAAGTATGAGGCTTCCAACTTCATTCTCCTTTTCCAAGATCGTTTTGGCTATTCTGGGTCCCTCATATTTTCATATGAATTTAAGGATCATCTTGTAATTGCTGCAAAAAAGCAGTTGGAATTTTGATAGAGATTGCAGTGAATATGTAGATCAATTGGGTACTATTGCTAGCTTAGCAATATTAAATCTTCTCATCAACAGTGAACATGGGTTGTCTTCATTTATTTAGGTCTTTAATTTCTTTCAACAATGTTTTATAGTTTTCAGTGTATATGTCTTGAACTTTTTTTATTAAATTTATTTCTAAGTATTTTATTCCTTTTTATGCTATTGTAAATGGAATTGTTTTCTTAAGTTCATTTTCAGATTGTTCATTGCTGATATATAGAAATAAAACTTGGTTTTTGTATATTGATCATGTAGACTGAACCTGGCTGAATTCATTTATTAGCTCTAATAGTTTTTTTAATGGACCAGAAGAATTTTAGGATCAAGGTTCCCAAAGAAATTTGTTGGGATTTTGATTGGAATTGTACTGAACCTAAAGACTATTTTTGGGTAGAAACGACATCTTTGCAACATTTAACAAATGTTCCCATCCACGATCATAACATATCCTTCTATTTATTTAGGTCATTTTTAATGCCTTTCAGTGATGTTTTACTTCTCTGTAAAATACTTTTTTTGGATGTATAACTAGGTAGAGTATTTTTTTTTCTTTTGCGTTTACAAATAGGTCTTTAAAAATAATGTTTTTGAAATGGTTGTTGCTGATATAGACAAATGCAGTTGGCTTTTGTATATTAATCTTATAGCCAGTCACCTTGCTAAACTTTCCCATTGTGTTTAGTAATTCACCTGTAGATTCTTTGAGTTCCCATGAATCAAGGATTAAAATTAGTCCAATTGTGAGCACTTGATGGCTTGGAGAAGAAAAGAGCCCACACTGATGCCAATTTAAGTAAAATGCTGCCTGTTTGCTGAACTGTAATCACAATGAACTAGCCAATGATACCATCTTTGCTATTGAAGTCTTCATCTCTGTTGGCCCTCTTATTGCCCTTGGGCTTAGATGTAATTCAATAGGTTGAATGGCTTATCTTCACCATGGACAGAGTGGTCAAGTATTAGCAACCTTGAGTTTCTCCCAGTTAAAGCTGAGGGGGGGCAATTAGGGGAGTTAGACAGGATGTGTCATAGCGCCATGCAATGGAGGATTCGTTTTTGGCTTGCACTCAATCAAAAAAAGACTCCTGCTCAAAGCTTTTGAAGACATCCATCTTCTGGTGCAGATTTCGGGGGCCAGAGCCTACGGGCATGGGTGATTCTGAAGGAGTAGACCTCTCTGGCCTCATCAAACCAAGACCCAGAGCCTACTGAGTCTGTACATAGGTCCTAGAAGGAGGAAATAGGTGGCGCCACTGTGTTACATGATTCCAGAATGCACCATTCATGTCGCCTTCTAGAATCACCATTTATTTATTATGCACTTACTCTGAGCCCAACATTGTTTTAAGGGCTTTACTCCATGGGCTTACTTAACCCTTCCCACAACTCTCCTCATCCTTATTATTATCTGTGTTTGTATGATGAGGACACTGAAACTTGATGAGATAGAGAAAGGGGTCCCAAGTCACCCAGCTGGTAAATGACAGAGCAGGGATAGACCCTGAAACTTCAGCTCTCAACTGAAGTGAAATAGTGTTCCTTCCAAGCATGGAATAGAGAATATGCAACAGTGGATACTCTAGAAATGAAGAGAAAGAATCTGCCCTGATAACCCTCTGAATTTCCAGGTCTTGGCTCCTTTCGTTTATCAGTCTGTTCTATAAATCACTTTAAATTACATTAATTTTTTTTTCTGAAGCTTTCTCAAGGGTCTTTCTATTACCCTGATCAAGATACCGTACATGTAAGTTTAAGGGTAGGGGTGGAATTCCTCTTTCTCTTTGTAGCCCCAGCACAGGTCTTGATACATGGTTGAATTTGAGAATATTTTGTTGAAAGGATTATCAACTCTCCCAGGGGGGATTTCTGAGATAATAAAACAAGCTAACATTTATGGAAAGCTTACTATGTGTTAGGGACTACAAGTATTTAAGATGAAATAAGCAATAATTCCTCACAACAACTCTATAATCTAAGCGCTAACATGATTTCCACTTTATAGATGAAGAGATTGGGGCACAGAGAGGTTATGGCCTTTGCCTGAGGTCACACAGAGTTTTAGTTTCCAGATTCCAGGTGACATGAATGGTCAACCACCCAATGGGTTGACTTAAATTATGGGGATTTTTTGGCTTACAAATTTGAGGCTAGGAGAAATCCAAAATCAAGGCATCAGCAAGTTGATGCTTTCTCCCTGAAGATTGTGATTTTCAGACAGGGGGACAACTCTTGGGGAAGTTCCGGGAAACAGAAAACCCAGTCTTCTCTTGATTTACATGGTTGTTCCATTCCTGGCGTACTGAAGTATTTTATAAAACCTTGAAAAAAATAATCACCACTTTGAGTTTAACTGTCAGAGAGCAGTTCTAGACTCTGATGATCGTAAGCAGATTTTTTCACCTAAATGGGTGTCCGGCAGCAGGGATACAGGACAGTTCCTCTGGGGTGGGGCCCAGCATTCCGGAATCCCAACTGCTAAATAGCAGTAGCTCCACCCTCCCCTTGACCAGGATGTCCATAAACACCCTATACATATCTACTTGCTGCTAGGGGGTTATGATCAATCCCTTTGAAGAAGTCTAGTTTATTTAGAGAAGAGTCTGTGAGCTGCAGGGACCATGGCTGAGTGTAGAGCCCTGGAAAAACTACTTAGCTCCCTGAGCCTTGGTTTTCTGCTCTGATAAATGGAGCTTTGAGATGTTAGATGAGATAGTACCTGAGAAAGGCCTACACCCTTAACCCTAGCTGGTAGTTTGTGGGAGGGAGCTCCCCTTGTTCCTTCCCCTGCAGACCCTCATCAGACCTCACAGCCCCTGCTCTTCCTTCCCCCCCAGAGAGCTGGGCTTCACAACTACCTTGCTCCCTAGAAGCTTCTGTGGGTTGGCATTGCATTGCATAGGAGCTCCCTTGCCTTTATTTTCCTAAGGCCAGTGCCATCCCAGAACCCACGTCTATCAGTCTCCAGCTGTCTCTGATTCCTTCATTCAAACATTGCTTGACTGCTGTTATGTGCAGTGGAGGCCCTGTGGGGGGTATGAAAGGGAGGCTCAGACTGTAGCTCAAATCCAAGGTTCACTACAAGGCCTGTGTTATCCAAAGGCAGCAGAGAGGGCTTCCTGGAGGAGGGGATGCCTGAGCAGGATCCTGAGCATGGGAGAAGTCTGGACATGGGGCTCTGAGGCATTCTAAGTATAGAAGGCATTGGGATCAAAGTTTGAGGGGCTGGACATGGAAGGGAGTCAGAGAAATCATTCTGTTTGTCACTAATCTAGCTCAGGACACATTACACCATCTCCTCCTTGTCCTCTTGGTCTCTAGCCATCCTTTCCAATCTATTCCTGATGCCTCTGCCAAGGGGAACTCTTTTCCAAATTCATCACTAATCTGGTCCATCCCCTGTTTAAACCCTCCCCATAGCTGCTTTTTCCTGGAGGGTATTCAAGGTCCTTGGTGACTTGGAACTCACTGATTCTCCAGCCTCCATCCCATTACTTCCTACTCATATGCACCAGTTTGTTCTTTATTCAATCAACAACCATTTGCTGAACACCTACTTTGTGTCAGACCCTGCTCTAGAATACAGACATAGTGTAATGAACCCAAACCAACCAACAAGTTCTTGATCTTGTGTGTATTAGCTAGGGTTCTCTAGAGAAATAGAATGAGCAGGAGATATCCATAGATATAAAATTTATAGAAGTGTTTCACATGACTGTGGGAATGTAGAGTCCAAGGTCTGTAGGGCACGCTGCAAACTGGCAACTCTGATGAAGGGTCTAGACGAACTCCACAGGAGAGGCTCACTGGCTGAAGCAGGAAGAGTGACTGTCTCCTCTGAACCTCCTTAAAAGCCTCCTGATGATTAGATTAAGCATCACTTGCTGCAGAAGACACACCCCTTAGCTGATTACAAATGCAATCAGCTGTGGATGCAGCTAATGTAATCATGATTTAAGTCCATGAAATGTCCTCATAGCAACAGACAGGCCAGCGCTTGCCCAACCAGATGACTGGGCACCACCACCTGGCCAAGTTGACAAATGAACCTGACTATGACAGCCCACCCCTTGTCAACTTGACAGCTATACACATCACTTTAAACCATACTTAATCTCTAAATGGAAATCAATAATGGACACATTTTTCCCTCACCTAACAATACTCAACTGTCTGGTGTACAACCAGAAACACATTAAATCTCCCTAGAATAGGGTGCAAATCCTTGGGTAATATTCACTCTTAAACTGAATATCTTATAACTTAAATACTACCACATGAACAAAACAGCATTACAGTCCTCGTTTCTGTATCTGATCATGTGGTTGTAGTTCATATTTATAACTACCTTCTTCCACTACCTATTCCATGTTCCTTTACCCTCAGCGAGCACTTCAGCTGGCCATGAGTTTTTGCCTGGTGGTGTGACCCAAACCTTCATTCTTAAAGTTTGAAAGCTATTGGTAGTCCTGCCTGGATTGGGTTGTTGTAGTTTTCCATTGATTTTAATGACAGGGCATGGTAGTATTAAAGACGCCCTAGGGGATCTCCTATATTCCAAGAAAACTCTTCTTTACTTCCATTGTGTAGTTTCAGTCCTATTTCCCCCTGATAGTCAGGGTCAATCATTGTAGCCAGTAAAGTAATCCCCTTCTTGACTTGTTGATCCAGGGGCATGAGTAGCCCGAAGTGACCAGGTGGCAGTCTTAGATTCCAGTTCTGTGGAATCATCGTTGTTTCTCCTGGTGGAAGTACTTCCCCTTCTGGAACTAAAATCTGTAGGATAGCAGAGCTCAAGGTCACAGGGACAGGAAGGAAAAATTTTCCTAGTGGATCACTGGGGGTAATAGTGAGTGGTGTCACTCTCATTTCCACCCCTTGGTTCCTGGACCCATGGATCCTGACTATGGGAGAAACAGCACCATACAGTGGATGCTGATTCCAAGCATATACAGCTTCCTGGAGAACATTACCCCAGCCCTTCAACGTATTTCCACCTAGTTGGCACTGTAATTGAGTTTTCAAAAGGCCATTCCACCGTTCTATCAATCCAGCTGCTTCTGGATGATGGGAAACATGGTAAGACCAGAGAATTCCATGAGCATGTGCTCACTCCCTCACTTCATTTGCTGTGAAGTGGGTTCCTTGATCATAAGCAATGCTGTGTGGAATACCATGATGATGCATAAGGCATTTGTAAATCCACAGACTTTGGCAGAAGCACTGTGTGCAGAGAAAGCAAACTGATATCCAGAGTATGTGTCTATTCCAATTAGAAGAAATTGCTGCCCTTTCCATGATGGGAGCGGTTCAGTGTAATCAACCTGCCACCATATAGCCAGCTGATCACCTCGGGGAATGGTGCAATATTGGGGGCTGACTGTGGGTCTCTGCTGCTGGCAGATTGGGCACTCAGCAGTGGCTGTAGTCAAGTCAGCCTTGGTGAGTGGAAGTCTACATTGCTGAGCCCATGCATAACCTCCATCCCTGCCACCATGACCACTTTGTTCATGAACCCGTTGGGCAATGACAGGAGTTGATGGAGAAAGAGGCTGACTGGTATCCACAGAACGGGTCATCTTATCCTTTTTTTGATTATTAAAACCTTCCTCTGCTGAAGTCATCCTCTGGTGTGGATTCACATGGGATATCTTCATGTTTTTTAGCCCACTCAGAAAGGTCTATCCATATACCTCTTCCTCAGCCTTTTTGTCACCAATTTTCCAATCATGTTCTTTCCAAGTCTGTGATCATCCAGACAAACCATTATGAACAGCCCATGAGTCAGTATACAAATGCACCTCTAGCCAGTTCTCCTTCCAAGCAAAATGAACAACCAGGTGCCCTGCTCGAAGTTCTGCCTACTGGGAGGGTTTCCCCTCACCACTGTCTTTTAGGGACATCCCAGAAAGGAGTTGTAGTGCCGTAGCTGTCCATTTTCAGGTGGTACCTGCCTATCATCTATAAACCAGGCCTGAGTTTTCTCTTCCTCAGTTGATTCACTGTAAGGAACTCCCCAAGATGCCATAGCTCTGGTCTAGGAAAGAGAAGGTAATGTGGCAGGAGTGCCGACCACGGGCATTTCGGCCACTTCCACGTGTAACTTAATTGTAGCTTCAGGACCTTCTTTGGTCCTATCTCGTATATGTCATTTCCTTTTTATGATGAAGTGCTGCTGTGTGTGCTCAACTATATGGCTTGCAGAGAAATTTCTGCTGGTTTGAAAGGATGTATGTCCCCTAGAAAAGCCATATTTTAATCTAAATCCCATTTCATAAAGGCAGAATAATCCCTATTCAATACTGTATGTTTAAAACTCTAATCAGATCATCTCCCTGGAGATGTGATTTAATCAAGGGTGGTTGTTAAGCTGGATTAGGTGATGACATGTCTCCACCCATTTGGGTGGGTCTTGATAAGTTTCCGGAGTCCTATAAAAAAGGAAACATTTTGGAGAATGAAAGAGATTTGGAGAGAGCAGAGAATGCTGCAGCACCACTAAGCAGAGAGTCCACCTGCCAGCGACTTTGGAGATGAAGAAGGAAAATGCCTCCCAGAAGCTTCATAAAACAGGAAGCCAGGAAAAGCTAGCAGATGATGCCGTGATCACCATGTGTCCTTCCAGAGAAAAGAGGAACCCTGATCGTGTTCACCATGTGCCTTTCCAGATGAGAGAGAAAAACTCTGACTGTGTTCGCCATGTGCCTTCTCAGCTGAGAGAAACACTGAACTTCATCAGCCTTCTTGAACCAAGGTCTCTTTCCCTGGATGCCTTTGACTGGACATTTCTATAGACTTGTTGTAATTGGGACATTTTCTTAACCTTAGAACTGTAAACTAGCAACTTATTAAATTCCCCTTTTTAAAAGCCATTCTGTTTCTGGTGTATTACATTCTGGCAGCTAGCAAACTAGAACAGTGGGTCAGACAACAACCAGTTCATGATAGGCAATTCAGGTTTCATGGTAACTTGGTGGCCCACGGTTAAACATTCAATCTCTACTAAGGCCCAGGAGCAGACCAAAAGCTGTTTCCCAAAAGGAGAATAGTTAGCTGTGGCAGATGGTAAGGCTTTGCTCCAAAATCCTAAGAGTCTGCATTGTGATTCTCCTATAGGGGCCTGCCAAAGGCTCCAGACAGCATCTCTATTTGCCACTGACACTTCCAGCACCATTGGATCTGCTGGGTCATACAGTCCAAGTGTACAGCAGCCCGGATCTGTCCTCTTGTTCAGGTCCCCACTTAAAATTAGCTGCTTTTTTGGTCACTAGATAAATGGGCCTGAGTAGCACACCCAAATGAAGAATATGTTGTTGCCAAATACAAAGAGACCAAATAGGCATTGTGCCTGTTTTTTGGTCATAAGAGGGGCCAGATGCAGAAACTTATCCTTCACCTTAGATGGGATAGCTCAACATGCCCCACACTACTGGACACCTAGAAACTTCACTGAGGTGGAAGACTCCTGTATTTTTGTTGGATTTATCTCCCATCCTCTAATAAGCCAGAGTAGTTGCTATTTCCTTATCACTAAGTCCAATCAACATGATATCATCAATATAATGGACCAGTGTGATGTCTTGTGGGAGGGAGAAATGATCAAGTTCCCTGCAGACAAGATTATGACATAGGGCTGGAGAGTTGATATACCCCTGAGGTAGGACAGTGAAAGTATATTGCTGGCCTTGTCAGCTGAAAGCAAACCGTTTCTGGTGGTCCTTACTAACAACTATTGGGAAAAAAGCATTTGACAGATCAATAACTGCATACCAGGTACCAGGGGATGTACTGATTTGCTCAAACAATGGTACCACATCTAGAACAGCAGCTGCAATTGGAGTTATCATCTGGTTGAGCTTATGATAATCCACTGCATTGCTTTTGATTTACTATTTTGCTAAGTCGAGGCAGTTCTAGTGGCTTCCACTTGGCCTTTCCTACTATAATAGCCCTCACTGCACGAGTTAGAGAGCCAATGTGGGGATTCTTTCCGTTGCTCAGTATGTCTATGCCAATTATACATTCTGGAACCGGGGAAATAACTACAGAATGGGTCTGGGGCCCCACTGGACCAACTGTAAGATGAACTTGAGCTAAAACTCCATTGATCACCTTACCTCCATAAATCCCTACTCTGATGGATGGGCCAGAGTGGCAATTTGGGTGCCCTGGAATTAATATCACTTCTGAACCAGTGTCTAATAATCCTTAAAATATCTGATGATTTCCTTTTCCCCAATGCACAATTACCTTGGTAAAAGGCTGTCAATCACCTTGGGAAAGGCTTGGAGGAAGATTAACAATATAAATTTGTGGCAGTGTAACAGGGTCCTCCCCCAAAGGGACCTGACCTCCCCCTCATTCAAGGGGCTCTGAGTCTGTAAACTGTCTCAAGCCTGGAAATTGACTAAGAGGCCATGACTATCTGTTTTTGTAATTCACATTTACTTGACCTAGAACTCTTTTGCCTATACAGCTCAAACAAGAATTTAGTAGACTGTCCATCCATTTTAATTATAGGTACCCCATGATCTACTAGCCAGTGCCATAAGTCTCTGTGGGTCAGATTATTTTAACTCTTGCTTTGAGTCTGCTGTCCTTTCTGATAGCCACCTTCACTTTGTCTTTGGTAATTAAGAGGTGCCACCTGGCTTCTGCCAATTCAGGATCCCATCATCCCCACTGTGTTTAAGGATTCTAGCTCAGTGACAGCAGTTCCCACATTATATCTGACATACAGAGAAGGGCAAATATAGAGCTCTTCAGGGATGATGGTGCTAGTCTCACAAATTTATCACTGTTCTGATAAAAGGTGTGTCCTCTGGATATTCCTGGGGTGTAAGAGCAGGCTTTGATAAATCCACTCTAACATTCCAATCTCTCTAAGTTTCTGGATCCCCTAATCTCCATTATACCAGGGCAGTTCTGGCATTTTAACCTCAGGTAATGCCAGCCACCTTTTGATCCATGTTTCAGCCAACCATCCAAACAGTTAATTCCTTTTCTAACCCCTTAAACTATAACATTGAATGCAGAATCTCTGCTTAGTGGGACCATATCAATAAATTTAGCCTGATCCAGCTTTACATTCCTTCCATCATTATCCCACACCCTTAAAATCCATTACTACACATATTCCCGTGATTTCTGTCTATATACATTGGAAAACGCCCACAGTTTTTTTGGAGTATATGTACCTCCTCATGGGTGACACTTTGTACCTTACCTTTTGGGAGGTAAAGTTACTTTGGTAAAGTTTTGGAACTTTAGTCTAGTTATAGGTCTGGAAGAAATGAGGGGTGTTGGTAGTGGGTCATGAAAAGACCTAGAAGTATCTTCCAAGCCAATTGCTTCAAGGCATTCATTTGCAGTTTCATCTGGTGAAACAGGATTAATCACTCTAGGGTTAACCCCTTCAGGTAGAGGTCGGGTGGCCAACTCCTCAGGGCAGGCTGGAGGTGGGGCAGTTATGTCCTCAGTGCAGACTATTACAGGGTTATCTAGAGAAGACTCAGCATGACCGAGGGTTTCAGCCTCACCCCCGACATCATTATCAATCCATATGTCACCATCCTATTTTTCAGAGTCCCACTCCTTTCCAATCACTGCCCTCACTTTAATGGCAAACACCATGCAACATTGAGATTTCAGTTTATGTTGTAAAGTTGCTACTCCAACAATAAGATTCTGAGTCTGATTTTCAGAGATCTCAAGTCTGTGGCTACAGAAAATGAGATTTTCCTTCAGGGCACTCATAGAAGTGTTTACATCTGTCATATGGCATAAACTTCTCATTTGAAGTCTTCAGCTCATCCCTTTCCCTCATCAATGTATATAGCGTATCTAACAACAACCAGCCAACATCTCTATATATCCTATTTCCACAAAACTCCATAAAGATGTCAAAAACATTATCCCCTAGAACCTGGCCTCATGTAAGTGACACATTAGAAGAATCCAATGGTGAAATTTTGACTGTCTCTTTTGCCAGCTCACCCATAGATTGGTAGTGTCAGTCTGATTACGGGAAACAGAGTCCTTAGTGCCTTTTGAGTCCAGTTGGAGTAGAAAGCCAAGTGTAAAAACCCATTTTTAAGATTCTGTTTCTTAAGAACCACTCTTGGTACCAAATTGTATTAGTTAGAGTTCTCTAGAGAAACAGAACCAGTAGGAGTTATCCATAGATACAAAATTTATAAAAAGTGTCTCACGTAACTGTGGGAATGTAGAGTCCAAGGTCTGTAGAACAGGCTGCAAGCTGGCAACTCTGATGAAAGTCTTCAATGAACTCTCAGGAGAGGCTGACTAGACAACCAGGGGAATGAAAGAGTCCAAAATCCATAGAATAGGCTGCGAAGCTGGTGACTCTGATGAAGGGTCTGGACAAACTCCACAGGAGAGGCTCACCAGTTGAAGCAGGAAGAGTGACTGTCTGTTCTGAATCCTCCTTAAAAGCCTTCCAGTGATCAGATTGAGCATCCCTTATTGCAGAAGATACTCCTCTTGGCTGATTACAAATGGAATCAGCTGTGGATGCAGCTGACATGATCATGATTTAAGTCCATGAAATGTCCTCATAGCAACAGATAGGCCAACGATTGCCTGACCAGGTGAACGGGCACCACCACCTGACCAAGTTGACACATGAACTTGACCATGACATTGTGGAACTGATATTTTGACAGGGAAATAGACAATACAGAAAACACTAAAATATAAGGCTACAGTTGAAGTTATGTTGATTAGAAAAATAGAGCAGGTTTGGGGACAGAGAGTGAGGATGGAGTATTTAATATATATTAAAGGCTCAAAGATTTGAGATTTTGTTCTTGAGTTTTGTGCCTAAACTTGAAGTTGAATTCTGCTTGGACTTGGTTGATGTTGGCAGTCCCACTCTCCTTTTCCAGGGATTGGCCTAGGTATGAACATGTGACTCCATTTTGGCCAGTAGGACTTAGGGAAGGATTGTCAGGGGCTTCTGAGAACGATTTTCCTGGAAAGAAACATGCATAAAGAAAATCTCCTTTTAGCTGTAGCTTCCCTACTTTTTGCTCATGCTGCTACCATCAGGGGAGGGGATGTGATGTTGGGAGCTGTAGCAGCTATCTTGTGACCATGAAGGGAAATATGGTGACTTGCAAAGGGTTGCAGAGTGGGGAATTAGAAAAACTTAGGTTCTGAACAAGCCCAGGGTCTCTACTTTGGAACTTCTTATTTGTTCAATATGAATGTTTTTGATAAATATTCCTAATCAATGAGAAACAAATAGGTTATAGATGTATTGAGTGATGGTTTCCCTCTGCCTTAAGACAGCTGAAGGGGTCTGAATGGCTAGATCCCCCAGCCTGGTAACCTCTGACCCCATGCCATCATTCTCTCTAAATGCTGTGGGGGTGGGGAAGGAAGGTGATGGTTGGGAAGCACTACCTGAAGCCCTTATGGGTTCAGAGTTCCACTGTTGAAGCCATACCCATCTTTGGCATGGCACCCTCCCCTCAAATATTTTGGAATTACTCCCTGTCAGGGCTTTAGGCTTTTGCACTTACCATTCCCTCTGCTGGAATGCCCTTTCTGCTCTTCTCTTTCTGGCAAACTCTTATTCACCCTTCAAAGCTCAGCTTGAAACCAAATGTTGCTTTTTGTGTGAAACTTCTCAAGTCTCTGGGCTTCCTCTCCTGGCATCCCTCTTGTGCTTCTCTTACTCCACTCCCACCCACACTGGCTGATGGTCTCTCCTGATGGAGATTGGGTCCTCCACAAGGCAGGGGCTGGGTTTTATTATCTGAGGTCTCTGCTCTTAACACAAAGACTGCAGGGCTCAGACCAGAGACTAACAATTTATTGCTGATCAGATAAATGAGCAAGGTGAGGGAGCAACCGAATGAAAGAATGAATTTTCTCGGCTGCCATACTGTGGTCAGAGACCAGGTTGGCCGCTCCTCTTCACATCCAGCCCTTGGTACAGAGCACAGCCCAGAGGTGATGCTGGCACATGGATTGCTCCAGTGATCACTAAGGTTCTCCACAAAGGTAGACCATGTGGCCCTGCTGTTGTGGGCAGGTGGAGGCTTGCCTGCTCTAAGCCCTCCTACTGCCTCTAATCTTGGGCTTCTCTCCTTGCATTTGGGCTGCCTCCCAGGGGCCAGTCCCGCCCTCATTTCTCCCCCAGGGCTCTGCCAGCTGAGTTATCCTCTCTGCCATCTCGGGGACTCCCAGATCAGCTCTCCTTCCCTCAGATGCGCTTGGGGGCTGCAGGGGGTGGCAGGGGGGACGCTGGGGATTGAGACAGGTGATGGCCCTCACTGCTCTGGGGAAAAGTAATTAGCCTGGGTTCTGTAAATCGCTTTGAAGGTACAAAAAGAAAATGCACAAGTGCCTTATCGCACAGTTGTTACCTTAAGGCTTACCTCTCCCTCTTTGCTGGGTAGGGTATGCACCCATTCCTCTCCATACCTGTTTTTCTAGAAAATCCAACTTCTGAAACCCAGGAGCTCCAGTGCATAGTGCAAGGACAGGTGTGTTGCGGTCCTTTCTGGGTGGGGCCCTGGCTCCTGAAAACCGATTCCCAGTGGCTACAGGAATCTGGGGCTTCTTTGAGGTCTGAGAGTGAAGCAAATCTGGGTTAGGATTTTGACCCAGGGGTACCCAGGCTGGGGCTTAACCTCTCTGAGCCTCAGCCACTCAGTCAAATGAGAATCATAATGCTTTCTTCAGCAACCACTATACAACAGGTGCTCAATAACTATCTTGGAACAGAGCAGACAGAGTCCACCCAGCCCCAGGCAAAGGCTAGGACTTGCTGTCTGGGCCTAGTTTCCCAGCTGCCTCACCAGGGACCACCCAGCCTGCTGCCCGCTACAGGGTAAACTCCAGCTCAGAACCGCAGAGACAGCTGACAGTGTGGGGTGGTGAAGATGCCAGCTTTCTCCCCACAGTCGGAAAGGCTTCTCAGGGCCAGGCCAGGCCAGGGGCAGGGAGCACGGTGGACCTGAAGGGGAAACTGAGGGTCAGAGAGGTCTGGTCTCCGCTCGGCTGACACTCAGCTGGGTATCCCAGCTTCAAATCCCAATGGGGATGGGGGTCAGTTCGACAGACAGGTGAGGTTTGGCAGAGGCTAAGGTCTGTGAGCTTTTTTGGTGCTTTAAAAGTTTGGCACAGGTGAGCTCAAGGTGGGCAATGCTTTCTCTTGGGAGGCCCCTCCCCCCTTAGGTCCTGGTATAGCTGCTAGGCAACAGGTGGGCCTCAGAACTGTGCTCATTTATGGCTCCAGATGAATGACGGTGGCCCTCCACCCCTACCCCCGAGGAGCTGGGAGGAGGCCAGGCTGCGGGCTCCAGATGAAAGGCCAGAGGTGCCTCCCCATCTCTACCCTTCCCCACCTGGGGCCCCCAGCCCCGACCAGCTACATCACCTGGTGCTCTGGGAGCCAAGAGCATCCTGGGAAACCAAAGCACTTCTCTTTATTCCTGCCTTCACCCGGGCCCTCACCCTCTCCACTTGGGTCTCTGCCTTGGAAGATGCATTTTACGAGGCTTAGTAAGCACTAGCCTGTAAAGGGCCCTGAGGAAGCCACTTTGATTGAGTGGTGGTTTTGGTGGCATTGGTCTAAGGCAGGCCTCCTCACCTCTCTCAGCCTCAGTTTCCTCTTCTGTAAAATAGGGATAATAATGGCCACCCTGTCAGGGTTGCTGAAGAGATTAAATAAGATAAAGAGCCAAGTGGTCTCCTGAGGGGAGAAAGAGATGTTTTTACTCCTTTGTCCAACAAATAATGATGTTTAAAGGGAGAAAGACGTAAGTTTGAGCTGATCTCTGCCCTTGAGGGACTTAAAGTATTGTGGAAGGTTAAAATGATAATGTTGGTGATGGTGGTGATGGCAATGGTGATGGTGGAAATGATGGTGATGGTGGTGGAGATGATGATGATGGCAGTGGAGATGATGGTGATGGTGGTGGAGATGATGATGATGGCTGTGATGGTAGTGGTGGAGATGATGGTGATGGTGGTGATGGTAGTGGTGGAGATGATGGTGATGGTGGTGATGGAGATGATGATGGTGGTGATTATCATGGTGGTGGTGATGGTGGTGATGGTGATGATGGTGGTGGAGATGATGGTGGTGTAGATGATGATGATGGTGATGATGGTGGTGGAGGTAATGGTGATGGTGGTGTGATGGTGGTGGAGAAGATAATGATGGTGGTGATGATGGTGATGATGGTGGTGGTGGTGATGATGGTGATGGTGGTGGTGAGGATGGTGTTGATGACAATGACGGTGGTGGTGGTGGTGATAACTATGACTAACAATTATTGAGTATTTTACTATATGTCTTTTAAAATGCTGTATATATTTTGACTCATGTCATGTCCTTCTCCATTCCATGAGGTTGTGATTTTAGGATCATTCCTAATTTTAAGGTGAGGAGTTAAAATAGAATGCAGTCAGGTCATGTTCTGAGGAGATGACACACAACTAGAAAGTGGCAGACCTATGGTTTGAACCCAGGCTGTCAGGCTCTAGACAACCTCCTTTTAACCACCAAATCATACTGCCTTCCAGAGAAGGCTGAGAAAATTTATACTACAAAGAAGTCTAGGATGAGTGCCATAAAGGAAAAAGTGCCATAAATGGGAGATGCCCCACTGGTCTTCCCAAACCACATCCCTCTCCTGCTCACAGACCTTCAGTGGTTCCCCATCACCTACAGGACCAACCCAGAGCTTTGGGTAACTTGACACCTATGTCCTCCCCAGCCTCACTTTCACCTCCCACTTCACCTGCTGGCATTGTTCTCTCCACCTAGCATGCCTTTTATCCATTTCCACCAGCCCAGCTCCTGGCCATGCAGTTACCCAACTCCAACACTGCTGCCCTCACCCAATGCCCCAAGCCAGAAGGATTCCCTGGAGTTAAAGCAAATAGTCACCCCATCTCTCTCCTGGGTTAGTGAGAGCCTGGGCCTACCAGCCAGACATCATCTCTCCAGAAGACTCCATGACATGCTAGGTTTTAAAACCATGATTGTTTGGTCACATTTTCTTCTTTTTAAAACCTTGAGTTTACAGTTGATATATATATATATATATATATACCCATTGTAGAAAAATCTGGAATATAGGAAAGCAAAAGTGAAAACTATCTTTTGTAATTCTGTACTGGAAACACTATGGGGCTTGGATTGCCAAGGTCCTTTATTTTTTTTTATCCCTAACAATACTTAGTTTTCAAAGATTTTATTTAAACTTCTATAGGCAAGGAGAAGTCCCACTTTTTCCTTTTATTATTGTAAGTTTTATTCCCTCAGAAGACCAGTAAATGCTCTTTGCATCTAGCTTAGATCCCTCTTGGGGAATTCACCGCAGACTATGCCCCCCCAAATGGTTGATGCCCTGAGAAGCTACCATCTGGGGGTCAGAGGTGGGTGAGAAAAAGGGACTTCGTTGGAATCTAGTCAGAAAGCTGAAGGGCTCTGAGAACCCCATAATGTGGAAATAAAGTAAAGCTCAGGGGCTCAGAGCATCCCATAATGTGAGGGCTAGAGGATTCCTAGGTAACCCCCACAGCTCTACAAGGATGAGCGCCTTTGTCCTGTCCAGCCATACATCCCCGTGGTCTAGCACAGTGCCTGACCCAGAACAGGTGCTCAATAAATGTTTGTTGAATGAGTAAGTGAAGTGTGGAGGAACCACATGGACCTAAGAGCAGAGGATCTTGCAATGGTCCTTTGCCTCTAGGAGGGAAACCCAGAGGCCAGGATGGGGTGTGGGGACCTCATGGTGGGGTCGAGGGTCTCACCTGCCCACCCATCCTGGGGCAAAGGAAGTGGAGGCCGCCATGTCAGAGGCCCAAGGGCTGCCTGACTGGGAAGCCATTTGTCACCTGTAGCAAAGGGAGGGATGTGGAACTGGAGAGACCAAAGTTAGAAGGGCATGGAGAGAGGAGTGTGTTTGCGGGGAGGGGAAGGGCTGCCCACTTTCTCCAAGAAACAGGAAGCCCAGATCCTTAGCATCTGGAAATGTTTGAGTCTCACCTAAAGACCCAGATTCAGAGAGCAGGAGCTACCTTTGACACGTAGGACTCTTTCCACCGTGGGTCCAGTACTATATGCAGCTCTGTATGTGCTTCCATTCCTTCCTTCGACCCTCACAACACGTCACACCCAAGGTCACACCACCGAGGGTCAGGACTCACACCCAGGCAGAGCCTGTGCAGTCGCGTGGAGTGTTACCGTTAGAACTCAAAGCACTTAGAGGAAAAACCAAAGTCTGGCCACAGTGCCTCTCAGTTCTCACTCATCTCCTACCACTCCACTCTCCCTCTGTGACTTCTGTAGCTCCAGCTGCAAAACCTCACTCCAGCTTCAGGGCCTTTGCATGTCCCATTCCCTCTGCTTGAGTGGCTTATTGCCTTGCCTCCAGGGCCATGCTTGAAAATCAAGAAACTGTCTCTGGAAATCAGAGGCATTGTCTGATCAACTGGTGTGACAGACACTCCTGGCTACCCCCACACCCAGCCCCATCGTTCTCCAGATCTGTGCCGTCCAATATTGCAGCATCAGCCATGTGTGGTTACTGAACACTTAAAATGTGGTTAATTGGAGTTGAGATGTGCTAAAAGTATAAAATATACACTGGATTGCGAGGACTTAGTAGGAATGCAAAATTAATGAAATGAATTTCATCGATAATTTTTATTTCGATTACATGTTGAAATGACGATAATTTGGGTATACTGGGTTAAATGAAACATACTCGTTTCATCTGATTCTTTTTTCTCTTTTCAAAGAGGCTATGAGGGTGGTGCAATGGTGGCTCAGTGGCAGAGTTCTCGCCTGCCATGCCGGAGACCCGAGCTTGATTCTTGAAGCTTGTCCATGCAAAAAAAATAAATAAATAAAAGTGGCTATGAAAAAATTTAGAATTACATGCACGGCTTGGAACATTCTGGCACTGTCCCCCTGAACTCTTTGTCATCAGAGCATTCATGCTATAGGTTGCACTGCCCATTTAGTTGTTTATGGTTATCAGCTCTTCCCCAGGAGAATGCCAGCTCCTGGAGAACAGGGATTTGTGTTCTCACCGGGAGAATCTCACTCTCTGCCCAGAGGTTCCAATGGGGGTCCTCTGCGCGGTTGTCTGACAAGCTCTGGCAGGTGGGAGAGGCTGGGGAACCTGCCATATTTGCTGACTCACAGATGAACTGGACAACATAATTAAACCAACTGTCCCTTGGGGGAGGCCGCCATCTTTCATGCGACCCTCTGGAAGGCAGTAGAAACGGAGGGGCTGGGTCAATTGGTCAGGATGTCCCAGTGGCTTCTGGGGTAAGAGCAAGGACCAGAGGGGCCTGGGGACACATAGGTGGATATGACACAGTCTACAGCTTTCAGAAAGAGTCTCAGATATTTCTAGTGAGGTAAACGGAGGGCAGGGGCAGGGAGCCTGTGGTCAGAGAAGGGCCGTGGGATTCCGGGAGGAAATGACATGTACCCCGGGCTGGGAAGAGTGTTCTGGCAGGAAGTTCAACTTGTGCAAAGGCTGGGAGGTATGAGGTAGCATGTGGGTTTGGGGGTGGGCATGGAGGCAGCTGTGGCTGGAGCGACAGTGGAGGCTGGGCAGGAGGGAGTGTCGCGAGCCTGGCTGGGCCTGAGTGGACTCAAGTGGCAGTGGTGGGTGTGCTGCAGTTGCCCAGCTGCCAGGCTCCTGGCTGCTGCTCCAGGGCTGCGTGGAATAGGGCCATCCAGGTTGTCGAGGGGGCCGGAGGACCCTGGGGATCTTGCTGGAAGGTTGCCCGGCACTAGTTCATCTATGATTGCCCAGGAGAGATGGCTGTCTGGCACTCTTTGCACCTCTCCCAGCACGGGGCACTCACTCCTTCCCGGGCAGCTCACAACTGGGATGAATATTTTCCCCGACCAAGCCCAAACCTTCCTCCCCAAGGATGTGGGTCTAGTCCTCAGGGACGTAGATCTGCCCTCTCTCCTCGTCCACCCTGCAGAGACTGGGATGGTGATGGGTCCCTGAGACTGCCCTTCTCCAGGGGAACCACTCGAGACCTGCACAGACCCAGCTCCGGCCTGCCCCCTCCTATGGCACAGCTTGAGTCTGCCTCTGCCCTTTGTGCCAGGAGCTGCAGGGAAGATGGTGCCATCCCTGCCTGCAGTACCAGAGGGTGGGGTGTCCCATAAATTTGACTGTGAACTTGGGCATGTGATGCCCTTTTTGCCTGCCTCAGTTTCCTCCTTTGGAAAATGGGTGTGACTCACAGAGCTTCCCTGGCAAGGTGAGACCCTTGAAATGCCCTTGGCTCGGGCCTGGCCCCTGTGGGGGTGTCCTTCTTTCTCTGAGGGCTGGGGACTGAGCATGGACTGCCAAGTGGGTGGGTGGGCAGATCTGGCCATTACGGGATTAAGGGGAGGCTGGCTCTGGAATTATCACCACCACCTCCTCCTTACTGTGGGGAGACCAGGGGGGCAGGGCTGGGGGCAGTCAGGGAGCCAGGAGTGGTTTAACACCTGCACGTAATTACCAAAGGATCTACCTTCTGGAATTATTTTTATCTTAATCTTTTATTTGGTTCCAAATAAAATAAGAGAAGGGCCAAGAGGTATTAGGAAGGAGGCAGCAGGGAGCTGCTGGGGACGCCAGGAGGTTATGGGGCCCCTCATTTCATCAGTTCAGGACCCCGTCCCCAGGGCACTGGGACTTATCTGGCTGTCTGCAGGGGATGTCCAGCTGCCATGGGGCCTGGCAGCTCACCTGGGAAATATGGGGGGCCCTGCTTAAGTCAAGGGGACCCTGTCCTGCTGTTGGGAGGGTGTGTGAGCGAGTGTGCATGAGTGCGTGGGTGTGCATACATGTGAGTGTACATACTTGTGTAAGGATGTGCATATATGAGAGAGCATGCATGCATGGGTGTGCATTTGAATGTGTATACAAGTTGTGTGTGTGCAGGAGTATATGAGTGTGCACACATGTATATGTGAGAATGGGACAGGGGAGAGAGAAGCTGTGCCTGTGAGCCTGTGTCTGTGTGTGTCTGAGTTGGCATGTGGTAAGAGCCTTTGGCTGTGGCTGACTGTGTGTCTGTGTGTCCGTGTGTCTGTGGGACTAGAATATATGTGGATAAGGAGCCATGAGCTGACTGGATGGGTGGGGGGTGCGTGTGTGCCTGTGGTGTGATAGCATGTGTCTGTGAGGAGAGATGCTGGTCCGTGTAGGTTGTGTGACAGTGTTTGATTGTGAGTGTGTGACCCAAGCAGGAGGGGCCTTGAGGAGGCTGTGGGTGGGGAGAGGCAGTGGGAGTGTGCATTCCGGGGGTGTTAGGGTTGAGGTGGGATGCTGGGTCAGCGGCGGTGACAGCTGTGTGTGTCAAGTGGTGAATGTGTGCACGGCTGTTTCTGGATGGCTGAGTGGGTGTGAGGGTATGTGTGTTTAGCCTGTGCCTAGACTGCGGTGTGTGTGTGTGTGTGTGAGTGATGAGTGGGGGTGTGCTCATGGCTGTGTGCTCCTATAGGTTCTATCGTGTTTATTTGGGAGGGTGGCAGGTGGCCTTATGTCTGTGGGATTGCACAGCTGGTTGTGTGTGTGTGGGGGGGGTTGCTAACCTTGGGTGGGGTGGCACAACCAGTGGTGTGCTGATTGAAGTCTGATATGTGGCTTTCTGGAAGAGTCAAGCTCTGGTTGATGGCAGTTGCCGATTTCCATGGTGTAAATACTCCCACTCTGGCTGATTTCCAGCTCCCGACGTCCAGGAGGCCAGGGAATGCAGAACTGGGAAGAACTGTGCACAGTCAGATCTTGTGAGCCTATTACACTCACCCCTAGGACCCCATGTGCGGCTGAGGTTGCTCAACTGGGGCTGGACTCAACAATTCGGGAGCTCCCTGCCTTCCCCACCTTTGTCCCTTCTGTAAAATGGAGTGAGCACTGCTCTGATTTGGGCACCAGGGCCTCAGAAATACACCAGGGATGGGCCCGCCTGGTGGGAAGGAGTGGGTCTTGAGGGTCACAGCATTGCCTGTGGACATACAGAGGGTCAGCCTGGAACCGGGAGGAGGTGGCTTGATGTCAGCACTTAGGGGGGTTTTCCAAAAGCTGGGTCTCTCCTGCTCGCTGAGCTTTAGTTTCCCCAGTAAGAGCAGGATGTGGTGGAGCCCCGAAAACCTGACTCCTGCTTTGCTCTCCTGACTCTGGACTCCGGGACATGGAGATTCCTTGGGGGTTAAGGGAAGAATTCCACAGAAAGCAGGTGAAGGACTGAATTAGAAACAGCCCAGACTTTGGGGTCAGGCATATTTGGGGCCTCAGCTGACTGATCTGTAAAATGGGTGGGGATCCTTCAAGGACTGTGAGCTGATGAAAGGAGATTGTCACTTCTTGCGCACAGAACAAAGGCCCAATCAGTCCCACTCTGGGGCCAGGATAAGCCAGGGCAGGGCCTCGTGCTGCCGGGGAGCTGGGGTCCAGGTTGGGAACATAAGTGAGTTCTGACATTGCTGCCAGCACAACTCAGGAAGGTTGTCTCCAGAGTAAGTCTGGGGTGGAGGGTGGGGTGAGGGCTCTCAAGACCCTGATGGGGCAAGACAGCGCTGAAAGTAGTGCGACTGGAACTGGGGGCCATGCAGGAAGGGCCTGAGCTTCTCTTTGCACCTGGTTCCTGGCTATCTGATCCGTCCTGAGAAAGTGCAGATTGCTCTGGGAAGTACCTGCTAAAGCAGAGGCCGAAATTCAAAGCACTAGATTCAGGATTAGAAAAGCTGCCCATTACAGGTCTACCTCATTGACTCTGAGATCTGGGCCTGCTAACATAGCCTCGTTGAATATACATTTCTGTGTCTGGGCAATGGGGCCGAGTGTTTCTCATGTCTCTAGGGATTAAATGGGAGGTGGGGGGCACTGGAATGGCTGCTGATACCTCGCCTCGGCAACCCCAAGCCCTATCCTGCCTGAGGATGGGAACCACGTTTCCCAGAATCCTCTTCCCCTTGCCATCCCCTGCTGGAGTCTGATAATGACAGGAGCTCATGTGAGATTTGGAGGATGGAGATGAGGTGGAAGTTCTCATTGCTAGGGAGGTAGAGATGGTTGGACATGCGACCAATGTAGATGCTTTGTCACTGGTGGTAGGTTCCTCTAGTGCTGTTCTGTCCAATATGTTGCCTTCACAGACCTCTCCACGGGCTCCCACTCTGTTCTCCTACGTGGGTGGCCAGACACACCACTTCTCAGATTTCCCCGGAAGTTCTGGCCTTTGCCCCGTGCTGTTCCATGATGTCAGAGCTGGCTTTTGGTGTTTAGTTTCTGTAATTCTCCGCTTCCCCCACCCCTCTGTGTGCCTCTAGCTCTTCCCACAGCTGTGTAATTGCCAGCCCCTGTATTAGACTCTTTACTCCTGTAATGCTTGTAGTGGTTTTGCTTTCCTGACCGAATGCAGACTGATAGAGGTTTGAGTATCAAAAGTGTTTCCAGGGGAGGAAAAAAAAAAGCTTTGAGGATGGTATTCTGTCATCATCCAATTTAAGGGGCTTACTGACCTCATTTACACTGATAGAGGCGGTATTCATACCATGTGGCAAAATTGTTACTTACATTATCACCTGTAATCACCTGAAGTCAGGTATCTAGAGAAGGCAAGGCTTTGGGTTTAGTAGGAATTAATAGTGAAAATGAGGAGTATGAGAACTGTGGCATTGGCTGGCTGCTTCTGACTGTGAAGAAGAACTTGGGGGATGAGGTGGGACAGGGAGTGATGAACTCAGGGCTTTAAATTCCCAGCTCAAAGATCTGCTAAGGAAATATGAAAGACTCCTGTTTTTGTAGCTTTGGGATCAAGATCTGTGAACATCCAACCCATAGCTTGATCTTGTAAATGGCTGAAGATTTAAATTAATGACCCAGGAGGATGCCTTTCATTACAGATAAGGTGCTAGTCAGGAAAAAGTGGGACCCTGAAATTTGGAGCGGGAAGGTTGGGCAGATTCTAATAAAACTAAAGACCTTAAGCCTCCAAATTCTACCAAGTCCTTCTGCTGTTAGAAGCCTCCTCTTTCCTGAGGAATCTGTAAAGCCCTCTTCTCAACTCATCATCTTGCAGAGAAATGATGATTCTCTTCAGGGCCCCTGTCACTCCCACTGCCATCTCTCATGGCTTCTACACCCATGAACAGACTCAATTCTTGGCAGGGTCCAGCAGGGGACAAGCACAGAGTCTAGCCTGGTAGGAGATACAACACATACCAAAAAGGAGTGCAAGATTTTGACGTTTTATATTGACAGAAAACTGGTGGACTGTATGTGGGAAGAGGTCACACCAGGGTGTGGAGAGTATAGTTTTGTATCATGCCACTTTTATTGATAAGGATGCAATGTCAGAAATCTGGATTCGATGGGATGGCTTGAGCAGCTGAAAGTGGCACTATCATTTGGTTCCATCTACTGACTGGAACCTGAATCCCAAAGTGGACAATGTGGAGTAAAGCTGAGAGGGGAGACTTCCTTGATATAAGGTGGAGGAGGGACTCTCCAGGGAGGTAGGTATGCTGGGGTAGGTTTTATGTGATGTGCTGCTCCACCACTGCCAAACGACCCCCTTCCCCTGAGAAGATTCAGAGGACATGACCTTCTCAAAGGCTTTGATTCACAGTGGCCTCCTTGAAGAGTTGTGTAAGACCAAGACTCAGGCAACCGGAGCTGAGGGAAAAGGGTGATATGGAGTGGGTAGGGGAAGAAGGGGCTATGAATGCGACTAAGACCACATGACCAGTTGCAGAAATGAAAGCCATAGAATTTATGTGTATTTCTTCTTGTTTTCATATGAATATATTTGTTTCTATGATATTAATCCATTGTTTTTGTTACACACCCCCTTCCATTTCCACACTATTAAAATACAAGGTATGCGTTTTAAACCACGGACTATAGCTAACAATAATATCTTAATTATCTTTCATCAATAGTAATAAATATATCACATCAACACTGGGGGTCAATAATAGCAGGGTATAAGGGGTATGGGATGTTTTGGGTTTTCTTTTTCTTTTTGGGGGGGAATAATGAAAATGTTCTAAAATTGATTGTGGAGATGATGTAATGATAGTGGGAGCCATTGATTATACACTTTGGATGGGTTGTATGGTGTGTGAAGATATTTCAATAAAGTTGCATTATATGTATAAGGTATGCTAATAGTGGTGAACCTATGTCTCAGCATTTGTTACAGACATCAAATTGGGTGTGTGGCTCAGAAGAGATAAAATGAACTGTAAGACTTATGTCTTCTGATAGGGAGAGGGTTAGCATGTCTTCAGTTGGTTGAGAGAGTCAACTGCTCTATTAGTTATAGACACTATGTTATAAAAGTCCTTATTCAGAAATTAATATGATTCAAAAGGGTGTGAATGAACGCCACACAGGAATGCCACCTTGGCAAAGAATGGGCCATATTGGGTTAGTCTGTTGTCAACTTGGCCCTATATTTAGGCAGGGAACCATGTTTCCCAGAACCCCTTCCATGTTTGGCTTCAGGAAAGAGTTTTCCAATGAGAGGTATTTTCGTGAAATTGAGAGGCAGGTAGAGCTTGGCTCAGGTATGTTGAGGTCAACCAGACAGTGACCTCTACATGAGTTCCCACTTTGCGGTCCCATCTTGGGAGCCAGACCATGCAGCTTTTCCTGCTGGTATTATATATCAGCTGAGATGCAAAACAACTTCTGCAGGATGCTTCAAGGATAACGATATTTTGGGGGTACCCCAAACCTTAGGGAGTTGTTAAAATGGCAGAATCCAGGGCCCCATCCCAAAGCTGTTAAATCAGCCAAGATTTCTTGGTACTAGGAGGTCTGCATGTTTAATAAGTCATGTCCCTGCAGGCACCTGTGATGGTGTGGAAGCCTGTGGAAGAACGTGGACCTTATCTCCTGACTTGCTGAGTGTGTAGTTATTAGGTTCTCCACATGCCAAATAGAAGAAAGACTCTAACTAGCTAAGAATTTGGATGGTTCTGAAGATTCTGTAATAATAAAATCAAATAACTCCCAAATTCAACATTGTGTAGTTACAAAGTTCCCAGCAATATTTGCCAAAATGGAGGATGCAGAGCCCTGGGGGTCAAGTTGATTTTAGGTGGCACTAGGAAAAAAAAAATTTCTATTTTAAGAGATAAGGCATAACAAACCCATTGCATTCTGTGGCTATTTTCTATGGTTATGTTAACCAGGTAGTAGGCTGAACAAGGAGTCAGTTTGACTTAAAATATAAATAACATAGAGGTGGACAGTGATAATGACATACATCATCAGAAGCACCCCTTCCCAAATAGACACTGAGAAGTGTATATCACTTCTATGGCATTCTTCCCCCCCCCCCCACATAACTTCATTTTAATCATGAAAAAATATCAGACAAGTCCCAACTGGAGGCCTTTCTACAAAATAACTGACCAGTATTCTTCCAAAGTATCAAACAGAACACTACAAACAAGACAAGACTGAGGAACGGTCCCAAATTGTTAGATACCAAAGACACTTGACAACTACATGGAATATAAGATTCTAGATTGAGTTTGGGGCCAGAAAAAGGACAGTCCTGAGAAAATTTGCCAAATTCAAATAAGGTCTATCTAATGGTTAATGATATTTTAACCATGACAATTTCTTGGTTTCACTAATTGCACTATGGTTATGCAAAATATTAGCATCAGTGAAGGCTACCCGAGAAATCTTTATACTATCTTTGTAAGTTTAAAAGGTAAAAAAGAAGATATATGGTATCGGAATAAGGAAAAAAAATAGTTGGTCGATGTGGAGAGGGCCAAAGTATTGCAGGAGGTATGGAGCATAAAAATAAAAATACTCTTAAAAGAATGAAAAGACAAGATATTTTCTTCTGCAGACCAGGAGGAAATATTTGCAAAACACATATTTGATAAAGGACTGGTATCCAAAATATATAAGAAACTCTTAAAACTTAATAAGAAAAAGAACAGCCCAATTAAGAAAATAGGCAAAAGATCTGAACAAATATCTGATCAAAGAAGATATACGCATGGCAGATAAGTACATGAAAAGTTGCTCAACCGCATATATCATTAGGGAATTGCAAATTAAAACAACGTTGAGAAACCAGTACACCTCTATTAGATTGGTTAAAATCCAAAACACTGACAACATCAAATGCCAATGAAAATGCAGAGCCACAGGAACTCTCATTCATTGCTAGGGGGAATGCAACATGGTACCGTCACTTTGGAAGACAGTTTGGCAGTTTCTTACAAGGCTAAATGCAGGCATATCATATCATCCAGAATTGCCTTCCTAGGATTTGCCCAAATGAATGGAAAACTTATGTCTATGCAAAAACTTGCACACAAATGTTTATAGCAGCTTTATTCATTATTGCCAAATCTTGAAAGCAACCAAGATGTCCTTCAATAGGTAAATGGATAAATGAACTGTGAGACCTCCACACAGTGGAATATTATTCAGTGATAGAAAGAAACGAGCTCTCCAGTCATTGAAAAGACACAGAGGAAACTTAAGTGCATGTTGCTGAGTGGAAGAAGCCAGTCTGAAAAGGCTGCGTATTGTGTGATTCCAACTATTAGCCATTCTGGAAAAGGCAAAACTCTAGAGACAGTAAAGAAGTCCGTGGTTGCCAGGGGTTCAGGGAGGGTAGGGAAGGGATGAATTGGGGTGGGGCATGGGACATTTTTTAGGGTAGTGAAAATATTCTGCTTGATACTGTCATGCAGTTTATTATGCATTTATTAAAACCCATTGAACCATACAACACAGAGAGGGAGCTCTCATGTAATGATGGCCTCTAGTTAATAACAATGTATCAGTATTGGTTCATCATCATTTCTAACAAATGCACCACCCAAGATGTTAATACTAGGGGAAACTGCAGGGGTTGGAGAAAGAGTATATGGGGGAAGAGTATACGAGACACTTGGCAGAGCAAGATGGCAGCATAGTGAGGTGTGGAATGCAGTTCATTCTCCAGAGCAGCTAGAAAATAGCCAGGAACTGTATGGAAAAATTGTTGGGGATGCATCAGTGACCAGACCCACATTGCATACCTGTCTGCACTGGGTGGAATGGCTGAGATCCCACATAGAACTGTAAATATCCCAGGCCATGGTGCCCAGTGCCCCTTCTCAACAGGCACAGCAGGCTGGTTCCATGAGGGAAAGGAAACAGACTTTACTAGTAGCAAGGGCTTAGCTCAGCCAAGCTCCAGCTGTGAAATTAATTAACAAAATCTGACTACTGAAAACAGGACCTGAGGACAGATAAACCTGAAGTAAGCATTAAAGGAACCAGGAGTTTTCACCCAGGCAAACAGAGGGCAGGACTGACAGAAAAAAAAAGAAAGAGAGAGAGAGAGAGACTTTTTGAGTTGGACAGCACAAAATATTGGAAAAGGGCTGAATCCCAAAGAAAGGAGGCCCATAGAGCATGGGGACACATGAAGCTACATACCAACCCCAGGTCTTGATTGGCAAACCCAGGGAGCAGAGGTCCAGCTCTGAAAAGGCTTTTATTTTTTTTAACTTCTTAACAGATCATTAGATAGTACTGCAAGTACTCTCAGGTCCCAACACTTCCCCAGGCAAGGGCAGACTTAAGGGATGTCTGAGAGACAAAGTAAATAGTCAGGTGGGTGGGGAGAATTCCCTAAAGGGTGTACCTTCCACAAGAAAAGGAGGGGCAGGGCCCAGCTCAAGTGGAGGCCCTCCTTCAAGGAATTCAGGCCCTGGGGCTGGAAAACAGAAGCAACCAAAGCCTGCCTACTACCTCAGCCTCCATATCAACCACACTCCTGGCAAGAAGAAGGTGCTGAAATTAAAGGCACCATGTCACTTTATGCTAAGGAAGAGTTGTAGGAAGACAAGCACAACATGCTGGGTAGGATAGGAAAAACATAGAGTCTAGAGGCTTCGTAGGAAAGTCTGACAACCTGCTGAGTCTCAGCCTTCAGAAAACTAGATACTGGTTACACCCATCTCCTGAGACTTAGCCTGTCTGGTCTGGGAAAATCTGACTGGGGTCTATAACATCTGAGAAGACCCTTCTCAAAGAAAAAGCTTCATATAGGCAGAGCAAGAAACAGAAAAAGAAGAACTGAAAAATTCTGATCAGTTAAGAGAACCTATGCTAGAGGTCTCGAATAAGTTGATCTGAACGCCAAAGAACAGATAGAGAACAAAGCTATTCAACAAGAAAAACCTAGGTAAAAGAGTGAAAACAAACTATAATAAACTAGTTAAGGAAATCAAATGCCAAAATGTCAGCAAAAAATAAGAGCTATACTAGGAAAATTGAAGATATGGCTCAGCGAAAAGAATAAACCAATACTTCCAATGAGAGACAGTAGTTGAAACAACTAATTCAGAATGTTTGAACAGACATAGAAAAAATCTCATCAAAAATCAAATTAATGAATTGAGGGAGGATATAAAGAAGACAGTGGATGAACTTAAAGAAGAACTTGAACGTTTCAAAACAAATCACAGAACTTATGGGAATGAAATGTATGGTAGAAGAGATGAAAAGAAAAAAAACAATGGAAACCTACAATAGATTTGAAGAGGCAGAAGAAAGGATTAGTGAACTAGAGGACTGGACATCTGAAATCTGACACAAAAGAAAATATTGGGAAAAAATGGAAAAATATGAACAAGGTCTCAAGGAATTGAATAATTACATGAAGCACAGAAGAAGAGAAAGGAAAAATAGTGGAAAGACTAATGGAGGAAATAATCACTGAAAATTTCCCATCTTTTATGAAAGACATAAAATAGACCTATTCCAAGACACTGTTCAGATTGTCAAATGTCAAAGACAAAGAGAATTTTGAAAGCCACAAAAGAAAAGTAATCCATCACATACAAGGGAAGCTTGATAAGACAATGTGTGGATTTCTCAGCAGAAACCGTGGAGATGAGAAGACAGTGATATGATATATATATATATATATATAAGATTCTGAAAGAGAGAAACTGTCTACTAAGAATCCCATACTCAGCAAAATGCTCCTTCAAAAACAAGGGGGAAATTAGAATTTTTCAGAAGTTGCTGAGAGAATTTGTGACTAAGAGACCAGCTGTACAAGAAATACTAAAGGGAGCACTACAGACAGATAGGAAAAGACAGGAGAGAGAGGTCTGGAGAAGAGTGTAGAAATGAAGACTATCAGTAAAAGTAAAAGCAGAAGAAAAAAAAGATATGACATATAAAATCCAAAAGACAAAACAGTAGAAGCAAGTACTGCCTTTACAGTAATAGCATTAAATTACTGGATTAAACTCCCCAATCAAAAGACATAGACTGGCAGAATGGATTAAAAAACAGGACCCATCTGTATGCTGTCTATGGGAGACTCACTTAAAACCCAAAAGGTCAAAAATAGGTTAAAAGTGAAAGTTTGGAAAAAGATATTTCATGCAAATCAGAACCAGAAAAGGGCAGGGGTAGCTATACTAATATTTGACAAATGGGACTTCAATTATAAAACAATTAAAAGAGACAAAGAAGGACACTATGTATTAATAAAAGGAACAATGCAACAAGAAGACATAGCAATGATAAATATTTATGCACCAAGTCAGAGTGCCCCAAAATACCTGAGGCAAACACTGACAACACTGAAGGGAGAAGTAGACACCTCTGTCATAATAGTTGGAGACTTCAGTTCCCCACTCTCATCAATGGTTAGAGCATCTAGATAGGGGATCAATAAGGAAACAGAGATTTTGAATAATATAATAAATGAACTAGATTTAACAGAAATTTACAGAACATTACACTCCACAACAGCAGGATACACATTTTCCTCACGGGCTTATGGATTATCCTCAAGGATAGACCATATGCTGGGTCACAAAGAAAGTCTCAATAAATTTAAAATGATTGAAATGATACAAAACACATTCTTGGATCATAACGGAAGGAAACTGGAAATCAATAACAGGCAGAGGTCCAGAAAATTCACACAAAAATGTGGAGGGTAAACAACACTCTTAAACAACCAGTGTGTCAGGGAAGAAATTACACGATAAATCAGTAAATATCTTGCAGCAAATGAAATTGAAAACACAACATATCAAAATTCATGGGATACAGCAATGGTGGTGCTGAGAGGGATATTTATTACCTTAAATGCCTATATTAATGAAAAAGAAAGAGCAAAATTCAAGGAATTAACTAACCCCAAAGCAAACAAAAGAAAAGAAATAATGAAGATTAGAGGAGAAATAAATGAAATTGAGAATATGAGAACAACAGAGAAAATCAACAAAACAAGAAGTTGGTTCTTTGAGAAAATCAATAAAATTGATGGATCCTTAGCTAGGCAGACAAAAAGATGGAGAGAGAGAGAGAGGGAGAAAGAGAGAGGGAGGGGTGGGGAGAGAATGGATGCAAATAGATAAAATCAGAAATGGAAGAGACATAACTACAGACCCTACAGAAACAAAGGAGGTAATGAGAAGATATTATCAGCAACTATATGCCAATAAATTAGACAACATAGAAGAAATGGACAACTTTCTAGATAAGCATGAACAACCATCATTGACTAGAGAAGAAATGGAAGACCTCAACAAACCAATCATAAGTAAAGGGATTGAATCAGTCATCAAGAAGCTGCCAAAAAAGAAAAGTCCAGGACCAGATGGCTTCACATGTGAATTCTACCAAGCATTCAAGAAAGAATTAGTACCAATCCTGCTCAAACTCTTCAAAAAAATTAAAGAGGAGGGAAAGCTCCCTAACTCATTCATGAAGCCATCATCACCTTCATATCAAAGCCAAAGATACAAGAAAAGAAAATTACAGACCAATCCCTTTTGTGACTATAGATGCAAAAATTCTGAACAAAATACTCACAGATCTAATCCAGCAGCATATTAAAAGAATTATGCACTAAAAGAATTATGACTAAGTGGGATTTATTCCATATATGCAAGGGTGGTTCAACACAAGAATATCAATTAATATAATACACCATATCAACAAATCAAAGCAGAAAAACCACAGGATCATCTCAATTGATGCAGAAAAGATATTTGACAAAATTCAACATCCCTTCTAAATGAAAACACTTCAAAGGATAGGAATAGAAGGGAACTTCCTCAACATGATAAAGGGAAGATATGAAAAACCCACAGCTACAAGATCCTCAATGAGGAAACACTGAAAGCTTTCTCTCTAAGATCAGGAACAAGGCAAGGATGCCTACTGTCACCACTGTTATTCAACATTATGCTGGAAGTTCTAGCCAGAGAAATTAGACAAGAAAAAGAAATACAAGGCATCAAAACTGGTAAGGCATCACTGTTTGCAGATGATATGATACTATATGTGGAAAATCCTGAAAAATCCACAGCAAAACTAGTAGAGCTAACAAATGAGTACAGCAAAATGGCAGAGTACAAGATCAACACTCCAAAATCAGTAGTGTTTCTATACCCTAGTGATGAGCAATTGGAAGAGGAAATCAAGAAAAAGATCAATTTACAATTGCAACCAAAAGAATAAAATAATTAGGAATAAATTTAACTAAGGATACAAAAGACCTATACACAGAAAACTACAAGGAATTGGTAAAAGAAATCATGGAAGACCTAAATAAATGCAAGAGCATACCATATTCATGGACTGGAAGACTAGGTGTAGTTAAGATGTCAATTCTACCCAAATTTATTTGTCGATTCAGTGCAATACCAATTAAAATCACAACAACTTACTTTGCAGAAATAGAAAAAACAATAACCAAATTTACTTGGAAGGGTAGGGTGCTAAATAGCTAAAAACATCTTAAGAAACAAAAATGGAGAGGGAGTTCTCACGCTTCTTGACCTTAAATCATATTACAAAGCTACAGCGGTCAAAAGAGCATGATACTGGCATAAAGACAGATATACTGACCAAAGGAATAGAATTGGATGTTCAGAGATAGATCCTCTCTCATCTATGGACAACTGATCTTTGATAAGGCTGTCAAGCTGACCCAACTGGGACAGAGCAGCCTCTTCAATAAATGGTGCTTGGAGAATTGGATATCCATATGCAAAAGAATGAAAGAGTATCCATGCCTCACACCCTACACAAAAATGAACTCAAAATGAATCAAAGACCTAAATATTAGAGCTAAGATCATAAAACTTTTAGTAAAAAGTTTAGGGAAATATAAATCTGGTAATAGAAGGTAGATAAATTATATCTCCTCAAAATTAAACACTTGTGTGCATCAAAGAACTTTGCCAGGAAAGTAAAAATGCAGCCTGTGCAATGGGAGACAATATTCTTAATATCCAGAATAAATAGATTCTACAGCTTAACAACAAAAAGACAAACAACCCAGTAAAAAAAATGGGCAAAAGACATGAACGGACATTTTTCAGAAGAGGAAATACAAATGGTTAAAAGGCACATGAAAAGATGCTCAACTTCGCTGGCTATTTAGGGAAATGCAAATCAAAATCACAATGAGATATCATCTCAGACCCACTAGATTGGCCATTATGAAAAAAAAAAAAACTCAGAAAAGAAAACAACAAGTGCTGGAGAAGATGTGGAGAAAGAGGCACACTTATCCACTATGGGTGGGAATGTCAAATGGTACAACTGCTGTGGAAGGCATTTTGGTGGTTCCTCAGGAAGTTAAGTATAGAATTGCCAGATGATCTAGCAATCCCATCATTAGGTATATATTCAGAGGAACTGAAGGGCACCAATGAACATTTGTACACCAGTGTTTATACCAGCATTATTTATGATTGCCAAAAGAAGGAAACAGCCCAATTGTTCATCAATGGATGAGTGGCTAAACAAGCTTTGGTACATACATATGATGGAATATTATACAGGTGTAAGATAGAATAAAGTCATGAAGCATGTAACAACATGGATGAACCTCGAGGACATTATGCTGAATGAAATTAGCCAGAAACAAAAGGACATATACCGTGTGGACTCACTAATATGAACTAACATTAATGAGTAAACTTTGAGAGTTAAAGTTAAGAACACAGGCTATCAGGATAGAAATATGGCAGAGGTTGGGCATCTTGGGCTGAATGAACACAGTGTGCAACAGGACTGATTGTAAAAATTCAGCAGTGGATAGCACAATATCATCTGATGCTGGCATAATAATATAAGTACACTGAATGAAGCTGAATGTGAGTATGATTAAGGGAGAAAGGTTGGGGGTACATATGACACCAGAAGGAAAGCTAGAGGTTAAAGACTAAGATGGTATAAGTTAAGAATGCCCAGAGTGGACAATGATGTTGATTAAATGTACAAATATAAGAACGTTTTTGTATGAGGGAGAACAAATGGGATAGTATACAGGAAAAAATACAGTCAGTGCCAACTAGGGTCTGTAGTCAACAGTAACATTGTAACATGCTTCCGCGGAATGTAACAAAGGCATTATGTCAAAACAAAAAATGTCAACAGGTGGGGGATATGGGGAAGGGGTATCGGATTCTTTGCAGAAGAAAAGGAGATGTCTTCATATAGATTATGGTAGCAAAGGCATGGCTATTTAATTAGGTTGGATTGTATGATGTGTGTATAAAACTGTTTAAAAATGAACAGAGAGAAACACGTGCTAGAGAATATGTGGAGAAGTTGTACCTATTCACTGTTGGTAGGGAAGCTGGGAGATGTAGCCCCTTGGAGGGCAGTGTGGTGATCCCACAGAAGGCTAGGGGTGGGGTTGCCACACGATCCTGCAATCTCATTGCTAGGTAAATACCTGGAGGAACTGAGAGTGGGGACATGAATGGACATTTGCACACTGGGGTTTATGGTAGTAGTGTTCAGTGTTTGCAATTCGCAATAGGTGGAGGTGGCCTAAGGGTACAATGACAGAGGAATGGAAGGGGGAACTGTGGTGTACATATACAGTGGACTACTGAGTGGTTGCAAGAAGGAATGAAGTTGTGAGGCATGCAGCTAGGTGAATGAACCTTGAGGACAGTATGTTGCATAAAATGTCAGAAATGAAAAGATAAATATTATCATGTTTCACTTCAAACTTGGAGAGTTGAAGTCGAGAGCATGTGTAATCAGGATGGGGCCTATTGTAAAGGCTCTAGATTGTAAACTCTTACAGCAATCACATATATTCAGGAATTGGAACTGTTATTTTCTAAATTCTGAGATACTGAGCTATTTGTGTATAATCTTGTCATTCCCTTAAACTTCATGCATTTATATGACACCTGAGACTCAGCGTTAGAGTTATGAAGTTTTGAAAGTCAGCGTTACCAGACGCAGCAGCTGTTTGAAAAGTTAAAAAAGTGGTCAGACTTCGACTAGAGATATGAATGAAGCTGATCTGGATAGGGCTAAGGCAGATCAGAATGTAAGGTAAAGATGATACGGTCCATACTTTAAAACTTCAACTTCTGTGTGAAATAAAAAAGAGAGGTGTTTATTTGGTGCAAAATTTATATTTTCAGTACTGCGTTATCTAATTTAACTTGTATGATCAGTTTATCTGAACATCATAATTACAGGGAAGTTTGTATACGGCATGAGTTCTTGTTGGTTTGTCCAGGTTAGTGTGATATACCGGCACATCCAAGAATAATTTTGGCAGAGAATAAAAAAGTATTTGCAAAGTCCCCTTGGTGGATTATTTATGATTGCCAAACATGAAAACAGCCCAATTGTCCATGGGGAGATAAGAGGAAATATTAAACTTCTCCATCTGGAGAATTTCTGAAATTCTCACAAGAAGTGAAGACAATCAATTCTATAAGCTGAGCCCTCAATCTTGGGGTTCACCCCTATAAGACTTATTCTTACAAAGGAGAAACTAAGCCTACTTAGAATTATGGCTAAAAGTCGCCTGCAGAGACCAGAACATCAACTAATTCCATCCCCCTATCCCATATTATTGCCAGCCCCTTCCAACCTGAAAAAGTTAGAACGGGCATAGCCCAAATACCCCTAAAGAGTGGGAGAAAGATCACAGGTGATGGTGGAGTTATATAGAGAAGGTAGGGTTTAACAAATGAGTATGAGTGCTGAATCATTATATTAATATTGCTTTTAGTTTCCAGTACCTTAGCGCAGCTAGAAGTAAAAACCTAAAATTGTGGACTTGTAACCCACACTCAACTCTGAAATCTGTTCTAAAACTAATTGTTGTGATGTATTGCTTTTTTAGAAATTTTTTTTTTTTTTTTTTTACATGGGTAGGCACGGGGAATCGAACCCGGGTCCTCGGGCTTGGCAGGCAAGCATTCTTACCTGCTGAGCCACCGTGGCCCTGTATTGCTTTTTTGTACGTGCTATTTTTTCACAAAAAAGAGAGGAGCGTAATAGAGAAGATAGGATTTAACAAATGAGTATAACTGCTGAATCATAATATTGATATTCCTTTTGGTCTTCAGTGTCCTGGAACAGCTAGAAGAAAAAATGAAAAATCAGGGAACTGTAACCCATACAAAACTTTAAAATATATTCTATAACTACTTGTTAAAATGTGCTTGGAAATTTATTGCTTTTTTTTTGTATATATGTTATATTTTACAATAAAAAATGTTAAAGAAAAAAAACAGTCACCTTCAGAGAACCTCTTTTGTTGCTCAGATGTGGCCTCTCTCTCTAAGCCAACTTGGATGAACTCACTGCCCTCCTCCTTACATGGGACATGACTCCCAGGGGTATAAATTCTCTGGCAACTTGGGACAGGACTCCTGGGATAAGCCGGGATCCAACACTGTGGGATTCAAAAAAACTTCTTGACCAAAAGGGGGAAGATAAGTAAAGCAAAATAAAGTTTCAGTGGCTGAGAGATTTTAAAAAGAGTCAAGAGGTCATTTTGGAGGTTATTCTTATGCAGTATATAGATATCCCTTTTTAGTTTATGGTGTATTGGCGTGGCCAGAGGGAAGTACCTGAGACTGTTGAGCTGTGTTCCAGTAGCCTTGATTCTTGAAGATGATTGTATGACTATATACCTTTCCTAATGTGACCTGCGATTGTGAAAACCTTGTGTCTGATGCTCCTTTTATCCAGGGTATGGCTGGATAAGTAAAAAAATAAGGATAAAAAAAGAAAGAAATAGTTGGGGTAGGTTGCAATACTAGTGGTCAATCAGAGAGAGAGGTAAGTGATATGGGCTGTATGAGATTTTTCTTTTTATTTCTTTTGCTGGAGAGATGCAGATGTTCAAAAAATGATCATGGTGATGAATACACAACTATGTGCTGATATTGTGAGCCATTGATTGTATACTTTGTGTGGACTGTATGTGTGTGAAGATTTCTTGATAAAAAATTAAAAAAAAAAAGTATATGGGAACTCTGTGTACTTTCTTGGCAACTCTTCTGTAGACCTAAAACTGCTCTAAAAGACGGGGTATTTGAAAAATTGAAATATGTGGAAGTTCTAAGCATTCGAAACATTTTCATTCCCCCTCTGTCCCAAATCAGAACATTCCACAGTTCTGAACATCTTCAGCAGCCCAAATGATGTAACTGTTATGAAGTCCTGTAAATGTTCAAGATGGTCCCATGCTAAAATATTTTAATAAGGCAGCGATTTTCAAACTTGAGTAATTCCAGTCCCAGTGTCTGGGGAAGGGGTTGTTTAAAATGAAGATTCATGAGCTTTTTCCCCAAGGGCTTTGGTTTCGCAGGTCTGGGATAGGGCCCTGGAATCTGCATTGTGAACGCCCCGTCAGTGATTCCACACCTCAAGAGACTCCTTGAACCTCTGCTCTAGGGGTCCCAGGCTCCCCTCTGGCTCAGCCCAGTAACAGGGACCACCCTATGGGGTGCAGAACATGGAGCATTTTCTGGTGGGTGCTGGACAACAACTGGCAGACTCCCCACCTGTCCCCATCTTGGGCCCAGCCGCTGCTGAGGGATGGGGACACAGGGCGGGAACTCTGGGGACTCCGGGGTTTGGGGCTTCTTTGATCCCGCCCTCACCCTCAGCCCTACGCTCTCCAGGAAGCCAGGCCACTCTGGGGCTGGGAGGGTGTGGGGAAGGCAGCCTGGCTGGGCCCGCCCCGGGGCGCATGTGTCTCTGGGATGAAGCAATACGCCAAGGGGCCTGTGAAGGAGCCAGGGAGAAAGCACGAGATATTTGTGCAGCAGGGCGGCCCAGGCGTGCACCAACAGGTCGTGGCAGAGACACGAAGCAGCCGCTCACCATCTCCTGGGGCAGTGGCGACTCTCAGGGGAATCCCTGGCGGCCTGGGCTGAGGAGAAGCCAGTTCCCAAGAGACATTTCTGGGCTCGTGTGGTATGACAGGTTGCGGTGGGACCTCATCTACCCCACATCTAAACCCACACCCAGGGTCCAGGCCCCCCCACCACCGAATCACAAGGCTAAGAACTGTTCTCAACACCCAACTTGCACTTGTCACTGAATCTTCACAACAACATCTGTGGTGCTGGGTGCTGTCAAAGAAGGGGGAACTGAGGCCCAGTGAAGCCAGGATTCAGATCGGCACAGTTGTACTCTGAAATCCATAGTCTAGCTTACTTGCTGGACTGCCCACTCTCTTGCCTCCACAACTCGGATCTCTCAGAGCAGCTCTGTGCTGCAATCTGCTCCCCAGCACCCCATGCAGCTGCCCTCCACTCCTGCTTGCAACTACTGCCTCTTTCCATCCCCTCCCAACCCACCCTTTGACAGCTCATTCAATCCATATGTAGCTCTGACAGAGAGGATGGTTTACTAGAGTAGAGGAAGCTACTACAGAGAGGAAGCTACTAGAGTCTCATGGTTCTAGCTCCTACTAGGCTGGGCTCTCCAGTCCATTTCCTCCCCTCTTCTGAAAATAGCATAGGATGTCCCTGCTACTCCCCCAGCATAGGACTCAGTTCCTTACAGGGGGAGTCTGCCTCTTATAGAACAGAATCCAACAATCACCTCCCTTATGCTGGGTATAGGTCTTGGTTAATATGACCAGAACTGCGTCCTTTCTCCTTTCTTCAGTAGAGGCATTATCCTACCACTGATTCAAATTAGTCCTCAAGTGGGCCTTCAAGTACATTTTACTTGACCTAACCATGATTTCCAAACCTTTTGAATGCTTTTTGCCTCTTTTCATCCCTATCATACTCAAGGGCATCAGGAGGGCTAGCGCGCACCACAGAAATTATCAACACCAACGCCATGTTCACATATTCACCACTAGCGCCAACCTGCATGCCCCATCTGTATCCCATGCGCGCCTCACAACTGCCATGTGAGGAGACCAAGGCTCCGAGACATGGATGGACTTCCCTGAGGAACATGAGCAGAGGGGAGCAGTGCTAACGGTAATGCTTGGGTGACTGTTTGCTGTGTGTCAGGCATCGGTCTGAGTTTCCATTACAACAACCTCTGAGGTAGGTGTTGTTTTGCCCCTTTTTATAGACAAGGAAAGTGGGGTACAGGGTGGTTTAGTAATCTGCCCGCTGCCTAAGTTACACAACCAATGTGTGGCAAGCTGGCGTTTGGACCTGGGCAGGCAGCTTTGTGTCCATGCTCTCCACTGCTCTCTACCCCTAAGCTGTCCCCGCCAAGCTGTCCTTCCTCCCGAGGTCGTGAGGCACAAATTTTGGCTCCAGCATTGACTCTGGGCAGACCGGTCCTCTCTCTGAAGCCCACTCTCCTCCCCTTTAATGTGGGGGTGATGATAACATCATTGTGACAAAGCTCAATGTCCACGTACCCCTCAGCTGACCTCCCCGCCCAGAGTGGGTAGTCAGGGAGTGAGAGTTTAAAACAAAAGAAAAAGTTTAAAAAGCCTTTTTGCATTCCCAGATGGGGTTAAACAGTCTCTTGGGTTCCACCCAGTTTGTTCATTCATTCATAAATATTTTTCAGGGGACTGCTGAAGTCCCAGCATGGCCTCTAGGGCTCCCTGTGATCTGGCCACTGGTCCTCTCTGATCTCATCCCCTTCTCTTACCCCTTGATCACTGCGCTCTGGGTGAGCCTTTTGCCTGGCCGAGCCTTGGCGTTACATGGCACACTTCTGCCCCAGGGTATTTGCACTGGCGGTTCCCTCTCCTTGAAAAACTCTTCTCCAGCTCTCCCCTTTAGTTTACTGCCTCACTGCCAAAGACCTCTGCTTTCCCAGGGATGCCTTCTCTGGCCACCGTGTCAAAAATCTTAAGCCTGTCTCCCAAGCAAAATATCCTGTCCCTGCCTGGCTTCAATAATTCTCATTAGCCTTTTTCATGTCCTAACACACCAAATATATGATTCATTTTGTCCTTATTACTAGTTGACCGTCAGCTCCACAAGGGCGGGGATTTTTTTGTCTGAGATAAAGCAGGGTGCCTAGCACATCAGGGCTCCTCCGTACATATTTATGGAATGAATGCATGCTAGGTGTTTGCAGGACATAAGTGGTCAGCAGTCCCTGGCCCTCAAGTAGGGCAACATATGATCATATTTCTAGGCCCTGGATCATATTTCTAGGCCCCCCACACAGGTGACCACCATCCCCCAAGAAGTGGCTTTCTCAAAGCTCCTGCAACCTCCAGCTCTTGGAAGTGGCAATGAAGTCAGCCCAGGGCCTCCGTTGGGGCTGCAGTGGGCTCCGGGCCCCTGGCTGGCTAGCAAAGAGCATCAGAATTGGGGGAGGGGCAGAACGTACAAATCTGACATTAATACCTTGCAACCCAATTCATAAAGACATCTCATTACAGGGTGCCAGTATTTAATTGTAGTTTCGATAATGACCTGCAACTGCATACAAATTATAGGGTAATCAACTCAAACATGCTTATAGCTGCTATAAATGCCATTTAGTCTAACATGGAGCTCCCCAGCCAGTGTTTCTGATAGCTTCTAATGCGAGATGAGGTGAACAGCATGCAGCTGGGTGGCAGACGCCTGCCACAAATTTTGACTCTTCCCTACCTCTGCCTATGAAGGGGGGCTGCCTTCTAGGTCTCAGGGTGAAAACTTCAGCAAGGGAGACTTCGATCAAATCCAAACTGATCTTGGAAGGGTTTGGAAGGTGGAAGAGGAAGGCCTGCCTCCCGGGGTTGGCTTGGGGCAGGGTGGAGCCCCAGAGATAGGCTTTGTTCCCTTGAGAAGAAAGACCAAATGGGAGATTGGAAGCTGGTGGCCCCTTATTTTTTGTTGTTGTTGCTGTTTATTTATTTATTTATTTATTTTGGCCTGCACAGTTCTCTGGAAGAATGAATCTGAAAACCTTAACATATGTTTTCTTGTTAGTCCCACTCCCCCCCGTTCTCTGTTGCCTCCCTGCAGCCCTCTTTGTCTTTCACTTTCACCTTTCTGCCTATGCTCTGTTGACATTTGGTTCCTGCACCTTTCCAGAGACAGCGCCATGCAGTACACACTGTTTAGAAGAGGAGCATAGGTTCCCAATGGCTGAAGTCTTCACTCTGTCCCTTGGAAGCTGAGTGGTCTTGAATGAGGAAAGCGATTGCTCTACCTCTCTTGTGTGTGATAGCAGGATTGTGCTCATTTATAAAATGTCCAGCTTGCAGGATTCAGCCAGCACATTCTTCAGCTCTAACAGGTAGCATGCTGCAGTGGTCGGGAGTGTAGGCTCTGGGGCCAGACTGCCCAGGTGCACATCCCAGCCCAGCACCCAGGAACTTCAGGAACTTGTGTTGCCTTTTTTCACCTCTTGAAGTCCCGATTTCCTTAGCTGTAACTTGGGAATTGTAATCAATAGGACCCGCTAACTTCAGAAGGTTGTGCCATGAGGTAATGAATATGAAGAGTTTAAAATAGTGTTTGGCACTCAGTAAAGGCTAGCTGTTAGCCAATGAGTACCTGTCATATCCTGGGGAATTGGGGAAAGAGTAGTGGGTGAGAATGACAGAGTCCCTTCTGCACACATGGACGCATATGCATGCACACCGTACTTTTTCTCCTCGCCCTCTCCTCAAACACTCTCCCTTGTTGATCTGTCTGACAAACTCTTACTCATTCTGCAAGACCCAGCTGGTTTCTCCTCCTCTGTTCAGTCTCTTCTGCTCCCCTCCCTCCTCTGGGGCGACACCATTTGGTGCTGGCTGCCCTTCTGGCATCCAGCTTAGGCAGGCCATTGGCTTTTCCCTTTATCCACGTGCGACGTTTTGGAGGCTGCATCTTAAGCATGTAGCGCTCAGTTCAGTGTTGGCTGAACTGGTCCTATTGAATTAGCAAGCAAGGAAGACACTCAGAGGACTTCTATGCCACGGTAGATTTTTTTTTTTTTTGGTGGGTGGTGGTGATGGTGCATGGTCTGGGAATCGAACCTGGGTCTCTGCATGGAAGGCGAGCTTCTACCTCTGAACCTTTTTTACAATTAACTTTTTGAAAGGAAATACATGTTCATAGGGGAAAAAAAAGCAAAACACATAGAGTCAAAAGTAAAATTTTTCTTTGCAACCTCTGGAATTTTCTAGAGGTAACCCATGTAAATGGTGTCTTGTATTGCATTGCAAACATTTTCTAGAATTCCACGGGCGTATATATTTCCCTACAGATGGATGGCTTTAAACACACTCTTTGGCATCTTTCTCTTTTCATATGCTAATATTTCTTGGACATCTTTCCATTTCAAATTTCACACCCCTCCCCCATCCGTTTTAGTGGCTGTGTGGCATTCCAAGCTATGGAGGGCTTCTGATTTACTTAGTTGGCTCCCTATTTATAGACATTTGGGTTGTTTCTGATTTTTACGATCCCAAACCTTGCTACATGGACAGCTTAGTGGATGTACCTTAGCACAAGTAATAAGCTGGCGGTGCAGTTTTCAATGGCAGGGATGTCCCCTGAAAGCTTGGGCCAGTTCCCTATTGCTGGTCATTTCCCTTATTTTCAATCCTTTGGTGCTTTGCATGTATTTTAGATGCTGAGTGCTCATTCTAAACCGTGCTAGAAGCAGTCTCATCTCTGTGTTTTCTCCTCCACCTTTCAGAATCTCCAGGGTTTGGTGGGAAACACCTTTGGAGAAAGGGGACATCTCTGCCAACCCTTGTCCTGTCCACCCTACCCCACCCCCACCCCCACACACAAGCGACTCTGCTTTGTCCTGGTTTATATGGATTTATTCGTGTTAACACAGAGTTCTTCAGTTACAGAACTGGGTTGGAAGGCATTTGTTCAGTCAGAAACCTCCTGCCCTTCTCCATTGTGGAAACTGAGGCCCAGGGAGAGGCGCTGCAGGCCCGCAGGTGTCGGGGAACTGCAGGTGTGCGTGTGAGGCCCTTTCTGGGTGGGGTGGGGCAGTGGCCACAGCCGCCTCCACTGGGGCACCGTCCCCCACCCCCCGGCCTTTAGCAGGGTCCCTCGGCCTAATCCCGTTTTCTGCCCAGCTGAACAGTAGAGAAGGCTTATTTCTCATCCCATTTTAATGCAAAGGAGGTGGCCCAGCCTGGCTTGTTCTGAGCGTGGTGACAGTGGCCGTGAATGGGGACCCCAGTAACAGGGACAAAAATGTGACAGGGCCCTCCATCACAGCATTGTACAGAAACCAGGACATTATGGTCGCTCCTGGAAGCTTCTCCGGGCAGGGCTGGGGGCCTCCGCCTGGTATGCTAACCAGTTAGAGGCCAGGCCCGCCTCAGGCCGTCTGGCCTTGGCCTGGTCAGTAATTCTATTGTGTGGGGCAGATGGAACCTGAGCAATTCGAAGGGTTCCCAGGCACCTCCCTCCCTCCTACCTCCTGCCTCCAAGGACGCTGATTAGGGTGGTGGGGAGAGGGGCTCTCAGACGCCCGCTGCTCTGCTGTGTGACCCCAAGAGAAGCGTTTCCCTCTCTGGATCTCAGCTGGCAATAATAGCAGGGGCAGCTGTAACGATAACAAAAACCTCAGCAGGAGGAATATTTCTGCAAGTGGAGATGCCACTTTATATTTTACAGACACAGCCGCAGAAACCCCAGAAGTTAGATGACAGAGGCAGTGAGGGGTAAGTGTGGGAGGTGGGCTGCCTGGCCAGGGAAGGCAAACACCAAAGTGGGGCTGAAAGACAAGGCGAGCTGTGTGTGCCATTTCACAGCTCCTGGGAGCCACGTTTGCAAAAGTCAAAAGCAGACAGGGGGAATTAATCTTAAGAACATCCTTTATATAACTTGCTCTATCCCAAATCTGATCGTTTCAGCAGATAAGCAATATTGTCAACTATCATTAATGAGTTACTTTATGTTCCCTTTTTCATACGAAGTCTTTGAAATCCGGCGTGTGTTGGACTCTGGGCGCATGTCAATTTGGACTTGCTGCCTTTTGAGCGCTCAGTAGCCACGTGGTGTGCTAGATGGCAGGGCTGGGAAGGGCGTGGTATACTGCCCCTTGGAAAGCTGGGAGACGGGGCAGTGGAGTGGTGGTGGGTGAGGGGCATCCTAGAAGGACAGCTTCTAAGACAGGGAGGGCTTACAATCTTAGGGATTGTTTCCCTAAAATGGACCCATTTTGCAGATGAGAAAACAAAGGTGCATAGGGATGGAGTTGTAGAACCAAAGCTCAGCTGTAGACATTTAGTTAGAGGAGCCACCCCCCTTGCCCGAACATACTTTCCTCAAGGATCTATGAGGCTCCTTCACTTACAAATGAAAATCCTCTTGGGTGAAGTCCAGGAAGAGGCAACTGGGAAGACCCTGGGGTCAGGAGTTGCAAATTGTGAAGATACGTAAAATTTGCAAGCTTTAAAGGGCAGTTCCTAGGTGAGGAGTGCAAACACAAGGGGTGGGTGGGGGCTGGACATGGCTCTTTCCTCCCCCAGCACCGCCATCCTCACCAGACCCCATCGACCGGAGGAGGCTCTGGTCCTCAGAACCGCAGGCTCTCTTTCTCTGCCAACCCCTGCTCCTTTCCATTTGCGACTGGACAGCTTCCAGGGCCGGAGTTGGGACAGCAGTAATGGACCACAGAATGAGTTATAGGGCCAGCAGAGGCCATCTTGGAGCTTATGGGGGCTGGGTGGGGGGGCAGAAGACCGGCCTGCATGGGGCCCCAGTGCAGCTAAGGTAGGGGACGCCTCCTGTCCTTCTCCCCTACCTCTCCCCATCCCCCCCAGCCCGTCCCCATGCCCCATCTGTGGTCTCCTCCGAGTCTTTTTCCAGCCCTCGCACATTGGAGACTGGAGCTCAGAGGAGGGAAGGGGCTTGTCCAAAGTCACACAAACAATAAAGAGACTTCAGAGACCTGGTTCGGAGGTGCCAGCAGCCTGAGCTGCTGTTCTACCTACTCTGGTGCTGCAGGGTCCAGCTGCAGGGCTCCCATCTGCTCTTTTCCTGACCCTGGGTTGGGTCTGTCTGCTTCTGGGTGCTGGCCCCCTTGCTTGCCACCTTTATGTGCTGCCTTCACTTCTCGCTGAATCTGTTTCCTCTTCCATAAAATGGGGAGAATGATTTCTGTGCCTGGTCATGCAGCAGTGGGGGGCAACGGTGAGGGGCCCCTCAGTACATGCTTGGCCTTGACACTGGGTTGTCCTACGTCCAGGAGCCCAGATGCAGACCTAGGCTTGCCCACAACAGGACAGGCCAGTGTCTCCCCAGTGAGTCCCAGCGCTGCAGAAGCTAAGACCCTGGAGTCATCCTGACTGCAGAAGCTGCATGGGTTCTGCTGGCATCCAAGGGGAGAAGAGGCTACTCTAGCCAGGGTCTGGGGGAAAGGTCCCCGAGGGCCGCAGAATGATCTAGGGGTCCCAGAGAAGGTCTGGAGACTGTGGTCCAGCCAGGTGACCCATAAGCCCAGACTCCGGGGGCCACTTTCTTGCTCCTCATTGCAGGGTTGTAAAGGGAGCTTCAGAGGTGGGAGGGCTGATGCCCAGGGAGCTGGAGTGATCAGCCTGGGGCCACACCACTGGTGAGTCGCGCAGGCAGGATGTGACCGCAGTTTGCTGTCTCCAAAGCTTGTGGTCTTCCACCTTACTATACTGGAGACAGGGATGGAGCCTCAGTTTGTCAGTGACAAGGTGGTGGGATGGGCAGTGAGGATGTGGGAATTGCACACTCATTCCCAGAGCATTTATTGAGCACCTGCTGTATATCAGACCCTGACCCAGATGCTGGTGTCGCTCAGGCAAAGCAACCGCAGTCCCTGCACCAAGGAGCCCCCGGCCCAGGGTGGGAGGCACCAAACAGGTAAAAGAAACAAACACCTGCATCATGAAAATGTGCATCTATGATAAAATAAATGAAAAACAATACAGTGGTGGAAGCTTGGCTGGGGACAATAGGGACATGGGGCCTGTTTGGGTTTGGCGCTCCTCTCTGAGGACAAGATTTACACGGAGATTGGGAAGGAGTGGGGAAGAGCAGCAGGCAGAGGGAACAGCCTGGGAAAGAATCTGCAGTGGTGGCTGCGGTACTGGGGACAGGGGAGAGGAGGGGGCAAGAGGTGGCCCTGGAGACTCAGTGGGACAGAATCACTGGAGCCTGGGGCCGAAGAGAGGCATTTGGATTTTCTTCTGAATTGGGAAGGGGAGGACCGGATGATTTTAAGCAGGGTCATGCCATCTCTGCTTGCTCCTGTGGAGACTATTTGTTGAGGGAAACTGGGAGACTCTTTAGGAGGCTCCTGTAGCCTTCTGAATGCCAGGCGAAGGTGGCCGGGTCCAGGGTGGGGGTGGTGGAGGACGGGAGAGGTAGACGGATTCCAGACCTATTTAGGAGGGACAAATGCCAGCCTCAAGGACTGCATGTGGGAGGCAAAGGAAAAGGATGAGTCAGGACAGATGCTGAAGTTAATGGTCTGAGCAGGAAGGTTTGAGAGAACACTCAAGAGCTGACCTTGTCGCATGGGAGGTGCCCGCAGACCCTCAACTGGATAGGACTGGCAGCCCACGGGATGCCCGGGTCTCACTCATTACAGCGATGGGAGAAGTGCCCTGGACACAGCTGCAGGTAGAATGGAGAGGCAGGCTGCAGCCTTTCGGCCCTCCCTTAGGAGATAAGGAAGATCCTGCAAAAGAAAGTGAGAAGGAGTGAAGAGAGGTAGAAGGAAAACGAGGGATGATGAGTATTTCAGGATGGAGGGAGCTTTCCATGCAGCAAGAGGGAGTCAAGCAAAATATCACATCCTGCTTTGGGACCCACCTCCCGCCCCCCAAAAAAACCCACATCAATTCTGAGAAGGGGAGCATCAACTGAAAAGTGGTGTAGGAATTTTTGCAACCATTCAGCGAGAGCCTCCACATGTAAGGGCAGAAAAGCCAACTTGAACTCAGGTCCCATTAATCAAGGCCTATATCTAGAATGAGGGAGGGGACATTTGTGCTTTTTTGCTGCACAGACTCTCCCTGGTTCCTGTGCCTGGGACTGGTTGAGAGGTGCCAACATGGATGGGGAGGAGGAATCTGGAGATACCATTCGGTGACAAGACTTGAGGGAAGATAGCGGCTCATCCGGAGAACGTGCTTGTTGAACCAAGTGTCTGTGCTGCCATGAGGCCAGGAGGATGTGGGCACAGAGGGCAGAGCTGGGCTCCAGTGGACAAAGAGAGAGAGGCAGCCTCCAGCTTAGTGAGAGGCAAGCCCTGCAGGAATGGGGCAGGCTGACAAATCAGGAGGGAGCTCCCCATTCCGAGCACTGCACAAGCTACCTCAATGGAGGGTGTGGCAGAAGGTTTCCAGGTCGGGTGGGGGCTGGGCTCTGGGATCCGCAGGGCCCCTCTTGCTCAGAAATGCGGCTAGGAACAATGCTCCTGGGGAGTAGTAGTAACCGCTGCTGATTACAAATTGCTCTGTGATTTTTCCCGTTACCATGGCGAAAGCAGGCCTAGCATCTTAAGTAGTGGTAGGATGCAGCTGGATCTTTTAAAGCCATAGATGATGGTTTTCTCTATAGGGTTCGCCACTTCCTTTCTCCACTGCCTCATCCTCTCTTTCCTCCTTTTCCCTGTTCACTCACTCATTCATTCTCACTCTCCCTATACTGGGCCTGAGGGATCACACCCATTTCCGACTCTCCTGAATTTGCTCCTTGTAACTCACCAAGGTTTCTTGCTCATGTCTCTGGACCTCAGTCTCCCCATCTGTAGAACAAGGAGGACGTGGGCCTCGGCGTACCCAATGCCAATACAATGCCAATACTTCCTCCTCCAGGGAGTCTCTCTGGATTTCTCCAGTTTGAGGTGAAGTCTCTTTCATTTATTCATGTAAGCATTCAATCATTACCCTTGTGCCATCCAATAAGGCCGGTGGCATGCGTTGAAATAATATTTGGCATATACTGAGTTAAATAGCCTATAATTATGGTAAAATGCTCACCTTCCACGCAGGAGACCCAGGTCCGATTCCTGGACCATGCACTCCACCTCCCCACCTCCCCCCCAAAATAACTTATAGTTAAAATTAAGCCCATTTATTTCTTTTTAGAAAATTTTAAATCGCCTGTGTGGCTCACATTGTCTTTCTTTTGGAACTTGCATTAAACTAACTTTTGTGAGTGTAGAGTAGCAGTGACATGGAACTCCTGGTAACGGAATGCTTGCTGTGACTCATTGCATCCTGGAGAAACCGGCAAGGTCCTTCCTGCTATTACTCCTATTTCACAGGTGAGGAAACAGAGGCTCACAGAAAGGGAGCGACTTGTCCAAAGGCACACAGCTCTAGAGGTTGTCTATATCCGCAGTTCTGGAAAGTAAAGCAGACAGATATGGTGGTTTAAGTGCATCTTTAGTAAAGGATACCAGGAGATTTGAAGACACTCTTAGATTGGTGGCAGTGATCAGCTGCGGCCAGGCAGCCAGACTGCCAGGTCACATGCCCGGACAGGGTCATTGCCAATCCTGTATGCCCGTGACCATGTCACCCTAAAATTCTGCTACAGTTCACCTCAAATGGTTGGAGCTAACACCCATGCTTTAGGTGTAAGTTCCGCAGTGCCTCCAGTGCCTGCTGGCTGTTTTGTCTCCAGGTCTCATGATAGTGACTGGGCCCTGTCGGCAGGGAGACAGTTTCATTGCAGTCTTTTAGGATACCCCAACTGTGAGCATGCTTGGGCCGAAATCTCTGAGGCCACAAGTCCCCAGGAAAGAGAAGTGGGGCCACTGCCCACTCCAGTAAGGAACTGCTGTCCAAACCTAGTCTAAATGGCTCCAAAATGCTTACACTTAAACATGCCGACTGTTGTGCGCCACAGGGGCTACTTTTTACTTATGCTGTTCCCCTCCACTCTCTGCCCCTCTCGGCTCTGCTGTGCACCTAGGGGGCTGACCGCTAGGGAATGCATGATTCAGGCTCCCCTGCTCTTCCTTCTTCTGACTGGGTTTGGCCAACAAGAGATACAAGCAGATCAAAAGGCAGGGGCTGGGGGTGGGCCACGGTGGCTCAACGGCAGACCTGGGTTTGATTCCCAGTGTCTGCCCATGTGAAAAAAAAAAATTAAATTAAATTAAAAATAAAGGCAGGGGCAGAGGGGCGGGGGGCCTGACTCTCCTGTCTCCCTCCTGCCTGGGTTGCCAGTTGGGAGCCCCCTCTCATGGCTCCGGCTCTTGCTGGGTTCTGGTAACCACTCCCTCCTCCTGCAGACCTAGGGGTGGTCACAGCTCTCCTCTGTAGCTGGACCAGGGGTGCTGCACCAGTCTCCTCCAGCTCCCTTCACCCTGCCTATGCAGCTGTAACTTGTGCCTTCCTCAAACGCTCTTCCATCATCCCACTGAGTGCTTCTGCCTGGGCCTGGATTCACACACCCACTCTCTACCCCTGGCCCTGGGTCTCAGCTGGACCAACCATCTCTCACTCCTGTGGAAGTCCAGCCTCGGCTTCCTGGTCCCAGTCTTCTCGGACCCTACATCTCCTCCTTTTTATCTGGTTTGCACCACTCTCTACCTCCTATTACAGTTGTTGAGCCCCAAGAGTCTTGGCTGCCTCGCTGGATTCTGAGTGCCTGCAAAGGTGGGTCCAGTGTTTGATAAGTGAACAAAAGACCCACCAGTGGGGTCCTTGACCAGGGTTGAGGGCTTCTCAGAGACTGTGTGGCTGTGCCCATTTCTTCTTTCATCTCCTTTACCCACAGCCCGATGCTCCGTTGTCCCCAGTGCATTTTTATTCGGTGACTGACTAAATGAAGTAAGGCATGATAGCCACAAAGTCTGGAAACAAAGATGGGTACACGCGTGTGTATGTGTATATACAAATGTATATATGTACATGCACATACATATAAAATATACTTAATGTTCATGTACAGCTCTAATTTGTAAAAATATTTTAAAACATCATGAATGTGTCCAGACTTTCTGGATTCAAATCCTAGCTCTGTTCATATCACAGTTGCCATGACCTTGGGCAAAATTATTTAACCTCTCAGTCTCCTCACTTGCAAAGAGGTGTGGTAGTTACTATAATATTCTATATAATAATATTAATAATTATATATATATGATATCTATCAATGGAGTCTTATGAGGATCAAACATGCTAACGTTTGCAAACATTGGCGCATAGTAAATGCTTGTTAGTTGGGGCTGCACAAGCATTCAGTTGGTGCCGTGACCTAGTGGCCCCCAAATTCCCACTCGTGCCTATTAGAAATTAACTTTCAGTCGTGTGCAGTGCCAGGCTCCTACTGGGCAGCAAAAGCTGACTGTTAAATATTTGGGACTATTCTGCAAGCCGGTCGTGAAACTATTGATAGCTTAAAATTAGCGAGGGTGGCAGCATTTACACCACAGAAATGGGCAAATGCTACCAATGGGCTTTTTTTTTTTTTTTTTACTCCGAGAGCCGTGAGCCATTTCCCAGCACGTAACTGGAAACAGCACATAAGTTACCTGCGTACTTGCCTGCATTCTTCACGTGCGGTGTCATTCTCCCACATTTGCCTTGACTTCCCCTTCGGCATTGACAGTCGGCCGTATCCAAGCAGTCCCGCGGAGTGGTTTTCACATCTTCTTCTTGCTAGGAAGCCCATGGGTGGGCACTCCTCTTTGCACACTGCCCCCCAACCCCTCCCACCCCCCCGTGGCCTGTCGCTTTTCACTGTTGGATGGGCCACCTCATTGCACCTGCTGGCCGACACACCATGGGGTGGGGTGGGGGTGGGGGACGTCAGCCAGGAAGCAGCTCCCTGGGGCACCTTCCCTGGGCCGCCAAGCCCCTTCGCCTGTCCGGCCATGTAACTGGAGCTGCAGGCGGTGGCGCTGCGTCCCGGTGGCCAAATCACACAGGTATCGGCTGACCGCCCGTGTCCCGTTTTCCAGCACACAAGGGGCCGCAAACAATGGCCGACAGTCCCCACTGGGGCCCCCAGCTCCCCCCACCCAGGGAGAGGCCCCGGCCTGCTATCGGGCCACGCGATCTCACCCCTTAAAAGGCCTGCCCTCCCTGCTGACATCTCGCACAAACGGGGCCTTCACTCGCTGCCAGCGGCTGTCTGCCGCCCAGGGAGTGCGGGCCGGAAGCCCGGGCCCCTGTGCCAGCCCGGCCCCTCTCCATGTGAACTGCCGCTCGATACACCTGACCATTCTTCTCCCCTTGGCCTGGATTACACACCCGTGAAAACCCTTTGTTCCTCGGTCCTGGGCGAAACTGGGCCTGGCATCTCCAGGGGCTGCCCGCCCTCTGCCAGGAGCCCAGCCCCTCTGGCCCCGGCCTGCTCTTGGCAGGACCCAGCTCCAGGCCCGGAAATCGGGTTGGGATGGGGGCCACGGTGTGTGGGGGCTGCTGTTGCCCCAGGTCACCCTGATTTGGTCTCTCTCTCCTGCCCCAAGATGCTGGGCATCTCTGCTCTAGAAATTTCTCTGCAGCAGCACATGGGAGGCCTGGGTTTGGCGTCTGGCGCGGCCCCTGCTTTCCTGGGTGGATTGAGGAAGACGCTGCCCCTTCGTCTGTTGCAGTGGTGAGGACGGACCCTCCCTCCAGGAGCCGCTGCCACCTCCGCACGCTCTGGGCTCCCCATAAATGCCAGCCCTGGTCATGGCAGACCTGGCGGAGCTGGGACAAGGGCGGGACTCCCGGGCTCACAGGTTTCAGTGACAGGATTGGGGTCAGCTCCAAAAATTGGGGTTCAAACCTTTACAGCTACACCTGTCAGGCAAGAGGGAGGGCAGGCTGAAGAGGCTGAGTTTCAAGCTGGGATTTGGGGTCCAGGAGAGAGAATTCAGCCTAAGCTGAAGGCTGGCCCTGAAATAGAGTTTGTGCCTGGAGCTGGCCCAGGTCTAGATAGAATTTAGTGCTGCTCTGAGCCAGTACAGTAGCCACCCGCACATGAGGCTTAAAAATTTTTAATTTAAAACAAAATACTATAATACAAAACAAAATATTAAAATAAGTAATATAATATGAATAATATAAGAATGTAATAATAATAAAATACAATAATATAAAATAATAAAACATTTAGTCCCTCTACTCATACCAGCCCCATTTCAAGGGCTGGGTAGGCATGCATGGCCAGTGCTCACCGTCTCGGACAGCATGGCTGCAGAACATTTCCATGGTTGCAGAAAGTTCTCTTGGCCCGCCCGGCTCTGGAGCCTGTGGGGTGAACTGGTTCAGCGCTCATTCGTTGCCACCTGCAGTGTGCTAGGCCCGGGCTCGGCCAGCCAGTGAACCCAGCAGTCACAGGAGCCCTCTGTGCTCTGTTGCTCGCTCCTTCCAAAAGCAGTTACTAAGTCCGTGCTACCGGAGGGCGGTTTCCAAAGATGGTCTCGGGCCCTCAGCAAGTTCGCAGGCAAGCAAGGGAGTTGAGACCTGGATGCAAATCACAATATTACAAACCTGGATGTGATAAGTCTCCTGAGAAGTGTGCAGGTAATGTGCTCAGGGGCCCAGTGGAGGAGAGGCTCCACATTCCCCACACCCCCTGCCCCAGGGCAACGGATGTCTCCATCTCTCCATCAGGAAATGGGCAGGCTGGGCTAAGAATGAGTTCCAAGCTCTTCAAGTTCTGGGTTAAACACTTATGATTCCCAATGTATCCCAAGCAGAAGACCCAAACTTCTGCTTACGTGCTTCCAGGAATGAGGAGATCATTACCTCTGTTTCGGCAAAATGCAGTGTAGAGCCAGAGGAGAAGGTGATGTGATGGAGGAAGGGGCCACAAGCCAAGGAATACAGGCCACCAATACAAGCCGACAGAAGCAAGGAAATGGATTTTCACCTTGGGAGTCTCTGGAAGGAACCAGCTCTGCTGACACCTGACATTTGGATTCTGGCCTCCAGAACTGTAAGAGAATAGATCTGTGTTACTGCTTTAAGCCACTAGATTTTTAGTCATTTCTTTCATCAGCAAGAAGAAACTAATGTACAAGCATAGTGGTTAAAAGCAGGGGTTTTGGCACTGGACTGAACTAGGTGTGAATCCCAACTACTCCTTTTTTTAACTGGGTCATCTTGGGCATGTGGTTCCATTTCCCTTTGCCTCAGTTGACCTGATCTGGAAAATGCAGTTCACAGTGACACCCAACTAATAGGGTTGTTGAGAGACTGGAGAGAAGGAACACAAGCAGATTATGTGATTGCACAGATAATGCTCCCTGTTTGGCAGTGACAAAAGGCAGTATGTGTTTATTAAAAGTGTAGTGTCTGGAGCTGGACTAATCCTGCCTCTTTGATCACTCACACTCTATGCCTCAGTTTCTTTACCTGCAAAATTAGGATAATAATCGGAGATGTTATGAAAAGCAAATAAAACAATCTGCCAGAGCTCCGAGAATAGTGCCTGGCACCTGACAAGCATTTAGTAGACACTATTTATTACCGGTATGATTTTATTCCCAGAAAGGCACAGGCCTTTTCCCCCTTGACAATGGAGCCCCTAGGTCGGAGCTGGGCACACAGCCAAGGAGGCTGCACAGCCATGTCCTGCACGGGGGACGGGCAGGATGGGGGTGCAGGCTGGGGCTGGGGCTGGCTCATCCTGGCTCAGCTCTCTACATCTCCACTTTCTCTCCCTCTGCGCCCCTTCAAGCTGTCCAAACACAGGCTGGGAGCCCGAGGAGGACTCCCAAGGAACAGCCCTGGGAAAGGTTGGCCGTCCGCAGCGTGAGGCTGGAGGAAGTGGCCCTTGTTTGCTTTCCCGCAGCCCCGGGAGCTTCCTTCCCTCTGCATGTTTGCTTTGCTTTCTAGCAGCTGCCTGCTGCGGAGGGCTGGCTGCCTAGTGGACGCAAGTCCCGGAGCCCTGGACGTTTCCAGGCCCGGAGAAGCATTGTCTTAGAACAACAGCTCAGTGTGAGCCTCGGAGCTCAGAATGGATGGTAAGAACCATCGCCGTTGAGACTAAGGGAAAAACAATCATGTACATGGAGCACCTGTCTCCATGCTCCATGTACGTCTGTTCATTGCAGTCTCCCAAAGAAGCCATGTAGCTCACTCTATTCCATCCCCATTTGACAACCCAGGAAACTGAGGCACGGAGCTGGCAGGTAACACGTCCCAAGTCTCACGTAACTAATAAAGACTTGTGTTTGATCTCCAACAGCCTTATTCCAACATCCGCTACCCTGTCTGGCCTCCCTGGAGCTTTTAACATAGAATCAAAGACTCGGAATCATAAGATGGGGGCATTTTAAAACAGAATCCTAGAGTCCAGGAATCCGATTATAGAAATTTTCAACAGTGTTCCAGGATCTTGTAATAAAAGCATAGATTCTTAATTCTTGGGCTCATTATATCTCTTTGTCCGAAGAGACCCTAAATGATCTATGACCCTTTCTATGGTGCCTTCTACTGATGCATTTCCTTGTACACTTCCAATGTTGGGGCTCTCGTCACTTCTTTCAGCCTGCTCAACCTACCAGCACCAGTGGTGAGAATTGTTTTGGGACTGTTGGGTTCAGCTCTGCAGCTTCCCTCCCATCTGCCGCTCTGCTCAGCTCATCTCATCTCTCTCCTTCTTACTTGCCTGCATAAATTAGCACCCCCGCCTCTGAACATCTGGTGACAAAGAGTGGCACTGATTCTAAAAAGCTGTGTGTTTCTTGTGTGGATTTCACAAGCAGGGTCTTGACATGGTGGTGGTGGGGGGGGCGATGGTGGGGGGATGGGGAAACTTTCATTCTCAAGCCAGTTGTTTCGCTCGAGGTTGCTCTGTTTCCCCCAGAGCAAGCTCCCGGGAGAGGAGCTTTGGAGCATAGCTGTCAAGGAACCTCATGCAGACCTCAGCTGGGATCAGTCCCCAAAAGACTTGTACAAAAATAAAATCTCCTAGTGGGAACACATGAAAGGTCACCTAGCGCATCCGACTTCATGGAGAAAGGGCTTTTGCAGTATCCTGATGGGTGGTCGTTTAAAGCCCCTTGCATGCCTCTGGCAAAGGAAAGCTCACTACCTCCCAAGACGTGGTTTTTCCAGGTTCATCCTTTGGGGTGAGCAGTGCCCTCCCCCTAGGCTCTCACACCCTCTTTTGGGCAGAGTGTCAAAGAGGGTTGCCTTTTTGATAGCATTTTTGTCACTTTCTATCCAAAAATTTTAAGTCATCACTGTTTGACCCAGAAATTCCACTTCTAGGAGATAATCTTACAACAATACTCAAACTGGTGTAGAAAGAAAGTGCTTGTCATAGTAGATACTTCCGAGGGGAAGGATTTTGAAAGACATATGGATATTTTCACCTGTTATTCACTTATATATGTTCTTTTTTTAAATTAAAGAGCATGCATTAAAAAATATAAAGAAAAGTGGTGCCTTTCCTTACACTGGGGAAACTTCCTTAAGAGGGTACATGAGAAGGTTGGAGTGCTTTAGCTGGTCTCATCTATCACTTTTGTTTCCTGAGACTTTGGGTTAGCCACTTGCCTTCTCTGATTTCCACCTCTAGCTAAAGGAGACAGAAGAGCTTGAATCCTACTGGTTTAGTTGGCAATTCTAGTTGCTTGAATAGCTAAACCTAGACATATCAGTGGCTCAATGGTGTGGCTGGTTTCTTGCATTTCGGCAGTCCGGAATGGATATTTAGTAGGAGGAATTCCATGGGGTGAGGAGGGACCCAGACTCCTGCCATCTTGTGGCTCCTCTCTCTTCCACAGGGGGTTTCAAGGTGTCTGTGGAGAGGAAAAAGAAGTGGGGACCCACTTGCTTCTTTCTTCATAGGTCTAGATATTGATGCATATCCACCCCTGCTCTCTTTTCTTTGGTGAGGCCAGTAGTGTAGCCTTCTATAGCTGCAAAGGAAGCTGGGACCTGCAGTAAATAACTGGGCAGCAACTTCTCCACCAGCAGCTCTTTTTTCTCCAAGAAAGCACAAATGCTGTTGCACAGCTCTCGGCTGCTCTACCTCAATGACTAGCGTCTTTTCTTGAGCTGATTAAATCACCATGGGTTAAAATCAGCCAGTGGGGACTCTGGAAAGAAACAATATAGAATCTCATCAACATCAGGGGACCAGAATTAAAACAGTTCTAGGAACAGCTGGAGTATATATTGGGAAGACATGAGTGCTCTGCTCCAGGCTCTGGCCAGGGACTTCTCTCTGTTTGGCAGGAATTTGGCATGCCTCAGTTTCTCTACCTCTGAACAAAAACTTGTATAACCTGGTATTGGTAAGTTCCAGCAGGAAAAATCAAGCTGGGGCAGGGGTTCAAGTGGTGGCATGCGACAATGGCGGTATTTTAGGCACGGAAGGCAGGGGAGACCTCTGTGAGCCAGTGACTTTGGAACAGAAATCTCAAGGAAGGGAGGGAGTCATGGATAGACGAAGGGTAACAGAAAGGGTAAGTCCTCTAGGGGAGAATGAGCTCAGCAGGTCCCAGCCCAGCCAGGCACGAGTAAAGGAATGGTGAAGGTTGGCCATGCAGGAAGCTTAGAAAAAGTATTTTGTTTTCTTTCTTTATTAGAGAAGTTGTGGGTTAACAGAACAATCATGCATGAAATACAGGATTCCCATATACCACTCTATTATTAACACCATGTCTTGTTGTGGAACATGTATTACAATTGATGAAAGCATATTTCTGTAATTGCGTTATGAACTATAGCCCATGGTTTAACTGATGTCGTTTGTGTGATGTGGTGCCATGGATTTTGAAAATAATTTTTTATTTAGGTATCATATACACCTAACATTTCCCTTTTTAATCACATCCAGATATATACCTCAGTGCAGGTAATTGCATTCACAGTGATGTGCTACATTGCCAGCGTCTGTGACCAAAACATTTCCATCATTCCAGATAGCAGCCCTGTACATTTTAAGCCTCAAATTCCCATTCCCTATCCTCACCCTGGTAAACTTTATTCTAGATTTGGACCGTGATTTTACTTATTCTAATTGTTTCAAATCAGTGAAGTCATACAGTCTTTGTCCTTTGGTATCTAGCTTCCTTCACTCCACATGATGTCTTCAAGGTTCATCCATGTTGTGGCGTGTATCAGGACTGCATTTCTTTTCTTAACATTTTTTTATTGTGAAATACATATATATGTACAAAAAAGCAAGACATTTCAAAGTACACTGTAAAAGTAGTTATAGAACAGATTTCAGAGTTTGGTGTGGGAGACAGATCCACAATTTCAAGTTTTTCCTTCTAGCTGCTCCAAGACACTGGAAAGAAATGTCAATACAATGATTCAGCAGTCACACTCATTTGTTAAATCCTCTCTTCTCTGTTATAACTCCACCTTCACCTTTGATCCTTCTCCCAATCTTTAGGGGTATTTGGGAACTTTTTCATGTTGGAAAGGGGTGTCAGTATGGGATGGGGGTTGGAACAAGTTGATGTTCTTGGAGAGGCTGGCCCGTCTGGGTTTCAGGACTTATCTGGCCTGAGGAACCCATCTGAAGGTTGTAGGTTTCTGGAAAGTATCCTAGTGAATACAACTTTTGTAGTATCTCGGATAAAACCTTAGGAGTTCTTTATGGTTGACAAGAATGGTTTTGGTTGGGGATTGGCAAACCATGATAACTAGCAATATCTAGCTGAAGCTTGTGTAAGAGTAGCCTCCAGAATAACCCCTTCACTCTATTTGAACTCTTGCAGCCACTGATACTTTATTTGTTACATTTATTTTCCCCCTTTTTGATCAGGAAGGTGTTGTCGATCCCATGGTGCCAGGGCCAGGCTCATCCCTGAGTCATATCCCACACTGCCAGGGCAACTTTCACCCCTGGATGTCATGTCTCACGTAGGGGGAGGGTAATGATTTTCCTTGCAGAGTTGAACTTAGAGAGAGAGGGTACATCGGAGCAACAAAAGAGGTTTCTGGAAGTAACTTTTAGGCATAGCTATAGGTAAGCTTAGCTTCTCCATTACAGAAATAAGCTTCCTGAGAGCAAGCCTCAAGATCAAGGAGAAGCTAAGCTCACTTATAATTATGCCTAAGAGTCACCCCTAGAGAACCTCTTCTGTGGCTCAGATGTGGCTTCTCTCTCTCTAAGCCAACTCAGCAGACAAACTCACTGCCTTCCTCCCTATATGGGACATGACTTCCAGGGGTACAAATCTCCCTGGCAACGTAGGACATGAATCCTGGGGATGAGCTGGGACCTGGCATCATGGGATTGAGAAAGCCTTCTTGACCAAAAGGGAGACAAGAGAAATGAGACAAAACAAACTCTCAGTGGCTGAGAGACTTCCAGCAGAGTGGAGAGGTTATCCTGGAGGTTAGTCTTATGCATTATATAGATATTCCTTTCTAGTTTATGGTATATTGAAATGGGTAGAAGGGAGTACCTGAACCTGTTGAACTGTGTTCCAGTAGCCTTGATTTTTGAAGACGACTATATAGCTATATACAGTCACACAATGACTGTGTGATTGTGCAAATCTTGTGTCTAATGCTCCTTTTATTCAGGGTATGGACAGATGAGTACAAAAAGTAAGGATAAAAATTAAATAAATAATATGGGGCGATAGAGGGTAAAAACTGAGTACATTGCAATACTGGTGGTCAATGAGAGGGAGGGTTAAGGGGTAGGGGATCGTATGAGCTTTTTCTTTGTATTTCTTTTTCTGGAGTGATGCAAATGTTCTAAAAATGATCATGGTGATGAACACAAAACTATGTGATGATATTGTGAGCCATTGATTGTATAATGTGGTTGGACTGTATGTGTGTGAAGATTTCTCATTAAAAATATTAAAAAAAAAAAAAAGATCAAGGGCTTGGCCGATTGACTTGTATCAGGGGTTGTCCCAGTGGTAAAATTAATAGTTCCATACATTTTCTCCCACTCCTCAAGGCAAGGATTGCATTCCTTTTCATGGCTGAGTAATATTCCATTGTATGGATAGATCACATTTTATTTATCCATTCATCAATTGATGGACACTCGAGTGGTTTACCACCTTTTTAGAAATGATTTTTCGGGTGGTGACCCCGGTGAAAAAATGGGTCAAAGACTTAAATTGCCAATATAGAGAAGAAGAGACCAGAGAGACCAAGAAGTGGGTGAAGAGAAGGGCAAACCCCCTTGAGTCAGCAGAGAACAGCAAATTAGAACCAAGATGAGCTATTGCGTGACTTGGTTGGACTGGCAGGCACAAGACAGCTGGGTGGGACATGTCTTTATGGTGCCCCGTGGTGGGAGTGTGAGGGCTGGTGGAGCTGTTCCACAAAGTCACTTCCCAGTGTGCCTCCAAATGAAATCACACCTGCCCTGTGCCTCAGCAGTTCTGCTCCCGGGTATTTATCCAAGACGTTTCACACAGGCCTCTCAGGCAATATATGATGGGTGAGGATGTGCCCTGGGGTGTCATTTGGGGCAGGGGGGCCAAAGCAGGTCACCTAGGGGCCTCTCACTTGAGAGCTGATGGGTAGGAATTGAGCGCCTTCTCCTTCGACCAGACACAGAGCCGTGCACTCCACGTGACACAGCCATTAGTGTCCCCATTTGGCTGTTGCAGAGACTGAGGCTCAGTGGGTGGACGCATTGACCCAAGTCACTTGGACAGCCGGTGGCTAAGGTCTGTGTTTGTGAGCCTGCCTTCTGCAAACTCAGCTGAGGCCCCGGAGGCATCCCCGTTGTGGGCTGCTCCACCCAGCTCCACGCTAAAGGAACCTCTCCTGGTAGACATGGGTCTGAGGGGAACATGGTCTCACAGGATTCTCCCTCTTAGCAGCCCCCTGACTTTGCATGACCCCCCGTTATTAAAAGCAGAGTCTGGACAAGCTGGCCCAGGGGACCAGATATTCTCTGCCCTGATCAATGCAGTGTGGTCGGGGACCATGTGCTCTGGGTGCCAGAGCGCAAATGGGGGTGGGGGGCAGGGCGTAGGAGAGTGGCGCTAATGACATGCTGATTTAGGTGGGGTGTCTTGAGGGATTCCAAGAGGCCAGAAGTTGTGTCTTGGGGTCCCCCTGACCCCTGACTTCTATCCCTTTGCTCAGCCAGCAGACTGTCTCCCACGTGACCACCTTAGCATACATAGTTGGAGCCTGGCACCCCACCCCCGCCCACCCTCAGCCTGGGCCCAAACATAACAGATAAGAATGACTGGCACTAAGCTTGCTACTGCAGCAAGGTGGCAGCTGGGATTGGGGCAGGGTGGAGGGGCAGACAGCAGAGAAATGGAAACCGGAGCAGAGACCCACCGGAGGTGTGGCTCATTTGTTAAGAGTGCAGGTGCCGCAGCAGACTGCCTGGGTTCATGTCCAGGCTCTGCTACGGCACAGCTGTGCACCCTGGGCAAGTCATCTCACCTCTCCCTTCCTCAAGGTGGGTGCGGTGGCAGTAGCAGCATCTGGTCGCTGGGTTGTGAGGATGAGATGAGACGACACATGTAAAACAGTTGGAACATTGCCTGCATGTGATATGTGGTAAGCACACAACACTCAGAAACCATATGTGTTAGTTAGATTCAGTTGTCAACTTGGCCAGGTGAGCATACCTAGTCTTGTTGCTGCGGCCATAAGCCAATGGCATGTGAACCTCATCTGTTGCTCATTACATCTTCAGTCAGCTAGGAGGCGTGTCTGCTGCAATGAGTGACGTTTGACTTAATTGGCTGGTGCTTAAATGAGAGATTGCAATGTAGCACAGCTAAGCAGCTCGGCATTCCTCATCTCAGCACTTGCAGCTCAGCCCAGGCCTTTGGAGATGCAGAAAGAAGTCACCCCGGGGAAAGTTGTTGGAACCCAGGGGCCTGGAGAGACCAGCAGAGACCATCCTGTGCCTTCCACGTAAGAAAGAACCTCAGTGGAAAGTTAGCTGCCTTTCCTCTGAAGAACCAACAAAATAAATCCCCTTTTATTAAAAGCCAACCCATCTCTGGTGTGTTGCATTCTGGCAGCTAGCAATCTAGAACACCATTGTTCTTCATAAATCTGCAGATCCACCCCCTTACCCACTCCCAGTGCAGAGGAGAACGAGCCTGATGCAGAGCTCAGATTGGTCAGCCCCAAAGAGCTTGTGCCATTGATGTCAGCCAGGAGAGGCCAAGTTATGCTGCAGTAACAAAAAGTCCCATATCCTGGTGGCTTACTGCAATAAAAGTTCATTTCTCACTCATGTTACATGTCCAAACGGCTCAGCTGCTGGCTTTTCTCTGGGCCATCATCACTCTGGGAGTCAGGCCAACAGAGAAGCTGCTGTAGGAAAAGGGAGTGGTTCTTAAAGCATTCATCAAGAAGTGAGACCCATCACCTCCCCTTCCATCTAATTGGCCAATGCAAGGCATATGGTTAACTCCAAAGGGGCAAGAAGTACAACCCTTTTATGTCCTTGGAAGATGGAGAGACAGCATACTTGCAGGCACTGCTAATGACAGCCATACCTCTCACCCTTCTTTATTATAATCATTATTATTGTGGTTATTATTTTAAAGATGGGCTGAGAGGGATCAAGGAGTCAGCCCAAGACTAGAGAGCCATGGATGGCAGAGTAAAAGTCATTCCTTCATTCAACAAATGTTTACTGAACAGCTACTATGTGCTGGACACTATTTTATGCTGTGGGAAAATTACACAAGACAAAGGAGTACAAAAGCACTGTCCTCAAAATATTTTCATTTGGGTGGTGATGGGGAGACAGACAATAAACATAAGAAGTAAGTTATATCCTAAGTAATAAGGTGGAAACCACAAAGCAAGGTAAGGGAGATTGAAACTCTGGAAGGAAGTGGGCACTTTCTCTTTTAAATATGGTGGTCAGGTATCCTTGAGAAGGTAAGGGGGTGGGTGAGCCATGGGGATGTGTGGGGGAAGAGCCTTCTAGACGGTTAGAGTGATATGTGTAAAGGCCCATTCTGCTATTCAATCAACAAACATTTATTAGGGCCTACTCAGAGTAGGGCAGTTGCTAAGAGTTTGGGATACAGAGCAGAAAAAAATAATCCTTACCTTTAAAGACCTCAGAACCCACCAGGGAAGACAGAAAGGGAAGGCTTGGACATGAATGAATGAATGACTCATTCGTTCATTCAGGCACTCACTAAGCATCTGTTAGCACCTACAGTGTGCCCCAGTGTAGAATCAGACAAGGCTCCTGTCCTTGAAGAGCTCCCAGTTTGGTGGAGGAGTCAGGCATAAACAGGCAGCTCCCATTCAGTGTCATAAATGCTGTGATAGAGGGATGCACCCAGAGGGGGGCCCATGGCTCAGAGAGCTAGGAGGCTGTGGCCACAGTCCTGGGGAAAGGCGGGGGAGCCTGGGTGGATGGTGACAGTGGGGCTGGAAGGGAGAAAGTGAGGGGGCGGGCTCAGCAAGGCCTGGACATTGGTAGGATGTAGGGGAGGAGAATGGAAGGGGAAACTAAGGATGACTTTGGGGTTCCCACCTTGGATTACTGGGGTACTGGAGAAGAGGTCATTCTCTGAGATCAAGAAGATGGGATGCTGAAAAATTTTGGATGAAGTGATGAGTCTAGACTTGGCCACGTGGGGAATGAAGTGACTGCCAGGACAGTGTGCTGCTTAATAGTAGGGTGCAAGGCTCCAAACTAGGGGCTGCTCTTACGTGGCTGAGTGACTTGGGACAAGGTCAGTCTTGGAGCCTTATTTTGTCATTCTTATGTAACTTAGGAATATCAAAATTCACATGGAATTGCAACGGTCCATGGAAACAGCCAAAACAGTCTTGAAAAAGAACAAAGGAGGAGGCTCACACTTACTGATTACAAAACATACCTCAAAGCAACAGAAATAGACTGTGTACTGGCATCAGGATATAGATATAGGCCAATGGAATAGAACTGAGAGGACAGAGATAAACCTTTGCATAGCTCTTAAGTGGGGTGGGGAGAACTGTTAACAGGTCATGTAAGTGCTGAGTCATCAGTCTTCATCCTTGCTGCTATGAGACTACCAGGGAGTTTTTCAAAGTCCTCAGGCCCACAGAAGTCAACAGAATCCAGAAGAGAAAGAACATGCTGCCATGTGCACTGCCATGTAACAGAAAAGCCAAGGACCAAGGATCACCAGCAGTCAGCCCCAAAATGCCACAATCTTGGAGAAAGCATTGCCTTGCTGATGCCTCAGCTTTGGACTTCTCCTAGCCTCCAAACCCTGAGCCAATCAATTCCTGCTGTTCAAACAACAACAACAAAAATCCCTAGGCCAAGACCACACCCCAGCCCAATTAAATCACAGTTTCAGGGGGTGGGTTCCAGGCAACTGCATTTTCAGAGCTCCCTGGGAGATTCCCAAGGCTAAGAACCACAGTGCCATGTGCTCTGCTTGGCACACCAGAGGAAACTGATGAGTGGGATGGGAGCAGTTTTTTATTCTTAGTTTTGACATTGTTGTTTTTGAACCATTATTTAAAGGGTGACATCCAAGAGGTAACAGGAGAGCTAAATTTTGGAGGGGGGTCCTGCCTGGTGCTACAGATCCCAGTGGGTCTCACACTACCTGCAGAGCTCCTTGGGGACCTCCTTTAATGAATGGATAAGAAAGGAAAGCAATCCCAATGAAACTATGGGCTTTGTCCTTTCTAAAGGAATTTAAATTTTTGGATCTAATCAGTATTCAATAAGGTAAAATTTCAAAATGCAGAAAGGAAAAAGAACACAAAACACAAAACTTAAAACTCCATCACCTAATGAAAAATTCCTGTAAGTATACTCATTATACAGGCATACAGTCATATATATATGTATATATAAATATATTGAAGTGTTTGTAACTATTATGCTTTAACTTTAAGCAGAGTTCACCATACCTGGACCCAAAGCTTTCAACACTGTGTGAAGAATTAACCTTTCCATACCTCATTCTACTCGTCTAAATGTTAAAACCCATGAGAGGTTTTTATTATTGTTGTTTAAAAAGTTATTTTTTAAGATATTCAAATAATAAAAAAATAACCTTTTACATTTTCCCATGTTAACTCTTTCAGTGTTCTTTGTTCCTTTATTTACATTTAAGTTTCCATCTGCTGGAAAACATTCTTTAGCATTTCTTGGAGTGTGGGTCTGGAATTCTTCCAGTTTTTGAATGTCTGAGAAGCTCTTTCTTCTGCCTTGGTTTTTAATGTATTTTTTGCTGGGTACAGAATTCTAAGTTGACTTTTTTTTTTCTTTCAGTATTTTAGAGATGTTGCCCCACTGTTTTCTGACTTGCATTGTTTCTGGTGGGAAATCTGCTGTCATCTTTATAAAGATAAGGTTGTTCCTCTCTACATAACATTTTTTTTTTTTTACCCTCTGGCTATTTTTAAAGATTTTCTCATTATCACTGGCTTGGAAACAATTTGATTATAATGTTCCTTGCTGTGGTTTTCTTTGTATTTCTTGTACTTGGGGTTTACTGGGCTTGTAGGTCTATAGGCTTAGCATTTTCACTAAATTTGAAAAGTTTCTGGCCATTATTTCTTTCAATTTTTCTGTCCCTCTCTTTCTCTTTTCCTTTTGAGACTCCAATTACTTGTTCATTAGGATGATCAAAATTGTTCCACCCTTCACTGATGCAGTTTTCATCTTTTAAAAATTTTCTCCATGAGTTTCACATTGGATAGCTTCTATTGCTGTTTCCGAGTTACTAATCATTTCTTCTGTTTTAGCTAATCTGCTTTGACTCCCATCCAGCATATTTCTTTGTCTCAGACATCACTGTTTTCATCTCTAGTAGTTTGATTTGAATGTTAAAAAATATACATCTTCTATGTCTCTCCTTAACTTTTTGAGCACACAGTACATATTTATAATAACTATTTTAATTTCCTTTACTGTTCATTCTAACATCTGTGTCAGTTCACATTGGTTTTGATTGATTTTTCTCCTCTGTAAGAGTGGTATTTTCCTGCTTCCTTGCATGCCTGGTAATCTTTGATCGGATGCCAGACATTGTGAATTTTACCTTGCACAGTGCCATCTATTTTCATAGTCCTATTCACGTTCTTGGGTTTTATTTTAAGATGCAGTTAAGTTCCTTGCACACAGTTTGAATCTTTGGAACCCTGCTTTTATGATTTGGTAAGCAGATCTGGAGTGGTGCTCAGTCCAGGGGTAATTATTCCCCACTTTTGAGATAAGACCTTCCTGTCCACTGGCTTGTGAATTGTGAGTTTTTCAGTCTGGCACATAGAAGCAGGGCCTATTTCCATCCTGGGTGATGAAGGCTCTCTCTCCTCCAGTCTTTGCAGAGGTGCCTTCCCCTGGTCTAGAGTAGTTTCCTGACATGCATGCACTGATGGGTACTTGGCTGAATACTCAAGAGAGGCCCTCTACAGATCTCCAGGGATCTCTCTGTCTCCCTCTGCAGCTCTCCCCTCTCCGGTATTCTGCCCAGTGAGCCACAGCTTCCTTGATCTCTCTGACCCCTCAGTTCCATCTCCTTGACTCAGGAATTCTCTGGGCTCTGCCTCAGCTCACCCTCCGGAGTGTACAGCTTGGAAATACCCTCAAGGCAGAGAGCTGGGCAGTCATTGGGCTCACCTCATTTGTGTCCTGTGCCTCAGGGATCACTGTCCTTCACTGCTAGAAAATTTGAGAATTGCCATTTCATACATTTTGTTGGTTTTGTTTGTGTCAAGAGGAAGGGGACATTCAGTCCCTGTTACTCCATCTCAGCCCGAAGACAAATTCCCCATGGATTCTGGTGCCTTCCTCATCTGAATTAAATTTGATTCTTGTCCTTCTTCCCCTTCTGCTTATACATGTTGCTGTGTCCCCTGGGTCATGCCCGTCCCCGTGCCCTGAGGGCAGTCCACATGAGGGTGGAGGCTGTGGGGTCCAGAGAATATTGGACCTCAAAGGAACCCAGTGGCGGGGGAGGAGGGTGGGGTTTGCACATGCAGGCGCTGTCCTGGTGCTGAGTGACGTGTGCTAGGAAAAGGTCTGGAAGTCCACTGGAGCCTGTTGAAGCCATATGGGGAAGGATTATTATCCACTCCACGTTTCATGGATGAAGCCCTTTCCAACACTGCACAGCATCAGAGAATCAGGGCAGAATTTGAACCCAGGGCTGACAGATGGTATATTAATATCTAAATCAGGCACTGCTCTAAACACTTTATATGATTTATGCATTTAATCCTCAGGCAATCATATGATATAGGAATGGTAGCCTCGATATTGGACAGGCGATACTGCTGAGTGGTTGAGAGTGGTCTGAGGGTTCTGGAACCTGGGGGCCTGGGTTTGAATCCTGCCTTAGCCGTCTAAAGTTGGGATCAGTCACTTTAACCTCTGCATCGGTTTTCTTATCTGTAACTTACCTACCTCTTAGAGCTACTATGAGGATTACATGAGGAAATATGTATCAAGTGCTAAGAAGACAGCATGACACACCTGAGCTTTTGATAGTTGATGAGGAAACTGGGGCCTAGAGAGGTTATGTAACTTGCCAAGGATCACACAGCTCACAAGTATCTGAATACAATCCCTAAACCACCAGTGACTCTACTCCTCCATCTAAACTCCAGTCCATACTCTCTCCCGAATACACTTTGCCAGGGGTTCCTGCCACCCTGTCCCCTCCTTGCCTGTAGTTGGTGCTTAACCACATGAATCGATAATCTTCCCTGAGGTCAAAGGGAAAAAATTAAAAAGTAGAGAAGGCAGCAGACTTCTGGGGCCAGGCTGGCGGGGAAAGTATTTTACTCAAGGAAGTAATTACATATTAAGTGAAAAATTCCACCAAAATGCTCTCTGATTCACCGCCGCAGCTTCCTTGACGGATGTGCAGTGGGGATGCCGTCTGTGGCTCCCTTCCAGCAGCAGGTGATCACAATGGAGCGTCTATCATAAGTCACCTCTCGGCCACCGTCCAGGTGTGCCAGCTGGCAGGTGGGGGCAGGAGGCAAGCCGGAGGCTGCTCTGGGCAGAGGAAGGCATTCCTTCGGAGAGGAGAGCCCCGACTGCAATACCTGGTCTCTCTAAATGCTAAACGTCTTGCCCTGGGAGCCAAGATGTTCTTTCGAAGTGGGGCAGGAAGCACGGTGCCCATGCTGGGGAGGGGCGATGAAAGGGGGCGGGGACACACTGAACCTGACTCTGGCCACCTCCTTCTTGCAGGTGACTCAGGCCAAGCCACTTCAGCTCCTGGAGCCTCAGTTTCCTCACCTGTAAAACGGGTGTCCCTATGATGGAAGAGCCCCAGGGACCTGTGGGTATTCAAGAGCCTGTAGCCAAGTGGAGACTCCCCTAATTTCTACCCTCCTGGAGGACCCTTGCTTCCTTTGCCAGAGAAGCAAAGTCACAGAGGACACAGTCCTTGCCAGTCACCTAGGGCTGCTCAGTGGTGAGGGTGAGGGTATGAGGTATGGGATGAGCAGATGTGGGCATTTGTGGTGACCACCTCTCAAAGTAGGTCTGACTAGCTGTAGGGGTTAGGGAGACCCCAAAGAAAAGTCCCCATGGCCCCCACAGCCAATATAGTACCCGACCCCCACCTCTGCCCTAGGGGGATGGATGTAATGCCCCCATGTCTGGCCAGAGAGCCATAGCTCAGAGGTAGAGGCACTGCCCCCCAGTGCACAGCGGGAAAGTGGAAAGGGCTGGTCTTGTTTGCACATTGCCAGGCTCTCAGCACCTTGCAAAGCAGCCTCGGCACGGGTAGGATTGCCATATGTTGCAAAGAAAATCACAGAACACGAGTCAAATTTGAATTTCAGATATTTAATGAATAATTTATTTTTTAGTACAAGTATGTCCCGGGCAATATTTGGCATATATGTACACTAAACATGTTGTTGTCATTTCTTCACCGAAGTTCAGATTTAACTGGGCATCCTGTATTTCATCTAGGCAGCCCTAGGCTCAGTGAGGGGCTCAAAGTGCCCCGGAGAGGCAGGAGCTGGTCGTGGTGTAGGGTCAGCCTGCATGGGTTCCAGCCGTGACACTGCCACTTCCTGGTTTGGTGACCTCATCAAGTTGCTGGAAGCTCAGCCTCAGTTTTCTCATCTGTGCTAACAGTACCTGCCTCATTGGGCAGGTGTGAATGTGTCATGAAATAACCCTTATGAAACCCATAGAACAGGACCTGGCACACAGTACCAACTCAATATATACTCCCTGTTTTTAGTATTTATTGAATTTGGGTGAGCAGAGGAATTATAATCAATTGCCGGCAATGCGTCCAAGGTGTAGCTCTCAAGCTTTTCGACTCAGGACTCCTTAATATTTAAAAAAATGATTGCAGACTCTAAGAGCTGTCTTTCTGTGGGTTAGCTCTACCGATCTTTACAGTAATATAGAAATTAAAGCTGAGGAAAATATGTATGTATTAATTCATTTCAAAATAATAATGAACCCATTTTGTTTACATAAGTAACACATTTTAATGAAAAGTATCTCTGTGCTCTAAAATCAATGAAATAAAATTGAATGCAAAAGTGGCATTGTTTTACCTATTTGCAAATCTCAAATGTGGCTTCCTAGAAGTCAGCTGGATTCTCACATCTGCTTTTCTAACATTAAGTCTGGAAAGAAAGAGGATAAAGACTGAGATGGTATAAGTAAGGAATGCCTAGAGTGGACAGTGATGGTGATTAAATGTACAAATATGAGAATGTTTTTGCATGAGGGAGAACCAATGAATGTTGACACTGCAAGGTGTTGACAATTGGATGGTAAACAGGAAAAAATACAATCAGTGCAAACTGCTCAGGTCTATAATCAACAGTAAATTGTAATATGCTTCCATTGAACATAACAACCGCATTATGCCAAAGCTACATGTCAGTAAGTGGGGGATATGGGAGAGGAACATGGAATGCTTTGTGGAAGAAAAGGAAACGTCCTCAAATAGACTGTGACGGCAAAGCCATGGCTTATGATTATACTGGGAACCATCGATGTTTTACTTGGGTTGGATTGAATGATATACAAATAAAAGGGTTTAAAAATGAACAGAGAGAGGGTGGCCCACGGTGGCTCAGCAGGCAGAGTTCTCTCCTGCCATGCCGGAGACCCGGGTTCGATTCCTGGTGTCTGCCCATGCAAAAAACAAACAAACAAGCAACAAAAACAAAGATGAACAGAGAGAAACAAGTGCTAGAGAAAATGTGGAGAAAGATATATACCTATTCATTGTTGGTAGGGAAACTGAGAGGTGCAGCACCTTGGAGGGCAGTATGGTGGCTGCACAGGAGGCCAGGGGTGGGGTTGCCATATGATCCTGCAACCCCATTGCTCAGTATATACCTGGAAGAACTGAGTATGAGGACAGGAATGGACATTTGCAAACTGGTGTTTACCGCAGCAGTGTTCATGATTTGCAATGGTTGGAGGTGGCCTAAGGGTACATTGACTAAGGAAGGGAAAGGGGATGTCTGGTATATACATACAAAGGATTACTGAGCGGTTGCAAGCAGGAATGAAGTTGTGAGGCATGCAACTAGATGAATGAACCTTGAGGACAGTATGGTGAACGAAATGTCAGAAACCAAAAGACAAATATTATCATAGCTCATTCATAGGGACTAACTATAATATACATACTCAGAGAATTGAAGTCGAGAGCACAGATTATCAGGGTGGGGCTTATTGTAAAGGGTCCTAGATTGTAAACTCTTACAGCAGTCACATATATTCAGGAGGTATAACTGTTATTTCTAAGTTCTGAGATACTGAGCTGTTTGTGCATAACCTGGTCGTTCCCTGAAACTTCAGGAATTTATGTGACAAGTGAGACTCAGAGTTAGAGCTCTGAAGCTATCAAAGTCCAGTACCCCATACAGCAACTGCTTAAAAAGCTGAAAAAGTGATCAGACTTCGACTAGAGATATGAATGAAGCTGATCCGGATAGGTCTAAGGTATATCAGAAAACAGGTAAAAGATGATATGGTCCATATTTTAAAACTTCAACTTCTTTGTGAAACCAAAAGGAGAGATGTTTATTTGGTGCAAAATTTACATTTTGAGTAGCACATCATCTAATTTAGCTTGTATGGTCAGTTTATTCAAACACTGTAATCACACGGAATCTTCAATAGGGAATGACATCTTGTTAGTTTATATAGGTTAGTGTGATGCCCCAGTACATCCTAGAGTAATTTGGGCAGAGAATAAAAAAGTATTTGCAAAGGCCTGTTGGGGGACTGGGGACAAAGGAGGAAATATTAAATTTCCCCATTTGGGGAATTCCTGATATTCTTACAAGCAGTGAGGACAACCAAATCAATAGGCTGAGGCCTCAATCTTTTTTTTTTTTTTTTTTTTTTTTTTTAAGAGAGAGGGAGGAAGGGAAGGAAAGACAGAGAAGGAAGGAAAGAAGGGAGGAAGAAAGGGAAACATTTTTAAACATTTTCTTGTTTTATTATATTTTGTTTGTTTGTTTGTTTTTTACATGGGCTGGGGCCGGGAATCGAACCGGGGTCCTCCGGCACGGCAGGCAAGCACTCTTGCCCGCTGAGCCACCGCGGCCCGCCCTGAGGCCTCAATCTTGAGGCTCACTCCTATGAAACTTATACCTGCAAAGGAGAAGCTAAGCCTGGTCACACCCAGAGAACTTCTTTTATTGCTGTGATGTGGCCTCTCTCTCTAAGTCAACTTGGCAGGTGAACTCACTGCTCCCACCCCCTACGTGGGACATGACTCCCAGGGGTGTAAATCTCCCTGGCAGTGTGGGACCTGACTCCCAGGATGAGCTGGGACCTGGCATCATGGGATTGAAAAAATGATGATGAATTTTAAAAGCCTTCTTGACCAAAAGGGGAAAGAGAAATGAGACCACATAAAGTGTCAGTGGCTGAGAGATCTCCAACAGAGTCGAGAGGTTATCCTGGAGGCCATTCTTATGCATTATACAGACATCCCTTTTAGTTTATGCTGTATTGTAGTGTCTGGAGGGAAGTACCTGAAACTGTTGAGCTGTGTTCCAGTAGCTTTGATTCTTGAAGATGACTGCATAACTATTTAGCTTTTACTATTTAGCTTTTAACTATTTAGCTGTGTGATTGTGAAAACCTTGTGTCTGATGCTCCCTTTATCCGGGGTATGGAAAGATGAGTGAAAAAATAAGGACAATAAATAAATAATGCGGGGGTGGATAAAGGGTAGAGAAGGTGGACAGATTGTAATATTAGTGGTCAGTGAGAGGGAGTGGGGAGGGGTATGGGATGCATGAAGTTTTTTCTTTTTCTGGAGTGATGCAAATGTTCTAAAAATGACCATGGTGATGAACACACAACTGTGCAATGATATTGTCAGCATTGATTGTATACTACTGTTGGACTGTATGTGTGTGAAGATTTCCCAATAAAGACATTTTTAAAAAAAAGATGGAATACCAAAAAACAAAACAAAAACAAAACAAACCCAGAAACCATTCAGTCTATTAGGATCTCACACTCTATGTGGCCTCCGGAAACCTCCACCATCCACGCAGGTGTGGGTGAGTGTGAAAAAGGCAGATATCTCGGTATTATTATGAAAATAGCTTTGACCTTTTCATCGCCTGGGCCTTGAAAGAGGTCCCAGGTCACACTTTGAGAATCACTGTCTAAGGAATGTTTCCCACAGAGGCCTCTCCACCCTGGAGGCCCTCCCGGCCCCTGGTGGGTGTGGGGGGCTGAGTCCAGCTTGCGAGGGGCTGCGGGGGCCAGGGTGGGTAGTCACGGCCGTGCCCTGGCCTGACAACACGTCTGCGCCCGCCGGGGAGGCGCCCCTGGGATTCCCATCACCGTGTGCATGTCACAGGGAGGATGCTGGGCTCAGAGAACAGGAAGGTCTGGCTTGATTTCTTCCGACTATGGGGCCGAGCTGAGAGTGAGCCCAGAGCTGGGTCTTGGGCTCAGAGGCTGCTTTTTCTTATACTCAGGTGTCTCCGTTCGGATGTGGCCTTGCAAAGGAGGGGGTGCTGGGGCTCCCTCCAACCTGTATGCCCACAATAGCCCGCCTCTCCAAACACCCATACACACACACACACACACACACACACACGCACCCTGGGGGGCTGCTGTCCAGCAGGTGCTGGGGACAGCGAATGAATGAGATGACCTGGGCCGTGGCCTGTGTCCTGGGGATGTGACCGTGTACCTCCTGGGGTGGCCGTGTTTGTATCCCCCGGAGCCTCACATGGGAGCCTCTCTGGGGCTCTGGCCTGGCTGGTATGTGTGTGTTTGTGTTTCGCTCTGTGCAGTTTTGTTCTCTTTCTTGCCTGTGTGGGTCCCCCTGGTCTCTCCACTCAGCGTATGGGGGTAACTGCGCGTGTGTGATGTGTGTGTATGTGTGTTTGGAGTGCATGTGCATTTAGCACAACACTTTCTCTGGGTCCAAGGACACTTGCCCTCTCGGGGGCTAAGCTGGGGTTGGGGTGGGGGTGTGGCTGCAGAGCTCATGCCTTGTCTCCAGCACATTCTTCTGGGGCCAGGAGTGTTGTCGTGGCAACTCATGGCCGCCCCGTCAATGGAGCAGATGGGCCTGAGACTGCGTCGAGGGGGCTTGATCTGTCTCCACGCCCCCACCCTGGCCCCTGAGCAGGCAGGCAGCTCCCAGGACAAGCCCCCCTCTTGTTCTCCAGCTCCTCCACTCCAGACGCCCGCCTGAGCCCGCCAACCCCCAGCCTGGGTCCAGGCAGAGAGCCTGGTGAGTCTGGGAATGGGCTCCCAGTCTTCATTCATTCTTATCCAGCAAATATTTATTACCCCCCCAGCTAAGCGCTGGCCACTGTGAACCCAGTGAAGACAAAGACAGACAAGGGTCTGTGTTCAAGAAACTTAATAAACATATTAATATGCCAAGCTCACACTTCTATGGTGCTTGCCGTGGGCCAGGCACTGTGTTTTGCAATTTACACATATTAATACATTTAATTGCCATAGTAATCCTATTGTTATCCCCCTTTGTAAAATGGGGAAACCCTGGCACAGTTACTTGCTCTCAACACACAGCAGAGCCAGATTTGAACCCAGGGTTTCTAGGTCCAGAATCCATGCTCTTAGCCACTGTACTTGTGGCATAGCTTCTAACAAATGAGAAATATCATTTCATATAGTGGTAAGTTCTACAAAGAAACAAAAATAGCGGGTAAGAGGTGCTGGGAGCCAGGGTGGTTGGGGTTATACACCAATATGTTGAGTTGAAGCTCATTAACAAGAGCCAGTCATGGAAACATCAGAAGGAGCAGCACGTGCAAAGGCCCTGAGGTAGGATGGAACTTGGCATGATGGGAGAACAGAAGGAAGGCCATGTGGCCAGAGCCTAGCAAGGGAGAGGCCCTGGGCTGTAACACCTAAATCTCAGTGGCTTCCCACAACAGACATTTGTTTCTTGCCCATGGATGTTCCTGATGAGTAAATGACAGCTCTTCTCCAAGTGGTCATGCAGGGATCCAGGGCCCTTCCTTCTGTGGCTCCACGGCCCTCACCCCACAGCTTCCTGGGAGTCTGTGCCTGAGTCAGCAGAAGGGAAAGAGTGTGGGGATTTTGATGGGACAGGCCTGGAAGTGGAGCCCATCACACTCCACAGTCCACAGCCACATGTCCACTCCTACTCAAAAGAGATGGGAACCTAGCTGAGCAGTGCGTGTGCCGAAGAGAGGCCCTGGGTGCATGAGAAATAAGTCCAGCCTGGCCCAGTCATGTGAATGGCTGGTAAGGCAGTAGACAGATTTGGGCATATTTTTAGGTAGAATCCACAGGACTTGCTAATGTCCTGGGACAGAGGAAGAGAAGACTCAAGGCCAAGTCCATGGCTAAGGTAGGGAAGCTGAGGTTCCAAGGGGTCTGGCTCTTTAATGTCATCAGTGCTAAAAAACTCTCTTGTTTGGGACAGCAGATGTGAATGTCTTTGCACTAGGCCTGTATTCAGTTACTTACAAATTATTCCTCTCCCTGTATCCACATCCTTGGCAATGTCACTTCACCCCTTCTCTCATCACGAGGCGACTCTGTTTCCCCACCCCTTGAATCCAGGCTGGGCTCATGACCTTGCTTGGGTCCACAGAATGTGGCAGAATGAATGTAGTGACAATGCTGAGCCTAAGTCCAAGAAACCTTGCAGGGTCTGCTTTGGAACCCTTCCCATCTGATGTCAATAAGATTGAGCTAGTCTGCTGGAGAATGAGAACACATAGAGAGAGCCCAGTCATAGGATAGCTGTGCCAAGATGATCAGAGCCACCTATTTGACCGAAACTGACCATCAGTGATGAGACCAAAGAACTGCCCAATCCATCCATAGATTCGTGAGCAATAATAAATGTTTATTGTTTGAGGGCACTTTGGGGTGCTTTATTACTCAGCAGTAGCTAACCGATAACAGTTCCCCAAGCTGGAAAAGAGCTCTGGTCGTGGAGGCAGGGATCTTGGTCCCAGTCCTGTACCTGTCAGTGATTTGCAATGTGCACTGGGTCCATCACATCACCTGTCTGCCTTGAGCTGGGAGGCTGGATCTGCAGCCTCTAGGAGAATGTGTCGTTCCGAGTCCAGAAGCTCAGAAGGAGACTAAGACTGCATGTGAGTCATTCACGATCCCATCCTTCCTGCACAGAAAGACTCCTCAGATAAGAGGCTGTTAGAACTAAGATGTGAGGCCTAACCAGGAGTTTGTCTGGTAGAGAAAAGAGAATTCTGGGAAACGGAAACATCCAAGGTGTAAGATGTACTGCAGAGCGCTGGGACCACAAGTATTTCAATGCAGAAAATGAATAGATGATGAGAGTGAGGGCATGGAAATTGCTAGAACCTTTTCTGGCATATAGTAATTGCTTCATAAATGGCATTGCTGCTACTGTGCAGAAGAGACAGGGACAAGGCTGCCAGCATGGCAGGGGCCAGGCCTTGAAGGGTTAAGCAGCATGGACTTACTCTATAGGGCAATGGGGAGCTATGGATGGTTGTAAGTAAGGTGTAGCTTGGTCTGGTTGGAGCTTGGAGGGTGGTTTGAATGAGCATGAGTGGAGGCAAGGAGCCCTGGGAGGAGGCTGCGGCATTTTTCCAGGTGAGATCTGAAAGTGGTTGGTGTAGGACAGTGATAACAGTGGGGTGGGGCAGTGGGGGAATTCATGGGATGCCATGGGGCAGAAGTGTCAGAGCCTTGGTGGCCTGCTGCATGTGACCAGGAAAGTAAGGGAAGGAGTTAAGGATCATGATCTGGTGTCTGGTTTGGAGCGCCGATGGGGTCCACGCCCTTCCTGGCCATGGGACACGAAGACTCTGCAATGTGGAAATGAGAGGCTTACAGGGGGCTCAGGAAATATATCACAGCATATCACAGCTTTGCCTTTAAGGTAGCAGAGGACAGTTCTTCCGGTGGAGATGAGCTTCATCCAGGGCTCTCCTTGCCCTGGTCTGGCAGAGGAGTGCCTTGATTGAAGCAGAGATGGGATGGGGAGAGCTATCTTGGCTGCCTCGGTGGTGTGCTGTGTTGGTAAAAGGCTTTCCCTGGAAGGCGAGGAGGCTGGGCCTTCGCTGGGCCAGACTTGTTGGGGGGCCCCAGTTTCTCCGTATCTCAGACAAGAGGTTTGGCCCCGGCTGGAGGCTGCACGCTGGTGCCAAGGAGGCCATGTGTCGCCTGCAGACATGCTTCGCTCCATCCTCATGGTCTTTCGTCAACAGACTGAAAAAACAGGAGATTTTACTTAAAAATTCAGATGTTTGGCCTTGCTTTAAAAATCAGAGGGTGGAGTTCCAATGAGGTTCACACCCCCACGTGCCACCCATGGCCCCCAGGCACCTGAGATTTTAACACCATGGTCCTGGGCTTTCTGGTTCTTTGAGTCAGCTTCTTAAGATTTCGGCCTTTTTAACATTGGTTTTGTTGAAACGTCCCTTTAAGAGTAAACTGAAGGAGGAAGAATGCTTTTGTGCAACACAGAGGCAAGTATTAATTCCCATAAGCTATGCTTGAAAAAGGCCATCCTCATGGGGAGAATAATAATGGTGATGAGGAATAAGTAATTCATAATAATAACAAGCATTCATCCATTGCCTTGTGACTCAAAGTTGCCAAATAGTTGTTACTGGGAGGCTGCTTGCAACAGCCCTTGTAAGGGAGGGCTTCTGGTCCTAGCTTTACAGGCGGAGAAATGGAGGCCCAGGGCACAGTTGAGCTGGAGCAGGTTGTAGAGCTATGAGCAGGCTGGCCCCTCTGGGATGGGCAGCCCCAGAGCTTTAGAGTGCACTAAGGCGCCAGAGGAAAGGCTGAAAGCTGCCCTTGCCAGTCTCCTCACAGGCCCGGCTTCCCTTGTGCCAGGCCCTCTCCCCTGCTGGATAGTAAGGTGGGTCTGGTGGTGGATTTCTGATGTCATGCTTATGTAACCTTCAATAGTCATCTGGAAGATCTGGTCAACATTCCTCATCTTCCCAGGCGTCAAGGAGGAAAAAAGAAGAGGGCCTGCAGGATTGGGATGCCCCCACTGCTTACAGCAGACACTCTGGTTTTTCCAAGGCAGATAAAAATGTGTAGGAGGGTGGGGGGCTGGGGAGTGGGTTTCAAGGAACTCCTGTGTATTTTCTCTTCACCTACCCACCTATCCATTCACCTACCCATCCATTTATGTACCCACTCAACCACCCATTCACCCACTCATCCATCCATCCATCCATCCATCCATCCATCCATCCATCCATCCATCCATCCATCCATCCATCCATCCATCCATCCATCCATCTATCCATCCACTTATCCACACATCCACCCATCTATCCAACTACCCACCCACCCATCCACCCATCATCCATCCACCCTATTGTTTCTTTATATACCCATCCATCCAGAAACCCAAGGAAACAAGAAAAAAAGCACAACAGAACAAAGAAAGAAACCAAGCAACTGTCCAGCCACTTTTATTTGCCTATGCTGAGAGCCCGGCAGACCCAGTGCTGACATTGGAATCAGACACGGCCTTAGTCCTGAGGGACTCCTGATTCACCGGCTGTGGTCTCAGAGGCAGCCAAATTTCACCACTGGCTGTGGGGACAGAGTTCAGTGGTGCCATCTCTTGGGTGGCTTGACACAATCACAAAGGGTCCCTACTGTCTGCCTCACACCACAAGCCCTCACCCGCAAGTAGTCACCCTAGCAGAGGCACGGGCACAGAGCCCAGGAACATGCAGGAGCACAGGGAAACACACACAGACACGGATGTGTTTGCAGCACAGGCACGTGACTACTGCAGCGAATCCCCAGGTCTCTCTCTCTCTCACACACACACACACACACACGTACACGGAAATGCAAACAGACATGCGTGAAGCCCCCCACAGTGCCCCCCAGAGGACAGCTTTCCAGGACATGCTGGACCTGAAGCGGAGTGGGGCGTGGTCTTCAGGCCTCACCCACCCCTCCCTGCCCATATGTCCCCGTGAGTGGACACCAAGTTCCGACGGGCCCCTCACCCTGCCTGGCCTTCTGCCCCACACCTGAGGACTGCACCTCTGCTCCTGAGACACACAGGCAGTGGCAGGGGTGTCCTGCTGAGGGGTGGTGCTCCCTGAGCTGGCTTCTGCTGGTGACAATGACCCAGTCCCTGTTGGTGCCCACCCAAAGCCGAGGGCGTGGGCCTGCCTGCCAGGGTCCCTTCTCCGGTCACTGCTCAGTGACCCTGTGCAAAATGCCTGAGCTCAACAGGCTGAGGTCGGGGACTCAATTTCTTTCCCAGTTAAAACCAGTGAGGCCGCAGCCCCAGGCCTTAGACGGCTGCTTTCACCCACTTGGCAAATCCGAACTCAAAGCCCCAGCTGTGTGAAATTCAATGAGGGGGTCCCTGTGGGCCCTGGACTCCACCTCCATGCCTTGCCCCTCCTGACCCCACAGTGGGTACCAGAATTAAGAGGAAGCACAGGCCATGGAAGCAGATTTGATATAAATAAAATATTCATATAAAAATAGTCTCTTACAAAATATTCTCTCTTATCCAGTGGCTCACTTTTCCAAAGATGGAAACTGCTGGGTGTTTTATTTCCTTTCCTCTCTCTATTCCAAACCAGGTTTTCTAATGGTGAGTCTGAATTGGGGAAGACTAAAGGATGGAAAGTGTATTCCACAAAAGGTCTCTGAATCTGGACTGGCTTAAGTTTCTGGAAAAGTAGCAGCAAACAGCAAAAACAAAAATATAAATGTGTGTGTGTGTATGTGTATATATATATCTATGTATGCATAAAAGCTGTCTGTTTTTGGACTTAAACATCTAGTGCTGCAAAAGGTACTTGCAAAATCAACTAGTAGAAATATCTGCATAAAGAATGATTATGTACAGTTCCACTTGGCTCCTTGTCCTAGTGACAAAATTAATCCCACCAGGAAAGCAAGCAGTCCACTTTGATTGCAGAAAACGGATCCCGACGAGGTGGAAGAATTCTTTTTAATTAAATAAATTAATATTATTTTATCAGAATAAATTGTTAAATATTGCTATGATGAGGCCCAAGGGTCCCACGTTGCCCCTGCAGAGGCGGAGGAGGGGCCAGGGCAGTTTCTGGGGAAGGATGGAGCAGCATTGGGTGTGGAACAGAATAGTCGAGGGCTCTCAGAGGCTTTTCCCAAAGGTGCCTGGGGGAAACCCAGGAGAGGTGCCCTCTACAGCAGATAAGACAAGCTCAGCATTCCTGTAATTCCCTGTGGAGGTCTTGAAGTGACTTGCCGGGGGGATTCCAGCTCGCCGGACTGTCTGGGCCTCCCTGTGGTCTAACTTGCAGCTGGAGGTCACGGCCCACCTGGGGCAATGTGGGGCGTGACCTTGGGTTCACTTGCACGTGTAAACCTCAGTACGCTCGCTGCACGTGTTGCATTTGACGTAGCAACACCAGTGGAACTTGCAGTTGCACTGCCAGACGCGGGCATACTGGTGGGTGTTGTAGCCACGGCCGCAGCACATGAGGTCACAGCCGCTGGCCTGGGGCGCTGTCTTGTTGCAGGCGCGGCCCTGCGTGCCCACGCTGCCCGTCACCGGGTCCTCCTCGCAGTAGTTGGGGGACTTCTCGATGTACACCAGGTCCGTGTCCATGGGCTTGCGGTACGACAGCGGCTTCTTGATCTTCAGGAAGGTGGGCCGCTTGTTGCGGCTGGCGCGCACGGGCTCCACGTGCACCGCCTCGTTGTACTTGTCTTTGAGCACGTAGCCCAGCTCCCGGAACTGCGGCAGCGTGGTCCAGCACGTTTTGGTGGTGCATGAGCCCGACACGCCATGGCACTTGCACTCCAGCTTCATGTTCTCCTCCAGGATCTGCAGGGGTGGGCAGGGAAAGGCAAATCACTGCACGCCAAGGCCAAGTGGGGCCCCCAGCCCGGCCCGGACTCCCCCCTGCCCCACATAACCAGCGATGCTTTGGTTTTCCTTTGTGCTGCAGAAAACTCCAACCTGGATTCAGACCCCTCTCCCCATCTGTCTTTTTTTGCTGTGCACTCTCCCCTGGAACCTGCTTGTCCTCCTTGCCTCCCCAACTCCCACATTGGGGTGTAGGGCTTACATCAGTCCAGGCCAGGCCAGGCCAGGCCACTGCTAGATTCTCCTCGGTTTCAAACCAACATTTAAAAACCAGGAGAGTTCACTTGAAAATATGGACTTCCAGGTTTTCTTGGCAAACAGACAAGACATACAGGGGTGCTCATTTAAAATATTCAATTAGCTGACAGAAGCTGGCACTGCTATTGGAACAGAAGCTGGTCACAAAAGCCAGCACCGCCATCCTACCATGTTCCGAGTCACTGCAATCCCTGCCAACATTGCTATATGGTGACAATATATGGAGCTGCTCCAGCTTCACAGGTTGGCACCCTCCAATTTGCCACAGTCCCACCATTCCCTATTGCCCCCCCACATGGAGCTATGGTTTCTTTGAGTTCATCAGCTTTGACCAATTATGATACCCGCCAGGCCCCTTAGGGAACCCTGGCTTTGATGGAACCTTCCCTGGCAGCTCTTCCTGACTCTCCAATCTAGACAATGTACTCTGCTCCTTCCTCTGACTTCTCAGCACCCCGTGGACGTCCATCTCCATAACTGGAGAGGCAAAGAATCACACAGTGGTTAAAAAGCCCCTGTGGGCAGCACTTCCCCCATATGTAGAAAGTGGGTTAATAACAGTACTTAACATTCATACGATGGAATACTACACAGCAATGAAAAAAATAATGAACTCCTTATACACACAATGAGAGGAACGGATCCCTAAGATATAGTGTTGAGTGAAAGAAGGTGGACAAAAAGAGAATATGCTGTATGATTCCATTTATAGGAAGTTCAAGATCAGGAAAAACTAATGTCAAATGGGTTTACCCTTGTGAGGGTTTCCTTCTGGGAGAGGGCAAAAGGGGCCACCTGGGGAGCTGGAAATACTGCCTATTTTGATCTAGGTGATGGTTATTGATTTCTGCACTGGCTCGTAAGCTAAACTCCAAAAAGTTAAAATAAAATAATATTACTAAACTCATATTGGGGTTTTGCAAGAAGAGCGAGTGACAAAGTGATCAGTGAGTGCCTAGCACCCAGCAAGTGCCGTACAGCTGTTAGTTATTATTATAGCATTTAGCACGGTCAGGTCTCCCCCATGAGAATGGGACCCCCTGGAGGCCATGGACCACCCCATCTTGGGTTCCACTATGACCCCAGAGTCACGGATGTGCCTAATCCCTAGCAAATTCTCAATAACTCCCCTTGGAATGAATAAAGCACAAAAAGCCATGAGAACCTGGGGGAGTCATTTTGCTTCTGGAGCCTCATCTTACCTAGGAAGCAGGACTGGTCCCTTCTGCCTTGGAGAAAGGATTACAGCGAGTGAGTGTACAGGCCCCTGGCAAAGCGCCTCATCCACAGTAAGTGCTCAATAAGTGGCAGCTACAGTTATTTGTATTCATTAATAAAATATTTGGACAAAAATTCAAACCTGCCTCTTTATCTCAACAAAATGTCGTTCTCCTCCCTACAACCCCTTCCCACTTGTTCCTGATGATGTCTAGTGGAGGGGTCAAGAGCCCAAGCTCTAGGGCCCAAGCTCTGCCACAGGGCCAGCTTCATGGGCAGGCGGCCAGCGCCGTCTCACAGGGCCTTGTGCACAGTGTCTAATGCACTGCAGTCCCATCCTGAAATTGTTCATAATTTTATCTGTGAATCTGTGCTGTGTATATGAAGCTCGAGGGGACAACAGAGCATGTCCCAGGGACTTGTCGGCTCAAAGGCGGTTCCACCTCCGGTCACCATCCGGGGGAGGATTCTTGGCTGTCCCCTCCCCAGGGTCTCCATCCTGGAGGGCCAGGGTCTAGGCGGGGGTGGCTAGAGATGGGCGTGCAACATGCAGCATTTCAGAGAGGGCGAGGTAGCGGTGGACCTGCCCTGGGCTGGCAGCACCAAGCTGGTCTACTGCAGATGCAGGGGCTTGCCATGGAGGTCGCAACACACAAGAAGAGGAGACTGACTTCCCTGAGCCAGCTGGGGCCCCGCATTTTCAGTTTGCGCCAGGCCCTGCAAATTATGCAGCCAGCCCTGCAGCTACTCACCAGCCCAGCAACCCTTGGCAACTTCTGAACTTCTCTGGGCTTCAGTTTCCCAACCAAAAAATGGGCGTGACAACCGTGCCAAGCTCACAAGACTAAGCACCCAGATGTAACAGCATTTCTTTCTCAAAGTGCTGTCAATCCTTGCTCTTTCATCTTTCTATTTATTCTTTTCATGGCTACACAATATTCCTTTGAGTTGATACTGCCAGGACCAAATGGTGACTTTTGTGAGGCCTGGGCACTCTTTGTCTTCATGGGTCCCTTCCTTTATTAAAAAAATATCATAAATTCGATTTTAGGATGACTTTGGTACAAAGATGAATATAATCCAGGTTGGATTCATTATTATTATTATATTCATTTTTCTTAAATTAGAATATTTTCATGACCCGCCCCCCGCCCCCAAGAATATCATGGGGGCCTAGACTCTGTGCCCACTGTGAAGGATAAGTCTGTTCTAGATGGTGCATCATTTATTTCAACAGCCTTTCCCGGCTGCCTGAGGGGTACATTCATACCCTGAATGGTATGAGCTGGTCTGGCCCGTACACCAGTGAGTGTACGGGCCAGGGGGAAGAGATGAATCTAGATCAGGGCCTCAGAGGAGATGCCCCAGGGAAGGGGATGTGGAAACTGGGCTTCAAAGGATGAATAGGAGTTCACCAGACAGAGAAAGGCAGAGAGGGCCAAGCACACACATACAAGTATGGAGGAAAGAAACGGTCAGATCCACTGTGATAGATCACAAGGGCTTAACAGGTCAGACAAAGATGCTGGGAGCATATCGTTTTTGTTTTGTTTTGTTTTTAGCATATGGTTTTTAAGCACATGATTTGAGAAGCATATTAAGAAGAACAGTTAGGCAGATGGATGGAAGGGATAGGAGTGGGGGTCAGAAGACCAGGGGGAATCCAGAAAGATTATTCAGGCAAGAGAGTAGATGGCCCTGGAGGGTTCTGCAGGAGCAAGAAACCAGAGTGTCAGCTCTGAGGGCAGTTATGGGCACATTGGAAGAGCCAGAAGGAGAGGGGACCTGGGTGAGCCCAGCGGTGTCTGGCCAGGATTAATGGGTGTAGACTGTCATTCTCCAAAATGAAAACCCAGGAAGAGAAGCAGGCTGAGGGAGAGATCCACATGAAAATACTCTGTCTGTACACTTAGCTCTTCTAATGTTCTAGAAGAGGACTCAGCAAACTTATTCGGTAAAGGGCCAGATGATAAATATTTCAGGCTTTGCAGGCCATTTGGTCTCTGTTGCATCTACTCAATTCTGCTACTGTGGTGCAAAAGCTACCACAGACAATATGTGGCTGTGTTTAATCAACAATTTATTTATACATACAGGTAGTGGGCCAGATTCAACCTGAGGGCTGTAGCTTGCTGCCCTCTGTTTTAGAAAATCTCAGCTATAAAAGAAGGCAACAGTTTATCAAACCCTGCCACAATTCAGGATATTTAAGTCGTTTCTCAGGAATTTTTTTTCAACTATAAATAATGTGGAAGGAAATATATCTGGGGACTAAAGCTTCTCTTCCTGCCTCATGCCTTCAGCCTGATTTCATCCTAACAAACATGTATTTGGCCCCTACTGTGTAAGAAGCACTAGTATGAGTATATACTGGTGAGCACAATTCCTGGCTCAGAGTGTATAAACATTTTTATCATCCTCATACAGAGTGTGAAATTGCTTTCTGCCTATTACACTGTGAAAGAAGAAAGGAATGATGAGTACGTAAATGACTGAACATTTATTAATCAGCTACGTATACACTAGGCTAATCTTTTATATGTGGCTTCTTTTAAACTCCATAGCGCTGGCATGATTATGATTCCATTCCACAGGAAAGAAAAATGAGGCTCGGCTAACTCTCAAAGCTGGGCTATAAAATATTTTGAAATGAAGTTCTTAAGAGCTGAGTAGTGTGAATTATAGGCTTGGTGCAGAGGGCACAGGGCAAGGCGAGGAAGCCAAAAGCTGATTTCAGTCTGGGTGTCGCCACTTACTTGCTACGTGGCCTTGGGGTGATCACGCCCCTCTTTGGTTCTCGTCGGATATGCTTCTGTGCCTCTGCCTGCACTGGGTGCTGGGGACACAGAAGTGACAAGACAAGGTCTCTGTCTCCAAGGATGGCTTCTCCAATCCCTGAGAACTCAGCTCCCAGGAGGTGACCAGGGCTTGGGTCAACAAGACCATCAGGAAGGCAGAGCCACCTTGTTTCAACCACAGTATCTGCAGTCCAATGAACCAGCGACACTACAGACATCTAAAATGTTCAGGGACAGATACTGATTAGTAAAGTGCTCTGGCTCAAAGAGAAGTAGCACAACAGAGCACCTACAGTGAGGTGTGTGTGCTCTTGCGAGATGCTCACACATATTCAGCCGGTACCTGACAAGCAGCCCCTTCGAATGGCGGGTCCCCAGAATAACACAGATCTCCCTTTTGATGGTCCAAAGAGAAATATTTCCCCAAATGGCCAGTCCTTCTTTCTCTCCTGGCCTAAGAAGTGGGGGCTGGGGAGTGGGTGGAAGCAAAGGCTCAAAGTTGTGATGGTGTGTGTTAAGGACAGGCAGGCATTTTTGAGGCTCTAGAGTCTAGTTGATTGAGATTCTATTTCAGTTGGAGATTCCAACACAGAGGTGCCTGGGGGATGTTCAGAGGTGGTTCTGACAATAGTAAGTGCTGACAAGATTGCGGTGCAACTGCGGCTCTCATGCCTGTCTGGTGGGGATGGAGATACAGATCTGTTAGAAACCCATTTTTCAGTAGCTGGTGGAGTTGAAGATGCACATATCCTGTGACTCAGAAATTTCACTTCCAAGGCAGAGCCCCTAGTGGATCACAAACTTGTGGGCACAGACTGTTCAAGAATGATCAGAGCAGCAGCTTTGTAATAGCTCCAAATGTGGAACAATCCAGATGCTCATCCATGGTAGAATGGATAAATAAACTGTGGCCTCAGCGCTCAATGAGATACCATAGGGCAGCGGCAACAAATGCCCAGACAAGGAAATACCTTACAGATACCACACAGAAGGTAAAATGTGAATCATGAAAGATATCCACAGAACAATTTCATTCATCTCAAGTTCAAAGGCAGGCAGTACTGGGCTATATTGTTTTGGGACACATACAGAAGGGCAAAGTATAATTAACGAAGTAAAGAAATGAGGATCACAAATCGCAAGCCAGGAGCTCTTCCTGGGGTGGGAGGTCAGGGGCTGTGGTTAGGAAGGGTTATCCAGGGGGCTTCTGGGATGTTGGGGATGCTGTCCTTGCCATAAGTGATGGTTACATGGGTACTGCTTTGTAATTACTGTTTTAAATGAGGATATATGTTCCATGTGCTTTTTCTTGTATGTAAGCTAGATCTTGTAACTTATGAAAGTTCAAAGGGTACAAATGGCCAATAAGCACATGAAAAGATGTTCAACGTCATTGGTCATTGGGAAGTACAAATCAAAATCACAATGAAATACCACTTCATAACCACTAAAATGACTAGAAACAAATAGACAATAGTAAGTGTCGACAAGGATCTCAAAAAAATTAGAACCCTCAGGCACTGCTGGTGGGAATGTAAAATGGCATAGCCACTCTGGAAAACAGTTTGACAATTCCTCAAAATGTTAAAAATGAAAGGGCAATAAAGAGACAATGACAATTAAATGCAATTCCTGATCCTGAACAGGAGCTAGTAAGAGAGGAGGAAAGACTCAAACATACATTGTGTGGGACATATGAAAAAATTAGAATATAGACTGTAAGCTTTATATCAAGTTAAATTTGTTTAATGTGATACCTACACTATGGTGGTTATGTAGGTGAGTATCCTTGTCCTTAGTACACGGCAGCATTGAGTGCTTAAGGAGCACGATGTATACAACATGCAGACAAGGATTCAGAAAATGGATCGATAGACAGATACAATCAATAGATGGAACGATGGATAGATAAATCGATGATAGATAGATAGACATAAAACGATGGAGCAAAAATGGCAAAATGCTAGTACTGGTGGTTCAGGATACATGGGGAATAGGGATAAATTGGAATTCTCGGTGTGGAGTTTGTATCAGTTAGTATCTGTACTGTAAGTTTGAAAGTATTGCAAACTAAGCAATTTTTTAAAAAATGTTAAACATGGTCATGTGCTCAGTAATTCTACTCCTAAGTATATATCCAAGAGAAATGAAAACATGTCCACATAAAACTTATACACAAATGTTCACAGCAGCATTATTCATAAAAGCCCAAGAGGGGAAATAACCAAAGTGTCCATCAAATGTAAGTACCCTAGAAAAGCCATGTTTTAATCCTAATTCCATTTTGTAAAGGCATCAGTTTCTTCTAATCCCTGTTCAGTACTGTATGTTTGAAACTCTAATTAGATCATCTCCCTCAAGATGTGACTCAATCAAGAGTGGCTGTTAAACTGGATTAGGTGGAGACATGTCTTGATTAGTTTACTGGAATCTTATAAAAGAGGAAACATTTTGGAGAATGTGGAAGATTCTGAGAGAGCAGAATGATGTAGCCATGAGAAGCAGAGAGTCCACCAGCCAGTGACCTTTGGAGATGAAGAAGGAAAATACCTCTGGGGAGATTCATGAAACAGGAAGTGAGGAGAGAAAGCTAGCAGATGATGCCGTGTTCGCCACATTCCTTTCCAGATGAGAGAGAAACCCTCACTCTGTTCACCACATGCCTTTCCAGCCAAGAGAGGAACCCTGACCATGTTCACCATGTGCTTTTTCACTTGAGAGAGAAACCCTGAACTTCATCAGCCTTCTTGAATCAAGGTATTTTTCCCTGGATACCTTAGATTGGACATTTCTATAGACTTGTCCAATTTAATTGAGACATTTTCTCAGCTTTAAAACTGTAAACTAGAAACTTACTAAATTCCCCTTTTTAAAAGCCATTCTGTTTCTGGTATATTGCATTCCAGCAGCTAGCAAACTAGAACAGTCCCTAATCAGATGACATTCTCCCAGCTAACCCTGCAAACTCTGCATTTTGAGAGATTCAGCTATCACATTATGTCCACATTAAGCTGGGGCATAATTGCAGCTGCCCTGACTGGGGCTGATCATTCCAAAGGGCGTGCAGGTGGCCCCTAGCCCCTCCCCAAGGCAGGACCTTGATTTACCTGCACAGAAAACACTCGAGGGCCTATGTAGAACTCTTCATCCCCAAGACCAGGCTAGCTCTCAGCTTCTGAGCTGCCCAAGGGGACTTCATGGTCTTAGATCTGGATTCCGTGATTCGAAAGGTGGCTGCTCTAAGGGTTTGTCAGCAGTGCTCAGAAGACACAACCCCTGAACTTTCCTGGTGCCTCGTACAAGCAGGTGCTCAGGAAATGCCCAAAGGTAAATTCACCAACAGGGCGCAATCAAACTATTCTACCACTCAGTAACTGCCAGGTCTAGCCCATCACCAACAGGAATGTTCAAGATTCTGGAGACCCTGCTGGGGCAGGCATCAGCTCTTCATTGCTCAGGGGGCTCGGAGCAGCCGTAAGGAAGGAAGTCCATGTTTTTACATCAGTGATAGCACCACTGGGTCCTAGCCTCATATGATTGTTTGGGGTCTGCCTTCTGCCATTGTGCCATGTGAAGTTTCCACAGTCCAGAGGGAAATTAACCGAGGAACTAAATTTGTGAGTCTGCGATCTGGCCTCTGCAGATCCTTGGCCCATGTCAATTCTTCTTCTGCTCTCACCCTGACAGTGGCCTGAGGTCTGAAAAATGATGAGAACCTCAGACAACATGATGGGGGGGGGAGCTGTGTTCCTGCAGGCCTGAAGGCATGGCGTGGCCCGTGGAGGCAGCTGAGAGCCAGGTGCCTCTGTTCCTCACTTCCAGCTCGAGCTAGGGGCCTCCATTCACTACCTCCACCTGTCACTCCTGGTTGGTCAATGCAGGGCTCGGTACCTGCCTTCATAGGAAGCCCAGAAGACTTCATTGAACATGTTAATTGAGCACTTACTATTTGTTGGCCCATGCCAGGATGGAGGAATTCAGCAAAGGACACGGCGATGAAGAAGCTGCTCTTAGAGAACATTCTACGGGCAGTGGGGAGAGCAATAGATCATTGATTACCACCATTTTAGAGAGTGAAAAGAGGAAACTAGAACAGGGTGGAGGGCGACAAAGGGAGCGAGAAGGTGGGGGCAAGCCTGCCTGAGACAGAATGGCCAGAGCCACCCTGTCTGAGAAGGTGACATTTGAGCGAGAGCAGAAGCCCAAGAGGAAGTTTATTTTCCAATTGAATTTGCACTTCTGGGCCAAGGACAGCAGTGCAAAGGGCCTGAGGCACTTGCAGAACAGAACTAAAGTCAGCGAGACTAGAGTGCGGTGAGGAGAAGGTGATTATGGTGGGGGCCGTCAGATCCCATAGGACCCCATGGATTGTAATAAGGAGGTGGGGTTTTTTCTAATAAACTCTATTTTTTATAACATTTTAGGCTTACAGAAAATTTGCAAAGATAAAACAGAGAGTTTCCATATACTCTTTTCCCTATTATCTTACATTAAAGTAATGAGCTAGTATTGATACATTATTACTAATGAGAACTCATACTTGATTCAGATTTCCTTCATTTTTACCTGATGCCCTCTTTCCATTTCAGGATCTTATCTAGGATACCACGTTACACCGAGTTCTCAGGCTCCTTAGGCTGGGAGATGGGGTTTTACTGTAGGTGGGAGGGGAGCCACCAAAGCTTCTGATAGGCTAGCACTGGCTCATAGTTATGTTCTAAAAAGTTCTCAGAAAGGAAGCTGTGCGTGCCCTGAATTACCTGTTTGAATGTAGTTAAAAGGGGACATTTTAGGTCGTATATGCAATTAAAATAAAAATTTTACAAAAACACCAACATAAGCCTGTAAAACACAAACGGTGAGCCCCAGTGTTAAGTAAGGACCATAGTTAATAGCACAATTAGAATAATATTCTTTCAACAATTGTAACAAAGGTACCACACTAATGTAAAGTCTTATTAGTGGGGGGAGGGGTAAATGAAGACTGTATTTTCTGCATAATTTTTTTCTGTAATCTATAGCTTCTCTAATAAAATACACATACACACACATATAAAGAGGCTATGTTTAGGGACTGTCCCTGGAGTTGAGATTTGGCTGTCTCTGCTGCTGACTGGCAGGGTACCCTCTTGGGGCCTCAGCTTACTCATTTTGAATAAAAGGATTGAACCAGATGATTTTCTGGACTACCTCTGCCTCCCTGAGAACATTGGCCTTGTATCCATACTGCTCTTTACCCTAGAGCTCTGGAGCTCTGGAGGTCATCTGACTTTGACAACACCCCCAGAGAGGTGGGCACTTTTATTCATTTTGACAAGTGAAGAAACTGAGGCTCAGAGACAGGAAGGGACTACTCCAAGATCCCAGGGCGGGCTGGTTCTCTTCCGCATGCCTCTCCAGGCCCCTTTCCACCCTTCCCTCTTCTGTTTCATGCCCTCGGAGACTACACTGTAGGAATGCATCAACAAACTCGCTTGTTCCGGGCCTCTGAACAATTCACGTGGTGAATGGTTGGGTCTGGAGCACACAGTGGTGTCACTGTTTTAATTCATGGTTGTCACTTCCAGGTGAGTTTGGCTGGTGGAGGGAACTGGTAGGAGATCAGAGATCAGGAGGAAAGTCCAGAAAGTCCAAATGGAATAGTTATTCCCCCTGCTTCCTGCTAGGTCCCTGCTCCTACTTAGAAAGTCCTCCTGTACAGTCTTCTCTGGATTCTAGCAACCACAGCCCCCCTGTTCTTCAGGGCTAAGGAATAACACCTCCCCACTGCTGCACCATTTACCTTTGGGCTCCTTTAACTTTACCCTCCACTTTATTAGCAATTACTCTTTCTTAATAGCATTGTTGCAATATAATTCACGTATTTAAATGGTACAGTTCGATGGTTTTGGGTGTATTTACAGGTAAGTGCTATCATCATCTCAATCAATTCTAGAGCATTTTCATCACTCCAAAAAGAAATGTAGTCACTCCCAGTTCCTTCTTCCTAGGAACTACTAATTTACTTTCTGTCTTTATATGTTTACTTATTCTAGACACGAATATGAATGGAATCCCATAATATCATACAATATGTGGCTTTGTGTCTGGCTTCTTTGTTTTCAAGGTTCATCCATGTTGTGGCATGTATCACTCCTTTCTATGGCTGAATCATATTTCCTTGTATGAATCTATCCTATTTTATTCATCCATTCATCAATTGATGGACAGCAGTCTTTCTTTTAAGTTCTCCTTAATTTCCTAGTTTTGAGTGTGTCAGTTGATTCTGGCCAGGATGCCAGTGGATACACATAGCTCCTATGTGGCAGTGCCGAGAAGAAAGTCCAGACCCTTTGACTCAAAGGCCAGACCTTTCAATAGTCCTGTGGCATACTGGGCATGTCCATCCCTTCCACATGGCTCAGCCATGCCCTTGCTGTCTGCTAACTTGGAAGGCCAAAACGTATCACCACTATGAGACCTGACCCAACTATTCCACCACTGAATGTCTGGGGGGATCACGCACATGTGAAATGATGACGAGACTGGCCAAGGCATCATCTGTGATATAAGAAGACCAAATAATCCAGATATCCACCAATGCGGACTGGTTATATAAATTATGGCACAACTGTAAATTGAGATGGCCTGCTGCTATTATAAAGAATGAAGCAGTTCTGTACTTACCAGTAAGGGCTGAGCTGAAAACTACATGGTTAAGACAATAGAGCAGGGTACGCAGGGTGTGCTCTTGTTTGTGAGAGAAAGGAAAAGAACCTACCCACGTGTGTTCATAAGAGTACCAAATATCTCTGGAAGAATTCACCAGAAATTGGTGTGAGTGGCTTGCCTCTGGGGAGAGCACTCTGATGCTAGGGTATCAGGTGGACAAAAGCCTCACTTGTCATGGAATTGCCTTTCATACCTTTGGAATATTGCATCAAGACAGAGTAAGAAGTCACCTCCTCCATGAAGCCTCCCCTGATTGCCAGGGCAGTCAAGGGCTCCCTCGGAATTCTCAGAGTTGCTTATCAGAGCTGTCCTGGGCTTGGCCCTGTGAAAACCTGTCCACACATGTCAGCATCCACCATCAGGCCAGCGACTCTTTGGGGTGGACACAGAGATACAATACCCAGATGCCCCTTCAAAGAAGGATTTGCTTCTCAGCTACAAGTAATGGTGTGTTGGTAAGCCAGCTCTCAAAAAAAAAAAAACCTATATTGTAGTGTTTGCCGATTTCATGACTGATTTTAAGCTACCCACAGTTTAATAACAAGTGCGACAATCACCGGACCAGAAGTGTGAGGGATGGACAGAAACCTAGCTCTTAGTTCCTGCAAGGCCTGCCTCACTGCAGAGAACCCTCACATCTCAGGTTATGCCTTCTCCATGGTGGTCTGCACGTGGGGACTGTGAGGGCAGGAAGAGCATCAAAGACTGGCCATTTTCCCCAGAGGCCACCCCCGATGGGCAGCTCCTGCTCCCAAGCTCCTTATCCTACATCACAGCTCGACCTCTTCTGTGCCGACCAGCTCCTCTGCTGGTCCCTCACGGATTCCTAATGAACAGCTTGATCCTGAAACTCCATCTCAGCATCTCCTTTGCAGAACCCAACCTCTGACCTCCTCAGGGGCACTCAACTCCCACTTCCCCCAGCACAGGAAAGATGCTGACGTGTTTGCTGGTGGATAAAAGGGCTGAATGTCTGTTTCCATGTGCATTCATTCATTCATTCGTTCACACGCTCACTTATTTGGCATTGAGCACCTACTGTGTACTATTTTGCATCACCCTGCTGCAGAGGCCCTGGGAGGACTCAAGCACAAGCAGACGCTATCCTTGTCCACTCCGAGCTGACACTCCCCAGCTGGAAGCAGCCACGGATGTAATAACCCCCCAAATCTAATTATAAATGAGCAAGTGGTGCAAAGTAGGGGAACGGGGGCAAAGACACCTTGAATCGGGAGGAGCAGCTCCTATGCGCCAGCTTAGAAAGTCTCCCTCTAAAAAGGCCAGGTCTGGGCTGGTTGCTGAGAGATGGGTTTGAATCAGGGAAACTTATGGGGCGAAGGGCAAGTCAGGCTGAGGGAACAGCACATAAAGGCCTGGGGACAGGCAGACTGAGAAGAGCATGAACTGGAGAGGGAGTAGGGCTGCCCACTGAGGGCCAGGGAGGGGTCTGGATTATCAGGGGCCCCCAGAAGTCTTTTTTGCAGAGAAGTGGTAAGATGTGATTGACACCTTTAAAGATCATTCTGGTATAACCTGGTATTTCAAGATAAGGATGAAGCCGATCACGTCAGGATTAAGGTAATTCAGAAAACAGGTGTAAGGAAGACATTGTCTATATTTTAGAACCTCATACTCCTTGAGACCAAAGGAAGAAAGGTTTATTTTGTCCAGAACTTAAATTTCCTGTAGCACATACTCTAACTCAACCTGTGTGAATAGATCATTTAAACAATCCAAACACAGGGAGCCCAGAGTAAGAATGAGGGCCTTTAATCCCGTATAGCATAATATAATGCCTGGATACATCCCAGACAATACTAAGCAGACAATCAAAAAATATTGGCAAAGTCCCTTGAGGGATGGGAGAATAAAGCATGAAGCTATTAAACTTTACCTCCAGGAAAAACCCTGACACCATGTCAAACATTAGGAACACCCAAATCAATAGGCCAAGCCCTTGATTTTGAGGCTTGCTTGTGAAGCTTACGTATGTAGCAGAGAAGCTTAGCCCATCTATAGATATGTCTAAGAGTTACTTCTGGAGGACCTCTACTATTGCTCAATGTGGCCTCTGTCTCCCTAAGCCTAACTCAGCAAGTGAAATCGTTGCCCTCCCTACTACATGGGACATGACACCCAGGGGTGAAAGTCTCCTGGCGGCGTGGGAGATGACTCCCAGGGATGAGCCTAGCCCTTGGAACTGAGGGATCAACAATACCATCCTGACCAAAAGGGAAAGAAGTGTAACAAATAAGGTATCAGTGGCTGACACAGTCAGAGGCTACTGTGGAGGTCACTCTTACTCAAGCTTCAGGTAGACATTGCTACCCATCATAACTTGCCAACCCTCAACCAAAACCATTCCAGCCAATCCTAAAGGACATATAGGCAATATATAAGAGTCTACAAAGGTTCCATGCACTAGGGTAACTTTCCAGAAACCTACAACCTCCAGATGGGTCTCTGGACCAGATAAATCCTGAAACCTAGAGGGCCCAGCCTCTCCAGAACATCAGCTAGTTCTATCCCACTATCCCATATTATCAACAGCCCCTTTCAACATAGTTCAAATACCCCTAAACAGTGGGAGAAAGATCAAAGGTGATGGTGGAGTTATACAGAGAAGGTAGGGTTTAACAAATGAGCGTGATTGATGAATCATTATATTGATATTTATTTTGGTCTCTGGTATCTTTGAGCAGCTAGAGGTAAAAGCCTAAAATTGAGGAATTATAACCCCTACCAAACTTTGAAATCTCTTCTACAACTAATTGTTGTGATGTGCTTTGAAATTTACTGCCTTTTTGTATATATGTTATTTTTCACAAAAAAAAGGGAAAAGAGTCGATTATGATGATACATGCACAGCTCTAGGATGATATCGTGAACCACTGATTGTACCTTTGGATGATTACATGGTATGTGATATATAATATATATCAACAAAAAATAATTAAAAAAAAAAGATCATTCCGCATCCAGAATGGAAACCAGGTGGGAGAAGGTGGCCAGGGGCACCACAGAGGCCCTAAGGGAAGCTGACACCATCACTTAGGCAAGAGACAACGGCAGCTCCGACGAAGATACTGGCAGTGGAGAAGGGAAGGAGATGGATATAAGGCTGGAGCAAACTTGGCAAAACTGCATGGTGACCGCCCACGGGGGAGCTGCGGGGGCCCCTGGGGGAACGGGACCCCATTCACTGAGACTAGGAACCAAAGAGGGACCAGGCTGGGGGAGAGCACAACTTGGGGGCGTAATGAAGAAATCCCAGGCACTGAAGTGGCCAGGAAGAGGGGCAACTGGAGAGCAGAGGCACCTTTTGGTGCCACTGAAATCTGGTTCCAGTCGGCTCGGGTGCCTATAGGGGAGAATGTGAATGGATCCCAGTCAGGATTCAGTCACTGTGGCAGACTTAAACATGTAGCTGAAACTAGTCACAAATGGGGTCAACACCTGCAATTCTGTCACTCACAAACAAAAACGTGATTGCAAACACACAGGATGGGAAGACTGAGGAAAGAACAGTATGAGATGACCACAAGTTCAAAATGAGCTAAGAGACTGATGAAAAGCCAACAGTCTGAGGTCATGTCCATCAAAATGGAAGGGATGGTCTTGCTTTGTGATTTTTCCCAAACTGGCTAATGCTGGGCTACCTCCCAGGAGATGGAGAGAAACACAGCAAATCTAGAGGAGGGAGCCAGATTGGGAAGGGGGCTGGAGACCCCAAGCTGAAGGAGTTGGAAGTGCTCAGCCTAGAGAGTGTGGTGGGATCCTGGTCACTGCCCCCACAGGCTCTGCTGCCCTAGAACAGGGGAAGTTGCAGGGACTGTGGGTACAGAGCTGGGACTGGGAATCACTGTCACTTTCCCTTGTGTGGGCTGCCAGAGAGGTGATGAGCTCCCTGTAGTGGGAGTATATGCAAATATCAGCTGGGGTCTGCAAGGGGAATTCCTGCATTGATGGGGTGGGGCTGTTCTTGAGGTGCTTCTCTTGTACCCCAGCCCAGCCTCAGACATGTCTAGCAGTTAGCAGGAAGGATTTTCTGCACCGCTGGAGGGAGAAATATCAATCTCTTTCTGACAGATCCCCCAGGAAGTGCCAACAATGTACCAGGTGCTGCCTGGAGCCCAGAATTATCCGGGGCGGGGCTCTCAGGCCTGGGCGGGGCCTGGGGCGAAACTTGGCTCCAGAAAATTCCTTGACTCACACGCCCAATAGATACTATCGAAGTCGGCCTCCTGGGCTCGTCCCAGACCCTTGGGCTGCCTGGGGGAGAGGTGGGGTGAACTTCCTGGAGGAAAGAGGAGTCCTCAGCAGAGGGAGGTCAGAGAGTGACCTCTGGTTCCCACACATCCATGCCACACAGTGCTCTTGTGGCCAGAAGTGTCTGTCACTGTCCACAGCACTTGGGGGAAATCTAATTCTTGCACACCAAAAGCTGTTGAATACCACTGCTCCCTCTCAGCCTCGGACCCTGCAGCCACCCTCAATTCTTAATCCTCTGACGCAGTCCTTCTAGCCTTCCTACCTTCCAGCAATCACCCCTGCGGTGCCCTCCCCTCCAGGAAGGCATGCCCCCGCATGGCCCAGCCAGCTCAACCCTGCAAGGGCCCCACAAATGCCACCTCTTCCTCGGAGCCATCTTGACCGAGCAGGACGTCTCGGTCTATGCCTTCTATATCAAGCCTGCCTTGCTTTAGAACCTTCTCAAATGCTGACCCCTGAGAGAGCATTCCATGCCACCAAAACTAAAGTAGGCCCACCAGTCATCTCCCCATTTCCTATCAGTCACCTCCCCACTTCCCACTGGTCACCTCCTGCATGTCCCACAAATTATCTCTTCCAGTTCCCATCTGTCACTTTTCTCTACTTCCTACCAGTGACCGCTTCCAGTTCCCACCAGTCACCTACCCACTTCCCACCACTCATCGCCTCCACTTCCCACATTCTCACAGGTCCCCTCCTCCACTTCCCAATGCTTACCTCTTCCATTTCCCACTGGTCCCTCCTCCACTTCCCACCAGTCATCTTTCTCACTTCCTACCGGTCACCCACCTGTCACCTCTCTCAATTCTCACCAGTTGCCTCCTTCCGTTCCTACTGTAATTGCTCTCACTTTCCTGTTCGGTTTTTTCCAGAGCACATTTCCCACCTCAAAGTCTTTGCTTCTGCATCTGTCTGATTATTCAACATCTTTCTATTGCACCAGAATGTACTTCCATGCAGCAGGGGCGGGTCAGTCTTGTTCAGGGCTGTGTCCCAGCACCCAGAACAGTGCCTGGCACTCCGTGTGCACCCAATTATTGCTGGTTGGATGCATAGTGAATAATAAGCATTTGCTGGACGAGAGGACAGCAGTTTAATTGTAGGGACGCCCTACCTTCATTTCTGCTGGGTTCTCGTGATCCATTGCCCTGTTTCTATGTGCTTCTATCCTCTCCCCATCCAGCTTCTAGCAAACCAGCCCTTGACTGCTGCAGTAGAAGACAGAGGACATATGACAGCCCAGCATCCATTTTCTCCTCTTTGGTGAATCACACCTGGATTTCCCTCTGGGATACCTGATGACTCCATCCTCACCTATCATCCTACTTCCTCAGACATAAAGAACTTGGGGCCACATTATCTGAGGTTTCACAGCCAGAATGAACAAGGCTCAGGGGTGGGACATAATGTCAAGCTTAGCCATCAATACATTCCACTCTGCAGACCACTGTGAGTGGCCTAAGAATAGGTTAGTGTCCCAAGCCAGAGCAGGGCCAGTCCGAGTGAGTCCTGGGGCCTCTATGTGACTAGAAGGCAAGAACTGGCCATTATTTCCCACCATGGTGAACAGGAAAGGATGCAGCAGCCAGAGCTGTTCACAGGCCTGTGGGGTGGAGAATGGAGCCAACGAAGAAAGCAGAGCTAAGAAACAGGGTGGGGTAGAAGGGTCTGTGCAACCAGGTCCTGGGAATAGTATTTGTACCCTGGATCTAGCTGGGTCTTAAGCCAATACCCCAGGGCCATTCAGTTCCATATGAGTTCCCTTTTTTTTTCTTACACCAGCTTGAGTTAGTTCTCCGTTCCTTACAAGTTAAAATGCCCTGACTGTGCATAACTCATTTCACCTGTACGGTGGAGCTAGCCAGTCCCTACTGGATGGGTTTTAAACCACATCTGAGGAGCAGAGGACTGGTTTGCTTGCAAGGGCCTTAGGGAGGCTCTGGGTTCATTGGGCATCTCCTGCTTCCTCTCTCTTAAACCCCTCTGCTGCTGGCCAGCTGGCTCCTCTGTAGGGAGGGTCAGTGGGGACCACTGGCATCCTAGGTGATCGGAGGTGACCTAGGCAATCAAAATCACCTGGCAGCAGGGTATAATGAAGGGCAGTTTGAAGGAGAGGAGGGAGCATCAAGGCCAGATAATCCAAGAGTCCTGGTTCAAATTCTACCTCTGGCTGCCACAAGCCAGCAATGACAGGAATGGCTGAAGGGTGCAAGCCATGCGTCCTGTGTGACTCTCCTTTCCCTCTGACCATGGAGGCCAAGAACATGAGACATTCCCAGATAAAAAGACCTGAGAAAGCAATTGCTCTGGCCCTACCCTCTTCCTTCCTATCTTGGGATGCTGTGGCATGACAGTGTGAATCTTGGAGCTTTTGCAGCCACCTTGTGAGTAAAGATAAGAGAATTAGTAGCCAACAAGATGATACTGGCAGAGTGAAAGGATGGAAATAGCCTGGGACCGTAAAGATTGGAAATCGTTGCACCTCTGAAAGGAACAAACCTTTATGTTGTCAAAAAAAAAAAGCAAATTCCCAACATTGAAACCACTTCTAAAAAGAAATTCTGTTACTTGCAACCAAATGCATTCTAAGCGATTTGTTTCTCATTGTAAAGGTAAGTCTTTGCTCAGGGGGAACAGTAGAGTTTAAATGAAAGAAGGACAATTCAGGACCTGACACAGGGGTTCTCACATAAAGAATCCCTAACCTATGTGAGTCTTTCTCATCTTGCTCAATGAATGTGAAATTCAGGGCCTGCCACATGGCAGCTTTTGGGATGAGCCAGCTGGACGGGCAGGAGCAGAGGGAGCAGGAGGTGGAGTGGAAGAAGCAATCAGCTGGAGGTCCTGGTTCTGCCGCCACACTGCTGTGTGGCTATGGGAAAGTCCCTTTGCCTCTCTGGGCCTCAGTTTCCTTTATTTGTATAAGGAAGGAGCTAGAGGGGATCTCTGAGAGAGAAAATGAGGGCACAAAGGGAAAAGGAGGCAGGGGTATGGAATGGAGCTGGTTGGCTAAAGTCTGCCACATTCTTCCAGATATCCCTATAGAGTTCAAGTCAATTTCTGGGTGGTGCAGCTGCAGCAGACACAAGAGGAAGCAACCATTTCCTTGACAGAGGTCATGATGAGTGTGAAGAGAGCCCTGCTGGAGAAACTGGGCCTTTTGTCCTCCCTCCCACCTCCTCACCTACCAAGAAACCTGCCCTGTTGAAGATATACACACCCAGCTCCAGAAGCCTGCTGGCCTGCAGCAGCTGGCCAGAGTCTAGGGCACCCTTAAGAAGTGCTCAGGTCATCACCTTCCTTCCCCCTTTCAGGCCCTGGAGGGTCCTCTCCCATCGGCAGGGCCCAGTCAGCACTTTTTAGCACCCTCATATCCTAGCCACTCTTTCCCCAGCAGGCGACCTGGCTCCCGAACCCCCTCCAAGGAAAACCCAAGCCAGTGGGCCACCTGGCTCCAGCGGGCACCTGTCTAGGAGATGCACAGAAAGCAGGTGGCACACGAGCTGGGTGTGGTGGGCTCCTCTTCCTCGGGCTGATGGTTTGGCTCCCGCTCCCATGGAAGCCCTGTCTGGGTTGGACTCGAGGAGATGGTTATCCCTCCCTGTGGGTTTTGTCTCCCACATTTCCATGGCCCCAGCTGCCTGCGTTTCTCATCTCTGACCTTCCCGCACCAACCAAGGCTAGACACCTGCCCACTGTCCTGTGTGTGAACAGTGTCCCTCACTATGAGTGTGCCATGGGTCTCCTCCTTCTGCTGGCCACCTCGTGGGCATCATCCGTGGGACCCTCGCCATAGCCCAACAAGGTGGGACCCCTGTTGGATCTGGCTTCCCTCCTGGGACAGGCTGGCTGGGCTGGGCAGTGTTCGCTTACTCTCCAGATCCACTCTCCTCTTTGCTGCCCTACGAGGCTGACCTTTGTACACTACATCCTGAGACCCCCTTGACCTCCAGGCCCAGGTCAGGTTCAGAGAGAGGATGGGGCGTTTAAGCCCTGGGGTCCCAGTCCATGTTGCCCTACCTACACCCACAGCTGTCTCCAGCTCCAGGTACACTACCCCCTCAGGTTTGTCTCCTCGCTAAATGGGCACAATGACACACATCTAGGGGTGGCGGCAGCAGGGTGAAATGAGCCCAAGACGTGGTGCCTGGCCAGGGGAAGCTGTTAGGAAACGCTGCTGCCATTAGTAGGGTGGCTACGATTCTTTAAAGTACCACGTGAGATTTTTGTCTTGGTTTTAGGATCGGAGTAGGGACATTTTCTCAGCATAGGGTGCAAGGCTGGTCTCACGCCCCAGCTGCTCAGTGGTGCCACCTCCTTTTTGCACATCCCTTGCTCCCACCAAACCGTGAGCTCCAGAGGGCAGGAAGCACATGTCCAACTCCCAAGGAAAGCTGCCACCTCTGGGTCAGCAACTGTTCTAAGTGCCCAACATGAAGCCACTCGTTTAATCTGTAGAGCAACCTGATGAAGCAGATTTTGGTCATCGTCCCCATTCTACAGGAGAGAAAGTGGAGGCACTGAGAGGCCACAGTGCTGGGAGTCGGCACAGGGTCACACAATTAGCCAGTGCTGGAACCCAGGTGATTTGGCTCTAGAGCAAATCACTGCTGTTGGACAGAAGGAAGGTGGGTGGGCTGGGAGGGTTGCTTTGTGTAGCAGACGCTGTAGCATGCCACTCGGATCCTTCCTTCAAAAGCGAGCACCTCCCTGCCACCAGCTGCTGGAAGTGCTGGCTCAGTTACTCCTTGAGATATTGCCTTTGCATTAGGAGAGCTGTCTCAACCAAGATCACAGCCCCTCCCTGGGGCAGCCCCTAGACGATGATCTTGATGCCAAATTCAGACCTCAGCTGGGGACAATTCTAAAGAATCATCCTAACTCCAGAGCTTCTCTTGGGGTTGCTGCTGCATGGGCAGCCCAACTTCTCTGTGCCCAGTCTTGCCCTGCTCACTTCCTCACAGGTGTACCCACCAAGAGCCTGACATGTAAATCATCAGGGAACCTGACCTAAGACATCATGGAGCTCAGTGACCCGAGGCCTGGGAGACTAAGGGTTTGAGCTCCACCCCTGGGTCTGTGGGCTCCCTGTCCCAGGCAGTCCCCACCCCCCACCTCGTTCTCATTTTCTTCATCCTCCTCCTCCTTTCCCTGCATGCTGAACCATCACCAGCAGAAAAGTGCATTTCATCCAGCTGCAGCTGTATTCCTCTGGGCAACTCAGATGAAAGGGAAGAAAAAATAGCTTTTTTTTGCATGTGAAAACAGTTGCAGTATTTTCTTTTTGGTCGCATTCTTTCAGTCATATTGGACTCTCTGACTGCAAGCAAATATTCTTGTCTGACTTGGGGCAGGGATGGCTGGAGGGAAAGCTGTGCCCCACAGGACAGGCCACTGGAATGCAACTGAGCTAGCCCTCGCTGTCCTTGGCTGTGCAGAGTCCATCCGAAGCCTCAGGAAAAAGATTTCAACCCAAACTGGAGAGAGACATTTCCTGGTCTACATTGGGGGCCTCCTGAAATTCAATGTTTGCAAAGTCATTCCTGCTCAAACACCATCTGTGGCTCCCTATTGTCATGGGGTTAAAGCCCAGATCTTGTTATTTCCATGAACTGGCCTCTGCTCAGCTTTGGGGTCTTGCAAGAACTCGAGTCTCATGGACAAACAGCCACTCAGCCCAGGACTTCTGTCTTTCTAGGTTCCTACTACTCCCCCTGCAATATACCTGTTTGCCCCCTACACATAGTCATATATACACCCAAATATCCCCCACATGCTTACACACACACTCACACCCTCCTGCAAACGTGCCCCACACATGCAACTCCCATGTTTGTTCACACCCCTTCACCACACACTCATATGCACTCTCTCACGTGTGCTCACACTCACATACTCCCCCACACTTGCACACATGACTTTGCATGTCAACCCACACACACATGCCCACCCCACCCCAGCACGTGTAACCTCCCCCACAACCTGCACACTCACACGTGCCTCCCCCCATACACATACCTTCCATAAACCCGTGTTTCTATCACACACACATTCTTCCACACTCTCAGCCACATTTCTCTCTACAATACACACATCCTCCACCCACAAGCCCACTGTCACAGATGTGTGCCCTCCTCCACGCCTTCACCCATCATCCCCCACCTGCAGAGCTTATGCTCAGACACTCCTGCCCTTGCACAGCCCTACTCACACCCCATGTTCACACATGTGCACACAGTCACACCCCTACATGCATATCCATGTTCACACACACAACCTCTCCCCACACACACACTCAGTCACACACACATACCTCCCCCCATGCTCACACCCACACCACATGCTCACACATGTACACGCGCAACCTCCCATATGTGTACTCACACACAGTCACACCCCCCACATACTCACATATGTACATAACCTCCCCCATGCTCACACTCAGTCACACCCCATACACCACATACGCACATGCACACACAAACTTCCCCAACACCCATGCTCACACACACAGGCACACTCGCACATGCTCACATATGTATACACACACAATCTACCCCCCCCCCACGTTCACACACACAGTCACACACAGTCCCCCCCCACACCCTCAACCATGAAGGGAGCCCAGAAGGTGGAGACATGGGGGCAGGGGGCCCCAGCTTTGCTCACCTGTAAACTGGGGCTCACACCACCCCTTCAAAGGGCTGCCATGGGTGTTTAATAAACCAGAAACACCGATGTTAGGGGCCAGACTGCCGAGCTCTGGGAGGGGCTGTGACTTGCTCACGGGGCAGCCCCAAGTCCCACCCTGACTCTCCCAGGTGCACTCCAGCTGCCTCTCCCTACTGAACTGAACTCACCTGGAGGTTAGCCCTCGAGTCCAGGTGGGATCTGGACGGAGGACTGGGGCCTACAGAGAGACAGGTGGCTCCGACCATGACAGAGGGGCCAAGAGGCCAGCAAATACACACATTCCTCCCCATTTTGGGAGCAACAGGGGAGGGGCGTTAGCATTCATTCATTCATTAATTCATCTCTCCATCAAGTGCCACTTTCCTCTTTGCCCTGGGCCAGGCTCTGAGTTTGGTACCCAGGTGTGCAGGAAGAGGCAAGGGCCCTGCCCCCTTGAAGCTTCCGCCCTGGGGCAGGGAGGTGGCTGTGAAGCCAACGGGCACACCAGCACGTGTTCCTCTGAGGAAAATGCAAACCCCAGCTCAGCCTTTCTGGAGTCACAACCCCCGGTACCCCTCCCAAAACTGACTGGGACATGTTTTTAAGACAATCAGAGAAATCAGTGTTGGATGGGGTATTAGACGAGTATGTTTCTTAAACATCCTTACCAATGAGAAAAACGTGCTGAAAAAGTTGTGGGTGAAGTAGCGTGATGTTTTGAACATGCCCTGAACAATTCCCGCTGTGGGGAGGTGGGGGCTAAGGCTGGGGAGGAGATAAAACTATGTTGATGGCTGCTGGGCAAATGTTGGGGTTACTGGAGTTGGAGGTTAGGTACCTGGGAGTTCATTATACTAGTCCCTCTCCATCTACCCCTTTTCTACCCTCCCCCTGCCCATTACTGCTTTGACCTCATCTTCTATCACTCTCGTCCTTGTTCACTCCTGGGTCCCTGCCGTTCCATCAACACACCAATAAAAAAAATCTCACTTTTCAATGATACCCTCCCTGATTGCGATTTACAACGACAGTCCCTTGTCCCCAGCACCCTGCCCTGCATTCATTTGCTGCTCTGTCCTTACGGCATCTCGTGCCGGTTTCATTTGTCTATCGTGTCTCCTGCTAGAATGTAATTGCATGAGGGCAGAGACTTGCCTGACTTCTTCACCGCTGGGTTCCAGCACTCAGGCCCAGGACAGAGCAGGTGTTCCTTAAATCCCCATGGAATGAATGCCTGGGCATAGTTAACAAAGGAACCCGACCAGAGAGAGGAGGTGAGGCAGTGAGATGCGAGCTCAGAATGGGGAAGTCAAGGAGGAGCTGGCAAGACAAAACTGAGAAGTGAGCCTGCCAGGCAGAGTGCTGCACAGGCCGGGGCCTGGAGAGAAAGGAAGCATGGGGCAGACACCAAGCAAGAAGGGGTTGGAGGACGGGCGGGTTTTGGTCTTGGTCAGTCTCAGTAGGAACCGAGGGGCACATGTCGGAGTTTGAGAAGCAACCTCCAGAGGCATGTGGAGGACAAACTGAAGGCCCTAAGTGGATGCAGGAAGACAGAAGATGGAGGCTTGGACCAGGCGGAACCAGAGGTGAAGTTTAGGAGGACACACAGAGGCCAGAGGACCTGCTTGTCCATTTTCCCGGGGAAGGCCCTTGTGAAGCTCCTTTTGGTAAATCAATCAGCTACATCAATGAACTTCCCAGCAGGTGACAGGAGCTGAGACAGTGTCCACAGCACCAATTGAACTGTACCGCCCTGGCCAGCCCCCATGGGGACACAGAGGCCACCCTACCCAGGGCAGGGCCAATTCCTACATCTGTCTAAACCCTCCTTCTCTTGACGCCAGAGACCTGGGCTCCCCCAGGGACACACCTAAACCCCAAAGATGGTGGACTCCAAAACCAGAGGGTGGCTCTCCAGTCAGACCAGAAGCTGACATCCATGCAAAAACGTGCACCTGGATGTTCATAGCAGCATTATTCACAATTGCCAAAGGTGGAGACAGCCCGAATGCTGACCCACAGGTGAATGGTTAAACAAAACGCCGTATGTGTCCACATAATGGAATACTATTCAGCCGTGAAAAGGAACGAAGTGCTGATCCATGCTACAACATGGATGAACCCTGAAAACAAGATGTTAAATGAAAGAAATCCCTCGCAAAAGACTGAACATTGTATAATTCCATGTATATCAAATGTCCAGAACAGGCAAAGCCAGAGAGCCAGAAAGTAGATTCATGGCTGCCAGGGGCTGAGAGGAGGGACAATGAAGAGTGACAGCTAATGGGGTATAGGACTTCTCTTGGGATGATGAAAATGTTCTAAAACTGTGCTGATGAAAGCGTAACTGTATGAATATACTAAAAACCAATGAATTGTACATTTTCATGGATTCATGGTGCGGTAAGCAAATTAAATTGCAATAAAGGTGCTATACAAAAAATTCAGACCGAAAAGCCCGTCGGTTAATCCAGCAGGCCTGGGAGCCCAGGGTTGCCAGATGCCCCTATTTCTGCAATGTCAGCATCTCTGGGGGCCCCTGCGGGTCTGCAGCACCTGGGGTGAATCGGACCCCACCCCAGGCCTCCAGAATGTCAAGGTCAGTGACAGTGGTTCTCTACCAGGCTGCGCGTGGGAGAGTGGGGTGGAGGAGCTTTAAAAAAGTGTTGATGCCTGGGCCTAACTCCCAGAGATCCTGCTTTTAGTGGCCTAAGATATGGCCAGGGCAAACGTATTTTTAAAGGCTCCTTGGGTGAGTCTAACATGTGGCCAGGTGTAGAGAGAACCCTGGTGATATACTCTATCCACTCAGTCCTTTCAGAACCATCCAAAGAGGGCCACCCCCTGCCAGGGCCTGTGCTGGGTACTGGTGAGGTGAAGGTGGTTGGATAAGCTCCCTGTCTTCAGAAAATACCCAGTGGAGTCGGGGAGACAGATGGGCCAGTCAGAGTGTTCACAGAGGGGGATCAGCCTGGGCTGAGCTGTCATGGGACCAGTGGGATCAGGAGAGGCAAGTGAGCAGTCCTCCCTTCAGGCTTCCTGGAGTTGGTGATCTGTAGGTCTTGAAGTATGAAGAGGAGTTTGCTGTTGGGAAAGCAAATGGAAGGAAATTGCAGGTAGCAGAAGTGCTGGGACTAAGGCAGGGAGTGGGGACTAGAAAGATCAAGAAAGAGTGGGTACAGGAGAGAGGTTTGATGTGGTCTTAGCAACGGCTCCAAGATAGGAAAGGAAGGCAAGCTGTGAAACAAAGGGGGCCCTGGATGGACTTCCCACCAGACCGTGAGGGCTGGGATGTGCCCTTTCTCCCTCTGATGGGAGCCTGTGGGAGGGATGAGTCAGAGGTAGAAGGGCCCAGGGGCCAGGCAAAGGAGGCTTCCAATGGGGCAAGGGGTAGCCTCACATGAGAACCAGGGGATGAGAAATCCCCTGAAGTCTCAGGGCACTCACTACCTCAGGCCCGCTGAACTTCTTCCATTACTTAACATCATGTACTTCTGGACCATGCCAAGCCTGTTTCTGCCTCTGGGCCTTTGCAACTGCTGTTCCATCTGCCCATGGTTCCCCTCAGTGCCAGCTTCCTGCCCTCATTTGGGCCTCAGCTCCACGGTCAGCAATGCAAAGCAACCCTCGCTGGCCAACCTTCCCACCTCTGCGATTCCCTTTCACATCACCCTGCTTTAGGTTTTTCTGGGCACTCTCGCAAAGAGACAATGCCCTATCTTTTGGAGAACTTGCTTTCGTCTCCCATTCCCTGCCTGAATGTCAGCTCTAGAAAGGCAGAGCCCTTGTCTCTGTCTCTCATTCACGCGGCATTTAGAAGAGGCCTGTCTCGCAAGAAAGGCTCAGCTAACATGGGCCAAGTGAAGGAACAAATGAATGAATGAATGAATTCACCCTGGGCTCATGAACTTAGATGGCCATTTCCTTCATGTGGGATCTTGTAGAAGAGCCCCAGACTTAACCACAGAAGATCAAGGCTGAAGCACCCAGGGAAGAGCCCTGGGTCAGGGGGCTCAAGGAAGAGGCTTAGGGCTTATTGGAAGGACTCAGGAGCTGGGTCACACCCGGCTGAGCACCCTATGTGCCCTTTACCCCCCCAGGTGAACTGCCCTAACTCTAGTAAGGCCTGCCCAGGCCAGCCAGCTACCACCGAAGCCCTTTGACCCTGCCCTATAACTCCTATCCCAGATCAGGAGCTTCCCAGAGACACAAAGCATGGCCCTGGCCCCTCTCCCATTCCACACCTTTTCTGTTGGTGTCTGGAGCGAAGCCGCTGGTATCTGGGTAGGGGACTGGCCAGGACTGGATTCCATGCTGTCCTGCCACCAGCCTGCAGGACACACGCTCAGAGCCATCTCCTTTGTGATATCTTTTTTCCTGCCCCTGGTGGAGTCAAGTTTTTTCCAGTTGGGAGACTGGGAAAAACATGCTGGTTTATCTCTATCCCTGGGCAGTTTCCAGTCAAGGGCGGAGTGGGGGCCGTCTCCCCTTGGGTGGAGGAGGGGGGATGTGACGGGTGGTTGAGGAGGTTCCTTTCCTGGGGAGGGTGCTCTGAAACTCCAAGGCGCTGTCACAGGAGGCGAGACCCAGGGCGCAGAGAGACTTGGGTTTTGTCCTGGCTCTGCCACCAAGAACTGATCCCGCCGGCCCCCCGGCCCCCCGGCCCTGCCCAACTCTGAAGTTCTGTTAACAAAAATCTGGCTGGCCCAGTGTGTCTGGGTTGGGAAAGACCTCTGAAACCATGTCACATGGAAGGAACTGGAGCCTCTCGCAGTAAAGGGAGAAGAGGTTCCAAAGGCCTGACTCTGAGTCTCAGCTGTGTCACCTCCTGGCTGGGTGATTCTGGAAACATCACTTTACCTCTCTGGGCCTGAGCCTTCAACGAGAAAATGGAAACCACAGCAGTGTTGCCAGGAGGGCTAAATGAGGCAGAGGGTGTAAGGTGCTGGCCATGTTGGAAGGGGACAGAACATGAAAGCTGGAAGCGAGGGCCTCCAGGAGGCCTGGGCAGCACCTCTACACTTTTAGGGACTGTTCTCGGCAGAAGATGCAAACTGGCTTCTAGGTGGCTTTCCCCAGCCAAACCCAGAGCCTGCAGGGACGGAGTGGACATCCCATGACACAGAGCTCATCACCAGAGGTATTCAAGCCAGATCTACACTCTCCAAAACAGAAGCCACCAGCCGTATGAGCACTGGAAATATGGTTAGCCCGAACTTATATGTGCTGTAAAGGTAAAAATAAATGTCAGAGTCTGAATAGCTATTTTGGAAAAAAAAAAAAAGAATGTAAAATATCTCAGTAGTATTTTAGACTGATTAGATACCGAAATGATATTCTGAACCTATGAGGTTAAATAGAATAGATCATTAAATTTTTGTCACCTCTTCTTATCTTTCCAATACGGCGATTAGAAACATTTTAATTCCACACGTGGCTCACTTTATATGCTTTTTGGACAGTGCTGGTTTAAATCCTCCTACTCAGAGTGTGGTCCACGGATCAGCCGCATCCCTGCCACCTTGGAGTTTGTTAGAAATGCAGAATCTCGGGCTCCATCCCAGACCCGCTAGAGCAGAAGCTGCAGTTCCACAAACTTCCCAGGTGACGGATGTGTGCGTGCTAAGGTTGGGTGGGAGCTCCTACAGCCGATCCCAGCTTTAGGTAGGGAGCTGAGCAAATGGCCTTGAAGTCTAGCCCATATTATGTGAAATATTAAGTAATCGATGCCTTTGTCTGTTAGCCACACATTCGGTCAGCCGGGGCCCTTTAAACCCAGCTCTCTCACGCCAGGAAGCAAACACACACTTGAAAGAGAAAAGGGCTAGTCTCTCTCATTTAGAAATGAAACATCTCATGGAATACACAATCAGCTGGCATCCTGTAATTTTCTAAAGGCTGGAGATAGTCTCAGAAAACAACTGAAAAATAAATCTATGTGTTAAAAAAAACACAAACTTAACCGACTCCCTCCAAATTCCTCCTCCTTTTTCTCTGAAAACTTGGCCAACAGGCATTAAATGGCACTAAATATAGAAATGGTGAGCAAGTAAATCACTCAGAGGTGCCATTTGTAGCCCAGGGCCTGTTTTACGGTTGAGTTGTAAACCATTGAAAACTAGGAGCTGTAATTAAAATGCTGACAGCCTCCCAACTGTGAACAGGCCAGGAGGAAGCTGGGCTGGAAATCCATGGAGAGTGGAGGTGGGAGCCTTTCCAGATGCAAAGCCACCGTCTTCTGTTGGCTCTCCGAGACACAACCAAACCCAAACTTTTCCACAGGGCCCACGAGGTGCTATGCCCTTGCCCTCCACCCCATTCTCGTCCATCCCAAACGCACAGCCTGTGACCTCATCCCCTTTCTCTCCCCTTCTCACTCCATGTAAAAGCCACTCTGGCCTGTTGCCTCAGGGCTCTCATCCTTGCTATTCCCTCTGTCTCAAATTCTATTCCCCAGATATTCCTTGCTTCCTTTGGGTCTCTGTTCAGAACTCTCCTTAGAGAAGGGCCTCTCCCAACTACCCAATATAAAAATGCCTCCCATTCCATCCCATCATCTCTGCCCTCTCACCCTGCTTTATTTTTTCATTAGAGCATTTATCATAATCCCTAACAATAGATTCTCTCTATTTTTGATTATTTGTTTGTCATCTGCCTTCTCTCTGGAATGTCAGCCCCATAAGAGCAAGTACCATATCTAATCCCAGGCCGAAAGCAGTAACAGACACGTAAAATAGGTGCTTAATAAATATTTGTTGAATGAATGAATACACGGATTTTCAACCCTTTCTTTCAGCTGGTCTGGTGATCTCACTGGGAAAATGTCCAACTTGCCAGCAATGAGCTCAGCTTTTCACCCATCCATCTGATCCAAGCAACCATCCTTCCAAATAACTATCCATTCATCCAACCAACCATCCATCCATCCGCCCATTCAGCCACCCACACAAATTCAAAATATCTATTGATACATTCATCCAACCATCCTTCCATCCATCTACCCATCATCTAACCATCCATCCACCCATTCAAACATTCTTCCAAATAACTATCCAGTCACCCATCCAACCATTCACGCTTTCACCTAACCACCCACCCATATAATCATCCATCCATCCCAACCATTCTTTTCAAATAACTATCCATTCATCCATCAGCCTTCAAAATATCTACTGATCCATCCATCCATCCACCCACCCACCCATCATCTACCCATTCTTCTAAATAACTATTCTGTCATCCATCCAACCCTTCACCCATTTATCTAAGCATCCGTTGATATAATCATCCATCCATTCAGCCATCCTTCTACATATCTATCCATTCAACCATCTATCCATCTGTCCATCCAATCAACTATGTATCCATCTAACCACTCACCTGCCCACTCAATCATCAACCCATCCAAACCAACTCCCAAAAGATAAGACCTCCTATTCTGGGGTCCCACAGCCTCCTCTCCATTCTCCTCTATCAAATACAGTTCATGCTATCAAGTTTACATACAGTATTTCACACTTCTCCCTCTGCCAGTAGAACGTACTTTCTTCACAAGCAGAAACTGCCTTATTTATCTATAATTTACAGTGTCTAAGGCAGGGCTGAAACATAGTAGGTGTCAGTGAATGAACACATTTTCCCCTTATTTATTAGTTCTGCCTTTCCTACTAGACTGTGAGTTTGCTGATGGTAGGGACCATGTCTTAGTCATGTGTCATTCTCTAAAATCCTGAACATTTTCTGGCACAAGGAGGCATGTTGTAAATATTTAATGGATATATGAATGGGTGAGTGAATGAATGCACAAAAGAGAGGAAATATGGCAAGAGTGTAGACTCTGGACAAAAACTGCCTAGAGTCATATCCTAGCTCTCTATTATTAGCTATGTGACCTTGAGTAAGCCACTGAATCTCTGTGTTTTAGTGTCCTCATATTTGTAGAAAGGAGATAATAATAGTATCTACCTCATTAGCTCCTTATGAGAATTTAATTAATAGTTTCTGGAGTGGTATAAGGACTATATACATATTTAGAAACAAAATCTCCATTTACCACTGGTCTGTTGGAACAGATATTGACAGCATAGGCTCTTGAGTTCAAAAGAGAGGAAGGAAACTTTTGTCTATCCCTGTGCTGTTCCCACAGGAGACCTCCTATACCAAACACTAATTTTTCCCAGTCAAATTTGGATCATTTAGCAAACTACCAATTTTATGTCAGATACTCTAAGTGCTATGTAGAAAAATGAAATGTGGAAGGGGGGCAGGTGGCAGAGGGGAAGGCAATTTCAAACAGGGTGGTCTGGAGGGGCCTCCTTGAGAAGATGATATTTGAGCAAAGACTTGAGGAGGTGAGGGAGCAAATGTCTGGGGAAGAGTATTCCAGGCAGAGGGACCAGCAAATGCAAAGGCCCTGGGATAGGAATGTACCAGGTGTGTTTGAGGAATGGCAAGGAGACTGGTGTAGGTGGAGCAGAGTGAGTGAAGAGAGAAGCAGAAGGAGATGAAGTCAGAGGTATCATAAGGCCCAGATCAGGCAAAACCCTTGTGAGTCATTGTAAAAACTTTGGCTTCCACTCTGAAACAGGAACTATTGCAAAGTTACAAGTAGAGGTGGGGTGGGAGGGCATGATTGAACCTACATATGAAAACGCTGCAGGAGGCCAGGGTGGTAGCAGAAAGACAAGCTAAGAGCCTATTATATTGTTCCAGGTAAGAGATGATAATAGCCTGGACCACAGAGTTAGGGACTGGTTGTTATAAGGTGGCAGATTCTGGATAAATTTTACAGGTGGAACTGACATAGTGGATGTGGAGTGTGACAGAAAGAGAAGAGACAGGTACAATGCCAAGGGGCCTAGACAATGGGAAGGATGGAGTTGCCATTTCCTGAGCTGAAGTGAAGCTGAGAAAGGACAGTCAGGGTCCTCTCCAGAGGTGGGGACATTTGGTTATTCAGGTCCTCAGAGAGAGGAGGCCTCCAGATCATTGCAATGATCTGCTCTCTCCTAAATTTCAGTGATCTCCTGGGCATCTCCTTTTTCCCCAAGACTATCTAGCATTTGATGTGGGCCGGTTCATGGGGGGAAAAATGAGTTTTGGAGATGGAAAGATCTTTAGGGATAGAATGGGGCTTTGAAATGAGTGCTGCTACTACTTCTACTAAACAATATTCCTATAGCAGCTACAGTTGTCCAAACAGCATTCTACAAGTGGGCACTGTACTGAAGAATTTTATGAGTATCACCTCATTTAATCTGCACAACAGCTCCAAGAAGTACAAATTGTCATCACCTTTCTGCTGATGAGGAAACTGAGGTTCAGAGAGGAGAGACCACCCAAGGTCATGTGACAAGCTGCAATGTCAGGGTTTTCTACTGCAGCACTTTTGGACTCTGCAGCATGGAACGAAAGGCCAAGGTTCCTTAGCTAGCCAAGACCACAGTGTGGCCAGGAGCTCCCCGACCTGCTCCCTCTCCCACCCAGGACTCCCACAGCCCACGACCCTGAAGACTTGCCCTCCCAGCGACCAAGCAGCAGCCGGCTGGACCCTCCACTGCCTCACCTGCAAAATGGGGCACAGTTACCACTCACTTGGAGGGGACTTACAAAACCCAGGCCAAGAAAAAGTATTTCAAAAAAGTTTTGTAAATTATAAAGTGTTCTGCAAATGGCTGGTGGTAGAATCATTCTTTTTTTCAAAATGCTACCCATTTATATCTACTATAGCGGGAAGCCATGCAAAGGATAGGCTAGAGTGTGGGCTGCAGAGGCAGGATGGCTGGGAATGGGTCTCACCTTGGAGGCTTACTACCTGAGCAACCTCCAGCATACCATGTCACCACCTGGTGCCCAGTTATCCTCATCTGTAAAATGGGAGCAACCACAGGTCCCTCCCTCTGAGATCATTGATGGAGAGCACTTGAAATGGAACCCAGACATGGTCAGCCTTTCTTGAACATTCTCAGTAGGGCCTGGGGGTGGAGAGGGGGGAGGCACATGGTGCAACCCAGCCTCCAGCAAGGCCTGGCCTCACACCATCCACATCCAGCTGGCCTGGGTGTCTGTCCCTCTCCCCGGGTCCTGAGGAGGCCCTGAGGTCAGGGGAGCCCTCTACCTGCTGCTTAGGAGCTTAGGACATTGCTCAAGCCACAGCCTGGACCCAACTGCCCACCCATGCAAAGAATTTGACAAGGTCCCCTGAGGTTGCTTAGAAAACTAAGTGGATTAATCCATGTAGCACACTAAGAATCCCACCTGGGATGGCGCAAGTGCCCGTTCCTATAAGCTGTCCTTATCATTAGCTGCATTTTAAATGCACCCTGGAAAGTGATGATTTAAGGAAGCCTCTTTACAAGGCAACAGACATGATCACAACTAGATTTCTCCTTATAGGACAGGATGAGGGAAAGTGAAGGCTGATGGTTCCTGGTACCAGTTCCTCCAAATCACCTGCTCCCCCCTTCCCCCATTCACTCTCTCCCTCTAGCACCATTTCTGACCCCTCCCCTCCCCCAGCTCCCCCCTCCTCACCGCACTTGCCACACACCCCCCCCCCCCCCATCCCGGGCAGATTTGATAACACCCAGGAGTCCCCGTCCCCCTCCAGAGGACAAAGGGAGCAATTGTCCCAGGTGGGTGCCTTTTGACTTGGTCTCACCGTGGTGTAACTGAGCCTCTCTCTCCCCCACTACCAGACCTCACCTCACTGGGGAGCCTCTCAGGGCCTCGCCATGCCGCCCCCTCCCCACTCAGGTCAGTTTCAGATGAGCCCCCTGCCGAAGGGTCAGCAGCACCATGGAAATTCCTTCCAAGAGAAGTCAAATGGCCAGTATTTGAGATCCCCCTCGGGCTGGCCAAGGGCCAGGGAAGGGAAAAGACTGGCTCCTGCCATTGCCGAGACCGGCTGGGCTGGCTGGGTCCCTTTTTCTTCATCATCATCATCATCTGAGTCTTTATTCTGAGCCCGCCAGGCATGCAGCCAGCACTGCCTGACAGAACTTTCTGTAGCGTTGGATCCGTCTCCCAAGGTAGCCACGAGCCACGTGTGGCTATTGCGTGCTTGGCGAAATTTTCGCCTTACTAATTTTTAATTAATTTCAATTTAAATATCCACAGGTGGCTCACGGCTATCCTATCAGACAGCACAGCTACGTGCTTTAAACTCATGAAATCACTGATTGCTCACAGTACATTGAGGAACTATTGCCGTCTCTGTTTTGCAGCTGGAGAAACTGAGGCACAAAAAGGCAAAGGAACATGTCTGAGGTCACAGAGCTAGAAGGCAGCGTCTTTGCAAGTCAGCCTCACACCCTATCCCACCTCAGTATTTATTTACATTACAAGGCACTTCCAACCCGGCAGCTCATCAATCTCTAATGGCCAATTCTGGCTGTGGGCTTGCGTAGCCCAGCTCTGGCAGCCACAGAGGTGAATCTCCTGACCTCCGTAAGGATGCGGAGGAGCCAGCCAGCCGGGAGGAAAGGGTGTGGCTCCCCCAGGCTGCCATGCATCAAGCTGAGCAAGCAAGCAAGAGGTGCCCCAGGTCTCTGCACCAGGTGTGGACACCGCCTGGGCATGTCCCTGTCTGGGCATCTCCTCGTCCAGCTTCCGCTGCACTTCGATGACAGCCCAGGCCACCTCACTCACGGGGAATTCTCCTCTCCCCACGGCCAAGTTTCCCTCTCAGCCCTGACGTGTCCTCTCCCAGGTCCAAGGACAGTCCTCGGGCTGCAGTGACTGGAGCCACTGTGAATAACACATAATCCCTGAATGATAAGATACTGCAACTTCCTGGGGCTGAAGACTGCAGAGTCTCCAAGTTCTCCAAATCAGGGGAGTCATAGCATCTGAGGATGGCATCTTAGAATCAAGGTACGTTAGGACTGGGAGGTGGGTGGGGATAAAAGTATCTGAGTCCAAGAACCCCTGGGGCTGGTGACATGGTTCAGTTTTTAAGAACTGAGTCTTGAACCAGACTACTTGGGTTCAGATCACAGGGCGGCCACAAGGCAGCTGTGTGTCCTTGGACAAGTTTCTTAACCTCTCTGTGCTGCCATTTTCCCATTTGTAATGGGAAATGCTAACCCTATCGGGCTGTGGTGGGGATTAAATTAGTGCATGTATTTTAAGTGCTAATGTTAAATTCATGCCCATATTCTCCCAGCAAATGAATTTCTGTTCTCTATGTGGACCACCTCCTCTGACAGGCCTAATCCCACTTAGTTGCTACCACTGCCTGGTAGCAAGTTCTTTCTTACCTGAGCTGAAACACTGCTTCTTACCCACATTCCTCCATTCTGGGGGTCCTGGTCCTACCTTCCCCCACTCCCAACAGTCCTTCAGGGACTATGGGACAGTGACAGCTCCCTGGAGCTGCCCCCCACTCCCTTCCACCTCTGGCCAGCCCAGTTCCTACGAGGCCTTGGTCTCCAGCAGCCACTGCTGGATCTGCCCCAGGCTGCCCCGTTCCTCTTTGGGTGGGAGGGGGTGAGCTAGTCTTAGCAGTCCAGGGCAAAGTGGAATGCCGGGGACCAGACGCCACAGAACTGGGGACCCACAGATGCTTCCCTTCTCACCCCTGCACTCCACCCCCTCGCCCTCCCTTATCTCATCCCCTCCCTTCCGGGGCACCGCCAAGAGCAGTGCTATCAGCGGCGGCATCACTGACAGGACCAACTGGGCCCTGCCCTTGCTGTGTCATCAGAGTAAACTGGAAAAACCTCAGGCCTCATGGCCCATTCCCCTCTGACCACTCCTCAGTAGCTTCCACTCTGGTCCTGCTCTGGACCTGTCCTCTGGGCCCACACACCCGGCCTGGTTGTCCCAGTGCAGTGTCCCTTGATCGAGCTCCCAGCCCAACCTCACCGCCTCAACCTCGGAAGGCATGTGGGGCAGAAGGGAGGTCTGTTCAGGGAGCCAGGGCCTGGGTGCAAATCCTGTCTCCTTCACCATCTCTGGGTTTCAGTCTCCCACCAATTAAATGGGGAGAACCTCCAACTCTAAAATGATGCTACAGTTCTCTGCACAGTCTGAAGGCCACGCTCCTTGACATGGCCAGGCGAGGTTGCCAGATTTAGGACACAAATAGGCAAAAAAATAGGAACTTCAACCTAAACCTCACATCTTATAAAAAAGTTTATTCCAAATGGATTAGGGATTTAAATGTAAAATGTAAAACTATACAATGTTTAGTAAAAGCCTAGGGGAAAATCTCCAGGAGCTAGGGCTAGATAAAGTTCTCGTTCAACACCAAAACACAATTTCCATAAAAGGAAAAATGGATAAATTGGACTTCACCGAAATTATGAGCTTTTGTTGTGGGAAAGATGCTATAATGAAGATGAAGAGACATGCTACAAACTGGGAAAAACATATTTGTAGATCATGTACCTGACAAAAGGCGAGCAGCTAGGAAATTTAAAGAAATCTCAAAATCAAACAGTAAAAAAGCAAACCACCCAATTAGAAAACGGGCCAAAGACATGAACAGACATTTCACTGAAGATGCACAGATGGCAAATGAGCTCAGGAAAAGAGGTTTGACATCATTATTCATTAGGGAAATACAAATTAAAACCACAACGAGGTATAACACACACCTAGCAGAATGGTAAAGAAAAACCAGTGGCAGCAGAAATGCCAAGGAAGTGGAATGCTCATATATTGCTGGTGAGAATGTAAAATGGTGCAGCCACACCAGAAAAACAGTGTGGTTTTCTTAGAAAACCAAAGTGACAACTACCATTCGATCCAGCAATTACACTCTTGGGCAATGATCCCAAGGAAATGAAACAGAGGTTCACACAAAAACCTGTCTGCAGATGTTCACGGCAACTTTATTTGCCAGAGCCCCAGACTGGAAACAGCCCTGACACCTTCCAACAGGAGAAACTGTGGGACATCCACTCTATGGAATACTACGCAGACAAGAAAAGGAACAGACTATTAATACACAAAGCAACTTGGATGAACCATGAGAGAACCACGCTGAGTGGGGAAAAAGCTAAGCCCAAAAAGGTTATCTACCTCCTGCTTCTATTTCTATAACATTCTTGAAATGATAAAATTATAGAAATGGAGAACAGATTAGTGGTTGCCAGGAGTTCAGTGGGGATAGGGGAGGGCGGAAGTAGATGTAACTCTAAAAGGATAGCACAAGGATCCCTGTGGTATTGAGAATGCTCTGTCCTGTCTCAATCGATGTCAATATCCTGGATGTGACATTGTATATCCTTTTGCACAATGTTACCATTGGGGAAAACTGGGCAAAAGGTACACAGGGTCTTTCTGTATTACTTCTTACAACTGCATGTGAATCTGTCATCTCAAAATCTCAAAGATCTCAAAATATAATTATCTCAAAATAAAGTCTAATAAAAAAGAAAACCAGAAGCCCAGTTAAATTTGACTTGGAGATAAATAACAACTGCTTTTTCTTTTTAAGTATAAGGACATCCCCTGCAATATTTGGTATTATTACTTCCAGTACAAAGTTACTCATTGTTTATCTTAAATTCAAATTTAACTGGTTGTTCTGCATTTGATCTGACAGCTCTGCTCCTGGAAAAGTAATCAAGAGAAGAGCAGAAGACACTTATCGTTTCATTCATTCTTCCAACAATTTTTTCTAAGCACAGGGGAAGGCATGGTGAACAGACACCACTCTTCCCCTCATGGTGCTGACATTCTAGTGGGCAGCAACAGGCAATAAGCATGCAAAGAACTGTGTAAATAAGATAATTTCATATGTGGTAGATGTTAACACAGAAAAGACGGCATGGTTGTGTGACAGAGAGACGAGCTGGGCACTAAGATAAAGCTGTCAGGAAAGGCCATCCTGAGGTGGTATCTGAGTGGAAGCCTGAAGGAACAGGAGATGGTTATGCCAAAATTTGAGGGAAGAATATTCCAGAAAGTGGAGACAACAGCATGTGCAAAGGCCCTGAGGCAGGAATAAGCCTGGCAGACTCCAGGAACAGCGTGGGTGAAGGTTGGTGAGCAGAGGAGGGTAGGTGGACAGGAGATCGGTATCCAGGAATCTTTCCCCACCCCACTTGTCTCCCCATGGCAGAAACTGAGTGACCCCAGGGGTAACTGGGTGGGGTGGGGTGGGGGTGGTGGATAGGGATGAGATTTGCTCAAGGCCACTCCTAGATCAAGTCCCCTGAGTCTCGGCTGCAGGTCTTTCCATCTGGGAAAGGTGAGAACTGACATCAGTGCATGTGTCTGGAGCAGGCAGGAGGGAGGGCACCTTAGCCCGGTGGGGGTGGGGGTGCGGGTGGGGTGGGCTCCTCCCAGCCTGGCCCGGTTGGCAGGCTTCACACCAGGCAGGACCTGCCTCCTCCTTGGCCCTTGACATGCCACCGTTGGCCACTCTTTTTGGTCAAATATGCAAGTGGCCCTTTGGACAGCAGGAGAAGAGCATAGCTGAGCAAGCCTTATCTCGGCCCCACCCCAGCCACCGGGGGCTGGGTCCCCAGTGTCCCCTGACTCACAGGCCTCCCTGCGGCCAGGGCAGGGGCGGGAATCCAGCTCCCAGGAGTACCCAGACCAGATGGGGCAGGGCAGGAAAGGACAAGACCGACATCCTTCTGTGAGCAAGAGGCTGGGGCTGGGGCTGGGAGGTGGCTTCTCACTTGGGTAGAATTCCATCCCCCTGAGCTCACCTCCCTTGGAGCAAGCGGTACATTCCAGCAGGGGCCAGCCCCAGCCCAGCTGTGCCCCCATCCCCAGGGCTGCCTCCCTCTTGGGCTCAGTCACCACGCTCCCAGGAAGGGGGTGCTGAGGGCCCCCTCCTCCCCCCAAGGCCCTTCCTAGCTCACTGGGGCAAAATCTCCGTGTATGGTGGGCCCTGACAACCGGGTCAAGTGCAATGTTATCATGGGAGAGAATGGAGGCTGGGAGAGGGGTTCCCGGGCTGGGATATAGCAGAGGCCGGTTCAAAGCACCTGCTGGTCTTCTCTGCAGGCTCTCAGGAGGATATCTTTTACAAATGCACCCAGGGCGGCACCCACTCCTGATTTCCCTCCTATTTCTAGGGCTACTCCTCCACTTCCCCTAGCCCTCTTAGCCATTGCTGATTTCCCCCAGGGTTATGCCCCAGGGTCTCCTGCTTCTCACTTTAATCCTCTTGCTGGGCAATCCTACCAAATGCAAGGGCTTCTGGTACCACCTCCTGCTGGTGCTGCCTGGGGGAGCTCTCCAGCCCAGGCTTCTTCCAGAATTCAAACCCAGGCACCGATGGTCTCCTGAGCATCCCCACCTGCCACCCACAGACTCTCCCACTCCCCCCAAACCGACCTCCCCCTGCACCAGTTCCTGACCCCAGTGAGGGGTGGCACCTACTCATCCACCCCAAATGCAGCCCCCCCGATGGGTCCTGTCCATTGTGCTTCCTACACAGCTGTCCCTCCTGTCCACCCTGAGGCCCTTGGTTGGTTTCAGAACATGCTGCTCTTCCCCGGCCCCTTCGTTCCATTCTCCACTCCTGTCTCAGAGAGGACAAGGCATCTGACCATGTCAACGCCCCCACCAAAGCCTCTTGCAGGCGCCTACGGCATAAGAAGGACGCCTCCCCCCTCTGCCCCAACTTGGCCAGGCACTCAGGGCCCCAGCTCCCTCTGCAGCCTCATCACCCATCATTCCCCACTCTCCCTACTCCTGCCCCCAGGCACATGGAGTCCCCTGACACCCTCCCCCCACCACACATACACTATGTTTTTTAAGGACTTCGTGCCTTTGTACATGCTGTTACTTCTGTCTGAACTGCTCTCCTCCTTCCCCCTCTCCTTGTCTCTCTGGAGAACTTCTACTTATCCTTCAAAACCTTGCTTAGAGGTCCCTTCTTCTTCCCTTTAGAGGTTTTCAGACTTCTCTGGCTGGAAAATGCTCCCTCCTCTGAACTCTTTTCTGCACCTTCTGTACCACATTTCCAATCCCCATGTGCTAGGATTTGAACCTAATACTCTACAATCCCAATTTGAGATTTCAAAGCAAAAAATACAAAGGACCTAAAATTCCAATAAGGACAGGGTATAATTCTAAAGTCCCCCTAAAGATCTGTTTACATCCACCATTGTTATCCTTCAACCTGACTGTCCAATGATTCGACCTTGCGACTGCACAACTGCATGAGATAATGAGGGGAGGGTGGGTGTGGGGATAAAGTACAAGCAGTGTGGCCCTCCCTCCTGGGCCCCCATAGCCCACATTTGCCAGCCAGGGTCTGGCTCTGCCTGGGCTCGGACTCAAGCTGGAGACCTGAGACGGTGCTTACCTTCCCTAACCTGCCAGGTGAGTCGGTGGGGAGCCCTATAGAAGGGGAGTGGGCTCCTGCCACTGCCTCTGTCCCTTGCAACGCACACCCCCTCCCCAGCTCCTCCTGCCTCCCTCTTTCCTCTCGCTCCAGCTGCCAACAAGCCCCAGAGCTGGTGGTCAAGTTGAGTCTTGCCGCCCCACAGCAGGAGGGAGGGAGCTGGTGATAAACACATCTGTGATCCTTTCCAAGATGCTCAACCCAGGAGCGGCTGCAGGCTGGCCCCTTTTCTCCCAGTGCCTGGGGCCCTCGGCAGCCTGATGGGGGGAGTTCTGGGAGGAGGGCAGTCCCATGCGTTAGAATGCATGGCACATCATGGGGTCCTGGGGAATGGCCAACATGAACCCTCATCTGGCCCTGAGCAGCACCTGGGGATCCAGAGCAAATCAAGGTTCATAGTTCCGTTTAACAGATGGGGAAACTGAGCAACCAAGAAAGGACGAAACCCACAGCCAGATAGTCACTACTATATTGGACGAAACACTGGACACATGTCTGGGCCTTTGAGTGGCAAGGAGTGAGTGGCTTAGTCGTCCTGGGACTTAGCTGGGAGACCTCCTTCCTTCGTGCTCAGCACTGGGGGCCTGAGGACCAGTCGGGACCCTCCCTGGGGTCTGGCTGGTGCTTGCTAAGGTCTTTCCCCTGCATACTTCTGGAGAACCCCAAATTCCACCACCTGGCCCAGGAAAACACATATTCCCTATTTAAACTCCTTTTCCAGGAAGTCACCTCCAAGGGTCCTCCCCAGTCAGAATGGAGTTGGGCAGGCAGAGAAGGCATTTCTTCAGCTGGGTGGACTGTGCCCATTCAGAAAAACCAGATCAGACCCATCTGCCTGCTGTCAGGTCAACTCTTTCCCCAACCGTGTTTCTGATTCACACTCGAAGCCTCATTTTGTCACCAAGGAGACTGTCTCTGACTTCCACCCCTTCTCAGTTCCAAAACCATCAGTGGCTCCCTAGTAACTATAAGGTACTCATCCATTCCTTCCATACATATTAATAAAGTACCTATCATATGCCAGGCTCTGGGGTACAGCTGGAAGCTCTTCCCTTGTCAAGTTTACTGTATAGGGTGGGGGGAAGCCATGGAACAAGGCAACAGTAGAGAAAAGTCTAGAAAGGAAATCAAAGAAATGGCTTCTCTGAGGGGACATCTGGGCTGAAACCTGAATGACAAGGAGAAGGAAGCGGCATGAAAACATAGGGGAGAATGCAAGGGTCTGACTAAGGGGCCAGCCTGCAACCCAGGCCTGCCTGCTCTAACCCCTTCAGGGATGCACAGATTAGCTTGTCTGGTCCCTGAAATGACCCCATCCTTCCCCCACCTCTGGGCCACTGTCCACTACCTCCCCACACCCAAACCCGGACTGCCTTTGCCTCTCTTCTCTGCTTAGCAAAATGTCACTTTTGAGGCCCACCTCCTCCAGGAAGCCTGCTGAGGTTGACCTGATGAATGCTGCCAACCCCCAGCTCCAGCATCACCCACAAATGCCTTGCAACTGGGCTGAGTGGTGAACACAGACCAGGTAGAGCTGTGTGGCTTAGAAAACACTCTCCCACCTGGAACTAGTGGAATCTTACGTACCCCAGGCATTCTCTCCTTTCATTCTCCCCGTGGCTCAACAAGGTAGCTACTGATGAGGAAACTGAGGCTGGGAGATGGGAGCTACTTGTCTTCCTTCTCTCCCCACTTCCCTGGCTCCTGGGATCTGAGACATCAACCCTGAGGGAGGTCTGACTACAGAAACAGTGAGGGATGAACTGGAGGAGGCAGGACCTCATGGTTGACCCCTGGATGTCTGTCCCGTCCCTGGGGATGTCTAGTTGAGCAGGCTCTGGGTGACTCACCACGGCCAGGGGGACACTCTGACACACAGGATGTGGCTAGAGGCTGGAGAAGGGGATGGAGAGGAAGAAGGGAAGGGGCAGCCAGAGGTGCTCAGCCCCACCCCTGCCCTCTCCACACCAAGGGTATGCAGGCTACCCTCCAAAGCTCACACTTAGAAACACTCACCCCTCGCCTGTTTCCACACCCCATAATTACACCTGGCCTGCCTTATCTCCTTCCATCCTCACCTCCGGCCCCAGAAGGTGCTGTGCGTTGCCACCTCTGCTTTACAGGGAAGGTGGCCCAGAGCTGGGATGTGACCCAGGCAGCCTGCTTGCCCAGCTGCACCTCTCAACCTCACCCCATCATGCCAGCTCTGGAGCCAGGCAGGCTGGGTTCCAAGTCTGGCTTGGCTTTTCATTAGCTGTAGGACCCTCAGCAAGTTCCATAACAGCTCTGGACTGGAATTCCTTCACCCAGATGCCAGGGATAAAAATGATGCCATCCCACAGGGGTACCGTGAGACGGCCCACAGCAAGGCTCTATCAGGACAAGACTCACCACTTCCACCATTGGTCATGCACCTAGCCAGGAGATGAATTGTGCTGTAACCCCCTAGGCTTATCTTCCTTATTTCTTTTCTCTTCTTTTTTTAATGAATTACTAGTAGTTGCCAACATTAAAAAAAAAAAATGAGGTGATTGCATATAAAAATTGAAGCGAAAATCAGAGGGTCTGGCCACTTGAGGCCTGCATCCCCACATGGCCACTGCAGACCAAAGCCAAGCTGAGGGGCCCCCTCGGGTGGAGACGTAGCCCTGGGGCATGGCATTTCCCTTACTCTTAGTCCTGCCTGGCCCCCATGGGTCCCCACGTTTGTGGCCCCTGGGGATGCCCACACATCCTGTCACTGCAAAAGGCTCCCACCTGGGGTGGGCACCACAGACCTTTCACAGTCACTCTGGGAACCCACGTCCGACCTCAGGTTGCAGCCCAGAACGCAGCCCGACCTGGGCAGCACTCTCCCTGGGTGCCTGGTCAAGCTGCCTAGCCTTGCATATTTCCTGGGGTGGGGAGCTCATTTCTTAACTGGCAACTTGAACCATTTCTCAATGGCTGTGTCTGGAACTCACAATGGCAGAACCTGTGACACCCCCACCTTGTGGGTCCTGACCCTGTAATCCAGGCCTGTAGACCCACCTGTTCCCCATCACAGGGCGGAGTCTCCAGTCCCCTTCCCGTCCCTGCCACCTTCACTAGAAATATCACAGAAGATCCCTGATTCTCTTCTGATATGAACCCAGAATCTAGAAGGGAATCGTCTCGATGGGGAGCTCCAGATTTTGCTTAAGATGACACGAAGACACTTTTCTCTGTTCCTGTCAGTTATTTCAAAATGACAATTCCTACCGAAGTCACCACTCACCCCTTCCCCAAACCAATTTTTCTACAGCTGATTTTGTGGACCCAAGACCAAGAGGGTCACATCAGTCCTTCTTTCCACCTTGCCGGATTACAGTCTATATGCTGTAAGTGCAATTCAGGTATTCGACCTCTCCTGTCACCGACAAGTTGTACACCATACATAAATCCTCACCGCAACAAACTGACAGCACGGTTCAGCAGAATGGGGCTAAGGGCTGAGCCCTGTGGCACATCAGCAGGTCCCCAACACCAGACATTATTAATTAAGCCGTTTCGCAGCATCTCTGCCAGAGCCGCCCGGCTCCCCTCCCTGGCTGCCTACCTTTCGGCCTGCCTCGTTATTGTGTAAGTTCATGAGAGTCCGAGCATTCTGCTTGATTTCCCGGGCATCCACAAAGACCTTGGCGAAGCCGATGCCGTAGCGGATGTCGGCAGAACAGCCACCCCACTTCCAGCCCTCGTCCCGGTGGTACTGGCCTTGCTTCTCCTTGTCACAGCCACAGTCGCTCAGGTTGCCCTGGGTGCAGGCAGCTGTGATGGCATGGGCCACGCCCGCGGCGATGATGGCGTAGGTGAAGGCAGCCTCCCGGCTCCCTGCGAAGAGGACAGAAGAGTGGAGAGGCTGGGGTCAGGTGCTAGGGCATCTTGGGGGCAGCTGGGGCCTGGATACAGAAGGGAGCTAAGCTCACTGCACTGGTTTCACAAAGATCAACAGAGAGCCCATTCCTTACCTCCCAGGTGGCTCCCTCTCAGGAGAATCACAATGCATGGACATTCCCCATCATGCAGACATTCAATCCTCAATGAATGGTCCTGGGGGTGGATTTGGCAGTGGAGGAAGAAGGCACCTGGGCTGACCACCCAGACAGGGGGGGACACCTTCAGCCAACGATCACCCACTCCCCACCCTATTAGACCTGACCACGGCACCTGTACATCTGTATGGTGCCCACACAATCTGCAAACAAACCAAAAAGTAGCATTTCTTAACCTGCTGTGTGCACAGCTTCTGGAGCCAGAAGGCCTGGGTTTAAATTCCTTAACATCAATCCCTGGTTCTTGTGACATTCTGCCATAGATGCCCCCCCACCCCCACCCCTACCCTCACCCCACACCGCCTCAGTGTCCTCAGTTTCTCTATGGCCTGACAGAGAGTACAAAGACAACAGGGTGGAGGGGTGGGAAGAAATCCCTGTCCCATCACTCTCTAGCTGTGTGACCTTGGGTGAGTCACCAAACCTCTCTGTGCTCCACTTCCCCCACTATAAAACGGAGATGATAACCTTCCCCCACTTTGTTAATTTGCTTGAGAAGACTAGAAAAGCTCTTTGCATAAAGCCTGGCCCAAAGAGGTGGCCTCCGATTCTAAATTTATTACAGTTTTTATTGATGACACTAGTGAAGTTCCTCATGTCCAATGTACTTTTCTCCTGGCAATGATGGAAGAAGGATAAGCATTCATCCATAGAGCGCTCTGGGCCCTATCTCTTGACTATGGTGCCTGCAAGACACACAGTAGCTCTTTTTCTTGTAGCTACTGTTCTAACTGCTGTGGGTCATCTGCACTTTTCTTTTTCTTTTGTCAGGGTCCCTACCTTTTTTTCTTTCTTTTCTTTTTTTTTCTAATTGCAGGAGTTGTACGTTTGCAGAAAAGTCACATATTAAATACAGAGTTCCCATATACCACCCTATTAATACCTCACATTTGTGTGTACTTGCTACTTGGGATGCTCGTCCCCTCCCTTTCTCAGTGGCCCCTTCACCATGAGCATCTCCAGAGAAGCAGGGACCTGGCCTTCTTCACATCTGGGTCCCTGGTGTCAGAACCCACAGTCAATTAAGGACGGGGACAAGTACAACAACAGGGAGGGCTAATTTCAGGTTGAAGAGTACTAGATTACCAGGTGCACTCAACAGGGCGACTGGGGCGCTGCTTTGCCAATGGTCTTCCTAGTCTTTGGGAGACAACCCCCCTGGGAGACTGGGGGTTGCATGTAAGTGTTTACAAGAGCCTTACACTGGGGGTTGAACTCCTGAACTTGGAGAGCAGTTGGGTATAAGAGAGAAACCCCTCAGCGGGAGTCACTCAGACCTGGTGGCAAATCTGACCCAGCCACCCTATCTCTTAGCCTCTCTGAACCTCAGTTCCTCCATGTGCAAAATGAGTTTGAGAGCAACATCTACTTGACAGGGTGAAGATTAGATCAAAACGATTTGGATGCGCCCTGATGAAAACTTGGCAAGTTGAGCTCTCTCTGTCATGCATTGAACTGTGTTTCCCCAAAAGATATGCTGAAGTCCTACTCTCCAGGACTTCAGAACATGAGCTTATTGAGATGGAATTAGACAAGTTAAGATGAGGTCTTACTGGGACAGGATGAATCCTTAACCCAATATAATGGGTGTCCTTATAAGAAGGGAAAAAGAGACAGAGGGGAGAAGACCACCTGAAGATAGAGGCAAGAAAGACCATGTGGAGTTAGATGCAGAGACTGGAGTTATGCTACCACAAGCCAAGGAATCCCTGGAAAGGCCAAAACCAGGAGAGAGGCACAGAATAGAATCTTCCTACAGAGGCCCTGTGAGCACCTTGATTTCGGACTTCCAGCCTTTAGAACTGTGAGAAAATAAATGTTGGTTTTAAAAATCATCCAGTTTGTGGTACTTTGTCATGAGAGCCCTAGAAAACTAAGGCATTTTTCACAGCTGGAGTAGGATGGCATATCAGGAAAGGCAACCTGGAGGAAGAAGCACCTGAACCCAGAGCAGGCAGGTGAGGTCAAGATGATCCGCTAATGGAAGGGCTAGGAGAAAGTTCCAGATGTTGCAACAGAGATAGCTTCAGCAGTGGATGATGTACCTCCAAGCTGCTTTGAGCCTTAGGTTGCTCTGACACACACTCAGGTAGACCTTTCCTTCCACCCCTTTATCTATCCCATGGCCTCCCTAATTCATGCTACTAAGACACAAACAATCCACTTTCTCCCCCCCCCCCCCCATCACTGTTTTTGTACTGAACTGGACAGCTTGGCCCTGGCCATTCCATGCTTCCAGAGAGGAAGGAGAATGCTATCGTTAACAGAAGAGCTGGGCTCTCACACCAGACGCTTGGGTTCAAATCCCAGGTCTGCCACTTACTATGGCTGGATAGTGCCTCCTCCTCTCTGAGCCTCATCTTCCAGTTTGTGCAATATGGATAACGCCACTGCCTCCCTCACAGAGCTGTCCAGATGCAGTTAAAGGACAGCATATGTGCGACACACGGAGCAAATGGCCTGGGTCCACAAATGTCCCCAAAATCAAGATGCCGAGGAAGGGAATCTCTGCTTTCTCCCTGGAACCATATTTCAACTGCTGGGACTTCCTCCTGGCTTCTTGACTCTCCACGGATATGATCCTGCTGGTTTTAGAATCCATGTATGTGTAACACGTTCCTCTCAGAGGGTGCAAAGCAGACATCCACGTGACAGGGAACACAAGCACGGACAGGTTCAACTTCCCATGTGGCAATGTGGCAGGCTGACACCCAGCAACACTCTTTTTGTCCCCCCCCCCCCATCTTTAATGACTACTGAGTATAACCTATGCAACCCCTGGAGTAAGAGAGCTTTTCTTTCCTAGCAGCGTCCACAACAGCCCCAAGACGCTGATGCTCACGTGACTTGGGTCACGTGCCCTTCCTGAGCCAATCACAGGCATCGGAGAGATTCCAGATTCTGATTGGCCGTCTGCGCGTCATGTGCCCATACTTAGGGCTAGCCGTGAGCCCCGTCCCAAACCACAGGGACTGACACTCCGGGAGCGGGTTTCCCTTTTCGGGCCCCAGAAGGAGGGAGAGGAGATGAGGTGTTTCCGCCCTACAGACTGTGTTTTCACCATCAACTCCAAGGAGCAGCTGAACCCTCTGTTGCCTCAGTTCTCAGGTCTGGCTGCACAGTACGACCACCAGGGGAGATTTTAAGAAATTATCGGTGCCTGGGCCCCATTCAAGAGATTCAGATCCATGGTAAAGCCCCAGGTATCACTTTTTTGGGGGGGGGGGGCGTGGGGGTGGAGGATAGTTTTGTGGGTTTTTTTTTTATTAGAGAAGTTATGGGTTAACAGAACAATCATACATAAAATACAGGGTTCCCATGTACCACCCTATTATTAACACCTTGCATTGGAGTGGTACATTTATTACAATTGATGAAAGCGCTTTTTTTTTATAATTGTGTTATTAACTATAGCCCATGGTTTACCTTAGGGTGCGCTGTGCTGTGCATTTCCATGGATTTTATTCTAAATTTTTTAGTTTGCTACCATATATAAACCTAACATTTCCTAACAATTCCCCTTTTAACCGCATTCAATGCTGTTAATTATGTTCACAGTCCTGTTCTACCCCTACCACCATGTATTACCAAAATGTTGCCGTCATCCCAAATAGAAACCCCTGAGACTTTTAAGCCTTAACTCCTTATTCGGACAACACTCTTATACCACCAAGAAAATTAACCAACGCTTGGCTAGGTTTACAGGAAGATGAGGGATCCCATAGGAGCCACAGATGGAACTGAGCACTAAATAGTAGGTAAGGATAGGCTGTGGCTCTGCAAATGAGGGAGGTTTCGAATGGAGGGCGTGAGGGGAGAGAAGAGCAGACCTTGGGCCTAGGTGAGGCAGGACATTGGAAAAGAGATAGCACTTGATGGGAGATACCAAGGGAAGGGGCAGACCCACAAAGCTGGACAATGAGCCAGAACAGGTGTGGAGGGAGTGAGGAAGGAGGTGGAACCAGGATTCCCTTGGGAACTAAGAGCTGCATTCCTGCCTTTTCAAATGCTTGGAATGCAAATTTATGCCCCATTCTCCCATCTGCATGCTCTAGAGGCTCCCAAGCCAAAAGGGAAGACTTCTCTCAGGACCATGATGATTCCAGACTCCTAGAGGAGCACTGGGCACATGCCCACACTCCGAGATTATCAACATGCAAGAACAAGAAGATAATATACCAGAGGATTCAGCAACCAGCAAGATTAGACCATAAAGAATGTCAGTGAAAAGAACAATCTGATAGAGAGTACAAAGACAACAGGGTGGAGGGCTGGGACGAAACCCCTGTTCCACCACTCTCTAGCTGTGTGACCTTGGGTGAATCATCTAACTTCTCTGTGCTCCACTTCCCCCACTATAAAACGGAAATGATAACCTTCCCCCACCTTGTTAGGTTGGTTGAGAGGACTAGAAAAGCTTTTTGCATAAAGCCTGGCCCAAAGAAGTGTCCTCTGGTTCTAAATTTATTAGTTTTTATTGATGACACTAGTGACAGTTCCTTACAAGAGGGCTGTAAAGTAGAGGGTCTTTGTTCATTTTCATTTATAGTTGAGGAAACTGCAGCCAAGAGAAAGGTCTGACTTACTCAGGCTTCTCAACTGGTGGGCAGCAGAGTTGAGGGGCAGACAGCCTCCGGACACCTCCTACAGACCAAGAACTGGTCCCTGGAGATTAAATGACTCTAAGGTACAGAAGACTCCTGCAGGAGAGGAGACTGGGACCCCTTTGTCAGGTGAGAAGCCAGTACACACATTGAGGAGAGGGCAGGAAGACTTGCCCTTGTCCCATGCCCCACCAGCCCCAGGGCGGGTAGGGGGCTGTCAGCTCAACACTCCTCATAGTAACTTTGTGTGCCCTGTTCCACCACTCAGCAGATGGCCATCCCAGGGTCTCTCTGACCCCTTCGATGGAGCACGAGGATGCAGATGATGAGTTATAGATCATAAGGGTGATGGCTTCTCACCCTTATATATCCCTGCGGTGGGAGAAAGGCAGCTGTCCCCCAGGACACATTTAACTCTTCTCCTCCCCCATGTTCAAGGTGGACCCCAGACCAGAGGCGTGCCTCACTATCTGCCTATGGTCTACCCCTTCCCCACCAAGCTAGCCCCTCATGTAGCACCCACCGCTCCAGAGAAGTGAAAGCTGCAGTCATGGAGCCGAGAAACAAAGAGACCACCATTCTTGACCTCAGAGCACCCATAGACCCAGGCCCTGTCCGGTAAAGTTCACTCTTCAGCATGCTCAAAAGGTCCCTGTTGACCCTGGTGAGGTTGGCCTTAATTTTGGTCTTGCCCACAAGCATTAGGCCAGGACTGCCCAGTCCACCACACCCCCACTGACCACTATGGAAAGTGACCCGGGCATCAGGCCAGCCATGACCAACAGCCAATAGGTGAAACTCTTCAGGACTCCGGTGAAATTGGGGATAAGGATGGCATCATGGATGATCAAGTGAACTAAATCATATGATGAAGGGACGGTGCTGAGTACAGCATCTGTCATGTAGGAAGTATGAATTTATTAATAATATTGTGGATCCATGATATCCAGAAGGACAAGACACAGAGGCAAGTGTGTGGGGCTGATCCGGTGTCTGTCTGCCCAGCCAAGTTGTGAGTTCATGTCCATCTTGCTTCCCACTATCCCCCACTGTGAGGAATGAATGAAGGAGACAGACCTAAATTCCGATTCCACCCATCCCAGAAGCTAGAGGACTTTGGGCAAGCCACTAACCTCTCCGAGCCTGTTTCCCTCTCTGTGAATAAACACCCACCCTGGAGGAAGAAGTGGATATCACCTGCACAAAGCAGGTGCTTAAGTAAATGATATCAAGTATTATAATTATTACAATTGATTAAATTTAGGCACAATTGGAAGGTGCTGAGAGAAACTTCCCCCTGCTTTGTTTTTCTCCATAGCTCCTACCCTGACCTGCCATTTTTAATTTATCTACTTATTGTCTGGCCCCCATCCCCCACTGCTAACTCCCTCTATCCCCCTAGAATATAATTTCCATAAAGATAAGCACTTTATCTTGTTCTTTGCTGTGTCTACAGGGCCGGTGACATAACAGGTGTTCATTAAATACCTGTTGAATGAATAAGTGAATGAAAGAAGGAACGTTCTAAAATTCCAACCTGAAACTCCAAACAGTAGCCAGCAAACATCTGACTTTTATTTAATGCTTATTATTTGCCAGGCTCCACGCAAAGAGCTTTCAATAAGTACACTCATTTATTCCTCAGGGAAACAATCCTTCAAGGATTAGTTAATGGGTAATATTAGCATCCCCATTTCATAGATGAGGAAACTGAGGTCTCAGAGATCTGCCTAGAAAGGCGTGCACCCTGTGGTGAACTCCAGCCCCTGAAGACATGGGGTCAAAGATGTTCTCTGTAGTTTCCTGGTGGTCAACTCCTCAGGCCACTCAGCCCAGAGTTAGCCAGAAGCTTGGGGTTTTTTTAGGGGAAGAGTTGGGGGGAAGAGGTGGAGATTAAGTAACATTTGTTGAGCACCTACTATGTGCTAGACCCACTCTTGGCTCTCTGGCCAATTTTTCACAAGAACAGTCCCATAGGGTAGACACAATTCTCCACAGTGTTACAAGTGAGGAAACTGAGGCTGGGAGATACTTCTGGGAGATACAACTGGTTTGGGAGTCAGTCACCTAGAAACCAGCCAGGATTGGGATTCAAGGCCTAAGTCAGGCAGTGACTTATCCCATCCCACCTCTTTCTATTATTGCTTCTGAAATCCAGCCATTAGAGAGATTCTTCTGATTTAAGGTTTTTGACCCTTGTCGAAATGCATTTACTTCTGGCAAGAAATGCCATTCAGTTGTTGTCAGTTAAAACTTATCAATAAAGAATCTGTCATCTTACATCTATGGTCAGTTGGTTTTTGATAAATCTTCCAAGTCCACTCAATTGGAACAGAGCAGTCTTTTCAACAAATGGTGGTGGAGAACTGGATATCCATATGCAAAAAGTGAGAAAGGATGCCTGTCTCACTCCCCAAACAAAAATCAACTCAATCAAAGTGGATCAAAGACCCAAGAATAAGAGCCAGGACCAAAAAACTCCTAGAAGAAAATGTAAGGAAGCATTTTCAAGACCTTGTGTTAGGCAAAAACAACTTTACACCCAAAGCAAAAACAACAAAAGAAAAAAATAGATAAATGGGACCTCCTCAAAATTGACAACTTGTGTGCTTCAAATGACTTTGTCAAGAAAGTGAAAAGACAGCCTATTCAATGGGAGAAAATATTTGGAAATCACATATCTGATAAGTCTTTAATATCCAGAATATATAAAGAAATCCTACAGAACAACCCAATTAAAAAATGGGCAAAAGACATGAATAGACATTTTTCTGAAAAGGAACTATAGATGGCTAAAAAGCACATGAAAAGATAGGTAACATCATTAGCTATTAGGAAAATGCAAATCAAAACCACAATCAGATATCATTTCACACCCACTAGATTAGCTACTGTTTTAAAAACAGAAAACTACAAATGTTGGAGAGGATGTGGAGACACTGGAACACCCATTCACTGCTGGTGGGAATGTAAAATGGTGCTGCCACTGTGGAAGACAGTTTGGCAATTCAACTGATGAATGGTAAACAAAATGTGGTATATATACGATGGAATATTATTCAGCAGTAAGAAGGAAAAAGTCCTGAAGCCCTGAAGCATGAAACAGCATGGATGAATCTGGAGGACATTAGGTTGGGTGAAAAAAGCCAGAAGCAAAAGAACCAGTGTTGTATAATCTTGCTAATATGAACTAATTATAATAAAGAAACTCATAGAGTTTAAATCTAGAATATAGGTTATCAGGATATAGAATGAGGGTAGAGAATGGGGACTTGATGCTTAATTTGTACAGCATTTCTAATTAGGCTGATGGTAAACCTTTGAAAATGGATAGTGATGGTAGCACATTATTGTGAATGTAATCAACAGCGCTGGATTGTGTGTGAACGTGGTTGAAAAGGGAATTTAGGGTCGTGTATACATACCACTATAAAGAAAGCTAGAGGATGAAACCTGGGACTCTATAACACAGTGACCCTGTTGTGGACAATGATTGTGGTTAATAGTACAAATGTAGGAATGTTCTTCCATGTACTAGAACAAATGTACGTCACTATTACTAGATGTTAATAAAAGGGTGCTATGTGGCCACCTAATGCAGCTAATGGATTATAGTTAACAGTAATGTTTTAATCTTCCATCCAAAAGGTACCACACTAAGTATCAGCTATAGGGGGGTATAATGGGTATGGTTTTTTTTCTTTTTGGAGCAATGAAAATGTTCTAAAATTGATTGTGGTGACGAATACACACTCTGTGATCATACTGAGAGGCACTGATTGCACACTTTGGTTGGATTGTATGGCCTGTGAATATATCTCAATAAAACCGCTTTTAAAAAAAGAATCCTTCAAATAGGATGCTTGCTAAGCTGCTAACAGGGTGTGATGGCAGAATGAAAGTATAAAAGGATCCTGGAATCTTAAAAGCTCAGACTCTCAGACCAAGAGACCATGAAACACCACCCCCATCCATACCTCCTTGACCCGGCTCCGACGGGAAATAATTCCTTATTTTATCAGGGGGTAAACTGAGCCTCGGAGAGGTGAAGTGACTTGCCCAAGCAGAACCCAGAGGTCACACACTACTTCTAACCACCCTCCCCAGGGGGCTGCTGGCACCTGAAGAAGCTTTAGTGTTGCTGAATGGCCCACTCTCAGCTGCTTGGGGGAGCTCCTCTACCAGGGCCACGGACAGCCTGAGTGCCATTTCATTTCTCTGCAGGGGCAGTTCATCTGTGATGATACATTCAAGTGGATACATATCCACTTAGCTGTGAATAACCACAACAAAGTCGTACAAAACACTTACTCTTTGCCAGGCTCTGTTTTAAGCACTCACTTAATCAACTCACTTAATCCTTGCAAGGCCCTATGAGATAGGGACTGTCATTCTCACCATTTTACAGATGTGGAAAGTGAGGCCTCAGGGAGGCCATGTAACCAGCCATGACAGGTTGAATTGTGTTCCCCAGGGGAATAAAAAAACCAATATGTTTTTCATCTTAATCCCATTCTTGTAGATGTGAAACCCTTAAAAACAGGGCCTTTTGAAGGTGTTATTTTTAGATGAGGTGTGGCCCGCTCAATCAAGATGGGTCTGAATTCTATTACTAGAGGCCTTATAAAAAGAAAGCCATGAAAGAGGAACCAGAACCCAGAAGAGAAAAGAGAGGACATTGCCATGTGCTGGGAAAGCCAAAGGAACCCCAAGGATTGTGGGCTGTGCACAACAGACACAGGGAAGAAGGAAGCCTCTAATCCTTCAACACCACAAGCCAATAAATGCCCATTGTTTAAGCCAACCCATTGTGTGGCATTTGTCAAAGCAGCCTGGAGACTAAGTCACCTGCCCAAGGATTCAATCCTGGTTGGTCTGACTCTGGAGTCTGTCCTTTGAAGCCCTGCTCTCCTATATGATGCCTGACTCTCAAGCCAGCCTCTTGTTCCCAATCTTCTATGAGGGACAGACATATGGACACTGTGCTTGGCCGTCACTGACCGTGCCGTCTCTGACAGCAAGAATGGGCTGCCCAGAATGATCCACCTCTCCCTCCTACACTTGAGCAGAAGGAGAAGCATCATCAACCCTGCCCTCTCCTTACCCTCCTTGACCAAGCCATGTGCCCCATTCCTTTGCCCAACAGACATTTTTTGAGCACTTACTATATACCAGGCATTATGCTAGGGTCTGGGGAAACTGAGATGGGGAATTCATGGCCTGGACTTCATGAGGAGACAGACAGAAAGATCATTCCAGTCAATGGCAAGTGAGGACACTGAAGAACAGAAAACTGGGTGCAGATGGGAGGAGGGGACAGCTGAGATGTGGAAGGAGGTCCATCTGATTAGGTGGCTTTGGAGCAGAGACCTGGGTGATGAGGAGCCAGTCATGACGCTTTCTGCAGAGACAGAGGGCTCTGGGCAGAGGGCGGCTTGTGCAGTGGCCCTAAGATGCACTGGCCAGATGGCAAGAACAGGTGAATGGGGGAGAATGTGAGAGGAGGGGAGGCTGGAAAGGTGGGCAGCAGCCAGGTCCAACCAGTCAATACCATCCTGCCCAGAATCAGGGAACAGACACCCAGAGCCCACAGCCACAAGCCAAGGTTCCTCAGCATTTCCTGAATGTAACCATGATGGGGGTCATGGTGGCTGGGAGACTTGCCCAAAGTCACCAGTGAGTCAATGAGAACAGAAGAGTTAGAAACAGGGTCCCCTGCCTCTCGGTGTGGCATCCCCTGCCCTCAATCCCACGTCTTCTTTAATTCTAAATCCCCCCGTATCTCCAGGTAACTTTGCCATCTAGAAGTCCAGGGAACTGCCCTCTTGGAACTTTCCAGGTGGGCTTTAGCCTAGAATGCTGATAAGAGGGAGCTTGTCTGTCCCCCCTCTCTGCCATGTATTCAGCTGGGTGATCTGGAGCCAGGATCTCACCTCATTGAGTCTCAGTCTCCCCATCTATAAAATGGGAATCATCAGGCTGACCCTGCCAAGGTGGTACAAAGAGTAAATGAAACCCATGTGTAAAGAGTCAAGGCCCCTAGAAGGCCCACAACAGAGAATGGTATATGCCATCACTGAGATGAAAACTGGGGACCTGGGCAGATGCCCCTCATATATTCCTGCTGTGTAACAATTCTGGCTGTTACAGAGGAAATACACTGATATCCAAGCCTGCCCGAAAGATTCCATTCCACCGCCCTGTGCAGCTGCCCTAAATGGTTTGCACCGGAATATTATCTGGGTGTATTTACGGTATCTTACTGGAAACCACAAAGTGTATTGTATTTTTTTTTCTTTTGCTATTTAAAGCCAATGGGTCACCGAGTGAGCAATCTGCAGTGACACCAGCTGAAATATATGATGATTTGGAAAATATGCAGATGGAAAAAGGTTGCTCTTGCCAGCCCCATGGCATGGCAGTCCACAGCCCTCTGGGCCTAGAAGGCCACCTCTGGCTATCTCTCTTCACAGGAATTCAGTAGCCTCTCGAATAACTGGAAGATTTGGGGGCAGAGGGAGCATGTTTCTGTGACAGGCAAAGGTAAGAGCTCCCCACCCCGCCCTCCACCCTCCTCTCCTGCCTCAGCTACCTCTGAGGGTCTCTTCCCACCCATGCAATGCCCACAGCACCCTCAACCTCTCCTACCCCTTTCTGCCTCTGTACCTTTGCACCTCCCCTTCCTAGGTTTGGAAAGTCCTTTCCTTGCCCCGTCTGCCTGGGGTGCACATCCTGGCTCCACCAGGGTACATTCACTGACCTCTAATGGCCTCAGTATCCTCATTTGTAAGATGAGAGCAATAAAATACCTGCCTCCTAGGATTGCTGGAAGGAATAAATAAACCAATACACATGAAAGGCTCAGTCCATGCCTGGCAAGGAATCAGTAAGCAGTAGTTCTTATTGTATGATTGGCTACCATCATATCTATCCATAAATGCCTGGTTCAAATGTCCCTCCTCTAAGCAGTCTTACTTGTGCCCCTTCCCTCTGCTTGTGCCCAGCCTCTTATCTATCCTTAGTTTGCTCTGACCATGTTGAATTATCAGTCTCCCTTCATTGGGTTTGGAGTCCTGGATTAGTCATCTGTGAAGCCTCAGCAATTGAATAAATGAATGAATGTGCGGTGTGAATGTGTGTAAGTGTGTGTATGTGTCTGTCTGTCTACTCTAGGTAAGCTGGAGTGAGAACATTATAACAAAGGACTCATCGCAAAGAAAAGTGTCAGGAGAGCTAAAACCCAGGATGAACTGAGGCTTGCAAAAAAAAAAAAAAAAAGCAAATGAAACAAAAAGTCTTTTGTTAGCAGAGTCCTAAGATAGAATAGGGAAAGAATAGGTCTTTGGCTTGGGCAAGATGGCACATTGTTAAGAAATGACAGAGAGAAAGTGGAGCTGGTCCGCCCCTTGCTTCTGTCTCTCAATGGCAAGGTCTGCAAATCCATCTTTGCAAGCATTCTTTGGTTTTGCAGACATGTGCTCCGCTCACACAGCTGGAGATGGGTAAAAAGATGGAGTCATTTTTATGAGGCTTGTGGGTTCCTAGACCTGGGACTCCAGGCTGTGACGGTCAGCCTGGGGAGTAGAGGAAACTGCTGAGTGCTGCCCAAGAGGAGAAGAGGTGGCAAATGGGCAGGAGCAGAAAAGTACCAGAGTTACCCGGTTTGTAGACAGAGGAAGGTAGACCATACGAGCTGGGTCCTAGGTCATTTGTACCAATCCCTGGAGAAATTCTGGCAGGGGGGTACCAAACAGGAGGTGGTAAGCATTTGGAAAAGAATGCAGCCATCCCCCACAGTACAGGTCGGGAAATCATCATTTCCTTTTTGATGACAATGCTGGAGACAGAGCAAATTTCTATGTGTGCAAAAAAATCTGATCTTTCCAGAAGAACCCCTCTGTCCCTTGATGAAACCCTTGTGACAACTCTACCCACCCAGTCAACCCCCTGAGGCAGGTATACAACCCCCTACAGGAATGGGTCTCCGCTGCTTCACTCCTTTCTCCAGCTTATTATTATTCTTTTGCATGGGCAGGTACTGGGAATCGAACCTGGGTCTCCGGCATGGCAAGCGAGAACTCTGCCTGCTGAGCCACCGTGGCCTACCCTCTCCAGCCTCTTTTTATGCCCTCTCCTACCTCACACCTTGAATCTCACTGGATTCCAAGCTCTCTTGACTGAGTCACATGGCCAAGACCTTGCCCTGCTGCCCACCGCGCCCCCGCCCCACCACATCCTTCCTCTCTGGGTTTGTTGATTGGTTTCTATGAATCCTCCAAAATTCATTTAAGATGAACTTGCCCTCTTAAAGGAACAAATTCCATGCCCAGAGACTATTTCAGATACCCACTTCACTGTCTGTCCCCAGGGCAGAGGCCACGGGGGGTATATTTGTGGTTTGCCAGCATTTACTACCCAGAAGATTCTAGGAAACGTCTGTAGGGCAGATAAATGAATAAGTGGGTGGACATACAGAAGAGTCTTATTTCATCAGTGTTTAACTTCCATGAATTCAACCAATGCACCTAGAGAAAAATAAATGATAATATTGTATACTTATCATTTGTAGTTGTACCCTCCTTATATACAGTGCATTACTGTATGGACATGATACAACTACTTGGACATTTTATTGTGCTTCTTGTATAGAAAACCAGGTATTCTGAGTTCTATGGCTGATTTAAGGGACTTTCAAGAGTAAGGTTGACAAGAATAGATTTCCGTCGTACATGTCGATGTAAGAGGCTAAGATGTACCTCTGTTGTAGCCTTGGGGAAAGTTGTTGAAATTGGGAATGGATGAATATATTATTGATGCATTCCTGGTTGGCCCCCAAGCCATGTTAAAGTGGACAGTAAACCTGTGAGATGTCTCCAGGGCAGCATTTCCCAGCATGCCTGCCTCTGAAGATCAGCCCCATGGGATGGCCATAACTTCAAGGCCAGAGAACAACTCTCTAGCCTGGTCAAGCTGCTTTCTTTTCTGCAGGACTTATCAGAGCCTTTAATATGCTGGTGGGTACTCTGATTCTCTAGGAGCAAGAAACATTCTGATTCCTCAAATTTATCACCCATGGAACCCTCCATTGTTCCCCAGAGCTGCTAGCAGTGTGGTGGTGGTGGCAGGTGAAGAAGTGGGGACTGGTTTTCCACTGAGGAAAACTCCAGAGTTATGCTTTGGTGGGGGGGTCTTCCCTAGATCTTAACCTAGTCAATATCTTTCTCCCATTTGAAGCTGAAGCAAAGGAGAAGGGAGGGAGAGCTGATAGAATAGTTGACTGAATCAATGCTCAAAAAGATATTGATGAGAAGGAAGGCTGGGTTAAAATGGATCAAAATAAAAATGTCGTAGTTAAGTGGTAGAATTCTCGCCGGCCAGATGGGAGACCTGGGTTCGATTCCTGGTCCATCCACTTCCCAAAAGACAAACAAACAAGCAAAACAAACAAAAATCAACCAACCCAACAAAAATTCAACAAAATGGTGCTGCAATACAGGATACTCATATGGAAAAATAATGAAATGTGACCCCGCCATGCAACATACAAAAATAATAATAATAATAAATAAATAAAACAAAAACGTGAGAACATTCAGCTTTGTATTTTGGGTCAGGAAGAAGCCTTCACCCACAATAGCAATGGAGAGAACAGAACGCTTACTGTGTGAGAGGTGCTCCCTGGACAAACGAGAAGGCCCAGGACAACTGTTAATCTACGGGGCAAGGGGGACCTGGCCTGTCCAGAGGTAATTTCGGTGGGTATTTGCTGAGCACCTATTGTGTGTCAGGCCCTGTGCCAGGTGCCGGGGGTCCAGCAGAGGAGATAATTGACAGATTTGGGCTCCATGGAGCCTCATGGTGGCAGGGAAGACTGATGTCAGACACATTCCTTCATATGTAAGCAAAGTTACTTCCTAAAGCAGTTAAGTGCCGCAAAGATGGCCATGTAGGTTATGTGAGGGAAGGCTGTCTCAGGCATGTGGTCCAGGCAGGCTTCCTGAAGGAGGTGGCATTTGAGTGGAGACCTGTATAACGTTGGTGCTAGCAGGTTGCCTGCCCTCCATCACTCAGCTGCTTCTCCCTTACACCAGATGCTCCACCCCCTGTGCCGGACACAATTTGGGACAGGGGTCTGCACCTGGTAGGTGTCCCTACATCCATTAAATTCCTGGCTGTGTGCCCTCCTTGTGCCAGGCACTGTGTTAGTGGTATCCACCCTCCCTCTCGCAGCTTATGCCTGGGTAAGGGACAGTTAATAGTAACCACACAGCTATGATTTATCAAGTATTTCCTGCGTGCCAGGCACTGTGCAGCATGCTTTACATGAAAAAAGCCATCTCATCCTCCTCCAGCCTTGTGAGATGGATACTGTTCCCATTCCCATTTGGCCAAGGGCCCAAAGCTAACAAATGGTGAAGTTGGGAAAAGAACCCAGCAGAAAGCTTCTGGGCTAAACAGTTACACGGTGTGGCACAAATGAGCAAGAAAATGGGTAATAGGTCCTGGAGACATAAAGAGCCATGAAGAAAAGTAAGGTGAGGGGTGCTTAGGGATGGATAGTCTATCCCAGATAGGGAGAAAGAAGGCTTCTCCCAGGAGGTGACATGACAGCAGCAAATGGACAGATGCAGAGAGTGAGTCAAGTCACTATCTAGGGAAAAGCATTCTAGGCAAGGGGAACAGAGAAGGCAAAGGCCCCGAGGTGGGGAGGACTGTGGTATGCTTGAGGGCAGCAAGAAGGCCGGTGATGGTAGAGGTGAGGAAAAGGGTCAGAGAGATGGGGTCGGGATGCAGGTCCCAGCAGTCCTCCCAGGACCAGGGAGTGAGTCTGCATCAAAAAGGGGGAATGCCGTGACCAGAGTGACGCTGGGAAAATACTAAGTTGGATGGCCGTGTGTATTGGTAGTCCAAGAGAGGAGGCAGGGGTACAATAGGGGACTGATGTAGTTATTCAGGTGACAACTCTCTGAAGATGGAGGTTTGCACCAGGAGGTAGTGGTGGAGGTGGGTGAAAGGAGACTAAGTTGAAACTATATTTTGGAGGCAGAGTCAAAATAGTGAACTTCAATTACTAACTTGGATCCGTGGCTTCTACTGCACCAAGAACAAAATCCACTGGCATGTGGTCTCAATGCCTTGATATATGGTTCATATGAGATGGACCTCCTGGAAAGGAGGACAGTACATATTCTGATGGACAGCGTCCATATTGTTAAGCAGGGCACACTAGCTGCTTCACATCCCTTATCTCACCTGGCATGGTGGGCTACGTGACTCCCCCATTCTGCAGATAGGCAGACTGAGGTCAGAAAAGCAAGGTAGAGTAGAAAAGAAACCCAGCCATGTGACTCCAATTCCAGTGCTTGCTTGGCTGCCCCACGGCCGGCCACAAGACATGGCAGACTCGAGACTCTCAAATGTGGTGGGCTTACACAAACAGAAGAATCCTTCTAGCCACAGGGAATTGGTTCTCTCTCCATCTCAGCCCTACCACAAAACAGCCTCATGCTTTTGGATAGGACTATGCTCATTCTAAGTCTTCCAAGAATAAGGTGGAGATTGACAAAGCTTGTTTTGAAGCTTCTGACCCACATCAGTCCTGGATGAAGAGATGAATGGCGATAATGGTAGAGAGTCAAGCCCTCCCCATCACCCACCCTCCCTCAAGCACTGCATGAGACAGTCCTCTCTCCGCTGCCCCATAACCCCATGCAACCATAGGTGGTCAAACTGGAGGGGAAAACGCACAACCCAATAGAAAAATGGACAAAAACCATAAACAGGCAACTCATGGGAGACTAAACCCATGCAGTTGATCAACAGAGGAAAATATTTCCACCTCATCACTTCTCAGGAAGATGTACTTACAGACCACAGCAAGACTGCATGTTTAGGTCCCTTCTCGAGGCAAAAAATGAAGAAGTCTAGATAATATCAAGTATTGCAGAGGCTGTGGATCAACACTGCCAGCCCTCAGGAGCAGAAATTGGCACAATCATTTTGGAAATTTGACTAGCATTCCAAACGCAGACCAGCAATTCTATTCCTATGTATACACCCAAGAGACATGCCACCCCCATGTAAGCCAAAGACGTGTCCCCGAAGGTTCATAGTGACTGCTAATGTCAGCAAATGCTCACAAACAGTGCAGACGTCCCACCACCAAAAGAGTGGATGCAAAGATCATGGCCTATTTACCACCACTAAGACGGATGAACAATACCCATAAGAAACAACATAGATGGATTTGATTAATATAGAGCACAAAGAATAAATTCCAAAAAGATTGTCTCTAGCATGATGTCTTTTCTTTGCAAAAGCTAGTACAACTAAAGCAAATGACATACTTTGCGGGACTATAGCCATGTGATAAACATAAGAAAGCAAGGGAATGAGACAGCCAAGATCCAGCCTAGAGAAACCTTGGAGTGGAAAGTAGAGGCATGAGGGAGGCTCACACAGGTAGGTGTTCTAGTTGTTGCATTGGGTGGTAGATTTCAGGTGGAGTTATTGTATGATCTAAAAAAAGAACAATGAAAATGTTTTAAAATTGATCATGGTGATGAATATACAACTATGTGACGATACTATAAGCTATTCATCATATACTTTGGATAGATTGAATGGTGTGAATATATCTTTAAAAAAAACTGTATTTAAGGAAAAAGACAAAAACAGAAAGAAAAAAAAAGAAAAGAAGAGGAAAAGCCGGGAGTGGGGTGATGGACTTCTCGGCCTGGGTAGCAGTTGCTATAGCTGATAAAGTGCCACACACCAACCCAAATAATGCCTGGCTTTCAAGACTCTTGATAATTGGCCCTGTCATCTTATGTGCTGCTGTTGCCATTCCATTAGCTTTCACCCTTCCATGTCTTTGTCCCTCCTATTCCCTCTATCTAGGATTCCATTCACTGATGGATGAAATACTTTTCACCCTTCAGGACCCTGATCAAGCGTCTTTCTCATAGTCCAGCCCACTCCTCTTCACCTGGGAGTCATATCGTCTCACCTCCAAGAACCGTCCATCCCCCCACCTGGCCATAAAATACTGATCACATCATAATCTGGGTGCTTGTTGGCAGCACCTTCCTGAGAGATGAAGGTCTGGGTAGGCTCTCAGGTCTGGTCAATAAAGGCACTATTGCCTTTGGGCACTGTGATTTGTTTAAGAAGGATTCGTGACCTATAAGCCAACTCATTCACTGATGGAATCAGGTGAACCTTAGGACTTTTGCAGATGCTGCCAGAGAAAGACTAAGCCTCCTTTGCAGGACTTGAGCCTGGACGATGGTGATCCTGGAGTTGCAGTGGCCATTTGCCACCCCATTGAAGATCCTGGGGTTGCTGGAAGCCACCAAGACTTCTGGTCCAGGCCATGCCACTTAGCTTTCCAGTTACTTAAGCATACATAAATACCTCCCTTCACCTACGGTGGCTTGAGTTGGGTTTCAGTTTCTAGCATCCAAAGGGGTATAGCCTGGTACAAGTCTGCAGCCTTCCCCTCAGATGCACACAGCTGGGGACTGGAGTAAAGAGTGAGGAGGGGGTGGAGGCTGAGTCTTCAGGTCTAAGCATGGGATAGAGAACCATACCAGGGACCCACTGCTCACCCTTATATCCTCCCAAGTCACATATCGCTAGCTGGATGCATGGCCATTCTGAATGAAAACGCTACACTCCCAGCTTCCCTTGCACCCAGATGTGAGCATGAGACTAAGTGCTTGCCAGTGATATACTAGCAGAAGTAAGGGCTGGAACTCCCAGAAGACTCTTTTACAGGCAGCATATGTCTGTTGCCACTCCTCCACCTTCCTGGTGTCTAATTTTGGACTGGATAGCCAGAGCTCCAAGAGTCATGACCATGACCCTGATCCCTCACCTCTACAAGCCAGTCTGTCACCTGCTCCCTCCCAGCAAGAGGCCACCCCGTGGGGGTTAGGTGCCCCCTGAGCCTAAATGGCAACCTCAAGCAGGATTCCTGCTTACCTATGGGGAAACCAAGGCTCCGAGGGGAAGTGACTCTTGGAGTCATTTCTGACCTTGGCCTTGACCTCATCTTCTTCCAATCCCATGCCACCACCCTTGAGGCCCAAACTCAAGTCTATCAAGCTCCTTCCAATCCAACAGCTTACTTCCAAAACAGACCCCCATTTCTACTTCTCATGATCGAGCCACTATCACCTCCTACCTTGAAGGCCATACCAGACCCCTAACTTCTGCCCTTGACATTCTGCAGATGATTCTCTTCCCCACAACCTGAGTGATTCTGCTAAGTTGGACCCTGTCTCTCCCTTGCTCTTGCCCTTCCAACAGCTCTCCATTCACATAGACACAATCCTTATCTTGGCCTGACAAGATGCTGTCCCATCTGGCTCCTGGCACCCTCTGGGACCTGTGATTCCCCTTTTTTCTCCCCTCTCTCACTGAACTCCAGCAACGATGACCACCTTGCTGTTTCTCAAGCCATCACGGATATTCCCACCACAGGGCCTTTGTACTTGCTGCTCCATTTGCCTGGTATGCTTTCCCCCCAGACACAACCATAGCTCACCCCCCGCACATCTCCAGAGGTCTTCTCTGAGCACACATGCAAAACAGCAGTCTTCGGCCACAACAGAGACTTAATAAATATTTGACAAATGCATGAATGAATCAAAGAGGGACATATTGAATGAATGGATTTTGCACCTGTCCTTGAATCCATTTTCCAGAACGTCTATTACTTTGAATCATATGAGTGGCCATTTATATCAGTCAAAAATCATTGAATATCAGAAATTTCATACAGTTCACTCTGTACTTTGTCAGAGTTATTCCAACACTTGAAATCGTTCAGCAGTATCTCAGACTTAGAACTCATTCTCATCAGAGAACCGTGCACACCGTCCTGTCACCTGCTCCCACTACTGCCATCTCAGCCTGCTCAAGCCTGCTAGAATTCCTCTTGCCACTGGACTCTGCTCCTCCACTGTATGCACTGATGCAGACAGCCTCCTCAGCCTGCATTGGCTCTCTCACTTCCACAGCTGGAGGGCGGTGGTGGGGAACTTAGGCTTCTTCATCACAGAACTGCCCTCTACCACAGCGCCCCTGCCCTAACCCACAAGCGCCATTAATATGCCACCCGATGGACTGGCTGTTCAAGTTGGGCTGGAATGATCCCACTCACTTTTGCTAACTTTGGACAAATCCTTTCTGAGCCTCAGTTTCCTCCACTGTAACAGCCCTTATGTCAGCACAGCCACAGTTTAAAAGATGCCAGAGCCAAACCTGGGTCCCAGGAGCGTGGATCTGAGCAGTGGATACAGGAAAATCCCAGGTGAGGGGCAAGGGGAAGCTCACAAGACTGGATTTCAGTGGCGTCGCCTCACTGTGGGTGGTCCTATGCCCTCTTGTGACTCAGTTTCCAGCAGAAAAGTGAGTCCTGAGGCTGGAAAGAGGAGGAGGAAGGGCAGGCAGTGGGAGATAAAATTCTTCTCAAATAGCATCCTGGAAAGGGCCTGTGGGACCAGGGATCCTGTTTTGCAATTCCCTCAGGCATGAGTGAGAAGGCAGTGGTGGATTATGGAGCAAGACCTGCCCTGGGATTTGGAGATAACTCTGTTCTTCCTTCCAGGGAGAAAGGGGAAGAAAATGTTCTGTGGCAGATGTGACAGTTAAGTCCCTGCCCTCATGCAGGTGGCATCCCCAAATGGGTTAAGAATGATTCAGAGGGTGCTAAGTGCTTGGCTGATGGGATGGAGCTTTGGGGAGAGAGAATACCTCAGCTGGGATAACTGCGGGGAGGCCTCTCTGAGACCAGAATCCTGGGAGGGAGGAATCCAGTCAAAGAACAGGGGGTACAGGGCTGTGGAAAACATTTATGGCAGAAAGAATATGTGGTACTGAGGCTCCATGGCAAGACCAAGTTTGGTGTGGTGTGTTTGAGAAACAGGACGAGGCTGAATGATCCCTAGGAGGGGGAAGGTAATGAGCGGTGAGAGCAGAGGTCAGCAGTGGCCAGATGAACAGTTTGGATTTTATTCTGATATGCTGGGAAGCCCCAAGAGGGTTCTAAGCTGGGTAATGACATGATCTGATTTCCATTTAAAAAGGATTATCCTGCCAGCTTGGTGCAGGAGGGTCTGCAGAAGGCCAGGGGATAAGAGAGGAAGATTGGGTGGCCTCTGAGAACAGAGGTGATAATGCCATGATCAGAGGGGAGGCAGCAAAAAACACAGAGAATTCGCTGGCTGGATTCAAGATGGACCTTTTCAAGATAGCGCCCACTGGATTTGCCAATGTTGGGGTGGAGGAAGTGGGAGAAGTCAGGGATACCCTTTGATCAGTTGAGCAGGCAGGGCAAATCACTCTAGCCCAAAGAGACCCAAGACTGGCCTAACTTCCGGGGAACTTTGCGACTCAGAAGTGAGCCTGCAGCATTCTGGGCCCCTTGGCCCAGAGGCACACAAGTGAGAGGCCATGCTGCATGGCCTTCCTGCACTGACCAGGGAACTCCATGCTGATCAACATCACTCTCTACACTGGCTTTTCCACTCAGGCTTTTCTCACGATTGCTTCTGAAGCCAAATTTGTGGCCCAAGATTCTGCATGTGTGTGCATATGGGTCTTTGTTCATGCACATGTTATTCCTATGAAACAGGCGTTGCAAAGTTAAAAGCCCACAGGGGCTAGGCAGGTCACATACACGAATTATGTAGCTGGGCATAAAGGCCAACAGGGAATGGTGGGGACTGTAGCAGCATTGAATAGTACAGACTCTACCCAAAGGAAGACGCATGTTCAACTCCAGCCCATTACAACTGTACAGGCACAGGGTTAAGTATTGTGAGATCTTTGATATTTTCCAAAGAAGCCAAAAATCCCTATTTGAGCTGAAATAGCTAACTTTAAATTTTGGACTTTGATTAAAAAAACAAAACAAAACAAAACAAAAAACAGCACTGTATCAACCAGTCAGCATTTGGGCCGCTAGCTGCTGGTTTGAATGAAGCTTTCCTGATATGGTGTTGATTCGAATGAGAGCCCTGACCCAAATTCAAGTCAGGGAGCTGCAAGATCCCAGGTCGAGAGGCATTCTAGCAGGTGGCAGGGGAGGGGGTCCCGGAAGTCTCTGGAGGGTATTCTGGTCTCCCCGTAGCCTGTAAGACCCTACTTGGGGTATTTGGGCAAGCACATACCCACTTTGAGCTCCTTCCCGAAGACAGTCCGCTCCCCCAGCGCTGAGCAGTTCCAGCGGCCATTGCGGAACTGAAACTGACATTCGTCGAGGCCCATTTGCGAGCCTTCTCCTATGACAATGATGGCGTCCGGCCGGCTCTGGCAGATTGCCCGCTGTCTGGGAGCCAGACCTGGGATCTTGTTACAGATGATGCTCGCGCCCAGAGCCACCACCGAGGAGAAGCCACTGGAGCAGGGGACACAGAAAGATGAAGTGTTAGAGGCCAGCAAGACGGGGTAACAACCTAGGTGCCTGGCTCCAGCCACCCCCACTGCCAGGGACCCTCTGGGCCCCCAGCTGGGCTATTCCAACTTTTAAAACCATGACCCTGCCTCCCCAGCCCATGTTACAGTCACTTATAATTTCCACACAGGTGCTGGTGTCGATGTGTATATTCAGTATTAGTGAAGCTTGATTTCCTTTTGAGGTACAAAATAGAAAGATGGGGTATGTCCCAAACATAATGTTCAGTGAAAACAAAAGCAAGTCGTCTTTGTGTAAGATTCGATTGAGATGCAAAATGAAACCCTGTATTGTTTAGGAATCATTTATATGTGGTAAAACTGTCAGGGAAATCAAGGGAATGGGAGCTACAAAGTTTCACACAGCAGTTGCCTCTGAAGAGGCGAGAGGTGGATAAGATCAGGGAAGGGCACTGAGCTACTGTCAAAGCTGTATTCCTGAAGCTGGGTGCACAGGTATTCAGTTTTTAAAGAAACTGTTCATACGTGTTATATATATATTATATATATATATAATATATATATATACTCTTGCATGTGATATATCCTATTGCGAAAAAAATAAAAAACCTTTGAAAAGTAATTGTGTCTAGATTTCTAGTACTTTCTTCCTGCAATCCATGGAGCCTCATCTACCACTCAAAGCAGATTTTGGAATGACTGGCCTAGAGGATGGAGAAGTCTGTGATGACAGGAGTTCCTCTCTTCACCACCTTATATCACTGAACAGTTATCTATCAATTGGACACCTATCATGGGCAGGCTTGTGCACCTGAAAGGCGAGTCCCCGCCCTCAAGAACCTAATTCTCTATGAAGGGAAACAACCCAACACAAATGAAAAAAACGAACTATTTCAGGCAGTGATATGTGCTATGAAGAAAGCAAATGAAGATGCTATGTTCACAGCATGGAGGGATGCGTGGGGAAGGGGCCACCTGAGCTCCGGTGATCCGAGAGGGCTTCCCTGAGGAGGTGACATGGGAGTGAGATTAGCACTGCCAGAAGCAATCAGCCAGAGGGAGACCTGGGGAGGAGTATTCCGGGTAGAGGGGAATAGTGAAAGCAAAGTCCTGAGAGATGACCAAGCTTGGGCTCTCCTTGGAACAGAAAGAACCCAGGGAGGCTGGAACAAAACCAGGTCTGGGTAGGTGGGGTCATTACAGATGGGAATTAGACAAGGTAAAGTGGGATACTACTGGAATAGGTGGGGCCCTAATCCAATATGATGGGTGACCTTATAAAGGAGAAGAAATCTGGACACACGCAGACAGGAGAATACCAAGTGGCAACTGAGGGAGAGAAAACCACGGATGGCAGGCAGGTCACCACCAGAAGCCAAGAGGAACAGATTCATCTCTATAAGACTTCAGAGGGGGCACGACCGTGGTGACACCTTGATTTTGAACTTCTGGGCCTCCTGAACTGCGAGACAATAAATTTCCGTTGTTTTAAGCCACCCAGTTTGTGGGACTTTGTTACAGCAGCCTCAGGAAACTAAGGCAGGAGTCATTTACTACTATCAAGGTAACCCCAAACAGGCTCCAACAGTAACCCCAATAATGCAGGCAGGATGACCCACTCATCTGGAGCATCCTTTTTGTATCATCTTTTAGATGCCTTCAGGAGCACATTTAAAGAGACAACCTGACCCCTAACATCTCACTTTAGTGGTAATAGAAAGAGCTTCCATTTATCGAAGCTGTGCTTTCTGCCAGTCCAGGGCTCAGTACTTGCTGTTTTATTTACATCCTGGGGCTCAGCTCTGGGACGACATCCTGGAATTGGCATTTCTTAAAGTGAGACGCCAGCCCTGCTCCTCTCCTAGAGCATCCCTGTCCACTCCTGCCCTCTGTCCCGCCTGCTCCTGCAATGCACCAGCCTGCTTCCTGCCTCAGGCCCTTTGTCCGGGGAGCCTTTCCCCACTCCCTGGAAGCCCTCTCACCTCCAGATCTTTACAAACTTGGCTTCTTGTCATCATTCATGTGACCTAAAGGGTCACCTCCCTGGCCATGCCAGCTCAGGGAACCTCTCAAACCTCACCCCATCCCAAAACTTTCCATCACAACGTCCTATTTTATGTACTTGACAGTTTTGATCCAATGGTCTTGCTGAACTCTTCCCCTGGATGTGCTTATTTGTTGTTGTTTTTTCACATGGGCAGGCACCGGGAAACGAACCCAGGTCTCTGGCACAGCAGGGGAACTGCTGAGCTACCGTGGCCTGCCCGGTATTTGTTTTTAATTTAGGGGTTCATTCATTTATTGTCTGTCTTCCTCGGTAGAATGTGAGCCCTTTCAAGGCAGGGAGGCTGTCTGCGAATTCATTTAAATGGTTCCTGAATGAATGGACAGTGGAGCTTCAAAAATGTCTCTCAGGGGTGAGTGCCTGTTATACAGCAGATGCTCCCCAAAATGCACACAGTGCATCAGTGAACTTTGGCAGCATTCCACAAGCACCCTTCCCAAACAGGCCTGCCGGGTAGGAGACATCATATTCAGCTCACATACAGGAAACCTGAGGCTAGCAGGTGATGGATCTGAAGCAGGAGCCTGGCTCTACCGAATTCATCTCAGCTCTAAGACAGGGTCCAACTCAGTGGCAGAATGTTTGAAATGCTCACAGAAGAGGCAGCAGAAAACAACTAAATCTCAGAGGAGCTGTTTTTGCCACAAGTCAGAAGGAACTGGTGGCAGAAGGAACTTCTGACTACGTAGCAGATGGGGGGGGGGGGATTTCTACACACCCGCAGCAGAGAGTGTGATGATATTTGGGACTAGACATCCTCAGAAATGACAGGCTACCAGCCAAGTTGGGTAGGAGGGCAAAAGCTAAGACCTGGGTTGCCGCAGAGGTCAACTTTGGGTAAGTTGCACCCACTCTCTGTATTCCAATTTTCCCATTGCTAAAATGAGGACACTGCTAATTAGTCCCCACCTCAAAGGGTTGCTGTGAAAACTAAATGAGTGAAAACATGGAAAGTGCTTAGAAGGTGCCAGGCACCCAGCCCACAAAGGAATACATCTGTTGTAGCTGTAATTATTATTATTGGATTAGATTGTTAGGAGGAGTTAGTGCCAGAGTCATCCGAACAATTCAAATAAAATAAGAATACCATAAACGGCGGGTCACGAATGCACGGTGAACAGGTCACATCTGGGTACAACCCCCCTCATGCCCATTTTACGGATGGATAATCCGAGGCCCAGGAAGCAGCAGGGCCTGGCCTAAAGTCACCCTGCAGCGGTCCTCTCCCTCCCGGGCCTCCACCCTGCCCCTGAGGGCGGGAGGCCACTGAGCCGGAAGGCCGGCGCCCTCCGTGGGTTCCCCTCCCTCCCGGGCAGCTGGGTCCCCACGGGCCAATGAGGCCTCGGCGCCGGCTGGAGGTTCGGCCGGCGGGCGGGGCGGCCAGGGGAGGTTATTTTCTGCTGTTTTCCCTTTCTCTCTCCCCCCTCCCGGGTCCCCTCCGCCCCGTTTCTAATTAAAAGGGAGATAAAGCCGCACGCGGCCAGCGCCAATCGGCCCGACCGGCTTCCTGGATGCTGGATGCGCGCGGGGCGGCGGGGCGCGGGCCAAGATGAAGATTAAAGCGGGAGGAGGAGAAAAAAAAAAAAGAAAGAAAGAAAAGCTACCCAGACGCGGAAGAATCAATAACACTTAAAACACATACCGGGAGACAGGCAGGGCAGGAGGCCCGCAGTCGCCTCTCCGCCCGCGGTCATTTCTCCGACCGCGGTCGGGGCTGGCGGCAGCCTCAGCAGCTTTGCGCGCACCTGCTTCTCGCCGCCGCGGGTCAACTTGCGGAATCCCAGTTCCGAGTGTCGGGGGAGGGGTATGAAAAAACACAAAGGACCTGTGTGCGCCCCCCCCATGCCATTCCATACTCCCGCGTAGCTCCTACGGTCCGCCCCCTCCGTAAGTGGGGGCGACAGGGAGGAAGCAGGTTGCCTGAAACCTGCCAAGGTGTTTTATTTTTTTTAAGCTCCAGAAATTCTAGGAACTCCTAAATCTCACCGTAGCCCTCAGTACTTCACACACTTTATCTCCATAATACAAAGGGCGACTGGCGGTGCAAACGCAGTTCGGAGAGGCGTCTGGAGCTACCCCCTCCCAGCAGAGCGCCTCCCCGCGGCCCCACCTCGGTACAAATGCTGGGGTGAAGCGGGGAGGGGTGCTTCACGGGAGCGGCCTTGGGTGCCCAGTTCTAGGGGGCGGGGTGTCCCGCTTCTCTCTAGGGCTGGCTCAGCGACCTTGTTTCCCTGGTTCTCTCGAGTCACCTTTTGTCCTACCTTTTGTATGCGTTCGTTGGGGGTGGGAGGCGCTACCCTTTGGGGTGTCGGCTTGGAAAGGGCTCTGGGTGTCTGAAGGACCCTGGAAATTGGGTGGTATCAGGGCTCTCTGAATCTCTGCTAGTGAACGTCCCTCCCTCTGGGAACCTACCTGTTCCCTGTTTGCACAGACCTGCCCCACTTGCCACCTGGGGACTGCCCTGTCTATAGGAGCGGCTGTGTCCGCGCCTCCTCGTGCGGAGTTTCTCTTGGGCTCTAGGGACTGAGATCCCTGGGAGCGGCTGTGGTGGTGGCTCGGTTTCCCTGCTGGATCTGCCGGGTCTGGAGGGTCCCTAGGAGAAACCGACCCTTTGCAGCGGCTGGCCCTTTCCAGAATCTGCCAGGCTGGAGAGTCCTCGGTACCTGCTGTATCTGATTCTGGGGTTTCCAGGCTCAAACGTCCTTGGGACGGTGGGTCCCCCAGTATCTCCCGGGTTGTGCGCGCCCCTGGGGGGCCCGCCTGCGGGGAGCCTTTGTGCGCCCTCAGCTCTTGCACCGAGCCCACCCGGGCTTTCGGAAAGGTTGGGGAAGCTGGTGGCCCGGCAGCGACTGGTAGGTAATTCACACACACCCACTCCCTCCCCGGGCCGCTCCAACTTTGTCCGGACACGCGCGGAGGGGGCGCGAACCGCCCTTACCCGATCCGGAGGTAGACCATGCCCAGGCTGAGAAAAAGGTGGCCCAGGCAGCGTCGCGCTTTCTGGTTCATAGTCTCCGTTGGCCGCCGGAGCTGCGGGCCGGGCTGTGCAGATCCCGCGGGCCGGCCCCGGCGGGGCAATCAACATAGCCCGCCCAGGAGGCGCGGACCGAGGCGTCCCCGGGGCCGTCTGTCTGTGCGCCGGTCCGCGCGCTCACTGTCTGAGCCTCGCCGGGAGCGCGGGAGCCACGGAGCTGGAGGAGGGAGGGAGGAGCGACAGCGGCGCGGGGCGACGCAGGGCTGCGAGCGAAACGAGCGGCCAGTACAAGTGTGCGAGGCGCGGGGAGTGCGGGGGCGCTGCTGCCACCCGCCCCCGCCCGCCCTTCCCTCCCTCCCTCCTTTTCCCCGTCCTTCCCCTCCCCCACGCTGTCGCCCGCCTCCCCAGAGCGCCCGCCCCGCGCCCCGGGGGGCGGGGGGGACAGGGCCGCCTGCCCCAGGCGCGCTCTCGTGCTTGCCCCGCGCGCTCTCGCGGCCGCCCTCTCCCTGTTCCGGGGCGCGGGTGAGAGTTGGGGCGCAGAGGTCGTGAGAGTGCGTGAGAGCCCGCTGGCCCATCACTCGCCTCTAATGCGTGGACTGCAGGTCTCTCGGGCTGCCGGGAGTTGCCCTCGGGTGGGGGAGATTTGGGCTTGGCAGAGAATGCACTCCCTAGCGTGGCGCGGCACCCCCCTCCTCCCCTTCCCGGCCCGGAGGGAGTGTGGGGTAGGGATGTGGGGGGGATGGTGGGGCTCACCTCACTCCCGCCCCCCACCCCCACCCCGACTCAACCTTCCCTGTTTTCTACATGACCCTGCCTCGGGCGTCTGAGCCCAACTTCACGCGTAAGAGACTAGGGGGCGCCCTGGGCACACCCGGGTGCTGGCTTCTTTGGCGCTACGGGCGAAGCCCGGGTCACCGGCTCCTCAGACGCCCCCACCCCCCACCCCAAACCCCATCCCCACTCTTGTCTCGTTGAGGGAGTGGGAGGCAGGTGCATGCCGGGTTGCGCAGCCAACTCTGGGGCCTTGCTACCAGCGTACAGTAGGAGTCGAGCTGAGGCCTGGCTGCCTCGCGTGGAGCCGAGACACGGGGCACCCGAGTCGCCCGAGGGCGCAAGGCGCTCCTGGCGGCTCAGCGCGCTCGCGTCGACACCTGGCGGTCGGGGCGGGTGGTGCAGCTCCCAGGAATTGTGGCGGGTGGTTCTGGCTCCCGGGAACTGGATTCTCTGAATATCCTCGCTCATCCACGCGTCCATCCTTCCCTATCGTATACACAGCAAACCAGTGAGCTAAGGGGCTCACTGAAGTTACAGCCAGAGAAAAAGAGGTGGAAATGTTTATCCAAAGTCACCAGCGAGTGAGTGGCAGAGGCAGATGAAAACAAAGCCTGCCCTGCTCTAGCCCACTCCCCTGCCCCTTCCCCCAGGTGGGGGGGCCACCTTTCGGGATTGAATTGTCCTTCTAAATGCCTCTCATCCACGCACCACTTCCCTCAAAGACACCATTCCCGCGTTCCAGAAATTTCTATAGCCAGCACAGTTGATAGATACCATGGAAAAACAAGGAACAAAAAGGTGAGGCTCCTTCTTCCCTTGGAGCAGGGGAGGGAAACAGTGCATAAGTAAACATAAAAATAATTTCAGATACCACCTGGAGATGTGACGATAATAACCCCAGGTGAAGGGAGAGAAAATACTGCCTGTTGGAGATTTTGTTTTAGATCAGCAGGGCCTTTAGGAGGACGTGGCAGTCAAGCTGCGACCTGAAGGACAGTGGATCTAGGGGCGCAACATTCCAGGAAGGGAGATCAGCAGCAGCCAGAGCTCCAAGGTGGGCATAAGCCGCCCCACCCCACCCCCCAAGTTTCCCAGCCCAGCTTTGCCTGGAGGAAATTGTGCTCTAGAAATAGAAAGAAGGCCAGTGAGGGTGAAGGGGAAATCACGGGTAGGCAGGTCCAGGAGCTTAGAATTTGCTGTAAGTTCACAGGAGAACATTGGAGGGACTGGAAGAAGGGATGGCACATCTGACTTGTATGTTCAAAAGCCCCCTTTGTGGGAGATTACACCCAGGAATGAGCCTGGTCCTGGTAACATGTGATCAACAATACCATCCTGACCAAAAGGGGGGAAAGAAGTGTAGCAAATAAGGTATCAGTGGCTGAAAGAGTTCAAATAGAGTCAAGAGGCTACTGTGGAGGTCACTGTTATGCAAAGCTTCAGTTAGACATTGCTACCTCTCATAACTTGCCAAACCCCAACCCAAACCATTTCTTCCAATCCTAAAGAACACCTAGGGCGTTATATAAGATTCTACAAAGGTTCCATGCCCTAGGGTAACTTTCCAGAACCCTGCAACCTCCAGATGGGTCCCTGGACCAGATGAGTCCTGAAATGCAGAGGGGCCAGCCTCTCCAGAACGTCAAGTTGTTCCATCCCCCCATCCTATTTTATCGATAGCCCCTTCCAACATGAAAAGTTAGAATGGACACAGCCCAAATACCCTTAAAGAGTGGGAGAAAGATCAAAGGTCATGGTGGAGTTATACAGAGAAAGTTGGGTTTAACGAATGAGTACGACTGCTGAATCATTATATGGATATTTCTTTTAGTCTCCAGTATCTTAAAGCAGCTGGAAGTAAAACCTAAAATTGTGGAATTGTAACCCCTACCAAACTGTGAAATCTGTTTCACAACTAATTGTTGGAATGTGCTTTGAAATGTATTGCTTTTTGATATATATATTACTTTTCACAAAAAAGAATAAAAAGTCAATTGTGATAATAAGTGCAAAGCTATATGCTGATATTGTGAACCATTGTACACTTTGGATGATTACATGGTATGTGAATATATAATATATATATCAATTAAAAATTTAAAAATCTTTTCTTTTCCAGAACACATTGCAAGAAAATGAAGAGTCAACCCCAGGAGTAGGAGAAAATATCTGCAATGCATATATCTGGCAAGGACTTATGTCCAGAATACAACTCAATATTTAAAAGGCAAAGAACCCAATTTTTAGACAGGCAAAAAAATTTTTTTTTTTTTTTTTAAAGGAAAGACAGAGAGAAGGAAGGAAGGAAGGAAGAAAGGGAAACATCTTTAAACATTTTCTTGTTTTATTGTATTTTGTTTTTCCGTTTTTTGTTACATGGGCTGGGGCCGGGAATCGAACCGAGGTCCTCCGGCATAGCAGGCAAGCACTTTGCCCGCTGAGCCACCGCGGCCCGCCCCAAAAAATTTTTGAAAAGACAAAAAATAAGATATAACACAAATCACAAACACTGATAATGGGAGTCTAAGAAAGTTGGATCGTTTTGGAAAACAGTTTGGCAGTTTGTGTGGAGTAACAGGTGTATTCCATAGAGTACGTATTTATGCAAAAGAAATGAAAGTATATACCCACACAATAACATGTTCAAAATGTTTATAACAGCTTTATCCATATTAAGCAAAAACATAATCACAAAATGTCCATCAACAGGTGAATGGATAAATAATTTATAGTATATTGATACAGTGAAATACTCTTCAGCAGTAAACCAGCTATTAACAAACACAATCGTGTAGATCAATCACACACACACACACACACACACACACACACAAAATGTAGAGCGAAAGAAAATGGACGCACAAGAGTACATCCATAATAAATTATTCCACCTGTGTGAATTTCTATATGAATCAAACTAATCTATCGTGACAGAAAGCAGACTTGTGATTGTATGGGACGAGGGGAGTGGGATTGAATGCAAACAGGCATGAGGGAACGTTTTGATATCATACGAATATTCTGTATCTTGATCGGAGTGGAGTTTCTACGGGGGTATTTATCTGTCAAACTCATTGAACAAATTTTATCTTATGTAAATTCTGCATCAATAAAGTTGAAGGTTTAGATTTAGAAAACAGAGCCTCTATGGTGCTGAAGGAATTTGAAAAATACTATCACTTATTTTTTATTCTTTAGAAACATGGAGGTTGTGCTAACTTGTACCTTTTCCGATATTTAAATTAATCATCATGGAAAGTTTCTTTCTAAAACATGCCTGTGTTTGTGTATGTGTGAGTGCATGTATTTCTTGGTTTGCTGCTATTCCTGAATTGGAAAAAAGAACGTCTTATTGAAAATTAAAAATGTTTTATCTCAGTGGGAAGCAGATGGGTTATTTTGCTGGTTTAGTATCTTTGTGGCTATTTGATTCAAATGGTATTTCAAATTGCTGACCAGGGGGTTTACTTGCTTTCCTCTCATCGGCTGGATGCATTTGTATGTGGCATTTGCAATTACTGTCATTACTTTGTAGTCACACTTGATACATTTAATAAATCTTACTTTATCTACATTGTCATAAGTTGAGGCTACATGTAAGTGTGTGCCTGTTCACGTGTGTGTATGATTCAAAAGCACTTTTACTTCGAGACAAAAATTTCAGTCTTTACTTTTGGTGGGCAATTGTTTGGAACAAAAAGATGCATTTATCTTTTGCATTGCACAAAACAGTGAACCCTACATTAAACCATGCACTATCGTTAATAGTACGATTATAAAAACATGCTTTCACCAATTGTAACAATTGGACCACACAAATGCAAGGTGTTAATAATAGGGTGGTATATGGGAATCCTGTATTTTATGCGTGATTGTTCTGTAAACCCACAATTTCTCAAAAAAAAAAAAAAACCTGTTTGAATCTCAAGAAAGAAAAAAACCTCCCTTGGGCTGTCGTGTGTAGACTTGGCTGAGGGTACAAAGTGGAGCCAGAAAAACCAGAGAGAAGGCAACCGTGGGGTTCCAGGCCCAAGATGCTGGTAGTTTGAATTAGGGTGACAGTTTTAAAATCTGGCCACAACACTCTAACCCTTCTCCCACCGAGAAGTGAGTTCCACGTGTCCTGTCGGCTTGAATCTGAGTGGGTCTGGGTCTGCTTCGACCTTTGAGTCTGGCAGCAGTGAAGCTGCAAAATGTCTAGGACTATGGACTACATAAAAAAGTACTGTGGCTTCTGTCTTGTTTGCTGGAACCCTCGCGCTGGAGCTCTGGGCCACCACGGGAGAAATGCTGGGGCTGCTGGGCTGAAAGATAAGCCCAGGCATGTGTGGAAGTGCTCTTGTGGAGGTCAGCATTAGAATCATCCCAGCCCAGGCTCCGGGCAGATGACTGGAGGAGTCTCTGGGTCACCCCAGGCTCAGGCATCCCAGCCATGGACTCTTTCCAGCCGAGGCATCCTGCATGAACAGTGGCTTGTATCGTTATCTCCAGCATGGCCTGTCCAGATGGCTGAGCTGTCCCATGACTTGTGAGCATAATGAAATGGTGGTTTTACGTCAGTAAGTGTGAGGGTTGCTTGTTACGCCGCCGTTGTAACTGGAGCAACTGGTGGAGGTGGGGTGCAGAGAGGACTGGAAGATACAGGGCATAATGCAGAAGCAGCACTATGGGGTTTGCTGAGGGGGGCTCCAGAGGAGAGGAGGGGTCCCAGAAGGAGACAGAGGAAGGAATGGTAGCTCCTCTGCTAGCTGGAGTATGTGGGTGGATGGGGTGCCTCCACTTGGGGAAGACAGCAAGAACCAAGGGTCGGGGAGGGAAAATCCCAAGGTGTGATTTGAACAAGTTCTTCCCGCTGTGTACCTCCTCCTCTTCCTCGCTCAGCCACAGATGCAACGAGCACCAAGCCCTGAGCTGCCTACTTCCTAAGCATCTCTCAAACATGCGCCTTTTCTGTGCTCATTACCACCATCTTAGACCAAAGATTCATCCATGTCGCAAATCCTTGTGACCAAATGTTGGACAGGTACTGGGGATATAGTAGTGGATCAAATAAGTCCAGTCTCTGCCCATGTGTTTGATTTAATCATTAAACACATAGGTAGCACTTATTATGTGCCAGGCGTAGTTACAATTAGCATATTAACTCCTTTGATCCTCTGTGAGGACCTATACTATGAGGTGCGTGCACGTGGTAGAGCTGGGATTTGAACTGAGAAAGGACGGCTTTAGCATCGGCTCTTAACCCCTCAATTATGCCTGCCATCTAATGGAGAAGAAAGACGTGGGCCACTGCAATAGAAAAGAAGGTGTTAGGTACCATGGTGGGCAGGGGGGAGGGTGCACAGAGGCTGTGGGATCACAGAGAAGGGACTCCTAATTCAACCTGGGTGAATCAGGGAGGGCTTCCCGGAGGAGGTATTTCTGAAGTAGGAGCCTGAAGGAATAAGTTGGCATTAACCAGGTAGAGTTTTTGAGGAAAGGGAGGGCAGGGCCCATGAATGGTCCAAAATCATCCTAGAATGTTCGAGTGTTAGAGGAAATGGGGGTGGGGAAGCAAGTAGCAGGGAAGAGGCCCAACAGGGAGTCTGAAGACACATTTAAGGCATATTAATTAGTTTGGGCTTTATCATAAAGGGAAGCAGGGGTGTCACATGATCATATTTCTATTTCAGAAGGCTCATGGTGGCTGTCAAGAGAAATTGATAGTAGGGAGCTGGAGCTCTCAACAGGCACACAGAGAAAACGCCCAGGCTGAAGAGAGGTGGTGGCAGATGACAAGGAGAGAAGGGGATGAACCTGGCTGGAGAGGATCACAGAGAGGTGGGATGTGGGGGACAGCAAGTCTGATGGAGCAGATTCAGTTTGGGATATGCTGAGTTTGATGCGTCTGTAGGTCCCATTCAGGAGGCAGCTGGATGTGGGCTTCCAGCACTCAGGAAAGAGACGTTTGGACTATAGAGAGTGATTGGGGACCCCACAAATAGAGATACAAACTTGTCATGCAAATCATGACATAGAAGGGAAGAATGACAAATGGGAAGGTCCAAGGCAGAGCCCCAAGAACTCAACATGATTTAAAGAACCAGCTGGGAGAAAGCAGCAAGTAACGTGAACCAAAGTGGACAGCAGGAGAGGTAGGAAGCTAATCAAAAAGTGGAAGAAAGACAGAGGACTTCGCAGCGTCAGACTTCACACAGAAGGCAAGGAAGGCAGGGACTGAAAAGTATCCAAATTCATCACCTCAACATCCAAAGATCTTCACAGTTTAGCTCCAGGTGACCTTTCCAGTCTCTACTTTTTCCTGCTCCCCCGGGCCCATATGATAACAAATTAGTGGGTTCCCACTAGCATTCACAAAAAAAGGAAATAGACTAAAATATGACAGAAGGTATTCATAGAAAAGCTTCAGTTGTGTGTGGGTGTGTTTATTGGATCAATATATATGTGTATTGTAGGTTGCAGCTTTTTTTTTTAAGTTGAGAGACCACCACTCCACCACATCATGTCTTCTGTTTTTCCATATGATCTCAATGCCTTTATCCCACTTTTCCACCTGGCAAAAACTCCTACTCATTCTTCAAAGCCCACCCAAATATCAACTGATTTGAAAAGCCTCCCTGATCATCTTTGCTTCTATCCTAGGCACTTGGTCTCCTTTCATTAATTCATCAGACATTCATTAAGGATAAAAGTGTACCAGATCCTGTGCGAAATACAGGGAGACAGAAGCAAACAGAATAAACGTGATCTCCTTTGAAGATAACACTTTTAATGCATTTCTACCTTTGTGTTCCCATAGCCCCTGAGCTGATCTTGGCAGAGCCCTTCCCACCTAAATGATGCCTGAGCCCATGGTGCCCTCTCCTTTGTTAGAACGTAAGGTCCTTGCACTTAGGACTCTGGCTCTTTCATCTTTAAATCCCCAGAACTCAGTATAGGGCTGGCAATAACTGAGGACCTTGGCTTGGTGGAAAGACTATAGACTTTGGTGTCAAATAAACCTGGGTTCAAATCCAGGCTAGCTCCTCATTTATAAAACGGGGCAAAAAATTTTAAGTCTTTTAATCCTTCACTCAACTATGAGCTCCCCTAAGGGGATAACTGTGTTTGATTCATTCCCAAAACAGGAAACCAGGTGTGAATACATGTTTAGCGATGGGACCCATCGCGAAGAGTTCTTTGGCAGAGTCATATTCACCCAGAATCTTTCTCACAATTTGGCTCCCTCTGCCTGAATCAAGGGAAGAGAAGGGCCTCTCTCTTCAGCAGGTGCTGTGCCACTTTCAGCCAAAGCAAACACACCTGGGGCAGGTGCACAGTCAGCCAGGTGCTTTGGCGCCCCCTGCTGGAGACAGGATGAGTGGCTTTGGAGATCCTGGGAGTCACGGGAATAATTGACACGCATTGAGCCCCACTATACACCAAACACTGCTGTACGAGAGCTCTGGGGGTTCAAATTCTGGCTCCACCATTTCTTATCTTTGACCCTGGAAAGGTTACTTAAATTTCTCTGTGCCTCAGCTCCCTCATGTGTAAACTGGGGATAGTAGTAATTTCTCCTTTCTATGGTTATTGTGAGGTTTGAGATTCTTTATATAAAGTGCTTAGAACAAGGCCTGGAATGTAGTGAGTGCCAAGTATGCACTTGTAAAATTAGGTTACGTGGAAGGCCACACCACCAGTTGGTGCCACCACGGATCAGGGAAGGACATTTGTGTTTACTGCAGTCTCCTCCAATGAGATTGTTTGGAGGGATGGGATTGTATAACCTTCTCCCTTTTCTTTGCTCCTTTTGTTTTCCTTATTTGTGCTTATAGGAAAACTTCAGCAACACAAGCCATAGAAAAACCTTTTACTGCCAACGCCTTTGGAGCTGGGAGGAGGGGACATCCCAGTAACCCAGGTTCTCAGAGATCCTGCTACCTGGAGTGGCTTGTTGGAAGGGAGTGAGCTTTTTCAACTTGAAGGAATACAGGGGCAGAAGGACTTGCATGGAAGCCTAAGAGAATGAGAGTCTCATCTCAGCTTTGTCATTACTTGGTGTGGCTTTGAGAAAGTCTCTAGCATGTCACCTCCTCAGCGAGGCCCTCCCTGACTGCACAAGTTAAAGGAGCTTTGCCTCTGGCACCTTCCATCACTTCACCCTGTTCTGTTCCCTTCATAGCACTGGGCACTGTCAGAGATCACTGCCTTTATTGTCTGTCTCCCTCACTGGATTGGGAACTCCAGCAGGTCAGGGACCAACAGGGCTATCACATTCACCTTCACATCTCCAGGACCCAGCCCTGCACTGGGCACGTAGGTTTCGTTGAACGAATGGGTGAAGGAAATAAAGACTTTTGTAGGGGGATTAGTGCTCAGAAGGAAGTTGAAGCAAGAGAGGTGATAGAGGGTGACATGGTGGGGATCTCAGCTAGAGGGGGCAGAGAAGACCCTTCTGAAGTGGAGACATGTGCACTGAGGACACAATAGTAAGAAACACCCTTTAAGATTCAGTTCCGATCCCCCAGAAGCCATCACTGTCCAGCTCCTCCAGCCCCATTCTTCACCTCCCACAGCCCCCAGCACAGGTCTTGTCACAGAAGCTGTCATACTACATCTCCTTTAGCTATCTGGGTTATCTGCCTCCTTCATCTGACCTGGGCACCTCCAGAGGACCCTGGTAAGCAGCTTGTGGGGACTGGGAGAGTCACGCAGAGTTGGGGAAAAGGTTGCAGAAGTTGTTGGGGAGTTGATGATGAAGGGATGTGGACTTCATTCATTCAGGAAGCCACCCAAGGGGTCTGAGCAGGGGAGTCATACAATCCTATGTGGCAGTCCCATCATCCAAATCCCTTCCTGAAAGACCCCATGGTCTCCATATGGGAAGCTTCCCACTGTGCGTGTGGCTGGTGGCAGGTTGTACGGCCACCTCCTCCTCTTGCCTTGGGCATCGCCAGTGTCCGGGTCCACTCTGCCAGCATGTGGGCAGGTGGTACAAGCTGGTGGGACATGCAGACCACATTCCCAGAGCAGGCACAGTGATGTAAAAGAAGGAATGCCCCCTCCCTCTGTACTGTAATAAAACACATGATTTATGGAGCACCTACTATGTACCAGGCTCCCTGATGAACCTGCGTTATTTCTCCACTGCCTGCAACACTCTTCCCCTAGCTAGCCCTGTAGATTGTCCCCCATGTCACCAAAGCAGAATATCCCCTTCCAAGCCACTGCCCCCAGGGAGGTGGTCCCTGAGCCTCCTGCCTCCTTATGCCACTTCCTAGCGTACCTCCTCCCCTGGTTTTATGTATCTTCCTAGCACTTATTGTCACACCTGCACCCCCACCCCATCTTACACTATATAATTATTTGTTGACTTATTTTTGTCTCTCTTCCCTGCTGCACTGTCAGCTCTGGCAGTTGAGGGTATTTAACACTTTTCACTGCTCCACTTCCTAGAACGAGAGCTGACATATAGCCAGCCCTCAATGGATAACCATTGGGTAAATGCGTAAATGAATGAATCTCATTCATGCCTCCTAACAACGCCGTTTTCCAGAAGAGGAAGGTGGGATGTTGAGAAGTTAAGTCTCTTGCTCAGCATCTAGCTGAGTGTTCGTCACACGGGGAATGATTATTGTAAACTATCACTATTCCCTTTTCATCTTCCCCCACACCTCCCCAAGCCTGCCGATAATGGTGGGCTCCACACCCGCGTTCATCCCTGTGGGGTGCCCTCCCAGCCCGCCTGCTATTATGCACAAGGTCAGTGTCACGCCAGGCTGGTGTTCGGTGATTAACACAGATGGGGCCAGGATGGCCAGGGCTGAAGCATCCTGAGTGGGGGGAGCTGAAACATGGGCATCGGGGCTGGAGAGGCAGCATCTCAGTCCTCTGGCTGGGCAGTGAACCCCAAAAAGCCTGTCTGGGGCCAGAGATCATGGAGCAGGAAGGGAGGAAAGCTAGGGGCAGCTCTCAAGTCAAAGCACCCAAGATTGCACTGCTGAGGGCTTTAGGGCAACAGACTCAGCCTTGAGTCTCCGCTCAGCCACTTACTGTGTGTTCTTAAGGAAATTTTAACCTCCCTGAGCCTCAGTTTCCACATCTGTAAAATGGGGGAAAGTGTCTTCCTCATGGGTAAAGGCTCCATGTGGTCATACTTGTAAAGCATTTAGCAGCATGTCTGGCTTATATTGTACACCTAACATGTGATAGGTATTTTATGATTTTGATTACTAATGGGGATAATGATGTGGGTTAGAACCCAGCACTTTAGGGTCAGAAGGAATTTTAAAAGGTCACCCCGACCAGTGTTTCGCAAACTTTCTACATGCATCAGACTCACCTGATACATGTTATAATACAGATGTCTGGACTCCTCCAGACCACCCAAGCCAGACTCCTGAAGGAGGTGGGCATCGAACGCTTCCCTGCTTATAACCAGGGTCTCAGGTGCAGGCCAGGTTTGTCTCCACGGGAGTACAGGCCTTGGGGGATCCCTGCTGTGGCCCAATCCCCACCCAGCAACCGCACCTCCTCTGTGCCATCCCCCCTGAGTAGCCTTGCTTGACCCTTGCTCAAATATCCCTCAGGGAGGGCAGCTCACTTCATTTCAGGGAGCCCCTTGCACGGGGGGACAGCTGTGGCTAAGCCACAATTCTTCCTCATATAGGTAAGCAATCAGCTGCTGGAGCTTAGAAGGATGAAAAGAGGTTAAGAATTGGTCCCTGCTCTTTCCTGGGCCTTGATGCCCCTGGCTCAGAAATGGGGCCAGGCATCCCAGGTCTAAATCTGCATCCTCTCCAAATGGAGTCTGTAAACCCTTAGCTCTCCAGAGAGGCATGGTCTAGGCCCCCAGAGTGAGAATTTTTAAAGTGCCTTGTCTTCACTTGAATATTAACCCGACATCGACATATTTTGTAGTACCAGGATGACACATTTATAACCGAGAGACAACCTCTAATTGATTCCACAGTTGGGTTTGTGTTTATGGTTGTGAGGTTGCCAACTCAAACCTCTTTCATAATTTGGAGCTAATGAGAAGAAAGCAGAGGCTGACGATAATGTGTAAATAATGCATCAAAGCACCTGCGCTGTGTGAAGGTAAGGTTAGGAGTTGTTAGAGTAGAGGAAAGTGGTAGTACTGAGTCATCCCCTGACACGTGGGAGTACCTTGTGCCAAACTGAAAGGGCAGGCTGCAAACTGCATTTGGCTCCAGCAAGTCAGCATTCACCGCCATATTCTCAATGCCCTTCATTTCAAATTCACAGGTTTTGTGGTGTTGTCAGCAGTTGCTGCTTGTATTTAGTCTGGAACTTGCTGGCTTTTAAATTGTCTAAGAACCTGTATTTACTTTTGTGATAGTTCATTTGAGCAAGGTTCTCATAAAAATGAGTTAAACTAACACTGTGCATAAACTAACACAAGAACCTTTCTCTTTTAAAGAGGTTTGCATGTCCCACAAGTTTGAGAAACCCTATTGATTTTGAAGAACCCCTGTGCCCTGATGGTTTGTGAGCCCATGGATGGGCTATATCAGGTGAATGGGATTTTCTACTGGACTTAAGATCACCACAAGCCATTGTACACAAAATAACTACAGAATGAGAGAGAGAGAGAGAGAGAGAGAGAGTGTGTGTGTGTGTGTGTGTGTGTGTGTGTGTGTGTGTGTACTTTGGGATTTGGTGGCAGCAAATGAAAGCAGTAGTTCTCAGACTTCAGAGGCTATCAGAACCTTCTAATCTTTGTTAATCCAAAGATTACATCCCCTCCCCCTAAATTCTGACACATCTTGGACATCTTGGGAGGGGTCCAAGAACTTGGGTTTCTAACAAGTTCCCAGGTGATGCTGATGGGCCAGGATCACACTTAGAGAACCAAAGATGCTCTGCAGTAATACTTTTGACCCTACCAAATAGTGCCAGGCATACACCTGTGGGCTGGGAAGCAGGAATCAGATCAGATCAGCTTCTACCTGACTTACTCTGGAATCTTGGAGAGGGGTGCGGGGCAGGTAAGCCCTTTCCCCTGTGCTTTTACTGGACTCCATTTTTCCCATTTGAACAATGAGGAGTTTGGACACTTACATTTAGAAGCAAATGTAAGACGTGGGGTTGATTTGCCACTGGGAGTCTAGATCCCGGTTGTTTTGTTTGTGAAACTTCATGTGCACCCAAAGTTCACCTGCAGGGTGAGGGCAGGAGCTCCCTGCTTCAGGGAGGCAAGCTGGCAACTGTCAAAAAGGAGACCCCATTTCACATCCCATCTCGGCCCCTCACTCGCCATGCGGCTGTGAGCAAACGCCTTATCCCTGAGGCTTTGCTTTTCTCAGCTTTAAAGTGGAGGCGCTCATCCTCCCATTGCAGAGTTTCTGAGAAGACACTTCTGGACACCGCCCAGGGAAGTGGGCGTTCTTAGATACATCGAAGTGCTCCCAGCCACACTTTGCCTCGCTGATGGCTGGCCAGCTGGCCACAGGCTCCTGGTCACCTTGGGAGGAGGGTGTTTATCACAGTTCCACCCCCAAGGTCTTCCTCAGGATAATCTCCATTCCGGGTGATTCATCTGATGGGCTGGGCCCTTCCTCTCGGGCCTGAAATACCTCCCTCCCTGCTCCATTCCTGGGTCAGGCCTGCGACCCTGCCCATGTGACTTCCTCTATGGACTGGCTCTGGGCCCCTGCCCGCCGGCCAGCCCTTCGGTCCCTGGCTAGGGACCCATTCTCGGCCTGACGTATCAGGCAGAGCTCAGCTGGGGAGGACGCCTGTAGCTTGTTGTGCTGGGGAAAAAGTGCATCCCCGTGTCCGGCCCCCACCCCGGCCCTGCCACCGGCTTCCGCCACACATCCTGGCACGGCTGGGCCCGTTTATCACGCGGTTGCCACCTGATGCCCTGCTCCTCGTGCACACACTTTCCTGGGGAGGCTTCTGGGGCTGGGTGGGGCAGAGGGGCTGGCCAGTCTGTCCCTTGACTATACAGAGCTGCCTTTTCCTGGAGCCAAGGATGGCTGTCTGGAAACGGTGGGCTAGCCGTGTGAATGGACAAGTGAGTTCATGTCTCTGGGTCTCGGTTTCCCCAATTTCTGGGAGACAGGTGCCTCCATCTCCACTTGGAGTGAGGATTAAATAAGATAGTACATGAATATTGATGCCTGCTTGCTCTACTTTCAACCAATTAAATCACATCTCTGAGGGTAGGGTCCAGACACTGGATTTTATGAAAGCTCTCTGGCTGAGTCTAATGTGGAGCCAGGTGTGGTAGTTTGGAGCTGTCACATACTCCCAGAAAAGGCCACGTTCTTTTAATCCATTCCTGGGGTGGGACCTTTTGATTAGGTTATTTCAATTGAGATGTGACCCACTCAATTCAAGGTGCTTCTTCATCCTTTACTGGAGTCCTTTATGAGAAGATAAAAGGCAGAAAAAGCCAAGAAAGCTGAGAGAGACACCCCAGAGATGCTAAGAGAGGATCACAGAAGCTCAGAGAGGAAGCTGCTGGAACCAGGAACTCAAAGAAATGAAACCAGGGAGCACAGGACCAGGAGATGCCAGCCTTGTGCCTTGCTATCTGACAGAGGAACCCCAGATGCCAGTGGTCTTTTTCAGGAAAGGTATTGTCCTGTTGATGCCATTATTGGGACATATACATGGCCTTAGAACTAAAATTTGTAAACTAATAAATCCCCATTGTAAAAGCCAACCCATTTCTGGTATATTACATTCCAGCAGCTTTATCAGACTGAAACACCAGGGTTGGGAACCACTGGTATGGAATAGTTAAGAGCTGAAGGTTTGGAGTAGAACCAACACGGATTTGGATTTTGGCTGTGTTATACCAATTGTGGAGCCTCAAAAAGATTAGTACCCTCTCAGAGTCTCCATTTACTTAGGTGTGAGATGAGGCTAATAGTACCTACTTATCAGGACATTTATGAGAACTAAACAAAGTAATAGTTATTAGGTGAATTCTTCCTAAATAAGCCACATGAGGATAGGCTCTTGTCTATTCCCTTCACCAGTGTACGCACAGTAGCTAGCAAGCCCTGCACCTGGCCAATCACTGGCACTCCAAACACGTATCTGTAAATTAATAAGTGTAGATATTATAATTTTTGTAGTCTACAAAGCAATGAAGGTATATTAGTCATCATGAGATAAATCTTTGTATCTTTAGAACACTGTGCAATCATAGAGAAAACAGCAAGCCTGGATTGCTGGATGTGCCCAAGACAGCTTCATCCTACCCAATACCCCTTTCCCCTTCTGCCTTACTAGCAGAACCCCAATGCCAAAGCAGAAGGCAAAGTGCCCACCTAAAAAACTACATTTCCCAGCTTCCTTTGCAGCTAAGGGTGGCCATGACTATGTACTGGCCAAAGAGACAGAGGTGAGTTTTTAAGTCTTTTGTGTTCCCCCTTTTTCATCTTATGCTTCCCCTGGCAGCCATCTTGCACAGGATGGCAGAATGGAATCCAAGGAGGATCTTGAGACCTGCTGGCATTGTTGAGCTGCTATAGCAGCCCCAGACTGCCCAACTCTGGACTTCCTTCATTTCCCCTCGCCAAGTGAAAGGAAAATCTACCTGTCATTTTTGTAAGCCCCTAGCTTGTGGATTTTTGTTTCTAGCAGTAGGACGTGATTCTTAACAGATGCATTGGGCTTCCCTATTTCCCTGCTTTCTCTCCCCAGTCTTCAGACTCTGGACAAATCTAGGCCAAGGGGATAAGCAGCCTGTCAATGATTCCCAAGTCAGACATTTGCGGACAGACTGAGAGTACCACAGGAAGCCTGCCCATCTCCTAATCTGATCACTTGAAAAAGAGTTAGTCCCAAGCCTGATCTGGGGTCTTTGGCCTCCCAAGAAGAGTCAGGAAGAGAGAGTAGTAGCTACTCTTTCTCCAGATACCAACCTCTAAATTCAAAGGCTCATTGACCCCATGGCTCTCCTGAGTACTATCTCTGGAGTCAGGCAAATATTGGTCAGAATCTTGACTCCTGCACATTCATTTGCCATGTAACCCTGGGCAAGAGATTTGACCTCTTTGAGCAAGCCTCAGTATTCCCACCTGCATAGTGGGCCTAGGCTGACCAAGAGCTACATCTAGACAAGGAACTCAGATAGGGAAAGGCCAGGATAATTGGAGCAATGCTTCCAAATAAACACAGAACTAAGACTAAGCATTCAAGAGAAGTGAAATGGCAGAATAAATGTAATATCTTAGACCTCGGCATTATAAAGACAGTAGCCCAGCAGCCGAATTTTGGGGTGGGGAATATGGAACTTAATTTTCTTGCCTTTCATAATAGGGAGAAATAGGTGCTAAGATTAGGGCATGTACTTTAAGAAAAGAAGATGACCTTCAACCTCTTAGTATGCTTTATAATCTTGGGGGATCTTTTGTAGGAAGAAACAAATGTGAAGAAAAAAAGATGTGAAATAGCAATTGCTTCTGTTTCACTTAACTTTCTTTTTCTTTTGTTTAAATGAGGTATAAATAAGTTCCACATATTCTATTTTTTAAAGTACATATAGAACTTGATCCCATTTTAATAAAATTCTTTCTCCTTTCTTCCTTGCTTTCCTTCCTTCCTTCCTCGCTCCCTCCCTTTCTCCCACATAATATGCTCAAAGAGATAGCTGAAATGATGCTGCCTAATAGTAATTTTTGATATTTGATGGTACTAGGACTTGTAATGATTACATCCCATTTAACAGTATTTTGCTGTATTGCTTGAATTATTTATAAGCATTTAGCATTTTTGTAAAGAGAATATAATCTCCACCCTCCCCAAATTAATAGTCTCTATTTTTGTAGGGTTCTTGTGAGCACTGAATGTAGGAAGCACCCAGCATAGTGTGGCACAAAGAATTCTAAGAAACTTCCCAAGATTCTCCCCCATGGTATACACGCTGTATAATCCCCTCCATGACAGTGGGGTCTGAGATACAATAGGACAGCTCCTCTCTTGATTAAGTTACCTTATTTGTCAAGTGTGATGGTATGGCCACTCCCGTGATTTAAGTTACATTAAATGGGACTCTGTCATCGCAGACTAGAGCAAGAATCTCCTGCTGGTCTTGAAAAGAGCAAACCACTGCATTGTAAATGGCCCATGGAGGGGCCCTGTGACAAGGCCCTGCATTCAGCGTACAGATGCTGAGGGTGTCCCCAACCAACAGCCAGCAAGGAAACGGGAACTTCAGTTCTACAACGGCATGAAAGTAACTTCTGCAGTGAGCTTGGAAGAGGACCTGGAGCCACAGATGAAATCGCAGGTAAGTGAAGCCTGGCAAGACCCTGAGCAGAGACTCAGTTAACCACTGCCTGGACTCCTGACCCACAGAAACCATGAAATAATAAACTGTGTGTTGTTTTAAGCTCCTGTTTGTGGTGACTTGTTATGTAGTATTAGAAAATTAATACACAAAGGAACTAGGGAAGAGTAAGAAATGTTAGCTCCAGTTAGCATTTATTAACAGCTGTTATAAGCCAGGCTACTTCTTTCATTCATCCTTTCCTCATACAAGCCACATACTCACCAGGGCTGAAGGGTCTCAACTTTATTCTGTGTACACTAGGGAGCTGGTCCTCAGAGCTCACCAGCTCTCCAGGGTTGTCTTCTGCCTGGTTTCCAGTCCTCCTCCCTCTCCTCCTCACAGAAGGATAAACTTCTGCCATTCAGACCCCACTAAGCCCTTTCATACCTCCAGGCTTTTTTTTTTTTACCTGCTATTCCTTCCACCTGGAATGCCATTCTCTTCTCCCACTGGCAGAATTTTACTCATCCTTCAAGACCTAGTTCAATGTGAAGACTTTCCTGACAGCTACACCCAGCCAATCAAACCCTCTCTCTTGGGACTTAGAATATGGGCAGGGACAGCTGGACAACAGACTGGGCTACAGCATGTTCATTATAAAGCAATGTCCAGGAGTTCAGCGGTTTGGGGGATAGAAACCAGACCCCACTTTCCCTTATCCCATGATCTCCCCAGTAGCCATTAGTATTACTTTGCTAAAGTTGCCAGAATGCAGTATACCAGAAACGGAATGGCTTTTTAAAAGGGAATTTATTAAGTTGCAAGTTTACAGTTCTAAAGCCATGAAAATGTCCAAATTCAGGCACCAACAAGAAGTTCACTTTCTTTATTCAAGAAAGGCAGAGGCCACGGTGGCTCAGCAGGCAGAGTTCTCGCCTGCCATGCCAGAGACCCGGGTTGCAAAAAGAAAGGCTGATGCCAACTGGAACACCTCTGTCTGATGAGAAGGCACGTGGCTGGTGTCTGCTAGGGTTTTTGGCTTCTGGACACCTCTCTCAGCTGGGAAGGCACATGGTGATCTCTGCTAGCTTTCTCTCCTCATTTCATAATGCTTCTCCAGGGGCTTTTTCCTTCTGCATCTCCAAGGGTCTCTGCTGTATGGGCTCTCAAGCTTCTAGCCAAAATGGTTCCCTCCTAATGGACTCTAGTAAGCAACCCCACCTTGAATAAGTGGACACACATCTCCACGGAAACAACTTAATCTAAAGGTCCCACCCAGCAATAGTGAATCAGGGTTAAAGAACATGGCTTTTCAGGGGTATGCAACAGTTTCAAACCAGCACACCTTCCAATAAACTGTTTTTGTTTGAAAATATCCAAGTCAACGTCTGCAGCTTGAAGCCTGCAACTCTTGCCCTGTTTCTGTGTTCCAGGCTATTAAAGGTTTGTGGAATCACTCTCAGTTGCATAGAGGGTCACTCAAGGATAAAAATCATTCCAAGTGCTGTTTATAATTCGTTATTCATTATATTAATGCTGCAACTGGAAAAGGACTTAAAAGGCCATCCGTCCTGGGGCCCAAACTTCTAAAGAATGGGGCAGGGGACAAATACCTGCAAGGCCTCATTCGTAGATGCTGGGGCTGGAGGGTAGGGTGAACACACAAATTCTTATTGAGGGAATCGAGGCTCAGAGAGAGGCTCAAAGTCACAGGTGGCGAAGAGAAAAGAACCAGGTGGCGCTCATTTCATCCTGTGTTTGCTGGGTAGGCAAGGCCGGTGCTTTCTGCAGTCTTGCTCTCCTTTGCGTCCACACTGCCTGGCGCACACACGTACGCTCAAAACGCGTTTACTGGCTTGATAATCCTCACAGTATAACCGGAAGGAGCCATATAAGCTACTTCACTTTGCAGATGGTGAAACCAAGACTCCGGGAGGTCCAAGGGCCGTTCCAGGGTAATCCCGCATCACTTTGCAGATGGAGAAACCAAGACTCCGGGAGGTCCAAGGGCTGTTCCAGGGTCATCCCGCTGCGATGCGGTGGACTTATTGTTAAGTCCGGGATACTCCAGAACCCAGGTTCGTCCCTCAGGCCGCGTGGCCTCCGCGATGACGTGAAACCAGGGAAGTCCCCTTGCGGCGTCGGTCATTTCACGCGGAGCTCTTAGTGCGCGGCCGAAATCAGTGCTGAGTGAGGGGGCTGGCACGTGGACAGGTGGGTCTCGCAGGTAAGGGAAGCCGGGAGCAGGCATGTCCAGTGGAGCCGAGCTGTGTCGGACGCAAGCCCAAACGGGACAAATTAGGCTGGGCAGGACAGAGCAAGCGCCAAAGTGGCGGAGCGAGTGCGTCGGACAGAGCCGAGCGGAGCCGAGCCAGGCCGAGAGGGTGGGCGGAGGGAGTCGGGCGGAGCCGAGCCGGGCCGAGCGAGTGGGCGGAGCGAGTCGGGCGGAGCCGAGCCGGGCCGAGCAAGTGGGCGGAAGCGAGAGACGCTGAATGGGTCAGGCCTAGTCGTGGCCTTGGGAGTGGGGCGGGCCTGGTCTGGAAATCCTGTCGCACATATCTGGAGGCGCCAGGCCATTCCTGCTCTCTGTAAGTGGCCGGAGTACCATCAAGGCCGCCCGGAGTGACTCCCGCTGGTTTCCCGGCACTTTTCCGCGCCCCACTGGGAAACAGGGCGCTTAGCTGCCCTGGGCCCGCTGTGTAACCTCAGACGAGGACTTTCCCTGCTGGGCGGGACGGGGGAGGGGGAAGGTGAGCGCCTCAGTTTCCCCACCTGTAGAGTTGGGGGCAATGGAGGGACGCAGAAGATGGTGGTATGCCCAGCCTTTCTCACGCCCCCTACTTGTAATGATACAGAGGTTTTATATTTTTGGATGGGGTTGGGTGTCGGCCCATGCGCCCGGATAATCCGGGAGAGGTTCTGAGGAATGTCATTTTACAGGCTTTGCTTTGGGGGAACAGCAATGATTGTTGTTCCTAACATTGGTTCACAGGGCGTTTCTCCGAGACCGTGCGTGACAGATACTATAACACACAGTGAAGTCTGGCTGGCAACCCAAAGCCCAGCTTCCCTCCATGAAACAGGCAGGGAACATCCCTGGGGCCTGGGTCCGAGCCATAAATTGGACAGGGAGGACCTTTGGCCTCTGGTAGGGGCCACCTGGCATCTATGACATGAGAAAAATGATCCCTGCCTCTCAGGATGGTGTGAAGCCATGAGCTAATTCAGCAGTTCTCAAAAAAGGAAGTTGGGGGATGGATGCAGTAGGGTATCTATAGCTTAGCAGTATTATCGTGTAGTCTTAAATACCCCTCTTTTTATTTTCTTTTTAATAAAAACTATTATGTACCAGGCAGCCTTCGAGGCAATGGGAATTTAGAACAAACCAGCCAATAATCTCTCTTTACATTCTGTTAGGAAGTAACTATACCAGTGGTCTGACCCCACAATTCATGCACTATGCATAAGTATGGATGCATCTGATCCCTTTTCACTGTCTGTGCCTGTATGCCTACTGCATGAATTAATCTACACTTGATCTTAGCCAAAAGGCTGGGAAGCATGGCATGAATTAGTCTAAAACATGCATCTGATCATTTCATCAAGCTGCTAAAAATCCCATTCAGAACCTTGCCTCCACCTGCGTCTCCAGTTACATGTCCCCACCCTTCTCCCCAGTTTTCAGGAACACCTCCTGACTTCTCCCAGAATAGGCCATCTCCCTCACACCTCTACTCCATGTATGTTTTCTTATTTAGAACGTCTTACCTCAAATTAGACACGAGATGGCACTAGAACTGTATGTAAAGCTTTCTCACCTGGCGTTGAGTGTTGGCCTGTCAACTGGCTTTTACTACAACTGTTAGAAAATTCTTTAGCACTTGTTTTCCAAGCATCGTACATATTTTTACTGCAACTCAGTGAGTTTTATGTATATAATTTATTTTGCAGCTATGAAAAAGGAAGGGGGAAATTTAAAAATGTATCTACTCACACTGCCTCTTAAGGGCTCTCGCATTCATTCATAGTCTCATCCTTGTTTCTGGGATATTTTAGAGTACTTAGCCAAGGTTGGGGACATTCCCTTCTCTTTGCTAGGCTTTTTCATATGTCTATGAACCAAGAAATGCAATTCAATCAGAAGGATCTTTCAAAAAAGTTCCATTTATCTTCTGCCCAAGCGAGTAAAATCAGATATTACCTACGAAATTTCTTTCACTTCAAATGTATGAGATTGCAGACCTCTCCCCATCTTAGGAAGGAATACATGTTAAAATTTCGTCTAAACTCCAATCAGTGATCAGGGGATGAGAGTACCTGGCATCCTTTCTAAGGAGTTTTCCCCAAAGACAGTCTATTAGGGAAGAGAAAATATTAGAACCTAGAAAACGGTAGCTCTTTCCCTCACCTTTGGAAATTCTTATTTGTGTCCATGTAGTGTACTATACTTAATAAGTCTCAGTTTTGTACATCAAGCCTGTCTCTTTCCAGATGAAGGGAAGATGGTCACATGGTAAGTGGCCAAGAATCCTGTTGGGCTTTCCCAGGATCTTATGGCCCAAAAGGTATCACTGGAACCTGAAGGGTTCCCTTTAGGAGTACCACTTGCAGGGTTTTGTCTTCCTCTATCTCTGAGCCTCAGTTTCTTCACATATGAAATTTTGGCCATAATCCCTGCCTGATGGGGTTGGTATAAGATTTTAGCAAGATACTTTGTTTAAAATGCCTTTGAAAATTGTAATACTGGGGCTAGACTAACAGGGCTGCTGTTAGACCTCACAGCAACTTTAGGCAGGTTAGGAAAAGGTGCCCCTTTCTACAGGTGGGCACAAAGTCCAGGTGCATGGCTTACTATGTTGAGCTTGATTGGATTTAACCCTACTTGCCTTCTTGACCCGGCACCTTAGGGTGCAGTCTGTGCAATGGCAGTGACAGTCCTCAAGATAAGTCAAAATTCACATGGAGGGAGGTGCCCTGCCTGCCTCACCCATGCATACACCCTGTGTTTCTACAAAACTGAAGCCATCAAAGCCTTGATAGCAAAAGGAGGTCGCTTCACCCTTTTCTGCCCTTATACATGTGGGCCCTGCTGCCTTTCTTACCCCTTCCCTTATTCTAGGTGCTCATGGTGAACTCCTACTTAGCCTTTAAGACCGAGATTCAGTGATCCTTCAAGTTTTCTTGATTTGGTCACCTCTTCCTTTGTGGCCCCTTCCAGCAGAGCACATACCTCTATCCTAACCCTTTCTGTTCCATGGTGCAATGATCTGTTCTTTCTGCCTCTTCTTCTGGCTGTGGACAAAGATGGAGACATTGAGACCCAGAGAGAGGACCATCCTGGATCCCGGGTAAGTCCATCTTCAGCACTTGAGCTTGTTGATACCATGGAGTTTCTTGCAGAGTGTACACTCTGGGAAGAAATTTCTGGACTTTGGAGCTGCTCAAGGTCAGAAAGTATGACTCATTTGCCTCCTGGTACCTGGTTTGTTCCCATCCCGGGCCCTGACTGCATTGGTTGTTGCTGGTAAAAATCTGTTGACTGATTGATTGACTGTGTCTCAAAGTTCCCTTCTTACCCCAGTCCTGAACAAAGACTATGGCGAAGAGGGGAGCATGGAGGTGAATGAAGGCAGGCAGCTGTTGGATAGACCAGATGTTCCAGCAGCAAGAAGAGTGGAAGGCAGGTATTGACTTTTACGTGTAATTGGTATCTTATCCTTGTAAGAAGTCGGAACATTGTAGATAAGGCTGAAGTTCATTTTGTTGGACTTACCCAGTCCAAGCACCTTCACAGAGGTATCTGCTGTTCTTAGTGGATCAGTCTTTACATGTGGGTGTGTAGGTATCTTTTAGAATACATGTAGCTGCAGCACCAAAAGAAAAACAAAAAATCAAGTTTCAGCTTCTCAACATAAGAAAGTTTGTTTTTCGCTCACAGCATTGTGTTATATGGTTGGGAGTTACCTTCCCAAAACAATGTCTTAGAGTCTAGACTTCAACTTGTCGTCCCTTGCTTCTAGCCTGTGAGAGGATGATTGTGTGGACCATTTTAAGGGCCAGGCCGGAGGTAGCACATCCGACTTCCACATTCCAACAACCAGAACTCAGTCACATGATCTTGAGGTACTTGTAAAAGAGGCTGGAAACTGTAGTCTTCTTGTGTGACTGGGAGAAGAAACAGGAGAATCGGTGAACATCTAGCATATCACAGTAGGCGTGTGTATCAATGAATATACACTATATTACATACTGGCCCAATGAAATAATTGCAAGAGAAAAGTGGTTGAATTTTGGATAGACATTATATTGAAAATGGGCAGGGCTTGCTGACTGATTGGATCTGAGAGGTGTGTACTACAGAAAAAAAATGTTCTGGAGTTATGTACTCCAGAAATAAAACATGTTCTTAATGTTAATCCCATTCCTGCGGGTGTGAACCCATTGTAAATAGGACCTTTTGAAGATGTTTGAGTTAAGCTGTGCGCAATTGAATCAGCATAAGTCAGTCGCATTACTGGAGGCATTATGAGGAGAAAACCATGGGGAGGAGCCAGAAGACAGCTATAACGTGGAAGAAAAAGGGGAAGACGTTGCCATGTAATGGGAAAGCCAAGGAACCCAAAGATTGCCAGTTCACTAGAGTGCTACTGGCCCCAGGAGGAACCAAGCCTTCTAGCCTCTGGAACAGTGAGTCAATAAATTCTTGTTGTTAAGCCAATGCTTTGTGTGTTATTTGTCCTAGGAGCCAGGAAACTAAGACAAGGGGTATGGTGCAGAATAAACCAAAGATGGTTCCTGAGTTTTTAGCTTGTGCAATATAGGGGGCCTCGTGACACCAAGTAATGAGGATAGGAGAGGAGACTCGGGGCAGGAACAGTATTGTTTGGGGGAGTGATTCTATTTTAACACTGGAAAGTTCAAGACACCTATTGGATATACATGTAGAGAGGTCTGCAGGACAGTGGAGAGGACAGAAGTAGATACACATTTGGGAGTCATGGGCACGTGGCTAATATTTAATGCCATGAGACTGAGGACAATTAGTCAGGGGAAGGGTATAAATAGATAAGCATGGAAAGCCTCACCCTGCATTCTGGGGCATGCCAACATGTACAGACGGCACACATGAGAAGTCTCTGAGGCATCCAGTTGGATTGATGAAAACCTGTGTGTATTAGTTAGGGTTCTCTAGAGAAACACATTCAACAGGGAACACTCACAAATATAAATTTTATAAAAGTGTCTCATGTAAGCATGGTAATGCAGAGTCCAAAATTCTCAGGGCAGGCTGTGAAGCTGACGATTCCTTTGGAGGGTCTGGACAAACTCCACAGGAGAGGCTTGTGTGGAGAGATTTAATGTGTTTCCAGTTATATGCAGGACAGTTGAGTATGGTTTTAAGAAAAAAATGCATGTTTTATTGTTTTTCATTTAGAAATTAGGTATGGTTTAAGGTGGTATGTATAGGTGCCAAGTTAACAAGGGGTGGACTGTCATGGTCAGGTTCATGTGTCAACTTGGCCAAGTGGTGGTACCTTGTTGCAATCTTTCAGCAACCCTGTGAAATGAAACACACAGACAACACGAGACAGACAAGATGACTCCAGCCCCAAAGAGCTTCAGCTGCTTTATTTTATATTCTGTCTCACAGCTCTTTTGCTGACCAAGCCTGATTTTCAGTATATTATTCCCTACATACAAGAGATATCTAAAAAGACCTTGGGGCTTAAGAAAAAACAAACATTCTGTCCCTCTCAGACTGTCCTCCAAGTAAGCAGATAACAGTCTCCGCAGTTTAGTGCCAACGCCACTCTGAAGCCAGTCACTCCCAATAAATTCCGCAGGTTTTCTATTAACCTTTGGCCCCTACATTTTCCCCTTTTTTATTTTATAAGTTGAGGTGACTGTGCCTGTCTTAGGTTGCCCTTAAGCTCTGAAGGAAGGGTCTTACCCATCACTGGCTACCAGTCAAGCGCTCTGACTTTGATTCCAGAGGGGAGCCAAGAGTTTTGCAAGAATCATACTGTTAGCATGGCTTTGCTCAGTGACTGTGCGTGTCTTAGGTTGCCCTTAAGCTCCGAAGGAAGGATCTTACCCGTCATTGGCCACCAGTCAAGAACTATAGTTTATTTAGGGAAGGAGGTCAAAGCCTTTACAAATAATACGTTGGGAGCTTGTGTTTGTTTATGATTAGAAGATATGACAGATAGCAAACAGTGCTTCAGGACACTAAAGAGGAAAAGAAATAGTAAGAAAAGTAAAATTCCTATTCCCAATGTTGTTAGAAAATGAGAAGTTTTCCACCAATCTACAGGATTAAGATTTTTTAGCTTTTGGGTAATTGATTGTATAACATCACCTCCATAGGGTACATGTAAATCATTCTGAAATAATTCTAATACCCTTTTTTGGAATTTTAAGATACTAAGATTTAAACTATCTGAAAGCCCCAAAAGATGCCTCTTTTATCTTTTCTCATTCTATTTCAGAACGATTATATCTTAAAGGGGTAATACAAAAAATTGCTGTTATTTCAGTCACATTTTAAACTTCGTAAGAAATTTAAATTATACATTTGATCTCCAATATAAACCAAAGCTGTCTCTATTATTAATTTGCTCATCAATGTGAGATAGACTATGCCACAGTTCACTGGCATTTTTATGCCATTCTCTAACATAATATTGTGTCTGTATAACTTGATGCAACACAGTTCCAGCAGCCACAGCCATTGTGATAAGTCCAGTAATTCCAATGATAGCTGCAATAATGAGTCCAATTAGTCTCTTGGTCCTTTTTAGATATTCTTTTGCCAAATGGATCAGGACTTGTGTTTCTGGAGAGGATTATCAGGATCTTGACATCTGCACCAACAGCGTACCTCTTCTTTTCCTTGCTGCTAAAATAGTCTCATTTTCTTGCAACATAAATGCTTGGAGACAAGTGAAGGTGAAAACAATTCTCACAATTAAAAGTTTGATTTCTTGGGTGGGCCACAGTGGCTCAGCAGGTAAGAATGCTTGCCTGCCATGCCCGAGGACCCGGGTTTGATTCCCAGTGCCTGCCCATGTAAAAAAAAAAAAAGAAGAGTTTGATTTCTTATATGCATATGACTTTTAACAAATACATACGGATCTTTAGTACATATTTGCATATAATGTTTATGGCTGCTATTTAAAAGGAAGTTATAGTTACTAGAATTTGCTATAAAAATTTATCCCAGTCCTAGGAAAATTTTCCATAAATTTCTCAGATTAGTGTTATATTTATCATCCCATGGATTTGGCACAAATTGTCCTTTATGTATTAAACTTTGATTTAGCTTGCCTGCCCATATAGTTTCAGTTATCTTCGGCCCCGCAGGGGCTGCATCTCTTACAATTTCCTAGGAATCATTAATTATGATAACTGCTAGATCCATATGACATAACTGCCATCCATTCCAACTTTCTTTCTCATCTAACAGTCAAATATTATTTGATTCCATAGAGTTATGCATATGGATCTTTCTAAAAATGGAAAGGTTAAATTTGATACCATTTTTCTTCTTCTTTAAGTAGTTTTGGAAGTCTTGAATTTATTGGACCTGGGAATCCTAAACTAGTATTCAGATATTTTGGTAAAGTTGGATTGGCCCATGTTAGGGCTAGCAGTAAAGGTGGGTTAGGAATATAAACCCAATAAGTATAATTATGTCCCTGTCCTTCAGCAATTAAAGTTGTATGTCCTATAATAAATATTACCCATGTAGTTATTATTTTCATCTGGGTTGACATGTCTGGGTTTTATTCTCTTCTAGGGAATCCAAATCGAGGTTCCATCACCTGTAATGATAAGAGCAAATCCCCTACCCACACCTTTATCATGCCTGGTTTCCATAGACCATCCTTAACATCTTTCCAATAGCTCAGCTACAGCTGCAGTTCTGCTTGAGTTATATCACTTTTCTTTTCCAAATTACTAAAATGTTGTTCTGCAGGAGTCTGTGATGAATTATCATAAATGTTTAAAGAACTTAAAGTAAACAGTGCTTTTGCTAATTGATCTTTTGGTGTACTTATTTTTATAACACCATCCTCCTGATCTCCCCCTTTTTGTTTTATGAGCATAGACTTCAGGGTCCAGTTTGTTCATTTAATAATTCATTGCCCAGAGGGATTATGTGGAATTCCTGTGATATGAGCAATATGAAAAGTAGTATAAAATTTACAAAATTGCTTCCCTGTATAAGCAGGACTGTTGTCCATTTTAATAGATTGAGGGCACCCCATAACAGCAAAAGCATTAAGTAAATGTGATCGAACATGGCAGAAACATTTTCCAGATTATGTGGTAGCCCAGATGAAATGAAAACAAGTGGCTATGATAACATGTACATACTGCATTGTACCAAAATGTGAAATATGAGTAACTTCTATTTGCCATAATTTATTTGCTTTTTGATTTCGAGGATTAACCCCTGATGCAAATGGGAGTGCCTTTAAAGGTCCACAGGTTTGACAAGTCCTAACAATGACCTGACCTGAGCTTGCTGTTTAGATAAAGATGGAAATTTCTGTCGAAGCCCTTTGCTATTGATATGAGTCAATCTGTGAAATGCTGTGGGATCCTGAATTACCCTCATAAGAATATTTACTTGCTGATTTTGTAATGACAAAGGACCCGGAAGATTAGTATGAGCTTTTATATGCATGAGAAAAAGAGGATTAATTCGACTTTTGGCTAATGTTTGTAAATGTAAAAACATTTGGGACAGTTCATCTTATTCAAACAAAGAAGCTGTCTTAATGTGAGTAATTGTTTGGCAGACATACTCAGAATTAGAAACAATATTAAGAGATTATGGAAAATTTTACAATATTTGAATTACAGCTGCTAAGTTAGTACGTTGGGCTGAAGTATAAGGTGTTTTTTAACTTTTGTTTTCCCCTGGGGTGACATATGGAGTTTACCCATTATTATTACCATTATTAAAGACAGTAATGACTCTTTTTAGCAGGGAAGCCTGAACTATGTTAGGCAAGATTAATTGTGTTCCTTTAGAAATTGTAAAAGTTTATTTATTTATTTTTACAAAGTTTAATAACAAATGAATAAAAACATTTCTAACAAATCATTATTCCATTTTATATATATAATCAGTAATTCATCATTATGATTAAGAAATTGCAAAAGTTTTGACATAAGCAAATGATTATTAATTTGTCCTTTAAAATTATGTAATGCTATTTGCCAAGAGGTATTGAAAATAAATAGACTTTGAACCTCTTCCTTTGTGAGATCATACATTATGCGCTAAGCATTGTGACCTCTTAATTGATAACATTTTTGGTGATTTTTGGCTATTAAAGAAATGATTTTTTGCAAATATGTATTTAAAAATTTTTGTTAATTGTGTGGTAAAAAAATTTATTTTAAAATACCATCTTGCCAAAGTAGTCCTGTGGGAGATTGCAAGGTAAAGAAAATAATAAAATTAACAGGTTTTTCTAAATTTATCTGAGCAAGTTGTCCTTTTTGAATGCGTTGTTCAGTTAATTTTAATTCTTGTTAAGCTATAGCTGTTAACTGCCTTTTGCTTAATAAATTAGAATCTCCTTGTAAAATATTAAACAAGTTTTGCAACATATAATTAGGAATTTTTAAAGTGATAAGTAGCAAAATTGAAAGCAAAGTGTTAATAGTGATGTGCACCCATAGTAAATAACTAGATTTTGTAAAATGAATTTACTGGACTGATTAAAAAGGAATGCAAGGATGAGTATTCTTTATAATTGGTTGTGTGTTTTTGCTGATTTTAAATTTATTGCATGCAATTTGTATGATATATATTTTTTAATAATAGTGGTCAAATTCCAATTTGCTTACATGACTGGGCCCAGTTGGGTCCTCTGGGAACTGGCTAGGGACCAAGAGGAGCTTCCTGGGACCTAGATATTTTTATTAAAGTACACCTCTTTCTGGGAGGATAGCCAGTTCTCCCAGCTAGAGTGCACATTGTAATTGTTTCTTTTCAGGGTCATGTGATAGCAACATGAGCTGCATGTAATGGCAACATCAGGTGAATAGAACAGATGCCACAAGTATATTTTTTCCTTGCATTCAGCCCTCAAATTTGATCTGCTCCTGACTTAAGTCATGGATATTTTGGGATAAATTTAGTTTATACCTATATAGTTTATATAAACACTGGATAAAGCATTTAAATATTTTGGCTTAAAGGAATTTAGGTATTTATATGATGTGAATATTATTTAGTGAGTAATAGATTTATTTACAGCAATATTACTTAGATTAATAGATTAAGTCACCTGGTCTAGGGCAAGAAAAGAAATAGTTTTTTGCCAGTATAATGATACCAGAAGAAAATCAGTATTTTTTATACAGATAACGACATGATAAAAGCTAACGTAATGTAGTTTGATAAACACAGACTCTTTGCCTTTTACACTGATTATTTAGAAAAAAAATTTTATATATTTTCATTAAGGGTCTAAGAAAACGTTGTTATTTTAGACTCATTAACTCTTTTTTTATTTTGACCATAAGTTCCATTTTTATAAACTCTCAGCAATTATTATATTAGTTCAGGCTTTGTTCTACTTTTTTTTTCATTTTGTAACAGTTATTCATTTTATCTTAAGATAAAACTATTTTTTTCTATTAATAAAAATATGTCTTTTATATTTTTCATGCTTAAGTCATTATTTTAAACAAATATTTTAACACACATAATTACCATCAAAATTATATTTGTTAGAATAATGTTAAATACTTAAAATCCTTTAGTTAATGCATGTTTGAAACATCAATATATAGTTTTTAACAAGAATTTTCAGTTTCAAAGTTCTGATAATATATTTTCTTTTCAAATATGAATAGGAGCTAAACTCATGGCCAGTTTCCAAATTGCTATTTGTCAAGGATCTAAGTTAACAAAAGGAGATGGGACTGCCATTCCCATTCATTGTCACAAGATTTTATTTGTAGCATTGGTATAAATTTCAGTAGAATAATTATTTAAATTAAAACAAGGTAACTTAAGAGAACACTTTGAGTTAGAACTATAATTCTGAATTGCATACCGCTTAGGGGACCAATATGTTACAATTCCATAGGAACCATTAATGGGTACTGACTCTTGTTTTGCATTGATCCTATTGAATATTTTTTGACTCAGATGTATATGAATTTTTATATAAAGGCAGCTCATTAATAACAAGCTCAGAAATTAATTAATTTTTTTTTTGCTCTGCACCTTCCAATCTCTAAGATTAAGCTGCACTTTATGTTGACAGTGGAACCAATAGCATTTTTGAAAAACATGTTTGAAAAGTTTCGAAAGTAAAGCAAAAGAAGACTCCACTCCTGTGGAGTGTAACAATCCCTTGAGTAAATATAAATATTCCCATTCCATTGACGGTGAGTTGCCCATTATGACATATAAAACATAAATCCGAAAGTCCCTCTCAAATTCAAGGAGGCGCTTACCCTTTCGGTTTCGCAGTGATGAATGTTCCAGGGAGCTGGGCCAGGTCCCTGTGCAGTGATGAATGGTCCCTGTTCGGGTGCCACTTGTTGCAATTGTTCAGCAACCCTGTGAAATGAAACACACAGACACATGAGACAGACAAGATGACTGCAGCCCTGAAGAGCTTCAGCTGCTTTATTTTATATCCTTTCTCACAGCTCTTTTGCTGACCAAGCCTACTTTTCAGTATATTACTCCCTACATACAAGAGATATCTAAAAAGACCTTTGGGCTTAAGAAAAAACAAACATTCTGTCCCTCTCAGACTGTCCTCCAGATAAGCAGATAACAGTCTCTGCAGTTTACTGCCAACGCCACTCTGAAGCCAGTCACTCCCAATAAATTCCGCAGGTTTTCTATTAACCCTTGGCTCCTACAGTACCTGTTTGTTTGGTTGGGCAAGTGCTAGCCTATCTGCTGCGATGAGAACATTCATAGAATTAAATCATGATCATGTCAGCTGCATCCACATCTGATTCCATTTGTAATCAGCCAAGGGACATGTCTTCTGCAATGAGTGATGCTTAATCTTATCACCAGAAGCCTTCTAAAGAGGATTCGGAAGAGACAGGTCTCTTCCGACTTCAGCCAACAAGCCTCTCCGGTGGAGTTTGTCCAGACCCTCCAAAGGAATCGTCAGCTTCACAGCCTGCCCTGAGAATTTTGGACTCTGCATTACCATGCTCACATGAGACACTTTTATAAAATTTATATTTGTGAGTGTTCCCTGTTGAATGTGTTTCTCTAGAGAACCCTAACTAATACACACAGGTTTTCATCAATCCAACTGGATGCCTCAGAGACTTCTCATGTGTGCCATCTGTACATGTTGGCATGCCCCAGAATGCAGGGTGAGGCTTTCCATGCTTATCTATTTATACCCTTCCCCTGACTAATTGTCCTCAGTCTCATGGCATTAAATATTAGCCACGTGCCCATGACTCCCAAATGTGTATCTACTTCTGTCCTCTCCACTGTCCTGCAGACCTCTCTACATGTATATCCAATAGGTGTCTTGAACTTTCCAGTGTTAAAATAGAATCACTCCCCCAAACAATACTGTTCCTGCCCCAAGTCTCCTCTCCTGTCCTCATTACTTGGTGTCACGAGGCCCCCTATATTGCACAAGCTAAAAACTCAGGAACCATCTTTGGTTTATTCTGCACCATACCCCTTGTCTTAGTTTCCTGGCTCCTAGGACAAATAACACACAAAGCATTGGCTTAACAACAAGAATTTATTGGCTCACTGTTCCAGAGGCTAGAAGGCTTGGTTCCTCCTGGGGCCAGTAGCACTCTAGTGAATTGGGTAATATTCATTCTTAAACTTGATATCTTACAACTTAAATAGTATAACAGGAACAAAACAGCATCACAGTCTTCGTTTCTATAACTGATCATGTGGTTGTAGTTCATATTTATCACTACGTTCTTCCACTACCCATTCCATGTTCCCTTTACCCTCAGCAAGTACTTCAGCTGACCGTGGTTTTTTGCCTGGTGAAGTGACCCAAACCTTCATTTCTGAAGTTTCAGACCCATTGGTATTCCTGCCTGGATTAGGTTGTTGCAGTTTTCCATTGATTTTAATCACAAGGCATGGTAGTACTAAAAGACACCCTAGGGGATCTCCTATATTCCAAGAAAACTCTTCTTTACCTCCATTATGTAGTTTCAGTCTTACTTCCCTCTGATAGTCAGGGTCGTTCACCCTAGACAATAATGTAATCCCCTTCTTGGCTTGTTGATCCAGTGGCTTAAGTAGCCCAAAGTGACCAGGTGGCAGTCTTAGATTCCAGTTCAATGGAATCACTGTTGTTTCTCCTGGTGGAAGCACTCCCCATTTTGGAACTAAAACCTGTAGACCAGCAGAGCTCAGGGTTGTAGGGACAGGAAGCAGAAATTTTCATAGTGCATCACTAGGGGTAATAGTGAGTGGTACCACTCCCATTTCCACCCCTTGGTTCCTGGACCCATGGATCCTGGCTATAGGAGAAACAGCACCATATAGCGGGCACTGATTCAGAGCATATACAGCTTCCTGGAGAACATTACCCCAGTCTTTCAAGGTATTGCCACCTAGTTGACACCATAATTGAGTTTTGAAAAGGCCATTCAACTGTTCTATCAGTCCAGCTGTTTCTGGATGATGAGGAACATGGTAAGACCAGAGAATTCCATGAGCATGTGCCCATTCCCACACTTCATTTGTCATGAAGTGTCTTCCTTGATCAGAAGCAATGCTATGTGGAATACCATGATGATGGATAAGGCATTCTGTAGGCCCACAGATGGTAGTTTTGGCAGAAGCATTGCGTGCAGGAAAAGCAAACCCATATCCAGAGTATGTGTCTATTCCAGTTAGAACAAACTGCTGCCCCTTGAAGGGAGTGGTCCAATGTAATCAACCTGCCACCATGTAACTGGCTGGTCACCTCAGGGAATGGTGCCATATCGGGGGCTGAGTGTAGGTCTCTGCTGCTGGCAGATTGGGCACTCAGCAGTGGCTGTGGACAAGTCAGCCTTGGTGAGTGGAAGTCCATGTTGCTGAGCCCATGCATAACCTCCACCCCTACCACCATGACCACTTTGTTCATGATTCCACTGGGCAATGACAGGAGTTGCTGGGGAAAGAGGCTGACTAGTATCCACAGAACGGGTCATCTTATCCACTTGATTATTAAAATCTTCCTCTGCTGAAGTCATTCTCTGGTGCACAATGGGTGTTCATGTTTTTAGCCCACTCAGAAAGGTCTATCCACATACTTCTTCCCCAGACCTCTTTGTCACCAATTTTCCAATTATAGTCTTTCCAAGTCCCTCACCATCCAGCCAAACCACTAGCAATAGCCCATGAGTCAGTATACAAATGCACCTCTGGCCAGTTTTCCTTCCAAGCAAAATTGACAACCAGGTGCACTGCTCGAAGTTCTGCCCACTGGGAGGATTTCCCCTCACCACTGTCCTTCAAGGACACCCCAGAAACGCATTGTAGTGCTGCAGCTGTCCACTTTCGGGTGACACCTGCATATCATGCTGAACCACCTGTAAACCAGGCCCGAGTTTTCTCTTCCTCAGTCAATTCACTGTAAGGAATGCCCCCAAGAGACCATAGCTCTGGTCTGGGAAAGAGAAGGTAATGTGGCAGGAGTGGAGACCATGGGCATTTGAGCCACTTATTCATGTAACTTTCTTGTGCCTTCAGGACCTGCTCTGGCCCTATCTTGTATATACCATTTCCATTTTACAGCAGAGTGCTGCTGCACATGCCCAACTTTATGGCTTAGTGGGTCAGACAACACCCAGCTCATGATAGGCAACTCAGGTCTCATGGTAATTTGGTGGCCCATGGATAAACATTCAGTCTCTACTAAGGCCCAGTAGCAGGCCATAAGCTGTTTCCCAAAAGGAGAGTAGTTATCTGCAGCAGATGATAAGACTTTGCTCTAAAATCCTAAGGGTCTGCATTGTGATTCAACTATAGGGGCCTGCCAAAAGCTCCAGACAGCATCTCTATTTGCCACTGACACTTCCAGTACCATTGGATCTGCTGGATCTTATGGCCCAAGTGGTAGAGCAGCTTGTACAGCAGCCTGGACCTGTCTCAGAGCCTCCTCTTGTTCAGGTTCCCACTCATAATTAGCAGCTTTTCTGGTCACTCGATAAATGGGCCAGAGTAGCACACCCAAATGAGGGATATGTTGTCGCCAAAATCCAAAGAGAACAACTAGGCATTGTGCCTCTTTTTTGGTCATAGGAGGGGCCATATGCAGCAACTCATCCTTCACCTTAGAAGGGATATCTCAACATGCCCCACACCACTGGACACCTAGAAATTTCACTGAGGTGGAAGATCCCTGTATTTTTGTTGGACTTATCTCCCATCCTCTGACACGCAAATGCCTTACCAGTAAGTCTAGAGATATTGTTACTTCTTGCTCACTAGGTCCAATCAACATGATATCATCATTATAATGGACCAGTGTGATGTCTTCTTGGAGGGAGAAATAATCAAGGTCCCTGCGGACAAGATTATAACATAGGGCTGGAGAGTTGATATACCCCTGAGGTAGGATAGTGAAAGTGTATTGCTGACCTTGCCAGCTGAAAGCAAACTGTTTCTGGTGATCCTTACTAATAGCTATTGAGAAAAAAAAAGCATTTGCCAGATCAATAGCTGCATACCAGGAACCAGGGGATTATTGATTTGCTCAAGCAATGATACCACATCTGGATACAGCAGCTGCAATTGGACTTACCACCTGGTTGAGCTTACGATAATCCACTGTCATCCTCTAAGACCGATCTGTTTTCTGCACAGGCCAAATAGGAGAGTTGAATGGGGATGTGGTGGGAATCACCACCCCTGGATCTTTCAATTCCTTAGGAGTGGCAGTAATCTCTGCAATCCCTTCAGGAATCCAGTATTGTTTCTGATTTATTACTTTGCTAGATAGGGGCAGTTCTAGTGGCTTCCACTTGGCCTTTCCCACCATAATAGCCCTCACTGCATGAGTTAGAGAGCCAATGTGGGGATTCTACCAATTGCTCAATATGTCTATACCAATTATACATTCTGGAACTGGGGAAATAACTGCAGAATGGGTCTGGGGGCCCATTGGACCCACTGTGAGATGGAACTGAGCTGAAACTCCATTGATCACCTGGCCTCCATAAACCCCAACTCTGACTGGTGGACCAGAGTGACGTTTTGGGTCCTCTGGAATTAATATCACTTCTGAACCAGTGTCTAATAATCCCTGAAATATCTGATAATTTCCTTTTCCCAGTGCACAGTTACCCTGGCAAAGGCTGTTGGTCTTCTTGGGGAAGGCTTGGAGAAAGATTAACAGTATAAATTTGTGGCAGTGTAACAGGCTTCTCCCCCAAAGAAAACTGGCCTCCCCTTCATTCGAGGGGCTCTGGGTCTGCAAACTGTCTCAAGTCTGGAAATTGATTAAGAGACCGTGACTCTGTGGTTTTGTAATTCAGGTTAGACTTCTGTTCACTTGACCTGGAACTCTTTTGTTTATACAGCTCAAACAAGAATTTAGTAGACTGCCCTTCTATTGTATTTCTAGGTACCCTATGATTTGCTAGACAATGCCACAAATCTCTGTGAGTCAGATTATTTTGACTCCTGCTTTGAGTTTGCTGTCTATTATAATAGCCACATCTACCCTGTCTTTGGTGATTAAGTGCTGCCATCTGGCTTCTGCCAACTCGGAATCCTGTCATCCCCATTGTGTTTAAGGATTCCAGCTAAGTGACAGCAGTTCCTGCAGTAATATCTGACCTACAGAGAAGTGCAACTACAGAGTTTTTCGGGAATGATAGTGCTATCATTAGTGCTCACAAATTTATTTCTCACTGTTCTGGTAAAAGGTGCATCCTTCGGACATTCCTGGGGTGTAAGAACAGGCTTTGCATGATAAATCCACTCTAACATTCCAATCTCTCTAAGCCTCTGGGTTCCCTCATCTACATTATACCAGGGCAGTTCTGACATTTCAACCTCAGGTAATGTCGACCACCTTTTGATCCATGTTTCAATCAACCATCCAAACAAACTGTTAATACCTTTTCTAACCCCTTGAGCTGTAACACTGAATGCAGAATCTCTGTTTAGTGGTCCCATATCAATAAATTCATCCTGATCCAGCCTTATATTCATTCCATCATTATCCCACACCCTTAACATCCATTGCCACACATATTCTCCTGTTTTCTGTTTATATAAACTGGAAAACTCACACAGTTCTTTTGGAGTATAACTTATCTCCTCATGTGTGATATTTGTACCTCACCTCTAGGGGCCTGTTGAGACTTTAGTCTAGTTATAGGTCTGGAAGAAATGAGTGATAGTGGGGGTGGGTCATGAAAAGAATTAGAAATATCTTCCAAGCCATTTTCTTCAGGGCATTTATTTGCAGTTTCATCTGGTGAAATAGGATTAATCACTCTAGGACTAATCCCTTCAGGAGGAGGTTGGGTGGCCAACTCCTCAAGGCCAACTGGAGGTGGGGTGGCTGTGTCCTCAGGGCAAACTAATACAGGGTTATCTAGAGAAGGCTCAGCATGACCTAGGGCTTCAACCTCATCCCCGACATCATTATCAATCCATATGCCACCATCCCATTTTTCAGGGTCCCACTTCTTTCCAATCAATGCCCTCACTTTAATGGCAGACACCATGCAACATTGAGATTTCAGTTTACATTGTAAAGTTGGTACTCTAACAATAATATTCTGAGTCTTATTTTCAGAGATCTCAAGTCTACAGCTACAGGAAATAAAATTTTCCTTCAGGATACTCATAGAAACATCTACATCTGTCAGACGGTGCTTAAGCTTCTTGTTTGAAGCCTTAAGCCCATTCCTTTCAATCCTTAATGTAGCCAGTGTATCTGACAGCAACCAACCAACATGCCTATACCTCCTATTTCCACAAAACTCTGTAAAGGTGTCAAAAACATTACCCCCCAGAGCCTGGCTTTATATAAGCAAAGCATTAGGATAATTGAATGGTGATATTTTGACTATCTCTTTTGCCAATTCACTCCATGGATTGGGAGTATCATTCTGATTATGGGAATCAGAGTCCTTAGTGCCTTTGAGTCCAGTCAGAGTAGAAAACCATTCATAAAAACCCATTTTTAAGATTCTGTTTCTTAAGAATGACTCCTGGTACCAAGCTATATTAGTTAGGGTTCTCTAGAGAAACAGAATCAACAGGGAACACTCACAAATATAAATTTTATAAAAGTGTCTCACATGACCATGGGAATGAAGAATCCAAAATCCGTAGGGCAGGCTGTGAAGCTGACGATTCCAATGGAGGGTCTGGACGAACTCCACAGGAGAGGCTTGCTGGCCGAAGCAGGAAGAGATCTGTCTCTTCTGAATCATCTTTAAAAGACTTCTGGTGATTAGATTAAGCATCACTCATTGTGATGTCTAAGAAGACATGCCCCTTAGCTGATTACAAATGGAATCAGATGTGGATGCAGCTGACGTGATCATGATTTAATTCTATGAAATGTCCTCATTGCGACAGACAGGCCAGCACTTGCCCAACCAGACAAACAGGTACCACCACTTGGCCAAGTTGACACATGAACCTGACCATGACACTGTGTAATGAGAGGGATGTCAGAGAAGAGACAATTTCAAGAAGAAGAGGAGGGGGTCACCTTGTGCTGAAGACCACTGAGAAGTTGAGCAAGATGAAGACCAAGAAGTGACTGTTAGACTTGGTGCCATGGAGGTTACTGATGACCTCGATGATATCAGTGTCCTTCCAGTGGTTGGGAACAGAAACCGGTTGGATGAGGTAATGGGAGAATGGGGTTGAGGAAGTGGAGGCAACAACTATAGCTTATGTTTTCATGATTAAGGAAAATGAGATGAAAGGATACCCACTCCAATGGTGTTTGCATTGGTTCCCCAATAGTGCATTTTCCCTTGCTTCAGCAAGTAATAAACTCAACTTGTTTAACTGTTGGTATGTTTCTGGTAGTCTTTGGCTGAAGAATAGTGTATGTGTTTATGTATGTACATAATGCTTTCATTTCTTCTTGGGTAAAATACCTAAAAATGGGAAGTAGGATTGTTAAACCTTTCTTCTGGTTTCCATGGTGCATTCGGGGAAGTAGGGTTGGAAGGCATTGGTGTGAATGATTAATTTATCCTTCATGTTTATTTGTATTGTGCCATATATCCAAATGAGCTTGAATTACTTTGGTGTTGTGCAATAACTCATATAGGGAATTTGGAAAGAAAAAAATAAGTGTTCTAGGAGTGCTTTATCACCATCCCAGGACATTGTTGGAATTTTATAAAGGTACTTTTATATGTGTAGGACTTTTCTCAGTAGCTCATAGAGACTAGATTCTTCTGGGTTCTCAAAATCTAGACAAGATTGCTACTGAGAAAGAAAGAAAGAAGAAAGCAGTCCCTGATCTCCAAAACTGATCTGATGTTCACAATGAGATTTCAAGATTTTACATACTGATCTGATGCTTACAGCCAGGCCATGCTGTTGTCCCATCAGGCATAAACAATTTCACAGAGCACTGATCTCAGACAAGAGTTCTCTGAGACCATGATAAAAGGAGATGAACAAGGCCGCTCTATAATTTTGTCTAAGCACAAACAAATGCAAGGTTATTATGCCATCCATAAAATACCAAACATTACTCCCCTCCTGCCCTGTCTTGACCAAAATAAGTGACTGCTACATCTTTACCCTATCATAGAATTGCCTTTACCTTCTGGCAACATGCAATTTAGCATAAACCCCTGCTTCCTTAGGCCTCTCCCAGATCATCCAATGGAAGCTCAAATCTTATAATAGGTTCTTTCTAACACTCTCTGCTGAGACACCCTTCCTCTCCCTCATACCCCGCCCTGGGTTCTCCAATGTGTGCATTTTCCCTTGCTTCAGCAAGTAATAAACCCAACTTGTTTAAGTACAGGTAGAGTTGCATCGTCTGAATAAGGTTTGGGCCCTGGTTTGGTGGGGAGCTACTGATGAACCACATGCAAAGCCAAGGAAATACACAACCTAAGACAACTGAGGGAAATCAACCCTCCAAATAATCCTATCAAGATAACCAGATGTCTCAAAGCCATCCTAAAACCACAAAGCATATGAAGATGCAGGCAGATACAGCCCAGCTAAATGACCAAATTAAAACATCAGAGGAGACACAGACTCTGGAACAACTAATCAAAGATGTGCATACAACTCTCCTAAATAAATTCAGTGGGTTGACTAATGACATGAAGGATGCCAAGAAGATACTAGAAGAGCAGAAAGAAGAATTTAATACATGAGGCAAACACTGACAATACTGAAGGGAGAAGTAGACACCTCTACCATAAGAGTTGGAGACTTCAATTTCTCACTCTCATCAATATTTAGAATATCTAGACAGAGGATCAATGAGGAAACAGAGATTTTGAATATGAAAAATGAACTAGACTTATTTACAGAACACTACACCCCACAACAGTAGGATGCATATTTTTCTCAAGGGCTCATGGATCGTTCTCAAGGGCAGACCATATATTGGGTCACAAAGCAAGTCACAATAAATTTGAAACAATTAAAATCATAGAAACCACTTTCCTCGATCATAATGGAATGAAGTTGGAGATCAAAAACAGATAGAGGGCCAAAAAATTCACAAATATATGAAGGCTTAACAACATACTATTTTTGTTAACTTTTTAAATTGTATGCTATAACATACATACAAAGGAAAGAAAGAAAAAAGCGATAATTTTCAAAGCACTCTTCAACAAGTAGTTACAGGACAGATCCCAGAGTTTGTCATGGGCTACCATACCATCATCTCAGCTTTTTCCTTCTAGCTGCTCCAGAACATTGAAGGCTAAAAGGAATATATATATATATATTTTAATCATTGCTTTCTTCTTCTTTTTTGTGAAAAAGACATATATACTAAAAAGCAATAAATTTCAAAGCACTGTACAACAATTAGTTGTAGAACAGATTTCAGAGTTTGGATGTGTTATAATTCCACAATTTTAGGTTTTTACTCCTAGCTGCTTTAAGATACTGGAGACCAAAAGAAATATCAATACAATGACTCAGCAACCATATGCATTTGTTAAACCCTACCTTCTCTGTATAACTCCATCATCACATTTGATCTTTCTATTGCACTCTTTAGGAGTATTTGGGCTATGCCCACTCTGTTTCACATTGGAAGGGGCTGCCAATAATATGGGGTAGGGAGATGGAACTAGCTGATGTTCTGGAGAGGCTGGGTCCTCTGGGTTTCAGGACTTACCTGGTTCAGGGACCCATCTGGAGGTTGTAGCTTTCTGGAAAGTTACCCTAATGCATGGAACATTTGTAGAATCTTATGTATTGCCTTTGGTGTTCTTTAGGATTGGCTGGAATTGTTTTGGCTGGGATTTCACAAGTTATGATAAGTAGCAATGTCTAACTGAAGCTTGCATAAGAGTGACCTCCAGAGTAGCCTCTGAACTCTCTCAGCCACTGATACTTTATTAGTTTCACTTCTTTTTTCCTTTTTGGTCAGGATGGAATTGTTAATCCCCTCATACCAGGGCTGGACTCATTTCTGGGAGTCATCTCCCACGCCTTCAGACAAACTTTTATCCTCGGATGTCATGTCCCATGTAGGGGGGGAGAGCAGTGATTTCACTTACAGAGTTGAGCTTGGAGAGACTGAGGCCACATCTAAGCAAAAGAGGTCCTCCAGAAGTAACTCTTAGGCATACCTATAGGTAGGCTAAGCTTCTCTGCTACCTACATGAGCTTCACAAGAGGAAGCCTCAAGATCAAGGGCTTGTCCTATTGATTTTGGTGTCTCTAAAGTTTGACACAGTATCAGGGAATACCCTGGTGGTAAAGTTAAATATTTCCATATTTTTCTCCCATCCCTCAAGGGACTTTGCCAATTTATTTTTTCTCCCATCCCTCAATGGACTTTGCCAATACTTTTTGATTATCTGCTTGTGTATATTCTAGGATGTATTCAGGCATCATGCAATACAGGATTAAAGGCCCTCATTCTTATTCTGGGTTCCCTGTGTTTCAATTGTTCAATAAGCTATTCAGACATATTGAGTTAATTATGTGCTACAGAAAATTTAGGTTCTGGACAAAGTAAATCTTTCTTCCTTTGGTCTCAAAGAGTAGGTGTGGTTCTAAAATATAGACAATGTCTTCCTTATGCCTGTGTTCTGAATTGCTAAACTCCCCACCTGATTGGCTTCATTCTTATCTCTGACTACCAGGTTATAGATATATAAAAGCCTCTCAAAATCCAGAAATAATAATTACCCCTTTGGACTAAATGTGTTTGCTATAAGAGCTTATAGTCTAGGCCTTATAAGCATTTTCTAAAGGAGACCATACCATAATTGTTCTTTCATTTCTGGCTTATTTTACCTCATCAAATGTCTCACAGGTTCATTCTCATCGTTGCATGCCTCCCTCACTACTTTGTTCCTTTTTGTAACATCACAATATTCGATCATAGGTATACACCATCATTCGCCAATCTACTTCTCAGTCAGTGCTCCTTCAGCCACCTGCTGAAGTATTCATTGGGCATCATGTATACTGCCCAAAGTCCACAATCCATCAACACTCTCAATTTTAGATAATTTAATTGTTCCCAAGAGAAAGATAACCAGTAAACACATCATCACCAAATAGAAAATCTAACTCTCCCTTAACTCTAGTCTCTCCCCCCATTATTTACACCTGCTGTTGCTGTGGTACTGCTGATGCTTTCCTGTTAAACATAGCCCATAACATGCAATAGCAGTTTTTACCCCTGTATCCTGAACTTAAACACTCTTTGTACCCAAATCATACCTTTGAAGTAGTTCTTGCAAGAGCTAATTTATATTTCTAGTCTTAATCAGTGGGACACATAGATCCATACAACCCTTTCAATCTTGTGCACGTTCAATATGGTAATATTACTTATAGACCCACTAGAGAACCACTTTCACTTCTATCTATTCCCTTACATTTGAGTTCCACCTTATTAGCTATCCATTCACCCATCTCTAGCTTCTATGCATCTCTAAGTCCCCTATATTCTATATTATAAGCCTCTAATTTGACCTTTACAATGGTCATAAAAGTGGAGTCATACAATATGTATTCTTTTGTGTCTGGCTTATTTCACCCAGCATTATGTCCTCAAGGTTCATCCATCTTGTTATGTGCTTCAGGACATTATTTTGTCTTACTGCTACATAATATTCCATCATATATATATACCACATTTTGTTAAGCCACTCATCTGTTGATTGGCACTTGGATTGTTTCCATCTTTGGTGATTGTGAATAATGCTGCTATGAACATTGGTGTGGAAATGTCTATTTCTATCACTGCTTTCAGCTCTTCTGGGTATATACCAACTAGTGCTATTGCTGGGTCATAAGGCAACTTGATATTTAGTTTCCTAAGGAACCACCAAACAGTGTTCCATAGTGGCTACACCATTATACATTCTGACCAGCAGTGCATAAGTGTCCCAATTTCTCTGCATCCTCTCCAACATTTATAGCTTCCTGTTTGCTTAATAGCAGCCATTCTTAAAGGTGTGAGGTGGTCTTGTAGTCTTGATCTGCATTTCCCTTATAGCTAATAAAAATGAACATTTCTTCATGCGCTTTTGAGCCATATCTGTTTGCTCTTCAGAAAAATGCCTGTTTATATCTTTAGCCCATTTTATAATTGGGCTGTTTGTTATTTTGTTGTTGAGTTGTATGATTTCTTTATTTATACAGAATATCAAACCTTTGTCTCATGTGTGATTTCTAAAGATTTTCCTCCATTGAGTTGGCTTCCTCTTCACCTTTTTGACAAAGTCTTTTAAGGTTCAAAAGCATTTGATTTTGTGGAGTTCCCATTTGTCTATTTTTAATTTTGTTGCTTGTGCTTCGGGCATAAAGTTTAGGAAGCTACCCCCTATTACTGGGTCTTGAAGATGTTTCCTTACATTTTCTTCTAGAAACTTTATGGTGCTAGTTCTTATATTTAGGTGTTTGATCCACTTTGAGTTAATTTTTGTACAGCGTGTAAGGTAGGGGTCCTCTTACATTCTTTTGACTATTGATATCCAGTTCTCCCATGCCCCTTTATTGAAAAGACTATTTTGTCTCAGTTCAGTGGATTTGTCAGCCTTGTCAAAAATCAGTTGACTATAGATTTGGTGGTCTATTTTTGCACCCTTGATTCAATTCCACTGGTCAATACTTCTGTCGTTGTGCCAGTACCATGCTGTTTTGACCACTGTGGCTTTATAATAAGTTTTAAAATCAGGAAGTGTTAATCCTCCCAGTTCATTCTTCTTTTTAAGGATGCTTTTAGCTATTTGGGGTCTCTTTCCCTTCCAAATGAATTTGGTAACTAGCTTTTTCAAGTCTTCAAAGTAGATTGTTGGAATTTTTATTGATACTGTGTTGAATCTGTAAACCAATTTGGGTAGAATTGACATCCTTGCTATATTTAACCTTCCAATCCATGAACAAGGAATGTATTTCCACCTATTTCAATCTCCATTGATTTCTTTTAGAAATGTTAAGTAGTTTTCTGTGTACAAGTCCTTTACATCTCTAGCTAAGTTCATTCCTAAGTACTTGATTCTTTTAGTTGTTATTTTGAATGGAATTCTTTATTTAACTGACTCCTCAATTAGGTCATTGCTTATATATAGAAATGTTACTAACTTTTGCACAGTAATTTTATTCCTGCCACATTGCTGAATTTTTTTATTAGCTCAAGTAACTTTGTTGTAGATTTCTCAGGATTTTCCAAGTATAGTATCATGTCATCTGTAAATAATGAAAGTTTTACTTTTTCCTTTTCAATTTGGGTGCCTTTTATTTTTTTGTCCTGCCTGATTGCTCTAGCTAGAATTTCTAGTACAATGTTGAATAACAATGATGACAATGGGCATTCTTGTCTCATTTCTAATCTTAGAGGGAAAGCTTTCAGTCTCTCTCCATTGAATATGTTGCTGGCTATTGGTTTTTCATTATACCCTTTATCATACTGAAGAAGTTATGTTTGGTTCCTATTTTTTGAAGTGTTTTTATCAGAAAAGGATGCTGAATTTTGTTTAATGCTTTTTCAACATCAATTGAGATGATCATGTGATTTTTCCCTTTCAATTTGGTAATGTGCTGTATTACATTAATTGATTTTCTTCTGTTGAACCATCCTTGCATTCCTGGAGTAAATCCCACTTGGTCATGGTTTTAATGTGTGGTTGGGTTCAATTTGCTAGTATTTCATTGAGAATTTTTGCATCTATGTTCATCAGGGAGATTGGTCTATATCTTCCTTTCTTATAGCATCTTTACCCAGTTTGGGTATTAAAGTGATATTAGCTTTATAAAATGAGTTAGGTAGTATTTCTTTTTCCTCAATTTCTTGTAAAAGATTGATCAGGATTGATGTTAGTTCTTTTCAGATGTTCAAAAAAATTTTCCTGTGAAGTCATCTGGCCCTGGCCTTTTCTTTATAGGAAGATTTTTGACGAATGATTGAATCTCTTTATTTGTGATTAGTTTGTTGAGATTTTCTGTTTCTTCCTGAGTCAATGTAGCTTGTTTGTGTGCATCTATGAATTTGTCTATTTAATCTAAGTTGTCTAGTTTTCTACATACAGCTGCTCATAGTAGCATCTTAAGATTTATTTTATTTTGTCAAGGTCTGTGGTAATAGATTTTGTTCATTTGCATCCTCTCCCTCTTTTTTCTATGCCAGTCTTGCTAGTGGCCCATCAATTTTATTGATTTTTCTCAAAGAACTAACTTTTGGTTTTGTCTGTCCTCTCTTTTGTTCTTTTGTTCTTCCATTCATTTAACTGTACTTTAATCTTTGTTACTTCTCTTCTTCTTTTTGCTTTGGGGTTAGTTTGTTGTTCTTTCTCAAGTTCTTCCAGGTGAACAGTTAAGTCCTAGATTGTTTCCTTTCTTTTTCTTCTTTCTTTCTTTCTTTTTTTTTTTTTTTTTTTTGCATGGCCAGACACTGAGAATTGAACCCAGGTCTCCAGCATGGTAGGTAAGAACTCTGCCACTGACCCACCATTGCTCACCCATTTTTCTTCTTTTTAAACATAGGCTTTTAGAGCAATAAATTTCACTCTCAGCCACAGCCTTTGCTGCATCCCATAAGTTCTGACATTGGATTCTCATTTTCATTCATCTCCACGTAGCTACTGATTTCTCTAGCAATTTCTTCTTTGACCCACTGGTTTTTAAGAGTGTGTTATTTAATCTCCATATATTTGTGAATGTTCTCATTCTTTGTTGGTTATTGATATTCAGATTCATTCCATTGTAATCAGAGAAAGTGCTTTGAATAATTTCAATTTTTAAAAAATTTACAAAGACCTGTTTTGTGCCCCAACATATGGCCTATCCTGAAGAATGTTCCGTGAGCACTAGAGAAGAATGTACATCCTGGAGTTTTGGGGTGTAATGATCTATGTATGTCTGCTAGGTCTAATTCATTTATCAAGTTGTTTAGCTTTTCTTTTCTTTGTTGATCTTCTATCTGGCTGTTCCATCTATAGAGGAGTTCTGTATTGAAGTCTCCTACTATTATTGTTGAAATATCTATCACCCCCTTCAGTTTTTAAAAATTTTTATTTATTTATTTATTTATTAAAAAAATTAAGAACAAACACAAACATTAACATATCATTCCATTCTACATATGTAATCAGTAATTCTTAAGATCATCACATAGTTGCATATTCATCATTTCTTAGAACATTTGCATCAATTCAGAAAAAGAAATAAAAAGACAACTGAAAAAGAAATAAAACAATAACAGAAAAAAAGATTATACATACCATACCCCTTACCCTCGCTTTCATTTATCACTAGCATTTCAAACTAAATTTATTTTAGCATTTGTTCCCCCATTCCTTATTTTCATCTGTTGACATGGTAGATAAAAGAAGCATCAGACACAAGGTTTTCACAATCACACAGTCACTTTTTGAAAGCTATATCATTATTCAATCATCATCAAGAGACGTGGCTACTGGAACAAAGCTCTCCATTTTCAGGCAGTTCCCTCCAGCCTCTCCACTACATCTTGAATAACAAGGTGATATCTACTTAATGCATAAGAGTAACCTCCAGGATAACCTCTCAACTCTGTTTGGAATTTCTCAGCCATTGACGCTTTGTCTCATTTCACTCTTCCCCCTTTTGGTTGAGAACGTTTTCTCAATCCCTTGATGCTGAGTCTCAACTCATTCTAGGGTTTTTCTCAATCCCTTGATGCTGAGTCTCAGCTCATTCCAGGATTTCTGTCCCACGTTGCCAGGAAGGTCCATACTCCTGGGAGTCATGTCCTACGTAGACAGGGGGAAGGTGGTGAGTTTGCTTGTTGTGTTGGCTGGAGAGAGAGGCCACATCTGAGCAACAAAAGAGGCTCTCTTGGGGCTGACTCTTAGTCCTAAATTTTAAGTAGACTTGACCTATCCTTTGCAGGGTTAAGTTTCATATGAACAAACCCCAAGACTGGGGGCTCAGCCTATAGCTTTGGTTGTCCACACTGCTTGTGAGAATATCAAGAATTCAACTTGCCCCCTTCAGTTTTGCCAATGTCTGTCTCATGTACTTTGGAGTGCCTTGATTTGGAGCATAAACATTTATGATTGTTGTTTCTTCTTGGTGAGTTGTCACTTTAATTAATATACAGTGTCCTTCTTTGTCACTTATGATGTCTTTACAATTAAAGTCTATTTCATCCAATATTAATATAGCTACTCCTGCTTTCTTTTGGTTACAACTTGCGTGGAACATCTTTTCCTATCCTTTCACTTTCAATCTGTTTGTGTCCTTGTGTCTAAGGTGAGTCTCTTGTAAACAGCATCTAGATGAATTATATTTCTTAATCCATCCTGCCAATCTGTATCTTTTAATTGGTAAGTTTAGTCCATTAACATTCAAAGTTGTAATTGAAAAGGTGTTTTTTGAATCCATCATCTTATCTTTTGGATTTTATTAGTCAGATCTATATATTCTTTTCCCTCTTTCTCTTTTTATCCTTTAAGTCATCCTTATTGGTACTCTTCAATTCTGTGCCCTCCTCCAGACCTCCCTTTCCTGTATTTTTTTTCAACTGGCAGAACTCCCTTTAGTATTTCTTGTAGGGCCAGTCTCTTGTTGACAGATTCTTTCAGGAGTTGTTTGTGAAAATTTTAATCTCTCCCTCAGTTTTGAAGGACAATTTGGCTGGGTAAAGAATTCTTGTTTGGAAGTCTTTCTCTTTCAGGATCTTAAATATATCATACCACTAGTTCTCGCCTCCATAGTGCCAATTGAGTAATCTGAACTCAGTCTTATGTGGTTTCCCTTGTATGTAGTAGATTGTTTTTCTTTTGCTGTTTTCAGGATTTTGTGCTTCTCTTCAACATTTGGCAGACTGATCAGTATGTATTTTGGGGGAAGGCCTATTTGGTTTGGATTTATTCTGTTTGGAGTTCATTGAGCTTCTTTAACTTGTATATTTATGTCCTTTATAAAGGTTGGGAAGTTTCCTCCCATGAAATCCTCAACTAATCTTCCTAGCCCTTTACTTTTCTCTTATCCTTCTGGGACACTGATGATTCTTTATTTGTGTGCTTTATTTTGTCCATCATTTCCCTGAGATCCAATTCAAAATTTTCCATCATTTTTTGCCATTTGCTGTTTTGAGTGTTCAAAATCAGTTATCATGTCCTCTATATTGTTTATTCTTTCTTCTGCTTCTTCAGATCTGCTGTTGTGTATCTCTAGTATGCTTTTTATTTGGTCTCCTAGCATCTTTAATCTCTTTGATATCTGCTATTTTTCTATGTATTCTTTCAAATTTATGCCCATCTAGTGTCTTCCTGATCTCTTTATGTTATTAGCCATCCCATTAACTTTATTTAGTTGAGTTATGTGAACATCTTTGATTGGTTGTTCCAACATCTGTGTCACCTTTGGTGTTTTAATTTGGTTTTTAGGCTGGGCTATATCTGTCTGCATCATGATATGTTTAATGATCTTCTGCTGTCTTCATGGCATGTAAATATTTTGATTGGGTTAATTTGGAATTCGATTTCCTTCAGTAGTCTAAAGCCTTGTATTTGTGGGATTGATGTGGAACAGGATGCAGGGCACAGGGCAAGAAACAACAGTGTGGTGATGCATTGCAGTGCAGATATAGATGCAGGTTGGGGATGCTACACTGATGCCTTTGAGGAGGGGCACCCAGCAGCAGGGAAGGATGTGGCTATGCTGGTGCGTAGGTCTGGGGGGCAGGGCCCCTTGTGTGCACTGATCTAGGGTGTGGGACCCTTTGTGTGCATGCACAAAGCTAGGGCAGTGGGTTGATGTTATACGTGCATGGGCTGGGGACAGATGTGGCCAGGCTGCTCAGGTCAGCGCTTTCCCAGTGCTGGGCAGAGTGAACTGGGGACCGTGTGCTTGTGTGGGTCTGGAAGTGGTGTGAACTCATGTACCCTTGCACAGAGCTTCAGGTGGGGAGCAGGGGTGTTGTGTGACTGTATGACCTGAGAGCAAGTGTCGCCTGGATATGGAGGGAAGCACCAGCAGCTTTTATGCATTGGTGACCACCTGCAGGGGACAGTGAATGGGAGGTAGGGCTCGGGAGGGGTAGGGCAAGACTGCACTGAGCCTAAAGAGGTGGGTTTGGCTTTGCTTAGGGTGGGGGGTGGGGCAGGTATGCACAAAGGGGTTGGTGGGGCTAGGGTGCTTGGAGCACGGAGAGTGGGAGTGTGTGACGGGTTCAGGTGGATGAGGTATGGGGTGAGTCGCAGGTTGCAGGTCTGCATTGGTGAGAATAGCACATTCAAGGAAAATGACTTACTTCCTAGTCCTGTCTCCCTTTTCATGTACTCCTGAAGGTTCCAGCTTCCGCATTAGGCAGTTTGCGACCCCTGGCAGTTTCCAGTTCTCTGCTTCTCAGTTACTCAGCTTTTGCACCCAGGGCCACTCTGTGTGCTGCAGAAGATTCTTCCAGGTTACTTACACCCTGGAATCTTCATCTTAGTCCCCCTTCTATCCCTTCTCTAGACTTTCCTTGGAGCAGGGTTGAACTCAATCTATCCTATTGTGCCATACTCCCAGAACTTCTAAACAACACACTATTAAACAAATAGTAGGTCAAGGAAGAAATTACAAGAGAAATCAGTAAATATCTTGAAGCAAATGAAAACGAAAACACAACATATCAAAATTTGTGGGATGCAGTTAAGGCAGTGTTGAGAGGGAAATTTATTGCCTTAAATGTCTTTATTTAAAAAGAAGAAAGAGCAAAAATTGAGGAACTAACTTTTCACTTGGAAAAACTAGAAAACAACAGAAAACTAACCCCAAAACAAACAATAGGAAAGAAATAATGAAGATTAGAGAAGAAATAAATGAAATGGAGAACATGAAAACCACAGAGAAAATCAATAAAACCAGAAGTTGGTTCTTTGAGAAAATCAGTAAAATTCATGGTCCTTTAGCTAGGTTGTCAAAAAGAGAGGATGCAAATAAAGAAAATCAGAAATGGAAAAGGAGACATAACCACTGACCTCACAGTAACAAAGGAGGTAATAAGAGGATATTATGAGCGACTATATGCCAATACACCAGACAACATAGAAGAAATGGACAACTTCATAGAAAGGCATGAACAACCAATGTTGACTTGAGAAGAAATAAATGATCTCAACAAACCGATTACAAGTAAAGAGATTGAATCAGTCATCAAGAAGCTCCCTAAAAAGAGAAGTCCAAGACCAGATGGCTTCAAACATGAATTCTACCAAGAATTTGAGAAAGAATTAGTACCAATTCTTCTCAAACTCTTCAAAAAAATTGAAGAGGAGGGAAAGCTACCTAACTCATTCTATGAAGCCAACATCACTGTAATACTTCTAATACTTGTAATCTGCTAAGGGGAGTGTCTTCTGCAATGAGTGATGCTTAATCTAATCACCAGAATCCTTTTAAGGAGGATTCAGAAGAGACAGTCACTTTTCCTGCTTCAGCCAGCGAACCTCTCCTGTGGAGTTTGTCTAGACCCTTCATGAGAGTCACCAGCTTCACAGCCTGCCCTGTGGATTTTGGACCCTCCCATTCCCATGGTTGTCCAGCCAGCCTCTCCTCAGAGTTTGTTTTAGTTTTCCAAAGCTGCCAGAATGCAACACATCAGAGATGGGCTGGCTTTTCATAAAAGAAAGTTTACTTAGTTAAAAATGTAGTTCTTTGGAGGAAAGACAGCTGACTTTCTTCTGAGGTGCTCTCTTTCTGGAGGCCCAGAATTTTCCAGAACTTCAATATCTGGTTTCTTTGTACCCAAGAGTTCAGTTCTCAGTTGTCTCTTTCCTGTCACATTTCACTATAAGCTGTGAGGAGAAACCAGGTGACACCTTATACATTTACTTTGGAAATCTCTTCTGCTAAATATGGCTTTTAAAATCTGCCTTTCCAGCCAAATCCACTAGTCAACTTTGCCAGATTATCTGCTATCTTAAGACAAAGCTCACCTTCCTTCCAGTCTGTAATAACACGTGCCTCATTTCTGTCTAAGGCTTTATCAGAAGTGTCTTTAGAGTCCACATTTCTACCAACAGTCTCTTCAAAGCATTCTAGTCCTTTTCTCTCATGCTCTTCACCATTTCTCCAGAATATTCCATTTATCCATTTAAAAAGCCATTCCAACATGTTTGGGTATTTGCAAACCACAGCAGCACCCCACACCCTGGAACCAAAATCTGTTCTAGTTTGCTAACTGCCAGAATACAATATACCAGAAACAGAATGGCTTTTAAAAATGAGAATTTAATAAGTTGCTAGTTTACAGTTCTAAGGCCAAGAAAATGTCCCAGTTAAAACAAGTCTATAGAAATGTCCAATCTAAGGCATCCAGGTAAAGATACCTTAGTTCAAGAAGGCAGACAAAGTTCAGGGTTTTTCTCTCAAGTTGAAAGGCACGTGGTGAACTTGGTCAGAGTTTCTCTATCAGCTGGAAGGGCACATGGCAAACATGGTGTCATCTGCTAGCTTCCTCTCCAGCTTCCCAGGAGGCATTTTCTTTCTTCACCTCCCAAAGTCACTGGGGAGTGAAGCACTGCTTCGTGGTGCTGTGGTGCTCTCTGCTCTCTCACATTCTCAGGCTTTCTCCAGAATGTTTCCTCCTTTACAGGATTCCAGTAAAGTAATCAAGACTCACCTAGAATGGGTGGAGACACATCTCCACCTAATCCTGTTTAACAACCACTGTTGATTGAGTCACATCTCCAGGGAGATAATCTAATTACGGTTGCAAACATACAGTACTGAATAGGGATTAGAAGAAATGGCGGCCTTTACCAAATGGGACTAAGATTAAAACATGGCTTTTCTAGGGTACATACATCCTTTCAAACCAGCACAGAGTTCGTTGTTGACCTCACTGGAGTCACCAGCTTGCAGTCTGCCTTATAGACCTTGGATTCTACATTCCCACAGTTATATGAGACACTTTTATAAATTTTATATCTATGGATATCTCCTACTGATTCTGTTTCTCTAGAGAACCCTAGCTAATACAACATGATAAAGGAAATATATGAAAAACTCACAACTAACATCATCCTCAATGGAGGAAAACTGAAAGCTTTCCCTCTAAGATCAGGAACAAGGCAAGTATGACCCACTGCACCATTGTTATTCAACATTGTGCTGGAATTTCTAGCCAGAACAATTTAGACAAGAAAGAAATAAAAGGCATTAAAATTGGGAAGGAAGAAATAAAACTCTCACTGTTTGCAGATGACATGATAGCATATGTCAAAAATCCCGAAAAATCTACCACAAAGCTACTAGAGCTAATAAGTGAGTACAGCCAAGTGGCAGGATACAAGAATAACACTCCAAAATCAGTAGTGTTTCTATACACTAGTGATGAACAATCTGAGGGGGAAATCAAGGGAAAAAATCCATTTACAATAGCAACCAAAAGAATATAATATTTAGGAATATATTTAATTAAGAATACGAAAGACCTATATACAGAAAACAAGAAATTGCTAGAAGAAATCATGGAAGACCTAAATAAATGGGAGGGCATACCGTGTTCATGGATTGGAAGACTAAATATATTTAAGATGTCAATTCTACCCAAATTGATTTATAGATTCAATGCAATACCAGTTAAAATCTCAACAACTTACTTTGTAGAAATAGAAAAAACAATAACCAAGTTTAATTGAAAGGGCAGTGTGCCCCAAATAGCTGAAAATATCTTGAGAAAGAAAAATGAAGTTGAAGGTCTAGCACTACCTGACTTTAAAGCATATTATGAATTTACAGTGTCAAAACAGCATGTTACTGGCATAAAGATAGATATATTGACAGTGCTGGTTTGAAAGGATTTTGTACCCTGGAAAAAACATGTTTTAACCTTAATCCATGTCTGGAGATGGGTATTTTAAATCCCTGTTTGGTTCTGTATGTTGGAAACTTGATTAGGTTATCTCCACAAAGATGTGACTCACCCAATTGTGAGTATTAACCTTGGATTAGAAGGAGATGTGACTCCATCCATTACAGGTGGGTCTTGATTAGTTTACTGGAATCCTTTAAAAGAGGAAACATTTTAGAAAGAGCCACCAGAAGCACAGAGCCACTAGAAGAGAGATCCATGAGAACCACAGCACTCATGCTGCCAGAGAACTTTGGAGATGAAGAAGGAATACTATCCCTGGGGGAGCTTCATGACACAGGAAGCCTGGAGAGAAAGCTAGCAGATGTTGCCATGTTTGCCATGTGCCTTTCCATTTGAGAGAGAAACCCTGAAATTCATCAGCCCTTCTTGAGTGCAGGTAATCTCTTAGTGGTGCATTAGATTGGACATTTCTGTAGCTTTGCTTTAACTTGGACATTTTCACAAGCTTAAAACTGTCGACTTGTAACTTATTAAATCCCACCTTTTAAATGCTGTTCCATTTCTGGAATATTGCATTCTGGCAGCTAGCAAACTAGAACAGATTTTGGTACTGGAGAAGTGGGATGCTGCTGTGGTTTGCAAATACCAAACACATTGGAACAGCTTTTTAAATGGATAAGGGGAAGATTCTTGAGGAGTCGTGAGAAGCTTGATAGAGAAGGCCAAAACGCTTTGAAGAGACTGTTGATAGAAATATGAACTCTAAAGATACTTCTGATAGGGCCTTGGACAGAGATGAGGAACGTGTTATTACAGACTGGAAGGAAGGTGATCATCGTTTCAAATTGGCAGGAGTTCTAGTTTGCTATCTGCTGGAATGCAACACACCAGAGATGGAATGGCTTTCAATAAAAGGTGATTTATTTAGTTGACATATAGTTCCTCAGAGGAAAGGCAGCTAACTTTCAACTGAGGCTCTTTCTTATGTGGGAAGGTACAGGGCGATCTCTGCTGGCCTTCTCTCCAACATCTTTCCCCGGGGTGATTCCTTTCTGCCTCTCCAAATGCCTGGGCTGAGCTGTGAGTGCTGAGCTGCTTGGGCTGTGCTACATTGAGCTCTCTCATTTTGTTGTGGGGCACACCAAAAGAGAGACCACATGATTCAAAACTGCAAGCCAATTTGGAGTCTTTATTAGCCGGCCGGTGACTGCTTCAGAAACTTCCTAGAAGGAAGATTCAGAGAGCAGCCTCCAGAGGTTTTCAAGGTGTGCTTATAAAGGCTAAAATCATGTGGTTTCACAGTTGTTAGCAAGCAAGCATATCATAGATGCAGAAAAATGCCTTTCGCTGTTGCCAAAACACATCCCCTTCTCTCAGTTTCCTAACATTGGTTATTGTTTGACTCTTGGGGACATTCTGCCCCAATGTTGTGGGGACTTTCCCTGCTTGGGCCTGATTGATTGCTCCTGGCCCTCCACAATTTAAGCACCAGCCTATTAAATCAAACTTCATCCATTGCAGTGGGCATGCCTCCTAGCTGACTGCAGATGTAATCAACAACAGATGAGGTTCACATGCCATTGGGTCATGTCCACAGCAATAGAACTAGGCACCTTCATCTAGCCAAGTTAACATTTGAATCTAACTATCACAGCAGGTAATCTGGCAAAGTTGACTAGTGGCTTTGGCTGGAAGGCAGATTTTAAAAGCCATGGATATTTAGCAGCCTGGTTTCTCCTCACAGCTTATAGTGAAGTGTGACAGGAAAGAAATAAGCTGAAAACTGAACTCTTGGGTACAAATAAACCAGAAATTGAAGTTCTGGAAAATTCTGGGCTTCCAGGGATGGAAATCCTAGAGAATAGTGCCCCGTGTGAGGATTTAACCAAATGTGTAGACAGTCAGCCATTTCAGAAAAAGCCAGGGTTGGAAATGGAGTTATCCAGGAAGGATTTATGGAAACTCCTACTGTCTGATGGGCACAATCCTCGCTTACTACATAGAAAGCCAACAAGAGTGCTGTGGGACCTGTAGAAACAGAACCACTGCCAGTCCAGACTGGGGGGGGTAACTTCAGAGGCAGAATTATGGAAGCTAAAGTCTAAAGTCAAGAAAACTCAGGCCAGGAGAGCAGACCTACCGAAGTACTTGGAGAGGGTGAGTTTGCCCCAGAGGCAGAGGATGGGCCTTCCACCTCATTGCAGTGAAAGAGTTGTGCCAGTTTAGGCGTTGGAGAGAGTGCAGCACATTCCCTGGGGATTGGAGAGAGCCTGGTTGCCACCACATGGAGGGGTTGAGCGTGTGCCTGGAGATGGCAAAGATCGGAGGTACAGCCCCAATGCTTGGAGAGGGTGGAACAGAGAAAAAAGGTAGTCTCCCCAGTGTCCCCCAAGGTAACATTCAGAGAGAGGCAGGCCACTGAGTAGGCCCTTGGAAAGGGTGGAACTGCCACTTTCTAAAGCCCCAAAGATAAATGACTCCAAGATTTTGAAATCTAATGGACTTTGCCCTGCAGGTTTTCAAAACTACTTGGATCTGGTAACCCCTCTGTTCCTTCTAAATTTTCCCTTTGGGAATGAGAATATGTATCCCATGACTGTTCCTCTTTTGTATGCTGGCAGCAAATAACTTTCTCTGAGTTTTACAGGTCCAGAGCCAGTGGAGAATTTTGTCTTAGAACAGACCATTCCTGTAGTAGACTCTAATGAGATTTTGTACTGTTTCTGACTTTGTATTGCATTTTTATTGTTACTGAAATACTTAAAAATTTTCTGATATTGTGATGGAATGAACGTATTTTGTACATTGGAAAAACATGTCTCTTTTAGGGTCCATAGGGTGGAATATGCCAACTGTTCACCTATCTCTATCTTCTGTGTATTTCTAGGTCCCCTATATTCTGTATTATAAGCCTCTGATTTTACCTTTACCAGTATCACAAAAGTGGAATTATATAGTATCTATCCATTTGAGTCTGGCTTATTTCACTCAGCAATATGTCCTCAAGGCTTATCCATCTTTTCATGTATTCAGGACATCATTTCATCTCACTGCTGCATAATATTCCACCCTATGTATATACCACATTTTGTTAATCCATTCATCTGTTGATGGGCACTTAGATTGTTTCCATCTTTTGGCAATTGTGAATAATGCTGCTATGAACATCAGTGTGAAAATGTCTGTTTGTGTCACTGCTTCCAGCTCTTTTGGCTATATATCGAGTAGTGACATTGCCGGGTCATAGGGCAACTCGATATTTAGTTTCCTAAGGAACTGCCTGTCTTCCATAGTGGCTGTACCATTATACATTCCCACCAGCAGTGAATAAGTGTTCCAATTTCCCCACATCCTCTCCAACATTTGTAGTTTCCTGATTGTTAAATAGCAGCCATTCTTATGGGTGTGAGATGGTATCTCATTATAGTCTTGATCTGCATTTCCCTTATAGTGAATGAAAAAGAGCATCTCTTCACATGCTTTTCAGCCATTTGTATTTGCTCTTCAGAAAAAATGCCTTTTCATATCTTTAACCCATTTTATAATTAGGCTTCTTGTTCTTTTGTTGTTGAGTTGTATGGTTTCTTTATGTATACAGGATATCATACCTTTATCCAATGTATGATTTCCAAAGATTTTCTTCCATTGAGTTAGCTGCTGCTTCACTTTTTTGATTAAGACTTTTGAAGAGCAAAAGCATTTGATTTTGAGAATTCCCCATATATCTATTTTTTTATTTTGATGCTTGTGCTAACAAAATATTAGCAAATCAAATCCAACAGCACATTAAAAGAACTATACACCATGAACATGTCGGGTTTATATCAGCAATGCAAGAATGGTTCAACACAAGAAAATCAATTAATGTAATACAGTACAAACTGAATCACATGATTTGATTGATGCTGAAAAAGCATTCAACAAAATTCAACATCCTTTTCTGATAAAAACACTTCAAAAGGGAGAAATCAAAGGTAATTTAGTCAATATGATTAAGGGTATATATGAAAAACCCACAGCCAGCACCGTACTCAATGGTGAGGGACTGAAAGCTTTCCCCCTAAGATTGAAATGAGATGAGGATGCCCTCTGTCACCACTATTATTCAACACTGAACTAGAAGTTCTGGCAAGAGCAATCTGGCTACAAAAAGGAATAAAAGGTATCAGTACCAGTTTGAATCTGTTGTGTACTCAAGAAAAGCCAAATTCTTTAATCCTCATTCAATATTGCTTGGTGGGAGCTTTTTGATTGTTCCCATGGAGATGTGACCCACCTAATTGTGGGTGGTAACCTTTGATTAGATGGTTTCCATGGAGATGTGCCTCCCCCATTCAAGGTGAGGTTGTTTACTGGGGCCCTTTAAGAGGGAATTATTTTGGAAAAAGCTTGAGAGTTACCAGAACTGACAGAGCCAAGAGAAAAGACAGAGCACTGGGAAAGCCATTGAAGATTCCTGGAGAGGAAGATAGCAGACATCACCATGTGACTTTCCAGCTGAGAGAGAAATCTGAACATCATTGGCCTTCTTGAACCAAGGTATCTTTTCTTGAATTACTTAATTTGGACATTTTCACAGCCTTAGAACTGCAAACTTTCAACTTAATAAATTCCCCTTTCAAAAATTGGTTCCATTTCTGGTACATTGCATTCCAGCAGCACCCAAGTTGGAAAATAAGAGTAAAACTTTCATTATGTGCAGATTACATGATACCATATTTTGAAAATCCTGAGAAATCTACAACAGAGTTACTTGAGTTAATAAACAAATTCAGCAAGGTGGCAGGATATAAAATTAACGTGCAAAAATCAGTAATGTTTCTATACAGAAGCAATGACCTACTGAGGAGTCAATTAATGAAAAAATTCCATTCAAAATAGCAACTAACACAATCAAGTACCTATGAATGAACCTAACTAGGGACATAAAGGACTTGTACACATAAAACTACATAACATTGCTAAAAGAATAAAGAAGATCTAAATAGGTGGAGGACATTCCAGGCTCATGGATAGGAAGGTTAAATGTAGTAAAAATGTCAATTCTACCCCAATTAATCTAGTTACCAAATCCATCTGGAAGGAAAAAACACCCCGAATAGCTTAAAAGCATCCTAAAAAAAAAGGAACAAAGTCATGGGAGGATTAACATTTCCTGATTTTAAAACTTGTTAAAATCACAGTGGTCAAAACAGCATGGTACTAGCACAAAGACAGAAGTATGGACCAATAGAATGAAATTAAGAGTGCAGAAATAGACCACCAAATCTATGGTAAACCGATCTTCAACAAGGCCCCCAAATCCAATTCAATAAATGGGCATGGGAGAACTGGATATCAATAGTCAAAAGAATGAAGAAGGACCCTTACCTTACACCCAACACAAAAGTTAGTTCAATTTGGATCAAACACCTGAACATTAGGGTGCAGCATGGGGGACACAGAGGTAGGACCTGGCAGGTCACAGTTGGGAAGGCTGAGCAGCTGAACTGGGGCTGGTATTTGGGTGGGTGCATGAAGCATGTGGGTCATGGGTGTCAGGGTGTGGGGCACTGGGCACAGAGTTGGGGCACAGGGTGATTGTGGTACAAGTGTGTCCTTGCACAGTGGTAGTGTTCTGAGGAGGGACAAGATTTGGGTGTGTTAATGAGTAGGGGCAGGTCAAAGATTGGGGTTCCATGGGCCAAAGGCAAGTGATATCAGGTAGGTGGTACCCTGGCACAGGTGTGTAGGTACAGGGCAGTTGGGGCAGGTGTGCATGTGTGTGCAAGGCAGGGGCTATGTAACACAGATGCATAATGTAAGCACCTGCCAGGTTTGAGAACAGGGTGCTGTGCTGTGGGGGGCAAGTTTGTGTACATGTATGGGACAGGGGGTTAGTATGCAGTGGTCAAGTGCTAGAATGTATGGATGCCCCATAGGGAGTATGTGGCTGTGCCCATGAGTGGGTCTGGGGGCCAGGGCTCTGACGTGGGTGTGTCTGGGGTGGGTGGGGCCATGGTGTGCATGTGCTCAGTGCTCAGGGTGGGCTTGTGGAATTGTATGACTATAAGAGCTGGGGGTGGGTGTGACCTGGTCATGAAGGTGAGCACCCACAACCTGGATGTGCAGTCATCTGCCTGCAGGGGACAGGGAGGGAGAGGTGATGGTTGAGTGGTGCACAGGTCTTGGGAGGGACAGGGCAAGATGTCCTTGTGTTGTGAGGAGTGGGTCCAGCTGGGGCAGGTGTTGGCATGTGTGCAGGGCCAGGCTGTGGGGTAAGGATGTGCTGGGGGTGGGGCAGTCATTCAGAGTGTGCTGGGGGACCTGTGACAGAGTTCAGGTGTGTCGGGTGTGGGGACATTCATGTGGTATGGGCAGTGCACTTGAGTATAGCGAGCTCAAGGAACGTGGCTTGGCCTACTTCCCTGTCCCATCTCCCTATCTGTGCACTCTTGAGGGCTCTGGGCCTCCATTTTGAATGGGCATGACAGGCTGCCTTCAGCAGCTGGATGGTCTCTGGTTCTCTATGTCTGTTCTTCAGCTTCTACAATGAGGTCCTCCCTTTGTGGTGCAGAAGACCCTCCCCAGTCACTTACAAACTGAAATTGCCATCCTAGTCACTTTCCAGTCACTTCTCTAGCTCTTCCTTGGAGCAGGGGTGAACTCAACCTATCCTATACTGCCATCTTCCTGGAACCGACCCAATTATTTTTTTCTTGTATAGTGTGACATATATACAAAGCAAGGAAATAAAAAAGCAATAATTTTCAAAGCATTCTTCAATAAGGAGTTACGGGACAGATCCCAGAGTTTGTCATGGGCTACCATACAATCCTCTCATATTTTCCCTTCTAGCTGCTCCAGATACAGGAGGCTAGAGGGTTTAAATATTTTTTTATCATCACAGTTGACTTTTTTCCTTCTTTTTTTTTGTGAAAAATAACATATATACAAAAAAGCTATAAATTTCAAAACACAGCACCACAATTAGTTGTAGAACATGTTTCACAGTTTGACAGGGGTTACAACTTCACAATTTTAGGTTTTTACTTCTAGCTGCTCTAAAATACTTAAGACTAAAAGAGATATCAATTTAATGATTCAGCATTCATATCCATTGGTTAAATCCTGTCTTCTCTGTATAACTCCACCATCACCTTTGATCTTTCCATCCCTTACTTTAGGGGATTTGGGGCTATGGCAATTCTAAATTTTTCATATTGGAAGGGTCTATCACTAATACAGGGTAGGGAGATGAAACTATCTGATGTTCTGGAGAGGCTGGGCTAGGTTTCAGGACTTATCTGGACCAGGGATCCATCTGGAACAGGGACCCATCTGGAAAGTTACTCTAGTATGTGGAACCCTTGTGGAATCTTATATATTGCCCTAGGTGTTTTTTAGGATTGGCTGGAATGGTCCTGGTTGGGGGTTGACAGGTCATGATAGGTAGCAAGGTCTACCTGAAGCTTGCATAAGAGCAACCTCCAGAGTAGCCTCTCAACTCTATTCAAACTTTCTGCCAGTGATAATTAATTACACTTCTTTTCCCCCATTGGTCAGGATGGAATTGTTGATCCCACGGTGCCAGGTGTAGATTCATCCCTGTGAGTCATCTCTCATGTCACAAGGGAGTCTTTCACCCCTGGATGTCATGTCCCACATAGTAGGGAGGGCAATGATTTCACTTGCAGAGTTGGGCTTAGACAGACTGAGTCTACATCTGAGCAATAACAGAGGTCCTCCAGAAGTAACTCTTAGGCATGCCTATAGGTAGTCTAAGCTTCTCCGCTACCTTCATAAGCTTCATAAGCTTATTATGCAGCAGTAAGACAAAATGACAACCTAAAGCACATCACAAGATGAATGAGCCTTGAGGACATAATGCTGAGTGAAGTTAGTCAGACACAAAAGGATAGATACTGTATGATTCCACTTTTATGACCAACATAAAGGTACAATCAGAGGCTTATAATACAGAATTTAGGGGACTTAGAGATACATAGAAGCTAGAGATGGGTGAACCATTAACTAATGAGGTTGAGCTCCAATGTAAGGGAATAGATAGGAATTAAGGTGGTTCTTAATTTCTTTCTATTGTATGCATATACCATATTTTGTTGATCCACTCATCTGTTGATGGGCATTTGGTTTGTTTCCATCTTTTGGCAATTGTGACTAATGCTGTTATGGGCATCGGTGTGCAAATGCCAGTTTGTGTCGTTGCTTTCAGTTCTTCTGGGTATATACCAAGTAGTATTGCTGGGTCATAGAGTAACTCGATATTTAGTTTCCTAAGGAACCACCAAAGAGCCTTACATAGTGGCTACATGATTATACGTTACCACTAGCAGTTCATAAGTGTCCCAGTTTCTCCACATCCTCTCCAGCATTTATAGTTTCCTGTTTGTTTAACAGCAACTATTCTTGTAGGTGTGAAGTGGTATCTTATTGTAGTCTTTATCTGCATTTCCCTTATAACCAATGAAAATGAGCTTCTCTTCATGTGCTTTTGAGCCATGTGTATTTGCTCTTCAGAAAAATGCCTATTCATATCTTTAGCCCATTTTATAATTGGATTGTTTGTTCTTTTGTTGTTGAGTTGTATGATTTCTTTGTATAGACAGGAAATAAAATCTTTGTCCAATATGTGATTTCCAAATATTTTTTTCCCATTGAGTTGGCTGCCCCTTCACATTTTTGCCAAAGTCTTTTGAAGTTCAGAAGCATTTGATTTTGAGTACTTTCCATTTATCTATTTTTTCTTTTGTTGCTTGTGCTTTGGGTATAAATTTTAGAAAGCTACATCCTATAACTAGGTCTTGAAGATGTTTCCCTACATTTTCTTCTAGAAGCTTTATGGTGCTAGTTCTTATATTTAGGTGTTTGATCCACTTTGAGTTTTGTGTAGGGTGTAAGGGGTCCTCTTTCATTCTCTTGGCTATTGATGTCCAGTTCTTCCTTGCCCAATTATTGAAAACACTATTTTCCCCCAGTACAGAGGATTTGGGGGCCTTATCAAAAATCAGTTGACCATAGATTTGGTGGTCTATTTCTGCACTCTCAATTCAATTCCATTGGTCAGTGTTTCTATCTTTGTGCCAGTACCATGCTGTTTTGACCACTGTGGCTTTATAACAGGTTTTAAAGTCAGGGAGTATTAATCCTCCCAGTTTGTTCTTCTTTTTTAGGATGCTTTTAGCTATTCAGGGTCTCTTTCCCTTCCAGATGAATTTGGTAGTCAGCTTTTCCAAATCTTCAAAGTCGGTTGTTGAAATTTTGATTGGTACTGAATTGAATCTGTAGATAAATTGGGGGGGAGAATTGACATTTTAACAATATTTAGCCTTCCTATCCATGAGCAGGGAATGTCTTTTCACCTATTTAGATGTTCTTTGATATCTTTTAGGGATGTTATGAAGTTTTCTGTGTACAAGTTCTTTATGTCCCTAGTTAAGTTCATTCCTAAGTACTTGATTCTTTTTGTTGCTATTTTGAATGGAATTTTTTCCTTGACTGACTCCTCAGCTAGGTCATTGTTTGTGTATAGAAATGTTACTGATTTTTCTACATTACTTTTACATCCCACTGCATTGCTGAATTTGTTTATTAGCTCAAATAACTTTGCTGTAGATTTCTCAGGATCGTCCAAGTATAGTATCATATCATCTGCAAATAATGAGTTCTACTTCTTCCTTTCCAATTCGGATGCCTTTTATTTCTTTGTCCTGCCTGATCACTCTTAGTTAGGACTTCTAGCACAATGCTGAATAACAGTGGTGACAGTGGGCATCCTTGTCTTGTACATGATCTTAGGGGAAATGCTTTCAATCTCTCTCCATTGAGTAGGACTCTGGCTATCAGTTTTTCATATATCTTTATCATATTGAGGTAGTTACCTTTGATTTCTGTCTTTTGGAGTGTTTTTATCAGAAAAGGATGCTGAATTTTGTCTAATGCTTTTTCAGCATTGAGATAATCATGTGATTTTTCCCTTTCAATTTGTTAATGTGCTGTATTACATTAATTGATTTTCTTGAACCATTCTTGCATTCCTGGACTTGCATTTGGTCATGGTGTATAATTATTTTAATGTGCCGTAGGATTCAATTTGCTAATATTTTACTGAGAATTTTTGCATCTATGTTCATTAGGGAGATTGGCCTGTAGTTCTCCTTTCTTGTAGCTTCTTTACCCGGTTTTGGTATTAAAATGATATCAGCTTCATAAAATGAGTTAGGTAGAATTCCTTTTTCCCCATTTTTTGGGAAAAGTTATAGCAGGATTGGTGTTAGTTCTTTCTGGAATGTTTGATAAAATTCTTCTGTGAAGCCATCTGTTCCTGGGCTTTTCTTTGTTGGACCATTTTTGATGACTGGTTGAATCTCTTTACTTGTGATTGGTTTGTTAAGATCTTCTGTTTCTACTTGAGTAGTGTAGCTTGTTTGTGTATCCCCAGGAATTTTTCCATTTCATCTAAGTTGTCTAGTTTGTTGGCATATAGTTGTTTGTAGTATCAGCTTATGATTTCTTTTATTTCTTCAGGGTCTGTGGTAATGCACCTTTCTCATTTTTAATTTTGTTTATTTGCGTCTTCTTTTTTCTTTGACAGTTTTGCTAGTGGCCCATCAATTTTATTGATTTTCTCAAAGAAACAACTTTTGGTTTTATTGGTTCTTTCTTTTGTTCTCCCATTCATTTATCTCTGCCTTAATCTTTGTTATTTCTCTTCTTCTATTTGCTTTGGGGTTAGTTCACTGTTCTTTCTCCATGTGTGCTGTTAAGTCCTCGAGTTTTGCTTTTCTTGTTTTTTAATATAGGCATTTAGGGAAATAAATTTCCCTCTCAACACAGCCTTTGTGACATCCCTTAAGTTCTGATAAATTGTATTCTCATTTTCATTCCTCTTCAGATAGTTTCTGATTTCTCTAGCAATTTCTTCTTTGACCCACTGGTTGTTTAAGAGTGGGCTGTTTAATCTCCATATATTTGTGAATGTTCTCATTCTTTAGTGGTTATTTAGATCCAACTTTATCCCATTGTGATCGGAGAACGTACTTTGAATAATTTCAATGTTTTTAAATTCATAAAGAACTGTTTTGTGCCGCAGTATGTGATCTATCCCAGAGAATGTTCCATGAGCACTAGAGAAGAATATATAACCTTGTGCTTTGGGAAGCAATGACCTATATATGTTCATTATGTCTAATTCATTTATCAAGTTATTTAACTTCCCTATTTCATTGTTGATCTTCTAATTGTTCCATCAATAGAGAAGAGTGGTGTATTGAAGTCTCCTACTATTATTGTTGAAACATCTATTGCTCCCTTCAGTTTTGCCAATGTCTGTCTCATGTACTTTGGAGCTCCTTGATTGGGAACATAAACATTTATGATTCTTACATCTTCTTGGTGAATTGACCCTTTAATTAGTATATAGTGTCCTTCTTTGTCTCTTATGATGTCTTTACATTTAAAGCCTATTTTGTCCGATATTAATATAGCTACTCCTACTTTCTTTTGGTTACAACTTGTGTGGAAAATCTTTTTCCATCCTTTCACTTTCAATCTATTTGTATCCTTGTATCTATGATGAGTCCCTTGTAAGCAGCTTATAGCTGGATTATGTTTCTTAATCTATTCTGACAATTTGTATCTTTTAATTGGTAAGTTTAGTCCATTAATGTTCAAAGTTATTACTGAAAATGCATTTCTTGAATCCACCATCTTATATTTTTTATGTTATTTGTCAGATCTATATATTATTTTCCCTCTTTCTCTTTGTATTGTTTAAATCACCATTAATTGTACTCTTCAATTCTGTGCCATCCTCTAGACCTCCCTCTCTTGTCTTTTTTTTCAGCCAGCAGAACTCCTTTTAGTATTTATTGTAGGGCCTGTTTCTTGTTGACAAATTCTTTCAGGACTTCTTTGTCTGTGAAAACTTTAATCTCTCTCTCAATTTTGAAGGGCAATTTGGCTGGATACAAAATTCTTGGCTGTAAGTCTTTCACTTTCAGGATCTTGAATTTATCAGGCCATTGCCTTCTTGCCTCCAGGGTGCTAGTTGAGTAGTCTGAATTCAGTCTTATTTGGTATCCCTCGTATGTAGAGATTGTTTTTCTCTTGCTGCTTTCAAGATTTTCTGCTTCTCTTCAACAGTTAACAGACTGATTAGTATGTGCCTTGGGGAAGGCCTATTTGGATTTATTCTGTTTGGAGTTCTTTGGGCTTTTTTGACTTGTATATTTATGTCTTTTACGAGGATTGGAAAATTTTCCCCCATTATATCCTCAACTACTCTTCCTAACCCTTTAATCCTCTCTGCTCCTTCTGGGACACCAATAATTCTTATATTTGCTTGTTTTGTTTTGTCTATCATTTCACTGATTTCCAATTCAATTTTTTTCCATTTGCTGTTTTGAGTCTTCAAAGTCAATTATCCTGTCCTCTATATCATTTATTCTTTCTTCTGTCTCTTCAAATCTGTGTTGTGTGCCTCTAGTATGTTTTTTATTTGGTCAACAGAATCTTTAATCTCTGATTTCTGTTATTTTTCTATTTATTCTTTCAAATTCCTCTTTAAGCTCTTCTACTGTCTTCTTGATCTCCTTTATGTCATTTGCTATCCCACTTATTTTGTTAAGTAGAGTTGTATGAACATCTTTGATTAGTTGTTCCAATGTCTGTGTCTCCTCTGGTGTTTTAATTTGGTCATAAGGCAGGGCTATTTTTGTCTGCATTGTGATATGCTTAGTGATCTTCTACTGTCTTCATGGCATATAAATATCTTGATTGATTTACTTTGGGAACTGATTTCTTTCAGTAGTCTAAGGCCTTGTGTTTGCAGGATGGTTGTAGAGCAGGGAGCAGGGCACAGGGTGGGCACTCAGTGCAGTGATTTGTTACAGGGTAGGTATAGGCACAGATTGGGGATGTTACACTGATGCTTGTGAACATGTGTACCCAGTGGCCAGGAAGGATGTATCTGTGTGGATGCACCGGTCTGAGGGGTATAACCCTGGTGTGCATGGGTATAAGGCATGGGACCCTTTGTTCACATGTGTAAAGCTGTGGCAGTAGGTTGGTGTTATGCCTTCATGGATTGGGGGTGGGTGTGACCCAGCTGCACATGTCAGCACTTTCTCAGGGCCGTGTGCATGCAGAGTTCTAGGACTGCTGAAAAGTGTGGTTCTCAGGGCTGAATGACAGGATTGGGGGCCCATGGGCATGCATGAGCCTGAGAGTACCATAAATGAATGCGCAGAGCTCAGGAGGTGGGGTGGCAGAGTGAGAGTGTGCGACACTATGGGAAGGTGGCAGGGGTAGCCTAGGTATGGAAGTCAGTGCCCACAGCCTTTATGCACTGGCAACAGCCTGCAGGGAGCGGGGAGGGGGAGCAGTGCTCAGGAGGGATGCAAGAGAGGTGGGTTGGGCTGCACTTGGGGTGGGGATGGGGGGCAGATATGTGCACTGGGGCCTATGAGGAACCCATCCAATTCTTTTAACAATGGTAACCTCTTAGAAGAGGGAGAAGGAATCAAAATTGGAAGTGGTCATCAAAGTGGACTTCAGCTTTTATCTGCAATTATTCTAATTATTGTGCTACATTTAAACATATTAAGACATAAAATTAAAACATAGAAAGTAGGGTATAGAGGGTAACAATCATGTAGATCTTGCATACTAGATGGAAGTTGTTTTATGAAATCTAAAATATCATGCTTATGCAGACTAAGGAAGGCTTACCAAAGGTTATTTGGTAAGTGATGCACTGTTTCACCTCTACTGCTACATCCCTGTGTCTTCCTCTGATATTTATTCTGTTGCAGGGTCTCTTGCCTTCCTTACATATCAGGTTAATGAACAAGCAACAAACTCTTTTTTAAATATTGTACAAAATTGAATAGTGTAGTAATTAGTTAATATGCGGTCACACTGGGTCAGGGAGAGCCCAAAATCCAATATGACTGGTGTCCTTCTAGAGAGAGATGAATGAATTTCAACCCAGAAACATAGACAGAGTTGGAAGATGGCCACGTTAAGACCACAAACCAAGGAGCTACCTGAAGCTGGAAAAGGCACAAAAGGATTCTGCCCTAGAGGATTTGGAGGGAGTATGTCCCTGCCAACGCCATGATTTTAGATTCCTGACTGCAAATTTGTGAAAGAATAAGTTTCTGTTGTTTTAAGCTACCCACTTTTGGTACTTCGTTATAGCAGCCTGAAGAAACTAAAACCCACCATATTATAGATATTCATGGTTTCCTCTCTGAATTCTCCTTCGGTCTTTGCTTTTGCTCTTACACTGCTATACTCCAGCCATTGTATAAAGCACCATCCAAATATTGTGGTTATAGGAGTTCACTTACATACACTATCAAGTTTTTATCCAAGAAAGAAACAAGGTTAACACTCAGTAGGAATAGATCTTTGAAAGTTGGTTGAGCTGTGAGAAAAAAGCAATAAAAGGACAGTGATACAGGGACTAAGTGGAAAGATGAGCAGAAGCACTTGACACACTGTGCACAAAATTAAGTTTAATGATATTTATTTATAAACTTTAGGGAAAAAAATATAAGGATAATACCAAAAATCATTCATAATTCCTCAAGCCAGAAACTATCTCTGTTAAGATTATGGTGCAGTGTGCCCAAGATTTTGTGAGATGGGATTGGCCTTATTTATAATGTTCTTGTATTATTTCAATATTGCTGCCAAAAATATTTCAGCATATTTACTTCTTTGTACTGTTCAGGTGACTACATAGCATAATTTGTGCAGAAGATTATTTTGTGCTTAAAAAAATGCTGTAGGACATTTTGAAAGTACAGAAGGGCACAATGAAAGTAACTCATCAATAACTGCAAACTTCTTTGTACTGTTCAGGTGACTAAATAGCATAATTTGTGAAGAAGATTATTTTATGCTTAAAAAATGTTATAGGACATTTTGAAAGTACAGAAGGGCACAATGTTAGTAACTCATTAATAACTGCAACACCCAACCTTCCAGTTATCTTTGTGTAGTTTCCTTCTGTATCAATTTTCAAGAAAAATAGAATATTCTTTGCCAGAAAAATATCAAATTGTAAGTACATCATGTTTGAAAAGCATGGAAAAGGTAAAGAGCCATCAAATTTACATATGTACATGTGTGGTAAAGAATTATACTTGAGATATTTGATGAAGTATCTGATTTGAAATAGAGAAATCAAGGATTATGAGAATTAGATAGGGGGTGCGAGGGTATTCAATGGTAGAAGTCTCGCCTGCCATGCAGGAGACCCAAGTTTGATTCCCAGCCCATGCACTTCAGAAACAAATAAACAAGCAAACAAATGAAAAACCAAATAAGCAAAAGTTTAACAAATGGTGCTGCAATAAGGGGATACTTACATGCAAAAAGAAAGAAATGTGACACCCACCATACAGCATACAAAATAAAAAATCAGATAGCTCATCAGGCCTGAAGGGATATATAGAAAGAAACTGTGTGTGTGTATGAAAGTCAGTGGTGAAATTTTCTAACTGTATGGGATAAGAAGTGAATCAGATCCCCAGATAGAATGCTCTTTTAGCAGTTTGGATATATTCAGGTCGTTGTGATTTATTAAAGTTGTCTCATGACTAGGTCTGGAATGAAATAAATTAATTTATGGATCCCCAATTACCTATTTATTTAAAGAATTTTATTTCTACTCTCACCCTGGATCTCACCTTCAAGGTGACACCACAAATAATTTTATATTTTCTCCTCCCAAATGGCACACGGCTTTGAGAGTTGGGAAGCCCCTAACCCTGGCCTGTAGTAGCCTATGCCTCTTAAAGCATTCTCTTATTTTTGCCTTAAGAATAATTTTCTTAGGGCTCTTTTGTTCTTTTAAAAAAAATTAAAATTAGTGTTTTGGTTTGCTAAAGATGCTAGAATGCAATATACCAAAATGGATTTGCTCTTTTTTTGGATAGGCTTTTATAAAGAGAATTTATTAAGTTACAAGTTACAATTCTAAAGCTATGAAAATGTCCAAATTAAGGTACCAAATTAAGATACCAACTCGGAAGAAAGTCATCTGTTCTATGGGTTCCTCTGTCACCTGCGAAGGCACATGTGACATCTGCTATTCTTCTCCCAGATTCTCATTTCAAATGGCCCTCTCAGTTCCTGTGAGTCCTTCTGGGGCATTTTTCTTTTGCATTTGCAAATGTCTGTCACCTGACTTCATCTCTCTGCTCTCTGTTAGCTCTGAGCTCTCTCTCTCTGTTTTCTTCCTTTTAATCTCTTCATAGAGGACTTCAGTAAAAGAATTAAGACCCACCTTGAATTGGGTGGGTCACAGTTCCATGAAAACAGCCTAATCAGAAGGTCCCATCCACACTGGGCCTGCACCCACATGATTGGATTAGAACATGGCTTCTCAGACCAGCACATTCTATACTCTGGGCCCCCCAAAAGACCTGTTCTTTCCATATACAAAATAAATCCATTCCATTATAATATCATGAACACCTTAAACCATTTCAGTAACAATACAAATACAATACCAATTCAAAAGCAGTACCAAGCCTCATGAAAATCAGCTACAGGCATGGTCTGTCCTAAGGCAAAATTCTCCTCTGGTTGTAGACCTTTGAAACTCAGAAAAAGTTATCTGCTTCCAATACACAAAGGAGGGATAGTCATAAGTTAAACATTCCCATTGCCATTGGAATGAAAATAGGGGTCACTGGACCCAAACACTTCTGAAAACAGGAGGGCAAACTCCACTAGACTTTGAAGTCTGAGAGTCATTTATACGATGGTGTTCCATCCTCAGGACTTGAGACAGTGGCAGTTCCAGCCTTTCCAAGGGCTTATGTAGTGCCCCCTTTCTCTCCGAATGCTTGGATGAGGGTTTCAACATCAGAAAACATTGGAGAGACCACCTTCTTCTCAGCCCCACCCTCCTCAAGCATCTGGGTGGCACCCAGACATTCTTCCATCTCTGAGGCACAGGCTTAACCCCTTCAGAACAGTGGAGTGGTAGACAGGCTCTCCTCAATCCCTGGGGCTGTGCTCCACCCTCTCTGAGCTACCATGGCCCACCCAATAGGTGACATTTTATGTCCTTTTTCTTCCATTTATAATGATTTCATTGTTTACCATTGTAGCATGTATCAGTGCTTCATTCCTTTTTATTGCTGCATAATATTCCATTGTATGGATGGATATATCATATTTTCGTATTTTTTTTTCCATTCATCCTTTGTTGGACATTTGGATTGTTTCCGCTTTTTGGATATTGTGAATAGTGCTTCTATGAACATTTGTGTTAAAGTACTTATTTGAAAACCTGTTTTCAGTTCTTTTGGGCATAAGCAGGAGTGTAATTGCTGAGTCATATAGTAAGTCTATATAGCTTATTGAGGAATATCCAGACTATTTTCCAAAAAGGCTGTACCCTTTTACATTCCCACTGGCAGTTCATGAGGGTTCCAAGTTCTACATGTCCTCACTATAAAAAAAATTTTAGCCATCTTAGTGAGTGTGGAGTGGTATCTCATGGGTTTGATTTGTGTTTTGCAACTAAGATGTTGAACATGTTTTATATGCTTATTACCCATTTTATATATTCTTTGGAGAAATATCTATACAAATCCATTGCTCATTTTAGAAACTGTTTTTTTCTTAATAGTTTGTAAGCATTCTTTATATATATTCTGGATACTAGACTAAGCCTTTATGAGATATATGATTTGCAAATATTTTCTCCCATTCTGTGGGTTGTCTTTTACTCTTTTGGTCATGTCCTTAGATGCACAGAAGTTTTCAATTTTTATGAAGTCCAATTTAATTATTTTTTTCTTTTGTTGCTTGTGCTTTAGATGTCATATGTAAGAAACTTTTGCCATATTGGTTATATTTATGGAGATATTATCTTTACAAATTTTTACTGGTTAAATGGTTTTAACTCCTGGTTCTGTGGCATTCACATTGATTAAAATAATAGGAAATCTCTACAGTGTGACTTCTCTGAAGGAAAATAAAATGATATTTTCTCATGACAGCCTTCCTATATTTGTTACATTTATATGATTTCTGTTCCCTATGAATCTCTTGATGTCTTCTGAGGTTTGTTATGACTGAAGTACCGTCCTGCACTGAATATTGTCTAAAAGTTTGCTCCTATGTGGTTTCAGATATGGCAGAATGATTCCCATATTTATTTTGTTCATAAGATTTATTGCCAACAAAGTTTATTTCATCTGGATCTAAACCATATTTCAAATACCACTGGATATGGGATATTTTTATTAAAAGAATAAGATACAAGCTTAGGTGAAGTTGTTATCCAATGTTACTATATTTCTTTTCCTTTCACATTAGTCAGTGTTTTATTGAAATGAATGCAGCTGGCCTCAACTCCCTATTAAAAAATTAAACACAGAGTTATTCCTTTTTAGTATTCATTTACCCAATCTAAGAATAACCTTGTTCAGAAATGCCCTGTTTTGGGTTTGATATTCTTATTTCATGTTGTCTTCCAGAACTAAAGAGAAATCAAGTGTAAATGGCTCTTTCCTTATCTAAAAAAGTGCCTGTCAAAAAGGATGGGTACAAAAATGAGAAAATTTGGGAATGGAAACTTTGGTTCATTTTAAATATGTTATTGCATTATGCAGAAAGGTAGTAAATTGCACAGAAGAATGAAAAGAAGATGAAAGGGAAAGTTCAGAGAATGAAATGAGAAAATACTCAGCGACAGTGACGTTGGAAGAAATGACAGAGTAAGGACCTCTGAGAATCCTCTACTTCACTAAGGCAATGTAAAAACTTACAGGAATTGTTAAAATCAACGTTTTCAGAATTCTAGAGATTAACCAAAGGTTTGCAACAATCTGAAGAATGTCTTTTCCAGAAATATGGCTGAGTGAACAGCAAGCTCCGCAATGTTTTAAATTACCCTTTTCCTATCCTTTCTTTCCACCCTCACAGTTGAGGGTGGAAATCAAGCTTGAAAATCAACAACCATAATTATGGTTGAACTAGAATCCTAGCAGAGACTAGAGTGGGGAAGTGGGATTGGAACACTTCCAAGGCCCAATGCTAAGAGAATTATTACTATTTAACCTGTATGAAAGTTCTTTGGAAAATCTCACTGTGCTTAGGGGTCTCCAAGATTTCCCTGTTCAGTGTTTCACTGGGAGGACTTACAAAATTTAGGAAATCTGTTAATTCAGTCATGGTGTGTTATTTTGCTAGCTGCCAGAATGCAATATACCAGAACTGGAATAGCTTTTACTAAATGGGAATTTATAAAGTTGCAAGCTTACAGTACTAAGCCTATGAAAATGTCCAAACTAAGGCATCCAGGTAAAAATACCTTAATTTAAGGAAGGCTGATGCATCTGCTACACCTCTGTCAGCTGGGAAGACACACTGGCCCCTTGCACCTGGACACCATAGTTTTCAGCCTGTTGCTGTGGAGGTGCCTCACTTTACTTCTCCAGGTCTGGCTTTCATCTCTTGTCTTCCCTTCACTCTCTCCAGGTTCTGGCTTGCTTAACATCTCATGGAAATGTCTTCTGGGCTCCAAGCATCTCCAAATAACCATCTCTCTGTTCTCCACATGTCTGCATCTGTGTCAGTTCTGCTGTGAAGTTTCTGTCAGCTCTGAGGCTTCTGTCATTTCTCTAAGCTCTGCCATTTCTCCAAAATGTTTCCTCTTTTAAAGGATTCCAGGATCTAATCAAGCCCCACCTGGAGCAGGTAGAGTCACACCTCCATGTAATCAAAAGATGACACCCACAATTGTATGTGCCACATCTCTGTGGAGATATTCTAATCAAGTTCCCAACCTACAGTGCTGAATAGGGATTAAAGGAAATGGTTGCCTCTGCATGATTAAATTAGGATTAGGCCATGCTTTTCTGGGGTACATAATACTTTTAAACTGGTACATGTGGTTACTCAGAAATAGGATATAGTGCATGTGGCAGGGTCTAGGGGACACCAGGTATAAGTGTCCAGTTGTCCTTTCCTAGTGGAATCATGTAGACAGTGCTTCATTCTCCCAACAATGATGAGTGACAACACTCATGGAATATCATCAACAAGGGAAGCTGACTCAAGCACTGGAGTCCAGAATTTTTATTTGGGATTGTCATATAGGCATGACTGACCACTGCATGGCTAACCTTAGTCTCCATCACCTCTACAGGTCAAGGTGATATGCTGAGTCCCAGACCCCCCACTGTAAATCACATTGCTAGCATAGACTATCTGGCATGTTCAAGGACTCCAGGTAAACAAAGACACTTTTTTTTGGTTCAGTCATTTTAATGTATTTAATGAATACAAAAAAGCCTAAAAAATGTAACTTCCATTGTATACATATGTAATTTTTGAAATATATAATATGTATTGTCAATTAACTACATGAACTAACATAACTTGGATATACAACTTGATAAGGACATTGCAAGAATGGAACATTGAATACATCTTATGAATTTTGACCCAAATACCCAGCTCAAAATATTGGTAAATTGATCCCACTGACATATAAAAGAAAAAACATAATTGGATTTAATCCAAAAGTACAATTTGTCTAAATTTTGAAATAAGTATAATCCATCTTTGCAATATCTCAAATGAGAAAAAACTCTTGTGGTCATGTCAATGGATGCAGACAAATTATTTGATAAATGTTAACAACTATTTACATTAAAAATTCTCAGAAAACTGAGTAGAAGAGCACTTCTTAAATCTGACCATGGGAGTCCATGAAAAACCTACATTAATCATATTTTCTGGCGAACTATTGAACAATTTCAATTGAATTTGGAAATTCATCAAAAATATTCCCTATGTGCTTTATTCCATGATGCAGTACACAAAGACAAAGAATAGCACATACAGATTAAACAAAGGCACTTTTATGCAGGATATTTCAAGCATTTAGAGATTATATCCTGGGGGATAGAAAAGAGCCTTTGTATTGATCAGAATTCTCTAGGGAAACAGAACATACAGTTTGTGATATATATATATAATTTAAATATTATGAGACTTTTTATAGGAATTGGTTCACTGGCTCACATGACTATGGGGATGAACAAGTAGCAATTCCATAGGAGAGGCTGCAATCTGGGAACTTCGATAAAGGTTTTCAATTAATTCCTCAGGAAAAGCTGAATGGCTGAAGTAGAGATGGAAATTCTCCTTTCTGGATGATGAAATCATCACTTCTCCTTTAAATGCCTTAAATTGATTGCATGAAACTTCCTTTATTGTTGAAGGCAATCTACTCAGTTGTCATCAGCCACAGATGCAATCCATTGATTATTTAAATCCATTAAATAGCCTCAAAATAACAATCAGGCAAGTGCCTACCTGACCAGACAGCTGGACACAATAACCCAGCCAAGTCAACACATGAGCTTACCATCATACCCTTCTTTGGAATGTATAGAGCATGGACAACCCAGACCTACCTGGTTAATACTTGGCTGTATACCCACTACAGAGTTTCTCTATATTTGGCTTGACTCAGAGCCCACCCAGTGTGAACAGCCTTTTTCTCAAAGGCCTTTGTTAAAAAAAATCAGCAAGGGGCAGTGCAATGGTGGCTCAGTGGCAGAATTCTTGCCTGCCATGCTAGAGACCCGGGTTTGATTCTCAGTGCTTGCCCGTGTGGAAAAAAAAAAAAGCAGCAGAATATTTTTTTAGCATTGCAGGTGCCAGGGCTGGTGATAACATTGAGGCAAAAACCAAGTTAGCCAAAAACTTTAGAAGGAAAATCTGAAGAATTAACTGCACATAGGGGACTTTGAAAAGCTCTGACATTTCTAGAAGGCCATGCACATCAGTAGGAAGTTTTGCCTACACAGGGCTATGTGTATGCTAGGAAAGACCTGAGAAAACCTTAAGCTCTAACCTCTGGCTGATCTTGCGTCTCTACACTAGTAGAAAGTAAAGTGTAAGGCAGAGTTGTAAACTGCATGGCTGGGTTTGAAGGTTTGCCTTAACATGCACACAGATCCTCTATGCTTTTAAGGAAATCTATGTTCAATCATTACACAACCAATAAGATAATACCAATAAGACTATGGTAATCACACATGACAAAAAATTGCAGATTTTACAGATATGTTCAGAAAAACAATTAAACAAACAAAAATGACAATAATAACAAAACACTATGGGGGGAAGGTGATTTCCAGAGTTGTTATCTGATCTTATCTAAAGTGTCCAGTTTTCAACAAAAAAGTTACAAGACATGCAAAGAAACAAGAATATGCATCCCTTACACAAGAAAAAAGAAATCAACACAAACTATACCTATCCATTTTGAGTTATTTCTTATATATGGTGTGGTGTATGGTCCAAGCTTACTTTTTGCATGTGGATATCTAGTTCAGTACCATTTACTGAAAAAAACTATTCTTCTCCATTAATAGTTCTTAGCACCCTTGTAAAAAAATCAGTTGATCACAGTAACATGGTTATTTCTGGACTTTCAATTCTAGTCCCTTGAGCTATTTGTCTATTCTTATGCCAGTATCATACTGTTTTGATCACTGTAGCTTTGTAGTACAATTTGAAATCAGGACCTGCCGGTCCTACAATTTTTCCCCCTCTTTTTCAAGATTGTTTTGGTCATTTGGGTGTCCCAGCAGTTCTACATGGATTTGAGGATTGGCTTTTCCATTTCTTCAAAAAGGACTGCTGGAATTTTAATAGGGATTGTGTTGAATCTGTAGATCATTTGGGTTACTATTGATTTCCTAACTATTGGTATCATAGTAATAGAACAGAAAAAAACTGCATGATTACCTCTTTAGATGCAGAAAAGGCATCTGATAAAATCCAGCACCCTTTCTTAAATAGAAATATTCAGAATACAAGGAGTTGAAGGGAATTGTCTCAATTTGATAAAGACCCTTTATTAAAAATACATAGCTAACATCATATTTGATGGTTAAAAACTTAAAGCTTTACCCCTAAGATCAGGAACAATACAAGGGCCCACTTTCATCCTGCTATGCAACATGGTTCTAGAAGTTCTAGCCAGAGCAATTAGGCAAGAGAAAGAAATAAAAGATTTCCAGATTATAAAGGAAGATGTAAAACTATCTTTTTTTGCAGATGACATGATCTTATATAGAGAAAATTTAAAGCAATCCACAAGAAACTATTAGAGCTAATAAATGAGTTCAGCAAAATGGCAGGGTACGAGAGCAACACAAAAAAATCAATTGTGTTCTGATACTCAGCAATTAACAATCTGAAGTGAAAATTAGGTAAGCAATTCCAATAACACCAAAAAGAATAAAACACCTAGGTATAAATTTAACAAGGGATATAAAAGACGTGTGCACTGAAATTTACAAAACACTCTTGAAAGAAATTAAAGACCTAAATAAATGACAATACATCCCATATTCATTGATTGTTAAAATGTCAGTTTTACCCAGAATGATCTACAGATTCAATGAAATCCCTGTCAAAAGTCTAGTAGCCATTTTTGCAGTAATGGAGAAAACATTCCTCAAATTCATATGGAACTGCAAGGCTCTGAATCAAACAATTCAATTTTGAAATAGAAAAACAGAGTTGGAGAACTCACACTTTCCATTTCAAATTGTACTACAAGCTATAGTAATCAAAACAGTGTGGTATTGGCATAAAGTTAGACAAATAGGCCAGTTGAACAGAATTTAAAACCCAGAAATAGTCCCATGCATCTGTGGCCAATTGATTTTTTTTTAATTTTTATTTTTTACTCATCTGTCCATATGGTAAATAAAAGGAGCATCAGACACAAGATTGTCACAATCACACAATCACATTGCAAAAACTATATCATTATACAATCATCTTCAAGAAACATGGTGTGGTAGTTAGGTTCAGGTGTCAACTTGGCTAGGTGAAGGTGCTTAGTTCTGTTGCTGTGGACATGAGCTGATGGCATGTGAACCTCAGTTGTTACTCATTACATCTGCAGTTGGTTGGGAGGCATGCCTGCTTCAATGAATGACATTTGAGTTAATTGGCTGGTGCTTAAATGAGAGACTCAACATAGCAAAGCCCAAGCAGCTCAGCATATCTCATCTCAGCACTCGCAGCTCAGTCCAGGCCTTTGGAGTTGCAGAAAGGAATCACCCTGGGGAAAGCTGTTGGAACCCAGAGGCCTGGAGAGAAGGCCAGCAGAGACCATCCTGTGCCTTCCCACGTAAGAAAGAATCTCAGTTGAACGTTAGTTGCCTTTCCTCTGAAGAACTATATGTCAACTAAATAAATCCCCTTTTATTGAAAGCCAATCAGTCTCTGGTGTTGCATTCCAGCAGCTAGCAAACTAGAACACATGGCTACTGGAACACAGCTCTACATTTCAAGTTCTTCCCTCTAGCCACTCTAATACACCATAAACTAAAAAGGGGATATCTATATAATGCATAAGACTAACCTCCAGGATATCCTCTGGACTCTGAAATCTCTTAGCCACTAAAATTTATTTTGTCTCATTTCTCTCTTCCCCTTTATGGTCAAGTAGGCTTTCTCAATCCCGTGATGCTGGCTCCTGGCTCATCCTGGGATTTCTGTCCCATGTTGCCAGGGAAGTTTACACCCCTGGAGTCATGTCTCACATGGAGGGAGGGGGGTGCGGTGAAGGGCAGTGAGTTCACTTGCTCAGTCAGCTGAGAGAGAGAGATGGCCAATTGATTTTCGAAAATGATGCCAACTGCATACAATGGGAAGTGAATAGTCTCTTTGTGAAATGGTTCTGGGAAAACTAGATTTCCACGTGCAAAAGAGTGAAGTTAGACCATTGCCTAATACCATATACAAAATAAACTCAAAATGGATCAAGGATTTAAATATAACACTTAAAACTATAAAGCTCTTAGAACTTAACATTGGGATAAATCTTCATGAACTGGGATTTGGCAATGCATTCTTAGGCATGACACCAAAAGCATGAGAAACAAAAGGAAAAATAGATAAAATGGACTTCATCAAAATTAAAAACTTTTGTTCATCATAGAAAATTATCAAGAAAGTGAAAAGAGTATCTACATAATACAAGAAAATAGTTGCAAATCACATATCAGATAAGAGCTTAATATCCAGAATATACCAAGACCTTTAAAATGCAGCAGCAAAAGACAGACGGCCCAATTAAAAACTGGGCAAATACTTGAATAGACATTTCTCCAAAGAAGATGTACAAATGACCAGTAAGCATATGAAAAGATGCTCAACAACATTAGACATTAGAGAAGTACAAATCAAAACCACAATGGGATACCACTCCACACTCATATGATGGCCATCATTAAAAATAATGGAAAATAAGAAATGTTGAAGACACTGTAGAGAAATTGAAATTCAAGTGCATTGTTGGTGGGAATGTAAACTGGTGCACTCACAATCAAAAGGAATATGGTAATTCCTCAAAAAGTTAAATATAGTATTACCATATGACACAGCATTTCTACTTCTAGGTATTTATGAAAGAATGTGAAAACAGAGCTGCAAACAGATATTTGTACAGCAATGTTTATAGCAGCATTATTCACAACAGCCAAAAGTCAGCAACAGCTTGTGTCTCTCAACAAATAAATTGATAAACAAAATATGGTACATGCGCACAATGGAAAATTATTCAGCCATAAGAATTAAGTTATGAGACATTCTGTAGCATGGAAGAACCTTGAAAACATGCCCAGTAAAATAAGCAAGGTACATAAGGACAAATTCTGTATGTCACTTATAAGAGGTGACTAGAAATAGCAAATTTGCAGAAATAGAAAGTAGATGAAAGGTTACTAGGGAATGGGGGAGGGGGAAAGGGGAGGTGTTTGGGAAAAGGGAAGAAATGGAAGCAAGAAGGAAACCCCACATGAATATCTCAATTGACACAGAAATGCATTTAATAAAATTTACCACTGCTTCATGATTTAAAATAACACACTCAGAAAACTAGGAACAGAAAGGAACTTCAACATGATAAAGGGCTTTTATGAAAAAGCCACAGCCAATATCATAATCAGTTGTGAAAGTCTGACTATAAGTCAGATACAAGACAGGAAGTTTGTATTCACTACCACTATTCATCATTGTACTAGAAGTTCTTAGCCAGAGAAATTAGACAAGAAAAAGAAATAAAAGTCATCTAAATTGTAAAGGAAGAAATACAATTATATTTGCAGAAGACAATTCAATAAATAGGAAATGCCAAAGAATCCAAAAGAAAGTTACTATGCTAATAAATTCAGCAAAGTTGCAGGGTACAAGACCAATCCACAAAAATCAGTTGCTTTTCTATACAATAAAAATAAACCATATGAAGAGAAAATTAAGAAAGCAATTCAATTTACAATAGCATCCATTCTAGTTTGCTAGCTGCGCAATATACTGAAAACAGAACAGCTTTAAAAAAGGGAAATTTATTAAGATGCAAGTTTTCAGTTCTAAGCCTGTGTAAATATCCAAATTAAAGCAAGCCTATAGAAATGTCCAATCTAAGTCATCCAGGGTAGGTTACTGTGGCATAATTTTATTCTTGGCCTGATGGCTTAGTCTTTTTCATTCCCTCCCTTGTCATTTTGGCATGTCCGGTTCTTCTAGACCTCTGAATTACAAGCCTCACCGGCGACTAGTGATGATGCAGCCTTGTCTCTTTAACCCTATTGGCCTTCTTCCTATTCCTCCACCTGCCCAACATCCGCTGCTACAAGCACACTCAAAAACAACATCTCTATGGTGCCTACAGACGTCACAGTCACCCATCCGTCCTCCCTGTGTGATTGGCTACCCTCCCCTGGAGTCCACGCCCTAACTCCACCTCTCCTCAAACTGTATATAGTCCGGGGCTCACCGAGCCTCGAGGTCTTTAGCTACTGGCGGCCCTGGCATAAGCGTCTACCAACAATAAAGCTACCTTGCTTCATGCCTTAATTGACTCGGCCTCCAGTCCTTCAGACCCGCAGTGGTCCTCTGCGCGCGCGCCTCCGACCCAGACCCTCGGCTCGAGCCACCTCTGCACCTGGCGGTTCTACTCCCTGAACCCCCTCGGCAGGAAGAGTGCACCCTCACTAGCCTAGCGGGACCGGACTCGGCGGAGTCCCACCTCTCCCCGCAGGTTACCTTGGTTCAAGAAGGCCAATGACATTCAGGTTTTCTCTTTCAACTCAAAAGGCACATGGCAAACATAGTGGCATCTCCTAGCTTGCTTTACAGACATCTTGCTTCATGCAGCACCCCCAGGGGCATTTTCCTTCTTCATCTCCAATGATCTCTGGCTGTGAGGGCTCTCTTGGTTCTCAAAGCTCTCTTAGTTTTCCCAAAATGTTTCCTCTTTTAAAGGATTCCAGTAAACTAATCAAGACCTACCTGGGATAAGTGGAGTCACTCCTCCCTCTAATCAAAGTTTAATACCCACAATTGGATGTGTCACATCTCTGTGGAGATCATCTAATCAAGTTTCCAATCTACAGTGCTGAATAGGAAGAAAAAGAAACTGCTGCCTCCACAATATGGATCAGCATTAAAACATGGCTTTTCTAGAGTACATAAACCTTTCAAACTGGCACAGCATCTAAAAAATAAAATATCTAGGAACAAATTTAACCAAGCAGGTGAAACACTTATACACTGAAAACAAAACATTGCTGAAAGAAATGAAAGAAGATCTAAATAGGTGTAAAGACATCCTGTCGTTATGGATTGGAAGACTTAATATTGTCAAGATGTGAATACCATGCAAAGGAGATATTTTAAGAGGAATTTTTTAATATAGAAGAAAACTCAGGTAATGGAAAACTCAGCAGTGGAATACATATGCAACCATGATTGGTAATTTTATTGTGAACGTTCCCATGTTGCTTTTAAAACTTTATCCCATATTTAATTGTTACTGCATGACCCTGGATAATTACTCTATACTACCTTTACACAACCATTGAAAGTTTTCTTTTCATAACTTTGATTAGGCATAACTTAAGTGCAATAGACAGCACATAGTTAAAGAGTAAAATTCAATCAGTTTTGACATATGTATACACCCATAAAACAATTATCACAATCAAGATAAAAGCTTCCATCACTCCCAAAGGTTTTATGCCCTTTGGTAATTCATCCTTCTCTCCACATCTGTCCCTAGTCAACCACTTATCTGTTTTCTTTCACATTAGATTAAATTGCACTTTCTAGAATTATGTTTTGCTGGACTCATTCAATATGAAGTTTCTTTGTTCTCTGATTTATTTTACTCAAATAATGATTTTTGAAATTTGTCCCTCTTGTTGCATGTATCAATAGTTCATGACTTTGATTTCTGACTAATAATTTACTTTATGTATATGTCACAATTTGTCCTTCACCTGTTCATGAACTTGACATTGGATTGTTTCCAGTTTTGGGCTATTACAAATAAAGCAGCTATGAACATTTGTGTACAATTGTTTAAGTAGATTATAGGATGTCATTTTCTTGAATAGAATTCCTGGATCATATGATAGGTGTATATTTAACTGGTAGTATGTCAGTATGATTTAATTTGCATTTCCCTTGTGATTAATGATGTGGAGCATTTTTTCATATGCCGAGGAGTCGTTTATAGATCTTCTTTTGTGAAGTCTTTCAATCCCTGTGCCTGCTTTTTTTTTTCTATGCCTGCCTTTTTCCAATTAGATTTTTTATTGATATATATTATATTTTCACACACCATGTAATCATCCAAGGTGTACAATAAATGGCTCACGCTATCATCATACAGCTGTGCACTCATCATCAAAATTGATTTTTTTCATTTTTGTGAAAAATAACATATATACAAAAAAGCAATAAACTTCAAAGAGCACCCCAACAATTAATTGTAGAACAGATTTCAAAGATTGGTATGGGTTACAGTTCCACATTTTTAGTTTTTTACTGCTAGTTACTCCAAGGAGATTAAAAGAAATATCAATATGATTCAGCAATCATATTCATTTGTTAATCCCAACCTTCTCTGTATAACTCCACCATCACCTTTGACCTTTCTCTCACACTTTTGGAGTATTTGGGCTATGCCCATTCTAACTTTTTCATGTTGGAAGGGACTGTCAGTAATATGGAATAGGAGGATGGAACTAGTTGGTGCTTTGGAGAGGCTGGCCCCTCTGCATTTCAGGACTTATCTGGTCCAGGGACCTGTCTGGAGGTTATAGGTTTCTGAAAACTTACCCTCCTAGTGCATGGAACCTTATAGAATCTTATATAATGCCCTAGGTATTCTTTAGAATTGACAGGAATGGTTTTGGTTGGGGTTTGGAAAATTATGATAGGTAGCAATGTTTAAAAACTCCCTGGGATTATGGTTTTGAGAGAGGAAATAAAGGGTAAAAATCGGGCAGATTCAAAAAAATAAAAACTAACTAAATAAATAAAAAAGAAAAGGAAAAATTGGGCAGATTGAAATACTGTGGGTCAATGAGAGGGAGGGGTAAGGGGTATGGGATGTATGTGTTTCTTTTTCTTTTTATTTCTTTCTTTGGAATGATGTAAATGTTCTAAAAATGATCATGGTGAAGAATATGTGATGTGATGGAATTGTGAGCCATTGACTGTATAATATGTATGTATGTATGTGGATATTTCTAGAAAAAAAATTAAAAAAATAAAGTTTCAATGGTGGGAGATTTCAAATAGAGGAAAGAGGTCATTTTGGAGGTTACACTTATGCAAGCCTTAGCCAGATATTTAAAACTGCCACAGTATGCCAAGCCCCAAACAGTATTTCTGAAGACCTCTAGAAAGGTTTTCTTTAGTAATTTTCTCAGAAACTTAAGGCCTTCAGGTTGACCATAGGCCAGATAAGTCCTGAAACCCAGAGGTGCCAGTATCTTCAAGAATCACAGCTAGGTTCATTCCTCTACCCCAGAGAGTCAACATTCCCTTCCAGCATGAAGTTAAAATGGTCATTGCCCAGACTACCTTGAAGAGTAAGAGAAAAATCAAATGAGAGGAAGGAAGTGTAACTGAGAAATTAAGATTTAACAAATGATTGTGACTACTGATTTAGATGTATGTATCCAGGTATTACATTAACCTGTACAGAGTAATATCTCAATCCCTATTCTAGATTCCGTGTACTTAGGTTGTTTAAATAAACTGACCAGACAGTTATATTAAAAAGTGTGCTACAGAAAATTTAAATTTTGAACCAAATAAACATCTCTTCCTTTGATCCGTCACAGAGATTGAAGTTTTAAAATGCAGACAATATCATCCTTTACCCTTGTGCTCATTTGAAAGGATGTATGTACCCTAGAAAAGCCATATTTTGATCCTAACCCCATTTTATAAAGGCAGCCATTTCTTCTAATCCCTATTCAGCACTGTATGTTCAAAATTTTAATTAGGTCATCTCCATGGAGATGTGACTCAATCAAGACTGGTTGTTAAACTGGATTAGATGATGATGTGTCTTCACCCATTCCAGGTGGGTCTTAATTAGTTTACTGGAATCCTATAAAGGAGGAAACATTTTGGAGAAAGCACAAGATTCTGAGAGAGCAGAGAATGACATAGCCATAAGAGGCAGAGAGTCCATCAGCCAGTGATCTTTGGAGATGAAGAAGAAAAACACCTCCTGGAACTTCAAGAATCAGGAAGCCAGGAGAGAAAGCTAGCAGATGATACCATCTTCGCAATGTGCTTTTCCAGATGAGAGAGAAACCCTGACTATGTTAGCCATGAGCCATCTCACTTGAGAGAGAAACCCTGAACTTCATCGGCCTTCTTGAACCAAGGTATCTCTCCCTGGAGGCCTAAGATTGGACATTTCTAAAGACTTTCTTAATTGGGACATTTTTTCAGTCTTAGAACTGTAAACTTGAAACTTATTAAATTTCCCTTTTTAAAAGCCGTTCCATTTCACACTTCACAACAGATACCCAAAGTTCCAGGTAACGACCAAGTATGCACAAAGATCACAGCATCTCAGAATTTTGAAACCCCACAGTTAAAACTCAGGAATAGATGTGACTGTCATAAGATCTCACAATCTAGGAAACTTTACAATGAGTCTTGTTTGAACATTCTGTACTCTTTAATCATTGATTATCCAATCTCTGCTGAGCTGATAGAAAGTGAGTGTCCAATCTCACTTTCTATCTCCCCTGTCCACTTTTAAATTTACTTTTTGTCTTTTTGTTGTTGTATTGTAAGTATTCTTGATATAGCCCTTATTCTGGATATAACCTTTGCACTTATTTCCTTCCATTATATGGGTTGTCTTTTTCTTTCCTGATAGTTTCCTTTGGTGCATATTTTTTTTCATTGTAATGAGGTCCAATTCACCTGTTTTTACTTTTGTTGTTTTTTCTTGTGTAATATCTAAAAATTCATTACCAAATAAATCCAAGATCATGAAGATTAACTCCTTTGGGTTTTTGTCTAAGAATTTTATAATTCAGCTACTTCATTTAGGTCTTTATACATTTTGAGTTAATTTTTGTATATGGTGAGAGGTAGGACCTCACTTTCATTTTTCTGCATGTGGATATACAATTTTCCCAATGCCATTTGTTGAAGAGAGTGCTTTCCTTATTGAATGATCATGACACCAGGTCGAAAATTGATTGGTCATAGATCTATGGGTTTATTTTGGGACTCTACCTTCTATCCCATTGATCTTTATGTCTATCTTATGTTCTCTTCTATTCCTAGTACCACACTGTATTGAATACTATGGATTTCTAGTAAGTTTGAAGTTCAGAAGTGTGAGTTGTCCAATTTTCTTTTCCTTTTTCAATTTTCTTTTCCTTTTTCAAGATTGACTATTAATGGCCCCATGCTATTTCATAAGAATTTTAAGATTAGCTTTTTCATTTCTGAAAAAAAAGGCAGTTGAAATTTTGATAGGGATTGCTTTGAATTTGTAGATAAACTTGAGGAGTTTTGTCATTTTAACGATATTAAATCTTCCAATCCATAAATATGGGATGCCTTTCAATTTGATTATATATTCTTTAATTTCCTTGAACAAAGTTTTATAGTTTTTAGCAAAGTTGTCTTGAATATTCTTGGTTAAATCTTTTCCTAAGCATTTTATTCTTTGTCATACTATTGTAAATGGAAGTGTTTTTTAAAATTTCATTTTCAGATTACTCATTGTTAGTGTATAGAATTAAAATAGCTTTTGTGTGTCGATCCTGTATGCTGCAGTCTTGATGAACTTGTTTATTGGATCAAATAGTATTTTTGTGGATGGTTTAGGGTTTTGAATATACAAGGTTGTGTCATCTAAGACTAGGGATAGTTTTCCTTCTTTTTCTATTTGGGTGCTTTTTGCTTTTTCTTACTTGTCTAATTGCCCTGGATAGAACTTCCAGTAACACGTTAAATAGAAGTGGTGAGGCTGGACATCCTTATTTTATTCCTGATATTAAGGGGAAATTTTTCAATCTTTTGCCATTTAATCTGATATTATTATTTTTTATAGATGCCCTTTATCATATTGAGGAAGCTCTCTTCTATTCCTAGTTTTCTGAGTGTTTTTACCATGAAAAGGCATTGGATTTGATCAAATGCTTTTTCTTTATCAATTGAGATGAATAGTGGTTTTTCCTTCATTTTATTAATGAAAGATGAATATTAATGAATAATGAAATATTACTGATTGTTTTTCATATGTTGATGTAACCTGGCATTCCTGGGATAAAGGCCACTTGGTCATGGTTTATAATCCTTTTAATATTCTGCTGGACTTGACTTGCCAGTGTTTTGTTAAGTATATTTACATTTATATTCATAAGGGGTATTGGTCTATTGTTTAATTTCTTGTGATATCTTTGTCTGGTTTTGTTATAAGTGGTTCCTCTACCATTTTATTGGAATTTAGAAGAATGGGCATTAATTACTCTTTAGATGTTTGATAGAATTTACCAAGGAATCTAGCTGGTCCTGGGTTTTTCTCCATTGGGAGAAAGCAATTTTTGATTGCTTATTCAATGTATTTAACTGTTATAAATTTTTTCAGATTTTGTTTCCTCTTGAATCAGTTTTGTTTGTTTGAGTTTCTAGGAATCTCTCCATTTTATCCAGGTTATCTAATTTCTTGATGTACAACTGTTCATAATATTATGTTATAGTACATTTTATTTCTGCAAGGCTGTTAGTAAGGCCCCCACATCCAATTTTTTAAATGGTGGTAGGCAGAAGAGTATTTTTGACTTTTATTAAAGTTTTTGTTTATGTCTTTGTGAGCTGAGGGTGGAGTGCTGTCTAATGGTTACAGAACACTTCTGAATTTTCAAATGGTGATGCTGTTAATAGCCAGGAGTCCCTCCAAATCTAAGGTGTTCAACAAATTGTGAAAGAAGAGTTTTCTTTAAAAATGCCATTTTCAATGAATATTATCTAAAATTGAGAGTGTTAATGACTATACAACTAAGTGAGGATAATGTTAGACATGGATTGCCAACTGTGAATATTAAATATGAAGTCTAATGGATGGAGGTGGCTGAAGGAAACACTGAGAAGTAGAGTGGTGAACTGTGGTGTATACATATGATTGTGCTGCTACAGAAAGGAATGAAGTCATGAGGCATGCAATGAGGTGAATGAATCTGGGAGACATTAGGTGATGCAAAATAAGCCAAAAACAAAAGAGCAAATATCGTAGGGTCTCTTTTAGAAAATAATTATAAGAAAATTGGGGCCTAGATGTATGCTCTTGTAGCAGTCACATTTAGTCCAGAGCTGTAATTGTTATTTCTAGATTTTGAGAGGCTGTGCCTTTCAATGTATCTGCATATATATAACCTGATATTTGCTTGGAACTTTGGGTACCTGGGTGATATCTAAGACTCAGTCTAGGAGTTCTACAGGTCTGAAAGTCAGCATTTCCACATACAACAACTGTTAAAGAAGCTAAAAAAAAAAAAGGTCAGGCTTCAATTAGAGATAATAATGAAGCCAATTTGGTGGAAATATAGGTAAATCAGAATATATGGATAAGGAGGACATTGTCTGTATTTTAGAACTTCACCTACTATATGTGACCAAAGGAAAAGAGGCTATTTTGTCCTAAACCTAAATTTTCTGTAGCACATAAGCTAGCTAAACTTGTCTCAATGATTCATTTAAACAATCCAGACATATGGGGCCCAGAATGGGAATGAGGGCATATAATTCTGCATAGCTTAATGTGATACCTGGATACATCCCAGAGTATGTTGAACAAATAATTTAAAAGTTTTGGCAAAGTCCCTTGAGGGATGGGAGAGAAAAATGAGGAAGTATTAAACTTTACCACCAGGGAAACCCCAGATACTGTGCCAAACATTAAGGACTCCCAAGTCCATAGGCCAATCCTTGATCTTGAGGCTTGATTTTGTGAAAGTTATTTTTGTAGTAGAGAAGCTAAGCCTACCTATAGTTATGCATGGGGATCGACAATACCTACCTGACTAAATGGGGGGAAAGAATTATAACAAAATAAGGTATCAGTGGCTGAAGGAGGTCAAATGGAGCTGAGAGGCTTACTCTTATGCTAATTTTAGCTAGATACTGCTATTTGCCAACCCCCATCTAAGGGCATTCCTGCCAGTCCTAAAGAACACCTAAAGCTCTATCTGAGATTCTACCACAGTTCCATGTACTATGATTACTTTACAGAAACTTACAACCTCCAGATGGATTCCTAGCCCAGATAAGTCCTGAAGCCCAGAGGGAACAGCCTCTCCAGAACATCAACTAGTTCAATCCCCCTATCCCATATTATCAACAGCCCTTTCCAACATGAAAAATTAATGTGGGTATAGTTCAGATACCCCTTAAGATTGGGAGAAAGATCAAGGGAGAAGAAGTTATAGCAGAGAAGATGGGATTTAACAAATGAGTATGACTGCTGAATCATATCAATGTTTCTTTTAGTCTCCAATGTCTTGAAGTAGCTAGATGGAAAAACCTGAAATTGTGGAACTGTTACCCATATCAAATTCTGAAATTTGTTCTATAAGTACTTGTTACAGTGCACTTTGAAATTTTTTGCTTTTTTGCATATATTGGCACATTATACAATAAGGAAAGAGAATGCACACAGAGAAAAATGCAATTTTATTGAGATATGTTCACATATCATGTAATTATCCAAAGTATATAATCAAAGGTTCACATTATCATCATATAGTTGTGCACTCATCATCACAATAGATTTTTGAACATTTTCATTACTCCATGAACAATAAAAATAAGAACAAAAATAAAAACAAAAAATAACACCCAAAACATCCCATACCCTGTAGCCCCTTCTTACTTATTTATTGTCTTTATTTTCTTACTCATCTGTCCATACACTAGATACAGGGAGTGTCAGTCACAAGGCTTTCACAATCACACATGGTCACACCATAAAAGCTATATAGTTATATATTGTATATTGTATAATTCATAGTTATGAATTGTGTAGCTATACAATCAACTTCAAGCATAAAGGCTACTGGATTGCAGTTTGATTGTTTCAGACATTTTCCTCTAGCTACTCCAATACACCAAAAACTGAAAAGGCATATCTATATAATGCATAAGAATAACTTCCAGAATGACTTCTTGACTCTATTTAAAGTCAATCTCTCAGCCACTGAAACTTTATTTTGTCTCATTTGTCTTCCTCCTTTTGGTCAAACAGTCTTTCTCAATTCCAGTATGCCAGCACCACCCTCATCCCTGGAATCAGGTCCCATGTTGCCAGGGAGATTTACACATCTGGGAGTCATGTCACATGTGTGTGATGGGGGCAGTGAGTTTACCTGTGGAGTTGACTTAGAGAGATAGAGAGGCCACATCTAAGCAACAAAAGAGGTATTCTGGGGGTGACTTTTAGGCATATTTATAAGGAGGCTTGGATTATCCTTTGAAGAAATAGGTTTCATAAGGACAAGTCCCAAGATTGAGGACTTGACCTATTAAATTGGCAGCCCTAATGCTTTCAAGAATATCAGGTCTTCCCCATGTGGGGAAGTTTAGTATTTCCACATTTCCCCCAGTTCTCCAAGGGGATTTTGCAAATATTTTTTAATCTTCTGCCAAGATTACTCTGGGATATATCAAGGCATCGTGCTAATCTATACAAACCTACAAAATCTCACTCCCTATTCAAGGTTCCATGTAATTATGTTATTTGAATAAACTGACCATACAAGTTAAATTAGATAGTGTGCTACAGAAAATAGAAATTTTGCACCAAATAAACATTTCTTCCTTTGATCTCACTCAGAATTTGAAGTTTTAAAATATAGTCAATAACAAATAAATAAATAAAATATAGTCAATAACATACCTTACATACAATCCTTTGTATGTAAGTTAGGTTATTTTGTCTGATTTACCTTGTCTGATTTACCTCAGTCCTAACCAGAACAGCTTAATTCATATCTCTAATTGAAGCCTGATCTCTTTTTCGATTTTTTTTACAAGAATGTTTATCTAGCTTTATTTGTAACAGCCAAAGTCAGAAAGAACCAAATACCCATCAAAAGAAGGACAAATAAACAAACTATGGTACAATGAAATATATTTCATCTATAAAAAGAAAAGAACTATTGATGCCCACAAAAACATGAATGAATCTCAAAATAATTATACTGAATCAAAGAAGCCAGATAAAAAAAGAATTAACATTTATGATTCTATTTATAGTTTGTTCATAGGAATAGCTATTGTGTCTAAGGCATTGCACTACCAATTTCACTAACTTGTTTAGAAAAAAAAATCTTATTTGCAAAAATAAACTGTAATAAAAGAAAAAACCTGCAATGGCTTTCTTTTTTTTATTAATATAATGTATTTTTTTTAATTTTTATTTTTTTTTAAATACCAAAAACACCAAACAAATGCAAACATTCTTAACTTTTGATTGTTCCATTCTACGTATATAATGAGTAATTCACAATATCATCACATAGTTGCATATTCATCATCATGATCATTTCTTGGAACATCTGCATCTATTCAGAAAAAAAAGAAAAGAGAAAAGAATTCATACATACCATACCCCTTACCCCTCCCTTTCATTGATCACTAGCATTTCAATCTAAATTTATTTTAACATTTGTTCCCCCTATTATTTATTTTTATTCCATATGTTTTACTCATCTGTTGATAAGGTAGGTAAAAGGAGCATCAGACACAAGGTTTTCACAATCACACAGTCACACTGTGAAAGTTATATCATTATACAAGCATCTTCAAGAAACATGGCTACTGGAACACAGCTCTACATTTTCAGGCAGTTCCCTCCAGCCTCTCCAATACATCTTGACTAACAAAGTGATATCTATTTAATGCGTAAGAATAACCTCCATAACCTCTGGACTCTGTTTGGAATCTCTCAGCCATTGACACTTTATTTTGTCTCATTTCACTCTTCCCCCTTTCGGTCAAGAAGGTTTTCTCAGTCCCTTGATGCTGAGTCCCAGCTCATTCCAGGATTTTTGTCCCACATTGCCAGGAAGGTCCACACTCCTGGGAGTCAGGTCCCACATAGACAGGGGAAGGGTGGTGAGTTTGCTTGTTGTGTTGGCTGGAGAGAGAGGCCACATCTGAGCAAAAAAAGAAGATTTCTTGGGGGTGATTTTAGGCCTAATTTTAAGTAGGTTTGACCTATTCTTTGTGGGGTTAAGTTTCATATGAACAACCCCAAAAATTGGGGGTTCAGCTTACAGCTTTGGTTGTCTGCACTGCTTGTGAGAATATCAAGAATTCAACTTGGGGAAGTTGAATTTTCCCCCATTCTCACCATTCCCCGAAGGGGACTTCGCAAATACTTTTTTATACAGTGTTCAAATCACTCTGGATTTATCAAGACATCACAACAAAATCTCATGTCCTACTCAAGGTTCCATATACTTACGGTGTTCAATTAAGCTGTCTACATAAGTTATATTAGGAAATGCACTAGTCAAAATATAAATTTTGTACCAAATAAACATTTTTTGCTTTAGTCTCACACATAAGTTAAAATTTTTAAATATTAATTACCATCTATTTTCAGTGTCCTGCAGTAGTGACATTCCTTTGTTCTTCCTCATGCAAAAACATTTTTTAAATTTGTACATTTGGTCACTATCATTATACACTCTAGGCATTCCTATATTATACCATCTCAGTCTTTATCGTCTATCTTTCTTTCTGATTTCATTTATGCCCCCAGCCCTCCTCCCTCTATCATTCTCACATTCAGCTTCATTCAGTGTTTTAACATAATTGTATTACAGTTAGGTAGTATTGTGCTGTTCATTTCTGAGTTTTTACATTCAGTCCTGTTGCACAATCTGTATCCCCTCAGCTCCAATTACCCAATATCTTACCCTATTTCTATCTCCTGATGGTCTCTGTTACCAATGAAATTCTTCAAGTTTATTCACTAATGTCAGTTCATATCAGTAAGACCATACAGTATTTGTCCTTTTGTTTCTGGCTAATCTCACTCTGCATAATGTCCTTAAGGTCCATCCATGTTGTTACATACTTCATAACTTTATTCTGTCTTACAGCTGCATAATATTCCATCATATGTATCTACCACATCAACTTTTTAAACAATTGCTGTATGGGATAATGCTGAGTTTCATAGCTACAGAACTCTAGCTCTGAATCTCAAGTGTCGCACAGATACCCAAAGTTCCTTAGGCTATAGACAAAGTGCTCAGCATTTCAGAATTTAGAAATAACAGCAACTCAGGAATAGATGTGACTGCTGTAAGAGCTTACAGTCTAGGAACTTTTACAATAAGACTTCTCCTGATAACCTATGCTCTCAGTTTTAATTCTCTGAGTTTGCACATTGTAGTTGGTTCACATTAGTGAGGCATTATAATACCTGTCTTTTCGTTCCTGGCTTATTTCACTCAATATACTGTCCTCAACATTCATTCACCTCGTTGCATGCCTCACAACTTCCTTCCTTCTTGCAGCTGCTCAATAGTCCATTATGTGTATACACGATAGCTCGCCCTTCCATTTATCAGTTAGTGCACCCTTAGGCCACCTCTATCCATTGCAAATTGTGAATACTACCACCATAAACACAAGTATGCAAATGCCCACATGTGTTCCTGCTTTCAGTTCTTCCAAGTATATGCCTAATAATGGAATTGCAGGATCATATAGCCACCCTATAGTTAGCCTCTTGTGGAACCACCACATTGCCCTCTAGCAGAATTGCCCCATTCTACTTCCCTACCAACAATAAATAAGTTCATCCCTCTCTCCACATTTTCTGCAGCACTTGTATCTTTCTGTTTATTTTTAAAGTTTTATTCACACACAATACAATCCATCCTAAGTAAATGGTTCCCCATATAATCACATAGTTGTGCATTCACTGCCACCATCTATATGAAGACATTTCCCTTTCATTCACAAAGAAAGAAGAGGGAAAAAATGAAGAATAAAAAATAAATTAAATTAAATTAAAAAGGGGAAACACCACTACAAAGAATCCTGCACCCCTCCCTTATATCCCCCTCTTATTGACATTTAGCTTTGGTATATTGCTTTATTACACTTATTACACTTAATAGAAGCATATAACAATATTACTGTTAATATTATATAACACTACTTTGCATTTATTGTATTTTTTTGCATATCATCCCATTTTCAACACCTTGCCTTGTTGACATTCATTTGTTCTCCCTCATGTAAAAACATTCTTATATTTGAAGATTTGATCACCATCATTGTCCACTCAGTGTTTTGCTAAGTTATACAATCCCAGTCTTTATCTTCTGTCTTTCCTTCTAGTGTCATATATGCCCCTAACTTTCCTTTTTCAACCATACTCAAACTTACCTTTGTTCAGTGTACTTACAATATTGTGCTACCACCAGATAGTATTATGCTATTCATTTCTGGAACTTTACAATCAATCCTTTTGAACATTCTGTACTCCTTCAGCATCAAATGCCCAATCTGTACCCTCTATCTCCTGACCTGTTTTCTCAACTTTAACTCTGAAACTTCACTCATTAATATTAGTTCATATTAGTGATGTCATACAGTAGTTTTTCCTTTTGGTTATGGCTAACTTCATTCAACATATCCTCAAGGTGCATCCATATTGCTGCATGCATCATGACTTCATTCTGATAATATCATACATATTTTTTTCTTTTTACCCTTAATGATAGTTTTCATTTCTATACTCTTCTCCAAGCCTCTCTCTCCTGTCTTTTCCTATCTGCCCGTACTGCTCCCTTTTGTATTTCTTGTAGAGCAGTTCTCTTATTCACAAATTCTCAGTGTCTGTTTGTCTGAAAATATTTAAAACTGTCCCTTATTTTTGCCAGATATAGAATTCTTGGCTGGCAGTTTTTCTCTTTCAGTATCTTAAATATATCATACCACTGCCTTCTCACCTCCATGGCTTATGTTGAGAAATCCATGTCTTATCACGCTTCTCTTATATGTGATGGATCATTTTTCTCTTGCTGCTTTCAGAATTCTCTCTTTCTGTTTGACATTTGACAATCTGACTAGTAAGTGTCTTGGAATAGGTCTATTCATATCTATTCTGTTTGGGGTACACTTTGCTTCTCAGATCTATAATCTCGTGTATTTCATAAGAGATGAAAAATTTTCAGTGATTGTTTCCTCCATTATTCCTTTGGCTCCTTTTCCCTTCTCTTCTCCTGGAACACCTATAACATATATATTCATGTGCTTCATGTTGTCACTCAATTCCCTGAGACTTTGCTCATATTTTTCCATTCCTTTCCCTATCTGCTCTTTTGGGTGTAGGATTTCAGATGTTCTGTCCTCTTTTTCACTAATCCTTCCTTCTGCCTCTTCAAATCTACTGTTGTAGGTCTCTATTGTGTTTTTCATCTCTTCTTCTGTGTCTTCATTCCATAAAAATCTAAGTTTGTTTTTTTCAACCTTTTGAGTTCTTTATGGTCACCCAATGTCTTCTTTATATCCTTCATCTCTTTAGCCATATCTTTCCTCAACTTGTTGATTTGATTTTTAATTGACTTAGCATACTGGCTTGAACATCTTTAATTAGTGGTTTCAACTCTTGTATCTCATTTAAAGTGTTAGTTTTTTTCCTTTGACTGGGCTATATCTTCATTCTTCCTAGTATGAGTTGTAATTTTTTGCTGGTATCTAGGCATCTGATTTCCTTGACTAGTTTATTCTGAAGGTCATTTTCACTCTTTCACCTAGGTTTTTCTTGTTGGTTGGCTTTGTTCTTTGGCATTCAGTTAAACTCAGTCTATACCTCTAGCAATGCTTCTGTTTAACTGATCAGAATTTTTCAACTCTTGTTTTCCTGGTTCTCGCCCAGTGTAGTAGTTAGGTCAAGTTGGCCAGGTGACGATGCTGAGTTCTGTTGCTGTGGATTTGAATCATTAGCTTGTGAAACTCATCTATGGCTGATTACATCTGCAGTCTCTAAGGGGAGTGCCTTCTTCAATGATTGATGTTTAATTTAATTCATGGGAAGCATAAAAGAGAGAGCTCAATGCAGCACAGCCCAAGCAGTTCATCATACCTCATCTCAGCACTCACAGCTCAGCCCAGACCTTTTGAGATGCAGAAAGGAATCACTCCAAGGAAATCTACTGGAACCCAGAAGTCTGGAGAGAAGGCTAGCAGATATCACCCTGTGTCTTCCTGTTAAGAGAGAACCTTAGATGAAAGTTAGCTGCCTTTCCTTTGAAGAACTATATGTTTTTAGTTAAATAAATCCTCACTCATTAAAAGCCCATCCATCCCTGGTGTGTTGCATTCTGGCAGCTTAGGCAAACTGGAACACCCTCCCTAGATAGAACGTTTTTTGGAGGAGGGTCTTCCCAGAAATGATTGATCCTAGTCAGATTTTCCCAGACCAGGAAGGCCCAGTTATCAGTTGGCGTGTACAATTAAAATCAACTTTTCCTAAGAATGAGACCCAGTAGGTTGTCTGACTTTCCTGTAGAGCCTCTAGATTCCGTGTTTTTCAGGTCCTGCCCAGTAAGTGGTGCTTGCCAGCCCACAGCGCCCCACCTGTGTCAAGTGGTGTGAGCCATTAATTCTCAGCCTGCCAGGGGTGTGGTTGATACAGAGGCTGAGGTGGAAGGCAAGCTCAAGCTGTTTCTAGTTCTCAGAACCTGGGATATGAGTTCTCCGAAGGAGAGTGACCACTTGAGCTGGACCCTGCCTCCCTTTTCTTGGGAGAAAAAATGCCCTTTAGGGAATGATATCCTTCACTTGACTTGCTATTTTGTCTCTCAAACCTATCTTAATTCCACCTTTGCCTGGGTCATCACTGACAATTGATAATGCCTGAAGCTTTCTCTAATGAGCTACTTAGAGTATTTTTTTAAAAGAAGGAATGAGAAAGAAAGAAAAAAATGAAATGGAATCCCTTTTCAGAGCCAGTCTCATCAGCCCCCAGTGTTCACCAGTCAAGAGCCAAAGTTGGTACCTAGCTCTTTGAACCTCTTTTCTTAGGGCACATCACTTTTCCAGTATTCAGAACTAGGTTGTTTCCAAAAGCCTCCTTTTGACCCTTCATCAGCTGCATTGCCTCTTGCCAGGAGAGACCTCAGGGTTACTTTCCTGCTTTCTCTGGTTTATTTGTGCTCAGAGCTTATATTCAGCAGACCATATTTGTTCATTAAAACCACAAATGTAGCTTGGTTGAGTTACCTTCCCATGCTTCTAGTAGAAATTGCTTTTTCCTATGGGGAAATATCTCCAAGAGAGCCTGTGGTGCCAATAGGGATGGGACACCAGCCTCTGCAGTTTGGGAGCTTTACTTACAGCTCTGTACTATGACCTCAGTGCTTTTGTCTGTTCCTGACTAGTGTGTCCAGTTTAGATGTGCCCCCAAACAGTTGTTTCAGACAGTTCCTGACTATATGTTAGCTGCTCTAACTAAATTCCACACCTCACTATGCCATCATCTTGCCAAAAGAGGAGTTTTGAGACATGTTCTAGAGGGACAAAATGAGAGGCACATCAGAGGCCAAGAGCAGCACCAAAAAGATTTGGGATCATTCTATAGCTGTCAAGTGGCTAGGCAGAGTTCCCTTCTTAGGTGGAGATAGCAGGAGGTGTGCCTCAGTACGAGAATGGTTTTTGTCAGAGTGGGTATTTGTGCCTCAGATCTTGGTGATGAACAAGTATTTAGACATCTGAGTCATTTGGACTTGTGTCTGCTTTTCCTTGGTGGGCACAGGGTTCGTGTGGTAGCCAGCAATAAACAAGGTGTCATCAGTGGGTTCTGTGCTGATCCAGGCCAGGAATTCCTCAGAATGGGGAAAGGAAACCTTTGGATTTTGGGACTTGGAACATCTAGCCAAGCTTTTTCTCCTCATTCCTCCTAGGAATAAATGTCATCCCCTTTGGAGTCTGTGGAGGTTACCCTGCCCTATTGCCAGGAGATATATTAGGGGTTTTAGAACCAAAGACAGTGGTTGGGGAGGGGGGGTATTTTACCACTTTCATTCTTTTTCTTAGTCACTTGAGTCTTCTTTTTTTTCTTGGCCAGTCTACCAAAAGTTTGTTAACTTTGCTAATCTTTTCAAAGAACCAACTTTTGATTTCATTGTTTCTGTCTACATATTTTGGGCTTAGTTTGCTTTTCATCATTTATTTCTTTAAGGTGGAAGGTTAGCTTATTGATTTAGATTTATGGGTCTTATTTAGTATCTCTTTTATGTGATAAGTTGCTTCTCTCTCTCTCTCTCTCTTTTTTTTTAACATGGGCAGGCACTGGGAATCGAACCCGGGTCCTCTGGCATGGCAGGCAAACACTCTGCCTGCTGAGCCACTGTGGCCCACCCAGTTGCTTCTCTCTTGCTGCTATTAGGATTCTCTTTTTGTCTTTCAACATTTGATTGTAGTGTGTCTGGGTGTGGTTCTCTTTGAGTTTATCCTTTTTGGAGTTTATTAGGCTTTTGGATATGTAGATTCATGTCTTTCCTCAAATTTGGGAAGGTTCCATATAGGCAGGGCAGGAAACAGAAAAACAAGAACTGAAAAATCCTGATCTGTTAAACAAAACCTATGCTAGAGGTCTAGAATAAGCTGAACTGGTTGTCAAAGAACAGATAGAGAATAAAGCCATCCAGCAAGAAAATCCTAGGTAAAAGAGTGAAAACAGTCTCCAGAATAAACTAATTAAGGAAATCAAATGCTTAGATGCCAGCAAAAATAATGAGTCATGCTAGGAAAGTTGAAGATATGACCCAATCAAAGGAACAAATCAAAAATTCTAATGAGATACAGGAGTTGAAATAACTAATTCAGGATGTTTGAACAGACATGGAAAATCTCGTAAAAAGTCAAATCAACGTGTTGAGGGAGAATATGAAGAAGGCAATGGTGAACAAAACGAACAAATCAAAAGTCTGAAAAAACAAATCACAGAACTTATGGGAATGAAAGGCACAGTAGAAGAGATGAAAAAACATTGGAAACCTACAATAACAGATTTGAAGAGGCAGAAGAAAGGATAAGTGAACTGGAGGACTGGACATCTGGAATCCAACATGTAAAAGAAAATATAGGGAAAAGAATGGAAAAATATGAGCAGGGTCTCAGGGAATTGAATGACAATATGAAGCACATGAATATAACATGTTGTGGGGGTCCCAGAAGGTGAAGAGAAGAGAAAAGGAGGAAAAACACTAATGGAGGAAATTATCATTGAAAATTTCCCATCTATTATGAAAGACATAAAATTACAGATCCAAGAAGTGCATCAGACCCCAAACAGAATAGATCCAAATAGACATACTACAAGACATTTATTAATCAGACTATCAGATGTCAAAGAGAAAGAGAGAATTTTGGAAGCAGCAAGAGAAAAGCAATCCATCACATATAAGGGAAGCCCAATAATGCCATGTGTAGATTTCTCAGCAGAAACCATAGAGGTGAGAAGACAGTGGTATGATATATTTAAGGTTCTATAAGAGAAAAGCTGCCAACTAAGAATTCTATATCCAGAAAAATCATCCTTCAAAAATGAGGAGGAAATTAAAACATTTTCAGACCAAAAAATCACAGAGAGAAGTTGTGACTAAGAGACGAGCTCTGCAAGAAATACTAAAGGGAGCACTAAAGGCAGATAGGGGAAGACAAGAGAGAGAGAGGTGTGGAGAACAGTGTAGAAATGCAGACTATCAGTAAAAGTAAAAAAAAAAATTAGATATGATATATAAAATACAAAAGGCAAAATTGTAGAAGAAAGTACTGCCTTTTCAGTAATAACACTAAATGTTAATGAATTAAACTCCTCAATCAAAAGACATAGACAGGCAGAATGGATTAAAAAACATGACCCTTCTATATGCTGTCTACAGGAGACTCGTTTTAGACCCAAGGAAAACCATAGGTTGAAAGTAAAAGGTTGGGAAAAGATATTTCATGCAAACAACAACCAGAAAAGAACAGGTGTAGTTATACTAATATCCAATAAATTAAACTTCAAATGTAAAACAAAAGAGACTAAGAAGGACACTATATATATTAACAAAAAGAACAATTCACCAGGAAGACATAACAATCATAAGTGTTTATGCACCAAGCCATAGTGCCCCAAAATACATGAGGCAAACACCAAAAAGAAAAATAGACACTTCTACCCTAATAGTTGGAGACTTCACTTCCTTCTCTCATCAGTGGATAGACCATCTAGACAAAGGATCCATAAAGGAACAGAGAATTTGAATAATACAATCAGTGAACTAGACTTATAGAACATTACACCATATGCTGAGTCACAAAGCAAGTTTCAATAAATATAAAAAGTTTGAAATCATATGAAACACTTTTTTGGATCATAAAGGAATGGAACTGGAAATCAGTAATAGGCAGAGGGCAAGAAAATTCACAAATATGGAGGCTAAACGACACACTCTTAAACAACTAGAGGGTCAAGGAAGAAATCACAAGATAAATCAGTAAATACCTCAAGACAAGTGAAAATGAAAACACAACATATCCAAATTTATGGGATGCAGCAAAGGCAATCCTAAGAAGGAATTTTACTGCCTTAAATGCCTATATCAAAAAAATAAGAAAGAGTAAAAATTGAGGAATTAACTGTGCACTCAGAAGAACTAGAGAAAGAACAGCAAACTAACCCCGAAGCAGCAAAAGGAAAGAAATAATGAAGGTTTAGAGCAGAAACAAATGAAATTGAAAACAATCAATGAATCAGAAGTTGGTTCTTTGAGGAAATCAATAAAATTGATGGTCTCTTAGCAAGGCTGACAAAAAGAAAAAGAGGGATGATGCAAACAAATAAAATCAGGAATGGAAGAGAGACATAACCACTGACCCCGCAAAAATAAAGGAGGCAATGAGAGGATACTATGAGTGACTTTATGCTAATAAACTAGACAAAGTGGATGAAAGGGACAACTTCCTAGAAAGGCATAAACAATCAACATTGACTCAAGAAAAAATAGACGACCTCAACAAACCAGTGACAAGTAAGGAAATTGAATCAGTCATTAAGAAACTCCCAAAAAAGAAAAATCCAGGACCAGATGGCTTCACATGTGAAGTCTTCACATGTGAATTCTACCAAGAATTCAAGAAAGAATTAGTACCAATCCTGCTCAAACTCTTCAAAAAAAAATTGAGGAGGAGGGAAGGCTGCCTGACTCATTTTATGAAACCAACATCACCCTCATACCAAAGCCAGCCGAAGATGCTACAAGAAAAGAAAATTACAGGCTAATCTCTCTAATAAATATAAATAACAAAATACTTGTAAATCAAATCCAGTAGCACAATAAAAGAATTATACATCATGGCCAATTGGGATTTATTCCAGGTATGCAAGGAGGGTTCAACATAAAAAAAAATCAATTAATGTAATACACATATAAAAAATCAAAGCAGTAAAACTGCATGATTGTCTCAGTTGATGCAGAAAAAGGTGTTTGACAAAATCCAGCATCCTTTCTTGAAGAAAGGATAGGAATAGAAGGGAACTTCCTCTACATGATAAAGGGAATATATGAAAAACCCACAACTAACATCATCCTCAATGGGGAAAGACTGAAAGCTTTTCAACTAAGATCAGGAACAAGGCAAGGATACTCACTGTCATCATTGTTATTCAACATTGTGTTGGAAGTTCTAGCCAGAGCAATTAGAAAAGAAAAAGAAATACAAGGCATCAAACTTGGAAAGGAGGAAGTAAAATTCTCACTGTTTGCAGATGATATGATACTATATGCCAAAAACCCTGAAAACTCCACAGCAAAACTACTAGAACTAATAAATGAGTACAGCAAAGTGGCAGGGTACAAGATCAGCACTCAAAAATCTGTAGTGTTGCTATACACTAGTAATGAGCAATCTGGGGAGGAAATCAAGAAAAAAATTCCATTTACAGTTGTAGCCAAGCAAATCAAATAATTAGGAATAAATTTAATGAAGGATACAAAAAACCTATACAAAGAAAATGCTAAAAGAAATCACAGAAGACCTAAATAAATGGAAGGGTATACCGTGTTCATGGATTGAAAGAGTAAATATAGCTAAGATGTCAATTCTACCTAAGTTGATTTATGGATTCAATACAATACCAATTAAAATCCTAAAAACTTACCTTGCAGAAATAGAAAAACCAATAACCAAATTTATTTGGAAGGGCATGGTGCCCTGAATAGCAAAAAATATCTTGAGAAAGAAAAATGAAGTCATACATACAGATGATGAAATATTATGCATCTGTAAGACAGAATAAAGTCATGAAGTATGTAACAATGTGTATAGACCTTAAGGACATTAAACTGAATGAGTTTAGCCAAAACAAAAGGACAAATACTATATGGTCTCACTGATATGAACTAACATTAATGAAAAAACTTGGAGAATTTCAGTTAAGAACAGAGGTCATCAAGAGATAGAAATAGGGTAGATATTGGAGCTGAAGTGATACAATTGTGTAACAGGACTGATTGTAAAAATTCAGAAATGGATACCAGTATACTACCTGATTGTAGCACAATAATGTAAGTATGTAAGTTCTCTGAATGAACCTGAATGTGAGAAAGATAGAGGGAAGAGGGCTGGGGTGCACATATAAAACCAAAAGGAAAGATAGATGATAAAAACTGAGATGGTATAATTTAGGGATGCCTAGAGTGTACAATGATAGTGACTAAATGTCCAAATTAAAAAATGTTTTTGCATGAGGAAGAACAAAGGAATGTCAATATTGCAGGGTGTTGAAAATAGATGGTCATTCATGTTTTAAACTTCAATTTCTGTATGAGACTAAAGCAAGAAATGTTTATTTGGTGCAAAATTTGTATTTTGACTAGTGCATTTCCTAATTTAACTTATATGCAATTTAATTGAACACCATAAGTACATGGAGCCTTGAATAAGACATGAGATTTTATTGGTTTTCCCAGGTTAGTGCAATGCCCCAATAAAGCCCAGAGTGATTTGAACAGAGTATAAAGAAGTTTTTGCAAAGTCCCCTTGGAGGAATTGGGAGAAAGGGGGAAAAATTCAACTTCCCCATTTGGAGAATTCCTGACTGCTTGTGAGAACAAGCAGTGGGGACAACCAAATCAATAGGCTGAGCCTTTGATCTTGGGAATTGCCCCTTTAGAAACTTATCCCTGCAAAGGGCAGGCTGAGCCTACTTAAAATTAGGCCTAAGAGTCATGCCCAGAGAGAGATATGGCCTCTTTCTCAGCCAACATGGCAAGCGAACACACTGCCCTCCCCCCTCTAAATGGGACATGACTCTCAGGGGTGTAAACATCTCTGGCAACATGGGAAAGAAATCCTAGGATGAGCTAGGACTTGGCATGAAGGGATTGAGAAAACCTTCTCGACCAAAAGGGGGAAGAGAGAAATGAGACAAAATAAAGTGTCAGTGGCTGACTATTTCAAACAGAGTTGAGAGGTTATCCTGGAAGTTATTCTTATGCATTATATAGATATCCCCTTTTTAGTTTATGGCGTATTGGAGTGGCTAAAGGGAAGTACCTGAAACTGTAGAGCTGTGTTCCATTAGCCATATTTCTTGAAGATGACTGTATAATGATATAGCTTTTGCAATGGGACTGGGTAATTGTGAAAACCTTGTGTCTGATGTTCCTTTTTTTTTTTTTTTTTTTTTTTTTTTAAAGGAAAGACAGAGAGAAGGAAGGAAGGATAGAAGGAAGGAAGGAAGGAGGAAAGGGAAACATTTTTAAACATTTTCTTGTTTTTATTGTATTCTGTTTCTCCGTTTTTGTTACATGGGGTGGGGCCGGGAATCGAACCGAGGTCCTCCGGCATAGCAGGCAAGCACTTTGCCCGCTGAGCCACCGCGGCCCGCCCTCCTTTTATCTATGATATGGACAGATGAGTAAAAAATATGGATAAGAAATAAACAAATAATAGTGGAAACAAAGGTTAAAATAAATTGAGTACATTGAAATAGTAGTGGTCAATGAGAGGGAGGGGCAAGGAGTATGACATGTATGAGTTTTTTCTTTTTGCTTTATTTTACTGGAGAGATGTAAACGTCCAAAATAATGATCATGGTGATGAATACACAATTGTGATAATATTTTGAGCCAATGATTGTAACCATGTGAAGGATGTTTTTATGTTTGTTTGTTGTTTACAATAAAATGTTTTTTAAAAAGTGTTGAATCATCATCATTATTATTTATAAATAACAATTTTATGCTTCTTTCTTTATGTGCTCTGTGTAAGAAACATTTGCTTGTGTCTAGGTCTCAAATACTTTCTTCTATGTTTTCTACTATATGTCATTTAAATTTAGGTTTTTACATTTAAGTGAATGGTCCATTTTAAATTCATTTTTATGTATGGTGTAAGGCAAGGGACAATGTTATTTTTTTTCTGTACCTATTTCCAATTGAATCATCACCATATACTGAAAAAGACTTTCCTCTATTGAAATGTCTTGGAGTTTTGTCAAATACAAAATATATGTGGATTTATTTCTGTTTCATTTGTCTATTTGTCTTTCTTTTGTTAATATGGAGCTGTCCTTATGTAGTTTTAGAGCAAGTCTAAAAATCGGTTAAGGTAAGTTTTTTTTTAAAAAAACCACCTTGTTTACACTAGTCCCCTTGCAGTTCAATAAAAATTTTGTGATTGGTTCATCAACACCTTCAAAAAACCTTTCATGACTTTGATTGGGATCACATTGAATCTATAAATCAATTTTGGAGAATTTCTGTTTATATTATTTGGAGTCTTTGGATCCATGAACATTGTTTATCAATTGTGCTAATTTGAAATGATGTATGTACCCTAGAAAAGCCATGTTTTAATCCTAATCCCATTTTATAAAGGCAGCCATTTCTTCTAAACCCTAATCAGCATTGTATGTTTGAAACTGTAATTAGATCATCTCCCTGGAGATGTGATTTAAACAAGAGTGGTTCTTAAGCTGGATTAGGTGGAGGCGTGTCTCCACCCATTTGGGTGGGTCTTTATTATTTCTGGAGTCCTATAAAAAGGAAACATTTTAGAAAATGAGAGAGATTTCTGAGAGAGCAGAGAATGACATAGCCATGAGAAGCAGAGAGTCTACCAGCCAGCAACCTTTGGAGATGAAGAAGGAAAATGCCTCCCAGGGAGCTTCATGAAACAGGAAGCCAGGAGAAGAAGCTAGCAGATGACACCATGTTCACCATGTGCTCTTCCAGATGAGAGAGAAACCCTGACCGTGTTCACTAAGAGTAAAACCCTGAACTTCATTGGCCTTTGTGAACCAAGGTGTCTTCCTCTGGATGCTTTTGAGTGGACATTTCTATAGACTTGTTTCAATTGGGACATTATCTTGGCCTTAGAACTGTGAACTAGCAACTTATTAAATTCCCCTTTTTAAAAGCCATTCAATTTCTGGTACATTGCATTCCAGCAGCTAGCAAACTAGAACATCTATGTCTCTATGTATTTTTGTTTTTAATTTTATTGTCACCTCTTAATAGGTTACAGGGCCTGGCTTGGAAGTTCAGAATTATGGACTCCAGAAAGGAACATTTTACTTGTTTTTTTAATTATACTTTATTCTTTCCTGGAAAATAGCAACCTGGGACAGCTGTGTTTAAAACTTTTCTATGTACAATCTATATTTTCTTTAGACATATCTGCTTAATGGGACCAACATGTCATAATCATGGTACAAAACACCAAATTCTTTTAAATCTCATATTGATTCTATAATCAAATCAATGAAAAATTCCATATCAAACTTCCAAATACATCTTTGCTTGGTGCATGGGATTTGTTACTGCTTCATTGTATTCACAAATGTCCCTAAAACAAATCTCAAGCCCCAAAATAGCTTCCTGTTTTTATTGTATTCCATGATTTAGTGATTCTAAGTTTACTGAGAATGAGTTGGAAGGCATTGCCTCCTTTTTTAGTTAGATTATTGATTTGAGATCTCTGTTCAGTTTTAAATTAAGCATTTAAAACCATAAATTTCTCTTTAAGCCCTACTTTCATTGAATCCCCTGTGGTTTGGTATTTTGTGTTTATGGTTTCATTCATCCTACAGTAATATCTTGTTTGTTTTTTCTTTCACCCATCAGTTGTTTAGGAGTGTGTTGTTTAATTTCCATATATTGGGGAACTTCTCAAATTTCCTACTGTTTTTTGAATTTTGAATTTTATCCCATTGTGACCAGAAAACATACATTATATGATTTCACCTTTTATATCATTGAGTCTTATTTTATGGCCTAACATATGTCTATCATGGAGAATGTTCCATGAGCACCTGAGAGAGTGTTTATTCTTCTGTCATGTGCTGGGATGTTCTGTAGGTGTCTGTTAAGTCTTATTGGTTTATAATGGTGTTCAAGTCTTCTCTTTTCTTGCTAACTGTGGTAGCTGGAATTATGCACCCAAGAAAAACAGGTTCTTAATCTTAATCCATTCCTCTAGGTGTGAACCCATTTTAAACAGGACCTTTTTTTAAAAAAAAAAACTTTTTTATTGTATAGTATAACATATCTACAAAGCAAAGAAATAAAAAAGCAATAGTTTTCAAAGCACTCTTCAACAAGTAGTTACAGGACAGATCCCAGAGTTTGTCATGGGTTACCATATGATCCTCTCAGATTTTTCCTTGTAGCTGCTCCAGAACATTGGAGGCTAGAATGAATATATGTTTTAATCATCACTTTTTATGAAAAATAATATATCTACAAAAAAGCAATAAATTTCAAAGCACCCCACAACAATTAGTTGTAGAACATATTTCAGAGTTTGGTATGGGTTGCAATTCCACAATTTTAGGTTTTTACTTCTAGCTTCTCTAAGGTACTGAAAACTAAAAGAAATATCAATATAATGATTCAGCAACCATACTCATTTGTTAAACCCTACCTTCTCTGTATAACTCCACCATCACCTTTGATCTTTCTCCCACTCTTTAGGGGTATTTGGGCTATGCCCATTCTAACTTTTTCATGTTGGAAGAGCTTTCAATGATGAGTTGGGAGATGGAACTAGCTAATGTTCTGAAAAGGCTAGGCTCTCTAGGTTTCAGAATTTATCTGGTCCAGGGACCCATAAAGTTACCCTAGTGCATGGTACCTTTGTAGAATCTTATATATTGCCCTAGGTGTTCTTTAGGATTGGCTGGAATGGTTTTGGTTGGGATTCAGAAAGTTATGATAGGTGGCAATATCTAGCTTAAGTTTGCTTAAGAACAACATCTAGAATAGCCTCTTCACTCTATTTGAACTCTCTCAGCCACTGATACTTTATTTGTTACACTTCTTTCCCCCCATTTTTTTAGGATGGCATTGTTGATCCCACAGTGCCAGGGCCAGACTCATTCCTGGGAGTCTTCTCCCATGCCACCAGGGAGACTTTCACTCTTGGATGTCATGTCCTTCATAGGAGGGAAGGCAATGATTTTACTTGCAGAGTTGGGCTTAGAAAGAATGAGACCATAACTGAGCAACAAAAGAGGTCCTCCAAAGGTGACTCTTAAGAACATCTATAGGTAGGCAAACTTCTCCACTATATACATAGCTTCACAAGAGCAAGCCTTGAGATCAAGGGCTTGGCCTATTGCTTTGGGTGTCCCTAATGTTTGACACAGTATCAGGGGTTTCCCTGTTGATAAAGTTTAATAGTTCCATATTTTTTTGCCATCCCTCAAGGAACTTTGCCAAAACTTTTTTATTATCTGCTTAATGTATTCTAGGATATATCTAGGTATTACATTAAGCTATACAGGATTAAAGGCCCTCATTTTTATTTAGGGCTACCTGTGTTTCAATTGTTTAAATGAGCTATCTAGATGAGTTGAGTTAGATTATGTACTAAAGGAAATTTAGGTTCTAGATAAAATAAACTTTTCTTCCTTTGGTGTCAAAGAATAAGTGAGTTTCCAAAATATAGACAATGCCTTCCTTACCCCTGTGTTCTGAATTACCTTAATTCTGACCTGATTGCCTTTGTTCTTTTCCCTAAATACCAGGCTATACATATATAAAACAGCCTCTAAAAATCCAGAAATAATAATTACCATTCTGGACAGAAAGTGACTGCTACAAGAGCTTACAATCTAGAGCTCTGTTTTCTTATAAGCATTTTCTAAATGAGACAATACAATAATTACTCTTTCATTTCTGGCTTATTTTGACTCAGCAAATGCCCCATAGGTTCATTCACAAGGTTGTATGCCTCACAACTTTGTTCCTTTTTGTAGCAGCACAATATTTGATCACATGTATATATCGTCATTCTGCAATCTACTTCTCAGTCAGTGCATCATTCTGCCATATTTACCATGGTCATATAAGTGGAGTCATACAGTATCCATCTTTTTGTGTCTGGCTTATTTCACTGAGCATTATGTCTTCAAGGCTCATCCATCATGTCATGTTGCTTCAGGACATCATTTTGTCTTACTGCTGCATAATATTCCATCATATGTATATATCACATTTTGTTGATCCACTCGTCTGTTGATGGGCACTTGGATTGTTCCCATCTTTTGGCAATTGTGAATAATACTGCTATGAACATCAGTGTACAAATGAATGTTAATGTCACTGCTTTTTAGCTCTTTTGTGTATATACCGAGTAGTGCTATTGCTGGGTCATAGGGCAACTTGATATTTAGTTTCCTAAGGAAACACCAAACTATCTTTCATAGTGGCTGTACCTATTATACATTCCAATCAGCAGTGAAAAAGTGTCTCAATTTCTCCATATCCTCTCCAACATTTGTAGTTTCCTGTTTAATAGCAGCCATTCTTTTAGGTGTGAGGTGGTATCTCATTGTAATCTTTCCCTTATAGCCAATGAAAAGGAACATCTCTTCAATGTTTTTGAGCAATCTGTTTTTGATCTTCAGAAAAATGCCTATTCATATCTTTAGCCCATTTTATAATTGGGTTGTTTGTTCTTTTGTTGTTGAGTTGTATGATTTCTTTGTATAGACAGGAAATCAAACATTTGTCCGATATGTGATTTCCAAATATTTTCTCCCATTGAGTTGGCTGCCTCTTCACCTTTTTGTCAAAGTCTTTTGAAGTACAGAAACATTTGATTTTGAGGCGTTCCCATTTATCTATTTTCTTTTGTTGCTTGTGCTTTGTTAAGTGTAAAGTTTAGGAAGCTACCTCCTATTACTAGGTCTTGAAGATGTTTCCCTACATTTTCTTCTAGAAGCTTTATGGTGCTAGTTCTTACATTTAGGTATTTGATCCACTTTGAGTTAATTTTTGTGTAGGGTGTAAGATAGGGGTCCTCTTTCATTCTTTTGGTTATTGATATCTGGTTCTTCCATGCCCAATTATTGAAAAGACTATTTTGTCCCAGTTCAGAGGATCTGGGGGCCTTGCATCAGTTGATCATAGATTTGGTGGTCTATTTCTGCACTCGCAATTCTATTCCATTGGTCAATACTTCTGTCTTTGTTCCAGTACCATGCTGTCTTGACCACTGTGGCTTTATAATAAGTTTAAAATTAGAAGGTATTAATCCTCCCACTTCATTCTTCTTTTTTTAGAGTGCTTTTAGCTATTTGGGGTTGTTTTCCCTTCCAGATGAATTTGGTAAATAGCTTTTCCAAATCTTCAAAGTAGGCTGTTGGAATTTTGTTTTGTACTGCATTGAATTGCAGATCAATTTGGGTAGAATTCGCATCTTAACTATATTTAACATATCTATTCATGAGCAGGGAATGCCTTTCCACTTATTTAGATCTTTGATTTCTTTTAGCAAAGTTATGAAGTTCTCTGCGTACACATCCTTTCCATCCCTAGTTAAGTTCATTCCTAAGTACTTGATTCTTTTAGTTGCTATTTTGAATGGATTTTTTTTCCTTAACCAACTCCTGTTGCTGTGAACATTGGTGTACAAATGTCTGTTTCTGTCACTGCTTTCAGCTCTTTTGGGTATATACAGAGTAATGCTATTGCCAGGCCTTAGGCAGCTCAATATTTAGCTTCCTAAGGAAATGCCAAATGGTCCTCCATAGTGGCTGTACCATTATACATTCCCACCAGCGGTGGATAAATGTTCCAATTTCTCCACATCTTCCTCAGTTAGGTCATTGTTTGTATTTAGAAATGTTACTGATTTTTACACTTTAATTTTATATCCTGCCACCTGGTTGAATTTGTTTATTAGCTTGAGTAATTTTGTTTAGATTTCTTAGGATTTTCCAAGTATAGTATCATGTTATCTGCAAATAATGAAAGTTTTACTTCTTCCTTTCCAATTTGGGTGCCTTTTTTTTTTTTTGTCCAGCCTCATTTCTGTAGCTAGAACTTCTAGTACAATGTTGAATAATATGGTGACAGTGGGCATCCTTGTCTTGTATCTGATCTTAGGGGAAAAGCCTTCAGTCTCTCTCCATTGAGTATGATGCTATCAGTTCTTCATATGTGCCCTTTATCATTTTGAGGAAATTACCTTTATTCCTACCTTTGAAGTGTTTTTATCAGAAAAAGATGTTGAATTTTGTTGAATGCTTTTTCAACATCAATTGAGATGATCATGTGAATTTTCCCTTTCAATTTGTTAATGTGCTGTATTACATTAATTGATTTTCTTGTGCTGAATCATCCTTCCATTTCTAGCATAAACCCCCACTTGGTCGTGGTGTATAATTCTTGTAATCTGTGATTGTATTCAATTTGCTAGTATTTTCTTGAGAAGTTTTGCATCTGTGTTCATTAGGGAGATTGGCCTGTAGTTTTCCTTTCTTATAGCATCTTTACCCGGTTTGGGTATTAAAATGATATTAGCTTCATAAAATGAGTTAGATAATGTACCTTTTCCCTCAGTTTTTTGGAAAGTTTGAGCAGGACTGGTGTTAGTTCTTTTTGTAATATTTGATAAAATTCACCTGTGAAGCCATCTGGCCCTGGGCTTTTCTTTGTAGGAAGATTTTGATGACTGATTGAATATCTTTGATTGTGATTGGTTTGTTGAGATCTTCTATTTCTTCCTAAGTCAGTGTAGCTTGTTTGTGTGTCTCCAGGAATTTGTCCATTTCATCTAAGTTGTCTAGTTTTTTGGCCTATAGCTGTTCATAGTATAATCTTATGATTTTTTTTATTTATTCAGGGTCTGTGATAATGCACCCCTTCTCATTTCTGATTTCATTTATTTGCATCCTATCTCATTTTTTCTTTGTCAGCCTTGCTAGTGGCCCATCGATTTTATTGATTTTCTCAAAGAACCAACTCTTGGTTTTATTGATTCTTTCTATTGTTCTTTTGTTTTCCCATTTATTTAACTCTGCTTTAATCCTTGTTATTACTCTTCTTCTATTTGCTTTGGGGTTAGTTTGCTGTTTTTCTCAAGTTCTTCCAGGTGAGCAGTTAAGTCCTGAATTTTTGCTCTTTCTTTTTTTTTTTAATATAGGTATAGAGCAGTAAATTTCCCTTTCAGCACAACCTTTGCCACAACACATAAGTTCTGATATGTTGTATTCTCATATTCATTTGTCTTCAGATAGCTGTTAATTTCTCTAGCAATTTCTTCTTTGACCCACTGGTTGTTTAAGAGTGTGTTATTTAAACTCCATATATTTGTGAATGTTCTTATTTTTTGCTGGTTATTGATATCCAGCTTCACCCCATTGTGATCAGAAAAAGTGCTTTAAATAATTTCAATGTTTTTGAATTTATAAAGACCTGTTTTGTGTCCCAGCATATGATCTATCCTGGAGAACGTTCCATGAGCACTAGAGAAGAATGTATATCCTGGTGTTTGTGGGTGTAATGACCTCTATCTGTCTGCTAGGTCTAATTCATTTATCAAGTTGTTTAACTTCTCTATTTCCTTGTTGATCTTCTGTCTGGTTGTTCTATCTATAGAGAAGAGTGGTGTATTGAAGTCTCCTACTATTACTGTTGAAACATCTATCACTTCCTTCAGTTTTGCCAGTGTCTGCCTCAGGTACTTTTGGAGCTCCTTGATTGGGAGCATAAACATTTATGATTGTTATTTCTTCTTGGTGAATTGTCCCTTTTATTAATATATAGTGTCCTTCTTTGTGTCTTATGATGTTTTTACATTTAAAGTCTATTTTGTCTGATATTGATGTAGCTATTCCTGCTTTCTTTTGGTTACAGCTTGTGTAGAACATCTTTTTCCATCCTTTCACTTTCAATCAATTTGTATCCTTGTGTCTAAGATGACATAACAGCATGCAGTTGGATTATGTTTCTTTATACATTCTGTCAATTTGTATCTTTTAATTGGTAGTTTAGTCCATTGACATTCAAAGTTATTTACTGATAAGGCATTTCTTGAATCTATCATCTTATCTTTTGGATTTTGTCAGGTATATATATTCTTTTCCCTCTTTCTCTTTTCATCCTTTAATTACCCTTAGTGGTACTCTTCAATTCTGTGCCTTCCTCCAGATCTCCCTCTCCTGTCTTTTTTTTTTTTTTTTTTTTTGGCAGAACTCCTTTCAGTATTTCTTGTGGGGCCCATCTCTTGTTGACAGATTCTTTCAGGATTTGTTTGTCTATGAAAATTTTAATCTCTCCCTCAGTTTTGAAGGACAGTTTGGCTGAGTACAGAACTCTTGGTTGGAAGTCTTTCTCTTTCAGAATCTTAAATATATCATACCACTGACTTCTCTCCTCAGTAATGCCAGTGGAGTAGTCTGAACTCAGTCTTAGGTGGTTTTCCTTGTATGTAGTAGATTGTTTTTCTTTTGCTGCTTTCAGGATTTTCTGCTTCTCTTCAACATTTGACAGACTGATTAGTATGTATCTTGGGGAAGACCTATTTGGATTTTATAAACCCTTAATAAGGGTTGGAAAATTTCCCCTCATTATATGCTCAACTAATCGTCCTATCCCTTTACTGTTCTGTTCTCCTTCTCCTTCTGGGGCACCAATGATTCTTATATTTCTGCTCTTTGTTTTGTCCATCATTTTCCTGAGATTCAATTCAAAATTTTCCATCATTTTGCCATTTGCTGTTTTGATTGTTCAAAATTAGTTGTCCTTTAGTTTGCCTATTTTTCTTCTGCCTCTTCAAATCTGATGTTGTGTGTTTCTAATATGTTTTTTATTTGATCTACAGCATCTTTAATCTCTGTGATATGTTATTTTTCTATTTATTCTTTCAAGTTCCTCTTTATGTCCTTCTAGCATCTTCTTGTTCTCCTTTATGTCACTACCCATCCCATTTATTTTATTTAATAGATTTATAAGAACATCTTTGATTAGCTGTTCCAAAGTCTGTGTCTCCTCCAGTGTTTTAATTTAGTCATCAGGCTGGGTTATATCTGTCTGCATCTTGATATGCTCAGTGATCTTCTGTTGTCTTTGCAGTATGTAAACAGCTTGGTTGGTTTACTTTGTAAGTTGATTTCCTTCATAGTCTAAAGCTTTGTATTTGCAGGATGGATGTGAAGCAAGATGCAATGCATGGGGCATGACACAACGGTGCAGTGATGCATTATAGCACAGGTATAGGCACAGGTTGGGGACACTACGCTGGTGCCTTTGATCATGGAGTGCATGTCACGGGGTTGTAGAGGTGTGGTGCAGGTGCTGTGGGTATGTGGTGCAGCTCAGAAGACCTTGGAGTGCAGGAGCAGGGTGAGGCATGGGGGATACAGAAGTAGAGCATTCCTAATCCTGGTCTCCCCATCCGTGCACTCACAAGGGCGCCAGGCTTCCATTTGGAAAGGGGGGCACTAGGGTGTCTCACCAACCAGATGGTCTCTGGTTCTCTTCATCTCAGTTCTTAAGCTTTTGCAACCAGGGCATCCTTATATGGTGCAGATGACCTTCCTGGGTCACTTATACCCTAGAATCACCATCTCAGTCACCTTTTCAATCCCTTCTCCAGCTGTTCCTTGGAGTAGGAATGAACTCGACCTATCCTATTCCCCCATCTTCCCAGAATTCTCTATTCTGCCATCTTCCTGGAACGCTGGGTCCAGCCCTTTTCCAGTATTTTGTGCTGTCTGACTCAAAAGCCCTCTTTTTTTCATCAGCCCCACCCTTTCTCTGTTAGGGCAAAAACTCCTAGTTAATGCTTACTACAGGTTTATCTGATCTGGGGGCCTATTTTTAGTAGTCAGAATTTGATAATTAATTCCACAAGTGGAACTTGGCTGAGCTAAGTTCTTGCTCTTAGTAAAGTCTGTTTCCTTTCCCCTTGGGGAACCAGGCTGCCATGCCTGTGGGGTAGGGATGTTGGCCTCCGTGGCTTGGGGGACTTACAGTTCTTTGTGGGGTCTCAGCCAGTCTAGCTTGTCTAGACAGGTGTATGCCATGTGTCTGGTTGCTAATGTAGCCCCAGAAGTTGTTCTGTACTGTTCCAGGCTATTTACTAGCTTCTCTGTAGGACAAACTAAATTCCACACCTCACTAAGCCACCATCTTGCCCCCATCCCTTCCATAATTTTTTATGAGAAATTGGAACTTAATTTTATTGAGCACCCTTATATGTGATGGATAGTTTTTTCTCTTGCTTTCAGAATTCTCTCTTTGTCTTTGGGATTTGATGTTCTGATTAGTATGTGTCTTGGGGTAGGTCTATTTGGATTTATTCTATTTGGAGTATTTTGTACTTCTTGTATGTGTATATTTATGTCTTTCATTTGAGTTGGTGAGTTTTCAGCCATTATTTCCTCAAATATTCTTTCTTCTCCTTTTCCCACCTTTTCTCCTTCTGGGATACCCACGATGTATATGTTTGTGCACTTCATGCTGTCATTCAGTTCCCTGACACCCTGCTCAAATTTTGTCCATTCTTTACTGTGCTCTTTTGTCTATTTGATTTCAGATGTCCTGTCTTCTAAGCCATTGATCATTTCTCCTGCCTGTTCAGATCTGCTGTTGTATGCTTCTAGGGTATTTTTAATCTCATCTATTGTGTCTTTCATCCCCCTCCATTCTGTTTCTTTTTCTTTGCGTGCTTTCAAATTCTTCTTTATGTTCACCCATTGTCTTCTTAATATCCTGTATCACTTAAGTCATATTTTCCTTCATATCCTTGAATTGGTTCAGGAGATTCATTTGAACATCTTTGATTAGTTGTTTCAAGTTCTCTATCTCCTTTGCCTTTTTAATTTATTCTTTTGACTGGGCCATATCTTCCAGTTCCTTGGTATGGCTTGTAATTTTTGCTGATATCTGGGTCTCTGATTATCTTGTTGAGATTATTCTGAAGGTTGGTTTCTCTCTCTTGTCTAGGATTTTGTTTTTGTTTTGGTTTGTGTTAAGGCTCTTTGACTCATTGTTCATTAGCATTTCCCAACTATATCAGGGCTAATTTTGGCTGGGAAATACTCATGCTGGGAATGCAGACCAGTTCCAAAGGGCTCTGGGGAGAGGTCAGGAAAGATGCCAAAAAACCTTTTTTCCAGGTGCAGTCTTGTGCAGCATCTTATGCTATTCACCAAGAAGCCTTTTTTTTTTTTTACTTTTAAAAAGAGAATTTATTAAGTTGCAAGTTGCTATAAAAATGTCCAAATTAAGGCATTCAAAGACATATACTTTGGTTCAAGAAAGGCCAATGGGTCTGGAACACCTCTGTCATTTGGAAAGGCATGTGGCTGGCATCGCTGGGGTCTCTGGCTTCTCCCTTCAAAGGACTTCCCTGGGGGCATTTTCCTTCTGCATCTCCAAAGGTCTCTGGCTGTGTGGGCTCTGTTGGCTCTGAAGCTTTTTCCAAAATTGTTCCCTCTTACAAGGCTCCAGTAAGCAATCTTACCTTGAATGGGTGGACAGACATCTCCGTGAAAACCATCTAATCAAAGGTTATCATTCACATTTGGGTGTGTCACATCTCAGTGGAAACAAAAAAATGATACCACTCAGAAATACTGAATAAGGATTAAAGGACATGGATTTTTCTGGGGTACATGACAGTTTCAAACTGGCACAATGAATGAGTGAGTAAGTGAAAAGGAGACTACAAATTTCCTCTTTGTATACTGATTTCATTAAACAATGCTTTCACTTGTTTTACTGATTATAAATTTGATCTTTTGAACATCCAACCCACCCTTTTTTTGTCTTTTACATGAGAATATCCTAATATACTTAGTGAAGTGTTGAAATTGAGATATAGCATAGTTTGAAAATTTCCTCTTTAGGAATTTTATCATTAAGGAATATGATTTTGTCATAATTTGTTCTTTTTTAAAACAGTTTTTATTGTTAAAGATAACATATATACAAAGAAAAGAAAGAAAGGGCAATGATTTTCAAACTACAGTTCAACAAATAGTTACAGAACAGATTTCAGAGTTTGTTATGGGTTACCATTCCTCTATTTCAGGCTTTTCCTTCTATCCACTCCAAAACACTGGAGGCTAGAATTTTTTTTTCTTTTTTGTGAAAAATAACATATATACAAATAGGCAATAAGTTTCAAAACACATCACAACAATTAGTTGTAGAAAAGATTTCAGAGTTTGGTAGGGGTTACAATTCCACAAATGTAAAAACCTAAAATGGTTTTTACTTAGGTAAAAACCTAAAATGGTTTTTACTTCTAGCTGCTCTAAGATAGTGGAGACTAAAGGAAATATCAATATAATGATTCAGCAATCATATTCATTTGTTAAACCCTACCTTCTCTATATAAGTCTATCATCACCTTTGATCTTTCTCCCACTTTTTAGGGGTATTTGGGCTATGTCAATTCTAATTTTTTCATGTTGGAAGGGGCTGTCAATATGGGATGGGGGATAGAACTAGTTGATGTTCTGGAGAGTTTGGCCCCTCTAGGTTTCAGGACTTTTCTGGTCCAGGAACCCACCTGGAGGCTGTAGGTTTCTGGAACACCAAGAAGCCTTTTTGATGGCTTTCTGAAAGAGTGCTTTCCAAGCTTGCATAGCAGATGGTGCTCTTCTGCAACCTATTGTCCATAGCTGTAAAACAGCAGGTATTTTTTTTAGTCCTTTTGTGTTTCTGCCTCTGATGTGGTTCAAAGCAATGGCACAGGTGGTGCCGTCCAGTAAGGATGAAAGCAGCAGGACAGAGTGGTTTAAATTTTCCAGCTAATGGTTGGCTCAGTACTAGGCCACGTTCCCTTCTGTTCCTGGGGAGGGGGACATCCATGACTCTCCAAGTCCACATCAGCCTCCCAGGCAGGGACCAAGCTGGCCAGAAGCTGTTTGCCTTGAGGAGATGGATGCCAGGAGCTTTGGGCACCTAAGTTACTCACAGTTCTTCATAAAGTTAGTTTCTTAGTCCTGCTCTTCTCTGGATGTTGTGCAGTATTCCCCTGGTCTCTGAAGCCCAGAACAGTTGTTTCAAGCAGTTTCTGCCTGTCCGTTAGCTGTTTGGGGGAGAGAAGTGAGCCCTGCAACTCCCTATTCCACCATATTCCCAATGGTAGCCCAATTTTTAATTCAGTTCTTTGCCATCTTATATTGACTGACAAGAGTTCTCTATATATCTGAATGTGGGTTCTTTGATATATGTATTGCAAATATTTTATCGATTTCTGTGGTTCACCTTTTTGTTCTCTTATTAGTTTCTTTTGAATAATAGGAGTTTTGATTTCTTATGAAGTATAAATCAGCAGTTTTTCTTTCATGTTTTATACATTGTATGCTCGAGCTAAAAGAGTTTTGCTAGCCCTGATGTCTCAAAGATTTTCTTCTATGTTTTCCACTGAATGTCATGTAAGTTTATGTTTTAAATTTATGTTACGATATATTTTGAGCTAGCTTTTCTGTATGGTGACATGTAAGGGACAATGTTTTTTTTTCCTATCTACTCTGAATTTATTAAGGTCTATGATTTCTTTTAGCAATGGCTTGTCATTTTATCATGTACATATCTTGAACATCATTTGTCATAGTTACTCATAAGCAGATTGCATTTTTGGCCCTACTGTAAAGGAATTTTTTAAAGTTCCTTTTCCAAATCTGCAGCTAGAATATAAGAACATAATTAATACAATCTTGTGTCCTGCATCCTTGCCAAATTCATTTCTTATTTCCAGTAATTTTTTGTTGGATTCTCTGGAATTTTCTACATAAACAGTCATCTGCAAATAGGAACAATCTTGCATCTTCCACTCAAATTTTATGTGTTTTATTTTATTATTTTGCCTTATTGCAATATTAAGGCCTCAAGTCCAATGCTGAAGAAAAGTGGTGAAAGCAGAAATATTTGTTATTTTTCCACTCTCAGGGGGAGTAATGCCAGCTTGAAAGGTTGGCTGTACAATCTTGATTGGTATCTGTATTAGTTTCCTGCCACTGGAATAATCAATCACAAACTTAGTGGCTTAAAATCAACACAAAATCTTGTAACCCACAGTTCTGTAGGTCACATTTCCAAAATGAGTCATAGGACTAATATCAAGGTACCAGAGGTCTGTATTCTTTCTACAGACTCTAGGAAATGATCCATTTCCTTGCCTTTCCCTGCTTCTAGAGGCCCCTGAAAACACTGGGTTATGGACCAATCCCAAATCTGCCACCTCTCTGGTTTTCCCCTTCTTTCTCCCTCTTCCATTTATCAGGGCCCTTATCATTACATGGCCCACCCACATAATTCAGTAAAATCTACCCATCTAAAGGTCATCTTATAATAACTTTAATTTCACCTGAAACCTTAATTATCATTTGCCATATAATTTAACATATTCATTGGATCTGGGAAGTAGGACCTTTACATTATCTTACCTATTGCAATGCCCTTTAGCAGTTGGAGGAAGTTCTCTTCTATTCCTTGTTTGCTGAGAGTTAGAACAATTACTTCTTTACACTTAAAACTATTCAGATTTTCCTTTTCTTCTTGTGTTAGTTGGGTAAGTTGTATTTTTTAATAGAAAATTTCCAATTCACCTAAGGTGTCAAATTTCTGGAATAAAATGGTTTATAGTATTGGTTTATTAGTATTTTTACATTTGCAGAATCTTTTAATTTTGATATTGTTGATTTGTGTTTTCTCTTTTTTTCTTGATCTGTCTAGCTAAGAGTTTATCATTTTGATGACCTTTTCAAAGGATGAGCTTTTGCTTTATTAATTATCTGCATTGTCAGACTATTTTTCTGAATTTATTATGTATTTTTTTTGGCATGGCCAGACACCGGGAATCGAACCCAGGCTCCGGCATGGCAGGCGTGAGCCACCGTGGTCTGCCCTAGTATAAATAGTTTCCTTCTTTATACTTACTTTATAATTGCACTGCTTTTCTTTTCCTACCACTTGAGGTGAAAATGGAGATCATTTATTTTAGAATTCTGGTTATTCAAATAATTGTTGTCTCATGAAAGTTATCATTTATCTCTTAATACTTCAAGATTTTATACACTGGAGTTTCACCAGTTGGATTATGATGTGTCTAGGGATAGGTTTCTTTGAATTTATCTTAAGAATTTGCTGAAGTAGTAAATCTACAAATATGTTTCATCATATTTATGAAATTGAAGGTCATTACTATTTTCCAAATAATTCCCTTCCCTAATCACTTTCCCCTCTTGCATCTTGATTTGCATTTTGACTATATGTAAGTTTGACCTTTTGATTTTGCCCAACAGGTTCTTGAAGCTCTACCAATATCTTTTAACTAACTTCTCTCTGCTGTTATATTGGTGTATTTTCAAATTCATGAATCTTTCCTCTTCTTTTAAGTTCATCTGGTGTGTTTTCAATTGCAGATATTATGCTTTTCAGTCTTAAAACTTCCATTTTGTTATGTTTAAAAGTTGCTATTTACCTGCTGAAGAAATCCTGTTGTTCTATTCCCTTTGAGTTTATTTTCCTTTACCTTACTGAACATAGTTATAATAGTTTAATTAAACTTTGATAATTTTGAAGGATCCTATAATTTTATAGGATCTCTCATTGGCCACCTGTTGATGGTATTTATCCCTTAGAGTTGCACACATTTTCCTGGTTCTTTGTTGAATAATTTTTTAACTGTTTTGGACTGCGTGAGTATTATGTTGTTTTCCACTATAACCCTCCTGTCATAATCTGCTAGAGAATGTTGACCATTTTTTTAGAAGGCAGTCAACCTGGTTAGGTTTAGCATGTAGTTGCTGTTTCATTGTCTATGTATGATGGTCCAGATATCACCAATGTTAATTTGGATCTTTGCCATACATACTCAGGGAATAGGCTGAGACAACTTTAGGGAATTTCTTTCTGTGGTTGTCTCCCATTGAATTTCCCATTCCACACTCTGTGCCCTTCAAGGGCTACTTCTTCTGTTTCCCCAGGCCAGAAAAATAAGTCTTCTCTTCTGAAACTCAGACGACTTATGTGACATTGAAAGAGAGAAAGAAAGCACAAGAGATCATAAGAGGAAAAAATTGGAAATCACCCTCCTATAGAACACATCTCTAGGTTCTGGCTCCTCTCCAATATTTATGTGGTTTTGTTTACTTTCAGAGTCCTTGGGCAGTTGTTTTTAACATTTTGCCTAAATTTTAGCTTTAATCAGTGAGAAGAAAGGGTTCTGACATAATGGACTGGAATTTATACATTGAATTATTAATTTCAAATTTTAATTTGAAAAAAATTATTTGATTCATTTTCATAAATACTTAGCTGACTTAATAGTTCTTTAATATTTGCTCATGTTTTAAATCTCTTAATTATTCCATTTGTGTTATGCTTATATTATGTGTATGGTTTTGCCAATGTCCAGAGTATTAGAGAGCTAATTTGGTTCTCTTTATTTTCTACAGAAACTAAGTTTTTGAATGGTCTGTAAATGTATATTTTGTGATCAAGTATACCAGATATTAATTTTGAGAATTTTTCAAGAGGAATTTTCATTTAATTTTCACCTGCTCTGGAGCACTAAAAATTGAGCATTGGATAGTCTGACATGACACACATTTGTTAAAATTGAAGTCCAAACCTACACAAAGGAAAACTTTCATCACCAGCCAATCATGGCAGAAAATAACTGGTTTCATTCTCTCCTTTGCTACCTGCCACTTTTCATCTAATCCATATTTTCTTTTGAGTAGATATTTAAAGGTCTTTCTGTGAGTCTCTCAATTCCAACCTTTCACCTGTATGGACCCAAGACCTTGCCTGTCTTAGAGTAAATAAATGTCAATTATCTGGGTTATCAGTGAATGCCTCAAAGGAAGCATAGGCTTTACAGTTTGCTTAAATTCTGGTTCTAGAACTTCTTCATATTGGACCCTGTGATTATACTTATCTTTGGAAGCTAACTTAGGAATTTAAATGAATGTTTCTTAGTTGATCCAGAATTTAGAGCAGGAAGTTTTCAGATTGATGACTCTTTCATGTAACTGAGAGCAACAAAACTGACATTTATACATGGAAGAAATGTGATTTGCAGACTCACTTCATGCAAAAAATGTATTGGAGAAAAATATGTTTGGTGCAAAATCCTGACCTTGTGATGTTTATATTCTGTACTGTATCTGATATGCTATAACAATAATAATATTACATCATATTTTTAAAAGCTGAAATAATGCCATATCCAACATTGTGATAGTCATGTTACTAAGGAGATACTTTAATGGTTAGAATTTTTAACGTTCTATTTTCCAAATCTAATATGTAGAATCAAAAATCTGAATTCATCTATTCTTCCTCCATCTGCCTAAGTTCTTTTTTGAGTTTACATGTAATTTATAAATTTTTTATAAGGGTTAAAAATTTTTGAAAATAGATGGATAATCCCTACTTGTTATTGTTGTGTTGATTTTGCTGATGTTATTTAATTATGTCTGTATGGCAAAGCAGGGCTTTTAATGAAATGTGTATAGGTTTTCTGTAGCCTTGCACATGCTTAATGTTTAAACATTTCCTCATAAAATATATATGTACATATAGTGTAAACATAGACATATATATCCACAAGTTATTTTAATTAGTAAAGTCTTCAGATTGTCAGGGTTTTATCTTCTCTGTTTTTCAATGTTGTTTTCAATAGCGTTCTCTAAATGTATTTGAAATACAGAAAATGGTATTTAGAGCAGAAAACGAAAACACATGGGAAATTATCACCAAATTGATCCCCAAATGTTTCTGTCCCCTTTTGTAATTCGTCCTCCTTGCCACTCCCTGCCTCCTTCCTCCATACCCATCTGATCCCTGATATGTTTCCAGTCATTGAAAAGTTTTACACTTGGTAACAATTCTGATTCTTATGAGTTTGATTTGAAATATTGACCCTTATATTATTGCAGGGAGTTATAGAGCTATATTATCTATTATTTACTTGCCAGCCACATGTATCATAGTAAATAAGTTTACCAGAAAAATCTAACCCCATATAGTTCAGTGAACTAAGAGAGCATATCCTATACCTGGCAATTAATCGTTCTGAAGTCAGTGCTTTGTCTCATCTTGGCAGCAGTTTTCTATCTCTGAATAATTAAACATTTCTTATCCTTCCCCCACATGTGTTTTAAGAACTTGATTACTCGCCTTTCAGTTCTGATTAGCACCAAAGGACGGACTGTGGCAAAGCTGCTGCCCACAAGCATCTGGAGACACAGATGAGCTGGGCTATTGCTCCATGACAGTCCTGAGGGGGAAGAGATGAAGCAGTCCCAAAAGTCCATGAACGCAAAGAAACTCTTGAGCAGCAGAATGGTCTGGGCGGCCCTTTCTTCTGGAGATGCTCTTGGAGAAAGCTAGTTGCTGTGAAGATGCTGGGACCGCCTCTTGTGCCCGCACAGGAGACCCACCGTGTATCCACTTGAAAGGACCACGAGCCCTAGAAGGGAGACATCTCGGAATGTTGCCAATGTGAAAAATGTGAACCTCAAGTTGTAGCTCATCAGACAAAGAGAGCAGGATTTAGTGACAAACAGAAGACTGGCTGAGGTTACGCTGGGGTGGCAACAGTGGAGGTTAAGAAGCGACCGCCAATAGATATTGAAGACCCATAGGAAGAGAAAAAAACACGGGACGTCATTTGAGGATTTATGTTTGAACATGGCCAAACAGGAGGTTCGGGGGCTGAGGGGACGGCCTGGAGGACACTCAGCAGGCAGGTGGTAGAGATGGAGAGGCCCCCCCTCAACCTGTGCAAGAAGATGACTGACTTACACGTGAGGCCATTCCAGAAACTCTGAGATGCAAAAATGTCCGTGGCAATGAACCCCACGGTCAGCTGCAGTACCACGTGGATGAAGGCCAGGTGACTGGTGGGCAGGTCAGTGGGCTTCAGCCTGTGCTCCAGAAGGAAAGTGAGGACATGGAGGAGAAGAAGGACCATGTTGGCTGAGACCCCAGTGGCTATCTGGGAGTAAAAGACATATCTTATGGGAATAAAAATGAAAAGTTCATTGTTTTTATTCATTTCTGTGAGGCAAGAGAAGCATAGAGTAAATGTCTGAGAGAAAAGCAGGAGAAAGTATCTTTATCACAAATCTCACTACCTTCATGTGTCTTGATCAACACTATGGCCATGGTCAGACTAGGTGGTTTCACCAGATGCAAAACTTCTGAATCTTCATTACTCAAGTTCAGTTTCACACTCCCTTGGAAGCCGCCACCAGTCTCCCTAGCCCACCACTTCAAAATCATGGCTGGATTCTGAATCCCATTGCTGGGTTCCCACAGGACCTGAGTATTTCTCTACATTGTAAATTACCTTACTTTATGGAAAGGGTTTCTTATTTACATGCCATTCTTGAGTTGTTCAGGTGCAGCAATGATGTCTTATGCCTTTGTATCTGTAGCACCCTGATAAAATGCTGGGGTCTGAGCACAAGCTTCCCATTTTTGTTGAATTGGAGTCAGGGGATTTCATAAAAGTGGAAATAAGACTCTTTCAAGAAGAGTATCAATGGGAGTAGCCATGCACAATTATATTATCTCAGTGCTCAATTTGTCAAGTCTATTTATTGTGAAACTGTAGTAGTTAGGTTCAGTGTCAGCTTGACCAGGTGATGGTGCCCAGTTGTCCTGCTGTTGTAGATTTAAATCATCAGCATATGGAACTCATCTATGGCTGGTTACGTCTGCCGTAAACTAAAGGGAGTGCCTTCCGCGATGAGTTACATTAAATTTAATTCACTGGAGGCTGAAAAGAGAGATTGGAAGAGAGCTCAGCAGAGCTCAGCAGCCCAACACACCTTAGCTCAGAGCTCAGAACTGGCTCAGACCCAGACATTTAGAGATGCAGAAAAGACACACCCGAGAGAAAGCCATTTGAACTCAGAAGCCGGGAGAGAAGCCCAGCAGGCAACGCGGTGAGCCTTCCCAGATTAGTGAATTTGCAACTAAAGAAGTCCCCTTTATAAAAGCCACTCGATTTCTGGTGTATTGCATTCTGGCAGCCTTAGCAAACTAAAACACCAGACCAAATATATTTTATACATTAACAAATCAAACATTGAGAACTGTAGACTCTGATATCAGACTGCTTGAGTATAAATTTATGATCCATTGTTTAATAAAGGTGTAACATTGAATAGTCATTTAACACATCAGAGCCTTGGTTAGCTCATCTGTGAAATATAGACAGTGACATTATCTAAATTTTAAAGATATTATGTAAGTAAAAGGGTTAAGTTAATGTACCCCAGCATGAAAGAGTTCCTGGCACACAGTGATCCATATAGAAATGTTAGCTATTTGTCTTGTTATATAGTTCCTCAAAAATGAGACTCAGAAAAGCAAATGCAACCTTCTTGAGGATTTACTACTTATTTCCCTGCAAAAAAAAAAAAAAAAGTGAGAAGAGGTGACAGCCAAACTACTGGAATCTTTTAGCAATCTCTGTTCATAGCACTTAAACAGAATTTTATGACTTTTCTCTGAATCTTCCAAGATAACTATACATCCAATAAATTTTTTTATTCCCATGCCAGAAAAACCTGGTCGAAATGAGCTGACTCCACTTACCAATTATTAGCAGGAACACATTCCAAGCTTTAATTTCTCTGCATTCTTTGACATTGGAATCAGAGTGGTAAATATAAGCACAATTTCAATCGATGTGGGGTAATTTATTTTTAAGGTTTTAATTTGAAGATGGTGTCCTCCCCTACCCTGTAGGCTGGTTTTCCATAAGAGGCCAAGCTTTGTTGTCCTTATCAAGTAAGCAATAATATTTCTCCAGCATCATGAGGGGAAAGCATAGAAAGTACACTATAGAATTTGGCAATGACCTATTCCTGGAATATTTTCCTCCATGGAATTCAGGTAGTACTTTAATTTGGGTGATTTAAGTCTTATAAATATGAGGTATAGAGCACTGAAAAATGGGTCCATTCACGTATTCTCACGGATTTTACAAATGCAAAACGAGGGTGAAAAGTTAAATTATTTGCGCAGCTACTCTGAGAACTGTGGTTTTATAGTAGAGGTCACTAAAGGACAACAGAAATATAAGCCACCATGATCATGGTACAGCACTTAAGAATTCAGAGCCTAGGTTGACAGTGGATCTAAACCTTTGGAAGATTTTTTTTATGCTCTAAAATAGGAATTGCATAGTAGCATCATAAAAAGTCTCTTTCCAAATTATTGGGAAGTAAAGTGATGCACTTTCCTCCAGTCACACATTCTGAAAATTTGAACTTGCTCCTGTCATATTCCTAGGAGAAATAACAGAAAAATTATTAATTAATTAGATTATTAATCTAATCTTCCAGTTGTCTACAAGCTTTATGAGGCACATGCTGTCATTTAAGCACACAGCCATAAACGGTCTCCTCTGTTTTCTATGTATTGTAGGCTGCATATATCTTTTTCTGTAAGTTACAAAATCTATACTAATAGTGTACAATTTTAAAACAATGAGATAAAGTCATATAGAAATGAAAATATTGCATTCTCTGTGTATTTCTGTGAAATGTAGGTTTTGCTTTTATTCAGTTCCTTAATAAAACAGCTTACGAACACATTGCATTGTAAAACCAGTCAAGTAGTATGTTTTCATCATCTGTAAATTGAGGGTGTAGGATGATTATATCCAACAGAACAAACATAAATGATTAATGAAAGACAAAAGTGTGTGGCATAATGTTCAGGATAGCATGGGTTAGCTGGATCAGTGATTAAAATCCTGGATGACTTTATTTTCCTAAAGGAGAAATTCCACAATAACAGCAGGGAAAGATGATATCCCTTCTGCAGAGTATTTATGAAATCAGGTGACAAAATATTATGCATTCACAACTACCCCCTTACATATTTTTAAACATTTTTTTATTGTGAAAAATAACATGTATACAAAAAAGCAATAAATTTCTAAGTACATTTTATACAAGTAGTTATATGACAGATTTTAAAGTTTGGTGTGGGTTATAGTTCTATGATTTTTCATATTTTTCTTCTAGCTGTTCTAAGACACTGGAGACCAAAAGAAATATCAATATTGTGATTCAGCAGTCAGATTCATTTGCTAAATGCTATTTTCTCTATTATACTCTTCTCTTTTGTGAAAAATAACATATATACAAAAAAGTGATAAATTTCAGAGTACATGGCAATAATTAGTTGTCGAACAGATTATAATGCTTACATGGAATGCCCAAAATAAGCAACAGAAAATATGATTTAGTCATACTGCTCTCGCCAAACATTGTGGAGCACACAAAACTGTATCAGCAAATGCATATATTTTTATGTCTAAAATGTAAAGAAAGGTATATACCTATTTTGTACTAATATATGATTTCATTACCAAAATTCTAGTGAATATGAAGATTTTCATAAAATTGTGCTAAAATAAATTCCAATAGTGTCTTTTCTCATAGCCATTCTTCATGCTCACACCTGAATCACACGTACTTGTTTGAGAGATGAGGGTAACAGAACATAAACTCTTTGCCACAAGCAGGATGATCTTGTCACTTTCCTCATATAAGGCACTGGGGACACTTGATGCTCAGATGGGAGCTGCCTTGCCTAATGTAGCAAACACATCAATCTTCTTCTACACACTTGAGGAAACAAACTACCCTCAAAAGAGACCTGAGATAATGAACATAACAATATAAATCACAGAAGAAATAACATGGAAGAAAATTCTGAAATGTCACATTTGGAGAGACCACATTATGGAAGAGAAAGGAAAGGCTATCTGGGCAGATTAGAGGAAAAGAAGACATAGATGGAATAAGAAATGTAAGATACAAATCTGAATATGCATTCTGAAATGTTACTACCAGGAACCTCTAGATTTGATAGTGTTCCTTGGGTACCACTGGGAGAAAGGTAACACCTTTAGAAGCCCATGAATAGCGTGATCAAGGAAGCGTTTTCTTTAGATATGATGTCATCCTACAGTTACCCAAATCATGATAATCATGCAATACCTAGTATAAGTAAATGGGCCACAACTAGTGAAGACTGGTAGGACCATTAGGCTTGAGCCAGTGCTCAGAAGAGAAGTGGAAAGTGTAGCAAAAGAAAGAAGCCCTCCCCAGACCCAAATGCCACTTTGGGAGATGATGACCCCATGGGTGGGACAGATGACAGAGTGGAGTGAAGGAGGACAGGGCACATCTGTTTTCTCATTTGCAACATGAGCATGACCATGCAAGCTGCTTAGAGTTGAGATGGTATGGGAATAAGAGAGTTTACTCAGTTCTAAGTGATGTACATGGCATTCAGATGCATGAAGGAGCAGACTTTTGTTGGTCATTATATTATAAAGGTTGACCTCAGCATCATGGTCATCATTGTTCCCATGTTCTATTATTTAGAGGGAAAAGACAACAAAGGGATGCAGAGGTGAGGCGGACCTTGTGCAAGCAAGTGGGCCCTGGGCATATTTGGCAGCATGTGCCACCTGGTGTCCTGAGTCTAGCTGGAAAATCTGCAAAGAGATCTATGGAGAAAATTTGGCCCATTTAGGAGCAGCAGAATCATCAGGAACTAGAAGTCAGAACTATGGACAGAGATATTAGTGACACGTGTGAGCACCAAGAAATGAAGAGCTTGAGGAATATTTGGATAAATGAATCGAAACTACTTGCCACAAAAAGATGGATCAGAATTGTCCAAGGGTTTTGAAAATTGCAATGAGTGTAAAGTACAGCACAGATAGCTCTATTGCAGCTAGGATATGTATAGTTCCAAAATTGATTTAAATCAATTTTGAGAAAAACCAACAGAATGGGAAGTATTCTTCCAGTCCTGCATGAAAGTATTATTCCAGGTTCCCTGATCAATCCAATAATGAAATAAGATCAAAGTCTGGCTTTCTTGCTAAACACTATTCATCAACATTTATCATCATATTCATTGTATCTTAGTAACAAGAAAAGGAACTCAGTTTACATTTATGTGTTTATGATAAATGCATGATAAAAAATAGTTTGGAAAAAGATCTAAAATCCAAGCATAGAGCGCATCGCCACATGGGGTTCACATTATCCTAAATCTCTTCCTAAGTAAATGTTGTTGATCATATCAATTATCAATGAATGGGGTAAGAATAATTTTGAAATGAATAATATATGGAGAAAAATGAATGAACACAAACAGTCTTTCTTCTTGCCAAGTTCCATGATATTCTTCACTGAAATCCTTGGGAGCCAGGAAAGGAAAAATCACTACCCTCATCACTGTTTTTTCTTTATTTGCAATGTAACTGAGGCCTCATTGTCACTATGCTGTAATTTGAAATTTCCTAACATGCTAAGAAAGAAAGTAAGTAAGGGGTTCATGAGAAAATTCTGTTTGATATTTTGTAGGAATGTGAGGTTAAAGTCCCTTTATAAGATGATGTTTTGAAAAAACAACTGCATTTCCTTCCAAAGAATTTTAAATTATTCCACAATATTTACTTTTATAAAATTACCTGTTACTACACATCACATTAAGAATAATAGTTCTAATGGTTTTATGAAAAGAAAAGAAACAAAACTGAGCATATTTAATAAAAACCTGGAGTTAAATCTTATTCTTTCCCTGATGAATGTGAATGAGTAATGGTTTAATCTAAATTCACTACATAATGCATGTACCTTGAGAACTGATAAGGCAAGTAAATAGAAGTTCTTTTATTTAGAGAACTGAAAGGGAACTTAAATTAATTGAGTACAATATTCCAAAATAACAACAAAAATACATAAATCCTTGCGTCACCAGATTAAAAGGCTTAAGAAGAAAATTCCCCATCTTATGAACTGCCTAGGACTGTTAGAACTGGATGGCTAATCTGAGGTTATCAGAAACCTCATACAGGACCAAATTTGTCTCCTCCACGGCCTGCCTGGGATCCCCACCTGCTCACGATTTCAAATCTGTTCAATAAGGAGACACTTACCCGGATGGATGTGTGGGGTGACTCTGTGTATGTGAGACAAACCTGCACGGTTTGAAGGAAAGGATGTCATGAGCTCATCTCTCAGCAGGCCTATGATTTCAGTGTCTCCACAGGTGGCAAGACCCAGCTGGGGAGTACAGAACTATGGAGTTCCCGGTGGAACCTTTTTCTTGTCTCTTAATTTTACCTCCTCTGCTTCCTGAAAACAGCAAACTGGGAGTAGCTGGGTTCAAAACTTTTCTGTCATTTGGCTTGCCCCACCTGTGTGGAGGGATGAGCTAATACCAATGCCCTCATTTTGCATGATGATCATATCAGTACAGATGGTATGAAGGATTCTTGGTGAAAGTTCCTCACATGAGTTCTCAATGGCTCTGAGTACCCCCCTCAGCATGTGACATGCACCCTCACCCCAACAGAGGGCATGCTGTGATCAGGTATTAGAGGTCACGTGATCTATTATTTCTAGGGTTTAAGCTCTCTCCCAGGGTAAATCTGATATAAAAACATTGCTTATGTCCACTGGTAAAGGCAGCAAAATATTTTTAGAGCCACTTTTTTTTCCTTCCCCAGGAATCCCTAGTGGGCCCAAATGTGATTTGAATGTGCGTCCCTGCACACTGCTGACCCTAGACCCTTCCTGCATGGAGCACACATCGCTGCAAGGACTTGGGAACCTTTTGTGTTCGGTGACTGAGGTTACGAGAAATCTAATGCCTGAGTCCTCTGGGCCAACAAATGAGAAATGCATCATAAAGGACCAGCGTGTGGCTGCCCAAAGGGTTTTCTGCTAGTAGTGGTGTGGGAGTTAGATTCAGTTGTCAACTTGGCCAGGTGAAGGCACCTAGTTCTGTTGCTGTGGACATGTGCCAATGGTATGTGAACTTCATCTGTTGCTGATTACATCTGTAGTCAGCTAAGAGGCGTGTCTGCTGCAGTGAATGATGTTTGACTTAATTGGCTGGTGCTTAAATAAGAGAGCGCAATGTAGCACAGCCCAAGCAGCTCAGCATACCTCATCTCAGCCCTCACAGCTCAGCCCAGGCCTTTGGAGATGCAGAAAGAAATCAAACTGGGGAAAGTTGTTGGAACCCAGAGGTCTGAAGAGAAGGACAGCAGAGATCACCCTGTGCCTTCCCATGTAAGAAAGAGCCTCAGTTGAAAGCTGCCTTTCCTCTGAAGAACTAACGAAATAAATTCCCTTTTATTAAAAGCCAATCTGTCTCTGGTGTGTTGCCTTCTGGCAATTAGCAAACTAGAACAAGTGGTACCCATGGGCCTGAGCAATCACAACTTTTATGATTTTTTTTTTTTAACTTCATTCGATGGAATCCAGAAAAGAGGCCAAAGTTCCAACCTGTTCCAAGATGTTTAGAGAGAGAAAAGTAAAATGCCTAGGAAAATAAATGTTTACCTACCTAGCTAGACCAAAATAGACAGCTGAAACTATTGGCTTAATAAAAGTTCCATAAACCATCACCTGCCTAGCAGCAGATAGGCCAGCCCCAAGGATGACTGTGGGGTCCACCTCCCAATCTGCCCTGGCTAACACTGATCAGCAAAATGGAACCCTTTATCTGAAGCTCTGAATCAGACATACTCAGCAACAAATGGGAAGCCATGTGGGGAGGTGACCACAGCTGCCAAACAGCGAATTTCTGTCCTCAAGAGTCATCTGGCACCGTCCAACAGATGCATCATCCTGTTGAGTTTGCAGGCAAGTAATTACTGCAGGCAAGTAATTAAGTCATTGAATCCTAACTCTGCCTTTATTTCCAGGTTTGACCAAATGCTCTCTTTTTTTGGTCTCTGTTTTGGTGATAACAGTTCTAAGAATATGTCTTAGCCATTTAAAGTTCTTCCTTATACTTATGCTGAGATTACAAGCTAAAGTTGTGGCCAGTCGAGCACATTTTAGATCCACAGATATGGTAGAATTTATTCAAGACTTTAGTGTGTTCTGCATATACATTATTCATAAATTATTTATTTCACACTCAGTCTCTGTGATGAATGATTTTTTAGATAAAATCCTAAAATAAGTCAGTTCAGGTAGCAATTCTGGTAATTATACATCAGAGTCTTTAACTGTGTGTTTTGTTCTACTTGACCTGAGTTTCTGTATATTGACAAAACCAAGTTTTGAATGCAAACAGCCCTCTATGTTGTAGGTCAACATATTGAAAGTCATAAAATGATGCTATGTCCAAGTCTGAGAGAACCGAGTCCATTCAAAGGATTGCTTTTCTTTCTTTTTTGTTTTTAACTGCTTCACCATCTGGGATTGGCTTTTATACCTCAATTAGTGAATCTATTCCAAGGCCCAGGAACAGAAAGATAAGCAATTCAGATCCTGTATTTCTCACTGGGATACCCCTTACTATGTGCTGTCCCAGAGTCTCTGTGGGCTCTGAACCAAGATTCCTAGTTTTCCAGGAGGGGACTTCCTTACGATATGGAAGGCCCACTGGGTTGACCAGAGTTTAGGCCAAACTGATCATGGGAAGAGATTTTATATAAAATATAGTCTTAGTAAATCGATGATGAGATTGAGGTACTCGATTAGGTGAGTTTTTAAAATTAAACATTTTATTTTCAGGTAGTTGTAGATTCAAAAGCAGTTTTAGGAACTAATATACAAAGATCTCGTGTATCCATTATCCACCTTCCCCACGGGTAACAGCTTGCAAACCAGTAAGACAATATCACAACCAGAATGCAGAACATTTTCCTTGCAATAAGTCTCTCTTATGTGGCCCTTTTATAGCCATATTCACTTATTTCCTCCCCCCACACACTCCTTAAGCCTTGGCAACTGCTATTTTATTCTATCTATACTACCGTCATTTCAAAAAGGTTATATAAGTGGAACTACACAGTACGTAACTTTTGGGGCTTGGTTTCTTCACTCAGCGTACCCTGCTGGAGACCCCCCTAAGCTGTTCTATGAATCAACATTTCATTCCTTTTTAATGTAAGGTTGTATTCTGTGGTCCAAACATACTGCAGTTTGTTTAACCATTTGCCCACTAACGGACATGCAAGGCGATTCCAGTTTTTGGCTATTACAAATAAACTATTACAAATATTCCTAGCTTACGTGAACATAAGGTAAATATTTATAACTTATGTGGACATAAGTTTTCCTATCAGAGGGGTAAATGCCCGGGAGTGCAAAAAAGGTACTTTTTTTTAAATATTGCATTTTCTTTTTGAATAATCTCAAACTTACAGAAAATTTGCAATTACAGTACAAAGAACATTTTTCCCCCTGAACCATTGAATTGTCCACTTGATGCCCTGTCACCCCCAGAACTTGTATGTTTCCCACAGGAAGGACATTTTCCTATGTAACCACAATACAACCATCAAAATCAGGATGACGGGAATCCATCACTACCATACTTTGCAGACCCCCACCCAGTCTCTCCAGCTATCCCAATTCTGTCTCTAGAGCAAAAGGATCCAGGCCAGAATCATACTTTGCATTGCTCTGTCTCTCTAATACCCTTCAGTCTGAATGAGTTACTCAGTCATGACCTTGACCTTCTGAAGGTTACTTGGTAGCCATTTTACAGAAAGCCCCTCAGTTTGGGTTTCTCCAGTGGTTCCTCTTGCTTAGATTGGGTTATTCATCTTTGGGAAGAATCTCACAGAAACTATGCTGTGCTCTCAATGTATCCTAATAGGAGGGGCACGATTTTGATGTGTCCCATTACTGATGCAATCACTTTGATTGTTCAGTTAAGGTGATGTCCACCAGACTACTCCATTGTAAAGTTCATTTTTTTCTTTGTAATCAATAAATATTCTGTGGAAGCTACTTTGAAACAATTTAAATATCCTGTTCCTCATCAGACTTTCAATGTATTCACTTATTTATCTATATCTGTTTGTATTCGTGGTTTTCTATTTTATTGTCACTGTCACTGTTTTGATGCTCAAATTACCCCTGATTTGGTCAATGGTTGAGCCATCAAGCTGGCTTCTGGAGCCATGTCCTCACCATTCTTTAAGTGTTTCCTTGTATTCTGGCAAAATGACGTTCCAGGATCATTTTCCACTTTCTCTGCCCACGCCTGGAGTCACCATTACTCCAAAGTGCTGTGGCTCCTTTGTTTTTCTTGACCAATGAGAAAGTTCTGAAATTGATTGTGGTAATTAATGCACAGCTCTGTGATTGTACCAAGAGCCACTGATTGCACACTTTGAATGGAATGTATACTATGTGAATACATTTTTTAATGGTAGTTTTCTATTTCTATGTTTTTTTTGTTTTATTTTTGCACTCTAATTTTTTTATTAATTAAAAAAAATTAACTAACACAACATTTAGAAATCATTCCATTCTACATATACAATCAGTAATTCTTAATATCATCACATAGATGCATGATCATCATTTCTTAGTACATTTGCATCGATTTAGAAAAAGAAATAGCAAAACAACAGAAAAAGAAATAAAATGATAATAGAGAGAAAAAAATAAAAATAAAAAATACGAAAAAAAACAACAAAAAAAACTATAGCTCAGATGCAGCTTCATTCAGTGTTTTAACATAATTACATTACAATTAGGTAGTATTGTGCTGTCCATTTTTGAGTTTTTGTATCCAGTCCTGTTGCACAGTCTGTATCCCTTCAGCTCCAATTACCGATTATCTTACCCTATTTCTAACTCCTGATGGTCTCTGTTACCAATGACATATTCCAAGTTTATTCTCTAATGTCGGTTCACATCAGTGAGACCGTACAGTATTTGTCCTTTAGTTTTTGGCTAGTCTCACTCAGCATAATGTTCTCTAGGTCCATCCATGTTATTACATGCTTCATAAGTTTATTCTGTCTTAAAGCTGCATAATATTCCATCGTATGTATATACCACAATTTTTAGCCACTCATCTGTTGATGGACATTTTGGCTGTTTCCATCTCTTTGCAATTGTAAATAATACTGCTATAAACATTGGTGTGCAAATGTCCATTTGTGTCTTTGCCCTTAAGTCCTCTGAGTAGATACCTAGCAATGGTATTGCTGGGTCATATGGCAATTCTATATTCAGCTTTTTGAGGAACCGCCAAACTGCCTTCCACAGTGGTTGCACCATTTGACATTCCCACCAACAGTGGATGTGTGCCTCTTTCTCCACATCCTCTCCAGCACTTGTCATTTTTTGTTTTGTGGATAATGGCCATTCTGGTGGGTGTGAAATGATATCTCATTGTGGTTTTGATTTGCATTTCTCTAATGGCCAGGGACATTGAGCATCTCTTCATGTGCCTTTTGGCCATTTGTATTTCCTCTTCTGAGAGGTGTCTGTTCAAGTCTTTTTCCCATTTTGTAATTGGGTTGGCTGTCTTTTTGTTGTTGAGTTGAACAATCTCTTTATAAATTCTGGATACTAGACCTTTATCTGATATGTCGTTTCCAAATATTGTCTCCCATTGTGTAGGCTGTCTTTCTACTTTCTTGATGAAGTTCTTTGATGCACGAAAGTGTTTAATTTTGAGGAGCTCCCATTTATTTATTTATTTCTTCAGTGCTCTTGCTTTAGGTTTAAGGTCCATAAAACTGTCTTCAATTATAAGATTCATAAGATATCTCCCTACATTTTCCTCTAACTGTTTTATAGTCTTAAACCTAATGTTTAGATCTTTGATCCATTTTGAGTTAACTTTTGTATAGGGTGTGAGATACGGGTCTTCTTTCATTCTTTTGCATATGGATATCCAGTTCTCTAGGCACCATTTATTGAAGAGACTGTTCTGTCCCAGGTGAGTTGGCTTGACTGCCTTATCAAAGATCAAATGTTCATAGATGAGAGGGTCTATATCTGAGCACTCTATTCGATTCCATTGGTCGATATATCTATCTTTATGCCAGTACCATGCTGTTTTGACCACTGTGGCTTCATAATATGCCTTAAAGTCCGGCAGCGTGAGACCTCCAGCTTCATTTTTTTTCCTCAAGATACTTTTAGCAATTTGGGGCACCCTTCCCTTCCAGATAAATTTGCTTATTGGTTTTTCTATTTCCGAAAAATAAGTTGTTGGGATTTTGATTGGTATTGCATTGAATCTGTAAATCAATTTAGGTAGAATTGACATCTTAACTATATTTAGTCTTCCAGTCCATGAACACGGTACGCCCTTCCATCTATTTAGGTCTTCTGTGATTTCTTTTAACAGTTTTTTGTAGTTTTCTTTGTATAGGTCTTTTGTCTCTTTAGTTAAATTTATTCCTAGGTATTTTATTCTTTTAGTTGCAATTGTAAATGGAATTCGTTTCTTGATTTCCCCCTCAGCTTGTTCATTGCTAGTGTATAGAAACACTACAGATTTTTTAATGTTGATCTTGTAACCTGCTACTTTGCTGTACTCATTTGTTAGCTCTAGTAGTTTTGCTGTGGATTTTTCAGGGTTTTCAACGTATAGTATCATATCATCTGCAAACAGTGATAGTTTTACTTCTTCCTTTCCAATTTTGATGCCTTGTATTTCTTTTTCTTGTCTAATTGCTCTGGCTAGAACTTCCAACATGATGTTGAATAATAGTGGTGATAATGGACATCCTTGTCTTGTTCCTGATCTTAGGGGGAAAGTTTTCAATTTTTCCCCATTGAGGATGATATTAGCTGTGGGTTTTTCATATATTCCCTCTATCATTTTAAGGAAGTTCCCTTGTATTGCTATCCTTTGAAGTGTTTTCAACAGGAAAGGATGTTGAATCTTGTCAAATGCCTTCTCTGCATCAATTGAGATGATCATGTGATTTTTCTGCTTTGATTTGTTGATATGGTGTATTACATGAATTGATTTTCTTATGTTGAACCATCCTTGCATACCTGGGATGAATCCTACTTGGTCATGATGTATAATTCTTTTAATGTGTTGCTGGATTCGTTTTGTTAGAATTTTGTTGAGGATTTTTGCATCTATATTCATTAGAGAGATTGGTCTGTAGTTTTCTTTTTTTGTAATATCTTTGCCTGGTTTTGGTATGAGGGTGATGTTGGCTTCATAGAATGAATTAGGTAGCTTTCCCTCCACTTCAATTTTTTTGAAGAGTTTGAGCAGGGTTGGTACTAATTCTTTCTGGAATGTTTGGTAGAATTCACATGTGAAGCCATCTGGTCCTGGACTTTTCTTTTTGGGAAGCTTTTGAATGACTGATTCAATTTCTTTACTTGTGATTGGTTTGTTGAGGTCATCTATTTCTTCTTGAGTCAAAGTTGGTTGTTCATGCCTTTCTAGGAACTTGTCCATTTCATCTACATTGTTGTATTTATTAGCGTAAAGTTGTTCATAGTATCCTGTTATTACCTCCTTTATTCCTGTGAGGTCAGTGGTTATGTCTCCTCTTCCATTTCTGATCTTATTTATTTGCATCCTCTCTCTTCTTCTTTTTGTCCATCTTGCTAAGGGCCCATCAATCTTGTTGATTTTCTCATAGAACCAACTTCTCGTCTTATTGATTTTCTCTATTGTTTTCATGTTCTCAATTTCATTAATTTCTGCTCTAATCTTTGTTATTTCTTTCCTTTTCCTTGCTTTGGGGTTAGTTTGCTGTTCTATCTCCAGTCTTCCAAGTGGACACTTAATTCCCGAATTTTTGCCCTTTCTTCTTTTTTGATATAGGCATTTAGGGCAATAAATTTCCCTCTTAGCACTGCCTTTGCTGCATCCCATAGGTTTTGATATGTTGTGTTTTCATTTTCATTCGCCTCGAGATATTTACTAATTTCTCTAGCAATTTCTTCCTTGACCCACTCGTTGTTTAAGAGTGTGTTGTTGAACCCCCACGTATTTGTTAATTTTCTGGCACTCTGCCTGTTATTGATTTCCAACTTCATTCCTTTATGATCTGAGAAAGTGTTGTGTATGATTTCAATCTTTTAAAATTTGTTGAGACTTGCTTTGTGACCCAGCATATGGTCTATCTTTGAGAAGGATCCATGAGCACTTGAGAAAAAAGTGTATCCTGCTGTTGTGGGATGTAATGTCCTATAAATGTCTGTTAAGTCTAGCTCATTTATTGTAATATTCAAATTCTCTGTTTCCTTATTGATCCTCTGTCTAGATGTTCTGTCCATTGATGAGAGTGGTGAATTGAAGTCTCCAACTATTATGGTAGATGTGTCTATTTCCCTTTTCAGTAATTGCAGTGTATTCCTCACGTATTTTGGGGCATTCTGGTTCGGTGCATAAATATTTATGATTGTTATGTCTTCTTGCTTAATTGTTCCTTTTATTAGTAGATAGTGTCCTTCTTTGTCTCTTTTAACTGTTTTACATTTGAAGTCTAATTTGTTGAATATTAGTATAACTACTCCTGCTCTTTTCTGGTTGTTATTTGCATGAAATATCTTTTCCCAACCTTTCACTTTCAACCTATGTTTATCTTTGGGTCTACGATGTGTTTCCTGTAGACAGCATATAGAAGGATCCTGTTTTTTAATCCATTCTGCCAGTCTATGTCTTTTGATTGGGGAATTCAGTCCATTAACATTTAGTGTTATTACTGTTTGGGTAATACTTTCCTCTATCATTTTGCCTTTTGTATTTTATATAACATATCTAATTTTCCTTCTTTCTACACTCTTCTCTACACCTCTCTCTTCTGTCTTTTCATATCTGACTGTAGTGCTCCCTTTAGTATTTCTTGCAGAGCTGGTCTCTTGGTCACAAATTCTCTCAGTGACTTTTGTCTGAAAATGTTTTAATTTCTCCCTCATTTTTGAAGGACAATTTTGCTGGATATAGAAGTCTTGTTTGGCAGTTTTTCTCTTTTAGTAATTTAAATATATCATCCCACTGTCTTCTTTCCTCCATGGTTTCTGCTGAGAAATCTACACATAGTCTTATTGGGTTTCCCTTCTATGTGATGGATTGTTTTTCTCTTGCTGCTTTCAAGATCCTCTCTTTCTCTTTGACCTCTGACATTCTAACTAGTAAGTGTCTTGGAGAACGCCTATTTGGGTCTATTCTCTTTGGGGTGTGCTGCACTTCTTGGATCTGTAATTTTAGGTCTTTCATAAGAGTTGGGAAATTTTCAGTGATAATTTCTTCCATTAGTTTTTCTCCTCCTTTTCCCTTCTCTTCTCCTTCTGGGACACCCACAACATGTATATTTGTGCGCTTCATATTATCATTCAATTCCCTGAGCCCCTGCTCAAATTTTCCCATTCTTTTCCCTGTAGTTTCTGTTTCTTTTTGAATTTCAGATGTTCCATCCTCCAGTTCACTAATTCTAACCTCTGTCTCTTGAAATCTACCATTGTATGTTTCCATTGTTTTTTTCATCTCTTCTACTGTATCTTTCATTCCCATAAGTTCTGTGATTTGTTTTTTCAGACTTTCCATTTCTTCTTTTTGTTCATCCCTTGCCTTCTTCATGTCCTCCCTCAATTTATTGATTTGGTTTTTGAAGAGGTTTTCCATTTCTGTTCGTATATTCAGAGTTAGTTGTCTCAGCTCCTGTATCTCATTTGAACTATTGGTTTGTTCCTCTGACTGGTCCATATCTTCAATTTTCCTGGTGTGATTTGTTATTTTTTGCTGGCATCTGGACATTTAATCAGATTTCCCTGAGTGTGAGACCCAGCAGGTTGAAAGACTTTCCTGTGAAGTCTCTGGGCTCTGTTTTTCTTATCCTGCCCACTATGTGGTGCTTGTCTGTCTGCGGGTCCTACCAGCCAAAGATGTTGTGGCTCCTTTACCTTTGGAAGGCTCTCCCTCCTGGGTGCATGGTGGAGACAGAGGAAAGGTTGTAGGCTGGTTTTAATGGCTTCAAATTGTGAAGTCCTGGGATCTGAATTCCTTGAGAGAGGGATTCCACCTGAGTTGCGTTTCACCCCTCCCACAGGGAAGGTTCAGGTGGTAGAGAGCCCTGAAAGCAGCCTGTTTCTGCGTTTGGGGCAGTTGCAACCTGTGTAATCCCAGCGCTGAGTCCAGAGGCGATCAAGCCTCCATAGAAACAGCTGCAGAAGGTTCTGTTTCACCCCCTTTCCTCTTTTTCAGTTAGCCCAATAGGAGGCTTCTGCCTTGATCAGTTTTGCCTGAGCTGAGGGCCTATTTTTAGTAGTCAGAATTTGTTTATTAATGCCACTATTGGTGTTAGGTTGGACTCAGTCCCTGCTACTGTTGGAGACTCTTTCCTTTCCCTCTGGGAAGCTGCCTGTGGGGGAGGGGTGCCGGTCGCCAGTCACCATGGCTTGGGGAACTCGCTGATCCAAGACTTGCGGCTGGTCCGGGAAGCTGCCTGTGAGGGAGGGGTGCCAGCTGCCGGCCGCCGCGGCTTGGGGTCTCGCCTCTCCGAGACTCTCAGCCATCTGAGAAGCTGCCTGTGAGGGAGGGGCGCTGGCTGCCAGCTGCTGTGGCCCGGGGAAGCACGCACCACTCGGGGAACTCACCACTGCGGAGTCTTACAGTCAGTCCAGCCGGTCCAGACTGGGGTACGCTGTGTGTCTGGTGTCTGTCATCGCTCCGGGAGCTGTTCTGTTCTGTTTCTGGTTATTTAGTAGTTGTTCTGGAGGAGGAATTAAGACGCGCACCTTACTAAGCCACCATCTTGGCCCCTCTCCTGGCAATGTATTTTTTAATGTATTTCCATTCACATATAACATTATATGGTTCTCAGACTTCATTGAATTTTATATCAGGCCGCATCATTTTGGGGTCAATGTTGACAATGTTGAATTTTATTTGAACCCAATGATCCTGGAAGACAACATAGTTTAAGAAATTCCCCCACCCCACCTTTTGTGTTCTGAGCAAGACAGACTGTATCTTCTCCCTAGGTTGACTAAACGTTAGACAGCTTCTCCTTGTCTCTAGGCCCCTGACCTCCCTAACCTTGGCCCTTACACAACCCAATAGAACATCTTCTACCTGACCTCAAGTGGGTAGCTCAAGAGATAGCATCATGCATGGAATCACCCCATTGCTTGACTTCTCACACCAGTGCTTTTCCATCAGCTCACCCCCATCCTTCAGAACTCTCCTGAACTCATTCAGAAAACAACTCTGAGGAGAGATGTTGTTGGATTTCAGTTAAGTTCCTTATATCTTCCCCTGAAGTCACTTCCCTCTCCTAGGAGCAATGAAAGTACAAGACTCAAATGAAACCTCTAAGGACAGCAAAGTTTGGCCAAGGGTCAGTAGGGCTTGGGGTTGGAGAGAAACAGGAACCAAGCATTCTTATGGTGGGCAGCCTACGGTGCAGAAGATGTCATCAGGAAGGTGTGCAGACACTTGCACTTGGCCAAGGGACAAGGGAGGCCTTGAGGGTGCCTCCATCAACTGTGGAGTCCCTCTAGAAACAAGGTGTGTTAGTTTCCTTGGCTGCTTAAGCAAATACCAGGAAATGGATTGGGCTAAACAATGGGAATTTATTAGCTCCCAGCTCTGAGGCTAAAACAAAGTCCAAATCAAGGCATCCCCAAGGCAATGCTTTCTCCCTGAAGACTGGTGTTCTGGGGCTGGCTACCAGTGATCCTTGCTTTTCATCTTGTCACATGGCAAGGCACATCACAGCATCTCCTGTTCTCTCCCTTCTCTTCTGGGTTCCATTGATGTTCAGCTTCTGGCTACTGCTTCTGTGGCTTTCTCTCAGTGAATTTCATTTGACTTCTAAAGGACTCCAGTAATAGGATTATTAAAATCCATCCTGGTTGAGGTGGGTCACACCTTAACTTGAAGTCACTTCATCAAAAGGTCCTCCTTACAATGGGTACACACCCATAGAAATGAAACATTTAAGAACATGCTTTTCTGAGGGTATATACAGCTTCAAACCATCACACAAGGCATTGATATATTGGCCATCCAGACAGCAGGCAGTAAAGGAGTGTAATGCCTTGTTTCTCCAAGGAGTCAGGGTGGGCCATTTCACTAAGCAATGAAAAGAAAAACAAACAACTCTCCTGCCCTCTTCCCTATTGTAATAGCCTTCTGGTCTCTCTATGACATATAACTTTGATTAAAGTCATCCTTTACCCATTTATCATTGTCCAGTGCAGTTTTTCTTTGACAATGTGAGGGTCTTAAATTTGTTTCCTGTATTTGATACCCATGAACAATCCAGGCTCATACAGCCTTGGAAATTGAGAGCTAAGTGCAAAAAAAGTTTTTCACTCAGATATTTCTTGTTTACTATTCTCTGGGAATGAAAGAAGTACCTTTCCTTTCATCTGGGGACTCCTTTACTACCACAAGACAGGTACTGTCTGATTTTAGATACAACAAGAAAATTACCAGCCCACAGAGAGATGAGCTAAAGGCATCTTTTCCATATAATCATGTCGTGGCAGCCTCAACTCAAATATGCAGACTCATTCCAAAGATGCAGCTGGCTAAATGTCCTGATTTTTCAGAATTGGGAAAGCTGAGTGGGGGAGTAAGGAGAAGAAGCTGAGGAGGCATGTAGGTAGGCAGTAGAAGATAGGAGGCATTTTAAATAATTGTAACTTTATTTTAAATACGGACTTTTACTAGGTCATACCTGGGCCAAGTTTCACTTAAGTAAAAATATTTTTTAAAGCCAATAATTCCTGGGTTAACATTTATGTCTGTGACTTTAAAAGTTTTATAACCTGTTTTTGTTAATTCACAAGCTGAAAGATGCACCTATTAAAAATTCTATTTAGGGCGGGCCACGGTGGCTCAGCAGGCAAGAATGCTTGCCTGCCAGGCCAGAGGACCTGGGTTCGATTCCCGGTGCCTGCCCATGTGAAAAAAAAGATTCTATTTTAATGTAACTTTATTCAAATTTGGAATGTATTTGTAAGTTGAATTATTTTCCCTTCCTGGTTCCCAAGCATCTAACAATATGATCTTGGGGAACATGGCCAGGAGAAATGTCCGCTCTAAGGCAATATAACTGAGAAAACTTCCAGTTGGTTTTCAACATACTCAAGGTGAATAATCCTCTTTCCTCACTGGTGCTGTGCTGCAGTTAAGAAGTGCAGTATGACACTTTAGTAGGTGGAACTTGGCCCTACTACCAATGCCTTCATTAGATTTAAAATACTTGTTTTACTTGATACAGTGTTTCATTGCACTTATTATGAGACTGTAAATAACCTATTCCCTTCTTCTCTCTGCTGAGATGTAAACAATTGGCAAGTTGTTTGATAAAAGTCTCACTTTGTGCTTTTCTTTAAGAAACATCTCCAGGCTTGATGTTTGGGTTTCCTGACAAATCTATCTATATCTATCTATCTATCTATCTATCTATCTATCTATCTATCTATCTATCTATCTATCTATCTATCTATCTATCTATCTATCTATCATCTATCTATCTATCTATCTATCTATCTATCTATCTATCTATCTATCTATCTATCTATCATCTATCTATCTTTCTTTCTTTCTTTCTTTCTTTCATCTATCTTATTATAGAAGTTGTGGGTTTACAGAAAAAACATGAATGGAATACGGGGTTCTCATATACCACCTTATTATTAACACCTTGCATTGTTACATTTGATGAAAGCATATTTTTATTATTGCCCTATCAACTATAGTCTTTGGTTTAGCTTAGGTAGTTGCTGTTTGTGTTGTGCAGTCCATGGTATTTTTAAAAGACATTTTTTAATTCTAGTAATATATACATATGACCTAAGATTTTCCCTTTAATCACATTCAACTAGGTAATTCAGAACTGCTAAATACATTCACAATGTTGTGCTACCACCACCACCACCACCACCACCACCACCACCACCATCCCTTACCAAAAATTTCCCTCATCCCAAATAGAAACTCTGTAAATTTTGAGTTTTAACTGCCTATTCCCTACCTCCACACCATCTGCTGATGTCCTATATTCTCTATCAGTGAGATCATACAATATATGTCCCTTTGTGTCTTGCTTATTTCACTCTACATGATGTCTTCAGGATACATCCATGTGGTTGCCTATATCAGGATTTCATTCCTTTTATGGTTGAATAATATTTCATTGTATGTGTATACATATACCATATTTTTTTATCCATTCATTTGTTGATGGATGCTTGAGTTGCTTACATCTTTTGGTAATTATGAATAATGCTGCTATGAACATCAGTGTTCAAATATCTATTCAAATCTCTGCTTTCAATTCCATTGTTGAAATAATATATATGAAATGACATATCTTCCACTGGGTGTGTCCTAGAAGAGGGATTGCTGGATCAGATGGTAATTCCAACCCAACTTTCTAAGGAACCACCAAACTGTCTTCCACAGCAGCTGCATCATTTCTGTTCTAGTTTGCTAGCTGCTGGAATGCAATATACCAGAAAAGGAACATAACAAGGGGAATTTAATAAGTTGTTAGTTTACAGTTCTAAGGCCTAGAAAATGTCCCAAGCAAAACAAGTCTATAGAAATGTCCAATCTAAGGCATCCAGGGAAAGATACCTTGGTTCAAGAAGGCCAACGACACTCAGGGTCTCTCTCTCAATTGAGACGACACATGGTGAATACAGTCAGGGCTTCTCTCTCAGTTGGAAGGGCACATGGCAAACATGGCATCATCTGCTGGCTTACTCTCCTGGCTTCTGGTTTCGTGAAGTTCCCCAGGAGGCATTTTCTTTCTTCACCTCCAAAGGTTGCTGACTCATGGACTCTCTGCTTCGTGGTGCTGCAGCATTCTCTGCTCTCTCTGAATCTCTTTCTCCAAAATGTTTCCCCTTTTATAGGACTCCAATAAACCAATCAAGACCCACCCAAATCGGTGGAGATATGTCGTCCCCTGATCCAGTTTAACAACCATTCTTTTTTTTTTTTTTTTTTTTTTTTAAAGGAAAGACAGAGAGAAGGAAGGAAGGATAGAAGGAAGGAAGGAAGGAAGAAAGGGAAACATCTTTAAACATTTTCTTGTTTTATTGTAATTTGTTTCTTTGTTTTTGTTACATGGGCTGGGGCCGGGAATCGAACCGAGGTCCTCCGGCATAGCAGGCAAGCACTTTGCCCGCTGAGCCACCGCGGCCCGCCTTAACAACCATTCTTGACTAAATCACATCATCCAGGGAGATGATCCAATTACAGTTTCAAATATACAGTATTGAATAGAGATTATAATACCTTTATGAAATGATATTTTGATTAAAACATGGCTTTTCTAGGGGGTATACTTCCTTTCAAACCAGCACAATTTCACATTCCCATCAGCAATGAATGAGCATTCCTATTTTGCCACATCCTCTCCAACATTTGTAATTTTCCATTTTTTTAAATAGTAGTCATTCTAATCGGTGTGAAATGTATCTCATTGTGGTTTGGATATGCATTTCCCTAATAGCTAATGATGTGGAGCATATTTTCATGTGCTTTTTGGCCATTTGTTTATTTTTGGAGAAATGTCTATTCAGTTATTTTGCCATTTTTAAATTGGATTGTTTGGTTTTTTGTCATTGGGTTGAAAGATTTCTTTAAAATATTCAGGTTATTAAACTTTTATCAGATAGATGATTTCCAAATATTTTGTCCCATTGAGTAGGTTGTGTGTTTACTTTCATGATAATGTCCTTTGATGCACAAAAATTTTTAGTTTTGATCAGGTTCCATTTATCTTGTTTTTTTTTTTTTCTAGCATAATGTTGAATAAGTGGTGACAGTGGGCATCCTTGTCTTGCTCCCAGTCTTGGAGGGAAGATTGTCAGTCTTTCATCTTTGAGTATGATGTTAGATGTGGGTTTTTCATAGATGCCCTTTATCATGTTGAGGAAGTTTCCTTCTAAGTGTTTTTATCAAAAAGGGGCGTTGAATTTTGTCAAATGCTTTTTCTGCGCCAATTAAGATGATCATGTGTTTTTTTAGCTTTGTTGTCTTAATGTGGTTTATTATATTTATAGATTTTCTTGTGTTGAACCACTCTTATACAACTGGATGAAGTGCAGTTGATCATGGTGTGTGATCCTTTTGATATGCTATTGGATTCAGTTGGCTAGTATTTTTTTGAGGATTTTTGCACCTATATTCATAAGGGATATTGGCCTGTAATTTTCTTTTCTTGTGGTATTTTCATCTGGCTTTGGGATGAGGTTGATGTTGGCCTTATAGATTGAGTTCAGGCCTAAATGTTTAGGTGTGTTCTCAGCCCTTCGGTTTCTTGGAGAACTTCTTGGAATGTCTGGTAAAATTCACCTTTGAAGCTATTCAATCCCAGTCTTTTCTCTGTTCAGAGGTTTTTGATGACTGATTCTGTCTCTTTACTAGTAATTGGTTTGCTGAGATTTATTTCTTCTTGAGTCAGTGTAGATAGTTTATGTGATTTTAGGAATCTGTCCATTTCATCTTGGTTATATAATTTGTTGGCTTACAGTTCATAATATTCTCTTACAGTTCTTTTTCTTTTTGTGGTGTTGGTTGTGATGCCCCCCTTTCAATTCTGATTTTATTTTTGTTCTTATTTCATTACAAAGAGTTATTTATGTCTTCTCTCTCTTTTTCATCATTAGTCTAGCTGAAGGTTTGTCAATGTTATTGGTCTTGTCAAAGAATAAACTTTTGGTTTTGTTGATGCTCTCAATTGTCTTTTTATTTCATATATCACTTCTCTTCTCTCTAATCTTTGTGAAAGGTTTAGGAGGTGGAAGAGAGAAAAGGCAGACAAAGAAACCTTAGAGTGAGTAGGTTTATTCATGCACTCCCAGGTGGAGCTCACAGAACCCAAGGTGAGTCTGTGCTTGGTTCTTGATCCGGGCGGATTTTAAGCAAGGGGGTCAGGTGATGTACGGAAGGGGCGGCACATTTTGCACAGCTCAAGTCACAGTGACCTTCCCTATTCTCCCAACCTAACATTCCAGCCTTTTTGTGATAATAGGGCACTGAGATCTTTCTGGCTACTTCCTGCTGCATTGGGGTGGTGTGGGGTTATAGGCCAGAACCGTTATAGTTAGGAAAGGGGGCAGGTTGGCTATAGGAATCTGGTGAGGAAGGCAGGCGGTGATAATGATGCAGGAGCATTTGATTGCCACCCGTGACAGTTCTTTCATGCATCCTTGAAGGAAGTTGAGGAGACAGGAAACTAGGAGGAAGAAAAGAGAGATTAGGATAACTGGTCCTAGTAGGAGGAGGAGCCATGTTGCCAGGGGAGAAGAAAACAAGCTCAGGGCAGAGTTGGTTACCTGTTTTCTATGGTAGAGATCTTTTTTCAGTTTGTTCAGGGTTTGAATATTTTGTTCTACCAGACCCACTCATTGACATAATAGCAACATTCTTCTTGGAGGAATATGCACGTTCCTCCTTTTTCAGCTGTTAGCAGGTCCAAGGCCCGTCGGTTTTGAAGGGTCACCTGGGCCAGTGAGGTAAGTTGACATTGCAGAGAAGACAGGGATTCTGAGGGCCACCTGTAGTCAAGTCTTGAGGTTTTGAGAGGTTAAAATACTGTGTCCCAGTGCCCCTCCTGTTTCAGCTGAGGCTGTGACTAAGGCAGCCAGGCTGATGCCCACCAGGATAGGAAGGAAGGCAGCCCTCTTGGAGCAAGGGGGGGCAACAGCCAAGTTAGCTTGGATTCCCCGTAGAGGGATAATTGAGGAACTACGGTCACCAGGAAGCATGGTCCTGGGGTAGTGAAGTTGAGGCACTTGGTAAGAGTCTTGTTACACCAGAAATATTGTCCTTTAGGGGCATGGGTGGAGTTGTGGATGGTGAAGTTAGTTTGGCATTTTCCATGGAGCTCCACTTGGCCCACAGTTGTGTGAGTAAGGTAGCAGACTCTTAGGGGGTATGGAAGGTTGTTGGGCTCTGGTTCCCATAGGGGGATGTTTTTCAGGGTGGTATGGCAGGAATCAGGGTTTCAATTATGAGAGAAGAGTATATGGGTTGGGAACCACTGGGTGGATGGGGGTGACACCCTCATTAATCAGTTGGAGGTCCTGGACCAGACAATAAGAACCGTTAGATTTCTTGACAGGCAAAATGGGGATGTTATATGGCGAGTTAGTGGGTATGAGGAGTCCCTTTCCCTTGAGCCAGATAATGATGGGTTGGAGTTCCTTCCGATGGGTAATGGAGATGGGAAACTGTGGCCGAGACTGGAATAAGGAGGGGTCCTTAAACTGGATTAGAACCGGTTTATGATGGGAAGCTATTAGAGGAGTTGAGGTATCCCATACCTCTGGGTTCATTAGGTAAGGCAGTAGAGGAGGTGAGGGAAGGGTGGACTCTGTGTGGAGGTGGAGGCCACACATAAGGGTAATAGTAAATTTGCTTGAGGTTTTTGTATCCAGTGAAGTGAGGCCCCCAACTTGGTAATAAGATCCCACCCCACTAGTGGGCTGGGGCAAGAAGGCATCACTAAGAAAGAGTGCGTAATGGGGTAGCCTTCTATTAAACATGTAAGTGGTCTGGTAGTCAAGGGGCACAAAGGATGTCCATCTATGCCCATAACTGTGACCTGGGAAGGAAGGATATGACCCAAGTAAGAGGGGAGGACAGAGAAGGTCGCCCCCATGTCCACCAAAAAGGATGTGGACTTACCCGCTACCTTGATTGTTACTCTGGGCTTGACAAGGGTGATCAGGGTTGCTGAGGCCCAGCATCATCAGTTTTCGGTGGCCAGGCCCAAGACTGCCAGCAGTGGGTCAGGGGTTGGAAGGATGGCCCCTCCACAGCCAGGCACTGAGGGACAGTCACTTTTCCAATGTCCCTTTTTTCCACAGAGAGGGCATGGTCCCTTGGGCGGTCAAGGATTGGGGCACTGACGGGACCAGTGTCCGTCGAGGCCACATCTGAAGCATTTTCCTGGTGGCGGATTAGTCATAGCCGGCCTTTTGTCAGTTGAAGTGGGCCGCAGGGCCACAATCAGGGATTGGGTTTGTAGGTCTGCCCTTCGGCAGTCCTAGGACTACTTTTCCGCCCTCTCCAACTTATCACAAGTATTAAAAACTTTAAAGGCTGTGTTTACCAGGTCACAAATATGGGCCTGAGGACCATCCTCGATTTTCCTAATTTTGTGCCTTATATCTGGAGCCGATTGGGATATAAAATGTGTGGCTAAGACGGCTTTACCAGCCTCCGAGTCAGGGTCTAGGCGGGTGTATTGGGAGAGGGCTTCTGTGAGCCGGTTTAGAAAAGTGGCAGGATTTTCCTCAGGACCCTGAGTAATTTCCCTCAGCTTATGAAAGTTTACGACTATATGGGAAGCCCTCTGCATGCCGGTTACAAGGCACATATACATCTTGTCTCGCCTAGTCCATCCGTTTTTCCCCTCTGGAGTGTCAACCTGATAGTCCCACCCTGGCTCTTGATCTGGCACTGCCTCAGCCCCTACTGGCACCTGGTTAGCATGAGCCCTGGCTGCATTAAAAATGCGGTCCATTTCATCTGTAGTGAGGGAAGAAGAGCAGATTACATGTCATGGCAGGTAATGTCATGCCAGGTAAGGTCGTAGGCATTAGCCAGATATTAGAATTCCTTAGTATAGATAGTTGGATCGTTGGAGAAGGAGCCCAACTGTTTGTCAATCTGAGAGAGATCAGCCAGGGAGAAGGGAGTAAAGCACTCTTTGAGCAGGTATGGGAGCTTATAGGTGAGGAAGGCAAGGCTGTCAAGGATGGTGAAGGACCAGGCGGTGGCAGAGGAGTTGGTGAAGGGGGAGCGAGGGCATGGAGGAGGTTGGAGAGCCACTGGAGTGGAATGAGGAAGAGAAGGACAAGATGGCAGCTGGAGCGCCGCTGGAGGGAGAGGAGAGTAGAGGGGAGGAGAAGAGGATAGTGTCCCTGAGTATGGTGGAGGCCCTGGTCGTCTAAAGGAAGAGGAATTGAGGGGGCCAGAAAAGGAGGAAACTCCATTGGGCTGCTTCTCCAGGAGTGAGGGCTTAGGGGTCTCTTAGGCTGGAAGAACCTGGGCCGTAGAGCAGGACACGCAGAGAGGGGGGCGGGAGCACAGAAGAAAACAAGCCTGGACATAAGGAATCTCGGCCCATTTGTCGTTCCTCCAGCAAAAGTTGCAGAGGTCTGTAGGGATATTAAAATTGAAAGTCCCATCCTCAGGCCAATGGGAATCATTATCCAATCGATATTGGGGCCGAGCCTTATTACAAAAGTAAGTGAGGCGTTTTGGCCGGATGTCTGGTGGTAAATCCAGTGTAGATAGGTTAGTCAGGAGACAACCCAGAGGCGTAGAAGGTTTGGCTTTCGAAGATTTGCTGCCCATACTGACGGGTCTGAAAGGACAAAGGACTGGTTCAGGGGGTGTTGGCGTCCCAACGCCCTGAGAGAGTCCTCGGAGCTCTTACGAGTGGGGGCTCGTCTCCCCAGGGGACATCTCACCCCGGTTTGAGGCCCTTTCAGGTCCTGGACCTGAAAATTGGGAGGGAAATGAGAAGTGGGGGCGTCCCCATGACTTTTTTTTTTTTCATCCAACAAGAAGCCATAACTTTATTAATGATAGAAACAGTACAAATTTCAAACCACGCTGCAGGTTACTCTTTTGAAACACCAAAAAAATTTCCTCATTTTCAGATGGTTACATTGTTAATTCCATAATAGCATTTACAATATCATTACTGTTGTTCTTCAAGGCTCGGACTGCCTTAGCTCTTGACACATTTGCTTGTGACATGACCAATTCTATGTCCTTAACTTCCACACCTGTTTCATCAACCTCCTCCTCTTCATTCTCCTCTTGTACAGTTGGAGTCTGCGTGTTTTCCTGAATGTTCGAGACAGCTTCACCTTGTACTTTGAATTTCTCAGCAGCTGCTAGTTGAGCTTGTTGAGATAAATCCTCGATCTTGGCTTCCCCCAAAACTATGTAAGTATCCGAAGCTGGGCTCTTGTAGACATCTGGCTTTGTGATGACAAAAAGGATATTCTTAGATTTCCGAATAGTGACTCTAGTAACTCCTGTAACCTGTCGAAGACCCAGTTTGGACATAGCCTTTCGTGCCTTCTTTTCACTCCGACTCTGTTTTGCTTTAGTGACTGGCTCTTCATCAATTTCAGCTGCTGCTGCCAGCTGAGCCTGTTGTGTGGTTGCTTGTGTAGAATCCTGTTCCTCCAGCTCTGGTACTGATTCATCACTGTCAGATTCTGTTCCAGACCCTGTCCCAGCCTGGGGCTGTGGCAATTCCTGCTCTGTAGCAGGGACGGTTTCTGTGGCTTCACCGGGCATTTTGTGCGATGAACGCGGAACCAAGATGGCGGCAGAAAGAGAGGGAGCGAGAGCCCCCCATCACTTTTTGAGTCCCGGGAAAGGGTATGAGGTTTGCGGGCGTCCCTGTTCACCTCAGCCCTCGGAAGAGAACCTGATGCAAATTCACAATTTTCGGAGAGTAATTAACGGACAGGCTCTCTCGGAATGGTGAGACCCGGCAGCAGGGCTAGGAGGGGAGGGACTTACCCAATCTGTAGTGGATGCAGGGGCGGGCCGAGGGATCCTGTGTCACTGGATATGTGGAGGAAGGAGGAGAGAGGAGGTCAGAGCACCCCTGGCCAGGCAGGCAGCACCTGTGCTCTCCTCCCAGGTTTCTGGCACCAGATGAAAGGTTTAGGAGGAGAAAGAGAGAAAAGGCAGACAAAGAAATCTTAGAGTGAGTGGAGTTTATCCTGCGCTCCTGGGCGGAGCTCACAGAACCCAAGGTAGGGGCTGGTGAGTCCGCGCCTGGGTCTTGATGCGGGCGGTTTTTAAGCAAGGGGGTCAGGTGACGTCCGGAAGGGGCGGCACATTTTGCACAGGTCGGATCATAGTGACCTTCCCTGTTCCCCCGACCTAACACTTTGTTATTTCTTTTCTTCCATTATATTGAGTCTTAGTTTGCTCCCTCAGTTTTGGGATTAGCTCTGTTTTGAAATCTTTTTTAGTGTAAACTATAAATTTTCCCCTCAGCATTGCTGTTGCTGCATTCCATACATTTGGTATGCTGTGTTTTCATTTTCATTTACCTCAAGATATTTCCTAATTTCCCTTGTAATTTCTTCTCTAACCAATTGATTGTTTAGCAATATGTTGCTTAATTTCCACATATTTGTGAAATTCCCATTTCTCCCTGTTATTGATTTCTACCTTCACTGTTTTGCTCAAAGAAGATACATTGTATGATTTCAACATTTTTAATTTAAGACTAGTTTTATCACCTAAAATATGGTCTATCCCGGAGAACGATCTATGTATTTTTGAAAATAATGTGTATTCTATTGCTGTTAGGTGAAGTGTTCTATATATATATATGTCTATTAGGTCTCTTTGTCTGAGAGGATCATCCAAATGTCTTGTATTTCCTTTTTGACCTTCTGTCTAGATGTTCTACCAATTATTCTCAGGAATCAGATCTTCTCCCTCTCTCTGAGTCTTCCACTGCAAGACCTGAAGCAGGTAAGCCTTTGCCTCAGGCATTGCTTCCTACACTGTCTCAGCCTGCTTTTGCCTGGTGGGCAAACTCCGAAACTTGGGTCAGGCCAGAGAAACTGCCCAAGTGAGTATTTCTCAGCTGGGACAAGGCCTGGGACCCAAAAAGGGAGCCTCGGCAGGCTCCAAACTATCTTGGGGAAGGCTGGAGGAGGAACAAGGCGCTTCTCCCATACTCCCTGAACTGCACTTTCTTGACACGGTCCCTGCCCAGCCAATGCAGCCTTTCCACTCTCATCTGCTGCTCCAAGGAAGTGTACCTTCTTTAAGTCTCCTCTGCCACCTTTGTCCAGGGTGGGGTGGACCAATGACTGCCCTCAGAGCCCGGCCCCCAGCCAGCTGAAGTAGCTATGCAAAAATATGATCAGCAGTTGCCCCCCTCCTCCCATCCCAATCTAAGGGAAGTCGATTTTTGTGTCTCTTTCTGGCATCAGCAATCTTTCTCAGGGTCAGGACCCCACTGCTACCTGCCAAGAGAGTTGGGGATGGGCTCTAGTAACTGCCATGGGGAGAGTGCAATTTACTGGTATTTGTTGAAATTTACCAATCTCTTCTTATAGCTCTTCCTTGGATACCGTACAGTGTTCTGTTGGACTCTGTATTTTCAAAATAGTGATTCAGGCAGTTCCTGCTTATTTAACAGTTAGTCTGGTGGATGGGCTAATTCCTGGAGCTTCCAACTCTGCCATCTTCCCACAATTCCAGTCCAGCAATGCAGTTATGATAGAGTGCCTTCTGTTCACACATCTCCTGACTCTGAAGTAAGGCCTTCTCTTTTACTTCTTCACAAAACACACATCAAGGCTTTGGGGTGATAAATACCCCATGAGCAAGAAAGAATGTTAGGTCCTCCTTCATCTGATTCAGCTGTTATCTGTTCTTGTCTTAGTTGTATGGCTTTTGTATATGCCACAAAGGGCTATTTGACCTCTTTTAAATACCAGTTATGTTTCTCTTTATTATGCTAAGGTCTTTGTTAGGTAAGACCCTCCCCTCCCCCCCGCCCCCGCAATGTAAATAGCACCTAAAGAATATTCCCACAGCAGTTCCACAATTAATCCTACAGCCACCTTCCCCACCCTCTGGCAGCTGCCTCCGCCCTCCAGCCCTGCGTGACTGCAGGAGTGTTTAACTTTCCATCCCGCCCAGACCCTTAGGTATAAAAATCTAATTTCTCCCCTTGGTCGGCTGGGGTCTAATTTCAGACCCCCACCTTGCCAGTGTCTGAATAAATCTCTTCACCTGTAGTCAGTGTATCTCTGAATTTTCTTTAAATCTAAGTTTTGACCTCATTTCATGAGCATTATACTCAGAACACTGAAAGGTTTAGGAGGCGAAAGGATGAGAAAGAAGGACGTAGACCAGGAAATTTAAAGCAGGCGCATTTATTTCTGCACTCCCGGGCTAACCCCACCCAACCCAAGATAGAAGGAGGTGAGTCAGCGCCTGGGTGATGGGCGTGGGCGGTTTTTAAGCTAGGGGATCAGGTGAGGTCTGGAAGGGGCGGGTCTCTGGAAGTCAGGTGGTCGGAAGGGGCGGTTCTCCAGAAGTCAGGTGGCCGGAAGGGGACGGCTCCAGAAGCCATGTTGGGAGGGGCGGCACTGCCTCTGCAGCCCCAGTTTGCAGTGCCCTTCCTGGGTCCCCCGACCTAAGAAACGTGACTCTCAATACCTCTGGTTTCCTTTAGAAATTTATATTAATAAATAAAATCTGTTACAATGGATCTTTTAATTTGTTCCATCATTCTTACTACTCGCATGGAGATTCCGAAAGGAGATACGACTGCTTTCAAGGTGGTATACAGATAAAAACTTGTAGTGTGTGTTCTGTATTAAATAGATTGAATAAAATGTCTGAATTCCAAGGAAGAGACATGGTGGGTCACGGTCCTATTGTTCAGGGTAATTTTTACCATTTACCCACAGAACTTTGGATACATATTAAAGATTTATTGAAGGAGGCTCAAAACATGGGTTCCTACCTCTGAACAGCTAAGCTCACAAGGGCTGTTTTAGGAAAAGAATGCCTGGGTATCACTCAAATTTTTCTCCAATCCACGGGCTTAAGAAAATTGGGGATATAAAATGTGCAATTTCCTGCTACTGATAATTGAGAAGGAAACCCTACTAGCTACCTTCCTTGATAAGAGGTTTTCATGGGATGGGGTGTGGACATGGAGAACATCTGGAGACATCACCTGGGGAAACTGAAAAGAAAAAAAAGGTCCAAAAGCCAAAGCTTGTTAAAGGAGACCAAAGTTATGGCTTTCCATTTCTTCTCTGAAATACAAAGACCTTATCAAACTACAGTAACTCTCCCAAGCCAAAGTTAGGTGGGGATCAAGGGTAGATCAATAATTAACATTTCTATAGTGCTTCCTATATTTCAGGCCTTCTCTCTTTTGAGTAGTTCCTATTGCAATTCTCCAATGATGCTATGAGGAAGCATCACTGTCTCCCTTTTACTCAAATGTTCCTGAGTTACAAGTAAAGTGAGTTGATAATGCTCACTTAAGTAAGAAGTGGAACCACATTTAAACAAATGCCTTAGGCCACAGTCACTTAATGCTTTCCAATTGTGCATGTTATTTTTATTCTCTGGGTGAGAATAGCCAGAGAAAATATAACTGGGAATGAGAATGTTCCTGCTGATATTGTTTACTTGCGAGATTCTTGTTTCCACTTGTCCAAAGTTTACATCAACCAACTTCTATGAACAATTTTTATGTAAGTAGCAGTTTCCCAGATATTGTAGAGCCAAAGACAAATAAGACAGTTCTTTCTCCTAGAGGAGTTTGTGGGGGAGATAGGGAAGTAAACAAAAGCTTACATTAAATAGGGCAATTCATGCCAAAGAAGGACGTGCTGTGAGCACCACTACAAGGCAAAGGGGAGACACAAAAAAGATTTCCTTGGAAGAATGAACAATGCTTGAGTTGAAATTTAAATAAAGAATAAGGGTAGACTTATTTATCTACAATTATTTTGGTTAAAATTATTATTCTGGAGATTTAGAAGGATGATGTGCTGATGGGAAAAAGGTCAATGAAAATGCTGCTCTTGTCAGACTCTCTTTTCTTTCCAGAAATATATTATTTGCTTTATCGTTCCCATGAAGATGAACAAACATTCCAGTTATATTGTCATCAAAAGTGCCTTTGATTCCCAAGCTGGCACTAGGATCTCAGCAAACACCTTTCTTTTTCTTCTCCACATTTATCTCTTTGTGGGAGCCAAGCTCAAGCCCCCTGACCTGCCCATCACCCACTTGGCCACAGTCCACATTATGATGCTCCTCCCCACAGGGTCGCTGGTCTCTACAGACATTTTGGGGGCACAAGGTATTCAGAGAGACCTCAAATGCAAGGTACTTGTCTTCCTTAACAAGCTCCTGAGGAATCTCTCCATCTCTCCCACCTGCCTCCTGAGCGTGCTCCAGGCCATCACCATCAGCCCCAGCAGCTCCCGGCGGGCGAAGCTCAAATCGAAATCCCCAACTCCTACCCATACTCATTTCTCTTCTGATGGGTGCTGAAGCCGTCCATCTTCCTCTACCCTGTGGCCACACTCAATGCAACCTGTATTGCAGAAGGGCTACTCTTCTGTTTCTCATGGAGCATGTTCCTTTCTGCCCATCAGCCACATGCACGAGGGCCTGTTCTTTGCACTGATGGCATTTAGGGATGCCTCCTTCATGGGGCTCTGGTCCTCTCAAGCGGATACATGATAATTCTCCTCTGCAAGCATAAGCAGCGGTGCCAGCATCTTCACAGCAAGAGCTTCTCTCCAAGAAGTGCCCCGGAGCAAAGGGCTGCTCAGACCATTCTGCTGTTGGTGAGTTGCTTTGTGATTCTGTATTGTGTGGACGTCATCATTTCATCTTCCATGGGTATGACATGGGTGAATGCCCCAATCCTGGTGGGTTTGCAGATGCTGGTATCCAATGGCTATGGCACTGTCGGTCCTTTTGTGCTAATCAGTGCTGAGAAACACATTACAAAAATTATACAAACCACGTGGAGAAGGAAAGTCAGTGTTTAAGAAAACAGCAAAGGAAATCTCCAAGAATACAGCAATGTCTTCTCTAATTAGAACAGTTTTACATGGTTCACCAAATTCTCTCTTTGAAGAAAAATGCCAATTAATGTGAGATTACAAATTTTCTGCCATAATAAAATAACTTTGATACATATGGCTAGTAAGTACCTTGTAGGTAATTTTGCCCTATATCTCCATCAATTAGATTCACCTGCATGCTTATGCATTTCTTGGCTTTCTATTTCTTTTTGCATCTCGGGCCTTTATTCTGGAATTTGTTTCCTTCTTCATGCATTACCTTCCTTGAAAATTCTTTCAATAAAGTTCCTTTAGAGGTACACTGTCTCTTTTTTCTCAACAAAAAAAATTTTTTTTGTTATGCCCTTTCTGGAAAGATACTTTTTACAAGGTATATAATTCTATGTGGACTGATTCTTTCAGCATTTTGAAGAAATTATTATGTTGTCTTTTGGCTTACATTTTTGATTTTGAGAAGTGCATTATCATTCTGGATACTGTTCCTTTTAGGAAAATTTCCCTCACTCCTGGCTAGTTTTAATTTAAGTATTTCTGTGTTTTCACTAAAATGGACCTATGTGTGGCTATTCTTTCTGCAAGTTTCAATCCATGTCATTATCCTTTATGGAAAGTTTTAGGTCTTTATTTCTTCAAGAATTTTTCCTCCTTTCTCCCTTTCACTACTTCTGAAATTCCAATTCAATGTGTGCTAAATATTTTTATTTTATTCTTCACATCCCTTCATCTCTCTTTCATATCTCCCATCTCTTTGTTCCATAGACTGCATCCTGGGTAATTTCATCCCAGTCCCTGGGATGTGCTGGGGCACAGGGCACCCAGAGTAGCCACCAGGGGTACAAAGGACGGTCGGGGGTATATCCCAGAGTGCTTTGGGCAGTGAATAGAGTATTTGCAAAGTCCTTTTGGGGGCTGGAGAGAAAGGAGGAAATATTCAGCTTCCCCATTTGGAGAATTTCTGATATTCTTGCAAGCAGTGGGGACAACCAAATCAATAGGCTGAGACCTCAAGCTTGGGGTTTGCCCCTTTGAAACTTATTCCTGCAAAGGATAGGTTAAGCCTACTTAAAATTATGCCTAAGAGTCACTTCGAGAGAACCCCATTTGTTGTTCAGATGTGGCCTATCTCTCCAAGCCAACTTGGCAGGTGAACTCACTGCCCTCCCTCCTACATGGGACATGATTCCCAGGGTTATAAATCTCCCTGGCAACATGAGACAGAAATCCCAGGATGAGCTGGGACCTGGTGTCAAGGGATTGAGAAAGCCTTCTTGACTAAAAGGGGAAAGAGAGAAATGAGACAAAATAGTTTCAGTGGCTAAGAGATTTCAAACAGAGTTGAGAGGTTATTCTGGAGGTTATTCCTACACATTATATAAATATCCCTTTTTAGTTTATGGTATATTGGAGTGGCTGGAGGGAAGTACCTGAAACTCTTGAGCTGTGTTCCAGTAGCCTTGATTCTCGAAAATGATTGTGTAAAGATATAACATTTACAATGTGACTGCGTGGTTGTGAAAACCTTGCGTCTAATGCTCCTTATGTCTAGGGTACGGACAGATGAGTAAAAAAATATGGATAAAAAATAAATAAATAGGACTTTCAGGCCAAGATGGCGGCTTAGCAATGTGTGCATTTTAGTTCGTCCTCCAGAACAAACTACTAAATAACCAGAAACAATACAGAACAGCTCCTGGGGCCACATCAGTGATCGGGCACATAGCGTACCCCAATCTGGACCAGCTGGACCGGCTGTGAGCCCCCTCAGAACCGTGAGTTCCTCAAGCCGCGTGGCCGGCACCCCTCCCCCACAGGCCGCTTCCCAGAGGGAAAAGGAAAGAGACTTTACCAGCAGCAAGGGCTGAGCCCAGCCAAACACCAATTGTGGAATTAATTAACAAATATTGACCACTAAAAATAGGCCCCCAGCTCAGGTGAACCTGGCCAAAGCAGCGGTCGCTCATTTTTGCCCCAGCGCCTTCCCCAGGGGAAGGGTGAAGCCCAACTCAGGTGCAATCCCTCTCTCAAGGAATTCAGACCAGGGCATGGTAATTCGAAACCATTAAAACCAGCCTACAACCTCTCCTCAGTCTCCACCACGCCCCCAGCCAAAGTTAAAGGTACCGCATCATCTTATGCTGGTGGGGCCTGCAGGCAGACAAGCAACACATACTGGAAAGGATAAGTAAAACAGAGCCCAGAGACTTCACAGGAAAGTCTTTCCCTGCTGGGTCTCACCCTCAGGGAAAACTGACGCAGGTGACTCTTTCTTCCTGATAGGAGGCCAGTTTGGCCTGGGAAAATCCGGCTGGGGTCTATAATACCTAAGCACAGCCTCCTAAGGATGAGGGAGAAAAGGCACCATACAGGCAGGGCAAGAAACAAGAAAACAAGAACTGAAAATTTCTCCTCTGTTAAACAAAACCTAAGCTAGAGGTCCAGATAAAGCTGAACTGAATGTCAAAGAACAGATAGACAACAAATTCATCCAGCAAGAAAACCCTAGGTAAAAGAACTGCAAGCAATCTCCAGAATAAACTAATTAAGGTAATCAAATGCCTAGACGCCAGCAAAAAGTAACAAATCACACTAGGAAAATTGAAGATATGGCCCAGTCAAAGGAACAAACCAACAATTCAAATGAGATACAGGAGCTATAACATTTAATTCAGAATGTATGAACAGACATGGAAAACCTTATGAAAAACCAAATCAACGAATTGAAGGAAGACATAAAGAAGGCAAGGAATGAAAAAAAAGAAGAAATTGAAAATCTGAAAAACAAACCACAGAACTTATGGGAATGAAAGGCATGGTACAGGAGATGAAAAAAACAGTGGAAACCTACAATGGTAAATTTCAAGAGATAAAACATAGGATTTCTGAACAGGAGGATGGAACATCTGAAATCCAGCAAGAAAAAGAAAATATAGGGAAAAAAAAAGGAAAAATATGAGCAGGAACTCAGGGAACTGAAAGACAATATGAGGTACACAAATATACACGCTGTGGGTGTCCCAAAAGGAGAAGAGAAGGGAAAAGGAGGAGAAAAACTAATGGAGGAAATTATCACTGAAAATTTCCCAACTCTTATGAAGGACTTAAAATTACAGATCCAAGAAGTGCAGCATACCCCAAAGAGAATAGATCCAAATAGACATACTACAAGACACTTACTAATCAGAATGTCAGAGGTCAAAGAGAAAGAGAGAATCTTGAAAGCAGCAAGAGAAAAGCAATCCATCACATACAAGGGGAGCCCGATAAGACAATGCATAGATTTCTCAGCAGAAACCATGGAGGCAAGAAGACAGTGGGATGATATATTTAAATTATTAAAAGAGAAAAACTGCCAACCAAGAATTCTATATCCAGCAAAAATGTCCTTCAAAAATGAGGGAGAAATAAAACATTTTCAGACAAAAAATCACTGAGAGAATTTGTGACCAAGAGACCAACTCTGCAAGAAATACTAAAGGGAGCACTAGAGACAGATATGAAGACAGAAGAGAGAGATGTGGTGAAGAGTGTAGAAAGGAAGACTATGAGTAAAGGTAAAAAGAAGGAAAATTAGATATGACAGATAAAATCCAAAAGGCAAAATGGTAGAAGAAAGTACTACCCGTGCAGTATTAACACTAAATGTTAATGGATTAAACTCCACAATCAAAAGCCATAGACTGGCAGAATGGATTAAAAAACAAGACCCATCTATATGCTGTCTCTACTCAAAGGACATGAGAGCAAGGACACAAACGGACATTTGCACACCAATGTTTATAGCAGCATTATTTACAATTACCAAAAGATGGAAACAGCCAAAATGTCCATCAACAGACGGGTGGCTAAACAAACTGTGGTATATACATACAATGAAATATTATGCAGCTGTAAGACAGAATAAAGTTATGAAGTATGTAACAACATGGATAGACCTTAAGGACATTATGCTGAGTGTGATTAGCCAAAAACAGAAGGACAAACACTGTATGGTCTCACTGATATGAACTGACATTAGTGAATAAACTGGGAATATTTCATTGGTAACAGAGACCATCAGGACATAGAATTAGGGTAAGATATTGGGTAACTGGAGCTGAAGGGATACAGATTGTGTAACAGGACTGAATATAAAAACTCAGAAATGGACAGCACAATACTACCTAACTGTAATACAGCTATGTTAAAACACTGAATGAAGCTGAATGTGAGAATGATAGAGGGAGGAGGGCTGGAGGCATAAATGAAATCATAAAGAAAGATAGATGATAAAGATTGAGATGGTATAATCTAGGAATGCCTAGAGTGTGTAATGATAATGACTAAATGTATAAATTTTAAAATGTTTTTCCATGAGGAAGAACAAAGGAATGTCATTACTGCTGGGTGCTGAAAATAGACGGTAATTAATATTTTAAAATTTCAACTTATGTGTGAGACTAAATCAAAAAATGTCTATTTGATACAAATTTATATTTTGACTAGTGCATCTCCTAATGTAACTCAGGTAGATAGTTGATTGAACAACATAAGTACATGGAACCTTGGGTAGGACATTAGATTTTATTGGTTTGTCCAGAGTGATGTCCCGATAAATTCCAGAGTGATTTGATCAGTGAGTGGAAAAGTATTTGCAAAGTCTCCTTCGGGGAATGGTGAGAACGGGGGAAAATTCAACCTCCCCAAGTTGAATTATTGATATTCTCACAAGCAGTGTGGACAACCAAAGCTATAGGCTGAGCCCCCAATCTTGGGGTTTGTTCACATGAAACTTAACCCCACAAAGGATAGGTCAAGCCTACTTAAAATTAGGCCTAAGAGTCACCCCCAAGAGAACCTCTTTTGTTGCTCAGATGTGGCCTCTGTCTCCAGCCAATACAACAAGCAAACTCACCACTCTCCCCCTGTCTATGTGGGACATGACTCCCAGGGGTGTGGACCTTCCTGGCAACATGGGAAAGAAAACCTAGAATGAGCTGAGACTCAGCATCAAGGGATTGAGAAAATCTTCTTGGCCAAAAGGGGAAAAGTGAAATGATACAAAGTGTCAATGGCTGTGAGATTCCAAACAGAGTCAAGAGGTTATCCTGGAGGTTATTCTTACGCATTAAGTAGATATCACCTTGTTATCCAAGATGTAACAGAGAGGCTGGAGGGAACTGCTTGAAAATGTAGAGCTGTGTTCCAGTAGCCATGTTTCTTGATGATGACTGTATAATGATATAGCTTTTACAATGTGACTGTGTGATTGTGAAAACCTTGTGTCTGATGCTCCTTTTATCTACCTTGTCAACAGACAAGTAGAACATAAGGAATAAAAATAAATAATGGGGGAACAAATGTCAAAATAAATTCAGTTTGAAATGCTAGTGATCAGTGAAAGGGAGGGGTAAGGGGTACGGTATGAAAAATTCTTTTTTTCTTTTTCTGTTTTTGTTTTATTTTTCTGTTGTCTTTTTATTTCTTTTTCTGAATTGATGCAAATGTTCTATGAAATGATCATGATGATGAATATGCAACTATGTGATGATATTGTGAATTACTGATTATATATGTATAGTGGAATGAGCATATATTAAGGATGTTTGCGTTTCTTGTAATTTTTTTAATTAAAAAATTATTTTAAAAAAAATAATAAATAAATAAATAATGGGGGGACAAAGGTAAAATAAATTGGATAGATGGAAATAGTAGTGGTCAATGAGAGGGTGGGATAAGGTGTAAGGTATATATGAGCTTTTTTTTTTTTCTTTTTATTTCTTTTTCTGGAGTGATGCAGATATTTTAAAAAAATGATCATGGTGTAATACACAACTATATGATGATAGTGTGAGCCATTGATTGTACACCATGTATAGAATGTATGCGTGTGACGATTTCTCAATATAAAATATTTTTTAAAAAGAATAGTGAGCCAAAATGACAATGTAAATTGGAGGAAGAAGAAGAAAAACGAGGAGGCAAAGAGGAAGGGAAAGGAGAGGAGGAGAAGAAGAGGAGAAAAATAAGAAGAGAACTTGGCTTATTAAATACCAAATATAGGTTCAAGCTATTATATGTAAAACCATGTAGCATTCATATATGTTCATACAATTAGACCAATGAATCTGAATAGAGAGCTCAAAAACTGACCACCCGTACATGCAAATTTATATATGATAGAAGTGGCATTTCCAATGTTAGCAAATATGTTGGGACAATTGAAATCTATATGAAAAAAAAACCCAAAAGCATCCTACTTTACAGATGCTCCAAAAACACTTCTGAGAGATCTCTGAGAGTGTATTTCCTTTTTGACCTTTCGTGAAATTGATGTTAATAATAATTATTATTATATTAAATAGAATTAACTCCACTTAACCTACCACTCAGCTTTTAACAAACGAGAGTTTATTCTTATCTTTGATGCCTCTATGTACCTCACTGCCTGTGTGCACTGGCAAACAAAACAAAACAAAACAAAACAAAACACAGAACTTCTCCCAAATGAAATCACTATCTTTTTTTTTTTTGTCAATTGTGTGGTGGAGTCACATTTCATTCTTTTTCCATGTGATTATCCTGTTACTGCAGTACCATTTGTTGAATTTTTGTTTGTTTATTTGTTTTTGTTGATTTCTTTGTTTGTTGTTTTCTGGGAAGTGCATGGGCCAGGAATTGAACCCAGGTCTCCTGCATGGCAGGCAAGAATTCTACCACTAACCACCCTCACACCCCTCTGAAATCACTGTCTTGATTGTAATAGTCATTTGAAAGTTGTTGCCCTATATGTATACGAACACATCATTAAGACATTTTGTTAATTTTGCAGTTTTTATGTGTGGAATCATTGCATGTTCATTCTGCTGACTTGTGCCCTCTGCTACGAAGCCTTCTGTTTGGAGAGCACCCTTGTTGACGTATGAGGCTGCAGTGCGTCTACACTTCTATGGAATGGTTTGCATAAAAAGAAGCAAATATCTTTATCCAATCCTCCGACTCTATACATGGAAACAAAGCTCTTCCCAGCATTCCTGGTCTAGTGTAAAACTTTCTTAGGAAACACACCACTTGAGAGGATTTGCTTGTCCTTAAATTATGCCCTTGTTTATTTATATTGGTTTATGGTAAATTGTTTTTCAAATGGATCTATAAGTCTGATTCCTGCACTAGCAGTATATAAGCGTCTTCATCCTAACCCACAAGGTTTTAAGTTTTAAGATCAAGGTTTTAAGTTTCCCCAATCCGGTGAGTTTGAAATTGTATCTTATTTTATTTTTGATTTGTGTTTTCTTGATTAATAATGAGGATAAGTATATTTCCATATGTATATTATACATTCTTGTCTCCTTTTCATTGAATAGCCTGTTTATGTCTTTTTCCCATTTTTCCACCAGGTTGTTTATAGTTTTTTATTAGGAGCTCATTATATAGTCTGCATATTAATCCTATGCCAATTATATGTGCTACAAATATCTTCCAGTTTGAACTTGTTCTTTTGCAGGTATCTTTTTCCAACTTTTTAAACTTTTTAGTAGAAAAGATTGGACATATGAGCAAAACCAGAAAGGATATTATAATACTAGCCATGTACTCATCATCCAGTTTAGAAGTCATCAATTCCTGGCCAGTCTTGTTTCATCTCCACCCTCATCCCTCCCCCTCTTATATTGAGACAAATCCCATTAATAATAGAATCAATTATTTCATCAGTAAAAAGGCAATATGTTTCCATTAAATACAGGACATTTCCATTTTAGACATAATCACAATATCATCATCACACCTAAAAAGTTAACAGTAAGTATATATATCAAATATCCAATGTTCACATTTTTCTGATGTATGTACATGTACATCATATATATGTATCATATAGCTATAAATATTATATAAATATTAACATGTAAATATATGTTTCCAATTTGTTGGAATCGGGCCCAAATAAAGTATGTACATTGTGATATGTTGTATGTCTCTTAAGTGGGTCTCCATATCCCAGGTGGTCTGGGGCAATCCTGCTCTTCACCATTTCATTGTTTCCTAGAACCATCTGTTCTAGTTTGCTAGCTGATGGAATGCAATATACCAGAAATAGAATGGCTTTTAAAAGGGGAATTTAATGAGTTGCTAGTTTACAGTTCTAAGGCCAAGAAAATGTCCCAATTAAAACAAGTCTGTAGAAATGTCCAATCAAAGGCATCCGAGGAAAGGATACCTTGGTTCAAGAAGGCCAATGAAGTTCAGGGTTTCTCTCTCAAGTGAGAAGGCACATGGCGAACACAGTCAGGGTTTCTCTCTCATCTGGAAAGGCATGTGGCGAACATGGCATTATCTGCTAATTTTCTCTCCTGGCTTCCTGTTTCATGAAGCTCCCTGGGAGACCTTTTCCTTCTTCATCTCCAAAGGTCAGTCACTGGCTGGTCGACTCTCTGCTTCTCTTGGCTGTGTCATTCTGCTCTCTCAGAATCTCTTCTATTCTCCAAAATGTTTCCTCTTTTATAGGATTCCAGTAAACCAACCAAGACCCACCCAAATGAGTGGAGACATGTCATCACCTAATCTAGTTTAACAACCACTCTTGATTGAGTCACATCTCCAGGGAGATAATCTAATTGCAGTTTCAAACATACAGTATTTAACAGGGATTAGAAGAAACGGCTGCCTTTACAAAATGGAATTAGGATTAAAACATGGCTTTCCTAGGGTACATACATCATTTCAAACCAACACACCATCCAACCAAGGAGTTAATTTTGTATCCTGGATTAAAACATATTTATATTTAGTGTGTTTCAATCTATTGCAATTGTTATCCTTTCTGATGACCAGACTGTCCTCTCTTCGGCCAATGAAAGTCTAGTCACTTTGATCCCTGAGTCCTTTTGACACTGTCCTAGGAGTGTTTGACAGTGTCCCTGCTTCCTAGAATAAGAAGTTCCAGGCTCATCTTGTCCACTTCTTGCCCAGACTGGTAGTCAGTCATTTCTCCAAGAAATCCTAGGACTACTTAGTAAAAACAGTTTTTAGAGCCCACAACCTGAGTGCTAGAGAAACTCATTACTATGGAGTGGGTAATTACTTCTAGGCATTTTTCCCCTTATGGAAAAACAAAAATATATACCTAACTAAAGTAAAAAATACATTATGAGCTTAAATTGAGAATTCAAATTCAAACTGAGAACTAAGAGGTCTTATTACACTTCATCTATTTTACAACTTTCTTTCTCCCACGCCAAAATTCCTAATTCTCAAAGAAGACACTAGCATCATTTCTCATTTGCATTTTTCCACATACTACGAAACCAGTAGGACTGGTTTCTTCTTGAAGTCAGAAAGGCAAAGGAAGGAACTTTCTTCTTTTCTGGTTCTGCTATGAGAACCTAAGAGCTGCAGCCAGCCTGGTTGTGCCAAACTCTGAGCCACATCATTCCTTCTCTGGGCCATATGTGCCTTGACTTGTGCTCCTGTGGTCTGCAGAAGCTGGTAACTCACTAATCCCCTGCTTCTTCCCTACTCATCCTAAATCTTTCATAATTCTTCATTTATATATACATTTATCCAAAAATATTCTTGAGCCTTTCTACGTACCATCTACTCAGTAAGGCTTTCAAAGATAGATTTGTGAGCAAATCAGTCATTGCCTTTATAAAGATTACAGCTTAATGGGAAGCCAGATATTAATATAATATTCACAAAAATAAATGCAAAGGCTAAATAGGGGAAATAATCTTGCAGTATGAATTAAGATGCAGTATAGAGCCTACAGGCATTGTGGAAATTTTTGAGTGAAGGCTTATGTGGATGAGGGACATCTATGTGGAAATGCAGAATGTGAGGTTTGGGCATCCCAGACAGTGTGTGACTCCTGCAGATGGACACGGAGTCTAGAAATAAATGACCTTGAGAGGGAACCATCGGCAGTGCCATCTTGCAGAATTTAAAAGTGAATCCAAAATGTGAAAGGTATCTCAATTTCTCACTGAGAAACCATTCCCCCAATCCCCCACTCTCACTCATTCTGTAGAGCTGACTTTACCACTGAATTGAGGAGAGCATGTAAATAGGCCTGGGCTAGGAAACTTATCCCATCTCTATTGAGGGATTCATATATAAGCATATGAACCAATCATGAGCCAACCAATCAGGGCCATGAACCGTAAAATTCTGGAACACAGATTATTGCTGCATTCAGCTGGGAGTACAACACAAGAGGCTATAGGGATTTGATCCAGCTGCTCTTATTTGACTCTAAATCCAATACAGAGCCGCCAACACATTTCCAAACCCATCAAACCCAAGGTTGAAAAACAGGGAACAAGTGGATTAGTAAGTGTAATAAGGGCCCATCTTTCTCCTTTGGTTCCCAGATCTGTGTGCTCTGGCTTTGAGGTAAGCAGCTCCATGTACTGAATAGAAAACACCCTCGTTGTATACAAGCAGCCCATACCCACAGGATTTTTTCGTTTCCTCCCTCCTCCCCACCCCAGCTGGTGTCATAACTGAGTCTTCAGCAATCCGTCCCAACATTCCATTAAATCAGCTACTTTTGAGTGGTAGGGCATATAAGCATGATGCCCCCTGATTTACTTCCTTTGCCCTAAAATGACTCCCAGGTTGAAGGCATTTCTGAGATTCCATGGATACATTGTAAGAAGCGTGTCAGACATTTTGTAAGTTCATGGATGGCTGTGCTGGCCTGTGGGCAGGGAAGTTGCATCCATTATTCAGATCCTGTGTCTACTCCACTGAATTCAACCTGTCACCATGGAATATTTCCACATCAAAGACTCAACATCAATCTCTATTGTTGGAGGTTGGGCACACAGCAGTTTGACAAAACAGACACAAAACCTCTTCTTTGTGTAGGTAGGTGGCAATTCCAAATCAGTGTGATACTGAGCCACCCTTCATTTCAATTCCTGCCATTCTGTAATTTTACCTTTATCACTACCTGTTTAGCCTGTTGAAGATTCTTTGTTTATAAGGATACACAGCAGTTCAAAACTCAATTACCCAGAGTATAATCTCTACCCATTCCCAACATGCAGTGGCACTTTCTTATCACCAAGTTGCTTTTCCATCACCACCCCCACCACCACAAAATGGAAAAGGATGGAGTCTTTTGCCTAACCCAAGTGGACTTGGGCAAAGACAGCATTAGAATGTCTGCTCTAGGGATTGCCATGGCTGAAGAAATAACCTACCCTGAGAATCCAGTGCCATCATTTCACACCCATCCATTTCTTTCTGCTTTCTGTATGTTGACTTCTTGACTGGACTAGCTTCACCAAGGCAGATCCACATATGAATCACTTTCTCTTGCCCCTAAGCCTTGGACCTGTAAAAGTCTGTTGAAATGCATTAAACAAATGGAATACATGACATGATCACAAATCAGTTCACACTTTTATTAGGACCAACATTTTCACCAAATAAGTGTACTTTTAAAAAATGTGAAAGGCTCTGTATGAAGCTGAGTTGCAAGGACCCTTTACAGGCTGCACAGCCTCCAAATTTGGCCAGCTCCAGGCTTCAGACTGCTAATCAGGTTTTTACTAAGTCCTGGAAACACCTCAGAATCACTCCTGACATTTTAACTGTACTGTAGAACTTTAATATGTTCTTGCCTCTAGTGAGACAAGCAGCCTCCTGGTATTCACCCCATGTCTGTCCCCTGCAGTATGGGCTGAACCCAGTGACTTGCTCCTAACAAAAAGAATATGGTCAAAGTGATGGGATGCCACTTTTGAGAATAAGTTACAAGACGATTCTAGTTTCCATCTTGCTCATCCTCTCTTGCTCTCTTATTTGTCCACTCTGATGGAAGCTACCTTGCCCTAAAGAAAGGACATCGTGACAGCGAACTGAGGTTTCTGGTCAACAGCCAGTGAGGAACTGAGACCTCCATCCCAGTCTAGTAACCCACAAGGAACTGACTTTGAAAGCGGATCCTCCCCAGTCAAGCCGTGACAACTGCAACCTTGGCCGATATCTCCACTACATCCTCTGAGAGCCAGGAGTCCCAGGGAAGCTATGCCCAGATTCCTGACCTGTTGAAACGGTGAGATGCTAACTGTTTATGCACTAGTTTTGGGGTGATAAGTTACATAGCAATAAATAGCCAACGCACCTGGAACAATAAGCTATTAATGACCAACAGTTGGAAAGCTGTTTGGCACTCAACTTGGGCAAATTAATGGGCCTGCAAGGGCTTTGGTTCCTTAGGGCCTTCCCACCTCATGGACTGTGACCTGTGTTTAAAGGCATCTGACTGGCAGACTACAAAAGTTAACCTGCTTTGAACTCAACATAGATGTTAACAAACTCAAACTTGTTCACCGGTATCTTTAAAGAGGAATTTCAATGGAACTTTTCTTAATTTATTTTTCCTTATATCAAAAATACTTTTAACTAGTAAAAACCAAGGACACATTCAAAATCAGGTAGAAATCTTTTTTTTCCTTTTAATCAAGTACTTAATTCATACCATTTTCTCTCTTGGCTGTTACTCTGGTTAACAGTAGGTCCCCATTTCTCAAGAACGCTGTATCTGAACTGGCTGAGACAGAACCAGTGTCAACCCAGGTCCCAAACCAGGGCTTTCAGAATAAAAGGAACAGTGATAACCAGCCTTTCCCTTCAGTTAGAAAGAGACTATGAGTCAGAGTCAAAAATCTCTACTTCCAAATGTATAAAATCTAGAGTTCAATGCAAAAATGGAAACCAAAATGTATCAGGAATGAAGTATATAATCACCTCACAGTACCTCCTCATATACAAAAGGTCAAAATGGCTTGTGAAAAATAAATATCTGATAATCTGGTCTTTTCAATTAGAATTGGCCCCACTCTGGCAATTTTAAAGGAAGGCGTTTGCTTCCTAAACAAATGCACTAAAAGGGATACAGTGGGTCAGAATAAATCAACTCACACACAAGAAATACTCCTGTGTAATGATTTTTGGTTGCTGACATTATTCAGCACAAAGTGGTAAGATTCAGGGCAATCTGAGAAAAGAGAATCCCAAAGTGGCAGCGGTATTTGCTGATAAGTTTACGTGGGACACACATGCATAAAACCCCCAAGAGCTCAATCATCAAAATAAGTTATTTTGTACATTACAGTGCATGGAACAACAAAAGGAAAGACACTTTGTTGGCAAGCAACCGAAAGGCATCTTGCAAAAGGTCCATCTTGATCTGAAAAAGAAGGACCGGAGCCCAGGGCCTCGTGGCCTTCATTAGCTTGACCCCTCCTCTTCTTTGATTGCATTGGTCCCAGTGGGAGCTGTTTCTTCTAAACCTGCTGGCTTCTTCTCTTCTTCTTCCTCCTCATCCTCCTGGGGATAGAGGTCTGGATATTTCTGCATGCATTCCTGCATGGCCCGGAACTGCTCTACACAGTCTGACCCCTTGACATCCTCTGTGCTGTAGTGGAAGCAGGAAAAGGCTGACTTGAACTGTTCCCCACAGGGGCCACTGGCCATTCCCCCAAGGCATGGACAGTTCCAGTTAATGTCTCCATTTGGCAGTATCAATCCTGGAACAGGAAGACAGGTAAGGAAAATGTGAGCAATGCTCTCTACGGTTTTCAGAAAAAGCAAAGCCATGTCCAGTCCTCACAGGCCACTAAGGAGGTGCAGAGCAGTACGAGCCGGGGCCTGGCAAGCACTCACCTGCAGACTCACCTCAGTGTGGATCAGGCTCAGGTGCCCAGCACACACCCAGCATTTTCTGTCCCTTTAGAGAGAAGCTGCCATTGGCATCTTTCTCTATGTGCTACAAAGGTCTATATTCAAGCCACCTCCCAGTGCTGAGAGGTTGTGCTCCAAGAACTAAATCCTGGAATCCATTTGATCCTAAGATGATCACCTGGATGGTTAGGGAGAAGCTTTTTGAGAGCTACTGATCTCTTCCTTCCAATCCCTTGCCCCTGCTCCCGAACAAATATAACCAGGACTAGAACCCCCATCAATGATCCCTGCCCACAAGCCCCGTAGATGTGAGCACCATTTGGGAAGCTGCAGACTGCACTGACGTCGGAAGATGTCTAAGATCTGCTGTACAATCAAAAGGCGTTTGGCAGGCCAAAAGACGTGGCTTCCTTCTTGTAAAATCCTTCTTGAAAAATTAAAAACCTGGAAGAATATTAACCAAACTCTCTGGGGGTGGTGGTGGTGATGGTGATTATGGATGGCGTTTCATTTTCAATATTTTATATGTCCTTCATTTTTGGTATCACTCTTTTTCTTATCTCTGACCTTTGCTGATGCCTAAATATCCTGGTTTTCCGACATGCTTTCAGCTTTGGGAGACACGAAAATATGACTCAGGTAGAAATTTGGTACATGAGTCTTCTAGACGCTGAGCACATTCTTTAAGAAAATCTCTAAAGCAGTATAGCTATTCCCTGAAAAGCTATACAGAGAATTACTATATGACCTGGCAGTTCTACTTCTAGATATATACCCAAAGAAAGTGAAAATAGGGTCTCAAATAGAAACTTGTGCACCAGTGTTTACAGCAGCATTATTCGCAATTGTCAAAAGGTGGAAGCAACAAGTGTCCATCAACAGATGAATGGATATACAAAATGTGGTATAGCCATAAATAGAATATTAGTTATGCAGCCGTAATAAAGAATGAAGTTCTGAGACATGCTACTACATAGAACCTTGAAAACATGCTCAGTCAAATAAGCAAGGCACATAAGGGCAAAGATTGTATAATATCACTCTTAAGAGATAACAAGAAATAGCAAATTCACAGAGGTAGAAAGCAGATTAGAGGTTACCGGGGAAAAGGAGTGTTTATAAAATTTTTAAAAATAGTAAAAAAGTGAAAAGAGATGAGAGTCTAAACTAAGGGTAACTTTCCGCACACCTGTTACCACCTCTTTCCTGGGGGAAAAAAAGCCTCTAAAATGCCCAGTGGATGTACACATGAAAGTACCCGAGTGTGCCACTCTGAGCTACTTCCAAAGTCCTGGGTCCTAGGCTGGGTCCTGCCTCTTAATTCTAGTTCAGGAACCTTCACAGCTCAGAGAATCTGCTGTTCCTTATTTGTAAACTGGGGATAAGGATGGAGATGGCAGTCAGTACTGTCCCCTGTCATGACTAGCTGCAGAGTTAAATTCTCATGCATTTAGCTGTTCTTCCTCTTTCAGTAACCCACACAGTCCTTCTGGTAATCGTCAATGCCCATGCCCAATCCCCCCACACCTCACCACCTCTCCTGCATCTCAGGGGCTCTCAGTGCTGGAACACAGAAATGCTGCCCCCTGGAGGTTCAAATCTGCTTACAAACCTGTATGATCAGTTTCTAAAATAACAATAATACTGATATTTAAAAATTATAACTCTAAAGGAGTACCTGTGTCATTGTTTCTCAAGGGAAAGTGAACCAGAATGATAGCTCTTCTCACAGGTCTGATGCCAGCTTGCACTTCAGAGACATGATATAAAACGACAAGACATCAGCTTCAGCATGCTCAGTTTAGCCGAGCCTGAGATGCATTATGCATTCACACATGCACTCAAAGGCCTTGCCTTCCAGTTCCTGCCACTAACTTCCTTAGCCAGTCCCTGCCTCCTCCTTTGCCCTCAGTTTTCATGTTGGGACCAGGAGATCTTTAAGGCCCTTTTGGCTTACGATTCCATGACAATTAATCCTGCCATCTTCACTTATGGCAACCTTAGTAGTTCCAAGTGCTATCCCAGCCACTGAGCCCTGGGTGCCAGGATGCAGGCATAAACTGGTGGCCTACTTGGTCCACTTAGGAACTTTGCAACTGAGAACTCAGAACCTGAGTATCAGACTTTTGTGTTTTATAAGCTATTAGGACAGAGACAAACACCTAAGGGGTCTAAGCAGATATATCGTAAACAACAGAAGCAGGTGAAAAAGAGAACAGCAGGGACAATGAAGCAAGGTGAAAACTAGAGGGGGGTGCCCTGTCTAAGGGGAAGCACAGCTACGTTTTTCAGAAACACTGTGAGACAAATAAAACAAGGCCTTATTTCTTCAGCAGTTCCCAATGTTGTCTCCATCAATTAACAAAATGTGCTTTCAGTCAATTAACAAATTGTGCTTAACTAATGTGGATGTATATACAGAAAAAGTACTGGACCTTACACACGATTTATTTTTCTTTATAAAAGAGCACTATACCTGTCATTCATAGAATGCTAACCCTCTGTGATAATATCTGTATCCTTCACCGCTTCTGACAAGCTGCTACATATACGTTCTTTGCTTCACCCTCACCCCTAGGGTCAGTAATGGTAATGAATGTTGTGTCCTGCCTCCTAAGATTCATTTGATTTAGCATTTGAAAAATTCCAACCAGGAGACAATACTCCAGAGGCAGCTTCAAGCTCTTAAACATATTTATTGCCAGTCAGCACGAGGTTCGGTAGTTGTCATCATGGGTGTCAGAGATGGTTTTTGCCCCCCACCTTTTTCTTAAACTTTTTTATTCTATAGTATAACACATCAGAAACAATCTTTGATTGATGACATCAATACTGTTTAGCATGTGGATTGCTTATGAATATGACACAGACACATCCAGCTCATATAAGCTGAATGCAAGGTTCCAGTGAGTCTGTGGTCTAGAGCCTCTGGAGACCTAATGGTCTAGAGCCTCTGGAGACCAAGGGACCTAATGCTGTATTTAGTGCGATGGTGCTGACTAGGCCAGCTGACTCCTGCGGCCAGGATTCTGACCATCTCCCTTGAGGGGCTCTTCATGGAGGGGCTGCCCCAACCTCACAGAACATGGTGTATGGCTGTCTATGTGCCTGCTTGCTAAGAAAGTTGGAGAAGTGGCAGAATTCAGTCTGACTGAGAAGGCCTTTACCTGTAATGATTAGAATCCACTAGTACCCTCCCTCAAAACTTCATCATTGGTTGATAGTATAATACAGCTTTCGCAATGTGACTTTGTGATTGTGAAAACCTTGTTCTGATGTTCCTTTTATCTATGGTATGGACAGATGAGTAAAACACAGGGATTAAAAATAAATAAATAATAGGGGGAACAAATGTCAAAATAAATTTAGTAGATTGAAATGCTAGTGATCAATGAAAGACAGTGCTAAAGGAATAGAAAAAATAGGGGAAACAAAGGCTAAAATATATTGGGTAGATGGAAATGAGAGGGAGGGGTACGGGGTATGATATGTATGAGTTTTTTTCTTTTTATTTCTTTTTCTGGAGTGATATAAATGTTCTGAGAAATGATCATGGTGATGAATATACAACTATGTGATGATATTGTGAGCCACTGATTGCACACCAAGTATGGAATGTTCATACGTTAAGAATGCTCGCGTTGTATGTTGATTGGTTTTATTAATAAAAATTTAAAAAAATAAATAAAATTTTAAAACTTCATCATCGGAAGCAGTCAATCTGCATAAAGTCAGTGCAAAAATTTGGGAAAGGGGCAGAAGTACTTCAGTAAGTAGAAACTCTTGTGTTCTGGACTAACCACCAGGTAAGTACAACAGAATGAGGGCTGGAAATCACTTGGCACACTCCCTACCTGCACATCTCTTGAGAAAGGTGACCTCATAGCCGAGATGAGGTGTAGCACAGCATTTAACCTTGGCCAAAGGGAGGTCTGGCCTTTGCCCTGGTCCCCTCGTAAGTAATCTCTAAACTCTTGGATGTCTAACAATTTGATTTATGGTGGGGGGCTTTGGATCATGCTATATTAGCTAAATCCCCAGAAGGGCTGGAAACCAAGATCAGCCAGAAATGTCTGTATGACTGAATCCCAATAAAGACTCTGGACCAAGACCTGGACAGACCTCCCTGGTGGCAATACTCATGCATGTCCTCTTGTCACACATCACTGCTGGGAGGAGTTAACGCTGTCCAGGACTCTACAGGGAGAGGACCACTGGCAGCTCCACATTTGGAACTCTCCTGGGCTCTGCCCCAATGTACCTCTTCCCTCGGCTGATTTTAATCTGTCTCCTTTCACTATAATAAAACAAAACCATAAGTATAACAGCTTTCAGTGAGTTTTATTAGTCCTTCTAGCAAATTATCAGAATCTAAGGTGGTCCTGTGGACTGCTCCCTAACTCTACAATGGATACCTTGAAATGTAGCCTTGGCAAGGACAAAATGGGAAAGGAATTATGATCACCAAATTCCCACCCAGTTCATGCTGTGTTCCCAGGACATCCACCACTCACCATGCTCCTCGTATGGATCATTAGGGTCATCAGCCACCAGCTCTGCACTGCTGGGAGTTTCATGGTCTTCTCTGGTCACAAATATGATTCGATCCTTCCCTGGTGTTTGGAGGACAGAGGAAGACATGTTTATTTAAAAGTAGTTGAAGTACCCTTAAATCCAAAGCAGCCACATAACTAAGTTGGAAGAAAGTCCCATGTGAAACCCTAGAGTGACTCATGCTGTTCTAGTTTGCTAGCTGCCAGAAGGCAACACACCACAGACGGACTGGCTTTTAATAAAAGGGGATTTATTTTGTTAGTTCTTCAGAGGAGAGGCAGCTAACTTGCAACTGAGGTTCTTTCTCATGTGGGAAGGCACAGGGTGATCTCTGCTGGCCTTCTCTCCAGGCCTCTGGGTTCCAACAACTTTCCCCAGGGTGATTTCTTTCTGCACCTCCAAAGGCCTGGGCTGAGCTGCGAGTGCTGAGATGAGGTATGCTGAGCTGCTTGGGCTGTGCTACAGTGAGCGCTCTCATTTAAGCACCAGCCAATTAAATCAAACATCATTCATTGCAGCAGGCATGCCTCCTAGCCGACTGCAGATGTAATCAGCAACAGATGAGGTTCATACGTCATTGGCTCATGTCCACAACAATAGATCTAGGCACTGTCACCTGGCCAAGTTGACAACTGAATCTAACTACTACATGTGGGTATGCCACGTAACCTCATACCTTCCTAAAAACTTTGGGCATCAGCTTCCCACATGGTGGTTTTTGTAAGATATCCCCATTTTGTAAGATAAGCACCTTGCCTATTACCTTAGTACTCAGAGCACTGCATGCTCAGTGGCTTCCCCTACTGTCCCCAGAAGGCAGGGACGGGGTCAGTCCATCTCTGCATCCCACCAACTCTCTCACACCCCTGGGAAGGTGACAGCTAGTGGTACCCCCATGTTACAAGAGCGAGCCTAAGGCTCTGGAATTGAATTGCTCAAGCTCACATAGCAAGTGGCACAGCTGGAATGTGGACCCAGCTCTGTCTCTCACATCCACAGTGTGGAGATCCTTTCCACACCCAGAAATACTTATCAGCCTGAGAGCTTTGTGTGCCTTGGCATTAATAAATGCTTCCTACAATAAATATTGATCCAATCCGTCACAAACTTAGAATTAAGTGAATAAATAGATCTTTCTGGGTACCTACCTGATAGAGGGCAAGGATAAATTTCATGGCCCTAATGGCTCTCCATTCTGACCCCAGATGATCTGGGATCATAGGCCCCTTATCTACTACGGGATGGGTGATCCCTAGTGTTTAGGAAGACTTCTTCAGATACCTCCAAAAGAGCCCCTGGACAGAGGAGCTAGAGGCAGTGCCCTGGTCACTGAGAGGGTCAGCTACCATGGAGGCAGAGAGCAGGTCTACAGAAATGCAGCTCTCTGGAAGCTGCTAGCATTTTCTGTGATTATTGCTGTTTTGTTTTCCTTCAAGAAAGTTCTGCCACAGGTATGCTAAGGAAAACCAAGGTAAAAGGTTGGAGCCCATGCTTGGGACTGGAATATTTAAGAGGCTGGAGGAGGGCACAAGGGTGGCAATAAAAATCAGAGTGACTCTTCCAGTGAGTGCAGTTCAAGGGACAGGGGGAAGGCCCCCTTTGTGCTTTACCCTTTCCATACCTGCACAGGGACTTCCATATGGGTGATAGTTTAAGCAAAGTAAAAAGGTCGCCTGCATTGGGCACAGCTAGAAGGGATCCCTTTCTGAGAAAGGATTTCATCTCTCAGAAGACAAAAACAACTGACCTACAGGGACTTTCTGAGAAAATGGAACAAAGGATGGATCCCAGAAAACTGCAGATAAGTAATATCTGGTGATAAACCTGTCCAGAAGAGATAGCTTATCAGATACTTCCCCTTTCCACTCCCTGAATGAAGCTCCCTGCTTTCTGAATGGGATGCTGCCCAATTGAGGAATTGCTCAATACAGCTGTGAGATCTTAAATTGCATGAAAAGTTTTTCTTTTAACAATAGTAAGCAGGAGCTCTTAGAATAGGTGATAGGAAAACCCATCCACCCTGACCTGAGGTTTCTGTGCTCAGCTCTGGTCTCCGTCTCAACACCTCACATGTTATTCCAGACTAGAATGCTTTTTCCCCATGGCCCTAGGAAAGGATTTGGGCCAGGCAGTCAGTCATGTTAACATACCTACCTGATGACCCTGGCAATTCTGGACAGTCTACAAAACACTTGAAAGCAGTCAGTAAAAACGCTGACAGCCAAGCAGAATAAGCTGACACCAAATTCTCAGCTTTTGATAGTTTTGTTTACCAAGATCTCACCCCGGTCAGATGGTAAGGCCCAGAAAAAGCAGAATCAAGCTCTCCGGCATGCCCAGATTGCTCCCAGGCTTCAGAGGTGATCAACATACAACAAAGTCTGGCACAGGCCCCCCAAGTTTCAGATCTTTCCAACACAGCAAGGTCCTCACAGTTTCCTTCTGGACACTCGCCTGAGAGCACAGTTCACACTGGAGAGGGAGGTGAGCAGAATAACAACTTTTTAAAACTAAAGACCCTATGCAATGCACTTTGCCTACACTGGCTCATTTAATCCTCACACCAATCCTATGAAGTGGGGATTTGCTTTTATCTTTTAACAGAGATTGAAGAAATGGAGGCTCAGAGGTGGTAAGGAACTGACCCAAAGACCCATGGACAAGTGAAGGGTGAGCAGGAACAAGAACCCTGGCATGCTCTGGACTCACCTCACCTTACACACTGCCCACTGCACACCTGTCCCACCACAATAGACTGTATGGACCCAGACCTCTGCTTCCTGGGGCATTTAAAGATAGGTGACACTGGGATGTACAGGTGTTCAGTGGTAGAATTCTCACCTGCCATGCAGGAGACCAGCTTCAACTCCCAGCCCATGCACTTGGAAAAAAATAACAATAATGGTGCAATAATAGGATATTCACATGGAAATGTGACCCCCACCGCATAGCACACAGAAAAAAAAAAAAATGACACTGATGCAAATGCAAACTTGTTTACCTTTAATATACCAAACTGTGGAAACAGTCATGACAGACAACTAGTAGAGTTAGAAGGCTTCAAGTAATCAGCTAGCCGAGTATTTCTCGCAAAATTTCTCAGGGACTCTCTATGGATGAATAAAAATGCTTGTGTTTTTATTTCCAAGATAATCTTAAAAAAAAATCACAATGCTGACATAGCATATTCAGAAGGAATGTAGATAACCATGTCATACCCTTTTAGACTTCCAAACAGACTTAAATGATCATGGGAGAAAAGTGAGGTGGCCTTAACACAGAACTAGTGCCTCGAAGCCAGTGACGGCCAGATGACTCCCTATCACGGCTCTGCAGGGTGAGCAGAGGGGTCCCAGTCATGCAGAGCCCCCATGGAGAGCTGTGGGCCTCACATAACAACAGCATAGGCCCAGTTAACAGAAAAGGTCCTATGCTGGCAGAGAAGCAAGTACTCTGTAAGAAGACAATAAAAATTTCAAACACCGTCTACCAGAATAAATTAATGCTGTTAAAATGAATATTATTAGAATTCAATCCATAAATCTGTTACATTTTAGAGTTAGTTAAGACTACAAGCAAATGTTTATACCAAAGCGTAGGTTTCTTGGACATTTACAGAACATACCGATAGAAGAAAAATAAAAGAAGGCTGAGGGGTCCACAAGAATTCCTATCCTTTGGAGCCCAATATAGTTCTCAAATCCAAGTAGCAGCAATTCCTTCGTGCTAGAATGATTATAGGACAGTCATCCTGGGCTAAAAAGGCATCTGGAGCTCAACCTCGAGAAGGCGCACTCACCAGCTCTGATAGTATGGCTATTGAAAAACCTCACATACATCTTAATCCACTCTTCAGCCCCATCCCTTTCTGCTCTCCCTGTGTAGGGTAACTGTAGGAGTCCTTTGTCCTTGGACATCAAACTCTTAGGTTGGGTTCCTCCATAAGGCCAACTCTAGAATTAGCTCAGAATCACCTGCTTTCTTTGCCAGGCAGAGTCAGCCAGACCACCCTCTTCCACGCTCTATTTCTGACCATGAAGCCTAAGCTGCTGTGTAGCTGGCCTCCAGAAAAAAGTCTGACCTTTGTCCAGACTCCTAGGAGGTAACCATCTTAAGTCTTTGGAATTTCCAAAGGCTTGCTCTCATATCTGCATAATGAAACCTCATATAAATTCAGGGTAACAGAAGCTCAAGTGAGCGTCCAGGATTTTAATATACACTGCTATGCTGGGAGGGTGATCTGTTTTGATTCCAAGTGGAAGGCACAGAAACTTATATTTGAGACCCTTTCAGACCTTGCCCTATGTTTCTCTTCTTTTGGATTCTTCTACTCTGTATTCTTTTACAATAATAAAACTACAATAGTAAGTATAGCACTTTCAGTGAGTTCTGTGAATTATTCTAGCACATTATTGAACCCAAGAGGATGGTAGAAACCCGCAAATTTGTAGCCAGTAGTGTAACTGGCCTGGGGCCGTCTTTAACCTGTGGTGTGTGGGTAGTGAAGAGTAAGAATTGAATGAAATTGAATAGCATTTGTAGCTGATTAGAAGCCTTCCTTGACCCTGCAGAGCCTTTCTGTAAATTATGGCATGCTGGACTTTTTCTTCACAGTTTGTAATTACACATTCACCTGTTGATGTTTTAATGTCCATCTCTTCCACTGGAGGCCATGAGGACAGAGACTGTGCTACCTTTGCTAACTATTATGTGCCACTGGATGGCCCATAGTAGGTACTCAATAAACGTTTGTTAACCAAATACAAGAGAAACCACACTAGAAAATGAGGAAAACCAAGAAAGGAACACGATGGGGCTGACAAAGAGCAGTGAGGGTGGCCCAAGGCCTGAGAAGGAGGCTAAGTCTCTCTGGAGAACACCTTGAATGCCAAGCTAAGGCCTTTTACCTGAAGGCTGGGTAATTACTCCAAAAGTAAATTAGATCAAGGTGAACAGAGACTTGCATGAATTCACTCAGTCAAGATTTGTGTGCCTACTGTCTACCAGGCACCGTGTTAGATGCTTGGGATACAGCCCAGCTAATTTTCTCAGCTCAGTCGAAGAAGATAGGCAAGAAATAAAATGACAAAAAATGAGCAAGGTATTTCAGAGAACTTAGTTCATGGAAGACACAAAGGCCTTTCTGAGGTGATATGTGATATGAACCTTAAAGAATGAGGAACCAGGCATGGAAGAGCAGGGGGAAGGATGCTCCAGGCAGAGGAAGGGCCAAGCCAGGAAGCCAGCTTAGAGGGAGCAGAGCAGGGAAAGGAGGGAGTGGAAGATGAGGCTGGAGGTGAAGGGAGGGATAAGATCACATAAGCACTTATAGGGTAAAGAGTTTGGGATCATATTTCTAAGTCCCAGAGAAAGCATAAAGATGAGTAGGCAGAAAAAAACAAACAAAAAACTGGGGGCTTTTTAGGGGCTGGTAGTATGGATAAGATAAAAACTAAAGAAGGCTTGAAAGTGAGTGCTTCCAATTCTCATCCTCAAACTAAGAAAGAGAAGAAACCCTTGAACCAGGAAATGACAGAGCTCCATGCTTTGGTGGCAGAAGGACACTGCCCCTCCTTCCCAGAGAAACTGTGACCCCTGTAAACGCCTCAAGAACAAGGAGAGGTGTTATTTACCTGCACAGCTTCACTGCACCTAACAGGCTCGAAAATTATTTTTATTATTTTTTAAATGAAGAAGTGAATTAGCAACTCAGAGAATGGGAATTAAAAGTAAGACAACAGACCTAACATATGAACAAAGGATTTCTCTTTATAGCAGTTATTAATTATTAATTAATGGAACTAGTACTCAGAGGGATTCTAGAAGCAGGGGGGTACTGGAGTAAAGGCCTGGAGTTCTAGATGAAGCTCTGTCCCTAACTAGCTACATGATCTAACCCCTTTTCTTTGGGCTTCACATTCCCTTAATGAAACTGAGGGGGCCAAAAAATCTCTGGATGAGTTCCAACTTTCTATGGCGTCTTAAACTCTCAAGTATCCACCATTCCTTGGCAAAGAGAAGGCCTTTCATGACCATCTGTTGAATGAATGAAGTCCACCTTCTCATTTAACAAGGCTGGAAACTGGGTTAAGTGACAGCTCTAGGACTAGGAGGGAATTAGTGTCTGTGTGTGTGTGGGCCCCTGGGTGCCCCCCAGCCTTCTGAGCTCTTGTGCAGAGGGAACAACAGTGAGCAGAAAGGGGTGTGGGTGGAGTTCAATGTTGTGGCATGTGGGGGGAACAGATCTTCCCAGCAGCGGGCTTCCTGGAATCCACAAGGTTGCGGATTGGATAATCCAGTTCTGGAATCAGATCGCCAGAACTCAAAATCCAGCTCACTACTTTCTGGCTGCGTGACCTTGGCCAAATCACTTAATCCCTCTGTGCCTTTAGTTTACTATATAGTCGGTAAAATGGGGTCACACAATCTGACAGGTCACTGCGAGGTCAATGAGATAAATCATGTAAAGCTCCTTGAACAATGCCTGATAAGCAGTGGGAGTTCAATAAATGTTCCCACTAGTGGGACTAACGCTACAATAACACAGCACGCGACCTGAGCGGAAAGATTTCACGGACAATTACAAGAAGCTTGCAATATGGGAAACACGTGGTACGTAGTGAGAACGTGAGTAATAATAACAATAAACTTCCAATTACGGGCCAGGCAACGTGCTCAGCACTTCCCATACACCCTCCGGGCCTAGTTTACTAGTCTCCCAAGTGCGGCTCCCTCTAAGGCCGGGGTTCGAACCTTACCATGACCTTGGACCAGCCCTGTTCTTCCCAGAGCCTCGGCTTTCTCATCTGCACGTAAGGGTGACGACCCCACCGCTGACCTGCTCCAGGACGCGAAGAAGGTACCCCTCCCCTGGCTGCACCTCGCGTTGGCCACGCTGGTAGTGGGATCGCCGGACGCCGGGGTCTAAGAGGGCGACCTGAGTGGCATGTCCCCTGCGGGCCCTCGTAGGCCGGTCTCCATAGCAGCCTGCCCGCCTGCTCTCCCTACCTTCCTGACGGCAGTAGGACATCGCTTCTACCCGGCGCTCAGACCTCGCAGCAACAGCAGCGGCGGCGGCGGCGGTGGCGGCGGTGGCGGCTACTTCACGCCGTGACCTCTCCTCAAGCTGAGCGCGCAGATCCAAAGCCCGCGCGGACCCGCCCCCTCTAAGCCTGCCCGCGGCGCGCCTGTTCCGCGCACTCCCAGACGCGGCCCGACCCCTCAGCCGGAAACTACACTTCCCAGCAGGCCACCCAACGCCCTGTAGCTCGCCAAGCGGTAAGAACTACGGTTCCCAGAAAGCTTTGCAACGCGCAGGCGCACCAGTGAGATAAGGGCGTACTGCAATTTTGTGCCGAGCGCCCACGACTCTGAGCCCCGCTCGCACTACGTTTTCCAGGAGGCCTTGCGGAGCGCATGCCCAGACAGAATGGAGCCACGGGGCGGTAACTGTAGCAAGAATCGACTTGTTTTGGCACCGTGCGGTCCTTCGCAACTCCGGGCTAGCAGGCTACCGGACTCCACGCTCCCGTCGCCCACCAATCATCTAGTTGAGCAGATCGAGGCGGCGGCAGCAAGCCGGGTCCTACCATGGCCGCGAATGTGAGTGTCTCCTGGTCCGGCGGGCCACACCCAGACCTCCCCATCACCCGGGCCTCCTATCCGCGTCTCGGCCGGGCTTTTCTGTCTGACCCTTGTCCGTGCGGTCGGCCCCCTGCCTGTCTCCCTTTGCTCGTCTGTGTTTCTTCGCCTGTCCAGGCCCCATTTGTCCGCTCATCCTCGGGAGGGAGACGCGGGATGTGTCGCTCCCGGAGTGGGATCTCCTTGTGCGTGGCGCCTCCCTGCGTCCCCTCCTTTCATTCCCAGTTCCCGCGTGGCCCCTTTGGGTTCTCGAACTTGGCGGAATGCGGGAGCTGAGTGCAACCCCAGAGAGAGGTCCCGTGCGCCGAGGTGGTGGAGAGGCCGACCCCGGGCCAGGGGGAGCTGTCCAAGGCTGTAGGCTGTTAATGCTGCAGAAGGACACCAACCGAGATGAGGGCAGGGAAGTTGGGATTCCGGCCAAGGGGAGCGTTTGCCTACTGCCGGGCTCCTCCTTCTCCTAATTTGGATTTGGTTTCAGAGGTTCTGGCTGAAGGTTGGTCATTTAGCAATGACCCGAGTTAGCTTCCTCTTCTCCCTGCAGCCAGCCTCTCTCGGCAACATTCATTCAACAAACTGAGTGGCACACCACCTGCGAGGGTGCTGGGTGTGGGGGAAGCTGGTGACTCATCACTCCCCTCCTCGGTGAAAGTGCTTCTGGAGCCAGCCTGGGCATCCTGCCAGGCCCAGACACACCCTCCCTCCTCCTTCAGAGGAGTCTCCTGAATTCTGTCCACTAGCCTATTACACGCTCTTTACAGACACCTCCTCTGTCCCCAAACGTCCTCTCTGCCTCTCTCACCCCATGAGAGGCCAGGTTTGTGTAATTCGCAGCCTTAGCTCATTCTCCCTCCCTTGAGAGTTGTGGGGGAGGACGGTTATCGGGAACAGTCAGGAGGCCAGCCTACCCCCAGCAGGGACATTCCCATCTGACCCTCACAGCTACAACATTTGACATATAGAGACCCTCCCCAGCAGAAGAAGAGGGCACTTCCCCAGGCTCTCACACCAGCTTCCTAGGCTGTGTCATGGGGAGGTGCTGAAAAAGGCAGGCTTTGGAGTCAGGCAGCCTTGGAAGCAAATCCAGATTCTTTTGCTTAACAACCGTGTGGCCTTAATCTCTCTGAGTTTATGTTTCCTTATCTGTAAAATGGGACCAGTTGATGATTTCTCTTATAAGGTACTTAATACATGAAAAAAAATTCCTTCCACATAGTCCAACACTCTGTGTCTGTCTTCACATTCAAAGTTGGATGGTCCTGGTGGGCAGAGACCGTCTTGTGTATTTTGAGACCTCACCGCTTGCCAAGGATTTAGACTCACTTAGACTTACATTGGCAGCTAAGCCTTTGAAGATTCATCCAGTAGCTGGATGCACCTTTACAGGAGCCACCAGACTGAATGAAGAAGAGAGAACTGAAGATGGAAGGGTGGAACAGGCAGGCCATCCTGTGAGGGAGGTACTGTTACCATCTCTGTTTTATAAGAGCACACGGCACTGAGCCATCTAGTGATGTGCTTTGGTCCTCACTGCCACCTAGAACATTGTTATTTGCAGTTTGCACATGAGGAAATGGAGGTACAGAGGGGTCCCGTAGCTGGTGTTGGCAGAGCCAGGATCCAAAGCCAGTCATTCAGGACCCAGGGTCCATGTGCTTGACAACCATACCAGGCAACCTCTTGATCAGCAGTGAACATCTTCAAACCATGCTTTTGTCATTAGCTGAACAAAGCCTGATCCATTGGCCCTGGCATGGGAGACCTGCCATGAGCCTCACATGGACACATCTAGCTGCCCTCATCTCTTCCCACTGTCCCCTATACCCCAGCCAGAGCAGATAAGCAACCAACCGTTCTCCCAGAACCACTTCCTCCTTCCTCATCATTGTTCATACAGTTCCCCCTGCTAGGATGCCCAACCCCAGGTTCTGCCTCTAAGATACCCTCTCTTCCAGGGAGCCTGCCTTGATCGCCTACTGAAAGGCGTAACTCCTTTAGCACCAGACTCTCAACATGGCCTCCTAGCCATGTTTATGGCTACGTATCTGTCTACTCCTTTCTCCTCCCCTCAACTAGGACCTAGCATGGTCTTCAGGAAATTTAGCCACTAAATTTGTTGAATTTAATAGAAGCGACATCTCTAATAAGCTCTTTATAAAACAGTTTGGCAGTTTCTTAAGAAATTAAACATATATCTTCCCAGTGACCCAGCAGTTCGCTCCTTGGCACAGACCCAAGAAAAATGAAAACACATTTCTACATAAAGACTCATACACTAATTTCACAGCAGTGTTACTCAGCTGAAAAACACACAGCCCTCACGTGGTGAATGAGTAAACAAATGGTAGTAGATATATACGTAGACTACTGCCCTGCCAGGAAAAGGAACAAACCAGTGACACCATCAGCACTGAGCTGAGTGAAAGAGGCCAGACAAAAAGAGTTCATGATGTATGATTCCATCTACATGAAGTTCTTGAAGAGGCAAAACTAACCTATAGTGATAAAAATCTGAAGAGTTGTTACATCTGGAGACAGAGGAGTGCTGTCAAGAAAGGGGCACAAGGAAACTTTCTGGGATAGTAGAAATGGTCTTTTTCTTGAACTGGATGCTGGTGAAATGAGGTATGCATCTGTCAAAACCAAAGTGTATACTTAATTGTTGTACATTTTTACCATATATTAAATGAAAATCATTAAAAACATATAAATGAATAGAAAATTTCAATTATATATATAAAAAATTTTTCATTCTGATTTTCAAAAACTATGTTTGTCCATCACCCACTCCCAATCCCACCCCCAGTACTCCAGGACGAGTGACAGAAGAGAACATGTCAAAGTTACCAGCAACCCCCAGCCAGGCTTCCTGGAGCGGCTGAGTGAGACCTCAGGGGGAATGTTTGTGGGACTGATGACCTTCCTGCTCTCCTTCTACTTAATTTTCACCAATGAGGTAAAATGCTTGGGGTCCCTAAGGTCATAAATGAGGGAGGGGCCCCACAGTTTTAGGGAATATGGGCTATGGATCCAGGGACTGGATTTGGTAATAAAAGGATTAGGTTTTTTTTTTTTTTTTTTGCCTAAGCAGGCAGTGGGAATCAAACCCAGGTCTCCAGCATGGCAGGCAAGAACTCTTACCTGCTGAGCTACTGTGGCCCACCGAAGGGACTAGGTTTTATGGGAGAGAGAGAGGGTTGCTGAATGAATCAGAATTCTTTCCGCTGTGACCCACCTTATAATAGGTATAAGCGAGAAGGACAATGGATTAATTCACAGCCCTGTAGGTAGATCAGCTTCAGGCATGGTTGGATCCAGGTGCTCGTGCTCCATTTCCCTATTTCTTGGTTGGCTTTCTCTGTGATGGTGGTGTTCCTGGGCAGACTTCTCCTTTGTGGTGGCAAAGGAGCCTCAGCAACTCTGGGGTCACATCCAACCAGTTTAGCAATCACAGGGAGAAGAGAAACTCTCTCTTTCTAAATCAGTTTAGCAAAAGTTGTAGGGAGAGCACTCAGTGTCCTGATTTGAGCCTCAGTCCTCTTTCAAACCAGTCCCTGTGGCCAAGGCATACATATTCTGATTGGCTGGGCCTGGCTCACATGATTTGGACCACAGTTCATACCATCTTGTTTTTCTGGTTGAGAGTTGGGGAGGGGAAGAGAAGGCAAAGGGAAATGAGGGAAGGGGTACAGGCAGACAGAAACACCAGCTATTCCCAATAGGGGAGCAGTGCTGAGATGAGGTAGGGATGGGGTGGGGGCTGGGTAGGGTGAATGGAAACCATGATCCTGAGTTCTGATCCTGACTGCCACTTATTGGGCCTCAGCTTCCTCGCTCACACGGGGAGCTCAGTCTCATGCTCCCTGGGCACCCCCCTGCTCTGATGCTCTGCAACAAGCCCAGCATGCCCAGCCACCGCTGAGTTGCCAGCCTCCGTGTCCCTCTCTGTTCACAGGGCCGCGCACTGAAGACGGCGACCTCCTTGGCTGAGGGGCTCTCGCTTGTGGTGTCCCCTGACAGCATCCACAGCGTGGCTCCAGAGAACGAGGGGAGACTGGTGCATATTATCGGGGCACTGCGGACGTCCAAGGTAGGTCTGGCGATGCTTGCTGACCGGCTGGAAGCTCTGGGCTCACCACTGGATGTGGATGTTGTCTGGGTTGGGGGATTTTGAAGGTGCAGGCCTTGGAGATGAACACACATGCTGTGATCCCTGACTCCACCCCTCAGTAGCTGCGTGGCCCAGTCGGTCGTGAGGCTCAGTGAATTCATCTGTAAAATGGGGACGATATATTGTGTAACAAATTCAGGGCCTGTTTTGTAGATTCAGTGAGTTTAAGTAAATAAATGCTTGGCACAGCGCCTGACACGTGGAATGAGCTTCACAGATCGGTGCTAGATGATTGTTACTGGCCAGGTGTGTCTGGTTCAAGGCTGCAGTTACTCCACTCCTTGGAGCTCTGTTGTTTAAATCCCGCGTACACTGTAGTTGGTGCCTCACCGTTGGCCTTGCAGCCTGGGCCTGAACTGTCAGATGTATGGAAACCCACATTGGGAGTTAAGAACTCTGCTCAATTCTCTTACGCAAAGCAGCTGAAGAGTTCTCCAGCCCTGTCCCTGCTTCCCTGTGCCCTTTTCACTCTCAGTCCAGCTTTCTCTAAGGCTGGGATTCTGGGTTGAAATGAGTTTTGTCCTTTATCTTTTTTGGTTTGTTTGGTTCTATTTGAAGCTCTTGTCTGATCCAAACTACGGGGTCTACATTCCGGCTGTGAAACTGCGGCGGCAGGTGGAGATGTACCAGTGGGTAGAAACTGAAGAGTCCCGGTGAGTACCAGGAAATGAAGCACTGATAGAGGGTAAAGGAGGTGCAGATGGCGGGCCAAAACACAGGTGGCTTTCACTTTGATGCTTCCAAAATTTAAAGTATAAAAACTTCCTCAGAAAACTGTCAAATGATCCCCAAATTATTTGTCAGTGATCTCTTGGTTGGAGGTGGCAGAAATCCAATGCAAAGTGGCTTGAAGCAGGGTATCAGTCAACTTCCTTTTTTGGAACGTCAGGGGCTGCTCACATTTTAGGCACGTCTGAATCCAGCCTTCAAACAACATCACTTTTAGGACTTTGTACCCCACCCCACCCAAGGTCTCTGTGCCAGCTTTCCCTCCTATCTCATGAGGGAGCAGAGAGGCCTTCAGGCTTTCATCCTCTCAGTCACAGCCAAAGTCCCAGGGGAGGCTCTCATTAGCCGGGCAGGGCTTACCTGGGTGGGAGAGGGTGGTCAGCTCCACTTGAACCACTGGACCACGGGTGAGGGGGCTGGAGGTGGCTAGAGGAACCCAGACAGCTCAGCCTGGAGAAGGGCAGTTCAGGAGGCCACTATAGGGCTGTCCTAGGGCAGAGGGCATTGTTGGGTCTTGGTGTGATCCAGGTAGAGGCCTATTTCAGCTCTAGAAGAGAAAGCGTTTCCTCTAGTGAGAGCCTTTGGAGAATGGAGCTGGCTTTCTTCTCGAGAATGAGCATTTTGCTTTGAGTTTGGATACCTGAGGAGTAACTGGGCAGACTCTTATGACTGCCTGTGCTTTTCCTGCAGGGAGTACACTGAGGACGGGCAGACGAAGACAGAGAGGAGGTACTCCTACAGTGAGTACTGGGCCCTCCCACCCTCCGGGACCACACTCCAGGCCGCACCCCCTGCACACTTGGTCTCTGCCTTAGAGGGTGGAGAAAGGTGCAGAACCAGGCGTCAGGATCCCTGGGTCTGCCCCCTCAGAGTCCTGGGCCCCTGTCCATCCAGAGAGCCTCGGGAAGCTGTCCTTTCTGTTCTCAAGTGATCATGGCTTGGATAGAAGGAATGGGGCAACAGGCCTCAAACCTGTCTCTTTCCTTGTGGTTTCTGAGTCCTTCCCTCTTCCTCTGGCAGACACTGAATGGAGGTCAGATATCGTCAACAGCAGAAACTTTGACCGAGAAATTGGCCACAAAAACCCCAGGTGAGAACTGGCCCAGGCCTAAGGGCACTGGGTAGGTCCCCAGCCTCAGTTTTCTAATCCAAGAGGTGGGGTTGAGTGACTTCCCCTTCATGAGTTGTTGGAAATGGGTGGGTGGTTTTGACTCCCTGACTCCCCTGGCCCCAAACGAGCCCCACCCAAATGAGTCCGGAATATAAGGCTGGGAAGAGGTGCCCCAGGCCGCATTTTGTTGACAGTTAGCCGTGGGGTTGGCAGGATGGTCAGGGAGGGCTTTCAGGAGATAGCGGCCTAGATTTGGGCCTTCTTAGGGTTTCAGCAGAGGGAGGGTAGATCAGGGGTGAAGGCTTTGAAGGAGCAGAAGTGAAGGTGGTGAGGTGGACGTGGTGCCTGGGCTTGGAGCATGGGCTGCAGGCAGGGGTAGCAGCGCTGCGCTGAAAGTCGTGTTTGAGTGCTGTCTGGGGCTGGGAGGAGTCAGGGAGGGGGTGGCCAGGTCCCATGAACATCCATCTGATGGCTGGCGAGTATGGGGGGACAGGCTAGTGAGGGGTCTAGGTCATAGGGTGGGAACCTCTGGAGGATAAGAGACAAAAAGGGGACTCAACCCAGGGCATGGGAGACAGGAGTCCCCAGGAGATGGGGCACAGGGTAGAGATAAGATGTCTCTAGTGCCTGGCCTAGTCTGGACTTGCCGGAGCCCCCTGGGTGGCTGTGCACATCTGAGGGGATCCAGACAGCACCCCCACCCAATGCCCAGGTCACTGATGGCTCCGTCCCTCTCCACAGTGCAATGGCAGTGGAGTCATTCACAGCAACAGCCCCCTTTGTCCAGATCGGCAGGTTTTTTCTCTCAGCAGGTAAGTGTCAGGTCCCTCTAGATGAGTTGATGCCAAACCAGAGCCTCTGTGCTTCCATGCAGGTCCTTTCCCTGGAACCGGGGTGTTGCAGCCCACTCAATCTTCAGGTGGCTCAAGGGGTCCCTTCTGCCCTGGGCATCATACTTAAGCCTAAAAAGGGGGGGCCAGGGGCACTCCCAGAGGAAGGTGGATCCCCTGGAGGTGAGGACTTAGCCTAGAGCACCCTCAGCCCTACCCTGGCAGGGTTCCTCTGTAGCCTGTTGGTTCCAGAGAACAAACGCTCTTACCAGACATTGTTGAGAGAATCCTTTCCCCAAATGGCTTGTAAAGACCAGCATGCTCACCCCCTCCTTGGGCCCTACATTGGAGCCCCACTTGATGTCTAGCCCTTCCAAGAGCCCCCCACTCCCCACCAAGTGACTCCAAAATGAGGATTTTGAGGGACAAGGCAGCCTCCATCAGCCATAGTGGCTTCTGGAGTTCTGTCCCCAGGCCTGACCCAGGGAGGTGGGAGAGAAGATGCTCAGGGCCCCGGGAGCCAAGGTGAGGGAGAAGGGGCTGGGTGGTCCATGGCTAGGCCTGTCTGCCTCCTGCCTGCTCTGCTGTTCAGCTCGTGCTGCTGTGCCAGGCAGCCCTGCCCCCTGGTAGCTCACCACCCAGCAGTGGAGCTAGGCTAGGTGTGAACGACCATAACCAAGGTGAAATAGCAAAGGGAACTCAGGCTCAGCAGGAGCGGTTCAGGGAAGGCTTCCTGGAGGAGATGGTGACTGAAATGGGGTTGGGAGATGAGAAATAAGCCTGGCAGAGATGGAGAGACAAAGGGTGACCCAGGTGGGGGGCGAGCTTGGTGGTAACAGTGTGTCCAGTGTGTGTGTGTGTATGAAGGATTGAGGGGCAAGCTGTCAGAAGATCAGAGAGTGGGGCTTCTTCAGCTGAGACCCCATTCTTCCCGCCATCCTGCTTCTCTCAGGCCTCATTGACAAGGTTGATAACTTCAAGCCGCTGAGCCTGTCCAAGCTGGAGGACCCCCATGTGGACATCATTCGCCGCGGAGACTTTTTCTACCACAGTGAAAACCCCAAGTATCCAGAGGTACCCGGGGAGCCTTGGGCTGTTTGGACAGCAGCGGTCAGGGCCCTTGGAGAACCATCCCCAGGCATGAGAGTAGACTCCGTCTGCAGACTCTGATGGGGCACACTTGAGTCCACAGCTGCACTTGGCCACTGTGCTGTCGGGGGTGGGGGATGCCCTGTAGGTGCCGGGACAGCCTGCAGAGATGTGGAGCAGGAACAAGGTGTGGGGTCCCCAGGAGCTGCTGCCTGACTCACTCACCCCCTTCTCTCCCTGCCCCAGGTCGGAGACCTGCGTGTCTCGTTCTCCTACGCAGGGCTGAGCAGCGATGACCCCGACCTGGGCCCAGCTCACGTGGTAACTTGGCTTCCTGAGGGGCAGACTCTTAAGTCTCTGCTTATGCCTGGCACGGACGCCTTTGAGAATCCCGTTAGCACTTTGCGTCACCCCCTCTGGAAAGTGCCAGCCTCTGCACAGGCTCTCACACCCACAGGGACGCACACCTGTTAGCAGAGCCTGGGGTCTGGTCCCCTGTAGCCCACCCAAGGACCCCAGGCCCAGAATTGCCGTTCTGGAAGGATTTCAAAACCGTGCCTAATGAGGGTTCCTTTTCTACTCACACACACCCCTCCTTCCCCATTCTCCAATTTTTGATTGGTAAGTGTTTGGTCTCATATCCCTGACCCTGTCACAGGCAGTCCTACCCCCAGCCCCTGCTTTGCGCTGACATGTGTTTCTGCCCAGGGTCCTCCCTTGGGGCTTTGATTCGACAGCTCAGCAGAGTGCTGGGGCTGGCGTTGCCTCAGGTGGACAGGTGGGACGAAAAGCCCCAGAGAGTTGGGGTGGGCAGGTAACACGGGCTCTCGTCCCTCACTTCCCTTGCGAGGACCCACTCTGGGGAGGAACTGCTGGTACCACATAGGCTGGGGTGGAAGGGAGGTCGCAGCATGTGCTTCTCCCTTTATCCAAGCCCTCAGCTCTGACACTTCATTCTCTGGCCAGGTCACTGTGATCGCCCGGCAGCGGGGTGACCAGCTGGTCCCCTACTCCACCAAGTCTGGGGACGCCCTGCTTCTCCTGCACCACGGGGACTTCTCAGCAGAGGTGAGTCACAGCTGCCTCATCTGTTTGATAGAGGGAGAGGCATGTCCCTACCTCTCTTCTTCCCTCCAACCGTTTATAATAAGCTTCTGCTGCTAGAGGTCATAGCCAATGCAATGAGACAAGAAAAAAAAGAAATAAGAGGAAGCACAGGCTCCCTCAGTGTGCCAGACTGTGCAACCACTGAAACTGGTAAGCAAAAGGATCCTGCCCTCACAGGCTTGCAGTTAGTCTTGCAGGGGAGAGAGATTCATCAGACTTTCACTAGGAAAACTAGCCAGCAATGGCAAGTCATCCTGAGCGGGCTGAAGTAGAAGAGAAGCTCTTGAGATAAATGGGCATTTAATAGGAAATCTACTTTTTCAGTGGTCAGAGCAGGCTTTTCTGATGTGACATTTTTTTTTTTTTTTTTTTAGGGAGGAAGGGAAGGAAAGACAGAGAAGGAAGGAAGGATGGAAGGAAGGAAGGGAAACACCTTTAAACACTTTCTTGCTTCATTACTATATTTTGTTTGTTTGTTTGTTTCTCTCTACATGGGCTGGGGCCAGGAATCGAACCGGGGTCCCCCGGCACGGCAGGCAAGCACTCTTGCCCGCTGAGCCACCGCGGCCCGCCCCCTGATGTGACATTTTTGCTGAGACCTAGAAGAAAAGGAGTCAGTTCTAGAAGACTCAGGGGTTGGTCAGCATTTCTGGCAAGAACAGCCTAGTTGAGGCACAAGAGAGTTCACGCTGGGGGTGGGGGGTGCACCAGAGAGGTCACTGTGTCCAGAGCCCGGAGAGAAGGGGAAGGGCCCGGGAAGTGAGGCTGGTGATGGGGCAAAGGCCAGACTGCGAGGTAAAGGAGGCCACCCTGGGAGGTGTGCGCTGCTTCTTTACAAGCATTAAGAGGCAGTGAGGGATTCAGGGGTGAGCACCCCACAGACAGCAGCCCTAGACTGTGTGGGCGTTTGTGTCCCCATCTGCAAAGTGGGGAGTGCCACGCTGCATCTGAATCCAAGGAAATGGGATACAGAGATGTTCCAGACAGTTCAGTCAGGGCCTTAAAAGTTAGCTTCTCAACTTTAAACAGGAAATCCTTCTCTTTAACAGAAAACTATAATTTTTTTGCATTGTTGTTGAAAAGTATATCATTGGTGGGACCTTCAGTACTAGCCTAAAACAGGGCCGTGAGCCGTTTTGTCCAGAAGGGCTAGGAACAGTGAAGGCGGTGGGCAGGTGTCAGGGCTGAGCTGTGCCCTTTGGCTGCCAGTCCTTCCATCTTAGCTGCCCAGCCCCATGTGCCTGTGCCACACCTGCTCCTTGTACCTGGCTAGGGCGAGGGGGTGGCCAGGCTGCTGCCAAGAGCCCTGGGACCAGGCTTGGGTGTGGCTGTGAGTCATCCTTCCCGCTAGCACCTCTAAGCACACCCCCCCACCCCCACCCCTGGGAGCTTCTAAAATTAGATGCCTTGTCCAGGCCTGGTTCTCTCTCCTGGAGCTCTTGCCAGCCCCCAGGCTTCCAGCCTCCTGCAGGCAGAGGCCCAGTTCGGGGCTTTCCCACCATGGAGTGGGCGGGGCTCGTGGCCTGGACGTCTAGCTCCTTCCAATGGGGAGGACTCTGACTGCTCAGATCACCGCGGGCCTCTGGCTGCTTCTCAGCCCCAACCTTCTCCTCACCCCCTCCCCTGCAACTCTCAACTCCCCGCAGGGTCTGGGGCCCCTGCCAAGTGGGAAGAGAAAGCCCCAAGCCAAGGAGGCAGCCCAGAGCACTGAGAGGAGACCCCAGGCTCCACAAGTCAAATGCCTAGATGCTAGAGCCAGAAGGCAGGAGAGAGGAGTGGGCCAGCCCCGGCTCTGCCTCCTGCTGCCAGCAAGGCCTTGAACCAGGCTTCTGCCTTCTGCACCTGTTCCTTCATCTGTGAAGTAGAGACTTGAAGTATAGTCACTGCTATCATTCCCTCCTCCTCCTCCTCATCATCATTATTGTTTCTTCCTTATTTGTTTGTTATGAGGATTTTTCATTCATTCATCAGGTTTTTATTGTGCAAATGGTACACAGTGAGGGACGAAACAGACCTGGTCCCTGCCTACAGGTACTTCCAGTCTACTTAGCTGTTTAGGGTGTAACCCTGGGCAAAGTGTGTAGCTTCTCAAAGCCACAGTTTCCTCATCTGTAAAATGGGGATGAGTGAGATGATCTTATTGAGTTATGTTTGAGGATTAAATAAAAGAATACTTGTAAATCACTTAGGACAGCAACCTATAAATAGTGAGCAATAAATGGTAGTATTATTCCATTGTTGTAGGTTATGACAGGGGGCTGATTGAGATGGAGGGGCCGGAGAAGCCTCTCTGAAGAAGTGGCATTGAAGTTGGACCGGAAGGATGTGTAGGAGCTACCCAGGCACAGTTATGGGCAGATGTGTTCTAAGCAGAGGGAACTGCATGTGGAAAGGCGCAGAGGCAAGAAGACACTTGACCTGGTCTCAGGACAGGTGCTGGCAGAGCTGGGGTACAAGCAGCAGGGTCAGAGAGTGGTAGAGCCTGGGCAGGTTGCTATGTAGAGACAATGGAGAGGCTACCAGTGGAAGCAGGAAAGCTAGTGAGGAGGTGGCTCCTGCATCAGTCCAGGTGGGAGACAGTGAGTAGGCTTAGATGAGGGGCGTGGCAGTGGTAAGAGAAGATTTGGGATAGTCTGGATGGATGTAGAGGTCACAGACTTGCTGATGGATCAGCAGGGAGGTGGAAAGGGTTTTGTCTCAGCCAGGTTTCAGATATGTAGGTGGGTGGGTGGGTGGTTTTACCATTTGCCTAGATGGGGAAGACCAGAGAGAAGCAGGTTGGGGTGGAGGCTCGAGTGTTAACGTTGGACAGGCCAAGACTTCAAGTGATATCAGGTGGGCATTGGGTGCTGCCAGGCTATGAAACCCAGGGGAGGTGCTGAGCTGAGGCTTTAAATTTGAGTGTCCTCGTGGATCCAAGTAAATGGATGGGCTTACCACTGGAGAGAGAGAAGGGAAAATAAAATAGTTAAGGAATTTCAGCATTTACAGGACAGAGGGGAAGAAACAGTTAGGGAGACAGAAGGATGAGAATAAGAGGTCCCAGAACTCCCAGAAGCCATGAGATGGAATGGCCCACAGTCTAGTGATATTTAGCACCACACCTGGCATGGTGACATTCAGACGTGCCAGCTGCTCACAGGCAGGAATAGAGAACCCGTGGAGGACCCAGTACAGTGCAAAGGAGAGTCAGGTTCGTTCCAGAGGAGATGACGGTCTATTGTGTCCTAAAGGATGGGAATCTGCCTGAGAAGGGCTCATGACTTCCACTGACTTCTCTTATGCCTTCTCTTGGCCTTGCTCTGTGTTGTGCCAGGTGTGCTGAGGGCCTTGGCCCTGGGGTAGGAGATCTGCCCTCGTCTGCCTCCGTTCTGCTCGGAAATGGCCCCCGGCACCTGCCTCTGCCAGCCGGGCTAGGCCAGTGACCTCCTCAGAGTCCTGACCCCCTCCTTCCCCCGTCTTGCCATGCAGGAGGTGTTTCACAGAGAACAGAAGGGCAACTCCTTGAAGACATGGGGCCTGCGGGCCGCCGGCTGGATGGCCATGTTTATGGGCCTCAACCTCATGACTCGGATCCTCTACACCCTGGGTAGGTGGGGAGACGAGGGTGGGTGTTGGGGATGCCACCTGCCCTCTTGCAGCCCTGCCTGCTTCACACCATTGCCTGTCAGCCCCTCTGGCCTTAACGGGAAGCTCTTGTGTGGGGTGGGAAGAGACGGGACATTTTGGCCCATCCTATGCTCCACCCCCCAGCTTTGAGATGAGTGAGCAGAGGAATGGGGGGTGGGGGTGGGGCAGGGTGGAACCAGACCATGTGCCTCCAGGGGTGCGGTAGGGTGGGTGTCCCATTTCAGGGTTTGCGGGACAGGCTCCACTCCGTCCTCTGCCCCCTGGCTAAGATCACTCACTTGCTCGTTGCTTCATTCTTCATTCTCCAAGTAATTGAACACTCACAATGAGGAGCGAGCAGATGTGCATTTGCAGCATGTGTCATTTAGAGCTCTGGAGACTCAGGCCATTCCCTTGCCACCTCAGCTTCACTTATCTCACAGGAACTTGCAGGGTTTGTGAGATGCTTGGCAAACAGGATCCTCAGAAACTGTTCCCTTCCCCATCCCCAAACCAGGGCCAGATTGGGGGCAGCCAGCAAGTTGCTGGACTGCTCACTTGACCTGAGGTTGGAACCTGTGAGCCCATTAGGAGCTTGAGTGACCCAGCTTGGTCCTAGATCTAAGCCCCCAGGATGGCAGAGTAAGTGCTGGGCCCAGATTGTTGATCCAGGAGGATGGCATTTCTCAGAGGAAGAATTTCCATCCAAGCCTTTATCCCAGTGTGTGTTCTTCTCTAGTCAGGTAACCTGTCCAGCCTTATCTGGACCCCAGCAGAAACCTTTCCCCAACTTAGAACTTAGGTCTAGCTACAATAAAGCCAGGCTGTCAGGGCTGGGGGGACCACCCCTTCACTCAACAGAAGGCAAAGCTGAGGCCTGGGGAAGGGAAGGCCACCTCCTCTGAGGCTTTCTTGGGACAGCAGAATTGTGCTCAGAAAGACTGTCCACAACTGGGGCACCATCAGGGAGAATCTCCCATCTTGCCTTTGAGCTAAGCCCATCTTGGTGGTGTAGCCTGGGGCAGGCCATTTCCCTCTTGGAGCTTCTGTTTCCCATTGTCAAGATGAGGATGCAGTCTCTCTAGGGAGCCATTTTTTGAATCTCTGATAGTGGTTCCCTGACTCTTCACACTGCATTCCTGACATGCCAGACCCGAGGCAGACATCAGAAAATTGAGGAGTTCAAAATATAGATGGAATGATGCAAAAGCATTCGTTCATCTGTTCATTTGTTCAGTGAACACTTATGGAGTGCCTCTTGTGTGCAAGACACTGCTCTAACCCTAGAGACAGCAGTGACCAGAACAGACATGGTCCCTGTCCTCTCAGGACTTACATTTTAGAGCAGAGGCTAAGAGCTCAGGCTCTAGACTCCATCTGGAGTTTAAATCCTGTTTCTGGTACTTTCTAGCTATCAGACGTGGGTGTTTCTTAATAATATGAGCCTCGGTCACCCTGGGGGGTAGAATGGGGTGTGGAATAGTTCCTCCCTCATAGGGTGGGCTTGAGGGTTTGGGGAGACAACGCACACAGTACCTGGCATATAGTCAGTGCTCAAAAATGGGAACTTCACAAGGTGAGGCTGGGGGGTGGCATGGGGATAGGCCAAGGGGAGGCAGAGGGGCAACCTGTAGGGAACAAGGGCTTGCTCGGCAAACACACCAGAGTACTGGGGTCTGAACAGAGATCCCCTGGCTGACCTGTGATGCTGGAAGGCTGACCTGGTCGGGTGAGGCAGGCCAGAACTAAGTCTTTCCAGGGGAATTTTGCAAGAATCTAGGCTCTGTCCGAACTGAGCCATCAGCCTGAGGGATGCTTGGCAGCTGTCAGTGCCCAAGCTCCCTGAGTCCCCTTGGCCCCTGCGCAGAGCTGGGCACAAGGATGCTTGGTACCTACCAGGTGGGAAGTGAATGAGTGGCCTGGACAGACATCACGGGAGGCTCCATCCACTGCTTCCTCTGTGAATGTGCAGGATACAGGGCATTTGCCAACGCTACAAGCAACTCTTTTTTTACTGGCTTCACACTGGTATCAATATGTACTTTTCAAACTTGCCAGGCACTACTGCAGGCCTTCTCCCACCGGAACTGGGCAGGGTGCGGGGCTCAGCATGCACACCCCCACAGCTGGTGAGTGGGTCTCCCCTTTCTGAATCTCCTGCCGTTCAGGCTGAAGTTGCCTTCCACCACACTGACCCTTTCCTTCTCCATGTGGCTATGAGGACCGATGCCTGTCTAGACAGGAAGGAGCTGCTTACTGTGGGAGCGGTAGAGCATACCAGCCTGAGAAGCTGACTGCCTTTCTGTCCCCCACAGTGGACTGGTTTCCTGTCTTCCGAGACCTGGTCAACATTGGCCTGAAAGCCTTTGCCTTCTGCGTGGCCACCTCCCTGACGCTGCTGACTGTGGCCGCCGGCTGGCTCTTCTACCGGCCCCTGTGGGCCCTCTTCCTCTGCTGCCTGGCCCTGGTGCCCCTTATCATCGCCCGGACACGGGTGCCAGCCAAAAAGCTGGAGTGAAACAGGCCCTGGCACCTGCCCAACACCTGCCAAGCCTCCGGATCCAACCCACCCCTCAGCCCTCTGGCCCAGGGCTATACCCAGAGCATGCATTGCGGTCAATGTGAGATTTTGCACTCCCTCCATTCTCCAAGGGGTCAGATCTGACAACCCACACATATGCCAGGATGCTGGGTTCCATCAGGATTCGAGATTCCATCCACTGATAGCTTCCCCAGCCCTCTCCTTGCCATTAAACAACTTCTGTGAGCACAAGGCAGTTTTACATCTGGCACAAGCATTTTCCTGTATGTTTCCTTCTCGTCATTTTAGGGGTGACTGGGTTGGCTTGTTTCACTCAGCTCATCTGTCTGCAGAAGGTGATGATGCAGGGGCACTCTGCAGAGAGCTGCTGATGAAAGGGCTCAGCCTCAGTCCTTAAGGTTCTTCTCATTGAAGCCAGGTGCCAGGACTCTGCCACACCAGCCAATACTGTGACCCTCAAGGGCCACCACAGTATGTTACTGCTAACAGATAATGGATTACCAATAAAGTATGCACCCAGCAAAGCAGGGACCCCCAAAATCAATAATTTGGATACAACTTAATTTGGTACTTAAGAAAACAAACAAAAAAACCACTTAAGATGTCATGATAAGAAAAATTGGAAACTTGTTGGGTTTTACACTTATTCATGGTTTGGCAGAATCTTTAGTTATACTTACGTCTCTTCTGTGTACTCTCCTACCCCAAGAGAGAACTGTTTGAAATAAGATTTTAAAAGCAAAACAAAGTATCTGAACACTTCAGACTGTTACAGAAAAGTACATTTTAATCTGCAGGTTGGAGTTAATTCAGAGTACACAAAGTTATTAATTCGGGGTGTGATGTATCTGTTAAAAAAAAAGTGACCTCTGCCAGCGTTCTGGGTCATTAGGAAACTTTAAGATGCGTTTGACACAAGCATTAGCACAAGGGTTTCTTGTCACTTGGGTGAGATGAGGAATCTCTCTGGGATGGAGAAAAGCATTTCCTTTTATTCTGGTATCAGAAACTATTGACTTGAAGATAGTTTTGAGTTCTTAAGTCAGCCATTAAAGGAAAAGGTCGGAAGCTTTATAGTAAATGCTGTTCTTTGCTGTGACCGCCCCCCCCACACACACATCTGACAACCGAATGCAAGACTTAGGCCTGCTGTAGAACTACAGGCCAGCATCCCGCTTGGTTTCCCTTTCCACGTGACACTGACACTGGCATCCAGGCCTCACATGGCTGCATTGAATGGTCCTTTTAGGTGTTAAGCTTCCATGGCTTTACTCCACTAAGTAAAATCCACCCATGCTGGATTTTTGTTTCCCAACTATTTTCACGCTGTTTGTATGTTGTAACTTTGATGTCTTAAGAGTCTTTGTACTTCTTTTTCCTTTTTAATATTTGGAAATTATTTTGGCCTTGATGGGAGTGGTTGCTTTGGCAGATAAATCCGTGGTAGTTGATTAAGGGGTCAGAACTTCCGAGACTAATCGCTTAATAATCTTTTTCATTGTCCTGCACTATAAATTGAGATCCTTCATGTTAAAAACAGCCAGCACCAGATATGACCTGCCTGGATTTAAGGGTTGCAGTAGTATTCACTGTTTATTAAATAAGCAATTTCATCTAATCTCTAAACTCTCAAAGGATGCTTTTTAAAAATACAGTATAGCTACATGCTGGCCAAATAAATCCTTGGGATTTGGTTTGTGTAATTTTCTCTAATACAGATTTTAAGTTATGTACGGCCAATTTCAAAACTGTTTTCAAAGAGCAAAATAATGTTAAGAAAAATATGATGTCTTTGGAAAATCATCATGAAGTCTGTATTTGTATTTTTGATAAAAATTCAAAATAAAACTTTTAAATATCTTTTGGTATACAATTTTGCCATTATCCTTTTTTAAAGAATTTGCATTTTCTGAAATTTCTGTCTTTAAAAATTCAGTCTTAGAATTTTACAAATTTTAGACCTCAGTTCTAAATTGCTTTTTGTAGTTAAAATAAGTTTAATTTTTTTAAAAAAGGGTCAACTCAATATTCTAGCATTTAGAAGCCTTACATAACAATGCCTACTTTGTTTTGGTTTGATTTAATGTGACTCTTACTTCTTTCAGCTTCAGAAGTGCTAGGAAAAGAGGGAGGGGGCAGCCGAATGACGAAGTGCAAAGGGCATCATTGGCTTCACGTCAGCCTAAGTTGAACCCAAGTCTGCCAGTGATTAGCTGTGTGACTTTGGGCAAATCAGTGATCTCTGTGCCTCAGTTTACTTGTAAAATACGGGCAGTGCCTTGCTACATGAAATGCATTTCATGTGGGTGGCGCATTAATTTTCCTTGTACCTCCTGTTGTGAAGTCGTGAGCCACTGCTCAGTCCATCTTGAAGCTATCAATTTCATATCTTTATTTGTAAAAGTATTTGAAACCCATGCTTTTCTATTTACCAAGCCCTAATGTTTTATTTCATTTCTAGAATGCTGCTAATAGCTGACATCTGCCTGAGTAACAAAAAAATTATTTCTCCAGTGACATGGCAATACCCTTGACCCAAAACACCAAAATACAAGACTGCTCACCTCTGGGAGGGAATGGGTACTGGCACAGGAAGTTTCCATTAGCAACACCAGTTTGTTTCTCAACAAGTGTGTTCCAGAAGGGCTCTGGTTGCGTATGAGTCACACCTCCATGTTTCATTTGTTTCCCTTGGATAAAACTTTTCAAATATTTAATGGCTTCTGTCAAATACAGAAAGAAAAAAAAAATCCCATGTATGTCAAGATGAGCCCCGCCCAGGACAGAAACAAGAGGCTGATCTTTGATGCAGCCCTGTGTGCAAACTGCTACATCACCCAGGGGTTCTTAGATGTTAAATCAAAAAGGAAACACAGAGTTGAGTCTTTTTATATAAATGCTTTATTTTTTTTTCTCAAAATGTTATGGAAATTATTTCTCCTGAATAGCTACAGTGCATAGAGCTTTGTAAGTTTATACAGTGAAGAATCAAATCTAGTTTAACACTGATCCAGTTTTACTAACATTTCTTTAATTTTCCACCTGTGGTTTTCCTTTTCTTTCCTGGTTTTAGCCCTTTGTTTTACTTGCCTGCCACTATGAAATGCTACTTCAAAAAGTAACTCCCGATACCACCAGGGTCTGAGATGGCCTGCCTTCCCACTTGCTCTCTCCCATGCTCAGAGAGGAGGTAGCGTTAGGCATACTCATTAACCTGATTCAGGCAAAAAGGGGCCTTCAGAGAAAGGGTCTGCAAGAGAGGCATAAGCACACTATTGGACAAATGAATTCAATGGAAGAAAGGACTGGATGCAAAATCATCTACAAAAAGAACTGACCCATGTTTCCAAAGATGGGAAGATCAAGATGTGGGTGCAGGAGAGAGTCTCTCTGGGAAAGGTTCCACGGTTCAAAGGATAGGGTTTGGTCGCCAAAAGCTTTAAAACCTGACCCTGGGTGAATCCAGCAAGGGGGGACAGCCAGACCAGACCTGCAGCATAAACCTCAATTTGATCCTTCTGTCCTCTGGTAGCCTCAGCAGTGGCTGCTGCTTCCATTCACCTCAGCAAAGAAGCCAAAGCTACGTGGGCCTGGGAACCCGCCATCCCCCCCAGGCAGGTATGGTGCCTGCAGTAGCAGAGCACATGGCCAGGTGACACTCATATCACAGCTTCTCAAATGGGAACAGATGGGAAGCTGCCTCTTTCTTTCCCCTTCTGGTCCTCCTTGGGCACTTCGGTTTCTGCTCTTCTTTAGCTTCTCGATTTTGGGGCCAGGAAGCGGCCAGAATCCTGGCCGCTTCTGCTTGGGAGCTGGTCCCTTCCTCTTCATCAGAAGAAAGTACACCGCGGGCATCTGCCTGGGGAGCTGCTGCCTCACTCTGGAGAGGTGGAAGACAGAGACACAGGATGCGGGAGGGTACTGCAAAGAGGAAGGGAAGCTCCCAGCCACTGAAGCCAGCTGTAGGCCAGCCTGCCCTGAGAATACGAGGACTGGGTGGAGGAAGAGCCACGACCACTCTTGATCCTCCCTTCAGCATCCCAAGCGTTGGTCCACTCTACCGTGGTTCTCACTGTGCTTTCCTAACACGGGTATGCCTACCTGAGTAGGTACTGAGAACTTGCTGGATGCTGGAGAATGCCAGGATGTCTAAGACAGGAAATTGCACTTGAGGAGTTTACCATCAAATTTGGGAGATAACCGTGATTGGTGCTATGCATTTCCTTTTGCATTTCTGAACAAAAGTACAGTAGATCTCTAATTGCTCAAATGCATAGTACCAATACTTGGTGCCAAACAGCCTGAGGACACACTCGCTGAAGGCTAGCATGGCTGGGAGAAGAGCTGGGTTAGAGGGTTTAGATGGAGGGGGCAAAACCACATGGGCAGGAAGCACTACTATATGGGCAGGGGCAGGACAGCCTGAAGCAAGGGTGGGGAGCAGGGTAAGATACAGGGGTGGCTGAAAGTATCTGAACAGGAATCATGACGAAACTAATTTTTTAATGCAAACAGCTAAGATGGGTTGGAGAGCTCAAAGGGACTGAAAGGGGTGTGGTTGCAGCTGCTCCTAGAGCTCGTTTCTGCTGTCTCTGACATAGACCTGATCCCACCACATCACTGCACGCAGGTTTCTGTCTGCCCTGAGAGGGGGGCCCTCTAAGGGCTGCAGGTCAAACTCATACCCATATCCACAGCCTGGCCTAGTGCCACACCACTGAGAGGTGTGTTGAATTAGCGACCCTGGGCCTGAAGAATGGTAGGAGGCATTGGGAGAATTGGGAGTCTAAGAGTGGTGAGTCGAACAAGACTCGCGGTGTTTGTACCAAAGCACTCATGCACCTGGGTAGAAGAGGGCTGTCAGGGCACGGCTAGGGATTGGGAGAAGGCCGATTCAGGAAGGCTCTTCCCAATGAGGTAAGGACATGGGGGCCTTGGAGACACAAGGACTGTGGCATCATAACCTAAAGCTATCTGTGACCTGATGTCTGGACAGCGTCCGGGGTGGTGATTTCTGAGCTGAAAACCCAGGAAACTGACCCCTACACCAACCTTGGCCCCATAGCGAAGCTGCAGCCTCTCTCTGATGAGCAATCCTTTGACCAGCAGCTTCCAGTGCCCTAGGGCCCGCTTCTCCATTTTCTGTAGACAAAAATGAAGTGGGAGAGAACAAAATCTTAAGTGCTAAGGATTTCAGGATACCAAGATGGAAGCTGTGAATAAAATATGGGATTAAAATATAGTTTCTCAGTCATATCAAGTCTCATTTTCAAAACATCGGTCTGTTTTATCAAGTGGTGCACTTGAAAGCCACCAAAACCAAGTCTTTTTCGTAGTTATGGACACAGACACAGGAGATAAGAATCTAGGTTGGCGAGAACCTGCAATAGGGGCAATTCTTTTCACACCAGAGTCAGGTTGGAGCATCAGGGGAGTAATCCCTGGAGCCCTGGATCTAAAGCCTGATGGGATTTCGCGGTATAAGCAGAAAGTGCTGGCTCCCTAGGGTGCCTTCCATGAAGTTACAGCAGAGAGCCAGAACGAGCTTTAAAGCTCACCTGCTCTATCCCCTTCTTTTATATGAGGGGGGGAATATCTGCCCCAACTGTGTGCTCTCCTACCACTCTGCTTCCCCACCTCAGGCCCGCCCTTTGCCAGGCTGCTCACCTCTTTCTCCTTCTTCTCAATGAGCGCCTGCTCATTTTCCCAGGCAGTCAGGAGCACATCCTTGAATTCTTCACAGACTACGTACCCATCAGTTCTGGGAGACATAGCACAGATGAGACCCTTTTCCCTGGAGCGTGCTACACTGCTCTGGCCTCCCCACCTAAACATTCAAGGCCCTGGAGTTCTCAGGCAGACATCCCAGCAAGTCCACACCCCCGGCCAGCTGCTAGTAACAGATGCCACCCACACAGAAGGGGGCCCCGTGGAAACTGATGCTGCATCTTCCTCCCCTGCCTATGAGAGCTGGGATGACACACACCCCACCTCCACCATCTGCTCCCCCACAGCACAGAAGTCACTAACCAGCAGCCCCTCAGGAAGGATGCTGGCCCTGCTTTGATCACCCCCGGGGAACAAGGTTTTAATCCAGCACTATCGGGATGCTGCTTCAATTGTTTTTGCTACCTTTAGATGGAAACTTGAACTGGTAAAGTGTGAAGACTGATTCTGCAAATCTAGTGTAAAAACTTAAAATAAGAACCCCTGGGCCTCAACCTCCACCCAGCCCAGACCAACTTTCCATCCCTATCTCTGGATCTCCTCCATCCCTCCCTGTAGTGTCCACCAAAGGTCCTGCACGCACACAGGATGGGAATAGCCTCCATGGAAATCGAAGCCGGTGATGGCCTGGACACAGTCAATATCCAGCTTGCGGGCCACCCGGTTAAGGTTGGGCAGTTTCAGCTGGACGCAGCCGACAGGCATCATGCAGGGCAGGAAGAGGTAAACGTTCCCAAATTCATTCCGGGGTACCTGCAGGGGGCGGGCACGCGAAGACTTGGCTTTTGCCAGCTGAAGCACAGAGAAGCCTTGTCCTGACCCCTCGTGGGTGCTGTCCTTACCCTCCCATCCACGGCCACGGGTGGCTGGTACTCCTCTGTCTGCCAGTGGCCGAAGAGGCCCAGGTCATTTTGGTCCTGCAGCTGTGGCTCAGCAAGACGGGCTTTCCGGGCCCGGTTGGAATAGCCTTTCACCATCTATGCCAGAAGGAACAGCCACAGTTTACATGGGGCAACGATCCCCCGAGTGCCTACTGTATATCAGGCACCAGGCTCAGTGCTCTTCACCTATTACCTCATTTGACCCTCACAACAAACCTACAAGTTGTCTGCACTTTGATGGAACTAACTTCCAGTCCCACCAGTGCAAACTGAAAAGAGACTGCTCATTTTGTTTCACGCACTGGGTGCTGTGCTTCATGTGCAAAAGCTCATTTATCTCAACAAACCCATGAGCTCGGTCCTATTCTCATCTCCAACTTCTTTTTTTAATATCGTTTTCATTTTAACTTATATTAGGCATTCTTTTTATTTTTAAATTTTTTTAAAGAATACCAAAAAACACCTAACAAACGCAAACGTTCGTAACTTTTGATTATTCCATTCTACGTATATAATCAGTAATTCACAATATCATCAAATAGTTGCATGTTCATCATCATTTCTTAGAACATTTGCATCAATTCAGAAAGAAAACAGAGAAAAATTCATATATACCATATCCACCACCCCTCCCCCTCCCCGATCACCAGCATTTCACTCTAAATTTATTTTAGCATTTGTTCCCCCTATTATTCATCTTTATTCCATATGTTCTACTCATCTGTTGACAGGGTAGATAAAAGGAGTATCAGACACAAGGTTTTCACAATCACACAGTCACATTGTGAAAGCTATATCATTATACAATCATCTTCAAGAAACATGGCTACTGGAACACAGCTCCACATTTTCAGGCAGTTCCCTCCAGCCTCTTTGTTATGCCTTAACTAAAAAGGTGATAACTATTTAATGCGTAAGAATAGCCTCCAGGATAACCTCTCGACTCTGTTTGGAATCTCTCAGCCATTCATTTTGTCTCATTTCACTCCTCCCCCTTTTGGTCAAGAAGGTTTTCTCAATCCCCTGATGCTGAGTCTCAGCTCATTCTAGGGGTTTTCTCAATCTCTTGATGCCAAGTCTCAGCTCATTTCAGGATTTCTGTCCCACGTTGCCAGGAAGGTCCATACCCCTGGGAGTCATGTCCCACGTAGACGGGGGAAGGGTGGTGAGTTTGCTTGTTGTGTTGGGTGGAGAGGCCACATCTGAGTAACAAAAGAGGTTCTCTTTGGGGTACTCTTAGGCCTAATTTTAAGTAGGCTTGACCTATCCTTTGTGGGGTTGTTTCATATGAACAAACCCCAAGATTGGGGGCTCAGCCTATAGCTTTGATTGTCCACACTGCTTGTGAGAATATCAAGAATTCAACTTGGGGAAGTTGAATTTTCCCCCTATCTCCCGAAAGGGGACTTTGCAAATACTTTTTTATCACTGTTCAAATCACTCTGGGATCTATCGGGGCACCACTCTGGACAAACCAACAAAATCTCATGTTCTACTCAAGGTTCCATGTACTTATGGTGTTCAATTAAGCTGTCTACATAAGTTATATTAGGAAATGCACTAGTCAAAATATAAATTTTGTACCAAATAAACATTTTTTGCTTTCGTCTCACACATAAGTTAAAATTTTAAAATATTAGTTACCATCTATTTTCAGCACTCTGCAGTAATGACATTCCTTTGTTCTTCTTCATGCAAAAACATTTTTAAATTTGTACATTTAGTCACTATCATTATATACTCTAGGCATTCCTAGATTATACCATCTCAGTCTTTATCGTCTATCTTTCTTTCTGATTTCATTTGTGCTCCCAGCTCTCCTCTCTCTATCATTCTCACATTCAGCTTCAGTGTCTTAACATAATTGTATTACAGTTAGGTAGTATTGTGCTGTCCATTTCTGAGTTTTTATATTCAGTCCTGTTGCACAATCTGTATCCCTTCAGCTCCAATTACCCATTATCTTACCCTATTTCTACCTCCTGATGGTCTCTGTTACCAACGAAATTCTCCAAGTTTATTCACTAATGTCAGTTCACATCAGTGAGACCATACAGTATTTGTCCTTTTGTTTCTGGCTAATCTTGCTCAGCATAAGGTCCTCAAGGTCCATCCATGTTGTTACATACTTCATAACTTTATTCTGTTTTACAGCTGCATAATATTCCATCATATGTATATGCCACAGTTTGTTTAGCCACTCCTCTGTTGATGGACATTTTGGCTGTTTCCATCTCTTCGCAATTGTAAACAATGCTGCTATAAACATTGGCGTGCAAATGTCTGTTTGTGTCCTTGCCCTCATGTCCTCTGAGTAGATACGTAGCAATGGTATTACTGGGTCATATGGCAATTCTATATTTAGCTTTCTGAGGAACTGTATTAGACATTCTTTAACATCAAGAAATCTGTCCCTATGAAATACAGAAGGGAAAAATCCACTTAAATTGATAATGTCTAATTCCAATCTTGTCTTTGAATAGATGCCGTACCTTCAATATTTTCACATATATAACCATGATTATGTGTTGATATGCATATGTTTTGTATGTTTTAGAATATATATTTAAAGATATTAAAATTTTACCTGTTTCTTTTTACTTGTTTTAACGTGGCTACTGAAAAAATTAAATTTACATTTGTGGCTTGTTTTCTGTTTCTATAGGACAGTGCTATTCTAGATGAAGACATTGTTTATATGATAAGGAGCATAAAAGAAAGGAGAGGGAGTCTAGGGAAAACCTGGCAACGCTTCAGGGCCAAGCAGGCAGTAGAAGGCACTTGTACCTGGTCCTGGGAGTGACTTGATACAAATACCTCTAGCCCATTCCCACTCCCTGCCCAGCTCCCCCAGAGCTTTACAACCCAAAGGGCTCCTCCTAAGGATGTGATGGGCTACTGTTCTCCCCTTGTGTAACCGAACTCTAGGTCCTGCTTTGGGGGAGGGTGGTACTGAAATCCTTTCTCTCTCCTGAGCAGCTGCCCCAGTTTCAGAAAGCAGCATGGTGTGAGAGAAAGAACACTGGGGTTGCATCAGAACCCGGGATCCTGGCCTAGTGCTGCCACCAAACTAACTGCACAGCCTTGGGTGAGTCACTGCCCCTCCTGAGCTTCTGTTTTCTCGGCTGTGAAATGGGGAGCATGACACTCACTCCTGTAGTTGCTGAGACTCAAATAAGTCTCAAATGAGATGCAAAACACTGGGGTACTGTCAAATGGAAGGGATCACCATTCAGGGCTCTGGCCCCTTAGAAGAGGCCTAACAACCCAATTCCCATCTACAGAGCTATATTGGGCAGGCAACAGGAGTGAGAGGGCTGCTTGTGTCCTAGATTCCTTACCTGAACTGAAAGACTCAGTAAACTGCTCCTGAATAAGACTCAATTTAAAGATCTTTCTACTCAAATCCTTCTCAAGCAGAAGCTCCAAAAGCTTACCTGCATGTCCACTCAGTGACTCTGAAGTCTTCCACCAATTTTAGTACTGAACCCACACATGAACTCCCACCCACCCCCACCAGCTCCCGTTACCTTGTAGGGCACTTCTCCGAGCTTCACCACCCTGGCTTGTTTCAGCCACGTGTCCCTAGAGTGCAGGGTGTGCACACAATCCCTGTAGGGGCCACGGGGAGACAAGGACAGACTCAGTTACACCCCACCTAAGAGAATGCATTAGGCACAGGAATCGGCAGCCATGATGTCCTAGGGCCTGGCTCAAGGAGCACATCCCGCATGACTGTCTCCTCAGGCTTGGCCTCTCATCCAGGAGCAGGCTCTGCTTCTAACCTATGTGCCAACTTGAGGAAGCCTGAGCCACAGGGCCTCTGTCAGGAGCCCTGGGCCTCTAACTGCACTGGACTGTTGGTTGCTGAGGCTCCAGGATGGTAAAGCCTCTGCCCCGATCAGGACCTGGTCCTTCCCCTCTGACACTGTGAAGCCCTAAACAGAGGGTCTAGGATGACTCCACGGCAAGAGCCGATCAGCAGGAAGTGGTCCCCAGGCAGAGGACTCAAAGCACCTGCTCCCATGAGGGTTTCTCTATGTTTCCCCTTTCTTTTTTTCTCTTTCTTTTCTTTTTTTAACTTTTTAAAAATTGTATAATATAACATATACAAAGCAAAGAAAGAAAAAAAGCAATACTTTACAAAGCACTCTTCAACAAGTAGTTACAGGACAGATCCCAGAGTCTGTCATGGGCTAACATACCATCTTCTCAGATTTTTCCTTCTAGCTGCTCCAGAATATAGGAGGCTAGAAGGAAGAAATATTTTTTTGTCATCACCATCTACTTATTTTTCTTTTTTTGTGAAAAATAACATATATACAAAAAAAGCAATAAATTTCAAAGCATAGCACCACAATTAGTTGTAGAACATAATTCAGAGTTTGGCATGGGCTATGTGGTAGTTAGGTGTCAACTTAGCCAAGTGAAGGTGCCTAGTTCTGTTGCTGTGGACATGAGCCAATGGCATGTGAACCTCATCTGTTGCTGATTACATCTGCAGTTGGCTAGGAGGCGTGCCTGCTGCAATGAATGATGTTTGATTTAATTGGCTGGTGCTTAAATGAGAGAGCTCAACGTAGCACAGCCCAAGCAGCTCAGCATACCTCATCTCAGCACTAGCAGCTCAGCCCAGGCCTTTGGAGATGCAGAAAGGAATCACCCCGGTAACTGGTTAGAATCCAGAGGCCTGGAGAGAAGGCCAGCAGAAATCACCCTGTGCCTTCCCATGTAAGAAAAGAACCTCAGTTCAAAGTTAGCTGCCTTTCCTCTGAAAAACTATACATTTTTAACTAAATAAATCCCCTTTTATTAAAAGCCAATCCATCTGTGGTGTGTTGCATTCTGGCAACTAGCAAACTACAACAGGTTACAATTCCAATCTTAGGTTTTTACTTCTAGCTGCTCTAAGTTGCTGGATATCAGTTTAATGATTGAGCAATTATACTCATTTGTTAAATCTTAGCTTCTCTGTATAACTCTACCATCACCTCTGATCTTTCTATCTCTCTCTTTAGGGGTATTTGGGCTATGGCCATTCTAACTTTCTCATGTTGGAAGGGGCTATCGATACTATGGGGAAGGGAGATGGAACTATCTGATGTTCTGGAGAGGCTGAGTTCTCTTAAGTTTCAGGACTTATCTGGTCCAGGGACCCATCTGGAGGATGTAGGTTTCTGGAAAGTTACCCTAGTGCATGGAACCTTTGTAGAATCTTAAATATGGCCCTAGGTGTTCTTTAGGGTTGGCTGGAATGGTTTTGGTTGGGGTTTGGCAGGTAGGTAGCAATGTCTAATCGAAGTGACCTCCAGAGTATTCTCTTGACTCTATTTGATTTCTCTTACTTTCTTGGGCTTTCCTACTTATAAGAACATCCCCTATCTTTTCAGTCTTGTATTTCAGTGTTTTTAAAAATCACTACTTTTCTTTCTTTTGTTATTTTTAAAAACTCCTTTGGTTTTTATTTTTCCTCACCTTAAAATTATATTACTAAATGTTTTCAGTTTTAATTTTGTATATATTTTACACTTATCTTTTACTCTTACTCCATCTTTTAACTTTAATTATTAAGTCCTTTATTATTTCTTTTTGTAGGTTTTTAACTTTTCCTGGAGAAGTGGTTCTTTTTATTGCCCTATCTTAAAACTTATTTGTCCTATGTTTTATTTTCTCCCCATTACTTTGCTTTTTAAAGCTGGTTCTTAAATCCTTTTTGTTTTAATCACATTTACACATCTCCACACACCCCCATGGCACATGCATACACGATAGCAAAGCCCCTGATCACGCTGCCAACAAAGGAGATGAGCTCACATTCCCAGCCCCTTGTTAATGAAGAAAGCTGTTAACCCCAGGCCACGGGACCACGGGGCCACCTCAACTCACCTGGAATAGACAGCTTCCCCCCGGCAGTACCCCAGGATCGCTGCTGTCTCTGGATAGATGGCCTCGTATTTTAGGAGGTGCCTCTTCAGGGCGTAAAGAGGGTGGTTCTTATAAATTCCAATGGTGGTGGGCAAAGGCTGGTCCAGGTGCTTTACCTGAAACTGCAAAGGCCAGACAGACGAGGTGAGCATGTTATTTAGAGGAGGAACCGAGTTTTGAGGTGGACGTCCTTGGACTGACTTATTCTGACACCAGGTGCTAGAGCAGAAGTTTTGTGGACACCAATGATATTGTAACACTGCAGTTGTAGTTCTGGCCACTAAGGAAATTTTACATAAATCAAAAGCTATGAAGGATCAAGCAAAGAGATGGCTCACGGCAATTTTGAAAGTCGTCTATCTATTCCCAACCCTTACTCACTTTAACCAACCCCAGCAGACCAGTGCCTATCTACTTAAGATTTTCAAGGGGAAAAAAACGCATGACTTCCTTCAGTAAGGAGGGCTTTCTCAAACTTGTATCACCATATTGCAACATAGTCCCTCAACTGCTCTCACTGGGCACTGAAATAAGTTATGAAAGCCCTCTGACTTTTCTCTTCATCCACTATAATCAGTGTGTGTTCTATTAGTACTTCCTTAAGAATTCTGATTTCTCATCTTAAAGTCGATTCCATTGCTGTTCACCAAGGTCTCTTAAGCTTTCCTTTAGCATCTCTTCAAATAGTTTAATAAGGATTGGCAATGTGAAGAAGCCGAGAGTAGGAAGACCCTCTGCACACTGAGCTTCCATTATGTTAGTTACAATACCATCTACATGATTCCCGTCGAGTCTGTCCTTTCTAAATAAAATACACCAAGAACACTCCTTGAGCAAGCTTTCAATGTGGGATGAATTGCACTGTTACAGGGAACGCTTAAAAAACCCACATAAAACATGGATTTACCCATCCTAAGGGACTGGCAATCAGCCTTCTGTAAAACTGGGCATGTTTCCAGAGAGAAATGGTGGGCTCAACCCTAAACACAGGAAGCTCGGGCTCTCTGCCTGGGATCAGTAGATGGTTCTAGGCCCAAGGAATACAGATGTTTTAGGAATTTTGAAGTGTCTACTTCTCAATGTGCCTTCTCAACAGCCTGAAGATACTTCCTCATTCCCAGTCCCTTTCTTCCCAGTGGATGAGGTTTTCTCTGTGTGAAAGCCTGTATTTCTATATATGTGTACATGGATACTCTCTGGAAAGGGGGTGAGATTCATATCGATGAGTTATTCTTCCTTTCACTCACTCAGTACTAGTCAGATGACCTGCATAAACTACTATTTATTTATTTGCATGGGCAGGCTGCAAAAATTATTTTTAAACTCCAAATTTATAACCAAGAGTTATAAACCTGCTGTGTACAAACAGAAAAGCTATGTCTTTTAATCTTCATTCAATATTGCTAGATGGGATCTTTTTTATTGTTTCCATGGAGATGTGACCCACCTAATTGTGGGCAGTAACTTCTGATTAGATGGTTTCCATGGCGATGTGTCTCCACCCATTCAAGGTGGGATCACTTATAGGAGCCCTTTAAGAGGGAACCATTTTGGAAAAAGCTTCTGAGCCAACAGAGCCCAGACAGGCAAAGAACTTTGGAGATGAAGAAAGATAATGCCCCTGGGGAAGACATTTGAAACGAGAAGCCAGAGACCCCAGCAGATGTCATCCTGTGCCTTTCCAGCTGACAGAGGGGTTCTGGACGTTTCGGCCTTTCTTGAATAAGGTATCTTTCCCTGGATGCCCTAGTTTGGACATTTCCACAGCCTTAGAACTGTAAAACTTGCAACTTAATAAATTCCCTTTTGAAAAAGCCATTCCATTTCTGGTATATTGCATTACAGCAGCTCTAAAACAGCAAGTAACCTCTAAAAATATACAGGTTTCAAAGCCAGATAAGCCTGGTTTAAATACAGAATCAGATCCTCAATTTTTCCTCACTGGTAAAATTAAGGTAACAAAAGTCCTGCTTTAAAATGCTGTTGTGATAAACAAGATAACACATTAAAAATACGGAGCACAGTACCGGGCAGGCATATATCAGGTGCTCAACGGGAATAGCTTGAACAACCTGCCTGGGGCTTTGAGTCTGTGGCAGCCAAGACCTTACCTCCAATTCTTCTTTCTTCTCCCTTTCCACAAATGGACTCTTGTATGGCCTCAAGGTCTCAGACCACCACTCAGCATCCACTCGGCTCTTGCGGGTCACTGTCATCCAAACTGGGTCATACCTCTGGGTGACATCTTGGGCACACCCATCACTGTCTATTCCCACAACATAAGTCATGGGCTTGGTGGCGTACTTGTAACAGGTCAGAGGCTGGCCCACCACACCGTGCACACAGTCTACAGATATCCACCTTTCCTCCCGCTCAGAGAACACCTCCAGCCACTGGTCTATACCACCTGCCTTCCCTCTTTCTGCCTCTCCACCATCACTGAAAAAATTCTTGCCTCTCTTACTGTTCGAAGTACTTGTGGGTGTGGCTGGAAGGCGTGGGTGCTTCAGTTGGCTTTTATACTGGGTCCTTGAGTCATGCTTAGAACCAGCCTTTGTACCCTGAGGAGCTGGGGCCTTCCTCTGCCTTGGAAGGTCAGATTCAAAATCCTCATCAGATGGAGGATGGGCTTCCCCGCTGGAGAGCTCAAAGTCAGAGCCACTGTCAGCCTTGTCACTCTCGCTGTCCTCCTTATAAGACACCTTGGAGGCCACCCGCCGCTCCCGGCCTCGCCGACGCCGCTGAGAATCTTCCTCCTGGTCTCTTCCCTCATCCTCTTCCTCGCTAGTGGAGGGCTCTCTCCGTTTCTTTCTTCCCATGGTGGACTTGCCCTTCTTCCCTTTGGCACTTGGACTGCCAGTGGTCTTAGAAAAGGTTTCCTCTTCTTTTTTTCCTTTGCTGGTCTTTGGTTTGGTCTGGTTTTCTGGAACGTGACTGGAATTCTTGGAAGGTTTCTTTCCCTTAAACAAAAGAGAAGATTTTGCTATTTTTTCCCTTTTTTTTGCTAATGATATGACAGCGATCCTATAATCTAAGAGAGTTAGCTTACTGGCTAAGGAACCAGTATATGCAAGATGTTCCCAGCTCATGCACTGATCAACTGGTTCTCCTTTAGGGATGTGAGAAAGTATTAGCAAAAATCTGTAGTTCCTTAGACAAGGCCAGGATATGTTTTTTTCACTCCAAACTGCAGCACAGGGAAAGTGCATGGGATTTGGAAACAGGCAAATCTGGGTTCAAATAACAGTTCTGCCTCTTATTTATGTGATTTAGATAAATTATTTAACCTCTGGGTCTTGGTTTCCTCAGCAATAATAATATCCACCTTGCATGTGGCACATGTGCAAACAAATATTTATTGACTCACTAAAGTAGTCAGTTTAAGAATACAGAAATTATTATTAAAGTTAACTTCTGGACCATCAGGTTTGAGATACTGCCAGCAGGTCAGTGAAGAAGCACGTGGCCTTTGTTTTGGAGCATCTCAAAATTCAGAATCCTTTCCATTATCACCCCATGCTGTTACTGAGGACAGGTACCAATCGACCTATTTACAGACCACAAACTACAGCACCAAAGAGGCAAGACTTCTTGCGGGGCCACTTTTTTTTTTTTTTCCTGCGAGGCAAAGCCCCTTGGAGCTCAGGTCACTAGACACCCACTCATGTGCTCAGGCTTCCTCAGCACAGGCTCAAAAGAACCTGGCCTCTGTGAAAGCCAACTCTTAAAAATATTTCTAGGATGATTTTTTTTCATTTAAGTTTGATAATTCTCTCTCCTCTGACAAACTTCTCTGGGAACCCTGAGAGAACTTCACCTTTGCTGCTGGCAACTTCAGAGGAATTGGCTGCAGGGACAATACCAGTCGGGTCAGGAACTGCAAGGCCCGGAGTATCAGTAAAAATATCTGTGATGAAAAATAACAGCACATATATCTTAAGTAAATAATTAAGGATTTAACTTATTCAATGATGCTTGTTATGATGCTTGTTTATGACAGGGAAAACCTGGAAACTAAACTGTCTAACCATAGGAGACTGGAACCCTAGACACTATTTGAAAATGACCTTTATAGAAAAATGGAGAGATATTCATCACATATTAGAGGAAAAGGGAAGTTTTTTAAACAACAGAATGTATAATGTGATTACATTTTTATAAGAAAAATGGTACATAAATATGAATATGATACGATATGCATGTATATTTGAAAAAGGGCCCATATAGTTGTATTATGGGTATTTACAGCTGTGCTTTTTTGTGTTTTATCTTTTCTGTATTCAGTATGTGTTGCATTTATGGTTAAAATAAAACCATAAAATATCACTGCAAATATTAAAAGTATCCTGTGAAAAGCAGGTGATGATAAGAAAAATACTATTTACTTTTCCCTTATTTTTTCAGGGGTTAAAGACAGGGAGGAAAAAAGACCAAAGAAACAAGGAACATTCTGCAAAATTTCTGAACAGTCCTCTTGAGACACCCTTAGTAAGTAGCCTGTCCATGTGCATCAGTGAGGAAAAATGAATCAAGTTATAAAACTGTACAATCACATTTTTGCTAGAAACATATACACTTATACACTTATAAACACATGCATATATATACACACACACACATATATGTACATGCACATTTAAATACACATACGGGGATGCAAGGATAGTTCAGTGGTAGAATTCCTGCCTGCCATGTGGGAGACCTGGGTTCGATTTCTGGTCCATGCACTTGCCAAAAAATAAAAAAATAAGCAAAACAAACAAAATTTCAGCAAATGGCGCTACAATAATGGGATACTCACATGGAAAAGTAATGAAATGTTACCCTGCCATACAGCATACAAAAAAAAATACACATATACACACAAACACACATACACACAAATACACAGGATGAGAGCCTGGCAGGAAAATGCCAAAGTATTAACAATGGTTTTCTCTGAGTAGCAATATTATAGCATAATTACTGCCCAGGTCAGACTTTTAAAGCCAAACCATAAAAGAATTTAAGATGCCAGTTATCTCACTTCTTACGATACAAAATGTCTGGCTCCTTCTCCAAACAGGGAATCTGGGGTTTCCAAATAAATGTATTTGGGTTAATCATTCCAGGTATAAAACTACATTTTGGTCTCTATTTTTGTTTTATTCAGATCAAGCCCTTACCTAAGGGTATTTTTAAGCATTTGAGAAAGTTGGTTTATTGGTAACAGCACTCCACCATGCTTCTCATTTATCCTTTTTGAATAAAAGGATAACAAGATAAAGCTCCCTTCATTGACAGAGCTGCCTGTCAATGTTACCCACCTAGTTTAAAGGCAGGGAAACAGGTACTGAAGGATTTCAGGGAATGATTGACAAGATTATCATTTGGCATCCAATTTGAAGGACAACAAACATTCCTTGGGATTTCTGAATCCAATTTTTGAATAATTAATATAAACATTTCTAGGGCATCTGACCAAAAACTAAATGTTTCAAAACACCAAATTATCACAGGACATCAAATTAATAGAAATGAAAGAGTGCAGGCTGTCGACTCCCAGACTTGCATCCCAACTCCGATTATATTGCTTATTGACTGGGTCATCTCACGAAGTTAGCCTCTGTGGACCTCCACGTCCAGTAAGGTTGTTAGGTCTAAAGAAGGAAACACGAATATCAACAGGTGGGGGGACTGGGAAAGGGGTATGGATTGTGTGTGGAAGAAAAGGAAATGTCTTCAGATAGTGTATGCTGGCAAAGGCATACAATTAAGGTGGATTGTATGATGTGTGAATTAAACTGCTCCAAAATGAACAGAGACAAGTGCTAAAGAGAATGTGGAGAGAGAGATGTACCTATTCACTAGCGGTACGAAATGAGAGGTCTAGCCCCTTGGAGGGCAGTGTGGTGGTTCCACAGGAGGCTAGGGGTGGGGTTGCAATTTGATCCTGAAGCCCCTTTGCTGAGTGAACTCAGTGTGGGGACACGAATGGACATTTGCACACTGGTGTTTCTGGCAGCAGTGTTCCTGATCCACAATGAATGGTGGTGGCCTAAGGGTACATGGACTGAGGAATGGAAAGGGGAACTATGGTGTACACATACAATGACTACTGAGGGGCCACAAGAAGGAATGAAGTTGTGAGGCATGCAACTAGACGAATGAACCTTAAGAGCTGTGTGTTGAATGAAATGTCAGGAACAAAAAGATAAAATATTATCATGCCTCAATCATATGGACTAACTAAAATATAAAAATTTGGTGAACTAAAGTCGAGAGCATGCGTTATCTGGTTGGGGCTTACTGTAAAGGGTCCTAGATTGTAAGCTCTTATAGCAGTCACATATATTCAGGAGGTATAACTGTTAATTCTAAATTCCGAGATATGAGCTGTTTGTGTATAACATGGTCTTTCTAAGAAACTTTGGGTATTTATGTGACACTTGAAACTCAGAGTTAGAGATCTGAAGCTATGAAAGTCAGCAGCATTCCATACAGGAACTGTTTAAAAAGCTGAAAAAGTGATCAGATGCTTTGAGCAGAGATATGAATGAAGCTGACCTGGATAGGACTAGGTATATCAGAAGACTGGGTAAAGGATGATATCATTCATGTTTTAAAACTTCAACTTCTGTGTGAGACTAAAGGGAGAGATATTTATTTGGTATAAAATTTATATTTTGGGTAGTGCATTTCCTAATTTAACTTTCATGCTCAGTTTAGTTGAACACCAAAAGCACATGGAATCTTGAATAGGGCATGGGATTTTGTTGATTTCTCCAGGTTAGTATGATGCCCCAATAAACCCCAGTGATTGGACAGTGGATAATGAAGTATTTTTTTAAATTTATTTATTAATTTAAAAAAATTAACAAACCAAATAAAACATTAACATATATAATCAGTAATTCACAATATCATCACTTAGTTGCATATTCATCATTTCTTAGAACATCTGCATTAATTCAGAAAAAGAAAAAGACAATAGAAAAAGAAATAAAACGAAAACAGAAAAGAAAAAAAAGATTATACCTACCATACCCCTTACCCCTCACTTTCATTGATCACTAGGCATTTCAAACTAAATTTCTTTTAGCATGTTCTCCCTATTATTTATTTTTATTCCATATGTTCTACTCGTTTGTTGACACGGTAGATAAGAGGAGCATCAGATACAAGGTTTTCACAATCACACAGTAACATTGTGAAAGCTATATCATTATTCAATCATCCTCAAGAAACATGGCTACTGGAACACAGCTCTACATTTTCAGGCAGTTCCCTTCAGCCTCTCCTTTACATCGTGACTAACAAGGTGATATCTACTTAATGCGTAAGAATAACCTCCAGGATAACCTCTCGACTCTGTTTGGAATCTCTCAGCCATTGACATTTATTTTGTCTCATTTCACTCTTCCCCCTTTCGGTCTAGAAGGTTTTCTCAATCCCTTGATGCTTAGTCTCAGCTCATTCTAGGGTTTTTCTCAATCCCTTGATGCTGAGTCTCTGCTCATTCTAGGATTTCTGTCCTACACCGCCAGGAAGGTCCACACCCCTGGGAGCCATGTCCCATGTAGACAGGGGGGGGATGGTGAGACTGCTCGTCGTGTTAGCTGGAGAGAGAGGCCACATCTGAGCAACAAAAGAGGCTCTCTTGGGGGTGACTCTTAGGCCTAAATTTTAAGTAGACTTGACCTATCCTTTGTGGGGTTAAGTTTCATATGAACAAACCCCATATAACTTTGGTTGTCCACACTGCTTGTGAGAATATCAAGAATTCAACTGGGAAGTTGAATTTCTCCCCGTTCTCACCATTTCCTGAAGGGGGCTTTGCAAATACTTTTTCACTCACTGATCGAATCACTCTGGGATTCATCAGGGCATCACTCTGGACAAACCAACAAAATCTCATGTCCTACCTGAGATTCCAAGTACTTATGGTGGAATAACGAAGTATTTTTGAAGTCCCCTTGGGGGAACAGGGAAGAAGGGGGCAATATTCAGCTTCCCCATTTGGAGATTTCTGATAGTCTAGGAAGCAGTGGAGACAACCAAATCATTAGGCTAAGCCCCTGATCTTGGGGTTCGCTCCTATGAAACTTATTCCTGTAAAGGATAGGCTAAGCCTACTTAAAACTGGGCCTAAGAGTCACACCCAGAGAACCTCTTTTGTTGCTCAGATGTGGCCTCTTTCTCTAAGCCAACATGCCAAGTGAACTCATTACCCTCCCCCTCTACGTGGAACATGACTCCCAGGGGTGTAAACCTCCCTGGAAATGTGGGACAGAAATCCTGGGATGAGATGGGACCCGGCATCAAGGGACTGAGAAAACCTTCTTAACCAAAAGGGGGAAGAGAGAAATGAGACAAAATAAAGTGTCAGTAGCTGAAAGATTTCAAACACAGTTGAGAAATTATCCTGGTGGTTATTCTTATGCTTTATACAGATATCCCCTTTTTAGTTAATGGTGTATTGGAGTGGCTGGAGGGAAGTACCTGAAACTGTACAGCTGTGTTTCAGTAGCCTGGTTTCTTGAAGATGATTATATAATGATAGAGCTTTTACAATGTTACCATGTGATTGTGAAACCTTGTGTCTAATGTTCTTTTTAGTTAGGATATGGACAGATGAGATAAAAAATAAACAAATGATGGGAGAACAAGGGTTAAAATAAATTAGGTAGATGGAAATACTAGCGGTCAATGAGAGGGAGGGGTGAGGGGTATGGTATGTATGAGTTTTTTCTTTCTTTTCCTGGAGGGATGCAAATGTTCAAAAAAATGATCATGGTGATGAGTACACAACTATGTGAAGATATTGTGAGCCACCGACTGTACATCTATGGAATGTTTATGTTCGTTGTTTTATCAATAAAAACATTTTTAAAAAAAGCAGAAAACATCTAAATGGTGTCTGTCATGTAACTGCCATTATCACTAGTGAACAGGACTAATAAAAATGGTGCTGCCACTACTTGGCATATACCCAGAAGAGCTGAAAGCAATGACACAAACAGACATTTGCACACCAACAATCTTAGCAGCATTATTCACAATTGCCTATATATATATATATATATATATATATATATATATATACACACACACACATACACACACACATATATATAAAAACCTGGGATTTAGAGATAAGAATGAAGTCAATCAGGTTGGGGGTTAAAGTAATTCAAGAACACAGGGGTAAGGAAGACAGTGTCTATATTTTAGAACCACACATATTCTTTGAGAACAAAGGAAGAAACTGAAATTTTCTGTAGTGGATAATCTAATAACCTATCTGTACAGCTCATGTGAACAACTGAAACACAGGGAGCCCAGAATAAGAAAGAGGTCCTTTAATCCTGTATAGATTATTGTAAGGCCTGGATACATCCTGGAGTATATTAAGAAGATAATCAAAAAGTACCGGCAAAGTTTCTTGAGGGATGGGAGTAAAAATATGAAACTATTAAACCTTACCATCAGGGAATCCCCTGTTATTGTGTCAAACTTTTAGGGACACCCAAATCAATAGGCCATGCCTTCGAACCTGAGGCTTCCTCTTGTGAAGCTTATGTAGGTAGTGGAGAAAGCTTAGTCTACCCATAGGCATGCCTAAGAGTTACTTCTGGAGGACTTCTATTGTTGCTCAGATGTGGCCTCAGTCTCTCTAAGCCCAACTCTGTAAGTGAAATCACAGCCCTCCCCCCTACATGGGACATGACATCCAGGGGTGAAAGTCTCCCTGGCAATGTGGGAGATGACTGCCAGGGATGAATCTAGCCCTGGCACTATGGGATCAACAATTCTATCATGGCCAAAATGGGGAAAAGAAGTGTAAATAATAAAGTATCAGTGGCAGAGAGAGTTCAAATAGTCAAGAGGCTATTCTGGAGGTTGCTCTTACACAAGCTTCAGTTAGACCTTGCTACCTATCATAACCTGCCAATCCTCAACCAGGACCACTCCAGCCAATCCTAAAAAACACCTAGGGCAATATATGAGATTTCATAAGAGTATGCACTAGAGTAACTTTTCAAAAACCTGCAACCTCCAGATAGGTCCCTGGTCCAGATAAATCCTGAAATGCAAAGGGGCCAGTCTCTCCAGAACATCGGATAGTTCCATCACCCTACCCCATATTAGTGACAGACCCTTCCAATATGAGAACTTAAGAATGGCCATAGCACAAACACCCCTAAAGAGACAGATGGAAAGATCAAAGGTGAGGGTGGAGTTATACAGTGAAGATAGGATTTTAACAAATGAATATGAAAATGAATTACTAAATTGATATCTTTTAGTCTCTAGTATCTTAGAACACATAGAAGTAAAAACCTAAAATTGTGAAACTGTATGTCAAACTCTCAAATATGTTCTATAACTAATTATGGAATAGTGCTTTGAAATTTATTGCTTTTTTGTATATATGCTATTTTTCACAAAAAAAGAAGGAAAAAAGTGGACTGTGATGATAAAAAAAATATTTAAGCCTTCTAGCCTCCTATATTCTGGAGCAGCTAGAAGGAAAAAAAATCTGAGAGAATCATATAGTAGCCCATGATAAACTCTGGGATCTGTCCTCTAACTACAGATTGAAGAGTGCATTAAAAACTATTGCTTTTTCATTTCTTTGCTTTGTATATATGTTATACTATACAACAAAAAAGTTAAAAAAAAATAGTGCTGCCAGCAGAAGCACTTACATGGACCAACTCCTCATCATCTCGTGCAGAGTAAATAGCGAATCTCCTCTCCAGGGTAGTCTGCAGGCTGTCTTGCTCACTGACTGAAAGGTCACCATTAACCGTAAATGTTCCAATGAACCTGGAAAAAAACAAGGATTTCCTCATGTCAGAGGGCAGGACAAAAGGAGGATGTCTGCTCTTTGACAGCAAGAAAAATCAAAAGGGGGAGTGAACTGTGAGACTTGCCTGCCTCTGTGTTACACTTCACACCCTTTCTGGCTATCGCCCACTCTTCATTGAAGACCCACCTCAGACTTCACCTCCTAAGGAGCCATGCCAACCCCCAGCTAAGGTCAGTGCCCGTGGCCCCAGTATATCTCTTTCAGAGCCCTCACTGCACTACTCTGTAAACACCCGGGGTGTATCTGTCTCCCTGCCCATCCTGGGAACTTTTTCAGGGCAGGGATCATATCTGACATTTCTACACTGATGCCATGCACATGGCCTGGCACATAATATCATCTCAGGGGATGTCTGTGGAACCGATCTGATCCCACCCTCCAAGAGAAACAGAAATCCTACCCTAAGACACCACAGGACAGGGTGGAAGGCATACCATTTCAGCAGGTTTGAGAGGTAGTCAATATCCATGTCCCTAGGTGGCACTTTGGTAAAGTGAGTTGGGATGATAGAGAGGCCAATAGCATGCAGACCTGGCTGGCTACAGACGCTGTTTCGATAGAAGCCATTTGCAAGCAGGCACAGAAGGTGGACCTGGGAAGAAAGGAAAGGCATGGAAGCAGGCTGAAACTAGCAGAGATCTGAGCTGCCAAATTAAAAGACATTTTGTATGATATGAGAAAGTAAAAACACCAATATTAGCCACTTTCCAAGACAGGTTTCTATTCCCTCTTCTTTGCTGCACCGATTCATTCTCTCTAAGAAATAACTGGCTCAAAGCTTTAAAACACAAAGTTGTTTTTTTTTTTTTTAAGAGACCTTGTCTATTACAGATAGGGACTGAAGGATTTATGGATGAAAGCTACAAAGTCTTGGATTTGCTCTAAAAAGCAAAGATCAGGAGCAAAAACAAGTCAAGGCACAACAGAGCAAGACTGTTGGAGAGCTGGTAAGCTAAGAGATGGAAGTAGGGAGCTCACCATACTGCTCTATGTGTATGTGTGTTGACTGCAACCTCTTCTGCTGCTGACCCCATGTCTCTATCTCCTCCTCTGATCTCTGATCCCACCCTCATCAACCTACTGAAATGGTTACACAGTTGGTCTTCCCTTCTCACACACAGTTTTTCATCATTTCCTCTTCCAAATCTCTTCCACTGAGAGCTTCTCTATTTGTTAATTAATGGCACCGCCCCTTTCCCCTCACTTAGGCTTCTAATCTTGGAGTCATTTTGACCCTTCCCTTTCTTTCCTCTCCAATATCAAATGAAAGATGAAAGGAATATCTCACTACCTCATTTAATCCCCCAAGGTCTGGTTGAGGTGGGCATCCCTCAGGCTCATGCACCCTCTCTAACCTCACCACTGTCTTTGCTGTGCCCTCATTACTTCACCTCCAGGTTCTTGTGGCACCTTTAGACACAGTGTCCCTTCCATTCATGCTGCATACTCCCATCACATCACAACCCTCTCTGGCTCCTCACTGCCCATCACAGGAAAACCAGAGTCCTCCCTTCCCTCACTTTCCACTGGCCTCCAGTACATACACCCTCAACAGAGCCAGACATACTCCCATACCCTACACAACTTGACCAGAGCAGATTCCCCAGCCTTCTGTCTTCTCTCCAACTCTCCAGGCTGTCCTTTCTCCCAGACCAGATCCAGTCCTTTCTCTGCTACTCAGACTCACACTGATCTCCTTTGTTGTTTGAGATGTGCAGTCTTGAGGAACTCTGTTTTGAGGTCTTTCTTGTTTTCATCTGTAAGATCATAAGCTCCTTGATGGTAAGAAATAAGCTTTATATGTGTCTCTATCCCCTCAATGCCTAGCACCTTGCTAGGTCTATAATACATTTCAATAACTACCACGGAGACTTTAGCTGAGAACAAAATTAAAGTGGTTAAACCAGCTAAAAATACATATTATTTGGTCCCTATATGGCCAGGTATTGCCAGGTGCTTGACATATAATATTTTTCTTCATCTTCACAACCACCGTACAAGGTAGATAATGTGATTATACCCACTTTATAGATGAGGAAATTAAGGCTCAGAGAGAATAAGACACTTGCCCAAGGTCACACAGTAACTAGCAGAGCCAGAAATAAAACCTAGATTTGACCGACTCCAGCACCTGAATTCTTTCCACCACACTACACTGCCCTGTCAAGAGAAATACTGTTCTTTTCCTTCACTTACCTTGTGTGTGCTCACATGGACTTCTTTATTGAAACGTTTAATTATCCTCCGAAGATATATCTCAAATTCCATTTTTGTCTTTTCACTGCAATGTATATTGAAAAATCAGACAATGAAATAGGTAACTGAAACCAGCTGTTTTCTGGCTGAAGATTCTGCTGCTCCAGCAAATCTGTAAGCATACTATTTTCTGCATATGACTTGCACTTTCTCACCTCCAAACCTCAGCTCAGAACATTTTTGACCCAGACTACCCTCCTCCTAATTAGTAACCAATCATCTCTGTAGAATATGTCTTAGAATTTGCTTCCTCTAAGAAGTTTCTATGTCTCCTCTCTTGACTGCTTTTATGTTAAATTAATGTGCACTCATTTGCAGGATGTTGTTCTGTGTAAAATTTCTTTCCCGTTTGTGTTCCATGCATTTGTGAGAAAACTTAAGGCTTCTTGAATGGGCCTGACATCTTCCTTCTCTGTGCCTAATAATGGGCTCAGCATGCAGTGGTAATATTACCTGACTAGCCACCAAGTGTGGAACTCCATTGTCCCAAGTCACGAGAGGATCTAGAAGTACCAGGGGTCCTAGGATGGAATGGGGGCTCCCTGAACTCCTGGGGCATTGCCTCAAGTCCTGGAGTGTGATGTGGTGAAAAAAAGCATGAGTGTTGAGTCAGACTGACATGGATTTTTATCTTGGCCCCTCCTCTTATGTGCTGAATGACTCCTGGAAAGTCACTTAACCTCTCTGAGCCTCTAACTCCTCAGCTATAATACTATTCCAAGGATTAAGCCAGATAAACAACTTACAGCCCCCGATCTCCTGCCCCAGCCAAAACTCAAAGGTTTCTCATTCAAATCCTAAAGGTGAATTCCCAAGGCTTTATCACCCAAGGTTCCTGATCACTTTGATACACAGCCCCGGTTCCTCACGTGTTTCTCAAAAGCTTTCTCTAAGTAGAGGCTATTGCCCATCATACATAACAGGAACCTAGAAGCAAGTGTCTGATCTTACCTTCTTTCTCTTGTTTTAGCCTGCTCCGGTGTTTCAATCTCTATCTCCACTGGATTCACAGGCACAACAGATTTAGAAAAGGTTGCATTTTCTCCCACGTCACCTGGCACAGGCTCACTAAGTTCTATCAATAATAATTTTTAAAAATCAATAAGAATAATTATAATTATAGCTATGCTCCTGAAAAAAATAGAGATTCTTCTGGAAAGTAAGGAATGGATGCCAGGTCAACAATATAGAGACCATTCCGCCTACCATATTCTAAGGAACTATAATCTGCCAGGTACTGTGCTACATATTTTATATTTATTTGTCTTAGTTAACCTACAAAACAACAGAGAAGTTGTCTTTAGATGAAGAAACTAAAACAGAGATTGTGAGTTGAATTACACGAAGATACTCACTATCAAGGACCTGAAGCTCAGAAGTGTGTTTTAGTAGATACTTATTCTAATTCCTATACTAAAATAACAAATGAGAATATTCCCCTGTATGTGTATAATAACACCTGTCACAATTTGCTTTGTACAATTATGATTTAGGTGTCTATTTTTCTGTCTGACACGCAGACTTGTAAATAACAAGGATTGCATCTTTTTGTCTCTTTATCCTCCACACTACCTGTAAACAACTAAAATGAACTGAATTTGCTGAACTGGACTTAATTTTGAACTTCATTAGCAACGGCACTTTTAAAGTAAGTCTGGGTCTAGAGGCAATGATACCTCATTGACAACAGGTACACATAAGGCCATGATCTTGGTTTCTATATACCACTCCCTACTAAAATGAACTAGGGCTTCTTAGAGAAAACAGGCTGATTCTAGGTTTGTAGCAAGGAAAGTACAAGGTGAGCTTGGAAAACCTGCCCAAAACTAAAAATGTTCTTAAAATCTAATGAGGCTATGTCAAAAGGACACTGTAGCTAGCTTAAGGGGGCTCTCACTCGCCAAACTTAGGACAATGTAAAGACAGAAAAGTACAATAAATGAGCCTGATCATAATATATTCGAATTTTTAAAAAATCTCTAAGCCCACAGTCATACTCAAAATAAATGAAAAAATAAAATCCTTAATAGGGGGAGATCTTTACAGATAAAAATGAGCTAATAAATACCCATAAAATGACAGAATTAGAATATTACCATTTTCAATTCTCAATGTAATAATATTTGATTTCATCAAGATAATATATGTCAAAACCATTAAGTAAAAAAGTTATCGGAGAAAAAGATATTCACATAGACTCAGAATATCACCCCCCAGATGGTAAATTACAAAGGGAAAAATGTACCCCTGTAATGGCACAATGGGGCTGGCAATACCATCTTAATCAAGTGAATCAGAGTAATAAAAGGATATTCTGATGTTACGTATTTCTTATGCGTGCAACATAAAGAACAAAGTACCACCTATGAAGCATTCATGCAAAAAATGTTAAGTCTAAATGCAATCAAGTCTTTGGACTAAGTATACAGATTTTAAGAAATACAGGGGATACTGAAACAAGTTCAATGCCTTGAGAAAAAACAATCAGATAAAACCAGAACATGAGACAATGTTCAAGAGACCAGGACTCTTCAGGAAAAAGCAGTTATTTAAAGCAAACAAAGGAAGATGGGTGGGGGGTACTGTTCTAGATTAAAAGAGACTAAAGGGACTTATAACAACCAAATATAAGACTTATACCTTTATTGGATCCTGGAAAGAGAAGAAAAGAAAAGGAAACTCTAAAAGGAAAATTTTATAACTGGAGAATTTGACTTTGGTATGGATATGAGATGATATTTGGAATTATTTTTCATGTTCTTTGATGTGATGTTATTTTGTCACATAGGAGAATGTCTAATTCTCAGGAAATGCAAGCTGAAATATTTAGAAGTGAGGCATCAGGATGTCTGCAACTTATTTTGCAAGTGGTTCCACAGTGCATATTTACAGAGAGAAAAACATATTCAATTTGGCAAAAGGTTAAAGTTAGTGAATCTAGGTGAAGGGTATATAGGTATTCAAAAAAAAATTTCAACTTTTTTTAGGTTTGAAATTTTAAAAATATAAGTCAGGGAAAAGTCCTGCTAAGCAGAAGCAATCGGGGATGATACAATATTAGCTACTGTTCATTGTGAGTATATGATGGGCTACAGCCATTACGTTTACAAAGTTTTTTTTCACAGCAATCTTTATGCCTAGACTGTGTAAGGTAAAGTTTAGTAGGCATTGTTTACTGAATGTTGCCAACAAAAAAACTTTACTCAGAGTAGTTATTTGCTCAAGGTCACAGAACCATGTAAATAATGGCAAAGCTGGGCTCTGAACCCACCTCTTGCTATGTTCTTTCTAACTAGACTATGCTGCCTCTCCGTTGTAACTGCTCTACTGACAGTTACCTGAGGAAAAGAATATACAATTTTCTTTGTAAACTGGTCATGAATTTTTCCTTCTATCAAAACTGAGTCCTTACTACAACCTTATCTTTGGTCTTATTAGTTTCAAAAGAAAACAATGGGATTGCCATTAGTGTTACGACTCCAAACAGAATCAAGCAGAAAACAAATAGAATCAAAAGGTTCTGAGAACAAAAAAAGCTGTTTTACCTTCTACCTCTTCCCAGTCTCCTTCACTTTCTTCCTCGTCTCCTTCACTGCTGCCTTTGTCAATTATAATCTCTCTCTTTGGATGGTGTGCTTTCTTGGGAGCTCTTGAAAAGTCCCTGCGTAAAGATCAAAGGAAGGAAAGTGAAAACATTTCAGACATCTTTGTGCTACATTTAACCTAAAGGGAATATGAAAAGATTACTCCTTCCATGTTATTAGAAATCTTCTGCAATCATTTAAAGATACTTTGAGAGCCCTCAATCTAATTTCCTTCAACAGCAGGGTCTCAAATGTTCATCAAGGTATGCTCTGATAATGTCTAATTCAAGGCATGCTGTCAAAGCAGAAAACACTATTAACCCACAACGTAGAGCAGTGTGAAGGAAAACAGTCATGCCTGGAAATGGGGAGGGAAAAGCTAGAAGAAACCAAAATGATAATGTGAGTACAGGAGTAAAAGTTACGATGTCTGTGGATATACATGTGCAGTTGAAGGCCAGAAAGATGAGAAAGGAATTCACATCTTCTGATCCTACTATGGAGCAACTCAGAAGACATTTTTCCTACTTTTGAGAAATGTAAGGATACTGAAGTATGCCGAATTCTTAATTCAAGTTAAGTGGGGGTGTGACTATACATAGGTATGTCACAAATAATAGAAACATGAATAGCTAGCTGGTAAATGGAAACTATATATCTAAGTAGCTAGCTAAATACTGCTTCAAGATTAAATGGCAACTAATGTGTATACCAGAAAATATATCTCTGTAAACTTATACACAAAACGTGTTTAGAATCATGAGTTACTTTTAGTTTTTATAAACTTTGCTACCTGGGATTAATATAGAAGAATATTATCTAAAAGCATTTAGCACAGACATTAAAAATAACCAATCCTCACCTTCTACTCTAATAACACACATACTCTCTGTTTAGCCTCCTGCTTTCTCTTATCACCACAGAAACAAAATTTTCTTCTTTAGAACAAAAATAGCAGAAATGTCCATATGTTATGGGTTTGACCATAGTCCAGTCTCAACTGAGAAGGGGAAACCCAGAACATTCCTCGCAGCATCTTGATTCTGGAAACAGAGTCCAGCTAGTGAGGTGAGGCAACCTGGAAACAATTAGCTCAGAGAATTCTCGGGAAAAGAGACCAACCCTGGAGGTAAATTTGCATGCTCTCTTGTGCTGCTTCCTACTGCTTCCCTCTAGTGGACTAGTGCCCTGTGCCCTCTAGTGGACTAGAAGGCTTATACTCAGTTCACCACATATTAATATGAATGTTCATTTGTACAAATACTTGTTCAGTTTTGACCATATAAGAGGCCCTGGCCTTGATGTCACAGGGCATCTGAAAATGAACTAGACATGGTTCCAGCCCTCTGAGAGCTCACAATGCAGTAAGCAGGCGCGCACAGCATGGGTACATAACAAATAAGTGCGATAAAACACAGACAGAGACTGTTAGACTCTTAAGAGATGCTGCAGGAAATCAGAGGAAGAGAGAGGAAAGAATGAAGGAAGACTCAGTGGCATAGATGGCTTCTGAGCTGCATCTTTAAGGTGGAAAAAGCATTCAAGGTAGAAGGAACAATACGAGCACAACTTAGGGGTGAGCCAAATTAGAGAATGTGTCAAGCAGATGATGAGAAATCCAGTTGGATAGGAGTACAGGGTGCATGAGAGAATTATGCAAGATAAAGCTGGAACAGGATGTAAATATTTTGTATATATCTAATATCTTTGTGTAATAGAAAGAGCACTGGACCAGGAGTCACAGAACTAGGGTCTTTTGATTTATTTGTTTGTGTATTTAATATTTTTATTGAGAAATTTTCACATACATAAGAGTCCATACATGGTATACAATCAATGGCTCATAATATCAACACACAGTTGTATATTCATCATCATCATTTTTAGAACATTTACAACACTCCAGAAAAAGAAACAAAAAGAAAAAGAAAAAAATCATACATCCCATACACCTCACCTCTCCCTTTCATTGACCACTAGAATTTCAGTCCATCCAATTTTTAACCTTCATCCCTCCATGACTTTTTTTTTTATATGTATTTTTAATGTGAAATCTTCACATACATACAGTTCAACCATATGATACAATCAATGGCTCACAATATCATCACACAGTTGTGTATTCATCACCATGATCATTTTTAAAACATCTGCATCACTCCAGAAAAAGACATAAAAAGAAAAAACTTATACATCCCATATCCCTTACCCCTTCCTCTCAGTGACTACTAGAATTTCAATCTACCCAATTTTTACCCTTTACCCACCCCATTATTTATTTATTTTTCCTTATATTTTAATTCCTCTGTCCATACTCTGGATAAAAGCATCAGACACAAGGTTTTCACAATCACATGATTACACTGTAAGAGCTGTATCATTATATAATCGAGACATGGGTCCTAATCCTGGTTTTGCCACTGTCTAGTTGTGTTGTAACCATAAATAAATCACTTTTTCCAGGCATTCATTGTCTTCTTCTGAAAAGCCTGGGAGAAAAAAACATAATTGCTAACACTGTCTCAAGCTCCTACTGATCTGAGCTCTTTATTTAGAAGAGTTTAAAGATCCAATCTTTCCACAGATCTTAGTGACAAGAAAAGAGGGCAGGTGACATGTTTTATTGCCCACACTTCTCTGATGGAAACAATGAAGACCCAGACCAAAGCTTTTCAGCCATCTCACCTGAGATCTTCCCCATCACTGAGAGCTTCCTCCTTTATAACCTTGAGTTTTTTTGATTTAGCAGTTCCCTTGACCACTTTCTTTTTGGCTGGACCATCTGCTGGGCGCCCAAGATCACTGCAGTCTCTTTTCCTCTTTCCTTGTGAAACCTTCGAGGGAAGGTTCTTTGGCGGTTTCTCATCCTCGAGTAGCTCTGGGGGACCACAAAGAACAGGAGGTGACGCACATTAAGAAAGGTGGAGGCAGAATGGTTTAATAGGCAACTTCAAAAAAAACTCCATGGTCTCTTGAAACCATGAGTCCATTACCAGTTCGCCATTCTACATCTCAGCCTCTTTCTACCTTCACTCTAGTCTATTTGCACAGTAAAAACCATCTTCCTTTATCAGCATTTTTATTCTACTCCTACAAAGACTACTGAGACACTACCGTATGACTTGAATGACATCTAACTTCCAAACCTCAAATTCTCAGGTCTTTCAAATTTCAGCTAATCTTCATGAAGGAAAAAACCTGAATCCATTACTACTTGCCAAGACTAATTATTTAGGGATTTGGATAATCTACTTTTAATAAGTGAAATGTTTCAAGTTCATAAATATGTCTCAGTTTAACACATCCTTGTTTCTATTAATCCATGTTTCTGCCATCTTTCAAAACTAAACTAGGCTCAAAATACATACTGCTGTGGCACTCTTATACAAACTGAGGGTTGCCATAAGATAACAATACTTCAAAAATAATTTCATCTTCATTTTCTTAAAATAATTATAGAGCTTCTTAATAGAGAGAAATATAAAAATGTGTATGCTTTTGGTTTTCATTAAGTAAACTACCTAAAAGTATGCTTTGTTTATTTACATATAGCCAAATAATTATATTAGTAAATTAATTTTTAACAAATAATTTATAAATAACATAATAGGGGAAGATATTTTTCTATTTTGTAAATACATTCATGCAAACAATCATGAATTTGAAACAAACTATCTTTGCCCTTGCATGAGTCTAGTTCAATTAATTTTGGAAAACCAAAGTACTCTAGCCTTAATTGAAGCTCCAAAAGGAGCTACATTATTAATCTAAAATAAGTTAATTTATTCTTTTTGGTCAGTTCTATGAAGTCTCTAAACAGGCATTTATATTCCCCAAGAAACTATTTTTACATGGAGGAAAAAATACCTCTCCTTTTTTATCTAAATGAGATCATAACTTAATCTAGATAAAGTTCACATTATAGGGGCACCCATATTTTTTTTCCATTTTCCTCAATTTTTTAAAATCTATTTTTTATTATCAAACCAAAATAACATATAACATGAACATTATTAACATACAAACATTCCGTGCATGGTGTACAATCAATGGCTCACAATATCATCACAGTAGTATATTCATCACCATGATAATTTTTTAGAACATTTCATCACTGCAGAAAAAGAAATAAGGAAAAAACACATACATAGCATACCCTTTACCTCTCCTTCTCATTGACCACTAGTATTTTCATCTAGTCAATATATTTTAAACTTTGTTCCCCCTATTTTTCTTCTATACCCCTTACCACTCCCTTTCATTGTTCACTAGTATTTCACTCTACTCAATTTATTTTAATATTTGTTCCCCTATTATTTATTTATTTTTAATCCATATTTTTTACTCATCTGTCAATATCATAAATAAAAGGAGCATCAGACACAAGGTTTTTACAATCACAGTCACACTGCAAAAGCTGTATCATTATACATTCATCTTCTAGAAACATGGCTACTAGAATACAGCTCTACAGTTTCAGGCACTTCCCTCTAGCTTCTCTAATACTAAAATACCTTAAACTAAAAAGGGGATATCTACAAAATGTGTAAGAATAACCTCCAGGATAACCTTTCAACTCTGTTTGAAATCTCTCAGCCACTGACACTTTGACTCATTTCTTTCTTCCCCTTTTCAGTTGAGAAGGTTTTTCTCAATCCCTTGATGTTAAGTCCCAGCTCATTCTATGACTTCTGTCCCACGGTGCCAGGGAGGTTTACATCACTGGGAGTCATGACCCACACAGAGTGGGGGAGGACAGTGAGTTTGCTTTCCACACTGGCTGAGAGAGAGATAGGTCAGATCTGAGCAACAAAAGAGGTTCTCTGGGGGTGACTTTTAGGCCTAGTTTTAAGTAGGCTTAGTTTATCCTTTGCGAGGATAAGTTTCAAAGGGGTGAATCCTAAGATCGAGGGCTTGGCCTATTGATTTGGTTGTCCCCACTGCTTGTGAGAATATCAGGAATGCTCCAAATGGGGAAGTTGAATTTTCCCCCTTTCTCATGTTCCCCCAAGGGGACTTTACAAATACTTTTTTATTCACTGTTCAAATCAATCATCTATCTTTCCTTCTGGTTTCATTTGTGCCCCCAGCCCTCCTCCTTCCTCATTCTCATATTAAGCTTCACTGAACTGAGTGTACTAACATTACTGTGCTACAATTAGGTAGTATTGTGCTATCCATTTTGGAATTTTTACAATCAGTCCTGTTGCACAATCTGTATCCCTTCAGCTTCAATTACCCAAACTCTACCCTATTTTTATCTCCTGATGGTCTCTGTTTGTACCTGAAATTCTCCAAGTTCATTCACTAATGTTAGTTCATATCAGTGAGACCATACAGTATTTGTCCTTTTGTTTCTGGCTAATCTCACTCAGCATAATGTCCTCAAGGTCGACCCACGTTGTTACATGCTTCATGACTTTATTCTGTCTTACAGCTATGTAATATTCCATCCTACATATATACCACAGCTTGTTTAGCCACTTGTCTGTTGATGGACATTTGGGCTGTTTCCATCTCTTGGTAATTGTAAATAATGCTGGTGTGTAAATGTCAGTTTGTGTTCTTGCCCTCATGTCTTCTGAATAGATACCTAGCAATGGTATTGCTGGATCATACGACAATCCTATACTTAGCTTCCTGAAGAACTACCAAACTGCCTTCCACAGCAGTTGTGCCATTTGACATTTCCACTTACAGCGGATAAATGTGTCTCTTTCTCCACATCCTCACCAGCACTTGTAGTTTTCTGTTTTATTGATAATGGCCATTCTGGTGGGTGTGAGATATCTCATTGTAGTTTTGATTTCCATTTCCCTAATAGCCAGGAAGTTGAGTATCTTTCCATGTGCCTTTTAGACATTTGTATTTTCTCTTCTGAGAAGTGTCTGTCCATGTCTTTTGCCCATTTTGTAACTGGGTTGTTTGTCTCTTTGTTGTTGAGTTGAACAGTCTCTTTATATATTCAGGATACTAGACCTTTATCTGATGTATTGTTTCCAAATATTGTCTCCACAGGATTGGTACTAATTGTTTCTTGAATGTTTGGCAGAATTCACATGTGATGCCATCTGGTCCTGGACTTTTCTTTTTTGGGAGCTTCTCAATGACTAATTCAATTTCTTTACTTGTGATTGGTTTGTTGAGGTTGTCTATTTCCTCTCAAGTCAATGCTGGTTGTTCATGCCTTTCTAGGAAGTTGTGCATTTCCTCTACGTTGTCTAGTTTATTAGCATAAAGTTGTTCATAGTATCCTTTCATTACCTCCTTTATTTCTGCAGGGTCAGTGGTTATGTCTCCTCTTCCACTTCTGATTTTATTTATTGCCACCTCTCTCTTCTTTTTGTCAACCTTGTTAAGGGTTCATCAATCTTACCGATTTTCTCATAGAACCAAGTTCTGGTTTTGTTGATTTTCTCCACTGCTTTCATGTTATCAATTTCATTTATTTCTGCTCTAATCTTCATTATTTCTTTCCTTTTGCTTGCTTTGGGGTTAGTTTGCTGTTCTTTCTCTAGTTCTTCCAAGTGAACAGCTAATTCCTCGATTTTTTGCTCTTTCTTCTTTTTTGATAAAGGCATTTAGGGCAATAAATTTCCCTTTGCTGCATCCCATAAATTTTGATATGTTGTGTTTTCATTTTCATTTGCCTTGAGATGTTTACTGATTTCTCTTTTGTAATTTCTTCCTTAACCCACTGGTTGTTTAAGAGTGTGTTGTTGAGCCTCCATATATTTGTGAATTTTCTGGCCCTCTGCCTGTTGTTGATTTCCAATTTCATTCCTTATTATCTGAGAAAGTGTTTTGTATGATTTCAATCGTTTTTTTGTGTGTGTGTTTTTTTTAACATGGGCAAGCACCGGGAATCAATCTTTTTAAATTTATTCAGACTTGCTTTGTGACCCAGCATATGGTCTAACCTTGAGAATGATCCATGAGTACTTGAGAAAAAGGTGTGTCTTACTGTTGTGGGGTATAATGTTCTATAAATGTCTGTTAAGTCTAGTTTGTTTATTGTACTATTCAAATACTCTTTGTTTATTGATCCTCTGTTTAGATGTTCTATCCATTGATCAGAGCGGGGAATTGAATTCTCCAACCATTATGTGTCTATTTCTCTTTTCAGTGTTTGTCTCATGATTTTGGAGCACTCTGGCTCAGTGCATATTTATGACTGTTATATCTTCTTGGTGAATTGCTCCTCATATTCATATATAGTATCCTTCTTTGTCTCTTAATTGTTTTGCACTTGAAGTCTAATTTGTTAGTAGTATAGTTACTCCTGCTCTTTTCTGACCGTTATTTGCATGAAATATCTTTTCCCAACCATTCACTTTCAACCTATGTTTATCCTTGGGTCTAAAATGCGTCTCCTGCAGACAGCATATAGATGGGTCCTGTTTTTTAACCCATTCTGCCAGTCTATGCCTTTTGATTGGGGAGTTTAATCCATTAACATTTAGTGTTATTAACGGCAGTACTTTCTTCTACCATTTTGCCTTTTGCATTTTATATGTCATATCTAATTTTATTTTTTTACTGATAGCCTTCATTTCTACACTCTTCTCCACATCTCTCTCTCCTGTCTTTTCCTATCTGTCTCTAGTGCTCTCTTTAGTATTTCTTGCAGAGCCACTCTCTTGGTCACAAATTCTCTCAGTGATTTTTTGCCTGAAAATGTTTTAATTTCCCCTTCATTTCTGAAGGACAATTTTGCTGGGATATAGCATTTTTGGTTGGCAGTTTTTCTCTTTTAGTATCTTAAATATATCATACCACTGTCTTCTCACCTCCATGGTTTCTGCTGAGAAACCTATGCATAGTCTCATTGGGCTTCCCTTGTATGTGATGGATTGCTTTTCTCTTGCTGCTTTCAAGATTCTCTTTTTCTCTTTGACATCTGACATTCTGATTAGTGCATCTATTTGGATCTATTCCGTTTGGGGTATGCTGCACTTCTTGGATCTGTAATTTTAAGTCTTTCATAAGAGTCGGAAATTTTCAGTGACAATTTCCTCCATTAGTTTTTCTCCTCCTTTTCCCTTCTCTTCTCCTTCTGGGTTACCCAGAACATACATATTTGTGTGCTTCATGTTGTCATTCAATTCCCCGAGTCCCTGCACATATTTCTCCATTCTTTTCCTTATATCTTCTTTTGCTTGTTGGATTCCAGATGTTCCGTCCTCCAGTTCACTAATCCTATCTTCTGCCTGTGGAAATCTAATATTGTAGGTTTCCATATTGTTTTTTTCATCTCTTCTACTGTGCCTTTTATTCTAATAAGTTCGTGATTTGTTTCATTCGTGATTTGTTTCTTCAGACTTTTAATTTCCTCTTTTTGTTCATCCCTTGCCTTCTTTATATCTTCCCTCAATTCACTGATTCGATTTTTGGTGAGATTTTCCATGTCTGTTCAAACATCCTGAATTAATTGTTTCAACTCCTGTATCTCATTTGAATTGCTGGTTTGTTCCTTTGACTGGGCCATATCTTCAATTTTCCTAGTATGATCTGTTATTTTTTGCTGGTGTCTAGACATTTAATTTTCTTAATTAGTTTATTCTAGAGATTGTTCTCACTTTTTTTTTTTGGCAGGTGCAGGCACCGGGAATCATACCTGGGTCTCTGGCATGGCAGGTGAGAACTATGCCTGCTGAGCCACCATGGCCTGCCCTGTTTTCACTTTTTTACCTAGGATTTTCTTGCTGGATGATTTGTTGTCTATCTGTTCTTTGACATTCCGTTTGACTGATTGTAGACCTCTAGCTTAGGTTTTGTTTAACAGATCAGACTTTTTCAGTTCTGGTTTCTTGCCCTGTCTATATGGTGCCTTTTTTTTTTCTTTCCTTAGGAGGGTCTTAAGTATTATAGACCCCAGTCAGACTTTCCCAGACCAGACTGGCCTCCTCTCAGGAGGAAAGAGTCACCTGTATCAGTTTTCCCTGAGGGTGAGACCCAGCAGGTTGACAGACTTTCCCATGGAGCCTCTAGACTCTGTGTTTTCTTATCCTGGCCAGTATGTGGCGCTTGTCTGCCCGTGGGTCCCACCAGCACAAAGGGATGAGGTACCTTTAACTTCAGCTGACTCTCCTTGCTGGGATGTGGCTGAGACAGAGGACAGGTTGTAGGCTGGTTTTAATTGCTTCTGTTTTCCAGACTCTGGGATCTGAATTCCTTGAGGGAGGGATTCTACCAGAGATGGACCCCACCCCTCTCCTGGGGAAGGCACAGCCACCAGGGAATTAATTTCTTTCACCTGATCAGTCTCTTTGTTTCTCAGACAAGCTTAATTCCACCCTTGTCTGGGGCAGCTGGAGCCTGAAAAGCTTTGCAGTTGGATCCAACGAGCAGTCAAGCTGTACAAACACAGCCACAAAAAACAAAACAAAACAAAACAAAAAATCCTTTTGAGAGCAGGACCCCCACTTCCTCAGGTTTGCCAGTCAAGAGTTTAAGTTGGTACGCTGCTCTATGTATCTTCAGGTCCTTTGTGCCCCCTTCTTTCCGTCAGGGCCCAGACCTTTTCAAGTATTTTGTGCTATCCAATCCAAAAATACCTGCTTTTTTTCCCCCCCCTTTTTCCATCAGCCCTGCTCCCTCTGCACTGGGGCAAAAACCAGCAACCCGAGCTTTTACTTGAGGTTCAGCTGAGCTGGGGGCCTATTTTTAATAGCCAGAATTTGTTAATAATTCCACAACTGGAGCTTGGCTGAGCTCAGCCCCTTGCTGTTAGTAAAGTATCTTTCCTTTCCCCTCTGGGAACCAGCCTGTAGGGGAAGGGTGTTGGCCTCAATGCTTTAGGGGATTCACAGTTCTGTGTGGTATCACAGCCGGTCCAGCTTGTCCAGCCTGGTGTACACTGTGCGTCTAGGCACTGATGTGGCCCCAGGAGTTGTTCTGTACTGTTTCTGGCTATTTACCAGCTGCTCTAGAGGACCAGCTAATTCCACGCCTCACTAAGCCACAATCTTGAACCCAGGGGCATTCATTTTAATGCTAAATAAAATTACTGACTCAGCTGTTCCTTTAAAATGTTTTGTAAAGGAGGAATTGATGCATTCCCATAACTACTTTAGTAGAAATATAAACAAAAAAGGAGAATTTGAAAAATAAAGCATTTCATAATTGGTTATTTAGGAGTTAGGAAAAGATTTGTTATTTCAAGGCCAGATGTGCTTAAAGGTTTAAGACTTGACAGTTCGAGTTGGGTGCCCTCAAAATCAGTATTTCAGGACCCTCAAAATCAGGATTTCTGGACCTTACAATGGCCTTTAACTCTCTCTTAGTAAACAAAAATGTAAACTTCATTTTTACTAATCTAAAAACAGAGAGGGGAAGATACTTCAAAGGCATCATTTGTTTCCTTATCACACTTGTTTCAAGCAGTTAAAAGCACAGATGTATACATCTGTGTTTTTTGAAAAAAGAGAGGTAGAGGAGTTAAAAAAAGAAAAACAAAACACAAAAAAACATGAGTCAAAAAGATGTCCAAAGGATCATGATTCATAATCTCCAAACACAAAAGAACCAACATGAACATCCATACACAACTAACTGTGATGTAAATTATGGTATAGTCATCCAATGAAATATAATTCAGTCATCTTTTAAGACAGAGGAAAATAATATATGATATAATGTTATGCACGCAAAGTTGTTTTTACAGTATGCTTCCACTATGTTAAAACACACACACACACACACACAGAGACTGAAGTAAAAACACCAATAGTTAAGTTACTAATGATTATTTGTGGCAGGTAGAAACATGAATGACTTTTATTTCGTTCCTTTATTTTTTGTTGTGTCTTTTGGTCCTTATGAAATTAGAAGTTAAGGAACTGGAGTCTAAATGGCCTTTCCCTTGAGCTTGTCAATGTGGTTATTTCAACAGGACAGGAATTTAATCACTGTGGCTTGCTGGGGCATCCATGTTTAATAAGGAAATCTGCTTAAACCGTCCAGGGGTATCTCACAGCACTTAGAATCAAATTTAAACTCCTGAGCTTGCCCTCCTACATGACTCAGGCCCAGCCCACCTCTCTCACCTCAATTCCTATCACTCATGGCTCCTATTTCTCACTGCATCTAGCCAAGTGGCCTCCTTGCTATTTCTCAAAATGGCCAAACTTCTTTCCTTCTAAGAGCCTTTAAATTTACTGTTTCCTCTGCTAAAATTCCCACACACACCCCCAACCCTCACTTCACCCCAGAACTTCTATGAATGGCTTCTTCCCATCATTCCATAAGTGGCTCTAAATGTCACCACCTCACAGAGGCCTTCCCTGCCCACTCATTCTAACTTAGTTCCCTCTTCTCAAATCTGTATCCCCATGCCAACTTTACTACAGCACCCTGTTTTAACTTCTTCATAGCTCTTATTACCACAAGAATTTGCTGTTTTTTTTTTTAAACTTACTATCTCCCCTACCCACCCCTCAAAGATTATATGCATCATGAGAGCAGGGACCTTGCCTGTCATGTCCACTAATATAAATTCAATACCTCAAACAGTGAGTGGAAATAAAAAAAGTGCTCAACCAATATGTGTTATATGTTGATGAAATTAATTACATCAATGAACACATACAAAGAAATATGAAGAAACTACAGGTGCCCAAAAAGAAGCAAGGAAACAATGTGGAAGACTATTTTCTTTGTTCCTGATGGAAGCAACTAAGTGTTCCTTTCATTTGCATGCACAGGAGTGCTGTTAAAATCCAGAGTTTTATACGAATTTCTACACTGAACAATCATCCAAGTAGGGCCACCTGCAGTCCAAGGCATATGCACTAAATCTATAGTCCTCACCCAACCACCACAAAGACCTTAACTCTTCATAACCTGGAAGCAGCTTTGAAAACCTGGTGCTAGTTACCCTAGCTGGCAGAGTTGGATTGAAGCTTGGGTACATTCTTAGCTACATTTAGGTTGAATGATATTAGCTAGCCTAACTGATCACCTAACATGGGCCCACGCACCATGCCATAAGCCTTATATGCTATCTCACTGAAAACTCACAGTTACCTTGCAGGGTAGTACTACATTTCACAGATGAGGTTTAGAAAGGTTATTTGTCCAAAAATAATTTACCAAAGTGCATGTAAATTTACCAAAGTCTAAGTGATGCACAGCTGAAATGCTGAGCTGAGAATGCTACCCAGGAAGGTAGCATTACCATCAGATTAAAATCTTTACTTTCTGAATTGTAACATACTCTGAACACATTCCCTCTGTCTAGAATGCCCCAACTCCCCACCTTTCATGGCTGCTTGCTAAACTATTATCCATTCTTAAAGTTGTAGCTCTAACATAACCCCTTCAGAGAGCATTTCTCAATCTCTCCAGTCGAACTTGATCAATCTTTCAGAAGCCAGTCTTCTGTACCTTCTTCATGACCTTTAACGGACTCTGCCTTGGATATTTTATGTACAAATGTCATATCAACAGTATTATACTCTAAGCTCTTCCATGAAATCTCCATCTTCTATGTCACCTAATTCATATACTGGCATTCAAAAAATGCTATCTGAATGAATAAATGAGTGCCTGAATGAATAAAATGGAACTCATAGTATTAATTAAGCATAATATAAATCACCTTCTGAGCTAAGAAACTATTACCATTTGAATATTTTCTAAGGGACAATTAGCTTATAACATGTACAGAATCAAAGAATCTAGTATCGTAGGAGCCCTTGTTGGTTACCTACTTTAATCTTCTATCCAGTTATTTCATTCAGGAACTCTAGAAATCCTAAAGCAGCATGCATTTTGCAAAGATTTAAAATATTTATTGAGTACTTACTATGTGTGTGTGTGGAGGGAGGGAGGACAAAATGGACACAGCAAAATACAAGACATTTCTGCTTTCAAAGAGCTTAAATTCTAGTAAGATGGGTGGTCAAAAAGGAAGCAAATAAATTAATAAGACCCTAACAGATCGTGACAAGGGCTGTGGGAGCAATAATCAGGGTACAAAGAAGGAGAATACCTGTGGAAGGCTACCTTAGATCTGAAACTCAAGGAGTGACTCTGAGTTGAGACCTGAAGGAATAGAAGAATGAGTTGAGACCTGAAGGAAAACAAGAAATCAGCCACAAGGGCCATGGAAGTACATTCTAGGCAGAAGGAATAACAAAGGCTTAAGATTAGAAATGTCTTAGCATGTTAGAGGAACAGCAAGTTGGCCAATAAATAAAGAGAATCCCTGGCAAGGAGAAAAGAGAGGAAGCAGCACCCAAATCATGTAGGGTCTTGTAGGCTGTGCTAAGAAATTTAAATTTTATGCCAAGAGCAATGGGAAGCCATAGAGGTTTTGATGTAGGAACAGGAAACGTGTGGATTTCTTTTAAGGATCATTTTGGCAGCTGGGTGCAGAACCCACTGCAGGGAAGCAGAAAGACCAGTGAAGAGGTAACAGCAGCCACGCACCTGCAAGTCGATAGTGGCCTGCACAAGAACTGTGCCAACAAAATTAAAAGGACAGACGAGATAAATTTCTGAGGTTGAACTGACAGGACTTGTGCATGTAAGAAAAAGAACGGTTTGCTTTACCAAGACAGTAAAGGGGTCATTTATTGAGATGGCAAAAACTGGGGAAAGGTCAGAGGTTTTAAAGGGGGAAAATCAAGAGCGTTGCTTTGTCTATGTTAAACATCAGACAATATCCACTTGAAAAAATCGTGTTGGAACTACCTGGGTGAGATTTAGCTGAAGATGCTACTCTGGGAGTTAGCACACCACACCACTCCACATCGCGGTCCGTCTCCTGGGGGCTCATAAAATAACTGCAATGCCTTTTCCTCATTCAGCCCTTAGCAAAGGAGAGGAGGCTGGACTTTACCCTGTGGGCACTGCTAAGCAGGAATGAGACTACGCTGGGGAGCTCGTGGTCAGATGGGACTCCAAAGAAGTTGCTCTGGCCGCATCCTTCCTCGCGTGAGGGACAAAGGCGTGCAGGGATGCCGGACGGTGAGGGGCCGGCAGCGACATAGCGGCCCGGCAAGGCTCCGCCTGCCTCCGTCTGGGCATTGAACAGCATCCTCCCCCACCCCGGCTCCTGCACTGCGGGCCTGCCTCTCAGCCCCCTCAGTATCTGTCCCCTCGCTCTCTCACCTGCCTCCTTCCTCTCGCTCCGGGCCTGGTTCTTGCCTTTAGCCTTCCGGCCGCGCAGCTCGCGTCGCTGCGGCTCCGGAGAGCCAGCGCCTTTCCGTCCCATGGCCGAGAGAGATTCGCCTTGCGAGTGACGCACCACACCGCGGTAAGCGGTCGCGGCACGCGAGCCGCCCCAGTGGGGCAAGGCATAGTCACGCCCCTCCACCACGGCCAAGCCACACCCTCAGAGGAAGGTCCGCCTCGGCCCCGGCAGCCAGTGTAAATTGCGTAGGCAGAGAGACGGAACCAAACAGATACTTTCTACTTCCGGTGCTTTTGCGTTCTCACGTTTCCGGAGGCGTGGGAAGGCACGTATGATCTCGCGATAGGAGAGAAAGGGCGCAGGGTTTGAAACATGGCGGACGACGTGGATCAGGTGAGTGCGTTTTGGTCTAAAGCGGCTTCCCCCGCGCTCCCAGTCCTGGCCCTTCTCGACTTGCCAGGGCTGCCTTCTCTAAGCTCACGGGAAAGTGTCCTTACGAACCACCTCTTTCTGGCCCACTAAGGCTTAATCTGTCTCCTTCCCCTTGTAACCGCATCCCCTTCCAGTTTTGCTTCAGGCCCTCAGTTCTGTCCTGTTCAAAGCCCGCGCGCCTAACAGCGATTCCTGACTCTCATCACTTCCCTTCTCTTGTCTGTAGATAATGAGAATAATTTTCCGTGTCTGCCTCGTGGAGCTGTCAGGATTCTGATAGAAAGTGTGGCAAAAAAATTGAGTTAGTGACGTTATTACTCAGCGTAGTATAATAATTATCCACTCATTCAACCAATACGTAGTGTGTATCAGCTGTCGGTGACTAGACATTACTCTAGGCACCAGGGACAGACATAATCCCATTACCACGTGGAGCTTATATTCTATTGGGGCAAGGCATACACGTGTGAGATACATAGGAATTGTGACGTGGTATGAAGGAAACAGACAAGGGACCGGGTACGGAGACCTTACAGGGTTTTTCGCCTGCTCTTCTTCCCCAAATACTCTTTCTGATGAATGTCGGGCCACAACTTATTCAGTTTTTCCACTCAAATCTCACCTCATCAAAGAGGATTTCCCTGGCCACCTACATCAAATAGTACCACCACCACCCCAGTCTGCTTACCTTGTTTAATTTCGTCATAGTATGTCATTCTTTATTTATTTTATTTTATTTTTTTCATTTTAAGTATGTGCTACTTTGTATAACAGCTGTCTTCCCTGCGAGAGCAGGAATTTTGTTTTGCTTACTGTTCTACCATCAGGGTTTATAACAGTGCTGGAAACACCATATATTTATGAATGAATGTATTGGATGATCAGGAGACCTCTTTGGAAAGGCAACATTTAAGGTTATAGGTTGAAAAGGGTAGAGAATGGGCATCTCAGACTGAGTCTAAAGTAGCAGCAGGATTCTGTCATGTGTATATTCTTATAGAACTATAATTGTTTATTTATATGCCTCTCTCCTAATTGGGCTGAACTCCTTAAGGACAGGTGCCTTATATTCTATGAAATTGTAGCTTGTCCAGCTCTTTAACGAACACTTGTTGAACTGGAATAGTGAGAGAGTCACCAGTTGAGGTCAGGACTTTTTTTTTCTCATTGATCTGAAGGACAGGTAGAGCCTGTGCTGGAGTCATGATTGTTCTCACTGAAAACTCTTTCCTTGGACAATCTTATCAAGTTTCATGGCTTTAATCCTCCCTTCCATATGGATGGCCCCGAGGTGATCCTAGCCCTGACATCTCTGAAACTTCAGACCTATGTTACCAACAGTTATTTAATATTTGTATTTAATATTTGTATTAATATTTAATATTTGTATATGTATAATATTAATTATTAATATAACTATTTTAAGTGCTTTCTGTTTGCCAGGTTTTACTTTAAATATATTGGCTCATTTAATCTTCTCAAGAAACCTTAAGGAAAGGTTGTGGCATCCTCATTTTACAGATAAGGAAGCAAAAAATTAGATTTGTTATCTCAGTTTGTACAGGTCAAAGCTGGGATTTGAACCCAGACTGCCTTGCTCCAAATCCAGTGCTTTTAACCAGTAGTCTATACTTTCTACTACCTATTTTCATCTTACTGTCCATTTGGCACCTTGAACTCAATCTTCCTTGTGGTGGATTCATAATCTTCCCTCAGACTTTAACGAACATCCCTCCCTAGCATCCTGACTGGTTTGTGGTAGGCACTAAGTGAATGTTTTACAAATGATTAAATGATATTTGAGATAAGGCTAAAGTCTCAGAAAGTGGCTCCGTTTACCCTGAAATTGGGTCAGGCAGTTTATTATTTTGAGGGAACAAGGTCTCACTGACTTTGGTATAGCCATGATTATTTTGCTGTGTAACTCCTTTCTTTGTGTATATGTTTTCTCTCATTTATATAGCACTTATGTGCCAGGCACTGTTCTGAGCCTTCATATAGGTCATTTAAGCCTCGCAACAACAGTATGAATAGGTACTGTTAATCCCCGTTTTACAAATTAGGAGATTGAGGCATACAGAGACTAAGTAACTTGCCCATGGTCACATAGCAGAGCAGTGATTGGAACATTACACTATTCCTAGTATTATGCTACTGTTTCCTCAATCAGCAACAAACTACCAACACCGTAGAGGAGCCCCTGGATCTCATCAGGCTCAGCCTGGATGAGCGAATTTACGTGAAAATGAGAAACGACCGAGAGCTTCGAGGCAGATTACATGTAAGTTTATTAAATTATCTTGAAATTAGACTACTTCTGTATCATCCCTCCCTTTCCCCACCCCCTTGAAATGTAGAAAGTATCCAATGTGCAAGAATATTTTGAAACATGGAAGAGGGGGAGTTAGAAAGTCACCCATATTTCTACAAGCCAAATATAACTATTTTATATATGTTAACACTTTTTTCTCTTTACAGAAATGTGTTTATTATGAAATGTTTTCACTCCCTTCATTTTTTCCTTGTGATTATTTGTAAATTACATTTGTCCTCCATTCTTATTTAATTTTTAAAAAATTACTGCTGCATAAATGTGTTTTGTAAAAAAAATTAGACAACACAGATATATATAGTGTAACAGATGAAATCCTATTTTCCTCTATTGGTAACCACTGCTAAAAATTGGATCTGTATTCTTTCAGATATTTTTTTGAATAGTTACACATATATATTCATGTGTGTGTGTCCAGATACATTTATTTTGCACTATATATCCCATCCTTAAAAAAATAAATGGGATCCCGCTATAAATATTTTTGTCACCTTAATCTTTCTTGGAATTCCTTGATCATGAGTGCATACAAATCTCTTTTATTCTTTTTAATGACTACATAGGATTCTGTATACAGTAGTGATCTATAGGTCGTTTTCCATTTTTTGCCGTTGTATATCATGCTGCAGTAAGCATTTTTATACATATTTCTGTGCGCATATATACAACTATTCCTATAGGATTGGTCCCTTTTATTCTAAAATATGTATTTTTTACTACTTCCATTCTACCCTGTGGTGATTAAAAATGGCTAACACTGGGTGATGCAGTCGTGGCTCAATGACAGAATTCTCTCCTGCCGTGTCGGAGACCCAGGTTTGATTCCCAGAGCCTGCCCATGCCAAAAAAAAAAAGGCTAATATTTATTGAGCATGCCAGGCACTATTATTCTGAATGCTTTATGTGTACTATATAAAGTACATATATATATATATATCATCTTTATAACAGTCCTCTGAGGGTAGTATCTGTCCCATTTTATGGTTGGGGGAGCTCAGGCTCAGAGAAAGGTGGAGTTACTTGCTTAAGGTGGCAAAGCCTACAAAGGGAGAGTCAAAATATGAACACAGACATTCATAGACACCTATTACCAAAACTTTTCCATCTCCCCAAACAGAAACCCTGCACCCGTTGTACTTTAATTCCCCGTTTGCCTTTCCTCCTCAACCCCTGGCATCCTGTGCTCTATTTTCTGTCTCTATGAAAAGACTACACCATTTTACATTACCACCTACAGTGTTCTGGGGTCCATATTTCTCTACGTCCTCCCGGCCAGTACTTTTTATTTGCTGTTTTTTTTTAAAAGCCATTTTTAGTGAGTGTGAAGTGATATCTCATTGTGATTTTTATTCACATTCCCTAGGGGCTAATAATGTTGAGCATTTTTTCATGTGTTTATCTGCCATTTGTTTATCGTCTTTGGAGAAATACCTTTCTCCAAAATCCAAGCAGCAGGGAGCGATTATCTGGGTTATTTATATTATCCTTGGTTATGACTGATTTGTTATTCCCTTATGTTAAATTCTTAATTACAGGTATTTTATATTTCAGCTCTAGAATTTCAATATGATTTTTTGTAGACTCCAATACTTTTGTAAAATTACTTCACCTTTGTTTTCATGTTACTCCCCTCTTCCTCTATATTTTGAACATATCAATCACAGTTTATGGTTAAAAAACAAAAAGTAAACCTTTCTCCAAAGTTCTTTGCCCATTTCTTAATTGGGTTGTCTTTTTATTGTTGTCAGTTTTAGGTTTGGTTGTTTTGTTTTTAAATTTTTTTAATTGTATAATATAACATATATACAGAGCAAAGAAATAAAACAATAGTTTTCAAAGTACTCCTCGACAAGTGGCTACAAGACAGATCCCAGAGTTTGTCATGGGTTACCATACAATCCTCTTATATTTTTCCTCCTAGTTGCTCCAGAATATAGGAGGCAAAAGGCTTATATACTTTTTTATCATCACAATTGACTTTTTTCCTTCTTTTTTTTTTTTCTGTGAACAATAACATATAAACAAAAACAAATTTTAGGGTTTTTTTTATCTCGTTAGTGTGTCGTCTCTGGTATATTCCCCGTGTGACTTATTTGCTACTTTTCTTTTTATGTTAGCTGGTGAACCACTTTGCACTTTGGTAGAAATAAGGGTAAGTGGGTTCCACATAAAGCCCCAGAAGGGTCATCTTTTAGTAAAATGCTAACTTTTGAATGGATTGAGTACATCCCTGAATATCTCAGTTGCAGCATTTATTGATTGAGCCTGCAGATCCCAAACACAATTAAGTTCTGGATAAGCTTGGGGATTGCTCCATTTAACTTTACTTTTTTTTCCTCATGTTTACTTTTTCCTTGTTTTTTAACCATGAATTGTGATTGATATGTTCAAAATATAGAGGAAGAGGGGAGTAACATGAAAACAAAAGTGAAGTAATTTTACAAAAGCATTGGAGTCTACAAAAAATCATATTGAAATTCTAGAACTGAAATATAAAATACCTGTAATTAAGAATTTAACGAAGGGAATAACAAATCAGTCATAACCAAGGATAAAATAAATAACCCAGATAATCGCACCCTGCTGCTTGGATTAAGCAATACTCTTCTAAATAACTCATGGATCAAAGAAAAACAAAAATACAACAGAAATTAGAAAATATACTGAAAGATAATGATATGGAATGTCAAACTTTAAAGATGTAGCAGAACATGAAATGTATTGGAGAGAAAGAAATTAACTTTACTTTTATGATGCTTAGTCTAGGCCAGGGCAGGGAAGATTGAATGACAGTGTCTTTGCCCTTCAGAAACTGTACTGCCATCATTTTCGCATTTAAACAGAGGGCTTTTATCTGCTTTTCTGTCAAACTGTTATAGGTAGATTTGAAAGAAGTCTGTGATAAGTGATGAATTTGCTATTTTCATAATGAAGTACAAATATAAATAATGTGACTGCCTTAGATAACAAAGAAGGTGAATCCTTTGAACACAATTTTAAGTTATTTTGATAGATTCATTTTTAGCCATATAAACAGGTCAGTGAATTTGTCATTGGAAATGAAGAGTGTGTTGGTACAGTCAGAATTATTTTTTTATTTGTGTGCAAAAGTTTGTGGTATAAGTTTGTCACTTGTCATTGAGCCATTTGTGTATTATAAGCCCTATTTCTTTCTTTGTAACTTGATTATTATACTTCTCGGTCCTCCACCCTCCCACTCAGGCTTATGATCAACATTTAAATATGATATTGGGAGATGTGGAAGAAACTGTGACTACTATAGAAATCGATGAAGAAACATATGAAGAGATATATAAAGTAAGTCATGCAATTGTGTTCACTGATTTCGAAATGCCAGTTGTTCTCAATATCCAGCAGCTTAAAACATATTTATGGAATGCCTGTCATGTGTTGTCACCTGCTCATGGACTCAATAGAGAGCAGCATTTAAAAGCAGGGACTTTGGGATCAGGGAAACCTGATTTCCTATACCGGCTTGGCCACTTCTTAGCTGTGCTATATACCTTGGGCAAAGTAATTAATTTTGCAGACTTAATATCCTCATTGGTAAAAGGGGATAATATTACTTACTTCATGGCTTGCCAGGAATTAATGACAGATGATAATATAAGATGCCTATGTGTGTTTATAACAGGAATGCTGGACAGTGTTCTGTTTTATGTTGATTCAGTCTGCCAATACTTACTATATTAGAAACCAAAACTGAGCTAGTACACGTTACCACCCAGTCACATTTTTATAAACAATACCTGTATTTTCTAAAACAAAACATTCTGTGTTTGTTCTGCACCATTTTACAGTTTTGCAAATCTCTTTAACATCTGGATTAATTTATGACTCCTAAATTCTCACATGGTTTTTTCCTGCATTCATCCTGTCGCACCATGTTGTGGTAGTTGAAGAAAATCTGGCCTCATGGTTGGAAAAGTTAAAAAAAAAAAGCATACATTTCAAACAGGGATACTTTCCTTTGATGTTACTCCCCAAATCAGCAAGTGGTAGTTTATCTTTATTTTGTTTTGTTTTGTTTTGTTTTTAAATATTAAGATATCTTCACACACATGTAGTCTACCAAAAGTATACAGATGGCTCACAGTATCATCACATAGGTTGTGTATTCATCACCATGATAATTTTTAGAACATTTGCATCACTCCAGGAAAAGAAAGAAAAAGAAAAAAGAAAAAAACTCATACACACCATACCCGTTAACCCTCCTTCTCATTGACCACTAATATTTCAATCTACCCAATTATTTTTACCCCTTATCCCCTGTCCTCATTAATAATTTATTTTTTATCCTTATTATTTTTACTCCTCTTTCCATACCCTGGATAAAAGGAGCATTGGTCACAAGGTTTTCACAGTCACACGGTCACCTTGTAAAATCTAAATAGTTACACAATTGTCTTCAAGAATCAAGGCTATTCAGTCATGTATATTTAGGAGTTGTAACTGATATTTCTAAATTCTGAGATACTGAGCAATTTGTATATAACCTGGTCATTCCCTAAAACTTTGGGTATTTATGTGACACCTGAGACTCAAGAGTTAGAGCGCTGAAGCTATGAAAGTCAGCATTACCCCATTTAGCAACTGTTTAAAAAGCTGAAAAAGTGATCAGACTATGTCTAGAGATATAAATGAAACTGATCTGGATAGGACTAAGGTAAATCAGAATACTGGGTAAAGGATGATCTGGCCCATATTTTCAAACTTCAACTTCTGTGCCAGACCAAAGGGAGAAATGTTTATTTGGTGCAAAATTTATATTTTGGGTGGCACATTATCTAATTTAACTGGTGTGGTCAGTTTACTTGAACGCCGTAATTACGTGGAATATTGAATAGGGCGTGAGATCTTGTCGGTTTGTACAGGTTAGTGTGATGCCCCAATATATCCCAGAGTAATTTGGGAAGAGAATTAAAAGTATTTGCACAGTCCCCTTGGGGGACTGGGAAGTAAGGAGAAGATATTCAGCCTCCCCTTCTTGGAATTCCTGATATTCTCGCAAGCAGTGGGGACAACCAGTTCAATAGGCTAAGCCCTCGATTTTGGGGCTTGCCCTGATGAAGCTTATTCCTGCAAAGGAGAAGCTAAACTTACTGGTAATTATGCCTAAGGGTTACCCCCAGAGAACCTCTTTTGTTGCTCTGATGTGGCCTCTCTCAAAGTCAACTGGCAGGTGAATTCACTGCCCTACCCACTCTCCACCCCCACCACCCCTACGTAGGACTTGACTTCTATGGGGTGTAAATCTCCCTGGCAATGTGGGACCTGGTGCCGGGGATGACCTGAGACCTGGCATCATGGGGTTGAGAAAGCCTTCTTGACCAAAAGAAGGAATAGAGATATGAGACAAAGTCTCAGTGGCTGAGAGATTTCAGACAGAGTCCAGAGGTTATCCTGGAGGTTATTCTTATGCATTGTATAGATATCCCTTTTTAGTTTATAGTGTATTGGAGTGGTTAGAGGGAAGTACCTGAAACTGTTGAACTGTGTTCCAGTAGCCTTGATTCTTGAAGAAGACTGTATAATTATATAGTTTTTACAGTGTGACTATGTGATTGTGAAAACCTTGTGTCTAATACTCCTTTTATCCAGAATATGTACAGTGGAGTAAAAAAAAAAAAATATGGATGAAAAAATAAATAGATAATAGGGGAAGGTAAAGGGTAAAAATTGAGTCGATTGAAATACTGTGGATCAGTGAGAGGGGAGGGGTAAGGGGTATGGGATGTATGAGTTCTTTTTTTTCTTTTTATTTCCTTTTCTGGAGAGATGTAAATGTTCTTAAAAATGATCATGGTGAAGAATACACAACTATGTGATGTATTGTGAGCCACTGATGGTATAATATGGTTGAAGTGTATGTGTTTGGCTATTTCTCAATAAAAATATTTAAAAAAAGGCCATTGGAACACACAGTTCAGCCGTTTTAGATACTTCCCTCTGGCCACTCCAATACACCATAAACCAAAAATGGAGATCTGTATATTCATAAGAATAACCTCCAGGATAACCTCTTGACTCTGTTTGAAATCTCTCAGCCACTGAAACTTCGTTTTGTTTCATTTCTCTCTTCTCCCTTTTTGTCAAGGAGACTTTCTCAGGCCCTTGATGCTGGGTCCTGGGTCATCTGGGAGTCCTGTCCCGCATTGCCAGGGAGATTTACACCCCTGTGAGTCATGTCCCATGTAGCAGGGAGGATAGTGAGTTCAAATGTCAAGTTGGTGAGCAAGTGGTAGTTTCTTAATGTTAGTGGCAGTGTGGAATCAGAAACCATATCAGTCATTTCATATTATTCTTTGTTAAATGAAAATCCATCTATCTTATACATTGCATGGATCATTTACCTGTGGATGATTTTGTAACATCAAGCACCAGTCATTTAGAAAATATTAGTTTACTCAGTTATATAGATCTCCCAAACATTTACACATTTCATGGTTCAATGTTTTAAAAATCACCCTTGCTAATATCGTCAGTGATCTCATAAAAAAATCTTTACGTATAGGAAAGCCATCTCATGTGCAGTGGCGGAGATGAGTTTCCCCAAATTCTAATTTTCACCAAAAAGTTTGAGTTTTATCAATGACAACAAATACCGTCAGTTTTTTTATTAAACTGCCAGGTACCCTTCATTTATTTTCAGGAAAATGTCTGCCACATAGCTGAACAAGTACATATTTTTCTGTCATTTGTTCTTTCACGTTAAAATATTAATCCTAAAAAAAGCTTTCTGCTCACAACTCAGTTGCATAAGTGCTTTTCCATAATCATAATTCATTCTGCCAAGATTGCTTAATGCTTCTCATTTTATCACATAGAATAAGATTTGATTGAATTAAAAGTTTTTACTCCTTCAGCAAGAACATTGAACTGGTTTTTGTTTTTGTTTTTTAATTGCAAGTATGTGGTGGTGAGGGATATAACTACTAGTAAAGTTTGGTGCCAATTCCTTTATTTGTGCTGAGGCATCACTATTGCTTTTGTACCATCTGCAAATGTCAACACAGAAGAAAAGGCAAAAAGTACCTTTAGTGTTATTACAGAGATTGTTTTAGCTTCATGAGTCCTGTGAAAAGGTCTCAAGAGTTTGCAGACTACTTTTCAACAACCACCACTCTGCTGGCGCAGACCCTCCAAGAACATTGCGGATAAAAACATGGGTTCAAATTTCGGGATTGCCAGGGTTCAAATCCTGGCTTCCTTGCTTACCAGCTACAGAGCCAACCTATCTGTAACTGTTTCTTTGTCTGTAAAATGGGGATAATGATAGGACCCACTTCATAGGGCTATTGTGAAGATTAATTGAGAAGTTAATTGAAAAGTCTTCAGGGTAGTGACAGGTACATAGTAATAATTCAAATGTTAGCCTTTGTTGTTTTTTTATAATTTTGCTTTATCCTGGTTTTCCTCTTCTCTCTGACTGCTCCTAACTCTTGTTAGTTTTCTTTTTTCCCCACTCTAAATATGGACAGTGAGACTTTTTCTTCATGTGCATTTCTTCCCCTCATATATGTCATTCAGTATTACAGTTATAACTATTGTATGTTGCAAACAATGAGTCTGTAGCAATAATCACTATAGCGTAAAAGCTCAAGCTCCTTGGAGTGCATTTAATGCATTACAAATAACTATTTATTAACAGTTTATTGGGTGCTTACTATGTGCCTGATTAAGTTCCTAGGGCTTCTTTATTCCTTTAGTTTCTCACCTCTGTTCTTCTCCCTCCAATTAGTGGTGCCTACCTGAGGCCATTTGCTATTGTAAATTTGGGTGCACACAACACTGTTAATCTGATCTTTGTTTCAAGACTGAGTTTATTGACTGGGTCTTTGTTCCACAAAGCTTTATTCATGTTTATCTTCCACAGTTTGGGGTCTGGAAACAGGGGACTTTTCTACCCATATAAAGCCCTTATTTTCCATCTCCCTATTTCTTTTCATCTCTGCTTGAAACCCAGCTAGTTCTTGCCTGATCTTATCTCTTTCTTGTACTGTGTTGCTAAATGAATCAGACTAATAGAAATACTTACTTAACTTTTGACTTTTCCAACCTCTACCCCCAAAGCTATAGCTTTGGGAGGCCCTGGGTCTACCTTCCAAATTGTTACAGGCAACAGATTTACCCAACATTTTGCCAAGGCTTAAGGGGGCTTTCAAACATTCCAACCTGATGTATCTGTTTCCTTACTGCCTAACACCAGGCCCCTAACAAAGTTAACACCACAAGATCTCCATTTCCCCATATATGACTGTAGCAGCACATAGAAAAAACCTGGAATTGCTCAACACGATAGAAGTTTACCTCTAGCTCACATAACAGTCCCAAGTGTGTTTAGAGCAGCACACTGTCTTCTCTATGGTTAGTCAGGGATCCAGGATCAGGTGACTCTGCCATCTCCTGGATTCTTAGCATCATCCTGATCCACCCAGAGGTAGGGCAAGGACCAGAGAAGGAGGTGTATGTCCGGGTCAGACCCTCTCACCTCTCTTTACTTCCCATTGGTTAAAATTCAATCACATGGCTGAGTCCAGTTGTAAGGGAACCTGAGAAATGCAGTCTAACTGCGTACTTGTAAGAGGAGAATGGGTTTTGGTGGCCAGCTCCAGTCTGCTCTGCCAGTTTTTTGTATTCAGGAAAAGTAGACGGTTAATAGATTGGTTCTTTGTGCTACAAGGTAAGTAGTCCTATTTTTAAAATCCAATTTGTGTGTGCTATGATGAATCCATGTGTAATAATAATATGAATATATATCAATGTGTTTTGTGTATATGAATATATATCAATGTGTTTTGTGTTTTTTTCTTCTTCTAGTCAACGAAACGGAATATTCCAATGCTTTTTGTCCGAGGTGATGGTGTTGTACTGGTTGCCCCCCCATTAAGAGTTGGCTGAAAAAAAAGAATTTGTCCTGTGTGGAAAATTGGAGACTTTGTACTATCGCCTCTTCAAATGTCAAAGATATGGAAAGGAGAAGTCGGTGTAAATTTTGACATTAAGAAATAACCAAGATTTTTTTATGATTTGTAGATAATTTTCAAGTTCTTAAGCTAAATAGAATTTTTATTTTTTGCAACCCTTCCAAAAAATGTAATCATAAGATGTAGAACTCTTTTCCAGGCATTGGTTTGCACCATTATTTTTCCAAATAATTTCTGATTTTTCTTCTTCAAATTAAACCTGACTTCCTTTTTTGATTAAAAAAACAACAACAGTCTCCTGTTCTGTGAATTCTTTAAAGTAAGCACACCTCCATTCATTTAATACACATTTATAGTGCATCTACTCTATTACAAGCACCAAGTTGAGTGCTGACCAACTAGTTTTGTCACTCTGCTTCCTACCCTCAGGTTTTCTGTGGAGGTATTTATTGAAAGCAGCAGTTTCAGGGTATTGAGATCAGTGCTGACAGAATAATGCATATAGGGTATCTTAAGAGCACCCGCATCAGAATGGGTGTGGTGACGATAATGTGTCGTTGTAAACATTGACATTTGCAGTAGAATATGAAGGGCAATTTGTTTCTTATTCCTGGTCTGATTTATTTCTCAAGTCAGGCTTCAGTAGTTACCGACCTATACTGTTCAGCTTGGTGTCCTACCAATACTATACTTGTTTTATGGCTCAAATAAATCATTTTCCTACCCTTCTTGTGTTTCAGCAGGATTGCAGGCCACTAATAGGGTGTCTTGATGGCATGGCATCATAAAATGGAAAGCTGCTAAAAGCAGGTTTATTTTTAATTTCTAGCTTCAGTCAGCTAGCGCTTAGTGCTTGCAAGCTAAAAGAGAAAATATGTATGTGTGTTACAATCTCTAAGACTTTTTCAAGACTGGGCTTAGAACGTGACATCCTCACTGACTAGGTTGCACCATTCTGAAATGTAGATTTCGCATGACTTGTCTGTAAGTATGCTGAATGTGTGTTTGTTAATCCATTATCAGGCACAATATGCTAACAATATTTTAAGCTGTGTGCAAAAAAGATACCTGTGGTAGATATTGTGAAAAAAGTTTTCACTTTGATTATTTATTGTACCTGTCACTGGAAGCTAATGGAGAAGGGGAAACAAGCAGGATACACTGATGGCGGTTGTATCTTACATGATTTTTACTTATGTGAGTGGGCGGGAAAGACTCTCTCTTCACTTCTGCTGTCCCCACTTTGTCCCTAGAGGTTCGTAGTCCTGGGAGCTAACCTGATTATAGAAACTTGTTACCTTTGGAAAATGTGGCTTGTGATGCTGGTGGTGGCAAGTGACTGCTTTGAATCACTCTTGAGCATGACCCTTACCTAAATGATGATGATAATGGTGAAACAATAATATTGCCACCATCTGTTGAACAGTGTCCCAGGCAAAGGCATTCTGTGTATGTATTCCTCTTTAACCTTTACAACTCTCTTCCACAGAACATTACAAGAAACCAAAGCTCAAAGAGCTTAAATCACTTGCCTGTCACACAGGTGGTATGTGACACTAGGGTCTCAATCTGCCTGACTTCTGAGGCACAGGTGTGGGTGTGGTATGCTGCAAAGACCCTGGCTGAGAAGTAGTAAATGGCTGTGCCTATCTGTGGTGTCACCACAGCCCTGGCATGACTGGGCTTCTGCCCCTCTTACCCTACCATGCTCTGCATTTCTCTCTAGTGTTCCGTTTATTTTTAGTGGTTTCTGATCTCCATACTTAATTTCTGAAAACGTTTTCTCTTCCGTTCTTGATCATCTTTCTCCCTTTTTTCCTGGGATGATAGATTGGACGTGAACTACTGGCTGTGAGGACTGTTGTATACGTTTCTGAAACCCATGCGGCTTAAAATCTGACAGTTACCCTTATTTATAAACAAAGTAGAAAAAACTCAGTTGCAACATACAAACTTGTACTCATCTCCTAGCTGCTAAGAGACAGGAAGAAAGGCAAAAGATAAATTGCAGTATAACCATCTGTGTGTTACCAGAGGGAGAGGAGGCAGTAGGAATTTTATGAGTCCTTTTGGAGTGCAAATCCCCGAGAGGGATATCTCAGGCAGGGCCCTGCCACAGTCCTCCACGTGGAGGTGTTTTCTGTAGGTCCGCGTGGGCCTTGCACTCTGCGGAATCATGCGGTCAGAAGGCCCCTGTGCACCATGCCTGGGAGGTGGGAGGCTGCTCATGCTCTGCGCCCTAGGTGGCCGACTCTCGCCTGTTCATTGGAGCTGGTGACTGTTTGCACAACACAGCAACATACAGTCCAGCCCATTTTTCCCTTGGAAGCCTCTCAAGCAGGTGCCACACCTGGAACCCTGCCTTGGTTTCATCAAAGAAATTGGATTGTCTACCTCCGACAAAGATGGGCAGACAAAATGTAGGCAGTTTGCAACTGTGAACAATGCTCACCAATGTTAGACGTGGAAAGTAAAGTTTCCAGTGTCATGCTGATTATATGAAGAAGCTGCATTGTTTCTGTATCACACAGCTCTGCTTAACATGTTGGTTTCCTTCTTGGGCAAGCTCTTCACCGTAGCCGATCCAGGCTTGCCACTTGCCTGCCTATCACTTGTAGTGGGTCTCATTCTCCTAGTTGTGTCCTGTGCCCCATCCATGAGCTTGTCATTATGGCCAAGATTACATAAGACTGATTGGCTAGGCCTGGGTCCTGTGCCCAACCCTGGAACCAAGAATGAGATTATTCTCACCTGAACCATATGGTCTCAGAATGGTCAGATATCGTTCTTTAAAGGAAACCAGAGGGAAAGGGAAAGAGGGGCTGGAAACAAATAATACCTATTATAAAGGGATAACTTTAAGTCTGCTCCAATTTATAAAAAAATAAATGATGTTGTTACTTTATTATTAGCAAATTTCTTGGGACACTCATAATGAGACATGGTTTTCAGCTCTTGCACTGGAATCTAGTAAGAGGCCCTGAGCACCCTGAGGGCAAATCAGTGTTCAATAATTGGGCCTGGTTGTAGCTGGAGTCCTCTGGGGGTTGTCAGGTTGGGGGTAGGTATTAGGATCCAGAAGGGAGAGAGTTGGAGAACACTGAATCCCACCAGACAAGTTGCTTATGAGCAGGGACCATATTTACAACCCCTGGCAGGGGTCCTGGCAGAAATTTTATTCTTAATAAATGCTGAATGAGGGAATAATTAATTAAACAAACAAAAAAAAAACCAGTGCAGTACTTTGTGGTCAACAATGGGTAAAAGGGGTACTTTCAAAGAGGGTGAACTTTATACATTGTTTCCCAGAGACTTGTGGCATCCTCCCCACACTTGGTCAGTGCTACTTACTTTTTAATCCTCTGACCATCTTGCTCCTTTCACCATTTACCTGAGTATCTATAGGCCACCTATAGATGGTGTAGTAGGTAACTAAGTGGTTACCTACTTAGTTATCAATTTACATGGAAAACTAACACCAAGGAATGAGGAAGGTGATGCCAGGTATTTTAAATTCTTTCTAAATTCATTGCCCAATTTTAATAGAGCGGAACATGTACATTCTTATTTTCTTGGCTGCTTCTAAAAGCTCACTAGATATGGAAGCAGCAGCATGCCCCACTGCAGTTTCTGATATTGATTACTCCAGAGGAATTTTTGCTTGGTACTCATTCCAGATGCCTCTCTAAACTGCTGTGAGGATCTGGGTTCTGGGTGTTGACAGGACCTTCAGAGCTGCCCTCAGTGGGCTTGTCAGGCTAGCCATAGAGGATCTAGCAGCGTGATGAAGTCAGATAAACCCAGCTTCAAACCCCAACAGTGCCAAGTACTAGCTAGGCAAGGTACTTATGCCCTGAGGTCAGTTTCCTTAGCTGTGAAGTGAGTTCATTCTCGAGGTGGTTCTAAGTACCGAAAACAAGGCAGTGCCTAGAATGTTACTGACACACCATAGACTCCTGTTTTGGAAGTCATGGAAGGTGGCAGCAATTTCCAGAAACCAGAGTGGTTTGCTAAGACTGCACCTTCATTTCCTTCCAGCCATCCTCACCCTTCATCCCCCAGATAGATTTCAGGAGATTCAGGAACAGTTTAACTCATTCAGTTAAAAATTATCATCAGCTGTCTGTGTACCAGGGTCTCTCAAGAGAGGACTGAATCAGACAAACTAAACAATGCTAAGTGCAATGAAGGACACGAGGAAGGTAAGGTGATGGAGCATGACAGCCGTGGGGGGCAGATGTAACATTAGAGGGGCTCAGGGAGAGTTTGTCTAAGGAGGTGACATTTGAGCAGACCTGTAGACTTCTGGCAAAACAGCATCATGCATGCGCTGAAGCACAAACAGCTTTGCCTGGGCAAGGATCACCAAGAAAGTCAATAGACTGGAGGAGAGTGAGCCAAGCAAGGGTGGTGACAATCAGGTCAGAGAAGGGGCCAGATCACTTTGGGTCCGGGTGTAATGGCACTTTCGTTTTACAAAGGGAGAAGAAAAGCCCGGGAGAGTAAAAGAGACTTGCCTAAAAGCAAGTCCAGGCTAATCTAGTTCTGAAATCTGAATTTGGGCCACCATGTGGCACGACTCCAGCAGGAGCAGCTCACACGATAGTCCACGTGAATGCCACTCCCTAGAGTCAGGCCCTGTGCAGATTGTGTAGCTGCACGGTTGTCTTCAGATCGCACGCTAACATTTCACCAGCTTTCCCCTTTGCAAAGGAAGGCAACTCCCTTCTGGGGAGCAGCTGCTATGTGGACCACATGCGAGCTGAAATTTGGCACTCATAAAAGGGAAAATACGGTGCATCCTGCCCTCAGGTGGGTCTCATGGAAAAAGCACCGAGTTGGAAATCAAACTTGCAAGACTCAGCTCTATCACCCACATTTTGTATGAATTTTGGCAAGTCTCTCATCCCTGCTGAGCCTCAATTCCTCCCATAAAAGTTGAATTTTAGCCCCAAAGAGCTTGCCACGAAGCTCAACCATGTTTCTAGCACAGAAAGCACACCTAAACACACACATCTTAATTTTCAACACCAGGGGGTGCTGTGCTCTTTGCTTTTCAACTTCATTTTTTCTTGCCTTATAGTCAACATATACCACTGTAGCCAGTGAGCAAGTTGTCATTTATTTCCTTAAATCCAAACAGTTTGTGGAACTCAATCCTACAATATCTGTTGCTGCCAGCAGCAAAGTAGGAAAGAAAATACAACTGGCCCAGGGAGCAAATTATCAGGTAAAATTCCCTTTTAATTGTGCCCACATCCTGTTGAACTAAAACGAGACTTTCAACAAGACTGCATTCCAGACAAGATGTTTTTTGTCTGCGCTTTGTGTCTTGTGCTTGTAGTAGAATGGATAGCGCTTTGGTCAGGGTTTGAGGCCAGATTCTGCCACTCTGTTGAGCAGATCCTTTTCACTGCTCATGACCTTGGTGTCCTTATCTGTACAGTACTTCCACTTGGACTGTGGGTTGAGGGGAAAGGCCTGAGTTCACCCTGTTATTCATTAAAAGAGCCCAGGGTTTGAGTTCTTGCAACACTGTTGGTTGGAAAGACTGCACTTATTGGGAGTCAATAAGCCTTGAATCCCAATTCCATCCCCACTACTTATTGGCTGAATGAGAGACTCGGTCTCTCTCATCCTCAGGCTTCTCCTCCATAAAATGGGTATAATAGCAGTGTCTACCTCATGAAGAAGGAAGGTCTGAGGATTATAAATGTCATCCACAAAGGATCTTGCTCAGTGCTCAGTCTATTTTTGTTTCCTTAAGTTAGAACAGCAGCTCCACATAATGTGCTCCCTGGCTCTTCCTACCTGCCTTTCAGGGCTCTGTGGCTGATCCACAGTAGCAAAAGTCCACTCATGAATGTTTATCTGTCTTGATATCAAGAATCGAAGCCACTCTTTATGATCTCAGAGTTTCTGCCTTGCTGAGTCAACTACAATATTAAAAAAAAAAAATTTCCCATTGACCTTTTCTTGTATTGTTTTTCCTTTATGATTTCCAAGGCTGAATACTGCTAGAAACTGGGTTGGATAAAAGCTACTCATGATAAGGGTTTTGAATCAGATGAGGGGGTGGCAGGTTGAGGGCAGTGGTGAGGGTTGGCAAGAGAAAGCTCCCCCTTTGCAGAGTCCTCTACCCTCCCTCTCTTTGGTTCTCAAGAGTGTTTTCCTCGGTTAACCTTTAGGGTACAGAGAAGTGAGTGGACCCAGCTCGGTGACCAAGGTCACTCAACAACATCACGAGAGGATGACATCACTGTCAGCTCCTGCCCAGGAAAAACCCAGGGCTCAAATAACCAAGGGAAAGGGCAGGTCATCCTCATGGCCGATTGACAGAGCCGTGTGCAGTCCTCCATCAAGTATCAGGGTTTGGGAGTGTTGCTAAAAATTACCCAAAGGCCACACCTGCCTCTGCTCAGCTTGCCCTGGTGGGTCTTGCTGCCCTCACATGTTCAGCACAACAGAATATCACCAACAGGTTTTTTTCCCCCTTCTTTCCTAGAAGAAAGGTTACCCACTGCCAGAATCAAAATAGAATGTGGATTGTGTCACAGGAATCCTGTCCAATCCAAGCACACTCATTGTGCAATGTCCTTTGAGGGATAGAGCTGATAAGCAAAATCTCAAAAGTTATTATCACTTTGTTGGAATTAACATTGCAGAAAGCCTCTGGTCTGTCTCCATTCAGGCTAGTTGCATTTCCACAATGCCGCCCGCAAAGTTATTTTCCATTGTTTTCAGTGCCAAAAGAGGGAGGCCACTGCTTAGGTGAACCTAAAATGATAACTTCACATTTCACTAAAGTGAGTGGTTGGCCCCAACTTTATTCTATTCCTAAGTTCATAATTTCATACATTCACTTTTCTTAAAGCAAAAGACTCCTGTTTGTCTTCATCAATTATTAGAGACACGTACCATCTGCCAAGCCTTCTCCCATGATACTAAAATTTACTACTGTGCCTGAACTTAACTTTTCAAGGGTTTCAAAGCTTCAAATCCATGGGCAATGTTTAAAATAAGGGAAGTGCTTGGAGAAGGCTGTGAAGCTATTTCGTCCTTTCCTCATCACAATCCAAACTGCTTTGGGTAGAAAGAACCTGGACTGGTAAGAGGAGAGCTGGCATTGAAACTGTTGGACGAGGGTCATGGTTAAAGTATTTGGGTTACATCTCCCATGCGGAAAGCCCTCCAGTATCTCCCCATTTCACCAGATTGACATCTGCACTCCTTACTCACCTCGTTCCCGCGTGACCTGGCCTCTGCTGATCTCTCTGACCTCACCTCCTTCACCCGGCCATGCTGGCCTCCTTGATGTTCCTCGAAAATGTTGAGCCCGTTCCCACTTAGAGGCCTTTGCATTTGCTCTTACCTCTTCCTAGAACAGTCTTCTCAAATTGTGCTAAGCAATGGAACCACTTATGGAGCTTATAAAATTCTCAATGCCCAGAGGCAGCCTAATGCCAATTAAATCATAATCTCTGGAGCGGAAATTAGGGACCAGCATTTTTTTTTTTAACTCCCCAGGAATTTCAATGCAAAGCCACATTTGAGAACCAATGTCCTAGATCAATGGTTCTCAAAATGTGATCCCTGATCTCCAGCCTGGCCTGGAGACTAGCTGAAAATGCAGAGTCTCAGTCTCCCACCCCACCCCCCAAACTTACTGAATCCAGAAGCTTTGGGGGTGGGGCCCAGAGGCATGTGTTTTACAAGCCCTTCCAGTAACCCTGATGCGAATCAAACATTGCGGACCTTCCTAGACCTTCGGTGCTTAAGATGTGGCTCAAGGACCAACAGCATCAGCATTACCTGGAAGCTTGTTAGAACTGCAGAATCTCTCACTCCATTCCAGATCTACTGAGTCAGAACCTCTGCACTTGAACACCACTCCCAGTGTGCTGGTTTGAAAGGATGTATGTCCCCTAGAAAAGCCATGTTTTAATCAAAATCCTGTTTCATAAAGGCAGAATAATCCCTATTCAATACTGTATGTTTGAAACTGTAATCAGATCATCTCCCTGGAGATGTGATTTAATCAAGAGTGGTTGTTAAGCTGGATTGGGTGATGACATGTCTCCACCCATTTGGGTGGGTTTTGATTGGTTTATTGGAGTCCTATAAAAGAGGAAACATTTTGGAGAATGAGAGAGATTCTGGAAGAGCAGAGCAGAATGACATAGCCACGAAAAGCAGAGGGTCCACCAGCCAGCAACCTTTGGAGATGAAGAAGGAAAATGTCTCCTGGGAGCTTCATGAAACAGGAAGCCAGGAGAAGAAGCTAGCAGATGATACCGTGTTTGCCATGTGCCTTCCCACTCGAGAGAGAAACTCCGAAATTTATCGGCCTTCTTGAACCTGGATGCCTTAGACTGGACATTTCTATAGACTTGTTTTAACTGGGACATTTTCTCAGCCTTGGAACTGTAAACTAGCATCTGATTAAATTCCCCTTGTTAAAAGCCATTCCCTTCCTGGTATATTGCATTCTGGCAGCTAGCAAACTAGAACACCCAGTGATTCCAATTTTAAGAAGCTTCCCAGCTCTGTCCCCTGAGAGAAACAGAAGCATTCATTCAATGGCAGCCAGGAGCATTCCTGGCCCCCAGGTCTTGAATTTGAAATACCTTTCCCCACCACAAGGGACCAGGGCTTGTTGGATAAAAGACTGATTCCAGGGCTGCAGCAGGAAAAGTACAAGACGAGCCTAAGATGTTTATTTTATTGTGCCAGAAAGCAAGGCAGTGCTTGAAGAATGAGGGGTACATGTCACAAAGACACAGGAACCGGTTTGAAGGCACTCTCACTGGCCAAACCTGAGACTAACCTAGGAATGGAGTAAAATCCAGTAACAACACTAACAACAGCAACAGCAAAAATCCATGAGCTCATAGTGAGATGAATGAGTGTATGAACAAATGGGGGCGAAGGGAACGCTCTTCCAACTAATAAGCATAGCAGCAAGGGCAGAGTGAGAAAATCATCAACGAATGCTTAAAGAAATGGGGGAAAATTTGAAGACTAGAATATTTATGGACTGAAAGTACCTCTCCGCAAATTACATATTAAAGAGGAAGAGAATAACTTCCTAGTAGAGAAACCCATCCAGGACCATCTTAACCTAAGTTAACCTAAATATTCAGATGAACCCACACCATGTGTGTTGTGCTAAGACGCCTGAGCAGGACACAGCATCCCTTCTGTGACATCCCTGCCAAAAATGCAGTACACGAATCTACCCTGAGGAAACAGGCAAGTCCAAACAGGAATGTTCCACAAAATAACGGGCCTGCACTCTTTAAAATGTCAGGTCAAGAAAGACAAAGAGAGGCTAAGGGGCTGTTCCAGAAGAAAGGAGACTGAAAAGACGTGACGGCTAAATGCCATACGTGAGCCTGAATCTGGAAAATTATTTCACCGAAAAGGTTGTGGTTAGAGCAACTGACGAGATTTAAATATGGACTTTGGATTAGATACAGACTATGGTTATGTAAGAGAAAGTTCTTGTTTTAGGAAATAAGACACAAGAATTTAAGGGTAAAAGAGCAGTATATTTGCATTACATATTCACCAATGGTTTTAAAAAGAAGTATGTGTATATGAGCGTATGTGTGCCTGTATATATGTGATCATATACTTATAGACATGACAGAGACAGGAGAGAGAAGGGGACAAATCCAACACTATTATATATTTAGGGAGACAGAGGAGAGAGAAGGGGACAGAACAAGCAATTGAGAGAGAAGGGGACAATACTAGGTGAAGTCGCTGGGAGTTTCATGTACTATTCTTGCAACTTTACTGGATGTTGGAAATTGTCAGAATAAAAGTTATACCCACCCATCCACCAAAAAGAAAGTCCTGTGCTTGAAGAATGATGGGGACATGTCACAAAGACAAAGCAACCAGCCTGAAGGAGCTCACACTGGTTAATCCTGAGACTGATCTGGTAGTCGTGGATTAAAACCCATTGAACAGCAACAGAAAAGGGGCAAGCGCCAAAATCAAGCAAGGGAAAAGCATGCTCTAGAGCACTCTTGTCTCCAAATTCGGTGGGTCATCACTGCGGTCATTAGCTCTCTGCAACTCAGAGAGGCCCCCTGGTCCACTGTCTCACAGAGCCCCCAGAACCACTCCCAGGCCTTCTCCATCACATTACCTGGCTTATAATTCTCATAGCACTTGTTAATAAGTTTGTTCTCATTTGTATATTTGTTTACTTGGTTGCCATCTCCCACTTGAATGTCAACTTCATAAGCATGTAGGGTTTTTTCTGTCTTAACATACTCTCCGGTAAAGGACTTAACATATAGCAGTCACCTTATATGTTTTAAACAAATGAACAAATCTCCATACTTGATACTCAGTTGTGTCATCTGCAGAAAAAGGGACTAGCCAATTGAGTGGCCAGACACCTTCCCAGCTGTTAAGCTGGAGGAAGGCATATGGGCATGGAGGAGCTACTGTTGATTGAGCATCTGAAATGCTTTTATTACAGTTTCTCATTTCTCATTCCTCACAGCAACCCTGAATCCTTAGTCAACTCATTCACGTAGCCCATGTATATTGAATGTCTATTATCTATAAGGCACTAAGAAAACTATAATTAACATGATAGCCATATCCCTTACCCCCATGGAGCTTGCCAGGTTAGCAAGAGTTGGCTGAGGAGGCCTACACCCAGAAAGGTTGCCCATTCTGCTCAAGTCACACAGCATGGGCATGGCAGAGCAGGGGTGCTTACCAGGCTCTATGTCCCAAACCAGGTGTCTTGAAGGAGAGGAGCAGCTGTGAGCTGGTCCCCTGCTACATGATTTTCACTTGTGTCCCATGCTCTTAATGCTGATCCCCATTGAGGCCTTCTCAGTAGAGAAACAGACGGTGCTTTATCTCAGCCATTTCTGGTTCTGTTTTTTTTATTATTATTCTGTGGCCTCCCAGATAAGCAAGAGGCTGTTCTGTTTCACTGGGTCAAGGTCAAGCTCAATTCAACCTTCAAACCAATCTGAGCTGGAGATGTGATCAAATAAGTGCCAGAAAAATGACCGGAAAAGCAAACTCCAACAAACAAAATAAAAACCTACTTCAAAAATGTTTAATGAAGAGACTGAGCATGAAGAATTAAAACAATGCAAGGGAGCAGGCAGACTTTTTACAAGATGTTTCATTTTTCTTCAGCTCATTGATCCTTTTCCTCCCTGGAAAGCTTTCTCTGCCAAATAATCACTCAACTTATTACAAATCCTGGTTCCCCTGTTTTTAAGTTTGAACCTCAAGAATCTCTCTGTAAGTACAAGAGTATATTTTCCTGGTTAGCAAGAAAAATGTTTATCTTAGGGGATCAATTACTAGGCTGGGCGGTCTTAGATTCTTGGGATTTAGTACATGCCTTTGTCCTCATTCGTTGGGTGACCTTGGGTGACCTTTGCTTCTCTGTTTCCCTTTCTTAAGCCACACAATGAAAACGATGTTATCCACTGAATCATGTCCTTAAATTGCTCTTGTTTCCCTGTAGGAAAATAGAAGAGGGTATTTGGCCAAGGATATGATTTATCTATACCCATAAATGCTTTTCCTCCTCCTAAAAGCTAGCTAATATGCTTAGAATTGAACATACATTCTCCGTGGGCATCTAAAGTAGATAAAACACTTACGGGAATGTTTAGCAGGCTTAACAGAGTTTTGTTATTCCAGAGAAAAATGTTGAATTTTCTTTTCTTTTTTTTTTTTTTGTGGCCACAAAGTTCAGAGTTGGGGTGAGGGGTAGTGGGGGCAAGAGTGACAGACAAGAAAGCACTATTGTTCTTTGGAACTATTTTATTCAGTGATGTCTTACCCTCCAGAGAAGTCTTTTTGTTGTTGAATGATGCTTCTTCAAGTGAACCAGGCAACTAGGAGGCGACCATGTGGACTATGAAATGACCCCTGTTTCATTTAGTGAGGTCCTTGTTGTAGAGTAAGAACGTGCTGAAAGAACCCTCAACTGAGGATGGAGTACAGAAGACTCGAGCACCAGAAGAGGGCGACAACTAAACATATCATGCATTTCTCATCCAGCCCTGAGATTCGGTGGGTTTAGTTCCTTTTGGTGTCATGTGGTCTCCTGAAGAGACAATCCTTAAGTGGTTGGGTCCAGCTCAGAGCAAGTCCTGATTCTTGACATTTGTCCTGGACCCTGGACCCCTGGCCAGAACTGAATGATCCAGAAGAGAAACCTCTCCCAACCTGAGCCCATTGGACTGTGTCTCTGGAGGATTCAAACCTTAGATCAGAGAGGCTGAGAATCCTTGGAGCTGCATCGTTTTAAGGACAAGGCAGCCTAGAGGTTGCCTCAATGTCCACAACTGAGGTCTCTGGAGCTCTTTCCAAGATCTTTCCAAGCCTCCAATGTTCAACTCTTCCTCCTCATGAGGTACCCTAGGATCTTTTCAACAACTGCTTCTACGCTAATGCAACTTCACACTCCGAGCTACCAGCTTCACTAGCACAGAAGTCAATAGCTGTTGGTGCTTACAAGCTCCCTGGTGTGACCTTCATCAAGTCACTCAAACTTTCTATGCATCATTGTCCTTATAAATAAACTGGAGTTGTTAGTCCATATCTCAGAGGGTTCACACTGGGAAAAGGAGGTACTGGCTACATTAGCTGATCTCTGAGGTCCTTTCCCTCACCTTCTTGAGTCCTTCTTTTTACTCCTCACAAAGTCTCATTGGAACTAGAAGAAATGATTCCACTCCCATTCTGCCTCAATGGGGAGGGCTCAGCGTACCTTCAGAACTAAACACTGCCATCTCCTGCATGGCAGACCACCTGCCATCCTCCCTCCAAACTCATCCCTTAGCCAGCATCATGTCTCACATCTGAGGAGTGCAATTCAGAGGCATAAGTAGTGGGGTACAGATAAGCAAGCACCAACTGTGAGGACATTAGCAAGGCACCAGAGAATCAGGCTTGAGGAGCTTCATGAAGGAAGGATGTTCCAGGCAGAAGACAGAAGGACCTTAAAATGCCTCCCTTGAAAGCCTGTGGTTCCTTTCCTTGACTAAGAGAAAGTGTGTGTGTGTTGCATTGTGTTTTAAGATAATTCTAAAATATTTAATAGCTCTATTGAGATATAATTCATAGACCTGAACATTCACCCATCTTAAGCATCATACAATTCAATGGTTTTTAGTATATTCACAAGGTTATGCACCCATCACCATGACCTACTTTTAGAACATTTTCATCACCTCAAAAAGAAATCCCAAACCCATTAGCATTCATTCCCCATTCCCCTCTCCCCTCAGCCCCTGACAAGGCTAATCTATTTTCCATCTATATGTTTGCTTATTCTGGACATCTCATATAAATGGAATCCCATATTATGTGGTCTTTTGCAACTGGCTTCCTTCACTTAGCATAATAGTTTCAAATTTCACCCATGTTGTAGCATGTACCAAAACTTCATTGCTCTTAGGGCTGGATAATAATACTTTGTTTATTCATTTGTCAGTTGAGGGACTCTTGGATTGCTTTTAACTTTTCAGCTCTTACGTATAATGTTGTCATGAACACTTGTGCACATGTTTTTGTTTGAATGCCTCTTTTCGTTGCTGTCAGGTATATACTCAGGGGTGGAATTGCTGGGATTTATGGCAAGTCCATGTGCAACATTTTGAGGGACTGCAAGACTTTTGTCAGTGCCCATAATCACTTCGGTGACAAAGGTCACTTCACAACCATGAGCTTGTCTCAGCTTCCCATGTTCCAGCCTCCAGCCAGGCTCCCATGTTCCATACGCCCATGAAACAGATGGAAGATCTACTTGCCTTTTATAGATGGGAACTGTTTTCAGACCCAACCACCTGCCCATGACTTTGAAAGACATCTGGTTCCTTATTCCCAACCTGTGAGGCAGATGTGGGACAGAGGATAGTGTGGGGTGAGATTATAGGGAAAAATTGAGATTTAAATCAGGTAATGAAAAGATGGCTTTTTACCCTGTAAAAGAATGAATTAAACTTAGGCTCCAAGGAGAAGAGGGTGAGTAGGGCATATGTGTCTGGGGACACACAATCTGAATTCAAGGGCACACCTTTCAATAGGAAAGGTTCTGTGGACCACAAGACTCTGTGGCCTTAAATGAATTTAGGGCAGTTACTCAGTTCCCTCTGGATGTAGCTTTCAGCCATAGAAGCCCCATCACTGACAAAACAAGAGAAGCCCCACCACCACCCCACCCCCAGTATCAGATATCTGGAGAGGGAGAGCGCAGTCCAGAAATAGAGAGCATCAGCTTAATCAGACACTTATTTTAGAGTAAATAACAATCACGCTAACAAAAGTTACTAATTATCAATCAGGGGTGATGCATGGTTTACCTCATTCACCCCACTGAGTCTTCAAGATAGGTGCTATGTTCCCATTTTGCAGATGAAGACACTGAGACTTCTAGAGAGAGAAAGTAACCTGTCTTGCAAATGGCTAAGCCAGTGTTCAAACCCAGGCCTGTCTGACTGAAGGTCTGTGTCCTTTCCCATGCATCACAATCTTGATTTAAAAAATAGGGATTTATTAACCCCATCTTTGTAGATAGAAAAACCGAGCTCAGAAAATGGAGCAAAACTTTGAGTGACTCCAGCTCTTTCAGGAGTTCGGCAAGAGGCATAGTTGTACTTTGTAGAATGCTAAAGCTGGAGGCCTGATGGTAGGGTTGTCTGATGGAATCCCTTCATTCTACAGAGGAAGAACCTGATCCGAAGGGGAGAAGTGAGCAACTCAAAGGCATGAGACGAGATGAACACAAGCCAGACAAAGGGCCTTTGTCTCCAGACTGTATTCCAGGGCTTCACTGCAGGATGTGAGGATTGAATGGCTTTCAGGTAAAATGGAAATAGATCTGTGCAGACCATCTCCTGCATGCCTCTGTGGGCCTGGTAGGGGTACCCTGACCCAGGGCTGGGATGGAGGCATACCCATAACTTTGGAGAATATGCAAGAGACAAGGACAGTGGGGGCTGAACTTCTTACATGGGAGCCGGTTTCCTGAGTGAGAGAGTAGATGGGCAGGCAGGGCAACTTAGGGACTCAGGTGAGGGTCAGAGAACAAAAGCAGGGCATTATTTGGGGAGGTAAGCCATTGTTCTCCAAAGCTCACCCCATGCCTTCCCTAAAGACTATCTGAATTCCTTCTTCCTCTCTGGCTGCAGGAGCTATGATCTTGACTATCACTTCTAGAAGTTCAGTTTTGTACCAGGCCCTGGGCTAGATGCTCTGCATACAACCAACATTACCATTCCCAGTAGCCCTATAACCACGTTGTAAAGAACTGAGGCTCAGAGAGGTTACTTGACTTTTCCCATCTCACACAGCTGATAAATAACAGAGCTCTTTAGGATAGGAATTTCCAACTACTTTATTCACTGCTTGGCACAGGGTGGCCACTCAGTATATATTTCTTGAGTAAATGTCTGATTAAAGCCACCCTCTTTGCCCTATACCTCGCTGCCTCCTGAAAACCCCAATAGTAGGAAAAATTAACCATTGAGTAAAAGTAGACTTAGAGGACTTCATTCAAGAATGAATCCATGAAGTCCTTTTTTTTCAATGAGCACTTTTAATAGGCACCAAATAAGATAACAAAGAAAGCTCACGGAATAAACACAGTGTCACAAGTCCCTTGTACACATTTGACATTTAGTCACCAGGGCAGCTGTGGAATTAATTTCTTCCCCGGGCAGATTCAGTGACATGCTTATTAGCTGATTTTGTTCTTTTGCTTGCCTGCAGACAACACGCCCGCCAACAGGCATTTGTGCTTCTGAGTCTGGTCCTCTCTCCAAAAGTTCAAAGCCTTTTGATTTTGCAATTCAGAGTCTCTTAAGTCCCTTTCCTCGAGCCATGAGTTTCTGACTTTATACACAATCCAGACTCTTGTGGTGTAGAAAGGGTCATCTGTGTATCTCAGATTCCAAAAGAGGAAACTCGTGGTAAGGTCAGTTTACACTATAGCTACCTCTGTAACCCAGCACAGTCCAGGTTAGTTAGTGTGCAGTTTATTGAATCATTACCATCCATTCCATGCAGGGGCTGAGGTTTTCAGCCACTGGAATTCTATAAATTGAAACTGAGTGGCATCTAAACTTCACCGGACGTGATCATTTGTTTTCTTTCATCATCCAGGATCTAATTTAGCATCTCACACAACCCTCAGTCAAAATAATGAATTAGAAATTCTCAGAGCTGTAAGGGATCCTATAAATACCCTCACCTAGATTTTCCCAGTATGTTTCAGAAAACAACTCCCCATAAGATGATGTTTTCTCAGAAGTTTCCTTTGTCAAATAAACTTGGGTATGGCTTGTGCTCTATTTACCTGTTTGGGAGTCCCAAAGCACAAGAGCAGACTGAAGTTTCCAAGAAGTCCTGCAGTAAATATACTTTTGTTTAAATTTGTCCTACCCAGTGTTAAAAACTTACAGGATCTGGGGGCTCTCTTATTTATTTATTTATTTTTCGCTTTGGGAAATATCTCTTTAGTCACACCCACCCTCACCCCCATTTTATAGATGTGTAAAGTGAGGTTCAAGGGTTGGGCAAGAGTGACCTGAAGTTGTTACATATTTAAGGACAGAGCAGGGTCTGGAGACACCATACTTCTTTTTTTTTCCCACTATATTTAACACCCAGGTTTACAATTCTTATCTGCTATACTCTCCAGGAGGGATTGGCAAACGGCCATGGGCAAAGAAAGCCGGTAAAAGTGTCAGCTGAACTACTTTTATTGCACTGGAGAAACTGGTTCTGAAGCTTATCATATTGGCAAAGAAAATTATAGTACAAGATGACTTCAAATCTGTCCCAGATGACCATCGTCACGTTTCCTTGTGGGCATGTGGCACAGCTACTCTACCTCTTACCCAGCGAGAGATTACTTCTTGTAATGTCAAGTTGGAAGATGGGGAGGTGGGAAGGACTAGTGGTCAAGGATAAGAAGGCCATCATGTCATCCACCCTGTTGGAGTGGCTATTATTATTATTATTAAAAACAACAATCATGGCCACTTATTGAATGGGGCCAGAATACTGCAATAGTGAAAAGTGAGCTCAGGAGTCACCCTGGCTGTAAATTCTGGCCCCATCCTGCACTAACGGTGTGATCTTAGATAAAATAAAAATAGCACTTAAGATTTTCTTGGCACTGCACTCTAAAAGGATTTTGTGTCATGATTTCTGCAAGGGAACATTGGGTAACAAACACAAGTCATCCCTGTTGGAGAGGTAGGTTTTCCCAAAGATGCACGTAAGAGTACCTGGTACTCTTGTAAATGCTGGTGGGATTTAGAGGTGCCTGCAGATGGCAAGTAGTGATAAGATTGGGAGGTAATAATTTGGCTCAAGGTAAGTGCAAGAGAATAATGCTCAATCCATGCAGGATATAGAGGGTATGTTTGTTTGTTTTCTAATGAAAATTGAGACGGAGAGCTCTTATGGGTACAAATAGATTTTATTAACCAAGACTTTTCCAATAGCACATGAAAAAAACCCAACTCAAACTGACTTAAAGAAAAGAAAAGTGGGATGTGGGAGCTGACTGTAGATGTGGCTGCATCCAGGAAGCTCAAACCACGTCACCGGGAATCTGTCTGCTGCATCCCATGGTGCTGCTTAACTTGCTGCTAGATCTATTCTCAGCCAGGTACTCCCTTTGTGGTGACAAGATACCACAGCAGCACTAAGTGGACTCTCTATGGTGTAGCCATCCTGAATCTTTCTCCAAATTCCAGCCAGGATTCAACATGATTAGCCTGGTCCTGATCAAGTGCCCAGAGATGTGTGCTCATGAGCACCCAATCTCAGGACCTACTGTCCTCACAGAGGACCCATACCCGGAGCTGCTTACCGACCTGCTGGGAGGTGGGAATGGCTTCTTGACAGCACAGCTAAGGTGGCAGCCTGGAGCTGAAATCCTGCAAGGTTAGGAGGCTGTTTTTGGTTTATTTAAAACTGAGATAAAATTCATAGAGCAGAAGTTTACCAGTTGTGCCGCTCTGTATTGCCTAATTCAGTGGCTTTAAATACATTCTCAGTGTTGTGCTACCATTAACACAATCTAATTCCAAAATATTTTCATCTGCCCAAAAGTAAATAAATGGGATCTAACAATATGTGGCCTTTTCTGTCTGGACTGCTTTATTTAGTATCATGTTTTCAAGACTCATTCATGTTGTAGAATGTATCAGAACTTCTTTTTAGGGCTGAAATAATATTCCATTGCATGGATATACCACATTTTATTTACCCATTCATCAGTCGATGGGCTTGTGGGTCCTTTACATCTTTTGGCTATTATGAATAGTGCTGCTGTGAACATTCCTGTACAAGTTTTTGTGTGAACGTGAGTTTGGATTTCTCTTGGTTGTGTATCTAGGTGTGGAACTCCTGAGGCATATGGTCACCCTGTGTTTAACTACCAAATTGTTTTCCACAGCAGCTGCACCATTTTATAGTCACACTAGCAATGTTCCAGGGTTCCAATTTTTCCATCTCTTCCCCAACACTTGTTATATTCTCTTTTCTTCTTATAGCAGCTATCCTAGTGGATGTGAAATGGTATCTCGTTGGAGTTTTGATTTGCATTTTTCTAGTAATTAATAGTGTTGAACATCTTGCCATGTGTTTGTTGGCCATTTGTTTGTCTTCTTTGGGGAAATGTCTCAAGTTCTTTGTCCATTTTTAATAAGATTCTCTCTTTTGTTGACTTGTAGGAGTTGTTTCATATATTCTGGATATTAGACCCTCATCAGATGTATGATTTGCAAATATTTTCTCCAATTATGTGGGTTGTTTTTTTCAGTTTCTTGATAGTGTCTTTTTATGAACAGAAATCTTTAATTTTGATGAAATTCATCTTTACTTTTGTTGCTTGTGCTTTTGGTGTTATATCTAAGAATCCATTGCTAATACAAGATCATTAAGATTTGCCCCTATGTTTTCTTCTAAGAGATTTATTACTTTAACCCTACATTTAAATTGTTTATCTATTTTGACTTAGTTTTGTATATGGTGTGAGGTAAAGGTTCAACTTCATTCTTTTGCATGTGATTATCCACTTAACACTGCATTATTTGTTGAAGAAACTGTTCTTTCCCCATGGAGTGCTCATAGCCCCCATGTCAAATATCAGTTGACTGTAGATGCATGAGTTTATTACTGGGCCCTCAATTCAATTCCATTAATCTATACATCCATCCTTATGTCAGTAACACACCGTTTTGATTACTGTAAATTTGTAGTAACTTTTTAAAAATTTATTTATTAATTAAAAAATAAAGAAACAAAATAAAAAACAACATACATAATCAGTAATTCACAATATCATCACTTAGTTTCATATTCATCATTTCTTAGAACATTTGCATTAATTCAGAAAAAGAAATAAAAAGACAATAGAAAAAAGAAATAAAACGAACACAGGAAAGAAAAAAAAAGATTATACCTACCATACCCCTTACCCCCTGTAGTAAGTTTTGAAATCAGGAAGTGTGACCCCTCCAACTTTATTATTCTTTTTCAAGATTGTTTTGGATATTCTGAGTCCCTTGCAATTCCATATGAATTTAAGAATCAACTTGTTCATTTCATTGATTTTGTAGATAAATTGGAGAGTACTGTCATCTGAACAACATTGTCTTCCAATCCATGAACATGGGAAGTCTTTCTATTTATTTAGACTTTACTTCATTTCTTTCAGCAACGTTTTGCAGTTTTCAGTGTACACATCTTGCACCTCATTGGTTAAATTTATTCCTAGGAAATTTACTATTCTAGGTGCTGCTATAAATGGAGTTGTTTTTATAATTTCCTTTGGGGATTGTTCATTGGTGGTTATAGTAACACAACTGAATTTTGTGTGCCGATCTTTTACTCTGCAACTTTGCTGAATTCATTTATTAGCTCAAGTAACCTTCTGGTGAATTCCTTAGAATCCATAAATAGACATAATTTTACTTCTTCCTTTTCAGTTTGGGTAGCCTTTATTTCTTTTTCTTGCCTAATTGCACTTACTGAAACTTTGCTTACAATGTTGAATAGAAGTGGCAAGAACAGGAGAACAGACATCTTTGTCATGCTCCTGAAAGATGTTCAGTCTTTCACCATTGAGTATTATGTTGGCTGTGGGCACTTCATAGATGCTATCTATCAGGTTTGTGATGTTATCTTCTATTCCAAGTTTGGTGGGTGTTTTATCATGAAGGAGTTTTAGATTTTGTCCAGTGCTGTCTCTACATCAATTGAGATGATTGTGTGTTTTTTTTCCCCTTCATTCTATTAATATAGTGTATTACATTGATTGTTTTTCATATGTTGGCTCACCCTTGCATTCCTGGGACAAAACTCACTTGGTCATGGTGTGTTTAACATGCTGCTGGATTCAATTTGCTAGGATTTCATTGAGAATTATTCATCTATTTTCAGAAGAGATATTGGCCTGTAGTTTTCTTATCATGTCTGTTTGGTGCCAATGTAATAATGGTTTCATAGAATGAATTAGGAAGAGTTACCTCCTATTCTATTCTTTGGAAGAGTTTATGAATGATTAATATTAATTAGTCTTTAAATGTAGGGTAGAAGTCAGCAGTGAAGCAATATGGCTCTGAACTTTTCTCTGTTTGTATTTTTATTACTTATTCAGTGTTTACTTTTTACAGGTCTGTGAGATTTCCTATTTCTTCTTCAGTCAGTTTTGGAATTCTGTGTGTCTAGGAATTGGTCCATTCCATCTAACTTATCTAATTTGCTGTCATGCAATTGTTCATAGTATTATCCTATAATCCTTTTTATTCCTGTGTTTGTTTTAATGTCTCATTTTCATTTCTAGTTTAGTCATTTGAATCTTCTCCTTTTTCATGGCTAGTCTAGCTAAAGGTTTGTCAATTTTTTTTAACATTTTGAAGAACCAACTTTTGGTTTCATTGACTCTCTTTTTTGTTTCTCTGTTCTTTGACCTATTCATTATGTAAATGTGTGCTGTTTATAGTTTTCCCATATTTGTTAATTTTCCAGATTTCCTTGTGCTATTGATTTCTAATTTCATTCTATCGTGTTGGAGAAGACTTTGCATGAATTCAGTCTTTCTAGTTTTGTTGAGAATTGTCTTCTGACCTAACATATGGCCTATCTAGAGAATGATCCACATGCATGTGAAAAGAATCTCATTCAACTCTTGTTGGGTGGAGTGTCCTGTAGATGTTTGTTAGGTCTATTTGGTTTGTAGTGTTGCTCAAGTCTTCTATATACTTGTTTATGTTTTGTTTAGTTGTTCTATCCATTATTGAAATTGGAACGTTAAAATCTACAACAATAATAATCATCATCATCATCCTTTCTCCTTCAATCCTGTCACTTTTTGCTTCACTTTTTGGGGTTCTATTGTTAGATGCATTTACATGTATAAGCGTTATATCTTCTTATTGGATTGGCCCTTTTATCATTATACAATGGCCTTTCTTTCTTGTAAAAATTTTTGCCTTGAAGTCTATTTTGTCTGGTGTTAAATAGCCCACTGTTTGCATGAAATATCCTTTCACTTTTGACCTATTTGTATCTTTTGATCTAAAGCGAGTCTCTTGTAGGCAACATATAGTTGGATCATGGTTGATTTTTAAATTATCTATTCTATCTCTGCCTTTTAACTGTATAGGTTAATGTGCTTATACAATGTAATTACTGATAAGAAAGGGTTTATTTCAGCCACTTAGCTATTTGTTGTTTTTATATGTTATCCATTTTTTTCTTCAATTCCTCCATTATTGCCTTCTTTTGCTGTAGATAGATTTTTTTCTAATGTACCATTTTTATTCCATTCTCACTTTTTTTCTGTATATATTTTAAGTTATTTTCTTAGTGGTTACCCAGGCATTAAAATTGACAGCTTAATTTATAATAATCTAGTTCAAAGTAATACCAACTTATTTTCAGCAATATATTTAACTTTGCTCCTATATAGCTCTTTTCCCCCTTTATGTTTTTATTGTTACAAATCACATCTTTACATTTAGCTATATAATTCCCTTCAGCAGTGCTCTTAATTGTTTTTATAGATTCTAATTGCTGTCTAATTTCCTTTCACTTCAGCCTGGTGGACTCCCTTTAGCATTTCTTGCAGGGCAGGTCGGCTGGCAATGAAATATCTCACTTTTGTTTATATTTAATAGCCTTAATTTGTCATTTGCTTTTTGTTTGTTTTGTTTTGTTTTTCTTGGCGTGGGCAGGCTCTGGGATCGAATCTGAGTCTCCAGAATGGCAGGAGAGAATTCTGCCACTGAGCCACCATTGCACCGCCTTGTCATTTGCTTTTTTTTTTTTTTTTAAACTTTTTTTATTAATTAAAAAAAATTAACAAACAAAACATTAAGATATCATTCCATTCTACATATACAATCAGTAATTCTTAATATCATCACGTAGTTACATATTCATCATTTCTTAGAACATTTGCATTGATTTAGAAAAAGAAATAAAAAGACAACAGAAAAAGAAATAAAACGATAACAGAGAAAAAAAGATTATACATACCATACCCCTTACCCCTCGCTTTCATTTACCACTAGCATTTCAAACTAAATTTCTTTTATCAAACTAAATTTCTTTTAACATTTGTTCCCCCATTATTAATTTTTATTCCATATGTTCTACTCTTCTGTTGATAAAGTAGCTAAAAGAAGCATCAGACACAAGGTTTTCACATTCACAGAGTCTCATTGTGAAAGTTATATCATTGTTCAATCATCATCAAGAAACATGGCTACTGGAACACAGCTCTACATTTTCAGGCAGTTCCCTCCAGCCTCTCTGCTACATCTTGAACAACAAGGTGATATCTACTTAATGCATAAGAATAACCTCCAGGATAACCTCTCAACTCTGTTTGGAATCTCTCAGCCATTGACACTTAGTCTCATTTCACTCTTCCCCCTTTGGTCGAGAAGGTTCTCTCAATCCCTTGATGTTAATTCTCAGCTCATTCTAGGGTTTTTCTCAATCCCTTGATGCTGAGTCTCAGCTCATTCCAGGATCTCTGTCCCACGTTGCCAGGAAGGTCCACACCCCTGGGAGTTATGTCCCACGCAGAGAGGGGGAGGGTGGTGAGACTGCTAGTCATGTTGGCTGGAGAGAGAGGCCACATCTGAGCAACAAAAGAGGCTCTCTTGGGGGTGACTCTTAGGCCTAAATTTTAAGTAGACTTGACCTATCCTTTGTGGGGTTAAGTTTTGTATGAACAAACCCCAAGACTGGGGGCTCAGCCTACAGCTTTGGTTGTCCACACTGCTTGTGAGAATATCAAGAATTCAACTTGGGGAAGTTGAATTTCTCCCCACTCTCACCATTCCCCAAAGGGGGCTTGCAAATACTTTTCCAGTCACTGATCAAATCACTCTGGGATTCATTGGGGCATCACTCTGGACAAACCAACAAAATCTCATGTCCTACCTGAGATTCCAAGTACTTATGACATTCAATCAAACTATCTACATGAGTTATATTAGGAAATGCTCTAGTCAAAATCTAAATTTTGTAACAAATAAACATTTTTTGCTTTAGTCTCACACATAAGGTGACATTTTAAAGTATTAATTATCATCTGTTTTCAGCACCCTGCAATAATGACATTCCTTTGTTCTTCCTCATGCCAAAACATTTTTAAAATTTGTACATTGTACATTTCACTATTATTATACACTCTAGGCATTCCTAGATTATACCATCTCGATCTTTACCATCTATCTTTCTTTCTGATTTCATTTATGTCCCCAGCCCTCCTCCCTCTATCATTCTCACATGCAGCTTCATTCAGTGTTTTAACATAATTACATTACAGTTAGGTAGTATTGTGCTGTCCATTTCCGAGTTTTTATATTCAGTCCTGTTGCACAATCTGTATCCCTTCAGCTCCAATTACCCAATATCTCACCCTATTTCTATCTCCTGATGGTCTCTGTTACCCAGGAAATATTCCAAGTTTATTCACTAATGTCAGTTCATATCAGTGAGACCATACAGTATTTGTCCTTTTGTTTCTGGCTAATCACACTCAGCATAATGTCCTTGAGGTCCATTCATGTTGTTACATACTTCACAACTTTATTCTGTCTTATAGCTGCATAATATTCCATCTTATGTAAATGTCACAGTTTATTTAGTCAACTGTCTGTTGATGGACATTTTGGCTGTTTCCATCTCTTGGTAATTGTTAATAATGCTGCTATAAACATTGGTGTGTAAATGTTCATTTGTGTCCTTGGCCTCATGTCCTTTGAGTAGAGACAGCATATAGATAGGTCCTGTTTTTTAATCCATTCTGCCAGACTATGTCTTTTGATTGGAGAGTTTAATCCATTAATATTCAGTGTTATTACCGCATGGGTAGTACTTTCTTCTACTATTTTGCCTTCTGGATTTTATATGTCATATCTAATTTTCCTTCTTTTTACCTTTACTCATAGTCTTCCTTTCTACACTCTTCTCCACACCTCTCTCTTCTGTCTTCGTATCTGTCTCTAGTGTTCCCTTTAGTATTTCTTGCAGAGCTGGTCTCTTGGTCACAAATTCTCTCAGTGATTTTTTGTCTGAAAATGTTTTAATTTCTCCCTCATTTTTGAAGGACAATTTTGCTGGATATAGAATTCTTGGTTGGCAGTTTTTCTCTTTTAATAATTTAAATATATTATCCCACTGTCTTCTCGCCTCCATGGTTTCTGCTGAGAGATCTGCGCATAGTCTTATTGGGCTTCCCTTGTATGTGATGGATTGCTTTTCTCTTGCTGCTTTCAAGATCCTCTCTTTCTCTTTGACCTCTAACATCCTGATTATTAAATGTCTTGGAGTATGTCTATTTGGATCTATTCTCTTTGGGGTACGCTGCACTTCTCGGATCTGTAATTTTAAGTCTTTCATAAGAGTTGGGAAATTTTCAGTGATAATTTCCTCCATTAGTTTTTCTCCTCCTTTTCCCTTCTCTTCTCCCTCTGGGACACCCACAACACGTATATTTGTGTGCTTCATATTGTCTTTCAATTCCCTGAGTCCCTGCTCATATTTTTCCATTTTTTTTCCTATAGTTTCTGTTTCTTGTCGGATTTCAGATGTTCCATCCTCCAGTTTTGAAATCCTATGTTCTGTCTCTTGAAATCTACCATGTAGGTTTCCATTGTTTTTTTTTTTTTATCTCTTCTGCTGTGTCTTTCATTCCCGTAAATTCTGTGATTTGTTTTTTCAGACTTTCAGTTTCTTCTTTTTGTTCTTTCCTTGCCTTCTTTATATCCTCCCTCGATTCATTGATTTGGTTTTTGATGAGGTTTTCCATGTCTGTTCGTAATTCTGAATTAATTGTTTCAGCTCCTGTGTGTCATTTGAATTGTTGGTTTGTTCCTTTGACTGGGCCATATCTTCAATTTTCCTAGTGTGATTTGTTATTTTTTGCTGGCGTCTAGGCATTTAATTACCTTAGTTAGTTTATTCTGGAGATTGCTTTCACTTCTTTTATCTAGGGTTTTCTTGCTGGATGAATTTGTTGTCTATCTGTTCTTTGACATTCCGTTCAGCTTTATCTGGACCTTTAGCTTAAGTTTTGTTTAACAGAGGAGAATTTTTCAGTTCTTGTTTTCTTGCTTCTTGCCCTGCTTGTGTGGTGCCTTCCCCCTCCATACACACACTTAGGAGGGTCTACTTAGATATTGTATACCCCAGACAGATTTTCCCAGACCAAAATGGCCTGCTATCAGGAGGAAAGAGTCACCTGTGTCGGTTTTCCCTGAGGGTGAGACCCAGCAGGTTGAAAGACTTTCCTGTGAAGTCTCTGGACTCTGTTTTTCTTATCCTACCCTATATGTGGCGCTTGTCTGACTGCAGGTCCCACCAGCATAACATGATGCGGTACCTTTAACTTTGGCAGACTCTCCCTGCTGGGGGGCATGGTGGAGACAGAGGAGAGGTTGTAGGCTGGTTTTAATGGCTTCAAATTACCAAGCCCGGGGGTCTGAATTCCTTGATGGAGGGATTCCACCTGAGTTGGGCTTCACCCCTCCCCTGGGGAAGGCACAGGCTCCAGACAGGCCCCCCAAAGATCTCACTTCTGCCTATGCCTGGGGCAGTTGCAGCCTGAAAAGTCCTGCCACTGTATCCAGAGGCAGTCAAACCTTTGTAGATACACAGCCACAAAAACCTCTGTTTCCTTCTTTTTTTTCCCCCTTTTGCTGTCAGTCTTGTCCCCTTGGCGCCGAGGCAAAAATGAGCAACCTCCGCTTTGATCAGGTTCACCTAAGCTGGGGGCCTATTTTTAGTAGTCAGAATTTGTTAATTAGTTCCACAATTGGTGTTTGATTGTGCCCAGTCCCTGCTGCTGGTAAAGTCCTTTCCTTTCCCCTCTGGGAAGCGGCCTGTGGGGGAGGGGCACTGACCGCCGCGGCTTTGGGAATTCACGGTTCTGGGGGGTGCTCGCAGCCGGTCCAGCTGGTCCAGACTGGGGTACGCTGTGTGTCCGGTCACTGACATGGCCCCAGGAGCTGTTCTGTACTGTTTCTGGTTATCTAGTAGTTTTTCTGGAGGACGAACTGAAACGCGCACGTTGTTAAGCTGCCGTCTTGACCCAGAACGTCATTTGCTTTTGAAGGACAGTTTTGCTAGGTATAGAATTCTTGGTTGGTAGTTTCATTCTTTCAACATTTTGATTATATCATCTGGCTTTCATGGTTTCTAATGGGAAATTTGCTGTTAATCTTATTGGGCATCCCTTGTACAAGTCACTTCTCTCTTGCTGCATGCAGATTCTCTCTTTATTTTTAGCTTCTAACACACATTACATTGACTATAATGTGTCTCCATGTGGATTTCTTGGAGTTTATCCTACTTGGGCTTTGTGGAGATTTTTGGATGTATATATTCATGTCTTTCATCAAATTTGAGAAGTTTTTGTCTATTATTTCTTCGAATATTCTTTCTTCCCCCTTTTCTCTCTTTCTCTTTTGGGGATTCCTTTTATTCTTGTTAACATTCCATTCTACAGGTCTTGTTGGTGTGCTTGATGGCCTCCTATGACTTCTTGAGCTCTATTCACTTCTCTTCTTTCTTTTTCTTTTTTGCTCCTCAGACTGAGTAATCTCAATGGACATATCTCAAGTTCACTGACTCTTTCTTCTGCCAGTTCAAATCTGCTGTTGAACCCCTGTGATGAGTTTTTCATTTCAGTCACTGAATTTATCAATGTTTCAACCCAGGACTGCACTTATAGTTACAGAGTGGAACCAGCCACACCTGCAGTCCTAGGGTGGGGGATGAGACCCCACCAGAAAGACCAACCATGTGATTAGGGGTTTGGGGTCTTGAGTCACATCATATTAGCCCATCTCTCCAACCTCTGGGAGGGGAAGGGGACTGCAGATTGAGTTCAGCCATATGAATATTGAGTGCATCTATCACATCTACACAATGAGACCCCATATAAACTTGGACACTTGAAGGTCTGATGAACTTGCATGATTGAAAAAATACATGGCTCCTGTGTCTGGAGGGTAATGTATTCTGACTCATCATGGAGAGAATATGGAACTTGTATTTGAGACTTTCCGAGATCTTGCCCTTGTTCTTCTTTTGGGTCCTTATTTGTATCCCTTTACTACAATAAAGCTATAATAATAAATACAGCTCTTTCAGTGAGTTTTGTGAGTCATTCTAGTGAATTATCAAACTAAGGTAGGAGGTGGGAACCCCAAAATTTGTAGCCAGTCTGTCAGAAGTATGGGTGGCCTGGCTCCTGAGTCTTGTAGAGGATTTCCCTTAAACTGTGGAATCTGGTCTAACTTTGGATAGCTAGAGTCAGAATTGAATTGGAGTGAGTTACTGTAGTATTTGTAGTTGGTGTCAGAAGTTGTGGAAGTTACTGTTGAATTTTCTGATAACTTTTACAGCCCCTCTCCTCCTCACTCACTGGGCATCAGCCCCATCAGCCTTCTTCTAGTTGTAGAACATGCTAACTGCCTTCCAACCTCAGAGCATTTGCACATGCTGTTTTTTTCACCTGGAATGCTCTTCCCATCATACATCATTTGGTGAATTCCTATTGATTCTTCAGATTTTAGCTCTAAAGCCACTTCCTTAAAGAGACCTTCTCCAAGCCCCCTAATATAAACCATTTCCTTCCACTGTTTTTTTTAGGAAATATTGTACTTTTCCATTTTCTGCTTTCTATAAGCCATCTTTGTATATTTATTGGTGTATTTATCTAATTTCTTTCTTCTATCTAAACGGCATACAGATATTGAGATGGGCTCTGAAATCCTCCAGGTTCTCTGTGCCAGTTTGAAAAGATTATGTACCCTACAAAAGCCATGTTTTAATCCTGATCCATCCAGTGGAAGCAGCTGTTTCTTTTAATCCCTATTCAGCACTTTAGGCTAGAAATTTGATTGGATTATCCTTATGGAGGTGTGACACACTTAATTGTGGGTATTAAGTTTTGATTAGATGGCTTCCATGGAGTTGTGACTCCATCCATTCAGGGTAGGTCTTGATTAGTTTACTGGAATCCTTTAAAAGAGGAAGCATTTTGGAGAAAGCTTGAGAATGATGGGCGAGCCATGAGAACTACCAGAGCCAATGCAGTCAAAGACTTTTAGAGATGAAGAAGGAAAATGCCCCTTGTTTACATGAAACACATAGCCTAAAGAGAAAGCTAGCAGATATCATCATGTTCGCTATGTGCTTTTCCAGTTGAGAGAGAAATTCTGAACTTCATTGGCTTTTCTTGAGTGAAGGTAACCTCTTATTGGTGCCTTAATTTGGACATTATTATAGTGTTGCTTTAATTGGGGCATTTTCACGACCTTAGAACTGTAAACTTGCAGCTTATTAAATTCCCCTTTTTAAAAGCCATTCTGTACACAACTATGTGATGATATTGTGAGCCATTAATTGTAAACTATGTATACATGTTTGTATGTTAAGAATATTGGCATGTTTTCATATTGTTTTATTAATAAAGTTGTTTTTTTTTTTTTAAAGTCATTCTGTTTCTGGTGTATTGCATTCTGGCAGCTAGCAAACTAGAACAATCTCCATGGATAACAGTAGTGAGGCTGGGAGGGTTAGAGGGAGAGAGGGAGACTTTTGTGTGCTAGTCGTCCCTCCTGTTTAAGGGAGCATGTGGTGAGAAAGAGTCAGTGATTCCAGGAACTTTGAGGTCTGTCTTCACTTTTGACCCATGTCCCCCACTCCAACTAGTGCTTAATTCTCTGCTCCTCCGGACAGCAGAAGTTTTCCACTGAATTGCTCTTATTCTCTGTCTGAAATTCCTCTCCTCCCAGTATTAAAGTCAGATTTTTGTATCCACTCTCCCACCAAAACTCAGGTAGACTGTTGTTTTGGTTTGCTAAAGCTACTGGAATGCAATATACCAGAAATTGAATGGCTTCTAAAAAGGGAATTTAATAAGTTACAAGTTTACAGTCTAAGGCCATGAAAATGTCCAAATTAAGGCACTAACAAGAAAGGCTTCACTCAAGAAAGGCTGATGCCATCTGCAACACCTTTATCAGTTGGGAAGGTACATGGCTGGTGTCTGCTGGTCCTTGTTCCAGGTTCTGTTGCTTCCAGCTTCTGATGCCAGGTTTCCTCTCTAAGTGTCTGTGGACCTTCAATTCGCTCTTTCAGGACACAACTCTGGGTTCTGGCTCTCATGGGAAGGCACTTGGTGATGTCTGTTGGGCTCTGCTTCTGTCAAGGTATCTTCTCTCTTCTTTTGGCACTCCAAGCATCCCCAAACATCCGTGTCTCTGTCAGCCCTGAAGCAACTGTTCTCCAAGCATCAGTGTCTCAGGTTTCTTCAAAATGTTTCCCCTTTTAAAGAACTCTAGAAACTAATTAGGACCCAACTTGAATGGGTGGAGTCACATCTCCATGTAATCAAAAGGCCACACTCAAAATTGTTAGCACCACATCTCTGTGGAGAAAATTTAATCAAAAGTTTCTACCCTACAATATTGAATCAGGATTAAAATCAATGGCTACCCCCACAAGATTAGATCAGGATTAAAACATGGCTTTCCAGGGGTACATAATAGTTTCAGACTGGTACAAATTTTAATATATCTCCTGTTGGTTGACAACCCCAAATTCATATCACTAGCTTGGTCCTCTTCCATGGACCCTGGACTATTCTTGAACTAGTATATTCAACTACCTGCTTGCCATTTCCACTTCAATGACTGTATATATGCTAAATTCAACATGTCCCAAACCATACTCCTGATTCAGTCTTCACCCTGCCCTTCTCCTTCTGTGATTTCCCCCCATCTCAGGAAATGGCAGCTCCATTTGTCAATTAGTTCAGGCCAAAAAATGGCATCCCCTCTGATTCTTCCCCATGTCCAATCCAATAACATTGGAAGAACTGTTCTCCTTGCCTCTGCTGTTGTCTTCCTACAATCCTTTCTCAAGACTGCAGCTTGAGTGACTGAAAAAGTGAGTTAGGTCATGTCACTTCTTGGCTCAAAACCTCCAGTGACTCCCATCTCATTCAGAATAAATCCAAAGTGCTAACGATGGTGCACAAAGCCCTGCATGACCCATGCCTGCCTCCATTTCTTTTTCCTCATCTTCTACCCCTCTCCTCCTCTATTCCTTGGCTCCAACCTCACTGGTCCCACTGATGTTCCTTAAATATGTCAGGCGTACTCCGGCCTCAGGGCCTTCGCATTAATTCTCTTAATGCCTGTAGTTTTTCCTGCAGATGCTTTATGGCTTGTGCCCTCATTTTTCCAGATTTTTGCTCAAATGTCAGCTTCTCCTTCTTGACCACCCTATATCAACAGTAACCCCACATCTTCAGAACTTCCTATGTCCCTTACCCTGCTTTGTTATTTCCCCACTGGACTTATCACCCTCTCACAGCCTCTCTATTCACCTGTTTGTTAGCTGTCCTTCCCCCCCAATAGAATGTGAGTCCATTAGGAGTAGGAACTGTACGTCTGGTTCACTGCTGGAGCCTCTGTGCTTGGAACAGGATCCACTAAAAGAATGAATGAATGAGGCAGTGCTCAATGAACATTAATAGACTAAATTAACCTGTAAGTGAATTCGTTTTCATTCCCACATGCAACCCAGGGATACACTGAGGAAATCATCTAGTAACTAGGGTTGTGAACTGGGTTCCTAAAGAAATAGCTCATTCCTGACTTCTTACTAACCTGGGACAGTTCCTTTTTTATATCTTTTAAAAGCAAAAAAGCAAAACATAAACATCCTCAAGGATCTTTCTCCTCCTGCACAAAGCCTACTTACAGGGGAGCTGAGTTTTCATTGATCTCTGACACTGTATACCTGTGCAGTCCTGTCCTCTCCCTTGGGCTTTTTTCCTCCATTCGTAAAGGCTCCAAAGCCTTCCATTTCTGGCATTCTGTGGTTCATTTCCACCTGGGAAGATGGCAGTGGCATTGCCATTTGACCTCACTGGGGAAAACGTGTCAGATAAGCAAGCCCTGTTATCTCAAGAGCCTCTATCTTCACCTCCATTCCTTCACACAGTACCTAGTGCCAGAGTTCTGGGACAGCCTCCCTCATAACTTCTCAATGAGCCCACACACTGTAACTGCAGTGATAATGGGCTATATCCGGTTCTCCGGAGCCCTGCCCATGTTCCAGACAGTGCCATGGCTATCACTTATCTGGTGAGCATGAATGACCGGAGGTAGAGAAAGCACAAGGACCCCGTGCTGGTGAGAAGTGGAAGTGATTAATTTGTCCCGCATATGCCAGCACTGGTCTCAACAAGTGATGAGCTGATGTGTGTTGACAGATGCCTCAGGGTTCACATCCCACCATCAGCACTCGGCAGGAAACAGATCAGTTCAGGGCAGCTCTCAAGCTCGTTGACAGCTCAAGTTTTCTGATAAAGTTGTCAGAAAATGAAAAGGGCAGTCCTAGGAAGTTGTGAGTTTCCTGTCCTTAGAGGTGTTCTGGGAGTGGGTAACCAATGGACAGCACATGGTAGAAAAGGTTGCAAATGCATTGAGTGGGGGAGACCATATCTCTCTTCTCCATGAGGTCATCATAACCTAGCATGGTACCTCTCCTCCCTGCTCTGGGAGGGGGGCAGGGCTTATCTGAATGGGCACCAGTTGTTTGCACAGAGGGAAGGTGGTGGGAGCAAGCTAAGTTAAATCCCTAGAAGGGGAGCCAGGACCCGAGGGTCAGGAAGAGGCCAAATGCAGAGATACTCAGAAAGAGGGTGAGAAATCAAGATGGGGTATCACAAATTCTCAATAGGGGAGATGAGATAAAATGAAAACAAGTTAAGAGCAAATAGGATTGGAGGACAGTAATACCTATGGATCATTTTTTACAAGCCCGAGGGACCATGATGCCAGGTCCCTTTAAAAAAGGACCAGAAGTGGGGTATACAGTGTGTCTTGCTGATCACTCTGTAGAGAACACCAATAAGCTCCTTTTTAGGAGGTCCAATTCAGAGAAATAGAAACACATAGGAGACATTTTGGCCCCACCTCAAATGAAAATAGTTTTATTGATGCCCATGAAGAAATGGATATTCTCATAACTTAGATACCTACATTATGCAGTGACAATCAGAAAATTGATACGTTTTAGCCACTTTAACACCACTTCTGGGCCTCATTGAGAAGAAGCTGTAAGGTGGCAGCTTTCTAATATTTCATCTCAGTATGATGAGCTACATCTGAGCCATGTACGCCATCCAGATAATCTCATCTCTGCTGTAGAACTTCATCTCATTGAATCGCAGGTGGGGAGAAAGCAGCATAAAACATATGGTTGGGAACTCTAAAGACTACTGACCCTGCCTATTTTATTCTATTGACAGTTCCACCTCTCTCTTCTTTACTTCAATTTGCAGGAAGCCAGGCCAGAAAATGCACTAAAAGTTCTATGTTTCACCAGCCCCTGCCTTCCCAAAAGCTCCAGCCCTGTGGGGCTTTTGGCATCAGTCTCTGAAAAGATTGGGTTCTCTATTTCTACCCCAAGAATGCTCCAGGAGAAAGCCTGCTGCGGGTGGAGTGAGAGGAGGAAACTGGATGGCTTCCCAGCCCCTTGTGAGTCAGGTGTTCATGGCCTCATTCTTTTGTTCATAGTGAATTCCTGGAACATAATCTGTTCTCTGATATCAATGTGAAAACACCTCCAAGCTAAGTGGTGTCCCTCGGGGTTACATAAATTGACCCTTCGGGCAGCCTGCTCTTCAGAATGGGAGCTAATGGATGCGGAGAGGTAGATAGGAGTCTTGTTTTTGCAGGAGCAGCAGGGCAATCTTGAGGAGTGTGCATCTCATTCTAAGCGCAATGGGAAGTTATAAGAGAGCTTAAATCAGAGATGGGCCATCATCAGATGCTTGTTTTCAAAAGACTTCTCTGTCAGCAGCATGGCTGATGGCACAGAAGGAAGGAGTGGGCTCCAGGGAGACCAATTGGGGGCTCCCAAAGTACCTATTCACTCATTGGTTCATTCATTCTCTGAGCATTTGCTGCAATCTGTGGGGGATAAGTTTCCCTTCTCTCCTTGAGCTTATGGGAGAGAAGGACAGTGTTCTTGTTTGCCAGCTGCCAGAATGTAACACACCAGAGACAGATTGGCTTTTAAGAAAAGGGGATTTATTTTGTTAGTTCTTCAGAGGAAAGGCAGCTAACTTTCATCTCAGGTTTTCTCTTACGTGGGAAGGCACAGAGTGATCTCTGCTGGCCTTCTCTCCAGGCCTCTGGGTTCCAACAACTTTCCTCAGGGTGATTCATTTCTGCATCTTCAAAGGCCTGGGCTGAGCTGTAAGTGCTGAGATGAGCTATGCTGAGCTGCTTGGGCTGTGCTATGTTGCGTTCTCTCATTTGAGCACCAGCCAGTTAAATTAAACATCATTCATTGCAGCAGGCACACCTCCTAGCCAACTGCAGATGTAATGAGCAACAGATGAGGTTCACATGCCATTGGCTCAGAACTAGGCACCATCACCTGGCCAAGTTGACAACTGAATCTAACTACCACAAACAGTAAAGTGGTAAACAAACAAACAAAAAAGGTCATTTCAAATTGTGCTGGGTAGGAAATAAAGCAGGGCATTATATAGTAAGGAGTGACCAGGGAAGGGAGGTGAGGGTGCTTTAGATAGGATGGAAGGAACAAGTCTTCTTGAAGAAGCTACATTTGTGCTGAGAACTGAATAGAAAGGAGCTCATGTGAAAATCTGAAATGGGAATGGGGTATGTTCTAGGCAGAGAAGATAACAAATACAAAAGGCCTGAGACAGGAAGGCGCATGGTGTGTGGTGGGGGTGGGGGTAGGGGGACTAGAGGAGAACCAAACAGGGGTGGAGAAGTTGGCAGGGTCCAACCCAGGCAGGACCTTAAAATTACAATAGAGTTTGGGTTTCCCTCTGATGGACTGAGGAGCCATTTCAGGGTTCTGAGCAAAGGGGCCAGCAATCTAACTAAGGCCCGTGGGCCAAAAGCAGCCTGCCCCCCATCTAGTAAATAAAGTTTTCATGGAACCCAGACTCACCCATTGGTTTGCATATTATCTCTGGATGCTTTAGCACAACACGGACAGAGTTGAGTCATTGTGACAGAGACCACTGCCCCACAAAGCCTAACATATTTATTAGCCAGCCCTCTACAGGAAAAATTTGCTGAAAACATCTTACTGATGTTTTCTAGAAGGTGACTCAGGCTTCTGTGTGGAGTGGGGCTCCTGGAGTAGAGTTATAAGTCAGATATCTTTTCCTAGCATCAGTCCCTATTGGCTTTATGTTGTCAGAGAGAGAGAGGCATTGACTAGGGGGTAGAAGCTCATCTCTTTGGGTGGACAGAAATGGTCATTGTACAAGGAACACTGCTCCACATATGAAGCCAGAAGGAAAGGTAAACAATAAAGACTGAGATGGTATAATCTAGAATGTACAATGATAATGACTAAATGTACAAATTAAAAAATGTTTTTGCATGAGGAAGAACAAAGGACTGTCAATATTGCAGGATGTTGAAAATAGATGGTCATTCGTATTTTAAAACCAACTTCTGTGTGAGACAAAAGCAAGAAATGTTTATTTGGTGCAAAATTTATATTTTGACTAGTGTATTTCCTAATTTAACTTATATGGACAGTTTAATTGAACATCACAAGTACACGGAACCTTGAATAGGGCATGAGATTTTGTTGGTATGTTCAGGTTAGTGTGATACCTTGATAAATCCCAGAGTGATTTGAACAGTGAATAAAGAAGTATTTACAAAGTCCTCTTAGGGGAATGAGAAGAAAGGGGGGAAAATTCAACTTCCCCATTTGTAGAATTCCTGATAATCTCGCAAGCAGTGGGTACAACCAAATCAATAGGCTGAGCCCTCGATTTTGGGGTTTGCCCCTATGAAACTGCAAAGGATAGGCTAAGCCTACTTAAAATTATGCCTAAGAGTCACCCCCAGAGAACCTCTTTTGTTGCTCAGATGTGGCCTCTCTCTCTTTCTCAGTCAACACAGCAAGCGAACTCATTGCTCTCCCCTCTCTACATGGGATCTGACTCCAAGGGGTGTAAAGCTCCCTAGCAACATGAGAACGAAATTCTAGGATGAGCTGGGACTGGCACCGTGGGATTGAGGAAACCTTCTCAATCAAAAGGGGGAAGAGAGAAATGAGACAAAATGAAGTGTCAGTGGCTGAGAGATTTCAAACAGAGTCGAGAGGTTATCCTGGAGGTTATTCTTACGCATTATATGGATATCCCCCTTTTAGTTTATGGTGTATTAGAGTGGCTGGAGGGAAGTACCTGAAACTGTAGATCTCTGTTCCAGTAGCCATGCTTCTTGAAGATTATTACATAATGATATAGCTTTTGCAATGTGACTGTGTGATTGTGAAAGCCTTGTGTCTGATGCTTCTTTTATCTATGGTACGGACAGATGAGTAAAAAATATGGATAACAAATAAACAAATAATAGAGGAACAAAGGTTAAAATAAATTGAGTAGATTAAAATACTAGTAGTCAATGAGAGGGAAGGGTAAGGGGTATGGCATGTATGAGTTTTTTCTTTTTTATTTCTTTTGCTGAAGAGATGCAAATGTTCAAAAAAAATGATCATGGTGATGAATACACAATGATGTGATGATATTGTAAGCCATTGATTGTAACCATGTCAAGAATGTTTGTATGTTTGTTTGTTGTTTACCATTAAAAAAAAAAGGAAAAGAAAAGAAATGCTGCCCCTGTGTATTGCAGCTGGCTGGGCAGACTCTGCTTCGCCTGGCAAACTTGGCAAGAGGTGCTCATTGCTGTTCGGGGAGCCCCCACCCAAACCCAAACCGCCTGTCGTTTGTCTGCAGCACCTCATCACCAATTTGAGGTTTGGGAGTCTGCGCGGGCCCAGCAGCTGTTTCCCATTATCTGCTTGTCCCATTTCAGCGGCCCGTCACGACTGCCAAGCATGCCCCAACCACTCCCGACAGAGAGAAGGGGCTCTGTGAGAACGGGATCTCATTTCCACATTTCAGAGCAGATTGCTTGTGTTTTGTCTCCTGAAGAAAAACATGAAAATAAATAAAGTAGTTGAACATCATGTTAGAAAACTAACCCCAAACATCTGGATTCTTTGTACTCTGGTAGCTTATTTTCAGTCTTTCAGTTGCAACTGATAAATATCCACAGAATAAGTGAGTTAGTACATTTTTTTAGTGAAGGCAACTATTCAAGTTATGTAAAGAAATGGTGAGGGTGAGGGCAAGGACAAGAAGAGAAGATTTGGGGCAACATAACAGCTGTCCCTACTAGCTTGTAAACAAGAGTGCATTCTGGCTTGTTACAGTTGGAAGGTCAGAATGCAATTCAAATTCATCTCAACAAGCATTTACTGTGCAGCTACCCTGTGCCAGCCACCACTGGGTACTGGGGAATCAGAGAGAATAAAACAAGGTCCCTGTTGCTTATCACAATCTGGTAAGTCAAATATAACGAAATGGTCAGCTAACAAAAGCAAAGCACTTGAGATCTCCATTGACTCCTCACAGTATCCCTTTAATATAGGTATTATCATTCCTATTTTAAATGGAATAAAATGAATATCATTGGTATTTGAAACAAATATCCATTTGGCTTGAGAGCCTTTTGCTTTCTCTTTGACTGGTAGAACTAGGAACAATCAATTTGAATTCCTGAGAGATGGGAACTCAGGAACAGAAAGGGCTAATTTGGGAAGTGATGAGTTGCTTGTCAAGGGGAGGGTTTTGTTGAGGCAAATGGAAGCATGGTTGGATCAGAAATGTCTCTCCTTCCATGTCTTGGCTCCACTTTCTCCTGGGTTGGCTTCAATATAAGTAGGTACTCCCCCATGGAGTGGCTGGGATACCCCCAGATGTTCCAGGCTAACCTTCTAGTAGCCTCAACAGAAAGAGGGCCTCTTTTCCCAAAGTTCTAGCCAAAATCCTGGGACTAACTCCAACTGGCCTGGCTTGACCCATTTCTGGGCCAACCTCTGCAGCCATGTGAATGCAGGATTCTCATTAAGTGAGCTCACCAACCACATGGGCTCAGGGCAGTCCCCAGCCCCTCTCTCCTGAGATAACCCAATGCCATGCCCTCCATGGCACAAAGCATCCTCTTCAGCATCTTTGGATGGAAAGTCACAGTATCCAGCCCAGGGAATGGAAGGAGTATGGATTTGGAGTGCAATGCGATTGGCTAGTCACTCACTGTGAGACTTTGAGTAAATATCCTCCAGGTGATGCTGAGTCTCACCATTGAGCTCCTGGATAGGGACTACTTGGACAAGGGCTCTTTGTAAAGGCCAGGCCAAGCCTCTTTCCCTCTCCAGGTTCTCAAGCTCCAGCCCAATCACCAGAAAAGCAACATTCCCAGGATGAATTGGCTCGGCTCCTTGGAGAAATGCTGTCAGAGAAGGACGATTTGCAGTTGGATCTTTGACTTTTGTAGAGGGTCTATGTTAAGAATGTATGAACAGGAGGAAACACACATTCAGTGTCTCCTTCTCTGTGTAGTCAAAGGAAAGGAGGCAGAGGTAAGTGTGAGTCTCTAAAGCCAGCTGCCTGAGTTTTGATCCTCACTCTGCCATTCATAAGCTGTGTGACTGCAGCTAGGAACTCATTTTTCTCATCTCTCAAACAGGAGTGAGGATGATGATAATTTTATTCACCTCAAAGTCTTGTTGCAAAGATTAGAAGAGATGATATACTAGGCTGAGCCATTTGTATAGATCATCCATGGTTGATAGCAAGTTGTATGGTTTGGTCTAAAGTTCTTGGCTGGGAGTATTAACTATATAGCATATGTTATCTGGGGCCATCCCACCAATTTAGAAGGAGGGTCCTGTTATGCCCATGTAAATGTTGGAGAGCAGCCTAAGCACCATCATGGAGCATGCACTCCATGCCAGCCAGTGTAGGCTCAAGTGAGGCAGGGGTTGATGACTATTTCACAGCGGGAAAACGTGGTTCCCTCTTTTGGGTCATACAGTAGTAAAAATGGGCTGAAACCCAGGTCTGGCTCTTTTTCTTCATTCAACTTTGCTGCTTCCATGGCAGGAATATTTCTAGAAGACATTGTCCTTTGTCCTGACCAATATCCCTTATCAGTGATAAATTTCCCTTAGAAGTTATTGTCGGGAAAAAAAAAATTCATCCGTCCTGATTAGCTGGTTCATTTCCTTTTATCAGGGAGACTTATGTGGGCAAGGCAAGTCCCTGGGCTGGATTTCCAGGGACAGGTGAATTTTTACTATCTTTATTACACCAACCATCATGTAGTATCATTAGGTAGAATATATCATACTAAATGCCTCATGTGAACAATCCCTTCACTACCCAAAGTGTGGTCCCTGGATCGGGAACAGTCTTTACTTGGGAGTTTGTTGGAAATACAGACTCTCCAGTCCGTGCCTCGGGCCAGCTGGATGAGAACCTGCATGCTAGCAACATCCCCAGGTGTCCTCTAGGCACATTCAAAGTCTGAGGCCTCCTGCATGGTGACATTGAAACTCTACTTCCCACCCCCCACCCCCAACATCCAACGTGGGTAGGAGCTATTATCCCCATTTTACAGATGAGGAAGCAGTTTTGGCCAGGAGAAGTCATCTGACTTAGGCCACACAATTGGGGTTCTACTGATTCCGAGCCTGTGCTCTTCACCACCATCCTGTCCTTGGAAAGTGGGAGGAAACATCGCAAACAAAGGCCTGGAGGTGTGGACGTGACAGAATCGTGAACAGCAAAATTATCACTAATATTTATTGGCCAATTCAGAGTTCATTCATGGGTGCTCTGGGTCCCTTTCCCAAAGACCTAAGAACTCAGAGCTGGCAAGACTCTTAGATGCTGTGAGTTCAGGTGATGTACTGCAGCATCCTGAATCCAGCCCTACAAAAGGAAGGCTGTCCATGTAAAGATGGACACGAAATGGGGGAAAATGGGGCCAAGTTGATTCTGACTCTTCAGCCATGAGTTGACCACACTCAAGTCTGTTTATCTAACCTCTGAGTCTCAGTGTCCTCTTTCGTAAACGGTGGCCAAACGTACCCACAGTGTGGGAAGATTGGGAAGATAAGGCAGTCTCATGAATTAAAATTTCTTCATCCAGTGCATGGTAAGTTTAGCATGAAAAATGGTAACTAAAAACACCAACCAAAAAAAAAAAACCACTTAAAAACGTACACAAGGGAACATTTCCATGGAATCAACTTAATGCATTGAATTGTAAATTCCCTCAGGTCTGTGCTGAAAATGGAAACTGGGCAGTGAAAAGTTCAGGCAAAAATATGACCCTACCCTCATTGCTTCTGGGTGGGGCATGGATAGAGAGCATCTCACACTGGCTCCTGATATTCCCAGGGTATTTGTGTTCTGTTGTTCTATCAGGGTAATAATCGCATCATAAAATGAATTGGGAAGTGTTCCTTCTTGTGATAGCCAGTTTTATGTGTCAACTTAAATATGTATAGTTCCCAGTTACTCACACACAAATCTAGATGTTTCTGTGAAGGTATTTTGCAGAAATAATTAACATTCATAACAAGGTTAAAGAGGTTACCCCAGATACTCTGGGTGGGCCTGATTCAATCAGTTGATAGGCCTCAAGAGCAGAACTGAGGTTTCCAAGCAGGAGAAATTCCACCTGTGAACTGAATCCCCAACTCATGATGAAGGGTTCCAACTTCCCCTTCCCGATGACCTGCCCTATAGATTTTGCTATAACCTATCAGCCCCTACAGTTACTGCGCTGGTTTGAAAGGAAGTATGCCCCCTAGAAAAGCCATGTTTTAATATAAATCCCATTTCATAAAGGTAGAATAATCCCTATTCAATACTGTATGTTTGAAACTGTAATCAGATCATCTCCCTGGATGATGTGATTTAGTCAAGAGTAGTTGTTAAACTGGATTAGGTGATGACATGTCTCCACCCATTTGGGTGGGTCTTGATTGGTTTATTGGAGTCCTATAAAAGAGGAAACGTTTTGGAGAATGGGAGATTCAGATAGAGCAGAGAATGCTGCAGCACCACAAAGCAGAGAGTCCACCAGCCAGAGACCGTTGGAGATGAAGAAGGAAAATGCCTCCCAGGGAGCTTCATGAAACTGGAAGCCAGGAGAGAAACCTAGCAGATGATGCTGTGTTTGCCATGTGCCCTTCCAGCCAAGAGAGAAGCCCTGACTGTGTTCTCCATGTGCCTTCTCACTTGAGAGAGAAGCCCTGAACTTCATCAGCCTTCTTGAACCAAAGTACCTTTCCCTGGATGGAAGCCTTAGATTGAACATTTCTATAGACTTGTTTTAATTGGGACATTTTCTTGGCTTTAGAACTGTAAACTAGCAACTCATTAAATTCCCCCTTTTGAAAGCCATTCCGTTTCTGGTATATTGCATTCCAGCAGCTAGCAGACTAGAACAGTTACTTAAACCAATTCCTTGAAATAAATCCCTTAACATATATCTCCTGCCGATTCTGCTCTTCTGATTGCACCCTGATAGATACACTACCTTTTTATTTTCTGGAAGAGATTATGTAGAATTGGTGTTAGTTCTAGACTGCTAGCTGCTGGAATGCAACACACCAGAGACAGATTGGCTTTCAATAAAAGGGGATTTATTTAGTTAAGGTATAGTTCTTCAGAGGAAAGGCAGCTAACTTTCAACTGAGGTTCATGTACCATTGGCTCATGTCCACAGCAACAGAATTAGGCACCTTCACCTAGCCAAGTTGACACCTGAATCTAACTACCACAGTGTTGATTCTTCTTTGAATATTTGGTAGCATGCTTCAATGAAGCCATCCCAGCCTGGAGATTTCTTTATTGAGTTTTTTTTTTTTTAATAATAATAATTTCATTACTAGTTATAGGGCTATTCAAATGACCTATTTCATATAGGGTAAATTGTGGAAGAATTTTTTGAGAAATTGGTCCATTTTATCTAACTTGTAAAATTTATGTGTATAGTGTTTTTCATGCTATTCCCTTATCTTCTTGATGTCTGCAGGGCCTGTAGTGGTATCCCTTTCTCATTTCTGATGTTAATAGTTTGTGTGCTCTCTCTCTCTCTCTTTCTCTCTGTCAGTCTTTCTAGAGTTTTGTCACTTTTATTAATCTTGTTCAAAGAACCAAATCATTGGTTTTCTCTGGTTTTAATTTCATTAATTTCTGCTCTTATTTTTATTATTTCCTTTTTTCTTTGGATTATTTTCCTTCTTTTTCTAGGTTCTTGAAGAGGGGTTTAGATGGTTGATTTAAGACTTTTCCTTTTTTCTAATGTATGCTTTTAATACTATAAATTTTCCTCTCAACACTACCTTAGCTGTGCCCCACAAATTTTGGTATATTGTTTAAATGTTCATTCAGTTCCACAGATATTTCATTCCCTTTTAGGCAACATCTTTGTCCTGCAGAATATTTAGGACAGTGTTTTGTAGTTCCCAAGTGTTTGAGCATGTCCTGTTATTGATTTGTAGTTTGATTCCATTGTGACCAAAGAAGACACTATGTATGATTTCAAATCTTTCAAATTTGTTAAGGTTTGTTATAAAGGCCCAACATATGGTATATCTTGGTATATGTTCCATGGGCATTTGAAAATAATGTGCATTCTATTGTTGTTGAAGTCTTCTAGTAGTGACAATTAGATCTTCTCAGTTTGGTGATATTGTTGCATTCCTCTATATCTGATGATATTCTGTCTAGTTGTTCCATCAATTGGTGAAAGAGTGGTGTTGAATTTTCCAATATAAGTGTGGATTTTATTTCTCCACTCAGTTTCTATCAGTTTTTGCTTCACATATTTTTCAACTTTGTTGTTTGGTACATACATATTCAGGATTGCTAAGTCATATTGGCGGTTTGACTGTTTTATCATTATATAATGCTTTTGTTTCCTTTTTCTGAGGTCTACTTTATCCAATATTAATATAGCTACTCCTGTTTTTTTAAAATTAATATTTGCTTGATAAATCTTTTCTCATTCTTTATTTTCAACCAATGTATATCATATTTGAGGTGATATTCCTGTTGATAGCATAGAGTTGGGTGATGTTTCTTTTAATCCACTCTGCCAATATCTGTCTATTTATTGGTATAGTTAGAACATTTCTATTTAATGTAAATATTGAAATGCTAAAGCTTAAGGCTGCCATTTTATTTTTTGTTTTCTGTTTATTCTTTGTTTCTCATTTATTTGTTTTCTTTTTCCTGCCTTCACATGGGTTACTTGAACATATTTTAGAATTCCATTTTAATTTATCTGTAGTGTTTTTTAGTGTATCTCTTTGTACACCCTTTTTAGTGGTTTCTCCAGATATTACATTATACATACATAATTTATCAGTCTGTTCGTGTTATCATTTTACCAAATTCAAGTGAAATATAAAAACTTTAGCTTCCTTTGTGTCTCCTTACTGTGCTTTGTTTATAATATAACTGCATTAATTTTTTTCACACACATTTAGAACCACATTAGACAGTGTTATAATCTTTACTTCAACCATCAAACAGAATCTAGAAAACTGAAGAAGAGAAGGAAAACCCATATTTACCCATATTTTCTTATTGTGTTCTTTCTTCCTTCCTGATGTTCCAAGTTTCTTTCTTTTATCATTTCCTTTCTATTGAGAGAAATTCCTTTAGCCATTTGTCATGGTCAGGTTCATGTGTCAAATTGGCCAAGTGGTGGTACCTGTTTGTCTGGTTGGGCAAGTTGCTAGCCTGTCTGTTGCAATGAGGACATTTCATAGAATTAAATAATGATCACATCAGCTGCATCCACAGCTGATTCCATTTGTAATCAGCCAAGGAGAGTGTCTTCTGCAATGAGTGATGCTTAATCTAATCACCGGAAGCCTTTTAAGGAGGATTCAGAAGAGACAGGTTCTCTTCCTGCTTCAGCCAGCAAGACTCTCCTGTGGAGTTGGTCCAGACCCTCCATAGGAATCATCGGCTTCACAGCCTGCCCTGTGGATTTTGGACTCTGCGTTCCTGTGGTCACATGAGACACTTTTATAAATTTTATATTTGCGAGTGGTAACTTTTGATTCTGTATCTCTAGAGAACCCTAACTAATACACCAGTCTTTCAGGGTAGGTGTGCCAGTGAAAAATTCTCTTAGTTTTCCTTCATCTGAAAGTGTCTTGATTTTTCCTCCATTTCTAAAGAATGTTTTCTCTCTATTTTTTTGCATGGGCAGGCACCAGGAATCGAACCTGGGTCTCAGGCATGACAGACAAGAACTCTGCAACTGCACCACCATCGCCCACCTTCTAAAGAATATTTCTAATGAGGATTTTAGGTTGGCAGTTATTTTCCTTCGATACTTGAGAAATATTATGCCACTTCCTTCTGAACGCCATAGTTTCTAATGAGAAATCCGCTCATACTTGAATTCTTTTCCTTCTGTAGGTAATTGTAGTTTCCCTCTGGCTGCATTAAAGAATTTTTCTGTCTTTGATTTTCAGAAGTCTAATTATAATGTATCTTGGTGTTGATTTCTTTGGGTTTATCCTGATAGGGTTTTCTTAGCTTCTCGAATCTATACATTTATGTCTCTTGACATATTTGGGAAGTTTTCAGCCATTATTTTTTTATTACTTTTTTCAGCCCACCCTCTTTCTACTCTCCTTCTGGGACAAGGAAACAAATGTTAGAAGTTTTGTTATACTCCTATAGGTATCTGAGGCTCTCTCTGTTCATTCTGTTCTCTGTCAATTTTCCCTCTGTTATTCAGTATGGGTAATTTCTATTGTTCTATCTTCTAGTTCATTGATTTTTTCCTCTGTCTCTTCCATTCTGCTCATTATCTAAACTTTTAATTTAGCTTATTGTGTTTTTCACTTCTAAAATTTATTTAGGTTATTGTTTGTCACTTCTAAAATTTGTACTCAGTTCTTTATATCCTGTTTTTCTTTGCTGAGGCCTTCTATTTTTTTTTATTTGTTTCAAGCATATTCATAATTGCTTATTGGAACATTTTTATGATGACTTCTTTAAAGATCTTTGTCATACAATTCTAACATCTCTGTCATCTTGGTATTGGCATCTACTGATTGCCTTTTTCATTCAGTTTGAGATCTTCCTGCTTCTTGATATGATGAGTCTATTTCAATGGAGACCTGGACATTTTCATAGTATGTTCTGAGACTTTGGATCTTATCCAAACCTTTTGTTTTAGCTGATGTTCTTCAACACCACTCTTTAGGTGAAGAGTGTACCACCTCAATACTTCCAGGTGGAGGTAGATGGCCAGGTTCCCTGATGGTCTCTGTTGTGATCTGAGAGAGACCTCCTGGGTGGGGATAGGAATTCTGGTTCTCCACATGGTCTCCACTGATGGGTGGTGGGTGTGGCATCAATATTCTTGGGTGATGTTGTAAGTCGTGACTCCTACTGGACCTCCTCTGACTCCTTTGGTAAAGGGGGACAGGTGCCTCGTTTCTGCTGGGTGGGGGTATAGGTCCGTGTTCCCACGAAGAGCAGGGTTCTTTACCAGGCAGCAGGGATCAAAGACTCTCTAGCTCCACACTTGAGCTTCTCTGACTCCACTCCAGTTTGGGTGCTGTGGTACCATGTTAGAGCCTCACAAATGTGGAAATCTAGGCTCCCAAGCACCCATTGCTGGCATGGTTTCTGAAGTATTGAGTTTCCAGGTTGCTGTTTCCTGGTAGCTGGCTGTTTCCTGGTAGCTGGCTGTTTCCTGGTAGCTGGCTTCTTCTGCTTCGAGTTTTCCCAAGACATGTTGTTCCTGTCTGAGCTAGGGAGAACTGTGCCCACATTACACAAGGGTGCAGCAGCTGCACTGTGACCCTGGAAGGGCAGGGTAAGTGGGTACTGTCTGTACCAAGGGGTCTCCTGAATGTGGAGAGAGATGAACACAGTTTGCTGACAGGGACACAATGTAGACTACAGAAAAAAAGAGTAATTTTCATTTGCTTGGTGCTCTTTATTTTTAAACTTTTTTATTGTATAATATAGCATATATACAAAGCAAAGAAAGGAAAAAACCAATAATTTTCAAAGCACTCTTCAACAAGTAGTTACAGGACAGATCCAAAAGTTTGTCATGGGCTACCATACCATTATCTCAGTGCTCCAGAACACTGGAGGCTAGAAATATATATATTTATATATTTAATGATCACCTTTTTTTCTTTTTTTTTTTGTGAAAAATAACATGTACAAAAAAGCAATAAATTTCAACACGCAGCACAGCAATTAGTTGTAGACCACACTTCAGGGTTTGATATGGGTTACAATTCCACAATTTTAGGTTTTTTTACTTCTAGTTGCTCTACGATAGTGGAGACTAGAAGAAACAGCAATATAATGGTTCGGCAGTTGTACTCATTTGTTAGACCCTATCTTCTCTGTACAACCCCACCATCACCTTTGATATTTCTCCTACTCTTTAGTGGTATTTGGGCTATGGCCATTCTAACTTTTTCATGTTGGAATGGCTGTCAATAACAAGAGGTAGGGAGACGGAACTAACTGATGTTCTGGAAAGGCTGGCCTCTCTAGGTTAACATACTACTTCGTTGTTTTAAAAAATATTTTAACTGAGATATCTTCATACATTATACAGACCATCTAAAGCATACAATCAATGACTCACAATATCATCACATAGTTATTATACATTCTTTACCATGGTCATTTTAGAACATTTGCATCACTCCAGAAAAAGAAATAAAAGGAGAAAAGAAAAACACATACATCCCATTCTCTTTAACCCTCCCTCTCATTGACCAATAGTATTGCAATCTATCCAATTTTTTTACCCTCTTTATTGTCCCCTATTATTTATTTATTGTCCTTTTTTTTTTTTTTTACTCATCTCTCTATACTCTGGATAAAAGTAGCCTTAGTCACAAGGTTTTCACAATCACACAGTCACATTGTAAAAGCTATAAAGTTATACACTCGTCTTCAAGAATCAAAGCTACTGGAACACAGCTCAACAGTTTCAAGTACTTTAATTTACTATTCTCACCTTGAAATTTTAATGGCTATGTAACAATTCATTATCTAATTTAGAATTTATTTACCCAATCCCCTTCTATTGGGCATTTAGGTTATTTAACTTGTTTTCCTCTATGTTTATGAACAATTCTTTGTATCTTCTGCCTTTACTTCAAGCCTCCTCTGGAAAGAAAACCACATTTCCTCAGCTGCATAGGCATTTGCTCACCCCTGTCCAGGCTCCCTTGGCATTTGGCATAGATTTCTATTCACCGAATCATAATCATTTGTTTATGTGTCGTTTACTCACACAAGTGCTGAGTTCCCCGTGCCAGGAGGGCTACCTTACTCCCTCTTTGCAGAGTGTGAAGCTTTGTTTTCTGTTAAACCATAAGCGTGTATAATAGGTGTATAATAGGTAGTATTAAAAAATGAAACAACAACAAAAAGATCGAATCCCAGCATTTATAAACTTGTGTACCACTTGATCCAATAATTCCTTTTAAAAAAAAGTACAGAGCCGAGATTCAAACATGCAGATTCTCGGCCTAACCACGTTCAAGACTGCCTACATAACTTGCAGATTTCAGTGCAAAATGAAGATGTGAAAAGAAAAAAAAAACCCAAACATTTTTTTGTTAAAAAAATCATTAAGAATTTCAAGACCGAGAAAGCAGAGCATTACGGCAAGCAGGGGCTTTTGCTAAACGTGGGACCACGTATCCGCAACGCCAGCCCTGCCTGCCCGCACCAGCACTGCTCCTCTGCTGATTTTGCTCCATGCTACAAAATTTTAGTGGCATCTGCCTGGGTCCAGCTCCTGCGCAGAGTGTGAGGAACACAGGTCATACGCCGGAAGCCGAGACAGGAGGGTGGAGAGTTCGCCCCTGAGGAAGGAGGTGAGGCCGCCCCAGGTGGAAGGGATGGCGTTGCAGGGACGCGGAAGCAGCACCTTTGGCCACCGCGGGTCCGTAAGCGCGGTGGGAGCATCCGAGTGTGGGCGGAAGGAGGCTGCTGCGCCGGGAGTGCAGCCCCGAGGTCTGCCTTGCCCATGGGGGAGCAGCTGCTGCGAAGAGAAAGTCATGTCTACTGATAACATCAGATTTCTGAACAAAATGAAAGAATGGATTTCAGGCAGGAAAGACTCAGAGATCATCAGAGGTTTTCAAAGAAAAGGCCAGACATGATGACAGTACAAACCAAGGTGGGCTTTGGGAGCAGGGATGGGTCAGGGTGGAGGTGAGACTTGCAGAGAGAGACCGGCAGGGAGGCCTGCTCAGGTTCCTCAGGCCCCTTCCTCTCCTGGGTCTTGCCTGTGAAAATCCCTCTCACCGGTCTTAGGGGCCAGTGGGTCTACTCTTCCCTCTTGCTGTGACATCTTCCATGGCTGCTGATTTCCCCTGTTCTAGTTTGCTAGCTGCCGGAATGCAATATACCAGAAACAGAATGGCTTTTAAAAAGGGGAATTTAATGAGTTGCTAGTTTACAGTTCTAAGGCCAAGAAAATGTCCCAATTAAAACAAGTCTATAGAAATGTCCAATCAAAGGCATCCAGGGAAAGATACCTTGGTTCAAGAAGGCCGATGAAGTTCAGGGTTTCTCTCTCAAGTGGAAGGGTGCATGGTGAACACAGTTAGGGCTTCTCTCTCATCTGGAAAGGCACATGGCGAACACGGCGTCATCTGCTAGCTTCTTCTCCTGGCTTCCTGTTTCATGAAGCTCCCCAGGAGGAGTTTTCCTTCTTCATCTCCAAAGGTCACTGGCTGGTGGACTCTGCTTCTCGTGGCCATGTCGTTCTGCTCAGCTCTCTCTGAATCTCTCTCATTCTCCAAAATTTTCCTCTTTTACAGGACTTCAGAAACTAATCAAGACCCACCCACATGGACGGAGACATGCCTCCAGCTAATCCAGTTTAACAACCACTCAGATTAAATCACATCTCCAGGGAGATGATCTAATTACAGTTTCAAACATGCAATGCTGAATAGGGATTAGAAGAAACAGCTGCCTTTACAAAATGGGATTAAGATTAAAACGTGGCTTTTCTAGGGTACATATATCCTTTCAAACCAGCACATCCCCAAACAGGATAAACCCAAAGCAATCCACTGTAATTAAACTTCTAAAAACTAAAGACGTAGGAAAAATCTGGAAACCAGGTCCTGCAAGTGCAGTGTAGCTGATTTACGAAGTGAATGATACCTCCACAGGTGTGCACAGAGTAGCATTCTTGTCAATAATGTCCCATTTTTGCCAGGTTTGGGGTGTCAGAGTTATGCTGGTTTCATAAAAAGAATTGGAAAATTTTCCTCCTTTCTCCATGCCCTGAAATGGCATTTTAGCACTGAAGTTAGCGTGTCCCTAAATATTTGGTATCATTCGCTTACGAAACTGGTGATTTTTCTTTTTCTCTGTTTTTTTTTTTTTTACCTCTTTACTAAGGTCCTGCCAGGAAATCATCACCACAATCAAGATTACCAACATTTCCATCACTTCCAAAGTTTCCCCTGGACCCTCTGTAATCTAATTCTAGCTTTGCCCCTTTCCCTAGGCAATCCATGACATGCTTTCTTTTGCTGTAGAGTAGTTTGCATGTTCCAGAATTTGTGTAAATGGAGTCAAATAGTATATCTTCTTTCTTAGTGTGGTTTCATTCATTCAGCATAATTATTTTGAGATTCATCCATGCTGTGTGTATCTATAGTTCACTCATCTCTACTGCTGAGTAGAATCCCATTGTACAAAAACCACGATTTGTCTATACATTCACCCGCTGAGAGACATTTGAGCTGCTTTTGGTATTCGGCTATTATGAATAAATAAAGCTCTTATAAGCACTCATGTTCAGGTCTTTGTGTGGACGTATGTTTTTGTTTCTCTTGGATAAATATGTAGGAGTGGAATGATCGGATCATATGGTAGGGGTAGGTTTACCTGTTTAAGAAGCTGTCACTCTGTTTTCTAAAGTAGCTGTTCCATTTTACAATCCCCCCAACAGTATGTGAGGGTTCCAGTTACTCCATACCCTTGCCAACATGAGATGCAGCCAATGCTAGACTTTTTGAGTGGTTGAGAATTGACAACTTAATTTCTTCTGTTTATATTAGGCTGGGTTTCCTGGACTTCATAGCTGGAGGCAGAAGTTGGGTACTAATGTTCCACTGGAGGTGGGGTGAGGGGTACAGAATGAGGAAAAATGGAAAGTGAAGCAGGAAAGGAGAAAAAGTAAACACACGGTGCTATATTACTGCACAAGAGAACAGCGTGGGTTTCTCAGTCATGCAGGATGCTCCAGGAAAGTGAGAGAGGGAACTAGGACCAGGAAGGGGCAGGGATGGGTGTTATCACAGGCAAAGTCTCGCAGAAGGTGGCACCAGCCTGACCCAGCAGGGTTGTCCAGAGCTTGTCCTGCTGCAGGTAAGGGAGCTGGGCTTCCAACTTTTAAACCAGGAGCAAGCTGTTGGCTAAGGGTCACCTGGGCACAGGTATTGGAAGTCGGAGTAGACCCCAGCACTTCTGTCTGCTCTAGCTGCGGCTCCAGGAGCTTGAGAGCAAAGCAAAACACACAGAAGCTGGAGTCGGAGCACAAATATACTATAAAAAAAAGATTCTGGGGAACTAACTGGGTAAAGCCCTTGTGGTGTCAAGTCTGCTCCAGGTGCTCTGACATCATATGCTCATCCAGGCTAGGGTTGCAGGTAAAATGTCCCACACCGTCTTTGGGACATGCTTATGGTAAAACAAGTTCATTGCTGATCTGAAATTCAAATTTAACTGAGTGTCTTGTAGTCTTATTTGCAAAATCTTGTCTAGGGAAGAGAAGGAATCCATGACTTGGCCCAGGGTGTCAGCAGTGGGGTCTTAGGTGACACTGTGTGGGAAGAGAGATGTGCCGGGCAAAGCAAGGGCAGTAGTGGCCACTCCCAGGTGATGGGGTGCAGGGGTGCTCCGGGCCTGTGAGGAGGCCCGCACTGAGGACAAAGAGGACACTGAGTGGTGGGAAATTGGTGCAGTTGGGTCTTAGGAGATCAGGGCATCGTCCTAGAAGGCCAGACTCTGAAACTTGGATTCCCCATTGGGACAGGGTATTGAACAGGGGAGTAGCATGACCAGAGATTTAGGATTAAACTGAAAGCATTCATTCACACCTTCACTCATTCATTCATTCAGCCATGGTGGATTTATGCCTCCAGCACAGTAGGCACAGTGCCTAGGGCCTAGGACAATGTGTTAATTTCTGTTAAAACCAGGAAGAAAAATATGACAAAAGTAATAATGTGGCCCTGCAATCAACAAATGTTTATGAAGGCTCTATTGTGTGCCAGACTCTGAGTTGAGTGCTAGGGAGAGAGGTGAAATAAAAGCAGAGGGTAGTTCAGAGACTGCAATGGTCATGCGGGCAAGAAATGATGTGGGAGGGAGAGGTGGTAACCGTGGAAATGGAGAGGAGGGGGTGGGCCCTAGACGTCAGAAGATCCAGGTGCTGTGGCATCAGGAATGGCTGGATCCAGGGACTTCCACAATTACATCAGGTCTCTTTCTTTCTGTCTCTCAGCTCTGTTCACCTCTGAGTTGCTCACACTCTTTTCTTTAGCAGGCAGTTTCCTCCTTGAAACTGGAAAGAAGTCTGCAAGCAGCTCCAACCTGGTATCTGTCCAGAGCATGACCCAAGTGGCAGGAGAGACAGTCATGCCACTATGTCCAGCACAAAAAGTCCTGGGAAGGACATAGATTGGACCAGCCAGGATTGTGTGTCCATCTCTGTGGCCTGGACATTGTGATATGCAACCCCAGCCCCCAGGATCATGTAGAGCTGGGAGGATTTTCCTAAAGAATCAAATAGAAAGCAAACCCCAGCTTGGGCTCATTGATAAAGACCTTCAGCCTCTAGTGAGGAGATTTGACTTCATGTCCAAGGTGAAGATTCATTGACAGGTTCTAAGGCTAGAGGGGTGGGATAAGGACTATTTTAGAAATATCCTGCAGTGAGCAGGCAGGAGAGGAGCGAGGTCTGGTGCAGTGGTGCTGGAGAACAGTGATGTCAACCTCCTGCCTATATCCTTCCATGGCTCCCCATGGCCCTGAGAACAAACTCCAGACTCTTCACCAGGATCCACAGGACCCGCCTTCTGCTCTCCCCTATTCTCACTCTGATCCATCTACCCCAGCGTTCTCTTCTCTTCATTCCTCTTCTCTTCATTCATTCTAAGGGAAAAATGGTTTGTCTTCGCTTAGGGCCTTTGCCCACATGATTTTCTTGCCATCCTTCCTGTGCTGCTTTGAAAGGAAGTATGGCCCCTAGAAAAGCCATGTTTTAATCTAAATCCCATTTCATAAAAGCAGAATAATCCCTATTCAATACTGTATGTTTGAAACTGTGATCAGATCATCTCCCTGGAGATGTGATTTAATCAAGAATGGTTGTTAAACTGGATTAGGTGATGACATGCCTCCACCCATTTGGGTGGGTCTTGATTGGTTTATTGGAGTCCTATAAAAGAGGAAACATTTTGGAGAATGAGAGATTCAGAGAGAGTGGAGAATGCTGCAGCACCACGAGGCAGAGAGTCCACCAGCCAGCGAACTTTGGTGATGAAGAAGGAAAATGCCTCCCGGTGAGCTTCATGAAACCGGAAGCCAGAAGAGAAAGCTAGCAGATGACGCTGTGTTTGCCATGCGCCCTTCCAGTTGAGAGAGGAACCCTGACTGTATTCGCCATGTACCTGCTCACTTGAGAGAGAAACTCTGAACTTCATCGGCCTTCTTGAACCAAGGTATCTTTCCCTGGATGCCTTTGATTGGACATTTCTATAGACTTGTTTTAATTGGGACATTTTCTCAGCCTTAGAACTGTAAACTGGCAATTTATTAAATTCCCCTTTTTAAAAGCCATTCTGTTTCTGGTATATTTCATTCTGGCAGCTAGCAAACTAGAACACCTCTCTTCTTATATCACTTATGCTCATCCTTTAGCTCTCTGTAGCTCAGATGTGATCCCTTTAGGGAAGCTTACCCTGAGTCCTTAATCTAAACCAGGCGACCCTGATCACCTAAAAACCTTCTCATGGGGGGAACCATGTCCATAATGCATATGTAGTATATGAGTGATGATTTGATTGACATCTGTCTCCTTCACCAGACCAGGAGCTCCAGAAGGGCAGGAGCTGTGTTTGACTTGCTTCACTGCTGTATCCTAGAGCCTACCATAATGATGCATAAATACCAGACATGAATGAAATAGTTGAAAAGAAAAAAAAACAAATAGATGCTCTTGAATGAAAATCCTTTGGAGAAGAATATTCATGTTCAACCAGAATATCTACAATGTGGAGAGAGAGAAGCCGTAATCCTTTGAGCTCTTCCCTCCAGGGACAGACTAGTCTCGGCCTGGGAGTGTGACCAAGGACTCCTGGCACCAGTTTTAATAGCCAGAGGATGCGTTTAATGCAGTCAATAAGTAAGCCACCCCACCGATCCTGGGACGGATTGAAATGTCCTTCAGAAGAGACCTTTCGGGTGGGGAGTTTAGAGTCCTCCCATGCCGAGGACACAGAATTCTCCTGCAAGGTTTTAATCATCTATTTGAACAAGAAATGTTTTCCCCAAACCTTGCTTCATAAACAAGATCAAAGACAAACAAACGGCCCCTGTGTGGACATCTGATGGCTGGAAGATTTCATTGGGAGGCAACAGGGGACTCAACAGAAAAACACAGAGCTGAGAACAAGAAAAATCTCCGTGGCCTGATCCCATTGTCTCCATATAGGATAGTCACTAACACCTCTTCTCGTCTTCTCCCAGACTCCCCCTTCTCACTCGGGGCTCCTGGCTTTCCTTTGAATCTCTTCCCTTCACCCCTACTTATAGCTCAGGTCTTCTTTTCATTTATCAACCAGCACTCTTTTTTGGAGCAAGTTCTGTGCCAAGGCCTAAGCTATGGATGAGGAAACAATGGTGACCTTGCCCCATGGAACTTACCATCTCATGGGGAAGATGGAAACATAAGCCAACAGATAACTGTATATAAAGAGTCATTGTGCTGAGACTTTTGTGAAATGAAAATGCAGAGCTCTGCGAACAAAGAGGGAGCCCAGGCAAGGCTGCGGAGCAGGTGACACCAAGGCTGAGGCCTGATGGGCCAGTCGGTGTCATTCAAGCCACCGGGGTGAGGGGGAACAGCATTCCAGGCGGAGGGAACAATATGCACGGAGGACCTGAGGCAAGAAAGAGCTTGGCTGGAGTGTGGTGAGTGAGAGAGAGAGAGAGATGGACAGATGTTAATTGGCGTTTTGGGGATGGGGTGATCCAAGAGGTAAGTGAGTATGGATGCAAAGGAGAGGGAGGTTGCAGCCTCACATTTCAGCCTGGACATTAGGCTGCTCTTAGCTGGGAGTGCAGAGAGTGAAATGCAAGGCCTGGCTGGACACATTCCCCACTGGCCATTGGCTGAGAGTAAAGTCTTCGGCCTTGGGTGATGCTGCCAACTTGGCCTTTGCCTTCCAGGAGGTAGCCTGGGATTCCTGCCGTACGAGCTTGGCAGTGGATCTGTAAATGAACCCTGGGCCCAGAAACTCGTTCGAAGGGATCCATGGATATTGGACACGCTTCTGGGGTCCAGCCCAGATCAAGTACTTCCTGGTCAGGCGAAGCTTATACCAAATGAGAAGCAGAAGGGGAGACTCAGAGTAGAACCTGGCATTGGGTAATTGTGATGCCCAAGGAAGGTGGGGGAACCTGTATTAGTTGGTCAGGGCTCTCCAGAGAAACAGGACTGACAGGATATATGTACATATGACTATATGTAAAATTGTATGAGATATAGTATAGGAACTGGCTCACATGAACATGAGGACTGGCAAGTTTAAATTCCATAGAGCAGGCTGTAAGTTGGGAACTCCAATGAAAGATGTGATGAATTCCCCAGGAGAAGTTGGCCGACTGACATAGAGATAGGCATTCTTTCCGATTGCTGAAATCATGGTTTGTTCATTGAAGGCCTTCAGCTGACTGGATGAGACTTCTCTTATTGCTGAAGACAATCTCCTTTGTTGATTGTAGATGCCATCATCCATAGATGCAATCAATTGACTGATGATTTAAGTCCATAAGATACCATCATAGTATCAGCCAGGCCAGTGCTGGCTTGACCGAACAACTGGATACATAACCTGGCCAAGTAGACACATAAACTTGACCATCACACCCCCCAGCCCCTTCCCTCCCCCACCCAGTGAGGAAGTGACCTCGGTTCCCTCTTCCTACTCCTTTCCTTAGCATTGCCTGGGAAAACTTCAGCTACTGTGATGAACCATTTTGAACAGGAAATGGACAGAAGTTCTTCTCTGCTAAAGAAGAACGAGTGGTAGTGGGAAGTAGGGAACCATCGGATTCTTGAACTAGTAATGGTAAAGAGAGTAGCATTTATCCAAAAATCCATACTCGATAACCCGGCCATTAAAGGAACAAATCACGTGCAGTAATGGGGTGAATCTCATTGGCATCATGCTGAGCGTTATAGGCCAGAAGCACAGGGTACGTACTGTCTAATTCCATTTCAGTGAAGTTCTAGAATGGCTTAAGAAAACTGATGAAAATTCCGATTAGTGGTTGCCTCTGGGGAGACAGGAGGGGACATGAAGGAACTTTCTGAGGTGCTAGAAATGTTTTATATCTTGATCTGGGTGTTAGTTACATGCATGTATACATACGTAAAAGTCATCAAGCTGTACAGGTATACTTACTTTTTTTTAAAAAAAGCACTGGACTGGATTCTCTCTGGGTTTGCTTCTAATCCTTAGAGACCCAGGACATAGAACAGCTAACTGACCCTAATTTCTCTGGGACACTTTGAGGAATCCAAAGGCTCTGGACACTGACATGGGACAGCCAGAGTTACAGTGAAGCAGATATTGTGAGTAAAAGCAGAGAAAGCCAGTTGGTGGCAAGAAGTTGCACAGAGAGAAGGAAGGGAGGAAGGATAAAAAAGAGATTAAGAAGGGTAAAGAGTCAGAGAGACAGAGACAGACAGAAACTGAAATAGAAATAGACGCACACACATACACAGAGATAGGGAGACAGAGACAGACAGAAACAGAGCAAGACAGAGCACTGCATGTGGCCCCCATGAGGTTGCCACTTGGCCTCTGGTTGGGTCTTCAGCCCAGAACCTAGAAACACAACTGTGTAAGAACTTTCTATGCTCCCCTCTTGTCCTTGCATCTCCATGACCATCAGCTGTGCCTGCTTCCGACAAAGACCTGCTTCCCCCACACTGGTTTGAGGGAGTCCCTCCTCCTTGGGCAGCCCTGAAAGCATCTCCAAGGCTGCTGCCTTGGGTGTGGGCTCACCCCAAGGGCTGCAAACGTCTGAAGGACAGGAACCCCCTGCCATTCACTCTCCATCCTCTCATCCCCACGGCTGTCCCCAACAGTCAGTGAATAAGCATGAGTCAAATGGATGGGTTGGTTGATGAGCTCATTGTTCCCTCCAACTAGATGAAAGTGCTCACGTTCTTCAACTTGTCATTGGGACAGTGGTCCTGGGGCTTTCCTGCCAGGTCCTGGCTATAGGGGCACTGCCGGGCCCCCCCCCTCCTGCTGGGGCACTGTGCTGTTATACAGAACAACAGAGGATAAAGGCCAGATGAGCAGCCAAGGGAGGGCTTATGTGTGCTGGGCAAGCAAGGTGGATCCTAAATGAAAAGGTCATCCACCAAGCAGGCCCAGAAGTATTTAGAAAGGGGAGCTCACGGTGGGTTCTGGAACAAGGTGCAGACCTAAGACTGTGAATGAAGCAAGGTTATGGGAGGACCTTTGGGGGCTGATGTGGGGGAGAGGTCTGGGCAGGCGTGATCTGTTGCACAATTTCCCAGTGGTCATTGGATTTGGGCTGAGTGGCCAGAACCAAGATCCCATGAGAACCAGCTCTGTCCTTCAGCTTCTCCTCCCCCTGCCTTCCTGCTAGGCAGCTGGAAGCCCTGAGGTCTGAGGTGAGGAGATGAACTACTAAATCATCATATAAGGAGCTCAATTTCAGACTTAAGGGATGGCATCAGGTCCGGATTTGGATCGGACTTCTCTCATCCTCTGCCAAGATAGTTTCCTCTGAGAACAGCCCTAAACACATGCTGTCCATGCCCCAGTTTGGCCCCGGGGTGGCTGGGCTTTCTGGAGTCTGCACTGTCCTCAGCCACTTAGAACAAGCCCATGGACTTTATTACAGGCCGATGTTTGCCTGGCAGCCCAGCCTTGAGATTCGGGACTTTTCTATCTTTTTTGTTCCCAGACAGCCTGGTCTGGAGCCCTAGACTTTATGGAATGTGTTTTGCCTGTGTTCCGTGGGTGATACTAATGAGTTCTGAGTTCCCTTCTGTTCCCTCCGGCTAGGAGGTGGCTGCTGAGAGTGGATGGAGGATGTCTTAAATATGGTTCTTGTTTGCAAACCTCTGGCAAGAAAGGAGGGCAGGATGCCGTCTGCTGTAGGAGTTGCCTGGAGGGTTTTAGTGAACAGGCAAGATTGGTCTTTGCAGAACTGGGGAAAAAGCAAAGCTGGCTTTTCACTCCCCCACCCCTACCCCCACCACCTTCGTTCCATGTTGTTGTATTCATGGGAGTACAGTGAATATCTTATTTTGGGGGAAGTTCTGGTCTTATTACTAACTCGCTGTGTGACCTTGACCCATCCACTTACCATCTCTGTGCCTCAAATTCCTCACCCAACTATATCTCTTCCTACTTGGTAATTAGAGGTGTCTTTGAGCTCCAAACCTACCAATTCCCCTTAAGAAATCACAATTCTCCTTGCTTTTCAAAAATGAAGGACAAGAACTGGCTTGCAATAGTTTATCCCTCCTCTCGTCTTCCCAGCACCGTGAGCCTTGGTTTCTCCATAGGTGGAGTCGGCATAATCAGCCTCTCAGGCTGTGGAAGAATTAATGTGATAATGGGTTTGAAAGGGCTTTGCAAACAAAAAGTGAGCAATGCAAATATTTACACCAGCCTCTGCCCCAGGCCTTTCCCTTGTGTGCCACGTGCTGTGTCCAATCATTCATTTGCCTGTTTTGAGCTCCAAAGGCATGTCCTCTCTCCACAGGGCCAGCTGTGATGAGCAACCCTTACGGTCAGTGAGCATTTGGCCTTGTGCTAAAAATCACATCCTCTGGAGACTGAATCACGTCCTCCACAAGACATGTCTGAGTCTTAATCTCTGGTCCTATGGGGTGAACTCATTTTTTAATAAGCTTCAAAGGTTCCATGAAGATGAGGCCCAGCTGAATCAGGGTAGGCTTAAATCCTGTACGATTGGAGTCTGCATAGACAAAGGAAATTTGGACTTGGAAGTAGAAGCCAAAGTTGGAGAAAGGAGATAGACGGCCATGTGACAGAGGCAGAGAGTAATCGCCGGCAAGACATCATCCGAACACTGCAGAATTCAAAGAAAGCATGATCCTGCCAGCACCTTGGTTTTGGGCTTCCAGCCTCCCAAACAAGAACAATAAATTCTTGTTCTTTAAGCCAACCAGCCTGTGGTATCTGTTATAGCAGCCCAGTCAGTAGCTCTGTGAAGAGGGGACCACTACAGCCCCCACCTCACAGATGGGAAATTAGAAAACTTGATTCCAAAACTCTGCGCGTGGTTCTTATTCCTCTGCAAAGCTTACCTTTGTAGCTGGCATGTTTGTGTGTGTGTAGGTGTGTATACATATGTTTCAGTTTACTAAAGCTGCTGGAATCCAATTTACCAGAGACGGGTTGGCTTTTAGAAAGGGGAGTTATTAGGTTAGAAATGTACAGTTCTAAGATCATGAAAACATACAAATTAGGGCATCAACAAGAGGATACCTTCACTCAGGAAAGGCCGATGGCATCTGGGGTTCCTCTATCATATGGAAAGGCTGTTGTCCTTCTCTCCCAGCTTCTGATTTCAAGTGGCTCTCTCAGCTTCTGGCATCTCCCAGGGTACCTTCCTTCTGCTTCTCCAAACATCTGTGTCTCTTGGCTTCATCTCTCTGCCTTCTGTGTCGGCTCCAAGCTCTCTTTCTCTTCATGAGCTCTTTTAAGGACTCTAGTAAGCTAATAATTGAGAACCATCCTGAATGGGCAAGGTCACATCTCCATGGAAACACCTAATCAAAAGATCCTACCTATGATAAGTCTGCACCCACAAGATTGGATTTGAAGAATATAGCTTTTCTGGGGTACATAACAGATTCAAACCAGTAATGTGTGTATGTGTGTATATTAAATGAACTACTACATATAAAGCACTGGACCTGGAACATAGTAAGTTTTCGATAAATCTGTGTTATCAAGGCTTAGGGCTTCTTATGGTTTTTTAACTTATTTTTTTAATCAAGGTATAACCTTCAGCAAAATGTACAAATCTGGGCGATGCAATAGCGGCTCAGTGGCAGAGTTCTCGTCTGCCATGCCAGAGACCCAGGTTCAATTCCTGGAGCCTGCCCATGCGAAAAAAAAGTGCATGAATCTTAATCATGTAGCTTGATTAATATTTGCATGGGCATACATGCATGTAAACACCATCCAGATAAAAATATTGGACATTTGCAGCTCTCCAGCAGGCTCCCTCATGTCCCATCCCAATCAATTTCTCCACCCCACTCTGAGCCCCTGCTAAGTTAGTCACTGTTCTGGCTTCTGTCATCGCAGATTAGTTCTGCCTGGTTCTGAACATCATATAAATAGAACTTCTTTAGTTCAACATAATGTCTGTAGAGATTAATTCACGTCACTGCATTTAGCAATAGTTCTTCCCTTTTAATTGCTGTATAGGGTTGCAGTGTATGAATTTACCATAATGTCTGTTTGCATTCTCCTCTTGATGGACATCTGGTTGATTGCCAGTTTGGGGCTTTTATGAGTAAAGTTTCTATGAACAATGATTTTGTTGGCAATAACGGCAGTTGGTTTCTACCTAAAAGATAATTTGCTGAATCACAGCATATTCGCATTTTTAGCTTAATAAACACCACTAGTTTTCTAGAGTGATTTTATTAGATTATGATCCAAACAGTAATAACCGAGAGTTCCAGATTCACATCCTTGTTCCCTCATATTGGTTCCTCCAGAAGCAGATGCTGCAACGGAGTTTGGATCTTGAGATGTTTTATAGGGACCAGCACCTGTAAGGAAAGGGCGAGGGGCAGAACTGGGGACAGGGAGAAGTGGACCTGCCACGCCAGCCCCACAAAGCCCCAGCCAGCCCAGCACAGAGCTCTGGGGCAAAGATTGCTCATCAGTGTTACTTGCACCTGGGAAAGTGGGGTCCCAGACATGAGGTTCTCCGTAGGGAAGCATACCTTGAAGGAGGTGATGGCCAGAGACTATAGCTGGGCAGTAAGTCCTTCCTTGGAGGCAGATCTGGGCAGTGCGTCTCTGAGTCCCCTAAAATCACATTAACCTTTTAGTCGAGGTTGTGACAGCATCTTATGTTCTTTCTAATCTGCATTTCTGTGATGACCAATCATGCTTATATGCTTATTGACCATTTGAACGTCCTCTTTGCTGTTCAAGTCTTGAGATGTCTTTTTTTCTTATTGATTTGCAGAAGTTCTTTATATATTCTGGATATAAGTTCTTTTTCATATAATTATTGCAAACAACTTCTCTAGATCTCTTTCGTTTAAGAAGCTATGAAGATCCTCTATTTTCAAGAAACTTTGTTGTTATTCTGGAGATCTATGATTTATCTCAAATTAATCTTTGCGTATGGTCTGAAGTAGGAGTCAAGGTTCATTTCCCACCCCCCCATCTGGATAGCTAATCAAGCTAACACCATGGTTAATAAGATTAATTCTCCCTGTACCCACTCTCACCCCCCATATGCACACTGAATTGTAGAGCATCTTGTCAATCAGACAAGTGAATATGTGTGGATCTATTTCTGGATTCTTTATTCTATTTCTTGGCCCACTTGACTCTGATTATGCTATACCACAACATCTGTCTTACAGTGGCTTTATAAAAAGTCTCAGTATCTGGTAGTCTGAGTTCTCCAGCTTTATCCTTTTTTTGAGATTGCCTTGGATATTCTAGGTTCTTTGCATTTCTTTTTTTTTTTTAATTTTTTATTAATTAAAAAAAATTACAAGAAAAAAACACAAACATTCCCAACACATACACTCAGCAATTCACAATATCATCACATAATTGCATATTCGTCATCATGATCATTTCCCAGAACATTTGCATCAATTCAGAAAAAGAAATAAAAAGACAATAGAAAGATAAAACAAAAACAGAAAAAAATATTTTATATACCCATACCCCTTATGGTTCTTTGCATTTCAATATAACTTTTTAAACCAGTGTGCCAATTACCTCAAAAATACTTGCTTGGATTAAAAAAAAATTTTGCTTTGCTTTTTTTTTGCATGGGCAGGCACCAGGAATCAAACCCAGGACTCTGGCATGGCAGGCGAGAACTCTGCCTGCTGAGTCACTGCGGCCAGCTCCCCCCTAATTTTTTTTTTTATTAGAGAAGTTGTAGATTTATAGAAAGAGCATGCAGAAAATATGTTTCCGTATAGTCACCCCCATTTTTAACATTTTGCTGTAGTATGGTATTTATGCTGTGATTGAGGAGAGAATACTATTATAATTGTACTATTAACTGTAGTCCGTAATTTACATTAGAGCTCACTATTTATACTGTACAGTCCTAGCATGGCAGGTTTTTAAAATTTTTTATTTTACTTGCTGGGATACTGATTTGATCTGCATTGAATATACAAATCAATTTTGACAGAACAGGCATCTTACCAATATGAAGTTGGCCAATCAATGAACATGCTATACTCAACTTATCTAAGTTCTTTAATTTCTCTGCAATGTTTTGTAGTTTTCAGTATAGAGGCCTTGGCTTTCTTTCATTAGATTTGTTCACAGGTATTGGATGGTTTTGGGTATCATCATAAATGGCATTTTAAAACTTTCATTTTCTAATGGTTGTTAGTATACAGAAATTCAGTTGATTTTTTATATTGGTGATATCCAGCAAACTTGCTAAATGTACTTATTAATTATAATGCTTTATAATTATTTTGGATTTTATCCATGTAAAATGATGTTATCTGAAATAATGAGTTTTTCTTTTTCCTTTCCAATCTTTATTCTTTGTATTTTTATTCCTTGCCTTATTGAAATGACTGGGTCCTTCAGTTCAATGTTGAATAGAAAAAATAGCAATGGGCATTGTTTGCTTTTTCCTGATCTTGTTGCTGATGTTAGCTACATGTGTTTTGGGCTGATAGCCTTTATCAGATGGAGGAAGTTCTCTTTCTGAGAGGTTTTATCACAAATGGGTATTGAAACGTATAGAACATTAGCTACCATGAATGAGAATCAAATGTTTTTATGCATCTATTGAAATAGACATATGAATTTTTCTCCCTTATTGTGTTAATGTGGTGATTTATATTAATTTATTCTCAAATGTTAAACCAACCTTGCATTCCTGAGATAAACCCCATTTGGTAGTGATGGATTATCTTTTTCAGATATTGATGGATTTGGTTTGTGAGGATTTTGCTCAAGATTTTAGCTCTGTATTCAATTTTCTCTTATTGACCAGAACCTCGTAACAGCTTCATTCTTTTTCTCCCCTCCTGCCTTTTGTACTATTGTTGCCACAGATTTTACTTCTACATATATTATAAATCCCATACATCATTATTTTTATTCTTCTGAACAATCAATATTCTTTAATGGTTACCCATTAAAAAGATATTTACCTTTCTGGTGGTTTATGCTTTCCTCAAATTCTGTGTACCCATGTGGGATCAGCTTTTCTACAACCTGAACAACTAACTTTCTTTAGGGCCATGTTCCTTCTGGAGTCTCTATGAAAGGCTTAGTTTCCTTGCTGTTTCCAGTTTACAGAGGACTTTTGCATTTCTTGGCTGGGACACTCTTCCTTTATCTTCAAAGTCAGCAATAGCCAATTAAGTCTTTCTCATGCTACGTCACTGCGACACTGACTCTTCTGCCTCCCTCTTCCATGTTAAAGACCCTATAATTGCATAGCACCAACCAGATAATCTGGGACAATCTCCCTATTTCAAGGTCAACTGATTTGAAATTTAAATTCCATCAGCAACATTAAATCCCTTTTTCCATGTAATGTAATGTTCTTGAGTTCCAGGGATTAGGATGTGGGCGTACTTGGAAAGTCATTTATCCTTCTTATCACACATACATTTGCCTTTTTGACTGAATCCCACATCTCTTTTGCTTTTTATTTTCCCTTTTTTTTTTTCATTCTTTCCTCTCTGCACATTTCCATTTGGATACCTTTTTATTGACTTGTCTTTGAATTCCCTAACCTTGTCTTTTGGTGTATCCTTTTTGTCATTAAACCCATCCAAGAAGTTCTTAATTTCAGATACTGGTTTTTCCATCCTCGAATGTCCATTTGATTCTTCTTTTATATTCCAATATTTTCATCTCTTCTGTCCATATTTCCTTCTACTTTCTTTAATGTAATTATATCCTATTTTGAAGTCCTTATCTACTACCTTGAACATCTCTATCACTTTTCTCCTTCTGTTATCTGTATTTCCTCTTAATTATTAGTCACATTTTTCTACCCCTTTATGTTTTACTGTATGCTAGATATTTTGTAGAAGGGAACTGTAGAGGCTGTCAATGATCTATCTTCTGCCAGAGAGGATTCTCTCCTTTTATCTGTGAGGCAGATAGCATGAGGGACTGTTAGCAAAACCCCATCCATCTCTGGTTCATCCTTGTTTCTTGGTTTGACCCTTATAGGCTATTGATTGAGAACCTAGTAGACTTCTGTCTTTTCCATCTTGAAAGACTGCAGGAGATTCATTGACACCCTGCAGATACTTTGAACATAGTTTTTGAGCTTCCCACCCTTTGCATCATCACAGTTTGTCAGATGCCTTGATGTGGAGACTGATGTTATGTTTGAGCTATTCCCCTTCCCTTCTCCAACTGGGTCTTTGCCTCTGAAGCACCACAAAAGATGTGGGAGATTTCACTCTGCTTTCTGGCCCATCCCCCAGCTTCCCGTGCAGCCCCGGATCTCAATATATGTCCCCTTTGGGGAAAATGGGTAAGCATTTTGGCTTCCTCTAGTTTCCATCCGCTCTTCCAGCCCTACATGGATACCAAGAGCTCCTCTGGTTTCTCTTTCCCTCCACCAAGTGCCTCTGCCTGGTCCAAGTCTGATTCGCAGAAGGAGGATTGGATTAGAGTTCGTCCAATCTTTGTTGTCCCCATAGCTCTCCAACATCTTTGGAATTTTATGATTTTTTAAAATGCCTTTTTTGCAGTGAGAGCCTTAGCCTTCCATGATCTATTATGTCTTGTCTAGAAGCAGAAGGACCCTTATAATTTAAAAATCTTAAACAATGACGACAAAATGCAACACATAATCCTGGACTGGCTATAATAATGGAGGAGAAAGGACCCAAAAGGACATTATTGGGATGTACGAAAAAATTGCAATATAGATTGCAAGCTTTATATCAAAATGTTACATTTCTTGAACTTGGTGCCTGTACTTAAGATAGCGACTTGAGCAAATATCCTTTTTAAAGAAATGGTCAGGGAAGAATTTAGAGTGTTCAAGGAACATGATGTATATAACAACTCTCAAATGTTTATAAAACAGATACATAGACAGACAGGTAAGCAAATAGATGGAGTGGGAGATAGATGGAGAGACAGAATGATAGAGCAAATGTGATGATAAATGTTAAAACTGGTGGACCCAGGAATCTAGAAGTCGGGTATGTTGGAGTTCTCTGTATGAGTTCTGTATTATTTTTGCAACTGTCCTATAAGTTTGAGATTATTTCAAAATAAAAAGTTTAAGAAAAAAATTATCTCTTTTTTTTCATTTACTTGACCGTAGAGGTCCTTTAGAAAATATCTACCAGTTTGTCAGTTGGGCTAAGGGTATGAAGAGACTAATAAAAATAACAGCGAACAATTTCCATGCTTAATAAGAGCCAGACACTTCACTTTTTATTAGCTCACTTCCTCCTTACAGCAACCCATTGAGGTCAGCACTATCACTATTCCCACCTCACCCATGAGGAAACTGAGGCCCAGAGAGGTTAAGTGGCTTACCTAAGGTCACTCAGCTGGTGTTTGCGCTCAGCTCCCATTGGCTTAGAAGCTCTGATTTTATACTACCTGTTGCCTCTCAAAAGCTGGGAAGTGGTTTGTGGTTTGTCTCCGGCCTGGTTGAGGCTGGATGAGATAGCTGCATGAGGACTAGAATGTGAGATAACCCCCAAAAAACAGGTCAGTCTCTTTGACCACAGATGTCAGTCCTTGCAAACACCCCTGCTCACTCCTGGCGAGGACTGAAATGTTTTCTAAATGAAAACTGCCCTTGTATGTAGAAGCACATGCCCGGCTCTGTACTGGGCATTGTGGGCAGACACAAGACACAGGTCCTGCGCTGCCTCTCCCTGGGGGCTCTCGGGTGTCCCCATGTGTCCTGCCGTCACACAGCTCTTAGCAGACACGGGCTCTCTCTCTGCTGGCCTGTGCCTCTCTCCTCCACCCCACAGCATGCCCCTGTCAGGGACCAGAGGCCCGTGGGAGCCGTCGGACCATGGGCAAACGGGGAGAGCAGTGGAAAGTCAAACAAATGATCCCTACCCTCACCCGTTTCATCCCTTGCCCTGTTGTCTTGTGATTCTTGGCCTTCCAGATACGGTCTGGGAAAACTGGAAGCCAAAGAAGCCAGGAACGGGAGCTGCCCCAGGCCATTTCTGTCCCTGGGTCTCCTTGCAAGGGGTTTCTGCGTTGATGGGAGCGACTGTAGCTTGTGGGCAGTCGGGGGAGGGGGTCTGTCTATTTTGGGCTTGGCTCAAAGATTCAAACTCTCCAATTCCCACACTCACTGCCTCCAGAGAGGGCCGTGGCACTTTTTCTTTCTGCTGCCACTGCTTGGGCTCCTAAGGATTTTTTATCTCATTGCCTTCCATGACATGTCTCTGTCCAGCCAAACTTGTGTAGAAGTTGGGAATCTTTAGGTTACAAGCGACAAAACCAAGTGCAAACTAACCAACCAAAAAAGGGGTGGGGGGGTGGGGATTTACTGGTTCGCAAATCTGAAAAATGAAGGCTGGGGGCACTGGCTTTGGTGTGATTGGATCCGGGGGCTCGATGGCGTTGGAATGTGAGGCTACAGTGGTTTGGAGCTGTCCTGTACCCCAGACAAGGCTAAGTTCTTTGAATCCATTCCTGTGGGTGCAGATCCGTTGTAGGTGGGACCTTTTGATTAGGTGACTTCCACTGAGATGTCACCCACATGATTCAAGGTGGGTCTTAATTTACTTACTGGAGTCCTTTATGAGAGGATAAAGGACACAATGAAAAAGCCCAGAGAGCTCAGAGAAGCTAAGAGATAAAATTATGGGAAGCTCATAGAGAAAAGTCCCAGAGAAGCTAAAAGAGGACGCACTGAAGCTCAGAGAGGACGACATGGACCCAGAAGCTGAAAGCAATGAAACCCAGGAGAGAAGGAGCAGCAGATGCCAGCCATGTGCTGTCCCCGTGTGACAAAGGGGCTCCAGATGCCAGCAGCCTGTCTTCCGAATTCAGGCCTTGTCCTGTTAATGCCTTGACTTGGAAATTTTCATTTCATTCATTAAGAACTGTAAATTGTAAGTTAATAAATTCCTTTTGTAAAAGCCAACCCATTTCTGGTATATTACATTCCAGCAGCTCTAGCAAACCAAAACAGCTCTGCCTGGCTCTTGGATTTCCTTCTGCTGAATGGGCTCCCTTCTCAGATGAACTTTTCCCCTGTGGTGTTAAAGAAGGCTCTCAACGCCTCCAGCTGACATCTTCTGGGGGTCTCTTGTTTACTCCAGTGGAAAGACAGTACCCTTTTTCAATAAATGGGGCAAAACTACCAGGAAGGGCTCACTGACCCAACCCAATGCATGTGCCATATTGGGCGATTGCCCCACTGGGAACCACATCGTCTGAGAATGCGGGAGGGTTGGGTTCTGGGACAAAAAGAGGCAGTTGGAACCAGAACTAAGGGTATGGACAGACAAAATTACCAGGTGGGGTCACAGTGGCTTAGCAGGCAGAGTTCTCGCCTGGCATGCTGGAGACCCGGGTTTGATTGCCGGTACCTGCCCATGCAAAATAAATAAATACATAAAAAATTACCAGGTGCCTCCTCTACCAGCTGTCCACCACAATTTTTTTCCCCTTTCTAGACTTTTTTTTTTTTTACCTTAGTTTCAATATTTCTCTTTCTTCGATCCTCATCTCCCCCTGAAAGCCTTCCTTGGCCTTCCAGTCCCCACAGACTTCCACCCTCTTTGAATCCACTATGTACTAATGACTTATAGAATTTATTTTATCTTAAAATGAGAATAATGTGACTGTTTTCTTCTGATCACATCAAAATAATACCTGTTCCCCAAACAAATCAGGAAATATGAAGACGAAATCCTGTTTCCCAGAGAAGGCTTCCTTGAGGAGGTGGCAGGAGAGGAGGAGAGAGAGGGAGTGAGAGAGGGGGGTTGGTGGTACAGAATGAGGTAAGGAGAGGCTGGAGGGCCACGGCCAGGAGGCTGGCTTTTATCCCTCACAAGATGGAAAGCTGGTGAGGGGGGCTTGCAGCAAGGTGGCCTGGTCGACACTTGGGAAAGCTCTCTTGACTGTGCAGTGGAGAATGTATCAGTGCACAGTGAGATTGTGGGAAGCTATTGGGGTCACCCAACTAGAGGTGACATAAGGGAATGGCCACGGAGAGGGAGGAAAGAAGGTGAGCTCTCGGATGAGTTGCTTAGGGGTGAGGGCATGTGTGGGGGGTTGGGGAGTGAGTCATTTCTAAGTTTTGGGCTTGAATGGAGCACCATTTACTGCCATGATGAAGAAGAGGAAGTAGCAGAACTTCTTTCTAGATGGAAACACCAAATGGATGCATGCTCACATTTTGCCAAAATTGGGTGGTATTACTTTTCTTTCACCACTCAACTGATCATCTTTTCCTATTAATAATGTATCATGACGGCATCTTGGCAGTGACCGCGTTACTGTGCCATAATGTGAACATACCTAAACTTCTTAAAACCAGTTCCCCCATGAATGGACACTTAATTGTTTCTGTACTTCTCGTGTAGGACTTGACTGGCTCCCAGATTGCCTTGTTTCTCAGTCAGTCATTTGTCCCTTTGTCTTGTCTCTTGACTTTCGTCCAGGTCACCCTCTCTCTGCAGCTCCCCTATGCGCCATGCATTTTGGCCACTAGGTGGCGATGTTGCACAGTGTCCCTCCGGGGTTCCAGTCCGCCGGGGAGACTCCTTCTCGGTGCTGGGAGGTCCTTCGCACCCGGAGCCCACCCAGAACCGAACTGGGAGCCGCTTGGGGGGCGGATCCCACATTTTTTTTTAAGAAATATCGCTTTGTTATTCAAGTCCATGGCTTCCCAGACACTATTATAATTTAGAAAGAGGTGACCTTTGAAGAAAAAAGTCACTTTAATGAAAAATAGCAGATACATCATGGTAGTAAAGTTGGAGAAACATCGGCTTCATTGTAAAGCGCTTCCTTCCAGCTATGGATGTAGATAAGAAAGTAAAATGAATTCGTAAAAAAGAAATCTTAAAATCATAGACTCTTGGAGCCATAGAAATAGAGCTTTAGAACTTAGCTTTGTTGACTGTCTTTTCAAAAATACAATGGGAAGGCAATACTTATAAAATAATCTTACCATTGCAACTCTTGGAATCCATGAGAACTTGGGATCAGGGCAATGTGGGAGATTAGACTTAGGGAATCCTAAACTCCCACACTCTTAGAAGGTGAAGAGATCTAGTCTAGGCCCCCTTTTTTTCAGAGGAGGAAATCCCAGCCCAGAAAGAGATCCTGAGAGGCTTGCAGGGAAGCCCTGCTGAAAGGGCTCACGCAGACTAGTTTTTCTCAAGAGTAGGCAGAACCCTCTTCCCTTCTGCCTCTTCTGTCCCTGGTGACCTTGCACATCCCTCCAACCCCCTGAAGCTCAGGGTTTCCGACAGCAGGGCCCCTCCCAGGGGCCCCCACACCTGTGCTTTCTTTTCTCTTTATCAGCACTCACTCAGACCATTTCCTTCCCTAGGGCTCCTTCTCCATGCTAACTAATCTGATGGGCTAACTAACCCATGCCACCTCTTATTCGCTGGCGAATGAGTGATTTATATGAGCACGTGGCCTCCCTCTCAAGTTACATGTGCTTCCCAGAAAATGTTGGAATCTACACGGTGGTCCTGGTGGTGGCATTTTAGGCAGTGTGGCCAGCCAGTGAGGACAATGTCTTGAAGGTATGATTGGGGATAAGGTGTCTTTTGCTTCCAGGCTTAATTTTCATTCTTCATCCTCACCTGGGAATGAAGAGATTGGACACTCAAGGAAAACTTCTTGGTTATATGTTCTCAAAGTTTAGATGCTGAGCCAAAGATCAAACTCATTAGCTTTCAGAGTTGTGAATTCTTACAAATCCTTCCCATTTTTCAAGACACAGCTTAGCAGTGGGGGCCACCAAACCAATAGGCTGAGTCTCAATCTTGGGGTTCGCCCCTATGAAATTTATCCCCGCAAAGGATAGGCTAAGCCTACTTAAAATTAGTCCTAAGAGAACCTCTTTTTGTTGCTCAGCTGTGTCCTCTTTCTCTCTAAGCCAGCTCGGCAGGTAGACTCACTGCGCTTCCCCTCTCTACGTGGGACATGACTCCCATCAGTGTGAATCTCCCTGGCAATGTGGGACAGAACTCCTGGGATGAGCTGAGACCTGGCATCAAGAGATTGAGAAAACCTTCTTGACCAAAAGGGAGAAGAGAGAAATGAGACAAAATAAAGTGTCAGTGGCTGAGATTTTTCAATTAGAGTTGAGAGGCTATCCTGGAGGTTATTCTTATGCATTATATAGATATCTCTTTTTAGTTTATGTGATTCTTTTTTTTTCTTTTGCAAAGGCAGGCACTGGGAATAGAACCTAGGTCTCCGGCCTGGCAGGTGAGAACTCTGCCTGCTGAGTCACCGTGGCCTGCCCCCAGTAGCGTTGAGTCTTGAAAACAATTGTATAAAGATATACTTTTACAATGTGATTGTGTGATTGTGAAAACTTTGTGTCTGATGCTCCTTTTATCCAGGGTATGGACAGATGAGTAAAAAAAAAAGGGATAAATAAATAATAGGGGAGACAAAAGGTAAAATAAATTGGGTAGATGGAAATAGTAGTGATCAATGAGAGGGAGGGGTAAGGGGTATGGGATGTATGAGTTTTTTCTTTTTATTTCTTTTTCTGGAGTGATGCAAATGTTCTAAAAAAATGATCATGGTGATGAGTACACAACTATGTGATGATATTATGAGCCATTGATTGTACACCAGGCATGGACTGTATGTGTGTGAAGATTTCTCAATAAAAATATAAAAAAAAAAAAAACAGCTTAGGTGTCACCTCTTCTAAGAAGCCTTCTGGGCTTGCTCCTGCCCCAAAGCTAAATATCTTCTGGGAGTGTCACACGGGTACCTCCTCCTTTGTCTCCTAAGCTTACACTCCCAGTTGTGCTCACTAGTGATTGTTGTGCTTCTGTCTTGGCATTAGTATTTCAGCGACACAGGATTTGCCAACCCGAGGGCCCACAAGGGACAGCAGATAATATAAATGAGTTCAAAATCCTAGAGACTGCAGTAAACCAAAGGATATGTTTAAGGGAATGGCTACTCTTCAGCTCCCAGCCCTACCCTAAGCAACACTGATCTGCTTTCTGCCTCTGTAGATTTCTCTGTTCTGGACTCTCCTATGAATAGAGTCACATCACATGGGCCTTTTGTCTGGCTTCTTTCACTTCCCACGTTTTCAGGTTCTATCTTCGTTCAGCCCAGCCAGTGTGGCTATCTGGGAATGAAGGCCCTGCGTTGTCAACTCTCCAGAAACCTGGAGTTTTAAAGTAAAATCTCACCAGTTTAAGAGTGTGGATAGTTATTTCAAAATTAAAATATCTTGTTTCAAGGCCAAATAAAACCCATCCACAGTTTTGTTCCTTTAATCAATACTTTGGTGTCGCGGCTGTAGGTCTTTATTGATTGGTTGCGTTTGGGTGCGTGTAGAGTAGACAGCAAGGGTAGTTTTTAGCAGTCATGACGGCTGCTGTTACTACTTATCCATTGATTTTTAGAGCATCTTGGCAGGCTCACATGTGTTAAGCTTTTTTAAAAAGCAACTTTATTGAGATACAATTCACATGCCATTGAATTCATCAATTTAAAGCGTACAATTTAGTGGGTTTTAGCGTATTCACAGATATGTGCACCATCACCACAGTCAGTTTTAGAATATTTTCATCATCTCAAAAGAAAAGAAAAGCCCATACCCTTCAGCTGTCACTCCCCTATTCCCAGCATCCCCCACCAAACATCCTCATCCTAGCCCTAAGCAGCCACTAGTCTGCTTCTGTCCCTGTAGATTCCCTATTCTGGACTTTCCTTTGAATGGAATCATAATAGTTGGCCTTTTGTGTCTGGCTCCTTCCACTCAACATGTGTCTTTAGGGTTCATCCATGTTGTCACATGCATCTGAACTGCATTCCTTTCTATGGCCGAATAATATTCCATTTATGGAGACACCACATGTTAGAGCATTCTGAATCCTACATTTCCAAAGGTTTTTTGCAGAAGTCACAGGCATTTTTTTAAAAATCTGAACCTCCAGTTCTTTGACACACCTTCAATCCAGAGGTGGGGCCTGACACAGACCCCTTCTTCCCTTGGAACCTGGATTCCTTGATGGCTTAACTAATTGAATACTGCTGAAGTGACACTGCCAGTTTCTGGGCCGCTCACTCTTGGAATCCAGCCACGCTGCCCTGAGCAGCCGAAGCAGCCCGTGAAGAGGCCCCTGGAGAGGAGCCCAAACCCCCTGCCCTTAGCTCCAGCCGCCAGCCAGCGTCAACTTGCCGTGAGCACATCCTCTTTAGAAATGGATCTTCAGGCTTCTAGCCAAGCTGCCCCAGTTGATACCTTGGAGCAGAGATGTGTGTTCCCCATTAAGCCTTCTTGAATTTGGTAGGTGCACGAGCAAAATAAATGACTGATTTTTTTTTAAGCTACTAAGTGCTGGGATCATTTGTTTCATAGCGATAGATAGATACCTGGAGCCTCAAGGGATGGGTCGGAATCCTGGCTCCCCTTGACACCAACAACGGGGTCCTTTGTCTCTGGACCCAGTCTCCTCATTTAGAAAGTGGAAGTCTGGTCTGGGCCCACGCGTTACTTGGAACCAGGGGCTCGCTGATGTGTAGCTGGTGGGAATTTCAGGAATGGGCGCCCCCACCTTGGAAAGCAGTTGGGCCTTGTCTAGTGAAGCAGGAGGTGCGTAGAACCTACAGCCTGGTGGTCACACTCCTAGATCAATGTTTGCACACAGCGAACGTTGCAAGGAGACAAGTGCAAAGAAACCCACGGCAGCTGATTCGTGATGGCAAACAACTGGAAATAGCGTCCCGTCCATCAACAGGAGGATGGCTTCTTGGATTGTGGTTTACTGGTTGACTGTAGAACACTCACACAGTGTAATCCCACTTGTGTGAAGTTTGGAAGGAAGTAAAGCCAATAATATTGATGGGTGCGGATTTGCCTGTGAAAACAAATAAGGAAAAGGGTAAGCCCCAGGCTCCGGGAGCAGATTTCCCTGGGGAGGGAGGGGGAAGCAGTCAGGGTGGGTCTCGGGAACTGCTACTATATCTCACTCCGATCTTTGAAAAAAGGAGGAGAAGAAGGTGGAAGGAGGAGAAGAAAGGGGAAGAAGAAATAGCAACAGCATGTTAGAATTTAATAGAGCTCAGGGAGGAACCATGGGTGTTTGTTTTATTATTGTCTGTAATTTGCTATACATTTGAAGTAATCCCTAATTAAAAAGAGCGGGTTTTCTAAACAATGGATTGAAGCCGAGGATGACCGAAGTCTCTTCTGAGTCACCCAGAAGCTGCTGGTCGTCGTGAGGGGTGCACCCATGTCCTCCACGCTGCCCATCACGGGTCTGGCTCCAAAGTGCATCTCCCAGCCTTAGAATTGACTAAATAGTCCAATTCCCCCCGTGGCCACTTTGTGTGTGTGTTAGTGTGCCCCTGTGTGCACGAGTGTGCGTGTGCATGTGTGTGTGTCTGAGTGTGCAAACGCACATGCACATCCCAGAGGGTCTCCTGCTGCTCTGCCCGCATCCCAGCCTCACAGCCCCTCTCCCTCCCGCGCGCTCCCCCCAGGCAGCCATGCAGGGCGCTTTCCAGGTGACAGTGTGAAGTGCAGTGGACCGCTGCACCCGAGTGGCCTTGGACCTTGAGTTTGGGATTCCTTGTATGCAAAGAGTATGTGAGGGTAGGTACACGGTTTTCAAGTTCCCTCTGAACCTCTGGCATCCTTTTTGTCTCTGTGCCCCAGACAGCACCTCCTACCAAGGAGCTAGCAGCAAGCATGTTTATGGAGCACCTTATCGGGTTTTCTCATTTAATCCCACAACAGACCCCTGCAGGGCGGGGAGTCCGAGGGTCAGCCCTTTGGCTTTCACCCTGCATCTCTGTTCTCCCAGCAACCTTGATCCATTTTGCCTATTTTGAAACTCTGCACAAATGATACGATACAGTGGACTCTCTTTTCCTGGCTTTTTTGTCCATCCCTTTTGGAGATTCTTCATTGCATGTCACTGTACTTTGGTTTTATTCATTTTCTTACGTTCTGGAGGCTAGAAGTCAGACATCGAGGTGTTCTGAGGGCCACGTTCCTTCTGAAGGCCTAGAGGAGGATCCTTCCTTGCCTTTTCCAACTTCTGGCGGTCCCGGGTGTTCTTGACTCGTAGTGGTGTCACTCCAACCCCCACTTCCGTCCTCATGTGGCCATCTTCCCTCTGCATCTGCAGCTGTATTAGGGTTCTCCAGAGACACAGAATATTAAGAATATTAATGAAATATTAAAAATACTAAGAAATGGAATATTAAGAGATTCATTATGGGGATTGGCAAGTTTGAATTTCATAGGGCAGGCCATAAGTTGGAAACTTGAGGAAGGCAACGCTGAATTCCTCAGGAGAAGGTGGCTGGCTGAAATGGAGTTAGAAATTCTTCTTTCTGATTTCCAAAGTCTTTAACTCTGGCTTTAAGACCTCCAACTGAAAAATTAAATAAATAATAAGGGAGACAAAGAGTAAAATAAATTGGGCAGATGGAAATACTAGTGGTCAATGAGAGGGAGAGGTAAAGGGCATGGGATTCATGAGTTTTTTTTTTTAATTTCTTGTTCTGGAGCGACGCCGATGTTCTAAAAAATGATCATGGTGATGAACACACAACTACGTGATGATATTGTGAGTCATTGATTGTACAGCATGTATGGATTGTTTGTATGTGAAGGTTTATCAATAAAAATATTTGGAAAAACAGAAATGTTTTTGTTTTTCCAACTGATGGAAAACTGATGGATGGGATGAGGAGACATCCCTCAGTGTTGAGGGTGAGCTCCCTTGTTGATTGTAGGTGCATTCAACTGATTATAGTTGCAGGTCCATCTAGGAAACATCCTCACAGTAACAATGAGGCCAGAACTTGCCTGACCAAACAACCAGACCCCATAACCTGGCCCAGTGAACATATGAACGTAAGCATCACAGCATCTACATCCAAATTTCCAGTTTCTTATAAGGTTACAAGTCACACCGGGTGTAGGGCCCATTCGAATCCGGTGTGACTTCATCTCAACTAATTACATCTGCAAAGACCCTTTCTCCAAATAAGGTCACTTCCACAGGTCCTGGGGGTTCAAATCTGAGTACGTTTTTGGGGGTACAGAGTTCGATTCACAACATACGGGTATGCCAAAAATTGCCCCTTTCACCCGTTGAGGACCTTTGGGCTGTTCCCATGTTTTGAAGCTGGTTGACTTTCTGGAGCTTCTGTTGATGGGGCACTTCCTGGCTGAGCCCATGGGAGACTCCCGGTGGGCCCTGAGAGAGAAATGCTGTCGTGCTCCCCATTTCAGGGAAGGAAACGGAGGATGAGATGAGAAACTCAAGCACAGGCTCAGTGAGTTGCTCCAAGCCCTGCCTCCTCTCATCTCCACACAGAAGCCCCCAGCTCAGACCTCATCACCTCTTTCATTATCACCTCCTCGTTTGTGTGTTTCCTATTTTCTTCCCCTTCTCCAAAAAGCCTCATGAGGACAGGGCTTGGTGCAATGCAGGAGCTCTGTGGCTGTGTGCTGACAGCCGGCCTGACTCAGCCTCTCTGCACCCCACTTCCTTCTCTCCACCAGCCCAATGGCCTCCAGGCTGGACGCCTTCCTTCCTCTCGGTGCCCCAGGGCCCAGCACAGACCCGAGGTGGAAATCATCCTGGCTGGGCTGGAGGGCCTGCTCGTTAAATGCCGCAGACTCGAAGTGGGAGCTCGGGCAAGCCAACTCACCTCTCTGTGCGTTGTTTGTGCAATAGGGATTCCGTTGAGTTAATCCCTGTGAAGGGTTTAGCTGAGTGCCTGGCCCTCGGCTGTCCTATAATTATCCCTGCTTTTCCATGGCAGTGGAGGTGAGGGAGGCAGGGATTCCCAGGCCCTGTCAGCTTGGGTGCTCCACCTGCCCTGTCAATTATTCTTTTGTGTTTCTAGCCTCCCTTAAGCTTAGTAAAATATTGACTTCCCGATAAAATCTTTGTCCCCAGAATGGTCTCCACTTTCTCTTCTGGACTGGCCCTTCGCCATGCAAAATGGCTTCTCAGTTCCCTCACTGCCTAAGGGCCCACTTATAGCATTTCAAGAAATTAAATAAAAAGCTTTAAAAGATGCACACAGTAAAAAATTCAAGTCCCAGGAAGAAAACTGTACACCTGCCACCAAGCTCCTTCCCACGTGGCTACAATAGTGCCAGTTCCTCTTGTATCTTTCCAGAAATATTCTGCCATGAAGAGAGCCACTTCTGCATTTATAATTTGCACAAATAATACTCCCTAAATACATTTTCTGCCCCTAGCTATTATTTTTTATAGCAGAAAATTTTAATTGAGCAAAGCTGTTTTGGTTTTCTAGGCTGCTGAAAGCAGATACCATGAAATGGGTTGGCTTAAACAATGGGAATTTATTACTTACAGTTTGAGTCTGTGAAAATGCCCAAATCAAGCCATCTTCAACACGATGCTTTCTTCCCAGAGACTGGCTGCCAGAAATCCTTGGCTCTTCTGCCACATGGCATGGCTTATAGTAGCATCTGCTGGTCTCTCCCTTCTTTTCCGGGTTTTGTTGATCTCAGCTTGGCTTTTTCTATTTTCTCTCTGTATTCATTTCATTTATAAAGGAGTTCAGTAATAGGGGTAAGTCCCATCTTGAATGAAGCAGGTCACACTTTAACTGAATAGCCTCACCAAGAGGTCCTACTTACAGTAGATTCACACCCACAGGAATGGATTAGACGTAAGAACATGCTTTTCTGGGGTCCGCCACAAATCCCAAACCAAACCTACTTTTCTTTTTTTTTTTGGGGGGGGGGGTGCCTGATCCGGGAATCGAACCCAGGTCTCCCACATGGAAGGCAAGCATTCTACCACTGAACCACCCCTGCACCCGAAACCTGCTTAAAAAAATAGTTTCAGACCCACAGGGCATTGCAAAAGTAGTACAGAGTTCTCATGCACCTTTGACCCTGCTCCCCTCAGCAGTAACATTTTATGTAATCCTAGTACACTGTCAACACCAGGAAATTGACATTGGTACAGTGTGATTAGCTCAGATACAGGCCTTATTCGGATTTCAATGGTTTTCATATGCAATGATCGTTTAGTTTTGTCCTGTGTTCTGGTGCATAGTTCTATGAAATTTTATCACCTGGTTAGATTGTGTAATCATCAGGATACAGAACTGTTTCATCATCACAGAGAAACTCCCATGTGTCAGTGCTTTAAAATCACACCCTCTGCTAGCTCTATCTCCTGGCAACCATTGATACATTCTTCATCACTATAATTAGAGCACTTTGACAATGTTATATAAATCAAATCGTATATTATGTAACCTTTTGAGATTGGCATTTTTTTCTTTTTTGCTTAGCATAAGGCCCTTGAGATCAATCCAAGTTGTGTTTAGCAAAGTTCATTCCTTTTTTCTTTTTCTTTTTGCATGAGCAGGCACCAGGAATCGAACCTGGGTCTCCGGCATGGTAGGTGAGAATTCTGCCTGCTGAGCCACTGTGGCTCATCCAATAGTTCATTCCTTTTTTATTGCTGTGTAGTGTTCCGTGGTGTGGAGGCACCACCGTTTGCTTATGCCTTTATCCATTGAAGGACATTTGTGTTGCTTCGTTTTTTGGTGGCTATGAATAAAGCTAATGTGAAATTCCCGTAAAGGTTTTTGCATGAGCCTAAGTTTTCCTTTTTCTAGGATAAATTACCCAGAAATTACAATGGCTGAGTTGTACAGTAAGTGCATGCATAACTTTGTAAGAAACTGCCGAACCGCTTTCCAGAGTGGCTGTGATGACTGAGTGCTCCAGTTTGCTCTCGCATGCTTATGTGGGGACTTGGTATTGTCAGCATTTTTTTATTTTGGCCACTTTAGTAGGTTCGTGACCCTATCTCATCACAGCTTCAATTTGCATTCCCCTAAACACTAACGATGTTGAACGTCTTTTCATGTGCTTCTTTGCATCTGTGTATCATCTGGGTGAAGAATCAGTTCAAGTCTTTTTCCCGTTACCTAATTGGATGGTTTGTTTTCTCACAGGTGATTTAAGAGTGTTCTTTACATATTGCCATATTTTCTCCCTGTCCATGGCTTGTCTTTTCCATCTCTTAACAGAGTCTTTTGTGGGGCAAACATTCTTAATTGTGATGAGGTTCAGTTTGTCCATTTGTTCTTTTATGAATTGTGCCTTTGGGTGTTATGTCTCGACATTTTGGCCTCTCCTTTAATATATCTTGTCAATAGTTCCATATCAGCATGGGAAGAGCTCCCGAAGTATGTGTTTGTGGCTACAACTATGCATTGTACACATAAAGGACAATTTAATTAACCAGTTCCTATTGGGGAACCGGAGTCCAGCCTTTACTGTTACAAACAACCCTGGAATGAATAACATTTGGGCATACACAGTTTCTCGGATATGTGGCATCAATATGCCTGTGGATGAATTCCCACAAGTCAAGGGGTTCAAGCATTTATAATATTAATAGTATCTTCCCATTGCCTTCCCGCTACAATGTCAGAGGAATACAGTTACTGCCTCTTACCAACAGGGAATTTTACGAAGTTTTTCTTTTTTAGTCTTTGCCAATTTGAGAAGTGAAAAATGGTTTCTCTGTATGGTTTTAGTTTTGCCTTTCTCTCATTACATGTGTCGAGCTATTTCTCTTTCTCTAAGAACTTCCTATATTTTCTTCTCGCTGGATTTTCAGTTCTTCTCCTGTGCGTATTTTTCAACTAAGGGTTCTGGTCTTTTTTATCAGCAGCTGATCACAATTCACTTTCTGAAGAGGGTGAGGCATGTGAGCCCAGGAATTCCCTCCTCACAGCTACTCCCCGCCCCCTGGGGCTGAGATCTGGGTTCACAGCTGCCCAGCCCCTGCCTGGCTACACTGCATCTTCTCCTCTGTGGACACAGCAAGAATCCCCGTCTGTGAAATGGGGCTGAGCAAATACCCATGAAAGCACTAGAACTGTGCCGGTCCACGTCGAGTGCTCTATCAGAGCGAGCTCTTTCGTTATTACTGTCATTAGTGAGGACCCCAACTTCCAACAGGAGTCTTCCTGCAGCATCTCTCAAAGGGGCCTCCAGCCCTGCTCTACTCTCCCCGTGGCTGCGTGGGCACCGCTTTCCAGGCAGGCTCGTTCCGACCTGTTGACTGGGCTCTGCAGATTGCCTCTTCATGCCAGTTGCAATCTGTTGCCTTCTGGTTGCTCTGTCCCTGGACAAGATTCCACTGGCTGTCTCCCACTTGCGTGCCCAGTTCTGGGTCAGGAGTGGACCAACAGTGAAGACGTGTCTGAAGGTTGACCAAGGACAGGGAGGGGACAAGGGATAGAACAGGCCAAACCAAGGAGAGAAGGGGATCAGATGAGGCAGTGTGAGGCCCTAGAAAATCCCCAGATCTGGAAAATGTTGGCACAGAGGGCATCTTGGTGAGAGGTTTGGGGTTTTCCCTCCTGCCACTGGCTTTTTCCCTTAAGACATTCTGGACCACTCACCTTCCCAGGAGTGGGGGAAAGGAGATCTGGGGAAAAGCAGTGCAGTGTCACTGCCAGGAGCTTAGACTCGGGACTTTTGGCTGTGTCACCTTGGGAGAGTTACTTAACCTCTCTGAGCCCCAGTATCACCATCTGCAACATGGGGCTGATACCTGCATCTACTTCCTAGGGTGATTATGAGAGTTAAATGAGATGGTGCCTGTGAAATGCTTAGCCTGCTGCCTGGCACATAGTTAGCACTCTCTTGGGGCCGCAGCTGCTATGGTTGTTCGTGTTATTTTTACGGAACAGGGTCTCAGGCCTTTGTATCCAAAACATGCCCTCCACCCGGAACCCCCACCTCTCTCCCTCCACCTGTTGAATCCCGTTCATACCTCAGGTCTCAGTTTAGACAAGCACCCTCCATGTGCCAGGCCCTGGGAACCTGAGGGGAGCAGGCCACCCCGTTTCCCCCAGGGAGAACCTCGTCCAGCAGCCTCCTGAGTGGTGTCAGCCTGGGCTGGAATCAGGAGATCTGGGCTCTTGTTGCCATCTTCTACCGACTTCCTGGGTGCCTTGGGCAGGCCATTCCTCCTGGGCCTCAGTCAATCCACCTATCAAACTAGGGGTCTCGGAAGTCTCTGCGACCTCTCCTTCCTCCCCATCCGAATCATGAAGTACACACCCCCCCTCCCTCATGGGGTGCCCCTGGACCAGAGACTTTCAAAAAAACTCCCCTCCTGAGTGCCCAGAAGTAGGCTCCGTCTGGCTCCTTGTCTCCTCGCTGCCCTGCTTTCCCAGGGGCACCATCGGTCACAGCCCCGCTTTCGCTGATTTGCGGGCACATCTGCTTCATTTCATTTGTGGAAGTCCCACACCGCCTCTGGGCTAAGCGAGGGATTCCATGGGAAACCACTATGGTGGTCACATCATTAGCAAGGTAAGTCTTAATTTACAGGCCGCATGGGAAGGATGCAAGGGTTTGAGAAGTCCTGTGTTCTTCTGGGCAGTGAAAGGTTTGGGCTTGTGTCCCAGCTGCTCTATCTCTTTGGTTGTATTGTTTGTGACAGACCCAGCTCACAGTGGGGGGAGTATTGCTTCCTACAACCGATAAGCCCTAGGGTTTCAGGCACGGCTTGAGCCAGGTGCTCAAACATTCGTCTCTAATTGACAAACGAAGTAATTGAGGTGTATGGTTTGCCAGAGGTCATGCGGTTAGGAGGTTCCTTCCTTTGACCTTGGTGTCCTCTGGGTTGGCTCCTGTTGCATCCCTGCTTGATGGGAGATGGCCACGAGCCACTCCAGACTGGCCCTTGACTGGCAGAGAGAGTGCGTACATCCCCAGAGCATTTCAGCAAATGTCCCAACAAGGGATGTCATTGGAGGGATGGCACTGGTCAGGCTTAGGACACATGGCCATCCCTGACCTTATCTTTTGGTTGGGGTCTGAGCTGGGACTGGTGACCCCTGGGGTTTCCACTCACTCCCAACGCAGAGGCTGGAGGTAGCCCCACTTCAACCACATACGCTCAGAGTCCCAGTGGGGTCCAGGCATAGCAGGGGCTCCAGAAGTTATGGTGGGTGGGTGAGTGGGGTGTCCCTGGCTGCTGGAACCCTTGGGCTTTCTGTGCTAGCCATTAGAGACCTGGGAGTGGAGCAACGAATAAGGCAGGGGGTGTCTCTGTCTGTCCCTTGCTGGGGTAGGAGCTGGGGCTGGCAGCTGCCCTCCCAGGAAGATCCTGCCACTTCGAAATCACCCCCTAGTTCCAGCAGGCAGCTGGCCCAAGGAAGTGAGCCCCCCCAAGGAGTTAGAGAAGGTATAAAAGGGTCTGATCCTCTGGTCAGGGTATGCAAGGGCTGTGGGGCGGGGGAGGTCTGCCTCAGCTTTTTACACCAATCTGTATCACTCTCTGCCGCGGGCACACACAATCATACCCTTGGGGGTGCAGTCCCTGGCACAGAGCTGGCATCTTGAAAACCACCATTTATTGGACGCCTGCCATGCACCAGGCACCTTGCAGTTACCAGGCATCCACCTTGCAGTTACCAGGCATCCATGGTCTGGAACCCTTGCATCAGCCCTGATGGCTGGGGAAACTGAGGCTCTAGGAGCTGGTCTTCCCTAGGTATAGATATGATAACGAGGGAGTTGAGCCATGCAAACACATAATTATATCTCAGTATGTTGCAGGAACAGTCAAAGCAGTTAAAATGTAGCGAAGAAAAAAATAAGTAAAATAAAATGTAGCAAGGGTTTGCAGAGGAGGGTGTGCAGCTGGTCAAGGTAGGCAGCCGGGTGTTGAGGTGAAGTTTTCAAGGCCCTAATGCTTAGGCGCAACCTGGAAGGATGTCCACCGCAGAGGCAGGAGTGAGCAGGGCGTGCTAAGTGGAGGATGTGAAAGAGACGTGAATCAGCATGATATGTGTGGGGAGCTAGAAGCCACTGGTATTTCTGGGGTAAAATGTGGGACGTGGAGGGAAAACGTTGGTGTGGAAGTGGAGGGAGGGGCTGGGTCAGGGAGGGTGTTGGATTCCTGCATGAGTGGACAATAGAGTCCAGTGGCAGGAACAGCCTGACTCTGAGCTTACTGCCAGGAACAGAAAGCTAAGGGGCACAGAGGCCCAGGCCAGGCTGTGGGGAAAGAAAAGAGTGGCAGGTAGAGGATTTCAGGATCACCTCCGGTCTGGAGGGACCAGGGATGGTCCACCTTTCCCCAGCAAATGGCCCTTTGTCAATGCCATGGTCATTCACTGAGCACCCATTCTGTGCGGGGGCCTCACCACACTGGCACTCTGAACCCTCGGTAGATACCCATAAAAGGGGTCGGTATCCCCATGGTTTGGGAGGAGAAGCTGAAGCTCAGAGAGGGAAAGCAGCTGGCCTCAGGCCACACAGCCAGAAAACAACAGGGTAGGACTCGAACCCGTCTCTAATTCTTCCCCCTCTGGGCCTCAGTTGGGGATTGAATCTTGTCCCCCACAAAAGCCATGTTCGCATCTCAATCCGGACCTGAGGGTGTGAACCCATTTGTAAATAGGACCTTTGAAGATAACTGAGGATGGGCCCTAATCCAAGATGGCTTGAAGTCCTTATAATAAGCAAAGGAAAGCATCACCTTGCTGACACCTTGATATTGGACTTCTCCTAGCCTCAAAACTATGAGCCAGTAAGTTCCCGTTGTGTAAGGCAACTCGTTGAATGGCATTTGTTTTAGCAGCTGTGAGACTAAAACGGCCTCCCAATGTCTTAGTTTGCCGGGGTCTGCTATGACAAGCACAGAATGGGGTGGCTTAAAGGACAACGGTGTCTGGTGGTTCAGGAGACCAGAAAGTCCACGGTCAAGGTGCTGGCAGGGCTGGCTTTCTCCTACTCTGGCCATCGCTTCCTCTCTCCTTGTGTCTCTCTCTCTCTAAGTTCCACTGACTTCTGGCTTCTACCCACTGACTGTGTCCAAATCTCCTCTTCTTACAATGACTCTGGCCACTCGAATTGAGGTCCGCCCTGATTCCATTGGGCCATCTAAGCAGGGTCTTTGAAGAACCTATTTAGAAATGAGCCCACACCTTAATCATGAGAAAATCTTCAGAGCTCCTGTTTCGAAATGGGTTTGCACCCGCAGGGCCAGGCGTGGGGACCTGCCCATGCCTTTCGAAGAGAGCGTGATGCATCCAGCCCCCCACACCCATCGTCCATGAACAAACTTTAGACCAAGCTCTCCCACCGCCACTGCCCACCCCGTGGGGAGCTCGTGAGCTTTTGTTCAAAGTCTTTGTCCTATCTGGTTCCACTTTTGGAATCACAGAACCGATACATGCTCATGGTAAAGTATGAAAAAATATGGAAGCATCCGAAGCCAATCATGGGAGTTTCCTGATCTCTCTGACACCCAGAGCTGACAATGTCAGTATCTACTCCGCATCCCCTAGGTTTCCTTTCAGTGGTACGGGCCCCTTCCCTTGGCTTCTGGGTGCTTTGCTTCTAATGCCTGCAGTTGTGACTGTCTCCAAAGGATGGCCTTTGGGCACCCGGAGACACATTTCTTGTGTGTGCAGAGAGCTGGGAGAGCCTGAGTTTGTGTCTCCCCCCCCAACACCAGACTGGCCTAGGGGTGTGGAAGACCAGCTCCCCGGCTTGAGTCAGGACCAACCCTGAATGCTCTCTGGCAGGAGCAGGCAGAGGCTGCAGCTTTGCCTGAAGTCTCACACTTGTCTGGCTTCTCCCCTGCCCTGTTGTGCCCCCCTCACTCCCTCACAGATTTCCCCTGGAAGTGCTGCCTCCAAAAGTCACTCGCCCACGAATCCTGCCCCCAGGGTCTGTGTGTGGAAAGGAGAACCACAGTGAGTGGCAAAAATGGCCCAATGCGGGCCGGCCGCGGTGGCTCAGCAGGCTTGCCATGCCAGAGGACCTGGCTTCGATTCCCGGTGCCTGCCCATGTAATAAAAAAAAAAAAAAAATGGCCCAATGCCTCATCCTTCCCTTGATGGACACTTTGGAGTCCCCTCCCACTTAGCGTCCAGGCTTGACTGTGGGACTTGCTTTGGCCATTCGTCCATCTGTTCATCCATTCCATAAATACGTACTGAGCACCTATTAAGTTTCCAGGTGTGGTTCTGGGTACTGGCAGCCCAGCAATGAACAGAGCAGACAAAATCCCTGCCCTCACGGAGTCTGCATCCTGGTTGGATTGAAAGAATAGATTTCACAAAGCAAACAAGATTATGGGGGAAAAATAAAACAAGGGAAGGGGATAGAGACTACTGAAGGATGGGTGGAAGGAGGGATTGTGGTTTTTTAAAATACAGCCAGGAAAGTCTTCAATGAACCGAGGGGATGAAACTGATGAAAGAGGGAAAGGAAGTGAGCCTCACGGGTGTGTTAGGCAAAGAACAGCAGAAGAAAGATTCTCAACCTTACATGGTTTGAGATACAACGAGGAGACTAGAGCAGAGTGAGATAAGTGAGGAGCAGAGGAGAGGAGATTGGCAAGACTCCAAGTGGCAGATCACAAAGGACCTCTGGCTTTTACCCAGACCGAGTGGTGGGAGCCACAGCAGGTTCTGAGCCGAGAGGAGACGGGATGTGCCTTAAGTTTTAGCAGAATCCCTTCGGCTGCCGTGTGGAGGAAGAACTGAAGGGGAATGAGGCTGTCATTCATGCTATTCACCAAGTTTTCCCAGTTCTCCTGCTGGCTGTGTCACAGGGTTGCTCCTTCCCTGACCCCTTTAAGGTTGGGTGTGAGCCCATGGCTGGCTTTGGTCAATGACATGGGAGCAGGAGTGACATTGTTGCTTCTTAGTAGGATAGTGAAGAGTGTATTCTATGCCATGTTTTCTCTTCCCCCTCCCTCAGTGATGAGTGACGTTCTAGGGCTGACCCAGCAACCTGGGACCCAGAATGTAGGAAATGATGGCACAGAGGTCAGCTTCTAGTCACACGGACATGTAAACAGAAGGAAAAATACACCTTTGCAATTTATACCACTGAGATTCAGAAACTCTTAGTTCCTGCATCATAACTTGCCTTGTCCAGCATTATACAGGAAGGAAGGTGAAAAATGGGATACCAGTGAGGATACCAGCTCTTGTCCATGCAAGAGATGGTGGGTGCTCGGGACATGGTGGTGGTATTGGAAATGGTAAAGAGCTGGCAGAATTTGCAGATAGATTGAATGTGGATTATGAGAGAAAGAGAGCATCCAGGGCTGATTGCAAGGTTTGTGGCGTGAGCAGTAAGAGAACGAAGGAGCCATCAACTAAAGTAGGGCTGGGGAAGAGCAGGGTGGGATGGGGTGGGGGTGGTCAGGCCACGTTGAGCTTGAGAATTCCATTTAACATCCCAGGGGAGATGAAAGGGCAGAGGGCGATGTGTTAAAACTATGAGGTTGTCTGTGGTGACCTGGTCACCCCGGGCCTCTGAGAAGCTGGAGTTGACGCAAGCCATTGGAAATGATTCCAGGGCCCATAAGTTGCTACTATTATGCCCAAGAAATAATTGATGAGCCATTAGAGGAATGCTAGGTCTGGCCCCTTACTCCCCAATGGGAAGGGTGGCTGATGGAAGCCCAGCATTGATGGGTAAATGACCTGGCCTGATTTGACACAAGGTTGAACCCTCCCAAGTGGTGCCAATGGAAAAGGTGGCTGCTCCCTACAACGCTGTAATGCGTGATGCCATCAGGGTCTGCCTGGGAGACTTCCTCAGCCATCAAGCATTTTCATCAGCATTCTCTAGAAGAGGAAAAAAGCTGAGACCCCAAGTAGGGAAATGATTTGACCAAGGCCACCCAAGAGAGCCAGTGGTACAGTAGGAAATGTCTCTCAGACTCTTGGCTCCTCGTCTGGGGACCTTCCAGCATATTCTGCTGCTAGAGGGTCTCCGATTTGGTATCCACAAGACCCCAGCCCTGAGAAGTGCTATGGTACACCTCAGTGGTATGCAAACTAGTGAATGAATGTGTGTGTGTGTTTTAAAATAGATGTGCCTTTAAAATAATAATAATATAATAATAATATTAAAATAATAATAATAAAAAGCAAAACTGCCTTGGTTGACACAGGGGAGGGTGCCTGACCCCCACTTGCATCAGACAGCTCAGCTCAAAAAACATGGGTGCTTGGTCTTACTCTGTCATTAATTTGCTGTGTGACTTAGGACAACTCCCTATTCCTCTCTGGGCCTCAGTTTCCTTTTCCTGTACAAATGAGGTGCTGGACAAGATGTCCTTTGTTCAGTTATATCTCTTTTGGTTCAACTGGGAGAGAAAGAACTCAAACTGGCTTCAGATATTTAAAAAGGGCTTGGGCAGGCCATGGTGGCTCAGCAGGCAGGGTTCTCACCTGCCATGCCTGAGACCTGGGTTCGATTCCCAGTGCTTGCCCATGCAAAAAAAAAAGGAGGCTTTATTGAACCCTGAAATTGAAAACACCCAGGGCTAGTTTGGGATTCAGGTACAGCTGGATCCAGGCAATTTCAAATGTCATGAGGAGCAGAGGCTCTTTCTTTCTCAGCTCTTCTTTCCTAGGTAAGGCTTCAGACTCAAGTTTTCCCCTTGAGATGGAAAAACAAGACCCAGCAACTCCAGGCTGACTGACATTCTACCCTCTTGCAGCCTTTGGGAAAAGTGAGGGCTTCCTTCCTAAAAGCTCAGTCCTTGCCCAGTGCACAACCTGTATAACTCTCTGCAGCAGCCCAGGTGCCAGAAAATGGCCTGGGAAGGCCCTTGTTGGCCTGGCTTGGGTCCCATGCCCATCCCTCACCCAATCGCTGTGGCTTGGACAATGTAATGTTCTGACCGGCCAGACCCTGGTGTCAGGACCCCCTTGCAGCTGGAGGTGAAGTGAGCCATTGCACCACATGGCCTGAGAGAGGACTGGGTCTCTGGGAGGGAAATTTGAGAGCTTGGAGGGGTGGGGGGTGGAGCCAGAAGGTGGGTGGGAAGCTATTGAGTAGAACTGCCTGAGGTCCTCCAGTTTTTAAGGAGATGAGGCTGGAGTGTTGGGCAGAGACACTGCAACCCGTGGGCTTCTGGGACGGGTAGGCAGCGGGGAGCAGGGTTGCAGCTGGATGAATGCCTGTTACCTGGAGCAGTGAGGGTCCAGAGGTATGGAGGAGGGTGGGATCTCCCAAACCCTTGAACCCCAAGTCCAATATCCCTCTCCCCATCCCACCCCCATCTCTCCCAACCCTAACCCTGGTTTCCTTTAGAATTGCTTTTGTCTCTCTGGGCTTGGGGGGGGGGTGATACCTGGCCCCGGGGGCCTCACTTGCACTTCCCCATGCTTCCACCTCTCACCCGCCCCCTCCATTGCAGGCAGCTGTCCCTCTGGAATCGAGTCTTGGCACATCTAGATGGCTCAGCCAGGAGGAAAGCAGACAGTGGGAGAAGCTGCCTCCCCACCCCTGAGAGCCAGGCTGGGGTAGAGGGCACCCAGAGTAACCACCAGGGGTACGAGAGACGGTCAGGGATGTATCCCAGAGTGCTTTGGGCAGTGAATAAAGAAGTATTTGCAAAGTCCACTTGGGGGACTGCGGAGAAAGGAGAGAATATTCAACTTCCCCATTTGGAGAATTCCTGATATTCTCGTAAGCAGTGGGGACAACCAAAGCAATAGGCTGAGCCCTCAATCTTGGGGTTCGCCCCTATGAAACTTACTCCTGCAAAGGAGAGGCTAAGCCTACTTATGATTATGCCTAAAAGCCACCCCCAGAGAACAACTTTTGTTGCCCCTATGTGGTCTCTCTCTCTAAGCCAACTCAGCAAGTGAACTAAACGCCCTCCCCTCTACATAAGACGTGATTCCTAGGGGTGTAAACCTCCCTGGCCTCGTGGGACAGGAATCCTGGGATGAGCCAGGACCCAGCATCATGGGATTGAGAAAAGCATGTTGGCCAAAGGAGGATAGAGAGAAATGAGACAAAATAAAGTCTCAGTGGCTGAGAGATTTCAAACAGAGTCGAGAGGTTATCCTGGAGGTTATTCTTATGTATTATATAGATATCCCTTTTCAGTTTGTAGTGTATTGGAGTGGCTGGAGGGAAGTACCTGAAACTGTTGAACTGTGTTCCAGTAGCCTTGATTCTTAAAGATAATTATATAAAGCTGTAACTTTTACAATGTGACTGTGTGGTTGTGAAAACCTTGTGTTTGATGCTGCTTTTATCCAGGGTATGGACAGATGAGTAAAAAAAATATATGGATAAATAAATAAATAAGGGGTAAAACTAATTGGGTAGATAGGAAATACTAGTGGTCAATGAGAAGGAGGGGTAAGGGGTACGAAATGTATGAGGTTTTCATTTTTTCTTTTTATTGCTTTTTCTGGAGTGCTGCAAATGTTCTAAAAATGATCATGGTGAAGAGCATACAACTGTGTGATGGTATTGTGAGCCATTGACTGTCCACCACAATCAGTATGGACTGTACATGTATGAAGTTTTCTCAATAAAAATATTTTTAAAAAAGAAAGAAAGATGGTCAGGGGGAGCCCAGCTGCAGGGAAGGGGGTACTTTTCCCTGCCAGAGCGGCCCAGAGATGAAGCCTAGGTGACAGCATGTAAGTGAGAGGTCGGGGTGGGGGAAAGGTGGCTCAGAGCAGAAGTCTGATCCTCTGTATATCACCGTTTCAAAACGCAATTCCCAGGGCGGGCCACGGTGGCTCAGCAGGGAGAGTTCTTGCCTGCCATGCCAGAGTCCGGGTTTGGTTCCTGGTGCCTGCCCATGCCAAAAAAAAAAACACCATGATTCCCAGGCCCCACCCAGGAGATGCTGCTTCCTTGGGTCTGTGGGAATCTGCTTTTTAACCAGCCCCTCAGGGACTTCCCCATGGGACCCACTGCCCAGAGGATCAGGAAATGTTCCCAACTCTGAGGTTCTGGGAAAATGTCTGGACCCTGAGGCCAGGACCCACCAGAGCTCCCCAAGAGCTGCTTGGCTGTCCCCTTGGACCCATGGACCCTCAGGGGACAGACGGGGCCTGGGGCCCTGCGGAAGGAAGCCGCCCCTGAGCTGGGGAGCACCTTGGGGGGCAAAGGGAGGGGTGGGAATGAGGGGGGGCTGCCTCCCTCAACTAATCTCGGAGGGTTTGCTCAAGGCCACCCAGCTGGGCTCACTTAACTCCTCCTTAGCGACTGGGGAGGGACGGGGCTAGTGGCCAGCTGAGACCACAGCAGTAAGTCAGACTCTGTCCTGCCTTCAGGAAACTCAGAGTAAAGTAACAAATGTTGCAACTTTTAAAATGGGCCAATGCAGAGAGAAGGATGAGAGTGAGGTAGGGAAAGGAAGTCTTAAAAGTGAGTCATGGGGGTGCACGGTGGTTCCGTGGTAGAATGTTCGCCTGCCATGCAGGAGACCCGGGTTCAATTCCCGGGCCTTGCACTACCACCCCCCTCCCCAAAAAAGAAAATAACTTAGAAGGATCAGGAAGGTACATCAAGGCAGAAGCCAGCACAGGTCAAGAACTGGAGGGTGACATGGCTGTGGCGTGGGAGGGGAGTGGGCAGGGGGGCACCAAGTGTGTGCATCGGTAGGGGGTGGGGGGCATGGAGCATAAAGTGCAGGGGGTTGAGGGGCTGGCAGAGGGTAGGCGCTGGGGGTCACGGAAGCTTTTTAAATAGTGGAGTGACGTGATGGAAATCTGTGCTGCAGAAGGGGACAAGAAGAAGCGGAGCGTCCAGCGAGAAGGTTGCGTGTGGCAGGAGGACCAAAAGGAGGTGGGGACTCAAGAAAAATGAAGGAGGTAAGGTTATCAGCCCCTGCAACCCCGATCGAGGCTTAATTGGCACGGAAGTTCAAGACTCTTGCCTTTTAGGTCCAACCTTCATTTTAACCATCAGTCGATCAATAACTTTCTATTAAGCTCCTACCAAACTGGGACCGTTGGTGGCTTTACCTGATTGCGGTAAAGGGGACCTTTGAGCAGCCTGCGGAGACATTACTGGCACTGTTTGGGTCCAAGGGGACAGGTCCCTGCCTTTCTGATCACCCCTGGACTCTGGGGGAGCCCGTGAGCTGCCCCCAGTTGTGATAGGTGGAATCTCAGACCCCAGCACACACATATTCTCCGTCTCAATCTGCGTCCCTCTGGGTGGAGCACTGTTGGTAGGACCTTTCCGACATGTTTTTAGTTAAGGTGTAGCCAGCTGAGGCAGGGTGGGTCTTACTTTGGACTACTATAAGCCTTATAAAGAAAAAGCCAGAGAGAGGAGCCAGAAGCAGGAAGTAGGCGGGAACCTGGAAGAGATGTGGCAGATGGGAAAGCCAAGGAACCCTAAGGATCGCCAGCAGCCAGAATGTCACTGACCATTGGAGAAAGCCAGCCTTCCAGCCTCCGAAACCGGGAGACAATGAATTCCTGCTGCTTAAGCCAACCCGTTTGTTTGGCATTTGGCATCGCAGCTCAGGCAAACTAAGGCCCCGGGAACTCAGACCACTCTGCCCTTGGATCCTTGGATCAGTCCCACACAAGTACACGAACAGCTTTGCAGAGAAAGCGCCAAAGAGTTGACTAGACCAAGGTCAGCCATATACGTGGCTGGAGGCACAACATCTCAGACGGGCCTCGCTGCTGGGAGGGTGTCCGTCAGACAGCAGCGGTCAGGAGGGCCTTGCCATCACAGCACTTCAGAGAACATTTGATCCTGGCCTCTCATTAAACAAAGAAAGGGAGGCCCAGAGAGGGCAGGAGATTGCCCAAGGCCACACAGCAGCAAAGCCTGATTTGGAGCCCAGGCCTCCCAACTCTGAACCGAGGCTTTTCCAGTGGGTGTCAAACGCATAATCAATTCCGCCTTCTCAGCCACTACCTGGGACCCAGCCTCGGAATCCTTTATAATGTGTCCAACAGCCACTATCAGTCATTGGCTCCAGAAGTGGAAACCTCTTGCCATACCTGCTTGACACCCCAAAAGGAGCACTTCTACATGTATTTCCCAGTGACTGGAGGCCACTGAAATTCTGGATTTTACGTGTTCCTTCTTTGCTCACTTCCACGTCAGCACAACTTTCCCACTGCACCCCCAAACCCATGACCAGGTACCGGAAGCCTTCTGAATGCTTAGAGAAGAGAAGTATGTTCCTCCTGCACCCCAGGTCACCCCTTGGGGCATGAGTATTAATAGACCGGCACAGATCAGGTGGGGCTACCACAGGGCTGAAGCAGAAAGGAGGGCAGACCAGGGCAGATGGGGAGCTTACTATGATAGTGCAATGATGCCAAGTCCCTTCCCTTCTCTACTCCTTTTTTTTGGCTAATAAGACTTTTTATTTGTTACTTTTAAAAGTCTGAATTTTAAACAGATTCTTGGACTGGTGGCTCATATCTATCAGCTCGTTCCACTTCAGCACCTGTTTCATCTCCAGTTGGCTTTTCCAGAACTACTACCTTTGCTGGAAAGCTCCATGGGTTTTCCCAATGCAAACTTGGGCTTCTTCAGCATTTTTACTTTTCTAACAAGCACACCATGGAGAGGATAGATAGACAGGCAAGCCTTTTCTATGTCTTTACCAATGCTGTCTGGGATCAATTCATTGGCCACGTCCTTCAAGTGATTTGTCTGCACCTCTCGGGTCATAATTTCTGTCATTTTCTTCCAGATTTGATGGACCTGCTGGTGCTGAGTATAAGAGGTCTTCTGAATCTGATTGTTGCCTTTTTTTTTTTTTTTTTTTTTTGGTAAAACCAACACAGAATAGATGAAGCAAATAACCATCGGTAGTTTTGACATCAACATGAGCTTCAATCATGGTCTGCCATTTTTTGACCATGGAATACATTTTGTCATGGCTAAGGTCCGTGCCATGGATGTTGGTTAAACAGTTTTTGTCCTGCACATCCTCAGTAATTAGCTTGAATTTTCTAAATGCAACTTCATCACTCTGCAGATCAGCAAGGCTTACTTCAAAAACACGACGCGTAAGGCCAGCAGGTGTAATTTTGGTTCCTTGAGTCTTCGTAACTAGTGTTGTCCCACTATTTCTTCTATTTAACATTGCTGGTGCTTTCACATCACACCAATCTTTCTTAGAAAAGGGATCAACCACTTTCTTCTTGGCTCCTTTTTTGCCACCTTTTGTAAGGCACTTGTTCTTACCATGGTGCCATGCTGAGAGCCAAAAGGCTCTATTACCTTTGTTAAAAATAACAGCTATGCCATGAACCCTTTGAAATTGGATGCAAAATTAAACGGGGTTGCACTGAGGTGGGGCAAGCTCTAGGGTTTGAGTGTCTTAATCAGATTCCCAAACCAGCCTCTGACTTTGAAAGGCATGGAGTTGCTAATTTGTTGTTTAGTGCATACACTAAACAACTGTCCATTTTGTTTGGTGTGAGCGCATCTCTGGAGCCAGGGATCAGATCCTACCTCTGCAATGATCTTGAGTAAGGACATCACCTGAACCCCTTGCATAAATGGCAGCTGTTATTGTTTTTTTTCTTTTAACATGGGCAGGTACCGGGAATCAAACCCGGGTCTCCAGTATGGCAGGCGAGCACTCTGCCTGCTGAGCCACCGTGGCCCACCCCGCAGGTGTTATTGTCATCTCATTTCATTGCAGTGACCTGATATAGGAGGGGAGGAGCCCAAAGCAGAGAGGATGCTTTGGGCTGCAAATAACAGAGAATCCATATATGAGAGTGGTTTCAATGACAAGAGGTTTGTTATCTCACATCACAAGAAGTTCAGAAGAGGCCACTTCAGGGTTGGCTTCTGCATCTCGAGAATGTCCTCCAAATCTTAGTTTCCTTCCATCTTTCTGCTCTGCGTCTTCATAGCAAGCTGATAGAAATAGTGAGGATAGCATCCCAGAGGCACCCCTCGAGCCAGATGGTCCATCCAGGATTCCTCAGGGCTCACTGGTAGAAGTGAGGGGTGCAATGAGCATTTGAGGAATGAAGCTAAGGAATTCTTAGAACGAATCCTTGATCCTCTTCCTCAGCACCCCCTGCATCTTCAGATGGAATGCCAAATCAAGGGTGGAGTGTGCTTTCTTGGTCTCGACTTGGATTTGTCCGTGAGGCTTATTTTGGCCAATGGATGGAGCAGGAGTGATGAAGTGCCAGTCCCTTATGGGACCTGGCATGCTTTTACTTGCCTTCATGTACCTTTTCCACCACTGAGAGATGAAAACTCCAGCTAGCCCACTGAGCCAAAGAGATTAAGAGACTCGAGAAATAGAATGGACCCACACACCCACAGTGTACGGACAGCTGCCCCATCCACTGGAGTCAGAAGCAGATCACACAGCAGAAAGAACTCAGCCTAACCTTAATGCCGGTCAGCCCACAGACCCATGAGAATAAATGGTTATTGTTTTAAACCACTGAGTTTTGGATGGTTTGTTACGTGGTATTATTGTGGCACTGCTGACTGATACAAACTCCCAGGATAAGCCGATGTTCAGAGATTATAGTAATCCCATTAACTATTGTCAGGGACCATCTCTCAAAGTGGAAAGCAAAAGGGCAAGATACTTGCTCTCCTTCCTTCCTGGTGATGCCAGAGTCTGTGGCAGCATGATGACAACTATCAAGGACATGGCAGGTTCTCAGGAGCTGTTTCTCCACCAATGCTGTGGCCTGGAGAAAGGATTCCCTCACTGCATGGATGTGCAGGTGTGTGTGACCTCCTTCCCCAGGCCAGCCTCCCAGTAGGGCAGAAATGCACCCTTTCCACCCGAGTCTCCAAGGGAAGGTGCCTCCCTGCCCTCTGCCCCAGGGCCTATCTGCTGCCTGGATACCAGGCTTCCTGCCCAAGCAGCAATCAGCAACCAGCTGTGACCACCAGGGCTCCCAGGGCCCAGGCTGCTTGGCCAGGTGGTGCTGGAGCCAGGATTTGAACCCACGTCCCACCAGCCCAAAGCCTCTGTGGCTGCGACTGAAGCGAGCACGTGGCACCTGTTAGGCCCGCTTCTGCCCAACTGTTTTTGTGTGCTTTATTAGAAACAATCACTGACATTTATGGAGGGTTGGTTGAATTCCTACAACTGCCCTGAAGCCCTAGGCCATTTTTAGCCTTGTCAACAGTGTAGAAACTGGATGTCCAGTGAGGTAAAGTGCCATAGGGGACACTTGCTTTCCTTACCTACCTGGCATTCTACAGCCCTGTTTCTGAGAAGGAGTTATGTGTTGAATTGCATCCCCTACAAAGATATGTCCAAGCCCTATCCCCTGACCCTGTGAATTTGGAAATAGTCTCATTGAAGATCTGATTGGTGAAGATGAAGCCAAACTGGATGAAGGACGCCCCTAATCCCATATGACTGGTGTCCTCAAAAAAGGAGGGAATTTGGGGCGGTGCGACGGTGGCTCAGCAGGCAGAGTTCTTGCCTGCCATGCTGGAGACCCAGGTTCGATTCTCGGTGCCTGCCCATGCAAAAAGAAAAAGGAAAAGAAGATGAGGGAATTTGGATACAGAGACACAGTGGGCTAAGTGGAGTTTTTATCTCTTAGCGGTGGCAAAGGTACAGGAGGGTAAGTAAAAGTATTTGAGATCCCATAAGTGACTGGCACACTAGAGACAGATTGATATAGGGGAGCAGGCCAGGTGAGGATGGAGGCAGAGACTGAAGTGCACAGCTGCAAGCCAAGGGCATCCAGGAGGGCTGGCGACCACCAAACCTGGAAAAGCAAAGAAGAATTCTCCTCAATGCATTTCAGAGGGGAGACAGCCGGCACCTCGATTTCAGACTTCTAGCTTCCAGCACCGCGAGGCAACACATTTCTCTTTAAGCCACCCGATCTGTGGTACTTTGTTAGAGAATCTCGCCCCTTGGCAGTTGGGTCAAAGCTGTCAATCAGGGCATTGTGCTTTTCTCTGACTCAGAGTGGGGAATGTGGCCCAAACCTGGCGGACTGGTGGGCACTCTCTCCTGGAGCTTCTACCTGTGAGCCATGCAACTCTTACCCAGGCCATGACTGGGGCTGTTTCCCCTTGACGATTCTGTCTCCTGATCCTGGCTGCTGAGAGTCCTTTTGCTTTTGGGACTCCGAGAATTGCCTCATATCCTTCCTATAAACACACCCATACCCATAGCTTAGGCTGAAGGTAGCCGAGTCAGTTTCTGTTGCTTGCAAACCAGAACTCTAGCCAGCATGAGTGAGCTACCCAAGTTCACGCAGGTGACACCGGATTAGAAGTCAGATGCTCTGAAATCCAGAGTCCAAAGTCTTACTTAGCCACTGTCTGGGGTGAGATTTCTCAGGTGAAGGAGAAAAGGAATATCTTCTGGGGCCCAGGGACATTGCCCAAAGTGGCTGTAAAGTTTGCATCGTCCACCACATTAAGCCGTATTGTTTCTGTAAAATAGTAATGTCTTAAGATAATCTGAAGTTAATTTTCATTGCCTCCAGTCTCTGGGGTTTCAAAAATTCCACTGTCCAGCTCTCCTGGTGCCCAGTGTGAGATACTGTTCTAGATTGCAAGCTGCCAGAATGCGATATGCCAGAAATGGAATGGCTTTTTAAAAAGGAGGAATTTATTAAGTTGAAGGTTTGCAGTTCTAAGGCTGTGAAAATCTCCAAATGAAAGCAAGGCTATAAAAATGTCCAATCAAAGGCATCCAGGGAAAGATACCTTGGTTCGAGAAGGTTGATGATGTCCAGGGTTTCTCTCTCAGCTGGAAAGGCATATGGCAATGTCTGCCAGCTTTCTCTCCAGACCTCTTCAACAGCTTCCCCGGGGCTCTGTCCATTCTGTTGACTCTTGTGGCTCTAAAGCTTTTATCAAAATGGTTCCCTCTTAAAGGGCTCCAGTAAGCAACCCCACCTTGAATGGGTGGAGACACATCTCCCTGGAAACCATCTAATCAGAAGCTACCACCACAACTGGGTGGGTCACATCTCCATGGAAGTAATCAAAAAGCTCCCACCCAGCAATATTGAATGAAGATTAAAGGACATGGCTTTTCTGGGGGTACGGAATAGATTCAAACTGACCCAGATACCTTCACTGCTACCTCATGCTTTTCCTTGGAACTTCTCCCCACTGCTCTGGAGTCTTTGGCAGAGCCTGAGCCCGGAGGACCCTTTCCAGGGGTAAAGGTGGACAAGACTCCAGTATGACAGTGGCTTCTTTGAACCCCATCAGTCAGCTAGCCCAGTTTGGACCTTCTCACCAGCACCACCCCAAGCATTCATAAGGAATCAGAAAAGAAAAACATAACTTCCTCAGCATGCGGGCCATTGTTATTTAGTGCCACGGAGTGCACCACACGCTTCATATTTTGGGAAACACTGGTTCAGGTGGAAACAGAGGGGGAAAGGACCTTGTCCAGGCTCACACAGCACAGCAGGAGAAGAGAACCTGAAGCAGCCGTCTCCCACCCATGGCCTATGTCTTTCTCTGGTGCCTCGCTTTGTCTCTTTAAAGCATTTCAGACGCTTCCAGGCAATTCCTGATGATCTGGGGCCACATTTTAATCTCCAGCAGCCACTCCCCTTCCATCTGTCAGGTTTGGGCTTTCCTCACCCCACCCCCCACCTCCTACCCCCACAACACCCACTACAACCCACAGCGCCAGTTGGTGTGGGCTCCGCAAATGCAAACTCATTTAAATGTCAGCTGGAGCAACACAGAGCTAGAAAGGCAAACAGGTGACAAAAATAGATGTGACAATCACGGTATCCTAGACTGTCAGCAGGTGCTTCCAACCCCTTTTAACCCTCCCTGGGGCAGGTAGCCCTTGGAGAATCAAGATAACTACAAACCCTGGGAAAACTGATGTAGGCATGGCATGGCATTTTGCATATAATTTTGAAGGGGTCATAGGCCCATCCTACTTTGGATACCTGGTGTTTTCTATCGGCCTCATGACCGGGGGATTCCAGGGAAGATTGTGTCTTTAAAAAAAATCTTTCCAAGGCCAAGAATTTGGGGAACGACTGATTTCGATCATTTTTAAGGCTGTTTCCAGTTAATGAGCTGCGAAGAAAAACTCAACTCCATCCCAGAAACAGAGGTTCAGGGTTCACCTTTTGCGATCAGAAACCTCAACCCCTGACATATCTCTTCGGGAGGGTTAACCTTGGGAGAGGCCCTTCTCTCTGACTCCTTTGAAGAGGATCCAAGGTTGAATTTCAGCAGGAGAGGAGACAATCAGTCTCAGTTCCCAAGTCTCTCCACGCCAAGGCCAGTATCCCAACTTGCAGAATTCCAGGGGCGTCATTTAGGGAGAATACAAAAGCAGCCGCACCCTCTGGAATGTGCAACCACTCTAAGGTCCTGGTCAAGGGCCCGAGTGGGCGTAGCATACGTGCCTGGCCTTGGGCTGCCTCAGTTTCCCCACCATCTCGAAGGAAGATATTCAATCGATTGGAACTGAGACCAGACCCAGTCTCTGCTCCCTTTCTTTTCCGAGGATTTTTGCATATGTGAGTTCTTGGCACAGCCCCATTTGAAATCTGTTCTCGCGGATGCTTTGTTTCTCAGCAAGGATTTCGGTAAAAGATCGCCCTCCCCAGAAGGAAGTGGTGGGGTGGAAGCTGAACAATAGGGCTGCAGAGAGAGGACAGGAAGGGTGGTCGATGGATGAGAGGGGAGTAAGAAATGGTTGAAAACTGAGGACTGGAGGGATGCTTGCCTAAACGACATATCCACCTGCCCCTGGGGGCTGCCCCTGAAACAGGGCTGGGGAGCTCATGGCACCAGGCTGACCAGCGGCACAGAGCATGGAACTGAGAAGCTGGCTCCTGTGGCGAGCTGGACCAGGAAGTGGGAGGTCCCTGGTGTGGCCCCTCACCCCTTAGGTTTCCTGCACTGTATTTCTGCTGTAGAATTTGCTCCTCAGCCAGGAGTACTGGGATCTGAGTTGCCCCTGAGTGCAGGGTCTAAGGAGAAGAGCTGGTGGCCCCTACTTGGTTGACTCAGGCAAGCCATGTGGCCGCTGGCCTCAGTTTCCTATTCCGTGCCATGGGGATCATCCTCCTTGGCAGGACCACTTTGCAGTGTGGGTGGGAGTCATATGTGGGCAGTGGAGGTGGAGGGTCCATCCAGGGCCTGGGGGTGGCCTACGGTTCTCCTCCTTGGGGTGGCCTTCAGGCCCAGTAGATGCCCTCTTTGATGCAGGGGTTGCAGACTCAAAGGTGTCCAGGGCCCAGACAGACAATGAAAATGAACAATATTGCCGGACCATTCCTCGCATCATAAAAGGCAGAATAGTATAAAGACCGTGAGTTCAGACTGCCTGGGTCCAAACCTTGGCTCTGCCACTCACCAACCATAAACCTCCGAACCTCAGTTTCCCCTCTCTATATAAAGAGATTAATAAATGACAAGATCTATCATTGGCAAATAGCAGAGCATCTGTTCTCTTCTCCTGCATTACTAATCAATCAAGACATCTATTTTCTCCTTTTGCACCCATGGCAGATGTTGCAAATTGTTCAAGATATTCTTTCTCACTCAGCTTCAGAATCCTTCAGTGTGGCCTCTGCCAGAGCTCCAGGCATCAACTCTCAATAAGTAGGATTTGGCATTTGAGATGAAATCTTTTTGTCCTCTCTGTTATAATACCAGTATAGCAGATTCTGCACAAATGGCACTTGCCACTTAGTCTCTGCTTGTTGCAGGAATCCTTATCCATAACTCCCAACTTCTGCTTACTTACCTCCAGTGATGGGGAGCTCACTACTTTCCCATGCTGCCCATTCCAATGCTAGACACTTGTGGAAATTAAGATGGTCTCCTCAAATCTCCCCACCTGCATCTCCCATTTCCCTCAAACAGCCTGTAATTCTATGGCAAAAGGCCCTCTTCTTTCCTGGATTAGCCGTCATTATGGATTTAGGTGATTTATTTTTAGGCGATAAATTTGAACCTCCTGATGAGTAAAACCTAGCTTGCCTGTACTTGATCCCAAACTAGCTAAGCAGCTTTAGTATTTGATGGGCATGTTTGGGGGAGTGTGTGAGCATGTGTGTGTGTGTGCGTGTATGTTAGAATGTGTGGGTGAGGGGAAGAGACTGAGATGAAAGACGGAGAGGAGAGAGGGAGAGAAAAAGAGACAGAAAGAGGGATTGCATTTTGCATTTTAAAACCTCCTGAGACACCAGACCAATGTTACTCCTTACATAAGCCTAATAGCTTTTCCAGGGATTGGGGCTGCATTCATAGCCCCATCATTAGCTGATTAAGGCTGATTATTCCTAGGGAAGGGGGCAGTGAAGAGGGATGTGAAGTTACATAACCATTATTCATTTAGATGTCATCCACATTTCTAAATTTAGGAGCCAGGAGACTTAAAAGTGAGACCCCATGACATCTATGGGTGAAAGTCTCCCTGGTGACATGGAAGATGACCCCCAGGGATGAGTCTGGCGCTGGCACTGCGGGATCAACAATGCCATTCTGACCAAAAGGGGGGAAAGAAGTGTAACGAATAAGGTATCAGTGGCTGAGAGAGTTCAAATAGAGTCGAGAGGCTACCCTGGAGGTTACTCTTAAGCAAGCTTCAGTTAGACATTCCTACCTAACATAGCATGCCAACCCACAACCAAAACCATTCCAGCCAATCCTAAAGAATACCTAGGGCAATATATAAGATTCTACAAAGGTTCCATGCACTAGGGTAACATTCCAGAAACCTACAACCTCCAGATGGGTTCCTGGACCAGACAAGTCCTGAAACCCAGAGGGGCTAGCCTCTTCAGAACATCAGCTAGTTCCATCCCCCTATCCCATATTACTGACAGTCTCTTCCAATATGAAAAAGTTGGAATAGGCATAGCTCAAATATCCCTAAAGAGTGGGAGAAAGATCAAAGATGAGAGTGGAGTTATACAGAGAATGTAGGGTTTCACAAACGAGTATGATTGCTGAATCACTATATTGATATTTCTTCTAGTCTCCACTATCTTAGAGCAGCTAGAAGTAAAAACCTAAAATTGTGGAACTGTAACCCCTACCCAACTCTGAAATCTGTTCTACAACTAATTTTTGCACTGTGCTTCGAAATGTATTGCTTTTTTGTATATATGTTATTCTTCACAAAAAAGAAGAAAAAATTCTTCTAGCCTCCAGTGTTTTGGAGCAGCTAGAAGGAAAAACCTGAAATAGCGGCATGGCAACCCATAACAAACTCTGAAATCTGTTCCATAACTACTTACTGACGTGTACTTTGAAAATCATCACTTTTTCTTTCTTTGCTTTGTACATATGTTATTTAAGAATAAAAAAGCATTTTTTTTTTGAACAAGTGATTCTCCATTATTTGGACATGGTGCTGGCACATGGGGGGCAGACACGATCTGGTGGGTGTGGGGGCGCCAGCATGTGCAGGGTTGCTGTGGGGCTTTTTTCCCCAGGGAATAGTTGCGGGGTCCATCTCACAGTGCCTGGAGAGCGTGGTGGGAACGAGCCAGTGCTGCCCAGGACATTTCACACCCGGGAACGGGTGGATTTGCAAGAAGGGCGAGGCAGGGTGGATGGCATGGCGATGAGGGGGTGATCTGAGCTCCACGTCCCCATGAGGCTGGCAGCTCTGGGAAAACCTGGGCAGCCGTGGTCACTCTTGGGGTACAGCATGTGTCCCTGTCTGCAGCCTGGCCTTGGCCACTTCCAAATGGATTTCCTTTCCGCGGGTGCTCCCAGCTCAGCTGGCAGGGGGACGTCTTGCCACGAAAGTCAGGTTGAACACTGAACAAGGCCACCACCTCCAAGCGGGCACTGCTCCCGTGGAAGATATAAGAGGTTCACAGAGGCATGAAGATGAATTTTTCTGCAGGTAGCAGACAAAGGGATGTTCTAACAAAATCATTATTCCAATACTTTTCTGGCAGACGGAAGTCAAGTGTCTTGAGCAAATGGACCTTTTATTCTGAATTGCACAAAGATGCCAGACGGGCTGGAGGCCACCTCTCTCTAACTTCCACTGGGGGCTGGCTGGATCCAACTCTGAGTTTTGCAGCACAGTGAGCCTGATGGGAGAGAAGCTGCTAAAGGCCGAGGAAGAGTAGCCACAGAGCTGTGACTAGTCACACACGGTCTTAGAAACATCTATCAGGCCACGGCAAGGAGGCATATAAGGGAGGCACTTTACAATGTATGAGAAAAGGTGCGCTTACAGCACATTATCAACCGTAAAGAATCTGCAAGTGCTTCAGGAAATGCAATAAAGTTGTGTTACGGTAAAACATGAGCCAGACTGGGACTTAGCCACTTTCTAGCTCCGTGACGGAGGATGAGTCATTTCACCTTTCTGGGCCTAGGGTGGATTTTCTACGTTAAGAAATCAAGTGGAGAAATGGCTCTGAAAGGCCCTGTTCCAGAGCCTGGTTCATGGCAGGTGCTCTATAAACGCTTGACTTTTCTCTCCAGGCTCCTTTTAAAGTCTCCAGGCAGTCTGGACACAAGGGAAAGTGACATTTTCTTTGAAGCTCTGTGTATTCAGAGCAAAATTCAAATTCCTTCCTCTGGCTAAGAAAAAGAATCCTGTGGGTCTGCCTCCCTGCCCATCAGCCTGAGATTTTTTTCCCCTGCCACACTCCTCCAGCTCGCTCTGCTCTTTGCTATTCCTTGAACATGCCAGGTCCCTCCCCGCCTCAGGGCCTTTGCACTTGCCGCCCTTCACCTGCCAGGGACCAGCTCCTTAGGTCTCAGCACGAATGTCACCTGTTTCATGTCAAGCAGTCCCTGGCGTTTCCTACTGTCTTACCTTATTTTACTTTTCTGCACATCCCTATCACTTTATTCCCACACTTCATTTCTTTGTTTACTTGCTTATTGTCTATCTCCACCATCAAAATCTAAGGTTCCTGAAGGCAGAGATTTGTGTCCATCCTGTTCACTGCAGTATCTCAAACCATAGGTGCCTAATAAATGCTTGTTCCTGAAAAACGGCATTAATGAAGAGAACGAAGAGAAGTCATCTTCTTGCAAGTTTACGGAGCTCTCTCTCTCTCTCTCTGCCTCATCTGCCTCCACCTCTCTCCCTCCGCATCCTCTCTCTTCTTCCTCTTGGTCCCTCTTCGTCCACGCCCACGTTTCTCTTCTTCTCTGCAAGATGACTTTCTGATCTCTTTCTTGCTTCCTTGGCTCACTCTACAGAGAGCGTAAACAGTTTGTTCTTTTTGTTTCCAAGGGTTGGGTGGCTTTAACCTTCCATCTTTTTATCTTTTTGAATCTCTGATTGCCTGAGTCCTCTTTGGCCCCTTGGGGTGGGAGGGGATGGGCTCTGAAGCCAGCGGTGGAAGCTGGAACGTGCTTCATCCAAGGGGAGAATGAATTAGCCACTTCCTTGCTTTGTTCCCAGCTCCAGCCTCTGGGGAGACAAGTGCACCCAGCTGCTGCTCCAGACAGGTTTACTCTTCTTCTTCTTTTTTTTTTTTTTCTTTTTTCTCTTCTTTTATTTTTCTTTTTTCTTCTTTTATTTTTTGCATGGGCAGGCACTGGGAATCAAACTCAGGTCTCTGGCGTGGCGGGCGAGAACTCTACCTGCTGAGCCACCGTGGCCCACCCTATTCTTCTTTTTAAAGCCAGGTTTAAACAAATCCTCGATGTGGCTGGCTCTTATAAATTAGTTTGGCTTATGCTCAAGGCTAGGTGGATTAAGGAATTTGAGTGGTACTTTACATGTTTGCAAAGTTCTTTCACAATCCCTTCCTTCATTCAGCAGATGTTTACTAAGCACCTACTACGTGCTGGACACAGTTCTAAGTGCTTTGCATATAATAATCTATCAGGTAGAAACTATTATTATCACTTTCCCCATTTTACAGACAAGGAACCTAAAAGGCCTGGAGATGGATTTACCATAAAGCTCAGAAAACTTGAGCTTCAGAGTTTCTCACATGCCCAGGCTCCTTCCATGAATTCCAGGAGGCGTCCCAGCGTCATGTTCACATAGTCATGTATGTAAAATTTGCAAAAGCCATATCTTTTACCTGCAGGCAGTTCGAAGTGCTGTTTCCTTCCATCATGAATTCCATCCATCTCTCTTTCTGTTGCGATGAATAGCATCGGCGTGATTCTGGGCATTGTGGGAATCCAGAGGAGAGAAAGCTGAGTTGGGCGAACATTTCATTTGGGTTAGCTGAGATGGATTTCTGTGGTTCAGAGTGGCGTAGTGTAAAGTCACTGCCGCCTGGTTTCAAAGGTGCTGGCCCTGAGTTCACAACACCATCTGAATATGTTCTACGCCTCCCGGCGGAGAAAGTGTATGGAAGGGAAAGGAAAAACAGTCTGAAAAGAACGGGCCAGAAGCCATTCTACAGGAAATTCTTCCAGCCCTCATCAGGCATGTAAAATTGTAAATAGAGGACGCACCTCTCAGCACGGTCAGTGTCAGGGCCACACCCACATTCTCTCCTGGCAAGAATAATCTTGGCAATGCAGAGTGTACAATTCAGAACACATGGCAGTTTTTTCTTTTGCAGAGAGATCATACAAAATGAAATTGACTAGAATATCTGAGTTTATAAGGGCACAAACCTATAGCTGTACTAAAGCAAAGAAAACTCTATGACAGGTCATATATGAAAAATCTTGATAGAAATGTTCTAAGAAATGATCATGGTGATGAATCTACAACTATGTGATGATATTGTGAGCCGTTGATTGTACACGAGGTATGGAATGTTCTTATGTTAAGAATGTTTGTGCTTGTATGTTGTTTCATCAATAACAATATTAAAAAAAAACTTGATAGAAGTCTTTACAAACTTGGCAATTTTGTAAAGAGATCGATTTATCTGTCTGGCTATCTATCTCTCCTTTATCAATCTATGAAACATTTCCAATTACAGGATGGAAGATGAAGCTGGAAGACACTTTTCTAAACAGTTATAATAATAATAATTTTATTCAATAAGAAGAAAGATGGAATTATCCTTTTTCCTCCTTAAACTTTTCATTTTGAAATGATTTCAAACTTACAGGTCAATTGCAAAAATAATAACGCGAAACCCATACAGAGAACTCCAATCTACCCATCTCCCAGATACCCAGATCCAGGAATTTTAACATTTTACCACGTTTACTGTATCGTTTTATCTATCAACCCACTTTCTGAGCACTTGAAGGTAGGCTGTACATATCACATTCCTAGAACACAATACTGTCATGTACATTTCTTGAGAACAACCATATTCACTCATCCCTTAATAAAAGTCAGGTGCTAGTTTTCTGGATTTTGTGGTATTTGTAGCATTTGGCAACTTTCTAAAATTTTTAATTTTCCATGATGCCTTTCCTCATTCTAAATTTTGTATTCTTTTTCTTATATCCCTCTCACCTCTCTAACTGGATAAGCTTTGGGCTCCACCTCTGAGCTGTCTCAGGCCATATGACCAGGAGAAAACAGTTTCTACACACAGACACAAGCAGTTACAATGCATATTTGTGTTTTTCTACCCTTTTAATACAAAAGGTGGCTTACAGCAACCACGCTGGCACAGGTGCCAGCACATGGCAGGACAGGGTGCAAACAAAGAGGCTACTGCAAAGGTCCGGGCACAAGGGACTGGGGATGAGAAGCGGTTGGACTTGGGATGGGTTAAATGGGTTATAAAGATAAGAATCAAGAGGAGTTGCTGGCACACTGGATGCGGGGTGGGGAGGAGGATGGTGCGAAGAGAAAGAAAGGTGGGCTTAAGGTCTGCCTTGGCCATTCTGATGATCTCCTTAGGGAAGCTAGGTTTTGGGGAACCCTGCCTTGGGAGGAAGAGTAGAAACGCCTCTCAGCGGCTGGCCTGGGATGCATCTGCAGCACCCACCCACGCCCGCTGCCGCCCCCGGGCCCTGGTCCACCCAGGGCAGCGCGAACGCTGGGGAAGCCAGCCCCGGCGGCTCCGGCGCCAGCGGCCCGCCGCAGCCTGCCCTGACCCTCGGCAGGCGGCCTGGCGTGGGCGGACACGTGCGGCCCCTCCCGGTGTCCTCTCCACGTGTAGCCCCGCGTGCGCTCCCGGTGGACCCTTCCCTCCCCGGCCCCGCGGCCCGGCGGAAGCGGGTGGGGGGTGGGGGGGCCTGTTGCCAGCTCCGAGGAGGAGCAGACGCTTGCAGACTCGGGATGGAGGTGGGGCGCGCGGGTTGGAGCCCCGGGCTCGCATCCCACGTCCGCTGGCGGCTAACAGCTGTGTGGCCCCGGGCAAGCTGCTTGACTTCTCTGAGCCTCGGTTTCCCGGGCAGGCAGGTGAGCACCTTGCTTCCTGGAGGGGCTCGTGCTGGCTTGCTGAGCTCTTTTCCAGGGCTAAGAGGATAGTAACACCACAATAATAATAATGACAAATGGTCACTGAGTGCTCAGTCTATTAACATGTTTAACCCTCCCAGCCATCCCTTAACAGTTCCCATTTTACAGATCAGGAAATGAAGGCAGAGAGAGGTCATGATAACGGTATGGTTATTCTAGTCTTACTAATAGTAGGCAGTGGCTGTTATCAATAGAAATGACAATAATAGGGCCATGGCTTCCTGAGACCTGGCTGTATACAAGCAACTGACAGCACTTAGGATCACGCTGAAATCTTACATCCATGAATGAGGCATGATTCATACAGACCCCATACTATAGGTGAAGGAGGTGAAGTCTCAGGGAGATGAAGTTGTTTGCCCGATGTGACTCAGGTGGATCAAGTGGCAGAAGCAAGATTTGAACCCAGGACTCTCTGAGCCAACTCTTAGCCAGGATCACTTCTGGTTGTTCCTGAAGGGCTCTTGCTTATGATTTGACATCTCCTCACCCAATCCTTCCAAGACTGGCAGGGCAGTTATATGGTCCTTGCTTGTGACCACTATGGGGTGGAGGGTGGGGTGGAGGGAAGGGATAATTCTAGCTTTCAGTCTCAGCCAGGGAAGTGGCTGCTGCACCCAAGGGCACTCAGCTAGGAAAGGGTGGGGCAGGACTGAAAGCTAGCTCTGGACCCCACTTGCTTACCATACCCTGGCTTGAGCCTGCTATCTGCCTCTGGGTTCAGAGAAAGAAGCCAAGAAAAAGCCATTTCTTGTGAATTTCCCTCCTCTTATAGAGTCACATGGTCCAGTCTGGTAGGAAACACATCTTTCCAAGCTTGCCGTCTCCCCTGGGGTCTGCCAGCTTTGCCCCTCATGAACTCTGGAAGCTGGACTAAGAGATTCCAAAGGAGGGCTGGACCATCTCAGAAGGGTGGGCGCCTTGCCTGCCCGTCCAGCCTTGGCCCCTAGCCCACCCTGGGAAACCCTTGCATAGCCCTCCCACCCCTACCCCATGCCAGGCAGATCCCTGGCCCCAGCCCCAGCCTGGGGAACCATTGGGGCTTGTCAGAAATCTGGATCATCAGAACCTGATGAGCCAGAGAGGGTGGCGAGTCATGAAAGGTTACACAGCAACAGAGGGACGGAGGCCACAGTCTGCCACCAGATAGCGCCCTGAAGCTGGTTGTGAAGGCTTGGAGAATTACCTACCCTCTCTGTGCTCTCTCTGACCCACAGTGTCGGGCTGCTGGGACAGGCATTGAGGGTCAGTGTGGGTCACCAGGGGCAGCCCAGGGGAGCTCCACGGGCCTCCTGGTCCAGGGCTGGTTGGCTGGGAGTCTTCTGCAGACAGATGCTCTCGCCACTGTGACCTTCACCTGGGTGACCCCCTCCCTGCTGAGCTTGTAAGGCAGCGGCACTGTCTTCATACCAGAAGGGCACTGTGCCGAGAAATTCTGGATGTGGAAGAGGCTGGCTGGTTGGGACAGAGAGCCATGCCAGGCGAGAAAGGCATGTGGACATTTGTCAGCCTGGCTGGTGCCAGCACCCAGTGGGGCAGTGACAGAAAGACCTGGAACTCACACCCAGGCCTTCTGCCTCCTACCAGAGAGCTCTTTTGACACCAATGCCCCACTGAATGACAGAGCCTCTGAGCCTCAGTAGCTCCCTCTGTATAATGGACACACAGACCCTGTGTGCTGGTATGAAAGGATGTATGCCCCCTAGAAAAACCATGTTTTAATCTAAATCTCATTTCGTAAAGGTTGAATAATCCCTATCCAATACAGTATGTTTGAAACTGTAATCAGATCATCTCCCTGGAGATGTGATAATCAAGAATGGTTGTTAAGCTGAATTAGGTGACGACATGTCTCTACCCATTTGGGTGGGTCTTGTTTCTGAAGTCCTATAAAAGAGGAAACATTTTGGAGAATGAAAGAGATTCAGAGAGAGCAGAGAATGCTGCAGCACCACGAAGCAGAGAGTCCGCCAGCCAGCAACCTTTGGAGATGAAGAAGGAAAATGCCTCCCAGGGAGCTTCATAAAAACTCGAAGCCAGGAGAAGAAGCTAGCAGATGATGCCGTGCTCACCATGTGCCCTTCCAGATGAGAGAGGAACCCTGAGTGTGTTCACCATGTGCCTTTCCAGAGAGAGAAACTTTGACAGTGTTTGTCATGTGCCCTTCCATTTGAGAAAGAAACCCTGAATTTCATCAACCTTCTTGAACCAAGGTATCTTTTCGTGGATGCCTTAGATTGGACATTTCTATAGACTTGCTTTAATTGGGACATTTTCTTGGCCTTAGAACTGTAAACTATCAACTTATTAAATTCCCCTTTTTAAAAGCCATTTCGTTTCTGGTATATTGCATTCTGCAGCTAGCAAACTAGAACACCCTGTGTGAGCCTTAATTGGTTTTTGTTTTTTTTTTACACTTTATTTCTCCATTTTCAGAATGGAGATGTCTTTACTGGGTTTTTTTGCTGATTTAAAAATCATGCATGGGGACAATGTGATGGTGGCTCAGTGGCAGAATTCTTGCCTGCCATGCCGGAGACCAGGATTCGATTCCCAGTGCCTGCCCCAAAAAGAAAAAGACAAAAAAAATACCTAAGTGTGCACGGGTGGTTCAGTGGTAGAATGCTTGCTTTTCATGCAGGAGACCTGGGTTTGATTCCCAGCCCAGGCGCTACCACCCCAAAAAAGCATGCATGGGAAAAACAAAAAAGAAAAGAAAATCACGCATGGAAGTTCCTTCTAATTTTTTAATATTTATTTTTCATCATTATATATACATTCACTTTTTCATATATACATAACAAAATTTTCCATTTTAACCATTTGGAAATCCCTGCTTAATCATACCTTCCCAATCCTGATAACTCTTACTAAGTGGCGCATGTGTTTCTGTGTTTCCGTGCCTTTCATGTCTGTGGGAAGCACACATGGCCCCATGTTTACGTGGATCGTGTTTATGAAGGAGCCAGTACCTTGGTGAGTAACTACTATGTGCCTGACCCCACATTTAATCCTTACAGCAGCTCTATGAGGTGGTCACAGTTTTTAGGTCTATTTTGCAGATGAGAACACTGAGGCTCAGAGAGGTGAAGTGCCTTACCCTAAGTCCCTGAGAGAGGAAGTGTCAGAGCCGGGATTCAAGCCCCAACTTGGGGCTCTGAACTTAGAAAAGCAAAAGGCATCTTGTGTGAGGATGTCTCTTCTTACTTCCTGACCTTGGGGACAGAGACTCTGAGTCAGCATGGGAGGGACTTGAAAGGGTTGGCCTGGTGCTGGACCCTTTAGTGAGGGGAAAGATCCAGAAGTCTTCAGACACGGTAGCTAGAAGACCCAAAAGCCTAAGCCTGGGTCGGGGGTGGGGAGTGATAAATTACACACCCATTTAGAGGGACGCGCTGTCACACACTTATATACATGTTCCAAACCTCTTGGCAACACCAAAGCTCTGTCCCGTCCATCGTTCCATCAGGGCTTCTCCTACAGCTGCCCATGCTGTGCGCTGCACAGTTGCAAGGGGCACCAGCCACTCGGGCTACCATGTGTTGAGTCGTGTAACATGGTGGCCCTGCTCAAGATAACCTTGGACTAAGAATTGTCCTGTTTTGTGGTTGGGGGAAACTGAGACGCTGAGACAATCAGTGACTTACCCAGGGTCAAACAGTGAGTCAGTGGCCTAAACAAAAAAAACTACTGCTTAACTCCCCTCCCTGACCTATACCACAAAGAATTCTTTGCTTTTAAAACTTTGATTTTTAGTTAAGTTTTTCAACTTTCATTTATGTATATTTATGAAATAGTTCCACTTTCACGTCATACAAAACTTTATGGGTACGACAGGGTGTAAAGAGAGAGTCAGTCCCCCTCCCATCCCTGTCCCGTCTCCATCCCATAGGAAGCCACAACTGCCACAATTTTGTCTATCCTTCCAGAGCTATTTTTTACACAAATGGAAGAATCTAATACTGTACCACACCTCTCCGTTTCACTTTATGTGTCTTGGAATATATCAAAATATTTCAGGCTGTCTGATTTCTTTCTTTATCTGCACCATGTGGAGACTCAGAGAGCTATTTAAGCAGAACCCAGTGTGGTTCCCTTAGGGTGTTTCCAATCTCTTGCTCGAGCAAACACTGCTGGGGTAGCCCCTTGTATATGTGCTATTTCCCACCTGTAGGGTGAATTCTTTATTTCTTTCGAATCCGAAATTTTCATTTCTGAAACAAAATGCAAACATCATGAAAGAATATATAATAAAACAAAAGAGAAGGTCCTAGCTGCCCCACCTCCATAGATTCTACCTCCCAGAGGTGACCTCTGTTGCATATTATTTCACAACTGGCTTTTGCCGCTAACTATAGGTGGTTGGTTGCAAAATTGGCATGACCCTACACTCCTCTCTGGCTTGGCATCCTTTGTAATGTGTGATTTGGCAGCTCCTTCCACCAAGAGGTGGAGTCTGGTTCTCCATGCCTTGTATCTCATCTTGCCTATGGACTTTGCTTTGGCCAGTGGAAGGTGGCAGAAGCAAGGGGGTACCCACCTGAGCTTATGCCTCATGAGACTCTGCATGCTTGCATTTGCTTTTTGGGGCCTTGCTACCCCATGTGAATAAGCTCAAGCTAGCCTGCTGGAGGACAAGAGCCACGTTGAGCAGAAGGATCATACAAGTTGCTCCAGCCAAAGCCTCAGAGATCCCAGCCAGCAAAGCCACCCACCCACAGCTGACTATAGATGCACAAAAGTGCCCAGCGTAGACCAGATGAACAGCTCACATGAGCCTAGCCTAATTGTGACAGTCTTAGTTTGCCTGAGCTGCTATGACAAGTATCTCAAACTGGTTTGGCTTACATCACAGGCATTTATTGGCTCATGGTTTCAGAAGCCAGAAGTTCAAATCAAGGTGTTGGCAAGACCATGCTTTCTCCCAGCGTCAGCATTGTTCTGGTGCTGGCTGCCAGCAATTCTTGGGATTGCTTGGTTTGTATGTCTGCCTCCTGCCACATGACGATGTTCTCTTCTTTCTGGCTGCTATGACTTCTGGACCTCTCTATAAGGCCTCCAATAATCAGATCATAACCCACCCTTATTCAGTTGGGCCACACTGTAACTAAAAACATCACCTTCAAGAGGGCCTGTTTATGGTAGGTTCATACCCACAGGAACACAGAGTAAGATTAAGAACATGTTTTTCTCTCGGCTACATAGCTCAATCATTGGCCAGATAAACAGCTGTTATAAGCCACTGAGATTTAGGATAGTTGGTTTTGCCGAAATCTTTCTCCACCTAGACATTTGAGACAACTTCATCCTTTCTCATGGCTGCAGAGTATTCCAGTTGTGTGGAGATACCGTCATTTATTTATCCAGTGCTTTGTTGGTGGACTTTTTTTGTTTCTGAGCCTGACGCCTCATTTGTAAAATGTAGCTGATAACCCCTGCCCTGAGATTAATTTGTGAGCATTACATAAGGTGAGTAATTGCATTAGGGTTGACAGATAGAAAATGCTCAGTGCATGTTTTTCTTTTCCTTCTTCCAGTCCCACAATCTCCACTCAGACAAGAATGGCAAATAGTTTGTCTCAAGGCCCATCATCTGGTAGGTGCTGCCTAGAGCTCATATGGAGCAGGACTCTGAGTCCACATCTGGGCAGAGAAAAGACCGCAAGGACTGATCAGTGACTCTTGCAGGGTGAGTGATGAGAGAGGACCTGTCACCCTTCATTCATTTCTCCACCTAAGGTTACAGCGTCTCCCTCTCATCCACCCAGAGGACTCTGAGAGACCGAAAGACCTTGGAACCCTGAGAGGAAGAAGCTCCAAAGATAGAAGTTCAGGCAGATGGAGGGTGGGGGGAAGAATGTTCATGAATCAGACAAAAGGGGCTAGTGGGAGCTTCTAGTGCGGGGGACTTGGGAGCCCCCAAAGAAATGTAGAAAGCCCGTCAGGGTCTGTTTCATGTTGAAGTTCTACTGATGCAAGTGGCAGAAGCTCAATTCCCACTGGCGTAAGAAAAAAAAAAAGTATATATATAGGCTCACATAACTGAAAGGGCTGGGGTGGATGGTCACCCTTCCACCCTCCCGCAACCTGGAAGTAGGGCGGAGTACTGTCCCACAGGCGGCGGGAGGGCAGTGGCCACCTTTCCCCCCGTGGGAGAAAGGTATCTGAACAAGGCATCTCCGGATCTAAGGAAAGGAGTGGGTTGGGGTTGGGACACAGGGTCTGGTTAGCTAGACTTTGAGAACTGGAGACATGCACCGGGTGGACGGGACAGCCTGGGCAAAGACAAGGAGGCATGAAAGTGTGGGCTTTGTTGGGGAAACTGACCAGGGGTGAGGGAGAAGCCGCTGCCCTCTCCCCTCCCCTCCCCCCTGGAATCCTTCCAGATCGCTGTCCTTCAGCCCTCCCTGCCTCAGGCAGAACACCTTGAAGGGTAGGCTCTGAGCCTCCCTCGGGCGGTGAATTCTCAGCACCACTCCCCTGGCCCAGCCAAAGGCCATTATTTGTCATTTTCCACTTTCCTGAGCTTGTTCCACACTGGTGTGTCCTAAGGACACTTTGACACCCCAGACTTTCTTTCTTTCTCTCTTTTTTTTTTTTTTAACTTTTTAAAGTGTATAATATAACATATCTACAAAGCAAAGAAAGACAGGGCAGAGCCCAGAGTTTGTCATGGGCTGTCATTCCAACATCTCAGATTTTTCCTTCTAGCTGGTCCAGAATATAGGAGGCTAGAAGGAATAAATATTTTTTATCATCACAATTGACTTTATACATATGTTGAATAATGTACAACATATATACAAAAAGGCAATAAATTACAAAGCACAGCACAACAATTAGTTGCAGAACAGATTCCAGAGTTTGATATGGGTTACAGTTCTACAATTTTAGGTTTTTACTTCTAGCTGCTCTAAGATACTGGAGACTAAAAGAAATATCAATTTAATGATTCAGCAGTCATATTCGTTTGTTAAACCCAACCTTCTCTGTATAACTCCACCACCACCTTTGATGTTTCTAGCCCACTCTTAGGGGTATTTGGGCTGTGCCCATTCTAACTTCTTCATGTTGGAAGGAGCTCTCCATACTATGGGGTGGGGAGATGGAACTACCTGATGTTCTGGAGAGGCTGGGCTAGGTCTCTGGACTTATGTGGTCCAGGGACCCATCTGGAGGTTGTAGGTTTCTGGAAAGTTACCCTGGTGCATGGAACCTTTGTAGAATCTTATATATTGCCCTAGGTGTTCTTTAGGATTGGCTAGAATGATTTTGGTACCTCCCAGATTTTTATTTTTATTTTGTTTACATTGAAGTGAAGTTCACATAACACACAATCACCACCTCTCTCCTTCTCTCTAGTTTCAAAACTTTTCATCCCTCCAGAAAAATACCCCATATCCGTTAAGCAATCACTCTCATTCCCCTCTCCCCCATTCCCTGGAAAGCTCTTACTGTCTCTATGGATTTACTTATTCTGGATATATCATTTAAAAGGAATCAAACAACATGTGACCTTTCATATCTGGCTTCTTTGACTTAGCGCAGTGTTTTTGAGGTTCATCCAAGTTGTCACATGGTTCAGAACTTCATTCCTTTCTATGGCTGAATAAAATTCCATTGTTGGACAATCCACATTTATTTATCCATTCATCATTTGATGGACACTTGGGTTCTTTCTAACTTTTGGCTGTTGTGAAAAATGCTCTTGTGAACATTGGCATGAAGATTTGCCTATATATATATATATATATATATATATATATATATATATATATATATATATATATATATATGTTTTTTTTTTTTTGCAAGGGCAGGCACCGGGAATCAAACCCGGGTCTCCAGCATGGCAGGCAAGAACTCTGCCCACTAAGTCACCGTGGCCCACCCCCCTGTATTTTCCTTTAATAATTTTATAGTCTTACCTCTTACATGTAGGTCGCTGATCCGTTTTGAATTAATTTATATAAATAGAATGAGGTAGGGGTCCAACTTCATTCTTTTGCACTTGGATATCCAGTTGCTGCAGCAACATTTGTTGAAGAAACTATTCGTCCCCCATGGATTGGACTTGGCAACTTTGTTGAAAATCCATTGGCCGTAGATGTGCAGGTTTATTTCTATACTCTCCGTTCCGTTCCATCCACCCATCTATCTAGCCTCTGCCGTTGCTGCACTGATTACGGCAGCTTTGTAGTAAATTTTGAAATCAGGAAGTTTAATTCCTCCAACTTTGTTCTTTTTCAAACAAGGTCCTTGGGCTATTCAAGGACCCTTTGATTCCAAATGAATTTGATGATCACTTTTTCCAATTCTGGAAAAAAAAAAGGTCATTGGAATTTTGAAGGGGATTATTTTGATTCTGTAGATTGCTTTAGAGATATTGCCATCTTGACACTATTGAGTCTTCCAATCTATGAACACATCATGTCTTTCCATTCAGTTAGATTGTCTTCAATTGCTTTCAGCAATGCTTTGTAGTTTTCACTGTACAAATCTTTGATCTGTTTGGTTAAATGTATGCCTAAGTGTTCTATTCTTTCAAGTGCCATTGTAAATGCAATTGTTTTCTTTATTTCCTTTTCGGATTATTCATCACTGGTTTATAGAAACACAACTGATTTTTGCATGTTGATCTTGTGCCCTGAGACGTTGCTGGATTTGCTGTTTGCTCTAGTAGGTTTTTGCGGATTCTTTGGGATTTTCTACATATAGAATCACGTCATCTGCAAATAGAGATAATTTTACTTCTTCCTTTCCAATTTGGATGCCTTTTATTTCTATTGCTTGCCAAATTATTCTGACTAGGACTTCCAGTACAAAATTGAATAGCAGAGGTGAAAGCAGCGTCCTTGTCTTGTACCTGATCTTAGAGGAAAAGCTTTCAGTATTTTACCATTGAATATGATGTCAGCTATGGGTTTTTTCAGAAATGCCCTTTATCAGGTTAATAAAGTTTGTTCCCTTCTGTTCTAGTTTGCTAGTTGCCAGAATGCAATATACCAGAAACAGAATGGGGGAATTTAGTAAGTTGCTAGTTTACAGTTCCAAGGCCAAGAAAATGTCCCAATTAAAACAAGTCTATAGAAATGTCCAATCAGGCATCCAGGGAAAGATACCTTGGTTCAAGAAGGCCGATGAAGTTCAACGTTTCTCTCTCAGCTGGAAGGGGACATAACGAACATGGCCGCGTCTGCTGACTTTCTCATGGCTCTACAAAAAAGGGACTCTCTCCAAAATGTTTCCTCTTTTGAAGGATTCGTAAGCAACTCCACCTTCAATGGGTGGAGGCACACCTCCATGGAAATCTTCTAATCAAAAGTTACCACCCACAATTGGGGGGGTCACATCTCCATGGGAACAGCCAAAATGCTCCCACTCAGCAATATTGAATGAGGATTAAAGGACGTGGCTTTTCAAGGGTCTACCACAGAGTCAGACCAGCGCCCCTTCTATTTCTAGTTTGGTGAGTATTTTTAGCACGAGAGGGTGCTGAATTGATTTTTTATAGTTTCAACTTTTTTTTTATTCCGGTAACACATGCAACCCAAAATTGCTGGCTTTTTATCCACATTCAAATACAATTCAGTGGCATGAATTACATTCACGATATTATGCTACCATCACCATCATCCATTACTAAAACTTCTCCATTGCCCCAAACAGAAGTGCCATACCAATTAAACCTTCACTCCTCATTCCCTATCTCCATCCCAGCTCCTGGTGATCTGTATTCTAGTTTGTGACTCTATGAATTTGCATATTCTAATTATTTCATATAAATGAGTTCATATAATATTTGTCCTTTTGCATTTGGCTTATTTTACTCAACATGGTACCTTCAAGTTTCCTCCACATTGTAGTATGGATTAGGACTTCATTCTTTTGTATGGCTGAATAATATTCCATTGTATGGATATACCGCATTCTGTTTATCCATTTATCTATTAGATTCTTGGGTTCCTTCCTTCTTTTGGCAATTGTGAATAATGACACTATGAACATCAGTGTGCAAGTATCTGCTTTCAGTTCTTTGGGGTATATACCTAGCAGTGGGATTGCCTCATCATACAGTAGTTCTGTACTTAGCTTTCTGAGGAACCGCCAAACTGCTTTCCACAGTGGTGGCACCATTTCACATTTCCACAAGCAATGTATGAGCATTCTTTATTTTATTATTATTTTTTGAGTAGTCTGTATTGTGGGGAGAGCTCCCTGTTGGACTCTCCAACTTGAGCATGTCTTAGACTTATTTCACTTCTGTTATTCCTTTCATCACCGCCATCATTATCACCATCATCATCATCACAACTTCGTATGGGGCTCCACCTGCTTTTCTTGGGGGGCAGCTTATTGAAGATAGCAGTCCTTAGAGTTGTCCACGTAGGGGATGGTGGTGGGAACCAAGCAGACAGGAGCTCCATGAAATCCTGCCTAGGACCTCTCAACTCCAACCCCTTCCCCCCCATGGATGCCAATCAGCATGCCCCAGCAAACCCTCAAAACGGACCCAGGCCCGGCCACTTCTGTCCAACACTGAGGGCCAACAATAGGGGACTCGGAAGCTCTACAGAAACAAGGGAAAAAGGGCTGGAGGCTCAGGGACTAGAGGAAGCAACATGCCTGCTCAAACCATATGCCAAGGGCAGAGGGTCTTTTCAAATATGTCTTAGGGAGAAAATGTTATAGACTGTCCTTTGCCATTTCCCACCTGCTCTACTTGGTCAGTCATTCACTGAGCAAACTTTTGGAGGCACCCACTACATGCCAGGCATTGTTCTAGGTGCTAGGGATACAGCCATAGGCAAAATTGATGAATTACATGCAATTTTGAGGGGAGACAGAAAATAAGCCAAAAAAACCCCCAAAAACCCATAAATATCAAGTATGTCAGGAAATAACTTCACAAAAAAAAAAAGCATAATAAAGCAGAGTAAAGAAACAAGGAAGACTCATCAGGGGAGGGGATGTGTGAACAGAAACCTGAATACAGAGAAGTAGGGGCAGGAGTGGATGGAATATGTTGGAGGAACAACAGGGAGGCTGGTGTGGCTGGAACGGACTGAGCAAGGGCGTGGTGGATTCAACCAGGAAGAGACGTGGTCTGAATTAGGGGTCTGCAGGAGCACTCTGGCTGAGTGGGGATAGCTGGTTGCTGTGATAAGCCAGGGAGTGGAGAGTGGTGGGGTGACGGTGGTAGCCAAGTCCCTGGGACATGAGTCTGGGTTATGGAAACGTCTCTGAAGGATGAGCCTTCCTGTAGCAGTGAGAGGTTAGCTCTTCTCTCCCCTCTCGGACCCGATCCCACAGCCTCTCCTGTCGCTCCACACCCTTGCCTCTGCCTCCCCCGCCATCTGCAAAATCAACCTCTGCCTTCTCCTTCTTCCTCCCTCCCCCTTTTCCCCCCAGGCTCCAGGCCCTCTTCTAGCCCCTCCTGCCTCCTCCCACGCTGGCTCTGGCTGGCCTCAGAGTCTTAGCTCATGCTGTTCCCTCTTCTCCCAGGTCCTTCCCACCCCTGCTCACCTGGCTGTCATCCATTTGCCTTTTCAGATCCAGGGACTGCAGCCTCCCTCCCAGCTGAGTTCCCTCAACTGCCTGAGCTTTTCTCCACCCGCCCCCGCCAGGGTGCTGTCCCCGCGTCCCACTCCCTGACAAGACTGGGGCAAGAGATCAGGGAAGTGGTTGAATCCCACTGAGGTTCATAGTGTCATTATTCACAATTGCCAAAAGAAGGAAGTAACAGATAAATGTTACTTCAACAGATAAATGGGTACAACATGGAGGAAACGTGGAGCTCAGGGTTTGGCCAGGGGTGCAAGAGACACGCCTGCGAGTCCAGGCCGGGACCTCTGGCTCCCCAGACGCCTCTCTGCAGCCTGACCTGCTTGCAGCCCGCTAAAGTGAACTGATGCTTCCTGCCCACCCCCCACTCTGAAATGCTACCCTTACTCCCCACTTTTTAGCCCAAATCTCCTCTGTCAGAACCTCACTGGAGCCTTGCTTTGATTGGGGCAGAGGAAAACACAGCTGGACGACTTCCCTATGTGACCTTGAGGTCTTCCCGACCTGTTTCCCCATCTGTAGGACAGGATGGAGAAGTAGATGGCGTGTTTGCACCCTGTCTCCTCCCCTCGGCTTGGAGCTCCCTGAGATGTTGTAGTTATCTCTGGATCCCTCTCAATGCCCAGAATTCAGGAGCTGCTCAGTAAATACATATGAAAATGTACAGGGATATCCTACTTCATGGTTTATACTTGCACACACATTATCGTGTTCCAACTCCACAGCAATCCTCACTGCAATCCTTCCATTGCATGTGTGCAAACTGGGGCTGCTGGACCCAGAAGTCTGGATTGGGAGGGGGCTGGTCATCAGCTTGGGAAAGCCCCCCACCAGACACTCAGAGCCGTTGTGGAACCCTCCCAAGACCGCACAATTGATACTTTGCAGAGTGGCCCTTGAACTCAGGGCTGTGGGTTCCAGGTGTTTTACACAAAGTCTCGCACAGCCTCTTAGCCTTCCCCATGACACTGTGACGTGAGTTTATTATGCCCATTTCACAGCCAAGGAAAACTGAGGCGCAGCCAATAAATGGCAGAGGCAAGACTTGAACCCAAGTCTGGGGACCCTTTTCTGTTCTTCACAGGTCTCCAAACATCTGCTGGTGGATGATCTAAATAGAGGGGAGTTCTCCCACCTTCCTTTCTTACCCCTCCCTCCCTCCCTCTCTGTCTATTCCCTATTTCCAAGGGCTTTAGATACAGATTTCAGAACAACAACTGTCCCAGGAAGGACAGAACATGAAGTGCCCACAGAAAATGCCAGGCACCAAATCAAAGGTAGGGACTGAGAATTTGCTGGCTCTGTGGCCCACAGTGACCCTCTGCATTGCGGAGTTGCTTGGAGACCTGGCGAGGTGGGAGCCCGGCCTCACCCGTGGAGGCGGGTGTTAACCAGCGTGTAACTCTAAGCACCATATACAAATAGAAGGTGGCTGGAGTCCCAGGAGGGGAAAAAAACAAACCATCTTGGTGGTATCCTGTCATCTGCCTTGGCTGTCTCCTGGCCTTGGGACTGGGTTAAGGCTGAGAGGGCCAGGCACATGGTCTGGGGGTTTGGTTGCTCCTTGGCACCCAAAGACAGATGTGTACATCCTGCAGTATTTATCCAACATGCACAGCCAATGAAGATATCGTCTTCTACCCAGGTATGCCACCTGGACACCTGGCAGCTGCCCCCTGGCCCTGAGGGAACATGCATAAATAAATAGGTTTGAAGAGCCTCAAAATGTAGGACTCTGACAGCCCCTGAAGCATTTATTCCAGAGACAGAGTTAGTTCTTTTCTGGGGAGCGGGGGTGAGGGTTCTTGCTGTGTGACCTTAGTAAGTCCTTTACCCTTGCTGAGCCTTGGTTGCCTCAGGCAGAAAATAGAAATAATATCTCACAGCCTCGCGATACCATGGACAAGGGTTGAGGATGAAATGACAGAGGCTCAAGTGGGGCCACTGTGATGGCCCCGCTCGGGAACTGAGGCCCTTTTGGTTGTGATGCAAATTAAATTATCTGAGTCTTTGCGATCTTAGCAGGTTTGTATCAATTTCACGTTGCAGACTGGATAGCATTAGAACTGGAGTCCACAAATTCTTCTGTATAAAATACATACAGGAAGGAGGAAAAGAAGGGAAAAAAGGAGTGGTGAGGTATTAAGTAAACCTTAACCGTAAGTGCAGAGTTGCAGGTATGGGCAAAATATCTGAAAAGTATCTCCGTCCAGCCTGGGGCTTGCCCTTTGACTTTTAAGGTGCCTTTTGAGGGACATATTTTTTTTTTTTATTTTAGTTGAGTCCAGTGTAGCTCTTTCTGCTTTTCTGGTTAAGGTCTCTTGAAACATGGTATGGGGTCCATGGATGGGGGCTCTGCCAGCCTCCCAGTCCCAGATCACCAAACCCGCCCACCCTGGGCCCGTCGTGGCCTCATTTCTCTGTCCTGCTCCACGAAGCCACAGAGGGAGTGTGGCTGCACCTCCCTTCCCCTTCCCCCAAGGCCAGTGCCATCCTCCACCACCGGCCTCTTCTTTCCCCCAACACACACACACACACACACACACACACACAGACACAGACACAGACACACACACACACAGACACACACACACACACAGACACAGACACACACACACACACACACACACACACACAGACACAGACACAGACACACACACACACGTGCTCCTCATATATCAGGGGCCGGGATGAGGGAATGTTCTAGTCTGTCAAAGATGCCAGAATGCAACACACCAGAGCTGGATTGGCTTGTAATAAAAGGGGGGTTATTTAGTTAACATATAGTTCTTCAGAGGAAAGGCAGCTAACTTTCAACTGAGGTTCTTTCTTACGTGGGAAAGCACAGGGTGGTCTCTGCTGGTCTTCTCTCCAGGCCTCTGGGTTCCAACAACTTTCCCCGGGGTGATTCCTTTCTGCATCTCCAAAGGCCTGGGCTGAGCTGAGAGTGCTGAGATGAGGTTTGCTGAGCTGCTTGGGCTGTGCTACGTTGAGTCTCTCATTTAAGCACCAGCCAATTAAATCAAACATCATTCATTGCAGCAGGCACGCCTCCTAGCCGACTGCAGATGTAATCAGCAACAGCTGAGGTTCACGTACCATTGGCTCACGTCCACAGCATCAGAACTAGGCACCTTCACCTGGCCAAGTTGACACCTGAGCCTAACTACCACAGGGGAGTTGAGGGAGAGGAAGGAGAGGGAGTGATTATTTAATGGGTGCAGAGGTTCTGCCAGAGGGAGTGGATGGTGGTGATGGTAGCACAAAACTGGTGAATGTAATTAGCACCTCTGAGCTGTGTGCTTGAAAGTAGATAAAATGGGAAAGTTGGAGTTGTCCATATGTTACTATCATAGAAAAAAAGTTTTTAAAAATAAATTCATTAAATAAATGTACTCCTCTCTTACCCATCCTAAAGAACTATGACAGACCTCCCTGGACCCCAGTCCCCTCCAGCTCCTGTCCCCACATCTCTCCCACTTCTTGTTGGAAGAGTTGTTCAGACTTGCCCTACCCCCTCTCCCATGCTGGCCAGGCCTCTGGGCCTCTGCAGAAACCCCTCCTGTCAAAGACCTGGCCCCTCGGACCCAACCACTCACTCACTGGGCATGGCTGTCTCCTCCTTCCCTGAGCACTGAGCCTTGAATGCTGGGATACTCTAAGCCTCTCCTCAAGCCTCACAATCTCCTCAGGGAACCTCACGTCCTCCGCCAGCTTCTATGATCTCTCCAACTCGCCCAGCCCTCTGTATTAGTTTCCTACCATAAATACGATTCAATGTCCCACAGGAAGGGATTGAGATCAAAAATATGTTTTTTGGGGGTGCATAACTCCAAGCCACCACAGTCCACCCTCTGGCCCACAAAAAGACATGTCTTCCCTCCCAGGATGAGCCTGGCCCTGGCACCATGGAATCGACAATGCCTTCCTGACCAAAAGGGAGAAAAGCATTATAACAAATAAGGTATCAGAGGCTGAGAGAATTCAAATCAAGTCAAGAGTCTATTCTGGAGGCTACTCTTATGCAAGCTTCAATTAGATTTAGCTACTTATCATGATTTGCCAAGCTCCAACCAAAACCATTTCTGCCAACCCTAAAGAAACCCAGGACTCTATCTGAGATTCTGCAAAGGTCCCATACACTGTGATTACTTTCCAGAAATCTACAACTTCCAGATGGGTTCCTAAGCCAGATAAATCCAGAAACCCAGAGGGACCAACCTCTCCAGAACAGTAACTAGTTCCATCCCCCCATTGCATAATATTGGCACCCTTTTCCAACATAAAAAATTTAGAATACCCCTAAAGAAGGATCAAAGGAGAAAGAGAAATTATAACAGAGAAGATAGGATTTTACAAACTAGTTTGACTGCTATGTCATATTACTGAATCAATTATTTGGGTATTTCTTTTAGTCTCTACTGTCTTGGAGAAGCTAGAAGGAAAAACTTAAAATTGTGGAACTGTAACCCATACCAAACTCTGAAATCTGTTCTATAACTAATTGTTGCACTGTGCTCTGAAATTTATTGCTTTTTTTTGTATATATATATGTTTTTTTCACAGCAAAAAAGAGAAAAAAAAGACGTCGTCCCAAATGCAAAATACATTCATTCCATCATAAAATCCCCCAAGTCTTAGAGTCGTTTCAGTGACAATGATAAGTATAAAGTCTCATCAAAATCATTTATGAATGTGGCCCATTCCAGAGCAAAATTCCTCTGCCTGTGGGCCTGTGAAACCTAGAAAACAAGTTATCTTCTTCTGATATACCATGATAGGACATGCATAGGATACACTTTCCCACGCCAGAAGAGAGAAATTGGAAGGAAGACAGGAGTCATCTGTCCCAAACAAGTCCAAAATCCAGCAAGACAAATTCCATTAGATTTCAAGATCTCCGAGTCATCTACAGAGAAAAGTGTTGGCGTACAGGCCTGGTGGAGCAGCAGCCCCATCCTTTCCAAGTGCTTGCACAGCAAACATTGGGGTGAAGGCCCCACACTCCAAGCATTGAGGTGGTGGCCAGGCTCTGTGAATGCTGAAGCATAGCCCCACCATCTCTGAGCACTGCAGCGACAGCGCTCTGCCTGCACAATGGGGCACGAGGCCCACCCCCTCCAAGCACCAGGGCACATGGCTTTCCCTTCCAAGCACAGGAGCAGACCCACCCTTTCCATGCATGATGGAGGCCCCTCTCTCTTGGCCTGATGAGATCTCTTTGGTCCAGACCCCAGCTTCTATGGTTCTGTCCATGAAATCACTCTTTCTCTAGTTTGTCCCTTCTCTGTTCTTATCAGTCCAAGCTGGCAGTGGTTCTGCTGATACAAATTTTGCAAAACCCTTCCTGGCTTTGCATGCAGTTCAAACCATCAGACAATAGAACTTTCCGCAGAGCCTTCCTGATGCATTTCCAATCCTGGCTTCCTCTGCAATGGCTGACTGTTTCCACATTCATCCACTTGCTCTTTAGCAAAGGGTTGTTCAGTTAAACCCTCACGAATAGCCCTGTTCTCTGGGGAGTTATTTCCTGAAAGCTGAGCGAGGTCTCTGAAAGAGCCAATTCTGGCCCTAATTTCAGAAGACATTATCTGGATAGGCCAAATCATCAATTGCTGGTTCCTTTGTGTTTCCTTTGAGTTTAATTCTCAGCTATCCTTTTTGTTTCTCATTTCACCATAAGGTACAATTCTCTCATATAAGCCAGGCTGTGTCTTGCACACTAAGCTAAATATCCAGATTCATTGCTTTCAAACTCTGCCTTCCATCCGACAGTAGAACTCAATTTTTCCAAGTTCTCTGCCACTTTATAACAAGGATCACCTTTCATCCAATTTCCAATAACACTTTCATCGTTTTCTTTCAAAGCCTCATCAGAAAGACCTGTGGCATCCAGTTTCTACTCTCTTCAAAGCAATCTGGGCTTTTTCTGTCAAGCAACTCACAATTCTCCTAGCTTCTACCCATTACCCAATTTCAAAGCCATTTCCACCTTTTTAGGTTTTTGCAGTAGCAGCACCACCCCACTTTCTGGTACTAAAAATTGTATTGGTCTCCTAGCTGCTAAAACAAATACCATTCAATGGGTCCATACCAAGATGAACAAATTGAGATTAAGAACATGTTTTTCCTTGTTCTGATGCTCCTTTTATCTACAGTATGGACAGATGAGTAAAAAATATGGATTAAAAATAAATAAATAATAGGGGGAACAAATGTGAAAATAAATTGTGTAGAGGAAAATACTAGTGGCCAATGAGAGGGAGGGAAAAGGGGTATGGTATGTATGAGTTTGTTCATTTCTCTTTTTATTTCATTTTCTGGAGTGATGTAAGTGTTCTGAGAAATAATCATGGTGATGAATATACAACCATGTGATGCTATTGTGAGGAATTGATTGCACACAAGTATGGCATGTTCATACATTAAGAATGTTTGTGTTAATGTTGATTGATTTTATTAATAAAAATTAAAAAAAAAAAGAAGAACATGTTTTTCTGGAGTACATAACTCCAAGCCACCACACTCTTCCCCAAATCCCGACCCCATGGATTCCACCATGTGCTAGATGTTGTCTGAACATCTACCTTAGGTTCCCTGCATTGGAGAGTCATGTGCAAATGATGAAATGGAGAAGAGCTCCCTGGAGACACTGTAAGGGTGTAGAAGACACAGGATTTGGAAGGGGAAGAAGCCAAGCAGAGGCCTGAAGGGATCCCACAGGGAGCTATGGAGGGTCAGACACCTGTCTGGCCTGGAGGCAAGGTTGCTGGGCTCTTGGTCAGTCATGGATTGAGGGCTGCCCTAAGGAGATGTCAAATAGTCCCAAGCACAGCCTGCTCTCCCTGAGTGTGTGGGGAAGCAGCTCCAGTGGCCTAAAGGCAATCTGTGTAAGAGGAGACACAGGAGCTGCTGTAAGATCCCATCTAAGCAAGAGGTGGGCAAGACAAAGGGGCCAGAGGAGACACCATGCAAAACCATGCTGCCATGTTCCCATTGTCCCCCTCTCCCAGTTGCTCCACCTTTGGGCTGTGCCTTGTGGGAGAAAAGCCTGGAGGAGCAGAGAGGAAGGGCAGTTAGCTTGGAAATGGGGCAGGAAGATGGGATCAAAGGAAGGGTTCTTGGAGAAGATGTTCAGAATGAGGAGACGGCAATCAAGCAAAGAGGAGGAGAGGGCGATTCAGGAAAGGGAGTAGCCATAGCAAAAGCAGAGAGGGAGACAGCAGCCTGCTGCACAGGAAACAGCAAACATTAACGCATCCCTGAGAATTCCCAAAAATGCATCCACATGCCACCTGCACTGTTTTTTCCCCTAAACTTTTTATTTTCAATTAACTTCAAACTTACAGGATAGTTACAAAAATAATACAAAACCCATACAGAGAACTCCAACATATTCCCAAGCAGATACCCAAATCCACCAATTTTAACATTTGCCACATTTGCTGTTTCATTCTACCTGTCCATCTGTCTGTGTCCCTCCATCTATCTATCTATCATCTACCAATCTGTCTGTCTGTCTGTCCATCTATCTATCTACCTGTCTGTCTATCTACCTATCCATCTATCTATACCTGTTTGTCTCTCTGTCTTTCTATGTGCATCCATCCATCCATCCATCCATCCATCCATCTGTCTGTCTGTCCATCCATCCATCCATCTGTCCATCCATCCATCCGTCTGCCCATCCACCCAACCATCTGTCCGTCCGTCCATCCGTCCATCCGTCCGCCCATCCACCCATCCATCTGTCCATCCGTCCATCCATCCATCCATCCATCCATCCGCCCATCTGTCCATCCATCCATCCGTCCATCCATCTGTCCGTCCATCCGTCCGTCCCTCCATCCGTCCATCCATCCATCCATGCATCTGTCCGTCTGTCTGTCCATCCGTATATCCATCCATCCGTCTGTTCATCCGTCTGTCCATCCATCCATCCATCCGTCCATCTGTCTGTCCATCCATCCATCCATCCATCCATCCATCCGTCCGTCCATCCGTCCATCCATCCATCCCTCCATCCGTCCGTCCATCCATCCATCCATGCATCTGTCTGTTTGTCTGTCCATCCGTCCATCCATCCATCCATCCGTCTGTCCATTCATCCATCCGTCCATCCATCTGTCCGTCCATCTGTCCATCCATCCATCCATCTGTCCGTCTGTCTGTCCATCCATCCATCCATCCGTCTGCCTATCTATCTGGCTACCTATTTATCAATCTCTTTTCTAAACATTTGAGAGTAGATTGCATAATCAAGCTCCTTGAATACATAACCCTTCCGTGTGCATACCTTAAGAACCAAGATATTCACTTATGTAGCCACCTTAAATGTAGTTGTCAAGTTCGAGAACTTTAACATTAATGTAAAGCTTACAGTCTATAGTCCAATTTTCTTCCTATGTCCTAATAATATCTTCTGGGGCCTTTTTGCCCCCACTGTTAGATTTAGTAGCTGTCTATTTTTTTAACCTAATGTTTTTCTCTGAAGTACTCACATCCTATTTGTTTTTAACATAGACTAAAATCATGTATAATTATCAGAATGTAAAGTCCAGTCTGTTCCACCAAAAAAAGTGACAGCCCTCCCCCATTTTGTTCTGCACCATTAAATTGTACTGTGGCAAGAAAATATTCCCAAACAACATGCTCTAAATCCAGGATCCGCCTGTGTGGTTTTTTTTTAATGCAAAATTACACCCATAATTTTTTAAATGAGGCCATCTGCTATCGTCAGGCATCACTAGAACTTCTGCTTTGGATTCATGAGATAAACAGTGGAGAGAGGCTGAAGTATTTTTACACACTGTGTACAACAATCAGTTCCATGGGGAGCCTTTCAGTAGATCTCAAATCCCTCATAACTCAAAGGTCATATTTTAAATTAAGTTATAGTGTTGAATCAGTAAAAGACCATTTACTGTCTGAGCCTATGAAATAGAAAGAACATATAATGGTTCCCAAAACATCTTGTAGATCTAAAGAACATACGTTATTTTTAAGTTTTCATTTAAAAAAAAGTATAAAAGGGCTTGAAGCATTAGGTAACTTTGTCCATTATTAGGTATTAAAATTTGCAAAGCAAATAAAAGAACCGAGATTCTCTATGTTTACATTTAATTTGGGAAAATTGGTAAAGGGAACCCTGCAAGGAACAACCAAGCCTTACCAGCATCCTCTTCAGAATGTAGTGCTCTCTCCTTTCCTCAGCTGAAGAGAGGATTTTGTTTAAAATCTGAAAGTGTCTTGCAATAACCCCTACCAGCATGGAGTTTCACTGGAGCTAATGTTAGTAAAAATTAGTCTCAGCATGGATGTAAGCCTGTGTTTGGAAGCTTTCAGAGAGCTGAGTTCCACTGGAGGAGTTAGGAGCTTCCCAGGAGCTCCACGGGGGGTTTCAAGTGGCTGCATTTAAGATGTGCATCTTTGTCTTGGGAAGTGCTGGTGGCTGTGCCTGGGCAACTAAGCAGAGGTCGCCTCTCACCTTTTTCATGCTGTCTTTCATCTCCTAGCTGGGCAGTGTGTTAAACTCATTTTCTCAACTTCCCAGAACAATATCTAGTTATCAGATAATACAATTCAGTGACATTTAGCAAATCCAGACATAGAAATCATGAAAACTGTTAACCCAGTCTTTTCCACGGGCCTGGAAATGAAGCAGTCATTGGGGCACTGCATTTCACCAGACGCTGCACAGCAAAGCTATTGGGCGGGATGTAGAAGACACACTCTTGTATGACACACATCTTGTAGAAGACTTATTGTTGAGGCAGCCTCAGCGATAACCCAGAAGGAGAAGCTCAGCCTACTTATAGGTATACTTAAGAGTTGCTTTCAGAGGATCTCTTTTGTTGCTCAGATGTGGCCTCTCTCTCTAAGCCCAACTCTGCAAGTGAAACCACTGCCCTCCCCTCTACACGACACATGACATCCAGGGGTGCAAGTCTCCCTGGCAACATGGGACATGAACCCCAGGGTTGAGCCTGGCCCTGGCACTGCAGGATTGACAACGCCTTCCTGACCAAAAAGGGGAAAATAAATGCAACAAATAAAATATCCATGGCTAAGAGAGTTCAAATAGAGTCAAGAGGCTATTCTGGAGGTTACTCTTATGCAAGCTTCAGCTAGATACTGCTGTTTACCATTGTGTGCCAAACCTCAACCAAAACTATTCCTATCAACCCTAAAGAACATCTAGGGCTCTGTCCGAGATTCCACAAAAGTTGCCTGCATTATGATTACTTTCCAGAAACCTACGGCCTCCAAATGGGTCCGTGGACCAGATAAGTCCCGAAATGCAGAGGGGCCAGCCTCTCCAGAACATCGATTAGTTCCATCCTCCTATCCCATATTATTGACACCCCTTTCCAACCTGAGAAAGTATTTGGGCATAGCCCAAATACCCCTAACAATTGGGAGAAGGATCAAAGGAGAAGGAGGAGTTATAGTAGAGAAGATGGGATTTAGCAGATGAGTATGACTGCTGAATGATTACATTGATATTTCTTTCAGTTCCAGTGTCTTGGAGGAACCAGAAGGAAAAACCTAAAATTGTGGAACTTTAACCCATACCAAATTCTGAAATCTGTTTTATAACTAATTGTTGTGGTGTACTTTGAAATTTATTGCTTTTTTTTGTACATGTATTATATTTCACAATTTAAAAATGTTAAAAAAATTTTTTAAAAAATGACCTGGAAGAAGATGCTTCCACCACAGTGACCCTTCAATGCAGACCTTTTGGGTTTTGACCTCTTCTAGGTTCTTAAAGTCCCTCTTTATCTCTCGCTTAATGAACTTCCTCTTCTTCTCGTGTCTTTGGTAAGCCACGTGCATGGCCACCAAGAAAGCCTGCGTGGTTGCAAAGATCAGCTGAAGAGCCCAAAGCTGGATGTGAGAGATGGGGAAGATGCATTTTTGCATCCAGGCTGGAGAGCGTTGCACTTGCAATTGGCTTGCTCATCTCCCCAAACTTCCTTCGTGGCCACAATGAGAGTCCTGATGCGAAAAACGAAGAGGACGGTGAGCCAGATCTTTCCAATGCTGGTGAAGTATTTACCGGCACCCCCAAAAGAGTCTGAAGTATGCCCCAATCCATCTTCTCCGCTGGGAGGCGTGCACTGTGGCAGGGGCACGGGTTGGACTGGGGGTGGGGGGGTCCTGGCTCGGGGTCTGGGATCAGGGCACGGAGAGAGGGACAGCCGAACATCTGGACCTGCTTACTTATGTATTGATGTATTTATTCATTCCTTTGTTTATTTATGTATTTATTTATTTTAACTGAAATCAATTTATTTCAATAGGAAGGGTCATCTCATCAGCTCAACCAGAAAATAAACATCACTTGCTAGAGAAAGAGAGGTGACTGCAAGTAAGCGTGGTGGAAACAAAGCAGAGCAGCTGAGATCCAGCTGGAAGCTGCTGCCTACATGGGGTCTGAGCCTGCAGCCTGCCCTATATTCCATTGCAGGGAGGTAGACAATGCCTGAGACTGGCAGTCTGAAAGAGTCGGGCTGTGTGATCTGGCATTATGTTGTGACAGTGTGGGAGCTGGCATCATTTCATGCACCCGTAGGAGGAGGCACCTCAAACTCTGGGGAACCTTGAATTTAGCCAGGGTTCTTCCTATCTCCCCCCACCCCCTTTCTCTTTCTCTTTCTCCATCTGTCTCTCTCTCTGCCCTTCTTTTTTCTTTGAGTTCAGACTGGCTTCATAAAACGTTTAATGGCCTGAGAAGTTTTATTTGAGTAGAATTTGTCCAGATAAGTTGTGCTGATAAAGAAGCAGCGGCACAGAAGGTGCCAGGATCCCACGGGGTGGAACTTGTTCACAAAAATTCTGAATCTTAGTTCTACACCATTTAGGACACGAGTCACCTGATCTATGCATGAGAGAAAGAGAGGGGTCAGAGGTGATTCTGAGATTTTGGGCCTGACCCCTGAGGCCTGGAGCAGGCCTGGAGGTGGGGCATTGAGAGGGTAGCTGGGACGTGTCGGGTTTTCAGGTGTCCAAGAGGCAGCTCAGGGGTTAATGAGGGGCCGGCAGGACACAGGGGTCTGGGGGTCTGGAGGTCTGGGGTATAGACACATATTTGGGGGTTAACAGCATGTTGACCAGGTGCATGCAGACAGAGGAGTTGAAAGGAGCCAGGACTGAGCCCTGGGGTACCCCTATTTTCAGAAGCAGGGGAACAGAGAAGAAACCAGCAGAAGGGCTGAGAGGACTGATCAGAGAGATGGACAAACAGCAGAGAAAGACTGTGGTGGGGCCCAAGCTGATCAGAGAGGCAGGGGCTGAGAGAGGAGGGCGATGACCCACAAAGGAGAGGGGGGCCCCTCCCAGGAGCCCTGAATGCTGGGAGAAGACACTGCAGCTGCTGGCGGGTTTTGTAGACTGAACTGTCAGGATCCTCTTTTTGGTACCGAGACCTCAGCATTTTGTTACGAAATGCTTCAACCTCCAGAAATGTGAACTTTCCTTTCATTTTTTTTTAATCAGAAAAACCAGTGGTCACTGATATCTTTCCAAGAGATTAAGTGACTCTAACCAGCTTTTACCTGATTCACACGCTGATATCCTCAACGCAGCTCTTTCCAAAAGAAATAACCAAACCAAAAGTGAAAACAGGTCTGCTAGACACCAAGGTAAGAGAGCTTCCAGAAAAATGTTTAAAAATATTTGTTCAAAGATTGAACAAGCAAACTGACACCCCTTCTGGCTTCCAGACTTGAATCAGAGCCAGGCAATGGAGCGAGGAAAGGCCTCTTTCATGAGACTCCTGGTTTGGCCAAAGGTGCCTGCCTCAGTAGAGTTTGGCTGGGACTACTAACTCCTCGGGCTGGCATTCAAAGCTCTTTCCAGACTCCCAATACCCAGTTCATTCAGGCTCAGACCTTTCCAGCATGCCCCCAGTGGTGTCCCACCTCTGAGCCTTTGTAGCTGCCAGTCCCTCCATCTGGTATATCCAATATTCCCACGTCTTTCCAACTTCTGCAGATTCAGGTTCTCACCATCTCTTAAGAATGAGACATTCATACCATCCGATTTGCCAGGGCCGACTTCCTTTATACCTGCTTTCCTGCATCTGTTTTTGTTAATGGTCTCCTTTTACTCTCAAAAATATCCTAGCATAGACAATAGACTTCATAGTCACCACCCCATAAGCCTAGGAAACCAACACTAACGGCCAAAGGAAAGTTCTCCTTCCAGCCAAACCTGCACCGGGTCCCTCTCCTGAATGCCCACAGCACCCCTTCTCTAAGTGGCCTCTGTCTCCCACTAAGATACAATCCCCTTATCAAAAACCTTTATAAAACACTCTAACTACTTTTTCTTTATAACAGCTTGATTGAGCAACAATTCATATGCCCTAAAGTTCACCGTTTTCAAAGTGCATAATTCAGTGGTTTTTAGCATAGTCCCAGATTTGTACAACTCTTACAACGATCTAATTTAAGACCATTGGCAAAAGCCCCAAAAGACAACTGCACCCACCAGCCGTCACTCCCATTCCCCCCTTCCCTAAACCTTAGGCAACCACTAATCTTTTGTCTCCATGGATTTGTCTATTCTGGATATGTCATATAAATGCATCCATATAGTATTTGTCCTTTTGGGTCTGACTTCTTTCACTTGGCACATCGTTTTTACAGCTCATCCATGCTGTAGTGTGTGTCGGTATTTTGTTCCTTTTTAGGACCAAATGCTACTCCATTGTATGGATATACCACATTTTGTTTACCTGCCATCTTGCCTCTACCTTTTGACTATTATAAAAAAAAAAAGCACTGCCATATATGTTCTTGTACAAGCTTCTGTGTGGACATATGTATTTTTAATTCACTTGGACTAGTAACTACTTTCTAATTGAAAACAAAACACCCAGTGCTGGAAACGTGTACCACTAAAAGCCACACTCTCTCTCTCTCCCCGGGCAGAGTCTACCCACGTGTTATTTGTGTGTGTGTGTCCTTCCAGAAATGTTTTCTGTGCATCGACACTCAGATAAGTGATCATTTCTTTTCTTCAATAAGCGTGCCAGCATGCTTTACTTTTTTTCACACTCTAATGCCTCTGGGTCTTCCTGCTTTGGCACATACGGCAGCACTTCATTCTTTCGGTGACTGCCTCGCAGAGTGGTTTCACCACGCCCTTACTTATCGAACCATCGAGAACACATTCAGGTTGTTCCTGGCCGTTTGTCTATGGCACATATGCCACCCTCAGTGTGCTTGTGTAGAGATTGCTGGGGGATAAAGGCCCCCGAGGTGGACTTGCTGGGACATAACGTGTGTGCTCTGGAGGTATGAATAGAGGTGGCGCTGAGTTTCCTGACATCAGAGCTGAGCCTTGCCATGCTCGTGCCCCACCAAGGGGATGTGTGCACACGGTCACGGGGCCACGGGGGAGTGCATGGAGTTGGCCCCGGGGTCTCGCCTCCTCTGGACCCCTGCATTTTGAGCCTACCGGGGCCTTCGAACACCACCTGGACCATAACTGCTGATTCACCAGCCAGTCGGGGAGTTTCAGGAGACCCTTGGCCAACAAAGTTTCTATAAATGTGACTTTGAAGAAGCTGGACGTCTGCAACTTTAAAACCGGCCAGATTAACAAAAATAATCTTCCCAAATTCCGAACTCGGTGTCGTGTTTTAGAAAATCCTCTTTTTTCACCTCGCACTCAAAGATGGGCTTGAAAAACCGACCCGGCCACCTTCACACCTCTAGGTTTTCCCAGCTCAACAAAGAAGTTTTGTTGTACTTTTTTTTTTTTGACAGACCAATTTTATTGTACACGGTGCCTTACAAATCAATATTCAGGTGAGATAAATTCCATCCCCACCCCGACGCCAAATTATCTGGGTGACCTTGAACATTTGTTTACCTTCACTAAATGGCTCTTTGCTTCAAAACAGAGAAAGGGGTTGGATAAGTGTAAGGGTCTATGACGGGAAGCTTCTGACTCAAGCTAATCGGTGCACTTTTGAGAGCTCCTGAGGGGCCCACAGGTGAAGGGGCCTCTCTGCGGTCAGGGGATGGTGGGACTTAACCTTCTAACCTCTATTTGAACCCAAAGTGCAAACAAAGGGTTAATGTCCGATTTAACCATTTTGACTGCCTATAAAACTCCTTCAGGGACCCTGTTTGCCCAGATGAACCCAGCCTGCTGGTTCCCCTCTCTCATGAGCTTGTGCCTGTACCTCGGGCAGAGGTTTCAACGGTGGAGATGGGGCTTCCCAGGGACGCAGAGATTACAGATGAATTAGCATTTCTTTCCCTGGCTCATTACCCGGGAATAAAGGCGCCTCCCACAGCTCCCAGCAGGTTCGGAGCAGGAAGTGGGGTGGTTTGGACAGCAGGAATCTGGCTTCACAAAGGCTGCTGAGAAGCCATTGTTCCAGGGCTTAACAGGGGAGTGGTGGCGGGGGTGGGGGGGGGGGCCTTTTCCTTGACAGCTCCCTCACATCTCAACTGGAGCCAAGGTCTATACCCAGACCCTGCTAAACAACACGGTCGGTGCCAGACGGAGCTTCAGGGTGCTCCCCTTCTAGCTGGCTACTCCCCTGCTCAAGAACCTTCACTCACTCCCGTTGCTCACCCGTCTCTCCACGCTGACCACAACCCGGGCCTAAATGCCCAGCAGACTTTAATGCCTGCTACTTCTCAGTGTTTTATTTTAACCAACGTGAATCCAGCATCCTTGCTCTGGGTCAGGCACTATGCTAAGTACTTTGCCAGCATCTTCTTGTTTCATCTTGATGGGCCTTACTTTCCTTATCTGTCCAAAGTTGTGTGTATGTGTGTGTGTGTGTGTGTGTGTGTGTGTGTGTGTGTGTGTGAGACTGGGGTGGGGGTGCCTTCCAGTGCTCTGATTCTACTTGTACCTTAAAACACCCAGAATTTCTCTGAGACTTCCCCCAAATCTGAGAGTGGCTGGTGGGTGGGTGCCTGCTGCAATCCCAGATGCCTCGCTTGCAGCACCCCTCTCCTCCAACAGGGCTTTGAGCACCCCAACAAACCCGACTCAGGAAAAAAAATAAACAGAACTGGTTGGGATTGGTGAGCGGGGGTGCGGTGCAGGGGTTGAGAAAGGGCTATTCTGGCCACAGTCAGCTGGAGCTGGGCAGGGTTTCCCATTTCTCCTTGTTGTCTTATAAATCTGATCAGCTCTACTAATTGTTATCCTCTGCCAGTCCCCTACAGCGATTTGAATTTGCAACACCTAGGCAGCATGTTTCAAAAGGCCTATGAGATGCCCAAGGAAGCCAAAAACAGGGTCGCAACAGGCACTGGTATGCCAAAGTTCACAGCAGGAGTGGTCACAACAGCCAAAAAGTGAAAACAACCCAAGTGTCCTACAGCAGATAAATGGATCAACAAAAATACAGTACACCGTTTGGACGTAAGAAGGAATGAAGTTCCAAGACGTGTTGCAACGTGACTGAACCTTGAAAACATTATACTCGGTGAAATAAGCCAGATGCATGAGCACAAATATTCCACTCATATGAACTATCTGGAAATACTGAATGTGTAGAGACACAAGCAGCTTAAAGGTTATCAGGGGAGGCGGATGGTGGGGAAGTTGCTTGTAAATAACTTGTAAAAAAAAAAAAAAGAGCCTATCAACACCAGAATAAAACAATTGCACTCCCAAAAGAGACAAAATAGTCAATGGCTGAGAGATTTCGAAGAGAGTAGAGAGGTTATCCTGGAGGTTATTCTTACGTATTAAATAGATATCACCTTGTTAGTCAAGATGTAATGGAGAGGCTGGAGGGAACTGCCTGAAAATGCAGAGCTGTGTTCCAGTAGCCATGTTTCTTGATGATGATTGTGTAATGATATAGCTTTCACAATGTGACTGTGTGATTGTGAAAACGTTGTGTCTGATACTCCTTTCATCTATCTTATCAACAGACAAGTAAAACATATGGATTAAAAATAAATAATAGAGGGAACAAATGTTAAAATAAATTTAGATTGAAATGCTAGTGATTAATGAAAGGGAGGGGTAAGGGGTATGGTAAGTATGAATTTTTTTCTGTTGTCTTTTTATTTTTTTTTTCTGAATTGATGCAAATGTCCTAAGGAATGATCATGATGATGAATATGCAACTATGTGATGATATTGTGAATTATTGATTAGATATGTAGAATGGAACGATCATAAGTTAAGATGTTTGTGTTTGTTTGTTGCTATACTTTTAAAAAAAATTTAAAAATTAAAAAAAAAGTAAAATTGCCAAAAAAACCGACAATTGCACCCCAGTTCTCTCCACTGCAGAAACACTGGCACAAGTGGCCAAAAAAATAGGTACAAGAATGAAGAGTACGGCACTATTTATAATTCTAAAACAATGCTGACTTAATTTCAAAAGTAATATGAAAAGGATCAAAAAAGAATACACCAATTATGGAAGAAGCACCTTTTTCAAAAAGAATGCAGAAGTTGATGATAACGATGACTATAACTGTAGTATTAACATGATTAAACGTTATTTAATTTAAATAATAGTTATTAAATCTGGGTACATCCTGGGGATAAAGTTAAAAAAAAAAAGTCCTCTGAGGAATGTTTCTTATTTCTGTTCTATTTAATACATCTTTGGCAATCAGGTTACATCTCATTTGCTGCTTTTTTATTTTCTTGCTTCCTTCTTCCTTGCTTTCTTGCTCCATCAACTTCCCTTCTTTCCCTCTCTCCTCCTTCCCAGGCCCCCCAGCCCGATCTCCCACTCACTTATTTCTCTATTCCATTGTATCTACATATAATTTGACATAAGAAGTCCTTCAAAGGTGGGTACTGAGCGCAGAGCACAGGGTGAGCCATTCTTTTAGGTGTGATCAGGGAGGGCTTCAGAGAGGTGGTGACATTTGAAAGGGGCTTTGAAGGGTGGACAGGAGTTTGTTTGGTAGACAAGGGAAGAAAGGGCAAGAGACCAGCATGCCTGAGTAGTAGGATTCACACAGGCAGGATTGGAATCTTGGCCTTGCCATTCTCCAGCTCTACAATCAGAGCATTACTTCACCTTGTTGAAGGCTCTGCTATCCTATCTGTGCACTGGGAAATTTCTACAGTCTGTACTAAAGGGCTGAGTACATGCTGAAGTGCTTGGTACATGGCTGGTGCCTGACTTAGAGAGAGCACTCCATAAATATTTGTCAAGTGAATGAAGGAATTGTTACTTCAGGCAGAGGGAGCAGCCTAAGAGAAGGCATGGAGCTGGGAGCAAGCACAACATGTTTTCAGAATTGTCCGAGGGCCAGAATCGGTGGCAGAGGCCAACTTTACTGTGGCCTCTGGGCTCAGGGATAACACCTTAGTAGTTTGGAATCTGCCACAGCAAAAGTATTTACAGAATGGAAATTGGCAAACGCTACAAGTCAGGTTCATTTTTTTTTTTTCTTTCCCAGAGAGCCACCCACAGCTGGGGAGATGGGTTAGAGTTAGATTTCAAGTGGCTTTGACGACAACGCCTGGTGATCCACAGTTTACTCTGTCGGCTTTAGATAGAGACAATTCGACTGTTCCTGACCTGAGCAGAGGATGCTTCTTTAGAAGGCAAGAATCTAGGAATTTAAGTTTCTAAAAAAAAAAAATCTCAAACACACCACCAGAGTATACTCACGTAACTCTAAAAAAAGATCCTCTAGATCAGTAGAGGGGAAGGAGGAAGAAAGGAAGGAAGGAAAGAAGGAGATTACTTACCTCTCTGGAGTTAGCAAACCTTGAATTGGAAAATCACTTAATTCCTCAAGCTGAAAAATCAGAAAGATTGTGAGCTTAATTATGTCGGTTTTCATTGCTTTTGAAGCTGGTGAAAGGGGGCCTAAAAATTAGACTCATTGGTCAAGATGTACACGATGTGTGGGGAGACCGGCTGCTTGCTCAGGAGGGGGATATAAAATCACCGAGGGATTACTCTGAAAGCCATTTGGCAATATTCAGGCCACTTAGGATGGGTGCACCATCTTGGTAAGCCACCCCACTTTTAAGCATGTGCCCCAAGTGTGTGCAAATCCATGTGAGTGCAAGGAGGTTCATCACGGCTATATTTGTGGTAGTAAAAGAAAGTCTTTGACAAGGGACTGACTTCATGCATTTTGAGTTAATCCCACAATGGAATCCCATGGAGCCCTTAAAAAGGAACAGACAGATTCAACAAATTCACTCAACAACTATTTATTGAGCACCTACTATGCATCAGGCCTGTTCTAAGTGAAAAGAGGATATTTCACTGAACTTCAGACTAAGTGAGGGAGTGAATTGTTCCTGGGGGAAGAGTATTTGGGTTGAAGGAACAGCAAGTACAAAGGCCTTGAGGCCCCGAGGCAGGAAAGAACTTGGTGTGTTCCAGGATGGAAAGAGGCTAGCATGGCTGGAGTAGAATGAGAGGGAGAGAGAGTGTGGAGGGGAGTAAGAGGTGACAGGAGCCAGACCACGTGGGTCCTTCCAGAGTGTGCTGGTCTGAAAGGATGCATGTACCCTAGAAAAGCCATGTTTTAATCCTAATCCCATTTCATAAAGGCAGCCATTTCTTCTAATCCCTATTCCATATTGTATGTTTGAAACTGTAATTAGATCATCTCCCTTGAGATGAGATTTAATCAAGAGTGGCTGTTAAGATGGATTAGGTTAAGGCATGTCTCTATGCATTTGGGTGGGTCTTGATTAGTTTCTGAAGTCCTATAAAAGACGAAACATTTTGGAGATTCAGAGATTCTGAGAGAGCAGAACAACACAGCCACGAGAAGTAGAGAGTCCACAAGCCAGCGACCTTTGGAGATGAAGAGGGAAAACACCTCCCAGGGAGCTTCACAAACCGAAGCCAGGAGAGAAAGCTAGCAGATGATGCCATGTTCGCCATGTGCCCTTCCAGCTGAGAAAGAAACCCTGAGCTTCATCAGCCTTCTTGAACCAAGGTATCTTTCCCTGGATATCTTTGATTGGACATTTTTATAGACTTGTTTTAACTGGGACATTTTCTCGGTCTTAGAACTGTAAACTAGCAACTTATTAAATTCCTCTTTTTAAGAGCCATTCCGTTTCTGGTACATTGCATTCCAGCAGCTAGCAAACTAAGACATAGAGGGACAGTGGGAATCAGGGTAGGGTACTGAGCAGAGGAGACACATGTCCCAAAATCAGTTTTATCAGGATCCCTCTGATAATGGAGCAGAAGCAGGGAAACCCGTGACAACTCCTGGACTTGTCCAGGTGAGAGATGACCAGGGTGCAGATGTCGAAAACAGTTGCAGCTGGACAGATTTTGAAGGTAGAATTGACAGGCTTTGCTGATGGATCGCATATGGGGCAGTGGCAGGAGGGAGGTATGAAAGAAAGAGCAGATTCAATGGTTTGCATCTTGAGTTTCTGAATGAGTGGAGCAGCCATCCTTGATTAAAGTCATAACCTGAGAAAAGTAAAATGTGCACAGAGTATAAAAAGAAAAATAAGTGAAGTCTCTCCACATGCAGGATTCTGTACACATATAGGCAATTTCAAATTGGATAGATTTAAATACTGCTACCCCTGGAGCCCAAGATGTGTGGTAGTAGGGAAAGGCTTTTATTCTAGTCTCTGTGCATGTAGGATTTGAGTACACGTCCTTATAATGCAAGGATCCTGACCTCAGGAGTCTTCTCTTCTTACGGAGAATGCCCTCACTCATCCCCCTTCGAGAGTGTACTTTTGGTACACATCAGAGTTTTGAGCTGGACACACTGGCTAGTCCTTGAGTTCTTCCCTGGGACTGAGTCAAGACCTCTCACGGCACCAGCCCTTGGTGGAGGTCTCGATTTCTCCAAGAACTCCCCAGGCTGTTCGGCTTCAGAGTGAAGGAAGAGGGTGGATGAAGGACCCAACTGAACGGAGAGGCCTCCGACTGAGACGGCAGGTGCTTCCGGGGGGACAAGGTGTGGGGTTGATCCTGATTTGAGATTTGAGACTCAGAAGTGGAGATGTCAAGTGGGCAGTTGGACATTGGGGTCTGTATCTCTGAGAAGGCAGGCCTGGAGGGGACTGTTCTAGTTTGCTAGCTACTGGAATGCAACACACCAGAGATGTATTGACTTTTAATAAAAGGGGATTTATTTCATTAGTTCTTCAGAGGAAAGGCAGCTAACTTTCAACTGAGGTTCTTTCTTGTATGGGAAGGCACAGGGCGATCTCTGCTGGCCTTCTCTCCAGGCCTCTGGGTTCCAACAACTTTCCCCGGGGTGATTCCTTTCTGCATCTCCAAAGGCCTGGGCTGAGCTGAGAGTGCTGAGATGAGGTATGCTGAGCTGCTTGGGCTGTGCTACGTTAAGTCTCTCATTTAAGCACCAACCAATTAAGTCAAAGATCATTCATTGCAGCAGGCACACCTCCTAGCCTACTGCAGATGTAATCAGCAACAGGTGAGGTTCACATACCACTGGCTCATGTCCACAGCAACAGAACCAGGTGCCTTCACCTGGCCAAGTTGGCACCTGAACCTAACTACCACAGGGGCCACAGGCAAACACCTCCCTGCCAGCTGGTCACTGAGGTTGGGGTGGGCATGCAATGAGGACCTGGAGAGGGGGGAGAGGAGAGGGCCCATGGCTGAGCCTTGAGGACTGCCAACGTGTAATATCTAGGAAGTGGAAACCTCTTGTCTCTCCTCCCCATCCATGGCCTTTGCTGCCCCAAGGCTGATTCTGCTTCAGATCCCTGACTCTTCATCAGCTAGAAGATAAAGTTCAGACGTCTCAATCCAGCTGCACCCATTTCTCCATAATCCGTCTCACAGTTTGCATCTCTACCCATACTCCATGCCTCTTTGCAGTACCCTAAGTATAGGCTGCCATGTCCCATCTCCCTGCATCTGTGCACACTGCTACTCAACCCTGGGGAGACTTTTCCATCACTGCCAACCTTACTGTCAAGACATTCGGGGACCAACACTGTGCTACACCCTGGATCCTTAATTCCTACCACAACCATCATGGAGAAGCAAAGTCAAGGACACAGACTCTGGAGTTGGATGGGTGGACATGGGTTCTATCTCTCTCACTTGGCCCTGGGCATGTGAGTACCCCCTTTAAGCCTTAATTTCCCCATCTGTGCAATAGGGTAATGGTAGACATTGCTTCTCAGGGTCGTTGTAAAAATGGAATAGGCCTGGCCTGGAGGATGCTTGTTTTAATAAAGAGGCTTTTCTCTGGCCTGTGCAGCTGGGAGCTTGTCAGGGTTGGTAAAGGCCATCTGCCATTCATGGGGAAGAGAAAATGGAGAACTCAGGTCTGGTGGAGTTATCCTGCTGTTCTTAGCCAGCAGGATAACTCCACCAGAGTTCTTAGCCTTATTCCATAGGGGCTGGGGAAATAGTGTTGGCTTCTTTCACAGCCCAGCACACACCCCATCATTTCTAGACTTTTGACCCCAAGCTATAACACCAAGGCTAATGTTGGGACATAACGTATGCATTTTTTTTTCTTTCAACAAATATCTGCCAAGTGTTTACTCTAATAATAATATTCAAAGCTGCAATTTATTGAGCATGTACCATACCACAGATACTATGCCAAGCACTCTACTACATGATCTCACTTAATTGTCAATCAACAAAGATGGAAACTGTAACTGGTCCAATTTTATAGAAGGGGAGACTGAGGGTATGAGAGGTCACACAAGCCAGGCCTTGAATCTAGGTCATCAAATTCCAGAGTCCATCATTCTAGGCAGGGAGTCAATTCTGCCCTGAGCACTGAGGCTGACATGTTCCCACAGAGCTGAATGTGGCCCAGTCTCCTGGATTTTTCCAGCAATGGCTCTCTCAGTCCCTCACAGGTTTTGCTTCTTCCTGGGTAGTGGCTGGTGGCTGCTCTCCACCACCCAACACACAGGCAAATCCTGGAGCCCTCTTTCTTTATCTTCAGGAAGCCTGGAGCCTGACTACCATTAGACTATTGACCAATCCCATGACCCAAATCACAACCCCTAATGTGCACAGATCCCCTAGCAGGCCCTCTCCTTAGAAGCAGACCATGGACTTGGCATCCAGAGTAGTTTCTTGGCTAATTAGACCCATCTGAACCAACTTAGTCCAAAAGCAGGGTTTAAAGCGTCATAGAATCCAAGGGAGGATTGTATAGAAACCTAGAATCAGGCAGCAGATGCCACCACAGCCCTCTCTGTCTTTCATCTCTGCTTCTTGAAGTCTACCACTGGGCAGAGGCAGTTGGTTATCCACTTTTTTGATTTGCTAAAGCAGCTGGAATGCAAGATACCAGAAATGGAATGGCTTTTAAAAAGGGAATTTAATAAGATACAAGATTTACAGTTTTAAGTCCATAAATATGTCCAAACTAAGGCATCCAGATACTTTGGCTCAAGGAAGGCTGATCTGGAAAGTCATATGGCTGGCCTCTGCTGGTCCTTCTTCCTGGTTCGTTGCATCAGCTTCTGATGTCAGGGGTTTCCTCTCTGTCTGTGGTCCTTCACTTAACTCCTCTGGAACACACCTCTGGGTTCTGGTTTGCTTAGCATCTCCTGGGAAAGCACATGGCAAAGTCTGCCAGGCTCTGTCCATATCTAGGCATCTGCTCTCTCTGTTGGCACTTCAAGCGTCTCCAAACATCCAGGTCTCTGTCAACTCTGAAGCAATTGTTCTCCAAGCATCTGTGTCTGAGGATTCTCCTTTTAAACAACTCTAGTAAACTAATCAAGACCCACACTGAACGGGTGGAGTCACAGCTCCATCCAGTCAAAAATTCACACCCAGTTGGATGTGCCACATCTCCGTGGAGATTAGTCCACCCTACAATATTGAATCAGGATTAAAGGACATGGCTTTTCTGGGGGCACACGACACTTTCAAACCAGCATACCCATCCAGCAGCTCTTCTCTTTTAAAAGAGCCCTCATTTTGTTTGGCTGTGGGCTCAGCAACTCTTTTCAGCCTCCTTTGCTGCAGCCAGGCAATACAGTCTTGGTCAATAAAACATCAACAGACATCTGCTAGGGGTCCTGGGAGGGATTTCACTGTCTTGAGAAAAGGGATCTAGCACAGCAGACATGGACCTTCTCATCATTGTCCTTTTTTTGAATGCAATTGTGATGGCTGGAGCCAGGCAGCCATCTTACAGCCATGAAAGAAAAGCAGGAAAATAACAAAATTCAGGCTCCATCCTCATTGAGTGACTGAACCAAGGGCCATGGTCATACCTATAAATGGATTGTACTGTGTGCCTAAAAAAGACATGCTCAAGTCTTAGCCCCTAGTCCTGTGAATGTGATCTAATTTGGAAACAGGGTCTTTGAAGATGTCATTAGTTAAGATGACGCCAACTGGCCGAGGGAAATTTGTCCTATAATATGAGGGAAATTTGGATACACAACTGAGAAAGACTGGGGGAAAAGCCATGTAAACATGGGGGAGGCAGAAATTAAAGAGTAGCATCTACAAGGCAAGGAATTCAAGGGTTGCCAGGAACCACCAGAAGTTAGAAGAGATAAGGAAGGAGTCTTCCCCACAAGTTTGAGGGGATGCATGGTCCTACCACACCTTGATTTCCAACTTCCAGCCTCCAGAACTGTGAACCAGTAAATTTCTGTTGTTTTAAGCACCTAGACTGGGGTACTTTTTCACAGCCACTCTAGGAAAGTAGAACACGTCCTCCAGATTTCTTGTCATATGAGTAAAATATAACTATTTATTTAAGCTATTGGCGGTCAGAATTGTTGTTACTTGCAAGTGGACACGTTCCCAATGGAGACAATCGCCGATGCTTTTCCTGCAGCCACACAGACAGAAAGACAGTCGACCCTGACTCCTGACTTTGACATCTCTACAGCTTCTGAACTCAACTTTCAAGTGTCCCAAGTTCAAAGAAAAGCATTCCGGAGATGGGCACTCATTAACCAGGTTTGGATTGGCCGCACCTTGGCCAATCATCTGTGGCCAGGAGAGGGCAGGCGCTGTGATTGGCCCAGCTCATGCCAACCCCTAGACCAATCAATTTCAGCCAGCAGTGTATGGCCGGGGTGGTGGTGGTGGTTGCGGGTTATGATGGCCATAGTCGAAAGAAAGGGGTTCCCCAGGACGGTAAGAGAAGTTATGGGCAGCCTGGTCCATCCATATCCCTTTTTGTCACCCACATCAAGGTCACTGACCAGGTAAACTCCATTCATCTCTTCCCCACCCCACCCCCACTCCCCACCGTTCATTCATTCTGCAGTGTTTATTTCTTCTTCCCGGCGTGCCCAACACTGTGTGGTGAACGGGGGAAAGTGGAGGGCTAGGGAAACAGCAGAGTTGGAACAGCCCATTTCCACTGCTAGACCCTGAGAGCAGGCAGCCTGGATCTGTCCGGTTTAAAACTCCCTAGCCCCACCCCACCCCTACCCCAGGACTCAGTTTGCAACCTGGAGTTCAAATCTGGGCTGGGTGAACTCTTCTCACTCCTCTGAAACAAGTCGGGACCTGCTCTGAGACTGATCTCAAAGTCCTTCCTGGCTTCAGTGAGCTACAGAGAGAGTCAGCACTCTGGTTTCCATCCCCCCTCCCGCCCCTTCCTGGCTGTGTGACCTGTGGGCAGCCCACCTCCCATTCTGTGCCTCGATTCCCCACTTGTAAACTCAGGAATAATCCGGACCTCCCAGGTTGCCGGAGTTAGGAGGATTTATGAGATAATACAAGAACACCAACAGGAGGTGCTCAATAAAGCCTAAAAATAAAATTTTAACAGCCCCAGGGGAGTGTATGACAAATTGGAGCCAAGGGTTTCCTGAGGCCAACAGCCCAGGAGGAGGTCGGGCATTGGATGGGGTCCAAGACACCCCTTCCTTAGCTCCTCCGCACCCCACCCCAAGTTGGAGGTCCTCCTGTAGCAGAAAACCAGGGCAGGGAAGGGGTCTCCCAAAGCCCTGCCTCAGGCTTACAAAAGCACGTGGGACTGGTTGGCAGATGTGGGTCAGCGGCGCATGCCAGTCCCTGGATGAGGGGCGGGGGGGGGTGGGGGAGGGGGCAGGGGAAAGCTGTCCCTGTCCATCTGATGGCAATCACCAGGGCCAAATCCATGTCAGAGAGAGAACCCAAGGGCTGCGCTTGGGTCCGGTCACTGACAGCTGTTGGCCACAAAAGAGAGGCTGACCTTCTCTTTGTCCTTGAATAGCTGGGTGGGGCCAGGTGGGTGGATGGCAGGCTCCAATCCAGTTGCTTGACCGACCCTCCCCACGGACTTAGTGACACCCCCTTAGCCACAGGAGGGGGCTGTGTGGAAAATACAGCCTCGCTGTACCCGGCAGACATGTCCCATCACCTTCTGGGCATGCTCTGCCCTCGGGGAGCTCACTGCCTGATGGGGGATAGAAACTACGGCCGAATGAAAAGAATCTACTAGGCACCAGGCACCGCACAGGCACGTTCACTTGTTAGCATTCACCATGGCCCTAGAAAAGAGGACCCACCCCCATTTTGTAGAAGAGGAAACTGAGGGTCAGAGAGGTGAACTGGCTTACCCAGAGTCACACAGCCAACAAATGGGAGCCAGAATTACATGCCAAGTGTGCCCAACCCCAAAGACTGGCCTCTTTTATCTAGGTGACACTGTCTCTAGAGAAGCAGGCAAAACGTCAAAATAGCAAAGGATTTAGCTTGCAGAATGGTGCCCTGGGAAGCAGCTGGGCTGGGCATCAGAGAACTACTCTTAGTTTCCAGAAGTCCCATATGGCCTGACCTGGCTGAATGACTGAACCTCCCCTCCAGATTTCCATTTGGATGCTGCCTCCTCTGGGAAGTCCTCTTTGATTTCACCAAGTTTGGGGCACTTCCTCCGGGCTCCCCTAGCACCTTTGCCTGAACTTGTTGGTGTCCCTCGGGAAACTCTAAACTCCAAAGGACAAGGATTATTTCTATCAAGTCCCCCACTATATCTTCAAGGAGTAGGGGCCTGGCACATGGCAGGTGGAGGTTGACCTTGATAAATGTTTGTGGAATAAATTATTTTGACCAGACCTCTCAGAAGAGAACAGATTTTATGCTGGAGGGGGGGGTGGGGTGGGGGGAAGGACTGCATCTCTGGGTCAGGGAAAAAGGAAGGGCAGGACAGACACCCAGCAGCCCCAGTGTTACACCAGGGGCTGCCTCTCAGGGCCCTGCCCACCACCCAGGGTAAAACCATGTCCCCAGAGCCCAGCCCACCGCATTTTTTCCTGCCGACTCACCCCATGTTTTAGTCTCAGCCCCTGGCAGGCCTGGGCCTACCCAGAAACCACAGGCCCCGGTGCTAAGTTTAGTGACTGCAAAATGTCCTGTGAAATTCCAGGCTGAGCCAGGGGGGCTGGTGGCACATTCCACAGAGCTTCCTTGGGCCCTCCCACTCAGCGTAGGGCCCTGAAGAGGAACCAAGAGTCCTTCCAGCAAATAGCCTGAAAGGGCTGGGTCCCCACCTCGGGGCTTTGACCGGTGGCCACAGGACTCAAGGACAAAGGAGTCCTTTAATGTCAGAAGAGCTTGGTGTCAAGGGATGGGAGCCTGGGAGCCTTTGAACAATAAGTCACAGAAGAGAGCGGCCTTGGTGAGGTCAAATTCCTCTCCCCCTGAGAATCTGTTGACATGTTGGACAGTCCACACCCAGGAGAAAACTTCCCTTTTAGAGCTGGGGTTTGCACCCCTGTGTCTATCTAGGGGGCAAGAGAATCCGGGCTCTGGCTTTTGGGCCTCAGATCCACTAGTGTCCTGTCCTTCACTGGACAGGAACCCCAGCCCTCTCCCTTCTTCATAATCCCTCCAGATTTCCTCTGTGTATTCTCTCCTGACAGGGAGGAGCCAAAGATCCCTAAATAGGATTGAGTGGAGGAGAAGGTTTGAGATGTTCAAGGGAAGGACCCCTTCCTGTCCTCTGAACAACAGTCTAAAAGGTGTATAAACTCTGGAGGCAGTTAGGGGATCTTAAAGTACCTTAAACTGTTGAGTTGGGTTGAGCTGTGGCCAACTAAGACCTCAAGATCTACTTCACATGAACATATTATCCCAGAGAGCCTCTCTCCACCTTCATTTGGGCAGTTGGCTTTAATCAATTCCTCCTCCACTTGGGTTTTTCTGTGTAGGAAAAGCCACTTCCACCTCATTACACAAGTCAAAAACCTCAGTCTCATCACTGGACTGTCAGCTCAACGGAGGCAGAGAGAGGTTGTCACATCACCATTTTATCCCCAGCACCAAACATAATGCCTACACAGAGGAGAAACTGGGATGGAGCCCCTCTAAAAAAGAAAAGTGCAATATATATATATATACAAAAGAGGATGATAACAGTTTAAAGAATAGTAATTTTAAAATAACAAATTAAGGCTCCAAATCAAAGGGAAAGGAAAGTCCTTTTACTTTATTTTCAGAGCAGTTGTAGGTTATAGAAAAATCATGCAGAAAGGACAGAGAGGAAAATACTTTAAAAGGAAAATACTTTAAACAACGGATGCTGGAGCAATAGGATATTGGTATGGAAAAAAGTGAAACCCAAGTTCTAGCTCACTCCATACACAAAAATTAATTTGAAATGGATCATGAACCCATATGTAAAAAGCAGAAGCATAAAGATTTCCAAAAGAAACACAGAAGAAAATCTTCGACATTAGGGAGGCAAAGGTTTCTTGGAAAGGATACAAAAAAGTACCAACCCTAAAAGAAAAAGTGATAAATTATACTTTGTCAAAATTCAAATGTTCTGCAATTTGAAAGACACCATGAAGAAAATTACTAGGTAAGCCACAAACAAAGGACTTCTTACCAGAACAAATAAAGAACTCCTACGAATCAACAGTAAGAAAACGAACAATCCAATTGTAAGAAATGGCAGAAGACTTGAACAGACATTCCCAAGGGAAGACATATGAATGGTCGATAATTATGTAAAACACTGCTCAACACCAAGGAAATGCAAATTAAAACTACAACCAGATATCATTCTGCACCCAAAGAAAGGCTAAAATTAAAAAAAAAACTTACATCACTAAGTGTTAGCAAAGACACTGCTAGAGGGAATGTAAAGTAGTATAGGTGCTCTGAAAAACAGTTGGATAGTTTCCTATAAAGTCAAACAGACATTTACCCTATAAAACAGCCATTTTAGATGTTTACCCAAGAGAAATAAAAGCATATGTCTGTACAAAGACTTGTACATGTATGTCCATACTGGCTTTCTTCATAATTGCCCTAAATTGGGAACAACCCAAATTTCCGACAACAGGAAAGGAGATAAACAAACTGTGGAACATTTATGCAATGGAATTCTACTCAGTAACAATTTTTAAAAAATGAATAACTGATACACCCAACATGGATGACTCTCCAAAACAGTATGCTGAGGGAAAGAAGCCAGACCCCAAAGAGTACATTCTGTACAAATCGTTTATGCAAAACTCTAAGGGCAGGCAGAGCTAATCTTTGGTGAAAGAAATCAGAGCAACAGTTGCTTCTGGGGGATGGGAAGTGGCTGCCAAGGGGCACCTTCCAGGGCGCTGGAATGTTCCTTATCTTGTTCAGGTGGTGATTTCAGGGTAAACACAAATGTTCACACTCTTTGAAATACACTTAAGACATGCAACTTCAATTATGTGATGATGTTATGAGCCATTGATTGTATACCATGTATGGAATGTTTGTATGTCAAGAATGTTTGTATGTTTCTATGTTAAGTTTTTACAATAAAAATGTTTTTTAAAAAAGATGTGTGCAAGTTATTGTATGCTAATTATAGTTATCCTCTGTAAAATACAGTTTAAAAATAAAAATATTTAAAATAATTACTTATATTATTAATAATTTAAAATAATAATAATATTGCAAACTGTGCCTTTCCACCACCCAGTTTAAAAACTAGAACATTGCCAGTAGGTTAGAAACTTTGTATCCCCCTGCTTCCCACAGAAATAAATAGAGACTGATTCCTTAAATAATTGATTGTCTAGTGTGTATTTTGGCACTCTAGATAAACAGAATCATTGTAATCTTCTGAGGCTTGCTTTTGTTTCAATCACATTGTATATCATTCAGTCATGTTGTTCTATGTAGCTTTAACTCATTCATTTTTATTGCTACATAGTATTCCAGTGTGGAGGTACATGGCAATTTATTTATCATTCTCCTGGATGTTTTATTTATCATTCTCCTGGATGTTTGGATTATTTCTTGTTTAGGGCAAATAGTGCTTGTACTTGTCTTCTGGTACATATGAGTATGAGTTCTTCTAAGGTATAAACCTTGGACAGGAATTCCTGGGTCATGGAAAATGCATATCTTCAATTTACTAGATAATACCAACTTTACCAGAAACACTGGATAATTTCCAAAGTGCCCATCCCACAACAGAGGATGAAATATTCCAAATCATTAATCTTTGGAATTACCAGACTCTTCAATAAAGATAGGAATCACAAACTCAAATGCCTTGGGGACCATTAAAATAAAAAGTAATTGGACTGGAGAGACAGTAAGGAGTGGTGGAGACTGTGGTGAAATGGAGCACATGTGCCCCGTCTAAATAAGGCGGCCGCAGCTCTGGTCCCTGACTGAAGTTCTGTTAGTTTGGAAGCTGCTGGAACGAGATATACCAGAACTGGAATGGCTTTTTAAAAGGGGAATTTAATATGTTACAAGTTTACAGTTCTAAGCCTATAAAACTGTCCAAACTAAGACATCCAGGAAAAGATACCTCAATTCAGGAAAGGCCGATGGGTCAAGAACACCTCTGTCAGCTGTGACATCACATGGCTGCATCTGTTGGTCCCTTGCTCCTCGGTTCCATTGCTTTCAGCCTCTGTTCCTGTGGGGTCTCCTCACTTTGCTTCTCCATGGCTGGCTTTCATCTCTTGGCTTCTCTTGGCTCTCTTCAGGTTCTGGCTTGCTTAACATTTCATGGTGATGTCTGTTGGGTTCCAAGCATCTCCAGGCATCCGTGTCTCTGTTCTCCAAGTGTTGGCATCTATGTCAGCTCTCCTCTGAAGTTTCTGTCAGCTCTGTTGTTTCTGTTCTCTACAAAATGTTTCATCTTTTAAAGGGTTCCAGTAAATTGATCGAGACCCACCTGGAATGGGTGGAGTCACATCTCCATCTAATCAAATGCCACACCCACAATTGGGTGTGTCTTATCACCATGGAGATAACTTAATCAGAAGTTTCCCACCTACAGTATTGAATCAGGATTGAAAGAAATAGCTGCTCTCACAAGATTGAACCAGGATCAAAACATAGCTTTTCTGGGGTACATAATACTTTCAAACCGACACAGGAAGGAATGCTGGCTCAGGGCTGCCAGAACTCTGGAGTTTCCCAGAGAACAGAAATCCAGATTTTTATGTAAAATCTGATTTTGAAATGTTGGCAACAGTTAGTTTTGTTTAAAACACCACAAGGACCAAGTATGTTTATGAGCCAAGCCAAGCCCACCCTAATCGAGTAATTTCTTTAAAACTTCAATTTATACCTGTTGGAACTTCTCGAGACTTTGGCAGGTGACCTCAGCCCTCCATGGCTTATGCAGAAGAGGGACGAGCTGCTCTACAGAGGGTCATTCCTTTGGCCAGAGCGCTCCATCCTTCCTCCTGCCTTCTCACTCAGAAAGCTCCGTCATGCAGAAGGTCTGTTGTCTGCGAAACGAAGGTAAGGAGGGCAGCTCAATTCTGCTGTGCAGTCAAACCTTCCTCATTTCAAGCAGCTGGTGGAAATCTTCCCTGCACTGGTGTCTCTTCTCCCTGTGCTTCCCACAACTCATCTTCTACTCAGCAACCTGGTGGAGTCCTTCGAACATAAATCAAATGATGCCATTCTTGATGGAACCCATCACTGTCCCCATACAAAAATCCAAACTCTCAGCAAATCCCATTGTTGCATCTTTTGCCATGTGCCCTCCTCTCTCGCTTCCCTCTCAACCTCTCAACACCCCAGACTCACTCTTAACTCAAGGTGCATGCAGGCACGGCTCCCTCTGCCTGGCTTGTCCTTTCCTCTGACCTTTCCATGGCTGGTTCTTTCTCAGCCACCATGTCCTGGGCAATGCCTCCCCCGCCGACCACCCTACCTAAATAGCCCCCTGTGGATCTCATGCTAGGCACTCCCACTGTATGCAGCCATCCTATATGAGTGTGCGCTCCTTTCCTGCTGGTGACTTCCCCTCCCACGATGTCAACTCCCCAAGGAGCAGGGACCTGGGCAGGGAAGAAATCAGGGTGCTCTGTTATGGCCAGGTTGGCTGTTGGTAGCTGGTATCTGTCCCAACTGATTCGTTGTTCAATATTTTCATTATCTTCTTTAGCTAGAGCTAAAGCGAAGTCTAACTGAGCAGAAATGACTGAGGGGCCCTGGATACAGGATCAGAGTTCCAGCTCTGGCACTTGTCAGCTGTGTGGCCTCGGGAGGCCCCCACCCCTCCCTGAGTTTCACTGTGGGGGAAGGACCAACACCCCTGCCCCGTGGAGCCAGGGAGAAGGCAGCAACCTCCCGCGCATGAAAGAATAAGATGAATGCCAAGAAGCTTTCAGGGGTGACGCGGGGTTCAAGAAGTCAGAGGGGTGCTTAAGTATCTTCCCCAAAAGGGGTTCAAATAGCACACCAAAGGTGGGAATAACCTAAGTGCCCTCAATGGATGGTTAGATAAACAAATGTGGTACATCCAGGGGAGGGAATAGTACTCAGCCATGGAAGGGAGGAAATGCTGTGCACGCTACAACGTGGGTGAACCATGAAGACATCACGTTGTGTAAAATAAACCAGATACACACACACAGAATATTGTCTGCTTCTTTATGTTAAATAACGAGAACGTGCACATTCGTAGAGACAGAAAGTAAATGAGAAGTTTCCAGAGGCTTTAGGGAGCAAGAGAATGGGAGGTGATTGCTTAGTGGGCAGAAGTTTCTGTTTGGAGGGATGAAAATAGTTCTGGAAATGGTGGTGATGGTCACACATCACTGTAAGCGTACTTAATGCCGTTGAATGATATACTTCAGAATGATCAAAATGGCAAATGTCAAGTTATCTATGTTTTACCGTATTAAAAAGGGAAAGAAAAAAGAGAAAAAGTAGGAGGGGAGTTTGGAGACACCAGGTTGGGGACAAATGTCTTCCTGGCAGGTAGGAAGGAGGAAGTGAGAGTCAGGAAAGCAGGTGTGGAAGGGGTCGAAAGGCAGATGGAGTCAGATTTCCCGAGGCCTCACGCTGGCCTCTTGATGTCCACCTGCCCTCTGACCTCCCTGGGATTTAATTAAACTGCCCTGCTTTCTAGGTGCTAGAGGGGCTTGGGCTGTGAACCTGAGATGCTTCCACTCCTATGGCCTTTCCTGAGGGAGACCGGAGGCACCCATCCCTCCTTTCCCTCACCCCACAAAGGTCCCAGTGGATCAGGTGACCCCTTGGGGCCACCTTAGGGGTTGTTTGCAGGGAAGGGGCTGGAGGAGGTTGGGTGGGACATACAGCCCAGGTTCAGAGGCACCTACACTCCTGAAAAGGCAAAGAAGGGATTTATGAAGTGGCATTTATGGAGCACCTGCTGTGTCCCAGGCCTTGAGGAAACTAGAATTCAGAGTGGTTAGGCAGTTTCGAAGCCCAAGGTCACACAACCACAAATCTTGAGACTTGAACCTGACTCTTCGGACCCCAAACCTGAGGATGACAATACAGAGCACAATGTGACCCTTTACATGTGCAAGTATTGGGGGCATTTCATCCTCAAAACCCTGTGAGGTAGGTAGAGTGATTATCCCAATTATTTTCAGAAGAGGAGTCTGAAGGTCAGGGAGGTTTAAGAAGCAACTGGTAAGTAGTCAAAGGACAATGGTAGTTTACAGTACTACCACTATGTACCACCATGTTAGCCAGGGTTCTCTAGAGAAACAGAACCAACAGGAGAGACCTGTAAATATGAGATTTATAATGGTGTTATAATATAGGCAACCGTGGGAATAGAAGAGTCCAAAATTCACAGAGCAGATATAACAGGAGAGACTCACTGGCTGAAGAAGCAGTGAAAGAGTCTCTCTTCTTCCTTTAAAGCCCAACGGATTAGATTATTTCATTGTTAGAGACACAATTTAGTCGATCGCAGATGTTATCAGCCACAGATGCGGTCAACTGACTGATGTTTTAATGCACCAGCCTTCCAGTTTATCAACTAGCCACAAAATATTCTTGCAGCAAAGGTCAGGCCCGTGCTTGCCTGACCAGACAACTGGGCACCATCACTTGGCTAAACTGACACCAGAACCTACCCATCACAGCCTACCAATATTACGCAGTGGTAGCAGCTGTGGTAGCAGAGGTAACTCCCTTTTAAATAGTGTGTGCTCAGACGCGGGCACCATCCTAAGTGCCTTTACTTTTCTCACAGCCGCCTTTAGAGAAATGCGCTACTTTTCTACCCATTTTACAAATCAAGAACCTAAGAAGAGCCCACTGAACCTGAGTCTGTCAGAACTTCTGACTGCTCCATGACATGCCCTCCACGCTGCTTTCTGAGGCATTTGGACTCGGACCCCGGAAGGGCAGAGTCAAAACCACCTTGGGACGTAGCAGGTCTCCCAACTCTGGGGATGTGCAAACCGAGGAGGTCAATGTTGTGGTGGGGTTGGGGGCCCTGGATGGCCTGCGACCCTGCTCTCTCTGCTGCGTGAGGGGCAGCCCATGTTATAGAACCTGTCATATAGAGGGGGGCCTGACTCCCCCTTCCCCCCAAGCTGGGTGCAGCCCAGGTAGGTTCTTCAGTGCCAGCCAGGGCCCAAGTGGAGGACTTGGCACAGGCGGGTTGAAGCCCTGATCTCTGATGGCTCCACAGGGCCCCACCCCCACCCCCCACCTTGGGAAAGGAGGTGACCTTTCCTGAGCCAGGGCTAGGCACTCAGAGGGGGCTGTCCAGCAGCCAGCACAGCAGAAAGCATGGCTCTAATTATTTCACTCTGGGCATAACCAGATCATCGCCAAATCCCCACAGGGGTCCAATGGGACCCGGCTGCTTGACATGCCAGGGGGTGGGAAGCCCAGTGCCTGCCAGGTGGGAGGGCTGCTGGGCACCCTTCCCTTCTTTCTTTCCTCCCTTAGCCATTTATTACGTATCTACTCCTTGCCAGGCACACTTGGCCTTATGTCCTAACTGTTGGGTTCATATATTAGTTCTCCCTCTTAAAGCTCCTGGGCCAGGAGTCACACCTCCTCTCTTCTAATCCACTGCAGTGGAGAGAAGAGCTCTGATAACCCAGGGTTTGAGTCCTGGGTCTGTGCACTATGTAACCTCAGGCAAATTGCTTCCTACTCTGTAAGTGGGCTCACATCCCAACCCAGGCAGGATGATGTGGCCATGGGTCTCCCTTTCCAAGGTCAACCTGAAGTCTTGCCTCCTCCAGGAAGCCCTCCTGACTTTCCAATACCAAATGACCTCTCTGTCCTGGACTGTGGTGGAACCTCCTGTTCCCACCCCACACTAAGGATGTCTGGGCTGAACAGCTGCAAGTGAACTTAGAGACCACTGAGTTCAACCCCTCCCCCATTGTTACCTAGGGAAAACTGAGAACCAAAGGGGAGAAGGGACTTGCCTGGGTTCACACAGAATGCCTATGACAGAGGCCGAGGCCAGGCTAAAATTCAATCCTCCACATTTCCCATCCGGTGCTCTTGAGGCAGCTCAGCATGGTGGTGGAGACTGCAGGCTTGGGGTTCCAATCCTAGACCCATCACTTAGCAGCTAGAAGACCTGGGACAGGTCACTTTATCTTGTTGAACCCCAGTGTCTGCATTTCTAAATGGGGGTGATAATTATGTCATTGTTGGATGTCTTTTGTGTCCCGTCCCTTAAGGGGAAGCCAGGGGTTTGGGATTCAGTGGCTTCCTCCTTGCCTTATCTATGGATAGATAAATTCCCTTGTCCCAGAAGCCTGGGTTCAGCCCACCCACAGCACAGTGGGTGAAAGCATGGGTTCTGGAGCCAGACCATCCCAGTTCAAAGAGTGGCTTTGTCCCTTCATAGCTGTGTGATCTTGGGCAAGTTGCTCAGCCACTCTATGCCTCAGTTCCCCATCTGTTAAAACAAAGTTTTAATATTTGTGAAGGACTTAGTACAGTACCTGGTGCATGACTTAAGGGGCAAGTAGAATAAAAATACCTGCCTTGAGTGCCTCTACCTGATCTGAACCCTGCCTGTGTCCACTGAGGGAGGCTTCAGCCCCCCAGAGGATGGGAGTCTGGGGAAGAGGCTCCTGGCTTGGCCGCCTCCACCCTCTTTCTGGGCTGGTCAGGGTCGAGTCCTGAGCCGCAGTCACTGGGTGGGCAAAGAAAAGAGCACAGTGTCTGGGTCCATTCACGATCTTTTTGGAAATTCTATTTTGAGTTACATGGTTCACGATTTACGTCATATGCTCATTCAGTACTATATGTTTATACTTATAAATAAACACATCGACTGAGGCTGTGTGCTCATTTGAGTCTGGAGACCACTTGGCCTAAAATAATCACAATGATAACAGCAAATGCTTAGGTTTGGTGCGCCTGGACACTGAGCGCTTTCAGGACCTTCCCTCATCTGATCCGCCCAGTAAGGCTGGGAAGGGAGCGCTATCAATCTCCCCTCCTTACAGCTGAGGAAATGGAGGCTCAGAGAAGTGAGGTGGCTCACCAAGGTCAGGCAGCCCATGGTGACACCAGGACCCATACCTGGCAGGCTGGCGCCATTCTGTGCTCTTGACCTCTGGACAACACTGCTGATTTTAGCCCTAAAGGTCTAAAATAAACGAAATGACCTGCCTTCATGATGATCAGTTTTCTCTCTGTATCTTCCCAAACACACACACACGCGCGTGCGCATGCATGCATACACACACACACACACACATGCATGTACATGCATACACATGCGTGCACACATGCACACACATGCGTGCACACACGCACACTCATGCATGCACACACACACACAGCAACAATGACAGCAGCCACTTGTACTTCCTCTGGCTCTCTAGGAAACTTGATGTCCCTCCCATTTCCTGGGAACAAAGACCCTGGCTTATTAAGCTGGGAGAGAAGCCCTTCCCTGCAACGTCAAAGTCTCCAGACATAGCTCCCTTCTCTCCAACTGCAAGGTTTCCTCCTAGAGCACCCCAAGGGCTGGAGGAGATTTTGGGGTGAGCTGGGCTCAGAGCTGGATGCAGTGTAGGTCCATCTGCACCTGCCTCGGCGCCAGGCTCACTTACCTCCGCCCGTGGTCCCATCTCACTCATCTTCACAGTCCCACTCAAGAGGCACGAATAAACGCTTCCTACATGAAGAAATAAATGGAAAAGAGGCTCCTAAATGGGGTCTCCTCTGTAAAATGAAAACTGCAGCCCAGTCTTCCTCAGACCCTTGCCAGGCAGCTGGTCAGCATCCCATTGCAGGATGAACTCCAAGTTAAGCTCCTAAGGAGATATTTAGGATGTGAGAGGAAAACAAAGGGACCCTGAGAGATCAGCACCTCTCACCAGCTCAGCCCCACTTGACAGAAGGGGAAACTGAGGCCTGGAGAGACACCATGAGTTGGTTGGAGTCTCTGAGTAAAGCTGGGACAAGGCTTGGGCCATCAGGATGAAGTAGGGGACCAGAGGAGAGCCTAAGCATGGGGACCCCCTCTGGGGACCACACCCTAAGCATGGGGACCCCCATGTTTAAGTTTAAATGAAGGAACTTCAAGAACATGGTGGGCAGAGGGGAGGTCATTGCTTAAGGCCTCAGAAAGTTCCAGGGACACACTGGAAAGAGCTGGGGCCAGGTCCCGCTCTTCCCTACCCCCTGCCACGTGGAGGTTAGTAGGGCAGTGATGTTTTGGGGGGAGCTCCCAAGGAGAAGTCCTGCCTCAGTGGGTTAAGATGAAGTGCTGGAGGCAGACACAACAGGCCAAACTTCAACCTCAGCTCTGCCACTTCAATGTGGCCTTGGGAAGAATGGGTACTCCTCTCTGCGCCTCAGTCTCTCCATCCGTAAAATGGAAATAATTGTAAAGTCGCAGTCCGCCTGGGAACAGCAGTGTAAATCATTTACATTCCACTCTGTTGGGCTGTGTGTGTGCCTTGACTGGTTAATCTTCCCAGAAGCCCTGTGTGGCATGGGTTGTCATTATCCTGTTTTACAGATGGAGGAACGGAGGCAGTTGCCAAGCAACACATCTATCTTTGCAGCGTTATAAAGTGGCCCAGCTAGAGGCTGGACATAGGTTGTCAGACTCCGAGTCTGAGCTCTTAAATACTGTGCTACAATGCCCATCTGCCTTTTAGCCAAAGAAACAAAGGAAATTCTAAGGGTAAAGGGTTTAGTACCACTCTTAGCATGAAGAAGTAGTAAGGACACGGCCAGGGTTAGTATTAACATGACTTGTATTAAGTGCCCCAGACATAGCAGAACTGCCTGGAAATGCCTCCAAGTCAAAGTAGTGATATTGGACAAGAGAGCGTGACCTGGGCAGACACTTTTTTTTAAAGTGATAATTGTCAGTCCCTCTAAAACCCAGACAAAGATATTTACTCCCTTGAGCACTGAATCCCCACTGAACAAGATACCCCACCCCACTTGTTTCATGATTTACTCCCCTCTGTTCCCATTTTCCATCTTCCCCCAACTCAGGTGGCCATTCTAGGGTGTGGAAGGCCTGCCCCTTTGTTTGTGGATTCTTGCAAAATAGGCATGCTTCTATTGTTCAGCAAACTTTTTTTTCTAGTAAGATACTGTGGCCGGTTGAATTATACACCCCAATTTAGAACATGTTCTTTTTTTTAAATTTTTGATCATCCCATTCTAAATATATAATCAGTAATTCACAATATCATCACATAGTTGCATATTCATCATCATGATCATTTCTTAGAACATTTGCATCAATTCAGAAAAAGAAATAAAAAGACAACAGAAAAAAATTCATGCAAACCATACCCCCCAGCCCTCCCCCTCACCGATCACCAGCATTTCACTCTACATTTATTTTAACATTTGTTCCCCCTATTATTCATCTTTATTCCATGTTTTACTCGTCTGTCAATAAGGCAGATAAAAGGAGCAACAGAACAAGGTTTTCACAATCAGACAGTCACATTGTGAAAGCTATATCGTTATATAGTCATCTTCAGGAAACATGGCTACTGGAGAACAGCTCTACGTTTTCAGGCAGTTCCCTCCAGCCTCTCTGTTACACCTTAACTAACAAGGTGATATCTATTTAATGTGTAAGAATAACCTCCAGGATAACCTCTCGACTCTGTTTGAAATCTCTCAGCCACTGACACTTATTTTGTCTCATTTCACTCTTCCCCCTTTTGGTTGAGAAGGTTTTCTCAATCCCTTGATGCTGAGTCTCAGCTCATTCCAGGATCTCTGTCCCACGTTGCCAGGAAGGTCCACACCCCTGGGAGTCATGTCCCACGTAGACAGGGGGAGAGTGGTGAGTTTGCTTGTTGTGTTGGCTGAGAGAGAGGGGTCACATCTGAGCAACATCTGAGAGTCACTCTTGGGGGTGACTCTTAGGCCTAAATTTAAGTAGGTTTGACCTATCCTTTGTGGGGCTAAGTTTCATATGAACAAACGCCAAGATTGGGGGCTCAACCTATAGCTTTGATTGCCCACACTGCTTGTAAGAATATGAAGAATTTAACTTGGGGAAGTTGAATTTTCCCCCTTTCTCATCATTCCCTGAAGGGGACTTTGCAAATACTTTTTTATTCACTGTAGAACATGTTCTTAATCTTAATCCATGTCCCTGTGAGGGTGAATGCATTGCACATAGGACCTCTTGAGGATGTTATTTTTAAGTTAAGGGGTAGCCAACTGAAGCAGGGTGGGTCTTAATCTGGATTACTAGAAGCCTTATAAAGAGATAGAAACTGGAAGCCACAGAGTCAGAAAAAGTCACAGGGGCGTGGAGTCAGAAGCCAGAAGTCAGCAGAACCCAGAAAAGAAAGAAGAGTACATCACTACAAGACACAAGGCAGGGCTACAAGGCAAGGAACACATGGCTCACTGGCAGCCAGCATCAGAATTCTACAGACTTTGGGGAGAAAGCATCGCCTTGCTGACACCTCAAGTTTGGACTTCTAGCTTCAGAATCATGAGCTGATAAAGTGCCATGATTTACGACAACCCACTGCATGGCATTTGTCATAGCAGCTCTGGCAAAATAAGACAGACATTCATATGGAATAGAGCCCAAACCACCTGTGTTCCAGCTCTATGAATGTTCACAGTCTGAACACCTAGATCACGAAAGTGGAGAGCCGAGGGTGGGAATCTTCCTGGCAATGTGGGACAGAAATCCTGGGATGAGCCAGGATCTGGCGTCATGGGATTGAAAAAGCCTTCTTGACCAAAAGGGGAAAAAGAGAGAAATGAGATAAAAAAAAAAAAAAGTTCCAGTGGCAGAGAGATTTCAAACGGAGTTGAGTGGTTATCCTGGAGGTTATTCTTACACATTATATAGATATCCCCTTTTTATAGTGTATTGGAGTGGCTAGAGGGAAGTACCTGAAACTGTTGACCCATGTTTCAGTAGTCTTGATTATTGAAGAAAACAGTATAATTATATAGCTTTTATAATGCGTTCTAGTTTGCTAGCTGCCGGAATGCAACACACCAGAGACGGATTTGCTTGTAATAAAAGGGGATTTATTTTGTTAGTTCTTCAGAGGAAAGGCAGCTAACTTTCCACTGAGGTTCTTTCTTACATGGGAAGGCACAGGATGGTCTCTGCTGGCCTTCTCTCCAGGCCTTTGGGTTCCAACAACTTTCCCCAGGGTGACTTCTTTCTGCATCTCCAAAGGCCTGGGTTAAGCTGCAAGTGCTGCGACGAGGTATGTTGAGCTGCTTGGGCTGTGCTATGTTGTGCTCTCTCATTTAAGCACCAGCCAATTAAATCAAACATCATTCACTGCAGCAGGCACGCCTCCTAGCCGACTGCAGATGTAATCAGCAACAGCTGAGGTTCACGTACCATTGGCTCATGTCCACAGCAACAGAACTAGGGACCTTCACCTGGCCAAATTGACAACCGAATCTAACTACCACATAATGTGACTATGTGATTGTGAAAACCTTGCATCTGATGCTCCTTTTATCCAGGGTATGGATGGATGAGTAAAAAAATATGGATAAAAAATTAGTACTATGTGGGATAAGGAGTAAAATAAGATGGGTAGATGGAAATACTAGTGGTCAATGAGAGGGAGGGATAAGGGGTAATGTATATATGAATCTTTCTTTTTATTTCTTTTTCTGGAGTGAAGCAAATGTTCTAAAAAATGATCATGGTGGATTGTACACCATGTATGGAATGTATACATGTGAAGATTTGTCAATAAAAATATATTTTTAAAAAAAGCCTTGCTCATATTTAAAAAAGAAAAAAAAAAAAAGGGCAAGCAACAGTGATTCAGTGGCAGGTAGAGTTCTCACCTGCTGTGCTGGAGAGCTGGGTTCGATTCCCGGTGCCTGCCCATGCAAAAAAGAAAGAAAGAAAGAGGTGAGCCACTCTCTTGACTTCTAGCCCCTTTTTTAGAATTGGCTGTGTTTGAGCTATGCACAAATGGAATCACATGCTGGGTGCCCCTGGGCATCTGGCTTCTTTTGCCCAATAGCATATCTGAGATTCATCCAGTCCTGCCGGGATAGCTCATCTAGTTGGCTCCTTCCCCCTGCTTCCTACTCCTCCTCACCCAATTGTGAGACATGTGGCTCGTTTCCCATATGGAGCTATTGCAATTGGCACTGCACATTCCTGACCAAGTCTTCTGGCGATTATAAAATGCACATTCTCTTAGGTAAGTAGCTAAGAGTGGAATTGCTGGATCGCGGGGTATGTACATCTTCAGCTCTGGTAGATTCTGCCTAAGTTTTCCCAAGTGTTTGTTTTACATTCCCACCCTCTGGGTCCGAGGGTTCCGGCCACTTCCCACTTGTCAACGTGGCATTGTCTGTCTTTTCCCATTATATTCATGATGATGGGTATGGGTGGGTTTTCAGTATTTGCCAACAGTGGTATTTTGCTGCTCTCATTTTGTTTCTTACTTTTTCTCCCATGTTTTTGAGATCCTCTGATGCTTCTCTGCACCCCGGCAGCCTTCCTTCTAGCTGGAAGCCACAACTCCCTATCTGAACACTTTACAGACTTCATTTTCTAGATATTACCTCATTTAATCACAATCTTCTATTAAGTCCAGACAGTATGTCAAGGGATCCTCACAACGCTATCTCATTGAATCCTCACAAAATCCCTTCAAGCTGGACGTTCAAATCTCCCTGTCTTAGCTGAGGACACTGGATAGGCAGAGACACGTGGGCAGAGTCAGACGTCTAGTGGCAAAGCCAGGATTCAAACTCAGTGACGCACTAAGTTGTACCAGGTTCCCTCTACCACCCTCTGGGCTTTGACCAGTCTCGTATTTATTTAGGGTTCAGCTCAAGCTTGACGGGAGCTCAGGACTGGTAGGGCAATGGAATTTATTTTTAAATTGTTTGAGAAAGATCATGCTGAAATATGGTTTTCTATTCCAAAACAGACAGCAAAATGTTAGAGAGTTGTCACATGAACCAGCAATTTCACACCAATGTTTATACCTATGGTAGTTTGAAGCTGTGTGTACCTCAGGAAAGGCCATGATCCTTTACTCCACTCCTGAGGGTGTAGACCTAGTGTGGAGAGAATCTTCTCAGTAGGTTATTCTGATTGAGATGTAGCCCAATCACATACAGAAATACAACACATACAGAAGTGTGTTAGTTTGCAAGCTGCTGGAATGAGATACACCAGACCTGGAATGGCTTTTAAAAAGGGAAATTTAATAAGTTACAGGTTTGCAGTTCTAACTTATAGAAATGTTCAAATTAAGGCACCAAGAGGTAACCTTCATTCAAGAAAGGCCAGTGAGGCTGGGACACTTCTGTTAGTTGGGAGGTCACGTGGCTGGCATCTGCAGGTCCTTTGCTCCTGGGCTCCATTGCTTTCAGCCTCTGTTCCTGAGGGGGCTCCTCACTTTGCTTCTCCAGGCCTGGCTTTCATCTCTTGGCTTCCCTTAGCTCTCTCCAGGTTCTGGCTTGTTTAACATCTCATGGTGATGTCTGCTGGGCTCCAAGCATCTCCAAACATCCATGGCTCTGTTCTCTGAAGCAACTGTCCTCCAAGCGTCTACATCCACTCTCTCTGTCAGCTATGAGGGTTCTGTCATTTCTCTCATTCTGTTGTTTCTCCAAAATGTTTTCTTTTTTAAAGAATTCTAGTAAACTAATCAAGACCCACCTGAAATGGGTGGAGTCACATCTCCATCTAACCAAAAGTAACACCCACAATTGGGCATGTCACATCTCCATGGAGATGATCTAATCAACAGATTCCAGTTTACATTATTGAATCAGGATTAAAGCACGGCTTTTCTGGAGTATTTAATACTTTCGAAATGGTACAAGAAGCTAAGAGGTAAAATTATGAGATGCTCACAGAAAAAAAGCCCCAGAGAAGCTAAGAGAGGAAGCCACTGAAGGCAGAAGCTGCAAGCGACAAAAAAGCAGAAGCTGGCCATGTGCCTTCCCAGGTAACAGAGGTGTCCTGAATGCCAGCAGCCTTCCTTCAGAGTCCAGGTATCATTCTGTTGATGCTTTGACCTAAGAACTACAAATTGTAAGTTAATAAATCCCCATTGCAATAGGCTAAGCCTACTTAAAATTGGGCCTAAGAGTTATCCCCAGTGAACTTCTTTTGTTGCTCAGATGTGGCCTCTCTCTCTCTCTCAGCCAACACAACAAGCGAACTCACTGCCCTCCCCCTGTCTATATGGGACATGACTCTCAGGGGTGTGGACCTTCCTGGCAACATGGGATAGAAATCCTAGAATGAGCTAGGACTCAGCACCAAGGGACTGAGAAAACCTTCTCAACCAAAAGGGGGAAGAGTGAAATGAGACAAAATAAAGTGTCCATGGCTGAGAGATTCCAAACAGAGTCAAGAGGACATCCTGGAGGTTATTCTTATGCATTAAATAGATAACACCTTGTTAGTTAAGGTGTAATGGAGAGACTGGAGGGAACTGCCTGAATGAAGAGCTGTGTTCCAGTATCCATGTTTCTTGAAGATGATTGTATAATGATATAGCTTTTGCAATGTGACTGTGTGATTGTGAAAACCTTGTGTCTGATGCTTCTTTTATCTACCTTATTGACAGATGAGTAAAACATATGGATTAAAAATAAATAAATAATAAGGGGAACAAATGTTAAAATAAATTTAGTAGATTCAAATGCTAGTGATCAGGAGATTCAAGATGGCGGCTTAGTAAGGTATGCGCATCTTAGTTCCTCCTCCAGAGCAACTACTAGGTGATCAGAAACAGTGCAGAACAGCTCCCAGGGCCACAGCAGGGACCGGACACACAGCGTACCCCAGTCTGGACTGGCTGGACCGGCTGCAAGACTCCGCTGCAGTGAGCTCCCCGAGCGGCGCGCGCTTCCCCAGGCTGCGGCAGCTGGCGGCTGGCGCCCTCCCTCCCTCCTTCCCAGACTGGCTGAGAGTCTCGGAGAGGCAGGTTTCCCAAGCCGCGGCGGCTGGCGGCCAGCGCCCCTCTCTTGTGGGCGGCTTCCCGGACCGACTATGGGTCTTGGATCGGCGAGTTCCCCAAGCCGCAGTGCCGGCGACTGGCGCCACTCCCCCACAGGTAGCTTCCCAGTCTGGCGGTGAGTTTCAGATCAGCAAGTTCCCCAAGCCACGGTGGCCGGCGGCCGGCGCCCCTCCCCCACAGGCGACTGCCCGGAGGGAGAGGAAGGAGTTTCCGACAGTGGCAGGGACTGGGTCCAACCAAACACCAGTAGTGGCATTAATAAAGGAGCCACAACATCTTGCTGGTGGGACCCGCAGACAGACAAGCGCCACCTACTGGGCAGGATAAAAAAAACAGAGCCCAGAGACTTCACAGGAAAATCTTTCAACCTGCTGGGTCTCACACTCAGGGAAATCTGATTAAATGTCCAGACGCCAGCAAAAAATAACAAATCATACCAGGAAAATTGAAGATATGGCCCAGTCAAAGGAACAAACCAATAGTTCAAATGAGATACAGGAGCTGAGACAACTAATGCTGAATATACGAACAGAAATGGAAAACCACTTCAAAAACCAAATCAATAAATTGAGGGAGGGCATGAAGAAGGCAAGGGATGAACAAAAAGAAGAAATGGAAAGTCTGAAAAAACAAATCACAGAACTTATGGGAATGAAAGATACAGTAGAAGAGATGAAAAAAACAATGGAAACTTACAATGGGAGATTTCAAGAGACAGAGGTTAGAATTAGTGAACTGGAGGATGGAACATCTGAAATCCAAAAAGAAACAGAAACTATAGGGAAAAGAATGGAAAAATTTGAGCAGGGGCTCAGGAAATTGAATGATAATATGAAGCGCACAAATATATGTGTTGTGGGTGTCCCAGAAGGAGAAGAGAAGGGAAAAGGAGGAGAAAAACTAATGGAAGAAATTATCACTGAAAATTTCCCAACTCTTATGAAAGACCTAAAGTTACAGATCCAAGAAGTGGAGCACACCCCAAAGAGAATAGATCCAAATAGGCGTTCTCCAAGACACTTACTAGTTAGAATGTCAGAGGTCAAAGAGAAAGAGAGGATCTTGAAAGCAGCAAGAGAAAAACAATCCATCACATACAAGGGAAACCCAATAAGACTATGTGTAGATTTCTCAGCAGAAACCATGGAAGCAAGAAGACGGTGGGATGATATATTTAAATTACTAAAAGAGAAAAACTGCCAACCAAGAATTCTATATCCAGCAAAATTGTCCTTCAAAAATGAGGGAGAAATTAAAACATTTTCAGACAAAAAGTCACTGAGAGAATTTGTGACCAAGAGACCAGCTCTGCAAGAAATACTAAAGCGAGCACTAGAGTCAGATATGAAAAGACAGAAGAGAGAGGTGTGGAGATGAGTGTAGAAAGAAGGAAAATCAGATATGATATATATAATACAAAAGGCAAAATGGTAGAGGAAAATATTACCCAAACAGTAATAACACTAAATGTTAATGGGCTGAATTCCCCAATCAAAAGACATAGACTGGCAGAATGGATTAAAAAACAGGATCCTTCTATATGCTGTCTACAGGAAACACATCTTACACCCAAAGATAAACATAGGTTGAAAGTGAAAAGTTGGGAAAAGATATTTCATGCAAATAACAACCAGAAAAGATCAGGAGTAGCTATACTAATATCCAACAAGTTAGACTTCAAATGTAAAACAGTTAAAAGAGACAAAGAAGGATACTATCTACTAATAAAAGGAACAATTAAACAAGAAGACATAACAATCATAAATATTTACGTACCCAATCAGAATGCCCCAAAATACATGAGGAATACACTACAAATACTGAAAAGGGAAATAGACACATATACCATAATAGTTGGAGAATTCAATTCCCCACTTTCATCAATGGACAGAACATCTAGACAGAGGATCAATAAAGAAACAGAGAATTTGAATATTACAATAAATGAGCTAGACTTAACAGACATTTATAGGACATTACATCCCACAACAGCAGGATACACCTTTTTCTCAAGGGCTCATGGATCATTCTCAAAGATAGACCATATGCTGGGTCACAAAGCAAGTCTTAACAAATTTAAAAAGATTGAAATCATACATAACACTTTCTCGGATCATAAAGGAATGAAGTTGGAAATCAATAATAGGCAGAGTGCCAGAAAATTCACAAATACATGGAGGCTCAACAACACACTCTTAAACAACCAGTGGGTCAAGGAAAAAATTACAAGAGAAATTAGTAAATATCTCGAGGCAAATGAAAATGAAAACACAACATATCAAAACCTATGGGACGCAGCAAAGCAATGCTAAGAGGGAAATTTATTGCCCTAAATGCCTATATCAGAAAAGAAGAAAAAGCAAAAATTCAGGAATTAACTGTCCACTTGGAAGAACTGGAGAAAGAACAGCAAACTAACCCCAAAGCAAGCAAAAGGAAAGAAATAACAAAGATTAGAGAAGAAATAAATGAAATTGAGAACATGAAAACAATAGAGAAAATCAATAAGACCAGAAGTTGGTTCTATGAGAAAATCAACAAGATTGATGGGCCCTTAGCAAGATTGACAAAAAGAAGAAGAGAGAGGACGCAAATAAATAAGATCAGACATAACCACTGACCTCACAGAAATAAAGGAGGTAATAACAGGATACTATGAACAACTTTATGCTAATAAATACAACAATGTAGATGAAATGGGCAAGTTCCTAGAAAGACATGAACAACCAACTTTGACTCAAGAAGAAATAGATGACCTCAACAAACCAATCACAAGTAAAGAAATTGAATCAGTCATTCAAAAGCTTCCCAAAAAGAAAAGTCCAGGACCAGATGGCTTCACATGTGAATTCTACCAAATATTTCAGAAAGAATTAGTGCCAACCCTGCTCAAACTCTTCAAAAAAATTGAAGTGGAGGAAAAGCTACCTAATTCATTCTATGAAGCCAACATCACCCTCATACCAAAACCAGGCAAAGATATTACAAAAAAAGAAAACTACAGACCAATCTCTCTAATGAATATAGATGCAAAAATCCTCAACAAAATTCTAGCAAATCGAATCCAGCAACACATTAAAAGAATTATACATCATGACCAAGTAGGACTCATCCCAGGTATGCAAGGATGGTTCAACATAAGAAAATCAATTAATGTAATACACCATATCAACAAATCAAAGCAGAAAAATCACATGATCATCTCAATTGATGCAGAGAAGGCATTTGACAAGATTCAACATCCTTTCCTGTTGAAAACACTTCAAAGGATAGGAATACAAGGGAACTTCCTTAAAATGATAGAGGGGATATATGAAAAACCCACAGCTAATATCATCCTCAATGGGGAAAAATTGAAAACTTTCCCCCTAAGATCAGGAACAAGACAAGGATGTCCATTATCACCACTGTTATTCAACATCGTGTTGGAGGTTCTAGCCAGAGCAATTAGACAAGAAAAAGAAATACAAGGCATCAAAATTGGAAAGGAAGAAGTAAAACTATCACTGTTTGCAGATGATATGATACTATACATCGAAAATCCTGAAAAATCCACAGCAAAACTATTAGAGCTAATAAATGAGTACAGCAAAGTAGCAGGTTACAAGATCAACATTCAAAAATCTGTAGTGTTTCTATACGCTAGCAATGAACAAGCTGAGGGGGAAATCAAGAAATGAATTCCATTTACAATTGCAACTAAAAGAATAAAATTCTTAGGAATAAATTTAACTAAAGAGACAAGAGACCTATACAAAGAAAACTACAAAAAACTGTTAAAAGAAATCACAGAAGACCTAAATAGATGGAAGGGCATACCGTGTTCATGGATTGGAAGACTAAATATAGTTAAGATGTCAATTCTACCTAAATTAATTTACAGATTCAACGCAATACCAATCAAAATCCCAACAACTTATTTTTCAGAAATAGAAAAACCAATAAGCAAATTTATCTGGAAGGGCAGGGTGCCCCGAATTGCTAAAAGTATCTTGAGGAAAAAAAACGAAGCTGGAGGTCTCACGCTGCCGGACTTTAAGGCATATTATGAAGCCACAGTGGTCAAAACAGCATGGTACTGGCATAACGATAGATATATCGACCAATGGAATCGAATAGAGTGCTCAGATATAGACCCTCTCATCTATGGACATTTGATCTTTGATAAGGCAGTCAAGCGAACTCACCTGGGACAGAAGAGTCTCTTCAATAAATGGTGCCTAGAGAACTGGATATCCATATGCAAAAGAATGAAAGAGGACCCGTATCTCACACCCTATACAAAAGTTAACTCAAAACGGATCAAAGATCTAAACATTAGGTCTAAAACCATATAACAGTTAGAGGAAAATGTAGGGAGATATCTTATGAATCTTACAATTGGAGGCGGTTTCATGGACCTTAAACCTAAAGCAAGAGCACTGAAGAAAGAAAGAAAGAAATGGGAGCTCCTCAAAATTAAACACTTTTGTGCATCAAAGAACTTCATCAAGAAAGTAGAAAGACAGCCTACACAATGGGAGACAATATTTGGAAACTACATATCAGATAAAGGTCTAGTATCCAGAATTTATAAAGAGATTGTTCAACTCAGCAACAAAAAGACAGCCAATCCAATTACAGAATGGGAAAAAGACTTGAACAGACACCTCTCAGAAGAGGAAATACAAATGGCCAAAAGGCACATGAAGAGATGCTCAATGTCCCTGGCCATTAGAGAAATGCAAATCAAAACCACAATGAGATATCATCTCATACCCACCAGAATGGCCATTATCAACAAAACAAAAAATGACAAGTGCTGGAGAGGATGTGGAGAAAGAGGCACACTTATCCACTGTTGGTGGGAATGTCAAATGGTGCAACCACTGTGGAAGGCAGTTTGGCGGTTCCTCAAAAAGCTGAATATAGAATTGCCATATGACCCAGCAATAACATTGCTAGGTATCTACTCAAAGGACTTAAGGGCAAAGACACAAATGGACATTTGCACACCAATGTTTATAGCAGCATTATTTACAATTGCAAAGAGATGGAAACAGCCAGAATGTCCATCAACAGACGAGTGGCTAAACAAACTGTGGTATATACATATGATGGAATATTATGCAGCTTTAAGACAGGATAAACTTATGAAGCATGTAATAACATGGATGGACCTAGAGAATATTATGCTGAGTGAGACTAGCCAAAAACTAAAGGACAAATACTGTATGGTCCCACTGATGTGAACCGACATTAGAGAATAAACTTGGAATATGTCATTGGTAACACAGACCATCAGGAGATAGAAATAGGGTAAGCTAATGGGTAATTGGAGCTGAAGGGATACAGACTGTGCAACAAGACTGGATACAAAAGCTCAGAAATCTACAGCACAATACTACCTAATTGTAATGTAATTACGTTAAAACATTGAATGAAGCTGCATCTGAGGTATAGTTTTTTTTTCTATTTTTATTTGTTTTTATTTTTTTATTTTTTTCTCTCTATTATCGTTTTATTTCTTTTTCTGTTGTCTTTCTATTTCTTTTTCTAAATCGATGCAAATGTACTAAGAAATGATGAATATGCATCTATGTGATGATACTAAGAATTACTGATTGTATATGTAGAATGGAATGCTTTCTAAATGTTGTGTTAGTTCATTTTTTTAATTAATAAAAAAATGCTAGTGATCAATGAAAGGGAGGGGTAAGGGGTATGGTACGTATGAATTTTTTCTGTTTTCTTTTTATTTCTTTTTCTGAATTGATGCAAATGTTCTAAGAAATGATCATGATGATGAATAAATAAATAAATAAATAAATAAATAAATAAGCACCCATTGTAAAAGCCAGTCCATTTCTGGTATATTGCATTTTGTCAGTTTTAGGAAACCAAAACAATACCCAAGAGAAATGCAAACACATGTTCACACAGACTTATTCAGCAAGGCTCTTAGTAGCATTATTCATACTAGCCCCCAAAGTGAAACAATCCAAGTGTTCAACAACTGGGGAATGGATAAACAAACTGTGGTGCATCTATACAATGAAATATTATTCAGCAGTGAAAAGGAATGAAGCACCAATATGATACAATGTAGTTGGATCTTAAAATCGTTATGCTGAATGAAAGAAGACAGATACAAAAGCATTCTGTCTATACAAAATTGTCCAGAACAGGGAAACTCACAGACATAAACTAGATTAGCAGTTGCCTAGGACAGAGTGGAAGAAAGGAGGAGTGGACAGTGAGTGCTGATGGGTGTGGAGTTTCTTTTTTGGGATGATGAACATGCTTTAAAATTAGATCACAGCGTTGGTGGCACAACTCTGTGAATATGCTAAAAAAGGTCTAAACTGTACACTTTAAATGGGGAATTTTTAGGGTTGGGTCATGGGTTGAATCATGTCCCTTGAAAAAGATATGTTGACGACCTACTTCCCAGTACCTTAGAACCTTATCTTGTTTGGAAAAAAAGTCTTTGCAGATGTAATTGTTTCATTTAAAGTGAAGTTGGGCTGCGTGGACCTTAACCCAACGAATGGCACCTGTCATGGTCAGGTTCATGTGCCAATTTGGCCAAGTGGTGGTGCCTGTTTGTCTGGTTGGGCAAGTGCTGGCCTGTCTGTTGCAATGAGAACATTTCATAGAATTAAATCATGATCATGTCAGCTGCAGCCACAGCTGATTCCATTTGTAATCAGCCAAGAATAGTGTCTTCTGCAATGAGTGATGCTTAATCTAATCACAGGAAGCCTTTTAAGGAGGATTCAGAAGACACAGGCTCTCTTCCTGCTTTGGCCGGTGAGCCTCTCCTGTGGAGTTCATTCAGACCCTCCATCAGAATCGTCAGCTTCACAGCCTGCCCTGCGGATTTTGGACTCTGTTCCCACAGTCATGTGAGACACTCTTATAAATTTTATATTTGCGAGTGTTCCTGTTGATTCTGTTTCTCTAGAGAACCCTAACTAATACAGCTTGGTACCAGGAGTGGCTCTTAAGAAACGGAATCTTAAAAATGGGTTTTTATGAATGGTTTTCTACTCTGACTGGACTCAAAAGCACTAAGGACTCTGATTCCCATAATCAGAATGACACATTCCCATCCATGGAGTGAGTTGGCAAAAGAGATAGTCAAAATATCATCATTCGATTCTCCTAATACTTTGCTTGTAGGGAGCCAGGCTCTGGGGGATAATGTTTTTGACACCTTTACAGAGTTTTGTGGAAATAAGAGGTATAGAGATGTTGACCGGTTGTTGTTAGATGCACTGGCTACATTGAGGAGTGAAAGGGATGGGCTTAAGTCTTCAAACGAGAAGCTTAAGCGTCATCTGACAGATGTAGATGTTTCTATGAGTATCCTGAAGGAAAATCTTATTTCCTGTAGCCGTAGACCTGAGATCTCTGAAAATCAGACTCAGAATCTTATTGTTAGAGTAGCAACTTTACAACATAAACTGAAATCTCAATGTTGTATGGTGTCTGCATAAAAGTGAGGGCATTGATTGGAAAGGAGTGGAACCCTGAAAAATGGGATGGTGACATGAACTGATAATGATGTTGGGGGTGAGGTTGAAACTCTAGGTCATGTTGAGTCTTCTCTAGATAACCCTGTAATAGTTTGCCCTGAGGACACAGTCGCCCCACCTCCAGCCTGCTTTGAGGAGTTGGCCACCACACCTCCTCCTAAAGGGATTAACCCTACAGTGATTAACCCTGTTTCACCAGATGAAACTGCAAATGAAGGCCCCGAAGTAAATGGCTTGGAAGATATTTCTAATTATTTTCATGAACCACCCCCACCACCCCTCATTTCTTCCAGACCTATAACTAGACTAAAGTCCCAACAGGCCCCTAACGGTGAGGTACAAAGTATCACACATGAGGAGGTATGTTATACTCCAAAAGAACTGTGTGAGTTTTCCAATTTATATAGACAGAAATTAGGGGAATATGTGTGGCAATGGATTTTAAGGGTGTGGGTTAATGGTGGGAAGAATATAAGGCTGGATCAGGCTGAATTTATTGATATGGACCTAATAAGCAGAGATCCTGCCTTCAATGTTAAAGCTCGAGGGGTTAGAAAAGGTATTAACAGTTTGTTTGGATGGTTGATTGAAACGTGGATCAAAAGGTGGCCAACATTACCTGAGGTTGAAATGCCAGAACTGCCCTGGTATAATGTAGATGAGAGAATCCAGAGGCTCAGAGAGATTGGAATGTTAGAGCGGATTTATCATGCAAAGCCTACTCTTACACCCCAGGAATGTCCGGAGGATGCAGCTTTTACCAGAACAGTGAGAAATAAATTTGTGAGACTAGCGCCATCATCCCTGAAGAGCTCTGTAGTTGCACTTCTCTGTAGTTCAGACATTACTGTAGGAACTGCTGTCATTGAGCTGGAATCCTTAAACACAATGGGGATGATGAGATCCTGAGTTGGCAGAAGCCAGGTGGCAGCACTTAATTGCCAAAGACAGGGTAGATTTGGCTATTATAATAGACAGCAAACTCAAAGCAGGCGTCAAAATAATCTGACACACAGAGATTTGTGGCATTGGCTAGTAAATCATGGGGTACATAGAAATACAATAGAAGGGCAGTCTACTAAATTCTTGTTGGAGCTGTATAAACAAGAGAGTTCTAGGTCAAGTGAACAGAAGTCTAACCTGAATTACAAAAACACAGAGTCACGGCCCCTTAATCAATTTCCAGACTTGAAAAAGTTTACAGACCCAGAGACCCTTGAATGAAGGGGAGGCCAGGTCCCTTTGGGGGAGAACCGTGTTACACTGCCACAAATTTATTCTGTTAATCTTCCTCCAAGCCTTCCCCAAGGAGACCGACAGCCCTCTACCAGGGTAAATGGGGAAAAGGAAATGATCAGATATTTCAGGGATTATTAGACACTGGTTCAGAAGTGATATTAATTCCAGGGGACCCAAAATGTTACTCTGGTCCATCAGTCAGAATGGGGGCTTATGGAAGCCAGGTGATCAATGGCATTTTAGCTCATGTCCGTCTCACAGTGGGTCCCACTGGACCCATTCTGTAGTTATTTCCCCAGTTACAGAATGCATAACTGGAATAGACATACTGAACAACTGGCAGAATCCCCACATTGGCTCTCTGACTCATGCAGTGAGGGCTATTATGGTGGGAAAGGCCAAGTGGAAGCCACTAGAACTGCCCCTACCTAGCAAAATAGTAAATCAGAAGCAATACCAGTTCCTGGAGGGATTGCAGAGATTACTGCCACTCTTAAGGAGTTGAAGAATGCAGGGGTGGTGATTCCCACAACATCCCCATTCAACTCCCCTATTTGGCCTGTGCAGAAAACAGATGGGTCTTGGAGGATGACAGTGTATTATTGCAAGTTCAACCAGGTGGTAACTCCAATTGCAGCTGCTATTTCATATGTGGCATCACTGCTTGAGAAAATCAGTACATCCCCTGGTACCTGGTATGCAGCTATTGATCTAGCAAATGCTTTTTTCTCAATAGTGATTAGTAAGGACCACCAAAACAGTTTGCTTTCAGCTGGCAAGGTCAGCAATATACTTTCACTGTCCTACCTCAGGGGTATATCAACTCTCCAACCCTATGTCATAATCTTGTCCTCAGGGACCTTGATCATTTCTCCCTCCCATAAGACATCACACTGGTCCACTATATTGATGATATCATGCTGATTGGACCTAGTGAGCAAGAAGTAGCAACTACTCTAGACTTACTGGTAAGGCATTTGCGTGTCAGAGGATAGGAGATAAATCCAACAAAAAATACAGGGGCTTTCTACATCAGTGAAATTTCTAGGTGTCCAGTGGTGTGGGGCATGTCAAGATATTCCTTCTAAGGTGAAGGATAAGTTGCTGCATCTGGCCCCTCCTACAACCAAAAAAGAGGCACAATGTCTAGTTGGTCTCTTTGGATTTGGACGACAACATATTCTTCATTTGGATGTGTTACTCTGGCCCATTTATGGAGTGATCAAAAAAGCTGGGAATTTTGAATGGGGACCTGAACAAAGGAGGCTCTGTGACAGGTCCAGGCTGCTGTACAAGCTGCTCTGCCACTTGGGCTGTATGATCCAGAGATCCAATGGTGCTGGAAGTGTCAATGGCAAATAGAGATGCTGTTTGGAGCCTTTGGCAGAACCTTAGGATTTTGGAGCAAAGCCTTACTATCTGCTGCAAATAACTGCTCTCATTTTGAGAAACAGCTTTTGGCTTACTACTGGGCCTTAATAGAGTCATGGGCCACCAAGTTACCATGAGACCTCAGTTGCCTATCATGAGCTGGGTGCCGTCTGACCCACCAAGCCATAAAGTTGGGCGCACACAGCAGCACTCTATTTTAAAATGAAAATGGTATATACGAGAGAGGGCCAGAGCAGGTCCTGAAGGCACAAGTAAGTTATATGAAGAAGTGGCCCAAATGCCCATGGTCTCTACACCTGCCACATTACCTTCTCTTTCCAAGACCAGAGATATGGCCTCTTGGGGAGTTCCTTACAGTGAATTGACTGAGGAAGAGAAAACTCAGGCCTGGTTTACAGATGGTTCAGCACATAAGCAGGTACCACCCAAAAGTGGACAGCTGCAGCGCTACGACCCCTTTCTGGGGTCTTCTTGCATGACAGTGGTGAGGGGAAATCCTCCCAGTGGGCAGAACTTCAAGTAGTGCAACTGGTTGTTCATTTTGCTTGGAAGGAGAACTGGCCAGAGGTGTGTTTGTATACTGACTCATGGGCTGTTGCTAATGGTTTGGCTGGATGGTGAAGGACTTGGAAAGACCATAATTGGAAAATTGGTGACAAAGAGGTCTGGGGAAGAAGTATGTGGATAGACCTTTCTGAGTGGGCTAAAAACATGAACATCCATTGTGCACCAGAGGTGACTTCAGCAGAGGAAGGTTTTAATAATCAAGTGGCTAAGATGACCCGTTCTGTGGATACCAGTCAGCCTCTTTCCCCAGCAACTCCTGTCATTCTCCAATGGGCTCATGACCAAAGTGGTCATGGTGGTAAAGATGGAAATTATGCATGGACTCAGCAACATGGACTTCCACTCACCAAGACTGACCTGGCTACAGCCACTGCTGAGTGCCCAATCTGCCAGCAGCAGAGTCCCACACTCAGCCCCCGATATGGCACCATTCCCCGAGGTGACCAGTCAGCTACGTGGTGGCAGGTTGATTACATTGGACCACTCCCTTCATGGAAGGGGCAACGATTTGTTCTGATTGGAATAGACACATACATACTCTGGATATGGGTTTGCTTTCCTTGCACACAATGCTTCTGCCAAAACTATGATCTGTGGGCTTATAGAATGCCTTATCCATCGTCATGGTATTCCACACAGCATTGTTTCTGATCAAGGAACACACTTCACAGCAAATGAAGTGTGGGAATGGGCACATGCTCATGGAATTCTCTGGTCTTACCATGTCACCATCATCCAGAAGCAGCTGGATTGATAGAACAGTGGAATGGCCTTTTGAAAACTCAATTATGGTACCAACTAGGTTGCAATACCTTGAAAGGCTGGGGTGATGTTCTCCAGGAAGCTGTATATGCTCTGAATCAGCATTCACTGTATGGTGCTGTTTCTCCCATAGCCAGGATCCATGGGTCCAGGAACCAAGGGGTGGAAATGAGAGTGGTACCACTCACTATTAACCCTAGTGATCCACCATGAAAATTTTTGCTTCCTGTCCCTGCGACCTTGAGCTCTGCTGGTCTACAGGTTTTAGTTCCAAAAGGGGGAGTGCTTCCACCAGGAGAAACAATAGTGATTCCATTAAACTGGAATCTAAGACTGCCACCTGGTCACTTTGGACTACTCATGCCCCTGGATCAGCAAGCCAAGAAGGGGATTGCATTATTGTCTAGGGTCAATGACCCTGACTATCAGGGGGAAGTAGGACTGCAACTACATAATGGAGGTAAAGAAAAGTTTTCTTGGAATATAGGAGATCCCCTAGGGCGTTTTTTAGTACTACCATGCCCTGTGATTAAAATCAATGGAAAACTGCAACAACCCAATCCAGGTAGGACTACCAATGGCTCTGAAACTTTAGGAATGAAGGTTTGGGTCACCCCACCAGGCAAAGAACCACGGCCAGCTGAAGTGCTTGCTGAGGGGAAAGGGAACATGGAATGAGTAGTGGAAGAAGGTAGTGATAAATATGAACTACGACCACATGATCAGTTACAGAAACGAGGACTGTAATGCTGTTTTGTTCCTGTTATACTATTTAAGTTGTAAGATATCAAGTTTAAGAATGAATATTACCCAAGGACTTGCACCCTATTCTGGAGAGATTTAATGTGTTTCCAGTTATATGTAGGACAGTTGAGTATTGTTAAGTGAAAGAAAAATGTGTGTTTTATTGTTTTTTATTTAGAAATTAGGTATGGTTTAAGGTGGTATGTATAGCTGCCAAGTTGACAAGGGGTGGACTGTCATGGTTAGGTTCATATGTCAACTTGGCCAAGTGGTGATACCTGTTTGTCTGGTTGCGCAAGTGCTGGCCTGTCTGCTCCAATGAGGACATTTCATAGAATTAAAACATGATCACGTCAGCTGCATCCACAGCTGATTCCATTTGTAATCAGTCAAGGGGAGTGTCTTCTGCAATAAGTGATGCTTAATCTAATCATGGGAAGCCTTTTAAGGAGGATTCAGAAGAGACAGGCTCTTCTCTTGCTTCAGCTGGTGAGCCTCCCCCATGGAGTTCATCCAGACCCTCCATCAGAGTCATCGGCTTCACAGCCTGCCCTGTGGATTTTGGACTCTGTTCCCACGGTCACGTGAGACACTTTTATAAATTTTATATTTGCGAGTGTTCCCTGTTGATTCTGTTTCTCTAGAGAACCCTAACTAATACATCATTACAAGAGAAAACACAGACAGACCCAGAGAAGAGAAGGCCTTGTGAAGGCAGAGACTGAAAGAGAAGGCCACCAGGGCAGAGACATGTCTACAAACCAAAGGACACCGAGGATGGCCGGCTGACACTGGAAGCTGGAAGAGGCCAGGAAGTGTCCTTCCCTGCATGTTCCCGAGGGGTTGTGGCCCTGCTGACAGCTTGCTTTCAGACTTCTAGCTTCCAGAACTGTAAGACAAGAAATTTCTGTTGTTTTATGCCGCCCAGCTTGTGACACTTTGTAACTGCAGCCCTAGAAAACTAATACAGTATGTACTTATATCTCAATAAAGCTGCTAAATGGGGAAAAAAGGCAGAAGCAAAGCATAAACCCAAAGCACACTGCACAGGACACTCTCTGGGGCTTTTCTGCAAGCCGGGCCCTGCCCGCACTCCCCCTCTCATCCCAGTTCCTCAGTTGGCCAACGTGCCCCTGGCTGCCTGAGCTGCCGGCTGTTTTGGACCCATAACAAAGGGCTGTTGGAATGATATCTGAGGCCTCGTTTACAGGCAGAATTCTTGGCCACCTTTCTCGTTGTTTTTTTTTTTTCTTTTTAAGCACCTAAACTATCTCCTCTGCCTCATTCATTGTTTTATTTTGCCTCAGAGCATTTATTGAGCACCTACTGTGTACCAGGCTCTGGGCTGGTTGTGAGACAAATGCAAGCCGGTCCCTGCCCTCCAGAAGCGAGCATCGTATTGAGGAAACAGATCCAAAAAGATCATAGTGCAATCTGACATGATGCATTCTTGTCATTCATTTGCCTACTACTTATTAAGCACCTACTGTGTGCCAGGCCCTGCACTAGAGACTGGGAAAATGGTGGTACCTGAGAAGTAGCAGAGCGGTGGACCCAGGGACACAGGTGTAGGAGCCACACTCACCTGGTTTCAGTGTCCAGCTCTGCCACCGACCAGCTGCATGAGCTTTGGGGAGCTGCTTTGTAAAGTTGGGGTGAAAACAGAATCTAACTTACAGGATCTAAGGGTGCTCAAAATCTTCAAACAGCAATTGCAACATAAACCAAGGCAATTCTGACTCCCGAACTGCCCGGAGTCAGGCCAGGTCCCCCAGATTCATGACCATCCTCTCCAAGATTGCTCTTCAGCCACCAGCCCCAAGCTCGGGGGACCAAGCACATGCACTTCTGAACAACCGACAACAAATTCAGGGGTATCCCCCACCCCCTTGGTTTCGATCATTCACTATAACGACTCCCAAAGCTTGCTGAGAGCACTGTACTTACGATTATAGTTTTATTCTAGTAAAAAGATACAAAGAAGAAGAAGAGGAGAGACGCACAGGGTGAGTCTGGGAGGTCCTGGAACGCTGAGCTTCCGTGTGCTCTCCGTGTGGTGTCACAGCACATCACCCTCCCGCCTTGGAGACGTAGTTTATCATCGGGACAGCTCACCTGAGCTCTAAGTGTCCAGACATTATATGGGGTCTCATTACATTGCATGACTGGTGCAGTGCAGTCTCCAACCCCCCTCCCAGAGGTCTAAGGGGTCAGGGAGGTTGGGCTGACAGGATGTGGCTCAAAGTTCCAACTCCCTAATCGTGGGGGGGGGGGGTGCTCTTCTTAGGGTCTCCAGCCCCAGCTTCCCACCCCACTGGGGACTGCAGGTATGCCTGGCCCCAGCCCATCATCTCATCGAGGTGTGAACTCAGGTGTGGTTCTGGGTCCACTGTAAATGACAAAAAGACATTCCATTGTTTGGCAATTTGGCACTGTGCGACAAAATTGTATTTTTGCATAGCAATTCCACTCCAAAGATAAAATTAAGGATATATGCAATGAGCTGTAAAATGTTCAATGCAGTGCTTTCTCATAGAGCGAAATAGCAACTTAAATTCTTAAAAAGAAGGGGATTGGTTAAGTTATGATATACCCATACACTGGGAAATTATGTAGCCATTAAAAATTAATGACATTGTCTTGCCAAATTAAATCATGATTAATTAACAACAACAACAAAAACATTCTAAAGATTCAGAGGTTATTTCCCCAAGAACCAGACACAGAGACCAGGCGAGTTGGTTTGACATCACGTGACCTAGGGCGATTGTGAAAATTAAATGACTGGGGATGTGTAAAGTGCTCATAATGCCCGTTGGTCCCTACTAAAGAGCAGGCTAGCAGGGTCTCAGCTAGCAGCACGACAGCCGATGCAGAGGGAGGGAAGCAAAGGGGCTGCAGGATCCATCCCAAAGGACACTCTGAGTCAGGTGATAGGTAGGTGGAAGCAGGGCATAAGGAGGCAGCAAGGGAGACAGTCTGTAGGATGCAGAGAGCATGTGGGGAGAGAGGATGGGAGCTGAGGCTGGCTTTGCAGACCCCTGGCGCTCCAGGCGGTGGTCTCTCCCTTCATGCACGCTCCTGAGCAACTTTGTAGTCTCAATGTCAGGGGAAACCCCTGGAGCCAGCTCAGGATGTAAGGGTCAGGTAGAAGGGGGTAGACAGTGGCTGGGGACAGAGCTTGGCGAGGGGGCCAGGTGGACGGGAAGGTCTCTGTTTTGTGGGTGTCCCTCACTTTGTCCTCATTGCCCTTGGAAAGAGAGCATATTACATTCCCATTTCAAAGATGAGAAAACTGAGGCTCAGGAAACGAAGCACCCAACCAAGGTCACCCAGTCAGCGAATTGAGGTGCCGAGGTTCAAATCCACCCTCATTTCCTGAAACCCCATACCCTTAATCACCGAGCCATGGGGAAAGGAGTAGGTTGGGGAGGCTGGAGCCTCGGTTTCAAGTCTTGAATTAGACATTCTGTTGCCACAGGAAACCGCTCCCTCGCTCTGCACCTCAGTTTCCCTTTCTGTAAAATGGGACTGGCAGGGTAGGAAAAAATAAGTTTAAAAAAATCATAATAATAAGGAATAAAAATAAATAAATAATAGGAGAGTAAAATTGGGTAGATGGAAATACCATGGGTCAATGAAAGGGAGAGAGTAACGGGAATAGGATATATCATAGGATGTATTTTTTTCTTTTCATTTCTTTTTCTGGAGTGATGCAGATGTTCTAATGATGATCATGGTGAACAATACACAACTATATGACGATACTGTGAGCAATTCATTGTATACTTTGGATGGACTGTGCATGTGCGAAGACGTATCAGTAAAAATATATGTATTTTTAATGAAAGTGGCAAAACCCAAGCCCCCTCGCTGGTGGTCTGAGGGACGTTACCCCAGTGCCAAGCACCTCCCTGTGTCCCAGACACCCTCTGGCTGTGGAACCCTGGCAAAGCCTTCTCTGCATCTTGGGCATGCACGGGGACATGCGATCTCTAAGTCCCCTCATCACAGGCTTCCTGAAAATGTGTGCTTGGGCTTGAGTTTTGGGTGCGTGTAAGACAGTTTCAGGGTTTCTGCCCGGAGTCGATGCTTATATTTTGTTTGCCAGGTTTGCCTATATGTTATACTATACAATAAAAAAAAGTTGAAAAAGAAAATAAAGGCTACCTATTTAAGTCTGAATCTTAGATAAACCAGTTACTTTTTAGTATAAGTCAATCTCATGCCATACTGGGGACAAACTTATTTAAAGTATTCTTTGTTTATCTGAAATTCAAATTTAACTGGGTGTCCTATATTTTATCTGGCAGCCCTCTGGGCATAGATTAAATGTCTGCCAGTCTGACGCTCTTTACCAGAAAAACATGGTCCCCGGGAGCCAGGGACTTCGTGAGTGGGGTAGGAAAGTCCAAGCGAAAACATATCTTTCCCTCCAGCATCCTTCCCCCTCCTGTTCTTGTTTTGAAACTCGCCCCTAAGAGCCGGCACCACAGCGCTGGGAGGAGAGAGAGATGGGATGTAAAATATGCCTTTATCTGATGGGCAAGCTTGGACGGGTTGTTGGGTGTTTGGGTCCAGGACGTGCGTGGGTGGGACAGGAAGCCCTAGGCCTTGGCAGGTTCCAGGTTTCAAATGGTCTATGCCACCCCAGACATCCTCTGGCTGGGGGGCCCTGGCAAAGCCTTCTGCTCTTTGCATCTTGATCACCCACGGGGGCATGTGATCTCTAAGTCCCCTCATCACAGGTTTCCTGAAAATGTGTGTCTGGGCTTGAACCTCTGGCCACCACCCCACCATGACCTGAAATCAAAGGGCACCTGTGGCAGGTGGGTCGTGGTGGCTCAGCAGGTAGAGATTTCGCCTGCCATGCTGGAGACCTGGGTTCGTTTCCTGGTACCTGCCCATGAAAAAAAAAAGATACAAAGGGCACCTGTGGGTTTGAACACTCAGGAAACAGCATCCTCTGTGCTCTAATGTGACCTGTCATGGTGGCTTTTTATCTGCTACTTAATTTTACACTCGGGAGGCTCGGAATGCAGACACCACAGGTCCTGGGGAGGTGAGGGTGTGTGTGTGGGGGTCCCACACCAGACTCAGCACAGGTGTGCCCACCAGTGTGCTCCATTGTTTGCTGGATTCCCTCTTTCGCCAGCTGCTGGACCAACATACCATGCCCTAGATGGGGTCCCTGACCCCCAGGCCTGCAACCCCACCTGCATTGGACAGGCAACCCCTAAGGATACAGCAACCCCCGTGCCAGGATGGGCATCTCTGAGCTCGATGACTTGCTACCCCTGCCCAGCCGCCCTCCAAACGCCAGCTTGGGGTGAGGATAACCACCGCCTATCCCTGCTCCAAGATTCAAAGGCCAACCACGCCACACCCTGCCACTCCCCACGCCCGTGCCCAGGCCTCCCCCCTGCAGAAGGCAGCAGCTGTCCCAAGAATAGGGGAGTCCTTCAACATCCAGGAGAGGTGGCAGGAGGCAGGACCACATGCAAGCTGAGGTCTCCATCTACCCCGGACAAGCTCCACCATCCCCTCAGAGTTCACGCATTGAACAAACACGCAAAGAGAAACTGCAGAGCTTTAAAGCCCCTGCCCCATGGGGCCCTTCTGTAGGCCAGGCCCAGTGTGCACTCGTGCGGGTCACACGTCCACGCAGGGGGCCTTGCCCTGCGCCCTCCTGCTGCGGGGCTTTTGCACGAGCTGTTCCTGCTGCTTTCTTTCTCCCGTTCTCCGATTGGCTCACACTGGCACTCAGTGCCCACTCAGGCGTCCCTTCCTCTGGGAAGCCTGCCGAGATCTGCCAGCCTGTTTCATTTGTTCCCTCGACCTCACACGCAAGCTCTGGCCCCAGCTTGCACATCCTCCCCCCAGACTGTGGGTATCAGGAAGGCAGAGACCAAGTTTGTTACTATTTAACCTCAGAACAACCCTGAGCTAATCACAGAGTTGACGCTTAATCAGTGTCCAGTGAGTTATTTCCATCCTGGGTGACTGACCTGGTAGAGGGGAGCGCGGCGGAGGTGGTACGGACAGAGGCCCAGAGAGGTGTGGAGGGGCGTGGGGTGTTGGGAGAGCATCGTGGCTATGTGGGGGGTTGTTGTGGGAGGGGCTGGGGGGAGATGAGGCCAGCAATTCTGAATCGGGTTCTGCTGGCCAGGAGCCTCATGCGCCAAGCTAAGGAACCAGGCTGTGTCCTGGACAGCGCAGGCTCCTAGGAGGGGTTATTAACAGTCATGTGATATGGTCCCAGCTGTGCCAGGGACAGCTTGGAGAGAGGGGTGAAACTGGGGGTGGGCAGGGAATACACGTTGGTGGTTGGAGGCAAGCTGGTACGATTGTCCAGTCCAGGGGTGGTGAGGAAGGAGGAAGGGTGGCTCGGAGGCTGCCTCGTAAGTCAGGTCCCTGGCAACCTAATCTCTGTCTCTGGCACAGGCTATAATGAGGTGCTGAGATACCACGTGGCGGCTGAGCCCTGTAATATGGGATTATTTGCAGGTTCCTGCACTTCCTGGGCCCAGAGGAGGTGAAGTGTCCTAGCTGAGCTGTGGCCACTTTCTGAATCCTATTTCTACTCGTATTCCCACTGAGCAGGCTCCAGATTCGGCCCTGAATTTGACACCCTTGTCCTAGAATGAGGGGGAGTCTGGAGAGGTTGGGGCTCCCGCTGGCAGTTGGAAAAGGGAGAACAAACAGCGGTGGACAGATGTCGGCCGAGGAGAGCGGGTGACAGTTCCGGCAGCATCTGGGATGCAGAGGCACGCCGCAGTTTGAAGGGTCGCCTTTGTAGGATGGAGAGACGGCCCGAGGAAGGGCGAAAGACTGCCTGCTATCAGCCTACAAGCCGAGCTGAGCATAAAGGTGCTTTTCTGACCAGACCCCACCCGAAAGGAAAGGAGTGGGGTGGGGGTGTCATTTGCCAAATCCTGGAGGAAGACTGAGGTCATCAATATATCAATTGTATCAAAGGGATTGGTTTTATTAATAAAAAAATAAATTGTATCAAAGGGAGCTCAACTGTTCCTGGCCTAAGATTGTCATCTTGTACAGCAAAATATTAAATTGGTGTATTGCTTTTCTTATTAAGTTGTGAATCGGATTAAAAAGCTTACTCTGTTGCTTACTGACCAGTTGTATGAAATACAACTTTGGCAGTTGAAGTCAGAACCCCCATTTTCATTCCTTTTGGGTAGTTATTGCACAGCACAAGGTGCTGATCGCATTGGCCAGTTTCACAGAGTGGCCCCTTTGCTATTACAGGGTGTGATGGACAGCAGGAGGATTCCAGACATTCTTATCTTTTGAGGCTCAATCCGTCAGGTTTTCAAACCAGTGGGTCTAAGCTTGATCAGTTTCCTCGGCTCAGTCTGGGATGGGACATAATGAGCAGTGGGATTTGTTTAGTTTGTCCCTGGGAGATCTGGTTTCTGGTTCTGTGCTGGGATGAATTCCACAGACCCTACTGGAAATTCAGGCCATACCTATAATCGCACTAGTTGAGTGGCCCTCGGGCTGTGGAACTAACCTGTTTTTGAATCTTGTCAACAAACCTTCAGAGTACCTCTACAAGGTATTCCTCATTTGAGACACTTAAAATGCATTTACCCGTATGGAAAATATCTTTAATGTCGATTAAATTCATGACAGCAATAAAGCATTGCCTTAAGCCTAAAAATATATATATATATATATTTATATAAATATATATATTTATATAAAATATATATATATATATTTATATAAAATATATATATATATATTTATATAAAATATATATATATATATTTATATAAAATATATATATATTTATATAAAATATATATATATATATATATCAGTTGTATCAAAGGGAGCCCCTTAAATGAACTAAATGATTTAAGGAGTGCACATTTTATTACTGCCATCTGTTAGCTGTCACTTCTGCCCTCAAGGAACTTCCAGTCTTGTGGGGGAGAAAACCGGTCCATGAGGAACATTTCAAGGCAAAGGAGGTCCTTTTCTTCAAAGTCAATTTTATTGGGGCATCAGACAAGGGAGAAGCCAGACAGCTGGATTGGATTCTGGGCTCTGCCAAATGAGCATGGTGAGCACCCCCCGGGCCTCGGTTTCCCCCCTTGACTTGCACATTTGAGCATGCACTTGGAAGGCTTGTTAAAAGCCAGATGTCTTGGCCCCATCCCCAGAGCGTCGGATTCCATTGGTCTGAGAAGGGCCAAGAATCTGCATTTCTCACCAGTTCCAGGTGACGCTGCTGCTGCTGCAGCCACCCACCCAGGGACCACGACATTGAGACCGCACCGCTTTGATCGCATCACCTTGTCTTCCTAAAATCTTAGGAGGAGCCCGACAAAAAGAGAGAGGCAGGTGGGCGCAGCGGAGGACGCAGACACCGTCACCTACCCAGTCGACATGTTGACTGCCTCAGTTTACTTTTCTGCCTCCACTCGATAAGTTTGGATTGAACCAGGTCCTGGGTTAGATGCTGGGATGTCAACGTGATGAAGACACAGATTGCCTAGCAACAACACAGCCTTGGGCAGGCTGTGTCTGCAAAATGGGTTGTCATGGGGAGTAATGAGGCATAGAAAGGCTACCGTGGGAGCTGGGATGCCACGTGCATCCCTGTTTGTTTGTTTTTAAGGACCTCCCCTGTGTCCTTTAAGGCAGCTGGGTTGGCTTCTGTTGCTCACAGCCAACCTCTGGCTTTGGGACAGTCCTGGGCATTATTTCCCGACAGGGCAGCGGGCTGTCTGGGGTTTGGCTTATCTCTCTCCCCACCCCTTGCAAAGTCCGGCAGGCGAGAGCTGAGCCACGGAGAGTTGTTGGATGTTTTGTTCCTGGATTCTTCTCTAAGAAAGAGCATTCTATGTCGGACTAGGCTCCGGGGTGGGTACGGCAAGACAGTTGGCTCCTGTCTGTCCCCCTGCTCGGGTGGGGAGCCGAAGGTAGAGGGGGGCGCAGTCACTCCCAGGTGCTGGGTTTTTCTCCTAATGTCTTTCTCTTCCAAGAAGCAGCTGGTAAGAAGTTACAGGGGCTCCTGAGGCTGAGCCTTGTGTTTGGCATTCAGGCTTTCAGAATTTTGTTCTACCCTCTTTCCCTTCTTTCTCTCCCTTATCCCTGAGCTCCCACAAGCCGAGGCAGCCACGTCTGCCCCTTGCACCCCTTTGTCTCCTCCGCCCGGCCTCTGCTGGGGCCGGGCTTCCGCCTGCCCTGCTCTCTCTGCTGTACAGTGGCTGCCACTCAGCCCGGGGTGAGAGTTCTCCAGGATGGGGGGTTTTCAGTGCTAAGACGGGGAAAGCCCCGGACGCACTAAAAAAAACTCGGTCACCCAATATCATCGTACTTCAAGGGTCCCCTTGGTTGGTGGATGTAGGGGAATCTAGAGCCCGAATGGGATGGGAAGGCAGAGTCCAGCAAATCTAAGCGAACCTCGGTCCAAACTCACAAGGCACGTGCCCTCTCCTCTACCAACCGTCTCCCTGCTTCGGGGAGCCTGGAGCCATTTTTCTGGAGAAAGGGACAAATCTTAAGGAAGCTTGGAAGGGCCAAGACTGAGCCAGGAGAGGGAGCCCGGGCTTTGCTGCCTCCACCACTCACTTCCGTGTGGACTTGGAAGAGACTTACCCCTCTCCAAGCCGCAGTTTCCACGACAGTAAAATGAGATTTACGATTCCATCCTATTAGGGGGCCTCGATCAATGGCAAATTGTATTACTCTGAGGTTTCGCCCAAGCGTGAGGAGGTGCCGAGACACCTGCTGGGCTGAGCTGACCCCACACCTCCTAAGGGCGGTCAGGAAAGGGCTCTCTGAGAAGGTGAGCCTTGAGCTGAGACCCCTAAAAATGTAGGCACCAAGACTGGAGGAAGAGTCTTCCCGGGCAGAAGCGACAGCTTGTGTAAAGGCCCTGCGTTGGCAGTGAGCTCAGGGTGTTCCAAGCCAATGGGGGTGAGTGGTAGGAGGTGAGGCCAGCGACACCCTTCTGGGACAGGTCATGCAAAGTCTTTTTCTAAGGAATAAAAGAAATAAGGTTTTGTGTTTTTTTTTTTAATATAACGCTAAGAAAAATAATAACAAAAATGGGAGATGAGATTCAATTTGAGCTTCACATTCATTTTCCATCCCAACATATTTTATGGGTATGGAGAATATGTAATTACATAGGCACATATACATGTATTTGGATCAGCGCATGCAAAATCTTGAGCAAAGCAGATGCTCAGTCAACATTTGTGGGCCTAGAGAAGTGTTGCCACTCACCCAGGGTCCTGCGGTGGGCTCGGCAATACAAGGCCAGGGAGGGGGCTGTGCGAGGCTGGTGGCGGGTTCTCGGGGTGGCCCTCAGAGCCCCACAGCCTGGGCCCAGCAGAGACTCTCAGGCCACCAGGCCAAGACAATGCCAGGTCTGAGCCCTGGGCTCCCAGGGCCCCGCTGACTTGGGACAGGGCACCCAGATCCCCCTGGATGCCTCCCTGACCAAGTGGCTGGTGGACATGCATCCCAGCCACTCCAGAGAGAAGACCCCGCAGCCACGGACAGGGAACAGAAGCCAGACCCCTTGGGACTGGCCGGTCAATGGCCATCAGGGACCCCAGCTTCACTCCAGTCTGGGGGATGGGTTCCAAGGCTTTCTGGGTTACACAGTGAGGATCAGCAAGGTATGAGAGCAAAGGTCACTCACTGCCTCTGGGGCTGAGAAGGCGCCACTCTCCCCCGGGAGAAGTTTGTGGCCTGAAACCCACTCACTCGCTCATTCATTCATTTCTTCAGTCACTTAAACAACACTCATTCAGAGCCAAGCTCTGACTCCAAAATGAGTGGGATCCTATCTGCAGCCACAGAGCCTCAGATTCCATCAAGGCCCTTCCAGAAATGAAATAAAACAAAATGTCCCAAGAGGAACTTGGTCCCGGGAGCAGGAAAGGGTCTCTAGAGGCGATGGCATTTCAGCTAAGGCTGCGGGAGTTCTGCTAGAGACAGGGAAAAGAACCTTCCAAGCACAGCTGCAAAGGGCATGGAACTGTGGAACTGGGTGGCTTTTAGCAGCAGGGGGAGGGCCAAGAGTCGGACATGATGGCATCATGGGGTGCAGGGGGGTGCAGAGAAGTTAGGGATGCAAAGGGAGCTGTAGGAGAGGGGCTGGACTTGATCCCTTGGAACCCGGAAGCCACTGTGGGAATTATAGCACTGGCTTCCCAACTGCGAGCTGGCCACAGACCCCGCCCATGTCATCCGGCCTGCTGGGTCTGGGGGTTCTTGTGCCTTTTGGTGGCTCTGGTCACTTCTCTGCCTCGTCCTCAGCCCCTCTCATGACCAACAAAGCTGGCGCATCTGTATCTTTCTTCCGCCCATGGCCAGCCCTGGAAAGCAGCCCTGCTATGCGGGTTTGAAAGTATTATAGACCCCCGAGAAGACATGTTTTAATCATGATCCAGTCTTGGGGCGGGGTGGGGGGGCAGTGTTTCTTTTATTCCTGATTCAATACCTTAGGGTGGAAACTTTTTTTTTTTTAAGTAGGGTGCATGATCTGGGAATTGAACCCGGGTCTCCCGCATGGGAAGCAAGCATTCTACCACTGAGCCACCCGTGCACCCAGGGTGGAAATGTTTGATTAGATTATCTCCACGGAGATGTGGTGCACCCGAGTGTGGGTGTGACCCTTGATTAGATGGAGATGTGACTCCACCCATTCCAGGTGGGCCTTGATTAGTATACGGGATCCTTTAAAAGAGGAAACATTTTGGAGGGAGTTAGAAAGGACAGAAGCCTCAGATGCCGACACTTGGAGAACAGAGACAAGGATGTTTGGAGATGCTTGGAGTCCACCAGGCATTGCCATGAGATGTTAAGCAAGCCAGAACCTGGAGAGAGCCAAGGGAAGCCAAGAGATGAAAGCCAGCCCTGGAGAAGCAAAGTGAGGAACCCCCCCAGGAACAGAGGCTGAGAGCAACAGAGCCCAGGAACAAGGGGCCAGCAGATGCCGGCCACGTGACTACCCAGCTGACAGAGGGGTTCTTGACCCATCAGCCTTCCTTGAATTAAGGTATCTTTCCCTGGATGCCTTAGTTTGGACATTTTTATAGGCTTAGAACTGCAAACCTGTAATGTATTAAATTTCCCTTTTTAAATGCCGTTCCAGGCCTGGTGTGTCTCATTCCAGCAGCATGCAAACTAACACACCTGCTCGTCCCTGACTCGTTTCTGTCTAGGGAGAAGTTTGCATTGTTGTGCTGTGGGGGGGCCACTCTGCCTGGAGCCCTCTGCTTGCTGGAAGGTGATGTTGAGGCCCCATGTTGCTCTGGGCTCACCAGCCCTCCTGTACCATCAGAGCTGGCAAGGGCAGTCAGGGCTGGGAACAGGTCTACACTCTGGTCATAATACATGTTCCCATCAGGGCTGGGCCCAGACAAGTGCTTTATACCCACTGATGACGGCATCTAAAGAGCAAAAGAGGATTCCTCCCCAGCCCCGACTTAAGCTCAGAGTGAGGGAAGGGACTCCGTCAGCGGTACTCCCTCTTCTTAGCACAGACGTCTTGCCTTGCATATCTCCACATTTCCTTATCGAATCCCCCACTGCCCTTCCCCAAGTCAGATGGGGTTTGTCCTGGAGGAAATAACATATATTAACAAAGGTAGTAAGGTCCAATAAAGTGTCAGCAGATAAAGAAGATGTTAGCCCACAGCCAAGGTGTTAACTAAAAGATAAGGCATTTATTAACGGTCCTCTCCCTATACGTGGGACATGACTCCCAGGAGTGTAAATTCCCCCTGGCAACGTGGGACAGAAATCCTAGAATGAGCATCAAGGGATTGAGAAAACCTCATTGACCGAAAGCGGGAAGAGTGCTGAGAGATTTCAGAGTTGAAAGGTTACCCTGAGGTATTCTTATGCATTTTATAGATATCCCCTTTTTAATTTATGGTGTATTGGAGTGGCTGGAGGGTAGTACCTGAAACTGTAGAGCTGTGTGCCAGTAGCCTTGTTTCTTGAAGATGATTGTATAATGATATCTCTTCCATAATGTGACTGTGTAACTGTGAAAACTTGTCTGATGCTCCTTTTATCCAGGGTATGGACAGATGAGTTAAAAATAGGGATTAAAAAATAAATAATAGAAGGAACAAAGGTTAAAATAAATTGGGTAGATGGAAATACTAGTGGTCAATGAAAGGGAGGGGTAATGGATATGGTATGTGTGAGTTTTTTCTTTTTTATTTCTTTTTCTGGAGTGATGCAAATGCTCAAAGAAATGATCATGGTAATGAATACACAACTATGTGATGATATTTGAGCCATTGATTGTACACCATATATGGAATGTTTGTATGTTTGTTTTATCAATAAAATTTTGTTTTTAAAAGTAAGACATTTAGCTGAAAGCACTGGTGTTGGTTGCTAATCAAAACATCAGCTCAGAAATAAGGAGTTGGTGGATTGCCAAGTCATGAGTCTAAACCTGGGACTATGGTTGAAAGGCAAAATTGGTTGATATCTGAAGGGTTGGCTGAAAACGAAGCAGTTAACCGATAACTAAGGTCATGGTTGATACCTAAGATGTTGATTCAAAAGGAAGGTTTCTACAACTCGATAATAAAATAGCCATCCCATTGAAGAACGGACAAAAGACTCTTTCCTAAGAAGATATGTGAATGGTCAACAAACATATGAAAAGACACTCAGCATCACTAGTTATCAGGTAAAAAGTAAATTAGATCAGAGTGAGGTACCAGCATCTACCCCTTAGAAGAGCTAAAATAAAAATTAGAAAAAAACACTGTAAAAAATGTTGACAAGGAGGCAGGGCTATCACTGCAAAATGTACAATCACTCTGGAGAATTGCTATTATGTTCATCATCCACTTACCATACAACCCAGTAATCTCCCTCCTAGGTATTTACTCAAGAGGAATAAAACTAAATGGCCACACAAAGACCTATATCTAAATGTTTATGGATTCTATCTTCAGAATAACTCTGATCTGGAAACCACCCAAATGTCATTTCATCATCTGGTGCATGGTTCAACAGAGGTGACACTTCCCTACAAGGTGATAATACTCGGCTATAAAAAGGAACAGTGACATGGGTGAATGTCAACATCATTTGGCTTGTCCCTGGCGTTGGTGCTCCATGGTGGCGGAAACTTGTTGCTCGTTGACTCGTGCCTGCATGCACGCACGCAGATGTGGCCTCAAACGACCATGCCCAACAGGTGGCCTGGAGCCATGGGGCCTGGGCAGGGCTGGTCCCAGCAGAGCTAGCCCTATGGAGAGCAGAGTCACAGTGGGCACACTGCACACTGTGGCAAGAACAGCTATGGTCCTTCTTATGGTTCAGCTGGGCTCCATAGCAGTAGCCAGAGCTCCCAAGCTCTGCAGGCTGCTGGGGTGGTGGTGGTGGGAGTGGCAGGGGCAGTGGTGGTGGCTTCAACTGTAGCAATGGTGCCTTGAACCCAAAGATAGTGGGCGTGGTCATGGAGGCAGAGGTGGGCATGGGCAGGAGTGACGTGGTGGCTTCAGGGAATGTGGTGGCTCCTGGAACTCAGCACCACATCATGGCTATGAACAGGACAATTCCAATGCCAGAGCCAACTTGGTGCAAGGCTTGGGTGAAGAGGTTGCAGTTGAGTTCGAGCAGATTCGTACCGTTAAGATGAATAAGGAAAAAGGACAGCCCATGCAAGGAAACAAGCAAGCTGCAGGGAGAGGTGATGGTGTCATTTGATGACCCACCTTCTACTAAAGCTACTGCTGACTGACGAAATGGAGAGGAATTCTCTAGGAATCCTATTGTCATGGTCAGGTTCATATGTCAACTTAGCCAAGTGGTGGTTCCTGTTTGTCTGGTTGGGCAAGTGCTGATCTGTCTGTTGCAATGAGGACATTTCATAGAATTAAATCATGATCACAGCTGCATCCATAGCTGATTCCATTTGTAATCAGCCAAGGGAAGTGTCTTCTGCAATGAGTGATGCTCAGTCTAATCACTGGAAGCTTTTTAAGGAGGATTCAGAAGATACAGGCTCTCTTCCTGCTTCAGCCAACGAACCTCTCCTGTGGAGTTCATCCAGACCCTCCATCAGAGTCGTTGGCTTCACAACCTGCCCTGTGGATTTTGGACTCCGCGTTAACCACAGCCACGTGAGATACTTTTATACATTTTATATTTGTGAGTGTTCCCTGTTGATTCTGTTTCTCTAGAGAACCCTAATATACCTATGAACGTGTGATTGCTCCTTGGTGAGCAGAATTCAGTGGGGTTTGGTGGCAATGGTCGTGGAGGCCGAGGGCCATGTGGATGTGGAAGTGGTGGCAGTGGGGGTGGTGGCCGGGGATGGTTCCCCGGTGGAGGTGGTGGCCGTGGAGGACAGTGGTTAGCTGGGGTCTGGCAGTGTCCCACCCCAGCCTGTGAGGACATGAGCTACTCTTGGAGGAATGCATGCAGCTAGCATAAGGCCTCTAAGCCCCTGAGCCTGGAGGCTTTCACCTGGGACAGGTAACTCCGGAGATAACCATCGTGGTGTCAGAGGAGGTTATGATCGGGGTAGCTGCTGAGGCTGCACCGGAGTTGATGGAGGCTTCCAAGGGGGTGGTAGAGACAGGAGGCTTTGGCCTCGGATTGACAGACATTAGAGGTGAACACGGACAGGGTCACAGGGAGTGGCCTTGGCTCCTGAGGCTCTGGAACAGTTTAAGTTCTCATGCCCTGTGTTACCCTTACTGCTTTGTAATCATCTGTTTTGGTTTGTTAAATGCTGCCAGAATGCAGTGTATACCAGAAATGGAATGGTTTTTAAAAAGGAAATTTATTAAGTTAGAAGTTTACAGTTTTAAGGCCACAAGATGTCCAAACTAAGGCATCCAGAGAAAGGTATCTTGACTCAAGAAAGGCCAATGTCTGTCACATGGGAAGGTACATGGCTGGTGTCTGCTCATCCTTGTTCCTGGTTCTGTTACTTCCAGCTTCTGATGCCAGTGGTTTCCTCTCTAAGCATCTGTGGGCCTCCACTTCGCTCCTCTAGTACACAACTCTGGGTTCTGGCTTGTTTAGCATCTCATGAGAAGGCACATAGTGCACCTGCTGTGCTCTGCATCTCCACACGTCCGTGTCTAGGCATCTGCTCTGTTGGCTCTCCTAGCAACTCCAAATGTCTGTGTCTCCATCAGCTCTAAAGCAACTGTGTTCTCTCCAAAATGTCTCCCCTTTCAGAGGACTCCAGCAAATGAATTAAAACCCACCTTGAATGGGTGAAGTCACATCTCCATCTAATCAGAAGGTCACACCCACAGTTGAGTGGGTCAATGGCCATGGAAACAATCTAACCAAAGGTTTCCAACCCACAATATTGGATCGGGATTAAAGGACATGGGGTACACAACACTTTCAAACTGGCACACCGTCCAACTCCTGACCCACCCATGGGTTTTTGTGTGAGTCTATGTCATTGTAACTACACCTCTGGTTCCCATTAGAAACCATTGTTTTAGTTAAAAAGCAAAACAAAGCAAAAAATTCATTCTGAAAAAAGTATTTGCAAAGTCTCCTTGGGGGAATGGTGAGAAAGGGGGAAAATTCAACTTCCTGAAGTGGAGAATTCTTGATATTCTCACAAGCAGTGGGGACAACCAAAGCAATAGGCTGAGCCCCCAACCTTGGGGTTTGTTCATGTGAAACTTCACCCCACAAAAGATAGGCTAAGCCTACTTAAAATTAGGCCTAAGAGTCACCTCCAAGAGAACCTCTTTTGTTGCTCAGAGGTAGCCTCTCTCTCTCAGCCAACACAAGCAAACTCATCACCCTCCCTCTCTTTATGTGGGACATGACTCCCAGGGGTGTAGACCTTCCTGGCAATGTGGGACAGACATCCTGGAATGAGCTGAGACTCAGCATCAAGGGATTGAGTAAACCTTCTCGACCAAAAGGGGGAAGTGTGAAATGAGACAAAGTGTCAATGGCTGAGAGATTCCAAACAGAGTCAAGAGGTTATCCTGGAGGTTATTCTTACACATTAAGTAGATATCATCTTGTTATTCAAGATGTAATGGAGAGGCTGGAGGGAACTGTCTGAAAATGTAGAGCTGTGTTCCAGTTGCCGTGTTTCTCAAGGATGATTGTATAATGATATAGCTTTCACAGTGCGACTGTGTGATTGTGAAAACCTTGTGTCTGATGCTCCTTTTATCTACCTTATCGACAGATGAGTAAAATGTATGGATTAAAAATAAATAATAGGGGGAACAAATGTCAAAATAAATTTAGTAGATTGAATAAAATAAATGAATACAGGTTGAATGAATGAAAAAAAATCATTGTGTTAAGGGAAAAAAGACAGAAGTGAAATAGTGTCCCATATGTGAGTCCATTCGCATTAAACTCTAGAAAAGACCAATGAATCTAGGTGGCATGGGGGCGCTATGACCAACTGGGATGGGAGGGGAGCAGAAACTGTCTGCAAAGGGACACGAGGGAATCCTTTGGCGGAGGTGGAGCTGTTCTGGATCACAATTGTGGTGTTTGCTACAGAGGTGCCTACATTTGTCAAAACTCATCAAACCGTACACCCAAAATGGGCACATTTCGCTGTTTATAAGCTATACTTTGATAGAATAAAAACCAAACAAAATAATTTTTTTAATAAAAAATTTAAAAAAAACCCAAAAAACCAAAAGTTGGTTCTTTGAGAAAACCAATAAAATTGAAAAAAAAAAAAAAAAAACCAAACAAAATGGAAGTCTAGAGGATAACCACATGGTATCTAACCCCAGGGCTCTGTGTCCCCTGCACACTCTGCTTTGATTTTGGCAAGCCCCCAGTGAATGCGATAAATGTCTACAGGAGTGGTGGCCCCTGCCTCATCTCTTCACCGACCCCCATGGTGCTTCGCCCCTTTCTCCAGGAGATTCCGGAAGGTCTTCAAGCTTCTCTGGGTCCAAAGCAATGAGCACAAACAGCCCCCCCCCAGCCCCCGCGCGTTCTTGGAGAACACCTTCTCTGTGCCCGACTAAGCGAGCAAGGATGGTGGAATGACAGGTAGGGGGCAGTGGGTGCAAACCCTATGCGGTGCTTATTTTCATCCTCATCTCGTGGGGGTTCAGGGGGTTGTTTCTGGGGCTCAGAGAGGGGATGTGACTTGCCCAAAGACACTCAGCGAGTTAGTGGTCTCTTCGAAGTCCCAGTGAAAGGCTGTGCTCACGCAGGGGAGGGTCGTATTTTCCTGGACTTACTTGTTCCCCAGGCGGGGGCCCAAGTCCCTTCAGGGGACGTAAATTCCTGTGCCATCTATCTTTGTCCGGCTTTGAGAGGCTTAAAGCAGGTGCTGTCTTTCAGGACCTTGGGGTTTCCTCACTCAGCGCTGGGAGGAACTAAGTGACCTCAAGGAGGCCAGGAACATGTGAGTCTCCAGATACATCTGTCGGGCTGAAAAGGGCTGGGGACGTGGGCTGCCTGACCAAGCCCTGGAGGTGGGGGGTGGGGTCACATCCCCAAGCCCTTGTGGACACGGTGGCGTAGGCTGTGGTGGCATGGTCAGGGTGGCCTGCCGCAGCTTAGCAGGGACCTCGGGTATGTCCCTCCAATTCTCTGTACTTTCCAAGGGCCCCTTTGGCTCTCGCAGCCCACCCAGCTACTCAGGCCTCCTGCCCTCAGCTGTGTCCCAATCTACCACCCCCACCGAACTGTGAACTCTGGGGATGCAGACCCCACATCTGCCTTGCCTCTGAGCCCCCAACAGCTGGCCCGGTGGATGCACTGAACAGGCAGCTGGACAGTGAGGCCGTCCAAAGCCCAGCTCACCCACCCACCAGCCGTGTGGCTCTGAGAGAGTCACCACATCTCCTTGAGCCCAGTTTCCACCTCTTTCAAGCAGTGCTACCAAAGACTTATCTTGCCTCTCCAACTGCAGATGCAATGAGGTAGTTAGCACAGACTGAGTCCTGGGAATCCAAATATCAATAATTTGGATCCCTTCCCTCAGGACTCTCATTGTAGAATGAAAAAGATAGACCAAGAAGAGATAAGCCAGGCCTGGGGGCAAGGGTGGTGGAGGGATAGGGGTTTGGCTGGAGAAAATAGGGAGGGCTTCCTGGAGCAGGGGGCACCTCACATAGGACTTTGCAGAAAGAAGGAGGAGGTAGTTATAAAAAGAGTCATCATCATGATAGGAATGGCCAGCATTTCTCAAGGTCGTACTCTAGCCTGGGCAAAAAGTACTAAGTGCTTTTTGTAGGTTCACTTGATGAATCCTCAAAATAATTCTCGAGTTAGTAGCTCTCTACGCAGATTTTGTGGTTTTAATTTGCATCTCCCTGATGACTAACAATGTTGAGCATCTTTTCATGTGCTTTATGGACATTTATGCATCTTCTTAGGAGATGGGGTGGTGTTGATGCATCAACGGAGACAAACTTTCAAGTGTCTGGTCACCTAAAGAGAAAAAGGCAGGCGTCCTGTGCGGGGCTGACACAGTGGGACAACTGCATGATGTGCAGGTCTGTGAGGGGGTCTCAGGGATCCATCCCCTTCTCTGAATTCTGGACCCCTACAGAGGAGCCTCTGGCTTAGCCTCCCACCTCACCACCTGTGTGCAACCCCCCCACCCATCCTCTGGGGCTGTCAGCTCACCATCCACCCAGCATCTAGCACGAGGCCAGGCACATCATAGGTGCCTTATAAATGGGTGTGAAATGATGGTGCGTGTGTTCCCCTCCTCCTTTCCCCATCCTGTCCCCTGAACCACTGGTGCAACACGAAGTTCAAACTGCCTTGTTCTAGAGCTAGAGACGCTGTATCTACCTCCCACGTTAGAGCCCATAGGGGCTCCACTATGCCCCCCCAACCCCTTTGAATGGATGCAGCGTTGCTCTGTCCCTCTTAGAACGCATTGAGGTCAGCCCTGGTAGGGGTTGAATGGTGTGTTTCCCCCCACCTAAAAAAAGACATGTTCAAGTCCCAATCCCTTGACCCCCAGTCCTGGAACCAGGACCTTATTTGGAAATAGAACCTTTGAAGATGTTGTTAGATAAAAGTGGGCCCAACTGGATGGGAGCTGGTCCAAATGCTTTGTGACCGGCGTCCTTAGAAGAAGGCGAGAACTGGACACAGACAGACAGACGCGGGAGAGAAAGCTGCGAAAGGATGGAAGCAGATGCGTCTACAAGCCCAGGAACCCCAGGGGCCACCAGAAGCCAGCAGGGAGGTGTGAGCCTTCTCTAGAGATGTCAGCGGAGCACGAATCTGCTGACAGTGTGATTTTAGATATCCAGCTTCCAGAAGTATGAGGTAAAAAAAATTCCTGTTGTTTTAAGCCATCCAGTTTGTTGTGCTTTGTTTCTGCAGCCTTAGGAAGCTAAGAGGGCCCTCTTCTTGGAATGAATGGGGGTGTCTGCCTCTGCCCTTAGATCAGATGGAATGCCACCTCTTGCCTTAGACCGCACAGGGTTAACCCACCTCCCTCATCGGATGGGGAGATCCCTGAAAGTGGGGCACCCACAGAACCCGGGCAGCCCCCAGCCCCTAGGATCTGCAGGGGGGAGCCCAGGGCTTCCTGGAAGGGCTCCCAGCCTGGCCTCACACCTCCACTTCCTTACCTTCTAGTGCTATTTCTAAAGCCTGTAGCCCATGTGAGATGGTCAGAAAGAGGGACTGACACTGCCCAGTTTCTTCTTTCTATTATTCCCCCCCCACCTCCTTCCAGCAGGTTCTTGTCCCCAGTTTTATAGAAGTTGAACTCAAGGCTCAGAATGGCTCAGTTCATAGCCAAGAGTTAGTGGTGGAGCCAGGATTCGTACCCAGGTCAGAATGGCTGCAGCCCCAGTGCTCCCAACAACCACACCAACTGCGCAGGGTGGAAGACGGCGCGGGACCCTGTACCTTTTGCTGGGGTCCCAGGTGAGGGCTGTCCTTTGGCCTTGAAATGCGGCCCTGAAGAGGACCACCTCACCTGATGACCCTCACCTGAGCAGGTCTCCAAGGCCCACGTGAGAAGGCTGGGGGGGAAATGGCTCAAGGCCCACGGGACCCGTGCACCCTGAAGAGCGCACCGGACAGGGAGTCACACACACCTGAACTCCGCTCTTGGCTCCACAGCTAACCACCCACATTGCCTCAATCTCTTCTTCCACACAAGGGGAGCCTGTAATGGAGAGCTGGGGGCCAAGATCTGGGCATGGAGTAGGTGGCCAGTAAGCAGGAACCCCTGATCTCACAGAGCCACCAACCCATCTCAGTGTCCCCTTCGCCTCACATCTGCTCCCCCACTTCCTAAATCAAATCGCGGCCACAAATTTCTTCCCCCTCTGGCTTAGCCAACGCGAGTTGGTGTCGGCCACAAAAGGGAACGAAACACCTCCCAGCCCTCTCTGCCTCAGAGTGACACATGAGGTGGTTGATTCAGAAATGCTCAGTTGGGACCCGTCCAGCCTCCTTTCAATGCCCAGCAATTCCTCTGAGAGGGTGGGGGGACAGCCCAGGGGCTCTGCTGCAGCCAGCCCCGTGTGGGAGCCCAGGCTTTTCACCTTTTTAGTCACTGTGCAATCTTTGGAGCATCGCGTCTCCTCTCGTGCCTCAGTTTCCCCATCTGTGAAACGGAGAGAGAAATAGCAATGCCTAGGTAGTAATTCTCATGCCTGCCCATCAAATAAATCTACCAGTGAGGACAGAGACTCTAGCATAGGGCGTGGCACACAGTAGGGGCTTTTTAGAGGTCATTACTGGCATCCTTCCATCTTCATGGACACTGTGGGGGAAATTAGCACTGCCGTGGACTTTGGAAAGGACCCCCCCAGTCTGCGCATCCCCTTTGCATGCCGCAGGTGCTGTGAGCAAAATAAAAAACTGGGGTGGGGGGAGCTTCTCATTGCCCTCGCCCCCCACAAAGTGCCTGCCCAGAGCCCTGTCTCAGTAGCTCCCTTCCAGTCATGGATGGTCATCTAACCCCAGGGGTCTTCGAAGTTTTTTGCGTGTGGTCATTTTTTCAGTCTTTGTCTTGTTTCTTCTAATGAAATCTTACAAAGCAGTCCATGGATTAAAAAAAAAAAAAAAAATCAAAAGGTTGCTGCCCCAGTTGACATAGGACCCAGTTCCTGTCTGCTTGGAACCCCCCCCCACGATACTACCCTATTTTCTCCTGCCCCCATGCTGCTCCTCCAGGGGCATCCTGGTCAGCACCTCCTCCTGGCCCCGCTGAGTTTCTCCTGTTCGGAATTAATTGTCCCCGTTTCCCTCTCTCTCTCTCATCTCTCAAAGCTAAGCTGTTCTCAGTCCCTTCCTTCCAAGGCCTCTCTCTGCTGACTGATGAATGGCCACTAAAGGGTTGACTTGGTTCCCTTCTAGGGGACAGGTTTACACTTTGAAGGGGGTGGCCTCTTTTTTAAAAAAATTTTTTTTAACCTAGCAACATACAAACATGAACATTCTTACCATATGATCATTCCGTTCTTAGTATATGAACAATAAGTCACATTATCATCACATAGTCGCATATTCATCACCATGGTCACCTCTCAGAACATTCACATCAATCCAGAAAAAGAAATAAAAAGAAAAAAGAAAAACATTCATGCATACCATACCCCTTCCCCCTCACTAAATTTATTTTAACATTTTCCCCTATTATTTATTTATTTTTAATCCATATGTTCCACTCATCTGTCCATAAGGTAGATAAAAGGAGCATCGGACACAAGGTTTTCACAATCACACAGTCACATTGCAAAAGCTATATCATCATAGAATCATCTTCAAGAAACATGGCTACTGGAACACAGCTCTACAGTTTCAGGCACTTCCCTCCAGCCTCTCTGTTACTCCTTAACTAAAAAGGTGATATCTATATAATACGTAAAAATAGAAGGGGGTGGCCCTAAAAAAAAAAGAAAGAAAGAGCATCTGAGGCTCTGGGGTATGGTTTGACTGTGTGCAAGGTTGGGGCTCGGTCTAGAACCAGGCTCAAGCACCACCCAGAGATCAAGTTAGGCCAGGATGAGGGCTCCGTCTTTGACCATAGTCAGAGCTCAGTTAGCAGCCAGGGGCAGGGGGCATTTAGGAATCAGGCTCAGGGCTCAGGGTTCAGGGCTCAGTCTATAACTTCGGTCAGGTTGCAGCCTGGCTTAACGTCAGGGCTCAGAAAAGAGCTAGGATCAGGCGTGAGCATGCAATCAGGACACGGCTTATTTGTTCGTGAACTAGGGTTACAGATTAGCCTGTGGTAAGGGTCGGGATTCCAAGGCCAGAATCGGGCTGAAGTCCATGGGCTCAGCCTGAAACACGGGTCAGAGACCCGGCTGTGAGGAGGACAGGGCCACGTCGTGAGCAGAATCAGGGCTCAGCCTGCAACCGGGCCTGGGAAATGAACCAGGGCCCAGGGCCAGTGCTAAGTCTGCGAACAGAACTATGGCTCAGCTGGGACAGACCCAGGCCTGAGGCTGTACGTAGGATCCGAGTTCAGCCAGCCACTGGGCTTAGAAGGTCCTATCTGGTTTCCTAATGACACCAGAGAGTGAACACGGCTTCCAGAACCACTTAGCTCCTTCCCAAAATTTGGACCCTTACAGCCGAGTGAAGTTTCCTTTTATTCCTTAAAACTAGCTGCTTTCTAGCAAGTCCTGTCCTCGAACTGCCCCCTTCCTGCCCCCCCCCCCCAGCCCCTCCAGGGGAGCTGCTTCAGCACCGCTGCCCAGACCCCTGCCTCCCATCCTCCCTGCCAAGGAGCCTCCTGGCTCCAGGGTTATTAAGGCAGGAATCTGTGGGAAGAAGAGGGTAAACAAAACCCGTCACGTGGGGCTGGGGCCGGCGCCCATTTCTCCTGTGGCTCTGTGGGAAGACAGGGAGGGCAACCAAAGGCACGAGGTGGGTAATATTGAGGGGAAACTTAATGGAATCCAGAGGGAGGTGCCCTGGCAGCAGCCCCCCCGCCCCCCGAAGGAGGCTTGAGATGGGTAATTAAATTAATTCTGGTGTGTATCCCAACAAGCACAGAAGCCAGGGCGGGAGGCAGGGCCCATTCACCCAGGGTTCCAGGAGTTTGTCTCAATCATTCCTGGAAAAATCACTCCTAAAAAAAAAATAGGTTTTTAACCCTCAGTCCCTGAGGGTTAGGCCCCGGCTCACTTTTCTTTCTTTTCCAGGAGATGCCCATTTTATGAAGCTGCACCTGCCTCTGTGGGTCACGGGGTATGAGCACTGACATGGCTTTTGTGCCCATTTCTCAGATGAGGCAGACTGAGGCTCCAGGAGCAAAAGTGTCTTGTTCAGAGGCGGGTGATCTAGACATAGGACTCGCAGCAAGCCAGCTATCCTGCTTTGAAGCTTTTCTCCAGTATGGAGGCTGTGGAAGACCCACAGAGGCAGGAGGTTAGTTTTGGCTGAGTGAGAAGAAAGGAAAGCTTCCTGGAGGTGGTGATAACCTTAAAGGATGAGTAGAAGTTGTCCAGGCAGAAAAGGGAGCAGAACAGACCAGGCAGAGGAAACAACCCAGGCAAAAGGTGCACAGACTGTACAAAACCTACCATGATGGGAGAAGTCATCTCATCAGGCTGAGCACTGGTCAAGGCAGGGTTGGGGCGGGGCTGGGAGGAGTCCCCTATGAAAGGGAATCACAGAAGGCAACTCCACAGCTTCTCCTCTTTAGTCCTTACAATGGTCCCAGGAACTAGTTGTTTTTATTGTTCTCATCTTACAGATGAGTAAACTGAGGCACGGGGAATTTGATTCATCTGCCCCAAGCAACACAGCCAGGAAGTGGTGGCGCTGGGGTTAGAACCCACATTTGTCAAGTTTGCACATGCCACCCTTAAACACCTTTCTTTCCAGCACTACCTCTTTCTTGCGATGGACTCAGCAGCACAGAGAGGGGGAGCGACTAGGTGGATGTCACACAGCACAGTCCCAAGTGAGCCTGCCGGAGAAGGGACGTGGCCCAGGCTGAGGCCCTGTTGTTTGGGTCAGAGGGTCCTTGATGTATTCCTTAATCAGGAATGAGGGTGTTTGTTTTCTGCTGAATGTTTCCCCAACCGCAGACGAGACAGGACGAGACTGTACATTCCAGATTCCTGGCAGCTTGGGAATCGGCACTGCAGATTCTGCCTGACCACCTCGCCTCATCCTGGTGGCTTGGCGCCCACCCCTCGAGGCTCTGGGGTCCAGCTGCCAGCTGGGATGAGCAGTCTGCTTGTGGCAAAGCTTGTTGGCAATCACCAAGGCCTCCCTTCCCCCTCTTTCCAGGCTCCCCTGCTCCCCCCTTCAGATCTCAACTCCTCAGAGGTCAACCAAGGTCACAGGGTGTCACCGGGCTCAGTGAGGCCAAGCATCAGAGGAAAAGGGAACAGCATGTGCTAAACCCAGAAGTGGGACCTCACCAACCTCCTCAGAGAAGGGCCTGTGTGTCCTGAGGCTGAAGCAGGAGGTTTCTGCCCAGCAAGGGGTGGGCGAGGGAACGGGGTGAGTGGGCCTGGGCTGGCTTGCCAAGGGCCCAGATGCCACACGAAAGGTCTATGTTTTGTTCTGGGGAAGTAGGGTGTCATGGAAATAGAGCAGGGGAATGCTGGCATCAGAACTGGGTTTCAGGAAGCCCCCGTGGGCAGATGGTATTGGCTAATGGATTGGGTGAGACCACAGAGTCGGGGGATGTCAGGATGCAGCTGGACTGAGGACCCCGCCCAAGCTGGCTGTAGAAGGGGGAACCTTCCAGAACACCTCCCGAAGTTGAAAAAGGCAGGGCCAGATAATTGACTGGCTGTGGGGGTGACAGATGTGGATATTAGCACAGAGTTCATTGAGGTTTCGATGGAAGAGAAGTGACCTGCCCAAAGTTCCCTGGCTGGGGAGGGATTAAGCCACCACTGTGGACTCTGGATCCAAGGCTGTTTCTTTGATTGCAGCTACCCTGCTGAATTTACCTTTACAGCCTGGAGCCTGGATTTCCCAGGCAAGCCACACTCCCCAGCCAGGCCCTAGACTGGGGATCGCTCATTTCCACCCTCTACTTTCTAACATCCCCCCCTCTAAGCCCTGCCCCCCACAGCCCTGAAGTAAGGCCCACTTCCCCTACATGGTCTATTTCTCCCCTCTCCGTTCCTCTCCCTCTCCAGTGCCCTGCCACTCTCCTCATTCAGTCCTCCATTATTGCTCACCTAGCCATCAGGGCAGCATCACGTTGACCACTGAGCGCTCTACCATCTCGTGACACCAGATTGTTGGCTGTCCCTAAAGACAGCACAAACTTCACATGTCCAGCACTTTGCCCTGGTAAATGCTCTTCCTGGTGAACTCCTATTCATCCCTTGATACCCAACTGAAAATCCTCTTCTCTGGGTTGCTCTTCCAGACTGCTGCAGACAGAATAAGTCTTTCTTTTCTCTGAACCCTGGGGAGTCTGAGTTTTCTGCCCCACCAATGGGGTAGGCCTTGGGACAGAGGGCCTGAGTCACCTCTGCTTTTCCAGCACCCAGCACCAGGCCAGGTACCTGGTACCCAATAACTATTGATGAAAGAACAAAGGAATGAATGAGTGTCTCAAAACTCATACCTGAGAGGCCCAGAAGGTCAAAGACAGGTTTTGAAGCTAGGGAGACTTAGGTCAAATCCCAGCTCTGCCTCTTGCTGGGTGGGTGGCCATGGGGCTGTGCCCCTCTGAGCCTGATTTCTCCTCTGTAGACTGTGCAATCAACCTTGGTGTGCAGCCTGAAGAGATGCATCACAGCAGAAGGGCTAAGAGCATGGTCCACAGAGCCAGCTGGCTCTACCGCTCACCAGCTGGGTGACTTTGGACAAACTACTTGACCATTCTGTACCTCAGTTTCCCCACTTTTAAAATGGGGACTAATAGGAGAATTAGGAAGAGAAGAATGAGACAAAATGGCAAGAAGTGAACACCAAATCTGTGCTTGTTTCATAAATTTGCACATGCAGCACCTGGCACGTGGCTTGTGTTTGAACAGGATGAGTGCCCTGCTTCTCCTTCTCCTGTTACCCCGCCCCCACCCCACCCATCCTGCAGCCCAGGCAGGAGACTCAGGGCGAGGAAGATTCTGATTCGCTGGTGTAGTCGGGGCTCCTCTCTCTGGGCAACAATCAGGGCTCCAACAGTGTAGGAGCCACTGTTTTTCCAAACACAAGCCCCACACGGATATGAAATTAAACGCCTACACCCACAAAAATGGCATTCATTTCAGAACCTTCCGTGGGGGAGAAAAATGTAAAGCAAGTCATACTGGGGAAGCCTTGATGGATTTCTGCCTCTGCAGCTCCACTCCAAGATGCTTTTTTAATGTGCTCATTTTAAGTTCCAAATCAAAGTGCTCATCCAACACACGATTATTTGAGTGACTTTCTTTTTTTGAGCTCTGGGTAACTAGGTGATTTGCCCAAATTAGGTGATTCAAACTCTTTGGTCCTCTGTCAAGAAGATATCATGTCTGATTTACAGAAGAGGAGACTGAGGTTCAGAGAGGCCACCCACCAAACAAGCCCAAAGTCACCCAGCATGGAAGCAGCAGTGTAGGGATTTGAACCTACATCTGTCTGACTCCAAAGCCAAGGCTCTTAAATGCTGGTTCTCAGCACCGCTGCATACTGGAATCACCTGGGGAGCTTTGAAACATTCTGGTGCCTGAGTCTGACCTCAGAGATCACTTATTTCTCTGATTGATTGGGGTTGCAGCCTGGACACCAGGTTAAAGCTCCCCAGGAAAGTGCACTAGGCAGCCAGGTTCAGCACAAGTGGCAGGAGAGAGAGGAGCCACGTCCAGGGAAGATGTGTCCAATGAGAGAGATGCATGCTCCCAGGCTGGCATGCCCTTCCAGGTTTTGGTGAGTCAGCCCCAGCGCCACTCTGGATATCAGTTTAATCCGTAAAAACTCAGACCCTAGCCAAACCCAAGGTTGAATTCCACTTGCTCTAAAACACCCTGCTGCCTTGACCATGAACCACCCCCCCGACTCTACAGACAAGGCCCAGGAAGATGGAGGGGTCTGTCCAAGGTCACACAGCTATGCTGGGCTCTGAGCATCTCCTTCCACCCTGTACCTCCTCCCAGAATGAGAGATGAGAGAAATGAACGGCGTTATGGAGACTCAGCTGGAGAAGCTGGTGGTATTGAACCAAGACCAAAGCAGCCCTGGGGGCTTGGAAGCTGGTCTTCAGGTCCTGCAGGAGCAGATGATGGATTTGGGAGCTCCAGAAATGACATGAGGTCCCTCAGCCATGCAGGTCATGGGAAATGAGGGAGCTGAGACCAGAGGCCACATGTCCACAGAGACAGGATCTGTGCAGGTCTATACTTTTGCCTCCCCCAAGGATGGAGTGACCATCTGTGTGCATTGATGAGTCACCCCAGCTTACCCTGCAGTACCAGTGTCATGGCTAAAGGCCCAGACCCCAGCCCAGCCTCTCCAGAAAGCTCCGGCCCTGCAGAGTCAGCATGGAGGCTGCAGGTCTCAGGGCAGGCTTTCTTCCGGGATCTCATTCAGATTCCCAATGATCACTGGTGCTGGAATCTCAGTCCTCCCACGCCTGTCCTGGGAACCCTGTTCTCCACCCAGGGCTCAGAAGAGGCTGGGGCTTTACAACCTTTCATTCTTTTGTTGGCGTTAGGATCATTCCTTTAAATGAAATCTTTGGAGTTTGGTTTGTGTAGGCTTTCACTCAGGCCCGTTCACTCAGATGAAATACTCCTGTGCTCCCATCTTGCCTCCAGAGATGGTGTTTTCCTCTCCCCAAAAGCACCTCTCAAATCCAAAAATGCCAGTCCCCACTTCTCATTCACCTTCCTGTGAGGCTGGTGGATTCCGTGGTCCTTAAAGGATGCTGGGTTCTAACCCCGGTTCTGCCACTTCTGAGATGCATGGCCTTAAGCTGTTTAACTTTCCTGAGTCTTGGTTTCGTCATCTGTAAAATGGGCATCCACTTCATATTCATAAAAAGACCACAAAGATCCAATGAGTTAACGGCATAATTCTTTTAGCCAAGCCTGGCATGCAGTAGGAGCTCAGTAATGACAGCTGTTGTTATTACATTGACTGTTCCCATTTTACTGATGAGAAAACCAAGTTCAAAGAGGGGATAGTGAACAGCCCAGAATCCAAGCCTGAGATACCAGCTCTGGGATTCCTGCCCCAGGTGGCCCACAGTTCTGACCCCAAGTCATTGTCCAGCTGCCAGACATTGACCCCAGGTGGTTGTCCCATGGGTCAGAGACTTAGGCATCCACTCTTGCACATTCCACCTCCCCTCTGCCCAGACTGAAGCCCACATTAGCCTCAATAATAACCAGCCTGAGCCCTGGCCAGAGACCATTAAGCAATACCACCCCTACCCTCACCCCCACCTCTAAGACCCTCATGCTCTACCTTTACTGCCAACGCTAGGCCAGGTCCCATTGGTGCTCATTTTCTCCCTCCCACCCTATTTCCAGGGCCACCCCCTCCAGTGGATCCTCACCCAGCTGAGGCCATGGAGACTGTTTTAAAAACACTATGCTCTTCTGGCTACAATCCTCCATGGCTCCCCATTGCTCTCAAGAGAAGACCCCATCACAGCCTGTCTCCCAAGACTTTTTGTGACCCAGTCACAGCTATACCCTCCAACGCGCCCAGCCTCCGCTTTCTCTTCCACCCACCCTGAACCTCTTGCCTAAACGCACCAAAGCTCTCTTTTGCTTCTCGACCTTTGCACATGCTGGTGCCTTTTTTTTTTTTTTTGAAGGAAAGACAGAGAAGGAAGGAAGGGAGGAAGAAAGGGAAACATCTTTAAACATTTTCTTGTTTTATTATATTTTGTTTGTTTGTTTGTTTTTTACATGGGCTAGGGCCGGGAATCGAACTGGGGTCCTCCGGCATGGCAGGCAAGCACTCTTGCCCGCTGAGCCACCGCGGCCCGCCCAGCTGGTGCCTTTTTTGGCCGGAATCCCCTTCTTCCCATTTCCTCTGCTGACCAGCTCCTTTTCATCTTTCTGCTCCTTTCCATGTGGGACTCTCTGCAAATTACACAGGCTTCCTCGCAGCCTTGTGGCTGACTTCCAAGAGTGAGCATCCCCAAAGAACCAGAGGGAAGGCATGTGGCCTCTATGACCTACCCTCAGAAGTGCCACAGCATCACTTGTGCTATGTCACAGGCCCACCCAGAGTCAAGGTTCGAGGTGCGGCAACAGGGGGACCTCATCTCTCATAGATGGAAGAGTCAAAGTCACATTAAATAGGAAAAGTACATGGGTTGGGAGAGAGCATTGCAGCCATCTTTAAAAAACATAATATGCCATGGGAGGGGGGTTGGGGTGTAAATGCAAGAACTACGTAAACTCAGTACCTGGGGGCATTCCGTGCAGGGGCCAATGTCTGCAATCTTCACTAGCTTACAATAAGTGCTTTGGTAGATGATGTTTTGATGGCCCAGAATCAGGAAAACTTAGCTACACGATCCTGTCTGCAAAGCATGTAGAGCATCGGGGTGGGGGGTACATTTTTGTCCACAGTGGGAACATTTATAGTTGAACATTTTGTTTTTTGTTTTTTGTTTGGTTTTTTGGTTGGCTGTTTTTGGGTGCACGGGCCAGGAACCGAATAAGTTTAATGTGTTCTGAATTGTGAAGCTCTAAGGACTGGTCATCTTGAAAATTCCCCCTGTGGTGCTGGAAAACCAAGACAAGCCACAAATACTTGCTAAGAGGTTGGAGACAGGAAAGCCAGGGAATTTTTCAAGTCGGGCCCGCTAAGGATCGCGTCCTCCCGAGGTTATTGGGAGAAAATCATCTGCCTTGCATCCATCCTTCCCACCACAAGAAAGGTCTGGAATCATCTGGGAGATGTTCTGACAGAGTCTGGTGGATGCACATTTCACTAAGATGCAGAAGGTTGCAGAATGGAATTACGGGATGGTGGGCAGAACTCAACCCCTGAATTCTTCTCTTGGTTTTTTCGTTTCTTTGTTTTTGACCTGGGCGCTTAAACATCTGTCAGTTGGAACCAAATAATTCAGATTTCCAGATTGTAAAGAATCTTTCTGATCCTGTGGGTCAGCCACTGGCCCCTTATTTTAGCTGTCACAGGTTTGGGGACCCTTGCACCCTTACCTGTGGGCCTTCCATAGCACCACACGGATCTCTTCGGCCTCCTTGGCCAGAAAGGGTGAAGCTGTATGACCTGGAGCCTGTCCCCTCACTGCTCTGAGCCACTTCTTTTTTTTTTTAAATTATTTTATTCTATTTTTTTTTAATTCAAAAAAAAAAAAACCACCAAACAAATGCAAACATTCCTATTTTGATCATTCCATTCTACATATATAATCAGTAATTCACAATATCATCACATAGTTGCGTATTCATCATCATGATCATTTCTTGGAACATTTGCATCTATTCAGAAAAAGAAATAAAATGAAAACAGAAAAAAAATTATACATACCATACCTTTTACCCCTCCCTTTTATTGATCACTAGCATTTCAAACTAAATTTATTTTAACATTTGTTCCCCCTATTATTTATTTTTATTCCATATGTTCTACTCGTCTGTTGACAAGGTAGATAAAAGGAGCATCAGACACAAGGTTTTCACAATCACGCAGTCACATTTTGAAAGCTCTATCATTATATAGTCATCTTCAAGAAACATGGCTACTGGAACACAGCTCCACATTTTCAGGCAGTCCCCTCCAGCCTCTCCATTACATGTTGACTAACAAGGTGATATCTACTTAATGCATAAGAATAACTTCCAGGGTAACCTCTAGACTCTGTTTGGAATCTCTCAGCCATTGACACTTTGTCTCATTTCACTCTTCCCCCTTTTGGTGGAGAAGGTTTTCTCAATCCCTTGATGCTGAGTCTCAACTCATTCCAGGATTTCTGTCCCACATTGCCAGGAAGGTCCACACCCCTGGAAGTCATGTTCCACATAGACAGGGGGAGGGTGGTGAGTTTGCTTGTTTTGTTGGCTGGAGAGAGAGGCCACATCTGAGCAACAAAAGAGATTCTCCTGGGGGTGACTCTTAGGCCTAATTTTGAGTAGGCTTGACCTATACTTTGTGGGATTAAATTTCATATGAACAAATCCCAAGACTGGGGGCTCAGCCTATAGCTTTGGTTGTCCACACTGCTTGTGAGAATATTAAGAATTCAACTGGGGAGGCTGAATTTTTCCCCGTTCTCTGAGCCACTTCTAATGACAACTCCTGAGCTGTTACTCACGGGATAGTAAGGAGATGACAACATGAAAGTGCTTTGCAAAAGAACTATATAGGGCTGCACAGACATCACTTAGTGTTAATAATATTGGCACACCCGACCCCCCCCCCCCAGAGACGAGAGCAGGGGTGCTGCAGAGACAAAGGGTTACAGTCAGCAGGCATAAGCTCATTTGCTTCCAAGCATGAGCGGATCTTTCAGTAGGCATTTATTGGGGACCTGCTATATTCCAGGCCCCAGGCACACCACAGATATGATGTTGCACAAAATATATGTGGCCTGTGTCTTTGCAGACTCACAACCTGGATTGTTCCAGAAAAGGAGAACTCATGGGGGGCGGGGTAGGGGTAGCAGGGTGTGGAGGTGACATTTAAGTGGAGAGCTGAAGGATGAAAAGGAATTAGCCATGTGGAAGGATAAGACATGGCGTGTATGGGCGTTGGGGGGTGGGGTGCTTTCTTAAAAAGGGAAATGCAAAACGTATGCAAAGGCCCAGGGGTCGGAGATCACGTGGCTTCCGGGCTAGAATAAGCCATAGAGAATGAGCACAGAGGGGAGCCAGAGAAACAGGTGGGGCACGAGCTACACATGTGGTCTTATGCCAGGACCAGGAAGGCCCTGGCAAGCTTTTCAGCTGAGAAAGGAGCTGAATGAAATGAAAATGGACGGAGGGGGCAAGACTACGGCCTCAGACAGGTCCCTTCACCTCTGACTTCCTGGCCTTCGTTTGAACATTGTTATTGTGACTCTGTCCCATGACCCTTGGTGGCAGTGCAGGCACCCCTCTTTCAGGCCAGCTCCCCCACATCTCTCTAGCAGCTGCTGTCACTCTCTCTCCAGGGCCAGGGGCATTAGAACTGCCCGCAAGCATGCCAAGATGGAGCTCCTAACTCTGGACCAGCCCCAGGCCCAGGTGGGACAGGATCAGCTCCAGGGCAGGTTCCAGCATCTCCAAGTCCAGAAGGCACTGCGGTGGGGGGTGGGGGTGAAGCTCTGCGGGGTCTGTGATGTCCTGGGCAAGGCTCACCCTTCTGGCTGGAGGCGGCACCAGAAATGGGTGTTATCCTTGACGCCACCCTCTCCTTTGCCCTCCTGTCCCCTCGGCCTCTGCCGTGTGCCCCCTCTCATCTCTTGCATGTTCCTTCTCTCCATCCCAGCACCCCCTCGTCACCCAGGCCACTGTGGACCAGGGAAGTTCCCCCTCCTCCCCTCCTCTGCTATAAGCCGGGGCAGCTCAATGGTCAAGCAATTAATTCATTCCTTCATATGTTCACTCATTCACTCCTTCATACGTTCACTCATTCACTCCTTCATACGTTCACTCATTCACTCCTCCTATATGTTCACTCATTCACTACTTCATATGTTCACTCATTCACTCGGTCACTCTTCACTGAGTATCTGCTTGGTGGCAGGTCCCAGGTGCTGGGGCTGCCCCTGGAATAGGAGGAAGATCCCCCCTCCTGGAGCTCTCGTTCAAAGGCATGATAAATAAGAAGAAAAATAATAAAGGAAACACATCACATGTTAGAAAGTGGAAGTGCTGGGGAAAATCATAAAGCAGGGTAAGGAAACAAGAGTGTATTGGCGGGGCTGGGGACTTGCCATTTAAATAGGGTGGTCCATCAGAGAGGGCTACACTATGAGGGCTTTTGGGTAAAGGCTGAAGGAGGCGAGGGAGTGAGCCCTTCCAGCAGGGGAACAGCAGGGACAAAGGGCCTGAGGCAGATGCATCCCTGCACTTCGGAAGGGCAGCCAAGGGGAGGGTGGATGGGCTGTAACCCCAAGTGAGCTGGGAGCTATGGGAGAGTGCTGAGCAGAGGAGGGACCCAGCCTGCGTTAGGGTATAAGAACCCTTGGGGTTCTCTGAGACAAGGCTGAGGAGACAAATGGAAAAGCAACGAGAACAGTGAAGAAAGATGGTGGCAGCTGGACCAGAATGTAGCAATGGATGTGGCAAGAAGTGGTTGCATTCCGGATGTTTTGAAACTGAGAGAAACAGAGACTGAGGTAATGAGAGAAGAAAGAGAGAGAAAGGAACAACAGCGAATCCCTAGCACATGTACCTCTCTTTTCTTTACCACGTCCATGGCAGACATCATTAATTGATTACCACTGGCTCTCAGGCCCCTTGGAGCTCAGGGGTGCAGACGCATGTCTGTCCCCCATGCATTTCTGTGTTGCCCTCACAGATGTGGGCACCCCCAGAGCCCACCCTGCCTAACTGGCTCCCTGGCACCCAGGCAGGGGCCGTCTGCCCACCTTCTGTTGGGATGAATGCAATGCATGGCTGGCAGGTGCCTGTAGAGTGGGCTGGTCCCAAAGATGGGCCGGCAGGAGTCTGGAGGAGAAATCCAGCCCAGCTCAGCCTCACCTGGGCCATAGGACCTCTGGCAAAGGATCAACACTGCTGAATCTCCATTTTGCCACCTGTTAAACGGGGACTTGCAATGCTGCCGCGTGGACCACACAAATTCACAGGTGCAGATCCTGGCACGGCCCTAAGGAATGAACTTACCTGGGGGGAAGCTCGCTCCTTTCCAAATGTCTTTCAGTCCTAATGAAGTCCAGAGGGCTCAGCTTGGGACTATGGTGTCTCTGTCGCTTGCTGGTCTCTGGCTCTGAAGCCTCAGGTAACAGTTTTAAAATCTGGAGGAAATCTGAAAACCATGTATTGATTTTTACACTACAGCAGACATTTCCCAGATGCAACTCTGAGTTTCTTCTTTGCACATGCTGACTTTAGCAATAGCATCAGGAAGAGAAGGGTGAAGTTCAAGGACTCTGCAGCCAGGAGGTCTGGGTTCAAATCCCACCTTTACCTTTTCCTTGCCATGTGCTCTCAGGTGGTTCTCCTTGCCTCAGTTTCCTCACTCATACAGTGTCAAGACTCTCTGTCGTGATGTTGATGTGGGCCAAGCACGCATACCCCGCAAGTTGACACAGACTGTGAAGCATTAAACAAACATGCTGACTGGCAAAGGCATGGCCTGCAATGGGCTGGAAGCTGGGGACCACTGGCCCTATCCATCAGCCTCTCTCGGCCCTGCTGCTACCTGCCTGCCTTGCTGGCAATTGCTCTGGAAGAAATGCCTTAATTTCCAAGCATGGTAAACAAGTGATTAAGTTTCCCAGCCTTTGTCCTGTAACTCTAAGCAGTTCTCTGGCCCTTAACCACCCACCTCTCCCCAGCACCTTCCCATGGCCTGACCCTCAAAGCCCCAGACTCCAAGCCTGACTTGCCCCTGACCTGTGCCTCAGTTTCCTCCTCTGTGAAATGGGCAATAAAACTTACCTGTCACCCATGAACTGAACAGAACACGCTCCTTACCTCATGGATGAGAAACAGAGCCTGACGTTAGGACTTGGAATCATCTACTCTGTCTGCCTCAAGCCCTTGACTTTGGCTTTGATCAAGGGCTCCAGAAGGTTCTGCTGTGCCCTGCAGCTGCACCGCCCATTCCTGCCTCTCCTCCTTCCCCTTGGCTGCGACCCTTACCAGAAATACCCTTCCCACTCTTTGCAGTCTGTCCAAGGACCCCCTGCTCCTCTCTGAACATCTGAAAGTAGGGCCACCCAAGGAAGCCAGACCCAGATTCCCAACTCTGTGACCTTGAGAAGGTCACTTAACCCTTCATGCCTCCATCTCCTCCTCTACAAAAAGAGGTTGCTGTGGTGATTTTTAAGCCGTGTGCCCAGCCAGTGGTCAGCCTCCACTGCTGTGTTTGTGACTACTATCTCCTGTGTGAGACTGCAATGGGCAGCAAATCCTGCCTTTGGTGCAGTGGTTGCTGGCACTGTATTTGGCCTTAGCATCTATGGAAAAAGACCCACTGGGCCTCTGCCTTTTGGGACCCCTTTTACACACTTTCTAGACACAACTCCCTTGGCGGGGGCTCCCCATGCTGGCTCCATCTCCATGGCCCGCTGGCTTGACCCATTCGGTTCCCAGCTCTCTCCGTACCTGCAGCCCTCACCCATGCTTGCCCACTCCCAGCACCCAAGCCCCCTCCAGCTGCCCCAGAGCAGCCGGGCCCCATGACTCATGATTCTCCAAATGTGTCTTGTGCTTTCCCAGCTCAGCCTCCAGCCCAGAGGCCTCTTGGCTAGTCTGTCCCATCACCTGCTGGAATCCTTCTCACACACCAAGACCTGGGGCTGCCAAATTCCTGGGCAGAGCTGGGGGCCTGGAATTGTCCAGGCCTTGGTTCAGATCGCAGCCTCCACCACTTATGGGCAGCCTGATCTTGGGTGGGTCACCACGCTTCTCAGAGCCTCAGTTTCCCCACGGAAAATAGAATGATGTTGGGTATGAAGGATAATGTGGTTTATTGAGCTGTTTCAATGTTCCAGGCATCCAACCGAGCATTACACAAGCATGATTTCATTTTCTCTTCCCAACTGCACTGTGACATGGGCAATGATTAACGTTTACTGAGCAGTGAGTGTGGGCCAGGCCCTGTTCCAAGTACTTCACTCACTTAATCCTCAAGTCATTCCCACAGGAAAGGGGCTGTTACTATCCTCACTCCACAGATAGGGAAACTAAGGCACGGGATGGTGACATGACCAGCCGAAGGCTGCACCCTCATAAATGACAGAGCTGGATTCACAGGAGCAGGCTGGCTCCAGAACATATACACATAAACCCGCTGTGTGATCTGATCTCTAAATATATCCATTTTGGACAGGGAAACTGAAACCCAGAGCAGAGAAGTGACTCGTCCAATCCATACAGCTGGGAAATAGCAGAACTGAGTCCAAGGTGAACTCTAAACCTCAATTCACTACCCCATGCTATTGCCTAGTATAAGGCCAGGTTCATAGTTAGGTTACCATAATAGTGGAATGAATGGGTCCCATTGACTCCCCCTGCAAATCCACAGGCCCTTCTTTTGGGTTCCAGACCCTTTCTGACTGGGGTGGAAGTGAGTAGTGAAGGGTAATTCCCCTGCCCACCTGGGAGCTCCTTCAAGATAGGAACTTCCCCTCATTCATCCATCACCTACCCACCCACTCAACTGTCCATCCACCCATTCATCCATCCACCCATCCATCCATCCATTCATCCATCCATCCACCCATCCATCCATCCATTCATCCATCCATCCATTCATCCACCCATCCATTCATCCATCCATCCACCCATCCATCCATCCATTCATCCATCCATCCACCCATCCATCCATCCATTCATCCATCCATCCATTCATCCATCCATCCATTCATCCACCCATCCATTCATCCATTCATCCATCCATCCATTCATCCACCCATCCATTCATCCATCCACCCATTCATTCATCCATCCACCCATCTGTCCGTCCATCCATTCATTCATCCATCTGCCCATTCATCCATCCTTCCATCTCTCCATCCATCCACTCATCTATCCTTCCATCTACCTACCCACGCTTATATTTATCTCTCCATCTACCCATCCACACAACCACTTACCCGTTCATCTATCCACTCATCTATCTGTCCATCAACCCATCCATCCATCCATTCATCTATCTTCCATTCCTCCATCTACACATCCCTTATCCTTCCATGCCTCCATCTCTGCATTCATCCATCCAACTTTCTACCCATCTGCCCACAGATCCATCCATCCACCCACCCCTCTTTCCACTCAACCATCTACCCAGCACCTCTTCTGTTCCAGGCCCTGTGCTGAGCCATGCTGAAAATTTAAGTGAATTATCTCCTGTCCCTAATAACCAGAACTCACTTTCCAGTAAGGGGGACAGACTCATTATTCAGTAGGATACAAAGTGACAAAAGCTGTGTAACTGGGGCAGCATGAGGGACTGTGAGAGACCAGAGAAGCCGGTCGACTCTATTTAGGGGTCAAAGAAGGCTTCCTGGAGGAGGTTCCCTTTGAGGGGTATCCTGAATGAGGAGGAGGAGCAGGGGTTAAGAGCATTCCAGGCCATAGAAACAGCCCATACAATAGTCTGGAGGTGGGGCACGGCTTTGAAACAGTGGTCAGACCACCGAGAACAGAGTATGGGGAAGGGATGCTCAAGAACAGTGAGTAGGTGGCCCTGGCTGGACATGGTGGTTAGGGAAAAGATTCGGGTAGGTTGGGGCTATTTCTGTTGTGCCTGCTGGCAAGGAGGGGCAGACCTGGTTCCCTCATGTCCCCCACCCCACACTGACTCATCTCCTCCCAACCCGTGGCTCCATTTCACTACCACTTACCTCTCTCTGTTCTGGCCACGTTTGTCCCTCGATTTCTCTCTCACTCTCTCTCTGTTTCTCTCTCTCTCCACCCCCTCTCACCTCTACCTCAAGGTCATCTCTACCTTACTTGCTGTCTCTTTGCCTCTAAGCAAAATAAAGCACACATCAATGTCTCTTTGCCACCCGACATTTGGCCACCCCAAACCAGAGCGCTGGGATGAAACAGCTGGAAACACCTGAAACCACCTGGTCCCACAGAGGGGAAGATTGAGACTGCACCAGCTTCTTGCCCTAAATTTATCAGCAGGTGAGAGTCAGAAATCCCAAGGGTTCGACCAGGAGCTTAAAGGCTCTGGAGAATTTCCCCTTCTCTCCAGCTCCCACGTCAGTAAACCCTGGAAACATGAGCAAACCCTCCAAACAGCAGCTCAGCACAGAAGCTCTCAAGCGGGACCCACTCGCCCAGGGCCAAAGACACTGCTGGTACAGAATCAACTCCTGGTTGTTACTGGCAAGGAGAAAACATCAGACACCCAGGAAAGAGGTGGCAGGAGAGGCAAAGGCCATGCACGTGCCTCAGTTTCCCTGCCTGTCTCTCTCTCTCTCTGCCTCCGTGATCCCTCCAGCCCTGCAGGGCCTTGGGTGGGGGCCTTGTTTGGGAATTTTTTCCTGGTTCAAGCCTCCCCCTGGCCTGCACTCTCAGAGGCCACACAATTCCCCTCTCAAATGTCCCCAAGTGCCTTGGCAGGTGCTCAGAGAACCTTTCTTATCTCATGTGAATTTCTCTGTGCCTCACTTTTTTTTGTTGTTGTTGTGTTTTGTTTTGTTTTTCTTTGCATGGGCAGGCACAGGGAATCAAATCCAGGTCTCTGCCATGCAGGCGAGAACTCTGCCTGCTGAGCCACTGTGGCCTGCCCTGTGCCTCACTTTTATCATCTATAAAATGGGGGCTGTCTGGGATATGAGTCTCCCTGGCAACGTGGGACATGACTCCTAGGGATAAGCCTGGCCCTGGCATCGTGGGACTGAGAATGCCTGCCTAAAAAAGGGGGGGGAAGAAATCAAACAAAATAAAGTCTCAGTGGCTAAGAGATTTCAAATAGAGTCAAGAGGCTATTCAGCAGGTTACTATTATGCAAACTTCAGCTAGATATCGCAAATTGCCACAGAATGCCAAGCCCCAACCAACAGCATTCTTGAAAACCCTAAAGAATACCTGGGCTCTATCTAAGACTCTATTAAAGTTCTACCTATAAGTTTACTTTTTCAGAAACTTAAAGCCTTCAGATGGCTCCTATGCCAGATAAACCCTGAAACCCAGAGATATCATTTTCCAAGAACATCAACCCATGTCATGCCTCTACCCCATAATGTCAACACCCCTTTTCAACACCAGGAAGTCAGAACAGTCATTGCCCAGACAACCCTGAATAGTGAGAGAATAATCCAATGAGAAGTTAGAATTTAACGAATGATGATGATTACCAGTTCATTATACAGATATTTCTTTTTTGTTTCTAGTGTATTTGAATAGCCAGAAAGAAATACCTGAAATCGAGAAACTGTAATCCAGTAGCCTTGACCTTTGATAATGATTGTTTAACTATATGGCTTTTATTGTGGGCGTTTATAAAACCTTGTGACTGACACTCCCTCTACCCAGCGTATGGGCAGATCAGCAATAAAAACAGAAGAAGGTATGCATGAAGACAGAATAATACTAATAATAGGTTGGAAAGATGGGGGGAAATATCCCCACTGATGCTATGGACGCTAATTCTAGTAATATTTTAAAAATCTTTCATCAGTTCTAACAAATGTAACCACTTTTAAAAAAAAGCATAGTGGAATTGTGGAAAGAATGCTATCATCAATTGGAACAAATTTTCCTCACCAATGCAAGTGCTGGTGGCAAGGAAGTGCGTGGGAATGTGTATTCCGTGTATGATTATTCTGAAAACCTACAACTTCTCTAATAAAAAATTTTTTTAATTAAGAAAAAAAGAGGGCTGCTAGGTCATGTTAGTTAGTTAATATTTATGCATGCCTGGATCGATGTGTTTGCCACATTCTTCCCTCCTCTCTTCCTTGTTTGCCTTCTACAACCAGCGATAAGGCAGGATAGTTTGAGCCTCTGATTTCTCTGGCCGAGAAGCTGCCGACTCTATGTGTGTTAGCTCCGGAGGAGGGCGTGAGAAACTCCTGCCAGCTGACACTGAGCTCACTGACAGGCTGAGGGCAGGGGCCCTGGACCCTTCTCCCACCCTCCTGCCACAGCCCTTGATCAGTCCGTCAGGGATTGAATGACACCGCCCAAAAGACATGCTCCAATGCTCTGCCCCCCACCCCCCGCCCTGAGTATGTGAACTCATTTGAAAATTGAGTTTTTGAAGATGTTGAGTTAAGGTGAGCCCAGACTCTATCAGAATGGACCCTAATCCAATAGGATGAGAGTCCTTCCAAGGAGAGGAAATTTGGACAGGGAGACAGACGCCTGATGCAGAGGCAGAGATACAGACGGCCACGTGACAGAGGCACAGAGGGGTTAGGGACCGCCGGCCGACCACCGCCAGCCTGCAACAGCCTTCAGAGCACCTGAAGGCACCTCGGTCCTGGACTCCCTGCTTCCAGAGCATGAGATAATTCTCTTGTTTAAGCCAACAAGTCTGCTGGCCTTCCTTACAGCAGCCCTGGCAGATCAAGCCTGGCAGCCTGAATCCCCCAGCCTGGGTAGGGGTCATTCCTCAGGCATCGGGGCTGGGGGCCGCTGGAGGTAGAAAAAGTTGGAGATGGAAGAGAAGAACAGCAAACCAAACCAGAGACAGGACCTTTGGTAGGTGGCAACACCCCTGATAAGATTTCCCAGCAGGGCCTGCAATGGTCTGAGCCTTGAGTCTTTCTGAGGGTGACCTGAATTGGCTCTTCCTGCCTGGTGCGTGTTTGTGCGGAGCCCAAATGACACGAGGGCATGCAGGCTTCCCTGGCAGCAGCCACCCCGGGCACGGTGGGTGGGAGCCAGGACCAGGTGTGGAGGGCTGATGGTCTTTGGGGTGTGGGCAGGCTGGGGGGGCAGGCTGTGGAGAAACAGCTGTCTCTCCCCAGGGAGTGGGAGGAGGGGGTAGGAAGGGGCGGGTGGAGGACACGCGAGGAGGAGGGGTTTTCCCTGGGCTCCTGTCCATGGGGAGATGCGACTGCATGTCTGCCAGTTGTGTCTGCAGCCACATCTCCTACCCAGTGGGGGAGACGGTGCCAGCAGCAGGAGCTCTGGGATCTAATATGCTTGCCAGCGACTTGGAACCTCAATTCTGTCGGGGGGCTCAGGTTTTGCTTTGCCCAGAGCAGGAATTGGGGGGACACTCGCCCTCTTCTTCGCAGGCAGGTAAAGGTCCAGGCTCTTTTTTTTTTTAACTTTCTTATTGTATAGTGTAACATTTATACAAAGCAAAGAAATAAAAAAGCAATAGTTTTCAAAGCACTCTTCAACAAGTAGTTATAGGACAGATCCCAGAATTTCTCATGGGCTGCCGTACGATCTTCTCAGATTTTTTTCTTCTAGCTTCTTCAGAATATAGGAGGCTAGAAGGCTTAAATATTTTTTTTATCATCACAATTGACGTTTTTTCATTCTTTTTTTTTGTGAAAAATAACATATAGACAAAAAAGCAGGGCAGTGCAACGGTAACTCAGTGAAAGAGTTCTTGCCTGCCATGCTGGAGACCTGGGTTCGATTCCCGGTGCCTCCTCATGCAAAAAAAAAAAGCAATAAATTTCGAAACACAGCACAACAATTAGTTGTAGAACATATTTCAGCATTTGACGTGGGTTACATTCCACACTTTAGGCTTTTATTTCTAGCTGCTCTAGGATACTGGAGACTAAAAAAGATATCAATTTAATGATTCAGCAATCATACTTATTTGTTAAACCCTACCTTCTCTGTATAACTCCACCATCATCTTTGATCTTTCTATCCTTCTCTTTAGGGGTATTTGGGCTATGGCCATTCTAACTTTTTCATGTTGGAGGGGCTGTCAATGATATGGGGTAAGGGGATAGAACTATCTGATGTTCTGGAGAGGCTGGTCCCTTTGCGTTTCAGGACTTATCTGGACCAGGGACCCATCTGGAGGTTGTAGGTTTCTAGAAAGTTACTCTAGCACCTGGAACCCTTGTGGAATCTTATATATTGCCCTAGGTGTTCTTTAGGATTGGCTGGAATGGTCCTGGTTGGGGTTTGGCAGGTTACAACAGGTAGCAAGGTCTAGCTGAAGCCTGTGTAAGAGAAACCTCCAGAGTAGCCTCTCGACTCTATTTGAACTCTCTCTGCCACTGGTACTTTATTAATTATACTTCTTCTCCCCCTCTGGGCTCCTTTTGAAGCCCATCCAACAGGTGCAGAGAGGGAGGTGCAAAACTGGGAGTGGAGAGGTGCAGGGTCACATGGCCTGTTCCTTGGATGTTCTGGGATTAAAATCCCACCTCGGTCGGGTTGTTGCCATGTCCTCCACCTCTCCTAGCTCTTAATTGTTGGTCACTGTTGAATCCCCAGAGCCCCAAGTACAAGTACTTGGCACATAACAGAAGTCCAAGAGATGTCTGTTGACTGACTGAGTGACTGAATGAATGAAGCCTGGCATAGAAGCCCCTGAGATCATTATATCTCAGATGCTCTGAGCAAACCCTGATTGAGCCATTCTCCAACACAGGTGCAATGATTATACCCATAGTGCAGACAAGGAAACTGAGGCTTACGTGGAGCTGGCTCAGGACTGTCTTATTCAGAGTCCCAGGCAGGAGGAGGTGTCCTATGTACCAGAGTCCACCCTGACACTTATGTAGTGTGTCCCTGAGCTACCCTGGGATGGGGAGAAGCCCAAAGATAGACCCTCTCCTGATTACCCCCTAAGAATTCAGCTGGGGGAGCCCTATCCCAGCTGGTGGTCTCTTCCGCCTTCTGTTCACAGAATTTAATATGAAGAAGCATGCAAGTCACGTCATTTGGAGCTCGACAGGTTTTCAGTCATTTAGAAATTGGCTGATTCTGGATGAGACCCTTAACCTCTCAGAGCCTAGTTTTCCCATCTGTAATTTGGGAATGAGAATCACATCTGCCCCCCAAAGATGGAAGGAACCCAAGTGTCCATCAGCAGATGAGTGGATCAACAAACTGTGATATATACACCATGGAATATTATTCAGCCGTAAACAGGAATGACCCTGTGAGCCACCCTATAACACAAGTGAATTGCGAAGACATCATGTTGAGTGAAATAAGCCAGACCCAGAAGGACAAATGCTATATAATTTCACTTGTATAAAATAACTAAAATATGAGAAGTCATAAAACACAGAAAGGAAATTAGAAGTTACCAGGGGCTGGTTAATGGGAGTTACTGCTTAATGGGTACAGGGGTGATGGAAAAGATGGTGGCACAACATGGCAAATTAATTAATAGCACTGAATTTTATATTTGAAGGTGGTTAAAATGGGGAATGTTATGTTCTATATGTTACAACAATAAACTTTTTTTAAATAGTTTAAACTCAGGTAGCAAACCTGGTAGCAAAACCCGGGCCCAGTAGATTCAGTTCTAGCCATTCGATGGAATGCTATACAGCCGTGAAAAATGAATGAACCAAGCTAAACACAACAACACGAGGAACCTCAGAAACATACCATCGAGGGAAGAAAAGCGAATTCCAAACAAAACATTCAGTCTGATCTTGTGTATGTAAAGATTAAATACACCCAACATTTGGTATATATTATTCATAGGAATGTACATACTCATTAAATAATTAATAGTTATAGAATAGAATCCACTTGAAAACAAGAAGCACCAAGTTCAAGACAGTGGTTTCTTTTGACGATGCCAGAGAGGTGTATGAAGACATGCATTCGTTCAATTTATCCAAAAGATGCATTGTTAAAATTTGACACGCTAACAAATAAGGCATCGGTGGCTGTGAGAGCTCAAATAGAGTCCAGAGGCTGCTCTGGAGGTCACTGTTATGCAAACCTCCATTAGACCTTGCTACCTACCATTATTTGCCAAACCCCAATCAAAACCATTCCAGCCAATTCCAAAGAACACCTGGGGCAATATATAAGATTCCACAAGTGTTCCATGCACTAGACAAAATTTCCAGAAACCTACAACCTCCAGATGGGTTCCTGGACCAGATAAGTCCTGAAACCAGGAGAGCCCAGCCTCTCCAGAACATCAGCTAGTTCCATCTCCCTACTCCATATTATCGGCAGCCCCTCCCAACATGAAAGAGTTAGATAGGCACAGCCCAAATACCCCTAAAGAGTGGAAGAAAGATCAAAGGTGAGGGTGGAGTTATACAGAGAAGTAGGATTTAACAAACGAATACGACTGCTGAATCATTATATTGATATCTCTTTTAGTCTCCAGTATCTTATAGCAGCTAGAAGTAAAAACCTAAAATTGTGGAATTATAACCCATACCAAACTCTGAAATCTGTTCTATAACTAATTGTGCTGTTCTCTGAAATTTATTGCTTTTTTATATATAAGCTATTTTTCACATACACACAAAAAGTCAATTGTAATGATAAAAAATATTTATTCTTTCTAGCCTCCAATGTTCTGGAGCAGCTAGAAGGAAAACTCTGAGATGGTGGTATGGAAGCACATGACAAATTCTAGGATCTGTCCTGTAGCTACTTGTTGAAGAGTGTTTTGAAAACTATTGCTTTTTTCTCTCTTTGCTTTGTATATATGTTATATTATACAATAAAAAAGCTTAAAAATATATACCCTACAAAAAAAAAAATTGAGGGAAATTCTGGGAAGATGGCCGACTAGAGTAGCTCAAGATTACCCCTGCTCCAGGGAAAAGTTAGAGAAGGGACAGGAGGGCAACTGGGGTGGCAATTCAGGCATGCCGCTGACCTGGGAGAGCCTTCTGCACCACATGCCGCAAACTTGGCTGCAGAGGCTGAGCAACTGAGAGGCAGAAAGCTGGAGCCAGGCACAGAGGCACAGAACCCAGGGGTGTGCGGGGACCCGGAAGGCGGGACTAGGAACAGTTTTAAAACCGTACATGCGCACAGCCCTCAGCCTCACTTCCCAGATCTGAGGAAGTACAGACCTGAGTAGAGCCGGGTCACATCTGCCCTCAATCCACGAAGGCATAACACTGACCTGCTGCCACAGCTCTATGCATGCACACAAAGGGCCCCATGCCTTAGAACAGTGCACACCAGGGTTACACCCCCAAACCGGTGCACCCACACAGCTACATCCTCCCTGGCCGCTGAGCACTCACGTTCACAAACATCAGCGTAACATCCCCAACCTGTGCCCATACCAGCTCTGAAACAAGTCACTGCACTGAGTGCCCTACCCCATGCCCTGCTTCCTGCTGTGCAACCATCCCGCAAACACAAGGCCTTAGACTACTGAAAGAAATCAACTCCCAAAGTAAATCAATCAAGATATTCACAGGCCATGAAGACAACAGAAGATCACAAGCATATCACAATACAGACAGATAGAGCCCTGCCTAGTGACCACATTAAAACACCATAGGAGACACAGACATTGGAACAACCAATCAAAGAGGTTCATACAACTCTACTTAATAAAATAAGTGGGACAGCAAATGACACAAGGGTGATCAAGAAGATAGTAGAAGAGCACAAAGAGGAATTTGAAAGAACAAATAGAAAAATAGCAGAAATTACAGAGATTAAAGAATTCTGTTGACCCAATAAAAAACATATTAGAGGCACAACACCAGATCTGAAGAGACAGAAGAAAGAATAAGTGATATAGAGACAGGATACTTGACTTTGAAGACTCAAAATACCAAACGGCAAAAACAGACAGAAAAACTTAAATGGGAACTCAGGGAATGATAGACAAAACAAAGCACACAAATATACGAATCATTGGTGCCCCAGAAGGAGAAGAGAGGTGGAAAGGGCTAGGAAGATCAGTTAAGGACATAATGGGGGAAAACTTCCCAACCCTCATAAAGGACATAAATACACAAGTCAGAGAAACCCAAAGAACTCCAAACAGAATAAATCCAAATAAGCCTTCTCCAAGGCACATACTAATCAGTCTGTCAACCGTTGAAGAGAAGCAGAAAATCCTGAAAGCAGAAAGAGAAAAACAATCTACTACATACAAAGGAAACCAAATAAGACTGAGTTCAGTCTACTCAACTAGCACCCTGGAGGTGAGAAGGCAGTAGTATGATATATTCAAGATCCTGAAAGAGAAAGACTTTCAGCCAAGAATTCTGTACCCAGCCAAATTCTCCTTCAAAATTTAAGGGAAAATTAAAGTTTTCACAGGCAAAGAAGTCCTGAAAGAATTTGTCAACAAGATACTGGCCCTATAAGAAATACTAAAAGGAGTTCTGCTGGCTGAAAAAAAAAAGACAGGAGAAGGAGGTCTGGGAGGGCACAGAATGAAGACTACCACTAAGGGTAATTTAAAGAATACAAAGAGAAAGATGGAAAAGAATATATAGATCTGACAAATAAAATAAAAAAGATAAAATGGTGAAATCAAGAAATGTATTTTCAGTAATAATTTTGAATGTTAACAGACTAAACTTACCAATGAAAAGATACAGATTGGCAGAATGGATTAAGAAACATTATCCAGCTAAATGCTGCTTACAAGAGACTCATCTTAGACACAAGGATACAAATAGACTGAAAGTGAAAGAATGGAAAAAGATTTTCCACACAAGTTGTAACCAAAAGAAGCAGGAGTAGCCATACTAATATTGGATAAAACAGATTTTCAATGTAAAGACATCATAAGAGACAAAGAAAGCCACTATATACTAAGTAAAAGGTCAAATTACCAAGAAGATACAGCAATCATAAATGTTTATGCTCCCAATCAAGGAGCTCCAAAGTACATTAGACAGACATTGGCAAAACTGAAGGGAGAGATAGATACTTCAAAAATAATAGTAGGAGACTTCCATACACCACTCTCCTCTATAGATAGAACAATAAGACAGGAGATCAACAAGGAAATAGAGAAGCTAAATAACTTGATAAATGAATTAGACCTATAGACATATATAGGTCATTGCATCCCAAAGCACAAGGTTGTATATTCTTCTCTAGTACTCATGGAACATTCTTCAGGATAGATCATATGCTGGGGCACTTATAAATTTAAAAATATTGAAATTATTCAAAGCACTTTCTCTGATCACAATGGAATGAAGCTGGATCTCAATAACCACCAAAGAACAAGAATATTTACAAATACACGGAGATTAAATAACACACTCTTAAACAACCAGTGGGTCAAAGAAGAAATTGCTAGAGAAATCAGTAGCTATCTGGAGATGAATAAAAATGAGAATATAACTTATCAGAACATGTGGCATGTGGCAAAGGCTGCGCTGAGAGGGAAATTTATTGCCCTAAATGCCTATATTAAAAAACAAGAAAGAGCAAAACTCAGGGACTTAACAGCAAACCTGGAGGAACTTGAGAAAGAACAGCAAACTAACCCCAAAGCAAACAGAAGGAAAGAAATAGTAAAGATTAAAGCAGAGATAAATGAATGGGAGAACAAAGAACAATAGAAAGAATCAATAAAACCAAAAATTGGTTCTTTAAGAAAATCAATAAAACTGATAGGCCTCTAGCAAGACTGACAAAGAAAAAAAGAGAGAGGATACAAATAAACAAAATCAGAAATGAGAAGGGGTGCATTACCACAGAGCCTGAAGAAATAAATCATAAGAGGATACTATGAACAGCTATATGCCAACAAACTAGGCAACTTAGATGAAATGGACAAATTCCTGGAGACACACAAACAAGCTACATTGACTCAGGAAGAAATAGAAGATCTCAACAAAGCAATCACAAGTAAAGAGATTCAGTCATCAAAAATCTTCCTGCAAAGAAAAGCCCAGGGCCAGATGGCTTCACAGGGAAATTTTATCAAACATTCCAGAAAGAACTAACACCAATCCTACTCAAACTTTTCCAAAAAATTGAGGAAAAAGGAATTCGACCTAACTCATTTTATGAAGCTAATATCATTGTAATACCAAAACCAGGTAAAGATGCTATAAGAAAGGAAAATTATAGGCCAATCTCCCTAATGAACATAGATGCAAAAATTCTCAGTAAAATATTAGCAAATCAAATTCAACAGCAGATTAAAAGAATTATACACCATGACCAAGTGGAGTTTATACCAAGAATGGAAGGTTGGTTCAACACAAGAAAATCAATTAGTGTAATACAGCACATTAACAAATCAAAAGGGAAAAAACACATGATCAACTCGACTGATGCTGAAAAAGCATACAACAAAACTCAGCATCCTTTTCTGATAAAACCACTCCAAAAGATAGGAATCAAAGGTAACTACCTCAATATAATAAAGGGAATATATGAAAAACCAAAAACCAGCATCATATTCAATGGAGAGAGACTGAAAGCTTTCCCCCTAAGATCAGGTACAAGACAAGGATGCCCACTGTCACCACTATTATTCAACACTGTGCTAGAAGTTCTACCTAGAGCAATCAGGCAGGACAAAGAAATAAAAGGCATCCAAATTGGAAAGGAAAAAGTAAAACTCTCATTATTTGCAGATGATATGATATTATACTTGGAAGATCCTGAGAAATCTGCAGTAAAGTTACTTGAGCTAATAAACAAATTCAGCAAGGTGGTGGAATATGAAATTAATGTGCAAAAATCAGTAAAATTTCTATACACAAGCAATAAGCTAGCTGAGGAGTCAGTTAAGGAAAAATATCCATTCAAAATAGCAACTAAAAGAATCAAATATTTGGGAATGAACTTAACTAGGGACATAAAGGACTTATATACAGAAAACTATATAATATTGCTATAAGAAATCAAAGGAGATCTAAATAGGTGGAAAAATATTCCCTGCTCATAGATAGGAAGGCTAAATATAGTTAACATGTCATTTCTCCCCAAATTGATCTACAGATTCAACACAGTACCAATCAAAATTCCAACAACCTATTTTTAAGATTTGGAAAACTAACTACCAAATTCATCTGGAAGGGAAAGAGACCCCGAGTAGCTAAAAGCATCCTAAAAAAGAATAAAGTGGGAGGATTAACACTCCCTGACTTTAAAATCTATTTTAAAGCCACAGTGCTCAAAACAGCATGGTAGTGGCACAAAGACAGAAGCATTGACCAATGGAATCAAATCGAGAGTGCAGAAATAGACCACCAAATCTATGGTCAACTGATTTTTGACAAGGCCCCCAAATCCACTAAACTGGAACAAAACAGTCTTTTCAATAAATGGCATGGGATAACTGGATATCAATAGCCAAAAGAATGAAAAAGGACCCCTGTTTTACAACCTACACAAAAATTAACTCAAAGTGGATCAAACACCTAAATATAAGAACTAGCAAAACATAAAGCTTCTAGAAGAAAAATGAAACATCTTCAAGACCTAGTAATAGGAGCTAGCTTCCTAAACTTTACACCAAATCACAAGCAACAAAAGAAAAAATAGATAAACGGGAACTCTTCAAAATCAAATACTTCTTCACCTCAAAAGACTTTGTCAAAAAGGTGAAGAGGCAACCAAATTAATGGGAGAAAATATTTGGAAATCACATATCAGACAAAGGTTTGATTTCCTGCTTATACAAGAAATCATACAACTCAACAACGAAAGAACAAACAACCCAATTATAAAATGGGCTAAAGGTATGAATAGGCATTTTTCTGAAGAGCAAATACACATGGCTCAAAAGCACATGAAGAGATGTTCATTTTCACTGGCTATAAGGGAAATGCAGATCAAGACTACGATGAGATACCACCTCACACCTGTAAGAATGGCTGCTATTAAACAAACAGGAAACTAAATGTTGGCAAGAATCTGGAGAAACTGGGACACTTTTGCACTGCTGGTGGGAATGTATAATGGTGCAACCACTACGGAAGACTGTTTGGTGGCTCCTTAGGAAACTAAATATAGAGTTGCCCTATGACCCAGCGATAGCACTACTTGGTATATACCCGGAAGAGCTGAAAGCAATGACACAAAAACACCAATGTTTACAGCAGCATTATTCACAGTCACCAAAAGATGGAAACAAACCAAATGCCCATCAACAGATGAGTGGATCAACAAAATGTGGTAATCACATAGGATGGAATGTTATGCAGCAGTAAGACAGAATGACACCCTGAAGCACATGATAAAATGGATGAGCCTTGAGGACATGATGCTGAGTGAAATTAGCCAGACACAAAAGGATAGATACTGTATATTCCACTTTTATGACCAGTATAAAGGTATAATCAGAGGCTTATAATACAAAATATAGGGGTCTTAAAGATACATAGAAGCTAGAGATGGGTGAACCATTAGCTAATGAGGTTGAACTCCAATGTAAGGGAATAGATAGGAGTGAAGGTGATTCTCTAGCAGGTCTAGAAGTAATATTACCATATTGAAGATGAACAAGATTGAAAGAGGTTGTATAGACCTACATGTCCCACTGACTCACACTAGAAATATGGAGGAGTCCTCGTAAGAATTACTTCAAAGATATGATGCTTGTATAAAGAGTGCTTAAGTCCAGGGTACAGGGGGAAAGCTGCTATTGCATGTTATGAGCTGTGTTCAAAAGGAAACCATCAGCACTACCACAGCAACAGCAGAGGTAAATAATGGGGGGAGGGGCAAGAGTTAAGAGCAGGTTTAGATTCCATATTTGGTGAGGGTGTGTTTATTGATTTTCTGTCTCTTGGGAACAATGAAGTTATCTAAAACTGAGAATGTTGATGGACTGTGGACTTTGGGCCCTCTACATGATGCCCGATGAATGCAGGTGACTGAAGGAGGCACTGACGGAGAAGTAGATTGGAGAACGATGGTGTATACTTATGAACGAAGGCTGTGCTGCTACAAAAAGGAACAAAGTCATGAGGCATGCAACGATGTGAGTGAACATGTGGACATTTGGTGAGCAAAATAAGTCAGACTCAAAAAAAAACAACAATGGTATGGTCACCTGTAGAAAATGCTTCTAAGAAAACAAGGGCCTAGATTGTAAGCTTTTAGAGCAGACACATTTAGTCCGGAGTGGTGATTATTATTTTTGGATTTTGAGAGGCTGTTTTATATATGTAACCTGATATTTAGAGTTAAGAATGAAGCCAAACAGGTTGAGGTTAAAGTAATTCCGTACACAGCAGTAAGGAAGTCAGTGTCTATATTTCAGAACCACACATACTCTTGGAGACCAATGGAAGAAAGATCTATTTCATCTGGAACTGAAATTTTCTGTAGTGCATAATCGAATTCAAACTTATTCAATTTGATAATTGAAACACAGGAAGCACAGAATAAGAAAAAGTTCCTTTAGTCCTTTTATAGATTATTGTAATGCCTGGAGACATCCTAGAGTATATTAAGCAGATAATCGAAAAGTATTTTTAGCGAAGTCCCCTGAGGGAGGGAAGAAAGAATATAGAACTATTAAACCTTACAACCAGGGAATCCCCTGATGCTGTGTCAAACTTTAGGGACACCCAAATCGATAGGTCATGCCCTCGATCATGAGGCTTACTCTTGTGAAGCTTATGTAAGTAGCAGAAAAGCTTAGCCTACCTGTAGGCATGCCTAAGAGTTACTTCTGGAGGACCTCTGTTGTTGCTCAGATGTGGCCTCACTCTCTCTAAGCCCAACTCAGATGACTCCTAGGGATGAATCCAGACCTGGAACCGTGGTATCAACAATTCCATCCTGACCAAAAAGGGGGAAAAGAAATGTAATTGATAAAGTATCAGCGGCAGAGAGTGTTCAAATAGAGTCAAGAGGCTACTCTGGAGGTTGTTCTTTCTCATAAACTGCCAGCCCCCAGTCAGGACCATTTTTGTCAATCCTAAAAAACACTTAGGGCAATATATAAGATTCCACAAGGGTTCCAGGCACTAGAATAACTTTCCAGAAACCTGTAACCTCGTCCCTGGCTCAGATAAGTCCTGAAACTTAGTCCAGCCTCTCCAGAACATCAGATAGTTCCATCTTCCTACCCCATATTAGTGACAGACCCTTCCAATATCAAAAATTTAGAACTGGTATAGCCCAAACAACCCTAAAGAGAGGTATGGAAAGATCAAAGGTGGTGGTGAAATTATACACAGAAAATAGGACTTAACAAATGAATATGAATGCTGAATCATTAAATTGATCTCTTTCGGTCTCCAGTATTTTTAGACCAGCTAGAAGTAAAAACCTAAAATTGTGAAATTGTAACCCATGTCAAACTCTGAAATATGTTCTACAACTAATTGTGGTGCTGTGCTTTGAAATTTATAGCTTTTTTGTATATATGTTATTTTTTACAAAAAGAGAAGAAGAAAAATATCGATTGTGATGATAAAAAAGTATTTAAGCCCTCTAGCCTCCTATATTCTGGAGCAGCTAGAAGGAAAAATATGAGAGGATCATATGGTAGCCCAGGACAAACTCTGGGATCTGTCTTGTAACCACTTGTTGAAGAGGGCTTTGAAAACTATTGCTTTTTATTTCTTTGTGTTGTATATATGTTATACTATACAAGTAAAAAAAATTTTTAAAAATCAACATGCTTTGTGGTGGGCACACGGGTGTGTGCTCTATAATGTGCATACACTTTCCTAGTTGCTTGAAATATGTCATTTAAAAATTTGTGAATCGTGAATATCATGTGCTTCACACAGCATCAGGTGCAGGCAGAGAACTCAAAAAGTAGAAGCTTGCTCTTCTCCCCCAGTTGTGCAAGACCCGAGTGAGAATTCCCACTGTACAGATGAGGGCACTGAGGCACAGGCGGGAAAGTGACAGCTGGCATGAGAGGGGGTTGGGGTTGACAACCGGCCAGGGTTCTCTCATGGGAGCACGGCTGGCTCCCAGGCCAGGTAGAGTTGAGGGAAGGGCATGGATGGTAAGTCAGGGGAGCAAGGGTGGGCATACGGGGCTTGGGGAACACGATAAGAGGCCTGAGGCCAGGCTGTGGCCCCTGCTGGCCTGGTCCAGGGTTGGAGCAGAGATGGGGGTTAGTCAGGAGCCTTTCAGTTGCAAGAAATCCACACCTAACTGTCTGAAACAAGAAACAAGGTGCGCGAGTCTCGGTTTGCCAAAACTGCTATAACAAAGAGCACACCATCGGTTGGCTTAATGAAAGGAACTTATTGTCTCATGGTTTGGGGGGCTGGAAGTCCAGTACTGGCTTGCTCCCATCCTTAGGGCTCCTTGGCTTGTTTTTCTGCTTCCATCACATGGCAATCTCTTGCGTCTGCTCTTCTGGTTTCTGCTGACCTTTGGCTTCTGGTTCCTCTCTGTGGCTTTCCCTGACTTCTCTTTATCCTGATTCAATGGGGCCGCACCTTAACTAATAATAACAAATGGAATGAGGATTAAGATTAACAGCATGCCTTTTCGGGGGTACATAATTCAGTGCACCACAGATTATAATTGTAAAGTCCAGAGATTGTTTTCCCACTTCAGGTGCAGCTGAATCCACGGACCCAGCCAGTGCCATCAGGACCCTACTTCTCACCCCCCACCTCATTCCTCTCCCTCTGCAATGCTCCAGTCTTGGGCTCAATGGTGGGGAGATGGCAGCAGTCCATTCAGACCTCGGGGAATGGTTTCCCATCCATCCAAAGCTTCCAGGCATCTCACTGGCTGGAGTTGGGCCGTAGGGTCATCATCAGACCATGTTCACGGCCAGGGGGATGGGCTGTACAGATTGCTGCCCTGGGCCTCTCTCCCAAGAGATGTAGACACTGAGGACACAGAGAGCAGTTGTCCTAAGCAGACGGAGTGGGGCTGCATCAAAGATCGGGCAAGTTCCTTCTGTGCTCCCCAGGATGCCACCCACAGCCTTGGTGTCTGACCCCCACGGCCATTTTGCACAAATGCAGGGGGGAAGGACACTTGGGTGTGGGTGCAAGCTTCAGGCTGTGGCACAGCTGATGTGGTTCAAGTCCTGTCTCTGTCCCTTGGGCAGAATTCTGTAACCCCCTCTCAGCATCAGTTGCCTCCACCCCAAAATGGGAAGTATAACTGCACTGATCGCACATAGGGCTGGTCATTGAACTTTCAGCAAATGTTTTTGGAGCACCTGCTATGTGCCAGTCACAGTTTTAGGCACTGTGAAAGGAAGAGATGTGGACAGCCCTCTTAGAGTTTCTTTTTCGGGAAGGAGACAAACAAGAAAGCATGTACTTTGTAGTAAGTGCTGGAAAAGAATACAACATGTTGATGAGATAAAAAAGTCTGGTCAGCTAGTTTAGATGGTGTGATCAGGGAAGGCCTCTGGGAGGAGGTGACATTTGGGCTGAGACTTAAAACATGAGGAAAGCCATCAGTGGGAAGGGTGATTGATCCTGATAGAGGGAACAGCAAAGGCAAAGACCCTGAGGCAGGCACATCTCTAAGATGGTTTCAGGGACATGCAGGAGGCCAGTGTGACTAGAGCAGAAAGAAAGGTGCAAGAATGATAGGAGATGAGGTCAGAAAAGGAACTCTCTTGGGGGCCATCACAGTTGAGCTTAGATTTTATTCCAAATGAAAGACTGGAGAAGGTTTTTGCAGGGGAATGGCCTGATGGGACTTACACTTTTAAAGTGGCTGCTGGGTGGAGAATGGATTTTGAGGGGGGGATATGAAGAAGCCAGAACACCCCCGAATAGGCGCTGTGGTAGAAAATGCTGGGTGGGACTGGCATGGTGACAGAGGGGAAGAAGAGTGGAGAGCAAGTCCAAGACATTGGAAAGATAAAATATGGATGGATTGACGGACGGATGGACGGACAGTTGGATGGATGGATAGACAGATAGATAGATAGATAGATAGATAGATAGATAGATAGATAGATAGATAGATAGATAGATAGATAGATAGATAGATAGATAGACAGACAGACAGACAGACAGATAGATAGATAGATAGATAGATGAGATAGAAAGAGGAGATAGATGATTAGATGATAGATGATGACAAGACATATATATTTTTAATTACTTTTTATTGTGGCAATTATGTATACAATTCAAAAATTCCCCATTTTAATTACTTTCAAGTTTACAATTCAGTTATATCAAGTACATGCACAATGTTGTACTACCATCACCATCATCTATTACCAAAACATTTCCACCATTCTAAACAGAAGCCTTGCACACTTTAAGCCTTAATGTCCCATTCCCTATCCCTACCCATTCTCTGGTAATCTGTATTCTGGATTCTGACTCTATAAATTTGCTTACTCTAATCATTTCAAATCAGTGAGATCATACAATACTTGTGCTTTCATGTCTGGCTTCCTTCATTCAACATGATGTCCTCAAGGTCCATCCATGCTGTTGTATGCCTCAGGACTGCATTCCTTTTTACAGCTGAGTAATATTCCATTGTATGGATATACCACATTTTATTTATCCATTCATCAGTTGATGGACATGTGGGATGCTTCCATCTTTTGGAAATTGCAAATAATAGTGCTATGAACATCAGTGTGCAAATATCTGTTTAAGCCCCTGCTTTCAATTCTTTTAGGTATATAACTAGTAGTGGGATTTCCAGGTCATACAGTAATTCTATACTTAGCTTTCTGCGGACCCACGAAACTACCTTCCACAACAGCAGCACCATTTTACATTCCCACCAGCAGTGAATGGGTGTTCCTATTTCTCCACATCTTCTCCAATACTTGCTACTTTCTTTTTTTTTTTTTTAATTGCAGCCATTCTAATGGGCATGAAATGGTATCTCATTGTGGTTTCTATTTGCATTTCCCTGCTGGTTAATAATGTTGAGCACTTCTCATGTGCTTCTGGCCATTTGCATATCTTCTTTGGAAAGACATCTATTTAAGTCTTTTGTCCATTTTTAAATCGAGTTCTTTTTGTTGTTAAGTTGAAGGATTTTGTCATGGTTAGGGACAGGTGTCAACTTGGCCAAGTTGTGGTACCTGTTCATCTGATTGGGCAAGCGCTGGCCTGTCTTTTGCAATGAGGACATTTCATAGGATTAGGTCATGATCACGTCAGCTACATCCACAGCTGATTCCATTTGTAATCAGCCAAAGGGGAGTGTCTTCTGCAATTAGTGATGCTAAATCCAATCATGGGAAGCCTTTTAAGGAGGACTCAGAGGAGACAGGTTGCATTCCTGCTTTGGCTGGTGAGCCTCTCCTGTGGAGTTCATCCAGGCCATCCATTGGAGTCATCGGCTTCGCAGCCTGCCCTGTGGATTTTGGACTCTGCGCTCCTACGGTCACGTGAGACACTTTCATAAATTTTATATATTTGCAAGTGTCCCCTGTTGATTCTGTTTCTCTAGAGAACCCTAACTAATACATCTTGGTACCAGGAGTGGTTCTTAAGGAACAGAATCTTAAAAATGGGTTTTTATGAATGGTTTTCTACTCTGACTGGGCTCAGAGACACTAAGGACTCTGATTCCCGTAATCAGAATGACACTCCCAATCCATGGACTGAGTTGGCAAAGGAGATAGTCAAAATATCATCATTCGATTCTCCTAATGCTTCGCTTGTACGAAGCCAGACTCTGGGGGATAATGTTTTTGACACCTTTACAGAGTTTTGTAGGAATAAGAGTTATAGAGATGTTGTTTGGTTATTGTTAGATACACTGTCTACATTAAAGGGTGAAAGGGATGGGCTTAAGGCTTCAAACAAGAAGCTTAAGTGCCGTCTGAAAGATGTAGAGGTTTCTATGAGTATCCTGAAGGAAAATTTTATTTCCTGTAGCCGTAGACTTGAGATCTCTGAAAATCAGACTCAGAATCTTATTGTTAGAGTAGCAACTTTACAACGTAAACTGAAATCTCAGTCTTGCATGGTGTCTGCCGTTAAAGTGAGGGCATTGATTGGAAAGGAGTGGGACCCTGAAAAATGGGATGGTGACATATGGATTGATAATGATGTTGGGGGTGAGGTTGAAACCCTAGACCATGCTGAGCCTTCTTTAGATAACCCTGTAATAGTCTGCCCTGAGGACATAGCTGCCCCACCTCCAGCCTGCCTTGAGGAATTGGCCACCCAACCTCCTCCTGAAGGGATTAGCCCTAAAGTTATTAATCCTGTTTCACCAGATGAAACTGCAAATGAAAGCCCTGAAGCAAATGGCTTGGAAGATATTTCTAATTCTTTTCATGACCCACCCCCACCACCCCTCATTTCTTCTAGACCTATAACTAGACTAAAGTCCCAACAGGCCCCTAAAGATGAGGTACAAAGTATCACACATGAGGAGGTACGTTATACTCCAAAAGAACTGTGTGAGTTTTCCAATTTATATAGACAGAAATCAGGGGAATATGTGTGGCAATGGATTTTAAGAGTGTGGGATAATGGTGGGAGGAATATAAGGCTGGATCAGGCTGAATTTATTGATATGGGCCCACTAAGCAGAGATTCTGCATTCAGTGTTATAGCTAGAGCAGTTAGAAAAGGTGTTAACAGCTTGTTTGGGTGGTTGGTTGAAACATGGATCAAAAGGTGGCCAACATTACCTGAGGTTGAAATGCCAGAACTGCCCTGGTATAATGTAGATGAGGGGATCCAGAGGCTTAGAGAGATTGGAATGTTAGAGTGGATTTATCATGCAAAGCCTGCTCTTACACCCCAGAATGTCCAGAGGATGCACCTTTTACCAGAACAGTGAGAAATAAGTTTGTGAGACTAGCACCATCATCCCTCAAGAGCTCTGTGGTTGCACTTCTCTGTAGGTCAGATATTACTGTAGGAACTGCTATCACTGAGCTGGAATTCTTAAACGCAATGGGGATGACAGGATCCCGAGTTGGCAGAAGCCAGGTGGCAGCACTTAATTGCCAAAGACAGGGTAGACGTGGTTATTATAATAGACAGCAAACTCAAAGGAGGCATCACAATTATATGACACGCAGAGATTTGTGGCATTGGCTAGTAAATAATGGGGTGCCTAGAAATACAATAGAAGGGCAGCCTACTAAATTCTTGTTGGAGCTGTATAAACAAAAGAGTTCTAGGTCAAGTGAACAGAAGTCTAACCTGAATTACAAAAACACAGAGTCACGGCCCCTTAACCAATTTCCAGACTTGAAACAGTTTACAGACCCTGAGCCCCTTGAATGAAGGGGAGGCCAGGTCCCTATGGGGAAGAAACCTGTTACACTGCCACAAATTTATACTGTTAACCTTCCTCTAAGTCTTCCCCAAGGAGACCGACGGCCTTTTACCAGGGTAACTGTGCATTGGGGAAAAGGAAATGATCAGATATTTCGGGGATTATTAGACACTGGTTCAGAAGTGACATTAATTCCAGGGGACCCAAAACGTCACTCTGGACCACCAGTCAGAGTGGGGGCTTATGGAGGCCAGGTGATCAATGGAGTTTTAGCTCAGGTCCGTCTCACAGTGGGTCCAGTGGGCCTCCGGACCCATCCTGTAGTTATTTCCCCAGTTCCGGAATGTATAATTGGCATAGACATACTGAGCAACTGGCAGAATCCCCACGTTGGTTCTCTAACTCGTGCAGTGAGGGCTATTATGGTGGGAAAGGCCAAGTGGAAGCCACTAGAACTGCCCCTACCAAGCAAAATAGTAAATCAAAAGCAATACCATATTCCTGGAGGGATTGCAGAGATTACTGCCACTCTTAAGGACTTGAAAGATGCAGGGGTGGTGATTCCCACCACATCCCCATTCAACTCTCCTATTTGGCCTGTGCAGAAAACAGATGGGTCTTGGAGAATGACAGTGGATTATCGTAAACTCAACCAGGTGGTAACTCCAATTGCAGCTGCTGTTCCAGATGTAGTATCATTGCTTGAGCAAATCAATACATCCCCTGGTACCTGGTATGCAGCTATTGATCTGGCAAATGCTTTTTTCTCAATAGCTATTAGTAAGGACCACCAGAAACAGTTTGCTTTCAGCTGGCAAGGTCAGCAATATACTTTCACTGTCCTACCTCAGGGGTATATCAACTCTCCAGCCCTATGTCATAATCTTGTTCGCAGAGACCTTGATCGTTTCTCCCTCCCACAAGACATCACACTGGTCCATTATATTGATGATATCATGTTGATTGGACCTAGTGAGCAAGAAGTAGCAACTACTCTAGATTTACTGGTAAGGCATTTGCGTGTCAGAGGATGGGAGATAAATCCAACAAAAATACAGGGGCCTTCCACCTCAGTAAAATTTCTAGGTGTCCAGTGGTGTGGGGCATGTCGAGATATCCCTTCTAAGGTGAAGGATAAATTGCTGCATCTGGCCCCTCCCACAACCAAAAAAGAGGCACAACGCCTAGTGGGTCTTTTTGGATTTTGGCGACAACATATTCCTCATTTGGGTGTGCTACTCCGGCCCATTTATCGAGTGACCAGAAAAGCTGCTAATTTTGAGTGGGGACCTGAACAAGAGGAGGCTCTGCGACAGGTCCAGGCTGCTGTGCAAGCTGCTCTGCCACTTGGGCCATATGATCCAGCAGATCCAATGGTGCTGGAAGTGTCAGTGGCAAATAGAGATGCTGTCTGGAGCCTTTGGCAGGCCCCTATAGGAGAATCACAACGCAGACCCTTAGGATTTTGGAGCAAAGCCTTACCATCTGCTGCAGATAACTACTCTCCTTTTGAGAAACAGCTTTTGGCCTGCTACTGGGCCTTAGTAGAGACTGAACGCTTAACCATGGGCCACCAAGTTACCATGAGACCTGAGTTGCCTATCATGAGTTGGGTGTTGTCTGACCCACCAAGCCATAAAGTTGGGCGTGCACAGCAGCACTCTATTGTAAAGTGGAAATGGTATATACGAGATAGAGCCAGAGCAGGTCCTGAAGGCACAAGTAAGTTACATGAAGAAGTGGCCCAAATGCCCATGGTTTCCACTCCTGCTGCCACATTACCTTCTCTTTCCCAGACCAGAGCTATGGCCTCTTGGGGAGTTCCTTACAGTGAATTGACTGAGGAAGAGAAAACTCAGGCCTGGTTTACAGATGGCTCAGCACGATATGCAGGTACCACCCGAAAGTGGACAGCTGCAGCATTACAACCCCTTTCTGGGGTGTCCTTGAAGGACAGTGGTGAGGGGAAATCCTCCCAGTGGGCAGAACTTCGAGCAGTGCACCTGGTTGTTCATTTTGCTTGGAAGGAAAACTGGCCAGAGGTGCGTTTGTATACTGACTCATGGGCTGTTGCTAATGGTTTGGCTGCATGGTCAGGGACTTGGAAAGACCATAATTGGAAAATTGGGGACAAAGAGGTCTGGGGAAGAAGTATGTGGATAGACCTTTCTGAGTGGGCTAAAAACATGAAGATATTTGTGTCCCATGTGAATGCACACCAGAGGGTGACTTCAGCAGAGGAAGGTTTTAATAATCAAGTGGATAAGATGACCCGTTCTATGGATACCAGTCAGCCTCTTTCCCCAGCAACTCCTGTTATTGCCCAATGGGCTCATGAACAAAGTGGTCATGGTGGTAGGGATGGAGATTATGCATGGGCTCAGCAACATGGACTTCCACTCACCAAGGCTGACCTGGCTACAGCCACTGCTGAGTGCCCAATCTGCCAGCAGCAGAGACCCACACTCAGCCCCCGATATGGCACCATTCCCCGAGGTGACCAGCCAGCTACATGGTGGCAGGTTGATTACATTGGACCACTCCCTTCATGGAAGGGGCAGCGATTTGTTCTAACTGGAATAGACACATACTCTGGATATGGGTTTGCTTTCCCTGCACGCAATGCTTCTGCCAAAACTACTATCCGTGGGCTTACAGAATGCCTTATCCATCGTCATGGTATTCCACATAGCATTGCTTCGGATCAAGGAACACACTTCACAGCAAATGAAGTGCGGGAATGGGCACATGCTCATGGAATTCTCTGGTCTTACCATGTTCCCCATCATCCAGAAGCTGCTGGATTGATAGAACGGTGGAATGGCCTTTTGAAAACTCAATTACGGTGCCAACTAGGTGGCAAAAACTTGAAAGGCTGGGGTAATGTTCTCCAGGAAGCTGTGTATGCTCTGAATCAGTGTCCACTGTATGGTGCTGTTTCTCCCATAGCCAGGATCCATGGGTCCAGGAACCAAGGGGTGGAAATGGGTGTGGTGCCACTCACTATTACTCCTAGTGATCCACTAGGAAAATTTTTGCTTCCTGTCCCTGCTACCCTGAGTTCTGCTGGTCTACAGGTTTTAGTTCCAAAACGGGGCGTGCTTTCTCCAGGAGAAACAACAGTGATACCACTGAACTGGAAGTTAAGATTGCCACCTGGCCACTTTGGGCTACTTATGCCTCTGGATCAACACACCAAGAAGGGGATTACATTATTGTCTGGGGTAATTGACCCTGACTATCAGAAGGAAGTAGGACTGCAACTACATAATGGAGGTAAAGAAGAGTTTTCTTGGAATATAGGAGATCCCCTGGGGCGTCTATTAGTACTACCATGCCCTGTGATTAAAATCAATGGAAAACTGCAACAACACAATCCAGGCAGGACCACTAATGGCTCTGAGACTTCAGGAATGAAGGTTTGGGTCACCCCACCAGGCAAAGAACCACGGCCAGCTGAAGTGCTTGCGGAGGGGAAAGGGAACATGGAATGGGTAGTGGAAGAAGGTAGTGATAAATATGAACTTCGACCACGTGATCAGTTACAGAAACGAGGACTGTAATGCTGTTTTGTTTGTGTTATATTATTTAAGTTGTAAGATATCAAGTTTAAGAATGAATGTTGCCCAAGGATTTTCACGCTATTCTGGAGAGATTTAATGTGTTCCCAGTTATATGCAGGACAGTTGAGTATTGTCAGGTAAAAGAAAAAATGTGTGCTTATTTGTTTTCATTTGGAAATTAAGTATGGTCTAAGGTGATGTATGTATATATATGTGCCAAGTTGACAAGGGGTGGACTGTCATGGTTAGGGACAGGTGTCAACTTGGCCAAGTTGTGGTACCTGTTCATCTGATTGGGCAAGCGCTGGCCTGTCTTTTGCAATGAGGACATTTCATAGGATTAGTTCATGATCACGTCAGCTACATCCACAGCTGATTCCATTTGTAATCAGCCAAAGGGGAGTGTCTTCTGCAATTAGTGATGCTAAATCCAATCATGGGAAGCCTTTTAAGGAGGACTCAGAGCAGACAGGTTGCATTCCTGCTTTGGCTGGTGAGCCTCTCCTGTGGAGTTCATCCAGGCCATCCATTGGAGTCATCGGCTTCGCAGCCTGCCCTGTGGATTTTGGACTCTGCGCTCCTACGGTCACGTGAGACACTTTCATAAATTTTATATATTTGCAAGTGTTCCCTGTTGATTCTGTTTCTCTAGAGAACCCTAACTAATACAGATTTCTTTAAATGTTCTGGATATTCATCCTTTATCAGATATGTGGTTTTGAAATATTTTCTCCTATTTGTCATTTTACTTTCATGATAAAGTCCTTTAAGGAGAAGAAGTTTTTTTTTTTTTTGACAAGGTCACATTTACCTATTTTCCCTTTTGTTATGTGTGTTTTGGGTGTAAAGTCTAAGCAACCATTGCCTAATATGAGGTTCTGAGGAATCTTCTTTATACTTTATTCTAGGAGCCTGATAGTTTTAACTCTTATGTTTAGGTCTTTGATCTATTTTGAGTTATTTTTTGTATATGGTATGAGGTAGGGATCCTCCTCCTTTTTTGGAAATGGAGATTCCGTTTTCCCAGCACCATTTGTTTAAGAGACTTTTTTTTTCCCCAAGTAAGTGTACTTTGCCACCTTGTCAAAAATCACTCAGTCATAAATGTAAGAGTTGATGGCTGGGATCTCAATTCTATTCTATTCTATTCTATTGGCCTCTATGTCAGTCCTCATGCCAGTACCATGCTGTTTTGATCATAGTGAATTTGTAATAAGTTTTAAGATTGGAACGTTTGAGTCCTCCAACCTTATTCTTGTTTTTCAAGATGACTTTAGCTATTATATGACCTTACCCTTCCATATAAATTTGGTGATTGGATTTTTTTTCATTTATGCAAAGAAGGTTGTTGTTATTTTGATTGGTATTGCATTAAATCTATATATTGCTTTGGTTAGTGTTTGGGTTTGTTAAAGCTGCCAGAATGCAACATACCAGAAATGGAGTGGCTTTCAAAAAGGGAATTTATTAAGTTGCACATTTATAGTTCTAAAGCTATAAAAATGCCCAAGTTAAGGTGTCCATGGGAAGATACCTTGATTCAACAAAGGCCAGTGGGTCCAGAGCATCTCTGTCAGCTGGGAAGGCACACGGCTGGCATCTGCTATGGTCTTCGGTTTCTTGTTTCAAACAGTTTCCCCGGGGATATTTTCTTTCTGCATCTCCACACATCTCTCTCTGTGGTGGCTCTGAAGCTTTTTCCAAAATAGTTCCCTCTTAAAGGGCTCCAGTAAGCAACCTCATCTTGAATGGATATACACACATCTCTATGGAAACCACTTAATCAACAGGTCCCGCCCACAATTGGGTGGGTCACATCTCCATGGAAACAACTTAATAAAAATAATCCCACCCAATAATATTGAATGTGGATTACAGATCATGGCTTTTCTGGGGGGTACACCAGCACAAGTAGTATCAGCATCATAACAATATTTAGTCTTCTAATATATAAACATGGAATATTCTTCCATTATTTAGTTCTTTAATTTCTCTTAGCAATGTTTTGTAGTTATCTGTGTACAAGTTCTTTACATCTTTGGTTAGATTTATTCCTAGATATTTGATTCTTTTAGTTGCTATTGTGAATGAAATTTTTGTCTCAATTTCTTCTTCTGATTATTCAATGCTAGTGCATAGAAACACTACTGATGCTGGGGTGTTGATTTTGTACCCTATCACTTTTCTTAATTCATCTATTAACTCTAGGACATTTATTGTGGATTTTTCAAATTTTTCTCTATATAGGATCATATCTTCTGCAAACAGGGAAAGTTTTACTTTTTCCTTTCCAATTTGGATGCCTTTTATCTGTTTTTCTTGCCTAATTGCTCTGGCAAGAAATTCCAGTACAAAGTTGAGTAACAGTGGTGACAGTGGGCTTCATTTTCTTTCTTGTTCTGACCATAAAGGGAAGACTTTCAGTCTTTCACCATTAAGTAGGATGTTAGCTCTGGGCTTTTCAGATGCCCATCATGTTGAAGACATTTCCTTCTATTCCTAGTATTCTAAATGTTTCTATCAAGAAAGTGTACTGTATTTTGTCAAATGCCTTTCCTGCATCAATTGAGATGATCATGCGATATTTTTCCTTCATTATGTTAATGTAGTGCATGGCATTAATTAATTTTCTAGTGTTGAACCAACATTGCATACCAAGGATAAATCTCACTTGATCATGGAGTATAATTCTTTTAATGTGCTGTTGGATTCAATTTGTTAGTATTTCGTTCAGATTTTTACACCTGCTTTCATAAGAGATATTGGTGTGCAGTTTTTTTGTGTGTGTGGTATCTTTATTTGGCTTTATTCAGTCTATTTAAAGAAGATGATGTTGGCCTCATAGAATGGGTTAGGGAGTGTTCCCTCCTTTTCTATTTTTCTGAAGAGATTGTGCAGAATTGGAGTTAATTCTTCTTGGAATGTTTGTAGAATTCCCCTGTGAGGCCATTTGGTCCTGGGCTTCTCTTTGTTGTGAGGTTTTTGATGACTGAGTCAATCTCTTTGCTAGTAATTGGTAGGTTGAGGTCTTCTATTTCTTCTTGAGTCAATGCATGTGGTTTGTGTGTTTCAAAGTATGTGTCCACTTCATCTAGGCCTGTTATTGATTGGCGTAAAGGGGCTCATAGTATCCACTTATTATTTCAGCGGGGTTGGTAGTAGTGTCCCCTTTTCATTTCTGATTTTCATTATTTGTTTCCTCTCTCTTTTTTCTTTATCAGTCCATCTAAAGATTTATCGATTTTGTTGCTGTATTCAAATAACCAACTTTTGGTTTTGTTGGAATTGTGTTGTTTCTTTTTTGTTGGTTTTCTATTTCATTTGTCTCTGCTCTAATCTTTGTGGTTTCTTTCCTTCTGCTTGTTTGTGTTTAGTTTGCTCTTCTTTTTCCAATTCTTCCAGTTTTGAGGTTAGGTCTCTGCTTTGAAGTCTTTCTTCTTTTTTTTAAAATTTTTTTTCTAGGTACATGGTCCGGGAATCGAACCTGGGTCTCCTGCATGGAAGGCAAGCATTCTACCACAGAACCATCCGTGCACCCTCTTCTTTTTTAATGTAAGCACTTAGAGCTATACATTTCCCTCTCAGCACTATGGTCCCTGCATCCCATAAGTTTTGGTATGTTGTATTTTCATTTTCATTCATCTCAAATTATTTCCTAATTTTGCTTCTGTGTTCCTCTTTAACACATTAGTGTTTTAAGAGTGTGTTGTTTAATTTCCACTTATTTGTGAATTTTCTCTTTCTCCTTCTGCTATGGATTTCTAGCTTCATTCCTTTGTGGTCGAAGAACATATATTGTACGACATCAGTATTTTTGAGTTTATTGAGAGTTGTTTTATGACCCAGCATATGGTCTTTCCTGGAGAATGATCCATGTGCACTAGAGATGAATATGTATTCTGATTTTGTTGGATACAGTATCTATATATGCCTGTTAGTTCTAGTTGGTTTTGAGTATTATTTAAGTCCTGTACCTTCTTATTGATCTTTTAAAAATATTTTTATTGATAAATCTTAATGTACAAACATTCCATACATGGTGTACAGTCAGTGCCTCACAATATCATCACATAGTTGTATATTTATCACCATGATCATTTTTCAGATCATTTGCATCACTCCAGAAAAAGAAATAAAAAGAAGAAAGGAAAAACTCATACAAACCATACCCTTTACCCCCTCTTATTGATATTCTGACTAGATATTATATCTAGTATTGAGAGATGTATGTTAAATCTCCTACTATTAATGTAGAACCATCAATTTCTCTCTTCAAGTCTGTCACTACTTGCTTTATATATTTTGGGGCTCTGCTGTTAGGTGCATATATATTTATAATTGTTACATCTTCCTATTGAATTGTCCCCTTTATCAGTATATAATGACCATCTTTGTTCCTCATAACGTTATTGATTTAAAGTCTATTTTATCTGATATTAGTGTAACTACCCAGCTCTCTTTTGGCAAATACTTGCATGATGTATTTTTTCCCTCTTTTCGGCTGCACATTCTTTTTCTAAAAGAGCAGGCACCGGGAAAGGAACCCGGGTCTCCAGCATGGCAGGCGAGAACTCTGCCTGCTGAGCCACCATGGCCCTCAGCTGCACATTTTTTTTTTTTTTAACATGGGCAGGCACCGGGAATCGAACTCGGGTCCTCGGGCATGGCAGGAAAGTATTCTTACCTGCTGAGCCACCGTGGCCCGCCCAGCTGCACATTTTTTATAAGACTTGCTTTGGGTTTGCATGTACCTTTAGGTAACTGGGTTAGCCTGGCCAAGCCTCAGTTTCCTCATCTGTGAAATGGGAATACCCCTCCATGGAGTGCTGTGATGCTATCAGCACAATTCTTGGCACACGGAAGTGTTCACCTAGCCATGGGAAGCTGCACCCACTGTGGTCATTATTATCATGGGAGGCTGGAATGGGAGGGGCCACTGGGGCTCTGAGACAAAGGTCCCACAGTAGGAGACAGCTCCCTGTGAACTACTGAGACAGGACCTCTGCAGCTCCCACCATGGAGAGAGGCCTGGTGACACACAGCTCCATGACAATCTCTGAAAAGCTTTCCCATGCCATTCCTAGGCTCTTCTAATCAGTCACACGGTTGACCTTGAGCCAAGGAGACTGAGCCGCACAACAAGCTCACACCACCCTTCTCTACCCATTGTGAAGCCCTGGGCCTGAGAGGTCTCCTGTCAGTGGGGAGAGACCCAGCCAGTGCCTGGAATGTGGAGCATCCCTGAGGGCCAAGCTAGGGGCCACTGAGCTCCTCTGTCTGGAATCGGAATAAGGCCTGGCTCAGTCTGGCTATGATCTTGGCCAATTGCCTCGAGCTCTGAATCTTGGTTTTCTCATCTGACAAACAGGGATATGATCATGGCCATGGCAAAAAAGATGATGCATGTAAATTTCCTGGCTGGAATAGAGTGACCTTTACTGTTATTATTATCTCAACAGGAATGGTTGCTTGTCCATTCTTTGGGGAGAGACTGAGGTCCATCACTCATCCTGTGCGTAATGAATGAAATCAGTGGGTCTGGCTTCTTGGAGCACCTAGTCAAGCAGGTCAGATAACTTAACAGGTAAGCAAAACTCTGTGGGCCACGGGAGGATAACGAAGCCACTGAAGCTTGGAGGAGCTTCCTTCAGCAAGGGCCTCATGCACAACCCAGTGCCTCAAAGATAAGTGCAGAGGGAGCAGGAGTGGGGGTGTGGTGAAGGGCAACAGTACCAAGGAGAAGAGTGAGAACTCCCTCAGCCCAGGGAAGGCTCCAGGAAGAGGTGGTACCTGAGCCAGCTTTGAAAGCCAAGAGAACACAGGCAGGCTGAGATGGTGCAGATGGGGGGCTCAGACCCATGCAAGGGACCTCCTGAAACACACCCCCAGCTCCTACTTGGCACAAATCAATTGATCGCATACTCTGCTAAGTGCCGGCCTCTTGCTGGACCCTGGGATTATCCAGCAGGGGCTGAGACAGACAAGCCCCTGACCTCATGGTGCCTAAAATGACCGTGCTGGGGCAGGACCTGAAATGACCTTGAGATTTATAAACACCAAGCTCTCTTGTGCCAGAAGGCCTTTGCACTGGCTATTTCCTCTACTTGAAACACTCTTCTCTAGATGTGCCCCTGGCTGGCTCTTATCACTCAGGTCCCAGCATGTCTGTCTTTCCACAACGCCATCTTCAGCATGTCAGTGACACCTTTCCTCACGAACGCAAGATGACAGCTGCAGTTCCAAGAAGGGAGAAACAGGTGCTCTTGTATCTTCAGGGGGACAATTTTTTTCCAAAAATCCCCAGTAGGCTTCCTCTTAAGAACCCGGTCAACATGTCCACCTCATACTAGTCATTGGCCATGGGGCTGCCTAGATCAGTCAAGATTTGTCCTCTGGGGTGGATCATGTTTGTCAGTCTCCCTAAATCACAGCTCTCCTGGCTGTTAGGGAGGCAATGCTAGAGGCAGCCCTCACCCATTTCTGAAACTTGGAAATGATAAAGCTCACTTGCCCCCTGTACTTTCTTTTAATCCTTCTGGCAGGCCTGGGGAACTGCTGGTGATCTCGAGTCCATTTTACAGGTGGGGAAATGGAGGCTCCAAGAGGTGGAATGATGCACCCAGAGTCACGCCTTCCAGGCTGGTCCATCCCCAAATTCTCTACAGGTGGAGAGACTGCAAAGGGCAGGACAAGCAAACTGTTATGGATGTCCAGTTGAATTGGGAGATGCAGCAAAGGCTTCATAGAGGAGATGGCAGGCACTTGATGGTGGATGGAGAGTGCTTGGGGTTTCAACAGAGGATGGAGGGTGTGCCAGATGAAGGGACAGAGTGAGCAAGGATAAGGAGTGGGGAGAGTTCCAGCACATTTGGGTAAGGAGAATGGAGTGGAAAGCTGGAAAGGAGCATGCAGCCAGACTGCTGGAGGAGGACTCTGTTCTTTGTTCTGCAGGCAGTGGGGAGACACTGAAGGTTCTAGGGAGACAGACACATTGCACAGTTCTACCAGCCCTGAAACAAACACACAATTTCTTGTTACGTTCCCGCGTCCATTCCTCCAAAATCCATTGAATGGCGGTGAGAAAATTAAAGTCCAGTCGGGAAGTGATTTAAAGTGCAGGCTTTGGGGACATAACTCCTAGGAACACCCCAGCTCTGTCACTGACTGGCAGTGTCCTTGACCTCTGCAGCTTGGTTTCCTGCCCAGGAAACAGGGACAGTGATAGCAACGACAACTCTATGCATTTATGGGGCTCTTACTGTGTGCAAAGCTGTGTTCCAGGCTCTCTACCTGCACTGACCCATCAGAAGCTTCGAGATCCACCTTTACAGAAGAGGGAGATGTTCCAAAGAGTTACCTCAGCAGAGGGCATGCTAAGTAGTGCCAGGTGCTGGTCTAGGCTCCTGGGGTTACAGTAAAGCCCCCCTGGGGGGTGGAGGGTGCAGAAGCAGAACCTAAAAGCAAAGCTATGTGCTTCTGAAAGATGAGAACTTTGCCTAAAAAGCATCATACACAAGACAGTCTCTCTCTAATATCCTTCACCCTCCACTAACCTGTGTGGTTTTGGAGAGTCCCTCTCCTCTGTGAGCCTCAGTTTCCCTGAGACGGGGGTCAGCCTGGCGTGTCTCTGAGGTCTGCTCACCCTCGATCTGAGTCCCACAGCAGCACACAGCACCCCAGGCCCAGTGGGGTATCCGACAGGCAGCTGCTCTCCTGGGTCATTGCTGGAATCTTCCGCGGTGCCGCTGCACGCTCAGGCAGGTACCTTCCCCACCGGACTCCAGGAAGCCACCTGGTGCCCCAGCATGGACTAGACAATTGTCCCCAGCAACATGCCCTGCTGCCTGAAACTTCCCTTCAACCCTTCCCAAATTGAACAACACTTCCTGCAAGGACCTGAGGACCTGAGGGATGGGGGTGGGGGGTGGGGGGCATCTGAACACTTTTCAGGAGAGATTCAGTGCCTCCAAAGCCCCCTGTGAGGTGAGTGCCATGAAGTCACCTCCCAGATGAAGGGACAGACAGATGGCCCAACCACCCAGTAAGTGGACATCAGACCCCTGCCTTCGTCCCACCATCCCCTTCTCCAGCAGACCCAGGTCTGAAATACAGGGCGGGATAGTTTGGGTGACAGTCGGGGGATGGGGGTGGGGCATGCCCAGGACTAGGGGTCTCGGTTGGGGGCCTGGGGAAGGTGGCAGAGAAGTCCCTGCAGAATCCCACCCACCTGGCTCACCCCCACCTCAAACCAGAGTTGGCAGTGGGAAGGAGCGAGGGGCAATGGCTTGTCCTGAGTTGCCACATCCTGCAGTTGATTCTGGGCTCAGCAGGGGCTCCACGCCTAATACATATGCTGCTACTATTACTGTTGCCGTCGTGGTTGTTTATCGGCAGTGTCTGCACACTGCCCGCGTGACAGGTGGCCTCGGGCTGAGAACCGCACATTCTGCGCCCACCGAACTCCCCCAGCCGGCCGTGGGGGTCGCACTACTTGGAGCACCTTGTCCACAGCTGCTCACAGAGGAAAGCAGCAGAGTCGGGATTTGAACCCGGGATCGGTTCAGACCCATTTCCACGGCGTCCTCCACATCGCTAGTCTTTACATCAGCCGCCGCGTGACTTCCTGACCTGCAGTCCCTACCGAGTCCCAGCTTAAGGGTCCCTGCGACCTCCTGTGGCTGGTCCCAGGTGACCCATCTCAACTGCCACCCAGCCCTGAACCCCCAGCCCTGACTCCGCCCCGGGGGACTGTCTCAACTCCCAGAAACTCACCTCCCCAGTGAAAGAACGCCGCTCCCCCTTCCCCCCACCCTGCACCCCTTCGGGCTGGGCAGAGAAATCAGAGCCTCCTGGGGGTCATATAAACAGGACCCGAGCCGGGCGCCTCCTGCCCCAGCCACCCACGGGGCACAGGCGAGGTGGGGACGCGCTTCGTGGTCTCAGCAAAACTACACGCTTGGAAAACCACGTCTGAGTCTTCCCCAGGGGACCCCAGGGAGTCTGTCGCCTAATTCGGGAGGAGCCACTGGCTTTTCCTGGGGGATAGCCGAGAGAGCCTCACCTGCAAAGACGCAACTGTGTGAAAATCCAAAGTAAGGTGGGTAAAAATGCACTCTTCTGTGGGGCCAGTGGGAAGAGTCTTGGAGGGGAGGTGGTGGCCGGAAGTCCGGTTGAAGGGTTAGGATATAGGAGACGTTGAGAGTCAGGCGGCGGAGCTGGGGTGTGGTCGTTTGGACGGTAATAGGGAACCACAGAAGATTCTTTAGCAAGAGAGACACGGTGAATTGGCTTTTTCCCAGGGGCTCAGGTGGAGGCTGAGAACCTAGCAAGGTGGGTATTGATAGAGGGGCGGAGCCTAGCCCGGGGGCGGGGCCCAGCTTGGGGCGGGGCCCAGCTTGGGGCGGGGCCCTGGGCAAACAAGGACCCTGCTGGACCGTGTTAGGCTGAGAACCCTCTGGTGGGCTTGGCCGGGGAGGACCTGGCCAGCTGGGGCCTGAAGCTTGTATGAGGAGCAGAAAGAGGCCAAGAGAGGGGAAGTCCCCGAGTAATTCAAGAAGACCCGGTTCTACCTTTCATTGCACAGGTGGGGAAACTGAGACCTAAAGAAAGCCAGGAACTGTCCCAGATTTTTACGGTGAGTCTACGGCAGCTTGGGCACCGCAGCCCTTTCCTTTCTGTTCTGGAGTCAGGTGGCCAGGATTCGAATCCTGCTTGTGCCCTTTCAAGTTTTGTCCTGTAGGAGGAATTTGCTTCACTTCCCTGTTGGTAAAGTAGGGATAATAATAACACCTGCCTCAGGCTATCGTTAGGATTAAATCAGTTGTCTTAAGGAGAGCTAAGAAGAGGGGCTGATAGGCAGAGAGTCAAGGATCCTTTGCCCCTCCCTGTCTTTATCTCCCCTCTGGCCTCCACCCATGCACACAACCCTTTTTCCCATTTTTTTTTCCACCTAAAACAAACAAAGTATCCACCTGGCCAGATGTTTTTATATAAACATAAAAGGTGAAATTCACATCTCCCTGGAGGATAAGCCAGCCCAGGGGGGAGTCCCTCAAATCCTCACACCCTCACACCTTCCCTGGGTCCTCACTGCTCCTCCTCGCCCCGAAGAGCCTGATGAGTTTGGGGCGATCACAGCCCCGCTTCACAGGTGAAAATGCCAAGGCCAAGAGAGGTGAGGTAGCTTGTCCAAAGTTCAGCGGCTCACAAGCAAACAGAGCTGGGGTTTGTGCTATTCTAGAGCCTGTATGCTGGACCTCTATGCAGAGCTGCCTAACCCTTGGGGACTCTGCGCCAAAGGAGAGTCATTTGTCCATTTGTTCATGTATTCATTCATCAATCATCTTCGTGTTTCCTGATGGGTCTCAAAGCTCTTAAAGATGTAGAATGTTCTGTTTCCTTCTGTATCCCCCAGTACCTAGCCTAGGAGGCATTCCTAGATGGAAGCTGAATACATGCGTGCATAAAAGAATATTGGGAATATTTGCCTTCACTGGCTCATTCAGCATATACCTGTAACCACTCTGTTCAGTTTTCTATCCCTCCACCCCCGGGAATCTCATCTTGGCAGGGCCACTGACAAATGGTCACCAGCTGGATACATCCAATTGTCACTAGTCAATCATCTCTTCCATTGAGCTTCCATCAACTCTGTTAAGCCCTCAGACTCAGGCTCTTCTCTTGTTTTCATGACATACCCTCTTCTGGTTTCCATTATCCTTCCATCATTCCTTTTCAGACTCCTTTGTGAGCTCTTCTTCTGAGGCTCATTCCTTCAAGGTTGGCTTCTCTTCCCTCTTAACACACGCTGCCTCTGGTCTCACGTGTTCCCAGGGATCAGACACTCTAGCCAGGGAAGCAAGGCTTTCATGAAGGACACCAAACTCCAAGCCACCAGCAGGAGCCCGTAAGACATGGAGAAGGGCAGGTACACATCTCAGGTGAAACTGAAATTAGTGGTGAAAATCCAAACCCACGAGAGGCCTCACCTTTCCTTTTTTATCTTTCCTCACTAAAAAGCATTTTGAGAGGAGGAGCAGTAGAACACAGACATTTATTGGGCACTGTCCCAGGTCATCTTACTTACTCCTCACCAGCCCAGAGATGATGGTAGTGGGAGGTATTAGTCAGCTTTAGCTGCATTACAAATTCCTTTGAAACTCAGTGGCTCAAAGCAAGGATGGTTTAGTTAGCTCTCAGTAATGGATGATTTGGGCACAGCTTAGCTGGATGGTTCTGATGATCAGGCTGGGTTCATGCATGAGTTTGTGCTCAGCCGATGGTCTCTCATCTCCACTGGGCTAGCCCAGGCTTTTTCACCTGGGGGGAAGGAAGGTTTCAAGAGAGCAACAGCAAAAGCTGCAATCTGTATTGAGACCCAAGCTTTACAAACTGGAGGTGTCACTCCCACCCCATTCTCTTCGCAAAGCAAGTCACACGATCCACCTGGATTTAAGGAGGGGTATGGCTAGATCCCATCTCAATGGCGAGAGCTATAAATCCACTCCATGCACAATCTTCATTTTGCAAGGGAGGCCATGATTCTCCCAGGGCCACCCAGCTAGTAAGCAATAAAGTTGGGACTCCCAGTCCAGCTCACCTTCCATGGCCCAGACCGACATGCTTTGCCTTGATCTCACCCTTTGAGCTCAGGCCTTCAAGTTTGGAAGGACAGACCTCAAGGAAGAGGCTGCTCCAAAGAGTCCCAGGCAGTTTTGAACAAGCAAGGACTTGACTGAAGATGAGGATTAAGGGCGCAAAATCTGTCCCTTGGGTTTGAAGGATGGCCAAAACAGGAGGGTGACACACCAAATGCAGGCCTCCAAGGGCAAGGAGGGGTGCCCAGCTGCCTCCCTCAGGCAGCTGCCTGGCTCCAGCTCTACAGATTTTCCACTGGAGTTCTCAGCAGTTATTGTGTGCCAGGCACTGTGCTGGGTCCCAAGACTTCAGGGCAAGCCACACAGATATACCATCAAATAATGTTCTTACATAATTAGCCTAAGAACTAAGTCTGAGAAATAAAGGGGCTTCTGAAGGTGTGATCCCAGCCTGCCTGGACAGACCCCCACTCTTTCCACTTTCCAGTTATGAGACCATGGGCAAGTTGCTTCCCTCTCTGAGCCTCAGTCTCCTCTGTAAGAGGGGATTGGAGATGATGCCATCCTCATGTGAGAATGAAATGTCAGTGGGCAGAAAGACTTACCTTGGGAGGCATATGGGACATTCTTTAGAAAGTTTTGCCATCATCAACTATAGTCTAGGGCCTGCCGTCCCCTCTCCAAACCTTTAAGTCCAAACATGTTTGGAGATTAGCAAAACAGTGTGGCACAGGCACCATATACAGAGTAGCACCCCACAATCAATGAAGTTGATATTTCTGCCTCAAAACCTATGACGCTGCCACAGTATGCGGGCAAACTGAAGTTTCTAGGTCGTTCTACCAAATTTCGAGTTTTGCTGCACAATTAGTTTTTCAAAATTTCATTTCTCAAAAAAATGTGGATACGGGAATCATAGAAGTGAGATTATCTGAATCATTGTTCTCGTTATGGTGATTCTTGATCATGGATGCATATAAGAATGAGCTGGGGAGCTTATTAAAATTCAGATTCTCGGGGCTCATGCCAGACCAAGTCAGTTGGTGTCTCTGGAGGTGGGCCTGGGCACTGGACATTTTTAAAAAACTCCCTAGGTGAGTCTAATGCAAAGCAGGGGTGAACCACTGTTAAATAGATTCTAAAATGAGTGGAGCTCAGCTGCCTTGGGAGTATCAGGAAAGGATTTCCCTAAGAACACGATCCAAGGATGAGTAGAAGCCAGCCCTTCAAAGAACGGGTGGAAGAGTGTTCTCATCAGAGGGAACAGCATGTGCAAAGTCCCTACGGCAGGAAGAAACTCAGCATTAAATTAGAGGAACTGAAAGTCCCCAGTGTGGCTTGAAGCAGTGCCAACAAAGGCTGAGCTACCTCCCCCAGCTTCCTCTCTGGCTGGGGTTAAGGGGAGAAATTTTGAATCTGGGGATACTTCCTGAGAAGAAATCCATGCAAAGAGAAGCTTTCCTTCTCTCCCCAGAGAAAAGTGAGTAGCAGCCGGTTTTCTTCTTAGCCAAGGAAGGGGAATAAGTCAGAATCAGAGTGGGGCAAGCTGGCTGGAATCACATGGTCCCACTAATCCACTGTTTGTTTGTTTTAAGATACATTTTGTTGTTGTTGTTAGTGAAGTTGTAAGTTTACAGGAAATCATCTGGTAAATACAAATGGCTTTTTTTTTTTTTTTTGCATGGGCAGGCACTGGGAATCGAACCCAGGTCTCAGGCATGGCAGGCGAGAACTCTGCCACTGAGCCACCGTGGTCCTACAGATGGCTTTTAAGTGTCTTTATTTTTTAATGATTTTATGCCTTTTAAAATATTTTTAAATATTTTCCTACTGTCTCTATAAATTTTTTGGGGGGGGGAGGGGATCTGGAGTTCAGCCCCCTTTGACCTTATTCCCCATTTCGCCCCTAGACCCCAAGTTTGAAAATCCCAAGGAACAGAGGCTTAGTGAAGGATAACAGGGTAGTCCAAAGTGCCTCCAGTTGCAAGAGACAAGGCTGGGGAGGGGGCCTGGCCCCCTAAAGCCCTCTCCACTGCCTCTCTGACCTGGGCAGAGCTTCCCAAACCTTCGTCTGGCCAGTAGCCCTGTACCTATTGCTGCAAACCACCCAACTCATTACTCATGTAATCTTTTTCCCCTTCAGACAGAATCATTTTAAAACAACTCGCACACATTTTGTTAAAAAGAAAAGTTTCCATCATTGCTATAAATGGAAGACCACAATCCATTCCATAAATAGAAGGTGTCTTAAAAACAAAGACAATGAAAACCAGCCAATACAATTAAGTTCTAGCTGGATGCTGGTGCCTGAAGGTTCTGATGTGAGGACTCCTTTGTTGAGAAAGGTATGTAAGAGACATCTTGAAGACACCCTAGCACCTGAGACCTCCAGTTGATTTATTAGAAGAATGAAAGCAGAATTAGAAAGAGAAAAAAAAGGCTTACTACCAGAAAACATCTCCATCTGGGAGGCCTCCAATCACTGGAACTCAGGCTTGAGTGTCCCCCATTCCCCACACCCTTCCTTAGGTTTGAGAAAATTGAGGCCCAGAAAGGTTCAGCAATTTGCCCAGGGTCACACAGCAAGTCACTGGCCAAGTCCGGATTCGAGCTCAGATTCCTAACATGCTTTCCAGGAAATCATACATCAGAGCTTCTTAGGTCTGTCTGGAGCCCCAGGTCATGCAGAGATGGTCATGGGCTAAGCAGTGACCACAGAGCCAGGGCAGTAAACTCTGAACACCAAGCAATCAAGCTCAGAAACATATGGTTATCGCAGAATGCTTTTAACCAGGTGAAGTCTACGTGGAATTGTGACATGCTCCAAGGCAATTGGACCTGGGCAGAATGTGGCTCACACAAAAGCTTATAATCCAAGAGACAATCACAAGAGTTTTCTCTTCTTGCTCTGGCTAGACCATCTGTTGCAAAAATCAGAGTCCAAGGCAGGCAGCTGTCCCTGATGTCACATTTTGTCACATGTGGTCACACACTAAATGACAGGAGTCAAGAGGCTAACCTCTACCAGACACTCTTCACCTTTGCCTCTCTGCTTCCTTCTTCTCTTTGCTTTCACTGTCCTTCTGGCCCACGGAAGGGAGCAGGGCTCATATGTTGGAGTCTGATACAAATGGATTCAAATTCTGCTGTGTGGCCTTGGGTAGGTGGCTCACCATCTCTGAGCCTCCTTCATGAGATGGGCCCTTTCCTCCTAGGCTCTTGGGAGGGGTCAATGAGGTAACGTGTGTGAGTGAGTGGCTTGGTGCCTGGCTTGAAGTAGGAGCTCAGTAAACATTGATTCCCTCGTCCCGCCAGCTCCAAACTCCTGTTTTTCTCTGCCGCACACGAGGCATACCATGGGGGGGTTTCTGTATTGCCACCGATGATAATGCAAATGATGTCTTTCTATGTGCCTGTGTGTTCTAAGCCCTCCTGCATTATCTCATTAAATCATCGCATTCGCTGTGTTTAGGAAACACTATGGCCATCCATAGACAGCTAGCCAGAGGGGCCTGTCCCTTAGAGGCCCCTTCTGGAATCTTCCCTGGTGCACCCCTCCCCATGTGATGAAGATTCTACAGGGCCAAAGGGACGTGCCAACCCAGACCCAGTGCTCTCTAACTTCCAGACTACCCTCGGGGGAAGCCCAGACTCCAGAGTCCCCACCTGCAGGTCTCGTCCCCTCTCCATCCACCCGAGGAAGAGAGGTCCACTGGTGAGCATCCCACACCCAAAGGTAGCAAAACTGCTTGAGATAGTGTATGGGGGGTGGCAGGGGAAGAGGGGGCCATGGGCTTTGGCTCCGCTTCCCCACTGCCCCCCACCCTCTGTCACTTGCAGCCTGGAACTCCGAGGATTAGAGATTTAAATTCTAACTTAGCCTTCCAACTTACCATGGAAAGGACAATTTAAATTTAATAGCTTATTAGCCTTATGCATAACTTTTAAATATCAAGACAGAGGCATGTGGGCCTCCGTGTGTGGTTTAGCCACAGGCCCCACAGGGTTGGGGAGCCCTGGAGTCCTCCCGCTTTCTCAACCCACTGTTGGATAAGGAACATGCTGGGCCCACGTCTGTAGGTACATGAGTGGTGAATGACGGGCTGAAACCTGCAAATAGCAGGAAAGCCCAAGTGATAAGTATGTCCCTGGAGGTGCTGTGCCAGGAGACCCAGGTTCTAGTCCCTGTGGCAAGTCACCCCCCTCACCGGCAGTGCCTCAGTTTCCCCACTTGTACAATGAGGACAAATCAATGGCTTCTTTCCACCTTGTCTGGGCAGTCAGGATACCTCTGTCTCTTCCCTGCCCATCCTCAGAAATGAGCCCCTCACCCCAGCTCAGGCATCTGAGACCCATACGGGAAGCCTCCACTCTCCCCTTCACCCACCATCCTTCATAGGGTGTTCCAGCTGCTTCTGCCATCTTGGCAAGAAAGAAATCAGAATATCAGAAGTAATTATGAGCTTTCACCTTATATAGTCCCCCACCTTCATGATGATCCTCGATGGGGCTCTAGTGCCATCTACATTTTCCAGATGGGCAAACTGAGGCTCTGGGGGGCTGGGTCCCTTGCCTAACGTCACAACTGGTAAGTGGCAGAACCTGGAGCCACACCACGTCTGTCTCAGCCCCCGAGCCCACACATCCTGCCCCACGGCCACCAATGACACATCACAGGGGCCATCTGGGTCGTGCTGTGTGTCGTGGGGCTAGTCACTCTCCCTTTCTGAGCCTCCATTTCCCCCGGGGAAATGGGCTGGGAGGGCATTTGGGGTCACCGGGGGCTGAGGGTTTCTGGGCTTCCCTGAGAGCCTGGACTCACCCCACTCTGGCTCAGATGACCAGTCCTGAGGACCCAATCAGGCCCGGCCTTGGATCAGGCCATAAGTGGGAACAAAACAGCCAGGGAGCTCGCCTCCCAGCTTTGTTTATTGTCTGAGAGCTGGGAATAGTTTAAATTGTTGTGTTTGAGGAGGGAGGGAAAAATAGCCAAATATAAGAAGGCAGCCTCTGAGAGGCCCAGGCAAGAATGCAGAGGAATTAAACCTGCCTGGGTCTGTCTGGGAGGTGACCGATGCTCCAGGAGGCCTGGGGACCCATTAGGTCAAGGATTCCCACTTCTGATGAGACATAAAAAATAAAAAGCCTCATGGCCCATTAGACTGGAATTTCTAAGGGTGGGACCCAAGCATGAGGATTATTTAAAGCTTCCCCAAGTGATTCCAATGTGCAGACAAGGTTGAGAATGTGCATCGTCTACCAGGGGAACCAGTGGACCTCTAGCAAGCATCCGAAGCCCCTGTGGGGCTCATGAAAACACAGATTGCTGGGCCCCACCCCACCGGAAGAGAATCTGATTTTGGAATTCTGGGTGGAGCCTGACAATCTGCTTTTCTCACAAATTCTCAGCTGATATCACTGCTACCAGCTTGGACCACACGTCGAGAAGCACTGCCCTGGAACTCTTATCATTCAAAGAGTGAGCTGGGGGCTGGTAACACATCAGGGTCTCCTCAGAGATTGTTAGACAGTCAGGATCTCTGGTCCTTTCCCAGATCTAGGCAGTCAAATCTGCCTGCAAAAAGACCTCTAGGCTGAAATACCCACTGCATTGCTGGTGGGAACGTACAGTGGTGTGGCTCCCGTGGAGAAAAGTTTGGGGGTTTCCCAAAAAATTAAGCATAGGCTTAGCATACAGCCCGGCCATTCCATTCTCAAGAATATAGCAAAAAGTTGAAAGCAGGGGCTTAGACAGATATCTGTACACCAGTGTTCATTCATCATTCACAATTGCCAAAAGGTGAAAACAACCCAAGTGCCTATCGATGGATGAATGAAGAAACAAAATGTGGAACACCCATGCGATGGAATATTATTCAGCCATGAAAAGGAAAGACATTCTGATCCATGCAACAATATGGACAAATCGTGAAAACAAGCTGAGTGAAAGAAGCCAGACATAAAAGGACAGATACATTTGATTCCACTTTTATGAACTATCTAGAATGGCCAAATTCATAGAGCCAGAATGTAAATTAGAGGTTGCCAGGGGCTGGGAGGAAGCAGTTATCGTTTTGGGTGATGAAACATTTTGGTAACAAATGGCAGCAATGGTAGCACAGCTGTGAATGCAATTAATGCCACTGAATTATACACCCAAAAATGGTTACAATGGCACAATATTGTTTTCTATATATATATAAAGCCACCATAAAAAACAATGGACTCAATTATTGACATAATGAAGACTCCCAAGCTACTATAGGCACAGTGCAGTTGGAGGGGGACCGGGCGAGGTCATCTGTCTAACAGGTGGGGAGACTGAGGCCTCGAGAGGGGACGCTTTGTTTGGGGGTTGGGTGGGAAAAAATATGAGGCACCAAATCAGGTCTTGGATCCGGGTCTCTCTAGGGGAGAAGGTGGGCAAAGGGGGCACCTATGGGTGGGGTTGACTGCACAGTCTTGAAGAACTGGCCCCTTTCTCCCCAGCTACACAAATTAGTTTTGCAGTTTGGGGAGGGGGTGACTGGGGCTGCCCCTGTGTGTGGATGGACACCGGTCATGTGCCAGGCATGGCACTAGGCCCTGGAGATAGAAGGCTAGAGCAGGCATTCACAGCCCTGCCCATGTGAAGTGGACAGAGTTGGGGACGTAGACATAAACAGGTCAATTTGATCAAGGTGCATTCACATGCTTATGTAAGGGGTGGTGAAAATAAAATGGCAAATGGCACAGGGCTGGGGCAGGGCGGGCTGGGTATTTGAGACATGGTGGTCAGATCTCCTAGGAGAAGACTGTGAAGCTCAGACCTAAAGGATGAGAAGGAGCCACCTGGCAAGGGCTGAGGGGAAAGGATTCTGCACCCAGGGGGCTCAGCATGTCCAAAGGCCCTGTGGCAGAAAGGAGCTTGGAGTTTGAGGAAAAGACAGGAGACAGTGCGGCTGGAAGGGAGAAAGAAAGGAGAGGAGTGGCAGAGATGAGGGGTTTCCGAGGCTGCATGTGGAGTATGGATTTAATCCCACTGGGATGGGAGCTGTGGGCTGGTGTAAAGCAGAAATGGTCTTGAGGTGAATCTGGGTTGTTTCTGTTTTGATTTTTACTGAGGCGTAATTGCACACAGTGAAACCCGCCAAGGTGTGGTATACAGCTCTGTGGGCTTTGTGCATCTGTGCAACCTACATCCCCGTGAAGAAGCCACGGAACATTTCTGACCCGCAGAAAGTTCTCTCCTGGTCCTTTCCAGGCAATCCATGGTCCCCAACCCCCAGAAGCAACCACTGTTCTGTTCTTATTTCCATCCCCATAGATCAGCTTTGCCTGCTTTAGAAGTCCATATAAATGGAACTGGGAGCACGTGATCTGCTGCGTCTGGCTTCTCTCCCTGGGTGTCCCCATTCTCACCGTCCCCTCATTTTTCACACATCTCCACAGTCCGTTCCTTTCCACTGCTGAATTGTGGTCCACCAAATGTTTTTCCAGTCTCCTGTGGCTATACACAGCCTGAGTGGTTTCCCTTTTTGGCTGTTATGAATGGTGCAGTTATTTACCTTCTTGTACCAGTCACTGTGTGAACATGTGTTTTTGATTCTCTTCGGTAAACACCAAGGGGTGGCATTGCTGGCTCATGGGTTAAGTGTACGTTTAACCCTATGAGAAAGTGCCAAACTGTTTTCCAAGTGGCTGTGCCATTCAGTGGTCCCACCAGCGGGTGTGAGAGTCCTGGGATCCCTCTGGCTTAGAGTAGAGATGGGCCTCTGCAGGGAAACTGGGAAGCCCGGGGGTAGGGAGGGTGGGGGGAGATGGGGGGAGCTCCTGCAGTAGCTCGGGAAGACAGGGGTGACCTGGCCTGGGGGTGGCTGTGCGGCTGGAGAGCTCGTCGCAGTGCTTGGTGAGCAGATAGGCAGGCAGGTGTGGCGTGACCGTGTCCTTCCCACCCCAGCACCAACACCTTCCCAGGGGCTGATCTGCCATCTCACTCCCATCCCCGTGAGGCTGGTCCCCGAGCAGGAAGTGAGTCAAGGGACCTGCCACCCCGCAGACCACATCCGCCAAGTCACTCTGTTTCCGGGGTCCTTTAGCGCTGCCTTCCGGGTGCCACGCCCCACCCCCACCCCCAGAGTTGTGGCTCCATTTGGGCTGAGATCCAAGCTGCGGGAGGGCAAAGGGCAAAGTGCTTCGGTGGAGGCTTGGAGGTGGGAAAGTCCAGGGCACGAATGAAGAGGAGGGACAGTATGTTCCGGTTAGTGTTTGCTGAGCAATGCATGCCAAGGATCAGGCTCCATTGTATCTCTCCAACATCCTATGGCGGGGGGCGGGGGGGGGGTATTATCAGGGGGCTTTATGAACTAGGAAACTGAGGCACAGAGCGGTCACTTTTTTCACCTAGGTTTACACAGCCAGGGAGGGATAACACTGGGCTCTGCAAGCAGGAGAGAGGAGGGTAGGGAGGTGGGGAGACCATTCCCTAAGGTTCAGATGCTGTGATAAGGCCCTGGGGCATGTTCTATCAGCAGAGGCTCACACACACAGGAGGGTGCCCAGAAGAAAGCAAAAGTGGCCAGGAGCAGGGCGCAGACTGAACAAGCATTCTGATCGGCATCTTCAGGGCTGTTCCTGGGAATGAAGACCTGGGAGGTGCAGGAGCCTGGCCAGGTGAGAAAATGCCCACGCTGGAGGGCTTCCCAGCACTGGCAGGCTGGACCCACGGCAGGCATTTCAACCACTCTTGTCAGGCGCTAGATCGATGGGACAAATGCTTCTCTGGCAAGGGACAGTTTTCTGTTCAAGATCTTGGATTGGTTTTATTTTCTCATTGCCAACTGCTGGAAAAATGATCACCGAGTGGCCTTTCAAAAAAAAAAAGTCTCATTCACTGCTTCGAAGCCACGGTCTGTGGACAGATGCCCGAACCCTTGGGCATTCCTCGACACACAACCCTCCATCAGATCGCCCCAGCAATTGATTTTCTTTCTTGGTATGGGAAGAGTTGGTCCTGAGGGAATTTCCTGCTGGTATTTGGCTTCTGAAGGAAAACTCAGCCCGGGTTTCCTTCAAGGTCCATCCTCATTGCCAAAGCTTTCGTTTTTTCCCTGGTGCCCACAGCCTCTTTCTGTTACTGGACAAAGACTGTGGATTCTTTTTGCCCAAACAGCTCAATAACCAATTCCTGAGACACTAGGATTCAAAGAGAGAAAGAGTTCATTACTAAGTGCATAGTAGGAGAGCAGCTGGCCTAGCAGATCAAGATCTGATTCAGGGTTTTTAGGGATTTTAGCGAGGGAAGAGGAGGTTATTTCAGATAGTAAGTGCAAAGCAGAGAAGGAGACAGTGTTACTATCCTTTCGATAGGAGAACATAAACAGAAAGGAGGGGAGGCAGAGAGATCGCTTCAGTACTAAAAGTGTAAGCCGAAAGGAGGGGACACAAGTTCTCTCTCACTTGCAGAGTCTAACCGATAGGATGTCCAAATGTAAGGGGCTGAAACTAGCAAATGGCTGACTTCAAATTCTTGTAGGCATTTGCCCTACAAGAAAATGACCAGATAAAGGGAGTGACAGCTCTTAACAGTCACAAAGGAACAAGATAAAGGACGTTTACAATCATTTCAGATATTAGGGCAGCTGAATGATAAAGTTTAGGGATTTCAGGTATTCCCCTTATCTGTTCCAATATCCCAGAAAGCAAAAAAGGAATATCTGTATAACGATTCAGTAATGAAAATCATCCCTGAAATCCTAATTTCTCAGTTACATTTCCAGGGCTTGCAGGTCCCATCCCCTGCCAAGGGGCAGGCACTGTCCACAAGTCATGCCCTGGGTCTCAAACTCCACCATGGCAGGGGCAGGGGCAGTGGCTCAAATGAGTGAGTTAGCTAGTCAGGGAAACCCGGGCTCCCCTGCAAGGGATGCAAGCTACTGCCACTCGGTTCCAGACATCTGTGGCCTCATCCTCCCACATTTCAAGAGGAATCTGACATTCCAACTTTTAAAACGTGAAATTCCCACTTAGAAAAAAAATTCATAGCAATGAATGCAAAATATTTTAAAGCCCCGTGGAGGCCTTTAGAAGCGCACCTGGGAGCTAGATTCAGTGCAGGGTTCCCCCTTTGAGACCCTTGACTTTTCCTCCTTATGTTTACAAAGTAGGACTTATTGTCCCAAATTATAGATGGGGAAACTGAGGCTCAGAGAGCAGGAATGCCAACCCCAATCACATACCTGGAAAGCTGGAAGCCCCTGACTCCATGCTAATCGTTCTCCACCCTGCCCTGTGCATCCCCCGGCATTGGAGACACAGGTCCCCCTGGATCGCTGTCCCTCTTGTCTGACCATCCCTTCTCCACCTTTTGGCCACCTCTTGCTGGGGTGGAGGGTGGAGCACTTCCTGCTGGCTTCTCCTCTTCCCTTTTTCTCCTACACTGTGGGGATTAGTTTGTTTGTTTGTTTGTTTGTTTGTTTTAGTCCGGCAAAAACCCATACCGGGGAAACCCCTCATTCATGGGTGTGGCTTATGGACGATGGTCCCTGGGTTCAACTCCCAATTCTCCTACTCACCAGCTGAATGACTTTGGGCAAGTTACTTAACTTCTCTGTGCCTCAGTTTTCCCATCTGTAAATTGGGGAAAAGAACAGTAACAACCTCAAAGGCTGTTGCAAAGATTAAACGAGTTAACCTAGTTAACCTGCTGGGAACTGTGTTGAGTGCTGTGTGATGCTTTGCTAAATAAAGATACTCCAGCATTTGCTGGGTACCTCCTGTGTGCCAGGCCCGGTGTTAGACCCTGGGCCAGGTCCCGCCCCTCGAGGAAGACAGATGACTGGACAGGCCTTCTCCTGTGTGTCCTGTGCTGGCATGCACATCCTCCACAGTCGCTCCCACCTCCTCTGGCCACTTGTCACTTCTTGAGGAGTGCTTGGGCCATGCTCGGCTCTGAGGGCCAGATGCACTCAGGAGAGGTTGCTCACAGGCTTTTCCTAGCTGTTTAGGCTGGTTTGGCTCAATGCACCAGCACAGTAGCCTTTCCTGTTGGAGTTTTGCTTTTGTCCAGTCTGCTTCTGCGCTGCTGCCTGCTCTCCCTCCTCTTCCTGCTGCTCCCATTCCTTCCTTCAGTTATTCTTCAGATATTCACCTTGCATCCAAGTGCTAGATACTCAAGACACAGTGCTTGAGGCATTGTTTGGATTCTGGGTTTTCTCCCAAGTGCACTGTTTGCTGGTAAAGAGCTTTTGCAAGTCTGTTCCTGGCTGCAGGAAGACCCAGACTGGCAGGCTATGAGAGGAGGCAGGAGAAGAGGGAGCACCCTACCATAGTGATCCAGGTAAGTGATGATGGGAAGTTGGACCAGGTGGGAAGAGAGCAGATGGATTGGAGAGCAGTTCGGAGACCTCACCCTTCTCACTCAAGCTGCGAACCCCCAAGTCCCATCTTGGGGCAGACAGTGAGAGGAGACCAGCTTGTGCTGGTTCTGTGTCTCACTCACAAAAATCCGGCTGACTTCTGCAGCCAGGGATTCAGGCCCAAGGAGGCCCTAATTCCCCTGAGCACAGCCCAAACTGTAGTTGCACAGCTCACCTGGCCTTGCACAGAGACACCCCACCCCACCTACTTGCGGCAGCTCTTACTGGCCTCCCTGAAGGCCAGACCATCCAATGGGCTTTTCAAATTGTAGCCCTGAACTTGCTACTCCTCTCCTCTCACTCTTTCAGAGGCTTTCAGTGCTCTCACTCTGAACCCTTAATTCAGGCCACCCCACCTCCCTTAGGGCAGCCCCCACCTTTGCACAAGCTATTTCCTCTGCCTGGAACATGCTTCCCCCTTCCCTTCCCTCTCAACTCCTCTTGGCTTAGTCAAAGCCTCCCTTTGGTTCAAACCTCAACTCCAGAGTCAGTTCCTCATGCCAGGACCCTACCATTTCGCTTCAACTGCTCACACTGCACAGAGCACTGCACTGACACATGCACAGAGAGTTTGGGGTGGGGGTGGTTGCTGGACATCTGATCCTTCAGCTCACAGAGGAACCTCACTCCCTTTAGGAGATGCAGAGATGTGCAGTCCCCTCATCTAGAAAATGGGTGCAATGTGGATTTTGAGGCTTGCCCTTAAGAAACTTGTTTCTCTAGGGGAGAAGCTGAGACTACCCATAACCAAGCCTAATTGTTACTTCCAGGAAGCCTCTTTGTTGCTCAGATGTGGGCTGTGACTCCCAGGGATGCGTCTGACCCTGGCACTATGGGATCGAGTACGCCTTGCTGACCAAAATGGGGGAAAGAAGTGTAATAAAATAAGGAAGGCATCAGTGGCCAAGAGAGATCAAATGGAGTCAAGAGGCTGTTCTGGAGGCTGCTCTTGGCAAGCTTCAGCTGGATAGTGCTAATTGCCATGGTTTGCTAAACCCCAACCAACATCACTCCTGTTGACTCTTAAGAACACCTAGGGTTCGAACTGAGACTTTATAAAGGTTTCATGCACTAGGTTTGCCTTCCTGGAGCATACAATTCCCAGAGGGTTCCTAGCTCAGATAAATCCTGAGACCCAGAGGGACCAGCCTCTCCAAGGTCATCAATTAATTTCATCCCCTATCCTTTAGTGTGGACACCCCTTCTCAACATGAAAAGGTCAGAACGGGCATTGCCCAAAGATCCTTATAGATTGGGAAAAGATTTGAAGGAGAAGGAGGAGTTATAACAGACAAAATGGGATGTAACAAACAAGTATGGCTGCCGAATCCCTGTATTAATATTCTTTCTAGCCTCCAATGTTTTGGAGCAGCTAGAAGGAAAAATTTGAGATGGTGGAATGGCAGCCCAAGACAAACTCTGGGATTTGTTCTGTAACCACTTGTTGAAGTGCACTTTGAAAATCATTGGTTTTTTCTTTCTTTGCTTTGTATATATGCTATACTTTACAATTAAAATTTTTTTTTAAGAATGGGGGCAATTGTAACCAAGAAATCAGAATTTAAGTGATGATTTTGAGTACTGAATCGTTATATAGATATTCCTTTTTGCTTTCTGGTATATTAGAGTAGACAGAGGGAAATGCCTGAAGTCTCTAAGTTGTACCCAGCTGCCCTGATGCCTGATAATGATTGTTTAGCCCTTATCTTCTGCCCCTGTGATTGTAAAAGCCTTGTGACGAACCATTTTTTTCCCAGTTATGCAGCTTTTCAACTTTAGAGTCTTGTAATCACTAAAGACAGCCCCTAATGTTCATTAATGAGGGGTCTTGGGTCAACCCAGAACTAACCCACCCCAGGTCCAAAGGAATCTTGATAGACCGAGACCGGATGTGACCAAAGTGGGCCCGCCTGACATGCGCAGGAGCTTAGATTTTAACCTACAAGTCACCCCTACCTCCTTCTGCCATCTTCTTTCCTACATTGTGTGACTAAACAGACCAAGCCTGCACAGGTTCATTAATTAGTTCCCCTCCAACGATGTCATCTGGGGCCACTGCACTCTTTATCCTAAACCCTGACCATCTTTTTCTCTAATAAAACTATCGGAATCGCTGCAGTTCGGGGAGACAGATTTTGGGCCACTAGGCCATCTGCTCTCCTACTACGTGCCAAGTAATAAACTTTATCTCGCCTTGAAACCTTGGTGTTTCAGGACTTGGTTATGGAGCGCATGGGGCAAAAGGATCCATGACCTTTGTTCAGGAACTCAATGACCCAGAACTCATAAGAGAGAGCCGAAGTGCCCCGAAGGGAATGCCAGGGGAGGGGGCACCAGGGGCCAGCAGAGAAAAGCAGGGAAGGTATCCCAGGAAGGCAGTGGAGGGCATGTGCCCCAGGGGACCATGTCTGGCTGGGCCAGAGCTGGTGTCAGGGAACCTACTAGGTCAAGCTGGGGCCAGGTAGCAAGGGGACCTCCTCAAAGAAAACAGGGAGGAGAGATGAACCATCCCCCCTGGAATCTTGGTCCTTAAATCCCTGTTCCACCCTCCAGGCTGGGCTGTAGGAAAGTTTTAATGAATCTTCTCAGGTGGCAGATGCAACCTGACCGGGTGGGGGTGGGGGGTGGGTAGGGGGTGGCTCTCTTCGGGCTGTGGGGTATTTAATAAATACCTTTTAATAAATAAGGTTTGAGAAGTGGAAGGATTTCCGTGCTTCTGGTGCAGGGAGGAAAAGAGAGAAGGAGCCGGAGAGGACTGAGCTGGGCTCAGAGAGGGGTGGCCTTTTGGGGAGGTCACAAAGGGAGGACGGGCGGGGCAATTTCCATGCCCAGAGCTTCCCCGTCCTGCGTAGTCAGGGCGGGGGATGTGGAAAACGGTCTCCAAGGAGCTACGCATTCAAATAAGGACAAGAATAATGGCACATTCCCCATCTTCATTTAAAAATAGTCACATTAGCTGACACCGGCTTGGCACTTTCTAGGTGCGGGTGCCCGGCGGCGGCACTCTCTGCTGTTAACCTTGAATCCTCCCAACAACCCTTCGAGAGACATTCTATGCTTTTTTTTTTTTTTTAAATCTCCATTTTACAGATGAGAATACCGAGGCCCAGAGGGCTTGCTTCACATCGCCCGTGGAAAGCCAGGATTCCCCGAGCGCTTTACCTGGCTTCACACCGCAGTCTTCAGTTCACCCTCAATGCGCGGGGCGGCGGGGAGGGAGGGTTCTCTGCACCCATTTATTTTTTCCCCGAGGTTCAGAGAACAAGGACGACGGGTCCAAGAGGAGGCAGCGGAGTGCGAGCCCGGTGGGGTTGGGACCTCGCAATCCCAGGAGTGCCGGGTCCCACCCCGTGAGCCCAGGTGGATGCCTAAGTGGGGAGGTTTGGGGCTGGCGTTAGGAAAGAGAGGCAGAGGCAGGGTCGGGGGGCTGGGGTGGGGCTCTCTCTGACTCTTTACTGGAAGGGGGGGGGACCGAAGATGGGCTAGGTATCTCTCGATTTGGGTGGGGGGTGGGGGAGGGAAGGTTTTCTTGCAAAACCCAGCGCACCAATCCGGGAAGCAGTGGTCCGAGTATCCGCCGTGAGGGGTGAGGGGATGTGTGCGCGCGCGCTCGGCGTGCCCGGGCTTCTTTGTGTGTCCGAGCCAGTGCGCGCGTGCGTGCACGTGTGTGTGTGTATGCGGGAGTATTGTGTGTGTGCGTGTGTGTGTGTATGTGAGTCCGCGCTTGGGGCGGGGCTGGGCACTCCGGCCCCGCCCCGGCCCCGCCCCGGCCCCGCCCCGGCCCCCACCCCCACTCGCCGCCCCGCCCCCGGCCCTGCCGAGCTGGTATTTTTCCACCCAGCAGGATGGGTGATGCTGAGAGCCGCCTGCTCAGACAACAGATACGCGAGGTCAGGAAGAAGCCGCTTATAAATTACCGCTTCCTCCGCGCCGCCGCCAGTTCCGAGCTCCGGCTTCTGCTCGCGGCCGGGATCGGTTGCCAGCGCCCTGCCCCGAGCGCGGTGAGCCCGGAGGCCGAGCGGAGCGGACCCGGAGCGCGGAGCTGCAGCGCGCGGGCAGCCGCCGGCGAGTGGAACCGAGCGCGGCTGAGCGCAGCGCGGGGAACAGCAGCGGCCGCCCCAGGTAACCGAGAGAGGGGCATGGCGCGCCCCCGGCTGCCTGGAGCCCCTTCCCTGTCTCCGCGCCCCCAGCGTCCTTGCGTTCCAGCAGGCCGGGTCTCCTCCCTGTCGGGTGCCCCCCGTACTGGCTCCCCTTTCACCGCCGAGGGAGAGAGGGCTGTTATTGTTTCCCGGGCGAAAGGGCTCAGGCGTCTAGTGCGGGCGGCAGGTGTGTGGGTGTGGGGGTGTGCGCCCGCGTCCCTGTGTATGCCTGTGTGTCGCTGAGTGTGGCAGTTTCTCCATATCCCCAACCGTGTGCACGCGTGGGTTCCAGTGTACGTGTGCTGTCTGTGCCCTGGACTGTGTCTCTGTGTCCAGGTGTGTCGGTGTGTCCCGCGTGAGTCGCGATACCTGATTGGAGCTGTCTCTCTGTCTTCAAATGTGCGTTGGTGTGTGTGAACCTGTGTCCCTGAGTATTCCTGTGTCTCCAGATCCCTGGCTGTGTGCATGTGTGTGTCCCTGAATGTGTCTGTCTGTGTCTTTGGGTGCCTGGCCGTGGGCCCTTGTGTGCCCTCGGCTGTACCCAAGGGAGTGTCCCTGGTACCAAGGAGGCTGAAGGGACAGAGCGGGTTCTCCAGTGCAGGAAAGGCACCGAATGGGAAGAAATGACAGGGCAGCATCTTTCCAATGGATGTGTGTGGCATGCAGGTGGCAGTGCCAGTTTCCAGCAGTCCCGTGTGGTAGGACCGAGGCTCGGAGGGACCCAGGCTTGGAACGTGCCCCTCGGGGATGGGGACAGATGGGCAGCAGGCAGAACCAACAGGACACATCCTCCTACAGACTTTTCCTCTTCCTTCTGTGGGTTCCCCTTTTGGACAGGAGGTTCTCATTCGCCTTTCCACTAGGGAAGCCATTGCCAGTGAATCCCAGGGACCTCCTCCTACAGCCTGGGCTGAAGTGGGGCGGGGGTTGGGGGGGCGATGGTGGACACACATCCCCAAATCCAGACTTCAGCCTGGATTAGAGTGGGGGGAGGGGGCGCGCGTGTGTGGCCTTCCTGAGCATGCGGAGGGAGGTGTGTGCTGGGCAGGGCCATCAGCCTGACTATTTTGGTCACCACCGGGCTGTGCCAGGTCCCGGCCTCCCCCAAGACCAGCCCCAAAGGCTTGGGAGGCAGACTGGGCCCCTATTTCCTGGCTTGGGGAAATAAATCAGCTCGGGAATTGCCCAGACGCCCGAAAGAGGGTCTGCGGGCTGCGGTTTAGCGGTGCATGTCTCAGTTTGGACTTCGGTAAATTGGCCCATGCTTTGGCACCACTGACTCTCAAATAAATGTCAAGGAAGAGATCCTTTCAAAATTTCTTAAAAAAAAAATTTTTTTTTTTTTATTGTTGGCTGAAAGGGAGGGGATCTCGTCCAGAGCCTCGCAGCCAGAAGGAGTTTATTTTTATGAGAGAGCGCGAGCGGGTGAGTGCTTAGCAACCAACCGCCTGCCTCCTTCCACTATGGAGTCAGTCACCCAGGGGGTGGGGGTGGGCACGAGGAGGTGGGGGTGGAGGTGGGGGAAGGAATTTCATCAGGATGGTGTTGGCGGGGAGAGAGGGAGAAATTGAGAGCACTGCCTGAGAACCTGCTATAGGGCAGGATTGGCAGAGTGGCTTGGAAAGGTTTAGACCTGGCTCAGCCTCCAACTAACCTTGGGCAACCACTTTGGGGCCTCACTTTCCCTCTCTGCAAAATGGGCAGTGCAGACTCTGGTTGTGGAGTGATCCAGGGACTGCGGGCAGGAGCTTGTCCCCAGGGAACCTAGTTCAGCTATTGTCCCTCTGCCTTCGGAGCGACCTTGGGAGCGTCCTCTTGGCTTCCCTGAGCCTTGGCTTTCATCTCTGGCCTGCGAGGGTGCCACCACCCACCTCACTGCGTCCTTGGGGGATTGAGGGAGATGAGGCCGCATAAGCCGGTGGTAAGCTGCAAAGCCGGGCTGGGCCGCAGGGCTGCTGATTAGAAGGCGTCACGAGGTCCTGGGTCACTGTGGTATGTGGTGAGGGCCGAGGTGCACTGGGGAGACTTTGTCATTTGGGGCTACCTTTGTGCTGATCTGTGGGGCCACAGCAGTCAGCCCCCCTTGTCCCATGTCCCACGTCTTACACTGCCGTGATTGGGTCACATCTGCTTTGTAGAGTCTGGACGTCCTGGTGGATCGTGCCCATTTTATAGATGGGCAAACCGAGGGCCACCGATTGGACGGTGGCAGGATTGGGCTTCGGACGGCTTTCTCTTGAACAGCTGAGTTTTGGGTCCACAGGACTTTGGTCTGTGGACATCCTTGGGAGTTGGGATTGGACCAGGGTCTGGCAAAAACAAGGGACAAAGGTTCCCTGGTCCTCAGGGCTGGAGAGTGAGCACGTGGGGCTGGCTAGCTCGTCCTGTCCCTCGCTGTCTGTTCTTGCTTCTGTGTCTTCTCCGGGAGCTCTGCATCTCGCCTGGCTCAGCCCCTCCTGCCTCCTACCCTAAACTCTGGCAGGCTTCAGCCCACCCCCTGCCAGCAGGGCAGTTTGGGCTCTGGAGACCCCAACGTATCCACCTTTCCACCTGTCAAAGGGTTTGGGTGCTGTACTTCTCTGAAAGTCTTTCCAAAGGTCCTGGAATGATACGTTGCTTGCAAGTTGTTGAACACATTCCTCTACATAGGAGGAGTTGAGAAATAAATTACAAGGACTGTCCGGAATGCAGCTCAGCCACCGCAGGAGGGGCTGGGAATTAGAGCTGGCCTGGAGCCCTGGGGTCACCCCAGTGGACACAGGCTGATCCCCCTGCTCCTGCAAAAGCTCCGGAGCGAAAGTCAGATTCTTTGGGGCTGCGTGTCACTCCTCCGCATTTGCCAACTAGTCTAGGCTGAAGCTTGTTTGGATTTATGGGATCTGGGGAGAGTGTGCAGAATGGTCTTCGAAGGGGGATGAGAGCTCTTTTTTTTTTTTTTTTTTTTTTAATGTGTCCTGTGTGGTTGGTTAATGAACCTTCTCTAAGGTCAGTTCTAGGCAGGCACTGGATTCAGGGTAGAATATTGACTTTCGAGGAGCTCACAGCCCGGAGAGAGATAGGCCAGTGGGGCGATTGTCCCAGGGTGCTATGAAAAAACTCAGGGAGTAACTGGATGGTAACTGATGGTGGAGATTGTAGCAAGAGACCCTCCTCAGAGAGGTGATGTCAGAGTTGACATTTTCTGTGGGTGGAGAAACGGGCTGGACTGGTGTTCCAGGCAGAGGACATCGCAGGTGCAAAGGCAGAGAGGCATGAAATAGCCAAATGGGTTTCTAGAACAGGTCCCCCAGGGTCCCACTTGGGCTGGAATTTGCAGAAACTGGATGACCCAGGACCTTGAATGCTGGGTAAACGGACTTGTCCTTTATCTGGGATCTGAAATAGTATCAGACTGGGTTTGGGGGACAATAGTGGGGAAGCCTGGCACACCTGGAGGCCAGGGAGTTCCTGATGGTGAGTGAGGAACTAAGCTGGGAGTCCAGGAGACAGAGAGTGGCTGGGCCACCGCTGGGCAGAGAACAAAGCATTTTCCGTGCCAGTGAGTCTTGCCCTGTAAACACGGGGTGACAGCCCTGACATGCTGTTCAACAGGTACGATACACAGGCCATTAATTCTCTGGCTTTGACCTCCCTAAGTGCATGCAGCCCCAGCTTCTTTAGGGTGAGGGCTGCAGGGTTTCCCTTCCCTCTTCTCCTGGTTGGAGGCTACCTTTAGAAACCTGAGCCAAGGCCGAAGCTAAGGTTAGGGGTTCCAGAAGTTGAGGAGTCTGGGGTTGGGGGGGAGTCAGACACGGCTGCATGCATCTAAAAGCTCCATGGGGTTTGGCCAACCAACTGTCTCTTACAAAAACCCACATGCAACTACCCACCCCCCCAGAACAATGAAAGAGGCAGGTGAGGAGGGGGATACTGGCAGAGTTGGGGGGCTCTATTAGATGATAAACCATGGTGGCTCATCACCGTGGTCAGGCACCAGAATTACTTGAGAGAGGGGAGGTGCTTTTAAAAAATTCAGATTCTCAGGCCCAGCCTGGACTGGGGGGAACCTGGGAATCTGTATCTTCTCAAGTTTCCCATGTGCTTTTTAAAAAAGTAGCTTATTTTTAAGTGAAAATCTAATTTACATGTGGCGAAATGTGAAGATACTGTTACAGTTCAATATGTTTTGACAAGTTTATGTACCTGTAAATTGTAAATATTTCCACATCTGCCTCCCAGAGGTGACCACTTACTGGACGGTTTTGCCATGCCTGGAACTTCATGTAAATGGGATTGCATGATGCACGCTTCTGTGTCTGGCTTCTTTCCCTCTGCGCAATGTGTTTGCAAGCTTTTCTTGTTGTGGAGAATATTGATAGTTCCTTTTTTTTTTCTGTTTGTTTGGAATTTTTGCACGGGCCGGCACCAGGAATTGAACCTGGGTCTCCAGCATGGCAGACGAGAACTCTGCCATTGAGCCACCGTGGTGTGCCCTCGATAGTTCCTTTTTAATGACTGAGTAGTATTCTTTTGTATGAATATACCCCATTTGTTTATCCATTTTCCTGTTGGTGGTCATTGGTGTGATTTCCAGCTTGGGGGCTGCAATGAATAAAGCTTTTATGAACATTCTTGAACAATTTTTTTTTTAATCCTCTAACAGTGGAGCTTCTGGGTCAGAAGGTAGGTGTATAGTTAATTTTATAAGAAACTGCCAAACAAATCTTGCAAAAATAATATGCCTCAGCAAAATAAAACTGATATTTTTTCCTCTGACCTGCCAGACCCCTTCTCTTAGCCTTTCAGATGAAAAGAAAGTATAAATAATCTAGTGTTCAGTCTGTCCATCTGACTATCTACCTGTCACCTAGCTATATCTATCTTTCTATCATCATCATCATCATCATCATCATTATAAAGACCTCTAAGGCTATACATTTTCCTCTGCTTACAGCTTTAACTGCATCCCTCAGGTTTCTATACAGAAGAATATTCCTTTCTTTTATGACCCTCTAGATCAGTTGTCATTTCCTCTCTGTTTTGATTTCCTCTTTGACCCGGTGGGTTTGGGTTTGTTCCGCAAGCTAGCTGTAGTTCTGTTTTTGTTTTTGACAGACTGACATTTCACTATTCTTGGTTATGCCACTTGCTCCGTTTCAACAACAGCAGACCATTGCGAATCTGCCACATGTAGGAACGTATAGCTCTCCCAGGGCCATTCTGAACCTCTACATTTAGGAGCCACTGAGCTGCTCTGGTTTGTCTTAATCACCCAGGAGTGCTGCCAGCTCGGGGAAGGAAATTCTCCTTCCCAGTGACTTTGAACTTGCACCAAAGGGTGGGCAAAGGAAGAGCTCAGACCCATTCGGGGCTCAGAGAAGAGAAGGAGCTTATGTTTAGTGAGCGTCCGCTACATTTTCTCTCCCTTTCTGCCTTTAACCCCTGCACCTGCCTTGTGAGTGCGGGCTGTTACCTCCATTTTATAAGTGAGCTTGTCAAAGCTCGGAGAAGCAACCTACCCCTGCTCACACAGTTAGAAAAGAGAATTTGAAGTGGAGTCCACCTGCCACTGAGGCTCACCTCTGCTCTTACAAACATTTCTTGATCACCTACTTGTGTGTCAGGGCCAGGAGGGCAGGGATACATAAATAAAGTGGCCCCTACATGGAAGTAGCTCTCAGTTTTTGCAGGGGGGAGGGGGGCGGCAAGCAATAGGAGAGGAGATCTTTATCTGGAGGAGGTTAAGCAATAATTCCAGGCGGTTTATGCCAAGGGCAAGCAAGCCTCCAGGCCCAGAGCTGCAGTGGAAGGTCAGAGGGAGGGTCACCCTGTGGCAGTGGAGTTTGGTAACTTTTGAGACCTTGGGATCTCCACTGGATTGGGACTGAGACCCCAAGAGAAACAGGGAACATTTTAGATCTGTAAAAGCCAAAGGCCCATTGTTCACAAATTGTTCCCCACCACCACCACCACCCAGTTCCACCCCGGGACGGATTCAGGGATTACATAAAGCTCCTCTTTCCCACAACAGTGTTTTTGCCTCCCCCTCAAATTTCTGACAGCCCCCCTTATTGCTCTCAGACCCTGATTTTATCACAGTTAATGGGGAAAATGGGGAGAGGGCGAAGCTGTAGCGAGTGGAGGAGATCCCTTAGTGTTTGGCTGTTCCCAAGATATCCCAGAATCCTGGCTGGGGATTTCTGGAAAGTAGGAGCTCCTGCTCCGAGACACATGCACGTGCGGCCTGGGACATGGTGAGCAGCTCTGGTCACTGTTTGTAGACTAGAATCGAGGAGAACCGGCTTTTGGTCCTGAGGACAAGGGCTGCCCGCCTGCCAGCACCCTCCTCCCTTAAATGGGTGTCTGAGCTGGCCTGCATTGGAAAGCCGGAGAGCTGAGTTCTCATCCTGATCTGCTCACCTTGGGCCCTCCCTGGTGCCCTCTGAGCCCCGGTTGCCTCATTAAGCGGTGGGGTCTGACCACTTAATGTGTCAGATCCCCTGTGCTAGGACATTTTGAGTGTCCTGCCCTTTTCCAAGGCTTTTAGCAGAATAAAAGTGCTAAATGATTCAAGTGGTTTCATAATCCCTCTTCCAGCCAAAAGCCCTTAATGCCAGGAGGCCAGCAGACTTGGTGGGGGTCAGCGATGCGGTCAAGGATCCAGAAGAAGGCTGTCCCGAGGGCTCTGCTTTCTTGGCTCCACAGCCTGTCTGCACCTGGAGAGAAGGGCTACTCGGCTCTGATTGGGACTCTGACATCATGACTTCAAGGACATTCATTCCATCCCCTGATAGAACTTGGTATCTCCTTTCCAGCTTGGACATCACCTCGGCTCAAGGCAGCAGCTTCCTGACCAGTCCCTGTACTTCCTGGGCACCTCTCTGTACAATCGAGGGGCCAGCTCTGAGCAGCCCACTGACCTGCTCAAAAGCCTTCTTGGCTCCCTAGTGCTTTCTAAAATCAAGTCCCAGCTCCTTAGCCTGGTTTTTGAGGCCCCTCGTGATCTGGCTTCTGGCCAATGTTTACCTCCTTCTGCCACAGATTCTTTCCTCTCCCCTTGGGGTATGTCTGGTGGCTCTTCCTAGGCTCAGCAGCAGGGCCTCCCGTGTCCATACAATTACCTCAGGGCTGCAAACTCCTTCCTCCCATCTCTCCTTATCCCTGCCCTTCAAAGGAGCTACCTGCTCTTTGAAGCTTCCCTTGAGCTCCTTGTCAATGCCTGTAAACCCTAAAAAAAAAAAACAAAAAAAAACAGATTACCTGAATTAAAGTAGGCTCATTCTCTACCTGCTCTGACCCCTGTAGCCCTTTCTCTGGCCTGAGCTCAGAGCTTTATGGTCTTACATTGTACCCATCCACCTTGACTTATGACACCTATAGGGGAAGGACTGATGTTCGAGCATCCAGCACAGAGCCTGGTATGCAGTAAGTGCTCAGCATAGAAATGAAGAGCATCTGACTCCCTCTACCCCAAAATGAGAGCCTATACTTTTTATGGTTGAGTGACTCAAGGCTTAAAATTATGTCCACCTATCCACTATCCATCCCACCATCCCTCCTTGAAAATTATATCTACCCATGTACCATCCATCCCTCCCTCCACCTGTCTATCCATCCCTCTCTCCCTCTATCCATCCATCCATTCGTCTACCCACCCATCCATCATCCTTCATCCATGCATCCATCCATCCATTCATCTATTCATCCATCCATCCATCCATCCATCCATCCATCCATCCATCCATCCACCCATCCATCCATCCATCCATCCATCCATCCATCCATCCATCCATCTTCCATCATCCATCCATCTATCCACCCATCCACTCCTCTGTCTATCCATCCATCCATCCATCCTTCCATCCATCCATCCATCCTTCCATCCATCCATCTATCCACCCATCCATCCATCTATCCACCCATCCATCCATTATCCTTCTTTCCATCTAGTATTTAGTTGTTCCAGGTCTTGACCTAGGCCCTGCAAAACTGATGGTGTGGCAGGAGTGATGGATGTTAAACAAAATATTTCATACAAATGATGAATGAATTATAAGAGGAGCCCTTTTAAAATCACAGACCCAGTACCAGGCACCAGGACACCAGGGATAGGTTGCCCTTGGCCTCTGGCGTGTTGTGTGACCTAGGTGAGCCCCCCCTTTCCTGGTCCTCAATTTCCTGTCCAGGAAAGGTGGCCTGGCCCTGCTTTGTTTTGGGGGTAAAACCTTCTCTGTGTCATGGGAATGTACACTGTCCCTGTCACCACGTGGGGTGCTGCCCTGTGGATTCCCTTTAAGGAGGCAGTTATCTTCTTGTTTGTTTTTCAAAATGTCTTGGCCCTTGGTCTGAAAGGAAGCATCCAGATTTGGGGACTGGAGTTTCCATGGATGTTCTGAGCAGAGCTATAGCAACGAACTTTTAGAAAGAAACATTTCCTCCAGAAACAATGTCAAGGTTTCTTCCACCAGTGGTAGAAGAACATAAATTAGAACAGACCTTAAAAAAAGAAAAGACAAGAAAAGCCCAAATGAGCAGAGTTTATTTCCTTGCCTTCCTCTTCTTACCAGTGGAAGGCGGGCTTGTTTTAAAGTACCATATCCCAAACCTGAAACAATTTATCAGTCCCTGCAAAGTGGCCTCCAAGAGGTGGCTTTGGCCCATAGGTGTATTTTGTCTTGTCCATGAGAGTTCTATAAATTTGAGCTAATATTTTTTAAATGTGGGTTTTTTGGGGGTTTTGTTTCTTTTGATATGTGCATCTGGTTGTCTGGTTTCTCTGGACACAGTGGGAAGAAATAGCAACCCTGGGCCCTCCTTCCCACCTGGCAGCTTGTCACTGGTGTTGGGGATTGGCCACCACCTCAGATGAGGCCTGGGCTTTCCAGGGTGGTCCCCACCTGCACGCTGCTTCCTCAGTGATGCCGTGGCCTGGCCCTACAATTATTGCTATGTGCACCCTATAGCAGGAAGAGCAGTGGCCAAGGAAAGAACATGGCACTAGGAGTCAGAAGACCTGAGCTCCATCCCAGCCTCTGTCACTGTCACACCACGGGACAAGGGTCAGATGCCCATACTGACCTCCAATTACTCTGTTCCATGAAGTGGGTGTCATAAAAATAACACTGCCCTGCTTCAGCCCCACCAGCCTCCTCACTGTTCTTCAAACACACCAGGGGCACCCCTGCCTCAGGACCTTTGCACTGGCTATGCCTTCTGCCTCCACCGTCCTGCCCCCAGAGCCTCTCGTGGCTCACCCACTTCCTTGCAGGCCTTTGCTCAGATGTCACTTTCCCAGTGAGGCCTTCTCTGTTCAGTGTATTTGTTGACTCCCTGACTCTCCCAACTTTGACCCTCTTGAGGGCAGGAGTCTTGCCCAGAATCAGGAAAGGTGCTTGGCATCCCTCAGCATCCCAAATGGGTGGCTGGAGAGAGGGAGGGAGGAAAGGAGGGAAGATGGCTGCTCAATTGTGCAGTGCACAGCAGGGCCTGGCACAGCTAAGCATTCAATCTGTGTCTGCTGTGTCCATTCTTATCTGGCTTTGGTCTGGGGTCAGTGGACACTGGGGCACCCCCGCCAGTGTCCTGAAGACCAGGCCTTGCTAACTGTAGCATCCCGCAGACATGGAGCCCCAGTTATTGCTCCAGATCATTTGACAGTTAAATGCAACATAGAAGAAAGTGATTCATGAGCTTGAACTTTGCTTTAAATCATCAGCCGCTTGAATGGGAGACGAGTTCTACTTCTCTATTGACACTTGGGTGTGCTGGATTTATGGATTTGTTTTTGGTGCCAACCTCTCCCATTTTCCAGGCTGAGTGTCCAAGACTGGGGCAGGTGAAATCCACATGGCCCCCATACCGTGAGGCGTGACACAGGGGTTGCTCACGGCAGCCCCTGCCCCGGGCTGGATGACAGCTCTAGTCAGATGCCACCTTCTCGGGCAGGGCTGTTCCGGTGTCTGCTTCGAACCTCCAAGGGGTTTGCTCCAAAACCAAGCCCCAAGCCCCTCATGTCAGGGGCAGCCCAAACACCCCAAATCCGAGACCTGAAATGTTATTTTCAATATATATAAATCTATACATAGATATATAGATTTTTTTTTTTTTTGCGTGAGCAGGCACCAGGAATCAAACATGGGTCTCTGGCATGGCAGGTGAGAACTCTGCCTGCTGAGCCACTGTGGCCCGCCTTGTTTGCAATATATTTTGTTTCCTTGGCTGACGGTGGCCGAGCCCCGGAGTCGAGCCTGGGGACGGGTACATACCTGACCTGGCGGTACTGCTGCCCTCCTGAGCTGCAGAGGGGCCGGCCATTAGTTTGGAGGCTGAGAGACACCGGGGAATTTTGCGTTCCCTCCCTCGACATTTCATTACCCCTGACCTCTGCTTGTCCTAACTCCAGCTTGGGCTGCAGAGGCTGGGAACAGCCAGCTCCAGGACTTGTTTGGTTACATCTTGTCTCGGTCTCGGGACGATTTAACAACAACAATAACAATAACAAAATTATTACTGCCAGCTGTACTCAGACTTGAACATGTGTAGAGTCATCTGGGAATCTTGTTAAAATGCTCCTTCCAGTGCAGCAGCCTTTAGGTTCGGTGTTTCTAACCAACTCCCAGACAATGCTGATGCTTCTGGTCCAAAGACTATGCTTTATAAAGGAGATAAAATAACTGTGCTTTCTAAGCCAGGCCCTGTGCTTGTTAAGCATCATCTTGAATCCTCCCACTTTGCAGATAGAAAAAAAAAAAAGCCCAGGCCCCAGAGAGGGCAAGAAACTTACCCGAGATCACACAGCTGGGCAGCTGTCGAGCCAGGCCCTCTCGGCCAGGGCTACCTTGGAAAGGATGCTGGTGGGGAAGCCGTTTCCACTGAACATTGTCCGTGTTCCAAAAGCCACAGGAGGCGTTTCAAGGCAGCCAAGTCGGATGTAAATCAAGGAGAGCCCTGGCAGCCAGGCAGTGCTGACAGCGGGGCAGCCACGGGGCAGTGGCAGGACAAGACCCGCGGCGGGATTTGGTGCTGGTGCATTGCCTGTGATTGGGGAGCCGTCGGGAGATGTTCACGACTCCTGGAAGACCAGTGAGGGGCCTGCTGGAGGCCAAGGCGGCACCAAGGCGCTCCTACAGCCTCCCCCACTGTTTAGACAAATTCCAGGGTAGAGGGCTGTTTGGGAGGGTGAGATGGGGTGGGCGTAATTGTTTATAAGTGGCTTCATCCTTGAAACCACGTGGGTGTTTTCTTTAACGGGGGGCCTGCTTGGACGACAGAGGGCCCGTGGTCTCCCATCTGGCTGGAGATTTATTTTTGCACCAGGCACCGACCTTCAGGGACTGGGAAGAGTGGAATAGAGATTTTTCAGTCTTGCTCCTGGAAATGAGGTCCCTGGGCCACCTAGGTCTCACCAGGGAACTGGTTAGAAAAGCAGAATCTCGGGCCCTGACCCAGCCCTGCTGACGCAGCCTCGATGGGGAGGGGGTCAGGCAATCTGTGTTTTAACAAATCTTCCAGGCAAATTGGATGCAGCCTGGACTTGGAGAAGGGCTGATTTCAACATCTAGGTTGTATGGGGTTGGGGGCAGAGTTCAGCCCTAACTTTTGCAAAGGACATGTGATAGCTGGAGTGCTCGCACTGCAGGGGACCTCAGATGTCCTTTCACCCGCTTGCCTCCCCTATTTTTCCTATGGGCTGAGCATCAGAGATAGAGGGATTATGCATAAAAGTAGGCAGAGTATAGATCCATGGTTGCAAATGGCAGTAATCAGTTCAAACTAAAGCAAGCGAAAGAGTATTTTTATTGACTCCTGTAACTGAAAAGCCAAGGGTTATTCTTCAGGCATGGCTCAGTCCAGGTGCTTTGGGGTCAGCCGCCCAGAACCCACAGGAGTGGGTGTGGGTTTGGGTCTCCAGATAGACGAGACACGGGCTCATCCCCATGACTCCAGGTTATCTATCCTTCTCTCTGAGCTGGGCTGGCATCATGCCTCTGGTAAATCTCACCCCAGGCAGAATTACCTTCTCCTTCTTCTGCCACTCCAGAGCAATTCCAGTGCTTGAAATTGTGCTTTAAATATATTAACTCCATCTTTCCCTTTCCCCTTTCCTTCCACCCTTTGGTATAGTACAGAATAGCCAAGTACCTGTTGCCATGTCCCTGCCACACATACACACACGGCAGATCTTGCAAATCTGCCCCAGACTGCACACAGCCCCACTCCACCCAAACGATAAAGCCTCGATGGTACCTTGTCATGTTTTCGTTCACCAGGCGTAGTGCCAGGCTTAGCATGGCTTGTTCACTGCTGCATTCCCAGGGCTGACAACAGTGCCTGGCACATAATATTTGCTCAGTAAATTGTTGAATGTGGGGGCCATAGCACAGTAATGAGGATACGCCATTTGGGGGAGCTGTGTGGATTTCGGGGACCCATGTTAACTGACTGGTGATTGTGGGTGTTTTTGAGTCCCGGGGGAGGGCTCCAAGGGCAAGCCTGCAGGTGTGAGAGGTTGATGAAGTGAGGGTTGGAGAAGTGAACAAAGAAGGAACCAGCGCTGGGGGCGCCTCTTTGCGATCCCACCTCTCTTTGCTAATCCCAGCTGAACTGTTCATTGAAATGTAGGGAACCTTTTCCTGGTTTTCCACTTTTTTTCTGTTCTGGGAAACTCGGAAAACCTACCAGCTTCAAGACAAGTAGCTTCCCTAGTGGAATGGGAGGCAGAGGTAACTTCCCCCATTTGCATTTCTTCCCAAACCGAGTTCCAAAGAACAAGAGGTGTTCTATTTAAAAAGAGACAGAGGGAGAAATCTGGGGCCATCACATTTGGGGACTGCTTAGCCCAGCAAAGTTAAATAGGCTTCTTTGGCACAGGAGTTCTCAGATCATACACATGTGCTCTAACTATTGTTCAGCCCTCATCATCCAGGAATCTGGGGTTCTGAGAGGCCCAGGTTGGGTGGCAGGCGGCCCAAGGCCTGGGTGCAGGGGCAAACTGTCTGTGAGTGCATGCCAGTGTGTGTCTCCGTGCAAGTGTGAATGTGCGTATGGGAATGTCTGTGTCTGACCCGGAGGCTGCGTGTGTCTCTGAGTACACTTGTGCATGCATGTGTGTGTCTGTGTAGGAGGGTGTGTGTGTACATGTGAGTCCAGCGTATGTCATGTTTTGTGGCCGCATGTGGGAAGAGGACGTGAAGTCTCTTGCAGGGTCAGACTCTGACAGAATCTTCTTTTCTTTCCTTCTTTGCAATAGGTCCAGAAACACAGCCTTTTCTGAGACTCCAAAACGTAAGTGACACTTTGACCTCTCTGGTGGCGTCTGTGTCTGACCACAGGTGGCTGGGGGTAGGGGGTGGGCCTCAGAAACTCGGGGTCTCTTCCCGGCTCCAGGAGGAGAGGGTAGACACCCCCCGCCCCAAGGTCTGAGGACCTTGTCCATGCAACACCTCTGGGTGGCGTGTCCCCAGGTCCGGGTTGGCTACCTGGGCCCGCGCCCCAGCCTACCTGTGCCAGGGAGTCAGCCCTGCCAGATGGACTGAGCACTGGTTTAGGAGTCCTTGCCTGGGTCCCTGTCCTTGCTTTGCCACAGAATGGCCTTGGGCAAGTTCTTTGCTCTATTCTCAGCCTGTTTCTGTGTTTGCAAACAGCAGATAAGGAGGCCTTTTTTTCTACCTTGCTTTGCCCAGTGTGGTGATGGGGTCTCCTCCAGGTGGATTCTGAAGGATTAGGTATCAGGTGCACGATGAAGGGAGAACTTGGCTTCTGGCACAGCAGAGTGTCCTAGGAACCAGGGCTTTTACCACCCTTGTACCTTTATTAAACATTTTATTAAAAAAAAAGAAAAAGAAAACCTTCAAAAAAGTTGCAAAAATATGACAAAAGAATTTCTGTATACTCTTCACTTAAGGTAACCCTATTGCTAACATTTGCCTTACCTCTCTCCCTGTTCAGTATATGCTATCAAAATAGTCACATTACCATTAGCCACTTTTTGCTGAATCACGGGGCGTAACTTGTAGACAACATGCCCCTTTACCTCTAATCCTTCAGCGTGTATTTTGTAAGAACAAGGCCATTCTTTTATATAACCACAGCCCAGTTATCAACCCCAGGACATTTAACATTGACACAATTCTGTTACCTAATCTGCAGAGCTAATGGCATTTTGCTGATTATCTCAATATCTATAGCAAGTCTTTTTTTTTTTTTTTAACTTTTTGAATTGTATAATATATATACAAAACAAAGAAAGAAAAAAGCAATAAATTTCAAAGCACATTGCAACAATTAGTTGTAGAACAGATTTCAGAATTTGGTAGGGGTTACAACGCCACAATTTTAGATTTTTACTTCTAGCTGCTCTAAGATACTGGAGACCAAAAGAAATTTCAATTTAATGATTCAGCACTCATACTCATTTGTTAAACCCTACCTTCTCCGTGTAACTCCACCATCACCTTTGATATTTCTCCCACTCTTTAGGGGTATTTGGGCTGTGCCCATTCTGACTTTTTCATGTGGGAAGGGGCTGTCGATAATGTGAAATAGGGGGATGGAACTAGTTGATGTTCTGGAGAGGCTGGCCAGAACCAGATATCTGGTCCAGAGACCTATCTGGAGGTTGTAGGTTTCTGGAAAGTTACCCTAGTGCATGGAACCTTTGTAGAATCTTATAAAATGTCCTAGGTGTTCCTTAGGATTGGCTGGAATGGTTTTGGTTGGGGTTTGGCAAGTTATGATAGGTAGCAATGTCTAACTGAAGCTTGTGTCAGAGTGACCTCCAGAGTAGCCTCTATTTGACTCTATTTGAGCTTTTGCAGCCACTGATACCTTATTTGTTCTATTTCTTTTACCCCTTTTGGTCAGGATGGCATTGTTGAACACAGGGTGTCTACAGCAGGTTTTTAAAAATTATTATTATTATTTCCGTGAAGGGTCCAACAGTGTTTTTCAAATGGGGGTTCATGGGGCGGGAAACTGCAAGTGCTTTGTTCACCCCAATTTGGAACGTGGCTTATAACCATACAGGCTTTCAAAGTCTCCTCATCACGGCTCTCAGGAGTCCTTTCTGGAAGAGTAAACCAAAGAGGGCTGCTTGGAGGAGGCATTAGCCCGGCCTGAGAGCAAACCTGCCTTCTATGACCAGATGCAGGGCGTGCGCCTGAAACTGAAACCAAACTTTCACAAAACAAAACCCACATTTGCTCTCTCCAGTGTTCTCTTCGGTTCCATGAAAATTATAGTTGTCGTCCTCTAATTGATTTCTCTGGAATTTGAAAACCCTGGCTTCCTGGGCAGAAATATTTATGGAACTTGCCCCAGCCAAGTTCCTCCCTGTCCTGGGAGTCCCAGGTTGATTTGGGAGTGGGGATGGGGTCACCTGTGAAACCAAGACTAAGAGAAAAGCTGTTCCGTGGCCCCAGTGACCTGGCCTGCTGCCCCCAGAGGCTCGACCCCTCCATCCCATCCTGGCCATCCAAGTCCCCCCCAGGCTGGGTGCCCTGTCAGGACACCAGCGCTGGGGAAGCATCAGCACCCCCCCTCCCAAACTCAGACAGCTCTGAACGCTTCCCTGACCAGCTGTCTAGTGAGCGTGGAGGTGATCCATCCACCTCAGCCTCTGCAATCCTTTTCCCAGCCATAATGAATGTCAGTAATACTAAATCATTAACATTTATTGAACTCTCAACTGCATGTGCAATCTGGGACTAAGAAGCTTTATGTAGAACCCGTTTTCTCCCACAACAGCCTTACAATGAGATAGGTACTCTTGCTCCTTTTCGTGCAGGAGAAATGAACTTATTGAGCACCTGCTGTTTATCAGGCACTGATAAAAACTTTATGCACCCATGCAGTCCTCACGATAGCCCTGACGTGGACACTGATGTATCCTCCATTGTACAGTTAGGGAAACTGAGGCTCAGAGAGGTCAATCAACTTTCCCCCCAAGGTCTCCTAGTTAGGAAGGATTTGAACCCCAGGTAACTGACCCCGGTGCTCCCACTGTGCAGCATTGCCCTCCCCTTTTCCTGCCCCACACTCGAGCTGGGTGCAGTCTCCCATTCCAGCCCCTTCTCGAGACCTTGCTGCTGGTTAATAAGTAGCTGAGGGCAGCCGGGAGAAGAGCCGACTGCTGCTGCAAAGCCAGAATGTGAGTTCTGCTTCCAGATAAAGAGAGTCTTGTGCAAGGGGCCCCAGCCCCCACCCGGGGCAGATGGCTTTATAGGCAATAAACAGGTAGAGCCTGGCCACTGTTCCTCTTTTTCGAGGCCTGCTGATCCATCTGCACTTGCCTGGGGGAACTCGTTTTACAGGAGCGCTGCCTGATGACTGAGAGGCCAGTTTGCTCTCAGGCCGGGCTGGTGCCTCCTCCAAACAGCCCTCTTTGGTTTATTCTTCCAGAAAGGACTCCCTGACATGGCAGGCAGCGGGGTTTGGAGGGGGCATCTTAAGAGGAACAGTGTAGAAAGACAGAAGCTATTACCTCACCAGAGTCTAAGGTCAGTGGGTGTGCATCATCCTCATTGGAGCCTCTGACCTCCAGGTTTCCATCCAAGTAAGGGTCGATGATAATGGCCCATGAGCCTCTCACAGGGTCAGGCGTGGCTGAGAGGAGATTACGGACAGGTGGCCGTTTGTCGCTCGTTCAGTAGTACCTGAGTTAGTATTTATGAGCCAGCTCCCTCCACCCGCAAATGATCCCTGACAGGGGATAACCCATGGAGTGGAAAATCTATGGAGCTTGGGAGTCAGATGGTCCCAGGTTCACTCCAGGCCAGCTGCGTGACCTCAAGGGGAGTCACTCAACGTCTCTGAGCCTCAGCTTCCCTACCTGTAAAATGGTACAGCAGCAGCACCCAAGAAGGAAAACAAGCTTGGGACCAGGGGCGACTGCACTGTTTTGTGGTCACAGTGTGTGTGTGTGTGCGTTTAACTTTTTATTTTGAAATAATTTCAAACCTGCAGGATAGTTGCAAAAATAATACAAAACCCATGCAGAGAACCCCAACAGACCTCCTCCCCAGATACTCAGATTTACCCACGTTAAGTTCTTACCACATTTATTGTATCATTCTGTCTATCCACAATGGAACTTTGAAGTCCCCAATGGGCTTACAGTATCAGAGCCAAGCACCCCAGGTAAAATTTCTCATGCTGTCATCCAGGCGGGGTTCCTTAGAGCTTCCCGACAGCTGACAGCCTCGGGTCCGAAGTGCCTTGGGACTGGGTCCAGTCCTTCAGGGAGAGAGGACAGCTTTAGCAGTCGGAACCTCTCCGTGTTGCCTCTCCCCTAGGAGTAGGGAGTGTGTGCTAGCAACAAACAGACCTGCCATTTCCAGTGTCCTCCCGAAATGCCACCTGCTGGCTTCAGCCTCATGAAGCAAGAACCGCCACCTCCGGGCTCACTTCCAGGAAAGGCTGAGACATTTATAAAACATTTATTATTTGTTTACCTGGATTATTAAAGTAATGCATTTCAAAAAATATTTTTAATGAGAAATCTTCACGCACATGCAGTGCACACGTGGTGTACAATCAGATGTTCACAATATCATCAATAATTATGCATTCATCACCAGAATCAATTTTTGGAACATTTGCATTGCTGCAGAAAAAGGAAAAAGAAAAAATTCATGCATACCATACACCTTACCAGGTAATACATAGATAAATTTTTTAACACGGAAAATTCGGGAAGCACAGAAATGCTGAAAGGAGAAAATAGAATTCACCTTTTTTTCACCACTTAGTAGTTAATTCTGGTGTGTTCTAACACGGCATTCATAAAGGTCTCTGTAAATGTAAATTATTTGAATTTTCCTTTTCCAAAGTGAGCTCGCTCCTTGCATATGTTAATGTGGGAGTCTGCTTTCCCCCAACTTTTTCTGGGTCCTCAGTTTTCTAAGTCAGAGGCGGGTGAGCTTTTCGTCAGGGCCAGGTGGTATATATGTAAATGAATGGATGTGGCTGTGTACCAATAAAACTTTATTTATAAGAACAGGCTCCTAGATTTGGCCTGGGAGTGGGGGACTGCAGTTTGCTGACCCCGTCCCTGTTCTAAGGCGTGATTTTGAATGGCTGCCTAAAAGTGAAGCATTCCAGTTTCGTAGTTTATTCCTGGTTTCTCTTTCTTGTAAACCACTCTGCAGCGAACATCTTTGAGTAAGAGTCACACACATTGGAGTTGATCAAGAAATTGGAATTGTGAGGATAAAAGGAGTGAACATGTTTAAGATTCTGGACTCATGTGGACAAATCATTGATTCTCCAGAAATTGCCCTAATTTACACTCCTACCCGTCATTCATTGACAGCCTTCACAGCAAGTTGGGGGCGTCTCCCTGGGGATCTCCTGTCTTCAGGGCTTCAGGAAGCAGAAAATTCAAAACAACCTCCCAGAGAAGCAGTTCCCAGTTCTCCAGTTTCTTGCACTTGGGGACAAAACATAAACACCCAGGGAGCAAGAAATGGCCATGAATACTGGGCCAGACTGGAAGCCTGAAGAATGGTCTTGTATTCTGCTGCTTCCTAGCTGCATGACCTGGGGCCAGTTGCTTCTCCTGACTGGGCCTCAGTTGCCCCATCTGTAAAATGGGGACGTAGCTGCTCTCTGAGTTACTTGGTGCAAATATTTCTTGTTAATATCTCTTACAAATAATGGTCATCATAAAAGTACTTCGAGGGATGATTTAAGTCACATTGAATAGTACAGGCATTTGGTGAAAGTGGTCACTCTCAAAGAAGCAAAACGAGAGAGCGGGCAAAGGAAAGCCGCTGCTTGGAAGGTCACTGCCGTGGCTGTTCTTAGGCCACACGCCTCTGAACTTCTCTGGACCATCCGATCCCTACACAGCCCAGCCTGGAGACCTCAGGGCAGAGGAACAGGCATGGTTCTGGGGACGAGAGTGTCCCACCCTTCTCAAAGGTCATGGAGTTCAGACCTTTCATTTTCCCTTTGACCTTTCCAGTCTGGGACCACTGGAGAAATTCACCCCTTTTCAGCCCCCTTCCAGCCCTGCTGAGTGGGAAAGGCCCAGCTGAGGATATCTGTTATCAGGGGAAGTTTGGGGAAAACCTGTAAGCATCTGAAAACCAAGAGTGAAAGTCTGATCATTCAGTCATGAAGAAGTTATGAACTTTGGTGATAGTGCAGACCCTGGCTGAGTCCTGGAGACCCGGAGATGAGCAAAAAGCATTCTATCCAGCCCGAGAAGTCCCAAGCCTACAGGGAGACAGATCAGGCAGGTGCCTCATCAGTGGAGTGCCCAATTCAGGTGCCCAAATTTCAGAAAACCTTCCCAGAGGTTTGAATGACAAAGAGAAGTATGCCCACTGGGCACAAGGCAGGTAAGGGGAGACAGCATGTGCAAAGGCCCTGCAGGCAGAGAGTGGAAGTGGGGAGGGGGCCTTGGGCTGCCCTAAGGAGAATGGCTTCACTTGTGTTCTGTTCTCGAAACACTGGGGAAGGAGCAGGGCGGCTGGACAAATTGGCAGTCTAGCTTGGGGACCGTGAATGCTGTGCCCAGTGGTGGGTGTTGATTCGCATGGGGAAATATCCTGGAACCAGAGGCTCTCATTTAACGATCCCAAGTGCCCCTCGCAGGTGGTTACCATCTTCTGGTTGTTTTGACAACTGGTGTCTGCTGAAGAAAACAGTCCAGCCAGCCCCTCACCCAAACACAGCACAGCCCTGAGTCCCAGGGGAAAGCCACTCTAATGCGATTTCTAACCTAGTTTTGCTGATTCACATGGTTCGGGGAGTGTGTGAAACGCTTGGCGAGGGCTCCGTTTTCAGACTGCTTCTTTGAATACCGGATGCAGAAACTGTTTACCTGGTGTTTTCCCTCCGTGATGGATCTTGACGCCTGGACGTTTATGTTTTCTGCTGCTCTTAGCGCCTCGCTTGAAGGGAAAAAGGGCATTTGTTGAACAACTGCCTGAAATGAAAGGTGGTTGCTATGTGTCAGGCAGGGAAATACTGTTTCTCTGGACAGCAAATCCAGTCGTGTGTTTTAGGGCACTTCCTCGTGTAATGTGAGATGGCCCATTTTACAGATGAGGCCACTGAGGCCCCAGAGGAAAGTGACGTTTCCTGAGGTTCCCCTTGCAGCTGGCATGTGACAGTTAGGTCCCGACTGGAATCTCGTATGGTGATGCAGCATCAGGAGAGGTGGAGCGAGGCAAAACATATGTGGGGAAACGAATCTTGCATGGGGGGTCCCGATGGAGAATTTGGGGAGCAGAGCTAGGAGAGGCAAAAAGGGGCCCTTCTCACTGATGACAGTGTCCGGGGAGGAATTATGTAGAACGTGGCCATCAGGGGGTCAGCAAGAACCGATTGACCAAATACATAGATGAGTTCATTAAAAATTAGAATGGATTTCTCCGCGATTTATAGCAGTGGCCTAAATTTCAGGTATCCTTGCCCCCAAGGAGTGAGAAAGACTCAGATCACCCAGGACATTGGGTGTGTGGGGTGCTTAATTAAGCTGATTAAGACCTGCAGGGAGATGGGAGATGGGGTAGGGAGTGAGGGGCAGGGGACAGTGTTCCAGGGAAGGGGGACCAGGGAGGGAGGTAGGGCAGTCAGGAAGGCATCCAGCTGGATTCTGTCCCCTTCCCCTCTTTAGTTCATTGGGATTAGCCACATCCCTGGACAATAACCACCTGAGGGCTTGGGCCCAGTTGAATTTCCAGTTGGCCAAAAACTTTTCCCAGGTAGGCAGCACCAGGATTTAGTGAGTGCAACAGATATACAGGACTCAAGCCATTTTTGATCCTGTAAAGGGCTTAGTGCAGCCCTCCCTCCCACATGGTTGGTGCCCAGTGAACCTTCAGCTGCTGTTATCATTGATCGTTTTATTGTCGCTTGGCCGAGGCCTGCTGTCCCCTCAGGCCAGAAGATGCCTGTGTTCTTGGCAGACTCAAGAGATTTGGTTGGATTCTGCTCCTCTCTGGTTAATTCTCAGAGTGCCATCCCCCACCCTCACCTCATGCCAGCCTCAGTTTCCTCCCATGTCAGGTGAGGGGGTGGGACTTCACGTTGGCACGGGGCATGGCAGGAAATGAGGGACCCCAGAGGCCAGTGGAGCTAAGAACCTAGGACTCCGGAGTCCATCCATTCCTCCCTGGCTGTGCAAACTTGTTCAAGTTGCTTAACCTCTCTGAGCCTCAGTTGCTCATCTCTGAAGTGGGGTGAGATCCCTCGTGTCATCGGGAGGTTGGTAAGGATGGGTATAAGGACCAGCAATGAGTGCAGAGCTGATGGTGGTGTTGAGCCACTGGCTTGGGAAATATTGTGTACATTTAAAGCATTCTGAGTGGCTTGTTGGTCTTATGGGAATCTCTGCAATTGCTATAAAGCCTCATTATCTTTGGACCAATTAGGAGGAGCATGAGCCGTCATCATCAATGAAAAGCAATTTAAGGAATTAGGAAATGTATTTTGCATGATTAAGAAAAATTAGCTAGTATTATAGAAAACGCTTACTACTTTGCCAGGCAGTTTGTTAGCTGCTATCACCATCATCATCATCTCCAGGGTCTAACAGGAGAACAAAGGGTTGCTATGGCAGTGATAGACTGGGCCCCCCCTCGTCCCCACCCTGCCTGCAATCTGTGATCCCCAGAGGAAGAAACAAGGATTACCGCTGAGGAAGGAGATGGGCAAGGCAGGGGGGATTCCAGAAAGGCTTCCTGGAGGAAGTGGCATTTGAGGCTGGAAAACTGTAGGGATGTGAATTTCAGGGCCCGGAAATAGCCTGTAAAATGCTGTGAAAAGTCCAGGGCCTTCCAGGCAACGATGTGTAGAGATGACACAACGAGTTCTGTAACAAAGGACCTATCCCCCCGCCTGGCTCTAGTTCTGCTAAGGGACATTCCCGATTGGTGGCGTCTTCCTGGAGAAGCCCCCACCCGCCCCGGGTCTGTACTGGAAGCGGGCATTGTGACCTCATGGTTGGATGATATTCTGAGGCTTAGAGTGGAGGGACTGGGCCTCTCGTGCCCTTTCTCTGGCCTCTTCTGCACCCCATTTCCCAGTGTCTTAGGGTGAGTCATGATCCGCCTGTCCGCTAGTGTTCCTGTCTGCTCAGAGAGGCCTCTGTTCCTTTACAGAATTCCTCAGCAGTGCCCTCTGTGACTCTAGCCCTGTGAGGTCACCAGCAGCTGCAGTTACCAGGGAAACGAAGGGCAGGGAGAACGTGGGGAGCCCTTCGGTGCTGCCTAATTCTCGGGGACCTGAGTGGGCTCAGTGGCCCAGCTGGAGGCCTGCTGGAGTAAGGCCATCCTGGAGGCGTCCAGCTTGGCACAGGGCATGGCTCCCCGTGCTGAGTGCTGCCCGCCCCCCTCACCACCCCCGAGCCCGGGGGCTCCTGTTTTCCCACCTCCTTGGCACACGTCCTGGCCTGATGGAGCCTCTCAGGCCCTGAGTGGACAGAAGGTAGGCGTCCGGGTGAAGAACTGTTGACCGGGCATTCCCTTGGGGTCGAGGACCCCCCTGAGATTCAGGGCTCTGGGTTTCCTAGGCCCGGGAAGGAGCTCCCCAAATAAGGAAGGAGTTGAGGTGATCCTAGGAAAATGGCAGGCGGGCAGGTAACGGAGCTGGATGTGCAGCACATCAGAGACCGAGAAGGACAGACTGCTTCTCCACCTGGGCCTCAGTTTCCCCACCTGTAAAACAGGAACCGTAGGCCAGGTTACGGGATTGAAAGCCATGAGCAGGCAGTACAATTTCAAAAAGAAGTTTGGGGCTGTGGAGTGGAGTGGCCTGACTTTTCATTTTGCCACTCGAGGCTATTTTAAAAAGAAAGTGATCCCTCGCTCTCTCCATTCTGTTGTCCAAGTAGGAAAGCCATCATGTTGGAAGGCAGGGACAGTTAGACTTGAGGGAGGCGCGCTGGTGGCCTCGTGCCCAGACCCCTTTGATTTCTCATTTGACACCAAGCCAGTGAGCTCTTCCTCCCCGACTGGCACGAATCAGCACTGGGCAGCCTCAGAATAGAAGCTCTTTGAGTAAGGAGCAACCACAGTCATTGCTGCTGTCTCCAGCCCTCCTAGGTGCAAGCAGTTCCCCGATATTTGCTCTGACGTGGATGGCTGTTGCACTATCCTTAGCCACAGAGTTTTAATGTTTATTTACTGGTGCAGCTATGCTGAGCCGTTTGCCTGCATCCGTTCGCATAAGCATCTTTCAGCCCTGTGGGGTGGGTGTTGTGATCAGCCTCATTTTATGAAAGAGGAAACTGAGGCACAGAGAGACTCAGTAGGTGGCCCAGGGTCACACAGCAAAGCCGGGATTTGAGCCCTGGTCCGCTGACTGCAGAACTCCCTGGCGGTCCCTTTCCTCTTCAGGCCTTGTGTCCTTACCTGTCAACACTGGAATGGGGTGGTTGGGTGGATCTTTCATTCAGGATTGCTCAGGCCATGTGGGGAGCAGGAGGCAGGTGCCCTGGGACCTCTGGCCAGGACCTTTGGGGGTTGAACGATCTCAGGATCTGATTTCAGCACCAGTGAGGCACTCCCCTCCTCTCCCGAAGGTTGAATTCACTATGGCCCGAAAAGTCTCAGGATGTGACGTCAAGAAAGGGTGAGGGGCGCTGCCGGGCCACTCTGCTCCAAGTAGCTGGCCCCTGGCCCCTGGCCCCTCCCGTGGCTGGCCAACCTGTCCTGCAGCCCCATTTCCCAGATCCCAGCTGAATCTGGAACTTCCATCTTCCCTGCTGGCGGGTGCTTCCACCCCAAGGGCCAGTGGATTACTCAACATTTGGTACAGGGAACTGCAGCCCTGTTCTGGCCTCCTGCTCCTTCCTTGGGCTTTCTGCCTGCTCCTGGGCAGCATCCCCACCCACAGACTGCTCAGTTAAGTGATGGCAGCTTTCCACCTCCATTCTCGTGTAGATCCCCAGGGAGCCACCAATCCGTGGGACTGTCACTGCTCAGCCAAGCAAGTGTAATGGTGGGGTTCCCGGGGTCCCCAGGTCCTGCTTACTCTGCAGGAGAGGAGGCCAAGGCCCTCCAAGGTTCTGGCAGAGAAAGTCAGAGCAGAAGGGTCAGCAGGGAGGAGGCTGGAGGGTTGGGGATTGCCCTGAGTTTTGAGGCCAGTGTGGCCGAAGTTTGCATCCTGCTTCTGGCTTCTCCGTGAGCATTGCCCCACCCCCACCCCCTTCGTTTTCTCAGCTGCAAAAAGCCTTTGCCCGCCTTACAATACTCAGTTAAGGCTCCCAGCAGGCCCTGGCACACAGGTTGCTTGGCCAAGGCTTGGCTTGGAGTCAAGGTCATAAGCGGTCTAAAGGAGAACATTTGTAAGTTTGGGCATTATCCTGATAGCTCACACTTGCTGAGTGTGTGCCAGGAGCCCTTCTCAGTGCTCTGTACATATTAGTGCATTTTTTGTGCTGTTATTATCCATGTTCTCTGTCTGAGGAAACTGAGGCACAGTGTGCCGTTTCCTTTGCTGGGGAGGTTGCCTGGGCAGAGAGAGAGAGAGAGAGATTGAGGGCTGTGTGTGTGGGCATGTGTTGGGAAGGACAGTCCGACACGACGGCTCCGGGCTGTTGGGGGTCTCCTGATGAGCTGGTCTCCACCACGCCTTGCTTTGCTCAACCAGTGGTTGGTTGTTGCAGAGTTGGGGTCTCACCAGGGTCCCCCGTGGCCCTTCCTGCTGTGGGTCCTGGTGCTGGGGGGCAGGGGTCTGGCATTTTAGGGACAGGTGTTTCTCCATTTGGGAGGGTCCCACTTGCCACCTCCACTTTAGGGAGAAAATGAAGGCCCAGGGAGGAGGGTTCCGAGTTCCAGGCGAGGTACCCGCAGCTCATGGCCGTCCTTGGAGGCATTGCCAGGACTGTTGCCACATCCTGGGGTGGCCTGTGGCCTACTCAGCTGGACTCTGCCCCTTGCCAGTGTGCAGAGCCACCAGGCCTTCCTTTGTCCTCAGGTGGGGTGGGATTGGGGCTCTGATATTTGCCCCTCTGCCCCCACCCCAGGATCACAACAGACGGGCTCTGCTTGGCTCCCTGGCCCCAGGTAATCCACCTGCCTTTCCTTTGTCCCTCAAACTCCTTTTCACTTCAGCAGACAGATAAAAGGAGTGTTGGGCTAGGTTCAAATCCCAGCTCAGTCACTCACTCACTAGGTAGCCTTGGTCCAGTTCACACCTCCTCTCTGAGTCTCAGTTTCCTCAGCTGTCAAGTGGGGACAAGCGAGAATGCCCATCTCTCAGGGGGTCTGTTAAGAGCAAAGAGTAGGGACCAGGAAAGCCTCGGGGAAACTGTCCAGTCTGGGGCAAGTGGTGACGGGGCTGGCAGAAGCGACCCCCAGCATGGCCCCTGCCCCTCCCCACGGTGTTCACAGAGGACACCACACACACTTGTGTGCAAGCATGCACACACTCATCACTGTCAGTCAGCAGCGATTTCTTGGATGGGTTAAGTTTGCTTTACCTCTTCCCAAGTGTTTCTCAGTTCGTGAGTGCGGTCATTTCCAACCTCACCCGATTCATTCTAAGATTCCCTAGGCCAGCTGGGTAGCAGTACACATTTCTGGACCCCTGTCCTGAAGAATCAGAGTCAGTCTATCTGGGGCGGACCCCAGGACTCTGCATTTTCAGATGGCATGCCCGGTAATTTGAAGTTCAGGCAGGCGTGAGAAACTTGGTCATCCGTCAGTGCCTCCTAAGAGTCCCGAGATTTCAGCAGGTGGACACTTTTACCTCTAATGGGACCTGTTTTGCAGATGAAGACCCTGAGGTTTCCCACGGAGAACTTAACACTTTGTCCAGTGACAGCTGGCCCTCTGCAGGTCCCAGTGCCCGGTGGGCTGGAGAAGGCAGGGAGGAGTGTGGGGTAAGCAGGAAGAGCTTCTGGGAGGAGATGACACTTGGTCAAAGGTGGCTGGAATCTATCTAGACTTAAGAGAACCCATAAGCAAACCTATAGCATTGAGGCTGGGGAGAATGAGGGGGCCCCAGAATTCAATAGGGGCAAGAGGAGAAAGGTGGAAGACAGGGAACAGGGATGGACAAGTACACTGAACCTGAGCTTTCAGGTGAGGGTAATTTAGAGGTTATTTTCCAGGTAGCTGGGAGCCACTGATAGTTCTTGAGCTGGGGGCTGACGTGGCAGGCTATAAGGGTTTGCTAGAAGTAAACCTGGCAAAGCTGGTGGAAGCAGAGGTCAGGGCATGCCTCCAAGGGAGTCCGCAGGAGCTGGGGTGGCCCGGTACTGAGACCAGCACAAATGACAGGCTATAAGAAGGCAGCACCATATTCCCAGCACGTATGCTCCGCGTGCACCATCAAAACTTAAGTAGAGTTGCAAAGAAATGTTACAGGTGACGGAGGCTGTCCCTTAACCTGGGAGGTAGTCTTCCTAGCCTTCCCTTGAGCCCACCTGCTGCCCCTGGCGTGGATTTTAACGCTGAGTTTTTCTTCTAGCCAAGCAGTATCTGCTGTTAGGCACCATCTTGTAAAGCTGGAAGTTGCTGCCGCCGCTGCTCCACCATCCGCCAACCTGACAGAATTAGATATGAATCCGGTTCACCCAGGTTTGGAATAAGAGCTTTACTTTCAGCCTCTGGTCACCCACTCCCACTGTATCTCACAGGGTTGGGGTTGTTGGGGACCTTCCCCCTCCACCACTTCCTTCACGCCTCAGTTTCCCCACCTGTGAAGCACGTTCCCTCCGGCTCTGCTGGGCTGTCTGTAAAGAGGATGCTGCTGGTTTGCACCATCGTTGCATCATCGGTTGGCTGAGGGTCAGTTTCCCCATCGGATGCGCAAAGAATTGGGATGAGATCTAGGAGGGGTCACCCCGCCCCCAATGAGCACTTAGCAAAGCCTGCAAGGGCCAGGAGAAATTTCACTTCAAAGTCTGTCATTTGCAGAAGAGGTTCAGGGAACGCACTGAAACTTGAGTGAAACGTGATTTCCTAAAGATTCAAGGCTCGTCCCTCTTGGAAGGATGACGATTCCAGTAGAGTTTTGATCATTTTTGTCGAAAGTGCTCAGAGGTGGGGGGAGAAGTTACCTCGTTTCTTCCGCGGAGGGGCTGGATCATCCGCCCTCTGTCTGGGTGGCCAGGGCGCTGTTCCGGACAAATGCGCTGGGGTTATTTTTTATTTTTGTTTTTTTTTTTTTCGCTCCAGCCCCGACCGGGATGCCCTCAGTATGACTGAGAGGTGAAGGCTGTTTGACCTGATCTTGAGTTGTCGCCAGAATTAAGCCCTGAGCTTTCTGTTCACTTAGTAAGCCAGGCGTCCAGAAACTTGCTAATAAAATGCGGTTCCCGCTCACAAGCTAGCTTGCAGACTTCGGGGCGTCCGAGGGAGTAAACAGACAATTGTGAGCAGGCTGGTAAGCCGGAGACAGAAGCGACCAGACCTGAGCAGCCCGGGGCGGGGAGGGGGGCGGGTGCTCGCCATGGGGCTGACCCGGCTGGGCTGAGGCTGGAAGATTGTCTGGGAATTAGTCAGGGTTCGCCAAGCTAAGGAGCCCAGGCGTGGGGGGCAGGAGAAAGCGCCAGCCTTGTGGCTCAGCGACCCCTGAAGGTCTTGGGTGAGTCCTGGACAGGGGAGGGTGCTGGAAACAAGGCCTCCAGGTAAGAGAAGCCAAACTCCCAGCAGCAGCTCACTCTGCTGGGGGTGCAGAGGTGGCCCAGCTCCGGCCTCAGAGGCAGACATTGCTGGTTGCTGGACAATCACCCCTCTGTTTTGCCGAATCCCAGGCTGTTTCTTTCCGCTGGTACCGAGCTCTTGTGGCACTGAACTCTGGGTGAGCGGGACCAGCAGGTGTGAGCTAGGAAGGAAGGAAGATGGCCCTTCCCAGTGGTTTAAAAGAGGAACAGTGGGGATGAGGAGGTTGTTGACAAGCAGTTGAGGAGTTATAGGGGCTGTCAAATGCCATAGGTGGGACGTGAGGTTCGTTTGACAGTCGAGGCCTGGAGAGAGAGAGAGAGAGAGAGAGAGAGAGAGAGAAGGTGACTTGCCCTCGGGGCTGTTCGCCCAAGACGCCCTGGCTGTTTCCACGGAGATGCGCCTTCCGGCCAGCCCTGGTGACGAGCTGAGGGTGGCTGGGCTGTGAGCCGGGTGTTTGGCCCCAGGCGCCTTTCTCTGACCTTGCCACTCAAGGCCTGTCTGCTTCCAGTTTCTGTAGAGCCAGGGAGGCGCTGGCCTCTGTTTGCCTTTCTTAGCCAATGGGAGAGAGAAGGATGGCTCGAGGGTTCTTACTCCCAACCCCCGCAAAGGGAAGTTTGAGGAAATGAAAACTGAGCTTTTCTATTTCCTCATCTTTCTTTTTTCGTGGTCCCCAGAAATAATCCTGCGTTCTGCAGGGCCTGCCCTGGGGCTCAGGGTTGATGCTGCCCTCACTTCTGGCAAACCCTGGGCTGCAGTGGCAGAGGGCCTGGGTGCTGGGGGAGCTGGAGGGGGGAGAAGAGTGACAGGCGTGTCGCTGGGTGAGTCAGTACCAGGAGGCAGTTGCCTGCTGACTCACCCACTCCCCAGGCTGGGCCTCTCCAGCAGCCTGACTCGGGGAGAAGGGGAAGGGCCAGGGAGAAGGGGTTTCACTGACCTCCAACCCTGTATTCCAACCCCCAGCCCCCACCAGGCTTGGGCTGGCCCCGTCTGAGCATTTTGCTGTTACTGGCCAAAACACATCAGGAAAAAAAACTGAAACAATACAAAAACCAAACCCCCAACTTCACGGACAAGTCCAGCAGCGGGCTAAAGGCGGACACAAATGGCTCGCCAAGTCAGGGCCAGGCGTTCCAGAAGCCCCCGTGTTTGCAGAATCAACAGATGTGCTCATTCCGAGCCCTGCCATCTGTTCACAGATGCACGCCCACGGAGGACCCTGTGGCATCTCTCCTTTGCCTCCTCCTCCTCCCTCTGTAGCTAAGCTTTGCCATATGCTGGAAATTTACTGAAGTGTGTTTGGGGTCCAAACCCCTCCGATAGCATCTGTGAGGTTTAACTGTTCTTGTTCTCTAGAACATCCCCTTCCCACATGCATCTGATTCCACCCAGCCTGCCCATGAGGCCCAGCTCAGAAGGGTGTAAGGTAGCCGATTCCTTAAAGCCTTTTTCGTTTGACCAGACCTGTAACTGCTACCCCTCCTTTGAACTTGTAGAATGATTTTAAAAAAATAAAACACAGTTAGCACTGTGAAGGCAGGAAAGCAACCTCCGTGTTCTCTGCAGTGTCTCTTGCCTGGTATGCAGTAGGTGCTCAATTAATGAGTGCTGAAGGAGTCAGATGTCAGTTGGGGCCTCCCCAGAGGGAGTATCGCCCCAGGTAAGTAAGTGTTGGCTCTGGGCTGGGAAGCCACTTGCCTGAGCTTGGAAGAGTGATCCTGTTCTTTCCAAAGCCATGGCTTTACCCAGGGAGAAGGGAGGAGGGGCAAAGGGAGGAGGGTGGGGTGTGGGGAGGGGGGATCCAGGCTCCATGCAGGGACAAATGTTTCCTCTGCGTTGTTCACCACAGTATTATCAGCCCTTGGCCAAGGGAAAGGAATTCCAGCCACCCATCCTTGGCTGTGAGCTCCCTCTTTGCAAAAAAAAAAAAAAAGAAGAAGGAGGCAGCCCATCCTGACATCCTGATGTTATGGGAGCTGGGGGCTCCTTGAGGTTCCAAACTCCAGCTTTACCGACTCGGGCCCCACCATAGAGTTGCAGCTGCTTCCAGAGAAGTCCCAACATAGAGGTTGGCCCTGGAATCCCCTTCCAGGCAGTGACAGACAAGCTGGGGCTTTTAGTGAGTGGGGAGGCTGAGCCCTCCTTGGGCCAGTATAAAACTCCAGAGGATCCCTCCACCTTCAGGATAAAATCCAGGTGTCTGAGTATGGTCTTCAAGGCCCCATTTCCCTCCCAGCTCTAGCACACGTCCCATTTCTCCTTGCTCTCTGCCCTACCCTGGCCTACTCTCTGTTCCTTTAACACACTTGGCATGATCTTTTGTACATGCCATCCCCCTGTCTTTGGAACCCCATTCCTCCACATCTCCGCTGTAGAGATCTCAGCTTCAGTGCAATTGAAAGCATGCACCTTGGAGCCAAGCCAAGGTTCGCATCCTAACTCTGTGATCTTGGGCAAATGGCTTCACCTCTCTGGGCCTCATCCAGGCTGCTGCGAGGAGTAAACGAACTGGGACATGGGAAGGGCTCAGCAGAGTGCCTGACCCCAGAGAGCCCTCCCTGCCTTCCCAAGCTAAAGAAACCCCTGTTCCCCCTGTCATCCTGCCTTGTTGTTTTCTTCATGCCTCTAAGAAGTATTTATTCATTTAGTGTCTACCTCCCCTTCTGGAATGTCTGTCTGCTTCTTAGGGTTCACCCCTTTGTCCTTAGCTCCTGGGATAGTGCCTGGCACATGATAGGGTAGATTGTCATTTGCGATCTGTTGTACTGTCACTGCTTGCCGTGGTTTACCCTTGCTGCCGTTTCACCCCCGCCAGGCAGACATGCAGAATAGGGAAGTGACTCTACCCGCGTGACCCAGCAGTGCTGGGACTAGCTCCCTGCTCAGATGCTGCCTTGGAAGGCCTCTGATGCTTGGCATGTCATGCCCCCACCCCCGCCCCCGCCAGGTCACTTCCCTTAGGTGGGGCAATTTGCCCGGCATTTTTGCCCTCCTCCCCTCCGCCTTTGACAGGGCCCATTCCTGCCACAGTACTGCCTGCATCTGTGCCTTCTTTGCCCTTCCAGGGTATCTGGAGTTTGCTTGTCTGCAACCTTCTTCCTCTTATTTTCATTTCCGGCTGCCCATTCATGGTTGCTTTTGTGTCAGGTCCTGCTGCCTCCAAGGAGGAGAAAAAAACCTATTTGAACCCAGTCCCCAGAACTCGTGTTTGTTTACCTGCAAACATTTTTGCTAGGGGAAAGTGACAAATGACCAGGTGGCCGTAGACGGGGGTCCATATCCTGTCCACCAACCCCCTCCCCCATTGTCCCAGAGGCCAGTTCTTTGCAAAACCTGTGTACTTCAACTTATTTTTTTCCTCTGCAAATCGCAAAACCAAAAAGTACTGGAGGTACTGTACTGCCTACTCACAGGTCTCTATCGGGGTCATTTTCCTCCTGGGGTAGTCCCAGTGGAAATGGCACTGGAGCCCCAGGTGCAAATCCTGCTCCACTACCCCCTTGCTGTGTGACCTAGGGCAAGATCAGCCCCTTCTCTGAACCTCAGTTTCCTGACTTGTGACAGAAGGAGATTATGGGAGTCTGGACAGAAGTAGACGCTTCTTTAAATTGAAGGCTGACGGAGCTGCAGGCAAGGGGCTTTCCCTGGAGACAGGGGGAGGTTTCAGAGGGAATAGGGTAGGGGAGACTGCTGGCTCAGGGCAGCAGTTAGCTAAGCAGAGGGGAAGGTCTTGCCTGCGGACCCTGACACCTCTACTCCGAGAGGTCATCGTGGAAACAACGCCCCCCGACAGAATTCACTTTCACTAGCAGCAAATACTGTTGCTCATTGTTTTGGCTTTGTTCTGGACAAAACAATGTTTGATTTCCTGGATGACCTCACTGGGAAAAGCAGCTGGGGTTGTGAGCCTGTCCTGCTTTCCTGCAGGCCACCTTAGGTCACCTGGGGCAAACCAGCCCCACACTTGTGTGTATTTGGCCTGTATAATGTTTAGAAATTGGAAAATGTGTGCACACACACTTACCCAGGTTTTAATAGCTCTTGAGAAATTGGAGACTCTGGTCTCAGTGGACCCCAGTCCCAAAGGGCTGCTGCAGTCGCTGGAGATAAGGAGCAGCTGCCCCTTTTGGGGGCTCCGGCGTGCCCTATTTGCTGCAATCCTCGCTTCTTCCTGCAGCCTCTCCCCAGCCTCCCTTTCCTCCCATCCTTTGCTCACCTGGTCCCTGGAGGCCATTGAGCCTGCCATGCTTGAATTAGCCTCTCCTCAGGAATAGATAACCAAGACAGAAGGATCTGGAACAGGATTCAATCAAATTCTTTAATATTGTAAAGGTGTAATTTTTTTTTTTTTTTCCCATGGACAGGCACTGGGAATCAAACCCAGGTCTCTGGCGTAGTAGACAAGAACTCTGCCTCTGCGCCACCATCACCTGCCCAGTAAGGGTGTAATTTTTTTTTATGAGGCGGAGGGGGAAAGTGCCTTTTTTTTTTTATTAACTTTCAATAACAGTTACCCCAGTTAGAGTGTGAAATGATACTTTTAACACAACTTAGATTTTTTTTTTCAGGGGGGTCTTAATAATTAAAAATGCCACTTCCTTGGGCCAGGGGTGCTGGCAAGCAGCAGTCATTGCTGATCCACCCAGCACTGCTTCTCCTGGACCCTGTGGCTGGCGTGGGAATCTATGGAGACAGTGCTGGAAGGAGCCCTTTGCTTAGCCCATTCCGTGGCTCTGGACACTGATGGTTCCCCCAGGGGGTTCCCCAGCCCCTGAGCCCTGAATTATCATGTGACACCCCCCTCCACTTCCCTGTTTCTTCTGCCTAGTTCCCTAATTTGTCAACCTCCATCCAGCCATCTACATCTAGCTTCTTAAAGGAGCCAGACCCGGTTTCCCTTTGCAAAGTCTCCAAAGCAAGTGACCTGAGACAGTCTGGTGGATTGAGACATGGACTGCAGGGGCCAAGGCAGACTTTGGGGGATGTTTGCAGCTCAAGTGGCCTTTTCCTCTCAGTGTGACCTCGGGCAAGTGTCCTCGTCTGCATGACAGGCCTGGTGACAGCGCTCGCTAGGAGAGAAACAAAAAATGCGTGCAAGGCATTGGACACAATGCCTGGCACACAGTAAGTGCTCAGTAAATGCAGCTTTCTTTCTTTTAAACAAACACTTGGGATTCAATGGCCTGGCCCATAGTCTGATGAAATCCCAATGCAGTTAGCTATTTTCTCCAAGAATAGCTCATATTTCTAATCACGTAGTATGTACCAGGCTTCATGCTGAACATTTTACAGGCATCATCCTGTTTAATCCCTTGGAAGTGAGTATTATTTTTAATCCCCATTTTGTTTTTTACCAACATGGAAACTGAGGCACAGAGAAGTCGGCACTTGCTCAGGGGTCACACAATTTAGTTCTGGCCTCAGTCCAGAGTGAGAAGGAGGCTAGATTCTGCTGTGATATGGGCAATGTAAGGGTCAGGCCATTTGCTTACTTCTGCAGCAAGCCCAACATTCTGGGGGCCACTCAGGCCTCAGTTTCCCCTACCTATAAAATGGATCTATCGTTTGCGTCTCCCCCCCGCCTCCAGTTCTGGGATTCCGGTTGCTGCTTGCCCAACCCACAGAACAGCAGCACCCCCAGAGGTTTGCTGAGAAACAGTAAACTATCAAATCAGGTACTGAAATCTTTCTTAGAGGCCTCCTATGTGCGAGGGACTTTCAGGGTGAGGGAAGCATTCCAAAGAGGAAAAGGACAAAGTACATGCTCTCTTGGGGTAAAAAAAATGATAGAAGCTCATGAATGGCTAAGTCAGTGACAATAAGAGTTTTAAATCATTGTTCCTGAGAGCAGAGAGAGACGTGTCAGAGGCCGGTCATTTACTTGCAAAGGTTCCAGGTCTGCAGGAGAAGGTGAGGTAGGCTGGAGTCCTGGTGCAGCACATCTGGGAAGCTTGTCCAGGAGAAAGAGGCAAGAACTTGGTTTCCCCAAACCCTGGGGCCCAAGTGGCAAAGGCTGGGCGGAGGTGACTATAGCAGAATCTATACCTCAGTTCAAGGTCAACTGGCTGGTGTTTGGATACCCAAGGGCCATGGGGTGGAAGGGCACCGGGAGGCAGGTGGCATGCCTGGTTGTTCCCAGCCCTGCTCAGCCACTAACTCTGTACCTCCTGTGTGTTCTTTCCCCCTTGAACTTCAGCTTCCCCACCTACAAACAGTGAAGGGACCTTCCTCGCTTCTAAGCTTCCATTCACCCCAGCGGCTTAGATATTAGGCAGGCCAGTGCTGGAATTCTAGCTCCACACCCTCCTTCCCAACTGTGCAGCCTCAAGCAGGCCACACATACCCCTACCCAAGCCTCAACTTCCCTTATCTATGAAACAGGACTGCAAATCCCTTCCATGCTAAGGTTGCAGAGGAGCAAATGAGGAATCATGTTTATAAATAGCTCCGCAGAGAGTAAATACTCAAAAATCTGGTAGTTTTAAAATGTGGCGAGCAAAGGAACATCTTCTAGACCCACGGTGTCTCTAGAACTGGGTTGAACCTGTCCACATATGTGCCAACACTGAACAAGTGGTGTAAAGCGGTCTTCAGGCACGGCTGGCTCTGGCTGCAACCTCTGAACCGGAGACAAAGGCGTTTTCAGCTGGGCAAGGAGGGAGCTGCTTTATCAAAGCTGATTTTAATCGTGTATAGCTGTGATAACCAAAAAGGAAGCTCTTAAAATGGGGAATTATGTATCTCAGCTGCTACAAAATCACCCTGGGCTCAGCGCCAAGGAAAACAGCTCTGTCTCTCGTCAGCGGACAGCAGGGAAGCAGGCTGCTCAGTGCGTGTGGAAGGGGCTTGCTCCTAGCACTTACTGCACCACAGGGCGCCAGGTTGTGGGGGGCCGATGGGAGAGAACTGGCAGATCTGCTTGCGAGTCTGCAGTGATGGACGGAGCTATTGCAGGGAAGGGGACGTCAGGCTGGGCAGACAGAAATGATGGGCAATTAGGCGGGAGCTGAGGGTTTGTGTTTAACAGTGGTCACATCACTACCAAGCTGAGTGACCTCCAGGGTGTCACTTGGCATCTCTGGACCTTGCTGATCTTGCCCTAGGTTAGAGTGGGGGCCTTACAGATCCCAAGCTCAGGAGTGGACCTGGGAAAAATTGTAGCATTTAACGACAGTAGTAATAGTATGAGTTACTATTTATGGAATATCAGCTACTATTTATGGAGTACCAGCCATGGGCCAAATACTGTGCTAAGCACTTTCTAGGGACCCCTCTCATTTAATCCTTACAATCTCTCTTTGAAGTGGGCATAATTATCCCCATTTCACAGATGAGGACACTGAGGCCCACAGAGGTTGACTGATCTGCCTTGAGTCACCCAGCCAGGAAGTGGCTGTTAGCCTCTCAGCCAGGGCTTCATACCCTCAGGTTCCTCCAGGGACCGAAGGACCCAAAGCAGCTGGACAGGGAGCGGGAGGGCTTCCCAGATAGAGGTCAGAGCAGTGGCCCAAGGAATGGGAGAAACTAAAGCAGGTCCCCGTGGTGACTGGCCCAAGGAGAAAGGGGAATGAATGGGTGGGAGGTGGGGACAGGGCCTGAGGGACCCTGTTGGCCTGGTGAGGAGCGTTGTGTTTTCTTCTGGTTGTAACTGGGGGTGGGGGGCGGGGCGGGATTTGGGATGAGAAGGCATTGTGATGTGAGTTATGCTGTACTGAGTTCCCTGTGGCTGCTGTGTTGAGATAGAGTGGGTGCGAGGGACAGCGCAGGAGGGAAGTAAGGGTGCAGGGTGGCAGTAGGGAGGCCTGCAAGGACCTGTTGGCAGGACCTGAAGCGTGGTGGTTGCCATGGCAATGGGGGGATGTAGGTGGACGGCAGGAGGCAGAATCAGCATTGGCCAGATCTTGCCAAAATGGGCCTTTACGGGTGTAGAGTTGGTCAGATGCCCCAGGGGGACTTGGAAGGAGCCCTGGGTCCCAAGAGGAGTTCAGGGGACACCTGCATCTGCATCTGACCTTACCCAGATGTGCTTGAGTCTGAGGCTTGGCTGAAGCCGCAGGCAGGGGCCCGGTGTGCATGCTCGAGGGGCAGGTGGGGCCCGGCTTTGCAACTGCCACAGGTCAGAGAGGTGGTGGTGACGCAGGGACACGTCCATGTGTGCCCTTGGGAATGGGGACGTGACAGGCCCCTGCTCTGCCCTGTTGAGCCCCACCCACCCTGGCTCAGCCACGGGGGTCAGAAGGGCAGGGTCCAACCAGAAGAGGTGGCCCCAGCGTGGCCCGGACTTATTTTGGAAGAAACCAGAGAGAACTTGGAGCAAAGAAGTCTCACAGATCCCCAGTCATGGCCCCGAAGTTTCTGGAGGATCTCTGCCTGCCAGTGTGGGTGCGGGTGGGCCTGGGGGCCTGGAGGGCAGGGCCAGGGCTTTGGTCATTCACAGCCCGGAGGCAATGAGCCCGGTTTCTAGGGGATGCCAGCAGGAGCCGGTCAATCCCTTCCAGCTCCCAGATCCAGGGAAAGTCCGAAAGGGCAGACCCGGCCCTTCTGGATGAGGAGGCTCCGGGGGTGGGGGGGTCATTCCCTTGCAAACATCTTCATCAGGAGGGTGTTGAGTCTCACATCCTCCAATTATGCTCCCGCCGAGCCCGGCCACAATGGGCCGCTCAGATAACCATCGGGCCGCACGCACGCAGCCCGCGGGAACAATGCGCGCTCGGGCTATTTTTGCCGTCGCCGCGCGGCCGGCCCCAGCCCGCGCCTCGCCCCAGGGGAGCAGGCAAAGAAAGGCCCCGGCGGATGCCAGTGCCGAGGGGCCGCCGCTCGTCTGCGCTCCAGGAGACAAGAGGAAGGGCTCGGGAGCTGCCCGGCGCCTCCAGGAAACCTTTTCTTGGTCTGCTGACGGCCAGATAGCGAAACAATCGGGGTTCCCCACCCCGAGCCAGGGGGAGGAAGGAGGCGCCAGGAGTTTCTGTTGTGCTTTTGTGCCCCAGCTCCTCGGAAGGCAACCCCATGGGGTGGGGTGGGGCGGTGGAGCTGGCCTCTGGGGCCAGACCTACACCCTGCCCCACCCCCCCCACCCTATCCCCATTCTGTACCCCTCAGCAGAGCCACCCAGCACCCACCAACTCCCAGCCAAGCGGTTATCTCCTTGTCAAATCATCACAGAACACCATGGGCCGAGACACCACGGGCCACTTATCTCCTTGTCCCATCATCACAAAACACACAGCAGCCAAGAGAGCAAGCTTCTGAGGCTCTGAGTTTGCATGGCTTGCCCAACAGCCAGGGGCAGGGCTGGGGGTGGGGGTGGGGCGGGTGTGACAAAGCCTGATTTGAACTCAGCACTGCCAGTTTCTAATACCGCATCAGTCAGGATTCTCTCCAGAGAGAACCAAAAGGCTATGTGTATTGTGTGCATACGTGTGTATATACAAAGAGATTTATTTGGCAGAGAATCAGCTCACAGATGGGAGGGGCACATCCAAATTCCATGGGGCAACCCGCAGGTTGGAAATTCTGTTTAAGGGGATGGATGTTACAGCCCCTTAAGAGAAGCTGGAAATTCCGGTTAAGAGTTGATCTTAAGGTCTTGAGGCAGATAATTCTCCTGACAGCAGGGAACAAGACACACAAGGTCTTGCCATCATGGAATTTCGAGGCTAGTCAAGAAAGAGATCATTAACGAGAAAACAGGGATGGGAATATTTTCAGGGAGGGATGAGCACTTTGAAGAAAATACAAACTCGGACGTGCCTGGTACCAGGGCAACCCGTGGGCCAGGAGGCGAGCTGGTTGCCACCAGGAAGGATGAGCCCGAAGTGACCAGACCTTCCGATTTTTCCAGAGAAACGAGAAATCTGCACTTTTCTCTGAGATCTCCTGGTAATTCTGTGTTGGCTGCCAGTTTGGATTCCAGGTGACTTACTTGGCTGTGTGGCTGCCACCTTTGAGTGTGGATCCAGGTTCGATGGTCTCAAAAGTAAAAGAATTTAGAGACGATAGGGCCAGTAGGAATAAATAGTAAAGTTTATTACAAAAGAAGTTTATCAAAAAGAGAGAGCACACATTAGAGAGTTTGATGGCCCCAGGCCTAAGGGAGGGACGTGCGCTGAGCGGACCAGCTTGTTTATGGGAAAGTTTTGTAGGTAGCAGGTTTCCATAGCAACCTTTGAATACCAGGTGTCTTCCTTGTTCTAGGAGACAGCTAGCAGAATTCCGGGTTGGTTGTCACATACCTGAAATTTGTCTTTGGACAAATGGTTAACAATCTTTATGACCCTGTACCTCTTATCATTAACTAAGATTTTGCTTTGAGCCCAGAATTTTACAAGATTTTCTGGTTGGGGGCGTTTTCAATCCTTTGGGGAGGTTTAGGGACGCTAGGGAAATTTTCGTCTCAGGAAGTTTGCAGTTCTGTATTGGTTCCTTTGGAGCTAGATAAGGAAGAAGGGACTTGGAATTCTCTGTTAACTCTTTCAGAGCTGAATAGGAAACCAGGGACATGCAGTGTCCTATTTTATACTGCTTCAAGCTGTTTTATTTTGCAGGTGGGGAAGCTGGGGCCCGAGAGAGGGGTGGGTGGGCCTATAGCTCTGGTTGCCCTCCAGCTCCTCTGTCTCCCGTGGGCCTCTGCCACTGTGGGGTAAACCGTGGAGGGCAGGGGCCTGGCCTCATCCTCAGGGCAGGGCTCCCAGCCCCCTTGGTGGCGGTGTCACCCACCTCCAGCTCGGGATGTCGTGCTGTGTGACTGTGTCCTCTGGGCCAGGGGGAGTGAGGACATGGGACCCCAGGAAGCGCAGGACGAAGAGCTGACAGCAGCCCTCGTTTGCAGCTGTGGGTAACCTGGACAGGCTCCCTCGGGCTTAGAGATTTGTCTGGTGGTTCACGAGGGCCCCGGCTAGAAACTGAGTCCCCCTCGGACATTTTAAGAGACTTTATCAGGGAGACTAAGGGAAGCCACCGGGGAGTGGTACAGCCCCCAGAGAGTGGCGGATGTGGGGAACCGTTAGCACCAACAGGCCTGAAGGAGGTGCAAGTGGAGGGAGTTTTTAATAGAATCTGGAGAGGGTTTCAGGGGGCCATGGTCCTGCCCGACACTCACTGCCTGGCACACAGGTGGAGGTGGGGGAGAAATACCCCACCCTCTCTCTCTCTCTATCTCTGGCCTCCTCCTGTGTATTGCCCGTTGGGGATCAGCCTGTGTCTGGGGTGAGCTGGAGGTGACAGAGAGGGTGAACTCATGGAGCTCCCCAGTACTCTGCAAGGCATATCCCTCCTTTTTCTCATGGCTACAGAGATGTGACTGGCAAATAACTTGTGAATGTGTTTCATAAGCACCCGCTTTCCATACGTTGACGGAAAACCCATTTTCAGATGCCGTTTCTATTCCAGCCTTAGACCCCATCCCTTACTCATTTCAATGTATTCGTCCTTTAAACACATAAGAACTGTGTGCCCACTGTGGGCCAGGCACCGCACAGAGGCATTTGTGAGATGAGAAGAGTCATTTTCTGCACAGACCTGAAATGAGCAAAGAGTGTTTGGTGATTTATAGAAAATGCAGTCAGGCTGTGACTTGAAAGGGGCTCAGCAGCACCAGGGGTGTGTTGCATTTTGTGAAAGGCGATGCCAGGGTTGGGGTTTCAGACTGGAGTATGGCATTCGGGGACATCAGACATGGGAACCCCAGCCTGCCAGCCCCCACCCCAAGTGCTTCTGCTCAGCAGATGCTCTGGGAATGGAACCTACCGATTCTATGGGTTCCCGGTGTCCCTGAGCCCCCACAGAGGGCCTGGAGGACTCAGGATGTTGCTTCAAAGCAGTGGACACTTCTGGGGACACGAGGGTCCCCCTGCCACAGGCGTGGGCAGGATGGAGCCAGCCCCCCGGGAAGAAGGGACCCAGGGACAGCTCCTATTGACTACGGTTGGCTTCTGTTTTGTTCCCCACAGAAAGCGAGGAGATGGCCACCAAAGAGAAGCTGCAGTGCCTGAAAGATTTCCACAAAGACATCTTGAAGCCTTCGCCGGGAAAGAGTCCGGGCACACGGCCCGAGGACGAGGCCGACGGGAAGCCACCGCAAAGGGAGAAGTGGGCCAGCAAGATCGACTTTGTGCTGTCGGTGGCTGGCGGTTTCATTGGCTTGGGCAACGTCTGGCGGTTCCCGTACCTCTGCTACAAAAATGGTGGAGGTGAGCCTGGGCTGGGATGCACGGTACACCTCCAGAGCAGAGAGCCGCACAGGAGACGGAGGGTGGTGCTGGGACGTGGGTGTGTCCGGCTTTATCTGACCCCCGCCAGGTCAGCCTAGCCCACCCCTGCCCTGCCTCACCTCAGGGACAGGGGGGTGCTCACTGCCTCGGAGTCAGGGTGGTGCTCTGCCAGGGACTTCCTGTGTTATCTTGAGCTGGTCCCTCACCCTCTCTGATCCTCCAGTTTGTCATCTCTGAAGAGGTGTGGGGCTAGGACAGGCCCAAGTTTCCCAACCCTCTGACCTTCACGGCCTCTTCGTATGTGCCCCCTGAATGTTCCTTACTTCATATCTCCCCTCACGTTTGCATTTTTTTGGAGGGGGTGCATAGTCTGGGAATCAAACCCAGGTCTCCGCATGAAAGGCGAGCATTCTACCACTGAACCACCCGTGCACCCCTCTCCCATTTGCTTTTGCTTTTCTGACTCAACCAAATGCAGTTCAGAAGCAAGCTTCGTTTGTCTTGTTGGAACGCAAAACCAATACGGTCGCCAAAGGAAAATGTACGCAAAAAAAGATAGAGTGAAAAAGTTTTTTAAATGTAAGGTGTGTGGTTTGGTGTTGGTTTTTTGTTTTGTTTTGTTTGTCTGCTGAAGATTCTGAGCTAGAATCTTCTCTCTCTCCCTCTTTCACACATCCCCTGTAATAGGTGTCAAAGAGAGACAACTCTTCATTTTATTGCTAATGCAATAAAAGGGAATGAATGAGAACTAGAAAGGGAGTCTTTACCCACTGCCTGGCCCTGTCTGTAACTGAAGACTTATCCTTGTCAACAGAGAGGTGCCACCTGCCTTAGGAGAAGTGCTTTTTCGAAATTCTGCCTTCGAGCCTGTTTTTGAACCTTCTGTAGATCTCCGGCCCCTTTGGGACCCTGCTCACTGCCCAGCCCCCCAGAATGAAACACATACACATAGATTAAGTTCACGCAGTCTCAAAGGGTCTATGCACCCACGGAAGCCATTAGTGGACACCAAGTAGGAGCCCCCTCCCCCCAGCCCCTATTCTTTGCCCCTTATTCTTCTCCTGGAACCACCCCCCCCCAGCCAAGGGCACCCACCCCTGGCTTCTTATCACTGCACCCTTCCTGGGGAGTTCTCAGTGCCCCTTTTTGGCCAGGGTAAAGATTTCCACAAGGAAGAAGTGTTGGAGATTAGTCTTAAACTGAGCAGTGCTTATTCAACTGGACAGATGCAGAGAAGGCAGGCCAGAGGTAGGCGCTGGACATAGTTTGAACTGAGGCTCAGAGGCTGGGCACATTGAAAAGGTGATTTCAGCTGGACAGATGGGTAGGGCCTGGAGGGTATTTCGCCCAGCTCTGAGAGTTTGACTTTTATCCCTCCCCTCACTCACCCATCCTCTCTCTCTCTCTGATGCCATGGGCTGTGGTTCTCCAAAGCATCAGCCCCTGCGATGGCTGCAGCCTCACCCTCACCCCATTCTGCTCTCTCTGCAGGTGCCTTTCTCATACCATATTTCATTTTTCTGTTCGGGGGCGGCCTGCCTGTGTTTTTCCTGGAGGTAGTCATTGGTCAGTACACCTCTGAAGGCGGCATCACCTGTTGGGAAAAGATCTGCCCCTTGTTCACCGGTGAGTATGGGTCGGAGGCTGCCCTGGGCCCGGTGTCCTTCAGATCAGCAGATTTCCTATTGCTGAGCACGTTGAATCCTCATGCAAATCACCTAGCACTGTACCTGATGCCAGGTAGCAGCCGATATGTCACACCTGTGATGTGGCTGCTGCTGCTGAGTAGTAAGGGGAAAGGAGACAGGGCAAGTGTCTATCACACAGTAATTGCTTAGATGGTGTCAGCTGAATCCATCTCTCTGGTTTAGATTATCAAGCCAGCAGCTGCTTATTGGTATAGCACAGCAGATAAACACTCAGGTTCAGGAGGCTTCCTGTCGGGTTAGAGCCCCACGTCCCCATTTTTCTAGCTTTGTGACGGTGGGAAAGTCACTTAATCTCTTTGTGCTTCATTTTCCTCATCTGTCAAAATGGAAAGAATAGGCTTGCTTCATAGGGTTGCTGTGAAGGCAAAGTGACATAGCCATGTGAAAATGCTTTGTGCATATAGTAAGCACCAAATTAATGGTAGCTGTTATAACATTTAGTCCCATTGCCTAGTACGTAGTTTGCCCCTATAATCACTGTTATTTAGTTGGCAGGATGAGAGTATATAAGAGGCTACTCATTCTGTCATCCATATAAATCCCATCTAGCCATCCATCCATCCATCATGTAACTACTCGTTCATTTACTACTACTCGTTTACCATCTACTTCTTCTTTCATCCATCCATTCATCTACCCAACTTTCCAAGCAACCACCATCCATATAACTATCCAACAAATCCAACAACCATCCATCAATCCAACATATATCTATCCATCTACTCACCCATCCATCTAACCATCCATTCAACCAACCATGCATCTACTCATCCATCCATCTAACCATCCATGCAACCAACCATGCATCTACTCATCCATCCATCTAACCATCCATGCATCTACTCATCCATCCGTCTAACCATCCATGCAACCAACCATGCATCTACTCACCCATCCATCTAACCATCCATGTGACCAACCATGCATCTACTCATCCATCCATCTAACCATCCATGCAACCAACCATGCATCTACTCATCCATCCATCTAACTATCCATTCAACCAACCATGCATCTACTGATCCAGCCATCTAACCATCCATGCAACCAACCATGCATCTATCCATGCAAGCAACCATGCATCTACTCATCCATCCATGTAACCATCCATGCAACCAACCATGCATCTACTCATCCAGCCATCTAATCATCCATGCAACAACCATGCATCTATCCATGCAAGCAATTCATGCATCTACTCATCCATCCATCTAACCATCCATGCATCTATTCATTGATCATCTAACCATCCATGTGACCAACCACATATCTACTCATCCATCCATCTAACCATCCATGCAACCAACCATGCATCTACTAATTCATCTGGCCAACCATTTATCAATCTAATCATCTGTCATTCATCTATCCCTTCTCCCATCCGCCTTTCCATTCATCCAACCATCCCATTCATCTAAGTATCCTTTCTTTCGCCTATGCATCTACCCAGTTAATCCATTCATCCTGTAAATATTTGCTGGCCACTGTTGAAAGCCCGCTGTGGGGTCCAGGCCTGGGAATGCGAAGGCCTTCCAGCTGAGGCTGTGGGCGTGGTGGGTCTGGCCTCACTCCTGATCCTCATCTTGCTTGCCCACACCCGCAGGCATCGGCTATGCCTCCATCGTGATTGTGTCTCTCCTGAACATATACTACATCATCATCCTGGCCTGGGCCACGTACTACCTGTTCCACTCCTTCCAGACGGAGCTGCCCTGGGCACACTGCAACCACAGCTGGAACACGCCCCGCTGCATGGAGGACACCATACGCAAGAACCGGAGCGAAGGGGTCACCCTCACCCACACCAACTACACCTCCCCCGTCACCGAGTTTTGGGAGTAAGGCCGGCTTCACCACGGGAGGCGGGGAGGGTGCAGGGGGGAGGGGCAGAGAGTCTCCCCAGGGATGTGGGTGTCACCCTCTCTGGGGGGTGGGGGGGAGGTAGAGGTTTTGAGAAAAACCTATGCCTTTGGTCTCAGACAGGTCTGGAATCCAATCCCTGTGCTGCCATGGTCTTGTTGTTTAGGCAAGTCACTCCCCTTCTCTGAGCCTCAGTTTCTTTACCTGTCAAATGAGAGGAATGAATCGTTCCGACCCTCATGGGATCACTGTGAGGATTGTTTTCCAAAGGCAGGTATACATCCTTGCAGTTACCTTAGATGAAACGCTGTTGGAAAAATGATCCATTTTTTTTAATGTATTTTAGGGGAAAAAAAATGTAGTTAGCACCTCAAACCTGTTAATGTACAGAGAAAAATGCCTATGTGAAGCAGAAGCAGTTACTCAAGTGAAAAGGTGTGTGGCTAGTGTGGAAATAAGTATCAGTTAGCTTTTGCTTCATAACAACCATCCCCTTATTTAGTGGCTTTAAGACAACCACTATTTAGCTCATGAGCCTACTGGTTGGCAATTGGGGGTGAGCTCAGCTGGATAGTTCTGGTCTTGGCTGGTCCTTTCCTCTGTCTGCAGTGAGTTTTAGGTCATCAGGACAGCTCTCCCTGGCTGGCTGTTGGCTGGGGCAAAGGGGACAACTGGTCTCATCACCCAGCAGGCTAGCCTCAGCTTGTTTGCAGGCAAGTCGGCATTCCAAGAACAGCAAATGAGAAAGTCCCAGTGGGCAGGCGCTTCTCAAGCCCCTACTTGGGAAAGCCATGTGCTAACCCAGATTCAAGAGGTAAGGAACTGTGTACTGTGTTACGAGAGGACTGGAGAATTAGAATTATGGGTGTTTTTACTATTCACCACAATATAGTTAATAACTTTCTAGGGGTATGCCACTAGAACAAAACAGCATGAAGGTAGGATGTGGAGTTCTGAAGTTTGGGGACCTCTTACGAGGCTGACATATGGGGACATCCTTCTAACACAGTGCTTGGATGCTCATCAAAAATATATTAGTGTATAGCTTTCCCTACTCTTCGTGAGCTGTTGAATTTGGGACACATCACTTAGCTGGAAATAACTGAGTTAAGGCCCCACACGGAAGTTGAGAACCAGGGTAGGGGAGGCTGTAAAGGACGGTGGTGGTCTCCAATTAATCTTTAGTATGAGCCCTTGCAGTTTCCAACGAGTCCATCTCTTGGAACAGCTGCAGAGAGTAGGGAAGTTGCCTGCTGACTGGTCCCAGCTGTGCTTTAGGGTGACATTGAAGGCAAAGTGTCGATGACCCTCTCTTGGCCTGGCACCCTCCTTTGGATGGTCCCTGTCATGACGTTTGGGCCTTGGGTTTTATGCTCACAGGTCCCTGGGGCTGCTTGGACCTGGCACTGGTGGAGAGACTCTTCATATATATTTTCCACTTGCAGACGAAGAGGACGTTGAAAAAGCATCTGTCACCCCCTTAGGTTCCCACCCTCTGGAGACAGAGTTTCCAAGGGCCTGACCTCTAGAGAGATTGAGACAAAGAAATGCTGCCATGTCATTCTTCTCTCTTGAAGGAGACCCAAGGACACAGCCCTGTCCTTTCTCTGGTGTTCTTGGCACAAGCCTAACCTCCAGGCGCCTGACCCTTCCAGGGCATTGACTTTGGCCTCTCATCGAGTGGCCCCCAGGGCCTCATTCTCTCAGGCAGGGACTTGCCTGCCTGGGTTCAAATTCTCACCACCACTTCTAGCTTGGGCAAGTGCTTTCTCCTCCCCATCCCTGCGTTTAATATAGCACTACCCTTCCAGAGTTGCAGGATGGGCCTAACTGAACGAGGCCATGGGCTCAGCCAGTCCGACATGCCTAGTAGGTGGTCTCCTCGCAGGGAGTCACACTGACCCCCCCAGGAATATTTGGAAATGTGTGGAGGTGTCCTAAATTTGGGGGAGGCTGCTGAAACTGGGGACCAAGAACTGTCCTTCCTTGAATGCCCACAAGGCCCTCCCCAGATTGCAGAGGGGCTGCCTTCTTTGTGACTTTGTGTGTGTCTGTCTCCCTGTTAGCATCAGGCCAGGCATTCTTGGAGAAGGAGTTCCCATGGCGAGGTCCTGGCTTCCCCTGCCTTTCTGGCATGGAAGACACTGAGATAGGTTGTTTTCGCTTAGAAATCTCCTGGTGCCGCAGACCCCTTCCCAAGCCCCTTCTGTGATGCAGATGGACTTGCAGAGTCCAGGGGGTGCTGGCTGCTGGCCTGGTGCTTTGCCTCCCAATCTGGCCTCTGCAAGCCCCACCCTGGGCTCTAGCAGAGTTCCGTGGGACCAAGTGGCCTTCCACAAATAACTTGTCGGCTCTCTGGAACCCCGGGGAGGACTGGGGTCCCTGGAGGAAGAACCTGGAAAACAGGCTGAGGCAGAAGTATCAGTTCTGCTGCCTGTGTGAGCAGAGCCCATGGCCAAATGGCCAGACAAGTGGACTTGAACAGATGTCACGGGGGTTAGTAAGCCGGGGGGTAGGAGGGAGCAGAGGGCATGAGCCGAGGCCACCTGCCTTCCCAAGTGTTCCATCCATCCAAAGAGGACAGAGTAAGAGCAAATATTTAGAAATCATTTCCTTTCGGCTTTGCAGAGACTCTCAAAGTAGGGAAAATATTGGGAATCATTCCAAACTCTTCTTTTGACCCCATATCCCATGTCTGATTCACAAGCCCTGTTGGCTCTATCTTCGAAGTATGGCCAGAATCTCACCTCTCTGCAACCATGCCCTGCCCTGGCAGGGTCCCCATTGTCACTTCCGTGGGCACCAGCTGCTCTCCCTTCTTTCCCCCTTGCACCTCTAATCAGATGTGAATCCAAACGTGTCATTTCCCAGCTCAGGACCTTTACATGGCTTTCTTTACCCTGTGATCTGGCCCTGCCAGAAAGAATTAAGTGGAAGTATCTCAACACTGCCTGGCACAAATAAGTGCTTACCAGGTGCCAATTTTTATTAGTTCCACCTGGCTGTGCAACCTGGAGCAGCAAGTCACTACCCCTTTCTTGCTTCCCCATCTGCAAATGGGTGGGCCACATGAGCTGGGCTCTGAGGGATGAGTAGGAGTGCACTAGCAGAAAAGCCAAGAGAAAGGACATTCTGGGCAGAAGGAACAGCCCTTTGCAGAGGCATGGCATTGTAAAAGCATGTGAATGTTTAGGAACAGCAAGAAGTTAGTTTGGCCAGAGCTTAGGACCCATGGAGAATTGATGAGAGGTGAGGCCAGGTGATAAATGCCTCAAATGTTAGACTGATAAGCTTGAGTTTTGGCTTATAGGAGGAGAAGCCGTCGATAGTGATGTGATTGAATCTGTATTTTCTGGACATTGCTCAGGGAACACACCTGTAAGAGAGAGAGCCTGGAAGGTAGATTGAGCCCCGACTTTGTACAGGGCCTTGAGGAGATCAGCCATCCACAGAACCCATGGATCTGGGTTTAGGGTGAAACTCACCATATACGATTTCCCCTGAAAGTAAGTCACCAGCCTCACAGTGACTGTAGCTCCACTGTTTTCCTTGTGTGAGGCTTGCCAGGGCATTTATGGCGACAGAGACGTCATCGTATCATCGCTGGCTCCTCCCCAAGTTGGACTGCAGAGCTTTGGGGATGCTCCCTGGTCTCGATGCCACTTGAACTGAAACCCAGCGCTGATGCTCAGCCCCCCGCCCCGCCCCAGCAACAACCAATGTTTCCTTTCACTTTTACCTGCACCGGGCACTCAGACCGCTCACCTGTCCTTTCCTTCTGCAAATGAGGCAGCTGCAGAGCTGTGATCTCCTCCCTGAATTCTTCTGGACAGGGAAGGATTTTACTGATCAATCATCCCTGCCAGCCCCCTCCACTCCCTTCCAGCAGAGAAACAGCAGGTAACATCCCTGTCCCTTAGATGTGGGGAGAACAGTTTGACTTTTAGGCTCCCCCACTTACCCTTCTTGGCTGCACCCCATGAGCCAGTTCCTCTCTGCGAACTGGAGCTGTGCCTCTCCACCTTGCTTGAATGTTCATGAGCTTAGACGAGTAGGTGCTCGGGACAGGGCCCCCAGGCACTGCTTGTAAGGACTCTCAGGTCCCAAGAGGGTAAGCGCCTGACCCAGGGTTTCATGCTCAGCTTGGAATGAAACCAGCTCCAGCCCCTTCACATCAGCCTCCCCCTCCCCGGCACCCTTCTGTCTGGGTCCCCAGCAGCCCATGTCCATGGTCACAGGAGTGGCCCCACTGTAGGGCTAACCCTGGGCTCTCCTCTCTGCCTCTGGGTCCGCATCTCTACCCCATCCCGGTCTGCGAAGCCAAATCAAGCAGGAAACACAGCCTTGTCCAGAGCCTCACGAGGACCCACTGGGGCCCCGGAGGTTTCCAGTTCACGCTGGCTTTATAATTAACCGCTGAGTCGAGCTGTGTGGGGAAAGCTTGGCTTCTGCCTCCATCGACCCTACCCTACCCCATCACACAGGCCTGGATGACAGACGGGGCCATAATATGGCCAAATGCCACCCCTGTCCCCCCATCAGGCTGGAACCGAGCCCTCTTCCCCTGCCCCTGGGAGCTCGGCACGTATCATTAGATGTTATTAAAATCAAAGAAATGAGTCATATTTGCAAACATGCAGTGCTCAGCCAATCTCCCCTGCAGCTGCCGGAAGGGGGGGGGGCGGATGGCGAAAGCCTCGCGCGGCCGGGGCTCGGGGCCGACAGGCGCTTTTATAATCGTTGCCTCCACTGGTCTCCAGGGACCGGCTGTGGCTAATAAATGGCTGGACCGCTGTCAAAAGGAAACGATTTGGCCCACTTGGAGGACGTATTTACATCTCTGAGTGCCGGCCGGACGGCAGCAGGGCGGCTGACTCCAAACAGACATCCAGGCGATTCTTTTTTGGATCCCACCCTGGAATGCGTCGTTACTATTCTTGGACAGGAATGTGGCTCACTCCTGGACCCCATTCCTCCTGTATGAGGGATGCGGGGAAGCCTGAGATGCTGGAGACCCTCATAAAGGGACAGCCTAGGACCCAGCAGGCAAAGGGGGTAAGTCCCCAGGGGGCCAAGAGAGAAGAGTCTGGGCTCCAGGTTGATTTATTTATTTATTTTTCAATCTGGGTGATTTCAGGTGAATTCCTGAATCTCTCTGAGTCTCAGTTTCCCCATCTGAGTACAATTAATTATTGGGCGCTATTCTGGGTTCTAGCAGTGAACAAAACAGACACATCCCCTGCCTCCATGCAACTGATATCTCGGTAGGAGAGGTAGACATTAAACAGGTACACAAATTAAATCAAACTAGAAGCCAGTGATAAAAGTTGCTGTGAAGAAATATAAAGCCAGGGCAGGGGAAGGAGAGTGACCCAGGAAGCAGCCTCTTCCCCAGGGGTTTGAGGAAGACTGCTCTGGGGGAGCGAGCAGAGCTTTGAAGGAGAGGAACGAGGGAGCCATGTACTATGTGACTGAGGAAACAGCCTGTGCGAAGGCCCTGGGGCAGGAGCCCACTCAGCCTGTTCCAAGAATGCAGCAGAGGCAAGTGTTGCTGAAGGGAAGAAGTGAAGGGGACGGTGACAGGGATGAGGGTTGAGATGGGACGTTGCCCTGTCCCGGCTAGTCCAGGATGATTGCAGTCCAGGTCTGTTGTCCCAGCATCTCCTTCAAGTGTCTGGGTCTGAATGAGAGAGAATTTTGTGCCCCTTTCAGGGACACAGAATGAGTGATGGGGCCATCTAGGCAGGTCTTGTCGTATGCCAAGGATGTGGGAGCCTTGGATGGGGAGGGGGTGGTAAGCAGAGGAAGCGGGGAGAGGTGGTCGAATTGCAACTAGGACAGCCTCATCCTGGGACATTTCGGAGGCTCTGATGAGCAAGGGACTGTGGCCTTCCCTCGGGCACAGCACTCTACAGTTTACTCCCTGAGCCGCGGGGGCCACCAAAGCCGCGGGGGCCACCGACCCTGGGAGCAATGCCCAGCAGGGATCCTTATCTGCTGCTCATGAGTGAGGGGCCCACGGGAGGGTCTCAGCCAGGTTGCCCCCTTTGGAAGAAGGTGTCATTTCACTTTGGCCCTAGAAAGAGGCTCTGTTGGGACAGCCTCCGATGGGCTGGACACATTCGTTCTATTCCCAGGAGCCCATTAATTTTTTTTTTTAATTTAAAATGATTTTTATAGAGATAATATTATGTGCACATTAAAAAATTTCAGAAAGTCAGGGAAATGTGGCTCCCCCTCCCGGCCCCGCGTCCCCACGTCCCATCCCTAACCCAAAAGCAGCCGCTGGACTCAGTTTCTTGTGTGTCCCGCGTTTCCAAGTCCCAGTGTGTTTCCGCTACCCCTCCTTATGGTTACACAGCAGGCAGTACGGCAGAGGCACTGTCCTTCACCGTGCTCCGTCCCCTTTCTCTAAAGTACACGGAGACCTTCCCTGTTCTTTATTCTGGCAGGGTGGTATTTGACTGGGGACTTGCTCCATGGTTCACAGAGCCCCAGTGGATGGACGTTTGGGTGGTTTCCAATCTTATAGATAATGCCGGGATGAAGAGCTTTGGGTGGACACCTTGTCTCCAGCCACATGTGCAAGCATAGTTGCAGGAGAGAGTCTTAGAAATGGAATTGCCAGGTCAGAGAAAATGTGCCTTCAAATATGGCCACCGTGAGACCTCCTCAGGGGACTGACCTCGGCGACTGGGGAAGCAGCTGTGTGGCTCGGCTGCTTCCTCGTGGCCTCTGTAGCTGTCAGGTGCCCACAACGGGCCGGTGTGCCAGCGGTGAACACTAAAAGAGTGAGGGGTCAGCTGGCCCTCAGCTTGGTGTGGTTGGGACCCGGGCTCGGGGATTTTAAGCTTTCTCAGCCAACTTGTCCTTTTAGAGAAAAAGGAAAGGCCGCCTTAAGACTGGGCATCTCCTTGGCATTAAATGAGCACCTACTGTGTGCCTTATTCTGGGGAGGGAAGTTCTGGGGCTGGGGGGCAATAAACGCTGGGTTGGGGAGTGACCTTCGATGTGAGAGTTTGCAGCTCAGGAGATAGACAGGGCTGCCGCCCTATAGTGAAAGTTTGATGGGACATCAGGGTGGGGGGGCTTCCCCGAGCCTTGAAGGTTGAGGTAGACTATGGCCCGGTCGTGGAGAGGAGGGCCTGCCGGGCAGGATGTGCAGAGGTCTGGAGATAGGAAAGGTGCTCCTGTTAAAGCGGAGGTCCTGGGGCCTCCACTGAAGGTGCCGAGATCTGGCAGCTAAACAGGGCAGGCCTTGGGGTTCTAAAGCTACTGCAGCCTCCAGATCCCCTTTTAAAAAAGATTAATAATTTCATTGCCGAGCAGCCACGTGGTGGAGTTGAGAGAACACTGGCTTTCGATCGGGCAGGCCTGGGTTCAAGTTGTCAGCCCACCCGGTCCAGGTGGACCTGTAGGCACAGCCCATGTCCCTGTGCCCTGGCACAGTGGGACCAGTTTCTCCGGGCATTGGTGACCTGGACAGTGGATGTGTTCTGGGCGTCAGCACCCGGCGCTGCCCCACCCCGGGTCCCAGTGGAAATCTCCCAGTAAATGCTGGTAACCACTGCGAAAGTTTCTCGAGTGCTTGCTACGTCCCAGGGCCTATATTTCATCCTTTGCATGGATTTTCCCCTCACAAGTCCCTGCAAAGAAGTGGATGTTCCACGACCCCAGAAAGAACAAATACCTGCTCTCCTGAAGCTTAGATTTTAGTGAGCCCTGCAGAGGAGAAACAGAGATGAAAGAAAGGGAATGTTGAGGGAGGGTAGTTAACCCCGTTGTATAGATGAGGAAACTGAGGTCCAGAGAGGTTGGGCAATTTGCTCAAAGTCAGGGATCAGACGGAGGGACTGAGATGTGAACTCTGTGTTTGGCACATAGCAGGGCTGAAGAAGGGTCTGCTGAGGCCACACAGAATCTGTACCCATTTTACAGTTGGGGAAACTGAGGCTGAGGGTTTAGTTAACTTGTCTGAGACCAGGCTTGGTTGAACCCACGTTTGCCCTGACTCAGGAGTCAGAATCCATCCCATTCTTGACTTTCCCAAAAGGGTAATCACTGCTTCCCGAGACTGATGAGGGCCCCGAGGCTTGGAGGGGCAGGACCGCTGGTGTGGGTGTAGCACCTGTGCCAGGATTTGAACCCCGGCCTGTTGGATTCTGGGTCTCAGTGCTCCCCGACCCAGGTTCGGGTGCTCTGGGGAGGCACCTACTGACGTCCTGATCTGTGTTTTCTTGAAGACGCAACGTGCTGAGCTTATCTCCTGGAATCGATCACCCGGGTTCTCTGAAGTGGGACCTCGCCCTCTGCCTTCTTTTCGTCTGGCTGATCTGTTTCTTCTGCATCTGGAAGGGGGTCAAGTCCACAGGGAAAGTAAGTTGTACTTCTGTTCCTTCCCTCCCTCCCAGAGAGAAATATTAAGGCTGGCCCTCAGCGGGGAAAATCTCTCATCCACTGCAGGGACCTTCCTGCCCAAAATTAGCCCTGGGCTGGGGGAGGGTTAACCAGTGGGTGCTGATCAAACAGCCCTCCCCCCCCAAAAAAAAATAGCAAACAGAACAAGGCACCCTGCTTTGTAGCATTTGCCCATTTCATGTCTGATTTTAAGTCATTGCTGGTTTAGCCACCAGCTTGCAAAACTTTTCTAAAAATGTAAGTCATCTCTCTCTCTTGGCTTGTGTGAGCCAAAACACCACTGGTTTTGCATTTATAAGTGTTGGTTGATGATGCAGCTGTCTGCAGATAGCTAGCTAACATTGTAGTAACTAAGAAATCAGCCGATGACGAGAGCTTAGCGGGCAACTGTGTTGAACTTGAGCTATTAGCTGACCACACTGACCCTTGCTTTGCAAAAGCTTGTCCTCACTTGTGGCACGGCATCTCCTGGGAGCTTGTTAGAAACTCAGATGGATAGTTCTGTCCCAAACCGGCAGAATCAGATAATTCCAATGTGTCTGACAGTTTTGAGAAGCGCTGGCTTAGGTGGCTGCTGCTAAGTCACATTGCACTGAGTTATCTTGTAACTGACGTTTTCGCTGGTGGCGATGATGTCATCCGCTCAGGAGAGTGTTCGCTGATGATTACATCGGCTGATAACTGAGATGTCAGCTGTTAACCAAGGTTATAAGCTACCCGTGAGGTTATGTGCTGCAGAGGAACACATTACATGCTGGCGAGGATGTTAGCTATTAACAAATGTGGTGGCCGATCATTAAGGTGTTATCTTGTAATTAAGGTTATCTTGGCCACAGTGAAAATGTTAGCTGGTGACTAAGCTGTCAATAAAGCTGAGCAATTACTGGGACAACTCCCTGTGAGGACAGAGGCTGATACAAAAGGGTCTGATACGGTCGAGGGGAGAGACTCAACCCATAACAGAGTTGGATTTTGCCTTTTGATGTCCCCCCTTCTCAGAAGCATTTGCATCTTGATAGGAGAAAACCTATTTAGGATCAAAAAGCCTCCAAGGGTCAAGGGTTCTCTTCAGGTGCCATTGGAAGCCGGGTGTTGGGCAGGAGGTGACATCGTTTTGGAGAAAGGGCCTTGGCTGCACCAGTCGCATACTTGAATTTAGCATCAAGGGACGTGCTCGATTGCAGACCCACTTGGATAAAATCGTGGCTCTCAGCCACGATTAATCTAATCGTGGCTGAGAAAACCACCTAATTAATCTGGTCCCACCCTTGGCAAGATCTGCAATTCTGGGTTTGCAGAGGCGAAATGGGAATGTCCCCAGAATGGGGTCCTGTGCTGCCCCTGCCCTCTCCGCCTGTTTCTCAAGCAGACCCAGTCTGCAAAGGAAGCAGGCCAGCCCATGCAACTCTGCACTCCCACCCCTGCCCCCCAGAGGCTACAGGTAACACTGCTCCTGCCAGCAGGTGGGGATTGGGGGTGCTGTCTCCTTGGATAGCGCTTTCCCCTGCTTTATCCGATTTCTTCCTCATGAGAAAACCATTTTATCATCTTTCATTAAACGAGGAGGAAACTGAGGCTCAGAGAGGTTAAGTAGCTTGCCTGGGACCACTAGTCATTTCTGAGCCTCAGTCTTCTCATCTACAGAATGGGTAGGAGTGAGGTGTGTTGAGCACCTAGCTTGGACAATAACCACTAATTGCATTCTTTGCTCTGCCTTGTTTTCCCCCACATATAATTCAGTCCCTCAGAGGTTATCTGTGAAGCACCAGACCCGGGCAGTATTGGAGAAGTAGTTGTTTACATATTCACTAATACTTTTTGAGCCTCTACTTGGCTTTACTGTTCTAGGAATGGGACGAGAGGTCTTGCAGAGGTCACCGAAACAGGTGAAATTCTCTGCTATCAAGTCGCTGACAATCTGGCAGGAAGAGTCAGGTGCTAACAAGATAAATGAGCAGAATGTTTAGGCATTAAATGATGACGAGCTTCTATGAAGAATAAGGCAGTGAAAAAGAACAGGCAGTGCTGGGGTGCAGTTTTTAGATAGGGCTCTCTGAGAAGGTGACTTTGGGACAAAGCACTGAAGGAAGTGAGGGGGTCTGAACGTTTGCAGGGGAAAATCGCAGGGAGAGGGAAACAGCCAGAGCAAAGGCCCTGAGGTGTGTCTGCCCCACATCCTTGGGGAGCCCCCAGTCTAATGGAGGAGGCTGATGTCCAGCGGGAACAGTGGCTGTCTGAGACAATGGAGCATGCTGGAGAATTGGAGTCAAAGCCAAAAAGCACAGGGAGCCTCTGGCCGCAAACGAGGCCAAGCAAGGACTTGACTTGTGAGAGGTTCCCCTCCCACCCCCACAAACCTCTTAGCCGTGACCCCCACCTTGGGGCAGCTCCAGGCCTCAGAAAGGGGAGGGCGTGGTTCCCAGAACAATAGCAGGGCCTTGGCCAGCCCAGAGAATTGCCAGGTTAAGGCGCTGTGGGTATCCTCGAGCTGCAGAGCCGAGAGGGCCCTTGCACAGTTAGGACAGGCCTTGCCCTGGCCCACGGCCCCGCTGTGTGGCCGACACTCGTCCAAACAGCGGAGTCCAGTGGGGTGTGGGTGAAGGACCTAAGTTTCTGTCATGTTGCTTTGCTGAGTCGCGTTTCCTTTTGGTAATTTTGGACGATCATTTGCCCAGGGTCACAAAGCACTTAAGTGACAGAGCTGGGACTGTCCCAGACTTCATGCATAGGGGTTTGAAACTTGATGGTAGCTCAGTTCCTTCAACATAATGCTCCATGTGTGCCAGGCACTGTTCTAAGTGCTCACTTAATCCTAATAACATTTTGGAGTCAGTGTGGTTAGGAATTGCATTTTACAGAAGGGGACACGGAGGTCCAGAGAGGTTAATTAACTTACCCGAGGTCACACAGCTTGTTGGTGGCTGCCAAGCTGGGGTTTGAACCCAGACACTTGTGTGTTCTTCCTCCTGCCAAGCCATTCACCATCTCCCCCCGCCCCTCACCTCATGCTAGCCTGAGGGCAGAATAGGGCATGGGCCAGGCAGACCATGGAAGTCCAGGCTCTCCCATGGGAAGCACAGTCCTCTGGACCCAAAGAGGTGTACAGTCCTGGAAATGGGCACAAATATTTCCTGAGGCTGGGGATCCCCTTCAGAGCACAGGTGATTAGAAAGGGGTAGGGGTGTTTGAGATCTCGCTCTGCTCTCTCAAAGCTGCCTAACTTTGGGCAAGCCCCTCTCCCTCTCTGAGCCTCAGTTTCCCCTTCTGTGGAATGAGTTAGCAGTGCCTCCCCACCATGGGTTGCTATGAGAGCCCTTTGGGCCTGCCTAGGTGCTGGCCAACTGGGCAGTCGCACCTCCCAGAGTTCCTGTCGCTATAGGGCAAATGACCCCTCTGACCTTTTTCTCCCCCAGAAAGTTCAGGGGCAGTGTAGAGATGGGATCCCCCACCTCTCAGGTCAGCCCTTTCCTCACCATCCTGAGGGAATGGATAAAAAACATTCTTGCAGGTTTCCAGGGCAATTGGGCCACAGGGCTTTTGGGTCGAGGGCTCAGAGGAGCTACTGATGCTCACCCAGCAAGAGTGGAAAAATACCAAGTTCCTGTGGCAAGGCCTGCTGGGCCACCCGCCAGAGGCCCACTGGCAGCGGCTGGCACTGGTTTCTCCCGCGAGGATCCCGGGAGAAGCATGGAAAAGTTGAGAGAGTGGCTCTCAGGGGCTCATCCCCAGTGCCAATTCTGCAAAACAAGGGTGGCTTTCGGAAGAGGTAGCTGAGCTGGAGTGACGTGGTGAGGCTATCCAACCCTGGATTTGGTGAACAACCCCCGCCCCACACACACACACAGGATGCTGGACTCTAAAGCCAGATGGCCTGGGCTCGAAGCACACCCCTGTCACCTACCAGCTCTGTGACCTCAGGCAGCTATGACCTCACCTCTCTGGACCTCGATCTCTTCTTCTAGAAAATGGGGGTAATGACGGTACCTACCTCTTGGTCGTTGTGAGGATTAAATAAGCTGAAAAATATGTGACTTTCTGTTACTTAACTCAGTGCTTGGCATGCAGTAAATACTACATAAGTACAGGCTGATAGAAATTAAATACATGAAAACAAAGGAAGCCCCCCCCACCCCGCCCTCCAACATTCCAGATTGTGAGCTGTGACCCTGGCACAAAACACTCCGGCCTCAGCCCGGGTGGACGGGCCCAGTGGGGACCCAGCTGGCTTTGAAGTGGGGACCTTCTGGGGACTGGCCCAGGGGGCTGCTGCAGAGGGCTGCTGTCAGCAGCTATTGTTTGCTAGCCGCTGGGGCGTGGTGCAGCAGCCAGCAGAGTCCCAGAGGTGGAAACCGTCGGGGGCGCCTGTCTGCAGGAAGGGAGGGACAGGCTGTGGGGTCAGGCTGGTTTTCTGTGCTCGTCTCTCTCCCCCTTTCTGTGGCTTCCTGGTGTGCCCGCGCCCTCCATGTCTGCCTTTATGTCCTTGGGAAATTGGAAGGGTTCCCAGCCCCGAGGAGGAGAAAGATTGGCTGGGGAAACTGAGGCGCAGAGGAAGGAAGGGTATTCAGTGAGGGAGAGGGGTAGGATCTGTCCTTTTAACCTTATAGGGGTCCTCACACCAGTACTGATGCTGGGGGTTCTTGAGTTGCTCACCGCTGGCCTGATGTAAGCTGGGTGAGAAGTTACACCATCCGGGCAGGAAAGCCAAGGTCAAGTTCAGTGGCGGAGGTGGAATAGGAGCCCTGGTCTGGGGGACTCCCTAGCCAACCTTCTCAACCACTCCACCCTCTCCCCATAGAGCAGTGGAACTCGTTTAGGTCTGAGCCCCTCACTTCACAGGTGCCCAGAGAGGGTTAGCAACTTGATCAGGGTTCAACGGCAGGCCAGCCTCCAAGCTTGGATTCAGGCCCGAGGGTCTCAGCCACAGCCCTCATTGACTTCAGCCTCCCTCTGGCAATTGGATTAAATAAACTGGTGTGAAAAGGCTTTGAATCAAAGTTGTGTTGCTGCTGCTGCTGCATGGAGTTTAGGACATCCCAGCTCTGTCACTTAAGTGCTGTGTGACTCTGGAAAAATGATTGGCCCTCTCTGGGCCTTTTGCTTCACCTACAAAATGAGAATAGTAAGAAAACCTGCCCAAAGTGTTACTGGCAGGATCAAGTGAGTATGAAAGTTCTAGCACTTACAATAGTACCAGGTACACAGCAAGTGCTCAATAAATGCTGGCTGGTCTGTTGGGCTGAATGCAGCTGAGCCCAGTGGGACCCATGAACGCTTTCTTCTTGCCCTTTTCCAAAGCCCATCTCCTACTGTTTCTACTGAAAGAGATCCTCGCTCAAGAATTGTGTTCCATCAGGGGCTCCTGTGCCAAGTGGGCAACTTTTGGGGTCTTCTTGATATCTATCAATGTCAGTTACCTCACTGGGCCCCAGAAGTGTTCTGCAGGGGCAGACTGAAGCCAGGAGACTGTCCTGCAGTGCCATGGGCACATTGAATTTGCTCTCCGGGTCTGTTTCCTCATCTGTAAATGGGCATGCTTAAAGTGCTCCACAGTGCTCCCCAGTTCTCCCTGGCCCCCCCTTCCAAGCCCTCCAAGGCCTTTAGAGGTTGTCAGGGGCTCTGTGAGCAAGTCTCAGCAGTTCAGGAGACCACCATGCACTTCCTGCATGTCTGCCCGCTGGTTTTGCTCAGAGCCGGGTGATTAGCTTTCCTTGGGCCCTGGGTTCAAATCCTGATCACTGTAGTTGCACTGGGCAAGTCGTTGGGCCCAGCCAAGCCCCTGGTTCTGTCTCCAGCAGGCGGCTTTTGGGGGTGTGGCAAGGGCAGCAAGGGCTGGAACCGTGGGAGTCCTTATTTAGCCAGGCACCCTGTTCACCATCTGTCGAGCCAGGCTCCTTTGAGCTCCTCCCAGGTGCAAATATCACCCTAAAACTTTACATTTAATTGAATGAAATTTAGGAAGAAAATACACCCATGGGAACTGAAGCCATAGGGATGGTTTGGGAGACCAGTGCTTTCAGGACAGGAGACGGAGAAACCAGTGCTTTCAGGACAGGAGTCGGTCATTTTCAGCCCTTATATTGTGTGGGACGCAATGTATGAAGGGCTTGGGTCAACTGTGGGCCCAAGAGAGATGGGAGCCTTCCCCCAACCTGGCTCAGGGGCTTTCAGAGGCCTCAGCTGCTTCCCAGAAGTTCCCATGTGATTCCCACCCGATCACAATGTCAACCGCAGGGTCTGTTTTCTGAGCACCTATTAAGTGCCACGCACCGTTTCAAGGGTGTTTATAAATATCATCCTGTTGAATCCTCACCTCACCCCTCGATGAGGCGCTTCTACCACTCTTGTCCCGGTTTTTACACATGAGGAAACAGGCCCAGAGAGGTTAAGCCACAGGCCCATGGTCACACAGCAAGTCAGACCTGGGATTTGAACCTGCGCTTACGTGATGGTTAACTGCCAGGGTTACAGTGAGCGCTGCGATGTGACGTACCCAGCACCATGTGCCATGTGCCAAGCATAGACTTTGTGGCCTGCTCTTTTTTGTCTTTTTTGTTTCCGCCCACCGGCAGGTCAGCTCCACAAGGGCAAGGGGTTTATTTTCTGTCTCACCCAGTCCTGTATTTCCAGGGTCTAGGTAGTGCCAGGGGCATCTGGAAGGTAGGTAAATCCGGCTTACACCCAAGTTGCAGACATGGAAACTGAGGCCCAGCGAGGCTCCAGAACCCGGGCTTTTGGCCTCTCGGAGAGGTTGTGCCCGCCCGCATCCACCTCTGTTCTGTCTTGCCCTCCCCCTGCAGGTTGTGTATATCACTGCCACCTTCCCTTTCATCATGCTTCTGGTGTTGCTGGTTCGCGGACTCACGCTGCCCGGCGCAGGCATAGGCATCAAATTCTATCTGTACCCTGACATCTCCCGCCTCGAGGACCCACAGGTACTGCGGGGCGGGGACCCCCCACCCAGGGTGGGGTGGGGCTTGGAGGACGGCCGGCAGCCCCCCGCTACTCGGGCTGTCGCCCGGGCCCAGGGCAGGTGTGGTTGGTTCAGAATGTCTGCGGAGCTTTGCGGGCATGCGTGTATCTTTTCATGTCGAGGACTCCTGAGGCTGGCCAGGTAGAGAGTCTGCTTTAGGCCCCGCGCCAGGTAAGGGAGAGAAATCTTTCTATGATGCTCGTCTCCCCCGACCCCCTCCACCTCGGGCCCACTCCTCTCTGCCCATGGTAGTTTGCTTGGGCTGAGGGTGAAATTTCTAGTTAAGGACCTCCGGAAAGGTCAAAGGGCAGAGGCTGCAAGTCCACCCTCCAGCACTATTCCCCATGACCTCAGAGAGGCGGAGCAGACCCTGAGAGGTTGTATCGGCCCCTTTGAGGACCTCTGGTGCCCAGGACCCTCGGCCTTTGGGTTTGCCTCCCAAGGGCCTGTGTTTGTTCAGGAGGAAGTAGGTGGGAGAGCGCAGGCCAGACCAGGGCATGGCTGGGAAGGCAGCTTCCTGGCAATCAGCAGGTATTGGGTGGAGGTTCCTGAGAACCGTTTTAGGTTATGCAGTAATAGTAGCAGCCTTGACTTAACGAGTTCACCGGGCGCTGGGCTTAATGCTTTTCAAATCTGATAAATAGCTGTTGGGGCACAGCGGAGTCCATTTTACAGATGTGAAAACTGAGGCTCAGGGAGTGACATTCACTCACCCAGGATCATTCCAGAGTTGGAATCCAGATCCATCTGCTTCAAAAAAGCCCGGCCTCTTACCCCTCATGCCAGGTGACTGGGAGCCCCTCTGACTTCTGGGGTTCCTCATGGCTCAGTGTGAACGTCACACACTTCCCATCTGCTGCCTCTTCTTTTTCTCTCTGGTCCCGTAGAAGGGTTGTGAAGTGGCACCCTGCGAGGTCCAGTCCTCGGGACGCAGCCACATGACGGAGACCCTGTGTTGCCTCCTCCAGGAAGCCGGCCAGCTCTAACCGCCCCTTTTCTCTCCCCTCGCCACCCCATCCCCCTCCCTGGCCCTCAGGTGTGGATCGATGCCGGAACCCAAATCTTCTTCTCCTACGCCATCTGCCTGGGAGCGATGACCTCACTGGGGAGCTACAACAAATACAAGTACAACTCATACAGGCAAGTGTCGCGCCGGTGGGCCCAGTGCATCATAGAGATAACGATGTTTAAAAAAAAAAAAAAAGAAGTAGGGAGTGTGGCTTCCTTGTGTTGTGAATTAACTTGCTCCCTGACATATGTGTAACTTAGGGACTGTATGCTGCTGGGATGCCTGAACAGTGGTACCAGTTTTGTGTCTGGCTTCGCAATTTTTTCCGTCCTGGGCTTCATGGCACAAGAGCAAGGGGTGGACATTGCTGATGTGGCTGAGTCAGGTATGGTGGTATCGGTGGCAGTGGTGGTGGGCACTGCCACCCAGTGTGTGAGCCGAGTACTGCAGGCATGAAGCCAGACCCCCCCCGACCCCCAGGGGGCTTTGAGGGGGGGGTGAGAAACGAGCCTGGTTTTCGAAATGGACTCCCCCACCCCCTCCATCCTTGCACCACGACGTCCCCCAAACATCAGAGAGCACCAAAACAAAACTAAACGTGTTCAGGGCCATTTGGCATGAGGGGCGGCAGAAATGTGCGGTTGGTTAAAGTTGGGAGTGGCTTGGCTCCCTTAGTGGGGTCTTGGGTACCCCCTTCCCACACCTCTCCCCCTTCCGTAGCAAGCTCCAGTTTCAGCAGCAGAAACCACGTTTCTCACCCAGGCCCAGTCAGCATTTCATCACCACCTTCTCAGCCTTGGTTTTTGTATTCTGCAGACCCATCCATCCATCCATCCATCCATTCATTCATTCTTTCCATTGACATCTATGTATTGAGGCTTTACTCTGGGACACAGATGAAGAAGGAATAGTGGGAGCGGGCGGCTGCCCTTTGGGTGTCATCTTCTCTCCCAGCTCCCGAAGGAGGTGACGTCTGATTTTGAGGGAGGTCACTGTCACCCCAGGACACCTGGGCTTGGAGAATCCCAAAGGCTTAGAGACATGGCTTTTGCACCAAGTGGTATCCTAGGGACTTGGGACCCTGGAGTTCCAGAGTGTGGCCTCCATCTGTCTGTCCATTTGTTTCCTGGACGGTTTTGTCACATTGCCGTTGGCTGCCCCTGGGTTCTCACAACCTCTTTGGGGTGCCTTGCAGGGAGGCGAGGGCTCCGGGCTGAAGCTAGAGCTTTTGGGGTGAGGCTGAAACTCTAGGGACCCCCACAGACTGGGGACATCCTATAGCTGGAGCCCCCCAGCTCTGCCCCTGCCGTCATCCTTCTCCCTGTGGGTAAAATAAGAGGAAGCGCTAGTCCCAGGTCCCCAGTCACAGGACCCACCCTAGCTGAGGTTTTGTCGGCATTGGGCACCCAGATGTCCATTTCTCAAGTGGAGAGACCCATGGCCTTAGAGCCTGGGCCTCGCTTGGACTGGTTAGGGACAGAGCTGGAGTCTCTCAGGGCCCTGCCCACTGCTCCTCCCACCCACCACGCAATAGACAGGCCCTTCAGACACAAGGATGGTCTCCCCACCCCACCCTGTTTGCATACGGCCCCTTTCTTGTGCAGGGCTCCTCTGGGCTCTCAGGGTCCCCCAGGGTCCGGCTGAGCTCTGCTGTCCTCTTCATTTGGCAAAGACACCCACCGTCACACTCCCATCCACACCCTGGACCCTCCCTACAGCCCAGCCAGGGAAAATCCACCCCTCTGCTGCCCCTGGTTCCAAATCAGACCTTCAGACATACCATTTTCCTCCCCCAAGAGGCAGACTGGAGGACGCAGAAAGTAATTCCAGAAATATCCACTCCCCGTCTGGGTGTCTGGCAGTTAGCGCGACGAGGGAGAGCCTGGGACGGTTTGTACCACCTCCGAAGATGGTTTTCTTTCAGTCGAGGGCTTGCAAACCAATTCCGATTGACGGGGAGCTCTCTAGGAGCATGGTGTGAATTTGGTGGCATGGAAGATAGAGATATAAGAGAGAGAAAATATAAAGATATATCAGATAATAGAGAATATAGAGATACATTCTATATCTTGGTGGACAGCCAGGCTTTTTTCTGTCTGTCTGCATCGTCAGTCCACGTTGTTTCCTTCCTCCTCCCGCCCACTTCCAAGAACTTGTCATATCTTTCCCACGAGGCTGTCTGCCTAGCCAACAGATCAGGGGTGATTATTTCTCTAATAAGCTTTTAACAAGCACCATATTGAGCGAAGTGCATTTGAACGAGATCATTATTTAGCCAAATGGAGCGCAAACGAAACGTTAACGTGGCGTGGTCTCTTGCTCAAGGAGAGGCATCCAGAAGTTCTCGGAGTGGCTGCGTTATTTCACATGGACTTCCCTCTCTATAGTTCGCCGTGTGCTTTTAGAGAAAGACGCTCAGACCCTCTCCCAGAGGCTGGCTTTGAGAAAGGCAGAACCAAACATAACAGAAGCGAGTGACCTGGGAATCTTCAGCGCCCCAGCGGGTGGGGAAGGCAGGGGGCGCGTGGGGGGACCCCATTTTACATCTGTCTCGCAGTCATCTGGACTCGGTCACGCAAGTGCTTTAGCGTCCAGCACCGGGGTGCTGCTTTTGGAGGCCAGAGGGGGCCCCAGCCCAGGTGAAGATTTTGCAGCTGTTAATTGCAACAGTGGCTTCGGATTCCACAAGTTCATGTGACAGAGCCCTGGGGTGGGGGTCCGGCCGGAGCGTGTTTTCCTTAACCCAGCTCTTTCCTCACGCTTGTCCTTTCAGGCAGCTTTGGGGGTCGCTCAGAGCGTCCCTTCCACTTCTTCTCGTGGATTATTTTATGGCGTCACTGGGACCAACCACTCTCACCTCTCACCTCTGAGAAAATACTCCCTTTGGACTGAGTTGTCCCCCAGGGCTTGTCAAAGGACTTGCCCTGCCCCAGCCGTGTGCATGCTGGCTTCTGGCTCCAGCTGCGTTTATTTATTTATTTTTCATTCTTTTCATAAACCGTTCATTTGGTTTCTGATATTTGCTTTCAAAAATTGTCCCCATGTCCTGCTCCCCAGTGCGTGATATATATATATTTTTATTTAATTTGGGATTTTACTTTTTTTTCAGACCAAGCCCTTTAGTCCTATTTTGCTTTTTTTTTTTTTTATTTTTTTTTTGCCTCCTGACTGCTTCCTGGACCCACTGGACTCAGGTTGCCACTGAATTCTGTCCCCCGGTATCTTCTCTCGGGCCAGCTGGATGGCTGGAAGCCAGGAGGAGAGGTTTCTCTATGTCTCTGGAATTTTTCCGGAGAGGCACCACCTGAGCTGGCTGACGGAGCTCCTGTCTCTCAAACCATGTCTTGAGGTTCCATCCCCCCTTTTGAAACCAAAAGCCCTTCTCTAGGGGACCGGCAGCCGTGTCGGAGAATCTGAACGCAAGAGGACTCCTTGGGAGTCATTTGTGGTCACCTACCCCTTCCTGTACAGATGGGGAAACTGAGGCCCCAGGAGGGTGTGTGGTGATACCGTGAGGAAACGGTGGACTGAGAACCCAAATCTAGGCGCTGGCATTCCCAGACGTGGGATTTGTCACCGCCCCGCACTTCCCTTTGGGCCCTGGGCAGGCCCCGCCCAGCCCGGTTGCCCTGGTGTTTGGGACAGCATGCAGGGGACAGACCCCTGAAAATACTTTTGCCCTACAGGGCATGCTTCTTGGTTCTTTTTTGTTTCCACCCATCGAACATTTTAATGTCGAGCTCAGCTCAACAAATAGAAACTTCTCCTTTGCAAAGGAGGGCTCCACTTGTCAGATAACCAGAACTTGTTTTTTCCCCTTGCTTCCTTCCAGCAAACAGTTGAGTTGCTTTGTCTTGGTTTTGGGGGACCTTGTTTTCCCAGCCCCGTGAGCCAGTATCCTTGTGGATGCCGGTTTGCGGGCAGGCCACCTGTGCTGCGTGGGAGACAGATGCTAAAACGGGGGCCCTGCCCGAGCCCCAGTGCGTCCCACTCGCCAGGGAGACAAGCCTGGTCTCTCTCCCCAGGCAAGAATTCAGATCTGGCTCCTCCCTGCACTGAGGGTTTGGGAGGGCCCCCCTCAGAGCTGAGTGTCTTTGTATGAGCGCAGGGGTCCCGGCGACCCGGGTGCTGATGTGTCCCCTCTGCTCCCTCCCTATTTTCTCTTCCCTCTAGGTCCTGGCTTGGCCTTCATTGCCTACCCAAAAGCCGTGACGATGATGCCGCTGCCAACATTTTGGTCCATTCTCTTCTTTATTATGCTTCTCTTGCTTGGACTGGATAGCCAGGTGTGTCTGCGTCAGGGGCATGGCCCTGGGGTGGTGGGGCTTCTCTTGGGGAGCAGTTGTGGAAAAGAACCTTCCTTTCGGTGTAGTCACCCCCAGATCAGACTGGGGAGCAAACAGGGTCCCGGCAGGGGCACAGGGCCATCAGTGGCAGGTTAGGGCATCAGGTGCTCCCTTCCCGGCCATCCCTGGTAACCATGCATTACCTAAACCCACCAATGGTGTTTTGGGGCCCCTGGAGCAGATGGAGAGGTGAGCTCGGTCCCTCCAGGGGAGCATCGCATCCTCAGGTGCTCAGTTCCTAAGCCCGAGGCTGGGTTTCCTGGCTGTCCTGGCTTCTGCCCTGCCGTGGCAGGAGTCCCATCTGCACCGAGGTAGTTCCCTGCACTTCTAAACCCCCCACCTGCTATCCCTCTGGGGCTCTGGCCACCACTGGAAGGGGACTGGCCACCAGGGTATGCCAGGAGAGCTGATGAGACGCTGTGTCTGGCTTTGGAATAAGACAGCCCGAGACCCCGCCACACTGCGGTGTGGCTTTGAGCAAGTTTCCTAACCTCTGGCCTCAGTCTCCTGACCTGGCAAATGGGTGCGATTATGCCTTCTTTCCCACGGTGGCCCTGACGGTGCTGTGACCTACCTTGCGGCCAGCCAGATACCCAGGGAACAGCTGACAGCAGCGGCTTTTGCCTTTCCGTGGGAATGTGGGCATGTTCAGACCGGAGGCGTGGCTGCAGGAGTGGGGAAGGATGGGGCGCAGGGGAGGCCGGAGGTGAGCCCAGGTCAGCGAGAAGTCTCCAGGCTGTACCACCGAGGGGCTTCCATCTGAGGTTGGACAGAGCTTCACCACTGTCTTGAATGGAGACCCCACCCCGGTGAGAGGTCTGAGCTGCAGCCTTAGCTGTCCACGTCCCCTGCAGGAAGCATCCTTCAAAGACAGTGCCCAGAACGTGTCCCCTGGGGAAGTCAGACCCAGTAAAAGGAAAATCTTACAAGGTCAGGCAGAGGAGAGCGATTCCAAAAAGGGGAGGCAGACAGCCAGCGAGGTCAAGAATAGAGGAAAGGGCTTGGCAGAAGGGGGATCGGTATTAAGCGGAGAAGACAGAACAAAAACATTTGGGAGACGGAAAACAAAATATTTCTGCAGTTGTTGATCGCCTCCGGCCGGGTAAACAAGCGAGAGGACTCCCAGTTAGTCATTTCTCCTTAATGAGTCTGGCCTTTGAAGGCCTCCAAGCAAATGGCTTTTATAACTTCTTCAAGAACTCTAAATGAAAGAACAAAAACAAAGCCGGGAGGTTAAATAGCTGACAAGGCATGACATCTCCATGGGCCTAAAATAAGCTGCTTAGGCTTTTGAAACTGCTTCCTGAGTGGAGGTGGTTATTCATTAGCTTTTTCTCCTAAGGAGAAGGGTGGGGCCTGCTTGAGGGACCCCCCCCTTGGCGCTAGACCCCATAAGGGCCAATGTGCCTAAAGAAGCTCGGTTAGTGCTCAGAGCCAGCCTCGGCGGTAGGCACTCGCTATTCTTCCTTCACCAGCCGTGGGATTCAAGGCTCAGAGAAGTCGAACGAGCTAGCTTGATATTACCACATACAGGGCGTGGGTGGGATTTGAACTTGAGTCACCGGCTCCCAGACTCAAAGCCCAAAGGAGCCAGAGCATGATAAAGAGACTGGGGGTCGAACAATGCAAGCTGGAGTCCCAATTTTGCATCAGTTTGCTACATGAACTCGGGAAAATGGGAAAAGGGTTTTGCAAATAGTGGTTGAGGCCACAGACGTCTGATTAAGGAATGGAGCCAGAACTTGGCTCTGAGTCTGCCTGTTTCCGGAACCTGAGCTCTGCACTGCTGGCTTGTCTGTAAGCCTCACCTTGGCGTTCCCCAGAATAGCTGCTTCCTGTGCTGTGCGGGTTCGTGGCCAACCTCAGGCAGAGACCTCTCGCTGACATTCCTGTGTCCCATGGAGTGAGAGCCTCGTTCGTTCGTTAGAGGAAATGCTTTCCCAGGGTTCCCGGCTTGGGGAGCAGCAATTCGGGGGTAGGGGGCATGGCCCTCTCTTTGGCTTAGGAGCCATCATGCTTCTCTGCGATGAGATGGGGTGTGTTATCCACGTGGAGGCAGGATGCCTGTTTATATATGGGCTGCCCAAGGCAGGGACACAGGCTGTGAACAGGCAGAGAAAGGGAAAGAGAGCCGGACCTGCCACCCACCTAAGGAGCTCACCCCCCACCTCACCCCCGACATGCGCCCCCTACGTACAAGGCACCGCCAATGCCAGTTTGCTCTTGGTTTTCCAATTCTTAACATCCCTACTGAGAAGACAAGTTCCTCCCATTTTACAGAGGAGGAAACTGAGGCTCAGAGGAGTCAGAACCACTTAGCTTCTAAGCAAGGGAACTCGAATTCACACCCAGAGCTAAGGAGTCTGAGCAGATTTGGGGGTGGGAGGTAAGGGTGGCCGAGTGCCCCGTGGGAGCCTGGGAAGAGGGGATGTTTGTGCTGGTTTTGGCCCTGCGTGATCAGTGACACTGAATAAGCCTTTCTTTAACTCCTTTTGAAGCTTAACATGAGCTTGTGAGCTGTGCATTTGCTAGAATTCAGCTGCTGTTTTCGGTTCAAACCCTTTTTTTTTTTTTTAAACATCAGTTGGAGGTCAAGAAAAGTCAGCCCCTTCTCTTTGGACCTCTTTTGAGATCCTCTAAGTCATGTTCCCCACCGTCCCTACAAGAGAGTGTCATTCCTCCAGCCCCTTTTGGCACATGAAAGTCATTTTCTCTTGTTCCATATTCCTTTCCCTGCTCCTCCTGTGATGTGTCCCAGAGGACTGAGTGGTTAGATGTGTCTTGGAGGAATGGTGGAAAAACGTCTTTTACGAAAGCAAACCTCTCCCAGATGAAACAATAGATACATCCAGGTTTTAAGCTTTTCAACTCTTAAAGGAATCACATCGACCCAGAAGGGCGGGTTGGTTGGCTGGCGGGATGATTTGGCAGTTGCCGTCCGCAGTTAGAGAGCTTCTGTGTGCCCTGGAACCCCACAGTTTCCCTTCTGACTGCCACAGATGCACCCACCCGTGCACCCAAAGATGCACACAGAGAGAAAATGGTGGCCCTCGTCAGTAGCAGCAGAAGCTTCAAGAACCATCTAAATGTCCAGCAGCTAGGGGCGGGTTAAACGAGCATTGAGATGGGCCCATAGGATGAAGTTCTTTGCAGCCATTTGCGAAATGAGGCAGCTCCCTATGTAATGATATGGTACAGTCTCCAAGGTGAATTGTTAGGTGAGAAGATAGAAAGATTTAATCAGGGTCCCCCAATCCTACACCGTGACCTACGACGGACCCAGCTCCTTAACCTCTGGGAGCCCGGGGATGAGTTCCTGGAGTCCGCGCCACCCCCAGAATCATGGGCAGCATTTGGCTTACACACGCACACACAATTCTTTGCCGCCACTCCCTTTTCCCAAAGGCTTACAAAAAAACCACTGCGCGAATCTGATCCGAGCCTCTCTCCATTGCGCAAATGGAGAAGCTGAGGCCCAGACTTGCCGGAGCCACCCATTCTTTACGTTGAGCAGCCCCCAGCCGCCTGGCCGTGGGCTCGGCACTCAATGCCCAGACACGAGTGCGGCACCGTCCTTGCCCTCCCCGGGGACGCTGCACTCTCAGGGAGGTAAGCGTGCAAACACACCAGTGCTCTCCCACGCGCCAGGGCAGTGTGGCAGCATGGCAGCGTGGCGGTATCGGCTTCGGAGAAGCAGCCACTCTTGAGCTGAGCCTTGAATGAGGAGGGTGAGGCATTCTGGTGGCAGAAACGGCCCTAAACATAGACACAGGTGTGGCAGGCTGTGCACGGGGCTCCACAGGGGCTCATGCAGGAAGTGGGGGAGGTTGTCCCCAGGATCCAACTCCAAGGAGGGACACGGGCAGGTCCAGACCCAAATCCGCCTCCTCTCCTCCTCGCCGCGCTGTCTGTGCCAGGCATTCGTGTCTGAGCAGGGGCATGCTTGGTGGCACCTGGCACTCAGCAGCTCTCTGCTTCTGTCTCCCACCCTCTCTCCCCCCTCAGTTTGTTGAAGTCGAAGGACAGATCACAGCTTTGGTTGATCTTTACCCATCCTTCCTAAGGAAGGGTTTCCGTCGGGAAATCTTCATCGCCTTCATATGTAGCATCAGCTACCTGCTGGGGCTGATGATGGTTACAGAGGTAAGTGGCACTCTCACCTGGCGTGAGGGACCTCCCTCTGCAGGGGCTTAGTGCACACTGGTTCACTTGCAGAGGCAGGAAGCAGGACCTGGGGGAGAGGACCAAGGTGGGCCGGTCTCCCAGCCCCTCTCCAGTTCGGGGGTCCAGCTGTGCTCTGGGGACTTGGGTCCAGATTGGGGGGGAGGGGGGCAGCAGGACAAGTCTCAGAACTCAACGGTTGACCCCAATATGGTTGCATTCAGCCCCGCCCACGACCCTGCTCCTTTTTCCTGTCCCCATGGCTATGCAGTAGATGTCAGCCAACCGCCCTCTGTCCCTGCCCCGCCCTGGGAGACTCCAGGAGCTGGGGGAGTGCCTGCTGAAGTCCCTTTCAGCCACCGCTTTGTTCGCCTGCATCCTTGCATGCACCCGTCCTGGGGCTGTGTGGGTGTTTGTCTGATGGGGAATGCATGTTATTCGGAGGTGTGGACAGGGCCCACCGGGAGCCTTGATTTAAGATTTTAAGCGGGAAGAAGAGAAGCCGAGAGAGGAAGGGAGCAGGAGTGTCCAGAAGGGGCAGTGGGATCAGCTTTGTAAGAGGCAAGCCAGAAGAAAGATGATTATTGCGCTTTAGAAGAATGCAAACCTTAAAATCAGGCCCAGCGTGTGCTCTCGTCTGGGTCCCCTCCCCCCACCTCCTCATGCTCTCCGTGAAAGAGCTGCTTTTAACAACTGTCCCCAAACCTCTTAATCATCACTTTCCTTACCAGAAGTAAAAATAAATGTTTTTTTTCCGGAAGTGTCTTTCAGAAGACTTCCCTGAAAGGCAGATCACGTGCGCTAAGCCTCTGTGTCTGCTGCCATCGATTTTAAGCCCCTCCTTTGAGTGCAGGTTCTGTGAATCCATTTTTTTGTTTGTTTGTTTGGGAGGGCGTGTATTGCTTTTGTTTTTCTGTATATGTGTTTTTAGTTAAATTGGCCGAAAAGGAAATTGAGGAACTTTTTACATGTTTATCTTTAAACTACCTGTTTATAGCCTTTGCCTCCCCCCCACCCCCCCCCACACTTGGGTTCCTTGTTCTTTTTGATATGCCAGTTTTCTTTATATATGAAGGAAATTAGATACCGAATAACAAATCAGCCATCTCTGTGATTTTTTTTCTTTTTTCTCCCCAGGGTGGCATGTATATATTTCAACTCTTTGACTACTATGCAGCTAGCGGTGTATGCCTTTTGTGGGTTGCATTCTTTGAATGTATTACTATTGCCTGGGTATATGGTGAGTATGAACTTTTGCATATCCTTTCTCAAGGCTCTCCTTTGGGGCCTCTCCACTTAGAAGCTTCGGAAGCAGAGGATTCTAATGGGGACTCTCTCTGATAGGAACACAAAGGCCCTGCCTCCCTGGACCCTTTCTCTTAGGGCTGGCCATTCCCTGCCCAGATCATTTCATCGCAGCCGCACAACCGATTTCCCACTGCTTAAAGTACAAGGGGCGGCTGTATTTTATTGACACACACAGAATGTGTTCGTGTCCAGGAATGGTCCATTTCAACCTACTTGAGACCTTGGGTTGGCCACACTAGGATTTGGGGTCTGCCTAGTGTTGCTAAAGAAGTAGAGAATGCCCACGTGAAATTTGAATTTCAAATCAGCACAGGCTCTCATCTGCCACGTTGGGGTTCATACAGAGCAGAGATGCAGGCCCCAAATCAGGCCCCAGAGACCACCTCATGGTCCTTGGCATTCCCCAGGCTGATGCTGGCATTGGGTGTCATGTCACTGTGAGGCCACCTCTGTCTCTTGCAGGCAGTGATAACTTCTATGACGGTATTGAGGATATGATTGGCTATCGGCCAGGGCCCTGGATGAAGTACAGCTGGGCTGTGATCACTCCAGTTCTCTGCGTGGTAAGTTCTGTCCAGCCCCAGCTATGGGTCATCTCTTCTCCCTGCTTCTCGATGGTACCCTGCTAAATCATTGCTCATTCAGCATCTGCTTAAGTGCTGGCACTACTTTGCCTGGGAGAGGTAGAGAAGGCTGTCCCCGGAAGGTTACTTGAGTTGAGTTTTGAAGGATGAATAGGAGTTTGTCACGGAGAGAAAACAGAAAGAGTGTTCCTGCCAGAGGAACCAGCCTAGGCAGCGGCAAGGAGTTCTTTATAAAAGAGGGAAGTATGCCTGGGGTGTGTTAAGAAATTCAGGGGAATCCAAGATTAAGCACAAAATCTTTTCCCCTTACAACCTCAGTTTGGGCCAGTGGGGTAAATGGAAAGGTCTTTGGGACGTCTAACAGAGAGATCATAGACGTAAGAAGTATGTATGTTGAGTGGGTTATGACAGAGAGAGCAAGTCCCAGCAGAGAGTGGCCCTGGGCTCTCCCACGCACATGGAAGCTTCTGATCCACCCAGGACCCAAGGACAGAGACACACCTCCCTTCCACTCCCACCAGGGTGGTCTGTCCCTGCCATCTTGGAATGTGGCCTTGGAGGGTGAAGAAGCAGAGGCTCTGGCGAATGCAAATATCTCTGCTGCAAAGGCTGCTTACCTAACCATGTTTGAAACCGGTCATGAGCTCTGGGGCTTATTGCAGGGGAAGGTGACATCTGTCTTGCCAGTCTTGGTTCACACAGAGGGCACAGAAATGGTTCTTACATTTAGGAGCCAAATTCCTTGCATAAGTGTGCCCTCCCTTCTGTGACCTCTGCTCCCAGGCCAGAACAAGTCACCATTGTCATGCACTCGCTGTGTGACCTCAAGCACACCACTCCCCCTCTCTGGGCCTCAGTTTCCCCATTTATGAAACAAGGAGCCACTTAATTGGGACTCGAGAGCCAGCCGACAACTTTAGGTTGTTTATTACCATTCTTTATTAGAATTGTGACCTTCTCATCTGAGGTGCACATTTTTCCAAGACTGTTTTCCCCATGAAAATAAGTAACTGTTGCAGCCAAAGACCACAGCAATTTGATGCATTTGTTGCTGGAGATGAATTGAGTTGGTTTCAAGCCCATATTTTCCTCCTTACATAATATTTGTTTGTGGACAGCTCCTCTCACCACTCTGACCCTCAGTTTCCTCTTCTCCTCCTCCCTGAGGAGTTGGATAAATTAGAGATAGGCCACATTCCAAGACAGTGGGATGAGATCACCCTGATGGGAAGAGAAACGTGGCACATCCACGTACCTTCTGCTTGGGAGGGCTCCAGATATCTCTCTGCTGGGATTCGCCCCGCCGAGGCCGCAGCTTCACCTGAAAGGGCAGAAACATTGACGGGGCTGGGTATACAGTGGGTGCCAGTGGGAGCTGAATGCTCACCCTTCCCCTTCTCATCGATTCAGTTTTAAATAGATTTTTTCTTTTCATCCAACTGTTTGTTCATGAAGTTTCTTGTGGATCAGTCCAAGACCACCCCGGGTGATATGCTCTAATTCTGATCAGAAACAAAAGTCGTGCAGCCTCCCAGCCAGCCCAGACGTTCTGCTCACAGGGCATTGTGGCTGGAACCCCAGGCTCTGAGGTCAGAGCTAAGCACCCCCATGCCACCCCACCAGCCATACACAGATGTGGGTGGCCACCAGCCAGGCCCAGCTCCCCTTGCTTCCCCAGGCTCATGGCTCGGGGATGGAGAGGGGTGGGCCGCAGTGGGCAAGGGGAAACAAGGATTTAGTGCCAGGTTCTAAAGGAACAGAGGAACAGAAAAGATGCACCCCTGCTGTCAGGGACTCACAGTCTGGTGGGAGATGGATGCTGCAGAAGGGACGATAACTCCCCACAATTCTGGGAAGGACAAGGGTGAGCTCCAGCCGGAGTGGGGCCTGTGCAAGTCAGGCTTGTGAGAGGCAGAGCTAAATTAGAATGAGGAGGCATTGGCCAGGTAATGATGAGAGAGAAAACAATCCAGGTAGGGGGAATAGCCTGGGCTAGGGCCCCGAGGCAAGTGACAGGGGAATTGGAAGGAATTCAGGGTTGCTGGAGTGTAGGCCTGGAGGAGTGGGTGACAGATGAGAGGGTGAGAGGAGAAGGAGCACTGTCCTGGCAGACATGGCTAGCCCAGGCTGATGAGCTAGGACCGTATCCCAAAGGCACTAGGGAACCACAGAAGGATTCTGAGCAGGGAAGCAGCCTGTTCACATTTGCACTGGGGAGAGATCCTCATGGCAGCAGAATGGAGACAGATGCAAGACATAAAGCAGGCTGCTGGGCTCCCAAAGAGAGAGCTCCTCTTCCCAACTTGATGCCTGCTGTGGTCCCAGCAGCCCCTGTCCCGCCCAGGACCCCTCTGACTACTCCCATCTCTCTGCAGGGATGTTTTATCTTCTCTCTTGTCAAGTACGTACCCCTGACCTACAACAAAGTCTATGTGTACCCCACCTGGGCCATCGGGCTGGGCTGGAGCCTGGCCCTGTCCTCCATGTTGTGTATCCCCTTGGTGATCTTGATCCGCCTCTGCCAGTTGAAAGGACCGCTCCTCGTGGTGAGTGCCGGGGCCCCAGGGCCAGGGAGGCCAAAGGCCGGCTGGTTGGCAGTTTGCTGTGTGACCCAGGGCAAGTCGCTTGCCCTCTCTGAGTCCTAGACCCCTCACCTAGTCGATGGAATAGTTGTTTGTGGGCAGGAGAGTGCACTGTGGGGAATTGGAAACGCAGTGCAGTTGACCTGGGAGAAGGCTTCGTGGTGACATTCACAGCAGGTCTGTCCTCCTCCCCTCCTGCCCCTTCCCCAGCTCCAAACTTCTCTGAGAAATTCCTCAACAATACGAACCGTTCCAGGCCCTGGCGAAGACAGAGGCTCTTTCCAAGAAATCCCTTTCTCAGAATCCCCTTAACCTTTGGACTTGGGCCGACTCCAAGACTTCACTGTTTTGTTCTGGGCTGGGTTTTTTTTTTTTAATTATTATTGTTATTCTCTTTTTTAAAAAATCTGGAGCCAGGATGTCCTGGGGCCCTGGCTCCCCCTTGGGCTGTGGTGTGTTTCCTCCTGGATGGTGGCCCTGGCGGGGTCGGAAGGAGAGAGAAAGCTAAGCCGAAAGGGACCAGCCTTCCGGAATCGGAGGAAGTAGGCAGGGGCATGGCAGGGAGGAAAACATGAAGCCTGGGGTCGGTCTGAGCCCGGGGGCCGCCCTGGGTGTTCCTGGAGCCTTGGATCCATTGTATTTCTTTCACTTGGGGTAGACGGGGCGGTATCCCCCCGCATTCAACCAGGATGCCCAGTGGCCCTTGTTAAAAGACTTTGAGGCTGGGCCACTGCCCTGAGCTCCTCAGATGCCCCCCTAAGTCCAGCCCCTCCCTGGGAACTTCCAGAATGTTCTCACTGGCCAGAAACTAAAGGGTTAATGGGTTGGGGCTGGGGCACAGGAGGGCCCCCCCGACCCCGCTCTCTGTTCTAACTGGTCAGCGCCCATAGCAATGAGTTTTCCAACTCTTGGGGCTGGAGAAGGAGTGGCACAGCACCTCGCTAATTTAGTGCCCCCTTCAAAGCCGACTTTGAATGTGTCATCCCAGCCCTAGTGTAGGGGTTCGATCAGAGCGGCATCAGCGTGGGGGAAGGGGGAGGAGGGGACAGCAAGGAATCGCAGTCCACACCAGCCTTGCACCCTCCCCTCCATCTACAGCCTCAGTTCCCACCCTAAGGCAGCTTACCCTTAAGGCTCCCACCTGCCTTTCTCCAGAAATTCGAAACAGGTTGCCAAGGTGACTTCGCAGCCATGAACTTGCCTCTCTCTCTCCGAGGCAGCTTCTAGACCCTTCCATCCTGGGGTGCACCCAGTTCCATCCGGGCCTCCCTCATAAATGGAGCCCCAGGAGACAGCCTGATGGTGCTGGCCTCTTGGCTGGACTTCCCACTGGGCACATAGAGAAGCTGGGCATAGCGAGGCAAAGTGATAAAAGGGGAGAAGACGCCTGCCCCTTCCCACCGACATTTCACCCTCACCCTATACATAGAGTCTATCATCCAATTCCTGCAGGGACAGGTGGGTGACACAGATAAGAGGGGATCCCCCCCCAGGTGGGGCCCCTGCCATCCACAGCAAGCAACTGATGCCACTCTGCTCTGGCCAATTGTTACCAGGAGGGAATGTGGGCCTGGAGTTGTTAGATCTTGCAGTTTTTCAAGACAGTGGAAATCTGGAGATCTGCTTTTAAAAGCAGCTTATTTATTTTTTTTACAAAACTGTAATATACGAAAATTCAATGTAAAATGCTGAGAAGGCTACTTGTTTGCAGCTGCCAGCCCCTTTGAATCTCTCAGAGGCCTCTTGCACAGAAGGTGGACAGGGAGGCAGGAGCCCTGGGTTCAAGTCTCGGTTCTGCCATTGCTCTTCTGGGTGTCCTCAGAATGAACTCCTCCCCTCACTGATTCCATGACTAGGCAGCCAGCTAGGGGGACAAAAATGCACCCTGCCTAGGGTGGTCTGAGGATTCCACTGGCTTCTATCTGCTGGAAGGTGCAGATTCAGACACAAGCCAGGGTCCCCAAGTCCTTAAGACCAAATTTGCAAGGAGTCCTGGATGTCTGCAGAGAAACAGGGGATGTGTGTGGTAGCATTGGAAGAAAGCGGGAAATGTAGCTTGGGGTGTTGGGAATGACTCCCTGAGAAAAGCGGGAGCTATCGGAGGCTTAAGACAGCCATCCAAACCTAAGGGCACGCAAATTGCTGGACCATGGCTGCTAGTGCAAATCAGAGAAGCCAGGGGGCAGGACTCACAGGGAAGCTTACTTCAGCTCCACCAGAGAACAAAGTCGGGCCATGGAGGAAGTGAGCTCCCCAACCCCAGGGGCATGTAAGCAGGGAAGCCACCAACAGGACTTCTGCTCAGATGCAAGGCCTAGGGGAACCTTAGCTCGGGTCAACACCGAAGAGGATGAAGAAGGGAGGTCCAGAGAGGGTTGTAGTTTGCTGAAGGACAGATGACACAGAAGCAAGACCCAAAGGAGGTAGATGGAGGTGGGGAAGAAAGCAGTGACCCACCCTGACTCTCTCTCCTGGCTCATGTCTCCTTCCTTCTCTAGAGATTCAAGACCCTCTTGATCCCAAAGGATCCCAACCGCTGGGCTGTGGACAACGAAGGGGCCATACCCTACAACTCTCGCTCTGCCATCAGCGGGGTTCTCATGAAACCAACCCACATCATCGTGGAGACTATGATGTGAGCTCTCTCGGGTCAACGGGGCCGCTTTCCTGCTGTTTACTAACATTAGATTCTCATAGGACCAGGTTTACAGAGCTTTATATTTGCACTAGGATTTTTTTTTTAATTGTCACAGAAAATGTTACTCTGTGTGCGTGTGTGTATTTTGTTTTGATTTGGAGCTATTTTGTACAAAATGAAAACCCTCGGGCAGTTGGCCGAGGAGAGGCAGAGCTTTCATACTGAATTAGATGTATTTTATGGGAACTTGTTAAATTTTTCTTTGTATATATATATTTTTTTTTACAAATAACTATATATACACTTAGAGATTGTCATACATTTTTACCACTTGAATTGATCTTGCCAGCAATAGATCTCATTTCAAAAAGCAATTCTTCGGTGCTTGTGTAGCTGGCAGAAAGTTCTGCCCGAAAAAAAAAAAAAAAAATCCAGGTTGAAAATTTCCTGGGACAGTAGACCCATTTCAAAGGTGTAGTACCTTCGAAAGCCTGGTTCAGGTGGAAGAAAACAGCAGGTGAGAATGTCCCCCAGCTGGCCATGGGTACTGGGGCTGGAGAAAGCAAGGGGTGTGAGTAGACACCTTGTTACAGTTCTCAGCCAAAAAGAGAAATGCCAAAATAATGGAGCCAACCCATCAAAGAATGGAACCCACTTAAAGGCAAGATGAGATGAGGCCCTAGAGAGGAGTCTGGTTTTAAAAGCACCAGGAGCAAAGTCCTACCTGTTATTTTGAGATTGAGGGTGGATAATCAGTAGGACTGTCGGTCAGGCTTTCAGAACCATTTATACCAGAGGGAGAGGCAAGAGAGCTGGGCGTGCTGGTGAGAACCCTTTACAAGCCTCACTGGGCAGCCTTGGAAGAGGTAAGAGAGGTGGGGGGCAGGCCACGGTCTGTCCTGGAGTCCCTGGGGCTGAGACTCAAGCCATCCCAGCAGGAGCTGGCAGTCTCAGGGCTTTGAAGCTCACACTGGATGGGTCTGTTGCCCTTGAATGGAAGCATGGTGAGTTCTGGAAGCATGATGCATATTTGGAGAGGGCCAAGCATGAGGTGGGGAGGGTACGTGGACCAAAGGACTTGGTCTCCACGCATTCAGACAGGTCCAGTGTCGGGGTCGGGGGTGCTTTTCTTTCCTCATCTCCCCACCTTCAGCTCTGTCCTCATGTCCCAGGGGCTGGGAAACGCCTGACAAGCTCTTGTTAAAGATTCCATCGTAGGGTAGGTCCCGCACCTAGCAAGAAATGCCAGCCTCGCTTTTGGAGTTAATCTTCTATTTGGATAAAGTGCTCCCCAAAGCAGAGGTTTCCCTCTTCCTTCTCCCAATTCAGGCACTAGGTGAACTGGGACATAATTTTTAATACGTTCGTCTCAACCTCTCTGCAATAACTGGTGCCACACAGTACACTAATGAGGGCACCGAGAGGAAGAGGGAGAGGAGATTGGAATTGCCCAGGGGGCTGCACCCCAAAACTGACTTGACCAAGAGTCATTAAGGCAGAACGAAATTCCTCTCTGAACCGAGACAGGAGGTCCTACACCTTTAAATAATCCCAGGTACACACACCACCTAAATCCCAGCCCCTGTTTAGACAAAAACTGTGCCATTTAAACCGTCGCTTCCAAGTTCAGAGTCGAAACGAAAAGGAAAATTTTGTCACGCACGGAGGCAGGGACCGTCTCGAGGGGTGCCGGGAGTGGGTTCCCAGCTCGGATTTTCAGAGCAGGGACTCCCTGAATCCTGGACCCTCTCCCCAATTCGGGAAGGGGAGGACGCTTTGGTTCTCCCCTTTCCAAAAGGTAGGCGCAAGTGTACACATCCATGTTTTCAAAGCTATATACTCTGCCAAGCTTCATCCAGTCTTATTCCAAATGGTTAGCAATTCAGATGTGTTCCTATTTTACTGTATTTTTATGGTTGCCGCCATGTCTGATTTGATTTTACTCGTTTGTTTTTTGGTGGTTTTTTTTCCCCTAATTTTACTGTGTATCAATGTGATCTGTTTTTTATTTTTGTTTTTGGTTTTTTTTTTTGTCTTTATGGAACTTTAGTAAACTAACCAGTTGTAACTGAGGACAGGTGACGTTTGGGGACAGAAGGGGGGCTTGGCAGGCTGTGGCTGCCTGGGCATCTGTGGTCATTACTGTCCCCAGCATCTGCCCCCTTCACACACCTCCCCACGCCGGGGACTCATCGTCTGGGCGACAGGCTGCAGAATTTCAGGAACCTCGGCCAAATTGCACCATCACGGCCATGGCCCAAGGAAGGCCTCTTCCTGTAAGATTCCCAGACCAAATTCTAGACCAAAGACACACGCAGACCAAGTCCCCAGGCTCAACCTGGGAGGAAGGTCAGCCACTGTCCCCAAGCCCGTTCCCCAGCAACCTCCTGAGACACCTGTCTCCATTTATGACCCCTTTCCTGGAAGCCCCAGCTCCTGTGTATCTGTAGAACTTGGCTCTATGCATACATGATATAATAATGCTTGACTTTTATATGTCTCCATATAAATGAAACTTTTTGTCAGAGTCCCTGATGGTCCACCTGTCTCTGAGAATGGTCAGAGTCCTCCGTCTGCCTAGGAGGGGACAGCAATTCAGATGCCTGTGCAAGAGTTCAGCCCCCCCCCCCCCCCCCCCCCCCCCCCCCCCAGATCTTGAAGGGAAGGGAGGAAGGACTTGAAATGGCAATTTTTTAGGATGCAGAAATGGGTCAGTGCCCTGGGATAATTCTTACCTGGGGAAAGCCTTCTGTTGAGATGGTCATGTCAATCAAGAGTGCCTGACGGCCCGCGGTAGAGAGACCTCTGGGGCTGCTGAATCTGGCGTCCTCTTTGTAAAATGGGGAAACTGAGGCCCAGAGAGGGGCAGGGACTTTGGCCCAGCCAGCCAGAACTGGAACCAGACTGTCCCAAGTCAGCTCTGGCCTGCCATTCCCCTGAGGTTGTCTGCACTGAGTGGAAGGCTTAGGGGCGCCAATTCCACGTGGCTCCCCAGTCCTCCCCGGCAGCCAAAGAGGGGCCGTTAGGAAAACGGCCCCCAGCATTGAGAGACACGCTGAGCAGCACCTCACCCTTTAACCATCCTCGCTACACTGGCTCCTCCTTCCTTTTAACAGCCCTCTGTGAGGTAGGAATTGAGATTCCTGTTTCCACAGGAGGAAACTGAGGCCCAAAGAAGCCATTTGGTTCATGCAAGAGATTGCACCCTTAGGCAGGATTTAAATGGAGGCTCCTGGAGCCTTGTGGGAAATTCCCAGTTGGCAGCAGGAAGCAGCAATAGTCTTAGTTGATTTCCCTTCTAGGATGCCCCGTGGGTGGCAGGCGGCTCCCTCTCTGTAGCCCTGGTCCTTCACTCTCATCCCCAGATCCCCAGCACACCCCCAGCAGCAGTGGTAAAGCACAAGGGGAGTGAGTGCCCCCTCTCCGTATCCCAGGTGCCGCTGCCCAGTCGCCAGGGACCCAGTCAGCATCTCCCAAAACTACCCCTCTCTGATGAGGAACTGCTCAGGGCAGCCAGTGCACAAGCCAGGGGCATCTCCCCTTCCTCCCAAGACTCAGACCCAAGCCAGAGAAGGACCCAAGAGAAGCCACCTTGAGGTGGCTAGAGGTCCCGTCCATCCCACAGCCCCAAGCCCGGGGGGTCCCCAGGCTGGGCTGACCCATGGATGCTGTAAATAGCGCTGTGTGCGAAAACCTAATGAATACAAAAGCAAAAAAAAAAAAAAAAAACAAAAAAACTACACACACCCAGATTTCAAACGTTGGAGAGGGTGTGGGAAACCCAGAGGGAAGAGCATTCCCTCTACGCCCCCCCTTCTCACCCCACCCCCTCGGAATGCGCCTTGTTTTAGTAGGAAGCTGTTGTCATTGTTTTCTCGTGGGTGTCCCTACAGACTGGTCCACCGTAGAGCATCTTATTATATATTTGGCTTCAAGTTAAGATGTTGGCTCCATTTTCTCCTTTTTAACCCAACTAATTTTCTAAGCCCTAGCAACTGTGACTGTATTTTAGCACAAGAGAAAGCGGAGAACATTGGGTCTTGCCTCCTTCCAGAAATAGGTCTGGCTCATCGGGACTTCTCTGTTTTGTTTTTTAAATTTCAAAATATTTTTAAGATATTTTAAACTTTTTTTAAAACAACCACCACCACAATGAAAACAATTAGAGACTCTCCTGAGGAGGAACATTTGTATTTGACCGAGATCCTTGGTGTGTGATTAAATCTTGCAGTATACAAGCTTTTGTGTATAAATGTTTTATGAAACGAATCTCTGTATTTTGCAGGGTTCTTTTTCCTCTTTTGCTTTTTAGATAAATATGTATATCGATATTTTAAATCCATCTTTGCTTTTTTTAGAGGAGTTTGTAATCACCTGATAACATGAAAATAAACATTTCCTTTTTAAAATCGAATATGCTTCAGTTCCGTTTTGGCAAGGCACTTTGGCCAGCGCGTGACAATTTCTCTTAAGGGCTTTGATTGCAAACCCGGGAGTCTTCTGAAAAGTTGATTCTATTATCAGAAGTTTGGGAGACTGAGGCTGAAGGGCTGGTAGATGGGAAGTGGTTTGCCCAACGGCACACACGAGTCCGGGAAAGAGGCTGGATTTGCACCCAGAACCTCAGACGCCACGTCTGCTCTGGCTTACTGTCTCAGGTCCACCTGTCATGCACCCAGCCCTGTGCAACTGTGTGACATTGCACGAGCCACCTGAGTCCTAGCTTTCCCATCTGCAATAAACTGTCCTCCCCACGAAGCCTGCTGGAATAATTCAAGGGGCTGTTCACAAAGCTTTCAGAGGGGCTCGGCGAACTCAAATTCCTTTCCTTCCTTCCCAGCTCTGGGGGTCCTGGGAGGAGGGTGTGGGAAGGGGTATGGGTGAGGGGACTAATCAGAGTAGCTGCTGTTCTCCCCACATGCTCAGCTGCTCCCCTGCCCCTGCCCCCCACCCCCAGGTACAGTCACTGACTCCCAATTAGGGTCTCAGTGACTGCAAAGGCCAAAAGTAGGGCAGGCTGCTGGAAGAAGTAATGAGTGGCCCAGCCCTGGAAGGATGCAAATAGAGGTGATGCCGTTTGGGACTTCGGAAGGGAGGATACTCCCTGCCCTAATCAGTGATTGGCGGGGGGAAGGGGAGGCCTCGGCCTTGGTGAGCACAAACCTGCCCCACTCATGTTGCAGAAGGGGAAACTGAGGCTGGGACAGTCCAGGTGGATGTTTTGGGCAGCGTTTCAGCCAACTGGCTCCCACCACCCTTTGTGAGGGGCAAGGTCATGGGAGCCTGCTGCGTCTCCTTCCCCAGATTCCCAGACACTCCCCTACCAGCCAAATGTTTCTCATTACTTACTACATATAGACAATGCTAAAATAAAACACCCCCTTTGTTCTGGTTGTATTTTGGTGGCCTCTGTCCACCTCCCTCCTCTGTCGCCATCTGTTTCGGCAGCATGGCTTGTGTTCAAACTCTGGCGTCATTGTATATCACCTGTGTGAGCTTGAACAAGCTGCTTAACCTCTCTGTGCCGAATGTCCTCATGATGATATAGCACCCGCCTCCAATGACTGCGGGGAGGATCCAGTATGACCACACTAAATGCTCGGAACAGTGCCTGGCGTTTAGCGATGCTGTGTACGGTGCTGCCATTATCCCCCTGCCTTGGAATCTCTCCCAGCCTGGCCCACGCCTCCCTGTCTCAGAAGCCCCCCAGAGCCCACCATCCTCCCAGGACAAGGAAGAGCAATGCCCTGTGCACAACCCAGTGCACTGTGAGACCTCTGGACCTCAATTTCCCTGCCCCAGCCGAAAAAAAACCATACAGTGTAGTCACATACATCTGCTTACTCCCCTCCCGAGACAGGGAGCTCACTTCCACACTGTACGGCTCTTCTGCCTACCTGGAGCTGTGATTCCCCCAGTGGGCCTGGCCCTGCTGTCTGGGTCCCCAAACCCCCTCTCCACCCTGCCCTAGGTGTCCCTGTTTCTGGCCCCTTCCCTACCCAGGCTAAAGGGGTTCACTGGGTAGATCCATCACTTCCTACCAAGCCCCATGACTGAGCCCCTGAGACCTCATCTCCAAGCCCACTCTCTCCTGGGCCTCCTTTCTCTTCCTTGCTCCTAAGCTTACTCCCACCACAGGGCCTTTGCACTTGCTGTTCCCTCTGCCTGGAATACTCTTCCTCCAGAGCCCACCTCCTCCCCTGAATCCTTTTGTACCCTGTTACCCTATTTTTGTCTTCACTGCCCAACCTGCTTACTGAAATAATTCTTTACCATCTGCTTACTTGTTGTCTGTCTTCCATTAGAATATAAGCCCTGTGCAGACATGACATCATCTGTCTAGTTCACCTTATATTCCAGGGTGGGGGGAGGGGGGACCTCTAGGTTGGTGCCTTGTACCTAGCACTTTTTGAAAGAATGAATAAACCATTAAATCAATCAAAAGCAAGTGAGATCCTGCTCAGTGCTCCAAGCAGAAGTTGGCTTAGCCAACCCATGGTGAAAAAAACAAAAGCATATATCACTCCAGGTGCATTTAAATCATTTTATTTTTTACAAAAACTTCTTCCCCAACTCTCCGCACCCCCCACCCCGCTGCCCACTCCCAAGTCATTGCAAGCCCTGGTGGGACAGAGATTTACATGTGGGCACCAAACAGGCCCCCAGTGGTCTTTGCCACGCAGCCCCTTGACATGTTGTGCTTCCCGAGAGCCCTAAGAAAATCCCATATAGAAAAATACTTTACAAGGAATATGCTCTAATCTCAGCCAGAGAAAAAAATACAGCTTTTGGGGGGAAGGGGGGTTGAAGGGGCATGTCACAGGGGCTGTACCCAAAATGCATAGGCAGGCAGGAGGCTCACCAGGGAGGGGTGTCAGGAAAATGTCAAGTGTGGGATGAAAAATCCCCATGAGAAGCCAGAAGAAATATTGCATATGAGAAGGTCCAGGCGCAGCTGGGAGATCCGCCAGGCCCGGTTGCATACATCTGGGGGATGACAGAAGCCTTGAGCCCAAGGAGGAAGGGGGGAGCCTTAATCAGAGTCAGGATATATCTTCCCTCATCTGGAGTTCAGTTTTCCCAAGCCAAGAGGCCCCTGAGAGTGTGTCCTGTCCAGCCCTGTTACTTGGCAGATGCCCAGAGAGGTTGGGCCACCTGCCTAGGGTCACACAGCTATGGCTGCTGGCAGCCAGAACCCACATTTCTGCTGCACCCTCTCCTACCACCCTGGGCAGAGGGTTCTTGGCTTTTGCTTGATGCCCCTACGATGAATGGGTAGTACCCCCTCATCCTGGAGCAGACGTTTAAACAGGAGTTCAAGATAGCAGAGGCACTGGGCAACCCAACCGCCTGTGTGCAGGGCCCTCCAGGGTGGGGACCGAGGGGTAGGGGCTAGGGGCATGGAGGGAGGTTGAGGTGGGGAGGTAACCCCTTAGAGAGAGAATGTGGGCTGATTCAATGAAGATTGACCTGGCCTGGCGTGACAGTGAGATACAAATCTGCTCAGAAATGGCCCACCCCTTTAACTGTCCAGAGGGGCCTAAGAAGGAGGGTCACACAGCAAAAAAAAAAAAAAAAAGTGATAAAACCAGGGTGAGAAGAACAGGGCCTCGTCACCCCATCTGGTCCCTCGAGTAGAAGACCATTTTGGGGGGCCTCCAGGGGGCAGACACCCATGGAGGAGGAGGGCAGAGGTGGGAGAGGGCACTTTCTGTTCTCTGGAGATTGCCCTTAAGAGCTGGCCGGTGGCCAAACAAATCCCCAGACCTTGATGAACCCTGCCTGCCCTCCTCCATCCCAGAGTCCACCAGGTGGAGCTCTCAGGCCTTTCTCGAAATGCAAAGGGTTTCTAGCCTGTGGAAAACGAGGAACATGATTTTAAGGGATGCAGGTGCAAGACAAAATGTAACGTCTGTTTCAGCCCATCCCCTTCACTCTGTATCTGTGTGTCTGTGTTCCTCTCTCCCTCTCCTCCTCCTGCACTAATGTGGACACTGGAGAGGAGCTGTAAGAGCTTATCATATCCTATTCCATGGTTCCCCAATCTGCACCGAAATGAGGTGAGTGGAACGTCCTGGTTTTTCTGTCCCCAAACCACTCCCTCTCATGTTGCGTGGGATACAGGGCAGATGGGCCAGCAGTCACGGACACTGCAAAGAAGCAGGAGGGGCTAAGAGCCTAAAGCCTGACCCTGAGGGACCCCTGCCTCAAATCACAAAAGCTTCTGACCGGACTGGAGATGCCGGAAGGAAAGAACCACTGGGCACTGGAAATCAAAGGACGAGCCCTTCCTGGGATCACAGAGGCTCCAGCTCTGAGTCTCGGGCACGAGGATGCTTGGAATTGGAGAATCTCGGACCTGGCAGTCCCCAAACACCAGAGGGCTGGAAAACGGGAAGGAGCTGAGCCCCTACTCAGAGCTGCATCCTACTGTGACGTGGCCACCCTCACCCTAAATGCCACGGCGTCCTGATCCACACGGGACCTGGCCCATGTGGACGCAGCACCAGAATGCCATGCACTTCAGTCCCTGACTGCGCTGGGCGTATCCAGCTCCTGCTTGCTCACCTCCGGTGACGGGAAGCTCACTCCTCCCTTTCAGCGCATGGCTGTGACTAGGAGAATGTGCTCCCTACCCCGAGCTGGGCTTTGCCCTCCATGAGCCTTCCAAGGTGGCCCTGCAGAGACTCAAGGCAGCCCCCAAACCACTCCTCTCCAGGCTGAGCAGCTGGTCCCCGACTCTACCTGGGAGGCACTCTTCTGAGCCATCCCAGAGGCCCAGCTTTTGGCCAAAGACCCAGATGTCACTCCAGCTGGGGCAGGGACCTCTCTGCCTGACACCTGGTTGTCACAGAGCCAGGCAACAGAGACAAAGACCCATCCTGGACTCAGAGCCTGCCAGACGTTCAGATGGACAGATGGATGGCCACTTCTTCTCCAGCCCAGATACAGGTCCGGGAGCCAGGATCTGCCTGGCGGCTCCTTGACACACGCCGACTTCAGAGCATGCGGGGACTGCTGGGGCCTGGGGTTGGCAGGCTCCGGCCGGCCTGGGCCAGGGGGCTGCGGCTGACCACCAGTTCCAGGATTTCGCCCGCCTCAGCCAGGAGCGGCACCGCCAGGCAGCAGTCGAAGTCCCGCGTGCGAACACGGTTGACCTATAGTGCACGGACCATGGGGACAGAACCAGGGTTAGCTCAGCCTGGGATGTAAACGAGGGACCTGCCCCAGCCCAGACGCAAAGGTAAATCACACTCACAAATGGAGACACTCATGCTTCAGTTAACTCTCTTTCAATCCTTCTCGTTAGGTTTTAGCAAAGGGAAAGCCCTAGGGAGATGCTAACATAGCTTCCACTACGTCTCTAAGCCTTGCTTTTCTCCCTTCCTAACATAAGAAGGCAGACCACATACTCAGAGAGCCTCCTAGCTAGAATTTAGTGACCCCTACCTTGTTTCCATTTTTTTATTTGTGGTTTGCACTGGACTTTTGCTTTAAGCAAGGGGTGCTGGATTTGCATCCCTAATTGTGATTATACATTTCCTTTCAAAATAAGTTTTGGCTGAAAAAGCTGCATCCATTTAGAGAAAACATATATTCAGTAACTATTGTCCAAATATGGTGGAAATCACATGGAGGGAACGAGAGCAGGTGGAGGGTGGGAAAAAGTGGCCCATAGTGGCTGAGCCAAGGAGGCCCCTCAAGCTTTCTATCTGCTCACCCACATGTCCCTGGCCCCCTTGTAGCGAGGAGGGCCAGGCGACTAGTAATGACGAACAGGCTGTGAAGGTAAGTGTGGTAGTTAGATTCAGGTGTCGACTTGACCAGGTGAAGGCACCTAGTTCTGTTGCTGTGGACATGAGCCGATGGCGCGTGAACCTCATCTGTTGCTGATCACATCTGCAGTCGGCTAGGAGGCGTGCCTGCTGCAGTGAATGACTTTTGAGTTAATTGGCTGGTGCTTAAATGAGAGAGTTTAACAGAGTACAGCCTAAGCAGCTCAGCATACCTCATCTCAGTACTTGCAGTTCAGCCCAGGCCTTTGGTGATACAGAAAGAAATCACCCTGGGGAAAGTTGTTGGAACCCAGAGGCCTGGAGAGAAGTCCGGCAGAGATCACCCTGTACCTTCCCACGTAAGAAAGAACCTCAGTTGAAAGTTAGCTGCCTTTCCTCTAATGAAACTAATCCCCTTTTATCAGTTTCTAGTTCTAGTTCTATTAGAACTAATGAAATAAATCCCCTTTTATTAAAAGCCAATCTGTCTCTGGCGTGTTGCATTCCAGCAGCTAGCAAACTAGCAAAGTGATCGCATTGTTTATGGGTGAAGGTAGGAAGAAAACACACAAGTGGTCTTCCAGTCTTTTCCACTACTGTGGAGGTGAGGGGGGCATGAGGTTATTACAAAATGAGTCCTCCATCAGCAAGACCTCCACCCACCCTCGTGGACAATTTGTGTTTGTACATTAAGCTACTGAGATTTAGGGGCTGTTTGTTACTGCAACGTGACTTAGCTTAACCTGACTAATACAACTCACATTGCTCTGTCTTTTTTACAGTTAAGGAAGCTGAGGCTCAGAGAGGAGAAGTGACCTGCCCAAGACAGGGTACAGGTGGGGTTTCTTCCCCACCCTAGGGCTAGAGAGCAGCCCCACCCATCTGTGGTGTCCCTGACCCAGGATTACCTGAAGGACCCTGTCGAAGGGCCGGAGACCCCCACGCTGAGCTGGCCCATCTGGTCGCACGGTGTGGACATAGACACCCTTCTCCAGAAGGCCGTCTGAGACGCTGAAACCAAAGTCATTTCTCCTGGGGTCTTTGTGCAGGACCACCTGAGAGCAGAAGAAAGATGTTCCCTGGAACTTGGCCCTTGGCTGCCAGCTCCCTGCAGTAGCCCACATCCTTTGATCTGTCATTCCATGCCTCTGGGATACAGCCAGCACCCTTTCCAGCTGTATTCTCCCATGTCTTATTGCCCCAGAATGCTGCTTCTGATCTTTGACCATGTACCACACCCCCCCATTACCCCTTCAACAGATCCTCCAGTTCACAGCATTAAATCACAACAGAAACCCTTACAGAGGTATGTTCTTTACAGATCTTTTTCAATCCTCTTGCTTTCAGGAAGGAGGAAGCCTTAGTGGGAACTCGTATGTCTTTAACACTTGCTTGTTTCTCATCTTAACAAAGGGTAGACGATAGGATCAGAGACTTCATGGGATTATTCAATTGGGTTAGTGTTTTTTTCTCCCTCTGTCTTTTGTTTCTCTGCATAGACACTCATAGATGGCAAGAGATGCGGCCTTCTCATTTAAGGTAGAGTCGGGACTTTTTTTACTTTATATTCAATAACTTAAGTGGGGGGAGTAGTGAGTCTACTTAAAACATTAATTACCTAGTGTATATCCCATGTATGTGAGAGTCAGTGTGTTTCTCACCCAAATGACAGGAGTTTTAGAAAGTTCTCCCTTGTACAGAATCCCTGTCATGGGGTTGAGAAGGATGAGGCCCGGAGAGGACGGAGGACCCATCTAGAGTCACATGGCAAACCTGATGGCACCAGGACACGGGACCAGGCACCCTGTCCCCTCCCCCTCGGCCCCACCCCCACCCCATGCCCACCTTGTGCATCTCCAAGGGCCTCGGTAGCCGCAGCTCCTGCATCCCTTCAGGGGAAACATGTACCTCCCGGCCCCTCCGCCAGGGCCCTTGGTTAGGCCGGCCGTCGAGGGCCACACTCTGTACGGTGCCCATCATGATGGATGCCTGTGGGGACAGAACACACCCCTGTCCTCAGGCGGCCATTTATTCTCTCGCTTGCTTGATCAGTCACTGACTGGAACGTATGTACCAGCGTCGCAAGGCACAGTGTGACCAAAGAAGACACAGCCCCTCCTTGCCCACTGGGAGCTCCCTGTCCAGTGGTGGTGGGAGAGGGAAGTCAGCAAACCAGTCATGCAAACAAAAAGAATAAGAATCGTTAACAGTTACACGGCCCTGTTATTTTCTCCATTTTACAGATGAGGAAACTGAGGCTCAGAAAGATAAAGATTTGAATCCAGAGTCTGGCTCCAAAGTCAGGGCTCTTAACCTTTCTGCTGTATTACTTACTGCAAAAATAGTAAGATTAGAATTATATGCTGCAATAAATTGCTACAGGGGCAAGGTTCAGAGGTGAGAGCATAGGACAGGCAGATCCCAAGTCAGAGTGGTCCAAGTAGCTTCTCTGATCTGAGATCTGAGAGATGAGCAAGAAGAGGGGGAGGGAAGAGAGTCCCAGGCAGTGCCAGAGAGCTGAAGACCCTGAGACTGGAGGGGGCACGGCACTGGATGAGGCGGGAGCGGGCAGAGACTGGGATGAGGCTGGAAGGAGTGTGACTTGGAACAAGCCTGGGGGCATGGCTGGGGATGAGCCTGGAGGGGCAGGGCCTGAGATGAGGCTGGAGGGGTGTGGCCTGGGCTGAGCCTGGAGGGGTGGGGCCTGGGATGGGCCTGGAGGGGTTGGCCTGGGCTAAACCTGGAAGGGTGGGGCCTGGGATGGGCCTGGAGGGGTGGAACCTGGGATGAGGCTGGAGGGGCGGGGCCAGGGATGAGGCTGGAGGGGCAGGGCCTGGGATGAGGCTGGGGATGAGGCTGGAGGGCCCCAAGGACTCAATCCTGTAGTGTCCCGTAGGCTGTAGTAAGAAATGTTAACTTTATCCCAAGAGCAACAGAGAGCCATTGAAGGAATTAAGCCAGGGTGGGAGAAGGTGATTGCAGATTTAAAAGCACCCTCAGGCTGCTGGGCAGAGACTGGGTTGCAGAGGGTGATGAAGGAAACCTGTAGGGGGTAGACCTGTTAGGGCCACTCTAGCTGTCCAAGCAAAAGACGACTGTTGCCTGGACAAAGAAGGGGAAAAGCAGCAGGTTGTGACATATCTAGGAGATGAATCGACAGTCATGCTCAGCGAGGGGTGGGCAGATAAATACCCTACTTGAGCAAGAGTATATCCCTGAGGGAAATTCATTCAAGTCTGGCTGGGGTGGGGGAGAGGGGAGGGGCAGGCATCATTCTCACAGGTGATATACAATTTCCTCGGCACAGGTATCTCCCTGGCCTAGAAACATCTCTCTTGCTGACCATCAGAGTATCTGACTTTCCACTTTAGGTCACAATTCTGTCTAACGTCAGGGGGGAAGAAAAACGTTTCAGCCTTCTAGCAATTCCCCAAGGGAAGGCAGATTATGATAACAGCTGTTTTACGGTCGGGCAAGGAAGACAGGAAGACAGTGGAATGGGTACTGAACAGCACTTTTATCAGATCTTATAACTGGTCCTTACCCAGAAAGCCGAGATCCAAAAGAAAAGATCAGAGACTCGGAATCTTGGGATAACACAATTATTAAAAATTAGAATTAAGGACTCTAGGTATCATCCACTCAAGGATTCCTCAAATTGTAGAATTGTAGGATGATACAGGAGCTCACAGCACCCTCCAAACGCAGAGAGAAGAGATGGTAGATAAAATTTTAAAAAATAAACATCTCAAAAACATGAAAGAAATTCAGAGCCAAGCATGAGAGGAAATAAATCATTTGGCTTATGCAAAGGTAACAGCATCACATTGTGCTGGCCTATAGGAGTTCATGGGACCAGATATATACATTAGGGGTTGGGATCTCCATTCATGGAGAAGAGGCTGAGGAGTGTCCTCTCATGGCTGAATGGGGACTAGAAAATGTATATTCACAGCAGCAGAGGGCATAGAAGGGAGCCACCAGGACTGCAGTGATTGGGGGGAAATTATTTGTGGGAAACTAAAAACCTTAGCTTGACTTCTGCATGAGCCAGAATTTGCCTTCCATGAATAGTGTAGAGATGCTGAGTTGAAAAATTGACATTAAGAACTGATCTGGAACTGGTGAAGTTCAAAGGCCCCTGCAAAGACACATGAGAAATGACCCCAGAGATGCTTCGAAACCTAGAGCACATGCAGAATGCGTACAGAATTAACTACTGCTGAAAGTAAACTCAGTGATGTCCACAGACATAACAAATAGGAGACGTCATATGCAGGGAACTAGAAATAATAGAGAAACCAAAAGGAACTTTAAAATCAGTCTGTTTAAAAATACAGAAAAATAAGAAAATAAAGAGCCAAAGACATTAAGGGAAAAGACGATGAAGATTTAAAAAGTAAAAAGAAGTTATGGAAATAAAAAATGTAGAAATTGAAATACAATAGCTAGGAAATGGCGTAAGCAGTAGACTAAATGCAGCTGAGGAAAGAATTAGTGAACTGGAAGACAACTCAAGGAAAGGAAAGGAAAACACGGTGCAGGAAAAATATGAAAGAAAAGTTAAGAGACACAGAGGATAGAATAAGACATTCCAATGCAAACCTAATAGAAGACACAAAAGGAGACAATAAAGGAGAGGCAATATTTATAAAAATAATGGAAATTTTCCAGAATAGAAGGAAAAATGATTCATCTGACTGAAAAAAAAAATCAGACTGAGCCTCTCATAACACAAATACAAACTCATACTGAGACACATCAGAGCAAAAAAAAACAGTCACCACAGATAAAGAGAAATACTGAAAGCTACTGGAAAGAAAGGACCTATTGCTTTAGAAGGAATAACAATGAACCTACAGCAGCAATGACAGTCGCCAGAAGACAATGGAATATTGTCAAAGCCCTAAGGAAAATGTGATTTTCATACCCAACCAAAGTGTCATACAGAGTTGTGCTGAAATCAAGACATTTTCTGGGGAAAAAAAAAAAAAAAACCCTAAGAGTTTATTCACTGATAGAGCTTCCAAAGGATGCATTCAGAAGGAAAGATTGGGATACAAGAAGGAGTGGTGAGCTGACAAATCTAAATAAGCATGGACCAAAGCCTCATGTCATTCATTAGGAGTAATTTATAAACATATTGGGGAATGGGAGCATTGTCAAGTGCTTGTCTTATTCAGAGTAGGACAAAAGTATTGATTAGACTTTGTTAGAAAAATCAGGTTAAGAAAAGAGCTGAAATTTTAAGGCAAGGTTCAAAAGGCAGTATTATGGTCTATCCATATAATGCAATAATATTCAGTCATAAAAAATGAAGTACTGATACATTCAATGGCATCCGTGAACCTTGAAAACATGCTAAATGAAAGAAGCCAGACACAATAGGCCATATATTTTGTGTCCCAATGATATGAACTATGCAGACTAGGAAACTCCACAGAGACAGAAAGCAGGTAACAGCTGCCAGGGGATGTAGGGAACAGTAGATTGGAAGGTATGGGGTATCTGTATGGGGTATGGAATTATTCTGAAATTATATAGCGGTGATGGACACACAACATTGTGAATCTACTAAAAAAAAAACACTAAACCTTACACTTGAAAAATGGTTAAAGTTAATTTTATACTATGCAAATTTTATTTCAATAAGAAAATTTATCTCAAAAAAATCAGTGTTATTACAAAGGAACTGGACACAAATTACAAGAGACTTAAAGGACACCACAACCAGTTGCCAAAAATAGATTAGACCCTGGTTTGGACAAACCAGGTGTCAAGGGCAGTTAGGAGTGAAAGGAGGAAATCTGAATACAGCCTTGGTATTAGTAGAAATAGAAATAGACGGCAATAATAAAATGGAGTCAATCGACTAATAAACAACACTATCAGGAATAAAAAAGGTGGAAAAGTACAGAGAAAGCAAAGGTTTAAAGTAACTCAGATCTTCCTGAGATCATTCCCTCCAGGGCAGCCCACCCCATTAGGAGGACCCCCCCACCCCCACCCTTCAAGCTTCCGAGTCATCACTGGCATCATCATCCACCCACTTCCACAGGGCACACCCATAACCACGTCCCTGTGTCACACATGCAGTGTGCACACTCAGACACCTTGCATCTGTGCATGCATAAGCATGCTCACAGCCATGCACGCCCGCCTGCTCCCAAAGCAGCTCTGCCGATGTCAAACATGACCACGTGTCCACACCCCCTGACGTGCGAGGCCACGGTCCTCTCCGTTGAGCTTGCACATGCATCTGTGCACGGGGCACACGTGTATAGAGACATTTTTACACGGACAAAGGTGCCCAGGTAAGTGTGCACACACACACACACACACACACACACACACACGGGTGGCACACATGCACGGTCCCCTCCCCATGCTCGCCTCCCAGAGCCACACGGGCCAGGTGCGCCCCCGCAGGGCTGCGGGGTGGAGGCGTCGTACCTCCAGTTCCCTCAGCAGCTCCGTCTGACCGCATGACTCCAGGTCTTCGAGAGCTTCCCCAAACACACGCCAGAAGCCCTCCTCCCGGGCGGGGGTGGGGACCGGGCTGTAACGTAGGAACCAGAGAGGGTCAACTCCTGGCAGGCAGGTGGGGCAGACAGGCAGGTGGGGAGCTGAGGAGTCTTCGGGATCCCCAGGGTCCAGCGCTGGGCTCGAGGGACCACGGGGCAGGCGGGCAGGCAGGCAGGCGTCCTCCGTGGTAGTGCTGGGGCCCCGGGGTAGTGGTTGGTGACACAGAATGGGGGGAAGATGCAGTTAGGGGCGACCAGGACTCTCGGTGGCCAGTTAGAACAGGGGCGGATGAGACGGGGTGGAGAGCGGTGACACAGGACGCCTGGGAAGAGAGACAGACAGACAGACGAACAGACAGACAGAGAGGAAATCCACAGTGTAACCCCCAGAGGACGGCCCCTGGCCCCACCCAGACACATGGCATTGCAGGACAGTGACAGGGAAAGAGCTGGAGCCAGCAAAGACAGAGAGACGGATGGAGAGGATGGAGCATTCGTGCTGGGGAAGGGACTGAGGCCACCCCAGAACTCACATCACTGGTTGGATAAGCCCATCATTGGTTCAAAAATTAAGCCTCACTGGAATGATGACAATGCACATTTTCACACTTGAGAATTTACCAGGCCATTTGCTATGACGTTTATAGAGCATGCCGTGGTTTGCAAAGCACATTCTCTTTTACAAAGGCATGAAGGCTTTACTCTAATATGGGAGTCTGAGGGGCAAATAGTTGCCTCCTTCCCTTCCTATTTTACAGATGAGAAAACTGAGGCTGAAGGAAATTCATGTCATTCAAGTCAATTCTACAGACCTTCCCTGAGCCGGGCCCTCTACTGAGCAAGGGATGTGAAGCTGAGTCAAGTGTGGCTTCTGTTCTTGCGGAGCTGATTACTCATTCACTAAGTATCTATGAGCATCTATGGATGCCAGGTATTGAAATAGGGGGGCCACATAGAAGAGACTATAACCAGGTGGTTAATCACAAGATGGGCCGTGTCACTAGGAGAGGCCATGGGCACCAGAGGAAGAAAGGACACAGAAATTCCTACTGCCTAAGAAAGTCAGGGAAGCTTCCCAGAGGCAGGGGAATTTGAGCTGGATTTTGAGGGATGAATAGAAGTTTGCCAGGAAAGATGCAGAAGGGTATTCTAGGCAGATGGAACTGCCTGAACAAACAGCATAGGTGGGTAGGGCAGATGAGGAACAGCATTTCTCCACAGGGCCTGCTCTCTGCATGAGGCTTCCCCTCCAAGGAATGAGGCTGAAGCATTTAATGCTAACACTAAGAAAACAATGACACCCCCAGCTCAGGATTTGATGCCCAGTGACCCAAGGGTCTTTCCAAGGGCCATCAAGCAATCTGGGCTAAGTCAGGTGGGTCTGGGATCGACTTCTGAGTCTGCTGCTGCTCTTCAGAGAACAGGAGATTATGAGACTTGAAAAGGCCAAACCAGGCTGCTTGCCCCCTCCACCCCTCTGCCCTGCTGTGCCCTCCTCCCTGGATGCCTTTCCCCATCTCCACTTGGCTGAGATGACTCTGCTCAATGCTTCCTCTTCCAGGAGGGCCCCCGCCTTGGAGGCTGGATCAGACTCTCATTCCCCTACCCCACCTTGGCACGAGGGCCAGCTACCCTCACCCATCGCAGCCAGGAAACCAAGGCTGCCTCCCACTTCGTAGGGTTCCCACCACAGACCTAGCTGGTGGCTCCCAGTCATCCTCCTCTTCCTCTTCCTCCTCCTCCTCTTCCTCCTCCTCAGGGAAGCTCTCGTTGGCAGGGGCCGGGGTATAGCTCAGCCTCCGGGGATCAGTGAGTGGGGGGCTGCTTCTCAGCCGGCTGGGCCGCCACTCCTGGGGACTCCCACCCCGAGCTGCTGCCTGTGGAGTGTAGGAACCTGGCGAGCGAAGAGAGAGAGGTGTCTGCATCCTTGCCCTTCTCCCTGCCCCATTTCAGCCGAGCTGGGTGACCTTGGGTAGGTCCCTGTCCCTCTCTGGTCCTGTGTGGCTATCCAGAGCCCCTTCGGAGACCCTGCCGCACTGTCCCTTCCCCAGAATCCCCCAGTCTCTTTATTATCCAGCATAAAGAGTTAACACTTGGGTTCCAGGACCCTGCCCCAGCTCCATTGGGTTTGGCTTGGCCAACCCCCTGTTCGAATGGGAGGTTTAGTGTTTTGACCACCTCCCACCCCTGCTTTTGGGAGCACTGACATCCTGCCCCAAGGCATGAGCTGAGACATTCACCAAAAGCTCAGGATGGGGAAGCAGAGCCCCAGGGAGGGCAGAGTCCAGCCAGTGAAGAGCAGGGCTAGGAGGCCACCCAGAGGCTTACCCTCCAGCTAGTTCCCCAAGTTGGGCCTCAGGGAGTCCCTGAAGCCCTATAGATCACAGAACCCAGAAGGCCAGCCTCCCCTGAGGCCACCGCAGGTTTCAGCATGCATGAACTTGGGAGCTCGCGGCCACCCCAAGCTGAGTCCTGCAGGATGAGTTCATTGGATGCAAAGGACTCTCTGCCTTCCTGTCTTCAACTGGGTGCAATGAACATTAACTTGGGCACACGCCGTATGCCAGGCAATGGGCTGGGTTTGAGGAATACAGCCTGCGTCAGTTCTACTTGTCCCCTGCCTCACGGTGGGGAAATTGGAATAACCCATTGCAGAGCTGGGGATGTGCAGAGGTAAGTGGGCCATGCTCAGGAAAAGGGTGTCTCGAGGACAGAGCTCCAGGAGAGGAGTGACAGGAAGATTAGGCAGCAGGGGAACAGCCCCTGCAGCAGCTGGGGAGACCTGGAGTGAGAGCGTGCTGTGTACCCCAGGGCCCTGAGGTGTTACCTAGGCCCCCAAAGCCACCCTCGGTGGCCGAGCTGTCCCAAGACTCTACAGCACTGTCCACACTGGGCACAGCAGGCGAGAACCGGCTTGCCAGCAGCAGGCCACCTTTGAGTGTTTCTGGCGGCTCCGTGTCAGCATCACTGGCCTCACTAAGGCTCCCTGACTTGCAGGGCGGGAGGGGGCCTGGGAAGAGAAGGAGGATGCTGGTCACTGCCTCTGGTCTCCAGGCCCAGACGACAATAGGAGACACCAAGATGTCTGGTGCGTCTCAGTTTCCCCACTTCAGTCTGGTTTGGAAACTCACAGGCACTGAGGCCGGCTGGGCAAGTCAACAATCACCTGGGACATGGCGCACTAATAAGCATCCCTCTTTCACGAATGGGGAAACTGAGGCTCGGGGAGGCTGAACAACATGCCCAAGTCACATGGTGAGCAACAGGGGGAGCCAAGATCAGAAGACTCCCAAAGCACAGGCTTTGGAGACATCTCCAGGGGAAACTGAGGCACAAATGGGCTATAGCAGGCACCCTAAGAGGCAGGAAAAATGAGATGATGACATCTCTGTCCCACGCCAGCTGCATGACCTGGGGTGCTCCCTTCTCTGAGTCTTGGTTTCTTTGGCTGCACCAGGCAGCCTCCCACCTCCACAGGGTCATGGTGAGGATTTGGTGAGATGGCACATGCAAAGCCAGGTGCAGAAGTGGAGATTTCCCTTCCTAAGTGGGCTGGGCAGTCCCCAGGGCATGGGGCGAGTCTCACGGTCCAGCTGCTTCTTGATCTTCAGCGTGACGGTTTCGCCAGCCACCTGCAGAAGGTGGATGGCCTCACTCAGCGGCCGACCCTTGAGGCTAACACTGTTGATAGCGAGGATGCGATCCCCCACATGGATGGCGCCCGTCCTAGGGAGGGGGTACAGGGCAAGGAATGGGAATTAAATGTCAAGGGCCTCAGACAGAAGCTGTGCCCATGGGGAACCCAGAAGAGCCAAAGGGATCAAAGCCTGGTAAACCCCAGGCTTCGTCCAACAACAACAAAAAGGCAAGTATGATCTTGGGTTGCATTAACAGAGGTATAAAGTCTAGAATTTGGGAGGGGATTCTGAGTCCTATCTTACTCAGAAGTTAGATTCTGGAACCAGAGTCTGGGATGACTTTTCAGAATGGTTTCATGAGGGAATTGAGACTCAGGGAAGTTAAGTAATATACACTAGGTATATGAACTTGGGCTGGTTTCTTAACTTCCCTGAGTCTTGGTTCTATTATCTGTAAAATGAGAATAATAGTACTCATTTATCAAATTTAACTGAGGGATGGATGAGTGGAATGGGTTCACATTTCACCTCCAGGCAGAAAGCCTTGGGTAGACTTTTCCTCTCCCTGGGCCTCAGTTTCCCCACCTGGAGAATGAGCATAATCACCAAGGTCAAGCCTCAGGAGAGGGGGCAGGGTGGGGAGGGACTAACAAACCAGGCAGTAGCATTATTCTGGCCCAGTAACTTCCTATCTTGGATGCCCTTTAGGATTACCTGAAGAGCTTTTTAAAACTTATAAATGCCTGACCTCTACCCCAGACCAATCAAATAGGATCTCTTCAGGTGTGGCTAAGGTGGCAATTCTAAGGTGCAACCGAGGTTGTGAGTGGAGAGAGAAGCTGCTTTGGGTGCTGAGAACACACCTGGATTGGGAGAGAAGGAGGCAGAGGACTGGGGTTGGGGGTCTTGAACCCCAAATGTGGATGTCGTCTCTGGGGAGGCAGGTCCCAGCGGGTGTGCCCTCGTGTCCAGCACTGCCCAGCCCAGAGCCTGCCCCCCCCCAGGAGATGGGCAGTGAGCCAGGGAATGATGAATTCAGGGAGGGGAGGCTGTCCAGAGCAGCAACCACCAGCACATGAAATGTGGCTATACTGAAAAGAGATGTGCCGCAAGTGTAAAGTGCACACTGGATTCAGAAGTGTCAGTATAAAAAAGAATGCAAAGTAATTTGTATATTGATTGTACTCTGGAATAAATATACGATTGATTTTGCTTCTGTGTACTTTCCTAACGAGACTACTAGAAAATGTATAATTAAATTTGCGACTTGGGTGGTGTTTTTCTTAGGCAGCGCTCAGCTAGATCAGTCACACAAGGCGGGTGGTTTGTCCATTGCGTTCCCAGTGCCAAGGAGGGGAGGGCACACAGCACGTACTCGGTAAATGCGCAAGTTGGTGAAGCCTTCTGGGCTCAGAATGCGCCTGCATTCTATCAGGTGTCCAGCAGGGGGCGCGCCAGGAGCAGGGACACTGACAGCCCCTGTTGCTTGAGCCTCAGGCTCAGACTTCAGAATCCCTTCTGTCCTTCCCACTCCACCGCAAGCTCCTTGCTGTGCTGTGTACCCCTCCAGGGGCCCATCCTGCTCCTTCATCCCTGGCCAGGTTCCCACTTTACAGCCAGCTCCTCTCCCTGTGGGGAGCTCACCCTATCCCCGCCAGCCTGATTCATCCCGGCACCTTTCTGGAAAAAAGCACGCACTCTGCCCCCAAATGCCTTATAATGCCAGCATTCCAGAAACTGCAGTCTCCAGGTACGGGGGGAGCAGAGAGCGATCGATGCATGTTTATCCAGCACGTATCTGGGGACAGGACTTCTCCTGGGGCTGGTCTGTTTCTGCTCTGGTAGGCAGGGGTTAACACACTCATTTTACAGATAAGGAAACTGAGGCACAGAGAGGGAGGGGACCGGCCCGATGTCATGCAGAGCACCGATGTTGGAGAAAATGCCAGAACCCAGTTTGGCTGGTCCCAAGGCCTAGCTACTGTCCACCCAAGGGTTCCCCCGACCACCCTCTGCGTGCCCCTGAAGCCCTGGCCCACCTCTCAGCCAGACCGCGCTTGGTGAGGCCCGAGATGACAATGGGGTCAAAGGGCTCCTCGGTGCCCGAGATGGTGATGCCCAGGGGCCCGCCGTAGCGTTTCAGCTCCACCGTGTAGCTGATGGCACCCGTGGTCTCCTGCTCATCTGCAAGGGTGGGGACCCATCAGGGGTGGGGCTTTGCAGGGCCCCCAGGAGCTGGAGGCTCCCAGACTCCATTGTTCACTCAAGGAGCCCCCATGAGCCCGCCCTTGTGGGGGGGGGTCCCTTCCTCAGCCAGAGTGGGTGGGGAGGGGCGGGGGCCTACCGGAATTGTCCTCGTCCTTCCGGATCTTCAGCTTCACCAGGTCCTCACACTGCCGCAGGATTTGCACGGCGTCCTCCATGGGACAGTTGTCCAGGCGGATGTTGTCAATGGCCAGCAGCTTGTCACCCGGCTCGAGGGTGCCGGTCCTGGGAGGCGGGAAGGAGCCTGGCATGTGCGGGTGCTGTGCCCACCCCCACTGGCCACTGGCCCCCACCCCACGCCCAGCAGCACCCCTACCTGTGCGCCACACTGCCTTTTTTGATGTCCGAGATGATCAAGGGCTCCCCTCGTTTCCTGCTGGCTGCTGGAGGGAAAAAGGACATGAATCCCACCTCCTGTCACCTCGGCCTTGGGGACAGGGTAGGGGGCAATGGAGAGGCCCAGGGGTTGGAGGCGTGGACGCTGGGCCACGTGTTCTGCTCCCATCCTTGTCCGCCTGCTTCCTGCCTGGGCCCCCGTGAGCTTCCCTGTGCCTCAGTTTCCCCTCTGTGAAATGGGGATGACATCACCAACCTCAGAGGGATATTGTGAGATTCAGCTAGGTAACACAAGCACAAAACCTTCCCAGCACATAGCAGGTGCTCAAAGAAACGTCAGTTCTATTTCCCTTCTGCTCAGCTCAGGCCCCGCAAACCAAGAGTTCCCTGAGGGGCCACGTCTTGCCTGTGTCTGGCAAGAGGGCCAGGACCCAGAGCTCGGCGAACCTTTCAGAAACCAAGTTCCTTATTTCCTCTCACAGCTGGGGGTGCTTCCGGTGGGAAACCTTACTGGGAACTGCCCCCGGCCAGGGGAGTTTGTCTCACCCAAGGTTACACCCCTCCTAGGGACCATCCTGGGGTGCAGAGGCTCAGCCCCTGCCTCAATTCAGGACAACTTCTAAGGGTCTTCGCAGCACCCCATGGGGTTGGGGAAGCCCTCTCTTGTGACTGTACCTGATTTTCTCTATCTGGTCTCTTACAGGTGTTGAGCCCAAGAGCCCTCCCCAGTAAAACTCCTCTGTGTAATGCCCTGTCTCAGAAGCTGCTTCCTGAGGAATAGGACCTAAGGTGTTGTAAGAGGAGGTTAAGTCTTCTCGCAAAAGGAATCCATTCGAGCTAACGGGTTTCTCATCTCTTGGTGGTACAGATGGTACACTGCCCTTCCAGCCCACATGACACCTTTAAGATGAGAAAATATGGTGCTACAAATGTAAGTCTACCTTGAATGGGGGCCCCTTGTGTCATGTACAATCTGTGCAACTGTACCTGGTGGTACTGCCCAGGGAGAGAAGAACCAAGAACAGGCTGGAAGGAGCTTCTCCCTGGCTAGATTGCCTAGAGCCCCACTAGCACCAACTGCTGAATTCTGGGGCAGGAAAGAGCGGAGGCTGCAGCCTATTTGGACAGCGACCTCTCCACCAAGCCCAAGGTCATCCCACAGGGGGACTGTCCACTCCTGGGGGCTCCCCGAAGCTGTCCCAAAGGGCATGTCCTGGGGAGGGTGTCTGAGCATCCTCGGCCTGACCCGGGGTCGGTCTAACCACATGGGTGCTGCCCTGGCCAGAGCCTCAGCCAGGCAGTGGGGATGAGGGTGCTGGGACAGGTGGGTGGTGTTTTCTCCCTGCTGACCCCCACTGTCAGCCCTCCCAACTCCCAAACCCCTGACAGCCTCATCCTCTCCACCCACTGATTCACCTGATACTTGTGCAGTCATTCATTCATTCATTCATTCAACAGATATTTACTGAGTTCATACTACATTCCAGGAGGGACACAGCAGTGAACAAAACAAAAATCCTTGCTTTCACTGGAGCTGGGAACGTGATTGGGTCACAGATAATCAACAAAATTCATAAAGTAAAATACTCAGTTTTGTCAGATGATGAGGTGTGCTGTGGGGAAAGAAATAAGGAAGGGAAGGGACTGTAGGAGGTGGGGCGAGGGGAGTGCAATTTTAAATGGTGATTTGGGAAGGCCTTACTGCGTTGACACCCGAGCAAAGACCTGGGGGCAGGTAGGGGAAGAGGGCAGAGGAGTCAGCCAGTGCAAAAGCGCAGGGGCAGAAAGGAACAGCACAGAGAGCAGCAGTGGCTGGAGGGGCATGAGCAAGGGACAGTGGGAAGAGATGAGGCCAGAGACGCTGGGGACCAGATGGGGGCTGTGGAAGGGTTCCAAACTTCCCTATAGTCCTGTATCCTATATTTATTTATTCATCCTGCCATTCCTCCTTTTGGTTCCTTTGAGAAGTACGGTCTCGCCCGAGGACACACAGCTGGGGGTCGCAGAGCCGAGTGTGAATGGGAAGTTAGCCTGGCCACCCCACCCCTACCCACCCAGGGCCTTTCCCGGGGCTGCTGCTATCCCCAGCCTGGCAGGCAATTCCCGTTTGTGGGGGTGAGCAGGGAGGGGGCGTGAGGGCAGAGGGACTCACAGCTGATGGTGATTCCTAGCTCCACACCCCGCCTCTTGGGCAGCTTCACGTGGAAAGTCCCGCTGCTCGGAATGACGGACTCTGCATACAGACAGATGTGGACAGATGTCAAATCCAAGGGAGGAGCCTCAGCCCTAAGCCCTCTTGGGGAACGGATCTGAAAAAGTCACCATGCCAACTCCTTCCTGCTTCCTCTACCTGACAGGTGAGGAAACTGAGGCACAGCGAGCCGAAAGCTCTGTCCAAGACAACCAACCCGGACCTCAGGACTGCCAACCCGAGTGTCCCCCAGCCAGACCCAACCCTTCGGCAGAGATTTACCGAGAACATCTTATATCTCGTCTAACCCTAACGATACCCTGCAGGGGGAAGGATGCTACAGATGGGGAAACCGAGGACAGAGGGCAGGGCAAAGTGTTCTGTCCAAAGTCACATTAGTTCTGTACTGGATTGAATAGTGTCTCCTGAAATCCCTGTCCACCTGGAACCTCAGGAGGTGACCTTATTTGTAAATAGGATCTTGGCAGATGAAATTAGCCAAAATGAGGTCATACTGGATTAGCGTGGACCCTACACCCAAAGACTGGTGATCTTTTTCGAAGCCTGTGTGAAAAGACATAGAGACAAGCAGAGAAGACCACGAAAAGATGGAAGCAGAGGCCAACATGATGCTTCTATAAACCAGGGAATGCCAAGGATTGCCGGCCACCCCCAGATGCTAGGAAGAGGCACCGCCCTGCTCACACCTCTGTTCCAGGCTTCCAGCCTCCAGCACCACGAGACCATAAATTCCTGTTGTCTTAAGCCACCAAGATTGCGGTCATTTATTATGGCAGCCGCAGGGAAGCAGGACAGTGTCTAAATCACAGCAGCAGAATTCTGCCTTGAGTGGTTTTAGAGTAAATCCTCTGCCTAGTCCTTGCAAGAGGAGGGGCTGGGAGCAATTTCAGCCCCACCCCCACCCAGGTTCTGTCCTTCTTCAAAAATCCCTCATTGACTGACTCATCCTGGTACACAACGTTCCTTCCTCCCAACTCATGCCTTTTTTTTTTTTTCCAATTAGTGGTGAAAACTGCAAATGCAAATGGTCCTGGGAGAAGGTCCATGAGGGGACGAGGGGGGTTGATGGGGTGGAGGGAAGGGGAATGGAGGCAGAGGAACGTTTGCACCGGGCATGAATAGAATAAGGAGAAGAGGGAGCATAGGTGGGGTGGGGTGGGGTCCTGAAATGCAGGGAGGCAGGGAGGGCCATTCACTCACCCGCCACGTCAAACTCAATCTCTAGCACGACCTTACGAGCCAGAGCGGCGTCTCGCAGCAGCTGATTGGCTTCCTCCATGGTGCCATCCTCGGTGGCGATGCCGTTGATGGAAAGGACACGGTCTCCCACCTGCAGCAGCCCACACCTGAACCCCGGGAAACCCCGGCAGAGGGGAAAGGAGCATCACGGGAGACAGGGAAAATGTGCACGGGCCCACCAAGGACTGACTCTAGTTCCCCACCTGCCAGTCTGCAGCCTGCCCACCTGTTAGGTGGGACTCTCAGCCCAGACCCCAGTCACTCTATATCCTTGGGTTATTTGCCACGTGACCCTGGCTAAGGTCTGTCCAGTGGGGATGATGCCATGGGCCTTATGAGAGGCAGGGACAGAGAAGAGGGTCTAAAAATGGACGCCAGCTTTTAGACAGACAGGGGTTCAAGTCCTGAGGGTTCCACTCACAAGCTGTGTGACCCCGCGCAAGACAGTCAGCCTCTCTGGGCCTCGGTTTCCTCATCTGTTAAATAGGGCTGGTGATGGGGTTGATGTGATGGTTAAGAAGGATACATTTGTGGGTGTTGTGACTCGGTTTCCCCGGCTGCCCGTGAGCCCCCTAAAGTAGAAGATTGACAGGCACGGAGGCAGGGCCACACTCACCTCTCAGCCGGGCTGTCAGGCTCAATGAAGCGCACAAGGGGTGGGGAGGAAAGGGTCTCGGTGGCAAAAATGCCGCCCTGGAGCTGGAGGCCAAAGCCGCTGAGGGGGTCTCCGCAGAGCATGACCTCTGTGGTCTCCACGTGAATTATCTGCCCACCCGGCCCCACTGTGCTGGAAGCCAGTGACACTGCGGGGAAGGCAGGACACGCACTCGGGTGGGCTGTCCCAAAGAGCCCCTGCCCCCACCCAGAGGCCAGCCCATCCCCTGCGAGTCCTCACTTGCCCTGGGACCCATCCAAGCCTCAGCCCCTGGTGAGCCTTGGTTTTCTCATCTGTACAATGGGTTCAAGACTCCCAGCTGGCAGGACAGTGGCATGGAGTAAAGAAGACAGGGCTGGGACTGTCACATTGAAAATCAGAGATTCTGAGGGCTGGTATTGTATTATAGTATACTATATCAATTATATTTATATGGTTGTAGTAATTCTATTGTACTATATGTATTATAATTTTATATTATACAGTGCTATACTGTATTAGGGTTTTTTTTTTTCAGGAACAGTTTTACTGAGAGGTGATTCAAATACTGTACAATTGACTCATTTTCACTGTTCAATGGGCTTCAGTATATTTAGTTTATTCCAACATTGTGCAACCATCACCCCAATCAATTTTAGACGATTATCAGCACCCCGAAAAAGAAACCTTGCACCCTGCCCCCTTATTGTCCAAAGCCCTGAGCAAACACTAATCTATTTTCTGGCCCTACAGATTTGCCTATTCTGGACATTCCACATTAATGGAATCACATAACGTGGTCATCTGTGGCTGGCTTCTCTCACTCCATATATTGTTTCCAAATGGATCAGAACTTCGTTCCTTTTTATGGCTGATGAATATTCCATTGCTTGGCTAGACTATATTTTGTTTATCTGTTCATTAATTGATGGGCAATCCAAAATTGGATTGTTTCCACCGGCTGTCTATTAGGAATAATGCTGTTATGGATATTCGTGAACAAGCTTTGTGTGGACGTATGTTTTCATTTCTCTTGGGCATACATCTAGGAGCGGAATTGCTGGGTCAAATGGTAACTCTATGTTTAACAGTTTGATACCTTAGTTAATACATAGCATTTTATATTCCATATAAATACATTAGCATGATTAATATGGATTTTATTAAACAAATAATTATATTTCATTCTATTACTAATGACATTATACTATTGTCCTTTATGTCATATTTTATTAGATGTTTTATTTTATGTTATACTTGGAATATATTATGTTATATATACTATGCTATTTTTTGTATTTATTATTTTTATTTATATCCTAATGATAAGAATGGTACCTGGTACATGGAAGATGCTCAAAAAAGTTGTCAAATTAATGAATTAATTGTTATTATGCATATTAATAATGATAATACTTTATTAGCCACCCATCCTAGGGAAGGGGCAGGGAAGGAATATCCAAAGCCCCCAGCCTGGGAACAGTATTTCTGTGGTTTTCAACTGACACACCTCCATCTGTGGCTATTGACAAAGGTGGATAGTGGTGATGTATTTTATCTTCCATCTGACTCTGAAATCTGTTACCCTTTTCACCTTAGCCACCTGGAAGCTCAGAACCATATTTGGCTCCTTTTAGGCACCAGGCAAACCTGAACTCCTCTCTGCCTTCATCTGGTTTATTCTTAAATGCCCAGTCTGACCTTTCATCCTTCCTAGATGTCTACCCAACTTATATGGCAGGAGTCAGGGAACACTTTCGACATCAACAAAGGAAAGACTCTGGGAAAGATTTTTAAAATTCTGGGCATTCTTGTGATTTTCACTTGTCTCCTGCATTATCACTGACTGTTATTTATCCTTACATTGATTCACTTTTCTAAATACTTAAATACTTTCATTTCAAAAGGGAACTATATGTATATATACCAGAAAAACGAAAATTACGAAATTCTGGATGGCTGAAGTCTCAGGCCTGTGCGTCTTTGTCTAAGGGGAAATTAACAAATGTCAGAGAGTTGGTACAGATACAATAACCCCACACCGAATGGATCAGAAGGACTGAATGAAAGAGAAATGAAGTGGAATTACTGTATGCCCTGCATGCTGATCTGAAAGGCGTCTCTTCCTCAAGACACTTTGCTACCACGTGCTGGGAAATTTTCCCATCAAAAACACAAGACTAGAAGTGTACAAAGTCACTGCCCCCTCCAGTAGTGCCCTTGTGCAGTACACAACCTGCCCAACCATCCACGGCGACCTGGTGTAGCATTCATGCTATTTACCACCTCCCTCTCCCCCCAGGGCCTTGCCTAAATACCCCCTTACTCTTTGCAAACCTCCCTCAAACATGCCCAACAGGGAGGGAAGAGACGATGGCTTACATGAGCTCTTGTGTTCCCTTCTTCGCTGCCTCCTACGCCCCATTGTGGTCCGGGGACTCATGGGCTGGGATCCACGGGGAAGGGTGCTGGAGTTGGCACAGGGGACGCCATAATTCATGGTCGGTGAGGAAAAGGGAGTTGAGGACAAGGCTGTGGAAATGAGGGTACAGCCCTGTGAATCTCAGCCAGGTTCCTCTGCCCTGCTGTGTGACCTCAGGTAAGTCTCTCTCCCCCTCTGAGCCTCAGAAACTGTAAGGTTTTCACAGGTCTCGTGGAACCCAGCCTCCAGGGACAAGGGCCCTTCATTTCTCTGTCATCTCGGTTCCCTCCCCTAAAAAAACGGGCACGACTCCCTCCCTAGGGAATGGTGAGAAGGCCTAGCTGAGCTCCAGCAGGTGGGGCACATTACATCTGCTCTGGTCCTGGCCGGCGGGCGAGGCCCAGGTGGGCGTCCTGCAGTGGCCAGGCCGGGGGCTGTGGCAGGAGGGCATGCAGGGGTCCCAGCGATGTGGCTGCTCACTCCTCTGCACCTTGACTGTGGCCGGCAGAGAAGCAGGGAGAGAAACAGAGGCACAGGCATTAGGGGCCAAGCGAGCCTGGCAGCATTCACTAACTCCCCCACACCCAGACTGCTTTCCCATCCACACAAAGAAGTAGGGGGGGGTGGGTGGCAGCAGGAACCAGAAGACACTGAGCTCCCCTGAGCTGGGCAGGGTATGTCTTTCACTATAGCCCTGAGAGGCAGGGACGGGTCCAGGTCCCACACTGGGAAGTGACAAGCGGGACTCTGTGCCCAGGCAGCCAGCTCCAGAGCCCAAGCAGTTTCAGGCTAGGACTGTTGGCCCATGGAAGTCCCTTCAAGGCAGGGCTGGGCGCTTGGCTGGTGACCGTCTGCTGTGCATGCCAGCAGAGGCAGCTTGGGGTACAGGGGGCCTGGCTGTTCCTGCCCCATGCTGGACTCTTCGGGGTGATCTTTGGTTCCAGGGCAACTCGTGTTGGGTTGGCTGAGACCTGCTCAGAACTGCCTGGCAGACTGAGGCTCCAGCTGCCTCCGCCCCTTCAGCTTTTCACAGGCCCCAATAGACCCTTTGTACTCCTACTCGTCATCTGGGCATCTGCTTCCCGGGGCTGACCCTCTACAACATACTGCTTTCCCCAGCCCGATCCTTCAAACTGGCCCTGTACTGTCCCCTCCTCCCAGACTGCCCGGGATCCCCTGTGGCAGCTCCTGCTTCTGCGGGGGGCCCTTGGGGGCTCTGGCCTGGTTCAACATGTCCTTGAATGGACAGGTATGTAAAATCAAACATCTCAGCACATTGGGACCACCCCCCTGCTTGCATGCTTCCTGGGACGGGGAGCTCATTCCTTCTCAGAGCACTCTTCCCATCCCTTCACTCATGAACCTACTTCTGCCCTAGCTGTGCGCCACCCCACTGCCCATCCCTGCAGCCTTGGTGGAGTCCAAAGTCTGCTGCCCAGGTCAAAGCCAGCTCCACCACTGACAAGCTGTGGTACTTGGACAAGACACTTAGCTTCTCTGTGCCTCACTGTCATTATCTGTGAAATGGGACTAAAACAGTAGCACCTCCAAAGGTAAAGAGGAGGATTAAAACGAGTTAACATATATAGAGTGCTTAGAACAATGCCTGATACTTAGTAGATGCTCAATAAATTACAGCCAAGACATTGTTACCAGTGTGACCTCTGTGAAGTGGGGTGACAATCATGCTGACATTACAGAGTTGTCACAAGGCTAAAGTGAGATGCCCCAGGCAAGGGCCTCGGCGCCAAGCCAGGCCCTCTGGGAGGTGGTGAGGGAATGAATGACAGTTCCATGCCCCAAAGCCTCTAGGATCAGCTCCTACGGCTGTGCCTTAGAAGGGCCTTGTCGGACCCCAGCAGAGAGGCCACGGTGATGGGCGTTCCCCAAACCCATCTCCCTACACTTGATCTGGGGGATTTCTTTCTATTTCCAGAAGATGCGGGTTAGCCAAGGGTGTGGTGGGCAGACGTTATATTTGCCCACCCCCTGGGCACTGAGGCCTGGAATTCACAGTCCCAACCACCCCGACCACAGCCCTGTACTGTGCTCGTTCTGTCCATCATCTCACCGAACCTCCCACCAGCCTGTACACTCGGGATTCTCACTCCCATTTAGAGGAGAGATGACTGCGGTCACCTGGCTGCATGGAGACAAAGCTGGGATTCAAACCCAAGGCCCAAGGTTTGGACTGCAGGAGATGCTTCCCTGCCCTACACTGGAAGCTGCCTCCTGTGACTACCCTTTGCCCTACTCTGGGCCCCAAATTTGCCTTCTTGACCCCCAGATCATCTGCTCCCTCTGCTCCTGGAACTGCCCAGCACCCAGCTCCCCAGAGGCTCCCTGCTCTGGCTTCTCACAGAAAGGGCTCCAGGCCCACCCTGCCTGCCCAGCTGCCTCACCTAGACCCACTGGCAGCCCAAAATTGAGCCCAGGATCCAAGCTCTGAGTATCACAGAGCACGGAAGGATTGTCCCCTCCCTCATTCTAGCCCTTATACTCTTATTAATACAACCAAGCTTCGGGGTGGGGGTGGGGGAGGTGGCATCAAGGCCAGCAGACTCTTTTCTCAACCCCCTTACCCTGCCCCGCCAAGCTGTTTCTCTGCCCCATCAGTTGCCCGCAACCATAGGTTTGCATGTCCCTGTGAAAGTAGACACTTGTTCTAAGAAATTTTAGCCTTCTCCCTCCAGCCTGCCCAGGGCCTGGGCTCTGGGTCTCGCAGGTCTTGTGCACCCCCTCCCCACTCACCCTCTCGGGGGGACCCACCTGCCTCTGAAGGCTTCAGGAGCCGCCGACCGTGGGGCGCAGGCAGGACCTCCAGGCGCACTTTCTCCGACACGCTAGCCAACAATTTGGTGGCCTCCAGCAGCGAGCAGTTTTCCGTGGTGGTGCCGTCAATGGACAGGATGTGGTCTCCGGAGTGCAGGGCGCCACTCCTGGCCGGGCAGGGGAGCGAGGGGGCAAGGCTGGCTCCGGACAGAACCCCTCGCCCCCACCCCCACCATGGCAGCATCCAGTGCCCGCTCACCTGTCCACCACGCTGGCCGGCTTGACGCGGTCGATGACAATGACCGGCTTGTTGCGGTGGGAGCCTGTGGTGAGCGAGATGCCCAAGGCAGACCCTGGAGTCTTGGCTATTTCCACCAACAAGGGGCCCGAAGCGTTGGCCACTGTATCTGGCACGACGAACGCAAAGATGAGTTGGAAGTGCGACTGCCGAACCCTTTCCTCCACAGCCTTACTTCACCCGCTCGGCTTATTATACCCATTTTGCAGATAGGAGAGGTGAGGACCTCATCCAACCTCACAGGGTCAGCCAGCAATGGGGGAGCTGGAATTCAGGGCTGAGGGACTCTGGCTCCAGGGCTTCACTGGGGAATGACAATTTATTATGCTCCAGGGCATTTATTGAGCACTGGCTGTATGCCAGGCACTGAACCATAGCGTTCATTACAATGCTTGACTAGCTCAGAAAATGGCAGCACTGTGAACTTAGCTCCTTCCTCTTTGAGGCCCCATCCAAACCATCAGCAAATCCGGTTAGCTTGACCTTCACCGTGTTTCCTGAATTGCTTTCCCCCACCTCAACAACCAGCCTAGTCCAGTACCATCATCTCCGCTTGGGCGGCTGCAGTCATCTCCGCCCTGTCTCCTGGCTTCCATCTCCACCTCCAGCCCCCTGTTTTTCCCAAAGCTTGTAAGTCAGATCACTCAGAGTAAAGGTCAAAGTCCCTTCTGAGGCCAATGAGACCCTCCACATTCTGGGCCTGGGAACCGTCTGCCCTATCCTCTTCCCCCTGCTCCCAGCCATAGGGACCTCCTTGCTGACCCTCAAACATACAGCCAGCCTCCTACCTCAGGGCCTTTGCACCTACTGTTCCCTCTCCCTCTTCCTCCAGAAGTCCACAAAATGCACTCCCCCACTATCTTAGTTAAAGAATATTCCCCAGCCTTCCCAGCCCTCTCCTCTGCTTTTTTTTTTCCATAGCACTTATTGCCCTCTGACACACTCTATTTTGTTTCTTTTGTTCACTGTCCGCCTCTTCCCATCAGAATACCAGCTGTAAGAGAAGAGAGATCCTGCCAGTATTATTCATGGCTGGACCCCCAGTGCATCAAACAATGACTGGCACATAGCATTTCTCAGAGGGGCTCAGAGAGGCCAAGCAACTAGCCAAAAGTTGCACAGCCCTTGCATGAAGGAGGATCTAAGAAGACCCAACAAGCAGTTGGTATAGACAGTGTCCACTGCCCCTCCCTCTCTTACCCACCCCAAGGCCTCTTCCTGCCCCAACCTTCGCCCTCAGGTCCCCGACTCACCTGGGATAGTCACATCGTACTCCACCTGGAAGAGTGCCTCGTGGCTGCATTGCCGCAGAGTGGCCAGGGCAGCTGCCTGACTGGCTCCGTGCAGCGGGATCCCATCAACGCTGAGCAACCGGTCACCCACCTTCAAGGAGCCCTCCCTACAGGGAAGTGCCCGGTCAGCCAGCCTGGCCCAGCATAAACAGTGGGCACTGCCTGGCTGGGGCTGCACGGTGAAAGGGCACTAGGAAAGGCAGGCAGGGGTGCAGAGAACAAAGCCCCACAGGAGGGCAGGGAGTGGATGAAGGAGAAAGGGACAGAATGAATGAATGAGTGAAAGAATGAATGAATGCGTGAATGAATGAATGAGTGAAAGAACGAATGAATGTGTGAGTGAAAGAATGAGCGAATCTAGGAGTAAGTAGATGAATAAATGAAATGGACGAGTAAAGATGGGAGTCAGGGTCCACTTCGATATCCATCCTCCCCATTTGGTGCCTCGTCAATGTACAGACTCAGTCCCAGCTCAACCCTACAATGTCTGAGCTGAGGGTGGCCTTCAAGTTCACATCCCCTCCTTCCCCAGCCCAGAGAGGGTCATACAGCGTCAGGAGCAGGCGGTCCAGAGGCTTCACTCTGCCCATTAGAGAGGCCCCTTCCCAGCCCCCACCCCACCCCACCCCCTGGGTGCATCAGCAGCGGCTCAGGCCTGGTGACAAATGCACCTGGGAGCCGCCTGGGAAAGGGGCCCCAGCCAGGGTTCACCTCTCTTTGGGTCAAATGTCCACCCAAAACGCCTGCCCCAACAGGTGGCCAGAGCTATTCTGGGAGGGTCTATGAATAGCCCATCACAGGGCCTCGTCCCAAGGACAGATTTAGATTTCTGACCAGGCCATTCCTGGCTTCTCTTAAAACGGCCAAGAATCTCCTGCCTGGGAGTGTTAACCCCCCTCCCCCACATCCTCTTGGCCTGGCCCCTCTGAGCCAGACCCGGCAGTGTGAGCGGCACTCGGCACTCGGGAGGCTGTGTTACAGCTGCCCACTGCAGTGGTTTACCACCAGGCCCTAAATTCTCTCACAGCCGCTCTCAAGGGCTGCAATATTAGACCCATTTTACAGACAAGCAAAACCAAGGCCCAGGCAAGGGAAAAGCAATACTGACACTTGCTCTCCCCTGCCCCTGCCTCGAGACAGCAGACTGTGGAGGAAGAAAGAGCTTGGCATCACTCTCATTTGGGGTTTGATCCTGGTTCTACTAATAATCCCCCAAGTGACTCTAGGCAAGGGCCATCCCCTCTCCGGGCCTCAGCGTGCTCATCTGGGGAATGGGCAGCACAGCTCCACCCTCTACCTTCGTCACAGGGAAGCCAGGGGCAGGTCGTGGCAGCATGAGGCTGTTCGGTGTCCTCAGGCCCAGGGCTTACCTGTCGGCTGGGCCACCGGGCCGCACGGAGGTCAGGACGAGCGGGCGGGACTTGTGGCTGTCTTCATGGGTACCTCCTGGACAAAATTCAACAGGAGGCAGGAATCACTTAGGTGCCCCCATCCCCGATGCCCAGAGCCTCAGACCCAGCCCACTTGAGGACCTTCTTGCAATTCAGAGATCCTCATATGAGATACCAACTGCAAATCCCAGCTCCCCTAGAGCTGGGGGGAGGGAACATGATCCAAGTCCCCTCTCTGTTACATGGCTTGCTTCCCTTCTTATGATCTCATTCTCTTTCCGTTTTTGCCCAGTCTGCTAGGCAGCTCTGAGCTTTGTGCTCAACCTCAGTAGCAATTTTCACCATCCTTTTCTGGTACAACTTGGTCCGCCAGTCTCCCACCATGCATTTGGCATCACTTGGCAAATTTTTCCATTTAACTTTTGATTTAATAGTCCTGGGTTCTTCAAAGCTGGAAGCAAAATGGAATGAGTCTCAGACCCCCTTCCTGCCTCCAGACCCCAAAGGCAGTTCTTACACTGACCTCTGAGAACAAAGCCAAAGCTATTGCCCTCCTTGTAGAGAGAGACGTCCACTGTCTTGGAAATGATCCCTGGATTGTTCTCAGGAGCTGCAGAGAAATGGAGAAGGACTCCTTGAGTCCCTCAGTCACTTCTCCAAGCCGGCAGATGTCCCAAATGCCAGTCCAAGAGTGTGGAGAGACCACTCACAGAGAATACAAAGAGGGTAAACCCCAACCCAATTTACAGATAGGAAAAGTGAGGCTTAGGGGCACCCTCTTCCCTAACACCCACTTAGTCTGCCACTTAGAGAGAGCAGATGGCCTGCCCACGCTCACAAGGAGACAAGGGCAGAACTCAGGCTGAAGCCAAAGTTGGCTCAGGCCAGTGTTTGATTCCAGGCAGAGTTACTCAATTCAAGACTTTAGACCAACTTTGAGAATTCAAAGCTGGGCTAAACTCTAAGCCAGAGTACTCAGTGTGGGGTGGTTGGGTGAGGGGAGCAATGGAGCAGGGAACATATTATTCAGCCAATGTTCCCAAAACCTCCTCTAAAAGAAAAGCACCTGGAAACTAAATATACAGAATGACAATGGGTTACAAAACAGGACCCTGCCGCCTCCTGGTGACGGCATACTACAGTTGCGGGCAAGCCCTCTAGGACAGGCAGAGATGTTTGTGACCAATCTCCAAGTCCTGCCCACCCCCTCTGGCATAATCCCCCACCACCCAGGCCCTGGCAGGGAGGCAGCTATGTCCACCCACGACCAAGGCAGTGGAGAGAGTTCCCCATCTGAGGGCACCCACCGGGCGGGGGCAGCTCATACTCCACCTCCAGCACCACGCGCTCGCCCACATTCTTGAGCAGGGTGATGATCTCGTCGTGGCGAAGCCTGGTCAGGTGGATCCCGTTCACTGACCGAATGTAGTCGCCCACGTTCAGCAGGTCACTCCTGGGAGCCAGGAGGGCAGAGCACACACCTGGTATCAGGTACTATTCACTGAGCCCCGCTATGGGCCCCAAGTGGAGCTGGCATTCACACCCACCCTCTCGCTTAATTCTTATGACCTTTGGATTCTCATTTTACAGATGGAAAAGCTGAGGCTCAGAGAGGTCATGACACTTGCCTGGGGTCATCCAGCAAAAGAGGAGGAGAGCCCAGGGTGCTCACCTAGAGCTGTCTGACACCCAGGCCCCTGCCTTTCCCCTGACACTGGTCTTCCTGCTTCCCCTTGTGCTGGAGTGCTGCCCTCATAATTAAAACTCTGACAGGCCCCAGGCAAAATCCGCAGAGAGGCTGGATCATCACTTCCTTTGCTGTTCTCTAACGCTCTTCCAGGTTTTCCACCACTAATCTTTCATTCTGCTCAACTGGATCTTTAGTAGTGACAGAGAGACTTACTCCTAGGCTTCAAAGAACTCGGAGTCTAAGAGAACAGGAGAAGTAAAGGGAAATCCAGGTGTGCAAGACCATGTGCCTAGGGCTGGGCGAGCAGAGCAGAACAGTTGCCCCAGCCTGTGGTCAGGCAGGGCTTTCCAGAGGCAGTGACCTCTGTGTCGGGTTTGGAAGGATGAATAGGAGTTTTCCAGGATGATATTGTAGGGAACAGTAGGAACTACATATGCAAAGGTTTGTAGGGGACCATATATCCGGGTTAGTGTGGGGCTCTATGGCCAAGTCACCACCATGGAGTGCAAAGGGTAAGAGAAGCTGAAGCCTACAATTACAGCCTCCTTTGGAGGCATTCCCCCCCCAGACACAGACTCTTGGGTTCCCCTGGAAACAAATGCCTAACTGTTTTGCCTAAGGACCTAGCATGTTTCCCACTGGCCCTGGGCCCCCATGATCACCTCCATCTCCCCTTCTTCTGCATCCTGTGCCAAGCCCACTTCTCACCTGGCCGCAAGCCCCCCGGGCCTCAGGTTGGAAACCCTGGGCTTTCCATCCTTGTCAGTGCCACCCGAGATGGTCAGGCCCAGCGTGCTGCCTTCTTTCTTGATCAGCTCCACCATGACGACCCCTCGGAACTCCTCTGCCAACAGATGGAGAGTGCTGAGTGGGCAGCATGAGGGCAATTCTGAGGCCCCAGCTCCAAGTCAAATGATGCTAACGCTTGGTAAGCAGGACCTTTTCCCACATTATGCTTCAGTTCCTTTTTACAGCTGAGGGTCTGATGCCCACTCAGGGAGAAGGCGAGGAGACTCCTTACCTGGAATGCTCTGTCTGCGGCACGCCAGGGCCACATCTGCCCCTCCTGCATCCTTGCCTCCTTTGGAGTAAGGCCCATCATCTGCAGGTGAGAAAGAGGGAAAAGAGGTCCTGAGCTCACCTTTCATTTCCACTCCAGGGGGCCCTCTCTGCTTTGGAAATCTTCCTGCTTCATGGATGTGGCCTGTAAAATGGGTTTCTTCTGACCACCAGCTCCCCCTGATTCTTTCCTCAGAGGAATCCCCGTGGCTTCTCCTCCCAAGGAAGGCGCAGTGCCTTCTCTCAGCGCTGAATATCATTTTGGGGAGTACCTCCTGGATGATGGGAGCCACAGCCATTCCATGATCAGCCATCTCGACAACTTCACGGGTGGTATTACTATTATTATGGGTTGTTATTATTCCACTGTACAGAAAAGGAAGCTAAGGCTCAGAGAGGGACAACTCAGGCCCAACATCACACAGCTTGGGGAGTTATACAATATGGATTAGAACCCAAGTGGGTGGTCTCCACCATTTAGAGCTGTACTTGCATACCTGTGGGGAGAGGGAGCTCTCTCACATGTAGGTAAGCACCCCAACTCAAACCTGAGTGGTCCTAAATCATATTTTCATAGGAGGATGCACTTGGCGGTTTACCAGGTGTGTTCTCAGGCAGCCCAAGACAGTCTCTCTTAGCTTTAATTCTGACAAACAGTCTCCTGTTAGTTCTCCAAATCTTGTTTCCCTCATCTCCCTCTCTCTCTCATTTGAAATGCTAAATAGATGGACTTTGGGCCTTCCCACCTTATCCTCCCTTTAAGCCTCTCATCCATATTTTCTATCTCTTTATCTCTCTGGGATGTGTCTAACATGCAAAAAATCTGTCTTTGGGTTTTTTTAATTTATCATGAGAATTTTCATACATTTCAAGCATAAGGAAAGTGGAATAATGTAATGCAGTGGTTCTCAAAGTGTTCTCCCCAGACCAGCGCATCAGGAACTTATCAGAAATGTGAATCCTCAGGTCCCATCCAGGACGTAATAAATGAGGAGACTTGGGGGGCAGGTTCCAGCAATCTGAATGTGCATATGTGCTTTAGTATCTTAACACAACATTTATTTCTCCACTTTGGGGTTTACATGCAGTAAACTTTACTCTTTGTGGTGTACAGTTCTATGAATTTAGGAGCTAACTACCCCCACAATCAAGTTTCAGCAGATAACCATTACCCCCCAAAATCTTCTTGAGCTGCCCTTTTCAAGTCAGCCCCCTCCCCTCACCCCAAGGATGGGAGGTTGCCTTGCCAACCACTGATCTGTTCTGTCACTATAATTTTCCCTTCTCCAGGAAGTCATACAAATGGAATCATATAGTATGTTGGCTTTTGAGTCATTTCTTTCACTTAACATAATCATCTGAGATTCACCCATGTTGTTGGGTGTATCAGTAGTTCATTTCTTTATTTTGCTGAGTAATAATCTACTGTATGCATGTACCAGTTTATCCATTCACCAGCTGAAAGACACTTCGGTTGTTCTCAGTTTGGGGAGATTTTGAATAAAGCCATAATGAACATTCGTATACAGGTTTTTATTTGAACATACGTTCAACATAAATTTCTGTAAGTTTCCATGAGTGGGATTGCTGGGTCGTATGGTAAGGATGTGTTTAAGTTTATAAGAAACTGCCAAGCTGTTTTTCGAAGTGGCTGCACTATTTTGCATTGCCACCAACAACATAAGAGATTTCCAGTTGCTTCATGTGCTCACCAACACTTGATGATATCAGTTTTTGCATAGATATTCTTTTTTTTTTTTTTTCAATTTAGTCATTCTGATAGGTGTGTAGAGGGATCTCATTGTGGTTTTAATTTGCATTTTCCTAATGATTACGTTAATCACTAATCATTTATTGAGCATTTTTCATGTGATGATTTGACACCCATATATCTTCTTCGGTGAAGTGTCTGCTCTAAGTTTTTGCCCATTTTTTAATTGGATTGTTTGCTTTCTTATTACTGAGTTTTCACATTTTCTGGATACATATCCCTTGTTAGATACAATAATCTGTATTTTCCAAAGACCTCTGGATGAGTGTCTGTCATGCAAAAATTTTGAGAACCAGCATCTAGTTTTTTGTTTGTTTGTTTGTTTGTTCACTTGGCATGGGCAGGCTCTGGGAATCAAACTTGGGTCTTTGGCACGGCAGGCGAGAATTCTGCCACTGAGTCACCATTGTACTGCCCTTTTGTTTTGTTTTGTTTTGTATGCTGTGTTGCCTGGTCACATTTCATTATTTTTCCATGTGAGTATCCCATTATTGCAGACCATTTGTTGAATTTTTGTTTGTTTTGCTTTGTTTTTTTTTTGGGGGGGGGAGGGGAGTGCATGGACCGGGAATCAAACCAGGTCTCCTGCATGGCAGGCGAGAATTCTACTACTGAACTACCCTTTCACCCCCCAGCATCTAGTTTTAACAGTTATTAACACCTTGTCATATTTTCTCCATTTATTTTTTTCTATATTGAAATATTTTAAAATAATTCTGGACCTAATGAAATTTCACCTCTAAATATTTCAATGTGCACATCTAAAAAATAGAAATATACTTCCTACACAGCAAAACTACCATTACCACACCTTAAACATTAAAGTAATTCTGTAACTATTAACCTGATGCCCATTCCATATTCAAATTTCCCCAGTTACAATGAGTTACTAATTTCAGTGAGCGTATTTTTAGTTTTTAGAAGATGTGATGGTTAAAGGCCATGTGGCCACTTGGCCAGGTTATGGTGTTCAGTTGTTTGGTCAAGCAAGCACTGGCCTGATTGTTACTGTTAGGATATTTCATGGACTTAAATCAGTTGATTGCATCTATGGCTCAATCAACTGAGGAGATTGCCTTCAGCCATGAAAGAAGTCTCATCCAATCAGTTGAAGGCTTTATAGGGAGAAGTGATGATTTCAGCAGTCAGAAAGGAGAACTTCCATTTCTACTTCAACCAGCCAGCTTTTCCTGGGGAATTCATTAAAAATCATCATCAGACCATGACAAACTCTGTGATCTGTCCTGTAATACTTGTTGACGAGTGCTCTGAAAAATATTGCCTTTTTCTTTCTTTGCTTTGTACATATGTTATACAACAAAAAAAGTTTTTAAAAAAGCTATAAGAATATTTAAAAGGAGTGGGATTCAACTCTGCAAGTGAAACCATTGTCTTCCCCCCTACGTGGGACATGACATTCTGGGGTGAAAGTCTCCCTGGCGGCGTGGGAGATGACTCCCAGGGATGAGCCTGGCACTGGCACTGTGGGATCAACAATGCCATCCTGACCAAAAGGGGGAAAAGAAGTGTAACAAATAAAGTATAAGTGACAAAGAGAGTTCAAATAGAGTCAAGAGGCAACTCTGGAGATCACGCTTATGCAAGCTTCAGTTAGATATTGCTACCTATCATAATTTGCCAAACCCCAACCAAAACCATTCCTGCCAATCCTAAAGAATATCTAGGCCATGATACAAGATTTGCAAAGATTCCATGCACTGGGGTAACTTTCCAGAAACCTACAACCTCCAGATGGGTCCCTGGACCAGATAAGTTCTGAAATGCAGAGGGGCCAGCCTCTCCAGAACATCAGCTAGTTCCATCTCCCTACCCTTATTATTGACAGTCCCTTCCGCTATGAAAAAGTTAGATTGGGCACAGCCCAAATACTCCAAAAGAGTGTGAGAAAGAGCAAAGGATGGTGGAGTTATACAGAGAAGGTAGGGTTTAACAAATGCTGAATCATTATTTCTTTTGGTTGCCAGTATTTTGGAACAGCTAGAAGTAAAAACAAGAAATCGTGGAACTGTAACTTATGCCCAACTTTAAAATCTATCCTATAACTACTTGTTAAAATGTACTGGGAAATGTATTTTTTTTTTTTTGTATATCTGTTGTATTTCACAATTTAAAAAAAAGCATTAAAAAAAGAGTAAAAAAAAAAATGTTGGGAGAAAACAACGCTTATCCTTAAAAAAACAAACAAAAAACCACTTCATCAGAGTCCCCAGCTTGCAGCCTGCCCTAGGGAATTCAGACTTGCCCATCCCCACAGCCACAAGACTCAATTCCTATAAATTTTTTTCCTACAAATTTTTTTCCTATATAATTCCTATTAAAAATCTCATAATATTTACATTATATATATATATATATATTTCCTGTAGTTTCTGTTTCCCTAGAGAACCTTGCCTAATACAGAACTTTGTCGGGTTCTTTCTCTTATCTCCTTGTTCTATTTTCCTACGTGGTTCTTCCCTTTTCTGTTGCCGCTCTCGTGTCTCTAATCGCCTACAATATTTTAAACATTCAGGTACTGTTCTATCTTTCTATTACTTCAAACTCCAAGAGGGATTTCTGCTGTTTGGGTCTGGTAACGCTCCCTCATGGTGGATCGTTCCTTCATGTGCTGGATGATTTTTGGATTGTGAGCTCATCTTCACGTGTAGGAATTCATTCATTCTGGTTGAGGGCAGGGACTTCCAGACTCCAGAGAGATTGTGCAATTCCTTCCCCTAGGTGCCTGCCGTGGCGCCGTTACTCTGAGCCCAATGTTTATGTTAACTTCTAGAACTATGGGTGTAATGTAAATTCCAAGCTTCAGCAGAAACAAGAGAAACACCTCGGATTGCCATTCTCAAGGCTGAGCCAAGACAGAGAAGCTTTTCTTGTCTCCCTGGTGGATATAGATATCCCTGGTGGGCAGTTTCCTTGTCCCCCCTCTCACTGAGGGAATAGGTACCCAGTGTCATCTGCTGTACCCCAGAACATTAAAATCCAAATCTTCAGTTACCAGACCAGCCCCGTCCTCATTCCTACCACCGCACCACACCCCCCCCCCCCAGAGGGGAGCCCCAGGTTCAGTTTGGAGTCATCCTTCTAGATTTTTTTTTTTTTTAACTGGAAATGCACTGAATCTATAGGATCAGCTATGGAGAATTGATGTCTTTATGATACTGTGTCTTCCTGTCGATGTATAGAGTATATTCATCAATTTACTGTTCCTTCCTTAAGTTCTCCAAAGAATAGCTTGTGCTTTTAAGAGTAAAGGTCTTACACCTCTTTCATTATATAAAGTTCTAGAACTTTGAAATGTTTCAATGCTATTGTATTGCTGTTTTTTTTGTATGCTGTATGGCAGGGGTCACATTTCATTCTTTTTCCATGTGAATATCCCATTATTGCTGCACCATTTGTTGAATTTTGGGGTGTTTGTTTGCTTGCTTGCTTGTTTTGTTTTGGGGACGTGCATGGGCCAGGAATTGAAACCAGATCTCCTGCATGGCAGGCGAGAACTCTACCACCAAACTACCTTTGCACCCCCTGTGAATTAAACTCTTCAAGTGTCTTTTTCTAATTATTTGTTGCTGTTGTATAAAAATTCAATTTGTTTTGGATTTTCTGCACATATAACCACGTCACCTGTGAACAGGATAACTTTATTTCTTACTTTCTAATCTTTATATCTTTTGCTTCTTTACGTGTTTTATTGCACTGGCCAGGACCTTCAGTACCAAGCGGAGAGAAGTGGCTCTACAGACAATTCTTATCTCCTTTCCACTCTCACCTTCCTAATTTGTGATGCCTTCAGTTTCCCTTACTTTTTCATGAGTTCTTCTGTGTTTTTCAAAGGAGTCTGAAGCTGAAAGGTTTCCAGGTTATCTGCCATGTGACAGTGACAGAGCTACCAACCCCTCCCTGCAGCCTCCCCCTTGTACTCACTGTGCATATTCCAGGTTTTCCTCCCCATCCTGACAGGAGAGGGGACAGGTTCTCACACATTACACACCAACCACGCCCGGCGTAGGCCACCCACAAGCTCTCATTCATTTCTCTCAATGAAGCTGGGAGTAGCTAGGTGCTACCATAACACCCACTTGACAGAGGAGAAAACTGAGGCTCAGAGAGGTCCTCAGCCCAGCCAGTCTATGCAAAGAGCCAGGACCAAACTGAGGCCTCTGTGCCCATCCCACCCTAGGTCCTGGGCTCCCTTGACTGGCTTATTCTTTTCACACTCCACCTCTGAGCTGCCTTTCTCAGCACAGGATTGAGATGGGCAAGGGCAGGTGCTATGTGACAACTGACAAGCCATCAAACTGGCAGGCTCCCTTGTTCTGCCTCAGGGGGTCCCCTTCCAGGAACCAAGTATACCCCACAGGCTTCTGGTCCTTCCTCTGCTTCACCTAAGCTTGCCATGCACACCCCCTGCCCCATCACCCTTGAAGAAAAGCCCCCATGCTACCCCCATCCTCCTGGCCACAGCTTGGCCCAGTTTTAAGAGAAAGAGTCCAGGGTTGGCCAGGCCCGAGTGTAGAACCTGGTTCTGCCACTGACTGCCTCCCTGAGCCTCACGGTCCTAGTAAAACCTGACTCACTTGCCCCATCTGCCCTCCTCGCTTCTCAGAGGGGCCGTGAGAAAGGAGGGCTGGAGAGGAATTGGCACCAGCAAGTGGCAGACCGCAGCCAGGTCTTGCTCGTAAGGTCAAGGTCAGGGCTCAACTGAGGTCAAGGTCAGGACTCAGGCTAGGGGCTCAGCCTGGGTGAGAGTCAGGGCTCAATCTGAGATCAGGGTTGGAACTCAGCCTAAGTCCGGGTTGAGGGCTCAGCTTGGGGTCAGGGCCAGGGTCAGGGTCAGGATTTAGTCTGGGGTTGGGGTTGTAGTTCGACTTGGGTCCATGGAAGTCTAACCTGCAACTCTAATCACTGAGACCCCAGCCCAGCTCCCTGTCACTCTGTCCTACCAGGGCCAGCTTGCCAGCAGCTGGTAAATAACAAATCACACAGCAGTTAAGCCTGGAATCATTTCCAGGGCCCTAGCAGCTCTGCTCACCAACTCCCACCCTTAGGCCCTGCGTTCGTATCAGCTACCATTCAGGCACCATCCCATTAAGTCTAATGCCTCCCATTAGGTTCCCTAATACACACTTCATTTAGATTCAACAAGATGTTTCTGAGCTAATAAAATTTAAAAAGACTGGGTGCAATCGGCGGTGTGACAGTGAACGTCTCTGGCACTTCACGTGGGCAATCCTAGAACGAAAACCGTCTTATCCCATGCAAATTAGATTCCACCACTGGAAAATCCATCTCTCTCCTCAGCTGGCCTGGAAAGACCAGAGATAAGCTTACTGGGTTCAGGGTCACGTGTTTTGGAGGGAGATGGTGATTTAAAAAAAAATAAAGAGGGTGCTAAGGACCATGCTCCCAGGGCGGGTCACGGTGGCTCAGCAGGCAGAGTTCTTGCCTGTCATGCCGGAGACCCGGGTTTGATTTCCGGTGCCTGCCCATGCCAAAATAAATAAATAAGGACCATGCCCCCCAAATTCAGAGCAGTAGAATTCCAAAGAACGGAACTTGGAACCACAGGTTGGAGTCTTAAGCCCTAATATTAAAAGTCAAAAGATCCAGAAACCCTCAATGAGGAACAATGGAATCCTGAAGCCAAAGGAGCCGCAATGTTGGCTGTTTAAGGAGAGGACCAATTTCTTCGGGTTGTCCCTGTGGCATCTTCCAAATTTGTCTTTGGCAAGGCCTCTCCTCCCCTTGCCTCACCCCAGCAACTACATTGTGGGGCATGAGGGCAGAATAACGGTGCGAAACAGAGCTGCAGTGACACCTGTGGTACGGCTGCGACGCATGAGTCAGTTTGGCTCAATTCTAAATGGCCCCAACTCCTCCCTCCTGCAATTTTATGCCTTTATGCTTTGGATGGCTCGTCCTGTCCCCTCCTTTGGACTCAGGCTGTGTGCCATCTCGTCTTCCAGCTCTCAGGGGAAGCCTGACTGTGTGCTGCCAACCAAGCTTCTTACAAACACGTGCAAACAAAGAATCAGTAGATGACAGAAAAAGGACTTCAGATGTTCATGCCTTGGGAAGGCATGTGGTTTTAGGGAATGGCCTTGATGGCCATTGTTGGAAGCCAAGAGCCCACTCTGATTAGGTGGGTTGGCATAACGAGACTTCTAGAAATCCAAGACCTCCTGCCATTAATTGCCCATCAGGGATGCTACCGATAACTGCCGGTGCCTGTTCAGAGGGGACACACAGCTCTACATTCACAGACATTCTCCGCTGGCAGGAAACTGAGGGAGCTTTCAAATCAAGGCTCAAAATAGGGCCGGAATGGCCAGTTTGCTGTGTAGCCTGAGTCTCTATTTCTCCATCTGTAAAATGGGGCATCTCTTCCCCCCAGCCCCGATTTCGGCCTGCCCATGCTTTCTCCCAGGTTTGAGAAGTTGAGGGAATTACTTTATTTATAGAAAACCCCAAAAGGGTTAAGACCCCAGGCCTTCTCCCTCAGAGAACATGCTCGTCTCTCCCTCTCTCTCGTTTTTGTTCTGGGACCTGGTAATTACATGCTTAGAGATGAAGGCTTTTCAAAAAACATCTTTCCCACCAATTTTCAGCTGGAAACGTGCATAAAAAACAGAGATATTTTTATCCATGTTTTTTTTTTCCCCCGTCTCCTTCCAGCAATGGGCAATTATGAGCTTTTGCCTTCAGTCAATCCGTCCTGTAAGAATTCGCTTCAGAGGGAAATTCATTTCCGCGGCACTGCCAGCCAGTCCCTGGCAAATGTGGGATTGGAGGGGGGGCAGGAAGAAAATACGTGGTGTTGAGCATGGGCTGTGCACCTGGTCCCCGGCCTCCCGTGGCAGCCTGGGGTAAGTGAGTGGGTGGGTTTCTTTTTTATTTGATTTCTCTTGGGAGTTGCTGCTAATTTGCCTTCATTATTTTCTTCTCCCAGGGCCCCAGGGAGCTGTTGAGCTTTGACAAAGGGGAAAGGAAGTCAACCCCTTCCCAGGCTGCCTTTGACATGGTCCCATTTAAATGGGATGGTGGCAACGGGGTATGGGAATTGGGCAGGGCTGTAAATTCAGCCATGACGGTACATCTGATTCTGGAGGTCCCCAGAGAGAAAACAAACACCTAAAGGCCAGTCTTGGGACCACCAGGAAAGGGTAGGAATGACATCAAGCCACGAACAGGTGCAGATCGGTTCATGTAGCACCCTGGGGCCAATGAGGAGATGGCGGTCCCTCTGGGTGGCTGTATTTGTGGCCCCCACTAACACCCTTGGCTCATAATCTGTACGAGTGTGAGTTATCCTGTACACATGGATAGCCAACTGTACATGGTGGCCCTGGCCATCAAGAGCTTTCAGGGAGCAAGTGGCCAATTAGTGCTACAGCACTTCTACCAAGTAATTCAATCCCAGCCTGAATGCCCCCACTGACAGACAGCTCACTACCTGGGAAGACATTACTTTTATGGCCAACTTCGGATTCTGAGCCTAAATCTGCTGCTAACTGGCTAAAGGATCTGATCCAAGTCACTTCTCTGAGCCTCAATTTTCCCCTCTGCTACGTGGGGGTGCTCGTGCCCACCTCATGGGTTGACAGGAGGGATCAGTGAGATCATTGGTACCCAGAAGCCAGGAAACATGGTCGTTCTCTTCCCCCTTTACTCACCTCCTATTGATTAAGTGCTGGCAACTGTGCTGAATATTTTATAAGCACTATTTCATTTAACTCTTACCACTTTCTAAGGTGAGTTTGATCATTTTTACCACTTGACAGCTTGGGAAACTGAGGCACAGAGAGATTAAGGGAAGTGCCCAGGGTCTCACAGCTCATCAGTGGCAGATCCAGGATTCAAGCCCAGGCTACCTAGCTCTGGAGTCTCTAAAAGACTTGGCCCTGCCCTCTGGGCCTCTTCTTGCTATTCCTCCCCAATCCGTGACCGTCCTGGGGGGCCTCCAGGTAACAGCCACCACGGCTCTGGGCTCTCCTCACAGAACAATGCCCCTCTGACCGTCATGCTGGAATAGGGCAGACAACTGGGTGGAGAAGCACTGAAGCCCAGTCCAGCTGCCCGGATCTCCTTGCTGCCTTACACACCAGATGCAATGTCACTCCGGGGCCTTTGCACTTGCCGTTCCCTCTGCCTGAAACACTCTTCCCCCAGCTGGATGCAGGCTGATCTCCTAATTACAGTCCCATAATCCCTACACCTGACAAGCCTCCCCCAGAACCCAGCCTCTCCCCGTGGGCAGAAAAACATGGAAAGAGCAGCTTGGCAACAGAGCTTGTCAATGAACTTTTTAAGGGGAACAAGAAATGTATCAATGGATTACAAAATTAGCAGGCTGATTCATTCCATGCCAAAGAAAAAGAACATTAAAACAATAGCAACTGTGTGTTGGACTCCGATCCTGTGTTCTAAGCCCTGTGCATGCATTAACTCATTTATTTCTCCTAGGAAGGATGGGGGAGGGGGGTTCACTGATTATTTCCATCTCAAAGGTGAGGTAACCCAGGCCCAGAGAGGTAAACTGACAAGCCCAAGGTCACTCAGCCTGTAAACTTGCAGAGAGCACTGGAATCTGAGTCTCTCTAATCCCACTTCAGCAGACCATGCCCTTAATCCCAGGCTCTGTCTCTCACCCTGAACAGAAGGACAGTGGACCCCAAAAGACGGGCACCTGGGCACTCAAGAAGACAGTGCTGGCACTCCAGGAGGCCCCCCGTTAAGGCTCAGGAAGGGAGAAGGTGTTCTGGGGCCCTTCCCAATCCAATCACAGAAGCCAATTCCTCTTCGCCGGGGCCCAAAGCAACACCCCAGCTGAAGCCCACCAGTGTGGGGTGGCGATAGCTCTGACACATGAGGGATGGGACACGGGCTCCAGTGATCGCCAGGCCTTCTGTGTTGTGGAGCCACAAGCCCTGCTCTTCCTCACCTCCCCTCCAGTCCTCACCCCTTGAAACCAGCCCCATCGAGAAGCAAGACCTCAAAACGGGATCACGAAGGAAATGATTTTATTTTGCAATGGTGGCTGCCGGGAGTCCTGAAAAGACGCAATTTGTTCCATTGAAACTGAAGGCAAAAGTCCTCCCCACGAGAGGCAAGGCCTTACCTGTCCACCCAGGGCCTCCCCGGCCTTGTCTAATGCTCCCTGCTTGGCGTCCTCTACCCTAGGCACAGCACACACGTCTCTTCACAGTCCCACACACCAGGCATGATCCTGCCTCAGGGCCTTTGCACTGGCTGTTCCCTCTGCCTAGATATCCACAGACCACCCCCCGTCCCTTCCCTCTTTCAAGATCTTGCAGCAACATCCCCACTCACCCCATTTAAACTTACAGCCACCTCCTGCACCTCCTTCCCTGCTGCATTTTAATTCACAGCCCTCAGCACCATATAACAAAGCTCATTTTTAAAAAACTTACTTATATACTATCTGCCTCTACCCACTAGGAAGTCAGCTCCAGAAGAGTTGAGCTTTGTCTGTCTTGTTCACTGTCCGGGGTATCCAGCACAGAGAACACTGCCTCACATACAGTAGGTGCTCAGTAGTTTTTATATGCAATTTCCATTTATAGATTAGGAGAAAGAGGATCAGAGGGGTGTAATGAGCTGCACAAGGTCATATATATATGCAGAAAGAAGCAGAGGTGGAATGCAAACCCAGACTTTCCTGGCTGCAGGCCCAGGCAGCAAACCCCACGTGCACGGCCTCCGTGGTGGGGGGCCCGAGGTTCCCCCCAACTACAGCCCCTCCTGCACAGAGCAGGAGGAATGGGCAGCCCAGGCCATGCCAGGGGGGCCTCATCCCCTCCCATCTGAACCTTCTCAGGCACTGATTGGTCCACAGAACCTGCTGAGGGCCCACTGGGCCCAGGAGTTGAGGCACCTTTGTGGTCAGCGATCATAGGAGATCTCCCACCATCACTGCAGGCACAAGAACGTTAGGGAGGGGGTTCCTGCCCAAATCTGTGTTTGGGCCTCCTGAGTGCCCCAGCCCTAGCCAGTAACAATGCCTTCCTGCAAGGGGTTCTGGGGCAAGAGGGGGTGAGCAAGGCACACGGGAGTACCATTGGCCAGGGTGTGGGGCCTGAAAAGAACCCACCGGATGGGCAGAAAGATAGCACCAGGCTCCAATCTGAATCTTAGCTCTTGTACCAAGGTGCACCGTGAGCTGTCGGACTCTTCAGGGCCTCAGTTCTCTCCTCTGCACAGTGCGGAGGGCGGGGTCAGCTGCCCTTGCCCCTAGCTCCATGGGAGGCCACGTAGCCAGGTCTAGCCACTCAGAGGCCAATGGTTGGCTCAGGAATGGTCACGTGATCAAGCTAACCCGATCAGAGCCTGCCCTGGGACTGTTGCTAGAACTCGGGGAAAATGGGAAACGGTCTTTCTCCTTAGGGGTAGCCGAGCTGGTTGGCTCCAAACTCTGAGGTCCTCTGGGCTCCCCAAGAGGAAGAGAAAGTCTTTCTGGAAATGAAGTTACTCTAAAAAGAAGCAGAACAAGAGATGAAGAGACCCAGAGTCCTAATGTTACTGAGCACCTAAATCCCACTGTACCTGATGCTCGTCTCTGAGCTTTTCTTAAAAAAAAGCATTCATTGCTGACTCCAACTGAGGCAGGTGTGACCTGAGGTTCCGTGACCTGGGGACAAGACTAGGGTAGAAGCCACAGTAGTGAAGGTGAGGTTCAGGTAAGTCACCAGAGGCAGAAAAAGCCAGAAGGGTCAGGACGGGTCTCAAATGCCAGGATAAGGAGCTGTGAGTAGATTTTTTGCATTTTAGCAAGCTCCTTCCAATGACAGCATGGGGGGTTGGGGCGGGGGCAGAGTTCCACTGCCATTGTGGCTATGCCCTCTGCAGGACAAATGACCCCATTCACCTGTGACTCAGACACCAAATGCCTAAGCTAAGAGAAGAAAAACAACACATCCAGCACATTCATTTACAGGGAGGGGAGAGAAGAGGGCAGACTGCATGGGTTCAAATCCTATCTTTACCACTTCTGACTTGAACCTTGAACATTGAACAAGTTACTTAACATCTCTGCGCCTCAGTTTCCCCAACCATAAAATGGGGAGAACAACAGAAGTCAGCTCACAGTGTTGTGAGGATTCAATGACAGAATGCATGGAAAGAGCTCAGAATAGAGCCTAGCAGAGTCACAGTTCAACACCCATCAGCTATAATTATCATTATCATTATTATAATCTGGGGGCCCAAGGCTGGACTGGGGACACAGCTCCATCCCTAATCCTTTCTGTGGGTGGTTCCCCACGGAAGTTTGTGGGAGACAAACTTCACTGGGCTATCGGAAACAGGGTTGGGGGCGTTTTGCTGTTAAAGTCATATGGGTTCCAGATGCATTGTAGATGTGAGGCTAGCGCAAGCCAACTCCCCTCTCTGAGCCTCAGTTTTCTCATCTGTCCAATGGGACCACTGTCCCTATCCCTGGGGCTGCTGTAAGGAGCTGCTGTCAAGAGTGTGGCACCTGGAAAGATCCACAGAGGGCAGCCCCAGGGGCACATGTGCCCTGCTCCTGACAAGTTCCCTGTCAGAGGAAGCAAGCAAGGCCAGTTCAGAGTATAGAGGCCAATGATGGCTGGAGCAGCCATTCTGTCCCAGGGCCCCTTCCTGAGGAATCTCAGCCTTGGCCCACCCAGGAATGTGGGCAGCTGTGCCCTGACCCCCAGGCCAGGGGCTTCCACCTCCTTGTTCTTAGGTCCAGCCTCCTGCCCAGGACAAGAGCTGACCCCACACTGCCCCGACAGTCGGCTTTTGCTCACACATCTCTGGGACAGGTTACTCACCGCCGCCGTGCAGCTTGTGACTGTCCCTGAGCTTGGGCAATAGCTTTTGCTTTTGCAAAAGCTGGACCTGAAGGCCCATCGGCTCCCTCTGCGGCAGGACAGCCCAGCAAGAAGTCCAGTCAGGTTTCCCAGTCCCCTACCTTCTTCCTAAGCCCTGGGGCTCTGGGGAGGGACACTCCCAGTCTCGCCCATGCCTGTCCCCTCTCTCTCTGGGCAGCTGCCCCATCACTCTGCCTGTGGGTGCCCCATTACTTACCCGCCTCTCCGGGGGTCTCCCGGCTGAGCCCACACAGCATGTCTGCTAACTGTCTCTCCTGCTGCCCATCCGGCTCCCCTCGGGGAGCCACGCTGCTAGGCCCCTCCCTCACCCTCCCCAGGGAGGGGCCATGGGAGGGCAGCTCGCAGCTCCCACTGGCTGGGAACGGAGCCCACCCACTGCCGCAGGCAGCTCCTCCGTTTAAAGGGAACACAGCTGTCATCGCGGCCAGCTCCAGGACGGGGTCCAACACCCATGGCCCTGGCCCTGAGTCTGGGGGGGAGGCCTCTGAGGATGACATACCAGGGTCTCCCCCCAGGGAGGAGACAGACAGAGCCCTGAGGGAGGCAGGAGACCTCAGGGTCCTGAGTTCAGCTCTGCTCCTAACTTGCCCTGGGAGTTTAGCAAGTGACTGCCCTCTCCGGGTCTCAGTCTCTCCATCTGGAAAAGGGGAGTCATGTCTTATAAATGTTATTCTTTTAAAGCAGCAGATTCCAACAGAAAGCTTGCTCAGAATCCCAGGAGGGAAAAACGATCACAGCAAAGCCTCTCTTGTGGGAAAGATGCCAGACATCTCAGTAGATCCCAAGTTTAGAAACCTTTGCACTTGGAACCACCCCCACCCCCTGGGGGGGGCCTTCCAACCATCTCCCCCTGGACCTCAATTTTCTCTTCCGTAAAGTGGGGGTTGGTGAAGGTGAGACCCAGAGGCCCTACCCCACGGAGTCTCCACCAAGCAAGCTGGGGCAGAGGCTCTGCCCACCTCTGGGCTTGATGGGCAGGGGCAGCTGATCACAGGCTCCAGCCACAGCTGGCAACTCCCCCTCCCTGCACCAGCTGGGCCTCTGCCCTGCACACTCCAAGGATCCCTCCATGCCAGCTCAGGACAAATCCAGCCCATCCAGCTGTCCATGAAAAGCGGTGGCTGCTGGATCCAGCTGCTCCTGCTCTCCATCCTGGCAATGTGTGTTGGCCCCAACTGAGTACCAGACACTGTGAAGATGCCGGGTGGGGTGGCAATGACTTGAGGGCATGGAAGGGTATGAACCACCTCTCCAACTGATGGCCAAAGAGAATGGGACAGACAAGGCCCCAGCTCCCATGGAGCCCTTGGCCTCATGGGGGCAAGCAGGGCTCAGTGGTATTTTGCGTGCCCTGGAGCAGATGGGAGAGTGTCGTCCAGTGGGTGGAAACCCATGGGCTGCTTCTGAGTCCCCCCCCAAGCACTCGATACCCACCACGGAATTCAGCCCAGGCACCTTCAGAACAATTCCCATCCTAAATCTGGGGTCTGGGCCACTTGTACCCCTCTATTTACAGGCCTTGTCTGCTCCCCTGTCGCCCACTTCCCAAGCTTACCTTCCTCTCCAGGTGGCTTGAGGTATATGTCCCAGGGGCAGGGTCCAGGCACCAGGCCCGAGGGCAGGCAAGGTTCACATGGGCCAGAGATGAGGCCAAAGGTCAAAGAGAGATGTCAAAGTCTCAGCCATGGAAAGAGTGGTGAGCGTCAAGTCAAAGAGGGAGGGTCTAAAGGGGTGGGTATTTGATGGATGCATCAGGCCAGGCAGGGAAGGCAAGTGCATGCTGTTCAGGGAACGGCTTGTGATGAAGACTCCAATCATCGTCAGGACACCAGGTGCCACTTTGGGGCCAGACGCTCTTCCAGCCACGGCCCTTCTTAGCGAGGGAAGTATTCCAACAGATCCTTGCCCCGTGGCCTCACTTTTCTTTTTTTTTTTTGCAGGCACCAGGAATCGAACCCGGGTCATTGGTTTGATTTCCCGCATGGCAGGCGAGAACTCTGCCTGTTGAGCCACCGTGGCCCACCCTGGCCTCACTTCTTTCTCCCACATTTAAAGCCCCTCCTGGGAAGAGGGCATACAAGATGCACAGGCCTTTGAAATTATCTCTGTCCATTCTTTTAAGAAAATATTTGCTCCGCAGACAAATGCTTTTCAATGCACGATTAAGATCGGCAACTGGAAACCTCACCACGTTTCTGCTCTCTCAATGCGATTTTGGAATTTACTTTTGCAGACAAGCAACTCCTGGAAAGGTCATGTCATGGATTACAGGAGAGCTTCCTTCCAGTGTTTCTTGGGGTGCTGGCTGTGCCAGGCACGGGGGTCCCAAAAACGAAAAGACAGATGGGAAGCAGTGCTTTCTCTTTGTCCTTTGTTCCCATCACCCTCCTGAGCTCATTTTTCTTTGATTTTATCCAAGTATATGTTTGGGAGCAACTGGTGGTGCATTTTGGAACAAGGCAGAGTATAAGTAAATAATAAGGCACAGAGAGGTTAAGTAAATTGCCCAAGGTCACCCAGCGGATAAGGGATGGAATCAGGGTTCACACCCAGGTGGTCTGGGGCGGACAATGCTGTTTCTCACTGGTGCTCTGAGGCCTTGCAGTGTTTCAGGGATATGGTAAATGGGTAAATAAGGAGGTCAGGGAGTGCAGATGAGGGGGCCGTTCAATCTGTCTGGGGGATACACCGACAATGTTTTTCTGAGCCTGACTTCGAAGGATGGGAAGGAATCTGTCAAAGAAGGGAAAAGACATTCCAGGTGTGAGAGTCCATGGAAGAAATTGTATGTGACTGGGAAGAAGGAGATGAGGCAGGAAATGTAGAGGGAGCCAGATCACGAAGCATCTGCTAAAGGCTCAGTCCTGCAAGTGGGGTCCAAGGACCAGCAGCAACTGGCCACATCTGGAAGCTTGTCAGAGCTGCAGAATCTCAGGCCCCACCCCAGCCCTCCTGGATCAGAATCGGCATTTCTGCAAGGTCCCCAGGCGATGTGTATAAAGTTTGAGAATGCTATATTTAGGAGCTTGGCTTTCATCCTGCAGGCAACAGGGAGCCTAGGATGGTTGTAGAGCAAGGGGGGCGGGGAGAAGGCTTTGCTAAGACCTCAGTCACGGAGAGTCAGTTGAGGGGAGGAGGGAGGAGAATTTCCACCTGGAAGGCGGCCTGGGAAAGAGCAATGAGGGCCACTTCTGGGAGCTAGCCAAGAGTAGGCAAAGCTGCTGCTCAGCTCAGGTCCAAAGATGACCCCTCTCGTGCAACGCAGCCAACCGCAAGGAAGCACAGGGAAAGGGGGACAGATGGCTGGGTGTGCACGGTGGCTGGAAGACAGGCTTGCCAGGTACCCGGGGCTGCCAGAGGCTCCCCGTGACAGCATGGATGGCATGTGAAGGGAATCAGGACGCCTGAGGGGAGACGAAGGGTCCCCAAGCTGGCAGGGAAGCCCCTCCATCTTCAGGAGAGGCTGTGACATTCCTGCATCCCCTGGCTATACCTCCTGAGCTCATTCTTGGGTTTGGACTGTGCTGGGGTCTTTGTCTTTGTGGACAGTTGGACTGGGAGACAGACAGATCAATGAGGGATCCCAGCCCAGTTATTGATAGGCATATGCCCAAATCTTTCTGGACCATCCAGCATCCTTGGCTGTAGGACGGAAAAGCACCGAGCCCTAGAGTTAGGGAGACCATGTGTTAGTGAATCAGAAAATGCTCATCTCTCCACTTGCCTGCCAAGAGTCTCACACCCACGCTATGAAACAGGTCAGAGAGGCAGAACTTCCAGGCGGCTGAGCACACCTACCCCAGAGTTAGAGGTGCCCAGGTTCGAACTCCAGCTCCACCACTCACAGACCAAGTCACTTCTCTCTGAGCCTCCGTTTCCCCATCCGCGAGGAGCGAGGGACAGAGAGACCTTGGAAGGGCTATCCAGCACAGGTTAATTCATTCCCCATAAGTGAGGCCAGGTCTGGAGGGCGTGTCGCAGCCTCTTTTTTGTGTGACAGGCCAGTGCCATTGTTGGGACAATTCTCTAGGGTGGGGGACCTGTCCCTCATACTGCAGGGTCCCTGCCCAGTGGTGGCCTAAATGCCAGCAGTGGCCAAATCCTGGAAGTAACCCAACATCTCTACAATACCCACCCCGGGGGCACTAAGCCCAGCAACTGCGGACCAACCCCACACTGTTCAGATGGGTAAAATGAGACCCAGAGAGGACCCTGTCCGCAGTCCCCACCAGTCCCTCCTCTCAAGCCCCAGGGCTGAGCATGTCACATGCACGGGGCTAGTCGTGACCTGAGCCGGCTGGCCAGGGAGCCTGACAGACAGCCGGAAATGAAGTCTGAGCGGGAGGGTTGCAGAGATGGCAACTCGAGGAGAAGAGATAAACCCTTTATTGCTGGGGGCTGTCTGTTGCTTCTTTCTCCCTCCCTTCTCACCTCCACCCCCCAGGGGCCAGGCCAGGCCAATTGCTTCGTCCTGTTCCAGCTCGGACTCTGTTATTAAACATTTTCACAAAGCAGGGAGGGGAAGCATTGTCATTTGCATTCTACAGATGGGGAAACTGAGGCTCAGTCTGTGATTCCACCAGCCATAGGTGAGGGGTGTCGGTGACCCCTCTTGGTGAGACCTGTTTGGCTATGGCCTCCACTCCAGCCAGTCAGAGCCAAGCTGCCCCGCCTCGACAGTTGCCAATGCTAGTGTCTCGGTTTCCTCCGAGGGTGAGACCCTGGGGTTGAGACAAGGGCACCAAGAGGTTTTAAACAGGGTCATGGCACACACCCAAGCACAACAGAGATGCCCTCTTGCCCAAAGTTAAGCCACCCTTCAGCCGAGCTCCCCCTGCCCCAACTCCCCACCTCCACCCCCACTTACACATACACACAGCATCCCTGTGGGTCCTAGTCCAGGGGCAGTCCCTTAGAGGTCCCTCTTGGGCTGAAGCCACCATCCCTCAGCTTCCATACTTCCCTGGACACCTACAAAAATAGCTTCTCTCCTGAGAGAGTGTACATGGGGGCACAACCGTGCAGGGGTCTTCTGTGAGCTTCTGGTTCCTCCTCTAAAATGTGGATGATGAAGTTGTCTTCACAGGGTTTTGTTGAGAAGCTCAGTGAATGAGCAAAACACTTCAAAAACTGCAGAGTTCAGGGCATATGGGGTGGTGAGCATGATCACGGACCTGCCCCATCCCTCATTCACTCAAAGATATTTTATTTTATTAAGCACCTACTACCTGAGAGAAACTCAGCTGGGCCAGCGCTTTCAGCAGTGAACGAAACAGACATAGACCCTGGTCTCCTGGGAGTCTCCTGCCAATCTATGGGAGGGGTAGAGATCAAACAAGAAAAATAAAAATCTCTAACCACAAATGGTACTGAGGGGAGTGACAGAGACCGTTAGAATGTCGGGAATGATTATACAATCAAGGCAGGGTGATCAGGGAGGGCTTCTGAGAGGAGGTGACATTTAAGCTGGGGAGAACTATAAGGAGGAAAAAGCAGAAAGAGGAATATCCCAGGTAGAGAGATGGACCAGGCTTGGGGCATCTGAGGAACAGCCAGGAGGAGACGCAGGTGAGGCCCAGAGACAAGGTCAGTGTGGGGCAGGGAGAGGAGGCAGGATTCACAAGTGTGAAGGAAGTCACCAGTGGCTTTTCAGCAAGACTGTGGCATGAACCGCCTTCTGTTTCAAAGTGGGGGGAATGGGCTGCAAAGGTCAGGATGGCACAGGGAGAGCAGAGTGGAGGGAGTGCGTCAGGCACGTCGAAAGCAGGAGACCTGGAATCCAACTTTCTCCGTGCCTCGGGCCACTCCCTTCTTGAGGTGAGCCTCAGTTTCCCCTTCTGTCAAATGATGAACCTCAAAGCCCTTCTGACTCTGCTGGCCAGCAGTGTGTGTCTGGGGGAAACCACCTGGTGGGAGAAGTCAGAAAATACGGTGTTGGGGATGAGATCGTGCCCCCCACAAAAGGCATGTTCACGTCTTAATCCGTGTCCCTGTAGCTGTGAACCCATTTGTAAAAAGGACCTCATTATTCGTTAAGGTGTGGACAAACTGGACAAGAGTGGGTCTTAATCCTAGAGAGGAAGCTTGGATGCAATCAGGCAGAAATCAGGAGAAGCCAGAGAGGAGAGGGAGACACCACGTGACAGAGGTTTGTCACCAGCAGGAAGCGACTGGTCCCGCCCGGGAGAAAGTACCACCTTGCCAACAATTTGATCTTAGGCTTGTAGCTTTCAAAATCGTGAGACAATAAGTCCCTGTTGTCCAAGCCAACCCATTGTGTGGCACTTGTCATAGCAGCCCTGGCAAACTAAGACGCCTGCAGTCAGGACGCACCTTTGCAAAACAGGGAGAAAAAGACGGGGATCCTTCCCCCAAAATGGACACCGACTAGGACCAGGCAGGGCACAGAATGGGTAAGACAGATGGCCCCAAGAGGTGAAAACACCAAGAGCTGGAGAGGATGGGGGGATGGAAAGTCCTGGGCACTGCCGATGGGAGGGTAAACTGAGGCAGGCATGATGGAGGCACCTGGCGGTGTTTGGAGAAATGATGTGTCTGCCCACTCCTTACCCAGCACCCTCACTCCCGGCAGTTGTCAAAGAGTGATGCCCCCACAGATCCCTAAGGGTGCACGAACGAGAATGCTATCAGTAAAGGTGACCTGGGTCTCCATCTTGCAGGAGGGGCCAGGTGTCACGCGGTGACCACACCCCATGGTGTGTGACACCACAAAGCCATGTGGACGCATCTTGGAAAACACAGTGTCTAGTTGAAAAGCAAAGAAAAAAAGGAAGGGAGGGAGGGAGGGAGGAAGGGAAGGAAAGAGGGATCAGACAGAGGAGGGAGGGGAGGAGGGAGGAGGGAGGGGAGGAGGGAGAAAGGAGGGATGGAAGGGGGGAAGGAGGAGGGAAAGGGAGGGGAGGAGGGGGAGGAGGGAGGGTGGAGAAGATCTATCCCATAGAATCACGTCTATAGATTCAAAACACACACAAAGCAGCACACCTGCTGCAATGACACACATATGTGTAAAGATCTATTTCACTGAGTAAAAGTTTAGAGGGTGTTAACTGGGAGTGAGAACAGGGCAGGAAGGAGAAAAATATCAGAAAAACTCAGCCAGAATGGGCTCTGGATTGGTCCCAGGGCAATGTGTGCTATGTACTAAGGAATTTAGCTGGACTCTCGGGAGCCTGGGGTTAAAAATACATTTAAAAAAAAGAAAAAGAAATAGATGCCTTGAATGGTATGTTAAATTGGAACTCTCTTCTGAGGATCCTGGGGAACCAGGGAAAGTAACGGGAGAGCAGGACAGGGTCAGTCTAATGCTTTAGAGAACAGACTACTGGGTGTCAAGAGTCCCCAGGTGGTGGGGTGGGGGTGCGTGTGAGGCTTTTCAGTACAGATGTGCAGGGCCCCCTGCTGACCCAAGCTGTTTCGGTTTGCTAAAGCGGCCAGGACACAATATATCAGAAATGGACTGGCTTTTACAAAGGAGATTTATTAAGCTACAACTTACAATTCTTAGGCCATGAAAACATCCAAATTAAGGCATCAAGGGGAAGATACCTTGACTCTGAAGAAAGGCTGCTGGCACCCGGGGTGCCTCTGTCACACAGGAAGGCACGTGGTAATGTCTGTCAGTCCCTTATTCCTGGGCTCTGTTGCTCTCAGCCTCTGTTTCCAGTGGCTTTCTGTCTGGGCGTCTGTGGGTCCTTGCTTGCTTCTCTGGGGACACCCCTCTGAGCGCTCTGGTTTCTGCGGGTCTCCTCTCAGCATCTCCAGGCATTGTGCTCCCTCTGTGTCCTTCACCTCTCCGCTCTCTGTATCAGCTCTCTCCAAAATGTCTCTGGGCGTTTCTCTTCTTTCTTAGCTTCCCCTGGGGCATTTCTGTCTCTGAGCTTCTCTGAACTCGTTCCAAAATGTCTTTCCCTTAAAGGACTCCAGCAAGTGGATTAAGACCCATCTTGAATGGGTGGGGTCACATCTCCCTGGGAACAACCTAATCAAAAGCTCCCACCCAATAATAGATCTGCCCCCACAAAAGCAGTTAAAAGAGCATGGCTGTTCTGGGGTACATAACAGATTTAAACCAGCACACCAATCAACACTCACCCACCCTCCACCGCCACTCAGGTCACTCCAACTCTGCCCAGCTTCCCTCCCACTGTCTTCCAAATAGAAAAAGCAAGATGGGAAAATAAGTGGGCAAGCTGTCGGAGAGCACTGTGTGTCCCAATCTCAGGATGTCAAATGCTTCAGCATACAGATATAGTCCTGGGTGCAAGGCCCACCTGCTGCTCAGACAGGGCCAAGAACTATACACACATCAGCACATCAGCTACACAAAGATGTACTATGAGGAGTCAAGGAAAGCTGCCTGGAGGAGACAGCATCTGAGCTAAATCCCAAGGGACAAAGGAACTAACCACTCCAAGATGAGGCAGGGAGGGCATTTCAGGAAGCGGGACAGGCTGGGCAAAGGGCAGGAGGTGGGAAGGTATCTAATACATGTAAGGCAAGGCAAGCAAACAGACGTGGCTGGAGTCAAAGGACCAAAAAGAGCAAGTGGGCTGGGGAAAAATGCATTGAATGGCTGCCATTCCAGCCACTGTGGATCACATTTAGTGGGGATGAGAAGATGGGGCACGAGAAGCAGCCGGAGCCTCTGCACATTGGGGTTCAACTGTAGCAATGCCTCCCTGCAGCCGGATAAGTAAGACAAGGAGAGTAACTGATGATACTTTGATGGGGAACAGACAGAGCCCGTCATCCTGGGCTGATGGCCACTGCAAGGAGCGGAGAGACCCACCTCAGAGAAGCCTCACATTGTATCTGGAGTCCCCATTTGCCCCTCCAGACCACGTGTTATCCTCTGTGCAAATGAGAAAAGGGGCATTTACTGAGCACATACTGGGTACCCAACACTTTATGCACAGTATGTCTCGTGGAATGTTTCAGGTGCCTTGAGAGGTGGGCATGGTTGCTCCCATTTTATGGAGGAGAAACTGAGGTCCAGAAAGGAAGAGATAGCTGACCCACGCTGCCCAGCTAAAAGGAGGCAAAGCTCGGGGCCATCAGAGTCCAGTCTATGGCCACTGCTTCATTCAGTTTCTAAAAGACACCTCTTTTCCCTCCTCAGGTCTTTCGCACGGGCTCTCCCTTCTTCCTGGAGCACACTTTCCTCTCTTCATCCTTAGAAACTGGCCTAAATGCCACCTCCACCGAGATGCCCACCCTGATCATGCCAAATACGCCCCCTATTGCCCTCTCCCAGCCTTTCCAACAATGTGTTTGCTCACCTCTTCTTTTCCATCCTTCCACTAAGCAGAGGATGCTCTACTGTCTGCATTACTGACTTACACTCACTGCCCAGGCGGGGCCTTCCATTCAGTAATTGCTACATACATGTTTGCTGAATGAATGAATGAATGAGAAATAAACAGATGAACATACATAATTTCTGAATTGCTACAATGGCAAGAAACCAATAATTCATCTCCTTTCTGCTGTCTGGTCCTTGCTTGCACACCCCCACCCACGGGGCACTCACCACCTCCCCAGCAGTTCACCTGATTCCTGAACAGTTGTGAGGGATGACAGTCGTTCCCTTCATCTAAGGGGGAGCCTGTCTCCCTGTGACTTCCCCCCTCTGGAGCCCCTCCCAGGACCACTCTGCATAGACTCAAGGGCCGTGTCTGGTCCCGCATCCTGCCCTCCAAACCCTGGCAGGAGAGGTCAGAGTCTGGATGTGGCTGCAGTGGGGACTCAGTGGCTCCCCTCCCATCCCTAAGGGCTCCTCCTTGGTGTGAGGCCATAGAGGGTGGGCAGCCCTGCGCCCCGTGGGTCTGAGCCACCACCAGATGTGGCATCTCCGTGGCGGACAAGACGTCCTCTAGGCCTAGCGCCTCATTGTACAAGTGGGGAAACTGAGGCTCAGAAAGAGAACAGAAGCACAAACCTCTAAGAACAGCAATCCCAGCGAAGCTTTGCCTGGCCCTGCTTGCTTCTTATTCCAGTGGCCTTTACTTCAGTTCCCGTGAGGATGGGATAACGCTTCCATCTTATAGATGTAGAAAGCGGAGCTTAGAGAGGCCAGGAGACTGAGAAACCCAGGTCTCTTTGGATTTAAAGCCTTAATCACGGTTCAGTATATACACGTTCTCAAAAGGGCTGTGTGGATGTGTGATAGTCTCATCTTATTTGGTGCCCACCTGGTGGACTTAAATATTGAAAAAGGATCCTGGACTAATAGGGGAATTGCAGGCAGCGTGATCATTTGGAAAGACTGCAGAGGGGCCCCTCCCCCATACAGAGCAGCTCAGAATATTCCAGCACCATCCACTGGCAGAGGTCCCGACCTAGCGAGCGATGGGAAGAGAAAGCCCTGCAGACGGGGGGAGTGCGCCCTGGCACAGACGGCTTCATTGAGGACAGGGCTCGACCCCGAGATTTCCAGGCCAGTGCCCCCCGGCTGACAGCTGAGGCACCCCGCGTTAGGCGGCCTGCTCAGTGTTATTTAGGGACATTCATAAGGAGGTCGCCAATGGGTGAACAAAACAGGCCCTACAATTAATATTTTAAAATGTCACCTTCTGTGTGAGACTAAAGCAAAAAATGTTTATTTGCTTCAAAATTTATATTTTGACTAGTGCATTTCCTAATATAACTTATGTAGATAGTTTGATTGAACACCATAAGTACTTGGAATCTCAGGTAGGACATGAGATTTTGTTGGTTTGTCCAGAGTGATGCCCCGATGAATCCCAGAGTGATTCAATCAGTGAGTGGAAAAGTATTTGCAAAGCCCCCTTCAGGGAATGGTGAGAATGGGGAGAAATTCAACTTCCCCAAGTTGAATTCTTGATATTCTCACAAGCAGTGTGGACAACCAAAGCTATAGGCTGAGCCCCCAGTCTTGGGGATGCTCATATGAAACTTAACCCCAAAAAGGATAGGTCAAGTCTACTTAAAATTTAGGCCTAAGAGTCACCCCCAAGAGAGCCTCTTTTGTTGCTCAGATGTGGCCTCTCTCTCCAGCCAACATGACTAGCAGTCTCACCACCCTCCCCCTCTCTGCGTGGGACATAACTCCCAGGGGTGTGGACCTTCCTGGCAACATGGGACAGAGATCCTGGAATGAGCTGAGACTCAGCATCGAGGGATTGAGAAAAATCCTAGAATGAGCTGAGACTTAGCATCAAGGGATTGAGAAAACCTTCTCAACCAAAAGGGGGAAGAGGGAAATGAGACAAAGTGTCAATGGCTAAGAGATTCCAAACAGAGAGGTTATCCTGGAGGTTATTCCTACCCATTAAGTAGATATCACCTTGTTGTTCAAGATGTAGTGGAGAGGCTGGAGGGAACTGCCTGAAAATGTAGAGCTGTGTTCCAGTAGCCATGTTTCTTGAGGATGATTGAATAACGATACAGCTTTCACAATGTGACTGTGTGATTGTGAAAACCTTGTGTCTGATGCTCCTTTTATCTACCTTGTCAACAGACGAGTAGAACATATGGAATAAAAATAAATAATAGGGGGAACAAATGCTAAAATAAATTTAGTTTGAAATGCTAGTGATCAATGAAAGCGAGCAGTAAGGGGTATGATAGGTATAATCTTTTTTTTTCTTTTTATTTCTTTTTCTATTGTCTTTTTATTTCTTTTTCTGAATTAATGCAAATGTTCTAAGAAATGATGAATATGCAACTAAGTGATGATATTGTGAATTACTGATTATATATGTTAATGTGTTATTTGGTTTGTTAATTTTTTTAATTAATAAATAAATTTAAAAAAAAAACGGCCCTATCCTTCCCTCCAGACTGGCTTCCTCTTGCTTCCCCAGCACCAAACATCAGAGCTGTTTCCCATTTCCGAGGCTTTGCATCCTCCAGGAATGCTCTCTTCCCATTTCCTTGTCTGCCTGGCTAAATCTTACAAGTGAATCAATTTTCTTGCTCCACTATCCCTTCCTCCAGGAAGCCTTCCCCGATCTCCTACCCCGCTCCAGCTCATTGGTGCCTCATCTGGGTTCCCAAAGCCCTCGCCTTTGTCCCACTGTTTGTCAATTTGCCGCACATCCCACCTGTGTCCTTGCCATCTACCACCCAATGAGCCCGAAGCTAAACTAGTGATCTATAAGCGAAGAACATTCTAGTCTGCCCCCCCCTCCTGCCCTGCCAGCAGCCATCCCCAGGGCCAGCACCTACCCTCCCCCAGCAACAACCCCAGTGGGGCCTTAGCGGGGGGTCCTGGGTTCAAGGCCTAGTATCACCTCTGACCAGCTAGCTGACCTTGAAGAAAACTGTCCTCAGTTGTCCCATGTGTTAAGTGGGGGTGCATGTGTGGGCTGAGATGGGGATGGGGAGCAGGACACGTGGCCTCTGGGGACTACTTCAGCTGTAGGCTCAGCCAGTCTGGGACCCCCCCCTCACCTCAGTCCCAGCTTGGGCTCCAAATGACTCCCAGCTGTTTCCAAACTCCCAGCAAACCTGCCTCAACCAATGCAGGCTGCAAACGGCACTCTGAGATAAGTGAGGGGCACAGACATCCCGCTAGATCCCTGGTCGACCCAGTTGTGTGGTTTTTAACAGGTTTCTGGGCATGCCCCCCCCAACACACACACACTGCCACATCCACCCACCTGCCCACTGCATCTGCTTATGAGTCACCATCACCTCCGCCAAGGCAGCAGTGTGGGGGCTGGAGAGACAAGGTCAGACCAAGGGGAGTAAGTGGGCAGATGGGGAGGGGAGGCAGCACAGGGCCTTCCAGCCAGAGGAAAACAAGGCAGGGGGCACAGAAGGGAAACTGAGGCCTAGAGGAGCCCAGGGGCTTGCTCAAGGAGCCACTGGGATTTAAGGTGGGTCCTCAGGTCTCCCGGCTGTCTGATGGATGTTCTTTCTGCTTCATCAGGCGATCTCCTTGGGGGAAAAGATGGGGCCAGTGGCCTTGCAATTATCCGGGCGATTAAGACAGGCAGATGGTCCCGCTGGATTGCTCATGTGACTGACAAGTGGAGACAATGCTGGGACATTATTAGACGAGATCGGTACAGGCTCTGGACACAAGAGCACGGCAAATAGGCTCTCAAACGTTTGCCCAAAGTCTGTGCCCAGAATTGGGGTGGGGTGGATTGGACTTGAACTTGTTCCACCTGTTCTGTCCTGCCCAGGCTTCCCTAAATCCAAGCTTCCATGCTGAGCTCTGCTCTGTACAAGGGATGCAGCAGGCAGAGGTGGCAGCCAGGTGGCAAGGGGTGAAAAACCCTGCTTCTGCAAGGTTGCCCTTGGGGAGAGGGAGCTGAAAGAGAGCAGAGACCCCTGGTAGAGACCAGATAAACACACGCTGAAGATGCAACAGAGGGATCCCTGCTCCTAACAGGAGGGGACAGAGGGGTGGACAAACTGACCGCTTGAGAAATGCCCTCGTGATGATACATTTGGGCTTGGGTCGGCTCAGACTTCACCTCTTCCTTCCCTGCTCTGTGACCCTGGAAAGTCGCTTCCCCTTTGAGCCTCGGATTCCTCAGCTGCAAAATGGGGCAACTGGGTGGCCCACAGTGGCTTGGCAGGCAGAGTTCTTGCCTGCCATGCCGGAGACCCAGGTTCGATTCCCGGTGCCTGCCCATGCAAAAAAAAAAGGGGGAGGGGAGCAACTTCATATCTCACGGGGCTATTGTGAGGATGAGAGAAAGCATGTGACCACTTAGCACGGAGCCTGGCACACAGCAAGCCCTCAAATAAACGCTCAGGGAGCAAAGAACACGTCCACAGGTTCACTGCAGCATTTTCAGGAAAAATCCCAGGGGTGGGAGTTTACCCCTGGCTCCTTGATAAAGAAAGAAAATCCCGGTCTGAGGTTCTGGTGCCCACAGCATTGAGGAGGGCGGGGTCCCTGAGCGGGCACTGAAAGGAGGGGCTCGTTTCCACTCTGGGCGTGAGAGCTGAGATCTGAGATGCCGCTGCCGCAGTGTGAGAACTGCGTGAGCTGGACATGGAGGCAAGTGGGAGACGGAGGAGAGCCTCATTAAGGAGGGCCAGGGGGAAGGGAGGCAGGAATTTATCAGACGTGCCCCATGGAGAGGGCACAGAGCAGACATGCTCAGGGAGGTTGAGGTACAGCCCCTCCCCTGTGTCCAGGCAGCCCTCACCCCGCAGCCAGCCAGGAGTATGGGCCCCAACAAACTTGTCATCCCTAAAACTGCCCATCACTCTCCCCACTCCAGTCTACTTCTGGTACTCGCCTAAGCTCATGTCCTCTGCCTTCCTCTTCCCCAGTCCCTCTGTTCCAGGCTTGCCAGCCTGGAAACACCCAACGTGATAATACCCCAGGATCTTTGCACTGGCTGAGCCTGCTGCCAGCTACCTTTTTCCCATGTGGGTCCCTCCCTCACCTCCTTCAGGGCTCTGCTCTGATATCAGCCTTTCAGTGAGGACTTCCCTATTTAAAACTGCACCCCGACCGACCCGTATGCCCCATTCCCTTCCCTGCTTTATCTTTCTCCACAGCACTCATCACCACGATCTCTTTTCCTTATTTGTCTTGCTTACTCTCTGTCACTCCTCCTAGAAGGTCAGCTACACAAGGACGGGGAATTTTGTCTGTCTCATTCTCTGTTGTGCCTGGTACAGTACCTGGCACATAACAGTTGCTCAGTAAATATTTGTTGAATGAGGAAATGGTGCAGGATCCTGGTAATTTTCCAGCCTCGACATTCATCAGTCCTCCCCACCCCCTACAGCATTTTCTCCCATGTACATCCCCACCACACAGTAGCCACAGCCTGTTCTAACAGTCAAAGCTACCCTCCACCCTCTCCTGCTCAAGAACTTTGCACAGCTCCCTGTGCTCCAGGACAGCCCAAGCTGCACAGCCTTCTCAACTCTTCCACCGTGGCCCCTCCTCTCCCCACAGCCTTCACGGGACCATTCCAAAGTGTTCTCTGTTCCTTGAGGATGATCTTGAAAGCCTCCAGGCCCTTGAAGGCTCCCTTTGCCTGAAGCCACTTCCCCTCTAGCTACCTAACAAACTCCTACTCATCCTTAAAGACCCTACTTTGAGAGCCTTCCCTGACTTATCTCAAGCAAAATTGCTTCCTTCTCCAGGCACCAAATGTACCTTTTATTCTTCTCTTGATACTTCACCTCCCTGAAGTGTTTCTCCCCCTGGACTGAGGGCTCTGGGTCCCTTTTGGGACCCTAACATCTAGCCCAGAGCCGGGGGCACAGTTAAGGGAGCTGATGTGTGAGATCATTCCCCACTGTTTGGGGACAACTCACCTTGTTCAGGTGCCCTCACAGATTGGAGGAAAAGGAAGGACTGGCAATTTATCAGAAAGAGCTCGGTTCTGCATGATTTTTCTGTAAACCTACAATTTCTCTAATAATAACAAAATCATGTTTAAAAAAAAAGAGCTCTGACCACGTGGCCTTTGGAAAGTCATTTCACCGCCCAATGCCTCAGTTTCCCTACCTGGAAAATAGGATAATGACAGTTCTCTGTAGGTGGGGTAAAAAGGCAGGGGCAATCCCCAAAGTATCCCCAGACAGATTTCCCTGGCACCCCCTGAAAGCTCTACTGCACAGTGCTGGAGGCTCAGGGGGTGGAATGGCTACATCCCTCCACTGCAAGGGCTACTTGTACTAAGGGAAAGAGAAGGCACTGGGCATATCACCCGGGAAGAGGTCTTCTCTCTTCCCAGCTTTAGGTCCCGAGGGAAGGTGGTCAGGGGGACCTGACCTCTTAACATTTTTCCTCAGAAGAGGAGCACCAGCTGGAGAGTCAGGCAGACCCAGGTACAGGCAAGGTCTTCCCTGACCTGCTGTGTGACCTTGAGCAAGTGAGTCACCCTCTCTGAGCTTCGGTTTCCTGATCTATAAAAAAGGAAAAGAAAGAACGCCCCTTGAAAGTCAGGTGGGAATTAAGGCAAATGAGACCACACAATAAATTCTTTTCTCATGTTAATGGAGGCAGCCCGAGTGGGGCAAGTGCTGGGGGTGTGGAGCTGACCACCTTCTGTTCAGCCATCAAGTCCTTTCTTGGACACACATCTGATCGCCTGCTATGGGCCAGGCATGGGGATCCACTTTTGGCTCCTGCCTCTCTGAGAGGGTAGTCCTGTGCCAGAGGCCCACAGTGTAGGCAATCCTGAGATGGGGAGGATCTCCTCAAGGAGATGACATTCGCCCCAGGGCATCAAGGATAATGAGAAGGCAACAGACAGGGAAAGAAGTGGGGAAAGAGGTCCTGGGTAGAACGCCTGCCTTAAACGGAAGCAGCCGCCCAGCAGCTGGGCTCCTGCAGGAAGCCATTCCCTTAATCCACCAGAAGTTTCCACGAGCACCTGCTATGCGCCCGCCATGGGGCATTTGTCTTTGTACCCATGACCCCTGGGTTCACCAGCTCCAGTCACTCAAGAAACCAGTCACAATCTATGCCACAATTACATGCCGTGCCTCTGCTTTAATGTACTCAGTATTTGTTTCAATTGATTCACTTCTCTTTTTTTTAAAAACCTAGCCTCCTTTTTTGACATCACAACTTGGGTGTACCAGTTTTGCTTTTGCTAATAATGATAAGGCCAAAAAGCCTTACATACAGGCCAGGCCTCTTCCTACTCACTTTAAAAATAGCACCTTCTTTCGGGTGCAAGGGTTGTTCAGTGGTAGAATTTTCACCTGCCATGTGGGACACCTGGGTTCAACTCCCGGCCTGTGCACCTCCTCCCACAAAAAATCAACAATCAACAAATGGTGCTGCAATAACAGGATACTCATATGTGAAAAGAATGAAATGAAGCCCCCACCATACAAAAAAAAAAAGCACCTCCATCGTTCTCATAGCCACCCAATTCCATTTTACAGATGGGGAAACTGAGGCCCAGAGAGCCAAAGGTTTCGCCAAGGTTGCACAGCCTTGCACCCAGCCCTGGGACCTACACTCTTAACCACTGCACAATCCCATCTTCCTCCCTCCGACAACCGTCAAATTAAATCCCTCCCTCTTGGAATGACATGTCACCATTTTGTGGCCCCTACGATGGAGTTCTGTATGGCAGAGGCCCCCACCGGTGTTCTCTGCAGAAGGTGCTACCCTTGTTTCCAAGCTATCAAGAACAAAACTGAGGCTGCTCCCTGGCCTGGGTTATAGCTGCATCCTCAGTCCAGAACAAGGCTGTTAAGAGTCGGGCCAGCTAGGGTGTCACGCCTGCTTCCGCTCCAAGCCTCTGTTTTCTCAGAAAAGGAGGGTCACTATTGGGACTGGTGTAAGGTCCTCAGGTGGGAGGACGTGCAGCCAGGACGGCGGAGGGGCTCACCTATCTCTGCGGATACCTAGCAGGTGCTCCAGGCACACCTACTGAAGCAGGGTTCCCTTCCCTTCCCCTCTTTGGGGCAGGTGCCCAGCTGCCCGCCACCACCGGCCCCCTCCCACCAAAGCACTGACATCAGGTACACTCCCTTTGTCCCCTGATCGCAGCCCTAAGTGGACCCATGGCTGGAAGCGGGAATGAAGGTGTTTCTCCAGTCCAGGCCTTGGGCTGGGGCTTTGGACAAAGCCTCAAACCGCCATTTGGGGGAGAAGGGAGGAGACTCCGATGGCCACGTGGCCTGAAGACCCCCCTCAAGCAATTGCATGGTGGAGATTCTGGTGGGATGGGGGGTGGGGGGCGAGGAGGGGAGGAGGGGTTGTCTCACCCAGAAAAGGTAGGAAAGTGGAAACCCCATTGTGAAAAATAAGGGCTGCTCTGTTCTCGGGAAATGTGCTTGGAAGGAATGTAATGTGTTCAAGGAGCACAGCCTATCCTCGAATATGCAGAAGATAGAAAGATGATGGGTGGATGGATGGATAGGTAGGTAGGTAGATGATAGATAGACAGACAGACAGACAGATAGATGGATGGATAAATGATACCACAAATGTGGCACGATGTTAAAAGGTGACGGATTTGGGTATTTGGAAGAGGTATACTGGAGTTCTCCGAATGGATTTTATATTATTTTTGCAACTGTCTTGTAAGTTTGAAATTATTTCAAAATAAAAAGTTTAAGAAAAGGTGGCTCAGCAGGCAAGAATGCTTGCCTGCAATGCCAGAGGACCCAGGTTCGATTCCCGGTGTCTGCCCATGTATATAAAAAAAAAAGTTTAAGAAAAAAGAATATGGGCTGAAAGTTGGAGATGTGTTCCCAGACATTAAAACATATATATACTTTGGAAAAGAAAACAGAAGAAAACCCCCCCAAAATATTTTTTTCCTTGAATTCTTCTCCCTTATGCTTTCATATTTTCATATTTGTAGGATTACTTTACGGATGACACTTTATGGGCAAAACAAGTTTCACATGCCACATTTAGAGCCCTGCTCCCCCTCCACACACACCCCTGCACACAGCAGACCTTCAGTCAGGGTGAGAGCTCTTTTTCTCTTAACTTACTTCCTGTTAGAGGCTTGGCTGCTCCCCAGACATGACTGCCCTGGGGTCTGGGTAGGGGGTAGAGGGAGAGGCAGAGAGGAAGTCAAAGGCTGGTTGATAATTGGAAGATGGAATTCAAAATTATCAGGAGTCTGCTCGGTGCAAGCCCTGCCCCAATCTCTCCTAAATTTCAGCCCTACCTCTGGAGTGTGGCTTTTCTTATGTCCATTTTACTGATGAGGAAACTGAGGTTCCGAGTGGTTGTTGAAGGCCATGTAGAGAGTAAAAGCCAGAGTTAGAATTTGAAATCAGATCTGCCTGGGCCAATGCAAGCAATTCTAGCATTGCCAAGGGGCAGAACTGGATCTGCAGCGTTTGGTTGGCTCTCTTCCAGATCCTGAGGAAGCTTGAATCTGGGGCAGTCCTGGGCTGGCTCCTTTTATTCTTCTAGCTTGGGAGCATCTCACGGGGTTCCCAGGGTCTGTGTACCTGAACAGGAGGACACTAGCCTTGATAGAAGATGGGGGCCCCTCCATTGGGAGCAGCCCCAACACAGGTGCCCCTAGAAAACCCCAAGGAAAACTCTGTTCCTGGGCTTTCCAGCATCAGTTGCTCCGTCCCTATGGAAAGGTCTCCCAGGGGTCTCTAGGATGTTAGAAACCACCTGGCTGGGGGCCTAGAGCCCTCTGTTGCCCCAAAGACCCCTCCACCGCTTGTCCTCTCCCTGGGGCAGCCCTTCTTTATGTAGGCCCCTCAAAGTCTAGAAAATGCTCAGAGTAGTTATGATAGCTGGCTCTGGTGTATCTCCTTTAATCAACTGTGTGGACTTGGGCAAGTTCCTTAACCTCTCTGTGCTTCAGCTCCCCCCTTTGCAAAAACAGGATAAGGTGAGGACACACCTTACAGGGCCATTGTGAGGAATTAATGAGTTAATGCATTGCCTGTTACATATTAATTGAGTGCTGAATTAACGCTAAAATTAATAGTAGGACTATTCTTAGCTCTCCTGCCTGAAGCATGGAAATGGTGAATCTACCACCTCCCCTCCCCCCACACCATACTATAGATAGAGAAGAAACAGCAACCCAGGGAGGCCACGTGTGAAGCTTGGGATAACAGTCTGGGAGGACTCAGTGCCAAGCTCCAGACACTCCCCCACACCCCACCCTCACCCCAAGCTCCCTCCTGGGAACTTCCAACCTCCAGCTACAGCAGTCAAGGCTTGGGTCTCGGTTTCCTCCCACGGCGAGACCCTGGAGTTGGCACAAGGGCCCCAGGGGGCTTTTATCAGGGCCCAGGGATGGGACGTGGCACACACCAGGAAACCACAGAGACACCATCTTACCCAGAGGCAAAACCACTCAAAATCAGCCGCAGCCCCAACTCCCCACACCCTGTCTGCCGTCCCCCCACCCCACACATCCCCCCTGTCTGCCCAGTGGGGGACATGCCACACTGGGGGTGGGGGGTGGTTTTGAAGGATACTGACTCTACGAATAAGAGAGGAAAGGACACAGAAAGACAGAGAGAGCCCAAGAGAGACAGAGGCAAAGAGAGAGACACACACACATAGCGAGACTCAGAGACCCAGACAAACAGATGGAGAACACCGCGAGAAGCCCGGGCCGGAGAGAAGCGAGAGGAACGCGCAGCTAGGAAGAAAGGACACCCAGACTCAAAGAGCAGCACAGCAGAGAAACCCAAAAAAGCGCCACAAGGGACAGAGGCGAGGCGGAGCTGGGTGTGACGTTGGGCGGGGAAGGGAACACATTCAGAGGAGGAGGTCCAAGAAGTCCCATCAGCGCCCCTAACCTCCGCCTCCCATCCTGGAGCTGCGGCGGGTCCCCAGAGTCCCCAGTGCCCGCCCCCGAGATCCAGCCGGCCCAGCCACCCTGCGCGCGCTGTCCCCGGCTCGGTACCTTTGGGCCGCCGCCTCACCACGCCCAGCCGCCACTTGAGTGACACGGCCAGCATCCTCCTGCCCGCGGGCTGGCTGGGCCCGGCTAGCACCCGGCCTGCCCCGCCGCGTCCCCGGCCGCCCGCGCCCCGCAGCCCAGCGCTCTTGCGCGCGGCTCCGGAGCTGCCTGCGCTAACTGGAGGCTGGGCGCTCCCTGCCTCGGCCCTCCCCAAGTTGCTAAAATAGATGATCCTCCCCGGAGCCAGCGGCAGTGCCGTGGCCCTCCCTCCACCGTAATCTGGGGTTGTCCCAGACCCCGTGGCCTACCTCCACGGGCGCCCCTCAACCCCAACCCCGTCTTCCCGCCAAAGGCCTCCCCGAGCCCACCCATTTTTCCCTAGAATCTACTGATCCTTCCTCCCCGAGGCTGGGCTGCTTGATGTGCTCCCCTTCCCCCACCCCACCCCAACCCCATCTCTGCCTCAAAGGGCCCCCCCACGTGGAATGAATGCCCTTCCTGCTTGGCCTGGATCCCTTGATCTTCTCTGCCTGGGAGTGTTTGCTGAGCCTACAGAGTCCCCTGACTGCTGGAAGCCCCTGCCTGCTGGGTCTCAATGCTTTTTCATACTAGGTTGAGATTGTCTACTTTCCTCCAAGACTGGGAAATCCTGAGAATAAGGGCGGGGTCCCCAGAGGTCTGCACAGGGCTGGGCATCATCAGTGTAGAATGTTGAAATCTAGTCCTGCCTCTTCACTCAATTTCTCCAAATATCTTCGTTTGTAACACAGGGACAAGGAGAGAATTCACTCAACTGGCTGGTTGGGTGGAATCAATTGGACTTCATGTGAATGCCTCAGACATACAACAAGAGCTCAATAAATGTCGCTGAATCTCAACACTGGGCATCCCTTCCTGTCCCACACACCCCTAGCCTCTTCTCTGGGACGTCAGAGGGGTAACCCGGGAGAATGAGGCAGAGGGGGCAGCCTCTTGTTTGTGGTCACAGAGCATATAGGTTGCAGAGGTGGGGTGAGAACCCCAGGCTCCTTTCCCTTCCCCACCAAGGCAGTGCCACCCTTTTCCCAAGCCAGTAAGACCCCTCTCATAAATCAGGCCACGGACCACACTTTGCAAGGGCGAGATACCCAAGGGGGAATCATGGGCACCACAGAAATTAGGCTTCGGGCATGAACTGGCAGCAGGGACCACCCTTCAGAAAGTCAGAGGTTTCTCCCACACACGGCCTTCTCATCAGTGCCTAACCCCTTGGCAGGGATTCCACCCTCAACCCTCTGTCCAGCATTCTCCAGAGTGAGGGATGCTGCGGAGGGAGGGACTCAGGGCCATTTTAGGCAAACAGATCCGGGATTCATAAAAATGAATTATACAGCAAGGAATGACTGCCTTCTCAATTATCTTCCAGTCGTTTGATTTCTTCCAAGAGGAAGTCTCTGTTTTGTTCTACCATGCCTTCAATGCATGCTGACCCACCTTTTTTAGCAAAAAACAGACCCAGGCTCAGCACCTCCCATAGGCAGATGAATCTTAGCTGAACCCTGCAAGCACCCTGAAAGGGCTTCCTGGCAGAAAGTGGAGCCAAGGGAGGCTCTGTTGGGGGTGGCTTAATGAGGCCTGAAGTTTGGGGGTCCTTTCTACTAACTCCCCTGGGGAATTCTGTCTCTTCACACCTTAAGGAGGGTGTGGCAGGGGCCTCTGAGACCAGCCCAGGAAGCTAGAAGTAGGCACTTGGGCAAGATTTCCCAGCTCCTTTGTGAGGCAGGAGGATGGTGTGAGAGTCACCCCATGGCCACTGCCCCCATCCCCCTACCTTCCATCACTCCCCACTAGAAGCCCAGGCCTCTTGCTGAACAGCAAAGTTCAAACTTAGCTATGCAGTAAGAGTGAGGGAAGAAATCAGAGTGCATAACCCTTGGAGATGGGCAGACCTGAGTTCAAATCCCACTTGTCATGCCCCAGTGTGTCCCCAAATCTTCTCATCCAGCAGGTGGAGCTGGCAGTGAGTTCCTGCCTCTGATATGGTGTGGGCTGTGAAAGGTCAGACACGCAGAGCACTGGGTTGCCTGGCACACAGTAGGTGCTCAATAAATAACAAATACTGGCTATATGCACATGCCCAACCCCTTGTGTGTGGATGGAGACAGTAGGCCCAGAGAGGTGGGCGGGAAGTTGGGAATCAGATGCTTTCCATGAACTATCTCGTTTAATCCTCACACCACACCAGGCGGGACCCAGGACCACCCCCCACATCACAAAAGAGGAAACTGAGGATTGGGGATTGAATCATGTCCCCCATAAAAGACATGTTTAGGTCCCAAGCCCTCGTCCCATGGGTGTGAACCATTTGTAAATAAGACCTTTGAAGATGTTATTCAAGTGTGCCCACACTGACGGAGAATGGGTCTGAATTCAATGTGGCTGAAGTGCATAAGCAAAGGAAAATGGACACAGAGGAAAAGACATTGAAAAAGCCTGCAATCAAAGTAATCTGGAGGAGAAGGGAGCAGATATCACCATACGCATTGCCACGTGACACAAAAAAACAAGGATCAAGGATCGCCGGCAGCCAGGCCCAGAATGCCACAGTCTTCGAGGAGAAAGCATCACCTTGCTAAGTCCATGGACTTCGGACTTCCCCTGGCCTCTAAACTGTGAGCCAATCAATTCCTATTGTTTAAGCCAACCCATTGCATGGTATTTGTATTAGCGGCTGGGAGAGTAAAACCCTGAGGCTCAGAGTGATCTGAGATTCCCCCAGGGTCACACAGTGGACAAGAGGCAGAACAGGGTCTAGATTCCAGACACCAGATCCCGCTGCTGTCACATCAAGAGCAAAGGAGCAGCCCTTATAAAGCCCCTACTGGGTACCAGGCTCTGTGCCGGGCACTCTGCCAGCTTAGCTCAGCAAGCTGTGGCCCAGGGAGGGGGGCTGCTCACCCCAAACCCTGCAGCCTGTTAAGTGGCACAGCTGGGGCAGGAACTCAGCTGGGCCTGGATCCAGAGCAGAAGCTTTGGCCAGGGACGAGGCCATTCCCCACCTCCACCGCTGCTTTCGATGAGAAGACAGATGACCCAGGATATGGTCTCCAGCACCAGTTGAAATTGCCATGGGGAAAGTACCGCAGTAAAGAAGGATGAACAGATAGGTGCTGAGAAGGGTGATCTTGGAGCGGTGGGGAGCCAACATCCCAGCCCAGGGGAGGTCTCCTGATCCACCCTGGAGGATGCCGTGCAAATGGCCTGGGCCTCACAGGTGAGGCACCCCAAGGACCAGCTCCAGACCTGGATAGAAAGTTGGATCAGCCCAGCTTGGTGTCCTGTGCTGTGGGTTCCTGCTCGCCCACCCTAGAGAAACCACACAGGCTAAAGGGTCCACGAGTCATACACACCTGGCTACAGCGCCCAGCTCAGGAACTCCCAGACTATGCAACCTCGGGCAAGTTGCTTCCCCTCTCTAGGCTCCCTCGGTTTCCCCAGCTGCAAACTGGAGGTGGTAACCTCGGCCCCCCTCCCTCCTAGGGCTGTCCTTCATCAAATGAAGAAAAGGAGCTCCGAGGGACAGGTTGAGTCATCCGATCCCCCTGGCATGGACTCAGAGGGTGTCAAATGCCTGAAGGGTGAAATCATATGGGTGCTGAAGGGCCCGGGCCATGGAGCCAGCCTGCCTGGGTTCAAATCCCAGCTCCATCTCCTCCTACCTGTGTGATTGACTGGATTACTTAACCTCTCTGAGCCTCAGTTTCCTCACCTGTAAAATGTAGTTAATAATAGTATGTACCTTATAGGTTTGGTGGATGAAATAAGATGATACGAACATAAAGCATCTAAAAAGTACCCAGCACAGTCAGTGCTCAGTAAATACAAGTGTCCTCGTTTTTATTGGTGGCGGTAGATGTAGCCGAGTTCCAACTTCAGGTGAAACGGAGTTCAGACACACCTCAGCGGGTCTGATAAAATAGTGGGGCGGGTAAGCTGAGGCAACTCTTGGGAAAGAATCTCCCCTAAAAGAGAAAGAACTAGAAGAGATGTGTATGATCCAGAAGTCTTTAATGGTGGAAATCTAGACAAATTGTGATAGGCCCAGGAGGGAAGAATTGTGGGAGGGGATGTCTATTTCCCCATCTCTTGTGTTAGGTGCAATGCAAGGAGCAGAGCTGAGTAAAACCCGGTCACTGCCCTCTAAGAGTTCCTGACTGAGGAAGATGGCTGCTTCTCCCTGAGTCTGTTTCCCATCTAGGAAACAGGAATCTATACCCCATGAGGCCACAGGAAGGAAAAAAAATGACATGATGTATTGAAGCATCTGTATACAGTAGGCGCTCAATACACACCTTCTCTCCCCAAGTACAGGTCCAGTTTCCCCAAACTGGGAGCTCTTTGAACACCATAACCGGCACATGGCCCTGTTGTTTCTGCCTCCTGTCCCCTCTCAATCTGGCAGCATCAGCCCCATTTTCCTTGGGGAGCTGCACCTCCCCTGGCCTCAGCTTGGGCGGTGCTTTGTTCCCCAGCCCTAGGAGAGGACTCTGACCCAGAGCAAGCCATCCTGCATATTCCAACCCCCAGCCACTGGCAATCAGCTCTCGGCGACCCAGTGAGAGTCTATTCTGGGGTTTGAGATGAAACTTTCCTTCTGGGAAAGGAAAAATTCTTTCCACTGGGGGTGCAGAAAAGGTGGGTGTCAGTCTGGTGACCACTGTGGCACCGTGAAGGAAGAGCCCACATGAAAACGTAACCAACTCAGAGGGCAGTAGAGCCCAGATACAGAGCAAGAGAGACAGGGACAGGGAAAGCGGGGCGGGAACGGATAGAGAGGGAGAGTGAGAGAGACTAATCAAATCCTGATGCTGTCATCTCAGCACCTGCAACCAACCGTGCCTGAAGTCAGTAACACCGCTTTGTGATTTAGCCAGGAAATTCCCTTCTTTGCTTAAGCCAGTTTGGATTGGGTTTGGGGTAACTTGAACTTAAGAGAGTTCTGACTTCTCCAATGTCTTTGCAGAGTCCTGGTCCCAGCACAGGGCAAGAGCTCAGCAAATGCAGAAAGAATGAACGAGAAACAAAGCATGGATTACTATGCTCCCCAAACTGTCTTCAGCAAAAGCCTCCAAGCCCCCAATTTTAGTCAAATTTAGTCTGCTAGATAATTAATTCCTTGTCTGTACCGGAGCCGCAGGGAGCAGGTGAAACCGGCAGATGAGGCAGACAGCTGAGTCAGCACTCAGGAGGGCGGCATGGTTTCCAGCCATCTAAAGCTTGCCTGCTATTTAAGCAGCATGCTGGGGCCCCTGTGGTCCCTGGATTTTCACAGGGCTCCTTCTGCAAAGACAGCAGTCCCAGGGAGAAGGTGAGGGAGCACAGGACCCCATAAAGGAGATGAGATCATCACATTATGCTTCGGGTTGAATCATTAAGCAAACAGCAGGAGGCCCCCTGGACTGCCCTGTGGCCTTGAGTAAGTCTCTGCCGTTCTCTGACCTCAGTTTCCCCCTGAATGGGAAGGGGCTGCACATCATGGTCCTCCTGGGATTCGCCCTCTTTAGGGAACTCTCACTTCCTGTGTCCCAAGGTCCAGTCCCAAGTCCTATGGTCACACAGCTGCTAAGACAGCCAAGCTGGAATTTGAGCCTGGGACTGTCCGACTCCCCTCAAAAACACGTTGCACACAGCCCAAGAGATGGGTTAAAAGAAAGAAAAAGAACACAAAGGGATTCAGGCCACCGCCACCCTCGATTCTCCTTTTTCCATTCCTGTCTTAGCCTGGCAAAGCCCCAGAGGCCCCAAGTTGCTGCCAGCCCCACCCACTTCCCCAAGCAAATTAGCATCTCATCAGAGATGCCTTTAATCTTCTCGGCCCTTTCTTCCCCCAGTGGGCCAAGCGGTGGCATTTTCTGCCATCCAACGCAGATGATTAAATAAGGCAGAGAGGCCTTGGAGGTGGCAGGGGGATGGGGGGTTAGAGCGGAGGTGGGAGGGAAGGGGACTGGATGGGGGCGAGATCCCTTTCAACCCCTTCTCCAGGCCGGGGAAGGGAAAAGACACAGTCCACCATCCATCCATTCATTCACTCATTTGATCAATCTTTATTAAGCACCTTCTGTATGCTAAGCCCTAGGGTACCCCGTGAACAAATCTAAGTGCTTAAGGGTGCTGATATTCCAGTTGAGAAGACATAACAAGTGACCGAAGTTAATACCTAGGGAATTGATGCAATATGCTAGCAGCTGAAACATACTAGGAATGAACAGAGCAAATGAGGGGGTATCAGAGTACAGAGGGAGACGCTGTTGATTGCAAGGGGGTGGCTTCCCAGAACCCATGCTGCAGTCTCTAAATGTCTTTTCCCACTAAAAGGATTTTCCAGGCTTTTCAGGAAAATGGCTGATTCTCAGGCTGGAGCAGGGTAAGAACAAAATGATCCCGGGATACCAGGAAGTAAGGAAATGTTCAAAGTATGTTGGGGAAGTTTGAAAGGACACAGAGGCCAACTTGAGGGGTCCCCTTGGCCAAATCTGGGACGAGGGGAGTGTCGAAAAGAATGATGACTGCAAGGGATATGAAAATCCATGGGCTCAAAACAAGTCTCAAAAGAAAAAAAAAAAAAAAAAAAATTCCCGGTCTCTCTGGGAGTAGTTAAAGCACCAACTCATTACTCTGTGAACGTAAAGCATTAAGCATTTATCCTGTCTTTTTTTTTTCAAGTTCCCCAGATGATTCTGATGTGCACCAGGTGGGAGGATCACTACCTCACTGCACCCTGTAAACGAAGATGGGGACACTGAAGTTCAGAGAGGGAAAGCAACTGCTCCGGTATCACACAGCTTCCCAGCATTTGGGGGGAACCAGAAAAGGGAAAGTCATTCATTATAGAAGTATCACAGCAAAAGGTGCAGAAGGAATGGAAGAATAAAAAAAAAATCACCCTTTTAGAGTGGAATAATGCATCTGGCAATTACCACCCAAGGGAGGCTGGAAGGGGCCATCAGATAAGGCATGGGTAGAGAGCACTTGAATCCTGGGACCATGCCATGGCTGGTCAAAAGCAGGCCAGCCGGGCATTCTGTGCCTCCTGGCAGGATACAATAGGAAGCCCTCAGCACTGCATGTGACGTATTCTTACCTAAAAAATTGAATCTGAATCGAATCCAGCTTTAGGCCTAAAGATCAGTTTACGGGAAGAACAGAGGACAGAAGTATATATTAAATGACACCACAAGGACAGTCCACAGGCCCAGATTCCCCAACAAATAATTAGAATGAAAAGAGAGAGCGAGACAGGGGAAAGGGACTGTTATAGATTAAGAAAAGACTTAAGAGACCTATCAACCCAATGCAATATCCAACCTTATAGCTAGATCCTGATTTGAATAAACCAAATGTGAAAAGACATTCCACAGACAATCAGGGAAAATTTCATAAGGACTGAGAATGAGGTGCTAGTCAGGAATTATTGTTAATTCTGTTGGATGGATACTATTATCATAATTATACTGAAGAAGTCTTTATTTGTTGGAGATAAGATGTCATTTTTAAAATGTCTCAGATTTGCCCTGAAAATGTCACAGGGGTACTGCTGTACAGTGTGTGTCATTTAAAAGTAAATGAAAATTTTAAATGTAAAATGAAAATAAATAGGGTGCTCAGAAAAGGCCTCACTGACAAGGTGACATTTCTTAAAAGAGATGGGGAAGGAGCCATGGGGAGGAGGTTAGTTGTGCCCCAGTAATGTGTGTGTGTGGGTGTGTAGGGAGGTCAGTAAAAGGTTGGAGCAGGCCTGGCATGTTCAAGGAAGCGCAAGGAAGCCAATGAGGCTGGAGATTAGGGTGTGAGTGAGGAGAGAATGTTGGAATGGAAGGTAACGCAGTGCAGGCATCGCGTAAGGACTTTGGCTTTTCCTCGAAGGAAGGTGGGAGCCATGGAAGGGTACTGAGCAGAGGAAGGATGTGATCAGACCTGGGTTTTAACATGCTCCCTCTAGCTGCTGGAAGAAGCAGAAACCACAGAGTGGTGAAGGTGGAGGCAGGAGGATCAGCGAGGAGGCAACAGTCCCAGTCCCAGTGAGCCATGCTGGGTGGGGGTAGAGGAGGTGATGAGAGGTGTGAAGTCTGGCCCATTTGGAAGGCTGAGCTGCCTTCCTCTGCCAGGGTCAAATGTTAAATGTTCGCAGAGCAGCAGAGTCCTTTCTCTGGGTTAAGAGTATGAGCTCTGGAGTCAGAGGTCTGTGCCACTCTTCCTCTTTCCATGGTCACTTGGCCATGCTGGGCCTCAGTTTCCCCACTGATAAAATGATAGTTAATAACTCAGACTGGTGTTCAGATGTGCTACAGAGACAAAGGAAGATAAAATGTCCCACAGGCTGCTCAGAGCCAGGTGCATGTCTTAAGAGGAGAACAGCCTTTACTGAGCACCTACTTAGTGCCCAGAGCTCAGAGGCCCTCAGGCATCAATCCCCACCTCATCACAGGTGATAAGGTGATTCACCTGGCTGCATGCTAGAATCATCTGGGAAGCTTAACATATCACCAGTGAATCAGAAACTTTGGTGATGCCCCTCTTTCTGCCATCCCCCCAACCCCACCCTAGCAGTGCAATCTTTGTCAGGCTTCCAAGTGATTCTATGTGCCCCAGGGTGGGGAATCATGGCCTCACCACACCCAGTAATAAAGATGCAGAACACAGAGTTTCAGAAGGGGAAAGCAACTGCTCTAGCATCACACAGCTTCCAAAGGACTCCAGCACAACCCAGGTCTCCTTCCAGCCCCAGACTCCCTCTGAAGCCACAAGAGAGGGGCTCATCCACCCGATGGCTCTAAGACGTCTCTGAGCCAAGAGAGAAAATGACACCAAGCGTTTTCAGCGTGGGCCAGGGCAGTCGGCCGACAGGTGCACCAACAGGGCCACCTGCCAGGAAACAGGTGGCATGCCTGTTAATTTCCCTGGCACAGCCTTTCCAGCACGATCATTAGGAACAAACGCCTGGGTAGGCACCATTAACGAGGATGCAGATTAAACCGTGGGGCACTCAGGCTGGTGTTGGAAACGCTGCAATTTTGGTTCTCGAGGGCCACGGGGTGGCACGCTCAGCCCGGGCTCGTCCTGTGCCAGACATCGGCCACCCTTACTTACCCCTGCTCCCTGGGCCTCCCAGCTCACACTTCCTGGACCCCAGGAAGGAGATGGCCTGGCAAGGAGGCTTAGAACCAAGGTACCAAGACTCAGTTCCTGGGCAGCTTGGCCAAGGTATTTTGCTCACCCATAAAGTGGGTCTAATAACACCTCCCAAGAGGTTGTGACAGTCCCATGAAACAATGCAAGCCTGGGCCTCGGAGGACCTCTGTTGACAATTCTGCTTTCAGAGCTTCTGTTTCCCGGACTGAGAAACGGGGATGAAAATAACATCTATGATGCGTTCCTCAGTGCGAAACCCTGTTCTCGGCCCTCAATACACACGGACCCCCTCCACCACCCCGCGAGGTGGGGCCCCTGAGCATGCCCATTTTATGCAGGCGGAGACTGAGGCACAGAGACGGCAGGCGGCGGGCCAAGGTCCACGGCTCGTGGGCTGTGGAGCTGGAATCGGCGCTCAGACCGCCTGGCTGCCAGCCCGCCCTCGGATGCACGCTGTCGTTCTAAACATAGCTCCTCTCTGTTGTGTGTCTCTGTGTGAGCCCGTGGGTGAGTGTGATTCAATAAAGCAAACATGGCATGCTGAGCGCAAAGGGGCGGACAGCACGGCAAAGGACCTTGCACGGCCAGCTTCCGGATCGCTGGTCCTCTCGCTCCTTCCCACCTTGTTTTCCCCCAGGAGACCCCTCCGTCCAGGCCAGACAGCCAAGGGGGTTCGGGGGCCTCCCTGTCCGGCCTCTGACCAGTCATGTGACCCTGGGACTCCCCATATGCACAGTCAGGATTTCTGCTAGGCGTTTTGCATGATTGGGAGGGGTATATGTGGGAGCTGGTATTACTGGACCCCAGCCAGGGAATACCTCCATCGGGGAAACTGAGGCAAGAAAGGGTGTAGCAAAAACAGAACCCCACCCTACCCTGCCAACTCTCAAAGGCCCAAGAGGCTAGAACCAGCCCCCAATGCAGCCAGACGGTGCAGCTGCAGTCAGAAGGGGCTGCACGAGTGTCTGCATCTGTAAAATGGGTGTCAGAGCAGTGCCGCCCTGGGGGCCCAAGAAGGAGCCATGTTCTGGCATCACCTTCCCTCATGCAGTCTGTGGGTCTGCACCCCCAGGCCCGGCACGCGGGAACACAGGGCCCACACAAAGAGTCCCAGCCGTTGTTCCCACTGAACTCCCCACCAGTGCTGGCCCCCCTCAACCTGCCATGTTTCTCCCCATCAAAGCCTCAGCCTCACACAGAGAAAGGAGGGGGAGGGTTGGATTCGTGCAGCATGTTAGTGGCACATCTGGGACCAAGCCATGGCACCGGCCCGCCAGCCCCGCCTCCCCCTAGACAGCAGCCACCTGTTCCATCCTGGCTGGCTCTGCCCTGGACCTAGGTTTGAAGAAAAAAAAAAAAAAAAAAAAGAGGTCAATGCCCTGTTGGAGCCTTCTGGGCTCTTCAGGGAACCCAGCCTGGCTTGAGGACAGATAGCTTCTGTCTGTCCAGCTGTCCATAGGGCAGCAGTGTCAATGTCCTGGACAAAGTCCAGTGACTCTAGGGGTTCAAAGAAGCCACCACAACGTAGGATAATAGGAAATTGAGTGGCAGCCCACGAGGGCCACAGAACCCCCAGGGACAGGGGCACAAAGCTGACAGTAAAGAGGAAGTGGGGGACAGCCCACGAAGGCCACAGAACCCCCAGGGATGGAGCCACAGAGCCAAAAGCCATGGAGAATTGAGAACAGCCACAAGGGCACAGAGCCACAGAAGACTGAAACCCCCCACAGCCACAGAGTCACAGACTCATGAGGCCCCAAGATGCAAATGCTAGAACCACTGAGAATTACACTTAGTGGCACCTGGCCACAGTCCATTAGGACAGCACATAGAGAATACTGGGGTGACAGACATAGAACCCACAGCAGGGAGGGGACCCAAGTCACAGGTTATTAGACGGAGGGTGGGGATGGGGCAAGGGGCTCAGCATCATCAGTCCCCAGACCGTTCACTGTCTGAAGTTTCAGTGTGAGCCGTCAGTATTTCTTGCCAAGCAGGCTGTGATACCCCAAACTTCATCACCACGGCCCCTGACCCCATCCCACGCTAACCTTGCTGCAGCCCCATCAGGCTCCCCCCCAACACACACACCAAGGTGCTGGGTGGGAGAGGCAGTCACAAGACCACTGTGTGATCTGGGACAAATCCCTGCCTGCTCCAGGCCTCAGTTTCCCTACTGTAAAATTAGGGAGCTGGCTCCTTCGTGAGGACCACCCACCTCTGATAATCTGCAGAAATGATCGCTCTGCCTTCCCTCCCCGCAAGCTTCTGCGGAGGAAGGACCGCGCTCAAATGAAGAAACACTCTGAAGTCTGACTGCTGGACTTATGGGACCGCACCTCCCACGCCCCCCTAACCCGCAGCCTCTGCACTCTGCCTCCCAGATAAACCAGAACCCTTCCCCAGTACCCTGCCCCCCTCCCCACCCCCAAAAGCCAAATTCCGTGAGGCCAACTATCCATTATGACTAGATTTAATGAGGATATTACATCTAGGTTTTCCCTGGGGACTCTGAGCGCCCCTATACTGCAACATCGCATAGTATCCAGGGGTCAGTAGAGCAAGCTGGGGGTGCGGGCAGATGCCACCTTAGAGACGGGTATAGCTTGTGTTATAGTGAGCTCAGGCTGGACCCGTCTCAGCCTCCTATGGGTGGGCGCTGCCCATCCTCAAGCCAGGGTAAGCCCGAGGCCCAAGCGGCAGAGGCACTGTGGTAAAAATTATTAGGGATGACACTAATGATAACCCAGCGCCACTTATTAGCAGGCCCCAAACAGTCACTGTACCACATCATTATTCATTCATTCATTCACCCAAAAGTGGCTGAGGAGCTCTTACGCTCTAGAGTGAATAAAACTTGCAGCACTTAGTTTCTGTTTGGGGAGACACAATAAACAAGTAAATGGATAAATAAGTAATATAACATCAGGTTGAAATAAGCATGTTGAAGAAGAACGAAGCAGGGTTAGAGGACTGTGTGATGGGGAAGGCCTCTTTGATGAAGTCTTTACAGGCAAGAAGGAAGTGATGGACCCAGCCATGCAGATCTCTGAGGGAAGAGTGCTCCAGGCAGAAGACACAGCCAGTGCAAAGGCCCTGAGGCAGGCAAGCAATGGAATAGCAGGAGAGGAGCTCAAGCAGGTTAGGGAGGCAGATTGCAGAGGGCTTTGTTGGCTGCAGGGAGGACTCTGGCTTTTCCTCCACGGAAGGTGGGAGTCATGGAAGGGTGCTGAGCAGAGGAGGCACGTGATCTGACTCAGGTTTTAACAGGATCCTTCTGGCTGCCAGGGAAGCGCCGACTGTGGGGGGCAAGAGTGGAGGTGGAGAGACCAGTGAGAAGGCCACTATCATAATGCAAGTGAGAGATGCTACGGGTTGGGCCAGGGTGGGTGAGATGTCATGGGATCCAGGTAAGTTGTGACTCATTATGCATTCAGGCAACCCTGGGAGGCTGGGAGAATTACATCCACTTTTCAGAAGAGGAAATCAAGGCTCAGACAGGCTAAGTTATTTGCCCGAAGTCACACAGTGGAGAAGTGGCAGAGCTGGAATTCTGACACAGGCCATCTGGCTCCAAAGCCTGTGCTTTCTCAAGGATGGGCAAGAGGGCTGTGAGGGTCCATTGGCATGAGGTCCGGGGTTTGAGATGGGCAGGGGAGCACCCCCACCCCCTTCACAAGCCCCCTGATTCAGCTAGAAAGCAAAGCTGGGAAGGGGACCACAGGGATGCATGTATGAAAGGGAGGGAGAGATGGGTAGGGCCCCCGAGTGCCTAGGGAAATGTGAGAATCTCAAAGGGGGCGGTAGAGACACATTTCTAGTTTTCTTGGTGTAAGTATGACATTAGCACAACGCTCAGCACATAGCAAATGTCCTGGCAGGGAGGCAATGGAGAGCAGTCTGCAGTCAGATGTCCCATGTTCCAATCCCAACTCTGTGACCCTCAGCAAATCACTTGCCCTCTCTGTGCCTCAGGTGCCTTGCCTGCTAAGTGAGTTATATAGGCTAAATGGATGGAGAATGCTGATCCAAAGGCTAACAGGGGCTTGATAAACTCAGTTGATAATGCACACGGCAGCTGGGTAACAGACTCACCAGAAGGGGATGGGGCCAGAGACTTCCCCTCTCTGCCCCCCACGCCCACCTCCCCATACTGTCCCTGGCTGCTGCACCACCCTCCTACCCCCAAGCCCAGCCTCACAGGCCTTGGCTCCACACTCCTGCTTTCCATCGTCTGCATTGGACTCAGGTCTCTTTCGTGTCACTAATTCAGGAGTGACAACCATGACAGAGTCCCCACCTGGGACTGCAGCTTCAGGGAAAGAACAAGATTACCATCCTGTCCCCGCAAACATTAAATGCCAGTCCCCAGAGATTGGATTCTTAGAATCCACCTGTACTAGAGAGAGCTTCTGGTACAAACCTTCCTCTCCCCACTCCCAAATTTACAGGTGGAGAAACTGAGGCACAGGAAGGCGGGGGCAGCTTCCATTTCCCAAGCCACCCAGCATCAAGTCAGGGGTCTGTTCTGTAGCAATGCTCATTCTTCTGCACTGGGGGAGCTGCAACAGACCTCCCTTTAGGGAGGAGATGTCTTTGGGAAAACACCTGACCGAGAGAATGTGATGGCCAGTGAATCAGGAGCCCAGGCAACAGGGAAAGGTGGCTGAACTGAGAATGTCAGGTGGCTGGGGGCAAGGAGAGAGAGGGAAGGGCTCGTGCCTTGCATTTACATCATGCTTACTCTGTGCCAGGCCCCGTTCTAAATACATTTAGACTTTTTTTTTTTTTTGCGTGGGCAGACACTGGGAATCAAACCTGGGTCTCTGACATGGCAGGTGAGAACTCTGCCTACTGAGCCACCGTGGCCCGCCCTAAACATTTTACATGTATTAACCCATGATCTCTCCCTATGGCCCTTGCCACAAGTACCACTGTTATCCCCGTTTTACAGTTGAGAAAATTGAGGCTCAGAGAGGTTAAGTGGCTTGCCCCAGATCACACAGCTAGCAAGTGGTAGAGTCAGGATTTGAACCCAGACTGTCTGGTTCCAGAGCCCATGAAGAAAAAGAGGTGCTCAGGCAGTGGGGTAAAGCTGGGAGGGGGTGGGGAGCATCTAGGAAAATATTCTTCAGTGGGAAGGGGGTGGATTTTTAAGGACAGAGCATCTAACTAGAAGATGTGTGTGTTTGTGCAATGAAAGCTCTGTCTATCACCTGTTACCTGTTAGCATCTCGGTGGAAGCTGCTGTCCCAGGTGGGTCTTCAGGATTTATGTCTCATGGCCTGACCCGAATTGGCTTTACGGAGGCACACCCAGCCCTCTTGGGCTGGCTAATGTGACTTTAGCCCTGAAGCAGAAGCAGGAATTCAGAACCAGAGGTCAGGGGCAAGGGTGGGATGTCGCCTGGACACCAGGAAATCTTGGAGGGTGTTTGGGTGCTCAGAGCCAGGATTGAGGGGTGGGAGGGGAGTAGGGGAATACTGAGGTAATTATAGCCTCACAAGATGAAGAGAAGAGCTATTCAAATTGCAATCTGCAGACCTGGGCCTGTCCTTGAAACATTTATCACTGGAAATCAACAGATCAGTAGCGAAAATGAGAATAACTGTTTAGAAATTGTTACAGCCATCTGACATCCATGCATGTGATCAGTGGTTTGTATTTTGCATGCCTCTGTCTTAATTTCATTTTTTAATCATTCATTGTATTTTTCTATTTCTTTCAAATGTATCACTTTCTAGCAGATTGAAAATAAAAAGAAAATACTGGCTTCAAAGGCAGGGACCAGGGACAAGAAGCTAGCGCCCGGCCTGATGCGTGATTCAACATCAAATAAAGCTGCAAAATTAAAGATGAGTGCTTGATACGACCTGAAACTTTTACGTGTACTGAAACTGAAGTCATTTTGTTTAGAACAGGGTTTCTCAGCTTTGGCACTGTCGATGTTTCGGGTCAGATAATTCTGCCTCATAGGGGTCCTTCCTATGCCCTGTAGAAGGTTTAGCAGCATCCTTGATGCCACCAGCATTCCCTGTGCCCAGTTGTGACAATGAAAAATATCTCCAGATGTTGTCAAATTTGGGAAGCATAATTGCCTGCTGTTGAAAACTACTGGTTGCTGGTTTATATAGCCTAATTCTTTGTGTGGATCTATAGGGACGTGTCTATGTGTGTACGCGTGTCTTTGGGTGTGCATGCGTACATGTGTGTCAGGCTTTATTCCCTGCCCACCTTCCTCACTCACATGGTGTCTTAGTTTGCCAGAGCTGCTATAACAAACACCGCAGACTGGTCAGCTTAGACAGTAGGAATTTATAGGTTCATAGTTTCAGAGGCTAGAAGCCCAGAATCAAGATGTCAACTGGATCACGCTTTCTCCAAAGTTATGTAGCGTCCTGGTGGTGTCTCGCGGGCAATGTGTAGCTGTCTCTGCCTCTGTCACATGGCCGTCTGTCTCCTGCTGTCTGTCCTCAGTCCTACTACCTTGTCCTAATCTTTGCTTTAAGGACTGCAATCACACTGAACTAAGCCTACCTTCATTCAGGCTGACGTCACCTCAACTAACAGCATCTCCAAAAACCCTATCGAGAAATGGTTTCACATCCACAGAGCCAGGGACTAGGTCTTGAATGTGTCTTTGCTGGGGCCATGGACACAAGGGCAGCCTGCCCAGCCCCTGTGGACATCCGAGTTTGCAACCCCTGGTGCCATCCTTTACTCTTAAGGGGTGGCCGCTCAGATCCCCCCTCCCTAAAGTCGACCCCACAGAGGAGGCGAGGCCGTCGCCAAGGAAACAGGCGAAGCAGGTCGCCATGGAAACGACAGAGTTGCGTCCACGCAGGGGTGAAGCTGTCTTCAACGCCTCCCGCCCCCTCTCTCTCTCTCATCCTCACCCCTGCCTCAACTCCCAAGGTGCCCGGGCCGGTGAAAGATCTTGGCACCCGAAAAGGAGCTCAGAGACCCACAGCCTCAAGAGAAGGGACTCTGCGTTATGGCCTCCAGACGAATGACAGGTTGCAATGACAAGAACTGGTCATTGAGAACCATAAATCAAGAGGCAGTTGGGAGACGGACGGCCACCTGGCAGGGGAGCTGGGGGAGCAGAGGCTCCCCGTGGGGAAACACCAGAGAGCACACAGCCTTTTCAGACGACAAAAGTCTGCACCCCAAATCCTGGGAGTATCCTGATTCAAAATAACGTGGGAGGAAGCTTGATAACAATACAGATCCAGGGCAAAAATAAAATAAAATTAAAATCTCCAAAGGACGGACAGTGCTGTGGGATGGCGAGGATGTGGAACAACTAAAATCCTTACGTTTTGCTGGTGGGTTGCTGAAATAGCACAACTACTTTGAAAAGCAGTCTGGAAGCGTCTACTAAAAATGTAATACACCTCCATAAAGCTGTTAAAACAGAGGCATCCACTATGGACAAGAGATTCCACTCTGAGGTACAGCCCCAAAATGTATGAGAATGCTCATAGCAGCATATCTCATAGAAGACCCAAACCAGAACAACATAAAGGCTCAAAAGAAGAAATGAATAGACCGTAGTGCATTTGTGTAGTGGAATACTACATAGCCCTGAAAAATAACCACTCCCGCGACATGCAGCATTAGCGGTGAATCCTGGAAGCACAACCCTGAGCGGAAAACACTGGACAGATAAGAGTCCCCACTGTATGATTCCACGTACATGACGTTCAAGAACTGTTTGCAGCGATGTGTACACAGTGGTAACACCAGAAAGTAAAACACAGGAAAGATTATGAAAAAAAAGTCAGGGCAGCAGGTACCTGGGATCTTCTAAGGAATTGGCAAGGCTCTATTTCTTCACCAGAGTGGTAACTTTTAATTCTTTTTTATGCTACCTCGGGGTATATGTTCTCGTTTGCTAGCTGCCGGAATGCAATATACGAGAAACGGAATGGCTTTTAAAAAGAGGAATTTAATGAGTTGCTAGTTTACAGTTCTAAGGCCGAGAAAATGTCCCAATTAAAACAAGTCTATAGAAATGTCCAATCAAAGGCATCCAGGGAAAGATACCTTGGTTCAAGAAGGCCGATGAAGTTCAGGGTTTCTCTCTCAAGTGGAAGGGTGCATGGTGAACACAGTTAGGGCTTCTTTCTTATCTGGAAGGGCACATGGTGAACACGGCGTCAATTGCTGTCTTCTTCTCCTGGCTTCCTGTTTCATGAAGCTCCCCAGGAGGCATTTTCCTTCATCTCCAAAGGTCGCTGGCTGGTGGACTCTGCTTCTCGTGGCTGTGTCGTTCTTCTCTGCTCTCTCTGAATCTTTCGTTCTCCAAAATGTTTCCTCTTTTACAGGACTCTAGAAATTTATCAAGACCCACCCAAATGGGTGGAGACATGTCGTCATCTAACCCTGCTTAACAACCACTCTTGACTAAATCACATCTCCAGGGAGATGATCTGATTACAGTTTCAAATATACAGTATTGAATAGGGATTGTTCTGCCTTTATGAAATGGGTTTTGATTAAAACATGGCTTTTCTAGGGGACATACGTCCTTTCAAACCATCACAGTATATGTTACAATTTTAAATGAAAGGGACAAAAAGTGCTCTCTCCCAGCAATGCTGATTCCTCGGGTGTGGGTGGGGCCTGGGGGTGAGCATTTTAAACCTGCACGTGCAGGAGGTTCTTATCCATGAGGTCCTGCAGCCACACGGGGCAGGGGGAGGGGAGTGGAAACCATCTGCAGAGCTCATGCTGGGGTGGGTTCCCTGAAGGAGACTGGGAAGCCCAGAGAGCCAGCCCCAAGTAAGCAGGTCCCACCTCTCAAACCAGGCCGAGCCGTCACTGGTTTTGAGCGCTGTGTCACACGTGAGGCCAAGTGATCCCCTGGCACGGAGGCCAAACCATGGGAGGGCCCCAGTAGACACCAGTCTCCTGAAAAATGACCCCGTGGGCTCCTGGCATTCAAAGGACTGGTGCTTGGGCATAAGGAAAGAATTTCTAACGGTACAACTCCAGGTGCCGGGGGATACTGGAAGGGGGAGTGGCACATCACAGAGGGGCTGACAGTCTCATGTGCCCACACTGGAGGCCAGGCCAAATTGACAGTCCTTTAAGGAAAACAAAAAGTATGGGGAGGAAGCAATTAAGGGGCTGTCACCAGGGAAGGCAGCTGGCATCTGCTCAGGCATCTGCCGAGTCTCGTTCTAATCTCCCAAAGGCCTGAGAAAAGGGAATCTTCAGGGCCCATCGTCTGTGTGAGGAGCCACAGAAGACAGCATATGCTGTACCAGTGCCATCTGCATGGCCCAGGGCGGGCAAGCCTCACAGCCACCCTGTCACCCCCGGAGGGAGCAGGCAGGGCTATTGCCCCAGCAGCCACTGCAAAGTATCACGCACCGAGGCATGTGCTGGAATGGAGGTGAGCTCACAGATAATGTGTCATAAAATGTGGTGAGTGCCATGGAGAATAGGCTCCAGGTGGTTGCTCTGAGGATATATAACAAGAAAGTACCTGCTTGCATTGAGGTCTGGAGGATTGGTGGGAGTTAACCAGACAAGGGGCATCCAAGGCAGAGAGGACAGCCTGAGCAAAGGCCCCGGGGTGAGAGTAAGAGTTAGTCCCCACTGATCACTCCCAGGCACTGGGCCCTGCTCCAGAAGCTTTACCGCATTGACTCATTTAATCCTCATGACAACACTCTAGTAGGGGTACTATTATCCCTGTTTTACAGATGGGAAATTGGGGCACAGAGAGGTTGAGTAACCTGCACATGGTCACACAGCTCATAAGTTACAGACGCTGAATCTGAACACCGGCCATCCTGCACCAGAACCCACACTCTTCCCCCACTGTTCCAGACTGTCCTGCCTTCAGCTTGTTTTATTCCAAAAATGGAAAGGAGGCCAGTGTGGCTTGGGCCTTAGCAAGCAAGGAGAGGGAGAGCAGTCAGAGAAGAGGGCACATGGGACAGCCTGGTCACACAGGGCCTCGTGAGCCACGGGAGAACCTTGAACTTGATCCTGACAGCACTGGGGAGCCAATGAAGGTGGGGAGAGTGTGATGATATCAGACACGTGTTTCAAAGGTCCTCTCCAGCCAGGGTAGAACCTAGTGATCTAGCAATGCTAGACTGGTGGAATTCAATCAATGAACATTCCCTTGCTCATTCAACATTTACCGAGCATCTCACAGACACCGATTCCAAGACAAAAGTGTTTCTCCAGACAGTACAGTCCATTTTGACCCTAGATGGCAAGGACATTTCAAATACAAACATTTTTGTAGGAATTTCGCCAACATCAATGAGTGTGAGGAAACATTTTTTGGCATGAGCTCCAATAACTCTATTTAAATCTTTGATTAAACTTCCAAAAAGCACAGTTAAAGCACTCCCAGTTTCTTCCATTTTCATTTTTCTTCTATTGAAGTCGATTTCACTGAGATAAAATCTCTCCTAATTAAAATGTGTAATGAAGATTTGATTTATCAATCAATTTCTTTGTCCAGATCAAATACTACCGATTATAGGCAACTTCTGCTACTGTGGACTTCCCTTCCTGGCCATCATTTCTGACAACTTCAATTATCTAAGGTCAAATTTTGCAGATCTGAATGTTGGCATGGAGACTTACCTCTTCTGTCAACTTTTAGATCAATATCTATTTTTACCGTGTGCCATTTTAGCCGATGTCGGTTTTATTTTGAGTTGATTGTTTCTCCTACTGGTGTTTCTGACACTTTGGATAAGGAACAAATGGTCTTTATGTCTTTCTTGGGAAATTCATGTGAAATTGAAACATTTGTGAGCCAGAGAAAGAAAAGGAGACTGAAGACAGAGAAAAATGGACCTAGAGAGATGTAGACAAACAGACAAGTACAAATTGAGGCAGAGAGAGATACAGTCCACCCTCTGGCCTGAAGTCCGAAGCTGGAGATACCCAAGCTCAGATCTGACCCAAGCCCAGATCTCCAGAGTGGAGATATAGACACAGATGAAATGATAGCTTAGCTCCTGAATGCTCAGCAGTGTCCAAGGACAGGGTCCAAACTAGGAGGCTGGACAGCTTCTCCCTCTAAAGTCAGATGTTGGGCATCTGCAACACCAGAACTTTGATCCTGCAGTCACTCCAACCTGGAAGGCCCTTCCCTTCTCGACACTCAGCTCTGGTTTGCTCATTCAATTACTTGGGAATGTTTTATCAAAATAAGAGCAAAGGTCCATCCCAGGAAACATGACCCATGGACAAACAGACCAGCTAACCACAAAAGGAGACATCTTGGGCATAAGGGAAGGAATTTCCCAGGTCCAGCAAGAGGATGGGCTTTGGAGTCAGATAGGCCTGGGTTTGAATCTTGACTCTGTCTCTTCCCAGTTTCCCAGCTGTGAAGTCTCAGCTGCCTTGTGTAAGAACTGGGGATAAACCCCCAGCTTGCAAGGTGCACATGAGGTCAGAAGGTTCCATGTGTGACGCATCTAGCAGGTCACATGGCATACAGTAAGTGCTCAGATATTGTTTTTTTCTGCTCCTGGCACCATCTGTGGCCCCCACCCTGCTGGGCCAGCCAAGGAATCCAGTATAGCACATACCCTTCCAGCCCTGGCTTCACGTGCGACAGAGCAGTGGCCCCCATCCTCACCCAGATCTGAGCTTGGGTCTCTCCAGCTTTGGACTTCAGGCCAGAGGGTGGACTGTAATGGGTTGAATAGTGTGTCTCCTCCCAAGTTCATATCCACCCAGAACCTCAGAATGTGACCTCATTAAGAAATAGCATCTCTGCAGATGTCGTTAACTAAGATGAGTTCATATTGGATTAGGGTGGACCCTAAATCCGATATGACTGGTATCCTTCTAAGAGGAAGGATATTTGGACAGAGACACAGAGGGAAGATGGTTACGTGAAGACAGAGACAGAGATTGGAGTGATTCCACCACAAGACAAGGAATATATGGGGTCACCCAAAGCCAGATGAGGCAAGGAAGGATTCTTCCCTATAGGTTTTTTTTTTTTAACTTTTTTTATTAATTAAAAAAAATTAACAAACAAAACATTAAGATATCATTCCATTCTACATATACAATCAGTAATTCTTAATATCATCACATAGTTGCATATTCATCATTTCTTAGAACATTTGCATCGATTCAGAAAAAGAAATAAAAAGACAACAGAAAAAGAAATAAAACGATAACAGAGAAAAAAAAAGATAATACATACCATACCCCTTACCACTCACTTTCATTTACCACTAGCATTTCAAACTAAATTTATTTTAACATTTGTTTCCCCTATTATTTATTTTTATTCCATATGTTCTACTCTTCTGTTGATATAGTAGCTAAAAGGAGCATCAGACACAAGGTTTTCACATTCACAGAGTCTCATTGTGAAAGCTATATCATTGTTCAATCATCATCAAGAAACATGGCTACTGGAACACAGCTCTACATTTTCAGGCAGTTCCCTCCAGCCTCTCCGCTACATCTTGAACAACAAGGTGATATCTACTTAATGCATAAGAATAACCTCCAGGATAACCTCTCAACTCAGTTTGGAATCTCTCAGCCATTGACACTTAGTCTCATTTCACTCTTCCCCCTTTGGTCGAGAAGGTTCTCTCAATCCCTTGATGTTAATTCTCAGCTCATTCTAGGGTTTTTATCAATCCCTTGATGCTGAGTCTCAGCTCATTCCAGGATCTCTGTCCCACGTTGCCAGGAAGGTCCACACCCCTGGGAGTTATGTCCCACGCAGAGAGGGGGAGGGTGGTGAGACTGCTAGTCATGTTGGCTGGAGAGAGAGGCCACATCTGAGCAACAAAAGAGGCTCTCTTGGGGGTGACTCTTAGGCCTAAATTTTAAGTAGACTTGACCTATCCTTTGTGGGGTTAAGTTTCATATGAACAAACCCCAAGACTGGGGGCTCAGCCTATAGCTTTGGTTGTCCACACTGCTTGTGAGAATATCAAGAATTCAACTTGGGGAAGTTGAATTTCTCCCCACTCTCACCATTCCCTGAAGGGGGCTTGCAAATACTTTTCCAGTCACTGATCAAATCACTCTGGGATTCATCGGGGCATCACTCTGGACAAACCAACAAAATCTCATGTCCTACCTGAGATTCCAAGTACTTATGGTGTTCAATCAAACTATCTACATGAGTTATATTAGGAAATGCTCTAGTCAAAATCTAAATTTTGTAACAAATAAACATTTTTTGCTTTAGTCTCACACATAAGGTGACATTTTAAAGTATTAATTATCATCTGTTTTCAGCACCCTGCAATAATGACATTCCTTTGTTCTTCCTCATGCAAAAACATTTTTAAAATTTGTACATTGTACATTTCACTATTATTATACACTCTAGGCATTCCTAGATTATATCATCTCAATCTTTACCATCTATCTTTCTTTCTGATTTCATTTATGTCCCCAGCCCTCCTCCCTCTATCATTCTCACATGCAACTTCATTCAGTGTTTTAACATAATTACATTACAGTTAGGTAGTATTGTGCTGTCCATTTCTGAGTTTTTATATTCAGTCCTGTTGCACAGTCTGTATCACTTCAGCTCCAATTACCCAATATCTCACCCTATTTCTATCTCCTGATGGTCTCTGTTACCAAGGAAATATTCCAAGTTTATTCACTAATGTCAGTAATATCAGTGAGACCATACAGTATTTGTCTTTATGTTTCTGGCTAATCACACTCAGCATAATGTCCTTAAGGTCCATTCATGTTGTTACGTACTTCATAACTTTATTCTGTCTTACAGCTGCATAATATTCCATCTTATGTAAATGTCACAGTTTGTTTAGTCAACTCTCTGTTAATGGACATTTTGGCTGTTTCCATCTCTTGGTAATTGTTAATAATGCTGCTATAAACATTGGTGTGTAAATGTCCATTTGTGTCCTTGGCCTCATGTCCTTTGAGTAGAGACAGCATATAGATGGGTCCTGTTTTTTAATCCATTCTGCCAGACTATGTCTTTTGATTGGAGAGTTTAATCCATTAACATTCAGTGTTATTACTGCATGGGTAGTACTTTCTTCTACTATTTTGCCTTCTGGATTTTATATGTCATATCTAATTTTCCTTCTTTTTACCTTTACTCATAGTCTTCCTTTCTACACTCTTCTCCACACCTCTCTCTTCTGTCTTTGTATCTGTCTCTAGTGTTCCCTTTAGTATTTCTTGCAGAGCTGGTCTCTTGGTCACAAATTCCCTCAGTGATTTTTTGTCTGAAATGTTTTAATTTCCCCTCATTTTTGAAGGACAGTTTTGCTGGATATAGAATTCTTGGTTGGCAGTTTTTCTCTTTTAATAATTTAAATATATTATCCCACTGTCTTCTCACCTCCGTGGTTTCTGCTGAGAGATCTGCACATAGTCTTATTGGGCTTCCCTTGTATGTGATGGATTGCTTTTCTCTTGCTGCTTTCAAGATCCTCTCTTTCTCTTTGACCTCTGACATTCTGATTATTAAATGTCTTGGAGTATGTCTATTTGGATCTATTCCATTTGGGGTACGCTGCACTTCTTGGATCTGTAATTTTAAGTCTTTCATAAGAGTTGGGAAATTTTCAGTGATAATTTCCTCCATTAGTTTTTCTCCTCCTTTTCCCTTCTCTTCCCCCTCTGGGACACCCACAACACGTATATTCGTGCACTTCATATTGTCTTTCAATTCCCTGAGTCCCTGCTCATATTTTTCCATTTTTTTTCTTATAGTTTCTGTTTCTTGTCGGATTTCAGATGTTCCGTCCTCCAGTTTTGAAATCCTATGTTCTGTCTCTTGAAATCTCCCACTGTAGGTTTCCATTGTTTTTTTCATCTCTTCTACTGTGTCTTTCATTCCTGTAATTTCTGTGATTTGTTTTTTCAGACTTTCAGCTTCTTTCTTTTGCCTTCTTTATATCCTCCCTCAATTCATTGATTTGGTTTTTGATGAGGTTTTCCATGTCTGTTCGTACATTCTGAATTAATTGTTTCAGCTCCTGTATGTCATTTAATTGTTGGTTTGTTCCTTTGACTGGGCCATGTCTTCAATTTTCCTAGTGTGATTTGTTATTTTTTGCTGGTGTCTAGGCATTTAATTACCTTAATTAGTTTATTCTGGAGATTGCTTTCACTTCTTTTATCTAGGGTTTTCTTGCTGGATGAATTTGTTGTCTATCTGTTCTTTGACATTCTGTTCTGCTTTATCTGAACCTTTAGCTTAAGTTTTGTTTAACAGAGGAGAATTTTTCAGTTCTTGTTTTTCTTGTTTCTTGCCCTGCTTGTGTGGTGCCTTCCCTCCCACACACACTTAGGAGGGTCTACTTAGATATTATAGGCCCCAGCCAGATTTTCCCAGACCAAACTGGCCTCCTATCAGGAGGAAAGAGTCACCTGTATCGGTTTTCCCTGAGGGTGAGACCCAGCAGGTTGAAAGACCTTCCTGTGAAGTCTCTGGACTCTGTTTTTCTTATCCTGCCCTGTGTGTAGCGCTTGTCTGACTGCAGGTCCCACCAGCATAAGATGATGCGGTACCTTTAACTTTGGCAGACTCTCCCCGCTGGGGGGCATGGTGGAGACAGAGGAGAGGTTGTAGGCTGGTTTTAATGGCTTCAAATTACCAAGCACTGATGTCTGAATTCCTTGATGGAGGGATTCCACCTGAGTTGGGCTTCACCCCTCCCTTGGGGAAGGCACAGGCTCCAGACAAGCCCCCAAAAGAGCTCACTTCTGCCTATGCCTGGGGCAGTTGCAGCCTGAAAAGCCCTGCCGCTGTATCCAGAGGCAGTCAAGCCTTTGTAGATACACAGCCACAAAAACCTCTGTTTCCTTCTTCTTTTCCCCCCTTTTTCTGTCAGTCCTGCCCCGTTGGCGCTGGGGCAAAAATGAGCAACCTCCGCTTTGATCAAGTTCACCTAAGCTGGGAGCCTATTTTTAGTAGTCAGAATTTGTTAATTAGTTCCACAATTGGTGTTTGACTGTGCCCAGTCCTTGCTGCTGGTAAAGTCCTTTTCTTTCCCCTCTGGGAAGCGGCCTGTGTGGGAGGGGCGCTGGTCACCGCAGCTTTGGGAACTCACGGTTCGGGGGGGTGCTCGCAGCCAGTCCAACTGGTCCAGACTGGGGTATGCTGTGTGTCTGGTCACTGACATGGCCCCCGGAGCTGTTCTGTACTGTTTCTGGTTATTTAGTAGTTGTTCTGGAGGACGAACTAAAACGCGCATGTTGTTAAGCCGCCATCTTGACCCCCCCCATAGGTTTTTGAGGGAGCAAGCCACTACTGACACCTTGATTTTATTCAGACTTCTGGCCTCCAAAACTGGGGGAGAATAAATTTTTGGTTTTTTAATCCACCTAGTTTTTGGACATTGTCATATCAGTGCTAAGAACCTAACACAGGGCAGGCTTAGATTCTGAGATGGGGCACCGGCTGGCTCTGCAGGCATCTCTCTCCCACGCCATCTCCAGTCCATCCAGATTGGCCACATGGAGCTCCATGTCAGCAAAGCCTCTGCAGCTGAGACAGCAGGAAGAGTGGAGGGATTGATAAGCAATGTCTGTCACAGACATGGGCTAAGGGAGTATGTATTGTTCTGTCTGCATCTTTAGTGGGTGCAGTAGAGTAGAGAAGACAGAATTGGTTTTGAGTCTTGGTTACACCACTACTACCTCTCTGAGCCTCAGCTCTTTGTCTGATAAATGGGGTATTTCAGTTTGCTAAAGCTGCCAAGATGCAATATACCAGAAATGGGTTGGTTTTTTCAATGGGGATTTATTAGTTACAAGCCACAATTGTAAGGCCATAGAAATGTCCAAATTAAGGCATCAACAAGATACCTTCCCTAAAGAAAGACTGAAGGCATCTGGGGTTCCTCTGCCACATGCGAAGGTGTCTGCTACTCCTTCGCTCCCGGGTTCTGTCACTTTTAGGTTCCATGTATCCTTGCTTGCTTCTCTGGGGATACCTCTCTGAGCTTTCTGTGTCCTGCAGGTCGTCTCTTAGAAACGTCTCCAGGGCTTCTCTCTCTCTCCATCCTTCATTTGGTTTTATCTTTCTGCTCTCTGTATTTGTCTATGTTTTCTGTCTTTACTTCATAGAGGACTCCAGTAAAAGGATTAAGACCCACCTTGGATTGGGCGGGTCACATCTCCATGGAAACAGCCTAACCAAAAGGTCCCACCCACAATAGATCTGCTCACCCAAGAATGGACTGAAAGAACATGGCTTTTCTGGGTTACATAACAGTTTCAAACCAGCACATGGGGATGATATTATGACTTATCTCATAGGACTGGGGCAAGGATTATGTGAAATGGGTATATGTTCTAGTTTGCTAGCTGCCAGAATGCAATATACCAGAAATGAATGGCTTTTAAAGGGGGGAATTTAATAAGTTGCTAGTTTACAGTTCTAAGGCCAAGAAAATGCCCCAATTAAAATAAGTCTACAGAAATGTCCAATGTAAGGCGTCCAGAGAAAGATATCTTGGTTCAAGAAGGCCAATGAAGTTCAGGGTTTCTCTCTCAAGTGAGAAGGCACATGGCGAACACGGCATCATCTGATAGCTTTCTCTCCTGGCTTCCGGTTTCATGAAGCTCCCCAGGATGCATTTTCCTTCTTCATCTCCAAAGTGCTGGCTGATGGACTCTCTGCTTCATGGTGCTGCAGCATTCTCTGCTCTCTCCAAATCTCCTTCATTCTCCAAAATATTTCCTCTTTTATAGGACCCCAGAAACTTATCAAGACCCACCCGAATGGGTGGAGACATGTCGTTACCTAATCCAGTCTAACAACCACTCTTGATTAAATCACATCTCCAGGGAGATGATCTGATTACAGTTTCAAACATACAGTATTGAATAGGGATTATTCTGCCTTTACGAAGTGGGATTTTGATTAAAACGTGGCTTTTCTAGGGGACATACATCCTTTCAAACCAGCACAGTATACGTAGGTGCTAATAAGAACTTGTGACTCTTTCTCTCTCTTTCCTCCCTGCGCATCGCCCCCCCCCCTCCCTTTATCAGACAAGGCAATAGTGAGGTAAAAGAGCTCTGAGCCGGATAGTATTTGCACTGTGTAACCCACGCTAGCTGTTCTTCTTTCTGCCCCTCAACTTCCTCTTCCATAAGGGTCTAACAATTTCTTATGGCAATTTAAACAGACTCAGCATTCAACCCAGCAATCCCACTCCTAGGTGTTTGCCCAAGAAAAATGAGAACATGTTTGCAAACTACTTGAAAACAAGGGTTCACAGCAGCTTCATTCATAACAGCCCCAGCCTGGAAACCACCCAAAGGCCCATGAACAAGTAAATGGTTAAACACAGGGAGGTACATCCAATCACTGGATACCACTCGGCAACCAAAAGAACAAGCAACGACGTTGTTAGATTAAAAACAGGATGCCACGTGAAAGAAGGCAGAGAGAGAAGACAATATACAGCATGATTCCATTACTGAAATTCTAAAAAAGACACATCTGATAAAACAACATAAAATAAAACAAAAAGCAGTTCAATGACTGCCTGCATCCAGCAGGAAGGGAGGATAGCAGGAGCTATCTGGGGAGGGGTGCAAGTCAACTTCAGGGTTTGATGGAAATGTTGTAATTATTCCTTGATTGGGATGGTGAGCAGACGGAGGAATACGTTTGTCTATATTTATCAGCTGAATGCTGAAAATGAGTGCATTTTATCACATGTAAATTATACCTCGATAAAGTTAATGTTTAAAAAATGTTCTTCAGACAACTTTCCTGCAAACCTCCCAGAGCTGGTATGTGACCAGATGTGACAATGGATATACAGGAGCTTTGTGACGCTGGGAAGTTATTTACAGGAGGGAGAGATTACGGTTCTTTCTATGGTGGTACCGAAACAAGCACAGCAGCCCAATGCGCAGGCTTGGTGGCGATATCTCCTGTGAAGGTGAGACTGCCACAGCTCTGAAGTCTGGCACACCTGGGCTGGAATCCAGCTTCCCACCTTCACCAGCATGCCCTCTGACCTGGGCAAAGTGGCCTCCTTCCCTGAGCCTCAGTTTTCCAGAACCAACCTCTCAGCCAAGGACAGCAGAGCCCCTGACTCTGGGTTGAGCACAGGCGCATGGTCGGCCCTCATCAAATGTTGATTTCTCCAGTATTCCACCAAAGGGGAGACCAGGGTATCCCCCCACTCAACCCAACAAGCCTGAACCGTATTCTGAAGCCTTCCAGATCTTTACTAACAAGGAAACCCTAGTCGTGGAAATTCGGTATTGATAAAGAAAGAAGGAGCCCCCCCAGGGCTCAGTGGCTCCATGTGTTGTTCACAGCATTCTCGGGAAGGTATTCTTCTGGGCTGGGCGCATGAGTGGGCAGTGGGGTGGGACGGTGTTTGGGTTTGCTAAAGCTGCTGGAATGCAGTATAGCAGAAATGGAACAGCTGTTTTGTGTTTCATTTTTTTTTTTTTGGAATGGCTTTTATAAAGGGGATTTATTAAGTCATAAGTTTCATTACTAAAGTCATAAAAATGTCCAAACTAAGGCATCCAGATAAAGATACCTTGACTCAGGAAAGGCCGATGTCTGTCACATGGGAAGGCATGTGGCTGGCATTTGCTGGTCCTTGTTCCTGATTCCATTGCTTCCAGCTTCTTGTGCCAGTGGCTTCCTCTCTTAAGCATCTGTGGGCTTCACTGAGCTCCTCCGGGACACAACCTTGGGTTCTGGCTTGCTTAGCATCTCATGGGAAGGCACAAGGCAACATCTGCTGGGCTCTGCATCTCCAAACATCCATGCCTAGCCATCTGTTCTCTGTCGTCTCTGTTAGCTCTGAAGCAACTTTGTTTTCTCCAAAAGGTCTCCCCTCTTAAAGGACTCCAGTAAACGAATTAAGACACACCTTGAATGGGCCAGACACATCTCCATCTAATCAAAAGGTCACACCCACAGTTGGGTGGGGCACATCTCCATGGAAACAATCCAATTAAAGTTTCGACCCTAAACAATAGATCTGCCCCCACAACATTGGATTAGGAAAGAAAGCATGGCTTTCCTGGGGTATGTAACAATTTCAAACCAGCACAGACAGGCCTGCCCATCCCATGCACAGCCAGTTGGGTCTGTCTGCTGATGACTGCTTCTCAGGAAGGTGTTGCGGCACCCCCTTCTTCTAGCACCGTGGCCAGGGTGCTCGAAAGCCTGGGTGTCTCCACCACAGGACTCTGAGTCAGAAGCAGGGATGGTGTTGTACATGGCATCTCTCTCCTTCTATGGAAGGAGCCCGACAAGACAGAAAAACCCACAAGAGAGGGATGTGAGTTCCAGTGCTGGGTGCACCGCCCACTAGCTGTGTGACACTAAATGGGCCATTTATCTGGCTGAGCCTCAGCTTCCCCCTCCAGGAGAGAGAAGAACCAAAACGCCTTGCAGGACGGTTTCAGAATGAGCATTGAGAGCCACCATCTATGGGGAACTTTCTACGTTAGTTCATTCCACTCTCACAAGAACCCCACAGGGTAGCTACACTTTTCACCCCCGATTTACAGATGGGGAAACTGAGGCACAGACAAGAGCAGTGATTTGTGCATGACCTTGCAGCTAGCTAGGATTCAGAGCCTGAATCCTTAACCAGGTCTCTCCTATTTTACAGATGAGTTGCTGACGCTCTGGGATGCCAAGAAGCTTCCAGAAGGTTTCACAGACAGGAGGGGTTTACTCTGAAACATCTTTTTAGAGACATGGCCTCTGAGGCAGCTCCTAGATGTCCCTGACAGCAGATGCTGTCAGTGCCCTGCCCGTGACCCCTGATTCCCAACCCCTCTTTGCCCACCAGCCCAACGCCATCTGCTGGCATCTATAATTCTTTGCCTGAAGGCTTTCTGTGGCCCTCAAGCCCACTCTGGCCACCCATGGAGTAGACTGGAGGTGCCAGCAGCCCTCGGGAATGACAGAAGGGTATGGATATAAGAACATCCAGCCCCCTTACCCCTGCGGGGGTTAACTCTCTATGCTGTCTCCCCGTGTCTCTCACCTGGGTTAAACTCCAGTTGCCCCAGTGGTCACCTGCTCAATGATGCCCCTTTTCACCGGCTTTCCTTCCCTGGTTTTTCTGGAACTCAGCTCCCAAATAAAGCAAGCTGCACGCAAATCCTTATCTCAAGCTCTGCCTCTGAGAGACCCCAAACAAAGTCACCCCCCCCCCACCTTTATAATTATGTGGTGGATTGAGGCACATACTCCAGTTTGCACATGTTCTCGGTCCTGGCTCAGATTCTGGTGGGGGGTGTGCCATTGTTACTCAGATTTCTTCAAGATGTCACTTCAGTTCAGGTGTGGTCCAAATGAATCCGTTTGGGACTTAACCCAGATTACTGGAGACCTTTATAAGCAGAGTGAAAATAAGACGGCGAGAGAAAGACGTGGGGGAAGAAACCAGAGGTCAGTGGAACCCAGAAGAGAAAGGAGAAGAGGCCGCCATGTGACGGAGAAGCTCAGGACCAAGGATCTGGCAGCCAGCCCCAGCACGCCATGGCCTTTGGGGAGAAAGCATCGCTCTGCTAATGCCTTGATTTTGAACTTCACCTGATCCTCCAAACCGTGAGCCAGTCAATTCCTGCTGATTAAGCCACCCCACTGCGTGGTATTTGCTTTAGCAGCCGGAAAGCCAAAACAAATTCCATCCTCTGTTTAACATGTTTTAACTTATCCGGAGCAAAATGTGTTATGAATAAAGTTTCAGACTTCACCCCCACACCCAACCTGACCAGCCTGGACCGCATTCTAGAACTTTCCAGACCTTTAGTAACAAGCCAACTCCAGCCCATGGAAATTCAGTATTGATAAAGAAAGGGGTTGGGGTGGGGGGATAGTTGCAAAGGTATCAGAAATCCAATTGTCAAGGAAACCTTTTCTCAGTTAGAAAAAGATCCAAGGAGACCCCTACATCATAGGTTGTCCCCTCTATTTTCTGGTTCTCCCTTCCCCTCACAGAAAAAAACGAAAAACTAAGAGGCCATGGTGGGTGGGGCGAGTTGTAAGCTGAGCCGCATGGAGTGGAGAAAGGCTTGCCCTACTTGGTCTTGAGGGGACCTTGATGCAGTCTCATAACCTCCGAATGTTAGTTCAGAAAATGGTCTTACGGCATGTTGAGTGAAATAAGCGAGACACAAAAAGGCAACTATGTACGATCTTTGTATTTATGCAATACCTAGAAGAAGCAAAGTCAGAGACAGGAGACAGCATGTACCAGGGGCTGGCAGGGGAGGGGAAGGGGAAGTTTTGCTTAATGGGTGCAGAGTTTCTGGTTTGGGTGAAAAAGTTAGGGTAACAGATGTCGGTGATAGCACCATATTTTGAGTGTGATTGATATCACTGAATTACACCTGAATATCATTGAATTACTTAAAAGTGGTTCAGATGGGAAATTTTGAGTTGTATATGTTTCTATAATAAAAAGTTTTAAAAATTTTTTCTTTGGAACTCTTCCTAATAAAATAAATATTTCTTAAGTGGTCTGTGCTAGTTTGAAGCTGTTACATACTCCAGAAAAGGCCATGCTTTTAATCCATTCCTGTGGGTACAGTCCGATTGTGGCGGAGACGTCTAGTTACGTTATTTCAATTGAGATGTAACCCACCTCATTCAAGGTGGGACTTAATCCTCTGACTGGAGTCCTTTAAAAGAGATGAAATGGAGGTGACCAGAAAGAGAAAAGCCACGGAAAACCTCAGAGAGAACCCACAGAGGAAGCCACTGTAACCAGAAGCTGAAAGCAATGAAACCTGGGAGAGAAAGAGCAGCAGAGGCTGGAGTCTTCAGAGTCCAGGTATCGTCCCATTGATGCTTTAATGTGGGCATTTTCATAGCCTTCGAACTGCAACTTTGTAAGCTAATAAATCCCCATTGTAGAAGCCAGCCCCTTTCTGGTATATTGCATTCCAGCAGCTTTAGCAAACCAAAACATGGTCCAAAAAATTAAATAAATGAAAGGGTCTTAGAGCTAGGAAATATTTGTATGTATACTAACCTATGCAGATTCATGAACTATATTTCTATATCTATCTGTGTCTATATACACAAAATATTATGAGCAAAAAAAACAGGGGGGTGTTTAGAGATCAGGTTATAAAGACAAAAGCTGCATTTTATTGTCCTATTCAGATAGGGCAATAACCCAGGGTTATGATTATAAGCCCAGCAGCCTAATTCCTCCATTCCCTATTGTGAAATAAAGAAACGAGGTGTCGTGGCTCCGGAAATCCTTCCTGCTTCAGAGCAGATTAGTCCTGAAGGATGGGGTGGGCTGAGCCCACAGGGGTGAGGAGCTGAGTGGCCCAGCCATGAAGGAAAGGAGGAGGGCTTGAGAAAGCAACCAGTGGGCACCGAGCTTTGAGCACACACCCCACCACTACCACCACACAGAGAGTTTCAGCAAACATTCCTGAGCCTGGCTTCCTGCCCCTCTGGGATGGGACCTCAGCCATCTCCAGAGGACAGTGACAAGGTCATCTCTCAAAAAGGTAAATGTGATTGTGTCTGTGACTGCTCTGCTCCAATGCCTTCCATGGGTCCCCAGTGCCTTCCAAGACCTGGCTCTGACTCTTCCATTGCAGCCCACTGTGAATTCCTCCTCGAACATGCTGACTTCCTCTGGCCTTTAGGCTGGGGGCCCCTACAGGGTGGGGACTAGGTCTTGGCTGCCCCCAAGTCCCAGTTCCCAGAGCTAATGTTGAGCCCATCCTCATTTATGAGCAGTCAGTAGAAACCATGCCCAAGTCCTGGTGGCCCCAGAAAGTTCTCTTCCCCTCTCACGCTACTGAGGCCTTGTGGCTTCTCCTGCCCTTTCCTGAATAGTGGATAAAACATAACTTTAAATTGCTGTGTGATGCCAGAGAAGTGTCTTTACCTCTCTGAGCTCCACTTTCCTCCTCTGAATAAACTGAGACCTCTGCAGTAGACACTGCTTGTTTCTGTCCATCCCCAGCATCCCTTCTTCCTCCCCAATCTTGCTCTGTCAAACCCCCCTCCCCATCCTCCGTCCATGTGGTTCATGGAGCTGACCTTGCTTCAAAGATGGATTAAGCCAATCAGAGCAATTCATTCTCCAGCTCCGGAGCAGGCATGGGATATAATACTGCCTAGTAGGAGACAGCCCCAGGACCTTTGCTGGAGCCATCCGTGCACTCTATTCCCACCAGAATATAGAACGATAGGAGTCTGCAGAGCCTACCTGAAGCAAAGCCTGCAGCACAGAGAAAGAGAGCACCAAGGGATGGAGAGCCCAAGCTCTGGTATCATCCTTTGAGCCCCTGGATCCAGCCCTTCCTGAAGCTGATGTGCATTTATAAGATCTCTTTCCTGCTCAGGCCAGTTGGGGTTGGGTTTCTGTCACTGACAACCAAAAGCTTCCTGACTAGTACTGCCCTCTTAGGTGGGTTTGAGGAAAAGGGGTTACTGTGGTTTGGCCCCTCGAGCCCGATATGTTCTGTACACTGCTGAGTGCAAACTTGGAGGCAGAGTTAATGAGCAGGGCAATGGAAGAAAGGAGAGAAAGAAGGACTGGGCTCAGCACCAGGACTGCCTGGGAGCCAGGCTGGGAGGGAGAAGAGTCATTGGCAGGCTGAACTGACTCCACGTTGCTCAGTGGGGTGTGATGTAAGCTGCTCCTCCACCTCTCCAGGAAATCTTCAGTGAAGGTCTGATTTCAGTCCACCCTCCACACACTAAAGTCCTGACACTCCGCATCTGCACAAACATTCGGTATTGTCAGTCTTTTTAATGTTAGCCCTTCCGATGGGTGTGTAAGGGGTCTCACTGTGGTTTTAATTTCCATTTCCCTTATGTGAGATGCAGTTTGAGCACTTCATATTTTTACTGGTCATTTGGACATCCTCTCTTATGAAACGTCTGTTCAAGTCTCTTGCCCAATTTTCTAACAGGTTATCTGTATTTTTCTTGTTGATTTCTAGGAACTCATTATATATTCAGGATAAGAGCCCTTTGTTTAATAACTAAACAGGTTAAATGAGACTGAAAGTTGGGCACAGGGTGAGATCAGAGGCCACTCACGGGATTTAGGCACCTGCAGGATGGGGCAAAAGGGATCTTTGTACAAGTTGAGAAGCCTTTCCAGCTTGGGGTAGTTTACGAATCTTTGACCCTCTCTCCTAGATAACAGGTTCAATTCAAGTGCATGCTAGGGAGAGCAGGAAAGCACCCAGACAGGGAGAAGGAGGAATAAGTGTCAACGAGTAGTTGCTCTGGGCCAAGAACCTTGCCAGATTTTTCTAATGCTTTATCTTATTGTGCTCTAGGCCCCTTGACCTTCCCAGAACATGCCAAACTTGTTTCCCACCTGTGATGGTTAATTTCAGCTTGGCCAGGTTATGATGTCCAAATGTTGGATCAAGCAAGCACTGGTCTGATTGTTGCTGTGAGGTTATTTTGTGGATTTCAATCATCAGGCAGTTGATTTCATCTATGGCTGATGATCTCTACAATCAACAAAGGAGATTGGCTTCAGCCATGAGAAAAGTCTTGTCCAATCAGCTGAAGGCCTTAGAGGAAGAACTGCTCATTTCAACAGTAAGAAATAATTACTTTCTCTGCTTCAGCCAGCCAGCTTCTCCTGGGGAATTCAACATCACCTTCCTCAAGTTTCCAATTTGTGGCCTGCCCTGTGTAATTTGGACTTGCCAATCCCCACAGTCATGTGAGCCGTTTCCTATAATAAATCTCTTAACATTACATATCTCCTGTCAGATCTGTTTCTCTGGAGAACCCTGACCGATGCAGTACCTCAGGGCCTTTGCACCTGCTTTTCCCTCTGCCTCTGGCAGTTCTTTGCAGGGCTGGGCCCGGCTCATCATTCAAGATTCTGCCCAATTGTCCCCTCCTCAGAGAGGCACTCACGAGGACCCCAGCTGAAATGGAGTCTCCATTCCTCTCTATCCCCTGATACTGCTTCATCAGAATGTACCTCTCCTCATTTATATGACACTTGGCTGGCTACCCACTAGCATATAGCCTTATAGCATATAAGGTTCATTAAAGCAAGGTGTTAGTCTGTCTTATTCACCACTCTGTCCCCAGGGCCTAAGGCAGTGCCTAGCACATAGTAGCTGCTTAGTAAACATTTGCAGAGTGAATGAAAGAACAATCTTACCACAACTCTGACAGGTAGTTACCAACACTGGGACCATTTCACAAACGAAGGCACTGAGACTCAGAGAAATCCAGAAGTTTGTGCAAGGTCTCAAGGTTAGGGATAGAACAGGAGTGGAATCAGTCTTTCTGACTCCCCTCACTGCCCCTGTTTCCCTGCCGCACTCAAGGTTTCGTTCAACTCCATGGGCTGCAGTTCCTTGATCGTTAACTTATCTTATAACTGGGTTCTCTGGCTCCCGATGAGTTTGGTGAGAGGGGCAGGAGAGAATCAACAGGGAGGCAATGGGGAGAGTATGGAGACTGTGTCCTCTGAAAAGAGGCAGATGCACCAAATGGAAGCAAGTCAAGTTGGCAAAACTAAACACACTATTCTAGTTTGCTAGCTGCCGGAATGCAATATACCAGAAATGGAATGGCTTTTAAAAGTGGAATTTAATAAGTTGCTAGTTTACAGTTCTAAGGCCAAGAAAATGTCCCAATTAAAACAAGTCTATAGAAATGTCCAATCAAAGGCACCCAGGGAAAGATACCTTGATTCAAGAAGGCCGATGAAGTTCAGGGTTTCTCTCTGAAGTGGAAGGGCACATGGCGAACACGGTGTTATCTGTTAGCTTCCTCTCCTGGCTTCATGAAGCTTCCCCAGGGGCATTCTCCTCATTTCCAAAGGTCGCAGGCTGGTGGGCTCTGTGGTTCTCTCAGCCTCGTGGCTCTGCTCAGCTCTGCTGTGGCTTTCTTGTCATTCTCAAAAAGCATTCTCTCCAAAGCTGGAGGGAAGTGCCTGAAAATGCAGAGCTGTGTTCCAGTGCCCATGTTTCTTGATGATGATTGAATAATGATATAGTGTTCACAATGTGACTGTGTGATTGTGAAAACCTTGCATCTGATGCTCCTTTTAGCTACCTTGTCAACAGACGAGTAGAACATATGGAATAAAAATGAATAATAGGGGGAACAAATGTTAAAATAAATTTAGATTGAAATGATACTGATCAATGAAAGGGAGGGGTAAGGGATATGGTATGTATAATTTTTTTTTCTGTTTTCATTTTATTTCTTTTTCTGTTGTTTTTTAATTTCTTTTTCTGAATTGATGCAAATGTTTTAAGAAATGATCATGATGATGAATACGCAACTAAAAAAAATGATCATGGTGATGAACACACAGCTATGTGATGATACTGTGAGCCATTGATTGTAACCATGTCGAGAATGTTTGCATGTCAAAAATATATGCATGTCATAAATGTTAAAAAAAAATAGGAGAACGAATGTTAAAATTGAGTAGATTGAAATACTAATGATCAATGAAAGGAAGTGCTAAGGGGTATAGTAAAAAAATAGGGGGAACAAAGGTTAAGATATACTGGGTAGATAGAAATACTAGTTGTCAATGAGAGGGAAATACCAGTTGTCAATGGTATGTATGAGTTTTTTCTTTTTATTTCCTTTCCTGGAGTGATGCAAATCTAAAAAATGACCATGGTAATAAATATACTACTACGTGATACTATTGTGAGTCATTGATTGTACACCATGTATGGAACGTTTGTATGTTAAGAATGTTCGAGTTTGTATGTTGTTTTTTTCTTTGTCAATTAAAAAAAGAAAAGAAAAGCATTCTCTCCAAAAAATGTCTCCTCTTTCATAGAATTCCAGTAAACTAATCAAGGCCCACCCGGAATGGGTGGAGACAGGTCTCCACCTAATCAAGTTTAATACCCACACTTGATTGAGTCACGTCTCCATGGAGATAACCTAATGAAGTTTCCAACCTATAGTGCTGAGTAGGGATTAGAAGAAACTGTTGCTCCCACGAGACCGATTAACATTAAAACATGGCTTTTCTAGGGCACATAAATCCTTTCAAACTGGCACACCCACCCAGTGGTCAAACCACCTCAAGAAATATCCCGAAAAGGGAGGGGTAAGGGGAATGATATGCATGAATTTTTTCTGTTGTCTTTTTCTTTCTTTTTCTGAATTGATGCAAATGTTCTAAGAAATGATCATGATGATGAAAATGCAACTATGGGATGATATTGTGAATTGCTGATTACATATGTAGAACGCAATGATCATATGTTAAGAATGTTTGTGTTTGCTTGTTGTTGTAAAAAAGAAAAAAAAATCCAAAAAAAAAAAAAAAAAAAGAAATATCCTGAGAGTCCCCTAGTCCAGAGTCCACCCAGTACAGGAACCCTTTTGGTAGCAGCGTTGACGGGGAGCTCATCACCTCCCAGGACATTCCAGTACAGTCTTTTGCACAGCTCCCAGGGGAGCCAAAGGTCTTGGGGCCCTTCCTTGAGCTCAGCAAAACTCAGCGGCCTAGAGTAGAAACCCAGAGTCTCCTAAACTGGGAATTCTGATAGCTGCTGGATGTATGTCAAGAAATTAGGTTAAAGCCAGCTTGATCCGCTCATTAACCGCCCTAACCAGACCCCACTCATACACACAGAGGCCTATTTCAAAGCTACACTGCTGACTCTCACCGCCTGCCTGCATCTGGGTGGAGTGATGCCAGTGAGATATTTTATTTATGTGCCATGCATATTTATTAGGAAGAGAGTAAATAAATTAGCTGCCTGCCATCTGCAACCACCAGCCCACATCAACTCCCCCCTCTCCTCATCAGCCTCCGGAGGGGCCATCCCAGCAAACCCCAGGACCCACACATACAAGAAAGGGGCTTCTCTAGTAGGATTTCTTCCAAGGTTTGTGCATTCCTAGAATCATGATTTTTCTGAAAGGAAATGGATGTCAGGGACTATTCTAGGCCACCTGCCAATGTCTGATCCCCCCAACACCCCTGGGGGTTGGATGGGTCGTCATCCCCGTTTTATAAATGAAGACCCTGAGGTCAGGTCACTTGGCCGAGGTCACATAATAAGTGATTGAAGGAGGGGCACTCAAGCCTCGGGGGGTCCGAAGACTCCTGGATGTGCTGGAGAAACAGGTGGGATCATGAGACAACCGCAGTCCTGGCTCTGATGCTAATTGCTGTGGGATCCGGGACTGGTCCTTGATCTCTGCTGACCTTCTCTGTCTAATGGGAAAATAAGACACGAACAGATCAGACCCCACGTGGGGCCGTGCAGAGTGGTGGGGTGAGAGGAGGGATCAAATCCCATGTGCCCCCATTCCCACACGTCCAAATCCTGAGCATAATTCATGATTCCCTGAAGCCTTCTCACTCCCCCACAACCTGCTCCAGATTGGCTGGATGAGCCTGGGTACATTGATGAACCCCCTAGAACCTATTTCCTCTTCTGTAAAATGGAAAAGCATCTGGGAGGGTGGAAGGGAGGGGAGGACTGTAAGGAAGAGGATTTCGCAGGTGTGGAAGAGTTTGTAAAACGTATACCTGGTAGGAGGCAGGTATTCAGTCTGGGTCAAGGATCTGGGGAAAGGAGGGGAACCCACAGTGCCTAATGGTGCTCCTGCATGGGGCCCAGAGAGAGTCTGTGACTTGCCCAGAGCCACACAGTGATCCAAGCCCAGGGAGTCTCAGACCATCGGCCTCCTGGCAGCAGAGATGGAGCCCAGGGCACTGAGCCCAGCATCAGCCAAGCTCAGCCTGGATCTGAATCTTTTATGAAGAGGCATAAATCTCTCCCAATCACTCCTGCCCACAGCCCGCAGGCCTTACCTCACTGCTTCTCCCTCCCTGCAGGGCCTTTTCATTAAATTGAGTGCAAAATCCGATGCAATTGCTCTTGATTTTCCCCCAGGGGCCACCTGCCACCTCCTTCCAGAGCAGTGGCAAGAACACGGGCCACCTCCAAACACACAATAGCGATTTTTACATAAAATATGCTCTTCTAAGGTGTATGGTTTAACGTCTTTGGAGCTTGCTTCCACTGGGTGCCTGGTATGGCCTCCCAACAGCCCTGAGATGTAAAACAGGCCATTTCACAGGTAGGGTGAACTCAAAGCAAACCCAAGCCCACTGACACACACACACCCCACCCCTGCCCCAATTCGGGACCAGGGGAGTTGGAGGGGAATGAAGGACTGCAGATGCACAATTACATCTCGCTTGTCCTGGGTAATTGTTAGAAGGACCAGGTATGAGTTGCAGCAAGGAGACAGGTTAGACTCGGAGGAGGCCAGAGGGCAACCCCAGCAAACTCCGCTCGGCCAGCAAACCACAGCCCCCTAACTTCCTTCGGGAGGAGGCAACAAAGACAAAAATAATAGCAGCGCTAACCCTGTGCCAGGCACTCAGCTTCACCCTAGCTCATTTAATCCGCACGTCCTCCCTGTGAGGAAGGTACTATCATTCCCATTTTACAGGGGGATATGCAGGAGTTCATTTCCTACAACGACAGAGTCAGAGGGGACAGCAGGTACCAAGCCATAGGAGTGAGAAATCAGGTTGTGCATCAGCCTACCCCCGCCCCGCTGAAAACCCTGCAAGGGTTTCCCATGACCTTCAGAAGAAACCCAAACTCCTCCCCTCTGACCTCTGCCAAACTCTCTGACCTCACTCCATTCCAGCCCCCTGCTCCCACAAAGCACAGCAGCCCCACTAGCCTCCATTCCTCAAATACGCCAGGCACCCTGCTACCTCAGGGCTTTTGCCCCTGCTGTTCCTTCCCCCTTGGAATGCTCCTTGGAATGCAGGTCTTTCCCTGGCTGGTCCTGGCACAAACATCACCTCCTCCAGGAGGCCCACCCTGACTACTCCAGTTCCCCCACCCTCACCCCCATCATCTCATCCTACTTTTTTTGTCTTCAGGGCAGCACTTCTCCCACTGGAAACTTTGATTTCTTTGTCTGCTTGCTTATCGCCCCTGTCTCCCACTAGAATGTCAGCCCCATAAAGGCAAAGACCCTGTCTTCATTATTCTATTCCTAGCAATTAGAACAGGAACCGGTGCCTGGTAGGTGTTAGTTAAACATGAGTGGAATGAATGAAAGAAGAAAAGAAAGGCTCAACCTGCAAAAGACCCAGAAAGCTCAGACCAGGGCACCGGCAGGTGAGAGGCAGCAAACACCCAGGGTCTGAGTCGGAGGCTCTGGGATGGGAGATGGCTTCTCTGAGGGAGCAGGGAGACGTCGCGGGTCTGCAGGGAGGGAGAAATGGCCTGGAACACGAAGGAAAAAGCAACACTCCAGGAGATTATGTGGTCATTAAAAATGACAAGTGTAAGAAATAACATCTGTTGGGGAAAAAAGCCTACGCAGGATTACATTACAGGCTGACAACAACCGCGGGGAAGCTGAGTCTTCCTGCAGCCTCAATCATTGGTGCAACCTGGCTGCCCAACCGTGGGGTGAACAGGTTAACAAAGCATACCCAGCACAGCCAGGCAGTGGGGCATTCTTCAGAGTTCTTAACAATCCAGAGAAATGCTGGTCCTATAAGGCCAAGCACTGAGAAAACAAAACATAAAATGGAACATGATGTGGTGTGATCGCAACAAAAATTGACTGTGGTAAAAAAAAAAAAAAAAAAAAGACTGGAAAGAAATACACCCACGTGTCCGATGGAGGCTGATTTTATTTTCTTCTTGGCTGTGATCTTTATTTTCTAAAGGGTCTGTATTTTTTGTTTGTTTTGTTTTTATTAATGAAACCAATCAACACACAACGCGAACATTCTTAATGTATGAACATTCCATACTTGGTGTGCAATCAGCGGCTCACAATATCATCGCATAGTTGTATATTCATCACCGTGATCATTTCTCAGAACATTTACATCACTCGGGAAAAAGAAATAAAAAGAAAAAAGAACAAACTCATATATATCATACCCCTTACCCCTCCCTCTCATTGATCACTAGTTAAATGGTCTATATTTAAAGACAATTGTTTGTCTAATCAGAGAGAAAGTAACTTAATTGGAAAGGACGGGGTTTGATGATTTTTTAATGATAGCAAGAGGCCAGAGAAATGCATACATATTAGTATTATACGGGGGGGGGGGTGAGGGAGATTGCATTGTCCTTGTTTACTGATGTTGCTATTTTTAATTATTTTTAAAAAGTTTAAATGTCCGATTGACATTTTATCAGTTTTTTATTTGAAATGTAAAAAAAGGAAGAATTAATGAAACTGCTTAACAGTTTAGTCCCAGCTCAGGCACTAAATTGGGCAAATTTCTTCTGCCCTCTGAGTCTCAGTCTCCTCTTCTGTAAAATGGGGTTGTAGTTTTACTCTGTTGGACGGGCTGCACCTGTGGCCCAGCTCCTAGTAGGTCCTCAGTAAATGCTGCTGCTGTCTGCCCTCTCAGGGAGGAAGATCCCAGCCCAGAGTCCTTCCAACTGCCTGCACGCCCAGCCCCTGGACAGAAAGCGGTCCCCAAACCTTTTCACTTTTGCACCCCTATCTGTAAAAAAGCATTTCATGCATTCCTCTGCAATAATGTACACTTATTACCTATAAATTACCCATGCATTTCTATATTTGCATAGTGTGGACATTATACAACATGGTCAAAAACAGAAAAAAATTAAAGCGTAATAGAATGTAAACTGAAGCTCTGAATATTTTTTTCCATTCCCTACAGTGGTAGGGGACTCGGGCCACAGTTTGGAGACTGCTGGCTTAGTCTGCGTCTCCCTACAGGAGAGAGTCCCTTGGGGTTTTAGATACTGCAAAAGTCCCAGCCAACTGATGGCACTCAGGCAAGAGTTGCTTAGAGGGAGGGTGTGGTGTAGCCTGGTTTATAGTGAAAACAACAACAACTGCAAAAAGCAAATCACTGGCACCAGAGAGCTTGCCTGACACGACCTGAGGGGGCCTGGCCTTTGCTGTGGGTGTCCGGAACATCCTCTGCCTCTCTGGGCATCATCTCCCTGCCCAGAGCCCGGGGGGGGGGGCCAGTAGGCGAAGCTGGCCCCAGTGGACCCTGAGGGAGGGCCCTTTCTGCTATTCCCAGACCCACCCCACCAGCCCCATCTGGGAGGCCGGGAGACCTACAGCAGTTTACACCCCCCGGAGGGCCCCGTCTCACTAAGACACAGCTGCACCTCCCCCACCAGCCCTCCAGGGCACCCACCAACCCAGAACAAGCTGCTCGTAAAACCCCCAGACATAAATCTTGAGGCACAGGTCCCTCAGCACAGAAGACACGCAGTAAATTCGAGGCTTCAGGGTCCCTGGCAGCGAACCTTCCTGGGAGAATTCATTTTTCACCGTAGAATAAATAATCCTTGCTGGACTGGAGAGGGAAAGCATTTGTTCATTTGGTTGAAAAATGGGTGGGCAAAGGGCACTCGCACTCTCCCCCCAAGGGATTCCCCAACTGGATTGCCAGCTCTCAGCAAGCTCCCAGCATGGGAAGAGCTTCCTCCGGGAGGCTCAGGGAGAAGGCACCCACTACCCCTGCCCCGCCGGGCCCCTCATACTCAATCCCCTCCTGCATGTCCTCCAGATCAGAAAAATGCACCAGCATAAACCCCCAGGACAAGAGAACTTCCAGACAGGAAAACCTAGGTGGCTTCCCAGGCTTCAGCCTGGCCCCTCACTTCTGGTTTAATTACTGTGACCAAGAAGTTAGGATTTAACAAATGATGATGATTACTGAATCATTACATAGATACTTCCTTTTAACCTTCTAGTATATTAGAATAGACAGGGAAATTAGGGAAATGCCTGGAAACTTCAGAATTATAAACCAGCTGCCTTGATCTCTGATAGCGATTGTGTAACGATATAGCTTTTATCTTGTGATTGTGACTTTTACCCCCCTTGTATCCCCTTATCCTGTCCTTCAACTTTAAAGTCTTGTGACACTAAAGACAGCCCCTAACATTTATTAATGAACGGCCTAAGTCAGTCCAGAACGAACCCACCCCGATTCCAAACTGCCAGATGAAGCTGGAATCAACCAAAACTGACCCACCTGTCATGTGCAGTAGCTTAAACTTTAATCTGTAAGCGATACCATAAAATTATCAGTTACTGCAGTTCAGGGAGACAGATTTTTAGGCTGATAGGTGGTCAGATTTCCTGCTTTACGCTGAGCAGTAAACTCTTTTTCTCTTTGAAACCCTGGTGTCTCAGGAATCAGTTATTTGAGCCATGGGGCACAGAACCCACGGCTTTTGATCAGAAGTAGTATCTCCACCTTGGGATAAGCCTAAGGTTGAACCAAAAGGCCCCGAGGCCTTGAACAATCAAAACCACCTCAAATGTTCAGACTTTTTGTAAAATCACATAAGTCTCACTCATAGAGAAATAAATTGCAACAGCCATTTTGGAGAGCCATGTGGCATTGGATGCTGAGACGTTCCATTTCTCAACTCCAGGCTTAGAGACAATGCTCTCTTGGTGCTGTTCTTTAGAAAGGACAAATGTTCGAATCACTGTTCCTTGTGCACAATATATCTCACCAAGAAAGAGCAAGAGGCAGAAGCACCTGATAAACCATTTGTGTAAAAAGGAGGGGGAAATGAATATTCATCGTCGCTTACATGTGCATGGAAGAAATTCCTAGAAGGATACGCGAGAAACAAAGAGTAGTGGTGACCTGTCATGAGAGATACGGGGACTTGGCAGATGGAAGACAGTTTGGAGAGAGACTTCACCAACCCCTTTTGTCGTTTTTTAATTTGAGTCACATGACACTTGAATCATCATGCCAGGCCCCAGTTGGTTTATTCTTTTTTGTGTTTGTTTGTTTCCATTTACAGCAGTGAGCTTCCTTGTCCATGGTGCCTGGGGTGGATTTTCCTCTAGGACAGATATTTAAAAAGGGAATGGCTGCGTCAAAAGGGGTGAGCACGTTGACAGCTGTCAAATTTGCCCTAAAATGGCCCTCTCCATTCACTACCAGTGAACCTCTTCTTCCCCCATGGCCTCACCCACAGTAGATGCTCCCAATTTTTAAATTTACCCTTCACATTGATACTGTGCTGTTGCTTCCAGGAGCATTTTCCAAACGGCAGTAGAATAAGTCCGGAAGATGGTGAGGTTGACCGTCTTTCCATTCACTCTCCAGCCATTTGTTTCTTCTTCCAGAAGAACTTCCTGCTCAGATCCTGCCTCCTAGATTGCTTATCTTTTCTTATTGACTTGCAGGAGATGTGAATATACCCTGGCTATTACTCACTATCAGTGATGCATGTTGTCAGTACTTTTCCTTCTGGTCTGTGGCTTGGCTTTGAACCTTGTGAATGGTTTCCTTTTGTCATAAACAACTTTTCAAATTTTCGTGGAGTCAAATTTGTCAATCCTTTTCTTCCTGGCATCTGCTTTGGGACCTTCTATGTCCTCATCTGATAAAACCCTATCCTTGCAGGATGGTTACACAGCATAGAGACCCTGCGAATAAAGCACCCAACAGGACTGAGCCAGTACCTCCAAAATGGACATTTTTAGGGTCTCCCTGCTCACCTTGCTGCCCCACTCCTCCGAACACGGCAGCCAGAGGCAGCTTTCTGCAGACATCACTCTTCTGCTTGAACAACTTTTGGCTTCCTAAAGAGGATGAAGCGCGAATTCCTTTAATGGGTAAAGTCTTCAAACACAAATGCCTCCCTGCAAGGGTTGAGCAGGTGAGTAAATGCATAAACAGGCTGCGTAGGGGAGTGTGGCAATCACACCCCTCTGCCACAGGGGACAGCAAAAATGCAAGCCCAGGTTTGCCAGAGCCTCTGAAGAAAGCTGTACATCTATATTTTTAAATGTGGAATTCCCTACCATTTAAAAATGACTGGCAACAAGATCTTTAAGCCACTGTCAGGGTCAAACAAGACCCACCTGTGAGCCAGGTGTGGCTGTAACTACCCTTGACCATCTGGACCTCACCCACCTTTCCAGAATCACCTCACACACACACCCTCCCCACCCCACCCAGCTGACATGCCAGCCACACTGCACCACTATGGATGCACCATGTTTTCCTCAGACCTGTGCTTTTTTTTTTTTTTTTTAAATTGAGTTTTTTTTTATTAATTAAAAAAAGAATTAACAAAACAATTAGAAATCATTCCAATCTACATGTACAATCAGTAATTCTTAATAACATCACATAGTTGCATATTCATCATTTCTTAGTACATTTGCATCAATTTAGAAAAAGAAATAAAAAGACAACAGAATAAGAATTAAAACAATAATAGAAAGAAAAAAAAAACAAAAAAAACAAAAACAAAAAACCTATACCTCACATGCAGCTTCATTCAGTGTTTTAACATAATTGCATTACAATTGGGTAGTATTGTGCTGTCCATTTCTGAGTTTTTATATCCAGTCCCGTTGTACACAGACCTGTGCTTTTGTACATGCTGATCCCTTCACCTTAAACACTCTTCCCTGCTTCTTTCCTTCCTGGCCAACTCTCACTTGCTCCTTAAAACCCAGGTCAGCTGTCCTCTCCAATTACCCAACCCCAGACAGAATCCCATGCTCTTTCTCTGGGTGCCCCATTACTCATGACTCCTCTGTTATCCTGCTTCTGGGGTCACAGAAAGAAACCTGGCTCAGGAGAAAGAATTCCTGGGATGAAACCCCTGCTCTGCCAACTCCCAGCAAGGGGTTCTTGAGCAAGTCACTTAACCTCTTTTTGCCTCAGTTTCCTCAATTGTAAAATGGAAATAATGAGACATACCCTTGCTCGGGTATCTGGGAAAATAAACCAAAATGATATAAGAGAAGGACCTGGCACATAGCTTGGGGCTTCATAATAGTTTGTGGAATAAGAGAACAAATGAAATAAAGAATAAATATCTCCTCAGGGTGCTCTGAAGTCAGAACCTGGAAAAATATTGCTAACTTTCTGGAAGGGAGCTTGGGATGGTGTCTAAACTCCTCTGCAAACTGCCTTGATTTTGGACAAAGCTGTGGCCCCTCTATCTTCCAGTGGCACCCACCCTGAGAAGGTCCCAGGGGTAGAGACATTCAAGGCTAAAGCCTTGGTAGGTAAACTGAGGAAGGTGAGCCAGGAAGAGTAGAGGGGACATGCAAGCTCCTCATGTTCAGAGAAACACAGAAAGAGGCAGGGAAAGAGGCAGCCACCTCTCAGGCCTCAGTCTCTACAGCTGTACCTTCTATGAGACCCAGAATTTGGTGTGGGTCCCCACATCTGGCATAGAGCAGGTGCTCAAAAAATGTTTACTGGTTGAATGGATGACTTCAACAATACAAACAAGGTTGCCTGGAAAAGTGTCAATGGTCATATATGGATTCAGTCCCTCCCCATGGCCCCTCACCTGGCCTGATCCCAGGATGGGGTCCAGTGCTAAGCTCAGAATTGGGGTGGGGAGAACCTTTAGAGAAACAGGGACCAAGCAGAGGAAGGTCCCAAGAGGCTGAGGAGGCTCAGGCACTCCCATCTCTGAAGTCTAAAGAGGTCCGAGGCCAAGATTCATGCCAGCAGAAGACCTGCCTGGACAGACACTGTCTTTCCAGCTAGTGAAAGAGAAGGGGATTGAGAGAAAGCAGGAGCCCTGGGAAGTCCTCCACTTCTTCAAACATAGTCTCTCCTCCTCATTAGATTGAAGGGACTGGGCTCAGAAAGGAGAAGGAACTTGCCCAAGCTCATCCCCCTAGGGTCTGAACCCAGGTTTAGCTGCCTTCAGAGGCTGGGCTCCTTCCACTAAATCCAGTTTACTGGATAATGGGAGCTCCTCTGCCCACCACTGTTGGGGTGCTGGATGTCAAACCTGGCTCTGGGCTTCCAGGTACCCAGCAAGTAGCACATTCCCTAACTCTCAATGGTGGTCCACACAAAGAATGAGGCTGCTGCTTCTGTTTCTCAAATGCAGTCTAGTTTCCTGTCTGATCCCCTCCTTTGAAATTCTGGCCCCATGCTCCAATGGCTCTGACTGCTGCCTGGGTTCCCCCTCCCAGACAAAGCCACACTGCTGTCACCATTTGACTGGGGTCCTCTCCACAGACTGAGCACATGGGGCCACCGGAATCTCAGTTCATGCACAGCTCGGTTACCCAGTTTTAGGCAACCCTGCCTGTCCTTCAATCCAGCTATTGGGGAGAACAGCTTTCATTTTTGCTTTTGACTTCATGGGAGAATAATGATTTCCATCATGGAAAAAACAATCCCTGGAGGACACATTGGGTCCAAAAGCTGCTCTCAATTCTGCCTTTAACTTGGTGCCTTACCTGGCTCCTCTGGCATGGGCTGAGGATCCTTCCTGCTGGGTTCCCAGAGCCACTAACCCAACTGGTCACCATTACTCCTGCCTCCAGCAACTCAAAAGATCATATGAGACCAACTTAAGACCATTTGTCATGTGCGCTGATTAAGCCTCATTCAATGTTGACCCAATAGGCAAGAATCATTCACAGAACAATAGTACCTACTCAGGATGCATCCAGCACTCCTTCAATTCTTCCAGGATGACCCTGGAAATGGATTTATGGCAAGAGATGAGCAAGGATGCCATTGCAGCCAACATAGCACATTTCCCAAATACTTTGGAGGCCAAAGTCATCCAGGGTTTCTCAATAAGGAAGCTGTCAAAAAGGGGTGGAGAGTACTTCATTGGGCAAGACTGCTCTGCAAAGGCCAGAGATTTAGCATCCCTAACCGTTTCCCACTAAATGCTAGTAGTACTGCAATTATGGTGATGACTCAAAGGCACCCCGCCCATGTCCGAATGACCCTAGTTGACAGAGCCACATTCCAGTTCAACCTTTCAAGCCACACTGCCAATGAAAGTTCATCCAGGCTTTATTTATACGCCCCTAATGATGGGGAGCCCAAACCTTCTTAAAGCAGCACAGCCCATTCTGGCCCAACCATGGCCAAGACAAAGCTCTTCCCCACCAGCTGCTGGGACTTGCCTCCCTGTGACTCTTCTCTCCCAGTGGGACTCAGCTCAGCCATGTGGGCCCCTGGCCTGCCTGCTCTCTCCACCCTGGAAGGCTCTCAGGAGACCTGACCTTCCCCCTACCCCAAGAATGATCTGCACTTCCACCTGCTGCTCACGGGGTGGGCTCTCTGCCTTCCCCACACTCTGGCCTGGTGTGTCCCCTTACCAGGGTAGCAGGGAAGTTTCACTGTCACTGTTGTGCTAAATACTGACCCAGACTGTGCTGGGAGCCAAGAAGCCCTGATCTTCATTCAGTCCCTGCCCTGCACTCTGGGGACATGGGTCAAACCAGCCTGGTGGGGAGGAGACCAGGGGTAGGCAGACTCAGGGTAAATCTCCAGGGAGTCCTGGGTCTCCAGTCACACCCAGGGCAGAGGCTGAGAACAGATATGACACTCAGTGACCATCTTCTTTCCGAAGGGATGGAAATGCTCCCTCACTTTGCAGTTCCCAAAGAGAGATGGGAATCAGTTTCCTGGGAGCAACAGTCTGCATGCGTGGGAATCCTAGGGAAGGAGCTGTGCTCAGCTCGGGTTGGGGCGCGACAACTCAGGTTGCCAAGGACAAGCAAAAAACCCCACAGAAGCCATATTGAAGCCCAAGCCCCCATCAGGTTCACAGCGGTTAAAGACAATGACCCTGGAGCCAGACTGCCTGGGTGCAAATCCCAGCTCGGCCTCTTACCTGCTCTCTGCCCTCAGGCAAAGTCACTTAACCTCTTTGCCTCAGTTTCCTCACTGGAAATGTGGGGACAATAATAGTACCTACCTCATAGGATTGTTCTGAGAAATAAAACGGCTAGTACATAAAGTTCCTGCTCCAATATCACCCTGCAGCGCACTTCCATTTCCCCAGGGGCTTCCACTGGAACAAAGCCCTCCACGCTTTTCAAAACACTTTCTCTTCCGTCTTATTTCATTAGATCCACACAGTATCCTCCTGGGACAGGACTGTTTACCAATTTTCCTGGGAGGAAGAAACTGAGGCCCAGATGGGTGGAGAAAGTCGCCGTGGGGAGTTACAGAGTCATCTTCCTGGATCCTCACAATAACTCTACCTAGAGACTGTTAATGCCCCCATTTTACAGAGGAGAAAAGTGAGGCTCAGAGAGGCAAAGTCATTCACCCAAGGTCACACAGCTTAAAAGCAACTATGCTAGAATGGGAAGGTTTGTCCAGGGAACAGCATGGGGTAGGGTGGGAATCGCATACAAGGCAGGGAGAAGCTGTTCAGCTCAATGGTGAGCCCCATGCAAACCAGAAACGCAGACCTAAGTCATTTCCCCTCTCCAAGCCTCATGGGACCACTGTGAGGTCAGGATGTGAAAGCTTCTGGCAGAGGGCCTGGCTTACAGCTGGTGGTCAACAGAGTCAGTTCCTCCCCTGCCCCTTTTCCTTTATTTCATTCACTGCTCACTTAGTGAGCACCCGCTATGTGTCAGGCCCTGTGCTGTATACTGCAGACTCTCAGATGATCACATGGGGTCCCTAACCCCAGAAAGCTCTATATGGGGTGCAGGAGACAGAGGAGCAAATCTATAGCTGCTCCCCAACAGCAGAGGGGCCAGAGAGATTACTTCTGCCAGGTTGGGGAGATAACAGGAAGCCGCACCTACAGGTCTGAACTTGGAGTCAAGAACTAGAAGAAAAAGAAATTTGCTGGGTGAAGGAGAAGGTCAAGAAGAGGCACCCCAAATAAGGGCAAGCAGCCTGAGCAAAGGTGGAACTGAGTGAGGTCTGTGGAAGGATTAAAGAGGGGAAAAAAGGTTACTGCAGCCAGATCACAGAGGTCTTGAATGCCAGAGGCCTCAAACTGGGGGCTCAGGATGAATCCACCTCCAAAAAGGGATTTCTTTGACCCTCAGAACATTTTTGTTTGAATTCATGGTGAACGCTTTAGAGTTATATTATATAGATACATTATATAAAACTTTGGATCTTAAGCGTTTCTGGAAATATCAGAAGATCTGATAGGCTGAATCAGAGCTCCCACAAGGCCTGTACTCTCTGGTTCAACTCTGCCCCACATCCCCCACCCTTCACTCCCTTAGTCCCCAGACATTTATTGAGCAGCTCACACATGCCAGGCACAGTGCTAGTTACTGGGGTACAGTGGACAAGTCACAGCCTTTGTGACACTTGCATACTAGTGGGTGAGACGTGATAAACAAATAGGGAACATAAAGTCAGGCAATGCAAAGCCCTGGAAAGCAAAAGAAAATTAAGGGGATAAAGAGTTCCTCTTTTAGATGGGATGGTCAGGAAAGGCCTCTCTGAGGAGGAGACATTTGCATAGCTTTTTTTTTTTTCATTTTCAAGATTTATTATAGAGCTACAATAATCAGGACTGGGTGTTACAGGTAGAGGGTTAGACACATAGATCAATGGGACAGAACAGAGAATGCAGAAGTAGACCCACACAATATGCCCAAATGATTTTTTGTTGTTGTTGTTGTTGCAGCTTCATTCAGTGTTTTAACATGATTACTTTACAATTAGGTATTATTGTGCTGTCCATTTTTGAGTTTTTGTATCTAGTCCTGTTGCACAGTCTGTATCCCTTCAGTTCCAATTATCCATTATCTTACCCTGTTTCTAACTCCTGCTGGACTCTGTTACCAATGACATATTCCAAGTTTATTCTCGAATGTCGGTTCACATCAGTGGGACCATACAGTATTTGTCCTTTAGTTTTTGGCTAGACATTTGCATAGCTTTAAATGAAGTGAGAGACTGAATCATGTACATATAAGGTGGGAAATCATTCTAGCAGCAGTAAGTGCAAAGGCCCTGAGGCCCTCTTCATTCACCTTTTGGGAATCTTGCCCCTGCAGGCACTTAAGTGTGAGACTTCTGACAGAAGCAATGGAGAACAATGGGCAACTTATAAAACAGGTGAAAGCAGCTGCAGATGTGCATTTCAGATTGAAAAATCTCTCACTGATGGTGAGTGAGGCGTGAGAGGTGGGGGGACTGGGTGGAGGGCCCAATAGGATTGTTTCCAATGGGCAATAAGGATAACACGGAAGAGGCAGAAAAGGTGCATACATGGCGCATTAAAACCTGAGCCCTGGGACAGAGAAGCCAAGAGCTGGAGCAGGGAAATCCTCATCCCCTTGCTCACCAACTGCGTCATCAACCAAACCCTGCAAAGTGGGAGGCAGAAGCCGGGGAAGAGAGACCAAGCATGCTAAATCTTCTGCAGTTCTAGAGCTGGGTTTTCTGATTTCCAAGCCTACCTGGGCTGCTGCTTTAGAAAGACAACTGCAAAGGAATCAGGTTTGATGTTTTTTTGTTATTTTTTGCTTTCCTACTCTCTTTCTTAGCAAAATTAGAATATAGATTCCCTGTCCTTTTACCCAAAAAATGGGAGACAAAGAGACATTATTATTTTTAAAAAGGAGAGGGGAGAAAAAACAACCTACAATATTATCCCATCCTCCTTAGCTTGGGAACAATATTATCCCATCCTCCTTAGCTTGGGAACGGGGTGGTGCAGAGGGAGGGTGCATTTCTCCACGCTGACATCATATTCCACGTCACCGGGAATAACTTCCGCCATTCAAAGCTTCATTTGCATTTTTGGAGGTGCAGGGAGACATTTAAAATCAGCCCTGGTGTTGACATTGCAGTCATTAAAACCAAACAAAAGATCCCTTCCCAAGTCTGGTTCGTTCTTCTTAAATTTATCTGGGCCCCACTACCTGATTTAAGGCAATGAACAGATGTTTCACAGCATGAAGCACATAAACTCCAGATGCCGCTTTGTTCAACACGCGCACATGCACTGGCAACCATACACACACACACACACACACACACACACACACACACGCACACGCACCCAGGACTCGGGACAGCAAACACTCACGGCTCCCCTTCCGGCACTTGGCGTGCCCACATGGACCATTTGTAACCTCTGCCTGCAGTTCTGACAGATGAGCAGCGGGAGTGAGTAGCCAATCAAATCCCGCCCTGTCGTCTTCCTGTTGTCTCCTAGGTAACCGGCACAGGGACACATCAGCTAGCTGGGTACCACACACACACACACACACACACACACACACACACACACAATCATGCTCCCCTAAAAGTCCGAAACTGCAAAGATACTGGGTGTGCCTTCAGAACCCTGGACAGCTCCCCTGGTGGCATGAGTGCTTTCGGAACCCTGGACAGCTCCCTGTGGTGGCATTCAAGGCGTTTGACTTCTGTCTCTTGCTGCCTCATTCCCCAGCTTTCCCATCTCCACCCCTTTACTCATGCCATTCCCCTGCCTGGAATGTCTCTCCCCACTACCATCTTCAACATTCAAAAATCTTACTCAACTTCAGAGGCAGCTCAGGTCCTTAACACTCCAACAGTTTCCATCATAGAATAAAAACCACACTCCTTCCCATGGCAGACAAGGCCTTACGTGATCTGACCCTCCTCAATCTGTGTCCTCACTCTCACTCTCCTTCCTCACTTCTTTCTCTTCCTCCAACAGGTCAATCGGGCCCTTCCCAAACTACACCCCTGCAAGCCAGGGTTTTCCTGTGTATTCGCTGTTCCTTCTTTCTGCCTGGATGTCTTTTCTGCATCTCTCTTGGCATGGGTGGGCTTTCTCATGCTTTATTTTTGCAGGGGCAGGGGATGCATGGTCTGGGAATCAAACCCAGGTCTCCCACATGGAAGGTGAGCATTCTACCACAGAACCACCAGTGCACCAATTTTCTTTCATTCTCTAGTCTCAGCTTAAAAGTTACCTCCTCAAAGAAGCTTTGTCTGACCACCCTATTTAAAGAAGCCCTCCCCCAAAAGACCCTCCACTACATCACCCTGTTTTAGTGCGTTGTTGTATTCATAGCACTTCTAACTCCGAAACTATCTCATGCATATTTATTTGTTTGTTTCTTCTTCATCTCCCCCTCTGGAATGCACACTTCATTAGATTGGGTCTTTGTCTCATTCGGGGCTCCATCCCCAGCATCCAAAACAGAGCCCAATAAATATATGCTGAAAGAATAAAAAGTCATTTCCTCTTTGTTTGCTTCTGTACTTCCCCATCTCTCTAATAAAAAAAGGTAGACGTGATGACTTCTATTAACCCTCCTGGCTAACATTCCGAGAGTCTATTAGAGAGCAGAAAGGACCGGCATAAGGAGGAAAATTAATCAGGCCTCACCGCAGGAAGAATCTGCCGACAGAAATCTGACCTTCAGGACTGGGTCACAGCGCCCTCTCCCTAAAAGGAATTCGCTGCTGCCCTTGGTCCCAAGTCCCCCAAGCACCAGGCACCTTGAACCTTTGTCATGCAAGGGGCTGGGGCTTTTTGAGGCTGAAGCCTGACTTTTATTTTTTGGATCCCACACAGAGGCATGCAAGAGCCAGCAGTAGCAGGGGCTCAAGAAGTGTTTGCTCAATAGAGGAATGAATGGCAGAAAATGTGTCACCATCTACAGAACCACAAAAGTCAAGGTGCAGACTCATTGGAACACAAGTGCGATGCACACACACAACTCAAAAACACCGTGAGGCTAGAATCACAGAGTCCCCCAATTCCAGTGGCTGTATGGGTCTCTCTTCAAGGGACATGTCTACTACTTTAGGTTCTAAAAACTGTTGTGGAGTGACCCCAATATGTGTGCTGTGTAAGTGTGTGCTGAGCATAAACTGCAAACAACCTCATCGGGAAAATCCAGGCTGTGGACTCAAGTAGCCATATGGTGGACACAAGCCAACTGGATCCCCAAATGCTAGAAGTGGTGAGCTTCAAGTCAGCCATCACACTTCCGAAAATTCACTCTGAGTCAAGTTATCCACTGACCAATGCACTAGATCATTTCCAAAATCTGTAGTAAAACAAGATCAGTAAAGGAAAAGCAGGACTAGTGTTTCTTGAGCACCTACTATGTGCTATGCCCTGTACATTTATCTTAACACTGACTCTTCATGACCACCCATGAAGGTTATCATTCTCATTCGATAGTTGGAAAAAAAAAACCAAACTGAAGCTCAGAAAAATTAAATAGTCTGCCCAAGGTCACCCAGTTGGCAAGCAAAGGGGCCTAAGATAGGGACGTGGGTCTGATCTCCAAGCCCACTCTTCTTTCCCCAGGACCTTAAATTACACAAAAAGGTAAGCAGAGTTGCTGGCTGAAGCTGCATGGCCCATCTCTGCCCCTCTCTCACTCAGCCACTCTCCGGCATGTCTGACCTCCCATCATGAGCCTCTTAACTGGATCTGCATCTCAGAGCCTCTCATTTGAGACCCAGCTCACGGGAACCGATTTCCTGTGGCCCTGAGAAGGCCGGGGATTTTGTCCTTTTAAAATAGTAATTTCCTGCCAGTGCGGGTGGATGCACCAGCCACCCTCTGATTCAGTGCTGAGCTCAAAGATCAATCCCAATGAGGATTTTCCAAGGAAAACTCAAATGCTAGGTGCCTCCAGGCATTGAGGGAGGGAGAAGCATCCTCTTCCCAAGACTTGCGGCCAGTGGGGAGGGGGGGCGGGGAGGGCAATGCACTATAGGATCACAAGACTCACATGGACCCTTATACACTGCAACTTATGCCTCATACACACCCCACACAAGTCTTGAACTCACAGCCCATGTGCCTCACACATCACACGTGCCTCACATGTGAATCAAGCATGCCACCCACACAGCCCATGCATGTCACACATGTGCCATGCACACAGCTCACACATGCCTCACACACACACACAGGAAGGAGGGTGAGGGGCAAGAATGCAAAGCCCTCCCTCTCAGAGCACTACAAACTCCCATTGCCAAGCCTGCTCTGGGCTGTGCACTCATTTCATCCATAGAAGAGAATCAGCCAAAGAGGTATTAGACTCTCCTTTACAGAGACAGAAATTGAGCCTCCGAGGGGCAATAACTTGTCCAAGATCACACAGCGTGCCTGGGACTGAGCTGCCCCATTTCCTGACAGGCTAGCCTGGTGGCCTCCTGGCTTTGTGAAATTTCCTTTTTAATTTCCTCCGTTCCTAAGTAGCAGCTCCACTAAGTAGGGGTACTCCTGTTAGACCATCACCACCACCCCTTTATGACAGTACTATCCACCTGCTCCTACTGCAACACTGGGGAAGGAAACCTGGGTACCCTCCTTGCCCTAAACCTGCCCCAACACCACCAAGTGAGGTCAGAGGGGGGTAGAGAGTCTGTCCCTGTAGCTGGGCAGAAATGAAGGCCTGTCAGGGTCTTGGGGACACCCGCTAAGGCTGAATGGGTCTAAACAAGACCTTCTACAGCTCAGCTCCCAGACACACAGGACTGCAGTGGGGGGCGAGGTGACAGAAACTGCTTGGCCCAGGGGACAGGACAGAAGAGACAGGGACTGCCTCTTCCAATTCCATTCATCACACTCCCACAGGAGCTTCCAGTCTGGGGTGGAAATGGATCCTTTCTCATAAGGCTGAACTGGTCCAACTGGGGGAACAGACTGGAAGGAAGGGGGAGAGCCGTGGAATTCCCCAAAAGCTTGGGGAACACAGGGACTTGGGTTCCCATCACGACCCCATCACCTAATGGCTGTGTGACCTTGGCAAGAAGCTTCACCTCTCTGAGGTTCAGGAAAGACTACGGACCTCCTGAGAGGGTGGGTGTGAAGGTTAAAGGCAAAGGCAGGTAGATGGGAGGGCACCCAGCACCCCACAAGGCGCCTGCAGATCCTCCATCATGCCCCCTCGCCCAAAGTGAGGAGAGGGGTGGGCTGCGGCCATTCCTCACACGAGCCCCATTCATAGTTCTGGCAATTCCTAATTAGCACCAAACCCAAACTTTCCTCAGCGGCTGCAGGACCCGGCGCGGGTCCTCGCTCCTCCTCCCTCTGCCTACAAGATGTTCACACAACAGGTCCAGCGGGTGGGAGCAGCCTGCAGGCGGCCCGGGGCGGAGGGGGTGGCGCCGCAGCGCTGCGGCAGGGGGTGGGCCTGGGCAGGGGGCGGCGCGGCCGGGTCAGCCCCCCCTTCCCCCTTCACACACCGCCTCTTAGCAACTTTGAGGAACTATGGACTCCAGGTTCGTGCCGGGGTGCCACCAGGCGTGCAAGGAAAGTTAGGTTTCTGGGTGTGCAGCCTTGGGGTCCAAGGACCTCTTTCGTAAGCGCCGGGCACATCCTGGCCCCAGGCCAGCTCGCGGGGAGCCGGGAGGCACGTGGCAGCCGCGCCGACCCAAGGCACGCTCCGGGAACCAGCCTCGCGGGCCGGTCCGAGAATGCGCCCTCGAGGCTTCGGACCCTTTGTTCCAGCCCCTTGCGGTCACCTTGCCCCGGGTCCCACCTCCGCGCGTCCGGTGGAGACCCGCCCCCACCCCCACCCCCACCCCGCCGGCTTTCCCGGAACCCAGGCTCGGCTCTGGACCCTGTGTCCTGCGGTGACCCCTTCCAGCGGCCCCCGCTACAGGGCGCTCCGGGCTCCCCGCGCCTCGGATCTCGCCGGCCGCCCCTCGCCCCCTGCAGTGCCCCTCACCGGACGCCCCCGAGGTAGAAGCTCCGGGCCGGTTCAGCCCCGGGTCGGCCCTCGGCTCCCGGCGACGCGCCGGCTGCGCACCGCGCCCGGGCAGCGACCGCGTCCTACCTTCGTCCGGCAGCCGCTGCAGGCAGAGCGCGAGGTTCCTCCGCCAGCCGCGCATCCCGGCGGCCGCCCTGCGGCCCGGCCCGGCCTGGCCAGCGGGGTCCCGGCCGCGGCCCCTGGCCCGGCCCCGGCCCCGCCCCCGCCGGACCGGGCGGCGCAGCGCAGCGCTGGGGAGGGCCCCGGGCCCAGGGCGCCGCGGGCATGGGCGGCCGCGCAGGGTGGAGAGGGTGCCGGGCGGCCGCCAGGCGCTCCGCTCCCGCTCCCGAGCCCGCGGCTGAGCAGCGACTCTCCCGGGAGAGCGCGCGCTTTCCGGGCGCGGGGGGCGGGGCGGGCCGTCGGGGGCGGTCTAGAGAAGGGGGGCTGCAGCGGGACCCCGAGGAGTCTGAGCCGTCTCGTCCCCTCCTTATCCTCCAGCGGGCCCACTCACGCACCGTGTCCCGTCTCCCCACCCCCAGTGCCCTCCCACCTGCAACCTAATAAAGCTAATCACCACCAGTCAGTGAATGAATGAATGTGTGAAGAAAAGGGTGAGCGAATGAATGAATAAATGGGTGTGTGAGGGAGTGAATGAGTAAATGAAGGAATTAGTGAATTAATTGAGTGAATCAATGGGTAAAGGAATATGAGAATAAGTGATTGGATACGCGAATGAATGAGTGAATTAATAAATGAATGAATGAATGGGTAAAGGAATGTGAACGTGGTGATAGTCAATCAGTGGATGGATCACTGAGTCACTGAAAGAGTGAGTGCCTCCTGGCCTCCCGACTGTAAGAGGTAAAGGGGGTCCAGGACCCTGCGCCGGAGCCCTCATCGCAGCCCGGGGAAGCAGGTCACAGGCTTGCATCTTGCAGATGAAATGAAGGGAACTGAGAGGGAGTAGGACTTGTCTAGGGATATAGCGCAAAGACTGGAATCAGGGTAGAGAGTGAAGTCTGTCTGACTGTAGGCTCTGTCTGCTGCACCTAATCACAGTTCCCTGGTCTCCAGTGGCAGCCATTGAACTCACTAGGTCTCAGAGGCTGTGAGAAAGAACATTCCATGGAATGGGCATGAGGCTCCTATCCTCAGAAGTCAAATTTGCTTCCTCCATGGCAATGGATGAAAAGATGGGTTGTGCAACCGAATAACGGAGCACTACCCAACCATAAAAGACAGGAGGACATTCACTGGGTACTAAAGTGAAGCCATCTTAGAGCTCTGCTGTTACGTGATAAAAGCAAAGTGAAGAACAGTGTTTATACAGCATGCAGAAAAAAGAAGGCAGGCTCTACGTACCTATTTGCTCCAATATGTGGGAAAATATCTCTCATGGAGACACTGGTCCCCTCCAGAAGAGAAGTCATGTGGCTGGGGGCATGTGGCAGCAACTAATATCCTTTCATTGGATCCCTTTTTTGTGCCTCTTGAAATTTCAAGCCCTGGAAATGCATTACCCATTCAAAAATTAATTAATTAAAGTTTTTAAACCAGGGAAATTTTAAAACAATGCTGAAAAACACATATATTATCATCAAAGCTGCTCCCTCTTGCCTGGTCAGGTCAGCCTGTCTGCCCTCCCTCCCACATCTGGCTCAGAGAGGGGAAATCTTGCTCTTCCACGGCAAAATTGAAATGGGAAGGCTGATGGTCAGCACAGAGCACACACTACCCTGGGTATGGGGAGGAAAGCAATCGGCCAGCAGGAAGAAGCATTGGATGAGCAGATGAGAAGGCTTTCCCTTGGATCCAGGGTTTGTCTGCTTTTAGCTGTGTGTCCTTAGGCAGCTCATTTTATCCCATTGAGCCTCCCCATCTGCAAACTAGGGATCATCATAATGTCCTAATGGGGTCTTGCAAAGGTGGAGCCAGTTGCCAGGATTCCAAAAAAGGAGCTCGGTGGTAGAATCCCAGGCATGTGATATCATCAGTGAAGCTATCTAAATCCTGACCTTCAGAAGTGCCCTTTGTAAGGAAGGATAAGGGTAAGTTTTTTATGTGATCTTAGATCTCCAATAAATCTGCAAAGTTGGAATAATTAGCCCCATTTAACAAATGAGGACACTGGGGCTCAGAGAAGTCAAGTGCTTTGTCCAAGGTCACAGCCAGGAGTTGGCAGAGCAGGCATTTGAACCCAGATCTGCATTCCCAAACGGCGTTGCCCACACAGCCCAATTGATATCCTTACCACTCATTCGTACTTCTTAAGACCCTGGGATGGGGTCACTTCCCAGCTCCATATAAACCTTAAATTGTTCATCACTGAGGTAAGGAGGGCACAAGCCCGGGGCTTGGGCTGAGGGAGGGGCAGATCAGCGCACAGGCCCCAAGCCTGCAGAGTGCTGACTCCAGAACTTGTCTTAATGGCGGTGAACAGCAGAATTGTGAATCACTTCTGTCACCTGCCCGATTGATGGTCTCCACTGCCAGGGAACCCGCTGCTTAGAAGGATGACAGAGCTGGAATCACTGGCAGGAGAGGCACAGATCCCAGAGCCAAGAGCCGGAGGCCGCAGCCAAAGCGGCCCAGCAGGAGGTCCTCAGGACTGGTGCCCTATAACCCGGATTCTGAAACACTTCCTGGGTACCTGAACCCTCTTTGGTGGTAGGATAGGTACAACCAAGTCTGCTGAGGCAGGGGTCTCCAAGATGAGGAGCCAAACCACTGGGTGCGAGAAGGAAATAATATTCGTTCTCTTGCTATTTTGTTTATTAGGTGAAAAAAAAAAAAAGAGGAAGAAAGTAAGCTTTACCAGTATGTGATATATGGATTGACAGTTGTCTGTATATTCTATTTATAAATATATATGCATTTTGGGGATACATGCTCCCAAATTGTCTTACCAATGGTAAGAAACTTTTGTGTGAAATCACAAAAGTTCAGAGAAGCCTGTGTGAAGACAATCACAACCATACAAGCTGGCCCTCTGGAAGGGAGCTTCCAGGCATGCATGCTCTAACTACTGCTCTGCTGACATCGGGAGTTTCATGACTTTCTTCCACGCCCATAAGCCTCCAGAAAAGCCTTTGTTTTCTGGTTCAGGCTCCTGCACAACCTGTCAAGGTCTCATACCTAACTGCTCTTTTCAAGCTCTGTGTCTGGGACTGGCCTCCCCATTATCTGAGATTTTACTCTTGGCTCCTTCCCTGATTATTGCTATTAGAAAATCAGTATTCAACATTTTTATTGTCTTTCCCCTTGCAAAAAAATAATTCAAACATTCCCATCTGGTCTACCTGGAAGCAGCATTGAGCATTGAAAAAGCAATTTGAACCAGTCCTGGGTTCAAATTCCAGCCCCACCATTTGCTCCTTCACTGCTTTCGAGACACTGAACTTTATGCTGAGTATAGGTGATTTGGACAAAATCCTTGTTCTTAACAAATTTATATTCTAAGGGAACAGCTTGTTTGCTGCATGACCTCGGGCAGGTCTCTTCATCTGGCCAAGCCTCAGTTTACGCATCTGTGAAGGGGACTTCATAACCCCCACCCTTGCAGTGTGGCTGTGAGGAAAAGAGATAAGAATGCAAATGGCTCGGGACATATGATAGAAAGCATCTATTATGGGTTCATTGTGTTTCTGCAGAAAGATATGTTGAAGTCCAGCACCTGTGACAGTGAACTTATTTAGATACTATTGTCTTCGCAGATGTATTCAAATGAAGATGAGGTTGTGCTGAATTAGGGTGGGCCCAAATCCAATGATGGTGTCCTTATAAGAGGAGAAGACAGACAAGGCAGCCATGTGGAGACAGAAGCAGAGAATGAAGTTAGGTTGCCAGCCCAGGTGTGCCAGAGGCCACCAAATTCCGGAGGAAGGCGTGGAACAGATTCTTCCCAAGAGACCCCAGCAGGAGCACATCCCTGCTGATACCTTGATTTCAGACTTCTAGTCTCCAGAACTGTGACACAACACATTTCTGCTGTGGTACTTTGTACAGCATCCTGGAAGCATAGAACTGGAAGGAACCTCAGTTCAATGCTCTTATTCTATAGCTGATGACAAAGGCAGATGAGAGAGACGAGCACTTTATTTAAGTCACTCAGTGTGCCAGTTTGAATCTGTGGTAGACCCCAGAAAAGCCATGTCCTTTAATCCTCATTCAGTATTGCCAGCTAGGAGCTTCTTGATTGTTTCCATGGAGATGTGAACCCCCAATTGTGGGTGGTAACTTTTGATTAGATGGAGATGTGTCTCCACCCATTCAAGGTGGGGTTGCTTACTGGAGCCCTTTAAGAGGGAACCATTTTGGAGAAAGCCACACATCCACGAGAGCCCACACAGCTAGAGACCTTTGGAGATGGAGAAGGAAAATGTCCCTGGGGGAACTTTATGAAACAAGAAGCCTGGAGGAGAAAGCTAGCAGACGTCACCATGTTCACCATGTACCTTTCCAGTTGAGAGAGAAACGCTGAACTTCATCGGCCTTTCTTGAGTAAAAGTAACATCTTGTTGGTGCCTTACTTAGGACATTTTTATAGACTTGCTTTAATTGGGACATTTTCACCACCTTAGAACTGTAAACTTTCAACTTAATAAAGTCCCCCTTTAAAAAGCCATTCTGTTTCTAGTATTCCAACAGCTTTCAAACTAGAACCCGCAGTGAGGAGGGACAGGGTAAGAACTGGGGCCCAGCCATCCTCTCTTGTCCCTCTTCCCTTGAGGCTAAGACTGCCTGCATACCTCGTCCAGAGCTGAGGAGGCCCATCATAGTCTAGGGTGGAAAGTAAAGTGTTCTGACCTCGGAGGCTACCCTTCACCCTCTCACCAGCCAGCAAAGCTGGAAGCGGACATCTCTTTCCTCACCCCATGTAGTGGTTTGAAACTGTAAGTATCCCAGAAAATCCATATTCTTAAAGCTAACCCATTCCCATGGTGTGAACCTACTGTAGGTAGAACCTTTTGATGAGGTGACTTTGGGTAAGATGTGGCCCAGGGTGAGTCTTAATCCTATTACTGGAGTCCTTTATAGGAGAATGAAATGCAAACAGGAAAACAAGCCATGGAAGCAAGAAGCTGAACTCAACAAAGCCCAGAAGACAAGGGATAGACCAGCAGACGTCGCCCCGTACCTTGCTATGTGGCAGAGGAGCCTAGGATTGCCACAGCTAGTCTTCAAGAAGAAAGCATCACCTTGATGATACCATGATTTGGACATTTTCATGGCCTCAACTATAAGCTAATAAATCCCCATTGTTAAAAATAAAAGCCCAAGCCATGTCATGGTATCCACCTTAAGCAGCCTTGGAATCGAGAACCCCCAGTAGTCACTGGGGGAGAAATCTTACCTTCATCTACCTTTTAGAAGTAGCAGCATCTAAGATCTAAGGTTTTGGCCAGAGCAAGGGCTTGGAAACCCCAGGCCACATTTGAGTTTCTTGGAAACGACTATTCTGTAAATATCAGTTCAGCCTCAATTGTTCAGAAAAGCGACCCAGCACCATGTGGGGAGGGGCTGGAGAGCAGGATGTGGACGCCAGGATGAGCTTTTCTTTCACCATCCCCTGCAATTCAGCCCTTGCCCTGAATCTGTACATCTCACTCAGCAAAACAGAAGCCTGGTAGTGCTCCCATCCTCTTCTTAGAAGGCCTTTTAGTGAGCGTTCTAGTTTGCTAGCTGCCGGAATGCAATATACCAGAAATGAATGGCTTTTAAAAAGGGAAATTTAATCAGATGCTAGTTTACAGTTCCAAGGCCAAGAAGATGTCCCAATTAAAACAAATCTATAGAAATGTCCAATCAAAGGCATCCAGGGAAAGATACCTTGGTTCAAGAAGGCCGATGAAGTTCAGGGTTTCTCTCTCAAGTGAGAAGGCACGTGGCGAACACCGTCGGAATTTCTTTCTCAGCTGGAAGGGCACGTGGCGAACATGGTGGCATCTGCTGACTTTCTTGTGGCTCTACAAAAGGGGCTCTCTCCAAAATGTTTCCTCTTTTAAAAGATTCCAGTAAGCAACTCCACCTTCAATGGGTAGAGACACACCTCCATGGAAATCATCTCATCAAAAGTTTCCACCCACAATTGGGTGGGTCACATCTGCATGGGAACAATCAAATGCTCCCACCCAGCAATACTGAATGAGGATTAAAGGACAGGGCTTTTCTGGGATCCACCACAGATTCAAACTGTCACAGTGGGCATGCTCTTGGAGATCTCACTCTTCTGCCAGCTTAAGGGGCTCACCAAAGGATGATTCTTTATACCCCAAAGAGGAATCTACCCTGGGAGTCCCAGAATATGTAATTTTCTCCATCTTGATACAGTTGTGGAGGAGGTTTTACACTTTCTATAGAAAGGGACACCAGGAAACTCCTTGCTTACCTGACCCTTAGTTCAGCTCAGTGTCTATGGTTGTACTTAATGTCTCAAGAGAAATATCTTTCAATAAGCAGACTCCATACTTGAGATGCGGCTAGAAATGCCATCTCTGTTCCCAGGTTCTGATATTCACTCCTCATATTTGCTCAGTTTTTTTTAAACCAATCATGGTCTTTTCTTCAAAAACCATGAGAACAATGGAGGATACACATACTGTATTATTGCATTTATACCAAATTCCAGAAAATGCGAACTAATCCATAGTGACAGAAAGCAGATCAGTGGCTACTTGGGGATGGAGGGGTAAGGAGAAAAGAAAGGAAGGGGCACATGAAAATTTGGAGGAGTGACGGATATGCTATCTCTTTTGATTGTGGTGATGGTTTGCAGCTGTATACATATTTGATATAAAAACTTATATTGTACATTTCATGTACAGTTTATTGTACAACAGTTATGCCTCATTAAGGCTGTTAAAAAAGAAAACAGGGTTAATCACCCCATTTCATAGATGACAAAACTGACGGTGAAAGTGGAAAACTGACTTGTTGAAAGTCTTGTGAAGGGTGCATGGGTGGTTCAGTGGTAGAATGCTCGCCTTCCATGCAGGAGACCCGGGTTCGATTCCCGGACCATGTACCATCATCACCACCACCACCACCACCACCCCAAAAAGGTCTTGTGATTAAGAAAGAAGGCAAGACTTCTGGGAAAATGACAGAATAGAATAGGCTGAGTTCACCCCTGCTCCAAGGAACAACTAGAGAAGAGACAGATAAACAACTGGGACAGCAGTTCCACGGTGCGAGTGACCAGAGAGGGTTTCCTATACTATATAGGGAGGTCCTGGCTGAAAAACCAGAGAAAATGGGATGGAGAGAATGGGGTGAGTGTGCTTGGTCTTGATACGACCTGGGCAAGAGGTGGCATGCTGGAAGGAGCAGGTTCTGAAGGAGCAGGGCCAGCCTCCACACCTAACATGGGAGATCTTCCCTCTTAGCTCCATAGCTGGGGAGCTCCCACGGGAAAGCTGGAAGCCAGCAGACTTGGTTTGCCTTTGCACAGTGACCACCCAACCAGTGCAACCCCTGAGAAAGGCCACTGTGGTTACATTTTATATATGTAATATGTGGGTGCCTGGTTTTGGGCAGAGAGTTGGGGGGGAGGTAGCCTCTTTTTGGGAGGAGGGGGAGATGCAGCCGGTCTGACAGCAGGTGATTAAAGAGACTAGATTGGGTCCCCCTACCACTTCCCTTTCCCCACAGAGGCCTGGAGCCCTCCAGCATGCATGGGCAGAGAGGGGTGGCCCAGAGCCCTCAGGTGGACACTGGCAGAGAGACACGGCTGAGGAAGCGAGCTGAATCACACAGCGCCGCCAGGCTTTTCCTGGTTGGCTGTGGTCAGGGCAGTTGAAATAATCAGTCCCATGGCCCAAGGTCATCCCGACTGGGAGCTTGGCAACCCCAGACCCACTGGGCATCAAGCGGATTCTCCCCCGTGGTGCACACTGCCCGCCCCTCAGCCCTGGGGATGGCGGCTTTCAGTGCGCGCCAAGACCAACAGTCTTGGGTGGAATCGCTCCACGTTTCACCCCTGGAACAGCCAGCTCCACAGTCAGAGAGAGGTGGGCCTGCAGGGAAAGAGGTGGCCCCAGAGCGATGTCTGCTAGGAAGACGCACAAAGTACAACCTGATAAATTGCCCATTTGACTAGTTTTGGATGGATTTTCATGGAGAGTTGCATCTCTTATATGAGATCTGGGCCTTGATCTGGCAGGGAATTACTGACAAACCTAGAGCAAGAGGAGACCTTCCACACAAACCCAGACAAATGCAAAACCTTAGATGAGTGAGAGAAATCAACTTTTGAAATAAGTTTATCAAACAAAATAAATAAATAAAAATGAGAAGAGAAAACAAAAGCAAAACAAACAAAAAATAACCTTATCAAGATAATCAAATGCTTTAAAGCCAACAGAAAATCACAAAGCACATGAAGATGCAGGCAGATATGGCCCAGTCAAATGACCAAATTAAAACACTGGAAGAGACACAGAATTTGGAGCAATTAATCAAAGACATTCATATAAATCTCCTAAATAAATAAATAAATTCAGTGGGTTGGCTAAGGACATAAAGGATATCAAAAAGACACTAGAAGAGCATGAATAAGAATTTGAAAGAAAAAATAGAGACATGGTGGATCTCACAGAGAAGAAACGTACTTATGCTGGTTTGACAGGACGTATGTCCCCTTAAAAAGCCATGTTTTAATCTAAATCCCATTTCATAAAGGCAGAATAATCCCTATTCAATACTGTATGTTTGAAACTGTAATCAGATCATCTCCCTCGAGATGTGATTTAATCAAGAGTGGTTGTTAAACTGGATTACGTGATGACATGTCCCCACCCATTTGGGTGGGTCTTGATAAGTTTCTGAAGTCCTATAAAAAGAGGAAACATTTTGGAGAATGAAGGCGATTCGGAGAGAGCAGAGCAGAATGACATAGCCACGAGAAGCAGAGTCCACCAGCCAGCGACCGTCAAAGATGAAGAAGGAAAATGCCTCCCGAGGTGCTTCATGGAAGCCAGTAGAAGAAGCTAGCAGATGTCACTGTATTTGCCATGTGCCCTTCCAGATGAGAGAGGAACCCTGACCATGTTCACCATGTGCCTTTCCAGATGAGAGAGAAACTGTGACTGTGTTCGCCATGTGCCTTCTCACTTCAGAGAGAAACCCTGAACTTCATTGGCCTTGTTGAACCAAGGTATCTTTTTCCCGGATGCCTTAGATTGGACATTTCTATAGACTTGTTTAATTGGAACATTTTCTTAGCCGTAGAACTGTAAATTAGCAACATATTACATTCCCCTTTTAAAAGCCATTCCGTTTCTGATATATTGCATTCCGGCAGCTAGCAAACTAGAACAGTACTGTAGACCAAATTAAAATATACTAGGGACACACAACAGCAGATTTGAAGAGGCAGAAAAAAGAATTAGCAAGCTAGAGGATAGGACAACTGAATTTGAATGCACAAAAGAACAAATTAGAAGGCAAAAAAGATGGAAACATTGGATTTGGAACTCAGGGAAATGATGAACATCATGTAGTGTACAAATATAATAATAACTGCTGTCCCAGAAGGAGAAGAGTAAAGGGCTAAGAAGACTTGTTGAGGAGATGATGGAGGAAAACTTCTTAACCCTTATAAAAGACATAAATATGCAAATCAAATAACCCCAGGGAACTCTAAATAAAATAACTCCAGATAAACCCACTTCATGACACATGCTACGCAGACCCTCAAATGCTGAAGAGAAGCAGAAAGTCCTGAAAGCACCAAGAGAAAAGCAATTCACTGAACAGAAGGAAAGCCATATGCGAATAAGTTCAGACTACCGGACAGGCACTATGGAGGCAAGTAGGCAATCGCTCTAGTTTGCTAGCTGCCGGAATGCAATATACCAGAAACGGAATGGCTTTTAAAAGGCGGAATTAAATAAGTTTCTAATTTACAATTCTAAGGCCAAGAAAATGTCCCAATTAAAACAAGTCTATAGAAATGTCCAATCAAAGGCATCCAGGGAAAGATACCTTGGTTCAAGAAGGCCGAGGAAGTTCAGGGTTTCTCTCTCAAGTGAGACGGCACGTGGCGAACACAGTCACAGTTTCTCTCATCTGAAAGGGCACATGGAGAACACAGCATCATCTGCTGGCTTTCTCTCCTGGCTTCCTGTTTTATGAAGCTCCCCAGGAGGCATTTTCCTTCTTTATCTCCAAAGCAGTGGCTGATGGACTCTCTGCTTCATGGTGCTGCAGCATTCTCTGCTCTCCCTGAATCTCCTTCATTCTCCAAAATGTTTCCTCTTTTATAGGACTCCAGAAATGTATCAAGACCCACCCAAATGGGTGGAGACATGTCATCACCTAATCCAGCTTAACAACCACTCTTGATTAAATCACATCTCGAGGGAGATGATCTGATTAAAGTTTCAAACATACAGTATTGAATGGGATTTGTATTAGTTAGGGTTCTCTAGAGAAACAGAATCAACAGGGAACACTTGCAAATATAAAATTTATGAAAGTGTCTCACGTGACCGTAGGAATGCAGAGTCCAAAATCCACAAGGCAGGCTGCGAAGCCGATGACTCCAATGGATGGCCTGGATGAACTCCACAGGAGAGGCTCACCAGCCAAAGCAGGAATGCAACCTGTCTCCTCTGAGTCCTCCTTAAAAGGCTTCCCATGATTGGATTTAGCATCACTAATTGCAGAAGACACTCCCCTTTGGCTGATTACAAATGGAATCAGCTGTGGATGTAGCTGACGTGATCATGACCTAATCCTATGAAATGTCCTCATTGCAACAGACAGGCCAGCGCTTGCCCAATCAGATGAACAGGTACCACAACTTGGCCAAGTTGACACCTGTCCCTAACCATGACAGGATTATTCTGCCTTTACAAAATGGGATTTAAATTAAAATATGGCTTTTCTAGGGGACATACATCCTTTCAAACCAGCACAATTAATGGTATGATATATTTAAGATTCTGAAAGAAAAAAGAAAAAGATTTCTTTAGCCAGCAAAGATGTCCTTCAAAAGTGAGGGAGAGGAAAAAATTAAAAATAAGAAAAATAAATTTAAGAAAGAACAAAAGTGAGGGAGAGATTAAAGTTTTCACAAGCAAATGTTGAGAGAATCTGTTGACAAGAGACCTGCCCTATAAGAAACACTAAAGGGAGTTCTGTCGGTTGAAATAGAAAAAAGATAGGAGAGGGAAATCTGGAGGAGGGCACAGAATTGAAGAGTACCACTAAGGGTAACTTAAAGGATAAAAAGAGAAAAGGAAAAGAAGTTTATAGATTTGACAAATAAAAAACCAAAGGATAAGATGGTAGATTCAAGAAATGTCTTTGCAGTAATAACTCTGAATGTTAACACAGTAAATTCACCACTTAAAAGATACAGATTGGCAGAATGGATTAAAAATATGATCCATCTATATATGCTTACAAGAGACTCATCATAGACATAAGGATACAAATAGATTGAAAGTGAAAGAATGGAAAAAGATATTCCATGCAATCTATAACCAAAAGAAAGCAGGAGAAACTAACATCACTCTAATACCAAAACCAAGTAAAGATGCTACAAGAAAGAAAAACCACAGGTCAATCTCCTTAAAGAATATAAATGTAAAAATCTCAGCAAAATACTTGCAAATTGAATCCAACGATACATTAAAAGAATTATACACCACAACCAAGTGGGTTTTATACCAGTCATGCAAGGATGGTTCAACACAAGAAAATCAATCAAAGAAATACAACACATTAACAAATTGAAAGGGAAAAATAACATGATCATCTTGATTGATGTTGAAAAGCACCTGACAAAATTCAACATCTTTTTCTGATAAAAACACTCAAAGTTAGGAATCAAAGAAAACTTCCTCAATATGATAAATGACATATATGAAAAGCCCACAGCCAGCATCATACTTAATAGTAAGACATTGAAAGCCTTCCCCCTAAGATAGGGAATGGACAAAGATATCCTCCATCACCACTATTATTCAACATAGTACTAGAAGTTCTAGCTAGAGCAATCAGACAAGAAAAAGAAATAAAAGGTATCCAAATCAGAAAGGAAGAAATAAAACTTTCATTACTTGCAGATGACGTGATCCTACACTTGGAAAATCCTGAGAAATCTATGACAAAGCTACTTGAGCTAATAAAAAAAATTCAGCAAAGTGGTGGGATACAAGATTTATGTACAAAATCAGTTATGTTTTCTATATACAAGTAATGACCTGAAGAGACAGTTAAAGAAAAATTCCATTCAAAATAGCAACTAAAATAATAAAGTATTTGGGAATAAACAACCAAGGTTTTAAAGGACCTGTACACAGAAAACTGCAATTTTTAAATAATTTTTAATCTTATTACAAAGTTGCAGTGGGCAAAACAGCATGGTACTCTCACAAAGATAGACATCTTGATCAATGGCATTGGTTTTAAGAATGTGGAACTAGACCACCAAATCTATCTATGGCCAAGTGATTTTGAACAAGGCCCCCAAATCCACTGAAATGGGACAGAACATTCTTTTCAATAAATGGGCCTGGGAGAACTGGATAGCAATAGCCAAAAGAATGAAAGAGGACCCTTACCTTACATCCTGTATAAAAATTAACTCAAAGTGGATCAAAGACCTAAATCAAAGCCAGTACCAAAAAGTTCCTAGAAGAAAATATAAGGAAACATTTCCAAGACATAGTAATAGGATGTAGCTTCTTAAACATTAAATCCAAAGCATAAGCAATGAAAGAAAAAATAGATGAATGAGAACTCCTCAAAATCAAATTCTTCTGAGCCTCAAAGAACTTTGTCAAAAAAGTAAGGAGGCGGCCAACTTAATGGAAAAAAATATTTGGAAACCATATATCTGATAAGTTTGATGTCCTATATACATAAAGAAATCATTCAACTCCACAACAAAAGAACAAACAACCCAATTATAAAATGGGCAAAAGATATGAATAGACATTTTTCCAAAGAGAAAATTAAAATGGCTAAAAAAAAAACACATGAAGAGGTGTTTATCTTCATTAGCTATATGGGAAATGCAAATCTAAACTACCACTATTAAGCAAACAGAAACAACAAATGTTGGAGAGGATGTGGAGAAGTTGGAACACTTATTCACTGCTGGTGGGTATATATAATGGTACAGCCGCTGTGGAAGAAAGATTGCAATTCCCTCAGAAAACTAAATATCGAGTTGCCCTATGGCCCAGCAATATGACCACTCAACATATACCCAAAGAGCTGAAAGCAGTGTATGAACAGACATTTGCCCACCGATGTTCATAGCTGCATTATTTGCAATTGCCAAAACAGGAAAACAATCCAAGTGCCCATCAACAGACTAGTTGAGAAACAAAATGTGGTATGTACATACCATGGGATATTATATAGCTATAAGAGAAAACGACATCCTGAAGCATATGACAACATGGATGAATCTTGAGAACATAATCTTCAGTGAAATAAGCCAGGCACAAAAGGAGAGATACTGGATGATTTTGCTAATATGAACCTGCTAAAGGTAATCTCATAGTCTTACAGTGTAGAATATAGGGGACCTAGAGATATACTGAAGCTAGGCATGGGCGAATAGTTACCTGATGAAGTTGAACGTAAACATTTGGGAATGCATAGAAAAAATGGTAGTTCATTACTGGGTTTATATGTAATATTGCCATATCGAAGGTGTACATATTTGAAAGGGATTATATAGGGCCATGTATCTCACTGATTAACACTACAAATATAAATGGGTTTTTTGCATGAACCACTTCAAGAGTATGAATCTTGTACAGAGTCATTACTAGAGCAGTATGGGGGGGGGGAGTTACTATGACATGCTATGGCCTGTATTTAACAGGCAGACAACACCAATCCCACAGCAGTACTAGGGGTAAATAATTGGAGGGGAGAGACAAGAGTGAAGAGGAAGTTTGGATTTTCTCTTTGGTAAGGGTGTGTTTATCTGTTATTTTTCTCTTTGGGGCAATGAAAATTGGCTAAAATTGAGAGTGATGATGACTGTACAACTAAGTGAGGATAATGTAAGACATGAATTGTTTATTTTGGATATTATCCATGATGCCCAATAAATGGAGGAGGCCAAATTGTACAATAATTGAGAAGCAGAAAGGCGAACTGTGGTGGATACATGTGACGGAATATTGTGCAGCTGCAGAAAGGAAGTCGTGAGGCATGCAACAAGGTGAAGGAGCCTCAAGGGCATTATGTTGTGCAAAATAAGCCAGAAACAAAAGGCAAATATTGTATGGTGTCTTTTAGAAAATATTTATAAGAAAATTGGGGCCTAGAGTGTAAGCTCTTATAGCAGTCACACTTATTCCTGAGCTTTAAAGTGTTATTTCTAGATTCTACGTTGCTGTGTTGTATGTGTGTAACCTGGTATTTCCCTGGAACTTGGGTACCCGTGTGACATCTAAGACTCGAAGTTGGAGTTCTGCAGCTCTGGAAGTCAGCATTGCTGTGTATAACAACTGTTAAAGAAATCAAAGAAGAGATCGGGCTTCAGTTAGAGATAAGAACGAAGCCGATCATGTTGGGACTAAGGTAATCAGGATGCAGTGTAAAGGATGACAGTGTCTGTATTTTAGAACTTTACCTACTATATGAGACCAAAGAAACAGAGCTTTATTTTGTCCAAAACCTAAATTTTCTATAGCAAATAATCTAACTCAACCTGTCTGTATATTTCATTTAAACAAGCCAAACACTGGAGCCCAGAATGGGACCAAAGGCTTCTAATTCAGTACAGTTTAATGTAATAACCAGATACATCCCAGCATACGTTGGGCAGATAACTAAAAAGTATTGAAAAATATGATATGCATATCACATATCTGCCTCTCTGTTGTGCATCTATATATAGATATAGCTATACATATAAATAGGGAGACCCATTAAAAAAAAGTATTGGCAAAGTTCTTTGGGGGACTGGAGGAAAAATATGGAACTATTAAGCTTTCCCACTTGGGAAACCCCGGATACTCTCTCAAACACTAGAGACTTCCAAGTTAATAGGCCAAGCCCTAGATCTTGAGGCTTGCTCTTGAAATTTGTTTGTGTAGCAAAGAAGCTAAGCTTATCTATAATTATGCCTAAAAGTTACTTCCAGAGAACCTCTTTTGTTGCTCCGATGTGACCACCGTCTTGCTAAGCCCAACTCTGCAAGTAAAATTATTACCCTCCCCTCTACATGGGACATGATATTCAGGGATGAAAGTCTCCCTGGCAATGTGAGAAATGACTTCCAGGGATGAACCTGGCCCTGTCACTGTGGGATTGACAAGGCCTACCTGACCAAAGGGGGGAAAAATTGTAATAAAATAAAGTATCAGTAGCTAAGAGAGTTCAAATAGAGTCAAGAGGTTATTCCAGAGGCTACTCTTATGCAAGCTTCAGCTAGTTATTGCTAATTGCCATGGTTTGCCAAATCCCAACCAACATCATTCCTGTTAACCCTAAAGAACACCGAGGGTTCTGTCTGAGATTCTACAAAAGTTGCACTCACTAAGTTTACTTTTCAGAAACCTAAAACTTTCAGAGGGTTCCTAGGCCAGAGAAGTCCTGAAACCCAGAAGTACCAGCCTCTCCCAGAACATCAACCAAATCCATCCCTCTATCCCATATTGTCAATGCCATTTTTAAACATGAACAAAGTTAGAATCACATAACCCAAATATCCCTAAAGATTGCGAGAAGGATCCTAGGAGAAGAAGGAGTTGTAACAGAGAAGTTAGGATTTAACGAGTAAGTATGACTGCTGAGTCATTCTATTGATCTTTCTTTTTAGTCTCCTGTGTCTTGGAGCAGCTAGAAGGAAACACCAAAAAATTGTGGAACAGTAACCCAAACCAAACTCTGAAATCTGTTCTATAAGTACTTGTTAAAATGTACTTTGAGAAAACCTTGTGTCTGATGCTCCTTATATCCAAGGTATGAACAGATGAGTAAAAATATGGATAAGAAAGTGACTAAACAGTGGGAGGGGCAAAGGGTAAAATAAATTGGGTAGAGGGATACACTAACAGTCAATGAGAGAGAAGGGTGGAATGTGTGGTATGTATGAGTTTTTTCTTTTTTCTTTTTGTTTCTTTTTCTGGAGTGATACAAAGGTTCTAAAAAATGATCACAGTGTTGAATACATGACTGTGTGATGATATTGTGAGCCATTGAGTATACACCATGTATAGAATGTATGTGTGTGAAGATTTCTCAATTTAAAGACGTACTTTGAAAATTATTGGGGTTTTTTGTATAAACATTATATTTCATAATAAAAATTGTAGAAAAAAAATTGGCAGGCGAGTGTCTCAGTGAAGCAGGGCAGACTCGAGCCAGAGAAAGAGGCTTCCAGACTGGGCCCTGCCACTTTCTAGCTGGTTGGTATTGAGCAAATTTCTTAACTTTATTCTGTCTCAGTTCTTTCATGTATAAATGGGAACCTCCTTCCCTCCCTGCCTTCCAAGCTGCTATGAACATGAAATGAGCTAAAGTGAGGCAACTGCTTGGCAGAGTCTGATATGGTCATAAATACCTGCTGTCTTTAATATCGCTATTATTTTCATTATTTAGCATCATGAAACCAAGCCCGTTTTGTTTGTATGTTTTACCTCTATTTCATTATAAAGACTTTTATAAACTTTATTCTGGAAATTGTTTTGCATTTATTCTGGAAAGTCCTTGGAAATCTAAGTTTACTGGAGAATCATCACATGTAGTATATATATCAGAGACCTACAAAGTTATCTGGGGATTAAAGGATCAAAATCCAAGATAGAAGGGGAGTTTACTGGGATGAGCCCAACATTTTCTTATTTTCTCTTCAGAGCATTTGATGATTCTTGGCACAAAATGAGAGGTCTGGGAGAGCTCTAGACAGTTTCACTGGAGAGACAAAACTTGAAGTTCAGGGCTACCAAAGCCTCCCAAGATTTGACGGTTCTGAGGAAGAGGGAGGCACAGAGTTTAAGTCGAACCCTCAGTAGCAGTTTTCCCTGTAGGAATTTGTGGGCTCTTAAGTTGTGGAGAAGAATGTGCTTTCAAACAGAAAGCAATTGAAAAGCAGAGTGGAGTTTTCTATACTCTCATGGTATAAAAGAGACAAAATTAGACTTCAGCTTTGAAATGTATTGCTTTTTTTGTATATATGTTATTTTTCACAAAAAGGAAAAACAAAGTCAATTGTGATTATTAAAAATAAATGTATTTATTCCTTCTCATTTCCAATGTTCTGGAGCAGCTAGAAGGAAAAATCTGAGATGATGGAATGGTAGCCCATGACAAACTCTGGGATCTGTACTATAACTACTTGCTGAAGAGCGCTTTGAAAACTATTGCTTTTTTCTTTCTTTGCTTTGTATATATGTTATATTATACAATAATAAAAAAGTTTTTAAAAAATTGGACTTCAGAGCCCAGTGTGGAGGAGAAGCCCTAGGAAACATCCCAGGCTTTTACTTGGAAGCACAAGAGGGCCAGACCCTAGGCATTAGGCATGAACCAGAAGTTGGCCAAGATTTACAAAAACTGCAACCCAGTCTTGAATCAGTTTGGTCCCTAATTAGATTAAGATGATGGGTCCTTACTCTAGCTACTGTCATAGGAAAAGGCAGTCTTCTCAGGAACAAGGTGGCATCACTAAAATCCTCTTCCATTTTTCATGTGTTCATTAAAAAAAAAAAACGAAAAACATTAACCAGACTCACTAATTAACAGAACCAATAGGAAAAAATAGTCAATAGAAATAGACCCAAAGATGACCCAAATATTAGAGTTATGAGGCATGGACTTTAAAATAACTGTGGCTGAATCAAGTTACCAGAAGTGGGGGGATGGATATAGTTGGGAGTTAATGCTTAATGGGTGGGGAGTTTTCATTTGTAGTGATGGAAAACTTTTGGTAATGGATGGTGGTGATGGTAGCATAATACTGGGAATGCAATTAATGGCACTGAACTGTATACTTTCAAGTGGTTAAAATGCGGAGATTTATGTTATATATATGAAACCTTGATAAAAATTTTTAAAACTAACAGAAATGGCATATCTTAGATTAGATGCCTGTGCTGGTTTGAAAGGATGTATGTACTCTAGAAAAGCCATGTTTTAATCCTAATCCCATTTTGTAAAGGCAGCTGTTTCTTTGAATCCCTATTTAGCACTGTATGTTGGAAATCTGATTAGATTATTTCCATGGAGATGTGGCTTCACCCATTCCAGGTGGGTCTTGATTAGTTTACTAGAATCCTATAAGAAAGGAAACATTTTAGAGAAAGGGGGAGACTCAGAGAGAGCAGAGAATGAAAGAACCAAGAGAAAGCCACAACAACAGAGAACACCACAGAACCAAGAAGCAGAGGGTCCACCAGCCAGCAACTTTTGAAGATGAAGGAGGAAAATGCCTCCGGGAAGCTGGAGAGGAAGCTAGCAGATGATGCCATGTTCACCATGTGCCCTTTTCAACCAAGAGAGAAACCCTGACCACATTCACCATGTGCTTTTCCACTTGAGAGAGATGGGTGCACCATCGTACCCACAGCGTCTACTAAAACATGAGAGAAAGATAAGTTCTCCTAGTGGACAGGGCATTTGACCAGGGTTTGGAAAGATTAGTTGGAGTTTTCCAAAAGTTGATTTGGCACCTCCTAAGTGTCGAGCACTGTCATCATACCTGAGCTCATTTTGTCCCCAGGACAGCCTCGTCATGCTATATTTTAATGATCAGACCATCCCTGCCCAGACTGTTGCCTCCTTAAAGACAGGTTCTGGGTCCTTATATATATATATATTTTTTTGCATGGGCAGGCACCGGGAAATGAACCCAGGTCTCCGGCATGGCAGGTGAGAACTCCGCCTGCTGAGTCCCCATGGCCCGCCCCCTCTCACCTTTAATTTAGTGCTCTTTTCTCCGGTTACATGATGTGGACCAGGACTTCAGGCGCCAGAAACTTTCAGGTGCTGGGGAGTCTAGTGAGGCACCCAGAAGGAAAGGTGAATGGGTCACTGAAAGGGAAGACTGACAAAGAAATTGTCCCAAGAGCTCCCCAGTATCTAGCTCCATGCTGGTGCCAAACAGGTGCCAGGTGTTTGCTACGTGAAAGAGAAGAGTAGCTTTCCCAATGCCCCATAGGTCTCTAAAGCCTAGCTCAGCCCATGACACAGAGTAAAGCACTCAGTAAAAATTTGTAGGGTGAACGTCACTAGGGCTTGATATGGGCTCAGAAATTACTACATTTTGTAGTCCCTGGCTCATCCAGATGCTGATCTGGAGAATGTGGCTATGAAAACTCCAGAGCTGCCATCCTGTCCCTGGGTGCCTACTGCAGGGTAGGCCTAGAGACCCCAGTTTTTCTCCTCCCCTCTCCCACCCTCTTGCTGGTCTCTTTGCAGGAACAGGATTTTAAGGGAATTCCATGCTGGAATGAGAAATGTGTGCATTAGTCACTCATCTACTATGAGCATAGTCTTGGTTTACAGGCTGCTAAGACAAGTACCACACAATGGGTTGGCTTAAATGATGGGAATTTGTTGGTTCACGGTTTCAGAGGCCAGAAGGCTTGCGTCCTCCGGGATCAGTGGCATTCTGGTGGGCTGGCAACCCTTGTGGGTTCCTTGGCTTTCCCATCACATGCCAATGTCCTCTCCTTTCTCTTGAGGTTTTGTCATCTTCCAGCTTCTGGCTACTCCCTGTGGTTTCTCTTTCTGTGTTTAATTTCCTTTGTTTTTAAGGATTTCAGTCACAGCAGACGGAAGCCCACCCTCCTCCACTTTGGACACACCTTCACTGATAACATCTTCAAAGGTCCTATTGACAAATGGTTTACACACACAAGACCAGGGGTTGGGACCTGAACATGCCTTTGTGGGGGATGTGGTTCAATCCCTAACAAACACCCACTGTGTACTTGGTACAGGATATAAGAAGATGAACGAGGTGTTCGAGGTCCCTACCCTCGGGGAGCTTGCATGGAGCAGGAAGGGGCTTGTGCCAATTTTAGACTGCCATGTGCCCCAGAAAAGCCATGCTCTTTAATCCTCATTCAGTATTGCTGGGTGAGATCTTTTTTTACTGTTTCCATGGAGATGTGACACACCTAGCTGAGGGTGGGAAGCCTTCTGAAATGAGGAGAGAAAGCTAGCAGACATTGCCATAAGCCTTTCCAGCTGAGAGAGAAACCCCAAACTTCATCGGCCCTTGCTTTGGAATTAAGGTATCTTTATCTGGATACTTTAATTTGGACATTTTCTTGGCCTTAGAACTGTAAACTTGCAACTTAATAAATTCCTTTTTTAAAAGCCACTTGTTTAGCAGCTTACAAACTAAAACAAGGGTTTAAAAAATATATGAGATATAATGTTTGGTAAAAAGAAAACAAGAAAGGGCAGTGACGGAAACAAAGTAGAATCTACTTCTGCTAGAATAATCAGGACAGGCCTCTGTGCTGGTTTGAGACTTTTATATATCCCAGAGAAGCCATGTTCTTGATCCTAATCCTATTGTTTGGGTGGGAACTTTTGATCAGGTTGTTTCCTTGGAGCTGTGACCCACCCAATTGTGGGTGGAAGCTTTTGATTAGATGGAAATGTGACCCTGCCCATTCAAGGTGGGTCATAATTAGTTTACTGGAGTCCTTAAAAGAGCCGACAAAGACGTTTGGAGATGCTTGGAGACAGAAAGAAGCTCAGAGAGGAGGCCACTGGGACCAGGAGTTTAAGCAATGAAAGCTGGGAGCAAAGGGTCAGCAGATGTCACCATGTGCCTTCCTGTGTGACAGAGAAACCCCAGCCAGGATCAGCCTTTCTTGAGAGGAGCTATCCTCTTGTTCATGCTTAATTTCAACATGTTCATGGCTTTAGAATTGTAATTTGTAATTTAATAAATCCCCTGTATAAATGTAGAGCTGTGTTCCAGTAGCCATGTTTCTTGATGATGATTGTATAATGATATAGCTTTCACAATGTGACTGTGTGATTGTGAAAACCTTGTGTTTGATACTCCTTTTATCTACCTTGTCAACAGATGAGTAGAATATATGGAATAAAAATAAATAATAGGGGGAACAAATGTTAAAAAAAAAGATTAGTAGAACTGCCTTGCCTACCCTCAGCAGCTCCCAGACATATGAATAAATGCTTATGGGTTCTGCTGAGATTGTTTGTTATGTGGCTGCACTGAGATGGTGGATAACTGATACAGAAGGAAATAGACTGGAAAGCTGCTATGGAAACAGAACCAGCATGATGTGCTGATGATTTGCAAGTGAGAGTACGGTTCAGAAAGGACTGAAGAAGAAAAGAACTCCCAGGTTTCTGGGTGGATGGGGTACCTTAAATCAAGATGAGGAAGAGAGGGAGTTGAGAGGCTAGCAAGAGAGCAGGTTTGTTGGAGGAAATCAAGAGTCCCATTCTATTTGTTCTGAAAGATAGCAAGGAGCCTGAGAGCCCTGGAAGCCAGAAAGTGACCTGATGAAGGAGATAGCGAGAAAAGGGGTGTTTTGAACTGAGTACTCTCACCACCACATGCATTATTCTCTTCCTCAGGGCTTTACCAGAAGGCTGAACTCAAATGTCCCTTGTCCATTCTCTTCCCAGACAGAAACAATCCATTTTCCCCCTTTTCCAGTTGCTAGGACACGAATCTGTTTGACAAAGGCAAGGGAACATCTGGTTGGCGGGAATAGAGCTTCTGGGAATTTCTCTTGTATCTGCAATTCTATTTATTCTCCTGTTGCTCATGGCGGCCAAGTCTCTCTAAATACAAAGGAGGCAGGTCATGGCTGTCATGTGGACAGCAGCATAGGACAGTGGGAAAAGTAGGGAAGAGGGCATAGATTTTATTGGGCAATGAATAAATGCCAGGACTGTGCTAGACACTTTCAATTGCACAAGTACCACTATTTACCCCTCAGGGGACCAAGGCTCAAGGAGTAGAGCATCAACTTCATCCTCCTTCACCTTCTTCATTCAAAGAAGGATGGCACATTTGTTTCCATTTCCTATTATCTGTCTCCCTCTTTAGAACCTAAGTTCCATGGGGACATTTTCCTAATTATATTCCCTCCTGTATTTCTGGTGGACAGAAAAACATCTCACATACAGTAATAGTATATAGCATTTGTGAAGCACTTATTAGATGCCATACTTTTTGTAAGTTCTTTACATGTATTAATTCTTTTGATCTTCAAAATGACCCTAAGAAGTGAATATTGGTTTTGTCTCTGTTTTGGTTTGCTAAAGCTGATGAAATGCAATACACCAGAAATAGCTAACAATGGGGATTTATTAGCTTAAAAGTTTACAATTCTGAGGCCATGAAAATATCTAGATCAAGGCATCAACAGGGTGATGTCTTTACCCTGAAGACCAACTATCAGTGGTCTTCAGCTCCTGTATCACATGGCCAAGCACATGGCAATGTCTGCTGGTCTCTCCCTTTTTTCCTGGGTTTCATCGCTTCCAGCCTCCTCTCTGAGCCCCTGCCTGTCTCCTTATCCCTCTGCTTCTCTGTGACTTTTTCTGTGAGTTTCTCTGGGTTTTCCATGTGCCTTTTATCCTCTTATAATGGACTCCAGTAAGAGGATTAAGTCCTACCTTGAACGACGTGGGTCACATCTCAATGGACATAACCCAATCAAAAGGTCCCACCTACAATAGGCCTGCACCCTTTTCTTCTGAACATGGTCTTTTCTGATGTACATACAACTTCAAAGGACCACAGTCTCCATTATATAGATGAGGAAACTGAGGCTCAGGGGACAACATAACTTTGCCCAAAGAAATAGATTTGGGACTCCCAGGCAATCTGCCCTCAGAACCTGTGCTCAAAAATGTAAACCCTCAAAGACATTTTGTTGAATAAATCCATGACCTTGCCAGATTGGGTTCCCAGGTTCTTGGCCATGCCATGAGAAAGAATTCAAGGGCACAGCACAGATTCAGTAAGCAGGTAGAGTACACATGCAGAGAAGGAACAAGCAGGCACTCTTACAAGAAAAGAGGGTGAGAGGCAAGAGGCACCAGCATGGTGGGGTGTGCTGATTTGAAAGGATTGTGTGCCATAGAAAAGCCATGTTTTAATCCTGATCCATCTTGTGGAAACTTGATTAGATTAGATTATTTCCACAGAGACGTGACTCACCCAATTGTGGTATTAACCTTTGATTAGAGGGAGATGTGACTTCACTCAGTCCAGGTGGGTCTTGACTACTTTATCAGAATCCTTTAAAAGAGGAAGTATTTTGGGAAAAAATCCTGAGAGCAAGAGAGCCATGAGAACTGCGAGAGTCCAGGCAGCCACAGACTTTTGGAGATGAAGAAGGAAAACGTCCCTGGGGGAGCTTCATGAAACAAGAAGCCTGGAGAGAAAGCTAGCAGACGTCGCCATGTTTGCCATGTGCCTTTCCAGTTCAGAGAGAAACCCTGAACTTCTTCAGACTTCCTGAACCAAGGTATCTTTCCCTGGATGCCTTAGATTGGATATTTCTTTAGCCTTGCTTTACTCTGGACATTTTTACAAGTTTAGAACTACAAACCTTCAACTTATTAAATTCCCCTTTTTAAAAGCCATTCCATTTCTGGTATATCACATTTCAGCAGCTAGCAAACTAGAACATGGGGCAAACTGCTTTTACAGATTTTTGTTTCTTTTGTAATTTTTATTAGCTATTTTACTATCCTCCCGGGGTCTGATGGCACTCAGGTGCTGTTTATTGCTGTTCTTCTCAGAGATAACTTTCTCCTCAAGGCCTTACTTCTTGGGATTTGCCCTGTGCTCAGCCAGCCACCACCCTAATTCTAACCCTGCTTCACTGGGTTGCACAGGGAATTGGGGGGTTTCAACCTTAACCATTCTGACTCCAAAACCCAAGTTTGAATCTCTTTGGAAGTAGATCAGCCTCACCCATGGCCACCCCCACCGGCCTCGTCTATCTTCATGGACTTCTAGCTGGGGGACTTGGTTTCCCTACTGGTCCAACCAGTCTGAAGTTCTCAGGTTCTGGGTTGCTCAGAACTGCCCAAGGGCAGGATCACAGGCTTCCCATCATGACACCAACTCACCTCAGGTCGGTCATTGGGAAAGGAGAGAGAGCTGGTTTGAAAGGAAGTATGCCCCCTAGAAAAGCCATGTTTTAATCAAAATATCATTTCATAAAGATAGAATAATCTCTATTCAATACTGTGTGTTTGTAACTGTAATCAGATCATCTCCTTGGATATGTGATTTAGTCAAGAGTGGTTGTTAAACTGGATTAGGGGACGACATGTCTCCACCCATTTGGGTGGATCTTGATTGGTTTATTGGAGTCCTGTAAAAGAGGAAATATTTTGGAGAATGAGAGATTCAGAGAGAGCAGAGAATGCTGCAGCACTACGAAGCAGAGTCCAGAAGCCAGCGACCTTTGGAGATGAAGAAGAAAAATGCCTCCCAGGGAGCTTCATGAAACAGGAAGCTAGGAAAGAAAGTAGCAGATGATGCCTTGCTTGCCATGTGTGCTTCCAGCCGACAGAGGAACTGTGACTGTGTTCGCCATGTGCCTTTCCAGATGAGAGAGAAACCCTGAACTTCATCGGCGTCCTTGAACCAAGGTATCTTTCCCCAGATGCCTTTGATTGGACATTTCTATAGACTTGTTTTAATTGGGACATTTTCTCGGCCTTAGAACTGTAAACTAGCAACTTAGTAAATTCCCCCTTTAAAAAGCCATTCCGTTTCTGGTATATTGCATTCCGGCAGCTAGCAAACTAGAACAGAGAGGGAGCTGGGAGAAGCTTGGAGCACAGATGGTTGCCTTCCTGCTGCTCTCCAGTGGAGGTCTTCCCAGGGTACCCACAAAGATAATTGGGCCCCCTCAGATCTGGGCCTCTGTTGCAGACCCCACAGACCTCATCCCCTCACCTTGGCCCTATCAACTTCCCTTTCCTCAGTCCAGAAAACCTTTCAATATTCTGAGGCCCAGGTCACCTGACTCTCTCCACCTGTGCTTCCCAACTCTATTGATTAGAACATAAACTCACACATGACTCAGGATTTCAATCACGGAAACCCGAAAGGCCAAACTCCAAAGAAATTTTTTTTTTTTTTAAAAAAGGGCTTCTTCGTCTTGGAGGGGTGGAGAGAAAGGAAGAAATATTCAACTTCCCCATTTGGGGAATTCCTGATAGTCTACCAAGCAGTGAGGACAATCAAACTGTAAGCCCTTGATCTTGGGATTCACCCCTATGAAAATTAATCCTGCAAAGGATAGGCCAAGCCCACTTAAAATTATACCTAAAAGTCACCCTTAGAGAGCCTCTTTTGTTGCTCAGATGTGACCTCTCTTTCTAAGCCAACTAGGCAAGTGAACTCACTGCCCTTCCCACTATGTGGGACAGGACTCCCAGGAATGTAAATTTCCATGGCAACATGGGACAGAACTCCTGGGATGAGTCAGGACCTGGCATCATGGGATTGAGAATGTCTTCTTGACCAAAAAGGGGGAAAAGAGAAATGAGACAAAGTTTCAGTGGTTGAGAGATTTCAAACTGAGTTGAGAGGTTATCCTGGAGGTTATTCTTATGCATTATATAGAAATTCCATTTTAGTTTATGGTGTATTGAAGTGGCTGGAGAGAAATACCTGAAACTGTTGAACTGTGTTCCAGTAGCCTTGATTCTTGAAGATGATTGTATAATGATATAGCTTTTACAGTGCGACTGTGTGATTGTGAAAACTTTGTATCTGATATTTCTTATATCTGATGAGTAAAAAATATATGAATAAAAAAATAAATAAAGGGAAAAAATGGGTAGATTGAAATATTGGTGGTCAGTGAAAGGAAGGGGTAAGGGATATGGGATGTATGAGTTTTTTCTTTCTTCTTTCTTTTTCTGGAGTGATGCAAATGTTCTAAAAATGATCGTGGTGATGAATACACACCTATGTGGTGACATTGTGAGCCACTGAATGTACAACATATATGGACTGTATGTGTGTGAAGATTTCTTAATTAAAATATTTTTTTTTAAAAAGAAAGAAAGTGCTCATTTCCAAAATCTGCAGATGAGGAGAAATCTGGGAGCAGAGAGAGAGTTTAAGGCAAATTAAAAAATAAAGGGATGGGGTGCTTTGAAACATAAATCTTAGCCTTGGAATTCAAAGTTGCTGGTATTTGCAACTCAAAACTCTTGATTTTTGAAACTAAAGAGCCTTAGCTTTTGAAACTCTTGGCATTGGAAATCCCACATCTAAGCTTTTGAAACTCAAATGGTTTTTTTTTTTTTTAATTCCCTTGACTTTCTGCTTAACATTCTTAACCTGAAACAAAGAATGCAATTGTTGGGTGGGAATAGAATGCAAAAGATTTCAGGAAAGGGCAGTTGTACATGTGCAAGTGGGGTAGGGGAGACCATCAGTTAATATTTGTGGATAAGGGTTAACAAAACCCTCTCTCCTCTTAAGAATAAATTTGACCTTGGGTTAACTTGCTATCCCTGTTACCCCTGGAAACCTGATAAAGGTGGAATGTAGGCTTTGTTGCCAGGCAACGTTACTTATGCTAAAAAAATGACCCTTGATTGGGTACATTGCATCTGGGATGGGAGGACCAGGAATGAATTATAAGTGCCCTATAGGGACACCCTATCCTTGAATGCAATGACTCTTGGAACTGGGCACTTTCCAAAGCTTCCAGGAAGCTTTGCCTAACAAAGCTGCTACGAGTGGCTACGGCTCCTATGGGGCATAGTGTCTTTAGGCCACATTGGCCTCAAGTGGTTCTCATCTCCTGGCATCTTGGTTGTCACTTGGAAGACCAAACAAGACTACGTCATGAACTGCTGTAGAGATTCCCAGGGATGGGAAAGGCTTGGTACAACCTGGCCTGCCTCCTTTTGAATGTCAAGGTGGGAATTTAATTTTCTATTTGAACCCCAAGAAGACCCCATTCGCTTGTTTCATACCCAGGGCTCTTCTCTCAGTTACAGATACACAGGCACCTGGAATATATAACTTAGCTGGAGCAGCATCTAAAAGGAGGAGATGACAAGTGCCCACTACATGCCCAGAACTTTCATATACTATGGTAATTTGGAACTGTTATGTACCCCTGAAAATGCCTTGTTCTTTCAACCCATTCTTGAGGGTGCAGAACTATTTGGGGTGGGACTTTTGTTTAAGTAGCTTCAACTGAGATGTGATCCAGCCCATTCAAGGTGGGACTTGATCCTTTACTGGAGTCCTTTGTGAGTTTGGAGAGCGAGTTTACAGAGAGACGTGTCTCCAGAGAAGCAAACAAGGACACACACAAGCTGAAAAAGCCACTGAAGCCAGCAAGACACCAGCCATGTGCCTTCCCACGTGACAGAGGAAACCCAGATGCCAGCGGCCTTTCTTCAGAGAAGGTATCTTCCTCTTGATGCCTTAATTTGGACATTTTCATGTCCTTAGAACTGTAAATTTGTAAACTGATAAATCCCCATCATAAAAGTCAATCCATCTCTGGTATATTGCATTTTGGCAGCTTTAGCAAACCAATACACCTATTGTACAAGAAATCATATAATCTCATGACAGTCACTTAAGGTGAGGCTAACAATGCCCATTTTACAGATGAGAAAACGGAGTCTCCCAGGGGAAAAGAAACTTGTTGAAGGCCATATCACAAGCTAGTGGCAGAGCCTGGATTTGAATCTGGGTCTGTCTGAAAGACTCAGTTTCAAGTACTGTCTCTGTGGTGAAATCCTTTGTGTTTCTCTGAATCTCAGTCTCTTCCCTGGAAACAAAAATGGATGCTATCAGACGATCATACAGGGAGGCTGTGAGGCTTGAGATGAAATGGTTCGCTTTGCAGATGAGCCATGCGGCAGAATTCAATTTCCCCCCTTTTTAGCTGCCTAGTCTGTTACCAACCTGCCCCAGGGTCTGCACTGACAACAGTTTTTAGTTGTCGTCAGCCCCACAGCAGGTGTCCCCCGTTCCACAGAGCAACATTTTCCTGGCACAGATCATCCCAGGGCACAGCTGGGACAGAGTTTCTGGCTGTTGATAGCCAAATCTGGCTCCAAATGGGGAGCCAGACTGCCAGCACTCTAGAATTGACTCTGGAAAATGTGAGTAAACATAGCTGTTTCTGAAGCAGTCGGAGCAAGTCTTTTCATTCAATAAATATTTTATTTATTTTTTTAATTTTTAATTTTTATTGATAAAATCAATCAACATACAATACAAACATTCTTTTTTTCATCGCAGAGTTGTCTATTCAACATCATGATCATTTCTTAGAACACTTGCATCAATTCGGAAAAAGAAATAAAAAGAAAATAGAAAAAAAAAATTCATACATACCATATCCTTTACCCCTCCCATTCATTGATCACTAGTATTTCAATCTACTAAATTTATTTTGACATTTGTTCCCCCTATAATTTATTTATTTTAAATCCATATGTTTTACTCATCTGTCCATCAGATAGATAAAAGAAGCATCAGACACAAAGTTTTCACAATCACACAGTCACATTGTGAAAGCTGTATCATTATGCAATCATCTTCAAGAAACATGGCTACTGGAACACAGCTCTACATCTTCAGGCACTTCCCTCCAGCCTCTCTGCTATGCCTTAACTAAAGAGGTGACATCTGTTTAATATGTAAGCATAACCTCCAGGATAACCTCTTAACTCTGTTTGGAATCTCTCAGCCGTTAACACTTTATTTTGACTCAGTTCTCTCTTCCCACTTTTGGTCAAGAAGGTTTTCTCAAGCCCTTGGTGCTGAGTCCCAGCTCATTCTAGGATTTCTATCCCATGTTGCCAGGAAGGTCCACACCCCTGGGAGTCATGTCCCACCTAGGGAGGGGGAGGGCAGTGAGTTTGTTTGTCTGTTGGCTGAGAGAGAGAGAGGCCACATCTGAGTAGCAAAAGAGGTTCTCTTGAGGGTGACTCTTAGGCCTAATTTTAAGTAGGCTTAGCCTATCCTTTGCCGGGTTAAGTTTCATATGAACAAACCCCAAGATGGGGGGCTCAGTCTATTGCTTTGGTTGTCCCCAATGCTTGTGAGAATACCAAGAATTCTCCACTTGGGGAAGTTGTCATTCAATAAATATTTGAACACCTACTATATGCTCATGATGGCAAAAACCATTACCTGCAAGCACACATAATCCCTGTCTTTACAGTTTCAGCCTAGTCAAGGAGACACAGGTTAGTCCAGTAATCACTTGAATTAATATATAGGTTTTAGTATATGTGCTGCCGAAGCGAGCTTAATATATAGGTTTTAAAAGCCAACAAATGTTACTGAGGTAAATCACAGGGAGCTATGAAAACTTACAACTGGAGCTCTCTACTAAACGTCTACTGTCATTGCTTACCCAGCCTCAAGCCCTTTTCTTCTCATGTTTCCTTTCGGGAACCACTTCTCCCTTCCATCTTTTCTCGTGGTTCTGGTGGGGATGAATTTAGGGCGGGCACATGCCCCTGGCAATCAGAGCATTCCACCCCACCACCACTTCTATGATTGGACAAAGGTATCATGTGACTTAAGTCTGGCCAATGAGATTCCAGTCTGGGATGGGCAACTGGGAAAGGGACCCTGCTGGGATTTCTAAGCATGAAGATCGAGTCCCGAGAACTGTAGAGGGGTGCCAGGGCGAGCCTGAGAGAATCAGAGCTGCAGCTTCCTGGTGGTGTCGTTGGAGACTCTAGATCCAACTATGCCTGAGGCCAGACACCCCTTGGACTCTTCTATTATCTGAACCCAATTGCCCTTAAGGGAATTTTACATTTGTTTTACTACCATTTGTAATTGAGACCCCACCTAATACTTGACGGAGAACTCCTGGGAGGCTTCTCTGAGAAGTGAATTTTGTGCTAAGCGCTGAAGGACAGGTAAGGGTGAACTAGACAAAGAGACCAAGTCAGAAATTTGGGGGCTTGAAAACCTTGAGAAATTCGGGGGGCGGGGAGCCCTCATCTTGTGTAGACAGAAAAAGAATTACTGAGGGGAGAATCACGCATAACTTTTAAACCATTCCTTGTCTTTAATTTCGTTAGACCACAACATGCTCATCTCTATTCAGCTTTGACAAACCCTTGTTTTAAAATGAGCGCCCTACACAGATAGGAAGATGCTTTTCTCTGCTCTGGTCATCTCCAAGAAGGGAGGCCTAAACTTGCCTTTCAAAGCACTTTTGCTTCTGGCTTTGGAGGCAAGAGTATTAAAAAAAAAAAAAAGGAGAATTAAAAAGTATAATAAGACTGAAAATGGGGCCTATTAAAAAATGAAATAACCGTTTCATAATTTACTAGTTTTATAACACTGTGTAATTTTGTGTTTAGAATTTCTTAAGTTTTAAGCAATTTTTCTTTTTTTCATTATGAAAGTAATATAATCACACTTTGGAAAATGAAGAAAATAAAAGATAACTCTAATTCCTTCATTTCAACCTGACCAAATTTTATTTTTTTGGTATTTTTGTCCTTTTTGTTTCGCTAGTTCATGCAGTGTATAAATCAGTGCTTTTCAAATATTAATATGTCTATGCCTAACCTAGGGATTTGTTAAAATGCAGATTCTGGCTCAGTAGGTCTGGGGTAGGGCCAGAGATTCTGCATTTGTAACAGGCTCCTGGTCAATGCCACTGATTCACGTGGAACAGAAATCCAGTCCTGACGTGCAGCCTCGGGCAACAAACTCGGCTTCTTTGTCCCAGTATGTCGGTCCTGATTTTCAGGGATCTGTTAGCTTCTGTTTTAATGTCATAGGGTCTTCAAGCGAATACCATGAAATGGGTCAGGTTAAACAATGGGAATTTATGTGTTCATGGTTTGAAGCTGGGAAAAAGTCCCAAATCAAGGTATCATCAGGATGCTGCTTTCTCCCCGAGAGCTGTGGGGCTCTTGGGCTGGCTGCTGGCAGTCCTTGGTCCCGAGCTCCTTTGTCACATGGACGTGACCATGTTGGCCTCTCCCTTCACTTCCGGATTCAGTTGACATTCAGCTTCTGACTACCTGAAGCTCTTCTCTCTCTCTTTCTCTCTGTCTTTCTGAATTTCATTTGCTTATAAAGGATTCCAGTAATAGCATTAAACTCCATCCTGATTGGGCTGGGCCATGCCTTAGCTGAAGTCACCTTATGACAAGGTCCTACTTACAATGGGTTCACTGCCAACAGGAATGGATGAGATTTAAAAACATGTTTTCTGGGGTATATATAGCTTCGAACCACCACAACTCTCAAACTAGATTAAAGGGCCCAACAGTCAGGAAATGTCCAAGGCACCAATCTCTAAGAGCCACTAAAACATCACTGGGGGAACTGAGTGGGTTTGGACAGTTGACTTTGAGGTAGAATGGGACTCTGGAGGAAACTGCCCCAGTAGGAGCCTCCAAGGAGGGCAGGACCCTGTAATTTCTCAGGAAGGTGGCCCTGGTAACTGCAGGGCTTTATGTTACTGAGGCAGAGAGGAGCGCACTAAACATATTTAAATTTGGTTAGGAAGGGGGGACAGATGGTTAGCTTGTCCAGGTACCTCACGCCTCAGCCTTGAGGGTGTTCTGGACTGAAATCTTTAGATTTTTAAGATATCAGACACAGGGGGAAGAATACTTTCTGAAAGAGACAGTTCATTAAGTCTCCCTTGTCCCAGGGAGGCCTGACCCACCCTTTCTCCTGCTTTTCATACCCTGGCATCTGTCCTCTGCTCCCTCTTCCCTCCCTTAGGAAAAAAGCCCAGCCTTATAGTGCAGCAGTCATTGCTCTGTCATCTGGCCCCTCTAACTTCCCTGCCTCAGCTTCGTAAGCCCCAAACTCCAGCCATACCGAAGGACTCCCTGTTCCACCTCCACGCCTTTGCCCAAGCTGTTTCCCCTGCCTCAAATGTCTTTCCCTGGCTTTGTTGCCAAAGAACAAACTTCTGATCATCCCTCTAAGCCTGGATCAGAGGCACCCTTCTTCAGAGAGTTCTTCCCGGATTCTTTCATACAGTGGCTGACCTCTTCGCCCATGTCTTGAGCAGACTATTGGTAGCAGATGACAGAGGCCAAGTCAAAGAGGCTTAGGAAAAAACAAGAGGGAGAGGATGTAAGGTGAAGGTAATGGAAAAGTCCAGATAGTAGATCTGGCTTAAACTACAGCTGAGACAAAGGGTTAAACTAAGCCTCAGGGCCCCTCCTTCTTTCTAGCTGTCTATTGGCTCTGCTTTCCTTTGGGTGGACTTCTCTCTCCCACAGCCCTCAGAAGCCTCTCAGAGCCCCATGCTTTACCTTCTCAGCTTCACTCTCCCAATGGATCCAGCAAAAGCCCCGGAATCCAGTTCTATTGGGCTGGCTTAGGTCACAAGCTGACCCTTGAACCAATCACTGTGGCCAGGGGATTTACGCCTCTGATTGGCCCTACCTGAGTCACATGGCCACCTAGAGCCAAAGTTGGGAGGGGCAGCCTCTGGGGGAAATCAAGGTCCCCCAACCTTGAGCCTTTTTGTTGGGGTGGTGAGGGGAGTACAGATGTCCACCGCAGGCCTCTCGTGGGGGACTTTCCACACTGTACTTTCATATGTCACTCCCCTAGTTAGGTAGGAAACAGGGTTCTAATTTATAATTCTAGAACACCAGTCCAGCCCCAGGGAAGAGTTTAATAAATGGTCATTCAGTTGTACTCTTGTGGCATTTACTTGCTCTGTGACCTACATAACAAGTAAATCAGAACAGAATCTGACAGAGATTTTTGTGACATGTATATTAAGGTGATGCTTCCTGACATTTTTTTAGATCACAAATTGGGTTTTCTCTGTGTCTCTCTCCACACAGCTTCAGTCCGTGTGTGTCTCATTGAATCTCACACAGCACTGGGGAAGTAGGACACCCTTTTTTACAAGTAAGGACACGGAGGCCCAGGAGCTTAAGTAGCCTCTCCGAGGTGACACAGCTGGTGAATGGAATTGCTAGGAGTTAATCCCATGAAGCCCTGACTTTCCGGTGGTCCCCTGAAGGGGTTCTCAACTCAGGGTATTAAGGAGGGAAGGCTCTTGGAAACGTCTTTGGAGCCTTTTTAAAATATTCCTCTGTCTTGGTTTGGCTTCTCTCCAAGGCAGACCCTGAAGGCAAGTATTTTACTTGGAGGTAATTCAGGACCCAGTAGAATGAGAGCACCTAAGTGATACGGGGAAGGGAAGACAGCCAAAGAAGAGAGCTTTTATTCCCTACCCTCAACTCCCATATGACTCTGGGCAACTAGAGTGAAATCCTGTGCAGACGCTCTGACAGCCAGGGAGAGACATAGCTCAGAGTTATCCTACCTGAGGGATAAGGGAGCTGGCATGTTTGCACCTCAGCTCGCTCTCCAGTTTTTGGTTGGCTCTGTTCCCAGAGGTGCTGTGATTCAAGAGCAAGTCCAGCAGTGAGAAAAGGCCCTCGGGCGCTGGCAGATGAACTGGTTCCTGTGGGCTGGAATGGTTAGGACGAGGGGCCTCGCTTAGGGTGCTGACAGAGGTGGCCACAAATCTATTCCACCCGTGCTGAGAGCCACCTTTCTAGAAAACAGGCCAAAAGATTTGAAATCAGGGCCACCCCTGAAAGTCCAAGCCCAGGAAGGCCTGTAAGGGACCTGCCAGCTGGGCTAGATATTGCTTGGTTTCTTTATCCTCATTGCTTTCCCCTTCAGGCCTCCTTGCTGTTTTCTTCAACTTTTTCCAAGTCTGGCACAAAGACGGTCATTTCGAACACATTGGGGATTTGAAATGCAATGCCTGTGGTTCAGTAAACAACACAAGTTCATTCATTTTTTTTTGTTTCTGTTCAGAAAATTGTGATCAAGTATTTCATTCTGACAAAAGAGGAGAGACAGTAATGTAATGAACGCTCCCCACCCCCAAAACTAAGAAAAAAATTGTTTCAAACAAATTTGGTTTAGTTTTGTTTTGCTTTCAGCTCACCAACATGTGTGAGATGATGTGGAGGCCGGAGATTGAACATCCAGGTTTGACTCTGCCCCTTTCTAGCTTGTGTGACCTTGTGCAGTTCACGTCTCTGAGCCTTGCTTTCCTTATCTGTGAAATGGGTGTGTGATAGTATCTACCTCAAGGAGAAAGCAAAGGACCCTGTGAACTGATGTGTACGTTTTGGTGGTCAGGGCCTTTTCTTTTGGCAATACTGTTCACCAAATTGCTCGATAGACTTGCAATGTCTTCTCCATCTGTTTTCATCTTTCGCTGGTTGCAGTCTTACTCAGGAAGGTCCCACCACAATTCTGTGAAAAATGGGTGAAGGTAAAGCTGACCATGACTCAGTGCTCATTAGCAAGCAAGTGCAAGGACACACGCTTTGTACTCCTCCAGGAGAGGCCGTGAACGGTAGCTGATGAGCGAGTCTGAATCTGCTCCAGTGGAAATATTTATTTTTTGCTTACATGAGTGTTTCATTGCTTACAAGGTAAAAAAGAAAGTGTGCAGGGACTTTGTATCAGCGGATGCTGCCCCCTGATACATTTTTATCCTTTTTCATGTCTTTCCTCAGTTCAGTAATTTTTGGTTATTCTTTAGAGGTCCTCAGAAGTTTCTCTGACATTCCTTCAGAAGTCCTCAGAAGTTTGTATTTTCTCCTGACTGCCACAAAAAAAAGGGCAGAACGACTTTATTTCCTAAGTCACGCTGGCTGCTCTATCAGGAACAATTTCATAACAGAGGGGTGTGAATTTTCTATTGCTGTGTAACAAACACACCAGACTCAATGCCTTAAAATAATAAACATTTATTCTTGCTTATGAAGAATTATAGATCAGCTGGATGGTTCTTGTCTCATCTGGGCTCACTCTTGTGTGTGAGATCAGCCGTGAATCCAGGAGGCATCTCTGGTGATCTGCTGTGAGCTCTCTCACATGTTTGAGCATCGCCTGGCTGTAAGCTGGTCTAGGGTGGCAGTAGTTGGGACAACTGGGCTCTCCTCCATGTAGTTCTGCATCCTCCAGTTGGCTAGACCAGGTTTGTTGTCCTGCCTGAGAGAGAGAGAGAGGAGGCGTGCAAGGCCCCTTCAGGTATAGAGGCTCAGAACTGGTACACCGTCCCTTCTGCCACATTCTCTCAAGCAAAAGAGGTCATGAGGCCAGCTCATATGCAAGTGGTGGGGAAATGGATTCCACCTCTCAGCGGGAAGAGCGCAAAGTCACATTGCAATGGGATGTTGTCATAGATTGAATCATCTGCCACAGACATAGTCTTAATCTGCCTTCTTGTGGGTCTGAACCCATTTGTGAATAGAGCCTTTCAAAGATGTCGTGATGAGTTAAGGTGTGGCTAAATCAAATCAGGGGGGTCTCAGTTTGAATTAATGGAGACCTTATAAAGAGAGTAAATTCAGAAGCAGTCAATCAATTGAAACTGGAAACTGGGAGATGCCAGAAGACATAGAAGCCAGAAGTTAGAGAAAGCACAGGAGGATTTTAAGGACATCACCATGTAACAGAGGCAGAGGTGCAAGTTCAAGGAACCCCGAGGATTGCAGCAGGCCGGCAACAGATGGCTACAGGCTCCGAGAGAAAGCACGGCCTGGCTGATGCCTTGATTTGGGATTCCTGGCTTTTAAAATCATGAGCTAATAAATTGTTGTTGTTAAGCCAATGCACTGTGTGGTATTTGTCATAGCAGCTCTGGCAAACTAAGACAGATATAGATACAAGGAGGCCATTACTACAATAAATCTACAAAAAAGCAACATTCTGGAATGGTCAGCCTGTCTCATCTGTCACTAACCATAGCTGAGGCTTGTTTGGCCTTTAAAGTAGCAGAGAGGGAGTGAAGAGAGGAAATATTAGGGTCTTGGTAACCCTTGTTTTCCCTGCTTGTCCTACCCAATACCTGGGGAGCTGCTGGGTAGGATTTGCTCCATTGCTACATATTCCAGGCATCCAAATCAGAGCTCCTAATACCTATTAAGTTTCTGAGTCAGTTCCATAAATTGGTTTATTAGGGTATTACTGGTGCATGAAGTAGCAACTAATTGCTAAACATGTTTATCGAAGTCTCTGAGCCATGAAAGAAACACTTACATTGTGTTCCAGTGGCATCACTGCTCTGGCAGTTTGGCTCCTTTAACCCAGAACTCTTTCAAGAACTACATGTTACAGGGGTGCTACTTGTGAAAATTTGTGGGGCCTGAGCATTAGTGAGATTCCGTCATAGAAATTCACTTTCCTCCGGTTATGCTGACTTCCTGCTTGGACTTCAGAGCCTCCTCCACGCCAGCCTCCCCCTCCAGCAGTTGCCTGTCCCCGGCTGGGCTTTCAAAGACCCCGTCTTGTCCCCTCAGAGCCAATCATTTGTCTACTTGCTTAGGGGCCAGAGTACAGCTTTGGGGTTAGGTGAAGCTGAATCTGGCCTCTACCACCTCCCTGAGTTGCTTTAGGATGCTTGCAAAACCTCTTTGGGCCTCAGCTTTCTCATCTGCCAAATGGACACCAGAAGACCAATATTGTCATGGATGTTCACTCAGAGTCAAAGTCCGGATCCTTACAAAGACCTTGAAGGCTGCATGATCTGGCCCCTGTCCTGTCTCTGAAATCATCCTCTATTTGTCACCCCTCACTCATTTTCCTCTACACTGGCCTCCTTGCTGTTCCAGACCTACTGCTTCCCCAGGGCCTTTGCATATACTGTTCCTGCTACCTGGAATGCCCTTTCCCCAGACCTCCATGTGGCTCTTTCCCTCACCTTCTTCGGGTCACTGCTCAAGTTCGCCTTCTCCACGAAGCCTGCTTCCTGTCCATCAAGCCTGTCTGAAGAATTGCAGCCAGCACTCCATAGCACTCATGATCTGGGTTCTCTGCTTGGTTTTTCTCCTTATTACTTAGCACCATCGAACCTACTACATATTTCATCAAATTCAGATGGCATTGATAGCAACACAAGCTGTCAGTTTATGTACTGTGAGGTACACAATTAGACAATGCCAACTAAAAAAGGCTAAGATGCCCTTGAACGTAGGACACACCCTGATTTCAGAAATGTTAAATGCAAAAAAAATTGACATCGTGCAATCAATGAAATAGGGTATGTTTGACTTATTTCTATTGTTTACGCTCTTTTCCCCCCACTAGAGCATCAGCTCCACCAGGAGAAGGATCTCTGTCTGTTTTGTGTCTGCCAGGTCCTTGGTGTCTAGAAGAGTGCCCAGAACATAGCAGGTGCTCTTTATATATTATTGAATATTGGATGATTTCTCTTCACCCCCAACAAAGTATAAGACATGGAGTTGCTTTAACACTGCCCAAATCAGTTGTGTGAATATCTGACTTTAAATGGAGCATTTGGAGACAGAAATCTAGTGGGAAAGCAGTTCCCTGGGCAGAGAGTCCCCAAGACTCTCTCTGCACCAGGTGTAGCCTTGTAAATGCTCAATGAACTCATCAAACTGACTATGGAATGTTCTCTTGTCTTTGATCCTGAACTGAAGCCCGATGGAGGGTGGGGTGTTGGTGAGGTACTCCAGAGCCTAAAAGCAAAGGGCTTGCTTGCATCTGAAGGAGAGTATGCTTGGGTCACTGTTGCAGTGTGGGTGGCGCCACCTGGAAGTGGGCAGCCCACTGCTTTGTGCAGCTGAACATGGGGACCCTGGCTTGATGCCACCATTTCCTTGGGACTGAACCCCGAGTGAGAGAAGGGTGTGGACATGGTGGCTTGGAGTGAACTTGGTGGCTTGCAGGGCCTGTCATGGGTCAGAGAGTGGCAATTTGTCCCCCCTCACGTTTGCACACATTCAGACGTCTGATATTCCAGAGAGGTAACGTTTTATGTGAATTCAAAGCAGTGCTAGGTAAAATTTTCAATAAAGTCTCATTTTAAATACAATACTGGAAAGAATACAAATCTCTCTTTTCCTCCTCAAATGCAAAAATAAGTAGGGAAAAATCAAGTGTTCTCTGCAGGCCAAGGGAATTGTAAGTCGTACTGCTCTGTTGCCACACGGTGGCGCCACGTTAGCCGTAAACAGGAGCTGCTGTCTTGTCCATGTTGGTCTTGAATGGAGTTTTGAATTATGCGAGGACTTGACTCGTCATCGTGTTTTTGGTTGTTGATAAAAGTATTCATTTGACCCACTTAAGATATACTACTTTGTGACATTCATATCTTCATTATTTAGTCTATCAGCAGCCCCAAAACATGGAAGTGGTCCAGTGTCTGTCTTTTTCTCAGAGGCCCTAGAGACTTGCTCTCCTGTTGACTCAGCCCAGCAGTCCCGTAGTCTCTGGAGCCTTCCCTGATGAATCCCCTTTCTGGAGTAGCTCAGAAAGCCAAAGAAGGAGCTCAGAATAGCATCCCCTCAGAGTTAGCATCCCCTCCCTCACTGGTCCATCCTCAGAGACTTCAATGTGTTCACTTATGCACTCAACAGCACTCACTCTGGGCAAGGTCTTGTGCTGGGTACTGGCCATGAGAGTTGGACCAGACAGAACTCTCCAGTACCTAGAGGAGGTGATACCTGAGCTGAGCCTTGACAGTCATTAGGTTAAGGGTAGAGTTAAGGATGATCAAACACTGATCCCAGATTGGACAAACACTGACAAAATGAAATTAATATTTACACACCCAGGCAGCTGTCTTAATTGCTGGATCATGAGCTCTGTGAGGTCAGGCCACACATCTTGTTCATCTGTTTTTCTGCCCTTCTACTGGCCAGTGAATTAAATATGCAGAGTGCTTAGAGCCATGGCTGCATGTAATGAAAGGACTATGTAAGTATCAGCTGTTATAGTTGTTGTTGTTAGCAAGAATCAGTGTATTTGGAACAAATGAATAAGTGAATGGTCTGGTGGGAAAAGCCTCAGGCTAGAGATGATAGGGTTGGTGTTCTAATTTGCCAGCTGCTAGGATGCAATATACCAGAAACAGAATGGCTTTAAAAAGGGGGAATTTAGTAAGTTGCTAGTTTACAGTTGTAAGGCTGAGAAAATGTCCCAATTAAAGCAAGCCTATAAAAATGTCCAAATTAAGACACCAAAAATAGGTCACCTTCACTCAGGAAAGGCCGATGGGTTCAGGGTCTCTCTCTCAACTGGGAAAGCACGTGGAGAACATGGGGACAGTCCGCTAGCTTTCTCTCCTGGCTTCTTGTTTCATGAAGAAAAAAGGCCAGGGGCGTTTTTCTTCTCTATCAACAAAGATTGCTGGCTGGTGGGCTCTGTGGTTCTCTCAGCTGCATGGCTCTGCACAGCTCTGCTGCGGCTTTCTTGTGGGTTTAAAAAAGGGACTCCCTTCAAAATGTTTCCTCTTTTAAAGCATTGATGGGTGGAGTCACAACTCCATGGAAGCTATCAGATCAAAAGTTACCACCCACAATTGCATGGGTCATTTCTCCATGGTAACAGTCAAAATCCTCCCAACCAGCATTATTGAATGAGAATTAAAGGACAGACTTTTCTGGGGTCCACCACAGATTCATACCAGCACAATTGGATTGAGTTTAGGCTTTGCCCTTCACAAGCTGTGTGGCCTCAGATGAGTCATTCCCTCTCTGATCCTCAATTCAACTTCTAGAAAGTGGGGATAATAAACCCTTTCAGACCTGGATATTGTGATGGTTAAATGAAATTAGCATGTAGATAAAAATCAGCATATAGTAGATGCCCAGTGCTAATTCTGCTCAGCCTTTTGGTTATATAGCCCTCAGACTCTGGACTGGGACAGAGGACTGGGCATGTGTCTGGGATCAATAAGTATTTATTAATGGATCAATAATTATATTCTCATTGCTTTAAGAACTTTCATCATGAAGCATTGTCTCAAACAGACCCTCATCCAGGAATAGAAAACCTGCTGTTGAAACCTCTTCTGACATGGCAGACATTATCAGTTGATCTTGGCACTTTGTATTAGCCATGACTCCTTTGTTTGGAAATAACCAAGTAGCTTTAGCAAAAAAGGATTTGTGGATACTGGAGTAGCTAAAAAGACAAAGAAGGAGCTCAGAAAGGCAAAGAAGAAGCTGTGAGCCACAGGGAAGTTCCTGGTTGCCACTTTGGGCAACTGTATTAGTTTGCTAAGCTGCTGGGATGCAACATACCAGAAATGGAATGGCTTTTAAAAGGGGATTTAATAAGTTACAAGTTTACTGTTTTAGTGCCGAGAAAATGTCCATACTAAGGCACCAACAAGAGGTTACCTTCACTCAGGAAAGGCTGATGTATTCAGAACACCTGTCATCTGGGAAGGCACCTACTGGTCCCTTGCTCCGGGGCTCCAATGCTTTCAGCCTCTGTTTCCTGTGGGGGTTCCTCATTTGACATTTGTGGGCCTTCACTTAACTCCTCAGGCAAACAACTCTGGGTTCTGACTTCCTTAGTATCTCACAGGAAGGCACATGGTGATATCTGCTGGGCCCTGCATCTACAAACATCTGGATCTCATGCTGGCTCTGAAGCAACTGTTCTCCAAGCTACTGCACCGGCTCTCAGCTTTCTCCAAAAGGTTTCCTCTTCTAAAGGATTCTGGTAAAGTAATCAAGACCCACCCTGAATGGGCGAAGTCACATCTCCATCTAACCACTTCTTGGTGGATATAACCTATAACCTCATCAAAAGATCATGCCCACAATGGGCAGTGCTATATCCCCATGGAGTAAATCTAATAAAAATGTTCCACCCTACGATATTGAATCAGGATTAAAAGAAATGGTTGCCTCTACAAGATTGGATCAGAATTAAAACATGGTTTTTCTGGGGTACATAATAGTTTCAAACCGGCACAGCAACCCTGATTCAATCCTACTAGAGACCTCTGAAAGATATTATAGAATACAGCTCAGAGTTGTCCCCGTAAGGGGTCAGGGAGCTGGGATATTTATGCACTGGCTCTCACTGATCATGGATTAAGAGCTGCTGCAGGGTTCCAATGTAATAAATTAGGCCCTCAATCTTGAAGCTTGCCCTTTAAGAAACTGATTTCTGCAATGGCTAAGCTAAGCCTGCTTATAATTAATGCTTTAAAGTCACCCCCAGAGAACCTCTTTTGTTGCTCAGATGTGGCCTTTCTCTCTAAGCCAACTCTGCAAATATACTCACCAGTCTCTCCTGCCTACATGGGGTGTAAATCTCCCTGGCAACGTAAGACATGATGCCCAGGAACGAGCCTGGCCCTGGTATCGTGGGATTGAGAATGCCTTCTTGACCAAAAAGGGGAAAAGAAATCAAACAAAATAAAATTTCAGTGGCTAAGAGATTTCAAATAGAATCAAAAGGTCATTCTGGAGATTACTCTTATGAAAGCTTCAGCCAGATATTGCAAATTGCCACAGTGTTCCAAGCCCCAACCAACAGTATTCTCGAAAATCCTCAAGAATACCCTGGGTTCTAAGACTTTACAAATGCGTTGCTTAGTAAGTTTATTTTTTCAGAAACTTAATGCCTCCAGATGGTTCCTATACCAGGTAAGCCCTGAAACCCAGAGCTGCCCATCTCTCCAAGAACATCATCCAGTTTCATTCCTCTACCCATAAGGTCAACACCCCTTTCCAGCATAAAAGAGTTTAAAATGGTCATTGCCCAGATATCTCTGAAGATTGAGAATGATCACATGAGAGGGAGGAGATGTAACTGAGAAATTAGAATTTAACAATTGATTGACTACTGATTCATTATATAGATATTTCTTGTTAGTTTCTAATGTATCAGAATAGCCAGAAGGAAATAAAATAAAGACATGCATGAAAACAAAATAATACGTCAGAAATATGGAGAAAAATACCCGCTGTGTAAACTAGGGACAACAGAAACAGTACTACTTTAATAATCTCATCAATTATAACCAGCATAACTGCTGTTAAAAAAAATGAATTACAAAAAGAAGTGGAATCGTAGCTCTAACAAATTTTCCACGCCAATGCAAGTGTTGGTGGTGGGGTGGTGTATGGGAATCCTGTATTTTAATTCATGATTAAAGTTTTCTGATAAAAAAAAATTTAAATAAATAAAAAGAGCCATTCTCAGGGGCAATAACTCCAGCCCACCCTCCCCCCATTTCCAGCCTGCCTTGTGCCTGGCCTGCAAGCAGACAGCTACCCTAGAGCAGAGAGCTATAGGTGTTTGCAATAAGAAGCCGTAGATAGGAGTGGAGAGTACAGGCGGTGCCTTGGGGCATCTGCTACAAATGTCATTGTTAGTGTCTGAAAGCGCTGAAGTACTGTGCACTTCTGTACTGAGACAACTTGTTTACGAAACCTTCTTTTCTAGTGGGGCTGGAATTAGTTGAATGGTCCCCATCTTCAGGCCCACAAATCCTGGCCTCCCTTTGGGTTCCTGAACTTGGCTTTTCGTCTGCCACCGTGATTTTTTTCCCCTGTAATCAGAGTATTCCATTCCTCACCTCTCCAGCTCCATGGAGAACAGCTATCTTACTGGGCAGCTGGAATTTGGGCCACTTCCTCTCACCTAGGGGAGTGTTGATTTCCTTGAGAATACATGACCAGACTCCGGGGCATTTGACCAGTGCATAAATGGGGCATTCGAACAACAAGTAAGGTCAGCTCCAAATCCCACCTACCCCTTATATTCTTACCCAGCTGTTCACCTCTGACTACTTCCTACTAACCAACCTTCCTCCCCGTCAACTAAGCCCTGCCAGGATTCTTCCAGCTCTTCTCAGAGGATTTAAATTTCATTCCTTTTTTTTCTTTTAATTTTTTTAAAAATTTTCTTATAAAAATTGAGGTAGACTTTACATAGCATGAAATTCATCATTTTAAATAGAACACTGGAGTGGTTTGTAATCTAGTCATTGTGTTGTATAACCATCCTGCTGTCTAGTTCCAGAGCATTATCATCACCCCCCTGAGAAACCCCATACCTATTAGCAGTTAGTCCCAGCTTCCCCCATCCCCTGGCAATCACTAATCTACTTCATGTCTCTTTTGATTCGCCTTTTCTGGACATTTCCTATAAGTGGAATCATACAATATGTGGCCTTTTGTGTTTTACCTTAAAAAAGCATAATGTTTTTAAGGTTCATCCATGTTGTAGCATGTATCAGTACTTCATTCCTTTTTATGATTGAATAATATTCCATTGTATGAGTATACCACAGTTTGTTTACCTGTTCATCAATTGATGGATATTTGGGTTTTCTCCACCTCTTGGCTACTGTGACTAGTGCTACTATGAATATTAGTATATAAATTTTTGTATGCACATGCTTTCAGTTCTCTTGAGGATATACCTAGGAATAGAATTGCTGGGTCATATGGTAATTCTGCATTTAACTTTTTGAGAAACAAACAAACTGTTTCCATAGTGACTGCACCATTTTACATGGCTACTAGCAATGTACAAGGGTTCCAGTTTCTCCACATAGATACTAACACTTATTATTTTCCTTTTTTAAAAAAATTCTTATTATTCTAGCAGATGTGAAATTGTGATTTGCATTTCCCTAATGGCTAATTATGTTAAGCATTTTTTCATAGAACATTCAGTTTTGATCACCATCCAATGTGGAAGAAAATTCCTACTCGAGCTTCATCCTGTAGCATGTGCCAGGCTCAACCTTTCCTCTCCTTGGTGGAAAGTGGACACCCTCAGTCTACTCTCAAACTGAGCCCTACTCTCAACTTCTTGGGGAATCAGACCCTTCCTGTCAAATCAGTGCCTGGTGTTAAACCGGATTCTTCTCTTAGAAACCCAGTTCACAATGGCTTGCTTACAAAGTGAGATTTATTCACTCATCTTTCTAATACAGCCTGGAGCACTAATAGCTTCAGACCTGGCTGGATCTAGGTACCCAAAGATGTCATCTCTCACTCCCAATCTGAGCTCTGCTTTCCTCTAAGTCAGCTTTATTCTGTCACAGGCTCTCCCCTTTTGGTGACAAGATGACATCTGGCCACCCTAGTCTCACCTCTTCACAGTTCACAACATCAGTGAAAAGATAATTCTCTTTCCCAGTAGCTCCAGCTAAGTTTCCAAGATTGTCTCTTGCTGGACTAACCCAGGTCATGTCCATCTCCAAACCAATGATTTGGCCATGGCAATGGGATTTGCTGATTAACTAAGCCTAAAGTCACATCTCCATTCTTAGAGCTGGATATGGGATCAGCTCCATTCATGCCATGAAGTTTGAGAGTGAAGAAGTGATGGATCCCCACCATAAATTGGATGCAGGACAGACAGAAACCTCAAGTGCCCACTAGACCGCTAGAACTGGCTACCAGTCCTGTCCCTATACTTATACCCCAGCAAGCCACTGACTGTTCTCATTCCAAGACAATAAGATTGCTCAATGGCTAGGGACATAACTCAGGAAGGACCAGCAGTGAGAGTGAAGAGTTGGCTCTCTCAATGAATCAAGGGAAGAATAAACAGAAACCTTCATAAAACTACACTTGCTCATTGTCTAGAATGGTTGAAAGAAATAAACAGGCTTCCATGCTGGTTTACTTACATAGATAAAATCCGAGCTCTTTTTTTTTTTTTATTTTCGAAGAGCGAAAGAGTTTGTTACTAGGTGCATAGTACGAAAGTAGACAGCCTAGTGGCTCAAAATCTGTCTCCTTGAACTACAGTAATTCAGATGGTTTTATTAAAGAAAAGATGGCCAGCATTTAAGATAATGAACACAGTGGCCCCAGATGATGTAATTAGAGGTGATCTAATTATTGAACATGGGGCAGACTGATTACATGCTTAGTCAGAGAATGTGTGTAAGAAAGCGGTGGAATGAGGTATAGGTGACTTATAGGTTAAAATCAAATCTACTGCGCATGTCAGGCGGGCCCACCTTGGTTTGATCCAGTCTCAGTTATCAAGATAACTTTGGATTTGTGGCGGGTCAGCTCTGGGCTGATCCAAGACCCTTCATTAACAAACCTAGGGGCTATCTTTAGTGCTGACAAGACTCTAAAGTTGAAAAACTGAATAACTGGGTACAAATGAAGGTTAGTCACAAGGTTTTTACAATCACAGGGGCAGAAGATGAGAGCTAGACAATCATTATCAGAGATCAAGGCAACAGGATTACAATTTAGAGATTTCAGAAATTTCCCTCTGGTCTACTCCAATATACCAGAAAGCAAAAGGGAGTATCTATATAATGATTTAGGAATCACAATCATCCCTTAAATTCTGATTTCTTGGTTATAGTTCCTCCCTCTCATTTGATAATTATCTCTCAATCTTGAGGGATATCTGGGTGACAACTCTCTAACTGCTTCAAAGATGAAAAGGGGCGTGATTATTAAGGGGCAAAGGGATGATATGATAAAACTGGTTGTGGTTCTTGGAGAATTGGTATCTGTGGGTTTCAGAGCTTCTCCGGCCTTGAAACAATCGGAAATACCCAATAATTTTGTGATAAAATACCTCTCACACTTATGAGTGTCCATATAGCCTGTAAGACACATAATGTGTCCCCTATAACTCTGGGTTTTATTTGTGTGTGTGTGTGTGTGTGTGTGTGTGTGTGTGTGTGTGGTTTTTTGTTTTGTTCTGCTTGTTTCCTCTAAATTACCAGAAAGACATTTTTTTTTTCTTTAAGCAGCAGGAAGCAGTATTCCATCTGAAGAAAAGGAAAAAAAAAAAAAAAAAACCCAGCAGTCGTGCCTCCTTTTTCCTTAGTGGTGGTGGGCTGACTCATTCCCTCTGGGTCTGTGAGGGGATGTGAGTGGATGAGTTTGTGTGCACACCCACCAAACATGCACGCACACACACATAACTCCAAAAATGCAACATCAAGCATTCCCGATGCCAGCCCCACAAATGCGCCATGCCGCGGGGTGGTGCCTACAAGAGCTGTTTGGCAAAGGCTTGTTAATTCTTAGACAGTTGGGTGTGAATATTTTGCTGACATTTATAGTATGTCTTCGCCACACTCCGTCTCACCCACACTGAAACACGCACCTGCAGGCCAGGATGTGAGCATCGAGGCAGCAGATGTTGTGTGCCCTGGGAATGCTTAAATATGTACTCTACAGAAGGCAAACATTACCCAAACACAGGATCTGATGGAGGAGGAGGAAGCCGAGAAGGAAGGGGCATGTTGTTCCTGCTTTCCCAAGCCTATCTCTGCATGACCCGGATGAATGGGTAGCCTGATAAGTCCCAGGCCTTGGATGAGGAAAAAAAAAAAATGTGGGGGCATGGGGCAGGGAAGTGGTGTCTATCCTGGCTTTATTTAAAAAAAGAAAAAAACAAGCTTGGGAAGGTGTTAGAATTTACTACATAGGAAACAAACAACCCAACCTGGGCTATGGAGACAGAGAAACTTGGTTTTGAGTCCCAGCTCTACCTTCTGACTAGCTTTGTGACCTTGGGCCAGCCGTTGTACCTTTCTGAGCCTTCTGACCTATCCAATGGAGATCTCAGTGGACCTACTTCTCAGAGCTGTGGCCAGGGAAAGTTAAGTTAGTGATTCATAAGCTGGACCAAATGTTGCATGTTATTTTTATTATTTGAGTTTCTAAGTCGAGAATGGCATTTCAGGATCACTTCAAACTGATAATAAGAATCTTTTCTTGTCACCCTAGAGCTCAGCTTCCTGCATCCTGTGCCAACTGTGGCATTCTCAAGCGTCCCGGGGTTGGATCTACAGATCTCCTGCCCTATAAATCCAGCCCCTTTCCAGGCTCCCAGGCATGTCAGCTTGGGGGAAGAACTGTATTATGTTGTTCAGTATTTTTCTGGTTGCAAATGACAGAAAATGGGAGCTGTGTGTAATGACAAAGTCCAGGGGCTCATCTAGTTTGCTGATTGGTAAGATACAGCGGCTCAAACAGGGTGTCTATACTTTATTTCACTCTTTCTCTCTTTTTCTTCTTTACTTTCTCCAAGTTGGCTCCATTTTCAGATGGGTTTCTCTTATAGTCACGAGATGGCTGCCTGCCATCTTGTTTAAGTAAATCTCTGTCCTAGCCTGCTCTGTCAAACCCTTGAGACTTACTGTGATTGACAGGCCAAGGTGCCGATGGACATGAGGCACACGCTGCACGCACTGGCTCGGGCCTAGATCACGTGCTCACCCTAGGTGGGAGCCTCTCCTACACGAAGTATGGGTACAGGTGACTCCTCAAGCAAAAACTGGGGGTTCTTGCTTGGAAAAGAGGATAGGATGCTGGTGAAATAAATGATGTGTCAAACTGCCTCATACTGTGTGGTCCAGGGAACTTTGCATTGAGCCTTCTCCTTGGTGCCCTGACCTAGAACTTGGCGTCTCTGCTTTGACCACTGTTGTGTTTTACAGATAAGTATCAAAAGAATGGAATTAATGTAGCCTGTTTGTTGTTGTTGCATTAAATGAACTGTAGAAGCAAATGATTAGCTCACTGTGCAGAGGACACCAGTGCCATTCCCTCCTGGTGATGTACTCCAGAAAAATATGTTCTTAAATTTTATCCATTCATGTGGGTGTGAACTTATTGTAAGTAGGACCTTTTGATGAGGCTACTTCAGTTAAGGTGTGACCCACCTTAATCAGGATGGGTCTTAATCTTATTAGTGGAGTCCTTTATAAAAGAGTGACATTCAGACACAAAGAGAGAAAGCTACAGGAAGCAAGAAGCTGAAATGGAACCCAGGAGAGAAGGAAGAGACCAAGTGACACTGCCATGTGTCTTGTCATGTGACAAAGAAGCCAAGAACAGTTGGCAGCCAGCCCCAAAATGTCAGTCTTTGGGGAGAAGGCCTTGATGATGCCTTGATTTGGACATTTTCCAGGCATCAAAACTGTGAGCAAATAAATTCCCATTGTTTCAGCTGAATCTCTTCATGATATTTGCTTCAGCAGCCCAGTAAACTAAAGCACTCCTCCTGGACACACAAGGGGAACACATTTTCTAGCCTCCCTTGCAGTCAGGCCAGGGTTCTAGGGGCTGAGTTTTGGCCAATGACATACACACTCACTGCCAAGCCAAGCCATGTTAACTTCCATTACACTCTCTCTTCTCTGCCCGTGAGGTTGAAGCAGAGGGCTCTGAGATGGTAGAACTGCCTGATGAAATAAGCCCCGATTCCTCATCACCCTGTGGAGGCATGCCACCCGTGAGACCCACCAACCAGTACCAGGTTGATTGGATGTTGTGACAGCAATGAAGAAATATTAGGTATGTCAAGCCAGTGGATCTCAACAGGGGACATTTGGCAATGTCTCGAGACATTTTTGGTGATCATGAGTTAGCGGAGTGGCTGGGGGGAGGGGGAGTGTTGCTACTGGCATCTAGAGGGTAGAGCCAAGGGAGGCTGCTGAACATTCTGCAATGCACAGGGCAATTCGCCACAACACGGAATTATTCAAAATATCAGTAGTGCCGAGGTTGAGAAACCCTGCTGTACAAAGTGAGCAGCTAGGGGGAAGGGACATTGTCTCATTATCCTGCTAGAAACTCTCCAATAGCTTCCATCCACACCCAAGATAAATCTGGACCCCTTTCCTTAATTTACAAGGACCTACAATGCCTACGCATTGCTCCTCCCTCCCATCCTGCCTCTCTCTCTCTCCTACTCACTTTACTCCAGTCACCTAAGCCTTCCTTCTGGTCCTCTTTCTTTTTTTTTTATTCCCCGAAGGGAACTTTACAAATACTTTTTTATTCACTGATCAAATCACCTTGGGATTTGTCGGGGCATCACTCTGGACAAACCAACAAAATCTCATGTCCTACTCAACGTTCCATGTCCTTATGGTTTTCTGGTCCTCTTTCTGACCTCAGGGACTTTGCACTTACAAAGTCCTTAAAGATACCTTTCGTTTTCCTTAAAGATACCTCCAATTATTCAGTTGGAACTTAAATGTCACTTCCTCAGAGACATCTTCCCTGGTCACACAGTCTATATTAGATCCCCCTTCCCTGCCACCTCATTATTCTGTTATCACATCCTTTTGTTCTTTTCATAGCAATAATCATGCTTTGCAATTTTGTAATGTGCTTATTTACTTTGGGAGGAGTGGAATTGCAGTGGAATTGTCTTACCCCCTGAATATGAATTTCACAAGGACAAGCATCACATTTGTCCTGTTTATTTCTGTACCTGCAGCATTGAGCACAGTATAAGGAGTCAAAAATATTTGTTGAATGAACGAATAAATGAATGACTGGTGGAAAGTGCATAGTCTTTGGAGTCAGACACATCTGGGTTGAGGAGCCTCCGTCTCCTCATCTGTAGAATGGGTATCATCCTGCCTCATGGTTTGCTATGAGAAAATTAGAAAGTGTGTGAAGAGCACCTGGGATGCTTCCTAGTAGGGAAGGTAATTATACAGTGTGTGTTGAATATCGAATGCATGCATAAAAGCTGGAGGAAAGGTAAGTCCCTGTAGACTTCCATTTGAGGTGTAACTCTTGGGGAGGAAGAAGATGGAATCGGGCTGCAACAGTGGAAGGTCTCCAGAGAAGACATGATGGAAGGATGGAGAACGTGTGTACTCATGAGCCAAAAGGACCACTTCATTACCAAGTTAGGTAAAACCTCTGCTTCTCTCTCTCCTGCCCATCCAATTATACCCACTCTGTACCCTAATGGCTGGCCAGCCCTCATCCCTCCTTTAAGTCCCTGGCTCCCCTTCTGTCAAAGTTGCTGTCCCCAGGCACTCCTTCTGCTGCCCCACTTCTCTGCAGGATCCAGGAGGGATGCAGCCGTCATTAGGGTCCCTCTTGCTCGATGCATCACATTCTCCCTCCATGGGTGCCTCTTAGCTCTCTGTCTCTATGTCCATCTAGCCCATAAGGATATGAAAGTAGGCAGCAGGGCGTTTGCTAGACACAGCTCAGGTCCCAGGCCCAGGGACATATGAGCGTCTGCAAAAAGGAATGCGATCGATCGTGTCAGACTGCTGGGGCCACAGAGGAACCTGGACCCTGAAGGGTGATGACAGAAGGGAGGATGCAGAGAAGGTGGTGCCCTGAGGGAGAGGGGTCCTGGAGTCTGTGTCCTCACAGAGCTCAGGGGCTCCCCACACAGCCTTATGCAGGTTACCTCACTTCCCTCACCTGTGAAACAGAGGGGACCCTTCAGCCGCACCAGTCTGCCCACTGCTGCTGGACCAGCCGGCTCCTGCCTCTGTGCACCTTTCTGCTGTCTGGTGATGGGTTCACAGTCACCCCACCCCACACCCCCCAACACCTCCTGCAGGTCTAAGGTGTCTCCTCTTCAGTGAGACCCCCCCCAAATCCCTGCTAACAAGGCACTCCTTTTCCTCCCGGCTCCCATCCCCTCCCCAATTTTAGTTTTCTCCTCTCTGGCCACAGCCTCTCTTGTCTCCACCGCTCTTCCTCCATCTGGCTTCACCCCACCCCCCACCCCGACACACCCGGGACCTTCACTGCACCCTCCTCTCCTGCTTTATCTGGATTCTGTTGCCACCCTCCCCAGCACCCTTTTGGCTGACCAATGCTTCTTTCTTCGCTTCCCATGACTGGCCTCACCAGCCATGAAGGGGTCACCAACTACCCAAGCAGCTAGAGCTGGATGGGGGTGGGGGATATGCTATTTTGAAAGTGTTGTGTACCCTGGCAAAGCCATGTCTCTCAATCCTGATTCAATATTGTAGGGCGGAAACTCTATTGATTAGATTATCTCCATGGAGATGTGGCACACCCAATTGCGGGTATGGCCTTTTGATTACATGGAGATGTTACTTCACCCATTCAAGGTGGGTCTTGTTTAGTTTACTGGAGTCCTTTAAAAGACGAAATGTTTTGGAGAAAACTTAGATGCTGATATTTGGAGAACAGAAGCAACAGAGCCAACATGGGATCCAGACATTTGGAGATGCAGAAATTAAATGCCTCTGGGAAAGCTGTTTGAAACCAGAAGCCAAAGACCCCTGCAAACACCAACCACATGCCTTTCCAGCTAACAGAGGTGTTCCGGATCCATCAGCCATTATTAAGTCACAGTGTCATTCTCTGGATGCCTTAGTTGGGACATTTCAAAGCCTTAGAACCGTAAACTTGCACCCTAATAAATCCCCCTTTTAAAAGCTGTTCCATTTCTGGTTTATCACATTCTGGCAGATTTAGCAAACCAATACAGGGAGCCACCCATGAAACTGTTTCCTTTTGTACCAGGCTTTCTGGCCACCCTTCTTTATCATTTTTTTTATTTTCATATGTTTTTTTTTTAATTGTGAAATATAACAGATATACAAAAAAGCAATAAATTTCCAGGTATATTTTAACAAGTAGTTATATAACAGATTTTAAAGTTTGGTATGGGTTACAGTTCCATGATTTTTTGTTTTTTCTTCTAGTATATCAATATAATGATTCAGCAGTCATACTCATTTGTTAAATCTTATCTTCTCTGTTACACTTCTTTTCTTTTTTGTGACAAATAACATGTACAAAACAATAAATTTCAAAGCACGCTGCAACAATTAGTTGTAGAACAGATTTTAGAGTTTGGTAGGGTTACGGTCCCACAATTTTAGGTTTTTACATCTAGCTGCTTTAAGGTACAGGAGGCTAAAAGAAACATCAGTATAATGATACAGAGGTCGCACTGGTTTGTGAAACCCTACCTTCTCTGCATAACTCCACCATCACCTTTGCTCTTTCTCCAACAATTTAAGGGTATTTAGGCTATGGCCATTCTGTTTCATGTTGAGAGAGGCTGTCGGTAATATGGGATTGGGTGATGGAACTCGTTGATGTTCCAGAAAGGCTGTCCCCCCTGCCTTTCAGGCTTTGTCACATCTTAATGGCACTTCATGCAGACCCCATTGGTTCTCACTTAGCTGATTGATGACCCTAAGCTCCCTGGGATTGAGGTCTCAGGTCTCTCCTCCCACCCTGTGCTGTAGGCTTCTGACTCAAGGGCCTCAGCTGGTCCTTTCAAGACTGGGCACTAAGCCCAAAAGGACAGACCAGGGGACCAGAGCAAAGCCTCCAGCTTCTCTGGCCTCTGTTGTTTCTCTGCTTTTTCTGACTTCTCAGGCTCACATGCATGGTCTTCAAGACCCTTTCTGGTACACCCCTCCCAGCCCTGGCGTTGCCCAGATCCCTGACTTGACATCTGTCACTGTCTTTGGAGCCTTTCACTTGGCTTCAGGAGTTTGCAGAAAGGCCCGTTGTGTCCCTCCCCACTGCCAAGGACTCACCACCAATGGTTCCCTCTCTTCTTTCCCCTTCCCAGTCATCTCTATATATGCCCTGGGGCTGCAGTGGGGTTGAATGTGATGAGGCCTCTTCCCTCACTCTTATTAAGCCACTAGGGTGAGGCCAGAAGCAGCAATCTGATCCCATTTGTTGGAGGTTTTTTTTGCACTATAGTGTTCTTTGTACCACTTGTTTTTACCTGTGGCTTCAAGTGCCAGTTCCCAGGCTTCAGGAATAGACTCACTTGATACCCTGTTACTCCAGATTTGCAAGCTAAGCTGGGCTGTCTGGACCACCAAACAGTCCTCCAGTTCTAGCCCTGCCCATCCAGGCCTCATGGCATTTACTGGAGTCAGTTCCCTGTGCCTGCAATGTCCTAATGCCTGCAGAAATATTCTGGAGCCAGCTCTTAAGATTATTAATAAAGGATCATCCCTTCCCAAAAGTTGAATGGATAAATGAATAAATGAACGGATTCGAACTAAAACAGTCTCAGGTCCAGCAAGGGAGGACAGCGTGAAGATCTTGGAGCTAGGCTGCTTGGGTTCAAATCCTGGGTCCAAGACTTGCTGTGTGAACTTGAACAAGTTACTTAACTCCTCTGTGTCTCAGTTTTCTTGTCACGAAATGAGGATAATAATAGCACCTATCCCTGGGGGTTTTGTGGCGATTCAATGAGGGCATGACAGTAACAGATTTCATGCCTGACAATAAAAGCTAGTTTCTTGGTGATCCGGGGCAAAAGTCTCAATATTTTTATGCCTCATATGTGACCTTCCTTACAGCCTAATTTTCTTAGGTCCAACCTAAGCTTTTTTTTTTGGCATGGGCAGACACCAGGAATCGAACCTGGGTTTCCAGCATGGCAGGCAAGAATTCTACCACTGAGCCACCATCATGCTGCCCCCTAATCTTTTTTTATACATTGGATTCAGCTAATTCATCCATTGCTGAGTAACTTCTCAGAGGCAGTGGAGTTGGAGACAGAAAAAAGACCCTGTGGGCTGGACAAGTGGGGCAGAGATGCATTTTTCATTGAAGGACACAGGATATGTGGACAAATCGTTCACATGCCCAAAGGGGGTCTGGATTAAATTAAACCTCTTGACTTTACTACTGATTAAAACATTATAGAACCAGCACATTCTATCATCAGCAAACCTAAGTGGCAATTACATTGTTAGGCACTAGCATGTTTGGAAAATGACTGCAGGGTCCCCTTTTAGAAATAAGAGCAATGCTTGGTGACCATGGTCATGGGGGAAATCATTACTGTGTGTCTAGGAACACCTCCTCTTTCCCTCTTTATTTAAAATACTGAGGAGAACTGGCAGCTAATTAAAATGTGGGAAGAGATGAGAAGGGAGGTAATTGATCCTCCCACCACGTCCCACTCTGTTTGGGACCCAGCAGGGGTGGGGACACGCCAGAGCTCAAAATATGCAGTGTCATAACACAGATGCCTCACTACGCACACACCTTCTGCTGTGAGAAAACTGGCGTCGAGCAGAACTTCTGTACCCTACGAGTGATGCGTGAACAGAACTCTTCCGCTTACAAACTATTTCAGCACTCTTTATCTCAAATATCCTGTGTGCCCAGCTGGGTAAGACATCCCAGGCTCTGAGAGGGAATGTGGGGTGCTTAAGGTAGCTAAAGGGGTGCAGCTGGGACTGAAATCCCAGTCTCTTCGGAGAAAATCCTGCACCCTTTATGCCAGATGAGGGTTGTCCCTGTCCTCCCCTTTCTTCTGGAGCAAACCGAGCTCCATGTGCAAGACACTGTGGCCTAAGATTTGGTTTAGAAGATGACGGCCCAGGCAGAGAGTGCAGCCTGATAAAGAACACATTGTGCCAAGTCCTCACATTTTGTTCTTGGTAGAGGAAGGCGATTCCAGGTAGATGCAGGCACTTAGAAAGCAACAAAGGAAGAAAAGGGCTTGAAGAGATAGGACACATGGAAATAACATTTGCATGCTCAGAGGGCATTCCAATCAATCCAAGATTAAATTGTATGCATTTCTCCAGATCTTGCTGTGTGAGATGCTGGGGGGAATAAAGAAAAACTCACTGCCTTGTTCCTAGTAGTTTAAATGGCTTGGGAAATATCTATAATCAGCTGGATGGCCCTCTAGTGAGAATTCGGATAAGGGTAATGGTTCAAACCTGACATAACTAAACTGGAGATGACTATAAAAGACTCCAGCAGGTATAATGCAGAGAAAGCTAAACTCTCAGGGTCATCTGGGGTATCCACAAATGGCTGAAATTACTTTCTTTCTAACTGCCTGCTCTGGTTTCCTAGGCTGCTGGAGCAAATACAATGCAAAGGGATGGCTTCAAACAATGGGAATTTAGAGGCTTATGGCTTTGAGGCCAGGAAAAAGTCCAAATCAAGGCATCATCAAGGTGATGCTTCTTCCCAAAGACTGGCGCTCTGGGGCTGGCTGCTGGCCATCCTTAGTCCTGGGCTCCTCTGTCACATGGCAATGCACATGGCAGCCTCTCCTGGCCTCTCTTCCAGGTTCCACTCACCTACAGCTCCTGCTTTCCATGGCCTTCTTTCTCTATATATGCATTTCATTCTGCTTATAACGGCCTCCAGTAATAGGATTAAGACCCATCCTGATTGAGGTGGCCCACACCTTAACTGAAGCAACCTCATCAACAGATCCTCCTTACAATGGACTCAATCACAGGAACGTATTAAGTTGAAGAACGTGTTTTCCTGGGGTACATACAGCTCCAAACCACTACACTGCCCAAGGGCAGAACCCCTGACTGGCCTCACTGTCATAGGCCAGCTAGGAGAGAGAACCAAAGTTCATGGTTTTCAGGCTGTCTACATTTTTTCCCTTTTCCCCCATCTCTTTCTTTTACATAAATCCTCTTCTTGCCTTTCTTTGATGAAATTAATCTATTTTGGTTGTCTTCTTTACAAGTAACTAGCATGGACATTATTAATGTTTTTGAGTTATCCTGACTCTGGGTGCCATCATTTGCTAGCTGGCAAGTGACTGTGGCCTGTCATTTAACCTCTCGGGTTAAATGGAGGCCACCTGTATTCCTTGACTGGTGGTCCCCTTCCTTCCTTCTCAAAGCCAGCAGCATGTCCTTTTCCAATCTCTCTGACTCTGACACCCCACCCCACCCCCGTTGCCCTCTTATAAATAAGGACCCTTGTGATTACATTGTGCCCATCTTGATAATCCAGGATAATCTCATCTCAAGATCCTTAATTCAATCACATAGGCAAAGTTCCCTTTGCCATACAGTGACCGGCTCTGGGGATTAGAACATGGATATCGTTGGAAAATGATCATTCTGTCTACCACACTTACTGAAATTTTTTTAAAACATTTTCAAATTACAGGACAGTTAACAAAAATAATAGAACCCCCAAACAGAGGACTCCAATGTACCCCCAGATCCCCACCCCCAATCCCTAATATTTTTAATCAAAACTAGCTCCTTTAATTCATTTAATCCTCATTACAACCCCATGAGGTAGATATCATTTTATTCTTATCGGGAAACTGAGGCAGTGAGAAGTTACTTGTCCAAGGTCACATAGTCCATAAGTGGTGAAACAGCGATTCCAAACCAGAAGTATGCTCCTGGAGTTCACGTTCTTACAGTTAAAATATGTTCACAGTAAACACTGTATTTCTGTAAGCTATTATTCTACAAAGATTAATATAATATTTACCACATGACTTTTATGAAACAAATTAACGCGGGAAAACCACCAGACAATGTCTGCCATACAGCAAGTACCCAAACAGTCTGTCCACTCTTACTAATCCACCTTTCTTTTCACTATGCAGATGCTTGAGTTCACTCTCCAAAAGGCACTATTCCAAGCGTCCACCCAATGCGCCCCACTCAAGATGGCGTTCATTCTATCTAAAATTGTATTATGCCCTTCTGAAGATGGAGGAAGCGCTAGCGCACGCCCCCATCCGCCTGCTCCAGGATGACGTCAGCAGTTAGTTCAACCTTCCCCAAACAGTGAGGATCGAACGCGCGCCACTTCCTGACCTTCCCAAGATGGCGCCAACGTTTCACGCGACGCTCGCGGTAACCATTAAGAGATGTACTTCCGGTTGCGCCGGAGGTAGGCGCTGGGGCCTGTGAGGACCTGCGGAGGATTGTTTATGTGTCCCGATTGTCCCGTGAGACCATGGACCGGAGGAAAAAGCCTTTGGAGGTTACGGCTTCCTCGGTGAGTGCGGGTTTGAGATGACGCTACGGGTTCTGTGTTTTCCTCCATTAGACAAGAATCTCGACTCAGTTTCTTCTCCGAGAACCAGACCTGGCCTTTCCAGTCAAACAGGAACCTGAACCGGGCTTGCCTCCTCAGACGGGGGACCGGGCCAGCTTTCTTATTCACAGGATCCTGAACTTGGCTTCTCCCCTCAGACACAAACCTGAACTTGGTGCCTTCCCGCCATCAGCAATCTCCCTTGCTTCCGCTCTGCTGCAACCCGGCCGGGCCTCCTTTTCCGCGAAGACTTGAACCCTACCAGCCTTTCCTTTCTCAGCGATCGAGGAGGAACTCCAGCCTGCCCTTGCTGTGCAGACACGTCCCCTTTCCTGGATTCGCCTTCAGTCCAGGAACCAGCAAGGTCCTCCTGCACATTAGGGAGCCTTGCTTATTCTTTAGGAATCTTATGTTGCCTTGAGTCCCCAAGCCAGGGACTCTGCAATTGTTAATGCACCCGAAGGATGCACTGCTTGAGAACACTGAGGTCTCAGAATGTAACCAGTGTTGTTAGATTAGCTATTTCTAGGAAGAAAACCTGTTCTGAGTACCAATATTGTGCCAGTGCTTTATATGCACTATCTCACTGCCCTCAACCTATTTCAGATGGAGCTGCTACCGACATACCCGTTTTATATATGAGGAAATTGAGACTCAGAGAAGTGAAAACAGCTTAAAGTCAGCAGTAATCTTAATGGGAATGCCATCTGGGAATTGATGTGGTTAGGAAGGCTTAAAAGAAAAAGTGAAGGTTCTTCATCTGTGTTTTGTTTTTGTTTTTATTTTTGCATGGGCAGGCACCGAGAATCGAACCCCATCTCCTGCATGGCAGGCGAGGACTCTGCCTGCTGAACCACTGTCACCCACTCTCTTCATTTGTTTTTTAAAATTTAGACTATTAGGTCCTGAGGTGAAACTGCATTATTAAAATCCCTGCCAAGATTACTTTTAGATTGATTTCTTCCAGATTAAAAATAGTTTAATTCAGTCATTTTTATTCCCCTTGAAAGTCAGTTAGTCCAGGCTAGGCTTTATAATATCTGATTTACAAAGGCCCATGTGATAAGCAATTGTATCAGACCTTTAAAAAGGAAACTGTTGTTAATCATTTTTGTTGTTGTTGAGTGGCTAGTGGTAACTGATGCAGCTGAGGGACAGGCCCAGGTATTACCCACCTACCCCGTAATCCTCTTCTTTGGCCCTCTTTCCCTTTGTTGAATCCTTTGATACCACTAAACTTAGTTTCTGAAATACACTAAAGCATACTTGGAGCAGGTTTTTTTTTTTTTTTTCACTCAGCCCACTTTATATCTGACTATTGAAATCTTATCTATCTTTTAATTCTTTAAATGGCTCAACTCAAAGCCTTTTCTGGTTATTCTGGACAGAAAGGAATCCTCCTTTATCTGACTTGCATGCTGCCTTTTCCACTTTTAAAATAATTTGTTGCATTTTTACTGCTATCATGAGTTAACTTTCTTACTGGATTGTAGCTAAGGCAAGGAGTATGTCTAATTTGTGTTTGCATTCTATTTTACAGTGTTATATGCACGCACATAATAGATGCTCATGCAGCTCCTGAACGGAGATATTTATTTCCCTGTAGAAATAATAAATTGTTGTGATGATTAAATGAGATTACCATATGAAAGAACCAAGTGCATTGATAACTGGGAGAAAGTACGTAATAATGTTAGTTGACGCTGAATCTGAAAGATGCAGACTTCATCACTCTCCCCTTTTCCAGAGGAAAGCCTTGAGTGTTGAAAGTTAGAATAGAAATGTATTTGCAACAGCACTGTGATAAAGTATGACTTTGTTTTGTACTGGATTCCATCTTAAAAGCATTTCATTATCTATCTGTTTTGTCCATTTAGAGGAACTTAAACACTTGCTTTAAGAATTATAACTTAGAAAAACAGTTACCCATTAGAATTAATTAAATATTTTTGTTTGCTTGTTGATTTTATTCTAGTTGGTAGACCTTAAGGCTGAACTCTTCCGAAAACAAGAAGAATTCAAACAAGAAAAACTTCTGAAAGATTCTGGAGTTACAGAAAAACCAAAGACAAATAAGGTGAAAATAAGGTCTCATTGTTTCCATTCATTCTGAATATGGGTGAATTATACCATATTTAAGGTTTTTTTTAAGTGTCAGATAGCATATAAATATTAAGGAAGATCCCAGTCTTGTATTTTAAACATCTGCATGAGATATTTTAAATATTAAAAATAAATAAGATTGTCATAAAGTACATTATAATGCTCTAATTTTTTTTTTTTTTTACATGGGCAGGCACCGGGAATCGAACCCTGGTCCTCTGGCATCGCAGGCAAGCATTCCTGCCTGCTGAGCCACCGTGGCCCGCCCAATGCTCGAATTTTTTTAACAGCTATTTTGGAAAAGAACCTGCTATTTATACACAGGTTTTTTACATTCTCAAGGGATATTATCTGGTTATATAGGTATTATAAATTCAAATAGGGGCAAGCAACTCGATAATATAGAAATATACCAGAAAGTGTCAGGGTCTGTAGGAGTTGTAATGAGTTTCCAGTTTTAGTGGAAATAATATCTGCTGTCTGTATTATGAATTTCCTAAAATGTATACATTTTCATTAAAGCCTTGAATTAGGTTGTACTCATTCAGGAGGTAAGAAACAGTAGACAAGTAACTGTATATAGTTGTATAAAAAAAAATTTATAAAATGTATGGCTGTTTTTCAGCTCCAACTGTGCTATGTATAGGCTATTTGTATGGCATAGGTTAGCTGTCCTAAGATTTAGTTATCTCCATTGATTCGTAAGATCTAATGAGCTCCATTTTTCCCCCAGTACACAATAGAGATTTTTTTTTGTATTCACTTGGTACTTCTATTTTATCTTTTAAAATTATTCTCCAGAAGCCAAGTATCTGGAGCAAACAGAATGCAGGTGTTTCAAATCGAGCTGAGAAGGATGCGGAACAGAAGATTGAGGAACAGAAGACTTTAGACAAAGCAAGGTAAAGTTAAGCTCTGATAAGCATAGTTATTTTTGAGGCTGCCCAGGCAAAGAAATGACAGTCCAAACTTTTTTTGATTTGCAATTTAATTTTTAGCCTCCGTCTGGCCAAGTACTCTTTATTATACCTTGCAAATGTATCTGTAGTCTGGTAAGAAGGTAAAATACAGCTTCAGTTTAAAAAATGGAATAGAGTCCATTTTGAGCTTTTGATAGGCATTCAAATTATCAACAGACATCTAAGAAGTGTCCCTATGGTGTGATTGAGGACTTGGGGTATGATATTATTATTTAGGAACCTTACCTTTTTTTTCTTTTTTTATTGTGAAATATATATACAAGAGAGGCAGTAAATTTCAAAGTACATTGTAACAAATAGTTATAGAACAGATTTCAGAATTTAGTATGGGTTACTGTTCCACAATTTTATATTTTTTCTGCTAGCTGTTCCAAGACACTGGAGACTGACAGAAATATCAGTATAATGATTCAGCAGTCATACTTATTAGTTAAATCTTAACTTCCCTGTTATAACTCCTCCTTCTTCTTTGATCCTTCTCCCAATCTTTAGGGGTATTTGAGCTATTGCCATTGTAACTTTTTGTTGTTGGAAAGGGCTGTCAGTAGTATGAGATGGGGGGTGGAATAAGTTGATGTTTTTAGAGAGGCTGGCCCCTCTGAGTTTCAGGATTTATCTGGCCTAGGAACCCATCTAGAAGTTGTAGGTTTCTGGAATGTAGTCATAGTGCATCAAACTTTTTTTTTTTTGCATGAGCAGGCACCTGGAATCGAACCCGGGTCTCTGTCATAGCAGGCAAGAACTCTGCCTGCTGAGCCACTGTGGCCTGCCCAATAGTGCATGAAACTTTTGCAGATTTTCAAATAGAGCCCTAGGTGTTCTTTAGGGTTAACTGGTATGGTTTTGATTTGGGGTTGGCAAACCTAGATAAATAGCAGTATCTCGCTGAATCTTGCATAAGAGTAGCCTCCAGAATATCCTCTCAACTCTCTTTGAACTCTCTTAGGCATTGATACCTTATTTTATTACATTTCTTTTCCTCCTTTTGGTCAGGAAGTTATTGGTGATCCCATAGTGTCAGGGCCAGGCTCATCCCTAGGAATCATATCCCACGTTGCCAGGAAGACTTTGATCCCTGGATGTCATGTCCCACATGGGGGGGAAGGTAACAGTTTTACTTGCAGAGTTGGGCTTACAGAGAGAGGCCACATCTGAGCAACAAAAGAAATCCTCTGGAAGTAAACTCTAAGGCATAACTATAGGTAGCCTTAGCTTCTCCACTATGTAAATAAGCTTCACAAGAGCAAGCCTAAAGATCAAGGGCTTGGCCTATTTTTCCCTAGCTTTTTATCTTGAATGCTTTAAACTAACAGAATAATTGAAAGAGGCAAACAATGAACATTCTAATATCCTTACGTAAATTCACCAGTTAACATTTTTACCACATTTGTGCACTCACTCTTTCACATGCACATATACACATCACACGTGTGTATGTAGGTACATATAGACTTCGTTTCAGAATTTTTTTAAAGTAAGTTGTAAGCATCATGATCCTTTACCCTCTAAAAATATCAGTGTATGTCTTCTAAGAGCAAGGGCATTCCTCCTACATAACCGTGATACTATTATCACACCCAAGAAATTTATCACTGATATGATACATATTCAGATTTCACCACCTGTGCACTCTCTTAGTTTAATTAAAAAATATTAACATTGCCTCATTGCTACTTACTGTCTGTGTAATCTGGTTGGTGAGTTTTACTTTATTTCCTAAGTCAGGTTTCCACATCTATAAAGCAAAGAGTTTTGGCATTTCTTCCAGTTCTGATTTGTTGTTATTCTGTATGTCACCTTAATCATCTAGAAGAAAATACAGGAGAACATTTAACTGATCTTAAGATAGGGATAGTTTTTGGGTTTTTTTTGGTATGCTGTATGGCAGGGTCACATTTCATTCTTTTTCCATGTGAGTATCCCATTATTGCAGCACCATTTGTTGAATTTTTTATTTGTATTTGTTGGCTTTTTTTTTTGTTTGTTTGTTCGTTTGTTTGTTTGGCAAGTGCACAGGCCAGGAATCAAACCCAGGCCTCCCACATGGCAGATGTGAATTCTACCACTGAACTACCCTCACACTGTTAAGATAGGGAGAGTTTTATAAGCATAAAAGCCGTAGGGTAAATCACATATCATTAGATTTAACTTAATAAAACAAATAAAAGAAAACGTGTATATTAAAAAAAAACCTCCCCCTATGTGGAACATGACTCCTAGAGGTATAAATCTCCCTGACAACATGGAACCCAGCATTGTAGGAATGAGAACGCCTTCTTGATCAAAAAGGGAAAGAGAGATATGAGACTAAATAAAGTCTCACTAGCTAAGAGATTTCAAACAGAGTCTAGAGGTTATCTTGGAGGTTGTTCTTATGCATTATATAGTTATCCCTTTTAGGTTATGGTGTATTGGAGTGGCTAGAGGGAAGTACCTGAAGCTGTTGAACTGTGTTCCAGTATCCTTGATTCTTGAAGAAGACTGTATAACTATATAGTTTTTACAGTGTGACTGTGTGATTCTGAAAACCTGTGTCTGATGCTCCTTTTATCCAGGGTAAGGACAAATGAGTAAAAAAAAAAAAAAGGATGAAAAGAAATAAATAATGGGGGTGATTAAGGGTAAAATTTTGGTAGATTGAAATACTGTGGGTCAACAAGAGGGAGGGGTAAGGGGTATGGGATATATGAGTTCTTTTTTTTCTTATTTCTTTTTCTCAAATGATGCAAGTGTTCTAAAAATGATCATGGTGAAGAACTACAACCATGTGATGATATTGTGAGCCATTGATTGTGTAATGTAGTTGGACTCTTTGTGTGTGGATATTTCTCAATAAAAATATATTTTTAAAAACCTCTCTATAATAAAAATTAAAAGTAAAATGAAAAATATAGCGAAAATTTTTGCAATAAATATAACAAAGAATAAGCACGAGCTAGTTACTTTTACAGTGTTCCACATCTGAATATAGTCAGGTTAAATGTTTTTGGTAAAAATACTAATGTAGGTGATTGTGTGTGTCCTTGCTGTTGAACCGCATCAAGAGGCTCATATCAGTTTGAGTCATTATTGGTAATATGTTTGCTCTGTTGTTTAAAGTGAGTCTACTAGATTTCACCACTGTAAAAGTGACCTTCTCCCTTGGTAATTATTAAGTTATCTGAGAAGGGAATCCTGGAGACCGTATGAATATCATGTTCACCAGCACGTTTCCACAGATGGTTTTGTCATGATTGGTGAGCCTTGCTATTTACCAACTATAACATTGATGGTTTTAAAATGGTGATTTTTGTAATTTTGCCGTTCTGTCTTGATTATTCTTTCATTCTATTTACTAGCTGGCATTCTTCTGTGAAGAAGAGCTTCATCCTCTTTTGCAGTATCATCCAGGTCTCAGAATCCTGAGTTTTAATGTCTGTCATAACTGCCACATGTGCTTTGGATACATAGTTTAATAAAAACTCCGCAGTTGCAAACAGTGGTTCTTAAGGTTGCTCAGCTCTTTCAATCTGAAAATAAGAGGCAGACTATTAGCCCATCTGGGGATTGTTTTTCTGAGCGTTTGACCTGTCCCCAACAGATATGAGACTTTCTTTACTTAAAGATATATTCATTTTTGAGACATCTTTCTCACACTAGACGTATTCTCAGAATTCTGATTTTGTTGAAATCTGCCAGAATCTTTCACCGTCTACTCTGTACATCAGAGTTGTTCTTTATACTTTACTGTAATGGTATGTCCAGGAACTCTTTACGTAGTACTTTGGTTTGATTGTGCTTATGAGGTGTCAAGTCCAGGCCATCCGTGGTCTGTAGGACTTGGCATCTCTCTAGAGCTCAAAAAGCCAGGGGCAAGTTACTTATATATTGAGACTCTTATCTTCAGAGTGAGGTAGTTGATACTTAGCTCATGAGGTCTTTTAGGGGATTGAAGGAAGTACGTAGTGTCTAACACATAGTGGGCTCCAGATAAGTGTTCCACATTCTTGCACTCTGAATTTCATCTTCCTTACTCAACTGAAGAAATTGTTCTTTTAAGTCACCAGTGACTTCCTCATCAGTTTATCCAGTGGCCATTTCTCTGGCGTCTTCCTTGTTCTCCATTATTAATTTATAGACTATTCCTGCCATTTTAAAACTATCTTCTTTCTGTTACACTGTGTCTTAGTTTGCCAGAGCTACTATGACATACACCACACGATGGGTTCGTATATTTATTGACTCTTGATTTTGAAGGCTATATGTCCAAAATGAAGATGTGAGCAAGACCATGCTTTTTTCTGGACTTAGTAGCATTTTGGGGGTAGCACTCCTCTGTCACATGGTGATCTCGCTTTCCAAAATTCTTCTGACTTGTGGCTACTTCCTGTGACTTTCTCTCACTGAATTTCATCTTTCATCACCTACAGTCTGAGTTTCATCTCTTTCATCACCTACAGTCATAGAGGTTGACTTACTCTGATTCAATTTGACCACAGCTCAAATAATAATCATTCTTTTTACAAATGAGTTCACACCCACAGAAATGTAGATTAAGATTTAAACATGTCTTGTGTTCAGATCCCCAGTACACTGCATCTAAACTGTTCTTTCCAATGTATGCTTGTCCCTGCCTATCTCTTTGTTTTTATTTTATACCACTTTCTTCTTTGTTCAGCATTCTCTACCATACTGGTCTTTCCTTCTTGAACATGCCAAACTCATTCCCACTTAATTCCCTTTGTCTGACTTGCTTTTCCCCTAGATTCTCTTATGGTTTGCTTCTTGGTATGCAAGTCTTAGCTAAAGTCTCACCTTCAGAGAAGTGTTTCCTGACTACCCTATCTAAGTTAGTGGGCTGTCCAAATAACAGTTTTTAATGTTTTCTTTTCTTGTTGTTTTTTTAAAAAAAATTGTTTTATTTTCGTTAAGATGGTACAAATCCTTGGGCGGGCCACGGTTGCTCAGCAGGCAAGAACGCTTGCCTGCCATGCCAGAACGCTTGCCTGCCATGCCAGAGGACCCGGGTTCAATCCCCGGTGCCTGCCTATGTTAAAAAAAAAAAAAAAAAGATGGTACAAATCCATGATGATATAACTTGTTACATTGAGCCTGTTCCAAAATAGAGCAATCCAGTTTATTAGAAGTCCAATATGACCAAGCTGGCCCTCCAAATGCTCCACTAATGTATAGCACAGACTTCCTTGATGACACCTGCTTTTATTTCCCTCACAGCGCTTCTCACTGTCTAAAATCCCCTTTTTTATTGATTCATTTATTGTCTTCCCCTCTAGAATGTAAACTTCATGAGAGCTGTGACTTTGTCTTATTCACTGCTGAATCTTTGACATATAAAATAGTGCTTAACGTGTAGGAAGCAGGTAATAAATACCTGTTGAATGAATGTATAAAATAAAAGAAGAATCTTTCTGACTCAAATGATAATAATGAGGATGACATGATTGATGCCAGGCTTCACTTGCGTTATCTAATTATTTTTCATGGCAACCGTAAGAAGCAATATCGTTGTTTACATCTTTTACAGACATGGGAATTGAGGCACAGACAGGTTAAGTAACTTGTTCAGGAGCACACAGGGACTTTATTACCTGCGGATGGCATTCAAAATGAAGTTTTCCTTTGTGATTAAGTATGGTCACTCACAAGGGAAAGCTCCGATGACCTCTTTCAGGCTTTTCTTTACCATCATTAAATATTTCTAGAACAAAAACTGCCATTCCTTTTACTTGATCTCTGCCTACTAAAAAAAAATAAATGTCACCGGAATTAATATGAGCAGAAAGGCTGCCTTGGTAAATATCAAGGTTGATGTTTGTTTTTTTATTGGCTTTATGTCATGAATAGATTATTCATGCTCTGTATGAAACTGTAGACATAATCATATTTTTAACTGACTTAGGAGAGGTTGGTTTCTAGCTCCCTTAGAGAACCTAGTAAGCCATGGATGACAGGGACCCTTTTATAAAAACAATAATGCAAAGAGTTCTGCATTGAATTTATTGATCCTTTTGAAAGGTTACAAGTGAAAATGATTTTCTTTTGGACATATCTCTCTTTCTTAACATTGAATTTAACATGCCTTTGGCATTTAAACTAAGTTGTGACCTTAACTTAGTTCCTTGATTTATTCATTCATCAGTGACTTATTTAGCACCTACCATACACAAAATACTGTTTTAGGCACTGGGGTTACAGTGACAAATAAAACAAATATGGGTCATATTCTCATGGAGCTTGTATTTTACTTGGTAAAGAATGTTACAAATAAGTCAACAAACGGATAATATGATTTTAGCTAGTGATAAGCACTTTGAAGAAAGTTGAGAAAGGCAGGATGATAGAGAGTGAGCAAGGGTATGGGGGGGGGGGGTGGATTCTCTGAAGAGGTGACATTTGAGCCAAGACCTGAATCTTGAGCAGGAGTGCTCCAAGAACATGGAGACACAGAGAATGGTAAGGTGCCAATGATTTGGGGGTAGGGGCAGTGTTAGACAAAAGAAACCAGAACGTCCATGTGATTGAAAGGTAGACAGAGCCAGTTATGGGAGGACCTTGAAAGAGTGGGTTTTATTTTGAGTGTGAAGAGTTGGAATTCCAGGAAGGGTGGTCGGCTCTAGCTATGACCATTTTGTCACAGTGGGTCTCTTGGGCAGGTCACAGAAGTTAGGCTGGAGGCAGGGTACCTTCCTCAGAGTGACAGTTGTAAGACCATTGCTAATACTTGTCTTTTTTTCCTCCTAGGGAAAAATTGGAAGAAAAGGCCAAATTATATGAAAAAATGACTAATGGAGACTTTTTAGGTAAACACAATTATTCATTTGCACTTTATTTTCTTTAATTCATAGAGTCCTAATGGCATTACATTTTCTGTTAAGATAACTGCAAGCATGGAAAGCAATTTTAAAAATCAAATTGATTATTTTCTGTGGCAGCACACAGACAAGAGAACCATCAGTCTTACCAATTGCCTATTACATGCCAGGCTGTGTGCTAGGTGCTGTGAGGGGGACAAAGAAGTACAGTGTAAGCCTGATTCTCTGCCTCTGTCCTCAAGGTGGGTTTCATCAGGTGGAGAAAAATGGCACATCACAAAGCAAAGTTAGGAAATAAGGTCTGACTAGGCCGCAATTAGATGAGCACAACTATGTTAAAAAAAAAAGATTAGGAGGAATTATGGTTGTATTGGGGTGGTGGAATTGTGTTAACTTTTTCTGTATTTTCTGTAATGTGCTTATAATTGCATTAAAGTTAAAAAAAAAAACCTTTCCTCACATCTGCCGCCAAAAAGAAAACCCAGTTCAATTAGACAGCAGGAGAGGAGATGGTACAAGGCAGAGCATTGCCAAAAGACAGAGAGAGTAAATATGTGGTCAGAGAGGTCCTCAGGGAAAAGTAGCAGAATGGGATTCTGCAGGGGGCTGGTTGGGTGGAATGGTGAGAGCACATCAGCAGAGGGATGAAAGGGCCCAAGCTCTGCAGGGTAGATTAGCATGGCTGGGCCTGGGATGGGGGGTGAGGAGGGGGCAGCAGGAGAGGCCACTCTGGATCCAGGTCCCAGGGCTACCCAGTAAGAAGAACTGCTCATCCCAGACAGCAAGGACACTTTGCCTACTTGGCCTGGAGCCCCACAAAGGAAATTCAAACAATCAAGGCAACAGTGTAAAGTGGGAATAATACCACCACCCAGTAAATAGGGAACCTCGTATTTGTTCAGTATCACTTAATCCCTATCCTCAGAGAAAACGACTCAAGTGAGTTTTATCTTAAATCTCACATAATGGAACTTCATATAACCCTTATGGGGAATACATCAAATACCTTGGGTTAAATGAAATTAAAGTCATGGATTGCTATTTATTTAACTTTTAGTGTTTTAGCTCATTGAGTAGATCCTAAGCCTTGAGGGCGGACCATCTCTTATGGATCTCTATCTGCCCTAGGTTTTAGGCACCATTCCCTGCCTGAAAGTTGTGTTCATTGGGTTGAAAATAATTCAGATGATTTCTCTTACCTATATTCTGACCCTTAAAACACCTTCCATACCACAAATATATAATTAGGGTTAAGCAATAGAGCCCACATGATTAGTAAGATATGTTACCTATATCAGAAAAGTTCTGTTGTCCTGATCTGGTGACATGGGAAATGTAGTTCTGCTTCTGGTTATGTAATTGGCTGGATATGTCTCTTGAAATCAAATTGTGGTGTTATCTTAAAATGGCATTCTGAAACAGTATTGCTTACTCATCTAGGATATTGACAAGGCAACAGAAACCTTTAGGCATTTTAAAGTTTTTTTGTGTGTGCTGTATGTTTCAGATGGCCTATTTACAGCTTTACTAGCAGGGCTTTATGGTGACTCTCTGTCTCCACAAGCAGTCCTGGAGGGGTGGAGGCACCCACCAGTGGACTGTCAGGGATGAAGATGCAGCCCAGTGAATGACTGTGACTCTTCATATCAGCTCCCTGTATGGTTTTCTTCTCTGATGGCAACAGTCTAAAAATTGATTTTTATGTCCTAGATGAAGAAGTGGAGGATATGTACCTTGTGGATTTCACACAGAAGATCATTGACAAACGCAAAGAAATGGAGGCAAATAGAGATTCTAGAAAGGCAGAAGAAAGGGACGATGATGAAGAGAATATTTCTGAAGGAGATATACCTCCTCCCCAAGATCCCAGTGAAGAATGGTTTGTGATATCATGCATTTAGATTTTAACATCATCAGACTTGCATTATACATTTTGAGATAATTTTTATTTAGTTGCTGTTGAACCATTTCTCTTTATTATTCCTCAAATTGTCTTTCTTTTGAGACTCCCCTTTAAGTAAGATTGGATTAAGTTATTATAGATATAAAAGCAGTAGCTTCAAAGAAGAAATAATTACAGTAATTTCAAATAATGACTGTTCCTGCTTTAACTCTGAGCACTCTGTGAGGCACAGGGATACATAGTTATTGCATGAATAAGCCTGTTTTCTGCATGTCTGCTAACAGAATTGTTTCATTAATATGGAAATGTTGTTTAGGTGGAAGCCCATTCCTCTGTTATTCATGATGGTGCCATATGCTTGTCCTTATGCAGATATTGGGGATGGTCATTGTCTGGGTGGCAGTGATCTGTTTCCAACAAAAAGAAGTTGTCAGAGTTGGGGCAGAAGTCTTACTTTGGCTGAGATATTTTCTGGCAGTGTTGTGTAAACTGTGGACTTTGGATTTGGGTGTCTCTAGCGCCACCTTTACCAGCAGTATGACCTTGATCGAGTTGCTAACCTATCTTAGGCTCAGTTTCCTCATCTCTAAAATATTGTTAATAACACCTAATTCCCATGACTGTTTTACCAAACTCCCTTCAGGAAATGAGTATTCTAAGGTACCCATGAAACTTGTATATGGAAGATAAGAAGACATTTTGATAACTTAATAGAAATTATTCTGAACTTTATGTACATGTAAGTGAATGATGGAAGAAACCAAACTAGTCTTTTTCATACAAAGAGAACAATGTGTCAAGAGAGACCCAAATGTAAATTCCATTATAATGAGTTTCTATACCTAAGATATTATTACTTAGAAACTTGTTTAGAAGTACTTAAAAATTGCCTGGAGATTTACAGAAGCTATGAAAATTTCCTAGGAATGCCTCTGCCTACCCACCCTCCTGCTTCTGCAGAGTCCACTCATCTTCCTTCAGTGTTCAAATATCCTCATTGTGGGGGTATTTATTGGGAACTGCTTAGGAGAGTTTGCAGCACTTGTTGACCTTTTATCAGCCTTTGGCCCTGTGGGCAGAAGTCATTTATGAGCAAAAGGGAGCAGTTCCAGCCAATGTGGACCACAGAGAACCCACATCTTTGTACCACTAAGTGTGGCCACATTAGTTCAGAAATAGCATTCTCATGGGGATCAACAGGTGTCTTAAGTACCTTCTGAAACCTTGTGTCCGAATAGCTAGCTCTATCTGGGGTAGGTTTTCTGGCTGCAAGCCCTAAGGAACCAGAAGAGAAGCATATGACAATCTCTCATTGGTGCCTTTCTTCATTATTTCTCATCCAAATGATCACTTGCTTATCTGAACTTTGGGATCACTTAATATACTTATAGCTTCTTTGGACTTTACTTTTTAAAAGCTATTAGTGACACATACCTGGCCTCATTATCAAGAAAAGATTGGAGGCAGCATTTGGTAATTATCTTTTACTGCCTGATGTTGTTAGTAAGCACTTCATGGGTATATGCCTCAGCTTCCTGCAGAGCACTTTGAAGATGTCAAGAGTCTTATTCCTCCTTGTATTACCCTCAGTACTTCGAGTAAGAGTTTTCTGCAGGAGTGATTGCTGATTAAACAGAGCAGTTACTGACCACTCTTGCCAGACTTCTGTTTTGATGGCATCTGTATGCTTTGGAGTTCTTCTTCGCAAACAGAACAACCAGTGATTGCTATTCATAGCAGAAATCTCATCTCCTTTAAAAGGTCTAATGTCTTTTTTTTTATTCCTTGCTTATTAATGCCTGAATGATCCCAAGCAATTTTTCAGTGATCTGAAGAGTTTGGAGGACAGTTGAAGGTGTCATCTGCCACCATATGGTGAAAGTGAAGAGAGACACTGCAAGCAGTTCTGATGATTTTTTTCTTCTTAAATTAAGCTCCAGAATTGTAACTGCTTGTAAGATCTTTTCAGTAGTTAAGTTCCAGGTGGTGGAAAATCTTTCTACAAAAATACTGTAAATAATTACACAGACCATCTGGCTAGATGTTTTTCTTCCACCATTCATTTAAAGAAGGAAAGCAAGCAAGAAAGAAACTGCTTTCTACAATTAGAGGTTTTATTTCTTGTGGTAATCAGCTTTAGGACTGTAGTAATAGATTCCTGAACATTCCGTTTTTAAATCACAGACTAACAATTGAAATCAGCATGTTTGAGAGGAAAGAAAATGTTACTAAAAGCAAAGCCACATATGGGAAACTGACCTTCAGCTGGTGCTCATTGACTACCTACTGTGTGTCTAACACCCTGCTAAAAGCTGTGGGAAGGTCCTTGCCTATAATTTAAAAATAAAAAATCTTTTGCCTCATAATACAAATGAAATGTTTTCTGTAAAAATCTGTCCATATTTCCTATTGTGGGAAGTCAAAGTATTTCATTTTGACTTGCTGGCTCCCCTGTCTCTAACTGCTGTGTAGTTTGGGCCACAATGAGGAAACAGGAGCTAAGGGTAAAAGATAATATATTGGCCTGCTGTCGAGGTGCTTTCATGGAACAAAATGTATGTTGCTTAGCTTCCTCCTAATTAAAAAGAGCAACACACACACACACACACACACACACAACACACACACACACACACAACCATGACTGGGATTAAGAAATTTCTAATACACTGGGGAAGAATTGTACCAATTAGAAGAAATAAGGGAAGGTATAAAAAATCAGATTTGGGAAGATTTGTGAGGAAATGAGTAAGTTGAGAATCTGGGGTACGGAATAAAGTTATAAGGATCCTGATCAAATAATTTGAATTTTTTACTGGTAAGTCCTGAGATGATGTAGTAAGTCCTGAAATGATGTAGTAAGGGTCTGTATGGCTGATGTATCTTTGAAATCAGAGCCATAAATGATCTTTTCATCAGTTGCTAAAACAGATTTAATAAAGGGCACAATGAGCTTATTGTGTGTCAACTTTTTTTTTTTTTGGGTTTACAGAAATTTATTTTAATGTTTTAAGTCTTAGATGCAGAGTATCCATCCAGCTGCCTTTCAAATAGCTATGGGTGCTGCCAACAAGTCCTTAAAGCCTTCAGGCAAATGAAAGGTCTACCTTTGTTCTCCCTAAAGGTGAATTCCAAATCCTTGTTTTCTAAACTGTTCCATGCATTTGCATTGCAGCCAAGGTGTCTGACATCTTTAAAATGTCTCCACAATCTGCACCAGAAATGCAGGAGTCGATTTCGATGTCTTTAGCCTAGCAAGCCGTCCGTTGATAAAAATGTACCATGGAGCAAATACAAAGCTTGTACGGACAGGTCAGACTCAGGTCACCATTAATTCTGGTTTAGTGCCTGTATGCTCATGTCTAGACTAGAATGAGGCTTGTTTGCAGGACCTCGGTATCTTTTCATCCCCCTTTGGCACAAAACTGTCCAAAAGATGCCACAAAAGGCCACATTTCATCCACGCCTAGAACCATCCCTCCTAAGATGAAGATCCCAGCCTCGAAAGGTGTGTGTCAACTTTTAACTTTAAAAAGTTGTTCTTAACAATGATAGTGGTTGAGGTATATTCTTGATAGTGAGGCCTACATTCATTCGCATCAATTCCCTTCCATGTATTGTGTACAAAACCACCTTCCCATTTTTTCACTTCATTTCAGGGTGGATTACGTGGACTCTTTGGGGCGATCACGGCGCTGTATGAAAAAGGATTTGCCAGATCTGCTAGAGATGGATAAAAATCTCCAGGGGAGGCTGTAAGTGTCTGATATGCAGAACTTTGCTGAGATCTGAAATGTAGACAGAGGGTTTGTTTTTTAGGAGACGTTTTACAATGAGGCATCTTTGTTTCTTCAGTAATGAGACCTTTTTTTTAATCGGACAAGAATCTTTACAGAAGCACTTTTAAGTGGTTACCACACACACATGCACTCATACAATAATCCACACTCAGGAAATGACTTGAATGTCCATCAAGTAGGGCAATCATTCATCATGCATCCTGGGCAGACACTAAAAAGTGTGAGTTCGAGCTGTACCTATTCACTCGAAATGATGTCCTTAACTTAGAAAAGCTGACTGCAGAGTAGCAAATGTAGAATGGACCCCAAACAAACAGACACAAAAACCTCTGTGGAAAAGGTATTTAATATACACTTAATATATTCTTGGGTACCCCACACACGTGGGGCAGGGAGCCAGGTAAGGATCTGGCCATGTCAGAGGAATGCAGGCATGCCCAGGCCACGGTGTTCTCTAGCTTCTATGTCCTTGGACAAGGGGAGACTGTCCATAGAAGGCCTGAGGGTTCCTCCTCCCTGCCTGGGTCCCCTCCCATCTATTCAGCCCAGGACCAGGGGGGAAGGAAAGTTGTCTTGAGAGCTGAGGTAAGAGTCTGTTGTGCTCATGCAGCGAGTCGGGTGCTTGATTAAAGAACAGTGAAATCTGTTTTATCTATTTCCCAGTAATATTCTGGGTCAGAATACTTCTGTAAGGAATCGTCTTCTTTATCAGATAGTTTGATTTATCCATGGCCAAGCTCACCGAACATTCGTGTTTGTATCTCACAGCTCTTATCTGAAGGTAGTTTTTGCTCTGTTTTCCTACTAGGTTCGTTAGTCCTGCCAATGAAAAAACCTTACTGTCTGAAGATATGAGAAAAGAACTTCAGCGCCAGCAATGGGAAGAAGAAGAAAGGGAAGCCCTGAAAAGGCCAATGGGGCCCATACACTATGAAGACATTCGTGAAAATGGCATGATTGTTTTCTTGCAATTTTTTGGGCTTTTTCTTTTTTGATCTTTTTTCTTTGACTCTTGAACTAGTGGCAAGCATAAAGAGCATTATTCATAAAGTACCAGCTTGGCACAGAAAGAATTCTGCTATGGAGATTGTCAGTATCCCCTTTTTCACTTTGTAGTTCAAAAAATACTCATGTTGAGAAGCTCTTCCTAACAGAAGGTCTGTTAGACATTTGTTCCCCAGTTAGCCCATGGCTGAAAAAAAAATTTTGTTTTTTTAATATTTTTATTGAGTAATCACACACATACAGTCCATACATGGTATACAATCAGTGGCTCACAATATCATCACATAGTTGTATTTTCATCACCGTGATCATTTTCAGAACATTTGCAGCACTCCAGAAAAAGAAATAAAAAGAAAAAACTCATGCATCCCATACCCCTTACCCCTCCATCTCATTGACCGCTAGTATTTCAATTTACTTGATTTATTTTATCCCTATCCCCCCTATTATTTATTCCTGGCTGAAAATTAATAGTTCTTCTTTGTTCTGCTTATCACTTGGCAAACAAGATGAAATTAGTTCTAATCTGTTTTGACTTAACTGTTAATTTTTTTTCACTGCCCCAGATATCACTGCATTTCATTTTGCTTTTGGTAGGAAATTTGGCTTGAATGTAATTTGCTGACCAGGAAAATCTAATGTTTTGGATAATTTAACTTATTTCAGAGGCCCGGCAGCTTGGTGTTGGATATTTTGCCTTTGCCCGAGATAAAGAATTGAGAAACAAGCAAATGAAAACTTTAGAGATGCTGCGAGAGCAGGTACAAATTAAATTCAGAATTAAGAAGATTTTAGGTAGTTGGTTTTTTGTTGGACCATACTATAAGAAATCAAGTTAATTAGAAGGTTAATTTTAAGATTGCGTAAATTGCCATACTCTTTTGGTGTTTCAAACGTAAAGATTGTTACTGCTCATAAGTTACCTGTGTAAATTTGATGTTTTACATTTGGTTTCAAAAGTGGTGGCCTGAATGAGAAAATAGTTATTTAAGAGAGTAAGGGGGTGCAAGGGTAGTTAGGAGGTACAAGGGTAGTTCAGTGGTAGAATTCTCATCTGCCATGTGGGAGACCCAGGTGCAATTTCCAGTCCATGCACTTCCCAAAAAACAAGCAAAAGCAAAAAACAAACAAACAAAAATTCAGCAAATGGTGTTGCAATTAAGGGATACTCACATGGAAAAATAATGAACTGTGACCATGCCATATAGCATATAAAAAAAAAGTGAGATTAAGGAGTAGAACAGAATTGGTTTGTTTTCTTAAAGATTTGCCAAATTAAATTTAAAAAACATTGTATTACATTAAAAAAAAATTTTAACTAAAATTAAAAAACATTGTTCATAATAAGAATATATCATAGGTCTTCATTTTAAGAGTCTCAAGGAAAGCTTCTTAGAGGTCACATAAAAATCAGTCAGTCAGGGGCCAGCCTCTCCGTAACAACAGCTAGTTCCTTCTCCCTATCTGATATTATCGACAGTCCCTTCCAACATGAAAAAATTAGGATGGGCATGGCCCAAATACCCCTAAAGTTTGGGAGAAGGATCAAAGGTGATCGTGGAGCAACCCAGTATACTGTATGTCAGTCTCCTTGTCTGTAAGGAGAAAAAATCCTGTCAGATTTTTCTTTGCTTTGTATATATATTTTTTAAAAAGTCTATTTTTAGAATAAAATGAATTACTTCATTTTGAATAGAATATGAATATTCAAAATTTGGCTTCAAGCAAATATAATTTTCTGATTTTCTCTTCTGCACAGACAACAGATCAGAGAACAAAACGAGAAAACATAAAAGAAAAGCGAAAGGCTATGTTAGAAGCAAGACTTGCTAAACTCCGACAAAAAAAGATGAAAAAATCAAAAGATGGAGCAGAGGAAGAAAATGAAGGTTTGTCCTAGCTTGTATTTCTTAACTTCAAAAGGAAAAATTTTAGTTCCATGAATGTTTTACTAATAGGGCTGGCGATGTGGAAATTAGCCATTTAATTTTATTTTCTAAGCTATCAGCTTATCTTTGAGGTCCTACCTGGAGCAATTTTTATAACAATTTTTTGACGTGGAATGACATGCCAGTGAATATTTTTAGGTTATAGACAAGGAGATTGACATATAGTACATTGAGTTGCTTCAGAGAATGGCATGGTTTAGTAATAGATTTTCTTAGAGCAAAAGGTATTTTAAGGGAAATTTTAGTTGTGCACATATACTCTTTAGACTAAATTTTTTTCCTATAGTTTTTCTTGGTTGTTTACCCATTTTTTTATATTAAAAGTTGTTTAATACAGTTTTTTTTAACTTTTTTATTGTATAGTATAATATATATATGCAAAGCAAAGAAAAAAAAGCAATAATTTTCAGAGCACAATTCAACAAGTAGCTATAGGACAGATCCCAGGGTTTGTCAAGGGCTACCATACCATCCTCTCAGATTTTTCCTTCTAGCTTCTCCAGAATATAGGCGGCTAGAAGGAATAAATATTATTTTTTTTTTTGTGAAAAATAACATATATACACAAAAGCACTAAATTTCAAAGCATCGCACAACAATTAGTTGTAGAACAGATTTCAGAGTTTGGTATAGGTTACATTTCCACAATTTTAGATTTTCACTTCTAGCTGCTCTAAGATACTGGAGACTAAAAGAAATATCATTTAATGATCATCATATTCATATGTTAAACCCTACCTTCTCTGTATAACTCCACCATCACCTTTGATCTTTCTATCCCTTCTATAGGGATATTTGGGCTATGGCCACTCTGACTGTTTCATGTTGGAAGGGCTGTCAATAATATGGGGTAGGAAGATAGAACTAGCCGATGTTCTAGGGAGGCTGAACCCTCTAGGTTTCAGAACTTACCTGGTCTAGGACTGTCTGGAGATTGTAGCTTTCTGAAAAGTTACCCTAGTGCATGGAGCCTTTGTAGGATCTTATATAATGCTTTGGTTGTTCTTTAGGATTGGCAGGAATGATTTTGGTTGGAGTTTGGCAAGTTATGATAGGTAGCAATATCTAACTGAAGCTTTTGTAAGAGTAACCTCCAGAGTAGCCTCTCGACTCTATTTGAACTCTTTCAGCAACTGATACTTTATTAGTTACACTTCTTTTCCCCCTTTTGGTCAGGATGGAATTGTTGATCCCATAGTGCCAGGGCTGGACTCATGCCTGGGATTCATCTCCCATGTCACCAGGGAGACTTTCACCCCTGGATGTCATGTCCTACCTAGAGGGGAGGGCAATAATTTCACTTAAAGAGTTGGGCTTAGAGAGACTGAGGCCATATCCGAGCAATGAAGAGGTCCTCCAGAAGTGACTTTTGGGCATATCTATAGGTAAGCTAAGCTTCTCTGCTACCTACATAAGTTTCACAAGAGTAAGCCTCAAGATCAAGGGCTTGGCCTATTGATTTGGGTGTCCCTAATGTTTGACACTGTATGAGGGGATTCCCTGATGGTAAGGTTTAATGGTTCCATACCGATACTGACATTTTTGGATTGTTACAAGCATGAAACATAATATTGTATGCAAAATACTTAGCTTCTCCCTAGGATGTGATGGGCTCTTAGGAAGTACTGCTTATTATTTTTATACTCTCACTATGTCCTACTGAATGCTTCTTTTTTTTGGATTTATAAGGTATTAACATGTAATTTGTGACAAGAATTACTTGAAGGTGAGGGGATGGAGCTAGAAACATAGTTTATGTATGCTGTTGAAGTTAAGCTGGTATCAAGGTTGTTACAGATTTAGAATTTTAAATTTAAGCCCCATGAAACCACAAAGAAAAACATGGACAGGGAAAAATGAGAAGGAATTCTGTGGGGTTCACTACAAGATTGGACAAAGGTCTTGAATAGACATTTCTCCAAAGAAAATATACAAATGGACAATAAGCACATGAAAAGACATTCAATATTAGCAATTAGGGGAATTCAAATCAAAACAACAATGAGAGGGCAGGCCACGGTGGCTCAGCAGGCAAAGTTCTTGCCTGCCATGCCAGAGACCCAGGTTCGATATACTGGTGCCTGCCCATGCAAAAAGAAAAAAAAACAAAAACCACAATGAGATACCACCTCACAACCAGCTCTTTTTTTTTTTAAAGGAAAATAACAAATGCTGATGAGGATGCAGAGAAATTGGAACTTTAACATATTATTTATGAGAATATAAAATGGTGCAGCCAAAACAGTTTGGTGGTTCCTCAAAAATTAATCATGGAACTACCGTATAACCTGGCAATCTCACTTCTAGGCGTATGCACAAAATAACTGAAAGTAGGGACTCAGGTACTTGAACACCAATATTCACAGCATGAATGCTTCCTTTTTTGTTTGCTTAAATAGCTTTAAGCTCTATTTTGTTGATGGCTTTTTCTCTTGCACATATAGCTGAAGATGTTATCGGGCCTCTGCCACCAGAACCAGAAGCCATGCCAACTCTTCCTACTGCTGCCCAGAGTAGCAAAGTAGAAGTCATCGTTCAGGAGAGGAAGGATACCAAGCCTGGGGTGCCACATATCCGGGAGTGGGACAGAGGAAAAGGTAATGGAGGTAGGCCCCAAGGGGTGTAACCTTTCCAATGTAAAGGATATTTTTTGCTTCTCCTGATCAAAGTGTGATTCCCATGAACCTTAGTGTTCCTTTGAGGTTTGAGGAATCTCTGGATCCTTGAACTTATTTCTTCTTGATACCCAGACATTTGCTGTTTATAAACAGGACAATGAGAAAGTGTGATCACAAAAGTCCAGGGTCAGCAAAAGCATCTTGTCAAAAAGATGAAGGGTATTTTGTTTTGTTTTGTTTTTTTATCGTCACACACACATACATTCTATACTTGGTGTACAATCAGTGGCTCACAGTATCATCCCATAGTTGTGTATTCAATACCATGATTTTTTTTTAGAACATTTACATCACTCCAGAAAAAGAAACAGAAGAAAAAAGAAAAATCCCATACCTACCATGTACTTTACCCGTCCCATTCATTGACCACTAGTGTTCCCATCTACCCAATTTATTTTACCCTTTGTCCCCCTCCCATTATTTATTTATTTATTTATTGTTATTTTTTTATCCATATTTTTTACTCCTCTGTCCATACCCTGTAAGGAACATCAGACATAAGGTTTTCACAATCACACAGTCACATTGTAAACATTATATCTTTATACAATTGTCGTCACGAATCTAGGCTACTGGAACACAGCTCAACAGTTTAGGTACTTCCCTCTAGCCATTCCAAAGTACCATAAACTAAAAAGGGGTATCTATATAATGCATAAGGATAACCTCCATTAAGAATTATATGCAATTGACAAAAAATTTGACTCTGAAGTCTCTCAGGCACTGAAACTTTATTTTGTTTCATTTCTTTCTTCCCCCTTTTGGTCAAGACTTTCTCAATCTCTTGATCCTGGCACCCAGCTTATCCTGGGCTTTCTGTCCCATATTGTCAGGGAGATTTATACCCGTCAGAGTCATGTCCCACATCAGAGGGAGGGCAGTGAATTCACCTGTTGAATTGGCTTAGAGAGAAATGCCACATCTGAGTGACAAAAGAGGTTCTCTAGGGATGACTTGTAGGCCTGATTTTAAGTAGGTTTAGCCTATCCTTTGCAGGAATGAGTTTCATAGGGGCAAACTCCAAGATCGAGGGCTCAGCCTGTTGATTTGGTTGTCCCCACTGCTTGCAAGAAAATCAGAAATTCTCCAAATAGGGAAGTTGAATATTTCTGAAGGGTTTTTTTGCTTTTTTTTTTCGAAGAGGTTTTTAAATTTGTGCTGCCCTCCTGTGGTTTTACAGCTTTGGGATGAACTCCATTTTTCAGAAGCAGCTTTTTAAAATAAGGTTTGGTATTCTCACATACTCTGTTTTCAACAGTCCTGTTACTGATCCGTTGAAAACTGTGCCAATATATTGACCTGGGTTCACATAAGGTTCCATTGGATTATGCAAAACCTCCTTTGGCAGCTTTTCTGTAAATACACCATGATACCTGCAGCAGCCTCTCTTTGAACTAAGACTGTGGTTTATTCCTTTTCGAAAAAGATTATTTCAGTAGTACATTAGCGCTTGCTGTTGAGCCGATAACATCCAACTTTAAGGTAAGAAAAATGCAAATAAGTGTCTTTGCTTAATACCATTGTTAGAAATAGAAATAAAATACCAAACTAATTTCTTTTGTGTCTTCTAAAACTCAGTAAAGTACAAGATTTATATTTTGGTGTAAAATACTCTATTATCACGTCAAGCAAATGATTTAACTGTTTGATTTTTTAAAAATATTTCTCTCTCAGATGTAATTTTTTGGCCTTCTTAGCAAAGTGTCCTCAGAGTCTACCAGCCTTTTCCACAGAGCCTTCTTTGATTTTTCCCCCATCTAGAAATAATCACTCCCTTTTCCTAGCCTGGTTTTTTGTATTTTTTGTATGTATTACTTAAACCTTATATTCGAGTTTTGTTATTGCTATCCTTGTTTTTCAAGAAATTTGAGATACATTAAGAATTATATGCATTTGAAAAAAAATTCAGGTGACTGAGCAATCAGTTCTAATAGTATTATCTTTCTTATTTTCAAGAATTTTCCTTTGGACACTGGTCGAAGAGGCAGTCAGCTCTCCGGGCTGAGAGAGACCCTGAGTTTGCCCCACCATCAGATTACTTCATGGGTCAAAAGAGAACTGGTTCTTTCAGTAGCCAGGCATGGAGCAGGCCTGGTCCCATGCCGAGTGATGCAGGGCAGTGCACCAGCCAGAGCCATGGGCCCAACTCTGTACACACATCCTCCGCTTCTGCCCCCGAAGGCCCACCTCAAGCCTCCACAGTTACCTTTGAAACTCTGGATGATATGATCTCATATTACAAACAAGTGACATGAACTTACAAAGCATTCGGGCTTGGGTTTGTACTGTTCGTGGCACCATCCTCTCCCAGAGGGGTGAATTAACTTCTGGGATTGAATGATAACTTCCTTTTCAAACATCCTTTCCCTAGAAGACATAGGTTTTAGGTTGGATTTGTCAGCACGTAGGAAAAAATGAATGATACTCTGGGAATTCTGTTGCCACTTGACTGTTCATATCTTCCTAACTGGTATAATGACACATCCATCTGGATTTACATGTAAGCTGTGATAGAGTAAAAGTATTTATTCTGTAATATTTGAGGCCAAGGAGTTTCTTTGTTTTTTGTTTTTAATTAGAGAAGTTGTAGGTTATGTAATGCCAAGAAATTTTTAGCTCTGCCGGTTTCATACCCACTCCCACTACTTAACTGAGTTTCATTTCATTCCATTCCATTCCATTCCATTTGCAAACGCTAGCATGCAAGTCTCTTTATTCCAAGGATTCAGCTTCCAGATCAGTTGATGAAGCATATGTTAGGAGGCTTTTCTACCTGTCTTACAGTGGTAAGTGGGAAGACACTGTGTGGTAAGCAAAGTGATCTAGTATCCCAAGTGGAGTCTGAAACTGGTGGAAAATTAAACAATAATTGAAATGATAAGACCAGGGAGGAGCTTTTCATAAATCAGAAAGGTAGAGTTTGACGTTAAGTACTTTTTTTTTTCTCTTGTACCATCCTAAGTGGCTGTTACCAGCATCCTGTGGCCAGTAGGTGTTTAGTATGTGTGTTGACTGACTGACTTGTGGAGGCCACAGGCCTGGTCAGAGAGTGCAATGCAGTCAGGCTTATTCTCCTTAGCTGTAATGGTTGAAGTTTTTCAGCTTGTTCTACCTCCCTGTCACTTCCACTGTAGGACCTTATCCTTCTCAGGAGCCCAGGTCACTTCATAAGCCTAATTTGGATTGGACTTGGGCCTGCATAGACTGAGGAGCAGGTAAAGGCCCCTTATATCTTAGCTTACAATGAGAGGCCTCAGGGAGAAGGGCTCAAGAGATGTGGCATTATGCTCACCCCATTCTCTGCGCACTCCACAGTGCCTACCACCCTTCAGCGTATTCCCTTTTCAGTTGTGTACAAGCAGAAATTCACCAGGCCCACCTGAGTCTGGTCTGGCTCCCCTATCAAAGCATGATAGGGTGGGTCCTCTAAGGGTCTTGAAGGAGTAGGGGAGCAGAGGCCTGAGAAGGAGCTAGCCCTTCTGTGGGCCTATGCAGCACTGCTGGGTAAGTGGTAGTGTCTTCAATCTCATTACAGATTGCAGATTGGAGTTAGAGAGGTCATTTGGCATCTAACTGGTACATCTGGAACTTAAACCCAGTTTATGTCTGACCTCCAGACTCATGTCTTTTCCACTTCCGTCTTCTCTCAATCTTGCTGCCCCCGTATCCAGCAGTGTTAGATAAAATCCCAGAGTCTTACAAGCTTTTCTCTAAATGCTGTAGCAACAGCAAAGTTGCCAGTCCTAATAATGGTCACCATGTCAGTATGATCAGGCAAATACTTCTTTTAATAAACATGCATTCACACCAACTGACCTAGCTGCCTTTTTTGCAGAAATTAACAAGCTGATCCTAAAATTTATATGGAAATGTAAGAGACCCAGAGTAGCCAAAACAATTTTGAGAAAGAAAAACAGAGAACTCAAACTTCATGATTTCGAAAGCTAAAAAACTTAAGTAGTCAAACTGTGGCATTTGCATAAGGGTAGACACATATTAGTGGAATAGAGTTGAGAGTCCAGAAATAAATCCACACATTACCATCAGTTGATTTTTAACAAGGGTAGCCAGAAAATTCAATGGAGAAAAGAATAGTCTTTTCAACAAACAGTTCTGGAACAACTGAATATCTACCTGCAAAATAATGAATTTGGACCTCTTCATCATACCATATGCAGGAACATATGAAAAGTGTCAAAGACCTAAATGTAAGAGCTTAAAGTATAAAACCAGCTGGAATGGTTTATAGGACAAAGGGGGAAGCAACAAAAAGAAAAATTGGAATATTAAGAAGTAAACCAAGGGCAGACCACAGTAGCTTAGCAGGTGGAGTTCTCTCCTGCCATGCCGGAGACCTGGGTTCATTTCCTAGTTGCCTGCGCATGCTAAAAACAAGAACTGTACAAGATGCACCAGAAGCATAAAGAAAAAATAGAAGAAAAGAAAGGGAGGAAGAAAAGCATTAGTGAATAGACAGATAGAAAGATCGAGGTTATTTTTGTAATGTGGGACAGAAGAAAACCTGAGAAGGAAGCAGGAAGTAGAAGGATGGGAGGGCCAGTCAGAGGAAGGCCCGTTGAGTCTGTGAACGGTGAGTGGTGTAGGAAGCGCCCAGCAAAGATTTTTTTTAAACATTTTTTAATTGTGAAATATATATACAAAAGAGCAATAATTTTCAAGTACATTTAAACAAGTAGCTGTAGAACAGATTTCAAGTTTGGTTTGGGTGACAGTTCCACAATTTCAGGTTTTTTCTTCTAGCTGCTCCAAAACACTGGAAACTATAAAGAAAGATCCATATAATGATTCAGTAGTCATACTCATTTGTTAAATCCTAACTTCTCTCTTATAATTCCTCCTTCTCCTTTGATCCTTCTCCCACTCTTTAGAGATATTTAGGCTCTGCCTATTCTAACTTTGTTCATGTTGAAAAGTGGTGTCGACAATATGGAATAAGGGGTTGGAACTGGTTGATGTCCTTGAAGAGACTGGCACCTCTGGGTCTCAGGACTTACCTGGCCTATGAACCACCTGCAGGTTTTAGGTTCCTGAAAAGTAAACTTAGTGCGTGCAACTTTTGTAGAATCTCAGATCGAGCCTTGGGTGTTCTCTAGAGTTAAAAGGAATGATGTTGGTTGGGTTTGGCAAACCATTATAATTAGCAATATCTAGCTGCAGCTTGCATGAGAGTAGCCTCCATAATAGCCTCTCAACTCTATTTGAACTCTCTTAGCTACTGATACCTTATTTGTTTTTCCCCCTTTTGGTCAGGAAGTTATTGTCAATCCCGTGATGCCAGGGCCAGGCTCATCCCAGGGAATCATGATGCCAGGGCCAGACTTTCATCCCTGTATGTTGTGTCCCATATAGAGGGGAGGGTAATGTCTAGTGCCCTTGTAACAGCATTAAGTTTAGTTCAGTGGTTTGTGAGCCCGGTTGTTCTATCCTTTTACATTTCAGACCCAAAGTTGTTATGGTATGATCTTAGCATATGAACCGTAGGTTACCCATGGGCCTGTTTTGTGCCAGCATATCCAGCAGGTGGCATAGGAGCTCTTACCCATACTCCTGGTTAAGAGCCGTACTCTAACGCAGCGCTGTCCAATAAAAATATGTGAGCCATGTGTATCATTTAACATTTTTAAGAAATTACATTTTAAATATGGAACTGCTTTAATGTTTTATTTAACTCAATTTATCCAAAACGTTATTTAAACATGATATTGATATGTAAAGATTACTGGGATATTTTGTTTCTATTCATGCTAAGTCTTAAAAATTTGCTGTGTATTTTTATGCTTATAACACATCTCAATTTGGTGCTAAGCATTCACCAGGAATACATGATCTGTTTAAATTTCACACATATTTTGAAGTTTTCCAATAATTAAACTGAGTATCACTTTTCAAATTTAAATTAGCAAGGTGAAAATTCACTTCCTTAGTCATGGTAACCACATCTCAGGGGCTCACAGGGCACATGGTTAGTGCTATTGTCCTGAACAGCACAACTCTGTAAAGTCGGTTTTTATATGTTTGATGGACTGATCAGACCCAATTTCTCATTAGAAACTAAAAGATTGGCAAATTTCTTCCAGGGGTACATTAAACATTCAAGATAATCTTTTGGCCATGTCTATCTGGGAAGTGAGTGCCATACCTCCTGTAGGAAAACATGGCCACACCTTATTCAAGTCTTTGTAGGTCTCGGGGAAATGTTTTAGATTAGAAATTGCTTTGATTTGTTTCCCCTCATCTCCAGGCTTTTGTGTGTTTCACTCACGGCTAGTCAGAATTGGCTGAATAAATCATTTTGTTGGCTTGCAGAATTCCCGAGGGATAACATTTAAATCCATATACATGAGATTCCTGTGACATTTAGCTATACATTTGCCTCAGGATAATTTATTTCCTCTTAAAGCTATAGTAGAGACCACAGCTTGGTTTTAGTTAAGCTTGTTGTGACATACAGACGAGGCAGTAGAATTTAGAATTTGGAATGGGGTGGGGATGGGTGGGTACTGGTCTTACAGTTAACACAACATAGAGTAGCCAAACCATATGTATTTATTTTCTTTTTAAGCCAGTGAATTGAACTAATTCGCTTATCTGTAAAGCAATTCGAGCGAAAAACTACATGGCTAAGGTAGGTGATGATAATTGATAAAAATTTGTTGATCCACTGAAAAGAGTGAGGAAATATGAAACTGCCGTGATCACCCCACCTGCCTTTGCTAGCTGGCATGGTATGGCATTTTGCTAGTGTAGGTTGTGGACGTTTAGTTTAATGTCTAAAGTGTATGAGGTGGCGTGAGGGGGAAATGTGGGAAGGGTGATGTGCTCGGTGTTAAGTAACTGCCTAGGAAAACTAGAAAATCCATATGTTCAAGGGAAGCAAAGTATTTTAGTGAAAACCTGTCATTTTAGCCTAGTCTTTATCTTTTACACTGTTTCTTTTTTTTTTTTTTTTCAGTAAATCCCAGGCTACCTTTATAGATTCAAGTACAGTCAGTGTATGTTTGTCTGGTGATGGAAGGGGTCAGAAATATTTTTTCTCATCCTCAATTTCTCTACTATATTTCTAACTGTCACCTTCTCCTTAACTCTGAAAGCCCACCTGTTTAATATGAATTTTTCTTGATTTTAAGCCTCTCCCCAGGAGCATTTTTTTTAATCTTTATTAATAATTAAGCTTCTCTGAAGTTTGAACATGGGTGTAACTTAAGAGACTTGACTCCCTCCCTTCCACTGTGCCCCAACCCATACCCTCCCATCCACACATACAGTCATTGTTAGGGTTGTTTTTGAAACTCTTAGGCCCACAGGTTGCTGTTTCTGACTAGTGTGGATTATGTTGTTGATGGCTTTTGTGCCGTGGGAATTAATAGGAAAATACAAGACCAGTCAGTGGTCTCCCGGGTCACAGGTGGGTCTGGGAACAGTGTTACTGTCTCTATTAAAGAACCCAAGTTTTATTGTATTCTTTCCAAACGTAACCATCTTTACCTTGAAAAGAGCTTATATCCCTACTTCCAGTTACGATCTACATAAGTTTTCATGTGAAGTGTAGAAAATGTACAAGTAACATTTGACACTTTTTCTTTTCATTGAACATTAATTCTATAGCTGTGCTTCTCAGTTGTTTTTAATTGCTACCTAAAATTCACCAAATTAATATACATCATTGTTGAAGTCTTCCCCTATTGCTGGCTGTCTGAATCATTTCACTATTAGGAATGAAGTGGCTGCAAGTGTCTTTGAGTTTGCTTTAATAAAACTGATCTTTATACAAATTCCTTTCTTCCTCCTTTTTAAGCATCTCCCCTGGGCATGGCTTTCCGAAGTGAGATCCCAGGGCCAAAGGGATGATCATTTTTATATTTCTTGATCGGCCTTGCCAGGAGACTCATCTTAATAAAGACCCTTTGATGCCACAATAAATCTCCCTGGTCATGGATGCAGATGGTTCACAAGTCATTTCACTCTAGGACGAATAGCTACCGTGAATTCCCCATCTCTTGTTTAAACCTTACTGGATGGCATGAAGTTGAGTTTGGTAATATGTATACTGGTCCTGACTGTGCTTGCTATAAGGTTCACTTCCTGAGATATCTGAGCCCTTCTTTTTTTCTCTCATTTGCTAAGAAAATTCAAGCATCTATCCAGAGCACTGTTCTATATATCAAACAATAAAGAGAACAGAATCTATTAATTTTCTTTTAATCCCATCTCCATCTCTTCCATGTATCAGGTAAGAGCTTATTCTCATGCTTATCCTAGCCTAAAGCTGTGCTTGCTCACAAATTGTAGTCACGCAGTTGCATCTAGACTCACTGCCCTTATCAAAAGCATTTCTGATTAAAGTAAGAGAGAGCCAAAGCATAGAGTAAATAGCAAAGAAATCCAGGACCAGATAACCCAAGGTAGCTTAGTTTCATTTTGCTTTTTTAAACTTACAATTATATATACTGCTACCCAAAAATATAGTCTTGGATCTGTTCTAGTAAAGGGAAAGAAGTATGCCCTTCACTCTCTTTTTAAATCTATATCTGAAATCTCCATCCCCACCCACTCCCCCCCGCCCCACCAGTTTTCTTCTCAAGTGCACCAGGTTCTCCAAAGCCAATACAGAACTTTCGTGCTTTTCATCCCTATGTGCCCTGGCAGCTTGCTGTGTCTGTGCCTCCTGAGTGCCCCTTCCAGGTACATCTAGGACTGGAAATCCATTTTTTACTGTAGCAGAGGTGCACCTCACCTCCTTGGTAAGCTTGGCTAGTAGCTAACAGCAGCTAGCTATTTCATACAATCCCTTCTCACCCACCACACTGCCGGCTCCTGAAAGGTGCACTCTAAAATACAATGCTACCTTTGCTATCAGTCCTTCTGTAGTTTCCCATTACCTAAAGGATAAACTCCAAGCTCAGCATTTTACACAAGCTGTTTTATCTGGCCCTTGCCAACCCCTTCAGCTTCATCTACTCATAGCCCTTACCCTGTCCACAATAACCTATAGCATCTTCAAGTTACTTGCAGTTCCCTGAACTTGTCAGGCCATTTAAAGCCCCCAGCCTTTACAAGTACTGTTCCATGGCCTGGAATTACTCTTCGTTTCCTTGTTTGTTAGTCAACTACCATCTCGTGACCAGTTTGTGTCATTTCCTTTGTGCGGCCTTCTTGGACCACTTCAAATAATTGCCTTGTTTTCTTTTGTCAACATTTATTGAGCACTTTGTGCTAGTCATTGTGCCAACCCTCCTGACCCCTGAAAGGAGCACTTACCTGCATCAGCTCACTTCATCCTCACAGTCCTGGGAGGTCTCACAGTTGCCTGATGAGAATGTAACAGAAACCAAGTGATGGGCTCAAGTCCACATGGCTTGAAAATACCTTTTTATGACTCTAGAACCTGAATTCTTGCAGCCCATTGATAGTTCATGAGTTTCCACTCTGCCTCGCAGAGATCACACTGACTTGTCATTGCAGCCTCATGGGTGCTTTCTCCCCCCTCAACTGTGACATCCTGGAGGGTAGAGCCTTATGCTTTACTCATCTCTGGGTCCCTGGGACTTAACCTGGAACAGAGGAGACGGTTATCAAATTGTTGAATGAAGAACACATTGAATCTGTGGTCATCTTTTATAACCTTTATAAACTTCTTATGCAATATTTTGATTTATTAGTGGAATCATTTCTTAAAACTTTGTTTATAGCCATCTACATAGGTCTCTATGTTATTGATCAGACTTCAATGCCACAAATATTTTTTTCAGCTTCTGGCAATTGGCAGCACTGAACTCTGGGTTTATAGAGACTACAAAAGGAGTAGAGGACATGGTGCCCACCTGAGACTTAACGTATGTGAAGCAATTAGCAATTAACCTTGAGTATTTGAGTTGGGTATTTGATAATATAAACAAATACAGTGTCCTTGGATGGTGTGTAAGGCCCTCCATAATCTGTTTCTAGACCACCTTCCAGCTTCATCTGCTCTCTGCCTTCTCTCACAGATACCCTCTACCCCAACTATACTTATATATTCACACTTCTCTGAACCCACCATGCTTTAAATCTTTGTTCCTTTTGCCCAGAATGCCTTTCTTCCTCCTACTTGCATCCTCCTATGAGCAACTTCTTACTCATCTTTTAGAGAACACTCAGTGCTACTTTGGACTCTTTTTCTATATTTTGAGGGCTTTTATACATTTTTTTTGTTGTGTAACCTTTACCATATATTCTGTGAGCCAGTTTTATAAGTCTCTTTGGCCTATGAAACTGATGCTACTCAAAGGCAAGGGACATGTCTCAGTGATGGGAAAATGAATGAAAATCTTATGATGGCATAAAATTGGGTAACTGGAAAAGGAGTGATGGTGTTCAAGCATAGGAGTTTTCAGTCAGGAACCATTTGTGACTGTGAAAACAGAAGTATGAATAAAAGGGCTTAAAGATACTACAGATCTATTCTCAGTAAAAGAAGGGTGGAAGGAGGTGATGCTTGTAATTTGAATCATCTCCCCCACAAAAGATTTGTTCAAGTGTTAGTCTGCATTCCTGGGGTGTGAACCCCTTTGTAAATAGGACCTTTGAGGATATTATTGTTAGATAAGGTGTGGACTCATTTGTGAATAAGATCTTCGAAGATTCTATTTAGGTGAAGCCAAATTGAATCATCATGGGCCTTAACCCATATTGCTTATATTTCTTATAAGCAAAGGAAATTCAGACGCAGAAGATGATAGAAGCCAGAAGTCCATGGATATCAGAGGAGCAGAAACAAGGAGGGAGAGATGGCCATGTGACAGAGGGTTGAGAGCATGCCACAGACTGCAAAAGACAGTGAGCTCTGCCAATACATCGATGTTGAAATTTCGAACCTCTAAATGAAAGACAATAAATTCCTGTGGTCTAAGCCAACCCATTGTGTGGTCTTTGGCATGGCATCCCTGGCATACTAAGACAGTAGTTAAGTGCTGGTGTGGTGGTGCCATAGTGTCATCAGGAACCTGGACTCTTATCATTCTGCTTTACCACTTTCAATGCGTTGCTTCTCTCTGCAAGGCAACCTCATGGTTCCATTCCAGGCAAGAACAAGAAGGGCAGTGGATAAAGACAAAGTGTTCTTTCCATAGGTAGTTTTCTTTAAAAAGATTTCTCAGGAGCCCTAACCAGCAATTCCCACCTTCATTTTATAAGTTAGAATGTGGTCATGAGGTCACCTCTAGTGGATTTTTAAGGAGATAAAAGCATGAGGTAATAAACATGTTATCTGTGCTTTTAACTAAAATAACTTTTCTTTAAAAAGTAACTTTTAGATCTGAATAGATATTTCTCCAGAGAAAATACACAAATGGCTAAAAAGTACATGAAAAGGTTCTCAAACATTATTAGTCATTAAGGAAATGCAAATTGAAATCACTGTGAGATACCCCTTCACACTGGCTGGCATGACTAGATCGAAGACATAATGACGTGACAAAATGACAGAAGACAAAGGATGTAGAGAGATTTGCAACTACTTTGGAAACCAGATAGGCAGTATTACTTGTCCAAGTAAAAACTTGTACATGAATGTTCAGAGCAGCATTATTCATAGTTTCTAAAAGGTGAAAACAACCCACGCAACTGCCAATGAATGGATAAACAAAATGTGGTGTATTCATACAGTGAAATATTATTTGGCAATAAAAAGGAGTGAAGTGCTGATATGTGCTCTGACATGGATGAACCTTGAAAACATCATGCTAAGTAAAGAAGCCAGTCACAAAAGACCATGTATTGTACAATTCCATTTATATGAAATGACCAGATCAGCAGATTATCTAAAGAGACAGAAACGAGATTAGTGATTGTCTGAGGATAGGGATGGGGAAATGGGGAGTGACTGCTAATGAGGACAGAGTTTTTTGGGGGGAGTGATGAAAATGTTCTAAAGTAGATCATGGTGTTGGTTGCACAACTCTGGGAATATAATAAAAATTATTGTTGTACACGTTAAAAGGGAAGACTCTGTGGCATGTGGATTATAGCCCAATAGACTTTTAAAAAATAATGTTTTTATCTGTTTGTAAGATGTATCTTCAAAATTAACCTCCAGATAAAGTAACTGGTGGGGGTGGAGAGGAGTTCCCCCAATGAGTCAACATTTCTAGGATTGTGTTAATCATTGTCTTCTCTTCATTTGGGTCCTGGCTTCAAAAAAAAAAATCTGCCCTGCACAGTCAGGGTCATATCCCTCTGACTGGTTGCCCAATAGACAGAGATTCTGAGTGGTATCTTTGTTGTGCAGACTTATCATTTAAAAAATGAGTCTACTTTTTAAAGTCTCCAAAGCTTGAGGAATAGAAATGCCAGGGATCAGCAGACACTCCAAGGAAGCTCCTTTATCTGCACACCAGTAAGGTGCTAGAAGGGCTTGCTCTATGTAACTCATGTTCCTCAGATATATACATATATATATATTTAATATTTTTATTGATAAAACTTAACATACAAATATACGTTCTTTTTTTATCTTACTGGTAAGAGTAAAATGCATATATATATGATAAAAGAGTAAAATGCATATATATATGCATTTTTAAATTTTTTATTAATAAAATTGATCAACGTATAACATGAACATTCCATACTTGGTGTGCAATCAATGGCTTACAATATCATCACACAGTTATATATTCATCACCATGATCATTTCTCAGAACAGTTACATTGCACCAGAAAAAGAATTAAAAAGAAAAAAGAAAAAACTTGTACATACCACACCACTTTCCCCTCCCTCTCATTGACCACTACTATTTCCCTCTACTCAATTTATTTTAACATTCGTTCCCCCTATTATTTATTTTTAATCCATTTTTTTCACTCATCTGTCCATACCATAGATAAAAGGAACATCAGAACAAGGTTTTCATAATCATATAGTCACTTTGTGAAAGTATATCATTATATGATCATCTTAAAGAAACATGGCTACTGGAACACAGCTCTACAGTTTCAGGCACTTCCCTGTGGCCTCTATAATGCACCTCAAACTAAAAAGGGATTATTTATATAATGCGTAAGAATAACCTCCAAGATAACCCTCAACTCTATTTGAAATCTCTCAGCCACTGACACTTTATTTTGTCTCATTTCTCTCTTCCCCCTTTCTCCTTACATATTTTATTGCTAATAGACAGGTAGAGACAACTGAGAAGCTGGGGAGAAGTAGTGTCCTATTTAGAAAGACCTTTGTGCGGGGAGTCTGTAGCCAGGTAACTCTTAAGAAAGAGCTTTGTCCCTCTAGGCCACTGATCCCTCATCCCTTGTCCCCACAGGGTGGTTACCTGAGATGATGGCTGTGAACCTGCCTTGTAAATACTGAAGAAGGTATGTACAGATGGAAGTTGTCCCAGAATGTCAGATTCGAGTGGCTCCGGAGGACTGAACCAATGACTGGTCTTTGAAAAGGGTTTGGAAAATGAGAGAATAAGGATTGTCTGGCTGGAAAGAAAGGAGTGTGGACTTGGAGGTGGGGAATGGTTGTCAGGAAAGAAGGTAGGTTGAAGAGATTGGTTGGAAGAACACAGTGACTGACAGTTATTGTCAGAGGGCACTGACCAGCAATCACTTACCTGCTCTGAAGGCGTCATCACCACCCAGTGTGCTAGTTGCTAGAACAGGGCCATTTAAGTTAGACAACAGGGAAAACTTGCTGACATTGCATCAAGATGCCACGGTCATCAAAGAAATGTACAGAAACCCCTCTTCTCTAAGCATTCCTTAGATCACCCTTTCCTATGTAGTCTGGATTCTTTAGCCTCTTTTACAGAGGCACGTATTCTCACAGACCTCCTCAGGTTAAATAATCATCTTTGTATAGCATAAAGCCAAGAAGTGATTTTACATCTTTATAAAAATTTTTTAATTGATAAATTATTGAATAATGTCATTGTGGGGTTCATTTTAATCAGATGAATAAAATTTTCAGCTCCAGTTACAAAACCCTAGGAGTATATTTACAGATTTTGAAGACCTTTTACTTGTTGCCTTATACTCTTCTCTTCAACCAGTGGTCCTTTTTGGTGTGTTTAAGGTAAGAATTAAAAAAAAAAAATTTAGAAATATGTAAGGATAAAAATCACCATAGCGTCTAAAGGCATTCAGCTGACCCAGACATGGGTATACTTTTCTGCTAAATTCATTGCCACCCATGCTCATTTGATGGGTTCGCAGAACCACAAACAGTTCATTGACTGTAGGGTACATGTTTTTCATCCCTGAAGTTGTGATACGTCTTACAGTCAATGACAGCTTAACGTTCCATCTTCCTTCTTATAATATGGTACATTCTACAATCAATGCTGTCCTAGAGTTGATGAAAAATGTTAGAGTATGGAGTTGTTGAATTAAAAAATACCTTCCCATCCTCCTGCCTTGTCTGCCCATGGTTGTACATGTTGAATCATCCCATGCCTATCCTTCTGTTGCAGCCTGGAGCTTCAGCACCACCTTTCTCCAGAGAAAGCCAATCAAAGGTCTTTTTGTTAATAGGCCACGAGTTTTTGTTAATATTCCACAGCAGAACTCCCATCCTCAGATTTCTAACTACAAAAGATGCAGTAGAACCTTTTTCCCTGCCCCAGCTCTTCCGATTCCTCTAGCCCACCACAGTTCTACAAGAGGTACTTTTTGTGTAACTGTCACTGAAAACTTTTCTGGAACACTCTCTGTGTAGTCATCACCAGGCCCTTTCCAAAGTGACTCACTGATGTTGGTCTATCTGATGGTGTCTCTGGGAAAATAAGAGAGGGGGAGATATCTCTTAGCCCTGCTTGGGGGAAAGTGACCAATTATTTCCTTACTCTCCCTGCATAGAAACTACTGGCTCAATGACCCTTAGGCGCCACTGCAGTGCTTCCATTCTCTGTCCAAGGCTTCACCTTAGGTAAGAACTTCTGCTCTCACTCACCTCTCAGTGTGCTCTGACTCTTTTCAGCTGAAGGTCCGTCTTGTCCAAGATGGGCAGTATTACCTAGCAGTATGCATCCTCTAACAACATGAGCGACGTCAAGAGTAACCGTGAACTGTACCAGCAATATACAGCCACAGCCCCCAAGCTGCTGGCCCATATCTGCAAACTCCTCAGAATCTGCCGGAACGCAGGTATTCCTATCCCGAAGGGCATCAGAAACATCTTTGAGTTCACTTGGGAGGAGCTGGTCACCGACCCCATGGTGCCTGCCCCGTCTGACATCTCGGGCCTGGAGGTCAGTATTGGACCCCCCCCTGTGCTTGCGGAACTGACCCCTGTGCAGGCCCCCACCCAGAAGAAGCCACCACCTTTGGCGCCACCACCACCGCCGCTGCCGACATCCACTGGCGCAGCCAAGGGGTACTCCACCCTCTCCCCCAGCCAAGTTCAAACAACGTCCACTGCCCAGGAGACCCTGCACAGGTTTCAGCGGCAGTCCATCCACCTGCTGACGGAACTCCTCGCCTTGAAAATGAAGGCCATGGTGGAGTCTGTATCCAGTAAGTCTGGCTCACTGGGCTCGTCTCCATTTTATTTGGGTCCAAAAGTTTCCAGCTTAGATGTATCTGTGTGTGTGTGTCTGTGGCACCTACCCTAGATGGATATATAAGGAAGAGTTGGACATAGGTGGTAGCTGTGGATCTGCTTTAGGAATGTAATTCCTTCCCGCTATTACTCCCAAGAACCACCTCCTTTCCCCTCTCTTCATTTCCAATTTTCCTTCCATTCCTCTAACTTCAGAGAACCCGGATGGGAAGGGTAGCAGTGGAAACAGTGTGAGGTCAGAGATGGTAAAAGGCAGAGTTTGTAGTACTGACTCAAAGGAGGAGTGAGACAGCACCCAGGAGGAGGTGAGGTGTGGAGTTGTGAATGAGGAGGCTCCCCTAGGAGGTAGCAAGACAGAGGCTTGTAGAGCCAAAACCAGGATAGTTATAAGAACTTGTGTCCAAGGTAAGGTGTCATCCCAGTAATTAAGACTTCTTGATGCTGCATTATTTAAAATACCAACAGCATCAGTACCCAGCCTATGTGTGGGAAGAGAGACGGGGAAGTGGGGCAGAGAACAAAGCACCAAATGACAGGTCTTGAGAGTCTGAGACCCAATCTTCAGGAGCCCCCTCAAACTTGCTTGTGCTGGGAGTTGATCTCCACCCTTCCCTTCTTTCCCGGGCCATTTAAGGAGGTCCTTTTCTGGAAGCATCAGCCCCGGGCTAGGAGGAAAATGTGTTGCCTGTGCTAATTCTTTTAGTAGGTGCCAACCCCCTGGACATCACAAGACGCTTTGTGGAGGCCAGCCAGCTCCTCCATCTCAATGCCAAGGAGATGGCCTTTGACTACCTGATCGGCACAGTTGGGAGAAGTGGCTATGGTAGTATACAGTTGGGAAAAGGTGGGTATCTGAGCTGCAGCTCTCAGGTAAAAAGTTCAAACAATACCCACAAGAATGCAATGAAAGGTAAACTCCAAGTTTGAAAGTTTGACATGTCTAAGAGTTGAGGTAGATGTGAAGCAATAGGGATTCTCAAACACTACAGGCAAGTGTAAAAATCGGTACAATTACTGTGGAGTTGTTTGGTGGTATCTATTAGATGGGAGATGTTTATGCCATACAACCCAGTAATTTTTCTCCTGTATCATTCTCACGAGCTGTGCTTTTTAAAATTTCCAATCTGGTGTGAACCAATCTCTTTAAAATGCAATAAAAATGTCACAGTAATGTCAAATTGCTACAAAAGTTTCTAAATGTTTTACACTCGGGTTTTGTCTTACCTTGTCACAGACCAGTGTGGAATGGTACCAGTCCATAGACTACACTTAAAATAATATAGCACTACCCAGAGAAACTCACAGGTGTCTGCAAGAAGTAGTACAAAAGTGTTTACTGCAGAATAGTTCACCATGGCAAAGAAATTGGAAACCATCTAAATGTCCATCCATGGGAGAACAAATAAATTATGGTATGTTTAGACAGTGGAACACAGTGAGTTGTGAAAATGAACAAAGCATATGTATCAAAACAGATAAATCTCAAAAACAGAGTAAGGTAAAAACAAAAAGCAAGGCAAAGAAGGATACATTTGCTATGATGCTATTTAAATTTTAAAAGCCTGCAAAGTAATAATATAGTGTTTATCAGAGCATTATATGAAGTACAAGTATGAAAGCATGATGGGGAATGAGAAATGCAAAATTCAAGGAAGTAATGTCTGGAAAGGGGTGAGGGGAATGGCATCTGGATGTAGTACACAACGGTTTAGTGTATCTGTAATGTCTTATATTTTTTTCTTTTTTTTTTTTTAACATGGGCAGGCACCGGGAATCAAACCCGGGTCTCTGGCATTGCAGGCAAGAACTCTGCCTACTGAGCCACCATGGCCCGCCCTGTAATGTCTTATATCTTAGCCTTGGTGGGTAGACAAGTGTTCGTTATAAATGTCTAAACGTAAAAGTCAGAGGTTTCATAGGGAAGCGTAAGTAATCATATCTCATAACCATTCACCCTCACTTAAATAATCAGTCCACAATTAGCATGTGCCCTGTCCACTGGATAATATCTTTGTAAGGCTCTCCCTCATGGTCAGTAGTTAAACTTATGATAGCAATACATACAGTGCAAATAAATTGCATGGTAAAATAACAAATCTTAAATTGAAAACTTATAGGATTTCATGAAGTCAGTGAAAGTGATATTGGAGAGCAGTTCAATTCACATGCAAAGCCACTGATAAATCATGTAGCAAAGCAAAACTAGTTATCATCAGAAAGAGGGAAAATCATCCAGGTTAATGGCTCCATGGAGAAAAAATGCTTTGGGTATCAAACTGTTAAAAATAAAAATTGATAAATTCCTTGAATATTTTTGCAAAAGACAAACATGAAGGTCTTATATTTTATTGGGCTATCAAACAATCATTAAAAAATCATACTCCTTCAAAAAAATCAACAGCCATTTTTATTTCTTATAATAGTTAGCATATACTTACAGCATAAACTAAATTTTGTTAAATACACGATGAAAAAAGTTTATTTTGATAATTTTTGGTCTCTTTTTTCTAAGATAATATTCCAATCAAACTTTTTTCCCACTATTCATCATGGAATTGAGGTCTCCATTTTAAGAGAATTTACTGTGTCCTTTTTTATAAAAACTTTTTATTTTAGAACAATTTCAAACTTACAGTAGAACTCCCCATACCCTCCTACCCAGATACCTAGATACAACAGTGTTAACATTTTGCCACATTTATCCATCTAGCCGTGCATCTATCAATCTATCTGTCTGTCTGCCATTCCATTATTTATTTTCCAGATATTTGAGAGTATATTGTATACATCATGCTCTCTTTGAACATGTAATACTCCCGTGCATATTTCCTAAGAACAAGGATATTCATTTATGTAATCACCTTAAGTACAGTTATCCAGTTCAAGAAATTTAACATCGATGTAAAGCCTATAGTCTATCTTCCAGGTTTCCACGTGTCCCTATAATGAATGTCCTTCTGAGCCTTTTCTCCACCATTGTTAGATCCAGTCCAAGATAATGTGTTGCATTTGTCATTTTCTCTTTATCTGTTCTTTTATTAAAAACTTTGCAAACATATATACAACATCAACTTTCCCATCTTAACTACTCTCAAGCTTACCATTCAGTGGGATTAGTCTCATTGACAGTGTTGCTCTACCCTCACCACCATCCATTGCCAGAACTTTCCCGTTCCTCTGCACAGAAATACCACACTCACGATGCATTAATTCCCTTTTCCTCTAGTCACCCCTCCATGGTAACTTGTATACTACTGTTGGTCTCTATGGGTTTGATATTCTAGCTGTTTCATATAAGTGGAATAATACAATATCAGTCTTTGTATCTGACTTATTTCACTCAACTTGCTGTCTTCATGGTTCATCCACAGAGTGACATGTTTCACAACTTCATTCCTTTAAAGGCTAAGCAATATTCCATTGTATGTGTATACCATATTATATTTATCTCTAACAATATAATGATATAATATAATATATCATATTATATTAATCTACTGGTGAATTTTTGGGTTGTTTTCACCTTTTGGCTATTGTAAATTATGCTACTATGAACACTGGTATTCAGATATCTGTCCAAGTTCCTGCTTTCAATTCTCTAGCTGTGTGACGGCTGGTCATATGGAATCACCAAACTATTTTTTGGAATAGTTTGAGGAATCACCAAACTATTTTCCACAACAGCTGTACAATTTTACGTTTTCACCAACAATGTATGAGGGTTTCTATATCTGCACATCTGCACCAGGTCCTGTTATTTTAAGTTGTTGTTTGTTTGGTTTTTTTTTAATAATAGCTCCTGGTGGATATGAAGTTATATCTCTTAGTGGTTTTGATTTGCATTTCCCTAATAGCTAATTATGTTCAGCATATTTTCAAGTGCTTATTGGTCATTTGCATATCTTTGAAGAAATGTCTATTCAAGTCCTTTGCCCATTTTTAAAATTTGGGTTGTTTGTCTTTTTGCTGTTAAGTTGTGAGAGTTCTTTATATATTCTGAATATTAAATCCTAATTATGTGTGTAGTTTCCAAGTATTTTTCCTATTCTGACTTTTCACTTTCTTGATAATGTCCTTAGATGTCCTGAAGTTTTTAATTCAATGAATTCCAATTTATCTTTTGTTGCTTATGCTTTTGGTATAAAGACTAAGCACATTATTATGAGTGTAATTAGCAACGCTGAATTATAGATGTGAATGTGGTTAAAAGGGGAAATTTTAGGGTGTATATTTGTTACTAGAATAAAAATTGCATAATAAAACACAGTACTGAATAACAGTGAACTCTATTGTGAACGATGGTCTGTAGCTAATAGTACAAGAATAAAAAAAAAAACGTTTTTATTATAACAGATGTACCACACTAAAAAGTGTTAATAGTAAGGTATTATGTATATGGGGGAAAATACACCTAATGTAAACTATGGACTATAATTAATTGTACAATTTTAATATTCTTTCACTGTGCATGTGTCATACATTTGTTACAATTCATGAAAAAACATTCTTATAATTGAACTATTAACCCCAGTCCATTGTCCACAGCCAGGTTCACTGTGTTATACAGTCTCATGTTTTATCTTCTAAGGTTCATTCTAGTAACATACACAACCCAAAACTTCCCTTTTTAACCACACTCACATACATAATTCAGTGCTGTTAATTTCACTCACAATAATGGGCTACCATCACCACCATCCATTTGCAAAACTTTACAATTAACCTAAATAGATATTCTGCACAAATTAAGAATCAGCTCCCTATTCTCTAGCCCCTGTCTATCCCCTGGTAACATATTCTAGATTATAACTTTATGAGTTTGCTTATTCTAATTAGTCCGTATCAATGAGGACAATATTTGTCCTTTTTTTTTTTTCTGCATGGGCGGGCACCAGGAATTGAACGTGGGTCTCTGGCATAGCAGGCGAGAACTATACCTGCTGAGCCACCGTGGCCCACCCAATATCTGTCCTTTTGTGTCTGGCTTATTTCACTCAGCATAATGTCCTCAAGGTTCAGCCATATTGTCCTCTGCATCAGGACTTCATTCCTTTTTACAGTTGAATAATATTCTATCATATGTATATGCCACATTTTGTTTATCCATTCACTGGTTGATGGACAATGGATTGCCTCCATCTTTTGGTAATTACAAATAATACCCTTATGAACATTGGTGTGCAAATGACTTTTCATGTCCCTGTTGTCAATTCTTCTGGATATACACCTAATGACAGGATTGCTGGGACACATGGTAATTCTATCCTTAGCTTTCTGAGAAACTTCCAAATTATCTTCCACAGTGGCTGCACCATTTTACATTCCCACCAGCTGTGAATAGTTATTCCTGATTCTCCACATCCTCTCAAACACTTGGAATTTTCTGTCGTTTATTTTTTTTCAGTAGCCATTCTAGTGGGTGTGAAACAATATCTTATTGTGGTTTTGATTTACATTTACCTAATAGCTAGGTTGAGCATCTTTTCGTGTGCTTTTGAGCCATTCTCTTTGGAGAAATATCTATTCAAATCTTTTGCCCACTTTTTAATTAGATTGTTTTTCTTCTTATTGTTGAGTTGTAAGATTTCTCTATATATCTGGATATAAAATCCTTATCAGATATGTGATTTCCAAATATTTTCTCCCATTCAGCAGGTTGTCCTTTCACTTTTTGGCATAATCTATTGATGCATGTAAGTTTTTAATTTTGAGAAGGTCCCATTTATCTATTTTTTATTTCATTGCTTGTGCTTTGGGTGTAAAGTCTAACAAACCATTGCTTAACACAAGATCCTGAAGATGCTTTCCTACATTTTCTTCTGGGAGTTTTATAGTCCTGAATGTTATATTTCGGTCTTTGATCCATTTTGAGTTTATTTTTGTAATGGTGTGAGGTAGGGGGTCCTCTTTCATTCTTTTGCAAATGCATATCTAGCACCATTTGTTGAAGAGACTATTCTTTTCCAATTGAGCGGACTAGGCAGCTTTATCAAAACTCAATTGGCCATAGGTGAGAGAGTCAATTTCTGAACTCTCAATTCAATTCCGTTGGTCAATATTTCTATCCTTATGCCAGTACTATGTTGTTTTGACCACTGTTGCTTTATAATATGCTTTGAAGCCAGGATGTGTGAGCCCTCCAACTTCGTTCTTCTGTTTCAAGATGTTTTTGAATAATTGGGGCCCCTTGACTTTCCAAATAAATTTGATAATTGGCTTTTCCATTTCTGCAAAGTAAACTGTTGAAATTTTGATTGAGATTTTGTTGAATATATAAATCACTTTTGATAGAATTGACATCTTAACAATAGTTAGTCTTTAATCCCAGAAAATGTCATTTCCTTCCATTTGTTTAGTTCTACTTTGATTTAGCAATGTTTTGTAGTTTTCTGTGTACAAGTCCTTTTACATCCTTGATTAAATTTGTTCCTAGATATGTGATTCTTTAAGTTGCTGTTGTAAATAGATTGTGTTTCTGATTTCTCCCCAGTTTGCTCATTACGTAGTGAATAGAAACACTGCTGATTGTTGTGTGTTGATCTTGTGCCTGCCACTTTGCTGAATTCGTTTATTAACTCTAACACTTTGTTGTTGATTTTGGGGGACTTTCTTTATATAGGATCATGTGATCTGCAAATAGTGAAAGTTTTTACTTCTTCCTTTCCAATTCAAATGCTTTTTTTATTTTTCTTGCTTAATTGTTCTGGCAAGAACTCCCAATACATGTGTTGAATAACAACGGTGACAGTGCATCCTTGTGTTGTTCTAGGTCTTAGATGGAAAGCTTTCAGTCTTTCACCATTGAGTATGATGTTAGCTGTGGGTTTTTCATATATTCCCTTTATCATCTTGAGGAAGTTTCCTTCTATTCCTTTTCTTAAAGTGTTTTTATCAAGAAAAGGTGCTGAAAAGCTGCAAGCCCTTGCTTTATGAGCTACATAATGCAGAAGACTAGGATGGGCTTTGTTTTCCCATGTTCCACTTTACAACTGTACTCATGAGAACCATATACAACTTCAAATAAACTCTTTGAAGACAGATCGACTTATCTATAAAGTTTACAGCCCTGCATTTGCTGCATTCCATTAGTTTTGATATGTTGTATTCTTGTTTTCATTCATCTCAAGATATTTATGATTTCTCTTGCGATTTCGTCTTTGACCAGAGCTTCAACAGGACATAGCATTATATGACTTTATTATTACAGCCATCACATTCCCCATAGGTGCTCACTGCTGGAAAAATAGGTTTCTTCAAGTGTGCTTTTGCATCTGGTGTGTTACAAGACATTAAAAAGGGTTTTTGAATTTTTGTGAGAGCGAAGTGGTGGCTGGCCTGCTCTCGGGCCCCTCGGTGTTTTGGTTTCCCTGTCGGGCTTCCTAGCAGCTTCCTGGAGGAAAAATAAGAAAAGATGTCTGAATATATTCGGGTAACCGAAGATGAGAATGACGAGCCTATTGAAAAAGCATCAGAAGATGATGGGACAGTGCTGCTGTCCACAGTTACGGCCCAGTTTCCAGGAGCATGTGGTCTGCGCTACAGGAATCCAGTGTCTCAATGTATGAGAGGTGTCCGGCTAGTAGAAGGAGTTCTGCATGCACCTGATGCAGGCTGGGGAAATCTTGTCTACGTTGTCAACTATCCCAAAGATAACAAAAGAAAGATGGATGAAACTGATGCTTCATCAGCAGTGAAAGTGAAAAGAGCAGTCCAGAAAACATCTGATTTAATAGTATTGGGCCTTCCATGGAAAACAACTGAACAAGATCTAAAAGAATATTTTAGTACCTTTGGAGAAGTTCTTATGGTGCAGGTCAAGAAGGATATTAAAACTGGTCATTCAGAAGGGTTTGGCTTTGTTCGTTTTACGGAATATGAAACCCAGGTGAAAGTAATGTCCCAGCGACATATGATAGATGGACGGTTGTGTGACTGTAAACTTCCTAATTCTAAGCAAAGCCCAGATGAGCCTTTGAGGAGCAGGAAGGTATTCGTTGGGCGTTGTACAGAGGACATGACTGCTGATGAGTTGCAGCAGTTCTTTTGCCAGTATGGAGAAGTGGTAGATGTCTTCATCCCCAAACCATTCAGGGCTTTTGCCTTTGTTACATTTGCAGATGATCAGGTTGCCCAGTCTCTTTGTGGAGAGGACTTGATCATTAAAGGAATCAGCGTACATATATCCAATGCTGAACCTAAGCACAATAGCAATAGACAGTTAGAAAGAAGTGGAAGATTTGGTGGTTATCCAGGTGGCTTTTGGAATCAGGGTGGATTTGGTAACAACAGAGGGGGAGGAGCTGGGTTGGGGAACAATCAAGGTAGTAATATGGGTGGAGGGATGAACTTTGGTGCTTTCAGCATTAATCCAGCAATGATGGCTGCAGCCCAGGCAGCACTGCAGAGCAGCTGGGGTATGATGGGGATGTTAGCCAGTCAGCAGAACCAGTCTGGCCCATCAGGTAATAACCAAAGCCAAGGCAACATGCAGAGGGAGCCAAATCAAGCCTTTGGTTCTGGAAATAACTCTTATAGTGGCTCTAATTCTGGTGCAGCAATTGGTTGGGGGTCAACATCAAATGCTGGGTCAGGCAGTGGTTTTAATGGAGGCTTTGGCTCGAGCATGGATTCCAAATCTTCTGGCTGGGGAATGTAGGCATGGGTTGTGATTGATTGGTATAGACTGGTGGGAATTAAATTTTTTCTAAACTCATGGTAAGTATATTGTAAAATACATAGGTACTAAAATTTTTCAAAATTGGTTTGTTCAGTGTGAAGTATATTCAGCAGTATTTTTGACATTTTTCTTTAGAAAAAGGAAGAGTAAAGGAATTTTATGTTTTGTTACATGAAGGGTTGAAATATTGAGTGGTTGAAAGTGAACTGCTGTTTGCCTGTTTGATAAACCAACACTACAATTGATATCAAAAGGTTTCTTCTGTAATATTTTATCTCTGGACTTTTCAAGTGAATTCTTTGCATATTCCAAATGGAAACCATTGATTAGAACTACATTATTTTCTCCTTGTTTTAATTTGAACCCCACCATATGGATTTTTCCTTAGGAAAATCTCCTTTTTGGAGATCATGGTGTTGAAATGTTTAGTCCTTTTGTTTTTGTTTTTAACACTTGTCTCCCCTCATATACAAAAGTACGATATGAAGCCTTCATTTAATCTTTGCAGTTCATCTCATTTCAAATGTTTATAGAAGAAGCACTTCACTGAAAGTAGTGCTGTAAATATTGTGGCACAGGAATACTTCTGTCTACATGCTTTCTCATTCAAGAATCTGTCATCACGCTGCACAGGCTGCGTCTTTGACGGTGGGTGTTCCATTTTTTTCCTCTACTCTTTATTTCATGGAGTTGTATCAACGCTATGAACGCAAGGCTGTGATATGGAACCAGAAGGCTGTTTGAACTTTTGAAACCTTGTGTGGGATTGATGGTGTTGCTGAGGGTTGAAAGGCTAGTATGAGCGAGAAAAAGGAGAGAGCGCGTGCAGAGACTTGGTGGTGGATAATGGATATTTTTTAACTTGGCGAGATGTGTCTCTCAATCCTGTGGCTTTGGTGAGAGAGTGTGCAGAGAGCAATAATAGCAAATAATGTACGAATGTTTTTTGCATTCAAAGGACAGCCACATCTGTTGGAAAACTTTAAGTGAGTTTTGTTCTTAGGTAACCCCCGTTAGTTGAATGTGTTAAGTGAAACGATATTTGTATTTCCCCTATCCCTTCATCAACTGCCGTGAATGCTGTATGGTGTGTGCTCTCTTCTGTTACTGACATGTAAGTGTGGCAATGTGAACTGAAGCTGATGGGTTGAGAACATGGACTGAGCCTGTGGTGTGCTTTGCAGGAGTACTTGGAAGCAGAGTTCACCAGTGAGCTCAGGGTGTCTCAAAGAAGGGTGGAAGTTCTAATGTCTGTTAGATACCCATAAGAATGCTGTTTGCTGCAGTTCTGTGTCCTGTGCTTGGATGCTTTTTATAAGAGTTGTCATGTTGGAAATTCTTAAATAAAACTGATTTAAATTTTAAAAAAAAGGGTTTTTGGGGAGAAATTGTCTCTAATTTGTGAAACTAAAAATCTACTTTGGTGTATAAAATATAAATATACTGAGAAATTTTTTTTAAAAGATGCTGAATTTTGTCAAATGCCTTTTCTGTGTCAATTGATATGATCATTTGGTTTTTCCCCTTCTGTTTATTAATATGGTATATTGATTTTCTCATGTTGAACCATCCTTGCATACCTGGGATAAAACCTACTTAAACATGGTGTATAATTCTTTTGATTTGCTGTTAAATTTGATTTGCAAGTGTTTTGTTGAGGATTTTTGCATCTATATTCATAAGAGAATTCGTTCTGTAGTTTTCTTTCTTGTAGTATCTTTGTCCGGCTTTGGTATTAGGGTGGTGTTGGCCTCATAGAGTGAGTTAAACAATGTTCCCTCCTCTTCAATTTTTTTTGGAAGAGTTTGAGCAGAATTGGTATTAATTCTTCTTGGAACAATTGGTAAAATTCATCTGTGAATTCACCTGTTCCCGGGCTTTTCTTTGTTGAGAGATCTTTGATGAGTGATTTGCTCTCTGCTTGTAAGTGGTTTGTCTTCTATTTCTTCTAGAGTCAGTGCAGGTTGTTTGTGTGTTTCTAGAATTGGTCCCATTTCATTTGTCTAATCTGTTGGCACACAGTTGTTCATCACATCCTTTTATGATCCTTTTATTTCTGTGGGGTCAGTAGTAATGCCCTCATTTCTGATTTTATTTATTTGTACCTTCTCTCTTTTTTCTTTGCCAGTCTAGTTAACAGGTCTGTGAATTTTATCAATATTTTCAAAGAACCAACTTTTGATTTTCCTTCTGCTTCCTTTGGGGTTAATTTGCTGTATCCTTTTCTAGCTCCTTCAGGTGTGTAGTTAGGGCTTTGATTTTAATTCTTTCTTCTTTTTAAATGTAAGTGTTTAGGGCTATACATTTCCCTATCAGCCCTGCCTTTGCTGCGTTCCATTAGTTTTGATAGGTTTGTTGTTTTCATTCGTCTCAAGATATTTACTGACGTCTCTTGCAATTTCATCTTTGACCCACTGACTGTTTAAGAGGATATAATTTAACTTGCATATATTTGTGGATTTTCCAGTTCCCTGCCTGTTATTGATTTCTGGCTTCATTCTGTTATAGTCAGAGAAGATGCTTTGTATGATTTCAGTCTTTCCAAATTTATTGAGACTTGTTTTGTGACCAAACATGTGGTCTATTCTGGAGAATGATCCATGTGCACTTGAGAAGAATATATATCCAGCTGTTTGGGGGTGCTGTGTTCTATATATATATATATATATATATATATATATATATATATATGTTAGGTCTAGTTCATTTATCATATTATTCAAGTTGTCTGTTTCCTTATTGACTAGTTTCTGGACTTTTCCCCTATCCTTCTAGTCCTGTCTTATCACAAATAAAACTGGACTGTTCCATTATTTTAAATTTCCTTTATGCTTCTTGTTCTCATGCATGTATATATATTTTATAGTATCGAATTTTTTTCATTTCTCAGTTTCTTTATTTAAACTATAAATATTTCAACATGTTTATATACTTTTTTCTTTCAACTCCTTTTTTTCTTTATTAGAAATTGTGGATTTACGGAATAGTCATCCATAAAATCCTGTATTTTTTTAAAATCATATATCACCCCTCCCTAACACCTTGCATTGTTGTGAAACATTTGTTATAATTGATGATATAATTATATTTTTATAATTATATTATTGATTGAAGTCCATGGTTTAACTAAGGGTTCACTGTTTGCGTAGTGTAGTCCCATAGATTTTTTTTAAATTTATTTTTCTACCATACATACAATATAACATTTCCCCTTTTAATCATATTCAGATATACATTTCAGTGCAGTTAATTACATTCACAATATTGTGCTACCATCACTACCCATTCATCACAAAACATTTCCATCTTTCCAATTTGAACCATGTACACTTATGCACTTTTATTAAGTCATTTGAGTAGGTGTAGACTCCCTCTAATGCTGATATTCCATAACAAACTAAAATGGTTAGATTTCCAGGTGTTTTGTTATTAGTATAATTTGCATTGTAATATGCAACTTTATGCACATAATTATTTCTTTTGTACTGGTTATTAAAATTAATTTCCCAGATGAAGGATTATTGGGGCAGAGAGTCTAAATAGGTGTATACATTTTGCTAGATATTACTCTGTAGATGGATTTTCTCTACACTAGCAGTGTTGACCAGTTTTATTCCATCTATGCCAGCATTGGTTATTATAAGTTCTTTTCATTTCTGCTACATTTGAAGGTTACTAAAAGTTATTTCAATTGCAACTTTTGGGTCACTGAGAAAAGTTTATTTTTCTCTGAATCTCTGTGTGAATTCCAATGTGAATCTAGTGTTAATTCTCTGTTTATAGTCTTGATCTTATGAGGTCAGGTTTGTCATTTTCTTTATGAATTTGAATGAACTGTGATGAATGAATTGCTTAACATTTCCTAACAATGCTTTCATGCCTAACTAATGGAATAACCATATTTTAGGAAAGAATAAGCTGATGATTTGGTGAGATTTTATGTAAGAATGGTCAAGATTTTCCACTAGTGAGTGAGCTCCTAATTTTAATTCTTAAGTGGTTAGATGTCAAATGAGTCCAGACAAGGCAGTATGATTCTACCAGAGACCAATGAAGCATCAGGTTTCTATGGCTTGATTAAGGAAAAATAGATGACTCCACATTTACTTATGGCTGGCCCAAGATTTATTCTCCTCATCTGCTGCGACCCTTACATCTGTATTTGCTTGTAGGGTATCCTCACCTTTTGTGCTTGCATATTGCTCACTGCTGTCCATTCTGGTATTGGTTTGTTCTGGAGGGGTATGGGTGGAATAAGGCAGGATGTAGAGGGGAAACTTTACAATGTCCCTTGGTCACTCCGAGCCTCCACTTGTGTTAAAAAGTCTGTTTTTTCCAGGATCTGGCTGGTTTGTAATAACAGGACATTTTAGAATATCTGGTCTACCATACTGCTAGAATAAGACATCTGTAATACATTTTTGGCTAAAAAATTCCCCTCTCTTCCCCTCCAGATTCACCTATGAGCACGTCAGCCCTGGGAGTGAACACACCTTATCAGCTCATCTACCAGTCCTCCACAGCCTGTCTGAGCTTTTCCCTTTCAACTGCAAGGGAAGGCAAGAAGAGAACAGGTACAGAGTTCTCATTCCTAGCAAGACCTCTTGATCCTTCTTTGATGGAGGTGTTGGGACTGGGCCAGGGCTGGGGGTAGGGGTGTGGATAGAAGATTTTCTTATACCCTATGTAGGTTGATGGGATGTTTTGATTGTTTTTCTGATTGGAACAGTATGCAGAGGCCTGGCTGGACGCCTGGTATCTATTGATACAGATTCTTTCACATCATAGTTGGTGAATCTCAACACTGTTACTCCCCAGGACAGTCTTGTCATTTGAATGTTTACATACCCTTCATTCCTGGTGATACAGTTTCTCTCAACTGGGATAACACCCCCATCAAGCCCACATTTTCCATCTCCTACAGTATCCCAGATTCACTCCCACCACTCACAGAGATCTGTTTTGACCCTGGTCACTCAGCAAGTGGTGGAACCAGTGTCTGGACAGAGTTATTTAGATACAAAATATAACACATGCCGGCTGTATGTCCATAGCTAGGCTGGTGTGAAACATTCCTGTTCTATAGAGGAAGACATACCAACCAAAGAAAAGGCTTAAGGGAAAGAACAGGTGGCAATGAGATCAAACAGTATAACAATAACCTTGCAACAAGAAACTAGGGAAAGGATAGGAGAGGAGATTTGGAGCTGGAGAGGGGAGGGATAAGCCTTAAAGAACTTCCTGGGCTGACCTGGGGCTGGGATGGCCGGTGGGGGTTGGGTAGAATTGGGTAGGAAGGGTAAGGTTGCATTGGCAGTGGGGCCGTGGGAGGATGGACATAATGTCTGGGAGTCAGGCATGCCTCAAAGACTGTCTAATTGATTCCCACAGATACTGGAGGTAAGGCTGGAAGTGGAGAAGCTTGGATTTTATTCCTGCCCCTGCCCCTGACGCGCTGTGTGACTTGCTTTCCTTCAGGCCTCATTTTCCTTATTGGTAAAATGGGAATGGTTATCATGGGCGGTCAGAGGTGTTCACAGATAGAAAAAAACACTTTTTTAAAAAATCACTACTATTCCTTTATTTTGTCATTCACCATATCAAGCTTATCCTAGATCCTTTCTGTTATTGAAAAAATATTTATTGAAAACTCACTAATTGCCTGCCACTTTTCTAAGTACTGTGGCTACAGATGTAGACCATAAGACCAAGAGCACTTTCCCTATGGAGGTGACTTTCTCAGCTTTCCTAGGCGAGGAGTAGATTCAACCTCCTATCTCTCGTTTCCCCAGTTCCTCTACCTCTGATGATGCACTCTATCTTATGATTCAGTAACCCAGAGCATTGCTCCCAGCAGTGCACTTTATATGCCCCTGGTTTTATCCTATCCCCTCCCAAACTTGTCCTAAATCTACACAGATACTCTGAGAAAAATTAAGATATCCTCAAGACATCTAGCGATTTCATGACCTTTTTCTTCCTAATGACCTTTGCAGTTATGTCCTGAATAAGGTTGTTCTAAAGCAAAAGTTAAATATGTCTCTTGGCCTCTTTGTCTGTGTGGTTGCCTTCCCTGCACCTCATCAAGATGACATTTCTCATTATGGCCTACATGTGGCATCATTCCCATTGGAAAGTATACTCAAGGTTGCTGCATTTATTACAGGCTCCTAATATTTTTTAGGAATTATCCTCTCACATGCTAGCATGGGTAAGTAATCTTCCCTAATAGCTTATAATTAAAGTAACTATCTTCCTAGTTTGCCCAGAAATGTCCCAGTTTATGCATATTGTCCCAGCATAATTATTAATGGTGCCTACTTTCACTCTAAACAGCCTGCTAGTCTGGGCAATGTATCATATAGGCCTTCTGGTTTTTTTTTTTGTTTTTTTTTTTTAATTGAAAAAAAATTTGTTGGGCACATGCCTGAGGCCTAGGTAATCAGAGCTTTCAATTGAAGCCATAAGGATTGGGTCAGGGGTGACATAGGCAGGTTAATAAGGGTTAGTCAAAGGAAATAGGTGCTCTCTTGTCCCTGGAGTTGATCCACACAGCGGATGGGAGTTGGAGTTAGAGACAGCCATCTTTCCTCTTTAAAGAAATGCCTGCATGTAAAGCAAGTGAAAGGAGATGGCTGAGTGATGAGACAGACCATTTGTTCTCATTAAGCCCTGGATCAAGTAGTGCCTGAAGCTGTCATTTTGGCTCCATGAATCAGTTTTTTGAAAGCCACATAGAGTGGCCTTCTGGTTTTAAGTCATTTTGGATTTGGAGCCTCCACTGCCTGTTCCATACACGTGCACTATCATACCTTGCCAGCTTGGCCCTCTTCTGTTCTGAAGCAGGGCAGACAGGCTATAGGAGTTGGACCTACTTTCTGAGGGCATGGTGGCTATTTCTGGGAAGGTATTCAGCATTCCAGGAAAAGAACCAAGAAACCTGTAGTCAGAGCCAGAAGCTATCACATTGAGAGCCGAAGGCAATATGGGGCAGGCCAGACTTGGATACTCAGACCAGCAGATAGCTCTAGGAGGTCAGGCAGCAGGTGGCTGGGCCTTAGCCCCTGGGCTTACGCTCAAGGCCAAGTTTCTGGTCCTTGGTAGCTGAAAGTATAGGGAAAGGGACCAGGAGACAGTCAGGTGGCAGATACCAGAGATGGTACCCAAGCACCAGCCAGAAACCCCAAGGTTTGGCTAATAGCAAGGATGGCTCCATTCTGAAGCCTTAAGGTTTTATTCTTGAGACCAAGGCAAAGTTGAACCTGCATGTAGCAAAGGACTTCAAGTGGCTCCAGCTGATTATAGATGCAGAGGCTCACAAGCAGGTAGGACTTGACACTAATCACTGAATAAAATGCCCCTAAAACCTCAGTCATTTGAGATCACCTCTGCAAGTTTATCATATCCTCACTCCAACTCATACTCGCTGCAGAGGATATCTGTGAAAATAAGTATAGTTAGTACAAAGCATGTCATCTGAGTCTCAATTTTTACATCCTGCTCTCTGCAGGCAGTGCTGAGATTAGTCAGCATTAAAGAAAGGTTAAAGCCGATTTAGATGAAATTGAGACTTTTTGTCTTTCACCACAAATATGGAAAGGGAATCACTTCAGTGTTGATGTTAGCCTTGTCAGTGTGCTGCCTTCCTAAAACCAGGCTACATTTTAGGGAGTATGGGCTCATTTTATCACTTTATCACAATCACTTTATCACTTTATCACATTAGGCTCATGTTATCATTTTATCACAATCAGCCCCCAGTATACACTTAACAGTTGACTCATATGGTGTCAAGTCTCTGCTTTAGAAGTGACCTGCCAAGGAAACCTGTCCCCAAGAAGCTTAAGATAACTTCCCCTTCTCCCCAAATATTTTGACTCTCAAGGGATGCTGTTCTCCTGATCCTCCAAGCCCCACCCACCCCCTATGGATACAACGTCTTAAGAGACCATTTCCTAAAACCCCTCCCCATCCTCTTGGTCTCCAACTACAGGCAAATCAAAAACATCAGAAGATGCAAGCACACCCCCACAACGAGGTACGGGAGCCTCAACGTCTGAAACTTTGGAGCTTAGCGACCCCTGCCCTGAGGCCCGGGAGAAGCTGCAGGAGATGTGCCGCTACATGTGAGTACCTCCGTGGTTGAGGTGGCCCGTTGTTCTTAGAGTCCCCTCCACCATTAAGGCTGTGAGCACATGGTAGAGAAGTGTATGCAGGGGGTATACAAGACTAGGGGGTGTGGGAGGATGTCTGAGTCAGGACAGGAAGATGCCCACAATCCCAACAATGAAACAGTGGTGCCCATCCCTCCCCATGCACACAAGCTCCCCTAGTTCTTCCCGTTCATGATCCTTCTTGGTCCTCACTACACCCTTACCTGGAAGACTTGATTGGTACCCCTTTTTCAGATGAGGAAACAGAGGCTGCACAGAGTGGATAAGTGATTGTCTGAGGTTACACAGCCCCCGTCTGTCTAACCCTGAGTGCAATGCTTTTGGCCTCTGCAACCCATTACTATGAATGGGTCTTTACAGCATAAAGCCTTTGTGCACTGGGTTTTTATTTCTTAACATAGTTTGTCACATGTTCTTCTGCGCAATAAAAACACCTCTCAAAAAAATTACCCTGATTGTTAATGAAGTCTTTGTAAGTTATTCTCTGTTTCTCTGAAGGCCCAGACCATGGGCCATAAAGGATTGAAAACCTATGCCCACTTAATATGTAAGTCATATATATGTCTCTGGGGGTGGAGGCTTACTGGGCCACCAGATATTACTGTAACTACAGAACATGGTGAGAAGGCAGCCACCCAGTTCTCCTCCTTACTGTGACATTCTTTAAGGAAGCTCTATAATTGTAACCCCAGGATTACAAAGTCTTCACCTCACCCTGTCTCCCTATTCTGCATGCAGTTCCACTCCATAGACCCTCAACCCTGTGCTAAAGGTGGAAATTGAGGCATTAGCAAGGACCTGGTCTTAGAGGGGTGCTGGGACTTTTCCAATTCTTCCTAACCCTGCCACCCCTGAGAATGGGGAAATGGACCAGGATGGGAGACTTGGGAGCTGGGGAGGAAGCTGTAAAGAGCTTCCCTGATGAGGGAGAGTGATGTGGCTAGAGGACATGTTGGTCTCCTTCCCTGCAGAGAAGCTGAAAGGGCCTCGTGGAAAGGAAGGAATATCTCCTACCCAGTGATCTTACGCAACTACAAGGCAAAAGTACCCTCCAATCAACAGACAGCTCCCAAAGGGGACACGGGGGCCCATAATTCTTACAGCCCGAGTTCCCAACCTCCTCACACTCTGGACGCTCAGGCTTCTGCTCCCACCCCTCCCCAGCCTTCTGCTCACCGTTCTTACTATGGCCGGCATTCTCAAGAGTCGAAGTCACCCAAGAAGACCATCAAGCTGCATTATACCTTCTATGACGGGTCCTCTTTCGTTTAGTATCCTTTTAATGAGCGCTCCTTTCTTTCTCCAATTACTCAGTCCCTAGAACTCTAGTACTCGAAAAAGCCTAAGCTTTTATTTTGGCTTCTCCATTGACCAGGGAAACCTGGCAACAGATCCTCAAAGGTATTAAGTGTTGTCTAGGTCAGAGTCAGGTTAATAAACTATGGTCAGGATCACAGGAGGTCAGAGTCAAGGGGGTCAGAGGAAGAAGTACCAAATTTCAAGCCCCAAGTTTAGTTCAGATCAATAAGAATCAAACCGCTACACTATCTGAGCAGCTGCCACTGCTCAGGTTCCTGCCTTTAAGAATCTCCCAGTGGGAAGAAGTTAGAGACTAGAAAAATTCAGGTCTAGCAAAAAGAAAGGGGTTAGAAGGCCCTAAACACTTACTCAGTGGGGAAGCCCTACATCCCTTGCCTTCTTTGCCCTAAAGGTCTACAAGTTTGGAGAACCCTCAGCCCCAGTGTCTCACTGACATGGCGCCTGATTGCTCCACAGCTGAGGTGATCTAGGTTCATGCCCTAACCTTGGGGTGTGCCAGTGTCAGGAAGGGACGCATTCTTTCTTTGACAATCTGGTGAAAGCTATAGACCCTCTTTCCAGAAATACATACTTATACACATAACATGAAGTGTTACCTGTGATTTTAGGAAGTGTTTATAGACCTTGAAATCTTCTCTATGGACTATGATTTTAAAATTCTAGGCTTAGGAAAAAATGTGGCTTCTAAAAGTCATTCTCCTTTGCAGGGTGAACCTTGTGGGCAAGGCATACCTGAAAGTAAATTGAGTACTATTGTTTTCTTTCATTCACATATATATAACATGTATCTATTATGTTCAATGGAATTAATAGAATGAAATGAATGGATCATTTATACCTTAGAGGTTAGAACTTTACATTGCTTTCTTCATAAAGGAGGAGAAGGATTTGAATTTGGGTAGTAAAGGTAAAACTTGGAGGGCTGCCTTTGGAGACTGTCTGGGAGGCAACAGATCAGAAAGTCACCTTGGACACCTGTGTCCATTTCAAGGGTCCTGTTGCCCACTGCCCAGTATGCTCTAGAGCTGTACCAGACCCAAGATATCCAGTCAAGTTGGCAATGAGGACTCTGAGGTCAGAGAAGGTGAAACAATTATTCCAGCTCATATAGTCTTAGTTATACAAAACATCCAAAGATGGCAGACACACCGCAGTCATTCTTTCCTGTCCCCTCATTGTAGAAATGGGGAAGATGAGACCCGAGGGGTGGTGTGATTTATTCAAGATCACAAAAGTAATTTGGTGGCAGAACCATGCTGGGGTCCCTTGCCTCAATTTAGGGCCCTTTCTTGAGTACCATTTTTAAGCTTTTAAGGATTGTTTCCTCTAGCAGAGAGCAGGATGGGGTGGTGGACGGGACCTCATTTTAATAACAAAATCACTGGGCCACTCAGTATCCCTGTATTTGGAGGAAAAGGTAGTTCTCTGAGCTATCTCAGCTATCTTTCCTAGGGGCCAGTCTGCCAAATCAGTCTTGCTCAGCATCAGCCCCTCGCTTCATTTGGCCTCCTCTTGGCTGAACTGGGAATTCAGAATTTAAGCCCCCTGTCAAAGAAGTCCTATTGTTTCTCTGACCGTAAATGAATCCATTCATCACACTCTGCTCAGCCCGGCTTCCAATGCGTCCCATGATATTGAACACAGCAAACTCCTTGGAGAGCAGCTGCTCTTTGCTATGGGTTGTAGGATTCCCCCTCCCCTCCTTCTGACTTTTCACTGCATTTAATAGGATTATCTCCCTGAGCTCTTCATGAAGCTGTTTCTATGAATTAGGTTCCTATCAACAGGGCCAGACAGGGTAGACTAGTATATGATCTGCACATAGTATCCCAGCCTGCTGGAATCTTTGTTCTCTCATTCGTCCCAGAATTTCAAGTCCCTCCCTGTTAGGGAGCACCCCAAACCTCGGGGCCGTTCCTACTGGCAGGCTTGACTCATACACCAACAATGATCACATCCTAGCATTTCTTCTTTGGGAGACATAAAGGATCTGGGTTCCAAGCCCAATTATTCTTGGTGACAAGGCACTTAATCTCTCAGTGTCTCACTTTCCTCATTTATTAGATGAGGAGATTGGACCCAATACTTTTGAAGGAGAAATTCTGTGTAATGTGTTCAAATGGCCAAACATGTATTCACTTTCCTAACCTCATGAATCCATGAGGTTCAGCATTGATTCTGTTTTCATAGAGATTGCTGGGCAGAACTCTCAGGTCAAAATGATATGTCTGCCCTTGGGGTGCCAAATAGTCGCAAGCCCTGAGATGGTTTGCACTTGTCAGCTTTTGACCCCCAAACCATTCCAGTATTCATTTCATATGGACTGTCACTGCCTCCCTTGATCTTTTCCCTCTGTTGCTGATTGTCTCATCAAAACCTTTTCTCCAAGCCTTCTTGTGTACCAAGATACAAATTCCTCTCATTGAACAAACATTAGTCACTACAATGCCCATCACTCTGGAAGGTAAGAATTATTATTTTTTTAATTGTGGTAAAATGTATACAACATAAAATTTACCATTAAACATTTAGTATATTAACAATGTTCTACAACCATCACCACTGTCTAGTTCCAGAACTTTTCCATCACTCAGAAAGGAAAGCCTGTATTCATACAGCAGTCATTCCTCATCCCCTCTCTCCCTCCCCACCCCCCATGCTTTCTATCTCTATGGATTTGCCTTTTCTGGACATTTCATATAAATGGAATCTTATAATATGTAGCCTTTTGTGACTATCTTCTTTCACTTAGCTAAATGCTTTGAAGATTCGTCCACGTTGTAGTATGCATCAGTACTTCATTCCTTCTTACAGCTGAATAATATTCCATTGAATTGCTATGCTGCATTTTGTATATCCATCAGTTGACATAACTCTGGGGTGTTTTTACCTTTTGGCTATTGTGAATAGCACTGCTATAAATACTCACGGACAAGTTTTTGTTTAAATGTGTATTTTCAGTTCTCTTAGATATATATGTGGGGGAGGAATTGTTGGGTTATATGATAATTCATATGAATTGAGGAACTTCTATTTTGTAATCCCACCTACAATGTGTGAGGGTGCACTCAACTTCTCTACAACCTCACCAATATTTGTTATTTTCTAATATTTTCATTATAGCTATCCTAGGAGTATACAGTGTTATGTCATGGTATGTCATTGCGGTTTTGATTTGCATTTCCCTAATGACTATTGATGTTGATCATCTTTTCAAGTGCTTGAATGGTGTGCTGGTTTGACAGGATTATGTATCCTAGAAAAGTCATGGTTTAATCCTAACCCAATCTTGTGGGAGCAACCATTTCTTTTAATCCCTACTCAGCACTTTAGGTTGGAGACGTGATTAGATTATCTCCATGGAGATATGACTTGCCCAGTTGTGGGTATTAATTAGAGGGATATGTGACTCCACCCATTCCAAGTGAGTCTTGATTACTTTACTGGAATCCTTTAAAAGAGGAAGCATTTTGGAGAGAGCAACGGAGCCATAAGAGATCAGAGCCACGAGAACCATGAGAGCTCATGCAGCCGGAGATATTTGGAGATGAAGAAGGAAATCACCCCTGGGGGTGCTTCATGAAACAAGAAGCCTGGAGAGAAAGGTAGCAGATGTTGCAATGTTCACCATGTGCTTTTCCAGTTGAGGGAGAAACCCTGAACTTCATTGACCTTTCTTGAGGGAAGGTAACCTCTTATTGGTGCCTTAATTTAGACTTTTTTTTTTTTGCATGGGCAAACACTGGGAAATAAAATTTTAGACATTTTGATAGACTTGCTTTAATTGGGACATTTTCACAGCCTTAGAACTGTGAACTTGCAAGTTAATAAATTCCCCCTTTCAAAAGTCTTTCCATTTCTAGTATATTGCATTCCGGCCACTAGCAAACTAGAACAGATGGCTATATGTATTCCTTCTTTGGAGAAATGTATTAAAATTCTTTGCTCCTTTTCTTTTTAATTGGGTTGTTTTCCTTTTTATTATTGCAATATTAGAGATCTTCATGTATTCTGGATACTAGATACCTTATCAGATGTATGGTTTGCAAATTATTTTCCATTCTGTGGGTTGTCTTTTCAGTCTCTCATTAGTGTGCTTTGATGCACAAAAGATTTTAATTTCAATTGTCAATTTTATCTATTTTTTGTTTTGTTGCCTGTGCTTTTAGAGTCATATCTAAGAAACTATTGCCAAATACAAAGTCATGAAGATTTCATTTTCAACCTAGCTGTGTACTTGAATTTAAGGTGAGTCTCTTGTAAACAGCATATAGTTGGGTCATGCTATTTTATCCATTCTGCCAGTCTCTGACTTTTGACCGGAGAGTTTAATCCATTTACATTTAAAGTCACTACTCATAGTGCAGGACTTTCTTCTGCCATTTTGCCATTTGGTCTTTGTAAATATTGTCCTACTTTGTCCTTCAATTCTTCCATTAACTCCTCTTTTCATATGTGTTTGCCTGTTTATAGTCCACCATTTGAGTCCATGAAGTGCATAGTCCTCTCCATGCTTTCTTAGCTTGGGTGTTTTCTGGGCTTGTGGTCTTTCACAGCCTTCGGAATTCCCCTGTTAACAGGAATTTGAGTACCTCTTCTATTTCCTGTAACATATACTTTCCTCCACTCTTGGTTGCTCTGTTGTATTTCTTAAAGCAGGCAATCCTCTGTCCTAGGCTGCTATGACTTAATTTTTTGTTATACTTCTGTTTCAGTTTATTAATGCTGCCAGAAATACAGTGTAGCAGAAATGGGTTGGCTTTTATGAAGGGAATTTATTAAGTTACAAGTTTACAGTTCTTAGGTCATAAAAATGTCCAAGCTAAGGCAAAGATACCTTGACTCAAGAAAGGCTGACCTGGGAAGGCACGTGGCTGCCGTTTGCTGGTCCTTTGGCTTCTGGTTACAAATATCTTCTCCAGGGGCATTTTCTTTCTACATCTCCAAACATCTCTCTCTGTATTGGCTCTGAAGCTTTTTCCAAAATGGTTACCTCTTAAAATGACCCACCTTGAATAGGTAGAGACAAGTCTCCGTGGAAACCACCTAATCAAAAGAGATCCCACCCTGCAATATTAAATCAGGATTGTAGAACATGGCTTTTCTGGGGTACACAACAGTTTCAAACAAGCACAACTTTGGATTCTGATGAGAAATTAATTCTTAATCTTATTGAGGATCTCATGTATGTGATAAATTGCTTCACTGTTGCTGTTTTAAAGATTTGCTCCTTGACTTTTGGCAGTTTGATTGTCATGTGTCTAGTTTATCCTACTTAGAGCTTGTTGAGCTTCTTCATTGTGTAGATTTATGTCTTCCATCAAATTTGGAGCATTTTTAGCCATTGTTTCTTCAAACACCCTCCCTCCCCTTTCTCTCTTCCTCTCCTTCTCCCATTATGGACTCCCATTATGCATGTTTTGTTGGTGTTATACTCAATGGAGTTCCATAGGTATCTTAGGCTCTATTTATTTCTTCATTCTGGTTCTCATAATAAATAATCTCAATTTCTCCATCTCGAGTTTGCTGATTCTTTCTTCTGCCTGCTAAAATCTGCTATTGAACCTCTCTAGTGAATTTTTCATTTTTATCATTATACTTTCAACTCCAGAATTTCTATTTGGTTTCTTTTTAAAATTTCTACCTCTTTATTGATTCTCCCCTTGGTGGGGACATTGTCTCCTGATTTTCTTTTAATTGTTTCTGTATGGATTCTTTAGTTCTTTGAGCATATTTACACATTTGGTTTAAATTCTTTGTGTAGTTCATCCGATGTCTGGGCTTCCTCATGGTTTTTTATTAATGTCCTTTTTTCCTATGTATGTGGCCATACTTTCTGTTTGGTTGCATGTCTCATAATTTTTGTTGATAAGGGTATTTTGAAAATTATAATCTAGTAACTCTGGAAATTAGATTCCCACCCCCACCCCCAACCCCATGGTTGTTGTTTATTCTGGTTTGTAGTTGCCTGGTGACTTTTCTAAACTAATATTTTTTAAGACAGTTTTTTTTGTTGCATGTGTTTACTGAATTCTCTGTTAGATTAGCCTAGTAACCAGGACTAGTTAATTGATGAGATTTCCTTAAATGCCTGGAGCTGAAAATGAAAAATAAAAACAGAAACAAAAGGAAAGATTAAAAAATACTCTCCAAGCTTTTGCAGATTGGCTCTGGGTTGTGGCTCTCCGACAATGCTTAGTCGGATCATTTACAACCTGGTCTTAGCCTTTGCTTCCTGCTTGGGTGAAACCTAATGATCAGCCAGAGGTAAAAGCTTAGGATTGTTTAAAGTCTTTCCTCGCATGTGTCTAGCCCTGGGCATGTACATACCTTTCTATATTTCCTGGTATTTGGGGAGTTTTTCAAAATCCTTATTCCTCTGTGTATCTCCTTGCCCAGACTCTTCCTCATGTGAGGCTTTCAGTTTGTCTGCTGCTTGCCCCCTCTGTTATCCCTTACCTCAGGCAGCTACTGCTAGTTTATGTCTTTAAGTACTTCCCACAAATCCTACTGGAAACACCATTCCAACCCTGAGAAAGTTCTGAGGGGGACAAAACAAAGGCAAGCCTCTGAGTCAGTCATTCTGGGAACTGCCAAGTAGGTCAAAACATGCAATCACAGTTCTTTGAGCACAACATCCACATTGCCCACTCTGGCACCTGCAAGCCATATCAGGAATCTGGGCCACCATCTTCACCACTGCTCTGAGCTGGGGAGTGGAGACGGTAAGCAGTTAAGTAAAACTAGTGCCACGACACTCTCTTAGTGAAATTTAGCAGCCTGGTGTTTCATTAAACACTCCCCCTACTTATAAGTTTTCTATTATATTTCAGAAAATCAACAGTTTTTGCCAGATTAATTATTGCTTTAGTAGAGGGATAAGTTTTCAGAGTTCCTTATTTCACCATTTTTGGTGATGTCACCAAGCACTATTTTTATTTCCATTTTTCATATAAGAATATTGAAGCTCAGAAAAGTTATTTAACCTGTTCAAGTTTATACAACTGATGTTGTCTAAGCTTCTTCCAGCTGGGGATACAATGTGACAGACACAGGATCCTGACCTGTAGGAATTGCATAGTATCAGTGAATGCTAGGAGAAAAGTGTCAGCTTATTTGAGGCAGAGAGAGGTAGGGAAGTTCAGAAGAAGCAGAAGTCGCTTCCCATGGAGGGGTCAGGGAAGATCTGTAGAGAAGGTTGCCAGATTCTGCCATCATAGCGACAGTCAGTATTCACTGAGCGTGGAATCTCTGTTAGGCATTTCAGACATTTGATGTCATTGAGTTCTCGCAAGGTATGTCTCTGTTTTACAACTGAGAACACCTGAGGCTCAGAGAGGTGAACATATTTGCCCAAGCCACACAGCTCAGAGGTGGTCGGACCAGAATTGTAGTCCGTGTTTGTAGGACTCTAACGATGGTATCTTTCTTCTTCTTCTTCTTCTTCTTCTTTTTTTTTTTTTTAACATTTTAACATTGTGAAATATAACCTATATACAAAAAAGCAATAAATTTCCAAGAACATTTTAACAAGTAGTTATAGAACAGATTTTAAAGTTTGTTATGGGTTACAGTTCCACAATTTTTCCTTTTTTCTTCTAGCTGCCCTAAAGATGGTATCTTTCTAATGTTTCCAGTGTGACCCTCTGCTAATCCCTCCAGCTGACAGTTTGCACTCTGAGCAAGCTAAAGGAAGAAAAGTTCTTATGAGGGGCAGGTGGCACTTTTCAGCTGGCAGCAAAAGATTTAGGGGGGTGGACTATAGTGCCAACCACTGAAATTCTTCTGACTGGGAGACTACATGAGAACATTCCTGCACACAGAGCAACACCATGGCCCTGTAAGTTTTTGCCAGATTAATTATTGCTTTAGTCCTTACGTCAGGACTCAGCCCTAATGCTTCTTGGGGCATCCTTAGTAGGAAATAAGGTGGGAAGGGGCATTGCCCACCCTCATAGATTGGTCATTAGGGGAGGCAGCCTCACAGTGTCAGAAATACTGATGGCCTCAGAGTTCAGATCCTTGCTCTGCCACTTCCTTGTGGTGTGACATTGGACAGGTCACTTCTCTGTACCTTGGGTTCTTCATCTGTAGGGTGACCACTCATCCTGGTTTGCTGGGGACATTCCCAGTCTGGGCCCTGAAAGTCCTACATCCCAGGAAACCCCTCAGACCCAGGGAAACCCTATTTATCTGTGAGGTGGGGATAACAGTATCGATTTCAAGGTGGTTGTGAAGAATAGAAAGATGGTACCTGGAATCACCCAAGACATGGTTGGGTTCCATAACCGTTTATTTAAATTGTTACTTACAATTTAAGTGCATGGAGGGTCTTTGAAGAGGGGTTATCATACACTAAATAGCTAACATTTTGGCATGTAGACTTGCTTTCCATGGGGCACCTGAGAGCAGAACCTGGAGAGTATTCTGTTAGTTGCCCTTGACCGTTTCTCCCAGCTATCCCTCTGGAAACATCGCCATGTGTCAGATCCCCACGTGCTGCCGAGGGAGAGCTATCACCTTCCTCTTCAACGACACGCCCAGTTTCTCCTTCCTGGCCCTGTTCAGTGCCGAAGGCCAGGGCTGCGTTCACTACGACCTGAAGGCCCGGTGAGTGGGGTGGGGTGACCCTGGCCCCTTGGAAATATCTCAGGGAAGGGGGTGACAGAGGAGGACACAGAGATAACTGGGCACCTCTGGGAAAAGGAGGGGCCAGGCAGTGCGTAGAGGTCGAGGAAGACAATGAGGCAGGACCCAGGCAGGGAAGTGGTGCTCTGAGGTCAGGCCCTCACTGGCTGGATCTCCGTGTGGATGGGACCTCCATAGCACCTAGCCTGATTCTGGGGACACACAATCAAGATCCTGATTTCTGGTTAGAATTATGGAAGACGTCTTTCTTTTTTTAAAATTTTTTAGAGCAGGTGTAGGTTCATAGAAAAATCATGCAGAAAGTGCAGAGTTCCCATATACTCTTCCTAAACACAGTTTTCTCTGTTGTGAACATTTTGCATTGGTGCATACATTACATTTATCACAAATGATAAATCAATATTATTATGGTATGTTATCCAAAGTCCATAGCTTACAGTAGGTTTCACTCTTTGTCTTGTACAGTTCTATGAATTAAAAAAAAATTTTTCTGGCAATATATATACAACATTAAATTTCCTATTTTAACCACTTTCAGGTATATACTACATCCACAGTGTTGTGCTACCATCGCAATCCAATTACCAAACCTTTTTCATCCCCCTGAACAGAAACTTGGTACCCATCGAGCCTTCCCACCCCTCACCCCTGTCCCGGGTAACATATAGTGTAATTTATGGAAGAATTATTTGTTTTATATCAGGACTAGGTGGAAGAGAGGCTCTGGACATCTTTCCTTTGGGGAATTTTAAGAGAAGCATGTATTTTGCCAGACAAAGGTTGATTTTATCTGGCCTTTTGTAAAGCAACATTCTTTTGTCTTATATATGATATAGTTCCCGTCCGGAGCCCTGAAATCTCGTATGCTCAGGATCGTGGGCAGCAGGGCACAGTTTCCATTTCTTTCCCTCTTGGGTTTGGCCTAAGCACCCATCATCTCCCTCAGACCTGCCCTTCCCTACAGATTTCCCTGGTAGCATCAAAAGGTGTTAGGAGCCTTGACCATGTCACGTCCGGGAAGAAAGCACTCTGAGGTTTCTCCAGCCAGGTCCCGGAGCCCACAGTGTGAGATTTCCTTCAGGGGTCTGGCCACAACCGCTTTCTGCTCCATCTTTCTTAGCTGCCCATATGTCTTGGTCTTGGATGAAGAAGGTGGAACCACCAATGACCAAAAGGGCTACGTGGTCCACAAGTGGAGCTGGACTTCTAAGACGGAGACTTTGCTCTCCCTGGAGTACAAGGTACTGGTGGGCACACATAGCATGAGAGAGGGGGAGGCTCCCTCCCTCAGGGAGCCCAGTCTCCGTCTGAGGTTCCCAGATGGGTGCGTAGTGGTTCAGGGCTTGCCAAAGTGACATTTTCCCCAGTGTACAGCTACTGATAGCTGTTGTACAGATCTTTATTGGTAATGCCCTTCCAATTTTTAAATTATAATTTTAATGTTTTAAAATTATTAATATGAAGTTTCCTTTATTTTATAAAGTAGCACAGTAGTTGATAGCTTTAAAAAATGTCCATAAATTGCAGTAATGAAAGTTAGCAATTCTGTGTTAAATCTCTAGGTTTTGTTTTTCTAACTTTACTATCTGTAAAATAAAAAAATCTTGATGTCAAGGTGACTGATAGATGCAACCCCACACACACACTTTATTTCTTCATTTGGTTCTTCAGTTACTCACCAAAGGTTTATTAAGCAAAAGCTAATGTTGAATTATTATTAAATAGCTTAAATTTAATTTATTCATAAAGCAATTAAGTACACTTATCACTTTACCTAGGGCATAGTGGCATTTTGGGCCAGATAATTCTCTGTTGTGCCTGCTTGTCTTGTGCATTGAAGAATGTTTCGCAGCCTCCCTGGTCTCTAACCACCAGATGCCAGTAGTACTCCCTCTGTTGTGGCAACCAAAAATATCTCCAAACATTGCCAAATTGTCAAAGTCTCCACTGGCTGAGAACGACCAATCTCAGGGACAGAATAATAAAGAAGACCCCTTCAAGGAACTCAAGAACACAGGGCAGGCAAGGATAAATATGGAGAGAGAGGAGAAACTCATAAGGTTGGGATTCAGAGAAAGATCACAGAACCTAGAATCCACTCAGGTGGCCTGAGATTATGAGCCCCCATGTAAGGGTTATGGACAAAAGCACCCAGAATGCATGGAGTAAGCACCCTATCTCAGCCTCCCATCTCTTGCATTTCCTGTTCATCCTGTATATTGGTCACTGGATCTTCTTCCTTAAACTTCTTTGGATCAGACCTCTATTCAGAAACATTCAATCCCCTAAACAGACATCACTCTTTCTACACCCATGGTCTGAAATGCTCCCCTTCTTCCTCTTTGCCAAACCAAATTTGCCTTCCTTCAAAGTCCAGCTCAGTCTTCTTCATGCATCCCAGCCCACACCAATCTCTTTCTTCTCAGCCTAGATTGCTCTTTTAACAATTAGTCATGTAATACTGAGGTTCTTGGCTCTGCCTGTGTATCAGAATCATCATCTGTTAGGCTTTACAAAAATATAAATTTCCCAGACACAGCCCCAGAGAGATTCTGATTTGGTTGGTCTGTTCTGGGTTCTGGAATTCTGTAGTTTTTAGAAAAACAAGTGTTTCTAATTCTTAGCTGGGCCTGAGATCTCCAGTTTAAGAATCTATTGAGTTGTTGTCTTAATATTTAACTTTTCATGTCATATATATATGACAAGTTAAGAATCTGAGGACACTAGAAATTAGTTGGAGGCAGGTACCTTGTGTTATATGTTAGTGTGACCAAGGAGAAAGAGAACTGGGATAAGAGTCTGAGTAGCTCAGTACTAGCACCAGCTTTGCCAGACTCTGGCTGTGTGGCTTTGGTTAAACCACTCAGCTTCTCTGAATCTTGGTTGTATCATCTATACAAGGTGGGTCCCCATACTTGCCCTCCTGCCTCACAGTGCTTTTGTGAAAACAAATGAAACAATGTAAAGGAAGAAGCTTTGGCCTCACTGAAGTTCTTTAGCAGAGTATTTCAGTTCATTGTTATGTTGCCGGGAGCTGCATACAGAAACACACCGCAGGGGCAGGTGCAGTCAGAAATGTCTTTGAAGAGAAAGTGGCCCTTGGGCTGTTAAATGAATGACAGTGTGCTTATGATTGGCAGAGATGGAAGAGAGAAAAAAGGAAGAATATTCTGGAGAGAGGAAATAGCATCAGTAAAGACTTGACACTGGGACTAAGTGTGGTGTTTCTGGGAATAACGCCAAGACCACCCAAGATGGGGCATCAGGTGCATGTGTGGCAGGGTTAAGGTAAGAGGCATGAGACATCAGGGTGAGGAATTTCTGCCTGCTGTCCTGGCAGAGGCAGAGACCAGTCTGTTCACTCAGCTATTTTTCTGTTCCTCATTCCTCCCTGAAGTTTCAAGTGTTCTTCCATTATCATTTCCGTTCAGCCAGAAGAACTTTATTTAGCACTTCTTGAAATGCAGATCTGCTGGCAACAAATTATCTTAGATACTTTCATGTGAAAAAGGTCTTTATTGAAGTATATTGTTCCTACATAAAGAATTCTGGGTTGATAGATTTTTTTTCTTGTTAGCTCTTTAAAGATGGTTGTTCTAGTTTGCTAGCTGCCGGAATGCAATATACCAGAAATGGAAGGCTTTTAAAAAGGGGGATTTAATAAGTTGCAAATTAACAGTTTTAGGCCGTGGAAATGTCCTAATTAAACAAAGTCTATAGAAATGTCCACTCTAAGGCATCCAGGGAAAGATACCTTGTTTCAAGAAGGCCAATGAAGCTCAGGGTTTCTCTCTCAAAGGGAAAGGCACATGGCAGACACAGTCAGGGTTTCTCTCTTGGCTGGAAGGGCACATGGCAAACACAGTGTCATCTGCTAGCTTCCTCTCCAGCTCCCCAGGAGGCGTTTTCCTGCTTCATCTCCAGCTCCCTAGGAGGCGTTTTCCTGCTTCATCTCCAAAAATCGCTGGCTGGTGGACTCTGCTTCATGGTACTGCAGTGTTCTCTGCTCTCTCAGATCCTTATGGCTTTCTCTCTTGTTGTTCTCTGTTGTGGCTTTCTCGTGGCTCTGCCGTTCTTCTCTTCTCTCTCTGAATCTCCCACTTTCTCCAAAATGTTTCCACTTTTATAGGATTCCAGTAAACTAATCAAGACCTACCCAAATGGGTGGAGCCACATCTCTATCTAATCAAGTTTAATGACCATTCTTGATTGAGTCACATCTCCAGGGAGATGATCTAATTACAGTTTCGAATATACAGTACTGAACAGGGATTAGAAGAAACGGCTGCCTTTACAAAATGGGATTAGGATTAAAACATGGCTTCTCTAGGATACATATGTCCTTTCAAACCAGCACCATGGTTAACTGTGTTCTGTCTACCACAGTTTACAATAAGTCTGTGGTTAGTTAAATCATTGTTTATTTTCTCCAGTTGCTTTCAAGATTTTTGTTCTTTTGTTTTCTAAGTTTGACTATGATGTGTTTAGGTGTGTTTAGATTTTTTTCCTGTTCCATTCTCTCTCTCTTTTTCTTCTGAAACACTAATCACACATGTATTTTAGCCTTTCTGATTTTGTCCCAAAGGTAGCTGAGGCTCTGTTCTTTTGCTTTTTCTGCTTCATTTTTTTTCTTTGTTTTTCAGACAGGATAATTTCTATTGATCTATCTTTGAGTTCACAGAATTTCTTCTGTGATCTACATTCTGCTGTTATGTCTATCCTGTGAAATTTTTTAGTTCAGATATTAAATTTTTCTTAATCCTTATATATTTTCTCTTTTCTTACTGAGATTTTCCTCTTTTTTTATTCTTTACAAGCATATTTTCCTTTTTCTAATTGAGGTAAAGCAGTTGAATTAGCTGCTCTTTAGTTGGACTCTGTTGATTTTTTGTTGCCTTAAGAATGGATTACATTTTACTGTTTTTCCATATATATTAAGTAATTTTGGATGGTATTCAGCATAGAATTTTCATATATGCACTTCACAGAAATATAACAGAATAGTGAATGATAAATTGTAGACTGTGAATTCATCCAGAGACTTAGGCAGTTTGGGGGCTCTCCTTCTCTGGCTCTGTCCTTTCTGGAATTCCCTCCTCACTTTCCTGTGAAAGTGGTTGCCTCATCCTGTCCATTGGTTGAACTGTTTTGCCCTTCTATGTTCCCACAAGTAGGACCTATGATCCACTGACAGCTTGAAGTAACCACAGAAGATGAACCATTGGTCCAAATTCCATTAAGATTAAGGGACATAGAAATCTCTGAGGGGGAAATGAGGTAGGGTTAGAATTAGGGTGGTGGCTAGACAGGCAAAGGGCAAATTCCCAGAAGCAGTCAGGCCTCTAGGAGAAAGATACCTCTGAGAAGAACAGTAATAAGTAGCACTTGGGAGCCAAATGACCTGCACCTGAGTGAGTCGTCGATGCCCAAGTATCAACAGAAGAAAGGAAAAGGGTAGGGTAGTAAAATAGTTAATAAATATTACAAAAGGAACAAAAGTCTATAAAAGCAAATTGCCCCACAGTGTTGAGGCCTCTTGTCCCTTATCTCTTTTCTTAAGAGAGTGCCTGCATACATTCTCACGAGTTCTTTTTTTTTAATTAAATTTTTTAATTTATTTTTTTAAATACCAAAAAACACCTAACAAACACAAACATTCCTGTTTTGACCATTCCATTCTACATATATAATCATATGTGTAATTCACAATGTCATCACATAGTTGCATATTCATCGTCATGATCATTTCTTGGAACATTTGCATCTATTCAGGAAAAGAAATAAAATGAAAACAGAAAAAATATTTATACATACCATGCCCCTTAACCCTCCCTTTCATTGATCACTAGCATTTCAAATTAAATTTATTTTAACATTTGTTCCCCCTATTATTTATTTTTATTCCATATCACATGCGTTCTTAATAAACTTTCTACATGCTTACTTTAAAAACTAACCAGCTGGTTCTACTTCCAGTATAGTAGAGTTAACTTTAAAGGACCTGTCCTCCTAGAGATAACAACTATAAACTCAGGAAATTATTTTTTTAAAAACTGCCTGGAGTCTCTGGAGAGTGAACAAAAGCAGGCTGACTTTAGGGCAGAGTTGAAACTCAAAATAAAAGACTGACATAGGTTGGGTTTCTGTTTTACAGCTTTAGCCCAAAGGCAGACCACATTCATAGCCAAAAGTCACATAGGAAATCCACTGTCTTTCTGAAGATCCAGTCCTGAGAACCTGAATGCAGGCAGGAGTTACTCAGAGGGCTCACCCTGGGATGACTTCATCCCAAACAGGTTTATTTGCTTAAGGATCTCCTTTGGGATGCCAGAGAGGCCTCAACTTGGTAGGGACCTTGGGACAAACAAGGGGGTAAGCACTAGCTAGGTTAACTAGTCTTAAGGTGGTCGCCAAGGAATGAAGACAATCCTTCTCTAGAAGGAGGGTGGGACATTCAGGGACAATGAGAAATTGATGGAACACCAGAATATCCTCAAGCCGACAAAGGAGAAGTGGTAGTGAAGGTCTTAGTTTTGGCTTTACCGTTAACTCCCATAGCAGGGCAAGTCTGAGTAGAGGTAGAGTAGAGGTCTAGAGTTGCAGTTCAGGACAGAGTGGCTCTATTTTTTAATTAAGAAATAAAATAATCTTACTTGCCACGTCGAGTTTCACCCAAGGTTCCTCTAGACTGAAGGTCAAATGTGAAGTCAGGAGAGCTTTAAGCAGCCTCCAGCACCCTCAGTCTTTTTCCCTTGCCATGAGCAGGGCTCAGTGAGTTGTCCTGCTGCTCCTTTGTGAGGCGGTGTAGTCCCTGGGTCCAGCCGATTAGTTTTTTGTCTGTTTGTTTTTGTTTTTATTTTTTTTGGCTAGTTAGTTTTTAAGCTACGACTGGCATGCTCAGTCCAGCATTTGTATGGAAAGTCAGCTGGCAAAGGAGAGACCTTTGGAGAGGACAGACTGTTTGAAGAGCTACTAGCCAAACCTGCCAGGATTTCAGGTGGTGGCAATATCAAAACCAAGGACCATATATATAAAAGAACTTGAGGTTCAGTCACGGGCTATCAGGGATAAATGAGAGGAGGGAAGGAATTATAGATGACTCCATAGTTCTCAGCCTGCATGACTGGGTAGACGGTGGTAGCGTTGGTGGAAACAGTAGAAGTTGGAAAAGAGGATGAATGATTACTGTGGTTTCAGTCATGCCAGCTGGGTTCAGTGAGCATATGTCTGGGCTGTTGCAGAATGGATCCTGGCCTAGGATAAGAGATTGGATCTGGAGATAAGGATTTGGGGATGATGGATGTGATGTGACTGGCTGGATCATGAATGAGTGAGAATATGAGCAGTGGCTGAGTTTGGCGAGTTTCAACGTGCTGCGTTGAAACTGTTATGTACCCCAGAAAGCCGTGCTCTTTTTCCTAATCCAATCTTGTGGGGGCAAACCTATTGTTTAGGGTGGGACCTTTCGATTAGGTGGTTTCCATGGAGATGAATCTCTGCCCATTCGAAGTGGATCTTAATCCGCTTACTGGAGTCCTTTAAGAGGGAATGATTTTGCAAAAATCTTCAAAGCCAACACATACAGAAAGAAAACATTCCCAAGGAAGCTGTTGGAAACCAGAAACCAAAGGACCAGCAGATGCCCGCCACTTGCCTCCCCAAATCAGCCTTTCTTGAGTCAAGTTATCTTTCTCTGGATGCCTTAGTTTTGGGCATTTTAATGACCTTAGATCTGCAAACTTCTAACTTAATAAATTCTCTTTATAAAAGCCAACCCATTTCTGATACATTGCATTTCTGGCACATTAACAAACTAAAATAGCCCATATTTGGGATGTTGAGGGAGAAGAAAAACCTAGGGAGAATGTATAATAAATAAGAGCTACATCATGCTAAACCCTAAGCATTTTTTTATCCCATGAAATCTGCTCAGTGCCCTAGAAAAAGGCTTCTAGTTTTGTCCCCAGGCTCATAGAAGCTAACCAATTTGCCTAAAATTGCTCAATTGGTTAGTGGCAACATTGGAATTTGAACGCTACCCAGCTATATAGCTTGAGCTCTTAAACATGACTGTACATCTCTAGAAGGAGAACAGGAGGGGGTAGAGTTTCTTTTAAGTGATCAACAATTTGGAAGGATTCAAAAGACTTGACAAGAAAAGAATCATGTGCAATCAGGGTGCTGGAGAGGATGAGAATTACACCTACAGAGTATGAGGAAGGGACTTAATATTGAGGAAATTGTAGACCCCTGAGCCAACAAGTAGCTTCCGTTTCCAAAGAGATGGAAAGAACAGCTTTCCACTGAGGCGTTCTGAGGGAGCTGGTAGGTGAGGAGATACTGTAGGTCAGGGATAGTAAGGATTGAAGAAGAAGCTGTACCATTCAGCAGGGTTTGGCTGCATACATCTAGGCCCTTAGATAGGGTCACTGTGAATAAATAACTCACTGTGCATGTGAACTGTCCAGGTACCTAAAATGTGAGCTTCTCTGCTTTGTTCTGACAAAAGTTCTCATGTTCGATATGGGCCACTTCCATAATTCTTATCTCATTTTAACCTAATAGTAGCCAGTCAACTGTTTTATGTGGAAGAATTTGAGATTCATTGGCTTAGAACCAATGGTAGACCAGTGAGTGCAGTAAGAAGTGAATGAGGGCGACCATACTCTCACTCTCTCCATGTTCCTATCTGAGACTTCAGTAGGAAATCCTACTTTCAGAAGTGGTGGGAAGGACGATATCTGCCCCTTTCCCCACTGGTCTTTGGGTTCTCCTCAGGAGAGGAATAGTGTGCCAGTTTGAAAGGATTATGTACCCTGGAAGAGCCATTTTAATCCTGATCCATCTTGTGGAGGCAGTGATTTCTTTTAGTCTCTCTTTAGCACTGTAGGTTGGAAACTTGATTAGATTATCTCCGCAGAGATGTGGTGGGTGGGTCTTGATTAATTTACTGGAATCCTTTAAAAGAGGAAGCATTTTTGGAAGAAGGCTTGCAGTCCGACAGAGCCAAGGGAGAGCCATGAGAACCACAGAGCCCATGCAGCCAGAGACCTCTGGATAGCGCCCCTTGGGGAGCTTCATGAAACAGGACACCTGGAGAGAAAGTTAGCAGACATTGCCATGTTTACCATGTGTGTTTCCAGCTGAAAGAGAAACCCTGAATATCATCAGCCTTCTTGAACCAACGTATCATTCCCTGACACTTTAGATTGGACATTTTTATAGCCTTGGTTTAATTTGCACATTTTCAAGGGCTTAGAGCTGTAAACTAGCAACTTAATAAATTCCGCCTTTTAAAAGCCATTCCATTTCTGGTATATCGCATTCCAGCAGCTAGCAGACTAGAACAAGTAGTGATGTATTTGGTAAGTCTAGGGGAAGGAACTGACCATGTGTGGCTTCTTCACGTGGGCTGGATTCTTTTTTGCTTTCTGCCTACCCACCTGTTGAGGAGGGTGCAATCAGATGCTCCCTGATGTGAGGACAGCTTTCCAAGGCAGGTTGTACGTGCTAGAGGGCAAGACATCTTGTCAGACCTCATGCCTGTGGGGATGTCTAATTCAAGGGAAGAATATTAGCTTCTGATCCAAGCTGCATTCTCCAATGCAAGCTCCAATGCAGCTTCACCAAAAATTAAGCTGATTCATCTACCTGATTCCTGTATCTATTTCAACTTGGTTCCAGATTTGGGTTGGAAAGTAAAGGAGCCAGGATAAGGAGATGTTTTAGTTTGCTAAAGCTGCTGGAATTAAAGAAACCGGAAATGGAACAGTTTTTAAAAGGGGTGTTTATTAAGTTGCAAGTTTACAGTTCTAAGGTCATGAAAATGTCCAAATTAAGGTACCAACAAGAGATTACCTTCACTCCAGAAAGGGTGATGTCATCCAAAACATTTCTGTCAGCTGGGAAAGCACGTGACTGGTGTCTGCTGGGATCTTTGCCTTCTGGACACCTCTCTCAGCTGGGAAAGCACATGGTGGCATCTACTAGCTTTCTCTCCTCATTTCAGAAGGTTTTCTCAGGGACATTTTCCTGCTGCATATCCAAAGGCCTCTGGCTGTGTGGGCTCTGTCAGCTTTGTGGGCTCTAAAGCTTCTTTCCAAAATGTTTTCTTCTTAAAGGACTCCACCTTGAATGGGTGTAGACATATTTCTAGGGGTGTAAGCACTCCACCTTGAATGGGTATAGACATGTTTCCATGGAAACCACCTAATCAAAAGTTACCACCCACAACTGGGTAGGTCACATCTCCATGGAAACAATAAAAAAGATCCCTCTTATCAATATTGAATGATGATTAAAGAACATGGCTTTTCTGGGGTGCACAACAGTTTCAAACCAGCGCATCCCACCTTCTAGACCCCCAAAACACACATTCTTTCTATATCCAAAATACATTCATTCCATAACAATATCAGAAAGCCTTAAACCATTTCAGTAGCAATACAAATACAATACAAAGTCAGAAACAGTACAAAATCTCATCAAAGTCAGCTATATGGATCTATAAAACGGAGAACAAGTTATCTCCTGTTGTTACACAAAGGAGGGACAGTCATACAATACATACTCCCATTTCCATAGGGAGAAACTGGAAGGCACACAGGGTCACTGGACCTAAACAGTTTCAAAAACCTGTGGGGCAAACTCCATTAGATTTCAAAATCTGAGAGTCATTTATCCTCAGAGCTTTAAAAAGTGATAGTCCCACCCTTTCCAAGGGCCTATGCAGTGGTCCAGCTCTCTCCAAATGCAACCTTGGAGGACATTGGAAAGATCATCTTTTTCTCAGCTCTACCCTCTCCAAGCATTGAGGCAGCACCCAGGCTCTCTGCCATCTCCGGGGCACGTGCTCAACCTCTCCAGGACAACGGGGTGGCAGCCAGATTCTCCCCAATCCTCAAGGAATGTGCTCTACCCTCTCCAAGACCTGAGGTGGCACAACTTTCCCTGAACACTAAGTTGGAAGGCCTGCCCTCTGTCCTCAGGGCAAACTGACCCTCTCCAAGGACATGTTTGGGTCCACTCTCCTGGCCAGAGGTTTCCTGGCTTCAGACCTTAGCTTCCATGGTCCTGCCTTTGAAGTTACTTTTCTTCCAATTTGTCCTTTTTCTGTCCCTTTTAATCTAGACTGGCAATGGTTTTGTTTCTACAGATCCCACAGCACTCTTGTGGGTTTTCTATGTATGCAGGAAAAGTAACCATCAGACAATAGGACTTTCCACAAATTCTTCCTGGATAACTCCATCTTTTTATTTTTAAATGTTTTTTGATTGTTAAATATGACATATATACAAAGAAAATAAATATATATACATATATATATAACATATATAAAAGAAAAGAAATAAAAAGCAATAATTTTCAAAGTGCACTTCGATAAGACTTACAGAACAGGTTGATGAATCCATCTTAAATCCTCACTTGTCCTGTAATGACTGACTGCTTCCATGTTTGGTTAAATCCTCATGTGGGGCACTATTCTCTGGAGTCTCCCTTTCTGGAAGCCCAGAATTTTCCAGACCATCAATTCGTGCTTTCTTTATACCCAAGAGTTCAGTTCTCAGCTTATCTCTTTTCCTCTCATATTTCACTATAAGCTACAAGGAGAAACCAGGCCTCACTTTCCACATTTAATTTGGAAATCTCATTAGCTTAGTATCATAGCTTGTGGCTTTTAAAATCTGCCTTCCATCCAAAACTAGTAGTCAACTTTGCCAGATTCTTTGCCACTTTAAAACAAGGATCACCTTCTTTCCAGTTTGCTAATAACACGTGCATCATTTCTGTCTAATGCCTTATCAGAGGTATCTTTATAGTTCACGTTTCTACCAACAGTTTCTTGAAAGCATTTTGGGCCTTCTCTATTGAACTCCTCACAGCTCTTTCAGAATCTTCCCGTAATCCATTTAAACAGCTATTCCAAAGTGTTTGGTATTTGCAAACTGCCACAACACCCTACTCTTGGTACCAACATCTGTTTTAATTTGCGAAAGCTGCCGGAATGCAATATACTGGAAACAGAATGGCTTTTAAAAGTGGAATTTAGGGTGGCAGTTCAGCTACTCCTGAACTGCCTGCTAGCCCCATGACCCACCGTACCCCCATGGGGTTTCAGGACTCAAGGATTCCTTTTCCTTTTTCTCCATATTGCTTGATGGGAGGCATTATGGCCCCAAAGACATAATGACAAATACTCATGCTAAATCCATCCTCAGTTCAATGGACTCCCCCAGGAAGAGCAATATCCTCTGTGATTTGACATTGAGAGGGGAGCAAAAAGACTTCCCTGCTCATCAGATTGTGCTGGCTGCCTGGAGTGATTATTTCTGTGCCATTTTCACTAGTGAACTTTCAGAAAAGGGGAAACCTTATGTTGATATCCAAGATTTAACTGCCTCTACCATGGAGTCCTGTTGGACTTTGTGTACACAGAAGCTGTGCATGTGACAGTGGAGAATGTACAAGAACTGCTCCCTTGCAGCCTGTTTGCTTTCACTGAAAGGTGTGAAGTAAGCCTGTTGTGAGTTGTCAGAAAGTCAATTGGACCTTTCTAATTACATCGTTGTCAGAGATTTTGCTGAAACTCATAATTGTGTTGACCCGATGCAAGCAGCTGAAGTTTTTAGCCAGAAGCATTTTCCTGAAGTGGTACAGCATGAAGAATTCATTCTTCTAAGTCAAGGAGAGGTAGAAAAGCTAATCAAGTGTGATGAAATTCAGGTGGATCTGAAGAACCAATCTTTGAGGCTGTCATCAACTGGGGGAAGCATGCTAAAAGGAGCAAGAGGAATTCTTGCCTGACCACTACAGTATATCCAAATGCCCCTGTTGACCCCCAGGTACATAACGGATGTAATAGATGCTGAGCCTTTCATCTGCTGTAGTTTACAATTTAGGTGAAGCAAAGAAGTTTCACCTGAGGCCTGAACTGCAGAGTCAGATGCAGGACCAGAACCAGGGCTCATCTAGGAGCCAGTGAAGTACTTCTGGTGATTAGGGGCTGTTTTAGTTTGCTAGCTGCTGGAATGCAACATACCAGAAACAAAATGACTTTTAAAATGGGGAATTTAATAAGTTGCTAGTTTACAGTTCTAAGGCCAGGAAAAAATGTCCCAATTAAAACAATTGGGACAATTGTATAGAAATGTCCAATCTACAGTATCCAGGGAAGGATACCTTGGTTCAAGAAGGCCGATGAAGTTCAGAGTTTCTCTCTCATGTGAGAAGGAACATGGCAAACACAGTCACAGTTTCTCTCTTGGCTGAAAGGGCACATGATGAGCAAGGCATCATCTGCTAGTTTTCTCTCCTGGTTTCCTGCTTCATGAAGCTCCTCGGGAGGCGTTTTCCTTCTTCATCTCCAAAGGTCACTGGCTAGTTGGCTCTCTGCTTCTCGTGGCTATGCTGTTCTTCTCTGGCTCTCTCTGAATCTCTTTCATTCTCCAAAATGTTTCCTCTTTTATAGGACTCCAGAAACTTTTCAAGACCCACCCAAATGGGTGGAGACATATCATCACCTAATCCAGTTTAACAACCACTCTTGATTAAATCACATCTCCAGAGAAATTATCTGATCCGATTACAGTTTCAAACATACAGTATTGAATAAGGATGATTCTGCCTTTATGAAATGGGATTTAGATTAAAACGTGGCTTTTCTAGGGGACATCATCCTTTCAAACCAACACAGAGGCTTTGGAAGTCATCAGTCTCCCATTGACATGGTAGAGGAATATGATCCCAAAACTCAGGAGTGGAGCTTTTTGCCAAGCATCACTTGAAAGAGACACTGTGTAGCCTTGGTGTTCCTACATGACCGTATCTACGTAGTTGGTGGCTATGACGACTATTCTCACCTCAGTTCAGTGGAATGTCTAGACTACACAGCAGATGAGGATGGGGTCAGATATTCTGTGGCCCCTATGAATGTCTGATGAGGCCTTACTGGAGCTGCCACCCTGGGAGATATTATGTATCTGGAGGCTTTGATGGTAGCACGTGTCATACCAGTATGGAGCAATATGATTCAAACATTGACCAGTGGAACACCTGGGAGATACGCAGACATCCCAGGAAGGTCCTGGACTTGTAGTGGCCAGTGAAGTAATCTACTGCCTTGGAGGATATGATGGCTTAAATATTTTAAATTCAGTTGAGAAGTATGATCCCTATATAGGACACTGAACTAATATTACACCAATGGTCATTGTGCCAGTTTGAAAGGATTTTTGTACTGTAAAAAAGCCATGCTTTGATCTTTTTTTTTTTTTTTTCCACATGGGAAATGAACCCGGGTTTCTGGCATGGCAGGCAAGAATTCTGCCACTGCGTCGCCATCACATGCCCACATTTTAATCTTGATCCAGTCTTGTGGGAGCAACCATTTCCTTTAATCCCTATTTAGCACAGTATGTTGGAAACTTAATTAGATTATCACCACGGAGATGTGACTCCACCCATTTCAGGTGAGTCTAGATTAATTTACTGGAATCCTTTAAAAGAGGAAGCATTTTGGAAAAGGCTGAGATTCCAAGAAAGCAAGGCCGTGACAGGGTGACAAGAACCACAACAGCCCACATAGCCAGAGACCTTTGGAGATTAAGAAGGAAAATGCCCCGGAGGGAGCTTCATGAAACAAAAAGCCTGGAGAGAAAGCTAGCAGATGTCACCATGTTTGCCATATGCCTTTCCAGTTGAGAGAGAAATCCTGAACTTCATCAGCCTCTCCTGAGTGAAGGTAACCTCTTGTTGGTTCCTTAACTTGAACAGTTTTGTAGACTTACTTTAATTGGGACATTTTCATGGCCATTGAACTGTAAACTTGCAAGTTAATAAATTCACTTTCAAAAGCTGTTCCATTTCTGGTATATCGCATTCCAGCAGCTAGCAAACCAGAACAGTTACCAAGTGCTCTAGTGCAGGAGTAGCCCTTCTGAATGACCTATGTTTATGTGGGGGGGGGAATTTGATGGTACAGCCCACCTTTGTTCCAGTGAAGCATGCAACGGTCGCACAGATTCCTGGACAGTTGTCACTAGTATGACCACCTCACGATGCTACATAGGAGCCACAGTGCTTTGGGGGAGACTCTGTGCAATTGCAGGATATGATGGGAATTCTCTCCTGAGTAGCATTGAATGCTATGACCCTATCAGTGATAGCTGGGAAGTAGTAACTTTCCTGGAAATCCAGCGCTGTGATGCCTGGGTGTGTATTCTACAAGAGAAGTGGCCATTATTGGAGCACCATCCAGAGCTAGTAACCAGTTTAAAGGCCAGTTTGGGGGAGAATCAAGGATCTTTTCCAGAATGTCTGTTTCTTACTATGTGCCCAGGGTGGTTCCAAGCACCAGTGCAGTGCTGATTGTATTTATTTGACTTATTCTCCCCTTCACGCTGATCGTTGTCCCTAAGAAGGATAGGTAACAAGCACTCAAGGAAAGAGGAATGCACATTAAAAGAGTGTGAGAGCCTATGATCATCCTTTCTCCATGGGGAGCACTTTGTATTGTCATTTCTAACTTACCATGTGTTTGGGAGAATATGTGTATATTGTGCCTCATATATTGCAGAGAACTGAGGTGAGTACGATCTACTAAATGTGTGTGGTATTCATCCTAGATGGTTGGAAGGATATCAACTTGAATATCCTTCCCCTCTCCCAAGAACAGATATCCTTTCTAATCTACAGGTAGCTAGGGACAGCACAGTTCCGTTCTGGAGGGAAAAATAGGGGACAAGCCATATCAGAACTTTGGAGATCATTGGAGATAAATTCATCTGATGCTCCCCTAGAGGGACTGGGTTGGTATATCAGAACAGAGGGTAGAGAGAGTAAAATAAACTGAACTTGATAGAATGTGAGTGAACCTAGAAACCATTGAAGTATAAACTGGAATGCTGAGAAGGCATATTATTTGAAGGATCTTTTAATTTCCCCCAAGGTCTTTTTAAAGTAGAAGATTAGGCATCTTTGAACTGGAAACTGTCTGAGAGAATAACAGAGTGTACAAATGTTGGGAAGAGAGAAAATGGCAAAAACATTGAGGGTTCAGTGTGCCTGGGGATAAACACAGAAGTACCTTTGATTTTACAATGATCTTATTCCCTGCCAGGCCTCGTCAAGCCATGGCAAGGTTTGCCTTGAATGGCTGAGAGACTGTCTTTCTTTGTTGAATCAAATACTACTACACTATTACACGTCCATACTATTTATTTTGGGATGGAATAGGGTAGTAGCATCCTAGTAGTTCAGCTAACTGATTATTGCCCCATTCTTTTAAGGGCACACTTCTGCTAAGGAGTGGTTTTTACTGATGTATTTGGTACATTTGGCCCTTTTCTATAAGGTTCCCTTATCTGTCCTTCCAGTGAATTTTATTCTTCCCAGTAGAGACCAATCAAAGACAGCCAAAATTTATTTGTTAATTCCAACCAAAATTTATTTTTTAATGATGTGCTATCACCGTTTTTTAAGCTATCATCCAAACTTCCTCCGTGTTATGTAGTGAAATTCTTGCTTTAATGGGTATTGGGAGTGAGGGAACATGATAATCTAAACAAGGATGCACTTTCCGTTTGCTCTGAATTCCATTTTTCCCCTTTCCCTGAGTTGTATTGACCTACAGAGTTAATTTCCTTTGTGTTTTTTTAAGAAAATATTAAAAATCACCTGTCTCAAAAAAAGAGGGAGAAATTTATTAAGTTGCAAGTTTATAGTTCTAAGGCCATGAAAATGTCCAAATTAAGGCACCAACAAGAGGTTACCTTCACTCCAGAAAGGCTGGTGTCATCCAGAACACCTCTTGTCATCTGGGAAGGCATGGGGCTGGCATCTTCCCAGCTTAGAGAGGCTTTAAGACACCTCTGTCAGCTGGGAAGGCACATGGTGACATCTGCTAGCTTTCTCTCCTCGTTTCATAAGGCTTCCCCAGGAGCATTTTCCTTTTGCATCTCCAGAGGTCTCTAGCTGTATGGGCTCTGTCAGCTTTATAGGTTCTAAAGCTTTTTTCGAAAATGGTTTCCTCTTAAAGGGCTCCAGTCAGCAACTTCACCTTGAACGGGTGAAGACACATCTCCATGGAAAACACCTAAGCAAGAAGTTACCACCCACGGTTGGTTAGGTCTCAAGTCTGTGGAAACAATAAAAAAGATCCCACCCAGCAATACTGAATGAGGATTAAAGAGCATGGCTCTTCTGGGGTACACAACAGTTTCAGACTAGCACAGGAGGCATTCCTGACTTTTTCTGCGAATTCCCCAAAGAGAGACTAATGTTCTTCTGTCTTCTCCATGAAAGCCAAATTCTGATATGAGAGCCAGACATTTCTTACAAATCCTTTAGCCCCAAACCAAGAGAGGGCTTGTGCTCTGTTCTAGTTCAGGAAAGGGTGGGTGGGGCAATTGAAGCAGGGATCCTATGAGTACTGTTTCCTTCCCTTACAGGTGAATGAGCAAATGAAGCTGACGGTGCTGGGGCAGGACTCCATGATGGTCACCTTCACCTCCCTGAATGAGACAGTGACACTCACTGTATCGGCCAACAACTGTCCCCATGGGATGGCACATGATAAACGGGTAAGGCAAAGAAGACCAGGCACCCACCCCTGACCTCAGAGTACCTCCAGTGGGGATGCTACCTCCCATCTCAATGCACTGGCCTATGCTGCTCACCCTGAGGCAAGGCCCCACTTCTTTCTCTGCCTCATGGACTCATGTGTCATCCATAGCCCACCTTGAGTATTACCTTCTTTGTGAAACTTCTTGTGTCAGTTAGGCTCCTTTCACTTGTAAGTGACAGAATCCAATGTGGACAAGCTTATGCATAAAAAAGAGAATATATTGGCTCAGCAACTGAAAAGCCCATTGACATATTGCTTCAGACATGATAGGTTCCAGGTCCTCAAATGATTCCTTCAGCTCTTTGCTTCCCTTGGTTCCCCTTTTCTCTTTGTTGGCCTAATTCTTAGGATGTTTCTCTTCACATGTCAAGAAGATGACCACAAGCGTGTCTGGACTATTGTTCTAGCAGCTCTAGTCTCCCCTGGGGAAGGGCTTGTCTTTCCCAAGCACTCCAGTAAAGGTGCCAGCCTGGATACTCATTGGCTTTATTGGCTGCCGGTGTCTGAAACATTCCTGGGGTCCAGGGTGTAGGAGGATGTTATTCATACTGGCCAGGCTTTAGTCTCATGCCTATCCTGGGAGCCAAGGGGTAAGAGCAGCCCTGAGTGATCTGGCTGGGCTTAGAATGGGGCAGGAGTGATTCCTTAAAGGAAAATCATAGTGGTGTTACCAGAAGAAGGAGAAATGATGCTGGACAGAATAACCTCCAATATATGTGGATGACTCCTCTCCACCACTCCCTTTCCCCAGGTAAGATCTCTCTCTCCTTCTGCTGGACCGTCCCAGGCATGACACACCACCATTCCAGCATTCCATTTTTTACTTACAAGTCAGCTTTCTCTATCAAATTGGGAATGACCTGTGATTCTTACTAATGTCTATTGCTCCAGTACCCAATACCAGAACTGCTCAAATTAAGTATTTACTAAATATTTATCAGATGAATGAGAAAACATCAGAGACTGGGAGCCCAGTCCTCCCACCCACTGGATCTCTGTTGATTTTACTGTGTGCCTGTTCCAAACTCAACATCTTGGGGAGAGATGGAGAAGATGGACAGAACCCAGTCCCTAATTCCTGAACAGTATATAGTGTGGAGGAGAACCCTTGACACACAGCATGAAACTGGGGAAACCAAGGGCTTGACTGGATGAGGCCGACCATTTGCATGCCACAAAGGAGTGCCTTTCTGGGGTCGACTTATTCAGGGAAGGCTCCTTGGAGTAGCAGCAGAGGGATCACACCTCCCAGTTTGCCTGGAGCCAGTCCTGGTTTACAGCTGTCAGCCTGAAGGAATTATTAATAGCACCCCTTCCACTCTCCAAGTGTCCTGATTTGGATGATAAATTATTTGGTCACCCTGAGCAAAAGCTCTTAAACTGTGGAGACAAGTGTCACTGCATGGCACGGGCTCATAGACTCAGAACCTGTGGAGACCACCCAGCCTAGCGTCCTCGCTTTACAGGAGGACACAGGAGTCAGGGATTTGCTGGGGATCAAGGTCATCAGAACAAGACTTATAAAGCATCTGTGTTTCTGCTGAAGGAAAGAGCTGCACCTGGTTGTTGTTGTTTTTTTTTTTCTTTCAATGCACTTTCATTTCAATAGCATTTCGACTTCACTAAATCATTAACTAATTAATAAACGTTTATAGTACAGCAGAATGCCAAGTTGGCTGCTGGGGATGTGGAAATGAAGAAGTCACACTCCCTCTAGCCTCCAAGATCCTTTCAGTCTAATGGAAGAGGCAAAGACATCCATCCCAGCTGTAATCCAGCTTCATTAGTGTGGCGTGCCGGGCAGAGAGGCACTGTGGGAACATCCAGGAGACTCAGATGGCTGTAAATTCAGCTTGGACCTGTTATTTTAAAGAATGAAATAACGAAAGGATTTTAGCTGGCATAATTAACCAGGCTTGTTGATGAGTTCATCTTGTCAATTCGATTCCATACTATTATTCTGAAACTCTTTGTTACATGATTAAGTGCACACTCTGTACGAGGTCACATATCTATGTTTCTTAAAACTTTTTTTTGACTGCTTGAAAATGCAAACTTTTCTTCTCAAAGGCAATAGATTTTAGAAAATTATTCATTCCCATAAAATTGTAGTGATGCTCTGTTTTCCTGGCAACCTCTTGTCTGTTTCTGTCTGAAGTTTGGAGCCCAGCTGAGAACCAAGTTAGAGAAATCGCTCGAAGTCTAAACATGCTCTCTAGGCATGGAAAAGCCCCTCAATAATTTGTCTTTTTTAATTACCCTACTGCAACTTTTTAGCAAGCTAGAATTAGACATCATCTTATCTTCCTGGCTGCTAAAACAAATAGCACACACAGTAGGTTGGCTTAAACATAGGAATTTATAGGCTCATGGTTTTGAAGCTAGGAGAAGTCCAGGCTTGAGGTGTCAGTAAGGTGATGCTTTCTCCCCCAAAACTGTGGTGTTTTGGGGCTGGATTGGAATATCCTTGGTCCGTGGCTCTTTTGTCACATGGCAATGCATGTGGCCATGTCTTCTCTTTCTTCTCTGTTTCCACTGACTTCCAGCTTCTGCCTGTGATGTCATTTTCCACGTCCAATTTCTTTGTTTATTAAGACTTCAGCCCTATCAGGTTAAGGCCCCCCTCATACCGACTGGGCATGCCTTAACTGATAACGTCTTCAAAGGTCCTATTTACAAATGGATTCACACCTCCAGGACCAGGGACTGAGAGCTGAGCATGCCGTTTGTGGGGAACACGATTCAGTTCCCAGTAGACGTTCAGAGTTGTGCTGACCGGTAGGGCAGCCACATGCCCCATGTGGCTATTGAACACTTGAAATGTGACTAGTCAGAATCAAGATGGGCTGTAAGTGTGAAATAAATCCAGATTTCCAAGGACTTAGTATGATCAGAGAATGTGAAATTTCTCATTAATAACTTTCTTTGGATTACATGTTGAAATGACCATTTTTATATATTATATTTAATAAACATTATTAAAATTAATTTCACCTTTAAAAAAACTCCTAAATGCAGCTACTAGAATGTTTGAAGTTACTTATGTAGCTCACATTTTATTTCTATTGGACAGTGCTGATCTAGAGGATAGAGTCCCCACATTGGGGAACACACATTCAGACGAGCTTACAAAGACACAGTTTGACAATAAGGTAGAAGCCTGAAAAGTTATTAAAAAGGATATAATAACCCAAATAGCATAACTGACTTGAGGACATTTAGCATGGGGTAAACAGATAAGTACATTAAAGTAGCTGCTGTAAACAGTACTGTATTAGAGATGAGAGTAATTGACATTGACAGTGAAGACTGGCTTGCCAAAAAAAATTAGTCTTAACCTATCCTATTTGGAAAAGCAGGAATGTGTACCTTATATTACAACTTTCTAACTAGCTAAACAAATGAATTAGTATCATGATTTGCTATGTGTAGCAGGGTTTCCAGATGTTGGCCTTCACAGTCTGATTAAGCATCTCAGGATATTTTTACATCAACTCTCGAGGCTCATAAAATTGGTTCTTGTTAGATTCTTGAACTGAGAGAGCTCTAACTGCCAGGAGCCTCTGAGTAAATTTGCTGAGCATGGGGTTTGGCAAAAAGTTTAGACTAAGACCATAGGACATGGAGCCAGTCTCTTTCCTGATCTGGACCTCAGTTTCCCCATCTGTAAAGCAGTTTGTAGTGAGGACCTGCCCAACTTTGCCATGCTCCCATCCTATGACTTTAACAATTTCTTCAACTAGGCTTGTTTGGATCTGCTTATCCTCGGCAGCAAAAGTCACAGTCGCCTAGGAAAGCTGTGCGGGATGGGCTCCACCCTCAAAGCTTCTGTCATTGGGAAGCTTGTTAGAAGGTTTCTCCAGAGACGCATCATCACCCATCAGAGCAACAGCCAAACTGGCAGTCCCAGCTTTTATAGCCCTGTGCCTGGGCTCCTCACTAAATATTTCTATCTAGGCAGCACTTTGGAAGTGAGGCAATACCTCAATTTAAATGCTTTATTAGCCTGGAGTGCTGCCTCAAATCCTTTTTGGAAGCAGGCTGGGTGTAAATTACAAATAAATAAATAAAATTAGCCCAGAAGCAGCAGCTGGAGCCAGCAATATGAAGGATTGTTCAGACTTTGCTATTAATTGGGGCATTCTTTACAGAATTCCTGCCTGCAGAGTGAAGAAGGAAGCATGAGCCTACTTTGTTATTCTTCAGAAAATCTGTGCACCACCCAACCTCACTCTCCCCACCTGATGCTTAAATTCCACAGAAGAAAATATTTGTACATACCTAGACTATGTTAAGTGGAAGACATAGGAAGTGTGGATCCTACCCTCAAGGAGCTGACAAAATTTAGGCATAAAAGAAGTAGGAAAATGATCAGGGCACAGGGCAGGAAAGAAAGGAATGGAAGCAGGACAAATGTGGAAGTTAGCCTAGGAAGCAATCACTCTTAGTTAAGGAAACCGGGGAAGGCTTCCTGGAAGAAAAAGACTTTTAAAGTCAGGCTTTGACTAGAAATACTTCTGGAACCTGAGCCTGCTTTCTGCAGTACCATGGATAAGCCCCAGCTGTTCAGAGTGCACCTCAGGTCGGGTTCATCAGGGAACAGACTCTGAAGTGCAGACCAGTGTGCGGGAGTCTACTGGGGACTACTCTTAGGAACGACCCCTTTGGGGGTTGAAGGAAGTAGACTGGGGCAGAAAGAGAGGTTGATCTGCAATGCAGTCACAACAAAGGTGTCTGCCATCTCACAGGGAGTCCTGAAGCCAGAATAGCCCTTCAGAGTCATCCTGAATTGAGTCCAGGAGTCTGGGTCTTTGTGTCCCCAAAGTCAAGGAACAGCTCTGCCCAGTAGAATCAGAGAGGGGAGGTTAAGAGTCAGGCCTGGCCCAATGTGCAGGAAGAATTCATTTGACTGCGGGAGAGGTAAGTGTTTCCAGGTAGAGGAAAGGCACCTCCTCCAAACAAGAGCAAGTCCCGATTTTCTCTGGGCACGGCAGACCACTTCTTACAAGACAGGTGACAGCTGCCTCTCCCCTTTTTCTCTCTCCAGATGACCCACAGATTCAACAGTGTAGACGACAAAACTTCTAAGATGAGTCGAGCCCTGGCGGAGATCAAGAAGCGGTTTCAGAAGACAGTGACTCAGTTCATGAATTCTGTCTTGCTGGCAGCAGGTACCAAGGGGGCAGAAGGTGGGAGGAGACCTATTTAATTGCTTCCCCAAGCCTGGGTCACCTGCAGATAGTCTCAGAGGACAGCTCTTTGCCACCCATCCATTGTTCCATCTTGTGTCTGAGTCTCCAGGGAAACAGGCAAAGCAGGGATGATTTTCCCATTTGTAGATAGGATCATCAGGCTTGGGCTGCTGAAGGGATTTGCCAAGGCCACACAGCTAATAAACAATGAACTTGGCCAACTTCAATTTCTGGGTTCTCTCCCTATGTGTCTTTAATTTCTCCATGTGTCTGTCTTATTTTTCTCTCTCACACATTGTCTCTCCAAATCCCTCTCTGTCCCCACTCCACACTTAGTTCACCTCTCAGCGCCACCTCTCCTATTGTGCATTATCCATTTTAGCCCGTTACCCTCTACTTGTTGCGGAAGTTCTCACCTGGCTGTCCTTGTTGGGCCCACAGAGCTCCCCCAGGGCAGGCGAGGGTGGCCTCAAGATCACTTCCATATCTATCTAGGCTCATCTCGATGGGATGGCCTGGGAATAAAGGAGCACCACCCCCTACTCTGTGCTGGGTCCCAGGGGACCGTGCTTCCCCCAGGACCTCCCTGGGGAATTTCTTAGACTCGGTTCAAATGTCCCTTTTCTGTGGGAAGTCTTCCCTGACATCCCCAGAAAAATTGGTCTCACCCTCTACTAGATCCCTCAGCATTTTATACCTGCTCGAATTAAAAATCTTACTACCTTGCATTGGGAATATTTCTTTATTTGCCTGTCCCCCACCCTGCACTCTACTAGGAGTTCCCAGAGAAGCATTTTCTGGGTCACCTCTGTATGCCCAGTGTTCAATCAATGTTTGATAAGTGAATGAAGGAATGAGAGGTCCAGTGTAGCATGGAAAGCCAGACCAGAACACAAACAAATACAGTGCAACAAAGAAAATAGATGGAAATGACTTAAATCTGGAGACATCCGGGAAGAGAATTCTCAGGGAAGACAAAGGCATGGGTCAGGAATGGGTGGTAGAGGAGGTCTCACTCGGTATACCTAGCCTCTGAGTCATGACCCCTGGCTGCTATGGAGCATGCAATGCTGATTGAAACCCAAGCTGGGGGGCGGAGTAGGGGGTGGGGGGTGGAATCTGGACTGGGTCTTGAAAAGCAAGTGGAAATGAGATTTGCTCATTCTTACATGCATCCAACATTTACTGATCACTAATTGAACTCGGGTTGCAGCATGGTGCTGGGTAAATGGGGGGGAGCCACCCACACAGGAGAATCAGGAGGAGTGAGGAAGCAGAGGCGGAGATGAGCTAGAGGGCTCAGAGGTTTAGAGCCTCAGAGCTGGGGCAGAGAGGTTGGCTAGGGCTGGGCTGGGACGGGGAAACAAGGAAAAGTGTCTTCTGTCAACAGGTCTGTTCACCATAGAATATCCAGTAAGGGAAGAGGAAGAAAGCACTCGGAGCAAGATGAAATTTGGGCCTCATCCCGAGAGGGGCCCCAAACTAAGTATACACTCAGAAGAGAACATTTTGCGATCTCAGACAACACAGGCAGACTCCTCAGTGGGAGAGTCTTCAAAGGAAGAGCTTGGCTCTATTCCTACAAGCCCCACTCGGAAGAAGAGCAGCAGAAGCCCAGCCAAGGCCATGGTCATGTCCAGGTTGGCCTTGTCATTCATTTCTCCCGGTACTGCGATGGGTAGCAGGCACGCGGTGATGGAAGCTGGGGTTTCAATAGGATTGTTCATGTCTTTGTAGTGTTGGAAGTTTCCAGTATATGAACACAGTATTTCCCTTTTTTAGTTTAGGTCTTCCCTAACCTCTCTATAACCTTTTGTAGTTTTCAGCATAGCAGTCTTGTATGTCTTTCATTAGATGTATTCCAGGAAATGTAATCGTTTTTGGTGCTACTATAAATTATGTTTTTTAATTTATTTTTTTTAATTTGAGGCTGGTTTGTAGAAAGGCAATTGATTTTATCTCATTTTTAAATTTATTTTTTAGTTTACATACAGTAAAGTTACTTTTGTTGGTATAAAGTTTTATAAGTTTTGACAAATGCATGAAGTTGTGTGACTACCACAACAGCCAATATACAGAACGGTTCCATCACCTCACCCCCTCCAAAACAATTTCCTCATGCTAACCCTTTTGTAGTCACACCTTTCCCTTATCCTTAACCCCTAGCAACTACTGATCTTTTCTCTGTATCTATAGGTTTGCATTTTCGAAGATGTAATATAAATGGAATTTTAATGTATGTGGCCTTTTGAATCTAGATTCTTTCACTTAGTATGTGATATTCTTTCATGTGAGATTTGTCTCCATTGTTGCATGTATCAGTAGTTCATTTCTTTTTATTATTGAGCAGGGGTTCAACATAAATCACGTTGTTTGCACAGTCTAGGCATGGTGTAGGGAGTAACTAATTCAAGTGCCAAGTGCCCAGATGCCAGCCAAGGGCAGCTTCGTAAGCAGGCTTTTTAATGTAAACTTCAGGCCTTCTATAGTAACTCTTTTCTGCACATATTCCGTGGTATGGATAGTCAAAAAATTGTTTATCCTTTCATCTATTGAAGTCATTTCACTAAGTGTGGGATAACTGAATTTTATGTGTATGTTTAGCTTTGACTGAAACTGTCAAACTGTTTTCCAAGTAGCTGTAACATTTTACATTCTCACCAGCAATGTATAAGAGTTCCAGTTACTCCAAATCTTTGTCAGTTATTGATATCATTTTTTCCTTTTTATTAATTTTAACCATTCCAATAGATATGTGGTGATATCTCATTTTTTAGCTAAAAAAATTATTTTTATAAGTTTAGGTTATTTCTTCCTTAAATGTTTGATATAATTTACCAGTGAAGCCATCTATACCTGGAATTTTCTTTCCGTTCAAGTTATTCATTAAAATTTTTATTTTGATAGATTTAGGACTACTTAGATTTTCTATTCCTTTTGTGTACATTTTGGTAAGTTGGGTTTTTCTAGGAATTTATACATTTCATCTAAATGTTTAAAGAAGTTGAAATAAAATTTTTCAAATTCCATTTTGTGATAGTTTAAATGACTAAAGAACCCCTTTTGTAGTACTAGTATTAGTTATTTGTCTTTTTTCTTTTTCCCTTAATCAGGCTTTCCAGGATTTATCAATTTATTAGCGTTTTCAAAGAACCAAATTTTAACCTTTTAATGACATATTTTTTATTTCATTAATTGTTGCTTTTTCTTATTATTTCCTTCTATTTGCTTTCTTTGAGTTTAATTTATATATTTTTTCTGACTGTTTTGAAGTGTGGATGTTTAGATAAATGGGTTTTTAAATTCTTTTTTGACAGATGTGCATATAATGCTGTGAATCTCATTCTAAGTCCAGCTTTTGTTGCATCCCACAAGTTTTGACATGTCATATTTTCATTATTTTTATTCCAGGATATGTAATTTTTTTTTGTTCAAAATAGTTTATTCTTTCTTGTCTCATCAGAATGCAGATTATCCTTTTTTTAAAAGGTATAAATTATACTTCTTGGGGATTTTTCTAGAAATCTTTTTTTTGCTAATGTTTAATTGTGCTGTGGTCAGAGAACAAAGTGCATGATTTCAATCCTCTGAACTTTGTTGTCTTGCTTTATGACAAGACATGGTCTGGTTTAGTAAATATTTCATGTGCATTTGAAATCAATGAATGTTCTGTAGTCATTTGGTATAGTGTTTTGTTTTTGGTTTTTGGCATGGGCAGGCTCCAGGAATTGAACCCCGGTCTCTGGCACGGCAGGCAAGAATTCTGCCATTGAGCTACCGCTGCGCCGCCTGGTATAGTGTTTTATAAATGTTAGGTCAGGTATGTCAATCACATTGTTCAAATTTTCTATATACCTTACTCATTTTTTTTTTACTTGTATAGTCTACTGACGAGTGTATTAATATTTCCCACTATGATTCTGGAGTTATCTATTTCTCCTTTTAATTCTATCAGTTTTGCTGTGGATATTGTAAGACTCTGTTATCAGGCAAGTATAAACTTAGGATTGTTGTATCTTCCTGTGGTTATCCATTTTATCATTAAGAACACCCTCTTTACCTCTAGAAATGCTTCCTTTCTTATAGTCTACTATGTCTCATATTAGATAGCAGCATAAGCTTTTTTTTTGTCTTTTTCCCTTTTCCTTTTTTTAAAAAAATTTCAGCCTTTCTGTACTCTTATTTTAAGATGCATCTCTTGTAAGAAACATGTATTTGGAGATTCGTTTTTTTTTATCCAATCTGTCAATCTTTGTCTTTTAATTAGAGTATTTCATTTCTTTGCATTTATATTATGACAAATATGACAATATTTGGTATTAATTTACCACCTTACTATTTGTTTTCTATTTGGCTCACTTGTTCTACATTCCTTGTACTCTGTTCTCGTGCCTACTTTTGGGTTAATCAAACAAAAAATATTTTCTTTTCCACTTTAATTAGTTAAAAATTATTTTACTATTCCTATAGTGGTTACTCCAGAGATTAATAAAATGCATTCTTGATTTATTAAAATCTAATATAATTTAATACTTTTACCACTTCCCAAACAATGTGATGATTTAGAATTTTTCTATTTATCCCACTTCCTTCCTTTGGTGCTATTGTTGTCATGTATTTAAATTCTTTCTATTTATCTATCTATCTAGATTATAAACTACCTCATAAGATATTATTTCAAGCATTTTTATACGGTTAGTTTACAATTAAATTTGTTCACACATTTACCCTTTACATCACTCTGCATTCTTTATTGCATCTTTACTTCCATTTGGGATCATTTTCCTTCCGCCTGAAAAACTTCCATTAGAATTTCCTTTAGTATGTCTTCTGGTGCCTTTTTTTTTTTTCTGCCTGAATATGTCTTTATTTTACCTTCATTTTTGGAAGTTATTTTCTATGATTGGCAATTTTTTTTTTAGCACCTGGATTTGTTTTTCTATGGTTTTCTGGCTTCTCTCATATCTGTTAAGAAGTGAGAGCTCAGTCTTATTGTTGTTCCTTTGAAGTTTAAGTCGATGTATCTTTTTTACCCTGAATTCTGTTTTGTTTTTTTCCTCTTAGTTTTTTAGTGGCTTTTCTATGATGGACCTCATGTGATTTTCATTTTATTTATCCCATTTGTAGAAATGTTTGAATCTGTGGATTTCATCAGTTATGGAAAATTCTAAGCCATTATTTCATTAAATTTTGCCTCTTTCCCTTCCTCCCCCACTCAAAACTAGAACTCCAGATACTTTCATCTTAGACCTTTTCACTGAGTTCCATAGGTCTCCCCTTCTTTAATCTATATTTTCCAGTTTTCCCCTCTAGGCACTTCATTCTGGGTATTTTCTACTGACCTATCTTCCCATTGACTAATATGCTCTTTAACTGTGTCTAATCTGCTGCTAAAAATCATCACTTGTGTCTATGATTTATTCCATTTTTCAGTTCCCAAGTTTCTATTTGATTCTCTTTTTTCATTGTGAAATATACATAAAAATATATGCAAAAAAAGCAATAAATTTCAAAGTACACTGCAACAATTAGTTGTAGAGCAGATTTCAGAGTTTGGTATGGGTTACAATTCCACAATTTTAGGGTTTTACTTCTAGCTGCTCCATGATACTAGAGACTAAAAAGAAATATCAATATAATTGATTCTACACTCATACTCATTTGTTAAATCATATCTTCTCTATTATAATTCCACCTTCTCGTTTATCTTTTTCCCAATCTTTAGGGGTATTTGGCTATGCCCATTCTAACTTTTTCATGTTGTAAAGAGCTTTGTTTAATATGGGATAGAGTAATATTCTTGGAGAGGCTGGCCCCTCTGGGTTTCAGGACTTATCTGGCCTAGAAACCCATCTGGAGGTTGTAGGTTTCTGGAAAGTAATCATAATGCATGGGAACTTTGTAGAATCTTAACTAAAGCCCTAAGTGTTCTTTAGGGTTGATGGGAATGATTTTGGTTGGTGTGCTGGTTTGAAAGGATGTATGTCCCCTAGAAAAGCCATGTTTCAATCAAAATCCCATTTTGTAAAGCCAAAACAATCCCTATTCAATACTGTATGTTGGGAACTATAATTAGATCATCTCCCTGGAGATGTGATTTAATCTGAGTGGTTGTTAAACTGGATTAGCTGAAGGCATGACTCCACCCATTTGGGTGAGTCTTGATTAGTTTCTGGAGTCCTATAAAAGAGGAAACATTCTGGAGAAAGAAAGAGATTCAGAGAGAGCAAAGCAGAACAACATAGCCACAAGAAGCACAGTCCACCAGCCAGTGACCTTTGGAGATAAAGACGAAAAGTGCCTCCTAGGGAGTTTCATGAAACAAGAAGCCAGGAGAAGAAGCTAGCATATGATGCTGTGTTCACCATATGTCCTTCCAGTTGAGAGAGGACCCCTGACCATGTTCACTGTGTGCCTTTCCAGATGAGAGAGAAACTCTGACTGCGTTCGCCACATGCCCTTCCACTTGAGAGAGAAACCCTGAACTTCATCAGCCTTCTTGAACCAAGGTATCTTTCCCTGGATGCCTTAGATTGGCCATTTCTATAGACTTGTTTTAATTGGGATATTTTCTTGGCCTTAGAACTGTAAACTAGCAACTTATTAAATTTCCCTTTTTAAAAGCCATTCTGTTTCTGGTATATTACATTCTGGCAGCTAGCAAGCTAGAACAGTTGGGTTCTGGCAAACCATGATGAGTAGCAATATCTAGCTGAAGCTTGTGTAAGAGTAGCCTTCAGAATAGCCTCTTGACTCTATTTGAACTCTTTCAGCTACTGATACCTTATTTGTTACAATTATTTTCCCCATTTTGGTCAGGAAGGTATTTGTCAATCCTGCGGTGCCAGGACAGCCAGGCTCATCCCTGGGAGTCATATCCCATGTTGCCAGGGAGACTTTCATCCCTGGATGTCATATCCTATGTAGGGGAGAGAGTAATGATTTCACTTACGGACTTGTGCTCAGAGAGAGAGAGGCCACATCTGAGCCACAAAAGAGGTCCTCTGGAAGTAACTCTTAGGCATAACTATAGGTAGGCTAAGTTTCTCTGTTACGTAAATAAGCTTCACAAGAGCAAGCCTCAAGATCAAGGTTGGCCTATCAACTTGGGAGTCCCTAATGTTTGGGACAGTATCAGGGGTTTCGTGGTAAGGTTTAATAGGTCCATATTTTTTCTCCCATCTCTCAAGAGACTTTGCCAACACTTTTTACCTATCTGCTCAACATACTCTGGGATGTATCCAGGTATTACATTAAGCTATGAAGAATTGTAAGCCTTCATTCCTACTCTGGGCTCCCTGTATTTAGGTTGTTTAAATGATTTATCCAGACAGGTTGAGTTAGATTATGTGCTACAGAAAATTTAGATTCTGGACAAAATAAACCTCTCTTCCTTTGGTCTCATAAAGTAAGTGAAGTTCTAAAATACAGACAATGTCTTCCTTAAGATAAATGTATTCTGATCTCTAATTGAAGCCTGATCTCCTTTTCAATTTCTCTAAGTTGTTGTATGTAGCAGTGCTGACCTTCAGAACCGCAGAACTCCTACTCTGTCTTAGGTGTCACACAGGTACCCAAAATTCCAGGAAAATATCAGGTTACACATATATAGCACAGCTTCTCAAAATCTAGAAATAGCAATTCCTGCTCTGGACTAAATATGACTGCTGTAAGAGCTTACAATCCAATTTTCTTGTTTTGTTTAAATGAGACCATACAATATTTGCTCTTTTGTTTCTGGCTTATTTTACATCACATAATGTCCCACAGGTTCATTCACAACATTGCATGCCTCACAACTTTGTTCCCCTCTGTAGCAGCACAATATCCAATCATATGTATATAGCACAGTGCGCCATTCTACTCAGTCAGTGTATCCTTCAGCCACCTCCATCCATTGGGCACATTTGATTATTTTGTATTCTAATTTTCTACTGAAATTCTCCATCTTGGTTCCTATTTTCTGGTACATAGTAATCATAGTTACTTTAAAGTCTATTTCAGATAATTCCTATATATTTATGACATGTCTGAATATGTGTGTATGTGTATCTACGCTGTGGCTCTGTTTCTTATAGTTTTTATCCAATTCTTCCTTTTTTTATACCTGATTTTGTGTGTGTGAGTGTGCCAGATATCATACATGAAAAATTATAGAGAAATTATGGAGAAAAATTATACAGGCTCTAGATAATGTTCCTCCAGAGAGGGTTTGCCTTTGCTTTCAACAGGCAACTAGGCAAGGAGCAGGTCACCCAAATCCACACTGGGATTAAAGATGTGCTTCAATCTTTTGGAAGGTTTGTCTATTTCTATTTCACCTTTACTCTAAGGATATAATTCTTTTAGTCCTCATCCAAAAACTTGGGCTGTTCACAAGGAACTTTTTCCTTGATGGGCCCTGAACTTCTATTTTACTCCTCCAGCCCCATCAACCTGTCAGGAGCTCTGTTCAGCCCCTCAGCCTGTCATGCCCAGGGTTCATTTCAGAATCAGCAATTGCCTCGAGGGATAAAGCAGTCCTAAGTGATAGGTTCTTCTTTCTTGGTTTCTCTCTTTTTCCAGATCCTGACCCTGAAAATTCTCACTGACTTGAGAGGTCTCTAGTGCCCTTAAATAGATTTTTTAAAAAAAATATTTTGTTGAACTTTTCTAATTTTTCTCACAATGAAGTTTGGTCCAAAATACCCTACTCAGCTATTGTCAAAAGTGAAACATCGGGCCACAGTGGTTCAACAGGCAGAGTACTCACCTGCCATGCCAGAGACCTGGGTTCAATTCCTGATGCCTGCCTATGCAAAAAGAAAAAGAAAATGTGAAATATCTGTGATTGCTCTGTGAGGAAATGATTATAGGTTGGCAAGAGAGGACCCAAAGCAGTTAGAAACCATCTTAGTAATCTGGGTGATACCAGTGATGTGCTGTCAAGTGTGGTAGAAGGAGGAGAAGATTCAACAGATTTGTAATTAGTTTCAGAAATTGAACTAACAGGATCAACTCACTGATAGTTATGGGATAAGGAAAAGAGAAGTATCATGGATGACTTTTAGGCTTTGGGTTTAAGTAACTGAAAAATGATTGTCATGGTCATGTTCATGTGTCAACTTGGCCAAGTGGTGGTACCTATTTGTCTGGTTGGGCAAGTGCTGGTCTGTCTGTTGCGATGAGGACATTTCATAGAATTAAATCATGATCACGTCAGCTGCATCCACAGCTGATTCCATTTGTAATCAGCCAAAGGGGAGTGTCTTCTGCAATGAGTGATGCTTAATCTAATTACTGGAAGCCTTTTAAGGAGGATTCAGAAGAGACAGGCCAAAGAGCAGGAGCTCTCCTGCTTTGGCCCGTGAGCCTCGCCTGTGGAGTTCATACAGACCTTCCATCAGAATTGTCAGCTTCACAGCCTGCCCTGCGGATTTTGGACTCTGTGTTCCTGTGGTCACATGAGACACTTTTATAAATTTTATATTTGCGAGTGTTCTCTGTTGATTCTGTTTCTCTAGAGAACCCTAACTAATACATTTTGGTACTGGAGACTAGGGGGCTGCTGTGGTTTGCAAATACCAGATATGTTGGAATGGTTTATTGGATGGCTAAGGGGAAGATTTTGGAGGAATTGTGAAGAGAATGATGGAGAAGTCCTGGAGTGTTTGAAGAGACTGTTGGTGTAAACGGAACCACTGCCAATCTGCACAAAGGGGGACACAAAGGGACAAATTGGAGTTTGCAGAGTGAGAACCATGGATACTCAGATCTGAAGCCAAGAAACCTCAGCCAGGAGAATGGATCCACCCATATACATGGAGAGGGTGAGTTTGCCCTGAGGGCAGAAGATGAGTCTCCCATCTCATTACAGTGGAAGAGTTGTGCAGCCTCAGGCCTTGGAAAAGGTATAGCATGCTCCCTGGGGACTGGGAAGAGCCTAGGTGCCACCACATGGAGGGGTTGAGTATGTGCCCCAGAAATGGTAGAGAGCCCAGGGGTGGCTCTGATGCCTGGAGAGAGTGGAGCCGAGAAAAAGGTGGTCTCCTCAATGTTCCTCGAGGTTGATTTGGAAAGAGGCGGGCCACTGCATAGGCTCTTGGAAAGGGTGGGACTGCCACTTTCTAAAGCTGAAGGATAAATGACTTTCAGACTTTGAAATCCAATGGTGTTTGCCCTGTGGGTTTTCCTTCCAGTTTCTCCCTGTGGATCCTGTGACTGTCCCTCCTTTTCATATTGGTACCAGACAACTTGTTTTGAGATTCACAGATCCATAGCCAGAAGAGAATTTTTTTTTCACCTTAATATTGTTTAAGGTGATGCATGTAGTTGCCAAGTTGACAAGGGGTGGACATATGGTAGTTAGATTCAGTTGTCAACTTGGCCAGGTGAAAGCACCTAGTTCTGTTGCTGTGGACATGTGCCAATGGTACGTGAACCTCATCTGTTCCTGAGTACATCTGCTGTCGGCTGGGAGGCATGCCTGCTGCAATGAATGACATTTGACTTAATTGGCTGGTGCTTAAATGAGAAAGCACACATAGCACAGCCTAAGCAGCTCAGCATACCTCATCTCAGCACTTGCAGCTCAGCCCAGGCCTTTGGAGATGCAGAAGGGAATCACCCCAGGGAAAGTTGTTGGAACCCAGAGGCCTGGAGAGAAGGCCAGCAGAGACCACCCTGTGCCTTCCCATGTAAGAAAGAACCTCAGATGAAAGTCAGCTGCCTTTTCTCTGAAGAACTAACAAAATAAATCCCCTTTTATTAAAAGCCAATCTGTCTCTGGTGTGCTGCATTCTGGCAGCTAGCAAACTAGAACAGTGATGTTGTCATTAATTCAGATGGAGTAGAGCAAGAGAAAATAGGTTTGTGAGGAGTTAGGTGGGAATAAAATGTGCAAATTACAAACATACCCCTATCAGTATATATGGCCAGGAACCCTGGCCCAGATGGAGAGACCCCAGTTCCCATTCAGGTCCATTGTTATGAATTGTCACAGGGCTGTTCAATGGGTCTCTGAGTCATTTTCTCCTTTGATCCTAGAAACCACTCTCCTCACTTCATAGAGCACAGTCCCAAAACCCTGAGAAGGTTATGGGAATTGACAAAGTTCACACTGGTTTTAGTGTCTCTCAGCCTCTCAAATGACTGCTTTTTAGTCATTCAACCTCTGAAAACCTCAATTTCATCACCTGTCAAATGGGCATAATAATTCTTGCTCTGTTTTCTCTCCCCCATGTGCTTTCCCATGTTCCTGTGAAGAGCAAAGACTATTTACAAAATGTGCAAAAGTACTATTTAAAGTGTAAAAGCAAATAGAGTTGTGTGCTTAGGTGTTTCCAGACACCCTCGGGAACATTGTGGGAGAAAAGGATGGAACAGATAAATCTGTTTGTCTATTACACCAGGGTTACCTTAACCATATACTTTGATTAGGTTTGCCTTAGACAGCAGACAGCAGGGCAGCAAAGGGGACTGGGAGGGGTTTTTAGGGAAACCTGGAAGACAATAGTCACTCCCGATGTGGTAACAGTGAGCAAGGATGGCCAGAACCTGCAAAAGCCTCCTTCGGTTATCCTCCTTCCAGTCCCAGGAGCTCCAGAGAAGATGCTGATAACAGAGCACTGAGTAGAAGAGGCAAGTTCCTGCTACTCCAACAGCTGTCCTACCTGGAAAGAGCCTAAGCCTGGGCAGGAGCTGTGGGGACCAGCTACTGGGTGTAGGCTTCAGGCTCACAGAGGCCAGAGCTGGCAGGTAGAGGATAGGGGGTTTATTCCAAGTACATGGGACAACCGGAAGAGTAGAGTAAAGTCAGGTTAGAGTGGGAAGGGGGATGAGGATATCAAAAGCTAGGCTGAATTTGACTCGTGGGGCAGAGGTGAACAAAGCTTACCTGCAGGACCAGGACCTTTTCACCGTTTAGGAATACAGGCTCATTGGCTTTAGGCTGCTGACTCATAAAGAAATATGAATTTCTCTGTTCAATCTCCCAAATTTTAGATGTTGCAACTTTTTCAGTTGGGTTTCTGGCAGGAAACAGATGGCGTACGCATATTGGGTAACCTAGGGAGATTTGAATAAAAGCAATACTTACCAAGGTGTGGGCAGGATTAGAGGCTATCACAAGGGATAGTGCAGTTCCTCAGAGCCAGGAACAAAGAAGTCTTGTTCCTCTGGAGGAGGAAAGAGAAGGAACGTTTCCTAGAACCTGGACAGAGAAAGCACAGTGGAGGCGGGCCTTCTGAGAGGGTCCTTGGCCTGTGGCTGAGAGGACTGTGTAGGAAGGAACCAGAGAAATAAATATCCAACTTAATGCTTCCCTTCCCTCGGGTCTCCTGCTGGTGCTTCCATTGGCAAAACCCAGTTAGAGTTTCTTTATACCTTTGCAAATATACTTCATTTCTTCCCCCTTAAAGAAAATGATTTAAACCTGGTTCTGAACTTTTCTCTTATCATTCACCAACATATCTTTGAGATTATCCACAGAAGAGCTTCCTCCCTTTGTCCCTCTTTGCTGCGTAAGATTCCATTGTATAGATGTTCCCCCATTGGTTTACCCAACCCCTATTCCTATTATAACTAACACTGGAGGCAATAACTGTCTTCATTCATCATTTCACATTTGTTCAAATATATCTGTAAATAAATACTGTAGAGATGGAATTTCTAGGTGAAGGGTCATATGATTTATAATTTTAAAAGATATTACCATATCAATCTCCATAAGGGCTATGCAATTTACATTCACATCAAGTCTCTTGGATTTGTGTCAATTGAATAGGTGAAAAATGACACGTTAGTGTAGTTTCAATTTGTATGTATCTTATTGAAATTGAGCATCTTTTTATCATTTTAGAAATCATCTTTATATGCTTGTCTTTTCGTTGTCTGTCCTTTTTTTTAACTTTTTTTATTAATTAAAAAAAATTAACAAACAAAACCTTTAGATATCATTCCATTCTACATATAAATCAGTAATTCTTAATATCATCACATAGTTGCATATTCATCATTTCTTAGTACATTTGCATCGATTTAGAAAAAGAAATAAAAAGACAACAGAAAAAGAAATAAAATAATAGAGAAAAAAAAACTATATGTACCATATCCCTTACCCCTCGCTTTCATTTACCACTATTTCAAACTGAATTTATTTTAACATTTGTTCCCCCTATTATTTATTTTTATTCCATATGTTCTACTCTTCTGTTGATACATAGTAGCTAAAAGGAGCATCAGACATAAGGTTTTCACATTCACAGAGTCTCATTGTGAAAGCTTTATCATTGTTCAATCATCATCAAGAAACATGGCTACTGGAACACAGCACTACATTTTCAGGCAGTTCCCTCCAGCCTCTCCACTACATCTTGAACAACAAGGTGATATCTGCTTAATGCGTAAGAATAACCTCCAAGATAACCTCTCAACTCTGGAATCTCTCAGTCATTGACACTTTGTCTCATTTTACTCTTCCCCCTTTTGGTCGAGAAGGTTCTCTCAATCCCTTGATGTTAATTCTCAGCTCATTCTAGACGTTTTTCTAAGTCCTTTAATGCTGAGTCTCAGCTCATTCTAGGATCTTTGTCCCACGTTGCCAGGAAGGTCCACACCCCTGGGAGTCATGTCCCACGCAGAGAGGGGGAGGGTGGTGAGACTGCTCATCATATTGGCTGGAGAGAGAGGCCACATCTGAGCAACAAAAGAGGCTCTCTTGGGGGTGCATTGTCTGTCCTTTGCTTATATTTTTTGAGATAGTAACTTCTTCTAATTGATTTCCAGTTCTTTATATCAGAGGGAAATTAGCCACTTGTCTATAGGCGTTTCAGGTTTGTTTCCTAGTTTGTCAATTGCTTTTGTCTTTGCTTGTAGTTTTGCCCTGTAGGGTTTTTTTTTTTTTTTTTTTTTTTGCTTTTGTTCAATTGAATTTATGAATCCTTTTCTATTATGACTTCTGGACTTTTGAGTCATAGTTATAAAAGACCTTCCCTGCTCCAAGATCATAAAATAATCTTCACATGTTTTCTACTAAAACTTTTATGGTTTAATTTTCTCACATTTAAATCCTTGGTACACTTTTAATTTATCCTGTGATGAATAGCTAGACCTTTTCTCCAACCCCCAGATGTGCAGTTTCTTGAACATGAGACATTTTTAAGTTTTTTCAGTGAGTATTTGTTAGTATTAAAGAGCCCCAGGAAAATTCTGAGTAATAAATTACTTCCATTGCTCTTGTTTTAGGACAACCTGGTTTCTAATCCTGGTGCTTGCCACTCAATTACTATATGAACTTGGGCACTATATTAACCTGGTGGGAGCCTTCTATTTTCCGATTGGTTTCTGCCCAATCTATTCCAGAGGGCTGTTGACACAATTAACCAAGACAATGTTATTCCAAGGGCTGTGGATGCTATAAAATGTTAAACACTACGTAAGATATAGATAAAAATAGAGTCACAGCAGCACTTTATATTTGGACAGTGCCTATCACCATCTAAATACAACATCCCTCACAACCCTCACAACCCAGTGCAGTGTCTGGTACATAGTAGGTGCTTAATAAATGATATAATGAGGAATGCTATAGGGAAAAATAAAGCAGAGAGGGGGTGGGGAGAGTACTGGGGGTGGAGAAGTCCTCACTGAGAAGGGGACATTGAATAAATACCTCAGGGAGGACATAGAGTGAATTTTGTGGCCCTCTGGGAGGAAGGATCAGGAAAAGCAAAGGCCCTGAGGTGGTTAGATAAGCAAAGAGGCCAGTATGGCTGGAGTACAATGAACAAGGTGAGAATGATTGGAGAAGAATAAGAGGGGTGAGGGGAATACGGAGAGGGGGCCAGGTCATGTACCTCCTTGAAGGACACTGCAGTGATTTTTATTTTCATACTGCAAAAATGGAAAGAACTGTCGGGAGAGGGGTTGGGGGAGGGGTTCAAAGAGGGAATGACCAGACCTGACTTAGGTCCTAACTGGATCCCTCTGTCTACTGGGTGAAGAATAGACTGAAGAGGGGATATAAAAGAAAGCAGGGAGACCCATTAGGAGGCAATTGCAGACTTTGAGGCAAGAAATGATGGAGCAGGTTTCCACTGATAGATGAATGGATAATCAAAATGTGGTGTCTCTAGAAGGTGCAAGGGTAGTTCAGCAGTAGGAGTCCCGCCTGCCATACAGAAGACCCAAGTTCAATTCCCAGCCCATGCACTACCCCTCAAAATTTTTTTTCAACAGATGGTGCTGCAATATGTGCTAGTCACATGGAAAAAGAATGAAATGTGACCCCCACCATACAGCATATATAAAACAAAATGTAATGTTTCCAAACAATGGAATATTATTCACTCCTAAAAAGGAATGAAGTTCTGTTACAAGCTGCAACATGGATGACACTTGAAGACACGATGCTAAGTGGAATAAGTCAGACACAAAAAGACAAATAGTTTGTGGGTCCACTTACATGGAATATCTTAAATAAGTAAATTCACAGCAACAGAAAAAACCCCTCAGAGGCTGAGGGGTAGGGAATGGAGAATTATTGCTTAATGAGTAGAGTTTCTCATGGAAAAGCTTAGTAATGGAAGATGGTGATGGTAGCACAATAATGTTAAAGTAATTAATGCCACTGAATTGTATACTTAGAATGGTTAAAATGGCAAATTTTATGTTTTATATATATATATATATATATATATATATATGTTACTAAATTAAAAAAAAACAAAAATGGTGGGGCTGGGAGCACATTGGTAGGAGTGGAGGGCAGGAAGAGTGGTGGGATTCTGGATTTGTTTTGAACGTAGTGTGGATGGATGGAATAGGGTGCTGGGTGTTGGAGAAAGAAAGGAATTAAGGCCAATTCCCAAGTTTTTACTGACTAAATGGGTGGAAGAAGGAATAATTTGTTCCTCCCATTTTGCACCTGAAGAAGCTGAGGCTCAGGGAGGCTGAGTGATCAATCTGCCACATATGCAGACAGGGCTGCATATGGGTAGTGAGACCAGACTGGAATCTGCCTGCAGCCCAGACTCCCCACCAAACCAGGGGGGCTGGGTGTGGGGGCAGGGGCTGGGACCTGTGCACTGAGTGCCCTGCCCTGCTCTGCTCCCCCCTGCAGAGGGAAGACCCGTGAGGCACACAGCCCCACCAAGTGGGCAGCCTCGCCCTGGGACTGCCCAGTGGTGCTGCGGAAACTCATCCGCAAGGAAGACATCCGCGGGGGCTGCAAGTGCATGGTGAAGGCGCCTCTGGTATCAGACGTGGAGCTGGAGCGCTTCCTGGCTGCACCCCGCAACCCCAGCCAGGTGCTGGTGTTCGGGATCATCTCTTTGCAGAACCCGCCCGGCACTGCCCAGCTCCAGTGGCTGCTGGACACACTCCATAGTCACGGGCAGCAGGGCCGCTCCTCGCCCTGCATCCAGGTGGGTCTCGGTCCAGCCCCAGGTTCAGGGTTAAGCAGGGGTGTGGGGAGTGTAGCAGTCGGGGGAAGACCCCAGCGGTGCTAAGATCAGTGTAGCATCTGCAGGTCAGGCTCAGCACATCAGCCTTCCTTCAGTTCCTTATGGCCTTGGACTCTTTGCACATGCTCTTCCTTCTGTCTCCTCTCTGGACAGTTCCATCCTGTCTTTGTCTTCTACTCATGGCTGGTTCCACTTGCCATAAACAGCAAGGAAGGGGTTAAGGGGGCAGAAGCAGGTGGAGGGCTGGGCGGTGGAACTTGAGGTATGCCAAGAAAAGTCTTGTTGGAAGGTGGTGGCCGACAGCCATGAATCCTGTGCCTCTACTGTTAGGGCTCCTTTGGCTTAGGCAGAAATGCTCCCTGACACCTTCTTGACTGAGAGCTGAAACACCCAGTGTGGTGTTGGGTTTCACATTGTAAATGGAAAGGTCAGAAGCCTCAGCAGGGTGGCCAGAGGCATCTGGAGATAAAATGCAAATAAAACCAAAAACTGTAACATTTGCCTTATTAAAGTAATAGAGCTGTAGTATCCAGAATGTAAGGCATGAAAGAGACCAGCTTTACTCTGGATTGAGTAGAGCATATCTGCTGTGTGGTTCAAGTCTTGCCACTGGATTTCATCACCTGGGAGATGCCTAAAGCAGCATCAAACATGAGCTGGCAGCAAAGGAATCCCATACCCTGTGCAAAGGAGACTCCTAAGTCTGAAAAACTCTTTCTGTCTCAGAAGGGTCATCCTAGGGCTGAGGCAACAGTCACATCCTGTGGACCCTAGAAGCCTGAACTAGTGGATGTCTCATGGCCCTGGAAGGGGGCAGAGAATTAGGTCATCTCAGTGACAACCTTCACCATTGGATCTACCTGCCTCTGGGCAGATAGTGAGCTTCCCGTCGTGGGAGGTGTGCACACCAGATCTGAATAGTTCCTTGAGCAGAAGTTGGAGAGGGGGTGAATCTTTCCTGGCTGTGACCCTGTAAACCAAGGGACTCTTGGCATTCCCAAGACCACACCAGAATCTCTCTCTTGGCAGTGCCGGCACGACCCCTACCGCCTGCTGCTGTACGACCTGGACAGCCCCCTGCAAAAAGTCCCGCCCCTGCTGGTGAAGAAGTACGCTGTGGTGCAGGGCATGGTTCTGGTGAGCTGGAGTCCAGTGCACGACTGGCCACTCAACGCCACTCCCCATCTCAGTAGCCTTTCCCCTGTGGGGGTGCAGATATGGGAAGGAGAGGGAAGGAGGTAGACCCTTTCCAGAGAGGAGAAAGACTCATCCAGAGTTACCCAGCCCAGAGAGCTGTCACTGGACGTAACCCCCTAACCCCCAGCCCAGTTGGAGTCTCGCCCAGCCCCAGAAGCTGGAGGGAGGGGTGCTGCTTGACTCGGAGAGTCCAATTAGCATCATCTGTCTGTTAATAACTCTTTACTATAAAATGTATAATGTAAAAAAAATTTTTTTCATTTAAAGGAAAATTGGAAAATACAGTTCAGAAAATAATCATTTCATCATATTACCCTCATTTGTTCATTCAAAAAAATATTTATTGGGCGCATGAGGTCTAGGCACTATTCTAAGCACTGGGCACCCAGGCTGACAGATTGTGTCTGGCCCCTCAGTCTTTTTCTCTATAACTAGTTTGGGGTCCTGCTTTGTTAATTAATTAAAATGATATCATGGCCATTTCCCCATGCCTTTAAATAGTTTGTAACACCTCATCTTTAATGGCTGCACAATAGACTGTCATTTAATTTCTCTATCCCCTCTCCTTTTGTCAGACATTTCTTTTTGTGTGTGTGCTGTAACAAATAATACTGCAACGAATGTCCTTGTATATAAATCTTGGGACAGATGTCCAGTCTTGGAAATGACATGCAAAGGGTGGAGGCTTGCGGAGAGGACACCCTGCCCTCAGGGGTCTCCCATCTGATGGGAAGAGCTGAGCCGAGCCTTCGAATTAGTGGGGTTGGAGACAAAATGGGCTGGACCACTGTGGTTGGGTGGGATGGGGGCCTCTGAGCAGGGAAGACACCCTTCTGGCCCCAGGGTCTGAGAGGGCTTGTAGGTGAAGTGGCATTTGCGCTAGTTGACCAAGTAGGGGGCAGTGGCTGGGATGTTGGGGTCTCCCTCTAACTTGGGGTGCCTGGGTGGGGGCCAAACTCACCCACCCCTCACCCACTGGGGTGGCTCAGGCAGACAACACATTTCTTGGGCCTCCAGAAGCCTGGAATCCAGCACAAGCTCTGAGAGTCCCGTGGCACTGTCGTTCTGAGCCTCAGAGCTCACCGACTTTATTATTTAATGCCAATGTGCTAATGTGCTGAGGGCTTCTCCCCCTGTGTTTCCTTCCTTTGTTTGTCAACAGATGTTCGCTGGGGGCAGACTCCTTTTTGGGGGCTGTGTTTTGAATGGATACGGCTTCAGCAAGCAGAATCTGTTGAAACAGATTTTCCGGGCTCGACATGATTGCAAGATGGGCTACTTCCTGCCAGACAACTACAAATTTAGGTAAAACAGGAAACACATGGGACGAAGGACATGTCCAGAGAGGGATGGAGGGAAGAGAGAAGATAGATTATGGGAGCGGCACCAGGGAAAGGGGCCTGGACGGGGAGTGGATTCATTCCCCCTCCAGAATGCAAGAATGAAGTGAAGAGGGAATCAGAGAGGCCGGGGTGGGGTGGGCCCCTCAGTTTTCTAGGAGTCCAGATGCCCTTCTCACCCCAGTGAGCTGAGGTTGGACCCTGTCAGAATGTCTGCCTGACCCTAAGGAGATTTGGGAGGAGTATACCCCCAGAGGAGCCATGGAGGACAGGCGTAGTGACCCTAGCGTCTTGGAGCACTTGGCAGAGAGAACAGGCCAGACCAGGTGTGGTCAGAGCCCAAGAATGTCAGGAAGGGGAGATGCTGAAAGTGCAGAGAAAAATCAACCGAGCTCCTGTGGCCTGAGACCTGGAGAGGGAGGAAAGGTTTGGAGACTCCTGAAAACCAGTGCGTCAACAATCCCAGAGAAAAAGAAAGGTAGAGGCCCTAGGTTTAAACAAGAAGTGCAGCAAAGACAGAGGAGGGGATATAAATGCAGATGGAGAGAAGAGAGAGTGGGGACACCATCAGGAAGCCTGATTCTGGAGATGAGCTGAGGCTGCTGGAATTCACCAATGATACAAACCAAAGCAGGTGAGGAAACGGAGAGAGGACAAGAAGAAGGCAGCCTCTGCTTGGGATGTGACAGATGCAGAGTGGGAAGCGGGGTAGAGGTGGGGGTTGCCTAAAAGTAGTTGCAAAAAGACAAAAAGATGTTGTTCTTATCTGGCTTCTGGGCCCTTTAATAGGCAAGGACAGCCTCTGCCTGAGGCAGGCCAGGGGATGGTACAAAGGATTCCGCCATCTATACCACCTGTGTAACCCAGGCAGCCCCCTTACCCTCTCTGGGCCTTAGCTTCTTTGCAAAGTGAGAATAAGAGGAGTTTTCACAGTAGTGGGGTATGAGGGTGCGATAAGGCAGTATGTGCAAAACGCTGGCACATCACTAACATTTCCTAATTATGGTTGTTAGTGCTATTATTATTATCACCCAAAAGAATTCCAGTCTCCTGATTTGTGACATCCAAGTGTTCCAAAAGGACTTAGAGTTGCACTTACAACAGTCTTCAACAACTTTTGAGAAATGGCGGGGAAAGGACCAGAAAGTGAGACGCATCCACACAAAGTAGACACACACAAAGATGGTCTAGGCATTTGAAAGTGGAAAGGGGTGGTCTCTTAAAACTATAAATCAACAGGACTCATCCTAATTCTGGAATGGCCTAAGAGGTTGATGGTTTTAAAGCACTTAGGGAAGAAAAGAGAGCAAAACCTCTGTAAGAAAATGTCGCCGGAACTTTATGTGTGAAACTAACTGCCCCACACTCAGTGGTACGCAACAGTAAAGGAAGAGGGGTTAGCTAGAGGCAAGGTAAAGATGACCTGGTGTCCAGACTCAAGAATTTACCTTTCTCCCAAGCGCAGTGGGGAGCTGTGGGAGTGTCCTTGGCAGCTTTGTTAGAGAAAATGCTTCTAGGTCTCTGGGGAAGACGCCCAGGATGGGCCAGACCTTTGCTTTGTCCTGACCGCCCCCCCCCCCACACCCCCAACATCTGACACACTGAATGGCAATTCCACATCTGCCTCCACCACAGTTAATTCCTGGATGAGTCTGTTTACCCTAATTGCCCATCAATTCCTGCCGGCTGGGAACTTCCCTTGTTCACCCTCACAGCCCTTTGTCTGGAGCAGGGCCTGGCCGCATGGGACCCTGGCTCTGTTGTGTGGCCTGTACTCGCTTTGCTTTCCCCTGGGGGTCCTGCCCTGCAGCCCCATGTTAGCTTGAATCCAGTACTCCAGGGTGAAATTAGCCCGGAGTTCCTGAGACTGTGAGCCATGGTCTGCCCATCCTTGAGGGAGCAAGGAGAGGCTGGCATGGGGGGCAAGGTGGAATCCGAGTGAGCGCCCCTTGGCCTCATCTCCATGTGGCTCCCTGTAGCTTGCAGAACCACCGTTCAGTCTCCCCGACTTGCTCCCGGGGACCAGTCTTTTTCCTGTCACCTCCTTCCATCAAGGACTGAAGAGGGTGGAGCATGAAGGTGGCACAGTCCACCCTTCAGGGGGCAGCAGAGCCCAGATCCAGTCCCAGCTATCAGCCAGACCCGGTCACTGGACCTGCCTTTGCAGTGCTGACCCCATGGGCCCGCTCAGTTTTGTGAGCATCTGGAAGGGCTGACTTCCACGCAGGAGGGCTGACTGAGAGACCCTAGTGCAATACCTTCCCATCAGAGAAGGGGAAACTGAGGGCAGAGATGTGGCTTGGAGAGGAGGTGTGCCTGGACTGTGCCAGACTGAAGCAGGACCTCTCTGGGCCCCAATTATCTCACTGTGGAACTGGGACATAATTCTTTCAGGACGTTTTTTAGAGGAATGATTTAAGAGTCAAAAGCTGTAGGAGAGAGCTCCTTTCCATAGTGACAATGTGCTGTGTATACTGTCAAGTGCCCTGCAACCACAGAGCCCTATGTAGGCTATCATGTGTCCTGTAAACCCCAAAGCCCTATGTAAACTGTCATGTGCTCTGTAAAATTCAGAGCACTTTGCAAACTATCATGGGATCCGTAAAAGACATAGTCGTCTATAAATTGCTGCATGCCCTATAAATCATAAAGGGCTTTGTAAGCTGTCATGAGTACTGCAAAGTGCTTCGTGAGCTGTAATGTACCCTGCACCCTGCCAAGCATTTTATAAACCAAGATACTACGTAAACAACAAAGCGTCTTATAAACTGTCAAGTGCTCTGTGAAATGACAGAGTGCTTTATTTATAAGCTGGAATGAGGCCTGCTAACGGCAAAGTGCTATGTGTACTCCAATGTGTCCCATTACCCACAATAGGCTTTATAAACTCTAATGTTCCTTATAAACTGCAAAGCAAAGGGTCTGTAAACTGTAGAGTGCTGTACATATGGGGGGAAGCTTAACATTTGTGCCCCTGGATGACATTCTGAGCTCTCACCTGCCTTACAAGTGGCAGGGGGAGGTGGAGAGGGCCAGGCAGGGGAGGTATGAGGAGGCAGTATCAGGAAACTCAGCTCTCTCCTTGGATCAGCTGTGCGTGGGTCCCACGCCCTTGTTAGCTCCGCCAGCCAGGACCCTCCAAGGAGTGCACTGTGAGGAGCAGGCCCCATGCAGGGAGGAGCCAGCCCCCACAGGGCATCTTCCCCACACAGCCCGTTCTCAGAGAGAGCGATTTGTCTGCCTTGGCTCAGGAGACAAAGGCCTGGACCACAGAAGCCACAGTATGGCCTTGCATTAGATACAAGGAAGCAGGAGTTAGATAGGGGAAACGGAGGAGAAACTGTCAAACACTGGATGACTTTGCCTGCCTCTGCATGCCATGAAGCTCTTTGGGGTGCCCCAAGCCCTGGACTCCAACGTGCCCACATTCCTGAGGCCGCTGTTGGGGAGAGGGCTTGAAACTGCCATCCTGGCTGTGGAGGCCCACCACGGATAGGCAGTCTGAACACCCCAGGAGCTGCAGCCCTGGGGGGCTCAACAAGGGTCACCCAGCTGCCCTCCCTCAGAGACTGTAGGCCAAAGTCTCGGGGTGGTGGGGAGGGAACTGCCTCATGAGCCACGTTCTGTTCCGTGTCCCCTACCAGGGGCCCCTCAGGTTCCCCAGGGGAAATGTGACTTTCAGAAACACGTCCCAGTCCCTGGGAGCTGAGCCTGTTTCCTAGGGCTGCCATAACAAATTGCAAGAAACCGGGTGGCTTAAAACAACAGAAATTGTCTCACCGTTCTGGAGGCTGGATGTCTGAAATTGAGGTGTGGGCAGGGCCACGCTCCCTCAGAGCCCTCTTCTGCCTTCTGGTGACATTCCAACACTCTTTAGCGGTCCTTGGCTTGCAGTGGCAGCACTTCAGTCTCTGTCCCACATCACACGGCCTCCTCCTGGCTCTATCTGTGTCTCCTTCTCTTCTAAGGACCCACCCTGTTCCAGCATGACCTCATCTTAATTTAACTAATTCCATCTGCAATGACCCTATTTTCAAATAAGGGCACATACTGAGGTCCTTGGGGTTAGGGCCTCGACATTTTTGGGGGGAGATACAGTTCAATACATAACACAGTCCAGGGTCATCTCTTGACTGCCAAGCAGCATGAGATGACAGCTACGACGTTCGTAGCCCTATGAGATGAACTCTTCCTAGAGGGCTAGGAAGAGTCCCCACTCTAGGGGACAGCAGCTGACTGGACTTGGCTGTCCGTGGGCCGAGGATCAGCTTGCTATCAGATGTGTGATTTCTAAGCCGCTAGCCAAGTTCTCCATCTTCTTGTGAGAACTTTCATCAAGAGTAGTCTGTCCCAAGGCAGCCCCATCTGGCCAAAGGGGAGGTGTGTGTGTGTATGATGTTGGAGTGGGAGGGGTGTTGGGGTAGTTCTCCTCCCATCTCTGTGGCTTTGGCACCCAGTCTTGCCCCCACCAGGCAGATAAGGGGCTTGCTCAGGCTGCAGAAGTCTTAATTCGCCCAGGCTTACCTGAACAGTGCCTCAAAGCCCTAAACCCGGCTGTTTCACTTTGCTAATGCTGTCAGAATGCAATATTCCAGAAATGGGTTGGCTTTTACAATGGGGATCTTTACAAATTTACAGTACTAAGTCCATGAGAATGTCCAAATTAAGGCATCAACAGGATTACACCTTCTCTGAAGAAAGGCACATCTGGGGTTCCTCTGTCATATAGGAAAGCACAAGGCCTGTGTCTGCTCGTGTTTCACTCCCAGAGTTCGATGCTTTCAGCTCCTGGTTTCAGCAACTTTCTCTCTGAGCATCTGTGCATTCTCTGCTGTCATCTCTGGGATGTTTCTCTCTGAGCTCTCTCAGTGTTTCTGCCTCTTCACCTCTCATAAAAGGCTCTAGTGAAGGATTAAGACCCACCTTTAATTGGGTGGGTCACATCTCAGTTGTAACAGCTTTATCAAAAAGTCTCATTGACAATAGGTCTGTCTCCACAGGGATGAATTAAAAGAACCTGAACTTATCTGGGGTACATAACAGCTCCAAACCAGCACATTAACTTTTCCTTTTCTTCCTTCTGTGTCAAGCCCCTGCCCTAAGAGGGACCCCATTCCCAGCCTCCGGCCTCCATGATGGGTCTCCAGCTGTATTGGTTAGGGTTCTCTAGAGAAACAGAACCAACAGGGAACACTTGCAAATATAAAATTTATGAAAGTGTCTCACGTGACCGTAGGAACGCAGAGTCCAAAATCCACAGGGCAGGCTGCGAAGCCGATGACTCCAATGGATGGCCTGGATGAACTCCACAGGAGAGGCTCACCAGCCAAAGCAGGAATGGAACCTGTCTCCTCTGAGTCCTCCTTAAAAGGCTTCCCATGATTGGATTTAGCATCACTAATTGCAGAAGACACTCCCCTTTGGCTGATTACAAATGGAATCAGCTGTGGATGTAGCTGACGTGATCATGACCTAATCCTATGAAATGTCCTCATTGCAACAGACAGGCCAGCGCTTGCCCAATCAGATGAACAGGTACCATAACTTGGCCAAGTTGACACCTGTCCCTAACCATGACAGCAGCCATCATCCCTGGCCACTTACGCCCTGTTCCCCAGCGTCCCTTTCCCCTAGTACACAGCGCTACCATGGCAGACCCATTCCTCACCAGTTGCTTCCCACAGTGGCTTCCCCCAGCACAAGAGAGCCCACCCTCACTTGCCTCCCAAGGTGTGTCTCACTTTGTCCTCAGGCATCTAAACAGCTCTTGGAAAAGAAGAGTCAACCCAGGCTCTAGTATGAGAGTACAGTTTTGTGTGCTCAGTCCCTGGACTCCCTTCCAGGAGGGTGCAAGCTGGAAGCCAATGAGGAGACCAGTATCTGGAGAGATGTTTCTGGGTTGGCAGGACTGAGGAGCTAGCTGTAAGTTCAGGCCCTGGTGTGCTGACTGACTAGCTACACTAGGCTGCACTATTCAAATACGTGTAGTATGAATGAATGAATAAATGAAATGTCTGTGGAATGGGGTCTATGCCTCCTCCTGGGCCTTGTTCCCCTGAATTCCCGAAGCACCCAACACCAGCCAGAGATCCCAGGTGCCTCCTCCCCATAGAGCCTGGGCTCGGGGCCTGCAGGGGCCTTGGAGGGGCTGACCAGCCTGCCCCTGCTCTCCTCCCCTTCCTTCTGGGCTTGGCCCAGTCACCTCTACACACACCCAAGGGCCTTATCGTCTCAAAGCATCTCATGTAGGCATTCGCCCTGGTCTCCAGAGGAGGGGTTTACAGGATCGCTTCAACTCGGTGTGCAAGGTGGGGTCCCTGGTGGGTAGAGGGAAGCTTTAGCTTGCCAAGTGCAAACACTGTGGAAGACTCAGGTTCTCTAACCCTGTTTTGCTGTTTCTTTACTTTTGACTTCGTCTAGGACCCTCAGAATGAGGGAAGAGGCCCCAGTTGGGTCTTGTTGTCTCCAGAGGGTTTCATTTTAGCCCCTCCTTTGATCTCTGAGAACAATAGGGAGAGATTTTTTGTTTTTGAGAACATATGCAGATTTTTTTCCTTTTTTTGTGAGAATAACATATATACAGAAAAGCAGTATTTCAAAGCACATCACAACTAGTTGTAGAATAGATTTCAGAGTTTGGTGTGGGTTAAAGTTCCACAATTTTAGGTTTTTACTTCTAGCTTCTCTAAGATACTGGAGACTAAAATGGCAATATATCAGCAATCATACTCGTTTGTTAAACCCTACCTTCTCTGTATAACTCCACCATCACCTTTGATCTTTCTCCCACTCTTTAACGGTATTTGGGCTATGTGCATTCTATCATTTTAATGTTGGAAGGGGCTGTTGATAACATGGAATAGGGGGATGGACTAGCTGATGTTTTGGATAGGCTGGCCCCTCTGCTTTTCAGAATTTATCTTGTCTAGGGACCCATCTGGAGGTTGTAGGTTTCTGGAACGTTATTCTAATGCATGGAGCTTTGTAGAATCTTATATATTGCCCTAGGTATTCTTTAGGATTGGCAGGAATGGTTTTGATTGGGGTTTGGCAAGTTATGGTAGGTCGCAATGTCTAACTGAAGCTTGCATAAGAGTGACCTACAGAGTAAGCATCTCAACTCTATTTGAACTCTCTCAGCCCACTGATACCTCGTTTGTTAATACTTCTTTTCCCCCTTTTGGTCAAGATGGCATTGTTGATCCCACAGTGCCAGGGCCAGACTCATCAAAACGGACCCACTATACTGACCTAGCACTAAGCCTTTACTAGTATGGCCCCAGACCTGGACAGTGTCTCCACACACACCCCTGCCCAGCCCCAGCCCCAAGCCCGGCCTCAGCCTGGTTGACTGAGGTTTCTCTTGTAGATGCCACCTGCCCCAGCTGGTCCCCTCATCACCTCTCCCCCTATATTATCACTTGCCCACATCCCCTAGCAGATAGTAAACTCCTAGCACAGGCCAGGCACATATAGGAGCTCAAGAAATATGGCTGAATAGATAGATAATGGATGCATAAGCCAGTCTCTGCTTTGACTTTATGTCCCCTCTAATGAGCCACCTCTCCTCTCTGGACCTTTGTGGGTAAAAGAGGGACAAAAGTCCCTGGGCTGCTTGTGGCCAGGGCACTGCAATGTTCAAGAAGATCCCGCAACCTGGGTATCTGTAAACAGTGGGTGGCTGTGAGGTGTGGCACAGTGTGGGGAGGCTCCAGGCCTGAGAGTATTGCCTTGATCCCTTTCCCAACTCCTCTGCACTCTTGCTCAGCCCTGCTTCTCCCACTGCAGGCATTTCCTGGGATGAGTGCTGCTGGGGGTACAGAATAGCTAATGTGTGAGCTTGTGCAAATCCCGCTTTACCTGGAAGCCAGGGAAGCCAACCTTCAGGGATTCTCCCTTCATCCACCCTTGGGAAGAGAAGCCTTAGTACCCTTTTCTCTTGTGGAAGCTAGAAAATGGGAGGGGCATGGCCAGGCATGGGCTGCTTGTCCCAGGCACCTCCAGCTGTGGGGCACCCTCTGGCTTTGCCTCCCTGAGCGCTGCCTCCCCACCCCATCCCCACCTCTCCTGCAGTGTTCCAAGCCCCATCCCAAGCCTCGAGGAATCTGAATCATCAAAGAGAGCAATGTCAGAAGATATCCAAGGAAGCTTCTCCTCATTGGCCTTGGGGGACAGGATGGATAAAGAGCCCACTCTGGAAGCTGAAAAAAAGTAGGTGGACACACCAGCCTGGAGATAAACCCTCCCTCTGCTGGGCGGAATGGGAGTGGGGGGCAGCAGGGACCCAAATGCCAGTTGTGCGGCCTTGGGCAAGTCACACAGACATGCACCCTGGGCCTCAGATCCTTTCCAGTAATCCCCAACATCTGGCCCATCGTATCAATAAACTGGTCTGGGTGGTGGGGACCGAACGAAGCCCTTTGTAGACTGTTCCAAAACCCCGCAGCCCAGACCCAAGAATCTGAGAAGTGCAGAGACTGCCCTAGGGTTCCCTGCAAGAAACTTGCTAGAACTGTCAAAAGTCCACTAAATTGGTGGTGTGGACTGTGAAATAAATCTTAGTTCTAAGTGTTCAGCAAAAGTGTTAAAATCACGCATTTCTCATCAAGATAGAAAAGCAAAACCAGGAGCATCTAGGAAGACCGCAGGTGCCACTGGCACCCCAAGTTGGAAAAACACCCAGAGAGCAGGGCTCTGGGTTCTGCTCAGACTTGTACCTTTGACCCATTTGCCTGCATTCGTGTCTTTCTTTCTCTCTCTCTCTCTCTCTCTCTCTCGATATTTAGAGTGAAAGAGCCTGAAACAGAGCCACGGCACAGCAGAGGCCGGCGGGGCAGTAAGAAGGTGGCCAACTTGAAGAAACTGATCTCCAAGAAGTGATGCCGCATCCGCAAGGCCACAGGCCTGGTCACTGCTCCTCCAGCTCCCACCCCAGCACCCACCCTCCCCTGTCTCTTTCATCTCCCTCCCTGTTTCCCCCAGCCTCTGTGTAATAAACAAGCATGCTGCCAGCATCCGGGTGAGGCCTGGGATAGGCGGTGGCAGGCCTGGCTAAGTCTTGCTCATACAAGGCCAGAGGCCCCCCAGGCCTGCTCCAGGTCAAGTTCTTGTGCACTTGGGTCCCCCTAACCCAGGGCTTCCTTTATGGCCACATACGTGAGCCTGAGAATCTTCTCTGCCCAAGATCACAGACTTCTTATTCTAAGGACTCAAGTTCAGTGATACACTCACTCCTGGGGAAGCCACAGATGGAACTAAATTGTGCCCTACTATACTTCAATGGGCAGGGAGGAGCTCAGATTCTAGCCCAAGTGGAAAAGAGGGTTAGCTATGAGGGAAGAGGGAGGCAGAGAAGGGAAGGCAGAAAGGATGGAAGAGGAGGTAAAGGGAGAGATGGAAAGGGAGGGACTATGAGGAGGGGGGAAGTAGGAAAAGGACAGAAAGAGGGAGGAAAAAGTAAGGAAAGAAGAAGAAGGGGGAAGGGAAAACAAAAGAGGAGTGGGAATGGAAGAGGCAGGTAGTGATAGAGAAGCCTCACCAAAGGGCCCTGGAAATAGCACTTGGAAAGCCAGAACCCTGTGGGGCCATGGCAGGCTGGTGTCCCCACTTGGCCCAGCCTTTGGGAGATCAGACCCCCCTTCCCATAACTTGGAGTCCCGAAGAGTCCTTAATGACCTCAAGGGGTCTGGGACGGCAGGCCCCTCTGCTCTCCTGATTTATCCTGTCTCCCTGGTGGCACCAGAGAGGAGTGGGTGTGACACCAGGCCCTGGCCGGCAGCTCTGAGCTCACTCACCAGGAGCTCACAAGACCCAGTTTCCCAGGAGCAGGGGGAAGACTCCAAAACATCTGACTTGGTCACCGAGCCCAGGAGAGTTCAGTCCCTAGATCTGTGACCAGCTGTCAGTGATTCTTTCTACATTTAACTTACCGTGCTTCCTTTGTAAGGTATGCTTTTTTGAGTCTGTTATTATTATTTTTTTTTTGAGATTTAATTTTTATCACTTGTATCATTTATAAACATTTTTTAAAAATTATACCTTTTCCCCCTTAGAAATAGCTTTGGAATGGTCTGCTGTGTTCTTAAGCCTGCATCATTTGGTACTTAAGGACGCTGATTTTGGTTGGGGGTCCTGGGGGGGGTCTCACCACGCTGTCCCCCCTCCTCAGAGCTCAGATCCACACATGGATTAAAAGGCACAGAAAAAACAGTGTCATCTGTAGCCATGCTCACAGGCACCCTGTGGCCCTCCAAGGCAGGACTCTGTCAAAGTTGGAATGGAGACATCTGCTTAGGCCAGATCCTGAGATGAGGCCTCTGACGTCCACTGTGAATCCAATTTGGGGGCCTCTATGGGTGTGCAGAGCAATCTGGGCATGTACTTCAACAGTTGCATGGGCAGTGAGCACAGAGCTTTCTCTAAGGGCAGGCCCTCGCCCCACCCAGGGTGTTTCCACACTGACCTGGGGCAACAAGAACAAAAAGCTGCACCTACACCTCTTACTGGTAGAACGGACACCAGTGAAAGTCCAGGTCTTCATAATCAAATGGAGGAGGAGAGAGAAAAAGGCATGAAGCTTGAAGCTTCATCCTTTAACAGTGCCCCAACAATATTTACAAGCCAAGCATGATGGGAAGGTATTAGACTATTTGAGAAAGTTATAAACTCTTGTCTGACCTGGGTAGCTGGATTTTTCCTTCATGTTCCCTGTCATCATCTTCTTTGGATATAGGAAGGATCAAGGCTTTCTAAGGCAGAAGAGAGTGGCCTGATTTCAAATGGATACTCCAGAGATGGCACAGGCATCACATACATGCCATTTCTCTGTCGCCCCAGGTCCATGCAGACATCATCAATCAATCAATCACAGCACTCTTTCCCACTAAATACCAGTGATGCCTTCTTATCCATTTCAGCACAAAGGTTCAGGCAGCCACTACCAATTAACTAGCAACCTCGACTCTTCTTGAGCCTGTTTTAGGAAGGCTTCTGGGAGTAAGTGAGGGTGGTGTAAGACCCAGAGCTATAAGGTAGGTTTTGTTAGGTGGCCTTTTTTATGTCACCTGTGCCTGCAGGGAGGTAAATGGAGATCTGATAACTCACCTTCCAGGTGCTCAGTCTGTTAGGGAGATGTGAAACTTTCAGGAGCCCTGGGGAATCTGGGAGATGGGGGTAGGTCTCCCTTTCTCACCAAACACCTTTTCCCTAATTCTTATTCAAGCTGAGCCAGCAGAAGGCCCAGACTGAGGTTCAAAGAAAATTAAAACTGAAAAGCAACTAAAGGACTGGGTTATCTAATCCTTCATGTTAGAGAGAGGGAGACCAAGGCCCAGAGAAAGGAAGAGACTGCCAGGGGGCACAGCACTCGCACATTGCAGCTTTGGGTGAGGTCCTGGGGGCCAGATCCTCTCTGAGTGGGGGTTGCACCCAGGCCAGAAGAAGGCCTGAAAAAGTTAACCCTTTTAAGGGAAGTTAATAATTTCCAGAAGAGTAACAAGATAGCATTCATAATGTCAAGCATGCAATAAAATTCTCTAGATATGGGAAGATATAAGAAAATGTGATCCATGGCCAGAAAAAAAAAATCAATCAATAGAAACAGACCTAGAAAAAAAATAAGAGTGACAAAAATCACAATCAAGGTCTTTATAAGAGCTACTATACACATTTCTAATGATTTAATGGACTGCAGACCACAATGGAGGAGAGAAATGAAAACTATAAAAACTGGATGAAAAATCTGAAATGGAAAATACACTGGGTAGGATCAACAGCAAATTAGACACTACAGAAGAAAATATCAGTGAACCTGAAGTCAGGACAATATAAGAGATCCAAAATAAAGTCCAAAGAGATAAAAAGTCTGAAAAAAATGAATGAAACCTTGATAACCAATGGGACAATATTAAGTTGTCTAATATATGTGTAATTTGGGTCCTAAAGGGAAGGGAGAGGGAAAGATAGGCAGAAAAATATTTGAAGTCATAACGGCCCCAAATTTCCCAGATTTGATTAAAAATATCAAGCCATAGATGCAAGAATCTCAACAAATCCCAAGCAGTATATAAACACAATAGAAACGATACCAGGACACATCATAATCAAACAGGTGAAAATTGATGATAAAGAGAAAACCTTAAGAGCAATCAGAAACAAAACTTATATACTAAATAAAAATTAGGAATAAATGCTGATACCATCTAAAATAATGTAAGCACTGAAAGGAAAAGTTAACTTAGAATTTTATATCCAGCAAAATTCCTTCAAAAATGAAAGCAAAATACCAGATACATCCCAGAGTATGTTGTGCAGATAATTTAAAAAGTATTGGCAAAGTCCCTTGATGGATGGGAGAGAAAATATGGAAGTATTAAACATTACCACCAGGAAGACTCCTGATGCTGTCTCAAACATTAGGGATCCCCAAGTCAGTGGCCAAGCCCTTGATCTTGAGGCTTGCTCTTGTAAAGCTTATTTATGTAGCATAGAAGCTTAGCCTAAGAGTTACTTCCAGAGGACCTCTTTTTTTGCTCAGATGTGGACTCTCTCTCTAAGCCCAACTCTGCAAATGAAATCACTACCCTCTCCCCTGTGTGGCACATGACATCCAGAGGTGAAAGTCTCCCTGGCAACGTGGGATATGACTCCCAGGGAAGAGCTTGTCCCTGACACTATGGGATTGATAATGCCTTTCTGACCAAAAGGGGAAAAAGAATTGTAACAAGTTATTAGTGGCTCAGAGAGTTCAAATAGAGGTGAGCAGCTATTTTGGAGACTACTCTTATATTGCTACTTATCATGGTTTTCCAAATTCCAACCAAAACCATTCCCATCAACCCTATGGAAAACCTAGGGCTCTATCTGAGATTCTTTAAAAGTTGCATGCACTACTCCAGATGGGTTTCTAAGCCAGATAAGTCCTGAAACCCAGAGGGGCCAGCCTCTGCAAGAACATCAATTACTTCCATCCCCCTATCCCATATTATCAACAGCCCTTTCCAACATGAAAAAGCTAGCATGGACATAGCCTAAATATCCCTAAAGAGTGGGAGAAAGATCAAAGGAGAAGGTGGAGTTATAACAGGGAACATAGGATTTAACAAATGAGTATGACTGCTGAATCATCACATTGATTTTAGACTCCAGTGTCTTGGAGCAACTAGAAGGAAAAACCTAAAATTGTGGTACTGTAACTCATACCAAACTCTGAAATTTGTTCTACAACTAGTAGCTGCAGTGTGCTTTGCAATTTATTGCTTTTTTGTCTATGTTATTTTTCACAATAAGAAAAGAATGAAGGCAAAGACATTTTCAGATAAGCAAAAGCTGAGATTATTTCTCACCAGTAGATACACACCTTGAGAAATGTTAAAGGAAGTTCTTTAGGCTGAAAGAAAATGATACAGGTAGAAACTCAGAGCCATGCAAAGGAAAGAAGAGCGCTAGGATGGTAAATGTGTGGATATGAATGTGCCAGATTCAAAAGTCTACATAGTGTATGATGCCATGTATATAACATTCTGGGAAAGACAGAACTAATTGGGATAGAAATCAGAGCTGTGGTTTCAGGGGCTGGGGATGGGGCATAGACTGACTACATAGGGGCATGGGGGAAATTTGGGGGTGATGGAATGGTTCTATATCTTGATTGTGGTAGTGGTTACATGACTGTATGTATGTGTTTGCAAAAATTTGCAGACCTGTACACTAAAAAGAGTAAATTTTACTGTGTGTAAATTATACCTCAGTTTTTAAAAAAGGTGTAAATGATTTGAAGAGACACTTTCACAAAAGAAGGTGAACATATAGCCAGTAAAACATGTAAAGGTTTGCAACCTTATTAAGTCACTATGCAAATGAACACCACAATGACAACCTCCACACAACCATTCAAATGGCTAAAATTGAAAAGACTGGTAATACTAAGTGATGGTGAGGATCTGGAACAGCAAAACTGCCATACTTGGGAGATGGGAATAAGTAGAGAATTAAAGTAAAACATGGGCTTTTTCACAGTAATGATGACTCAGCATCTCACACCCTGTTGTTCGACCCCTCAGTGACCACTCCTGACGCCTGCTTATCCAAGACAGTCAGCCTCTCTCCTTCCCCCACACCTCCTCCACCCTGCCCCGTCCTATGCATGTTCACATTCCCATGAAAAACAAATAGAAACTCCCCAATCTCCATTCTAACCACTATAGCTCCACCTATGAGACATTAGAAAGACACAGCCCCAGGTCGCTATAACCTTTTGTTCCCTACCTGCTCAGTTGACCCTGTGTGACCCTGCACAGCCTACCACTCCTCTATTCTAGGACCTGTGAGTACAAATAACTTTCCTTTCACTGGTCCTTGCCACACCTAACTATCCATACAGAGATCCTACAACACAGAACATAAAGCAGTATGTTTGGTGGTTTCTTATAAGGTCATACTTAATAAGAAATATACAGGGCAAAGAAAAATGCTTCATAATGATAAAAGGAACTGTAGAATAAGAACGAACATGCACCTTCAAACACATCCCATCATATATGCAGCATTTGACAAATCAAGCAGCAATGGATAGATTTGCAGTTAAAAATATATAACTAATTTGAAGTGAATATTTTAATGCATCTCTGTCAAAAACTAATAGACAGGGTGCTGCAATGGTGGCTTAGTGGCAGAATTCTCACCTGCCATGCCAGAGACCTGGGTTTGATTCCCGGAGCCTGCCCATGCAAAAATAATAATAATAATAATAAAATAAAAACTAATAGATAAGGCAGACAAAAATAAACAGAGATATCAAATATAATCAACAAGCTTGACTATGTATATGCATGCAAATATACCCAACATATAGAGAATACACTTTCCTTTTGAAGACATATAGAACTTTCATAAAAATAGACCATATATTGGGTCATAAAGGAAACCTCTTTAAATTCCAAAGGGATTTACAGGTTGTACTCTCCAACTATCATGCAATAAAGTCCTAAATAAGTGACAAAAAATGCTTTAAAATCTTTTATTCATGGAAACTAAATAATAATACTAAATAGTCCTTGGATTAAAATTGAAATCATAAAAGAAATATTTAGAATGGAATGATAATGAGAACTCTGCATGTCAAAATTTTATGGAGCATAACTAAAGCAGTATTTGGAAGAAAATTTGCAGCTTTAAATTCATCAGGAGAAAGGAAGGCTAAAACATTAAGTTCAAGAAGTGTTAAATAAATTGAAATGGTCATCAAAGTCTCCTCCCCCACCAAAAAAACACCTGGTCCAGGTCATTTTATAGGTGAGTTCAAGAATAGTTAATTCCTATCTTTTGTAAGTTATTCCTGAATATAGCTCATTTTTTAAGGTTGTATCCCTTTTCATGTAAGTTTTGTCAAAATATAACCTAAATATAGAAAACTAAACAAAGTTTCATCTGAATGAATTTTCACAAGGTGAATATACTCATGTAACCAGAACCCCAATAATAAAGGGGAATATTACAAAAACTCCAGAAATTCCCTTTTGCCCCCTGTCATCACCCAGCTCCACCAAAAAACTAGTTTTGACTGTTTTTTGGATTTTATTCAAATAGAATCATACCGTATATATTCTTTTGTGTCTGACTTTTTAAAAAATGTTTATTACACTTGTGAAATTCATCCTTGCTGCATGTGATTGTAATAGATTCAATCTCTTTGTTTTACAGAATTTCCTTATATGTATATACTCCATATATTTAGCCATTTGTGATGGATTGACTTTGTATGTACCTTAGCAAAATATTTTCTTAAATTCAATATTCCCTGGTGAGTGTGAGCTCACTGTAAGTAGGACCTTTTTTTTTTTTTTAATTTTAATTTTTTTTATTAATTAAAAAAGGAATTAACAAAACAATTAGAAATCATTCCAATCCACATGTACAATCAGTAATTCTTAATAACATCACATAGTTGCATATTCATCATTTCTTAGTACATTTGCATCGATTTAGAAAAAGAAATAAAAAGACAACAGAATAAGAATTAAAACAATAATAGAAAGAAAAAAAAAAAACAAAAACAAAAACAAAAAACCTATACCTCACATGCAGCTTCATTCAGTGTCCCAACATAATTGCATTACAATTGGGTAGCATTGTGCTGTCCATTTCTGAGTCTCTATATCCAGTCCCGTTGTACAGTCTGTATCCCTTCAGCTCCAATTATCCCTTCTCTTTTTTTTTTTTTTTTAATTAACGGAAAAAAGAAATTAACCCAATATTTAGAGAGCATACCATTCTACATATGCAATCATTAATTCTTAACATCATCACATAGATGCATGATCATCATTTCTTAGTACATATGCATTGGTTTAGAAGAACTAGCAACATAACCGAAAGAGATATAGAATGTTAATATAGAGAAAAAAATAAAAGTAATAATAGTAAAATCAAAACAAAACAAAACAAAACACAACAAAAACCTATAGCTCAGATGCAGCTTCATTCAGTGTTTTAACATGATTACTTTACAATTAGGTATTATTGTGCTGTCCATTTTTGAGTTTTTGTATCTAGTCCTGTTACACCGTCTGTATCCCTTCAACTCCAATTGGCCATTATCTTACCCTGTTTCTACCTCCTGCTGGACTCTGTTATCAAGGACATATTCCAAATTTATTCTCGAATGTCTGTTCACATCAGTGGGACCATACAGTATTTGTCCTTTAGTTTTTGGCTAGACTCACTCAGCATAATGTTCTCTAGGTCCATCCATGTTATTACATGCTTCATAAGTTTATCCTGTCTTAAAGCTGCATAGTATTCCATCGTATGTATATACCACAGTTTGTTTAGCCACTCTTCTGTTGATGGAGATTTCGGCTGTTTCCATCTCTTTGCAATTGTAAATAACGCTGCTATAAACATTGGTGTGCAAATGTCCGTTTGTGTCTTTGCCCTTAAGTCCTTTGAGTATATTCCCAGCAATGGTATTGCTGGGTCGTATGGCAATTCTATATTCAGCTTTTTGAGGAACCGCCAAACTGCCTTCCACAGTGGTTGCACCATTTGACATTCCCACCAACAGTGGATAAGTGTGCCTCTTTCTCCGCATCCTCTCCAGCACTTGTCATTTTCTGTTTTGTTGATAATGGCCATTCTGGTGGGTGTGAGATGATATCTCATTGTGGTTTTGATTTGCATTTCTCTAATGGCCAGGGACATTGAGCATCTCTTCATGTGCCTTTTGGCCATTTGTATTTCCTCTTCTGATAGGTGTCTGTTCAAGTCTTTTTCCCATTTTGTAATTGGGTTGGCTGTCTTTTTGTTGTTGAGATGAACAATCTCTTTATAAATTCTGGATACTAGACCTTTATCTGATATATCATTTCCAAATATTGTCTCCCATTGTGAAGGCTGTCTTTCTACTTTCTTGTTGAAGTTCTTTGATGCACAAAAGTGTTTAATTTTGAGGAGTTCCCATTTATTTATTTCCTTCTTCAGTGCTCTTGCTTTAGGTTTAAGGTCCATAAAACCGCCTCCAGTTGTAAGATCCATAAGATATCTCCCAACATTTTCCTCTAACTGTTTTATGGTCTTAGACCTAATGTTTAGATCTTTGATCCATTTTGAGTTAACTTTTGTATAGGGTGTGAGAGATGGGTCTTCTTTCATTCTTTTGCATATGGATATCCAGTTCTCTAGGCACCATTTATTGAAGAGACTGCTCTGTCCCAGGTGAGTTGGCTTGACTGCCTTATCAAAGATCAAACGTCCATAGATGAGAGGGTCTATATCTGAGCACTCTATTCGATTCCATTGGTCGATATATCTATCTTTATGCCAATACCATGCTGTTTTGACCACTGTGGCTTCATAATATGCCTTAAAGTCAGGCAGCGTGAGACCTCCAGCTTCGTTTTTTTTCCTCAAGATGTTTTTAGCAATTCGGGGCACCCTGCCCTTCCAGATAAATTTGCTTATTGGTTTTTCTATTTCTGAAAAATAAGTTGTTGGGATTTTGATTGGTATTGCATTGAATCTGTAAATCAATTTAGGTAGGATTGACATCTTAACTATATTTAGTCTTCCAATCCATGAACACAGTATGCCCTTCCATCTGTTTAGGTCTTCTATGATTTCTTTTAACAGTTTTTTGTAGTTTTCTTTATATAGGTTTTTTGTCTCTTTAGTTAAATTTATTCCTAGGTATTTTATTCTTTTAGTTGCAATTGTAAATGGGATTCGTTTCTTGATTTCCCCCTCAGCTTGTTCATTACTAGTGTATAGAAATGCTACAGATTTTTGAATGTTGATCTTGTAACCTGCTACTTTGCTGTACTCATTTATTAGCTCTGTAGCTTTGTTGTGGATTTTTCCGGGTTTTCGACGTATAGTATCATATCGTCTGCAAACAGTGATAGTTTTACTTCTTCCTTTCCAATTTTGATGCCTTATATTTCTTTTTCTTGTCTAATTGCTCTGGCTAGAACCTCCAACACAATGTTGAATAATAGTGGTGATAGTGGACATCCTTGTCTTGTTCCTGATCTTAGGGGGAAAGTTTTCAATTTTTCCCCATTGAGGATGATATTAGCTGTGGGTTTTTCATATATTCCCTCTATCATTTTAAGGAAGTTCCCTTGTATTCCTATCTTTTGAAGTGTTTTCAACAGGAAAGGATGTTGAATCTTGTCAAATGCCTTCTCTGCATCAATTGAGATGATCATGTGATTTTTCTACTTTGATTTGTTGATATGGTGTATTACATTAATTGATTTTCTTATGTTGAACCATCCTTGCATACCTGGGATGAATCCTACTTGGTCATGATGTATAATTCTTTTAATGTGTTGTTGGATACGATTTGCTAGAATTTTATTGAGGATTTTTGCATCTGTATTCATTAGAGAGATTGGTCTGTAGTTTTCTTTTTTTGTAATATCTTTGCCTGGTTTTGGTATGAGGGTGATGTTGGCTTCATAGAATGAATTAGGCAGTTTTCCCTCCACTTCGATTTTTTTGAAGAGTTTGAGGAGAATTGGTACTAATTCTTTCTGGAACGTTTGGTAGAATTCACATGTGAAGCCATCTGGTCTTGGACTTTTCTTTTTAGGAAGCTTTTGAATGACTAATTCAATTTCTTTACTTGTGATTGGTTTGTTGAGGTCATCTATGTCTTCTTGAGTCAAAGTTGGTTGTTCATGTCTTTCCAGGAACCCGTCCATTTCATCTAAATTGTTGTATTTATTAGCGTAAAGTTGTTCATAGTATCCTGTTATTACCTCCTTTATTTCTGTGAGGTCAGTAGTTATGTCTCCTCTTCCATTTCTGATCTTATTTATTTGCATCCTCTCTCTTCTTCTTTTTGTCAATCTTGATAGGGGCCCATCAATCTTATTGATTTTCTCATAGAACCAACTTCTGGTCTTATTGATTTTCTCAACTGTTTTCATATTTTCAATTTCATTTATTTCTGCTCTAATCTTTGTTATTTCTTTCCTTTTGCTTGCTTTGGGATTAGTTTGCTGTTCTTTCTCCAGTTCTTCCAAGTGGGCAGTTAATTCCTGCATTTTTGCCTTTTCTTCTTTTCTGATATAGGCATTTAGGGCAATAAATTTCCCTCTTAGCACTGCCTTTGCTGCGTCCCATAAGTTTTGATATGTTGTCTTTTCATTTTCATTCGCCTCGAGGTATTTACTAATTTCTCTTGCAATTTCTTCTTTGACCAACTCGTTCTTTAAGAGTGTGTTGTTGAGCCTCCACGTATTTGTGAATTTTCTGGCACTCCTCCTATTATTGATTTCCAACTTCATTCCTTTATGATCCGAGAAAGTGTTGTGTATGATTTCAATCTTTTTAAATTTGTTAAGACTTGCTTTGTGACCCAGCATATGGTCTATCTTTGAGAATGATCCATGAGCGCTTGAGAAAATGGTGTATCCTGCTGTTGTGGGATGTAATGTCCTGTAAATGTCTGTTAAGTCTAGCTCCTTTATAGTAATATTCAGATTCTCTATTTCTTTATTGATCCTCTGTCTAGATGTTCTGTCCATTGATGAGAGTGGGGAATTGAAGTCTCCAACTATTATGGTATTTGTGTCTATCTCCCTTTTCAGTGTTTGCAGTGTATTCCTCACGTATTTTGGGGCATTCTGGTTCGGTGTGTAAATATTTATGATTGTTATGTCTTCTTGTTTAATTGTTCCTTTTATCAGTATATAGTGTCCTTCTTTGTCTCTTTTAACTGTTTTACATTTGAAGTCTAACTTGTTGGATATTAGTATAGCCACTCCTGCTATTTTCTGGTTGTTATTTGCATGAAATATCTTTTCCCAACCTTTCACTTTCAACCTATGTTTATCTTTGGGTCTAAGATGTGTTTCCTGTAGACAGCATATAGAAGGATCCTGTTTTTTAATCCATTCTGCCAATCTATGTCTTTTGATTGGGGAATTCAGTCCATTAACATTTAGTGTTATTACTGTTTGGATAATATTTTCCTCTGCCATTTTGCCTTTTGTATTATATATATCATATCTGACTTTCCTTCTTTCTACACTTTTCTCCATGTCTCTCTCTTCTGTCTTTTCGGTTCTGACTCTAGTGCTCCCTTTAGTATTTCTTGCAGAGCTGGTCTCTTGGTCACAAATTCTCTCAGTGACTTTTTGTCTGAGAATGTTTTAATTTCTCCCTCATTTTTGAAGGACAATTTTGCTGGATATAGGAGTCTTGGTTGGCAGTTTTTCTCTTTTAGTAATTTAAATATATCATCCCACTGTCTTCTAGCCTCCATGGTTTCTGCTGAGAAATCTACACATAGTCTTATTGGGTTTCCCTTGTATGTGATGGATTGTTTTTCTCTTGCTGCTTTCAAGATCCTCTCTTTCTCTTTGACCTCTGACATTCTAACTAGTAAGTGTCTTGGAGAACGCCTATTTGGGTCTAATCTCTTTGGGGTGCGCTGCACTTCTTGGATCTATAATTTTAGGTCTTTCATAAGAGTTGGGAAATTTTCAGTGAGAATTTCTTCCATTAGTTTTTCTCCTCCTTTTCCCTTCTCTTCTCCTTCTGGGACACCCACAACACGTATATTTGTGCGGTTCATATTGTCCTTGAGTTCCCTGATACCCTGTTCAAATTTTTCCATTCTTTTCCCGATAGTTTCTGTTTGTTTTTGGAATTCAGATGTTCCATCCTCCAAATCACTAATTCTATCTTCTGTCTCTTTGAATCTATCATTGTAGGTATCCATTGTTTTTTCTATCTTTTCTACTTTGTCCTTCACTTCCATAAGTTCTGTGATTTGTTTTTTCAGTTTTTCTATTTCTTCTTTATGTTCAGCCCATGTCTTCTTCATGTCCTCCCTCAATTTATCGATTTCGTTTTTGAAGAGGTTTTCCATTTCTGTTCGTATATTTAGCATTAGTTGTCTCAGCTCCTGTATCTCATTTGAACTATTGGTTTGTTCCTTTGACTGGGCCATATTTTCAATTATTTGAGCGTGATCCGTTATCTTCTGTTGGCGTCTGCGCATTTAGACAGATTTCCCTGGGTATTGGATCCAAAAGTTTGGAAGATTTTTCTGTGAAATCTCTGGGTTCTGTTTTTCTTATCCTGCCCAGTAGGTGGCGCTCGTGGCACACGTTTGTCAGTGGGTCCCACCAGTAAAAGGTGCTCTGGGACCTTAAACTTTGGAAAACTCTCGCCGTCCGGGGGGTTCGCTAGCCCTAGCGGCTTGAGCCGGCCCGGGGTCCGAACGCAGGGAGGGTTGCTGGTCGCCGCAGCCCGGGAAAGAGCCCGTCCGAATTTCCTAGTCGGCCCTGGGCGACAAGCGTGGCGGGAGGGTGCCAGCGGCAGCGGCCCGCCCGAGAGAGTGCATGTTCCCCTGGAGTCACGGGTTTGGAAGGGGCCTCCCCCACCCGTCACCGTTCTCCGCGGCCTGGGGATTTCCGATCCAATTCTCTCAGTTGGTCCGGGGGGCTGCGCGTGGTGTGGGCGCCAGCCGCCTTGGTTTCAGGGGACCGCCTCTCCAATTCTCCCAGCTGGCCCGGGAAGGGGGAAGGGAGTAACTCCGGCCGCTTCCCGCCCCGCCCAGTGAGGCCCGCGCGCCTCGGCGATCTCACCCGAGCTGCTTCTCTCAGCCAGCCAGCCGTTCCAGGATGGGGTACGCTGTCTTTTTTATCTCTGTTGTGGCTTTGGGCGCTTTCTGTATCGTTTCTACTCCCCTAGTAGCTGTCCTGGAGAAGAAACTAAGATCCGCGCGTCTTACTAAGCCGCCATCTTCCAGGAAGTCTGTAAGTAGGACCTTTTGATGAGGAGTTTTCAGTTGAGATATGGCCCAGCCCAATCAGAATGGTCTTTATAGAAGAGTGAAATTCAGAGAGATAAAGAAAGACACAGAAAGTAAAAAGCTGAAAGCAATGAAAGCCAGAAGGGAAGAGACCAGGAGGTGCCACCATGTGCTTTGCCATGTGACTGTCAGCAGGCAGCCCCAGAATGCCACAGTCTTGGGGAGAAAACGTCGCCTTGATGACGCCTTGATTTGCACTTTCTTTTAGCCTCAAAACCTTAAGCTAATAAATTCCCATTGTTTAAGCCAACACATCCCATGGCATTTGCTTAAGGAGCCTAGGAAACCATAACACCATTCTCCTGTGATGAGTAGTCGGGGTGTCTCAGAGCCTGGTGGATTTAAAAATCAGATAAGGACAATGTGAAGCAAAGAAGGTGGAAATCTTATTGCTTACTTCACTTATGACTATAGATATAAAAATTCTCAATGAAACATTAGCTAATCAGTGGTATATATATTTCTAATATATATATATATATAGATATAATATATATATATACCACTATCCAGAATATATTGGAGAGCCTAAAGTCCTTATAGAAATAAATAGAAATAAGAGATATAAGGATAGGAAGAGAGGAGATAAAATGGTCGTCATTTGCAGGTGATTTAATCATCTACCTAGAAAAAAACAGCAGATATGAAAACCAAACAAATATGGATTCAGCAAAGTGCCATATACAAGAACAACTTAGTCAATTTCATTTCTGTATACTAGCAATGACCAAACAGAAGGTACTATTTATTTTTAAAATTATGCCATTCATAATAAGAATGCAGATTATAAAGTATATAGGAATTCACTTAACCAAGAATACCTTCAAAACTTTAAAACCCAAATAAACTAGATAAAAGATGAGCTGAAGTATTGCATGCTTTTTGATGGGTCAGCTTTGTTTTTTGTTTTTTTTTATTTGCTTTTAAAAAGGGAATTTAATAAGTTACAAGTTACAATTCTAAGGCCATGAAAATGTTCCAAATTAAGGCACTCACAAAAGTTTACCTTCATTCAAGAAAGGTTGATGCCATCTGAAACACCTTGTTAACTGGGAAGGCATGTGGCTGGCATCTGCTGGTTCTTTGCTCCTGGGCTCTGGTGCTTTCAGTCTCTGTTTTCTGTGTGGCTTCCTCACTTGACACATGTAGGCCTTCATCACTTGACATATGTAGGCCTTCACTTATCTCCTCTGGGGCACAACTCTGGGTTCTGGTTTGCTTAGCATCTCATGGGAAGTCACAGGCACATCTGTAAAATTGATATTTTACAAAAATGTCAATTGTCCCCAAATTAATCTGTTAATTCAGTGCAAGTACAATAAAAATTCCAGCTGGATTTTTAAGTACTCTATACAATTACTCTATAACGTATACAGAAGAATAAAATATACAAATAGTGAAGTCAACCTTGAGAAAGATAAGTAAAGAGGAGTGCCCTATCATGGTTGGAAGCTGTATGTACCCCAGAAAAGACCACGTTCTTTGAATCCATCCCTGTTGTGGGTGAGACCTTTTAATTAGCCTATTTCAATTGAGATGTGACCCACCCAATTCCTGGTGGGTTTAATCCTCTTACTGGAGTCATTTATAAGGGGATAAAACACATGAAAGAAAACTCAGAGATGTGGAAAGAGAAAAGCCAGAGAAGCTGCGAGATAGAACAGCAGAAGGTGAAAGCAAGGAAACCCAGGAGAGAAAAATTGGCAGACGCTGCCACGTGCCTTCCTATGCAATAGACGAGTCCCAGGTGCCAGTAACCTTTCTTCAGGGAGAAGGTATCCTTCTCTTGATGCCTTAATTGGGACATTTTCATGGCCTTGGAACAGTAAACTTGTAACTAATAAATCCCCATTGTAAAAGCCAACTCATTTCAGGTATATTGCATTTTGTCAGCTTTATCAAACCAAAAGATTCCCCCATCAGAAATGTAAACATGTACAAAGCTGTGGAATTAAAAACAATGAGGTACTGGTGAAAGAACAGACATTTGGGCCAGTGAGACAGATTAGAGCAGTAAGAGACAAGCCTAAGTGTAAAAACTGTATCTTTTTTCTTAACTATTCACAGAGTTTGTATTCAACCCCACAATCAATGTTAGAACATTTTCGTTATTCTAAAAAGAAAACCTCCATACGCCTTATAACCCCCTATTATTGACACTTAGCATTGGTGTGGTACTTTGTTACAATTGATGGAAGAATGTTAAAATATTATTAATAATTATAGTCCATAGTTTGCATTAAGTGTATTTTTTCCCCACATACCACTCTTTTATTGACGTCTTGTATTAGTGACATACATTTGTTCTAGTTCATGGAAGAACATTCTTATATGTGTGCTATTAACCACAGTCATCATCCACAGCAGACTTCACTGCGTTATATATGTTTTATCCTCTCGCTTTCCTTCTCGGACATACACAACCCTAAACTCCCCCTTTCAACCACAGTCATGCCCGTACTTCTGCACTGTTATTTACACACACAATTAATGTGCTACCATCACCTCTATCTATTTCCAAACATTTACAACCAACCTCACTAAAAATTCGGCACACATTAAGCATCAGCTCCCCATTCTCTACCCTCATTCTATCTCCTGGTAATCTGTACTGTAGATATTAACATACCATACAATCATCCAATTTTTACTATCAGTGGTTCACAGTATGATCATATAGCTGTGGATTTGCCGTCACAATAGTTTTGAACATTTCCATCACTTGAAAAATAAAAATAAGAACGAAAGTTTAAAAAGAACACCCAAAACATCCTATGCCCCCCCCCATTTATTTTTTTTTTGTCTTTTTTTTTCTTACTCATCTTTCCATAGACTGGACAAAGGGAGTAAGAATGGATCTTAATCTATGATAGCATGCATTATAAATCAGTGGGGATTTTTAGGGCAATGAACTATTCTGTGTGATAATGTAATGGTGGATACTTAACATTATGCATTTATCAAAGCCCGTAGAACTGTAGGACACATAGAGTGAGCCCTTATAATGTATGGACTTTAGTTAACAGCAATGCATTAACGTTAGTTTGTCAATTTTAACAAATGTACCACACTAATGCAAGATGTAATAAATCGGCAAAGTTGTTGGGGGGGGTGGCATAAGGAAACTCTAGTTCTGCCCAATTTTTTTATAAACCTAAAACTGCTCTTAACAAAAAGTCAGTGCAAAACAAATTAAGGCACGAGCAAAATAATTAATTTCATTGCATCAAAATTTAATATTAACAATCTCTAACAGTGACAAAGGATTAATAATAATATTTAAAGAACCCCCATAAATTGGCAAGAAAAGGACAGCAACCCAACAGAAAAATGGAAAAGGGTGATGTACGGAAGAGAAAAGGGAACAGGCTAAACGTCTACGAAGACACCCAACTTCTTAGTGATCAGAGAAATGCTCATTAAAATATTAATGAACTATCACTTTATACTTATTGCGCTGGAAAAAAAAGAAAGAAAAGGAGGATAGAGCCAAGAATGTGACGGGAAGAGGAGCTGCGGGAAGAGGAGCTGAGGGAACGCTCCCGCGCTGCGGGTGGGGCTCTTTCCCGGAGAGCGATCCAGGTGTACTTGGGCAAATGACCAGGACCAGAAATTTTGCAGCCGCCACGAGTCCACCAGGGGGCACGCGCCTGAGGGCGCTCCTCGCAGCGTCGCTACCTTCACAAGGTGGGGAGTTGGGCGCAGCCGGTGTGTCCATCTGGGGCGCGTTGGCGCCAGCCCCTGCGGATTTCCACGCCGCAGTAAGGAGGCGCCAACTCGGCACACCCCATTAACAGGCGTTGAAATGCTGGGGAGAGACTTCATTTCCGGCCTCACCTTCCTTACCTGTAAAACGGGGTTGATCACAACATCCTCCCTGAGTTGCAGGGAGTGGTGAAATAGGAGAGTGCAGAAAAAGGACTTAGCCCATGCTCCCTCAACGCACAGGGGAAGAACTACTTATTAATGAAGTGATGGAAGCGACCCCTTCCCCTGCTCTCCCTCAAGATGAAAACTTCTCCCTTACATCTTACAGCTCCAGCAAGGGTTAAGAAGCTTGGCTGCCAGCCTGGGAGCAAGAGCTGAAATAAACTACCAACTCAACCTCCCCTTTATCTGTGAGCAATCTCCTCACCCCTCCCCTTCTCCAGCTCTGGCTTACGGAAATGAAACCCCTCCTGGCCGAGGCAGCCCTGGCTGCATCCTAATGACTTTCCTTGCCTAGGAGATTGGGGGACCCTCCTCTCTGGCTCTCTCTGGCTTCCCCAGGTCTAGAGTCTATGGAGACCGTGGGGCTGCCCTGGAGCTGTCAACTCTGATGCGAGAGAGAGATTGGGTCATTCCAGCTCCTGGCCCTGTGGTTTGGGGAGAAAGGGAACAAGGCCTGGGGAGTGGGGTCTTGGATCTGGTAAGGTGGGTTGGGGGCAGGGGGTGCTGGCCACAGGGGCTTCTCCCAGTGGGTGTACCCTAGACACTCTAGGTCTGTGAGAACCCATCTTGGGTTAGTGCAGGATTTTTCAAACCACTGATTACAAACATTTAGTGGGTTGTGAAATCAATTTAATGGGCTGGAAGCCACATGTTTAAAAAGAGCACCAGAATAGAAAATTCTTGACCCTGGAGCCCACCGTGTGATCTCAAGTGGGTTATTTAAACCTTCCAGGCCTCAGTTTCCTTATCTGCCAATGGGGTGAAGAATAACACCCACATCATCGGCTCTTAGAGGGATGGATGACTGAAACAGAAGAGCCTAGAGAAATGCCTGTAAACCCCGTGTGAGGGTGGCCCCTCTTTCTCTGTCCTGGAAAGACCACCGTGTAGAATGTTATTTCTTCCCGGAGAAAAGCAGTAGCAAAACCATGAGGGCCCCATTCAAAGATTCGGTGTGGGTCCTGCTTTAGGCAAGAATTCAGGGGTGGCCTTGGGAGGGCATTCAGTTTTAGCAAATTTACAAGGGAGGGACAGAGCTGCAAAAGGAAAGCAAGAATCACCAGAGGCAGATCAGTGTGTGCGCAGGGCCCGGCAGTTTACAACATCCACTGGTTCTGCTGCAGCTGCTAGTGACATTGCACCCACTTTGGAGGTGAGGGGTGGAGGTGGGCGGGTGGTGGTGAAGGAGGGGGTGTGTGAAACATGCATCGCTTGGTGCACTGAGTTGGCAGCCGGCCAGGACACAACCCTGGGGCCCCCTCTGACTGACCCTACCACTGGCCACTGAGGCCCACCCCAACAATGGTCTCATTTTGGAGGTAGAGGGGAAGTAAAATAATAATTCCCCAAATTCCCAACTAATTGGCACCCTAGGGAAGGAAATAAACTTGAAAAAACACTGCAGCCTTTTTTGCAGAAACAGGAAAGCAGATCCTCAAAATCATTTAGAATTGCAAGGGTCCCCAAATAGCCAAAACCATCTTGAAAAAAAGAAGAAGAAAATTGGAGGACTCGCACTTACTGATTTCAAAACTGACTGTAAAGCTACAGTAATTAATACAGTGTGGTACTGACATAAGTATAGACATATAGACTAATGAAATAGAATTGAGAATCCAGGGATAAACCCACACATCTATGGTCAGTTGATTTTTGACACGGATACCAAGTCTATTCATTGGGGAAAGAATAGTTTCTTCAACAAATGGTACTGAGAAAACTGGAAATCCACATGCAAAAAAATGAATGGGTTCCTCAATATATACAAAAATTAATTCAAAATGGATCACTGGCCTCCAATGTTGCAGAGCAGCTAGAATGAAAAATCTGAGGTGATGCTAAGGTAACCCATGACAAACTCTGGGATCTGTCCTGTAACCACTTGTTGAAGAGTGCTTTGAAAATGATTGCTGTTTTATTTCTTTGCTTTGTATATATGTTATATTATACAATTTTTAAAAAGTTTTCAAAAAAGCAAAAAAAAATGGGTCAAGGACTTTATATTGTGTTTGTATTGTTACTGAAATGATTTAAGGCTTTGTGGTGTTGGAATGAATGTATTTTGTATATGGAAAGAAAATATCTTTTGGGGGTGGGGGGTCCAGAGGATGGAATGTGCCCGTTTGAAACTGTTTTTGTACCCCAGAAAAGCCATGTTCTTTAATCCCGGTTTAACATTGGTGAGTGGGATCTTTTTGATTAAGTTGTTTCCATGAAGATGTGACCCCCATTGAAGGTGGAGTTGCTTACTGGAGTCCTTTAAGAGGGAACCATTTTGGAAAAAGCTTCAGAGCCGACAGAGTCCACACAGCCAGAGACCTTTACAGATGCAGAAAGAAAATGCTTCGGGGCATTTTAAAGAAGCCAGGAGAGGAAGCTAGCAGCCATCACCACGTGCCTTCCCAGCTGAGAAAGAAACCCTGAACATTATCAGCTCTTTCTTGAGTCAAGTCCATCTTTTCCTGGATGCCTAAGTTTGGACATTTTCATAGTCTTAGAACTGTAAACTTGCAACTTAATAATTCCCTTCTTAAAAGCCAAAAAAAAAGTTCAAGCACTCCTGGGGATGAATCTGGCCCTGACAGCATGGGATTAACAATGTCTTCTGGACCAAAAGAAATGTAATAAAATAAGGCATCAGTGGCCAAGAGAGATCAAATAGTCAAGAGATTATTCTGGAGGCTACTTCTATGCAAGCTTCAGTTAGATAGTGCTAATTGCCATGGTTTGCTAAACCCCAACCAACATCACTCCTGTTGACTCTCAACAACACCTAGGTATTTTAGAACTTCACCTACTGTATGGGACCAAAGGAAGAGAGGTTTCCGTTGTCCAAAACCTAAATTCTCTATAGCACGTAATCTAATTCAACTTGTCCAACCCAAACAACCCAAACATCCATCATGGAGCCCAGAATAGTAATGAGGTCTTGTAATTCTGTGTAGCTTAATGTAATGCCCAGATACACCCCAGAGTATGTTGAGCAGATAATTAAAAAGTATTGGGAAAGTCCCTTGAGGAAAAGGAGAAAAAAAATATGACACTATTAAGCTTTACCACTGGGGAGACCCCTGATGATGTCTCAAACATTAGGGACTCCCAAGTCAATGGCCAAGCCCTTGACCTTGTGGCTTGCTCTTGTGAAGCTTATTTATGTAGCTGAGAAGCTATGTCTACCTATAGTTATGCCTAAGAGTTACTTCCAGAGGACCTCTTTTGTTGCTCACATGTGGACTTTCTTTCTCTAAGCCCAACTCTGCAAAGAAAATCATTACCCTCCCCCTTTGTGGAACATGACATCCAGGAATGAAACTCTCCCTGGCCACATAGGCATGACTCCCAGGGATAAGGCTCACCCTGGCACTATGAGACAGATGTTCTTCCTGACCAAAAGGGGGAAAAGTGTAACAAATAAGGTATCAGTGACTGAGAGAGTTCAAATAGAGTTGAGAGGCTATTCTGGAGGGTACTTTTAGGTAAGCTTCACCTAGATATTGTTAATTACCAGGGTTTGCCAAACTGCCAACCAAAACCATTCCTGTTAGCCCTAAAGAATACCTAGGGCCCTATCTGAGATTTTACAAAAATTGCACACACTAAGATTACTTTCAAGAAACCTACAGCCTCTAGATGGGTTCCTGTTCTAGTTTGCTAGCTGCCAGAATGCAATATGCCAGAAATGAAGTGGCTTTTAAAAAGAGGAATTTAATAAATTGCTAGTTTACAGTTCTAAGGCTGAGAAAATGTCCAGTCATAGGCATCCAGGGAAAGATACCTTGGTTCAAGAAGGCCAATGAAGTTCAGGGTTTCTGCCTCAAGTGAGAAGGCACATGTGAACACAGTAACAGTTTCTCTCTTGGCTGGAAGTGCACATGGTGAACACGGTGTCATCTGCTAGCTTTCTCTCCTAGCTTCTGGTTTCATGAAGCTCCCCGGGAGGCGTTTTCCTTCTTCATCTCCAAAGCGCTGGCTGGTGGACTCTCTGCTTCATGGTGCTACAGCATTCTCTGCTCTCTCTGAATCTCCTTCATTCTCCAAAATGTTTCTTCTTTTATAGGACTCCAGAAACTAATCAAGACCCACTCAGATGGGTGGGACATGCCTCCACCTAATCCAGTTTAACAACCATTCTTGATTAAATCACATCTCCGGGGAGATGATCTAATTACAGTTTCAAGCATACAATGCTGATAGGGATTAGAAGAAGAGGCTGCCTTTACAAAATGGGATTAGGATTAAAACATGGCTTTTCTAGGGTACATACATCATTACAAACCCACACAGTTCCTAAGACAGGTAAGTCCTGAAACCAGAGACACCAGCCTCTCCAAGAACATCAACTAGTTGCATCCCCCATCTGACATTATCCACAGCCCTTTCCAATATGTAAATCTCTTCTATAGCTATTATAATAACAAAGTTTCCAACGTACTTTGAGATTTACTACTTTTTTGTATATATATGTGCTGGTTTGAAAGGATGTATATCCCCTAGAAAAGCCATGTTTTAATCTAAATCCCATTTCGTAAAGGCAGAATAATCCCTATTCAATACTGTTTGTAATTAGATCATCTCCCTGGAGATGTAACCCGATCAAGAGTGGTTGTTAAATTGGATTAGGGAAGATGTGTCTCCACCCATTTGGCTGGGTCTTGATTAGTTTCTGAAGTCCCATAAAAGAGGAAACATTTTGGGAGATTCGGAGAGAGCAGCGAATGCTGCAGCATCACGAAGCAGAGAGCCCACGAGCCAGCGACCTTTGGAGATGAGGAAGGAAAATGCCTCCTGGGGAGCTTCCTGAAACCAGAAGCCAAGAGAGAAAGCTAGCAGATGACGCCGTGTTTGCCATGTGCCCTTCCGGCTGAGAGAGAAGCCCTGACTGTGTTTGCCATGTGCCTTCTTACTTGAGAAAGAAAGCTTGAAGTTCATCAGCCTTCTTGAACCAAGGTATCTTTCCCTGGATGCCTTTGATTAGAAATTTCTATAGACTTGTTGTACTTGGGACATTTTCTTGGCCTTAGAATTATAAACTAGCAACTTATTAAATTCCCCTTTTTAAAAGCCATTCTGTTTCTGGTATATTGCTTTCCAGCAGCTAGCCAACTGGAACAATGTGTTATATTTCACAATAAAAAATATTAAATGAAAAATAATAAATAGTAATAAAAAAGAATACCTAGGGCTTGGACAGGGACTCCATAGTTTCGTGCACTAAGTTTGCTTTCCTGTAACATATAATTCCTGAAGGGTTCCTAAATCAGATAAATCCTGAAACCCAGACAGACCAGCTTCTCCAAGATTATCAATTAATTACATCCCCCTATTTTTTAGTGTGGACACCCCTTCTCAACTTGAAAAAGTCAAAATGGGCATTGCCCAAAGACCTCTATAGATTACAAGAAGGATTAAAGGAAAAAGAGGAAGTATAACTGAGAAAATGGGATTTAACAAATGAGTATAACTACTGAATCACTCTATTAATATTTCTTCTGGCCTTCCAAGCAAAGCTAGAAGGAAAAATCTATATGGTGGGATGGTAGCCCATGACAAACACTTGTTGAAGTATGCTTTGAAAACTATTGCTTTTTTCTTTCTTTGCTTTGTATCTATTTTATATTTTGTAATAAAACATGTTAAAAAAACTGGGTCAAAGGTTTGAATAGACATTTCTCCAAATAAGACATTCACATGGCCAGTAAGTGTATGAAAAGATGCTCAACGTCATTAGCATTAAGGAATGCAAATTTAAAAAAAAAATGAGATACTGCTTCACCTCCATAGGCTATTATTTAAAAAATTGAAAATCACAAGTGTCCGCGACAAAGCAGAGAAATAGGAACCCTCATACATTGTGGGTTTGACCTGACAAAATGGTACAGCCACTGTGGAAAATAGTTTGGTGGTTTCTCAGAAAGTTAAACATTGGATTATCCACACGACCCAGCAATCCCACTCCTAAATTTCTACCCAAAATAACTGAATGCAAACTGAATGCGGGCAGATATCAGTACTATAATATTCATCACAGCAGGTTCGCAATTGCCAAAAGGTGGAAACAACCCCTGTGTCCATCAACTGATGAACGGATAAACAAAATGTGGTGCCTACGTACAATGGACTATGCATGTAGCTGGAAAAAGAAATGAAGTGCCAGTACTTGCTGCAGAACCTGTAGACAGGTTAAGCAGAAATAAGCCAAACACAAAAGGACAAATATTGTGTGATTTCTCTTTTATGAAATACTTAGAATAAATAAATTCATAGAGGTAGAAAGCCGAAGAGTAGTTATTAGGGGTGGGAGGAGGGGCAAACAGGGAGATATTGCTAAATGATATGAGTTTTGGTTTGGGATGATGAAAAGGGTCTAGAAATTGATAGTGGTGAAAGTTACACTGTACTACCAATGTATTTAATGTCAAAGAATTATCCACTTAAAGTGGTTAAAATGAGTTTTATGTTATATATATATTTTTACTACAAATAAAAATTAATGTTTTTAAAAACCCTCCCATGGCTCTGCGCCACCCCCACCCCCTTGGCCATACTCCTTCCTGTCTCTTTTTTCTCCCTGTGCCTTTGTCTAGTTCACTTTCAGTCACTGTTTAGGGTTCACTTAGATTTCACCTCCTCCAGGAAGCCTTCCCCTAAGCCCCAGGTCCGGTCCCATGTCCTTTCTGGGCTTCCAAGGCCCCCTCTCCTTTTCCTGTGTGTACATCAGCAGCTGCATCGGCAGGTTCTGGGTCTCATCCTTCCCTGATGCCCCTGGCACAGAGAAAAGTGCCCAGGGGGTATTTGTTGAGTGACTATGTGACCGATAGCCTGAGTAAGTATTGAAAGGGAGGTTGGTGGGTGGAGGTGGGGCCAGAGTGGGAAGGCCACAAGGCCTTTGTCTTTTATCAACCCTGATTGAAGAGTAGCCTGAGGCCTGCAGTCCCCAGAAAGGGCCCCAGGGAGCCCCTGCAAAGCCTACTTCTTCTCCCCCTGCCCTGACATGGGCTACCAATGCACTCACTCCTTTGTCTCATCTCTCAATCCTCATCTTGGTTTACAGGCAGCCCAAGACTCCCACTCCAGAACAGCTTCCCTCCTGGACAGCACTCTAACCAAAATCCTTGTTAAAGTTCTGGACCAGAAGCTGCCCTGGGCTGCCACCAGTTACCGGATGCTGACTCAGCCAGCAGTGTACTGGGGGTAGGTGCTATTATGCAGCCATTTTACAAAGGGGAGTTTATGCAGTGCCCCAAGGGGGGGCGTTGTTATCTAGTGGAGAAGCACCCTGAGAGCCTGTGCCTCTGAGTGGGAGATGGGAATTCTAGTCCTGGACACAAGTGGGCTCAGACGTGCCCCCCTCCCCCGGCCACCGGAGCCGCCACCACCCACCCCCAACACTCCCTGGTCCGGGAGACCCTAAGGTCAGGCTGGACCCAGCAGTGTTGGATCCAGCCCAGTGGCCCCCCAGCTCCTGGCAGCTCTGTGGTGGGCCCTTGCTGGCCACCAGCTCCCAACCAAACATGACAGGCTCTGCCCTGTCCCTATGAGGCTAATGCTGGAGCTGAGCAGGGCTGGCCACCTTGGTGACAGGAGTCACTGTCCTCACCCGTAAGTCATCTATCCAATATGCTCACAAGTATGTGCTGACCCCTAGATAGAGACACGAAACCCAGCAAGCAAAATCCATGCACTGTGTCTGATGATGACAGTGAATAAAGCACGGAGGGCCTCTCTGAGGAGGCAGCATCTAGACAAAGCCCTGAAGGAAGTGAGGGTTGAGCCCTGTGGATGTGGAAAGGAAGAGCCTTCCAAGCACAGGCCCTGGGGTAGGGGCATGCCTGGAGTGCTAAAGGAGAGCAGAGGCCCCATGTGACTGCAGTGGGGGAGCTGCGGGGAGAGAGTAAGGAGGTGACAGCGGGAGCGGTATGCAGACAATGCCACAAGACCAGGGAGTTGGATTTTACCCTGAGCCTGGGGGGAGTCACGGGAGGGTGCCAAGCAAAGCAGGGACGAGGTGGGACTTCATTTTTTGTTCGTTTTCTTTTTTTAATTGTGGAAATACATGTATAAGATTGTTCTAGTTTGCTAGCTGCCGGAATGCAATATACCAGAAATGGAATGGATTTTAAAAGGGAGAATTTAATAAGTTGCAAATTCACAGTTCTAAGACCATGCAAGTCTATAAAAAATGTCTATAAAAATGTCCAAATTAAGGCACCAAGAAGAGGTTACCTTCACTCGAGAAAGGTTGATGAGGTTCAGAGCTCCTCTCTCAACTGGAAAGGCACATGGCAAACATGGCACATCTGCTGGCTTTCTCTCCAGGCTTCTAGTTTCAAGAAGCGCCCCTAGGGGCGATTTCCTTCTTCATCTCCAAAGGTCTCTGGCTGCGTGGGCTCTCGTGGTTCTTGTCATTCTGAAGCTTTCTCCAAAAAATGTTTCCTCTTTTAAAGGATTCCAGTAAAGTAACCAGGATCCACCTGGAATGGGTGGGGTCACATCTCGCTCTAATTAACAGTCACAACTGGGCACGTCGCACGACCGTGAAGATAATCTAATCAAGTCTCCAACCTAAAAGGGCTGAATCGGGATTAAAAGAAAAGGCTGCCTCTGCATGATGGGACAGGATTAAACCATGATTTTTCTAGGGTGTATAATCCTTTCACACTGGCGCAAAGCACATCTTTCCCATCTCACCCGTTCCCAAACATACTATTCAGTGGGGTTAATCATATCACAGTGTGGCAGCCCCCTCCCTCACCACCATCCGTTACCAGAACTTTCCCATCTTCCCAAACTGAAACCCTACACCCTTGATGCACTAACTCTCCACGCCCCTCCCCTACCCAGTTACCCGTGGTCCACCTTGTGTCTCTCTGCGTTGGCCTATTCCAGCTAGTTCACAGGCATCATATCACAATGTCCGTCCTCTGGCTGTGTGCAGAGAGCCGTCTGTCTTGGGGCAAGGTGGCAGCAGCGAGGTGGAGGCTATTGCAATCCTCAGGGGAGCAAAGACGGTGGCTCGGCTCCTGTTGGCAGCAGTGAAGAGGATGAAACGCGGTCGAATTCTGGATACCTTTTAAAGATGGAGCCAACAGGATTTCCTAACAGGTCAGGCTTGGGGTAGGGGAGAAAGAGACACGTCCGAGATGACTCCAAGGTTTTTGACCTGGAAGGATGGAGAGGCTGTGTCTGAGTAGGGGAGCAGCAAGTCTGGGGAAGGCGGCCAGGGACTGGGTCTGGTCTGTGTTCATTAGAGATACCCACATGGCACCCAGGAGGACGTGGCTGATGCTGTCATCCCTGGGGGAGCAGCCCGCTCAGCTCAGGTGGGGGAGCTTCCTGGGCAAGTGACACACCCAGAGGGGCTGCAACTCGCGATGGAGGCATCAGAAACCACTGCCACCACCTGGAGAGATGGGGTGCTGGCCTGAGACCCAGGACCCTCCCCACACAGGCTCAGGGGCGTGTGGGGAAGGAGGGAAGGAGGGAAGTCTCCTGAGGACTGCTGGAATTCTCACCTCCTTGGAACTTTTCACTTGTCACCCTCATCACCTGTCGGCAGTTAATTTCAGGGGGAAACAGGCCGCTGAGTGAGAAGGGATTCCTTCCCAGTCCTGTCCCATCCTTCCCTTCACGGAAACCAGTCTCCCGTGGGTGCGCCACGACACCTGCTAATCTCCCATCAGTTCTCAAGCTCAGAGGCTCTGCAGCCCTGAGCCTTCTGCAGGCAAAAGTTATTTGGCTTAGAATTTAATGTCGCTTTATGTTTGGTCTCTCTCTTTTACAGCGATCTTGTATTTATGGCAAATCATGATAGAGATTGAAAGTTTATTTTTTGAATACATTTAAGCTGAAAACGGATTCAAATACATTTTATTGTATACCTTTCCTTAAAATGATTTAAGGTAATAAAATACCCAAGATAGTCAGTCAAACATAAAATATAAACGTTAATATAAAATATACAAATATTTGTAAAACCACAACATATTTAAAAATATATGAATATATTTTACATTTAAAATATAAATTATATACGCATATAAGTACATTTTATATTTAAGACATAAATCACCATATAAGATACATTTAATTACATGTAAATATATAATTTTATATATAATATAAAAATGGTAAAACACAAAAACATATACTATATTCAACAAAAGTATACAAATTCAAAAATGTGCAAAAAAGGTGGCAAAAATCAACACGGTGACTTAGAAGGCTTGGCCTTTGGGAACCAATTGCCCTGAAAAACAGCGCTGTGAGATTTTGCTTATGTTGATCCTTTTGTCAGAGGTAATTGCCGGGTCTGTTTTCACTCTTTGTAACATTTTGCTGCCTTATCTTTCTGGTCCCCGGGGCCTTTTCCTCTGGGAAACGGGGAGGGGCAGGATCCTCCATTTGCCCCCCCCCACTCCGCACCTCCACATCTCCACCCTCAGATCTCGCCAGGCTCCGAAGCGGAGGTCTCGTTGCCCACTAGGGGGCGTGTCCACACCGGCCAGCCTTGCACCTTCCCGGCACTTCCCTTTCTGCCCCGGTCCCCGGGCTTAGGAGCAGCAACGAATTTTGCCTTTTTGCCTAGGAAAGCTTTACCACGCCACGGCTGCCTCTTGCCTCTCGGTGCAGGATCTCATTTACCTGCCTCGACTGCCTAGTGGGGCAGGTACCAGCACTGTCCCCATTTCACAGATGAAGAAACTGAGACATAACAAAACCAGCAAAGGTCTCGTGATAAACGAGGGGCTGCTCCAGGTTGATGCAAAAATAGTGGGCACCGGGCTGGCCCCCCACCTCCACGGAAAAGCTTCCCAGCCTGTTAGGGAGCAAGCCAGGCCCCCCAGACCCTGGGGATTTACTCCTTCCTCAGAAAGGCTTAAATCAGACGCTTGGGAGAGGCAGTGCTTGAGGCAAAAGCCTGGCATTTCTGACATCAGAGGCGGAGGCCCCTCCTTGGACCTCTCAATAATGATAATAGCTATGGTCATACTTACTCTGGGCCAGACATTGTTCCATGCGCTTTATGGGAATCAACTCCCTTACTTCTCATAACAGCCCAATGATGTAGGCGCTTTTATTAGTCCCATCTTGAAGATGGGGACAGGGGCACAGAGAGGTGAATGGACCTGGGCCAGGTCACCCAGCAGGTCAGTGACAGAGCCGAGAGTCAAACCTAGAGAATTTGGCTCTACACAGGCCAGACGTGTATGGGCCAAGGGGCAGGGCTGTTGTCTCTTTTCCTGTTGGAACCTCAGGAGACACCATGGCAGAAGGGCCAGCTCCTCCTAGCTGTTTGGCATCTTGGCCAGAGCCAGGGAAGCTCCCCAGGGCCTTCTTAGCCCCCTGCCGCCCACTTGGTACCATCAGCCCCTGGTAGCATGCCACTTCTGCTAGCACACCCCCACTGATGAGAGGCTCACTCCCTCCTGGCAGCCCTGCTCTGCTCTGCTTGAGAGAAGCCTCCTTCTCCTCCTCACTCTGTTAATCCAACCTCCTGTGGGGCCGAGGGTTGCCCTCTGGACCCTCAGACCTGCCTGACCCCCACTGCTCAGGGCAGCACCAGGGTCCTTCAAAGTTGCTCTGCTTGTAGCCTCTCCTGCCATTCCGGACACAGTGGACTTCTCTGAGCTCCAAAGTCTGCGACTGTGGCCCAAGGGAGCTCAGAAGGTAGTTTTAGAAATTAACATGAAAACAGCCCTGCAGCCATGTGTGAATGCGTGCCACCGAGCTGGTGGGTCTCTGTTTCCACCCAGCCTCACCTTTACCCCCACAGGAGACCAACCCGGGTTTCCGGGGTCTGACTCTTTTAAATTTAGCTGCAGGAAAAAGCAGTTTGTGCAGGCCTGGAACGCTGAGACAATCAGCGACAGGAAAAAGTCATCCAAGGGGAGTTTTCAATGAATTATGGAGGCATTGTTCTTGCTTGCAAGGAGCCAGGCCTGCTAGTCCCAGCCCCTCTGACCCAGCCCAGGCCTTTGGGGCAAAACATTTGCCTGGAGCTGCCGTCAGGACAACACAATGTGGGCGTCTGAAGACGGTGGGGGGAGGAGGGGATACTGGAAATTCCCTGAATCCCAGCGATGGAAGAACCTTTCTTGAAAATCAACAGCAAGGGAAAACTAGCTGCCAGCCCAGGCGGGTGGCCCCAGGGAACAGGAGGAAGTCACAAGTGATATTTTGAGATATTTTCAGTCTGGTGTGATGCCGGCTGATTTTCCAAAACACGAGGGAGGACCGCAGGCTGATGGGGAAGGGGGGCAGAGTTGAGGTTGGACTGGGGCTGACCCGAGGTGGGGCCAGGCACAGGATGACCCAGTTGGAGCACTCTGCGGCTCTAGCCAGCCAACTCGCAGTCCTCTGTAGGCCCTGGAGCCCCCTTGAAGCCTTGGGAGGCCCAGGGGGATGCCTGTTAATCCAAAGACTGTTCCGGATCTTGTCTTGATGGGAGAACTTCAGAAGAATGCTGGAATTCCCCTGCACAGAAAGCCTGCTCGGTGGCCAGGCAGATCCTGCTTGCTCACCTCTCCTGACAGGGAGCTCACTACCTTTAGTGCAGCCCACCCCATTTCTGAAACAGTTCTGACTGGGAGAAACAGTAACAATCTTAATCGAGGGGACACACCAGTCAAGAAAACAGACAAAAACTCCTGCCCTCATAGAAGTGACATCCCCACGAGGGGATACAGATAAAACATGAAGCAAGTTTTATAGATTATTAGAAATCACAAGTGTTAGGGAGAAAATAAAGCAGGAAAAGAGGAGGAGTTGCTTAGGATGCAATTTGAGAAATAGGAGATGAAGGAGAAAGCTTCTCCTGACTCTGAGCTGGGATTTGCCTCCCTGGGAGCCCCCTGGATTAGCAATGGCATAGAATTAGTGGGTAGATTGGCCCTGTTTGGTCTAGGCCGGTGACCCCCAGACTGAAAAGCGCACAGGAATTGCTGGGAATCCTGTTACAATACGTGATCCATTCGGTCTGGGAATGGGACCTGAGAGCCTGTATTTCTAACAAAGCTTCCCAGAGAACTTGTTCATCCATTCATTCCACCAGCCAATGCCGCTGGCTGATCCACGGACCAGTTCTGAGGAGGAAGGGGTGAGGATCTTTGAACTCTCCAGCCACAGTTACCTTCTCTTCTCCCTCCTCTTTTCGCACATTTGCAAACAGCAGCTAACCAGGACCCTCAGAAATGACCCACCCCTCCCAAGCGCCAAGCCCTTTCCACATCCATCACACGGTCTGAGGGTGGTAACAGCCCAGACTATTATTTTCTTATTTTCTCGGACAAGTGAGGAACTGGGGGTCCGAGAGAGGAAGGAGCTATGGAGCTCTCCCCAGAACCCCCTGCTGTCAGTGCCCAGGTGGGCCTAGACGCCCGGCCACCAAGACCACCTTCCCCTCGCCCCACCCCGCACCACATCTCCTTGTCATCTCTCATCCATGTCCCCTCCTGGAGCCAGAAATCAGCCAAAAAGACCCTGCTGTGCTCCTGAAGCACTGTTTTCACTGCCACACTAAATGAGGGTCCTGCCAAGCCAGCACCCTCCTCCCTCCCTCAGCTCCCATCCACTCAGACTGGATCCAGGGAAGCCAGGAGGGAAAGGAGGCTCAGACAGCGTGAGTTATGGGCTCAGAGAGGCCCATTAGTCACTGAAGCGAGGGAAGTTAACTTGAGCTTATTAACTCTAAACGTTTATTATTCACATTGATCACCACAGCAGACAGCCCCCGCCACCCCCCACCCACCCAAAGCCGCCCGTCGCATTCTTATTTGCAGACTGAAGATCTGGGCTGAAGGTGCTTTCCCTGTTTCTGAGTCCCCAGGAAATGCACTCAGGGCTCAGGCAGGCTCAGCTGCTCTTTCGGGGCCCTGATCTGACCCGGGAGATCAGGGAGTCCTGGGATGGGTCCCCAGCTCCCGGCTGGGATCTGGGGACCCATGGATGGCACAATTGGCACCAGCTCCAACCCCAGGGCAATGAGGCAATGGCAGTGGGGCAGACTGGTGGTGAGGAGCCTGCTGACCTCTGGGTCTGCCCGGCTTGACTTCTGGCTGCGCCCCTCAGCAGCTGAGAGTGATCTTGTGCAGACTCAGAGACTCAATTGTGTCATCTATAAAGTGGGGGTGCATCCGTTCCTTCCACAGCTGTTTACGGAGTGCCTTCTACATGCCAGGCGCAGTCGGCCCTATGTTCCAGTGTAGGACCCTCTGGCCTCTGGGGATTTATATTCTGAACATGGAGTCAGATGGAAAGCAAATCGAATTAAATAAATAAACAAAATAATTTCACATCGGGGTGAGTGCGATGAAGAAACCCAAAACCCAGAGTCTAATTGGGAGGGCATTTGAGGGGGTGGCCAGTGAGGTGACATTTGAGCTAGACCTGAATGATGGAAGGGACAGCTGTGGGGAAGCCTGGGCAGGGGGTGGGGTGGGGGGGTAGCCAGGCAGAGGGGAAAGGCCCAAGCTCCTGGGTCAGGAAAAGCTCAGCGTGAACAATAATGCGACAGGAGTCCAGCTAGAGAGACAAAGCGGGAGAGAAATGGAGGCCAGATCAGGTAGGGTCTTGCAGGCAGGCCCCATTGCAAAGACTGCATTTTCTTTTAAGTGAAAGAGAGGAATCGCTGGGTGGTTTTTAGGTTGAAAAGGTCATCGAGGATATAATCCTGAACCGTCCTCTACAGCCCCCAGCTACTATGATGTTGGAGGCTAACTACTACCCCCTTCTCCCCACCCCCGCCCTCAGCTGTCAGAAGGCACCTCACCTGGAGCTATGCACCTCCTTCTCCAGAGAGCCCGGCCGGGTGGGGGTGGGGTCAGGCTGAGGCCGCTCTCCAGCCAGGACCAGAGCCTCGCTTGGCTTCTTTCTCCTGTGTCCCTCACTCCCCTGCTGAGAGCTCCTCTTCAATAATTCACATGCCCCTGGATCCCCGACTCAGGCTCAGCTCCCAGGGAGCCCGACCTAAGACACGCAGATGAGATGAAATGACGACTACAAAAGCCGAGCCTGCCGCCTGCCGCGCAGGGTGTCCTAGGGCGGCCAACCCAACTCGGTTTGCTCAGGACTTACCTGATTTCAGCACTGAAAGTCCTGCGTCCCAGGAAACCCCCTCATTCCTGCTCACCCTAGGGAACTGCTTGATAAGGTATTATCATTCATTCATTCATTCATCAAATGCTTCCTGGGTGTCTCCTTGCACCAGGCTCTGTCGGGGATGGGGGATGGGGAGGCACCCAGGGCTCCGCCTGCAGGGAGCTCACAGGTCAGACGCAGGAGGCAGGTGCAGGGTTGGTGGGTACACCTGCACCCGTGGCGGCTGCTGCGGTGGGTGGGGGTTCTCTTTGAAGGAGAAGATGCTGCACGGGGCATGGGGAGGGGGTGGTCTGGGCAGAGCACCCACCTTGGTGAGCTGTAATCTGGATGCACCCTGGCTTTGGGTCTACAAAGGCAGAGAGACGTTGTGAGAGGCAGTTTCCGGGTGGTGCCACTGGCTGTTCTCTGAGCTTCTCTGTGCCTTGGTTTCCCCATCTAGGAAGGTCTCGCCAGCTAAAAGCAAGAAGCCCGGAATGTCTGCAAAGTCAAGAACTCTTTGAGAGAGTTCTTTGAGAGGAGCTTTAGGAGGCTGAGCTGTCCTGAGTCTCTTGCATGTGTGTGTGTGTGCACGCACGCGCGCGTGTGTGTGTGTGTATGTGAGTGTTCTATGTGTACAGGGCGTTCTCCTGCAGGAAGGGTCTCCTGCATGTGTGTGGAGGAGTAGCTGTGAGTGGAGGGAGTCTCCTGGGGGGGGATTCTTTTGTGTGTAGTTGGGTGGGGTGGTACCCCATAAGTGTGGGAAGGCAGGGAATCCTTCTTCCTTTGACAGGGTGGCCTCTCACGTTAGGTGGTTGAGGCAGGACAGGGAACTGTCTCTGAGCCGGGTACCATACTGGTCCCTGAAGCTCTATGATGACCCAGACCAGTAGGCCCATTAGCTCCATTTTCCAGATAAAGAAACTGAGGCTCAAAGAGGTAGAGTGATTGGCCTAAAGTCACACAGCCAGTGGTGTGTGGTTGGTTCCAGTGCTGTCAGGCTCCACAGCCACTGAGCTAGACAGTACAATTAATTCAAGATGATAAGAGAGGCATTATTACATCTGTTTTACGCACCCCTCTGTTATTCTTTAATAGCCTCTACACTTTCCCGTATTACAGAGGGATTCATATTACAGAGGGACTGTAGAGCCAGTCTGCCTGGGTTTAGATGCCAGCTTCACTGGGCAGAAGCTGTGGGACTGGAGGCAAATTAATTAACCTCTCTGTGCCTCACATTCCTCCTCTCTAAAAGAGGAGGTCAGAATAGCACTTTCCCCAAGGAGTTCTTGTAAAGATGAAATGATTTAACATATGTAAAGCACTTACAACAGTGCCTGACATGTCATAAATCTCAGCTGTTATGGCTGTTTTTAGTATATGGCTTAGTAAAACACAAGTCACAATAGTAGAACATTGGAAGCAACCTAGGTGTCCAGCAATGGGGGAATTAGCTAATCAACCACAATTTGTCTATTTCAAGGACACCATAGTACTTAGGGCAAGGTGCTTTCAGTGGAAAGATAGGCAAATAGACTAATGCAACAGAATAGAAAGTTCAGTACCAGTACACGTAGAATCATTTGAATTATGATAACTGAGCACAGCAGGGAAAGGATGAGGCTTTCAATAACTGGTGCTGGGTCAACTGGCTATGCAGGTGGAGGGGAAAACAGTTATTGATCCCTACCTCACACCATACACCATTTCACTGAGAAGCCATCCACGTGGAGAATACTGGCCACGTGTACATCTGCACGGCACCGTGCATTTGAAACACGTAATACAGTAAGAAAACTTGAGAGCCTGGGGTGATGAAGCCACTGGCCACCAACCTTCCCAATATGTGCATGGACTCTGATGGGAAGCCAAAGTGAATCTCGGCAATGTCGGCAGCTTCATGGGAACGAACATTTTGGTCATGCTGGGCATCTCATGCAGTTGAGTGAAGGACATTATTTTGAAGGTAGCTCGCATGTCTCACCCGACCCAAGATAATTGCAGGAGAAGGAAGACGAATTTCAGGCAACAAGCCGTCAATAAGAAAGTTCCAATTTCCTTTGGAGAAGAAAGAAAACATGTTTTGTTGTCCCCCTGACCGTGAGATGGAAAAGAAAAAAAAATAACCAAGGGAAAAGTCACCCCACGCTTTCCTCGAGGCCGTGGGCCCCTACCATTGTGGCGCTGTAAGGAAGTCGGAGGTTGAGGGAGCAAAACATGTTTTCCTTCAGCAGGACATCTGTAGGAACTGTTGGAATCAATTATTGGAAAACACAAAAATAAAATAAACTTCAAGCCCATGGCCCTTCCTTCTGGGATCAGGAAAACAAAGGCCAGGGTTAGGGTCAGCACAGAACAGAGGGCAAACGTGCCAGGGAGGAGGCCAGGGTGCAGGGGAGGGGGCGGCCCTGGGAGGCAAAAGTCTTTCCGAGCCTCAGTTTCTCCCCCTGCAAATTCTTGATCTAGCACCCACTTCACAGAGTTGGGGGTAAACGTGCCATCTACTTCCTCCATAAATGTGTGTTTGGCTCCTACTCGGGGCCAGGCGGTGCAGGAATGCCGGACACTCTGATACGCCATCTTCCTCAGCAGTTGCACAGGGACTCACACACAGACGTCTAGTTTAATCTTAATTTAATGCTCTGCCAGCGCCATCTTGAAATTCATAATAATTGTTGAATAAGGGATGCCGTACTTTCCTTTTGCAGTGGGTCTCACAAATTATGCAGCCCGTTCTGGGTGTGAGGCGAGACCCGGTGATGCTGTCTGATTGCTCGCTAGGTATGTCTGGGTTTCTCTGGATCCCACTCAAGGGCGCTGGTAAATGGGAGTTGAAATGAAAGTGAGAGGAGAAGCTGGGGGATTATGGATACTGCTTCACTACCCACCCAGGGGCGTCCCAGCCACAATGAGCTCTTTGCACCTTTGGAGATGCTGCCACTGCCACTGTTTTGGGGGAAATCATCTTCATTTTGGTTTGGATAAAACCTTTGTAAAACACAGGAAAATGTCTACCAGCTAAAAGATGCCAAATCCTAATTGATTGTCTACAGTGTGGCAGATGCTTCTGCAATCATGGTACTTAATTATAGCACCTAACATTTATTGAGCAGTTACTGTGTGCCAGGCATCTGGCTAAGCACTTTAGGGCCATCGTCTTATTTTGCCTTCCTAATGGGCGAGGGTGGCAGATGCTCGAATGACCCCATTTTGTAGATGAGGAGATGGACACTCAGAGGGAAAGGGACTTGCTTGGGGCATGGAGCTGGTAAGTGGGGGGTCGGGAGTGGTGTGGGGGAAGGGGCTAGGGCTCAAACCCCAGTGTGTCTTCACGCTCCCATCCCAGACTCAGAGCTGCCAAAGCTCTGCCTGCAGCTTACCACGTGTAAATCTGTGAGTGCGATTCAGACACGGCTTCTGCCACACGTGCAAGTCCCCTCCCCGTATCCCATCACCTCATTAGAGACCCCAGGAGCTGGAGAGGGAGGCAGCTTGCAGGCAGTTCTTGTAGGGAGAGCAGTGTGTGTGTGTGTGTGCGTGTGTTTTTCCTGCAGCCTCCTCTCCGAGGACTTAGGTGCAGCCGCTGTGTGGGGGCCGTGGGGCACTGGGCGGGCGCCCAGAGTGGCAGCGTGTTTTAATGGTATTCCTGGACTAGACCTGACTCATTTCTCTAAGTGTCTGAGCTTCATGTGGGGGGAAAGCTCACCCCCAGTTATTGATGGTGCCATGACAAAGGGTCACACTTGGCTCGGCCGTCCCTCTCTGAGCATACTGCACAGATGCACGCATGCTTATTAAGCTAATTAATATGGTCTTTCCAGAGCCGCTCCCTCCCTCGTCCTCACGGGGCCTGCAGGAAGAAGGGCTCTCTACTCTGGAGAGTGAATGGGGAAAAGAAGGAGTCGGGTCTTGCATAAACTTCCATCCTTCCCAGTGTATCAGAGAAGGTAGTATTGTCATTCTTGCTGTGCAGGTGGGGAAACTGAGGAACACAGATATTGGAATGTGTGCAGAGGAGGTGAGGAAATGGCCAAAGAGCTGAAGCAGCTCGGCTTGGAGAAAAGCAACCTCAGGGGAGTGACCCCATTACTGTCCCCAGGTCTCCCTAGCATTGTCCCCACGGCAGCAGGAGCAGAAGGGTCTGGGTGTCTAGAGGGCAGAGCAGGAGCCTGGGGGGACTGGGAGCAGGGGAGGGGATTGGGGGTGGAAACCACATGGCAGGATTCTCAGACACCCAAGCTATTCCACAAGGCCTGAGCTCCCTCTCCCTGGGAGGATACAAGCCAAGGAGGGAAGTCGGACTAAACTTGTCAAGTCCTTTCCAGGGCTGCCACTCTCCCCAGCTCAGCAGGGCACAGCCACAAGCCTACCCCTTAGGACACTACTGTGCATTTGTTGAATTATTAATAATTAGCCTCTCATCTGATGAATCAGTTGGAACTGCAGTCCTTTTGGCTCTCAAAGGGTCCCAGTGCTTCCCTCAACCCCAGGCTCCACTCACCTTTTAATGAGGCCTTCGAAGCTTTAACCCAGTGTTTTCCAGAATAAAAAAATCCCAGTGCCAACCCAGGACAATTTTAACTCAGTGGGCTTGGGGCGAGGCATGGGAATCTGTATTTTTAACTAGCCCAAGAGATCCTTCTGATTGGGAGGTTTGGGTTCCAGTGTGGGCTGTGGACATGTTCGTGGGAAGAGATTTTTCAGAAAGTCAAATCATCCTTTTTCATCTGTGCACAAGTTTCCTTTTATCGGGGGGATGGAGAAAGGTGTAGGCTTCTGAGTCAGTCCTGGGTTTAATCATAGCTCCACTACTTGTCGGTGCAAGACTTTACTTCCTTGAGCCTCAGTTTCCTCATCTGAAAAGTGGGGATAAAGATACAACCTTTCCAGTGTGCTCAGCCCCCAATGCACTAAGTGTTGGTTCCTTTATAGGGTCAACATGTAATCCCCACTCTCTTCATCTCTACATCCCCGACTAACTCCTCTTAGGAGCTCGTTTCCAAGGAGAAAGACTGCCAGTCCCTGCAGGCTTGGAATCCTTTGCACTCCCTATGGAGGTGAGTGGAAGTTTGGTGATAAGCCCCAGGGATGGGAGATTCTCCCAAGACTCTTTATCCGGCATTTAGCAGATATCATCAGGAGCCCTTCTGTGCTGTGCATTGTTTTAGGTGCTGGGGAAGGAGCATCTAAATGAGCAAGACCCTCCTAGAGCTCACACTCCTGGAGCTGACACTCTAGCTGGAGAGACAGGAGGAAAATAAGTAAGTAAATGAGATGTTTCGCGATTTTGGATAAGTGCAAGTGCAGAAGTGAATTGACAAGGGGCTGGGGATGGAGAAATGGGTAAGGAAGCTTCTGAAAAAAGGTGACCTAAGTAGTGAGAGGAGCCAGCCCAGCTATCTGGGAAGGAGTTTTCCAGGTAGGGGGAACAACAGGTGCAAAGTTCCTGGGACTGGCATGAGCAAGGCAGAATCAGGGATCAAAGGGATGGCCAGTGCCAGTGCAACTGGAGCTCAGTGAAAAAGGGTATGAGGGCAAGAAGAGGTGAGTGAAGGACCCTGTCTTAGAGACGGTGGGCAGGAGAGCAGATTTATTCCAAGCACACCTTACAAGCACTTGCTGGGTGCCAGCTGTGCTGGGACTGTACATCATGGTGTCCTCACAGCAGACCTTGGGTATCAAGAAAGAGGGAGGGGCCATGTCCTGATGGGCCAAGCAGGGAAAAGGCTGGGCTTCCAAATGGTGCCAGCATTTGGACTCACAGGCTGCAGGGTCTCTGCCCTTCCCTACCCCCAACACAGACTTGGAAATGACAACCTGTCCCCATGACCCAAGTCGCTCCATGGTTAACAGGGCAAGCCCCCTACCCACCCAGATTTCTCCCCCCAGACATACACCTTTCAGAGCTGAATCCCACCAGCACCCGCACCCAGAGGGAACAGGAATCACCTGTGCCCTGCTTCAACCCTTCTGTGGCTCCACATTGCTTTGAGGAGAAAATCCAAGGTACTCTCGAAGACCTGCAAGTCCCTGCATCACCTGACACCTTGTACCACTTGCCCTCCAACCACCCTCTCTGCTCCTTGCTTTTGTTCAGATAGCAGAAGTCCTTTCCCAACTCTGGACCTTTGCATCTGCCATTCCTTCTGCCTGGGACACTCTTCCCCCAGATCTTCACATGACAATCTCCTTCTCACTCCTCCAGCAGCTTCTCCTTAGAGAGCCCCTCCCTACCACCCAGGCTGAAGAGCCCTCTATACACACCCACTCTCCATCCATCAACCATACCATTCTCAGAAATTAGCTTGTTTATATTTATTTGTATAATTGCTTGATCTGCCGCCCCCAACCATGACCTTCACTCCGTGAAGTATTTTGTTGGTGTGGTGTTCACTGCCATATCCACAGGGCCTGGAACAGTTCAGCATACAGTGAAAACCTGGTAAATATGTGTTGAATGAGCAGATAACCTCTGTAAATGCTCAAATAGCCCCCTAACGCAGGCACTCTCACAATCCCATTTCACAGGTAGAATAACTGAGGCCCAGAAAGACTGAGTTGCCTGTCCAAGGTATACAGCTAGCAAGGAGCTGAGACTTCAATCAAGTTAGTCTGACTCCAGATCCCAGGCTTGCACCATGCTGTACCTACTTAGCTCATGGCCAGCCCTTCATCCCCTCTGAGTTAACTTCAGGATTCTCATCTGCGCAATGGGTATAAAATCCCAGTCCTGCCTTTCTCTTGGGATACTGGTGAGCTTCGGAGGATGTCATGAGGCAGACTCGCCTTGTCACCTACACATGTCCACCAACCCAGGAAGGGTGGCTCTTGGCCAGACCAGCCCTCGGAAGGGTTAATGTGGCCCCTTTGTCCTGTGGTTGCCATGGGGATAGTTCCTGTCCTTCAGGAAGCAGGGAGAGCAGTTTCCTGTTTTGAAGAAGGCTTGAGGGTTGTTTCCCTCCAATCAGCCTGCCCAGAGAGGGGCAGGAAGCCTAGGGCCGGGCCGCCCCTGCTGTTGGGTGTGCGGTGGAGCCATGCCCACGCCCAGCCAGCCAGGAGGGGCTGTTGTGGAAATGCAGCCTCGGGCAAAAGACAAACAGGCCAGTGCAAGGAAAAAAAAAAAAAGACTGGCCGGAAGAGGGTGGCCCCTTCCTCCACAGACCTTGAATCCCACCCAGTGATAAAAATCCCACCCAGTGATAAAAATTCTGAGCCGGCCCTGCCCAGCCACAGACTCCCTTCCCCCAGAGCTCAGCCCTTCCTCAGAGAGTCACGGACCTGTGATCCCTCCTCAGCCAAGGCCTGATAAACAAAGGCCAAGTTCTCACCCGGCCCATGGGACCCCTGCCTGCCCTTCTCACCCCGCACACAAGACACCTCAGCCTATATGGGATACTGGCTCCCAGTTCCCACCCTCACCCCAGGACCAAAGCATTGCCCTTGACCGGCAGCTCCTTTCCTGCTCCCCTCTCCTTGTGTCAGTCCTTCTGGGTACAGGCCTGCCTCCTCCTGGAAGCCCTCCCAGCATGCATTAAAGTCCCTGCAGCCCTGGGTCAGGAACATTCAGTTCAGGCCTAATCTTCTTTCATTGGACCCTTCCAGCCTCTTCAGGTCATCCTACCTCCATTTGTGTTCCTCTGACTCACCTACCACTCAATACCATCATGGTCTTTCCACGCAGGTCTGACCATGTCTCTCCCATATACTCTTTTGGGAGAGACATGGTCTCTTTTTTGACTCCCTATCAACTGTGGGATAAACTCTTTGGCCTACCTCTGGGGGAGCTTTGCCCCACACAGCCCCCATGCATTGACTACAAGACACTTCTCACCATGCCCAATCCTGCCTTCCTCTTCTATCCCTCCAGGCACTTGCTCAGGCTGTCCCCTCTACCTAGAATGGCCACCGCTACTCCTCCACCTGGAAAAGGTCACTTGGTCTTTAAAGCCCAGCCCAAATGTCACCTCCTATGGGAAGCCTTCCTGCCTGACTTCTGAGCCAAGGCATGATTCTCATTTCCTCTAACTGCCTCAGCTCAATTCAAGCCCCTACTGTCACTCCAGAATCCCACTCTATCACTGTCAGCTGACCCCAAGTCCTTTGCTCTGATGGGACTGTGAGCTTCTCAAGGACAGGAAAAGTAAAGAGGGAAAGGCAACTATTTAATCCTCCCTGAGACCTAGGAAGAGGTCTCACTATTTCCATGTTATAGAGAAGAAAATAGAGGTGCAGCGAATGGCCCTGCCCTGGACCACAGTCAGTGCATGGTAAAGCTGGGGGTCTCTAGGACCTCCCTCCTCCTTCTCCTGCCTGGCCTGGGCGATTGCAGGGTGGGTGGTTACAGGGGGAGATGCTTGAGCTGAACTTATCTGCAGTTCCCCCCACCAATCTTGGTGGCGTGGGAAGGAAAGGGCAGCCTTGTTAGAACTCCATCCACCCCGGCAGGTGTCTGGCTTAGATTTGTCCTCCCCTGGAGCCAGGAAGGCAACTTGATTATTTTCCAAGGGGAAGATAAGCTCCAGTGGCTGATGATGTCACAGCCATGGCACTGTGGGGCAAACAGTGCAGGACTGCTGGAACTTAGGGTCAGCTGCTGAAGAGGCTGCAGGGCTGGGGTAATTTTCCTTTTAATAATATGGTTGTTGTTTTTTATCTTTAACGACAAAAGGCAAACCTGCTTCTTCTGGAATACTAGGCAGGAAGGCTTCCCAGAGGAGGTAAGGAGTGGGATGGCAAGGCAGCCAGCAGTGGGGCCCCAACTTTACAGAAGAGCTCTGGTCTTGGAGGGAAACAAACCCTTGGTTGTCACCCACTTGCCCTCCTGAGCTGGGGTAGGGAACTCCACACTGCCTCCCTGTGCTTACTGCTGGGCCCAACCCCACCACCAACCCTCCCAGCCATCCCAGGATACAGCAAGTGCTTAATAAATGCTCTCTCCTGTCTCTCACCTGCCCTGATGGTGAGGCTTGTGTGCCTCAGTTCCTGGGATGAGTTTTATTTGCTCGTAAATATTTATGGAGCACCAACCATGTACAAACATTTAAATAAGCATGATCATTTATGGAGCACCTCCTGTGTCCCTCTCCCCTGCTGAGTGCTTTCCGTGTTCCATGATATACCTCATTTAATGAGGCAGACTCTATTATCATTTCCATTTTACAGGGTCAGTGTGCTGAAGTGGGTTAGAGAGCTGGCCCCACCACTTACAAGCTGTATATCCCTGGACAAATGTCTTAGCCCCTCTGCACTGTGATAGACTTCTCCGTAAGATGGGGGTTCTAATAATGGCTCATGGGTATGTTGAGAGGATTAAATTTTTAATAAATGTGAAACACTTGAGTGCACCTAATAAGGCCTCAGCAAGCATCAGCTATGCTGATTTACAAATAGGGAAACTGAGGCTCGCGGACACAGGTCAGTGTTTTTCCCAATCACTGCATTCTACTGCCTGTTTGCAATGTCTGGTCATGGCCTCTTCTGCATGGGCCCACAGAGCTTGGAGTGCTTTTCTGGTCTTGGATAACGTGGCCACATCCAACTTTGGTGCCAGCTTAGCACTTTGCTGAGGCTTTGGGCAGGCAGGAACAGACGGCTGGGTTTTAGCTGTTTTAATAGATTTTCAGCAGTTTAAACCTGATCCACGTGCAGGGATGTAATTAATCCTCCTTCTTGATCTGTTTACATTGTGTTATGTGCATGTGTGAATGAGAGGTATGGGGGACATGGTTTTTAGGGAAGTCTGGGGGTCTTAAATGGCCCAGTGACAGGAGACTTTGATTTCAGAAGCCCCAGGGAACCCATCATTCCCACAGCAGGGATCTGAGGCATTGGAGTAGGGGATGCAATGACTGTGGTTCCCCCAGTGATGCTCTCATCAGACCGATGGGTAATGAATTGACTCTTGCGTTGCCGACTTCCTCAGACAGTGTGGGAACTCTGGAGAGCTCAGAGTGATCCTGGCCTGTTTGCCCAGTACTTGACTCAGTGCCTGGCATACAGTTGGCACTCAATGTAATCGAGGAAGGAAGGAATGCCCAGGAATGTCCTGATTCTGCCACTGTGACCTTGGGCAATGGCAGTATAACAGTGAGTAACACAGGCTTTGGAGAGAGACAGACTTAGTTTTAGTCCCAACTCCACTAGCTCTGAGACTTGAGCGAGCCTCTCAATTCTTTGACCCTCGGTTTTCTCATCTGTAAAATGGGCATAATGATAAAATCACTTCATATGGTCATAAGAAGTATGCAAAGGGCTTGGCACAGAGAAAGCACTCCATGGATGTTAGTTACCAACATTCATTGTCATTTCATGGCTTTTGCTTTCCACAACCTCGTGTCTGGTAGAGGACATCCAAGTTCTTTTTATCCCAAGTTCTTCAGGCTTTGAGACTCAGACCCGGCTGTTTCTTGGATGTATCAGAATTACAGGGACAGTTTCCTGGCTCACCTCTTCTGATGCTCCTGCAGACGTGAGCTGGTTTCTCACCATGAAGTTGCTGGTTGCTACAGGACATTTTGATCAGCCAAATAGAAAGAAAGAAAGGAAGGAATGAGGAAAAAAAAAAAAGGAGAAGAGAGGGAAGCCCTGCTCAGGGAGGCCTGACTCGTGCTAGGAATCTGTCCCCCACCCTGCCAGGCTCCTTCAGGAAAGGGAAAGGAACCTCTGCCCTCAAAACATAAAGCAAGAGAACACAGCCATTCAGGTGAAACAAGTGTTTTTTCAGGCTCCGTGTGTTCAGATTTTGGGCCTGGATGTCAGGAGATGTGGACTCTGACAATGGCTGGGGCCCTGACTCACCATAGGGCTGCAGGCCCATTAGCGTCCCTCTGGGCCTCAGTTTCCCCATCTGTCATATGGGCATAACATCTATCCTTGTGGCTTAGAGTTTGCTGAAAGGAAGAACCAAGATGATGAGAGTGATTTGGAAAATGTGAAAAACTGGGCAAACATTTTTGCCATCATGAAGAAGACAGCATAGCCTATAAGTTAAGAACTCAGACTATGTTCTCAGAGAGGATGGAGTGTGAGTGCTGGCTGGGTTATAAGGGCAGGTTATGTACCTTCTCTTGGCCTCAGTTTTTCCACCCAAGAAATGGGGGTATAATAACTTCTGTATAAGAGTAGTGGGGAGAATATACATTTGAAAGGCTCAAAAACAGAGACAGTGAAGATCATTATCCCCACACAGTTGCTTCTTTTTTGAATATTTATAGTCATTCCAACCTCCTAAAGTTAGTATCTGTGGCTCAGTTTCTTAAGGACAAAGCAAGGCCAACCTCCAGTATTAAAATCGGATGCTTGTAAAGCCACACAGTCTTTCACATCCATTTTTCTCTTATTAGAAAAAGCAAACAAAGGGATAAGCGTTTCAACTTCACAGCCCATCACTCTGCACCACCATGTGCCGTCAGCTAAACAAGTTTGGACCTGTGCTTTTTCCCAACTGGCTGTGGTGCTATTATTTTTTAAATAGGTTTCGCTTAGTTGCAAATCCCAAATTCAATAGTAGTGGAAAGGGTTTAGCAAAGAATTGAGGTCTATTCCTGTCCTCTCGTCTCTCCTACACAGGCTCTAAGGCAAAAGGTACCATTGGCCATTGATTAAATTATCTGAGCCTCCCTCTCCTTTCCCTGCTCCAGGAGTGCTACGTTCTTTTATTTTTCTTGCTAACTCTCAGAAACAATCTCAACTCTTGAAAACCATATTTTCTTTTTTCCCATCAAATACTGAAGCTATTTATCTACTCACTTCCCCATTTGGATCCAAATTCAAACCCAGACACCTCTCCCACCTACTCTACCACCAACCTCACCAACACTTCCACCTTTTCTAGTACCTCCTCAACTAACTCCACCACCTCTGTCACCTGTTATCTCCACCATCTATATCATCTTTACCACCTCCACTACCTCTAACCCACCGACACCTCCACCACCTCTACCTCTACCACCTCCACCACCTCCACCAACTCCACTTCCACCACCTCAACCAACTCCATCTCCACCACCTCCATCAACTCCATCTCCACCACCTCCACCAACTCCATCTCCACCACCTCCACCAACACCACCTCCATCAACTCCACCTCCACCACCTCCACCAATTCCATCTCCACCACCTCAACCAACTCCACCTCCACCACCTCTACCTCTACCATCTCCACCACCTCAACCAACTCCATCTCCACCACCTCCACCAACTCCATCTCCACCACCTCCACCAACACCACCTCCATCAACTCCACCTCCACCACCTCAACCAACTCCATCTCCACCACCTCAACCAACTCCACCTCCACCACCTCCATCAACTCCACCTCCACCACCTCCACCAACTCCATCTCCACCACCTCAACCAACTCCATCTCCACCATCTCCATCAACTCCATCTCCACCACCTCCACCAACTCCATCTCCACCACCTCAACCAACTCCACCTCCACCACCTCCATCAACTCCATCTCCACCACCTCAACCAACTCCACCTCCACCACCTCTACCTCTACCATCTCCACCACCTCAACCAACTCCATCTCCACCACCTCCACCAACTCCATCTCCACTGCCTCCTCTACCTCTACACCTCTACCACCGCCATCCATCCCAATATCACCACCCACCCAACCTCCTTCCTCTCTCCTACTACCTCCTCCTCTACTTCTCCCACTTCCACCACTTCTATTACCGCACCACTTACAACTCCACTTCCTCTTCTGCTACCCCCTTCACCTCCAATACCACTTTTACCACTTCCCACACCACCTCCATGACCCCCGATAGATCCATGAAGTTTATTAAGAGCCTGTTAAGTAATGCAAAATATGGCCATAGCTTTTCTGTTTCAGAGGCAAAGGTTTTTCTCTAGAAAAGGCTGGAAGTCTAAAGACTCTGTGGCTCAGAGATGGAAAGGACACTTGACAGGATCAAATTTAATTCCTTATTTTGGGGGAAACTGAGATCTACACTATGCCCTTGCCTGAAAGTATCCATCATCCAATTCCATAGGGTGGGCATTAAAAACAATGATAAAACTTGTAAACTTGGTTAGGTATGTGAAAGTACCAGGGGAGTGCGAACATGCTGTATAATATTTTTCATAATGACAACAGCAAATGAATCGGTTCATGTAAAAATTCATATTGGGCCTTCACTCATGTTATGTATTTTTAGTGAACATCTAATATGCACCAGGAATTCTGCTGAGTGCAGGTCCCCAGGTATCTAGAAACCTACCAACCATCCAAAAATGTATTGATAAGGAGACAGAGCTCTCACCTCATTGGGAATCTGGGGAAACTGTGATATCCTTTCTCTATGTCAGCACACCTTGGCAGCACATCTGGCCAAAAAGAAACAAGGAGGTGTTTCTCCAGCTATACTGTGCATATAAATCATCTGGAGATCTTGTTCCGGTGTGGATTCTGATTCAGTAGGTCTGGGGTGGGCCTGAACTTCTGCATTTCTAAGAAGCTCCTGGGTGGGGCTAATGCTGCTGCTCCATGAACCTCGCTTAAAGCAGGGAGGTGCTTCATTCATGCAATGAAGACATCTGATTACCTGGGACCAAATGGACTAAAGTCTGCATCAACGATCTCTAGGTTCAGGGAGACACAGCCAAGGCTTTGAAATGCCTCGTTTCCATTTGGAATTATGCCTCGGTGCCAAGACCCTAGCATTGCCTCTACCTCTCTCAGTCCCAGAAAACCCAAAGTGATCCCAGATGGTGGTTTGAACCAATATCTTAAGGTTTTATTCCAACACATATTTTTAGAGGATCCACTAAGGGCTGGGCCCTGTTGCTAGGGGTCAGGGCTGCAGGGATGAGCTGGGCAGATGCAGTCCCTGCCCTCCCAAGTCATCAGCTGGCAAAGAGTCATTTCTAGGCTTTTCTTCCCCATTTGATGGAAAGGAAACGATGTGGAGGGGAGTGGTGGTAGAGGGGGAAAGGAGTGTGCTCCAGGTTTTCCTCCCCTAACCCCTACATCATCCAGCCTAGAGCTTTGGATATAGTAGATACATCGGCTAAATTACCCAAAATGAATTAGAATCTCCCCTTCCACACAGCGTGCTGGAATTGCTGAAAACCCAAACCCTGGCACTTAGTACACTCACAACAAAACTCCTAAATGACTGAGCCACTTGTTGAGCTGGGTGTTGGGTACACAGAGATGGATGGGCAAGGACAGCAGCAGGGTCAGGAAATTCCACGCTCATACTTGGCTTATTCAGTTTCCTCAACTGGAAAATGGGAAAAATTTTTGATACCAGTTTCAGAGGGTTGGGGTGAGGCTCAAATGAGTCAACATGCAGGGACAGTGTTTGGCACCATGCCAGGCGCACAAGAGGTGCTCAATAAATGTTAGCTGCTGTTATTTATGAAAGATGTGATCCTGACCCTCAGCACGTCACAGCTGCTGAAGGAAGTTCTTGATATGGCATTAAAAGTCATCAGTCTCCTGGCAATGTGGGACAGAAATCCTACAATGAGCTGAGACTCAGCATCAAGGGATTGAGAAAACCTTCTCGACCAAAAGAGGGAGGAGTGAAATGAGACAAAATAAAGTGTCAATGGCTGAGACGTTCCAAACAGAGTTGAGAGGTTATCCTGGGGGTTATTCTTACGCATTAAATAGATATCACCTTGTCAGTCAAAATGTAATGGAGAGGCTGGAGGGAAATGCCTGAAAATGTGGAGCTATGTTCCAGTAGCCATGTTTCTTGAAGATGATTGCATGATGATGTAGCTTTCACAGTGTGACTGCGTGATTGTGAAAACCTTGTGTCTGATGCTCCTTTTATCTACCTTATCAACAGATGAGTAGAACATATGGAATAAAAATAAGGGGAACAAATGTTAAAATCAATTTAGATTGAAAGGCTAGTGATCGATGAAAGGGAGGGGTAAGGGGTATGGTATGTATGAATTTTTTTCTGTTGTCTTTTTATTTCTTTTTCTGAATTGATGCAAATGTTCTAAGAAATGATCATGATGATGAATATGCAACTATGTGATGACATTGTGAATTACTGATTATATGTAGAACGGAATGATCATAAATTGAGAATGTTTGTTTCCTGTTGTATTTTTTTAAAAAAATTTAAAAATTAATAAAAAAGAAAAAACAAACAAAAAAAAGCCATAGGTCTTTCCTTTCCACTTCTCCAACCCTCTCTGAGGCCCCCCAAGAGCTCCTAGGCTTCCCCCATCCCAGCATCTGTATCCAGGTAGAGGTGGCAGAACTATCTGCCTACGTCTGTTCAAACCAGTCAGTCCTGGGAAGGTGCCGGCAGGTGTGCCTTGAGTGAAAAAGAAAGGCTCCTTGTCAACCAGGTCTCCTTTTCCATGTCACTTCCAGGGAAGCCTTCCTCCACTGCCCATGCTCTACTCCAGTGGTTCTCAAACTTTGGGTTGGTAAAAAGTCTGGAGAGGGTACTGAGAATCTGCATTTGCAACAATTTCCATGCCGGGGGAGGCACACCTGGAGAGCCACTGCTCTACCTCATTACCTTGGTTTATTTCCCTCAAGGCACTTATCACCATCCGAAATGTTATTTTTCATTTATTTGTCTTGCGTCTCTAGCGACCTCTTTCTATCTAAGCTCTTTGAGGGCAAGAATGTGAGGCTGTCTTGTTCCTATGCACAGTGCCTAGCATAGGACTTAAATGTCCGAGGTTGAAAATAAAACCCAACTCGCCGGCCTTCCCCGGCCAGCGGCCTCATCCCTTGAACCTCGCGCGGCTCACCAAGTCCCCACGGCCACGGCCCCTTTAAATGTTCACAGGGCTGCCTCGCCCCTCGACTCCTTGGATCCCTGACTGAGCAAAAAGAAAAAAAAAAAAAAAAAGAAAGCAAAGCTTCCTCTTCGGAGCGGGAGGAAACGTCTAGGAGGGGGAGCCGGCAGCGCGAGCAGCAGCGCGGCGGCCAGAGCGCAGCGCTCCCCACGCGGAGTCCAAAGCAGACGCGACGCCCGGCGCTGCCCCGGCCGCGGCCCCGCGCTCGCGCCCCCTCCCTTCCCCGCCCCCTCCACCCGCGCGGTCCCGCCCCCGAAGGCTCGCGCCCTACGCCCCCCATTTGCCCTGCGCTCCGCGCGGACTCCCGAGTGGACGCGTCGCCGCGCGCTGTCCGGGCCGCCGCCCCCGCACGCTCTGCGCTCGCGCCCCTGCCCCTCCCAGGAGGCTCGCGCCTCGCGCCCCCACTTACCCTGCGCGCCGCGCGGAGTTCGGCGCGCGCCGGGGGGCGGGGCGGGCGCGAAGGGGTGCGGGCCCCGCGGGGCGGCCATGGAGTAAGGCGGCGCGCGGGATCGCGCTCGGACTGACCGACCGACGGACGGACGGACGGCCCCGGGCTCCGCGCGCTGGAAGATGAACAGCGCAGGTAGGAGGGTCCGCGCGCCCTCAGACGCCGAGGAACGCGCGCGAGGGTTCCCGGCCGGGCGCTCCAACTTGGAGCCCGTGGGGTGCCGGGCGCGAGCTGCCGAGAATCCCCCGATTTACCCACCCTACGAGGCCTCGGCCGAGGTATGGGCGGGGTCACCTCGCCGAGGAGACATCCTGGTCTCGAACGCCCCCCGAGCGAGGGTCCCCTCAGCAACGGAGAAAGACGTCCCCTTCGCAAAAGCTAGTTGGCCGCGCGTTCTCCACACCCCGAACTCCACACCTCGGGGTCCCCGCGGAGCCCTCGTGCGCCCACCCGGCCTCTGGGACCCGTCCGGAGCTTTCCATCACACCGGGGTCTGTTCCTAGTCCTCCGGGACCCGGCCCGCCCTTACGCAATTCCTCGTTCGGTTTTCTCTCCCCGGCCCTCGGGACTTGGAGCTCACTCTCCGAAGGAGACTAAAAAGCCCTTAATTATTTTCTCCGCAGCACACCCCACCCCTCGCAGAGCCCTGGCCCGGGGCCGCCTTTGTGCCTCCCCTCTCCAAGGACCCAACGCCAAGCTCTTGGCCCAGGCTGAGCCACTCTCCGGGCGGGCGCCCCCCACCCCCAATCCCTCGGGTCCCTGCTCAGGAAATCTGATTCCCCCCAGCTCCTCCGCCAGTTCGGGGATTCCCTGAACCCAGAATGGGTTGGGAAAGAAGCCTTAGTGATGGCTCCAGAGGAGTGCCATTGAACAGATTTAGAAACTGAGACTCAGAGACGGGCGGGGCCTGGAACCCATTTCTCAGTCAACGGGAAGGGCCGAAAGTTCCCTCAGAAGCTGAGTTTGCAAGGAAACATTTCCAGCGAACTTCAGCTGCCTGCCAAGAAGGCATCGCCACTCTTTTCTCTATTTCCCTTAAAATTTAGCAGAAGGCAGCCCCCACCCTGACCAACCCCTGTCCAAGCCTTACTCCAAAACACACATCCCTAAAGAAACAGGAAGCCACCATTTTGGCTGTCCTGGAACCATATCCTACCGTCCTGTGAGTATGTGTGTGTTTTATGGGGTTTCATTGTTGTTGTTTCTCTTTTTAAATGTTTTTAGTGAAAAAAAAAAATCGTTGTCTTGGGAGTGAAGTGCGGGCGGGAGACATTGGCTGGACTGATCTGACAAAGGAGCCTCTTGGGGGACGTGGGAGTGTGGTAGCCGCATCCTGTGTCCAGGCCCTTTTGTTATGGTGCATGTGGACCCTTGGCATTTAGTGTGGGTCCTCAGATCCCAGGAGCAGGGTTATACCGCTTTGTGGGCATGGAGAAGGCTGGAGGAGGGTGGGAGCCTCCCAGCCAGCTGCACGCTGCTTGGAGAAAGGGGGCCTCCGGCTTGAGCAGCCACAGCCTGGATGGAGCCAGGCTAGTTTTTTCCGACACCCCTAATAAAACTCGGTTTTAGAACAATGGTGAGAGAGTTTCCAGTTTCCCACCCGGTTCCCTGCATGAGACTTGGGTGAGCCCTCCTTCCTCTGAGAACTGGGAGTTGGAGTGAATCAAAGGAAACTTACAGACAGGTTTGGTCCCAGGAAATCTTAGCAGTTACCGCTCTTGGATCTGGCTGTCTGATACTGGTTTCCAATATAAGCCCAGTTACTCTTTCAGTGTGGCCACGGTGCTAGCACCCTTTTGTAATGATTCCCCGTTCAGTCATGTAGCATAGTGGTTCACAGATTTGTGGGTTTAAATCTCAGATATTTAGTCATGTGACCTTGAGTAGGTTTGAATCTCATGATATTTAGTCATGTGACCTTGAGTAGGTTTATTAACCTCGCTGTGCCTCAGTTTCTTCATCTGAAAAATGGGAGTGATAAGAGCTTTCTCATTGGATTTTCATGACTAAAAATAATTCATGTAAGGTGCCTAGAACAGTGCTGGGCACATTAAAAGTAACCAAAATAAAACTAACTTACTATGAATCAGGTATGACTTTCAAGAGTTTTCCTTGTATCAGTGTATTTAGTTTTCACAGTAACCTTACGAGGTGAGTATTATTTCTGTTCCCCATTTTATAGATAGAAACACTGAAGTTTTGGGATTTTGTGGTCACTTACTTAATATAAGGGGCTGAGAGAGGATTGAAACTCAGACTGTGCAGTTTGAGATGCTTTTTTTAATCCAGTGCCTAATATTTAGTAGGTACCCAGAAAGTGTTTGATTATTGACTTTGCTAGGCATCTTACATCTATTATTTCCTTCAAACTTCTTAACAACCTTATGAAAAAAGAGTATTTCTTCTATCTTACCAAAAAGGAAACTGAGACTCAGAGAGGCAAAATGATGTGCCAGAGCCACATAGCCAGTGAGTAGCGGAACTGGGATAGAATCCAGAGCCCTTGTTCTTCCCAGTAGCATGCTGTCTTCCCACTAGGTGCCCTGTTGTGGATCACTGGATGAGGTTAACAGCAGCCTAATTAGAAATCATCAGGCTTTGGCTCGTGCATTCCAGCAGGTACCCATGAATGAAAGTTAAATTAAGATGCAATTGGAAGGTGAAATTGGAAGATAATTACTCTTGGAACATATGGTTATGAGAGTTTTAGGGGGAGTGTAGTGAACTGTGGTGGAAGCAGATTCCAGGACTGAAGTATTGGATATTTCGGGCCATCATAAGAAGAGCCATATATATAGTTGGCCAGAGCAGAAGGTGCTTGCTGACTCTTGGGTCCAGTGCTCTTGCTTTACAGATGGGGGAAACCGAGGCTCAGGGAGGAGAGGGGACTTGCCCAAAGTCACATTTTCAGTTAATGGCAGAGCTGGGAGTGGTCAGGATTCCTGACTCCCAGTCCAGTGCTCCTCCCAATATCTCCTCTAATTGAATCAGTATGTAGATGACAGGGGAGCAACAAGCATGAATGTGTGAGTGACAGATATTTAATTAAAATAGAGAGGGAAAATACAAACTGATAGCAGGGGGGATGGCTGGAGATAATTTCTATCACCAGAAGCTGTTAAAAATCTCTTCCCCCTGTCATTGTGGTCCCCCCTCCACCCGCTACACCCTCCCAACCCATCCCCCAGTTAACTCTTAGCATCTTGGCTTAAATGGTGTTCTCCATTTGAGTTGACTTAAGACATAACAAATTTCTAGGAGGTGCTGGCAGTTGGTAGCTCAGGGTGAAGAGGGTATGACTTCCAGGGTCTGGGATTATAGAGAGAGGGGGGATGTTCATACAGCAGGTAGAGCGACTCAGAAGAGTGCAGAGGGCCCACTGGCCACTTCCACTCTGGGTTTTTAGGCGTTCAGAGGATTTAGCCTAACCCACAGGGAGGAAATCCCAGCTCTGATTTGTCCTGTAATTTCCCCCCCTTCCATACCCTTAGTCTGCTATCTTTATCATACCCCCAAAATGTTTTTGCTTTTGCCTGCCTCTGGGCCTCTGCACATGCTATTCCCTTTACCTGGAATGCCCTAGCCCCAACTTCTTTGCTGATTGTGAAAATCCTCTGTGTCTTTCAACCTGTATGTTGATGTTATCTGATCCCTCAGTCCTTTCTAGGCAGGTTTGGTTTGGGACCCAGGTAACCTTATACACTGAGGTCAGGGCTATATCTTTTTTTTGTTTTTGTTTTTATTTTGAGACAAGGAGAGAGGTGGGCAAACCTGGAAGCTCATACTCTCTTGATGTTCTTAGCACTTCACAAGTATCTCCTCCCCAGTTTCTGGTCTGACTCCTCATTTCATTGGAGGTGCCAGGGCTCCCTTTTTGGTCTCCTCTTTTCTCTGACCACAGTCATTCCTTTGGTTATCTCCCAGGCTTATGTCCTAAATTCCATCCATATAGTGGTTACCTCCAGCCAGACCTCTGCCCGGAGATGGGACATCCAAGTGCCTTGTTGACATTTCTTCCTAGATATGTGGTAGATAGCTCAGCTTTAACATGTGAAAAACTGAAATCCTGTTTTCCATCCCCATCCCCTGCATCCTTTCCCCTCTCGATGGCAACTTCACCCTTATAGTTGCTCAGACCCAAAAACTTGGCATCGTCCTGACTTCCCTGTTTCTCTTATACCCCATGACCAAACTGTCAGCCAATGCTGTCAGCTCTGCCTTCATATTCAAAATCAGACTCCTTCTCACCACTTCTCTCTCAAGCCTCCATTGCTGGTCTCCCTGCTTCCATAGCCACTACCCAACTTTATTTTCAGTGCAGCAAAGAGTGTGTGTGTCCTTCCTCTGCTCAAACCCCTGCTTCCCACATCACTCTGAGGAAAACCAAAATCCTCCCATGGCCCACAAGGCAAATTCTACACCCTCCCTACCACCCCTCCGACTTCATCTACTTAACCTCCACTCCTCCTGTATCCCAGCCATCCTGCCCTCCGTGCTGCTTCTTGAACATACCAGGTGCAACTCTGGCTTCCCTCACCTCTTTCAGATCTTTGCGCAAATGTCCCGTGAGTGAGAACTCTCCTGGTCACTCTGTTTAAAATGGCAAAAGACAAAATGAACAAACAAAACCAACATCCACTCCTAATCTTTTTCCCTAGACCTTATCATTGCCTAATATCCACTATGTAATGTACTTGCCCTTTTTTATTGTTTATCTCCCACCACTAGAAAAATAAGGTCTGCAAAGGCAGGGTCTTTGTTTCATTTTTTGATGTTGCCAGACTCTAGATGAGTGCCTGGCACATAGTAGGTGATCAGTAAATATATGTTGAATTGGATAAAAGTAAACTGAATAGGAGTGAATAAAGTCAACCATTCACTTCCTAGTCAGTTAGTACTTCTGACCCTCATCTAGATCTATCCCTGCTGGCTACCTGTTCTTTCTGGTCTGTTTCCCTGCATTTTACCCTTCTTTGCCTCATTTGACGCTGGCATCCTGATTCCCCACTATAAGGGTAAGTGAAGACAGAGATTCAGGAGACTGGACCGGGAAACCCACTTTCTACCCAGGCCCTGCTCTTGACTCACTGGGTGACTCCAAGCCAGTTGCTCGCCCTTCCTGCACCTCAGTTTTGTCATCTTTTAGTAAGGGGTCAGCAAGACCTTTCCAATTCTGGCATCCTTTGATCTAAAAGGGGATGCAGGAAAAACACCCTGAGCTTCAGAGCTGGACACACGAGATGGACGCTGAATATTTGTCATTCTTAGGGGATCCTCTGGGAAAGGCATTTTCTTGCAGAATCACGCCTCAGACGCCCACCATAACCTTTCCCGAGGAGACGGTACCCACAGATCGATAGCTTGATTGGATGAAGGATGGGGTGGGGGGGGGGGCAGTACAGCCAAGGTAATGGTCGTTTTTCATGGCCGTCTGTTCCTCTGTCGGGTCTCATGGTGTCCGTGTTAAATGCCACCTGTTTAGGATGAGAAATGAGAGTCCCCACCCTGAAAGAATAATTTCATGCCAACACCTGACACCTGATGTTGAGAGCTTGAAGCCACTGTTGCATAATTTATCAATGTAGAGCAAGACTCATACCAGGGAAAGAGGTGGGGTAGACGAAGTTATCAAAGTGGTAATAGCTATTGTTCATTGAATGCTTCTTCTGGGAAGACCTGCTACTAAGCACTTTTAATATAGTTTTTTTTATCTCCACAGTAACTCCTTGAAGGTAGGTGCCAGGGTCGTACCCATTTTATAGATGCAGAAAATGAGGCTCAGTTTCATCACTTGTAAGTTGCAAAGCCAGGATTTGAACCCCGAGCCAACCAGGCTTGAAAGACTTGCTCTGTTATACCCATACTACCAGTTGAGTGAGGCTTACCTGTTTAGGCTTCAAATTTTTGTGTTTGTTTCCAACTAATTTGGACAGATATTTTTCTAAACTCTGACATTCTAGATTGCTTATGGAAACAAGGAGCTGGAAATTACCTTCATCATTTTGTGAAAACTCTCGGTTATTGTCTGGGTGATGGTGGCTGGCCTGGACTTTGATTTAGATGAATGCGAAGTGGGCTAGGGAATTGATGCAGTGATGACTTCTGACTACTACATACTTTAGCCTTCAAAGTGTTTTATAGTTGTGCCTCCCTCATCTCCCTTTCTTACTGTCAGCTACCCATTCTTACAACTGGCAGGGTTCCTGCTCCAGGTGATTCCCCATCCCAGCCATGGGCTGGGAAACCAAGTAGCCAAGTTCTTTAGACTTATGTTCAGAGTACAAGTAAGGATGCTCTGAAATCTTGGGCCCTTTTGGGAATAAGGTGCATGAACTTTATTTTTTATATTATTGCTACTCCTGGCCCTTTTTGTTTCCTTTGGGGCCTCAGCTGAATTTTACCGCTGTCTTCCAGTTTCGGGAATATGATACTGATTTTGGTTTCTGACCTATTGAAATTGAGGTGCCAATGGGACTGTCCCATGGTGCTGTATAAAAATAGAAGATGTTGTGGCCAGAACGGTAACCACCAGTGTGCCGACTGAGCACTTAAGATGTGGCGAGTCAAATTGAGGTGTGCTGTAAATGTGAAATCCACATTGGATTTTGAAGATGGCATATGAAAAAGGAATGTCAAATAGCTCAGTAATTTTTTATACTGATAACATGTTGAAATGGTAATTTTTGGAGTTGTCTAAAATATATTGTTAAAATGAATTTCACTGACCTTTTTCTTTTTTTTGCTTTTTTATGTGGCTACTTGAAAATTAGTAATTACACCTGTGATGACATATGCGGTTCACACTCTATTTCTGGTGGACATCCCTAGATTAGAAATTGAACCTTGGATGGAGGTAGGATGTATATAGGGGTTTGGGGGCCTTTAAGTTAGATATAGGCATTAAGAACTAAGGACAAAATTATGACCATGACTGTGAGGGGGGGGGAACAAGGAAAAGGAGTGACAAGTTCATATTATCATTCAATTGGAAGAGTGAAGGAGAAGGAGCCAGTGAATGACAGAAAGGAGGAGTACATGAGAGGTAGGAAGAGGATGAGGATAAAACAGTGTGGTGACAACCAGTTTTCATGAATGAGATCAGCAGTATTATTTGCTGCAAGGATATTACTGGGGTTGAGATGCATGGAGAGAAGAGTTTACTGCCAGAGACCTGCAGGGCCTCTGCTCCATCTCACCTTCTGTCACCAGCTGAGCTGGCATTCTGGAGCCCCTTTGTGCCAAGCTCAGGCCTCACTGGGGATGAAGCTAGGAGATGAGATTGAGTTGAAAGGGAAGCCCAGAAGTCCTAATTCATGGGCATTGGGGAGCTGTGCAGCCTTTTTGAACTGGAGGTGCCAGGATGAGGTTGCATTCCTAGAATAAGCTCACTTTGCCTGCAGGGTGGGAGGGGGCTTGGGGAATACGGGCAGGATGCAGAGAGGCCAGGAAAGACACATGCAGGTGTGGTAGGCCTGGCTCCTGGCAGTAGAGATGCTGAACTTGAAAGTTGGTGATTATTCTCTTGATGCTTCCACTTATCCAGATCCTTCCCATCCTGCAAAATTTAGCTGAAATTCCACCTTCTCAGCCACTTAGCTCTAGCTTCTTCAATTCCTGTTGTGTTTATAATTTGCATCTTTTACTCTTCCATCTTCAATAGATGTTCAGTATCCACAAGATATAAGATCTTTTGCAGATGTAGACATATAATGTCTCCCATGAAATTTGGATGCAGGGCAGTTAGCTGGTCACCAGCCCCATAGCATGTGGAATTCCCTTCTGACTCTCAGAAGAGTTATACGTCACTGTCACAAACTTTTGGGGTGTCACTCTTGAAGGGATGAGATAATGACTCTTGAGGGATCATATCCCAAGGGGGCACAGCTCTGTCCTTCGTTTGTGCTATTACTGGGTTTTCGGCAGAGGTATTCTTCTCTTCTTGATCCGGGAGCCCCTTTATGTACAGTGTTATGTGTTTGGATAGTAGGTATCTAATAAATTAGCTGTAGAATGGTTGTAAGCTCCACGCAGGTGGCAGGGATGGTGATTGTCACGTTCAGCATTATCTCATGAGTACCTGGTACACAGCAGGTGTTTAATAAATGTTTTTGTCATTAGACAACAGCAGTCACCTGAAAGCCCTCATTTAGGGAGCATGAGATTTTGTTCAGTTGTATTTCATTGGCCAGACTGTGTATAAGAAGGGTCTGTTCACATGTTGACAGAACGAATCTTGAGGGATTTTTAAATGCAGTTTTATTGAGATATGTTCATACAGCATGGAAACCATCTGAAGTATGCAATCATTGGCTCACAGTATCATCGCATGGTTGTGCATTCAGTCCCAGGATCAAATTTAGAATTTTTGTTACTCCGAAAAATAAATAAAAAGAAAACCCTAATTCTCCCATATTCATTCCTCCATATTATTGACCCGTAGTATTGGTGTGGTACATTTGTTACTGTTGGTGAAAGAGTATTAAAATATTATTGTTAACTGATAACCCATAGTTTGCAGTAGGTACATTTTCCCCATACACCCCTCTATTATTAAGTCCTTACAGTGGTGTCATACATCTGCTCTAGTTCATGAAGGAACTTTTTTATATTTGTACAGTTAATCACAGACATTGTCCACCACAAGAGTCACTGCTTTACGTTCCCACGTGTTTCCTTCTGGTGACATGCATGAGTCTGAACTTCCCCTTTCCACCACACTCACACTCCGTCCAGCACTGCTACTTATTCTCCAGTAATGGGCTGCTGCCACCTCTGTCCATTTCCAAACACTCAAGTTCACCCTAGTTAGACATTCTGTATCTATTAAGCAACCACTTCCCATTCTTTAGCCTCATTCTGTCTCCTGGTAACCTATGTTGTATATTTTATGTCTGTGAATTTACATATTACGATTAGTTCATATGAGTGAGATCATACAGTATTTGTCCTTTTGCGTCTGACTGACATCACCTAACATAATGTCCTCAGGGTTCATCCATGTTGCATGTATCAGGCCTTCATTCCTTCTCACTGCTGAATAATACCCCATCATGTGTGCACACCACGTTTTGTCTCTCCATTCATCGGTTGATGGACCCTTGGGTTGTTTTCATCTTTTGGCACTTATGACTAGTGCCACTGTGAACATTGGTGTGCAAATGTCTGTTCACAGCCCTGCTTTCAGATCTCCCAGGTGTATCCCAAGTAGCAGGATTGCCAGGTTTGTGAGACAACTGTATACTGAGCTTACCTTCAGGGATTTTGAAGATTATGGTGGAAGGATAAACCTAAGACACAGCGTGGTAGCTTGGATTCACACAAGTTAGGGGAACCATCTTCAGTATTCCCTTGCAGCTGGTATATGCAGGAGAATATGAATGGAAATAAAATTAATTCTACTTTTTTGCCCTTCTTTTCTCTATTTTTGTCCTTTAGATTCACCCAAGCCACCCGTTGCTCCCAAGCCAAAGACTAGCAGTCCGCTCACACCGTTGGCGTCACCCAAATTCCCTTCATCACCCCGATCTGATAGTCTCCACAGTCCAAACTCTGGGCCCAGGGGGCCGAAACCCCCCATTGCCCCTAAGCCCAGGCTGGCCGCCCCCAGCGAGTGGCGAGCCAGTGTTTACATGAACAACAGCTTAAACGCCTGCAGCAACGGGAAGCTGTCCTTCCTAGACCGGGCGCTTTGCGAGGGGCATCGGTCCAGCCCAGGGCACCCCGACTCACAGGTACATGAGGACTACATCGTGGCCCCCAGGGCTGCGCTGGGAGAGGATGGGCCCGTGAACCGGGGCTGCACCGCGGACGAGGTACCCGGGGAAGAGGAATCCGGGCAGGGAGGCGAGCAGGGCGATGCTGAAGGGCCAGGGGCCGCAGAGGAGCCGGCAGCCCCAGCCGAAGTGACGCCGAGCGGAGAGTGTGATGAAGGCATGGCCCACACCCCTGTGGGGGAAGAGGGACGTGAAAATGACCCAGGGACAGAGGAGCCCATGTTCCCCTGTGAGGAGGAGGAGAAGCTGGTGAAGGAACACAATGTGTACAACCTGACAGACCGGGGGACTTGGGATGGAGAGGAGGTCTTCCAGAGTGAGATCATCTTGACCCATGTCGAGTTAGGGGAGCCAGCAGCCCCTGGTGAGACATCTGGGGCCCCCGAAACTCCCAGGGAGGCGGAGGAGGTTGGCGAGAAAGGCTGTGCTGATGCGGAACCAGACCCGCGTGCAGATTCTGACTGTCCCCCCGAGGCGGATGCTGAAGACTCCAGCGAGGACCCCCCCGAGAAGGAGGAGTTGGCCACGGATGGCGGGGAGGCAGGTGTGTCAGTGGGAGACCCTGACGTGTCTGAGAAGTACGAGGATGTCACGGGTGGTGGTCAGGCTGATGATGGACAGCGGGGCCAAGATGAAAAACCCGACCAAGGAGAAACGACAGTCACCCAGGAGGTCGGAGGAGACCCTCGAGACAACGAGGACCCGGTGAAGGAGGAACCTGCTGAGGAGAGCTGCCAGATCGTTCCTTTCGAGAATGAAGGTGCCGATGGCTTTGTGGCTCCGCTTGCAGGAAGTCCCTATGAGTTCTTTCCAACAGAAAGCACCTCTTTTTGTAGCGAAAGCTATTCTCCCTCTTCTGAGTCAGCAAAAGACTTAGAGTCTGAGCAGAAATCGAAGTCGGGGGCATGTGCCTGGGAGGACCCGGTGGCTGGAACGTCATGCGGTCAGCACGATTCCCCGGAGGATGGAACCTGCGAGGGTCCCTCTGTCCCTGACGTGGTGGTCTTCGCAGAGGGCGATCCTGATGAGGAGGCAGCAGATGACGCTCTCACAAACCCCTATGTGATGGGAGTTGGCCCGACATGCCAGGCAGACGGCGCGCACCCCGGAGGACGGGAACCCTCCGAGACACAGGTTGGTTCAGATGTCGTAGACGGTTACGGCACGAAAGAAGGAATGAACTCTGATGCTGAGAGCAGCCTGCTGCCCCTCGACAGAATAAACCTCGTCACGAGGACCCGGCCCCACTCTGGGAAGGTGGCTGGCTACGTCCCAGAAACTGTGCCAGAAGAAACGGGAATAGAAGCCAGCTCGTCAGCCGCTGGCAGTGGAGGAACCATTGAGGAGGCAAGAAAGAAGGCTCTGTCGTTGGAAGGGAAGCCCCTGGAAGCCAGCAGGGCCTTGCCGGCAAAGCCCAGAGCCTTCACTTTGTACCCTCGGTCGTTCTCCGTAGAAAGTCGGGAGATCCCACTTTCCATGTACCGTGAGCCAGAGGGGTCTGGGCTAGATGACCACAGAATAAAAAGAAAAGAGGACAATCTTTCCCTGCCCTGCGTGATTGGCTCCTCTGGAAGTTTCTCCCAGAGAAACCACCTTCCCTCCAGCGGCACCTCAACGCCATCTTCCGTGGTCGACATCCCGCCCCCGTTCGACCTGGCCTGCATCACCAAGAAGCCGATCACGAAGAGTTCTCCTTCCCTGCTGATCGAGAGTGACTCCCCGGACAAATACACCAAGAAGAAGAAGTCGTCCTTTAAGCGGTTCCTGGCGCTGACGTTTAAAAAGAAGACAGAGAGTAAAGTGCACGTGGATATGCACGTGTCTTCCTCCAGGTCCTCTTCTGAGTCCAGCTACCACGGACCTTCCAGGATTCTGGAAATTGACCGCAGGAGCCTTAGTAACTCGCCCCAGCTGAAGTCTCGGACTGGGAAGCTCCGGGCCTCCGAATCCCCCTCCTCACTCATCTTCTACAGAGACGGCAAGAGGAAGGGTGTCCCTTTCAGCAGGACGGTGTCCAGAGTGGAGTCCTTTGAAGACCGCTCCCGACCTCCCTTTCTGCCCCTGCCACTCACCAAGCCGCGCTCCATCTCGTTCCCCAACGCTGACACTTCGGACTATGAGAATATTCCCGCTATGAACTCAGACTATGAAAATATCCAGATCCCGCCCCGGAGGCCTGCAAGGGCTGGGACTTTTACAAAGCTGTTTGAAGATCAGAGCAGAGCTCTGTCCACGGCCAATGAAAATGATGGCTACGTGGACATGAGCAGTTTCACTCCCTTCGAGAGCAAACAGCAGAGCACAGACCAGGAAACAGAAAGGTACCGTGAAATCGCAGTTTCTTTCTTGCTCGGCAGGTGGGACTATGTGAGAGGTGGTTTAGGTGTGGATGAGGGAAAGGACTTGGCTTCTTAGCCTCAGGCTCTCTTTCTTTCCAGCTGTGTGACTTGGGACGAGTGGCTTTACCTCTCTGAGCCTGCATTCCTTCACCTGTGAATTGGGAATCATGCTGTCTCCAGGCAGAGTGTATCAGATGACAGCAGATAACCCATGCAAAAGTGTAAAATGCCAAATGTGGTACAAGTGTAAGCATTTGTATTTATAGTATATGGGGGCTATTTCTCCCCTCTCCTAGGTAGATGGCTTTGCTATTTCCCTCTGGGAAAGTCAGCAAGAGAGAAGGTACTGGCAGTCTTGCCAAACTAAATATCTTTGCCATCAGGAAAATACCCTAAATTGAGATTGATACGTTTTTATTGTGTAAATATACACTGCATTGAATAGAGAATGAGGAAAGACAGTTTGTTTAAATTGTTTAAAGAGCTAAGGGTGCCGTGAGCTAAATTTCTGAATGGAAGCCTTTAAGAGGTACATCCAAGCTGATTTGGGGGTGGGGAGGGGTGGAGACTGATTCATGTTGGAAGTGAGTGTGAAACACTGAGGTTATTGATAGCCCTGGAGGTTTCCTGACTCCACCTTCCCAAGAGGACTCAATGCCCTTATTGATCATCCCAAGGGGATAATTGCCAAATCTTGCTGTTCCTTGTACATTGTGGATGCAACTTAAAGGCATGTGATTAAGCCTCAACCATTTGTACACTTTGGGGGCACCTGATCTGAATTGACGGAAAGTCAAAATTGTTGTGATTTAAAAGGGGGTTCTTTCCCCAGATGTGCAGTAACTAAAACCAATTCTGCATAGCTGTTGCTTCGAGGAGTTCCTTGGAGGCCTGCAGTAACTATAGATAAGAATGCTTAGCAATTAGCAGTAGCTGTTGCTGGAGTATATATAAGTGCTAGAAAGTGTTTGGATGGTTTATTCTTTTGAGTATTTTGCATAGTTCTCCACCCTGCCTCCATCTTCCTCCTACCCCAAATCTGAGCAGTGCTTTAGTTCTTTCTAGGATAAAAGGATTTGTTTGCTGAGCCAAGGTGAACACCAGTGCGCCTGAAGGGCAGAGTTTAATTTGGTGAATGTGAATTTGTGTAAGCTTTAAGAGGGTGTGGGAGGCAAAGCCAATGGGTTTATTGCATTAATAGTTATCAGCAGGGTTTGACAAGACCAAATCCTAGCTGAGTGCCTCTTGGCACCCCTAAAAACAAAACTAAGCCTTGAAACCATAAGCTCTCTATGCTGAAAGGTACCTCAAAGGGTGTATGGTCTCTAACAGGTGGTCACCCATTCTTTTCTTGAATTCCTAAAGCCACAGAGGTACGTCCTAAACTCCCTCTTCTGTTGCTAGGTACTTTATTATTAGGGAATTTTTCTTTCTACTTGGAGCAAAAACTATCTCCCTCTTATATCCACTCGTGCTGGTTCTGCTCTCTCAAGCCCGGTGAGTGAGCTCATTTCCTCTTTTATGTGATAGACCTTCAGACTGAACTCTGTTTTCATAGCATCAGGGAATTTTAGAACCGGAAGGCAACTTTCAGACATCATCCGGTCCTGTTATAGAAGAGGAAACTGAGGTACAAAGAGGGGAAGGGACTTGCTTAAGATCCCTCAGAAAATTAATGAAGAAATTACTGTTAGGACTCAGATTTCTGACTCTTGGTTCATTAATTTGCATTGAATTACATTAAGGGACTCCAGGTCTGGTTGTGCAGGTTGAGCACTGTACAAATCCAGGGGCACCATTTACCTTTTAATCTGTGGATAGAGCCCCCTGGAGTTGTGCATTGCACAGGCTGCTTGATCGTATGCCAGGGCTGTATTACCTCAATCTGTAAAAAGTTCCCTTAATCCAGATTGACATGACAAGGAGATAAAACATCCAAGAAAATGCTAGTGGCTCCCACATCTTGACTCTTTACTATGTGCCAGGCACTGTGCTAGGTGCCTTCGCCACATCATCTCACATTCGATGCTTAGACCTGAACCTGCTCACTCTGAATTTCAGAAGCTCTGCTGCTCCACTCTGATGATATTTCACTGAAGGTTGGACAGACTGGATTAGGTCTCCTGTGCAGGAACCCAATCCTTTTGGACATCAATCAGTGAGCATAGCTTTCCTCCGCTTTCCTGCAGGAAACACATGGAAGCGAAAAGGAAGACAAATCCCTGCATTGGGCTGGAACAGGTCTGGGCAAGAAAGGTTTCAGACACTTCACGTTGAAAGGCAGGAATGACTGGCAGCTGGAATGGGGGCCCATTGCCTCATCTGAATGGGTGCTTTGAGTATAGAGTGGAGGGGCTGCTGCTCTTTTGAGGCTTGTGCCCAGGGGTGCTCGGGATCCAATGGGATGAAAGGGTGGGGAGGCAGTTCCTTCCTCCTTCCGCTGCTTGCCCTGCCCCACACCTTGCACCGAGTGTGAGGATCAGAGGCAGAAACCAAAATAAATATAAACAGTCCTGACAGGGCACGGGACAGTGCTTGGGAGGTGCAGGTTCTAAAGCCTAGTCACACACTTGTCGTGGAGCTTTTGGAAAAGGCTGGGCCACGATCTCTTTGTCTATAAAATGGTAAGGTTGCAGCAGATCTATTATTTCTCAGCCATTAGCCCTTCTTGGAACCCCTTCTACCATTTTTGTTGCACCACCTACATGATTGTTACCTTATTATTTTTCTTAAAACAAATCCGTCTTTTTTGCTTAACAAAAATTTAGAAAGGAAACTTTATGTCAGTATTAGGAAATGGAAAACCAGTATCGTTGGCCATAAATAGAGGGCAGTTATAAAAATAAGATACTAAGAAGAATAAAATAGCACTGATAAAATCTAGCTTGAGGTAATTACTTGCCAAGGCTGTGAATTGGAGGGCTGGTCTCTTTGTTAAACAGGGAGATGGTGATGTTGGAGAGGTGTTAAAGACGCTTTGGTACCACACCGAGACTTCCTACTTGACCTAATCAGAAGGATTCAGAGGACTGAAAGGGCACAGCTCTCTCATGGTGTGATTCAGCATTATTAAACCCAAGTCTTTTTTCCACTAAAAGTACCTCCCTTTAAGAAACACAAAATATGTGATAGAATTCAAAAAGCCCTTAGAGACCCCTAAATCAGCAATCAGCAGGGTTTAATGGAAGGTTATGAAGTTTCTCCTATGTAGTTACTTCCTTTGAGATTTGTACAGTAACATTCTTACTAGCAATCTCATACTTTATAAAATAAAATTATATAAATTATTGCTATGTACATTTTCTCCATGGTTCACAATAAAATGTTTTGTTATCCTTTGGTTTAAAATGTTTCCCCCCGAACATTCTTTTTTTCTTGAATTGGAAAAGGAAAAAATTTTTTCAGTGGTTATCTAGTTCAACATCCTTAACTTTTCAAATAGGCTGTTTTATGCTATGCTCTCAGTCAGACAGTGCTCTTGGAGGGATTTGTACGTATTTGTGTGTGTGTGGCAGAACCCAGTCTTTACTTCTGAATATCTCACAGGACCTCAGTATGTGTTTGCACACATGTTGAATGAATCGGTGATTTTGAGCTTCACAAAAGGGGAAAGAACTAACATCGATTCAGTCCCTATCTTGGGCAGCACAGTGCTAGGTGCTAAACATACAATACTGATTAGATACCTTTTTTTTTAAATGTAAAACAGCATGCAAGCTGGCTTGTGGGTGTCTCATTTTAATTCTCATAATTCTTTGGTTTTGTTTTCCACGTGATGGTTTTATTTTACTATACATGAGCACAGATCCATGATGCTACTTTTTCCTGACATCTTACTGTGAAAATGTTCAAACCTACAGACAGGCCGAAAGAATTTTACCATTAACACCCGTACACCCACCACCAAGATTATACCGATAACGTGTTACTGCTTTGATTTTTTTCTCATATCTCCCTCCATCTCCTTCCCCATGCACTAATCCTTCTAATTGTTTGCATGCGTTTACAGTGGCTTTTAATATTTACAATAGGATATTGCAGCCAAGGGAGACTGAGAGGTGGTACAGCACAGTGGTTTAGCACATGTGCTTTCAAGCCAGGTTTCCTAGGTGTGGTTCTTTGCTCCCCCACCTGTTAGCTGTGTGACCTGGGACAGATTACTTACCCCTGTATGCCTTGGTTTCTTTATCTGTAGGTGGATGATAATCATACCTGTCTCCTAACGTCATCAAGGCTAAATGAGTTAATGTCACACATAGTAAAATGATCACCAAGTATTAGCTATTATTAAGTAAATGTGACAGAAGCAGGATTTGAATCCAGTTCTGTCTGATTCCAGAGGTGTCGGTGAGAATCCTGTCCCATTCGCTGTGGGTGACTCTTTCTCCTCCCCTCTCCTAGCTCATATGAGTCATCTTCTGCATGGTTAGAACATCGCATCGGTAACAGTGGCTTGTTGGATGTGGGAGCTTAAGCTGTGGGGCTGTGAATATCGGCTTTGCCTCTGAACTCCCAGCTGAGGTTGGTTGGGGGTGCAGACCACAGCTTGTGCAGTATTGACTTGGGATCATCAACAGCCTCTTACACCATGAGCAGCAGCACCAGGGGTTTTATGGTCCCAGGCTCCTAAGAGTAGAATGCCTGTCTCTGTGACTCTGACCGTAGCTCTTATCTCACTTGTATCTCACAGTGAGTTAGACAGGGTAGGACTTTCCAGCCTGCTTTCCAGGTAGGAAAGTGATATGAACTCTCCCCCATTGCACAGGTAGTGAGTGGCCACACTGAGATTCAAACTCTAAGTCGGCCTGTCTCAGTCCAGTGATGTGTCTGCTAAAATCCATTTTCCATAATTGAAAAACGCCGCATTCTGTGGTGTTCTTGCAACAGCTGTTTTGGTGTCTCCCTTGCAGGAGACAGGGTGGGAGTGCAGCCACCACCAAAATGCTGGCTTTGCTTATTGGTCCAGATGGCTCAAGGGAAAGTAGAAGGAAGGACACCTTCCTTTCTTTTCTGAAGGCTGGTGGGTTTGATGTTCTTTTGGCAACACATCAGTGATTCTTATAAGCTTTCCTAGAACTTGCTAATGAGGTACTGAGATCGGCTTACCTCCCCTGTGCCACAGTGGGGAACTGTTTGCCTCCTGTGGCCAGCTGTGCCAAGGAGCACCCAGGACCTCTTGGTTTGAGCATGCCATCTGTTTGGATCCTCCTGTTCATTAGGGGAGCGTCAAATGGTCAGACCCACCCAGAAGGAGCAGCGCCTGTGTGTATATAGCCTTATAGAGAGAGCTTTGGATGGTCCAAGTTCTAGCATTTCAGGACTGCACTGAGTGGGAACCCACCTGCCCCTTTCTCCTCTCTCAGCCTGGGGCTCTTAGAGAGCTGTTTGTTTTGGAATGCAGTTCAGATTACCTGCTCAAGAGTTTGTTGGCTAGGCCACCTTATATAAGATGCATATGAGGATAAGGAATGGGAAAACCCAGGTGATTGAATGTTTTGGCTAACTGATGATGACCATACATTTACTTCTCATGAGAAACAGTTATTTGACCAGTTCTGGGCAAGGAATTGTACTGGGTGAAGTGTGGGAGGAGAAAAAGGTGGACTTGCAGTCCAGGGGTGTGCTGGTTTAGAGCTGTTATACACCCCAGAAAAGGGCAGGTTCTTTTACTATATTCCTGTGGGTGCAGAGCTATTGTGGGTGTGACCTTTTGATTAGGTTGTTTCATTTGATTTGTGACCCACCCAATTCAAGGCGGGTCTTAATCCTTTACTGGGGTCCATTATGAGAGTATAAAGGGCTCACAGTGAAAAAGCCCAGAGAGCCTAGAGAGAAACACCCAGAGAAGTTTGGAGAAATTTTAGAGAGGAAAACCTCAGGAGAAGCAGGAAAGGACCCGTGGAAGCTGAAACAGCCTGAACCTAAAAGCAATGAAACTTGGTAGTGAAGGACCAGCAGGCACCAGCCTTGTACCTTCCCATGTGACAGAGGAACCCCAGACGCTAGCAGCTTTTCTTCAGAGAAGGTATCGTCCTGTCGATGCCTTAATTTGGACATTCTCATGGCCTTAATACTGTAAATTTGTAAACTAATAAATTGCCATTGTAAAAGCCAACCCATTTCTGGCATATTGCATTCTGGCAGCTTTAGCAAACTGAAATGAGGGGGTAGAAAGAAGGCTTAGACCTACATCACTGAAATGCAAGATAGATCCAAAGAATAGAAGGCAGGAGCAGGGGTGGGTGGTAGGGGAGTGGTTTCCTGAGCATGGAAGCTAAAGGTAAAGTAGGCTGTGGTCATTTGAGGTGGGAGAGAAAGCATTTCAGCAGAAGGACTGTGTGAGGAAAGGGATGGAGACCATTCAGAGAAACATAAGGCTATTGCATTTAGAAGCTAAAGCTGCGCTGAAAACAATCTTTGTTCAGAAGGTACCTCGTCATCTTTATTCTGGAAAACAGTTCACATCATCTGCAGAGGTGGAGAATATAGAGAGGGGATTGAGTTAAAAGGCTTTACTGGAGGTGCATTCGAACAGTTGTAGAGGAAGGCCAATATAGGGGACCTTCACTATCTAGGAGACACTTGTGATGGGTCTTGACAGATGAATAGGAGTTCATAATGGAGACATTCAGTCCAGGAGGAGGAAAAAGTTTGTTAAGAGTTTGGAGGTAAGAAAGTACCTTGAAGTGTTCAGGAGATGGTGCTTGATATACATGGCTCTGGAATGAAGTTGGGAAAACAGTTTGGACCCCAACTAAGAAGTGTCTTGTAGTTAGGTTTAAAGAGTTTGTACTTGATTTCCTTGACAATGATGAATCGGCAGTGATTGCTAAACAGGGATGTGACATGACTGGGATCCTGCATTGCCATGGATATTTTGTTGGCAGGGTGGCAGGTGCAAGGGATGGAGAGAGAGGAAGCTGGGAGATGATGAGGACCAAACCAGGGAAAGACAGGAGTTCTGTCCCCAGGATGCCCACTGTAGCCCCGTTCTGCCCCTGTCATTTGATCTCTGTGGCTAGTTTGTGTTTGCCTTTGCAGTTCTATTTTTCTTCTTTATTTTATCTCTCACAGTCTTTCTGGTCCCAAATAAACAAAAGATTTGGAGTAGTTTCTATTAAAAGACATAGTAGAAAAATAATAATAATTAATCCTTTAACATAAAAGGTAAAGGATACAGCCCGTTTTGGTTTGCTAAAGCTGCTGGAATGCAATATACTAGAAATGAGTTGGCTTTTGCAGTGGAAATTTATTAGCGTACGAATTTCTAAGGCCTTGAAAATGTTCCAGTGAAGGCATGGAAAGGATGATACCTGGACTCTGAAGACAGGCTGCTGGCATCTGGGGTTCCTCTGTCACATGGGAAGGCACACAGCCAGTGTCTGCTGGTCCTTCCATTTCCAGGTTTCATTGCTTTCAGCTTCTGGTTCCAGTGACTTCTTTTCTGAGCTTCTCTGGATCCTCTCTTAGCTTCTCTGGGGCTTTTCTCTATGAGCTTCTCTTAAATTCATCTGTTTTAAAGACTCCGGTAAAAGGATTAAGACCTACCTTGGGGCCACTCCTCAATTAAAATAACCTAACCAAAATGTCCTATCTAAAACAGGTCTGCACCCATAGGCATGGTTTTAAAGAACATGGCCTTTTCTGGGGTATATAACAGCTTCAACCACCACACATCCTGGATATTAAAGTTGGGGGTGGGGTACAGTTGTAAGGGCAATCCAGACCAAGAACAGAGACTGCAATGAAAGTTCTGAAAATCAAGCCCAAAAATCTAGCATAAGAATCCCCTCTCTTCCCTGTCAAGCCCGCAACATAAGAGTTTGAGCATAGAATGCAGTAAATATTTTGCTGATGTGATTCCCTGAGAGAGTAAAACTTGAATTTTATTATTATTATTTTTTTACAACTGTAGACAGTGCTGTAGTAACACATATACACATCATTGTAAAACAGAGGTGATTTACATCTTCATCTATAAATCCTTGGGTGGGAACATGGAAGAGTTGCAGTTGCAACGAAGCTTACAGCTAAATAATTCCTCTGATGCTGGGAGCTGTGTGGCTTGATTTTTGGCACATCCTGGCTGTGGTATTCATTGGTATCTTTTTATCTGCCTGTAAGCCAGGAGCCTTCCTATTATTATTACGTTTTTGACGAATGAACTCACGCAGGGCTTTCATTAAGTTTCATTGAAAGGACCTGGAAATGCCATAAAAATTATTGTAATCTCAAAACCATCACATACTAATGCACGTGGCTGTGCTGCTTGTTGAAATTGACTGATGAGAATATTCAGTTTTTAATTTTCTGACTTAAAATAAGACCATCTGCGACTGTTTTTTTTAGCAATAATTTTTAATTAAATGCAATAAAATTTACAGGGAAGAGCCCTAATAAGAAAATTGTGTCAGGAACACACTTATTGTAACATTCCTTGTGTAATATGAAGGCCCCCAACTATTTTTTTTTTCCTTGCTGAGCTATAATGTAGAAAAAATCCTGATTAAATGTTAATCACGATGTGGTTTTACCTTCATAAATTCGGGGTTTCCCACAGTGAGAAGTGTGGAAATAATTCTCACTAATAAAAGACAGTCATGTTGTGAGAGCTCTTGGTAAAATGTCAGTGGCAGGTCTCCTTGACCAGCTGAGCCCTGGAGGAATGAAGTCTTTGTTCCCTCCTGAATCTGGACAGTGCTCAGAGTATTTGGGCCTCACTTATATCCCCCCAACCCCGCCTGTCGGGTGGGGGTAAGGGTATTATGCAGAGCATGCAGCCAAAGAGAAGAGTCACCTCTGTGTTCCATGCATTCCTCCAGTAAATAGTATGAAGCTCCTGCTTTTTGCCAGGCACTACACAATGAGCTGTGGAAATAGCAGCAGACAGACTGACAAGGTCTCGGCTCTCACAGAGCTGACATTCTACCAGGGAGAGGCAAACTGCGAACAGATAAAGTAATAAGTAGAGGAAATAATTATAACTCGTGAAAAAGAAGGAAAAAGAGCCATGTGCTAGAAAGGGACATTTTAGACAGGAAGGCTTCTCTGAGCAGGTGACATTTGAGTGAAGCCAGAGTGATGATGAGACACCGTCAGGGGGAAGGGCATTCCGGGGAGAGGGAACAGCAGGGACAAAGGCCCTGAGGCTGGAGGCCCTCATGGGATTTGGGGTGAGGCAAGGAAGCCAGCTAGGTCTGAGTGCAGAAAGGACAGTGGTGGGAGATGAGTGAGCAGGAAATTTTAGTAAAATATTTGGATTTTATTTTAATGACAATCCATTGGAGGGAAATGCTTGGATCCAAAAATGTTTGAATTACCTGAACTTTTCAGACCATTTCATGGGACATGCATGCTTAGGGTCAGAGATAAGGAAATAATTTGAAAATGCAGCAGAGAGTATCTGCTATTCAGAATGGTTCTCAGGGTATAAGGAGGTGTAGATTTAAGTCCCAGCTCTGCCGCTGGCTATGTGATTTTGAGTATCCAGATATCACGCCGCCCACCTATGACTACTCTGAAATGGTTTGGAGTGAGTGGTTCTGAGTTCCCCATCTGAGTGCACTTTATAGAAAATAATGACAGTTTGGGGAACCTAGAGGAGATTGGCCAGGCCAGACCCGAAGGGCATGGTAGGCAATAAAACTGGAAAGATTCTTGAAAAGAAATGTGCTGAATTTAGACTTGTACTCCCTATGTATGGAATTGATTCTATCCTTTGAACAGTAGGGAGCTATTGAAGGTTTTAGAGTAAAGGAGTAATACAGTCACTGAGCTGTCAGGAGAAGTCAAAGAGATAATGCCCATACAAGGGCTTTGTCAGGTATGAAAAAGTCATACTGTTGATCTTGTACTGTGCTGGAGCAAGCAGGCACTGAGGCTTTCTTGAGCGCTCACTCTGTGTTAGGCACTGCCTTAAACCCTTTACATGTATTAACTTGGATAATTTTAACTGATAGAGAGCCTTTTGTTCTCTACACTCGACAGGTAAGGAAACTGAGGCTCAAATAGTTTAAAGGGTTGAAGGTTACATGGCTGGTTGGTAGCAAAGCTGGAATTCTGACTCACATGGTTTCCAGCACACATGCTCCCATGCAAGGCCCTTTCTCACCTTCTGTGCATTATTTCATTTCATACAAAGGGATGCTCACCTATCCAGTTTTATATGTTTTTCATAGATAAGGAAACTGAGTTTCAAAGTTGTGACATGACTTGTAAGCCAGTGACCGATTGAGCTACAACTGGAAGGTAAGTCTCTCTGTGTTTGGCGTTTACCCTCTTTCTGGTTTAAGAGTGCCCCCGCTGGAATTGACACTGTAGGTGCCAAAGGTCAGGGCACACAATGGGGTCTGAAACTTCAGAATAGAAATGTCCTTATTATAGATGTTCAGAATCAAACAGCTTACGATGACTGTCCACTTGCTTAGCTCCACGTGGCCAGGGCATGATGTAAAAACTACATAGGAGAGAACAGTGCACAGTAATGCAGTAACAATCAAAAGGGATAATATTATGCAGGAGGTTAGTGCTTCCTTTGATTTCCTGGCTAGGCTCAGGAAGGGGCCCTTGGGAATTTATCATCCGTGCTCACGGTACTCCAGGTCAACAGGACAAAAAACTCATCATAATTTCTGAGTGATGAATTAATGTGTTTCATCTGGCTCCTTGAGAATGCCCCACGACTATCTAGCTTCTTAGTGATGAAGGCAGCACTGAGCTGTGTGTCGGGGAATTCTGAGCTTGCAGCCGAGAACTGTGGTGATTCCCTGTCTTGGAGAGAACTGCTTGTTTTTTGCAAAATGAATGTCTTAGAGTTGAGATTGTTTTTCGGGATGATGTGGCTGGTATCTATGTAAACAAACCCATTCTCTACGTGCAACAGAGTTGGTCTGGAGCCCTGGATAGGGCCCAAGGGAAGTTTCTCCAGGTCAGGGCATGGCCCAGGAACTTGAAATTTCAGTCTTGCTTGTATGATTTTAATTAAAACAAAGCACACACACATACACATACACACAGAGTCCTGCCTTACATAATCTGCACAGAAACCTTAAGCTCTGCTGTACTCTGTTTTAGTGAGACTTTCTTTACACTGATAGATGGGTCTAGTGGGTCTGTCCTGTGAGGTAGTGAGCTCCCTGTCATGGTCAGCAGTCAAGCAGAAATGGAAGGAATTCTAGAATCTATAAAGAGGTTGTTGTGGCTTTCACAGGCCACAGCAGGAAATGAGGTCTCCAAGAAGACCATCGGAAAGTTCAATATCTGCTGTGAGATCACTTCCAAAAAGTACCTTGTGGTACAGTGAAATAGGATTTTCATGCCTAACACTCACTTTGTCCGAATTCTCTGAAGTGCTGAAATACTAAACAGCTGAAAAGCCAGCTCTGAGAAGGATGGCAGCCCCTGGACTCAGACTGCCTGGGGAGAGTGCAGAAGTCCTCCTTGGTCAAGGGTCTGGCTGAATTGTGGATGGGAATGTTGCTTATTTGGTTTTCTTTGGTACTCCCTCACACACTTAATCTTGATGTTGTCCAAACTTTCTCCTGCAGCAGAAAACCTTTTTCAAATGAAATCTTACTTGGAACCCCAACATAGAAAGCAAAGTTTTGACATTATGATTTTCTTTATAGGTTCAGATTTATAAAAGTTAAGAAGTTCATTCATGAGATTGGCACTTTAGGAGTTCCAGACCATAGTGCTGTAGCCTAACTAGGGGTAATGATTATGCAAAGTGGTGTAGTGTGGGGGTCGGGAACATGCTCTCTGGAGTCAGATGACTGCGTTCAAATCCCCGTTCTGCCCCTTACTAGCTGTGTGTCCTTGGACAAGCTACTTAACTTCTCTGTGCTTTAGCCTCCTTATCTATGAAAACAGGGAAAATGGCAGTACCTACCTCAAGGGGTTGTGGTAAGGTTTACAAGTGTTAACATTTACAAAGAATTTAGCACAAGCCTGGGTATTGTGTGGGTTCAGTACACTTTAGCTAGTATTATTAATACTGTGTCCATGAAGTTCAAAGCAAATATTTGTGAGTCCTCATCCATAGGAGCCCCGAGTGTCTCAAGAATGCAGTTTGAAAACTGTTTGAAAAACCTCATCCTATATAGTATGGGCAGGCTCCTTTTTATAAATTTTTTTATAGTAATACATATATAATGCAAAATTTCCCATTTTAATCATTTATAAGTGAATAATTCAGTGGTATTAATTCATTCACTGTGTTGTGCTACCATCACCACCATCCCTTACCAAAGCTTTTCCATCACCCCAAACAGAATCTCTGTACCCACTAAGCAATAATCCCCCATTTCCCTCACCCCCTGGCCCCTGGCTACCTCTCATCTCCTTTCTTGCTCTATGAATTTGCTTATGCTAGATATTTCATAGAAGTGGAATCATACAATATTTATCCTTTTGTGCCTGTCTTGTTTCACTCGGAATAATGTGTTCCAGGTTCATCCATGTTGTAGCGTGTATCCAAATTGCATTCCTTTATATGGCTGAGAAATATTCCGTTGTGTATATTTAGCACATTTTGTTTTTCCATCATCTGTCAATGGACTCTTGGGTTGTTTCCACCTTTCAGCTATTGTGAATAATGTTGCTTTGAACATTGGGATAGAGATATTTGTTTGAGTCCCTGCTTTCAGTTTTTTTTTGGTCCTAGTAGTGAAATTACCAGATCATAGGGAAATTCTGTATTTAACTTTTTGAGGGCCCACTGACCTTCATCTTTCAGTAAGAGTTATCTGTCAGATGCACACATTTATTTATAGTCTTTTTCATCAATTATTTAATCAGTTCTTTACACAGGCCTGTGTTGGCACAAGAGGGGAGTTGGAGAGATGGATGGTGGTCCCTGCTCACCTTTTAAAACCAGATCTCTTGTTCTGTCAGGGAGAGGAACCATAGGTATGGCACATGAAGAAAGTTGAAGGAGTAAACAGCCCCTAGGTCCTAAGCTCCTGGGTTACTGTGCTCCCTGCCCACCTGATTTAGGAGGATGGGAATGATGTGACTGGGGTGGGGGGAAGCCATACCCAGCAGCTCCCATTCTTTCCCAGGTGTGGCACTCACCGTTTCATATTGTCACCTCATTCATTGTCACAATTGCCGCGCGACAGCAGGCTCATCAGCCGGTTTCACAGGTGAGAAAACTGAGGTTCCAAGACCTCCTGTGACAGGACAGGCTCCTGGAGGCAGATGTGCTCCATCAACGGAGGGAGCCAGGTGGAGAGCCTCCCTCACCGTGGCTGCCCAAAAGAGCCAGGGAAGCCCGTCAGAGAGGCTGCCAGAGAGGATCCTTTGGTAGTTCAGAAAGCTGGAGTAGAAAACCCAGGAGGTCATGAGAAAAGAACCTTGATGTAGCGGCTACATACTTGTACACTGCGCTTCATGATTCACAGGGCTTTTCCATCCCCTTCAGCAGTGTTGGTTCTCCCACCAGCCACCCTTTGAAGTAAGCCCTTCACGCAAAGATCCAAAGAACAGCAGCAGGGATCAGGCAGAGTTGCTTTCTGTGTGGGGTCTTGAGCCAGCCATTTTCCTGGATGTTTCTCAGTGTCCTTGACTGCAAAATGGGGATAATGAACAGTGACAAGTATGTGTTAAGAATAAACCACACCAGATGATAGGCACAGGTTTTGGCCTGTAGTAGTTCTTAGTGGAATTTCATTATTGCTCTGATTATGATGATTTTACCTAAAAGGAAGAGGGGCAAGAAGGCCCCTGTAAGGCTGAGCGCTTGGCAGCTCTGCAAGGAAAGTCATTACCAAGGAAAATCATGGCTTGAACTGAGACTCTCATAAAAGTTTCATGCAATAAGTTTGCTCTCCTGAAACCTCTAATTTCTGGAGGGTCCTTAGGTCAGATAAATCCTGAAACCCAGATGGACCAGCCTCTCCAAGAGTATTGATTGATCACATCCTCTGGCCTTTAGTGTGGACACCCCCTCTCAACATGAAAACATCAGCACGGGCATTGCCCAGAGCCCTCTATAGATTGGGAGAAGGATTAAAGGAGAAGGAGGAGGTACAGCAGAGAGCATAGGATTTAACAACGAGAGTGACTGCTGAATCCCTCTATTAGTATTCCTTCTAGCCTCCAGTGTTTAGGAGCAGCTAGAAGGAAAAATTTAGATGATGGGATAGTAGCCCATGGCAGACTCTGGAATCTGTTCTTTAATTACTTGTTGAAGTGTGTTTTGAATATTATTGCTTTTTTTGTTTGTTTGCTTTGTATACATGTTATATTTTACAGTAAAAAAAAAAAACACCCAGCACCGAGGGCTTGGGAAGTGGCCGTGAGGGTGAGTGATGACAGGCAGGCTAGGACTGTAGGCTCATGGTAAACTTGTACAGGATCACATGGCTTGCAAGTGGCAGAGCCGGGGTGAAACCTAGGGGCATCAGCACCGAAGCCACTGTACCTTGTGGCCCCTGAGAAGTTGAGGTGAGCAAAAGCTTGTCCTTAGGACTGACCTGGGGCAGGGTGTGGCAGGTCCCGGGCCACACCTGGAGCCCTGCTCTGGTTGATAACAGAAGAAAGGAGGGTGATGTCATGCAGCTAAGAATTGTCCTGGGCCTGCACTTCCCTCCCGGGAAGCTCCTTGTAGATGCTACAGCTGTTTTCCAGGGAGGTCCCTGGTCCAAGCCCAAGTTTCCTTGTGGGCCTGAGGCCAGGGGTCAAGGCTGGGTTCAGAGCCGTGGAGTGAGTCACTGGTTTCGCAGGATCAGAAGGTTTAGGCCACAAGGAGTGGCCTTCCTTGTCCTCCCCGAACCCACATGACTGGGCCCTAGGAGGACCTGAAGTCTGCATCCAGAGCCGGCCACCTTCAAGCCCTCTGGTTTTTGGTCTCTCTTTGACCCGCTCTGTACCCTAGCCTTGGGAGAGGGAGACTCAAGGTAGCACCTTACAGAGGAGAAAATTGAGGCCCAGAGAGGAGAGAGAGAAGTGCTGGGATTTGTTTCCTTGGTTCCTCTTTCTGCTAGACAAGCTGCTGCCCTTAAACATGCATAAGACATTGGAGAGGACAGTGCTGAACCCAGGAAAGGGCGTGGCACTCTAGTGGGGGTACTGCCAGACGTTGTGTTAAAATATTGGAAAAATGTTGGGAAAATACTCTGGAGTAGAGAGGCTTCTTTGTATTCCTCAGACCCTAGTGGTAAGCACTGCCTTTGCAGACCTCCTCCCATGCCCACCCCAGAAGCTGACCATCGTCTCCTTTGCCCGCCTGTCTTGTGTATATAACTGTCTCCTTTCATCTCTGTGTCCCTGGCATAGGACTTAGCACCCAAATGATGCTCTGTAGAAGTTTGTTAAATAAAGGAATGCGTTCTGGAGGCCAGAGGGCACTGTGTTATCACAGAAGGACATGTCCCACCCTGACAGGACTTTGATTCCATAGACTCTTACCAAGCCCTTTGGGTGTGCTGGGCACTGGGGCAACAGGAGAAAAAAGCCAGCCGATAGCCCCTGCCCACGTGGAGCTTACAGGCTGTTTGGTGAGACAGACCGGAGATGCCTGATTGCATCATTTGTTATTTAAATTAAACCGATGTGTGCTCTAGAGAAGCGCAGGGAGTTCTAAGAGCTTCTCACAGGGGCCCTGTCCTAACCTATTTGTAGCCAGAGAAGACCTCTGAGGAAATAATTCTGGGGCTGGGCCCTTTAAGTGTGAGAGGGAATTAACTGGATGAGGGTGGGAGTGTGGGATTGGTGGAGGAGTCAGGAGCGTAATCTAGGCATCCCAGCTCTTTTTTGGCATCTTTTACCAATGTGATCAAATCCAGGCTTCCGGCAATGAGGGAGTCAGACAACAGAATTCTTCAGGATCCTGACAACATGTAATTTAAAAATATATCCATAGACTCTGACCATGGAAATATTTGTAAGCCTCATGGATAGAAAGCAATATTCAGACCAATTTAGTGAGCATTCACTGCACATCTACAGAGTGCCAGCCCTTATAGAATTGGGAGTTGAGACTCACAGATGTGGCTCAGACTTGTGTCTTGGAGGGAAGGCAGAGCCATAACAGCTTGTTCCGTGTGATATTAAGTGTAATAGGAAAATGAAGGACATTCTGCCAGCATGGACAGAGCAGCCAAATGCTTTGGAGGAAAGGCTTTCCCGAGGAGATTTCAAGGTTCCACATGGTCATTTGAGTTGAGCTTGAAGGGTGAGTGAGAGTTTGCAAGAAGAAATGTGGGCAGGGCCTTCTGCAAGAATGGACAGCTTCCCAAAGGCACACACGGAGGATGGGTCTGGAGTATGTGAAGACTGAGAAGCGCAGCGGGAGGGTGGCCTGTGACAGGGAGTAAGGCAAGGTGAGGGTTTAGTTGCGAGCTTAAGGCTTTGAAGGACAGAGTGAGACGCCTGGCCTGGGACTCGCTTTCTGCTCCTGGTGCCTTTGCTGGACCGTCCCCTTCCTTTTTTTGGTCTTCATCAAAACGATGTGGGGTTCAGCCTGAGACTCCCTCCCCCACAGTGGGAGAAGGGGAAAGTGTGTGTGGAATGATGCCTTTTGAGGCTGGGGTCTGTGCTACCTCCCAATTATCCCTGGAGGGGTGACCACTCAGCTCAGAGGGTGCTTTATTCTCAAGTTGCCTTTAATCGACAGTGCCTTGGTGACAGGCACAAATTACTTTCCTTTGAATAGGCCAATTAGAGCTAATAACTGAGTGTGTGGGGGGGAGGGGGGTAGTATATTTAGGAGCATTGGCCCAGAGCTAGCCTTCCTTGGGTTTGTGGCGTGGATTGGAGATGCTTTTCAGAATCCTGGAATTTCAGTTCCCATCCTGCCTGCCCCATCCTTACGTCTTTGGTCTGAGGGCTAGCTGGTTTTGGATAAAGTCCAGCCTTGTGTGGACCCTCCTCCCTGAGATGGAGTTATCCTGGGAAGTATTTGCAGGCTCTCTGTATCTAATGTGAATGACTGATTTACAGTTTAGTTTGGACTTAGAGCCTTGGCTCTCTCTCTGAAAGTAGGAATTAGTCTCCAGAAGGATCCCATTCTACACCTGGGCTCTTTGGCGCTGCCTCTTGCTGTGTGATAGATTTGCTTCCACTTTCTGGGCCTCAGTTTGGGCTCTTACAAAATGAAGGGTTCAGGCTAAGTGATTTCTAAAGGATGTTCTGAGCCTAGGTTGACATTGTTAGTTTTCTTTTGTTGCCATAGCAATCTACCATAAGCTTAGTGGCTTAAAACAACATCTGTTTATTCTCTCACAGTTCCGTTGGTCAGAAGTCCAGTGTGCTCACTTGGGTGCTCTGCCTGGTTTCAGCTGAAATCGAGGTGTCAGCCACCTGGGCTTTCCACTGGAGGCTGGGGAGAATCTGTTCCAAGCTCATTCAGGTTGTTGGCCAACTGCATTACCAGGCGATTGTAGCGCTGAGATCCTTGTTTCCTCTCTGGTTGTGAGCTGGGCGCCGGCTGCCGCACCTAGAGGCTGCCCACGTTCCTTTTCATGCTTTCCGTGTTGCTCCCTCCAGCAACAGCGAGCCAAGTCCTCAGACTGAGTCCCTCTCTGCCTTTCTTTTCTGGCACATCTTTCTGACGCTAGCCAGAGAAAATTCTCCGCTTTTTATGTCGTATGTGATTCGATTGGACCCAATCCAGAGTGTCCCAATCCTGGATCCTCCCCCAGTCATAGAGGTCTGTACCCTTAAGCGTACCTGCTAAGTCCCTTTTCCCACGTAAAGCTAAATAGTCACAGGTTCCAGGGATTAGGGTGTGGACATCTTTGGAGGGCCATCCTCCCTACCACAGTCCACCCTCTGACCTCAAAGACTTAGCATCCATCCCAAGTGTAAAATACTTTCACTCCATTCTAAGGTCGCCAAAGGGGCATCACCTAAAAAAAAAAAAATCTCATCTTAGTCTTATTAGCTCAAAAGATCCCAATCTCATCATCTAAAGCAAGTATAAATGAGACTCTGGGTATGATGCATTCTGGGGCATAATTTCACTCTATCTGTGGACCTGGGAAACTAAAGAAAGTAATATCTACTCCTCAAATACAGCATAGAATAATAGTTATAAACATTTCAGTTCAAACAGAGAAAGTGGGAGGTAAGATGGAGTCAAATGACATTAAAGGGGGCCCCACATCCATCTCCTAAAACTGTGAGGAAAAACATAACAATAAGTGGCTTTCCTAGCCCCTCATCCTCCTCCTTACCTCTGCAGGCAGTGGCTGATTATAAGTACACTCGTTATATTCTGGCCCCATCTTTGGGGTCTTGACAGTATATATCTTCACAGCTCTGCATCAGTTGATTAGAAATAAAAGGGAATTTAATTGAAAAACAGCAGAAAAGGTTTCAGTAAGACTTAGAGGATGTTCCCTATGAAAAGGGTTTGTTAGCACCGTAAAGGAAAGGAAAAGAAAAGCACGTGCTTCCAGTACCTCTCTTTTCCTTTTTTCAACACCAGGAATTGGGAACTGCGTAGGCTTTGGCATTAGATTGACTACTCTCTAGCTCTGTGGGATTAGGGAATTCATTTTACCTCTCTGAGCCTTAATCCTCTCATCTGTAAAATGGAGATTTTACTGTTGTACCTCATAGACTTGCTGTGATTCGTGAAAGGTGTTTAGTAGACTTTCAGCTCTTTGCAAGTAGTAGCTGTATTTGGAGGCTGGGTGCTACTTCGTCTGTGAGGTGCCCACCTGGGAGGGGTGGTTCCCAGGACGCTTGGCTGCTGCTTGGGTTTCCTGAAGCTTCTGGAATGCAGTATACCAGAAATGGTTGGCTTTTACAATGGGGGATTTATTAGCTTTTAAGTTTACAGTTCTAAGACTATGAAAATATCCAACTCAAGGCATCAAAAGAACAATACCTGAACCCTGAAGACAAGCTATTAGTATCTGGGACGCCTCTGTCACCTGGGAAGGCACATGGCCTGCATCTCCTGGTATTTCTCTCCCACTTTTCGTTACCTTCAGCTTTCTAGTTCCAATGGCATCCTCTCTCAGCTTCTCTGTGTGTCTTCTCTTAGCTTCTCTGGGGCTTTTCTCTATGAGTCTCTTAATTTCATCTTTCTGCTTCTGTGTGTGTTTTATCCTCTTAAAAAGAACTCCAGTAAGAGGATTACGACCCACCTTGAATGGGGTGAGTCACATCTCAATTGAAATAACGTAACCAAAAGGTCCCACCTACACTAGATCTGCACCCTCAGGAATAGGTGGAAAGCACACGGTCTTTTCTGGGGTACAGGACACTCCAAACCACCACAGCTCCCGTGGGCACCTCCTCCTCTTCCTTTGCAATGACCCACCCTTGTCCCCCATGACAGTGATTAATTGACAACTGTCTTGGGGAATACGGGGCCATGGAGAACACTACAAAGGCCGGAACTCTAGCCACCTAGGAGGAAATAGTGCTACTGGGATGTCCAGTGGGAGTGAAATTTGGCCAGTCCATTTTGGTTCAAAAATTTTATAAAAGGTAATGTGCTCTCTAAAAATTCAGGTCTGCGGTGATCTAAATCTCACACTACTGTCCTCCTGTTTTCCAGGCCCCTCCCCAGATACGTTATGCACGTATGAATGTACGTGGGTGTTACTATCCCCGTCTGGGACCCTCCACTTTCTCAATACACTGATGGAAACAGTTGGATACACTGTTCTGGACCTTGGTTTTGTCACGTTAGAGATTGTTGTTCCCTCTAAGGCATCTAGTTCTGCCCATATTCTTTTTTTTTTTTTTTTTTTTGGACAGGAATCTTTTTTTAAAAAAAAAAACATTTTTAATTGTGAATATACAAAAAAGCAGTAAATTTCAAAGTACGATGTTACAAGTAGTTACGGAACAGAGTTTGGTGTGGGTTACAGGTCCACAGTTTTGTTTTTCCTTCTAGCTGCTCCAAGATACTGGAGACTGAAATCTGAAATCTGATACTCATTTGTTAAATCCTGTCTTCTGTGTTGTAACTCCTCCTTCTCCTTGGATCCTTCTCCCAATCTTTAGGGAGAATTTGGGCTCTGCCCAATTTAATATTTTCATGTGGGAAGGGGTATTGATAATGTGAGATATAGGGATGGAACTAGTTATGCTCTGCAATGGCTGGCCTCTCTGGGTTTCAGGATTTTGGAACCCGTTTGGAGGTTGTACGTGTCTGGAAAGTAGTTACAGTGCATGGAGCCTTTGTAGAATCTCAGGTAGAGCCTTAAGTGTTCTTTAGGGTTGATGGGAATAGTTTTGGTTGGAGTTTCACAAACCCTGGTAATACAGCAATTATCTAGTTGCAGCTAATATAAGAGTAGCCTCCAGAATAACCTCTTGACTCTGTTTGAACTCTCTCATCTACTGACACCTTATTTTGTTACACTGATCTTCCCCCTTTTGGTCAGGAAAGCATTGTCAGTCCCACAGTGACAGGGCCTGTCTTGTCCCTGGGCGTCAGGCTCACGTTGCCAAGGAGACTTTCACCCCTGGATGTCATGTCCCACATAGGGGAGAAGGTAATGAATTGGGCTTAGAGAGAGGCCACATCTGAGCAACAAAAGAGGTTTTCTGGCAGTAACTCGCAGGTGTAACTTGATAGGTAGACTTAGCTTCTCTGTTACATAAATAAACTTCATAAGAGCAAGCCTCAGAATCAGTGCCCCCATTCTTTTTAACAGCTGCAGGGAAATCTAATATCTGGTCACCTATTGATGTTTATTTAGGTTGTTTCCAATCTTATGTTACTCTCAAAATGGTACAATAATCGTGCTGTATACATATTTGCACACATAAATGAACATGTCTGAAGGTTAAAAAACAGACAAACAAAATCAGTCCCATCATCCTAACATCGCTCTCTGCGTTGGGTTGTGTTTTAGTCGTGTCATGTGACTGTGTAGTTACAGGTGTGTTTAACATGGACATAGTCATTCTATGTATAAAATCTCCTATCTTGCTTTTTAAGCATTTAACTGCATGTTATAAATATTTGTATTATCAAATCAACTAAATTGATTAAAATGGCCCTGAGACAGTATAGGCTTGCCTCATTTTATTGCACTTTGCCTTATTGCACTTCACTGATACTGTATTTTTTAACAAGTTGAAGGTTTGTGGCCACCCTGCATTGAGCAAGTCTTTTGGCATCATTTTTCCAGCAGCATGTGCTCACTGTTTCTGTTTGTCACGTTTTGGTAATTCTCACAATATTTCAAACTTTTTCATTATTATTTTATCTCTTATGGTGATCTGTGATCAGGGATCTTTGATGCTACTATGTTTTGGGTTCCATGAACCATGCCCATAGAAGATGGTGAACTTAATCTATAAATGCTATGTGTGGTGAACTTAATCCATAAATGCTATGTGTGTTCTGACTATTCAACCAACTACAGTTGAAACTTTCTGGAAAGGATTCAGTATTCTAGATGCCATTGAGAACATTTGTGATTCATGGGAGGAGGTCATAATATCAACATGAACAAGAGTTTGGAAGAAGTCGATTCCAACCCCCACTGATGGTTTTTGAGCGTTGAAGCCTTCAGTGAAGAAGTCACTGCAGATGTCGAAGAAATAGCAAGAGAACTGGAGTTAGAATTGGAGTCTGAAGATGTCACTGCATTGCTGCAATCTCATGATAAAACTTTAACAGAGAAGTGGTTGCTTCTTAGGGATGAGCAGAGAAAGTGGTTTCTTGAGATGGAATCTACTCCTGGGAACATTGTTGAAACGATTTTAAACTTAGTTGATTAAGCAGCTGCAGGGTTTGAGAGGATTGACTCCAATTTTGAAAGAAGTTCTACTGTGGTAAAAGGCTATCAAACCACATTGTGTGCTACAGAGAAATCTTTTGTGAAAAGGAGAGTCAATTGATGAGACAGACTTCATGTCTCATTTTAAGAAATTGTCATAGCCACCCCAGCCTTCCGCCACCACCACTCAGATCATCAGCAGCCATCAGCATCGAGACAAGACCCTCCACCAGCAAAAAGTTTATGATTCGCTGAAGGCTCAGGTGATGGTTAGCATTTCTTAGCAATAAAGTGTTTTTAAATTAAAGTATGCACATTTTTTAGCTATATTGCTATTGTACACTTAATAGACTACAGTATATTGTAAACATAACTTTTATATGCACTTGGAAACCAAAAACTTGTGTGACATGCCTTACTGTGGTATTTCTTTATCGTGGTGGCCTGGCACAAACCCACGATATCTGTGAGCTATGCCTATACTGCACCCTGTTCTGCCGATGCAACAGGGGCAAGTTGATCATATAAAATATTCAACCAAATGTTTATACCCCAAATCCAAATAAGTGTGCCCTTTCATTATGTAGTTCCAGGGTTGGAATAGTTTGCTGCTTTGTAAAGAATGCTCAGGTGAATGTATTTGTCATTAAAGCTTTTTCCGGGTTTAGGTTGTTTCCATGGGAGAAGTGTCGGGGTGGAAGGGTGATGCCTGTTGCCAGAATGCTCTCGAGGGGATGCAGTGATGATTGTCTAGGCCTGCCCACTCGGACCCTCCAAAAGCTGCGGTACCGCCAGCAGCAGTGAAGGTGCTTGTCATTATACTAGGGATGATTGTGAGCATGACTAACAGAAGTGAAATTTGGGGAACAATCACCATAAAGTGCTGCCATGTGAAGAAGGACTCTGTTTCTGAGCTGCTTCTCTGGTGCGTTTTCAGAACGGCTGTTTAAACGCTGCTCCGCCATGGTTTGGGTCAAATTATGGAGGGTTGTGGAGTGGAAACAGGTTGATGTGAATAATTCAATATTCTGAGACACAGAAAGCATTACTGGAGGGAGAAAGGAGATGAACAGGCTTAGTTTAAGAGAAGACTTTTTTTTAGGATAAGATTTCTGGTGAGATATGGAAAAAGTCAGCTGCTGAAGGTCAGGGGACTAGCTGACAACTGTCCTTTTCTCCCTTATCTGGAAAGGACATGGCTGGGGGAGGGGTTCCAGGCCCATCTCCTATGGATCTGAGCAGAGAGTAAGTGCTGTCACTATACAAGGCTGACCCCACAGGTGTGATTGAGGGGTACCTGCCCCCCAAGTAAACCCACTCCTGCCTGCCTCCCAGAGTTCCCAGTCGCCTGAAAACACCTGCTCTTGGGGGTTTTGACCCTCCCCTCTCCTTGCCCCTATGCCGAGGGGTCTCAGACCCTGGCCTTCCACAGTCCTCTTTCCCCCAAGAAGACTTGGGCAGTTGCTGAAATCCAGATGCTTGGCTTCTGTTTGTGCTTGGCACAGAGTTGGGCCTGACAGTTAAGTCTGGGATGTGCTTTTGTTTTGGAAAGGCATCCCGGCTCGGGCAGCTGCAGCTTTCTGGGACCCAGTGAAATATAATTATACGTCCCCATGTTGAAAATGCCAAGTTGTCCTCAAACCAACTACTGGTTCCCAGCCAGGCCCTTTCCACCATTTCCCTGCAAGGAGTTGAAGGGAGTTTCTCCTTAGCCTTAAGCCTCAGGGTTTTGTCCCTCACCTCATCAGCATTTGACCAGCTGCTTAGTGGCCGGAAATGATTTTACTAGAGTGCAAGGAACTTTAAAGTGTTGACTCCTTCCTGTTCACCAGTTAGGTACATGTGCAGCAGAGGCCAGCCTGCTCCCCACCTGAACCCACCGCGCTTCATCTTCAGCTCGAGAGGCCATGCTCTCTCCCTTCCCCGCCCTCCTCCTTTCTGGTGCTCCACCCCTAAGGCCTTCTGCACCTGTCTCCATTCTCCATCCCTCCACTCCCCTTTATATCCCTTAGAACCAACCAAATGGAATCACATCTTGTTCCCTTAATGCCTCCCGAGCTTTCCTGCCACTGATTTGCCCCTGCGATGTTTTGTGCCGAAATGCTCTTTCAGTTTTTCTCCTCATCCAGGTTCTTCCCAAGGGTATAATGTGTGGTCTCTTTTAAATACCACCTTCTCCCCTAAGCCTTCACTGTATCGTTTGGCAGCTAGTGATATCTCTTATATCATTTGAATGTTCCCATCAGTTTATCTAACCTTCTCTAATAAAATATGCAACTTTTCTCTTTGTTCCCTGTTTTGTGGCTGTGTGCATGTTATTGTGATATCGTTTCCCCTTTAGGCCGTAGACTGCTTGCGAGCAGAGCCCCCTCCCCCTCCTCCCCGTCCTCCCCCCTCCCCCATGGCTAACTCAGTAACATGCCAGAAGGGTTGGCTGGGAAGCTGTGTGTTGCTTGGTGGACAGACAGATGGATAGATCGACAGACCGGTGGCTGTCATCATCATCTTGTCTCAGACTGATTTTTCCATTGAAAGCACCATGCTCTGCTACCTCCCCCCATCTTCCCCTACCATTAAAGTAGAAAACAAAAGTATACTTTCAAGTGTTGGTTATAGTTATCAAGTAAAGTCTTAGGTTTCTTGTTCTTCATTAAAAATCCTGAGCATTGAATGCTTTATGTTTCTCGAAGTAAAAAATAGAGTCTAAATCGAGTTGCCTTTTTCTCATGTTTAACATTTTGCTTGATTTATGTTTTACTTTTTGGATGTGGCTTTTGATGAAAGGAGGGTTTCCTGTCTAGAACTTAGCACAGTTCCTGGCATATGGCAGGATCTCCATTAAGACCAAGCTGTCTTGCACTATAGATGACAGTACAAGAGTGCCAGGGTCTCTGTGGCTTGGGGATTGCCTTACATGTGCTAAAAGTAGGGTTTGAACTTGGGAGGAGAGTGAGCCTCATGTGCTGTGGCCAGATACCCTCTCTGCCATGGTCTTTTCCTCTCAGCCTGGTAATCGGCTCTGGGCTCTCTGCTTGCCTCTGTAGCCCTGCTCTTGGGGGCTGACAGCGAGACCTGGCTCACACTGCTTTCGACCCCAGGATGTAGCAGCAGGTGTTGCATGCACAGCACCGTCTGGATGTCATGTAGCCCCACTCAGAATGCCAAGCTCTGATGGGCTGTGCTGGGTCCACCCTGCCTCCCACTCTCGGTGAGGTTACCGCCAGCCCCTCCCCATGAGGGTCCTGTTTCCAATGGACAAATCACCCCAGCCCGCTGGTTGAAAGGAACCCAGGATGCTAAGGGTCTGCTCTCAGTTCTGCATCTCTGCCTGCCCAGAGGACTTTCCTAACCTCCTTTCGTCCTCACAACAGCTCTGGAAGTTGGAGGAAAGGGATTCCTGTTCCTACCAGATGGGTGGAGAAACTGAGGCTCAGTAAAGAGAAGAGACTTTCCCATTGCTAGGTAAGCTGAGATTTGAACCTGACTCTTCTGACCATCTCAGCTACAGCATTTCTCAAATTTTAATATGCCTAAAAGTCGCCTGATAAAAATGCAGGTTTCTACCCTAAATAATTGAAAACAGGACTCAAATAGTTACTTGGACACCACTATTCATAGCAGTGTCATTCACTATAGCCGAAAGGTGGAAACAACCCAAGTGCCTGCTGACAGAGGAACGGATAAACAAAATGTGGTCTTATCCACGCAGTGGAATATTGTTTAGCCCTAAAAAGAATGAAGTGTCTGCCTTTCATTGTCTGCTAAACCCAAGTAATTGCGGGTTCACTATGAAAGTCTTTCAAAAGAATTTGTTCTCAACCTGCGTAGCCAAAAATCTTCCTCATCAGTCTGTCCTTTGAGAACAATGTCCTGTCCGTGGATCAGGAAAACAGAGCTGCGTCTCATCCCTGGGGAGGGGACGGTGGTCAGAGATTGGAGGCTGCACTTCAGAGGGCTGAATTTGTAGGGGCAGGAGAGTAGTAAGCAAGGAACAGAACTTTAGAGCTCCGACCTGGGAAAAGAGGGTCCAACGAAGTCAGGGCCTCCATGAGTTTAGGAGTCCAGGAGCTCAAGCAGGTGCAGCTGTCAGCAGGTAGCCCTAGAGCTGGCCACAGTAGGGCTGGGGCTCAAAGATGAAAATCGAAACAAAACGTGATGCTAAATGAAAGAAGCCAGACATAGAAAGACAGACACTGTATGATTCCACTGATATGAAATACCTAGGATAAACAAATCCACAGAGAGAGAAAGTAGATTAGAAGTCATCGGGGCTATGGGAAGAGGGGATGGGGAGTTATTGCTTAGGGGGTACAGTTTCTGTTTGGGGTGATGGAAAAGTTTTGGTTATAGGTGGTGGTAATGGTAGTGAACAAGGTGAATGTGATTATCAGCACTGAATTGCATACTTGAAAATGGTTAAAACGTGGTTTTATATGTTACCAGAATAAAATTTTCTTTAAAAACCTCAAAGGTTAAAATGAGAAACTTTTATGTTATATATGTTACTATAATAAAAAACAGTAAATATTTTAAAATTTGTATTTTGAATATAGTTTCAAACTTACATGACAGTTACAAAAGTCATACAGACTCCATACAGAGAACTTCCAGCATACCCCTACCCATCTGATACCCAAATCTGCCAGTTTTAACATTGTGCCACATTTGCCTTACCCGTCCATCCATCCATCCGTCTGTCCATCCATCCGTCCATCCGTCCGTCCATCCGTCTGTCTGTCTGTCCATCCATCCGTCCATCTGTCCGTCTGTCCATCCATCCGTCCATCCGTCCGTCCGTCCGTCCATCCATTTTCTGAGCGTCTCAGTGTAGGCTGTATGCATCATACTACTTGAGTACTTAATACTGCCAAGCATATTTCCTAAGAACAGGGATATTCATACGTAAACCATCTTAAGTATATTATCAGGTTCAGGAAATTTAACGTTGGCATAAAGCTTACATTCTATATTCCAGTTTTTTCATATGTCCCAATAACATCCCTCTGTACCTTTTCTCCTCCCTTGCTAGATCCCATCCAGGATCATGCATTTAATTGACATTGCCTCCTTAGTTGCTCTTTCTTTTTTTTTTTTTATTAAATTCTGGGAACATATATGCAATGTAAGCTTTCCCATCTTAACCACTCTCAAGCCTACCTTTTGGTGGGATTAATCACACTCACAATATTGCCATATGCTCACCACCATCCATTACCAAAACGTTCCCATCTCCCCAAACAGAAACCATACAAACCCATTATGCATTAACTGCTCCAGCCCCCTGACCCCCTACCCCAGGCAGCATGTACTCTGATTTCTGTCTCTTTGAGCTTGCACATTCTCTGATATTTTTCCAGTTTGTTAAGGTTGCCCTATGCCAGTGCTCTCCTTTGGAGTTTGTCCATGTAATTAGTTTAGAGAATAGCTTGAGGTTAAAGCATAGTGGCCACCCTGATCCTTTCTGTGCATGCTTCTTGTCTTGGGCATGTTCTTGTGGCCCTGCAAATTCCCCTTCTTATGTGGTTCTGAATGCCCCCTCTTCCCTAGCGAACAGTTGTCCTCAAGGTTCTGGGCACTGAGTTGTATGTCCCACAGCAGCAATTCCTTGCCTCGGGAGGCATGACTTTCCCATCAGTTTATCTAACCTTCTCTAATAAAGTATGCAGCTTTTCTCTTTGTTCCCTGTTTTGTGGCTGTCTGCATGTTGTTGTGATATCGTTTCCCCATCAGGCCTTCAGCTGCTTGCGAGCAGGGATCCCCCTCCTCCCCCCGCCCCATGTCTAACTCGGTTGTGTAGGAGAGCTTGTTGAGCTGCGTTCTACATGCAGGGCACGGACTGGGACTGTGAGTCCTTCAGGCCACCACCAGACGGATTGGGCCAGATGTACATGCCCCCGGTATGTGCACGAGGGCTACCCTGCTCCCTCCTCACTGGCCAACCCCACACGAAGCTGGTGAGCAGTGGGAGAATGGTCAGCCAGGTGCCACGAAATCCTACCGCCAGCCTTTTTTCTTGATTTAGTGCTTAACCGTTAACTGTACTCCTTTAACTGTTTTCTGGAGCTTTGAGAAAGATGTTTCAGACAGTTCTTGTGTGTTCAGTGCTTCTGGGGGGACAGAGCCCTGATGTGTCTCACTCATTTGGGTTGTGGCTCAGGAATCTAGGTTTGTCATGGAAAACGAGCACCTTGGGATTCCTACTGCCTGAAGCATCTTGCTTTCCAGTGAGACCGAATTAGTTTAAAACCCTGGCTACACAGTTTACTAGCTGTGTGATTTGGGGTTAGTTGCTTCATGTCTCTGAGCCCCAGATTTTCTTCTGTGAAATCGTGTTAATACTCCCTACCTCCCAGACTTATTGGATAACTAAATTAGATAGTGTATATAAAGAGCTAGCCCAGTGTTGCGTGCAAATAAAAAATAAATACCAATTTCTCCTAAATAGGGTACCTGTCTTCCATATCTTTGCTTGTATCATTTTTTCTTTCCTGGAAAGTGTTTCTCTCATTGGTCTTCAATACTTTCTAAGGTGTGCAAGGAATTCCACAACCCTGTATTTTGGAGTAGCTGGGAAGGACAGGTCTCTACCTCAGGTAGGGCTCTGTGTCTCCTAGGAATTGAAAGTTAATAGAAGTTCTGCCTTAGCTCACTCAGAAAATATTTGGAGCATCTAGATTTAATTTTGTTGTTACCGATGTTTTCCTTTTCTGTCACTCGTGCATATCAACGAAATCCTCCTAATAGTCCCTACTCACCCCCCCCCCCCCCCCCGCCCCGGTCATTTCCCTTTTAGCACTGCTAAAGGCAGATAAGAACTCTCTCATTCCATACTGTGGATTGGAACCTACTGCAGGAAAGGTTTCATCCAGCTGCTGTCTCCTGTTGTCCTCAACATGCTGGCCACATCCACTCATAAATGATTTACTCTTGCAAGTTAGGATGAAAACTAGTGAAGCCCCTTTCAAGAGATTACAGATGGGACATCCAGACTCTCATGGACCCTCCGGTTTCCAACAAGATGGTGCTTGAATATCTCCAGGAACAGGGATATCTCCGGAAACAGAAAAAGTGAGAAATTTTTTCCCCATGCAAGACTATTGCATCATCACACAGTTTTGTCTGTTAGTTTCTCTTCCAACTCTGAGAAGTTTGGGAAGTCTCTGTAAACCAGGGAGTTTGGGAACAGGTGGTACAGGCAGGCGGAAGGTAGCCGAGCTCTGATTCCTGAGACAGGGATGGGAGCTCCCTCATTCAGACCTATGGAGCGAGGTCACTTGGTGAGCTTTGTATCAGAAACAGGATGCCCAGTGCTGGGGCTCAGGTCAAGGAGGAGGGTCAGGAGCTGTGATCACAGTAGCATATTATGTTTTATAGAACTTTCCAGCTTGGAAACTGCTGTAATACACTTTATAATCTTATCCTGAGAAGCTGACTGGGATCAGAATTAACATCAAAATCTGGGACAGGCTAAGACAAAAGTTGGGGGCCAGGTGGCCCAACATGTAGAAAGGGGGGTGCGGGGATGAAGAGCTGGGCTGGATATAATGCAGAGCTGAGAGCCCATTCCGCCAAGCTCTGTGGTTCATTTAAGTCAAGTTGTCTCTCTCTTATACAACTCTTCCCGATTTGATGATACTTCAAGCTCATTTCATACAAAATTTTACTGTTGAATCATTAATGAGGGGCAGATTTATCATTTTAATTGAATGTGTGTTGACAGCTTAGATCTCCAAGAGGAGGAAAGTATTTCATACCGGTGTTGGGATGCAGGGTTTCCTCCATGGAGAGCTGGAAGACGGGATTTGGGAATATGGGGCCAAGGGAAGAGGGCACCGTGCCATCTCGGGACCCTGTATTCCAGCTCATTGCCTGGTTTCTGAGGCTTCCTTTCATGTTCTGTGTCATGGGTGGTTTTCTGAGCCTTCCGTTGTTGTGGTCTCTGTCCTGGACATGTGGGAAGAGGGCTGCGCCAGCTGGCATTGCAGCCAAACTCTCAGAACCCTTATTTCAAAGCAATTAGTGGCAAAAAAAAAAAAAAAAAAAACACCCGTAAAAAATGGGGAAAAAAAAGCAGATTTAGTGCACAACTGGTACATACTTCTAGATACCCAGCCACAGGACCCCCCAGAATGATCACATGATACCCCAACTCCATGGGGAAGTCACCTCACATGCCCCCAAACTGGGCTCAGAGTTGGGACCATTGTCCCCCATGGCTCCTGCAAGGGAAAAAAGAGGCGTTGTCATACAGAGGAGGGGGAGTGCCTTCTCAGTGACAGGGCCAGAGGCTTGCGATCCAGACCCCTCCTTCCCCCTGTTTTGCTGTGGAGTCTTGGGCAGGTCCCCTGACTTCTCTGGGCCTATTTTTACCTCCCTCTATTGGAGGTGATGCCTACATAACAGGTATGCAAACTTTAGAGTGCTGTATAAATCTTTGCTGGGCAGTAAGGAAAGCCTGCCCAGCCCATTCTTACAGGCCTAAAGGAGGCTGAATTTAGGATCACCTCTCCAGAGATAGCATGCATAGTTTCTTTTTTTTCCTTAACTTTTTTATTGGAAAGTATAACATGTATACAAAGTAAAGAAAGAAAAAAAAAAACAATTTTTCAAAGCATTCTTCAACAAGTAGTTACAGAACAGATCCCAGAGTTTGTCATGGGCCACCATTCCACCATCTCAGATTTTTCCTTCTAGTTGCTCCAAAACACTGGAAGCTAGAAGGTATATTCATATGGTGATTCAGCAGCTATACTCATTTGTTAAATCCTCTCTTATCTGTTATAACTCCTCCTTTTCCTTTGATCTTTCTCCCAATTTGTAGGGATCTTTGGACAATGCCCTTTCTGACTTTTTCATGTTGAGAAGGGAGGGTGTAATTAATTGATAATCTTGGAGAGGCGGGTCCCTCTGGGTTTCGGAATTTATGCGACCTAGGAAACCTCTGGGAATTATAGGTTCCAGAAAAGCAAACTTAGTGCATGAAACTTTTGTAGAGTCTCAGATAGAGCCCTAGGTGCTCTTAAGAGTCAACAGGAGTGGTGTTGGTTGGGGTTTAGCAAACCATAGCTATTAGCACTCTTACTAATGCTTACATAAGAGCAGCTTCCAGAATAGCCTCTTGACACCATTTGATCTCTCTTGGCCTCTGATGGCTCATTTTATTATGCTTCTTTCCCCACTTTTAGTCTGGAAAGCTTTGCCAATCCCATGGTGGCAGGGCCAGTCTCATCCTTAGGAGTCATGCCCCATGTTGTCAGGGAGATTTTTACCTCCTCATGTGCGGGAGGAGGGTAATAGTTTTCCTTGCAGAGTTGGGCTTAGAGAGAGAGAGAGAGGCCACATTTGAGCAACAACAGAGGTTTCCTGGAAGCAACTCTTAGGCCTTGTTAGGGCAATCTTAGCTTTTCTCCTACAGAAATAAGTTTCATAAGGGCAAGCCTCAAAATCAAGGGCTTGGGTTGCACAGGTGGTTCCGTGGTGGAATGCTCGCCTTCCGTGCGGAACACCTAGGTTCAATGCCTAGACCAAGCATCCCCCCGAAAAAAGTAATTGATTAATTAAATTTAAAAAAACCAAGGGCTTGTCCCCAAGGATTGAGAGTATACCCAGGGTTTTCCAGATGAGAGAGTTTAATAATTCTATATCAGTCTATCTATCTATCTATCAATATTTTTTTCCCTTTGGCTCCTCAAGGGACTCTACCAATACTTTTTTTGGGGAGTGGATGGTCCGGGAATCAAACCTGTGTCTCCCACATGGAAGGTAAGTATTCTACCGCTGAACCACCCATGACGCCCAAGGCCTTTAATTATCAGCCCACCATAGTCTGAGATGTATCCAGATATTACTTTAAGCTATAGAGAATTACAAGGCCTTGTTCCCATTCTGGACTCCAGGAGTTTGGGCTGTTTAAATGAGCTATCCAGACAGGTTGATTTAGATTATAAGCTATAGAAAATTTAGGTTCTAGACATAATAAACCTTTCTGCCTTTGATCTCATTAAGTAGCTGAAGGTCTAGAGTACATACATTATCATCTTTTATCCTGCATTCTAAATTCCCTTAGACCTTGTATTCCCCCGACTAGAATGTAAGTTTTATGAAAGAAGGGACTTTGTGCAATGCTTTGCCTGTAGAAGGTGCAGAAAATAATTATTGAATGAATGAAATTTAACTGGAATCAAGTGCAGTATTTCTAACTATGTATGTTTAATTGGCTGTGGAAGGACATAACCCTGTGTTCAAAGTTTTTATGCAGTCAGCTTGTATCTTTTGTTTGTGTTTTTGTGTTAAACCTGTAAACAATTTTATATAAATAAACACTGGGCCTAAAATTAAAAAATAAATAACTAAATTACCTTAGACCCTGCCAGATTGGTTGGTTGGTTTTTTTTTTTTTTTAACATTTTTATTGTATCGTATAACAGATACACAAAGCAAAGAAAGAAAACAGCAGTAGTTTTCAAAGCATTCTTCAACAAGTAGTTTCCCAGAGTTTGTCATGTGCTACCATATGATTCTCTCAGATTTTTTTCCTTCTAGCTGCTCCAGAGCATAGGAGGCTAGAAGGCAGCTATAAGGCTTAAATATTTTTTTATCACCACAATTGACTTTTTTCCTTCTTTTTTTGTGAAAAATAACATATATACAAAAAAGCTACAAATTTCAAAGCATAGCACCACAATTAGTTGTAGAACATATTTCAGAGTTTGACATGGGTTACAGTTCCACAATTTTAGGTTTTTACTTCTAGCTGCTCTAAGATGCTGGAGACTAAAAGAGATATCAATTTAATGATTCATTTGTTAAATCTTATCTTCTTTATATAACTCCACCATCACCTTTGAGACTTCCATCCCTCTTTTTAGGGGTGTTTGGACTATGGCCATTCTAAATTTTTCGTATTGGAAGGGTCTGTCACTAGTATGGGGTAGGAAGATGGAACTTGCTGATGTTCTGGAGAGGCTGGGCTAGGTTTCAGGACTTACCTGGACCAGGGACCCATCTGGAGTTGTAGGTTTCTGGAAAGTTACCCTAGTGCATGGAACCCTTGTGGAATCTTATATTCCTCTAGGTGTTCTTTAGGATTGGCTGGAATTGTCCTAGTTGGGGGTTGGCAGGTTATGATAGGTAGCAATGTCTACCTGAAGCTGCCTTAAGAGTGATGTCCAGAGTAGCCTCTCGACTCTATTTGAACTCTTTCTGTCACTGATACTTTAATTACAATTCTTTTCCCTCTTTTGGAGATGGGGTTAGTTTTTAACTCTAATTGCGGCCTGGTCTCTTTTTTGGTTACTTTAGCTGTTATATATAGCTATGCTAGCTTTCAGGGCTGCAGCACTCTATTTCTGGGTCTTAGGTGTCGTAGAGTTACTCAGAGTTTCAGGGAAATACCAGCTGATGCACATACGCTTCAGTGTCTCAGAATCTAGAAATACATTTACAACTTCGGACTAAGCCTGACTGCTATAAGGGCTTACACTCTGGGCTCCAATTTTCTTATAAATATTTTCTGAAAGAGACTTTTGTATATTTGTTCTTTTGTTTCTGGCTTACTTTGCACAACATATTGTCCCCAAGGTTTACTCAGTTAATTGTGTGCTTCTCGATGTCCTTCCATTTTGTGGCTGCACCATATTCCATCTTATAAATACGTCAGTTCGCCATTCTGCTTCTCAGTTATTGTACCCTTCGGTTGCCTCCATCTATTGGGCATCATGGGTAATGTCCAAAATAAACAAACCGTGTCTCTTTTTTTAAGCCGTTTTATTGAGATATATTCACATTCACATATTATACAGTCCATCCAAAGTGTACAGTGGTTCACAGTATCATCACATAATTGTGCATTCATTAGCACGATTATTTTTACAACATTTTCATTACTCCAAAAAAAAAACAAAAAAGAAACAAAATCCTGAACAGCTCACCCTCTTAGACTTTTTTCTTTTTTACAAACATGTCTTATATCTAGCTTGGTTATTATGGTAGTTAGGTTCAGGTGTCAACTTGGCCAAGTGAAGGTCCCTAGTTCTGTTGCATGGACATGAGCCAATGGTACGTGAACCTCATCTGTTGCTCATTACATCTGCAGTCGGCTAGGAGGTGTGCTTGCTGCAGTGATGCTTGATTTAATTGGCTGGTGCTTAAATGAGAGAGCTCAACGTAGCACAGGCCAAGTACCTCAGCATACCTCATCTCAGCACTTGCAGCTCAGCCCAGGCCTTTGGAGATGCAGAAAGAAATTACCCTGGGGAAAGTTGTTGGAACCCAGAGGCCTGGAGAGAAGGCCAGCAGAGATCGCCCTGTGCCTCCCCACATTAAGCAAGAACCTCAGTTGAAAGTTAGCTTTCCTCTGAAGAACTAACAAAATAAGTCCCCTTTTATTAAAAGCCAATCCGTCTCTGGTGTGTTGCATTCTGGCAGCTAGCAAACTAGAACAGTTGTACAATCGGCAGCACTCTCAATTTTAGACAATTTTTGTTGACAAAGAACCGACAAACACAGCATTACCACCCATGAAATCAAAACTACCCCTTATCACTTGTTTCCCCCCCCCCCCGCCACACACACACATAAAGTTTCTTTGGTGTCAGACAGATGAGAGTCAAATCCTGACTCCACCACTTCATAAGCCTTAGCTTTGTTGTCCTTTACATGGGAACAATGATAGAAACTCATATTGTTTCAAGGAGTCAGGTCAATGATACAGGTAAAGTGCTTGTCACCCGGCCTGGTGCACAGGACGCCCTCTATAGCTATATGACTAACAATATACCAAGAAAGACTTCGAGATTTTAAAATTTGAAGATGAGATTTTGTTGTGATTTTGGGGGGATCTTTGTCTCTTCCTTCAGAACCTAGTGTATTAGCTTGAACGTCTGCCCTTGCTTTCCTACCCATTGTCTCATTTGATCTCTCAGCAGCCCAGTGGGGTAGGCAGAGCAGGGATTTTAATCTCCATTTTGTAAATGAGGAAACTGAGACCCGGAGCAGGGATGTGGTTTTCTTTGAGGTTACAGGATGAGCTCCAGGCAGAACAAGAGTTTCCCAACTCTAAGAAAAATACTTCTAATTCCAGACTGTTTTGAGGTTGGAAATCTCGAGTCTAAAATGCATCCCTGATGGGTTGTAGTCTGGAGATCTGGGCCAGTCCTGGGTTGAGCTTCCAGTAAACATTTTAAAACAACAATGACATTGCTGATATGGTGTAGACACTGTTCTAGGTGCGTTATATGTAACTCCCCAAATCCTTACAGCAGTGCAGTGAGGGTCGTACTGCCATTGACCTCATCTTACAGATGAGGAAATGGAGGCATGGAGAGGGAGAGGAACTTTCCCAAGGTTGCAAGTGGCAGAGAAGCAGGTTTTGAAACCCCAGGCAGGCTGGTTCCAGAGTCTATGCCCCCTACCCACATTCTGACCTTCAGGGACGCCCTTCAGGGACTCAGTGTGTGGCAGGCAGAGTATGGAAGGTATCGGGGTGTGGAGATGAGCAAGACCTGGCTCTGCATTTTGACCACAGACTTGCTATGTGGTCCGGGGCCTGCCTTTGCTTGTCTGCAGACTGAGGGTATTGCACTGTCCAGCCTTGGCGAAGGGTGGTGTTTCTCTAGGTCCCAAGGAAGGTCTGGGGTGTGGAGTGGCCGGCTGAGCCCCGGGCCAGCCATTGTGTGGTGGGCTCTGCCGGCTGGGGTGTGGTCCTAGCACTGCCAGGCCCTCCCCAGGGAGGAAGTGTCCTGTGTTTACAGGAAATGCAGGACAAGGCCTGGGAGGTGGGTGGAGGAGGGGCGGTCGGCCGCAGACGTGTCTCGGCTTTGGTGGGGCCAAGGGTGGGTGCCCCTGATTCTAACCCCAAGGACGAAACTTTTTGTTGTTGGCCAAGGGAAAAGTCCCACTTCCCAGGCAGCCCTTTCCTCCCTAAACCTCTTCCCTCCAAGACTGCCACACCCCGCATACCTCAGAAAGCTCCAGGGGTCAGCGCACCACACACACACACACACACACACACACACACACACACACACACACACACACACACACACACACACACACACACACACACACACACACACACACACACACACACACACACACACACACACACACACACACACCGCTTCCCCTGGTAGGCTCCTGGGAATGCTAGAAAGAGCAGAAACATTAGAAATCAGATTTCTAGACCTGGTTGTGCTACTCCCTTGGGCAAGTCCCTTCCCACCCAGGGCTCAATAACTCCCCCCCGCCCCGCTCCCGAGAAATGGGTGGCTTGCTGCAGCTGTAACTTAGATGCATGGCTGAGCGCTTTGTCCTCATGGCACCCCGTAATCCAGCTTAGAAAAGTAAGATGTGAAAAGACATCACTCTCAAGCCAGCCATTTTCAACCCTTTGATGTGGGCAGTCAGCGACAGCCTCACTTAACACTACAGAAATGTTCCTTAAGAAGTATGTGTGAATTGAAATTTTGTGAATAGAAGTCCTATGTTTATTTTTAAAGCCTGACTATTGGAAAGGGAACTAACATTCACTGAGTCCAAACCAGATATCTGGCACTCTATTAGTTGGTCTTACATACTCAACTTCACCCTCCGTGAGATTGCCACTTGCTGGCTTACGTAGCCTTGAGCAAATCCCCTAACTGCTCTGAGCCTTAGCATTCTCATCTGTAAAAGGAGAATGATAGTTTGCTGTTTCCTAGTCTGCTCTTTGCCCTCAGGAGTTGCCTGAGCCCTTGTCTCCCCATCTCCCATGTGGACTGTGGCCAGCCTACTCTCTGCTTTCTAAGCCTGTGTATCTCCCACCCGTCTCTGTTCCCGTCTCTAGTGTCCCTCGCGCACCACCACCCTGACTACCCCTGCTGAAACCTCTCTCTGGTTGTTTCGCCAGCCCCTCTCCCAACCTGCCTTCCCTCATAGTGGATTCGAGCATCTCTCCTCTCTGTGCCTTTGCATAAACTTCCCTGGCAATGTTCTCTACGACCTTATCCTTTGACTATCTGCTCTTCAACCTTCACAGCTCCCTTCATGCCAGAATCCTCCCCGGGTCCTTCCTCTACATACGCACACAGATGTAGGGGCCCCTGTTCCATCCCATAGCATTACCGACCTGTCTTATCTTTATCTGTTTGTTTCCCCACCTGGCTGTGAGCACCTCAAGGTCAGATAAGGGGTATTTTTTCCACCTCAGTATCTTCAGTTCTAGGCATGAGACAGTCAACAAAGGTTTACTGAATGTGCAGTATGTGCAGTATGTCAGATGAGACTATGCAAGCTGCAGATGCTCTGTCTACTTTAGAGTGCTGTGCCTGTGGTGGCAGATGGATGGCCTGGATCTTCAGGTATGCCTGCTCAGTAAATCCTGCATCTGTGTCTGTTCATGGGTACAGACTGGGGTGCAGCTGGAGGTGTTTCCCCCTACTGAGTCAGTTTTAAAATCAGGAGGCATTTGTTGGCTGTCTGTTAGGTATGTGTAAACAGAGCACTGCCAGCTGGTTGGAAGGAGTTCACAGTTTAAAGAGGAAGAGAAAACCTGTGAAAAGCTAAGACCACAGAGGAGTGCCCACGGGCACAGAGGTGCCTAGAATGGAGCTGGGTCTCCGCAAGCAAGTGTGGTTGAGCAGATTCCAAAGCTGTTCAGTTTGGGAGTCTTTTATAGAGAAAGAATAGCAATTAAGAATATAAAATAATATATAGGTGTTCATCAAAAAGTTGACCATGAAATTACTACATGCCTGACAATTCCACCCTTAGGTATATGCCCCAAAGATTTGAAAGCAGGGACTCAAATGGATACTCCCTACCAGTGTTCATAGCAGCTTTATTTCCAATAGCTGAAAGGTGGAAGCAACTCAAATGGCCATCAACAAATGAATGGATAAACAAATGTAGTACATACGTACACTATTCTAAATAACTATAAAAAGGAATGAAGTTCTGATCCATGCTACAACGTGGATACGTGGATAAACCTCAAAAACATTATGCTAAGTAAAATAAGCCAGACATAGAAGGACAGATATTGTATGATTCCATTTATGTGAAATATCTGGAATAAGCAAATTTATAGAAAGTAGATTAGGCATTACCAGGGGCTTGGAGGATGGGGTATAGGGAATTTTTGCTTAAAGGGCACAGAGTTTTTGTTTGGGATGATGAAAAGTTTTAGTATTGGAAAGAGGTGACGGTAGCACAACATTATAAAAGTAATTAATGCCACTGAATTACGCATTTAAAAATGGTTAAAATGACAAATTTATATATATATGTGTGTGTCACCACAATAGAAAGAATAGAAAAAATAATGCAGGGCCTTGAAAGATATCCTCGCAAGTATGGGGCCTGCAGCTTAAGCTTCAGTGGGTTCATGGTTGATCTGCTTCAGTGTTCAAGGAAGGCTTCCTGGAGTAGGAGGTGAGATTTGAACTGGGCCTAGAAAGCAGGTTCATTCAGCCAGGGAGACTCCACTAGGCATGGTAGAATCAGATGCAGCTCCTGCCCTTGAGGAGCTCCCCATCTATTTAAGGTGGTTTTATAGAATCTTAGTGGCCTTTGTAAAAAGGGTAGCCGTCTTCTGAAAATGCTTTATCTCTTCTTGGGATAAAAGAGGCAGATGGACCTTAGCTTATAAAAGAGACAGATGGTCTTTAGCTTGGTAAGACTACAAGATCAGCATTGTGGTGTGTGTGTGTGTGTGCGCGCATATGTTTTGTGTTTCTGGGTCCCGTCCTTGTCTTTGTGACCTTGCCTTGTCCATGAGCATTAGCATGTGTGTCGCTACCTGGCTCTGTGTGATTGCCTGTGTGTCCACACATGACCCACAGGGCTCTGTGAGTTCCATAAGACCGTGTCCTCCTGTGTGCCCAGAAGCACTGTGGAGGCTGTGCATGTCCTGACACCCCTCATGCATTTCCATGCCTGTTTCCCTGGCCAGACAGAGGCATGCACTAGAGCTGGAAATCCTGACTGAGTCCTCTCTGCCCTAGCGTTGTCCAGCACAGAGAAGACAATGACCCAGACCGATGAGTGTATCCTGCTGTGGGGAATCTGTTTGGGTAAGATCAGTGGAGGAAGAAGGGTGGACATTGGGCAAGGCATTGAACTTCACAGATGCTCAACTTTCTGGGCTGAAAAGTGGGGAAAAAATGGTGTGACATACTTTGCTCAGTGCTCAGGAAATGTCACCTACTGCTACCAGCAGAAGCAGTATAGACTTGCAGTTAAAAGAGTAGGTTCTGAAGCCAGATTCCCCGTGCTCAGATACTAGCTATGGACTTAGATCCTCTCTGTAGCTCTTTCCCCATCTTTAAAGAAGGGATATTAATACCCCCATGATACAGTTATTATGAAGAATTCATAAAGCACCTGGCATATAGTAATTGCTCAAAAATGCCAACTTCTCCTTCTTCCATTGCTGCTGCTGTTGCCTTTACTACTACCGTTATTACCGGCTAGCTGTGTCCATTTGGAAGGGAGGGTCATTGAGATGGGGATTGTTTTTCAGACCACCATCCACTGAAACCACAAACTGCCCCTGTCATACCGCCTGGAAACTTCATATATGATTATAGTTTTAAAATTATAGAGGCGTTCATGAGCTCCAGCCACTGTATCTTCTCTAGCTCCCCCAACCTGTCTGACTCCCCTGTGGCCTGGCCTTCTCTGGAATCTCAGAACAGAGATGCAGGAGATGAGAGTAGTCACGTTTTCTACTGTTTTTGGCCAGGGTTAGGTAGAGTCCATCTTGCAGAGAGAACCAAGGCAAGCCTGGCTGCCAATTTTTCAAGGCTGTGGGTGAACTAGATCCAGCCTGTGCTTTCTCCCACCCCTCAGCCCACTTCCATATTGGAAGTAAAAGTAAAACTGTGGCCTAATTAACAACAAAGCTTATGTATCCATTAAGACTTGGCTGGCTACAGTATAGCCAGGGTGGCAGTGCCTGCGGATGCTGTTTTGAAAAACTCAGCCACCGATGGTGTTGAGTCCTCACCGAAGGGCTAATGAGAAGTCACGAAAATTAAACTGAGATAGGACAGAAATAATAGGTCTGTCATGGAACGTGTGTTGAACCATTCACAGAGGACAGAAATGAGTGGCAAACTCATGACTCCTACCCTCAAGGAAGGGGGTATATAAGTAGCTATGTTTAGAAAATGTAAGCAGTGATGGAGTCCGTCCATCACTGCTTCAGTGTTCAGGGAAGGCTTCCTGGAGGAGGTGGTATTTGGGTTAGACCGTGAAGGGTGAGTGGAGGAGGGGGTAGACAGAAATTCTGGACCAGACTTAGAAGAGGCCTGAAGCTCCATGAAAGTAAAGAGGGTGTGCTTGGGGCATTGAGTTGGTGGTTTGGATACATGCGATGGTCGATGATACCAAAGATGGGACAAAGGACAAAGGAAGCTGAGGACAAAAATCCTCAGCTTCACAGAGTTTGGCCACAGAAATGGCCAAAATATTGAGGTCAGTGGTTATGGGTAGGCCAAGGCCCCTGTGCCAATGGTGTAGCTGCTGCTGACACTCAGAAATGCAGGCCCCTGCCTCTGCTGCCTACATGGGTACCCCTAGTTACACTAGGAAGTGACTGTTTCCCAAAACCGGAGAGACCCTTGCCCTTTGGAGGCTGGAACTCTGCTTACACATTTTTTCCTTTATGTTACCTCTTTATAGTAGCATGCCATTGTAGGAGGCTTCTGTAGATCTTTCAAAAGTTTTAATTTTTTTTTCCTGGACCTCTGAACCTCAATTGATTGTCTGAAAATAAAGCTTTCATAGACAGTCATGTGGGTTTTTATTTCTTTTTTGGCTAAAAAAGCTGTAGTGTGTTTGGTTGGGGTTTGGAAGAGACTGAGTTGGAATCAGAGAAAACAAAGTTCTTTGAAAATCCATATAAAACCGCTTCAAACCACTAGGATGACTAAAATAAAAAAGACAGTAACAAGTGCTGTAAAGGATGTGGAGAAATTAGAGCTCTCCCACATTGCTGGTGGGAATGTAAAATGATGCAGTTGTGTAAAACAGTCTGGCAGTTCCTCACAATGTTCAACATAGAGTTACTGAATGAACCAGCAGTTCTACTCCTAGGTATATACCTGGCAGAATTGGAACTTGTGTCCACACAAAAAGTTGTGCATGAAGCACATAGCAGCATTGTTCACAGGAGCCAGAAAGTAGGGGAAAAATAACCCAAATTTCCATTGATAGATGAATGGCTGAACAAAATGTGGTTTATCCATACAATGGAATATTATTCAACCATAAAAACAAATGAAGTTCAGATCCACATTACACGTGGATGGGCCTTGAGGATAATCATGTTGAGTGAAATAAACCAGACACAGAAGAATAGATATTGCATGATTCCGTTTGTCTGAAATGTCCAGAATAGGCAAATAGAGAGAGACTGAAAGTAGCTTAGTGTTTTCCAAGGACTGGGGGTTGGGAGAATGAGGAGTGACTGCTGAGGGTACAGGTGTCTTTTAGGGGTGATGAAAATGTTCTAAAACTAGATCATGGTGATGGTTGCACAACTCTGAATAAACGAAAAAGCACTGAATGGTACATGAAATTTCAAATGTTGTGGTGTGTGAATTATATCTCAATAAAGCTGTCATAAAAAGGAAATAAAAGTATAAAGCCACCGTCGTTGGATTTTAAGGGGAGGGGTGGGGGCATCACAGATCAGAGGTTAAGGATGACCTTTTGTTTTTATTTAGTGAAAAATAGAAATTGTGTTTTTTAAAAGCCTCTCTTTCGATCATGTTTCTGGGAATCATTACACACACTATCCCTTGGCTGACCCTGGGTGAATGATGCATTCTGTCCAAGAGAGAACGAGGTGAAGCCTCACTTGCGAGCCGAGGAGGCCCTGGGCAGTCAGCTGCTCTCAGAGCCTTGCCCCCCAGCCCTGGGATGAGTGCTTACAGGCCTAAACGTGTGGCTTCACATCGCTGGGTGTCTTGTGCCTTGACCAGTCAAGCCCAGCCTCCCTCCTCGTTACAGATGAGAGGTGCCCAGGGACAGTCACGTCACCCAGATGCACAGTGGGTTAGCGGTGAATCCACAACTCCCCGGGTCTCCTCCTGGGCTCTTTCTACTCCTCAGATTTCCTCTGTGCCACATCACAGAAGGATATTATCTGTGTTTGTGAATGTCTCAGGTGTCCCTTTGAGGGAGGGAGTGGGACATGGGAAAGTTAAGTTTTGAGCTGCAAGGAACCATCAGAACAGCTGATGCCCCTGGGAAAGGTCCAAGGAATCGTTTGATTGAACCGGGATGTGTGCAGAGGCTGCCTGCAGGGATAGAGGGTGAGCAGGGAGTAGGAAAGAGATGGGTTTGAATGTTGTGGGGAACGCCGGTTTGGAAATCCCTGATTTTGCACTCAGCCCTCCTCTCCATCAGAGTCCAAGCTCTTCTGGCTCCACTGCTAATTTGAATTCTCATATTCCCTAGGTCAGTTATCCTGTCTCCTCCATCTCAAACTTTCCAGCTTCCAGGGAGCTCACTCAGCCTTGAAGCCCCCTTCCCCTCCCTTCTGGGCTGGCAAGCTTCAGAAAGTTCCCAGCCTGTATGGGAGGGGCTGGAGAACGGTCCATCTGCAGTCTGGCCTGGTTCACCCATATCCTTGTAACTGTCAAGGACAGAGTTTGGGGTCAGAGCATAAGCTGAAAGATTCCCAGAGGGGATGCATTCTTGTTTTTTATGAGTTATTAGGCCATTTTGGCTGTGTTGGGGTTTATGGCTCCCAGGGAGTGTTGCATAGGATGGAATTTAATGGGCACGATTGGAACCACACTGAGCTGGATGATAAAGTGCTAGTCTCCCCATGTGGATGCACACGTCCTTTCCTGACTCCAGACTGCTGGAAAGGGCTGGGCTCATTCTCAAGGTTATTTAAGGTAACGAGCTCTGTGAAGCTTTAATTTACGTCCCCTTCAAAGTAGAAGTGGACCCAGAGGGAGGACACAGCTTTTTGCAGACTAGGCTTGGGGATTAGAACTTGGCCCTTTCGCAGGCTCTTTTGGACTGGCCAGAAAGAACCTACTACATGCCAGGCAGTGGCTGCTTTCACTGTCAAGTTCTCATTTAATGCCCCATTTTACAGATGAGAAACTGAGAGTTGTGACTTACCGAAGGTCGCACCGTCATGGTCTTCTCTATCTGATGCCTAAATTTTAGGTCACTTGGTCCCTAAACCTACAGTACTGCCTGCATGTCCATTTGCCTCTTGTCCCCCGCTTGTCACTCCCCAGATAGAGCCCTTGAGTGCTGGGGACATACTACCTCTGTAGTAAGCACATGCCCATAGCAGCCCACTAATCCTTTTAATTATTGAGATAAGACAAAGAAGTTCTGTTCTTCCAAGTTGTTTCAGACTTCTTCCCTTATCCATATTGCAGTAAAGTTTCAGACCCTGGGTCCTTGTTTGGGGCTTAGGAAAGCATGGCCACTGAGTCACTCCAGCAAGATAACAGGTATTAACGAACTTATTAATTGCAAGGCACTATAGAGTTGGGGGCCTTTTTACTGGTTTTCAGCCATCCTCAGCATGAGCAGGTAGCAGGTAAAATACCACTTAATGGTAGGGTGGGATTGCATTCATTGTAATAATTCTAATTCTAGTCTAATTTGTCTCATCTGATGCTAGTGATTATGGAAATAATAACAGCGACCCTCTAATGAGTACTCTTCCAAGCAATATTTGCTGCATCATTTTCTTTAATCCTCTGAATAACCTATACCTGTGTTGTCATCACCCTGTTGTACACATTAAAAAAAAAAAACCCTAAGGCAGAGAAAGGAAGTACTGGGAAACAAACCAAGCAGTCAGGCTTCAAGCCCACTCTCTTAACCAGTACTTTGCACTGTACTTTCTTTGAGGCCAGAGAGTACTTTAGTCATTTTTTATTCCTCTGGTGTTAGTTCCATTTAATAGTCTAATCCATATTTATTGAATGAATGAATGAGAGAATGGGTGAATGGGAAGGATGGATGATGGGGTGAGTAGATGGCTGAGTGGGTAGATGGAAGGATGACTAGATGGGATGAATGGGTGAGTGGATGGATGGATAGATGAGTGAATGAGTAGATGGGTGGGTGGTTGGATTAGAGGACTTTCTTGTATATAGTATATTCATAGGTTCAAAGAAGCCGTCTGGAATAATAGTTCATTTAGTTATTATTTTGCTTTTAAAAAGGAAATTTATTAAGTTGCAAGTTTACAGTTCTTAGGTCGTGAAAATGTTCAAATTAAGGGGTATAGAAAAGATACCTTAACTCCAAAGAAAGGGCCGATGAAGTTCAGGTTTTCTTTCTCAGCTGGGAGGGCACATGACAACGTCTGCTAGCTTCTCCCCTCGTTTAATAAGGCTGCCCTGGGGGCATTTTCTTTTTGCATCTCCAAAGTCTGGATCTCATGTTGGCTGTGTTGGCACTTTCCAACTTGGTTCCCTCTTAAAGGACTCCAGTAAGCGCCCCCACCTTGAATGAGTGGAGAACATCTCCATGGAAACCACCTAATCAAAAGGTACCACCCGTAATTGGGTGGGTCACATTTCCATGGAAACAATAAAAAAGATCCCACCCAACAATATTGATTGAGGATTAAAGAACATGGCTTTTCTGGGGTACACAGCAGTTTCAAACCACACAGTAACTCCCAACACTAGATCAGTCTTTGCTAAGAGAAATTCATACTTATGGTCAATGAAAATCCATCCTTCATTCCTTTTTGTGCTTATCACTGTGATTGGAGCATGCCAGAGTTAGAAGGTAACTTGGAAACCATCTAATCCAGAGGTTCTCAAACTGGTGTTTCTATTTATGCTCTCACATAGTTTCAAGAGGAGGGAACTTTGAGACTTTCCATTTCTTCCCAGAAGTAGAGAGTTGATGCTATATTAATATGACTTCCCAGTCATCTAAAAGTTTTTTACTTGTAGAGTAAAATATTTCCAACTTGCCCAGTATTGATTGTCTTCATTAGTTAGAGCTCCTTGAGAACCCAGGTTTTGTCCATCTCATTATGTGGAACCTGGGTTTCAGCAGCTGAAAGACTTGCTTCCTCCTGGCTCAGTAGCATTCTGGTGGGCTGGCAATCCTTGGGATTCTTCCTGCTCCCAACACGTGGCAATGTCCTTAACGCTCTCTCTTCTGAGTTTCTGCTGACTTCAAGCTTCCTGCTTCCTCACTGTGGCTTTCTCTCCATTTAGTTGTTTTTATAATGGGCATTTGACTAGAGACTCAGGTGAACAGAGAATGTCTGTTTTCTCATCACCGTATCCCCAGTCCCTATATAGTACAGGGTCTGGGGCACAGAAGACTCTTAATAGATATCTTGAATGAATGAATGAAAAGCCAAACAGACAGGCACTAGATATTAAAAAATATAGACCCTTGCAGCCTTCCTTGGACCGTCTTCCCATCTTGGAAGTTTGTATTGACAGATTAGGGGGAGAGATGGATGTGACTCATGTGTAATTCATAGGTGTCCCTTGTTTGTCCCCAAGGGATACAGGTTTTACTAGGACCCATCAGGGCATTTGAGCAAAAATTGTTGAGAGCATTCCTCAGATCTGTTTTCTTCCCCTATATTTGGAGGTCCCTGTACCTGTCAATAAACACCAAAGATCTGTAGGAGAAGCTGTGTTGACACTTAGGGTCTCAATAGCAGAATGTTTTAGTTTGTTTATTTAACTGATGACTTCTGTCCAAGATAGGGTCCTATTGATACAACTTTCATTGACTCTGAAAAGGCACTGGATTATACTTGTTCTCCTGTGTTATGAAAGCAAATTTTCCATTGTACTATATCCCCACTTGATGTGTTCACAGTCCCTAAATAGGACAGTGAAATAAATGAGCCAGAAATAGCAGGAAATCTCCCGAACTCTTGTCTCCTGACTTCCGCTTTAATGGCCTTCCTATAAAACAGAAGTCAGAGGAAGAAAAAGGATAGAACAAAGGGCCATTAGCATGGGCCACATTCCTAACCAAAGCTGAGAGTGGATTGAGGACAGATGGTTGGTGAATGAGAAGTAACCAGGTTTGTCTCTGGGGAAGTCTGCACAGTCCAGTGGTGACCAAGATCATTGTAAGTGATACATGGTGAAATATCTCATTATAGTTTAATAACTCTACAACTTATTTTGAAATGTTGAGAATATACATTATGACTTCACAGATATTATTACTTTATATAATGCATAACAAATGTTAAAAATGGGTTGGCTTATGGTGACAATGGTTAAGTTTTCATTTGGGATTCCTTCTCCCTCAGTCTCAGCCCCTGTGGTCGGATGCTTCTGACTCTGTACCTCCCTGCCCGACAGAGACTCCCACGCCCCTGTGATTTGTTCATGCCCTGGGACTGTGGTTGGGACACCAGGATTGCTAAACTGTTCTTGAGCTGCTCGAACTAGGTGGGAAGAAGCGTTTGAGGATGAATTTAACATAAAGGAAAGCAGATGGAGAGAAACAAATTCTAAATTGTACTTGCCCTGAATCCTGAATCTGACCATGCTTAAGTCGGATATATTCTTGGACTTTTCGGTTGTGAACCAAAAATTCACGTTCTTGTTTAAGTGGAAAAATAAAAAAGCTTGACTTAAAGAAAATGTAGGTAAATAATAGAACAGGAGAATACAGGTAAGGTAGAGCTGAAGATAGGCAGTGACCCAGGTGTGGGAAACACCCACCAAGGCAGGGTTAGGGACGGGGGAAAAGGAGATGAGGAGAACTAATATTTATTGAGAATTATTTTGTATTGGGCACTGTTGCAAGTGTCTTGCATTATTTAATTCATTGGCTCCTCCCAATAGCCCTATGATTCAGGCACTACTGAGACTTGGGAAAGTTAAATATTTGAACCCAGATGACTTAACTTTAACATGTGAACACTGATTGCTGAGCTCTACTACCTCTCAAAATAAAATAACCCAACAAGAAAAACAAAGCCCCCTGTATGTACCCTTGGCCTTCAGACACAGCTCCATTTATCAGTGCACTGACTGAGTCTGCCTCTGCCTCTGTTTTCATGCCTCTAAAATGGAATCAAGTGTAGGGAGTTGGTATCTGCAGAAGCAGTAACTATTGGTACAGATTTGCAGTGTGACCTTGTGGCAGCCTCTTCCCCTCTTTGTGGGGGTCAGCTCCGATGAGCTGAATCCCCAGCGGTCACCCATGGCCCTGCTTGGTAGAATCCAGCCCTGTCCTGGCTTCAGGCAGAGTCTCCAGCTCCAGCAGGGTCCAGCAGTGTTTGATGCTGGGAGGCTTTGGAGGCAGCTGCTGCAGGGGCTGAGGATGCCTCCCTTTCCACTGTCCAGTCAGGCAGAGCCTTGCTGGTCTGGGTGAGCTGGAATACCCCTGAAACCATTTAAGTAAGGGGTGATGCTGTCAGATGGGGTTTGTGATGGTTGATCTGGCTTCCAGAGGACAGCCTGGGATTGGAGAGAGCATGAAACATCCAGGAGAAGCACAAGGGTGGCTTGAATCAGAGACGCTGTGATGGTATTGGGAGTGGAGTCGGGGAATGTTAAAAGTAGGATTGGGATGGGATTTTACTGTTCCAGTAGGTGCTATGCAAGGAAACTCCTGGGTTTCTGGCTTTTTGTTTGGTGACACTCTTTGCTCCACTGGAGGCCTGACTGCGAATCCTTTCCTCTTTCACATGACTTTCTAAGAAAGGTCTGTGGTAAGGAGGGAGTGGTGCAGGGGCACAGTGAGCGGTGCCATCCCTCACCATTACCACTTCTTCTCCACGGAGCACTGTGGGCTCCTGCTGGGACCTAATGTGGCCATTTTTCTTGGAGGGACAGCAGAGCTCCACTCCCTGTCTGCTGGCCAAACAATTGCAAATTGCTTACAGGTAGCTATGAGGGAAGGAGGGAGGGAGGGCACAGTGAGACAGTTCTCAGGGCCCTGGTCCGCACACTTTCCTGACCGTGGTTCTGACTTCTGCTAGGCAAGTGGGGTGGACCCGACAGCTCCTTAGTGGAGGAATCTGGTGGTTCCTGGTGGTGTGGAAACTGCAGCAAAGGAAGTGTAGGGTGTTCTAGGAGTTGGGGAGATTCTATTCTGCTCCGGCAAAGCTGATGAGAGTTCTTTCTTTGTACAGCCTGGTAGTATATGGCTTGTTGCAAAGTAAGTTGTTGATGTGATAGTTTGAAAGAAAAGACAAAGTAATTTTTTAAAAAAAATAAATAAGCAGTCTGACCAGAAAAGTAGCTTATTGAATAATAGGTCAGGGTCAGGGCTCAGCCTGGGGACAGGGTAAGGGCCCAGCCTGGGTCGGGTCGAGGCTCAGCCTCGGGTCAGTGTCGGGCTTAGCCTGGAATCAGAGTCAAGATTCAGAATGGGATCACAGTCAGGAATTAGGTTCAGGGCTCAGCCTGGGGTCAAGATCGGGGCTGAGCCAGGGTCAGGGTTGGGGTTCAGTCTGGGATCAGTGATGAGGGTCAGAGTCAGGGATTAGCATGGAGTTGGGGTCAGGTCAGCCTGGATCAGGATCAGAAGTCAGCCAGGGTCAGGGTTGGGGCTCAGGCCTTGCCATAGCAGGCCACCCTGTCCCTGACCTTTCTGGCCGCTCAGCCCCTGTGTGGGCCAGGGATGCCTGTTCTGCTCTGCCTTAGTTGCTTGGAGATAGGTATTCCTAGATCTGCTCCTATGATAGTTGAAATGGAGCTCTAGGATGGCCCCTGGTTCAGCTCGTTTTCTTCTCCCTGGATCCCCCCAACCCAGCCATACTTGCCCACCCCTGACCAGGGCCAGAGGCAAGGACAGTGTATCCTGCCTGCATGTGGGTGAGCTAGACCTGACCCGGCCAGGCTGGCAAGTGGATACTTCCTTCTGTCCTCCAATCCATCTATCATTCGTAATCATTTTATCCTGACATTCCCAGAGGGCAGGAATAAGTATTTGGTAAGAATTTAATCAGTATTTAATGAGACTGAATACCTGGATTTTGAGTATGAAGTTTAGTTGTGTGAGAAGTTATTTGGGGCCACATGGTCCGTGGCAGGAGTGAGCCTTTGAAGGTTTCTGAGCTGGAGAGGAGTATGATCTGATCTCAGGTAGAACAATCACTGCTGTGTGGTGAGGAGGGCTGGAGCAGGGAATTCTGTTAGGAGGCTGCTGGAATGGGACCAGAGCCTCTTCAGTGGTTTAGAAGTTAAAGAAAGGAGAATCCTTCTGCCCTGGTTTGGGTTTTACCCTTACAAAGTCTGGCTCCTGTCCCCAGTCTCTCATAACTGCTCCCTCCCTCTCTTACTTCCCATCAGCCACACTAGCCTCTTTTTTATTTTTGGTTATTTTCTGTTGTTACTGGCCTCTTTTTAATTTCTTTTATTTATTTATTTATTTATTTAATTTTTAATACATGGGCAGGCACCGGGAAACGAACCCGGGTCCTCTGGCATGGCAGGCAAGCATTCTTGCCTGCTGAGCCACCGCAGCCCGCCCTCTTTTTAATTTCTTGAACATGCCAAGCTTTTTGCTGCCTCAATGCCATTACACATATTCCTTTCTGTGTCTAAAACCATTTCCCTGTGCTGTCCCAAGGCTGATTCCTTCTCATCCTTCTAATCTCATCTCAGAGAAGCCCTCCCTGGCCTAATGAAGTGGTTTCCCCACTTGTTGTTCTCTGTGAATTATCATACTTTGTGATCATGGAGTGGTAGTTCACAGGACAAGGACCACATCTACTTTATTCACTGGTATTTTCCCCATTGCCTAGCCCCATGCCTGCCGTAAAGCAGGCAGTCAATAAGTATTTATTGAATGCCTGTATACATTATTTAAGAGTCACAGTTTTAGAAACATGAGATTATTATCTCACCTGTATGAGCTTTCTAAGCATTGATCCTCACAGCACCTGCTGGGAAGGTGGGACAAGATTCATTATCCCCATTTAGCTGAGATGGAAACATATCCTTAGATTTGTGTCTTGTCCAGTCAAGCTGATGGCATGGCTAAGACAAGGGGCTCATCCCAGGCTGCATCACCATGTCAGAGATCCTTGAGGGCTAATTCTGCTGTCTGACCTCACCAGCCCAACCCACGGGCCTGTCATATTTGACATCTCTTGCCCTCATTGTAAATTATTTGAACCTACTTTCAGCCTTCTTTCAGTCTTGCAGCCTGCCGTGGGTCTATCGGGGAGGCATGTCTGTCTCCTCCCAGGGTTCATGTTGGTTCTTACTCATTTTTAAGTCCCCACAAGGGCTCAGAGCTTTGTCCACGGGGGCACTCGTTCGTGGCTCATGGCATTGCTTCAGAGTTGGCCTGTTTGCTTTGCCTTTGCTGGACAAGGAGCCCTAACCCTCTCTCTCCCTTTCTCTGATCGCAGCGCCTACACAGAGCCGTACAAGGTCTGTCCCATCTCAGCAGCAGCCCCCAAAGAGGACGGCACATCAGATGAGGAGTGGGGAAGCTCAGAAGAGGAGGAGAGTGCTCCAAGAGACCCCAGCCTCACCCACAAGGTAGGGAAAACCCTCTGGGCAAGGGGCTAATGGGATGTAGAGGTCAGAGGTGTGAGGGGTGGAGAGAGAACAGGAAAGGGTCTACTCCACCTCATCTGGATGCAGACAGCTGGCCATGAGCTCATTGTAGAGGCTGAGTCCCTCAGTAGCTGGGGCTACAGCTTTAGGAGCCTGGCCATCATGGCTGCACAAGAGCCGCTACTCCTGCCAGCGTCCTCCTGGGTTTGAAGAAGTTTGGGTTTTCCAGAGCTCTTGGGGAAGAAGTAGAACAGAGCTGTCTGGTCTGAGTCAACACAGGCCAGGATTTCCTAGGCCTTGGCTTCCTACTCTGAGGGTCGTCTTGAGTGTGAGATGAGTTGAGGGATGTAAATGAGCTTCACTAACTTAAAGCAGAGTTTTAGAATGAAAGCTGGTTTCCTCTTACCACGCAGCAGTGCTCTGAGGGGCTGGGGCTGGTGGAAGGGGTGTTCCTGGAGTAGGACGGTAAGCTGGGCCCCGAGTCACACGGGAGACCCAGACCTTCCTGTCAGCCATCAGTGCATTGCCCCTCTGGGCAAAACAAGACAAAAAAGCAGACACTGAAGAGATTATGTGAAGATAAAGAAGTAACCACAAAATGCTGCTGCTGCTGCTGATAATGTATGTGTGCTCATGAGCAGTCCAGCTTCACTTCCATTCATTTCCATGGTCTTAGTCCATCCACACAACCATTCTCTGAGCCAGGAATTGTTCCCCCACATTTTACATTTGCAGAGCAGGCTGGAGAAGTGAAGAGCGTGTCCAGAGGCACACAGCTGGCACACAGCATCATCACCCAGGAAACATCACAGGGCCAGGGATGTAGACCATGCAGGACCTCACTGCTGCAGGGTGGCAGGCTGGGAGGACAGAGACCTGCTTGAGGTTCTCCCCATCCCATCTTCTGGATCTCTGTCCCGTCCATCAGAGAGGCGCTGGGGAGAGAATCACAGCCTCCTTACATGACAAACCTCCCTTCAGGCAGTTTGTCACATTGATTAAAGAAGAGCACTGAACGTGGAATCATTCAGCGCAAGTGCCCCACACTTTCAAGTATTTTGATAAATGGCGATATCTTTCATTTTGTTTTCATACACTTAATTTCTTTTAGAAATTCATCTGTCTGTCCAATATTTTCATAAAGTTATGTACCACTGAAGAGGGATGGAGTGAGCTACACTGACTCCTCCTCTCCTTCCAATTCCTTCTCCCTCTATTTCCTGCTTCACCCCTTCCGCTATACTCTTTTCCCTTTCCCTTATTTCCCTGCATCTTCCTCTCTAGACAGAGTAAGCGCCTGCTCTGTGCTGGGCACCCTCCCAAGAGCATCCACATTGGTTATGACAACTTCACAGTAGGTGCCATTGTCCCTGTTATACCATGGAGGATACAGATGTTAAGAGAGGTTAAGTAATTTACCCAAGGTCACACTGTTCCTGATTGATGGGTTTTGGACTCAAACACAGGTCTGGCTGGCTCCAAATCAGGTGTCATTTGTTTTTCACTGCATTGCTTGGGTGAACTTCTCTTATCGCTCTGCTCCTCCCCTCCCTCTCAAGAAGGAATTACTGGTTTCCTGTGGGGGAAAGGGAGGGGAGCCTTGAATTGGTGGTACCCCTTTAAAGCTGATGTGGGCTTTCTGAGCATCCCTGGAGTCATGAAATCTGGAAGCAGAAAGAGATAGTTATCATCAGGGGTTCAACCTCTGCTCTGGGAGTTGGGCTCTAAGAGATTCGAAGGAGTCTGTTGGAGCTGTGATGCTTTCCATGTGCAACTTCCTGTACTGTAGGGTCGCCCGTCCCTACTGTGGTCACCAAGCTCTCTGGTAACCACTTGCATTTCCTTCTCTGGCTGCATTACTGCTGGCAAGTCTCTTCAAGGGACCTCAGTTTCCCTGTCTCTAAAATGAGGCATTAAAAATAACTGCTGGGGGCGGGCCACGGTGGCTCAGCAGGCAAGAATGCTTGCCTGCCATGCCAGAGGACCTGGGTTCGATTCCCGGTGCCTGCCCATGTATTAAAAAAAATAAAAATAAAAAATAACTGCTGGACTGTGGGAAGGTTGGAAGAAAACCCAAATGTGAAATATCAGTTACGTAGTAGGAGGATAATAATGACCTGTTGCTTCTGAATCTGGGAGGCAGAAGGGGAATGGAGAGAAGAGAGGGTCTGGCCTGCTTTGGACCACTGTGAAGAGATGAAGTCCTAGGGTCCTGGACTTTGGTGGTCTTCTGGGGCAACTTCTCAGCCTTTGGGTCTCCAGCTTGCTAAGGAATAGGGAGCTTGTAGGAGGAGGGTAGTGTAGGCAATAAGAGGTTCACACTCTGCTACCTGAGTGACCTGGGCAGCTTTACTTGACCTCTCTGTTCTTCAGTTTCCCCTTCTGTAAAACCAGGATAGCAATAACAGAACCTACTTCAGAGTAGTTAGGAGAGCAAATAAGTCTAAGGAGACCTAGAACAATACCTGACATGCAGGAAAAGAACATGCAAAGGTCAGAGCTAACAGAATGGAAAGACAGCTCACCTAAGCTCACATAGTACTCGACAGTGACATTGCCAGGGGTCCTGGAACCGAGGCAGCTCCTGCCTGGGACGTGCAGTCTTAGATTTGTCCTGCTGAGGCCAGAGCCAGGCAGAGCCAGTTGTCAACTGGAGGTGGGGTCTGTGAAGGGAGCCAGAGTCAAGAGATAGGAGCACCCTGTGATTCTAGGAGCAAAGCACCAGGTGTGGGGGTCCAGACTCCACTGACTTGGTGGCCAGCCAGTTCATTCTCTGGACCCAACCTTCTCATCTTCAAAGTGAGGATTGAGAATCCCTGACCTTCTTCTCTCTCATCCTTCTTTATGAGGCTTGTGAGGTATATACTAAGGTTGAAATCACCTTTAATAATTAAATTTTTTCTTTAAGCTTTTTGTTTTGAAATAACTTCAAACTTACAGGACAGTTGCAAAAATAAAGCAAACCTCATACAGGAAACACTGACCTACCCCTATCCCTGCAGAAACCCACATCCACCAATTTTAATATTTTGCCAAATTTGCCTTATCATTCTGTCCATCCATCTCTGTATCTATCTCTATATATCTGTATATACATACATACATAGATACATACATTTTCCTTCTTTCCCTCCTTCCTTCCCTCCTTCCTTCCTTCCTTCCTTCCTTCATTCCATCCATCCACCCACCTACGTACCTACCTATCTACCTATCTGTGTATCTATTATGTATCCATCCATCCATCTCTCTGTCCGTCTGTCCACCTATGAATGTATGTATGTATCTGTCTGTCTATCTTTCTTCTGAACATTTTTGAGCAGGTTGCACACATCATGTTCCTTGAGCACTAATACTTCCATGTACATTTCCTGACAATAAGGATATTCACTTATATAACCATCTTGAGTGCAGTCATCAGGTTTAAGAAATTTAAGGTTGATATAAAGTTTACAGTCAGTATTCCAAATAAAAATTCATTTTAATTGCACAAATCGTGCTTTACTGAATTTTCCCTGTAAAGTATTAAATAATTATAAATAAGGGTTAACTCCCCTAGGATACTCGTACCTATCCCTATCACCTCAAGAGGAAATTGTGGTATGCAGTTTGGTATGTGTCCTTCCAGAGTGTTCTACAAATGTGATGAAGAGTGAAAAATGGGTTACATTGTTTGTGGAGTTATTTTTACACAGAGAGTATCAGACAGTAGTGATCATGGGGTAACTCGGTTGGGTTCTTTCAACTGTATCTTAAGAGATATTCCCATGTCAGTTCATAGGGCTCCAGGTTTTTTTTTTTTTATTTTTTTAACATGGGCAGGCACGGGGAATCAAACCCGGGTCCTCGGGCTTGGCAGGCAAGCACTCTTACCTGCTGAGCCACCGTGACCCGCCCTTTTTTTTTTATTAATTAAAAAAATTAACTAACATAACATTTAGAAATCATTCCATTCTACATATACAATCAGAAATTCTTAATATCATCACACAGATGCATATTTATCATTTCTTAGTACATTTGCATTGATTTAGAAAACAAAATAAAACGATAATAGAAAAAAAATTAAAAAAATAAAAAAACCTATACCTCAGATGCAGCTTCATCCAGTGTTTTAACATAATTACATTACAATTAGGTAGTATTGTGCTGTCCATTTTTGAGTTTTGTATCCTGTCTTGTTGCACAGTCTGTATCCCTTCAGCTCCAATTACCCATTATCTTACCCTATTTCTATCTCCTGATGGTCTCTGTTACCAATGACATATTCCAAGTTTATTCTCTAATGTCGGTTCACATCAGTGGGACCATACAGTATTTGTCCTTTAGTTTTTGCTAATCTCACTCAGCATAATGTTCTCTAGGTCCATCTATGTTATTACATGCTTCATAAGTTTATTCTGTCTTATAGCTGCATAATATTCCATCGTATGTATATACCACAGTTTGTTTAGCCACTCGTCTCTTGATGGACATTTTGGCTGTTTCCATCTCTTTGCAATTGTAAATAATGCTGCTATAAACATTGGTGTGCAAATGTCCGTTTGTGTCTTTGCCCTTAAGTCCTCTGAGTAGATATCTAGCAATGGTATTGCTGGGTCGTATGGCAATTCTATATTCAACTTTTTGAGGAACCGCCAAACTGCCTTCCACAGTGGTTGCACCATTTGACATTCCCACCAACAGTGGATAAGTGTGCCTCTTTCTCCACATCCTCTCCAGCACTTGTCATTTTCTGTTTTGTTGATAATGGCCATTCTGGTGGGTGTGAGATGATATCTTATTGTGGTTTTGATTTGCATTTCTCTAATGGCCAGGGACATTGAGCATCTCTTCATGTGCCTTTTGGCCATTTGTATTTCCTCTTCTGAGAGGTGTCTGTTCAAGTCTTTTTCCCATTTTGTAATTGGATTGGCTATCTTTTTGTTGTTGAGTTGAACAATCTCTTTATAAATTCTGGATACTAGATTTTTATCTGATATGTCGTTTCCAAATATTGTCTCCCATTGTGTAGGCTGTCTTTCTACTTTCTTGATGAAGTTCTTTGATGCACAAAAGTGTTTAATTTTGAGGAGCTCCCATTTATTTATTTATTTATTCAGTGCTCTTGCTTTAGGTTTAAGGTCCATAAAACTGCCTCCAATTGTAAGATTCATAAGATATCTCCCCACATTTTCCTCTAACTATTTTATGGTCTTAGACTTAATGTTTAGATCTTTGATCCATTTTGAGTTAACTTTTCTATAGGGTGTGAGATATGGGTCTTCTTTCATTCTTTTGCATATGGATATCCAGTTCTCTAGGCACCATTTATTGAAGAGACTGTTCTGTCCCAGGTGAGTTGGCTTGACTGCCTTATCAAAGATCAAATGTCCATAGATGAGAGGGTCTATATCTGAGCACTCTATTCGATTCCATTGGTCGATATATCTATCTTTATGCCACTACCATGCTGTTTTGACCACTGTGGCTTCATAATATGCCTTAAAATCAGGCAGCATGAGACCTCCAGCTTTGTTCTTTTTCCTCAAGATACTTTAAGCAATTCGGGGCACCCTGCCCTTCCAGATAAATTTGCTTATTGGTTTTTCTATTTCTGAAAAATAAGTTGTTGGGATTTTGATTGGTATTGCATTGAATCTGTAAATCAATTTAGGTAGGATTGACATCTTAACTATATTTAGTCTTCCAATCCATGAACACGGTATGCCCTTCCATCTATTTAGGTCTTCTGTGATTTCTTTTAACAGTTTTTTGTAGTTTTCTTTGTATAGGTCTTTTGTCTCTTTAGTTAAATTTGTTCCTAAGTATTTTACTCTTTTAGTTGCAGTTGTGAATGGAGTTAGTTTCTTGATTTCCCCCTCAGCTTGTTCATTGCTATTGTATAGAAACACTACAGATTTTTGAATGTTGATCTCGTAAACTGCTACTTTGCTGTACTCGTTTATTAGCTCTAGTAGTTTTGCTGTGAATTTTTCAGGGTTTTCGACATATAGTATCATATCATCTGCAAACAGTGGTAGTTTTACTTCTTCCTTTCCAATTTTGATGCCTTGTATTTCTTTTTCTTGTCTAATTGCTCTGGCTAGAACCTCCAACATGATGTTGAATAACAGTGGTGATAATGGACATCCTTGTCTTGTTCCTGATCTTAGGGGGAAAGTTTTCAATTTTTCCCCATTGAGGATGATATTAGCTGTGGGTTTTTCATATATTCCCTTTATCATTTTAAGGCAGTTCCCTTGTATTCCTATCCTTTGAAGTGTTTTCAACAGGAAAGGATGTTGAATCTTGTCAAATGCCTTCTCTGCATCAATTGAGATGATCATGTGATTTTTCTGCTTTGATTTGTTGATATGATGTATTACATTAATTGATTGTCTTATGTTGAACCATCCTTGCATACCTGGGATGAATCCTATTTGGTCATGATGTATAATTCTTTTAATGTGTTGTTGGATTTGATTTGCTAGAATTTTGTTGAGGATTTTTGCGTCTATATTCATTAGAGAGATTGGTCTGTAATTTTCCTTTTTTGTAATATCTTTGCCTGGTTTTGGTATGAGGGTGATGTTGGCTTCGTAGAATGAATTAGGTAGTTTTCCCTCCACTTCGATTTTTTTGAAGAGTTTGAGGAGAGTTGGTACTAATTCTTTCTGGAATGTTTGATAGAATTCACGTGTGAAGCTGTCTGAACTTTTCTTTTTAGGAAGCTTTTGAATGACTAATTCAATTTCTTTACTTGTGATTGGTTTGTTGAGGTCATCTATTTCTTCTTGAGTCAAAGTTGGTTGTTCATGTCTTTCCAGGAACCCGTCCATTTCATCTAAATTGTTGTATTTATTAGTGTAAAGTTGCTCATAGTATCCTGTTATTACCTCCTTTATTTCTGTGAGGTCAGTGGTTATGTCTCCTCTTCCATTTCTGATCTTATTTATTTGCGTCCTCTCTCTTCTTCTTTTTGTCAATCTTGCTAAGGGCCCATCAATCTTATTGATTTTCTCATAGAACCCACTTCTGGTCTTATTGATTTTCTCTATTGTTTTCATGTTTTCAATTTCATTTATTTCTGCTGTAATCTTTGTTATTTCTTTCCTTTTGCTTGCTTTGGGATTAGTTTGCTGTTCTTTCTCCAGTTCTTCCAAGTGGGCAGTTAATTCCTGCATTTTTGCCTTTTCTTCTTTTCTGATATAGGCATTTAGGGCAATAAATTTCCCTCTTAGCACTGCCTTTGCTGCGTCCCATAAGTTTTGATATGTTGTCTTTTCATTTTCATTCGCCTCGAGGTATTTACTAATTTCTCTTGCAATTTCTTCTTTAACCAACTCGTTCTTTAAGAGTGTGTTGTTGAGCCTCCACGTATTTGTGAATTTTCTGGCACTCCTCCTATTATTGATTTCCAACTTCATTCCTTTATGATCCGAGAAAGTGTGTATGATTTCAATCTTTTTAAATTTGTTAAGACTTGCTTTGTGACCCAGCATATGGTCTATCTTTGAGAATGATCCATGAGCGCTTGAGAAAATGGTGTATCCTGCTGTTGTGGGATGTAATGTCCTGTAAATGTCTGTTAAGTCTAGCTCATTTATAGTAATATTCAGATTCTCTATTTCTTTATTGATCCTCTGTCTAGATGTTCTGTCCATTGATGAGAGTGGTGAATTGAAGTCTCCAGCTGTTATGGTATATGTGTCTATTTCCCTTTTCAGTGTTTGCAGTGTATTCCTCACGTATTTTGGGGCATTCTGGTTTGGTGCGTAAATATTTATGATTGTTATGTCTTCCTGTTTAATGTTCCTTTTATTAGTAGATAGTATCCTTCTTTGTCTTTTTTAACTGTTTTACATTTGAAGTCTCGTTTGTTGGATATTAGTATAGCCACTCCTGCTCTTTTCTGGTTGTTATTTGCATGAAATATCTTTTCCCAACCTTTCACTTTCACCTATGTTTATCTTTGGGTCTAAGATGTGTTTCCTGTAGACAGCATATAGAAGGATCCTGTTTTTTAATCCATTCTGCCAGTCTGTGTCTTTTGATTGGGGAATTCAGTCCATTAACATTTAGTGTTATTACTGTTTGGATAATACTTTCCTCTACCATTTTCCTTTTGTATTATATATATCATATCTGACTTTCCTTCTTTCTACACTCTTCTCCATACCTGTCTCTTCTGTCTTTTCGTATCTGACTCTAGTGCTCCCTTTAGTATTTCCTTCAGAGCTGGTCTTTTGGTCACAAATTCTCTCAGTGACTTTTTGTCTGAGAATGTTTTAATTTCTCCCTCATTTCTGAAGGACAATTTTGCTGGATATAGGAGTCTTGGTTGGCAGTTTTGCTCTTTTAGTAATTTAAATATATCATCCCACTGTCTTCTAGCTTCCATGGTTTCTGCTGAGAAATCTACACATAGTCTTATTGGGTTTCCCTTGTATGTGATGGATTGTTTCTCTCTCGCTGCTTTCAAGATCCTCTCTTTCTCTTTGACCTCTGACGTTCTAACTAGTAGGTGTCTTGGAGAACGCCTATTTGGGTCTAATCTCTTTGGGGTGCGCTGCACTTCTTGGATGTGTAATTTTAGGTCTTTCATAAGAGTTGGGAAATTTTCAGTGATAATTTCTTCCATTAGTTTTTCTCCTCCTTTTCCCTTCTCTTCTCCTTCTGGGACACCCACAACACGTATATTTGTGCAGTTCATATTGTCCTTGAGTTCCCTGATACCCTGTTCAAATTTTTCCATTCTTTTCCCTATAGTTTCTGTTTCTTTTTGTAATTCAGATGTTTCATCCTCCAAATCACTAATTCTATCTTCTGTCTCTTTAAATCTATCATTGTAGGTATCCATTGTTTTTTCCATCTTTTCTACTTTATCCTTCACTTCCATAAGTTCTGTGATTTGCTTTTTCAGTTTTTCTATTTCTTCTTTTTGTTCAGCACATATCTTCTTCATGTCCTCCCTCAATTTATCAATTTCGTTTTTGAAGAGGTTTTCCATTTCTGTTCGTATATTCAGCATTAGTTGTTTCAGCTCCTATGTCTCATTTGAACTATTAGTTTGTTCCTTTGACTGGGCCATATTTTCAATTTTCTGAGCGTGATCCGTTATCTTCTGCTGGCGTCTAGGCATTTAGTCAGATTTCCCTGGGTGTTGGACCCAACAGGTTGAAAGATTGTTCTGTGAAATCTCTGGGTTCTGTTTTTCTTATCCTGCCCAGTATGTGGCGCTCGTGGCACACGTTTGTCCGCGGGTCCCACCAGTAAAAGGTGCTGTGGGTCCTTTAACTTTGGAAAACTCACCGTGGGGGAGGTTCACCAGCCGAAGTGGCTTGGAAGAGTACCAGCCGGCTGGGGGTCTGAAGGTGGGGAGGGTCGCCGGCCGCCGCAGCCCGGGAGAGCGCCTGACCGAATTCCTAGTCGGCCCGGGGCGCCAAGCGTGGCGGGAGGGCGCCAACCGCCGCAGCCCAGGAGAGTGCACCCTTCCCAGCCGGACCGGGGAGTCACGTGTTTGGAAGGGACCCCCCCGGTCACCGTTCTCCGCGGTCTGGGGATTTCCGACCCAACTCTCTCAGTTGGTCCGGGGGGCCTCGCGTGGTGGGGGCACCAACTGCCACTGCCCGAGGGACCACCTGCCCAATTCTGCCAGCTGGCCTGGGAAGGAGGAAGGGAGGGACTCCGGCCGCTTGCCGTCCTGCCCGGGAAAGCCTGCGCCCCTCGGCGATCTCCCCGGATCTGGTTCTCTCAGACAGTCAGCTGTTCCAGGATGGGGTACGCCGTCCCTTTGATCTCCGTCGTGGCTCCGGGAGCTACTCTATATCGTCTCCACTCCCCCAGTAGCTGTTCTGGAGGAGGAAAGGTGAGGGTGGGAAGGCTGTCGAGGATGGTGGCGGAGGAGCTGGTGAAGGCGGAAGAAGGCATGGTGGTGGTTTGAGAGCCGCCGGAGCAGGAGGTGAAAGGGAAGGATAAGATGGCCGATGGAGCGCCGCCAGCGGAGAAGAGGGAAGAGGAGGGCTGGCTGGCTGGTGGCGGGAGCGCCGCCGGCGGGGAAAGAGGGAGAGGAGGGCTGGCTGGTTGGCGGCGGGAGCGCCGCTGGCGGGGAAAGAGGGAGAGGAGGGCTGGCTGGCTGGCGGCGGGAGCGCCACCGGCGGGGAAAGAGCTGGACTTTTCTTTTTGGGAAGCTCTTGAATGACTGATTTAATTTCTTTACTTGTGATTGGTTTGTTGAGGTCATTTATTTCTTCTTTAGTCAAAGTTGGTTGTTCATGCCTTTCTAGGAACTTGTCCATTTCATTTACATTGTTGTATTTATTAGCATAAACTAGTTCACAGTATCCTGTTATTACCTCCTTTATTTCTGTGAGGTCAGTGGTTATGTCTCCTCTTCCATTTCTGATCTATTTATTTGCGTCCTCTCTCTTCTTCTTTTTGTCAATCTTGCTAAGGGCCCATCAATCTTGTTGATTTTCTCATGGAACCAACTTCTTGTCTTATTGATTTTCTCTATTGTTTTCATATTCTCAATTTCATTTATTTCTGCTGTAATCTTTGTTATTTCTTTCCTTTTGCTTGCTTTGGGGTTAGTTTGCTGTTCTTTCTCCATTTCATCCAAGTGGACAGTTAATTCCTGAATTTTTGCCCTTTCTTCTTTTCTGATATAGGCATTTAGGGCAATAAATTTCCCTCTTAGCACTGCCTTTGCTGCGTCCCATAGGTTTTGATATGTTGTGTTTTCATTTTCATTTGCCTCGAGATATATAGTAATTTCTCTTGTAATTTCTTCCTTGACCCACTGGTTGTTTAAGAGTGTGTTGTTGAGCCTCCACGTATTTGTGAATTTTCTGGCACTCTGCCTATTATTGATTTCCAGCTTCATTCCTTTATGATCTGAGAAAGTGTTGTGTATGATTTCAATCTTTTTAAATTTGTTGAAACTTGCTTTGTGACCCAGCATATGGTCTATCTTTGAGAATGATCCATGAGCGCTTGAGAAAATGGTGTATCCTGCTGTTGTGGGGTGTAATGTCCTATAAATGTCTGTTAAGTCTAGCTCATTTATTGTAATATTCAAATTCTCTGTTTCTTTATTGATCCTCTGTCTAGATGTTCTGTCCATTGATGAGAGTGGGGAATTGAAGTCTCCAGCTATTATGGTAGATGTGTCTATTTCCCTTTTCAGTATTTGTAGTGTATTCCTCACGTATTTTGGGGCATTCTGATTCGGTGCGTAAATATTTATGATTGTTTTGTCTTCTTGTTTAATTGTTCCTTTTATTAGTAGATAGTATCCTTCTTTGTCTCTTTTAACTGTTTTACATTTGAAGTTTAATTTGTTGGATATTAGTATAGCTACTCCTGCTCTTTTCAGGTTGTTATTTGCATGAAATAACTTTTCCCAACCTTTCACTTTCAACCTATGTTTATCTTTGGGTCTAAGATGTGTTTCCTGTAGACAGCATATAGAAGGATCCTGTTTTTTAATCCATTCTGCCAGTCTATGACTTTTGATTGGGGAATTCAGTCCATTAACATTTAGTGTTATTACTGTTTGGTTAATACTTTCCTCTACCATTTTCCTTTTGTATTATATATATCATATCTAATTTTCCTTCTTTCTACACTCTTCTCCATACCTCTCTCTTCTGTCTTTTCGTATCTGACTGTAGTGCTCCCTTTAGTATTTCTTGCAGAGCTGGTCTCTCGGTCACAAGTTCTCTCAGTGACTTTTTGTCTGAAAATGTTTCAATTTCTCCCTCATTTTTGAAGGACAATTTTGCTGGATATAGGAGTCTTGGTTGGCAGTTTTTCTCTTTTAGTAATTTAAATATATCATCCCACTGTCTTCTAGCTTCCATGGTTTCTGCTGAAAAATCTACACATAGTCTTATTGGGTTTCCCTTGTATGTGATGGATTGTTTTTCTCTTGCTGCTTTCAAGATCCTCTCTTTCTCTTTGACCTCTGACATTCTAACTAGTAAGTGTCTTGGAGAACGCCTATTTGGATCTATTCTCTTTGGGGTGCGCTGCACTTCTTGGATGTGTAATTTTAGGTCTTTCATAAGAGTTGGGAAATTTTCAGTGATAATTTCTTCCATTAGTTCTTCTCTTCCTTTTCCCTTCTCTTCTCCTTCTGGGACACCCACAACACGTGTGTTTGTGTGCTTCATATTATCATTCAATTCCCTGATCCCTGTTCAAATTTTTCCATTCTTTTCCCTATAGTTTCTGTTTCTTTTTGGAATTCAGATGTTCCATCCTCCAGTTCACTAATTCTAACCTCTGTCTCTTGAAATCTACCATTGTAGGTTTCCATTGTTTTTTTCATCTCTTCTACTGTATCTTTCATTCCCATAAGTTCTGTGATTTGTTTTTTCAGACTTTCCATTTCTTCTTTTTGTTCATCCCTTGCCTTTTTCATGTCCTCCCTCAATTTATTGATTTGGTTTTTGAAGAGGTTTTCCATTTCTGTTCATATATTCAGAATTAGTTGTCTCAGCTCCTGTATCTCATTTGAACTATTGGTTTGTTCCTTTGACTGGGCCATATCTTCAGTTTTCCTGGTGTGATTGTTATTTTTTGCTGGCATCTGGACATTTAATCAGATTTCCCTGAGTGTCAGACCCAGGAGGTTGAAAGACTTTCCTGTGAAGTCTCTGGGCTCTGTTTTTTTTATCATGCCCAGTATGTGGCGCTTGTCTGTCTGCGGGTCCCACCAGTAAAAGATGTTGTTGCTCCTTTATTAATGCCACTATTGGTGTTTGGTTGGACCCAGTCCCTGCCACTGTTGGAGACTCTCTCCTCTCTCTCCGGGCAGCCGCCTGTGGGGAAGGGGTGCCAGCCGCTGCCTGCCGCTGCCTGCCGCGGCTTGGGGAACTCGCTGATCCGAGACTTGTAGCCGGTCCGGGAAGCCGCCTGCGAGAGGCGGGTGATGGCCACCGGCTGCCACGGCTTGGGGAACTTGCCTCTCCGAGACTCTAAGCCGGTCCAGGAAGGAGGGAGGGAGGGGCGCCGGCCGCCAGCCGCCACGGCCCGGGAAAGCGCGCGCCACTCGGGGAGCTCACCGCAGCGGAGTCTCGCGTCGGTCCAGCCAGTCCAGATTGGGGTACGCTGTGTGTCTGGTCCCTGCCATGGCCCCGGGAGCTGTTCTGCACTGTTTCTGGTCACCCAGTAGTTGCTCTGGAGGAGGAACTAAGACGCGTGTACCTTACTAAGCCGCCATCTTGGCCCCTCTCATCATCCAGAATGGCGAAGATTTAAGACATCAAATATTTAAGTATGACATTTCCAAATAACCTATTTTGGTTATTTATCCCCAGATAACCTTGATAGTTTAGGGAGATGGGCTTCTGCGGCTGAGTAGGCTTTTTCAGTCTGGGAAGATATCAGTCACGCTTCTCTCCAGGTTATTTTTTAACTGCTGCATAGTATTCTCTTTTATGGACGTGCTGTAGTTTATTTAGCCATCTGCCTGCTAAGGGGTATTTACTGTGTTTCTAACCTTTTTTGCTCTCCTGGCAGCTTCGCAGTGACGATTTTCTCTAGGGTAGATGCCGAGACGTGGATCGGTGGATCAAAGAACAAGCACATTTTTTACCTTTTAGTGTCTGCTGCTAGATTGCACCCTTGAGAGACTGGTAAAGTGTACACACTCAGTGTTCTGAAATTACTGAGCAGAATCAAAGAGAGGCTTTGAGACTGTGTGATCTTTCCCAGATCCCCTTTTTCCTATAGGATTTTAGTGGTGTAAGGGGTTGGGGAAGATCTTTGTTTCCTTACTTTTTTGTCTTCCACTGTTGTCTGAAGATCCTGTTTCTTCCTAAGCCAAAGACCTCTGCTCTCTGTGCCTCAGTCACATCCTATGGGAAACGGGACAAAATTTCCCGTCTCCTCAAAAGAGTAGACCTTTAGAAGGTGTGAAGAGTTAGTGGACCAGCCCCCGTGGGGCCTCAGGAGGAATGGCTGGGGGTGTGGTAGTGAGCCCCACCCTTCCCAGATGTTTTGGGGTAACCAGGCCAGCAGGGGAGTGGTTTCTGGAGCTGGACAGGAAGCTGAACCCAGCTGGTCTACCCACGTGTCTGACCTCTCCCACTCCCCCCACATAGGCACACAAAGGGTGTAGGCTGAAGAAAAGAGGAGAGGGAAGGAAAAAAAAAAAGGCTTAAAAATAGATTTGGTTGGGAAAGGAGACATTCAAAGGCTGGCTGGCTCCTCAGGCCTCTCTGATAATGAGCCCAATTTGCAGACTGATGGGGGACTTTTCGATCTAAATACCAGGTCCCCCAAGACCAGCCCAGGAGCCAACATTCCACGTAGCTGCTCCCTTGCCTGAGTCTCCTGGCCACATTTGGGGCAGACTTTTCTGGTCATGATGCCTGGCTAGGTTCCTTGCCCACGCAGGTCACATCTTCCACAGCTGAGACCACACGCCGTGCCCTTCCCAAGACTTCTGCTCCTGCCCAAGGTACCATTAGCCTGGGCTGTGGCTGTTTACCTTTGGGACCCGGGCCCAGGGAAAAGGTCCTTTGTTGTTCCTTCTACAACTCCACCTTGGCCATCCACTGGAGCCCCTGCCACAACCCTTGGGCTAGTCTCCAGCCTGAGTAAAGTCTTTATGTGATTTCTCTACGCCACAGGCTTCTGGACCAAGTCATGTGGTCATTGCCTTGCATTTCACTTGAGATTGCAAGATTGCCTTGCAATCTCACTTCTAGTCCCAGGGGAGGAAGTTCTAAACCTTTGTCTGCTTCCTCTGGCTGCAACCCCATTCTGGTCATTCTTGGAAAACATTACCCTCTCTTCTCTAACATGAACATCTTCCCCATCTGTATCTGCTCTCTCTTAGTCTTCACTAAGTTACTCCCCCAGCCCTCCTCTTGTTTCAACCTAAATTCACTTACTTAACAAGTACATATTGACTGCCTGTTCAGTGCCAGGCACTCTTCTGAGACCCTCAGACCAAGTGCCTGCCCTGGAAGAGTTTATATGCTGACAAAGAGGCGAAGAATAAGCCAGAATGCCAAGGGGGATTTAGGTCTCCCTAAGTGTGTAAGAACAAAATGAAACAGTAAAACACAGTGATGGAGGTTTGTGCAGAACTCCTAGAATGAGGAGAGGGGAATTTTAGACAAGGAGATCAAGAAGGCCTTCGTAATGAGGAAAAAAGCATTTGAGCAGGGAGTCAAATCGTCTGAGGGAATAAGTCACGTGAAGATCGAGGGACAAGAGCATTCCAGGTGGGGAGAGCAACAGGTGCAGTGGCCCTGGGGTGGAGAACAAGCTCCAGGCTGGAGTAACAGGAGATGAGTGTGGTTGAAGCAAAGAGAGGAAAGGGGAGCAGAAAGAGATGGGGTTGGAGAGGACCTTTGGGTCTGTCTTCAGCCCACAGGCATAGTCAAGTCTTTTCCACCTTCCTGCCTCCTTCACAACTGTCATCCATGCTGCAGAATCCTCTGCCTCCATGCACCAGGCTTCCGTCTACTGGTGAGCCCTCCTCCACGCTGTCCACCTCACACCCCACCTTACTTGGTCCCTGAGCCTCACTTTGAGCCCTCCTTGGAATCTCCTGTTTTCCTTCGTGTCCTTTCCTGGTTGTCTTCCCGTTTCTCTTACTGTCCAGCTCTGCTGCTCCTCCACATTAGGCTTTTCCCAAAGTCTGACTGCCCCCAGCCCTCAGGCAACCCATTCCAGGCCAGCTGTCAGCTCTACACAGATGATATTCATAGAGCTGAACTTCTGGCCTGACCCCTCTCTGGAGCCCCACACCAAAATTTCCACCTGCCCTTTTGGGACCTTCTTAGAAGTGCAGCAGACACCTTAAACGCAACACACCCTAAACTGAGCTCGTCATCTTCCCATCCTTCCAGTGTGCTTCTCTTGTGTCTGTTATCCTAGCCCATGGCCCTGGATTTGAAAGATTTGAATCCCTGGGATTTCATCTTCTATTGCTGCATCTTATTCCTGATTTTTAAACTAAATTTTAATTAACACCCAGGCCTTTTGCCAGGCATCATGACAGATACAAAAAGGAGTTTTGTCTGTTCTTTAAACCCACCTCAGGGCCTTTGCACTTGCAGTTTCCTCCACCTAAAACACTCTTCCTTTGCGTAACCAGCTCCAGCTTTCAAGTTAAATGCCAGCTCCTCAGAGAGGCCTCCTCTGATCTTCTGCTATTTCTCTGTTGAAACATTCCTGTTAATTTCCTTCCTTATGCTTATCTCAGGCTGTAATGATGTTTTGTTTGTTTGTTTACTTGTATATTGCTTGTCTTTCTGCATCAGATTAGCTCCAAGAGAGCAGGGGCTATGTTTGTCTTATTCAGATTGTGTTCTCACTATCTGGCACATAAAAAAGTATTCAGTAAATATCTCTGAATAACCTAATAAGTAAATGAATGCATTAGACTCAGTTTCTGCATAAGTAAGGAAACATGACTTAAATGCATGACAGTTTAGTAAAGTAAGAACATTTGTTTGGGCCAGTATAATTTTCTTTGCACAATAAGTGGCAAATTGAGGAATGAAAAAACTATTCATGTAATAATTTTAAGCTGTACATTTTATGTTTTCTGTACTTTTTTGAATGTTATATCCCATAATTAAAAACAAAAAAACAGAGCAAACAAAGGCAGCCCTGAGATAGAACAGTTGTGATGCAACACCAGAGTGAGTTCTCAGCTATGTGAGGTGAATGGTGAGCAGTGTAAGAGTTACAGGCCTTAGGAGCCAGTGCAGTCAGGGAGGCTTCCGGGAGGAGGTAAGGTTTGAGGTGAGTCTTGATGGAGAGTAGAGCTCAGTTTAGTGGGAGGGCAAAGGAGGGTTTACAGGAGGCAAGAATAGATAGGACAAAGACGTGGGATCCAGCCAGTGGCCGGCTTTTGGAGGTCCTGGCTGGTCCTTTCTTGAACCAGAGTGAGATGGTGAGGATAGAAGGACTGCATCTTGTATGAGCCACATACTGACAACACGTGGTTCTTCCTGCTTGTCACATGAAGGGAGCTTGCTAATCACAGTCAAATTCCTTTCTTAGGATTCTAGAATGTGGGAGAGCTGAAGGGGCACTTAGAGAGCACCTTGTCCTACAGGAAGGAAAACTGAAGCTTGTAAATGGGCTGTCATCTGCCTGGGGTTTATTCAGCAAGTTGGAAGCAAAGTCAGAAACAGAGTCATGTCTCCTGATAACCTCATTTGGGACTTTCTAAGACAACATGCTGCTTCTGTTAACGTATCACACACTTTAGCCAGAAGATTGAGAAGACCAGAGATTCTTTCCAAAGAGTATTCTAAGTAACCAGAACAAACCCAGACTCACAGCAGTCCATCTTCAGGAACGAGAATAAGGGAGGGGGTCAGCTTGAACCTGGAAGCCAAACCACTCTTTGGTCTTGGGGGAAGCTGGCCAAGGCCTCAGTTTGGTTTTACCTTCTGTCCTTCTTTGCCCCAACGGGCAGTGGACTGTCCATCTCTCACTATCCTGATCCCTTCCCTGCCATGGGGAGCCCAGGCAACAGCTGGTATAAAAAATGAGCCTGCTCTCCCTGTGCTCCTGTCTCTGAATTTTCAAGCAGCCCTTGAAGGCTGTGCTGGAAATCCTGATCTCAAGTCCAAGGGTGAGGTTGACGCCCCTGGCCGTGGTACCAGAGGAGCTTCCCAGCCCAAGTTCTCCAGGAGTCTGGTGCCACCTGCATGGCTGGCATCCTGAGGACTCTCCCTTCTCCAGAAGCAACTTCAGAATATAGTCTCAGAGGGGTTCCCAAGATTACATCTCCAGCAGCTCCCCTCCCTGGGACCCTCAAAAAACTGAAGACTCATTGTAAATACTTCCCCAGGGTTTGGAACAGCCATGAAAGGTAACTTTCCCTCCTTCTGTTGTGAGTGCTTGGGTTATTGTTTTTAGAGCAGCTGTGTGGCTGAGGAAGCTGGCAAATTTGGGGCATGGGGGTGTCTTCCTTGGTGCTCTGCCCACTCCAGCTCCCAGATTTAGTGGGTGACCTAGAGACGGTTATTGGGACGGTGGGGGAGTTGTGGGTGCAGGGAACTACACGAGCAAAGAAAGCCCAGAGCGGAGAAGAGTGGGATGAATTGAAGGCTTAGAATTTTGTTCCATATGGCATGAAAGAATGCAGTGGAGGTGACTGGAAGGGGTCTTTTGGGCTGGGTTGCACACAAAGGGCCTCTTTCTGAGGAATGAGGGGCCACTGGAGGGTGTGAGAGATACAGATGTGGTCACCATGCGGCGGGATGGGGCCGGGTGAGTGGAAGTGGAGCGCTGGTGAGTTCACAGACAAGTTTAGTTGGGATGAGGGTAGTGGGGTAAGGGCGGCAGGGAGAGGACAGGGAGTTTCAGTCCAGGATGGGAAACTAGAAGCCCAGAATTTCAGGGGTAGAGCGGTTCTGAGTTCAGAAGGGAGCAGAAAACTGAGCCAGACACAGACCTCAGGGACCTGGGCTGGGGGCTGGGTGGGGACTGGAAAAGGGTGGAAAGAAAGAGGCTGTTGTTCCAAAGCCGAGCAGATGTAAGTGCCAAGAGGCCCTCAAGTAGGGAGATGTGATGAAAGAGTGAGCTTGTTTCTTCCTTTTCTCCGCTAAGGAGAAGGATTGCGTGCTCTCGGACACACGGGGGGCCCTTCTGAGGTCGGGCGCTTAGGACTGGGGTTCACGGTTCTGCTTCTCCAGAGGCTGCAGAGAGCCTTGTGCGATACTAGTAATAATAATGTGATAATGACAATAATAATAATGCAAGATGATAATAATGATACAGTAATAATAAAAGGACGATAATAATACAAAATACAGTAATAATACAAGATGATAATACAATGACAATAAAATAAGACAGTAATAATGCAAGGATGATAATACAATAATAATAATACAAGGATGATAATACCATAGTACAATAATATGAGGATGATGATAATATAAGGATGATAATACAGCTCTTGGTTAATGCTGAAGAGATTTTCCATGTGCAACCCTACATGGTCTTTTTGACAGCCTCTAAAATAGCCATTTTCAAACTTCTTAGTCTCAGACCCGCTTTAGTGTCTTAAAAATTACTGAGGACCCCAAAGAGTTTTTATTTGTATGAATTATATCTATCAATATCTATCATACTAGAAAGTGAAACTGAAAAGATGTTAAGACATTTATCTGTTAAAAGTCATTTAAAAATAACAATAGTAAAACCATTATATGATAACATAACTATCATTTTTTTATTAAAAAATAACTATTTTCCCAAACAAAAATATTAGCGAGAAGAGCAGCATGGGTTTTACATTTCTGCTTGTATCTTCAGTGTCTGGTTTGATGGTAGACAGCTGGTTCTCAGCTGCTTCTGCCTTCAGTCTGCTGGAACTGTTGTTTTGGTTGATTCCATGAAGGAAATTCAGACTCAAGCAGATATGTAGTTGGAAAAGAGGGGCCTCACAGACTCCCTGATAGGATCCTGAGGAACCCCAGCGGTTCTCAGGCCATCCTTTGAGAGCTGCTGCTCTAGGAGGAGACTAAGCACCTGCATTTCGTAGTTGGGGAGACTGAGATGGAGACAGGACCACAGACCCCTGCCTCTTACTGTGATGCATCGACTAACTGTGAGGTTCCCTGAAGGAAGGACGAGCCCTCTCCATCTGCCCCGTGCTCAGAACAGCCCAGCATTGAACCAGCAAGTTCATCTGGGGTGTGGGGAGGAAGCACTGGGCTGGAGGCGATGATAAACCCCTAAACCCCCGGGCCGCAGGCAGAAGGGCAGCCCGCCACCTGGCGGTAACAGTCCCCAGCTTCTGTCTTAGACAAATGATAACAGAGACCCCGGTGCCCCCACCCCCCAAGCTCCTGGGAGGAACTGTGTTCCCAGAAGTCTGTCCCTGGACACTGCCGTCAACCACGGAGTTCATTTCCTGGTTAAACAAACATCCATATTAAATGGCCCAGTTGGGCAACGCCCAGAAACACTTTCAGAGGAGAGCTTCGGGCACACGGCTTGGCTGAGCCGCCTGGATCCGTCTGGGGAAGACACATCCATCATCAGCAGAGTCCTAGCGGGACTGCCCTTGCAACCCACCCAGAGTCTGCCCGTCTGGCAGGAGGGACGTGCCGAGGGGCCCGTGCCCCAACCTTACCAGAAGTCTGTCCCCGGCAGCTTAGAGGTTGTAACAATGGTGATGACAATAACTCCTCATTGTGGGTCGGGCGTGCCCATACCATCCATCATTCTATCTTATCCTTGCACTGTTTTCCAGAGGGTAAACTGAGGCATCTGAGAGTTGCTTGCTCAAGGTCCTGCAGTCTGCTGTGGCCTCGGCTGGCATGAGCATATAATTCTGAAGTCAGAGCTGAGTACAGACAGTGCCGCTGCCTCCTGGATTGCTAGACTGCCGTGTGGGCAACAAACAGGGGGTTCCCAGTTTAAAACACTCACCATCCCTAATGAGCGTGAGTCTCTATTCACAGAGTGCCTGCTAAGTGCCAGGCACACTGCTAAGGGCTTGGGCTTTGGGCCGGACTCCCTGCATTGGAGTCATGGCTCTGCCTGAATCTTTGCTAACAGTGCCTCACAGTGCCATGAGCAAAGGGTGGGACTTCTGTGCTTCAGTTTCCCCATCTGTAAAGTGGAGATGATAACAGTACTGATCTCCTAGGTTGTTGAGAGGATCCAGTGGGCTAAGGCATGTAAAAGGCTTGGAATTTTCCTAGCACATAGTAAGTGATTGATAAATGCTCTATTTTAATATATTACTAAGTAGGCATTATTATTGTTGTCATCATTCTTATTATCCCTACTTCACAGATGACACTCAGGGAAGAAATAACTTGCCTGAGGGCATGAGGATAGGAAGGGTTGGGGAACCCAGGATTTGACCCCAGGTCTTCTCACCCCAAAGCAGATCCCTCTGTGTCCTCATTATGGCAGGGGAGAATCGGATCACAGGCCTATTTCATTAGCGTGTTGGGGGTCGTCTTGTCCTTTGTCCTCATTTAGTGAAGCAGCTGAGCTTCGGCTCTCCTGACTCCCATCCTTTCCCTACATGATAATTCTCTTTATAGAACTGTCGTCACAGAGTTTCTTAAGTTGTTTCGGGCCTGACCTGGCAGAATAAATCTTGCTTTGTGAGGATTTTGTCTGTGCCGCCTCTTCACACCTGGGACTCTGCGGGAGCCCCTGCACTGGATGGTACCAGCTCCTCTGGTCCTCCGTGCCCCACACTGGCCCTGCAGATGGAGTGGCCAGACTGTGAGTCATGATTCGGCACCCCTGGAAAGGCAGGAGACCAGGTGAGGGTTAGAGAGAGGCCTTAGCAAGCCTCATGATTTTCCATCCCACTCCTTGGATGCTGGGACACCCCAGCCAAAGAGGCAGCAGTGAGTGAGGAAAGGAAACTAACCACATGCCCAAGTTTAACCTCCACCTGGGCGTTATGAGCGCCTAAAATGCTTTCTTAGCTGAGAAACTATATTAGGTCTGGATTAGCTAGGGAATGGAACTCATTTATTAAGCACTTTCTACGTGCCGGTTACTATTTTCATTTCATTAGTTTATTCAAATATTTATTGAGCATCTTCTGTGCACAAGGTTAATAATAGATAATGCGACTATTATAAAGAAAAATGCAGCAAGATAAAGAGCTAGAGCTGTGGTACTCAACCAGGATGAGAGTTTGCCCCTCAGGGGACATTTGTTAATACCTGGAGACAACTGGAGTCAGATGCTGCCAGCATCCAGTGGGTAGAAGCCAGGGATTGCGCTAAATATCTTGCAATGTGCAGGCCAGCCCCACAACGAGCTCTTGGGTCCAAAACATCAATTGTGCTGAGGCAGAGAAACCCTAGGGTAGAGAATGACTTTGGGTACTCTTTAGGTAGCGTGGTTGGAGATGGCCACACTGAGAACGTGACTTTTGAGCAGAGACCTGAAGAAATCAGGATCTGGAGAAGAGCATGATAAGAACAGAAGGGACAGCAGGTGCAAAGACCCTGAGACAGGAATGTGTCTATCAGGAAGACCTGTATGTGCAAGATCTGGTGATTATTCTCCACCATTATTTCAGATGGAAAAAGCAGGCTCAGACATGATAGTTGACTGTTTACAAGTGTTGGAGCCAGGATTTGAACTGGGATGTGCCTGACTGTAGAGTCCATTTGCTTTCCACTCTCTCCGGCTGCCATTGTCAGCTGAGTAGCTCACTCTTCATTTTATAGCTGAGGGCTTTCCCCTACTTGACTCTGTAACGTATTTTTTCCTTTTTCTTTCCCTGGGTCCATGGTTCTGTTCCTGGTGCCACCTTAGTAACAACAACAATAACAGTGACAGTGAATACTTCTGTAGTGTGCATACTTCTGTAGTGCACTGCTCCCAGTGGTTTTATATATATATATATATATATATATATATATATATATATAAACTCATTTAACTCACAATAAGCACAAGTGATACTTACATACCACCATTACCCTATTACATCCATTCCTCAGATAAAAAAATTTGAGACACAGAGAGGTTAAAGGACTTGTTCAACTATTAAGAGACAGGTGGGATTTTTTTTTTTTTTTTTACTTTTTTGTTGTATAGTATAACATATACAAAGCAAAGAAATAAAAAAGCAATAATTTTCAAAGCACTCGTCAACAAGTAGTTACAGGACAGATCCCCGAGTTTATCATGGGCTACCATACGATCCTCTCAGATTTTTCCTTCTAGTTGCTCAAGAATATAGGAGGCTAGAGGGCTTAAATATTTTTTTTATCACCACAATCTTCTTTTTTTTTATCACCACTAAAAGATATATCAATGTAATGATTCAGCACCATATTCATTTGTTAAATCCCGTCTTCTCTGTATAACTCCAGCATCAGAGACAGGTGGGATTTGAATCCAAAGTTCCAGAGTGATCTTAGCCACAAGTGTACACAATTGCTATTTCAGCAGGTAGTGAGTTTCCGCCTATCAAGTGGACCCTTCTGTTGACCAGTGGTTCCTCAAGTTAGCAACATACAAGGTTCACCACAGAAGGGAATTTAGAGGGTTACTACTTTGTCCCATCTGGGGGCCTGGTACAGGGTCTCACCTGGAAGCGGTGGTGGAACTGGAACCAGAGCCCAGGTGTCCCAGCCGAGTACCTGCTCCCCTCCCAGCCATGCCTGCCCTTTCCCGGTGTCCGCCTGCAGATGCCTGTCCCAGCCGGGTCTGGTATCTGCCAGGATTGGGGCTGTAGAGAAGGGGCCTGTTTGTGGCAGAAAGCCCAGGCATCTGCCTCAGCTTCTGTCCATCCTTCCTGTTTACAGACAAAAATCTCAGTTTATTCCCAGATTTTACAGGTACGGAAATCAGGGCTCAGATGGGTTAAATAGCTTAACCTGCTGAGGTCATCCAGCAGGGTTAGTGCTGCTCAAGTGAAATCAACATTCACTCATTCACTCATTCATTTATTCATTCATTCAGCAAAGCAGAACCTACTGTATAGCAGGCACTGGTCGTACAGAGAAATTCATAGTCCTGGCCCTCCAGGGGACATGACATTGCCCTGCAGCAGGATAGGTGTCACGAGAGGAAGATGCCCCAAAAGAATACCTAACCCGGCCGGTTCAGGGAGGGGGAATCAGGAACGACTTCTCAGAGGAGGTGACACCATGGCTAAATCTTAAAGGATGACTGGAGTTAGGCAGAGAAGGGGAAAAGGATACTGAAGAACCAGCATGTGCAAAAGCAAGAAGGTAAGAGAGAGCTCACTGTCTTCAGAGAACCACAGGCTGTTCAGGATTGCTGGGGCACGTGTGGGGAAGGCAGAGGGCATGGAATCACGATTGTGGCCATTTATTGAGCGCTTACTGTGTGCCAGTGTTTGGGTTTGCTAATGCTGCCAGAACGCAGTATACCAGAAATGGATCGGCTTTTACAAAGGGGATTTATTAAGTTACAAATTTACAGTTCTAAAACCATGAGAATATCCAAATTAAGGCATCACCAGGAGGGTACCCTCACTCAAAAAAGGCCGATCGTGTCCAAGGTTTTTGTCAGATTAGAAGGCACATGGTGATGTCTCCTGAACCTTCTCTCCTGGGTTGGTTTCCAAAACGGTCTCTCATCTCCTGTGAGTCCTTCTGGCTTCTTCTGGGGCCTTTCCTCTCTCCAAGCATCTGTGGGTCCTCTCTTAGCTTCTCTGGGGCAAGCTCTGAATTTCATCTCTTAGCATCTCCAGGGGCATTTTCTGTCTTCAGGCGTCTCTCTCCCCCGTGTCCTTTATTTGGTTTCATCTCTCTTAAAGGACTCCAGCAAGTGAATTAAGACCCCTCCTTGAATGGGTGGGGTCACATGTCCATGAAAACAACCTCATCAAAAGGTCCCACCCCAAAGCAGGTCTGTACCCACAAGTTTGGATTAAAAGAACATGGCTTCTCTGGAGTACATAACAGATTCAGACCAGCGTAGCCAGGCACGATGCTGAGCCCTATCTCGACAACTCTCTGAGTTATATGCTTTTAGTATCAACATTTACTGATAGGGAAACCTAGGTACAGAGAGGTCAGTTAACTTGTTGAAGATCACATAGGTAATGAGTACCAAGGAATGGACCAAGAAACACTTGAAATTAGCTTCAGGCCACGTGGTGGCCCCTGTAAACCTGATGTTTGTGGAACAGGGGTCTCCCGTCTGCTGCTGCCTCCACTGATTGCCTGCTCCTCCCCATGGCTCTATTTCCTCCCGCAGGTGGAAGGACAGTCCAGAGCGCATGTCATCGCCCAGGAACTGCTGTCATCAGAGAAAGCGTGAGTCCCCAGGCAGCTGCCTGTGGCCTTGAACTTGTAAACAAAACATCACCCCTCCAGGGCTTATGCAGGATGGAAATTAATGCAGACTCAACCCTCTTTCCCTCTGCAGATATGTGGAGATGCTCCAGCACTTACATCTGGTGAGTTAATCATTTTAATTGTCCGAAACTAATTGCCCTTTTACAAGGCCGTGATATAAGAGGCAGAAAAGCAATGAGGAGACAGAGGTGAATTCCATTAACAGAGGCTTTGGCAGCAGGCAAGCATTCACCCAGGCTTTTCAGGAAGTCTGTCTCCTGGTTAATGTATAGCACTGTTTGCTGCAGGTTTGCCTCCCTGCTTGGGTGTGGGGTATATGTATTTGGGGACGTGCTGAGATTCCTGGAAGGATGTTTGTGGTTTCCTCAGCTCTTTGGTTGAGGAAGGTGGGAGGAAGGCAGCTGAGGTGGTTCTGGGCCATGGTGGTGTGTGTGAGTTCCTGTTACAGGTTTGTGTACCTGTACACGTGTGTGTTATATGTTCAGGTCTGAAGGTGGTGCGTTTGCACAACGAAAGCAGATGGGAGTAGGCAAGAGATATTTTTCCCATCCCCCCAGAATTGGGGGAATAAGGCCTGAACTAGTGGTGAGAGAGAAGGAAAGAAAGGCCAGACTCAGGGACTGACTGGATAAATGGACAGTATGACCACCTCTGGGTACAGCCACCCTTCGTGACTCAGAGACTGCCCGTAAAGTCTTCCTCTGCAATTGATTTGATTCTGTTCAACAAATGTGTTTTAAACACTTGTTGAAAATGGAGGACCAGACAGGTTTCTTTTCCAGGAGTTGTCTAGGAGTGGTTGGTGGGCTCAAGGAATCTGGGAAAGCTTCTCTGAGGAGGTGACATTTGGGTCATCTCAAAGGGGGCAGTAAGGAAGAAGGGCCCTCAGGCAGAGGGAGCTGCAAAGACATGGAGATGTGGAGAGCAGGTGGACTCTGCTACCTCAGGCCCTGTGACCGCTCCCTGCTCCCCTGAGCTCTCTAAGCCATTTGCAGTCTAGGCGAACAGTTTAGCATTTGATTCTAGCCTGCTTTGTATTTCATAGAATGTCAGAGCCAGGAGTGTCCATGCTGGTGTACATGGAGGTGTGTTATGGAGGCTCCGATGGGTGACTCGGCCAGGAGAGCCAGGAGGAACCCCTGGGTCTCCTAACCCCCAGCCCAATGTTCTCACACGTGAATCCTGCATCCCCAACTGCCTTTGGAGCAATTAGGTCAGGGCCTATCTCTGCACCAGAGTATCCAGAAGCAATCCAGGCCTCTCACTAAATCCAGCTGATGTCCATGTCAGTAGCTTCACCCTGAAATCGCATCCCACATGAGCAGACAGCACCCGGGTCCCAGAGAGGACAGGGCACTGCTGTGGCCCTGCACTCCCAGCCCCTCATTTTTGCCCTTCACAAAATGTGGATTATTAAACTCAAAAACCCTCAGGTATAAAATGTACCAGCCACTCCCGCTTCGCGCCTAAAAGATCTTTTTAGCAAGGGCAGGAAGTGTCACTCTCCCATTTTTTCCTCTTTCTCACTTGCTCCTGAGCTGCCAGCATGACAGAGGGGCTGGGCCTTTTTTGTTTTATGACTTTGTTAAGAGGGTTTTAACTAGGAAACTTCCATCTGTGATTGTGCTGCTTCCTGCCAGTTGGAAAGATGCTGAAGCTGTTAGTAATCCATAAAAATATCCTGAGGAGGGGAGAAAACAGAGAGAGAGAGAGAGAGAGAGAGAGAGAGAGAGAGAGAGAGAGAAAGAAACAGCTCATAAAAATCACAACTCATAACCTAGTTGCGGGAAATAGCGGTCTGGGGCTATTTTTATGATGTCAGTGCTTAAGACCATAGAGTGGCTGAAATCCCCCAAATGTGACCCCAAGTCCTAGCCAAGGGTGCTAGTGAACAGACTCATAAACTTTGGGACATTTTCCACTGCTCCCCAACCTCGGATTTATCCATGGTGGTTAAGGTTGGCAGGTTAGAGCTCCGAATTTCTCCTTAGAGATTTGATGCTATTGAAACCCCACGACTCCCCAGGGACCGGGCAAGGTGGACTTTGCATTCCAAGCCTCTCGGCTGGAAAGCCTCCTGGCTCTTTATGCTGTGTTGGGGCTGTGTGATGCTTTGACCTCTGCATTTGAAATTCAACGCTGGGCTTGGTAAAAGGTAGATAGCATTAACTCAGCGGTCACCCAAATTTAAATCCTATTGGTCAAGATCCTGTTTGTTTGTTTGTTTTATAACCTCTTAACCAAGACTACTTTTTTACATTTTTAAAGAGTTGAAGGTGGGGAAAGCAAAGAAGAATATGAGACTGAGACCGTATGTGGCCCACAAAACCTAAAATATTTACTGTCTTGCCCTTTACAGAGAGAGTTCTTTGACTTCTGGTTTAAAGGCTTCCAGCCATAAATACATTCATCTGTCTGTGTGACCCATCACTCACCTGTCCGTCTAGCTAGGTATTCGCACACTCTCTGTCCTTTCGTCTGTCCATGCACCTAATGGCACTTCCATTGCCCATCCATTCCCTAACCCATCTATCACTCAGTTATCTGTCTGTCCATCAGTCTGTCCCTCCATCCATCCGTCCATACAGACATACATTTATCTATCTTACCCATTTCTTCTGGATGGAATGTCTTACGGGTATTTCCAGTGTCCTAAGCACTGATCTAGGCCTTGGAGCCCCAAAGATGAATAAGGCCCAGGACCTGCCCTTAAGTAGGTCTCTCTTTTGGGGGAGGTGGGGCTGGAGATAAAGAGGAGAAATTGACATGTGAACAGAACAGTTAAGCTCCTCTGTGGTTAGTATAATTGCACAACTGTAGTTTTGTGCAAAATCTGCAGGAGCATGGAGGGAAGAGAGAGACCGGTTTCCCTGGGAGTATCCATCCAGGAAGGTTCACCCGAAGAAGTGCCATTGAGATGGACTTTGAAGCAGTTCACCGGGCCAGGGCCACGATGGAGCTGGGCAGGGTGGTCAACATGGGCAGCGGTTCCCAGGCCTGAGAGGACACAGTGTGGTTGCAGAATGGTACCTTGTCACATACGGTTAGAATATCGATGACTTTGGAAAGAGAAGTTGGAGGCAGAATCAGAGATCAAGTGATTGGTCCAAAAACAAGGCTAGGACCCAGTTGAGAAGTCCCTAAAATGCCAGGCTGAGGAGCATATGTGTTCCTTATATAGAGTGAATAGTTAAGTTTTTTGTTGTTATTGGAATTTTGAGATCTGTTCACACGTCACACAGACCCATCAGAAGTGTACGATCGGTGGCTCACCATATCACCACATAGTTGTGCATACATCAGCTTGAACAGATGTGGCTCTTGGGTACCTTCAAGCCTCTGTTTTCTCACTTAAAAAATCTCTCTCCCAGCAGCAGCAGAAAATTCCTACCATGGGTCACCCCTTTGGGCTGAGGCATTGAACGCCTGTTCAGAAGCCATTGTGCTCACTGGGAGAGGTAACTCTGGAAGCTATTGTCACTGTCCCATGCCCCAGGATAATTTTCCTCACCCAAGAGGCCCTCCCCTGACCTGACTTCTGTCCACCTCTCTGACATCACCGTCTAACACTATCTTCTTAACTCACTTTAGCCACTCTGGCCTTACTGTTTCATCCTTCCCATCTCACAGCTTTCTTACCTGCTCTTTCCTCTGACTGGAATGTCCAACCCCGGATATTCTCAAAGCCATTTCCTTCTCTCCTCAGGTCTCGACTCAAATGGTACCTCCTCAAATAAGTGGCACTGCAAAACTCAGTGTCATAAAACAGCCATTTTATTATGCTCACAGATTCTCAGACAAGACCCAGTGGAGACAGCTTGTCTCAGCTCTGCAATGTGTGGGTGACTCAAGGACTAGGAGCTGGAATCACCTGGAAGTGCCCCCTTCCCTCACTGGCTGCTGGCCAGAGCCCGTGGTCACTCTGCATGGGCCAGTTTGGGATTCCTCACAGCAAGGGGGCTGGGTTCCAAGAGCAAGTATTCCAAGAGACAGCAAGGAGGAGATACATGGCATTTTTATGACCTAGTCTCTGAAGTCAAGAAGCACCTCTTCCACTGTACTGTATGGGTCAAAGCAGTCACCCAGGCTCCAGGGGAAGGGCCGTAATTTCCACCGTTCAGTGCCAGGAATGTCAAGTCACATTGCATAAAGAGCATGTAAGATAGGTAATATCGTTGTGCCATTTTGAAAAATACAATCTACCATTGAAGTCTTTCCTGATGATTCTGTGTCAATTAGGAATTGTGTTTGACTGCTAGTAACAAAGACCCAGTTATGATGGCTTAAATCATTTAAGGATTATTCTCTTGTATGAAAGAAATCTTAAAGTAGGAGGTCTGGGTCAAGTTTGGCAGCTCCACTAAGTCTCAGGAAACAGGGTTCTAGCTATCTTTCTTCTGCTTCCATTTCTGAGTTTCCTTATGAATGCAGGGTGGCTGCTGCAGTCCTGCCATCACTTTTTGTGTCCCAGGCAGAAGGAAGAGAGAAAAGTTCCACTTGACAACTTCTACTTACGTCTCATTGGACTCTCCTAGATGCAAGGAATGCTGGTCAGCTGCAGGCCAACTGATCTAATTTAGGCTTGGCTGAGTAGAGTTGCTTCTTGTGTGTTTATTTCGGGGCCCAGGCTGAAGAGGCAGCAGCTACCTGAGGAAAGTTCTTCCCCTGATGATAACAGGAGAGCAAATGGAAACACTACGTGGTTTCTAAGATTCATACTCACAACCAGCACATCATTACTCCTACCTATATCCCATTATTAGCCACAACCAGTACCTTGGCAAGGCAAGGGACAAGAAGAGGCTCTCCCTGCCCTGTCCCCAGCCCCCCTACCCCCACCCCCCACCCCCAGCGATGAGGCCATAGCAAGGGTGTGGATGCAAGGAGGGTGAAAAATTGTAGCTGTAATTCTCTCTTCCACACTGTCTCTCACACTTCATTTTGTTTTCTTCGTAGCACTTTTCACTATTTAAAATCATCTCATTTATATATTTGTTTACTTATTATGTCATATTTTCATTTTCATTTTCATTCGTCAAGATACTTTCTGATTCCCCCTTAGAATTTCTTCTTTGACCCGTGGATAAGAAGTATGTTGCTCACTTTCCAAATATTTGTGGATTCCCCAAATTTCCTTCTGTCTTGATTTCTAATTTAATTCCATTGTGGTCAGAGAACTCTTTCAGTAGTTTCAATGCTTCTAAATTTACTGAGACTTGTTTTACATCCTAGCATATGGTCTATCCTGAAGAATGTTTACATGCGCTTGAAAAGAATGTGTATCTGCTCTTGCAGGGTAGAGGGTTCTGTAGATGTTAGTTAGTTTAAATGGGTAGAAAGCATTGTTTGAGTTTTCTATATCCTTGCTAATTTTTCTCTGGTTGTTCTGTCCTCTATTGAGGTTAGGGTATTGAAGTCTCTGTTATTGTGAAATTGTGTATCTTTCCCGTAAGTTGTCATTTTTCACATCATGTATTTTGGGGCTCTGTTGTTCGGTGCTTGTTTACCATCTGGCTTCCTCACTAAACTCAGCTCCTTGAGGGCCAACAACTTGATTGTCTCCCTGTTCCCAGTGGCTTGTGATGCCTGGTACAAAGTTGGTACTCAGTAAACATTTGTTGAATTAGTGAGTGTTAGAATGAGTCATTGCAGCAGTCTTACTTTATTCATTCGAAAATATTTCTTGAGGTCCCCTCCTGCGTGCCAGGCACAGTTTGTGTACTCATAAGCACATCAGTGAACAACAGAGGGGAGATCCCTGCAAATCTAGAGAGGGAGACAGACATAAAAAGGAACGATATTGATCCACTGATGGGGGACATACAGAATTATAGAGGTTCAGGGAGGCTCCTGACCCAGTCTTTTGGGGATCAGAGGATTCCCAGAGGAATGCATGTTTGAGCTGAGACTTTAAGATAAGGAGGAGTTAGCCAATTGGGGCTACATTGAGGAAGGATTGTTGTGGCAATGGGGTCCGTATGTGCAAAGGCCCAGAGGCTGGTTAAAGAATGGTGTGTTTGAAAACTGAAGGAAATGCAGCCTGGCTGGAGAGGGAGAGCAGTGAGGGGCAAAGCAGGGAGAGCCTTGCAAGCTGGGTTTGGGGTTTGGACTTGATCCTCAAGGAGACTGTGGGGAGGCTGTTGGGTGATCCTGGCGAGAGGGATAGCAGACTGGAGTTAGAGGAAGGCAGTGGGAAGGGAGTGCTACAGGCAGATTTGAGGACTGTGGTGACAGAGGAAAAGGTCCAGACTAACCCCAGATTTCTGCCTTGCCGATTCACTGAGGTGGCGAGTATTAGGGGAAAGAGGAGGGCATCAGGCTAGGTTTGGGGGAAGATGATGAGTATAATGTAATCTTGCTAAGTGTGCGGGGCTTTTAGAAAAGGTACCTGAGTGGTCAGTGGTCTTTAGGGCATGGATGTGAATCGAAAGTGGTCAATGTAGAGATGTTACCTGAAGCTGCAGGAGTGGGTGGAGCATCCCCAGGGAGATACAGGGTGAGGAGAGAGCTCTCTCTACACTGCCGGGGAAACATGTGCACCTCAGTACTGCTGGGTTTTGATAAAGGGGCTGAAGGGACATGGGGGGGGGTGTGTGGGAAGGAAACAGGTACAGAAATGCAAACTGGTAGCTTTGTGGAACTTCCCTGCATGCATTCCACAGATAGCACCAGCCCTCCTTGCTTTCTGGTGGTAGCCACGTGAAAGGGTGTCAGCAGAGCCCCAAGATAGAGCCAGACTTCTCAGGATGCCCCGAGAGGGAGGAAGCGTGTTAAAAAGTTCTCCTTTATCACTGTGTAGAAGTTTAATTTGGCTGTGGCTTTAGTGCTGACATGATTGAGACAAACTTAGAATCTGGAGTGCCTCTGCTATTAGTACTTTCATGAGTTTATCTAAATTGGTGTATTATCAATTTGGCCTCTCCAGTCCCCTCTTTCCTCACCCAGATAACTCTCACTTCTTATTAAAGTCCATGCCAGATGTGCTATTGCTATGGGAAAGGCAGAGAGCATTTGTTGAGCTCCTGTTGTATACTTGGCACTTTGCACACATTATCTCATTTAATTGCACATAACATGTGCTCAATAAATATTTCTAAGATCATTGAGCCAGTCTAAACATGAGACTTAGACCGAGATCACACTGCCAGTGACTCCAGTGCCCTGAGAATAGGAGGAGGTGAATACATGTGGAATAGTCTAGTTAGGTGATAGAGGAGTCCTAGGAGGGAGGAATCAGTGTGAGCTTGAGGAATGAGGTCAAGGAAGGCTTCCTGTAGGAGGTGGTATTGTGATGGGGATTGATGGTTGGAAAATAGGGGCAGCAGTAATAACTAACTATGCTAAGGGCTCCTGAGGGCAAGGGCTCAGGAAGTGGCTAGAGGCCAGTCTTCAGGCCTGGAATGGCATGCCCCAAGGTATTTCAAAACAAATTTATTGGATTTGAGGACTTGAACAGGACGTAGTGGAGGTGGTTTAGAGAAAGTTGGTCTCTTGGGGCGGGTGGAAGGGGGCAATGCTGGGGGACCAGAAGGCTAATGCAGACCATTCCCCAAGACAGCCTCATATGCTGGAGAGGTTGATGTGGAGCCTAGGTGAGCTGTATTCCTCAAGGGCTAGAGACCATGCCTGTCTCTCACCTGTACCCACATCTCCGCAGATGGTATTAGTAAATAATTTTTGAGTAGGGAAGAACCTGTTTCTGTTTCTAATCTTTACTGGGCTGTTCCTAGCTGAGGTGAGCATATTGATGTTTGGGGGAAATCAGAGGGAAGCATGTACCTCATTCAAGATGAGGAAATGTGCTTTATTTCCACTTGAACTGTTCAGAAGGTGAGCTCCCATTTGGAGGTATGCATGCAGCAGCGGTTGAGGAGATCTCAATAGAAGATATTCCTATTCCAGGCATGAGGGATCTTCCCCTCTTTATTTTCATATAGTCCAGGAAAAAAATTACTTTGTGACTTTGAAAAAGTCTCTTCATCCTTAATCCCTCAGTTTTCCCATCCTGAAAAGTTTGGGATAAGCCCAGAGCAATGACACAGAGAAAAAACGCTTAGAAAGCTGTGGTTCTCAAAGGGTGGTGCCTATTCCAACAGCATCTGTACTATGTGGTAACCTGTGAGAAATGCAAGTTATCCAGCTCTGTCCAAGACCTATGGAATCCCAGATGGGGTCTAGCAATCTTTTAATAAGCCTGGCAGTGATTCTGATGCCTGGTCAACTTTGAGAACCACTAAGTGGATGCTGTGGCGAGGCTGCAGCAGAAAGGGGGACTAGTTTGAATGGCAGTCAAGGAGTCTCCCTTGGCTCTGAGGTCAGAGGAAAGCATGGAACTGTTTGGAACAGAGGTGAAAGCAGTGGGGAATCCTTACTCTCCTCATTCCTCCAGGGGCCTCAGAGAACTGTTTTTCTTTTCTTTAATTTTCATGTAGGTTACATGCAACCAAATGCTCGAATCACAAGTGTACAGCTTGAGTTTTTATAAACTACGTATACATTTGTAACCACCCTACCCAGATAGAACTTCTCCATCATCCAGTAAGGTTCTTCGGTGCCTTGTCCCAATTAGTCACCCCTTCCCAGAGGTGACCGCTGTTTTGATTTCTACCACCATTGATCAGTTTAGCTGGTTCTTGAACTTCATGTGAATGGAATTTTGAAGTATGTACTCTTTTGTATCCATTTCTGTAGCTTGACATAATGTCTGTGAGATTCATCCAGGTTTCCATGTATATCAGTTTTTCTTTTTATGGGTATACTGTGGTTTGTTTATCTGTCCTGTTATTGGGTGTTTGGGTGATTTCCATTTTGGACTATTATGAATAAACTGCTATGACTGTTCCTATGTATGTGTCTTAGGGAACGTGTGCCCTCATTTCTCCTCGTTGCATACCTAGGAATGGAACTGTAGGGCCATAGGTAAGCATAGATTTAGCTTTGTTAGAAACTGCCAGAGTTTTCCAAAGAGGCTGAAGCAATATGTGCATTTCTACTCCCAGTGTGTAAGAATAACCGTTAATCCCCAACCTTGCTAACCCTTCATATGCCAGTCTTTTTAATCATGGCCATTCTGGTGATTTGGAAGGGATTTGTCATTATGGTTTTAATTTACATTTTCCTGATGAGGAATGAAATCGAGTATCTTTCCTTCTGTTAACTACTGCATTTGGAAATACTCTTTGAACAGAATCTTTTGCTTAGTTTTATAATTGGGATATCTGTCTATTTCTTATTGATTTGTAATTCCTTATATATTCTAGATTCAAGTCCATTCTCAGATACGTGTATTGTGAATAATTTCCCAGTTGGCGGCCTCCCGACTTACCTTTTTTGAAGCATCTTTATTGAGATATTACTTATTTACCGTGCAGTCCACCCATTTAAAGTGTACAATTCTCTGGTTTTTATTGTGTTCACAGAGCTGTGCAATCTTTCTGCATTCAAAAAATAAAACATTTTCATCACTCCAGAAAGGAACTCCACATCCCTTCGTCATCACACCCCCTTTCCTAGAAAGTTGCCATACCTCCAGCCCTAGGCGGCCACCAATCTAGCTTCTGTTTCTACAGGATTTGTCTTTTCTGGATATTTCTTATAAGTGGAATCATACAGCATGTGGTCCTTTGTAACTGTTTCTTTCATTTAGCATGTGTTCAGGATTCATCCGTGTTGCAGCAAGTATCAATACTTCATTCTCTTCAGGGCCAGATAATATTCCGTTGTATGGGTGCACTACATTTTATGTTATCCGTTCATCAGTTGATAGATATTTGGGTGGTTTTGACTTTTTGACTATTATGAAAATGCTGCGGTGGACGTTCTTGTAGCAGTGTTTGTGTGGATATATATTTTCATTTCTCTGTGGTAGATATCTACTTGTGGAATTGGTGAGTCCTGTGGTAATTCTTTAAGGAACTGCCAGACTATTTTCCAAAGTGGCTGAACCATTTTACATTCTCGTCAGGAAGGACAGAATGGCAGTCAAGGAGTCTCCCTTGGCTCTGAGGGCCTTGTTATTTCTTTTTTATTATATCCATTCTAGTGGGTATGAAATAGTATCTCCTTGTAATTTTGATTTGCGTTTCCCTAATGACTAATGATGTTGGGCATCTCTTCATGTGTTTATTGGCCATTTGTATATCTTCTTTGGTGAAATGTCTGTTCAGATGTTTGCCCATTTTTTGTTTTTGAGGTGAAATTCACACAGCCTAAACTTTTTTTTTCTTTTTGAATTTCAAAGTACTTTTTAACAATTAGTTATAGAACACATTTTCAAAGTTTGGTGTGGGTTACAGTTTTACAATTTCAGGTTTTTCCTTCTGGCTGCTCCAGGACGCTGTAGACTAAAAAAGAAATATCAATATAATGATTCAGAAGTTGTACTCATTTGTTAAATTTTAACTTCTCTGTTATGAGTCCTTCTCCTCCTTTGAACCTACTTCCAATCTTTTTTTTTTAAGATTTAAAATTCTTTATTCTTTAATGTAGTGCATGATTACATTAAATTTTTTTCATCATGTAGCTGTGCGTTTATCATCACAATCGACTTTTTTGTGAAAATTAATATATATACAAAAACCAATAAATTTCAAAGCACATCGCAACAATTAACTATAGAACAGATTTCTCTGCTATGCACATAAGCTTCACAAGAGCAAGTCTCCAGATCAAGGGACACATGGCCTAAAATAAAACATTTTGAAGCCAACAATCAGTGGCATTTAGTGCATTCACAGTGTTATAAAACCACCACCTCTGTCTGGTTCCAAAATATTTTAATCACCCCAAAATAAAACCCCATTCCCATGAAGCAGCCACTCCCATTCCCCCTTCTTGTCAGACTGTGGCAACCCCAATCTGCTTTCTGTTTCTATAGATTTACCTATTCTGGGTATTTCATATATGTGAAAATATACACCATGTGACCTTTTGTGTATAGCTTCTTTCTCTTGAGAAACTGGGTAGCTGTTTCTTTTCTTTCCTTCTTTTAAGGTTCTTCCATGTTACAACATGTTATAACTCTCTCCTCGGGACTTGGCACAGGGTGGGTACTCAGAAGATATTTGTTGGGTGACTAAGAGAATGTGTGCTGGGTATCTTGTCTCCTCCTTCCTGTTAGTTACTTTCACACCGCTGTGCTACCATCACCACCATCCATTACCAAAACATTTCCGTCACTCCAAATAAGAACTCTGTACATTTCAAGTCTAACTTCCTAGTCCCTTTCCCCACCTTATCCCCTGGTAACCTGTATTCTAGATTCTGACTCTCTGTGTTTGCTTACTCTAATTATTTCATATCAAAGAGAACATAGAATATCTGTCTGGTTGTATCTTGTTTATTTCACTCAATGTGTTGTCTTCAAATTTCATCCATGTTGTTGCATGCATCAGAACTTCGTTACTGCTTATGACTGCGTAATACCCCATCATGTTTATATACCATGTTTCCTTTGTCCATTCATCTGTTGATAGTCCTTTGGGTTGTTTCCACCTTTGCCTATGATGGATAATGCTGCTACGAACACTCATGGACCATTATTCATTTGAGTACATCTTTTCAGTTCTTTTGGGCATATACCCAGGAGTGGAATTAGTAGGTCATGTTAGAATTCTGTTAGACTTTCTGAGGAACCAAACCTTTGCTCATTTTTTACTTTTTTTTTTTTCATTTTTAATCTTTTCATTGTTAAGTTATAAGAGTTATTTATATATTCTGGATACTAGGCCTTTATCAGATATATAGAGATATATACTAGACCCTTATCAGAAATATTTACAAGTATTTTCTCCCGTTCTGTGGGTTTTCTTTTCACCTTCTCGATAGTGTCACCCACAGACACATGCTCACCCATGGTACCCAAACCATACTCAGATTCTGAGTCTGTCTTCCAGCTCTGGGCCTTCGCACATGCTATTCCCTCCATTTGGAACACTCTCCCTCTTCTCTCAGTTTAGATGGTGCCTCCCTGGCAGGCTTTCCACAGCCAAGTCAGGTCCTCCTTTTCCGACGTGCCTCACCCCCTGTGCTTCCCCCATCACACACTTAGCCCTGTGTTGAGATCATCTTTTTACTTATTTCTTTTCCTCCAGATTGCAAACTCTCTGAGGCAGAACTGGGTCTCTCCTGCTCCTGCTCTCTCCTTGGGGCTTAGCACAGGGTGGGTGCTCAGAGAATAGTTGTTGAGTAACTAAGGGGATGAAGGCTGGGTATCTTTTGCCTCCTTCTTCGTTTTGAAGTGGATGCCAGGACCCCCAGGTGCCATGAGTGGTCAGAATTATTGAGACAGCATAAACCTTTCAGGAAGTGGCGGATGGTCCAGCTGGCCCACGCTTCCAGCTGATGCCTGGGTTTTGAGAGCGGATGTTTGTGGCGATTCTGATTATGCTCCAATTTTTAGAATGAGTCATATTGGCGATGGCTGTCCTGCCCATGGGGATCGAGTCGCTTGGGTGAGAATTAATTACAGATGAGAAAAAAGGTTTCAGAGCAATTAATATCTAACTCCTTGGAGTGTGATGCAGACAAAACCATCAGTCTTGTCTTTGCTTGTCCTTCCTTTTATCTCTCTCTCTCTTCAGCTGGGTGGCTGCGGTGCTCTGAGTTACAGGGCTCTGGGCCAGGCTCCCCTGTGACCTATTCTCCTTGTTTGCTAAATAAGGATCGTGTGGCCAGTCAGTCAGCAAACAGTCGAAATCACCTTCTCTAGGTTGCACGCTGTGCTGGACTTTAGAAACTTAGGAGGAAACAGAACATATGAGTTCCCTGTCCTGAAGATGTTGTATTGAAAATATGATTACAACTAGCATGTGGACAGCACTTTATAGTCTATAAGGCAGTTTTACTCATCAAGATGATCCTTTCAGCAATCTCATGTGTTGTTGGTGGTGCCGTGATTCCCATTCTACAGATGAGGGAGACTGAGGCACAAACTGAGGACAACTTGCCATAAGACACTTAAACCTCAGGCAGATTAGATGAGAGACTATGTTGAAAGTCTTCTGCCAATTAACTGCCCAAGCAAGAGGGAGTATGTCCTTATCAGGACCCAGGGCATCTTCTTTCTTTCTCTGGGATGCCAGAGCTGAGAAGACCCTGCAGAGCTGTAAGCCTGGGTCCTAAGCATGGAGACTCACAAGGAAAGAGTGGGAGAGCCCACCTGTCCCAGGTCAGCAGAGAAAACCTTTACTCCAGGTTCAGAATGACCCAGTGGTCCCAGAACCAGCTATGAGTAGAATAAGAGTTAAATTCCATCTCCCTCTACCTACCCTCCCCACCAGTTCTCACTTGTAACTCCTGCTTTCTCCACCCTCTGAAACATGCTTTCAGGAAAGGCTCGGTAACTCATGTGCAATGAGATTTGGTTTCTGAGTATAGCTCAAGGACACATGTGCCTTGAGCTCAGAGAATCCATTCATAGATTCAAGATCCAGCACCTAAGAATTTCTGACCTTCCTGATGAGGCTGAACTTGTCCCAAGATCTTCATATTGCACTGGACTGGGCCTGCTGGGGGCTGGTCTCAGGCAGGAACCAGCTCAGCCTCCATTCTTGGGACTGAAAGCCAGGGTGGAGCCATCCTCTCCCCAGTTCCCGGCAGGGCAGGTCAAAACAGCAGGAGGTCAGCGAGGGACAGGATGAGGCGTTTAGGAAGCTGAGACCTTTGTAACGGCTGCATCTGCTATCCTCTGGCCAACAGCACAGACAGCAACCTCTTTGCACATGTTTGAGGAGCAGGACGCTAGATATCTCGCTCCTTCATTCTATACCTTTTGTGTTCTGTGTCTCACTCACCATCAGTCCCTCCTTCCCTCACTAGGAGGAGAGAAGAGTGGGGGAGCTTTCTGGAGGAGGGGCTGGCTGCCCAACCTCTGAGGCACTTTGCCCTTTCAGATCTTGGAAGATCTTTTCCACGTGGAAAAGAAAGCCTTTTCCACAATGGCCAAAAATTAGAAACAACCCGAGAGCCCATTGATGGATGATGGATAAACAAAATGTCACATATCCATATGCTGGGATATTATCCAGCTGTAAAAAGGAAAGAGGTCCTGATACATGCTATGAAATGGATGAACCTTGAAACCGTTGTGTTGGGTGGAATAAGCCAGACACAGAAGGACAAATACTATATGATTGCACTTATTGAAATATCTAGAATAAGCAAATTCATAGAGGCAAAGTAGGTTGCAGGTTACCAGGGAGAATGGAGAATTATTGTTTTTCTCCGTTCCCCCTGGTAACCTGAAATTAAGTGTCGTAATCAATAGTGAGTTTCCCTGTCAGGGTAAGAAATCAGACATAGGCAGAGTGTTCTTCCTTCATGTGTGCTGTAAAGGTGATTCCTTCCTGACTTGGGCTAGACCGCAGGACCTCTGATTCTGAGATTTTCTGATTTGTATTGCTTGCTCTGCAATTCAGGGTCACTTCAGGAGCCTGTGCGTTTAAAACACAGAGCTGGGCCTCACGCAAGAGCAGGTATATTTGAAGACGAAGTTTCTACGTGTGTGTGAGGAAGATGTTTAATATTCTTCACGATTTTAATATTTATTAAATTTATTTTCATCTTTAAAGTCAGTTAAATGGATAGAAGTGATGTTAGCACATGGTGGTGAGTATAATTAATCGTGATGAACCGTGCATGAGTGTGGTGATAGGAGAAGGTTAGCGTCATGTATGTCCACAGAAGGAAAGCCAGAGGTTAAAACATTGGAATGTGTAACACGGTGAATCTTGTGGACAGTGACTGTGACTAATGACACAAATATTTTTTAAATTTCTCCGTGAGTGAGAACAAATGTAGAAACTGTTAGAAGGAGTTAATCGTAGAGTGGTATATGGGGAGGGGGTGGAGAACGCACTTACTGCAAACTAGGGACCACAGTTAAGGGAATGCCTCAGTATTCTTTCATTAACGGTGACAGATGTACCGCACCAGTGCTGGGGGTCAGAGATGGGGGAGGAGGGGAGGGTGCAGGAAGTTCTGGGTGGTCTCTCTTTTTTTCATTTTTTCCTTTCTTCCCGGAATAATGAAAATGTTCAAAAATTGATGGTGGTGATGCATGCACAACTATGAGATGATGCTGTGAGTCACTGACTATATGCTTTGGATGGATTGTATGGTGGTGTATGAATATATCTCAATAAAATTGCATTACAGGAAAAAAAAGCAAATTAGTCATGATACAGAAATTTTAGAAAGCGGAGACAAAAAGCCAAAAGTCATGCCTAATTCCTTATCCCTGACACAGCCACTCCTTGGGATTTTGTTGTATTTCCTTTTTTGCTTTTTCCTTTGCTTATTTTTTGTACAACTGCATTAATGCGTGAAACAGCTTTGTACTCCTTAATTATTTCTTAGCCCTACAGCACGAATACTTTTACACAGTCACCATCGTCATCATTTTTAGTGACTTAGTATTCCTTGGAGCAGACACACTATGATTTCTTTAGAATTTGTTTTGAAACAACATGGTGCATGAACCTCTTCAGAGATGGATAATTATAAAGCAAGAGCCTTGTATCTCTTTAGAGAAGAAATGGCCCAGTTTCCCACCCACCCATTTATGATGAGCAAGCAGGAGGGGGACTGAGCTTGCTTTCAGCCCTGCTCTGTTAAGTGAACTGTGTGGGGTGCTCTTTGGGCATTAGTTAATTCATCTCCTATGAATCTGCAGTGCACGTTTATAGATGAGAGGGGTCTGCAGACGCTGGTCACGACAGATGGCTGTCGTGTGTGGGTGGGGCCTGCCTAGCTGTGCCCTCCCAAGGAGGTCTTCCTCTCAGCCCCATCAGCTGTGGGTGACAGGCCTTTGGGGTTTCGGTTTCAGGATTTCCACGGAGCTGTTGTGAAGGCCCTGGATGAGATGGACCAAGAGGACAGGGACCCATTGGCCAGAGAGGAGCTAAGGCGCGGCCTGAGTGAACTCCCAGCCATCCATGACCTTCATCTGGGCATCTTGGAGGAGCTGGACGAGAGGCTGCTACACTGGTAAGCACTCCCCAGGCCTCCGCCCCCATTTCTGTTGTCCTGGGTTGGGGGGAAATGCATCTCTATTTGACCGATGGTTTTAATCATTTGCGCAAAGTAAAACAACTGTGCAACAGCAGAGCTGGGAAACCTCCCCCAGGAGGGAACTCCACCAGCCACCTCTTAACCACTCTGCTGATGGCAAGGCTGAATTCTCACTGTTACATCTCCCTCCCTGCTGCAGGGAGGGCCAGCAGAAGGTGGCCGATGTCTTCCTGGTTCGCGAGCTGGGGTTTGACCACCACGCAGCCCACATCCTACAGTTTGACCGGTACCTGGGCCTGCTCAGCGAGAACTGTCTGCACTCTCCCCGCCTGGCAGCTGCTGTCCGTGAATTTGAGGTGGGTACTGTGGTCCTGGTCTGTGGATGCTGGGGTGGCAGCAGGCACTCAAGGATATAATGCACATGGATGGTCAGTTTGAGGCTGGGGAGCAGCAGGGAGACCCCTGGCTGGGAGATGAAAGGGTAACTCGTCAGGAGCGAAAACCCAGAACCCAGAACATCCACAATGTTGAACAATTTGATGACAGCTATGTAGGCCTCGGCTATGGCAAGGATCTCATTGGCACTTCTGTCCCATTATAAAAGCACAAGCCACACTGGGATCTGGGCACTAGGGTGAGCAACGGGGTTACTGGCACTGGCCACAAACTGGGAATCTGTTAATGGGCAAAAAAAAAAGAGAGAGAGAGATTGAGAGAGGCTTTTCTCTATTATAAAAATTGAGGCACGGAATGCAATGACCGCCCTCTTACCATGTAGAGGAAAACAGATGCTGTGAGGGGAGGAGAGTGTTGCTCTCAATTTCCTGTACCCCACTCCCTGCACCTTTACAACAATCTGATTCTGCCTCTGATTGAGTTTAGGTCCCTTCCTGCCACCTTGGAAACCTCACTTCAGTGACCACCTCTTTCAGCCTCTCCCACCCTAAAATAAAAATTGAGGGCAGAGCAGGGACTAGGAGAGGAGTATTGCTGAGTGCATCACCAACTGTGGCCTGAAGCAGTGAACACAGACAGCAGGGTAGGGCTAATCTGAGAGGGCTTCCTGGAGGAGGGGAGCCCAGTTTTGAAAATGTGAAAGAAGTTCAGATTGGCCAGCACGAGACGTGGCTGGTATGGCATATGTGGGATGCTGTGAGCCTGGTGTCTGAGGCAGTGGTCTCTGATGGAGTCTTTTCCTCTTCTGGAGAACAGCAGAGTCTGCAAGGAAGTAGCCAGAGTGTGAAGCATCGGTTGCTGAGGGTGGTTCAGCGCCTCTTCCAGTACCAGGTGCTCCTCACAGGTGAGCTCCCAGGAGGTCAGGGTGGCGGAAAGCCCCTGAGGAGTGGATGGAGATGACAGCAGAGTTGGTGATGATGGCACGGAATGCAATGACCGCCCTCTTACCATGTAGAGGAAAAGAGATGCTGTGAGGGGAGGAGAGTGTTGCTCTCAATTTCCTGTACCCCACTCCCTGCACCTTTACAACAATCTGATTCTGCCTCTGATTGAGTTTAGGTCCCTTCCTGCCACCTTGGAAACCTCACTTCAGTGACCACCTCTTTCAGCCTCTCCCACCCTAAAAAACAAAAACCCAAGACCTTACCCTCCTCTGCATTTTCTCCTGTCTCAGCCAGGTGACTCCTTATTTCACTAAAACTTCAAAGCCCTCCCATGGCCAGAAGCAGTGGGCACTTTCAGTCTTGTTGGACCTCTCTTTGTCTTTTGCATTGACCACCTCTGCTTCTCAAAACCTTTTCCTCCCGGAGCTTCTGTGATACACTCTCTTTACGTTTTCCTCCCACCTCTCTGGCTGCTCCTTCTTCATCTCCTTCGATGGCCTCTCTTTCTCCACTCCTGTCAGTGTCAGTGATCCTTGGGGCTCAGCCCTTGGTTTTGCTTTCCTTCCCACTCTGCAAACTCTCCCCAGGGGCTGGAACCTTCTTCCCCATTTCCACCTGTCAAAGCACCTACATCTCCATTCTGAGCTCCAGACTCATCTACCCAAGTGCTTCCCAAATGGACAGAGCTCCTGCCCTGGGAAACTGACACTTCAGTGGGGAAGGCTGATGCTGCACACATAAGCACACATGTAATTTCAGGTAGTGATGGTGCTGTGAGAAATGTACATTCAGGCACAGGAATAAATAATGCGTTCATCTAATTCAACAAATATTTATTGGTCATCTACTGTGTACCATGTACCCAGCCCTGTGCTTGATGCTGGAGGTATAGCAGTGAATTAAGCAAGTTAACTCCATGGCACCATGGAATTTATATTCTAGTAGGGGAAACAGACAAACAAATAAGGAAATAAAAAATAATAACAGCGATAAGAACTCTGATGAAAAATAATGCAGGTGAAGGGGATAGAGAGGCGCAAGGCCCCTGCAGTCAGGGAAGTCCTCTCAGAGGAGGTGACACTGGACAGAGATTTCTATGCAGTGAGGCCATGAGCCTTATGAAGATACGGAAGAAGAGAGCACCAGGCAGCAGGAATAGCAAGTACAGAGGCCCTGGGGTAGAACCAGCTTGGAAGGTTCAAGAAATAGCAAGAATGCCAGTGTGGCTGGAGTGGAGTGAATGATGTGGGGAGTGGCAGGTGGAGAGGCACCAGGCTAGAACCTTGTGGAAATAAACGTGCTAAAGGTTTAACACGTCATACTCTGCTGTGTGGATTTTCATGTCATCTTCCCCAGCAGACTGTGTGCCTCCTCAAGGCAGGGTTTCGCCTTGTTCGTGTCTGTGTCCCACAGACATGGTACAGTGCCAGGCCCACAGCAGGCAGTCCACATAGATTTGTTGAACGAGGGAGTGGCTAGCACTGGTGGGGGTGATGATGGCCTGGAGTCCTGGCGTGTGCCATCGTGGTATCGTGCTGCAGCTAGCAGGGGTGACCCATTCTTCTGGAACTTTCCTTCCATCTCTGGAGAGAGAAGGAGAGGGTGGTCGCAGTTGTGGACAGGAGGTGGCCTCACCAGAACAAACTGACTCCTGGCTCTTGTCCTTCCTACAGACTATTTAAATAACCTTTGCCCAGACTCGGCTGAGTATGACAACACGCAGGGTAAGTCTACAGTGAACCAGAAGAGAAGGGAACACATTCCGGTTTTGGTCCCCTCTCCCCCAGCTCTGGACTCCACAGCAGTCCCCAGGCCCAGGAATAGCCCCCTCTGCACCCGCTGGACATGTTCTGGGTATATGAAGCCTCGGGAATCTTTTTAGATGGTCCCCTCTTTGCCTCAGCCATAGGGAATCCCACAGATGAGCTGATACTCAGTCGAAGGAGGAGAAAAAAGTGTCCTGAATTTGATCTGAAAAGCTTCCCCCTGTCTCCCTATTTTGTCCCAGTTCTGTGTGACTGCCCCTCCGTATGGTATGCCAGGTCAGTCCCTGTTTAAAAATACTCAGTTCACAATCAGGGAGACTGAGGCGCAGGGTGATCAAATCATTGTCAAGGTCACTTAAGCAGTAGTGGCCGAGAGCCGGGGTGGGGGCTGAGACTCAAACACCTGGTGGGGGACACGGGCACCACCTACTGACAGGGTTCTCCGGCTGCAGCAGTGCCAGGGAGTGAGTGGGGCAGGGACAGAGAGGGAACTTGGCTGGGGAGGAAGCGAGCTTGGCAGCAACTACCCGGCTGTCTGCTCTGCTTCACTCCTCAGGTGCACTGACGCTCATCTCCAAAGTCACAGACCGTGTCAACGACAGCATGGAGCAAGGGGTAAGTCCAGCCATGGGCACCTTCTCAGATGTGTGTTCCTGGACCCTCCTCTAGCCCTACCTGGTGATACCCCACTTCTAGAGGGCTGCAGGCAAACCACCTGCCTTGTGGGACCCTCCCTTCAAAGAGCTTTGGATCCTGACTCTGATACTTGCTGTGCGACCTTGGGTACTGCATGTCCTTCTCTGGGGTCAGGTTCTCCATTTGAACAATGGGAGCGGCTACAGACTTGATAAGTATTGCCCCGACTTTGGTCTAAGACCGTCTGTAGTCAGTGCATCTCAGATCTACCTAATCAGAATTTCTGGGGGTAAAGTCCAGAGATAAGCATTTTTAATGGTTTGAGAACCACTAGAGTAAGTAGATTCTTAAGTGCATTGGTTCTGACAGTGTGAGACTCTGTGTTGTTAGACATTGATCAGGAGTTTCTGCAGGGATGGCAGACATAGCCTGGGTTTCTGCAGGACTGGCAGACATAACCTGGGTTTCTGCAGGGATGGCAGACATAGCCTGGGTTTCTGCAGCGATGGCAGACATAACCTGGGTTTCTGCAGGGATGGCAGACATAACCTGGGTTTCTGCAGCGATGGCAGACATAACCTGGGTTTCTGCAGGGATGGCAGTCATAACCTAGGTTTCTGCAGGGATGGCAGACATAACCTGGGTTTCTGCAGGGATGGCAGACATAGCCTGGGTTTCTGCAGGGATGGCAGACATAACCTGGGTTTCTGCAGGGATGGCAGACATAGCCTGGGTTTCTGCAGGGATGGCAGACATAACCTGGGTTTCTGCAGGGATGGCAAACATAATTCCTCCTGCCAGTTCCATTTAAGTGGTGGCCATGGTTATTTGGGTCCACATAGCTACTGCTCCGCTGAGCTGTAAATATGCTAAAGCTCTGTGTTAAGAATGATTCTGAGGCTGAGTCTTAGCTCATTAGAAAGCGTTTCCAAGACACAGAAGGGGGTAATGAAGTTGTTCCCCTTTGCTTTGGCAGATTCACAGAGCATCCTGACAGTGAGTCACCACAGACAAATAAAAAGAGAAGAGAAACAACATTTATTGCACACCTACTATGTGTTGGGTCTTATGTTGGGGAACTGGAGATACAGAGATAAGACAGGAGTCCCAGCCCTTGAGGGAGTTACAGCATAGTGGACCAGTAAATATATGAACACAAAGAACCATAATAAATATTATGAGAGAGAGCAAAAATGCTACATGTTCTAAGAAAGGAGGCAGCCCTCCCACCTGGGGCTGTGAGAAGAGGTGGTATGAGAGGTGGCCCTATTGAAAGGATTTGTACACAGGTCTGGAAGGAAGAGTAAACAGAGATGTGTCAGGAGGAGGGCAAAGGCATGGGGATAAGAAAAAGCATGGTGAGAGTCACCTGCAGAGCTGGGAGATGGGGACAGTGTGTGTGAGGTAGGGCAGGAGTCAGGGAGGAGAGGTTGGGGTTGGCTGGTGGAGTGGGGAGAGCTGAGTGTGGAGACTGAAGCCAGCTGGATATGGAGAAACAGGCCAGTTTCCTGGGGCTGTTTTCAGGGTGGGTCATCTGGTCCTCAGCCCTCCCCCTCTTGTCCACCAAGCTCCCTGTTCTTTGTACACACAGAGAGATTTCACTCAGCAGAGCTCCAAAATAGAGATGCTTTGAGATCCTGGTCACGGCATAGCAGGGTTGGGGGTAGGGGCTGGGTTCTCTTTCATTCCCGTTAGCCTCGGCCATCTCTGCCTCCAAAAAGAAAAACTAGGTCAGGGAGGCATGTATCCTCCCTCCTACGGGTAAGCTCATGCATACAGCCCCCTCTTGGAGGAGAAACTGGAGGAGCTGACAGCCAAATGCTATCCTGCCTTTCTCCAAGGCCAGGGTTGCACCGGGAAACACAGACTGCTCGTTGTCTCCCAAGCCAGCTGTGGACAGCTGCAGTAGGGCCTGCTCAGGAATAGCTGTCCCCACCCTAGGCTTTCTTGGAACAGGCAGGGACTGTGCCTGAGGCGTGGCCTGGTGGTCCAGATAAACCCCGGCCCACAGACAGAGCTCAATGACTGTGAGATGTGGTGTTCTGGGAGGCTGGGCTGGGGCCCTGCCTCTCCATCCCCACAGCCACTACCCCAGTTTAGGCCTCATCCCCTCCCCTTTGGACAAGTGCCACAGGGCCTTCCAGCTTCTGGAACAGCCCTGACAAATCATTCTCTACCTGGCAATCAGAGTGGTCCTTTAAAAGTGTTTTATAATGCTATTTCACCTTTCTGACGAGCCTTTTGGGCCTTCACATTGCCTTCAGTAGAGTTTGGAAAGTACTTATTGGTGAGGATCAAAGAAGGCTTCCTGGAGGAGGCAGCATTCACCACTGCCAGAACACCTCACCTAGCCTAAGCCAGAGTTATCGTCTATAGGAAGAACCCATGCTCCGTCAACGCACTGATCCAAAATGGGGTCCACATACCTACCTGCCACACTGCTTGAAATGCTGCCACCTAACTCATTTGGATAGTGCTGACAGCCAGACCAAAATGTGAATGTGTTGTGTAAGGAGAATCTAGTAACAGGAAATTGCTGGCTCTGACACGAGATGATCAAAAAGCTTCTGGGTGCATGACTTTAGGAGCTGAGGCCCAGGAAGCCCTCCCCCCATCCTGTATCCTCCCGTCTTGATGGAAGACAGGATAGATGGGAACAGTCAGAAGACAGGCTGCAAAAAGTCTTGAAAGTAGGAAAAGTCATTTCCACTAGCTTTTCAGGAAAGGTTGTAATCGATTCCCACATACATTCATGCTCATATCAACTGCACCTACTAAGTACTCACTATTTGCATGACATGGCACCAGGTGTTTTATCAACATGATTCCCCTTCATTTTTTCACAGTGACCCTACAAGGGTTATCAGACCAGTTTTGCAAACAAGGAGCCTGAGGCTTGGAGGGATGAGTTGCCTTGCCCCAGATCTGCTGCTGGACTTGAAGTCCGTCTTGTTGAACCACCAGCCCCGATCTCCTTGTGATGCCCCCAGGATTCAGACCCACCGCCACACCTTGCTCTCATGAGCTCACACCTGCGTGTCACACACAGCACCTGTCTGGAGAGCTGGTTGTTGTTTTTTTTTAAATGAACCTAACATATGCACATGTAGGCGTGGAGGCTTGAGGTTTGTTCCAGATTTGACCGCAGTAACAACTCCTTCAAAGACTAGCTCAGAAAGTGGATGTACCTTAGTTCTAACTACAGGTGCTCAGAGAATAAAAATCATCATTCATCTAGTTACAGGATCAAGCTTTCCAGGCGTTGAAGCTAATTAGCCACTAATTGCCCTCTTCTCTGCAGTGGGCAAGTAAAATATCTCCCTCCACAAGACAGCACAAGGAGGCGTGGTAAAATCTGAATGTACCAATTTTCTGAAAAAGTCCTTATTTCCCCTGTATTTTTTAATAGATCTGATTTTTTTTAAAACCACTTTAGATTTACAGAAAAATTGAGAAGATAGTGCAGAGTTCCCAAATATCCCCGATCTGGTTTCCCCATCATTACCATTTTAGTCTGTTACATTTGTCACAATGAATGAATCACTACTGGTATGTTATTATTACCTGAAGCCTATACTTTATTTAGATTGCCTTAGTTTTTAGTTTTTTTCTCAGGTTTTCTCTTTTCCAGGATCCCATTGCGTTAGTTGTCATGTCTCCTTAAACTCCTTCGTCTGTGGGAGTCTCTTGGTCTTGTCTTGTGTTTGATGAGCGTAGCAGTTCTGAGGAGGCCTGGCCAGGTATTCGGTAGGATGCCACTCCATTGGAACTTGCCTTATGATTAGTCTGGGGGTATTGGTTGGGGGAAGAGGATCACAAGGTCATAGCCCATTTCATCACCTCGTATCGAGGATATATACAGCCGCATGATGTGTGACTGTTGATGTTGACCTTGAGCAGCTGGCTGAGGTCGCGTTTGTCACGGTAGGGTCATGTGCCCCCCCCCAACCCCCATACTGTGCTTCTTAGAAGGAAATCACTAATCCACACTTAAAGGAGTGGGAAGTTACGTTTCCCCTCCTTGCAGGTGGAGGGCTACATAAATTATTTAGAATTCTTCTGCATGGGAGATTTGTCTCTTCTCCTCTCTTTATTAATGTAAACTCAATTATTTATTTATATCAGTGTGGACTCATGGATATGCATTTTACACTTTGGGCTATAATCCAGTACTGCTTTGTTTATTTTATGGCTCAGATTGTTCCAACTTTGGCCACTGGGGGCTCTTCCAGTTGGCTCCTGGGCTCCTTTCACATACCCCATCCATATGGGCTTTTTGTTTTTTAAGCATTTCCTTATTTTCTGGGACTATAAGATGTTCCAGGCTCATCTTATACATTTCCTGACCTAGTCCTAGAATCAACCATTTCTCCAAGGAACCCTGGTCCCTTTAATTGGAGATCTGGCACTAAGTGTGCTTTTTGCTATGGGTATTACTGCTTGAGGTCCTTTTGACTGACAGAGCAAAGAAACGTGTGTGTGTACTAAGCAAATCTGTATCTATATTAAGCTAAACATGAGTGTTTACTGAAGTCTCCAACTCTAATCCATTACCACATGGATCATTCTAGCTTCCTCTCCTGACTTCTCTGTAAACTCCCCCTCCAACAGTGGGAAACCTGGCGCATTATCTGTTACCCATTCACTTAATTTGTTCAGCTTACCTTCATATTTGAAGTGTGTTTTTCCTGGTTATAGAAATTTGGGTCGACTGATTTTTTTTTCTTTCAGTACTTTAAAGATGTTGTGATTCATAACTTTGTCTTTCTTTAAGTAATATGCTCATTTTATCTGACGGTCTTTAAGATCTTTTTGTATTTGATTTTTAGTAGTCCAACTACATTATGTCTAAGTATATGTAGGTTTTAGTGGTAGTTTTTGGATGGTGTTTTTATCCTGTGCTTCTTTGTTCTATGGTTTGTTATCTTTCATTAATTTTGGAAAATTGTCAGCTAGTATCTCTTCATATCTTTCTTCTGCCCTATTCTTTCTGGGACTCTAATTACCCATATATTCAGTGTTCAATATTGTCCTGAAGCTCTTGGATCCTCTATTCTCCCCACCACCCACCCACCCTTTTTTTTTTTTTTTTTTTTTGCAGGCAGGAAATTTATTGAGAGACTTCATGGAGGGGGTCTGAAGACTAAACTCTGTCCCATTTGGGAAGGACAAGGGAGGATCATTTATAGCAGAGGGACAGAGGGTTTTGGTGGGTGTGGGGAATTGGCAGTTTCTCATTGGCCATTTTAATCTCCCTACCCCCTTTTATCTCTTTTTGTTCAGTGTAGGTAGTCTCCACTGATTTATCTCCTATTTCATTGATTCTTTGTTTAGCTGTGTTCAGTTTGCTGCTAGACCTGTCAAAGGAATTCTTCAGTTCTGATGTTATGTTTTTATGTCTAACATTTCCACTGAACTCTTTTTTGTAGTTCCCATCTCTGCTAAAATTCTCCAACTGCTCATGCATATTGTCCATCTTTTCAACTAGATCTTTTGACACACTAGTCATTGTTACTTTAAATACCCTTTCTCTTAGGTCCAGCGTCTCTGTCACCTAGTATGGTTTTGTTGAATGCTATGTCTCCTCACAATGAGTTGCTTTTTTTTTTTTGGTTTCTCATCATTTTTAATCAAATTCTAAACTCTATGTATAGAAGAACTGTAGAACTTGAGGTAAATAGCATTTACAACCAGAAAATGGCACACCTCTTTTTGGAATACAGTGGTCTGTGCTGGAGGTTGGCTCAATCTCGGCAATAGTTGAGCTGGCCTTGGGTTTCACTGTTGCCTTCATTATCTTCAGTGCACCACACCCTTCATGGCTTCATGTTCCTCCAGCAGGGAGCTGCTGTTACTGGGTGTTTTTTGTTGGAACCACAGTACTAGGGAGTTTCTTGCATGTTCTGCTCTACCTTCAGCTTTTATCATTCCCTGCACCACAGAAGGGGCCCCCTCCCTGTGCTCTTATCCCTTCTCAGACATAGACTCCTGTTTCCTGTTGCTCAGTGCTAGACTCGTGGGGGGCAAAGGAAGATTTCTGAGTTTCCTGGACAAACCTCCATCTTAAACAAGGTCTGTGAGCCAGGCTTGTTTAGCATCCCTGGCCCTCTCCTCTGGGGCAGCCACACTCTGCCTGGTATCTGCGGCAGGTTGTTCTCGGACCAAGGCAGTGAATTCTTCTGCCCAGTGTGCTCAGATGACCAATTCTCCAAGACACTGGGGTTTCAAAGAAAGAAAACGTTTATTACTTGGTGCGTAGCAGATCAGATGGCCTCTAAGCCCAAAATCTGCCTCCCTGAACTGCAGTAATTCTGATACTTTTATTAGAGAAAAAGATGGGCAGCGTTTAGGGTAATGAGCACAGTGGCCCCAGATGATATGATTAGAGGGCATCTTATTATTGAGCATGCGCAGATTGATTACATGCTTAGTCACAGGACATATGTAAGAAAATGGTGGCCTTAGTATGATGATGGGCATGATTTTTAGTATTATAATGAGGTAAGGTCACTTATAGGTTAAAGTCTAAGCTACTGCACATGTCAGGTGGGCCTCCTTTGGTTAGATCGAGTCTTGGTTATCAAGATAACTTTGGACTTGGGATGGGTTAGTTCTGGACTAACTCAAAACCCTTCATTAAAAAACATTAGGGGCTGTCTTTAGTGATTATAAGACTCCAAAGTTGAGAAACTGGATAAATGGATACAAAGAAGGTTAGTCACAAGGTTTTTACAATCACAGGCAGGAGGTAAAAATTATACAATCATTATCAGAGATCAAGGCAGCTGAATTACAATGTAGAGATCTAGGGTATTTCCCTCTGTCTGTTCCAAATACACCAGAAAGCAAAAAGAAATATCTGTATAATGATATCTATATATTCGATATCTATATCAAAAAGAAATGTCTATATAATGATTCAGCAATCAAAATCTCCCTTAAATCCTGATTTCTCAGTTACATGGTCTTGGGCAGTTTTCTGCCCCTCCTGCAGCAGCATTGGGCCTCTGTTTTGTACTGGTGGGTGGTCCTGGGCCCAGTGGATTTATTTCCTCTCCCCTAAGGGCAGGCAACTTTTGCTTCTATCCTTTCCCCAGAAGCAGCAGGTCTCTGCCTGGACCCTGAAGGTGGGATGGTTTCCTGCCTCTCCCTCAGCGCTGAAGCTTTTTGCTTGTGTAAGAGAAGGGCCTGGGGAAGTGGAGAGGGTTTTGAGCCAGTTTCCCCAACCAGTAGCAGCCTGCTCACCTGTACCGCCAAAGGTGGCTCTTTCTGTTCCGCTCTGATCCAGTCCTTGGGAACTTTGGGTGGAGACTGCAGAAGAGAGCTGGAAAGTGAGTGCGAGCAGCCCGGCTCCTTGTTATTCTAAACTGTCCCACTAGCCCACTCGTGACCTTTAAGAATTCATTAACATTTTAGCTGCTTTCTTTTTACCCTCTTTTATGCCACCCACCTCTTCTTCCCCTGCATGGCAGAAGGTGTGACAGCTCCTGTTGTATCTCCTTGGAGGGGCTTGGATTTCTTTGAAATTCAGTCCCCTTGATTGCCTTGTGTCCACAAACTCTCGGATAGACTTAAGAAATGTTATGATCTTATAGATTATCTGGCCTTTTCTCACTGTTAGGGCTGGAGCGATGTTCTTTTGCAGCTTTCTACATCATAAGCAGAAGCGGCAGTATTATATATATATTTTTTTTAACTTTTTTTTATTTAAAAAAATTAAACAAAACATTTAGATATCATTCCATTCTACATATACAATCAGTAGTTCTTAATATCATCACATAGTTGCATATTCATCATTTCTTAGTACATTTGCATCAATTTAGAAAAAGAAATAAAAAGGAATAAAATGATAATAGAGAAAAAAAGGACTATACATACCATACCCCTTACCCCTCGCTTTCATTTACCACTATTTCAAACTGAATTTATTTTAACATTTGTTCCCTCTATTATTTATTTTTATTCCATATGTTCTACTCTTCTGTTGATATAGTAGCTAAAGGGAGCATCAGACATAAGGTTTTCACATTCACAGAGTCTCATTGTGAAAGCTTTATCATTGTTCAATCATCATCAAGAAACATGGCTACTGGAACACAGCACTACATTTTCAGGCAGTTCCCTCCAGCCTCTCCACTACATCTTGAACAACGAGGTGATATCTGCTTAATCCGTAAGAATAACCTCCAGGATAACCTCTGGTCTCTGTTTGAAATCTCTCAGCCATTGACACTTTGTCTCATTTCACACTTCCCCCTTTTGGTCGAGAAGGTTCTCTCAATCCCTTGATGTTAAGTCTCAGCTCATTCTAGGTTTTTTCTCAATCCCTTGATGCTGAGTCTCAGCTCATTCCAGGATCTTTGTCCCACGTTGCCAGGAAGGTCCTGGGAGTCATGTCCCACGCAGAGAGGGGGAGGGTGGTGAGACTGCTCATCATGTTGGCTGGAGGGAGAGGCCACATCTGAGCAACAAAAGAGGCTCTCTTGGGGGTGACTCTTAGGCCTAAATTTTAAGTAGACTTGACCTATCCTTAGTATTATATATTTTTAATTTGTTAAGTTTTATGCCCCAACACAAATGACTTTTCAAGGTGATTTCTCTGCACCCAATTTCTGCTGGATTAGCTAACCTCTTGTGAACCTGCACGAGAAATCATGCAGGGCTTTTGTGAAACCATGCCCATAAAATGTCTAGTATGGCTTTCTACATACAGTAGGTACTCAGACCATGGTTGGAGTTATTTTTAGTTTTGTGGGGTGCTGTGCAGAAGAAAGGGAGGCATGTCACTTTACGGGTTTAGGATACCTGACAAGGAATTCCCAGGCATGCTTGTTCTTCTAAGCATGGGGTTTCGGGGAGTGCAGAACCAGATTCTTCCAAAATGTCCCGCCTTGGGCATCTGTCACCACTTGGCTACTGCAGGGTCTGGGTGCCCCAGGCCGTAGAAGGGATATGGGCTTCTACGAATGAGCAGCGACCCAGAGACAAGTAGAGGACGGCTCAGAGAGGCCACAGGACCTCCTCAGGAGTGCCAGAGCTTGGCTTGGCATCCTGCAGACCTGGGCTCAGGCCCCATTCCTGCTGCTGATAGGAGGTGGGATGTGGGGCAAGGTCTTGCTGGGCTCCTTTTAGCTTAATCTGAAAAGGAAACAATGCCGTCCCTTATAGAGAAGACCCTTTACCTTTGACCTCTCCCCCTCTCCTGCTCCCTCCCACAGGAAAACCTGCAGAAGCTGGTCCACATTGAGCACAGCGTTCAGGGTCAAGGGGATCTCCTCCAGCCAGGAAGGGTGAGTGCCGCTGTGGGCAGGGGCAGAGGGCTGGCTGGCTGGCAGGCGGGTGAGGCTCAGATAAGCCCCATTGTTCTGCTGGGCTGGCCCCAGACAGGCCTGGCTGCAGGTGCTGTTTACCCATGGAGGGAGGGAGCTGGGGAGGGTCGCGCTCTGCTAGGCTCAGCCCATAGGCTGTCTCCCCAGGATTTTCCAACCATGCATCCCTCTCTGGGAGTGTAAACAAATGGTGCCAATTCAGTGTGCCCTGAGATTCTCTTCACCCCCCCGAGGAGAAGAGACATTTCTCCTCTTCTCTTCGTATGTTTTTTCATTTGGAATTTCTGGGAAAGCAGGAAAACTCTCACAAGAGCCCCAAAAGGCCCCTGAAAAATAGCATTCTTCAAAAGGCAAGTTTATTCACTTTTAAGTTTCTAAATGGAAAACATAAAACTCAGCTCAATAAATAGTCAAAAAGATGTTCATTGCCTGATAGGTCCATGAAGGTCAACAGACAAAGGAGTGAAAGGATGTGCTCAGGAAGCAGTCTGTAAAATCACACATAGTGTTTTGGCCTAGGTTGTCAGTTCAGTAAATATTTTTAAGCATCCATTTGTAATATCCAGAATTAAATGGGCCGCAGAGACTATTCACAGGTCTGCTGCTGCATTAGCAAACCTTCAAAAGCTCTGTTCCGAATGGACTCCTTGTGGTGGCAAACCAGGGAGGGAGTCATTGTTTGAAACACTTTTGTGGCCAGTGTCTGGGGTTTGGTCCAATACTTGGTGAAGCGGAGATGGTGCACTGCTTTCAGCAGCTGCTCCAGCATATGCGCAGCGTCCCTGATAAGCGGGGCATTCCCCCATGGCTTGGTCTCTGATGTTCTGGCGGCACTGTTTCCTAAGTCTCCACTCGACAGACAATGAAGAGACGATATTGTGTCCCCCTCCCCCCCTTTCCCCGGGACACAGGGAGACTCAGTTTGATCACTGAGGTCTGCTTCTCTTGTCATAGGAGTTTCTGAAGGAAGGGACACTGATGAAAGTAACAGGGAAAAACAGACATCCCCGGCACCTGTTTTTGGTAAGTACCTGGCTCCCAGACCCAGCCTCAGGGCTGTCTGGTTCTGTGAAACTTCAGGCACAACCACAGGGAAAGGAAGAAGAATAGAACAGAGCAGAAGCTTTAAGTTGGAGATCATTCTGTATGGCTGAGCTTTCCAGAAAGCTGAGAGGTTAACCCTTAGAAACTTCAACCCTTCATTTGTTTATTATTTGAGTTATTTTGCATGGAATATTGCCAAAATGCAATTACCCATGTCCCCATCTTAAACATCCTAACACCAGGAAATTCTTAAACTGGGAATGACTGTCTGGTTCAACTGTGTTATTTTTTTTATTGATAAATATTATATATTCACATACCATGTCATCATCCAAAGTATACAACCAGTGGCCCACAATATCATCACATAGCTGTGCATTTATCATACAATCGAATTTTTTCTTTTTTGTGAAAAATAACATATATAAAAAAAGCAATAAATTTCAAAGCGCATTGCAACAATTAGTTGTAAGACAGATTTCAGAGTTTGATATGGGTTACAGTTCCACAATTTTAGGTTTTAACTTAGAGCTGCTCTAAGATATTGAAAACTAAAAGAAATATCAATATAATGATTTAGCAATCATACTCATGTGTCTCCCACTCTTTAGATGTATTTGGGCTATGCCCATTCCAATTTTTTCATGTTGGAAAGGTCTTTTGATAGTATGGGTCAGGGGGATGGAACTAGCTGATGTTCTAGAGAGGCTGGTCCCTCTGCATTTCAGGACTTACCCGGTCCAGGGACCCATCTGGAGGTTGTAGGTTTCTGCAAAGTTACCCTACTGCATGGAACTTTTCAACTGTGTTATTTAACGCATGAGAAAACTGAGGCCCAGAAAGGAATGTTGACTTGGCCATGTCTCCCAGATGTTGGTGGCCCAGAGGGAACCCAGGCTATCACCCCAGCCCAGCACCTCTTCCATTATACAGGAAACAGAGAATAATATTTTTGTTGATTTACATCCACAGTCTTCAGTACCAGGGTTGTCCACACCTAGGGTATAGTTTTATCAGCATTCTGGGACTGGTGAGCTACAAGCAGCTCTTACCCCCAGTCCTGTGACCCCTAGGTTGCTGGGTCTTCTGAGTTCTTCCACCTGCTGGGTGTAATTTTTCTCTCTGCTCCTTCACTTTTAGCTGTTGTTTCTTGTGACTGTCAGTAATGGCAGCCTCCAGCAGCCTCCGTGTGCTCTGTATCTGCTGTCGGCTGGGAAGCCTGCCTAGTTAGAGTTGTGTGAACATATCCATTAATGGGATATTATTCAGCCATGAAAAGGAATAAAGTTCTGATGTGCTACCACATGGATGAACCTGGAGTGAAACAAGCCAAACCCAAAAGGACAATTATTGTATGCCACTTAAATGAAATATCTAGAGTCAGCAGATTCACAGGGACAGAAAGTAGATTAGAGGTTACCAGGGTCTAGAAGGATTATTATGTAATGGGCACAAAGATTCTGCTTTAGGTGATGAAGAAAATGAGTAATGGAAGGTGTTGATGGTAGCACGACATTGTAAAAGTAATTAATGCCACTGAATTGTACACTTAAGAGTGGTTAAATGGAATATTTCATTTATTATTGTTGTAGACACATATATCCACAGTAAAAATTTGAATAGCTGAATAATTATTACTATTATGTAATTATGATTAAATACATCTATGTCTTAGTTTGCCTGTGCTGTTATGACAAATACCACACAACAGATTGACATAAACAACAAGCTTTTGTTGTCTCACAGTTTTGGAGGCTAAAAGTCCAATGTCAAGATATTTGGCAGGGCTTGCTTTCTCTGAAGTCTGCAGTATATCTGGTGATGGTCATGCTCTGACACGGTGATCTCTCCCCTTGTGTCTGCTCTTCTGATTTCTCCTGACCACTGACTTCTCCCTTCTCCCTCGTAGCTGTCTGGTTTCATCCGAATTTCCACTCTTTATAAGACCTCCAGTAAAAGGATTAAGACCCACTCTAATTAAATTTGGCCTCATCCGATAGAGGCTCTTCGAAGATTCTGTTTACATACGAGACCACACCTTAACTAATTGTTGCTTCTTCACAAGGTCGTGTTTACAAACGGGTTTATTCCCACAGGGATGCAGATTACGATTAAGAACGTGATTGTGGGGGGCACGATTCAATCCCCAATGATATATGTAAACCATCTCGTCCTCCTCCTTCTCTTCTTCCCCTCCTTCTCCTCTTCCTCCTTTTTCTTATTTTTGTTGTTATTATTATTATTACCATTATTATTTTGGGTTAGTTTTGCAAGCACCAGCTAAGGTGGAGGTTGTTTCAGGGAGAAAGTTGAAACATGTCATAACAGTCCGATTAGGAAGAGAAGACGCTCATCGGAATTGGAGATGCTTGTGATTTGAACCTAGAATTTGTTACAGGAACTTAAGAGAAAATGACTGTGGGGGGTGCGGGGAAGAACTGTGTGTGAAGTCAAGTAGGTAGGCTCTGAGTAGGTGTCTACTCGCATTTCCTGAGCACTCTCCATGTGCTGGGTATGGAAACAGCTGTACATCACATTCCGTACCCTCAGCCTTTATAGTCTAGTGGGAGAGAGAAACAGCTCAACGGTTTTGGATATAGTTGTGAGGATGTTATGGAGGGAACCTCGGGGAACCGTGGGAGCAAAGAGGAAGACCACGGAGAGTCCAGGAATGAAAGGACGAACGACAGTAACCTCAGCAGGTGACACGTGCCAAGCGTTTACTGGGTAACGTGCACTGTGCTGATCAGTGTTTTATGTTTGCTGGAGGCAGTGGTACCTGCGTTTGTCAGGTGGGCAGAGAATGGGTATTTCGGACAGGGGGAACAGTTTAAGCAGGGTCCGGGGGCGTGAGACGTGTGTGTTTGGAGGACCTCTTTGACTCTCGTGAGACCTTTGGCTGCAGATGGGCCCTCCCACTCAGTTTGGGTCTCAGCATGTCCCTAATAGAGGGGCCACTTGAGGGATGAATTCCAGAGAGGGCTGATGGTGCTGAGTCGTTCACTCTTCACAGGAGGTTCAGAGATCCTGAGCCTAGCCAGAAGGCCTGTCTGCTGCTGCCTGTCTGTGTTTACCTGGGCTTTGGTGGCTCATGTCTGGGGCCTTGGCCTGAATTCAGTGGGTCCCTCTGCTCCACAGGAATCACAAGGCTAACCAAGTTCAGAATTTCTTCTCCTTACCCTTGCCTCTTAGAAGAGTTATCTTTTACCTCCCATGCAGAATGCTTCACTCTGGCTGGTTGGTGCTGCAGTGCAAGGGAGAGATTTGGCTATAAGCAAAAGGAGATTAGATGTCCTGGGAGGAACTTTGGAAGGGATCCTAGAGCCGAGAGTTCAGATTTGAGTTCTCAAAAGGAGCTTAACTCTCCCAACAGATTCTTGTATCCCTTTCTCTAGGTGGTTTTTTACTTCTTACACATCTCCAGTAATGGAAAGTTCACTCCTGGTTTAACATTCATTCATTCTATAATTCCTTATCCATTTATTCTACAGTTTCTTATCCATCTCCTTTGGTGTTCCAGTATCTATGCTGGATGTGTGGCCCCTGCCTTGTTATGGATCTTGGGGTCCAGTGGAGCAAGTAGTCCTTCATTCCATTTTAGAGTCTAAATATTTGAAAACTTTTTCTATGGAGTAGAAATTTGTCTCCTTGAATTTTGGGGCATCTACATGGTGATGTGTCTGACTCAACTGCTTACATCCTCTGAAATCCTTGATGAGTCCCAAGCATGTCTGAGCCTCGGGTTTCCCACCAGCAAAGTGGAGATACTGATTGGTTCTGAGAATTAAATGAGAGGACTTATGTGCCTGGTATGGAATAAGAAGTGTATTGAGTGATAATTTCCTCCTGACAGTTGCCCCCAAAGATCGCAGCTCTTCCTTCTGCCTAGAGCTGCAGAGCTCCTCAGCTTCCTCTGCCCTGTCACAGCCCTGCAGAGCCTTGGAGCCCTTGGCTAGGTCCTCCCGAGTCTGTTCTTCTCCAGGATGAAAAAGGGAGGTGGTACAGGATGGTGGCGAGGCACGTGGACTTCAGAGCCAGGCGGCTGGATTCATGTGCCAGCTCTGACACTTCTCTGAACATATCCATCACTTCTCTGAGCCTCAGTTCCCTTATCTTTAATATGGGGGCAGTAATGTAAGTGAGGGAAGCATGTAAAGCAGCAGCTAGAGCAGTGTGAGCTCTATCCTGATCCTCTAGCCGGTGCCCCATCTGGCCACCTCCTGTGGCCATGCTTGGCTTGTCTCTGCCCCTCTTGCAGGGAACTCAGATGCCGGGCACAGACTTGGCATTCAGTCTGTACCTCACCCAGTCTCTTCTGCCGTGACCTCCATGATTCAGCCACTCGGAGTTGGTCGCCATCCCTTATACTTACAAGGCTCTTAGAGAATGGCCCTTCTCTATCCTGCAAACTCTGGTTCATCCTTCAGGCCATTCTCAAATGTCACCTCTTCAGGAAGCCTCCCTCCCTCCATCCCTCCCCACTTCCTCCCGCCCCCGGCATGTGATGTGGTCCTTCATCACAGCTTTTCTCTCACCCAGTCATGATGCTAGGCCCGTGTCTCTCAGATTCTCCATTATTATTGTGCCGTAAGCCTTCCCAGGTCTGAACCTTGGCCTCCTTCTCTCTATCCCAGCACAAGAACTGCCACTTAGTAGGTATTAGTAAGTATCAGGTGGAATGGGTAGATGGGAGAAGCTGGACAGACAAGTTCTTGAGCCTGGGAGCCCCATGACAGGGCGCTTTTAAGAAAGAGTGTTTCTTCCTGTAAGGTGCTAATTCCAGGAAATAATCTTGATTGCAGAATAAAGTTAGGGCATTGTCCTCCCAATGCACAGGGGTTTCAGCAATGCTGTGGAAAGGTTCCCACTAAGACCCAATGTCCCCTCCAGCCCAGAACAGATGAACTGGGTGAGAGAAAGGCTGTGATGAAGGACAACACCAAATGCTGGGTGTGGGGAGAGGGAGTATGTGGGGAGGGATGGAGGAAGGGAGGAGGGTGGGAGGCTTCCTGAAGAGGTGACACTTGAGCATGGCCTGAAGGATGAACCGGAGTTTGCAGGATAGGTGGGGGGTCCCACTGGTGGCCTGTTACTATGGGAAATGCCCCGTCTTTCATGAAGAATTCCTCCTCTTCCCTCCACAACTGGGCTGTAAAACACCAACTTTAAAGATTGCCAGAGAATTACCACCAGGTCCTGGACATTAGGACGAGAGTGGACATGAACCACTGACAAAACCTCAGGATGCTAATGGCAGTTACCATGGCAGCAGATGCACGAGGGACAGTAGCAGAAAGCCCAGGACCGCCCTGGGTGAATCGCATAGATGCGTTGCTGAGGGCTCGGAGGAGTCTGTCACCAAGGCTCTGTGCCCAGATTTGGTCATAGTCCCCAGTTTGATACAGCCCCCCTATCGCCAATACACACACGCGCACACACACACATAGACAGACACAAACATACGAAAGAAACACACTCATTCATTCAGAATGCTAGCTCTCCCACCTGTTAGCTTTGCAGCCTTGGCCAAGATGCCCAGTCTCGCTGTGCCTCTCTGAAATGGGGGCGATGGTAATATTGCCTGCCTGATAGGACTGGAGGGGTGACTAACTGAGATAATTCATGTTGGATGCTTAGCCCAGAAACTGGCCCGGAGTAAGGGTTCAGCATTTGGTACCTGTTGTTATTATTAGGGTAGATCAGAAAGAGGCTTTGAAAGACCACTAATACAGGGGTCAGCAAACCACAGCCCACAGGCCTAAGTCGGCCTGCTACCTGTTTTCATTAATAGCGTTTCATTGGAACACAGCCACAGGGATTTATGTACGTAATGTTTGTGGCTCTTTTGGCACTGCAAGGCAGAGTTGAGTAGGTGCAGGAGATTGAATGACCCACAAAACCTAAAATGCTTGCTATCTGGCCCCTTGGAAGCACGTTCACTAGGCCCTGGCATCATCTCCCCACATTTAGAGATGGGGAGGCTGAGAAAGAGGATGTGATTGCATAAGTTCCCACAGAAGGTCAGTGTTCAGGCCAGGACTGGCACCTAGGTCTCCTCCAGTGCTGTAGCAGGGACCTTGGGGTCCTAAGAAGAGCTGGTGATGGGAAAACTCATCCTCTCTGCTCTCTCAGCAGACGGTATCTCAAGAGGGAGAGGAAGGGAAGAAGGCCGCGTCCCGAGTTCTGGCTCTGACCCAGACGTTAGATCCACTGTCCTGTTCAGTCTCACCCAGCCTTAGTTCACGTTGGCGTCACTGAAAAGAGGGCTCGCTGTGGGTTGGGCATTCCCTCTCATGTCCATGATCAGCTGAGGGTAGTGGTGTCTCCCCGTCACGGGTAAGGAAGCGGAGGCTCAAAGAAGTGAGAGGGCGGGTCCCTCATCACACAGCTTGGTCAGAGCAGGGTCAGGCTTTACAGCTTCTGGCACCACCCCAAGTATGAACAGCTCTTCAAACTTGGAACCTTTTAGTCAAAACAGAAATGCTCTCTCCTAAGGCGGTGAAGTGACTGGCATTACATTTCCTCCTGTCTGCCCTGCATGGACAGGAGCTTCCACGGGTCGTTGAATACCTTCTGTGCCAGGTGCTAGAGGTGCGGCACTGAACGGCCACCCGGTCCCTGTCCTTCCCTCCCTCCCTCCTTCCTTCCATCCCTCCCCCCCATCCTCCTTCCCTTCTTCCCTCTACTTTATTGAGGTTTAATCCATATAGAGAAAAATGCAACATTAAGTGTTCATGTCAGACACACATCACTACATAAACACCCCCTAGGGCAAGATACAGAACATCTCCAGCCCCCCCAGTCCTCTGTGTCCCCTTCGTACTCCGTGTCCCCACCCCTGCCCCAGACAACCGCTGGCCTGGTTATATCAATTCCTTTTGCCTCGACTTCATATAAATGTAATCAAAGAGTGTCCGTACTCGTTTGTGTCTGGCTTCTTCCGTTCATCACGTTTTTGAAATTCATCCCTGTTGTTGTGTGTATCAGCAGTTTGTTCCTTTGATTGCTGTGTAGTGTTCCATTACATGTTTCTACTATACTTTGTTTATTCATCCGTCTGTTGAGAGACATTTGGATTGTTTCCTGTTTCTGGCTATTACCAGTAAAGCTGCTGTGAATATTCTTGTGCATGACTTCAGGTACGCATGTGTATTTATTCCTCTTGAGTATATTCTTAGGGGTGCAGTTGAAGGGAGACTCATGCTCACCTGGGGGGTCACTGGCAAATGCAGGTTACCTCCATACCCCAGAGCTCAGTGACTGCCATGGATGGGACCCAGGTGCAGCCTTCTGGGGCCAGGAAGTGCCTGACAGGTTTTCCTTTTCTCCAGATGAGCGATGTACTCCTGTACACTTATCCCCAGAAGGATGGGAAGTACCGGCTAAAGAACACATTGGCGGTGGCCAGCATGAAGGTAAATGACTGATGCAACGTCCCAGTGGGTGCCTGGGGGAGAGGAGATCCCAGGGAGAAGGAGATGACATCCCTGTTTCTTCTAGGAGTGCACAGACCAGCTGTGAAGACTGAGGTGCTAGGAAATAGTATTAAATTGCAGGTTGATGCTATAGATAGTTCAGGGAGGGAGGCTTTCCTGGAAGAAGGGAGCCAAGTTCCTTGGAGTGGATAATATTTGAACAAATGGACACAGGAGAGAGGGAAGGATATTCTATCCAGAAGGAGGGAAACACATGAGAAAAAGCTTGGATGTAGGAAACAAGCAGATGCTCAGTAAATATTTCTAGAGCAAATGGAAGAGAGATACTAACCCAGCTGGAAAGTCTCATGGGTGAGGCCAGAAGGACAGGCAAGGGGTTCTGTGTGATCCAGCTCAGCATAACTTGATCCTGAAGACAACTGGGAGCTGATGGGGATTCTCAAGGGGTTAAAAGATGGAGGATTTAGGAAATTAATTCTGGCACAGGGGAATGGTGAGGCAAGAGAAAGGATCAACAGGGTGTTGTGATTTCCCCGGGCTGAGATGAGCAGAACCGTGAGAGGCATTTTAGGAGTCTCTCTGGGCTCTTTAACGTGGAGAAAGGGAAGAAAGAAGCACCTTTCTCAGCAGGAAGGTTTGTTCCCTTTTTAAACTACGGGATCCCCTGGGGAGTGGACATGGGACACCCACTCGTGCCGCCTGACCGTGCGCCCAAGGGGCTGCCTGGCCTTCCTGGGGGCTGGTCTGTTGTCTGGCAGCCAGGGCCCTCCCAAAGCACCTGTTGCCAGAAAGCTCTGCCCTTTATAGATGAGAAAACTCAGGGTCAGTGAGGGGAGCAGGCCCCTTCGTCCATTGACCTCCAGGACAAGGACAGGGTCTATGGTTGCTTCCCCTATCCCACTCTGACCAGGGCTGCTGTTGTTTTCCAGGTGAGCCGCCCCGTGATGGAGAAGGTGCCATATGCGCTTAAGATCGAGACTTCAGAGACCTGCCTCACTCTGTCCGCAAGGTACGGGAGGTGGGATGGAGGGCTTAGGACAAAATAGTAAAGGTAGAAACATAACAAACGCTGCATATGTCATCATTTTTATTTTGGTATCTTTTTAGGTCAAAGGACTTACTTTCTTGTCAGTTTCTTAAATAGTTTTAGGTGTCCTCTGAGAATCTGATAAAACTATGGCTTCTTTCCCCAGTAAATTATGCACATAAAATTTTATATATGACTTCAGGGGGTTCTAGAGCCTATTGTTTCAATACAACAATAACAATATCTCACATTCATAAAACTCTTCACGGATTATCGGGTCTTTACAGCAATACACCAAGTTTCTTAGTTTCCCTGACGGCTAGAACAAATACAGTGGGTTTGCTTAATGATAGAAATGTATTGGTTTCAGAGTCTGGATTGGCTTTCTCCAGGAGTCGGTATCTTCTGGCTGGTCGGCAATCTTGGGGTTCCTTGGCTTTTCTGGTCCATCACTTGGCAATGCATGTGGTGGCATCTGCTTTCTCCTCTGGGTTCCCTTGACCTTGGCTTCTGGTTGGCTGCTCTCCATGGCTCCTCTCTCCATCTGGCTTTCACTCTGCTGATCAAGGACACTAGTAATCCAAATTAGAGCCCAGACTGATTTGGTTGGCCACACTTTAACTAAAAATAAGGTCTTCAGAAGGTCCTATTTACAGGGTTCACACGCACAGGAATGAATCAATGTTAAGAGCATATTTTTTCTAGAGTATATATTTCAATCCCCAACAGCAAGTAACAGTGTTTAAAAAGTGCACCTTGGTTTATAAAGTGCTCCGTCTGCTTTCGTACTTTAATGTATGCAGGTAAGGGGGAAAACTTGAGTGAGCATTCACTTATTTTTCTCTGTTTGGTGGCACAGGGGAGAAAATAGAATGTGGTCTTTCCACCAGAAATGTCTGCCTTTTCTCCAGACCCTCAGGTTGTCTAGCCTGCTTTAAAAACAGGTGCCTTAGAGCTTACCCTTTTCCCTCTTTCAGGGTAAGATCAGCTCTAGGGGCTCAGAATGCCAGGAGGTGAGGCTTCATGCAGAGATGCAAATGGTGGGGAGTGGGACAGGTTTCCAGCGGCTTGAGTGTCTCATGTGTGACACTGGACGGGCAGTGGTGGCCTTTGTGTGAAAGCATGTCCTTCTGCACACACATGGTGGGTTCTGGGTGTGAAATGGGACACACGCACACACACTCTTAGGGATGCATTTATTCATTAAACATTTATTAGCACCTCTTTGGTGCCAGGTCCTATGCTGAGAACACAGATGATTTAGACCTTTATCTTTTTTGCTCAGGAGGAACCTGTGCTCTAGTTGGAGAGTTGCAAACTGGTTATAATATGGAACAATGACTGTGGTCATAGTTAATACTAGCATCGACAACAGTGGCATATATTGACCCAACCAGCCCCAGGCATGGAGCTAGCTACTTTGCAAGCAGGGCCTCCTTTAAGCCTCATCCCCCCACCCCTCATGGAGGGGAGAGTTGAGACCTAGAGGGAGGGTGCACATAGCTATGTGAAGCACATCTGGGGTTTGAACCCAGCATGGTATGACCCACAGCTCTTACCCACTAAGACCTACTGCCCGAGGGGGTGAAATGTGCCCTGGAGATTAGAAGGAGTAACCATCCCCTCAGGGGCAGTGAGGGAAGGCTTCCTGGAAGAGGTGATGCCTGGGCTGGGTCTAATGGGTCTCTCGGGGTATAGTTTCTGTTTTCCCAGCTGTGAGATAGGGACAAGCCCTGCAGGGAGGCTGCGCATCTCCCCCTAGGCAGTGACGAGGTCAACCCACTTTCCTGCAAGCCCAGATCCCTCACACTATAGCTCCTGGGGGACAGTGAGACCCAGACATCTCCATTTACGGTTATAGCATCTGTCTGCCCACCATGCCAATTTGGCCCTACCTGCCAGAAGGAAGGCCACCTGCTAGACCGGCCGGCTTTGCTCCTTATCTGGTGCAGGCCTTCCTGGGGCTGGCTGCATTTGATGAGAAGGGTAGGAGCGACACCCAGTGGCCGCTGTGAGGATTTCCACCTGGCCGCCAGCCCCAGCGCACTGCGCCACCCCCGGGTTTTTTTCTCACAGCGCAGGAAACCCTGTAAGGCACACCATGGGAACTTAGAAAGTCTGTTAGTGGATGAGTGAGTGCCTGGACAGTTATATGGGAAAATGAGGAGGGAGCCACAGAGACTGCAGACGTTGCCCTTTGTCAGCTCCCATCCACCACTTTGCCCTCCTGGTAGTACCCAGGGCTCTGTCCCCTGAGCCCACCCCACTTAAGCATGGGCCCACAGAGTTGCCCCAGTGGGGGGCCAAGGGGCTGTAAAGCCCTCTGAGCCTCCTACTACCCCTCGCTTTTACACGGGGCTTTGCCATTTGCAGAACACTTTTGGGTCCCCCATCTCATTTCATCTTCACCACCCTGTATATTGTTGTTATCCAGGTGAGGAATCAGGCCCAGAGGGCAGATAGCTGCCCTTGGTCACCCTGTTGATAGATGAAGGTGCTGAGATTCTGGTCTAGGCCTGGTGCCCTGAAGCTGGGATTGGGAGGCCAGGAAGAAGGAGGCAGCCATGCTGAGAGGAGATGGGAGCACGCTCCCCGTTCCTGCCTTTGGCTCACCTGTCTTGTGCCCGCAGCTCCTGTGCGGAGAGAGATGAGTGGTACAGCTGTCTGAGCAGAGCCCTGCCCGAGGACTACAGGGCCCAGGCTCTGGCTGCATTCCACCACAGCGTGGAGGTGAGTAAGGTCGAGTGGGCCTGGCCTCCCTGGGTCCCCTGGTAGGGGGGCTGGGTATGGACAGTTCACCCCTAAGTGGCCTTGTAGCTCCCTTCCCCAGGCCTGGGCCCCCTCCTCACTGCCACCCCCCACCCCATGCTCCTACCCCAGTGCAGACACTGACAGTGTGTCACTGCAGCCCCTTGTGCCACAGCACCCCCAACTGTAGACTCACGGCTCTGTTCCTAACCCCCAAGGTTGGGATCCTGCAACATGACGGCAGAGAAGGTTTTCAGAATTAGGATCCACCCCACCCTATGCACGCACACATCCTATGGAGAAGGAAACTGAGGCCCAGTGGGTGGGGCTTACTTGGCCACCCACCCAGCTGGCCTCCTGCCTGCTCTGCTCACTGATTCTGCTGTTCCAGATGCGGGAGAGGCTGGGGGTTAGCCTGGGGGAGAGGCCGCCCACCCTGGTGCCCGTCACACACGTCATGATGTGCATGAACTGCGGCTGCGACTTCTCCCTCACCTTGCGGCGTCACCACTGTCATGCCTGCGGCAAGGTGAGTTTTCCTGTCGGGGGCAAGGGCATGCATGGGGCTGGGGCCAGGTAAGACAAGCGTCCCTGTTCACCTGGACATTCAGAGACTATAGAGCAGGGCATGCCTACACCAACCCTTAGGCAGGAATTTCTACTTCCATACAACTGGGTCCATTCCACTGCACTCCCACATCCGCAGAAGGAAAGAGCATGCATGCTCTCTTACTTTGCCAGAGCTGCTGTAACAAAGGACAGCAGGCTAAAAAACAGGAATTTATTGCCTCGCAGTTCTGGAGATGACACTTCTGATTCAAAGTGTCAGCAGGGCCACGTTTCCCTCCAGCAGTGGCTCACCGGCCACCTCTCATGCGCCTTGGTTTGTAGCATAAGTCAGTCTCTGCCTCTGCTCTGTGGCTGGATAGCTCCTCCTGACTGTTCCAAATGTCCTCTCTTTATGAGGACACCAGTCATAGTGGGACTAGGACCAACACTAATACAGTTTGGCCTTTAAAAATTGCATCTGTAAAGATCTCCAAGTGGGACCAGGGGTTAGGACATGAATGTATCTTTTTTTTTGGGGGGGGGGTTCCATGGAAAATCCATAACATATGGCTGTTGTCCTGGGAGAATAAAAGTATAGTACACAGTTAAGGACCCAGAGTCATCAGAAAAGCAGGTAAGCATTTGCATAGAAGCATGGTGCAGCCCGTGCTGAGAAAAGCAGGGGCATGTGGCAGAGTCCCGTGTTCCAACCACAGGGCTCCCAGAGGAGGTGCAGGGGGATGAACATGGCAGGGAGGAGAGGGTCGTCTTTGCATCCACGGAGAGGATGAGGACCGCTCAGACAAATGTGTCCGACTGGGCCTGCAGATTGTGTGCCGGAACTGTTCGCGGAACAAGTACCCTCTGAAGTACCTCAAGGACCGGATGGCCAAGGTCTGCGATGGCTGCTACGGGGAGCTGAAGAAGAGGGGCGGGGACATCCCGGGCCTGATGAGAGGTGACTTTGGGGCCACTCCCACCTTTGGGTCTGGGCCGCCTGGGTGGCTTCTCCTTGGCCTACGGTTCCTGCCCGGGACCCCTTTCCCTGGGACAGAGCTAGTCACTCTTCAGAACCAAAGCTGCCCTTGAGAAGGAAATGAGAGTGGTTTGAACTTACACTGTGGCACCATTTCCCAAAATCGTGGTTCCCTGGAAAACTGTTAGATGTTCCCAGAAAAAGGGTTCTAAGGCCACCTGGGTTTTGGAAGCACAGGGTCGAACAGAGTATCTGTGAAGGGGACAAGGTGGCTGGTGGTTCTCACGTTCACTTTCCTGCAGACCCCTTTTTGTCAGGAGTGGTCAGTAGGCCTTTGTCCGTGATACCCTTTTGGGGGGAGTAAGGTTTATGTGACTGATAAGCAAAGCATTCCAGGGGCTGGGAAAGGAGCGGGGCCCTCCAACAAAGGAGCTTCAGGCAGCTGAGCAGGCCCTTGAGAGACTGTACTGAAGGGAAAAGCTTTCCCAAGTAGAGCCAGGCTGGAGGGAGAGGAAGTGCATCCTGGACCCAGAAGCAGAGTCTGCCCGTCCCTTCCTTGGGGTCTCCCTGAGGCCATGCTCGAGGACCTGAAGAAGCGGTAGCCAGTACCCTCCAACCCTCACAGCCTCTGTATCAGAAGGGAGTGCACCCATCTTTCTGGCCAAACTTTTTTTTTTTTTTTAATTTTTATCATAGTAACATACATATAACATACCATTTACCATTTTAACCACTAAGCTTACAATTCAGTGGCATTAATTACATCCCGTGTTCTGCTACCATCACCACCATCCATTTCCAAAACTTTTCTGTCACCTCAGCAATAACTTTGTACGCATAAAATGATAACTTCCCTTCTGCCACTCCAGCCCCTCTACTTTCTCTCTCTATGAATTTGCATATTCTAAGTATTTCAGTAAGTGAAACCATGCCATATTTGGCCTTTGTTATTTGACTTATTTCATTCAGTGTGATTTCTTGACGGTTCATATGTGTTGCAGCATGTACCATGACTTCATTCCTTTTTACATCTGAATAATATTCCACTGTAGGTTTTACCACAACTTGTTTATCCATTTACCCACCAACTTTTGTTGCTTCCACCTTTCAGCCAGGTGCAAGTATCCTTTTGCAGCATCCCTGCTTCTAGCACTCTTGGGTATATATACCTGGAAGTGGGATTGCTGGGGCCTGTGGTAATTCTATACTTACCTTTCTGAGGAACCACCAAACTGATTTCCACAGTGGATGCACATTACATTCCCACCAGTGTAAGGGTCCCTATTTCCCTGCAGCCTTGTCAGCACTTGTTTCTTTCCATTTTATAATAATGGCCATTCTGGTGGATTGTACTTACCCCCCACGGCAGGGCTATTGGGAAGGCCTGGGAGCTCTGATTTTACAGGAGTCAGCATTTTAAGGAGGATGTGTGTCCATCCATGCCAGTTCTCACCTGGCCTTCCCTGCTACTTCTCTCCACTGCAGAGCGGCCTGTGAGCATGAGCTTCCCCCTGTCCTCGCCCCGCTTCTCGAGCAGCGCCTTCTCGTCCGTCTTCCACAGCATCAACCCCGCAGCTTTCAAGAAGCAGAAGAAAGTCCCTTCGGCCCTGACTGAGGTAAGGCAGGTGGTGGGGCTGCCTCAGGGGGAGGCAGGGGTCTGGGGTTCAGTGTCCTGTGGGGTGGGCACAGTCCGGCTTGTATTCTTCAGACCCCTCCCTAGCCAGGCTTTTCCTAACACAGTCTTCCCAATGGGAGAGAGTCGGGGTACAGGGACTGACTCGCCACCTTGTCTCTCCCTTCCAAGCCTGTCTCCCTGACATGACTGAGGCGGCTCTGGCTTGGTGGCAGAGGACAGGGTTGAATGTGGTTAGATGTGGTTGAAATGGTTCATTGTGGTACCAGGAGACTTTGTTCCTATCATTCTTTCCACCTCTCCCCTTTTCCTCCTTTCTTCTTCTCTTGCCCTAGCCTAGATCTAGAGATGTCCCCCAGAACCCCCCAAGTGTCCGGCACAGACAACGCGGGGTCTCCAAGTCTAAAGGAGCTACTTCTTGGGTTGGTTCTCTCACATCAGGCCATCTGAGCCATACTGTTTTCTCACCCTGGGGGTCTCAGATGGGCTCAGAGTCCTGGGACTCTGCAGGAAACCTCAGAATGGCCAACTTTAGTTCCATTCTGCAAACTAGGAATCATTTGTGCTAGTTGCAGATAGGACCAGATTATATGTGTGCATTCTAATCACAACCACACACAAATGTGTCCCCATGAATATACAACCTGTTAGAGAAACTATGATCAGCTGTTACCAAGTATTGCCATTAATATTCATTATTGAGTAGAAGGTGGCAAGTGTTTAAAAAGCATTATGGGATGAAAATTTTAAGTGGGTACAATTCTAACCATTAAGCAAGTTCCTTTTTCAAATTAAAAATCTGGAAGCTCATACATACATGGTTAAAAAAAAAATCCAGAAAGGCATGAAAGAGTGTATGATGAAAAGTGAGTTTTCCTCCCTTAGTCCCACTCACTGGAAGTAACCATGTTTAATTCCTTTTGGTCCTCCCAGGAATTGTCATGCCTATACATGATACAGTTGTGTAGTTATAGGTGCGCTTTTTAAACCCAAAGACAACATACTGACTTTCCTATACATTTTCCCTCCTAATATATCTTAGAGATCATTTTATATGAGCTCATACACATAAGTCTTAACGCTTTTTTTATATCATATGCTGTACCATAATATAGTTAACCAGTCTTTCCCACAAATTAAGAAAAGACCACCCCCCTTCACTTTAACGGTGGTCCACATGTGCTGAAATCTTAAACCCCAAGTGCTCCTTGGGGCAGTTTGAGAACGACTGCTCTTTCCCAGAGAACCAGAGGACCTTTCTGAAGGTAGGCTACTCTGATCCCGGTGCCATCTGGATATGCCCCAGTTCAGCCCTCTTGGTGGTTTTGTCGAGTGACAACCTTTTTTTGGCATGGGCAGGCACCGGGAATCGAACGCAGGTCTCTGGCAAGGCAGGCAAGAATTCTGCCACTGAGCCATCGTCACACCGCCCAGGAATGACAACCTTTGTTTTATCCAGCAAAGACTACACTCAGTGGTATCTGCAGAGGCCCTAGGAAAAATTTGCCTCCAAATATCCCACCCTCTTCCTATACCACCAGTTGCTCCACTTCAACAGTTTTAAGACCTGCTTCCCATAGGAAATCCTGTCCCAGGAGCATCAGTCAGAAAGGGAGTTTGCAGAATTGGTTTTCCGGTTCTCTGATGTGCTCAGTCTACTAGCTGTACCTATCTCACTTTGTGGTGGTGCTCCAGGACAGTGGGTAGGGAGTGGGAGAGAAAGCCAGGGTTTGCTCTTAGGAATCTTAGAACCTTTGGTAGGGGCAGGATTGAATACCAGGCTTCTTTCCTGGTACTTCTCAGAAGTGCCCGAGCTGGCTGTGGTAGATTCCTTTCTCTTACTGAGCTTCATTGTCCAGTAGTAAAAGGAGTTCTGGACTACTCGGTGAGAGATGTGAATTTTTCCCCGCTCTTCAGCCGACCAGGGATTTGACCTTCAGTATAGCCCTCCATTCCTTTGCAGTTTCCTCATTGATAAAACAAGGAGGTGAGATGGAATATTTCCATGCCTGGCTTTCTTCCTCTAAACATCAGATTAATATTTCTTGACCACTTAGTGTGGGCTGGGCACCAACCAAATTAGTAAGTGGTAGAGCCTGGGCTGGAACCCCAGACTGGGATTACTCCAAACCACCGCATAAAGCCAGTCCACAGAATAGTAATAACAATAATATTACTAGGAGTAGTAGCAATAGTAATAAAACTCTGTACACCCCTGTTGGGCAGGAGATGATACATATAAAAAATCTTTTAGGTAAACGGTACAAAGAGGGTCCTTCCTTAAATGTAAGAAAGATATAAGCTGAAAAGTATAAGAGTCACTTTTAGAAAGAAAAACCTTTTGCCTGTGTATCTGCAGTTTCTTGATTTGAGGAGGTGGTTAGGGGAGAGGGAACCAAGGAATTTAAACACCACTAGAGGGCAGCACTGCCGAAGGCAAACTTTGACTTGCATGTTTCCTGGGTCCAAAACCATATTTAGTAAATCCTGTTTAAGACCTTGAAGTCATATTTTGCTGACTTTGGTGCTGGATGGGTCATAAGATCTTATCCAAGTACCAGATTTCAAAGGTAGGATAGGTCCTCTGACAACTGGTTTACAGTGCCACTTTGACTCTTCTGGAACTATGTCCAGTCCCCCTGGTCAGCCTGACCTCTCTGCTTACCTTCTAGGTGGCTGCCTCTGGAGAGGGCTCTGCTATCAGTGGCTATCTGAGCCAGTGTAAGAAAGGCAAGAGGCACTGGAAGAAGCTCTGGTTTGTCATCAAAGGCAAAGTTCTGTACACCTACATGGCCAGCGAGGTAGTGCTTGATTCATCCTTTCTCCCCTGTGTCCTGTGAAGCTGGCACATTAACCTCATGCCTCTGAATGTCCATCTTGGGTCTGTGTAACGTCCTGCTAATGTCAGAACACTGTGGGCTCCAAGATGCTGGGACCCTGTCTCACTTTTATCAAGCCTTTACTGAGCAATGTTGTAATCCGAGTGTTGCAGTGGATATACAACTGCATATCAGTTCCAAATATAAGGAAGTTACGATGCCTTTTTGGGGAGATGATGGAATAGCATGCAAACGCATGTGGTGAAGTGTTTAAATACCACAGGCCCAGCATCTAGTACAATCCAGGTCCTCCGAAAAAGAAAGTTCCTTTCCACTTTCCACTTCAGTCATTTAGGATAGAATCTAGCAGCTTGGCAGAAGCTATTGAACTTTCAGTCCAGTTTGTGTTTTTGTTGTTAGGGAACTATGTATCACCTCATGGTAACTCTTTTATGAAATAAAACTTAAATTTATATTTGTATAGAACATCTTACATTTATGTCTACCAAATCATAGGTGACAGAGCCTTAGAAATCAAGCCTGCTTCTGGAGTAGAAATGTATGGGGTTGTGTTCGTCCTCCAAGGAGGCTGTGAAAGATATCCACCTCCAGGTCTCAATCTGGTGGCTTCTATGGGCTAAATGAATAGGGTACTTACATGCATTCTGACAGGCTGCAGACCCTATTGGGATGGGCACGTGGGCACAGGGCTGGGCTGTTCTTCCCTGCCCACAAATGCTGGAGAATGTGCAAAAGGCACCTTCTTCTTTGGGGGCACAAAGCTTGGCTCGGAAAGGACCTGCAGCTTATGACAGTTGCAGTCGTCCCTGTCCGCAGGGATCACAGAGGCCTGTAGGGAAGCAGATAGATAGTGGGAGGGTACCCACGAGGTGTAAGCCAAGCCGGCTCTGACAGCCCTTTGCTCACATGTCCAGGGATTGGGCTTTCTGCTCTGAGGAGAATTTTGATCTTCTCAGAACAAGGTGAAATTTGATACTTTTCTGCAGCCTAGAGCAGCATCTTCTCAAGAAGGGCTTCCACAGGACACACCCACAGGTGTTCCTTTAAAACTGGGTTCTGAGGGAACCCCGAGTAAGCCTCATGCCAGGACTTCTTAGAACCTCTGGTCTACTGAGGCACACTGGGAATCTCTAAGACTCGGTGGTTTCCCAAGCCAGCCTGGTTGCAGGCTCTTTCCTCACAAAGCACAGTGCAGAACTATTGTTGCACAGAACACACTTTGGCAAGAAATTTGGCTCAGATAAATGAAGGTTAGTGGTATTTAAATAACCACCAAAGATAAGTGAATCCTGTCTGAGAACAGAAAACCCAGAGTCTCTTGGTTCTGAGCAACAACTGTCATGAAAGTATCAGCATAAGTTGATCTTAAAAGATGAATTTATAGCTCTGCAGCAGTTGTTCCCAGCAGAGGAACTTACGGAACTTCTCAAAAAATCTTTTCCAAGGTCTGGAAAGAGCTTTCAAATTCCATCAAAGAAAAAAGACTAGAATAAAATGGTCAGGACTTTTACACTGTCTGTGCTAAACATGAACCCATCATGGACTCTGAGGTGACAAACCCAGTGCAACTTTCTGTTCACTAACAGTCCTGGGAGAAAGTAAAAAGGGTATTGTTTAGACTGTCAAAAGTATATAGCCATCTTTATATTTATAAAATTATAAAAAAATTTTTTCTTTTTTTTTTTTATTAATTAACGGAAAAAAAGAAATTAACCCAACATTTAGAAATCATACCATTCTACATATGCAATCAGTAATTCTTAACATCATCACATAGATGCATGATCATCGTTTCTTAGTACATTTGCATCGGTTTAGAAGAACTAGCAACACAACCGAAAAAGATATAGAATGTTAATATAGAGAAAAAAAATAAAAGTAATAATAGTAAGAACAAAACAAAACAAAACAAAACAAAAACCTATAGCTCGGATGCAGCTTCATTCAGTGTTTTAACATGATTACTCTACAATTAGGTATTATTGTGCTGTCCATTTTTGAGTTTTTGTATCTAGTCCTGTTGCACAGTCTGTATCCCATCAGCTCCAATTACCCATTATCTTACCCTGTTTCTAACTCCTGCTGAACTCTGTTACCAATGATATATTCCAAGTTTATTCTCGAATGTCGATTCACATCATTGGGACCATACAGTATTTGTCTTAGTTTTTGGCTAGACTCACTCAGCATAATGTTCTCTAGGTCCATCCATGTTATTACATGCTTCATAATTTTATCCTGTCTTAAAGCTGCATAATATTCCATCGTATGTATATACCACAGATTGTTTAGCCACTCGTCTGTTGATGGACATTTTGGCTGTTTCCATCTCTTTGCAATTGTAAATAACGCTGCTATAAACATTGGTGTGCAAATGTCCGTTTGAGTTTTTGCCCTTAATTCCTTTGAGTAGATTCCCAGCAATGGTATTGCTGGGTCGTATGGCAATTCTATATTCAGCTTTTTGAGGAACCGCCAAACTGCCTTCCACAGTGGTCGCACCATTGACATTCCCACCAACAGTGGATAAGTGTGCCTCTTTCACCGCATCCTCTCCAGCACTTGTCATTTTCTGTTTTGTTGATAATGGCCATTCTGGTGGGTGTGAGATGATATCTCATTGTGGTTTTGATTTGCATTTCTCTAATGGCCAGGGACATTGAGCATCTCTTCATGTGCCTTTTGGCCATTTGTATTTCCTCCTCTGAGAGGTGTCTATTCAAGTCTTTTTCCCATTTTGTAATTGGGTTAGCTGTCTTTTTGTTGTTGAGTTGAACAATCTCTTTATAGATTCTGGATACTAGACCTTTAGCTGATATGTCGTTTCCAAATATTGTTTCCCATTGTGTAGGCTGTCTTTCTACTTTCTTGATGAAGTTCTTTGATGCACAAAAGTGTTTAATTTTGAGGAGTTCCCATTTATTTATTTCCTTCTTCAGTGCTCTTGCTTTAGGTTTAAGGTCCATAAAACTGCCTCCAATTGTAAGATTCATAAGATATCTCCCTACATTTTCCTCTAACTGTTTTATGGTCTTAGACCTAATGTTTAGATCTTTGATCCATTTTGAGTTAACTTTTGTGTAGGGTGTGAGATATTGGTCTTCTTTCATTCTTTTGCATATGGATATCCAGTTCTCTAGGCACCATTTATTGAAGAGACTGTTCTGTCCCAGGTGAGTTGGCTTGACTGCCTTATCAAAGATCAAATGTCCATAGATGAGAGGGTCTATATCTGAGCACTCTATTCGATTCCATTGGTCGATATATCTATCTTTATGCCAATACCATGCTGTTTTGACCACTGTGGCTTCATAATATGCCTTAAAGTCAGGCAGTGCAAGACCTCCAGCTTCGTTTTTTTTCCTCAAGATGTTTTTAGCAATTCGGGGCACCCTCCCCTTCCAGATAAATTTGCTTATTGGTTTTTCTATTTCTGAAAAATAAGTTGTTGGGATTTTGATTGGTATTGCATTGAATCTGTAAATCAATTTAGGTAAGATTGACATCTTAACTATATTTAGTCTTCCAATCCATGAACACGGTATGCCCTTCCATCTATTTAGGTCTTCTGTGATTTCTTTTAGCAGTTTTTTGTAGCTTTCTTTATATAGGTTTTTTGTCTCTTTAGTTAAATTTATTCCTAAGTATTGTAAATGGGATTCGTTTCTTGATTTCCCCCTCCGCTTGTTCATTGCTAGTGTATAGAAATGCTACAGATTTTTGAATGTTGATCTTGTAACCTGCTACTTTGCTGTACTCATTTATTAGCTCTAGTAGTTTTGTTGTGGATTTTTCCGGGTTTTCGACGTATAGTATCATATCGTCTGCAAACAGTGATAGTTTTACTTCTTCCTTTCCAATTTTGATGCCTTGTATTTCTTTTTCTTATCTAATTGCTCTGGCTAGAACCTCCAACACAATGTTGAATAATAGTGGTGATAGTGGACATCCTTGTCTTGTTCCTGATCTTAGGGGGAAAGTTTTCAATTTTTCCCCATTGAGGATGATATTAGCTGTGGGTTTTTCATATATTCCCTCTATCATTTTAAGGAAGTTCCCTTGTATTCCTATCCTTTGAAGTATTTTCAACAGGAAAGGATGTTGAATCTTGTCAAATGCCTTCTCTGCATCCATTGAGATGATCATGTGATTTTTCTGCTTTGATTTGTTGATATGGTGTATTACATTAATTGATTTTCTTATGTTGAACCATCCTTGCATACCTGGGATGAATCCTACTTGGTCATGATGTATAATTCTTTTAATGTGTTGCTGGATTCGATTTGCTAGAATTTTGTTGAGGATTTTTGCATCTATATTCACTAGAGAGATTGGCCTGTAGTTTTCTTTTTTTGTAATATCTTTGCCTGGTTTTGGTATGAGGGTGATGTTGGCTTCATAGAATGAATTAGGTAGTTTTCCCTCCGCTTCGATTTTTTTGAAGAGTTTGAGGAGAGTTGGTACTAATTCTTTCTGGAATGTTTGATAGAATTCAGATGTGAAGCCGTCTGGTCCTGGACTTTTCTTTTTAGGAAGCTTTTGAATGACTAATTCAATTTCTTTACTTGTGATTGGTTTGTTGAGGTCATCTATGTCTTCTTGAGTCAAAGTTGGTTGTTCATGTCTTTCCAGGAATTCGTCCATTTCCTCTAAATTGTTGTATTTATTAGCGTAAAGTTGTTCATAGTATCCTGTTATTACCTCCTTTATTTCTGTGAGATCAGTAGTTATATCTCCTCTTCCATTTCTGATCTTATTTATTTGCATCCTCTCTCTTCTTCTTTTTGTCAATCTTGCTAAGGGCCCATCAATCTTATTGATTTTCTCATAGAACCAACTTCTGGCCTTATTGATTTTCTCTATTTTCATGTTTTCAATTTCATTTATTTCTGCTCTAATCTTTGTTATTTCTTTCCTTTTGCTTGCTTTGGGATTAGTTTGCTGTTCTTTCTCCAGTTCTTCCAAGTGGACAGTTAATTCCTGCATTTTTGCCTTTTCTTCTTTTCTGATATAGGCATTTAGGGCAATAAATTTCCCTCTTAGCACTGCCTTTGCTGCGTCCCATAAGTTTTGATATGTTGTCTTTTCATTTTCATGCGCCTCTAGGTATTTACTAATTTCTCTTGCAATTTCTTCTTTGACCCACTCATTGTTTAGGAGTGTGTTGTTGAGCCTCCACGTATTTGTGAATTTTCTGGTACTCTGCCTATTATTGATTTCCAGCTTCATTCCTTTATGATCCGAGAAAGTGTTGTGTATGATTTCAATCTTTTTAAATTTGTTAAGACTTGCTTTGTGACCCAGCATATGGTCTATCTTTGAGAATGATCCATGAGCACTTGAGAAAAAGGTGTACCCTGCTGTTGTAGGATTGTAATGTCCTATAAATGTCTGTTAAGTCTAGCTCCTTTATAGTAAAATTCAGATTCTCTATTTCTTTATTGATCCTCTGTCTAGATGTTCTGTCCATTGATGAGAGTGGTGAATTGAAGTCTCCAACTATTATGGTATATGAGTCTATTTCCCTTTTCAGTGTTTGCAGTGTATTCCTCACATATTTTGGGGCATTCTGGTTCGGTGCGTAAATATTTATGATTGTTATGTCTTCTTGTTTAATTGTTCCTTTTATTAGTATATAGTGTCCTTCTTTGTCTCTTTTAACTGTTTTACATTTGAAGTCTAATTTGTTGGATATTAGTATAGCCACTCCTGCTCTTTTCTGGTTGTTATTTGCATGAAATATCTTTTCCCAACCTTTCACTTTCAACCTATGTTTATCTTTGGGTCTAAGATGTGTTTCCTGTAGACAGCATATAGAAGGATCCTGTTTTTTAATCCATTCTGTCAATCTTTATCTTTTGATTGGGGAATTCAGTCCATTAACATTTAGTGTTATTACTGTTTGGATAATATTTTCCTCTAACATTTTGCCTTTTGTATTATATATATCATATCTGATTTTCCTTCTTTCTACACTCTTCTCCATACCTCTCTCTTCTGTCTTTTTGTATCTGACTCTAGTGCTCCCTTTAGTATTTCTTGCAGAGCTGGTCTCTTGGTCACAAATTCTCTCAATGACTTTTTGTCTGAGAATGTTTTAATTTCTCCCTCATTTTTGAAGGATAATTTTGCTGGATATAGGAGTCTTGGTTGGCAGTTTTTCTCTTTTAGTAATTTAAATATATCATCCCACTGTCTTCTAGCTTCCATGGTTTCTGCTGAGAAATCTACACATAGTCTTATTGGGTTTCCCTTTTATGTGATGGATTGTTTTTCTCTTGCTGCTTTCAAGATCCCCTCTTTCTCTTGACCTCTGACATTCTAACTAGTAAGTGTCTTGGAGAGTGCCTATTTGGGTCTAATCTCTTTGGGGTGCGCTGCACTTCTTGGATTTGTAATTTTAGGTCTTCCATAAGAGTTGGGAAATTTTCAGTGATAATTTCTTCCATTAGTTTTTCTCCTCCTTTTCCCTTCTCTTCTCCTTCTGGGACACCCACAACACGTATATTTGTGTGCTTCATATTGTCCTTGAGTTCCCTGATACCCTGTTCAAATTTTTCCAATCTTTTCCCGATAGTTTCTGTTTCTTTTTGGAATTCAGATGTTCCATCCTCCAAATCACTAATTCTATCTTCTATCTCTTTAAATCTATCATTGTAGGTATCCATTGTTTTTTCCATCTTTTCTACTTTATCCTTTCACGTCCATAAGTTCTGTGATTTGTTTTTTCAGTTTTTCTATTTCTTCTTTATGTTCAGCCCATGTCTTCTTCATGTCCTCCCTCAAGTTATCGATTTCATTTTTCCATTTCTGTTCGTATATTCAGCATTAGTTGTCTCAGCTCTTGTATCTCATTTGAACTATTGGTTTGTTCCTTTGACTGGGCCATATTCTCAATCTTCTGAGCGTGGACCGTGATCTTCTGCTGCTGGCGTCTGGGCATTTAGTCAGATTTCCCTGGGTGTCGGACCCAACAAGGTTGAAAGATTTTTCTGTGAAATCTCTGGGTTCTGTTTTTCTTATCCTGCCCAGTAGGTGGCGCTCGTGGCACACGTTTGTCTCATGTGTTTGGAAGGGATCCCCCCGGTCACCGATCTCCGCGGCCTGGGGATTTCCGATCCAATTCTCTCCGTTGGTTCAGGGGGCCGCGCGTGGTGGGGGCGTCAGCCGCCGCGGCTTGAGGGGACCCTGTGGCTGCTCGCCGGCCACAGCGGGCCCGGGGAATTCGCCACCGGACCAGGAAGTTGCCCGCGGGGGAGGCGTGTCGGTCACCGTTCGCCGCGGCCTGTGGAATTCCCCACCGGACCAGGAAGCCGCCCGCGGGGGAGGGTCACCGCGGCTTGGGTAGCCCTCTGATCCGAGACTCGTAGCCAGACCAGGAAGCCGCCCGCAAAAGAGGGGCGCCGGCCGCCTCGGCTTGGGAAACTTGCCTCTCCGAGACTCTCAGCCGGCCGGGGAAGGAGGGAGGGAGGAGCTCCGGCCGCCACAGCTGCCGCTGCTCGGGAAATCGCGCGCCGCTCGGGGATCTCACCGCAGCCGAGTCTCGCAGTCAGACTAGCCAGTCCAGACTGGGGTATGCTGTGTGTCCATTCCCTGTCATGGCCCCGGGAGCTGTTCTGCACTGTTTCAGTTCACCTAGTAGTTGCTTTGGAGGAGGAACTAAGACGCACGTACCTTACTAAGCCGCCATCTTGGCCCCAGAAATTATAAAAATTTTTAATGTAAAACATTTGAAAGAATTTTTCAGTGAAAGCTCATTATACCCAACAATTTTACTATATAATTAACATTTTGTTATGCTTGCTTTATCCCATCCTATTTATTTATCCCTCTAGCTCTCATCAAACCATCTTATGTTTTTGATGCATTTCAAAGTGCCCTTCCTCCTAAGAGGTCAATATTTTTTTTCTTTTCAGGTACAATTTACATATGATGAAATGCACAAATCTTATACTATTTGATGAGTTTTGACTACTGCATCTGTATTCATTTCCTGGCTGATAAAACAAATACCTTACTATGGGTTGGCTTAACAAGAGGAATTGTTTTAGAGCTTAGAATGGTTTCAGAGCCTAGAAGATTTGCTTCCTCCCAGGGTACCTTTTGGCTGGCCAGCAATCTTTAGGGTTTCTTGTTTTTTTCTGTCACATAGCAATGTACATGGCAGTATTTCTTCCTCTTATGGGTTCCACTGATTTCCAGCATCTGGCTGCTTCTCTTTATTTCTCTTCTGGGTCCGGTTTCCTTTGCATATGAGGACTACACCCATATTGGATTAAGGCCCATTCTCATTCAGCTTGGGAACGCCTTAACTGATAACATCTTCAAAGGTCTTATTTACAAATGGTTCACACCCACAGGTTCAGGGTTGGAGCCTGAGTTTGCCTTCTGTAGGAGACACAATTCAACCCCCATGGCATATATAAATCCTCACTCTCACCCTGTACCCAGAGGTTTTTCCACCATTGGTTAGTTTTGCCTCTGAGATTTTCATATAAATGAAATCTTATGTGACTTCTTCCATTCAGAATGTTTTTAAGTTCATCCGTGTTGTTGCATATAGCAATAGCGCATTCCTTTTTATTGGTGGGTAACACTCCATTTTGTGGATATACCACAGTTCATTTGTCAGTTGAAGGACATTTGGGTTGTTTCTAGTTTGGAGCATTAAAGCCATTTCAAATATTTGTGCAGGTTTTTGTGTGAGCATTAAGTTTTTATTTCACTAAATTAAATATCTAGGATTGGTATTGCTGGATCATAAAATGGATGTATGCTTGGTCCATAAGGATTTGCCAGAGCTCTTTCTGAAAATGATTGTACCATTTTATACTCCCATGAACTTGCATGAGGATTTGAAAGGTCTAAGATGTTCCACATTTTTGCCAACATTTGCTGTTGGCAGTCTTTTTAATTATAGCCTTTTTGTTGAGGGGGGGTAGTTGTACCTAAGTGTGGTTTTAATTTAGATTTCCTTAGTGACTAATTATACTAAGCACATGGTATTTTTTATGTGCTTATTGATCATTTATATCTCTTTCCTATGAGGCAGTAATTAGATCTTAGGCCCCTTAAAAACAAACAAAAAAAAAAAGGTTGTCATTTTTAATTGGATTATAGGAATTTCTTTATGTATCCTGAATACCCAATCCTTTGTCAGATAAATATTTTGCAAATATTCCCTTCCAGCCTGTGGCTTGCCTATTCTTAATGTTTTATTTTTTTTCATGAACAAAAGTTTTTCACTTTGAAGTCTAACCATCAATGTTTTCTTTTGTGGCTATTGTTTTATTTGTCCTAAAAAAAACCTCTGTCAACAGCAAGTCACAGAGATACTCTCCTATATTTCCTCTTGAAAACTTTATGGTTAAATTTACATTTAGATCTACCTCAAATTAGTTTTTGTGTATATTGTGAGATAGGGGTAGAGTTTCTTTCTTTCTTTTTTTTTTTTTTCACTTATGGCTATGCAGATGTTCTAGCAGTATTTGTTGAAAAAACTTCCCTTTCCGTGTTGGATTATTTTGGTGTCTTTGTTAAACATCAAATGACTGACTAAAGGATCTGTTTCTGGGCTCTCAAGAGATTTCATTGATTTTATCAGTCCTCTTGCAAATATCATATATTGCCTTGATTCCTATAACTTTTACAGTAAATTTTTAAGTCAGGTTGTATAAATCTCCCAACTTTGTCCTTCTTTTGCAAGATTGTTTTGTGTATTCTAGGTCTTTTGTATTTCCATAGAAACTTTAGAATCAACTTGTCAGTCTCTTCCCCCCCCCCCCCCCCGAAAAAAAAGCCTGCTGGTATTATGATAGGGATTGTTGAATCTGTAGATCATTTTGGGGAGAATTGATATCGAGTCTTCTGATCCATGAACATGGTATGATTCTTCATTTATTTAGTTCTCCTTTTCTCTTATATTTTGTAGTTTTTAGTGTAGAGGTTTTGTATTTGTTAAATTTATTCCTAAGTATTTTCTATTTTGAATGCTATTGTAAATGGAGTTTATTTTCCAGTTGTTTATTGCTAGTATATATATTTTAAAAATCAGTTATCTCATGTCCTTGCTAGAATTATTAGTTCTAGTAGTTGTTTCGTAATCAAACATATCCTTTTCAAGTACGGATAGTTTTGAATCTTCCTTTCTGATCTTTGTGTCTAATTTCTTTTCTTGCCTTGATGCAGTGGCTGGGCTCTCCATTTCAGTGTTGAACTGGTGAGTGTTGTCATCCTCTTGCCTTGTTCCCAGTCTTAGGAGAAAAGTATTCAGTACTTCACCACCAAGTTTGATTTTGGCTGTAGTCATCCTGTAGCTGCCGTTTGTCAGGTTGAGGAAGTTCTCTTCTGTTCCTGGTGTGCTGAGTATATCATGAGTGGGTATTGAGTTTTGTCAAATGCTTTTTCTGACCTAACAATCTTCGAAAACTGACTCTTACAAATTTGATGCACTCCTATTCCTCCTCTTCCCACAACCATCCTAATGTGCTTGATTCATTTTATCTTTATGTGCATTTGAGATGTATATAATTTTTAATATACATAACTGAGTATATCTTTTAATTAAAATCTTTTTTCCACTGAGCACTGTTTTAAAGATCCATCTGTGTTCCTCTGGATACATCTCATTGAATTGTTAGCAGCTTTGTAGCACAGACACTCTGAGTGTCCCTTATTTAGGCACTGTGACTGAGGATGTGGGGGAATTCATACAGAAAATGCTCTCAGAGATAGCTCTGGAAAACTAACCAAGTCATTGACTAATCAAGTCAGCACAAAGATTAGACAGTGGTTGTGAGTCCAAATTCTGGCTCTGCTCTCCCTAGTTATGAGAGCTGGGGGAAGATATCTACCTTTTCTGAGCCTCAGTTTCCTCTTAGAATGTTGGTGACACCTGTGATTCTTGTGAAGATTAAACAAGAATGTGCAAATACTTGGCCCCTGGTAGGCTGTCAGGATATGTTAAGTTTCTTTGCTTCCTCCTGACGGGTCCTGATGGGGAAGTAGGGATGGAGAATTTATGTGGTTATTCTGCAGATTCCAAAGGATGCCCTGCACAGAGGACTCTTCATGCATCTTAAATTGAGTGTAACAGTAAGTGCTAAAGCTCTTGACTGTATTTAATTTAGTTTTCCTTTTGCCCTCTGCAGGACAAAGTAGCCATGGAGAGTATGCCTCTGCTGGGTTTCACCATTGCCCCAGAAAAGGAAGAGGGCAGCAGTGAAGTAGGACCAATTTTTCACCTTTACCACAAGAAAACCCTATTTTATAGCTTCAAAGCGGAGGATACTAATTCAGCTGAGAGGTACCAAGAAAATTAATGCTTTATTTACATTGCTTCCCTCTCCAAACTAAATGAGTTGTTACCCAGGGGGTTAGCTTCGGTTCTTCTCCAGGCATCATATCAAGTAGGATTTGAACTGTAGCAGATAGCGGAACTACCTATTCCTGGTCAAAAGAATTTTTAGACTATTGTGATTCATTCATACAGACTTGCATTGATTGAGCAAGTTTTTGCACCGTGTTCCAGACCTCTTGCTAAGTCCAAGGAAACAAATGTGAAAATGGCATGGTCCTTGCCCTCAAACTAATAGTGATCAAGTTCAATCAGTTATAGGTTCTGTCGACAGAACTACAAAACCAAGTGTCCTCTTTCTTTCCTTTTACAGGTGGGTTGAGGCCATGGAAGATGCAAGTGTGTTATAGCAGTTATCAAGTATGTGGACTCAAAATAAACTCTTGGGTTGATATGTGGAGACTTCCAGAAGCTAATCCGTGTCTCAACTCATCTGGACACACATTTGGATTCAGCATGGGGCTTGACCTTTTTTTGCTGTAACTCCCTTTCTTTCACCTTCACAAGTGGAACCCTTTAGGAATATTTATGGACCTCTTCTTTTCTATCTCTGTGTTCTTCACCCCGTCATAAACCATTTCTTTAACCAGCAGTGAGTCAGGATTTAGTGACATGAAGACAGAGAGACCAGCAGAAAAGTGCATTTAGATAGGCAGGCTCTTTAGTACAAACCAGCTTTTACAATTTTTATTCATGGTAAATATTATCACCTTTCATGTTGATTTGGGTGCCTCAGATGAAAAGAGAAACAACCATAGAAAACAGCTACTCTCACTGAAAGCACTTTATTATTTTACTGAGCTACAACCTCCAGTTTTGTTTTCCATGTGATTTACTTAAGTAAATAACAGATGGAGTCCTGTGGACTAACCTGCCACCAGTTCTATAGCAATGGTGCATGTGAAATTGACCCATGGACACGTGGCCGTGGCTTGTCACTGCCTAAATGAGTGATGCTTGGAAGGCCCTCGGTATAGTGGAGGGGCCACTCGCCCTTGTAGGAAGAGAAGGTCTTTCCCATCACGTGACCTCTGCTGCCATAACTTATTGAAGGAGAGATTCATTCCTTCCCGCAGGAGTCCTCAACACTGCACCATGCTGGAAACTCAGCCGTTGGCAGATCCAGCCCTCCCCAGAGGTCACCGTAAACCCCTCTGAAGAGTCAAAGTCTACTTTAATTTATTGTGTGCCTTCCTGTGTTTACCCACACAGGAGCTGAAAATGTTACTTTTATGGAAACCTGTGCTTATTTTAGATATGGTGACCCTCAGCTGTATTACTGAAGCCTTTTTAGTTTTTGAAAGAGCTAGAAAGAGCAAACGAGATATAATCAGAGGTGAACTCGTGGTAGAGGTGAACTCGTGGTTTTAGCAGATGGCTCTGGACACAGAGGGAGCGCAAAAGTAGTGGCTTGAAGATATTCTCTGAATGTCTTGGGGCTAAATCATCTCCCGTTGATGACTTGCTCATTATGCTTGACAGTTTTTCACATAAAGCAAGGGGTGTGTGGGGGGTGGGATTCCTTGTTACACTCATTGCAATAAAAAACAATTGTATTATTTTCTGATAACCCATCCCCACCCTCCACCCTCCTGCTGCCCCTGTCCCCCCCCCCCCCAAAAAAAAGCATTTGCGACAAACCTTTTGTAAAAAGCACCATCTTAAGGAGTTATTTACATTAAATATTTTCAGGGGAAAGTTTTTCTAGTTTGCAATTCTTTTAAAAATGTTTGCATTAGACATTTAATTTGTGATTCAACCTAACAAATTTAGGTAGGCCTCTTAAATTTTTGAGGGCTTAATTCTAATTGAATCATTTTCATCATTAAATGTATTTAAATGAGCCTATTAGACCCTCTGAACTTTTAAAAAGCACAGCAAGACCTCAGTACCAGGCTGTGGGAGTTTCCCCCCACTTGTCATGCACGGCCCTGCATTGTCAGTTTATGAGCACCAGACAGGATTAATGTGCCTGAAAGTCTTTTCAAGGCCCCTTTCACTTTATAATATCCCATGTTTGATACTCTGTAAAAAAAAAAAAAAAAAAGGTTATAGTGCTTTCATTTCTTAGTGAATGTTACCTTAAAAGACCATCTGGATTATAAGTAAAACATCTGAATGGGTTTTATGAAAGGAAACCAAGAAGGGCCACCAAGTCCTCCCAGCCCGTTTTTACTGGGCAAGGCTTCATGTGTTTTACTGGATCTTTTTTTCACATGTCCTTCCCTTGGTTCTTTGTGAATGCATTTCTGGCTAATTTCTACTGGCTGACTTTGCTTGTTGCACCTCCCTTACCTTCCTTATCATCCAGCCCATTTCACACAGTTGTGTCATTCATCTCTGTCAGGGGCTCCTGCCCTGAGTCATGTGGATGGTGCTGTAGCATCTTCTCTGAAGCTCTTCCCAAAGGCTGGAGAAGGGATGGCTTGACACCATGGAGATGCTTCCTGAAGACTTCCCCTCTGTCTGCTTTGCTCCTGTGCTTCCTGGGCTCACAGTAGCCCCCTGCTCACTCCTCCAGCAGAGACTACAGTGATCAGGAGGAAGCAGGCTGGACTGTGCCAATGCGTGGCCCAGGAATTAGGAAACACAGGCCCTGGGCAAGTGACTCACTTCCCTAGCTCTGAGCCTTAGTTTCTTCACCTGTGAACTGGAGACTATTCCCGTGTCTCTCCAAGGGTTGAGGTGGTAAGGCTCAGTGAATGTTTGTGAAAGTGGTCTGAAAAACAAACTGAATGAGTGGATTAGGTATTATTATAAAAAGTAAAAATAAAACCACAGGTCCTGTTCTCTTACAAAAAACAAACAAACAAACACAAAAAGACCTTCCTTCCTAACTATGAAAATGGAAGGGAGGAGAAACAAGGCCTGGAAAGGGTCTGGCACAATTAGGTTCTTTTTCCCTTCTGTTGTTTTAATTACCTCCCCCAGAGCTCTTCCCATGTGGATCAGAGGCTTCTGCGGGTTGGCCTCTGCCTGCTTTGCAAAATTAATAAAACTAGATAAAATTAGGATTTTACTGAAAGCAAGCATCACTTATTTGACATTACAGTGGCTTTGAACTATCTCTGCAGACTTTGTTTTTCCATCTGGATTGATCTTGATAAATAGAACTCTTTATTATTACTAACACAATGCACACTAGAAACAAAATACAGTACTATCAGTGGACATCGAGGTCCTAATAATTAATCAGAAATGTGATCTTGAGATTTTCTGGTCAGGCTGACTGAATGACCAGTTCATTTTCAAGTGCAGTCTGAGTAGAGGTGTGCAGTGAGGGGGCTTATGCTAAATACCCCCAGCTGATATGCTAAATACTCAGTCTTCAGTGACAGAGGCATAACATGGTTAGTTAGTGTTCCTTCATGTTAGTTGGAGTTCATCTTATCACTGCTAAAAATGGCCTGAAGAGTTCATTGAGGCTTCTGATCATCCAAGCTCATGAATAAGACGCTCCAGGGTGCCAGTCCCTCACAGAATCTTTGGATAATTGTCAAAATGTGGCAGAGCCATCTTCAAAACTCCAGAAAACAGAGGGTTGAAGTTTCTGGGTGAATGCCAGATCAAGAAAACACAAGTTAAAAAAAAAAACTGTAGGAGAAGCTCTTGGTGCCCTTGCTGGTCCCTTTCCCACCCCCTCCGCAGCAAAGTTTGGAGTCAGCCTGCATTCCCATCATGGGTCCTTGGCCCTGTTTTGGAGGGAGCAGAGTAACCTTTTGATGCACATAGTGGGGTGCCTGTATGTTGGTGCCAATCTATCGGGTGGCAGACTAGAGGACTGGGCCAGGAATCTCATCTCTGCTTACCCTCCCAGGATTTGCCCTGCAGGCAGAAGCAGCTTGCTGGCAGCTAAAGCAGTATAAGAAACAATTAAGTTGAAGTGGCACGGGACAAAAGAGTATCCATCTAAGAAATAGACTACAGCAACTCTTTCTACCACCCCCCCATCCCCCCACCCCCACACACACACTTCTCTACTTTCAGGGCAGTCTATCTCATAGGAAGTAGAGCTGATATTCAAATTCCTGTTGGCCAGGGAATTCCTACGGCCAGGAGCAAGCACAAGACCAAGACAAGACCCAGGCTCAGCTCAGAAAAGACAGACAGGACCCTGTACTTTACTGTCACTGCTGGCTGCTCTTGATAGGAGGGCTAAATTCTGAAGGACAGCACCAAACCAAGCAAAACCAATTTGCAAAGACTGTGACAGGTGGAGTTTTTGGTTTTTTTCTGCTGTGGTTTGTTTTTGTTTGCTCCTGACACTCCAGGAAATCTTTGTCATATCACTAGCTGTATACAAACTTAAGGAACAGAGAGCTCAGGGACTAAGTCCCAGAATTAACACACTAAAATATACAGTGTGTGACAAGCCATTCCAAGACAAACAGAAATGATGGTCCATCCAAAGGAAAAAGGTAAAAGTCCAAAAACCATAAAGAAAGAAAACCAGACTTCGGACACACTGGACAAAGATTAGTTTTTAACTTTTGTTTATTGTATAATATAACATATATACAAAGCAAAGAAAGAAAAAAGCAATAGTTTTCAAAGCACTCTTCAACAAGTAGTTACAGGACAAATCCCAGAGTTTGTCGTAAGCTACCATCATCATCTCAGATTTTTCCTTTCTAGCTGCTCCAGAACATTGGACGCCAGAAGGAATAAATTTTTTTTTATCATCACAATTGACTTTTTTTTTCTTTTTGTGAAAAAATAACATATATACAAAAAAGCAATAAATTTCAAAGCACAGCACAACAATTAGTTGTAGAACAGGTTTCCGAGTTTGGTATGGGTTACAGTTCCACAATTTTCAGCTTTAATTTCTAGCTTCTCTAAGATAAGGAGACTAAAAGAAATATCAATACAATGATTCAGCAATCATACTTGTTTGTTAAACCCTACCTTCTCTGTATATTTCCACCATCACCTTTGGTCTCTCTATCCCACTCTTTAGGAGTATTTGGGCTATGACTATTCTAACTTTTTCCTGTTGGGAGAGGCTGTCAGTAATATGGGGTACGGAGATGGAACTAGCTGATGTTCTGGAGAGGCTGGCCCCTCTAGGTTTCAGGACTTACCTGGTCCAGAGACCCATCTGGAGGTTACAGGTTTCTAGAGAGTTACCCTAGTGCATGGAACCTTTGTAGAATCTTCTGTATTGCCCTAGGTGTTCTTTAGGATTGGCTGGAATGGTTTTGGTTGGAGTTTGGCAAGCTATGTAAGTAGCAGTGCCTAACTGCAGCTTTAAGAAGAGTGACTTCCAGAGTAGTCTCTCGACACTATTTGAACTCTCTCAGCCACTGATACCTTATTTGTTACACTTCTTTTCGTCAGGATGGCATTGTTGATCTCAAAGCACCAGGGCCAGACCCATCCCTGGGAGTCATCTCCCATGCCGCCAGGGAGACATTCACCCCTGGATGTCATGCCCCATGTAGGGGAGAGGGCAACGATTTCACTTGCAGAGTTGGGCTTAGAGAGAGTGAGACCACATCTGAGCAACAAAAGAGGTCCTCCAGAAGTGACTCTTGGGCATACCTATGGTAGGCTAAGCTTCTCTGCTACATACATAAACTTCATAAGAGAAAAGCCTCAAGGCTATTGTTTAATTAGCTAATTAAAAACTAATGTTTGGCACATATCAGGGGTTCTCTGGTGGTAAAGTTTAATAGTTCCATATTCTTTCTCCCATCCTTCAAGGGACCTTGCCAATACTTTTTGATTATCTGTTTAATATATGCTGGGATGTATCCAGGCATTACATTAAGCTTTACAGGATTAAGGGACCTCATTCTTATTCTGGGCTCCCTGTGTTAAGATTGTTTAGATGAGCTATCCAAACAGGCTGAGTTAGATTATGTGCTACAGAAAATTTAGGTTCCAGACAGAACAAACCTTTCTTCCTTTGGTCTCAAAGAGTAAGTGAGGTTCTAAAATGTAGACAATGTCTTCCTTACCCCTGTGTTCTGAATTACCTTAATCCGACCTGATTGGCTTTATTCTTATCTCTAAATACCAGGTTATACATTTACAAAAGAGTCTCTCAAAATCCAGACATAATAATGAACACTGGACTAAATGTGACTGCTATGAGAGCTTACAATCTAGGCCTCTATTTTCTTATAAGCATTTTCTGAAGGAGACAACACAATAATTGCTCTTTTGTTTCTGGCTTATTTTGCCTCACCAAATTCGACAAAGATTTTTTTTAAAAGTTACCTTCATCAATAAGCCAAGCCCTTGATCTTGAGGCTTGCTCTTCTGAAGCTTACTTATTTAGCAGAGAAGCTAAACCTACCTATAGGTATGTCTAAGAGTTACTCCTGGAGAACCTCTTTTGTTGCTCAGATGTGGCCTCACTCTCTCTAAGCTCAACTCTGCAAGTGAAATCACTGTCCTCTCCCCTACGTGGGACATGACATCCATGGGTGAATCCCTGGCGGTGTGGGAGATGACTCCCAGGGATGAGTCTAGCCCGGGCACCGTGGCATCAACAATGCCATCCTGATCAATATACACATTATGGGAATCCCAGAAGGAGAAGAAAGAGAGAAAGTAGCAATAGGAATAGTCAAAGGCACAATGGCAGAGAATCTGCCATATTTAATGAAACACATGGATATACACATTCAAGAAGCCCAGTGAACTCTAAGCAAGACAAACTTGAAGAAAACCATGCCCAAACACATAGTAGTCAAATTGTCAAATGTCAAAGACAAGGAGAGAGTTCTGAAACTGCAGGAGAAAAGCATCATGTTATGTATAAGGGAATCTCAATAAGATAATAAGAGTAAGTGCTGATTTCTCATCAGAAACCATAGAAGCAAGAAGGCAATGGGATGAAGTATTTTAAATGCAGAGTGAAAACAATTGCCAACCAAGAATTTTATACCTGGTGAGACTGTTTTTCAAAAGTAAGGGAGAGATCAAGACATTCCCAGGTGAGTAAGAGTTGAAGGACTTCATCACCACTTAGACCTGCCCTATAAGCAATGCTACAGGGAGTCCTTTAGACCTGAAAGGAAAGGACACTGGACAGTGGATCAAAGGGGCATAAAGAAATAAAAACCTCTAGTAAAGGTAACCATATGGATAATGAGAAATGCTAGTAATAGTGTATTTTATCTTTGTATGTAACTCCACTTTTTGCCTCTTACAGGATCTAAAAAGCAAAAGCATGCAAAATAAAGAGAAATCTATGGTTCTGGGATATAATATATAAAGACATAGTTTGTAACAAGAACAAGAAAAAAGGAGGATGGAGGGGTATAGGAACAGCATATATGTATGCTATTGAAGTTAAGTTGGCATCAAACAAATGTAAATGTTACATATTTAGGATGTTGAATTTTAGCCTATGGTAACCCACAGAAAAAAATACATGAAAAATGTATACAGAAAGAAATGAGAATAAGCTCAAAGTAGTACAATATAGAAAATAAAATATATATGAAAGTACGCATTAAGAGGAGAACTGAGGGACAAAAAAAGGTATGTTTACAAAGACCAAATATCAAAATGGCAGAATAAAATCCTGCATTATTAATTCAGTTACTGAAAATGTACATGGATTAAATTCTCCAGTCAAAAGGAGAATAGATTTTAAAAATCCAACTATATGCTGTTTATAAGAGATTCACCTTAAATTCAAAGATTAAAGTAGGTTGAAAGTGAAAGGATGGAAAATATATACCAATCAAATAGTAATCAAGAGAGAACTGGGGTAGCTATATTAACATCAGATAAAATAGACTTTAAGTCAAAAAAAAAGTTAAAAGGGACAAAGAAGGTTAGTATATACTGATAAAGGGATTAATTCAACAAGAAGACAACAATTATAAATATACATGCAACTAATGTATATGAATGTACATTATGTATACTTTATAAAGTATATGAAGCAAATATTGGCAGCTTTGAAGGGAGAAGTAGATGGTTCTATATGAATATAGGAGACAAATATACCACTTTCAATAATGGGTAGAACTTCTAGACAGAAGATAATAAGGAAATACAAAACATGAATGATACTATAAACCAATTAGATTAAACACAGATATACTTCACCCAAGAGTAGCAGAACTGTACATGGTTCCCTAGTACACATGGATTATTACAGGTTAAACCATATGGTTAGGTCACAAAACTAGTCTCTATAAAGTCAAAGTAGTAAAATCATACAATTATCATCTCCAGCCACAATGGCATGAAGCTAAAAATTAAATAACAGAACTGGAAAATTAACAAATATGTGGAAATTAACACACTTTTAAAGCAACCAATGGGTCAGAGTAGAAATCACTAGGGCAATTATGAAATACGTTGAGGAAAATGAAAATGAAAATATACTGTGCCAAAACTGATGGGAAGTAGCAATGGCAGTGCTGAAAGGGAAATTTATAGCTATATATATGTACATTAAAAAAGAAAGACCTCACATCACAGAATTAACCTCACAATGGGAGGATCTAGAAAAAGAAGAGCTTTAACTACACCCAAAGCAAACAGGAGGGAGGAGGAAATAACAAAGAGTAGAGCAAAAGAATTTTAAAAAATTGAATTAATAAAACCCAAAGTTAATTATTTTTAAAGATCAGTAAAATCAACAAAACTTTAGCTACCCAAAGAAAAAATGACAATACAAATAACAAAAATTAGAAATGAAATGGGTAACATTACTTCCAAACCCACAGAACAGAAAGGTCTATGAGTAACTGTACACTAGCAAACTAGGTAACCTAGAAGAAATTGACAAACTCAGAAACACACTAAATACCTACACTGACTCCAAGAAGTAAAAGAAAACCTCAGCAGACCAATAACAAAGATATGGATCAATAATTTTTTTTTTTCTTTTAGCAGCATTTATTGCCATGTACTCTGCCTGGCTCAGTATTGGGCATGAAGAAAACACCTCAGGGTAAGAGGCAGTGCCCTCCCTGGAAAGAGTTCAGCCTCGTGGGGGAGCTGAGCAAGGTACAGAAGCCTCACACTCAAGGGGCTGCCCTGCATTTGACAGAAGTGGACTTTGGGTCAGGGAAGGCTTCCTGGAGGAAGAGGCGGTGGTATGGGCTTGGACCAAGCCTCAGGCCCCCAGGAAGCCCTGAAAGGACATGTGCTTGGGTCTGCCCACAGGACGGAGGCTGATGGAAAGTCCTACGTGAAGTACCAGGTCATTGGTAAGAACCATGTGGCAGTGCCGACGTACTTCTTCAAGGTGCTGATCCTGGAGGCAGCAGGTGGGCAGATTGAGCTCCACTCCTATGTGATGCCCAACGCACCTGTGGACAAGGCAATCCCACTGGAGCGCTTCCTGGTGCCCATTGAGAGCATCGAGAGGGCCTCAGGGCTGCTTTTTGTGCCAAACATCCTGGCGCGAGCAGGCAATGTCAAGGCCATCACTGCTGGTAGCAAGTGAGGGAGGCAGCAAGTTATTTTTGAGACAGGTCTTGGCTATGTCTGTCCCAGATGTCTTGTAGGAACCCCTGGCTTCAACGCTGCTGTTTCAGTTTCTTGGGCCAGAGAGAACCTTCAGCTGGGCCTGGCACCTGCCTGGGTGAGGCCAGGCTGCAGGGCAGACAGGGAGATGAGGATGGCTTCCTCAGTGCGGATAGTGCGGCTGCCTTGGTTAGGGCAGGTGTTGATGTACAGGTCGAACAGGACACTGGGTTCAGCCACCTCCAAGTTGGGATCGGCTTCACAAGTGAATTTTACCAAACATTTCAAGAAGAATTAACATAAATCCCACTCAAAAATCTCCATAAAATTGAAGAGGAGGAAACATTTCCTAACTCATTCTATGAAGTCAATATTCTAATATCAAATCCAGAAAAAGATACCACAATAAAGAACATTACAGATCAATATCCTTATGAATATAGATGCAAAAAAAAAAATCCTCAACAAAATATTTGCACACTGAACCCAAATGCATATTAAAATCCCACCATGATCAAGTGGGATTTATGCTAGGTATGAAAGGATCATCATAAGAAAATCAATTAATGTAATATACATAAATGGAATGGGGGGGAATGATCATCTCAATTGACACAAACATTAGTTGTCAAAATCCAGCAGCCCTTCTTGATTAAACCCACAGCTAACATCATACTCAATGCTGAAAGAGTTAAATCTTCCCTCTAAGTTGAGGAACTAGATAAGGATGACCTCCGTCGCCACTGTTTTTCAACATTGTATTGGAAATGCTAGCCAGAGCAATTAAGCAAGAAAAGGAAAAGACGTGAATTGGAAAAGAAAAAGTAAATTTCCCTACTTGGAGATGACATGATCCTATACTTAGAAAGCCCTGAAAAATCCGTAACAAAGTTATTACAGCTAATAAATTCAGCAAAGTGGTGGAGTAAAAGAGCAACACACACACACACGATCAGTAATATTTCTGTGCACTGATAACGAAGACTGTGAAGAGGAAATCAAGAAAAATAATCCATTTACAACAGTAACTAAAAGAATCATCTCTCTAGAAATAAATCTAACCAAGGATGTAAAGGACTCGTACACTGTAGAAAACTATAAAACACTGCTAAAGGAAATCAAAGATCTAAATAAATGGAATGTTAAAGGATCAGAAGACTAAATATTGTTAAGATGCTGTTTTAGTTTGCTAATGCTGTTGGAATGCAATATACCATAAATGGATTGGCTTTTGTATGTAAAGGGGGCTTATTGAGTTACAAGTTTATAGTTCTAAGGCCATAAAAATGTCCAAACAAAGGCATCCAGAGGTAGATATCTTGACTCAAGAAAGGCCAGTGGCATCCAGAACACCTTTGTCAGCTGGCATCTGCTGGTCCTTTGATTTCGGGTTTCAAACAGCTTCCCTTGGGGTATTTTTCCACATCTCCAAATGTCTCTGGGTCGGCTCTAAAATTTTTCCGGAATGATTTTTTTTCCAGAAGGGTCCCAGTATGTAGATTAAGGTCCACCTTGAATGGGTGGAGACACATCTCCATGGAAAGCACCTAGTCAAAAGGTCCCACCCACAATTGGGTGGGCCACATCTCCATGGAAACAACTTAATCAAAAAGATCCCACCCAAGCAATAGGAATGTCCCAGGTATAGGTTAGGATTGAAAGAACATGGCTTTTCTGGGGTACACAACCTCTCAAACCAGCACAGACATCAATTTACCCAAAGCAATTTACTGATTGAATGCAATCCTAATCAAACTTCCAACAGCCTTCTTTGGAGAGTTAAATTTATATGAAAGGGTAAGGGACCGTAAATAGCCAAAAACATCTTGAAAAAGAATGAAATTGGAGGACTCACACCTCCCAATTTTAAAACATATTACAAAACAACAATAATTAAAACAGCATGGTACTGGCACAAGAACAGACATATAGACCAACGGAATCAAACTGAGAGTTCAGAAATAAACCCTCACATCTGTAGCCAACTGATTTTTGACAAGGGTGCCGAGTCCATTCAATAAAGAATAGTTTCTTTAATACATAGTGCTGGGAAAACTGGATATCCATATGTAAAAGAATGAAGGTGGATCCCTACCTCACACCATATAGCAAAAATCAACTCAAAATGGATCAAAGACCTAAATGCAAGAAATAAAACTACAAAACTTCTAGAAGAAAACATAGGGAAGCATCTTCAGAACCTTGAATTAGGCAATGGTTTCTTACACTTTACACCAAAAGCATAAGCAATAAAGGAAAAAACAATTAGGACATCATCAAATTTAAAAACTTTTGTGCACTGAAGGGTTTCAACATGAAAATAAAGACAACCTTCAGAGTGGGAGAAAATACTTGGAAACCACCTAAGTGATAAGGCTTTAGTATCCAGAATATAAAAAGAACTCCTATAACTCAACAACGAAATGATAACCCAATAAAAATAAGTGAACAAATGAGAAAATAGAGAGTTCTCCAAAGAAGATACACAATGGCCAATAACCACATGAAAAGATGCTCAGCATCATAAGTCATTAGGGAAATGCAAATCAAAATCATAATAAGATGCCATTTCACAACCACTGGAATGGTTGCTATTTAAAATAATAATAATAAGCATTAGAGAGGATGTGGAGAAATAGAAATGCTCATTCATTACTAGTGGGATTGTAACATGGTACAGCCACTGTGGAACCCAGTTTGGTGGTTCTTCAGAAAGTTTAGAATTACCATATGAACTGACAAGCCCACTTCTAGGTATCTACCCAAAAGAAATGAAGCAGGGACTCAAGCAGGTATGTTCACATTGATGTTGATAGTGGCATTATTCACAATTACCTAAAGATGGAAGAAACTTGTGTCCATCAACAGATGAATAAACAAAATGTGGTATTTTGATACAATGTATTCACCTCTAAAAAGGAATGAAACTATAACAAGGAATGAAATTGTGATGCAAAATGGATGAACCTTGAAGACATCAAGTTGAGTGAAACAACCAAGTCATTAAAAAGATACTGTACCATCTCACTGATATGAAATAATGAGTATATGCAAATTCACAGTCAGAAACTAGAACACAGGTAACCAGAGGCTAGGATGGGAGTAGGGAATGGGGAGTTAATGCTTAATGAGTACAGTTTCTGTTTGAGGTGATGGAAACGTTTGGTAATCAATGGTGGTGATGGTAACAACATTGTGAATGTAAATAACACTACTGGACTTATATATTTGAATGTGGTTAAAAGGGGGAAATATTAGGGTACATATATAGGTAACTAGAATAAAATTTTAAAAAAGTAAGCTGGAAAAAAATTCATCTAGTCCAACCTTAGTGTCATCACTGAAAACAAGTGATGGAACTTTTCCAGTGATGACTAGAACACAGGCCATAAAAGCTGCGAGTGGTTGAACTAAGCCAGGAACCCAGGTTTCTTTCTGCTACCAGACAGGGTTAACAACGTACTAGAATATTCTTCTGTTAATTGATTCAGCCTTTGTTTTATGACTTCAGCAGCAAGTAACAGGAAACCAACCTCAAACTAGTATAAACGATAAGGAAACTAGCTCAACAAAAGGCAGTTCAAAAGCAAGGCAGTTTCTGGGTTAGACAGTATCCCGAAGGACCAAGTTCTTTGGGTTTCTCTGACCTGCTGTCCATAGTGTCAGCCTGAATTCAGAGCTGATTCCCAAGAAGTTGCTCCATGAGCACCACTGATGGTTGGGGCTAGAGGCATCCCTGTTCACATCCACCAAGAAGGGGAGATTGGCTTCCTATAGTTTGCTCTTTCTCAGAATCATCCTGCAATCTTCACCTCCTACCCCCATCTTCCAGGTTCACAACTTATTTCTGCCCATCCCTGAACCAGTCACAGGAAATTGGTCACTGTAACTGGCACAGACCAATCAACAGGGGTGGGGTGGTACTGGAGATTCACCCACAATGCCCACTCTCTGGATCAAATCTTCTGAAAAGAATACTATGTTTTGAATTAACATAGTGTAAGGGCTGTGTGCCTCGCCATGGATTTGGAAGATGATAGGTGCTAAAATGCTTACAGGGCATAAAGTATCAGTGGCAGAGAGAGTTCAAATAGAGTTGAGAGGTTACTCTGGAGGTTGCTCTTACACAAGCTTAGTTAGAGATTGCTACCTATCATAACTTGCCAAAACCCAACCAAAACCATTCCAGCCAATCCTAAAGAACACCTAGGGCAATACATAAGATTCTACAAAGGTTCCATGCACTAGAGTAACTTTCCAGAAACCTACAACCTCCAGATGGGTCCCTGGACCAGATGAGTCCTGAAACCTAGCCCAGCCTCTCCAGAACATCAGCTAGTTCCATCTCCGTACCCCATAGTATGGGCAGCACCTTCCAACATGAAAAAGTTAGAATGGCCATAGCCCAAATACTCGTGAAGAGTGGGATAGAGAGACCAAAGGTGATGGTGGAGTTACACAGAGAAGGTAGGGTTTAATGAACAAACAATACCTACAGGGCAATTCATAATATGGTAATTATTTACATTTATTATATGCTCATGAAACATGAAGTGATATTGGGGAGGCTGATTTGATGTTATTGATCTTTTAAGCTCCTAGTCAAACATCATTGTTAAATCAGCAGCCAAACAATGCCGACCTCTCTCAAACTCTCAGACCTTAATATGATCATTAGCAACAAAAAATAGCAAATATCTGTGCACAAAGTGCTATAACTAAGTACCTTAACCTTGTTATTTCATCTAACAGTGTGCTGAAGTGAGTTCTATCATTGTCCCCATTATACAGAGGAGGAAATCTGTCATTAGAAACCTTGGCCAGGGTCATATTCACAACTGGTAAAGCACAGATTAATAGCCAAACTTACTCTTTTTTCTTTGATATTTATTTAATTTTTTAATCGTGAAATATATATACCAAAAAATAATAATTTTCAAAGTGCATTTTTTTGTGTGTGTATGTATGGTTTTTTTAATTAATTAACAGAAAAAAAAGAAATTAACCCAACATTTAGAAATCATACCATTCTACATATGCAATCAGTAATTCTTAACATCATCACATAGATGCATGATCATCGTTTCTTAGTACATTTGCATCGGTTTAGAGGAACTAGCAACACAACAGAAAAAGATATAAAATGTTAATATAGAGAAAAGAAATAAAAGTAATAATAATAGTAAAAAAAAAAACCTATAGTTCAGATGCAGCTTCATTCAGTGTTTTAACATGATTACTTTACACTTAGGTATTATTGTGCTGTCCATTTTTGAGTTTTTGTATCTAGTCCTGTTGCACAGTCTGTATCCCTTCAGCTCCAATTACCCATTATCTTACCCTGTTTCTAACTCCTGCTGGACTCTGTTACCAATGACATATTCCAAGTTTATTCTCGAATGTCCGTTCACATCAGTGGGACCATACAGTATTTGTCCTTTAGTTTTTGGCTGGACTCACTCAGCATAATGTTCTCTAGGTCCATCCATGTTATTACATGCTTCATAAGTTTATCTTGTCTTAAAGCTGCATAATATTCCATCGTATGTATATACCACAGTTTGTTTAGCCATTCTTCTGTTGATGGACATTTTGGCTGTTTCAAAGTGCATTTTAAATGTAATTACAGTATAGATTTCAGAGTTTGGTATGGGTTACTATTCCACATTTTCAGGTTTTTTCCTTCTAGCTGCTCCTAAACACTGGAAGCTAAAAAACACATCAGTATAATTCAGCAATCATACTTGTTTTTTAAGTCCTATCTTCTCTGCTATAATTACTCCTTCTCCCTTAATCCTACTCCCAATTTATAGGGGTCTTTGGTCTAAAGACCCCATTCTAACCTTTTCATGTTAAAAAAGGTGTCAACAAAATAGGGCAGGGAGATGTAATTAGTTGTTACTATAGGAGAGACTGGCCCCGCTGGGTTTCAGGAGTTATCTCGCTCAGGAACCCTTTCGAGGTTATAGGTTTCAGGAAAGTAAACTTAGTACATAAAACTTCTGTAGAGTCTCAGAGCCCTAGGTGTTCTTCAGGGTTAAAAGGAATGATGTTTGTTGGAGTTTGACAAACCATGGCAATTAGCAGTATCTAGCTGAAGCTTACATAATAGTAGCCTCCAGAATAGCCTCTCAACTCCATTTTAACTCTTTCAGCCCTGATACCTTACTTTTTTTTACATTTCTTTTCCCCCTTTTATTCTGGAAGGCACTGTCAATCCCTTAGTGCCAGGGCCAGGCTCATCCCTGGATGTTATGTCCCACATAGTGGGGAGGGTAATAATTATCCTTGCACATTTGGGCTTCTCTGAGCAACCAAAAAAGTTTCCTGGAAGCAACTCCTAGGCATAATTATAGGTAGTCCCAGCTTCTCCACTACAGAAATGAGTTTCATAAGGGCAAGCCTCAAAATCAATGGCTTGGCCTATTTTCTTGGGAGTCTCTAATGTTTGAGAGAGTACCAGGGATTTCCCAGATGAGAAAATTTTTTATTTCCATATTTTTTCTCCAGTCCTTCAAGGGACTCTACCAATAATTTTAAATTATCAGCTCACCTAGTCTGAGATGTCTCCAACTATTACATTAAGCTATACAGAATTACAAGGCCTTGTTCCCATTCTGGGTTCCATGTGTTTGGGTTGTTTAAATGAGCTATCCTGAGAGGTTGATTTAGATTGTGTGTTACAGAAAATTTAGGTTCTAGACACAATAAACCTCTCTGCCTTTAGTCTCATACAGTAGGTGAAGCTCTAGAGTACATACACTATTATCTTTTGCCCTGTATTCTGATTTACTTTACTCCCAACCAGATTGGCTTCATTTTTATCTCTAATTGAAGGCTGATCTCTTTTTTGGTTACTTTAACAGTTATTTTATGTAGCAATGCTGACTTTCAGAGCTGAGAATTCCAGCTCTGAATGTTAGGTGTCATAGAGGCACTCAAAGTTCCAGGGAAATACCAGTTTATACACATATAGCTGTGTCTCAGAATCTAGAAATGCACTTAAAATTTCAGAGTAAGTATGTGGCTGCTATAAGAGCTTACAATCTAGACTCCAATTTTCTTATAAGTATTTTCTGAAAGATACTATAGCATATTTGTTCTTTTGCTTCTGGCTTATTTTACACAGCATATTGTCCCCAAGGTTTCTTCAGTTTGTTGTGTGACTTATGATGTCATTCCTTTTTGAAGCCGTTCAGTATTCCATCACAGTTCGCCTTTCAGCTTCTCAGTCATTGTACCCTTCCGCCCCTCCATCCACTGGACATCTTGGATAATGCCCAAAATAAACAAGCCATATCTACGGTGTCCTCAGTTGGTTGTACAATCAATAGCACTCCCAATTTTAGACAATTTTCTGGTCCAAAGAGACAAAGAACTGATAAACACAGCCTCACCAAATATCAAATCAAAACCTCCCCTAATCTCTTGTCCCTCCTCCCGTTATTTACCCCTGGTGTTGCTGTGGTACTGTTGCTGTCTTCTTGTAAAACTATAGACCATAGCATGCAATATTAGTTTCCCCCCTGTTCCCCTCTATTACTGACTCTTTGTACAAGATCAAACCTTTGAAGTTCATGCAAGAACTTCTTTATAACTGCTGAGTAATCGGTGGGATGCATGGCACTATACATCCCCTTTCAATCATATTCACCTTCCATATGGCAATGTTACTTATAAGCCTACTAATTAGCTACCATCACTTCTATCCATTCCCTTACATGAAGTTCAAGCTCGTTGGGTAATCTTTCCCGTCTGTGTAACTCTAGGTCCCTGTTCTAGTTTGCTAGCTGCCGGAATGCAACACACCAGAGATGGATTGGCTTTTAATAAAAGGGGACTTATTTTGTTAGTTCTTTAGAGGAGAGACAGCTAACTTTCAACTGAGGTTCTTTCTTACATGGGAAGGCACAGGGTGGTCTCAGCTAGCCTTCTCTCCAGGTCTCTGGGTTCCAACAACTAATATTGCATGCTATGGCCTATAGTAAGCAGGAAGACAGCAACAGTACCACAGCAATACCAGGGGTAAATAACGGGAGGAGGGACGAGATTAGGGGAGGTTTTGATTTGATATTTGGTGAGGCTGTGTTAATCAGTTCTTTGGACCAGAAAATTGTCCAAAATTGGGAGTGCTATTGATTGTACAACCAAGTGAGGACACGTAGACATGGCTTGTTTATTTTGGGCACAGGGTGGTCTCTGCTGGCCTTCTCTCCAGGTCTCTGGGTTCCAACCCTTCCCCGGGGTAATCTCTTTCTGCATCTCCAAAGGCCTGGGCTGAGCTGTGAGTGCTGAGATGAGGTATGCTGAGCTGCTTGGGCTGTGCTACGTTGAAGTCTCTCATTTAAACACCAGCCAATTAAATCAAGCATGATTCATTGCAGCAGGCACACCTAGCCAACTGCAGATGTAATCAGCAGCAAATGAGGTTCACATGCTATTGGCTTATGTCCACAGCAATAGAACTAGGTACCTTCACCTGGCCAACCTAACTACCACTGAAGGTAATGGTTAACATATCACATCTATGATAGTTTACAAGAAGACTTATATGGGGAAGGAAGCCATCTTACCCTTGCCACACCAGTTCTAGGAGGGAGAATGTGTTCAGTGAACATTTTCTGATTCTTGGGTGACTCCACCACGGCTTCTCTTCACAGCATCCCAAAGGAGAGGGATCTTCAGAAACTAAATCAAGCCAATGAAATGAACGCACAGCCCAGAGCCAGTGGTGATCAGAAGCCACAGTAGCTGTCTGGGGTGATTTCATAAATTTGCAATACACTACAGCTAGAACAAGGACCATTACCATACCAGCCAGTCGGAGTGGAGGTGAAGAGCCAGCCTTGGGGACTGCAGCGTCGGTTCAAACCCCCTGTCTGCAGCCTGAGGCTGTCAGACCTAAATTGAGTTCATTTCCTGTACACAAACTTGGCCGAGGGTTCCTCTGCAGTGGCTCAGACCTCTCCTCCTGGGATTTCCCTCCTTATAGTCTATCTAGTTTTCATAGATGCGTCAGGAGATTATGCAGACAGGTTGGGAATTGGGGTTAAAGGTATCTGGGAAGGTTTTGTAGAAGAGGTGGCTGCCCCTTGAAAAATGAGTACAAACTTAGTTAAGTCATCGGTAGTAATCTCAACTGGGTTGTCAGACTGAGAGACTGTGGGAGAAGTGCCAATTTTCAAGACATAGCCATAGTGTATATTCAGATCCTTGGCTGAATAAGACCCAAGAGTGTCTGAAAATGGTGTCCTAAGGCATGAGAGAGCTGCAATTACTATACAGACAAGATGGCAAGACACCTTTTAGCATCTGACACCATGCCAGACTTTATAGGAGAAATGTATGGCTGTTCTAGTTTGCTAGCTGCCAGAATGCAATAATACCAGAAACGGAATGGCTTTTAAAAGGGGGAATTTAATGAGTTGCTAGTTTACAGTTCCAAGGCCAAGAAAATATCCCAATTAAAACAAGTCCATAGACATGTCCAATTTAAGGCATCTGGGGAACGATACCTTGGTTCAAGGCCAACGACATTCAACATTTCTCTCAGCTGGAAGGGCACATGGTGAACATGGCGGCGTCTGCTGGCTTTCTTGTGGCTCTACCAAAAAGGGACTCTCTCCAAAATGTTTCCTCTTTTAAAGGATTCCAGCAAGCAACTCCACCCTCAGTGGGTGGAGACACACCTCCATGGAAATCATCTAATCAAAAGTTACCACCCACAATTGGGTGGATCACATCTTCACAGAAACCATCAAGATGCTCCCACCCAGCAATATTGAATGAGGATCAAAGGGCATGGCTTTTCTAGGGTCCACCACAGATTCAGACCGGCACAATGGCCAAGGTAGAAAATACTGGGGGGGGGGGGGGGGGGGGGGGGGGGTTGGGACCAGTCTAACTGCTGGCTTAGACACAGGACTACTGCAAAGACAGTGCCCTGCTAGAAAAAATGTCTGCTTCCGCAGAACTGGAGAAGATTAACAACCCTGTGAACATACTCATAATATCCTGGTGATCAGTGAGAGATTCTGCAGAAAGAGTGCCTTATATGGCTCTTCCTCTATGGATAATCAGATGTTGTCAAATAGGAAGGGGTATTTTACAGAATGAAAACAAGCCTCATTTTCATTCTCTACCTTCATCACCTTTATGTGTGATCTTAGAGAGGTAGTGGGAGAGGCTGTACTTCCGAAAGAGATGCTTTTAGGAAATAAAATCTATATTAAGAGAGCATTATAAGCAATTTATTTTTATTTTTTAATTTTTATTGACAAATTTTCACCACATACAGTCTATACATGGTGTTCAAGTTTGCTAGCTGCTGGAATACAATGTACCAGAAACAGAATGGCTTTTAAAAACGGGAGTTTAATAAGTTACAAGTTTACAGTTCTAAGGCCATGGAAATGTCCCAATTAAAACAAATCTGTAGAAATGTTTGATCTGAGATATCCAGGGAAAGATACCTTGATTCAAAAAGGCTGATGAAGTCAGGGTTTCTCTCTCAAGTGGAAAGACACATGGCAAACACGGCATCTGCTAGTTTCCTCACCAGGCCTCTTGCTTCATGAAACTCCCTGGAAGGAGTTTTCCTTCTTCATCTCCAAAGGTCACTGGCTGGTGGACTCTGTGGTTCTCTTGTCCTTCTGTCGTGGTTCTGAAGTTCTCTCCTTGATCTAAAAAAGGACTCTTCAAAATGTCTCCTCTTATATAGGATTCCAGTAAACTAATCAAGACCCATATAGAATGGGTGGGGACATGTCTCAATCTAATCAAGTTTAATACCCACAATTATTGAGCCACATCTCTGTAGAGATAACCTAATTAAGTCTCCAACCTATAGTACTGAATAGGGATTAGAAGAAACTGTTGCTCCACAAGATTGATTAGGATTAAGATATAACTTTTTTGAGCTACATAAATCCTTTCAAACCGGCACACATTGTGTACAATCAATGGCTCACAATATCATCATACAGTTGTGTTTTCATCACCATGATTATTTTTAGAACATATGCATCACTCCAGAAAAAGAAATAAAAGGAAAAAACTCATACATACCACAATCCTTACCCCTCCCTCTCAATGACCACTAGTATTTCCATCTACCCAACTTATTTTACCCCTTATCCCTCCTATTATTTATTTTTTATCCAAATTTTTTTACTCATCTGTCTATACCCTGCATAAAAGGAGCATCAGACACAAGGTTTTCAAAATCACACAGTCACACTGTAAAAGTTGTATGTATTGTTACACAATTGTCTTTAAGAATCAAGGCTACTGGAACACAGCTCTACAGTTCCTGGTACTTCCCTTTAGCTGCTCCAATATACCATAAACCAAAAAGGGATATCTATATAATGCATAAGAATAATCTCCAGGACAACCTCTCAACTCTGTTTGAAATCTCTCAGCCACTGAGCCTTTATAGTGTCTCATTTGTCTTCCTCTTTCTCAATCCTATGATGCCAGGTCCCAGCTCATCCTGGGAGTTCGGTCCCACATTGCCAGGGAGATTTACACCCCTGGGAGTCATGTCCCATGTAGGAGGTAGGGCAATGAGTTCACCTGCTAAGACTGAGAGAGAGAGCCACATCTGAGCAACAAACGAGGTTCACTGGGGGTGACTCTTAGGCCTAATTTCTTTTTTTTAAATATTTTTATTATAAACAACAAACAAACATTCTTGATATGCAAATATTCTTGACATGGTTACAATCAATGGCTCACAATATCATCATATAGTTGTGTATTCATCACCATGATCATTTGCATCTCTCCAGCAAAAGAAAAAAGAAAAAACTCACACATGCCATACTCTTTACCACTCACTTTCATTGACCACTAGTATTTCAATCTACTCAATTTATTTTAACCTTTGTTCCCCCTATTATTTGTTTATTTCTTATCTATATTTTTTACTCATCTGTCCATACCATAGATAAAAGGAACATCAGACACAAGGTTTTCACAGTCACACAGCCATATTGCAAAAGCTATATCATTATACAATCATCTTCAAGAAACACAGATCTACAGTTTCAGGTACTTCCCTCTAGCTACTCTAATACACCATAAACTAAAAAGGAGATATCTATATAATGCATAAGAATAACCTCCAGGATAATCTCTCAACTGTTTGAAATCCCTCAGCCACTGACGCTTTATTTTGCCTCATTTCTCCCTGACCCCTTTTGGTTGAGAAGATTTTCTCAATCCTTTGATGCTGAGTCCCAGCTTACTCTAGGATTTCTGTCCTACATTGACAGGGAGGTTTACACCCCTGGGAGTCATGTCCCATGCAGAGACAGGGAAGGCAGTAAGTTCAATGCCTGTGTTGGCTGAGAGAGAGAGAGGCCACATCTGAGCAACAAAAGAGGTTCTCTGGGGTTGACTCTAAGGCCTAATTTTTATTTTTAACTTTTATTATTGTTATAGTATAACATATATACAAAGCAAAGAAATAAAAAAGCAGTAGTTTTCAAAGCACTCTTAACAGGTGATTACAGAACAGATCCCAGAGTTTGTCATGGGCTACCATATGATCCTCTCATATTTTTCCTTTTAGCTACTCCAGAATACAGGAGTCTAGAGGGCTTAAGTTTTTCTTTTATCATCACAATCAACTTTTTTCCCCTTCTTTTTTTGTGAACAGTAACATACATACAAAAAAGCTATAAATTTCAAAGCAGAGCACCACAATTAGTTGTAGAACATATTTCAGAGTTTGACATGGGTTACAATTTCACAATTTCAGGTTTTCACTTCTAGCTGCTCTAAAATATTAGAGACTAAAAGAGATATCAATTTAATGATTCAGCATTCATATTCATTTGTTAAATCCTATCTTCTCTCTATAACTCCACCATCACCTTTGATCTTTCTATCCCTCTCTTTGGGGTGTTTGGGCTATGGCAATTCTAAATGTCTGATATTGGAAGGGTCTGTCACTAATATGGGGTAGGGAAATGGAACTAGCTGATGTTTTGGAGACGCTAGGCTAGGTTTCAGGACTTATCTGGACCAGGGGCCCATCTGGAAGTTGTAGGTTTCTGGAAAGTTACTCTAGTGCCTGGAACCCTTGCGGAATCTTATATATTGCCCTAGGTGTTCTTTAGGATTGGCTGGAATAATCCTGGTTGGGGTTAGCAAGTTATCATAGGTAGTAAGGTCTAAATGAAGCTTGCATAAGAGCAACCTCCAGAGTAGCCTCTCGGCTCTATTTGAACTCTCTCTGCCACTGATACTTTATTAATTACACTCTTTTCCCCCTTTTGGTCAGGATGGAATTGTTGATCCCATGGTGTCAGGTCTAGATTCATCCGTGGGAGTCATCTCCCATTTCACTAGGGAGACTTTCACCCCTGGATGTCCTGTCCCACGTAGGGGGGAGGGCAATGATTTCACTTGCAGAGCTGGGCTTAGAAAGACTGAGGCCACATCTGAGCAACAAAAGAGGTCCTCCAGAAGTAACTCTTAGGCATGCCTGTAGGTAGTCTAAGCTTCTCCGCTACTTACATAAGCTTCACAAGAGTAAGCCTTATGATCAAGGGCATGGCCTATTGATTTGTGTGTCCCTAAAGTTGACACAGTATCAGGGAATTCCCTGATGGTAAGATTTAATAGTTCCATATTCTTTTCCCTCTCCCTCAGGGGACTTTGCCAATACTTTTTGATTATCTGTTTAATATACTCTAAGATGTTTCCACACATTACAATAATCTATACAGGATTAAAGTACCTCTTTCTTATTCTGTTCTCCCTGTGTTTCAATTGTTCAAATGAACTATAAAAATAGTTTGAATTAGATTATGCACTACAGAAAATTTGAGTTCCAGATCAAACAGACGTTTCTTCCATTGGTCTCCAAGAGTGTGTGTAGTTCTAAAACATAGACACTGTCTTCTTTACCCCTATGTTCTGAATTACTTTAACCCCAACCTGTTTGACTTCGTTCTTATCTCTAAATATCAGGTTATATACATAAAACAGCCTTTTACAATCCAGAAATAATAATCCCCACTCCGGACTTAATGTGTCTGCTCCTTGTCTGCTCTAAAAGCTTACAATCTAGGCCCCTGCTTTCTTATAAGCATTTTCTAAAGGTGACCATACCATGGTTATTCTTTTGTCTCTGGCTTAATTTGGCTCACCAAATGTCCCACATGTTCATTCACATTGTTGCATGCCTCATGATTTTGTTCCTTTTTTGTAGCAGCACAAACTTCATTCCTAAGTATACACCATTGTTCGCCAATCTACTTCTCCGTCAGTGCATCCTTCAGCCACCTGGCATTCATCAGGCATCATGTATAAGGCCCAAAGTCCACAGCTCATCAACATTCTCAATTTTAGATAATTTCATTGTTCCCAAGAGAAAAGAAAACCAATAAACACACCCTCACCAAACAGGCAATCTAAACCTCCTCTTAACTCTTGTCCCTCCCCCCATCATTTATCTCTACTTTTGCTGTGGTAGTGTTGATGGTTTCCTTTTGAACACAGCACATAGCAGGCAATAGCAGTTTTCCCCCTGTACCCTGGACTTAAACACTCTTTATACAAGAATCGTATCTTCGAAGTAATTCTTGTGAGGATTAATTCATATTTCTAGTGTGAGTCAGTGGAACATGTAGGTCTATACAACCCCTTTCAATCTTGTTCATCTTCAATATGGTAATATTACTTCTAGACCTGCTAGAGAATCACCTTTGCTCCTATCTATTCCCTTACATTGGAGTTCAACCTCATTAGCTAATGGTTCACCCATCTCTAGCTTCTATGTATCTCTCAGATCCTTATACTCTGTATTATAACCCTCTGATTATACCTTTATGCTGGTCATAAAAGTGGACTCATACAGTATGTATCCTTTACTGTCTGGCTAATTTCACTCAACATTATATCCTCAAGGCTCATCAATCTCGTCATGGGCTTCAGTCATCATTTTGTCTTACTGCTGCATAATATTCCATCCTATGTACATACCACCTTTTGTTGATCCACTCGTCTGTTGATGGGCATTTGGTTTGTTTTCATCTTTTGGCGATTGAGAATAACGTTGCTATGAACATCGGTGTGCAAATGTCTGTTTGTGTCAACTCTTCTGGGTATATTCGTAGTAGTATTATTGCTGGGTCATAGAGCAACTTGATATTTAGTTTCCTAAGGAACCGCCAAACAGTCTTTCATAGTGGCTGCACCATTATACATTCTCGCCAGCAGTGCATAAGTGTCCCAGTTTCTCCACATCCTCTCCCACATTTATAGCTTCCTGTCCGTTTAATAGCAGCCATTCTTATAGGTGTGAGGTGGTATCTCATTGTAGTCTTGATCTGCATTTCCCTTATAGCCAGTGAAAATGAGCATCTCTTCATGTGCTTTTGAGTCATCTGTATCTGCTTTTCAGAAAAATGCCTATTCATGTCTGTAGCCCATTTTATAATTGGGTTGTCTGTTCTTTTGTTGTTGAGTTGTATGATCTCTTTGTATATTTTGGAAATAAAACCTTTGTCCAATATTTAATTTCCAAATATTTCCTCCCTTTGAGATGGTTGCCTCTTCACCTTTCTCACAAAGTCTTTTGAGGTACAGAAGCATTTGATTTTGAGGGGTTCCCATTTATCTATTTTTTCTTTTGTTGCTTGTGCTTTGGGTGTAAATTTTAGGAAGCTACCTCCTATTACTAGGTCTTGAAGATGTTTCCCTACATTTTCTTCTAGAAGCTTTATGGTGCTAATTCTTATCTTTAGGTGTTTGATCCATTTTGAGTTAATTTTTGTGTAGGGAGTAAGATAGGGGTACTCTTTGATTCTCTTGGCTATTGATATCCAGTTGTTCCATGTCCAATTGTTGAAAAGACTATTTTGTCCCAGTTCAGTGGATTTGGGGGCCTTGTCAAAAATCAGTTGACCATAGATTTGGTGGTCTATTTCTCCACTCTCAATTTAATTCCATTGGTCAATGCTTCTATCTTTGTGACAGTACCATGCTGTTTTGACCACTGTGGCTTTATAAAGGATTTAAAGTCAGGGAGTATCCATCCTCCCATTTCATTCTTCTCTTTTAGGATGCTTTTAGCTATTCGGGGTCTCTTTCCCTTCCAAATGAACTTAGTAGTTAGCTTTTCCAAATCTTCAAAGTAGGTTGTTGGAATTTTGATTGGTACTGTGTTGAATCTGTAGATTAATTTGGGGAGAATTGACATCTTAACACTATTTAGCCTTCCTATCCATGAGCAGGGAATGTCTTTCCACCTATTTAGAGCTCCTTTTAGCAACGTTGTCTTGGGCCTAATTTTTTTTTTAATCTTCTTTGGAATTGCTTATTTTGTTTTTTATTAATTTATTTTATTTATTAAACATATCAACAAACATTCTTACCATATGATCATTCCATTTTACATATATAATCAGTAATTCACAATATCATCACATAGTTGTATATACATCATCATGATCATTTATTAGAACATTTGCAACAATTCAGAAAAAGAAGTAAAAAGAAAACAGAAAAAAAAAATCATACATACCATATCCCTTACTCCTCCCTTTCATTGATCACTAGCATTTCAATCTACTAAATTTATTTTATCATTTTTTCCCCTATTATTTATTTATTTTTAATCCATGTTTTACTCATCTGTTGATAAGGTAGATAAAAGGAGCATCAGACAGAAAGGCTTAATTTTAAGTAGGCTTAGCCTATCCTTTGCAGGGATAAGTATCATAGGGACAGACTCCAAGATTAAGGGCTCGGCCTATTTTGATTTGGTTGACCCCACTGCTTGAGAGGATATCAGGAATTTTCCAAATGGGGAAGGTGAATTTTTCCTCCTTTCTCCCCATTACCCCAAGGGGATTTTGCAAATACTTCTTTTTTCACTGTTCAAATCACTCTGGGATTATTTGGGGCATCACACTAAACTGGACAAACCTACAAAATCTCATGCCCTATTCAAGGTTACATGTACTTAGGGTGTTTAAATTGTCCATGTAAGTTAAATTAGGAAATGCACTTGTCAAAATAGAAATTTTGTACTTAGGCCTAATTTTAAGTGGGCTTAGCTTATCTAAGCAAGTCTTTTTTTTTAGCTTGGAGCCACGTCTTTTAAACTGGGCATAAATTGTGCAATCTATTGAAAGGATCACAACCAGCTCCCCACTCCCAACCCCTGTATACATATACATGCAGAGAATGGAACAGAACATATTAGCATGCGTCCACTGTTCTTTTTTTTTTTTTTTTTTTAAGTATTTTGTTTATTTTATTATTTTTTGTTTGTTTGTTTGTTTTTTACATGGGCTGGGGCCGGGAATCGAACCGGGGTCCTCCGGCATGGCAGGCAAGCACTCTTGCCCGCTGAGCCACCGCGGCCCGCCGCGTCCACTGTTCTTAAAGACCATTTCATGAAAGATTTGTTTTGATTATATGTGTAAGTGTGTGTGTATGTATATTTGTATTATATACTGATTGATGTAAAATGTACTTATAATCATAAATTATGGTCAAAAAATTTTCAAGTCACTAGTTAAAAGTTCCAAGTAAGGGAAAAAAAAGAGCACAAAATTACATTTAGATACCAAATGAGCCAAAACAAGACTAATCTAAAGTAACACTTGGAAATGTAATGACATGTGTCCAGTTTTATTTTTGGAGTGGCTTCAGAAATATAAAAGGGAGTAAAAGTATTCAGTTTATGTTAAAGCTAAATAAATTCTTTTGAGGAAGAAATGGATGCTAGGGCAATTAAAGGGAGGCCCTATTATTAGTATATTTAAATTATAAATTGTAAAAATTTTTCAGGAGCTGAGAGTTGCAAATTATAAAACTTTAAAATATGCCAAGAGCTCCTAAAGCATATTTTCAACAGTAACTAGTACTCTGGTTATATAAAGATTCCCTTCTCAAGTGCAAATGGCCCTAAATGATCTCAAGCTCCCTAAAAAATTAAAATGCCATCTTCACTATACAGCTTCAGAAGTATGCAACTCACGTTCTCTCCAAAGGTAGACTCAAGAGGAAGGGTTGGAGGATTTAGACGTAATTTCCCAGTATATTCATCAACAGCTGTAAAATCACTAACTCTGTCTTAGAGTAAAGGGGGGTAATAACCATATGTTCATTAGAACTCTTCTAAATAATAGATATGAGTAGGAAACCAGGATGTAAAAGAATTGTCATATGAGTCTGTGTCCCTTCAAATCCAGTGGCCTTATTTAACAACCCCCAGTGTTACCATAACTAGAATTCATGAATGTATAATGGCGCTATCCTGTTGTGAACAGCATACATGAAAAATTAAATTACTTCTTGATCATCACAGTAATTGGCTTATGCCCTAAAGCATGAGACTTGATTATTCCAACATGTATAATTATGAACGTTATTATAGGCATAAAATTAGACAGCTCTTTTAAAAATACAGCTATAATACCTCCTCAGTGTGACCCTGAATCTTATTTTATGGAGTCAGGTGAAAAATGACCATTGGTTTTCACTCTAACAATCTCACTAATTTCTCTTATAGCTCATCCTTTCACCTACTTAACAAGGATCCTCCATTTTCACAATTATCAAGATATCATTGTCTCATCCTGTGGTTCCAGCTCTAACTGCCTGGGATCAGAAACAGCTTCTCTTACAACAAAAAAGAGAAGGTTGAGAAAATGGCATTTTAAATAACATCTTTTTATGAAGCATTTCTTTTTTCAGATAGGTCCCTTGACATTAGTTAAGCTTTCTTTGTGAAAAAATTTTAAGGTCTTTTTCCTCATTATTTAGGAAAGCTATAAGGAGAAATTGTTTTGTAAAAGATATAACAGCAATTTCTTGCAATTCTCTCTTTTGGAGAAAAAAAACCACAACAGAAAAGATTTGCTAAATAGTGTATTTTAAATTTTTTACAAATTTAACATAGCATAAAAACATTTAAAGCTGCCTATTTACTTAAAGTGCTCAAGCTAGGGCTTCAGTCAGGAGCTTTGAGCTTTAAGTTTCAGCAGCCTTGTTCATGCTTGGTTTACCACTTAAAAGCCCTTCCACATGCTTCAGGGGTGTGAGGGTGGGGCACAAATTGGGGTCCTGGTCAAAAGCCCCACAGTCAGTGATGGCAAATCTGCAATGTGGCAAATACTCTCTATTCTGCCACCTGAAGGGTTATTAAGTTCTAGTCATTTTGGAAACGGACTCCACTGATTGAAACCATGATACATGGTTGACTGATAAATATTGACAGAGAAATGCTGATTGCCTAATAAGTTCTAACCAGAACATGCATCTGTGTACAAATCAGATTTAATGTTGAAACTTGCAGCCTCAAGAAACACATGATGATATTCATCTTCAGGATTAGTTAGCTGGAAAGCAAGGCTAGTAGGATGAAGATTGTTTATTGTTGCTAGAAATTTTCATTTGACTGTCGCAATAAAGTTGAATGTTGTATAGGTAAGTCTATGAGAATTCTAAGAGACTTTGGAACACAGAAATACCCAAGAACTATTTTACCAGTGACACCAGGCGTGACATAATATTGAACACTTGTATGGCTAGTTATAAGCAGCTCACAATCTGAGGACTCAGGGACAAAAAACTTAATTCTCTATAGCAGAAGCAGTAGAGAACAGATGAGAGAACAATGAATGGATTGCTCAGAGACTAGGAAAGAGTTCCTGAAACCGACTGCTAAGTTGAGGCTTGACATCTGAGGAGGAGGTTGCCTTACAGGGAAGGGTAGGGGAAGGGTGGAGGTCATTGGAGGCACAGGGCAGAATGAGGGAGGTGTGGCAGTTGGACATTGCTCGGCAGTGTTGTCAATGTTGAGGGAGGAAGTCACAAAAGTAGATGAGACAAAAGCTATTTAGGGCCAGATCATTTGGGCCATTGAATACCCTGGTCCAGCTATTTGGAACTTATCCTATGGTTACTAACGGACTGTGGGAGCCATCAAATACTTTAAAACAGGTGGGTGACAAGAACATGTTATTTTCTAAGTATGGCCACAACAAATCTTCTCCTTCCTGTCTGTTCTTCTTACAATGTGACCTGACATTCCTCCCATTGAGGGATGGGATTTATATCCCTTCTCCAGGAACCTGGACAGACTTTGCAATTGCCTCAACAAGTAGCAAACAGAGGAAATGACTCTATGTGACTCCTGGGGCTAGGTCATAAAAATGGTACCTTGTTCTTTTGGGAATGCTGATTCTTGAATGCACCTGCCATATTATAGGGAAGCTTAGATGAGAGACACGGAGAGGCCACATGTAGGTTGTTCAGGCCAACAGCCAGCATCAACCATTAAATGAGTGAGGAAGACTTTCAGAAGGCTCCAGCAATTGCCATTCCACTGTTTGTCTATAATCACAAGAGCCCCAAGAAAGAACCTCTTATCTGAGTCCCCTACAACTGCAAGATAATAAAATAATTGTTGGCTTTTAAGCCACTAAGGTTTGGGAATAGATAACCAGAAAACATGCATTCTTGGGTCCCTCCCAAAACCCACAAAAATACAGCAAAAAAGAAACAAACAAACAAAAAAACCCACAAGGACAAAGAGAATACAAGAGAAGGCATATGGTATGAGAAGCAGTATGGAAGACATCAGCCCATTTTTTTGAAGATTTGCATAGACAAGTGGTAGCTGACTTGGCAAATAAGAAAACTAAAACGAAAGTACTTACAGATAGGGATGTAAGCGAGATGCGAGCTTTTTTGGGCCACTAACCCTGGAAAGACTTGGTAACTGGAGGCACAAGGTATCCTAGAACACCAGGGTGTTGGCTGGGACTTTTGAAAACAGAATTGGCTCAGAGTCTATGTAAGAGGATATGAGACCCTCAGATCCCCTATCCCTACTCCATACAACTATGTGACTGCCTTCCCCACCCCGAACAGGAGATAGAGGGTTTAGTATCTAGAAAACCCAAACTAGAAGACACTGGGGACTCAGAGACAACAGACATAGCTGAGTATGGGTACTATACGTCCCCGAAAACAGGACAAGAGTCTACACACTCACCAGCAGAACTCACCACCTCTTACTACTGAGCATCCAGACTTAACCCCAGGCACACAAGAGACGGTTGGATCCAACTTCTGAACACAGACTCGTGTTTCCTGCCAAGTTCCCTCTCCATGATAGATACTATAAATGCTCAATAGTAGTAGTAAAAAAATTGTAACGAATTCAACAGTGTTCTTATTGGAAGACTACCAGTAAGATGGACCGATCTCAGGGTAGCTGGAGAGGGCCCAGCGGGCAGGACTTTCTGTTGCTCTGCTCAGGAGTTTGGATTGTATCTCAATGCTGAGAGGTCCCAAATTGGTAGCCCAGACTCATGTTTAAAGAGAGACTGTTAGGCAAGCACAGTTTAAAAATCATTTAAGGAGTTGCCAAGTTTTAAAGCTGAGATTTACAGATTTGGATTTCTGGCTTCTCCTTAAGAAATCTGAAGGCACACCACCTCTGAGTCTTATTCCGGGCACTGATAAGGGGCTGTCTCTTTAAGTGGGTAGTGAACTCTACAGTTCAACCATTCAAATACAGTGTTTGCTTTAGCCAGCTAACGTATAAATTATCTGCCTGACCACCTTTTTCACTTCTGCCCTATGTGAAATGTGGACCCAGTGAAGGCTTTAAATATACATGAGGGATAGGAATGTCTTTGTTTCAGAACACTCAAGTAGTAGCACGAGGTAGAAGAATGGATGGATAGATAGGTGAATGGATAATGGAAACCGTGGTTGAAGGAACTGGTAGGGGAGTGGAAAGGAGTCAGATTTTAGAGTAGAACCAAATGGATTTGGTGGTGTGAAGACTCTCAGCCAGGTTGACAGTGTACCCAGAGTCTCTATAGGCCAGAAGAATCAGAGTTGCACCCCATCTCTCCCTGAGGCAAAGGGCAGGGCTCCAAAGAAAAGCACAGAAGGGAAAGAATTCTCCAAAGGACCTGTGGCCTTGAGATACATCTCTTGGCCTGCAGTGTACAGACTGCAGAATCTCTCCTTTAAAAAACTTTCAGTCTGCCTGAGTGGAGAGGCCACACATCAGCTCTTGAGATGGCACTATGCTAGTAGAGAAGTTCCCAGGCCTCAAGACTCAGTGTTCCTAGTTAGGCAATATTTAAAAGAAAAAGAAAAAAAAGTCCTTCGGAGCAATCCATACTCTCAAACCAGGTGACTATGGGCAGGTGCATTTTTATCTAAGATAATCTAATTTTGCATTAGATGCTCAAAGGGGTTCATGCCTCCTCCAAATGCCCAAGAGCTACTGCTCTAAGATGTGTGAGTCAAATACAACTTCGAAATAACACTGTCTCAAGAGCAGAAGCCCCAGAGTACACAGAATCCAGACTAAAGGGGCTGGCCGTGAGTAATAGCCTTTCTGTACCTGTGGGAAGGGGATGGGGAATGCGCTCTACTGCCATTCCTGGGCCAGGTCTCACCAATCAACAACAGAGACAGACATTTCTCTTTTCAGGAAGAGTAAGGGACATTTATTGAGAAGTTGAGACCTCCCAAGGGGCCTTCTAAGGTGAACTAGTCTGTGCTAAAAGCTTGACTCTAACAGACAATCAAGGAGGTGAGAGGGGAAGAAATAACTGTTAATAAATGCTCCACCACTTGCTAGCTATGTGAACTTGGAGAAGTTATTCTCTTCCTTGTTTCACCTTGACCTCTTCAGCTATGAAAACAGGAAACCATCACCTATTCTTCCCTGGATTATTGTGAAGATTAAACAGGATAATGTGGAAGGTACAAGAATCTGGTATTCAGAGGTTTTCCATATGCACACTCCAAACTCTTAAAAAATAAGACTAATAGAAAATCTTATGCAATTTAAAAGTTTATTTTGTAAATAAGTCATAATTACATAAACCATATAGGAAAGAAATTCTGATAAAATGATCATATATAAGTACCCGCCCATAAGAAAGAATAATTAACACGAAGACGTACATAAGTATTTATGAAGGGCTTTAAGCCTCCCAGTCTATGAGAATACAAAATTATCAAAAACTAATTTACATTACAAAAAAGGAAAATCATTTTTTGCATCACAAAAGCAGTACACTTACAAGTAAAAATTTCTGCCTGAAAATAAATTTGAAAATTTAACATATCCACAACTTTTTGTTTTTTTGGAGGGATTGCATGGTCCAGGAATCGAACCCGGTTCTCCTGAGTGAAAGGTGAGCATTCTACCACTGAACCCATATACACAACTTTTGTTTAATCAAAATCTGATTTTCACTGACATTTATCATTTAAATATAGATAAATAACTTTGGATGGCAAAAACATGCTTACTCTGCTTCATACAAAACGAAACTGAACGATTGTTCCCACTCTCAAGGAGTTCACAGACTAGCAAGAGACAGATGAGTCAATCAATCAGCAATTGCAGAACAGACTGGTGTTACTGCTCAAATTATTCAGCAAAAAAATTAAAGTATTGATACATACCACAATGTGGATGAACCTCTAAAACATCTTGCTAAGTGAAAGAAGGAGGACACAAAAGATCACATATTGTATGATTCCACTTACATGAAATATCCAGAACAGATAAATCCAGAGACCAGAGCACAACCTGGTAGTTGTCAGGGGTTGGGGAGAAAGGAGACTAAGGGCAGGGGGAAAAGGGGAGAAATTACCTAATGGGAAAAGGATTTTACATTGGAGTGACAGAACTATTTCAGGGCTAGACAGAGGTGGTGGTTTGTAAAACACTGAATATACTGAATGCCACTGATGTGTTCACTTTAAAATAGTTAATTTTATGTTATGTGAATTTCACCTCAATAAATTGAAAAAAAAAAAAGCCTGACCAGAGGTCATGGGGGCCAGAGGTGGGAACACCTGGGTCTCACCCAAGAGTACTGTGCAAGGAGCCAGAAATCCCAGATTTACAGCCCAGCTGGAAGAAGTCACCAAACCTCATCTTCACTGAGTTCATCTGTACAAATGGGAACAATGATATAAATACTGTTCCCTTTAATTGTAGCTGGAATAAGCATTCATTCAATAGATGCCCAATTCATATTCACTCTGTATGAGGTATTTGTTTAAGGGCTGCAACAGAGACAGAAGAAACTTCCCAATAAAAGGCTCAGTCTGGGTACGTGCTGAGATAATGCACATACAAGGGCTTGGTACTGCTAGGTAGAGCACCCCTCCCACTGAGCCCACTGACTCAAGAAGGAATAAGCGCCAGGTGTAGTCAGAACTTAAAAAAGAAATTCTCCTAAGATGCATTTCAAAAAGAGAAATATGTTTGTTTTGTTTTTGCTACACAGGTTTGGAATTAGATAACACACAGGCCTGGAGTGACCTCGAATTACTTGTGATACTCAGCAGAAGCACTGTTGACAAGCTTACTGCTTCAGAACCTCTGGATGCCTGGCAATTCTGAAGTGCACCCTTCCTAGATCAAGAACCCTTTAAAGGCTGATAAATATGATGTTAAGAGCACTGTTAATGCAAATGTGGAAGGTTCTCATTAACAGGAATTGAATAAAAGCAGCAAAGTGAAAGTATAGCTAGTGTAACACAACTTGTATTTTGGGGGGTTATTAAATCCATTAAGTGTTACAAAGTTATGGCAAAATGTTCTTTCTAACATAGCTCTGTGATAGTGCTGACCTAAGCTTTCAGAGGTCTGTTACCTGCTGATATTGCATGCAATGTGTGTGTACATATGCATTTGTTTTCAGAAGAAAAGCTGTTCAAACTGATCATGATTATGAACCCTTTCTACTATACTAAACAACTACCCTTTAACTGAAATTTTACTGAAGACTACTATAAACAGGGCAGACAGATGCTGCATGGTTTAGGGAACAGAATTTAATGTCAAAAGACATCAAAGGCCTGGCTTCCCTTATTGCGCCTATAATATTGGGCAGTTCCCACACATCAGTAAGATGGAAATTAACAGTGCCTTGGTTCATGAAGCTATCAAGTATTAATTGATACTAGAAAACTATAAGCTGCCATAGAAACATTAGTTACTGTTTGATATTTTAAAATCTAGTACAATTGTAATGTTTCAAAAAAAACCCAAAAACTCATTGATGAATGAATTTGTACACTATACCTAGAAGTATTAATATTAAAAAGCTTGATTTTTGGAAAAGGATACATTAACCATAATTTGGGCCATATTTGCAAGGATTTTTCATCAAAATATTGTGTTATCTCAGCAAAACTGTGAATGTAAATAACACCACTGAATAGTACATGTGGATGTGGTTAAAAGGAGAAATTTCAGGTTGTATGTATTTTACCAGAATAAAAAAAAAATTTAGAAACCATAGACCTGTACCACAATGAACCAAATGTAAACCATGGACCGTAGTTAATGGTATAATTATAAAAATATTGCCCCATCAACGCAACAAAGATACCACACTAATGGAAAGTGTTTCTAATAGGGGAAAAAACTGTGTGTGAAATGGGGGGGAGGGCAGAGGATATGGGAACTCTGTACCTGTTGCACGATTTTTGTAAACCTACTTGTTTAAATCACACACACACACACACACACACACACACACAGTTACCTCAAGCACATACCTAGATCTTTCTGAGTCTCACCCAAATCATCTGTGAGATAGGGAAATTCTTCCTGCCAGAAGATTTGACCAAATCATCTCCAGACTTCTTCCAGCTTTCGGATATGTGGTTCAGCATGACATTACAAATTCTGCTCTGTGCCCTACTTACTTTCTTACAAGTTGAAAGCAAGGGGGAAGGCAAATGGGTGTCTAAAACATCTTCTATTGAATAAAAATATTATAAGATATGGGCAAAATACTCAGCTACGATTACTCTGAAACAAAAAGCTCAAGTGGCTACTATTCGACAGTCATAACAAATATGGACTTGGAGTCAGTATTTATTCCTACTAAAAAGTGCAGGAAAAAAAATCAGTAAGTACAGGATCTGCAGCCTACAAAGCATCCTGATGCAGTTGACTCTAGCTTAAACACTTCGGGGCATCTAGGATAAATAAATAACTGGTCGGCACCTGCCACGCAAGTCAAAACCACAACTTAAAAAAAGAAAAGAAAAATATCTGAGGAAAATCTACAACCCGAGATGTTTAAGATCAAAAGAGGCAATTTTCTTTATATAAGCTAAGCATTTCTGCTAAGAGTCGCTTTACGTGCACTTATGTGGTCACCATTTACTATTTTCAAATCACAAGGAGGAAGGGCAGGGGATTACAACAGATTTGCATCGTATGTCTATGAAACCCCCCCTCAAATAATACAGTTTGCAAAGTTTCAAAACTTTACTGGACACTTCCAGAAGCTGGCGTACCCTGGGACCTTTAGAACCGAAACAAAATCACATCTGTCCCAAATAAGGCACAGGTGGTTCAATACCCATTCAATAAACCACCCATTTCCGATCTACAAGCGCTCCTCTATGTGGCTGGGCGAATCCATCACGCCAATTAGGCCCCCCGCATCTTCAATCAATAAACACTTCCCGAGCTTCGCAAAAATCCTCCACCTCCACCTCGACCGGACAACACAGCGGGACCACAGTCCCCACCGGTCCCCCGGGGAGGGGCGGGCTTGGAAACGAACAACGGTACTCGGTGTGCACAGCTTTAAAAGAGGACCGACATTTGCCCTGAAAAAAAAAAAAATTGGAGGCCGCGCAAGGTGCAAATGTAGGCCTTTGAATTAAGTGTTCTCCGCACAGCTGTGGAGGCTCGGCCCGGGCCCGGATGGCCCGAGCGCCCGGCCGCCGCGTTCCGGTGCGCGCGCGCACCTCAGCCAATCGCGTGCTCGCCCGCCCCCCGCGGCCGCAGCGAGGCTGGCGCCGGGAAGAGGAAGAAGAACATTCGCCCTCCTCCTACCAGCGCGCGGGCGGCGGCGGCGGCGGCACCGGGGTCACGAACTCTGACCTTTCACTGACAAAAACAATAACAAACCCCCCCATTCCCCGCGACCCCGGCGGCGCCCCCGGGCCCACCCCCGCCATCCCCGCTCCCACCTCGGCGCCTCGTCTCTCGCCCGCTACCCCCGCGAACCCGCAGCCCCTGGGGCTCCCGCCATCCGCGAGCGCCGGGAGCCCGGCCTCCCCGCGCCCTGCCCTCCGCGCCGGGGGCCGCCCGCCGCAGACACGGGACCAGCTTCGAGGCTGCTTTGGCGCCAAATCCTGAGGTAAAATTGAAAAGGGGTCGGGGCGGGCTCGGTCAGGCGGCGGAGGGGGCGGGCCTGGCGCGCGGACATGGAGGCGCCGCCGCGGCGGCGGCTGAACCCGACCCTTTTACCTTTGCCACGGGGCGGCGGCGGCGGCGCCTCCGGACGCTTTGCATAGTGGGCCGGGCCGCTCCCCTCCCCGCCCGCGGCCGGGTGAAGCGAGAGGGTTCCCCCTGACCGGCCGGCGCGAGGGTGGGGGCGGAGGGGGAATGGCCGCGGCCCCGCCTCACAGTTGGCCCTCTGCCAGCGCCGCCATTTTGTTCCCGGCAGAGATGGCTCCGGCTGAGCCGGGCTCTCCTTCTCCTCCTCCGCCTCCCTGTGGTCCCTCCTTCCCTAGCTCCCTGGCTCTTCGCCCCTTCGCTTCCCGCCTGCCGTTGGTGGCTGCCGCGGCCCAACCGCCGTTTTTTCTGACGGGGAGGGTGGAGGGAAAGTTGGAAGGCGGGTGTGGGGCGCGACCTCCTGAGCGACAGCTAGGGCAGCCAATTGGTGCTCAGATAGGAGGGCCGGGGTCTGCGGCGCCCGCAGACGCCCTGCTGATTGGCCTGGATAGGAGAGGGCGTTCCCTGTGTGATGTGGGTGCCCAGGCAGGACGGGGGCAGGGGCAGGGGCGCGGCGTGGGACCCGGGCGACGGGGGCGGGGTAGGGGGCGGGGCGCGGTGCTGGGGGGCGCGGCCCAGGGTCGGAGTCTGGGGCACGCACCTAAGCGGTGTGGTTCGTGCTCTCTGGACTCAGCCCGGTGCTGGGCTACCCTCGGCCCGGAACGACTCCAGGCTGGGTACTAGAACAATAGTAGTAAAGGTGATGAAGCATTTTGAATTCACGCGCTGTCTCGTGGGGAAATCTTTTCGATACTGGACGCCTTTTGGGGCGCCCGCCTTGGGGAGAATCCCCTCTCTGAAGCTTAATTTCATAGCCTGTAAAATGGGGAGAGTGGTTATTTTTGTCAGGCCGAATCTGTCTTTTCTGAGTTATTTGAGGGATTCAACTTAGAAAATGGAGTCCTGGCCACTTGCTGAACCACAAAGTAATCTAAAAATGGGTCTTACTGTTAAAAATGAAATGTGGAGCCACCGCGAGCACAAAGCTTAAGGGTATTGAGGACTTGGGAGAACAGACCCGAGCGTGATTTCTTTTCTCATTCGTTCATTTATACGTATTTACGTGGTTTTAAGCGCTGATGATATCCAGAAAACCATATGGACAAGGCCCCTGCCCGCTTGGAGTTTGGTGGGTGGGGTGGGGTTGCGAATAGACAGTAAATCGAGATAATTTCAGGGAAGTAAATGCTATTATAGAAATGAAACTGGATAGATGTGTAGAGAAGGCCTGAGGGGACTAAATCTTTGTTGGATGGTCAGGGAAGACCTCTCTAAGGAGGTGTTGTTTGACAGAAACTGAAAGATTAGAAGGATCCCCAGGAAGGACTAGTGTTCCAACAAAGAGAACGGCAAGTGTAAAGACTCAGGAGGGAGAGTGTTTGGTGTGATTGAAAGCAGTCCAGCTGTGGCTGTAGAGTGATTCGAACCAGATCACTGTCTTTTCCATGATCTCACTCTACCACCAGGCTGCAGTCTGAAATATAACGAAGGTAGTGGTAACAGAGAATGGCTCTTCAATTTAGTGATAAAAAAGAAGAGAGCCACACAAAATGCAGCCATCAAATGAATTGTTGGCAATACTTGACATAGGGGGGAATCCTCATAAAAATCACTTTACTTCCAGATTAAAATCGTATTTAGCCTCTTATACCCATCTCCAATTCATCATATATTTTCCAAGCCTCACAAATACTCCAGGCACTATGTGCTAGATTGGATGTAGAAAGATAGCTAAGACATTGAATTGATCAGAACCCTCAGAAATAGGTGAATTAAAAAATAGGTGAATGTGATTCCATACAACGTTCCCTTCTCTCCCCTATGTATACGTGAATCACACACACAACTTTAGGTGAAAGCTAAATAGTCAGTGGTTAACAGGTCCGATACTTTGCAATTTACTGGTCTGTGACTTCTCAGTACCCACAATTGGACATAATAGAACCTTCTAGGATTGAAGATTAAATGAGTTAATGTAAATAGTTTAGAAAAGTGCCTGGCACTCTCAAAACGTAAATAGTTGTTGTTATGAAATACAAGTTTTCTGATATGAACATTGGACTAAGTGATACAAGAAATGAAACTTTCAGACAGTGGTGTAGGGGCTAGAGTACTGAATTAGACCAGTTAGAATACTAGGATTCTAGTTTTGGCTCTTCTGCCTTCGGCTAGTCACTTGATATCCAGACCAAAAATTTACTCAGAAAACAAAGTAATAAAACTAAATAATATTAACAAAAGTATAGGATGCTTTACAATTTATAAAACTCTTTAACAACAAGCATTATTCTGTTCAACCCCCACAAGAAACCATGTAATGTTAAAGACCCGTTTCCTGCTTGCCATTTAAAAATTTTTCGTTTTCTTATCCCTGTACCCCTTGCTCCCCTAGACACACTGGCCCACCTTCAATGCTTAGACAGTGTGCCTTACCTCCTGCCTCAAGCCCTTTGCACATTTTGCTGTGGCAGCTTGGAATGCTGAAATCCTCCCTTCCCCCATCTCCTCCTCTGCAGACACACCCAAGTCCTGCAGGTCCTGGCTCGGGCATCAGGGAGACTCAGAGAAGCCTTCCCTGAGGCCCACTACCAGTCTAGATCAGATTGTTTTACTTATACTGTGTTCCTTCCCTTTATAATCTTTATTTCACTTTGTAATTACACAGTCCGTTATGTGATTGTTTAACACTGTCCCCCTTATCAAGCTTTATAAGAGCAGGAATCATTTCACTCACCATTATATTTCCAGCGTTGGCACTTCTTGTTGAGTGAAATGAGTTGTTGGGATTATTTATGATATCACTGATAACTAAGCCACTGCTCATTAATGGGTGCCTTTATATGTGGGCTTGTTCAAATGCCAGTACCAACAAAATGTCTGTTATACTATTTGGATAAATTTAGGAAATGGTCTCTGACAGATATGCTACTGCCTGTGGATATAAATATATAAAAGATAATTCTGTTAAATCTTGTTTTACCCACCTACCTGTTAATTTCTGTTTCCTTTTATTTTAAAGACAGGAAATAGGTAATTTTAATAATCAAATTACAAGTTTAATTACCTGAAAGTTAATGAGTTCATATGTGAAGAAATAGTCTAAATATAATTGTAACATTTATTTTAACTGAAGAGACAAAATACTAAGCTAATCTAATTTTCTTGAAATTAAAAATTTTAGTTTTTGTTTCTATTTTACACGGAGTCTGAGAGTAAGAAAGAAATCTTCAGTGGATTTGTAGGGTGTTTGGAATTGAAAATCTCTGTGGCCATTAATTTAAAATATTTATCTTTCCAAATCTTCATTTGATTCATGCAGTGAAATTACTGAAAATCACTTTTCAGTTGCTTTACCAAGGTTAAAAGCAGACTTTGCAAAATTTGTGTTAACCCGCCACTGGAAAGTAGTAAATAGAATTTTTTTGTTGACTTAGTTGATATAACGCAGATTTTGTAAATTAAACAAGTTATGTTTACTAAAAAAAAATCATGCGTTAAGTACAGAGTTCCCATATACCATCCTACTGTTAACACCTTACATTAGTATGGTACATTTGTTGCAATTGATGAAAGACCTTTTTTTATAATTGTGCTATTAACTGTAGTCCATTGTTTACATTAGGGTTCAGTGTGTGGTACAGTCTTATGCTTTTTTTTAAAAAAAGATTATTCTGGTTATATATATATATATATAAAACCTAAAATTTCCCTTTTAACCACATTCAAATATATAAAATTTCCCTTTTAACCACATTCAAATTTACATTCACAATGTTGTGCTACCATCACCACATCCATTACCAAAGCTTTTCTTTCAACCCAAATAGTATCTTTGTTCAATTTAAGCATAAATTCTTCATTCCTGACCTCACTCCAGCCCCTGGTAACCTACATTCTTGTTTATGACTTTGAATTTGCTTATTCTAAGTATTTCATGTCATTGAGATCATAAAATATTTGTCATTTTCTGTATGGCTTATTTCACTCAACATGATGTTTTGAAGGTCCATCCATATTGCCACATGTATCAGGACTTCATTCCTTTTTATAGCTGAATAATACTCCATTATGTGTGTGTGTCTCAAAGTGGGTTTCCTGGGTCATATGGTAATTCTGTACTTAACTTTCTGAAATACTGTCAAACGGTCTTCACAGTGACTGCACTATTTTACTTTCACACCAACAGTGAACAAGTGTTCCGATTTGTACACATCCTCTCCACACTTGGTAATACAGATTTTTAAAATAAAATGACTCTTGCGGTATTTTCAAAATACCATAAATATTTAAAAACCCACTTTCATTTAATACTTTGTTTATTTTTAGACGTTCGTTTTATATTCTGTTGAAGGATTTTTGGTATCATTTGTTCAGTCAACACTTTGTTTCCCAAGGGTAAGAAAGAACAGATGGTTTAATGAAAACGCTATATAGTGTATTACATCATGAAATTACTTATTTATTGTTTCAGCAGTTGTATTTATGGTGACCTTGAAGTTTTGTTTTCATGAACATTCCTTTACAGAAAGAAGGAACAAGCCTACTTGCAGTAACCTCCTCATTTTATGAGGACTCCTGGGAAGTTTTTAACATTTGTTTGCAAGGAGACAAATCACAGTGTGGTACAGTGAGAAGAGCATGGACTGTGGAGGCAGAAAGACCTGGAGCCCTGAGTCCTTAGCTTCTTTCAGGCTTATATATTCTTTATGAATTCCTTTACACGTGTAAAATGGGAAGGTTAAGTTAACATGGAGATCGGGCCAAAGGAAGTAGCTGTTTGTTCCTTTTACATCAAGGACAAGCAAGATAGGCCTGTGTGGAGCATCCTGTCCTTTATATTTGGCACTGAGCCACTGGGCACCCGTGTCTAGCTGCCTGAGCTACTCATACATTAAGGACCTTCCTTCTGAATTTTTGTCTTTGGGTTCTCTCACCAGTTACCTATGTGCCATAGCACCCATAATAAATACTAGTAACAACAAAATAATGTCAGGGGTGGGGGGAAGTAATCCTAGAGTTGGACGAAGCCTTAAAACTCATCAAGCCCAGCTTCCTACCTGATGTAAAACATTTTTGTTGACTTATTTGATACAATACAGAATTTTAAAAAATAAATTCTATATTTATAACGTGTGTTTCTTTTCTCAAGTAAAAGACAAAGTGAATTTTTAAAAGTGAAAACTTTTCAAATGAAAGAAGATAGCAATGCATCAAAAGTTATGTTCAAGAATGCTCATCTTAAGATCATTAACAACAACCCATATGTTTAGTAGTTATAAGAATGGATAAATAAATCATGGCATAGTCATACATTAGAATACTAATCAGCACTGAAAATAGACCAACTTCTAGTAGTTATCACAAAACTAATGTTGAGCAAAAGGAGCTATACATAGAAAACTTATATACAATACTAAAACAAGCAAAACTAAACCATGGTGAAGAAGTCATTAATAGGAGGAGACCATGAGGGGTTCCAGGGAGGGTACTTCTGAGTTCCAGGTAATGGTCTAATTTCTGATCTGTATGATATTTACATGTGTGCTTACTTAGTGAATATTCATTAAGCATTTCCATTTATAATTTGTGCACTTTTATGTTTGCATGTTGTACCCATACAGTATAATAAGTAAAAAAATTTATATAGTGACAGCAAAACTGTCTTGACTAAAAGTGTTTACTATATAGGTAACATCTTATGGGGGAAGTGTTCAAGTTCTGAAACAACTATCATCTTACTATCTGGGTGGAACTGGGTCAGAAATTTCTGTCAGCAATGCTGAAATATAAATCACATATTGAGGAATTGGTGGTTGTGTAAATCAATTCTTAAATGATCTATCTTACTGATGTGAGCAGTTTGTGCCCTTAGTTAATTAACTCGTCACTTTTTAAATTCCCTCCTCTTGACATCCCTTTCCTGCAACACTACTTTGAAGAGCATTTTGAGGCTAATAATACCTGATAATACCTACTCAGAAGATATATTAAGGATTAAATAAGATAAGGGATGTAAAATGCCTACTTTGATCTAAGATGCATAGTAGGAACTCTGTAAAACTACTTGGCTCTCTCCATCCGTCATTTCTATTAATATCCCTTGCTCACATTAATAGAAATGAAAAAGACAGCCCGCATCACCCTTAAACTTGGGCCGTTGGTAAGGCAGGGAAAATTAACCACAATGTACAATTATTTTTTATAGGGGATGTCTCCGCACAGAAAATTGTAGAACTGCCCTGTTAGTATAGAAACTCCACATAGGTGAGAGCCGCTTCTTTTTCTCAATATTTACTTGTACCCCCAACACACATGCCATTGCTGCCCTTTTCTTACAGTCCAACCTTTTAATATGGAAGAAACAAGTCTCCTTTGGAGGGGTGCAGTGGGCAAGAAATCACCTGACTAAAAAGCTAAGCAATTTTTTATTTTAAATAGTGAGAAGGTTTCTGATGACAGGATGTGTATCTGAACTTGACCTTGGAGGGCATGCCAGTAAGCATCTTTTCTGTTGATGAACATTTCTGTTGTGCTAAACCTGCTACCTGATTTCCAGTTCTTGATTTCAAGTCTTGAGATCTCTGATTTCGAATCCCCAGCTCTGTATTTCTCATTTTTACTCCCTCTCAGCCTGTTCAGAGTCTTCAGAATTTTTTGAGAACATAAAAGGTGCCACATCACCTTGTAAAAATATTAGCTACCATTTATTATCTACTATGTGCCAGGCACAGTCTGGGCCCTTTGCATACATGTTTAAGATGAATCTTCACAGTAACCTCTAACTGTTCTGTATTAGAGAGCTCAACTTCATGCCAGAGCCTCAGAACCCAATATAGTTGATGAGAAAATATCAAGACAGTAGATACTTTGAATGTTGTATGGTTAAGGGTAAGTAAAACATAACTGGATGATTGGAATCAATTGAACATGGAGGGAATGTGAGCCTAGAACAGTTGATTCAAAGTCACCATTGTAGTTCTTTGCTTTTTTGTTGTTAAAGGGGCGATACTAATCTACTTGGATTTGAATTTGTAATAAACCTACAGCCACATAAGGCCCAGCAATAGTGTTCTTACTTCCTTCATTAGGTGATGTGCGTTTCAGTTTTTATCTACTGTGACCTGTGTCATTTCATGTGCTGTACAGTAAAAGCTCACTAGTTCAAGTCATATGTAAGCATCTGTCTTATTCTCTAGTCCTCACTTTTGCCATCACTTCCTAACTGGCCTCCCATCTATAGTCTTCCCCCTTTCTGTCACCTCCACATGCCCAAGGGATTTTTTTCTTTGAAAATGTAGTTATGATGGCTTCATTCCTCTGCCCAACCACTGATAGTTCTCCTTTGGTGACCTCTACAACATTTCCACACCAGATTGCCTGCTTTTCCTTGACTAGGCCATTCTCCTTTATACCTGTCCATTTATATGAGCTGTCCTCTGCTGAGAATTTTCTCCCCACCTACCCCTTTCTTTGCTTGCTGTACTCCCACTCTTCTTCAAGACCCAGTTTTAGTATCTTTTATAACATTACACTGACTCCCACGGGCAGAGAAAGATGCTTCTTCTTTTGGACACTTACCGTATTTACAGTGTATAGCTACTATTAGTCTTGTTCTTGAGTTCTTCAAGGACAAGGACTGTTCCTCCTCCTATTATTACTGTTATTAGAATTATCATTATTAATTCTCAGCTGTTAGTTTATTGCCTTATTCATTGTCTAGTGCACAGCAGTCAATTAATAAGGATTGGTGCTGGTGGTGAATGGACTTGATCAGTTTAAAATCACCATAGGATATTCTGTAGCAGTTTTTTGCACTTATTTATGATGCTTAGCCTGATAGCTCTTTTTGCAACTGATCAAGTTCTTTTCAGTAAACATTATTGAGTCTCTCCTGTGGAGGGGGTTGTGGGGGGAAGGAGCAATCTTCCAGGATCAGGGAGCTACATGGGTCAAGTGTCAGCCTTTGAAGACTCAGGCTTCTGTACCAAAGGTAGTGTAGTGTTCTCTCTGGTGCTTATTAAGATAGTGCCTGACATATAGTAACTACTCAGTAAATGATAATTGGTATTGTATTATGCTTATCTCCACCAGCCAAGAAGATTGTTTTTAAAAGCTTTATTTCTATAGATTGTACTATAAAAACAGTTTTTTTTTTTTTTGAGATTTCCAATGCAAAATTATTGTACTAGTGAATATGGTTTTTCAAAGTACATATAGATAACAACCTGCTGTTTCCTGGAAATTCTCCTTCTAAGGGGACATTCTTTGAAAATCTTTGCTCAATACTCTTTCTGAAGTTCTTGGCCCTTCCCTTCTCACTGTGTGATCTCTCTATCTCTAGGCCCACCTATGACTGTGGTAGCAGTAAGAGAAGCTCTCAGGTGACAGTCTTAACCCCTGATGCCATCTTTTTTTTTTTTTCTGGGATGCACTTGAGTTAAATATTTTTCCCCCTTTCCTGATATCACCTTTTACCTTACCTCTTACATTGTGATATCCTTGAAGAAGCTTCTGTTTTCTTAGTTATATAAGAGGATAAGATATGGTTTGTAGCTTAACATATTCTCAATAAATACTGAAATGAAAAATATTTTTTGAAACTACTCTCACTTGTCTGTTCTGATTGCATTTAAATCTCTTTTGAAAGACTTGCTTTGCTCTCACTCGGTCTCTGCTTGCTTTTCCAGAAGGTGCTCATTCATTTTTAAGCAGCTTCCAAAGCTGATATTGATGCTTAAAGCTGCTTTGGTGGCAGAAAATCAGCAGTGAGATCAGGAATTGTGAGAATTCAAGCGTAAAAAGAAGGTTGCTCCTCTGGGTATTGGGCATATGCGACCATCCAGGGTTGATGTGGACAAGTAAGATGTGGGGGGCACTTGTCCTGTAGAGAGCAATGCTTATTATAAAGTTGTAATAATAAGACAGTGCTATTGATGTCGAGAAGATTAAGTTGAACAGTAGTGGACAGAAGAGGAAACCAAGAATTACATCCACATATTTAGGGAAACCTGAGATACGGCAGAGGTGACATTGCAGATCAGTGGGGAAAAGGATAGATTGTTCAATAAATGGTGCTGGAAAATTGATTCTCTGTATGGGAAAATAATTAAATAGATCTTTATTCCTTGTCAAAAATCAAAAATCAATTTTCAGATGGATGGGGACTTAATCAAATGTGAGGGGCAAAACTTAAGCATTTAGAAAAAAATAATACAAAATTATGTTTTTGACCCTGAGGATAGGACAGGATTTTCATAAACAAAACTAAAAGTGCGAACTGGGAAAGAAAATATTGATAAAGTTAGTCTGATCAAATTTAAGAATTTCTGTTAATCAAAAGATACCACAAAGAAAGTAAACAGACAAGCCACAGAGTGGGAGAAGATATTTATAGCTCAATAATCAACAAGGAATTAGTACCCTTAATATTGAGCTTTTCTATTACAGGTATATTACTTCTATTCTAATGTCTATAGTCACCAGTCATTAGAAGTGTCTCAGGATGCCACTCTATTTGAAGTTGATTGGTCCTGCATAGTGTTAAATGAATCATTACAGAAAGTTTTCAGAGTTACTAAGTCTCCATAAAATCAAACAGTTATCTATAAAATCTACTTCATCTCTAAACTTGAAGAATCATACCAGCTCTTTTAAGGGAAATTCAATAGTGAGATATGTATTTCTAGTACTCTATTTCCATACCTTTCACTATTTCTCTAATTATATTTCTGTAATATTTGAATCACATATTTCTTGCATCATACTGTAGTTGTTAACAGCTGCAGAAATGTTGATAACCTGCAAGTGAGATAAAATTAGTAGTTGGCGCTGCTTGTTTGTATTGTGGTTCTTAATGTATAACAACTGTTAACTGTCGTTAGCCATGTGATTTTTTAAGCATTTATTTACTGTTTTGAGGAAAAAGATTAGAACTCTAAGACTTTTCACATGTATTTTCAACTTATTTTTATACAATAGTTGATTGACTTTTCTAAAATTATAGGTGATGCTTTTTTCTTCTGTTTCTATTAGTTGGAATAGAATTATATCAAGGGAAAAGACCAGAGAGTGTTTCTCTGTGCTTTGTCTTCTAGAAACAAATAAAAGTAAAAAGTTGACTACATATTAAAGGAATAAATGATCAAAATGACTACATCTGCAGTTTCAGACCTAATCCTGTTATGTGAAAATGAAGAATCACTGATACTGATGGCCTGGTATTCATTGTAGCAGTTGGTGTGGTAACTACTTTTAGAGATGTTTGATTTCGTCAAGTCTTTTATATCTGTCATTCACAGTTTCATGCACCCATTTTTCCCCCATTGCTGTTTTGGCATAAAATAATATGAAGGGAAATTATGATAATAGACTTGGCTATGTAATAGTGGATAGACTAGCATAGAAAGTTTCCGGAGCATTAAAAGGCTTCATAGAGATCAGCAGTTATAAATATAATACTTTAGGTTAAAACTACAGGAAAGTGTTTTGTAATATTGCATTGCACAATAGTCCAGAATAATTTGTGGTTGAGGAAGGGCCAAGCAAATGAGCCATGTTTACATTTGTGTATAGTACATGCTTAGTCGTGCTATATAGTTTTTATGTGTAATTGCTAAAAATAACTCATACTGAGCTTTGTTGTCCTATTAACCATGGGACCTGAGCAGTAAATCGTGAAGTCTTTTTGATTCATCTAAGAATTGGGTCCAAAGTGGACTCCCTGTTTCCTAAATTCTTTGTGGTAGAGTTATTGGAAAGTGTTTGGGGGGATATTCAGGGAAGTTATATCTGAAAGAGACTCAGGGTTTGTCTGTCTGACTGTTTCTCCTGGTGGGAGACAAGCTCATTTTTTTTATCTCTTTAGATACAATTTTTGCAAATTGAGACCCTCAATTTTTGCAAATGATGGTACCATATCTATTTTTCCTATAAACAGAAAGCTGAATTATCTGGTTTTCTAATAAGGATGTAAAATTATGAAATGATAAATTTATGGGTATCATTTTCTTAGTATACTTGAATGATGCAGTCTCTTTAGTTTTTTTCTTTCTTTTTCAGTGATAGTGTTTACCTTTCAACATAGGAGTGAAGTGCTTTAGTACCTGGGTAAAGTTTTGCTTCTCACATTGCCACTAGTAAGAGAAGTACAGTTGATGATAGCAATCTAATGCTCTGAATCCAAAGTTGATCTCACCCCTTTCTTGGATAGGCACCTTCTTATTCAGCATACTGTGACAAGAAGCTATTTAAAAAGGTATGATTCCCACCTCCCTGAGAGGTAAACCAAGCTGTTACAACCCGAGATACCTGATAAAGTTCCAAATTCATCTCTGTCTGTATTTACCAGGGGAAGTCTTGTTTCCAAGAGGAAATGTTTCTACTAATTAACTTTAATTGAAGAAGCTGGTGCAGCATATCCAGATATGCCCAACCTGCTAGCTCCATCTCCTGTAGAAGGCAGCATTTGCACAACACAGTACCAAAGATGAATTTTGATTACTAGTATTTTTGAAGAGACCTGTTTTCTCCCCACCTGATGGAAGTTGCTGCATCTTTCCAAACAGGTTCTCTAATGATCTTGCTTCACCATGGCTACAAATATGGAGGGGCTGGTTCAACACAGAGTGGGGACCCAGCAGGTGGCTGAGGTGAGTGACATGGGCTAGCACAATAGCTGGCACCCTTGCTTTTGAAAGGAAAAATACGTTAGTGTGCGCTGTTGTTTCAAAATAGTTCTCAGTGAAATCAGCATGTCATCCAAACCCAAAACGAGATGCTGGCATGAAGAAAAAACAAAAATGACAAGAACATTTATTGCTAATATTTCTTTGAATGAGTAGGGTGACCTAGCTACATACAATAAGGTGACTTAATTTCACCTTGAACTAAAAACTAATAGGATTTGATGCTTAACAAACTTGTGTGGGTATAGTTTTAAATCCATGGCCCTTAGTTTCCTCCCGTTTGATACTTAGTTAATAACATGGAAGTGTGAAAGGCCTAATTCTGTGCATTCAGTGGTCGTTATTGACCATCTGCCATGTACTGGGGATTGTTAAGTGCTGAGAAATACAGAAGTGAATGAGCTACAGGTCCTTCTTTCAACATTCTGAGTTTGGTTAGGGAATGAGAAGTATAACTCCACCTGAGGGAGGTCATCCCAGGGTTGGGTCTTGAATGATGAGTAAGCATTTGTCAGGCAAGACGAAGTGAAGTGGGGTGGGGAACTGTACTGCAGATGATGGGGAGGGCATCCTAAGTCAGAAACATGCAAAGGGGACAGAGACATGAAATAGTTTGGGCTTTTCGGGTAATTTGAGGTGTAAAGAAGATAAGCAGGGGCTAGATTCTGAAAAGCATAGTTAATCTATGGTCACTAATAACATACTGTTATTCTGTAGCTTTAATCCTCACAACAACCTTTTGAGGTTGGTACTATAATTATTCCCCTTTCATAGGGGAGAAAACCGAGGCTCAAAGACATAGGCCAAGGGCACACTGTAACACACTGAGATTCTGACCCAGGTCTGTGTTCACTCTTTCCAAGCTCCTGCAATTAACCATACCTCATACTGCAACTAGGAGCCATTGGAAAGGTTCTGGTTTACTTTTTGAACTAATACTTTTATTTCTAGGGCAAGGACATCAATTTACCAAAGAATGTTCATTAAAAGAAGGGACTTTTTTCTTTTTCTTTTTTTTTTATTAATTAAAAAAAAAATTAACAACATTTAGCAATCATTCCATTCTACATATACAATCAGTAATTCTTAATATCATCACATAGATGTATGATCATCATTTCTTTGTACATTTGCATCGATTTAGAAAAAGAAATAGCAAGACAACAGAAAAAGAAATAAAATGATAATATAGAGAAAAAATAAAAATTAAAAATTAAAAAAATAAAAAAAAAACTGTAGCTCAGATGCAGCTTCATTCAGTGTTTTAACATAATTACATTACAATTAGGTAGTATTGTGCTGTCCATTTTTGAGTTTTTGTATCCAGTCCTATTGCACAGTCTGTATCCCTTCAGCTCCAATTACCCATTATCTTACCCTATTTCTAACTCTTGATGGTCTCTGTTACCAAAGACATATTCCAAGTTTATTCTCTAATGTCGGTTCACATCAGTGGGACCATACAGTATTTGTCCTTTAGTTTTTAGCTAGTCTCACTCAGCATAATGTTCTCTAGGTCCATCCATGTTATTACATGCTTCATAAGTTTATTCTGTCTTAAAGCTGCATAATATTCTATTGTATGTATATACCACCGTTTGTTTAGCCACTCGTCTGTTGATGGACATTTTGGCTGTTTCCGTCTCTTTGCAATTGTAAATAACGCTGCTATAAACATTGGTGTGCAAATGTCCGTTTGTGTCTTTGCCCTTAAGTCCTCTGAGTAGATACCTAGCAATGGTATTGCTGGGTCGTATGGCAATTCTATATTCAGCTTTTTGAGGAACCGCCAAACTGCCTTCCACAGTGGTTGCACCATTTGACATTCCCGACTTTTTTCTTTAACAAGACATATATGACAGTTTAAAATAACAAAAAATAGCAGCAGATTTTTCTGATTTTAGGTCAACCATTAACTTTAAGACAACAGTGTAACTTATCTGACACCACCACCACCCCCAGCAAATAATGATTAATATTAACTGAATATAAAGAAGATTTCATAAATTTGTTGAGATTATGTTTTTGCAGGAACTGTTAGAGCTGTGAAAATATTGGAGTTAAAATGCTTATGTTTATTTTTTGCTTTAGTGTGTGTTAAGAATACTTACTGTGAAGATCACTGTAGGTGTTTCAAATATGTAAGGTTATTTTGCATTTAATAGAGTTTCCATTGTGGAGATTAGTATGTAGATCATACCTTTAGAGGCTGTACCTCCAATTTTTTAGAAGAAAGGTAAGTTAATATAAGTTCTCTGTACACATTCAGAAAATTTGTTAGCTAAAACTTCTTGTTAAATGCCTTATATCCTTCAGGAAATGGAATTTCATGTATTAATTTAGTGCAACTGGGCTTTTTTCCCCATGGCAGAAAGTTTATTTTTGGAGATTCAAAATAATAGAAAGTGTTCCTAATTTGGAGGGTGTTAGCCTTCTCCAGAAAAATAGAACTGACAAGAGATATATATGAGCTTTATTTTAGAAAGTGGCTCACCTGACCATGGGAATTAACAAGTCCTTATTCCATATTGCAGGCCGCAAGATGGAAATTCCCATAAAGATGATTCTGAAATCTGGTCCCAAACTCTATAGGACAAGCCACAAACTAGAAACACTGATGAAAGTGAAGCTGAATTTCCCAGGAAAAGCTGGCTGAATGAAGTAGAGGCAGAAATTCTTCTTTCTGACTCTGAAAGTCTCATTTTTGGCTTTTAAGACCTCCTCATTGCTGAGGTCAGTCTCCTTTATTGATTGTAGATGCAGTCAGTTGTAGATGAAATCAGTTGACTATAGATGCAAATCTATCTACAAAATACCTTCACAGTAATAATCTGGCCAATGCTTACTTGACCAAACAACTGGATACTGTAACCTAGCAAGTTGGCATATGAAATTAACCATTGCAGAGTACAAAAGCAGTATTTTTCTATTTAAAATATTCCCTTCAATGGGGAGTTAGGGTATAGTTCAGTGGTAGAATTCTCGCCTGCCATGTGGGAGACCTGGGTTCGACTCCTGGTCCATGCATTTCCAAAAAAAAACAAGCAAGCAAGCAAAACGAACAAAAATTCAACAGATGTGCAGCAATAACGGGATACTCATGTAGGAAAAAAAATATTCCCTCCATTTCGTTGCTGTTATTTTGGGTGGTATGTGTATGTGGTGACAGTACAAGTTTTAATAACTGATTTACATCTAATAACTATAAAGTTAGACTTGTTAAACGGGTAAGAGAGCCTACAGTTCAGTTTCTTTTCAGTGATGAGTAATTGAGTGGGGATAAAATATATCTAAATTGAGAGATTATTTATTCAATCAGCAAACAATGAAGAAAGATATTCCCCACCCCACCCCACCCCACCCCTGCTTAGACCTACACAGGTGAATCATAGTTCTTAGCATCTACTCTCCAAGAGCCCTCTGTCGAAGAGGGTAAGCATGATTATAGGAGGGGGAAATAGGGAAAGGGCAGGACCTTAGTGGGAAGGAGATTCTATAGAATGAGATTGTGGGCTATGGGATCTGACAGATCTGCCTGCTTTAACAGTTGACCTGCCTGTGCCTCAGTTTCCTCATCTGCAAATTGGGAATAATAACAGTATCTATTTATCTCATAAGGTAGCTGTGAGAACTCAGTGAATATAACAACATAGAGAAAGCTTTAGTAGGTGCCTTGCCTTTGCTCCATAAATGAGATACACCAATATTGTCAATTGTGTAAATGTTTTTCTCCTGAGTCCCCAATTTAACCTTTTTCTCTATAGGCCAAATAAGTCACGGATATCAAGGTAAATTACAAAAGTTGGATGAAACAAAATAGCAGCTTGATGTTTTATTATGTGCTTAAATTTGTTACGTTATTCAGAGAGACAGTTTAACATAGTGGTCAAGAGTACAGACTCTGGAGCTAGATTACCTAAATTTAAAGCCTGGCCCTGCTGCTTACAAACTCTGCGACCTCCTGTATCTGGATACTGAGGATAATAGTATTTACCTTTTGAGATTGTAATTCAGGATTAAGTGAGTTGATGTAAGTAAACTTCTTAAGATCAGTGCCTGACGAGTAACAGGAACTATGGAAGTATGGTTATTACTATTCTATGTCCTATGAGAGGAGTATCCCATTATAATTCATATTCATTTCCTTTTTGGTGGAAAATTTATGAAATTTCCTTTTTTACATACAGAACTCCTTTGAAATGGTCCCTCTGTTGGGGATTATTGAACAGTTCAACTGTTCAAACCCTATATTTGTGAAAGAGATATTAAACCCTAATTGGATGTTTGTACTAGATGATCTTTATGATTCCTTAAAAACTTAATATTTTTGGATATTTCGAGGATATCTGAGCTAATATTAAAAATACCTAAACTGGGACCATTAAACCAGTAGATATGAACAAGGGTTTTGTCTCTTTTAATCTAATTGTGATTGGCCATAAAGGAGAGATATTTAAATTTTAACAATGTCATCATTAGCTTGGCCACCAATTTATTTTCCTTAATATTACATTGTACCCCACTTATTTTCAGATATGTTGCCCCAGACCAAGATAACTTCAGAAATGAAGTTATCTGAATTTCTTTAAATCTTTATAATATCTCCAACTATCTTTCAAGATTTCTGAAAAATTTATGAATGTAGTTTTCATCTTTTTTTTCTTCATCAGCCTAACCTATACTGACTGATTTTTCTTCTCCTGAGAGCTTTCCAAGCCAAGTGAATTTTTAGATCACAATCACATTCTTAAAACCTTTTTAGGTTTGGGAATATATTCATAGTTTAATTTCTGAATCACAGAGTTTAGTTGACAAGAGATGGCTGTGTGAGAATCCCATGCAGAAGGCATTCAGGATTAGGTAGAGGGCTGCACCATAGCAAGTGAAGGTGCTCTGGATCAATTCAGTTGAGCTGTACTTTGAAGAAAAAAATAAGCGTTTCACCCTCTTACATCAATAGAATTATATGTGCCTAACCCTCAGTACACATTAATTGAATACACTGAGGACTCAGGACAGCATAAACTGACAATGCTGAAGTTATTCAGTGAATGCAACTTTGAATTTGTGGTGATCAGAGATGCTGATTGCCTGTGGGAATTTTTTTAACTTGCAAGTAAAATGGAAAGGAAATAAATGAGTGGAGGGTAGGGCAACATATATCTGTTTGTGCACATTTGATACCTGGGCATTCAGCCAGGATATCAGACCCGCTCATCATCAACTGCCCAAGTATCAAATAGTGATAGATCCTTTGTATGGCAGGTATTTACTTAGAGAACACCAATGTGTAGAAATTTTTAAAGTTTTAGAACCGATAATTGACTTTGATTCAAAAACTGGCTTCTAAGATAGGAGCCATTCCATTTAAGTTTGACAATTAAAATTTGCTATACTTTTTCCTTTATAAAGTTTTTATTTTAGAATAATTTTAGATTTACAGAAAAGTTGTAAAAATTGAGGAAGGTTCCCATATACCTTGCACCCAATTTCTCTAATATTACCATGGTATATTTGTCGAAACTATGAAGCCAACTTCGGTACGTTATTATTAACTACACTCTAGACTTTATTTCGTTCTCATCAGTTTTCATTAATGTCCTCTTTCTGTTTCGAGACCCAGTGCAGGATTCCACATTGCATTTAGGGCCATATCTCTTGACTTACCTTTGACACTCCTTCTTGTTGAAATTTGGTTTTGCTGACTACAAATAAATGCAAATAAATAGTAATTAAGGTAAGCTATTGCTGTGTACTGAAGAAAGTCTTACAATGGTCTTAGATAACACAGAGTTTCTATATTGAAAGTAAAAATCAAATTATAGGTTGTATCATCTAGTCTTACAGATTCTAATATGTGTGAACTTTATACCAGGAGGGGACCTCAGAAACAATCTGTTCTATGAGTTCTTAATCCAAGGGTCTCAGGATGTTTATAGTTCCAAAATAAGTAAAGAATGGTGAATTATTTTTATGATTTCAAAAAAGTGTAAATCTTATATGCATCTAAGATAAGACTGCAAAGCCAACCGACATTTCAGGGGCCTTGCTTTGGGTTGGAATTACATCAGTCTGCTTAGTGCAGAATTCCCAAAACCTGATGCTATTGCTCAGAAGCTCAGCTTGGTGGTTATGGAGGTGCTTGATTAATTTTAAAGTGGAAAAATGAGCAATTACTTTTCAAAATGTCAGTTTGTGGGATAAAGTCTCAAAATCTGGGATTTAATGGAGTGGAAAATATGAAAAAGGATCCTTGATGGTAAAATTTCAGTTCAGCCTTCTCATCCTCCTTGTAGGCTTTAGCAGTGTTTTAGAGCTATGAAGAATTAATGTTTTCAAAGAGTTTTTAATAACAATGTGTATAGTGCTCATGCTGTACTAGCAGGTGAAAAAGTAAGATACAAAACAATAAACAGTTTGATTCCAATTTTGTAAACTGTTTATATCTAATTTTATCTGTGGTTATATGCCATGTACTTTAGTACTTTGTGCCAGGTGTTATGTTAAGCTCTTTGCATTCAGTATCTCATTTAATACTCCCAATAACACCACAAGGAAAACATTATTTTCTGCATTTTACATAAGAGAAAATTGAGAAGTAGAGAGATTAACTTACCAGGTTTCAAAGCCATATCTGAGTGACTTCAGAGCCCAAGCTTTTAACTACTATACAGTTGACACATTTTTTTAAATGTCCCAAATTTTAACAGTATTTTTAGTGTCCTGAATGATGGGCGATTTTCTTTGTACCTTCAGTTCTTTTTAAGTCATTAACTACTATGTAAACAAATTTAAACAGTTGATCCTTTCCTTGTTTACATAGTCTCAGAACCAGGGCTAAATCTAGGCTTCTGCTAAATATATTTACAATGGAATTGACTGTGAAATTAAAGAGAACAAAATAAAGTTAGTTTTTTTTAAAAGGAATACTTGACAGATGAGAATTTGTAACTGAAGCAGTGGGAGCTTGAATCATATCTAGTAGTGGCATTAATTTTGCTTTTTGTATCAGAAAGACATGAGTTTTTCTGGTAAAAGGCTTCAGTATTTTTTTAATCACTTGAGATTTCCCTCTATAATTAGAAATTTAAAGCGGATACACACAAATACATTCAGTGTATTTCTTCATCATTGCCTAAATGAAGACAATTTATTTAGGTTTTTCAATTCCATAAGATGTTTTGAATCAGGAGAAATTTAGGCATTAACTTGTTGCAGCACGTTAAGACACTTGTTAATTGGCAGAAAGAGACCACTCGTGTTTCCAAATTCTACAGTTCCAAACTATGTCCTTTTTACACAATGAAAATGAGGTGACTTTGCAATCTTGTCTTGGCTTTTCCCTAATCCCTGGGTTGTCTAAGGACCTCTCAGCCATCAGATACTGTTTAAACAAAGAAGATCCTGCCACTGCTGAAAAAATAGCCAAATTCTTACTAGTAATTCTTTTTATCATCGGGTCTCTTATGTCATGATTACAGAAAATTTACACTGACACTTCCATGTAAGGGGAATAGATAAAAACACAGGGCACCCCAGTTCTTGAACCAAATTTAGTATTGGCAGGGTCACATCCTTGGAGTGGGATAAGCAAAGCCATTGATTGCCCAGATTTCAGATTTCTAGTGACCTGGAAAGCCCAATTCCTTATGATTAAATTTTATTAATTCTGCTCTCTTACAAACTAGACATTTAAGTTTTCAATTTCTTGTCAATGTAATATATATACTATATTAAAAAGTTGGATAATCACACTTCTGGGTCAAGATGGCGGCGTAACAATGTGCGCATTTTAGTTCGTCCTCCAGAACAACTACTAAATAACCAGAAACAGTACAGAACAGCTCCCGGAGCCACGATAGTGACCAGACACACAGCGTACCCCAGTCTGGACCAGCTGGACTGGCTGGGCGCACCCCCCAGAACCATGAGTTCCCAAAGCTGTGGTGGCCAGTGCCCCTCCCCCACAGGCCGCTTCCCAGAGGGGAAAGGAAAGGACTTTACCAGCAGCAGGGACTGGGCACAATCAAACGCCAATTGTGGAACTGATTAACAAATTCTGACTACTAAAAATAGGCCCCCAGCTTAGGTGAACCTGATCAAAGCGGAGGTTGCTCATTTTTGCCCTGGCGCCAAGGGGGCAGGGCTGACAGAAAAAGGGGGGAAAAAAAAGGAAACAGAGGTTTTTGTGGCTGTGTTTCTACAAAGGCTTGACTGCCTTTAGATTCGGCGGCAGGACTTCTCAGGCTGCAACTGCCCCAGGCATAGGCAGAAGTGAGCTCTTTTGAGGGCTTATCTGGAGCGTGTGCCTTCCCCAGGGGAGGGGTGAAGCCCCACCCAGGTGGAATCCCTCCATCAAGGAATTCAGACACCAGGGCTTGGTAATTTGAAGCCATTAAAACCAGCCTACAACCTCTCCTCTGTCTCCACTACACCCCCAGCAGGGAGAGTCTGCCAAAGTTAAAGGTAGCGCATCATCTTATGCTGGTGGGACCTGCAGTCAGACAAGCGCCACATACTGGACAGGATAAGAAAAACAGAGTCCACAGACTTCACAGGAAAGTCTTTCAACCTGCTGGGTCTTACCCTCAGGGAAAACCAACGCAGGTGACTCTTTCCTCCTGATAGGAGGCCAGTTTGGTCTGGGAAAATCTGACTGGGGTCTATAATATCTAAGTAGACCCTCCTAAGTGTGTGTGGGGAAAGGCACCACATAAGCAGAACAAGAAACAAGAAAGCAAGAACTGAAAAATTCTCCTCTGTTAAACAAAACTTAAGCTAAAGGTCCAGATAAAGCTGAACAGAATGTCAAAGAACAGATAGACAACAAATTCATCCAGCAAGAAAACCCTAGATAAAAGAAGTAAAAGCATTCTCCAGAATAAACTAATTAAGGTAATTAAATGCCTAGATGCCAGCAAAAAATAACAAATCACACTGGGAAAATTGAAGATACGGCCCAGTCAAAGGAACAAACCAACAATTCAAATGACATACAGGAGCTGAAACAATTAATTCAGAATGTACGAACAGACATGGAAAACCTCATCAAAAACCAAATCAATGAATTAAGAGAGGATATAAAGAAGGCAAGGAAAGAAGAAAAAGAAGAAACTGAAAGTCTGAAAGAACAGATCACAGAACTTATGGGAATGAAAGACACAGTAGAAGAGATGAAAAAAACAATGGAAACCTACAATGGTAGATTTCGAGAGACAGAACATAGGATTTCAAAACTGGAGGGTGGAACATCTGAAATCCGACAAGAAACAGAAACTATAGGAAAAAAAATGAAAAAATATGATCAGGGACTCAGGGAATTGAAAGACAATATGAAGCGCATGAATATATGTGTTGTGGGTGTCCCAGAAGGAGAAGAGAAGGGAAAAGGAGGAGAAAAACTAATGGAGGAAATTATCACTGAAAATTTCCCAACTCTTATGAAAGACTTAAAGTTACAGATCCAAGAAGTGCAGCGTACCCCAAAGAGAATAGATCCAAATAGACATACTCCAAGACACTTACTAATTAGAATGTCAGAGGTCAAAGAGAAAGAGAGGATCTTGAAAGCAGCAAGAGAAAAGTAATCCATCACATACAAGGGAAGCCCGATAAGACTATGCGCAGATCTCTCAGCAGAAACCATGGAGGCGAGAAGACAGTGGGATAATATATTTAGATTATTAAAAGAAAAACTGCCAACCAAGAATTCTATATCCAGCAAAATTGTCCTTCAAAATGAGGGAGAAATTAAAACATTTTCAGACAAAAAATCACTGAGAGAATTTGTGACCAAGAGACAAGCTCTACAAGAAATACTAAAGGGAACACTAGAGACAGATATGAAGACAGAAGAGAGAGGTGTGGAGAAGAGTGTAGAAAGGAAGACTATGAGTAAAGGTAAAAAGAAGGAAAATTAGATATGACATATAAAATCCAGAAGGCAAAATAGTAGAAGAAAGTACTACCCATGCAATAATAACACTGAATGTTAATGGATTAAACTCTCCAATCAAAAGACATAGTGTGTTAGTTAGATTCAGTTGTCAACTTGGCCAGGTGAGCATACCTAGTCTTGTTGCTGCGGAGATAAGCCAACAGTACGTGAACCTCATCTGTTGCCAATTACATCTACAGTCAGCTAGGAGGCGTGTCTGCTGCAACGAGTGATGGTTGACTTAATTGGCTGGTGCTTAAATGGGAGATTGCAACGTAGCACTGCTAAGCAGCTCGGCATTCCTCATCTCAGCACTAGTAGCTCAGCCCAGGCCTTTGGAGATGCAGAAAGAAGTCACCCCAGGTAAAGTTCTTGGAACCCAGGGGCCTGGAGAGAAGACCAGCAGAGACCATCTTGTGCCTTCCATGTAAGAAAGAACCTCGGTGGAAAGTTAGCTGCCTTTCCTCTGAAGAACCAACAAAATAAATCCCCTTTTATTAAAAGCCAATCCGTCTCTGGTGTGTTGCATTCCGGCAGCTAGCAAACTAGAACACATAGTCTGGCAGAATGGATTAAAAAACAGGACCCATCTATATGCTGTCTCTACTCAAAGGACACGAGGCCAAGGACACAAATGGACATTTACACACCAATGTTTATAGCAGCATTACTAACAATTACCAAGTGATGGAAACAGCCAAAATGTCCATCAACAGACAGTTGGCTAAACAAACTGTGACATTTACATAAGATGAAATATTATGCAGCTGTAAGACAGAATAAAGTTATGAAGTATATAACAACATGCAAGGACCTTAAGGACATTATGCTGAGTGTGATTAGCCAGAAACAAAAGGAAAAATACTGTATGGTCTCACTGATATGAATTGACATTAGTGAATAAACTTGGAATATTTCCTTGGTAACAGAGACCATCAGGAGATAGAAATAGGGTAAGATATTGGGTAATTGGAGCTGAAGGAATACAGATTGTGCAACAGGACTGAATATAAATACTCAGAAATGGACAGCACAATATTACCTAACTGTAATACAATTATGTTAACACACTGAATGAAGCTGCATATGAGAATGCTAGAGGGAGGAGGGCTGGGGCATAAATGAAATCACAAAGAAAGATAGATGATAAAGATTGAGATGGTATAATCTAGGAATGCCTAGGATGTATAATGATAGTGACTAAATGTACAAATTTAAAAAATGTTTTTGCATGAAGAAGAACAAAGGAATGTCATTACTGCAGGGTGCTGAAAATAGATGGTACTTAATATTTTAAAATTTCAACTAATATGTGAGACTAAAGCAAAAAATGTTTATTTGGTACAAATCTATACTTTGACTAGTGTATCTCCTAATACAACTTATGTAGATAGTTGATTGAACACCTTAAGTACATGGAACTTTGTATAGGACATGAGATTTTGTTGGTTTGTCCAGGGGATGCCTTGATGAATCCCAGAGTGATTTGAGTAGTAAGTGGAAAAGTATTTGCAAAGTCCCCTTCGGGGAATGGTGAGAATGGGGGAAAACTCAACTTCCCCAAGTTGAATTCTTGATATTCTCACAAGTAGTGTGGAAAACCAAAGCTATAGGCTGAGCCCCAAGTCTTGGGGTTTGTTCATATGAAACTTAACCCCACAGGGGATAGGTCAAGCCTACTTAAAATTAAGCCTAAGAGTCACCCCCAAGAGAATTTTGTTGCTCAGATGTGGCCTCTCTCTCCAGCCAACACAGCAAGCAAACTCACCACCCTTCCCCTCTCTACGTGGGACATGACTACCAGGGGTGTGGATCTTCCTGGCAGCGTGGGACAGAAATCCCAGAATGAGCTGAGATTCAGCATCAAGGGATTGAGAAAAACTCTAGAATGAGCTGAGACCCAGCATCAAGGGATTGAGAAAACCTCGACCAAAAGGGGGAAGAGTGAAATGAGACAAAGTGTCAATGGCTGAGAGATTTCAAACAGAGTTGAGAGGTTATCCTGGAGGTTCTTCTTCTCTTTTTTTTTTATTAATTAAAAAAATTAACTAACACAACATTTAGAAATCATTCCATTCTACATATGCAATCAGTAATTCTTAATATCATCACATAGATGTATGATCATCATTTCTTAGTACATATGCATCGATTTAGAAAAAGAAATAGCAAGACAACATAAAAAGAAATAAAATGATAATATAGAGAAAAAATAAAAATAAAAATAAAAAATACAAAAATATATAAGAAAAAAAACAAAAAAACAAACAAAAAAAGACTATAGCTCAGATGCAGCTTCATTCAGTGTTTTAACATAATTACATTACAATTAGGTAGTATTGTGCTGTCCATTTTTTTTTTTTTTTAGAAATACCATTCTACATATGCAATCAGTAATTCTTAACATCATCACATAGATGCATGATCATCGTTTCTTAGTACATTTGCATCGGTTTAGAAGAACTAGCAATATAACCGAAAAAGATATAGAATGTTAATATAGAGAAAAAAAAAAGTAATAATAGCAAGAACAAAACAAAACAATACAAAACAAAAACCTATAGCTCGGATGCAGCTTCATTCAGTGTTTTAACATGATTACTTTACAATTAGGTATTATTGTGCTGTCCATTTTTGAGTTTTTGTATCTAGTCCTATTGCACAGTCTGTATCCCATCAGCTCCAATTACCCATTATCTTACCCTGTTTCTAACTCCTGCTGAACTCTTTTACCAATGACATATTCCAAGTTTATTCTCAAGTGTCGATTGACATCATTGGGACCATACAGTATTTGTCTTTTAGTTTCTGGCTAGACTCACTCAGCATAATGTTCTCTAGGTCCATCCATGTTATTACATGCTTCATAATTTTATCCTGTCTTAAAGCTGCATAATATTCCATCGTATGTATATACCACAGTTTGTTTAGCCACTTGTCTGTTGATGGACATTTTGGCTGTTTCCATCTCTTTGCAATTGTAAATAACGCTTCTATAAACATTGGTGTGCAAATGTCCGTTTGAGTTTTTGCCCTTAATTCCTTTGAGTAGATTCCCAGCAATGGTATTGCTGGGTCGTATGGCAATTCTATATTCAGCTTTTTGAGGAACCGCCAAACTGCCTTCCACAGTGGTTGCACCATTTGACATTCCCACCAACAGTGGATAAGTGTGCCTCTTTCACCGCATCCTCTCCAGCACTTGTCATTTTCTGTTTTGTTGATAATGGCCATTCTGGTGGGTGTGAGATGATATCTCATTGTGGTTTTGATTTGCATTTCTCTAATGGCCAGGGACATTGAGCATCTCTTCATGTGCCTTTTGGCCATTTGTATTTCCTCCTCTGAGAGGTGTCTATTCAAGTCTTTTTCCCATTTTGTAATTGGGTTGGCTGTCTTTTTGTTGTTGAGTTGAACAATCTCATTATAAATTCTGGATACTAGACCTTTATCTGATATGTCGTTTCCAAATATTGATTCCCATTGTGTAGGCTGTCTTTCTACTTTCTTGATGAAGTTCTTTGATGCACAAAAGTGTTTAATTTTGAGGAGTTCCCATTTATTTATTTCCTTCTTCAGTGCTCTTTGGAGGTTATTCTTATGCATTAAGTAGATACCACCTTGTTATCCAAGATGCAGTGGAGAGGCTGGAGGTAACTGCCTGAAAATGTAGAGCTGTGTTCCAGTAGCCATGTTTCTTGATGATGATTGTATAATGATATAGCTTTCACACTGTGACTGTGTGATTGTGAAAACCTTGTGTCTGATGCTCCTTTTATCTACCTTGTCAACAGATAAGAGGAACATATGGAATAAAAATAAATAATAGGGAACAAATGTTAAAATAAATGTAATTTAAAATGCTAGTGATCAATGAAAGGGATCAGTAAGGGGTATGGCTTGTAAAAAAATTTTTTTTTCTGTTTGTTATATTTTTCTGTTGTCTTTTTCTTTCTTTTTCTGAATTGATGCTAATGTTCTGGGAAATGATCATGATGATGAATATGCAACTATGTGATGATATTGTGAATTGCTGAGTGTATGTGTTGGGAATGTTTGTTTCTTGTAATTTTTTTTAATTAATAAAAAATTTTTTTTTAAAAAGCCATTAGGTAGGAGACAGGAAAGTTCAAAGCCTACTATGGGAAGCCTATTACGGGATTGAATATTTTTAAGGGAATGATGGAAAGAGGAGGTAAAGTTGCAACCATCAATCCAAGAGCTTCAGAGGCAAGAGAGAGCCACTGATGGGAGTGATATGAACAGAGCTGAGGATGCAGAAACACCCTGTGAGTAGATGGTGGTCTCCTGGGAAACTGTACAAGGCAGAGATGACATCCCTAGTGAGGGGAGGCTGGGGAAGGTTGTGTAGGAAAACATTTTCACAGTGCGGTGCTGTATTAGATATCAGCAGGGACAGGGGCATTTGGTGCAGGTTATAAGGTTGGGCATGGGGTCAGTCAAAAATAACTGAGATGAGGGAGAAAGAAGTGGCACAAATAAGATATCAGTGACTGAGAGAGAGCAAGTAGAGTTGAGAGGCTACTCTGGAGGTCACTCTTACACAAGCTTCAGTTAGACATTGCTACCTATCATAATTTGCCAAACCTCAAATCAAAACCACTCCTGCAAATCCTAAGAATACCTAAAGCTATATATAAGATTCTACTAAGGTAACTTTCCAAAAACCTTCAACCCGCAGATGGGTCCCTGGACCAGATTAGTCCTGAAATGCAGAGGGGCCAGCCTCTCCGGAACATCAATTAGTTCCACCCCTTATCCCATATTTTTGACAGCCCCCTCCAACATGAAAATGTTAGAATGGCCATGATTCAAATACCCCTAAAGAGCGGAAGAAAGATCAAAGGTGATGGTGGCGTTTTACGGAGAAGGTAGGGTTTAGCAAACGAGTATGAGTGCTGAATCATTATATTGATATTTCTTTTAGTTTCCAGAATCTTAGAGCAGCTAGGAGTAAAAACCTAAAATCCTGGAATTGTAACCCATACCAAACTCTAAAATCTGTTCTACCACTAATTATTGCAATGTGCTTTGAAATTTATTGATTTTCAGTATACATGTTATTATTCACAGAAAAAAAAAAAATTTCTTCCAGCCTCTAGTGTTTTGGAGCAGCTAAAAGAAAAAATCTGAAATAGTGGAATGGTAACCCATAACAAACCCTGAAATCTGTTCTGTTCAACAGAACAAAGTACTTACGGAAGTGTACTTTGAAGATCATTGCTTTTTTTTTCTTTTCTTTGTGTATATCATATACTTAACAATAAAAAATGTTTTTTTTAAAAAAAAGTTGGATAGTTTTCTGTAGGGCTTGAAACAGAAAACAGCAGGCTCCTGAAGCCCCCTTTCCTTATCCCCAAATCTCCCTCTCTCACTTCACATTTCTTCTGGTATCAATTCCTTGCTTCTAAAAATACCCTTATTCTGATATTTCTTGAGTTACCAATAAGGACAAAATAATTTTGCTGTTCTTTTGGTGCCCCAAACTATGGTTTTTCTTCCCTCCATTGTCTCAAAGTTTTGTCCTATTTGCACAAATCAGTGTTCTGTGGTCCTGGATTATGATACTATGGCACATATTTCCTAATGTTTCTGAGATGGTTGTGAAACCCTCTAAATACTATTTTCAATACAAATACATCAGGAGAATTTTCAGTTTCCTTTTTTTCCCCTCCTATGAAAACATTCTTTCTAAAGCCCCCTGACCCCTGCTCCAGCCCATACTAATTGCTTTTTAGTCTGACTGCTCAACTGTCGATCTTTACCCTCTGTCATGTGTTGGACTCTTAGTTTCCTGAAGCCCATTTTCTCCCCCGCCTCCCCACCTGTTTTTTATGTGTTTATTTTAACTTTTTAAATTGTATAATAGAACATGTCTACAAAGCAAAGAAAGAAAAAAGCAATAGTTTTCAAAGCACCCTTCAACAAATAGCTACAGGACAGATTCCAGAGTTTGTCATGGGCTACCATACCATCATCTCAGATTTTTCCTTCTAGCTGCTCCAGAACATTGGAGGCTAAAAGGACTAAATTTTTTATCATCACAACCGACTTTTTTTTTCTTTTTTGTGAAACATAAGATATATACAAAAAAGCAATAAATTTCAAAGCACAGCACAACAATTAGTTGTAGAGCATATTTCAGAGTTTGCTATGGATTACAATTCCACAATTTTAGGTTTTTACTTTTAGCTACTCTAACATACTAGAGACTAAAATACCAATGTAATGATTCCACAATCATACTCATTTGTTAAACCCTACCTTCTCTGTATAACTCCACTATCACCTTTGGTCTCTCTGTCCCACTCTTTAGGAGTATTTGGGCTGTGGCCATTCTAACTTTCTCACGTTGGAAGGGGCTGTCAATAATATGGGGTAGGGAGATGGAACTAACTGATGTTCTGGAAAGGCTGGTCCCTCAAGCTTTCAGGACTTAACTGGTCCAGGGACCCACCTGTAGGTTGTAGGTTTCTGGAAAGTTACCTTAGTACTTGGAACCTTTGTAGAATCTTATATATTGCCTTAGGTGTACTTTAGGATTGGCTGGAGTGGTTTTGGTTGGGGTTTTTCAAGTTATGATAGGTAGCAATGTCTAACTGAAGCTTGCGTAAGAATGACTTCCAGAGTAGCCTCTCTTCTCTATTTGAACTCTCTCAGCCACTTTACTTTATTTGTTACACTTCTTTTCCCCCTTTTAGTCAGGATGGCATTGTTGATCCACGGTGCCAGGGCCAGACCCTTCCTTGAGAGTCACCTCTCGTTCCACCAGGGAGACTTTCACCCTTGGATATCATGTCCCATGTAGAGGGGAGGGCAATGATTTCACCTGCAGAGTTAGGCTTAGAGAGAGTGAGGCCACATCTGAGCAACAAAAGAGGTCCTCCAGAAATAATTCTTAGGCATCCTACTGTTTTTTTATAGTTAATATGCTCTTATAGCTTCTTTAGTGCATCAGAGGAGATTTGTTTTTGGAACTTATATAATTATCTCATCATGCCTTTATTTACACCTACATGCTTGATTGATAGTTTGAATGGGAATAGAAATCTAAGTTAAAAAATTTTACCTCAGAATTTTGAAGACATTGTTTTATTGTCTTCCATCTCCTAGTGTTGCTTTTGGGTCAGTGCCATTCTCATTCTTGATTCTTATAGGTTACTCTCTCTTTCTCTTTCTTTCAACTGTTAAGATCTTTTTGTTATCCCTGGTGTTCAGAATTTCTCAGTAATGTCCCTTATGTATATAGTTTTTCATACATCCTTCTGGGCATTTAGGGAGTCCTTTCAATCTGGAAACTCAGTGTTTCCAATTCTAAGAAGTTGTTTTATACCAGTTCTTTGATAATTGTTCCCTCAGATTCTTCTAGTCACTTTCCAGTACTAATTAGATGCTGGGTCTCCTGAATTAACCCTCTCATTTCCTTATCTTTTCTCTGTTTCCACCTGTCTTCTACTTCAGGGAGGTTTCCTGACTTAACATCTACTCTGTGCTTACCATTTACCCTGAGCATGTTACTTAACCTCTCTGTGAGTTTCTAAACTGTCAAATGGAGTTAATAATTATGTTTACCTTAGAGGTTTATCATAAAGTTAAATGAATCTGCATGTAAAGCATGACACATAGCAAGACATATGTTGTGGCATATAGGACTCACTCAGCAAAACTTGGCTGCTGCTATGCTAATTATTGTTAGCATATAATATTGTTAGCAATTGTTAGCTAATTATTGTCTTCAATTTTATTTTTGTTTTTGCTATTGTATTTTTTATTTCAAAGAACTGTTTTTCTCTGTTCCTTTTTTATAACAAGTTTTTCTTATTTCTCTAAGGGTGTTAATTGTATTTTTTTGCTCTGGTGTTCTTCTGTTTCTTGCATAGTTATTGCTTTCCTTAAATGACTAATGATCCTTAGTGTCAGTTCATATTTAAGAATGAAGCACTTACAACAATACCCCCTACAGGAACTGTTTAAAAAGTTGAAAAAGGGATAAAACTTTGAGTAGACATAGGAATGGAGCTAATCTGGGTGGGACTAAGGTATACCAGAATACAGGGTAAAGTATTATATTATTCATATTTTTAAACTTCAACTTCTGTGTGAAACTAAAGGAAGAGAAGTTTATTGGGTGTAAAATTTATATTTTGGGTAGTACACTTCCTAATTTAACTTCTGTGATCAGTTTAGTTGAACACCATAAGGAATAGGATCTTGGATAGGGTGTGAGATTTTCTCGGTTTCTCCGGGTTAGTATGATGCCCAGTATATCACAGAGTAATTTGGGCAGTGAATAAAAAGGTATTTGCAAATTCCCCTTGGAGGAATGGGGAGAAAGCAGAAAATATTCGCCTTCCCCATTTGGAGATTTATGATATTCTCGCAAGCAGTGGGAGCAGCCTAATCAATAGGCCGAGCCCGCGATCTTAAGAGTTTGCCCCTATGAAAGTTATTCCTGCAAAGAATGGGCTGAACCTACTTAAAATCAGGCCTGAGAGTTACCTTTTTTGTTGCTTAGATGTGGACTCTCTCTCTAAGTCAATTGGCAGTTAAACTCACTACCTTCCCCTGAAGTGGGACATGACTCCTAGGGGTGTAACTCTCCCTGGCAATGTGGGATAGAACTCACAGTATGAGCCATGACCCAGCATCAAGGGATTGAGAAAGTCTTCTTGACCAAAAGGGGGAAGAGAGAAATGAGACAAAGTTTCAGTGGCTGAGAGATTTCAAACAGAGTCAAGAGGTTATCCTGGAGGTTATTCTTACACATTACATAAATATCCGTTTTCAGTTTATGGTGTATTGAAGTGGCTGGAGGGAAGTACCTGAAACTGTTGAGCTGTGTTCCAATGGCCCTGATTCTTAAAGATGATTGTATAAAGAAACAACTTTTACAATGCAACAATGTGATTGTGAAAATCTTGTGTCTCCTTTTATCCAAGGTATGGACAGATGAGTAAAAAAATATGGATTAAAAATAAATAAAGAACAGAGAAGATAAGGGGTTAAAAAAAAGATGAGTCACAGATTGGGAGAAAATCTATGCAGATCATATATCTAATAAAGGACATGTATCCAGAAAATATAAAGAACTCTCAAAACTCAAAATAAGAAAACATGCACTCAAATAAAAAAAAGGCAAAAGATTTAAACAGACATTGCATCAAACAATGCATGTAGATGACAGATAAGCAAATGAAAGATGTTTAACATCATTAATCATAACAGAAATGCAAATTAAAACCACAATGAGGAACCAGTACACATCTATTAGAATGCCTAAGATTAAAAAGACTGCTCATACAAAGTGTTGGCACGCAACTGGAATTCTTGTACTTTGCTGGTGGGAATATAAATGGTACAGCCACTTTGGAAAACAGTTTAGCAGTTTTCTTAAAAAAATTACCAAACGATCCAACAATTCTAATCCCAGATATCTACCCAAGAAAAATGAAAGCTTGTGTCTTTACAAAGAATTGTATGCAAATGTTCACACAGCAGCTTCAGTTATAATAGATGTGCACAACAGCTTCAGTTATAATAGCCCCAAACTGGAGACAACCCAAATGTTCACAAACAGGTGCATAAAAAATTGTATTATACTCACACAATGGATACAACATAAAAGAAATGAACTATTGAGGCAACAACATGGATGAATTTCAAAATAATTACGCTGAATAAAAGAAACCACACAAAAAAGAGTATATATCATATATCATATTTATAGAGAATTCTAGAAAATGCAAATCAATCTAAAACAACAAAAGCAGAACAGTGGTTTGGTTGTTCCCACTGCTTGTGAAAATATCAGAAATTCTCCAAATGGGGAAGCTGAATATTCCCTTCTCCCCCCCACACCCCCACACCCCTCCAGACCCCCAAGGGAACTTTGCAAGCACTTCTTTATTTACTGCCTAAATTACTCTGGGATATATCAGGGCATCACACTAACCTTGAGAAACCAACAGAATCTCACACCCTATTCAAGATTCCATGTACTTATGGTATTCAGCTAAACTGATCATACAAGCTACATTAGGTAATGCAGTACCTAAAATATAAATTTCATACCAAATAAATGTCTCTCCCTTTGGTCTCGCATGGAAGTTGAAGTTTTAAAATATGGACAGTATCATCCTTTACCCTGTGTTCTGCTGTACCTTAGACCTACCCAGATCAGCTTCCTTTATATCTCTACTCGAAGTCTGATCCCTTTTTCAACTTTTTAAGCAATTCCTTTATGAGATACTGCTGACTTTCATAGCTTCAGAGCTCTAACTCTGAGTCTCAGGTGTCACATAAATACTTGCAGTTTCTCGGAACAACCATATTATATACAAACAGCTCAGTATCTTAGAATTTTAAAATAACAGTTACAACTCCTAAATATATGTGACTGCTTTAAGGTGTGGCTGGTCTTTTCATTCTCCTAACAGTGTCTCTTGAAGCAGAAGTTTTTTTGAAAAAATCTATTTTATCTATTTTTTATTTTTTTGCTTTTGATGTCATACCTAAAAATCTTTACTTAACAACGCCACCAAGGTTCAGTTATCTTTTTGTTTTTATTTTTTGTCTTAATTACAGTGTGGTTGGAGAGCAGTCAAACTTTTAAAATTTTCAGTGATTTTTATTTTGGTATGGTACCTTCCAGACTTTTCTAAATATTTACTATTGTGTATATAGCTATAGAAATACGAGAGTTTCTAAATTTAACTTAAATTGGGTCACATGAATATGATATTCTGCAGTTTGCTTTTTTTACTTTGCATATAGAGATATACATAATTATTTTTACAGGCATATAGTAATACATACATTAAGATATAGATACTTATTATTATATTTATTTTCTCAAATGTTAATAGTACTGCTATAAACATCATCATATATGCCTCCTTGGGCTCACATATACAGGTCTTTCTCTAGACTAGAAGTAGAATTGCTGGTTCAGAAGCTATCTGAGTCAAACTTTATCTTCCAGGGTTTTTTTTTTTAAAGGTTTCCAACCGCTTAGCCTCATAGGCAAGAAGTAGTTGGGCCATTAATTAGCTCAGTTATTAAATTAGAGGCATTCGTTAAGGACAACTGTGTGACCCTTTCCTCCAGGAATCCAGTGAAGGACAAAGGTTCTCTTTTTTTTTTTTTTCAGACCTGGTGCCTTTTTATTATAGAATTTTTTAATGACCCTGTGCTGGTTTGAAAGGATGTATGTCCCCATAGAAAAGCCATGTTTTAATCAAAATCCCATTTCATAAAGGTAGAATAATCCCTATTCAGTATTGTGTGTTTAAAACTGTAATCAGATCATCTCCCTGGATGATGTGATTTAATCAAGAGTAGTTGTTAATCTGGATTAGGTGACAACATGTCTCCACCCATGTGGGTGGGTCTTGAGAAGTTTCTGGAGTCCTATAAAAGAGATAACATTTTGAAGAATGAAGGAGATTCAGAGAGAGCAGAGAATGCTGCAGCATCATAAAGCAGAGAGTCCATTAGCCAGCACTTTGGAGATGGAGATGAAGAAGGAAGATGCCTCCCGGCGAGCTTCATGAAACAGGAAGCCAGGAGAGAAAGCTAGCAAATGACGCTGTGCTCACCATGTGCCCTTCCAGCTGAGGGAGAAATCGTCACTGTGTTTACCATGTGCCTTCTCAGATGAAAGAGAGAGACCCTGAACTTCACTGGCCTTGAACCAAGGTATCTTTCACTGGATACCTTTGATTGGACATTTCTGTAGACTTGTTTTAATTGGGACATTATCTCGGCCTTAGTACTGTAAACTAGCAATTTATTAGATTCCCCCTTTTAAAAGCCATTCCATTTCTGGTGTATTGCATTCAGGCAGCTAGCAACTAGAGCAAACCCTTTTACTATACCAAAACTATTTCTATACAAATAACTTCAAAAACTCAATATAGTACATACTTGGGAGAAATGAAAGAAAAGTGATTTATTATAAAGAAGTATGTATTTTATGTAAATGCTCAGGCATAGCTATCATAGAAGATATATAATGGAGAGGTCAACTGATTGTACCTACATAAGCTGTGATTTAGGGGAGCTAAGAAAATGAAGCTATTTTACAGATAAATGCAGAAGTAGAACTGGAATAAAATAGTGTTAGAATAAGTTGGACTAGACTTGTAATATAATAAGAGAAAGAGTTGATGGGATAATATGATACGAAATCATTAAGGAAGTATGAGGTCCTTGCAAAGAGCTGTACCTTATTTATAAATATTTGCAAAAATTATTCCCTGTGGTATGTCTTGGGATAGAATAGTGACAATCTATCACAGAAAAAGTATCTTATTTTTTGAAATCTCACTGCATTTGATATATATCTTTAGTCTCTAACAATTTTAAAAAAGACCTTGGAAACCATGTCCTTTTATTGGTCACAGAAAATAGAGGATTAGAAAATGAAACTGATTTGTCTACCCAAAAGAAAAAAATTAACCGTCTACCATAGAGGGAGCTCACCTTACTCAGGGTCACAGGTTCAGCACTGCATTCAATTTTCTCAGGCCAAATATCAGGAAATTATCATTGAAATCCCTGCATTCATATAATACATTGTGTTTTATAATTATCACTTCATTTAATCCTCCCATTGTCCTGTGAAGTAAGAGGTATTAACCTCAATTTTACAAATGAGTAAAGAGTGGCTGAGAACAATGAATGGACATTTCCAAAGCTACTCAGACATGAGCTGAAATTCTATTTGAAGTCTAATATGTTTCCATGTAACTATCTGCTTACCGCAGTGATCCAGTTTAGCTTTGTGGTTGTAGGAACACAACCTAGTTTTAAAAAAATCTTGAGTAGCCATTCTTTAATAGGCAAGAAGACTGAGAATCAGCTTTCCTAGTAAACTTTTATATTTCATAAAACAAAAGGAGAAATTTCCTTGTTCTTTCTTTTTTTTTTTTTTTTTGGTAGAAGGGGAGTTTTACTTTTAAAAAAAGAGGAAAAGAAGTATGAGAAACATTCTTTTAAACTTGGGGTAGAAAATCAGATCATTCATAATACCAAATTCTAGCAATATTTGCTGGTTTTGAAAGAAACTTATATTGGAAAGTTTTTTTAATTAATCATAAAAGTGATATAAAATTCCAGAAATTTTGTAAAGGAGAAGAAAATCATATTTCTACCACTTTACACAACTATCACCATCATTTTATTACTTTGTCATCTCCTTGTGTAAAATAACAACCATTTTCACTTCAAACTCCAGCTTTCCTTATTCCGCTTATTATTCTCTGTAGTGCTTATCACTATCTAACAAACATCTATACTTGTTTGTCTCATCACACTTGAATGTAAATCCCAGAAAGGCAGGAACTTTCTTTTATTCACTGTGGTAGTCTAGTGCCTAAAACTGTGCTTGAAACAAAGTAAGTACTCAACATTAAGATCTTTTCATTAAATTAATTATCTTTCATTCTTTTTTCACGTGCATGTCATCTAGTTGTAATCTTGGTGTGACTACAACTTTGGATCTTGTGTTTTTGTGTCATGCTGTATCATCCTTTTCACCAGATAACTACATAACCTATATGACCATCTTTTTTTTATATATATAATTTTTTTTATTAGAGTGGTTGTAGGTTTGCAGAAAATCATATAGAACCCACAGAGCTCCAATATACTCCACTCCCTAATTTCTAATACCTTACATTAGTGTAATAACTTTCTTATAGTTGATGAAAAATATTATTTTAATTATACTTTAACTATAATCCATAGTTTACATTAGGATTACTGTTTATGTTGTATAGTCTTATGGTTTGTTTTTTTTAGATTTTATTCTAGTCATATATATACAACCTAAAATTGTCCCCCTTTAACCACATTCAAATATATGCTTCAGTGGTGTTTATATTCTCAGTGTTGTGCTACCATCAACACCATCCAGTACTAAAAGTTTTCCATCACCATAAATAGAAATTCTATACCAATTAAGCATTAACTCACCATTCCCTCCCCTCACCCCAGCCCCTCATAACCTGTATTCTAGTTTTTTACTCTATCAGTATGCTTTCTCTAATTATTTAGTATCAGTGAGTTCATATAATATTCATCCTTTAGTGTCTGCCTTCTTTCACTCAACATGACATGTTCAAGGTTCATTTACTTTGTTGCGTGTATCAGAACTTCATTCCTTTTATGGCTGAATAATGTTCCATTTATGTATATACTACAGTTTGCGCCTCTATTCATTGGTTGATAATGCTTGTGTTGCTTCTATCTTTTGGCAGTTTGAATAATGCCTCTTTGAACATCAGTATGAAAATACCTATTCAATTCTGCTTTCGGTACTTTTGGGTATATACCTAGAAGTAGGATTGCCAGGTCATATGGTGATTCTATGTTTAACTTTCTGAGGAATCACCAAACTGTCTGTACTATTTTACATTCTCACCAACAGTGAATGAGGATTTCTCCACATCCTCACCAACACTTGTTTTCTACTTTTTAAATAGAACCATTCCTAGTGGATGTGAGATGGTATCTTACTGTGCATTTCTCTAATGACTAATGACATCGAACATCTTTTCATGTGCTTTTGGGCATTTATATATCTTTGGGGTAATGTCTATTCAAGTCTTTTGCCCAGTTTTCAGTTGGGTTGTTTGTCATTTTGTTGTTGAGTTATAGGAGTTCTTTTTTATGTTCTGGATATTAAAGCCTTATCACATATGCGGTTTCCAAATATTTTCTCCCGCTTTCTAGATTGTCATTTTACTTTCACAATGAAGTCCTTTGAGTCACAAAAGTTTTAAATTTTGATGAAGTCCTGTTTATGTTTTTTTTATGTTGTTGTTGTTGTGTTTTTGGTGTAAAGTCTGAGAAACCATTACCTAATACAAGGTCCTGAATTTGCTTCCCTATGTTTTCGTCTAGGCGTTTCACAATTTTATTTCTTATATTGAAGTCTTTGATCCATTTTGAGTGGATTTTTTTGGTATATGGTGTGAAGTAGCTTTCCACCTTCATTGTTATGCACATAGATATCCAGTTTTCCCAGCACTATTTATTGAAGAAACTATTCTTTCCCCATTGAGTAGATTTGGTACTCTTTTCAAGAATCAGTTGTCCACAGATGTGAGGGTTTATGTCTGAACTCTCAATTTGATTCCATTAGTCTATGTATTAGTTAGGGTTCTCTAGAGAAACAGAATCAACAGGGAACACTCGCAGATATAAAATTTATAAAAGTGTCTCACGTGACCACGGGAACGCAGAGTCCAAAATCCGCAGGGTGGCCTGTGAAGCCAACGATTCCAGTGGAGGGTCTGAACGAACTCTGCAGGAGAGGCTTGCCGGCTGAAGCAAGAAGAGAGCCTGTCTCTTCTGAATCCTCCTTAAAAGGCTTCCAGCGATTAGACTGAGCATCACTCATTGCAGAAGACCCTCCCTTTGGCTGATTACAAATGGAATCAGCTGTGGATGCAGCTAATGTGATCATGATCTAATTCTATGAAATGTCCTCATTGCAATAGACAGGCCAACACTTGCCCAACCAAACAGGTACCACAACTTGGCCAAGTTGACACATGAAGCTGACCATGACGGTCTATATGTCTGTTCTTGTGTCAGTACTATGCCGTTTTGATTACTGTTGCTTTGTAATATGTTTTAAAATCAAGAGGTGTGAGTCCTCCAATTTCATTATTCTTTTTCAATATGGTTTTAGCTATTCAGACCTAAGTTCACTGTAAATTTGATGATTGGCTTTTCTGTTTCTGCATAGAAGGCTGTTGCAAGTTTGATTGGGACTGCATCATAAATTGCTTTGGGTAGAATTGACATCTTAACAATATGTAGTCTTCCATTTTATGAACCTGAAATGTACTTCAATTTATATAGGTCTTTGATTTCTTTTAGCAGTGTTTTGCAGTTTTCTGCATACACCTCCTTTACATCCTCTATGAGGTTTATTCCTACATATTTGATTCTTTTAGTTGCTATTGTAGGTGGAATTTTCTTTCTTGATTTCCTCTTCAAATTGTTCACTACTAGTATATGGAAACATCACTGATTTTTCCATGTTGATCTTGCAACCTGCCACTTTGATGAAGTTATTAGTTCTAATAGCTGTTACGGATTTTTGAGGATTTTCTATATATAGCATCATGTCATCTGCAAATAGAGAAGGTTTTAGCATCATGTCATCTGCAAATAGAGAAGGTTTTATTTCTTCCCTTCTAATTTGGATGCCATGACCATAGCTACATAATGTTGTATCAAGGGAGCATAGCATAATTTACTAACCCATTTCCTAGTTTAGAACACTTAAATTGCTTCTGTTCTTTCTCTAGTAAAAATTAACACTGATACATATATCTTTTTTTTTTAATTTTTTTATTAATCAAAAAAAAGAAAAGAAATTAACACAACATTTAGAAATCATTCCATTCTACAAATGCACTCAGTAATTCTTAGTATCATCACATAGATGTATGATCATCATTTCTTAGTACATTTGCATCGATTTAGGAAAAGAACTAGCAAAACAGCAGAAAAAGATATTGAATGTTAATATAGAGAAGAGAATTAAAATAATAATACTAATAATATATATATATAAAAAGGAAAAAGAAAAAAACAAAAACAAAAGATACAAACACACAAACAAACAAACAAAAAAACCATATTTCAGGTGCAGCTTCATTCAGTGTTCCAACCTAGTTACATTACACTTAGGTATTATTGTGCTGTCCATTTTTGAGTTTTTGTATCTAGTCCTGTTGCACAGTCTGTATCCCTTCAGCTCCAATTACCCATTATCTTACCCTGTTTCTAACTCCTGCTGGTCTCTGTTACCAATGATATATTCCAAGCTGATTCTCGAATGTCGGTTCACATCAGTGGGACCTTACAGTATTTGTCCTTTAGTTTTTGGCTAGACTCACTCAGCATAATGTTCTCTAGGTCCATCCATGTTATTACATGCTTCATAAGTTTGGTCTGTCTTAAAGCTGCATAATATTCCATCGTAGGTATACGCCACAGTTTGTTTAGCCACTCGTCTGTTGATGAACATTTTGGCTGTTTCCATCTCTTTGCAATTGTAGATAATGCTGCTATAAACACTGGTGTGCAAATGTCCATCTGTGTCTTTGCCCTTAAGTCCCTTGAGTAGATACCTAGCAGTGGTATTGCTGGGTCGTAATCCATTCTGCCATTCTATGTCTTTTGATTGGGAAATTCAGTCCATTAACTTTTAGTATTATTACTGTTTGGATAATATTTTCCTCTACCATTTTGGCTTTTGTATTATATATATCATATCTGATTTTCCTTCTTTCTACACTTTACTCCATACCTCTCTCTTCTGTCTTTTCATATCTGACTCTAGTGCTCCCTTTAGTATTTCTTGCAGAGCTGGTCTCTTGGTCACAAATTCTCTCAGTGACTTTTTGTCTATAAATGTTTTAATTTCTCCTTCATTTTTGAAGGACAATTTTGCTGGATATAGGAGTCTTGGTTGGCAGTTTTCCTCTTTTAGTAATTTAAATATATCATCCCACTGTCTTCTAGCTTCCATGGTTTCTGCTGAGAAATCTACACATAGTCTTATTGGGTTTCCCTTGTATGTGACAGATTGTTTTTCTCTTGCTGCTTTCAAGATCCTCTCTTTCTCTTTGACCTCTGACATTCTAACTAGTAAGTGTCTTGGGGAACGCCTATTTGGGTCTATTCTCTTTGGGGTGCGCTGCACTTCTTGGATCTGCAAATTTAGGTCTTTCATAAGAGTTGGGAAATTTTCAGTGATAATTTCTTCCATTAGTTTTTCTCCTCCTTTTCCCTTCTCTTCTCCTTCTGGGACACCCACAACACGTATATTTGTGCGCTTCATATTGTCATTCAGTTCCCTGCTCCCCTGCTCAAGTTTTTCCATTCTTTTCCCTATAGTTTCTGTTTCTTTTTGGAATTCAGATGTTCCATCCTCCAGTTCACTAATTGTAGCTTCTGTCTCTTTAGATCTACCATTGTAGGTATCCATTGTTTTTTCCATTTTTTCTTCTTTGTCCTTCACTCCCATAAGTTCTGTGATTTGTTTTTTCAGATTTTCTATTTCTTCTTTTTGTTCAGCCCATGTCTTCTTCATGTCCTCCCTCAATTTATTGATTTGGTTTTTGAAGAGTTTTTCCATTTCTGTTCGTATATTCAGCATTAGTTGTCTCAGCTCCTGTATCTCATTTGAACTATTGGTTTGTTCCTTTGACTGGGCCATATCTTCAATTTTCCGAGCGTCATCCATTATTTTCTGCTGGTGTCTGGGCATTTGATCAGATTTCCCTGGGTGTGGGACCCAGCTGGTTGAAAGGTTTTTCTGTGAAATCTCTGGGCTCTGTTTTTCTTTTCCTGCCCAGTAGGTGGCGCTCGTGGCGCTCGTCTGTCTGCACGGCAGTCGGCCCGGGAAACCGCGCGTGGAGGCGGGGGTCGCTGGCCGCCGCGGCTTGGGAAAGTGCCGGTCCTAATTGCCCAGCTGGCCCGAAACGCCAAGCGTGACGGGAGGGCCCCGCTATCCAACGTTCCCAGTCAGTCCGGGGAGCCACGTGCATGGAGGGGACCCCAGTAGCCAGCCGCCCCGGCCGGGAAAACGCGCGCCCCTCGGGTATCTCACCGCAGCAGATTCTCCCTGCCCGTTCAGCTGTTCCAGAATGGGGTACGCTGTCTTTTTGGTCTCTGTCGTGACTCCGGGAGCTGTTTCGTATTGTTTCTGTTTCTTTAGTTGCTTTTCTGGAGGAGGAACTAAGACCCGCGCGTCTTACTAAGCCGCCATCTTCTCCGGAAGTCCATATATCTTTTTTACCAGGGAGTTAATAGCAGACAGCAACAGACCAACTGTTGCTGATTTAAGCAGAAATGGAATTCTTAAAGTACGTATGAGGATGGATGTATGAATGGGTGGGTGGATGAATTAATACATAGATAGGTGACTTTACAGAGTTGCTAAGACAGCTAAAGAACTAGCTTTGCAGTTAAGGACACCATCCAGAATCACACTGCAGAGCTGCTCTGGTAAAGCTTTGGCTGCAAACCACGAACATCCTGAAGCTGGAGAAGGGTCTCCAGCTTCCAGTGTAGTTGTAGGCTAGTGCAACTGATTGATACCACTGCCCTTCTCAAAGGGCGGCCAGTACTGCAAATCTGGCATTTTCTGCTTCTATAGTTGAAGGTAGGCTCTGCCTCAGCCAGACCCCTGAAAGAGAGAATTCCTGTGTTCCCTAGAAAAATAACTTATGACTACATACTGATAAAGCCATTTCTGTAATTAAGGTAATTTCTGTAATGTGAATTTCCATCTCCAAGGGCCTGGAGAAATTTTTATGATGACAGGAACAGACCTGTTGACCTCAATAGTTTAGTCCTGGAGCTTTTTGCTTCTTTGTATTAATACTTTCCTTTACATATCATTTTATTGGCTGTACTTAGTGAATAGGATGTTGTGTTTCTTAAAATTTTAAATAATTGTTAAGTTGGAGGGACTTTTAGTCTACCTTTCTCAAAAAGGAGAATTTGAATTTTTTCCCCCTTGATTAATTTTTCCTTTATGGGTTTGAATGCCTGGGTTTGTTCTAGAATCTGAAAAATAGATGGCATATTCATTTAACTTAGATTGTTTCAAGTTAGCACATGTATACACTTCCAGAGTAGAAATTCATCCTTGATAACAATATAAACTTTCTAAAAATTTTAATTCCTCCTTTTCCCCTGGGCCCCAATCCTATATGAGTAAATATCCATAGAACTTCTTTCTTCCTACCCTCCCCCGTTTTTTCAATGATTGGTCAGCAGTCATTTCATATTAGTTGTTTATTGAGATGTTAAGTGATGAGTTCCCATGTCAGAAAAGAAGCCATATCCTGAATTAGCAGTAGATGCTCTTATCTCCCAGCCTGAGAATTCGGGTATTAGTCCCAGTCCCACCACCAATTCACTGTGACTTCAACAGCATCCTTTACTCTGTGACCTTGGGAAAGGAGAAGGCTTTCCTAGACTTGAAGACATTTCTGTGGCCCTGTTTATTATAGCACTTTTGCTAGCACTGACAACATATGCCAATTGTCTCGCCAGACTGTGAAGTTTCCAAAACTCTCCTGATTCCATGCATCTGGCACATGTTGAGTGGGTAGAGTAAACATTGTTAAATGAGCTCAATTCTTGTTACTCTTGTGAATATTTTTGTATGTAATGAAGTTATATATTGTTGTCTTCTCTTAAATGAAAAGTGACTTACAAAAACCCCGTATCTTTAAAAATATTAGCATAATATACTATGAAGTTGCAGATATTATATACAGAATGTGATATTTCTGAGTTATCCAAATCTTCCTACAATTGTTTTTCTTTGTTTATTTTGTCTTACCTCTTTCTCCTTTGTTAATGAAGGCATGTAAGCCAGGACATTTTTTCTACATACAAATTATATTATGTCTTAAGGTTTTGGTATGACATGTTATCCATCTCATTGCTTTCTAAGAAACTTATTTCCCTTTTTAATTCCTTTTTTTTTATTGTGGTAAACTATATATAAAATAAAGTTTACCATTTTAACTGATAACCATTTTTAAATGTCTCCTAGTAGTTTTAAAATTATTTTGAGTTGGTTGGATGCCATGGTCGCATTCTCAGTTCAGGAAAGGTAGCCTTAAGTGGGGGCTGATGATGAGTGGGTGAGGTGGAGGATTTATCAAAGGCAACAATCTAGGTGAAGGGAGAACTTTGTAAAGCAAAATACATCTTCCCTAGAAGAAATTAATTATATTATTAGACAAACTGCTTCAGCAGCTGGCGAAACAGCAGGAACAAGTCGATTTTGCTTCCTTGGTTACAGGGAGCGATAGTGTAGTTGACCTTCAGCAGAGCAGGGTCACAGAGAGGGCATCCTTAAACAGCCCTGTCTGGTTTTGGCAAATGGAATCTGCACTGGCAGGGTTTGAAAGCAAATGCCGGTGAATTCCCCCAACCAACCCCACTCCGTTTTAGTTGGACTCTCTTTTGCCTGGGAGATTGCTGAGGAAAATGTAAATAAAGCGGCAGGGAGCTTTTGGCATGGTAAGTGTAAGTGTCCTGAACAAAATAAGATCGCAATACTGAAGCCTGTTCTCTGTCTCTCTGTTTCTGGAGGCAGCCTCCTTGTAAGGCAGTGTATTTCACAGGCACTTGTTTTTAGAGCAGCTGGTAAAATAGCAGTGGATTTAGACACTTATTGTGTATCTAAAGGAATTCGATTTAGTGTCTACTGCTGTACTTAGTACTTACTTAACAAATGATTTCTTCAAAGGAACTTGTATTTGTACATGCTGGGTAGACTCAGATGGGATAAAAACTGTTTGTTGCTTTTAGCAGGTCTTAAATACCTCAGAGTCTATTGTGTGGGTAATGATTGTTGACTTGGCGTCATTGTTTTTGTGTCAGCAAATTTAAGCCTATAGTTTGTGTCTATCTTTTTTTAAAACCATTATAAACTGGAAAATTTAAAAACTAGTTAATCATTTCTGATATAAATGATGCTGAAAATCAGAAGTATACATGCACATTTCTAATGTTCGGGTTTGATTCCTTCCTTAACTTCAATATTAAATACAGCTGGACTTACAGTTACTCAGGAGAAATAATTCCTTAGGAACATATTCTGATCCTTTGTATGAAATGAGGTGTGAACAATTTAATGACAACAGCCTCCTGTAGATTGTTCTGTGGTGCAAGTTATAGCACATAGGGGTGAACTCTTTGCCTATTTACCTTTCACCATAATTACTATTTAATATGCCGATGAAATAAACATAAAAGGAGGATGTGTAGTGCATTTCAGTTCAGGATGGAGGGGCAGCTGTCAAACACTTCACCCTACTTAGGCATTTACATTGTTCGTTATTTCAGTAGGGGTGTTAAGGAGAAGTCGGAAGTTCCTAGTTGGGATTTGTAACATTTTGGGTCTGCATGATGATCTTTTTTTTTCACAGGGTATGAACTTTGCTGCCCTATTAATAACCCATGGAAATGTTGCACACAAAACCCACAATAAGTTCGAGATATAGGAGCTCTTAATATTGTGTATTAGCTCCATACTCTGGGCATCCACTACAATCTAGGTGTTTACTCAGCTTTCAGCTAATAACTGTGTGTAAATCACAAATTTTTTTTTCACTTTTTAAATTGTATAGTATAATATATATGCAAGGCAATGACATAAAAAAGCTATTGTTTTCAAAGCACTGTTCAACAGGTGGTTACAGGACAGATCCCAGAGTTTGTCATGGCCTACTGTATGAACCTCTCAGAGTTTTCCTTCTAGCTGCTCCAGAATATAGGAGGCTAGAGGGCTTAAATGCTTTTTATCATCACAATCGACTTTTTTTCCTTCTTTTTTTGTGAACAATAACATATATACAAAAAAAAACTATAAATTTCAAAGCACAGCACCACAATTAATTCTAGAACATATTTCAGACTTTGACGTGGGTTACAGTTTCACAATTTTAGGTTTTTACTTCTAGTTGCTCTAAAATACTAGAGACTAAAAGAGATATCAGCTTAATGATTCAGCATTTGTATTCATTTGTTAAATCCTATCTTCTCTCTATAACTCCACCATCACCTTGATCTTTCCATTCCTTTCTTTGGGGTTGTTTGGGCTATGGCAATTCCAAATGTTTGATATTGGAAGGGTCTGTCACTAATAGGGGGTAGGGAGATGGAACAGTCTGATGTTCTGGAGAGCCTGGGCTAGGTTTCAGAACTTATCTGGACCAGGGACCCATCTGGCAGTTGTAGGTTTCTGAAAAGTTACTCTAGTGCCTGGAACCCTTGTGGAATCTTATATATTGCCCTAGGTGTTCTTTAGGACTGGCTGAAATGGTCCTGGTTGGGGGTTGGCAGGGTATGATAGGTAGCAAGGTCTGCCTGAAGCTTGCGTAGGAATAACTGCCAGAGTAGCCTCTCGACTCTATTTGAACTCTCTCTCCCAGTGGCACTTTGTTAATTACACTTCTTTCCCCCCTTTTGGTCAGGATGGAATTGTTGATTCCACAATTCAACAGGTCTGGATTCATCCATAGGAGTCATCTCCCACATCGCCAGGGAGACTTTCACCCCTGGAGGTCATGTCCCACGTAGGGGAAAGGGCAATGACTTCACTTGCAGAGTTGTACTTAGAAAGAGTGAGGTTCATCTGAGCAACAAAAGAGGTCCTCCAGAGGTAACTCTTAGGCATGTCTATAGGTTGGTCTAAGCTTCTCCACTACCTGTGTAAGCTTCACAAGAGTAAGCCTTATGATCAAGGCATGGCCTATTGACTTGGGTGTCCCTAAAGTTTGACACAGTATCAGGGGATTCCCTGATGGTAAAATTTAATAGTTCCATATTCTTTTTCCCCTCCTTCAGGGGACTTTGCCAATACTTTTTGATTATCTACTTAATGTACTTTAGGATGTTTCCAGACATTACAGTAATCTATACAAGATTAAAGGACCTCTTTCTTATTCTGTGCTTCCTGTGTTTCAGTTGTTCAAAGGAGCTACACAGATAGGTTGAATTAGATCATGCAATACAGAAAATTTCAGATCCAGATCAAATAAACCTTGGTCTCCAAGAGTATGTGTGGTTCTAAAATACAGACACTGTCTTCCTTACCCCTGTGTTCTGAATTACTTTAACCCCAACCTGTTCGGCTTTGTTATCTCTAAATATCAGGTTATATATATAAAACAGCCTCTCACAATCCAGAAATAATAATCACCACTCCGGACTTAATATGTCTGCTCTAAAAGCTTACAGTCAAGGCTCTTGTTTTCTCATAAGCATTTTCTAAAGGTGACCATAACATTGTTGTTCTTTTGTTTCTGGCTTATTTTGTCTCACCAAATGTCCCACATGTTCATTCACATCGTTGCATGCCTCACAACATTGTGCCTTTTTGTAGCAGCACAGTCTTTGTTCATAAGTATATACCATGGTTCAACCAGTCTACTTCTCTGTCTGTGCATCTTTCAGCCACCTGCATTCATCGTGCATCATGTAAAGGGCCCAAAGTCCACAGTCCATCAACATTCTCAATTTTAGATAATTTCATTGTTTGCAAGAGACAGAAAACCAATGAACACACCCTTGCCAAACAGGAAATCCAAACCTCCTCTTAACTCTTGTCCCTTACCCCATTATTTACCTCTGCTGTTGCTGTGGTAGTGCTGATGGTTTCCTTTTGAACATAGCTCATAGCATGAGATAGTAGTTTTCCCCCTATATCCTAGACTTAAACACTCTTTATGCAAGAATCATATCTTTGAGGTAATTCTTATGAGAACTCATTGATATTTCTAGTGTGAATCAGTGGGACACTTAGGTCTGTACAACTCCTTTCAATCTTGTTCATCTTCAATATGGTAATATTACTTCTAGACCCACTAGAGAATCACCTTCACTCCTATCTATTCTCTTACATTGGAGTTCAACCATATTAGCTAATGGTTCACCCATCTCTAGCTTCTATGTATCTCTAAGACCCCTATCTTTTGTATTATAACCCTCTGATTATACCTTTATGCTGGTCATAAAAGTGGACTTATACAGTATCTATCCTTTTGTGTCTGGCTAACTTCACTGAGCGTTATCTCCTCAAGGCTTATCCATCTTGTCATGTGCTTCAGGTCATCATTTTGTCTTACTGCTGCATAGTATTTCATCATATGTATATACCACATTTTGTTGATCCACTCATCTGTTGATGGGCATTCGATTTGTTTTCATCTTTTGGCGATTGTGAATAATGTTCCTATGAATATCAATGTGCAAATGTCTGTTTGTGTTGTTGCTTTCAGCTATTCTGGATATATACCAAGTAATGCTATTGCTGGGCCATAGGGCAACTTGATATTTAGTTTCCTAAGGAACCACCAAACAGTATTTCATAGTGGCTGCACATTATACATTCCCACCAGCAGTGCATAAGTGTCCCAGTTTCTCCACATCCTCTCCAACATTTATAGTTTCCTGTTTGTTTAATAGCAGCCATTCTTATAGGTGTGAGGTGGTATCTCATTGTAGTCTTGATCTGCATTTCCCTTATAGCCAGTGAAAATGAGCAGCTTTTCATGTGCTTTTGAGCCATCTGTATTTGCTCTTCAGAAAAATGCCCACTGATATCTTTAGCCCATTTTACAATTGGGTTGTTTGTTCTTTTGTTGTTGATTTGTATGATTTCTTTGTATGTACAGGAAATCAAACCTTGTTCTGATGTGTGATTTCCAAATATTTTCTCCCATTGAGTTGGCTGTCTCTTTACCTTTTTGACAAAGCCTTTTGAGGTGCAGAAGCATTTGATTTTGAGGAGTTCCCATTGATCTATTTTTTCTTTTGTTTCTTGTGCTTTGGGTGGAAAATTTAGAAAGCTACCTCCTATTACTAGTTCTTGAAGATGTTTCCCTACAATTTCTTCCAGAAGCTTTATGGTGCTAGTTCTTACATTTAGGTGTTTAATCCACTTTGAGTTAATTTTTGTGCAGAGTGTAAGATAGGGGTCCTCATTGATTCTCTTGGATATTGATAGCTAGTTCTTCTATGCCCAATTATTGAAAAGACTATTTTGTCCCAGTTGAGAGGATTTGGGGGCCTTATCAAAAATCAGTTGGCTATAGATTTGGTGGTCTATTTCTGCACTCTTGATTCAATTTCCTTGGTCATTGCTTCTGTCTTTGTACCAATACCATGCTGTTTTGACCACTGTGACTTTATAATAGGTTTTAAAGTCAGAGAGTGTTCATCCCCCACTTCGTTCTTCTTTTTTAGGATGCTTTTAGGTATTCAGGGTCTCTTTCCTTTCCAGATGACTTTGGTAATTAGCTTTTCCAAATCTTCAAAATAGGTTTTTGGCATTTGTGTTAGTACTGTGTTGAATCTGTAGATCAACTTGGGGACAATTGAGACCTTAACTATATTTAACCTTCCTATCCATGAGCAGGGAATGTCTTTCCACCTATTTTAGATCTCCTTTGATTTCTTTTAGCAATGTTATGTAGTTTTCTGCGTACAATAGAAATGTTACTGATTTTTGCACATAAATTTTATATCCCACCACCATGCTAAATTGGTTTATTAGCTCAGGTCACTTTGCTGTAAATTTCTCAGGATCTTCCAAGTGTAGTATCATATCATCTGCCAATAATGAGCGTTTTACTTCTTCCTTTCCAGTTTGGATGAGTTTTATTTCTTTGTTGTGCCTGATTACTCTAGCCAGAACTTTTAGCACAATGTTGAATAGTGGTGACAGTGGGCATCCTTGTCTTGTACTGATCTTAGGGGGAAGGCTTTCGTTCTCTTTCCATTGAGTACAATGCTGGGTATTGGCTTTTCATATATTCCCTTTATCATATTGAGATATTTACCTTTGATTCCTATTTTTTGGAGTGTTTTTATCAGAAAAGGATGCTGAATTTTGTTAAATGCTTTTTCAGCATGAATCGAGATGATCATGTGACTTTTCCCTTTTGATTTGTTAATGTACTGTATTACATTAATTGATTTTCTTGCATTGAACCATCCTTGCAATCCTGGTATAAACCCCACTTAGTCATGGTGTATAATTCTTTTAATGTACTGTTGAATTTGATTTCCTAATATTCTGTTGAGAATTTCTGCATCTTATGTTCATTAGGGAGATTGGCTTGTAGTTTTCCTTTCTTATAGCATCTTTACCTGGTTTTGGTATTAAAATGATATTAGCGTCATAAAATGAGTTAGGTAGAGTTCCTTTTTCCTGAGTTTTTTGGAAAAGTTTGAGCAGGCTTGGTGTTAGCTCTTTCTGGAATGTTTAATAATATTCCCCTGTGAAGCCATCCTGCCCTGGGCTTTTCGTTGTAGGAGAGTTTTTGAGGACTAATTGAATCTTTATTTGTGATTGGTTGTTTGAGATCTTCTGTTTCCTCCTGAGTCAGTGTACTTCTTTGCGTGTCTCTAGGAATTTGTCCATCTCATCTAAGTTGTCTAATTTGTTGTCATATAGTTGTCCATAGTGTCCTCTTATCATTTCTTTTATTTCTTCAGGGTCTGTGGTAATGCATCCCTTCTCATTTCTGATTTTGTTTATTTGCATCCTCTCTCTTTTTTTCTTTGTCAGTCTTGCTAGTGGCCCATCAATTTTATTGGTTTTCACAAAGTACCAATTTTTGGTTTTATTGATACTTTCTATTGTTCTTTTGTTGTCCCATTCATTTATCTCTGCTTTAATCTTTGTTATTTTTCTTCTCCTATTTGCTTTTGGATTAGTTTGCTGTTCTTTCTCAAGTTCCTCCAGTTGTGCTGTTAAGTCCTCAAAGTTTGCTCTTTCTTGTTTTTTAATATAGTCATTTAAGGCAATAAATTTCCCTCTTAGCACAGCCTTTGCTGCATCCAATAAGTTCTGATAAGTTGTACTCTCATTTTCATTCATCTCCAGATAGCTACTGATTTCTCTAGCAATTTCTTTTTTGACCCACTGGTTGTTTAAGAGTGTGTTATTTAATCTCCATTTATTTGTGAATGTTCTCGTTCTTTGTGGTTATTGAGATCCAACTTCAACCCATTGTGATCAGAGGAATTGCTTATGATAATTTCAGTATTTTTAAATTTATGAAGACCTGTTTTGTGGCCCAGCATATGATCTCTCCTGGAGAATGTTCTATGAGCACTAGAGAAGAATGTATAACCTTGTGCTTTGGGGTGCAATGACCTATATATGTCTGTTAGGTCTAATTCATTTATCAAGTTATTTAACTTCTCTATTTCTTTTTTGCTCCTCTATCTGGTTGTTCTGTCTATAGAGGAGAGTGTGTATTGAAGTCTACTGTTATTGTTGAAACATCTGTCTCTTCCTTCAGTTTTGACAATGTCTGTCTCATGTACTTTGAAGCTCCTTGATTGGGAGCATAAACATTTATGATTGTTATATCTTCTTGGTGAATTGACCCTTTAATTAGTATATAGTGTCCTTCTTTTTCTCTTATGGTGTCTTTACGTTTATAGTCTATTTTGTCTGATATTAGTATAGCTACTCCTGCTTACTTTTTGGTTACAACTTGTGTGGAAAATGTTTTTCCATCCTTTCACTTCCAATGTATTTGTATCCCTGTGTCTAAGATGAGTCTCTTGTAAGCATCATATAGCTGGATTATGTTTCTTAATCCGTTCTTCCAATCTGTATCTTTTAATTGGTAAGTTTAGTCCATTAGCATTCAAAGTTATTACTAAAAGACATTTCTTTTTTTTTTGCTTCACAAAAATTTTTATTCTCAAGAGTATAGTTTCTTTGTTTTTAATTTTTATTAATAAAACCAATCAACATACAGTATCAACATTCTTTTTTTATCACATAGTTATATATTCATCATCGTGATCATTTCTTAGAACATTTGCTTCAATTCAGAAAAAGAAATAAAAAGAAAACAGAAAAAAATTCATACATACCATACCCCTTACCCCTCCCTTTCATTGATCACTAGCCTTTCAATCTACTAAATTTATTTTTAACATTTGTTCCCCCTATTATTTATTTATTTTTAATCCATATGTTTTACTATATCATTATACAGTCATCTTCAAGATACTTGGCTACTGGAACACAGCTGTACATTTTCAGGCTCTTCCCTCCAGCCTGTCTGTTTTGCCTTAACTAAAAAGGTGATATCTATTTAATGCATAAGAATAACCTCCAGGATAACCTCTCGACTCTGGAATCTCTCAGCCATTGACACTTTATTTTGTCTCATTTCTCTCTTCTCCCTTTTGGTCATGAAGGTTTTCTCAATCCTTGATGCTGCGTCCCAGCTCATTCCAGGATTTCTGTCCCACGTTGCCAAGAAGGTCCACACCCCTGGGAGTCATGTCCCACATAGAGAGGGGGAGGGCAGTGAGTTTGCTCGTCCTGTTGGCTGAGAGAGAAAGGCCACACTGAGCAATGAAAGAGGTTCTCTTGGGGGTGACTCTTGAGCTTAATTTTAAGTAAGCTTAGCCTATTCTTTGTGGAGTTAAGTTTCATATGAACAAACCCCAAGATTGGGGGCTCAGCCTGTTGCTTTGGTTGTCCCCATTGCTTGTGAGAATATCAAGAATGCTCCACTTTGGGAAGTTGAATTTTCCCCCTTTCTCACCATTACCCCAAGGGGCCTTTGCAAGTACTTTTTTATTCACTGTTCAAAACCTTCTGGGATTTATTGAGACATCACTTTGGACAAATCTACAAAATCTCATGCCCTCCTCAAGGTTCCGTGTACTTATGGTGTTAATTAAGCTGTCCACATAAGTTATATTATGAAATGCACTAGTCACAATATAAATTTTGTACCAAATATTTTTGGCTTTAGTCTCACACATAAGTTAAAGTTTTAAAGTATTAATTACCGTCTATTGAAAAGGCATTTCTTGTTTCCACCATTGTATCTTTTTTATTTTATTTGTGAGATCTATATATTCTTTTCCCTCTTTGTCTTTGTATTCTTTAAATTACCCTTAGTGGTACTCTTCAATTTTGTGCCTCCTCCAGACCTCCCTCTCCTTTTAGTATTTCTTGTAGGGCCAGTGTCTTCTTGACAAATTCTTTCTGAACTTCTTTGTCTATGAAAACTTTAATCTCTCCCTTAATTTTGAAGGACAATTTGGCTGGGTACAGAATTCTTGGCTGGAAGTCTTTCTCTTTCAGGATCTTGAATATATCTTACCACTGCCTTCTCGTCTCCAGGGTGCTAGTTGAGTAGACTGAACTCAGTCTTATTTGGTTTCCCTTGTATGTAGTAGATTGTTTTTCCCTTGCGGCTTTCAGGATTTTCCACTTCATTTCAATGTTTGCAGACTGATTAGTATGTGCCTTGGGGAAGGCCTGTTTGGATTTATTCTGTTTGGAGTTTTTTGGGCTTCTTTGGCTTGTATATTTATGTCCTTTATGAGGGTTGGGAAGTTTTCCCCCATTATATTCTCAACTAATCTTCCTAGCCCTTTACTTCTCTCTTCTTCTGGGGCACCAGTGATTCTTGTATTTGTATGCTTTGTTTGGTCTATCTTTTCACTGAGTTCCCATTGAATTTTTCCATCTTTTTTGCCATTTGCTGTTTTGAGTCTTCAAAGTCAATTATCCTGTTGTTGATATCACTTATTCTTCTGTTTCTTCAAATCTGGTGTTGTGTGCCTCTAGTATGTTTTTTATTTGGTTAACAGAGTCTTAAATTTCTGTGATTTCCACCATTTTTCTGTTTATTCTTTCTAATTTCTCTTTGTGCTCCTCTGCTGTGTTCTTGATCTCCTTTATGTCAGTTGCTATCCTACTTATTTTATTAAGTAGAGTTGTATGAACATCTTTGATTAGTTGTTCCAACATCTGTTTCTCCTCTGGTGTTTTAATTTGGTCATTAAGCAGGACTATAGTGAGCTTCTGCTGCCTTCAACACATGTAAATATCTTGATTAATTTACTTTGGGAGTTGATTTCTTTCAGTAGTCTAAGGTCTTGTGTTTGCTAGATGGTTGTACAGCAGGGAACAGGGCACAGGGTGGAGCACTCAGTACAGTGACTTGTTTCAGGGCAGGTTTGGGTACATGTTGGGGATGTTACGCTGATGCTTGTGAACCTTGGCGCCCAGCAGCCAGGGAGGATGTAGCTGTGTGGGTGCACCAGTCTGGGGAACATAACCCTTGTGTGCACTGGTCTAATGCATGGGGCCCTTTGTGCTCATGCGTAGAGCTGTGGCAGCAGGTCAGTGTTGTGCCTTCGTGGATTGGGGATAGATGTGACCCGGCTGCACAGGTCTGTACTTTCTGATAGCCGGGAAGTGAGGCTGAGGGCTGTGTGCATGCGTGGTTCTAGGACTACTTTAAAGTGCATTTCCCAGAGCTGAATGATGCGATTGGGGGCCCGTGCACGTGCTTGGGCCTGGGAGTGCCATAAAGTGATGCGCTGAACTCAGAGAGGGTCGGATGAGGCTCTGCAACACTATGGATTGGGAATGGGGTGAGTAGCCTAGGTATGGAGGTTAGTACCCACAGCCTATATGTGCTGGCAACAACCTGCAGGGAACAGGGAGGGTGGGTAGTGCTCAGGAGGGGTGCAGGAGAGGTGGGTTGGGCTGCACTTGAGGTGGAGTGTGGGACAGGAACGTGCACTGGAGGCTGGTGGGTTGGAGGTGCCTAGAGCGTGGGGAATGGGAGAGGGTGATGGGCTTGAAGTGTGTGGGGTGCGGGGTGAGTCACCGGTCATGGGACTGTGCTGGTGAGGGTAGTGCACCCAAGGAATGGGCAAGGAATGGGGCCTGGCTTACTTCCTAGTCCTGTGCTCCAGTGTGTGCACTCCCCTGGGTTCTGTGCCTCCGCACCATGCTTCAGCTTTGTGCTTCTCAGTTCCTTGGCCCCCACAACCAGGGCTGCTGCATGTGGTGCAGAAGGCTCTCCCAGGTCAGTGGCACTCCCGAATTGTTACCTCAGTCGACCTCCTGTCCACTCTCCAGCCCTTCCATGGAGCAGGACTGATCTTGAGGCAATCTAGTTGGCCATCTTCCTGGAAGTCCTTCCTTCTGTGCCACAAAACTTTATTTTAATTGTATTAAAAAACATATAACAATCTTTTTAAATCTTTTAACTGGACAATTCTTTGGCATTAAGTACATCGACAATACTTTGTAACTTTCATCACTATTTCCAGACTGTTTTCATATCCAAAATCAAAACTCATATTCATTTAGCCATAACTCCCCATTTCCCTCTTCCCCCACCCATCTTAAGCTGTATTCTGCTTTCTTTCTCTATGAAGTATTTACTTATACTAAGTGTTTCTTATGAGAGGAATCAAAAAATATTTGTCCCTTTGTGTCTGGCTTACTTCACTTAACATAATGGCTTCAAAATTCATCTACATTGTAGTATTGAAATAAGCATAAAAGGAGAATGTAGTATTTCACTTTTTTTTTTTTTTGCTTTGTTAATTGACCCCATTGTTTTTCTTCATTAGAGAAGTAGTGGAGTTACAGAACAATCATGCATAAATCCAAAATTACCATATACCTCCTTACAACCAAAACCTTGCATTGATGTGGAAGGAACATTTGTTTCATTTGATGATAGCACATTTTTATACTTCTGCTATTAAAATTGACTTAGAGAAATGTAGTTCCATGGACTTAAAAAAAAATTCACTCTTTCCATATATTTAATCTAACATTTTCCCTTTTAATCATATTCAGATACATATTTCTACACTGTTAATTGTGTTCACAGTGTTGTGCTACCGCCACCACCAACCGTTACCAAAACATTCCCATCATTCCAGATAGGAACCTTGTGCATTTCAAGCTTTAACTTCTCATTCTCTATCCCTTCAACACCCCTGGTAATGTGTGTTTTAGATTCTGATTCTTTGGGTTTGCTTATTCTAATTGTTTCAAATCAGTGAGATCATACAATATTTGTCCTTCTGTACCTTCACTCAACATAATATCTTCAAGGTTCATCCATGTTGTCTCATTTATCAGGACTTCATTCATTTTTGTAGCTGAATTTTATTTCATTGTGTGTGTATACCACATTTTATTTATCCATTCATCAGTTGATGAACATTTGGTTTGCTTCTATCTTTTGGCAGTTGTCACTGTTACTGCTGTGAACATCAGTGTACAGATAACTGTTCGAGCCCCTGCTTTCATTTCTTTTGGTTATATATTGAGTAGTGGGATTGCCAAGTCATATAGTAATTCATTCTTAGCTTTCTGAGGAACCGCCAAACTGTCTTCCATAACACCCGCACTATTTTACATTGCCACCAGCAATGAATGAGTGTTCTGTTTCCCACATCCTCTCCAACACTTGTTATTTATTTATTTATTTATTTTAATATAAGCCATTCTATTATGGTTTTCATTTGCATTTTCTTGAAGGCTAATGTTAAGTGTATTTTCATGTACTTTCAGGCCATTTGTATAACTTCTTTAGAGAGATGTCTATTCAAGTCTCTTTTGGTCATTTTTAAAATTGGATTGTCCTTTTGTTGTTAAGTTGAAGGATTTCTTTATATATTCTGGGTATTAAATCTTTGTCAGATATGTAGTTTCCAGATATTTTCTTCTATTGTGTAAAATGTGTTGTCATTTTACTTTCATGATAAAGTCCTATGAGGCAGAAAAGTTTTAAATTTTGATGAGGTTCTATTTATCTGGTTTTCCTTTTGAGGCTTGTGCTTTTGGTGTTAAGTCTAAGAAACCATTGCCTAACACAAAGTCCTGAAGATGTTTTCCTACATTTTCATCTAGGCGTTTGATGGTACTAACTCTTATATTTAGGTCTTTGATCCATTTTGAGTTGATTTTTGTATATAGTATGAAGTAGGGGACTTCCCACTTTTTCATTTGCAAGTGGATACCCAGTTTTCCCAGCACCGTTTGCTGAAGATACTGTTCATTCCCGATTGAAGCAAATGTGGTCTTTGCCACCTTATAAAAAATGAGTTCACCATAAATGTGAGGGTTGATTTCTGAATTCTCAATTTTGTTCTGTTGGTCTGATGTCTGACCTTATGCCAGTACCATGCTGGGTTTTTTTGTTTTTTGTTTTATTTTTTTTTCTCATTCAAACATTTTTTATGAGCTTAAAGTATCTCCAGAACATATTGCTTGGACCATTGCTAATCGTGTGTTCTTTTTTTTTTTTCATTAACTTTTTTTTATTATATAATATAAATAAAAAGCAAAGAGAAAAATGCAATAGTTTTCAGAGCACTGTTCAACAAATAAGTTGCAGGACAGATCTTAGAGGTTGTCATGGATTACCATACCATCCTCTCTGATTTTTCCTTCTAGCTACTCCAGAATTAGGAGGCTAGAAGAAACAAATATTTTTTTATCATTACAATCAACTTTTTTTCTTTTTTGTGAAGCATAATATATAAACAAAAAAACAATACATTTCAAAGTACAGAACAACAATTAGTTGTAGAACAGATTTCAGAGATTGGCATGGATTATAGTTCCACAATTTTAGGTTTTTACTTCTAGCTACTCTAAGGTACTGGAAACTAAAAGAAATGTCAGTTTAATGATAGAGAAGTCATATTTGTTTGTTAAACCCTACCTTCTCTGTATAACTCCACCATCACCTTTGGTCTCTCTGTCCCACTCTTTAGGGGTATTTGGGCTATGTCCATTCGAACTTTTTCCTGTTGGAAGGGGCTGTCAGTACTATGCAGTAGGGAGGTGGAACTAGGTGATGTTCTGAAGAGGGCCCTGTAGGTTTTTGAACTTATCTGGTCCAGGGACCCATCTGGAGGTTTTAGGTTTCTGGAAAGTTACCTTAGTGCATGGAAGCTTTGCAGAACTTGTATATTACCCTCGGTGTTCTTTAGGATTGGTTGGAATGGTTTTGGTTGGGGTTTGACAAGTTATGATAGGTAGCAATGTCGAACTGAAGCTTGCATAAGAGTGACTACCAGAGTAGCCTTTCAAATCATTTGAACTCTCTCAGCCACTGATATTTCATTGGTTACACTTCTTTTCCCTGTGCTGTTTTGATTAGTGTGGCTTTGTAAGACGTTTTAAGATCAGGAAGTATGAGTCCTCTAACTTCATTCTTCTTTGTTAAAGGTGACTTTAGCTATTCAAGGCCCCTTATGCTTTTGTATTAATTTGATGATTGGCTTTTCCATTTCTGCAAAGAAGGCTATTGGAATTTTTATTGGGATTGCATTGAACATCTAAATTGCTTTTGGTAGTGTTTTGGGATGCTAATCCTTCTGGAATGCAGTATACTAGAAATGGATTGGCTTTTACAAAGGGTATTTATTAGATTACAAATTTACCATTCTAAGGCCTTAAAAATGTCCAAACTAAGGCATCCAGATAAAGATACCTTGGTTCTGAAGAAAGGCCTATGGTGTCCAGGGTTTCTCTGTCACATGGGAAGGCACATGATGATGTCTGCTGTCCTTTTCTTCTGGCTTTTGGTGTCAAACAGCTCTCTCAGTTCTTTTGAATCCTTCTAGCTTCTGCTGGGGCATCTTCTTTCTGCATCTCCCAACATCTATATCTTGTTTTCGTCTCTGCTCCCTGTTTCGGCTCTTTTAAGGACCACAGTAAACTAATTAAGACCCACCTTGAATGGGCAGGGTCACATCACCGTAGAAATAATCTAATGAAAAGGTCCCACCAACAATAGGTCTGCCCCTACAAGATTGGATCAAAATAACATAGCTTTTCTAGAGTATACAACAACATCAGATCAGCACAGGTAGTGTGGACAACTTAAAGATATTTAGTCTTCCTAAGCACTGAAACCTCAAAGGGCCAGCCTTTCCAGAACATCAGCTAGTTCCATCTCCCTACTCCATATTATTGACAGCTTTTTCCAACATGAAAAAGTTAGAATGGCCATAGCCCAAATACCCCAAATAGTGGGATAGAGAGACCAAAGGTGATGGTGGAGTTATACAGAGAAGGTAAGGTTAACAAATGAATATGATTGCTGAATTATTGAATTGATTTTTCTTTTAGTCTCCAGTATCTAGAAGTAAAAACTTAAAATTGTGGAATTGTAATCCATGCCAATCTCTGAAATCTGTTCTACAACTAATTATGATGCTGTGCTTTGAAATGTATTGCTTTTTTGTATATATCTTATGTTTCACAATAGAGTAAAAAAAATAGTTGATTATAATGATAAAAAAATATTTATTTCTTCTAGCCTCCTAATTCTGGAGTAGCTAGAAGGAAAAATCAAGTCCATGACAAGCTTGAGCATCTGTGCTGCAACTCTCTTGTTGACGAGTGCTTTGAAAATTACTGCTTTTTTCTTTCTTTGCTTTGTATTTATGATATACTATACAATTTTAAAAAGTTAAAAAAAAAAAGATATTTAGTCTTTCAGACCAGGAATACCGAATGTCTTTCATTTTGTTTGGGTCTCCTTTGATTTCTTTTCACATTTTCTAGTTTTCTATGTATATATCCTTTACATCCTTGATTCAATTAATTCCTAGATATTTTATTCTGTGTTTCTTTTGTGAATGAAATTTTTTCTTTTTTTTTTTTTTTTTTAATACATGGGTAGGCACCGGGAAAGAAACCCGGGTCCTCTGGCATGGCAGGCAAGCATTCTTGCCTGCTGAGCCACTGTGGCCCGCCCCTGAAATTTTTTCTTGATTTCTTCTTATTATTGTTCATTGCTTGTATATATTGCTTGTCACTGATTTTTGGGTGTTGATCTTGTACCCCGCCACTTTGCTGAATTCATTCATTAGCTCCAGAAGCTTTGTTCTGTATTTTTCAGGATTTTCTGAATATAAGATCATATCATCTATAAGCAAGGAAAGCTTTACTTCTTCCTTTCCAATTTTGATGCGTTTTATTTCTTTTTCTTGCCTAATTGCTCTGACAAGAACTTCCAATAAAATATTGAATAACAGTTGTGACAGTAGGCATACTTGTCTTGTTCCTGATTTTAGAGAGAAAACTTTCAGTCTTTCACCATGAAAAGGCCGTGGGCTTCTCATATATGCCCTGTATCATGTCGAGAAGTTTCCTTCTGGTGTTATAAGTATTTTTATCAAGAAGGGCTGCTGGAGTTTGTCATATGCCTTTTCTGTACCAATTGAGATGATCATGTGGTTTTTATTCTTCATTCTGTTAATGTGGTACATTACATTAATTAGTTTCTTATGCTGAACCAACCTTGCACGTCAGGTATAAATCCCACTTGATCATGGTATATAATTTTTTACATATGCTGTTGGATTTGGTTTGCTAATATTTTGTTGAGGATTTTTGCATCTATATTCATAAGAGATATTGGTCTTTGGTTTTCTTTTTTTGTAGTATCTTTGTCTGGCTTAGGTATGAGGGTGATGTTGGCCTTATAGAATAAATTAGGGAGTGTTCATCCTCTTCAATTTTGTGGGATAGTTTGAGCAGAATTGGAGTTAAGTCTTCTTGGAATGCTTGGTAGAATTCCCCTGTGAAGCCATTTGGTCTTGGGTTTTTCTTTGTTGGGAGATTTTTTATTTTTAATTCAGTATCTTTACTAGTAACTGGTTTGTTGACACATCTGGGTCTGAGGGTGGTCTGTGTGTTTCTAAGAATTTGTCCATTTCATTAGGTTATCTTAATTTGTTGGTATATAGTTGTTCATAATATCCTCTTGCAGTTCTTTATTTCAGCAGGGTCAATAATATCCCCCTTTTCATTTCTGATTTTCAATATTTCTTTCCTCTCCCTTTTTTTCTTTGTGTAGCTCAAGGTTTCTCAATGTTATTGATCTTTTCAAATAACCAACTTTTGGTTTTGTTGATTCTGTTCTTTTATTGCTTGTTTTCTGTTTCATTTATTTCTGCTCTAATCTTTATTTCTTCCCTTCTGCTTGCTTTGGTTTAGTTTGCTCCTTTTCTAGTTCTTCCAGTTTTGAAGTTAGGTGTTTGACTTGAGGTCTTTTCTTTTTTAATATTTTTATTGATAAAACAACATACAAATGCAAACATATTAACATACGAACATTTCTCCATATATGGTGTATAATCAGTGGCCCACAATATCATCATGTAGTCATGTATTCATCACCATGATCATTTTTTAGAACATTTGCATCACTCCAGAAAAAGAAATAAAAAGAAAAAAGAAAAGACTCATACATACCATACTCCTACCCCTCCCTCCCATTGACCACTAGTATTTCTATCTACCCAATTTATTTTAATGTAAGCATTTACATCTATAATTTTTTACATCTTTTTTAATGTAAGCATTTACATCTATAATTTTCCTGCTCGGCACTGCCTTCACTGCATCCCATAAGCTTTTTTTTCTTTTAACTTTTTTTTTATTGTGGAATATAACATATATACAAAAAAAGCAATAAATTTCCAAGTACATTTTAACAGGTAGTTTTAAAACAGGTTCTAAAGTTTGGTATGGGTTCCAGTCCCATGATTTTTCATTTTTCTTCTAGCTGCTCCAAGTCACTGGAGACCAAAAGAAGTATCAGTATAATGATTTATATTTATATAATATTTATTTGTTAAATCTTGTCATCTCTGTTATACTGTTCCTTCACTCTTTTTTTCTTTTTTTGTGATAAATAACATATATACCAAAAAGCAATCAGTTTTAAAGCACATTGCAACAATTAGTTGTAGAACAGGTTTCAGAGTTTGGTATGGGTTACAATTCCACACTTGTTTAAGTTTTTACTTCTAGCTGCTCTGAGGTATACTGGAGACTAAAAGAAATATCAATATAATGATTCAGCAGTCACACTTATTTGTTAAACCCTATCTCATCTGTATAATTCCACCATCACCTTCGATCTTTCTCCCATTCTTGAGGGGTATTTGGGCTATGCCATTCTACCTTTTTCATGTTGGAAAGGGCTGTGAGTAATATGGGGTAGGGGGATGGAACTAGTTGATGTTCTGGGAGGCTGGAGAGAATTCTGAAGAGATTTTAGAAAAAATCTGGTCCAGGGATCCATCTGGAGGTTGTAGGTTTTTGGAATATTACCCTAGTACATGGAACCTTTGTAGAATTATATATAATGCCCTAGGTTTTCTTTAGGATTGGCAGGAATGGTTTTGGTTGGGGTTTGGCAAGCTATAATAAGTAGCATTGTCTAACTAAAGCATGTATAAGAGTGGCCTCCAGAGTAGCCTCTTGACTCTGTATGAATTTTCTCAGCTACTAATATCTTATTTGTTATACTTCTTTTCTCCCTTTTGGTCAGGATGGAATTGTTGATCCCATGGTGCAAGGGGCAGGCTCATCCCTGGGAGTCATCTCCCACACCTCCAGGTAGACTTTCATCCCAGAATGTCCCACATAATGGAGAGGGCAGTGGTTTCACTTGCAGAGTTGAGCTTAGAGAGAGGTCACATCTGAGCAACAAAAGAGGTCCTTTGGATATGACTCTTAGGCTTACCTGTAGATAGGCTAAGCTTCTTTACTACATACATATGCTTCACAAGATCAAGATCAAAGGCTTGGCCTGTTGATTTGGGTGTCCCTTATGTGTGACACAGTGCATCCCATAGGTTGTGAATGCTGCACTTTTATTTTCATTCACCTCAAGACATTCCTAATTTCTTCTTTAACCCATTGTTTGTTTATAAATATGTGTTTAATTTCCACATATTTGTTAATTTTCCATTTCTCCTTTTCTAGCTTCTTTCTGTTGTAGTTGGAATAGATACATTGTATGAGTCATATATTTGGGGGCTCTGCTGTTTGGTGCCTATATATTTATAATTGTTTCATCTTACTGTTGAATTGTCCCCTTTATTAGTATATAATGGTCATCTTTGTCTCTCATAACTGTTTTTAACTTGAAGTCTATTTTATCTGATATTACTGTACTCCCCCTCCCCCCAGCTCTCTTTTGGTTACTACTTGAGTGGCATCTATTTTTTAATCCTTTTACCCTCAACCTGTGTACATCTGTGACTTTAAGATGAGTCTCTTGCAGACAGCATATATTTGGTTTGTGCTTTTTTATCCATTCTGCCAGTCTCTGCCTTTTAACTAGAGACTTTAATCCATTTACATTTAAAGTTAGTACTGATAATACAGGACTTCTGTTCTAGTTTGCTAACTGCCGGAATGCAATATACCAGAAACAGAATGGCTTTTAAAAAGGGGAATTTAATGAGTTGCTAGTTTACAGTTCTAAGGCTGAAAAAATGTCCCAATTAGAGCAAGTCAATAGAAATGTCCAATCAGAGGTGTCCAGGGAAAGGTACCTTGGTTAAGAAGGCCAATGAAGTTCAGGGTTTCTTTCTCAAGTGAGAAGGCACATGAACACAGTCGCAGTTTCTCGCTCAGCTGGAAGGACATGTGGCAAACACGATGTCATCTGCTAGCCTTCTCCCCTGGCTTCCTGTTTCATGAAGCTCCCTGTCAGGCGTTTTCCTTCTTCATCTCCAAAGGGCACTGGCTGTGGACTCTCTGCTTCGTGGTGCTGCAGCGTTCTCTGCTCTCTCTGAAATGCTTCCTCTTTTATAGGACTTCAGAAACTTCTCAAGACCCACCCAAATGGGTGGAGACGTGTCATCACCTAATCCAGTTTAACAACCACTCTTGATTAAATCACATCTCCAGGAAGACGATCTGATTACAGTTTCAAACATACGGTATTGAATAGGGATTATTCTACCTTTATGAAATAGGATTTTGATTAAAACATGTACATACATTTTCTAGGTTATATACATCCTTTTAAACCAACACAACTTCCTTCTCTCTTTTTATTTAGCCTTTGTAAGTCTTATACTTTTTTTATCTCTCATTTCTGCTAGTGTCTGTTTTTGTATTTATTTGATTTTTTTGCGTTATGCCATATTCAGTGCCTTCTCATTTCTATCTGGATAAATTTTTCTTCTGTTTTCTTTGTGGTTACCATGGGTTAAAATTTAACATCCTAAATATGTAACAGTCATATCTGATTTCATACCACCTTAACTTCAATAGCATGCACATATACTTTTCCTATGCTGCTTTGCCCCACTCCCACCATTTTTTTGTCTTTGTTACCATTTATATCTGTGTTCATTATTGTCCAGAAACACAGATTTTATACTTTTCTATTCCCCTCTGTTTTCTCACCATTTTTTTTTGTTTGTTAGCACTTGTAATTTGTACATTGCATATCTAGAAACAAAGATTTATCATTACTTTTTATGCATTTGCATTTTAACACCTGTAGGAAGTAAGTAATGGAGTTGCAGACCCAACAATACACTGTGATATTAATGGCATTTATAATTACCCAAATGATTATCTTTACCACTGGTCTGTATTTCTTTATGGTCCTTTAAACCCTGTCTAGTTTCTTTTCCCTTCAGTCTGAAGAACTTCCTTTAAAATTGCATGTAGGACAGGTCTCCTGGTGATGAATTCCCTCGGCTTTTGTTATCTGGAGATGTCTTAATCTCTCCCTCATTTTTTTTTTTTTTTTGTAACATGGGTAGGCACCAGGAATCGAACCCGGGTCTCCAGCATGGCAGGTGGGAACTCTGCCTGCTGAGCCACCATGGCCTGCCCTCTCTCTTTCATTTTGAAAAAAAGTCATGCTGGATATAAAATTCTTGGCTGGCTGTTGTTTTCTTTCAGCACATATAGTATTTTAACCCACTATCCCCATGGTTTCTAAAGAGAAATTGTCACTCAATGTAATTGAGACTCCTTTGTACATAACATGTTGCTTTTCTCTTGCAGCTTTCAGTCCTCTTTGCATACAATTGTATGTCAGTATATGATTGGGTTGTATTTTTTTTCATGTTTATCCTGTTTGGTGTTCTCTGGGCATCTTGGATATGCATATTTACATTTTTTGCTAAATTGGGGAAGTTGTCTGTCATTATTTCTTTGAATAGTCCTTCTGCTCCTTTCTTTCTTCTCCATCTTGAACTCCCTTAATATGTATATTGGTTTACTTGATTGTGTCCCAGAGGGGTCTTAGGCTATTTTCGCTTTTAGTATTTCTTTTTTCTTTCTGCTCCTCAGCCTGATTCATTTCTAATGTCTTGCCTTCACATTCACTGTTTAGGAGGGTTTGAGCTATGGCGATTCTAAATTTTTCCAATTGGAAGGGTCTGTCATTAATATGGGTTAGGGAGATGGACCTATCTGATGTTCTGGAGAGGCTGGACTAGATTTCAGGACTAATCTGGACCACGGGAGGTCCATCTGGAGGTTGTGGGTTTCTGGAAAGTTACTCTAGTGCCTGGAACCCTTGTGGAATCTTATATATTGCCCTAGGTGTTCTTTAGGATTGGCTGAAGTGGTCCTGATTGGGGGTTGGCAGGTTATGATAGGTAGCAAGGTCTACCTGAAGCTTGCGTAAGCACAGCCTCCTGAGTAGCCTCTCAACTTTATTTGAACTCTCTCTGCCACTGATGCTTTATTAATTACACTTCTTTTCCCCCTATTAGTAAGATTTATTTTTTAAAGGCTTTGTTTAGAATGTCCGCAATTGGTCTTGTTCATTGGTGTTTTCTAGGTTTTTATCTTCTTCCTTTGGATGGGCCTTCATTTCCTGTTTCTTTGTCTTTACGCTTTTATTGCAAACTGTACATTTTAACATTTAAAATGTTAACTCTGGGATTTATTCTCTAAGATGTCTGTCATTTAGTTTCGTAGCCAGTTGGTGATAAGACAGGTTTTCTTGAGCTTCGGCCCTCCCTCCTATCAGGAAGGTTTTGCCTAAGGTGAATGCAGTATACCGGTGAATGCCCTGTTTTCCTGGGTCTCTGTCTTGTCCTGGGTTTTTGCTTATTAGTTGTTTTGGAGTTCCTTAGTTTAGTGCATTTTGTCTCCTCTGTTCCAGGAGACAGACCTCTCTCTCTCAGGTATTTGAAGTAAGCAGGCCTCTATAGTTTTTTATATTCCTCTCATTGTCTCAAGCTGCTTTTGCTGGACAGCACATTCTTTCTGCCTCTATAGTCTTCTTCCTGCCTCTGTAGTTTTTTACACTCCTTTTGTTGCCTCATGCTGATTTTGCCTGGACAGTGAATTTTAGAAGGGGGCACCTTGGAGAGGACTTTCCCAAATCAGTCTTTCCCAGTCAAAAAAGGGCCAGGTACCCAGGAAGGGTGTGCAGACTGACTGTATAGTATCCTGGGGAGGGGTTTAAGAAGAGTGGTAAGAGCTTCTCTCATGGCTCCCCAAAGCTGAATTTTCCTGGCCTGGCCAGCATATGCAGCCTTTCAGTCAGCTGTCCCCTGCAGCCCTAAGGAAGCACAACAAGTAAGTTTCCATAGCCATTGTCCCTTCCCAGGACAGGTTCAAACAATGGCTACCACTGCTTTTGTCCAGGATGGGCTAAACAATGGCTGTCCTCAGAGTCAGTTCCCCAGCGATCCTAATTTGCTGATTAAAAACCATTATCACTGATCAGCCATGCCCACCCATATTCTTGGGGAAGAAGATTTTTGAGTCCCTTTCTGTAACCAGCAAGCTATCCAGGAGCTCTGGACCCCATGGTGACCTCTCATGAGAGTAGAGAATGGGCATCAGTAGCTACTTCTCTGAGAGAGCAATTTATTGTTCTTTACTGTCATTATCAATAGTAAATCGATAACATCTTCCTCCCACTCTTCCCTGAATGCTGTGTGGTGTTCTCACCTCCAGAGTTTCAAAATAGTTGTTTCAGACAATTCCTGCTTTTTTAATAGTTGTTTTGGTGGAAGAACTGGGTCCTGAAACTTCCTACTCTGCCATCTTCCCACAGTCCATTTCTCTTCACTATTTTTAAGGCTGAATAATATTCCAGCGTATGGATGCGCCACATTTATTTATACATCCATGTACTTATGGTCACATGAGTTGCTTTACCTTTTGGCTGTTGTAAATAATGCAGCTAGGAACATTGGTGTACAAATGCCTGAGTCATTTTTTATTTTTTATTTTTGGTATATATCTTGGAGTAGAATTGCCATGTCATAGGGTAGTTCTATTTTTAATTTTCTGAGGAGCCACCAAAGTGTTGTCCATAGTGACTGTACCATTTTGCATTGCCCCTAACAATGTATGATGGCTATATTTCTCTGCATTTTCATCAACACTTGTTATATTCCATTTTTTAAATAACAGTCATCCTAGTGGCTATTAAGTGGTGTCTCGTAGTTTTAAGTTGCATTTCTTTAAATTAATGATGGTGAGCATCTTTTCATATACCTTTTGACCATATGAATACCTTCTTTGGAGAAATATGTGTTCACATCTTTGGCCCATTTTTTTAAGTGTGTTGTTTTTCTCTTTTGTTGTTGTTGAGAGGTAGGGTTTACATCCTCTGGGTATTAAATCTTATCAGATATATGATTTCCAAATATTTTCTCCTATTCAGTAGCTTATCTTTTTGCTTTCTTGATAATGTTCTTTAATGCACAAAGGGCTTAATCATTTTTATTTTGATGCAGTTCATTTTATGTATTTTTCTTTTCTTGCTTGTGCTTTTGGTGTAAAGTCTAAAAATCCATTGTTTATTACAAGGTCCTGAAGATATTTCCCTATATTATATTAGAGATCTATAGTATTAGCTTTTATATTTAGGTTGTTGATCCATTTTGAATTAATTTTTGTGTGGGGTGAGAGGTAGGGGTCCACATTCTTTTGCGTGTGAATTTCTACTTGTCTTAGTACACTTGTTGAAGAGACTACTTTTTCCCATTGAATGAACTTGGCACCCTTGTAAAAAAAATCAGCTAGCCAAAGGTGTTTGGATTTTCTATGGAGTCTCAATTATATTCCCTTGGTTTGTATATGCCAGTACTATACTCTTTTGATTACTGTTGTTTTGTAATACGATTTGAAGTCAGAAAACATGAGCCCTTCAACCCTTTTTTTCTTTTTGAAGATTATTTTGGCTATTTGAGGCCACTTGCAATTCCATATAAATTTGAGGATCACCTTTTCCTTTTCTGAAAAAGAGGCTGTTTGTAGTTTTCAGTGTACAAGTTTTTTACCTCATTGGTTAAATCATTCCTACATATTTTATTCTTTTAGATGCTACTGTAAATAGAATTGTTTTATTGATTTCCTGTCCAGATTGTTCATTACCAGTGTATAGAAATCTACTAACTTCTACATGTTTTTCTTATATCCTGCAATTTTGTTGAATTTGTGTATTAGCTTTCTTGTGGATTCTTTGAGATTTTCTATATATAGGATCATGTCATCTGCAAAAAGAGATATTTGACTTTCTCCTTTCTATTTAAATGCTTTTTACTTCTTTCTCTTACCTGATTGCTCCGGCTAGAACTTCCAGTATAATGTTGGAATAACAGTGGTGGCAGTGTGTGTGCATCCTTTTCTTTTGTTTTCTTTTTTTTTTTTACATGGCAGGCAAGCACTCTTACCTGCTGAGCCACCGTGACCCGCCCAGCATCCTTTTCTTATTCCTGATCTTAGAGGAAAAAACTTTCAGTCTTTCACCATTGAGCATGGTATTTGCTTGGGTTTTTCATAAATACACATTGTCATATTGAGAAAGTTCCCCTCTTTTGCTGGTTTTCTAAATGTTTTTCTCATGAAAAGATGTTGGATTTTCTCAAATGCCTTTTCTGCATCAGTTGAAATGATTATGTGATCTTTTACCTACATTCTATTAATATGTTAAATTACATTGATTTTCTTACATTGACCCATCCTTGCATTCCTGGAATAAATCCCACTTGGACATGGAGTACAATTCTTTTCATCTATTGTTGGATTCAGTTTTCCAGTATTTTGTTGAGCATTTTTACTTCTTTATTCATAAGGAGTAATGGTCTGTAAGTTTTCTTTTCTTATGCTGTCTTTATCTGGCTTTGATATCAAGGTAATGCTGGCCTCACAGAATGAGTTAGGAAATAATCCCTCCTCTTCTATTTTTTGGAAGAGTTTGAGAAGAATTGCTGTTAAATCTTCTTTAAATGTTTGTAGAATTCTGTAGTCAAACCATGTGATCCAGCATTTTTCTTTGTGGAGAGGTTTTTAATTACTAATTCAATCTCTACTCATTATAGATCTGTTAAGACTTTTTATTTATTACATCAGATTAAGTAATTGTTGTTTTTGTAGGAATTTGTCCGTTTCATCTAGGTTTTCTAACTTGTTGGCATATTATTGTTTATAGTACATTCTTATAATCCTTTTTATATCTGTAAGGTCAGTAGTAAGAAATGACCCCATTTCATTCCTGATTTTTTGTGTCCACTATTTTTTTTTTTCTTTGTCATTCTGGCTAAAGGTTCTTCAATTTTATTGATCTTTTTTTAAAAAAAATTTTTTTTGGAAAGATAGACGATAAAGACTGAGATGGTATAATCTAGGAATACCTAGAGTGTATAATGAATACCTAGAGTGACTTAATGTACAAATTTAAAAATGTTTTTGCATGAGGAAGAGCAAAGGAATGTCATTACTGCAGGGTGTTGAAAATAGATGGTAATTAATATTTTGAAATTTTAACTTATGTGTGAGACTAAAGCAGAAAATGTTTATTTGGTATAAAATTTTTATTTTGACCAGTGCAGTTCCTAATATAACTTAAGTGGACAGCTTAATTGAACACCACAAGTACATGGAACCTTGAGTAGAGCATAAGATTTTGTAGGTTTGTCTAGAGTGATGCCCCAATAAATCCCAGAGTGATCTGAACAGTGAGTAAAAAAGTATTTGCAAACCCCCCTTGGGAGAATGGTGAGAAAGGGGGAAAATTCAACTTTTCCAAGTGGAGAATTCTTGATATTCTCACAAGCAGTGGGGACAACCAAAGCAATAGGCTGAGCCCCCAATCTTGGGGTTTGTTCGTATGAGACTCAACCCCACAAAGGATAGGTCAAGCCTACTTAAAATTAGGCCTGAAAGTCACCCCCAAGAGACCCTCTTTTGTTGCTCAGATATGGCCTCTCTCCAGACAATACAACAAGCAAACTCACTCCCCTCCCCCTGTCTATGTGGGGGCATGACTCCCAGGGGTGTGGACCTTCCTGGCAACGTGGGACAGAAATCCTGGAATGAGCTGGGACTCAGCATCAAGGGATTGAGAAAACCTTCTCAACCAAAAGGGGGAAGAGCAAAATGAGACAACATGAAGTGTCAATGACTGAGAGATTCCAAACAGAGTCTAGAGGTTATCCTGGAGGTTATTCTTATGCATTAAATAGATATCACCTTGTTAATCAAGATGTAGTGGAGAAGCTGGAGGGAACTGCCTGAAACTGTAGAGCTGTGTTCCAATAGCCATGTTTCTTGAAGATGATTGTATAACGATAGAGCTTGTGCAATGTCTTTTTTTTTTTTTTTTTTTACATGGGCAGGCACCAGGAATCGAACCTGGGTCCTCGGGCTTGGCAGGCAAGCATTCTTACCTGCTCAGCCATCGTGGCCCGACCCAACCTTGTGCAATGTGACTGTGTGATTGTGAAAACCTTCTGTTTGATGCTCCTTTTATCTACTTTATCAACAGATGAGTAAAACATACGGAATAAAAATAAATAGGGGGAACAAATGTTAAAATAAATTTAGATTGAAATGCTAGTGATCAATGAAAGGGAGGGGTAAGTGGTATGGCATGTATGAATTTTTTTCTGTTGTCTTTTTATTTATTTTTCTGAATTGATGCAAGTGTTCTAAGAAATGATCATGATGAATATGCAATTATGTGATGATACTGTGAATTACTGATTATGTATGTAGAACATAATGATCATATGTTAAGAATGTTTGTGTTTGTTATATTTTTTAAAAATTTAAAAATTAATTTAAAAAAAGAGGAAAAAAAGCTTTTGTTTTTGTTGAATTTATTGTGCTCTGTTTTCTATTTAATTTGTTTCTCCTCTAGTCTTTACTGTTTCCTTCTTTCTACTAATTCTGAATTTAGTTTGCTCTTTAGTTGTGAAGTTAAGTCCTCATACGCTATACTTTTAGTTGAGGAAAAATAGTATCTGCCCGTTCATGCCCAAATGACCCACTGAACCTTGAACTTTATCTTTGGTGGGTATTGACTAAATTCTAGACCCTCCATGTGACTGATGGGCTTCTCCCAACCCAATCCCATCAGGCCTGGGAGCTTATCAGGACCCTTTTTATCAGGATCCCCATAGTTTTCAGTGTGATGCTGGTTTTGTTCATCCTTCCTGCAGTGTTTTGAGAGCCTTCGTGTGGAAACCATAGTCTTAAAGGAGTTTTTTACAGCTGCTTTGAAATCAGTGAGAAAATTCAAAGATCATCTCTAAAAAGTTATTTTGGCATCTTTTTCTTTTATTAACGTTGTATAGAGCAGAACTTGAAAATTCCTATGGTTTTTCTTGTCATTTTCAACATTAGAAATAGCTGTTTTAATATTGTATTTTCTCAAGGCCATCATGTGTCAGCATCTCACTGATTCCTTTGTCATCCTGGGTCCATATTCTAGAACTACACAGGGTTTTCACTCAAGGCCACACTGGAAGCACAAAGCATGGCTTTATGACTGTGGCCACCATTGCACGTTTTTCTGATTCCCCTTGTGATCCAGCCCACTTCTTGCCCACAGGTACCTCGTGCACAGACTTCTCGTCCGGAATCTCCAGGGATGACCAGCCCCTCCCCACGCATCCAGATAATCTCCACCGACTCTGCAGTATCCTCACCTCAGCGTATTCAGGTACCTGCAGCCCTGCTCCCACTTAATTCTGGCCACCCACCCTGCCTTTTCTGAGTATTTTCTAAAAGCTGACCAGTCTGAGGGTTTCACTGTGGAAACCTCATTCATTCTTTAAAAAGGAGAAAAAGAAAGTTTACATTCATTTAATATACTTTTGAAGTAGCAATTCAGACTGTAACAAAATGAAATACCGTTTTGTTACTTGTTCGCTTCCACATTGAGCAGCAGTGTATCCTAATAGTTAAGAACAAGATCCTACACTTGAAGTCAAATCCATTGCCCCACTTGACTACCTTTTGAGACGTAGGGCAGTTACTTGACTTTTTAATGACTTGGTTTTTTTATTTGGTAAATGGAGGTAATAGTAATACTTACCTCATAAGATTTTGTGAGAAATCAATGGCATGTTGCTTATAAAGTGCTTAAAACAGTGCCTCTGCCTCTCATGCGGGAGACCAGGGCTCGATTCCTGGATCATGCACCAGAAAAAAAAAAAAAAAAAAAAAACCAGTGCCTGGCACATGGTAATGTTCAATATGTACTAATTATCACTATACAATAGCTATTATTACTAGTATATGCTGTTATTAATGAATAGGAACTCAATTATGAGAAGGATAATCTTCCCTGCAATTCTGAATTTGCCTCTGGCCCATTGAATACTTATTTACCTCTTTGAACAAAGAGAACCTATGTATCTCAAACTTGTGGACAACAGTCTTTCAGGAAGAGGTAATATATTAAGGAAAGACAGATTAAAGATTCATAGTTATCTCAGCAAGCTGACTCAACGGGTCAAACCAAAAAACATGAATAGAAATGAACAGTAGAAAAAACATCAGTTCTTAACAAAAGAGGTACCAGAGTGGGCAGTATTTGCATGAGATGGTAAAAGGATAACTTTCATCTACCATTCATTTCAAGTTCAGTATAAGTAAACAGTATGATACAGTTACTTCATAATTTTTGTAGCGTTTACTCCCTCTTAAGTTTGATATTATGGCCTATTATAAGGTAAGCACTAAGAGTCTAATAAGTAAAATGAAATAAGTCATTAAAATTATATTCCCATTATGTCTGTATTGCCTACTACTATATCATAAATTCAGATATCCACGTAGTTTAGTTGTCATTATTTTAACCTTATCCCAAGTAAGAAACGCATATCCAGGTGTTTGCAAATCCAGAAGTAATGGGTCCAATATAATGAGATTTTATGATACTTGGCAGGACTTCTCCCAAGTTAGGAAATTTATATAGCTAAATTCTTTTTTATTTTTTTCTTATCTATTGTGACTTGAAATTGTCCTTTATAGTTTTTTAGGAACCTGCCTACCTGTCTTAACTCTGGAAATGGAGCTAACTTTGTTCAGTTTATAGTGGCCATAATGTTATTGTCTCACAACCATCTGAGGGCAGATGAGGAAATAGAAAGTTCCCCCAGGCGACTCTTTCAGTGCTGGTGGATATTTCAAGAGAGAGTGCATATTTCCCTCAGTACTGGTATAAAAATGATCTTTCTGTTTTCCCAAGTGCCATTCTAGCATTCTAGTCCAGATGGTGGCGCTGGTCCCTACTGTGTGTTTGGCCCAGGGTGGCACTGCCATCCTGGCCGGACTGCGGTAAGGTCGGCTGAATGAGAAGTCTCGAGAATAGCACCTTGGGGGTTGGCTTTTCATCTATTTAAGAAAGATAATCCTGAGACATGCGTTTTATTTGTAGAAAATATATGTGAAAATCTTCATGTGTCAGTGAAATTGTATGCCTTTCTGAGAGCTATTGAACTAATTATATTTCAAGGTTTGATTTTTTAAAAAATGAAAATGAAGGTTATAGATTGGGTTCTTGTCGGTAGTGCTGATGACATCAGTAAGTTCTCATCTTTAGCCCTTATCTCAGTGGTGAATTTCCAACCTTCTGATGCCTGGAAAGAGAATAAATTCTCTGATGGTCTCATGCTTGAAACACAAATAGTTGCTTCTGTGATAAGATTGTATGGAGAAGATTATAAAATAAGGATATCAGACTAGGCAAGATTTGAGAGCTCTAGCTCTGAATGGAACAGACCTAGGATCATCAAATCTTGTCTCCACTCAGCTATGTGACCCCGGAAAAGTTTCCATAGCTTCTCTCAGACCCGGTTTCTAAGCTGTAAAATGGCTACAGTAGTACCTACTTTATAGGGTTTTAAAAGAATTAAATGAAATAATGCCTATAAACCTGTAGGAAACATTCAGCAAATCAATAAGTATGAGCAGCTGTGTTATAATTTTCTAATGTTTTATTTTTATGTAATTTCAAACCTACAGAAAATAGTACACAGAACCTCTGTCTGTCCTTTACACAGATTCACCAAGTGTTTTACTATTCAATATGTGTGTATGTATCTTTTCTGAATCATTTCAGAATAAACTGGAGACATGATGCCTCTTTGCCCTCAGTATTTCAGTATTTCCTAAAAACTGACTATTCTCTTACATAATCACAATACAGTTGACAAAATCAGAAAATTTAATATTGAAACATGCCATTGTCTAATCCACAGTCCATATTATAAATGCCATCAGTTATCCCAGTAAAAGTCTTTGTAACTACTTTTCTCATGGTCCAGGATTTGTTACTTTTTAAAATAATGATAAATAAGTAAGGTTCCAGTCAATGCAAGACCAGTGTCTAGTTATGCAGGGGGAGGGTGGGGGGTGATCGTTTCATCCTAATCGATGCCAAGTGTGAAGAGTGGCAAGAATGGAGGAAATGGCAGGACCCTAATGGCTGGGTTTGACAGCTTTTGTTCTGCGAAACAGAGAGGTTTAGGACAGAAACTGTGGGAGGCAACTGGTGAGATAAGAGCCATAGAAGAGCACTCACTGATCTTAAAAGTGAAGCTTAATTGAAGCCATGTAGTCTAGCTTTTCCGTAAATCTCACAAGTTTTCATCATCTTGCATTCATTCTAGGCCAGTGGTTTTTAAATTGTATTCTTGACTGCTTCTGAAATTCTACAAACATTAGGTTCAAATTTTACTTTTTAATCCACTTTTAAAAAATGATTAAAATAGTTTAAAAAGAAAACACACTTAGTGTATCCCAAATTTTTTTTCTTTTTTTTTTTTTTTTTTTTGCCTGGGCAGGCACCGGAAATAGAACCCGGGTCTCCAGCTGGCAGGCAAGACTTCTGCCTGCTGAACCACCGTGGCCCGCCCAGTATCCCAAATTTTATGTACTAGAAATAACATGTACTACTGGGTTCATTCTTGGCATAAACCTTTTTTGCCATCCTTACATAAGGATTTACATTTTAAGGCTGTCCTGCAATATTCCTCTAAAAACCCTATTTCAAATTTATTTTTTCAGCATCGTTGTCTTCATTGTTTGATCTTACATAAGTAAATGTTTTAATTTGTGCTTGTAAATACATTTATTTATATAGTAAAATGTTTCTTTAATCAACTTTAGATATTGAGATTTTTATGTCACATTTTACTACAAAAAACTTCTGTTTATATCTGTTTTTTAAAGTTTGACGTCTTTATTACAATGATCAGGGGTATCTTGGACTCTCATAGCCAGCCTTCCCACACACAATCTTTCATCAGTTCTGTTTTGCACATCCCTTCTTTGGGCTACCTGCTACCTGTTCTCTATCCTTTCCACATGTACAACCATCTGATGTTTATTTTCTCTGATAATCTAACAGCCCCTTTTAGGTACTCATGGGAGTTGTTGCTTGTCTGTCTGTATTGAATGAGTAATACATGCACACTGTAACAAAATCACACCAAACAGGGTGCAGAGTGAAAACTGAGTCTCTCTTCCACCCTTTCTCTGAGTCACCCAACTTTCCCCCTAGACATAGCCACCATCACTATATTACTTATTTATCCTTTGAGAGAGAGGTTCTCCATTCATATTTACAAGCACCTTTGTAAATATACCCATGATATTTTTATCTGAATGTTGGCATTCTGTACACACTATTCTGTACTCTGCTTTTCTTTCTTAACCTCTCTTGGGGAAGGTTCTATGTGGTGCAAATAGAACTGCTTTTTTCTTCCCAATAGCTGCTTGCTACCTCATGTTATCAATGCTGCAGTGAGTAATCTTCTACTTGCTTAATTTTGCACATGAGAACATTTCTGTAGGATCAGTTCCTAAAAGTAGGATTGCTGGGAGGAAGAGTTGTCTACCTGTAATTTTGATAAAAGTCAGACTGCCCTCCACAGAGGTTGTGCCAATTTATAGTCCCACCAGCCAGATATGAGAGTGCCTTTTTTCCCAAATTGTCAAGTATACATTGTGCTATACATTTTAATGTTTGTCAGTCTGCTAGATGAAAAGGATATGTCATTGTGATATAAATTTTATATTTCTAATAGTTATTCATACATATATAAATTAAAAGTATTGTTTTTGAGTATTCAAGTTGATATTCAAAATCTGTATAATTATACATAAGAACATACACTTTTCTCAATCCTTTCCTATACCCCCACACCATTTACTTTACAACCAATAGGTTTTTGAAAATCACATCAATTTACTACAATTATCTTATTACATTAAAATACTTTATTATGTAATATATACAACAATATATATTATTAATGTATCATAAATATATATATTTATGTAATATATAATAATATAGTTTAATAAAGAATATAAATATACTCTATTAAAATACTATCCTTTACTGAAGACACTGCTTAGAAATATCCTAGATCAGACAAACTGCTGAGTATCTGTTTTATAGGAGTAGAAGAGACTAGATTAATATCATAAACTTTTAGAGAACAGGAAATTTCTATAACAGGAATTAATGATGGACTAACTATTTTTTTGTATTGACTTTTTTTTATTAGAGAAGCTGTAGGTTTACAGAAAAATGCATAAAAATGAGTTCCCAAATAATACCCTATTATTCACACTGGCAGAAGTGTGTTAGCCAGGGTTCTCTAGAGAAAACAGAACCAACAGGAGAGATCTGTAAATACGAGATTTATAAAGTGGTCTAATGCAACTGTGAAAATGGAAGAGTCCAAAATCCGTAGGACAGACTGTGAAGCTGGCAGTTTTGATGAAGTGTCTGGACAACTCTGTAGGAGAGACTCACTGGCTGAAGAAGTAGTGAAAGAGTCTCTTCTTTCTTAAAAGCCTTCAAGTGACTGGATTATCTCATGGTAAAAGGCGTGCCTTAGTTGATCACAGGTGTAATCAACTGCAGATGCCATCAACTGACTGATGATTTAATGCACCATCCTTCTGGTTTATCAGCCAGCCACAAAATATCCTTACAGCAATGGTCAGGCAGTGCTTACTTGACCCCAGACTACTGGGCATCATCACTTGGCAAAGTTGACACCATAACCTAACCATCACAGTCCACCCCTTGTCAACTTGGCAGCTATACACATTACCTTGAAACATGCTTATTTTCCAAATAGAACACAATAACAGACATATGTTTCACCTAACAATACTCATCTGTCCTGCTTACAACCAGAAGTGCACTACATTTCTCCAGGATAGGGGGCAAGTCCTTAGATAACATTCACTCTAAACTTTATATCCTGTTACTTCAGTGCTATAACGTGAACAATACAACTTATGCCATATGATACAAGGAAAACAAGGTATTTGCTTACATACACATACAGACATACTCATAATGAAACAGGAAGGAAATATTCATACAATCACATTCCTCATTTTTGTAAATGAAAAGATGGTCGTAGTTCATATTTATCACTACCTTCTTCTACTACCCATTCAATGTTCCCTTCAGCTAGTTGTGGTTCTTTGCCAGGTGGGGTGACCCAAACCTTCATTCCTGAAGTTTCTGGGCCATTGGTAGTCCTGCCTGGATTGGGTTGTTGCAGTTTTCCATTGATTTTAATCTCAGGGCGTGGCAGTACTAAGAGATGCCCTTGGGGATCTCCTCTATTCCAGGAAAACTCCAGTTCAGTGGAATCATTGTTGTGTTTCTTGGTAGGAACACTCTTCCTTCTGGAACTAAGACCTGCAGACCAGCAGAGTTTAAGGTTTCAGGGACAGGAGGTAACAGTCTTCCTAGTGGGTCACTAGGGGTGATAGTGAGTGGTACCATTTCCACCCCTTGATTTGGACCCATGAATCCTGTCTATGGGAGAAATAGCACCATAGAGTGCATACTGATTCAGAGCAAACACAGACTCCTGGAGAACATTGCCCCAGCCCTGGAAGGTATTGCCACCTAGTTGGCACCGTAATTGGGACTTCAAAAGGCCAGTTCATTGTTCTGTCAACCCAGCTGCCTCTTGATGATGGGGAACATAGTAAGACCACAATTCCATGAACATGTGCCCATTCATGTACTTCATTTGCTGTGAAATGGGTTCCTTGGTCAGAAGCAATCCTCTATGGAATACCATGATGATGGGTATGGCATTCCATAAGTCCATGTATGATAGTTTTTGCAGAAGCATTGCGTGCAGGGAAGATGAACCCGTATCCAGGGTATGTATCAATTCCAGTTAGAACAAACCACTGCCCCTTCCATAATGTAAGTGGTGCAATGTAATCAACCTGCCATCAAATAGCAGGCTGATTACCTCAGAGAATGGTGCCATATTGGAGACTGAGTGTGGGTCTCTGCTGCTGGCACATTAGTCACTCAGCAGTGACCAGGTCAGCCTTGATGAGTAGAAGTTCATATAGCTGAGCCCATGCATACCCTCCATTCCTACTACTAAGTCCACTTTGTTCATGAGCCTGTTAGGCAATAGCAAGAGTGGCTGAGGAAAGAGGATGACTTGTATCCACAGCATAGGTCTGTTTATCCACTTGATTATTAAAACCATCCTCTGCTGAAGTCACCCTCTGGTGAGCATTCACATGGGATACAAATATCTTCATGTTCTTTGCCCACTGTGAAAGGTCTATCCATATACCACTTCTCCAGACCTCTGTCACCAGTTTTCCAATCATGCTCCTTCCAAGTCCCTGACCACCCAGCCAAACCATTAGCATTAGGTCATGAGTCAGTATACAGGTATACCTCTGGCCAGTTCTCATTCCAAGCAAAATGAACAACCATTTACACTCCTCGAACCCCACTGTGAGGATTTCCTTTCAATACTGTCCTTTAAGGACATCCCAGAAAGGGGTTGTAGTTCTGCAGCTGTCCACTTCTGGGTTGTCCCTGCGTATCGTGCAGAACCATCTGTGAACACAGAACGAGTTTTCTCTCCCTTGGTCAACTGACTGTAAGGAGCTCCCCAAAAGGCCATAATACATAACTCTGGTCTGGGAAAGAGAAGGTAATGTGGCAGGACTGAGAGCCATGGGCATTTGGGTCAGTTCCTCATGTAACTTACTTCTGTCTTCAGGATCTGCTTTGAGTTCTGTCTCTAATATACCATTTCCATTTTATGATGGAGTGCTGCTGTGCACGCCCAACTTTATGGCTTGGTGGGTCAGACAACACCCAGCTCAAGATAGGCAGCACAGGTCTCATGATAATTTTGTGGCCTACAGTTAAGCTTTCAGTCTCTCCTAAGGCCCAGTAGCAGGCTAAAAGCTGTTTCTCAAAAAGAGAGTAATTATTTGCAGTGGATAGTAAGACTTTGCTCCAAAATCTTAGGGGTCTGCATTGTGATTCTCCTATAGGGGCCTGCCAGAAGCTTTGGACAGCGTCACTGTTTGCTACTGATACTTCTAGAACCATTGGATCTGCTAGATCATATGGCTCTAAGTAGCAGTGCAGCTTGACTTCAGCCTGGGTATGTTCCAGAGCCTCGTCTTATTCTGGTCCCCACTGAAACCTAGCAGCTTTTCTAGTCACTTAGAAAATGGGCTAGAAAGCACACCCAAATGAGGAATATGTCTCAAATCTAAAGAGGCCAATTAGGCGTTGTGCCTCTGTTTTAGTCTTAGAAGGGGCCAGATGCAACAGTTTATCCTTCACCTTAGAAGGGATATCTCAGCATGCCCCACACCACTGGACACCTAGAAATTTCACTGATGTGGAAGGCCCCTATATTTTTGTAAGATTTATCTCCCATCCCCTGACTTACACATGCCTTACCAATAAGTCTAGAGTAGTTGTTACTTCTTGCTCACTAGGTCCAATCAGCATGATATCATCAATATAATGGACCAGTGTGATGTCTTGTGAGAAAGAGAAGCAATCAAGTTTCCTGCGGACAAGATTATGACATAGGGCTGGCGGGTTGATATACCCTGAGGCAGGACAGTGAAGGTATATTGCTGCTTTGCCAGCTGAGTGCAAACTGTTTCTGGTGATCCTTACTGACAGCTATTGAGAAAAAAGCATTTGCCAGATCAGTAGCTGCATACCAGGCCCTCGAAGTTCATTCATGTTGTCACATACTTCAGGACTTCATTCCTTCTTCTTGCTGCATAATATTCCATTCTATGTATATACTATGTTTATTTATCTACCCATCTCTTGCTCTTTTTTTTTTTTTATGCTTATGGCAGGGGTCACAGTTCATTCTTTTTCCATGTGACTATCCTGTTGTAGCAGCACCATTTGTTGGAAAAAAAATTTTTTTTGGCTGGGGGATTGCATGGGCCAGGAATCAAACCTGAATCTCCTGCATGGCAGGCGAGAACTCTACTACTGAACTACCCTTGCATCTCCTCCTTGATGGATGAGCGGACTCTTGGATTGTGTCCATCTTTTGACAATTGTAAATAATGCTCTGTCAGCGTCAGTGTGCAAATTTGTGTTCATGTCCCTGCTTTTAGATCTTCTGGATATATACCATATAGCAGAATTGCTGGGTCATAGGGCATCTCAGTATTTGTAGGTTTTTTTTGTTTTGTTTTGTTTTGTTTGAGGAAACACCAAACCATCTTCCACAGCGGCTGTGCCATTTTATATTCCCACCAGCAGTGAATAAGTATTACTATTTCTCCACATCATCTCCAACATTTGTGGTTTCCTGTTGGTTTAATATTAGCCATTCTTATAGGTTTAAGAATCTTGTGATTTTGATTTGCATTTCCTTAATAGCTAATGAAGATGAACATCTTTACGTGTGCTTTTTAGTTATTTCTATTTTCTGTGTGGAAAAAATGTCTATTCATATATTTTACCCATGTTGTAATTGGGTTGTTGGTCCTTTTATTGCTGAATGGTAGAATTTCTTGGCCTATATTGGATATCAAACCCTTAACAGATATATGGTTATAAATATTCTCTCCCATTGAATTGGCTGCCTCTTCATCTTTTTGACAAAATCCTTTGAGGCGTAAAAGTGTTCAGTCTTGCGGAGTTCTCATATATTTATTTTTTCTTTCATTGTCTGTGCTTTGGGTGTAAAGTCTAAGAAGCTACCTCCCATCATAGATCTTGAAGATGTTCCCCTATGCTTTTTTCTAGAAGTTTTACGGTGCTGGCCCTTGTAATTAGATCCTTAATCCATTTTGAATTGCTTTTTATATAGGGTGTGAGGTATATCCTTTGGATGTGGGTATACAGTTCTCCCAGCCCCATATATTGGAGACTGTTCTGTCCCCAGTTCAGTGGATTTGTGGGCCTTGTCAAAAATCAATTGACCATAGATCTAAAGGTTCTGTTTCTGAACTCTCAATATGATTCCATTGATCAATATGTCTGTCTTTTTGCCAAATCCATTCTGATTTTTTTTGAATTTTTTTAATTTTATTTTTTTAAATACCAAAAAACACCGAATGAATGCAAACATTCCTATTTTGATCATTCTGTTCTACATATATAATTAGTAATTCACAATATCATCACATAGTTGCATATTCATCATCGCGATCATTTCTTGAAACATTTGCATCTATTCAGAAAAAGAAATAAAACGAAAACAGAAGAAAAATTATATATACCATACCCCTTACCCCCCTTCATTGATCACTAGCATTTCAAACTAAATTTATTTTAACATTTGTTCCCCCTATTATTTATTTTTATTCCATATATTCTACTCGTCTGTTGACAAGGTAGATAAAAGGAGCATCAGACACAAGGTTTTCACAATCACGCAGTCACATTGTGAAAGCTCTATCATTATATAGTCATCTTAAGTACTTCAAGTACCCGAAACATAGCTACTGGAGCACACCTCTACAATTTCAGGCAGGTCCCTCCATTCTCTCCATTACATCTTGACTAACAAGGTGATACCTACTTAATGCATAAGAATAACCTCCAGGATAACCTCTTGACTCTGTTTGAAATCTCTCAGCCATTGACACTTTGTCTCATTTCACTCTTCCCCCTTTTGGTCAAGAAGGTTTTCTCAATTCCCTGAGGCTGAGTCTCACTTCATTCTAGGGTCTTTCTCAATCCCTTGATGCTGAGTCTTAGCGCATTCTAGGATTTCTGTCCCACGTTGCCAGGAAGGTCCACACCCCTGGGAGTCATGTCCCATATAGACAGGAGGTGGGTGGCGAGTTTGCTTGTTGTGTTGGCTGGAGAGAGAGGCTGCATCTGAGCAACAAAAGAGGTTCCCTTGTGGGTGACTCTTAGGCTTAATTTTAAGTGGGCTTGACCTATCCTTTGTGGGGTTAAGTTTCATATGAATAAACCCGAAGACTGGGTGCTCAGCCTATAGCTTTGGTTGTACACATTGCTTGTGAGACTATCAAGAATTCAACTTGGGGAAGTTGAATTTTCCCCCGTTCTCACCATTCTCCAAAGGGGACTTTGCAAATGCTTTTTTATTCACTGTTCAAATCACTCTGGGATTTATCGGGGCATCACTCTGGACAAACCAGCAAACTCATGCCCTACTCAAGGTTCCATGTACTTATGGTGTTCAATTAAGCTGTCTACATAACTTATATTAGGAAATACACTAGTCAAAATATAAATTTTGTACCAAATAAACATTTTTTGCTTTAGTCTCACACATAAGTTGAAATTTTAAAATATTAATTATCATCTCTTTTCAACACCCTGCAATAATGACATTCCTTTGTTCTTCCTCATACGAAAACAATTTTAAAATTTGTGCATTTAGTCACTATCTTTATACACTCTAGGCATTCCTAGATTATACCATCTCAATCTTTGTCGTCTATCTTTCTTTCTGATTTCATTTGTGCCCCCAGGTCTCCTCCCTCTATCATTCTCACATTCAGCTTCATTCAGTGTTTTAACATAATTGTATTACAGTTAGGTAGTATTGTGCTGTCCACTTCTGGGTTTTTATACTCAGTCCTGTTGCCCAATCTGTATCCCTTCAGTTCCAGTTACCCAATATCTTACCCTATTTCTATTTCCTGATAGTCTCTGTTACCAACGAAATTCTCCAAGTTTATTCACTAATGTCATTTCATATCAGTGAGACCATAAAGTATTTGTCATTTTGTTTCTGGCTAACCTCACTCAGCATAATGTTCTTAAGGTCTATCCATGTTGTTACATACTTCATAACTTTATTCTGTCTTACAGCTGCATAATATTCCATTGTATGTATAGACCACACCTTGTTTAGCCACTTGTCTGTTGATGCACATTTTGGCTGTTTCCATCTCTTTGCAATTGTAAATAATGCTGCTATAAACACTGGTGAGTGAATGTCTGTTTGTGTCCATGTCCTCATGTTCCTCTGAGTAGATACCTAGCAATGGTATTGCCAGGTCATATGGCAATTCTATATTTAGCTTTTTGAGGAACTGCCAAACTACCTTCCACAGCAGTTGTACCATTTGACATTCCCACCAACAGCGGATAAGTGTGCCTCTTTCTCCACAACCTCTCCAGCACTTGTCATTTTCGGTTTTATTGATAATGGCCATTTTGACGGGTGTGAGATGATATCTCATTGTGGTTTTGATTTGCATTTCTCTAATAGCCAGGAAAGTTGAGCATCTTTTCATGTGCCTTTTGGCCATGTGTATTTACTCTTCTGAGAAGTGTCTGTTCAAGTCTTTTGCCCATTTTGTAATTGGGTTGGCTATCTTTTTGTTGTTGAGTTGAGCAATCTCTTTACAAATTCTGGATACTAGACCTTTATCAGATATGTCATTTCCAAATATTGTCTCCCATTGTGTAGGCTGTCTTTTTACTTTCTTGATGAAGTTCTTTGACACACAAAAGTGTTTAATTTTGAGGAGTTCCCATTTATTTCTTTCTTTCTTCAATGCTCTTGCTTTGGGTGTAAGATCTAGAAAACCGTCTCCAAGTATAAAATTTATAAGATACTTCCCTACATTTTCTTGTAAATGTTTTATGGTCTTAGATCTAGTGTTTAGGTCTTTGATCCATTTTGAGTTAACTTTTGTATAGGGTGTGAGATATGGGTCCTCTGTTAGATCAATTGTCCATAGATGAGAGGGTTTATATCTGAACACTCTATTCGATTCCATTGGTCAGTATATCTATCTTTATGCCAGTACCATGCTGTTTTGACCACTGTAGCTTCATAATATGCCTTAAAGTCAGGCAGCTTGAGACCTCCGACTTCATTTTTTTTCCTCAGGATACTTTTAGCTCTTCGGGGCACTCTGCCTTTCCAGATAAATTTGGTTATTGGTTTTTCTATTTCTGAAAAGTAAGTTGTTGGGATTTTGATTGGTATTGCGTTGAATCTGTAAATCAATTTAGGTAGAATTGACATCTTAACTATATTTAGTCCTACAATCCATGAACATGGTATGCCCTTCCATCTATTTAGATCTTCTGTGATTTCTTTTAACAATTTCTTATAGTTATCTCTGCATAGATCTTTTGTCTCTTTAGTTAAATTTGTTCCTAAATATTTTATTCTTTTGGTTGCAATTGTAAATGGATTTCTTTTCTTGATTTCCCCCTCAGATTGTTCATTACTAGTATATAGAAACACTACAGATTTTTGAGTGTTGACTTGTAACCTGGCACTTGGCTCTAGTCATTTATTAGCACTTGTAGTTTTGCTGTGGATTTTTCGGGATTTTCGACATATATTACCATAACATCTGCAAACAGGGAGAGTTTTACTTCTTCCTTTCCAATTTTGATGCCTTATATTTCTTTTTCTTGTCTAACTGCTCTGGCTAGAACTTCCAACACAATGTTGAATAACAGTGGTGATAGTGGACATCTTGTCTTTTTCCTGATCTTAGGAGCAAAGTTTTCACTTTTTCCCCGTTGCGGATGATGTTAGCTGTGGGTTTTTCATATATTCCCTTTATCATATTGAGGATGTTCCCTTCTATTCCTATCCTTTGAAGTGTTTTCAGCAGGAAAGGATGTTGAATTTTGTCAGATGCCTTTTCTGCATCAATCGAGATGATATAGTTTTTCTGCTTTGATTTGTTGATATGGTGTATTACATGAATTGATTTTCTTATGTTGAACCATCCTTGCATACCTGGGGTGAATCCTACTTGGTCATGGTGTATAATTCTTTTAATGTGCTGCTGGATTCAGTTCGCCAAAATTTTGGTGAGGATTTTTGCATCTATATTCATTAGACAGATTGGTCTGTAGTTTTATTTTTCTGTAATATCTTTGTCTGGATTTGGTATGAGGGTGATGTTGGCTTCATAGAATGAATTAGGTAGCTTTCCCTCCTCTTCAGTTTCTTTGAAGAGTTTGAGCAGGATTGATACTAATTCTTTCTGGAATGTTTGGTAGAATTCACATGTGAAGCCATCTGGTCCTGGACTTTTCTTTTTTGGGAGGTTCTTAATGACTGATTCAATTTATTTACTTGTGATTGGTTTGTTGAGGTGGTCTATTTTTTCTCAAGTCAGAGTTGGTTGTTCATGCCTTTCTAGAAAGTTGTCCATTTCATTTACATTGTTGTATTTATTAGCATAAAGTTATTCATAGTATCCTGTCATTACTTCCTTTATTTCTGTGGGGTCAGTGGTTATGTCTTCTCTTCCATTTCTGATCTTATTTATTTGCATCCTCTCTCTTCTTTTTGTCATTCTTGCTAAGGGTCCATCAATCTTATTGATTTTCTCATAAAACCAACTTCTGGTTTTGTTGATTTTCTCAGTTGTTTTCATGTTCTCAATTTCACTTCTTTCTGCTCTAATCTTCATTACTTCTTTCCTTTAGTTAATTTGCTCTTCTTTCTCTACTTCTTCCAAGTGGACAGTTAATTCCTCAAGGTTTGCCCTTTCTCCTTTTTGATATAGGCATTTAGGGCAATAAATTTCCCTCTTAGCACCTCCCTTTGCTGCATCCCATAAGTTTTGATATGTTGTGTTTTCATTTTCATTTGCCTCAAGATATTTACTGATTTCTCTTGTAATTTCTTCCTTGACCCACTGGTTATTTAAGAGTGTGTTGTTGAGCCTCCACATATTTGTGAATTTTCTGGCACTCTGCCTATTATTGATTTCCAACTTCATTCCTCTATGATCTGAGGAAGTGTTTTGTATGATTTCAATCTTTTTAAATTTATTGAGACTTGCTTTGTGACCCAGCATATGGTCTTTCCTTGAGAATGATTCATGAGCACTTGAGAAAAAGGTGTATCCTGCTGTTGTGGGGTGTAATGTTCTATAAATGTCTGTTAAGTCTAGCTCATTTATTCTGTTATTCAAATTTTCTGTTTCTTTATTGATCCTCTGTCTAGATGCTCTGGCCATTTATGGGAGTGTGGAATTGAAGTCTCCAACTATTATGGTAGATTTGTCTATATCTCTTTTCAGTGTTTGCTGCATGTATTCTGGAGCATTCTGGCTCGGTGCATAAATATTTATGATTGTTATGTCTTCTTGTTGAATTGTTCCTTTTATTAATACATAGTGTCCTTATTTGTCTTTTTAACTGTTTTACATTTGAAGTCTAATTTGTTGGATATTAGTATAGCTACTTCTGCTCTTTTCTGATTGTTATCTGCATAACGTATCTTTTCCCAACCTTTCACTTTCAACCTATGTTTATCCTTGGGTCTAAGATGTGTTTCCTGTAGACAGCATATAGATGGGTCCTGTTTTTTAATCCATTCTGCCAGTCTATGTCTTTTGATTGGGGAGTTTAATCTATTAACATTTAGTGTTATTACTTCATGGGTAGTACTTTCTTCTGCCGTTTTGCCTTTTGGATTTTATATGTCATATCTAATTTTCCTTTACTCCCTATAGTCTTCATTTCTACACTTTTCTCCACACTTCTCTCTTCTGTCTTTTCGTATCTGTCTCTAGTGCTCCCTTTAGTATTTCTTGCAGAACTGGTCTCTTGGTCACAAATTCTCTCAGTGATTTTTTGTCTGAAAATGTTTTAATTTCTCCCTCATTTTTGAAGGACAGTTTTGCTGGATATAGAATTCTTGGTTGGCAGTTTTTCTCTTTTAGTAATTTAAATATATCATCCCGCTGTCTTCTCGCCTCCATGGTTTCTGCTGAGAAATCTATGCATAGTCTTGTTGGGCTTTCCTTGTATGTGATGGATTGCTTTTCTCTTGCTGCTTTCAAGATTCTCTCTTTCCCTTTGACCTCTGACATTCTGATTAGTAAGTGTTTTCAAGTATGTCTTTTTGAATCTATTCTCTTTGAGGTACGCTGCACTTCTTGGGAAATTTTCAGTGATAATTTCCTTCATTAGTTTTTTTCCTCCTTTTCCCTTCTTGTCTCCTTTTGGGACACCCACAACACATATATTCGTGCGCTTCATATTGTCCTTCAGTTCCCTGAGTCCCTGCTCATATTTTTCCATTTTTTTCCCTATATTTTCTTTTTCTTGTCAGATTTCAGATGTTCCTGCCTCCAGTTCACGAATCCTATCTTCTGCCTCTCGAAATCTAACATTGTAGGTTTCCATTGCTTTTTTTCATCTCTTCTCTGGTGTCTTTCAATCCCATAAGTTCTGTGATTTCTGTTTTCAGACTTTCGATTTCTTGTTTTAATTCATTCCTTGCCTTCTTTATATTTGATTTTTGATGAGGTTTTCCATGGGTGTTTGTATGTTCCGAATTAATTGTTTCAACTTCTGTATCTCATTTGAATTGTTGGTTTGTTCTTTGACTGGGCCATATCTTCAGTTTTCCTAGTGTAATTTGTTATTTTTTGCTGGCGTCTAGGCATTTAATTACCTTAATTAGTTTATTCTGAAGATTGTTTTCACTTCTTTTACCTAGGGTTTTCTTGCTGGATGAATTTTTTGTCTATCTTTTCTTTGATATTCTGTTCAGCTTTTTCTGGACGTCTAGCTTAGGTTTTGTTTAACAGAGGAGAAATTTTCAGTTCTTGTTTTCTTGTTTCTTGCCGTGCCTGTATGGTGCCTTTTTCCCCTCACCCTTAGGAGGGTCTGCTTAGGTATTATAGACCCCAGCCGGATTTTCCCAGACCAAACTGGCCTCCTATCAGGAAGAAAGAGTCACCTGTGTCGGTTTTCCCTGAGGGTGAGATCCAGCAGGTTGAAAGACTTTCCTGTGAAGTCTCTTGGCTCTGTTTTTCTTATCCTGCCCAGTATGTGGTGCTTGTCTGCCTGCAGGTCTCACCAGTGTAAGATGATGCGGTGCCTTTAACTTGGGCAGATTTTCCCTGCTGGGGTTTGATGGAGACAGAGGAGCGGTTGTAGGCTGGTTTTAATGGCTTCAAATTTCCAAACCCTGGTGTCTGAATTCCTTAAGGGAGGGATTCCACCTGAGTTGAGCTTCTCCTCTCTCCTGGGGAAGGGCACAGGCTCCAGAGAAGCCCTCAAACGTGCTTGTTTCTGCCTATACCTGGGGTAGTTGCAGCCTGAGAAGTCCTGCCGCTGAATCCTAAGGCAGTCAAGCCTTTGTAGAAACACAACCACAAAAACCTGTTTCCTTTTTTTTTTTTTCTTTTTCCGTCAGCCCTGCCCCCTTGGCACCAGGGCAAAAATGAGCAACCTCCACTTTGACCAGGTTCACCTGAGCTGGAGGCCTATTTTTAGTTGTTCAAATTTGTTAATTCCACAATTGGCGTTTGGTTGTGCTCGGCCCCTGCTGCTGGTAAATTTCCTTTCCTTTCCCCTCTGGGAAGCAACCTGTGGGGGTGGGGCGCCAGCTGCCATGGCTTGGGGAACTCACGATTCTGGGGGGGCTTGCAGCCGATCCAACTGGTCCAGACTGGGGTACGCTGTGTTTCCGGTCACTGACATGACCCCAGGAGCTGTTCTGTACTGTTCCTGGTTATTTAGTAGTTGTTCTGGAGGATGAACTAAATCGCACACCTTGCCAAGCTGTCATCTTGGCACCTCTTCAAATCCATTCTGTTTTGACCATTGGCCTTAAAATAAACTTTAAAGTCAGAAAGTGTAAGTCCTTCCACTTTATTCTTTTTTTTTTTTTTAAGAATGCTTTTGGGTATTTGAGGCCCCTTTCCCTTCAAAATAAACTTAATAACTAACTTTTCCAAATCTGCACAGTAGATTGTTGGAATTTTTTTAAGTTTTTGTTTAAGTTTTTACTTCATAATCATAAACTTAACTCTGCAATCCAGCTAGACTTGGAAAGGAAGAATGATGTAGAATCCAAAGAACTGCAGCAGGAGCACAATGATAAGTTACTGAGGCAGACCGGCAGGGGAGCTGGGACGTTCTCCTGAGTTGTAGAGGAATAGTCTGGTGCTTAATACAAAACACAAATCAAATTTATTAGATTTGTCCAGTCAGCAATGATAATCTTCTTGCTGGTCTTGCCATTCCTGGACCCAGAGCACTCCATGACTTCCACAATATTCATGCCCTCTTTCATTTTGTCAAAGACCACATACTTAACCATCTAACCACTCTGTCTTAGCAGTGCCGATGAAAAACTGAGAACCATTTGTGTTGAGTCCAGCATTGGCCATTGACAAGGTATCAGGACATGTATGCTTCAGAATGAATTTCTCATCATCGAACTTCTCCCCGTAGATGGACTTGCCCCCAGTGCCATTATGGCATATGAAGTCAGTACCCTGCACATAAACCCAGGAATAATTCTCTGAAAGCAGGAAACCTTGTAACCAAATCCTTTCTCCCTAGTGCTCAGAGCACGAACATTTTCTGCTGTTTTTGGAACTTTGTCTGCAAACAGCTCGAAGGAGACACAACCTAAGGGCTCACCATTTATGGTGATGTCGAAGAACACAGTGGGATTGACCATGACTGCATAAGGGAAACTGCGACAGTGGATGGTGGCATCTACAAGCAGGTTGCTGGAATTTTGATTGCTATTGCATTGAATCTGTAGGTCAATTTGGGTAGATTGATACCTTCACAATATTTAGCCTTCCTATCCATAAACACAATGTTTTTCCACCTATTTAAGTGAGTTATTTTAGCAGTGTTTTGTGGTTTTCTGCATAGAGGTCCTTTACATCCTTGGTTAAATCTATTCCTAGATACTTAATTCTTTTTGTTGCTAATGTAAATGGAATTTTTTTTTTAATTACCTCTTTCGTTAGGTCATTAATAGTGTATAGAAACATTACTGATTTTTGTGCGTTAATCTTGTATATTGCTACTTTGCTAAATTTGTTTATTAGCTCAAGTAGCTTTGTCATAGTTTCCTTGGGCTTTTCCAAATACAGGTTATGTCTTCTACAAATAATGAGAGTTTTACTTCTTTGTTTTTCTATTTGTGCCATTTATTTCTTTTTTCTTGCCTACTTACTCTATCTAGAACTTCTAGCACAATGTTGAATAAGTGTTTGACAATGGGAATCCTTGTCTCATTCCTAATCTTTGGGGGAAGGCTTTCAGTTTCTCACCATTGAGTACAGTGTGCTTGTGGGTTTTTCATACATGCCCTTTATGATATTGAGAAAGTTTCCTTTGATTCCTACCTTTTGAAGTGTTTTTTTCAAGAAAGGATGTGAATTTTATCGAATTCTTTTTCTGTATCGGTCGAGATGATCATGTAATTTTTCCCTTTCAATCTGTTAATATATTACATCGAGTTTCTCATGTTGAACCATCCTTACATGCCTGGAATAAACCCCACTTGGTGGTATATAATTTTTTTAATTTATTTTTTTACATGGGCAGGCACTTGGAAACAAACCTGGGTCTTTGGCATGGCAGGCAAGAAGTCTGCCTGCTGAGCCACCGTGACCCACCCTGTATAATTCTTTTTTGGCCATACATGTGAGGGTTTATTTCTGAGTTCCTATTTTTTTTTTTTAACTTTTTTATTTTATAGTGTTACATATATGCAAAGCAAACAAATAAAAAGGGAAAAGTTTTCAAAATATTCTTCAACAAGTAGTTACAGAACAGATCCCAGAGTTTGTCATTGGCTACCATACAATCCTTAGATTTTTTTCCTTCTAGGTGCTCCAGCATATAGGAAGCTAGAAGGCTTAAATATTTTTCTATCATCACAATCTATTTTCCTTCTTTTTTGTGTGTGAAAAATAACATACGTATACAAAGGCTATAAATTTCAAAGCACAGTACCACAATTAGTTGCAGAACATATTTCAGAGTTTAACTTGGGTTACAATTCCACAATTGTAGGTTTTTACTTCTAGCTGCTCTAAGATACTGGAGATTAAAAGAGATATCAATTTAATGATTCAGCGTTCATATTCATTTGTTAAATCCTGTCTTCACTGTATAACTCTACCATTACCTTTGATCTTTCTATCCTTCTCTTTAGAGAAGGATAGAGAAGCTAATTTGAGCTATGGCAGTTCTTACTTTTTCATATTGGAAAGGTCTGTCACTAATATGGGGTAGGGAGATGAAACTATCTGATGTTCTGGAGAGGCTGGGCCCTCTAGGTTTCAGGACTTATCTGGACCAGGAACCCATCTGGAGGTTTTAGGTTTCTGGAAAGTTACTCTAGTGCATGGAACCCTTGTGGAATCTTATATATTGCCCTAGGTGTTTTTCAGGAGTGATTGGAATGGTCCTGGTTGGGGTTTGGCAGGTTATGACAGGTAACAAGGTCTACCTGAAGCTTGTGTAAGAGCAACCTCCAGAGTGGTCTCTCAACTCTATTTGAACTCTCTCAGCCACTGATACGTTATTAGTTAAAATTTCTTTCCCCACTTTTGGACAGGATGACATTATTGATCCTACAGTGCCAGGACTGGACTCATCCCTGGAAGTCATCTCCCACGTTGCCAGGGAGGCTTTCACCCCTGGATGTCATGTCCCATGTAGGGGGGAAGCAATGATTTCACTTGCAGATTTGGGCTTAGAGAGAGTGAGCCCTCATCTGAGCAACAGTAGAGGTCCTCCAGAAGTAACTCTTAGGCATGCCCATAGGTAGTCTAAGCTTTTCCGCTACCCACATAAGCATCACAAGAGTAAGGCTCAGGATCGAGTGCCTCACCTATTGATTTGGGTGTCCCTAAAGTTTGACACCATATCAGGGATTCCCTGATGGTAAGGTTTAATAGTTCCATATTCTTTTTCCCATTCCCCAAGGGACTTTGCCAATACTTTTTGATTATCTGGTTTATATACTCTAGGATCTTTCCAAGCATTACAATAATCAATACAGGATTAAAGGACCTCTTTCTTATTCTGGGCTACCTATGTTTCAGTTGTTCAAATGAGCTATACTATAATTCTTTTCGCATGCTGCTGGAATCAATTTACAAGTATTTTTGTTGAGAATTTTTACATCTACATTCATTAGAGAGATTGTTCTGTTGTATTCCTTTCTTAAAGTATCTTTATCAGGTTTTGATAGTAGAGTGATGTTTGCTTCATAGAATGAGTTAGGTAATGTTCCTGTTTTTTTCAGTTTTCCTTTCTTATAGTATCTTTATCAAGTTTTGATATTGAAGTGATTGTTTGCTTCATAGAATGAGTTAGGCAGTGTTATTTTTCTTCAAATTTTTGGAAGAGTTTGAGCGTGAATGTTGTTAGTTCTTGGAATGTTTGTTAAAATTCCCCTGTAAAGCCATCTGGTCCTGGGCTTTTCATTGTGGGGAGGTTTTTGTTGACTGATTGAATCTCTTTACTTGTGATTGATTTGCGAGGACTCTGTTTCATCTCGAGTCAGGTATAGGTTGTTAATGTGTTTCAAGGAAATTGCCCATTTCATCTAAGTTGTCTAGTTTGTCGGCATGCAGTTGTTCATAGTATCCTCTAAGATTGTTTTTTTAGTTCTTTGGGTCCATGTTAATGGCCCCACTTTCATTTCTGATTTATGTATTTGCATCTTCTCTGTTTTTTACTTCTTCAGTTTAGGTAAAGGTTTGTCAATCCTGTTGATCTTCTCAAAGAACTGACTTTTGGTTTTATTGATTCTCTCTAGTGCATATATTTCTGCTTTAATCTTTATTTCTTTTCTCCTACTTGTTATAGGATTAGTTTGCTGCTCTTTCTCTAGTTTCTTCAGTTGTTTTGGTTTTACCTCTTTCTTCCTTTTTAATATAGGTATTTAGAGCTATAAATTTCCCTCTCAGTACTGCCTTAGCTGCATCCCATAGGTTTTGATATGTTCTATTGCCATTTTCCTTCATCTCCAGGTATTTACTGATTTCTCTTGCAGTGTCTTCTTTGACCCACTGATTGTTTCAGAGTGTGTTGTTTAACCTCCAGATATTTGTGAAAGTTCTGTTTTTCAATGGCTATGTATTTCTGGCTTCATTCCATTATGATCAGAGAACGTGCTTTGAATAACTTTATTTTTTAAAGTATTAAGACCTGTTTTGTGCTCTAGCATATGATCTATCCTGGAGAATGTTCCATAAATACTTGAAAAGAATACATATCCTGTTGTTTTGGGGTACAGCAATTCATTTGTCTGTTAGGTCTAAGTCTTTTACCATATTGTTTAAGTTCTCTATTGATTCTCTGTCTGGTTATTCTACCTATAGAAGAGAGTTGTATATTGAAATCTCCCACTATTATTGTAGAAACATCTATTGTTCCCTTCAGTTTTGCCAGTGTTTGCCTCATGCATTTTGCACCTTCTTGATTGGATGCATAATATTTATGATGGTTATTTTTTTTTTTTGGTGAAATGCCCCTTTTATTAATAAACAGTGATCATTCTTGTCTCTTATGACATCTCTACATTTAAAGTCTGTTTTGTCGTATTAGTATAGCCACCCCAGCTTTCTTTTGGTTACTAATTAACATGGAATATCTTTTTCCATCCTTTAACTTTAAACCTTTTTAATCTTTAGGTCTAAGATGAGTCTTTTGTAAACAGCATATAGATTATATTTTTTAATCCATTCTGCCAACCTAGGTCTTTTAATTGGGGAGTTTAATTGTTAACATTCAAAATTATTGCTGTAAAGACAGTTCTTGATTCAACCATCTTATCCTTTGTTTTTTGTCAGATCTCTTTTTTTCCTCTATATTTCATTTATCCTTTAAGTTACCCTTACTAATACTCTTCGATTCTGTGCCCTCTTTTAGACCTTTCTCGCCTTTTTTTTTTTTTTTTCCAGTTGACAGACCTCTCTTTAATATTTCTTGTAGGACAGATCTCTTATTAACAGATTCAGATTCTCTCAGCATTTGTTTATCTGTGAAAATCTTAAACTCTCTCTCAGTCTTGAAGGACAGCTTTGCTGATTAAAGAATTGTTGGCTAGCAATTTTTCTCTTTCAGAATCTTAAATATAATTTACCACTGCCTTCTTGCTTCCATGGTGCGCAGTAAATAGTCATCGCTTAGTCTTATGTGGTTTCCCTTGCACATGGTGATTCGTTTTTCTCTTCGTGCTTTCAGGAGTCTCTCCTCATCAGCATTTGACAGTCTGATTAGTATGTGTCTTGGAGTGGGTTTATTTGGATTTATTCTATTTAGAGTTTTTTTTTGGCTTTTATTTGCATATTTATGTTTTATAAGGGTTGGGAAATTTTCCCCAATTATCTCCTTAAATAATCTTCCTAGCCCTTTACTCTTCTCTTTCTGGGACACCAGTGACTCTTATATTAGCATGCTTCATGTTGTCAATTCTTTCCCTGAAATGCAATTAAAATTTTTACGTATTTTTCACCATTTGTTCTTTCGTGCATTCAAATTCAGTTGCTCTATCCTTGTGCTAGTTCGAAAGGATGTATGTCCCCTAGAAAAGCCATGTTTTAATCTAAATCCCATTTCATAAAGGCAGAATAATCCCTATTCAATACTGAATGTTTGAAACTGTAATCAGATCATCTTCCTGGAGATGTCATTAAATCAAGAGTGGTTGTTAAACTGGATTAGGTGACAACATGTCTCCACCCATTTGGGTGGGTCTTGATAAGTTTCTGGAATCCTATAAAAGAGGAAACATTTTGGAGAATGAAAGAGATTCAGAGAGAGCAGAGAATGCTGCAGCACCACAAAGCAGAGCATCCACAAGCCACCAACCTTTGGAGATGTTGAAGGAAAATGCCTCCCAGGGAACGTCATGAAACAAGAAGCCAGGAGAGGAAGCTAGCAGATGACACTGTGTTCACCATGTGCCTTTCCAGATGAGAAAGAAACTTCGACTGTGTTTGCCACGTGCCCTTCCACTTGAGAGAGAAACCTTGAACTTCAGTTGGCCTTCTTGAATCAAGGTATCTTTCCCTGGATCCCTTACATTGGACATTTCTATAGACTTGCTTTAACTGGGATATTTTCTCAGCCTTAGAACTGTAAAACTAGCAACCTATTAAATTCCCCTTTTAAAAAGCCATTCTGTTTCTGGTATGTTGCATTCTGGCAGCTAGCAAACTAGAACAGTCCTCTAGTTTGCTTATTCTTTCTTCTGCCTTTTCAAATCTGCTGTTATGCATCTCTAGTATATTTTTAATTTGATATACAATATCTTTCATTTCCATAGGTTTTGCCATTTTTCTGTTTATTTTTTCAAAGTCATCTTTATGCTCTTCTAGTATCTTTTTGATGTATTTTATCTCTTTAGCTAACTCATTCAAGTTATTTAGGAGATTTGCACAAACATCTTTGATTAGTTCTTCCAAATTCATCTGTCTCTTCCGGCTTTTTCATTTGGTCATTTGGCTTGGTCATGTCTTCTTGCTTTTTATTGCTTTGTGATTTTTTGTTGGTTTCTTGGAATCTGATTATCTTGATAAGATTATTTTGAAGTTGATTTGTGTCATTTGTCTAAGATTTTAAGTTGCTTGTAGTTTGCATTGAATGTCTCTTTTGGTACTTGGTTTGTTAGTTTTTCCCAGCCAAACCAGGGGCAGAGCCTTACACAGGAGGTGCGGCCCTTTTCAGATGTCTATTAGGGGCAGGGTAGAAAATCAGTTTGTCAGACTGTACTTTCCCTGTCTTTCTGGGAGATAGTGCTCTTGAGCCCACCTCTTCCCTACATGCCCACCCCCCCGGCTGCTTACACCTGCTGGGCTAGGACTCAACCAGGTAATTAATAATCTAGTCAAGGCCACTGTTCTCCATGTTTACTGAAAGCTGCTGACTCTGGAGGTAGAAGCTGCATACTGTGCACCTTCACTGAGAATCCACCTGTGGACATAGTGTGTCTGGTGATTCCCAGGCTCCCACATGGAAAGATCTTGGGCTGGGGACTGAGAAGTTCAACTTACCCACCCACCAGTCGACCCAGGAGTGCTCTGCTTTTCACTGGGCAGCAAGACATGAATTTTTTTAAGGCACTGGTTTAACAGTTGGGTCATTGATATTTGTCAGCCCAAACAGGACCGAGTTCCTGTGCATAGAGTGTAAACCACCGCCAATAGGCCTGCAGTAGGGTCTGGGAAAAATCTGAAAAGCCCTTCAGTTCCCCCTCACTTTCCAGCCTCCCCAGCAGGTGGCGCTGTTCAGTGACTTAATCTCCCTAAGAGGTTGTATACCTCCTGGAGTCAGCAGGACAGAAACTGTAGGGTTACTGTGCCCTCACTTAGACAGCCAAGATCTGGCTCAGTGTGGGGCTGTGTCCCCCACTTTACTTGCAGTAGAGGGTTCCCCCCAGCTGCCCCAGACTGCAACCGTCCCCCAGGCAAGGATCAGACTGCCCACTGCTGTTTCCCTCAAAGGTGGGGGACTTTTGTTAGGAACCAGGGCTGGGAATAGTCCGTCCACATTTACTCAGACTCCTCGTCCATCCCTCACTGACCTAGCCTTGAAATGCCCTCTCCTGTACCCTGGGTTCCCAAACAATTGATTTGGGTATTCTCTGCCTGACTACTTGCTGCTTTTAGGGCAGATTTTGTCATTCCCTCCCTAATTTTCCATTTTGGAAATTCTTCCTTGCAGCCTTTTTATATTCTGCCCTCCTCCAAGGCTTCAGTCCTGTCGTGAGTCTCTGTGGGCCTGGGTTTCTGTGTCTGGATATAGATGGAGACATGTCTCACTGCTCTGAGAGATTTTATAGTCTGTGTCCCTCGTGGGAGGTGGCAGGAATCCCGTATGCTGCTTCTTATTCATACTTACCAAGCTATATGGGATCGAGTGAGGGGGAAAGGGGGAAGACTGGCCAGTCCAGGATGGAAGTTTCCTACCTGTTGTTTTTCCTCTTTCTTCGATTCAGTGTTTGTGGCATCCTTCTCCAGTCTATACCTTCCTCCAGACTTCTGAACAAGTCAGAATTGTCCCCCTTTTTTGCTGTTTTTGGGGAGAGTTTTTCAGTAGCTGTTTACATTGCCATGTTGATGATGCCACTCCCCCATAAGGTTTGATATGTTGTGTTCTCGTTTTCATTCATCTCAAGTTATTTACTGATTTCTTTTGTAATTTCTTTGACCCATTGATTAAGACGGCATTATTTAACTTCCATATATGCGCTGACTTTCCAGTTTTCTGACTGTTAGGGATTTCCAGCTTTGTGTTTATAGAAGATGCTTTGTATAATTTTCTTGTTTTAAAATGAATTTTGACTTGTTTTATGACCCAACATGTGCTCTCTCCTGGAGAATGACCTCCGTTCACTTGAGAAAAATGTGGATACTGTTGTATTGGGATACCAGTGTTTGTATATGTCTGCTGGGTCTAGTTCATTTTTCATATTATTCAAGTTCTCTGTTTCTTTATTGTTTTTCTTTCTAGATATTCTATCTATTTGTGAAAGTGGTATATTAACATCTCCAGTTATTATTGTAGCTGTACCTGTTTCTCCCTCTAGTTTTGCCTGTGTTTGTTTCATGTATTTTGAAACATGTATTTTGAAACCATGGTTAGGTGCATAAATATTTATGATAGTTATTTCTGTTTTGTCTGATATTAGCATAGCTACCTTAGTTCTCTTTTGTTTACTATATTCATAGATTAACTTTTTCTATTACTTCACTTTCAACCCGTTTGTGTCTTTGGATCTGAAATGAGTCTCTTGGAAACAGCATTGCTGGATTGTGCTTTTTAATCCATTCTACCAATCTGTGTCTTTTCAATGGGGAGTTTAATCCATTAACATTCACTGTTATTACTGTAAAGGCAGTACTTCAGCAACTTTGTCCTTTGGTTTTTACATGTCCTATCTTTTTTTGTCTCTCTTTCCTTTATTACAGCCTCTGTTTTTGTATACTTGATCTGTCATGATATATATTACTGATCCCTGTCTCATTCTGTTTCTGTACATTTTTAAAATACTTTCTTTGTGGTTACCCTGGAGTTTGTGTCCACAACCTAAGTTTTTTTTTTTTTTTTTTTTTTTTTTTTTTTAAGGAAAGACAGAGAGAAGGAAGGAAGGATAGAAGGAAGGAAGGAAGGAAGAAAGGGAAACATCTTTAAACATTTTCTTGTTTTATTGTATTTTGTTTTTCCGTTTTTTGTTACATGGGCTGGGGCCGGGAATCGAACCGAGGTCCTCCGGCATAGCAGGCAAGCACTTTGCCCGCTGAGCCACCGCGGCCCGCCCCCACAACCTAAGTTTTTAACCGGCTAATTTGAAAAGATAACAACTTAACTTCAATTGCATACATGTTTTGTGCTCCCATTGTCTCTCTTTATGTTGTTTTTGTTCCACTTTACCACTTTGTATTTTATGTGTCCGTTATCAAAGTATGACTACTTCTTATTCGATTGTATTCTAACTCTTGTAAAAATTAAATAATAGAGTTATGTTGAGGATTCAGTGCTATTGGGTTTTGCATTTACCCATTTAGTTACCTTTACTGAAGATTTTCACTATTTCACACTGCTCCAAGCCACTCTCTCCTATCTTTTCCTTTCAATGTAAAGAGTTCCCTTTAACAATTCTTATTGGGCAGGTCTTTTGTTGAAGAGTGCTAAGTTACTGTTTATCTGTTTATCTCCCTCATTTTTAAAGAATAGTTTTGCTGGATAAAGAATTTGGGCTGATAGTTTTTCTCTCAGTACTTTAAATATATCCCACCACGGCCTTCTCGCCTCCATGGTCACTGATGAAGAATTTGGTCTTAGTCTTTATTGAGGATCCCTTTTATGTGATGAATCTCTTTTTTTCTTGCTATTTTCAGAATTCTCTCAATAAAGAGTGAAAATTTCTGGACGTCTGATTATTTTGATGTGCTAACTCTGAAGGTCAGTTTTTCCCTCTTGCCTAGTGTTGTTGTAGGTATTAAGACTCAGCTTGGTCCAACTTGTACTAAACCTTTAACTATTCAGATTTTCTCAGCTCTTCTTCTACACCTGATTCTTTATCTGGATATTAATACAACTTTTCAGATTGCTTTTTCAGTTTGCTCAGACTGCCAAAATGCAGCATACCAGAAATGGGTTGGTTTATTTAAATGGGAGGTTATTTGTTTATCAATTTTATGTTATTTATTTATTTGCATGGGCAGGCACCATGATCTCCAGCATGGCAGGCGAGGACTCTGTCTGCTGAGCCACTGTGGCCTGCCCTTATTTATTTTTTTTAATAAATTAAAAAATATTTATTGACCATTGTAAGGCCCTGGAAATGTCCAAATTAACACATCAATAAGAGGATACCTTCACTGAAGAAGGGCCAGTAGCATCTGGGGTTCCTCTGTCACATGGGAAAGTAACCGCTGATCCTTTACTCCTCGGTTCCATTGCTTTTAGGTCCCATGTGTCTTTTCTTTCTTCTTTGAGGACAACTCTCTGAGCTCCCTGTATCTTTGAGGGTCTTCTAGCGTCTCCAACCCCTTATCTCTGTATCCTCACTTGGTTTCATCTCTCTGCTCTCTGATCTGTCTCCGTATCTGTCTTTATTCTCTTCATAGTGAAAAGATTCTCTTCCAGTAAAAGAATTAAGACCTACCTTGAATTGGGTGGGTCACATCTCCATGGAAACAACCTAATCAAAAGGTCCTCCCTACAATGGGTCTGCACCCACAGAATGGATTAAAAGAACATAATTTTGGGGGGGATACATAGCTGTTTCAAACCAGCACAATTACCCTTTTATGTTCAGGTGTTTCACCTTCGGAAGAAAGCTTTCTTTCTTCTGTTTCTCCTATTCTTTAGAGGTATTTGGGCTCTGCCCATTCTAACTTTTCATGTTGGATGGGCTGCCGATAATGTGGAATAGGAGGGTGGAACTAGTTCATGTTCGGCGAGCCTGGTCCCTCTGTATTTCAAGACTTATCTGGTCCAGGGACCCATCTGGTGGTTATAGGTCTCTGGAAAGTTATCCTAGTGCATGGAGCCTTTGTAGAATCTTTTATCTTGCCCTAGGTCTTCTTTAGGATTGGCAGAAATGGTTTTGGTTGGGGTTTGGCAGGTTATAATAGGTAACAATATCTAACTGAAGCTACCATGTCATCTCCCATGCTGCCAGGGAGACTTGCACCCCTGGATGTCATGTCCCATTTAGTGGGGAGGACAATGATTTTTGTATAGGGTGTGAGATATAGATCCTCTTTCATTCTTTTGCATGTGGATATCCAGTTCTCTAGGCACCATTTATTGGAGAGACTGTTGTGTCCCAGGTGAATTGACTTGACTGCCTTATCAAGGATCATTGTCCATAGATGAGAGGGTCTACATCTGAACAATCTGTTTGATTCCATTGGTCAATATATCTACCTTTATGCCAGTACCATGCTGTTTTGACCACTGTAGCTTCATAATACGCCTTAAAGTCAGGAAATACGAGACCTCCGACTTCATTTTTCTTTCTCAGGATATTTTTAGCTATTCGGGACACCCTGAGCTTCCATGTAAATTTGGTTATTGGTTTTTCTATTTCTGAAAAGTAATTGTTTGGGATTTTAATTGATAATGCATTGAATCTCTAAGTCAATTTAGGTAGAATTGACATCTTAACTATATTTAATCTCCCAGTCCATGAACATGGTATGTATGCCCTTCCATTTATTTAGGTCTTCTTGGATTTCTTAGCAATTTCTTGCAGTTTTCTTTGTATAGGTCTTTTGTATCCTTAGTTAAATTTATTCCTAAATATTGTATTCTTTTGGTTGCAATTATAAATGACTTTTTTCTTTATTTTCCCCTCAGATTGTTCATTACTAGTGTATAGAAAACACGGGGGGTTAGACATATAGTAGCATATCATCTGTAACCAGTAAGAGTTTTAATTCTTCCTTTCTAATTTTGATGCCTTGTATTTCTTTTTCTTGTCAAGTTGCTCTGGCTAGAACTTCCAACACAATGTTAAATAACAATGGTGATAGCGGACATCCTTGACTTGTTCGTGATCTTAGGGGCAAAGTTTTCAGTTTTTCCACGTTGAGGCTGATGTTAGCTCTGGGTTTTTCATAAATTCCCTTTATCATGTTGAGGAAGTTCCCTTCTATTCCTATCCTATGAAGTGTTTTCGACAAGAAAGGATGTTGAATTTTGTCAGATGCCTTTTCTGCATCAATTGAGATGATCATGTGGTTTTTCTGCTTTGCTTTGTTGATATGGTGTATTACATTAATTGATTTTCTTATGTTGAACCATCCTTGAATACCTGGGGTGAATCCTACTTGGTCATGGTGTATAATTCTTTTAATGTGCTGGTGGATTCGACTTGCAAGAATTTTGTTGAGGATTTTTGCATCTATATTCATTAGAGAGGTTGATCTGTAATTTTCTTTTTTTGTAGTGTCTTTGTCTGCCTTTGATATGAGGGTAATGTTTGCTTCATAGAATGAGTTAGGTAACCTTCCCTCCTCTTCAGTTTTTTTGAAGAATTTGAGCAGGACTGGTACTCATTTTTTCTGGAATGTTTGGTAGAATTCACATGTGAAGCCATCTGGTCCTGGATTTTTCTTTTTGGGGAACTTCTTAATGACTAATTCAGTTTCTTTACTTCTGATTGGTTTATTGAGGTCATCTGTTTCTTCTCAAGTCAGTGATGGTTGTTGATTCCTTTCTAGGAAGTTGTCCATTTCATCTACATTGTTATATTTATTAGCATAAAGTTGTTCATAACGTCCTTTCATTACCTCTTTTATTTCTGCGGGGTCAGTGGTTATGTCTCCTCTTCCATTTCTGATTTTATTTATTTGCATCCTCTCTCTTCTTTTTGTCAACCTTGCTAAGGGTCCATCAATCTTAGGGATTTTCTCATAGAAAATTTTGGTTTTGTTGATTTTCTTGATTGTTTTCATGTTCTCAGTTTCATTTATTTCTGCTCTAATCTTCATTATTTCTTTCCTTTTGCTTGCTTTGGGGTTAGTTTGCTGTTCTTTCTCTAGTTCTTCCAAAGTGATCAGTTAATTCCTCGATTTTTGCTTTTCTTTTTTGATATAGGAATTTAGGGCAATAAATTTCTCTCTTAGCCCTGCCTTTGCTGCATCCCATAAATTTTGATATTTGTGTTTTCATTTTCATTTGCCTCGAGATAGTTACTGATTTCCCTTGTAATTTCTTCCTTGACGCACTCGTTGTTTAAAAGTGTGTTGTTGAGCCTCCATATATGTTCTGGTTTGCTAGCTGCCAGAATGTAACACATCAGAGACGGATTGGCTTTTAATAAAAGGGGATTTATTTTGTTAGTTCTTCAGAGGAAAGGCAGCTAACTTTCCACTGAGGCTCTTTCTTACGTGGAAGGCACAGGATGGTCTCTGCTGGTCTTCTCTCCAGGCCCCTGGGTTCCAACAACTTTCCCCAGGGTAACTTCTTTCTGCATCTCCAAAGGCCTGGGCTGAGCTGCAAGTGCTGAGATGAGGAACGCCGAGCTGCTTAGGCTGTGCTACTTGCGTTCTTTCATTTAAGCACCAGCCAATTAAGTCAAACGTCACTCATTGCAGCAGACATGCCTCCTAGCTGACTGCAGATGTAATTAGCAACAGGTGAGGTTCATGTACCATTGGCTTAAGTCTGCAGCAACAAAACTAGATGTGCTCACCTGGCCAAGTTGACAACTGAATCTAACACACACAATATATTTGTGAATTTTCTGGCTCTCTGCCATCTTCATTCCTTTATGATCTGAGAAAGTGTTTTTTATGATTTCACTCTTTTGAAATTTATTGAGACTTAACTTTGCGGCCCAGCATATGGTCTATCCTTGAGAATGATCCATGAGCACTTGAGAGAAAGGTATATCCTGCTGTTATGGGTGTAATGTTCTATAAATGTCTGTTAAGTCTAGCTCATTTATTGTATTATTCAAATTCTTGTTTCTTTATTGATACTCTGTCTGGATGTTCTGTCAATTGATGAGTGAGAAATTGAAGCCTCCAACTGTTATGGTAGATGTGTCTGTTTTTCCTTTCAGTGTTTGCCTCATGTATTCTGGAGCACTGTGGCTCGGTGCATAAGTACTTATGATTATGTCTTCTTGTTGAATTGTTTCTTTTATTAATACATAGTGTCCTTCTTTGTCTCTTTTAATTGTTTTACATTTTAAGTCTAATTTGTTGGATATCAGTATAGCTACACCTGCTCTTTTCTGATTGTTGTTTGCATGAAATATCTTTTCCCCACCTTTCACTTTCAACCTGTGTTTATCCTTGAGTCTAAGACACATCTCCTATAGACAGCCTATAGATGCGTCCTGTTTTTTATTCCATTCTGCCAGTCTATATCTTTTTATTGGGGAGTTTAATCTATTAACATTTAGTGTTATTACTGCAGTACTTTCTCTACCATTTTGCCTTTTGAATTTTATATGTCATATCTAATTTTTCTTCTTTTTACCTTTACTGATAGTCCTCACTTCTTTGACATCTGACGTTCTGATTAGTGTCTTGGAGTATGTCTATTTGGATCTGTTCTGTTTGTGGTATGCTGCACTTGTTGGATCTGTAATTTTAAGTCTTTCATAAGAGTTGGGGAATTTTCAGTGATAATTTCCTCCATTGGTTTTTCTCCTCCTTTTCCCTTCTCTTCTCCTTCTGGGACACCCACAGCACGTATATTTGTGTGTTTCATGTTGTCATTCAATTCCCTGAGTCCCTGCTCATATTTTTCCATTCTTTTCCTATATTTTCTTTTGCTTGTCGAATTTCAGATGTTCCATCCTCCAGTTCACTAATCCTGTCTTCTGCCTCTCGAAATCTACCATTGTAGGTTTCCATTGTTTCTTTCATCTCTTCTACTGTGCCTTTCATTCCTATAAGTTCTGTGATTTGTTTTTTCAGACTTTCGATTTCTTCTTTTTGTTCATTCCTTGCCTTCTTTATATCCTCCCTCAATTCATTGATTTGGTTTTTGATGAGGTTTTCCATGTCTGTTCATACATTCTGAATTAATTGTTTCAGCTCCTATATCTCATTTGAATTGTTGGTTTGTTCCTTTGACTGGGCCATATCTTCAGTTTTCCTAGTGTGATTTGTTATTTTTTGCTGGCGTCCAGGCATTTAATTACCTTAATTAGTTTATTCTGGAGAGTGCTTTCACTTCTTTTACCTAGGGTTTTCTTGTTGGATGAATTTGTTGTTTATCTGTTCTTTGACATTCAGTTCAGCTTTTTCTGGACCTCTAGCTTAAGTTTTGTTTAACAGAGGAGAATTTTTCAGTTCTTGTTTTCTTGTTTCTTGCCCTGCTTGTATGGTGCTTTTTTCCCCCCACCCTTAGGAGGATCTGCTTAGGTATTATAGACCCCAGCCGGATTTTCTCAGATCAAACTGGCTTCCTATCAGGAGAAAAGAGTCACCTGTGTTGGTTTTCCCTGAGGGTGAGACCCAGCAGGTTGAAAGACTTTCCTGTGAAGTCTCTTGACTCTGTTTTTCTTATCCTGCCCAGTATGTGGTGCTTATCTTCCTGCAGGTCCTACCAGCATAAGAATATGTGGTACCTTTAACTTTGACAGGCTATCCCTGCTGGGGGCGTGGTGGAGACAGAGGAGAGGTTGTAGGCTGGTTTTAATGGCTTCGAATTACCAAGCCCTGGTGTCTGAATTCCTTGAGGGAGGAATTCCACCTGAGTTGGGCTCCACCCCTCCCCTGGGGAAGGCACAGGCTCCAGAACCCCTCAGACGTGCTTGTTTCTGCCTATGCCTAGGGCAGTTGCAGCCTGAGAAGTCCTGCCGCTGAATCTAAAGGCAGTCAAGCCTTTGTAGAAACACAGCCACAAAAACCTCTGTTTCCTTTCTTTTTTTATTTTTCCGTCAGCCCTGCCCCCTTGGCACGGGGGGGGGGGGAATGAGTAACCTCCGCTTTGACCAGGTTCACCTGAGCTGGGGACCTATTTTTAGTAGTCAGAATTTGTTAATTAATACCACGATTGGCATTTGGTTGCACTGAGCCCCTGCTGCTGGTAAAATTCCTTTCCTTTCCCCTCTGGGAAGCAGCCTTTGGGGGAGGGACGCCGGCTGCTGCGGCTTGGGGAACTCACGGTTCCTGGGGGGGGCTTGCAGCCGGTCCAGCTTATCCAGACTGGGGTACACTGTGTGTCCGGTCTCTGATGTGGCCCAGGAGCTGTTCTGTACTGTTTCTGGTTATTTAGTAGTTGTTCTGGAGGACAAACTAAAACACTCAAACACTCACATTGCTAAGCCGCCATCTTGATTCTCCTTTCTTTCTTTTCTTTTAACAGTTTTATTCATATATGTTACAGTCCATCCAGTCGCCCTCAGTATAATCTCAGAATTGTGCGTTTACCATGACAGTTAATTTGAGAACATTTTCATTGCTCTTGAAAATAAAAATCTCATACTCTTTATATCCCCCTTTTACTGATTCTTATTTTGGTATAGTACCTAGTACCTTTGTGACACTTGATGAAAGAACATTACAGTATTACTATTATAGTCTATAGTTGGCATTAGTTGTATTTTTTCTCATATACCACCTTATTATTATTAACACCTAATAGTGACGTATATTTGTTCTAGTTCATGTAAAAACTTTCTTATATTTGTACAGTTAACCACAATCGTCGTCCATAATAGATTTTGCTATGATGTACAGTACCCATTTATTCTTGCATGTTGTTTACTTTTACCACTAAAACCCTTAACATATTTATCATGGTTACTTTAAATTCCCAGTCTCGTTCTAACGTCTGCTATATCTGAGTCTGTTACTTATGCTTATGTTTTTGGAGAATTGACCCCTTTGTCATTATATAATATCCTCCTTTATCCTTGATAATTTTTTTGAGCGTGTGTGCCTTGTAATTTTTTTGTTCAAGGCCAGATAGTATCAGGTCTATCAGCTCATAGGAACTGAGGTAAATAGGCCTCTGTGTGAGGATTTATGTAATCTAGCTGGGAGTTGACCTGTGTTTAATCTTTAGTGTAGATTTAGGTGCCAGAGGCTTCAATTTCCTCTAGTGGCCTACTTCCCTCTTTCTTGACTTTGGATGTCCCTAGCTATTCCTCCTTAGAGAGTCTGTCTTACAGCCCTTTTCAACTGTATCCCACTATTTTATTTTGGACCTCTGTTGGCATGCTATAAAATGTAGGGAGAAAGGAAATGTTCTATAATCTCATGATTAAATCTCAGAACTTTAGTGGACCTGTGTCTCTGTGCTGAAACCGTCAATAGTGTTTCTTTTTTCTTAGTTCCCTTAGATGAGACAGGAAGGCTAGAGGGGCTAAAGTGGGAGAATTGCCCTTTTCCCAGGTGGGATGAGGCTCTGGTAAAGTCTTTCCCTTTGGGGAGTAGGCCTTTGTTATGGAGAGCACTGGGCTTATTTCACAAGAATTGCTCTTTCTCTTCACCTACCATAGCCAAAAGGGGATCTTTCTCAGCTCTTCACTTTAGCATTCATCTCAAGTTTCTGAATGTAAAACCCATGTAATTGGGGGATCTCTCCAAGACTGTCTGTGGCCCTAGGAGTTTCTCTGTCTCACACTCAGCCTCTGTCCACACTCAGCCTTTACCAGTTTCACAAAATTACAGTGGCTTTGTTCCAAGTAAGCAGATCTTGGCTGTGATTTTCTGGATTCATCTCTCCCCAGATTTCAGGGTGGCAGTTGGCCTTGCATAGTCCAAAAAAATTCCCCAATTTTCTTTTTTCCCAACTTTTCCTTATTATAAGGATGGAAGTGATGTTGCAGCTAAAACCAGAAGTCTGTTGTGCATTCCAAATTCATCTACCCAGTACCCTACTTGACAGATCTACTTGGCCTCTCATACTTGGCAAGCTGAGAACAGACTTCTGAATTCCTACCAACCTTTGCCTCCTCCACTACCTACCACCATCCACCAAGTTGCTCAGGCTTGAAACCTGACATCATTCTTGACTCCTCACTTCCCTCAATCCTCATTTCTCCATCCATGTGCAAGTGCTGTTACTTCTCCCTCCTCCAACATGTGTTGCATGCTGATACTCTTTTCTCTTTATTCACCACCATCACCGTCAGCTTTCACCTGGACCACTAAAGTGAAATCCTAATGATTTCTCCACTTCCACTTTTTTTTGCTCTGTATCTTTCCCATCCGGTTAAACTTTGTAGAGATTGACTCCATGGGGCTAAATGGAAAAGTGTTTATTTGCCCAAACTCTGTCAATACTAACTAGCCATATGAATTAACATTTCTTCTAAAAAAAAAAAAAGATTTGTTTACGTATTTATAAAAGAAATTTTTAATGGACTTATTTGCTCTTTCTTTTTTTTCTTTCAGTAGGCCTTCACCTGATAGCCTTTGCTCTCATAAATTTCAATTCTCAGAGTTTGCACATTATAATTAGTCCATGTTAGTGAGGTGTTATAATATTTGTCTTCAGTCCTGGCTTATTTCATTCAACATAGTGTCCTCAAGGTTCATTTGCCTAGTTGCATGTCCCACAACTTCATACCTTCTTATAGCTGCTCAGTAGCCCACTGTATGTATGCACCACAGTTTACCCTTCCATTTCTCATTTGATGTACCTTTAGGCCACCTCCATCCATGGCAAATCTCGAATATTGCTGCCATAAACACCAGTGTGCAAATGTCCATTTGTGTCCCCACTTTCAGTTCTTCCAGGTATATACCTGACTATGGGGTTGCAGGATCATATGGCAACCCCAACCCTAGCCTCCTGTGGAACTACCCCATTGTCCTTCGGAGGAGCCACACCACTCTCTGTCCTTACCAACAGTGAATAGGTATATCTCTCTCTCCATATTTTCTCCAACACTTGTATCTCTCTGTTCATTTTTAAACAATTTTATTCACATACCATACAGTCCAACTTAAGTAAAAAATTAATGGTTCCTAGTATAATCACATAGCTAAGTTTTCAGCACTACAGTCTGTATAGGGACATTTCCATATATAAAAGACATTTCCATTTCTTATGCAAATAACACCATACCCCCTCCTCCATATCCCCAGCTTATTAACATTTAACTTTGGCATATTGCCTTTGTTACATTCAATGTAAACATACTACAATGTTACTGTTAATTATAGACCCTAGTTTGCATTGATTGTATTTTTCCTGTATACCACCATCCCATTTTTAACACCTTGTAGTGTTAACATTCACTTATTCTCCCTCATGCAAAAATATTCCTTTATTTGTACATTTAATTATCATCATTGTCCACTCTAGGCATCACTAAGTTATACCATCCCCGTCCTTCTCCTCTCTCTTTCCTTCTGGTATCATAAATGCCCCCAGCGCTCTCCCTCAACCATATTCACACTTAGCTTTATTCATTGTACTTAAAATATTGTGCTACCATCAGAGACTATTGTGCTATCCATTTTTGGATCTTTACAGTCAGTCCTGTTGAATATACCCTACTCCTACAGCATAAAATGCCCAATCTCTACTTTCTGTCTCCTAGTAACCTGTGTTCTTAAGTTTAACTGTCAAAGTTCACTGATTAATGTTCATATTGGTAAGACCATATAGTTTTTGACCTTTTGTTTCTGACTAATTTCACTCAGCATAATGTCCTCAAGGTTCATCCATGTTGCTATTTGCATCATGACTTTACTTTGTCTTAAAGATGTGTAGTATTCCATCATATGTATATACCAGTTTAACCACTCATCCGCTGATGGATATTTGTGCTGTTTCCTTCTCTTGGCAATTGTGAATAATGCCACTATAAACATCGGTGTGCAAATGTCTGTTTGTGTCCTTGCCTTCAGTTCAGCCGGATATACCTAGTAATGGAACTGCTGGATCATACAGCGGTTTTATACTTAGCTTCCTGAGGAACCACCAAATTGTCTTACAGAGCAGTTGCACCATTCTACATTCTCACTAACAGTAAATAAGTGTGCCTCTTTCTCTACATCCTCTCCAGCACTTGTAGTTTTCTGTTTTTTTGATAATGGCCATTCTAGTAGATGTGAGATGATATATGATAAAAATATGAAACATCTTTTCATATGTTTTTGAGCCATTTTGTATTTCCTTTTCTGAAAAATGTCCATGTCTTTTGTCCATTTTTTAATTGGGTTGTTTTTCTTTTGTTTGTTGAGTTATAGAATTTCTTTATATATTTTGGATATTAAACCCTTATCTGATATGTGGTTTCCAAATCTTATCTCCCATTGTATAGGCTACCTTTTTACTTTCATGACAAAGTTCTTTGATGCACAAAAGTGTTTAATTTTGAGGAGATTCCATTTATCTGTTTCTTTTTGCATTGCTTGCACTTCGGCTGTAAAGTCTAGGAAACCACCTCCTATCAGAGATCTATAAGGTATTAGGGAACTTAAATTTTAATGAGATTTGATTATAGCCTCTCAATTTGATGTTTCCTCAGTCTCCTTAAACTGTAATCTACCTGCTGGTGTTTGTTAGCAAGGTCTTTGTGTAATGATCCCTCTTGGGTTCTGATAGAGTATTTCAGAAGAGGTTTTTTTCTGCCTACATTTTTAGCTTTTCATAGAGGTGATATCTCCATTTAGAGAATTCCAGGATATTCCAAATGTCTTTGGAGGGGAGGAGCAACAAACAGAAACATAGAAAAAAAATTATCTTCATAATTCATTGAACTTACCTGAGCCTGCAGTTTTGGGGCCAAAAAAGTAAAGGAATAATCTGGGCTTTGGAATATGTTATATGCAACCACATAGAGTTGCTGTCCCTGTCTAGTACAAGCCACCCCTACCTCCCACACCCCTCTAAACACTCCAGGGACAAAAAAATTGCTAGCCTTGCCTTGGTTTTAATTGGTAATTGAAGATATCTCTCAGTCACATGGCAATTTCATTTCTTGACAAAGGAAACAGCTTGGGAAGAAAGTAAGAATTGAAAAACATAAAAGGGAAGATAAGTAGATCTCAAGGTTATGAGGGCCTCCTAAAATCCATGTCGCTTACCAAGGCAGAAGTCCCTTCTGTGGCAGTTGACAGACGTATGAGTCAACCAGCCTATATGTGCAGTCTTTCAGTTGAGGATTGAGTAGGAATGTTTTTTAAAAAAGAATTCTTTTCACAAGGTTTTCTATCTCATATTCTACTTTTCCACAGGGTTCTGTGTATGCCACAGGTTAGCAGTGAGAGTTACTTCTTTCTCTCTCTCTCTTAATCTGACCTTCTTCAGACTTACAGATCTTTTGACCCTTCAGCTGTCAATGATGATATCCTGGGATTCTTACCCATCTTATCAGCTAAGGATTATTCTTGCATCTTATGTTCCGTTTACCTGTTCTTTCTGGTCTTATACTTTCTGTGTCCTCAGCCTGCAAAACACTTTGCTACCTCTTTGCACAGCTTCCTCTCTTGTTTCATTCAGGTCTTTGATCACATGTCACTCCCTCAGAGATATCGTTCCTTCCAAGTTTTCCCCCACTCCCTTCCTCTTGTCATATCCTTTCTGTTTTAGTTTTCTCTGTGGCATTTACCACTGACTGATACTCTGTAATATTATTGTTCATGATTTGTTTCCCTCACAAGGACATTACCCCCATTTAGGTAGGACCTTTGTTTTGTTCTTGTCCCTTTCAAGTAGTACTTGACACAGGTGTTCAGTAAACATTTGTTAAGCGATTGAATCTTTTCTTGCCTTATATCGTTTTTTTGTTTTTTATTTCCATTCTACATATATAATCAGTAATTCTTAATATCGTCACATAGTTGCATATTCATCATTTCTTAGAACATTTGCATCAATTTAGAAAAAGAAATAGACAACAGAAAAAGAAATAAAACGATAAGAGAAAAAAAAGTCATACATACCATACCCCTTCCTTACCCCTCGCTTTCATTGATCACTAGCATTTCAAACTAAATTTATTTTAGCATTTGTTCCCCCTATTATTTATTTTTATTCCATATGTTCTACTCGTCTGTTGACAAGGTAGATAAAAGGAGCATCAGACACAAGGTTTGCACATTCACAGAGTCACATTGTGAAAGCTATATCATTGTTCAATCATCATCAAGAAACATGGCTACTGGAACACAGCTCTACATTTTCAGGCAGTTCCCTCCAGCCTCTCCACTACATCTTGAACAACAAGGTGATATCTACTTAATGCGTAAGAATAACCTCCATGATAACCTCTTGACTATGTTTGGAATCTCTCAGCCATTAACACTTAGGCTCATTCACTCTTCCCCCTTTTGGTCGAGAAGGTTCTCTCAATCCCTTGATGCTGAGTCTCAGCTCATTCCAGGATCTCTGTCCCACGTTGCCAGGAAGGTCCACACCCGTGGGAGTCATGTCCCACGCAGAGAGGGGGAGAGTGGTGAGACTGCTAGTCATGTTGGCTGGAGGGAGAGGCCACATCTGAGCAACAAAAGAGGCTCTCTTGGGGGTGACTCTTAGGCCTAAATTTTAAGTAGACTTGACCTATCCTTTATGGGGTTAAGTTTCATATGAACAAACCCCAAGACTGGGGGCTCAGCCTGTAGCTTTGGTTGTCCACATTGCTTGTGAGAATATCAAGAATTCGACTTGGGGAAGTTGAATTTCTCCCCGCTCTCACCATTCCCCGAAGGGGGCTTGCAAATACTTTTCCACTCACTGATCAAATCACTCTGGGATTCGTCGGGGCATCACTCTGGACAAACCAACAAAATCTCATGTCCTACAAGAGGGGAAAGTTTGTTGTATATGTTCCCGCAATTAAGAGAGAGAGAAATAAACTGACACAGGTATAGTATCACCTCCATTTTATAGAGACAGAAACAGATGCTTAGAAAAGTTAAGGAACTTGCCCAAGATCATAAAGGCCCAAAGCCAGGACTCCTTCTACATACTTCACTGACTGAATATGTGAGACATTTTAAAGGGAGATTTAATGTAGTGAGGGAAGGAATGAAGGACTTCATGACTAAGTGGTAGGAGAGGGATGGTCCTACTGTAATACTGAGCACCTGTTATGTGCCTGGCCCTTAATTGTGGTAGATGCTTTATATGTATATATATATATAATGCTTATAATTTGGGAAGGTAATACAATTGTGTTACCATTTTACAAATGAGAAAACCGAGATTTAGTGAACTTGAAACTAGTTACCATTCAGAGAAGTTAGCTGGATACCAGGGTGATGAACAGTTAGAGCCAGGATTAAAATTCATAGTGCTCTTTCCAGTATACACCCTTCTCTCCTGATCAAGGACTCAACCTTTTAATTAAAAACCCTAAAAGCAGACTATAGAAAACGAGGAAAGCTACCCTGCCATATTCTGCATAATTTTCTTCTTCTTTTTTTTTGGCAGAAGTTATGAGTTTACAGAACAACCATGCACAAAATACAGGATTCCTATACACCACCCCACCATCAATCACTTGCACTGTTGTGGAACACTTCTTACAATTGATGATAGCACATTTTTATAATTGTACTATTATACTCTGTAATCTTGTTAAACTGACTTCACTTTTAACCCTGAACATGGGGTTTGTGGGCATTTCTGAACCAAAGAATACTGTCTAACAGGTGAGGAATACTATGATGCTGGCAGAGTGAATGCTTTTGATTACAAGTTTGGGGCACTGAAAACCCACTCTTCTCTCAAATATAGGTTAAAATGAAAATTAAAACATGCATTTGAAAAGAGTAGCATTATTTCTACTCTTGAGAAAAATGAATCTCCTGTAAAGCTTACCATTTAAAAAAGACCATTAAAATATAGCATGGTTTAAAAAAATACATAGCATAGTTTTATGACATACAAGCACTTTTCTCGTTATTAAGGAGGTGGACATGTTTCAAGAAAGAATTTAACATACCCCTCTGGAAAATTTGTGGTAAAACTAAATTTATGAAATATTTATTGCTGTGCTAAACAACACAGAATTGAGGTCAAGGACACAAATACTGGGTCAGAGTACTTGGTCCACTGTCTGTTAGCTGGGAAAATTACTTGACCTTTCTGTGCCTCATGGTCCTCTCTCGAAAATGGGGAGAGCAGCATCTACCGCAAAGGGTTGCTGTAAAATCACCAGTGCAGAGTACCTAGCAACTGCTCAGTACACACTACAATTTAAAATATTCCTACTCGAGCAAACAAATATTAAATCTGCATAATAGTCTATGACATTTGGATTATTTTGTACAAATACCTATGTTCTCCCCACTAGATTATAAACTTAAGGTAAGGATGATGCCCCATTCATCCTGTGACCTCTTTCTTACACGTAAGAATTCAACGTATACACTTGAAAGGAGGCACCATAGTAACTGACAAAAAACGGAAGAGTTAAAATGCCACGTTTGCTTATCTCTTTTAATCAAAAACCCTAAAAAGGCATATCCACTCGGACGTTACTTAATCGATTCCTAACGTTACTGAAATAGTAAACTAAGCGATGTCGAAAAGAAGGTCTGTTGACCAACATGGGTTCTCTCCTCTAACTTAGGACCACAGTTACAGTTGAAGTGAGGGAAAACACTTTTATCAGGTTCTTCGGGTATCCTGAAAAAAAATCAGACAAAAACACAAATCCATTATTTTTAGTACCAAAATGAGTACAGAAGTAAACCTCTACTTGAACTTTTAAAAGATGGTTTCTGCGTTACCTAGACCCCTGTTCTAGTCGACTACAAAGTTTCAAATGGTCGAGTTTTACATTAGTCCAACCGCAGTCGAGAAATCACCTGGTACAGCTAAGACTTGCTAACGCGAGGTGGCAGCACCAGGAGGACGACTCTGCCCGGGATCGAGTCTCACACCGGGCGGACCCCCGCCGTGCTCCCCCAGAACCCCGGACGGTCGCAGCTCGCACGCACCGGCTCTCAGGAGAGGCGAGTGCGCGGCCGGGGCTGCAGCTGGCGCTGGTGCTTGCGCTGGCCGTTCAGTAGCTTCTGAGCGATCTTGGCGCTCGTGGCCGCCGGGCACCGGCCGGTTAGTGCGCAGTTTCCGCTCGTGCCGCGTCCGGCCCTTGCTGCGCCCGGCCCCGCAGGTGGGGAAGTCGCGCAGGTAGTAGTAGTCGAGGCAGTCGTAGAGCTCCTCTTCCTTGCCCACCCACGACCGCGTCTCCCGAGGCAGCGGGAGCGCCCGACCCTGCGCGTGGAGAGGGGCCGGACTGGCGCCACCGTCCATCACCACCCGGCCTCCCGCCTGCCGGCCCGCTCGCACCCTCTCCCTCGTTTTTTTTTTAACCAACCAATATTGTATAGTTTTCCAGAATGAACAGTTCACAAAGTTCAAAGAACTTCATAAGCGGGCATAAGAGAGGTGGCTCTTGCCATAGCAACTAGTTTTATTGTGACTGATAAATTTAAGCAAGAGCTCTAGGAAGAGCAGGCTCTGACAACTGTTGCTCCTGAAAAGTAGGTGCCCCCAAGGGATAATGGCCAGGACTTCCCCAGAGTTGGAGCCCTCTACTTTCAGTGCATTCCGTAGTCTTTTATTGTCCCTTATGTGCCAGACAACCTGAATCAGATGTTGTCTGTATCCTCAAAGACATCAGAGTCAAGAAATGAGAGTGGGTTAGGTAGGTGGGAGAAACAGTCACAATCAATGGTGAGTTAAGTGTGCGTCAGCAAGGAACTCCACGTATTCTGTCACCTCAAGCCAAGGACCTTTCCTTTATAAATAATCCTTCTTTAAAGCAGTCATGCCCAGGTTTTTGGATTTTGTGGCTCAGTCGTATTTCACAAAAGTTTGAGTTGTTCACCTTTTTTAATTACGCCAGGGCAAGGATTTTTTTAAGCTAAGCCGACCATCTATTATTTACTATTGCCTTCATTTTGTAAGAGAAATTTTAATTTCAACAGTAATGAGAAAGATATAATCCTAGGATAAAACTAGCTTTCTGAAAAATTCAGAATTTTTCAGTGTTTTGTTTCTATCATTTCACCATGAATTGCTGAAACCTCATCTTGGACCAGCATCAACTCAAGGACTAATGTTTAGCAATGACCACTTTTGAGCATCCCCTGCAACTGCACAGGTCACGCAGTGCTCTTGAGACCAACCTTTGTTTTGTGTCTTATAGATTGTAACAGACCAGCAGACGGGACAGAAGATCCAGATAGTCACCGCAGTGGACGCCTCTGGATCCCCCAAACAACAGTTCATCTTGACCAGCCCCGATGGAGCTGGAACTGGGAAGGTGATCCTGGCTTCACCAGAGACATCCAGCACCAAGCAGCTCATATTCACCACTTCAGACAACCTCGTCCCTGGCAGGATCCAGGTGGGGCCTGTTGAACAGGCATTTATTTCAGCGCTTCTGCTGCCAAACTTGTTCCTGGCTCTTACCTCTGCTTGGAGGGCAAATCCATCCCTAGACGGCCCTTTGGGCATCTCCAGACATTGCAGCTTGCTGCCTTGGCCAAAGTAAGACAGCAGCAAATTAGGTGGGAAGACCCAAGAGGCAGCCAAGTGCAGTGCTTGAAGAGGATGGAGGTTGAGCCAGGAAAAAAACAATAGCCACAGAAGATTGGCATAAGCAAACTGACACTGAGGCCTCTGGAAAAATACTGTTTTGTAAATCCACACATCCCATAATATTTTAAAGGTACCACCAAGGGCTTACCAGAGCAGGACAAAGACTGACTTGTTCCCAATTCTTAACTATCTTTTGTATCATCACGCCCGATCCCAACTCTTCTTGTCCTGTGAGTTGCTGGTTCTGGGCCCCTCAGCTCTCATCCCCTTCTCTACTCAGGTTCTCGCAACTTTGGCTGGCTGGGATAGGGTTAGGAGCAAGACACAGGAAAGAGAAGAGCAAGTGGTGTTAGGCCAGAGATTGAAAGGAAGCAGGGTTGTTGTTCAGCATGAAGTTGAAAAGCACTAAATTTCCAAACCCAGCACTGAGAGATTAGAGACTCAAGGCCAGTGTCCCATGGTGGCTGAGCATGGAGCATGTTTAGTCAGGGTCAAGGGCAAGCCGAGTGTTTTCTTGGGGACTTTGCACTATGGAGAAAGTTAAGGAAGGAAAGGATTTTTTTTCTTCTGATAGCGCTGTGTTCTGAACACCAGCCTGTTCAGTTTCAGGTCTTTCACTTTCTAGACACTTGATGCTGCAGTGAATAAATACTTTTTCATTCTTCCTTTTCCTAGAGGACATTTTAGTCATCTGAAATCAGAATGTCTCCCTGCTTAAAGTATTCCTTGTTTGTGAAAAGCTGGCTGTGGGTTTTATTGCATGTTTCACAGGAATTAATTTCATTCTACATAATGATTTCTGTATATATTCCCACCATACATGGCCATTTTAATTAAAGTGATTAATTAAACCCCAGATTATGCCAGTTACCTATCCTGAAACAAAATTAAATTATCATGGGTTCAAATTTGGGTACATTTCAATAACTGTTTTTCACTTTTTCAGTGATACCAGTTACACTTTTCTCCAGATGAGTAGCACTGTTTGTTCTTAGGAAGCTGGTACAAATGAAGAGGAAATGACAGGCTTTAGAGGCCACTACTTCCAGTCCTTCCACCTCCACCTGCCTCATTGAGAGACCTAGTTATTTAACTAATGGAGTTTGGTTATTTCTCTGTCCAGTATACCTCTTTACATACTCAAATTATTTCATGGGTATAATGAGGCTGCCAGAAGAATCTTAAATATCTTCATGTTGGTGCATGTATGTGATTCCCTATGTGTCCCCCAATTTTGGCTGGTGGTGGTAGCCAGATCAGACAGTGTAGATCTGTGAACATCAATTTCTGGTACTGGAAGAACTACCCACTTGTAGGGTGTGCAGTCCGAGCAGGGTTATCTTTGGATATCAGGTTAGATTGTGGAGTGGAATTTTCCCCGTTGTTCTGCCCAGAGTTTCCTCATTTAGAAACCCAAGAGTACGAATTTATGGTTAAACATTACTTTGCTTAGTGATCTGGTTTTTAATCACATCCTGCTTGTTTTCTGATTTCTTTTTAGATCGTCACGGATTCTGCTTCTGTCGAGCGTTTGCTGGGGAAGGCAGATGTCCAGCGGCCCCAGGTGGTAGAGTACTGTGTAGTCTGTGGAGACAAAGCCTCTGGTCAGTAACCCCAGATTTTGCCAGTTGCCTATCATGGAACAAATTGGGGCTAGAGCTATAGTTCTGAGGAGAAAGATTTTCTGTAGGCTTCAAAACATGAACTTTTCTTATTGGAACAGTGATGATGAAAATAAACAGTTTGTCTGGTTATTAGAATCAAAAGGAAAAGTCAAGAACTGTTTCTGTGATTGTAAATCTTGACTGAGTGTCTAAAACAGTGTTACTACGAAAGTAATCACTTCTTTAATGTAGATGATATTTGCACAGTGCTTTGCTCTTTGACCAGATGTTTTAGTTATATAATCCTCCTTCATCCTAACTGTCTCTTTCATTCCCTCATGGTAACCAGTGTGATAAACTACTGTAATGGAGCAGGAGAGAATACTTGATTCTGGCCAGAGCTTAGGGGCTCATGAAAGTCCTCACAGAGTCATTCACATCTGTGAGTCCTTCTGGTTGGGGGTGAGCATATTGGGTAAAGCAGTAGAAGGGCATTCCACCTGGTAGAGCAGGAGTCCAGAAAGTATAATGTCCCCATTCATGGCAGCCTTGGAGAAGAGCTCATGGGCATCTGTGGCTAGGACCTGGGTACAAGGACATAGGAGAAGATGCCTGGCCCAAAAGCCCAGGGAGGAATGGAAAGCCTTTAACTAAGGCACAGGTCCAGTGATACAAAAGGCACAGGCCTTAATACTGTGATTGCATCTTGGTTCTGCTTTATTCTGTGCCCACAAATCTCACAGAGGTCTTAGGACACATTGTGGTTCTGGTTTTTTTTACAAAGTCAATTTTTAAAAAGAGGCTGTACCAAGCCTATTAGGAAGACAGCCCCAAACAAGTGCTATAGAAGTTGAGAAGGCCCAGTTTCCCCTCCAAGCTGATGATAACATTTGCTTTGCCTTTGTCCCACCCCTTGTCCTGGTAAACCCAACTTGTCTCTGCCCTTCTTCTGAAGCCCTTACTGACTATAGTCAGCAGGGAATCAGTGTTGCCTCCCAGTCACCCTTTTGATTTTTTATTTTTTAGAGCAAAATCCATGTTGTATCCGTCCATCTCTCTTATCCCTTTCTTCTCTCTCAGTAAGGAAGAGCCATTCAGCAAATGTTTGAACATATAAATCAAGCATGAATATAACAAAGATACCACAAAATCCTCTTGGCTTCTCCACTCAGTCTTTTGGGCTTAAAGGAAAAGCCTTGTCACAAGCTTTCCCATGACAATGTTTCTAGATATCAGTGGTTAGTAAGGATTAGAGAGCTCGAGGAAACACACTGCAAGGAAAGGAAAACCAGTGTATATAAGAAGTAATTTTAGCAGCAACTACTTTTAAAAGCACACAAAAGAAATCTTTCAAATGTTCAGTCAGGAAATCATTCTTGTACTAGAGCTTAGGATAATGGGGTTCTCTATAGCCACCATAAATGATAATCTTGTGCAGTGTGTTATCCCTGGCAGTGTAGCTAGGAAATTGGGCTACATAAAGAAGAGCTGGAACCAAAGAGCATATCTATGATTATTCCCAACTGGGGTCAAATGAGGTGATGTGTGTGAACCCACTTTGTGAACCAGGAATGGTAAACTGAGGTTGGGGACTCTTTTTAGTGGCAGTGGTGATTAGAAGTCAGAGATACGGAAGTAAACAAGATTAGAAAAGTTGAACTGTGTTTAATAAATATATTTCTAGTGTTGTGTTTTCAGAAGGGGTCTGAATAACTGACCTAAGTGAGCCATGTGGCAGCCTTCCTTTGCTTTCAGCCTAAACAGTACCCACACTTCTTCATCTGACCATTCTGCTTCCCCAAGGACAGTTCTGGGGCCTGGGACATGAATCGGTCAAAGAGGGTAAATGCAGTAGAGGGACCCTGTGTGCTAAAGCTGCGTGTCCACAATGTATTTGCTTCATACCACTCCTGCCAGTACAGGGACCCAAGGAGATTCACAAACCCAGGTCTGCAGGGCTAGGACCAAGTTCCCACAAGTGGACAATGCCATTCCACCATCATCTGTAAGCTCCTACTGTAGATCAGGGCCTTTGTGTTCTAAGAGCCTTAAGGTCATGCAACCTCTCTGAGCTTCAGTTTTTCCATCATTACCTCAGAGTGCTACTGTAAAGACTGTGGAGAAACTATGTGAAGCACCTGAGTGCCTCACTTAATGTTCAGGCAGTGGTTTGCTGTTACCACAAAGCTGCCAACATCTGATGCTGTCTGCACCAGTTACTTTTGAAGCCTAAAACCAAGACCTGTGATTGACTACCTGTTCTCTGGACAAGCTGCTTCATGGAGTCTCTCTCATTTCAGGTCGTCACTATGGGGCTGTCAGCTGTGAAGGTTGCAAAGGTTTCTTCAAAAGAAGTGTAAGGAAAAATTTGACCTACAGTTGCAGGAGCAACCAAGACTGCATCATCAATAAACACCATCGGAACCGGTGTCAGTTTTGCCGGCTAAAAAAATGTTTAGAGATGGGCATGAAAATGGAATGTGAGTAAAAATATTTAAGAATAACTTAAATATTTAATGATTAAGTTAGAGAGGAAGAAAGTGATGAGTGTTAAATAAGGTTCTGTACCTTGCCTTAAAATACTTGAAGAAAAAATATCCACTCTTGGTTTGTTTTTTTTTTTACATGGGTAGGCACCGGGAAATGAACCCGGGTCCTCTGGCATGGCAGGCAAACGTCCTTGCCTGCTGAGCCACCGTGGCCCGCCCTCTTGGTTTGTTTTGTTTTCTTTTCCTCCTAGGTTAGCTAGGTGATTCAGAGCTAATGCTGCTGGGGTTGAACAGTTCCCATGGTATGTGGAAAGCCCTATTTCAGATAAAACTGGGCAGCAGCACAGTGGACTGGAGTAAAGCTGATACCAGATCAAAACTCCAGCTCTGCCATTTAAGAGTTTTAAGGCTTTGGGAAAATGTTTGCCTTTCATCCTCAGTAGGATGTCCTCATCTCCGAGAAATAGAACCCCTTACCTTACACATTAGTTATAAAGATTAAATGAGGTAGCTTTTACGCACTATTTTCTTAGCTCCTGCACTCAACTGGATGCCTAGTTCACTATAGACTGTCTAGCAAATATTAGCTCCTTTCCCTACTCCCTGCAACCAGAGGCAGAAAGGAAGTGCTAGGTAGATTGTGTTCTTGCCTTTGTGGGCTCTTACTTAATTCTGTTTAAGAGACATGATTTGGATCAGTTTCACATAAGTGCCCTTCAGCCTTTTAAGTCCTTCTCAGAGTTACTTACTGGAGAGTTTAAATCCAGAGCTCACCAAGCCCCGTCTCCCACCCCCACTCCTCCACCCCAGGGTTGTGTCCACCTGTGCTGGGCTTCTTTTCTTAGTGCTAGATGCTTACCAAGACCTGCTAGAATTCTAGAGCAAGAGCTGATGCCTCTCTTTTGGCTCCTACAGTCAGGATATTTGGGGTTAGGAATTTAAAAGCCAAACCTTCGTCCACCAACATTAGCATAGTATTGGAGTCAGTTCCCAGCTAGGGGCAAAAACATGAAGACCAGGATCGAAAATACACAACAAAGAAAAATCTGAGGACAGTAGAGTTGAGCTCTCAATCCAGTGCAGAAGAAAGGGAGGTTAGCAGAGGCAGTCTACAGGGCTCCTGTACCCAGCAGCAAGGAGAAAGACAGCTGTGCTTGGCCTGGCCTGGCAGCCCGGAGCTGGGCCTGCAGGCTCCTGCTGAGGGTGCTGCCCTTCTCTTATCTCCCACATGGTTACCTAGGAAGGCTGAACACTAAGATATTTCAGTGTTGGTGTTTGCATTTCTAGGAACAGGTATCTATAATTCACCAGGGAACAAATGGAAATTTGTTCTTTGAGAAATTAGAAATATCAACCTAATTTCTTTCTCCTGTGATGCTTTTATTTTATCAGTGAATTCTATATTCAAGTGAATAAATACATCACAGGCTTGGTATGCCACTGGTCCACGGTCTTCTTTCTTAGGAGTGAATGTTTTTACCCAAAGCAGTGACTAGGATCAGTCTTTTGCAGTCACAGCTATTGCTGCAAACTCAAGACCCAGCTGGATTTCAGTCTGGTTAATAGGATATCTGAATGACAGTCTCAGAAGCCACCCCTTCTTACTTTCTTTTAAAAAGGTCTCCATTTTCTTCAGTTGTTTCTGGCATATACATCTGTTCTTATATCAGATTGTGCAAGGAGAGATTGCTAGTATATCAGATGATGCCCATTAAACATTTTCCAAAAGCTAGTGTTTTAGGCTTGAATTGGAAGTTAAAATAGTTCTGAAATTTGTGGCATTGTACATACACGCTTTCTATAAAGGGACCCTTGAAGATGGGGCATTTCTCATCCTAATGAGAGTCCCTTTTATAAGCAACAATGAGCAAAAACCTAGAGAGTTCATTGTGGGCCTCCCACAAGGTTGTGCAGATGCCATGTTGCCATTTCTTACCATGCAGCACCCACCATCCCAAACTGTTTTTTACGATTTTAGACTTGACCTGGCATTGTTTGACTTTCCCTTATCTCCTTTGGCTAGGAAGTCTCCTGTGAACACTGAACTTAACTAATTTAGCGTCAGAGCTTGTCATTCCTGCAGTCATTGACTCATAAGGAAGACCTCTCACTTTACCATGAGGGATGTGGTTTTTATTGATTTGAACCTTTCTCTAAACATGAATTTAAACATGTGATTTAAGCTGTACAGAGTGAACGGAAGCCCTTTGATGTGCAACGGGAAAAACCAAGCAATTGTGCTGCTTCAACTGAGAAAATCTATATCCGGAAGGACCTGAGAAGTCCTCTCATAGCCACTCCCACGTTTGTGGCAGACAAAGATGGAGCAAGGTCAGTCCCTGGTTCTCAAAGGGAAAAGGACAGCAAAAGGGTCAGCTTTTGGAGCTGAGTGGAGGAGACGCAGATGTTTTTTGAAAAGGGGGCTTTTATGGCTCCCCATCTACCTGCCACAACTTTCCTTTTTATCTTGCCTCATCCCACCCCTTCTGAAATTGTTCCAGTTAGAACTCTGGACAGGCCTAAGGATGATTGATTAAAGATGGGGTCAGAATTTCTCCTATCTCAAAGGCTCAAATGGTTTCCAACTTAATTTAGGCATTATTCCTACAAGAAAACAATTGTTCTGTAATTCAAAATTGGGGGCTTTTTTTTGCAGTACAAATGAAAGGTCTAAGTCCTTGGTGAGATCGCAGGTAGTGCTAAAAGGTAATTTGCATGTTCTCTTTAATCTATTTAACTTCATTTAAAAGGAACAAAGAGGAAAAACAAGAAATTCAAAATATATCATAGAGAGAAATGGAATTGGGAATGACTTGGTGATTTTCTAAGGACCAATTTTATTTGGCAGAATGGCCCAGTCTCCAGTAATTCTGGAAAACCCTGGCAGGTGTACGTTTGTGTTTGATCCTGTCTCAGGCTACAGACCTGGCTTTGTGCATGTCTCATAGCAGAAAGAAAGGGGGTTGTTCAGCCACTTGGTGGCTGAGTCTAGTTAGAGCTTTCCTACTCAGACAAGTTTTACACACATGGAATGGACAAGTAAATGCAGCATGATCATACAGAGCATAAAATGTTGGAAGCTACTCTGGGTTTCTTTATGTCTTAAATAGACAAACAGGTCTTCTTGATCCAGGGATGCTTGTGAACATCCAGCAGCCTTTGATACGCGAGGATGGTACAGTTCTCCTGGCCACGGATTCCAAGGTGACGTTCTCTACCTATGCCTTCTCCTGCTCCATTATGTTGACAATATGGGGTGTTTCTTTAAGTGTGCATCTTACCTTCTTCTTGGCCTGCAGAGACTATGTGGAAAGCATAACCTTCTGCATCTAAATTTACTTCTTGTTATACAGCCATCCTGTGATTTGTTTTAGGGATACTTGATGACTTCTCTGAAACCTCTACAAGGGCTGGTGGTCATAGCCATTATAATATGTTTGAGACTAGAGTTCAATATGGTGAATGTCTGTGGTTCCATTCTCTGTTAAGATATTTTCTCCCTGGCACACACATTGACAAACTACTCACACACTTAGGAACTAGCTGATTATCCTAAGCAGGCCTTTTGCAAAGTGTCCCTAGTTCTTATTGTTTATTTGTTTTGATTTTTTTTCTTTGTTAGAATGTTATGGATTTACAGAACAATTATGCATAAAATATGGGATTCCCATATACTGCCTGTTTTAGTTTCCTGGGCTGCTCAAAGCAAATACCAGGAAATGGGTTGGCTCTAAACAATGGGAGTTTGTTAGATTACAGTTTGAAGCCATGAGAATATCCAAATCAAGACATTATCACGGCAGTGCTCTCTTCCCAAAGACCAGCTGCTGGTGATCCTTGGCTCCCTGGTCTCCTAACATCTGCTGGTCTCTCCATCCTCTTCTGGGTTTCATTGCTGTCAGCTTCTTGCTTTTGTGGCTGTCTCTGTTCTCTGTATTCATTCCACAGTAATAGGATTAAGTCCCATCTTGAATGAGGTGGGTCACACCTTAATTGAACAGTATTCTCATCAAAAGATCATACAGGAATGGATTATATTAAAGAACATGTTTTTCTGGGGTACATGTAGCTTTAAACCACTATGCCACCCTATTATTAACAACTCACACTGGTGTGGAGCATTTGTTATAATTGATGCTAACACATTTTTATGATCGTACTAATAAATATAGTCCATGGTTGAATTCAGGATTCACTGTGTAGTGTAGTTCCATACATTTTTATAAAGTTTTATTCTGTTACATATGTACAATCTACCATTTCTTTTAATCACATTCCGATATCTATTTCAGTGCTGTTAATTATGTTCACAATGCTGTCCCATTATCACCACTACCCATTACTAAATTATTGTCCTTCCTAATATGCCCCTTTGAACCACTGTCTACTGTCCTTTTCTTTCAGTTTGAAGAACTCCTTTTAGCATTGCTTGTAGGGCATGCCTAGTGGTGATGAACTCCCTTAGTTTTTGCTTATCTATGAATGTCTTGAACTTCTTCCTCATGTTTGAAAGAAAGTCTTGCCAGATATAAAATTCTTGGCTGCCAGTTTTCTTTCTCAGAATTTTCAGTATTTCAGCCCACTTTGTTCTGCCTCCAAGGTTTCTGATAAGAAATTAGCATTTAATCTAATTGGGACTCCCTTGTATGTAACACATTGACTCTCTCCTTGTCCTTTACATTCAGCAGTGCAGTATATATATGACAGGATATATTTTTCTTCATGTTTATCCTGTTTAGTGCTCTCTGAGCTTCTTTAGTGTGCATACTCACATCTTTTGCTAAGTTTGAGAAATTCTTTGTCATTGTTTCTTTGAATAGTCCTTCTGCCCCTTTCTTTCCTCTCTTGGACTCCCATAATGTGTATATTGGTTTGCTTAATGGTGTCCCACAGGTGTCTTAGGCTGTTTTTGCTTTTTCTAATTCTTTTTTCTTTCTGCTCCTCAGCCTGATTCTTTTCAAATGTCTTGTCTTCAGGTTTCCTGATTGTTTCTTCTGTCAGCTCCAATCTACTCTTGAAATCCTCCTGGGTATTTTTTACTTCCATTATTGTGGTTTTCACCTCCAGTAGTTTTGTTTAGTTATTTTTTAAAATTTGTATCTTTTTACTGAGATTCTCATATTGTTCATTCATTGTTTTCTGATATCCTTTAGTTCTCTCTCTGTATTTTCCTTCATCTCCGTGAGCATTTTCAGATAATTTTTTTAAAGGCTTTGTTTAGTATTCCACATCCTGGTCTTCTTACTTAGGATTTTTATCCTCTTCCTTTGGTTGGACAATCATTTTCTGTCACTTTCTTTTTTACTCTTTTGCACACTATACATTTTAATATTTAAATATGTTAATTCAGAGTTTTATTCCCTGTAATGTCTGTTTCTTGATTTTATAACTGGCTGGTGATAATAAGGCAGAAATTTTCTTGAGCCTCAGCCCTTTTATTTAGGTAGGTCTACCCAGGGCGAATGCAGTATGCAGGGTATTCCTCGTCTTTCTGAGCCTGTGTCTTGTCCTGGGCTTTTACTTATTAGTTGTTTTGGAGTTCCCCTGTTTATAGGAGTTTAGTTATCTCCCAGGAGATAGATCTCCCTCTCCTTGCTTTGTCCCAGGTTGTCTACCTCTATGGTTTCTTATACTCCTTTTGTTGTGTCAGCCTGCTTTTGCCTGAAGGGCATATTCTGGGAGGAGGGACAGGATAGAGAGGACTTCCCCAGCCAGTACATGGACAGGGACCCAACAAGGCAATATGGAGTGGTTCCAAAGTGCCCTGGGGAGCAGATTAGAAAGGGCTCCAAGAGCTTCTTCCACAGTTCCACAAAGCTGAGCATTCTTGGCCTTCCCAGATATTGTAGCCCTTCAATTAATTGTCCCCTGCAGCCCTAGGAAGTTTAGCAACCTTAAATCTTCCCCTATGGCCTTTGTCTGGGCAGGGTAAAACAGTGGCCGTCCTCAGAGACAGGCCCCCAGGGATCCAAAATTGCTAATCAAAAGCCTATCAGAGATCAGTTATGCCTACACCTGGTCTTGAGGAAGAGAATTTTTATGTCCCTTTCTGTGACTAGTAAGCTAGCCAGGTTCTGGACCCCATAGCAGCCTGCCATAAGAAGGGGTGATGGGCACCTGTAGTGACCACATGGAAAGAACAATTTGCTGTTTTTTACCATAATTTATCAGCTTTTTCCTCTTGCTCTTCCCTGGATGCTGTACAGTATTCTTTGGCTTCTGGAGTTTCAAAATAATGCTTTCAAACAGTTCCTGCATTTTTTATTTCTTATTTTTATTTTTATTTTTTTTAATTAAAGAAAACAAGAAATTAACACAACATTTAGAAATCATTCCATTCTACATATACAATCAGTAATTCTTAACATCATCACATAGATGCATGATCATCATTTCTTAGTACATTTGCATCGATTTAGGAAAAGAACTAGCAAAACAACAAAAAAAGATATAGGATGGTAATATAGAGAAAAAAATAAAAATAATAATAGTAAAAAAAAAAGACACAAACAAACAAACAGACAAACAAAAAAAACCCTATAGCTCAGATGCAGCTTCATTCAGTGTTTTAACATGATTACTTTACAATTAGGTATTATTGTGCTGTCCATTTTTGAGTTTTTGTATCTAGTCCTGTTGCACAATCTGTATCCCTTCAGCTCCAATTGCCATTATCTCACCCTGTTTCTAAGTCCTGTTGGTCTCTGTTACCAATGACATATTCCAAGTTTATTCTCGAATGTCGGTTCACATCAGTGGGACCATACAGTATTTGTCCTTTAGTTTTTGGCTAGACTCACTCAGCATAATGTTCTCTAGGTCCATCCATGTTATTACATGCTTCATACGTTTATTCTGTCTTAAAGCTGCATAATACTCCATCGTATGTATATATCACAGTTTGTTTAGCCACTCGTCTGTTGATGGACATTTTGGCTGTTTCCATCTCTTTGCAATTGTAAATAACGCTGCTATAAACATTGGTGTGCAAATGTCCATTTGTGTCTTTGCCCTTAAGTCCTTTGAGTAGATACCTAGCAATGGTACTGCTGGGTCTTATGGCAATTCTATATTCAGTTTTATGAGGAACTGCCAAACTGCCTTCCACAGTGGTTGCACCATTTGACATTCCCACCAACAGTGGATAAGTGTGCCTCTTTCTCCGCATCCTCTCCAGCACTTGTCATTTTCTGTTTTGTTGATAATGGCCATTCTGGTGGGTGTGAGATGATATCTCATTGTGGTTTTGATTTGCATTTCTCTAATGGCCAGGGACATTGAGCATCTCTTCATTTGCTTTTGGCCATTTGTATTTCCTCTTCTGAGAGGTGTCTGTTCAAGTCTTTTTCCCGTTTTGTAATTGGGTTGGCTGTCTTTTTGTTGTTGAGTTGGACAATCTCTTTATAAATTCTGGATACTAGACCTTTATCTGATATGTCGTTTCCAAATATTGTCTCCCATTGTGTAGGCTGTCTTTCTACTTTCTTGATGAAGTTCTTTGATGCACAAAAGTGTTTAATTTTGAGGAGCTCCCATTTATTTATTTCTTTTCTTCAGTGCTCTTGCTTTAGGTTTAAGGTCCATAAAACCGCCTCCAATTGTAAGTTTCATAAGATATCTCCCTACATTTTCCTCTAACTGTTTTATGGTCTTAGACCTAATGTTTAGATCTTTGATCCATTTTGAGTTAACTTTTGTAAAGGGTGTGAGATACGGGTCTTCTTTCATTCTTTTGCATATGGATATCCAGTTCTCTAGGCACCATTTATTGAAGAGACTGTTCTGTCCCAGGTGAGTTGGCTTGACTGCCTTATCAAAGATCAAATGTCCATAGATGAGAGGGTCTATATCTGAGCACTCTATTCGATTCCATTGGTTGATATATCTATGTTTATGCCAATACCATGCTGTTTTGACCACTGTGGCTTCATAATATGCCTTAAAGTCCGGCAGCGTGAGACCTCCAGCTTCGTTTTTTTTCCTCAAGATACTTTTAGCAATTCGGGGCACCCTGCCCTTCCAGATAAATTTGCTTATTGGTTTTTCTATTTCTGAAAAATAAGTTGTTGGGATTTTGATTGGTATTGCATTGAATCTGTAAATCAATTTAGGTAGGACTGACATGTTAACTATATTTAGTCTTCCAATTCATGAACACGGTATGCCCTTCCATCTATTTAGGTCTTCTGTGAGTTCTTTTAACAGTGTTTTGTAGTTTTCTTTGTATGGGTTTTTTTCTCTTTAGTTAAATTTATTCCTAGGTATTTTATTCTTTTAGTTGCAGTTGTAAATGGGATTCGTTTCTTGATTCCCCACTCAGCTTGTTCATTACTAGTGTATAGAAATGCTACAGATTTTTGAATGTTGATCTTGTAACCTGCTACTTTGCTGTACTCATTCATTAGCTCTAGTAGTTTTGTTGTGGATTTTTCCGGGTTTTCGACGTATAGTATCATGTCGTCTGCAAACAGTGATAGTTTTACTTCTTCCTTTCCAATTTTGATGCCTTGTATTTCTTTTTCTTGTCTAATAGCTCTGGCTAGAACCTCCAACACGATGTTGAATAATAGTGGTGATAATGGACATCCTTGTCTTGTTCCTGATCTTAGGGGGAAAGTTTTCAATTTTTCCCCATTGAGGATGATATTAGCTGTGGGTTTTTCATATATTCTCTCTATCATTTTAAGGAAGTTCCCTTGTATTCCTATCCTTTGAAGTGTTTTCAACAGGAAAAGATGTTGAATCTTGTCAAATGCCTTCTCTGCATCCATTGAGATGATCATGTGATTTTTCTGCTTTGATTTGTTGATATGGTGTATTACATTAATTGATTTTCTTATGTTGAACCATCCTTGCATACCTGGGATGAATCCTGTTTGGTCATGATGTAGAATTCTTTTAATGTGTTGTTGGATTCGATTTGCTAGAATTTTGTTGAGGATTTTTGCATCTATATTCATTAGAGAGATTGGTCTGTAGTTTTCTTTTTTTGTAATATCTTTGCCTGGTTTTGGTATGAGGGTGATGTTGGCTTCATAGAATGAATTAGGTAGTTTTCCCTCCACTTCGATTTTTTTGAAGAGTTTGAGGAGAGTTGGTACTAATTCTTTCTGGAATATTTGATGAAATTCACATGTGAAGCCATCTGGTCCTGGACTTTTCTTTTTAGGAAGCTTTTGAATGACTGATTCGATTTCTTTACTTGTGATTGGTTTGTTGAGGTCATCTGTTTCTTCTTGAGTCAAAGTTGGTTGTTCATGTCTTTCCAGGAACTCGTCCATTGCATCTAAATTGTTGTATTTATTAGCGTAAAGTTGTTCATAGTATCCTGTTATTACCTCCTTTATTTCTGTGAGGTCAGTGGTTATGTCTCCTCTTCCATTTCTGATTTTATTTATTTGCATCCTCTCTCTTCTTCTTTTTGTCAATCTTGCTAAGGGCCCATCAATCTTATTGATTTTCTCATAGAACCAACTTCTGGTCTTATTGATTTTCTCTATTGTTTTCATGTTCTCAATTTCATTTATTTCTGCTCTAATCTTTGTTATTTCTTTCCGTTTGCTTGCTTTGGGGTTAGTTTGCTGTTCTTTCTCGAGTTCTTCCAAGTGGACAGTTAATTCCTTAATTTTTGCCTTTTCTTCTTTTCTGATATAGGCATTTAGGGCAATAAATTTCCCTCTTAGCACTGCCTTTGTTGCGTCCCATAGGTTTTGATATGTTGCGTTTTCATTTTCATTCGCCTCGAGGTATTTACTAATTTCTCTTGCAATTTCTTCTTTGACCCACTCGTTGTTTAAGAGTGTGTTATTGAGCCTCCACATATTTGTGAATTTTCTGGCATTCCGTCTATTATTGATTTCCAACTTCATTCCTTTATGATCCGAGAAAGTGTTGTGTATGATTTCAATCTTTTTAAATTTGTTAAGACTTGCTTTGTGACCCAGCATATGGTCTATCTTTGAGAATGATCCATGAGCACTTGAGAAAAAGGTGTATCCTGCTGTTGTGGGGCGTAATGTCCTATAAATGTCTGTTAAGTCTAGCTCATTTATAGTAATATTCAGATTCTCTATTTCTTTATTGATCCTCTGTCTAGATGTTCTGTCCATTGATGAGAGGTGAATTGAAGTCTCCAACTATTATGGTATATTTGTCTATTTCCCTTTTCAGTGTTTGTATTGTATTCCTCACATATTTTGGGGGATTCTGGTTCGGTGCATAAAATATTTATGATTGTTATGTCTTCTTGTTTAATTGTTCCTTTTATTAGTAGATAGTGTCCTTCTTTGTCTTTTTTAACTGTTTTACATTTGAAGTCTAATTTGTTGGATATTAGTATAGCCACTCCTGCTCTTTTCTGGTTGTTATTTGCATGAAATATCTTTTCCCAACCTTTCACTTTCAACCTATGTTTATCTTTGGGTCTACGATGTGTTTCCTGTAGACAGCATATAGAAGGATCCTGTTTTTAATCCATTCTGCCAGTCTATATCTTTTGATTGGGGAATTCAGTCCATTAACATTTAGTGTTATTACTGTTTGGATAATATTTTCCTCTACCATTTTGCCTTTTGTATTATATATATCATATCTGATTTTCCTTCTTTCTACACTCTTCTCCATACCTCTCTCTTCTGTCTTTTCGTATCTGACTCTAGTGCTCCCTTTAGTATTTCTTGCATAGCTGGTCTCTTGGTCACAAATTCTCTCAGTGACTTTTTGTCTGAGAATGTTTTAATTTCTCCTTCATTTTTGAAGGACAATTTTGCTGGATATAGGAGTCTTGGTTGGCAGTTTTTCTCTTTTAGTAATTTAAATATATCATCCCACTGTCTTCTAGCTTCCATGGTTTCTGCTGAGAAATCTACACATAGTCTTATTAGGTTTCCCTTGTATGTGATGGATTTTTTTTCTCTTGCTGCTTTCAAGATCCTCTCTTTCTCTTTGACCTCTGACATTCTAACTAGTAAGTGTCTTGGAGAACGCCTATTTGGGTCTATTCTCTTTGGGGTGTGCTGCACTTCTTGGATCTGTAATTTTAGGTCTTTCATAAGAGTTGGGAAATTTTCAGTGATAATTTCTTCCATTAGTTTTTCTCCTCCTTTTCCCTTCTCTTCTCCTTCTGGGACACCCACAACACGTATATTTGTGCGCTTCATATTGTCATTCAGTTCCCTGATCCCTGTTCAAATTTTTCCATTCTTTTCCCTATAGTTTCTGTTTCTTTTTGGAATTCAGATGTTCCATCCTCCAGTTCACTAATTCTAACCTCTGTCTCTTTAAATCTACCATTGTAGGTATCCATTGTTTTTTCCATCTTTTCTACTTTGTCCTTCACTTCCATAAGTTCTGTGATTTGTTTTTTCAGTTTTTCTATTTCTTCTTTTTGTTCAGCCCATGTCTTCTTCATGTCCTCCCTGAAGTTATCGATTTGGTTTTTGAAGAGGTTTTCCATTTCTGTTCGTATATTCAGCATTAGTTGTCTCAGCTCCTGTATCTCATTTGAACTATTGGTCTGTTCCTTTGACTGGGCCATATTTTCAATTTTCTGAGTGTGATCCGTTATCTTCTGCTGGCGTATGGGCATTTAATCAGATTTCCCTGGGTGTAAGACCCCGCAGGTTGAAAGATTTTTCTGTGAAATCTCTGGGTTCTGTTTTTCTTTTCCTGCCCAGTAGGTGGCGCTCGTGGCGCTCATCTGTCTGCTGGTCCCACCAGTAAAAGATGCTATGGCTCCTTTAACTTTGGAAAACTCTCGCTGTGGGGGGGGTCGCCAGCCGAAGCGGCTTGGGGGAATGCCGATCCGATTCTCCCAGCTAGCCCGGGGCGCCAAGCATGGCGAGTGGGCGCCAGCCGCTGTGGCTTGGGGGAGTGTCTGTCCACCCTTCCCAGCCGGACCGGGAAGCCACGTGTTTGAAAGGGACCCCGGTCGCCATTCTCCTCGGCTTGAGGATCTCCGATCCAATTCTCCCAGCTGGTCCGGGGGGCCACGCGTGGGGGGGGTGCCAGCCGCCGCGGCTTGAGGGTACCGCCTGTCCAATTCTCCCAGCCGACCCGGGAAGGAGGGTGGGAGGGACGCCTGCCGCCCCGGCCCAGGGAAGCCCGCGCCCCTCGGCGATCTCGCCGGAGCGGGTTCTCCCAGCCAGTCAGCCGTTCCAGAATGGGGTATGCTGTCTTCTTGGTCTCTGTCCTGGCTCCGGGAGCTGTTCTGTATCGTTTCTACTTCTCTAGTAGCTGTTCTGGAGGAGGAACTAAGACCCGCGCGTCTTACTAAGCCGCCATCTTCTCCGGACTGTCCTTTATTTTTTTATTTCATGGACAGGCACCAGGAAACAAAAGCTCCTGCATTTTTGATAGTTGTTTTGGTGGAAGGACTGAGTGCTGGGGCTCTCTACTCCACCATCTTTCCACGATCCTCTGCCCCCGTCCATTTTTATTACGTGATATACAAGAGGAAGTCTAGTCAGGATCCTAACATTTCTAAACCTTTACTAGAGCAAATTACCCATAGGGAATTGGATATAAAAGTGAAAAACTAGAATCAGTTGAAAAGATTGTAGAGTATTAATTAATAAATCACAGTACATCCATACAAGAGAATATTATATTCAAGGTTATATAACCATCACCTCCACATAATTCCAAAACATTTTCATCTCACCAAAAGAAAATTGGTATCATTCCTTTATCCCATCTACCCCCTTCCCCACAACTCTAATGTACTTTCTGACTTTATGGATTTGAGCATTGTGACTGTTTCATGTAGATGGAATTATGTAATATGTGGCTTTTTGTGTCTGGTTTCTTTCACTTATAATGTTTTGTAGAATCCTCCATGTTGTAGCATGCATCAATACTTCAATCTTTTTAAATTTTTATTGTGGTATTATATATTACAATATATACACACACACACATATAAAACATAAAATTTGCCATTTTAAGTGTACAGTTCAGTGCCATCATCTACATTCACAAAATTATGTAACCATCACTATTTCCAAAATTTTTAATAACCCCAAACAGAAATTCTATACCTGTTAGACAATAGCCCCCCCCCCCCCCCCATAATCCTTACTTCCCAGACCCTGGTAATGTCTGTTCTGCTTTTTGTCTCTATGAATTTGCCTATTCTGGTTATTTCATATAAATTGATTATTACAATATCGGCTTTTTGTGTGTCTGGCTTATTGCATTTAGCACAATGTATTTAAGGTTCATCCACATTGTAGCATGTATCAGGACTTCATTTCTTTTATCGGTGAAAAATTTCCATTGTATCAAAATACCTCATTTTGCATTTCCATTCTTCTGTGGATGAACTCTTAAGGTGTTTCCACCTTTCGAATAATGTTGCTGTGAACATTTGCATACAAGTTTCTGTTTGAGTCTTTGTTTTCAAATCTTTTAGAAGTGGAATAGCCAGGTTATAGGATAATTCTATGTTTGACTTTTTGAGGAGCTGCCAAAATTTCCACAGTAACTTGATAATTTAATATTCTCACCAGCAATGTACAAAGGTTACAATATCTCTACATCCGCACCAGCACTTAATTTCCAGGTTTTGTTGATTGTCTGGTAGGTGTGAAGTAGTATCTCAGTGTAGTTACGGATTTGCATTTCCCTAATGACATCAAGCATCTTTTTATGTGCTTGCTGGCAGTTTGTATATCTTCTTTGGAGAAATGTCTATTAAAATCCTTGCCCAATTTTTTTTAATTGTGAAAAATAATGCACAAAATAGTAAATTTCAAAGCATTCCACAACAATTAGTTGTACGACAGATTTCAGAGTTTAGTATTGGTTACAATTCTACACTTTTAGGTTTTTACTTCTAGCTTCTCCAAGGCACTGAAGACTAAAAGAAATATCAGTATAATGATTCAGCAATCATATTCATTTGTTAAAACTTATTTTCTCTGTTATAACTCCACCATCACCTTTGATCTTTATGCAATCTTTAAGGGTATTTGGGCTATGCCTATTATAACGTTTTCATGTTGGAAAGATCTGTTGATAATATAGGATAGGAGATGAAACTAGTTGATGTTCTGGAGAGACTGGCCCCTCTGGGGATCAGGACTTATCTGGCCTAAGAACCCATGTGAAAGATAGGTTTCTGGAAAGTTACCCTAGTGCATGGAACCTTTATACAATCTCAGATGAAGCCATAGGTGTTCTTTATGGTTGGCAGGAATGGTTTTGGTAGGGGTTTGGCAAACTGAATTAAGTAGCAATATCTAACTGAAGCTTGCCAAGATCAGCCTCCAGAGTAGCTTCCCAACTATTTTAACTGTCTCAGCCACTCATACCGTATTTGTTATAATTCTTTTCCCCCTTTTGGTCAGGAAGGCATTGTTAAGCCCATGGTACCATAGCCAGGCTCATCCCTGGGAGTCATATCCTATGTTGGCAGGGAGACTTTCATCCCTGGATGTCATGTCCCATGTAGTGGGGAGGGTAATTATTTCACTTGCAAACTTGGGCTGAGAGAGAGGGAGAGACCACCTCTAAGTAACAAAAGGGGTCCTCTGAAAGTAAACTCTTAGGTGTAACTATAGGTAAACTAAGCTTCTCTGCTACATAAGTAAGCTTTACAAAAAGACCAAGCTTCAAGATTAAGGGTTTAGCTTATGGATTTGGGATTCCCTAATGTTTGAGACAGTGTCAGGAGTTTCCCTGGTGGTAATAGTTCTGTACTTCACCCCTCGAGGGACTTTGCCAATACTTACCCCCATATTCTGATTTATCTTAGTCTCAACCTAATCAGCTTCATTCTTATTTCTAATTGAATCTGATCTCTTTTTTAGTCTCTTCAACAGTTATTGTATGTGGCAGTGCTGACCTTCTGAACTGCAGAACTTCTAATCTGAGTCTTAGGTGTCACACAGGAATCCAGAATTCCAGGGATATGCCAGGTCATGGTTAGATTTCTCGTGTCAGCTTTGCCAATGATGCCCAGTTGTCTGGTCAGGCAAGCACTGGCCTGACCATTGCTGCAAGGATATTTTGTAGCTGGTTGATAAACCAGAAGGCTGGTATATTAAATCATCAGTCAGTTGATTGCATCTGTGATCAACTAAGGCATGTCTCCCACCAAAAGATAATCTGGTCAGTTGAAGACATTTAAGGAAGAAGAGAAACTCTTTCACTGCTTCTTCAGCCAACGAGCCTCTCCTGTGGAGTTCATCCAGACCCTTCATTGGGGCTGCCAGCTTCACAGCCTGCCCTGTGGATTTTGGACTTTTCCATTCCCACTATTGCCTGAGACGGCTTTATAAATCTCATATTTATAGACATCTCCTGTTGGCTCTGTTTCTCAAGAGAACTCTGAAAAATGCAGCGGGGTGGTACTAAGTGGGTACCAACTCTTGAAAAACAGAATCTTAAAAATAGGTTTTTTACAACTGGTTTTTTACTCTGACTAGACTCACAGGCACTAATGACTCTGGTTCCAGTAATCAAGATGGCACTGACAGTCCATGGGTGAGTTGGCAAGAGAGATATGCAAAATATCACCATTAGTTTCTGCTAATTGTATGCTTATACTAGACAAGGCTCTGGGTGAGAGTGTTTTTGACACCTTTTAAAGATATAATGATGTTGGCTGGTTGTTGTTAGATATGCTAGAAATGGTAGGAAGGGAAAGGGAAGAGCTGAAAGCTTCAAATTTACAACTTGAGCACTATATGAATGATACTAAAGTTTGCCCTGAAAGAAAACTTATTTCCTATGCTTGCAGACTTAAGATCTCTGAACACCAGACATAGAACCTCCTTGTGCAAATAGCAGATTTACAATGTAAACTAAAATCTCATCCTTGCAAGGTGTCTGCTGTTAATGTAAGGGCTTTGAATGGAAAATAATGGGATCCTGAAACATGGGATGGGGATATATGGCTTGATAATGATGGCAATGGGGAGATGGAATCCTTGAAATCTGCTGAACCTTTGCTGGATAGATCTGTAATGGACTGTCCTGAGGAAAGAGCTTCCCAGTCTGCCCAGAGAAGTGTGCTATCCAACCACTACCTAATGAGATTAACCCTTTAGTGCCTACTAACCCTATAACCACCTCCCCTGGGGAAATAGCCCTCACTCCTCTGTCTGGAGTGACTAATCCTGTTTCACCAGATGAAACTACAACACAGTGTCCTGAGGTAGTTGGCCTGAGAGACACTTCTATTTCTTTTCATGATCCACCCCCACCACCACTCTTTTCTTTGAGACCTGTAACTAGACTAAAGTCCCAATAGGCCCTCGAAAGATGAGGTCAAAGTGTGACCTAAGAGGAGGTATACTATACTCCAAAAGAACTGCATGAATTTTCCAATCTATATAGATAGAAATAAGGGGAATATGTGTGGGAATGGATATTAACAGTATGGGATAATGGAGGAAAGAATATAAAGTTGGACCAACTGAATTTATTAATATGGGTCCACTGAGCAGAGATTCTGCATTTGGTGTTGTAGCTCAAGGGGTTAGAAAGTGCATTAACAGTTTGTTTGGATGATTTTAGCCAAACATGGATCCAAAGATGGCCAACATTACTTGAGGTCGAAATGTCTGAACTGCCCTGGTATAATGTAGATGAGGGGATCCAGAGGCTTAAAGAGATTGAAATGTTTGAGTGGATTTATCATGGAAGGCCTGCTCAGACATCCCAGGAATGTCCAGAGGATACATTTTTCACCAGAACCTTGAGAAATAAATTCATGAGACTAGCAACATCATTCCTGAAGAGCTCTGTAGTTGCCCCGTCTCTGTAGGTCAGCTATTTCTGTGGGAACTGCTGTCGCTGAGCTGGAATCCTTAAACACAATGGGGATAATCAGATCCCGAGGTGGCAGAACCCATATGGCAATAGTCAATCACCAAAGACAAGGTGGATGTGGCTATCATAATGGACACAGACTCAAAACAGCAGTCAAAATAATCTGACTCACGGAGACTTGTGGCATTGGTTCGTACATCATGGGGTACCTAGAAGTAAAATAGATGGACAGTCTACTAAATTCTTGTTTGAGCTGTATAAGCAGAAGAATTTTAGGGTAAGTGAACAGAAATCTAGTTACAAAGTCTAATTACAAAAACAGAGTCACATCTTCTTAATCAATTCCCAGGCTTGAGACAGTTTACAAACCCAGAACCCCTTGAAGGAAGGGAGGACCGTGTACCCTTAGGGAAGCACCCTTTTACAGTGCCCAAAATTTACACTGTTAACCGTCCTCATAGCCTTCCCCAAGGAGACCTACGGCCTTTTACCAGGGTAAGCTGTACACTGGGGAAAAGGAAATGATTAGATATTTTGAGGATTATTAGATACTGGCTCAGAAGTGACAATAATTCCAGGAGAACCAAAACATCACTCTGGCCCACCAGTCAGAGTAGGGGCTTATGAAAGTCAGTTGATAGCTGGATTTTAGCTCAGGTTTATCTCACAGTGGTTTCCCACACCCTTTCTATAGTCATTTCTTCAATTTGAGAATGTATAATTGTAATTGACATACTCAGCAACTGGGGGAATTCCCCACATTGGTTTTCTAACTCGTAGTATGAGGCCTATTATGTATGTAGAAAGGCCGAGTGGAGGCCACTGGAACTGCCCATGCCTGGCAAAATAGTGACTCAAAAGCAGTATCGGATTCCTGGTGGAATTGCAGTGATTAGTGCCACTTTTAAGGACTTGAAGGATGCAGTAGTGCTGATTCCCACCATATCCTCATTCAACTCTCTAATTTGTCCTGTGCAGAAAACAGATGACATTTGGAGGATGACAGTGGATTATCATAAACTTAACCAGGTGGTGACTTCAGTTGCACCTTCTGTGCCAGATGTGGTATCATTGCTTGTGCAGGTCACATCACCTGGTACCTGGTATGCAGCTATTGATCTGGCAAATATTTTTTCTTCAATAGCTGTCAGTAAGAACCACCAGAAACAATTTGCACTCAGCTAGCAAGGCCAGCGGTATACATTTACTGTCCTGCCTCAGGGGTATGTCACCTCTCCAACCCTACGTCATAATCTTGTCCACAGGGAACTTGATCATTTCTTCCTCCCACAAGACTTCACACTGGTCCATTATATTGATGATATCATGCTGATTGGACCTAGTAAGCAAGAAGTAGCAACTATTCTAGACTTATTGGTAAGGCATTTGTGAGTCAGGGGATGGGAGATAAATCCTACAAAAATACAGGGGCCTTCCATTTCAGTGAAATTTCTAGATGTCCATTGGTGTGGGGCATGTTGAGATATCCTTTCTAAGGTGAAGGTTAAGCTGTTGGATCTGGCGCCTCCTGTGACCAAAACAGGCAGAATGTCTAGTTGGCCACTCTGGATCTTGGAAACAACATATTCCTCATCTGGGTGTGCTATCCCAGTCCATTTACCAAATGACCAGAAAAGCTGCTAGTTTTGAGTGGGGACTGGAAGAAGAGGAGGCTCTGTGCATGTCAAGGCTTCTATGTAAGCTGGTTTGCCACTTGGGCCTTATGATCCAGCAGATCCAGTGGTTCTGGAAGTGTCAGTGGCAAATAGGGATGCTGTTGGGAGCCTTTGGCAGGCCCGTATAGAAGAATCACAATGTAGACCCTTAGGATTTTGGAGGAAAGCTATACCATCCACTGCAGATAACTACTCTCATTTTGAGAAAACAGCTTTTGGCCTGCTACTGGGAGTCTGAATGCTTAACCATGGGCCACCAAGTTACCATGAGACCTGAGTTGCCTATCATGAGCTGGGTGTTGTCTGACCCACCAAGCTATAAAGTTGGGTGTACACAGCAGCAGTCCATCATAAAATGGAAATGGTATATTATAAAGATAGAATTCAAGCAGGTCCTGAAGATGCAAGTAACGTACATGAGGAACTGACCCAAGTGCCCATGGCTCCCAGTTCTGCCACATTATCTTTTCTTTCCCCAAGCCAGAGCTATGGTATCTTGGGGGAGTTCCTTAGAGACAGTTGACCAAGGAAGAGAAAACTCGGGCCTGATTTACAGATGGTTCTCCATGATATGCAAGGACAACCTGGAAGTGAACAGCTGCAGCACTATAACCCCTTTCTGGGATGTCCTTAAAGGATGGAATTGAGGGGAAATCCTCCCAGCGGGCTGAACTTCGAAGCAGTGTCTCTGGTTATTCATTTTGCTTTGAAGGAGAACTGGCCAGAAGTATGTTTGTATACTGACTCATGGGCTGTTGCTAATGGTTGCTCATGGGCTGTTGCTAATGGGCTCATGAGCAAAGTGGGCGTAGTGGTAGGGATGGAGGTTATGCATGGGTTCAAGCAACATGAACTTCCACTCACCAAGGCTGACCTGGCTATAGCCACTGCTAGTGCCCAATCTGCCAGCAACAGAGATCCACACTCAGTCCACCATATGGGACGATTCCCCAAGGTGATCAGCCTCCTAATTACATTGGACCACTTCCATCATGAAAGGGGCAGCGATTTAGTCTAACTGAAATAGATACATACTTTGGATATCAGTTTCCTTTCCCTGCATGCATTGCTTCTGCAGAAACTACCATACATGAACATATGGAATGCCTTATCCACCATCATGGTATTCCACAGAGCATTGCTTCTGACCAGGGAACTCACTTCACAGCAAATGCAGTATAAGAATGGGAACATACTCATGGAATTCTCCGGTCTTCCCCATCATCCAGAATTAGCTGGATTGATAGAAGGATGGACTGGCCTTTTGAAGACCCAGTTATGGTGCCACCGAGGTGGCAGTACCTTGCAGGGTTGGGGCAGTGTTCTCCAGGAGGCTGTGTATGCTCTGAATCAGCATCCACTCCATGGTGGTGTTTCTCCCTTAGCTGGGATTCATGGGTCCAGAAATCAAGGGGTGGAAATGGGAGTGGCACCATTCAACTGTCACCCCTAGTAATCCTCTAGGAAAATTTTTGCTTCTTGTCCATGAAACCTTATGCTCTGCAAGTCTACAGGTCTTAGTTCCAAAAATAGGAGTGCTCCTACCAGGAGACACAACATTGATTCCATTGAACTGTAAGTTAAGACTGCCATCTTGCCACTTTGGGCTTCTCATGCCACTGAATCAACAGGCACGAAAGGGGATTACTTTTCTGTCTGGGTGATTGATCCTCTGACTATCAAGGAGAAATAAAACTGGAACTTCACAATGAAGTAAAGGAAAGTTTTCCTGGAATATAGGAGATCCCCTAGGGCATCTCTTAGTACTGCCATACCCTGTGATTAAAGTCAATGGGAAAATGCAACCCAATCCAGGTAGGGACTACCAATGGCCCAGAAACTTCAGGAATGAAGGTTTGGGTCACCCCACCCGGCAAAGAACCACAGCCAGCTGAAGTGCTTGCTGAGGGTAAAGGGAACATGGAAAGGGTAGTAGAAGAAGGTAATGATAAATATGAGCTACAGCCACGTGACATTATAGAAACGACTGTGATTTATGAATATTTCCTTCCTGTTTTGCTATGAGTACGTTTGCATTTGTACATAAGCAAATATCTTGTTTTCCTCTTAAGATATGACATAAGTTGTATTGTTGTATTTTCATGTTATAGTATTTAAGTCATAGGATATGACATTTAAGAGTGACTGTTACCTAAGAACTTGTACCATATTCTGGAGAGATGTGTGTTTTTTTGTTGTACACAGGAGAGTTGAGTATTTTTACATTTGAAGTCTAATTTGTTGGATATTAGTATAGCTACTCCTGCTCTTTTCTGGTTGTTATTTGCATGAAATATCTTTTCCCAACCTTTCCCTTTCAACCTATGTTTATCTTTGGGTCTTAAATGTGTTTCCTGTAGACAGCATCTAGAAGGATCCTGTTTTTTAATCCATTCTGCCAGTCTATGTCTTTTGATTGGGGAATTCAGTCCATTAACATTTAGTGTTATTACTGTTTGGATAATATTTTCCTCTAACATTTTGCCTTTTGTATTATATATATCATATCTGATTTTCCTTCTTTCTACACTCTTCTCCATACCTCTCTCTTCTGTCTTTTCGTATCTGACTCTAGTGCTCCCTTTAGTATTTCTTGCAGAGCTGGTCTCTTGGTCACAAATTCTCTCAGTGACTTTTTGCCTGAGAATGTTTTAATTTCTCCCTCATTTTTGAAGGACAATTTTGCTGGATATAGAAGTCTTGATTGGCAGTTTTTCTCTTTTAGTAATTTAAATATATCATCCCACTGTCTTCTAGCTTCCATGGTTTCTGTTGAGAATTCTACACATAGTCTTATTGGGTTTCCCTTGTATGTGGTGGATTGTTTTTCTCTTGCTGCTTTCAGGATCCTCCCTTTCTCTTTGACCTCTGACATTCTAACTAGTAAGTGTCTTGGAGAACGCCTATTTGGGTCTATTCTCTTTGGGGTGTGCTGCACTTTTGGATCTGTAATTTTAGGTCTTTCATAAGAGTTGGGAAATTTTCAGTGATAATTTTTTCCATTAGTTTTTCTCCTCCTTTTCCCTTCTCTTCTCCTTCTGGGACACCCACAACACGTATATTTGTGCGCTTCATATTGTCATTCAGTTCCCTGATCCCTGTTCAAATTTTTCCATTCTTTTCCCGATAGTTTCTGTTTCTTTTTGGAATTCAGATGTTCCATCCTCCAAATCACTAATTCTATCTTCTATCTCTTTAAATCTATCATTGTAGGTATCCATTGTTTTTTCCATCTTTTCTACTTTGTCCTTCATTTCCATAAGTTCTGTGATTTGTTTTTTCAGTTTTTCTATTTCTTCTTTTTGTTCAGCCCATGTCTTCTTCATGTCCTCCCTCAATTTATCGATTTGGTTTTTGAAGAGGTTTTCCATTTCTGTTCGTATATTCAGCATTAGTTGTCTCAGCTCCTGTATCTCATTTGAACTATTGGTTTGTTCCTTTGACTGGGCCATATTTTCAATTTTCTGAGTGTGATCCGTTATCTTCTGCTGGCATCTGGGCATTTAGTCAGATTTCCCTGGGTGTTGGACCCAACAGGTTGAAAGATTTTTCTGTGAAATCTCTGGGTTCTGTTGTTCTTATCCTGCCCAGTAGGTGGCACTCGTGGCACTCGTTTGTCTGTGGGTCCCACTAGTAAAAGGTGCTGTGGGTCCTTTAACTTCGGAAAACTCTCGCCGTGGGGGAGGTTCGCCAGCTGAAGTGGCTTGGGAGAGTGCCCGTCCGAGTCTCCTAGCCGGCCCGGGGCGCCAAGCGTGGCGGGAGGGCGCCAGTCGCCGTGGCCCGGGGGAGTGCACCGTTCCCAGCCGGACCGGGAAGCCACGTGTTTGGAAGGGACCCCGGTCACCATTCTCCACGGCCTGGGGATCTCTGATCCAATTCTCCCAGCTGGTCTGGGGGGCCGCGCGTGGGTGGGGGCGCCAGCCGCCGCGACTTGAGGGGCCACCTGTCCAATTCTCCCAGCCGGCCCGGGAAGGAGGGAGGGAGGGACTCCGGCCGCCTTCCGCCCCAGCCCGGGGAAGCCCGCGCCCCTCGGCGATCTCAGCGGAGCGGGTTCTCCCAGCCAGTCAGCCGTTCCAGAATGGGATATGCTGTCTTCTTCATCTCTGTCATAGTTCCGGGAGCTGTTCTGTATTGTTTCTACTCCCCTAGTAGCTGTTCTGGAGGAGGAACTAAGACCTGTGCATCTTACTAAGCCGCCATCTTCTCCGGAAGTCTGTGTTGAGTATTTTTAGGCAAAACTTATGTCTGTTATTGTGTTCTATTTGGAAATTAAGTGTATTTCAAGGTGATGTGTATAGCTGCCAAGTTGACGGGGGCAGACTATTATGGTTAATTTCTGGTGTCAACTTTGCTAAGTGATGATACCCAGTTGTCTCATAGTGGAAGCATTGGCTTCACCTTTGCTAAAAGGATATTTGATTGCTGATTGATAAACTAGAAGGCCGTTGTATTAAATCATCAGTCAGTTGATTGCATCTGTGAGAAAGTCTCCTTCTGTTTCAGTTTATAAAGCCCCCAGAATGCAATATACCAGAAATGGATTGGCTTTTTTAAAAAGTCAATTTTTAATTGGATTTATTAAGTAAGAGTTATAGAATTATATATAACTAATAATCTCTCATTATAATTCTATAATATAAATAGAATTATGATTCTAAACCCATGAAAATGTACAAATTAAGGCATCAATAAGAGGATACCTTCATTTAGAAAGGTCGATCACATTTGGGTTTCTGTGTCACATGGGAAGGCACATAACAACAACATGTGCTGGTCCTTCTTTCCTGGGTTGGTTTCAAAATGTCTCTCTCAGCTCCTGTGGCTCTTACCTTAGCATTTCCCAGGGCATTTTGTCTCTATGCATATGCTCTGATGTTGGCTCTCCAAGCATCTGTGCTTCCTCCAAAATATCTCCCTTTTAAAGTGGATTAAAACCTAGCTCAAATGGGCAGGGTCACATTTCCATGGGAACAAAATCAAAAAGTCCCACCCAACAATAGGTCTGCCCCCATAAGATTGGATTAGAAAGAGTACATGGCTATTCTGTACTGTTTCAAATAAACACATTTGGGTGGATCATATCTCCATGTAATCAACCTAATCAAAAGGTCCCCCCCAACAGTAAGTCTGCCCCCAACAATATTGGATTAGAAGTACATGGTTCTTCTGAAGAATATAATAGCTTCAAACCAGCACACCTTTTAATCCTACTTTTTTCAGTGTTTTTATCAAGTAAGCATGCTGGATTTTGTCAAATGCTTTTTCTGCATCTGTTGTGGTTTGCTGGCTGCTGGAATGCAATATACCAGAAACAGAATGGCTTTTAAAAGGAGGAATTTAGTAAGTTACAAGTTTACAGTTATAAGGCCATGAAAATGTCCCAATTAAAGCAAGTCTACAAAAATGTCCAATCTAAAGCATCAGGGAAAGATACCTTGAGTCAAGAAGGCCAGTGAGGTTCAGGGTTTCTCTCTCATCTGGAAAGTCAACATGGTGAACATGGCATCATCTGCTAACTTCTTCACCAGGCCTCTTGCTTCATGAAGCTCCCCAGGAGGCATTTTCCTTTTTCATCTCCAAAGATCGTTGGCGGGTGGACTCTGGTTCTTTCGACCTTCTGGTGTGCTTCTGCAGCTCTCTCCTCATTCTCAAATGGAACTCTCTCTTTTCTAGGACTCCAGTAAACCACCCATTCACCCAAGTAGAATGGGTGGAGTCACATCTCCATCTAATCAAGTTTAATACCCACAGTTGATTGAGCCACATCTCCACGGAGATAACCTAATCAAGTTCCCAATCTATAGTGCTGAATGGGGATTAGAAGAAGCAGTTGCTCCCACAAGATTGATTAGGATTAAAACATGGCTTTTCTAGGGTACATAAATCCTTTCAAACCAATGCAGCATCTGTCAAGATAATTGTGTCAGTTTTTTAAATTCCATTTTATTAATGTAGTTTATTACATTAGTTGATTAACAAACATGTTGAGCCACCCTTGAATTCCTGGGGTGAATCCCACTTAATTATGATATGTAATCTTTTTAATGTGCTGTTGGATTCAGTTTGCTAGTATTTTGTTAAGGATGTTTGTACCTATCTTCAGAAAGGATGTTGGTCTGTAAATTTCTGTCCTTGTGATCCTTTACTAGGTGTGGTATCAAGGTAATGCTGACCTCATAGAATGGATTAGGGAGTCTTCCCTCCTCTTTAATTCTTGGAAGAGTTTGAGAAGGATTGGTATAAAACTCTCCTTAAATGTTTGGTAGAATTCACTAGCCCTGGACCTTTCTTTAGTACGAGATTTTTGATTATTGATTCAATCTCTGTGCTTGTTATATGTTTGATAATTTTTTCTATTTCTCTAATCAGTTTTGGTAACTGGTATATTTCTAAGAATTTTTTCATATCTCTTAGATTATCAAGTTTGTTGGTGTACAGTTCAGAATATTCTCTTATGATCCTAAAGTCGGTAGTTATCTTGTCATTTTCCTTTTCAAATTTGGTTCTCCTTTTTTCTTTAGCAATGTAGCTAAAGGTTTGTCAATTTTATTGCTCTTTTCAAATAACCAACTTTTTGTTTTGTTTATTCTGTATTTTTTTCTGTGCTCTATTTTATTCTGATCTAATGTTAATTATTTACTTTCTTCTAACTTTTGGTTTACTTTGATCTTTTACTAATTCCTTATGATGTAAAGTTAGGTCATTACTTTATGGGGTTTTGTGGGGGGGGTTTTGTTTTTTTTTTTTTAGAGAAGTTGTAGGTTTACAGTAAAATCAGGCATAAAATGCAGAGTTCCCCTATATCACCCTATTACTATTTTTCTTCTTAAATGTAGATAGTTATAGCTGAATTTCCCTGTGAGCATTGCTGCATCCCATAAGTTTTGGTATGTTCTGTCTTGTTTGTAATTTGTCTGTAAGTATCTTATAATTTCTCATGTAATTTCTTCTTTAACCCATTGATTGTTGTAAGAGTATGCTATTAATTGCCACGTATATGTAAATTTTCCAGTTTTTGTTCTATTGATTTTAGGCTCATTCCGTTGTCAGAGAAGTTATTTTTTATGATTTCAATATTTTAAAATTTATTGACACTTCCCTTGTATCCTAACATATGGCCTATCCTTGAGAATGATCCATGTATACTTGAAAAGAATGTGTGTTCTGCTGTTATTCGATGAAGTGTTCTGTAAATGTTGTACAGATACAGTTGTTTTATAGTGTTGTTCATACCTTCTGTTTCCTTATATATCTTCTGTTTGGTGATCTATCTAATATTAAGCATGATGTATGGGAATCTCCAGCTGTTATCATAGAACTCTCTAGTTTTCCTTTTGTTCTCTTTACTGTTTGCTTTCTGTATTTTGGCACTCTGTTGTTAGGTGCATATGTGTTTATGCTAGTTAAATCTTATTGAATTTACCTTTTTTTTTAAATATATATAATATCCTTCTTTGTCTCTCGTAAGCAGCATATAGTTGATTCATGTTCCTATATCCATTCTGCCAATCTCTGCCTTTTGAGCAAAAAGTTCAATCTATTTTCATGTAAGAAAATTATTGATAAGGCTAGATTTGCTTTTGCCATTTTGCTAATTGTTTTTTCTAAGTTGTATACGTTTTTTATCTTTCCTTTCCTCCATTTTGCCTTCTTTTTTGTTTAGATGATCTTTTATAATCCATTTTTCATAACTTATCCTATCCTTTTATATAAATTTTTTAGATATTGTCTTCATTGTTACCAAGGGGATTACATTCAGCATCCTATATCTATTACAATTTAGTTTGCATTGATTCCAGCTCTGCTGTAATATCCTACACATACACTGTGCTTTTATCCCTTCATCCCTCTATCTCACCCTTTTACATCGTTCTTGACACAAAGTATACCTTTATGCATGTGCCCAGTATCAAAGATTATGCTTGTTTTTTTATGCATTTAAATTTTAAGTCTTATTAGAACATGATAGCATTACAAATGAAAAATAAAATACTACTGGCATTTATATTTATTGAAATTGTTATCTTCAGTGGAGATCTTTATTTGTTCATCTCAATATCAAGATACTGTCTAGTGTCCTTTCCTTTAAAAAATAGAGGGTTCTCTTTAGCATTTCTTATACGACAGGTCTAGTGGTAATGAACTCCTTCAGTTTGTGTTTGTCTAGAACTGTTTTAATTTTTCTCTTGTTTTGGAAGGATAGTTTTGCTGTGTATATTATTCTCTAGTAACAGTTTTGCCTTTTGATTTATTTCAGAACTTACAGGTTATCCCATTGCCTTCTGGCTTCCATGGTTTCTAGTCAGAAATCAGATATTGCTCTTATTAAGAATTCCTTATGTATGATGCATTACTTCTCTCTTGCTGTCTTTAAGATTCTTTCTTTGTCATTAATATTTCAACAGTTTGGTCAAAGTATGTCTCACTGTAGATATGTTTCATTCATACTGCTTGTTGTTTGTTGAGCATTTTATATTTGTATATTGATGATTTTCATCAGATTTGGGAGTTTTTTTGTTTTTTGCTTTTTCAGTTGAATATATCTTTATCCATATTATCTGGATGAATCCCCCCTTTTTTTAAATTAAAAATTTTTTTAAACATAGCAACATACAAACATGAACATTCTTATCATATGATCATTCTATTCTTGGTATATAATCAGTAACTCACAATATCATCACATGGTTGTATATTTATCATCATGATTATTTCTTAGAACTTCTATTTGCATCAATTCATAAAAAGAAAAAAATTCATACAAACCATTCTTTTTTCTTTCTGCTCCTCAGCATGGACAGTTTCAGTTGTCTTCAAGTTCACTGATCCTTCCTTGTCACTTCTCCAATCTGCTCTTAAACCCCTCTTTGAATTTTTCATTTCAGTTATTGTACTTTTGTGTTCTAGAACTTCCATTTGGTCCTTCGTTATTATTTCTATCTCATTATCAAAATTCTCATTTGTCATATAGTCTCCTGATTTCCTTTAGTTCAGAATTCTCATTTTGTTCACATAGTCTCCTGATTTCCTTTAGTTCTTAGTCCATGTTTTCTTTTAGTTCATTGATCATATTTATAAGATTTGTTCTAAGATATTTGTTTATTAATTCCAGAGACTGCTTTTCCTCCGGAATATTTTGTCACATTTTTTTTCTATATCTGGGGTCCTTTTATGTTTTGTAACTTTTTGTTCAGAACTGGACATTCTAGGTATTATATTATTGTCACTCTTGAAATCTAGTTCCCCGACTCTTCATTTTGCCAGACTGAGATTTCTTTCATCCAAGAATGTCTTAATTTTGCATTTATTCCTGAAGGATAGTTTTGCCAGATATAGACTTCTTGGTTGACAGTTTTTTTTTTCCTTTCAGCACATTAAATATGTCGTAACACTGCCTGCTGGCCTGTATGATTTCTGATAAGAAGAAATCAGCTATTGAGCTTATTGAGGATCCTTTGTATGTAAGGAGTTGCTGCTGTATTGCTGCTTTCAGCATTCTTTCTTTGTCTTTGTCTTTTGACAATTTGACTATAATGTTTTTTTGTGTGACTTTCTTTGAATTGATCTGCTTAAGAGTTGTTTGAGCCTCCTGGATGTGTAGTAGTACATTTATGTCTTTAGTCAACCATGGGAAATTTTCAGCCATTATTTCTTCAAATTTTTTTTCCTGCTGTTTTCTCTATTTGTCTGGGACTTGGTACCTTGGATGTTGTTCCACAGGTATTTGGGCATTCTGTTCATTTTTCTTCATTCTTTTTTCTTTTTTATCCCTCAAGATTGCATCATTTCCATTGTCCTGTCTTCAGGTTCACTGATTGTTTCTTCTGCCTGCTTACATCTTCCTTTGAACCCCTCTCGTGAATTATTTATTTCAGCTATTGTAATTTTTAACCCAAATTTCTCTTTTTGACCCTTTTTATAATTTCTCTGTCTTTATTGACATCCCCTATTTATATATCAATCTCCTAATTTCCTTAGTTCTTTAGCTCATTGAACATATTTAAGACAGTTTGTTTAGAGTCTTTGCCTAGTAATTCCAGTGTCTGGGCTCCATCTGGAATAGTGTCTTTCAAATTGCTTTTGTCATGTGAATGAGCCATGTTTTTCTGTTTCTTAGTATGCTTTGTAATCTTTTGTTGAGACTTGGACATTTTGAGTATTGTAATGTGGTAACTCTGGAAATCAGATCCTCCCCCTCAGGGATCTCTTTTGAGGGCTGCTGTTTTCCATTTGTATAAGAACTTTTCCAAATTATCTTTGCAAAATCTGTAGTACTTGTTGCGTGCTGCCACTGAAGTTTCCGTTCTGCTATCCCCAAGTTCAGCTTGTGACCTGACAGAGTTTTCCTTAAATTTCTGGTTCAAAAAAAAGCAAAAAAATGTGTCTCTTTAAATCTTCCAGTGGGGAAGGAGGCCAAAACAAAGACAAGCATCTGTGACGTCTCTCAGGGAACTGCCAGCCCAACTAAAACCCACAACTCCAAATTTTTGTAGAACGAGGTTCTTGCTGCCCACCCTGGCTCCAGCCAACCACTCTAGGAATGTAAGCCACCATCCTCTTCTGCACAGGGCTGAGGAAGGGGGAATGGTAGTTGCTCTGTACACATTGCTCTTTAACTGAAGTTCAGCAGCCTCTCCCTTTGTCATACAATCTGCCGGTTGCTTTAAGCGTCCATTCAGTTTTCAAAATTCCAAAATGATTGATTTTGATAATTTTCCAACTTATTGTTTTGTTGGAGGGACTGACCACTGGAACTTCCCCCTCCACCATTTTCCGTGATACCATATTTTATTCTTTTTGTTCCCATTATGTATTCATCAGTTGATGGACATTTGGGCTTCTACTTTTTTACTATTATGAATAATTCTTTCCTGAATATTTGTGTACCAGTATTTGTGTGGAGATATGATTTCATTTCTTTTGTGTATATACCTAAGAATAGAATTGCTAGGTCATATGACAGCCCTATGTTTAATTTTTGAGAATTTACAGACTGGTTTCCAGAGTAGTTGCTCTATTTTACATTCCCACCAGCATTTCTCCGCATCCTCACCAACGCTTGTTATTTTCCAGTTTTTGTTTATAGCCGTCCTAGTGGGTATGAGGCACTATTCCATTTTGGCTTTCGTTTGCATTTCCCTCATCTCTGGTAATGGTGAGCATCTTTTCATGTGTTTATTGGCCATTTGTGTATCTTCTTTGGAGAAATGTCCCTTCATATTTTTAACTACATTACTTGTCTTTGTACTATTGAATTATGAGATTTCTGTATATTTTCTAAATAGAAATTCCTTATCAGATATAATTTGCCAATATTTTCTCCCATTCTGCGAGTTGCCTTTTCACTTTCTTCATAGTGACCTTTGAAGCACAAATTTTAAATTTTGGTAAAATCCAATTTATTCTCTTTTTGTTCCGTCATTTTATCACAATTATAAATGAGGTAACCACTACCACAATCCAGATACAATCTATTCCATTGCCAAAAAGATCTCTCTTAAAGGTCACAATCCACCGAGAAGCTGCTTTTCTACCTAACATTATATTTCATTAGTCTGAGAGTCATTTATGTTTGTGTGTTCAGTTTTAATGTTTTTATTCTTTGTTCAATAGGCTGAAACAAGCCAGGGAGCTCTGGGTACACTGGCAAATGTAGTAACTTCCCTTGCCAACTTAAGTGAATCCCTTAACAATGGCGACACTTCAGAAATCCAGCCAGAAGACCAGTCTGCAAGTGAGATCACCCGGTATGCCCCTGTGAGGATCGAGGTGGCCATCCTGATATTTACACAGTTGTATTGTGTTTAATCACAGATTATAAAATTATCACAATGACCCTACACTCAGTCTTATCTTATTTCAAATTTTAACTATGGAAATGTGAACTCCTTTATATTATATGACAGAAAGCCATCAAAACTGCTTTTCATTCCAGACAATGAAAAAGGAAATTGAATAACCCAATGGGAGCAGGAAAAGAAAAAACCTTTCAGTGGGCAGATGTTACTTGTATTCATCACTGTTTTTTGTGACTGAATTTTAATAGTTCATCCACTTTCCTACTTCTTCTTTATCCTGTTTTTCCAGGGAGTGAGCTTAGAACTTAGAACTGCTAGGATAGATTGATATTAGCCAGAGTAGCATTAGCTGTCCCCAGATATCCATAACTGGTGAGGATACATCTTCTCTGCAGCTTGTGGTTCTTGCATTTTGCTCCTTTCACAAAGAGCCAACTAATTTTGCCCATCTGCCAAGCCAGTCAGGTGAATAGCTGGAATGAAAGCACTCTAGTCCTGTGTTCATTTGCAATCTGATAGTAAAACTAAACTCTAGGTCCAGAGAAAACAGGGTAAGATTTGATTTAGGTCAAATTCTGATTTGACCACTTACTACATAGGTGGTCTTGGAAAAGTTATTTGACATATCTAAGCCCAGTTTTCATATCGATAAAATGGAGAGAAGTCCTACCTTAGTTAGTAGTTGTGATAAATAGAAATTATTTGTGGAAATAAATAGTTTACAGGTTGGTGCTGAGATAATTAGACAATAAATAGAAGTGTATCCCTTCCTTCAGCAGGTATATTTAATTATCTTTTCCCCATTCCATTGTTTTTCTAAATTATATATCAACCAAAACCCTGTTCACGCTAAAAGCAGTAGATTCACAAGACTTGCTTCATTTTTGCTCACAGGGCATTCGATACCTTAGCTAAAGCGCTTAATACCACAGACAGCTCCTCGCCACCAAGCCTGACAGACGGGATAGACACCAGTGGAGGAGGAAGTATCCACGTCATTAGCAGAGACCAGTCAACACCCATCATTGAAGTTGAAGGCCCCCTCCTTTCAGACACACATGTCACCTTTAAGGTGAGTGCTTTCAGTCTAGCCCATGCCCCCAGCTGTGCCAGCCTGTTGGAAGGCAAGCTCTATACTAGAGCTGATTTGCAGTTTTAGAATCAAATCTTGAGTGAGCTCATTTTCACATTGTGGTGTTTGACATCATGGCTTCAAGCAGGATTTTCTACTCTAGAACAGTTTTCCAATCCTAAAGGCTTTCACTCTTTCTCTGCTCACAGTGTCCTTAGGTCCTGAAGGTAACCCTGAGGCAGGGGTAGCCCATCATCACTAGGGCTGTTGTTGTCTTGATCTGTCTCTCTCACGAACCCTGTCTGGTGAGGGCTAACAGCTGGCTCAGTGCCTTTCTGCCTTCCGATGACTGCCTGTCTCCAGCACAAGCACAGACAGACATTTGTGTCTCCTCTCTGCTTAGTAGAATCCTCTGTATAAAATTTCAACAAGAAGATCAGCTTTCACTCCCCACCATTGGTCCCAACCCTGTAGAGCCACAGAAATAAATCCGAAGTGTTATTATGTCCTTGTAAAATCTTCCCCACTATCTCATTCATTGGCCTCACTTTTTCTGCAGGACACACTCAGGGCCCCTGAAGCCTCAATCTCTAGATCTCCAGTCTGAACCTTTTTGTCCCTGCAATATTCCTTGCTAAAGAGCTCTCTCTAGTCATTTAGGGGAATTAGGGTCTTGCCCATAGTTGCCCCAGGGTACCCAGGATACAGGTCACATAGTGGGATTCTAGCTTCAGAGGCTTTGGAGCCTCTTCTAGACAGAGGAACTCCTGCAGCCCAGCCTGACATTATTATCATGGGATTTCATGCTCCTACCATAGTGGGCCTCTGCTCACCACTCACTTACCATTACCTTGACACCACCTACCATGACGTTAACTCCTGTTCAACTTGACTTAATTTAGACTTGAGACTCAAAATGGAATTGCCTTAGGACAGCTAACCATTTAGTTCAAGCAAGAGTTGAAAAGTATGTCTCTGTATGGGTGAGGAGGAATGTCCCTCTCAGGCCTATTGATTGCATTCCAAGGGCCACAGACCCTAATTCATTGGGCAAGGAAGCAGGGGAGAGTCCTTGCAAGGCCCCTGCTGCAGGGACACACTTTACTAAAGATGGGTCTACACAGACTTTTCAAAATCAGAGGCAGTGTCTCTGCCTGCCACTATTGTTGAAAGGTGTCAGGAGTGCATGTTGACAGACAAAGCCATCCACCTGCCCCATGTCACCTCTGGTACCGTGTGCTCCCTCTTCCCAGCTGACGATGCCCAGCCCGATGCCAGAGTACCTCAATGTGCACTACATCTGCGAGTCTGCATCCCGCCTACTTTTCCTCTCGATGCACTGGGCTAGGTCAATCCCAGCCTTTCAGGCACTTGGGTAAGTGGCCTTTTTTTCTTAGGTGAGTATCCTTGGATAAGGATATTTTCTCGGAATGATCTAGATCACTGAGGGTCCTTCCAGTTTGACCGTTTCTGTGACCCTTTCAAGTGACCCCAAGTTTCTTCTTAAATAGATTCAGTGGACTGGTAGTAGGTGACCCTGGTTGTAAAATCAGCAGTGTTCTTTAAACCTTATTGAAACTCCTGCATGTGCTGGGATGTAGTGCTAGTTGTTGGAATGGAGTGGAAGGGAAGGTAGGAGTTGGTCCCTGGCATTGTGGCACTTCTAACCCAGTGTGCTGACACCAGGTGTGACTTGCAGTCTAACCCAGTCTGGGAACTGTTACTGCATCCTTGACAAGACAAGGAACATGAGTCAGAATGTGAATCAACCATGTTATCACACACAGGGCATCGACCTTCAGCCTCCACCAGCCTCGGACCTTATTGCTCACCAGCACAAGAACAGCACTGATCCTAGTATTGTCTCTGCAGGATGTCCCTTCTTCGGTCTCACTTACTGTGTGTGTCATATTTATCCTGCGGATCCCAATACCAGCCTTGCCGCTATGCTGAGGGCTATGCAGGAAGATACATGCTGCCATTGTGTCTTTCAGGTGGCTCACAGTCTAGTTGGGAGAGCCACATAAAAATGGAAATAAAATGACAGTTACTTCACATTACAAAGGCAGTATATGGAAAAGAGCAGAATGGAAGGCCAGGTTGTCCAGTAGCTTAGACCACTGGCTTTGGGGCAGGCAGTCATGGGTTTTATATCACAAGAGTAGCACTTACCGTGTGACCTTCACCTCTTTAAGCTTCCAATTTCCTCATCAAGATCCTTGCAAGGGTTTAAGGTTTTTAAAACTCTTAGCCCTGTGCCTGGCACAGAGGGGACTCAGTACATGCAGAAGCATGGTGCTGATGGGTTGAGGTGGGGTGGTGTATGCCCTGAGTGACAACCAGAATGGCCACAACCCTTCTTGATAAAAGGAAGGTGGGCAGGACTGGGGTCCTCATTCTCAGGGGAGAAGCAGGCGAGCAGGGACTGCCGAATAAGTGCTGCATATCAATTAATTAACTATTGGAGTGAATGGCCTGTCCCTTGCTACCATTTAGCAAATGGTATAACACCAGGCATCCAGTTTATAACCCCAGGGTTATTAGTATTGGTAGGTTATTAAGAATTTTTAGTGTGATTAAAAAGAATGTAGTGGTTTTTTGGTTTTTGTTTTTAGGATCTCTGTGATTTTTTTTTAAATATTTTTATTGATAAACAACATACAACACAAACATTCTTAACATACGAACATTCCATACATGATGTACAATCAGTGGCTCACAGTATCATCACATAGGAGTATATTCATCACCATGATCAAATTTTAGAACATTTGCATCACTCCAGAAAAAGAAAAAATTCATACATACCATACCCCTTACCCCTCCCTCTCATTGACCACTAGTATTTCCATTTACCCAATATATTTTAACCTTTGTTTCCCCTATTTTTTTTTATACCCCTTAAACTCCCTTTCATTGTTCACTAGTATTTCAGTCTACTCAATTTGTTTTAACATTTGTTCTCCCTATTATTTATTTATTTTTAATCCATATTTTTTACTCGTCTGTCCATACTATAGATAAAAGGAGCATTAGACCCAAGGTTTTCACAATCACAGTCACATTGCAAAAGTGATGTCATTACACATTCATTTTCAAGAAACATGGCTACTGGAACACAGCTCTACAGTTTTAAGCATTTCTCTCTGGCCTCTCTAATACACCTTAAACTGAAAGGGAGATATCTATATAATGCATAAGAATAACCTCCAAGATAACCTCTCAAATCTGTTTGAAATCTCTCAGCCACTGACACTTTATTTTGTCTCATTTCTCTCTTTCCCCTTTCAGTCAAGAAGGTTTTTCTCAATCCCTTGATGCTGGGTCCCAGCTAATTCTAGAATTTCTGTCCCACGTTGCCAGGAAGGTTTACACCCCTGGGAGTCATGTCCCACATAGAGAGGGGGAGGGCAGTGAGTTTGCTTGCCATGTTGGTTGAGAGAGAGAAAAAGAGGCCTCATTTGAGCAACAAAAGAGGTTCTCTGGGGGGTGGCTCTTAAGCCTAATTTTAAGTAGGCTTTGTTTCATATGATCAAACCCCAAGATTGAGGGCTTGGCCTATTGATTTGGTTGTCCCCATTGCTTGTGAGAATATCAGAAATTCTCCAATTGGGGAAGTTGAATTTTTCCCCTTTCTCACCATTCCCCCAAGGGGTCTTTGCAAATATTTATTCACTGTTCATATCACTCCGGGATTTATTGGGGCATCACACTGGACAAAATCCCATGCCCTATTCAAGGTTCCATGTACTTATGATGTTCAATTAACCTGTTATATTAGGAAATGCATTAGTCAAAATATAAATTTTGCTCCAAATAAAGACTGTAGTGTTTTTATTTGGAACCTTCTCCACAGGGTTTCTTAGCCCGGGCCAAACATTGAAAGACTTTTTTTTTTTTTTTTTTTTTTTTAAAAAGCAATCTGCAACATTTAAAGTGGTTTCGACTATATTTTACATAATATTCATAAGATTGTGTTCGGGGTCATGATCACAGTAAAATACTAGGTGTGCATTTGAGGTGTGGGAATGGCCCTCTCAAGTAGCCCTGTGACTGGGCTTAACCTGGCCTAGGCCATTCTTGGATAGAAGGAAACATCCTTTTTAAGACATACTGAACTCTTGGGCCAGTTGGAGGCATGGTGTATCTGTGGGCTTCTGAGAATTATGATGTATTGTTTTGCAGTATGTCAGCCATGTCAGGGCAGAGCTGAAAACAGACTTGGCTGGGCTCTTCCTCCCTGCATCAATCCCAGCTGCAGTCCAGTATCAGCCTCTCTTCCTGAACAGAGCCAAGCCAAGACTACTGGGAATTTAGAAGTTTGGAGCAAATGACAGTTTGGCCACACCTGTTAAGATTTCTCAATACTAATGTATTAAGAATTTTTTAAAGAGAATGGATAGTTCATCAGAGGAAGTTTAGTTAAGCTTCCTCTGAATTTTGCCTTTGGGATTTTTTTTGGAGAACAATCCTGAACATACCGTAGTCCTCCTGCAAATGCTTGCTAAAATCTCCTTGTTTGGGGAATGCTGGGACTTGGTGCATGTCCTCACATCCTTAGGGAAGTGCCAGCCCATACCCACACCCACTCTGATCTCTGTGTCTGCAGACAGGACTGCAACACCAGCTTGGTGCGAGCCTGCTGGAATGAGCTCTTCACCCTTGGCCTGGCCCAGTGTGCCCAGGTCATGAGCCTCTCCACCATCCTGGCCGCCATTGTCAACCACCTGCAGAACAGTATCCAGGAAGGTAGGGCCCAGGGAGGTGGGGGTGGAGTGTGGCTTGGTCCAGCTTATACCCATGGAGCAGAGCCCAGCTGTGATGGGAGGCCCAGGCTAAAGGCACATCTGCCAACAAGGCAGACACCATGAACAGATTGGCCAGCCCAGTATCTTCAGCAATCACAGCCTGAGCTGGGGCACAAGCCTGGATCATTCAATCTCCGTTTTACCTCACCCCAGCTACTCCCCTGGGAATGAACGAATAACTCTTCTCTAGTAAGATCTGTGACAGCCATCTAAGCTTTGATGGCAAAAACACTGTATCAGGAATATGAAATAGGAACAGAAAATCTCTCCATGCATTTCATGAGGACCATTAGTGAGCAGCCCACGATTTCAGATAATATATAAAGTCTTGGTAAACGGAAAAATGTTTTTGAAATCTGAGTGCCTAAAACTATTGCAGTTACATTGAAATTGAATTGCATTTTAGTTTGAGTGTTACAGATATTTGATATCTAGGAATGTGAGTTATCTATTCCCACCTTTGTTTTTCTAGTTATTTCCTTGGAATATTTAGGTAAGGGTTATTTTTATTTTAAAAAAAATGATCATAACATTTTATTTAATTCCAGTAAAAATTGTTCACAAATGAGGTTTTGTTTGTTTTTTTTAACTGAATACTATTACCTTCAGCAATGTATTGCCAGGAGGATTAAATGAGATATAAAATTATTTCAACAAATATAAAATACCAACATTTAGCTTTCAGGCCAGCAAACATTTATTACGCGCTTGCAGAGCCTTTGAAAACCTCACTATTTGTAGGGAGTGACTCCTGAGTCTTGCGCAGAGAATGAGAGGAATCAGCAAGGTGTGTCTATAAGGCAAGGGACTACGTGGAGTTGGGTCAGGTCAGGGAGGTTCTCTGGTCTAGGGGTTTCGTCACTGAGGCAAAATATATATAATGGAACAGAATTTGGGTACCTGTTTACATGAGGAGACAGGCGTTGGATTGACAAGAGTTGATAGTTTTCTTCCTATCAAAGACATTAATTGTCTTTAACAACATTCAGAATTGTCACTTCACCCTCGTCCAGAAAATGAGCCTCTTGGCCATCTCAAGAAGCTGGTTTTGTTGTTCATATTAGTCTTTCTGAGCGGATCTGTGATGTTGGTTTCTAGATAAACTCTCTGGTGACCGGATAAAGCAAGTCATGGAACACATCTGGAAGCTGCAGGAGTTCTGTAACAGTATGGCGAAGCTGGATATAGACGGCTATGAGTATGCATACCTTAAAGCTATAGTTCTCTTTAGCCCCGGTAAGATATGTGGTGGTGACTCATGACAGTTTTCCACCTGTGTCTACTGAAATTTCTGAACATGAACGTGTTGTCAAGTCTTCAGCGGTGTAGCACCCTGCCAGATTGTGTGTAAACAAATGCTCTCATAATAGGTGTACTTTGATAGCTAATAGAAATTCTTTTAAATCCTTGCCTTTAAAACCCCCAAAATTTAAAACTGTAGTGCCTGGTAGCTTCGTACATCACACAGATTAAATTTGTATCCTAAATTCACCCATTGGCCAAACCAGATTACCATATACAGAGACCATACAGTGTCTTTTTTTCTTTTTTTTGTTGTTCTTTACCAGTTTTCAGGCCATATTAGCATATATAAACAAGTACAGATTAAAATTCCACAAGGTTACCCACAGTCTCTGCACAATTTACTAAAAGATATGAAATAGAAGAAGAGGCAGCAGGAATGTTTGTTGAAAAAATAAAAAACAGGGTTGGCCTCCCTCACAAACCTCCACAGCAGTCACTCAGGCTGACGGCTGTCCTCCTCAGTTGCTGGGATTTAACACCACTAACCCATCCCTCCCTCACTGCCCCCCCCTCACAGACAACAAAATATCTAATAAAAATGGGAGAAATTATGTGATTAAATATGTAGAAAGCAAATGACAATTTATAATATGTGTTGGCAATAAAAGCTTGTGTTTTCTAGAGGAGTGAGGAGCCTGATGTCCAGAATATACCGGTGGGGCTGCTTAGGCTGCTGCATCCAATACACGAGAGCTCCCGACTCACATCCCCAATTGGAAATCTCTAGGCCTAGAGGAAAACGCAATGTTCTAACAAGAACATCCAAACTGCATGAGACTTCAGAGTTCAGTGCAGTATACTTGAGGAGCTTATTAGAAGTTTGATGAAAAATAAGTTCTACAAAGTCTGCAAGTGAGGCTTTCTGAATGTAGATGGAAATTTGAGGACTCTTTTCTACTTTCAGATCATCCAGGTTTGACCAGCACAAGCCAGATTGAAAAATTTCAGGAAAAAGCACAGATGGAGTTGCAGGACTATGTTCAGAAAACCTACTCAGAAGATACCTACCGGTGAGACACACGGGCATGTACTTTTGCTTAGGGTAGGAAAGAGTGTGCCTGGGCCAGTGGTTTTAAATATAAAAAATGTTAGCCTGGGTGGTGCAGTGGTGGCTCAGTGGCAAGAATTCTTGCTTGCCTGGAGACCTAGGTTCGATTCCCAAAGCCTGCCCATTCCTTATAGCTTTGTAGAGCCTCCGTTTGATCAGCTTTTAATTGTCTCATTTTAGAGGTGGTAACAGCATGAAAAGTACTACGTGAGTATCAGGAATACCAGGCCCATTTCAGAGTTGCTGTGTAAACTTTAGGCAAGACCTTAGATTTCTTCCCTTTAATCTGTGGGGTTGGATTTGATGCTATGTGATTTCTTCTTGGGCTGACATCATGCAAGAGGTTTGAGCTTTCTTGGAGATTCCTTTTGTCCAGAGCAGTTTTAAAGATCTACCCCTCTGTTCAACATCACTCAGGAGGCAGAGTTAGAGTACTTGACAGAAAAGTTTTCAGTGACAGAAACAAAGTCTGACCCTATAAAGGAGTCGGTGAGTTATATGCAATGATAATTTTGTCCTCATATAAACTAATGAAGAAGTCCCTTTATTTATAATAGTATTATTTATAAAGAATGGGCAGCAAAAGTATACATATAAATTAGTCTTTCTTATGCGGAGTTGGCAAAATGACAGTCTAAGGAGATGCATGGCCCTGCCTACCCCACAGTTCATGGCACCAGTGCAGACCTTGGTCTGTAGGTGCCTCATGGAGTGGGGATGCCCCAGGCGCCCCGGGGAATAATTTCTCTGGTAGGATTGGGGCAAGAGGAAGGCTGTAGCTGGCCTTGCTGCCCAAATGCAGCTTTTGTAAAAAGTATTAGCTGTTTTCTGCTGGAATTTAGTATAATTTCAGCCTCAATATATATATAGAATGAGACTATCAAGTAATGCCACTGTTGTGTTGATTTGAGATACTCATACCCAGGATTTGTATATCCAGCTAGACCCACAGGTAAGTTGTCCCCTGCAGAGGCCACAGACCTACTCTCACAGCACTTGTGACCAAAAGATGACCAGAAATGCCCCCCATCCGCCCGGGCTGCTTGCAGAGACATGCACTCCAGAATCATCTTAATGTCAGCAGCTCTTGGGCCTTTGAAAGTTGATGTAATATTTCTGAAAAAAACATCAGTCACTCTTTGTCTGGTTGGGGGACCTGGCTATACAAACCAGGTGATTTGGGGCCAGAAGAGATAAAGGAAGCTTTCTTACAGGATTCAGAAACTCACCCAAAGAGACACTTCCCAAAGAAAAGGTCCTAGACTGTTTTACATCCTGTTTATCCATTCGTTTTTTAATCTTTCCCATCCCTATGCCTTTTGTGTAATTGCTTGTTCCTCCTGCAATACCCTCCCCACCCTTTGCATCTCTGCTGGTAGAAACCTCAGCCAGCCTATAAGGCCCGGTTGAGAGGTCCCATGCTCCCAGAAGCCCACCTGAGCTGACCTTTCTGACCTGAGAGCCTTCAGCTGTTTTGCCCCTTGGGTCTGTGGGTGGTACCCTCACACCCATGTGTGCCCCACATGATTAACGCACACTGCTCAGGTTGTGAGTGGATTGATGGTTCTGACATGCCACTTGAGTAATATTAATACATTTTTCCCTTTTTAAAAATAACAAAATGGGTTTGATTCCCAGTCCATGCACTTCCCAAAAAAACAAACACACAAGCAAAACAAACAAAAATTAAACAAAATGGTGTTGCAGTAACAGGATACTCACATGGAAAAATAATGAGATCTGACCCCGCCATATAGCATACCAAAAAAAGAAAAAAAAAGTTCACTGTAGAAATAAATAAAACATTCTGGAATGAAAAAGGAAAAAGAAAGCTTTTAACTCAGTGAAAATACCCCTATGTAGAGATGTCTACTGTTAACATTTGTATATTTACTTCCAGAAATTGTTTCATGTACTTACATGTAATTGGAATCCTAAAATACAAAAGGCTAAGTTTCTTTTCACTTAATATATAGTGAACATATATATTCTTCATTTTCCATGGCCAAAGAGCTGCTGTTATCTTTTGAGCATTTCCCTGCTAATGAAAATTGTTCCCAGCATGGGACCATTATAAACAACACTCAGTAGAATCTTCGCACACACTGCTTTCTGCAGTTTTCCAGTGGTTTCTCTGGGATTGACTCCTGGATTCAGAATGACCAGATCACACGGGATGCTTCAAATACAGTGTGTCCTGCTACCTTCCAGGACAGGGTCATGGAGTGCCCTTCCAACTAGGTTTCTTTGATATGAAAATAATTTCATTGCTTTATTTTTAATTATAATATTAAATGAACACTGGACATTAAATACAGAAAAAGATTTATTCAGTGAAATGGCTGCAAATCCCAAACCCAGGGGCCTGCCACTAGCATTCTGGTGACCATCCTTCAAACATGTGCATTATATACATGTGTGGACACCAGAGATCATTCTGTGCTTGCTGCTTCACAGCAGACTCTTGAAAGTTTTATTCAGCAGTATGTCATGGATGTCTTTCCATGTCAGTGAGTATAAATCTTTCTTATCCTTTTTAATTTAAATATAGCATCCTGTTAAATGGAGACACCACACTTCATTTTAACCTAATCCCTACTGTGGATTTCCAGGTTTGGGTTTGGTTTGGTTTGGTTTGGTTTTGGTGGGGTTGAAGAGTTTTCTAAACCACAGTGAAGGGAATATATTTGTATGTACATATCGACACACACTCGTTTGATTTTTTTTCTTATGATAAATTCCTACAGAAAAACTGTTGAAATCAGAAAAACAAGGGTAGGTCGTGGGTCTGTTTGGCTTATTTCTGGGCAGTTCCGACGGGCCCTGGGGCCTGTCCAGGGCTGCGCCTACAGGGCAGTGAGCAGCTTCCTCTCCCTGTCTCACAGATTGGCCCGGATTCTCGTCCGCCTACCGGCGCTCAGACTCATGAGCTCCAACATAACAGAAGAACTTTTTTTCACTGGTCTCATTGGCAATGTTTCAATAGACAGCATAATTCCTTACATCCTCAAGATGGAGACGGCAGAGTATAATGGCCAGATCACTGGAGCCAGTCTATAGTGCCCACCACGCACTTGCTGAGAGCAGAAGAATCCTCCCAGAACCACTCAGATACCAAGAGAATAAAAGTAGTGGTATTTTGGTATGTGCAAATATTTCCAGTATGTTAGCCATTTCCTACCTGGTTTCTTCTTTTGTGTTAATCCCTGACAATAGCATCTAAAAGACTAGTAGGATCCTTTCCTGCCATAAGATACATGTAATGCCTTTTGATGAAGCACCTGATTTTGGAGCAGTCTTTTAACTCAATTTGTATTTAGAAATTCTCAAAGGGCAAAAAAAAAATTTTATAATGTCAGAGACTAGTATTAAAGAAAACTAAGAGAACCTAAGAGAACAGTATGTGTGTATATATATTAAAAATGTCCTTGGAATTAATAGCTACTAATTACCAGGGTAATAATATTAGCACTTTGTAAGCACTTCTTGTCAATGTGTAATGTTAGCAACATCTTGCCTGTGGGCAGGGCAAATGGAAAACTGTATATGTCTTTTGCCGAAATGCTAATGATTTCTGTGAAAACTCATTAGGGTACAGGAGACAATCATTTATGTTTAAGAAAAGATGGCATCATTCCTAATTTTATGCACATATTGGTGGTGGTGAGCCAAATTCCTACGAACGAATGAAAACGTGGCTTCTTTGCAGCATGCAGTAAGTGGAAGTCTGGTTGTAGCACAATCAGTGACCCAAACCAAAAGCTTCCAGCCAGAGTTGATGCTAGGAAGGTTCCCTGCTCTATGGTGGGTGTATGCAGACTCCTCAGGAACCTGGTTCTCTTCTGATGACTGGTTCTCAGAACTGGATGGCAAGTCCATCAGAGATGAACTGCCAAACAAGACATGCACTCTGGCTACTGAAAACATCCCCAAAACTCTGCTGCCAGTCATGGCACATGGACCTTCTGACCAAAAAGCACCAGGTGGGGATTTTGAACGTATTTCCTGAATGCGATTTGGGGTGGCTGCATGTTGGTCAGAGAGAGGAGTGTGGCCTCCTTGGAGTGAGGGTCCCCTTCCTAAGGTTTTCATTCACAATGCTTCTTTGAGAAGGGCCTATGTTCCTGCAGTTGAGTTGAAAGAGAGTGGTTGATTGGGGCTGTGCAGGATCTCATGCCTGGCCAGGATGGTCAAGATCTGAAGCCAAAGGGAAGGTTTCATGAGAACTTTTCCCTATTGACCTTAAAACATCAGGGTTTTTCAAAATGTCCCCAGAGTCAGCATCTCTGTTGACAGGGCTTTTAATGGTACTGGCACACCATGCACTTTGGTTCCCCCAGGCGTGTGCCAGCACACAACCCCTGGGGCATTTTAAATGGTGGGTGCAGAAGCAGCCTCCTGCTCCTTAAACAGCCCTCAATTCCCAAGGTTATATTTTTTTCTCTTCATAAATTATAGCAACTGTAATTTACAGCAACAGAATATAAGTATAAGGAAGCTTTAAGTAGAGTAACCATGGATTCCCATGGATATGAATAAGAAGCAAGTATTTCCTGTTAGGGAAAAGTGGAAAAGTGGCATGTCAAGATTGGGTCAAGTACTTTGCATTTTCTTTTTGTATTGCTGAGATCACAAAAATAGATCCCATAAGGTTAAATATGTGCCTCTTGAACCTTCAGATCAAATGATGTCTAGAAAGATCCCAGTTTACCCTCCTCCCTCACAGGCACTCTCTGGCAGAGGCACAGTGTCTAGGTTGATGCCTCATGTGGCCCAAGCTGCAGACAGTACTGGGGTGGGGGTAGGAGGCTGGTGCCAGGCAAGCCAACCTCAGAAGCCCCTATGATGCCGTGTTAGACAAGCTGAAAGCTGCCACAGATTTAAGGCAAAAATGGGATGCTTTACCCTAAAATAAGTGTTAGCACCTTATGAAAGTCATTGTTAGTGGGGGTTAAGTGGGAACACTATCTCCAACTTTTAAATTCCCACTTGAATTTAATTATATAATTTATGGTTCATGCCTTGGAAGCAAGTTTTGTAGAATAGTGGGGAGTGACCATTATAAAATTATGGAAAGGATTTAATTTTGACAGCTTAAAGTAATTTTTAGTTTTCTGACTCTGAAATGTATTGAATTTCACAATTAAAACTATTAGTTGGTCAAGACAATGTAGTTAGGTTGGGTCTGTTTCATTTCTGCTTGCAAAAGATTTTGGTAGAGGGCATTTTGAAACACATTTATGCACCCTATACAAAGTACTGTCTATTTTTCTGTTCTTATGATTTTTTAATATAAGTATGTCTACTAATCATGTAGTAATTCCCTAGGAATATATGTTGTTTCATCTTCACACCAGCCTACGCCACTTTGGCCAGACCTGAGGAGTCCTGTGTTCACTGCTGTAGACTCAAATTACCATTAGATAATGGGGCAGCTTAGCCAAGACCTAGCCTGGGGTCCCCAGGATGCTACTATTTAGATATGATGAGAACAAAAGATAATAACCAACAGGAAGACAACAAACACTTGAACAGGAAGGTGCCAAGCTCCAGCAAGATAGCCCTAGAGGAAATAGGAGTCAACTTGGAAAGTTGCTCACTAGAACCTGGTCCTGTCCCTTGCATTGCTTTGCTGGTCGTAGCTGATTCTAGTGGACCATCTGGGTTTTGGACTCTCTCTCATTAACTTCCCATATCCTCTTGGCCTTACTGTTGAAGTGGTCTTTTCCTTTTTGGGCCTATGACTTGCAGGTTTATTCCATCTCTTGGTTGGTTGGTTGGTTTTTGTTTCCCCACCCTGCACCCCCGTTTGGTCAAACTGGTTAACAAAAGTTAACTCCAAAATTAAGAATCATTAAAATGACTCCAACCAACCACGTGGGCTCCAGCTTCCAAAAGGCTTTAAGGTGCCTCTGTTAATAATTTGTCAAATTATAGATTTAGTGACATGAGATCAGCCCTCTACCCGCAGAATCCCAAGTGAACTAAGTCAGGATGGGGAGTTGCTGCCATGCATCTCTCTCCAATCCCCTTCTACTGGCCCTTGGGCTCCCTCTTAGCTAGGAAGGTGGGGAAGACACAAGAGTTCATTTTTGTGGTTAAGTGGGCCCTTTTCTGGACATAGCTCAGATAATCCTGAATTATGAAATTTGTGGAATTCATTACCGATAAGCATAAGACAGGACCGGAAACAAAAAAAAAAAAGGCCAAATTATCTAAGTAAATACTTTTCAAATTATTCCTCAAAAGTAGTTTTAAGGAAGTATGGTCCCTACCATCCTTTGATTTGAAATTTATATGTACGTGTGTGTTAGGGGGTTATATTATTTATTGTCTAATCTTTGTAATGAGGCTGAAGTTTGAAGTTCTTTTGTTGTTTAGGTTTTTATATTTAATTCAGATGGAGACACTTGTTTTAAGACACATTACATAATTGCCCTTAAGCAGGGACTGTTTTTCAGATTGTCAGTGTCAGTATTAAATGTGAACTCTACTCGGAGACAGCTGGGCACCAGCCAGGGGGAGGACTTTGAGCCCACCTGGCCTTGGGCTCCTTAACATTGCGGAGGCTCATCAATCAAGCATAGGTTGATATCCACACTACATGCATGCTAAGCTGATCTGCTGGCTTTCATAGGGAGCCAAGAAATTATAAGGACTCTAGGTATATCTAGTGCTTCTACTCTGGGAGGAGAAAAAAAAAGTCCTAATCCTGTGGGGAATTTCCACTAGAACCATTTTGCTCACAGACTCCTCTGGCCATAGAATTGGCAGCTCATGGCCAGTGTGTATGGATTCAGGTTCCAGATTGTAATTTGGGAGTGTGTTGCCCACCTTCTTTGTGTGTACCAGAGTCATAGACGACACTTCAACCGCTCTAAAAGTTCAGGCCGTGAAAAGTATCATCTAACAGCCATGTTTCTCCAGTGTGGGGAAGGGGGCAGCACCCCTTAGATACTGGAAACATCTCAGCAGACAGAACACTTAAGATGAATTCCACATGCTTCTTTTTGTCCAACTTCCATTCTCTAGCTTATGAGACATTTTGAAAATGTATTAATCTTGATGTAATTTTTGAAAGCTAACCCCTAATAGAGACAGGTTTGGTTTGGGTCTTTTGTATGCAGGGTTCTGGACTTCTTCATTGCGTGCCTCCTGCCAGCGTGCACTTCTGCGTATCCAGCCCTGGGTTCCTTTGGCACTTGTGCGTGTACAGATTTATAGGCTTGTATGCCTGAACGAATGTACATGTGTTTATACCTTCTATGTACAGTGTATATAGTATTTATGTATATATAGATGTATATTATATGTATAGACATGTAGCCACATATCCAAACTTTCCTTGTTTTAAAGAGAGTCTATGATAGAGAGTTGTTCATCTAAATTGATATGGATATTTCAAGGTCCCTCAACAGGGGAGAGTAGCTAGTGGTTTTCTTAACTCCATTTTCCTTTGGGTAAGCCAGACTGGGAAGGGCCATGATAATCAGTTAAAAGATATGAATCTCCACTCTGTCGGTAAAAATTCCAGACAGAAAAGGTTCTGGCAGGGTTACCTTTCTCTAATCTCTAGCTTCATACAAGGGCTAGGAAGCTAGAAAGGAGCTCATTCTAATGTCCAAAAGTAGGTGGTGATTTTTAACCTACTTTCACATATCTACTTATGGCTTAACTGGAAAGAAGTTGGTAGTTAAAGCCACTGCCTTCCCAAGTCACTCAGAGCCATGGCCAGTGGTCCAGAGACAGGTCTGGTGGGCAGAGTTCCAGAACAGTCTGTCAGTGATCCTGATTCCTAAATGTGATAGCAATTTTCCACTTTTCCTCTACGGCCAGTCAGCAAGAGGTGGGCACTGTCCTGTGACTTAAACAAAAATTCTTGCCTAACACCAGTTGAAAAATACAACCTACCAAATATTCTTTAAAAATAAGCATGAATGTTGATGAGATTAACTTTTGTGGCATGTAAGCTACAAATCTATTCATTAAATTACTTTGCTAAATGTCAGCAAGTGAATGAAATCCACTGACCTCACTCCTTTCTGTAAATTATTTAAAATTTTTGGATAATTAATATGGATATGTGTGCCCTTTAAGCTACAGATGCCAAATTTTTCTGGTCCCCCACCCCCTTAATCGGGTTTTAAAAACTGAGAACCGGGCAGGCCATGGTGACTCAGCAGGCAGAGTTCTCACCTGCCATGCTGCAGACCCAGGTTCAATTCCCGGTGCCTGCCCATGTAGAGGGCGGGGGACACTGAGAACCACCGCTCAGGAGACAGTGCTCAACCCAGCAGTAGCTCCTCTTGGCCAGGTTGGAGTGTTGAAAGCTGGCCTGCTGAAAGAAAGCCCTCAGTAACCGTAAGAACTCACATAACACACAGGTTGCTTTTTTTCTTTTTAAAAATAATCTATTGAAATATTTGAAAACACTTCATGAGACCACAGTACTCAGTGCCTTTTGTGAGGTGGTAGGTCACTTAGCCTTCAGTTTTTGATGTAGAAAGGTTCTGCTGTCTCACTGGACTGCTCAACCTTTCACATTATCGACTGTCACGACAATCACACTTTACTGAAGGTGGCTTTCCAGTTAAAGTACAAATGGAAACCTGACAGTCTCAAATTAATCTTTAAACATTTCTCTTTGGAGCTACTTAATAGCATTCCAAAAATAATTAAACTGAGTTTTAAAAATATATGTATCTCATGAGGGACAGAGAAATATGATATTTTTCTTCAATACCCAGCTATACTTGCCAGTTCCAAAGCCAATAATTTTAAAGTCTCAGTATTTATACATATATATAGCAGAAAAAAAAACGTTCAGCAACATTTATCACTCCATTTTACAGACTGTTCAAGTTTGTTTAATATTTGGATAATACTTGGAAGTAGACTTTGTTAAAAATGGTTTTTCTTTAGGCAAGTATATAATCAGCTATCATTTTAATGACCACAGCATTCATGGATTCAAGTGCTGCTGCCACAGAAAACTCAAGTGCTGGAATATTTTTCTACAGTTTCTGTTCTCCGAATCGTCTTGTAAACAAACCAGTGTTCAACTAGTTTTATAACTGAAAAACTGCACATTTTCATAGTACAAACGGTGGTTTTTACTTGTAGTTTGGATCTGTTAAAATGTAGCTGTATTATCAGCCCTTTAAAAAGACATCTGCTAAAGGAAAATTCGGATGTTAGATTTTTGGGGGACCGTTTCTGTAACTTCTCTCACAATACAGAAAATATTGTTTATGCCATTACATTTTAGTTCCAGGTTTAAAACCTGTTGAAAGCTGTAGCTTTCCACAGCTGTCCCCCCACCCCTTGCTGTAAAATCAGCTTTGTATATGTGATGATGGCATTTAAAAAATAGCATGTTCTTTTTAAACTCGATTTTATATCTAATCAGTGTCTTCAGTCTTGAAGAATTTGCATTGTTGTGTTTGTATATAGAGTATTGCAGTGCATGAATTAGCTTTATGCATTTTATTAAATGCTGTTTCAATGTGGCATTATTGTTGTGGCTTAATCCTACTACCTAAATGAGGTTTATACTATTAAAAGTGAATTTAAAGACTAATGTGTCCTGCTCATCATTTCTCATTACTGCTGATATCCAGAGATACCCAGAGCACTGGCATTGGAACTCAGCCATCAGTGGAGATGAAATCATCCTGGGAGCCTTGTCTGTACCCCTTTTCCTTAAACTTCACCCTCATTCAAAGGAGTTAGCCCTTGATGGTCCACCGACTTATGTAATATCTTTAAGGGAAAACTCGCAGGACAACCTCTCCGTCTGCACTGGCAGGCAGCTCCTTGGTGCGGAGACAGGACACACACAGTGAGGAAGCAGAGCAGCACCGCGCCAGGCCTGAAAGTCCTCTTGGCCTCTCATGATACTGTACACTGTCCAGGGTAAAATGTGTTCTTAAAAGTTCTAGACAGTGGAAAGAACTTACTCACCCTGAAATCATTTTACAGATGAGAATTCTGAGGTCCAGAGTCACATTCATGACAGAACCACTGGCAACCAAATAGTTCTCGGTGGCTCTGCCAGGTAGTACCTCAAAAGAAAAAGTTGGTCACCTCAAAGAAACTAGGCTGAAAACCATCTGATGATCACTGCTTTAGAAAATAAAACTAAAAGTGTCTGTTATGTAATCTTCATAACGTCTTCTCTACTAACTTTTTCCCGTTCTACATGGTTTTTAAAAATTTATATTGTGGTAAAATACAACAAAAAAACTATTTTAACTATTTTAAATGGACAGTTGACATTAATTACATTGACAGAACAGGATAACTTTAACCACTATTTCCAGACTCTTCGTCATCCCAATCCAACATTCAATACTCATTTGGTAGTAACTCCCCATTCCCCACCCCCACCCCCAGTAAGCACTATTTTGCTGTTTCTGAATTTACTTATTCTAAATATTTCTTGTAAAAGAAATCACACAGTATTTGCCCTTTTGTGACTGGCTTATTTCACTCAAATCTTCAGGGTTCATCAATGTTGTCGTATACATCAGGACTTCATTCCTTTTTACAGGTGAATAATATTCCATCGTATGTATATATCACATTTTGTTTATCCATTCATTGGTTAATGGACACTTGGGCTGCTTCCACCTTTTGGCAATTGTGACTAATGCTGATGTGAACACCTGTGTGCGAATACTTGTTCGAGTCCTTGGGATTAAGCCTAGGAGTGGAATTTCCAGGTCATATGGCGGTAGTTCTAACTCTCTGAGGAACCACCAAACTTGACCACAGTGGCTGCACCATTTTACACTCCCACCAACAATATGTAAAGGCTCCCATTTCTCCACATTCTCTCCAACTATTATTTTCACTTTCCTTAACAATAAGACACTCAGTGTGAGGTAGTAGTTTTCATTGGCATTTCTTTAATGGCTCTGAAATTAAGCATTTTTTCATGTTATACTTCCATTTGAATATCTTCTTTGGAGAAATATTCAAATCCTTGGCCTATTTTTTAATTAGGTTGTCTTTGTTTTTGAATTGTAGGAGTTCTTTATATATTCTGGATTCAAAATTGTTTTGGTCAGAATTCTCCAGGGAAACAGAATCATAGTAAATGCCCAGTTCACCTTCGGATGGGCATGCAGCTTTCTGGGGCCCTGTGGACCACGGTGGGGAGGAAGACTTCCTCTTTCTAAAAGCCCTGGCAGCCAAGCAGCAAGCCCAGGCAGCTGGGGCCCAGGTCAAGTCTGCAGTGGAAGCTGTGCAGCGTAACCTGCACCCACAGGAGTGATTACAAAGGAAGATATATTTTCGTACTTAGTAAGATGGTGATGAGGGAGGACACCAACATGTTGGATTTCAATTGAACACTCCTTGGACGCCTCCAATCATTCTAAGAGACATCAGACCCACACAGCCACCTTCCCCTCCAGCCCCAGCTGTTCACCCTGAACACCCACCAGATCTGAGTCAACTCACGGGGAACTAAATGTTAGTATCAAATGTAAAAGAACCCAAATTTGCCCAATTTAACAAAATAGCCACCAACATTTATATAAAACACGTTCTAGTTTCACATCATCCTTGGCTAATTATCCCATGTACCCAGTACTGCCTTTATTCCCATTTTACAGAAATGGAAACACCTGAAGGGCTCTCAGGACTTGGCCTAGGCTCCTGACAGCAGAGTGATGAAGAGCTCCACTTGTTCTACTTCTAAGCCCCACGATCCTTTTTAATTTTCCCACTGCCTTGCTGCATAAGGTAGTCGTCTTGACTGAATATCACTGGTCTGTTGTCCAGCTGGCCCTTCACTTTTCTCAAAGTGGCCAAAGGGGACCCGACTATGTATCTTGAAGGCAGAAACCAGCCTAGCATAAGCAGCAGAGATAGCGGTATATATGAGGACAGAAACACTAGAAGGCAGTAACACATCAGACCCTTCTCCAAACCTTACCAAAGGTTTGGTGAACCCAGGCAGCTAACTGGGCAGCCTCCAGATACCATACCTCAGGGGAGGTGCCAACCTACCTGCGAGAGCACAGTGGGCAGCAGGGACCAGTGTGGCTGACCCACCACTGGGCACCTCCCTCAGTGGGGCTGGAGCCCCTCAATCCCTGTCACATCCATAGCCAGGCCTCTCAAAACAGCTTTCGTTCAAAATGTTGCCTTTGGATTTCTGAAATCACCAAGGCCTGAATGGTGGGCATCACTGACAGCCACAGACAGGGCAGCTTGAAATTTCTCCAGAGCAGGGTCTGGAAGAAGACGTGAGGCCAATGGAGACCAAGAAAGGGTAGAAGGACGAAGAGCACCAGCAAGCTGTGGCCTCACATCCAGCCCGTCCCGGAGCCCTTTCCTCACCCAGGCCTTCCTCCCTTGGCCTAGAAGACCAGATACCATGTTGCTGGAGTGATTAAGAAATGTTTTATTGACATGATGTGGCAGGAATATTCATTCACAGCTCAGCGGCAGATATTCTTCCCCCTTTCCTTTTATACCAGTGGTAAAGGGGCTCTTGATGTTGCAAAGAGACTTGCAGAGTCTCTTTAGAAACAGAAACGGGATTCCCTGTGACCAAGACAGGTCCTTAGTAATCTCTCCTCTGGCCGGAAAGACACAATCACCTCAGCCCGTCAGGCCCCAGCACCCTCAGCCCTCATCACTGGCTTTCAGGGTTGCGTTATACTTCCCCCTCATCTCTTTGGGTAATGGTACCAGGCCAGGGCAGGGCACCTGCCCTTCCACCTCACAAATGCACTCCCGCAGGCAATACTTCCGGGGCCCAAAGTGGGCTGGGTGAGAGAGCTGCTTTTTCTCCTGCTCCTCTTTCTTGAGGGTTTCCCTGCCGAAGAGCACAAATAGCAATAAAACATGAGCAACATGACTGAACCTTGAAAGAACGAATTCCTCAGCCAAGTGAACCCCCTCTGGGCCCAGAAGCCCCAGTCTCATCTGTCTTGTAACCTGCTTCTCAATCCCAAAGCCTAACATGCCCTCTTGGCCTCCCAAAGGACGAGGCATCAGGAAGGCCTTCTGCATGAAACATGTGTTACATGCTCCAAGGAAATGGTCAATAGGAAGCAGAATCAGGGCTAAAAACGCAGGGCACAGGTCAGCCCTCAGGGCCAACCGTCGGGATGAACCACCCCAGGATAAGGAGCTCTGGGGGTGCCCCCCATGTAGCTTCTTGAAGAGAATTCCTTGATTTCCTTCTTTTTCCTTGTCTCCTTCCATTCATGGAAAGAAATGGGATGGGTCAGAAGGACTGATGGTTAGCCACCTGCCAACTCCCGGTGGGGGGGGAGGGCAGATTCCCCCAGGGAGGAGCGTTAGCAGCTACACAGCATTCATTGTTTTGGCTATATCACAGCTTCCCATCAAACCAGAAAGGAGGGATGACCTTTACCGGACATTACAGCTGAGGGTTGGTCAGAGCTCACACATGTGCTGAACAGCTGAGCCATGGCCCTGTGCTTAATGTCTGCACATCGCTGCCAGACATGCAGCCTCTCTACCGCTCCCAGCACACCCCCATTTTCCCTCTCAAACCCACTAGACTAACAAGTTTGCTCCGTTCCAGGTAAAACCCAGCAACTCACTCATTCTTCCCCATGATTTTTCTGATGTGCTCCATGATCTCCTTACTGGTCTTGGTCTCCACGTCCACCAGGACCTGCTCCCCAGAATCTGGAAACAGGAAGCACACGTGAGAAGAAAAGCTGAGAGCGCAGTAGTATACGCCCTGGCCTCAAAAGGTTGAGATTTAGGATTAGATTTTAGTAGCAGAAACTCTTTAACAATAAAATTAAAATATTTGTTTACATAACCCGTAACACTACCCCTCATTTGCCCATTTTTAGACAGAAGAGATGAACTTAAGATGCTACAACAGCATACTATTTTAATGAAAAGAATGTTCACAGGTAGGTTATGAGGTTCTATTTTACAGGTATTAAGGTAGCAATTCCCCAAAACTGCTCTGAAGATATGGTGTAATCCCTACCGAAATTCCAGCAACCCTCAACCCCCAATCAGGGCTCCACCCCTCACGGAACTTTTGAACAACCAGCAGGAACAGGCAGAACGTCAGTCTCAAAGCACCAGAAAACAGTTAAAGGTCCTAAGTGACAGAGCAAGCATAAATCAAGAAAAAGTCCACTTAAAAATGGTTAGAGAAAAGGCAGGCAAAAGTGGCTCAGTGGCAGAGCCAGAGACCCGAGTTCAATTCCCAGAGCCTGCCCATGCCAAAAAACAAAAGGTAAGAGAAAAGAGAGAGATTGCGGGAAGGTGGCAGAAGAGAAAGCTCCAGGAATCAGTCCCTTCATCAAAGCAACTACCAATCTGACAGAAGCTGTATAAATCAACCACTTTGAAACCTAGAGTCTACAAGAACACTTTGCAGCATCCAGGGAGGAGCAGAAGGAAGAGGCTGGTAAACTGTGATAAAGACAACTCTCGGCACTCAAGAAAATCTCTCATATCATTAGCAGAATACAAACTTAAGAGATAAGCCAAGGACTAAATCCCAGAGTGAACACTTTCAAATATTAAAATATACAGTGTGGAGAGAGTACGGAAATGGTGACGTAGCGAGGTGTGAAGTTTAGTTCATCCTCCAGAACAGCTACTAAAACAGCCAGAACAGTAGTACAGAACTGGGGCCATGTCAGTGACCAGACACACAGTGTACCCCAGTCTGGACCAGCTGGACCACCAACGAGCCCCCCCAGAACCATGATTCCCCCAAACCACCTGAGCCGGCATCCCTCCCCTCCCCGACAGGCTGCTCGCCAGAGGGGAAAGGAAAGGAACATTACTAGGAGCAGGGGCTGAGCACAACTGAGCTCCAATTGTGGAATTAATTCACAAATTCTGCTACTAAAAATAGGTCCCCAGCTCAGCTGAACCTTGTCAAAGCGAAGGTTGCTGATTTTTGCCCCAGTGCTGAGGGGGTAAGGCTGATGGAAAAAGAAAAGAAAAACACAGGTTTTTTGGATTGGATAGTACATAATACTTGAAAAGGTCTGGGCCCTGAAGGAGAGGAGGGGGCACATAGGATCTGAAGATACACAGAGCAACGTACCAACTTGTGCTCTTGATTGGCCAACCTAAGGAACGGAGGTCCTGCTCTGACAAGGCTTCTTCTCTCTCTTTTTTTGTGGCTGTGTTTCTACGACGTGACTGCCTCTGGATTCAGCGGTAGGGCTTCTCAGGCTGCAACTGCCCCAGGCACAGGCAGAAACAAGCTCGTTTGAGGGCTTCTCTGGAGCCTGTGCCTTCCCCAGGGGAGGGGTGAAGCCCAACTCAGATGGAATCCCTCCCTTAAGGAATTCAGACACCAGAGTTTGGAAAATTGAAGCGATTAAAGCCAGCCTACAGCCTTTCCTCTGTCTCCACTATGCCCTCAGCAGGGAGAGTCTGCTGAAGTTAAAGGTACAGCATCATCTTATGCTTGTGGGACCTGCAGGCAGACAAGCACCACATACTGGGCAGGAAAAGAAAAATACAGAGTCCAGAGACCTCACAGGAAAGTCTTTCAACCTGCTGGGTCTCACCCTCAGGGAAAACCGACGCAGGTGACTCTTTCCTCCTGATAGGAGGCCAATTTGGTCTGGGAAAATCCGGCTGGGATCTATAATACCTAAGTAGACCCTCCTAAGGGTGGGGGGTGGGGGAAGGTACCATACAAGCAGGGCAAGAAACAAGAAAACAAAAACTGAAGAATTCTCCTCTGTTAAACAAAACTTAAGCTAGAGGTCCAGAAAAAACTGAACTGAATGTCAAACAACAGATAAACAACAAATTCATCCAACAAGAAAACCCTAGGTAAAAGAAGTTAAAGCACTCTCCAGAATAAACTAATTAAGGTAATTAAATGCCTGGATGCCAGCAAAAAATAACAAATCACACTAGGAAAACTGAAGATATGACTCAGTCAAAGGAACTAACCCACAATTCAAATGGGATACAGGAGCTGAAACAGTTGATTCAGAATATACGAACAGACATGGAAAACCTCATCAAAACCCAAATCAATGAATTGAGGAAGGATATAAAGAAGGCAAGGAATGAACAAAAAGAAGAAATCGAAAGTCTGAAAAAAAAAATCACAGAACTTATGCACAGTAGAAGACATGAAAAAAGAAAAACAATGGAAACCTACTATGGTAGATTTCGAGAGACAGAACATAGGATTAGTGACCTGGAGGACAGAACACCTGAAATCTGGCAATAAAAAAACTTAGGGAAAAAAATGGAAAAATATAAGCAGGGACTTAGGGAATTGAAAGACAATATGAAGCACACGAATATACATGTTGTGGGTGTCCCAAAAGGAGAAGCCAAGGGAAAAGAAGGAGAAAAACTAATGGAGGAAATTATCACTGAAAATTTCCAAACTCTTATGAAAGACTTAAAATTACAGATCCAAGAAGTGCAGCATACCCCAAAGAGAATAGATCCAAATAGACGTACTCCAAGACACTTACTAATCAGAATGTCGGAGGTCAAAGAGAAAGAGAGAATCTTGAAAGAGGCAAGAGAAAAGCAATCCATCACATACTAGGGAAGCCCAATAAGAATGCGTAGATTTCTCAGTAGAAACCATGGAGGCAAGAAGACAGTGGGATGATACATTTAAATTAGTAAAAGAGAAAAACTGCCAACCAAGAATTCTATATCCAGAAAAATTGTCCTTCAAAAATGAGGTTCAAACATTTTCAGACAAAAAAATCACTGAGAGAATTTATGACCAAGAGACCAGCCCTGCAAGAAATACTAAAGGGAGGACTAGAGACAGATACGAAAAGACAAAAGAGAGAGGTGTGCAGAAGAGTGTAGAAAGGAAGACTATTAGTAAAGGTAAAAAGAAGGAAAATTAGATATCACATATAAATTCCAAAAGGCAAAATGGCAGAAAAAAGTACTACCCATGCAGTAATACCAGTAAATGTTAATGGATTAAACTCCTCAGTCAAAAGACATAGACTGGCAGAATGGATTAAAAAACAGGACCCAGAGGAGGGGGCCGAGATGGCGGCTTAGTAAGGTGCATGCGTCTTAGTTCCTTCTCCAGAACAACTACTAAATAACCAAAAATAGTACAGAACAGCTCCCGGAACCACGACAGAGACTGGACACACAGCGTACCCCAGTCTGGACTGGCTGGACCCGCTGCGAGACTCTGTTGCAGTGAGCTTCCCGAGTGGCGCGTGATTTCCCGGGTCATGGTGGCTGGCGGCGCCCCTCCCTCCCTCCATCCCGGACCGGCTGGGAATCTCCGATCAGCGAATTTCCCAAGCCACAGCGGCCGGCGATGGGCGCCCCTCCCCCACAGGCGGCTACCCAGAGGGAAAGGAAAAGAGTCTCCAACAGTAGTGGGGACTGAGTCCAACCAAACACCAATAGTGGTGTTAATGGACAAATTCTGACTACTTGAAGTAGGCCCCCAGCTCAGGGGAAACTGATCAAGGCAAAGTCGCCTATTGAGCTAACTAAAAAAGAGGAATGGGGGCAAAACAGAGCCTTCTGCGGCTGTTTCTACGGAGGCTTGGTTACCTCTGGGCTCAGTGCCAGGATTACACAAGTTGCAACTGCCCCAAACGCAGAAACAGGCTGCTTTCAGGGCTCTCTACCACCTGAACCTTCCCCAGGGGAGGGGTGAAACGCAACTCAGGTGGAATCCCTCTCTCAAGGAATTCAGATCTCAGGACTTCGCAATTTGAAGCCATTAAAACCAGCCTACAACCTTTCCTCTGTCTCCACCACACACCCAGCAGGGAGAGCCTTCCAAAGTTAAAGGAGCCACAATATCTTTTCCTGGTGGGACCAGCAGACAGACAAAACCACATACTGGGCAGGATAAGAAAAACAGACCCCAGAGACTTCACAGGAAAGTCTTTCAACCTGCTGGGTCTCACACTCAGAGAAATCTGATTAAATGTCCAGACGCCAGCAAAAAATAACAAATCACACCAGGAAAATTGAAGATATGGCCCAGTCAAAGGAACAAACCAATAGTTCAAATGAGATACAGGAGCTGAGACAACTAATTCTGAATATATGAACAGAAATGGAAAACCTCTTCAAAAACCAAATCAATAAATTGAGGGAGGACATGAAGAAGGCAAGGGATGAACAAAAAGAAGAAATGGAAGGTCTGAAAAAACAAATCACAGAACTTATGGGAATGAAAGAAACAGTAGAAGAGATGAAAAAAAAAAACAATGGAAACCTACAATGGTAGATTTCAAGAGACAGAGGTTAGGATTAGTGAACTGGAGGATGGAACATCTGAAATCCAAAAAGAAACAGAAGCTATAGGGAAAAGAATGGAAAAATTTGAACAGGGGCTCAGGGAATTGAATGATAATGTGAAGCGCAAAATATACGTGTTGTGGGTGTCCCAGAAGGAGAAGAGAAGGGAAAAGGAGGAGAAAAATTAACGGAAGAAATTATCACTGAAAATTTCCCAACTCTTATGAAAGACCTAAAATTACACATCGAAGAAGTGCAGCGCACCCCAAAGAGAATAGATCCCAATAGGCTTTCTCCAAGACACTTATTAGTTAGAATGTCAGAGGTCAAAGAGAAAGAGAGGATCTTGAAAGCAGCAAGAGAAAAACAATCCATCACATACAAGGGAAACCCAATACGACTATGTGTAGATTTCTCAGCAGAAACCATGGAGGCAAGAAGACAGTGGGATGATATATTTAAATTACTAATGAGAAAAACTGCCAACCAAGAATTCTATACCCAGCAAAATTGTCCTTCAAAAATGAGGGAGAAATTAAAACATTTTCAGACAAAATGTCACTGAGAGAATTTGTGACCAAGAGACCAGCTCTGCAAGAAATACTAAAGGGAGCACTAGAGTCAGATACGAAAAGACAGAAGAGAGAGGTATGGAGAAGAGTGCAGAAAGAAGGAAAATTAGATATGATATATATAATACAAAAGGCAAAATGGTAGAGGAAAGTATTACCAAACAGTAATAACACTAAATGTTAATGGACTGAATTCTCCAATCAAAAAACATAGACTGGCAGAATGGATTAAAAAACAGGATCCTTCTATATGCTGTCTACAGGAAACACATCTTAGACCCAAAGACAAACATAGGTTGAAAGTGAAAGGTTGGGAAAAGATATTTCATGCAAATAACAACCAGAAAAGAGCAGGAGTAGCTATACTAATATCCAACAAATTAGACTTCAAATGTAAAACAGTTAAAAGAGACAAAAAAGGATACTATCTACTAATAAAAGGAACAATTAAACAAGACATAACAATCATAAATATTTACGCACCGAATCAGAATGCCCCAAAACACGTCAGGAATACACTACAGATACTGAAAAGGGAAATAGACATATCTACCATAATATTTGGAGACTTCATTCCCCACTCTCATCAATGGACAGAACATATAGACAGAGGATCAATAAAGAAACAGAGAATTTGAATACTACCATAAATGAGCTAGACTTAACAGACATTTATAAGACATTACATCCCACAACAGCAGGATACACCTTTTTCTCAAGTGCTCATGAATCATTCTCAAAGACATACCATATGCTGGGTCACAAAGCAAGTCTCGACAAATTTAAAAGATTGAAATCATACACAACACTTTCTCAGATCATAAAGGAATGAAGCTGGAAATCAATAATAGGTAGAGTGCCAGAAAATTGACAAATATGTGGAGGCTCAACAACACACTCTTAAACAACCAGTGGGTCAAGGAAGAAATTACAAGAGAAATTAGTAAATATCTCGAGGCGAATGAAAATGAAAACACAATATATCAAAATCTATGGGACGCAGCAAGGCAGTGCTAAGAGGGAAATTTATTGCCCTAGATGCCTAAATCAAAAAAGAAGAAAGGGCAAAAATTCGGGAATTAACTGTCCACTTGGAAGAACTGGAGAGAGAACAGCAAACTAACCCGAAAGCAAGCAAAAGGAAAGAAATAACAAAGATTAGAGCAGAAATAAATGAAATTGAGAACATGAAAACAATAGAGAAAATCAATAAGACCAGAAGTTGGTTCTATGAGAAAACCAACAAGATGGATGGGCCCTTAGCAAGACTGACAAAAAGAAGAAGAGAGAGGACGCAAATAAATAAGATCAGAAATGGAAGAGGAGACATAACCACTGACCTCACAGAAATAAAGGAGGTAATAACAGGATACTATGAACAACTTTACGCTAATAAATACAACAATGTAGATGAAATGGACAAGTTCTTAGAAAGGCATGAACAACCAACTTTGACTCAAGAAGAAATAGATGACCTCAACAAACCAATCACAAGTAAAGAAATCGAATCAGTCATTCAAAAGCTTCCCAAAAAGAAAAGTCCAGGACCAGACGGCTTCACATGTGAATTCTACCAAACATTCCAGAAAGAATTAGTACCAACCCTGCTCAAACTCTTCAAAAATTCGAAGTGGAGGGAAAGCTACCTAATTCATTCTATGAAGCCAACATCACCCTCATACCAAAACCAGGCAAAGATATTACAAAAAAAGAAAACTACAGACCAATCTCTCTAATGACTATAGATGCAAAAATCCTCAATAAAATTCTAGCAAATCAAATCCAACAACACATTAAAAGAATTATACATCATGACCAAGTAGGATTCATCCCAGGTATGCAAGGATGGTTCAACATAAGAAAATCAATTAATGGAATACACCATATCAACAAATCAAAGCAGAAAAATCACATGATCATCTCAATGGATGCAGAGAAGGCATTTGACAAGATTCAACATCCTTTCCTGTTGAAAACACTTCAAAAGATAGGAATACAAGGGAACTTCCTTAAAATGATAGAGGGAATATATGAAAAACCCACAGCTAATATCATCCTCAATGGGGAAAAATTGAAAACTTTCCCCCTAAGATCAGGAACAAGACAAGGATGTCCATTATCACGACTGTTATTCAACATCGTGCTGGAGGTTCTAGCCAGAGCAATTAGACAAGAAAAAGAAATACAAGGCATCAAAATTGGAAAGGAAGAAGTAAAACTATCACTGTTTGCAGATGATATGATACTATACATCGAAAACCCTGAAAAATCCACAGCAAAACTACTAGAGCTAATAAACGAGTACAGCAAAGTAGCAGGTTACTATATCAACATTCAAAAATCTGTAGTGTTTCTATACAATAGCAATGAACAAGCTGAGGGGGAAATCAAGAAATGAATTCCATTTACAATTGCAACTAAAAGAATAAAATACTTAGGAATAAATTTAACTAAAGAGACAAAAGACCTATACAAAGAAAACTGCAAAAAACTTAAAAGAAATCACAGAAGACCTAAATGGATGGAAGGGCATACCATGTTCATGGATTGGAAGACTAAATATAGTTAAGATGTCAATTCTACCTAAATTGATTTACAGATTCAACGCAATACCAACCAAAATCCCAACAACTTATTTTTCAGAAATAGAAAAACCAATAAGCAAATTTATCTGGAAGGGCAGGGTGCCCCGAATTGCTAAAAGTATCTTGAGGAAAAAAAAACGAAGCTGGAGGTCTCACGCTGCCGGACTTTAAGGCATATCATGAAGCCACAGTGGTCAAAACAGCATGGTACTGGCGTTAAGATAGATATATCGACCAACGGAATCGAATAGAGTGCTCAGATATAGACCCTCTCATCTATGAACATTTGATCTTTGATAAGGCAGTCAAGCCAACTCACCTGGGACAGAACAGTCTCTTCAACAAATGGTGCCTAGAGAAGTGGATATCCATATGCAAAAGAATGAAAGAGGACCCGTATCTCACACCCTATACAAAAGTTAACTCAAAATGGATCAAAGATCTAAACATTAGGTCTAAGACCATAAAACTGTTAGAGGAAAATGTAGGGAGATATCTTATGAGTCTTACAATTGGAGGCAGTTTTATGGACCTTAAACCTAAAGCAAGAGCACTGAAGAAAGAAAGAAAGAAATGGGAGCTCCTCAAAATTAAGCACTTTTGTGCATCAAAGAACTTCATCAAGAAAGTAGAAAGACAGCCTACACAATGGGAGACAATATTTGGAAACGACATATCAGATAAAGGGCTAGTATCCAGAATTTATAAAGAGATTGTTCAACTCAAACACAAAAAGACAGCCAATCCAATTACAAAATGGGAAAAAGACTTGAACAGACACTTCTCAGAAGAGGAAATACAAATGGCCAAAACGCACATGAAGAGATGCTCAATGTCCCTGGCCATTAGAGAAATGCAAATCAAAACCACAATGACATATCATCTCACACCTACCAGAAGGGCCATTATCAACAAAACAGAAAATGACAAGTGCTGGAGAGGATGCAGAGAAAGAGGCACACTTATCCACTGTTGGTGGGAATGTCAAAGGGTGCAACCACTGTGGAAGGCAGTTTGGCGGTTCCTCAAAAAGCTGAATATAGAATTGCCATACGACCCAGCAATACCATTGCTGGGAATCTACTCAAAGGACTTAAGGGCAAAGACACAAACGGACATTTGCACACCAATGTTTATAACAGCATTATTTACAATTGCAAAGAGACGGAAACAGCCAAAATGTCCATCAACAGACGAGTGGCTAAACAAACTGTGGTATATACATACGATGGAATATTATGCAGCTTTAAGACAGGATAAACTTATGAAGCATGTAATAACATGGATGGACCTAGAGAACATTATGCTGAGTGAGTCTAGCCAAAAACTAAAGGACAAATACTGTATGGTCCCACTGATGTGAACCGACATTCGAGAGTAAACTTGGAATATGTCATTGGTAACAGAGTCCAGCAGGAGTTAGAAACAGGGTAAGATAATGGGTAATTGGAGCTGAAGGGATACAGACTGTGCAGCAGGACTAGACACAAAAACTCTAAAATGGACAACACAATAATACCTAATTGTAAAGTAATCATGTTAAAACACTGAATGAAGCTGCATCTGAGCTATAGGTTTTTTTTTGTTGTTGTTGTTTTGTTTTTTGTTTGTTTTTGTCTGTCTGGTTGTTTTTTTGTTTGTTTTTACTATTATTATTACTTTTATTTTTTTTCTCTATACTAACATTCTATCTTTTTCTGTTGTGTTGCTAGTTCTTCTAAACCGATGCAAATGTACTAAGAAACAATGATCATGCATCTATGTGATGATGTTAAGAATTACTGATTACATATATAGAATGGTATGATTTCTAAATTATGGGTTAATTTGTTTTTTTTTCCATTAATTAATAAAAATAAATAAATAAATAAATTTTTTTAAAAAGCTGAAAAAGAAAGAAAGAAAGAGGGAGAGAGAGAAAAAATGGACAGGAAAAAAAAGAAAATTTTCCATTGAGATGATTGCTAAAATAGAAGTAATAACAAGGTGCTGTGTATAGCAATTTACATCTGGTAAATCATGTTCACATATATATATATAATTTATTTAAATTATGTCTATTTAAATAAACAGATATTTAAAAAAAAAAAAGAAAGAATAGGCAGGGAACCAATAAAGCCAAAGCACTGACCCCATCTTCTTACTACTGTATTGTTCTATCTTTTATACCAAGTTGCAGTCAACAGTTTTTTACTGAATGATGTATTCCATATGAAAGTTCCTGAAGTAAGTGCATTTAGAAACGTATAAGACAACAGCCAATAGGGGAGAAAAAGATCTGTTCTGGTAATGTAAGAAAGTAGTTAAGTCCTGGACAAGGAAGTACATACACACTGATATGTGTCCTCAGATCCCATCCTGCTGTGGGATATCAGGGAAGGCTTCATTGAGGAGTGAGTACCTTTTGAACTGGATCTTGAAGGTTTCCTAGGTTTAGAACTTTGGGAGATAAGGGAGAGTGGGCTTCCAAATGGTGGGAATAGACTGAGCAAAGGTTTAGAGGCCATAAGAGGGCTCAATGTCTTATGACATGTATGTTTATATTCTTATGGGAGTGGGAGACAACCAGAGGAGGAAATAGTGGGTTGGTTGGGTATTGTGATGTGGGGATGATACGGTTAGGGATTATAAGCATGGGTCAGGGAGAAGGAGATAAGATCAGAGAGACCCGGTGAATAGTGATTACTTAACTAAATAAGAGGATGAACTGCAAGTTTTCTGTCCCTGGCTGATTTTTTTTTTCCTAAATAGACTTTATGTTTTAGAGCATGTGGTAGATTAAATTATGTACTCCAGAAAAAAAACGTTTTTAGTTTTAATTCCATTCCTGTGAGTGAGAATCCATTACACATAGGATCTTTTTTTTCAACTATATTTGTTGATAAACAGCATACAAACACAAGCATTCCTAACATATGAACATTCTATACATGGTGTACAATCAGTGTCTCACAATATCATCACATAGTTGTATATTCATCACCATGATCATTTTTTAGAACATTTGCATCACTCCAGAAAAAGAAAGAAAAAACTCATACATATGGAACCCCTTACCCTCCCTCTCATTGACCACTAGTATTTCCATCTACCCAATAATATATTTTAACCTTTTTCCACTATTATTTATTTTTTTAATCCATATTCTTTATTCATCTGTCCATATCCTAGATAAAGGGAGCATCAGACACAAAGTTTTCACAATCACACAGTGACATTGTAAACGTTATATTTTCAAACAATCATTTTCAAGAAACAAGGCTACTGGAACACAGCTCTACAGTTTCAGGTACTTCCCTTTAGCCTTTCAAATATACCATAAATTGAAAAGGGATATCTGCAAATAGGATCTTTGAAGCTATTATTGTTCGTTAAGGTATGACCCAACTAAATCAGTATAGGTCTTAATCCTATTACTGGAGTCCTTAACAAGAGAAGGCCACAAAGAGAAGCCGTAAATCAGTGGGAACCTGGAAGAGAAAGGAGAGGACATTGCCATGTGAAGGGAAAGCCAAGGAACCCAAAGATTGCAGCCAGCAAGAACACTGTGGACCCCAGGAGGAAGCAAGCCTTTCGGCCTCTGAAACCATGAGCCAATAAATTCTTGTTGTTTAAGCCAACCTATTGTATGGTATTTGTCATAGCAGCCTGGAAACTAAGAATAGTTTTAGGTTTACAGAAAAAAAATATGCAAAAGGTACAGAGAGTCCCCATTAGAGGTATATTTGTTATAGCTGATATAACAATACTGGCACATTATTATTATTAACTAAAGACCATAGTTTATGTTAGGATGCATTCTTTGTATGAATTTTAACAAATGTGTAATGTCGTGTATCCACCATTACAATATCGCACAAAATAATTTAACTGCCCTAAAAATAAATGGCACTCTACCTATTCACCCTCCCACCTTTCCTCCTGAATTCCTGACAACCACTGATCTTTTTACTGTCTTTGTAATTTTGCCTTTTTCCAGAATGTCAAATAAATGGAATCAAATAATATGTAAAAAAAAAAAAAAAAAAGCTGAATATAGAATTGCCATACGACCCAGCAATACCATTCCTAGGTATCTACTCAGAGGACTTAAGGGCAAAGACACAAACGGACATTTGCACACCAATGTTTATAGCGGCATTATTTACAATTGCAAAGAGATGGAAACAGCCAAAATGTCCATCAACAGATGAGTGGCTAAACAAACTGTGGCATATACATACGATGGAATATTATGCAGCTTTAAGACAGAATAAACTTATGAAGCATGTAATAACATGGATGGACCTAGAAAACATTATGCTGAGTGAGACTAGCCAAAAACTAAAGGACAAATACTGTATGGTCCCACTGATGTGAACCGACATTAGAGAATAAACCTGGAATATGTCATTGGTAACAGAGACCATCAGGAGACAGAAATAGGGTAAGATAATGGGTAATTGGAGCTGAAGGGATACAGACTGTACAACAAGATTGGATATAAAAACTCAGAAATGGACAGCACAATACTACCTAATTATAATGTAATTATGTTAAAACACTGAATGAAGCTGCATCTGAGGTATAGTTCTTTTTTTAATTTTTTTCTCTCTATTATCGTTTTATTTCTTTTTGTTGTCTTTCTATTTCTTTTTCTAAATCGATGTAAATGTACTAAGAAATGATGAATATGCATCTATGTGATGATATTAAGAATTACTGATTGTATATGTAGAATGGAATGATTTCTAAATGTTGTGTTAGTTAATTTTTTTACTTAATAAAAAAATAAAAATAAAAAAATAAAAAAACAGGACCCATTCATATGCTGTCTCTACTCAAAGGACATGAGGGCAAGGACACAAACGGACATTTGCACACCAATGTTTATAGCAGCATTATTTACAATTACCAAGAGATGGAAACAGCCAAAATGCCCATCAACAGACGGGTGGCTAAACAAATTGTGGCATATACATATGATGGAATATTATGCAGCTGTAAGATAGAATAAAGTTATGAAGTATGTAACAACATTGATGGACCTTAAGGATATTATGCTGACTGTGATTAGCCAGAAACAAAAGGACAAATACTGTATGGTCTCACTGATATGAACTGACATTAGTGAATAACTTGGAGTATTTTGTTGGTAACAGAAACCATCAGGAGATAGAAATAGGGTAAGATATTGGGTAACTGGAGCTGAAGGGATACAGATTGTGCAACAGGGCTGAATATTAAAATTCAGAAATGGACAGCACAATACTACCTAACTATAATACAATTATGTTAAAACACTGAATGAAGCTAAATGTGAGAATGGTAGCGGGAGGAGGGCTAGGGGTATAAGTGAAATCACAAAGAAAGATAGACGATAAAGATTGAGATGGTTATAATCTAGAAATGCCTAGAGTGTACAATGATAATGACTAAATGCACAAATTTTAAAAATGTTTTTGCATGAGGAAGAACAAAGGAATGTCATTACTGCAGGGTGCCGAAAATACATGCTAATTAATATTTTAAAATTTCAACTTACTATGAGACTAAAGCAAAAAATGTTTATTTGGTACAAAATTTATATTTTGACTAGTGCATTTCCTAATATAACTTATGTAGATAGTTGCTTGAACAACATAAGTACATGGAACCTTGGGTAGGACATGAGATTTTGTTGGTTTGTCCAGAGTGATGCCCCAATGAATCCCAGAGTGATTTGATCAGTGAATGGAAAAGTATTTGCAAAGTCCCCTTTGGGGAATGGTGAGAACGGGGGAAAATTCAACCTCCACAAGTTGAATTCTTGATATTCTCAAAAGCAGTGTAGGCAACCAAAGCTATAGGCTGAGCCCCCAGTCTTGGGGTTTGTTCATATGAAACTTAACCCCACAAACAATAGGTCAAGCCTACTTAAAATTAGGCCTAAGTGTCACCCCCAAGAGAACCTCTTATGTTGCTCAGATGTGGCCTCTCTCTCCAGCTAACACAACGAGCAGTCTCACCACCCTCCCCATGTCTAAGTGGGACATAACTCCCAGGAGTGTGGCCTTCCTGGCAATGTGGGACAGAAATCCCAGAATGAGCTGAGACTCAGCATCAAGGGATTGAGAAAACCTTCTCAACCAAAAGGGGGAAGAGTGGAACAAGACAAAGTATCAATGGCTGAGAAATTCCAAGCAGAGTCGAGAGGTTATCCTGGAGTTTATTCTTACGCATTAAGGAGATATCACCTTGTTATCCAAGATGTAATGGAGAGGCTGGAGGGAACTGCCAAAAAATGTAGAGCTGTATTCCAGTAGCCATGTTTCTTGATGATGGTTGTATAATGATACAGCTTTAACAATGTGACTGTGTGATTGTGAAAACCTTCTGTCTGATGCTCCTTTTATCTACCTTGTCAACAGACGAGTAGAACATATGGAATAAGAATGAATAATAGGGGGAACAAATGCTAAAATAAATTTAGTTTGAAATGCTAGTAATCAATAAAAGAGAGTGGTAAGGGGTATGGTATGTATAAACTTATTTTTCTTTCTGTTTTCGTTTTATTCCTTTTTCTGTTGTCTTTTTATTTCTTTTTCTGAATAGATGCAAATGTTCCAAGAAATGATGATAATGAATATGCAAGTATATGAGGATATTGTGAATTAACAATTATATATGTACAACAGAATGAGCATATATAAAGAATGTTTGTGTTTCTTTCATGTAATATATTTTGTAATTAATAAAAAATTTAAAAATAAATAATGGGGGAACAAATGTTAAAATAAATTTAGTTTGAAAGGCTAGTGATCAATGAATGGGAGGGAGGGATGAGGTATACAGTATGTATAATTTATTTTTCTGTTTTCGTTTTTTATTTATTTTTCTGAATAGATACAAATGTTCCAAGAAATGATCATGATGATGATAATGCAACTATGTGATGATATTGTGAATTAATGATTATATATGTAGAACGGAATGATCAAAAGTTAGAATGCTTGCATTTGTTTGGTGTTTTTGGTATGTAAAGAATATTTAAAAATTTTTAAAAATGAGAGAGAAATTAAAACATTTTCTGACAAAAAAATCACTGAGAGAATCTGTGACCAAGAGACCAGCTCTGCAAGAAATACTAAAGGGAGCACTACAAGCAGATATGAAAAGACAGGACAGAGAGGTGTGAAGAAGAGTGTAGAAATGAAGACTATCAATAAAGGTAAAAAGAAGAAAAGTTAGATACGACATGTAAAATCCAAAAGGCAAAATGGTAGAAGAAAGTACTACCTGTAAAGTAATAACACTAAATGTTAATGGATTAAACTCTCCAATCAAAAGACACAGACTGGCAGAATGGATTAAAAAACAGGACCCATCTATATGCTGTCAAATAAACATAAGTTGAAAGTAAAAGGTTAAGAAAAGATATTTCATGCAAATAATCAGAAAAGAGCAGTAGTAGCTATACTAATATCCAACAAATTAGACTTCAAATATAAAACAGTTAAAAGAAGGACACTATGTATTAATAAAAGAAACAATTCAAAAAGAAGACACAAGAATTATAAATATTTATGCACTGAGCCAGAATGCTCCAAGATACATGAAGGAAACACTGAAAAGAGAAACAGACACATCTACCATAATAGTTGGAGACTTCAATTCCCCAAGATCATCAATGGACAGAACATCTAGACAGAGGATAATAAAGAAACAGAGAAGTTGAATAATACAATAAATGAGCTACACTTAACAGACATTTATACAACATTATACCTATTGATTTACAGATTCAATATTCAAAAAGGATATACCTTTTTCTCAAGTGCATATGGATCATTCTCAAGGATAGACCATATGCTGGGTCAGAAAGCAATTCTCAATAAATTTTAAAAGACTGAAATTATACAAAACACTTTCTCAGATCATAAAGGAATGAAGTTGGGAATCAATAATAGGCAGAGTGCCAGAAAATTCACAAATATATGGAAGCACAACAACACACTCTTAAACAACCAGTGGGTCAAGGATGAAATTACAAGAGAAATCAGTAAATATCTCAAGGCAAATGAAAATGAAAACACAACACATCAAAATTTATGGGATGCAGAAAAGGGAGGTGCTAAGAGGGAAATTTATTGCCCTAAATGCCTATATCACAAAAGAAAAAACAGCAAAAATCAAAAAATTAACTGTCCACTTGGAAGAACTAGAGAAAGAACAGCAAACTACCCCAAAGCAAGCAAAAAGAAAGAAATAATGAATATTAGAGCAGAAGTAAATGAAACTGAGAACATGAAAACAACTGAGAATATCAACAGCCAGAAAGTGGTTCTATGAGAAAAATCAGTAAGATTAATGGACCCGTAGTGAAGCCGATAAAAAGAAGAAAGAGGATGCAAATAAATAAAATCAGAAATGGAAGAGGAGACATAACCACTGACCCCACGGAAGTAATGAGAGGGTACTATAAACAACCTTATGCTAATAACCTCGGCAATGTAGATGAAATGGGACAACTTTCAAGAAATGTATGAACAACCAACACTGACAAAAAGAAAGAGATGACCTCAGCAACCCAATAATAAGTAAAGAACTTGAATCAGTCATTAAGAAGCTCCCCAAAAAGAAAAGTCCAGGACCAGATGCCTTCACATGTGAACTCTACCAAACATTCCAGTAAGAATTAGTATCAATCCTGCTCAAACTCTTCAAAAAAAACTGAAGAGGAGGGAAAGCTACCTAACTCATTCTATGAAGCCAACATCACCCTCATACCAAAGCCAGACAAAGATATTACAAAAAAAAAGAAAACTACAGATCAATCCCTCTAATGAATATAAATGCAAAATTCCTCAACAAAATTCTAGCAAATCGAATCCAGCAGCACATTTAAAGAATTATACACCATGATCAAGGAGGATTCATCCCAGGTATACAAGGATGGTTCACCATAAGAAAATCAATTAATGTAATATACCATATCAATAAATCAAAGCAGAAGAACCACATGATCATCTCGATTGATGCAGAAAAGGCATGTAACAAAATTCAACATCCTTTCCTGTTGAAAACATTTCAAAGGATAGAAATAGAAGGGAACTTCCTTAACATGATAAAGGGAGTATATGAAAAACCCACAGCTAACATCATCCTCAATGGGGAAAAACTGAAAACTTCCCCCCTAAGATCAGGAATAATACCACACTGTTATTCAACATTGTGTTGGAAGTTCTAGCCAGAGCAATTAGACAAGAAAAAATTTATAAGGCATCAAAATTGGAAAGGAAGAAATAAAAAAACTATTTGCAGACAATATGATACTATATGTTGAAAATCCTGAAAAGTCCACAGCAAAAGTACTAAAGCTAATAAATGAGTATAGTAAAGTGGCAGGTTACAAGATCAACACTCAAAAATCTGTAGTGTTTCTATACAATACTAATGAACAATCTGGGGGAAATCAAGAAACGAATTCCATCTACAATTGGAACCAAAAGAATAAAACATTTAGGAATAAATCTAACTAAAGAGACAAAAGACCTAGACAGAGAAAACTATAAGAAACTGTTAAAAGAAATCAAAGAAGACCTAAATAGATGGAAGGGCATACTGTGTTCATGGATTGGAAGACTAAATATAGTTAGGATGTGAATTCTACCTAAATTGATTTACAGATTCAATGCAATACCAATTAAAATCCCAAAATCCTACTTTTCAGAAATAGAAAAACCAATAAGCAAATTTATCTGGACGGGCAGGGTGCCCCAAATACCTAAAAGTATCCTGAGAAAGAAAAATGAAGTCGGAGGTCTCACGGTACCTGAAATTAAGGCATATTGTGAAGCTACCGTGGTCAAATCAGCATGGTACTGGCATAAAGACAGAGTTACTGACCAATGGAATCTAATAGAGTGTTCAGATATAGAACCTCTCATCTATGGACAACTGATCTTTGATAAGGCAGTCAAGCCAACTCACCTGGGACAGAACAGTCTCTTCAATAAATGGTGCCTAGAGAACTGGATATCCACATGCAAAAGAATGAAAGAGGTTCCATATCTCACACCCTATACAAAAATTAACTCAAAATGGATCAAAGACCTAAACATTAGGTCTAAGGCCATAAAACTGTTAGAAGAAAATGTAGGAAAATATCTTACAAATCTTATAATAGGAGGCGGTTTCCTAGACCTTACACCCAAAGCATGAGCACTGAAGAAAGAAAGAAAGAAATGGGAACTCCTCAAAATTAAACACTTTTGTGCATCAAAGAACTGTGTCAAGAAAGTAAAAAGACAGCCTACACAATGGGAGACTATATTTGGAAATGATATATCAGATAAAGGTCTAGTATCCAGAATATATAAAGAGATTGTTCAACTCAACAATAAAAATAGACAACCCAATTACAAAATGAGCAAAAGACTTGAACAAACAATTTTCAGAAGTGGAAATACAAATGGCCAAAAGGCACATGAAAAAATGCTCAACCTCCCTGGCTGTTAGGGAAATGCAAATCAAAACCACAATGAGATATCATCTCACACCCGTCAAAACGGCCATTATCAATAAAACCGAAAATGACAAGTGCTGGAGAGGTTGTGGAGAAAGAGACACACTTATCCACTGTTGGTGGGAATGTCAAATGGTACAACCGCTGTGGAAGGCAGTTTGGCGGGTCCTCAGGAAGCTAAGTATAGAACTGCCATATGATCCCGCAATACCATTGCTAGGTATCTATTCAGAGGGCATGAGCGCAAGGAATCAAACGGACATCTGCACACCTATGTCTATAGCACCATTATTTACAATTACCAAGAGACAGAAACAGCCAAAATGTCCATCAACAGATGAGTGGCTAAACAAGCTATGGTATATACATATGATGGAATATTATGCAGCTGTAAGACAGAATAAAGTTATGAAGTATGTAACAACATGGATAGGCCTTAAGGACATTATGCTGGGTGAAGTTAGCCAGAAACAAAAGGACAAATACTGTATGGTATTTGAACTGATATGAACTGACATTAAAGAATAAACTTGGAGAATGTCATTGGTAACAGAGACCATCAGGAGATAGAAACAGGGTAGATATTGGATAATTGGAGCTGAAGGGACACAGATTGTGCAACAGGACTGATTGTAAAAACTCAGAAATGGATAGCACAATACCGCCTAACTGTAATACAATTATGTTAGAACACTGAATGAAGCTAAATGTGAGAATGATAGAGGGAGGAGGGCTGGGGGCACAAATGAAATAAGAAAGATGGATGATAAAGACTGAGATGGTATAATCTAGAATGCCTAGAGTGTTTATAATGACTAAATATACAAATTTAAATATATTTTTGCATGAGAATGAACAAAGGAATGTCATTACTGCAGGGTGCTAAAAATAGATAGTAATTAATATTTTAAAATTTTAACTTATGTGTGAGACTAAAGCAAAAAAATGTTTGTTTGGTACAACATTTGTACTTTGACTAGTGCAATTCCTAATATAACTTAAGTGGACAGCTTAATTGAACACCATAAGTACATGGAACCTTGAGTAGGGCATAAGATTTTGTAGGTTTGTCCAATGTAATGCCCCAATAAACTCCAGGGTGATTTGAACAGTGAGTAAGAAAGAATTTGCAAAGTCCCCTTAGGGGAATGGTGAGTAGGGGAAAATTCAACTTCCCCAAGTGGAGAATTCCTGATATTCCCAGAAGTAGTGGGGACAACCAAAGCAATAGGCTGAGTCCCCAATCTTGGGGTTTGTTCAAGTGAAACTTAACCCCACAAAGGATAGGTCAAGCCTACTTAAAATTAGGCCTAAGAGCCACCCCTAAGAGAACCTCTTTTGTTGCTCAGATATGGCCTCTCTCTCCAGTCAACACAACAAGCTCACCGCCCTCCCCCTCTCTACATGGGACATGACTCCCAGGGGTGTGGACCTTCCTGGCAACATGGGACAGAAATCCTACAATGAGCTGGGACTCAGCATCAAGGGATTGAGAAAACCTTCTTGACCAAAAGGGGGTAGAGCAAAATGAGACAAATAAAGCATCAATAGCTAAGAGATTCCAAACAGAGTCAAGAGGTTATCCCGAGGTTATTCTTATGCATTAAATAGGTATCACCTTGTTAGTCAAAATGTAATGGAGAGGCTGGAGGTAACTGCCTGAAAATGTAGAGCTGTGTTCCAGTAGCCATGATTCTCAACGATGATTGTACAATGATATAGCTTTTACAATGTGACTGCGCGACTGAAAACCTTGAGTCTGATGCTATTTTTATCTACCTTATCAACAGATGAGTAAAACATATGGAATAAAAATAAATAACGTTAAAGTAAATTTAGCAGATTGAAATGCTAGTGATCAATGATAGGGAGGGGTAAGGGGTATGGAATGTATGCATTTTTTCTGTTTTCTTTTTATTTCTTTTTCTGAAATTGATGCAAATGTTCTAAGAAATGATCACGATGATGAATATGCAACTATAAGATATTGTGAATTACTGATTATATATGTAGAATGGAATGATCATATGTTAAGAATGTGTTTGTTGGGCAGGCTAAAGTGTCTCAGCAGGCAGGAGTGCTTGCCTGCGATGCCAGAGGACCTGGGTTCGATTCCTGGTGCCTGCCCATGTAAAAAAAAAAAAAAAAAAAAAAAAAAAAGAATGCACAAAAGTGTTTGTTGTTATATATATATTTTTTAATTTTCATTAAAAAAGTGGGGAAAAATGTGCAGTGTGCAACAAAATATTAGAAGACAAACAAACAGGAAATGATGGCCCATCCAAAGGATCAGGATAAAAATCAGAGAACCATCAATCAATAATCATCAAAAAGTGGTTTTGGACCACACTTTGGACTTAGTGCACACAGGCTTTAAAATAATTACCCTCAGTAACCTCAAGGAGATAAAGGAAAACACAAAGAAAGAACTAAAGTACTGCGGACAATGGTGATTGAACAATAGAGAATATCTCCAGAGAAATACTGGAGTTGAGGAACACAGTCATTGAAATGAAAAATGACGAATTTTCTAGAAGGTTCCAACAGCAGATTAGAGGTAGCAAAAGAAAGAATTAGTGAACTTGAAGACAGGACAATGAAATGACTCAAGCTGAAATACAGACAGATAAAAAATAAAAAGAATAAAAGAGCCTAAGGGACCTGTGGGACACCATCAAGTGTAACAATACACACACTATGGGTGTACCAGAAAGAGAAGCAGACAGCAAAGGGCAGAAAAAAACATACATCTAAAACTTTCCAATTTTAATGGAAGAAAGGAACCTAACAAACTCCAAACAGCATAAATTCAAAGACAATAATGCCTAGACACATAAGCAAATTTTCTGAGGTCAAGGACAAGGAAAAAAATGCTAAAAACTGAAGAAAAAAGCAATGAGCTATGTACTAGGAAATCCCAAAAAAGATTAAAGGCTGATTATTCATCAGAAACCATAGAAGCAAGAAAAGCTTTGAAATATTTAAAGTGCTGAAGAAAACAACTGTCAATCAGGAATTTTGTATTAGACAAGACTTTCAAAAAGGAGGGAAAGAATAAGACACAAGTAAACAAGTAAACAAAAACTGAGGGAATATGTCACCAGTAGACCTGCCCTATGAGCAATGTCAAGGGAAGTACATCAGTCAAAAAGGAGAGGACACTAAGACAGTGTAGATCAAAGGAGTATAAAAAAATAAAGACCTCCAGTAAAGGTAACCAACCATACGTGTAATTATAAAACCAGTATGATTGTATTGTATTTGTTATGTATCTACTTCTTGCCACACACAGAAGCTAAAATGCAAATGCGTAAAACGTATGATAAATCAGTGGTTTTGGGTTGCTGCCTGAGAACCAGAGACAGTCCAGCTCAACCGCAGCTCTTACAGGCATCTGACAATGTTGTCTCATTTAATTGAGGAGCCGGCCCCTGCACAAGTACGATGATGGTGAACAGCCTTTGCCACCTCCAGCCAGCCTCAACAGTGCCTGGGTGGAGCTTCCAATGAACAGCACCAATGGTAATGATAATGGCAATGGCAAAAATGAGGAGTTTGAACATGTCCCCTCATCATCTTCTATCCACAGTGGAGACATGGAGAAGATTCTTTTGGATGAACAACATGAATCGGGACAGAGTAGTTCAAGCGGCAGTTCTCATTGTGACAGCCTTTCCCCACAAGAAGATGGACAGATTATGTATGAGAGCAGGGACCATAGCTCTCAGTCAGAAGAAGTTGGAAAAGGAGAGAAAGGTGTTGAGGGTTTGAAGAAAAGTGTAGACTGGTTATCTGACTGGTCCAGTAAACCTGAAAACATTCCACCTAAGGAGTTCCACCTTCAGGCACCCTAAACGTTCTGCTTCCCTAAGCATGAGAAAAAGAGGGGCCATGAAGAAAGGGGGTATTTTTTCTATAGAATTTATTACGGTGTTTGTTCCATCTCTCTTCATTTCTCATGCCTGGGCTTTGGGACCAGGCATCTATATTGGAAAATGACTCAGCACACCTTCCACCAGCACCTCCTGAAGGAAAGCCCCTGGATATGTGCATGATCTGTGAACTGGTGTTATTGTCAAATTAGTTTATTTGAACTTGAGACCATTGTAAGCATGACCCAATCTACTGCCCTATTTTTACACAGCCAAGGCTCAGTAACTCTCGAAATCCAGTATTTTATTCAAACTCTGTTGAGGCATTTTCTAACTTCATTCCCTTTTTGGCCTGTAATACACTTAAGAATTTTCTAACAGAGATTAATGTTATTTAGAAATTTGCAAGGGCTTTTTCTCCCCACAAATGCCAACAGCAGGTTATAATTTTGGCAACAGTGCTTTTGTCTCCACTCAGTACCACCAGGCCCAGACCTGCATCATTCATGGCATAAAATCTTACCCTTGCAAGAGGACTACCATCCCTCCCTTACAATGAGATGAGGCTAGTAAATGATTCAAAAGTGTTGTTTTTGTTTTATCTTCAGTAAATAAGCTTCCCTAAGCTTAAATTTAATAGTTATTTAAAAAGAACACACACACACAAAAAAAGAAAAGACACAAGGAAAAAAAATATATCCTGGGCAATAAAATATTATTTCAAGCCAAAAACAAACAAACAAAAAACTGTGGTTTTGGACATACAATGTACAAAAATAAAACTTTTTAAAAAGTACAAAAATAGCTGGGGGGACAAAGGGGTACAGGAACAGTCTATGTCTACATTACTGAACTTAAATTTGTATCAAATCAAATATGACTGTTATAGATTTAGGATCTTAAATTTTAACACCACTGTACCCACAAAGAAAACACATGAAAAATATATTCAGAAAGAAATGAAAAGGGTCTTAAAATGGTATACTACACGAGCCAAATAAATTTGGAAGTAGGTATTAAGGAAAGAATTAAAGGTCGAAAATGGGCAAGACTTACAAAAACAAAATATCAAAATGGCAAAATAAAGTCCTACATTATCAGCAGTTATTTTAAATGAAAATAGATTAAATTCCTCAGTCAAAACACAGACACTGGCAGAAATGACAAAAAAAAGCATGACCAAACCATATGCTCTTTACAAGAGACTCACCTTAACTTCAAAGAGATAAAAAGGCTCAAGTGCAAGTATGTGAAAAAAAAATACAACACAAATAGTAACCAAAAGAATGCCAGGGTAGCTATATTAACATCAAATAGTTCTTTTGTTTCAAGGGTCAAAGATTACTATTTACAGACAAAGGGGTCAATTCAACAGGAAGATATAAAAACTAAAAAAATATATACAGTAAATACTGATAGATCTGAAGAAAGAAATAGATGGTTCTATATTAAAAATAGGAAATTTCAAAATAGCACTTTTAATAATGGACAGAACATCTAGACAGAAGTTCAATAAGGAAACAGAAGACTTGAACTAAACTCTAAACCAGCTAGACCTAACCGACATATTTAGAATACATCACCCAAACACATTCTTCTCTAGTACACATGGATCATCCTCCAGGGTGGACCATATATTAGGTCATGAAACTACTCTCAATGAAATAAGCAACACCAAAATCATGCAATGTATTGCCTCTGACCAAAATGGAATGAAACTAGAACTAACAGGGAGAAATGGAAAATCCAAAAATATGTGGAAATTAAACAACTTACTCTTGTTTTTTTCTTTTTTTTTTTTTTATACATGGGCAGGCACCAGGAATCGAACCTGGGTCCTCTGGCATGGCAGGCAAGCATTTTTGCCTGCTGAGCCACCGTGGCCCACCCTAAACAACTTACTCTTAACCTATGGCTTAAAGAAGAAATCACAAGGGAAATTAGGAGTTATCTTGAGGTGAATGAAAACAAAAATACAACATAGCAAAACTTATGGGGGAGCAGAAACTTATGGGATGCAAGAAAGGCAGTGCTGAGAAGGAAATGCATAGCACTGAATGCTGACATTAAAAAAGAACAATCTTAAATGAGAGACCTTACTTAAAAACTGAGGATCTAGAAAAAGAATATACTAAGCCCAATACAAACAGAAGAAAGGAAATGAAAATTAGAGAGAGAATAAATGAGAGAGAAAGAAATAATCAACAAAGAATCAATACTGATTGTTTAAAAAGATCAATAAAATTGACAACTCTTTAGCTAGATTGACAAAGAAAAAAAAAGAGAGAGAGAAAGGACACAAATAAGTGAAATCAGAAATGAAGGGAAGGACATTACTACCCAGCCCACAGGAATCTAAAAAGGACTATACAAGAGGGCATTATGAACAACAGTACACCAACAAATTTGATAACCTACATAAAATATAGGTTATCAAATAAAATGGACAAATCCTAGAAACATACACACTACATACACTGACTTAAGAAGCAACAGAAGATCTCACTCAACAAACCAATAGCAAGTAAAAAGACTGAATCAGTCATTTTCTGATCAGGGAAAAGCTCAGGCCCAGGTGTCTTTGCAGGTGAATTTTATCAAACATCCCAAGAAGAATTAACACGAGTCCTGCTCAAAGTTTTATAAAAAATTAAACTCATTTTATGAGACCAAGAAAACTAAAACCTCAAACCAAAGCTAGATAAAGACACCCCAAGAAAAGAAAACTAAAGACCAATATCCCTTATGAACATAGATGCAAAAATCCTCAACAAAATACTGGCAAAGAGAATCCAACAGCACATCAAAAGAATTACACATCATAATCAAGTGGGATTTATGTGTATACAAGAATGGTTAAACATAAGAAAATCAACGTAATACATTAATTAAAAGAACAACAACAAAAAACACGGCCATCTCAATTGATACAGAAAAGGTATCTGACAAATCCAGCACACTAGGAATAGAGGAAAGTTCCTTAACATGATAAAGGGTATCTATCCTACTTAATGGTGAAAGACTGAAAGCTTTCCCTCTCAGATCAGAAACAAGTAAAGATGCCCAAAGTCACCACTATTATGCAACACTGATTGAAAGTTCTACCCAGAGCACTTAGGCAACAAAAAGAAATAAAACACTTCCATATTGGAAAGAAAGAAGTAAAACTTTTCCTGTTTGCCAATGGCATGATCCTTACGCCGATTTCAAAGGATTTATGTACCCTAGAAAAGCTATGTTTTAATCTTAATCAATCTTGTGGAAGCAACCGTTTCTTCTAATCCCTATTCAATATTAGATATGACTCCACTCATTCCAGGTGGGTCTTGATTAGCTTACTGGAATCCTTTAAAAGAGGGAGTATTTTGGAGAAAGCTTGAGAATGATGAGAGCAGCAGAGACATCAGAACTAGAGTCCACAAGCCTTCATCACCTTTGGAGATGAAGGAGAATGCCTCTGGGGGAGCTTCATGGAGTAAGAGGCCTGGAGAGGAAGATAGCAGACTTCGCCACATTCGCCATGTGCCTTTTCAGTTAAGAGAGAAACCCTGAACTTCATTAGCCTTTCTTGAGTGAAGGTAACCTCTTGGTGCCTTCATTTGGACATTTTTTTATACATTTGCTTTAACTGGGACATTTTCTCAGTCACAGAACTGTAAACTAGCAACTTTTTAAATTCCCCCTTTTAAAAGCCATTCATTTCTGGCATACTGCATTCTGGCGGCTAGCAAATTAGCTATGTACAGAATACTATTACATTTATATACAGAATATAAAACAAATATATTTATATACAGACTATAAAAGGCAAATGTAAGTAATGTGGATAGAAATCAGTGTTTTGGGGCTCTTAATGTATACATGTAATTTGTGACAAGAATACATGAAGGGTGGGGTATAGGAAGACAGTTTGCATATACTATTGAACTGAGGTTGGTATCAAAGCAAATGAGATTATTATACATTTAGGATGTTAAACTTAAGTTTCAATTTTTACAGAGAAAATTAGAGAATAAGCAAACTCACAGAGATAGAAATTAGAGTACAGATTGCCCGGGGTCTAGGGGATGGGGAATGAGCAGTTTATTAGTCAGAGTTCTCCAGAGAAAGAAAACAGGAGACACATATTATGTAAATATTATAAGATTTGTTATAGGAACAGGCTCATGTGATTGTGGGTATCGGCAAGCCCAAATTTCTTAAGGCACATCACAAGCTGGGGTCTGCAATGAAGGTTTTCAATAAGTTCCCTGGGAGAAGCTGGCTAGCTGAAGTAGAGATAGAAATTCTTCTTTCTGACTGCTGAAGTCATCAACTCTCCTTTTACAATCTTCAACTGATTGGATGACGCTTCTTTCAATGTTAAAGAAGTCTCTTTAGTTGATTGTAGATGTAAATCAGCCGTAGATGCAATCAAATTATTTATGATTTCAATGCACAAAACATCCTCAACATATAATCTAGGAATACCTACAGTTTAAAATGACAGTGACTGAATGAACAAATTAAAAAATGTTCTTTGCATGAAAAAGAACAAAGGAATGTCAATATTGCAGGGTGTGGAAAATAGACGGTAATTGATATTTTAAAACTTCAATTTCTGTGTGAGACTAAAGCAAAAAACGTTTATTTGGCATAAAATTCATATTTTGACTAGTACATTTCCTAATATAACGTATATGGACAGGTTAATTGAACACCATAAGCACATGGAACTTTGAACAGAGCATGAGATTTTGTAGGTCTGTCCAATGTGATACCCCAATAAATCCCAGAGTGAACTGAACAGTGAACAAAGAAGTATTTGCAAACACCCCTTGACAGAATGGCAAGAAAGGGGGAAAATTCAACTTACCCATTTGGAGAATTCCTGATATTCTCACAAGCAGTGGAGACAACCAAATCTAGGTCAAACCTCAATTTTGTGGTTTATTCATATGAAACTTATCCCCGCAAAGGATAGGCTAAGCCTACTTAAGATTAGGCTTAGGTGTCACCCCCAGAGAACCTCTTTCGTTGCTCAGATGTGGCCTCTCTCTCTCTCAACAAACATGGCAAGCAAACTCACTGCCCTCCCCCACTCTACATGGGACATGTATCCCAGGGGTATAAAACTCCCTGGCACCGTGAGACAGAAATCCTAGAATGAGTTGGGACTCAGCATCAAGGGATTGAGAAAACTTTCTCTACCAAAAGGGGGAAGAGAGAAATGAGACAAAATAAAGTGAAAGTGGCTGAGAGATTTCAGAGTCGAGCGTTTATCCTGGAGGTTATTCTTACGCATTATATAGATAGCCCCTTTTTAGTTTAGTTTCAGAAGTACCTGAAACTGTACAGCTGTGTTCCAGTAGCCACGTTTCCTGAAGATGAATGTATAATGATATAGCTTTCACAATGTGACTATGTGATAATGAAAAAAAATTCTCACAGTAACAATCAGGCCAGTGCTTGCTTGACCAAACAACCAAATACCACAACCTAGCCAAGATGACACAAGAACTTAGCCATCACAGGGAGTTAATGTTTAACAGCAGTAGGGTTTCTGTGTGGGAAGATGGGGAAGTTTTAGTAAAGGAAGATGGGCATACTGCAACATTGTGAATGTGATTAATCCAGGTAAATGGTATCCTTGGGAGTGGTTGAGATGAGAAAGTTTATATATATTCCCACAATTTAACAACAACAAAAAAAAAACTAAGAGAAAATCACAATTAAATGCAATACATGATCCTGGATGGGATCCAGCAATGGAGGAGGAAAGACTCAAAGATATATTTTTTTCCAATGAGAAAATTGGAATATAGATTGCAAGCTTTATATCAATGTTAAACTGCTTGTACTTGATAACTGCACTTAAGAAAGCATATAAGTGAGTATTCTTCTTCTTGGGAAACGTACTTGGCAGTACTATTCAGTACTCAGGGAGCATGATGTACACAACCCACACTCACGTTTTTAGAAATGGATAGAGAGAATGATATGACAAATGTGACAAAAAGTTAAAATTGTAGGATCTGGGTATCTGAAGGTACAGGGATATGTTGGAGTCCTCTTTATAGGATTTACATTATTTTTGTAACTACCCTGTAAATTTGAACTTATTTTAATATAAAGTTCTTTTTAATGAAAAAAAAAAAAAAACCAGGGGAGGGGGTGCAAGGGTAGTTCAATGGTAGAATTCCCACCCACATACCAAAAAAAAAAAAAAAAACTACAATGAGATATCATTTCACACACTTTAGAATGGCTACTATTAAAAAAGAGAAAATCACAAGTGTTGGAGAGGAAGTGGAGAAAGAGGAACACTCATTCACTGCTAGTGGGAATGTAAAATGGTGCAGCCATTGTGAAAGGTAATTTGGTGGTTCCTCACAAAACTAAATACAGAATTACCATTGACCCAGCAATCCCACTTCTAGGTATGTGCCCAAAAGTTTTGAAAGCAGGGACTCAAACCAATATTTGCACATGAATGCTCACAGTGGCATTAATCACTATTGCCAAAAGATGGAAGCAACCCAAGTGTCCATCAATTGATGAACGGATAAACAAAGTGTGGTATATTCATACAATGGAGTATTATTCAGATATAAACAGTAATGAAGTTCTGATACATGCAACAACGTGGATGAACTCTGAAGACATCATGAGTAAAATAAACCAGACACAAAAGGACAAATACTGTATGACCTAATATGAAATAATTAAAATAAGTGCGCTGGTTTGAAATTGTTTTGTACCCCAGAAAAGCCATGTTCTTTTAATCCAATCTTGTGGGGGAACACCTATTGTTGGGTGGGGCATTTTGATTAGGCTGTTCCCTTAGAGATGTGACCCTACCCATTCAAGGTGGGTCTTAATCAATTACTGGAGTCCTTCAAGAGAGGGACATTCTGGAGAGGACACAGAAGTCTATAGATGCAGAAGGAAAATGACCCAGAAGATGCCAGGAGGTAAGTGAGCAGTTCAAAACCAGAAGCTGGGATAGAAGGGCCAACAGATGTCACCATGTGCCTTCCCACGTAACAGAGAAACTCCAGACGTAATCAGCCTTTCTTGAGTGATGGTATCCTCTTGCTGATGCCTTAATTTGGCCTTAGAACTGTAAATTTGTAACTTAATAAATCCCCTTTATAAAGCCAATCCCTTTCGGGTATATTGCATTCTGGCAGCAAACTGAAATACGCAAACTCATAGAGCCAGAATCTAGAATATAGCAGTTACCAAGGGACAGGGTGAGGATAAGAAAAGGGGAGTTAATACTTAATTGTACAGAGTATTGATGTCAGTTGATTTTAAAGTTTAGGTAACAGATGGTGGAGATGGTAGCACAACATTGTGAATAAAATTAACAGGTTATATATATGAATACGGCTAAAATGGGAAATTTTAGGGTGTATATATCCTACAAGAACAAAAACTTTTTTAAACCTAAGACTTTATAATATAGTGAACCCTATTACAAACAATGGACTATAGTTAATAGTTCAATTATAAAAGTATTCTTTCATGAACTGTAAAAAAATATACCACAAGAAACCTGAAAAGTGTTTATAGGGTAATATATGGGAACGCTGTATTATATGCATTATATGTGGTTGTTCAGTAAACCCACAACTTCTCTAATAAGAAAATAAATAAGCTGTAGGATCTCCTAGAGCCCTGGCTGGCCCCTCCCCCAACCCTCACTGGCTCAGCACGGAGCCAGCCCACACTCCCAATATGGATCCCTAACCCTGTTCTGAACAGAGTAACCCAAATGCAAATACTTGGAGCATGTATGTCTGGCCTAATATGTCCAGTGGTACCCTGAGGGACTCACCATCTCAAAACACGCTAACCACAGAGACCTCTCCTACACAACGCTATGGGAGAGCAGTCCAGTACAGCTGCTTGAGGCAAGGGATTTATGGTTGTAGAAAACACAGTGCAGTACCATGAGGAAACCATTTCCAAGGGAAGAAAGGATATTCAGATTCATATAAGTAGGGGAATTCCCAGGGCCAAATGTGCATGCCCAAGGGAAGATGCATGTGCAAAAATGATTAGGGCAGTCCTCACGTTGTGTACTGAAGCTGTACTCTGAAGTCCTTGTACAGAAGAGCACTCACAGGTTGGGAAACATGTTTTCATGTGTATGTGTGTGTGTGTGTGTGTGTGTGTGTGTGTGTGTGTGTGTGTGTTAGCTCCTGGCATTCAAGAAAGCTCTGTCATAACGCTTTCTGAGTTATGAGTTTTAAGAACACACACTTCAGATACTACATTCCTGCATTTAACACTTTAAAATATCAAAATTTCCAGTTTATCACAAAAGATTTAAAAATATATACTAGGAAACAAGAAGCAATGGCCCAGGCAAAGGATATGCTGAAAGCATTAGAAACCACCAATAAGGAGGATTAGACCTAGGACATTCCAGAAAACGACTTTATAATAATGGTCCTAAATATGCTCAAAGAGCTAAAGGAAAACATGGACAAAGAACTAAGGGAAACCAGGAAAATGACAGAAGAACATAGAGAGAATATCAATAGAGGAGGAAATTTTGAAGAAGAACAAAACAGAGCCGAAGACCACAGTAACAGAAATTAAAAATCTCCTAGGATGACTTACGGGAAGATGGTGGAATAGGGAGTGGCAGGGCTCCCTCCTTTCCCAATAACAGCTAATGGACAGGCAGGAAACAGTCCTAAAAGCTGTTCTGGGGCTCCAGAGACTAAGGGAGTACTGCACAGCATCCAAGAAAAAGTGGGACTAAGAGACTGAGAAACTGCATGAAAAACTGTAACTCGTGTGGCAGAGCCTCATCGCATACATTCCCCGTCCTCGAGGCAAGCAGATTCCAGATGGTCCAGTAACTGCCTGGTGGGGCTGCTGTGGACTGTGAGGACTGCAGAAGTCCCCATCACCAAGAACAGAAGGCGACACAGGCCAGTGCTGACCCAGCAAATTTAGACCACTGGCCCCACTGCTTTCACCAGCTCCAATGTTTAGATCTGCATCAGAGGCAAAAAGCCAGAGAGGAAAAAGAAAATACTGTCTTCTTAGGAATGTGGGGAATAGGCTGCTGAAGTGTGCCATCTCTAGCAGACTGGAAAGCACACTTTCAGGGAGTGGTCCAAAAAGATTCTTGGTGAAGAATGCCAACTGCTAGACAAGCCAGAAAAGCACAACATTGGAGAATTCAAATAAAAATGTTTAGGTGTCTTTCTTGACCCTCTCCTATGGCCCTCTGGAACTGGTCACCAACCCCAGAATGGACCCCTGGCACTATTTTGGCTAGGAAATACTGAAGAATCAAGAGTCAAAGAATAGCCTTAACACAAATCCAATCAATAAGCGAAACAGACTGATCTTCAGAATAATCTCATCAAGACAATCAGATGTCCCCACCCTCAAGGCAAGGATTCCAAGCTATACTAAGAAACAGTCAAAGGAACAAATTAAAAATTCGTAGGAGAGAGGTGGGACAAGACAACAATTTAGTGAGGTGTGGAATTTAGTTTGTCCTCCAGAGCAGCTAGTAAATAGCCAGGAACACTACAGAACAATTGCTGGGGCCATATCAGTGACCCGAAACACGTGTACACCAGTCTGTAGCAAGTGGACTGGCTGAGACCCCACAGAGAACTGTAAGTCCCCAAAGTCACAGAGCCCAGGACTCTTTCCCCATGGGCATCGCAGCCTGGTTACCCAAGGGGAAAGGAACAGATTTTACTAGTAGCAAGGGCTTAGCTTAACCAAGCTCCAACTGCGGAATAAACTAACTACTGAAAATAGGCTCCCAGCACAGATAAACCTGGAATAAGCACTAAGAATACTAGGAGTTGTTGACTCCATGGAGAGGGGGCAGGACTGATGGGGGAAAAGTGTCTTTTTGAGTCAGACAGCACAAATTATTGGAAAAGAGTTGGACTCCAACAAAAGGGGAGCACACAGAACCTGGAGATACAGAGAGCCATGCACCAACTTAAGTTCTTGACTGACAAACGGGGGTGGGGGAGAGACGGGCTCTAAAAAGGCTTTATTTATTTATTTGCTCCTACTTCTTAACAGCTCATTAGATAGAACTGGAAGCCTTCTCAGGCAAGGGCAGATTTAAGCTTGTTTGGGAGACAGAATAACCAGTCAGGTGAAAGGAGTTAATTCTCTAAAAGGATTTATCTTCCCCCAAGAGAAAAGTGGGACCCAGCTCAAGTGGGATCCTTCCTTCAAGGAATTCAGGCCCCGGGGGCTGGAAAACTGAAGCAATTAATGCCAACCTACAACCTCACCTCTGTTTCAACCATGCCCCCACAGGGAGTCTGCTAAAATTAAAGGCACCACATCAATTTACCCTACTGGAAAGCTGCAGACAAGCATCACATCCTGGGCTACACTCAGGGCAGGACAGGAAAAGCAGAGTCTAGAGGCTTCACAGGATAGTCTGACAATCTGCTAGGTCCACATTTGCGGAAAACTGATGCTGGTGACTCTTTCCTCCTGAGAACTGAGCCAGTCCAGTCTGAGAATATCTGACTGAGGTCTATAATACCTAAGGAGACCTTCCTAAAACTAAAGTTTAAAAAAAGGTCCATATAAGCAGGGTAAGAAAAAGAAGGCCAAGAACTGAAAAATTCTGATCAATTGAACAGAACCTATGCTAGAAGTCTAGAATAAGTTGAACTGAATGCCAAAGAACAGATGGAGAACAAAGCTATTCAGCAAGAAAACCCTAGGTAAAAGACTGAAGACAACCTTCAGAATAAACTAAAGAAATCAAATGCCTAAACACCAGTAAAAAATAACAAGTCATACTAGGAAAATCGAAGCTATGGACCAGTCAAAAGAACAAACCCACAATTCAAATGACATATAGGAGTTGAAACAACTAATTCAGGATGATCTAATAGACATGGGAAATCTCACAAAAATCAAATCAATGAGTTGAGAGAGGATATAAAGAAGACAATGGGCAAACAATAAGAACTCGAAAGTTCAAAAAGACAAATCAAGGTACAATAGAAGAGACAAAAAAAAAACAATGGAGACCTACAACAACAGATTTGAAGAGGCAGAAGAAAGGATTAGTGAACTAGAGGACTGGACATCTGAAATCCGACACACAAAAGAAAACACAGGGAAAAGAATGGACAAATATGAGCAAGGTCTCAGGGAACTGAATGACAACCTGAAGCACATAAATACACATGCCGTGGGTGTCACAGAAGGAAAAGAGAAAGAAAAAGGAGAAGAATGACTAATGGGAGTAAAAATTCACTGAAAATTTCCCATCTCTTCGGAAAGACATAAAATTACAGATCCAAGAAGTCAGTGTACCCCAAACAGAATAGATCTAAATGGACATACTCCAAGACACTTATTAATCAGAATGTCAGATGTCAAAGGGAAAGAGAATTCTGAAAGCAGCAAGAGAAAAGCAATTCATCACATACAAGGGAAGCCCAAAATGACTATATGAGGATTTCTGAGCAGAAACCATGGAGGTGAGAACACAGTGGTATGATTTGATATATTTAAGATTCTAAAAGAGAAAACCTGCCAACCAAAAATTCTATATGCAAGAAAACTGCCCTTCGAAATGGGGGGAGGTAGGTACATAGGTGGCTCAGTGGAAGAATGTTCACCTTCCATGTGGAAGACCCAGGTTCAATTCCCAGACCATGCACCACCACCACCCCCCAAAAAAAAAACAAAGAAAAAAAATGGGAAGAAACCTGTTTAAAAACAAGTGACAGGTAAGATGGTGGACCGGAGTGGAGTGAGTTCACTCCTGTCCCATGAAACAAGATAGAAGACAGGAAGAAAATGTCCAGGACTGCAGATCCCGGGGTGTGAGTAGTCTAGGATGGTGTTTAGGCAATTCTGGAGGGAAGAAGATAAGGGAAGAGTGAGTGGGTCAGGTGACAGGGATCTCCACCAGGCTGGCTGCGGTGCACCAGAGGTGCAACTGGAGGGAATTCACACTCCTCGGCTCCAGTCTGCACAGCTGTCGGCTGGGAATACCTCCCAACATGGTTGTGGTGGAAAGTGCCTACAGGGAACACAGAGGCTGGTGATTATCCACTGCAGGGCAGGCCTTGGGGTGGGGAGAGTGGTCACCCACTCGGGTATGGAAATAGCCACCTACAGTCATGGTGTGTGGCAGGCCCACCAGCGCTGCGGATCAGTTGATCAGCTGATCCCCCACATGCTGGTCAGCTCCCTGGTCCCCCAGCACAGAGGCGCTGGCTGGTGGCCCCTGGTGGAAGAGCAGCCCTGCTGAGCAGACAGACCTCAAGTCGCTCTGGTCAGGAGGGGCAGGGCTGAGGAAGGAGGAGACTCGGGCCCGCCATCTGGAGGCTAGACCTTGTAAGTGCAGATCGGGTGTGCCACACAGGGAGGGGAGAGCTTCAGGGAGAAGCCTCACAATCGCCACCTGATGGGGAGAAGCAATTAGTGCAGGCAAGCTGGCTATCTGCCTAGGTCTTTATTTCCATGTTCATTTTTTAATTTTACTCTTCTTTATATTCATTTTTATTTTCCCTCTTTTAAAGCGTATTATTTCTATACATTTTTATTAGTAATATAATTGTCCTTTTTACTTTTTTGGTTTTTATACATGTACTTTACTCATTTCGCATTTTTTACTTCACATATTTTTTACTACTCCATTTCATTTATTACTATTATTATTTTTCTCTTAAATGATCTCTCTCTCTGGTGGGCACCTAACTAACTTCACTCCCAGTATGTCCTGGGGTGTCTTCTTTTGATTCTGGTGCCTACTACTGTCGAGGTGTATTTTGTAGTGGTTCTTGTTGTGTTTCATATTTTTATTATATTACTATCTTATTTTATTATCATTATCTCTGTGTTTTGGGGTTTGTGTGTGTGTGTGCATAGGCTAGGAGTTCAGCTTGGGTCTCCTGCATGGTAGTCAGCCCTCCGCCACTGGGGTACCCATACACCCTGGCCTACCTTATAACAGGCCTTTAAGTTCAACTGTATCCCCTACATGAGATCCAAACCTTGATTGAGCAGATAATAACCAACAAATAAAGTGTAAAAGGAAACACTCAGCAAAAACTAAGGAAATACAAAACTTTAGAAGAGTGAAGGAAACCAACTTGCATAATAACCATATCGAGATAATCAAATACCCAGAACACAAAAGATAATGACAAAGCACACAAAATTCCAAGCAGAAATGGCCCAGCCAAACGACCAAATCAACATTCTAGAGGGGACACAGAATATGGAAAAATTACTCAAGGGTGTTTATAAAGAAACAGAGGATATCAGGAAGACATCAGAAGAGCATAAAGAAGAATTCAGCAGGTAAAATACAAAAATGGCAGCTCTCACAGAAATGAAAGATACAGTAAGACCAAATAAAAAATAATACTGGAGACACACAATAGCAGATTTGAAGAAGGAAAAGGAAGAATAAATGAGCTAGAAGACAGAACGATAGAAATAGAGTGCACAAAAGAACAAATGGCAAGAAAGATGGAAAAAATGCAAATGGATCGTAGGGAAATGATGGACAACAAGAGGCACAAGAATATAAGAATTACTGGTATCCCAGAAGGAGAAGAGAAGAGTAAAGGGTTGGGAAAGTTAGTTGAAAATACAATAGGAGAAAACTTTCCAACCCATATAAAAGATAAGAATATGCACAAAGAGGCCCAGTGAACTCCAAATAGAATACGTCTGAACAAGCTGACTTTAAGACAAACACTAATCAGAATGTCAGGTGTTGAAGAGAAATGGAAAGTCCTGAAAGCAGCACAAGAAAAGCAATCTATTACACACAAGGGAAAACACATAAGACTGACTTCAGACTACTCAACAGGAACCACTGAAGCAAGAAGGCAGTGGTACAGTATTTTTAAGACCCTGAATGAGAAAGGCTTTCAATCAAGAATCCTTTATCCAGCCAAGTTATCCTTCAAAATTGAAGGACAGATTAAAATCTTCAAAGACAAAGAAAGATTGAGAGAACCAGTCAACAAGAGACCAACCCTACAAGAAATACAAAAGGGAGCCCTATCAGCTGATTAAAAAAGACAGAAGAGGGAGGTCTGGAGGAGGGCACAGAATTGAAGAATATCAGTAAAGGTAATTTAAAGGAAAAGAGAGAGAGAAGGAAAATAATATACAGATCTGACAAATAAAAACTAAAGGACAAGATGGTAGAATCAAGAACTGCTTTTATAGTAATTACTTTGAATGTCAATGGACTAAATTCACCAATTAAAAGATACACACCATTTTGATAGAATGGATCAAAAAACATAATCCATCTATATGCTGTTTACAAGAGACTCATCTTAGACTCAAGGGCACAGACAAAGTGAAAGCATGGAAAAAGATCTATGCAAGCTAAAACCAAAAGAAAGCAGGAGTAGCTATACTAATATCAGACAAAATAGACTTTAAATGCAAAGACAGCATAAAAGACAAAGGACACTACATATTAATAAAAGGGACAATTCACCAGGAAGAAACAGCAATCATAAATGTGTACTCTCCCAATCAAGGAGCTCCAAAGTACATGAGGCACATATTGGAAAACTTAAAGGAGCAACAGACGTATCAACAGTAACAGTGGGAGACTTACTTTTTCTCCACTATAGATAGAACAATCACGCAGAAGAACAACAAGGAAAAAGAGAACCTAAACAATAAGATAAATGAACTAGATCTAATAGACATACATTCCAAAACACCAGGATACATATTTTTCTCTAGTACACATGGAACGTTCTCCAGGACAGATCATATACTGAGACATAAACTGAATCTCTATAAATTTAACAAGATTGAAGTTATTCAAAGCACTTTCCCTGATCACAACGAATAAAGTTGGAAATTGATAATCACAAAAGAACCAGAGCTTTCACAAATACATGAGATTAAACAACACACTCTTAAATAATTAGTGGGTCAAGGAAGAAATTGCCGAAGAAATAAGTAAATATCTAGAGATGAATGATAATGAGAATACAACATACAAATACTTATGGGATGCAGCAAAGGTAGTGCTGAGAGGAAAATTTATTGCCCTAAATGTCTATATTAAAAAACAAGAATAAAGAAAAAAAAAACCCAAGAACAACCAAAACTTGAGGATTTAACTGCTCACCTGGAAAATTTAGGGAAAGAACAGCAAACTAACCCAAAAGCAAATAAAAGAAGAGAAATAGTAAAGACCAAAGCAGAAATAAACAAGCTGGAGAACAATAAAATAATAGAAAGAATCAACAAGACTAAAAGTTGGTTCTTTGAGAAAATTAATAAAATTGATGGTCTCCTAGCTAGACTAACAAAGAAGAAACGAGAGAGGATACAAAAAAATAAAATCAGAAATGAGAGGGGAATTATCAGCACAGATCATGAAGAAATTTTAAAAATCATAAGAGAATATAACGAATAACAAACCAATAACAAGTAAAGAGTTCCAATCAGGCATCAAAAATTTCTCACAAAAAAAAAAACCCAGGACCTGATGGCTTCACTTTGTACAGCAAAGTAGCAGGGTACAAGATCAACACCCAATAATCAGTAGTGTATCTGTACACTAGTAATGAGCAATAGGAGGAGGAAATTTTTTTTAATTCAATTTATAATAGCAACCAATATAATAAAATATTTAGGAACAAATTAACTAAGAACCTATATAGAAAAAACTGAGAAATTTATAAAAGAAATCATGGAAGATCTAAATAAATGGAAGGGCATACCGTGTTCAAGGACTGGAAGACTAAATATAGTTAAGATGTCAATTCTACCCAAGTTCATTTATAGATTCAAGCAATACCAAATAAATTCCAAAAAAATTACTTACTTTGAGGCAATAGAAAAACCAATAACCCAATTTATATGGAAGGGCAAAGTGCCCCAAATAGCTAAAATTATATTGAGAAAGAAGAATGAAGTGAGAGATCTCACACTATCTGCGGTAGTTAGGTTCAGGTGTCAACTTGGCTAGGTGAAGGTGTCTAGTTCTACTGCTGTGGACATGGCATGTGAACCTCATCTGTCAGCTAGAAGATGTGCCTGCTGCAATGAATGATATTTAATTGACTGGTGCGTAAATGAGAAAGTTCAATTAGCACAGCCTAAGTAGCTCAGCATACCTCATTTCAGCACTCACAGCTCAGCCCAGGCCTTTGGAGATGCAGAAAGGAAACACCCCGGGAAAAGCTGTTGGAACCTAGAGGCCTGGAGAGAAGGCCAGCAGAGATCACCCTGTGCCTTCCCATGTAAGAAAGAACCTCAGTTGAAAGTTAGCTGCCTTTCCTCTGAAGAACTGTACTTAACTAAATAAATCCCCTTTTATTGAAAGCCAATTTGTTTCTGGTGTGCTGCATTCTGGCAGCTAGCAAACTAGAACACTACCTGACTTCAAGACATAATACGGGAAGTTCTGGGAAGATGGCAGAATACGATAGATTGAATTCAACATTGCTCCAAGGAACAGCTAGAGAAGGGATGGGAGAGTGACTGAGACAGTGATTTCAGGGTGTAAGTGAGCTGGGGAGACTTCTGCACCACATAGGGTGGCCCTGGTCACAAAACCTGAGGAATTGAGAAGCAGAGAACCTGAGAGGATCCAGCTGGTACAAACAGCCTAATACAGAAGCCTGGAGCCCTCAGGAGGGTACAGACAGGGAGATGAGGGGAGAAGAAATGAGAAGCAGAGAACCAGAGACCATCCAGCTGGTGCAAACAGCTTAATGCGAAGCCCAGAGCCCTCAGGAGTGCACGGATGGAGAGACGGACGGTTAGACTATGAAATAAAGCCAACCTGAGTAACTTGAACACACTACCCTCACCAGAGCAGACCCATGACTCACACTGCACCCCAAACACCTGAACCCCATCACCCACCCCACCTCCCTGCGCTCCAAGTGCTTCCACCCCGCCAAACCCTCATGAGCTTACCCACTCCAAGCATGCACACGCCTGCACCAACCCAACCCACCCCTCTTGCAAAAGTGCAGCCTTGCCCGGCCTCTCCCAAGCCCTACTTCCTCCTCCCTACACCCTGCAGGTGGTCAACATCACATGAAGGCTGCAGGCACTTACATCCATGCTCCAGCTACACCACCCCTAGCCCATACAGTCCTACAACCTCACACCGTTCCCCAAGCTCTGCACACATATGCATCAGTTTACAGCCCTCCCAGATCCACACATGAGCACAGACCCCAGTCACACCCCCCAGCTCTGGGCAAGTGATGATCTGCACAGTCAGGCCATATCCACTCCCAACCCATGCACATGCAACGCTGACCCACTACCCTGAGCTCTGTGCACACTCACAAACGGCCCCACGCCCTAGACTAGCACATACCAAGGCTCCACCCCAGAGAAACCTGTACCGGCACAGGCACATCCTCCCTGCCATGGGGCACCCAGGCTCACAGGCACCAGCGTAGCATCCCAAACCTGTGTCTATACCTGTGCTGCAACATATCACTGCACTATTGTGTCCTGCTCCACATCCAACTCGCAAATACAAGACTTTAGACTGCTGAAGGAAATCAACTGCCGAAGTAAACTAATCAAGATATTTACATACCATGAAGACAGCAGAAGATCACTAAGCATATCATGATGCACAGTTATAGCCCAGGCTAATGACCAAATTCAAACACCAGTGGAGACACAGATGCCAGAACAACTAATCAAAAATGTTCATATAGCAGTCACTGAGCCACCGCCAAGGACTCAGCAACCTCCCCCTCGAGCCCCCTCGCTTCCCGACGCTCCGTCCCCCCTGCCCGCCTTCTCCCGCTGCCGCCTTCCGCAGGCCGTTTCCACCAAGGAAAAGGAATCATATCGTATGTCCGCTATCCAGAACCTCCACTCTTTCGACCCCTTTGCTGATGCAAGTAAGGGTGATGACCTGCTTCCTGCTGGGACTGAGGATTATATCCATATAAGAATTCAACAGAGAAACGGCAGGAAGACCCTTACCACTGTCCAGGGGATCGCTGATGATTACGATAAAAAGAAACTAGTGAAGGCGTTTAAGAAGAAATTTGCCTGCAATGGTACTGTAATTGAGCATCCAGAATATGGAGAAGTGATTCAGCTACAGGGTGACCAGCGCAAGAACATATGCCAGTTCCTTGTAGAGATTGGACTGGCTAAGGACAACCAGTTGAAGGTTCATGGGTTTTAAGTGCTTGTGGCTCACTGAAGCTTAAGTGAGGATTTCCTTGCAATGAATAGAAAATTTCCCTTCTGTCCCTTGTCACAAGTTTAAAAACCTCACAGCATGTACAATGTAACCATTTGGTGTCCGCTTTTAACTTGGACTAGTGTAACTGCTTCATGCAATAAACTGAAAAGAGACATGCTGTCTAGTCTTCAAGTCCCTCATTTAAACAGAGGTCAAGCAGTAGGCGCCTGGCAGTGTTCAGTCTGAAACAAGGCAATAACGTGATGTTTCAGCCACGCCCAGAACCCCAAGATCACAGACAGCTATGTTTGGCCAGAAGCTCCTTGGCCATTCCTCTGCAGTGTGGCTTGCCACCAAGGTCTTTGTTCTTTTTGACAGACAGAATATCGTAGCTAAGAGTTGTCCAACCGAAGAGCCACCGTGGTATGAGGCCAAACTTTTATCAGAGTTAAACTTTTGACAAAGGAACAAATTTCAAACTGATGTATTGGTCGTGTAGCTAGCTGTAGAGCTTGCATTTTATTAGCAGCAGCTGCCCAATGTCATGTTGAATAAAACTGGTTTTGGGGTTTTTTTTCCCCTCTTCAGTTTAATGTTATGTAATGTATTTAAACTCTTATTTAAATAAAACTTGTTTTCAGAAACAAACAAAAAAAAGGATGTTCATATAACTCTACAAAATAAAATAAATGGGATGGCTAATGACATAAAGGAGATCAAGAAGACACTAGAGGACGGGCCACAGTGGCTCAGCAGGCAAGAATGCTTGCCTGCCATGCCAGAGGACCCGGGTTCGATTCCCGGTGCCATGCCTTGTTAAAAAAAAAGAAGAAAACACTAGAACAGCATAAAGAGGAATGTGAATGAATTAACAGAAAAAATAGCAGATATCACAGTGGTTAAGGATGCCACAGACCAAATAAAAAACATATTAGAGACACACAATAGCAGATGTGAAGAGGCAGAAGAAAGAATATGTCAACTAGAGGACAAGACAACCGATTTTGAACACTCAAACAGTAAATGGTAAAACAGATGGAAAAATTTGAATTGGATCTCAGGGAAATGATGGACAAAACAAAGCACACAAATAAAAGAATCACTGGTGTTCCAGAAGGAGAAGAGAAGAGTAAAGGGCTAGGAAGATTAGTTGAGAATATAATGGGTGAAAACTTCCCAACCATTATAAAGGACATAAATATGCAAGTTAAAGAAACTCAATGAACTCGAAACAGAATAAATCCAAATAAGTCTTCCCCAAGACACATACTAATAGCAGTCTGTCAAATGTTCAACAGAAGCAGAAAATTCTGAAAGCAGGAAGAGAAAAACAATTTACTACATACTAAATTGGGTAACCACATGAAACAGTTCAGACTACTCAATTGGCACTAACGAGGAGAGAAGGCAGTGGTAAGATATATTTAAGATCCTAAAAGAGAAAGACTTCCAGTTAAGAATTCTTTACCCAGGTGTTCTGGTTTGCTAACTGCCAGAATGCAATATACCAACAGAATGGCCTTTAAAAGAAGGAATTTATTAAGTTGCAAGTCCACAGTTATATGAAATTTCACATTTGTGCAAATCCCCCAACTAAAGCAAGGTTATAGAAATGTCCAATCTACGGCATCCAGGGAAAGATACCTTGGTTCAAGAAGGCTAGTGACATTCAGGGTTTCTCTCTCAACCAGAAAGGCACATGGCGAATATGGTAGCATCTGCAAGCCTTCTCTCCCAGTTTCTTCTTTCATGAAGCAGCCCTGGGGGCATTTCCCTTCTTCATCTCCAAAGGTCTCTGGCTGTGCAGGCTCTGTTCTGGCTCTAAAAGGACCTCTCTTCAAAATGTATCCTCCTTTAAAAGATTCTAGAAAACTAATCAAGATGCACCTGGAATGGGTAGGGTCACATCTACCTCTAATGAAAGCCTAATACCCACAAGCAGGTGAGCCATATTTCCGTGGAGATAATGTAATCAAGCTTGCAACCTACATTATTGAACAGGGATTAGAAGAAATGGTTGTTCCCACAAGACTGATTAGGATTAAAGCATGGCTTTTCTAGGGTACATTAAAAACTTTCAAACCAGCACACCAGCCAAATTCTCCTTCAAAATCGAGAGAGATTAAAATTTCACAAACAAATCCTGAAAGAAATCTGTCAACAAGAAATACTAAAGGGAGTTCTGCCAGTTGAAAAAAAAAAAAACAGGAAAGGGAGGTCTAGAGGAGGGCACAGAATTGAAGAGCACCAGTAAGGGTAAATTAAAGGATAAAAACAGAAAGAGGGGAAAGAATATAAAGATCTGACAAATAAAAACCAAAAGATAAGACGGTGGATTCAAGAAACCCCCTTTCAGTCATAACTTTGAATGTTAATGGACTAAATTTACCAATTAAAAAATACAGATTGGCAAAATGGATTAAGAAATACAATCCCCCTATATGCTGCTTACAAGAGATTCATTTCAGACATTAAGCTACATAGAGACTGAAAGTGAAAGCATAGAAAAAGATGTTCCATGCAAGTTGTAACCAAAAGAAAGCAGAAGTAGCTATATTAATATTGGAAAAACTAGATTTTAAATGTAAAGACATCGTAAAAGACAAAGAAGGACACTATATATATTGATAAAAGGGACAATTTACCAAGAATAAATAACAATCACAAATGTTTAGGCTCCCAATCAAGGAGCTCCAAAGTACATGAGACAGACATTGATAAAACTAAAGGGAGTGAAAGATGTTTCAAACATAACAGTAAGAGACTTCAATATACCACTGTACTCTATAGACAGAAGATCACCAAGGAAACAGAGAAGTTAAACAACTTGATAAATGAATTAGACCTAACAAACATATATAGGTCATTATACCCCCCAAACACCAGAATATACATTCTTCTCTACTGCTCATGGAACAATCTCCAGGACAGACCATATGCTGGGACACAAAACAGGTGTTGATAAATTTTAAAACAAAGAAATGGGTGGGCCACAGTGGCTCAGCAGGCAGAGTTCTTGCCTACCATGCTGGAGACCCGGATTCAATTCCCGGTGCCTGCCCACGTAAAAAATAAAATAAAATAGACAAATAAATAAAAATAATGAAACTATTCAAAGCACTTTCTCTGATCACAATGGGATGAAGCTGTATCTCAATAATCATCAAAGAACGAGAACTTTCACAAATTAATGGAGATTAAATAAATTAATGGAGATTAAATAACACACTCTTGAATGGGTCAAAGAAGAAATTGCTACAGAAACCAGCAGTTACATGGAGATGAATGAAAATGTTAATACAACATATTAGAATTTATGGTATGCAGCAAAGACTGTTCTGTGAGGGAAATATATCACCCTAAATGCCTATATTAAAAAAAAAGAGACGTTCTCAGCTGCCATGCCAGAGACCCAGGTTCAACTGTCAGTGCCTCCCCATGGGGCGGGGGGAGAAACAACAAGAGAGCAGGTGCACAGTTGGTTAAGTGGTAGAACACTCGCCTTACATACAGGAGGCCTGGGTTCAATTCCCTGACCACACGCACATGCGTACACACACGCAAAAATCGAGGACTTAACTGCTCATCTGGAGGAACTTGAGAAAGAACAGCAAACTAAGCCCAAAGCAAACAGAAGAAGAGAAATAAAGATTAAAGTAAAGCAGAGTTAAATGAATAGGAGAACAAAAGAATCAATAGAATCAAATATTGGTCTTTGAGAAAATCAATAAAATTGATGTGCCACTAGCAAGACTGACAAAAAAAAAAAACAGAATGCAAATAAACAAAATGAGAAATGAGATGGGGTGTGTTATCGCAGACCCCGAAGAAATAAAAGAAGTCATAAGAGGCTACTATGAACAACTATATGCCAACAAACTAGACAACTTAGATAAAATGGACCATTTCCTGGAAACACACAAACAGGCTACACTGACTCAAGAAGAAATAGAGGGTGGGCCACGGTGGCTCAGCAGGTAAGAGTGCTTGCCTGCCATACCCAAGGACCCGGGTTCGATTTCCGGTGCCTGCCCATGTAAAAAAAAAAAAAAAAAAAGAAGAAGAAGAAGAAGAAGAAATAGAAGCTCTCCATAAACCAATCAAAAGTAAAGAAATTCTATCAGTCATCAAAAATCTTCTTACTGAGAAAAGCCCAGGGCCAGATGGCTTCACAGGGGAATTTTATCAAACATTCCAAAAAGAACTGACACCAATCCTGTTTAAACTTTTCAAAAAAAAATTGAGGCAAAGGAACACTACCTAACTCATTTTATAAAGTTAATATCATTTTAATACCAAAACCAAGACAAGATGCTATAAGAAAGGAAAACTGAAGGCCAATCTTCCTACTGAACATAGATGCAAAAATTCTCAAAAAAATACTAGCAAATCAAATCCAACAACACATTAAAAGAATCATATGCCACGACCAAGTGGGTTTATACCAGGAATGCAAAGATGGTTCAACACAAGAAAATCAAGTAATGTAATACAGCACAGTAACAAACTGAAAGGAAAAATCACATGATCATCTAGATTGATGCTGAAAGAGCATTCGACAAAATTCAAGGTCATTTTCTGCTAAAAACAGTTCAAAAGATAAGAATTCAAAGGTAACTTCTTCAATATGATAAAGGCATATATATGAAAAACTGATAGCCAGCATCATGTTCAATGGAGGGAGATTGAAAGCTTACTCTCAAAGATCAGGAATGAGACAAGGATACCCAATGTCATCACTATTATTCAACATTGTATTAGAATTTCTAGCTAGAGAGTATTGGCCCAGATGGTGGCTTAGAGAGGTGTGGGATTTCGTTTGTCCTCCAGGGCAGATAACAAATAGCCAGAAGCAGTGCGGAACAACTGCTGGGGCCACATCAGTGACCAGACACACGGCTGGACCTGCTACGAGCCCCATCAGAAAACAATCAGAAAAGAGCAGAAATAGCTATACTAAAATCCAACAAATTAGGCTTCAAATGTAAAACAGTTAAAAGAGACAAAGACGGACACTATGTATTAATAAAGGAACAATTCAACAAGAAGCCATAACAATCATAAATATTTATGCACCAAGCCAGAACATTCCAAAATACATGAGACAAACACTGAAAAGTGATATAGACACATCTACCATAATAGCTGGAGACTTCAATTCCCCACACTCATCAATCAATGGACACACCATCTAGACAGGGGATCGATAAAGAAACAGAGAAGTTGAATAATACAATAAATGAGCTATACTTAACAGACATTTATAGAACACTACACCCCACAACAGCAGGATACTCCTTTTTCTCAAGTGCTCATGAATGATTCTCAAGGACAGACCACATGCTGTGTCTTAAAGCAAGTCTCAATAAATTTAAAAAGATTGAAACCATATAAAACATTTCTTAGATCATAAAGGAACGAAGTTGGAAATCAATAATAGGCAGAATACCAGAATATTCACAAATACGTGGAGGCTCAACACACACTATTAAACAACCAATGGGTCAAGGATGAAATTACAATAGAAATCTGTAAATATCTCAAGGCAAATGAAAACACAACATATCAAAATTTATGGGATGCACCAAAGGCAGTACCAAGAGGGAAATTTATTGCCCTAAATGCCTATATCAAAAAAGAAGAAACAGCAAAAATCAAGGAATTAACTGTCCACTTGGAACAACTAGAGAAAGAACAGCAAACAAACCCAAAAGCAAGCAAAAGGAAAGAAATACTGAAGATTAGAGCAGAACTAAATGAAACTGAGAACATGAAAATTATCGAGAAAATAAACAAAACCAGAAGTTGGCTGTATGAGAAAATCAATAAGATTGATGGACCCTTAGCGAGACTGACAAAAAGAAGAAGAGAGAGGATGCAAATAAATAAAATCAGAAATGGAAGAGAAGATATAACACTGACCCCACAGAAATAAAGGAAGTAATGAGAGGGGACTAGGAGCAGTTTTCTGCTAATAAACTCGACAATGGACATGAAATGGACAACTTCTTAGAAAGGCATAAACAACCAACACTGACTCGAGAAGAAAGAGACAACCTCAACAAACTAATCACAAGTAAAGAAACTGAATCAGTCATTAAGAAATTCCCCAAAAAGAAAAGTCCAGGACCAGATGGCTTCACATGTGAATTAAACCAAACATTCCAGAAAGAATTACTACCAATTCTGCTCAAACTCCTCAAAACAACTGAAGAGGAGGGAAAGCTACCTAACTCATTCTATGAAGCCAACATAAACCCCTCATACCAAAGCCAGACAAAGATATTACAAAAAAAAGAAAACTACAGACCAAACTCTCTTATGAATATAGATGCAAAAATCCTCCACAAAATTCATGCAAATCGAATCCAGCAGCACATTAAAAGAATTAGACACCATGATCAAGGAGGATTCATCCCAGGCATGCAAGGATGGTTCAACATGAGAAAATCAATTAATATAATACACCATTATCAATAAATCAAAGCAGAAAAACCACACGATCATCTCAATTGATGCAGAAAAGGCATTTGACAAAATTCAACATCCTTTCTTGTTCAAAACACTTCAAAGGATAGGAATAGAAGGGAACTTCCCTAACATGATAAAGGGAATATATGAAAAACCCATAGCTAACATCATCCTCAATGGGGAAAAACTGAAAACTTTCCCCCTAAGATCAGGAACAAGACAAGGATGTCCACTGCCACCAGAGTTATTCAACACTGTTGGAAGTTCTAGCCAGAGCAAATGAACAAGAAAAGGAAATACAAGGCATCAAAATTGGAAAGGAAGAAGTAAAACTATCACTGTTTGCAGATGATATGATACTGTATGTCGAAAACCCTGAAAAATCCACAGCAAAACTACTAGAGCTAATAAATGAGTACAGCAAAGTGGCAGGGTACAAGATCAACAGTCAAAAATCTGTCACTAGTAATGAACAATCTGAGGGGGAAATCAAGAAACAAATTCCATTTACAATTGCAACTAAAAGAATAAAATACTTAGGAATAAATTTAACTAAAGAGACAAAAGACCTATACAAAGAAAACTACAAGAAACTGTTAAAAGAAATCACAGAAGACCTAAAAAGATGGAAGGCATACCGTGTTCATGGATTAGAAGACTAAATATAGTTAAGATAGCAATTCTACCTAAATTGATTTACAGATTCAATGCAATACCAATCAAAATCCCAACAACTTATTTTTCAGAAATAGAAAAACCAATAAGCAAATTTATCTGGAAGGGCAGGGTGCCCCGAATTGCTAACAGTATCTTGAGGGAAAAAAACGAAGCTGGAGGTCTCACGCTGCCTGACTTTAAGGCATATTATGAAGCCACAGTGGTCAAAACAGCATGGTACTGGCATAAAGATAGATATATTGACCAATGGAATCGAACAGAGTGTTCAGATATAGACCTTCTCATCTATGGACATTTGATCTTTGATAAGGCAGTCAAGCCAACCCACCCGGGACAGAACAGTCTCTTCAATAAATGGTGCCTAGAGAACTGGCTATCCATACGCAAAAGAATGAAAGAGGACCCGTATCTCACACCCTATACAAAAGTTAACTCAAAATGCATCAAAGATCTAAACATTAGGTCTAAGACCATAAAACAGTTAGAGGAAAATGTAGGGAGATATCTTATGAGTCTTACAACTGGAGGCGGTTTTATGGACCTTAAACCTAAAACAAGAGCACTGAAGAAAGAAATAAATAAATGGGAGCTCCTCAAAATTAAAAACTTTTGTGCAAAGAACTTCATCAAGAAAGTAGAAAGACAGCCTACACAATGGGAGACAATATTTGGAAACGACATATCAGATAAAGGACTAGTATCCAGAATTTATAAAGAGATTGTTCAACTCAACCACAAAAAGACAGCCAATCCAATTACAAAATGGGAAAAAGACTTGAACAGACACCTCTCAGAAGAGGAAATACAAATGGCCAAAACGCACATGAAAAGATGCTCAACTTCCCTGGCTATTAGGGAAATGCAAATCAAAACCACAATGAGATTCCCTCTCACAACCACCAGAATGGACATTTTTAATAAAACAGGAAATGACAAGTGCTGGAGAGGTTGTGGAGAAAGAGGTACACTTATCCACTGTTCGTGGGAATGTCAAATGGTACAACTGCTGTGGAAGGCAGTTTGGCAGGTCCTCAGGAAGCTAAGTATAGAATTGCCACATGACCCAGCAATACCATTGCTAGGTATCTACTCAGAGGACATGAAGGTAAAGACACAAAGGGACATTTGCACACCAATATTAATAGCAGCATTATTTACAATTGCCACAAGATGGAAACAGCCAAAATGTGCATCAACAAATGAGTGACTAAACAAGCTGTGGCATATACATACAACAGAATATTATGTAGCTGTAAGACAAAATAAAGTTATGAAGTATATAACAACATGGATGGACCTTAAGGACATTATGCTGGGTGAGATTAGACAGAAATAAAAAGACAAATACTGTATGGCCTCACTGACATGAACTAACATTAATTAATGAACTTGGATAATTTCAGTTAAGAACAGAGGTCATCAGGAGATAGAAATAGGGTAGATATTGGGTAACTGGAACTGAAGGGATACAGACTGTGCAACGGGAGTGATCATACAGATTCAAAAATGGATAGCACAATACTACCTTACTGTAATACAATAATGTTAGAACACTGAATGAAAATGAATGTGAGAACGACAGAGGTAGGAGGCCTGGGGGTATAAATGAAACCAGAAGGAAAGATGGACGATAAAGCCTGAGACTGTTTAACCCAGGACTGCCTAGAGTGTATAATGATAGTGACTAAATGTACAAATTTTAATAATGTTTTTGCATGAGGAAGAACAAAGGAATGTCATTACTGCAGGGTGCTGAAAATAGATGGTAATGAATATTTTAAAATTTCAACTTATGTGTGAGACTAAAGCAAAAAATGTTTATTCGGTACAAAATCTATATTTTGACTACTGCATTTCCTAATATAACTTATGCAGACAGCTTAACTGACCACCATAAGTACATGGAACCTTGAGTAGGACATGAGATTTTGTTGGTTTGTCCAGAGTGATGCCCCGATGAATCCCAGAGTGATTCAATCAGTGAGCGGAAAAGTATTTGCAAAGTCCCCTTCGGTGAATGGTGAGAACGGGGGAATATTTAACTTCCCCAAGTTGAATTCTTGATAGTCTTACAAGCAGTGTGGACAACCAAAGCTATAGATTGAGCCCCCAGTCTTGGGGTTTATTCATATGAAACTTAACCCCACAAAGGACAGGTCAAGCCTACTTAAATTTAGGCCTAAGATGCCTAAGAGTCACCCCAAGAGAGCCTCTTTTGTTGCTCAGATGTGGCCTCTCCCTACAGCCAACATGACGAGCAGTCTCACCAACCTCCCCCTCTCTGCGTGGGACATGACTCCCAGGGGTGTAGACCTTCCTGGCAACATGGGACAGAAATCCCAGAATGAGCTGAGACTCAGCATCAAGGGATTGAGAAAACCGCTAGAATGAGCTGAGACTCAGCATCAAGGGATTGAGAAAACCTTCTCGACCAAAAGGGGGAAGGGTGAAATGAGAAAGTGTCAATGGCTGAGGGATTCCAAACAGAGTCAAGAGGTTATTCTGGAGGTTATTCTTACGCATTTAGGAGATATCACCTTGTTATCCAAGATATAATGGAGAGGCTAGAGGGACCTGCCTGAAAATGTAGAGCCATGTTCCAGTAGTCATATTTCTTGAAGATGATTGTATAACAGATGATAGTTTTCACAGTGTGACTGTGTGATTGTGAAAACCTTGTGTCTGACGCTCCTTTTATCTACCTTGTCAACAGACCAGTAGAATATATGGAATCAAAATAAATAATAGGGGGAACAAATGTTAAAATAAGTTTGAATGGTTAGTGATCAATGAAAGGGAGAGTTTTCTGTTTTCAAAGGAATGTCAATAAAGCAGGGTGTTGAAAACAGATGGTAATTAATATTTTAAAACTTTAACTTATGTGTGAGACTAAAGCAAAAAATGTTTATTTGGTACAAAACTTATATTTTGATTAGTGCATTTCCTATTATAACTTATGTGGACAGCTTAATTGTGGACAGCTTAATTGAACACCATTTAAGTACATGGAACCTTGAGTAGGGCATGAGATTTTGTAGGTTTGTCCAGAGTGATGCCTTGATAATTCCCAGAAGGATTTGAACAGTGAATAAAAAACTTTGCAGGGCAGGCCACGGTGGCTCAGCAGGCAGAGTTCTTGCCTGCCATGCCGGAGACTTGGGTTCAATTTCCAGTGCCGGCCCATGTTAAAAAAAAAAAAAAAAAAAACTATTTGCAAAGTCCCCCTTGGGAAATGGTGAGAAAGGGGAAAAATTCAACTTCCCCAAGTGGAGAATTCTTGATATTCTCAGAAGCAGAGTGGACAACCAAAGCAACAGGCTGAGTCCCCAATCTTGGGGTTTGTTCATATTAAGCTTAACCCCGCAAAGGATAGGCTAAGCCTACTTAAAATCGGACCTAAGAGTCACCCCCAAGAAAATCTCTTTGTTGCTCAGATGTGGCTTCTCTCAGCCAAAATGACACACAAATCACTGCCCTCCCCCTCTCGAGGTGGGACATGACTCCCAGGGGTGGGGACCTTCCTGGCAAAGTGGGACAGAAATCCTAGCATGAGCTGGAACTCAGCACCAAGGGAATGAGAAAACCTTCTCAATCGAAAGGGGGAAGAGAGAAATGAGACAAAAATAAAGTGTCAATGGCTAAGAGATCCCAAACAGAGTCGAATGGTTATCCTGGAGGTTATTCTTATGCATTAAACAGATATCACCTTTTTAGTTAAAGTATTACAGAGAGGCTGGAAGGAACTGCCTGAAAATGCAGAGCTGTGTCCCAGTAGCCATGTTTCTCGAAGATGATTGTATAATGATATAGCTTTTGCAATGTGACTGCATGATTATGAAAACCTTGTGTCTGATGCTTCTTTTATCTACCTTATGGACAGATGAGTAAAACATATGGATTAAAAATAAACAAACAATAAGGGAAACAAATGTCAAAATAAATTTAGTAGATTGACATGTTAGTGATCAATGAAAGGGAGGGGTAAGGGTTATCATACATATGAATTTTTTTTCTGTTTTACTTTTATTTCTTTTTCTGAATTGATGCAAATGTTCTAAGAAAGGATCATGATGATGAATATACAATCGTGATAAAAAAAGAATGTTCATATTGTATGTTGATTGGTTATATTAATAAAAATTTTTAAAAATTTAAAATAAAAAAATAAAAAAGAAGTTCTAGTTAGAGCCATCAGGCAGGACAAAGAAATAAAAGGTATCCAAATTGAAAAAGTAGAAGTAAAACTTACATTTTGTGCAGATGATATATACTATTCTTGGAAAATCCTGAGAAATCTACAACAAAATTCCATGAGCTTTTTAATAAACAAATTCAGCAAGGTGCTGGGATATAAAATTAATGTGCAAAAATCAGTAATATTTCTATACACAAGCAATGACCTAACTGAGAAATGAATTAAGGAAAGAATTTCATTCAAAATAACAATTAAAAGAATCAGGTACTTAGGAATGACTTAAGTAGGGACATAAAGGACTTGTACTCAGAAAACTACATAACACTGCTAAAAGAAACCAAAGAAGATCTAAACAGGGGGAAAGAAATTTCCTGTTCATGGAGAGGAAGGTTAAATATAGTTAAGATGTCAATTCTACCCACATTGATCTACAGATTCAACGCAGTATCAATCAAAATTCCAACAATCTATTTTGAAGACTTGGAAAAGCTAGTTACCAAACTCATCTGGAACAGAAAGAGACCCTGAATAGCTAAAAGCGCCCTAAAAAACAAGAACGAAGTAGGAGAATTAACACTTTGTGATTTTAAAACTTATTATAATAAGTCACAGGATCAAAACAGCATGGTCCCAGCACAAAGACAGAAGCAGCGACCAATGGAATCGAATCGAGAGCATAGAAACAGACCACCAAATCTATAGTCAACTCATTTTTGACAAGGCCCCCAAATCCACTGAACTGAGACAAAATAGTCTTTTCAATAAATTGGCATGGGAGAACTGAGTATCAATAGCCAAAAGAATGAAAGAGGACCCTCACCTTACACTATATAAAAATTATCTCAAAATGGATCAAACACCTAAATATAAGAACTAGCATCATAAAGCTTCTAGAAGAAAATGTAGGGAAACATCTTCAAGATCTAGTAATAAGATCCTAAACTTTACACCCAAACACAAGCAACAAAAGGAAACACTGATAAATGGGAACTCCTCAAAATCAAATGCTTCTGCACCTCAAAAGACTTTCTCAAAACCCCCAGAATGAGCTGAGACTCAGCATCAGGAGATTCAGAAAACCTCGACCAAAAGGGGAAATGAGACAAAATAAAGTGTCTGTGGCTGAGAGATTCCAAACAGAGTGGAGCGGTTATCCTGGAGGTTATTCTTATGCATTAAATAGATATCACCTTGTTAGTCAAGATGTAGTGGAGAGGCTAGAGGGAACTGCCTGAAAATGTGGAGCTGTGTTCCAGTAGCCATGTTTCTTGAAGTTGACTGTATGGTGATAAAGCTTTCATAATGTGACTGTGTGATTGTGAAAACCTTGTGTCTGATGCTCCTTTTATCTACCTTATCAACAGACAAGTAAAACATATGGAATAAAGATGAATAATAGCAGGAACAAATGTTAAAATAAATTTAGAGTGAAATGCTGGTGATCGGTGAGGGGGAGGGGTGGGGGTATGATATGTACGAATATTTTTCTGTTTTCTTTTTATTTCGTTTTCTGAATAGATGCAAACATTACAAGAAATGATTATGATGATGAATATGCAACTATGTGGCGATATTGTGAATTACTGATTATATATGTAGAACAGAATGATGAAAAGTTACAAATGTTTGCATTTGTTTTGTGGTTCTTGGTATTTTAAAAAAAAATTTTTTTTAAAAGACTTTCTCAAAAAGGTGAAGAGATAGCCAACTCAATGGGAGAAAATATTTGGAAATCACATCTGACAAAGGTTTGATAACCTGCATACATAAAGAAATCATACAACTCAACAACAAAAGAACAAACAACCCAATTTTAAAATGGGCTACAGATATGAATAGACATTCTTCCGAAGAGCAAATACAGATGGCTCTAAAGCACATGAAGAGACGCTCATTTTTATCAGCTATCAAGGAAACACAGATCAAGACTATCATGAGATGCCACCTCACAACACCTATAAGCATGGCTGCTATTAAACAAAAAACAGAGAGGATGTTAGAGAGGATGTGGAGGACGTGCATAAATTGGGACACTTATGCACTGCTGATGGGAATGTATAATATGACAGCCACTATGGAAGACAGTTTGGTGGCAGGTTCCTTAGGAAATTAAATATTGAGTGGTCCTATGACCCAGCAATAGCATTACTTGGTATATACCCAGAAGAGCTGAAAGCAGTGACACGAACAGACATTTGCACACTGATGATCATAGCAGCATTATTCACAACCGCCAAAAGATGGAAACAATTCAAATGCCCATCAACAGACAAGTGGATTAACAAAATATGGTATATACAGATGAGGAAATATTATGTAGCGGTAAGATGAAATGATGTCCTGAAGCACATGACAAGATGGATGATTCTTGTGGACATAATGCTGAGTGAAATAAGCCAGGCACAAAAGGACAGATACTGTATGACTCCACTTTTATGACAATGGTAAAGGTGGCTGAAGGACGTACTGATTGAAAAGTAGATCAGCAAACAGTGGTGAATACATATGATCGAATATTGTGCTACCACAAAAAGGAATGAAGGCATGAGGCATGTAATGTCAATGAACCTGTGGTACATTTGGTGAGGCAAATTAAGCCAGAAATGTAAGAACAATTATCATATGGTCTCCTTTAGAAAACACTTATAAGAGAATAGGGGCCTAGACCGTAAGCTCTTAAAGCAAACACACTTAGTCCAGAGTGGTAATTATTATTTCTGGATTTTTAGAAGCTGTTTTATATATTCAGAGATAAGAACAAAGCCAATCAAGTTTGTATTAAGGTAATTCAGGAGTAAAAAAGACACTGTCTATATTTGAGAACCGCATCTACTCTTTGAGACTAAAGGAAGAAAGGTACGTCTGAAACCTAAATTTTCTGTAGCACGTAATCTAACTCAACCTGTCTAGATATTCATTTGAAAAATTGAAACACAGGGCACTCAGAATAAGAATGAAGAACTTTAATCCTGTATAATATAATGTAATATAATATAATGTAATCCTAGAATATAGTAAGCAGATAATCCAAAAGTATTGGCAAAGTCCCTTGAAGGATGGGAGAAAAATATGGAACTATTAAAGTATACCACCGGAGAAATCCCTATACTGTGTCAAACATTAGGGTCACCAAAAAAATATAGGCCAAGTCCTTGATCTTGAGGCTTACTCTTGTGAAGCTTAGCCTACCTAAAAGAAATCTTAGCCTAAGAGTTACTTCAGGAGGATCTCTTCTGTTGCTCAGATGTGGCCTCACTCTCTCTAAGCCCAATTGTGCAAGTGAAATCATTGCCCTCCCCACTACGTGGGACGTGACATCGAGGGGTGAATGTTTCCCTGACAGCATGGAAGAGATGACTCCAATGGATGAGTCCAGCCCTGGCACCGTGGGATCAACAATTCCATCCTGACCAAAAGGGGGAAAAGAAGTGTAACTAATAAAGTATCAGTGGCTGAGAGAGTTCAAACAGAGTCAAGAGGCTACTCCGGAGGTTGCTCTTACATAGCTTCAGTTAAACATTGCTACCTATCATAACTTGCCAAATCCCCACCAAAACCATTCCAGCCAATCCCAAAGAACACCTAGGGCAATATACAAGATTTTAACAAGGTTCCATGCACTAGGGTAACTTTCCAGAAACCAACCTCCAAATGGGTCCCTGAACCAGATAAGTCCTGAAACCTAGAGGGACCAACCTCTCCAGAACATCAGCTAGTTCCACCTCCCTAACCCCATATTATTGGCAGCCCCTTCCATCATGAAAAAGTTAGAATGGCCATAGTCCAAGTACTCCTAAAGAGTGACACAGAAAGATCAAAGGTGATGGTGGAGTTATACAGAGAACATAGGGTTTAGCAAACAAATATAACTGCTCAATCATTAAATTGATATTGCTTTTAGTCTCCAGTATCTTAGAGCAGCTAGAAGTAAAAACCTAAAATTGTGGAATTGTAACCCATACAAAACTCTGAAATATGTTTACAACTGATTGTTGCTCTGTGCTTTGAAATTTATTGTTCTGCATATATATTATTTTTCACAAAAAAAGTCTACTGTGATGATAAAAAAAAGTGTGTGTGTGTGTATATATATATATTCCCTTCTAGCCTCCCATATTCTGGAGCAGCTAGAAGAAAAAATCTGAAAGGATGGTATGGTAGCCCATGACAAACTCTGGAATCTGTCCTGTAACTATTTGTTGAAGAGTGCTCTGAAAATTACTGCTTTTTTCTTTCTTTGCTTTGTATATATGTTATATTATACAATAAAAAAAGTTAAAAAAAAAACCATAATACAAAGCTATAGTGGTCAAAATAGCATGGTACTGGAATGAAGATAGCTGTACTGACCAATGGAATTGAATTGAGAGTGTTCTGATATAGACCCTCTCATCTATGGAAAACTGATCTCATTGATAAGGAGATCAAGCCAACCCACCTGGGACAGAGCAGCCTTTTCAATAAATGGTGCTTGGAGAACTGGATATCCACATGCAAAAGAATGAAAGAGGATTCATATCACACACCCTATACAAAAGTTAACTCAAAATGGATCAAAGACCTAAACATTAGAACTAAGACCATAAAACTTTTAGAATGTAGAGAAATATAAAACTTGCAATAGGAGGCGGTTTCCTAGATCTTACATCCAAACAGGAACAGTGAAAGAATAAATGGATAAATGGGAACACCTCAAAATTAAATACTTTTGTGCATTAAAGAACTTTGTCAAGAAAGTAAAAAGGCAGCCTATGCAATGGGAGACAATATTTGGAAATCACATATCAGATAGGGGTTTAGTAGAATATATAGAGAGATTCTTCAACTCAATAACAAAAAAACAAACAACCCAATTGAAAAATGAGCAAAGGACATGAACAGACACTTCTCAGAAGAGGAAATACAAATGGCTAAAAGGGCACATGAAAAGATGTTCAACTTCACTGACTATTAGGGAAATGCAAATAAAAACCACAATGAGATATCATCTCACACACACACAAGAATGGCCATTATCAAAAAAAAAACAAAATGACAAGTCCTGGTGAGGATGTGGAGAAAGAGGCAGACTTATTCACTGTTGGTGGGAATGTAAAATGGTACAACCACCATGGAAGGCAGTTTAGTGGTTCCTCAGGAAGCTAAGTATAGAATTGCCATATGATAGAGCATCCCATTACTAGGTACCTATTCAAAGGGCATGAGGGCAAGGACACAAACGGATTATAGCAGCATTACTCATGAATGCCAAGAGATGGAAACAGCCAAAACGTCCATCAACAGATGTGTGGCTAAACAAGCTGTGGTATATACATACAATGGAATACAAAATAAGTCATGAAGCATGTAACAATGTGGATGAACCTTGAGGACATTACAACCTTGAGGACACTGTCCTGAGTGAAATGAGCCAGGAACAAAAGGACAAATACTGTATGGTCTCACTGATATGAACTAACATTAATGAGTGAACTTGGAGAAGTGAAGTTAAGAACACAGGTTATCAGGACACAGAAATAGGGCAGAGATTCAGCAATTGGTGCTGAAGGAATACAGAGTGTACAACAGGAGTGACTGTAAAAATTCAGAAATGGATAGCACAATACTACCTGATTGCAACACAAAATGTAAATACACTGAATGACGCTGAATGTGGAGTATGATAGAGGGAGAAGGATTGAAACCAAAAGGGAAGTTCGAGGATAAAGACTGGGACGGTATAATTTAGAAATGCCTAGAGTAGACAATGATGGTGATCAAATGTACAAATAAAAAAACGTTTTTGCATGAGGGAGAACAAGTGAATGTTAGTGTTGCAGGATGCTGAAAAGAGACCGTATATGGGAAAACCTACAATCAATGTAAGCTAGGGTCTGTAGTCAACAGTGACATTGTAATATGCTTCCACTGAACGTAACATAGGCAGTATGACAAAACAAAACGTCAGCAGGCGGGGGCATGGGGAAGGGGTATGGATTCTTTGTGGAAGAAAAGGAAATGTCTTCAGATAGATTACGGTGGTGAGGGTCTATCTATACACTTCAGTTGGACTGTCTGATGTGTGAATAAAACTGTTTAAAAATGAACAGAAAGAAAAAAGTGCTAGAGAAAATGCAGAAAAAGAGGTGTACCTATTCACTGTTGGCAGGGAAACTGAGTGATGCAGCTCCTCAGAGGCCAGTGTGGTGGTTCCACAGGAGGCTAGGGGTGGGGCTGCCATATGATCCTGCAACCCCACTGCTCTGTATATATCTGGAGGAATTGAGTGTGGGGACACAAATGGACATTTGCACGCTGGTATCTATGGTGGCAGTGTTCGTGATCCACAATGGATGGAGGTGACCTAAGGGTACATCTGAAGAAAAGAAGGGAGAACCATGGTGATACATACAATGGACTACTGAGCAGTCGTAAGAAGGAACGAAGTTGTAGGGCATTCAACTAGGCAAATGAACCTTAAGGACTGTACGTTGAATGAAATGTCAGAAATAAAAGGCAAATATTATCATGCCTCATTCATATGGCCTAACTACATTCTAAAAATCCGATGAACTGAAGATGAGAGCCTACTGTAAAGGGTCCTAGATTGTAAGATCTTACAGCTGTAACATATATTCAGGAGTTGTAACTGTTATTTCTAATTTGTGAGATATGAGTTGTTTGTTTATAACCTGGTCATTCCCAGAAACTTCAGGTACTTATGTGACACCTAAGGCTGAGAATTAGAGCTATGAAGCTATGAAAGTCAGGAACTGTTTAAATAGGTGAAAAAAAGGATCTGACTTCAAGCACAGATATGAACGAAGCTAATCTGGATAGGACTAAGGTAAATCAGAATAAAGGGTAAAGGATGATATTATACATATTTAAAACTTCAACTTCTGTGTTTGACCTAAGGGAGAAATGTTAATTTCATGCAAATTTTCTATTTTGGGTAGCACATTTCCTAATTTAACTTGTATGGTCAGTTTGAGCACCATAAGTACATGGAATCTTGAACAGGGCATGAGATCTTGTTGGTTTGTCCAGATTAGTGTGATGCCCCAAAATATTCCAGAGTAGTTTGGATAATGAATAAAGAAGCATGTGCAAAGTCTCCTCGGGGCACTGGGGAGAAAGGAGGAAATACTCAACTTCCTCAGTTGGAGAATGTTTCATATTCTTGAAAGCAGTGGGGACAGTCAAATCAATAGGCCAAGCTCTCAATCTTGGGGTATGTCCTATGAAACTTATTCCTGCAAAGGAGAAGCTAAGCCTACTTAAAATTATGCCTAAGTGTCACCCCTAGAAAACTGTTCTGTTGCTCAGATGTGGTCACTCTCTCTAAGCCAACTTGGGAGGTGAACTCACTATCCTCCCCCCTACATGGGACATGACTCCCAGAGCTGTAAATCTCCCTGGTAACGTGTGAAAGAAATCCCCAGATGAGCCGGGACCCAGAATCAAGGGAATAAGAAAGCCTTCATGACCAAAAGGAACAAGAGAGAAACAAGACAAAATAAAGTTTCAATGGCTGAGAGATTTCAAATAGAGTCAAGAGGTATCCTGGAAGTTATTCTTATGCATTGTATACACATCCCTTTTTAGTTTATGGTATATTGGAGTGGCTGGAAGGAAGTACCTGAAACTGTTGAGCTGTGTTCCAATAGCCTTGATTCTTGAACCTGATTGTATAAAGATGAAACTTTCACCATGTGATTGTGGGACTGTGAAAACATTGTGTCTGTTGCTCTTTTTATCCAGGTAATGGACAAATGAGTAAAAGAATACAGATAAAAATTAAATAAATAATAGGGGGGACAAAGGGTAAAATAAATTGTGTAGATGGATATATTAGCGGTCAATGAGAGGGAGGGGTAAGGGGTATGGTATATGTGCCAGTCTGAAAGGATGAATGTACTCTAGAAAAGCCACGTTTTAATCCTAATCCCATTTTGTAAAGGCAACCATTTCTTCTAATCCCTATTCACTGTTGCATGTTTGAAACTTTAATTAGATTATTTCCCTGGAGATGTGACTCAATCAAGAGTGGTTATTAAACTGGATTGGGTGGAGACATGTCTCCAGGTGGGTCTTGATTACTTTACTGGAATCCTACAAAAAGGAAACATTTTGGAGAACGGTGGGAGATTCTGAGAGAGCAGAACAACGTAGCCACAAGAAGCAGAGAGTCCACCAGCCAGCAACCTTTGGAGATGAAGAAGGAAAATGCCTCCCAGGAAGTTTCATGAAACAAGAAGCCAGGAGAGAAAGCTAGCAGTGACGCTGTATTCACCACATGCTTTTTCAGATGAGAGAGAAACCCTAACTGTGTTCGCTATGTGCCTTCTCACTTGAGAAAGAAACCCTGAACTTCATTGGCCTTCTTGGATGATGGTATCTTTTCTTGGATGAAGGTATCTTTCCCTGGATGCCTTAGATTGGACATTTCTATAGACCTGTTTTAATTGGAACATTTTCTCGGCCTTAGTACTGTAAACTAGCAACTTATTAAATTTCCCTTTTTAAAAGTCATTCAGTTTCTGGTATATTGCATTCCGGTCGAACAGTATATATGAACTTTTTTTTTTTATTTCTTTTTCTGGACTGATTTAAACATACTAAAAATGATCATGGTGATGAATACACAACTATGTAATGATATTATGAGCTACTGATTGTACACCATGTATGGAATGTTTGCTTATGAAGATTTATCAATCAAAATATATTTTTTAAAAAGTCGTAAGAGATACAGAATTTGGAGAAACTAACCAAAGATATACAAACAAATCTCCTAAATCAATACAAAGATGAGGGGAAACATGACTAAAGAGATAAAGGATATTAAAAAGAGACTGGTTGAGCATAAAGAAGAATTTGAAAGCATGCAAAGAAAAACAACAGACAGTATGGGAAGAAAGGTATAACAGATGAGATAAAAAAACACACTAGAGGCATACAATAGCAAATGTGAACAGGCAGGAGAAAGGATCAGAAACCTAGAAGACAGGACATCCAAAATCAAATAGAGTTAACAGAAAAATTTGAGCAGGGTGTCAAGGAAATGAATGATAGCACATAGTGCACAAACTTGTGAGTCACAGGTGTCCCAGAAAGAGAAGAGAAAGGAAAAGGGACAGAAAGAACTTATGAGGAAATAATGGCTAAAACCTTACCAACTCTTGTGAAAGACAAATATACATATCCAAGAAGCATAATGTACTATAAACAGAATAAATCCACACAGATTGACTCCAAAACACATACTAATCAGAATGTCAAATGCCAAGGATAAAGAAAGAATTCTGAAAGGAGCAAGAGAAAAGCAATTTATCACATACAAGGAACACTTAATAAGACTAAGTGCCAATTTCTCATCAGAAACCATGGAGACAAGAATGGAGTGCTATGAGATATTTAAGATTCTTAAAAGAGAAAAACCGCCAACCAAGAATTCCTCATCCAGAAAAATGTCTTTCAAAAACAAGAACGAGTTAAAAATATTCACTGACAAACAAGCTTGAGAGAGTTCATTAACCAAAGACCTGCCCACAAAAAATGCTTAAGCTCATATGCTGGGGCACAAAACAAGTCTTTTTTTGTTGTTGTTTTTTTTAAATATGGGCAGGCACCAGGAATCAAACCCAGGTCTCCAGTATGGCAGGTAAGAACTCTGCCACTGAACATCGCCCACCCACAAAACAAGTCTTTATAAATTTAAAAACACTGAAATTATTCAAAGCATTTTCTCTGATCACAAATATCAGCTGGGATAAAGCTGGATCTCAGTAACCACCAAAGAATGAGAACTCTCAAAATATATGTAGATTAAATAACACATACAAGTGGCAAAGAAGAAATCGCTAGAGAAATCAGTAGCTATCTGGAGACAAATGAAATGAGAACACAACTTATCAGAACTTATGGGATGCAGTAAAGGCTGTGCTGAGAGGGAAATTAATTGCCATAAACACATATATTAAAAAACAAGAAAGAGCAAAAATCAAGGACTTAACAGCACCCCTGGAGGAACTTGAGAAAGAACAGCAAACTACCTCAAAGCAAACAGAAGAAGGGAAATAAAGATTAAAGCAGAGATAAAGGAATGGGAGAACTAAAGAACAGCAGAAAGAATAAAACGGAAAATTGTTTCTTTGAGAAAATCAATAAAATTGTTGGGCCATTAGCAAGACTGACAAAGAAAAAAAGAGACAGGATGCAAACAAACAAAATCAGAAATAAGAAGGGTTATGTTACCACAGACCCTAAAGAAATAAATCATAAGAGGATACTATGAACAACTATATGCCAACAAGCTAGACAACTCAGATGAAATGGACAAATTCCTGGAAACATGCAAACAAGCTACACTGACTCAGGAAGAAATAGAAGATCTCAACAAACTAAACACAAGTAAAGAGATTCAATAAAAACATTTTTAAAAAAATGCTTAAGGGAGTTCTGCAGGCTAAAAAGAAAAGACAGGAGAAAGGCTTAGAAGAGAATGTAGAAATGAAGGCTACCAGTAAGGTAATTAAAAGGGTAAAAAGATTAAAAACAAGATGTTATACATAAAAGCCAAGGAACAAAATGGCTGAAGAAAGAACTGTCTTTACAGTAATAACACTGACTATTTACAGAGTAAACCTCCCCAATCAAAAGACAAATTAGCAGAATGGATACAAAAGTATGCTCCTCTATTTCCTGTCTACAAGAGAGTCGACATAGCCCCAAAGATGACAAGTGAGCTGAAAGTGAAAGGCTAGAAAAAGGTATTCCATGCACACAGTAACCAAAAAAACGGCTGAGGTAGCCATACTAATATCGGACAAAATAGACTTTAAATGCAAAATGCCTCTTATGAGAGACAAAGAAGGCATTATATATTAATAAAACGTGCAATCCACCAAGAAGAAATAATCATGAATATTACACAGCCAGAGTGCCCCAAAACGTATGAGGCAAACACTGGCAAAACTGAAGAGAAAAACTGACGTCTCTACAATAATAGCTGGAGACTTTGGTACACTGCTTTCATCAATGAATATTACCATGTAGACAGAAGATCACTAAGGAAACAGAAAACTTGAATAATATGATTAATAAGCTAGACTTAATAGACATATATAGATCAGTACTCCCCAAAAAAGCAGAATATACATTCTTCTCAAATACTCATGGGTTGTTCTGAAGGACAGACATTTCTGGTTATAAAACAGGTCCCAAATTTAGAAAAACAAACTTGCAATTTTTGAAATTGTGCAAAATTTTCTCTGATCATAAGGGAACAAAGTTGGAAATCAATACTAGGCACAGAACTGGAAAATTCCCAAATATATGGAGGTTAAACAATTTTTTTTGTCTCTTTATCATTAAACATCTTTCACCATTTCAACTGGGCAGGATTTTTTTTTAAATTCTTTTTCATATGACTGTCTAAGCTCAGAAGAGTCAACAATATTACACACTGCCACCAAAACCCAGATGGTATTTTTATTTTCTGCCTTTCTTTTCATTGTAAAATATAGCACACATACAACAAAGCAAAGAAAAAAGCAATAGTTTTCAAAGCACACTTCAACAAGGAGTTACAGAACAGATCCCAGAGTGTGTCATATGCTACTATTTCACCTTCTCAGAGTTTTCCTTCTAGTTGCTCCAAATCATTGGAGGCTAGAAGGAATATTAATATAGTGCATCCAGCAGTCATGCTTATTTGTTAAATCCTATTTTCTCTGTTACACCTCCTCCTCCTCTGATCCCTCTCCCAGTCTATAGGCATTTTTAGGCAACGCCCGCTCTGACATCTTCATGTTGAGAAGGGGTGTCCACACTAAAGGACAGGCAGATTAATTTAACTGACAATCTTGGGGGAAGGGGGAGGGGGAGGGGAGGGGAGGGGAGAGGGGGAGAGAGACACCACATCTGAGCAACAAAGAGCTTCCTAGAAACAACTCTTAGGCCTCCTTACGGATAGTCTTAGCTTCTCCCCTATAGAAATGTTTCATAAGGGCAAGCCTCAAATAATCCAGTCACGAAAAGACAAATACTGTGCATGATCTCACTGATATGAATTAGTAAGAACACATAAACTCAGAGTCAGAATTTGGTATACAGGTTACCAAGGGCTGGGCTGGGGTTAGGGAATGGGGAGTTAATACTAGAGTAATACAGAGTTTCCATTTGGGATATTAAAGTTTTGGTAATGGGTAGTGGTGATAGTAGCACCATGTTGTGAATGTAATTAAAAGCACTGTATTATCTACGTGAATGTGGTTGAAAAGGGAAACCTTAGGTTATATATATGTTACTAAGATAAAATTAAAAAAAAAAAGCATAGGCTTATATAACAGTCAATCCTATTGTAAACAATGGATGATTTTTAATAGTACAATTATAAAAACATTCTCTCATAAATTGTAACAACCATACCACTTCAATGCAAGGTGTTCATGACTGGAGGGTATATATGGAAACTCTGTATTTTATGCATCACTTTTCTGTAAACCTACAACTTCTCTAATAAAAAACACATTTCAGATCACCTTGACTGCTACCATCAGAAGAACAGATGGGAGGAAAGGTAAATGTCCTTCCAGGTGTGGTCCCCAATGTCTGGGCCAATTCCTGGAACCTAGCAGAAAGAGCACCCCACTCACCTAAGTAGAACCGCAAGAAAGGGGAGGGTGTCATGTTCTTGAACATCACGATCTGCACCCAGGGGTTTTTATACTGGATCTGAGGTACGTTGAAAAACACAAATTTCCTGCAAAAGGAAAGAAATGAAATCTATGAAACAGAATTTTGAGGTAAAATAAACCTGCATTCCTACCACACACTGCATACTAACCTAAAACCCAATAAAGCAAAAAACATAAAAACAAAAACAGTAAAGCATCCTCAATTTTGTGTGGTTGTTACATGTGTGTACTCATATTCAGAAGTTCATCAAGCTGTACCTCTACAGGTGTGTACCTTACTATATTTAAATTTTACCTCAATTTAAAAATAAATGATCACGGATGAAACTTGAAGGCATGCTGAGTGAAGTAAGCCACACAAAAAACAACAAATACTGTATGAACTCACTGATATGAAATAATTAGAATAAGCAAACACAAAGAGTCAGAATTGAGAATACAGGTCACCAGGGGATAGGGTAGGGACAGGGAATAGGGAGTTAAGGCTTAATATATGCAGAGCTTGTATATGGGACAGCAGAAAAGTCTTGTAACAGATGTAGTGATGGCAGCACAACATTGTGAATGTAATTAACAGCACTGAATGATATATTTGTATGTGGTTAAAAGGGGAATTTTTAGATTGTGCATGTTACTAGAATAATAACTTTTTTAAAATTCATGAAACTATATATTATTCATGGAACTAAATAAAAAAGTATTTGCAAAAGAATGGTGAGAAAAAGGGGAAATTTCAACTTCCCCAAGTTGAATTCTTGATATTCTCACAAGCAGTGTGGATAACCAAAGCCATAGGCTGAGCCCTCAGTCTTGGGGCTTGTTCATATGAAACTTAACCCCACAAAGGATAGGTCAAGCCTATTTAAAATTAGGCCAAGAGTCATCCCCAATAGAATCTTTTTTGTTGCTCAGATGTGACCTCTCTCTCCAGCCAACACAACAAGCAAACTCACCACCCTCTCCCTGCCTACGTGGGACATGACTCCCAGGGGTGTGGACCTTTCTGGCAAAGTGGGACAGAAATCCTGGAATGAGCTGAGACTCAGCATCAAGGAATTGAGAAAACCCCTAGAATGAGCTGAGACTCAGCATCAGGGGATTGAGAAAACCTTCTTGACCAAAAAGGGGGAAGAGTGAAATGAGACAAAATAAAGTGTCAATGACTGAGAGATTCCAAACAGAGTAGAGCAGTTATCCTGGAGGTTATTCTTACGCATTAAATAGGTATCACCTTGTTAGTCAATATGTAGTGGAGAAGCTGGAGGGAACTGCCTGAAAATGTGGAGTTGTGTTCCAGTAGCCATGTTTCTTGAAGATGATTGTATAATGATATAGCTTTCACAATGTGACTGTGTGATTGTGAAAACCTTGGTCTGATGCTCCTTTTATCTACCTTATCAACAGACAAGCAAAATATAGGGAATAAAGATGAATAATAGGGGGAACAAATGTTAAAATAAATTTAGAGTGAAATGCTAGTGATCAATGAAAGGGAGGGGTAAGGGGTATGGAATGTATGAATTTTTTTCTGTTTTCTTTTTATTTCTTTTTCTGAATAGATGCAGATGTTCCAGGAAATGATCATGATGATGAATATGCAACTATGTCATGATACTGTGAATTACTGATTATATATGTAGAATGGAATGATCAAAAGTTATGAATGTTTCCATTCATTTGGTGTTTTTTGGTATTTTTTAAAAAATCAAAAATATTAATTAAAAAAAGTGGAAAAAAAATTCATGGAACTATATAACATAGTGAACCCTAAATTAAACCACAGACTAACATTTATAGTACAAATATAAAAATGTGTTTTCATCTATTTTAATGAATGTACCATATCAATGCAAGGTGGGGAGAGGTGAGAGGGAGAGCAAATGGGAAAGAGAGATACATAGAGGACAGGGGAGAGAGACACAGTGGCGGAGGAGAGAGAGACAGATGGACAGACAGAATGATACAGCATATGAGGAAAATATTAAAAATTGGTGGATCTGGGTACCTGGGTGAGAGGTATGTTGGAGTTCTCTGTGTGGGCTTTGTATTATTTTTGTAACAACCCCGTAAATGTGAAATTATTTCAAAATAAAAAGTTAAATAAAGGCTCTCTGATATAGTAAAATTCATTTTAAAATCCCTGAGATTTTGGGGAGCCCTAAGGGAACACCCTTCAAAAAACAATCAGTCATCTTCCCAACATCTGAAATTGAGGAAGTAGAGAAGTCTATGCACACTGCTAGACAGAGAATACAAGCAGTAGTTTCAAATAGGTTCTTCAAATTCAAAGGCCAAGGGTAGATGGATATACTTCAAACAGCAGGGGTATAATGAAGGTATTTCTCATCCAAGCATTTCTTGAGTTAAGAATGAATAACAGCAGGAATCTGCCTAATAACTAATAAACCCAGGGGTACAAGGGTAAATCAGTGGTAGAATTCTCACCTGCCATGCAGGAGACCAGGATTCAATTCCCAGCCCATGCACTCAAACAAACAAACAAACAATCAAAAAACCCACATGGTATACAAAAAAATAAAATAATAAACCTCCTGATCCAACTGAACTATTTATATATTTTAATGTATTTATATATACCTATATTGTGAATGTACATACACATGTAAATCACACACAGATGCTTATATAAGCATGGACATTTCGGAAAGAAAATACAAGGAACATAGCAGAAGTTATCTCGGAGAGGCCTGGTGGCACTAGGAGGAAAAGAGGTTTTCGTATACTTCTTATATGCACATACATATAACTTTACATAATTGAGTTTTTAAAAATCACTAGGAGTTCTAATTAAAGATGGTGAACTGAACACATGCACTTAGCTCTACCTCCTCCTGAAACTCTACTAACAACACTACAGGGATTTTTAAGATATCAACTCTAAAGGAAGAGACATCAGCAACAAAAATATTGGAAGGTGAAGGGAAGAAACACACATGAAAACCAACTTTGCAGACCCTAAGAAAGCAAAACCCCAAACTGTTAGTAGGGTAAACCAACCAGCAACCTGATTTGTACTGGAAACCCCAGGAAATTTTCAACGTTTTAAGGTTGGTACTGCAGATCCCCTGGGAGTAGCGCAAGAGTCAGGCTGATAAACAGGACTGGTTGAAAGTCTGTTTAAGAAGCAGATGGTGATGCAAATGTTCTAAAAAATGTCCATGGTTATGAATACACAACTATGTGATGATACTATGAGCCAATGATTGTGTACTATGGATGGACTGTATGTGTGGGAAGATGTCTTAATAAAAATATTTTTTTAAAAAGAAACAGTTGGAAGAGGGAGCTGAGAGGCTAAGCTGACAGCCTTGAGGTGCAAGCAGACAAAAAAGTTCAAGGCCCACTAAGGTTGGGGGACTTGTTAAATCATGCTCTGCCTCAGTCTGAGACCTCAAAAGTCTCCACCCTTGAAAAAAAGGGGGAAACAGAAGAAATAAAGCCAACATTGTTAAGAGACAACAAATGACAATGTAGAAAATTCAAGATTCTATAGATAAGTGGTTAGAATTAGTGAATTTATTCTCCCTTTGGAGTTTATTTCCTGCATACACTCCTGCCAAATCAATTGTATTTCTCTATGCCAGTAAACAACTAAAACAGCAATATTTTTAAACAATGTGTTAAAATGTTAAACAAAAGAAGCAATTAGCCCTGTGATCTGATGATCCCTATCCCAACAGGGAAAAATGCCTACCCCCTACTTCCTCCCAGCAATCTGAAGGTTTATTCTCTGGAGAGGGAAGGTCTTTGGCCTGGGAGCTATTAGTGCAGTTTGGAGCAGGGGTACAGTTATGTACTGAATGGTGTGACTTCAGCCTCTTTGCCTGCTGACTGCCAGAACTCTGCTGGCCAGGTCTACACCCTTCAGGCAGGAGGTTAGAAAATACTTTATGAGGAATCCCACCAGCTCAAGAGAAACGTTACCTAAAAACATCAGGGGTTCTCCAACAAAATGATCTAGTTGAATTTCCCTACAGTGAAGTTCACAGTTGAAAAATCCCACCCACACGCCGTAGGCTCCATCAGATTCTTAGGGCCGCAGTCTCAAATAGTCAGATGCTCAATGAGCCAAAGAGGTGATTAACCTCCAACCCCAAAAACACTAAAACCAACACCATGTTGTAGCACAAGAAAACTTCAAAACCTTTATTGGTAATACCCTGAGTGATAAGAAAAGATACTGCATGCTATTAAAAAAAAAAAGTCAAGGACAGGAAAGAACTTTGGAATTTAGAAGAGCAATCAAAGAAGTCTAATAGCCAAAGAAATAAGAGTTCCAGAAAGAAATATTCTTTAAAAAAACAGAATAAATAATCAAAACAATTCAAGAAATTCTCTCAAAATGAAAAGGCACTAAACATGGGCCTCACTGAGTAACCAGTACATCAGAAGGAAATTTCAGAACACTGAGAAGAAAGAGAAGATCCCATCAACTTCCAAAGAGGGGAGAAACAGGCTTCGTACAAAGGGCCAAGAATCAGAAAAAACATCAGACTTCTCAAAAGCAACACTAGAAATTGAAACATAAAACATCAATTGCTTTCAGAATTCCAAGGGAAAATAATTTCCAACTAAGTGTGAAGGGTAGATAGCCATTTTCAGACATGTAATTTACCTCTTACATATACATGCTTTCTTAGGACACTCGGGCAGATGTGTTCCACCAAAACAAGGGAGTGAAATCAAGAAAGTGGAAGACATAGGATCCAAAATAAGAGCGAGGGAAGGGAATACCTAGGAAAATAGATGAAAGGAGAACCAAGAAGACAGCTATGCAGCTCAACCAGTCCAGAATACAACTTGTAAGACTTTTTTTACGAAGAAGAAATTGATAAAAATCAACAGAAAATCTAACTGTTTAGCCATTTGGGGAGACTTCCACAATTGGGACAGCATCTGCAGTTGAAACAAAACAATATACAATAACAAAAGCATTCAAGGAAAATTAAAAGGATTTAAATACAAAAAGGAAAAATAATCACAATATTCTGTCTGGCTCAACTGGATATAGTGTTTACAAAGTCTTATTACTTTAAACACTGAATACTGTTCTATCCCAAATTCTCAACTACATGAGGAGAATAAAGGGTCACGTAGTATACATGTGTCTGAGGGGAGCCGGGAGCAATGGTGTAAATAAAACTAAATCCTCAACTTCCATAGTGGCAAGTTGATAGGTAACACCAAGAATATTTATTATATGGAACTAAAACCAATTAAGTAGTCGTGAGTTGAAAGTTGGTGTTTCCAGGGAAGGAAATGATGGCAGGGGATTACCGCTTTTCCTAATAAACCCTGTAGACCATCACAGCACAAGGACTAAATAGAAACTCTGGAGCTTACTGTACATTCCCAGGCTTAGGATGCCTCTGCTCAATCACCAGCCCACAGCAGAGCACCCAACACCACATACCAAAAATAAACCAGAACGTGTACATATAGGAATTTCCTACAACTAAAATCACTAGGACAAAAGAAAAAAAGGGGGAGGGGGATTTTTAAATGGTTCTTGCTGAAGCAGGGGAGGAAAGTTAATAATGGAATCTTCTGTTGAGCACCTGCTATATATGGCAGGCACTTTGCTAGGCACTCTACACTCCACTTAGACTCACAACAACCCTGGGAAGAGGGATTTCACAACTAACGAAACCAAGATCAGAAAAGGTAAATAAGCCTCCCTAGGTCACACAGCCAGCAAGTGAAAGAGCTAGGACTGAAAGCCAGGTCAGTGATTGACTTCTCCCTCACCAGTCTGTCATTCTTTTGTCAAATTCATCTAGTTCGCGGGACTCATTTTGATCCACCCCACACACTCATTCACCAAGTTTTTCAAAAACAGGACCTTTTTTCCCGTTACAGTTGAATTCCCAGCGCACAGCACTAGACCTAGTAATCAGGAGGTACTCAGTAAATTCTCACTTAATACCTTAAAAAACTAAAGCACAGCAGTTGTCTCAAGATTCAATTCAAACCTTTCACTTGGGGACTTCCATTCAATGAGCCAACCTCTGCTCAAGGCTAAAAACCAACACCTCGGAGTTCACCCGCCACTGGAGAAGTCTGCCGCTAGACATCCGACTTCATTAACCACCTAATTACAACGGGGTGTGTTCTGCAAAACAGCGGCACACACCACCTGGCTCACTACTCGCTCACTAGCTGCGGTACCCTGGACAAGCAAGTTACTTAACCTCTTTGTGCCGCCTTTCCTCATCCCTAGAGCCGGAAAGATAATAACGTTTTTGTAAAAATCAAATGCGATAATTCATGAGAAACACTTATAACCCTGCCAGACTTATAACAAGGATTCACACGTTAGCAATTCTCACTTCTGTCACTTCATCCACGTCTCAGCACTGAAAAGAAGCAACTCGTCCCACAGCCAGCAGCAGGTGCGTGGCCTGCGCGGTCATCGAGGCTGCCCCTTCCCACCGCTCGCCTGCCGGGCACAGGTGATTGATGAGGCTGGAGGCCCCCTCGGTTTAGCCGTGTCCACCACCGAGGGGAAAGGAAAGTTGAGGGACACTTGTCCTCTCCGGCACGAAACAGCCCCATAAGCCAGGGCAGAGCCCAGGTGCCAACCCAGGGTTCCCGGCCCCGGCTAGCCCGCTCTCCTTCCCTTCTTGCTGGGAGACTTGGAGCAAGCTGGCCCTCATTTTCCCCACCTGTAAAATGGGGATATAACAGCACCGACCTCAGAGGGCCATTCTCAGGAATAAGTGGGCACCTAGAGCAGCTCCTGGTCTCAACAGGACAGCAGCGACGTTCCTACCACGTTATCACCATCATCATTTAAGGTTTGCTAGGTCGGCGGGACCGCCTCACTGGGCTCGGACTGACCTGGCGCCCTCGCCCAGTTCCCCGTGCGTGTTGTAATTCACCGTCATGACCTTCACCGAGTCCTTGAACACCACATCACCCTGGCTCAGGTACTGCAGGGTGCGGCGGATGGGGAAGCGGCCCTTCATGCGCATGGCGGCGGCGCCTGGTGCCTAGCTGTGCAGACCGCCCGCCGAAGAGGGAACAGCCACCGAGCCGCCGCCAACCCAGCGGGCCTCACGCGGCTTCTCAGCGCAGTGCTTGCGTTTCCCGCGCAGGCTCACAGGCGACGCCTCCCGGCAGGCAGCGCACACGCCGCAGAGCAGCCTGGGACTTGCAGTGCAGGCTAGCGGGTTTTGGCTTGGGTCCCTCGTGAGAACACGGGCGTGTACAACTTCGTTTTAGAAACACCCCCTTACTGGTACTTTAGATTTTCACACGCTGTAAATCTGTATTTGTTCCCACACATAAGAAAATCTTAATAGGCTCAAGTTCAGTCAATCAGACGTGAACAATACAGTAGAAATTAAATAAGGAGACCATAGTGCCAAATACTCTGGTAACTTGCTGTTTAAACTCAAATAAGTCAACTTCTCTCTCAACTGCTCCAGTTTCAAAATGAAGGGTTTCAACTGCGAAATTTCTAAAATTGACTAAAGAAAAAAATATTGGGTTAGGATCTATCCCTTCCAGCCGCTTAACCATTCTAGATATGTTTTTTCATAAACTATAGATGACCTGCATCTCTGAAGTACTTTCATTTGAAATAGTTTTCATTTTTCCTTCACTTTCGAGGGATAATTTTGCCTGACAAAAAAATCCCAGGCTGCTGTTTGCTTTTTTTCTTTCTCTTTCAACACTTTATCCCACTTCACTCTTTTCTTACTTTCATGGTTTCTGGTGAGAAGCCGCCGTAATTCTTATCCTTGTTCTTCTATAGGTAAGGTATTTTTTTTTCTTCCAGCTTCTTTAACGATGTTTCTCTTTGTGTCTGATTTATGCAGTTTGAAAGTGATATTACTAGTGAAGATCTTTTGGTAATTACCCTGTTTGGTATTTTCTGAGACAATTTGGTGACTGTCATTAATTTAGGAAACTGGTGGGCCATTATTACTTCAAAATTTTCTTCATTTTCTGTTTTCTCCCTCTAGTATTCCAACTATACATGTTACAACTTTTGAAATTGTCTCCCGGTTTTTATTTTTTAACGTTTTTTATTGGGAAACCCTCACACATGTACAGTCCATCCACAGTATACCATCAATGGCTCACTGTCCCCCCATTTTTAGATGTTTTGCTCTTTTTTTTTGGCTGGGGAGGGGAGATGGGGTTGTTTTGTTTTGTTTTTCATTTTTTCTCTCTGCATTTCGGTTTAGGAAATTTCTGTTGACCTATCTTCAAGTTCACTGATTCTTTCCTCAATTTTCTCCAGTCTGATGAGCCCATCAAAACCATTCTTCGTCAGGGAACCATTTGCTGACTTGCACAAATCTCTGATTGACGTTGCCTAGGTCTAGAGTTTTAAGTAAGGCAGTTTTCATGTGAGGGTGGAGGTTCAGTAACAGCTCGGAGCAATCACACTCTTATTTCTAGCTCTGGACCTACTTGACAGTCTTAAAAAAAAAAATTAGCACAGTTTCTGTATGGAGACATTAAGAACAGCTCAGTGAGTGGTTTGGGCTTCCCATGCCGTCTACTTTATAAAATGGGCACACTCTTTCAGAGACAGGCCCAAAAAGACCCAGGAACATCCTCTTCAGTTCTGGAAATTCCCATCTCAGTTGTTTCTTTGTAGGCTGCTGCCTGAAATCACAAAAACCACTGACAACAAAGAGTAGATGATGAAGCTTTGTTGTAAAACATCTGTATAGCGTCCACTTCAAAGAGTGGCGGGAATTGATGGTTGTTTTGACATCTGAGTCTTTAAGCTCAGGCACTAAAAAGTGTTTTTCATATCATTAAATACAATTTCTATTTCTTACTCAGAAAGGTGAAACGTAATAATGGTTGATTACTATGTGTGGTAGTTAGATTCAGTTGTCAACTTCGCCAGGTGAACGTGCTTAGTTCTGTTGCTGCGGACATGAGCCCATGGTACGTGAACCTCATCTGTTGCTCATTACATCTGCAGTTGGCTAGGAGGCGGGCCTGCTGCAATGAATGACATTTGACTTCATTGGCTGGTGCTTAAATGAGAGACTCAACTCAGCACAGCCCAAGCAACTCAGCATTCCTCATCTCAGCACTCGCACCTCAGCCCAGGCCTTTGGAGATGCAGAAAGAAATCACCCCGGGGAAAGTTGTTGGAACCCAGAGGCCTGGAGAGAAGGCCAGCAGAGACCATTCTGTGCCTTCCCACATAAGAAAGAACCTCAGTGGAAAGTTAGCTGCCTTTCCTCTGAAGAACTAACAAAATAAATCCCCTTTTATTAAAAGCCAAAGGAAAAAAAAAACCATTCTTTGTGTTACAGTGTTGTTTTATTTCTAGTATTTCCTTTTGACTCTTTCTTAAAGAATTTCTGTCTCTCCACATATAGTAACCATCTGTCCTGCATGTTGTTTACTTTTTCCATTAGAGCACTTAACATATATCAAGTTATTTTAAATTTCCTGATTGATAATTCCAACATCCATGTCATATTTGAGTCTGGCTCTGTTGCTTGGTTTTTCTTGAAAGACTATTTTCTTGCCTTTTAGCATGCTTCTAATTTTTTTTTTCAAAGGCCAGACAATATCAGTTGTATCAGCTCATAGGGACTGTTAGTAAATAGTAAAAAAAAAAATTAATCTGGCTAGTAGTTGATCTGTGTTTAATCTTTACTGTAGCCATATGTGCCAGAGGCTTCAAGTTCCTCTAGTGTCCTACTCCCCTCTTAACTTTGGACTTTCCTAGATATTCCTCCTCAGAAAGTCTGTCTTAAAGCCCTTTGCAGCTGTAATCCACAATAATTATCTTGGAGCCCTGTTGGGGTGGTGGTAAGCAGCGTTCTGTAATCTCACCATTAACCCACAGAACTTTAGTGGGCCTGTGTCCATAGGCTATGACCTTCACAAGTGTTTTTTATTTCTTAGTTTCCTTAGACAGGAAGGCTAGAAGGAGCTCAAGTGGGAGAACTGCCCTTTTCCCAGGCTCTGGTAAAGCCTCCCCTTGGGAAGTAGGTCTTTATTATAGAGAACACTGGGCTTATTTCACAAGCGTTACTCTTCCCCTTCACTTGCCAGCGCCACAAGGGGATACTTCTCAGCACTTCACCTTGGTAGTCACCTGGGCTTCCTAGTGGTAAAACCCATGAAAGTACAGGATCTCCTTTAGAGCACAACCCCAGGAGTTTCTCATTTTCATGCTAGGCCACATTCAGTGTGCTGGTTAGAAACTGTTGTGTGTCCCAGAAAAACCATGTTTTTCAATCCTGGTTTAATATTGTGGGGTAGAAACTTTTAATTAAGTTTCCATGGAGATGTGACCCACCCAGTTGTGGGTGGGACCTTTTGATTAGGCAGTTTCCATGGAGATGCATCACCATCCATTCAAAGTGGGGTCACTTACAGTAGTTCTTTAAGAGGGGACTATTTTGGAAAAAACTTCAGAGCTGACACAGCCAGAGACCTTTCAAGATGCAGGGCCCAGCAGACATCACCAAGTGCCTTCCCAAGAGATGCTAAGCAAGCTAGAACCTGGAGAGAGCCAAGGGAAGCCAAGAGATGAAACCCAGCCCTGGAGAAGCCAAATAAGGAACCCACACAAGAAACAGAAGCTGAAAGAGATGGAGCCCAGGAGCAAGGGACCAGCAGATGTCAGCCAGGTGTCTTCCCAGCTGACAGAGGTGTTCTGGACAGCATGAGCCTTTCTTGAGTAAAGGAAACCTCTTATTAGTACCTTAATTTGGACATTTTCATGACCTTAGAACTGCAAACTTGCAACTTAATGAATTCCTTTTAAAAGCTGTTCCATTTTTGGTGTATTGCTTTCCAGCAGCATTAGCAATCTAAAATACTCAGCCTCCAGCAATTTGTCAAAATTACTATTTAAGTGTCTCACTACCTTGTGGCTCCTGTGGTTTCTGCTCAAGTAAGCCCATCTTGGCTGTGACTCTCTCTCTCTCTCTGCAGATTTCAGGGTAACAACTTGTCCTGCTATCTCAGTTCTCTGAGGGATCTAAGAACATTCATTGATATTTCAATGTATTCAACTTTTTCTCACTAAACATGGTAGGGATATGATCAAACTGAAACTACAAATCCTTTCTGAAATACTTTTAAACTGTGCTATGGTTCTAAAGGGTTTTAGGCAGAAGAGCTTTTGATCTTAAGGTCTACAGAAGGTGCTTACCATGGATGAAAAATCTCATCCCACTTCAGAAACACCAAGTGCCCACATATGAGGACTTGAGCAAGTTTAACCTCACTACACTAATTTCCTCACCTGAAAACTACAGTTGTTGGAAATGAGAGTCTATACAAAATATTTAGCATTCTGTCTGGCTCCCAGTGAGCACTAAATAATATTCTTCTCCCTCCTGGCTTATTAATCTACACAGGTCCTGGAGAGGTCTGTTTCAAAAGCCCAGTGATATATCAGAAACCCATCTAGCAGCACCCAACCTCTTTCCTCATTCCCCAGATTTTAAACAGGACACAATGCCTGAGCACTCCCACCCTACCCTGATCAAACCCTCCTTGCTATTTAGAGCTAAGTGAGTTAGACCTGGGTTTAAATCCTGACTCCACCACTTACTAGCTAACCTGTTAAATCTGTTTTCTCGACCTCACAGGCCTGCTGGAAATGTAACCAGCACCTGGCACAACTGGCAGCCATAAGGTTCCTCAACTTCTCTGAGCCTTGATTTCTTTCAGTGTGAAATGGGGATGACAGAATTGTAAAGGGTTTTGCACTATGCTTGTGTAAAACGGTTCATTTAATCAATACTGCAGAATAATTAGGAATAAGGTCAGAACTGGAGCCCACACCTACTCCCTGTTCAGAACCCAGGGACCTCCATTTTGCCCAGAGGCATTAAAACCGGCAGGTAACACAAGAACTGAGACTGTCTTCTGACACTCAGATGATTGTCTAAGAAAGGAGGGGTGTGCGCGTGTGGGGGAGTGTTATCTGGTGATTCTCACTTATAATGCACAAGCATATACACATATACAACCACTAAAATTTATTTTTTTTAAAAGGTTCCAATACAAGACGCCAGAGTAGCACATGCAATTAACAACCCTCAAACTGACGGTCATTGTCAATGACTACCACAATTTGCTACCACACACTCTGTGACCTGTAAAGAAACCAGCTTTTCATATTGAATCGTGTCACCTAACTGTATCAAATGTCCAACCTACTACATGGCTCATGATGACTCAGAGGTACATTTTAGTATCTGAATAGCAGACACCTTGGGCTGCAAGTACAATAAGTAAGTGTCCTTGATGTTTTAGGGAAAAAAACAAGCAAGAAAGAAGGAGGGAAAAGTCAATTTCATTTGAGGCATGAATCCTCAAGGTCCCTTCCGTATGTGATCTATGTCTAGGGAGACCTGCCAAAGCCATATCAAGAACTTGCTCATTTGCTGATGAACTGGAGCTGTTTAGCTTGAGGGACAACAGAGAAAAATATGCACATGAGGTAATACTCGAAGGTGTAGTTGCAATTCATAAGCCAACTTTTCCTTGCCTTCATCCCATCTCTCTAAATACAACTTTGTGTCAGCATGAATTCTGAGAAATGGTACAGCTGAGGGAGAGTTCTAACTCCTTATCATGTCTATGTTTACAGGAGAATACAGCTATGGAAGAATTAAATCAAATAATTCATGGAAGAATACAGCCATGGAGGAATTCAATCAAATCAGAGAGATTCGATTTTTCGTTTAGTTTAGTATAATCAGTGGTTTTTTTTTTTTTTAACAGTTTTAAAAATTATTTCGTGAATATGTGTTCCTTGATGCTCTTAGTTACTAACAGATTGCTACCTGGGGTTGATTTCAGAGAAGGGATACATTTAGTGAATTAGTCTTAATTGAAATCACCACCTAATTAAAATAATTCTGTTCTCATAAGAAAAGTAATTATGATGAAAAGCAGCATTTAGCTTTTGTAACTACCTTCTTTTCGGTGCAGAGAACCTCCTCCCCTTCCATCAAGAGAGAAATGACAGACTGAGAAGGGAGAAAGATTCAGCCAGCCAAGAAACACTCCAGAGTATCACAAAGGGCATGGGCCTCCAGGAAGAAGAGGCCTGAGCCATGTAACATCTCAGACTGCCTCAGACTGCAGGCTTCCCAAAATAACTCAGGACAACTAGCTGGGTGGTATGGAGCTGACATCAGTAAACTGCTCTGTTCCCTTGTTTGTGAACAGAACCCAAATACAAAGAGGTCCTCCACATGTTCTGCACCCACACACCCTCACCTCACCCTTCCACTCACTATACAGGACCCTGTCATTCAAATAAAGGATCCAGTGGGTGCTAAAGAAACATGAATAGTGTCAACACAAATGCAGACTGTTGTACACCAGAAGGTTTCAGGCATTCGCAAGAGCTGTAGGGGTCTTCACCAAAATGTAACAAAATGCATTTCAGCTCTTGCACCAGTAAACAGCGAGAGTATAACCCAGAGTTAGTTATGGTGTATAAAGTGTCTAGTGTCATTTATTGTCCATTAATAATAAGCATAATTGCAGGAACTCTATCCAGAGCTGAGCACACTTGGATATCATTGTATCAAACAGGAGTTAAGGGTTATGTTCCTGAAAACCAAAGCACCAAAGCTAAAGTAACAATTTCCCTTTTGCCCTTAATTGGTGAAGAGTTCATGTACTGGGGTGCTACTGGAATTATCCTGGGTTGTTAGTTTCTTAATACTAATAATTGGTAAGAAAATACCTTACCAGTGCCCCAGATCAGGACGGGAAGAACCAAAAAGTGAGGAAAGCTGATCAACTTCCCCTGAAAATTATTTTAATTTATCTTCTAACTCAGGAAAGCTTTTCCTTTTCTGACAATGTTCCACAAAAGCTTCCCATTCACCACTTCCAAAATGATAGACTGGACCCTTTGAAGAGGCCTAGATTAGAGTAATTTTACTTAGCTCCGGAGGGAGCTTTCTCAGGGGTCTGACAACAGTTGTCCCATCAGTCATTCCGTTCCATCAGAGCAACTCTTCCTCCAAATAATACTGCCTCTACTGACCAAAAAGTTATTTCCCAAAAAGCTCATGATCAGACCCTCCCTGCACTAGGAGCTTAATTTCCTAACAAATAAAAAAGAATTTAAACTGAGAACCAGACACAGTGGAAACATCACCCCCCTGTCCTGCTCTTAAAAAGAGGTACGGGGGTGAGCCACGGTGGCTCAGCAGATAAGAATGCTTGCCTGCCATGCCCGAGGACCTGGGTTCGATTCCCGGTGCCTGCCCATGTAAAAAAAAAAAAGAGGTGCGGGTCTTCTCCTGGGTCTCAACTACTCCTTTCATGGCAATACCTCCCCTTCCTACTGCCCAAGCAGGAGTAGCCAAGCCTAGGAGAGGAAGCCCAGGTGAATGGGAATCCATAGCCTGATGGGGACAGACTTCTGCCAGAGGAGAGTAGTTTAAAAGGAAGCCATCTTATCCATCTCAGGTAATGGAAGGGCCCTATCAAAGGCTGCCCAATAATACTGCATAACAACCAAAGACCAGGCAGTAGCAAAAGGACCCAAGAGGTACACAGCAGCCATTTTTGCCCTGGGCCCAACAGCATTTAGCTATATCTTGGAAGTGAAAATTTTAAGTCCCTTCTAAAGGGGAAAGCCCCCACGAAAAAAAAAAAAAAAACAGGAAATGAATGCTGATTCCTCCTGCTCTTCCTGTTCTAGTTCCCATTTCATTACTCAACTGTAGTGGAATTACCTGAAAGTGCACAGTACAAAATTGCAGATTCCCTCCCCTAACCCATATGCATCTGAATTCTCAGTCTTCCTCCTTCCCCATCAATTCCACCAGCCCTCTCCTGTTCTACTGGCTCCTGGGCCCAAAGGTGCCCTGCCCACATGGCTGATCAGTCACTGGCCCCCTTCTGCTTGGCCAGGGTACGCTTCAGCTCCTTCAGGTTCTCTGTCAGCACCTCCACCTCATCCAGGCGGCCACACTGCTTGGCATCGAAGATGTACGCCTTGATATTATCGATCTGCTGGAGGAGGAGCTCCTCCTCTATGGGCTCCTCACCTTCAGGCCCACTGTCACTGTCCATCTCAAAGGGGTTGGTACAGGTGGGCTCCTCGAAGGGGTTGCCAGGAGCAGGAGGGTTCAAAGGCCTCTGCTGGGGAAGTTCATCTTCCTCATCAAAAGGATTGGCTGCTGGGGTGTCTGGGTTAGTGAAAGGATTCCCTGCCATCACCCCCTCCTCCTCTTCTTCATCAAAAGGATTATACTCTTTTGGGATCTGAGCTGAAGGGCCAAAGGAAGCCTCTGCAGCAGAAGGGTTGGCAGTGCCCTCCTCTATGGGGCTGGAGAGGTCTTCCTCATCAAAAGGGTTTAGGGAGGACACCTCACTTTGCTGTGATATGGTGCTCTGTGGAAAGAATCCCTGGCCAAGGGCAGGGGGCTCAGACCACACTCTGACTGGCTCTTGAGCTGAGCTGAGTGAGGGGATTCTGGAAGCTGTGCTGTTTTGAACTGGGGAAGAACCTAGGTCCAGAGCATAAGCAAGGTGGGTACGAGGCTCTCTGCTAGGCTCCAGGTGAAAAGGCCTGATTTCTCCAAAATCCAGGGACCGAGCCCGCATGTGCAGGGAGGCTGCTTGGAGCTGCTCCTTTTCTCGTTCCCACTCCCGTTCACGAAGCATCTGCAGCTGTTCCCGCTGCAGGTCCTCCTCCTCGGCCTGCCTCCGGGACAGCTCGATGGCCTTCTCTGTCTGCTGTTGGTCATACTCATCCTGTAACTGCCTCAGGTTCTCCTGCAAAGTGCGAACTTCATCTGTCCTGCCTGCGGCCTTGGCCTGCCTGATAAATGATGTGATATTGTGGATCTGTTGGAGGAGAGGGTCAGAGTCTTCACTCTGTCCCTGCCCTCCTGACTGTGGGAGCCAGCCCTCAGCCTTTTTCAAGGGGGCAGGGCCCCTGCAAAGAGATGCCACCTCCCCATTGGCTGTGTGAGATGCCAGGTCACTCTGCCTTTCCTCAGGCCTTCGATGGGATGCCAGAGCTGCCTGGAGAGACACCAAAGCCAAAAAGAAGAAACACAGTCACCAGAATAACAAGCCCACACTGTCAGTACTCCTCTAAGATCCCTCCCATCCCTGAACCAGTAGGACTCCAATCTCTCACTTAAGGACTAAAATAACCAGCTGCTAAAATCAAATGATGCTTTTTTCTACGGGTGAGAGGAATGGCAGACCCTGATTTTAAAAAGTAAAATAATGAGCAATGATATGTTAAAGGATAAGATTTTCTCAATCTTAAGTTCAATGGCCATAAACATTTCTATTGCAATCTATTAACACTCATCTACACTACACTCTCACACGATATTAAACCTGCATATTAATTTGTTTCAAACTGCATATTTCAATGTGTTCTACAAAAACTCCTTGGCATCTGGGTTTTCTGAAACTTAGACTAGAGGGAGAAATGTCAATCCTTATGGTATTCTGAACAGGAAAAAATCAGCAGAACCTCTCAAAGAAAAATAGGACCTACGGGGGAAAAAAATTATTCTGGTTTCTAGAAACAGGAATGAGGCCAGATCAGCATAAAAGAAAAATACAAACTAAGTACAAAAGGTTCTGATTTATCACAACCTCTTAGGACCTTTTGGGACCCTGGGCTTCACGCACTTGTCTCTCCATGATCCTCTTCCTCTCCATTTCCTGTTTCCTTTTCTTTTTCAGTTCCTCAAATTTTTCTTTGGTTGGCAGTGACATCAAACCAAGCAGCTTTTCCTGTAGAGAGTCACAACTTCACACTTAAATTTTTTCCTTTTGTGAAAAAAAAGAACTATAAGTCCCATGATGATAAGCTAAGCCATTACCCCCTCACATAACTGATGGTGGCAAGAGAGGATCTAACCCTAAACTGGGTCAGACAGTCAACTTCCAAATTGGTCTGCCTTTTCCTTATCAAACGATTAATATCAGATATTCCAGTTACTGACCCAGCTCAAATGTCAATGAGCCCCTTGCCCTGACCACCCTATCTAAATTTATAAACCTCCATCCTGACCCACCCTATCACTCCTTCTCAGCTTTATGTGTTTTCATAACACTTTCACTACCTTATATACAATATATTTAGTTGTTTATCATCTGTCCCCCTCTCTAGAATATAAGCCGTATGAGAAAAGAATGTTGGTCTTTTGAGTTCACTGTAGAACACCTGAACACTGCCTGGCACATAGTAGGCACTCAACATAGTAGGCACTCAACATAGGAGTGATGAATATATCACTATGCAATAGGAAAAAGGGCCTAATACTTGGCAATACAGCATTAGAAAACCCAACAAGACTCATTTCTTAGAACTCTTTGCCAGGGAGTCCCAGAGGTGATTAACGGTGATTCTCTCAGAAGGGGCTTTCAGAGGTAAAAAGATACAACCCAGATCTAATAACCTAGATTTAATCTGCCCCTGAATAATAAGCTATTTCCTTCTAATCAGTGACTCAGGAAGAGTCCCTTAGGAGCTTATTCTAAGGAAGAAACACTATGTACAAATATGCTCATCATGGCAATATGTGTAACAGCAAAAAATTAGAATCTAACAAATGCCCAATTAAAGGGGAATAGTTAAATAAAGGAAGGCATATACAGTTGAAGCAATATTTAATAGCTACTCAAAAATGATAATCATTTGAGGACTATGTAAAAAAGTCCTCACAATGTAAAATTTAGTGGAAAAAAAAGCAGGACACAAATTTGTACATATGCACTAATTTTAACTATCTACATACAAATACAAATGGAAAAAGAAGAAAATTTACCATTATGATAAGTGACTGTACTGGAGACAGGGATTTAAAAAGTTTTACTTTTCTCTGAAATTCAGATTTTTCTCTGACTGTAGGCACGATACATTTATAATCTGAAAAAATTATAAATGTTTGCATAAAAACTAAGTAAGCCATTGGCATGGCCTTTGCTGCCTGAGAGGTGGGAGAGCAGGATATACCATGGGTGATGTTGAAGCCATCACAGGATGGGTTTACCTGTACAAAAAGTGTAGCTGAGTATCTGATCATTCTCTGCAGCCGCAAAGTATTTGGATGTGGCGGAGGCTCCTGGTTCAAGCCTAAGGTTAAAATCTTCTTACTGAATTGAAACAAACATCAGTGTAAGGGGTTCTGCCAGAAACAAGGAGGAGAGGTCTTGGAGTTGCAAGGCTTTCATGCCACGAATATTTGCACTGGAGATAAGTCAGTGGCTCCACTGAAGTTTCCTTGAGGGCAAAGCCCATTTCTTACCCTCTGCTGCACCCGAGGCCCTTATACTGCACAGGTGCATGGCAGACACTCAGTAATTAAGAGACTGACCACATATGCAGAACCAGTTTCATGGGCACATGACCTGTTCATCTGCAGAGTCAAGTGTTTAGAAGGGCTCTGTCCTTGGTTTAATGCACTGCTGTCACTACTTAAAATCCTTAATACCTTTTGAATAAGAGGCCTGCATTTTCATTTTGCATCAGTCCTTGAAAATTATGTAGCCAATCCTGCATGTTTGATGAACAAAGATTCCTCACCTCAGTTTTCCCTCTAAATACACTGTACTTCCACTGTACTTTCCTTACTGTAAAAGGCAGTTACACAGTTAAAAAGCAGTTGTAGACCTGAAAAAAGAGCATGGACTAGAACCTGGGTTTCTATCCTGGCTCTACCACTTTTGCTAGCTGTAGTACATTTTCTCACCTGTAAAATGAGGATGTTAATCCCTGCCTCACAAGATAATTTAGGTAGAATAAATGAGCTACTCTGTGTGGAAATATCCAGTAACTAGCACATAGCTGGTGTCAATAAATAGCACCTCTGATAGACTGAGTTATGTTTCCCAGGAATAAAACATGTTCTTAATCTTAATCTCATTCTTGTGGGTGTGAACCTATTGTGAACAGGACCTTCTGAAAATGTTATTTTCAGTTTAAGGTATGGACAACTCAATCAGGATGGATTTTAATACTATTACTAGAAGCCTTATGAAAGGAAAGTCATAAGGAGGAGCTGGAAGCCAGAAGTCAGTGTAACAAAAAAAGAGAGAAATGTAATGGGAAAGTCAAATAACCCAAGGACTGTCAGCTAGTGAGAACACTACTGACTCCAGGAAGAAACAAGCCCTCTAGCCTCTAAACCATGAGCCAATAAATTCTTATGATTTAAGACAATACATTGTGTGCTATTTGTCACAGCAGCCTGGAAAACCAGGCAGCTCCTATTCCTTTAATCATACCAAACATTAGAAATTTTCAACCAAAAGATAATAAGATACACTGAGGCCCAGAGCTGTCACCTTCCTTGACGTCTTCCTCACATACTCCCTGTGTCACCTGCACAAGCTCAGGCCTGGTAGCAACCCACCACTTCATTACGACCCAGCACCTTCTCCACTCCAGCCGGCAGAGCAGATACTGATAAGCAGACCTTACCTTAGGGCATCTATGAGCTCATACACTTTCTGTACTTCTACTCGAAGGTCATTTGCATGTTCCAGACTGTAGGTGGTCTCCCCTGCACTAAAGAGAAATGGAGATATGTGATCTAAATTTCATCATGCTGATGGGAGAGCATAGTTTAGAAGATTTAAGGACTCACAAAGGCGGACGCTTAATTTTCTCAAAGCAGTATTTCAGACTCTTGTGTATAATGCAATGTTCATTCATTTTTCAAAATACAAGTACTTTTCAATTTGTAGGCATCACAGGGACATCCTCAGGCCCTGGACTCTGAGGGCTGGCTCTTACGCACATCACCAAAGTAAATGTAACCAAATCACTTTCAGCCTGCTCTTCCTAAACATTTTATTATGTCTAATAAAGTGTATGAAATGGCTTACTAAGGGAGTTGACTACACTGTGTTAGAGCAGAAAATCATCTGGCTTTTCTCACTTTGAGACCACCCGAGGAAAACAGGTACAGCTGGAGGCTGACCAAGGAATCCCCAGTTGCAAAGGATACCTGCATAGCATCATACCACTTGCCCAATACACCCGGATTTCATGAACAGTTGCTCCTCGTACTAAAAAAAAAGCACTTTTACTTCAAATCAAGAAGGGAAGGACTGCTAACCATATATCTGTAAGGGTTTAATACCTAGAATATATGATGAACTCCTTCAACTCAACAACAAAAAGACAATTAAAAAATTGACAAAGAATTAAAATAGAAATTTCTCCAAAGAACATAAACAAGTAGCCAAGAGCACATGAAAAGATGCTCCACATCACTGGTCATAAGGGAAATGCAAATCAAAACCACAAGATACCACCTCACATCCGCTAGGACGGCTATTAACGAAAAATAAAAAAACAGAATATAACAAGTATTGATGAGGATGTGGAAAAACTGGAACCCTTTACATTGTTGGTGGCATTATAAAATGGTGATGCCACCATGGATATCAGAAAGTTCCTCAGAAAGCTGAACACAGAATTACCATATGACCTGGCAATCCTTAAGGTATATACCCAAAAGAATTGATAGCAGGGACTCAAACAGATATTTGTACCTCAGTGTTCATAGTGCTATTATTTACAATTGTTGAAAGAGGAAAACAACTTCAGTGTCCACCAGCAGATGAACAGATAAACAAAACATGATATACACACACACACAATAGAATATTATTTAGCCCTAAAAAGGAATGAAGATCTGATCTATGTGACAACATGGATGAACCTTGAAGACATCATACTGAAAGAAGTCAGATGCAAAAAAGACAAATATTGTATAATCTAACTTATATGAAATACTGAGAAAAAGCAAATTTCATAGAAACAAACAGACTACAGGTTATGAGAGACTGGGGGTTGGGAAGGGGTGGCAATGAAAGGAACGGGGAGTTATTGCTGAATGGGTGCAGTTTCTGTTTAAGGTGTTGAAAAGGTGGGGAAATGGATGCTAGTGATGATAGCACAATACTGTGAATGTAATTAATACCACTGAATTGTACACTTGAAAGTAGTGAAAATGGGAAATTTTCAGTTATACATATGTTACTACAATAAAAATGGCCACTCAATTCCATGTCTGAGGCAGCAGCAATTTAAGTTAAGTAAGCAGAAAGGATTACTGAGTTAGCCTATTTTACCATCTATAAAACAGTCCTGGCTGGATAAATACTGGTGAATGCTGTAATCTGTGGTTTTGATAAGGTTGTTCCATCATCTCTGGTTTCATACTTTACAGAAAGAGCATCAGACTGGGTAGGAGACTTGAACTTTGTCCTGCTGTCACCAAGCCAACTATAAATACAAGTGACCTGAAATTACTTCCCCTAGTCTCACTCACAGCAAGTAATTTCATCTCCTGCAAAGTAACTATTACAACTGAGTTATCCTGTTCATTACTCACTTGACTATGATCTGTCCTCTCACTAAAATGTAGTATGCTCCATGACAGCAGGGGGACACGCTGTCTTTGACATTCACTGCTATATCCCAGCACCTAGAACAGTGCCTGGCACAGAACTGGTGCTCCACAAATATTTGTTGAAGGAATGATGAATAAAATGGGCTTAAAGCCCCTCAGCACTTGCCTTTGGAGGAACAGGAGTTAGACATCTGAAAACAGGCTCAGCAATAGTAGTTCACTACTAGCCAGAAAAGCCCATTAACCCACAATGGATCAGAGGCACAGACACAGAACAGAAAAACAAGATGCAGAGAGAGAAGCCCCTCAGTAACAAAGTCAGCAGGAAAAGGCTGAGTGCCAACTCCCACAGACAAGAATGCACTTCTCCTTATTGCCATCCAGGTAGAAAAGCAGTCCTGCCCTCATTTCAAACCAATGGACCTGATATGGGGGGCAGCTGATTCCATTGAGTTTCAAAGAAAGGAAATAAGACATTGCTCCAAGCCAAGGAGTCTCCATTTAGGGGAGGTATAAATTGGAATTACCTGGGCTGCTTCTTCCAAACCACCCACAGGAAGGGCAGTATGCTCTATGGGTGGAAATTATTGCTCAAGTGAACTGCAGTCAGAAAAGATGCATCCTTTTCTTAAAAAATAAAAACTAGAAAGTGTTCAGGAACAGTGCTCTAGACTGAGAAATAGAAATAGGAAAATGGGTCTAAGGAGTGCAAATATAAAGGTGCAGGGAAAGAGATCTAGGACAATAACGACTGACAATGGAAGTTCAAGAAATAGGTTTTTCTTTCCCTTCTGTTGTTGTCTGCTGCCAGGTGCTGCAGACACCCAGTTATTAAGATTGGGGAAGCTGAGGATGGAGCGGGGACCTACAATGGTTTCCTGACCTCCTTTTCAATCCCTTCCCACCTTTTTTTCTAAAACCTCGTTGGCTGGAAAACACTGGGAGAGAGGAGCAGGGAAAGGAAGAAGGACAAACGAATAAAGCACAACGAGTCAAGGAGAAATGCACGGAAAGAGGTACTCTTGTCACAAACCAGCTGGGTTTAGCCTTTCATATTTTGTAAGTCAGACATTTACTGACTCAAAAGTCAGGAAACTCCTTAAGTACTACACTAATGATAGAGTTCATTTTCTTCACACGCAAGACCCATATGGTGAATTTTTGTAACTGCATGCACTAGTACAACATACAGGTGTCTACTCCACAAGAATGCTTAACACAAATTCCCTTCAATAAATTAGCATTGCCATCTGGACTAACAGGAAGTGGTTTACAAGCATGTGACCAGAGGAAGGGGAATAGAGGAGTCATATTATAATTCCTCCAGCTGTGTCAGCAGCTCATTCTTCACCCCCAAAAAATCAATGAATACAGTAATGAACTTACAGTGTATGGTATAATGAGGAAAAAGCCTAGCATACATCTTTTATTTATTTTGGAACATTATAAAATATTGCCACAGTCAATGTCCAAATAAAAAAATAGTTTTGTTCTAAACAAAGCACATATAATTCTACCTGCATCACTACAAAGATCGGAAGGCTGACAACATAGGCTTAAGACAAAGGCAAAAACTCAAATTGAGAACACTTGGGAGCTGATTCCAATACCAGTACCTCAAATTCTAGCTCAGACTTTAGGCTATGGAAGGAACAATGCTCTTGAGTACAAGTCAGCAAATGTTTCCTGTAAAGGGACAGACAGTAAATATTTTAGGCTTTGCAGGCCTTACAGTCTCTGTATGTGCTTCTGTATCACAAAAGGCAGCTACACAGAGTAAACAGACAAATGGTGTGACTGTGTTCCAGTAAAACTTTACTTTTGATAAAAGGTGGTAATAACAAGAGTTGGTGAGGATGTGGAAACACTGGAACCCTTGTACACTGCTGGTGTGAATGTAAAATGGTGCAGCCACTTTAGAAAACAGTCTGGCTGTTCCTCAATGTTAAACAGAGTTACCATATGGCCAGCAATTCCACTCCTAGTTCACACCCAAAAGAAATGAAAACATGTCCACAAAACAACGTGTACATGAATATTCACAGCAGCATTATTCATAATAGCCAGAAATGGAAACAACCCAAGTGTCCATCAACAGACAAATGAATTTAAAAAATGAGGACTATCCATGCAATGGAATATTATTTAGTCATTAAAAAGACTGAAATTCTGGTACATGCTACAACTTGGATGAACCTTGAAATTATGATGCTCTGTGAAAGAAGCCAGACACAAAAGATCATATATCTATGATGCCATTTACATGTAATGTCCAAAATAGGCAAATCCAGAGACAGAAAGTAGATTTGTGGTTGTGGGGGTGGAGGGAGGGGTGCAAAGGAATGGGGAATGACAGCAAAAGGGAGGTATACGGGGTTTTTTATTAGGGAGATGAAAATGTTTTAGAATTAGATAAAGGCGTAGTTGCACAATGTTGTAAATATACTAAAACCCAGTGAATTGTATACTTTAAAAGAATGGATTTTAAGGTATGTGAATTGTATCTCAAAACATAATAAAGCATCTCCCTACGTAGAACATGACATCCAGGGGTGAAAATCTCTCTGGCAAGTGGGGCATGACTCCCTGAGATGAGTCTGACCCTGACACCATGGGACTCACACTGCCTTCTGGACCAAAAGGGGGAAAAGATGTGTAATAAATAATGCATAAGTGGCCAACAGAGATCAAACAGATTCAAGAGGCTATTCTGGATGCTACTCTTATGCAGGCTTCAGTTAGATAGTGCTAACTGCCATGGTTTTCTAAATCCCAACCAACATCACTCCTGCTGATTCTTGGGAGCACCTGGGGCTCAAACTGAGACTCTATAAAGGTTTTATGCACTAGGTTTGCCTTCCTGGAACATAATTCTCAGAGGGTTCCTAGGTCAGATAAATCCTGAAACCCAGACGGACCAGCCTCTCCAAGATTATCAATAAATTTCATCCCCCACTCCTTTAGTGTGGACACCCCTTTTTTTTAATCACATAGTTGTATATTCATCATCATGGTCATTTCTTAGAACATGTGCTTCAATTCAGAAAAAGAAATAAAAAGAAAACAGAAAAAAATTCACACATACCATACCCCTTACCCCTCCCTTCCATTTATCACTAGCATTTCAATCTAAATTTATTTTAACATTTGTTCCCCCTATTATTTATTTATTTTTAATCCATATGTTTTACTCATCTGTCCATAAGGTAGATAAAAGTAGCATCAGACACAGGTTTTCACAATCACACAGTCACACTGCAAAAGCTGTATCATTATATAATCATCTTCAAGAAACATGGCTACTGGAGCATGGCTCTACATTTTCAGGCACTTCCCTCCAGCCTCTCCATTACACTTTAACTAAACAGGTGATATTTATTTAATGCATAAGAATAACCTCCAGGATAACTTCTTGACTCTGTTTGGAATCTCTCAGCCATTGACACTTTATTTTGTCTCATTTCTCTCTTCCCCCTTTCACTCAAGAAGGTTTTCTCAATCCATTGGTGCTGAGTCCCAGCTCATTCTTGGATTTCTGTCCCACGTTGCCAGGAAGGTCCACACTCCTGGGAGTCATGTCCCACGTAGAGAGGGGGAGGGTGGAGAGTTTGCTTGTCATGTTGGCAGAGAGAGGCCACATCTGAGCAACAAAAGAGGTTCTCCGGGGGTGACTCTTAGGCCTAATTTTAAGTAGGTTTAGTCTATCCTTTGCGTGGTTAAGCTTCATATAAACAAATCCCAGATTGGGGGCTCAGCCTATTGCTTTGGTTGGACACAACTTCTTAACATTAAAAAGTCAGAACAGGCATTGCCCAGAGATCCCTATAGACTGGGAGAAGGATTAAAGGAGAAAGTGGAGGAATAACAGAGAAAACAGGATTTAACAAATACGTATGGCTACTAAATCACTATATTAATATTCCTTCCAGACCACAGTGTTTTGGAGCAGTTAGAAAGAAAAATCTGACATGGTAGAATGGTATCACATGAAAAACTCTGGGATCTATTCTATAAGTACTTGTTGAAGTGTGCTTTGAAAATTATTGGTTTTTCTTTCTTTGCTTTGTATATATGTTATTTTTTTACAATAAAAAGTTTTTTAATAATAATAATAATAAAGTAGCAAGCTGGATTTGGCTCATGGGTAACAGTTTGCTAACCCCGGCTCTAAATGAAATCCCTGCTCTAAGCCCTGACACTTTAATAGCACTGTGACACAAAGGATAGACACAAAAGGACAGATATTGTATCAAGAATAAGTCAACTCATGGAGACAGAAAATTAATTAGAGGTTACCAGGGATGGGAAAGGAGGGAAATGAGGGTTCTTATTGCTTAATGGGCTCTATTTGGAATGCTGAAAAAGTTTATTTTCATCACTTATTTGCATGTAATTAAGGCCACTGAATGGTAAGCTTCAAAATGGTTAAAAAGGCAAATTTTGTATTGTATATATATGTTACCACAATTAAAAAAAAAAAATTCTCTTGAGTTGGTCACAGGAGTAAAGCAAACCCTGAGTTAAGATTTTCATTCTCAGGTACTGAAAAATTGACCTGAAGCGTCAGAAAACTTTCACCCCTGATAAGAGGAGCTTACTTCAATGATGCTGCCATCCTGATGTATTCAGGAGCTTTCTGGTCAACTTTCTCCATGCAGAGTTGTAATTTCTAAGAACAAAACAGAAGAGATGAGAGGTGCTCTCAAGATACAGAGGTGCCTACCCAGAAGCTGTACTATATCATCAGAGATGTTAAAATGTTCATTTTTCTAAACCTTGTATGTTTTGTGGGAAAACACATGCGTTGTTTTTTTTTAATTATTACTGTTATTGATTTCCTGATTTACAAACCTACTTCACAAGCAGGAAACCTTGCAGTTAGGAAAGAAAGTGAGGGTGGGGCTTTTGAGAAGAGCAAGGCCTTCCAAGACACAAGCCAAGGCATCTACCAAGGCAGAAAAGAGGAATTGGCAGCTACATTCTTTCTCTGCCAGGTGGTACCAGATTATAGCAAGACACCAGCATGAGGGATCAGGACCCACCTGAAAAAAGAAGGAAGAAAAAAGCATGGGGGCTGTGCCAGTTTGAAAATGTTTTGTACCCCAGAAAAGCCAAGTTCTTTAATCCTCATTCAATATTGCTGGGTGGGAGCTTTTTGATTGTTTCAATGGAGATGTGACCCACCGAATTGTGGGTGGTAACTTTTCATTAGATGGTTTCTATTCAAGGTGGCGTTGCTTACTAGAGCCCTTTAAGAAGGAATCATTTTGGAAAAAGTCTGCATGCTGACAAGAGTCCACACAGCCGGAGATCTCTGGAGATGCAGAAGGAAAACATCTTTGGCGAAGCCTTATGAAATGAGCAAAGAAAGCTAGCAGACATCACCATATGCCTTTCCAGTTGAGAGAGAAACTTCATTGGCCCTTTCTTTGGAGTTAAGGTATCTTTCTCTGGATGCCTTAGTTTGGACATTTCTATGGCCTTAAAACTGTAAATTTGCAACTTAATAAATTCCCTTTTTAAAAGCCATTCCGTTTCTGGCATAGTGCATTCTGGAAGCTTAACAAACTAAGACAGGGGCTATTAATGAAAATGAGACATAAGGCCATAAACTGTACACAAAGGATGGGTAAAGGTTATATCTATAGCTCAGCAGAGGGTTTAATTAAGATCATTTCCAGTAGTTTGGGCATTTTTCATAGTTATCCCAGAAACACAGCCATTATCATCTACAGAACTACTAACAGTGACATTCACTGGTCATCAGACAAAAATACTCTCATCCCAGCTGGTCTGATCTCCTCCTTCCCATCTCCTACTGACCCCTGCCCACCTCCCACCTGACTAATTCTGACTCAGCTTGCAGACCTCACTTGGCCATTAGCGGAATCCAGTCTCACTCCCAGGTGTTTGACTCTAAACCCCATGCTTTTGGACGACACTATGTTTCTCTTAAAGTGTGCATCCTCTAAGGGTTTTCTGGGATTGCTGGTGGTAACAAGAAGAATCTGCATGGACTCAAAGGAGAAGCGCTAAGCCTTCATATGAGCAGTTTCCCAAACTTGTAAAACCTATACCTCTCAGGTTAGTTTCCCAGGACTCTTCCCAACCAACTGTTGTTGTGACATCTCCAGCTTCTGTACTTACCCACAAAGAACCTGCCCATAACACAGGAGAACCACTTTTCCTCCCCTTTCCTCCTGGCCACCAATACCTGTACCTGCCTGTTCTCAAGTGGGCAAAGGAAGGGTGAGAGAACGAGTTTGTTGCAACACACCCAGGATGACTCTGTGACTCACCCAGGGCCCTAGCTAGGAAGTCATACCAGGGCCCTTTAGCAGAAACTAAAAATTACTGAAAGGAGTATCTTCCCAAAGCATTCTTTGACATCTGCAGGTATGTACATAATGAATAGACAAATCGGTCTCATGAATCAGAGGCTGACCCAAGGCTGTGCACAATGTCTTACCTCATAGAGCTTCACGATGTCAGGGGTATGCTCCTTTTCGTCGATCTGCTGCTCTCTCTTGAGCAGTGTTTCCTTGCAGTGTGTACAGGAGCGGATCCTGTCATCATCCTTCTCATCCAGGACTGAGCTCACGCTGCTCATGCTACTGATGCTGCCCCGGCGGGAACCTTGGACACTGTTGGGGGACTGGTTTGGGCTGGTGTGGGTGCTCAGGGCATCCTTGCTGGCACTGGTAAGCTTGTCTGTAAACCACAAATAGGACAGGTGGCAATAACCCCACAGCATCCAATTAGCCCATCTTCCATGTCACAATGTGTCAGTCCACAGGTGCCTGATTTGAAGGGCAGTAAGATCAGGCTCCTCCATAGGCAGTAAGACCCTACATCTCTGCCTTCCTGGAGTCAGACTTCATGATGGAAAAAGGACACCCACTGCCACCCACGGAAGGTCTAAAAAGTCTAGGACAGTCTGCCTCCAAGGTACTGAAGCCTCACCACCTATACTAACCCCTTCCATTTTCCTTGTGCCTCAAACATAACCCACATTCTCCCCTTGAAACTTTCCTTTACAGTCTTTCCCCCATTCCCAAACATCTAAATTCTCCCCTTTCCAAAGCTCAGCTCAAACAGAATGTGCTCTAGGAAGCCTTCACTATCTTTACAGCTCCTACTATACTGCTTCTCCTGAAGTACTTTTTACTTTTCTCCTTGTAAAACAGTTATATGTGCACCCCAGAGCTGCCCAAGGAATAGGTGAATCTTTGAGGGTAGAATATGGGTTTCATTCATAGTTGCACTCCTAACATATCCAGCAAAGGCACCCCATAGTAGCTGCTCAATAAGTTTTGGTTAATAACCCAAGAGAAGAAAGGTGAATAGTATCTCAAAAATGTAGTTTATGAAGTCTCATGTGGGAAAGAGAGTGGGCCTCAGAGAGAAAAGGAAAGTATCAAGGTAAAGTGGACCTGGTAAATGTGAGATGGACCAAGGAAGCACCTGGCTTTGCCCCCACACTGTCCAGACACACCATGGCCAACAGTATGCAGAGTCAGAGGACCACTACAGTGTTGCAAAGCCACCTCAAATGTCCCCGAAGCCAGTGAGATCATCTTTAGCAACTGTTAGCCAACTGAGATGCAAATTTGGTGCTATCCTACCTTTGTAGCCTCATTCCCACAATTCTCAAAAACATACTCCACACTGCCCCAACTATTCTATTTGCTCATCTACTACTACCTGAGTTCTTTCAAAGCCTGGGCCTTTGCTCCTGCTCCTCACTCTACCCAGGAAGCAGTCCTTCCTCCATCTTTTTTGCAATCCTACTTCTTTTTCAAGGCTCTTCTCAAACCTCACCTGGCAAACCTGAGCATCTGTGCTCTTGCCCTCTCCCCAGAGCCTCCATAGCACTCAGTAGATTCATATCATGACACTGTAGTCTACTCTATAAAACAGTGAGTTGTGTGTGACTTTACCCAAAAGAAGGAACTAGCCCACTTCTCATATTTCAAGACTTTCTCCTATAGTCTCCTTTCAAAGCCTCATTCGCCCCGCCCAAGAAGAGCTGACAAAAAGTTGTTCAGCCTTGCCTGGGTGCCTGACACAACTTTTCTCATTATACTTACCACTTTTATAGCAATTATTTGTTAGTGAGTCTATAGCTCCCACTGGACTTTGGACTCCTTGGGAAAATGACTATGCCTTATAGTCATTTTGCCATGGGTGGGCAAGTGAAAACCTGTGGCCTTGTTTTTATATAGACCCTCGGAGCTAAATATGATTTTTGCACTTATAAAAAATTACCAAAAAAAAGAAGGAAATGTCACAGAGACTAAAATTGGCCCACAAAGCCTAAAGTACTTATTATCTGACCCCTTACAGAAAACATTTGCTGACCCCTGTTACAGACCATGTATCCCTAGCCTTAAGCACAGGGCCTAGACTGTAGTGGGTCTCATGGAATCAACAAGTGAATGAATGATGATCCCATGATCCCAGTGGTGTTTAGCAAACAAGCCCTTCCCAAAGGAGATGAGGGTCCAGGGCCTTGCCTCCATGTTACCTACTTGCCAAGGACAGGCTGATGAGCTCCATACACTTCTTGCACATAATAGACCCGCAGAGGCGACAGTGGTGACGACGGTTACGGATGCTGAACTTACTCCCACAGTCTGGACAGAAAGGGACATCCTGGTCGCTGACCCAAGGCACCACAGACTTTTCTATTGCTTTAGGAAAATAAACCAAAATCAAGCAAACAAACAAAAAGAAAGCAGGCCATATTTACGAGAGATTTGGTCAGGAAGTAAAATAAAGAATAGAATGAATATGAACAAAATTTTAGTTACCTCGAATCTTGGCAGACTCGGTATTTGTTCTGTCAAATGCAGTGAGCTGACAAGGAGAAAAGAATACCAAATGGAATCAATCAGATGATGTGTACACTTTCCATAGGCAAGAGCATCAAGTCGGAATCAGTGCATATGCCTTTCTCATGTCTCATCTGTTGTCCCCAACCCCACAAGTCATAAAAATAACTTTACTTGGGGCAGAGTTAGTTTTGCCTCTAGAAGGTACCTCCCTTCCTATGAATCTCTCTATTGTCAGTTACCCATTTAAGCAAAAACCAGGAATACCTACTGAAAGCAATGGGGAACTCCCAATTCTCCACAGTCCTCCTGGACAACAGAGTTGGCCACATATTTCTGCCCTACAAAATACTCATAAAGAACTGTACCTGTGCATGCTACCATGTCCATCATGCAATCTAGGCTATACACAACAAGTAGTCCTAAGGTCAAAGCAAAACAGTGATTATGGCAGTGAAGATGAGTTTCCATGCCACAGGACAAGAAGGCCCAATAAGAGGTTCCAGACAGCACATGGCTGTCTGAAAACTCCTCACAAACATAAATGGCAGTCTTACTTTGTCATCAAATGCTATCACATACTATACTCCATTAGGTGATCATGCCTGGGATACCCAGAAAAGAAAAGAATCTGAAGGCACAAAGATTTTCTGGGACCTAAATGAGCTTTGTAGGTGGGAAAAGGGAAGCCTGGTACATTTAAGTCTGTCAATCTGGGCCCTTTCCTTCAGCAAAACCAGGCCAGGCCAGAACTGCCTTCTGCATTCTCTGCACCTCTCTACGTGGGGTGCTTCTCTGCCAACATCGGATATATAAGGTATATGTAACACATGCTGCAGAAATGTAATATACTCTACCAGAAAATTTATACTTGCAGAAAAAAGTATTTTAAAACAACAAAATTTACCTTCTCTAACCTGATTATTAATTTATTGACTTCAACAACATAGTGGTCAATTCTAGCAGCTCGATGTTTTTTGAAGTTGGAAAGATGGCTTCTCATAGCACCTAGGAGGAAGAAGGTGGGGAGACAAATTATTCGTAATTCCTCCAACAGAGCCACTCTCATTTGCTGCACATCCTCAATGAATTTCAAAAGCAAGTAAGAGACTTCCAGGAAAATAATGGAGCAGAGTGGATTGAGTTTACCTTTAACAAGGTCATAAAAGCGAAATCATATAGTGTCTGTCCTTTAGTGTCTGGCTTATTTCACTCAGCATTATGTCCTCAAGGTTCATCCATGTTATCATATACTTCAGGATGTCATTTCATCTTACTGCTGTATAATATTCTATCAGATGTACACACCACACTCTGTTTATCCACTCGTCCACTGATGGACACTTGGATTGTTTCCATCTTTTGGCAACTGTGAATAGTGCTGCTATGAATATTAGTGTGCAAATGTCTGTGTCACTGCTTTTAGCTCTTCTGGGCATATACCAAGCAGTGGTATTGCCGGGTCATAGGCAACGTGATACTTAGTTTTCTAAGGAACAGCTAAACTGTCTTTCATAGCAGCTGTACCATTACACATTCCCACCAGCAGTGCATAAGTCCCAATTTCTCCACATCCTCTCTAACATTTACAGATTCCTGTTTGTTTAGTAACAGCCATTCTTATAGGTGTGAGGTAGTATTTCATTGTAGTCTTGATCTGCATTTCCCTTCAGCTAATGAGAATGAGCATCTCTTCATTTGCTTTTTAGTCATCTGTATTTGCTCTTCAGAAAAATGTCTATTCACATCTTTAGCCCATTTTATAATCAGGTTGTCTGTTCTTTTGTTGTTGAATTGTATGATTTATGTATATAGGACATCAAACCTTTACCCAACACGTGATTTACAAATATTTTCTCCCATTGAGTTGGTGGCCTCTTCATCTTTTTGACAAAGTCTTTTGAAGCTCAAAAGCATTTTTTTTTGAGGAGTTCCCATTTATCTATTTTTTCTTTAGTTGTCTGTAGCTTTGGGTATAAAGTTTAGGAAGCTATCTCCTATTATTAGGTCTTGAAGATGTTTCCCTATATTTTCTTCTATGAGTTTTATGGTACTGGTACTTATATTTAGGTCTTTTGATTTAGTTTGAGTTAATTTTTGTATAGGATGTAAGGTAAGGGTCTTGTTTCATTCTTTTGGCTATTGATATCCAGTTCTCCCATGCTCATTTATTGAAAAGACTATTTTGTTCCAGTTCAGTGGATTTCAGGGCCTTGTCAAAGATCAGTTGACCACAGATTTGGTGGTCTATTTCTGCACCCTCGAGTCAATTCTATTGGTCAATATTTCTATCTCAGTGCCAGGACCAGGCTGTTTTGACCCCTGTGGCTTTATAATAAGTTTTAAAATCAGGAAATGATAATCCTCCCACTTCATTCTTCTTTTTTAGGACATTTTCAGCTATTCAAAGTCTCTTCCCCTTCCAAACAAATAATTAGCTTTTCTAACTCTTCAAAGCAGGTTACTGGAATTTTGATTGGTATTGCGTTGAATTTGTAGATCAATTTGGGTAAAACTGACATCTTAACTATATTTAACCTTCCCACCCATGAGCAGGGAATGTTTTCCCACTTACTTATACATTCTTTGATTTCTTTTAGCAATGTTTTGTAGGGAGATAGCTTCTTAAACTTTATACCTAAAGCACAAGCAGTAAAATAAAAAATAGACAAATGGGAACTCCTTAAGATCAAGTGCTTCTGTGCCTCAAAAAACTGTCCAAAAAGGAAGGGTTAGCTAGCTTAATGGGAGAAAATATTTGGAAACCGCATATTGGATAAAGACTTGATATCCTGTGTACATAGAGAAATTATATACAGATGGGCAGAGGATATGAAATTTCACTTTTCTGAAGAACTAATATAGATGACTAAAAAGTACATAAAGAGATGTTCATTTTCATTAACTGTAAGGGAAATGCAAATTAAGACGACAATGAGATATCACCTCACACCTATAAGAATGGCTGCTATTAAACAAACAGAAAAGTACAATGTTGAAGAGGACATGAAGAAATTGCAATACTTACTCAGTTGGTAGGAATGTATAATGGTGCAGCTGTTGTGGAAAAACAGTTGGGCGATTCCTTAAAAAACACAATTAAATATTGAGTTGTCCTATGACCTGGAAATACTACTACTCGGTATATACCCAGAAGAGCCCAGAGCAGTGACACAAACAGACATTTTGCACATCAATGTTCATAGTAGCATTCTTCACAATTGCCAAAAGATTAAAACAATCCAAGTGCCATCAACTGATGAGTGGATAAACAAAATGTGGTATATACATATGATGGAACATTATGCAGCAGTAAGATGAAATGAGGTCCTGAAGCTTATGACAACATGAATGAACCTTGAGGATGTAATGTTGAGTGAAATAAGCCAGACACACACACACACACAGACACTGTATGATTTCGCTATTATGACTTTGCTAAAGGTAATCTCAGAGGTTACACTGTAGAATATAGTAGAACTAAGAGGTACACAAAAGTTAGAGACAGAGGAAAGGCTGTTCAAAGAGGTTGAATCTTAAAGGGAATGGATAGAAGTAATGGTAACTAATAAGCAGGTTTATAAACAACATTGCCATGTTGAAAGTGAATATGATAGAAAGGGGATGGATAGTGGCATGTATCCCACTGATCAAATCTATAATTATAATTAAGTTCTCACATGAACTATTTCAAAGGTTCAACAGTGGACAAAGAGTCAACAGTAGAGGAATATATGGGGAAAATAAAAAAATGCATGCTATGGCCAATAATTAGAAGGAAGACATCAACAGTACCATAGCACTACGGGGGTGACTAATTGAGGGGAAGGGACAAGTGATAAGGGGTAGTTTTGATTTGATAGTTGGTAATAGCTGGTTCTTTGTCATTATGGGCCAATGAAAATTGACTAAAATTGAGAGCACTGCTGATTGTACAACCAAGTGAGGATACTGTAAGAAATGGTTTATTCTGGACATTATCCATGATGCCCAATAGATGGAGGGGGCCGAAAGATACAATGACTGAAAAGCAAAATGGCTAATGGTGACACATTTATATGATGCAGCTATTAAAAGGAAGGATGTTGAGAGGCACATAACCTTGGGGACAATGTGTTGTGCAAAATAAGCCAGAAACAGAAAAAAAAAAAAAAAAAAACTAATATGCTAAGGTCTACCTCAGAAAATACAAGAAAATGGGAGTCTAGATGGTAAGCCCTTATAAGCAGTTACATTTATTCTGAAGCTATAAATGTATTTCTAGATTCTGAGACACTAAGCTCTATGTGTATCAACTGGTCTTTTCCTGGAACTGTGAGTAACTCTGTGACACCTACGACCCAGAAATGGAAATCGGACCCAGGATGTAGAGTTGGCACTGCCTGACGGCACATCTGACACGAAACTGAGTGGGGTAGACAGTTGGGGGCAGTAGTCACGGGTGGTGGGAAAAGGAGGAGGTGACAAATCACTTATAAATGGTGCCCAAAGTAGGACCCGAAGACTAAATTCCAAGAGGGTGGGTGAATGCTGTGCTTTCTCTGTTTTATGAAGCAAAGTGTGTTGTAAAGGTTGCCATAAAAGACAAACAAGTAAAATACTTTATAAATTACAGTGGTTGGAGTAAAAAGGATGAATGGATTCCAGAAAGCAGAGTACTCATATACAAGGACACCAATCTGCAGAAACAGAGATTCAAAAAAGCCAATCAGGAGCAATACGCAGAGGGGAAGATGAGAGAGACCGCCCCAGGAAACAAGAAAAATTTTAAAGTGAAAACAAAAAGAACAAACAGAAAACATCTGGAAATGGAGATGGAAGAAGTACCAGTGAGACACCTCAGCCTCCTTGGAAGAAAAGGGACTGAGTAGACCCCACTGTTGAAATGAGGAAATGTTCATGAACAGAGTTCAAGTTAAAATAAAGATTCCTGAAAAACTAAAACCATGGCTTGTTGATGACTGGGACTTAATTACCGGGGGAAAAACAGCTCTTTTAATCTTCCTGCCAAGAAGAATGTGGATTCCATTCTAGAGGATTATGCAAATTATAAGAAATCTCGAGGAAAAACAAGATAGTAAGGAACATGCTGTTAATGAGGTTGTGGCAGGGATAAAAGAATACTTCAATTTAACGTTGGGCACTCAGGTACTCCATAAATTTGAGAGACCACAGTATGCTGAAATCCTTGCAGATCACCCTGATACACCTATGTCCCATATGTATGGAGCACCACACCCACTAAGATTATTTGTACGAACTGGAGCAATGTTGGCCTATTCACCTCTGGATGAGAAGAGCCTTGCTTTATTACTGAACTATCCTCATGATTTCCTAAAGTATCTGGCAAAGAATTCTGCCACTTTGCTTAGTGCCAGTAATTATAAAGTGGCTCCAACTGAGTACCACAGGAAAGCTGTGTGAGACTACTGACACTCAACATACATCTGAATCTTTGTTAAAACATTTTTGTTCCTAGCCCTTCTCTTGTTCAAATGATGTACTTTGAAAATGTTAGCATATAACAGAATTGATGTATGTTTGTTTTCTGTTTAATTTTAACCAGAAAATAAAAGGGATTATGCTCCTTTTTTTAAAAAAAATTTTTAAATATAACAACAAACACATTCTTATGAGCATTCTGTTCTACATATATAATCAGTAATTCACAATATCATCACATAGTTGCATATTCATCATCATGATAGTTTCTCAGAACATTTGCATCAATTCAGAAAAAGAAATAAAAAGAAAACAGAAAAAAATTCATACATACCATACCCCTTACCCTCCCTTTCACTGATCACTAGCATTTCAATCTAATATATTTTAACATTTACTCCCCCTATTATTTATTTTTATTCTGTATGTTTTACTCGTCTGTTGATAAGGTAGATAAAAGGAGCATCAGACACAAGGTTTTCACAATCACAAGTCACATTTTGAAAGCTATATCATTATACAATCATCTTCAAGAAACATGGTTACTGGAACACATTTCCCTCCAGCCTCTCTGTTACATCTTGATTAACAAGGTGATATCTAGTTAATGCATAAGAATAATCTCCAGGATAACCTCTCGACTCTTGTTTGGAATCTCTCAGCCATTGATACTTTATTTTGTCTCACTTCGCTCTTTCCCCTTTGGGTCGAGAAGGTTTTCTCAATCCCTTGATGCTGGGTCCCAGCTCATTCTAGGATTTCTGTCCCATGTTGTCAGGAAGGTTTACACCCCTGGGAGTCATGTTCCATGTAGACAGGGGGAGGGCGATGAGTTTGCTTGTTGTGTTGGCTGGAGAGAGAGGCCACATCTGAGCAACAAAAGAGGTTCTCTTGGGGATGACTATTAGGCCTAATTTTAAGAGGCCTGACCTATCCTTTGTGGGGTTAAATTTCATATGAACAAACCCCAAGTTTGGGGACCTAGCCTATTGCTTTGGTTGTCCCCACTGCTTGTGAGAATACCAAGAATTCTCCACTTGGGGAAGCTGAATTTTCCCCCTTTCTCACCATTCCCCCAAAGGGACTTTTATGCTCTTTTTCTTTTCTCTCTTTTTTTTTTCATTTCAAAATTGTTACCAGTGATTCAGTGATGGACAACACAGAGACGTGCTATAGAATGTTTTATGGCCTAATTGACAAGGATGCTTTTGGATGCTGGTGACTCTATTTCTTTGACATTATGCACTTTTATAACGTGTTAATACTATATGACAAAATGTTCTGATTAGTGCCAAATGTTCAATCCAGTGTATATAACACACTCATCCATTTGTATTTTTGGGTTCTTTTAACAGTACTTGAAGTAAAGAGTCTGTTCTAGTCTGCCAAAGCTGCCAGAATGCAACACACCAGAGATGGACTGGCTTTTAATACAAGGGGATCTATTTAGTTAAAAACATATAGCTCTTCAAAGGAAAGGCAACTAACTTCCATCTGAGGTTCTTTCTTATACAGGAAGGCACAGGGCAATCTCTGCTGGCCTTCTCTCCAGGCTTCTGAGTTCCAACAGCTTTCCCCAGGGTGATTCCTTTCTGCATCTCCAATGGCCTGGGCTGAGCTGCAAGTGCTGAGATGAGGTATGCAGAGCTGCTTAGGCTGTGCTGCATTGAGCTCTCATTTAAGCATTCAACCATTAAATCAAACATCATTCACTGCAGCAGGCACTCCCCCTAGCTGACCGCAGATGTAAGCAACAGATGAGGTTCACATGCCATTGGCTCCTGTTCACAGCAACAGAACTAGGTACTTTCACCTGGCCAAATCAACACCTGAACCTAACTATGATAGAGCCTATCCTTTGTAAGTCATCCACATTGTTCCTTAGGCATTTTATCTTTGCTCAGATTGTTGAAGAACAGCGACTCGTCTCATGGTTTTTGTATTTGTGTCTAAACCACATTTTAACATGATTAGACACAATGCATTGTGTAGCTACAGTTTCTAGAAAAGTCAGTCTTTCAGGAATTGTTTTTCAGATCTTCAACAAATTTTTTCTTTTAATTAAAAAAAAACAAAAAGACCCAGAAATGAAGCAGCCCTGAAAGTTAGCATAGCTATATATAATAACAGTTAAAGTCACTGAAAAAGAGATCAGGCCTCAATTCGAGATTAAAAATAAGCCATTCTGGCAGGGTCTAAGGAATTTAGAATGCAGGGTGAAAGAGGATAGTTTATGTACTCTAGACCTTCAGCTACTGTATGAGACCAACGGCAAAGAGCTTTATTATTTCTAGAACTTAAATTTTCTGTAACACATAATCTAAATCAACCTCTCTGGATTGCTTATTTAAACAACTCCAACTCCTTCTGGAATGAGGCCTTGTATTCTGGATAGCTTAATATATCAGGATACATCTCAAACTATGGTGGGCTGATAATTTGAAAAGTATTGGCAATAAAAAATAGGTAATTGAAAAAAATTCTGAAATCTGTTCTACAACTAATTGTTGTGATGTGTTTTGTATATATGCTATTTTTCACAAAAAAGAAAAAAGTTGATTGTTACAATAAATGCACAGCTATATAATGATATTATGAATAACTGACTATATACTTTGGATAATTTACACGGTATGTGAATATATAATTTATATCAATAAATAGTTTTTTAAAAAGTATTGGTAGAGTCCCTTGAGGGTCTGAAGGGGAAAAAAATTATATATATATATATATATATATATATATGGAACTACATGGAATTATATATATATATATATATATATATGGAACTATTAAACTCTCCTATCTGGGAAACCTCAGGTATCCTCTCAATCATTTTGGACTCCCAAGAAAATAAGCCAAGCTCTGTATTTTGAGGCTTGACCTTATGAAATTTATTTCTGTAGGGGAGAAGCTAATACTACCCATAACAATGCCTAAGAGTTGCTTCCAGGTAGCCTCTTCGTTGCTCAGAAGTGGTCTCTCTCTCTCTCTAAGCCCAACTCTGCAAGAAAAATTGTTGCTCTCCCCCTCACATGGTACAAGCCATTCAGGGGTGAAAATCTCCATGACAACATGGGATCTGACTCCTGGGGATTGGTATGGCCCTGGCACCATGGGATTGACAACACCTTCCTGACCAAAAGGGGGAAAAGATGCGTAATAAAACACATCTTTGGCCAAGAGAGATCAAATGGAGTCAAGAGGCTATTCTGGAGGTTACTTTTATGCAGGCTTCAGTTAGAAAGTGCTAACTGCCATTGTTTCCTAAACCTCAATCAACATCAATCACTCCTGTTGACTTAATAGAGTCTGGAGTGTATGAGACTGTATAAAGGTTTCATGCACTAGGTTTACATTCCTACAACATAAATTCCCAGAGGGTTCCTAGGTCAGATAAATTCTGAAACTCAGAGGAACCAGCCTCTCTAAGATTATCAATTTCATCGCCCTCTCCTTTGGTGTGGACACCCCTTCTAACATGAAAATGTCAGAACGGGCATTGCCCAAAGATCCCTATAGACTGGGAGAAGGATTAAAGGAGAAGTGAGAGGTATAACAGAGAAAATAGGATGTAACAAACAAGTATGGCTACTGAATTACTATATTAATATTCCTTCTAGCCTCCAGTGTTTTGAGCAATCAGAAGGAAAAATCTGAGATGCTGGAATGGTAGCCCGTGACAAACTCTGGGATTTGTTCTATAACTACTTATTGAAGTATGCTTTGAAAACTATTGCTTTTTCTTTCTTTGCTTTGTATATATGTTATATTATACAATAAAAAAAGTTAAAATAAAAAAAGCAAGTAAGAATTCTGGGATGTTAACAGTCCTAAGAAAAATTCAAAAACTAGGGAAGCAGATGGAAAGAAATCTATTGAAGTGTTAACTTTGGTTACTTAGGAGGTCACAAAGTACAAGATGTGAGACCTGAGAGTATAGTGGAGAGAAGTCAGGAATGGCGCCAGCCTGAGTTCAAGTTTCAATTCTGACCCACATTGTGTAGCCCTGGACAAGTTACTTAACCTCTCTGTAGCTTAAGAGTATTCATCTGTAAAATGAGTGCAGTAATAGTACCATTAGGGTTGTTATGAGGATTAAATAAGTTTTTATAAAGTCACAAAAACTGGTACATGACTGTTTATTAAATAAAAAAGGTGATAATACTATGGACAATTTTTTTTATTCTCTTCATACTTTCCAAAATTGGAACAATATGGCTTTTCATAAGGATAAAAACAATTCTTTCCAAAATGCCAAAAAAAACAAAGGTAAACACTTACAGATGTCCTTAGAGGAGCTAGTTTAACTGATGTCTTCCTCAGTCCAGCAGCCAAGATATGAGACAAACCTCACCAACAAATTGGAACCAAGTAGCTGGTTGTCTAGTACATCTGAAATATCCCCTGCTCAATCTCACACCTTCTACAAAAATCAATCCTGCACCTCCAGGCCCTCAGCACTCAGGTTCATTTTCTCCTCCCAGTGAATACCTGTTATTTTATACACCCTAAAATATGTGGAATTTGTCTTATACTATACTCTTAACCATTCCACGCATCTTTCTTCCCTAACCATAAAAACATCTAATTAAATTATAGTTCAGAACTCTTATGGGTGACCACAAATATTAACTTCTAGATTTTGCTATCTGCTTGACCTTCCACAATTTGCTACTCCTTTCAGTTGTTCAAATAGGCAAGTTAATCAGAAATGACCCTGATAATCTGACATTAGCAATCATGAAATAAGCTATCACAAAGCTAGTAACAATTCACATGCCTGAAATTTCTCCTTCATGCTTCTACTTGACTTTCATTTATAACTCATAATTACATATGTATAGTATTATTTTTTTATTAATTTTTTAATTTTTTTTTAAATGCCAAAAAACACCAAACAAATGCAAACATTCTTAACTTTTGGTCATTCTGTTCTACATATATAATCAGAATTCACAATATCATCACATAGTTGCATATTCATCATCATGATCATTTCTTGGATCATTTGCAGCTATTCAGAAAAAGAAATAGAAAGAAAACAGAAAAAAATTCATACATACCATACCCCTTACCCCTCCCTTTCATTGATCACTAGCATTTCAATCTAAATTTATTTTAACATTTGTTCCCCCTATTATTTATTTTTATTCCATACGTTTTACTTGTCTGTTGATAAGGTAGATAAAAGGAGCATTAGACACAAGGTTTTCACAATCACACAGTCACGCTGTAAAAGCTATATCATTATACAATCATCTTCAAGAAACACAGCTACTGGAACACAGCTATACATTTTCAGGCAGTTTCCTCCAGCCTCTCTATGACATCTTGACTAACAAGGTGATATCTATTTAATGCGTAAGAACAATCTCCAGGATAACCTCTCAACTCTTGTTTGGAATCTCTCAGCCATTGACACTTTATTTTGTCTCATTTTGCTCTTCCCCCTGTTGGTCAAGAAGGTTTTCTCAATCCCTTGAAGCTGAGTCTTAGCTCATTCTAGGATTTCTGTCCCACATTGCCAGGAAGGTCCACACCCCTGGAAGTCATGCCCCACGTAGACAGGGGGAAGGTGGTGAGTTTGTTTGTTGTGTTGGCTGGAGAGAGAGGCCACATCTGAGCAACAAAAGAGGTTCTCTTGGGGGTGACTCTTAGGCCTAATTTTAAGTAGGCTTGACCTATCCTTTGTGGGGTTAAGTTTCATATGAACAAACCCCAAGACTGGGGGCTCAGCCTATTGCTTTAGTTGTGCCCACTGCTTGTGAGAATATCAAGAATTCAACTTGGGGAGGCTGAATTTTACCCAGTTCTCACCATTCCCCAAAGGGGACTTTGCAAATACTTTTCTGCTCACTGATCAAATCACTCTGGGATTCATTGGGGCATCACTCTGGACAAACCAACAAAATCTCATGTCTTACCCAAGGTTCCATGTACTTATGTTGTTCAACCAAGCTATCTACATAAGTTATATTAGGAAATGCACTAGTCAAAATATAAATTTTGTACCAAATAAACATTTTTTGCTTTAGTCTCACACATAAATTAAAAATTTTAAATATTAATTACCATCTATTTTCAGCACCCTGCAGTAATGACATTCCTTTGTTCTTCCTCATGCAAAAACATTTTTTTAATTTGTACATTTAGTCACTATCTAGTATTATTTTTAAAACAATGTTCTCTTGCTTCATGTCATTCTAGGACAATGCTGTCCAGTATAACTTTCTACAATGATGTAAAGGTTCTCGTTCTCCAACATGATGGCCAATAGCCACACGTGGATAACGAGCACTTGAAATGTAGCTAGTTTGACTGAGGAACTTACTTTTAATTTTATTTAATTTTAATTAATTTACATATGCACATATGGCTAGAGGCTACCATATACACAATGCAGTCCAAGGACTCTCCTCATCCAAAAAGACACCTTCCCTAGTAGCACTATAAAGATATGGTTGATGATCCTGGATAAATGTATCACTCCCTTTCTCAGAGCCTCAGTTTCCTCATATATAAAATGGGAATGAGCATTTCTACCCCACTCTACCTCACAAGGCTTCTGTGAAAGGTAAACAAGGTAATGAATATGAAAGTATGATAAAGCACTGTGCATATCAAAGGAATCATTTATACATTTCCTACTAGAAAAGGCCTTATTATATTAATGGTTGTTATTACCTAACAATTAAAGGATATGCAAAATTAGTACACTGAACTTAGTATGGCATGCTTTTTTTAGTAACAGCTCTGTCGAGATACAATTCACATACCATATCATTTAAAGACTACAATTAAATGGATTTTAGTATATTTACAATTATACAACCACTCACCACAAACAATTTTAGAACATTTTCATCATGCCAAAAGTGTGAATATTTTGAAAGTAAGTAGCTGATGCCATAATTATGCAGTTCAGAAAAGTAAACACAAGCCAGTGCCTCTCATTAAGTGGATAACATTCTATGTGAGAGAAGGGCATTCCATCAGTGGAGTTTAGACATGGGCATCAGAGAGATCAAACTCACATCCCAGTTCTGCAGTTTACTCATAGTGTGACCCTGGGCAGATTACCCTGGGAAAGAGACCACATGTGTTTTCTCTTTGACCTCAATGTAGGACCTGCCACAAAGCAGATGTTCAGCTCTTTCCCTTCCATTTTCTCCCCCAACCAAGACATAAGGTCCATGAGAAGCTTATACCACCTTGGTTTCTGGGTACTACTTTAAAAAGTACTTACAACACAGTAGATGCTCAATAAACATTTGCTGAATGAATGAACAGATTTTCTTACCAAGCTCCTGGGGTTCCCACATGTAAGGATCAACCCCTCCATAGCTGAAAGACTCATATCCTTGGGTCCCTGATTCTACTCGGTCATCGCCTTCTCGTTTCAACAACTTGTTCTTTGCTTTTTTAGCCTTCTGGACAAGACCTTGAAAAATGGAGCAAACAACACAAGTGAATCCATGAGGAACACTCAGTAAACAGTCAAGGGCAACTTCAAAAAACAAGAGTTGACAAAAGAATTATGCTTTGTTTAAAAATGTTCAAGAAATATTTGGATCCCAAATAAAATACAAATATAAGCAAACACTGTATTACAACTACCCCAAATACTCACAAATCAATATGAGCAGAAAGTTAATAGACCAACTTAAAGGCTAAATTATAGTTCACTGCCAAATTTAAGAGCCCATTTAAATAGAAGTCCTAAAATTACATTTGATGACATTTCTGGGAAGATGGCCAGATAGAGTAGCTTGAGCTTAGCCCTGCTTCACAGAAAAGTTAGAGAAGGGACAGGAGGGCGACTGAGGTGGAGATTCAGGAGTGCAGATGACCTGGGAGAGCCTTCTGAGAACCACATGCAGCAGCCATGGTTGCAGAGGCCAAGGAACTGAGAGGTAGAAAGCTGAAGCTTGGCACGGAGGCGCAGATGTGTAGAGGCTCAGAGCCCATGGGAGTGCATGGACAGGAGCCCGGGACTAGGAAATAAGCCAGGCCACATTCTTTGGGCATGCTACCCTCACGCACCCAAACCCAGACATTCACTCCCCCATTCCCCATGCTCCAGGCGCCCCCACCCCATCAGCCCCCAGTGTATGTACCTGCCCCACGTCCCCACCCCAAGTGCAGCCCAACCCACCTCTCCTACACCCCTCCTGAGCACTACCTCCCCCTCCCTGTTCCCTGCAGGCTGTTGCCAGCACATAAAGGCTGCAGGAACTAACCTCCATACCTAGGCGACCCCTGACCCCCCACCCAGCCCACAGTGTCACACAGCCTCACAGCACCCCACCTGAGGTCTTTGCATCCTTTTATGGCACTCTCAGGTCCACGTGTGCACATGGGCTCCAAATCATGTCGTTCATCTCTGGGAACCGCACTTTACAGAAGTCCTAGAACCGCACATGTGCACGGCCCTCACCCATACTTCCTAGCTCTGAGAAAGTGCAGACCTGCACAGCTAGGCCATATCTGCCTCCAATCCACAAAGGCATAATGCCAACCTGCTGCCACAGCTCTACACATGCATATAAAGGGCCCCATGCCTTAGACCATACATGTCAGGATTACGCCCCCGAGACCAGTGCACCCGCACAGCTACATCCTCCCTGGTCCCTGGGCGCCCACATTCACAAGCATGAGGATAACATCCCCAACCTGTACCCATACCTGCACTGAAAGAAATCACCGCACTGAGTGCTCCACCCTGTCCCCTGCTCCCTGCTGTACAACCATTACGCACACAAGGCCTTAGACTACCGAAAGAAATCAACTCCCAAAGTAAATCAATCATGATAATTACATACCACGAAGATAGCAGAAGATCACCAAGCATATCAGATGCAGACAGATATAGCCCTGCCTAATGACCAAATTAAAACACCAGAGGAGACATAGACATTGGAACCACTAACCAAAGATGTTCATACAACTCTACTTAATAAAATAAGTGGGACAGCAAATGACCTAAAGGAGATCAAGAAGACAGTAGAAGAGCATAAAGAGGAATTTGAAAGAATAAATAGAAAAATAGCAGATAGCACAGAGATTAAAGACTCTGTTGACCAAAAAAAAAAACATACTAGAGGTACACAACACCTGATTTGAAGAGAAAGAAGAAAGAATAAGTGATATAGAGGACAGGATAATTGACTTTGAAGACTCAAAACAGCAAATGGCAAAAAAGACAGAAAAAATTAAATGGGAACCAGGGAAATGATAGACAAAACAAAGCACACAAATATAAGAATTATTGGTGTCCCAGAAAGAGAAGAGAGGTGTAACAGGCTAGGAAGATAGCTGAGGATATAATGGGGGAAAACTTCCCAACCCTCATAAAGGACATAAATATACAAGTCAAAGAAGCCCAAAGAACTCCAAGCAGAAAAAAAATCCAAGTAGACTTTCTCCAAGGCACATACTCATCAGTCTGTCAAATTTTGAAGAGAAGCAGAAAATCCTGAAAGCGGCAAGAGAAAAACAATCTACTACATACAAGGAAAACCAACTAAGACTGAGTTCAGACTACTCAACTAGCACCCTGGAGGCAAGAAGGCAGTGGTATGATATACTCAAGATCCTGAAAGAGAAAAACTTCCAGCCAAGAATTCTGTTCCCAGCCCGTTTTTCCTTCAAAACTGAGGGAGAGATTAAAGTTTTCACAGACAAAGGAGTCCTGAAAGAATTTGTAAAGAAGAGACCAGCCCTACAAGAAACACTAAAAGGAATTTTGCTTGCTGAAAAAAAAAGACAGGAGAGGGAGGTATGGAGGAGGGCACAGAATTAAAGAGTACCACTAAGGGTAATTTAAAAATAGAGGAAAAAGAATATATAGACCTGACAAATAAAACAAAAAAGATAAAATGGTGGAATCAAGAAATGCATTTTTATTAATAACTTCGAATGTTAACAGACTAAATTTACCAATTAAAAGATACAGATTGGTAGAATGGATTAAGAAACATAATCCAGCTACATGTTGCTTATAAGAGACTCATCTTAGATACAAGGACACAAATAGACTAAAAGTGAAAGGATGGAAAAAGATTTTCCATACAAGCTGTAATCAAAAGAAAGCAGGAGTACCTATACTAACATCGGACAAAACAGACTTTAAATGTAAAGACCTCATATGAGACAAAGAAGGACATTATATACTAATTAATCGGTCAATTCACCAAAAAGATATAACAACCATGAATGTTTCTGCTCCCAATCAAGGAGCTCTGAGATACATGAGACAGACTTTGGCAAAACTGAAGGGAACAATAGATATTGCAACAATAATAGCAGGAGACTTCAATACACTACTCTCCTCAATAAATAAAACAACCAGACAGAAGATCAACAAGGAAATAGAGAAGTTAAGTAACTTGATAAATGAATTAGACCTAACAGGAATATATAGGTCACTGCACCCCAAAGCACAAGGTTATATATTCTTCTCTAGTGCTCATGGAACATTCTCCATGACAGATCATATGCTGGGGCACAAAACAGGTCTTTATAAATTTAAAAATACTGAAATTATTCACAGCATTTTCTCTGATCACAATGGAATGAAGCTGGATCTCAATAACCACCAAAGAATGAGAACATTCACAAATAATGGAGATTAAGTAACACACTCTTAAACAACCAGTGGGTCAAAGAAGAAATTGCTAGAGAAAACAGTAGCTACCTGGAGATGAATGAAAATGAGAATACAACTTATCAGAATTTATGAGATGTGGCAAAGGCTGTGCTGAGAGGGAAATTCATTGCCTTAAATGTCTATATTTAAAAACAAGAAAGAGCAAAAATAAAGGACTTAGCAGCAAATCTGGAGGAACTTGAGAAAGAACAGCAAACTAACCCCAAAGCAAATAGGAGAAGAGAAATAACAAAGATTAAAGCAGAGATAAATGAATGGGAGAACAAAAGAACAAAGGAAAAGAATCAATAAAGCCAAAAGTCGGTTCTTCGTGAAAATCAGTAAAATTGATAGGCCACTAGCAAGACTGACAAAGAAAAAAAGAGAGAGGATGAAAATAAACAAAATCAGAAATGAGAAGGGGTGCTTACCACAGACCCTGAAGAAATAAAAGAAATCATAAGAGGATGCTATGAACAACTATATGGCAACAAACTAGACAACTTAAATGAAATGGACAAATTCCTAGAGACACACAAACAAGCTACACTGATTCAGGAAGAAATAGAAGATCTATACAAACCAATAACAATTAAAGAAATTCAATCAGTCATCAAAAGTCTTCCTATAAAGAAAAGCCCAGGGTCAGATGGCATCACAAGAGAATTTTATCAGACATTCCAGAAAGAACTAATACCAATCCTGCTCAAACTTTTCCAAAAAATTGAGGAAAAAGGAATTCTACCTAACTCATTTTATGAAGCTAATATCATTTTAATACTAAAACCAGGTAAATACACTGTAAGAAAGGAAAACTACAAGCCAATCTCCCTAATAAACATAGATGTAAAATTCTCAATAAAATATTAGCAAATCAAATCCAACAGCAGATTAAAAGAATTATACACTATGACCAAGCAGGGTTTATACCAGGAAAGCAAGGATGGTTCAACGCAAGAAAATCAGTTAACATAATACAGCACATTAACAAATCAAAAATGAAAAATCACACAATCATCTCAACTGATGCTGAAAGAGCATTTAACAAAATTCAGCATCCTTTTCTAATAAAAACATTCCAAAAGATCGAATCAAAGCTAACTACCTCAATATGATAAAGGAAACATATGAAAAACCGATAGCCAGCATCGTACTCAATAGAGAGAGATTGAAAGCTTTCCCCCTAAGATCAGTTACAAGACAAGGATGCCCGCTGTCACCACTATTATTCAACATTATGCTCTAGCTAGAGCAATAAGTCAGGACAAAGAAATAAAAGGCATCCAAATTGGAAAGGAAGAAGTAAAACTCTTATTATTTGCAGATGATGCAAATAATGCATTGCATCATCTTCCAATACTTGGAAATCTACAGCAAAGTTACTTGAGCTAATAAACAAATTCAGCAAGGTGGTGGGATATAAAATTAATGTGCAAAAATCAGTAACATTGCTGTACACAAGCAATGACCTTGTTGAGGAGTCAGTTAAGGAAAAAATTCCATTTAAAATAGCAACTACAAGAATCAAATACTCAGGAATGAACTTAACTAGGGACGTAAAGGACTTGTACACAGAAAACTACATTAACATTACTAAAAGAAATCAAAGGAGCTCTAAACAGGTGGAAAGACATTCCCTGCTCATGGATAGTAAGGCTAAATATAGTTAAGATGTCAATTCTCCCTAAACTGATCTACAGGTTCAACACAGTACCAATCAAAATTCCAATGACCTACTTTGAAGATTTAGAAAAACTAACTACCAAATTCATCTGGAAGGGAATGAGACCCTGAACAGCTAAAACATCCTAAAAAAGAAGAACGAAATGGGAGGATTAATACTCCCTGACTTTAAAATCTATTATAAAGCCACCGTGGTCAAAACAGCATGGTACTGGCACAAAGAAAAAAGCACTGACCAATGGAATTGAATCAAGAGTGCAGAAATAGACCACCAAATCTATGGTCAACTGATTTTTGACAAAGCCCCCAAATCCCCTGAACTGGGACAAAATAGTCTTTTCAATAATTGGGCATAGAAAAACTGGATATCAATAGCCAAGAGAATGAAAGAGGACCCCTATCTTACACCCTGCACAAAAATTAACTCAAAGTGGATCAAACACCTAAATATAAGAACTAGCAACATAAAGCTTCTAGAAGAAAATGTATGGAAATATCTTTAAGGCCTAGTAATAATAGGCAGCTTCTTAAACTTTCCACCCAAAGCACAAGCAAAGAAAAAATAAATAAATAGGAATTCCTCAAAATCAAATGCTTCTGTACCTCAAAAGACTTTGCCAAAAAGGTGAAGAGGCAGCCAACTTAATGGGAGAAAACATTTGGAAATAAATATTGGACAAAGGTTTGATTTCCTGTGTAGACAAAGAAGTCATACAACTCAACAACAAAAGAACAAACAACCCAATTATAAAATGAGCTAAAGATATGAATAGGCATTTTTCTGAAGAGCAAATACAAATGGCTCAAAAGCACATGAAGAGATGTTCATTTTCACTGGCTATAAGGGAAATGCAGATCAAGACTACAATGAGGACTTCCAGAGAAGATGGCGGCTTAGTAAGGTGCGCGCATCTTAGTTCCTCCTCCAGAACAACTACTAAATAACTAGAAACAGTACAGAACAGTTCCCGGAGCCACGACAGAGACTGGACACACAATGTACCCCAGTCTGGAAAGGCTGGACTGGCTACGAGACTCCACTGCGGTGAGGTCCCCGAGCAGCGCACGCTTCTCCGGGCCACAGCGGCTGGCGGCCGGTGCCCCTCCCTCCCTCCTTCCCGGTCCAGCTGAGAGACTCGGAGAGGCGAGTTCCCGAAGCAGCGGCGGCTGGTGGCTGGTGCCCCTCCCTCACGGGGGGCATCCCGGGCCAGCTGGGAGCTTCGGATCAGCGGTTCCCCAAGCCACGGTGGCCAGTGCCCCTCCCCCACGCGTGGCTTCCGAGGCCAGCTGGGAGCCTCGGATCGGCGGTTCCCCAAGCCGCGGTGGCCGGCGACCAGAGCCCCTCCCACACACGCGGCTTCCCGGGCCGGCTGGGAGCCTTGGATCGGCGGTTCCCCAAGCCACGGCGGCCGGCAGCCGGCGCCCCTCCAACACACTCGGCTTCCCAGGCCGGCTGGGAGCCTCGGATCAGCGGTTCCCCAAGCCGCAGCGGCCGGCGCCCCTCCCCCACAGGCGACTTCCCAGAGGGAAAGGAAAAGAGTCTCCAACAGTAGTAGAGACTGAGTCCAACCTAACACTAATAGTGGCATTAATGAACAACTTCTGACTATTGAAAATAGGCCCTCAGCTCAGGCGAAACTGATCAAGGCGGAAGTCGCCTATTGGGCTAAGGAAAGCGGGCGAAACAGAGCCTTCTGCGGCTATTTCTACGGAGGCTTGGTTGCCTCTGGGCTCAGCGCTGGGATTACACAGGTTGCAACTGCCACAAACGCAGAAACAGGCTGCTTTCAGGGCTCTCTACCACCTGAACCTTCCCCGCGGGAGGGGTGAAACGCAATTCAGGTGGAATCCCTCTCTCAAGGAATTCAGATCCCAGGACTTCACAATTTGAAGCCATTAAAACCAACCTACAACCTTTCCTCTGTCTCCACCACACACCCAGCAGCGAGAGTCTTCCAAAGTTAAAGGAGCCACAACATCTTTTGCTGGTGGGACCCGCAGACAGACAAGCACCACATACTGGGCAGGATAAGAAAAACAGACCCCAGAGACTTCACAGGAAAGTCTTTCAACCTGCTCGGTCCCACACTCAGGGAAATCGGATTAAATGCCCAGACGCCAGCAAAAAATAACAAATCACTCCAGGAAAATTGAAGATATGGCCCAGTCAAAGGAACAAACCAATAGTTCAAATGAGATACAGGAGCTGAGACAACTAATTCTGAATATATGAACAAAAATGGAAAACCTCTTCAAAAACCAAATCAATAAATTGAGGGGGGACATGAAGAAGGCATGGGATCAACGAAAAGAAGAAATGGAAGGTCTGAAAAAACAAATCACAGAACTTATGGGAATGAAAGATACAGTAGAAGAGATGAAAAAAACAATGGAAACCTACAATGGTAGATATCGAGAGACAGAGGTTAGGATTAGTGAATTGGAGGATGGAACATCTGAAATCCAAAAAGAAACAGAAACTATCGGGAAAAGAATGGAAAAATTTGAGCAGGGGCTCTGGGAATTGAATGATAATGTGAAGCGCACAAATATACGTGTTGTGGGTGTCCCAGAAGGAGAAGAGAAGGGAAAAGGAGGAGAAAAACTAATGGAAGAAATTATCACTGAAAATTTACCAACTCTTATGAAAGACCTAAAATTACAGATCCAAGAAGTGCAGCGCACCCCAAAGAGATTAGACCCAAATAGGCGTTCCCCAAGACACTTACTAGTTAGAATGTCAGAGGTCAAAGAGAAAGAGAGGATCTTGAAAGCAGCGAGAGAGAAGCAATCCATCACATACAAGGGAAACCCAATAAGACTACGTGTAGATTTCTCAGCAGAAACCATGGAAGCTAGAAGACAGTGGGATGATATATTTAAATTACTAAAAGAGAAAAACTGCCAACCAAGACTTCTATATCCAGCAAAATTGTCCTTCAAAAATGAGGGAGAAATTGAAACATTCTCAGACAAAAAGTCACTGAGAGAATTTGTGACCAAGAGACCAGCTCTGCAAGAAATACTAAAGGGAGCATTAGAGTCAGATACGAAAGACAGAAGAGAGAGGTATGGAGAAGAGTGTAGAAAGAAGGAAAATCAGATATGATATATATAATACAAAAGGCAAAATGGTAGAGGAAAGTATTACCAAACAGTAATAACACTAAATGTTAATGGACTGAATTCCCCAATCAAAAGACATAGACTGGCAGAATGGATTAAAAAACAGGATCCTTCTATATGCTGTCTACAGGAAACCCATCTTAGACCCAAAGATAAACATAGGTTGAAAGTGAACGGTTGGGAAAAGATATTTCATGCAAATAACAACCAGAAAAGAGCAGGAGTAGCTATACTAATATCCAACAAATTAGACTTCAAATGTAAAACAGTTAAAAAAGACAAAGAAGGATACTATATACTAATAAAAGGAACAATTAAACAAGAAGACATAACAATCATAAATATTTACACACCAAATCAGAATGCCCCAAGTTACGCGAGGAAACACTGCAATTACTGAAAAGGGAAATAGACACATCTACCATAATAGTTGGAGACTTCAATTCACCACTCTCATCAACGGACAGAACATCTAGACAGAGGATCAATAAAGAAACAGAGAATTTGAATATTACAATAAATGAGCTAGACTTAACAGACATTTATAGGACATTACACCCCACAACAGCAGGATACACCTTTTTCTCAAGTGATCATGGATCATTTTCAAAGATAGACCATATGCTGGGTCACAAAGCAAGTCTCAACAAATTTTAAAAGATTGAAATCATACACAACACTTTCTCAGATCATAAAGGAATGAAGTTGGAAATCAATAATAGGCAGAGTGCCAGAAAATTCACAAATACATGGAGGCTCAACAACACACTCTTAAACAACGAGTGGGTCAAGGAAGAAATTACAAGAGAAATTCGTAAATATCTCGAGGCGAATGAAAATGAAAACACAACATATCAAAACCTATGGGACGCAGCAAAGGCAGTGCTAAGTGGGAAATTTATTGCCCTAAATGCCTATATCAGAAAAGAAGAAAAGGCAAAAATTCAGGAATTAACTGTCCACTTGGAAGAACTCGAGAAAGAACAGCAAACTAACCCCAAAGCAAGCAAACGTAAAGAAATAACAAAGATTAGAGTAGAAATAAATAAAATTGAAAACATGAAAACAATACAGAAAATCAATAAGACCAGAAGTTGGTTCTATGAGAAAATCAATAAGATTGATGGGCCCTTAGCAAGACTGACAAAAAGAAGAAGAGAGAGAAAGGACGCAAATAAATAAGATCAGAAATGGAAGAGGAGACATAACCACTGACCTCACAGAAATAAAGGAGGTAATAACAGGATACTATGAACAACTTTACGCTAATAAATACAACAATGTAGATGAAATGGACAAGTTCTTAGAAAGGCATGAACAACCAACTTTGACTCAAGAAGAAATAGATGGCCTCAACAAACCAATCACAAGTAAAGAAATCGAATCAGTCATTCAAAAGCTTCCCAAAAAGAAAAGTCCAGGACCAGACGGCTTCACATGTGAATTCTACCAAACATTCCAGAAAGAATTAGTACCAACCCTGCTCAAACTCTTCAAAAATTCGAAGTGGAGGGAAAGCTACCTAATTCATTCTATGAAGCCAACATCACCCTCATACCAAAACCAGGCAAAGATATTACAAAAAAAGAAAACTACAGACCAATCTCTCTAATGACTATAGATGCAAAAATCCTCAATAAAATTCTAGCAAATCAAATCCAACAACACATTAAAAGAATTATACATCATGACCAAGTAGGATTCATCCCAGGTATGCAAGGATGGTTCAACATAAGAAAATCAATTAATGGAATACACCATATCAACAAATCAAAGCAGAAAAATCACATGATCATCTCAATGGATGCAGAGAAGGCATTTGACAAGATTCAACATCCTTTCCTGTTGAAAACACTTCAAAAGATAGGAATACAAGGGAACTTCCTTAAAATGATAGAGGGGATATATGAAAAACCCACAGCTAATATCATCCTCAATGGGGAAAAATTGAAAACTTTCCCCCTAAGATCAGGAACAAGACAAGGATGTCCATTATCACGACTGTTATTCAACATCGTGTTGGAGGTTCTAGCCAGAGCAATTAGACAAGAAAAAGAAATACAAGGCATCAAAATTGGAAAGGAAGAAGTAAAACTATCACTGCTTGCAGACGATATGATACTATACGTTGAAAACCCGGAAAAATTCACAACAAAACTACTAGAGCTAATAAATGTGTACAGCAAAGTAGCAGGTTACAAGATGAACATTGAAAAATCTGTAGCGTTTCTATACACTAGCAATGAACAAGCAGAGGGGGAAATCAAGAAACGAATTCCATTTACAATTGCAACTAAAAGAATAAAGTACTTAGGAATAAATTTAACTAAAGAGACAAAAGACCTATACAAAGAAAACTACAAAAAACTGTTAAAAGAACTCACAGAAGACCTAAATAGATGGAAGGGCATACCGTGTTCATGGATTGGAAGACTAAATATAGTTAAGATGTCAATCCTACCTAAACTGATTTACAGATTCAATGCAATACCAATCAAAATCCCAACAACTTATTTTTCAGAAATAGAAAAACCAATAAGCAAATTTATCTGGAAGGGCAGGGTGTCCCGAATAGCTAAAAGTATCTTGAGGAAAAAAAACAAAGCTGGAGGTCTCATGCTGCCAGACTTTAAGGCATATTATGAAGCCACAGTGGTCAAAACAGCATGGTACTGGCATAAAGATAGATATATCGACCAATGGAATCGAATAGAGTGCTCAGATATAGATCCTCTCATCTATGGACATTTGATCTTTGATAAGGCAGTCAAGCCAACTCTACTGGGACAGAACAGTCTCTTCAATAAATGGTGCATAGAGAACTGGATATCCATATGCAAAAGAATGAAAGAAGACCCGTATCTCACACCCTTTACAAAAGTTAACTCAAAATGGATCAAAGATCTAAACATTAGGTCTAAGACCATAAAACAGTTAGAGGAAAATGTCGGGAGATATCTTATGAATCTTACAATTGGAGGTGGTTTTATGGACCTTAAACCTAAAACAAGAGCACTGAAGAAAGAAGTAAATAAATGGGAGCTCCTCAAAATTAAACACTTCTGTGCATCAAAGAACTTCATCAAGAAAGTAGAAAGACAGCCTACACAATGGGAGACAATATTTGGAAACGACATATCAGATAAAGGGCTAGTATCCAGAATTTATAAAGAGATTGTTCAACTCAAAAACAAAGAGACAGCCAACCCAATTACAAAATGGGAAAAAGACTTGAACAGACACCTCTCAGAAGAGGAAATACAAATGGCTAAAATGCACATGAAGAGATGCTCAATGTCCCTAGCCATTAGAGAAATGCAAATCAAAACCACAATGACATATCATCTCACACCCACCAGAATGGCCATTATCAACAAAACAGAAAATGACAAGTGCTGGAGAGGATGTGGAGAAAGAGGCACACTTACCCACTGTTGGTGGGAATGTCAAATGGTGCAACCACTGTGGAAGGCAGTTTGGCGGTTCCTCAAAAAGCTGAATATAGAATTGCCATACGACCCAGCAATACCATTGCTAGGTATCTACTCAAAGGACTTAAGGGCAAAGACACAAACGGACATTTGCACACCAATGTTTATAGCAGCATTATTTACAACTGCAAAGAGATGGAAACAGCCAAAATGTCCATCAACAGACGAGTGGTTAAACAAACTGTGGTATATACCTACGATGGAATATTATGCAGCTTTAAGACAGAATAAACTTATGAAGCATGTAATAACATGGATGGACCTAGAGAACATTATGCTGAGTGAGACTAGCCAAAAACTAAAGGACAAATACTGTATGGTCCCACTGATGTGAACCGACATTAGAGAATAAACTTGGAATATGTCATTGGTAACAGAGACCATCAGGAGATAGAAATAGGGTAAGATAATGGGTAATTGGAGCTGAAGGGATACAGACTGTGCAACAGGACTGGATACAAAATCTCAAAAATGGACAGCACAATACTACCTAATTGTAATGTAATTATGTTAAAACACTGAATGAAGCTGCATCTGAGCTATAGTTTTTTTTTGTTTTTTTATATATATTTTTTGTATTTTTTATTTTTATTTTTTCTATATTATCATTTTATTTCTTTTTCTGTTGTCTTGCTATTTCTTTTTCTAAATCGACGCAAATGTACTAAAAAATGATGATCATACATCTATGTGATGATATTAAGAATTACTGATTGCTGGGCCGCGGTGGCTCAGCGGGCAAGAGTGCTTGCCTGCCGTGCCGGAGGACCCCGGTTCGATTCCCGGCCCCAGCCCATGTAAAAAACAAACAAACAAACAAAATATAATAAAACAAGAAAATGTTTAAAAATGTTTCCCTTTCTTCCTCCCTTCCTTCCTTCCTTCTCTGTCTTTCCTTCCCTTCCTCCCTCTCTCTTTAAAAAAAAAAAAAAAAAAAAAAAAAAGAATTACTGATTGCATATGTAGAATGGAATGATTTCTAAATGTTGTGTTAGTTAATTTTTTTTAATTAATAAAAAAAAAGGACTACAATGAGATACCACCTCACACCTATAAGAACAGCTGCTATTAAACAATCAGGAAACTATAAATGTTGGAGAGGATGTGGAGAACCTGGGACACTTATGTACTGCTGGTGGGAATGTATAATGGTGCAGTCACTATGGAAGACTGTTTGGCATTTCCTTAGAAATTAAATATCCAGTTGCCCTATGACCCAGCAATAGCCCAGAAGAGCCCAGAAGAGCTGAAAGCAACGACACAAACATATTTGCATACCAATATTTATAGCAGCATTATTCACAATGCCAAAAGATGGAAACAAACCAAATGCCCATCAACAGATGAGTGGATCAACAAAATGTGGTATATACATATGATGGAATATTATGCAGCAGTAAGACAAAATGACATCCTGAAGCACATGACAAGATGGATGAGCCTTGAGGACATAATGCTGAGTGAAATTAGCCATAAATGAAAGGATAGATACTGTATGATTCCACTGTATAATCAGAGAATTATAATACAGAATACAGGGGACTTAGAGATACATAGAAGCTAGAGATGGGTGAACCATTAGCTAATGAGGTTGAACTGCAATTTAAGGGAACAGATATGAGCAAAGGTGATTCTCTAGTGAGTCTAGAAGTAATATTACCATGTTGAAGATGAACAAGATTGAAAGGGGTCATATAGACCTACACGTCCCACTGATTCACACTAGAAATATGAATGAGTTCTCACAAGAATTACTTCAAAGATATGATTCTTGCATAAAGAGGGTTTAAGTACAGGGTACTGAGGGAAAACTGCTATTGCATGCTATGAGCTATGTTCAAAAGGAAACCATCAGCACTACCACAGCAACAGCAGAGGTAAATAATGGGGTGAGGGACAAGAGTTAAGAGGAGATTTAGATTTCCTATTTGGCAAGGGTGTGTTTGTTTTCTTTCTCTTGGGAACAATGAAATTATCTAAAATTGCGAGTGTTGATGGACTGTGGACTTTGGGCCCTCTGCATGATGACCGATGAATGCAGGTGACTGAAGGATGCACTTATGGAGAAGTAAATTGGTGAACGATGGTGTATACTTATGAACAAAGGTTGTGCTGCTACAAAAAGGAACAAAGTCGTGAGGCATGCAACGATGTGAATGAACACATGGACATTTAGTGAGACAAAATAAGCTAGAAACAAAAAACAACAATGGTATGGTCACCTTTAGAAAATGCTTATAAGAAAATAGGAGCCTAGATTGTAAGTTTTTAGAGCAGATACATAAAGCCTGGAGTGGTGATCATTATATCTGGATTTTGAAAGGCTGTTTTATATGTATAACCTGATATTTAGAGATAAGAACAAAGCCAAACAGGTTGGGGTTAAAGAAATTCAGAACATAGGTGTAAGGAAGATAGTGTCTGTATTTTAAAGCCACACACACTCTTGGAGACCAATGGAAGAAAGATTTATTTGTACTGGAACTGAAATTTTCTGTAGTGCATAATCTAATTCAACCTATCTGTAAAGCTGTTTTGAACAACTGAAACACTAGGAGCACAGAATAAGAAAGAGGTCTTTTAATCTTGTATAGATTATTATAATGCCTGGAAACATCCTAAAGTATATTAAGCAGATAATCAAAAAGTATTGGCAAAGTCCCCCCCCTCAGAGAAAGAATATGCAACTATTAAACTTTACCATCAGGGAATCTCCTGATGCTGTGTCAAACTTTAGGGACACCCAAGTCAATAGGCCATGCCCTTGATCATGAGGCTTATTCTTGCGAAGCTTATGTAGGTAGTGGAGAAGCTTAGACTACCTATAGGTATGCCTAAGAGTTAGTTCTGGAGGACCTCTGTTGTTGCTTAGATCTGGCCTCACTCTCTCTAAGCTCAACTCTGCAAGTGAAATCACTGTCCCACCCCCCCATCCCACACTATGTAGAACATGACATCCAGGGGTGAAAGTCTCTCTGGCAACATGGGAGATGATTCCCAGGGATGAATCCAGACCTGGCACCATGGGATCAATAATTCCATCCTGACCAAATGGGGGAAAAGAAGTGTAATTAATAAAGTATCAGTGGCAGAGAGAGTTCAGATAGAGAGGCTACTCTGGAGGTTGCTCTTATGCAAGCTTCAGTTAGACCTTGCTACCTATCATAACCTGCCCACCCCCAACCAGAACCATTCCAGCTAATCCTAAAGAACATCTAGGGCAATATATAAGATTCCACAAGGGTTCCATGCACTAGAGTAACTTTCCAGAAACCTGCGACCTCCAGATGGGTCCCTGGTCCAGATAAGTCCTGAAACTTAGCCCAGCGGCTCTAGATCATCAGATAGTTTCACCTCCCTACTCCATATTAGTGACAGACCCTTCCAATATAAAAAATTTAGAATTGCCTCTAGCCCAAACATCCCGAAAGAGAGGGATGGAAAAATCAAAAGTGATGGTGGAGTTACACAGAGAAAATAAGACTTAAATGAATCTGAATGCTGAATCATTAAATTGGTATCTCCTTTAGACTCCAGTATTTTAGAGTAGCTAGAAGTAAAACCTAAAATTGTGAAATTGTAACCCACGTCAAAGTGTGAAATATGTTCTTCAACTAACTGTGGTGTTGTGCTTTGAAATTTATAGCTTTTTTGTATATATGTTATTTTTCACACACAAAAAAAAGAAGGACAAAAAGTCGACTGTAGTGATAAAAAAATATTGAAGTCCTCTAGCCTCCTATATTCTGGAGCAGTTAGAAGGAAAAATATGAGAGGATCATATGGTAGCCTACAACAAACTCTGGGGATCTGTCCTGTAACCACTTGTTGAAGAGTGCTTTGAAAACTATTGCTTTTTTATTTCTTTGCTTTGTATATATGTTATAGTATACAATAAAAAAAGTTAGAAAAATTTATATTTGATGAGAGAACCAGGCTGATGGAAGTGTTAATTTTTTTTTATAGATCTTAATAGGGCTGTTGGTCACACCGGTATATATATACATTTTTCAAAACTTACTGAATTATACACTTAAAAATTTGTGTGTAAATTATAACTCAATTTTTTAAATCAAATTCCACAGTACTAATTTATTTACCCTAGGGGCTCACGCGTAAACATTTCCCATTTATCTCCAGGATGGGATTCAGCCAATCCATCATTCCTGGGCTGGTGGTCTCCACAATGTTTAGGGCTCTCCTTCCCTACCTACTGAATGCCTACATGAGAACATCTTCAAAAAGCTTCAAGAAATAGATTACATATCTATAACATAATACAAAGGGAATTAGACTTGGTAAGAAGGAAAAAAAGAGAGTATTTTCTGAATTGAGCCCTTCTATGTTCCAGATACAATGCAAAGTGCTTTCAAATACATTATGTCAGTTAACACTCACAGCATTATGAGGCAGGTGGTATCCCTACTTATAAATGAGGAAAAGACTTCAAAGAGGGGAAGGGGAATAGATTTACCCGGGATCACAGTTTATAGGCAGCAAAGCTAGAACTGGAAACGTCATCTGTCTGAAGCAAAAGCCTCAGCGCTTCCCAAGGCAGGACTGACTCTCAAACTATGTCTCTGCAGAACTGGGGTTCTGCCACCTGCGCTGAAGTAAGAGGCTGTGCTGTTTAATGGAACATGGTAGCAGAAGGGGGGAAGAATTCACAATTTTCTCTCATTAATTTTCCTAAATCTTGGGTGACTACTATTCCTTTCTGCCACTGGAACCTGGTAGAAACTATCAGATTTAATACAAAATGATATAGTTTCTTTTATATTTAAAAGATCAATACTTCACGGAATACCCATGTCTGACTCTGAAGAGCTCTGTTGAGTAACATTAAAAACACCCTCACAGATTTTTAAATGCCTAGGTAAATGCAGATATGAAGGGAGTGGCTAACATGGATGGAGAGAATGACAAAGTTACAGGCATGTCTTTGTTAGGCAGAAAAGCCAATAAAGCAAATTCTCCGATTATCAGTCACTATGGGATGGTTTCCTCCAGCTATTGGGAAAATAGTCTCCCAGAATTGAAAGACACCCTTTAAAATGCATTAAAGTAGTGTTTTCAACAATAGGGGAGAGGAAACTGCCTGATGTGAACAAAGGGTCTAACAAACAGGAAACTGGATTAGCCAACACCAATTCATTTTTGCAAACAAGATTAAACTGTTTTAAGTTAAACAGGCAGTCTATACCATTTACGCAGTTAGGAAAAAACGCCTGGCAACTTTCCCAGAATGGGTGTAGCCCCTCAATGGGGAGCCAATTAAGAACAATCCCATGTTTTTAAAAACACAAAGCAGAAGCCACAGTTAATTTTCAAGCACCCTTTTTTCCACCTACAAAGCAAATGCGCTAAATTAAAGCTAAAGCAGGGCTGGGACTCAAACTCTCTGACAAGCCACTTCTTAGTAATGAATGAAGTTAGCCCAAGTTTTTCTTTTCTCTTTTAAACTGCCTCCAAAACCTGACGCCAAGATCAACTCTTTTAACATTTCATTTGCCTAAACTGGCAAAGTCATAGCATTTCTAAGAATCAAGAGACCAAATGTAAAGGTGACCTGCTTTTGAAAGGGCTTTTCAAAAACTCTTCACAACATCCTTAAAACTGGGCTTTCCAGATTCTGAAACAAAAAACTGCAACATGCAAGAATTCCTTACTGACTAAAGAATGATCACTAGTAGTACTAAAAGAATGCTTAAGTCAGTCTCTTAGTTTTTCAGAGGTTAGAGATATGGAAAAGATGGAGGCGTTAAAAAAAAAAAAGAATCCTCTTTCAAGTTTCTTTCACAAGGAACATTTCATCTCATTTATACCAACTATATCACACGTTTCTGCAATAAAAGCGAAAAGGAAATGGGCTTTTGGACGGAACAAAACATGAATAATCATAATGATCATAATACTGACTGCCAATTGCTGAGAGTGTATTATCTGCTATGTGTAATACCAGTGTTCATACAAAATTATCTAGAAACTTCATGACCATAGTGAGAGGGGGTAAAGTTGTTTTTACAAATGAAGAAATTGAAATGTAGAAAGAATAAATCCTTTTACTAGAGTTATATAGCTATTAAGAGAAAAAAGTTGGTATGCACGCAAAGATCTGCTCCAAAATCCATATTCCTTCCACTCTATTTCATAGATTCCTGTATTTATTGTTCCCTAATCTCAAACTTTTCCTCCAAAATAAGGATCAACCAGAGGAATCTAAGGACATTCTCTAACCTCACCTCCCACTGGCATCACAGGTCTTAGTAATATCACTGGTGTATGACTCAGTTCTGCTGAAACTAAGACCAGAGCTCACTAAAACTCATGGAGGCCCTTCGTCTGGTTAAAGGAAACTCAGATAATCAGCATCCTTCTGCTTTTTTGTGGTTTTGTTGCTGCTTTTTTTACAGTAAACTGCAGTGCATACTGTGATTGAATATAGGGACTCACATCATCACTGATGATGTGTGGAAAGAGCAGCAATGGACCTGAGGGTAATATAAACTTGGGCTCCAGGCATAGTTGTGTCAATTCCTGGGTGACCCTGGACAAATTATTCAACATCTCAGAGCCTCACTTGTTATCTGTAAGAAGAAACTAACCAAGTTCCTGCAGGATTGTTGAAAAAATCAAAAGGAACAGTGATGTATCTGAAAGGGGTCTCTGAAAACTATACAGCACAATCCTTTTTTTTTTTTGCCTTCTAATAGTTATGGCTTTCCAGCCAGAAGTCACCTTGTCCATCACAGCTCTTAGTATTTTGAAAATGTTTGACTTTGTCATATTTTGGATGGAAGCTATACTTGTCAAAGCTTTCAACAATGCTTTTTATTCTGAACTGAGAAGTAAGATATGGAATGGGACTCTAGAGACAAATATTTAATTACAGAATACATGTGACTCACATGTCTGGAGGCCAAAGTCCACTTAGGAATACATAAGCATTCCTTTCTCTCCCCCCCAACAACGAATTGTGAAAACAGCATCCAAACCTGTTTAAGCATATCACCTTCAGAAATGCTTCCTGAGAAGCAGAGTAGCTAACTTACTAGGTAAGTGAGTTCCAGAAAAGCTGCATCTAATTTAGGGATTAGAATCTGAAGTCCAGGAAAATGACAAACACAATGCACAGTTAAAAATTCTTTCTTCAACTCTCCAGGACCTGAACCCCAGGAAGCTCAAAAGCCATTCCTTAGTTTTTTTCTTTGCTTTTCAAGTCTGACCTTCTTTCTTCGGACTATAGAGAACAAAGTCTAGTTGAGGAAGAAAGGCTGGTGGGAAGACCTGAATCTATGACAGGTAAATGGTGCATAAGTTACCTCCATATTAATAGTAAAGGAAAGGAATTCCACTCTAAAACCCTCTAGCCTGGTGGTTAAATAATTCAAAGAATCTAGCAAGAGAGAGCAGAATGTGGTACGATTTGAACCTAAATTCAAAGCCAGGTTCTGCCTCACTGTGTGACTTCTAGGCTAATTACCTAATTCCGGCTCATAATCATATAACCATTGTGAGATTTAAATTAACACAAGGGAAGAGTTTTGATCAATGCCTGGCATGTGGTAAACACTAGATGTATGTTCGGTAACTACTATTATTATTATCATATTCTGGTGGCAACATGGACGCTGATGAAAACCATCCCATGAGTTAAAGCTCCAGGTGACAGAATGGGACAAGCAAGATCCTTGCCTCTTACTTTTAATTTGCCCTTTGACATCACGGTCTTCCCCTGAGTGCTCTTCCTCATAATGTGACTGAAGCTGATAGAAAGACTGCAGGTCCTTCAGGCACAAAGGGCAGAGGAAGCCTTCCCGCACTTCCCCTGGGTCTTCCAAAGAAGCCATGGCAGTGCTCCTCTCAGTCCTGGCAAGGCAGTGGCCTCATGCGATTCCTCTGTGAGGCACCAGGGTTCCTGCAGCATTAGCTAACCAATGTCACATTGACAGTGAGAAAGTGGCATCATAACCCTGGATGAGGTTTCCTCTCTGGAGTAGGAAGAGCCCTAAGAAAGGAAAGAAGGGGAAAAGCCAATTCAGGCAAATTAGCAGCAATTAAGAATTCTTTGTTCTTTTCACAATTCACATAAAGTTTATTCAGTACAAGTCTGAGAAAACAAACTGTTGCCTCAAATCATCGGACCAAGACACTAAGATATGAGAGTATCACTGGACCATGGCAGCTAAATGACATGGGAAACAGATTCTCAAAGAAAGGAAAACTTAACTTCAAAAGCAAACACAGGGTGCAACGGTAGTTCAGTGGTAGAATTCTCACCAGCCATGCAGAGACCTGGGTTCGATTCCCGGCCTGTGCACGCCCCACCAGCAAAAAAAAATTCAACAAATGGTGCTGCAAGAATGGAATAGTCACATGGAAAAAGAATGAAATGTGACCACCACCATATAGCATACAAAAAAAAAAGCAAACACTTAATATGTTAAAGTTTACAACTAAAAAAGTTGTTTTTTTTTTTAAAAAGCAAACGCAATACTAAGGCAATACATTCAATATCCCAAATGATCCAACTTTATCATTTGTATGCCACTGTGGCCACTGGGGAAATTTCAGAAGTATTCATCATCAAGCACTAGCTTTTATTTGACTCCTTACCTTTCTCATTTCTTCAACCACATTTACTGAGCTCTTAGTACTTGCAAGGCAACTGTGCCAGTAAAGCAAAGATGAAAAAGGCACAATGCCTGCCCTAAACAAACAAACAAAAAACAAACCAACCTCAGTCTAAGGAGGAGCATTAGAAACCTATTGGTCAAAAAGAAAAATCCATTTTGTATTTTATATTTATAAAGCACTTTCTCTCCAATAGGCTTACTACATTTTATAAGCCAGTAAGTGGCAGTTGAGCAGCAAGCCTAATGTTCTCACAGCTTCAAAAATAAAAGGATTTGGTGCTCAAACAATTCAGAACGTAATAAGTTACATTTTCGGGCTTATCAAGCCATGGCAAAGTAACTTCCTAAGTCACCAAAGAAAGATTCCCAGCCATAGGGAGAATCCAGATCAAACCGTTCCTTAACAGCAGAAACTTCTCAGGAGCCACGGGGTCCCAGACCACAGCACAGAATGATAGAAAGAAGGGGACTATGTGGCCCTCGGCTTTGGATGGACTTGTTCAGAGAACCATTAGGGAGGGCTGCCTGGTTCTCAAAGCTGTAAGGTGGCAGTGACCTAGAAAATAAATAGTGACCCCAGGCTGGTTTTTTATTCTTTTAGCTAAGAAGTCCAATGAGTATACACACGCATTCCCAGCCCCTTTTCCATTTGGTCACTTAACCAGTAACCCAAGGTTTGATTAGTCCCCTCCCCAGTTGGTGGTTCATCAAACATTCTGACTCTGACAGCCCCCTTCCCTCCCATGCACTAACCCCATAACCACCACAAGCCAATCACAAACCACACACTCACGTTTCGCATCCCAGCTCAAAACTCACTTCCCCGAAGCAGCACCCCCCCGGAGCGGTGGCGTCCCTCCCCCCACATTTGGCAACCCCCTGCACTTCTCCTTCTCAACGCGAGAACCAAATACAAGGTGTCGGCAGACAACCATCTAAATCTCAGCCGCATAACCAAACACAACTGCTGGCGCCCAGCATAACCTCAAGCACGTACTGGCGAAAGGCACCACACGAACGCCCCCACCTCGCACCTCACACGTCACACCCACCGCAACCAAACACATCCCACAGTCACACGGCCCGCCCATCTCGGTTCCCGAAGGGTACCGCGTCCCCTAACGGCAGGTTCGGCCCGGTCCTCGGTACCCGGCTAGACTCCCGCGGACGCGCTAACCTGTTCAGTCCTCGGGCCCAGACTCTGGACCTTCAATCCTTCACACCGCCGCGACCGCGGCAGCCATCGCCATCGGCTGCTCGGCGCTCCTCAGGTGCGCCTGCGGCGGTCTCGAAACCGGAAGATAGGCTGACAGTCGCCCGTCGAGCGCCGAGTCTTCGAGGGCGCGAAGTGGGCGGGGACGGATTCGAATAGCTCGGGGCGGGCCAGCGGCTTTTGCGCAGGCGCCGTAGGAAAGAGGAGGGTGAGGGACGCCGTAATTTTGCGGCATTTTGACATTCCGCATACTTTGATACGGCCGCAGCGCCTATCGTACAGATGAGGAAATCGAGGCCTCAAGTTCTTTGTCCCTTGTTCAGAATGCCCTGTGAGCCACCCGAGGGTTTTTTAACGCCTCCTAGTACACCCTGAACTGCAGTCTGAATTAATCCCTGAGAGATAAGAGAAGGAATCTACAGGAGGCTTAAAGGATGTGGAAATATTCGGAAGAGAAACACACATGCGGGTGAGGGCTTGGAATGGGAAGGCGTAATTCGGGAGGTGTATATCATGGGGAAACCTGTAGCATTTTCAGAACACAGAACGGATCTGTCAGTACCAACTCCGTTCCCTGCACTGGGCTGGGTACCACCCGGCATTAGAGACACAACCTCATCCCAGTCCCGTGGGTGTTCCTGTAGGACGCTGGGCGTAGCAATGGCCTGGGCTCCAGAAGCAGAAGCTGCAGAACATGGTGGGCAGTCTGGGCTTAGATTCCGGATGTTACTTGACCTCTTTGACCCGAACACCTTAAGTACAAAGGGGATATCAGTCTTCGCCTCAAAGAGTTGTTTTAGATTTAAATACTGTGACTTTAGGGGCTCCGTATTGCTGGCTTCACCTACCTTGCTTTCCCTTTCTCCAAAGAGTCCTCCCCAGCAAATCTGTGGACAGGAGCACTGGTTCTGTGCTTAGACTGGGCCTATGTCACCTACGGTTTGAAGACATGGGCTCTCAGTTTGGACAGTATGGAGTTTTTGGAAGGGGATCGCCACTAAAAGAGCAATGAGCCAGGAGTCAGGTTCTAGTCCTGGCTGTCCTTTACTCTGTGACTTTGAACAGATGGCGTCTCCTCTCTGGATCTCAGTTTCCCCATATGCACAGACAAATGCTTCCAAAGACTTACAAACTCTTTTTGTCCCCCAACCTGATTTTTTTTTAATTCTGTTTTTTTAACTTTACAAGATCAGCAGGGGTAGGCAATGACTATCTTTCAAGTATTGGCATAAAGAAGGGACTTGCAAACCTATCAAAAGAAAAGCAACAAGCCCCTCCTTCACCAGCCTCTGTCTTGGGGTGGGAGAGCCAGGACTTGAAGAGAGAAAATATCATCTTAAATGCCTGGGGCCAAACAAATGCCAGGAGGAGCCACAATTACAAGGAAGATTGTGGTTGAGGTCAGGGAAGGAAGCTTTTTTTTTTCTCGTAGGCAGGCACCAGGAATAGAACCCCAGTCTTCAACATGGCAGGCGAGAAGTCTGCCTGCTGAGCCCCCATGGCCCACCCAGGAGGAAACTTTTATTAAACAGTTATGAGTTATTATTTACAAAACTCTGTCACAGTCACTGTTTCATTTGCTCCAAACAGCAGTAGCAATGTGACCAGCAGCTTGTGAATTAATTCTGGAAATCATCACAGATTGGCCCCTGCTTTTCTATTAATAGTTTTAAGAATAATGATAGCAAAGCCTTTCCTGTTTGATTTACGGCCTATAAAAGCACTTTCATATTCAATGTTAGTTAAGCCTTCCAACATCTCTGTTGTTTCCATTATAAAAATAATAATGATGACTAATATTTACTAAACAATTAGCATGTACTAGGCACTGTCCTATGTTCTTTACATGTCTTAACTCATTTAATTTTCCCACAACCCTGTGAGGTACAAACTAATACTGTTTCCATCTCATAGATGAGAAATCTGACACAGGAAAATTAAAATAATGATAGCTACAAAACTAAAAAACAAAAACTAAGCAACGAAATTAATGACCAAAGGACTAGCAGGCACTTGTCTGGAGAATTGGCAAAGGGTGTGCCAGGCTGGGTGGTATCTAGGAGACACAGCTGTCAGCTGCCCAAGTCTGTCAAGAAGGAAGCAGGAAAAGGAGGAAAGGAAAGAAGGAGGAATGAAAGAGGAAAGCCCATAGGGAAGGAGGGAGGGAAAGAATCGAATCACAAGAAAGAGTTAAGAGGTAGGACAGCCTTGTAGTTAAAAGCACAAAACTCTGGAAACAGTCACCCTAGGTTTGAATCCCTGGGTTGAATCTGCCACTTGTTTGATCCCAGACAGGTCATTAAATTCTCTCAGTTTCAATTTACTCATCTGTAAAATGAGATAAGAGTGCTTACCTCCTGCATCGGAGAATTAAATAAGTTAATATTTGAAAAGTGCTAGAACAGTCTCTGGCACGTAGGAAGGACTGACAATATAAATGTTTGTTGCAGGTGTGCATGCATCATGCTCATATCCAGTTCCAGCCAGGTCATTCCCTCTCACTCTGGGTCTCTCTTTGCAGCTGAGAACATGGGCAGGGTAGCTGCCCAAGTCAGTGCTGTGTGTATGTCTGGGTAACATTTGTCGGTCACCCACTGCAGAAGCAGTTTTCAGAAAATTTGTAACTGATCAAGAGATTTCAGATAATTGGAGTATAGACAGTGCCACAATATCCAATTATGAGATAGGAAACCCTCCTGATTATCAAGGGCAAAATTGCATGAAGAAGCATGACATTCCTATGGGTCACGTTGCCTGGCAGGTTACCAAAGAAGACTTTGCACATTTGATTATATATTGTGTATGGATGAAAGCAATCTGAGAGACTTGAATAGAGAAGGTAGTGAAGTTAAAAACTGCAAAGTAAAAATTGAACTACTTGGGAGCTATGATCCCCCAAACCAACTCATTTTTGAAGATCCCTATTATAGGAATGACTGACTTTGAGGCTGTGTACCAGTAGTGTGTTGGGTGCTCAAAGCATTTTTGGAGAAGTCACAGTAAAAGCTGCATCCATTCATTACTGAAGGCCAATCATGATGAACATCTTCACAGTGATGTTCTAGGTTTTTCAACTGTGCAAAAAGTGTAAAGTTTTATAGCTCAAGTCCACAACTTTTTTTAACTGACTTATTGTTTATCCTAAAAAAAATTGTAAAAAAAAATTATAGATGGAAATCAGTGTTGTGTTTGCAGAAGAATTAATAAAAATCTCTGATTCAGACAGCTTATGGGGTACATTAAATTTTCTTAAACAAATTGGATCTCTTCTCTTGCCCCAATTACAAAAATAGTGGAACAAACAAAATAGAACTATAAAACATAACGTTTTGTGTGTTTTGTAACGATCATTTCTTTTCAGTATTTAACCTTAAGGTACTATCCAGTGATGACTAGATTTCTAATATGTTTAATTATGATCTTAATAAATAATTAAACATCACTTTCAGGCCCAAGTCAATATCTGAGCCCATTGAGACTTCTAAATAATCTATCTCTTTAATAAGCCAACATGTATAACTTGATGGACAAATGTCTTCTCTTCACCTATACTACCTCTTTTTTTTTGATCCCAGGGCTTTTTGTTGAATTACATGCTCCCCTAGTCATAGGAGTTCACAATCTTGATTACAAGTATATTGATTCACACATACCCAGAGTCACATTTGTATGTTAAAAGGATAGGAAAGAGAATGATTTATGGTATAAATCTTTAGCGTTAGTCTTAATTTTTCTTTATCAAGTTTATTTCATGAGGCACTCAACTTTTTGCTCCCATTTGGACCACTTTGCCTCTGAAAATTTAATTATATCCAGAGAGGACACTGTATCCTGTTTAATCTTATGCTCACTTTGACAAATGTGTATGATTTATATGAACATATAACCCAAGTGTCAAATATGATATATTGGCTTATATGGGAAAAAATCATTTAAAAAACTGGAAAAAGAATTCTATTAAGTTGAAGTCATGTTCTTTTATCAGTGTTTCATTTATAGTTAACTACTATGTACTTTGAGATAACTATAATTTCAGATTCATTTGGATATATATCAGAAAAGGTTGTTTTCAAAATAAACTGGTGAGTATAAAAATACAAAAAAAAATTTTTGTTGCATAAAGAAAAAAGAAGGGAGGTGTCACACAAATGCCTTAGCGGTTGTGACAGCTGAGTCAGACAATACCATAGGAGGTGCAAGGATCCAGGCTGGTGTCATGGAAATATTTTTGAGTCATGGTCCTGCCATATGGGAAGTCTTTGAAGAGAACTCAGAATAGAATTAAATAGTAACTAGATTCATTGAATCCAAAATCTGTGGCAGGGGAGTGGGGGACTTAACAAACCTAAACTATCAGAAATATGGATTGCCTTGTGGTATGTGGGCTGCAAGGTCACCCAATTTACAGGTTTGGAACTGGCCTCTCCTTTGGCACAGCAGGACAATCGCCAGCCTAAAGGGGCCTTTGACAAATGCAAGAGGGGGTCCCTTCTTCCACCAGCCACAGCCCTGTGACAAGATTCAAGCCTTGCACTTAGCAAGTAGAGTACTGTTTCAGTTTTCTAAAGCTGCTGGGAAGCAATATACCAGAAATGGGTTGGATTTTACCGAGGGGAATTTTTAGGTTACAGATTTACAGGTCTAAGGTCATGAAAATGTCTGAATTTAAGGCGTCAACAAGATGATACCTGGACCCTGAAGAAAGGCCAGCCTCTGGAACACCTATGTCAGCTGGGATGTGGCTGGCATCTGCTGGTCCTTGCTCCTGGTTCGTTGCTTTCAACTTCTGATTCCAGGAGCCTTTCTTAGCTTCTCCGGTGCAAACTCTGCATTTCATCTCTTAGCTTAGCATCTCCTGGGATGTTTTCCGTCTCCAAGTATCTGTGCTTTCTCCAAAAGGTCTCCCTCTTAAGGGACTTCTGTAAATGGATTCAGACCTATCCTGAATGGGCTGGGTCACATCTAACAACCTAATCAAAGGGTCTCACCCAACAATAGATCTGCCCCCACAAGATTGGATGAAAAGAACTTAGCTTTTCTGGGGTACATAACAGTTTCAAACCCAGCACGGGCATGGAATGGATTTTTATTCCCATTCACCCCTCAAATGTGCCAAACACAACCTGCACAGCCACGTCTCGGGGGCAGAGGCCTGAATAAAGGGATCCCCCAGGTCATGAGAAAAATTACACTGGCCTTGCAGCTTCAGATCTTATTCCCCTGACCTCCCAACCCAGTTCTGAAATAATCCACAGATAGGGGGCATTTTCAATACTTGAGGTGTTTAAGAGAGGATGGCATGTTAGAGTATTAACAAGTCTTGTGACTCCAGTTTAAAATGTGTAATTCATAATATTTAATGGGTATAGAGTTTCTCTTTGGGGCGATGGAAAAGTTTTGGTAATGGATGATGGTGATGGTAGCACGACATCGTGAATGTAATTAACACCACTGAATTATGCACTTGAAAGGGGTTAAAATGGGAAATTTTAGGTTGATATATGTTACCAAAATAAATTTAAAATGAAACAAAACATAAAACTCTACAACACAAAGAGTGAACCCTAATGTAAACTATGGACCTTAGTTAATAATATAATAAAGTTGTTTCATCGAATGTAATAAATGCACTAATGCAAAATGTTAATAATAGGGAAACCTGGTGTGGGGGATACATGGGAACTCTATACGCTTTGCGTAATTTTTCTGTGAATGTATAACTGCTAAAAAAAATAGGGTCTACTAAAAAATGTGTAATTCAGCATTTGATTTAGCCTCATGATTTTAAGTTCATTCGACAAACTGTATCATGCACTTAGAATGTGCAGGAACATGGGTTCTTGGGATAAACAGAATAGACAGAGACCCTTACCCTTGTGCAGCTGAAGTTCTAGGGGAGAGATACAGATAGTAAACGATAGAAATAGATATACTAAATGAAAAAATATACAGTATGTGAGAGTTAATAGGTGCTATAGAAAAAAACAGATTAAGAGGGTTGGGGAGGGTTGCAGTGTTGAATAGGTCCAAGTAGGCCTCATTGAGAAAGCAACACTTGAGCAAAAACCAGAAGGAAATGAAGAATAAGTCATGTGCATCTTCTTGGGAAAAGCATTCCAGGCAAAGGAAACAGCCAGTGCAAAGTCTTCAAAATGGGCACATGCCTGGCAGATTGAAACAGTAATGAGGCTGATGTGGCTGAAACCAAGAGAGTGAGAGAGAGAATCATAGGAAATCAAGTCACAGAACACAAGGAAGGAAGGCAGTTCATAGCGATTGAGTGAGATAAGAGCCATGGGACGGTATTTTTCCCCAGTGGTTTTAATTTTTATTATGTTTTTATTGTGGTAACATATAACTACCTAAAACCTCCCATTTTAACCACTTTCAACTATACAATTCAGTAGTATCAATTACATTTACAGTGTTGTGCTACTAGCGCCACCATTACTACCAAAACTCTTCCATCACCCCAAAAGAAAATCTTCATCCATTAAGCACTAACTCCCAATTCCCCTTCTGTTCCCAATGCTGCCCCAGTAACCTCTAACCTACTTTCTATCTCTAGGAATTTGCATATTCTAGTTATTTCATATAAGTGAGATTATGCAATATTTGTCCTTTTGTGTCTGGCTTATTTGACTCCATACAATGTCTTTTCAAGGTTCATCCATGTCATCACATGTATCAGAAGTTCATTCCTTTTTATGCCTGAATAATACTCCACTGTATGAATGTGCCACATTTTGTTTATCCTTTCATCTGTTGATGAACAATTGGGTTGCTTCCACCTTTTGGCTGTTGTGAATAAGGCTTCTATGAACATCAGTGTGCAAATATCTATTCAAGTTTTTGCTTTCTCAGTTCTTTTGGGTATATACCAGAAGAGGAATTTCTGAGTCATATGGTAATTCTATACTTAACTTTCTAAAGAATTGTCAAAACTGTTTTCCATAGTGGCTGCACCATTTCATATTCCCACCAACAATGTAAGAGGGTACCTATTTCTCCACATCTTTACCAATACTTGTTATTTTGTTTTTGTTTTTTGTTTTTTTTAAATGGTCACTTTAGTGGATGAGGCTTTGATTTGCATTTCCTTAATGGCTAATGATGTTAAGCATCTTTTCAAGTGCATTTTTGTGTATCTTTGGAGTAGTCTATTCCAGTCCTTTCCCCGTTTTTTAAATTGGGTTGTTTTTTGTTGTTGTTGAGTTATAGGAGTTTGTTTTATTTGCAAGCTGCCGAAATTCAATATACCAAACCAGAACGGCTTTTAAAAGAGGGAATTTATTAAGTCGAAAGTTTACCGTTCTAAAGCCGTGAAAATGGCCAAATTAAAGCAAGGCTACAAAAATATCCAATCGAAGGCGTCCAGGAAAAGCTACCTCCCAAGAAGGTCAAAGATATTCAGGGTTTCTCTCTCAGCTGGAAGACACATGGCGAGATCTGCTAGCTTTCTCTTCATTGGCTTCCCCGGGGCTCTGTCTGTTCTGTTGGCTCTGTCGGTTCTGGTGGCTCTAAAGCTTTTTCCCAAATGGTTCCCACTTAAAGGGCTCCAGTAAGCAGCCCCACATTGAATGGGTGGAGGCACATCTCCATGGATACCATCTAATAAAAAGTTACCACCCACAATTGGGTGGATCCCATCTCCATGGAAATGATAAAAAAGATTCCACTCAGCGATATTGAATGAGGTTTAAAAGACATGGCTTTTCTGGAGTACGTAATAGCTTCAAACTGGCACACAGTTCTTTTTATATTCTGGATATCAAACCATATTCAGATATACACCTTCCAAATATTTTTTCCCATTCTATAGTTTGTCTTTTCACTTTCTTGATAAAGTTCTTTGATACACAAGAGTTGTTAATTTTGCTGAAGTCCAATTTATCTATTTGTTCTTAGGGTGTTCACGCCTTTGGTGAAAGTCTAAGAAACCATTGCCTAATGCCAGGTCTTGAAGATATTTCCCTATCTTCTCTTCTAAGGCTTTATTGTTTTCCCTCTTACATTTGGGTTGTTGATCAAGTTTGAGTTAGTTTTTGTATATGGTATGAGATAGAAGTCCAGTTCCATTCTTTTGCATGTGGATATCCAGTTTTTTCAGCACCATTTGATGAAGAGACTGTTCTTTCTCACTGAGTGGACTTAGCATGGCAGAGTTCTGAGTAAAGGAAGGACAAAATCCCACCTAGGTTTTTTGCCAGGATCCTTCTGGCTGCTCTGTTGAGAACAGATGCAGGGGGCAAAAAATGAAAATGACAAGGATTCCTGGAATGTAATAAACTTCAATAAATATTATTTAAATGATACATATCAAGTCTCAGGAAGGAGATACAAATTGTAACAGTGGTTGCCTCTGGAGGGAACTACAATAAGAGGGAGTCTTCACCGTACATGCTCTTTTCCTACAATTTGAATTGCTTTTCCACAAAGATACTTAAAACAAACAATATATATTTTAAGAGAAAAGACAAAGACTGAAAAGTCAGCAGAAGGCAAAACTGAGGGCCATGTCCTGGGCCGCCCCTCTCTCTCCAGAATTCCTTCTCCTTGCACAGTTACTTCTTCTGCAATAAGGGGTCACAGTCCCTCCCTGAAAGACTCAGTAAGCCAGAGTATGGAGAGGCCCTTGGAAAGCCCCCCAATTTTTTTTTCCCGGCAGGACTTGTCTCCCCCAGCTCACCTTAATCAGACTTGGGGGTCCACTGAGCCTCCAGTAGGCTGTGTAAAAACTGTAGTGGAGCCAGGGTGGCCACCAGGAGGCGCCATCCAACCATTTTAGAAACATGCAAAAGAAATTTCAAAACCAGCCTGATTCTGCCCACTCACCCCCGCCACACACACACCTTCAGGGCTCCCTCCCATTACCCAGCAGAGGAGGCTGGGCATCCCAGCAGCCTGGGATAGGAGACCCCATCCCCACTACCAACCTGTATCTTCCCCCCTCACACTGCGGGGTCTGAGCCTCCTTTCTCATGCCTTGAGACTTGACCAAGCAGCTGATAAGTGTGTGGACTCAGGTGGTACGACAAACTCTGTTCTGCACCAGGGACCCCATCTCCAAACCTGCTCTTTGCACAGCCCTCCCCATTGAAGTAAACGATACCTCCATTCACCCAGGTGCTCAGGCCCAAAACCCTGAAGTCACACTTGACCCTTCTCTTTCTGTCACACTCTGCATCTCCTCTATCAGAAGTCCTTTTCTTTGAAATGTATCTAAACTTTGACCTCTTCTCATCCCACCTGCACATTCCTTTGAAGTGCATCTAGAATATGACCACCGCTCACCTAGCTGACTGCAGTAGCCCCATCCCTATTCCCCCATCTCTCCCCTCACCCTCTCTACACCTCTTCTCCACTTGCACTCCGGGACAGCCTATTAGATGGAAGTTAGGTCCTTTCCCTCCTCTGCATAATACCTTTCCATGGCTCCTACCTCACTCAGAGGCCTTACAAAGGCCCACAAGGCCCTGTACCACCTGGTCCCCCACTACCTTTCAGACTCATCTCTTAACATCCTTCCCTGGCCCCCATATTCCAGCACAGTGGTCCCCTTGTTCTTACTTTAATAAGCTGAGGATACCTCCACCTCAGGACATTTGCACTTTCTGTTTGTGGACCTCAAAGACTCTTCTCCCAGATTCTTAAATGCCACTCTCCCTCCTCTCTTTCTGGTCTCTGCACAAATGTCACCTCAACAAGGAGAACTTGTGCAGACCAAAATAGTACATCACCAGCCAGAGCTGGGACCAAGGAAGGCAAACAAAGAGCCTAGGGCACAATCGAAGGAGGCACTCACTCTCAGGATTGAGCAAGCACCTGCATCCTCTTTGCACCCTGGGACCCTCACCTGCTTCGCCCTCGTCCTGACCTTTCATCAATACCCCTGCCCCCATTTGCTTTCTGTGCTAGTCAGTGTTCTCTAGAGAAACAGAACCAATAGGAGAAATCTGTAAATATGAGATTTATAGAGGTGCCTCATGCAACCATGGAAATGGAAGATCCAAAATCTCTAGGGCAGGTTGTGAAGCTGGCAACTCTGATGAAGGGTCAGGACAAACTCCACAGGAGAGGCTCACTGGCTGAAGAAGCAGTGAAAGAGTCTCTTCCTTCTTAAAAGCCTTCAACTGATTGGATTATGTCATTTTGGGAGGCATGCCTGAGTTGATCGTAGATATAATCAGCCACAGATGCAATCAACTGACAGATGATTTAATGTACCAGCCTTCAGGTTTATCGACCAGCCATGAAATAACTTTGTAGGAATGGTCACACCAGGGCTTGCCTGACCAGACAGCTGGGCATCATCACTTGGCCAAGTTCACACCAGAACCTAAACATCACAGTCCACCCCTTGTTAATTTGCCCACATCACCTATTTCCAAATAGAAGCAATAACAGACATGTTTCGCCTAAAAATACTCAACTGTCCTGCATACAACCAGAAACACACTACATCTCTCTAGAATAGAATGTAAAGCCTTACGTAACAGTCACTCTTAAAAACTTCATATCCTATGACTTAAATACTATAACATGAACTTATGTCACATGATAAGAGGAAAACAAGATATTTGCTTATGTAAAAATGCAAACACTCATAAGAAAACAAGGAGGAGCTATTCATGCAATCACAGTCCCCATTTCTGTAACTGGTCACATGGTGACAGTTCGTATTTATCACTATCTTGTTCTACTACCTATTCCATGTGCCCTTTACCCTCCGCAAGTACTTCAGCTGGCTGTGGTTCTTTGCTAGGTGGGGTGACCCAAACCTTCATTCCTGAAGTTTCTGGTCCACTGGTAGTACTGCCTGGATTGGGTTCCTGCAGTTTTCCATTGACTTTAATCACAGGACATGGTAGTACTGAGACGCCCTAGGGGATCTCCTGTATTCCAGGAAAACTCTTCTTTACTGCCATTGTGTAGTTTCAATCCTATTTCCCCTTGATAGTCAGGATCAATCACCCCAGACAGAACAATAATCCCCTTTTGTGCCCATTGATACAGTGACATGAGAAGCCCAAAGTGGCCAGGTGGCAGTCTTAACTTCCAATTCAATGGAATCACTGTGGTGTCTCCTGGAAGGAGCACTCCTCCTTTTGGAACTAAGACCTGTAGACCAGCAGAACTTAAGGTTTCAGGGGAAGGAAGCAAAAATCTTCCTCGTGGATCACTAGGGGTAATAGTGAATGGTGCCACTCGCATTTCGACCCCTTGATTCCAGGACCCATGGATCCCAGCTATGGGAGAAACAGCACCATAGAGCAGACGCTGATTCAGAGCAAACACAGCCTCCTGGAGAACACTGCCCCAGCCCTGCAAGGTATTGCCACCTAGTTCGCACCAAAACTGGGTCTTCAAAAGGCCATTCCACTGTTCGATCAACCCAGCTGCCTCTGGATGATGGGGAACATGATAAGACAAGAGAATTCCATGAGCATGTGACCATTCCTGTACTTCATTTCTGTGAAGTGTGTTCCTTGATCAGAAGCAATGCTGTGTGGAATACCATGACAGTGAAGAAGGCATTCAGTAACTCCATGTATGGTAGCTTTTGTGGAAGCATTGCATGCAGAGAATGTAAACCCATATTCAGAGTATGTATCTATTCCAGTTAGAACAAGTCGCTGCCCCTTCCATGACGGAAGTGGTCCAATGTAATAAATCACCACGTAGCAGGCTGATCACCTAGGGGAATGGTGCCATATTGGGCAGTTAGTGTGGGTCTCTGCTGCTGGCAGATTCCAGTAAGCTAATCAAGACCCACCCAAATGGGTGGAGACACGCCTCAACCTAATCCAGTTTAACAACCACTCTTGATTAAATCAGATATCCAGGGAGATGATCTAATTACAGTTTCAAACACACAGTACTGAATAGGGATTAGAAGAAACAGCTGCCTTTACAAAATGGGATTAGGATTAAAACATAGCTTTTCTAGGGCACATACATCCTTTCAAACTGGCACAGATACAAATAAATTGAAAGTGAAAGGTTGGAAAAAGATGTTCCTCACAAGCTGTAACCAAAAGAAAGCAGGAGTAGCTATACTAATATCAGGCAAAATAGACTTTATATGTAAAGACATCATAAGAGACAAAGAAGGAAACTATATATTAGTAAAAGGGACAATTAACCAAGAAGAAATAACAATCATAAATGTCTATGCTCACAACAAGGAGATCCAAAGTACATGAGACAGACATTGGCAGAACTAAAGAGAGCGATAGACATTTCAAAAATAATAGGAGACTTCAATACACTACTCTCCTCTACAGACAGAACAACCAGTCAGAGGATTAATAAGGATATAAAGAGCTTAAACAACGTGATAAATGAATTAGACCTAATAGACATATATAGGTCGTTACACCCCAGAACACCAGGATATACATTCTTCTCTAGTGCTCATGGAACATTCTCCAGGACAGATCATTGTTGGGGTACAAAACAGGTCTTTATAAACTTAAAAACACTGAAATTATTCAAAGCACTTTCTCTGATCACAATGGAGTGAAGCTGGAAATCAGTAACCACCAAAGAGCAACAACTTTCACAAATATATGGAGATTAAATAACACAGTCTTAAACAATGAGTGGGTCAAAGAAGAAATTGCTAGAGAAATCAATAGCTATCTGAAGATGAATGAAAATGAGAATACAATATATCAGAACTTATGGGATGCAGCAAAGGCTGTGCTGAGAGAGAAATTTATTGCCCTAAATGCCTATATTTAAAAAGAAGAAAGAGCAAAAATGGAAGACTTAACTGCTCACCTGGAGAAACTTGAGAACTAACCTCAAAGCAAACAGAAGAAGAGAAATAACAAAGATTAAAGCAGAGTTAAAGGAATGGGAAAACAAAAGAACAATAGAAAGAGTCAGTAAAACCAAAAAACTTTGAGAAAATCAATAAGATTGACGGGCCACTAGCAAGAGTGACAAAGAAAAAAAGAGAAAGGATGCAAATAAACAAAATCAAAAATGAGAAGGGGTGCTTACCACAGACCCTGAAGAAATAAAAGAAATCATAAGAGGATACTATGAACAACTATATGCCAACAAACTAGACAACTTAGATGAAACAGACAAATTCCTGGAAGCACACAAACAAGCTACACTGACTCAGGAAGATCTCAACAAACCAACCACAAGTAAAGAGATTCAAACAGTCATCAAAAATCTTCCTACAAAGAAAAGCCCAAGCCAGATGGCTTCACAGGGGAGTTTGTCAAACATTCCAAAAAGAACTGACACCAATCCTGCTCAAACTTTTCCAAAAATTTGAGGAAAAAGGAACTCTACCTAACTTATTTTATGAAGCTAATATCACTTTAATACCAAAACCAGGTAAAATGCTACAAAAAAAGGAAAACTACAGCCCAATCTCCCTAATGAACATAGATGCAAAAATTCTCAGCAAGGGCAGGACACGGTGGCTCAGCAGGCAAGAATGCTTGCCTGCCATGCCAGAGGACCCGGGTTCAATTCCCGGTGCCTGCCCATGTTAAAAAAAAAAAAAAATCCTCAGCAAAATATTAGCAAATCGAATCCAACAGCACATTAAAAAAATTATACACCATGACCAAATGGGGTTCATACCAGGAATGTAAGGACGTAATACAGCACATTAACAATCCAAAGGGAAAAATCATATGATCATCTTCATAGATGCTGAAAAAGCATTCAACAAAATTCAACATCCCTTTCTGATAAAAACACTTTGAAAGGTAGGAATCAAAGGTAACTCCCTCAACATGATAAAAGGCATATATGAAAAACCCATAGCCAGCATCGACTCAATGGTGAGAGGCTGATAGCTTTCTCCCTAAGATCAAGAATGAGACAAGGATACCCTCTGTCACCATTATTATTCAGCATTGTACTAGAAGTTCTAGCAAAAGCAATTAGGCAGGAAAAAGAAATAAATGGCATCTAAATTGGAAAAGAAGAAGCAAAACTTTCATTATTTCTGACGACATGATACTATGAGAAAATCTACAACAAAGTTACTTGAGCTAATAAGCAAATTCAGCAGGGTGGCAGGTTATAAAATTAATGTGCAAAAATCAGTAATGTTTCTATACATAAGGAATGACCTAACAGAGGAATCAATTAGGGAAAAAAATTCCATTCAAAATAGCAACTAAAGAATCAAGTATCTAGGAATGAACTTAACTAGGGATGTAAAGTACTTGTAGACAGAGAACTACATAACATTGCTAAAAGAAACCAAAGAAGCTAAGTAGGTGGGAAGACATTCCATGCTCATGGATAGGAAGGTTAAATGTAATTAAGATGTCAATTCTATCCAGATTGATCTAAAGATTCAATGCAGCACCAATCAAAATTCCAACAACCTACTTCAACGACTTGGAAAAGCTAGTTACCAAATTCATCTGGAAGGGAAAGGGACCCTGAATAGCTAAAAGCTATTCAGAATGAATATAAAAAGAAGAATGAAGTGGGAGGATTAACACTTTGTGACTTTAAAATTTATTATAAAGCCACAGTGGTCAAACAGTGTGGTACTGGCACAAAGATAGAAGTATCGACCAATGGAATCAACTCGAGAGTGCAGAAATAGACCACCAAATCTACGGTAAACCCCCAAAACCGCTGAATTGGGACAAAATAGTCTTTACATTAAATGGGCTTGGGAGAACTGGATATCAATAGCCAGAAGCATGAAAGAGGACACTTACTTTACACCCTACACAAAAATTAACTCAAATTGGATCAAAGTCCAAACATAAGGACCAGTACCACAAAGCTTCTAGAAAAAAATGTAGGGAAACATCTTTAAGACCTAGTAATAGGAGGTAGTTTCCTAAACTTTACACCCAACGTATAAGCAACAAACAAAAAAATAGATAAGTGGGAACTCCTCAAAATCAAATGCTTTTGTACCTCAAAAGACTTTGTCAAAAAGGTGAAGAGGCAGCCAACTCAATGGGAGAAAATATTTGGAAATCGCACATTGGATAAGGTTTGATTTCCTGTATACATAAAGAAATCATACAACTCAATAACAAAAGTACAAGCAACTTAATTATAAAGTGGGCTAAAGATATGAATAGGCATTTTTCTGAAGAGCAAATACAGATGGTTCAAAAGCACATGTAGAGGGCAGGCAATGGTGACTCGGTGGCAGAGTTCTCGCCCGCCATGCGGGAGACCTGGTTGGATTCCCGGTGCCTACCCATGCAAAAAAAAAAAAAGCGCATGAAGAGATGCTCATTCTCATTGGCTATAAAGGAAATGCAGATCAAGACTACAATGAGATACCACCTCACACCTATAAGAATGGCTGCTATTAAACAAACAGGAAACTACAAATGTTGGGAGAGGATGTGGAGAAATTGGGACATTATGCACTGCTGGTGGGAATGTATATGGTACAGCCCCTACAGAAGACAGGCTGGCACATCCTCAGAAAACTAGATATCGAGTTGCCCCATGACCTGGCAATACCACCACTTGGTGTATACACAAAAGAGCTGAAAGCAGTGATACAAACAGATTTTTATACTGATGTTCATAGCAGCATTATTCACAATCGTCAAAAGATGGAAAAATCCAAATGCCCATCAACAGATGAGTAGATTAACAAATTGTGCTATATACATACAATGGAATATTATGCAGCAATAAGACGAAATCCCTTGAGAACATAATGCTGAGTGAAATAATCCAGACATAAAAGGATAGATACTGTATGATTCCATTTTTATGACCATGGTAAAGGTAAAATTAGAGGCTTATAATACAGGGGAGAGACAAGAGTTAGGGAGAGGTTTTGATTTTCAATCTGGTGAGGATTTGTTTAGTCACTATCTTTCTCTTGGGAGCAATGAAGTTATCTAAAATTAAGAATGTTGGTGGACTATTGACTTTGGACATTATACATGAGGCCCAATAGATGGAGGTGGCTGAAAGATGCACTGACTGAGAAGTAGACTGGTGAATGATGGTTTCTAGTTTGCTAGCTGCCGGAATGCAGTATACCAGAAATGGAATGGCTTTTCAAAAACGAGAATTTAATAAGTTGCTAGTTTACGGTTCTAAGGCCAAGAAAATGTCCCAATTAAAACAAGTCTATAGAAATGTCCAATCAAAGGTATCCAGGGAAAGATATCTTGGTTCAAGAAGGCCGATGAAGTTCAGGGTCTCTCTTTCATCTGAGAAGGCACATGGTAAACACAGTCATGGTTTCTCCCTCAGCTGGAAGGGCACATGGAGAGCACAGTGTCATCTGCTAGCTTTCTCTCCTGGCTTCCTGTTTTATGAAGCACCCTGGGAGGTGTCTTCCTTCTTCATCTCCAAAGCGCTGGCTGATGGACTCTCTGCTTCATGGTGCTGCAGCATTCTCTGCTCTCTATGAATCTCCTTTATTCTCCAAAATGTTTCCTCTTTTATAGGACTCCAGAAATTCATCAAGACCCACCCAAATGGGTGGAGACACGCCTCTACCTAATCCAGTTTAACAACCACTCTTGATTAAATCGCATCTCCAGGGAGATGATCTGATTACAGTTTCAAACATACAGTGCTGAACAGGGAGTAGAAGTGGCTGCCTTTACAAAATGAGATTAGGATTAGAACATGGCTTTTCTAGGGTCCATACATCCTTTCAAACCAGCACAGATGGTGTAAACATATGATCAAACTTGGTGCTGCTACAAAAAGGAACGAGGTTGTGAGGCGTGCAACAATGTGAATGAACCTGTGGGACATTTGGTGGGGCAAAATAAGCCAGAAACAAAAGAGCAAATATTGTATTACCTCATTTAGAAAATACTTATAAGAAAACTGGGGCCTAGATTGTAAGCTCTTATAGCAGTTACATTTAGTCCGGAGTGGTAATTGTTATTTCTGGACTTTCAGGGGCCGTTTTATATGCTTATAACCTGGTATTTAGGGATAAGAATGAAGCCAGTCGGGTCAGGATTAAGGTAATCCAGAATGCAGGAGTAAGGAACTCTTTAAATTAGAACCTCATCTACTCTTTGAAACCAAAGAAAGAAAGGTTTATTTTGTCCAAAACCTAAATTTTCTGTAGCACATAATCCAACTCAATCTGTCTGGATAGACCATCTAAACAATCCAAATACAGGGAGCCCAGAATAAGAATGAGAGCCTTTAATCCCATATATCTTAATGTAATGCCTGGATACATCCCAGAGTGTATTAAGCAGATAATCAAAAGGTATTGGCAAGGTCCCTTGAGGAATGGGAGGAAAATTATGGAACTATTAACTTTACCACTGGGGAAACCCTGGACACTGTGCCAATGGTTAGGGACACCCAAATCAATAGGGCAAGCCCTTGATCATGGGGCTTGCTCCTGTGAAGCTCATGTAGGTAGAGGAGAAACTTAGCCTACTTGTAAGTATGCCTAACAGTCACCTCTGGAGGACCTCTGTTGTTGCTCAGATGAGGCCTCTTTCTCTCTAAGCCCAACTCTGCAAGTGAAACCATTGCTCTCCCCACTATGGGGACATGACATCCAGGGGTGAAAGTCTCCCTGGTGGCATGGGAGATGACTCCCAGGAATAAGCCTGGCCCTGACACTGTGGGATCAACAATCTCATCCTGACCAAAAGGGGGAAAAGAAGTGTAACTAATAAATTATCAGTGGCTGAGAGAGTTCAAACAGAGTCAAGAGGCTACACTGGAGGTCACTCTTATGCAAGCTTCAGTTAGAAGCAAGATACCTCTCATAACTTGCCAAACCTCAATCAAAACAATTCCTGCCAATCCTAAAGAATACCTAGGGCATTATATAAGATTCTACAAAGGTTCCATGCACTAGGGTAATTTTCCAGAAACCTACCACCTCCAGATGGGTCCCTGGACCAGATAAGTCCTGAAATGCACAGGGGTCAACCTTTCCAGAACATCAACTAGTTCCATCCCCCATCCCATATTTTGTACAGTCCCTTCCAACATGAAAAGTTAGAGTGGGCGTAGTTCAAATATCCCTAAAATGTGAGAGAAATATCAAGGGTGATGGTGGAGTTATACAGAGAAGGTAAGGTTTAACAAATGAGTATGACTGCTGAATCATTATATTAATATTTCTGTTGTTATCCAGTGTTTTGGAGCAGCTAGAAGAAAAAAAAATCATGAAACTGTAGTCCAAATCAAACTTTAAAATTTGTTCTATAACTACTTGTTAAAATGTACTTGGAAATTTATTGCCTTTTTTGTATAAATGCTATATTTCACAATTTAAAAAATTTAAAAAAAAAACCTTCCTCTGCTGAAGTCATTCTCTGGTGAGCATTCACATGGGACACAAATATCTTCATGTTCTTTGCCCACTCAGAAAGGTGTGTCCATATCTCTCTTCCCCAGACCTCTTTGTCACCAATTTTCCAATCATGCTCTTTCCAAGTCCCTGGCCATCCAGCCAAACCATTAGCAACAGCCCATGAGTCAGTATACAAATGCAACACTGACCAGTTCTCCTTCCAAGCAAAATGAACAACCAGGCGCACTGCTCAAAGTTCTGCCCACTGGGAGGATTTCCCCTCACCACTGTCCTTTAAGGACATCTCAGAAAGGAGTGGTAGTGCTGCAGCTGTCCACTTCCGGGTGGTCCCTGCATATCGGGCAGAACCATCTGTAAACCAGGCCCGAGTTTTCTCTTCCTCAGTCAATTGACTGTAATGGAACCCCCCAAAAGCCCATAGCTCTGGTCTGGGAAAGAGAAGGTAATGTGGCAGGAGTGGAGGCCACGGGTATTTGGACAACTTCATCATATAACTCACTTGTGCCTTCAGGACCTGCTCTGACCCTATCTCTAATAAACCATTTTCATTTTATGATAGAGTGCTGCTGCGCATGCCCAACTTTATAGCTTGGTGGGTCAGACAACACCCAGCTCCTGATAGGCAACACAGGTCTCATGGTAACTTGGTAGTCCATGGTTAAGTGTTCTATCTCTACTAAGGCCCAGTAGCAGGTTAAAAGCTGTGTCTCAAAAGGAGAGTAGTTATCTGCAGCAAATGATAAGACTTTGCTCCAAAATCCTAAGGGTCTGCATTGTGATTCAACTATAGGGGCCAACCAAAAGCTCCAGACAGCATCTCTATTTGCCACTGACACTTCCAGCATCATTGGATCTGCTGGATCATACGGCCCAAGTGGCAGAGCAGCTTGTACAGCAGCCTGGACATGCACAGAGCCTCCTCTTCTTCCAGTCCCCACTCAACTAGCAGCTTTTCTGGTCCCTCACCAAATGGGCCAGAATAGCACCCAAATGAGGAATATGTTGTCTCCAAAATCCAAAAAGGGCAACTAGGCATTGTGCCCCTTTTTTTTAAATTATAGGACAGGCCAGATGCAACAGCTTATCCTTCACCTAAGAAATGATATCTCAACATGCCCCACACCACTGGAAGCCTAGAAATTTCACTGACGTGGAAGGCCCCAGCATTTTTGTTGGATTTATCTCCCACTCCCTGACACACAAATGCCTTACCAGTAAGTCTAGAGTAGTTGCTACTTCTTGCTCACTAGGTCCAATCAGCATGATATCATCAATATAATGGACCAGTGTGATGTCTTGTGGGAGGGAGAAATGATCAAGGTTTATGCGAACAAAATTGTGACATAGGGCTGGAGAATTTATATACCCCTGAGATAGGACAGTGAAGGTATACTGCTGGTCTTGCCAGCTGAATGCAAACTGTTTCTGGTGGTTTGTGTCTATTGAGAAAAAAAGCACTTGCCAGACCAATAGCTGCATACCAGGTACCAGATGAAATGTTGATTTGCTCAAGCAATGATACTACAACTGGGACAGTGGCCGCAATTGGAGTCACCACCTGGTTAAGTTTACGATAATCCACTGTCATCTTCCAAGTCCTATCTATTTTCTGCACAAACAAAATAGGAGACTTGAATGGGGATGTGGTGGAATTCACCGCACCTGCATCCTTCAAGTCCTTAAGAGTGGCAGTAATCTCTGCAATCCCTCCAGGAATGCGATATTGTTTCTGATTCACTACTTTGCTAGGTAAGGGTAGTTCTAATGGCTTCCACTTGGCCTTTCCTACCACAATAGCCCTCATTGCATGAGTCAGAAAACCAGTGTGGGGATTCAGCCAGTTGCTGAGTATGTTGATTCTAATTATGCCTTCTGAACTGGGGAAATGATCATAGAATGTGTCCAGGGACCCACTATGAGATGGACCTGAGCTAAAACTCCATTGATCATCTGACCTCCATAAGCCCCCACTGACTGGTGGACCAGAGTGACGTTTTGTGTCCTGGAATTAGTGTCACTTCTGAGCCAGTGTCCAATGATCCCTGAAATATCTGATCATTTCCTTTTCCCTAGTGGACAGTCACTCTGGTAAAAGGCCCTAGGTCTCCTTGGGGAAGGCTGGGGGGAAGATTAACGGTGTAAATTCTGGGCAGTGTAAAAGGGTCCTTCCCCCAAGCATACCCGGCCCTCCTTCATTCTGGGTCTGTAAACTGTCTCAAGTCTGGGAATTGATTAAGGGGCCGCAACTTTGTTTTTGTAATTCAATTTAGACTTCTGTTCACTTGATCTAAAATTCTTCTGCTTATAGAGCTCAAACAAGAATTTAGTAAACTGTCCATCTATTTTACTTCTAGGTACTCCATGATCTACTAGCCAATGCCACAAGCCTCTGTGAGTTAGAGTATTTTGACTGCTACCTTGAATCTGTGTCCATAATGGTGGCCACACCCACCTTGTCTATGGTGATTGACTGTTGCCACCTGGCTTCTGCCAACTCGGGATCTGATCATCCCCATTCTGTTTAAGGATTCCAGCTCAGTGACAGCAGTTCCCACAGTAATAGCTGACCTACAGAGAAGGAGCGACTACAGAGCTCTTCAAGGATGATGGCACTAGTCTCATGAATTTATTTCTCAAGGTTCTGGTGGAAAATGTGTCCTCTGGACATCCCTGGGGTGTTGGGCAGGTCTTCCATGATAAATCCACTCTAACATTTCAATCTCTTTAAGCCTCTGGATCCCCTCATCTACATTATACCAGGGCAGTTCTGGCATTTTGACCTCAGGTAATGTCGGCCCCCTTTTGATCCATGTTTCAGCCAACTATCCAAACAAAGTCTTAATGCCTTTTCCAATCCTGTGAGCTATAACACTGAATGCTGAATCTCTGCTTAGTGGGCCCATATCAATCAATCAATCAATATAAAATTGATCCAACTTTATCTTCCTTCCACCATTATCCCACACCTTTAATATCCATTCCCACACATATTCCCCTGATTTCTGCCTATATAGATTGGAAAACTCAGGCAGTCCTTTTGGAATATGGCATACTTCCTCATGGGTCACACTTTGCACCTCACCTTTCAGGGCCGGTTGGGACTTTAGTCTAGTCATAGATTTTGAAAAAAGAGGAGTGGTAGGGGTGGGTCATAAAAAGAAATAGAAGTGTCTTTCAAGACAATTACCTCAGGGCATTGCATTGCATTGCAGTTTCAGCTGATGAACAGGATTAGTCACTCCAGACAGAGGAGTGAGGCTGTTTCCCCAGGGGAGGTGGTTACAGGGTTAGCAGGCACTGAAGGGTTAATCTCATTAGGTGGGGGTTGGATAGCAGACTCCTCTGGGCAGACTGGAGGCGGGGGAAACTGTTTCCTCAAGCCAGGCTGGAGACCAGAAAGCTCTTTCCTCAGGGCAGTCCATTACAGGTCGGGTCTAGCACAGGCTCAGCAGGTTCCAGGGATCCTGTCTCCCCATCGCCATCATTATCAAGGCATATATCACCATTCCATGTATCGGGGTCCCATTCTTTCCCAAGCACAGCCCTTACTTTTTTTTTTTTTTTTTTTTTATTAATTAAAAAAAATTAACTAACACAACATTAGAAATCAATCCATTCTACATATGCAATCAGTAATTCTTCATATCATCACATAGGTGTATGGTCATCATTTCTCAGTACATATGCATCGATTTAGAGAAAGAAATAGCACGACAACAGAAAAAGAAATAAAGTGATAACACAGAGAAAACACAAATAAAAATAAAAAGTACAAAAATATATAAGAGAAAGAAAAAACAAACAAACAAAAAAAAACTATAGATCAGATGCAGCTTCATTCAGCGTTCCAACATAATTACATTACAGTTAGGCAGTATTGTGCTGACCATTTTTTTTTTTTTAGACATCATACCATTCTACATATGCAATCAGTAATTCTTAACATCATCACATAGATGCATGATCATCGTTTCTTAGTACATTTGCATCAGTTTAGAAGAACTAGCAGTATAACAGAAAAAAATATAGAATGTTAATATAGAGAAAAAAATAAAAGTAATAATAATAAGAACAAAACAAACAAAACAAAACAAAACAAGAACCTATCGCTCGGATGCAGCTTCGTTCAGTATTTTAACATGATTACTTTACAATTAGGTATTATTGTGCTGTCCATTTTTGAGTTTTTGTATCTAGTCCTATTGCACAGTCTGTATTCCATCAGCTCCAATTACCCATTATCTTACCCTGTTTCTAACTCCTGCTGAACTCTGTTACCAATGACATATTCCAAGTTTATTCTCGAGTGTCGATTCACATCATTGGGATCATACAGTATTTGTCTTTAAGTTTTTGGCTAGACTCACTCAGCATAATGTTCTCTAGGTCCATCCATGTTATTACATGCTTCATAAGTTTATCCTGCCTTAAAGCTGCATAATATTCCATCGTATGTATATACCACAGTTTGTTTAGCCACTCGTCTGTTGATGGACATTTTGGCTATTTCCATCTCTTTGCAATTGTAAATAACGCTGCTATAAACATTGGTGTGCAAATGTCTGTTTGAGTTTTTGCCCTTAATTCCTTTGAGTAGATTCCCAGCAATGGTATTGCTGGGTCGTATGGCAATTCTATATTCAGCTTTTTGAGGAACCGCCAAACTGTTTTCCACAGTGGTTGCACCATTTGGCATTCCCACCAACCAGTGGATAAGTGTGCCTCTTTCACCGCATCCTCTCCAGCACTTGTCATTTTCTGTTTTGTTGATAATGGCCATTCTGGTGGGTGTGAGATGATATCTCATTGTGGTTTTGATTTGCATTTCCCTAATGGCCAGGGACATTGAGCATCTCTTCATGTGTCTTTTGGCCATTTGTATTTCCTCCTCTGAGAGGTGTCTATTCAAGTCTTTTTCCCATTTTGTAATTGGATTGGCTCTCTTTTTGTTGTTGAGTTGAACAATCTCATTATAAATTCTGGATACTAGACCTTTATCTGATATGTCGTTTCCAAATATTGATTCCCATTGTGTAGGCTGTCTTTCTACTTTCTTGATGAAGTTCTTTGATGCACAAAAGTGTTTAATTTTGAGGAGTTCCCATTTATTTATTTCCTTCTTCAGTGCTCTTGCTTTAGGTGTAAGGTCCATAAAACCGCCTCCAATTGTAAGATTCATAAGATATCTCCCTACATTTTCCTCTAACTGTTCTATGGTCTTAGACCTAATGTTTAGATCTTTGATCCATTTTGAGTTAACTTTTGTGTAGGGTGTGAGATATGGGTCTTCTTTCATTCTTTTGCATATGGATATCCAGTTCTCTAGGCACCATTTATTGAAGAGACTGTTCTTCCCAGGTGAGTTGGCTTGACTGCCTTATCAAAGATCAAATGTCCATAGATGGGAGGGTCTATATCTGAGCACTCTATTCGATTCCATTGGTCGATATATCTATCTTTATGCCAATACCATGCTGTTTTGACCACTGTGGTAAAGCCCTTACTTTAACAGCAGACACCTGCAACTTTGAGATTTTAGTTTATGTTGTAAATTTGCTACTAGCACAATGAGGCTCTATGTCTGGTTTTCAGAGATCTCAAGTCTGTGACCACAGAAAATACAATTTTCATTCAGGTCAGAAGTGGAAACTTTTACATCATTCACGCGGCATTTAAGGTGCAAATTTGAAACTTTCAGCTCATACCTTTCCCTCATGACTGTATCCAGCATATCTAACAACAACCAGCCAACATCATTATACATCTTAATTCCACAAAACTCTGTAAAGGTGTCAAAAACGTTCTCACCCAGGGCTTTGCCTCATACAAGTGTACAATTAGTAGAATCTAATGGTAATATTTTGAGTATCTCTTTTGCCAACTCACCACATGGACTGTCAGTGCCATCTTGATTATTGGAAACAGTCATTAGTGCCTCTGGGTCTAGTCAGAATAGAGAAAACCAATGGTAAAAACCCATTTTTAAGATTCCATTTCTCAAGAACCACTCCTGGTACCATGCTGCCTTAGTCAGGATCCTCTAGAGAAACAGAACCAACAGGAGAGATCTGTAAATATGAGATTTATAAAGGTGTCTCAGGCAAACGTGGAAATGGAAGGTCTAAAATCCACAGAACAGGCCATGAAGCTGGTAACTTCGATAAATGATCTGGAGGAACTCTACAAGAGAGGCTCCCTGGCTGAAGAAGCAATGAAAGAACCTCTCTTCTCCCTTAAAAGCCTTCAACAGAATGGATTATCTCATTGTGGGAGATGTGACTTAGTTGATAGAAGATGTAATCAGTCACAGACATAATCAACTGACTGATGATTTAATTCACCAGCCTTCAGGTTTATCAGTTAGGCACGAACTATCCTTGCAGCAACGCTCAGGCCTTTGCTTGCTTCACCAGACAACTGAGCATAATCACTTGGCCACCTTGATACCACAACCTAATCATCACACTTTCTGTGCCCTCCTCCTGCTTTATTTTTCTTTGTAACTTGTGAATATTTGAATGCATTTATTGATTGTCTTCCTCCCAGTGGAATATTAGTTGCAGGGAGATAGGAACTTTGTCTCATTTACTGATTTATTCCCATTGTCTAAAAACTATACCAGAAAACAGTAGGCTCTCAGATGAAGGACTGAATGAATGACAAGCGTGTTCTTGGGCAAAAAGTTTATCTCAGCCTCCATTTCCATATCTGTAAAATGGGGATGATAATAGTCCATACCTCATAGACTTGTGGTGAGGATCAAATGATTTGGGAATAGAATACAAATCACACGATGATTTGGGAATAGAATACAATTCACACGGTGTCTGATGTATGCTAGATAATCAATAAAAATACGTTAGATAATCAATAAAAATCAGCTGTTAATATTCTCCTTAAGCCATGGATTCTACATTAGTTAAGGTATTGCTAGTTGTAACAAACCGACCCCAAGGTTTCGGGGGCATAGCACAACAAACGCTTATGTCTGGCTCATGTAATGGACAATGCAGGTGTTCCTGGTCGGTAGACCAGAGTGGGTGGGAGAAGAAGGAAGAGCCCTCCCTCAGTTTAGTCATTCATTCCCAGGGGGCTGCAGAACAGAAAAACCTCTGCCATCTGTAATTCGTGGTCTTCGGAATGGCCCGGGAGTTGACGGCCAGCCAGTGGACGTAAGAAGAGAGAACAGAAAAACCACACCCTCTTCTCCACCTTCTGAGCCGAAGTCACCCACGGAGCTTCCTCCCGCTTCATTGGTGAGAAGCAGTCACGTGACCCCTCCCCGACGCAAAGAGCGCTGGGAAATGCAGTCCCTGGCTCGGCAGCCAGTCCCCGCAACAACTCCACACCCCACGGAAGGGGAGCACACACCTCTGCTGGACAGCTGGCCATCCCTGCTTCAAAGGATTTATCAGATGACGGCTGTGCTCCATAAAGCCTCAGGTTGAGCGTCTGCCAAGCTGTCAAATCCCCAGCTGTAGCTGGTTTGACGTGAGAAGTTCCTCTCCAAATGGTTCACGTATCAACCCTAGCCCGAAGAAGAAGATTCCCTTAGACTGAAAAGGGTAGCAGTGGAAATCTCTTAGCCTCAACTCTCCTCCATCTCTCTCTCTGTGTCTCTGTGTCTGTCACGCCCACTCTCCGTCTCGGGATCATGAGATGTCTCAGCCTATTTTTAAGGCTGGGCTTCTGCCCCGGTTCTCACCTGCCATTGTAGATCAGATAACCTAGTATGGCTAACCACAGTGAACTCTCCAGTATCTTAAGACCCAAACTTGACGTGTGAAATGGAGAAGAGTCTGGAAGCCACCAAGGCTTCTGCACATGTTGGGCTCTTTCCACTCTGACTCTATGAGTAGCCACATTTCACCTACTCCTAATCTTCCCTCCCCACCCCCACCCCTCTTTTTTTTTTTTTTTTTTACATCATTAGCATCATGATTAGCACTATTGAACTGGGCGTCTATTACTTGCCCTTGATTGGCACACACTCGCCTTTTCCTGGTAACTTCTCCATTTCCTTAGGGAACCACATTCCCCTGACTAGTCTATACAGTTCAGGTAATTTTCTTAACCCCATGCTACGGCATTTGCCATGGAGTCCAGAATTTTCACATGAAACATCTAGGCCTTGCCTTTGAGCAGTCCCCACACCCCCACTCGCCTCTCATCTTAGCAGAGCCTCTTTCCTTCTCTAAAACCTCTGTGTCCACTTCTGGTAAGAACCAGCCCCCGCCCCTGCCTTGCCCCAAATCACTGGTGCACAGGGTATCTTGTGGGAAAAGAGACGTTCCCTCTGATAAGGCATTGGATTGAGAATGGGGCAGTTGGTTTGGGGAGGGGGTGTCCCTTGTTATAGAACCTGTATCACTTAGCTATTGCTGCCTAACAAATACCCAAAACTCAATGATTTAAAACCATAAGCATTTATTATTGCTTGTGAGCCCACAGATCAGCTGGGCAGTGCTTCTGGTCTCATCTGGGTTCTCGCATGATTCTGAGACCAGCTGTGGACCATGTAGGCGGCTCTGCAGACCTCAGTGGGCTATCTCACTTGCTTAGGGGTTAACTGGTCTAGATTGGTTTTGGCTGGGATAACCGGACTCTCCTGCACATAGTCTCTCATCTCCCAACAGGCCAGCAGGAGACCGGTCACAAGAAAAAGATAGCAAGGAGAAGCATGAGGGATATCTTCAGACCCAAGCTCAGAGCTATTACATCATAACTTCTACTACCTTCCATTGCCAAAGCAAGTCACAAGACCAGCCTAGATTCAAGGGTGGTGAAATAGACGTCACCCCTTTCTGGAAGGAACTGCAAAGTTGCATTGCAAGAGGAGTAGATACTGGAAGAAATGAAGGACCAGGACCTTTTTTCTTTTCTTTTTTTTCACCCTCAATCTACTATGAACAACTCACCTACATCCTAAATAACATGATAATCTGCAAGGTGGGTGTTAGTCACCAATTTACACATCGGGAAACAGGCTCAGAGAGAATAAGTGACTCATAGAGCTATGATCTTCCTGGCTGACAGGCTCTCTCACATTCTCTTCTCACCACTCTGGGTACATATGAGGGGTAGGCCCTAGGTGTGCCCCTTGAACAGGCTGGCATGAGGAATAGGGCAAGGGCTGACCATATGGGGCCTCCAAGGGGCCCTGCTCTTTACTGGACCCTGCCTTATGCGAAGCAGATGCAGAGGCGCTCCAGGTCTCCCCTCCTTTGATTTAAATATGCATGAGTTACACACAAGGGCATCACCTCCCAATGACATTCTCTCATTTCAAATATAGCATCTCTACTCACTAAAAAAAGTCTACTCTCCTTTCTGAGTCTAATTAATTTCTCGCCCTAATCTACCTTTCACCAAAAATTTCAATAGTCCCCACTAATCAATCCTTTCCTAATCCCCTTAACATTAACCTAAGACCAAAACACGATGTCATCCTCCTGCCTCTCTTAGCTTCTCTAGGCATCCTAACAGGAGCAGGCACTAGAGTCTCAGTATAGTAATTTCACAGATGCTTTCAAAAGAATTCCAAATAGTATGAAGGAACTCGCTGATGCTTTAGTAGATGTACAAGACCAAATTGACTCGCTCGCAGCAGTGGTAGTGCAAAACAGACACAGGCCAGCCTGCTAACAGCCAAAGAAGGCAGCCTTTGCTATTACTCAATGAGGGCTGCGGCTTCTATGTTAATAAATCTGAAGAAGGCTGAGATGCAGCAAAACAACTTAAGGTTAGAAGGCTACAAGGACACAGTGCTGACTCATCATGGAGTGTCATCATGGCTCCCTTACTTACTTCCCCATATAAGGCCACTCATCATTTTTTTAAAATTTTACTTACCCTAGCACCCTTGTTCTGTAAGCTTATTAATCAGTTCCAACAATGCACAGTCACTTCACTAATGTGACAAACGGTTCATAACATACTACTCTTAAGCCTTTCAGGAACGACATGCTAGGTTACCAAAGACTTGTAAGGCAAAAACCGAATGAAGTATCCCCTGACTACTGTCACATCAAAAATCCTGCCTCCATCCCTGAAGCCCCCTAACGCCACCCCCTTCCACCCAGCAGGAAGTAGCCAAGAAAGTCAGACAGTGGCCTGCCTCCTCCACTTAAATCTATAATAATCAAAAGGCAGGCATGGCAGGTCACAGGGGGTGAAACTCAGGTCCTCCTCTCCCCCTGCAGCAATGGCCAAAACTCGTGATCCACTAACTCATGACCCTTTCCCTTTCCCCTTGCCACAACTTGTGATGCCTCTTGCCAAACGTTACCTGGGGTAAGAAACCACTCCAAATAAGGACTCACAGCATGGCTCCACCAGTAAGGAGCAAACAAGTCAGAACAGGCACAGTGAAGAAAGAAGCAAGAACACCAGCCAATGGCAAACAGATGAGTCTCCAAAAAGCAGAATTCAAGACCCATCAGGAATGGTCAACTTCAGAATACACAGGGAAGAACACATCACCATGCAGGGGGACATTTTCTTCAGGCTTTTGAATAAAGTGTTCCTTCACCCTCTTCCCATCCCTTTCTTCTTCCCCCTCCCCCCTTTATAATAAACCCCTTTTCATTTTCAACCTCAAAAAAAATGCATGGGTTATTTCTTGGACTCGTGAACTTGAACTCAGGGCCCTAGCACACTTCCCGGAGCCTCCTGCCAGGTGATGTTCTAGACTGTTCCAGACACAGGTTTAAAGCACCAAGTAATGTCTCTCACATTCAGTCTACTTTTTATTTTTAGCATCAATTACATTGTTTTCCTGCTCCGCAACATTACACATGCCATTCCCTGTGCCTGGAGTGCCCTCCCCTTTTCTCCTACCTCTTCTAAGCCTGGCTTACTCCTACTCAACCTTTAGAACCCATTTCAAGGATCTGCCCTCCAAGACAGAGATGACACTTTATTCTCTATGGTTTCTGGATTCGGTATGGGTATTTCCCAGGTCTGTCTCCTCATCTAGTCAGTGAGCATCTCAAAGGAAGAAACCCCTGCTTTAGTCATCCGTGTACCAGCCACTTCCTAGCTGTGAGAACTGGAGCAAGGTGTTTAATTCTACATGCCTCAGTTTCCTCACCTGTAAAGTGGGGATAATGAGGACCCTCTTCATAGGGTTATGTGAGGATTAAATGAGTTAATATATGCAACAACAACCAAAACAAACACACATCAAACAGTGCCTGGCACATATTAAGTGCTCGATAAATGTGGGCTGTTATTATTTTATTATTCCCAGTACCGGGCATAGGACACAGAGCACGGGCATAGGACACAGAGCACGTGCTCAGGAATGATTTCCTGAATGAATGAATGAATGAATGAACTTTGCCTTGATGAGCAGAAGACCACCTTATTCATCAAAAGTGAATAAGACTTCAGCTGGGAGAAAATTAACAATATCCCCGAGTGCGTACAGCATTTTAATTAGAAACTCGTTCACGCCCCACCCTGTGTGGCCGCTACCTTCTGCTTTCATTTTCGTCGGACCTGGAGTTGCACTTTGAGAGCCGGAATATGGGGGCATCATCTTCAGCCTGCGCCCTGAGCCTAAGGGCCAGACCTGGAGGCCTCCCACATGCCTCCCCAGCTCCTGCCTAAAATAGCCTCCTCTTGTTAGGTGTTAAGAGGAAGCCTGGAGATAACTTACGTAAGCCAAGCCCACCCGTCCCGCCACTCATCTGAGGCTCTGAGCAAATCCCATCCGCGGGAGAACTGCATGCGGGCCCTCCGCGCCAGCAGGGGGTGCCCAACGCTGGTTTTCTGCGCTCTGGGAACCAACTCACCCCACCTGGGAGGAACTTTAGAAAATTCTGATGCTTGACCTGACCTGGGAAGTCCTGTCTGGACGTGGGGCGCGGAAACGCCCCCTCAAGTGGTTCCAATGTACAGCCAAGAGTGAGAAACTTAGCCCCAGAGCCTCTGCCTCCCTCCAACCAACCACCTGCTGGGCTCTTTCTAGGGACCGAACAGGCTCTCATAGTTCTGGATTCATCTTTTATAGGTAGCAGCATTTCCAGGCTTCTGAGTTATCACGTAAACCTCCTTTACGGTTTAGCGTGTCTGCAAACTGACTGACCATGGTTTACTTATGATTTACCTCGAAAACAATTCACTTTTAAACTTTAGTCCCATTTTAGGCAGATGTGGACTTACAGCTTGGATGTGCCAATCTGTTTTCTTTAATGATGTTAGAATGAGTGTTAAACTGCTAGAACGTAAACCCACGCCCCACTCAGAATTATTCTGTATACAGCCAGTGGTACACTCATCATGACTGGGAGAGAGCAGGGAGGGGACACACCCGGATATGGGGAATCAGGGAATGAAGGCTTTTAGGGTTGCACATAAATCGGGCTGGACTGGGTTCCCAGCTGTAGGACGGCAGGTGCCATGCTGTAAATGTTTAAACTACCTGAAGAAGACTACACAAGACTCTAGTAAAAGTAGCCACCTCTGGAGTCCTTGGAATTTTTTTTCTTTCTTTCAAAGAGAGAAAATGGGGCAACAGAAAGGGGTGCCCAAGATAAAACACCATGCCAGAGATACAACTGGCTGAGAAAATCCAGCCTGTCCAGGCAGGAGAGGCTCAGAATTGAGGCGGGTGGCACTTGGTTTTCTGGACACTTGAGACCTGATGCCCCCTATGTGCAGCCCTTAGGCCACCTCAGTCCTCACCCAAGGCAGTTCCAGCAAACAACCAGCTCCCTCTTCTCTGATTCTCAGCCCAGAAAGATGCCTTTTAAAGATCCCATTCCAACATCCCTAGGCACTGGGCCCTGCAAAGGAGCCAGGCTAAAAGTGCCCAGGGCAAGCAGGAGGCCAAAGCCCCAGGCCTGGGGCATCCTCTAAGGGGAGCTCACAGGGTCTGGAGGCCCAGAAGGACCTACAAGAACATTACAGGGCACCAAGTCCCAGAGAAAGCAAATGCTGTCTTCCAGGTAAATCAATGCTGGTTAGGAAGATCGTTCCAAAGGGAGTGAGGTCCCCATCCCTGGAGGTGTGCAGGCATAGACCAAGGAAACATGTGTCAGGGAGGGTGGGGAAGGACTTCCCTTTAAGGCTCTTTGAATGCTGAGCTCCTATGATTCCAACTCCTCTTTTGCTTGAGGGTGCAATATATGGGAAGGTACTCTCCTGCCTCCACGCTGGGAGCTGTGCAGGCGCATGATTGGGGAGGCCCTTGGGGTCATCCAGCATCAAAGGGACATTGCTGGGCCTTGCATCAAGACCTTGGCCATTCAAAAAGGTTTTGACATGGAACCTAAATTTTCTGTAGCACCTAATACAGCCTGTACAGGCTAATACAGCCTAATACAGCCTAATACAGGCTGTAACTCAGCCTGTCTGGATAGCTCATTTGAACGAGTGAAACACAGGGAGCCCAAAATAAGAATGAGGGCCTTGAATCCTGTGTAGCTTAATGTAACGCCTGGATACACCCTAGAATATATTAAACAGATAATCAAAAGCTTTGGCAAAGCCCTTTGAGAAATGGGAGAGAAAATATGGGACTATTAAACTTTACCATCAGGGAATCCCCTGACATTGTGTCAAACATCAGAACACCCAAATCAATAGGCCAAGCCCTTGATCTTGAGGCTTCCTCTTGTGAAGCTTATGTATGTAGTGGAAAAGCTTAGTCTACCTATAGGTAAGCCTAAGAGTTACATCTGGAGGACCTCTTTTGTTGCTCAGATGTGGCCTCGCTCTCTCTAAGCTCAACTCTGTAAGTGAAATCATTGCCCTCTCCCCTATGTGGGACATGACATCCAGGGGTGAAAGTATCCCTGGAGGCATGGGAAATGACTCCCAGGGATGAGTCTGGCCCTGGCACTGTGAGGTCAACAATTCCATCCTGACCAAAAGGGGAAAAAGAAGCATAACTACTGAAGTATCAGTGGCTGAGAAAGTTCAAATAGAGTCAAGAGGCTACTCTGGAGCTCACTCTTACTCAAGCTTGTGTTAGACATTGCTACCTATAACTTGCCAAACTCCAACCAAAACCATTCCAGCCAATCCTAAAGAACACCTAGGGCATTATATAAGATTCTACAAAGGTTCCATGCACTAGGGTAACTTTCCAGAAACCTACCACCTCCAGATAGGTCCCTGAACCAGATAAATCCTGAAACCTAGAGGGCCCTGCCTCTCTAGAACATCAGCTAGTTCCATCTCCCTACCCCATATTACTGACAGCCCCTTCCAACATGAAAAAGTTAAAATGGCCATAGCCCAAATACCCCTGTGTGATAGAAAGATCAAAGGTGATAGTGGAGTTATACAGCAAAGGTAGGATTTAACAAACAAATATAATTGCTGAATCATTAAATTGATATTTCTTTTAGTCTTCAGTATCTTAGAACAGCTAGAAGTAAAAACCTAAAATTGTGGAATTGTAACCCATACCAAACTCCGAAATCTGTTCTGCAACCGATTGTTGTGCTGTGCTTTGAAATTTATTGCTTTTTTGAATATATGCTATTTTTCACACAAAAAAGTTGATTATGTTGACAAAAAAATATCTATTCCTTCTAGCTTCCCATATTCTGGAGCAGCTAGACGGCAAAATCTGGGAGAATGATATGGTAGCCCATGACAAACTCTGGGATCTGTCCTGTAACTACTTGTTGAAGAGTGCTTTGAAAACTATTACTTTTCTCTTTCTTTGCTTTGTGTATTTGTTATGTCATACAATAAAAAAAATTTTTTTTAAGTGTTTTGACAGTATAGGAGCTGGTGGAAACACTTGCTGACTTCAAACCAGCACCTCTCAGGGCGATGGGAGGCTCGGTCAGGAAACAGGGCTCCTATCAGGCCTCTTGTACTCTTTGGACCTCAAAGATATGAAAACTGGAGTGAACTTTGTTCAATTTTTTTTAATGTGGGAAAACTTATAGTTTTGTATTTTGGTAATAACACTTTTATGGGACGAATTCAAAAGTGCTTAAGGGCATGTAATGACAAGTGATTCTCCTTCATCCCCTCCCCTCCTGGACCCCCAGTCTCTTCTCCAGAACACCCACTGACTAATTCTTGGTGTCCTCCCACAATCAGTCTATAAATAGGCAAGTAGATATGTACATCTCTCGAGAAAGGTTTTTGGAGCACCTGCTAAATGTACAAGGGAAAGCACGGGCTAGGACGTCGGATGGGGTCACACACCAACTTGGCGTATGTGGCTGCACCTACCTGTTTGCAGAAAACACTTTTTCTGAGGACCAGGCACTGTTCTTGTACTTGTCTCTGTGTGCTCTCTCATTTAATTCTCACCACGTGTTAGTCCAGGTCCTCTGAGAAGCAGACAGCAAGCTGAGATTAGATTTATACAAATGCAAAAGATTTATTGAGGAAAATGCCCACAAGAGAAAAGAGGGAAGGAGTTAGAAGAGCAGCGTTCCTAAATCTACCAAAAATAAAAATAAAGGACAGCCAGTTAAATTCGAAGGTCAGATAAACAGTTGTTTTGGTTTGATAAAGTTGCCGGAATGCAATAGACCAGACATGGGTTGGCTTTTGCAATTGGGATTTAATAACTTACAATTTACCATTCTTAGGCCATGAAAATCTCCAATGCAAGGCATCAACAGTCTGAAGATACACTACTGGCATCCGGGACACTCTGTAACAGGGGAAGGCACATAGCCAGCATCTGGGTTTTGTTGCTTTCAGTTTCTGGTTCCAGTGGCTTCCTCTCTGAGCTTCTGTGGTTCTGCTCCTAGCTTCACTGGGGCTCTTCTCCATGAACTTCTCTTCATCTCATCTCTTAGCTTCTCTGAGCACCCTGGGCTTTTTCTGTATGTCGTCTTTCCTCTTATAAAGGATTCCAGGAAGGGAATTAAGACTCACCTTGAATGAGGTGGGTCACATCTCAGTTGAAATAACCTAACCAAAAGGTCCCACCCACAAGAGCTCTGCACCCAGATAAATGGGTTAAAAGAACATGGCCTTTTTGGGGTACATAACAGCTTCAAACTACCACAACATTGAATAAATTTTTTTAAATGTAAGTATGCCCATACAATGCACCCCCTGCCTACTTATATTTAAAAATGATGGTTGCTTCTCTGACCTTTAAACTTAACCAGGTGACCTATATTTTATCTGTAAACCCTAAACTGGAGGCCCGTGGGAGAATCATCAGAGCAGGATTGAGGCCTGACTCCTGTGGGAAGGAGAGGAAGGGAAGGAAGGTTGGATACTGTGGGGAGATGGGCTTGAGGATCCTGCGTTATTGGGATGAGCCCTAAATGTAATCTCAAGGGTGCTTATAAGAGGGAGGCGAGAAGGTCAGATGAGGACGTAGGAGATGTGACAACAGAAGCAAGAGATTGGGGTGATGTGAAGGAGTCACATCCGTGGGATGTGGGCAAGTTCTGGAAGCTAGAAAAGACAAGTACATGGATTTTCCCCTGGGGCCTCCAGAAGGAACAACCCTGCTGACACCGTGACTTTAGCTCAATGATATTGATTTTGGATTTCAGGCCTCCAGGAGGGTAAGAGAATAAATTCATGTTGTCTTTAAGCCACTAAGTTTGTGGCAGTTTGTTGCAGCAGTCCTAGGAAACTAATACAGGTGAGAGAAGTCTTAAATTGCAGTGCCATGCTGAGGGAGTTTCAGCACGGCCCCTGGGGAAGGGACCTGTGCTAGTTCCCCTGATGTGCTGACACACCGTCTGGGAAACACCCATGGGAACCCGATCTCGGTGCAAATGTGGTACTTCATTCAAAACACAGCAGCTGAGTCAATCAGTTACACTCTTCATCCTTTGAAATCTGACAGGTCCATTGTCATGGCCGCCATCCACCATGAAGAAACAAAGGCCCAGAGAGGTCAAGAAACTTGCTTAAGGTCACACAGCCTTTAAGTATTGCTACTGGGATTTGAGCCCAAGTCATCTCTAGAATCCTCACAATTAAACCACACTTCTAAAATGCTTGCATCTTGGAGTAAGTGCTGCTTCGAAGTGTTTCTGGAATCAATAAGTATGTATTAGGAATAAGTTAATTTCAAAAATACTAAAGGCTGATAATACCCAGTGCTGGAAATGGTATAGGGAAATGAGTGCTCTCAAATCTCATGCACTGTGGATAGGGTTCAGCTTTTTTTTTTTTTTTTGACACGGGCAGGCTCCAGAAATCAAACCAGGGTCTCTGGCACAGCAGGCTAGAATTCTGCCCCTGAGCCTCCAGTGCACTGTCAGGTACAGCTTTTTGTAGTGCAATTTCGCAGTATTTGCCAAAATGTTAACTACCCGTGCCCTTTGTACTAGCAATTTCACTTGCAGGAGTTCTAGCCCACAGAAACTCTCACATCTTCCCAAAGGAAGTAGCAAAATTGCTAATTGTGATGTTGGTTTGTAACTAGGAAGCACTGAAAATAACTTACATATCCACCAATGAGGGAGCCCTTAAATGCATTATAATATACCCACACATCCAATCATTGCAGCGATTTGAAAAGAGCAAGAGAAATCTATAATGACTGACTTGCAGAGAATTCCAAGATCTATTGTGATATTTTAAAAGTCTCAGGTTAATAAGCACAATAGAGGACAATGCATTTATGCAAAACAGGAGGAAACAACGTGTGTGTGTGTGTGTGTGTGTGTGTGCGCATGTGAACACATAGAAAGAGATCTGGAAGGTTGCAGCAAGGAGGGCCCTAGGAGTGGAGTCGTGAGGGGGAGAGCAGTAGGAGCTGAGGACACAGCAAGTAACTGAGCAAACAGATGGCATTGCTGGGAGAGTCCCTTGGCCACCACAGTGTGGCTGGGCCCACCAGCCTCATGCCTGGAGTTTCTGCCTCCTGTCTCCTCCCGTACTTGACACACTGCTCCATAGTATGTGAGCTCCAGCAACCTGAGAGTCCCACAAAGGACCAGATGATGCCAGAAAGACAAGAGAATTAATTGTCCAGGGAGCAGATTGCGACCAAGGGGATACAGGAGCTGGGTGGATAAATTCCCTCTGTCAGAACCTCTTTTGTTGCTCAATGTGGCCTCTCCCTCTCAGCCAACACAGCAAGCAAACTCACTGCTCTCCCCCTTTCTGTGCGGGACATGAATCCCAGGGGTGTGGACCTTCCTGGCAATGTGGGACAGAAATCTCAGGATAAGCTGGGACTCAGCATCAAGGAATTGAGAAAATGTTCTTGACCAAAACGGGAAAGAGAGAAATGAGACAAAATAAAGTGTCAGTGGCTGAGAGGTCCCAGAGTCGAGAGGTTATCCTGGAGGTTATTCTTATGCATTATATAGCTATCCCCTTTTTAGTTTAGGGTGTATTAGAGTGGTTAGAGGGAAGTGCCTGAAATTGTAGAGTTGTTTTCCAGTAGCCATGTTTCATGAAGATGATTGTATAATGATATAGCTTTCACAATGTGACTGTGTGATTGTGAAACCTTATGTCTGATGCTCCTTTTATCTACGGTATGGACAGATGAATAAAAAATATGGATAACAAATGAATAAATAATTGGGGGAACAAAGGTTAAAATAAACTGAGTAGATCTTATCCTTCCCTTTCTCCTCCTGCTCCGGTGGCTCTCCAACCACCACCGTGCCCTCTTCCGCCTTCACCGGCTCCTCCGCCACCGTCCTCGACAGCCTTGCCACCCTCACCTTTCCTCCTCCAGAACAGCTACTGGGGGAGTGGAGACGATACAGAGCAGCTCCCAGAGCCACAACGGAGATCAAAGGGACGGCGTACCCCATCCTGGAACGGCTGACTGTCTGGGAGAACCAGCTCCGGTGAGATCGCCGAGGGGCGCGGGCTTTCCCGGGCGGGACGGCAAGCGGCCGGAGACCCTCCCTTCCTCCTTCCCAGGCCAGCTGGCAGAATTGGGCAGGCAGTCCCAGTGGGCCGCGGCGGCTGGTGCCCCCACCACACAACGCCCCCCGGACCAACTGAGAGAGTTGGGTCGGAAATCCCCAGACCGCGGAGAACGGTGACCGGGGGGGTCCCTTCCAAACACGTGACTCCCCGGTCCGGCTGGGAATGGTGCACTCTCCCGGGCTGCGGCGGCCAGCAACCCTCCCGGCGTTCGGACCCCCAGGCCGGCTGGCACTCTTCCAAGCCGCTTCGGCTGGCAAACCTCCCCCACGGCGAGAGTTTTCCAAAGTTAAAGGACCCACAACACCTTTTACTGGTGGAACCCGCAGACAAACGTGTGCCACGAGCGCCACCTACTGGGCAGGATAAGAAAAACAGAACCCAGAGATTTCACAGAAAAATCTTTCAACCTGTTGGGTCCAGCACCCAGGGAAATCTGACTAAATGCCCAGACGCCAGCAGAAGATAACGGATCACGCTCAGAAAATTGAAAATATGGCCCAGTCAAAGGAACAAACCAATAGTTCAAATGAGATACAGGAGCTGAAACAACTAATGCTGAATATACGAACAGAAATGGAAAACCTCTTCAAAAACGAAATCAATAAATTGAGGGAGGACATGAAGAAGACATGGGCTGAACAAAAAGAAGAAATAGAAAAACTGAAAAAACAAATCACAGAGCTTATGGAAGTGAAGGAGAAAGTAGAAGAGATGGAAAAAACAATGGATACCTACAATGATAGATTTAAAGAGACAGAAGATAGAATTAGTGATTTGGAGGATGGAACATCTGAATTCCAAAAAGAAACAGAAACTATCGGGAAAAGAATGGAAAAATTTGAACAGGGTATCAGGGAACTCAAGGATAATACGAACCGCACAGATATACGTGTTGTGGGTGTCCCAGAAGGAGAAGAGAAGGGAAAAGGAGGAGAAAAACTAATGGAAGAAATTATCACTGAAAATTTCCCAACTCTTATGAAAGACCTAAAATTACAGATCCAAGAAGTGCAGTGCACCCCAAAGAGATTAGACCCAAATAGGCGTTCTCCAAGATACTTACTAGTTAGAATGTCAGAGGTCAAAGAGAAAGAGAGGATCTTGAAAGCAGCAAGAGAAAAACAATCCATCACATACAAGGGAAACCCAATAAGACTATGTGTAGATTTCTCAGCAGAAACCATGGAAGCTAGAAGACAGTGGGATGATATATTTAAATTACTAAAAGTGAAAAACTGCCAACCAAGACTTCTATATCCAGCAAAATTGTCCTTCAAAAATGAGGGAGAAATTAAAACATTCTCAGACAAAAAGTCACTGAGAGAATTTGTGACCAAGAGACCAGCTCTGCAAGAAATACTAAAGGGAGCATTAGAGTCAGATACGAAAAGACAGAAGAGAGAGGTATGGAGAAGAGTGTAGAAAGAAGGAAAGTCAGATATGATATATATAATACAAAAGGCAAAATGGTAGAGGAAAATATTATCCAAACAGTAATAACTCTAAATGTTAATGGACTGAATTCCCCAATCAAAAGACATAGATTGGCAGAATGGATTAAAAAACAGGATCCTGGGCGGGCCGCGGTGGCTCAGCGGACAAGAGTGCTTGCCTGCCGTGCCGGAGGACCCCGGTTCGATTCCCGGCCCCAGCCCATGTAAAAAACAAGCAAACAAACAAAATATAATAAAACAAGAAAATGTTTAAAAATGTTTCCCGTTCTTCCTCCCTTCCTTCCTTCCATCCTTCCTTCCTTCTCTGTCTTTCAAAAAAAAAAAAAAAAAAAAAAAAAACAGGATCCTTCTATATGCTGTCTACAGGAAACACATCTTAGACCCAAAGATAAACATAGGTTGAAAGTGAAAGGTTGGGAAAAGATATTTCATGCAAATAACAACCAGAAAAGAGCAGGAGTGGCTATACTAATATCCAACAAATTAGACTTCAAATGTAAAACAGTTAAAAGAGACAAAGAAGGACACTATCTACTAATAAAAGGAACAATTAAACAAGAAAACATAACAATCATAAATATTTATGCACTGAACCAGAATGCCCCAAAATACGTGAAGAATACACTGCAAACAATGAAAAGGGAAATAGACACATATACCATAATAGTTGGAGACTTCAATTCCCCACTCTCATCAATGGACAGAACATCTAGACAGAGGATCAATAAAGAAATAGAGAATCTGAATATTACTATAAATGAGCTAGACTTAACAGACATTTATAGGACATTACATCCCACAACAGCAGGATACACCTTTTTCTCAAGTGCTCATGGATCATTCTCAAAGATAGACCATATGCTGGGTCACAAAGCAAGTCTTAACAAATTTAAAAAAGATTGAAATCATACACAACACTTTCTCGGATCATAAAGGAATGAAGTTGGAAATCAATAATAGGCAGAGTGCCAGAAAATTCACAAATACGTGGAGGCTCAACAACACACTCTTAAACAACAAGTGGGTCAAAGAAGAAATTGCGAGAGAAATTAGTAAATACCTCGAGGCGAGTGAAAATGAAAACACAACATATCAAAACTTATGGGACGCAGCAAAGGCAGTGCTAAGAGGGAAATTTATTGCCCTAAATGCCTATATCAGAAAAGAAGAAAAGGCAAAAATTCAGGAATTAACTGTCCACTTGGAAGAACTGGAGAAAGAACAGCAAACTAATCCCAAAGCAAGCAAAAGGAAAGAAATAACAAAGATTAGAGCAGAAATAAATGAAATTGAAAACATGAAAACAATAGAGAAAATCAATAAGACCAGAAGTTGGTTCTATGAGAAAATCAATAAGATTGATGGGCCCTTAGCAAGATTGACAAAAAGAAGAAGAGAGAGGATGCAAATAAATAAGATCAGAAATGGAAGAGGAGACATAACCACTGACCTCACAGAAATAAAGGAGGTAATAACAGGATACTATGAACAACTTTACGCTAATAAATACAACAATTTAGAGGAAATGGACGAGTTCCTGGAAAGACATGAACAACAAACTTTGACTCAAGAAGACATAGATGACCTCAACAAACCAATCACAAGTAAAGAAATTGAATCAGTCATTCAAAAGCTTCCCAAAAAGAAAAGTCCAGGACCAGACGGCTTCCCATGTGAATTCTATCAAACATTTCAGAAAGAATTAGTACCAACTCTCCTCAAACTCTTCAAAAAAATCGAAGTGGAGGGAAAGCTACCTAATTCATTCTATGAAGCCAACACCACCCTCATACCAAAACCAGGCAAAGATATTACAAAAAAAGAAAACTACAGACCAATCTCTCTAATGAATATAGATGCAAAAATCCTCAACAAAATTCTAGCAAATTGTATCCAACAACACATTAAAAGAATTATACATCATGACCAAGTAGGATTCATCCCAGGTACGCAAGGATGGTTCAACGTAAGAAAATCAATTAATGTAATACACCACATCAACAAATCAAAGCAGAAAAATCACATGATCATCTCAATTGATGCAGAGAAGGCATTTGACAAGATTCAACATCCTTTCCTGTTGAAAACACTTCAAAAGATAGGAATACAAGGGAACTTCCTTAAAATGATAGAGGGAATATATGAAAAACCCACAGCTAATATCATCCTCAATGGGGAAAAATTGAAAACTTTACCCCTAAGATCAGGAACAAAACAAGGATGTCCACTATCACCACTATTATTCAACATCGTGTTGGAGGTTCTAGCCAGAGCAATTAGACAAGAAAAAGAAATACAAGGCATCAAAATTGGAAAGGAAGAAGTAAAATTATCACTGTTTGCAGACGATATGATACTATACGTCGAAAACCCAGAAAAATCCACAAAAAAACTACTAGAGCTAATAAATGAGTACAGCAAAGTAGCAGGTTACAAGATCAACATTCAAAAATCTGTAGCATTTCTATACACTAGTAATGAACAAGCTGAGGGGGAAATCAAGAAACGAATTCCATTTACAATTGCAACTAAAAGAATAAAATACCTAGGAATAAATTTAACTAAAGAGACAAAAAACCTATATAAAGAAAACTACAAAAAACTGCTAAAAGAAATCACAGAAGACCTAAATAGATAGAAGGGTATACCGTGTTCATGGATTGGAAGACTAAATATAGTTAAGATGTCAATCCTACCTAAGTTGATTTACAGATTCAATGCAATACCAATCAAAATCCCAACAACTTATTTTTCAGAAATAGAAAAACCAATAAGCAAATTTATCTGGAAGGGCAGGGTGCCCCGAATTGCTAAAAGCATCTTGAGGAAAAAAAATGAAGCTGGAGGTCTCGCGATGCCGGACTTTAAGGCATATTATGAAGCCACAGTGGTCAAAACAGCATGGTATTGGCATAAAGATAGATATATCGACCAATGGAATCGAATAGAGTGCTCAGATATAGACCCTCTCATCTATGGACATTTGATCTTTGATAAGGCAGTCAAGCCAACTCACCTGGGACAGAACAGTCTCTTCAATAAATGGTGCCTAGAGAACTGGATATCCATATGCAAAAGAATGAAAGAAGACCCATATCTCACACCTTATACAAAAGTTAACTCAAAATGGATCAAAGATCTAAACATTAGGTCTAAGACCATAAAACAGTTAGAGGAAAATGTAGGGAGATATCTTATGAAACTTACAATTGGAGGCGATTTTATGGACCTTAAACCTAAAGCAAGAGCACTGAAGAAGGAAATAAATAAATGGGAGCTTCTCAAAATTAAACACTTTTGTGCATCAAAGAACTTCATCAAGAAAGTAGAAAGACAGCCTACACAATGGGAGACAATATTTGGAAACGACATATCAGATAAAGGTCTAGTATCCAGAATTTATAAAGAGATTGTTCAACTCAACAACAAAAAGACAGCCAATCCAATCACAAAATGGGGAAAAGATTTGAACAGATACTTCTCAGAAGAGGAAATACAAATGGCCAAAAGGCACATGAAGAGATGCTCAATGTCCCTGGCCAGTAGAGAAATGCAAATCAAAACCACAATGAGATATCATCTCACACCCACCAGAATGGCCATTATCAACAAAACAGAAAATGACAAGTGCTGGAGAGGATGCGGAGAAAGAGGCACACTTATCCACTGTTGGTGGGAATGTCAAATGGTGCAACCACTGTGGAAGGCAGTTTGGCGGTTCCTCAAAAAGCTGAATATAGAATTGCCATACGACCCAGCAATACCATTGCTGGGAATCTACTCAAAGGACTTAAGGGCAAAGACACAAACGGACATCTGCACACCAATGTTTATAGCAGCGTTATTTACAATTGCAAAGAGATGGAAACAGCCAAAATGTCCATCAACAGAAGAATGGCTAAACAAACTGTGGTATATACATACGATGGAATATTATGCAGCTTTAAGACAAGATAAACTTATGAAGCATGTAATAACATGGATGGACCTAGAGAACATTATGCTGAGTGAGACTAGCCAAAAACTAAAGGACAAATACTGTATGGTCCCACTGATGTGAACCGACATTAGAGAATAAACTTGGAATATGTCATTGGTAACAGAGTCCAGCAAGAGTTAGAAACAGGGTAAGATAATGGGCAATTGGAGTTGAAGGGATACAGACTGTGCAACAGGACTAGATACAAAAACTCAAAAATGGACAGCACAATAATACCTAATTGTAAAGTAATCATGTTAAAACACTGAATGAAGCTGCATCTGAGCTATAGGTTTTTTTGTTTGTTTGTTTTTTACTATTATTATTACTTTTATTTCTTTTCTCTATATTAACATTCTATATCTTTTTCTATTGTGTTGCTAGTTCCTCTAAACCAATGCAAATGTACTAAGAAACGATGCTCATGCATCTATGTGATGATGTTAAGAATTACTGATTGCATATGTAGAATGGTATGATTTCTAAATGTTGGGTTAATTTCTTTTTTTCCGTTAATTAATAAAAAAAATTTAAAAAATAAACTGAGTAGATTGAAATACTCGTGATCAATGAAAGGGAGTGGTAAGGGGTATGGCATATAAGAGTTATTTTCTTTTTTCTTTCTTTTGCTGGAGAAATGCAAATGTTCTAAAAAATGATCATGGTGATGAATATACAACTATGTGATGATATTGTGAGCCATTGTTTGTAACCATGTCAAGAATGTTTGTATGTCAAGAATGATTGTATGTCAAGCATATTGGAATGTCTCTTCATTGTTTATAATAAAAAAATTTTTTTTTAATTCTGTCTTAGGTTGCAAGGCTGCTGTGACAAATACCACACAATGGGTTGGCTCAAACAACAAAGAATTTATTGGCTCACAGTTTTGAGGTGAGAAGTCCAAAATTAAGATATTGGAATCTGTGGCATCCTTGGGATTCCTTGGCTTGCATCTCTGCCTCCTGTCCCGTGGCCATTTTGCTGTGTGTCTGTACTTCCAGTTTCCACTGACCTCCAGCTTCTTCCTCTGTGGCCTTCTCCACAGTTTCTTTCATTTTTTTAAAGCCTCCAGTAATCCAGTTTAAGTCCCACCAGCATTCCATCAGGCCACACTTTAACATCTTCAAGTGGTCCTATTTACAATGGATTTGTACCCACAAGAATGCAAATTAAGATTAAGAACATGTCTAGGGTGGGGTCCATAAATCAATCTGCCACACATCCCCCTCCTCCCATTTTCCCATGGATAATTCTGAGGCAAGATGTCTCCATCTTGAGCAATTCTATGTGGGAGCAGACACACCTCTGCAACAGCCTGTCCTGTCTCAGAGGACTCTCAGCCTGGGAACACACCTCTTCTCTGCAGCCTGGGAACACACCTCTTCTCTGCTCCCTCCCTCGTTTCCCTTTATGCTCACTGGCAACACCCTGGTCTACACCCTTACTCTCCCCTACCGCAGACAGGCACTGTGCTGGTACAAAGAGGGTTCGGTACTCCAGAAAAAGCCATGTTCATTTAATCCATTCCTGTGAGTGCAGACCTGTTGTGGTTGGGACCTTTTACTTAGGTTATTTCAATTGAGATATGAACCGCACACTTCAAAGTGGGGCCTTAATCCTTTTACTGGAGTCCTTTATGAGAGGATAAAAGGCAGAAAAAGCCCAGACAGCTTAGACAGAGAAACCACCCAGAGAAGCTAAGAGGAGGCCACTGGAACAAGGAGCAGAAAGCAACAAAACCCTGGAGCAAAGGACACATAGATAGATGCCAGTCAGGTGCCTTCCTAACTGACAGAGGAACCCCGGATGCCACCGACCTTTCTTCAGAGAAGGTATCATCCTGTTGATGCCATTACTGGGACATGTTCATGGCCTTAGAACCGTAAATTTGTAAGCTAATAAATCCCCATTGTAAAAGCCAAACCATTTCGGGTATATTGCATTCCAGCAGCTTTAGCAAATTAAGACACACACCCATGCATGGCTCGGGCTCTGTGTCCTAGAGAACCAGGATAAGCAGCAATCAACTGTTAACCAGAGCTACCTTTCCAGAGGGACGCTGGGGCCATGGGGAGTCCTAAGTAGAGACCCTCGTTTCTGCTCTGCATCATATTTGCATATTATATTGATTTTTAAATGATAACGTATTTGTTTTTTACTTAAGTAAATGTAAAAATATTAAAAATTATGATAGGCATAAGGGCTAAAAAAGGAACGAAAGAGATATTAAGTCAGCAAATGAGCATTTTGGCAGTGTGGGGAGGCAAGTGACGTTTTTGCTAGCTTTTCATTGCTTTTGAAGGCTTGCTCTAATAGAAGCATCTATTTGAAAGGGCTCTCTTACTCACGGGCCTGTTGGCACTTATTGCCTTCGATGCTAACATCTCCTCCAGCGCACTCAGTTCCTGACAGCTTCCTCCTCTTCCTTCCCTGCAGTCTTCAGGAACCCTTCATCAAAGGACAATTACAGGGCTCATTTGTCTCTGCCTCCTGCCTTTTCCCTATTCATCCTGAATCTCCAGGAGCTAGATGCTTCCTGCAAAAGCTGCCCGCACCAACGAAAAGCAACCCTCAAGTACTATCCAGGAAAAGAGCCCCCAGTTGTACAATCCTTTCACCTGGATTCAATTTCTGATTTGGTCACATAATTACTGTATGACCTTAGGCAAATTGCTGAATCTCTCTGAGCTTCAGTTTCCGCTTCTGTGAAATGGGGATAAAACAGTCAGTATCTACCTCCTAAGATTGCTGGGAGTTTGAATGTATCCCAGACATTTATCATAATCCTTGGAGTACATGTTCATTTGCAATTGCCAAACTTTATTATTGATCTCATTCATTCATTTATTGAGTGCTTACTATGTGCCTGGCCCTCTTCTACTTTCTAGAGCTGTAAAAAAAAATAGGGATAAAAATGCTTGTTCTCTACATGTCAAAGCTTGTTTGGACCCAATGATAGCAAGAAAGAGTTAGATTAGACATCAAGAAGAACCTTCAGTAGGAAAGGTTCGTTGGTCCCTGTGGTAGTTAGATTCAGTTGTCAACTTGGCCAGGTGAAAGCACCTAGTTCTGTTGCTGTGGACATGAGCCAATGGTAGGTGAATCTCATCTGTTGCTAATTACATCCGCAGTCGGCTAGGAGGCGTGTCTGCTGCAGTGAGTGATGTTTAACTTAATTGGCTTGTGCTTAAATGAGAGAACGCAATGTAGCACAGTCTAGCAGCTTGGCATTCCTCATCTCAGCACTTGCAGCTCAGCCCGGGCCCTTGGAGATGGAGAAAGAAATCACCCCGGGGAAAGTTGTTGGAACCCAGGGGCCTGGAGAGAAGACCAGCAGAGACCATCCTGTGCCTTCCACGTAAGAAAGAACCTCAGTGGAAAGTTAGCTGCCTTTCCTCTGAAGAACCAACAAAATAAATCCCCTTTTATTAAAAGCCAATCCGTCTCTGGTGTGTTGCATTCCGGCAGCTAGCAAACCAGAGCAGAGTTGGTACCAGAGAGTGGGGTGCTGCTGCGGTTTGCAAATGCCAGATCTGTTGGAACTGTGTTTTGAATGGCTAAGGGGAAGACTTTGGAGGAACTGTGAAGAGATTGATGGAGAAGTCCTGGAGGGCTTGAAGAGACTGTTGGTGTAAATGAAACCACCGCCAATCTTGACAAAGGAGGACACAAAAGGGAAAAAAATGGAGTTTGCAGAGTGAGAACCATGGAAGCTCGGGTCTGAAGCCAAGAAACCTCGGCCAGGAGAGTGGACCCACCTGTATGTGTGGAGAGGGTGAGTTTACCCTGAAGGGCGAGGATGAGTCTTCCCCTCTCATTGCAGTGGAATAGTTGTGCAGCCTCGGGCCTTGGAAAAGGCGTAGCACGCTCCTTGGGGGACTGGGAGAGCCTGGCTGCCACCATGTGGAGGGGTTGAGCGTGCGCCCCAGAAATGGCAGAGAGCCCAGGGGTGGCCCTGATGCCTGGAGAGAGTGGAGCCCAGAGGTGGTCTCCTCGATGTTCCCCGAGGTTGATTTGGAAAGAGGCGGGCCACTGCATAGGCCCTTGGAAGGGGTGGGACTGCCGCTTTCTACAGCCGAAGGATAAATGACTTTCAGACTTGGAAATCCAATGGTGTTTGCCTGCAGATCTTCCTTCCAATTTCTGCCTATGGAAATGAAAATCTGTATCCTTTGACTATCCTCCTTTGCATATTGGCACCGGACTTATTTTGAGATTCACAGGTCCACAGCCAGAAGAGAATATTTTGCACCTGTTTAAGGTGATGTGAGTAGCTGCCAAGTTGACAAGGGGTGGATATGTGGTAGTTAGATTCAGTTGTCAACTTGGCCAGGTGAAAGCACCTAGTTCTGTTGCTGTGGACATGAGCCAATGGTAGGTGAATCTCATCTGTTGCTAATTACATCCGCAGTCGGCTAGGAGGCGTGTCTGCTGCAGTGAGTGATGTTTAACTTAATTGGCTTGTGCTTAAATGAGAGAACGCAATGTAGCACAGTCTAGCAGCTTGGCATTCCTCATCTCAGCACTTGCAGCTCAGCCCGGGCCCTTGGAGATGGAGAAAGAAATCACCCCGGGGAAAGTTGTTGGAACCCAGGGGCCTGGAGAGAAGACCAGCAGAGACCATCCTGTGCCTTCCACGTAAGAAAGAACCTCAGTGGAAAGTTAGCTGCCTTTCCTCTGAAGAACCAACAAAATAAATCCCCTTTTATTAAAAGCCAATCCGTCTCTGGTGTGTTGCATTCCGGCAGCTAGCAAACCAGAGCAGAGTTGGTACCAGAGAGTGGGGTGCTGCTGCGGTTTGCAAATGCCAGATCTGTTGGAACTGTGTTTTGAATGGCTAAGGGGAAGACTTTGGAGGAACTGTGAAGAGATTGATGGAGAAGTCCTGGAGGGCTTGAAGAGACTGTTGGTGTAAATGAAACCACCGCCAATCTTGACAAAGGAGGACACAAAAGGGAAAAAAATGGAGTTTGCAGAGTGAGAACCATGGAAGCTCGGGTCTGAAGCCAAGAAACCTCGGCCAGGAGAGTGGACCCACCTGTATGTGTGGAGAGGGTGAGTTTACCCTGAAGGGCGAGGATGAGTCTTCCCCTCTCATTGCAGTGGAATAGTTGTGCAGCCTCGGGCCTTGGAAAAGGCGTAGCACGCTCCTTGGGGGACTGGGAGAGCCTGGCTGCCACCATGTGGAGGGGTTGAGCGTGCGCCCCAGAAATGGCAGAGAGCCCAGGGGTGGCCCTGATGCCTGGAGAGAGTGGAGCCCAGAGGTGGTCTCCTCGATGTTCCCCGAGGTTGATTTGGAAAGAGGCGGGCCACTGCATAGGCCCTTGGAAGGGGTGGGACTGCCGCTTTCTACAGCCGAAGGATAAATGACTTTCAGACTTGGAAATCCAATGGTGTTTGCCTGCAGATCTTCCTTCCAATTTCTGCCTATGGAAATGAAAATCTGTATCCTTTGACTATCCTCCTTTGCATATTGGCACCGGACTTATTTTGAGATTCACAGGTCCACAGCCAGAAGAGAATATTTTGCACCTGTTTAAGGTGATGTGAGTAGCTGCCAAGTTGACAAGGGGTGGATATGTGGTAGTTAGATTCAGTTGTCAACTTGGCCAGGTGAAAGCACCTAGTTCTGTTGCTGTGGACATGAGCCAATGGTAGGTGAATCTCATCTGTTGCTAATTACATCCACAGTTGGCTAGGAGGCGTGTCTGCTGCAATGAGTGACGTTTAACTTAATTGGCTTGTGCTTAAATGAGAGAACGCAATGTAGCACAGTCTAGCAGCTTGGCATTTCTCATCTCAGCACTTGCAGCTCAGCCCGGGCCCTTGGAGATGGAGAAAGAAATCACCCCGGGGAAAGTTGTTGGAACCCAGGGGCCTGGAGAGAAGACCAGCAGAGACCATCCTGTGCCTTCCACGTAAGAAAGAACCTCAGTGGAAAGTTAGCTGCCTTTCCTCTGAAGAACCAACAAAATAAATCCCCTTTTATTAAAAGCCAATCCGTCTCTGGTGTGTTGCATTCCGGCAGCTAGCAAACTAGAACAGTCCCCAAACACAGGCTGTTCTAATGGGAAGAGGCCAGTTCAGAAAACATTTGGGCTACTGAAATCTTTACAACTTTCTGAGCCACACTGGTGGGGTGCTGGGCAAGAATAGATGTATTTTTCCAGAAAACATTTATTGGAGTCTGAGAGGAGCTACATGAAATTTACAACATTTTTCTGAAGAGGCATATGATGGGCAGTTTAATTCTCACACCCTGCAGCCCTCAGCCTGGCAGGATTGGGATGGAAGAGAGGCTGATGAGAAATAAATGAGACAGGTGCTGAAACTTCTTCTTTGCCAATGAAAGAAAGTTGCAATTGGCAGCGTGTCTCCAGGAAGTGGGAGACAAGGATGGGGTAAACTCTCTTCCGACACAATGCCATTAGCTGGAGGGCCCTGGAAGGAGGGAAACTGGGCACCCTGGGACACTGACAGCTCAGCAGGGCCTCTCCCTCCTGTAGTAGATGCTGGAGCTGGGACCATGTGACAGTTGATTAAATGGGGCACTTCGATCACAGAAATCTAGCATGTTGTCAGAGGACTGGATTAGACAGATGATGCTTAAACTTGATTGTCAGAATCCCCTGGAGGGCTTGTTATAGCAGACTGCAGAGCCCCACTCCCAGAGTTTCTGATTTAGGAAGTCTGAGAATGTGCCTTTCTCACGAGTGTCCAGTTGCTGCACTGCTTTGAGATGCACTGCTCTAGATGAATCTTCAAGGCTCTCTCTGACCTCAGGATCCTGGAACCAAGCCCACTCAGCTCTGGGGGAAGAGGAGGCACCTGCAAGGCCAGGGGTGGGAGTGTGTTAATCATGGAAGACTTCCTGGAGGAGGTACCTGTGTTGCGTTTGAATCAGGGATTATCTCAGTGAAAAAGAGCGACAGAAAGAATTCCAGGCCAAGGAAGCAGGACTGAATGGGCTGAGAGGAGTAAGTTTGGTCTCTGTAGTGGGACTGAATGGGGGTTGGGTGATGGGAACTAAGACAGGGCAACAAGCAAGGGACCTGAGGCTCAGTGAGAGATGTGAGCAGGAAAGTGGCGAGCCTAGTTGACTTCCAGAATGATCTATCTGCAAGGTAGAGAAGTGGGGAGTTTGCATATGATCATTTATTTCCATTCTACAGATGAGGCAACTGGGTGCAGAAAGCAGAAACAACTCACCCCAAAATGACTCAAATGTGGCAGAGGCGGCACCCACCTTGGTCTGCCTGGCACCCGGTGTGCACTCCTGCCCACCACCCTGCAAGGGTTTGGAGCAGGGAGACCCACGTGTTCCAGTCCATAAAATAGGGCACATTCTCCACTCTCTCCTGGCCACCGAGAAGGACCAGTGAGTAAAGGGGGGATTTATTATAACCGCAGCTTTAGTGCTGGTGCTAAGGCAGCTTAGCAAAGGGGGCCGCTGCTTTGTGCTGGCAGCACTGTCCTCAGAGCGCGAGGTTCCCTGAATTTCAGTTCCAGGCACAAACGGGACCCCCTGCCAGTGTCCCCCCCCCCAGCCCCCATTAGAGCTGCCTCTTCCCTCTACTTTATTTATTATAATAATTATTATTATTTTTTCATGGGCAGGCACCGGGAATTGAACCCGGGCCCCAGCGCCTTGCAGGAGGGATGGCAAAGGGGCTGTTCGCCCTTAGCAAGACCTGGCAGTGGGTGCTGGGACCCCACAGCTGAGGCTTTTCACGCAGCACTCGCCCCGGGGACCTGGCAAAGGCAAAATTTGAAATTTTTCATGGTATCCTTATCTGAGCTGCCAGATCTACTGTCCCTTTTATTTCCCAACCCAATGGTTCTTTTTAATTTCTTTTAATTTTTTTTAGAGCACCTATAGGTTTTACAGAGAAATCATGCAGAAAGTACAGAGTTCATATACCCCCCCAAATAGGCAGTTTTCCCTATTATTAGTACTTTGCATTAGTGTCCTTCTGTTTGTTACAATTAATAAAACAATGTTATTATAGTTATATTATTGACGGAAGTTCATAGTTTACATTAGGGTTTGCTCTCCGCATTGTACAGTTCTACGGGTATTTTTTTTATTGTGGTAACATACAAGCAACATAAAATTTCCCATTTTTGATTACTTTCAAGTATACAATTCAGTGGTGTTAATTATATCCACAATGTTGTGCTACCATCACCACCATCCTTTACCAAAACTTTCCATCACCTCAAACAGAAACTCTTTACCCATTAAGCATTCCTCACCCCATACCCCTGCCCTCCTTATGTTTTAAATTTCAGATTTTATGAATTTGCATATTCTAGCTATTTCATAAAAGCGAGATCATATAGCATTTGTCCTTTTTAATTTTGCTCATTTCTTTTCCTTGCATGGGCAGGCTCTGGGAATTGAACCCGTGGCCCACCCTGCCTTGCTCATTTCAGGACTTCATTCCTTTTTTAGGTCTGCCATGGAATGACAGACCATGTATTGTTGTCATCTGTTGATGGACACTTCACCTTTTTTTTTTTTGACCAAAGGTTCAAAGTTTTATTCCAAATTTTACGACACTTCACCTTTTAACAACTATGAATAATGCTGCTATGAACATCAGTGTGCAAATACCTGTTTGAGTCCCTGCTTTCAATTCTTCAGGGTATATACCTGGAAGTGGGACTGCCAGGTCACATGGAATTCCATACTTAACTTTCAGAGGAACCACCAAACTGTTTTCCACAGCAGCTGCGCCATTTTACATTCCCACTAACAATGCACAAGAAATTAGTGATCCTTGACCTTTCTGTATTATAATCCCCCCTTTGGGAATTTGACAAAAACTCTAAACCCTTCTGCCAGCAAAAATTAGATATAAATTAACAAAGCAATAATCCCAAGAGCTGGCAATTATGAATAATTCACTATGTGGCCAGGCACTGAGTTAAATGATTTACATGCCTCATCTCATGTCATCTTCAGGTAAGACAGGTTTTTTTTTTAATTAATTTTTTTCCGCTTTTTTTTTTTTAACATGGGCAGGCATCAGGAATCGAACCCGGGTCCTCGGGCATGGCAGGCAAGCACTCTTACCTGCTGAGTTTAATTAATTTTTTTAAACATAACAACAAACAAACACAGACATTCTTACCATAGGATCATTCCATTCTACGTATATAATCAGTAATTCACAATATCATCACATAGTTGTATATTCATCATCATGATCATTTCTTAGAACATTTGCATCAATTCAGAAAAAGAAATAAAAAGACAACAGAAAAAAAAGTCATACATACCATACCCCTTACCCCTCCCTTTCATGGATCACTAGCATTTCAATCTACTAAATTTATTTTAACATTTGTTCCCCCTATTATTTATTTTTAATCTGTATGTTTTACTTGGTAAGACAGGTTTTTACATCTACAGTTTGCAGGAGAGGTGAGTGAGACACAGAGAAGTCACCTGCTGGAAGCCACGCAGCTACTTAGAGGCTGAGTCTGGACTCAGAACTTGGTCTGACTACAAAGCCTGAACTTTTTACCCAGCTGACTCCACTACACATATACATCTACCCAATTCTGTAGGCCATTTTATTTTATTTTTTATAAATGTTTAAGTAATTCCAAATTTGGAGGACATGGTGCCTCTGTTTAATCAGATTTGTTATATATGTTAACATGAATAGCATATGTTTATGAAAAACAACTGTATTCTCCAAAATGAAAAGTGATTTAATGAGTGGCATAGTTTTACATATTTACAATTTTTTTCAATGTCTGACTTAAAGGAAGACAACCGGATTCTCACACATGCTTCTGCATTTAACCTGCTGCAGTATTTCCTTTGAGTTGAAGTCTATGAAGACAGCCTGGCCTCAGCAGATGTGTAGTTAGAAGGGTGAAGACCTCAGAGATCCCCTGAATCTAGGGGACACCCCCCCAAAAATGTTGAGAACTGCTGGAATATATAAAGCACGAGAGTCAGCATTCTTTAGCTGTTAAACTTGGAAGCCAGACTATCTGGATTTAATTCCTGGCTTGCTGGTCCGAAATGATGTATGGACCCTCGAAAAGCCATGCTTTAATCCTAATCCCATTTTGTAAAGGCAGCTGTTTCTTCTAATCCCTATTCCGTATTGTATGTTTGAAACTGTAATCAGATCATCTCCCTGGAGATGTGATTTAATCAAGAGTGGTTGTTAAACTGGATTAGGTAGAGGCGTGTCTCCACGCATTTGGGTGGGTCTTGAAAAGTTTCTGGAGTCCTATAAAAGAGGAAACATTTTGGAGAAACGAGATTTAGAGAGAGCCAGAGAAAAACGACACAGCCACGAGAAGCAGAGAGCCCACTGGCCAGCAACCTTTGGAGATGAAGAAGGAAAATGCCTCCTGGGACCTTCATGAAACAGGAAGCCAGGAGAGAAAACTAACAGATGACGCCGTGCTCGCCACATGCCCTTCCAGCTGAGAGAGAAACTGTGACTGTGTTCACCATGTGCCTGTCCAGGATGAGAGAGAAACCCTGAACTTCATCGGCCTTCTTGAACCAAGGTATCTTTCCCTGGATGCCTTGAATTGGACATTTCTATAAACTTGTTTTAATTGGACATTTTCTCAGCCTTAGAACTGTAAACTAGCAACTTATTAAATTCCCCTTTAAAAAACCATTCTGTTTCTGGTATTTTGTATTCTGGCAGCTAGCAAACTACAACACTGGCTATGTAGGCAAATCACGTAAACTCTCCATGCCCAGGTTCCTCATCCGTAAGATGCTAACAATAATAGAGAGGCTTGTATGATGAGCTTCAAGTGGAGTGGTTAGGGCAGTACTTGGCACGTAGTAGGTGCTCAGTAAATACAGACTGTCATTATTACTAGCTCAATGCCTGGCACTATAGGGACTCCCCCTTTCTTACTGGGCTGGCATTTTCTCAGGGAGAATCCTTAAACTCCCCATGAGTGGCCTGGGTCCCATGCTCTCCAGGGCGGCTCTGAAATTCTGTGCCCCTTCCTAAGGGACACCCAGGCTGAGCCCAGCGTGGGCTCCAGGCCATCTCTCTGGCCACAGGCCCAAAGCAGCTGGTTTGATGTGCGTGTGCCAGTCTCCAGCCTTTCGGACAGGGTGTACCAGCATTTGTGCCAGGAAGCCCTCTTCCCCAGAAGCTGGCAACGAGAAAGTCACTGTCCCTATGGATCAGACCTAATCAGCTTGGCCCAGAATGCGGCTGGGACTCAGGAAAGATGATCTCTGAAGATAAGAGCCACTTAAATCTCCTGGCATTGCCCGTGAGTCCCCTTGGTAACCTGTAACTCGCAGCACAATTTAGCCGCTGGGCTAATTGCTGTTCTCCGAGGCAGTCGGCTTGTACCCGGGCGATCGAAATGGGCTCTAATTGCCAGCATCCTTCAGGTGAGAAGCCACACATGTTCTCACGCCACTCAAAGGGCCCCCCTCCAACAGGAACTGAATCTCTCCAGCCACCAAGCCTCTGATTGGAGTTAATTAATCACAATAAGGTCTGCAGAAAGAACTCATTAAAGAGCGTATCAGAGGAAGTTGTGATATTGGGTGGTTCACAGCAAAGCAGGACAGCTGCTCCTTGAAGAAATGTCCTCCAGCTTTTCAAAGCTGCCTTCACAGCGGGACACCCACAGAGGGTGGAGAGGAAGGATCGCTGGACTCAGAGTCCAACAGAACCTGGCTGATGTGAGACCTTAGACAAGTCACTTCGCCTCTCAGAGCTAGGCATTTCTCATTCTTAAAGGTGGGGGTGGAAAGAAACTTCCACTGGGCCCAGCACTTTGGAGGCTCTTGGTAGCACAGTACAAAGGGTGGACAGTCAATAGAAGGCCATTTGGAGTCCTCTGAGGTGTTATAAAAGGCAGGCTGTTCTAGTTTGCTAACTGCCGGAACGTGATATACCAGAAATGGAATGGCTTTTAAAAAGGGGAATTTATTAAGTTGCACATTTACAGTTCTAAGGCCATGAAATTGTCCAAATTAAAGCAAGTCTATAGAAATGTCCAGGCTAAGGCATCCAGGGAAAGATACCTTGGTTCAAAAAGGCCGATGACGTTCAGGGTTTCTCTCTCAACTGGAAAGGCACATGGCGAACATGGCACATCTGCTGGCTTTCTCCTCCAGGCTTCTTGTTTCATGAAACTCCCCTAGGGGTGTTTTCCTTCATCTCCAAAGGTCTCTGGCTGTGTGGGCTCCCCTGCTTCTCTCTTGTGTTTTCCAAAATGTTTCCTCTTTTAAAGGATTCCAGTAAATTAATCAAGACCCACCTGGAATGGGTGGTGTGCTGGTTTGAAAGGAAGTATGCCACCCTAGAAAAGTCATGTTTTAATCAAAATCCCATTTCATAAAGGTAGAATAATCCCTATTCAATTCTGTATGTTTGAAACTGCAATCAGATCATCTCCCTGGATGATGTGAATTAGTCAAGAGTGGCTGTTAAACTGGATTAAGTGATAACATGTCTCCCATTTGGGCGGGTCTTGATTGGTTTATTGGAGTCCTATAAAAGAAAACATTTTGGAGAATGGGAGATTCAGAGAGAGCAGAGCAGAACGACATAGCCACGAGAAGCAGAGTCCACCAGGCAACAACCTTTGGAGATGAAGAAGGAAAATGCCTCCCAGGGAGCTTCATAAAACAGGAAGCTAGCAGATGACGCCGTGTTTGCCATGTGCCCTTCCAGATGAGAGAGAAACTCTGTGTTCCCCATGTACTTTCTCACTTGAGAGAGAAATTCTGAATTTCATTGGCCCTCTTGAGCCAAGATATCTTTCCCTGGATGCCTTAGATTAGACATTTCTATGGGCTTGTATTTATTGGGACATTTTCTCAGCCTTAGAACTGTAAACTAGCAATTTATTTAAATTCCCCCTTTTTAATGGCATTTAAAAAATGCCATTCTGTTTCTGGTATTTTGCATCCTGGCAGCTAGCAAACTAGAACAGGTGGAGTCACAACTCCCTCTAATCAAAGATTAATACCCACAATTAGGCACATCATATCTCTGTGGAAATAATCTAATCAAGTTTCCAACCTACAGTACTGAATAGGGAGTAAGAGAAATGGCTGCATCTACAACTGGGTCAAGATTAAAATAAGGCTTTTCTAGGATACATAATCCTCTCAAACCAGTACACAGGGTAACTGGGCAGATGACACACTTGTTTGCATTACTGCAAGCTGTCAGCCCTGTGGCCATCCTTGAGGGGTGGTTCACAGATTTATTTTAATTTCATAGCACCCTACTGTGTTAGTTTGAGGTTATGTACCCTACACAAAGCCATGCTTTTTTTTTTTGTATGCTATTCGGTGGGTTCACATTTCATTCTTTTTCCATGTGAGTATCCCATTATTGCAGCGTCATTTGTTTGTTGAATTTTTTGTGTGTTTTTGTTGGTTTCTTTTGTCTGTTTGGAAAGTGTATGGCCGGGAATCGAACCCAGGTCTCCTACATGGCAGGCGAGAATTCTACCACTAAGTACCCATGCTCCACCCCGCCATGCTCTTTTAATCTGTTCTCGTGGGTGCAGACCTGTTGTAGGTGGGACCTTTTGATTAGGTTATTTCAATTGAGATGTGACCTATCTCATTCAAGGTAGGTCTTAATCCTCTCACTGGAGTCCTTTATAAGAGGATAAAACACATACAGAAGCAGAGAGAGCTGGAAATTAAGAGAAGCTCACAGAAAAAGTCTCAGAGAATTTTAGAGAAAAAGCCACAGATAGAGAAGCCAAAAGTTGAAGCAATGAAACCCAGGAAAAAACGACAAGCAGACGTCACCATGTGCCTTGCTATCTGACAGAGCAGCCCATACTTGTTGGTAAGTGGTCTTTGGAGTCCAGGTATTATCCTGTTGATGCCTCAATTTGGACATTTCCACCTCATGAGAACTGTAAATTGTAAGTTAATAAATCCCCATTGCAAAAGCCAACCCATTCCTGGTATATCACATTCCCACATCTTTACCAAATGACAACACCTACCAACCATCCCCCTTTCTGACCCTGGGATCCCAGCTTCACCTTCATCCATGCAACCTTCATTCACTTGGTCAACCAGTAGTTTTCGAGGACTTGCTCTGTGCCAGGCACCGCCCCCAGTGCCCGAGATCCAGACGTATAGTCTCTGTCCTCAAGGCACATGGAGTTTGGTGAGGGAGGAGCCATTCATGAAAACTCACCCAAGAGTGCAGCAGATGCTGTGGGTACCTCACCCTAGCACCTCAGTTGTCGCCATCATGGTACATGCCAGTGGTATGCTGAACTTCTTCACCTACGAGGCAGGGCCCAGGGCAAGGAGGAAGTTCCAGGGAGTTAACATCCTCCCAGGGAGAAGCTCCCGAGTCCTAATGAGTGGGAAGTGGAAGGCAAATCTCCGGCTTCCTTCTCTTCAACTGAGGTGTGTTCTACAGTCTCCTGGAGGGCCCTAGCAGGATTGAGCCCAGTTGCCTTCAGCGGTGATGTGCTGCCTTCCCTGAATTCTCCGCCTCTCCCAGACCATTGCTTCCTGGCACCACCTCCAGGTGAAGAGCTTGCCTTCAAATCCTTGCCTTCGAATCTGGTTCTGAGGAAGTCCAGCCTACAACAGATCATTACAAACGGTGGTAGTTGCAATACGGGAGTGGTATTTGGTGCCTCATCCCAACAAAGGGTGGTTAAAGTGACATCTAAGGAGTAGGCATTATCTAGTGTAAATAATCAGGATGCAGCACAGAAAGCAGAAACTATTTAAGAATGTTAAGCGGAAAGTACTAACACTGAAGAATTGACATCCAGCTCGTTATGCTGCCATGGCCTCCTGGGTTTGACAGTGCCAGGATTTGCCCATTCTGAAAGGCTGTGGCATGGGTACTAATGGGCTAAGGCTTGTCTTACAACAGTTATTGAATATTTTGAATGTCGTCATTGGAATTAGGTGCTGAAAAAATTGTTGAAAGGGCTTGGGGAGTTGACTTAGAGAACCATACCACAGAACCAACTTGCCAGGAAAGCCATTCTCTCTGTTTCCAAACAGGAAGATGGGGTATCAGGAGACCTACACTGGAATTATTGAGTTGAAGAACAAACTACTTGGAAAACTATACAGTAATAAAAAGGGGAAAAACTACTGACACATGCTATGTATTGTATGAACTTCAAAAACATGATACCAACTGAAAGAAGCTAGACACAAGAGGCCATATATTGTATGTTTCTATGTGTATGAGATGTCTAGAAAAGGTAAAAATTACAGGAAGAAAGTAGACAGCGGAAGATAGGAACAGGGATTAATTATAAATGGGCCCAGGAATCTTTTGGGGAGTATTAAAGTATTCTAAAATTGATATATGATGATGGTTGTCGCACTGGGTAAAGTTAATAAAAAATCATTGAGTTGCAAACCGAAATGTACTTTTAAAATTTTAATGCAATTTTATTGATATATTATATATATATGCATACCATTTAATCATCAAAAGTGTACATTCAATGGTTCTCAATATCATCATATAGCTGTGCATTCATCACAATCGACTTTTTCATGAAAAAATAACATGCATACAAAAAAGCAATACATTTCAAAGCACGCTGCAGCAATTAGTAATGGAACAGATTTCAGAGTTTGGTGTGGGTAACAATTTCACAATTTTAGGTTTTTACTACTAGCTGCTCCAAGATATTAGAGATGAAAAGAAATATCAATATAATGATTCAGCAATCATACTCATTGGTTAAACCCCACCTTCTCTGTATAACCCCACCATCTCCTTTGATCTTTTTCCCATTCTTTAGGGTATTCGGGCTGTGCCCATTCTAACTTCTTCAAATTGGAAGGGGCTGTCCATAACATGGGATGGTGGATGGAACTAGCTGATGTTCTGGAGAGGCTGGCCCCTCTGAATCAGGACTTATCTGGCCTAGGAACCCATCTAGGGGTTGTAGGTGAAACAGGTACATTTTATGATATGTAAAATATACCCCCAATCAAGTTGTTTAAAAAAGAAAACACTGCTACACCTGTGAAAATGGCCAAGAAGCTGCCATCAATGGCTGATTCTACATAGCCCAAAAGCTGGATTTGGACATTGCAAGCTGCCGCAGAAACAGCACATATCACCATAGTCTTGCTTTTTAGCAAAAATAGTCAGGGAAGCCTTCCAAATGTCACGTGAGAGTATCCACTTATGGAACTTGCTTTGTCCCCAAAACTCTAGCTGCAAGGGAGTCTGAAAAATATGGTGTTGCTTTTTAACCTCCACACTATAGGAAGGTACACTGGGAGGTAGTGGTGGGTTTGAGGATTTGGGGATTAATAAAGGAAAAGATGGCAGTAATATGGCCTAGAAGTTAGGATTTAACACATAATTACCGAATCATTATATAGATATTCCTTTTTACTTTCTGGTATATTAGAACAGACAGAGGGAAATACCCTAAATCTCTGAACTGTAATCCAGCTATCTTGATCTCTGATAATGATTATATAACCATATATATAACCATATTATCTTGAGATTGTGAAAACCTTGTGACTGACCCTCACTTGTACCCCCTTTATCCTGCTTCTCAATTTTAGAGTCTTGTGATCTCTAAAGACAGCCCCTGATGTTTATTAATGAAGGGCCATGAGTCAGCCCTGAACCAAACCACCCCAATTCCAAAACTATCTTGCTAGACGAAGCTGGGTCTACCAAAATAGGCCTACCTGACATGAGTTGTAGCTTAAACTTTAACCTATAAATGACCGATTCCTCTTTACAATACTAAAAATCACACCCATCATCATATGAAGACCACCGTTTTCTTACATATGTTCTATGGCTAAGCATGTAATCAATCTGCATATGCTCAATAATTAGACCATCTCTAACCTCGTTATCTTGACCCATTGTGCTCATTAGCCTAAAACTTGCCCATCTTTTTTGGGGGGGGGGTGGCTCCATCAGGATTATTTGAGGAGGGCTGAGAGACTCAATTAGCACAGCACATGGCAGATGTTTTGCTATGGATGGGAAGGAGTGAAAGCAGAACCAGGGATTCAAGCCTGTTGCTTTGGGGAAAGGCACATGTAGCAAACAGCCAGGTCAGAAAAGGGAGTCCAGCAGCAACTGGCAGGGGTCAGTGTGCAATGTGGGTGAAAAAGCCTGGGACCCCACACACATAGATGCCAGAGGGGGCCTGCACGACAGGAAAACCTGAGCCAGCCAAGGGTCTGAATTCTAGGGAGAGATAGATACCTGAAGGAAGGGACCCCCTCAGATTCCAATAACCAGAGGCATCAGGCAGCACCTGGAATCTTATCCCAACCTGGAAGGTTTGGGGGCCATTGTCTTGCAGTGTGTCGCCTTGTGTTGAAGTTGCTTGAAAAGCAGCCGGAGGTGCCTGGCTGGTTTCTGCCTCCACGCAGTTGTCCAGCTCTCTGTGAAAATTTGGCCCCATGAAGTGTCCTATTTCTATGTGGGAGCTGGCTCCTCGGGGAAGGCCTGACCTCCTGCCACGGCGGCCTCTTTCTCGGACGTGGCTTCCTTCTCCACCATGCTCTCTTCGTACACGCCGGCGTCTTTCCCGATGGCGGCTTCTTTCTACCAGAGGAACTGGTTCTGCGAGCTTTGGGGCCTCCCGTACGATGGGTTTCACGTAAGCAAAGGGCTTCGTGGGCTGGACATGTTGCACAAGGATGTCAGCTTGGTCAGGGTCTCCCACACCAGGACTGTCCATCGACCTAGGCTGTCCATCTTGACCAGGGTCCCTGGAGTGAAGGCATTTTGCAGGCCTGTGTTCCTCCATGAGCAATCTGATCTTCTGTGTGGAAATCTGAAGATTAGGAAGGGGGTCTTGAGGCTTTGTAGGCCTGGAGATGTCCCCTGGTCACAGCCCAGCCCCACACGGGCCTCCACCAAGCAGGCAGGAGGTAGCGCAGAGCTGGCGCTAGTCGCTGAAGTCAGGAAGCCGACTGCCACTTGCCCATCTTTTGATACTATAAAAAAAGTATCTGCAGTTCAGGGAGACAGTTCAGCCAATAGGCCATCTGATTACCTGCTTCAAGCCTACCAATAAACTCTTCCTCTCTTCAAATACCTCATGTTTCAGAAATTTGTCATTTGAGTCCAACAGGCAGAGAACTCGCATTTTTGGTCCCTATCAGTAACACACAGAAAGCTTTATTTGGGTGACTCCTGGGCAGGTTGCATAAAAGGGAACGTCCCTTATAGCAGGAGACCTTCCAGAGACTTACAGAGCAAAGCCACTGCCCAAAAGGGAAACAAGGCCAGGGAATTCCTGGGAGAGAGGGGAATCAGAGAATGGGTTTATTTATGTGTCTAGGTGATGCCACTCAGCAGCAAAGCTGGAGACTCCGGGTCAGACAGTTCTAAAGGGGAGTAATAGTTTTGGGGTCTTTTATAGCTATAGGGTTTGTCTTAGTTATGATAAGCAGATGTTGGATGCAGTTTGGCAGAGTATGCAAAGTAGGCAGGCTGTAAATGGCTAATGATATGCTTACTGGGGTTATATTTAGAGCAATTAGATGTGGAAGAATTTCAGTTTGGCATCAGCAGGCTTTGGACCACAGATCCCAGCCTATTCTGAAGAAGCAAACAACATGAGAGCCACAAGGGGCCAATACACAGGGACTGTCTTTAACCCACTTATATAATAGCCGTGTGTTGGTTAGAAAGTGTTGTATACCCCAGAAAAACCATGTCCTTTAATCCGGATTGTTCACATTTATTTGCTGATCTGTTTCCCCACCTTGGTTGGTGTTCTGGTTTGCTAGCTGCCGGAATGCAATATACCAGAAATGGAATGGCTTTTATAAAGGGGAATTTAATAAATTGCAAGTTTACAGTTGTAAGGCTCAGAAAATGTTCCAATTAAAACAAGTCTATAGAAATGTCCAATCTAAGGCATCCAGGGAAAGATACCTTGGTTCAAGAAGGCCGATGAAGGTCAGGGTTTCTCTCTCAAGTGGAAAGGCACATGGTGAACACGGTCAGGGTTCCCTTCTCATCTGGAAAGGCATGTGGCAAACAGGGTCATCTGCTAGCTTTCTCTCCTGGCTTCCTATTTCATGAAGCTCCCCAGGAGGCATTTTCCTTCTTCATCTCCAAAGATTGATGGCTGGTGGACTCTCTGCTTCTCATGGCTATGTCATTCTCTGCTCTCTCAGAATCTCCTTTTCTCCAAAATGTTTCCTCTTTAAAAGGATTCCAGTAAACTAATCAAGATCCACCCAAATGGGTGGAGACACGTCTCCACCTAACCCAGATTAACAACCACTCTTGATTGAGTCACATCTCCAGGGAGATGATCTAATTACAGTTTCAAACATATAGTACTGAATAGGGATTAGAAGAAATGGCTGCCTTTACAAAATGGGATTAGGATTAAAACATGGCTTTTCTAGGGCACATACAACACAGTTGGGGAGCTGGGAGGAGAGGGCTTAAGAGCAGGGAGCCCTAAGAAGTCAGGCCCAGAAACTAAAATAGAAGGAACCCAAAGCTTCCAACGTCCATTCAACAAATATTTATTGAGCATTTGCTTATTGCCAGCCTCTGATCAAGGTAACAATGAGGAAGGCAGACAGAGGTGAGAAGACCTCACGGGAGAGAATGGGAAGGACTTCAGTGGAGAGAGAACAAGAAAGCATCTGTGCCAGTCACAACTGTCTATGTTTGGCTGTGATAGCAAACCCTGAAATCTCTGGCTTACCACAAAACAAGTTTATTCCTTGCTTGTGCAAAGTTTGCGGTGGATTAGCATGGTATCATCTTCATCTGGTGACGCCAGGACCCAGAATCCCTCTACCACACTTCTCTGCCATCTCAGGACATGACCTTCCAAGCCTCTATGGCAGGAAAAAGGTGAAGGAAGACCTTAGACGTCTGACGGCTTTAGCCGGAAGTGTCGTGCTTCTGCTCACAGTCCATTGGCTGGGACTCCTCATGTGATTCCAACCTAACTGCAAGGGAGGATGGGAAATGTAGGGAAGCATGGACGGCTGCTCAGCCCCAGCCTCCCAGGCTGAGCGAAAGGCAAGCCCAGCAGAGAGAGGAGGTGGGTATTTGGGGAGCATCAAGTAGACTGTCGTGAAGATAAAGCCCTAATGCGGCACATAGTAGTAGGAAGTAAAGCTCTAGTGACTGTTTATTTGTTAGTGGTTGGAGTTTGAAGGAAGAAGGGAATGAGTGGATCACCGAGGTCCCACTTTAAGTCCCTCCTGGTCCTAGAGCACTAAGGCCGCGAATGTCATTTACCAAGTGTGTCCTTCATGCCAGATGCTGTGCTAGGTGCTCTTATCATGCTCGGTACATTAATCAACCTTGAGGGATGTGTGGGAAGGAATTATTTTGTCCATATTACAGATGAGAAGACTGAGGCTCCTAGGTTAGTCATTTGTCCAGGGCTGAAGCCAATGTCCAGGCCCTTTCCATCACAAAGCACTGCTAGCGGGGGAAAAGGAGAAAACATACATGGATGGGGCTGGGGGTTCCCTCTTCAAATGATCCCATATCTCAGGAGGAAGCGACACCCCTCACATCAATGGAGTGGGGAAGCAGGAGAGGGTGGAGAGTGCCCTCGGGCTTCACATCTCCACACTTAGTTTCCTCAGCTACAATGGCAGATGACAGCCCTGCCTCCTGAGGCGTCTGTGGGGATTCTATGAAAGAGTGTCTGCAAGCATTTAGCAGAGACCGAGTTCTGTAAGGGGTTGATGTTTCTGTTAGTGTGGCCACCTTCCGAGAGGTTCTGTGAGCAGAGGGAAACTTGCTAGGGCCCCACTTGCCTGTCGTGGTGACAGTAGGGTGTTCAGGAGCTTTCAACAGAGGGCACCCTGATGGTATGGAAAGAAACCAGACAAGGTTGGATGGCCATTTTGTACAACTCAGGGTATGACCCTGGTCTGAAAATGAAGATGTTGAATTCTCATCTGTAAAATGCTGGCAATTTCATAGGGTTCTTGGGAGTGCTAATGGAGATGACAGGTGTGAATATATCTTATAAACCCCACATCTTCCTCTCTTCTTATCCCTGCCCTGCTCCCTTCCCTACCTAAGAGCTGTGAACATGCCAAGGAGAGAAACTGGGTCTTACTCTTCCAGCCCTCCTCCCCTGCCCCCATCTGAAAAAGTGACCAAAAACTATTTGTAGAAAAGCCGAAAGAGCCATCCATCCACCAAACAGACGTGGTCTAATTCAGGCCCCATGGCTGGAGAGGATTTTGTCATTTCGTTCAAGTCAGTGAATTTGGCAGTGAGCTGGCCAAATTCAGCCCCCAGACGAGTTGCTTAACATTTCTATGTCTTGTTGTTTGCACTGGTAAAATGGGTATAATCGTATAATATCTAGTAGGGTTGTTGTGAGGATTAAATCAATTAATATACCTAATGTGGTTAGGATGATGCCTGACATAATAAGTGGTGTAAGTATGTGCTTTATGATTGTTTAACTCATACAATGTTTCTTAAACTTTTTAGATTTCAGTGTCTTTATATGACCTCTCAAATTTTTCCCAGTCCTCACCATGCCCTCTTGTCCTGCAACCAGCCTACCTCCTCGCCTGGCCCCAGCAGGCCAATGGTTTGAGTCCCCTGATTACAGCCTGGTCCTTTTCCCTCTTCAGACCCCTCAGATGTCAAAGGTAGACTGTCAGTTCCTACCACAAAACCATAAGGATTATAGACCTCAGCCAGACTAGCCTTATCCATCCTTCAAATCAGGCAAACTCCAGGCAGAGCAGTAAGCTGACCTGGCTCCACCTTGGGCCGGCTGTGTGCCTTGGAACAAGCTCTTTCTCTTCTCTAGGACTGTTTCCCCTGGGATTCAAAGGGCTTAAGATTCCCTGCCCACCTCCCAAGTGTATTCTAAGATGAGGACAGTGAAGAGGACGTCTCATCCCCCATAGTCCCTGATTCCCTCAACAGAACTAGTGGACTCTGGTTTTACCCCCTTTTAAATACCCTCTTGATGCTGAAGAGAGAGATTCCACACCAGCTAAGAGAGAACTGCAACCACAGGGCTCCGAGATTATGCAGGTCCATGTTTTATTATCATCGGGATGATTTATCATCAAGGGGAAGGTGATTATCACCAAGGGGAAGGTGCCGAGAGGGTTATATACAAGCCACCACTTGCAGGACGAGGTTACAATACTCCCGTTCTCACACATTCATTCCCACAGCCACTACACGGTACAGCGTCACCGGGTATCTATACCTACGTAGGTTTCCCCCAACCAGACACAGCTGTGAGTTCACCCACAAAAGGATGCCCAGGGAGGGAAGAGATCCTGGGTCCTGGGGGCGAGCCTAACACATGGCAAATCCAGTCAGATGAGGCAGGGGTGGAAGTGGTTTGGGGCATCACAGCTTCAAGCCCACTCCAGCCCTCCTGGCCACTCACCCCAGAAGCACCCTGCCCAACTCTGGAAATCCCTTAGAAGACACAAAAGGGCCATCTTAGCCAGAGCTAAGGAAGGGGATAGACCGGGGTGGGGGGTGGGGGTGGGGGTATGTCTGGGCTCTGCCCCCTTGATAGCTGTGCAAAGTGGGGTGAATATGGAATTCTAACTCCTGGATTGGCTTTCTCGTGTCCCTGAAGGAAGGGGAAAAGACCAGGGGCCTGGACATGTGTGGATACAAGGGGGTCTGGGGAGGCAGGGAAGATGGGGATTGTCAAAGGCTCGGGCCCAAAGGGCTCAGGACATTCTCAGACCCCAGGCTCAACTTTACAGGAAACTGGGCTCACTTCTCCAAGGGCTCCCCAGCCCGGGCTGCCCGCCGCCCAGGGTGCTGCCGCTTCTCCTCAGCTCTGTGGCTCAGGTCATCTAGGAGCCCGAGCAGGAAGCCCGCTTGGCCACAGGCTCCCTGGGGCCCACACAGGCCTCTCAGGGTCCTCTTGCCTGGATGCTGGCGTTTCTCAGGCACCCCCTCTCCTTCATCGTCGTCGTCCTCCTCCTCCTCCTCTTCCCAGCTCCTCTGGGCCTTGGGATCTACCCGTCGTCTGCCTGGGTGCTGCCTCTTGGTGACAGTGTACCCCAGCCAAGGGGACCGCCGGCCAGGGTGCTGCCGCTTGTGCTGGGTTACAGCAAGTGACCATGAAGCCTCATCCTCCCGACGGCCAGGGTGCTGCCGTTTGTGGGGTCCCACAGCTCCCCCTTCTTCTTCCTCCTCCTCTTCAGCTTCCTCTTCTGCCTCCTCTTCCCTTTTGCCTGGGTGCTGACGCTTGTACAGCCAATCAGGTTGAAGGGTCTGGAGTTCTGAGGAAGGAAAAAGCCCAGTAAGGAACCCCTTGGCCCCCACAATGGGGGGAGGGGCCCCCATGAGTGCCCATCCCAGCCTTCCTCCCAGCAGAGGCATGTTCCCTGCAGCACCCACCCCAGTTATGGCCCTGCCCCTGCCTCTCAGGCCTCACAGATACACAAACTCACATAGATGGTCAAAGGCGTGGCCTCCTGGCTCCAATCCTAGCTCTGCTGCTCCCTAACTGTGTGACTTTAAGCAACTCACTTAACCTCTCTGAGCCTCCATTTTCTTCGAGGTTGTTAAGAAAATCAAATAGTGGGCTGAGGTGTCTGAAGTGTTCAGAACATTGCCTGGCATCTAAGAAGTGCCTTGGAAGTAGTAATTAAAACTGTCACACGCAAAGAGCCTCTCTCACACATGCAGCCTTCTTCATGGAGGTCTGTTCTCTGCCAAACATTCTCTGGGCTGAGAAAGGAGAGGGATGGAAGCCTGTCCCAGGTACGGTTCAACTCAGGACCTTGCGGAGGGGGTGGCCAACAGGCGATTTTAAAAGGCAGGAGAAAGTCTGGACGACCTCAGGCAAGAAGCTCCCCTCACTCTGTGTCCAGGTCTGCCCCCGTCCCCACCCGCTGCCTCTCAACCCCTCTAAAACTGGATACCCCAGGGGTCTTGCCTTGTCCCCCACAGCTCCCGGCCAGCCCTTCCCCCCCTCCCCGCCCCCACCTGTGTCGCCCTCACTCTGATCCTCTCGCAGTCGCTGGAGATCTTCACGGAGGAGGAGGAGGCGCTCTGCCTGGCGCAGGAGGGCGTCCAGGCCCGGTCGCTCGACCGCTGTCGCCGCCGCCTCCTCCTGCTGTGGCACCTCGGGCTGGGCACAGCCGCGGGGGACATCAGTCAGGGTCAGAGTCAAAGCCAGGATGAGCAGCAACCAAGGGCCCGGCATCGCGGCGTCTGGGGTGGGGAGACAGAGTGACAGGCTGGGTCCCGGCCCTGGGGCCACACCTGTCCCTTCCAGGCGTTCTTTGACAGCAGCGGTGTCTGGGATCCAGGACGCTGGGGGAACCCCGCCCCCCAATGTGAGGCTGAGTTGGGGAGGTCAGCATGTGCTGGGACACCCCAAGTGTGTAACCACCAAGATTTCAGCACCCGGGCAGGTGGCTGGCATACTAGTGGCCCCATCTCCTGTAAAGACTGTCCCCAAAGCCCCCAAGACTGCATTCTAATTCCAACGAAGTCGCCAACATTCTAACTTCAGTGCTAAGATTTTCTTTGTAGGGCTTAAGATTCAGGTTCTAGCTGGGTTCCAGTAGCCATAGTTTCTTGAAGATGATTGTATAATGATATGGCTTTCGCAATGTGACTGTGTGATTGTGAAAACCCTGTGTCTGACATTCCTTTTATCTACCTTATGGACAGATGAGTAAAACATATGGATGAAAAATAAATAAAAAGGGGAACAAATGTTAAAATAAATTTAGTAAATTGAAATGCTAGTGATCAATGAAAGGGAAAGGTAAGGGGTATGGTATGTATGATTTTTTTTCTGTTTTCTTTTTCTTCTTCTGAATTGATGCAAATATTCTAAGAAATGATCATGATGATGAGTCTACATCTTTGTGATGGGAAAAAAAAAAGATTCAGGTTCAAATTCTGTTTGTAATACTAAGCTACTATTTCTAATGCCAAGATTCTCTGACGAACGCCAGCAATTTCATTCCTAACGCTGAAAGATCCTAATTCCAGCGCTGAGTCTTCCTTGCAGAGCTAAGATCCCCATTCTAACGCTGAGATTCGAATTCGATTTCTCACATCAGGATTCGGATCCCAACTCCCAGGCTCTGCCGCGGACGCCTTGGAACACCCTGGCGTGAACCTCGCACCGGGATGTGATGCTGAACCTTCACTCCCCAGGCCGGGGTGCGAGCACACCGGGGCGAGGGCCGAGCCGGCCGGCCCGTGCCTCCCGTCGGGTCTCCGGGGCCGCGCTGGGGTGGGGATGGGTGGGGAGAGACCCCGGGCAGGGGTGCGCGCCGCGTCCGCATCTGTGCAGGGACCCCGCTCTCCCCGGGACCCTCGGGGAATGAGAAGCGGCGGCGTCTCCCGGCGCGCCCCTGGAGCGGGCACCGCGCCCCCCATCCGGGCCGGGGGACGAGCGGGAAGGCGGCGGAGAGGGGGTCGGAGGCGGTTACCTGCCCGGCGCGGGCTCCGCGGGACCAGTCTGGAATCCCGGGGCTCCCGATCCGGAGTTTCCCAGTCGGCGGTCCTTCGGGTCCGCGGGTCCGGGGGCGCTGGCGGGACCCGGGGCGCGGGTTGGCAGCTGGTCTGCGGGGCGGCCGCTTATAGAGGAGCGCGGGAGGCGTCAGCGCGGGGGAGGGCAGCGGGGAGGGTCCCGGCCGCCGGGAAGCGGCTGCTGACGGCACCGACCCCGCCGGGACCCAGCCCGCCTGCTCCGCGGGAAATCTGGGGCGGGGGCGGCGGGGGACGAAGGGGCGAGCGAGGAGGCGTGGGCTTCAGGGTGGGGAGCCGGCGCGGGGTCGTTTCTGCGCCCAGTTCCGGAGGAGATGCGCTGTCAAAGAGCGTTGGGCGCAGAGGAGACAGGGCGAGAGAGACTGATAGCATCACGCGATTGAAAAGAGATGCATTGTCAAAAGTCGGAGGTAGAGTTGGAAAGAGTGAGAGAGACAACGGAAAGAGAAAGAGAGAGACATGGAAAAAAAGATACACACCAAAAGGGATAGAAAACAAAAAGTGTCCTTTGATTTCCTTTTCTCCCCTGAGTACCCCCGTCCCTCTCTCTTAAAGCCCCTCTGCTCCCTGTTTCGAATGTCCCACGGATATGTAGAGTCTTTATGAGCCCTGAGCTGCAGAAGGACCAAAAGCAGTCCCACCCAGCTTGCCTTTGAATTTTTTTTTTAAGTTACAGTTTTAATTTTGAGTTAATTGTAGATTCGCGTACTGCTGTAAGAAAAACAACGACGACGACAATTTAAAAAAAAAATGAGATCCTGTTATTCTTCTTCCAGGTGCCCCTGCCCACGGGAACATCTTGAAAAAAATCGTGTAATATCACAGCCAGGATATACATAGGTAAAATCCACGGATCTCATTCAGATCGCCCCCAGTGTAACTTGTACTTATTTTGTAACGTGTGTATGTGATTGTGTAGTTAGTTCTATACAATTTTATCATATGTGTGGGTTTGTGTCCCACCACAGGGTGGTTTTGAAATTACAGAAACCGGTAACTTTTATATACTCAATCCCTTCCTTTATATTCTGCTTTTCCTGTCAACATACTGAAACTGCTCTCTGGTCCAAAATCATGCAAATCATCCCAGGAATTCTGGGGAAAGGAGTTCATTTAATGTTTGCTCTTTCTTCATAGACACTGGGGAGATATCTATAATACAGACTCCTCCTTACCTATTCCATTGGAGGCTTTTGACCCAATTGAGCAACAACTTCGTTGGTGCCTAATCTGCTGAGAAATTTCCCATTCTCATTTCAGCCACTGATTCGTTCTTTCATTCAGCAAGTATTTCTTGTGCATGTACCAGGTACTAAGTGTAGTTTCTAGACACTAGTGACATAGCAGGTCCACAGAAAGACTGGTCATTGGGCTTACTCATCTCGTAGAAGATTTAATTATTTCAAATAGAGATGAATGAGATGGAAGAATAATACACACTGGGGGCGGGGGGGGGGTGTGTGATAGTGGAATAGGCTAATGCAGAGAGGCAGTCATTTGAGTGGGAGATGGGATTGTCAAAAAGTGGTGGGCTGGCTACCAGGAGGCAGGCCAGAGGACACCCGGGAGGCTGGAGGAGGCCTGCTGACCTTCCAAGGTTGTAGGTGCCCCGCATTCGAGAGAGGCCAGTCCTTATACAGTTAAAGTTCAACTGAGGAGGGGGGCTCTTCCTTAATGCCTCGTGATGGAACAGCTATTCAACTCATTCAGAGGAAAGGATGAAAGCTCTGCAAGGGAATATGAAGTGAATAGAAGAGACCTGTCATTAGACAAATAAAATGGCCCATCTGAACAAACTCAAAGAAACAGCTCTCATCCCGAAAACTCCAGTGCTTGTGATGTGTCTGAGAACTTAGAAGCTGGGGGAGTAGTGTTTGATGAATGAAGCCTTCCAGCCAGACCAGATCTCTTTGGAACCATTGCTTCGCATTTGCAATCAGTTTGGATCACCTCCCATTGTGAGGCCCTCCAAGACTTTGAATATTTTTCAATGATCCTAACAGAAAGACAGGGTCTCCAGAGATATGTAGTATTTGTATACAGGCTGTTGGCTCTCTAAGGAACATTAGAATTATCAGTGAAGAATACATTAGATGGCACAAAGGCTATGTAGCAGTTTTCTGTGGCTTGATGGTAAAACTCCTAGAAACTCCCGTTTCTGAAATGAAGTATTCCTTTAGAGTCAACAGTGGTATAGAAAACCTGTACATTCATGCAGGGGACATCCTGAAATTCTTAAAAAAATAAGAATCTTGGAAATGCCTTCTGTGTGGGGTTGATTGATCTTTACCCAAAAGACTCCTGGAGTTTTGCCTTTGGACAAATCCCTTTCACAGATGATGTGGAATATTCAGCTTTGCCAAGTATGGCAGTGATTTTTATAGCTCATGCTGTGAAGGCCAAGTGGAAAAGTTCCAGAAAACATCTTCAAATGACTATTCAGTCTTTGATAAGTGTTATGTTTCTGAGATCACTAACATTTTGCCGCTTCAATCCTATAAGACTTTAACCCAGGAGACTGGACACATGTGGACTACGAGGGTGCCAGCAGCCCTCCTGCCTCATGCAAAGCTCCAACCACCTGGGAGAAACTGACTAGAGCCCTCTAAACCTTTGACCTATCTGTTTGCTCAAGTTGCAGTGTGTTATTGGCTGCGGCATTGCAGAAAGATACAAAGCGCTGGTGAGGTGGATTGAAGATAAATTTGCTGTTTTATCTGGAGTAATGCCAAAACCCAGCAGTAAGGATCATTTGCATTTGCCAAAAATCACAGAAGGCTTTAAGGAATGGAAAGTGTGGACAATAAAAGGCCTTGCTGTTCTCCAAAAATAAGGACCTTCAAATAGGAATAATTAAAATAAAATGCTTGCACATTAAATAAGACTAAAAGTGGTGAGCCATGCAATAATGGGTGGGAAGAATATTCCAGGAGGAGATTAGCATGTGCGAAGGTGGGGTAAAAACGAGCTTGCGAGACTTGAGCAAGGAGAAGGTGGTCAGTGTGCCTGGGGCACAAAAAGGGATGACAAGGGAGGGGAAGGTACAGGATGAAGAAAGGGCGGGCAGGGGCCGGGTCTTTGGGGCTTTGTTGGGGGCAGAGAGTAAGGAACTTGGATTTTATTCTCAAGGCAATAGGAAAGTGGAGGGTTTAAAGCAGGAGAGAGATCCAGTTGCTTGTTGAATTATGAATATATGGGGGGTGGAGAGGGAGGAAATCAGGGAAGGCAGGGAGGAGTTTCCATGGCTCCTTTGTGAAACTCTCCTGCCTCAGTTTCCACTTTGTTCTGTTTGCCCTCTCCTCTTGGGCTCTTGTTCTGCATTGCCTGCCCCTTATGACTGTGCTCCACAGGGCTCAGACAAGTGTCTGCTCCCACCGCCTGCACCTTCTCCAGGCCTTTTCATCCGCTTCACTCCTGATGCCCCACAAATCACCTTTTCTGTGTACTACTACACGGTCATCCGAAAGATAGAGCCCTCTAACCCTGAAATGACCTCCCCCTTGTCGGCTGCAAATGAGAGACAACTCAACCCAAACTGGCTTAAGCAAACTAAAGGGGAGAAGAATTGGTCCATATAACCAAAAAAATTAAAGCTTTGGGGCTAGCTCCAGCTGGCATGTCACACTCAAGAGCGCCATGTTCTAGACAGTGGGCTTAGGGTCCAGGCCAGGTTTCCAGACTCACAGTCTAAGCTGACAAGTAGAAGCTGGAAGCCCCATAACCCTGATCCATGCCCACTCACCCCCTATCTCGAGGTCTTACACCCATGCTGAGCAGCCAATTGTAGGTCTGTGTGGTCCAGATTGTTTCTAGGGAGCAATTTTCTGCCCAGCCGGAGCATGCTGAGTGGAGCTCGTGCTTAGGGAGGGTTCCAGGGATCTGCAGGGATACTGTGGAGCTGGATACACCTTGCAGATTTCCGGGGAGCATTGTCTGATGCACTTAGCTGACAGGGAGTATATGCACACATGGGCGGGTTTATGCGCAATGTCATTGTATCTGCATGTATAGCGTGTGCATATGTGTGCACCCTGTGTGTATGTGCAGTCACGTATAGGTGGGGAATCCATGTCTGTATTGTGTGCACATGTGCAAGCACATGGGCACCCTGTGTATGTATGTGTGCACGTGCGCAGATGTGAGTGCACACATGTGGGTCTGTGTCTGTATGGCGTGCATATATGCATGCATGTCTGCACATATGTGTACATATATGTGTACATATACAGCGTACATGTGTGGTGTATGTATCTGTGACTTAGTCTGAGGTAGGGGCTAGTGACCAGTGGCCAGTTGGTCACTGGAGTCTCCATCAGGCGAGGGAATGTGGCTCTAGATCGAATGTTCTATCCATGAATAGGACTTCTTCACTGCTCCCTGCAGAACTTTCCTGTTTGCTATTCCATTCCCTGTTCCCTGATGACAAACCTGATAACTTAGCAGATGTTGATATTTCAGAGGGAACATTCTGAGAAGAGGGTCTGTGTTAATCTCCTGTAGGGCTTAGCACAAAGAGGAGAGGGGGATCTAGGGAAGGGCCAACAAACCCCCCGAGTGCCCTGAGCACATTTTCTCTCTCAATCCCCAAAGCCCTATCAGATTGGAATTATTCCACCTCCTTGGGGAAACCAAGGCTCTGAGAAGTAAAGTGGCTACTCAAAGACACACAGCCAAGGAGTAGAGGAACCCAGATTTGAACTCAGGTCTCGATTATTCAAAAGCTGTTCCTGGAAGGGGAGAATATGCCCAAATGAAAATTAGCTAATATGTTAGGAGGGTGGTGAATATGCGGAGTCTCTTCTTCCTTTTGCAAAAATTCTCTTTGATGGTTTGGTTACATCTTCTTCTCACTAAATTAAGGAATTATTCTTTTCAATGAAAAGTAGTTTGAAAGAAGAAATACCTGAAGCCATCCTTCAGCTCAGAATCCAATCTCTCAAAGCGTCAGGATGGAGGAGTGAGGCTCTGACTTCTGAACTGCGTGTTGGGTCATCTGTAGGGGATGCATGCTGATTCCAAGGAGGGTGGAAGCGCTGTGGGTGCGCCGGCCCCCCGGCGCAGGGGAGTGGAGGATGAGACATGGCGGAAGCCACCAATCATCCATCAGGCCCGCCAGCAATAACAAGAGTCCCCCCACACACACATCGTCACTTCTCTTATTAGGGGAGAAAAATGAAAACCAACTCCAAATCACCTCAGCCATTAGGCATATTTATCTTGCTGTCAGCCCCAAGCAGGCTCCATCTCAATGTTCCAAGCTAATTAGAGCTCAGCCTCTGACTACATAGAGTCTGTACCCTGATTAGACCTGCCACTAATGCCGGGCAGTGAGTCAGGGTGGCGAAAGGTGGAAGAGGAAGGGTCTGGCTGGTGCTGACTTTAGATAGGTCCAGCGAGGTGCCTGCTGAGGAACCCGGGACTCCAAATCTTCCCCTCCACTGCCCCGGGAAGACCCACGTGTGGTCTGGACCAGACGCTGTGGCAGTTTGGCCGCCTGTGTCTATCCTTTGGCTTCTAGTAGAAGGATCCCTCTTTCCTTCGACAATTGTCTTTCCCCATCAAGCCACACGTGATGGGAGACCAGTCAGGCTGCCCCACTTCCCAGCACCAAGGGGTCAGCATTTGGTCTGAGCCTGGGCTATCGAGCTCACTCTCCAGGGACTTAACCTTTTTTTTTTACTTTTTATTGCAGTAACTGACATAGAGCATAAAATTTCCCATTTGAAGCACATTCAAGTGTACAATTCAGTAGTATTAATTACAGTCACAATATTGTGCTACCATCACTAGCATCTATCACACTTCATTTTCACCTCCTCAAACAGAAACTACTCACCCATTAAAGCTACATTTCTCTCTTCCCACCCTCCCTCCCCCCTGACCCTGGTAACATATAAACTACCATTTATCTCTAAGGCATTTAGTTCTTCTAGATATTTCATATAAGAGTGATCATACAGACACAGCATTTGGTGACCTCAATCAGAAAGAAGAGATCTTACAAACTGAGAAAATCACATTTTTGGTGACATTTGTTGATGGCAACAATCCTTTCCAAGCAGTTCAAGAAAATCATCCACAAACATCTGAAACTCTACAGCTACAAATTCATATTTAAGAAGAGGAAGTATATTACAAGTGCAGCATGCATGGACCTTGATGAATTGAACTTCACTGTAAAGTTTTTGAGTAAAAACTGTTCAAGACCATATGTATACATGAGTGTGTGACACCTGGAACTCAGAGTAGGAGTTCTGCATCTTTGAAAGTCAGCATTGCCACATACAACAGTTTTGAAGAATTAAAAAAAAGAGATCAGCATCCAACTAGAGATAAGAACAAAGTCAATTTGATAGGGACTGAGGTACCTTAGCTGCTTCTTGGTTACTGCCTGCATGGAATAAGTTTTCCAGCCTTTCATCTACTTGTATCCTTGAGTCTAAGTCACTCTCAACTCATGTGCACAAGGCAAGGATCATCCTTGGACCTCACTTCCCACAGTGCTACAGAGGCTTATACCATTGGAAGTCATGTCTCATGGATAGGGAACAGTACCAAAACAGGGCCAAGGTCTCATGCAGGGGGTGCAGAAGAATTCCAAAGGGACTTGGAGAGAGGACCAGGAAAACAACTTCCCAAGATGGCATATTCCAAGCTTTCACAGATGGCACAATTTGGCAACAACAAAGGCAAGATATTTCAGCACTCAGTCTGCTCTGTTTCTATGGTGGTTGGAAATAATGGCATTTCAGGAACCTGCCTGGATAGGACCAAAAGGAGACCTAGAAATCCAATTTTGCAGATCAACTCCTGGGCCAGGCTCTCCTGCATCCACCTGTATTCTTGGCAGAGGGATAACTTCCCCCAAATCTTTGTCTGCAGTAGCCCACTAGGCAGGAACTAGGCTTATCAGAAGCTTTTGGTCTTGGGACCCCAAGTCCCATGGTGTCTCATGGGCACCATGAGACATGGTCAATTGAGTCACTCATGGCAGTTTCTCTTTGTGTAAACAATGGTACTCCAGGCACCATGGGTTCCTGTGTGGAATGGGGCAAGGCTGTGGGATCAAGATGTCCAATTTTGTTGAGCAACAAATGTATCAGAACTATGCCATGTCACTCTGTTCCCAATGTGGCAAGGGACTTCACAAATTCCATTCTACAGCATTCTGACATAGAAGAACTGGGCTGACTGGAAACTACTAGACTCAAGGGTGGGGAGTAAGTGCAAATAGGCACAGTCAAGTGAGTTCTCACTATAGTTTCTCCATCACAATTTCTCTTTTGCTTCCTCCAGCATGGTACTCCACTGATCTTTTGAGCCCAGAATAGAAGTTTTGGACAGTAAAAAAAAAAAAAAGAAAAAAAAAAGTAATCATACAATATTTGTCATTTTGTGCCTGGCTTATTTTGCTCAGCATGATGTCTTCAAGGTTCATCCATGTTGTTGCATGCCTCAGAACATCTTCATTCCTTTTTTATGGCTGAATAATATTCCATCTAATGTATACATATTTTGTGTATCCATTTGCCCATTGATGGACACTTGGTTTGTGTTTTAGTTTGTTAACACTGCCAGAAATGCAATATACCAGAAATGGGTTGGCTTTTATAAAGGGAATTCAAGAAGTTACAAATTTATAGCTCTAAGGCCATAAAAATGTCCAAACTAAGGCATACAGAAAAAGATACCATGACTCAAGAAAGGCCGACCTGGGAAGACACATGGCTGGTGTCTGCTGGTCCTTTGGTTTTTCATTTCAAACAACTTCCACAAGGGCGTTTTCTTTCTGCATCTCCAAACGGCTCTGTCTGTGTTAGCTCTGAAACTTTTTCCTAAATGGTTCCCTCTTAAAAGGCTCCAGTAAGGGGCGGGCCGCGGTGGCTCAGCGGGCAAGAGTGCTTGCCTGCCATGCCGGAGGACCTCGGTTCGATTCCCGGCCCCAGCCCATGTAAAAAAAACAAACAAACAAACAAAATACAATAAAAACAAGAAAATGTTTAAAGATGTTTCCCTTTCTTCCTCCCTTCCATCCTTCCTTCCTTCTCTCTGTCTTTCCTTCCCTTCCTCCCTCTCTCTTTAAAAAAAAAAAAAAAAAAAAAAAGGCTCCAGTAAGTGACCACCTTAAATGGGTAGAGATACATCTCCATGGAAACCACTTAATTAAAAGTTCGCACCCCTTGTGGAGTCACATCTCCATGGAAACATGTAATAAAAAAGATACCACCCAACAATATTGAATCGGGATTAAAGAACATGGCTTTTTAAGGATACACATCAGTTTCAGACAGTCTCAGCTTGCTTCTACTTTTGGCTATTGTGAATAATGCCACTATGAATACTGGCATACAAATATCTGTTCAAAATCCCTGCTTTCAATTCTTCAGGGTATATATCTAGAAGGGGAATTGCCAGGTCATATGGTAATTTTATTTTCAATTTTCTGAGAAACCACTAAACTGATTTCCACAGTGGTGACGCCCTTCCATAATGCCAAATGTCATGTATAAGGGTCCCTCTTTCTCTGCGTCTTTGCTAGCATTTATTATTTTCTTTTTTTTAATTATGCCATCCTGGTTGGTGTTGAAGTAGTATCTCACTGTGGTTTTGGTTTGCATTTCCCTGACGACCCATGATGTTGAGTGTCTTCTCATGTGCTTGGAACTTAGGCTCTAAGACTCTTGAGTGGTGTCGCGGCATCAGGACAAGATGGTTTAGGAGTCATGGCTGCCTGGACCCTTGCCAGGCCCCCATTTTGGCCTCAGACCTGAACTTTAGGTCTTTCCCCTGTGAAGTAAGCTAATGTGGCTGGAGTTGAGTTCTGTTGTTTGCAGTCCTGACTGATGGGGCCTCTTTCCCTGTATTGGGCCTCACAAAAGGCCAAATCCTGGCTGTGGTCCAGGCAATTATGGCAGAGAAAGAGAGACAGAGGTAGGGAAGGTGTCAGAGGAGGGATGCTGACTGCTGGAAAGGGCAAGGGGATAAAACTGGATCAGTGAGTATCAGGGACAAGAAAATACTTCTATTTTGGAATCTAGCATGTACCAGGAAATTTTCTTTAAGAGATCACAAATAATTCTCCCAAGAAACTTAAAAGAAAAGTCTTCCTATTCCCTTTTGTGGGGGTGGCTGTTATTTTTGCCTGCCCGGGCTTGGTTCCCCTTTGTTCTCATACCGGGGCCCCAGAGCTCAGGTCTACAAGGGAGAATCACCCTCCCTCGCCTCCCCTCACCCCTGTTGCTCTGGGTGGGCTGGTACCGCCTTGGGACCCATGTGACCTTGACTTGGCCAATCAGAGCATGAATTCCCGTGCCCCCGCCCCCTGGCCACCCCTATTGGTTCCAGGGCAGATGCATGGCCATGCCAGGCCAATGAGATCTTGCTGGAACTCTGTAGAAAGGAGGCCTGTTTTTCTACTGGGGTGGTAGGTTGTAAACCCGGAACTGCAGGGAACCATCTTTACCACCTCATGGGAAGACTCTGCTTGTGAATAATGCCACCACAAAGGTCTGTCAATCAGGAAGTGGAAAGTAACTGGTTTCCCATGACATTGTTTGAACACATCACAGGACTCTTCTGCTATGGAAGCTCATAAATTCCCTTTTTGTTTAAGGCTGTCTTTGCTACCCTTTTTGTTACTGGCAGCCAAAGGGCTAACAGGTGAAAATCAAAGAAGCAAACGGACCCAGGTCCAGGTAGCTCATCCCATGCCGGGTAGTGATGAAAGGCCAAGGTTGTACCAAAGCGAAGTCGGTACAACCTCGACTCTGCCTCAAACTCTGAAGGCCTGTGTCCAAATTCCAGTGCTGCCATCAATTCTCTGGGGCCTTACTCAACATCTCTGGGGCTCAGTTTCTTCAGGGGTGTAAAATGAGGATAATAAATAATACTTAAATACCGATAATAAAAATACTTCAGCCAACACTAGTTGGTCACAAACACTAGTTGTTTGTCTTTAAGCAACGTGCTTTCTATGCATTTTTACATTTTTATCATTGTAAAAATTGAATGATGCATTACAGTTATTCCCACTTTACAAATGAAATAACTGAGGATCAGAGAGGTAGGAAACTTGTCGAAGATCACCCAGTGGAAGACCAAGACTTTGACTCTTAACCACCATATTAGACAACCTCTCAGATGCTGAAAATGTAGTTGGTCAAGAGGGAGCAAGGTACAGGGGGCTTTGTCCTGCCTGCTGGCTCACCAACCTTCAGTACCTCTTCAACTTTTCTGCTCGGTACAGAGAAAACTCCAAATTCCACCTGAGAAGAGTCCCCATTGAGGAAGTAACCCAAAACCTCATGAATTTCTAGGCAGACAAATCAAGGTCAAAGTCATCTGTAAAACCAAGGTCACATGACTCAGTCTGGCTAAGTGGACAGTATCTGACCTGGACCTCTGAATGATGGGTCCTTTCCCCTGGCCTCATCCACGTGTGGTCAAAAGGTGACCAGAAAGCATTTCAGAAGAATACTGTAGGTGGTAAATGAATGAATGAGTGGGTGAGTCTATGAATGAGTGAGTCAGAGAGTGAGTGAGGCAGGAGTGAACTGGTCCCCTGTCCTAGGGAGTTCACAGGGCATCTCAGGGATTAGACAAAAACAATAGAAACAAATAGAGAACAATTATGTGCCAAGACACATGGCACTGATGATGAGTCATGTGGGAGGATGACATTTCTATCAACTAGAGATGTCTAATCAAGCTTGGAGTATGAGATGCAGCTGAGTGGGGCCGCAAAGAGTAGGTAATATTAGAAAAGCTGGAGAAGAAGGGGAAGGCACTCAGGAGAGAGTGCCATGTGCAGGTGGAGGGATGGGGCTGGCCGAAGGCAGGAAGACTTATTTCCTCTCTGCAGACTCACTTAGCCATCATCATTTCTAATGCTTCCATCAGCACCTGGCCAGGAACTGCTTGTGGGCACAGATCTAGGGCACCGATACTGGGGTGGGGAGAAATCACAGGGAAAGGCTGCCCTTAACTCCAGCTAGGGCAGCCATCATGAGCATCCTGGGCTCAGCAGTGGCCACAGGCCGAGGCTACTTTAGGGCCCAGGGCTACTTTAGGGCCCAGCTGACTACAGCAAATGGATTTTCCTTTATTGGTTTTGAGGTCTGAGAGCAATTAAAGATGGTCATGGGTGATGCTCAGACAAACAAGAGGCTTTGGGGAGGGGGAGGCAGGGATAGAGCCACTGAAAAGACTCTAAAATTTCTCAGAGCTGGTTTCCATTCCGAGGTCTGTGGCCAAGCTGTTGTATGACTGTGGGCAAGCGACTTCCCTCTGAGCCTCAGGCTCTCATCTGAAAAATAGGAATAATAATAGGTACCTCGCAGACTATTGTGAGAAAATGTAGACTGTGCCTGCATCTTGCTTGATGGGAATCGAGTGGCTCCTTGGTAAATGACAGTTCTGACTTTTGCCTAATGGATACTTTTGTCATCAGAAACAAATAGAGACAATGCAAAAAAATAAAAATAAAAACAGCAAAGATGTATCCGCTTATGGGCTGCAGAGAAAGGCATATCGCTTGTGTATTGCTTGGCAGGGAATAGATGGCACCCTCAAGTAAAGATAGTTTGAGAACAATCTAAGAAAGACCATTTACGAGGGGGTGGGCAGAGTTCAGGAGCCCACAAGGAACAGTGCAGCACTCAGAGAAGGTCAGAGTGGGGACCTGCTACCACCCCCAGCCCAAAGGGGTGAAAGGAGGCAGCAGTTACCAGTACCCAGAGAAAGACTGTGCTGTTTGCAGAAGGGTTTGACAGGTGCTGTCACCTTTGGGTGAGGGACCCCACAAAGAGGGAGCCAGGGCTTCAATATACAAACTCTCTTCTCTGCCTCTGCTCTCCTTCTGGGGACATCCACTAGCCAACCCCAATAGAAAGGTACTGGCCAATGGGACTGTGATGGGTAGGTTCTAGTGTCAACTTGGCCAAGTGATGGTGCCCAGTTGTCTGGTCAGGCAATCACTGGCCTGACTGTTGCTGCAAGAATATTTCATGGCCGTTGATAAACCAGAAGCCTGGTGCATTAAATCATCCGTCAGTTGATTGCATCTGTGGCTGATTACGCCCGCAATCAACTCAGGCATGCCTCCCACAACGACATAATCCAATCAGTTCAAGGCTTTTAGGGAAGAAGAGAGACTTTTTCACTTATTCTTCAGCCAGCAAGCCTCTCCTATGGAGTTCGTCCAGACCCTTCATTGGAGCCGCCAGCTTCACAGCGTGCCCGGCGGATTTTGGACTCTTCTATTCCCACAGTTGCATGAAACACCTTTGTAAATCTCATATTTACAGGTCTCTCCTGTTGGTTCTGTTTCTCTAGAGAACCCTGAGTGACACAGGAACCATTGACAAAGTGAGCTTCCCAGACCATGGGGTAGGGCAGAGAAGCTTAGAGGGTGGATCTGGGGCATCAGACAGAGAGAGCCAGCCCAAGGGCTCCTGAGTGCCCAGTTGATAATTAACTTAAACACACACCCCACCCCCACCATAAACATGCTCCCCTCTTCCACAACCAATTATAGTTACAGCCACCGCCCCACACGGCAGTGAAGAGAAGAATGCAGTGATTACAGAGTTGTGATGAAGGATAAGCTCGGCCTGTGAGTGGGTACAGGATGGGGGGGGGGGGGCGCCCTGCTGCCTGGCGGCGACAGGTGTGGCCGGATGGCATGTGGCAGCTCCGAGATCGTGCTTCAGGCTGCGGGTGCCAGGTGATTGATGACCCCACTCGAGCCCAAGAGGTAGGGAAATTAAAAGAAATTAATAAAAGAAAGTTTAATAAATTCTGGCTGGAGTCATGCAGAGAGGTCAGCCCACCCCACCTCATTACTAAGAGTCATTTTTTAATTCCTCTCCAGAGAAGTCCCAAGTAGCTTCGCTGCAGCTGTCAAAGTGCCTTCTGCAAAGTCTTGACACTTTCATTTCTGGGCTGGGGATGGAGGGCTGAGTACTGAGCTGCCTTGGCCAGGTCACAACCTTCAGGCTGGTCTGTGACGGGACAGAGACCAGGGTCACCATCTCCCAGGATGGGATGGAGTGTCCAGGAAGGTGGGGTATGGGGACAGAAGACATCGCACTGACACTCAGCACACACAGATGTCCAAGCATGGGAACTAATATTGGACACACAGAAACACGAAGACAGACAGACGGGAATACACATCAGAGACACATGGACACACAGAGTCACAGATACCGGAAACACGGACACACACAAGGACACATCCAAGGACAACAAAAACATAGACACTTGTGGGAACTCAGACACATACAGGGCCATGCACAAGGACACACGGGAACGCTCAGTGTGGAGACACACGGGCACACAGTCACAGTACAGCGACAAAAACACTCAGGCACCTATGGGGACCCAAACACATAAAGGTACCTGCATGAAATACAAAGACATACATGGAGACCCACAGGAACACACAAAGAGACACACAACAACATACACAGGGACACACAGTGAACCCCAGTACATCTAAATACAGAGACACAGCCTCAAAGACCCCGGTGCAAAATACGTCACATATACACACCCCGCGGGAGGGGGTGCCAAGAGAAGGCTAAGAACCCCTTTGCTGAGATAAATCAGAGCTGTGTGGCCTCAGGCTAGTCTCTTAACCTCTCTGAGCTAAAGTGTCATCATGCAGGAGATGGGACTCATAACCCCTACCATGCGACCTGTTGTGAGGACTGAATGGGGCAATGACATCAAGTGCCAAGTCTACCAACCAGGATATCCAATGTTCACTGGTTCTCTAGAATCAAAAAGGGAAACGAAGTCTAACTTTTAAACAGAAGAATATCTAGTGGTCCAAGAGGGACCATCCCAGGACAGGCACTTGTTGAATCAGCCCATTAAGCAAGAGTCAATCCCACAGCAGGGCCCCACCTACCACTCACTCACCGAGCCCATCCCCCAGTGCTGGGTCTCCGACCCGAATTCAATGTCTTTTGTGGGCAAGCCCCTCCCCATCCCTTATCTCATCACCACAACTCCTCTCCCAGATATCTCTGCTTCAGTCCTACGGTTCCCCCACTTCCCCCTAGATGCGGGGTCAGTCGTTCCTGCCGCCAGGGCTTCATGCCATCCCTTCCATCAGGGCCACCTGTAGTCTCCCTCTGCCTGTCCAAATCGCATCCCTCCTTCCCAGCACGAGTCCTATTTCTCTAGGAGACCCTTCCTGACCCCAGTGACCTCTCTCTGTCCTGATGTAAAGAGAAACCCTCCTCCACCCCATTCAGCTCTTGGGGTTCACACCCAGCTCTTATAGTTCAGCTATTTTTTTTTTTTTTTGGTAAATCCTGTCCCTCACACCAGCCTCCAAGATCCCTTTGGAAGAAGGGAACTGGTCATTCCTCTGTGAGGTGCTGGAGAAGAGGGGTCATATTTCATGCACAGGAAGAGAGGGAGGGAAGAGAGAAGAAATAGGTCTATTTTCCCATCATCACAATAAGGTTAGCTTGAATTTAGAGGCTATTTTGATAATCCTCGAGCGAAGTGAGATTGGCCTGATTCTAGCTCAGTTGCACCCTGGGAGAGTGACTGTTTGCCCCTCAGTTTCTCCTCCGTTAAGCTAAGCTCACGTGTTAGCTTGTGTTTCCAGCAGGCAGAGATGAAGCTGTGCTTGGAAAGAGCCGGCGCATAATCACTGCTCAATAACGAGTCTCTATTATCCGGACAAGTGGTTTAGGCCAAGCGAGAGGCAGAAGGGGTGACTGACCAGAACCCCCCAAACCCGCCGAGGGGAAGATCTGGGTCTTCATTCAGACCCCGTCCCGTTAAAGCGGAGCCGAGCAAGCAGCAAGTTTAGCTCCGGGCAGGTGGGAGAGGGGGTGGAATGGAGGAAGAAGCAGATTTCTGGCTGTTTTATTCCTGTTCGGAATTAGGTCCCTGCTGAGCTGCCCTTGGAGAGGAAGGAGGCGGAAGTGGCAGGCACTTGTAATGAGCAAAGAGCTCAGCCAGGCCGAGCTGGCCATCGACCACCTGCCTTCCGGCGCTGCAAAGGAAGTGGAACCTGGAGAATATATGTCCCTAGGTGCTGCCTACAAGTGTCCAGGCACCAGGGGTGGGGAAGGGAGATGGCAGAGCTCTCCCCCACCCCGTCTTGTGCTCAGCTATGGGGGGGATGGTGGTGAGGGGTAGCACATGTGTAGCACCAAATGACAGGCCCATACAGCCACCATCTTCCCTCCCACAAAAGGGAACTCTTACCCTTATTTGGGGTGACGCGCAGGGAAGGAAAGTGACTTGCTCAAGGTCACACGGCTGGCATAAAGGGTGCGACTTCCTGTCCAAACAACCAAGCATGCAGAAATAATGCCTTTCTAGATTGGAACTTCATTTCAAGACCCCTTCCTGCCCGGTGGAGGAAACTTCATTTTGGTCATTTTAGAATTCCCCACTTGAGCATCTTCTCAACCTCCACGGCTCAATCTCAGAAGTCGCCATCTGTGCTGGTTTCCTATTGTTGGGTAACAAATGGCCCCCAAACTTAGTGGCTTAAAATAACAACAAGCATTTTATTATTATCCTGCTCAGTTCTGGGGGTTGACTGGGCTCAGCGAGGTGGTTTGGGATCTCGGGTGCTACCGCAATCAGACATAGGCTGAGGCTGGAGTTATCTCTGAGGCTTCCTCGGGGGCATGGCTGGCAGCTGCTGCTGGGGCTCTAAGCTGAAACACCTGCCTGAGGTCTTTCCAAATGATCTGGGCTTCCTCATGGCATGGCAGCTGGATTCCCAGAGAACCAAGCAGATGTTGTGTCACCTTTTACGACTCAGCCACAGAAGCATCCCTGGTGCCATGAGGTCACAAGCCAGATTCAGGGCAAGGAAACGTCCGTCCCTCCTCTCCATGAAAGGAGTGTTAACACTTCACTGTAAGGTGAGCGCCTGAGATGGGAGAGTTTGCGGCCATCCCGAAAATACAATCTGTCACATCATCTCTCCCCTGACCTAGCCTCATCCCTGCCTGCTCTGCCGTCCTTTGTCCACACAGGTCTGTCTCTGCCTGGTCCTTGCTGAAAGCTCCCCTTCCCTGGAATATTAGTCAGGATTCTCCAGAGAAACCAAACCAATAGGACATACATGTTTGTATGTGTGTGTGCAAATATGTGTGCGTATGTGTTTACAGATGTAGATGTATGGAAAAATATAAAGAAACTTATTTTAAAGAATTGGTTCATGCAGTTGAGGGAGCTGGCAAGTTTGAATTTTTTTGAACAGGTAAGCAGGCTGGAAATTACAGTAGGAGTGTTGTTAAAGTTTTGAGTCCTAATTTCTTCTTGGAACACTCAGTTCTTTGCTTTAAGGTTTCCAGCTGATTGGATCAGGCCCACCCATATTATTGAGCGCAATCTCCTTCACTTAAAAGTCAACTGATTTTAGATGCTGTTCTAGTTTGCTAGCTGCCGGAATACAATATACCAGAAACGGAATGGTTTTTAAAAGGGGGATTTAATAAGTTGCTAGTTTACAGTTCTAAGGCTGAGAAAATGTCCCAATTAAACAAGTCTATAGAAATGTCCAATCAAAGGCATCCAGGGAAAGACACCTTGATTCAAGAAGGTTGATGAAGTTCAGGGTTCCTCTCTCAAGTGAGAAGACACATGGCGAACACAGTCAGAGTTTCTCTCTTGGCTGGAAGGGTACATGGTGAACACAGCGTCATCTGCTAGCTTTCTCTCCTGGCTTCCTGTTTCATGAAGCTCCCCGGGAGGCGTTTTCCTTCTTCATCTCCAAAGGTCGCTGGCTGGTAGACTCTCTGTTTCATGGTGCTGCAGCAATCTCTGGTTGTCTCTGAATCTCTTTCATTCTCCAAAATGTTTCCTCTTTTATAGGACTGCAGAAATTTATCAAGATCTGCTGAAATGGGTGGAGACATGTCATCACCTAATCCAGTTTAACAACCACTCTTGATTAAATCACATCTCCAGGGAGGTATCTGATTACAATTTCAAACACAGTATTGAATAAGGATTATTCTGCCTTTATGAAATGGGATTTAGATTAAAACATGGTTTTTCTAGGGGACATACATCCTTTCAAACCTGCACAGATGCTAATCCCACCCACACAATACCTCCACAAGCAACGTCTAAGCCAGTGTTTGACTAAACAGTTGTACACCACAGCCTGGCCACAGAGGAGTAACCTGGTCTTCTCCAGCCATATCGATGCCTCTCTGGGACATGGGGATTATTTTACTACTTCTCACACCAAACTGGAGCACACGAGGGCCTCTTGAGGCATCTCAACATCACCACCACTTTCCCCCCACCCCGCTCCCTCACCACGCTGGGCAGAACAGAGAGTGGCGCCCTCAGCAGTGAGGGTCTAAATATGAAACAGAGGGTCGGAGGGCCCAGAATATAGTAAGTGCTCAGTAAATGTTAGCCACCGTCAATATGATTATTATAAGGTTATTGTATGCATGCAGAAGGCAGGGAGATGCCTTCTCCCAGAGGTGTGGGGATAGTCAGAGGAGGTGGCGTAGAGCTAAAACCATGGATTGGATTTTATCAGGTGGGGCAATAGGAGAAGGGACCAAAAGTGCAAAGGCACAGAGAGTGCTGGGAGTCTAGAAACCGGCACGTGAGGACCCAAGGGTGCAGGCTGGGGGTGTCGGGAAAAGGCTTCAAATGCCAAGGCCATTGGTGGGAGGAGGGAAGGTGGTCTAGAGGGGAGGATGGAGAAGGGGGGTTTTGTGCCGTTCCACTGCAAAGGCGCAATTCCCCAATTCCCACCTCCGCCAGCCAGGCCTGGGTGGGGAGGGGGATTCTTAGCTCTAGGACGTTGGTGAAATGAAACAGATGGGTGTCCTGCTAAGCTACCTTCTAGCCTCACAGCCCCTTCCCTTCTGGGGGCAGGGTGGGGCGGGGGGGGGTGGTGGAGCGGACCATGCAGGGTGTTCTCACAGCCTTCGCAGGATGACAGACTCAATTAGAGGCTTTGTCAGGAGGTAGTGAGGTGTGTAATAATTCTCCTTGTATCATTAGGACTGCTGTGTTTAATTTAGATAACATTAAAGCCTGGCAAAGGAGAGAACTGCAGCCTTGGGGCTGGAGGAGAGAGAGTGTCTATTGGTCGTTTCTGACAGAGCCCCATATCCCAGGCTCGTGGCACCTTCTCTCCACCACCACCTCCTACCCCACCCTCCTCCCCATTTCCCTGAAGCTGTCTGCAGATGGGGTTCTCAAACTCCCTGAAATTCTGATTCAGTAGGTCTCAGGGTGGGGCTGCAGGTGATTCTGCTGCAGGTGGTTCAGGGACTTAGTCATAGAAGGGCAGCTGATGAGGTAGGTTAGGGGTAGGTCAGGAAAAACCTTGAATGTCCGAAAAAGAAATTCAGATAACTCCAGTCTGCTTGTGAAGGCTTTATACTTGTTGGATGTGGGGGCAAGATGATCTGAAAGGAGGAATTTAGGACTAAAGCTGACCAGCCCCAGAATTTGCCTTGGCCAAACTCACTCGTTCTTCTAACAGATATTCATCAGCACCTGTTCAGTACTGAGGCTCCTGAGATGGAAAATCTACCACAGTCTCGGCTAGTCTGGTGGGGGAGGCACACAGGAACGATGGCCTGGAATAACTATATAACCTATAACCCAAACTGTAACAGGCAACAGATCACAGGGCTGTCATAGTCTATGGGAAGGAAGGATTAACTATGTTTCTCAGAGGTAGGGGCTTTGGGGCTGAACTTTGAGGGATGAATAGGAGTTCACCAGGGGAGGAAGGCAAGAGTATAAGAATGGAGAGGATGGAAGTAGTTCTGATTTTTTTTTTCTTTTCCCACAGGGTCTAGTTTATCCCATTCTTTCAACTTCCCCATATCCCTGCCTCCTGGAGCCCCACTGTGGCCTGGTGACCCTGGTTTCTCTCGACTCCCTGAACTCATACCATCCTCATGTTACCCCTGCCACATCCCAAGGCCTGCAGCACTGAATCGTCCAGCAGAGTGGGAACACCAGGTGACAGCCTCCCTCATTGTCACACAGTTAAAGGTTTCTGCTACTGCGGAGCCCTTTAAAGGGGCTTCTTTTCTTCCTTGAGTTTTATTTATTATTATTATTATTTCATTTCTCAATCTCTTATTCTCACATTTTAATTAATGTTCCACTTGACTAATAAAATACAACAGAAACAGCTGAGATCCCTTGGAGGCTGGAAGGGGGGATAATTGCAAATGTCGGGAAGGAGGGGGAGAGATTTCTGGGCTAAGGGGGGAGGGGAGAAGGAAGGCTCAGCTACACTGGGAGAATCCCAGAATCAGGAAGAGCTCCATCCCTCTTCTGCAACTTGCCCTGGCTGCCCTCTGTGAGTGGTGATACTTTCCTGCCTCTTCAAAGTCCACCACCTCCACGGTCTCTTCAGAACAGCTTAGCAGTGGTCCTCAAAATTCACATCAAATACACCTGGGGCACGTGTCTAAAAACGCAGGTTCCTGGCCCTAACTCCAGGAACTGGGTGGGTTGAAGCCCAGGACTCTGCATTCCAGCCTGGCTGGCCCAAGTGCTTCTGATACAGGCTGAACTCAGACAAAATTTGGAAAATCATGAGTTAAATAATCATCTCCATCCTTGCCTATAAAAGGGGGAAAACCCTAGAACCTAGCACATGGCAAGGACTGGGCAAAGCAGCTCAGATTAGACCTGGTTACCCCAGCACCCCAGAGACATCAATTGCCATGGTCACTATCTCTGTAGATTCTGCAGGGACCTTCTCGGACTCGTTCCCTGATGTCCCCCGCACTGCATTCGTCTCAAAGTGGGTGACCCAGAAGTGTTTGGAGAGCGGTTTTGGGGGATAGCTCCAGGAGGCCGAGTAGGAAGGAGAGAAGCTGCAATTATTCCTTTACCCTCCTATACTGCTTGAATGTTTTAATATGAATACATATTACTTTAAGAATCTTACTTGTTTAATTTTGCATTAAATTGTTAAATGCCTGAAGTAACCACTTTGAAGATTGGATAGAGAATGTGTTCCCTTCCTAAGACTTTTTAATTAAGAGCAGAGCAGTGCGGAATCTAATTCCATATGACCTGGTCTCTGTGCACCACCCCAGGTCTCCTGAATCAGAATTTCTGGGACTAGCCCGAGCCCAGTTGACAAGCACCCAGTCATTGGGTTGCAAGTGGTCTGGGCTTCTCTCCCACCCTGTGATAAAGGCTGCCTGGGGCTGGAAGCCGAGATCCAACATCCTGAGGGTGGAGACTGTGGCATCCTCTCCCTCAACTCCAATTTGGGCATATGGGAGCTCAGAAAAGACTCTTTGATGGCTCGAAAGTGCACTGAGGCCCAGAGAGGGGCAGTGACTTCCAGGAAGTCACACAGCAAGCGAGTAAGAAGCAGCAGAGGGGGGTGGTTAAGAGCCGGGGCTTGGAGCCAGACATGCTTGAGTTAAAAAACAAAACAGCTAGGGGTGCAAGGGTAGTTCAGTGGTAGAATTCTCACCTGCCATGTGGGAGACCTGGGTTCAATTCCCGCCCCTGAACTTCCCAAAAAAAAGAAATTCAACAAATGGTGCTGCAATAACAGATAATCACATGGAAAAAGAATGAAATGTGACCCCCACCATACAAAACAAAACAAAAAACCCAGCAGTTTTTTGATCGCTCTGTGGCCTTAAGAGAGAGCCTTCATTCTTCTCCCAGGCTAGTCTACCCATTTATAAAATGAAGATAAAATTAAACAAAAATAAAATATAAAATGACAAAACAAAATAAACACAAAATACTAAAACATGAATAAAAGAATAAAAACAGGAAATAAAATATAAAATATAACAAATATACAATAAAATAAAATTCAACCCTATCTCAGACAGCTGAAGTGAAATGATACGCATAAAGGTATTAGTACAGTGCCTGGCTCCTGCTAACTCCCAATAAATGCAAACTGCTGTAGTTATTCTCCATATCATCATTAGCAGCAGCAGCAGCTTCCAGAGGCAGCACAGGCAAGTGGCTCAACACCCAGAGCCACTGACCCTACTATCTATCTGAGTGAACTTGGACATGTGACTTTGGCTTTCTGGACCTCAGCTACCACATCTGTAAAATGGGGACAAGGCTGATAAGCACGATAGGAGTGTGGCCAGCTGTCGTGAGCTGGTTATCTGTAAGGTTTTAGGACTGTGCCTGTAGTCAGCACGCACCGGGTGACTGTCAGCTGCTATGGGCAGCAGCCAGCTGCGCCCAGGGGCTGAAGCGTGCCTGCCTGCTTCCCCCTCGCCCCCAGTCCCTCTGGCAGTCCCGATAAAAGCTGGCTCCCTAATGAATGTACCTCTCAGCCAAGCACGGCTGTGTCCGCACGCCTCTGACGAACGAACGAGGCCTTGGCGGCAGCACCAATATCCATACAATTAAGCAGCTCCACGGCGCTGGGGGAAGCGGATGACAGTCCGGTATTGATTTCCTGGTGGGATCACAGCCCGGGCCAGACGGCGGCCTCTGCCGAGATGGCGACAGCATGCAGGGCCAGAGTTGGGGCCAGAGGGGGTCTGCGTGCATCAGAGCTGGGGCTGCAGCCTACCCCTGGGCCGGATGTCCTGGCGCAGAATATCCCTCCTTCCAGAACAGCCAGGCGTGTGCCCATGCTTTGTGATGAGGATGCCGAGGGGGCAGGTGGGAGGCTGGAGATGCTGGTGGCCTTTAGGTCACAGGTAGAAAGGAGGGAAGGAGAGAGTCAGATTCCTGGTGATGTCCAGAATGGTCTTTTTGGGGGGGGCGGGGTTGGGTGCATCGTCCGGGAATCGAACCCAGGTCTCCCGCATGGAAGGCGAGCACTGAACCACTGAACCACCCTTGCACCCCAGAGTGGCCATTTTAAAGCTTAGATTATACTTCTCACCTGGCTCTCTGCAGTGACTCCCCATTTACCCCAGAATAAAATGCAAAACCCTTACCAGGCGGACAAAACAATGCACAATACACGGCTGTTTCTCCCTACCTGATTCCTTCTACTCTGGGCCTCCTGCTCTCTTGTTTCAGGACCATTGCACCTATTATTTCTGCTACCCAGAATGCTTCTAGATAGTTCCATGGTTCACTCCCTCAGTCCACTCTGGTCTCAGCTCACTGTCACCACCTTAGAGAGACCTTTCTTGATGATCCAGACTAAAATAGCAGGCCCGTCACTAGCTATCCCCTTTCCTGGCTTTATTTTTCTTCACAGCCCCTATCACTACTGACATTGTTTATTGCCTTGGGCAACCTAGCTCAACTGTTATCATCATCCTGAATAATAAACATGCATTGAGCACCTACTAGGTACAATGTCTTACAGGTGGCTAGAGATATCATCAGAATCATACTTGTGTCCTTGGATTGTTTTTTAGCACCCCACGGAAGTACACAGCAGGAGCTCCATAAATGTTCTTCCTAGGACATGCATGCAGTGAGTTGTCTTCCGGCTTCTCCAGAAGTTTCTACCTTGGTGTCCCCTCCTCTCTGTCCACTCTTAAACGAAACAGAAGACACAGAAGCCATGAGAGATGTGGGTTAAGTGAACTCTGGAAAGTTCAAGAAATTTACAGTCTTGGGCTTGACTTTTTAAACATTTTTTATTGTGAAATATATGTACAAAAAAGCAATACATTTCAAAGTACATTTTAACAAGTAGTTATAGCACAGATTTCAAAGTATGAAATGTTCCATGAAATTACCCGTGGGCAACCAGGGTAATTGATATGTGTCCCCAAGGCCATGGACATACCCAGCTTTTTAGGTAAAGCAGAACATAACTGATCTCTGTACAGAACATAAAAATGGTGCTTTCTTCATCTGAAGACATTTGCAAATACATTCTGCATAGAAAATGTGATTAAACATTCTTTCAGACTTGGATTTGGAGATGCTATCAAGAGAAAACTGTATCTAGTTTCCAGGCTAATAACAAATATTATGCAAAAGTGAAAAAAAAGTATGATATGGGTTACATGCCACAATTTCAGATTTTTCCTACTAGCTGCTCCAAGACACTGGAGACTAAAAGAAATAGCAGTATGATGATTCAGCAATCAATCTTATTAAATCTGAACTTCTCTGTTATTACTCCTCCTTCCCCTTTGATCTTTCTCCCAGTCTTGAGGGATATTGGGGTTATACCTATTCTAACTTTTTTCATTTTAAAAAGGGGTGTTGACAATATGGAATAAACGGATGGAACTGGTTGATATGCTTGGAGATGTTGGCCCTTCTGGGTTTTGGGACTTATCTGGCCTAGGAACCACCTGAAAGTTTTAGGTTTCTGAAAGTAAACTTAGACATTGAAACTTCTGTAGACTCTCAGAGTCCTGGGTGTTCTTTAGCGTTAACAGGAATTATGTTGGTTGGGGGTTGCCAAACCGTGGCAATTAGCAGTATCTAGCTGAAGCTTGCGTAAGAGTGACCTCCAGAATAGCCTCTCGACTCTGTTTGAGCTCTCTTAGCCACTGAAACTGTATTTTGTTACATTTCTTTTCTCCCTTTTGGTCAGGAAGGCGTTTGCCAATTCCACGATGCCAGGGCCAGGCTCATCCCTGAGAGTCATGTCCCACGTTGCCAGGGAGACCTGCACCCTCTGGATGGCATGTCCCATGTAGCAGGGAGAATAGTGATTTTCCTTGCAGAGTTGGACTTGAGAGAGAGAGAGGCCACATCTGAGCAAGAAAAGAAGTAACTGCCTGGAAGTAACTCTTAGGCATAACTACAGGTAGGCTTAGCTTTTCCAGTACAAAAATAAGCTTCACAAGAGCAAGCCTCAAGATTAAGGGCTTCGCCTATTGACTTGGGAGTCCCTAATGTTTGAGACAGTATCAGGGGTTACCCCAATGGAAAAGTTTAATAGTGCCATATTTTTGCTTTGGGTTCAATTTTTTAAAATTCTTAAAAAAACACACACATATATATATATATATCCATTTAATTTTTAAGTGCACAGTTTGGTGGCATTAATTACATTTACAATGTTCTGCTACCCTCACCACCATCCATTACTTCCATCTAAAACTTTTTCATCACCAAACAGAAAATCTGTACCTATTAAGTCATAACTCACCACCAGCACCTTCCCCCTGCCCCCTGGTAACCTGTGATCTTGGATTTGATTTCTAACCCTGCCCTCTGTTGTTGGTGGTAAAGGGTCTATTCTGGTTATCTACTGCTGTGAAACAAATCACTCCCAAACTTCCTGGCTTAAAGTAACAAGTCATTTTGCTATTATGTTTTACAGTTGACTGATATCAGCTAGATGAGTCTTGCTTGGGGTTCTTTCGTGTGGTTACAATTTGAGAGCGTGAGTAATTTCACCCGCTTCCCTGCTCACACACCTGGCAGCTGTTGCTTGAGATCTCAGCTGGGGCTGTTGGCTGCACCACCTGCAAGGTGGGCTGTCCACATGGCCTGGGCTTCCACCCAGCATGGTGGCATCTGGGTCCCATGAACATCCCTAGAGAGCCAGATGCAAGCTATACCACCTTTAATTAACTAGCCTTGAAAGCCACATAGCATCCCTTGTGCCATCGTCACAGGTCCGCCCAGATCCAAAGGGAGAATACAGACCCCATCTCTCAGTAGAAGGGCTGTGTGTGCCATGTTGCAAGAAGAGCACATAGGAGAAATGTGGTCTTGTTTAAAAAGGTAGGGGTGCAATTTAATTAGCCAAGCCCTTGATCTTGAGGCTGGCCTTTATGAAATTTATTTCTGCAATAGTAAGCTAAGCCTACTTATAAACACACCTAAGAGTCACCCCCAGAGAACCTCTTTTGTTGCTCAGATATGGCCCCTCTAAGCCAAACTCTGAAAATAAACTCATTAACCTCCTCCACTACGTGGGCAAGACTTTCAGGGTTATAGGTCTCCCTAGCAACATGGGACATGACTCCTAGGGATGAGCCTGGCTTGGCAATCGTGGGACTGAGAATGCCTGCTTGACCAAAAGGGGGAAAAGAAATGTAACAAAATAAAGCTTCAGTGGCTAAGAGATTCAAATAGAGTCAAGAGGCCATTCTGGAGGTCACTCTTATGCAGGCTTCAGTGAGATATTACTAATTTCCATGGTGTATTAGTTTGCTGAAGCTGCTGGAATGCAATGTACCGGAAATGGAATGGCTTTTAAAAGGGGAATTTATTAAGTTGCAAGTTTACAGTTCTAAGGCTGTGAAAATGTCCACATTAAGGCACCAACAAGAGGTTACCTTCACTCAAGAAATGCTAATACCGTCCAGAAAACCTCTGTCAGCTAGGAAGGCACATGGCAATGTCTGGTAGCTTTGTCTCCTGTCTCTTCACTTCATAAGGATTTCCTGGGGGTGTTTTCTTTGTGAAACTCCAAAGGTCTCTGGCTGTGTGTGCTCTAATACTTTTTCCAAAATGGTTCCCTCTTAAAAAGACTTCTGCTAGCAACCCCACCTTGAATGCATAGAGATGCATCTCCATGGAAACTACCCAATCAACAATTCCCACCGTCAATTAGGTGGGTCATATCTCCATGGAAACCACTTAATCAAAAGGATCCCAGCCAGCAATATTGAACAAGGCTTAAAGAACATGGCTTTTGGGGGGCACACAACAGTTCAAACCAGCACACATAGTATGCCAATCCTCAACCGACAGTATTCCTGAAAACCCTAAAAAACCTAATGCTCTAAGACTCTATAGAAGTTTTACTTATTAAGTTTCTTTTTCAGAAACTTAAAGCCTCCGGATTGTTCCTATGCAAGATAAGCCCTGAAAACTTAGAGGTACCAGTCTTCAAGGATATCACCCAGGTCCATTTCTCTACCCCATAATGTCAACACCCCTTTTCAATATGGAGTTAGAATGTCATTGTGCAATATCCCTGAAGATTGGGAGAATGATCAAACGAGTGGGAGGAGCTGTAGGAGAGAGGTCAAGATTTAGTCAGTGATCGTCACTGCTGAGTCATTGTGTAGATGTTTCTTTTTGGTTCCTAGTATATTGGAATAGCCAGAAGAAAATACCTGAAATTGTGGAACTGTAGCCCATACTATAACTTGAAATTTGCTTTATAACTCTTAGTCCAACTGGACTTTGAAATTTATTACTTTTCTTTATATATATTTCACAATTTAAAAATGTTAAAAAAAAAAAAAAGTGAGTGGTGATGACTTCTCTGAAGGTCTGCGCCCCATCGAAAAACATTCAAATTCAGATGAGATAAACCATAATGTCTGCCAAAGAAAACGAATTCATGGGCTGGCCTGAGCCAAAGGGCCTTGGTTTGCAATTCCTGCCCCAGTTACTAAGTATGGGGGAGGAAATTCTCACCTCCTGAGCAGACTCTATATGCTGGAGATTGTTCTGGGCACTTAGCGTGCACCATCACCCTTATTTTGGGGGGTAGTGGGGAGAGGGGTGCATGGGCCAGGACTCAAATCCAGGTCTCCCTCAAGGCAGGCGAGCAAACTACTCACTGCCACCTCTGATCCCCAGTGACCATGACGCCACTGTCCATAGACCCGTTCTACAGCTGAGGAGACTGAGGCTCTGAGCAGCGGCAGGACTTGCCCAGAGTCACAGAGTTAGGAAATAGTGAAGCCGGGCTTGGGCCCGGGGCCAACCTTCCGCTGAGGGTCGAGTGAAACGGAAGGACAGATGATACTCACTGTGAAGTGCTGTGCACACACTGGGTGTGGTTTTACTGGAAGATTTAGGGAGAAGGCCTGAGACAGCCAGGAGCCTCACTGGGGGTGAAGCGGCAGTAAGCAGAAATGGGGCAACAGACTGTGGTAGAAGTGGGGACCTCTCTATGCTGGCTCAGGAGAAGCTTTGGAAAGTCATAACTGGGGGTAGGGATGGGTGGGTGACACGGGGGCTGGTGGGGAGGGCTGAAAAGGTGTGGGCATGAGCGAGAGCAGGGGCGGCTCTGGAGGAAACGAGAAAACCCAGAGACAGAGCTGGTTGCAGGGAAACCAAGGAGCAATGCTGGGGATCAATGAGGCAGCAACAAAGTTGCTGATGAGGTGACAGTGGCTGGGGGTGAGTCCCTGGGCCGATGCCAGCTTCCTGTGGGCTCCCATTCCTTTGTCATAGCTCCTCCACGCGAACAGCACGTCTCCCCCATTGCTGACCCCCCCCCTCACCCCCCACAGTCTGTTGCCTCCGGCGGGCAGTCCGAGTGTCCTTCTGAACTGCAGAGCGACCCTGTGGCTCTCTGCAGAAAAGCCTCCCACAGTTTCCAGTTGCTCGTTGAACAAAATGCAGACTCAGGTCAGCCTGACCTGATCACCCTGTGGCCTCCTTACCGGCTGGTGTTTTTCTCGTCGATTTACTTCCTCGGTGGTTATCGCCCACCTCTCTCCGCTGAGCTCCGGGACTAAGTGCAGAGCTGTTTGGCAAACCCTTTGTCAAAGATGCCATCATTTGTGACCCTGACGCAAATATTTCTGACCATTCCTCTTGCAGTCTCTCTGTCTCTGTAAAAGGCAACCCCATCCCGACAGACTAAAAGCTTGGCTCTCTCTTTCTCTCACACCCCAGGCCTGGCCTATCACGTGGCAAGTCCTATTGGCTAAGCCTTCAAAATAGACTCAAAATCCAGTCCCTTCCCTTCCCCCCCACCCCTACTGCTGCCACCTGGCCCCCTGTGGTCTGGTTCTTTCACTGCAGCCAGATGGTCCTGGTAAAGTCGAAGTCAGATCATACATCCTTCCACTGCTCAGAACCCTCCCATAGCTTCTTCTCGTTCTAGGGAGAGTAAGAGGCAATGTCCTCCCGTGGCCTTTAAGGATCTGCACCATCTGCCTCTGTCTCCTTCACTCTCCCCTCCTCCCGCTCTCCCCTCACTTAGAGCTATGTAGACTTTAGGTGGTTTCTTGAAAACACCAAGGGCCTCAGGGCCTTTGCACCTGCTGGGTAGAATAGTCATCCCCAGATTTCTGCATGTCTCAGGTCTCTACTCAAAGGTCACCTCCTCCTGACACCCCCCCCCCCCATGGAAAATCACACATACACACCACTCCCCCTTCCCTTACTCTACTTTCTTTCTCTTCACTGCACTTAATCACCCTCTGACTAATGAAATGTTTAGTTATCTCTTTGTTTTTATCCAGCCCTCCCACCAGTCTGTAAATTCTGGAAGGGCAATGACTTTATCTCTTTTGTTCGCTGTTGTGCCCTCAACTCCTGGCACGGCGCCTGGCATGTGGTAGCCACCACTAACTTATTACCAAACGAATGCGTTCAGACTGTGGCTGTCTGAGCCCAACACGGTGGAAGCCTGGACGAGGATGGAAGCTGTAGATATGACTTCAGACAATGTTCTCAGTATTTTTTTAAAAATCCACTATTAATAAACCAACAAAGCAAGTCACAAAACAAATCCCATACCCACCTCCCCTTCCAGACCCATAGTTTCTGATTCACCACCCCTCAGGTAGGAACCTGCTGAGGGGACCTCTCTTCTTGTTGTCTGCCTGGCACCCACTGTCCCGTCTTCTAGACCACCTTTATTTTGCTTTGGAGACCACCCACCAATGTCTGTCCAGGGGGGTTGGGTGGACGGATTAACTTCTCACTCCAGAGGTGGCCTGTGGCTCAGACCAGGCCAATCAGACTGGCAGCAACTAGTTCCTGGGAGGGCATTTGGCACGTCCAGGCCAATCAGCGTGGTTCCCAGGATGTCTTCAGGAATTATTGTGAGTGACATTCTCTCTTTGCCGGATGGCTGCTAGGCTGTTTCATGGTGTCTGCTTTAAGCTTGATACTGATCAAAAGCAGGAGTTCTTTGCTTCATCCACTCAAATGACCAATTCCTGAGACATCAGGTTTCAAAGTGAGAAACATTGTTGCTAAGCATGAAGCAGGAGATCAGATGGCCTATCAGACTAAAAATCTCTCTCTTCCAAACTGCAGTAACTCTGATAGTTTTATAGTATCAAAAGATGGTCAGGGTGGTATGACAGTGGCTCAGTGGCAGAGCTCTTGCCTGCCATGCCGGAGATCCGGGTTCGATTCCTGGTGCCTACCCATGCAAAAAAAAAAGAAAAAAAGATGGCCAGTCTTTAGGATAATGAGTATAATGGCTCAAGATGATGAAGTTAGAGATAATCTAATTATCAGGCATGCATAGATTGATTAAATGCTGGCTCTGTCTAGTAAGATAGTTTTGAAATTGGGGAGGGTTAGTTCTGGAATGAACTTGCGCTGACTCAAGTTCCTTCATTAATAGACATTAGGTGCTGTCTTTGTGATCAGAAGACATTAAAAATGCAAAACAGGATAAGGAGTATAAGCAGGGCCAGTCATGAGGTTTTTATAATCACAAGACAAAGTTTATATTGTTTTACCATCATTAGCAGAGATGAAGGTAGCTGGGCTGCAGTTCAATAATTTCAGGTATTTCCTTTTGGTTATTTTACATATATTAGAAAGTAAGAAAACCATCTATATAATGATTCAGCAATCATAATTATTTGTTAATTCTTAAACTCTCAGTTACAAGCTGTTCGTAGCCATCTTGCCACAAGGAGGTAGAAGCTTGCCTTAGCATTGAATCAGCACAGACAGGAGCAGAGCCCAGAAAGAGAGAGAGAGAGAGAGAGAGAGAGAGAGAGAGAGAGAGAGAGAGAGATGCATGATGACTTCACTTGAGTTTCTGGATACAACCATACCTGAAGGCTTCCCTTCAGTTATCTGAGAATATTTTTAATTTTTTTCCTAAGTCAATTTGAGGTGGGTTTCTGTCACTTGCACCGGTGAATCATGACTAAAATAATAGCTCGAGCGGTTTCCTCACCCACAGGTGTTTGCATCCTAAGACAGAACTTAAGAGTTTGTCACGCTGACTCAAGTCAGGCTACTCCCTGTGCAAGGTCATTCCTCCATCTACACCTTTGTTCAAGCCATGTCCCTCCTAGAGGCCCTTCTGAATCCTGTCTGTCCTCCAGAACCCTTTCCTGGCCACGCCCACTAGGACCTCTGCCGCTGCTCCCTGCGCACCTGGCCGTAGAAGCCCCGGCAGAGGTCCCAGAAGACTCAGTCAATTATGCAGCTCTGCTACCCCCTGGCGGTAGACAGAATTTCACTGAAACTGTGGCTCACCATAAAATCCATCTCCGAGCGGCAAGCTCCCACTCCCCAGCCTGGGGTTACCTTGTATATTTGAACAGGCCCCCCGTATTTTTATTTGCGAAACTCGTCACCCTATCTCCACCTCTTGAAAGCGTTTTCATACCAGCTTAATGTTTAAAAAATTGTGGTAAACATAGGCATCATAACATTTTAACACTTTGAAGTGTACACATTCAATGGTGTTCATTGCATTCGAACACTTGGATGTTTAAGACCGACAAGCGTTTGGGGTATAGTTTGCGACCTGGGCGGGAGCAGGACGAAGACGGTAAATCTGCAGACCCACCTGTGACCAGTAGGTGTCAGTGTGGGACCAGAAGTAGCCAGAACTATGCGGTAGGGACGGCCGGGAGTTTTCAGACTGAAGAGTTGAATTGTAGAAAAATACAGCTCTAGGGTCTAAGCACCAGCAGATTCGAGAATCAAGAACAGTAAATGCCACACCCGAGCTCTGTGAAGGGGAGATCCCAGGGGGTAACTGATTCCAAAGGTGTTCACTTCTGTGTGGCAGAGTTCATTTGTTGTCAATCAACCTTCATTGGGCACCTACTGTGTACCACACATGATGCTAGGTGCTGTGGGTTCAGAGCGCCCAGAAAGACTTAGCACCTGCCTGGGAGGGATTCGAAAGCTGAAGCATCAACAAACAAATAAATGCACCAGAGACTGTGTTATCAAGGAAATGAACAGGATTGCATGATGGAGAATCTGAGGGGGCGATGTGAGGACTTAACCTTTGTGTTGAGATCTGAAGGATGAGAAAAGGGGGGCCACCCCTCTAGACTGAATCCAAGAGCCCTCCTTTTACTCTCCAGCTAAGGAAACTGAAATTCAAAGGGGAAAGTGGTTTCCGTGGCTGCACAACTCATCAGTCCCAGACCACAATCTGAAACCAGGTCTCCCCACTCTGAATGGGGCTTACTTACACACTTACTTATACACACGCTCAAACCTTACACACCCAGACATATGCATCCACATACTCATACAGTACACTCATATATTCCCCAATGTATACTCACTCACCCACTTGTTCACACTTACACATTCATCCATTATACTCGCACTCAAGCAATAGTCCACGGTCAGTCACATGCCCGCACACGCACAAAACTATATACTTATATATGCTCATACACACGCACACACACTCAAGCATTTACACAAACTCATCCTTTCAAATACTCAGAATGTCACCCGTACAGTTATGCATGTAAACTCAGTGTCACGTGCAGGCAGACTTACATTTACTTGTACACTCATATACTTACACATACATTCAAATATTCACACACAACTCACAGACTCAAACTTACACATATTCACACTTTTCCAGTCCTCACCTCGCCCACTAATAAACACATACTTCTCATAGTCACATTCACACATATAACATACATACTCAAACTTTTACATGCACTTTCCCATGCTCACACACTTTTTTACTTAAGCAGTAATGCACTTATACACACACTCAAATGTTCAAACATTCGCATATTTACATATACTCACACACTTGTGCTCACACACTCAAGCAGTTATACACATTCACACGCATGTATTTACACAACTCTGACGTTCATGGACACAGACTCAAATATTTGCACAGTTACGTAGTTGGTCATAAATCCTGCAGATGTGCCCAGCTGTCTAACCAGTCCTTGGTGTCCAAAAGGCATCTCCTCTATGCTCATTTCTGCACCGCCTGTGCCCTGGGGTCCCTGTGATGACCGCACGAGGAGAACCTGCCCAGGAAGGATCCCAAACTCTGCCTAGCACTGTACTTACTACATCTTCCCCAGAACTGTGTTCTCCCAGGGAGATAACCGAGGTGATTCCAGCATACACATAATGGACGTTTCTGAAGGAGAGGAAAGAGAAAAAGGCATAAAGAGTATTTGAAGAAATAATGGCTGAAAAGTGTACAAATCTGATGAAAAATGTTCATCTACACCACCAAGAAGCCTAACAAACTCCAAACTCTCCCCAGCCACCTCCCTGCTGGCCTCGGGGTCCTCTGAGAAAGCTCCTGGGTTCAGAGGGGAAAAAGCAGAAGTCAGGTCCAGGGGGCTTGGTCACAGTGGCTCTGTCCCCAGCTAAAGGGCAGGCATATGATCTGAAAAGTAAGGGGAGACAAAAGCAGAGGCGATAACCAGAATATCATAGAAAAATGGGGAGCACATTCATGATGTTGAAACCATAGCTTGCTGTCCCCCCAAGTGTGACAACTTTGTACAAATAAAGGAATCTTTTTAGGAGGTCTATTTTGGGAGACCAGAGGTCACAAATCTGATTGCTCATTGAACTAACTCATACCCAGAGACCCTTTTGTTTGGACTGAATGTTCTTTAAATTTGCATTTCAAAGTCTTTGGAGGGGGACCACTTCTGGAATGGTGGAGTAAAGACCACTGAAAATCCAAAAAGCAAAAATTCCAAAAAGCTGAGAACAGTGGTAAAAAATGTCAAAGTCTGCTTTCATTCAATATACTGGAAATTAATCAAAGGCTTTACAACAATCCAAGAAGTGTTTTACTCAAGAAAAAAGGGAATACCAGTAATAGTTGAACTTTGTGTCATTTTAACTTGCACTATTCCCATCGCCTTCTCCCCAGCTCCGTGGGAGCCTTGAAAACCAGCAACTCAGATAACAGAATGGGTTTGGAGCTCCCCAAAAAAGCCCCATCCCGCAGAGAGCTGTCAATATTTGAGCTGTCTGACAGTTCCTTGGAAAGCCCCCCTCGCAGAGCTTGTCTTTATTTGAACTTTCTCAGACCTCACTCAGTGTGAACAGTCTTTTCCCCAGGGATATTTGTCAAAAACAATCAGTGACAGTTCTAACGTCACAGCTGTCGGAGGCAGCATTAACAGATGGGGCAAAGAAGAAGCAAACCGAAAAACTTACAGGAAAAGCTGGGAATGAGATACGCATAGGGGGCTTTGAAAAAGCGCCAACATTTTCTTGGGAATCTAGAAGACCACACACACAGGCGAGACTGTGCACCTGCCCGGGAGAGACCTGAGAAGACCCTAAGTTCTCAACTCCTGCTGACTTAGAGCTACTGTGCAACAGGAAGTGAAGGGTAAGGTGGTGTTGCAAACTGCCTGCTGCAGCATTGAAAATATGCTCCAACACATCAATGGAGTGCCTTGGCCAAGTCTGGGAGACTTATTGTTTCAAGGCTTTTAAGGAAATCTTTACACAATCATTAATTGACCACTAAGTTAATCAAGCAGAGATTTTAGGGACAACGCATGACAAAGAACTCAAACTACAGAATTGGTTCAGGGCAGTCACTAAACAGACAAACAGCCACAGTGACAACAACAGCAAATAGTAACAAAAGCCCTAAGAAGAAGGAATCTGGTTCCCAGAATTGCTGCATCATGTGATTTTTTTTTTTTATATGCTGTATGGCAGGGTCACTTTTCATTCTTTTTACATGTGAGTAGTCCATTATTGTAGCACCATTTGTTGAATTTTTTTCTTTCTTTCTTCCTTTGTTTTTGTTTGTTTATTTGTTTGTTTGGGAAGTGCACGGACCAGGAATCGAACCAGGGTCTCCTGCATGGCAGGCGAAAATTCTACCACTGAATTACCCTCGCACCCCCTATTATGTGATTTTTTTCTTTTTTATGAAAGATAGCGTATATACAAAAAAGCAATAAATTTCAAAGCACAGCACAACAATTAGTTGTAAACAGATTTCAGAGTTTGGTATGGGTTACAATTCCACAATTTTAGGTTTTTACTTCTAGCTGCTCTAAGATGCTGGAAACTAAAAGAAATATCAATTTAATGATTCAGCGATCATATTCATTTGCTAAATCCTATCTTCTCTGTATAATTCCACCATCAACTCTGATCTTTCTATCCCACTCTTTGGGGGAGTTTGGGCTATGCCCATTCTAACTTTTTCATATTGAAAGGGTGTGTCCCTAATATGGGGAAGGGAGATGGAACTAGCTGATGTTCTGGAGAGGCTGGGCCCTCTAGGTTTCAGGACTTATCTGGTCCAGGAATCCATGTGGAGGTTGTAGGTTTCTGGAAAATTACTCTAGTGCATGGAACCTTTGTGGAATCTTATATATTTCCCTAGGTGTTCTTTAGGATTGGCTGGAATGGTCCTGGTTGGGGGTTGGCAAGTTATAATAAGTAGCAAGGTCTAACTGAAGCTTGCATAAGAGCAACCTCCAGAGTAGCCTCTAGCCTCTATTTGGACGCTGTCTGCCACTGATACCTTATTTGTTACACCTTTTTCCCCTTTTTGGTCAGGATGGCATTGTTGATCCCACATGTCAGGGCTGGATTCATCCCTGGGAGTCATCTCCCACGTCGCCAGGGAGATTTTGACCCTTGGTTGTTACCTATCATATGATTTTAAATCCTCAATTTTCAACAAAATTACAAGACACCAAAGAAACAGAAAGTATGGCCCATACACAGAAAAACAAGCAGCCAGTAGAAACTCTCCCAGGGGAAAGCCAAATGTTAAACTTCTTAGACAAAGATGTTACATCAGCTATTTAAAATATTTTCGAAAAACCAAAGGAAACCATGTCTAAAGAACTAAAGGAAAATATGAAACAAATGTCTCAACAAACAGAGAATTATCGATAAACAAGTATAAAGTATTAAAAGAACAACCAAATAGAAGTTGTGGAATTGTGAAGTATACTAACTGAAATTAAAAATGCACTAGCAGGGTTCAACAGTAGATTTGAGCTGAAAACAGAAAAAATCGGCTAACTTGAAGATAGGTTGGTTGAGGTTATCCAGTCTGAGGAACAGAAAGAATAAAGAATGAAGAAAATTGAACAGAGGTTTAGAGACCCATGGGACACCATCAAGCAGACAACACACACATAATGGAAATCACAGAAAGAGAGAGAAGAGGGAAGGGGCATGTTTTTGTTTGCTAAAGCTGCTAGAATGCAATATACCAGAAATGGGCTGGCTTTATCAATGGTGATTTATTAGTTTATAAATTTACAGTTCTAAGAACCGTATGAAAATGTCCAAAGTAAGGCCTCAAGAGGAAGATACCTTCTCTGAAGAAGGGCTGCTGGCATCCAGGGCTCCTCTGCACGTGGGAAGGCACATGGTGACATCTGCTGGTCCTTCTCTCCTGGTTCTGGCTTCAGTGGCTCTCTTAGTTCCTGTGTGTCCCTCTTAGCAGATCTGGGGCATTTCTCTCTCTGAGCTCTCTGGTCTTTTATCCATTTTACAAAGAACTCCAGTAAAGGATGAAGACCCACTTTGAATGGACTGGGTCACATCTCAATTGAAATAGCCTAAGCTAAAGGTCCCACCCACAGCAGGTCTGCTCCCACAAGAATGGATTAGAAGAACATGGCCTTTTCTGGGGTACATAACAGTTTCAAACCAGCACAGGGCAGAAAGGATAATTGAAGAAATAATGGCCAAAAACTTGTCAAATACAATTTTAAAAACATCAATCTAAACAACCAAGAAGCTCAATAAACACTAGGCAGGATAACCTCAAAGAAATCGCAGATACATCATAATCAAACTTTTGAGAGCGGAAGACAAAAGGAGAGACTTGAAAACAGCAAGAGTGAAGCAACTCATCACATTCAAGGGATAATAAACCAATTTCGCATAATAAACCATGGAGGCCAGAAAGCAATGGGATGACATATTTAAAAGACTGAAAGTAAAAGATTAGCAAATAAGAATTCATTTCTAGCAAAACCATCCTTCAGAAACAGGACAAATTAAGAAATTCCCAGAAAAGCAAAATTTGACAGAATTCATTGCTAGCAACAGACCTGTCCTTTAAGAAATACAAAAAGTCACCTTTCAGGCTGAAATGAAAGAACATTAAACAGCAACTCAAATCCACATGAAGAAATAAAGGTAGCCAGTATAGGTAACTACATAGGTAAATATAAAAAATCATATCAATATATCTTTTTTGTTTACAACTCTTTTTTCTCCTATATAATTTAAAGACAACTATATAAAGCAACAATTGTAAAACTGTGTTGATGGGCTTATAATGTATATAGTTAATAATATAATTATAATAATAATGTTTCATTACTTGTAATAAAGGAACCACAGTAATGGAAAATGTTAATAATAGGGGAAACTTTGTAGGTGGGGGAGGTATTATAGAAACTCTGTAAACCTACAACTACTGTAATAAAAAAAGAACACTCTTCCAAAAAGATGCAATTTGCATGACAATAAAAGCACAAAGGAGGGAGGGTTCAAAGCTTTATAGGAGCAAAATTTTTTTGTATATTATTGGAATTAAGTTGGTATTAATCAGAAATAGATTGTTATAGTTTTAAGATGTTAATTGTAGTCCCCAAAGCAACCACTAAGAAAATAAATCTTAAAAGCAACAAGGGAACTAAAATGGCATGTTACAGAATATCTCTTTAATGAAAAAGCAAGCAAAGTAGAAGAATAGTGGAACAAAAAAGACAAACTTAATGCATATAGAAAACAGCAAAATGCCAGACATAAATCACATCCAGTCAGTAATTACTTCAAATGTAAATAGATTAAAAACTCCAGTCAAAAGGCAGAGATTGGCAGAAGGGTAATTAAAAAACCACTCAAGACTCAAAGACACAAATGGATTGAAAGCAAAAGGAACAGTAACCAAAAAAAATACCAGACAAAATAGATTCTAAGACAAAAATTGTTACTAGAGACAAAGAAGGACATTTTATAATGATAAAAGTGTCACTCTAGCAAGAAGACCTAAGAATTATTACATGTATGCACCTCACAACAGAGCCCAGATCCCATAAAGTCTTTGGAGCAGGGGGAGTTCACAGCAAGTTTCTCTATTTTCACTTAACCCCTTATCTAGGATTTCCAGATAAGTAGAGGACACATGTTAAATTTAAATTTCACTTAAACAATACATAATATTTTAGTGTATGATCTGTGCAATATTTAAGACATATTTGTGCTAGAAATTTATTCATTATTTATCCTGAAATTCACATTTAACCAAGCATCCTGTATTTTAATTTGCTAAATCTGGCAACTCTACCATGAAAACATTTATATATTATTTGCCCAGCCCCTGAAGATGTTTCAGTTTATAACCATAGAAAGCACGCTGTTAAGCAAAAAGACTCGAATTTCCTTCTAACATTGAAAGCTGGTTGAATTTAGAATTTGGATTCTTTTGGCCACCAGAGGGCAGCACTTCTTAAAGCTGCTGAATCTTGTTTTAACAGCAGAGATTTAATTAAGAGAAATCCTTCCTTCCACAAGTATTTATTGAACACCTACTATGTGTGGAGTCCTGTGCTAGGTGCCAGAGTGATACAATGAAGTATAAATGAGGTATAAAACACATCTTCTGCCCTTCTGGAGACTAAAACTTGTACTTGCAGAGATATGACTTTAGAAGTATGAAAAATTGTGCCCCAGAACCACCTGGGAACTTGTTAAACCTACAGATCCCCACTCCCATCTTAACCTCTCACTGAATCAGACCTCTAGGAATTTCAATTTTTAACAAACTGAAAGGTGAGTCCCATGCATCCCACTAAGCTCTGGAAGCTCCTCAGAAGACCAGAATCCAGGCCAAGCTTCCCCCGAGCTTGGGAATCTCCTCTGTGGTGCCTGGCTGGCTGTCCTTTAGCTTCTGTTTTCACATCTCCAAGGACAAGGCACTATCTATGCAGAGAGAATTAACCATAAAGCAATGCTTCCCTGCAGGGGGTTGGAATCCAACTCCAGGCCACTCTGAGCTGGAGCACCATAGCTGCCCAGAATCTTCCTTCTATCAGGGGCATCCCTTTTCCAGGCCAAACACCCTAGTTTCTTCCTTTCCTTCTGCAGTTTCGCTCAAGTCAGCCTGTCCAGGTCCCTTGCTCTTGAGCTCGGGGAAGGAAGCAAGCAGGTGAAGACACTGACCCCATGGGTGGTACTGATACCGATCAAAAGTGGTAAGTTCTCTGCCCAATGTGGTCAAATGACCAATTCCTGAGACACCAAGTTTCCAAGAGAAAAAATGTTTACTGCAAAGTGCGAAGCAGATCCGACAGCCCGTCGGCGTATAAATCTGTCTCCCTGAATTGCAGTAACTCTGATAGTTTTATAGTATCAAAAGATGGGCAGGTTTTAGGATAATGAGCACAATGGCTGGAGATGACCTAATTATTGAGTGTGTACAGATTGATTACATGCTTAGTAAGAGAATGGCAACCTTAATATGGTGATGGCATGATTTTTAGGTATAGGTCATTATAGGTTAAAGTTTAAGCTACTGTGCATGTCAAGTGGGCCAATTTGGGTTAAATCCAGCTTCATACAGCAAGATAGTTTTGGAACTGGGATGGGTTAATTCTGGGCTGACTCAAAGCCCTTCATTAATAAGCATTAGAAGCTGTCTTTAGTGATCACAAGACTCTATGAAAACCAGCATAAAGGGTATAAACGCGGGTCAGTTACAAGGTTTTTGCAATGACAGGATAAAGGCTGTATGGTTAGACAGTCATTGTCAAAAACCAAGGCAACCAAAGCTATAGGCAGAGCCCCCAGTCTTGGGGTTTGTTCATATGAAACTTAACCCCGCAAAGGATAGGTCAAGTCTACTTAAAATTTAGGCCTAAGAGTCACCCCCAAGAGAGCCTCTTTTGTTGCTCAGATGTGGCCTCTCTCTCCAGCCAACACAATGAGCAGTCTCACCACCCTACCCCTCTCTACGTGGGACATGACTCCCAGGGGTGTGGACCTTCCTGGCAATGTGGGACAGAGAACTTGGAATGAACAGAGACTCAGCATCAAGGGATTGAGAAAAACACTAGAATGAGCTGAGATTTAGCATCAAGGGATTGAGAAAACCTTCTCGACCAAAAGGGGGAAGAGGGAAATGAGACAAAGTGTCAATGGCTGAGAGATTCCAAACAGAGTCGAGAGGTTATCCTGGAGGTTATTCTTATGCATCAAGTAGATATCATCTTGTTATTCAAGATGTAATGGAGAGGCTGGAGGGAACTGCCTGAAAATGTAGAGCTGTGTTCCAGTAGCCATGTTTCTTGAGGATGATCGAATAATGATACAGCTGTCACAATGTGACTGTGTGATTGTGAAAACCTTGTGTCTGATGCTCCTTTTATCTACCTTGTCAACAAAGGAGTAGAACATATGGAAGAAAAATAAATAATAGGGGAAACAAGTTTTAAAATAAATTTAGTTTGAAATGCTAGTGATCAATGAAAGCAAGGGGTAAGGGGTATGGTAGGTATAATTTTTTTTTTCTTTCCTGTGTTCATTTTATTTCTTTTTCTATCATCTTTTTATTTCTTTTTCTGAATTAATGCAAATGTTCTAAGAAATGATGAATATGCAACTATGTGATGATATTGTGAATTACTGATTATGTATGTTGTTTTATTTTGTTTCTTTATTTTTTAAATTAATAAATAAATTTTAAAAAACCAAGGGAACTGGATTGCAGTTCCGCAATTTCAGGTATGTCCCTCTGGCTACTCTAATACATCAGAAAGCAAAAAAGAAATATCTATGTAATAATTCAATAATCGTAATCATTTGTTAAATCCTAACTTCCTGGTTACAGCATGAGGACACACAGACCATAATTCCAGCCCATCCCAGACCCCAACTTTGGCCCCAGTTTCCTATTCAATTATCGAACCTTTATTAGTCACCCCTCGGGGACTCCAGTGGTGGTGAAGACAGACCCAGCTGTCTCCTGCCTTTGCAGAACCCCCATCCATCGAAGGAAATGAGGAGTGACCCATGGTCTGCTGACAGGGGAGGGGATGGACCCTACCTGTGAGCTTCAGAAGAAATTTGTCAGGATTTTGTGAGAGAGAGAGTTTTAAGGTGTCAGCCACCTTGCACTATCTTCCTTGCTGCACTTCCCCCTGTTTCTGTTCTCCCTACCCTATGATTGCCCTTCAGATTCAAGAGGAGGATGTTAAAGGTGGAAGAAGACGGGGAAGGCACAGGAATGAGGGAGTATTATGGTCAGGTTCATGTATCAACTTGACCAGGTGGTGGTGCCAGTTTGTCTGATTGGGCAAGTGCTGGCCTATCTGTGGCTTTGGGACATTTCATAAAATTAAATCATGATCACGTCAGCTGCATCCACATCTGATTGCATGTGTAATCAGCAAGGGGAGTGTCTTCTGCACTGAGTGACACTTAATCTAATTACTGGAAGCCTTTTAAGGAGGATTCAAAAGAGATAGCCTCTCTTCCTGCTTTGGCCGGTGAGTCTCTCCTGTGGAGTTCGTCCAGACCCTCCATCGGAGTTGTCAGCTTCACAGCCTGCCCTGCGGATTTTGGACTCTACATTCCCACAGTTATGTGAGACACTTTTATAAATTTTATATCTACAGATATTTCCTGCTGATTCTGTTTCTCTAGAGAACCCTAGCTAATACAGGGAGTGTTCCGCCTTCAGTTTTTACCCCTAAGTAAACCCTCCAGTCTGTTCCCTGTCCAAATATACATGAAGCTCTCTCCATGAAAAATTCAGTGGGATAAATTTTTCTCCCTTTGTACATGCAAATGTGTATGTGTGTGTGTTCTGGTGTGTGTACCAGGAAGCTACACTGGAATTTTCTACTGAGTCACCAAGATAAGAGAGATAAAACATTCCAGACCAAGGTGCAAATTTTCAAGAGAAATCAACAGAAACCAGTTACAAGACCCCAAAACTTCTTACCTGCATCAAGTGCCTAATGATCTAGTTGTTAGAGATTAAAGAAATTTATTAAGGAAATTTCTTTGGGGAGAATAGAACTTTGATTCTCCCCAGCCCCATTCCACCCAGGGGAGGAGCTGAGGGTGCTTCCACCTAAGGCCGAGTGAGGACACCTTAAAAGGACTATTTTGAAGCTGGGCATGGGATCCCTGCTAGGTGGGGGACACCTGCCCTGTCTCTCACTCCCACCTCAGCCATCTAAAGGACCAGAGAGAGAAAAGCCTGCGAGAAGAGGCTGAGCTGGGAGTCTCACTCCCCAAAGTTGTGAGAGCAATGAGCAAACATGGTAGAGATTCCCATAGACCAGATGTGAGGGGCAATATGATGCCAGCAAGAGGATCTCTGTGGCCTGGGTCCCAGAGGTTGTGGAAAGGAAGAATAAAAACAGGAACTGAATCACCAGCAGGAGATAAATGTGTTACCCACATCGAAAGAGGCAAAATGGGACATTCTCAGTGGGGTTTCCAATGAATCTGTCCTGTATAGGGCCAATCAGTTCTGCTCCCTTATATCTCTTCCCTCTTCCACCGCTTCCTCCACACCTGGGGTTGGAAACAAGAGTTAGCAAGGTGGGGAAGAGGTTTAAGCTTTAGGGTGGGGAAAGAATAAGAAGGACCCACTCACGCTCCCGTAGGGAGATGGGGGGCATCTGTGACTTTAAATAAAGTCGGAAGCTTTGGCTGTTTCCCGGACTGGACATTCTAAATTCTGACCTGAGATTGCTTGGCAACCTAAAATGAATATAGAACTTTTTATCACCTGGGAATGAGCAGAAAAACCATGGGAATGTCTTGTCTTCAGCTGGTGGGGTGCTGTCATGGTTCGTTTTCAGATTATTTTTTTAACCCCCTTAGAATCTCCAGAAATGTTTTTTAAAAGATCAGGTCTGCTGTTGTTTTATTTTGTTTTTTCCTCTCTCTAAACATACCTGAGAAAGGGTAGAAGCCATCCTATTCGTACTTCAAATGCGGGGCTGGGGGCCACCCTGCGCAGGCCCCACCCCGTGTGGAGATGGGGTGGCCCCTCGCCCAGGCCAGCCCTGGCCCCAGCTTCCTACTGACTGCAGTTAAAGACTTAATTTAAAATCCTCATTGTAGGGCCCCCTTCAAACGCAATTATTACAACATTCTAATAAAAGCTCATTTAACTCCCAAAACAAAACAAAAATCCCTGGTTGAGTTTTTAACCAGGGATGGGGGTAAAGCTTCTTCCACTGAATCCATTTTAGAGACTAAGAGACAAAATATACTTTTGCAGTTACACTCCATGAAATATTGCTCAATCTTAACATTTGTTACTGGTGTTTTGTGGCAGGGAATGGAGGGGATGCTGTAACCAGGAAATTAAGAATTAACAAATGACTATAAATAACAGATCATTATATAGATTTTTTTTCTATATGGTAGAAGAGACAGAAGTTAATACCTGGAATTACTGAAACTCAACTAGTCTCACCCTTGTCTGTACTTACTATTGTAATGGTTCTTAAAGCCTGGTCTCAGCCCTCTATATATTTACTACTGTAATGGTAACAACCCCATTCCCCTTTGTTTGAATCTATAAAATCCCTGAATTCCTTGGACTCAAGGAGATAGATTTTGGGGCCATAGGAGACAGATTTTGGGGCCCTAGGCCATCTGATCTCCTGTTTTGCATGTAACATTAAACTCACTCTCTCTTTGAAATCCCAGTGTCGTGGATTGGCTGTTATGCACACTGGGCAGAGAACCCACTGCTTTTGTCCAGAATCAATTCGGCAACCCAGATGGGGCAGAGGGTCGTAAGGAGTCACGTGCCCAAGCTTGTCGGAGCCCTGGCAGGACAGTAAGCATGGTTATTGGCTCTTTTTAGTCTAGAGGTTCAACAGCTGGGTTCTCTCTATTCTGCCAGCACTCAGACCTTCAGCGCCTTAAAAATCTTCAAAAAGAGAAGCAGTTTCCAGTTCCTGGTCTAGACGTCTGACTGGGTGACTGGGTGTTCGAGGTGAAAGTGGACTGGGAAGTTAGTACCGAGGTTCTAGTCCCCTGGACTTGAGTTTTATGACCTTGGATTCTGCTTCTGGAATGATCCTCCCTGCTCTGACCTCTGCACCTTTCTGTTTTCCGAGTATCATTCTGTACAGGACTTGAGGGTGTGACCTGAGTTTGCATATTGAGTATAATCCTGGGAAAGAAGTACTGCAATAATTAATTGGTATTTAATGAAATTAAATGTCTAATAGCAATTTAATTGTTCATTGGTGTGTCACTTAACGTAATTGTTTAAGGCCTGTTTGTTACTTGGTTTAGTTATTAGTTGATGCGTTACTTAAATATATAAGTAAGTCTTGTTCTGTATGAATTGTTAGTTGGTTTGTTGTTGCATTTGCATTGTTCAAGTGTTCCTAGTTGGTTCCTGATTACTGAAATTCTTTAGAATGGGAAATTCTAATTCTGGTAGCATTCCTAAATGTAGCCCTTTGGGCTGTATTTTGAAAAGTTGGACCGAGTTTAGTTATGAGCTTGTAGTTTATTTCTATAACATGACTTGGCCTCAATATGATTTAGAATCAGGAGAGAAATGGCCTGACATTGACTTTTTAGAAAAGAACACTGTATTAAAGCTGTAAGTAAGAGCAGAAATGGAATTAGACAAAGTATGTTCAATCTTTTATTTGTCTATCCCAGAAATCTATGCTGATGAGAAAATGTAAAATTTTGTCTATAAAGATTAGCGGAGAAAAGAAAAATGTTCTCTTTGATTTAAATCTGGAGGATCTACTAGAACTTATATTAACTGCTTCATCTGCTCCACCTCTACCCTATAACCAAGAGGCCAATAGATCAGGAAAGGAAGAAGTCCAAATTAGGCTAATATTCAATTATTAGCCTAATTCAATTGCAGAAAAGGATGAAAATGTAGTATTCAAATTAGTGAGTTTTATGTTTCTGAGGTTTTTTTGTGTGTCTAACTTTCTATTTATGTTTGTTGTGCAATGAATATATTCCCACCTCTGGATGCTAACACCAAATTGGCAAACAAAAATTCTTAAAAGAACTCTGTTTGAATTGCCTAAGGATAAATAAGTGTACGTGCACAAACACACACACATGTACACATAAATTAGTACTCCTGGTGTCTCAAAAAGAAAAAAAGAAAAAACCCTCTAGGCACCAGAGTTCAAAGCCTTAGTTTTGTAATTACTGTAAGCAAACCTGGACATTAGAAAGGAGCCATCCTTGAACTTTCTCTAAGGCAGCAGAGGGCTGCCAGAGGGCTGCATCGGGAACTGGGAAAGACTTTTCCAATTGTCTTGGCCGCAGCTTTAGGTAAATTAGATCTAAAAATTGGAAACAATTTAAAGAAGGGCACAGACAAACCCCAACCAAAACCATTTCAGCCAATCCTAAAGAACACCTAGGGTAATATATAAGATTCTACAAAGGTTCCATGCACTAGAGTAACTTTCCAGAAACCTACAACCTCCAGATGGGTCCCTGGTCCAGATAAGTCCTGAAACCTAGAGGGTTCAGCCTCTCCAGAACATCAGCTAGTTCCATCTCCCTACCCCATATTATCGACAGCCCCTTTCAACATGAAAAAGTTAGAATGGCCATAGCCCAAAGGCCCCTAAAGAGAGGGATAGAAAGATCAAAGATAATGGTGGAGTTATACAGGGAAGGTAGCATTTAATACACGAATATAATTGCTGAATCATTAAATTGATATTTCTTTTAGTCTCCGGTATCTTAGAGCAGCTAGAAGTAAAAACCTAAAATTGTAGACTTGTAACCCATACCAAACTCTGAAATCTGTTTACAACTAATTGTGGTGCTGTGCTTTGAAATTTATTGCTTTTTTTGTATATATGTTATTTTTCACAAAAAAGAAAAAAAACGATGATGAAGATAAAAAAAATATTTATTCCTTCTAGCCTTCTATATTCTGGAGCAGCTGGAAGGAAAAATCTGAGATGGTGGAATGGTAGCCCATGACAAACTCTGGGATCTGTCCTGCAACTACTTGTTGAAGAGTGCTTTGGAAACTGACTTTTTTCTGCCTTTGCTTTATATATATATATATATATGTTAACTATACAATTTAAAAAAAAGTTAAAAAAATAAGAAAGGCATAGAAACTCTAATAGAAAGACTCAGGCCACCTTAGGATCTTAAATCCTACCACCCTCATTTAAAACTTTTAAACCAGGCCTCATTCTTTCTGTCTCACCTTTCCCTATTCTCAGGGCCTAACCAGCTAAGGCAGGTTTGGGGGAAGAGCTGGGTGCAGACAGATGGGGAGGTGTGGGCTTAATTTAGAATTTTTTTCACTGGACCTGGAGACTAGAAATGATAGGCACAGAGGAAATGTGGAATAGGCCATATTTATTCTGAGAGAATTCCCTAGTGAAAATTTTTCTTCCAATAATACCTTTGCAAAGGTAACTGCTATAAATAAATCATTAATAAAATATAAATAACCTTGGGACAAGGGTTATTGAATAAGATCTAATTGCCAAATTTCAATAAAGGAGAGGAAATGTCCCTGAGAGCTATGGGGAAGTTTTCTTTGATTTAAACGTAGGACAAATGAAACAATTGTACATTTTTCAGAGTTTGATACTTTTGAGGTTGTTCATAATTTTAGGATATTATGAAAAAATAAGATTTTCTTTTAATGTCTAATAGAAAAAGTAACATTATATCTATTAGATCTTTAAGATCTTTTGTATGGGGTGGGCCACGGAGGCTCAGCAGGTAGAGTTCTCACCTGCCACGTTGGAGACCAGGGTTCGATTCCAGTGCCTGCCCATGCCCCCCAAAAAGAGATCTTTTGTGTGGTAATTTAAAAATGCTAATTTAAAAACCATTTCTGTTGTGGCCCTTGAGCTGCCTTTGAGCAAAGATTGCTTTTTACTTGGGAAAGCACTTTAAAGGGCCATTCTATTATACAAGATAAAGCCAAATCTCTCTTCCACAGGAAACCCTGGCTCCAGAGGACTAAACTGCTTTACATTCATTCATCAGCAAATGTTTATGATTCACTTCCAAGTGCAATGCACCCTGTCAGTGCTGATGAATGAATATAAAGGGTGGATTTCTGCAAGAGCAGGGAAGGGACATTTTGGAAGGATTTATTGAGCTGTTCCTTGGATTTACTCGCTCTGGTTGCGGCATGGCCTGAGAAGCGGGGATTCCTAAACTCTGAGAAGAGAAATAGGGGATTCCAAAGACAGCATCTTGCCCTAAAATGGGATGCTGAGGGCTAAGCAGAGAACATCCAGAGGGGACTCCCCAGGGAAGGGACATGGCCAGTGCAAGGCTTGGCTCAGAGGTATCTGCTGCTGGGTTTCAGTTTTCCTCTTGCTTTCAGCAAAGTTGTGTAAGCCTGGACTTGGTTTACTTGGAAGAATTAAGGGGGAAAGTGGGGGCAATGTGAGAAGGCTAGGAAGCCACTAGCAGGGAACCCAAGAGCAGCGGATCAGAGAGAGGTGCTGAGTGAAGTGGGCAGGCAATTGATCATGGAAACTGAGACCCTTCTGAAAGGGAGAAGAGGCATTATTAATAATTGCACTGGGCAACAGGCTCCCACAGGTATATGACTAATTTAGTAGTGGGGGTGGGGTGGGGGATGGAGGGGACCCCCAGGACCTCTTCAGGGGAGGGGGCCTGGTGTTTCCTGTATCCTTGAAGGGTGTTAGACTTGGCGGTTAAGAGTTTGCTCTGTGGAGCCATACTTCCTGGGTTCAAATTCCAGCTCTGCTGCTTATGGCCTCAGCCTAGTTATTTAATATTTCTGAACCTCAATGGCGCTCGTCTGCAAAGTGAGAATGTGTGAGGAATAAATGAGTTAGTGTTTTCCAGTGCTGAGAGTCCTCCTTGAATGTGATAAACGCTATGTGAATGTTGGTTGAGTAAATAAATGGACTGAGTTACCAAAATCTGTGTCATGGTTCTCCAGAGAAAGAATCAATAGCATATATACATATACATATACATATATATACATATATATATATATATATATGGGTATATATATATATATACCCATGTACGTATGCCTGTATGTGAGAGATTATTTTAAGAAACTGACTCACGTGACTGCAGAGGCTGGCACATCTAAGTTCTGTGGGGTAGGCTGTAGGCTGGAAACCCAGGAAAAGGTTGCTGCTGTGTGAATGGAAGATGGAGAAACCTTCTGGTCCCAAATGAGGATGAAGGGAGGTACATTCAATGCCCCTAAACTCTCCTCCTGAGTCCTGGCCTTGCCCCGACCTGCCGAGAGAAGAGGGACCAGCATCAAATCAAAGACTGATTTGCTTTTTTCTCAGTGTCTTTTCCCTTTTCTTCCGGGTAGCTGTCAGGCCAAGCAGAGGTCATTCCATTTTTGTTTTTCTCTAATCTGCTTCCAGCCCAGGGGCAGAGTGAGTGCAGCAGCCTAAAAATACCGTGAGCCGCCAGGTTAGATCACATCAGCTCCTGGCCAGAGGGACCGCCTGTCCTTCTGCTCCAGCACTCTGCTCTTGGGCTTCACTCACTGGCAGCCCTTGGCTCCCGCCTCCCACCCCCCCAAAGACTGGGGTTGGGGTTTGGAGGAACAGAGCCTGAGATCTAGGGCTCGGGAATGGGGGTCAGCTGAGGGGGGCTGAGATGCAGTCGGAGGCCTCAGGTTCCTGGGGTGGACAGTCCCTGAGAGGGCAGCTTGCCCAGCCCTCCCTTTTACATAAAGGGGAACACAAAGCCCCAGAAAAGGGATGCCTTGTGGTTGTCCAAACTGAACTGCCGTCCCCCAACCCCAAACCGCATTCAAATCTCTCATCTCCCAGAAAACCTTCAAAGGACTAGGAGGAGAAAAGGCCCTGGGCTGGAGGTCCGAAGTCCTGAGGAGAGCTGACCAATCACTTCTCTCAGGGCCTCGGTTTCTTCAGGTGCTAAATTAGGGGTAGGGCCATAGGACTGGATCTTTTCCAGCAGTGTTTTGTAGCCCTTCGGGATTCTGCAAAGATATGAGGGAGAGTGGCAAGAAAACTGGAGCTAGGGAGGCCCCAGGACCCCATCTCCATACACCTAAAGCTCTTCTGCTTTCATTTATTTTCTGTTCTAGAAATCCTTATAAGGTTTCATCTGAAAAATAATTCTACTGCTTGAAATCCACTGGTTTCAAGGATGTGAAGTTTCCCTCTGCCTCAGATATACTTTATATTTTTTATACTTTATACTTTATGATCCGTCCACCCTAAACAACTTGCAGTTCCTGACCAGGCCAGCTCACCTCCAGGCTTTCACACATGATCCCTGTTCTTCTCCACCCCCATTCACCTGTCACTTGGAAAACTCCAACTCATCTTTTAAGTCACAGGTTATACTTCCTCCTGGAAAGCTTCCAGTCCTGCCCCAGACTGCAGGACTTTTTTTTTTTTCTGCAAAAAAAGACTGCCAGGGAGAAAATCAATTAATGTAATACACCATATCAACAAATCAAAGCAGAAAAATCACATGATCATCTCAATTGATGCAGAGAAGGCATTTGACAAGATTCAACATCCTTTCCTGCTGAAAACACTTCAAAAGATAGGAATACAAGGGAACTTCCTTAAAATGATAGAGGGAATATATGAAAAACCCACAGCTAATATCATCCTCAATGGGGAAAAATTGAAAACTTTCCCCCTAAGATCAGGAACAAGACAAGGATGTCCACTATCACCACTATTATTCAACATTGTGTTGGAAGTTCTAGCCAGAGCAATTAGGCAAGAAAAAGAAATACAAGGCATCAAAATTGGAAAGGAAGAAGTAAAACTATCACTGTTTGCAGACGATATGATACTATATGTAGAAAACCCAGAAAAATCCACAACAAAATTACTAGAGCTAATAAATGAGTACAGCAAAGTAGCAGGCTACAAGATCAACATTCAAAAATCTGTAGCTTTTCTATACACTAGTAATGAACAAGCTGAGGCAGAAATCAAGAAACGAATCCCATTTACAATCGCAACTAAAAGAATAAAATACCTAGGAATAAATTTAACCAAAGAGACAAAAAACCTATATAAAGAAAACTACAAAAAACTGTTAAAAGAAATCACAGAAGACCTAAATAGATGGAAGGGCATACCGTGTTCATGGATTGGAAGACTAAATATAGTTAAGATGTCAATCCTACCTAAATTGATTTACAGATTCAATGCAATACCAATCAAAATCCCAACAACTTATTTTTCAGAAATAGAAAAACCAATAAGCAAATTTATCTGGAAGGGCAGGGTACCCCGAATTGCTAAAAACAACTTGAGGAAAAAAAACGAAGCTGGAGGTCTCGCGCTGCCTGACTTTAAGGCATATTATGAAGCCACAGTGGTCAAAACAGCATGGTATTGGCATAAAGATAGATATATCGACCAATGGAATCGAATAGAGTGCTCAGATATAGACCCTCTCATCTATGGACATTTGATTTTTGATAAGGCAGTCAAGCCAACTCACCTGGGACAGAACAGTCTCTTCAATAAATGGTGCCTAGAGAACTGGATATCCATATGCAAAAGAATGAAAGAAGACCCATCTCTCACACCCTATACAAAAGTTAACTCAAAATGGATCAAAGATCTAAACATTAGGTCTAAGACCATAAAACAGTTAGAGGAAAATGTTGGGAGATATCTTATGGATCTTACAACTGGAGGTGGTTTTATGGACCTTAAACCTAAAGCAAGAACACTGAAGAAGGAAATAAATAAATGGGAGCTCCTCAAAATTAAACACTTTTGTGCATCAGAGAACTTCATCAAGAAAGTAGAAAGACAGCCTACACAATGGGAGACAATATTTGGAAATGACATATCAGATAAAGGTCTAGTATCCAGAATTTATAAAGAGATTATTCAACTCAACAACAAAAAGACAGCCAACCCAATTACAAAATGGGAAAAAGACTTAAACAGACACCTACCAGAAGAAGAAATACGGATGGCCAAGAGGCACATGAAGAGATGCTCAATGTCCCTGGCCATTAGAGAAATGCAAATCAAAACCACAATGAGATATCATCTCACACCCACCAGAATGGCCATTATCAACAAAACAGAAAATGACAAGTGCTGGAGAGGATGCGGTGAAAGAGGCACACTTATTCACTGTTGGTGGGAATGTCAAAGGGTGCAACCACTGTGGAAGGCAGTTTGGCGGTTCCTCAAAAAGCTGAATATAGAATTGCCATACGACCCAGCAATACCATTGCTAGGTATCTACTCAAAGGACTTAAGGGCAAAGACACAAACGGACATTTGCACACCAATGTTTATAGCAGCGTTATTTACAATTGCAAAGAGATGGAAACAGCCAAAATCTCCATCAACAGAAGAGTGGCTAAACAAACTGTGGTATATACATACGATGGAATATTATGCAGCTTTAAGACAAGATAAACTTATGAACCATGTAATGACATGGATGGACCTAGAGAATATTATGCTGAGTGAATCCAGCCAAAAACTAAAGGACAAATACTGTATGGTCCCACTGTTGTGAACGGACATTCGAGAATAAACTTGAAATATGTCATTGGTAACAGAGTTCAGCAGGAGTTAGAAACAGGGTAAGACAATGGGTAATTGAAGCTGAAGGGATACAGACTGTGCAACAGGACTAGATACAAAAACTCAAAAATGGACAGCACAATAATACCTAATTGTAAAGTAATCATGTTAAAATACTGAATGAAGCTGCATCTGAGCTATAGGGTTTTTTTTGTTTTTGTTTGCTTGTTGGTTTGTTTGTTGTTGTTGTTTTTTACTATTACTACTACTTTTATTTCTTTTCTTTATATTAACATTTTATATCTTTTTCTGTTGTGTTGCTAGTTCCTCTAAACCGATGCAAATGTACTAAGAAACAATGATCATGCATCTATGTGATGATGTTAAGAATTACTGAGTGCATATGTAGAATGGTATGATTTCTAAACGTTGTGTTAATTTCTTTTTTTTTCTTTCCGTTAATAAAAAAATAAAAAAAATAAAAAAAAGACTGCCAGGGGTCCTAGGCAATCTCCTATCACAGCACTTAGTGCCACAGTAATTGCTTATAAACTTGTCTGTCTTTAGAGGATACTTGAGTTTAAATCCTGGTTCTGCCACTTCCAAGCTGTGTGACCATGGGTGAGTGACCTAATCTCTCTGTGCTTCAGTTCTCACATCTTTAAAATAGTATCAACAAACACAAAAAATAGTGTCAGTCCCTGTCTGATGAACTTTGCTCATTTAATCACAACACCCCTATGCGATTAGTACTAAAATCTGTGTTTTTTTAATGTAAATAATGAGGCACAGAGAGGTTAAATTTACCCGAGTTTATAAACTTGTAAGAGCAAAGCCAGTATTCATACCATGCAGAGCAATTTCAGAGAGGGCTTTTTTTTTTTGCATGAGCAGGCTCCAGGAATTGAACCCAGGTCTCTGGCATGGCAGGCAAGAACTCTGCCACTGGGCCACGGTTGCCCACCCCAGTGAGGGCATTTTAAATCATGATAACAGTAATAATGATAATAACTAGCACTTACTGAACACTTATTACAGATCAGTCATTTAAAAAATGGGTTATCTAATTTAAGCCTTACCGTGACCCTTTGGGATAAATACAACTATTCTTATTGTTTTTCAGATTCCTAGTTCTATCTGCTAAAAGTGCCTGGAAGCAATGATATCCCAGTAGCAATGAGCACACCCACCATCCAGATCTTGGTTTCTGTACCCCACCTCTCACTCTGACATTTACACTCACATGCCTACTTGGCTAGGTTAGGTGTCCAGTTGTTTGGTCAAGTAAGCACTGGCCTGTTATTGTGAGGATATTTCATAGAAAGATTTAAATCAGGTCAGTCTATTACATCTATGGCTGATGACATCTACAGCCTAGCAGAGGCGGTTGCCTTCAGCAATGGGAGAAGTCTTATCCGATCGGTTGAAGGCCTTCAAGGATTTCAGCAATCAGAAAAATAGAATTTCAATCTCTAGACAGACTGCTTCTCTGGGGAATTCAATATTATCTTCAGTGAATTTCCGACTTGTGGCTTCTCCCGGGGAACTCATCATCACTACTGAATTGCCAACTTGTGGCCTGCCCTATAGAATTTGGACTTACCCATCCCCATGGTCACATGAGCCAATTCCTACAGTAAATCTCTTAATATTTACTGTAGGTTCTGTTTTCTGTCTCATACACCCATTAAACAGAACCTTGGCTCTGGAGAAATGGCTGAGCAGCAAAGATACAAAAGGAGTCTGGAACATTTTACTGTGCCAGAAAGTAAAAGGGGGCTAAAAAAGTGAATGATGGGGACAGGTTAAAAAGACATAGGAACCAGCCTCATGGGGCTTCCACTGTCCAAACCTGAGACAATGCGAACATGAAATAAATAAACAGTAAGGTCCATAGATTAAAATAGGAATCCATGAGTCCAATCAATGGACAATAGGTAGAAAGTAAATAAAGAAACAAGGGAGATAAAAGCACTCTTCCTCATATTTGAATGTGGAAGAAGAGGTGGAGTTGGAAAATTGCCATTTTACAACAATCACAGTAAAGAATGATTTGGAAAGTATCACCAATAACTAGGAAGGAATATTTAACGTGGAATGGGATATTTGCATGTTCTTGAAGTGTCCCCCCATACAGACACTTTTATCCCTTGCTTAATGACAAGGGACAAAAAGAAACTAATCAGTAGGAGTCTAAAGAGACATGATAATTAAATGCAGTTCCTGATCCTGGACTGGTTCATTACTGGTGGTAGTTTTGGGGGAAACTGAAGGGACCCTACCAAGATAATTGACAACATAGGGATATGGGCTGTAGATTAGATGAAGTATTATATTACTGGTAAATTTATTGAATTTGATACTGTGATTGTGCAAGAGAAAAATCCTTGTTCTTAATGAAACTCACTGAACTGTTAGGGGTAAAGTAGCACAATGTACACAATACTCAAATGATTCAGGAAAAAAATGTCTAAATAAATGTGACACAATGTTAAAAATTGCTGGATTTGACTTGGACAGATATTTGTACACGAATGATCAAGGTTATATTATTCACAACAGCCAAGAAGTAGAAGCAACCCAACTGTCCACTATAGATGAATGGATAAGCAAAATGTGGTGTGTCCATACGATAGAATATTATTCAGCTTTAAAAGGAATGATGTTCTGATGTATGCTACAACATAGATGAATCTTGAAAACATCATATTGCGTGTAATGTCAGACACAAAGGGACATATTTTGTAATTCCACTTGTCTGAAATAAGTAGACCATACAAAGTTACAGGGATAGAAATTCCCTTTGGGCATTATCTCCTCCATTATTTGATCCAGTCCAAGATCAAACAATTGCATTTGGTTTTCTCCTTGGTCTCTTTCTCTCTTTTTTAAATTGTGGAAATATGTATACAAGATAAACCTTTCCATCTCAATCCCTTCCAAGCATACTATTCAGTGGGATTAATCACATTCACAGAGTTGTGTTACGGTCACCACCATCCAATGTCAGAACTTCCCCATCACCCCAAACACAAACTTGCACCCATTGTGCATTAACTCCCCATCCCCTCTCCCCTCCCACCCCTAGTAACCTTACTCTGCTGCCCTTAAGGTAGTTGCATAAGTTAACATCCTTGTTCTGAGGAAATGTACATGAAAAGTACTAAGTGTTCAAGGAACATGCAAATGTTTAGAAAATAGATAGATAATAGATCTATGGATAGGTAATAGATATATATAGACTGATAGATGGATAGATGGAATGATATGGCACATGTGGCAAAATGTTATAAGTTGGTGGATCTGGGTATCTGGTGGAGGGTACACTGGGGTTCTCTGTAAGGCTTTTACATTATTTTTGCAACTGTCCTGTAAGTTTGAAATTATTTGTGGTTCTTGATTAAGAGTACACCGGAACTCACTAAATTACTCTTGCAAATATCCTGTGAATTTGAAATTATTTTCAAGATGAAAAGTCAAAACGAAAATCCCAAGAGTATACAGTTGCTAAAGGTAGAACTGAAATTTAAATCCAGGCTGTTTGGCACCCAGAGGCTCTCTGCTGTCTGTCTAATCAGTTAGTCCAATCATAACCATTTTATAGAGGAGGAAGCCGAGGTCCAAAGGGGAAAGGGATTTTCACCAGACCATATTGCGAGTTGGTTGTGGCATAGGTATCAGAGAACTGGTGAGATTCCACCACTCTCTTGGAGCTTTCCTGTTGACAGAGCTGCGGAAGGCCTCAGGGAAGGGCCCAGTGTTTTTCTGGTGCCTCTTCACACCACTTGCTGAGCTGGTCAGGTCTCATACATAGGACCCTTCTGGCTTCATGCCTGGATCGTGGACAATGGGGACTGAGAAGTTTATGGTTAATTGGGGGGGGGGGGTGACCAGGAGAGGCCTCGTGGATTTAGTTGTACCCCCACCCTGCCATTATGACCTACATTATATTATCTGCCCTGCCCAGCACCCCCTCTTCTTTTGGGGTCTGTTTCCTCTCTACTGCCTTGTGGTTCTGGTGGTCCTGCCAGGCACAATGTCCCACTTTCATGGCCACAAATGATTGATCTAAGGGTGGGCACTGGACTCAAACGGGGTCTGTTCCTGAGATTTTTCTGGACTGTGACTAAGGGAAGCAGAATACAGGCCTTCTAGTGTGAGGCTGTGATGTGTGGGGTCCACGAACTGATGTCACCCACCTTCTCCATCACAAGGAGAAAGCTAGTCTGATAGAAAGAAGCCAAGAGAAGACAGAAAGCGTCCTAGGTCCAGCTGTCTCTGAGGCCCTGTCCTTTACATGGTTATGTTCAATATAGCACCATCCTTCCAATAAATTTCCCTGATTTTGTATAAGCTTGTTTGCTTTGGATTTCTATCATTTGAAACTAAATAGATTGATACTCCTAAGATCCTGATCCCCAGAAATTCTGCACGTGAGGTCCCAGCAAGGAAACTGACGGAGCCCTGTTCCCCTGGGGCCAACTACTTTCTGGGCCCTGCGTGGATGGGGTGGGGCCATGAGAGTTGGCCCCAAAACCTCTTCCCACTGGTTCTGTCTAATTCCCAGGGAAGTACACGGCCTTTACCTGTGGATAGGAGTCCCTTGTGTTCACACACACCAGGTACCCGGGGCCTCCTGAGACTCACCTTTGTCCTATTCATCTCAGGGTTAAGGGCAGGTCAATGGAAGGAATATGTGGATTATTTGGGTGTCAACAGAAAGAAAAAAGGGGAAGAAGGGAGCTCATCAAAGTTCCCCTTGGAAGTCCTTGGGGGAGACAGAGGAAGGAGTTGGAAAAAAGTTCTTATCCTAGTTTTCCAGGGCTGATGTAACAAGGACCACAAACCAGCTGGCTTTAGTAACAGGAATTTATTGTCCCACATTTTGGAGGCTAGAAATCTAAAATGAAGGTGTTGGCAGAGATGATGGCCTCCCCGAGGTCTGGGGTGTTCTGATGGTGGCTGGTGGGCTCAATCTCTACATCTATTTCATGGCCATCTGACTGTCTCCTCCTCCCAACTGTGTCCCAATTTCCTCTGCTTATAAGGACTCCAGTCATATTGGATTAAGACCCATCCTGATTTGGTTTGGCCTCACCTTAGCTAGTAACATCTTCAAAGATCCTATTTACAAATGGGTTCCTATGCTAGGATCAATGGTTAGGACCTGAGCATGCCTTTGTGGGAGACATGCTTCAATCCCTAACAGACCTCTCTGCCAAGATCAAAGGAAATTGTCCACGATCCCTTATTTTGGCTTAAGAATGTTGTTTTTTAACCTGTTTTTATGTACTAAATTACATCCAGTGAAGTGCACAGGTCTTGAGGATACATTTCTACGTATGTAACTCAGCAGTGTATCTGATCAAGATACAGAACATTTCTAGCCCCCATGAAGACTCCCAGTCAATATGCTTACTGTACCCTGACTAGTCTAACCTACCTCTGTCATCTTCATTTAGTTTTGCCTGCTATTGAATTTCATATGATGGAACATTCAGCATGGTCTCTTTTGTGTTTGGCTTCTTTCACTCAACATACTATTGGGGATGCTTAATCTTTTTAAATTTATTAATTAAAAAAATTAACAACAAACAAACAAAAATATTAACATATCATTCCATTCTACATATATAATCAGCAATTCTCAATATCATCACATAGTTGCATATTCATCATTTCTTAGAACATTTGCATCGATTCAGAAAAAGAAATAAAAAGACAAGAGAAAAAGAAATAAAATGATAACAGAAAAAAAAAGATTATACATACCATACCCCTTACCCCTCGCTTTCATTGATCACTAGCATTTCAAACTAAATTTATTTTAACATTTGTTCCCCCTATTATTTATTTTTATTCCATATGTTCTACTCCTTTGTTGACAAGGTAGATAAAAGGAGCATCAGACACAAGGTTTTCACAATCACACAGTCACATTGTGACAGCTGTATCATTATTCGATCATCCTCAAGAAACATGGCTACTGGAACACAGCTCTACATTTTCAGGCAGTTCCCTCCAGCCTCTCCACTACATCTTAAACAACAAGGTGATATCTACTTAATGCGTAAGAATACCCTCCAGGATAACCTCTAGACTCTGTTTGGAATCTCTCAGCCATTGACACTTTGTCTCATTTCCCTCTTCCCCCTTTCGGTCGAGAAGGTTTTCTCAATCCCTTGATGCTAAGTCTCAGCTCATTCTAGGGTTTTTCTCAATCCCTTGATGCTGAGTCTCTGTTCATTCCAAGTTCTCTGTCCCATGTTGCCAGGAAGGTCCACACCCCTGGGAGTCATGTCCCACGTAGAGAGGGGTAGGGTGGTGAGACTGCTCGTTGTGTTGGCTGGAGAGAGAGGCCACATCTGAGCAACAAAAGAGGCTCTCTTGGGGGTGACTCTTAGGCCTAGATTTTAAGTAGATTTGACCTATCCTTTGTGGGGTTAAGTTTCATATGAGCAAACCCCAAGACTGGGGGCTCAGCCTATAGTTTTGGTTGTCTACACTGCTTGTGAGAATATCAAGAATTCAACTTGGGGAAGTTGAATTTCTCACCATTTCCCGAAGGGGGCTTTGTAAATACTTTTCCACTCACTGATTGAATCACTCTGGGATTCATCCGGGCATCACTCTGGACAAACCAACAAAATCTCATGTCCTACCTGAGATTCCAAGTACTTATGGCATTCGATCAAACTATCTACACAAGTTATATTAGGAAATGGGGATGCCTAATCTTTAACGCTGGCCCTGCACTCTTGCTTGATCTTCACAGTGCTCCTATAACAACAGATAACATTTGTTGGGCACCAAAGCTCTTTACGTGCATATAGTCATTAAAATCCTCACAACATATCTGCTGGGCAAGTTCAAATGAGGAAACTGGGGCATGGCGAGGTGAGGTCATTTACCCATGACACAGGTGTGAAGGCAGGCTTTTGGGATGTGAATCCATTTGTAAATAGCATCTTTGAAGATGTCATTTTTAGTTAAGGTGAGACCAAACTGAATGAGGGTGGGCCTTAGTCCAACATTGCTGAAATCCTCATAAACAAAGGAGATTGGATGTAGAATTGGAAGCCAGAAGTCAGTGGAGACCAGAAAAGCAGACACAACAGGGGAGAGTTTGCCATGTGGCCAAGGATTGCCAAAATGCTACAGACTCAGAGAAAGCAAACCCTGCCAATTCCTTGAAGTTGGATTTCCAACCTCCAAGATGAATGTCTGCTTTTAAGCCAACCAGCATGGCTATTTGTCATAGCAGACCAGGCAAACTAAGACAAAAGTAAGCCATTTCCAGAGTCCATGTAACCACTGCATTGAATGCCTAAGAGGTAGAAGGCTTCCTATTTTACAGGCTGAGAGAGGCCAAAGAGGCAAATCTGAGTCTTGGGAGACTCAAACTGTGTGACAGAAGGAAACGTGCTGAAGAGTAATGCATTGTACAAATATAAGCAGAGATATGCTTTATTTAATTCAAACAGGATCATCAATCAATTGTTGACTTATTAATTCAACAAATATTTATTGAGCACCTAGAGATACGTAAGGGTCAGGGTTAAGAATGACACAAATAAAATCCCTGCACTTGTGAAGTTCACAGTGCAGAGAGGAAGGAAGATGTGTAAGGGGCAATTGCATATAAGTTGGGCTAAGAAAGGGTATTTGTGTTCAGTGAAGAAAGAAATTCAGGATGTTTTGAAAGTGCCTGATGGAGAAAGCTGATTTTGTCTGTGGGGTAAAGGAAGTCCTCTCTGAGGAAATGACATTTAAGCTGAGATCTCAAAGATCAGCAGAGTTGTTTCCATGCACAGGAAACAGCACAAGCAAAGGCCCTGTAGTGAGAGAGAGAAACTGAAAGTCATTAGTATATAATAATTTGTTATATAGCAATTGCTTGTCTTGCCTTCATGGAAAAAAAATCCTTTTTGACAGTTTCAGTGCTTATTTGCTCTGATATATAATGGTCACTAGATATGACAATCTTTTATGGGTCAATTTAGACCTTAAATAATTTTTACTAAATTTAAATTTTGTTACCTTTCACCTGGATTAGCAAAGTTAAAAACATACCAAAAGAGAAAGTAGTATTTGGAAATATGATAAAGTATTGCTGCAAAGATATTGCAACACTTCAGTGGAAGTCATGCCAGATTTTAGTAAACAACTCAAGGTTTTTAGTTCCCCTACTTTCATACTCCAAGAATATCATCATTAACTAATGTTCATCAGTTAGTTTGAATTGTAAATTTTTAATAGTTGTTGAAATGCATGTTCCTTGTAATTCTTCAGAGTACATAGGTCATCTGTTCCAGTGTTTTTCAAATTGCGATATGCGTACAATTCACCTAGGGGTCATGTTAAAATGTAATCTTTGATTAAATTAACCTGGATTGGCCTAAGATTCTGCATTTCTAACAAGCTCCCAGGTGATGTCGCTGCTGCTGATTCAAGGACCACATTTTGAATAACAAAGATATAGATTAGAAGACCAAAAGGTCATTGTTTTCTTTCAGTATCATAAACTTTTCTTTTAAAGATAACATTGCAATTTCTAATGTGGGGGAAAAGAAGATACTGATTTTAAAATTTAGTTTTGGATATAAATGGGCTGATTGAAGATATTTGCAATTGAAATCTCCTTTTTCTAATATTTTCTGTTTGGAGAATCTGAAACCAATGTCAGGAGACTCTGCAACTATTTTAAAGTCAATTATCTATTTTTTTGTAAGCGTCATAACATGGCTTTTCTTTGAAGAATTTCTTAAAGCCTTTTGAAGTTTCCAAAAGCATCATGTACATTGAATTTTGATTTCTGCATCATTTTTTAAAAAACATGATTTTACTTAAAGCACCAGACCAAGATAGTACTAAGCTAATAAATTTAGACATGGATGCATTTGAAAGTAGAACTTTGGCTGGTGATGTAGGACCCATATTCTTTATTAATATCAAAAGAAAAATAAGAGCATCGCATAATATTGAGTTTTTACTGGCATGACAGTAGCAACTTAATTTTCCCACCACAAACTTGACAGTGGTTCAAACTGGTAGTCGTTGTATTTTCAATATCCTCCAACATTTAATAAAAACTCTGGACATGGAGGCTTGGATGAACTTTCCTGGTTGGCAATACTCTGTGTGTATTATCACACCTAGTTCAGGGAGAAGCTAACACTCCGTTGGGAGAGGGCAACTAGAAGATCCACCCTGGGAACTCTCAGGATTCTGTCCTATGTGCCTCTTTCTTTGGCTGATTTTAATCTGTATCCTTTTGCTGTAGTAAACTGCAACTGTCAGGATAGCAGCTTTTGGTGAAATCCGTGAGTCTTTCTAGTTGAATTGTTGAAACTGAAGGTGGTCTTGGGGACCCTGAACTCTGCAAACGAGGGTGGTCTTGGGGACTATTCCTAACTTTGTATTGAGTAGTGTAGCAGTTCATTCCTTTTAATTGCTGAATAATATTCCATTATATGGATGTACCGCATTTTGTTCATTTCCTCACCTGTTGATGGGTATTTGAATTGTTTCCATTTTTTCAAAACTGGAATAGAGTTGTCACAAGCACTTTTAAACAAGTCTTGGTGTGGATGTGCGTTTCCGTTTCTCTTGGATAAATACTTTTATGACAATCTTTTTGAGGTGTCAGCTTGGCTAGGCTATACTTTTATTCAATCAAACACTAACACAAGGGTTGCTGTGAAGGCACTTTGTAGGTGGGACTAAAGTCCATAATCAGTTGATTTTAAGTAAGGGAGATTACCCTAGATAATCAAACAGGCCTGATTCAATCAACCGAAAGATCTTAAAAACAGAGTTGGGGTTTCCCTAAAGAAGAAGAAATTCTGCTTGTGGATAACAGCTTCAGCCTTTGCCTAGGAGTTCCATACTGCCCTTTCTGATGCCCTGTCCCATAATTGTGGGAGCTAATTTCTTGCAATACATCACTCTTTTGTTTTTTTTCTCTGCGTGGGCAGGCACCAGGAATAAAACCTGGGTCTCTGGCATGGTAGGCGAGAACTCTGCCTGCTGAGCCACCGTGGCCTGCCCATAAAATTCATCTCAACATATATCTCCTACTGATATTGCTTCTTTGTTTGAACCCTAATGGTACAGATTTTGGTATTGGGAGAAGTAGTTTTAGAGGAATAGAATCTTAGGAAAAAGGTTTCTGAACTGGGTTTTCTTGAATTAGTTTTATAATCTGATTAGATTTAAAGGTATTAAGGGTTCTATTTCCAGGGGTAAAGAGGGCACAATGAGGCATTAGATATTCCTAATCAAAGACCTATAGAAAGCAAGGTCCTTATTTGCTACCTCAGAATATTTGGTCAAACTAAGAAATATTATGGGATTGGTTGGTTGCTTCTATCAGCTCTCAATGAAGTAAGGAAAGAAGCGGATGGGCTCAGGGCTTCATATTTCAAGCTCAAGCTGTGTATAAATGACCTGAAGGTGTCTATATTGGCCCTGAAAGAAACCCTTATCTCCTGTAAGCCATGGGGCCAAGATTTTTGAAAACCAAACACAGAGTCTCCTTCTACAAGTAGCTGATAAGAGATGCTTTTTGAAGCCTTTGACAGGCCCCTATAAGTGATTCACTGTGATTCACAGTGCAGATCCTTAAGATTTTGGAGCAAGGCCCTGCCATTCTCTGTAGATAACTACTCTCCTTTCAAGAAACAGCTTTTGGCTTGCTCCTTAGTAGAGATGATACTTACTCATGGGCCACCAAGTTACCGTGAGACCTGAGCTGCCCATCATGAACTGGGCTTTGTCTGAGCTGCCAAGCTGTAATGATGCACAAGCACAACAGCATTCCATCAGTAACTGGAAGTGGTACATACAAGTACGTGCTGGAGGAAGCCCCAAAGGACCAAGTAAATTGCATGAGGACCAAGTAATTGCCTTTATTTGGAGCTTAAGCATGGTTAAGGAAATGTGTAGGAGTGGAATTGCTGGTCATCAGTCTTTTACATTTTAGTCAGACTAAGGAGAGTATAGTGGTATCTCATTGTGGTTTTAATTTGCAAATTCCTAGATGACTAAAGATGTTAAACATCTTCTCATTGCCCATGGTCCCTGGTCCTGCTACATTACCTTCTGTCTCCCAGCCTGCACCTGTGGTCTCATGAGGAGTTCCCTATGACCAGGTGGCTAAGGAAGAGAAAATTCAGGCTTGGTTTACAGCCTGTTTTAAAGATGGTTCTGCCCAATATACAGGCACTAAACAAAAATGGACAGCTGATACACTACAGCCCCTTTCTAGAACATACCAGGACCAAGGAAATCCTCCCAGTTGACAGAACTTCAGGCAGGGTACCTGGTTGTTTATCTCGGCTGACAGGAGAAATGGCCAGAAGTTCTGTTGGTCCAGAGGTTTTAGTTCCCAAGGGAAGACTCCTTCCACCAGGAGACACAAGAATGATTGCATTGAACTGTATAGTTATGACTGCCACCTGGCCACTTGGGGCTCCTCAGGCCTCTAAATCAACAGGCAAAGAAGGGCGTTCCTTTACTGGGTGGGTGATTGACCTTGATTACTAAGGGGAAATTCTGTTGCTACTACACAATGAAGATATATTAATAATAATTAACTTTATATCATAGTATTAAGTTACAAGATATCAAAGGTGAAAAGGAAACATCACCTAGACTTTGTATCCTCTTTGGGGAAAAGGTTATTCTATTTTGTTTGTATGCAGGATAGCTGTATCATGTTAGACAGAAGTATATTTTGTTATTGCCTTTATTTGGAGCTTAAGCATGGTTAAGGAAATGTGTAGGAGTGGAATTGCTGGTCATCAGTCTTTTACATTTTAGTCAGACTAAGGAGAGTATAGTGGTATCTCATTGTGGTTTTAATTTGCAAATTCCTAGATGACTAAAGATGTTAAACATCTTCTCATTGCTTATTGGCCATTTGTATATCTTCTTTTGTGAACTGTTTACTAAAATCTCTTGCCCATTGTTTCACTGGGTTACTTGTCTACTTAATATTCAGTTATAAGAATTCTTTATATATTCTGGATACAAGTCTTTTGTTGGAGATATTGTATTGCAAATAGCCTCCTCCCATTCTACACCTTGCCTTTTCATCTTTTTAATCGTAACTTTCAAAGAGCACACGGTTTTAATTTTGATGAATTCAATTTACGAATTTTTTCGTTTATTCTTCATTTTTTTTTGCATGTGTCCTAAGAAGCCTTTGCTTATTCCAAAGTCACAGAGTTTTTTTTTTTCTATATTTTCTCCTAAAAGTTTGATAGTTTTAGCTTTTATATTCCTTTGTGCCCTCCTTCAGTGCTCCGGAACTCTATAAATGCAACCCTTCACCAACCTAGAATCTAGAAGTCAACTTTGACACCTCCCTCATCCAATCCATCAAGTCCTGACCATTTTACCCCCTAAATACTGCTCTTCTCTACCACCATCATCCTACTTTGCTTTGACTCTTACAGTAGTGTCTTTACTGGCGTCTCTTCTCCAACTGAGCCCCCTCCAGACCAGTCTTCACACAACTACTGTAAAAACATAAATAATGATGAAGTTACACCCCCTGCAACTCTGCTCAAAAAAACTCAATACCTTCCCAAAGTTCTCGAATTGAAGTCCCAAATCCTTACTGGGGCTCTTGCCTACTACTCCCCACACTCACACTCTCTACTCTATATTGAGTGGAACCATACACAGTGGTTGGTTCTCAGGGCCCCACTCTGGCTATCCAAGACCCTCCCCTCGGTCCTAGCTAACTCCTTTCAAGTCAGCCTTCAGATTCCAGCACTAACATACTCAACTTAATTTTCCTCGGTACAGGTTCTTATAGCACCATGTACCTCTCAGGGCAGTTCTTACTAACTGTAAATTTAATTTTGGCGATTCTCTCATTAATGTTTTTCTCTTCCACCAAATCTCAAACTTCGCGAGCCCAGGGACGCCGTTTGTCTCCACATTGTTCTCTCAGTTCCTAGAACAGGGCCTGGCACACGGAAAAATTCTCAATACATAACTGATGGACGTATAAATAAATTAGGAAACGGGAACTATAGAGTCATGGGCGGCTTGCTTAATTGTAATATCTGACGCGAAACAGTAACAGTCTCTGCCCTTTTCCCAGCAGCAGCCGAGAAAGTGTGCTAAAGACTGGAGAAAGGCAGGACTTGCGACCCAAGGTAAGGAGAACAGATGTGTGTCTCCGAGCCGAGGCTAGAAATTCGTTCAACTCTACATTGCCTTAGGCCCTTCATCCCCAGAAAACAGGAACAGACCAGCGAGACGCCTCTCCCCGCGCCAAGCGGAGCGGCGCAGCTGAGTCCCGCGAGCGACCGCGTGGGTGGGCCGGCTGGGGGCGAGGCCACGCCTTCCAGGGACCGTCCCCGCCCCCTGCGGCGTGCGCGCGCGCCCGCCCTGTCGGCCGCTGGCGCGTGCGCTGCTGGCCGGGGGCGGAGGTTATGGGCGGCGGTGGACGCGCGCGCGTTCTCTGCCCCTCGCGCCGGTTCGCGCACCCGTGCCGGGACTGAGGCGGCAGTGGCGGCGGCTGAGACGGCGCGGGGGGAGGGTCGGGAGGGGGGGTGGCAGGGGGGATGGACTGGGTGCGGCAGGAGCCGGCGCTTGACCTCGAGCGACGGCTCTGGCGGAGACGCCGCCTGCTCGTCTCCTCCCCGCGGGTGAGTGAGCGCCCGGGTTCCGGAGGCTGGCGGCCGCCGCGGCCCCCTCGCAGTCCCTCAGCCGGTGGGTGGGGAGAGTCGTGAGGGGAGCGTGGTCGAGCGGCGCTGCCGACGCGGGCCCGACCTCCCGCTTGCGGCCTGGTGCGACTCGGACACTTGGTCGCCCCCGTTCGGGGCTGAAGCCCCGGGCCTAGGACTCCAATCCCAGCATCCTGGCTGGGCCTCTTTCTTTTCCCGGCTCTTTCCGCTGTCATTTTGATGTCAGGGTTTCTCTAACCCAGCCCCCCTCCCCTCGCCTCCTTCCCAGCATCCCCCCCTCCTCCAGGGCCTAGGTGAGGGGAGGGGGGCGTGGGGAGTTGGACCGAGGCTCGAGGGGTTGTGGGAGAACTGGAGTCCTCGTTGTCCCTGGCGTTCCCAGAAGTTGGCCACCCGGGCTCTACCATTGCCACCTGAAACCAGTTTTGCACCTTTTGTTTTGATTTTGAACTTGTTCAACGGGAGGAGGAAGCCCTCTATGCTGGGAAACGGGAGAAACCTATTTTCTTAGGTGTGAGGTGGGATGTGAGTCAAGGCTCGGGTGCTGCCTAGGCAGGTGAAAGGGGCGCAGTGAGAGATCCGTTTATAGCTTGCAGACTTCTGCTTTTTCAGTCTAAGCAGAGAGGTGTGTGTGTGTGTGTGTGTGTGTCAGTCTAAGCAGAGAGGTGTGTGTGTGTGTGTGTGTGTGTCAGTCTAAGCAGAGAGGTGTGTGTGTGTGTGTGTGTGTGTGTGTGTACAGGGTTGGTTTGGTTCGTTCCTTGACAGTACGGGTGGTGAGGATGCCCCAGGTGAATCTGCAGCAGAGTTTCTTGAAGCAGCCGGCTTGAGCGTTTGGCTAATGTTTTTTCCCCCTTGGTTTTGGTGACAGATTACACGTTAATCTTGGTAGATTTTAGCCAGTGCTGTTTGGAGGCTGCATTTTCATCCTCATTTGTTTGTCATAGAGAAAAGTGACCACACACACTAACTCCATCCTAATTCAAAATGGTTGCTTACAACTGACATACCTGTGAGAGATACCAGTAACATAAGCCTCTCTCTGAAAGGTCTGAAATCCTAAATTAGCTAATTCTTTAAAAAAGCGAAACTTTGATTTATGTCTTCTGACTAGTATCTTAAAATTTGGAAGTGATTCAATTAAAACAAATCCTTGTTTCTTTATTACCTATGTGTATAAATTGTTAACAAAGCCTGGAGGAAATACGAAAATGTTTTGCTAGTGACAGAAGATTTTTTTGTTGTTTGTGGATTGAGAATATTGGTACTTGAACTGTGAGCAGGCAGTAGTTTTACCAGTGTCAATGTAACAAATGCTTATAGGTGGGATTTTAACTCAAGATACCTTGTCCCCTGTCAATAGAGCTCGCCTTTTTTTTTTTTTTTTATTAGACACCCACTTTCTGGCTAGTATAGAAAGATTAAAAAGCTGCTTCTGGTCTGTAGGCGGTAACTTTTTAATTTCTAAAGGTTTTTCAGCTGCTTACAGAACAGGTTGCTGATCTGCAGCATAGGAAAAATTAGATATTAAAAATTCAATACCATGTGATCTAGAGCTGTTATAAGCATTTATTAAGATTTGGCATGGTGTGGATTCTGTGTACTATGTATAGGAAATGAGGTTTCTTTTCTCAGAATATTTGCATTTTAAGATAAACAGAAGCACAATCAGCTGACAGAATGTTGTGACACCTTGCAATAGTTGAGAAAATTTTTTAAGAGCAACAACAACAAAAAAAACCTTGTAGTCTACAATATGATGAACAACCCCAATGGCCTGGACTAGTTGGTGACCACCATTATTTAAACCGTTTGTTCTCTCTTTACCCTAGGACATTATCTCTTTTCTGTAAGTTTTTTAATGACTATCATATTTGCCAAGACCTATAATGATAGCTGAGGACTTAAATAAGCACTCCTCAGAGTGACTTTATGGATCATTAATTTATTCATCAAATATTTATTGAGCCCTTGCTTTGTTCTAGGAGTGTTTCTAGGTACTGGGTTACAGTGTGTGGAAATGACTACTACACAAGAAGGAAGCAAATAGCCAAGATAATTTCAGATAATGACATAAACCAGGGGTCAGCAAACTTTCTGTAAAGGGCCATGTGGTCTCTGTTGCAACAATTCAGCTATGCTGTAGTAGTGCCGAAGCAGCCACAGACAATACATAAATGAATGTCTCTGTTTTCCTATTAAACTTTGGACACTGAAATTTGAATTTTATATAGTTTTCATAAAAGATTCTTCTTCTGATATTTTTTTTCACCCCAACCATTTAAAAATGTAAAAAACACTCTTAGCTCTCAGGCCATACTAAAACATATGGTGATCTCACTTAGGCTTGTCAGTTATAGTTAGTTCCTTTATTGAAAAAGTTTGCTGAATCCTAATATAAACTATGAAGAAATTTAAAAAAATTTCTATATGTGACAAATGAGTGACTGGGGTGGGTGGAAGGTTACAGAGGAGGATTCACTAAGGACTTATTTTGAATTGTAGCCTAGAAGCTACTGCCTTTTCAGCTTTCCTGGCAAAGGAAACAAGTGCAAAGGCCTGCAGGTGGAAATGAACTTCTTTTATGGTTCCCAGCATTAAATTTCACCATATATCATGTCATTCTTGCCTTTGTGACTTTCCTCATTTTGCCTTAATTGCCCTCCCCTCAGGTTTTAAAAGTCTACCCATTATAGTATCTAAAAGTTGGAAAAAATCTTAACTTCTTACCCACTTGCTCTTTTCTAAAATGTTCTTAATGATTTTAGCCTCTATTTGAATGCTTGTGGTGCTAGAGAATTCATTACTTTGAGGTAGTATTTGCCATTTTTAGATAGCTCTGATTGTTGTTTTTCTTCATGTTGTAATAGGATTCTACCTCCCTCCCTCCTCTCCCTGATGCTGTCTTAAAGAGCTCAAGGATTGACTTTGAGTGGGGTTGCACCTCATCCAGGATTAGGTTCTAAAATTAGTGCACAAGGTGAAAGTTACTAGATGAAAACTATACTTGAAAATCCCTTAAATTTCCTAAACTGTTGTGCAGTTTTTGGTGTATAAAATCAGGTACAATTCTTAAAGTGCGTTAAAGACTGAGAGCCACTGAATGAAAGAAAGTGAGAGGGAAATATATTGATAGGAAGATATTTGAGTTTTCAAACTATTTTGCTTCTTGAAACAGCTATCAAATCCTTAGCATATTATGTATATGTTATTTTTCACAATTAAAAAAAAAAATCCTTAGCAGAGATTTGGGGATGGTGGAGAATTCTGATCCCATGGGTTTATTTTATTTTTACATTAGACCTCTTTTACATTAATGCTTGTTTATAAATTTTTTTTTGGTAACTATTTAAGCAAGATAATATACATGAAAGCTCCTGGCACATGGTAGGTGGTCAGTAAATGTTTTTAGGATTTGAAGCTAAATTTTTGCTTCATTGGGTTCACATACTGTTCTTTGAAAAAGTTGTAGAGAACTTGGCCACCTGCTTCCTGTCTTTCCAAATTGGCATTTCCTGTTGTGACTCTACTAGAACAGCTGTCACTGTCTGTCCTTAATTGCTGGTCACATTTTATCAGAGGTCAGCTTGTAAGTTAAATGGGTATACGATGTAACTCTGTTAGCTTTTCTATATGACTTTTTAAGTATCTGAATACTGCTATTATACAATGTTAATGTATAATACATTTAAATCTTTGCTTTTCAGGGTAAAATATTATTGTGCTGGTTTGAAAGGATTATGGACCCTAGAAAAGCCATGTTTTAATCCTGATCCATTTTGTGGAGGCAGCCATTTCTTTTTTTTTTTTTTTGCATGGTTGGGGAATTAAACCTAGGTCTCCTGCATTGAAGGCAAGCATTCTTTCACTGAACCACCTGTACACCTGGTAGCCATTTATTTTAATCCCTATTCAGTACTGTAGGTTAGAAACTTGATTAGATTATCTCCGCAGAGATATGGCTCACCCAATTGTGGGTATAACCTTTGATTAGTGGGAAATGTGACTCTACCCATTCCAGCTGGGTCTTCTTTTTTTTTTTTTTTTACTGGACTCCTTTAAAATAGAAAGGATTTTTGGAAAAAGCTTCAGAGCCACGAGAGAGCCATGAGAACCACTGGAGCCTATGTGCCACAGACCTTTGGAAATGAAGAAGGGGAACACCCTTGGGGGAGCTTCATGAAATAAGAAGCCTGGAGAGAAAGTTAACAGACGTCTCCGTGTTTACTATGTGCCTTTCCAGTTGAGAGAGAAACCCTGAATTTCATCAACCTTTCTTGAGTGAAGGTAACCTCTTGTTGGTGCCTTAATTTGGACATTTTTATAGACTTGCTTTAATTGGGACATTTTCACAGCCTTAGAACTGTAAACTTGCAACTTAATACATTCCCCCTTTTAAGTCATTCCGTTTCTGGTATACCACATTCTGGCAGCTTACAACCTAGAACAATTATCTTTTAGCTTTTCCTTATTTCTTTACCCTTTTGGTTGTTCTCTGTAAGTTTACCAGTTTATCATTGTTTCTGTTTTCACTTTAGGACCCTGAAATATATTTTAAGGTACTAATTCAAGTTTTATCTCCTTAATGAAGTCTTTCTACATACTTCTAGGTTTTCTCTGTATCCCTAGTATACTTTTATGTACCCTATACTTCTCAATTTAATATTTTCATATTTTTGTATTCCATAATTGTTTCATGAGCATTTTTCTTATCTTACAATGAGAAAAAAGCTCCTTGACAGCCAAGATTATATCTTAGGTATCTTTTGTGTACAAGTTCAGGTATTTAGTAGATTGTGAATACATTAGAACATTTTTAATAAACTTTTAAAATAAACATTTTGTTGTAGAGTAGTTTTAGGTTTATGGAATTATTGTGAAAGTAATTGTTTCAGTTTGCTAAAGCTGCCAGAATGTAGTATATCAGAAATGGATTGGCTTTTATAAAGGGGATTTATTATGCTACAGATAACAATTCTAAAGTTGTGAAAAATGTCCAAATTAAGGGACCAACAAGAGGATACCTACACTCAAGAAAGACTGATTGAGTCTGGGGTTTCTCTGTCACATGGAAATGTTCATAGTGATGTCTGCTGTCCTCCTCTCCAGGCTCCTGGTTTCAAATGGTTCTCTTAGCATTTCCAAGTGTCTGTGTCTCTGCTCTCTGTATTGGTTCTTTTAAGGATTCCAGTAAAATAATTAAGACCCACCTTGAATGGGTGGGGGTCACATCTGCATGGAAATAGTCTCATCAAAAGATTCTACCCACAATAAGTCTTCACCCATAAGATTGCGTTAAAAGAGCATAGCTTTTCTGGAGTACGTAACAGTTTCAAACTAGCACAGTAATATAGAGCTCTCATCTATTCCATACCCAGTTTCCCTATTTTTAACATTTTACATTACTGTGGTACATTTGTCACAATTAATGAACCCATATTGATGCATTTTTAAATTAAATCCATGCTTTATTCAGATTTCCACAGTTTTTCCTTGTGTCCTTTTTTTGTTCCAGGACCAATTAAATGCAAAATGTAATGGCTGCCAGTACATTTACTGGTGATGTCTCCTTATGCTTCCCTTGGCTATGACAGTTTATTTTTAATGACCATGGCAATTTTTAAGATTATTGGTTAGGTATTTTGTAGAATGTCCCTTAGTAGGGATTTGTCTGATGTTAGTCTCATGGCTGGATTGGTATAATGTTTTTGGAAGGAAGACCTTGAAGGTCAAGTGGCATTCTCATCACATATCAGAGATATATACTATCAGCTTGACATATCAGTGTTAGATATTAATCTTGATCACTTGGCTTGAGATGGAGTTTGTCAGGTTTCTCCACTGTAAAATTACACTTTTCTTTTCCCTTTCCATACTGTATTCTTTGGAAGAAAGTCACTGTGCGCAGCTCATACTTAAAGATTAACTTTAAAGGACTTTTAAAAACTTGTTATACTGCGTTAAGGGTGGAGTACCTACATAAATTATTTGTAATTCTTCTGCATGGGAGGTTTGTCTATTCCCCCTCACTTATTATTTATTCATTTATTTATATAATTATGGACTCATGGATGTTTATTTTATATTTTGGTTATAATCTAAACCTATTTTATTGTTCTACATTTGGCTATTGGGAGCTCTTTCAGTTGGATATTCTTTTAGTATCCCTTCTCTTTGATATACCCCGATCATTGTGTGGTTTTTATGTACTTTTTTACTTCTAACAACACAAGATGCTTTGGGCTTATCTTGTGTATTTCCTGCCCCAGTCCTATAATAAATCATTTTTCTGAGGAGCCTGGTTCCTTTTATTGGAGGATGATATTAGAAACCAGGATGTGGATACTAGGTATGCTTGTTGCTACTGTAGTATTGTTGCTTCTATGCTCTCTAGCTGACAGAGGAAGTAGATATATCTGTGTATACTAACCTGTGTATATGCATGTAACTATAAATTTTATTTCTAATCATTATGTCTGTATTAAACTAATCATGAGTACATGCTGATGTCTCTTACTCTAATTCATTACCACATTGATCATTTTAGTCTCTTCCCTTTGCTTCTTTTTAACTTTCTGCTCCATGGAGAAACCTGGCCCCCACCATCTGCCATACATTTATTTAATCCATTTCTAGAATGCATGTATAGTGGTTTCAGAGTTGATAACCTGTATCCCTCTGAGAACAACTTTATCAACTAGAGTACAGTGCTTATGTACGGTTTCTTTTGACTTGATTGTTACAGACTCCACTCATTTCCATGATTACCTAGGTTGGCACTTTATTCCCCCATAGCCTTCAGTGTAATTGTTTTATATATTTGTAATACATTTATTTAGATTCTTTTGCATTCAACCTGGGGCCTCTCTACCTCCTAAATGATTATTTAAAAATTTTACGTGTATTAAAATTTATGCCCTATACTTAAAGTTCTGTGCAATTTGGCAAATTTTTTATTTTATTTTTAATTTTTGAACTTTTTTTAAAATGTATGAAATAACATATATACAAAGCAAAGAAATAAAAAAGCAGTAGTTTTCAAAGCACTCTTCAACAAGTAGTTACAGGACAGATCCCAGAGTTTGTCATGGACTACCATATGATCCTCTCATATTTTTCCTTCTAGCTGCTCAAGAATATAGGAAGCTAGAGGGCTTAAATATTTTTTTAATCATCACAATTGACTTTTTTCCTTATTTTTTTTGTGAAAAATGACATATATATGAAAAAGTTATAAATTTCAAATCACAGCACCACAATTGGTTGTAGAACGTATTTCAGAGTTTGACATGGGTTACAATTTCACAATTTCAGGTTTTTACTTTTAGCTGCCCTAAGATACTCGAGACTAAAAGAGATATCAGTTTAATGATTCAGCATTCATATTCATTTGTTAAGTCTTATCTTCTCTGTATAACTTCACTGTCACCTTTGATCTTTCCATCCCTCACTTTAGGGTTGTTTGGGCTATGGCAATTCTAAATTTTTGATATTGGAAGGGTCTGTCACTAATACAGGGTAGGGAGATGGAACTACCTGATGTTCTGGAGAGGCTGGGCTAGGTTTTAGGACTTATCTGGACCAGGGATACATCCGGAGGTTGTAGGTTTCTGGAAAGTTACTCTAGTACATGGAACCCCTGTGGAATCTTATATACTGCTCTAGGTGTTATTTAGGATGGGTTGAAATGGTCCTGGTTGGGGGAGGGCAGGTTATGATAGGTAGAAAGGTCTAACTGAAGCTTGCATAAGAGCAACCTCCAGAGTAGCCTCTCAACTCTATCTGAACTCTCTCTGCCACTGATACTTTATTAATTACACTTCTTTTCCCCCTTTTGGCCTGGATGGAATTGTTGATCGTTTGGCAAATTTTTAATGTCTTGTTTTCACCATAATAGCGCCATACCGAATAGTTTCAATGTTCTAAAAAATCTGTTTCACCAATTCAGTCATTCCCCTACCAATCCCTATCTCCACTGATCTGTCTTTATAGTCTTATCTTTTCCATATTGTCAATATATTAACTTTTTTTTGGCCATGGACAGGCTCTGGGAATCGAACCTGAGTCTCTGGCATGGCGCGTGAGAATTTTGCCACTGAGCCACTGTTGCATTGCCCTATATTAACTTTTTTTTTCGCATGGGTAGGCTCCAGGAATCGAACCCGATTCTCCAGCACAGCAGGTGAGAACTCTGCCACTGAGCCACTGTTGTCCGCCCCGCCCTATATTAACTTTTAAAAAGCATTTTTGAATGTTTTTTATGAGCACAGCATTTTGTTAAGTAGTGGAAGATAAAGTTGCTACATAATTAACATTTGGAAATGTATTATTTTTTTAATTGTGGCAAAATTTACACAGCATGAAATTCACCATTTTGACGTATAGTTCAGTGGTTTTCAGTTTATTCAGAGTTGTGCAGTCACCACCACAGTCCAATTTCAACATGTTCATTACTTCAAAAAGAAACCCTGTATCCATTAGATAGTTAATAAATCTCCTCAGCCTCCCAGGTCCAGACTAACCATTAATATGCTTTCCATCTCTTTGGTCTTGGCTATTGTGGACATTTCATGTAAATCGCAATATATAATCTGTCATCTTTTGTGTCTGACTTCTTTAACTTATATAGTATTTTCAAGGTTCATCCACATTGTAGCATGTATTTGTACTTCATCCTTTAAAAAAACAAAAACCGGGTGGGCCACGGTGGCTCAGTAGGCAAGAATGCTTGCCTGCCATGCCAGCGGACCCAGGTTCAGTTCCTGGTGCCTGCCCATGTAAAAAAAAAAAAACAAAAAAAAAAACAAAAACCACTAAGCTCCAGACTTTATTATGACTTCATTAGTTTTTCCACTAATGTCCTTTTTCTGTTCCAGCATACAATTTACGGTTCCACAATAAATTTAGTAGCCCTGTCTCCTTAGTTGTCTTTGATCTGTGAGAGTTTGTCAGTCATTCTTTGTTTTTCATGTTGTAGGTTAATTTTGAAGAGTACTGGTCAGTTGTTTTTAGACTGCCCCTCACTTTGATGTTTTTCTCATGATTAGACTGAAGTTCCAGCTTGTGGAGAAAAATACCACAGAGATGAAGTACTTTTCTCATCACACCAAATCATGCTATTAATATGGCCTGTAACTGGTGATGATAAACTGATAACCTGGTCCAGATAATGTTTACCAGATTTCTTCACTATAATTATTCCTTCTCCCCTTTCCTTTTCTTAGTCGATCATTCTTTTTTATAGCTGAGTAATATTTCATTGTATGGCTATACCAAATTTTGTTTATCCATTCATCAGTTGGACACTGGGTTGTTTCCACTTTTGTGCTATTATGAATAATGCTCCTATGAACATTCATGAAAAAGTTTTTGTTTGAACATGTTTTTTATTCTTTTATGTATATTAATAGTGTATTTCTTTCTTTCTTTTTTAAATAAACTTTATTTTGAGATAATTGCAAACTTACAGGATACTTTTCAAAAATAATGCAAAATCCATATAGAGAACTCCAACATACTCTCCATCCAGATACCCAGATCCACCAGCTTTTAACCTTTTGCCACATTTGCTGTATCATTCTGTACATTCATCCTTCTGTCTTCTTGTGTGTTTTCTAAACATTTGAGAGTAGGTTATGTATAGCATGCTCTTGAACACTTAATCTTCCATATACTTTCCTAAAAACAAAGATACTCATTTATATAACCACCTTAAGTACAATTATCCAGTTTAAGAAATTTAATACTGATACATAGCTTACAGTCTATAGTGCATTTTTTTCATATATCCCAGTTAAGTCCTATTGGGCATTTTCTCCTCCATTATTAGATCCGGTCCAGGATCATGTGTTGCATTTAGTTGTCATTGTCTCTGTAGTTGCTCCTTTTTTTCCCCTTAATTTTGGAAACACAGACTTTCCCATTTCAACCTTTCCCACGCACACTATTTAGTGGCATTAATCATATTAACAGTATTGTGCTGTGCTCACCATCATCCATAACCAGTACTTTCCCATCACACCAAACAGAAACCCTGTACTCATTATGCACTGACTCCCCTTTCTTTCCACCCTCCCCTCACCACCTGGTAACTTGTATTCTACTTTCTGTCTCTATGAATGTTTATATTCTAGCTCTTTAATATAAGTAGAATCATACAATATACATCCTTTTGTGTCTGCTTATTTCACTCAGCAGGATGTCTTCAAGGTTTATCCATGTTGTAACATATTTCAGAATTTCATTCCTTTTTAGAGTTGAATAATAGTCCACTGTATGGATATACTACATTTTGTTTATCCACTCATCTGCTGATAGACATTTGGGTTGCTTCCACCCTTTGGCTATTGTGTATAATGCTGGTGTGGACATTAGTGTATAAAATCTGGTTGAGTCCCTGCCTTAATTTCTTTTGGGTATATACCTGGAGGTGGAATTGCCAGAACGTTCCCACTGACAATGTTCTGAGGTTCCTACTTCTCTGCATCCTTGTCAGTACTTGCTATTTTCTGTTTTTTAAAAAATAATAACCATTCCAGTGGGTGGGAAGTGTTGTCTCATTGTGGTCTTGATTTACATTTCCTTAATCATTAATGATATTGGGAATCTTTTCATGCTTATTGGCCATGTGTACAGCTTTGTAGAAATGTCTGTTCATATCTTTGGCCCATTTTTCGATTGAGTTTTTTTCCATTTTGTTGAGTTGTAGGAATTCTTTTTATATTTTGAATATTAAACATTTATCAGTTATTGGGTTCCAAATATTTTCTCCCGTCCTGTTCATTTTGTTTTCAGTTCCTTGGTAATGTTCTTTGTACAAAAGCTCTTGATTTTGATGAAGTCTAATACATCTATTTTTCTTCTGTTGCCTGTACTTTTGGTGTAGTCTAAGAATCTGTTGCCTGATACAGGGTCCTGAAGATATTTCTTTGTTTTTTTTCTAAAAGTTTTGTAATTTTTTCTCTTATATCTGGGTCTTTGATTCATTTGATTTAATTTTTGTATATGGTGTAAGGTAAGGGTCCAATTTAATTCTTTTGCATGTGGGTTTTCAGTTTTCCTGGTACTATTTGTTGAAGAGTCTACCCCAGTGAGTAGACTTGGCACCCCTATCAGAAATCAGTTGACCATGGATGTGTGGGTTTATTTCTCTGATCTCAATTTTCCTAGAGTATTTCTTATTGACAAATTTCATTTTCATATTAAGAGGGAAATTACCCAGTGGCTTGAGTTGGGGTAAGGTATTGAAAGAATGCTACAGACTCCTGGCAACGTGTTCATCAATGAATACTGAAATTACAGAATTTTCCTGTTTACTGTATGGAGTAAAGTATATAGCTGTAGTCATTTCTTGGCTCCTGAAACAAATACTATATGATGGGTTGGCTTAAACAATGAGAACATATTAACTCATGGTTTTGAGGCTAGGAGAAGTCCAAATTTGTGGTGTCCGCAAGATGATGCTTTTTACCTGAAGACTGGTGTTCTGGGGCTTACTGCTGGTGATCCTTGGTCCTAAGCTTTTCTGTCACATGGCAGTGCACACAGTGGTATCTTCTCCTTTCTTTTCTGGGTTTTGGTGACTTCTGGCTTGTGGCTGCTTGCCGTGCCTTCTCTTTCCCTGTCCAATTTCTTTTGCTTATAAGGACTTAAGTCATACTGGAATAAAGACCACCCTCCTTCAGTTTAGGCACATCTTAACTAATAACTTCTTCAAAGATTATGTTTACAAATGGGTTCACACCCACAGGACCAACAGTTGGGACCTGCACATGAATTCCCTGACAATAGCCTTCCTCTAAAATTGTCAGATGAAATCTTAAATTATGTTATTATATGCATTATATATGGTTGTCTGAGAGTAACAGTATTAGTTAGGGTTCTCTAGAGAAACAGCGTCAACAGGAAATATTCATAAATATAAAATCTATAAAATTGTCTCATTTAACTGTGGGAATATAGAGTACAAAATCTGTAGGGCAGGCTGTGAAGCTGACAATTCCGATGGAGGGTCTGGACGAACTCCCCAGGAGAGGCTTGCTGGCCGAAGCAGAAAGAGAGCCTTTCTCTTCTGAATCCTCCTTAAAAGGCTTCCAGTGATTAGATTAGGCATCACTCATTAAAGAAGACACTCCCCTTGGCTGATTACAAATGGAATCAGCTGTGGATGAGGTGAATATGATCATGATTTAATTCTGTGAAATATCCTCATAGCAAAAGACAGGCCAGCGCTTGTCCAACCAAACAGGTACTACCACCTGGCCAAGTTGACACATGAACCCTGACCATGACAAGTGGTCTCAGTGTGATGTTGAATTATAAGATCTGTTAGTTGTCTTACTCTATATCTGAGTATATGAAATTCTGTGTTTGCCAGCATGTATTCAGAGAGATAGTAGGTAGGATTCATATCTTGTAATTTATTTGACATCAATGATATTACAGAGGTTTTATTTTTACTAACCCCATTCCCATGGAGGTTTGGGCTATAATGGAGTGACATCAGATATTAGTATTTTCTTTTTCCTGTTTCAATACCTAACCTTGAAGCTTTGTTTTGTAGCTGTTGCTACCATCTACTCTATTTGAACTCTCTTAACCAGTGATATCTTTTTTTGTTACCTATCTTTCCCCCTTTTTGTTCCGAAATGTTTGATCGGTATTGATCCCACGGTGCCAGGGCCAGGCTCGTCCCTAGAAGTCATGTCCCACATTGTCAGGGAGACTTTCACCCATGAATATCATGTCCCCTGTAGGGAGGAGGATAATGATTTTCTTAGCAGAGTTGGGCTTAGGGAGAGAGAGGCCACATTTGAGCAATTAAAGAGGTTTTCTGGCAGCATCTCAGGCATAGTTATAGGTAGTCTTAGCTTTTCCACTAAGAAATGTTTCATAAGGACAAGCCTGAAAATCAAGGGCTTGGCCTATTTTCTTGGGAGTCCCTGTGTTTGAAAGCACATCAGGGGTTTCCCAGATGAAGAAGTTTAATAGTTCCATATTTTTTCTCCAGTCCCTCAAGGGACTCTCCCTATCCTTTTTTCCCCCTCCAGCCCTCAAGGGATCCTACCAATACTTTTTTTCTTTTTAAATATTTTTATTGACAAAACAATATACAGGTACGCAATGATGTGGATGAACATGGACATTTGGTGAGACAAAATAAGCCAGAAACAAAAGAACAACAATGTTATGGTGACCTTTAGAAAATGCTTATAAGAAAACAGGGGCCTAGACTGCAAGCTTTTAGAGCAGACATCTGGAGTGGTGATTATTATTTATGGATTTTGAGAGGCTATTTTATCTGTATAACCTGATATTTAGAAGAATGAAACTGAACAGGTTGGGGTTAAAGTAATTCAGAACATAGAGGTAAGGAAGACACTTGTCTATATTTAGAACCCCACATACTCTGAGACCGATGGAAGAAAGGTTTATTTGATCCAGAACTGAAATTTTCTGTAGTGCATAATCTAATTCAACCTATCTGTATAGCTCATTTGACCAATGGAAACACAGGAAGTACAGAATAAGAAAGAGGTCCTTTAATCCTCTGTAGATTATTGTAATGTCTGGAAACAACCTAGAGTATATTAAGCAGATAATCAAAAAGTATTGGTAAAGTCCCTGATGGAGGGGAGAAAGACTGTGGAAATATTAAAGCTTACCATCAGGGAATCCCCTGATACTGTGTCAAACTTTAAGGACACCCAAATCAATAGGGCATGCCCTGAATCATGAGGCTTACTCTTATGAAGTTTATGTAGGTGATGGAGAAGTTTAGACTGCCTATAACCATGCCTAAGAGTTAATTCTGGAGGACCTCTGTTGTTGCTCAGATGTAGCCTTAGTCTCTCTAAGCCCAACTCTGCAAGTGAAATCATTGCCCTCCCCCTATTTGGAACATGACATCTGGGAGTGAAAGTCTCCCTCGTACATGGGAGATGACTCCCAGGGATGAATCCAGACCTGGCACCGTGGTATCAACAATTCCATCTTGACTAAATGGGGGAAAAGAAGTGTAATTAAGAAAGTGTCAGTGGCAGAGAGTTCAATGGAGTCGAGAGGCTACTCCGGACGTCACTCTTAATGCAACTTCAGGTAGACATTCCTACCTATCATAACCTGCCAACCCCCAACCAGGACCATTCCAGCCAATCCTGAAGAACACCTAAGGCAATATATAAGATTCCACAAGGGTTCCATGCAGTAGAGTAACTTTCCAGAAACCTGCAACCTCCAAATGGGTCCGTGGTCCAAAGAAGTCCTGAAACCTAGCCCAGCCTCTCCAGAACTTCAGATACTTCCCTATCAATATACCCTGTTGATTGGGTGTCCCTAAAGTTTGACACAGTATCAGGGGATTCCCTGATGGTAAGCTTTAATAGTTCCATAGTCTTTCTCCCCTCCCTCAGGGACTTTGCCAATACTTTTTGATTATCTGCTTAATATACTCTAGGATATTTTCAGGCAGAGAGAGTTCAAATAGAGTTGAGAGTCTACTCTGGAGGTTGCTCTTATGCAAGCTTCAATTAGACCTTCCTACCTATCATAACCTGCCCTCCCCCAACCAGGACTATTTCAGCCAATCCTAAAGAACACCTAGGGCAATATAAAAGATTCCACAAGGGTTTCACACACTAGAGTAACTTTCCAGAAACTTACAACCTCTGGGTGGATCCCTGGTCCAGATAAGTCCTAAAACCTAGCCCAGCCTCTCCAGAACATCAGGTAGTTCCATCTCCCTACCCCGTATTAGTGACAGACCCTTCCAGTATAAAAAATTTAGGATTGCCATAGCCCAAACAACCCTAAATTGAGGGATGGAAAGATCAAAGGTCATGGTGGAAATATACATAGAAGATAGAACTTAACAAATGAATATGAATGCTGAATCATTAAACTGATATCTCTTTTAGTCTCGAGTATCTTAGGGCAGCTAAAAGTAAAAACCTGAAATTGTGAAATTGTAACCCATGTCAAACTCTGAAATATGTTCTACAACTAATTGTGGTGCTGTGCTTTGAAATTTATAGGTTTTATATATATATATATATATATGTTATTCACAAAAAATAAAGGGAAAAAAAGTCAATTGCAATGATAAAAAATATTTAAGCCCTCTAGCCTCATCTATTCTTGAGCAGCTAGAAGGAAAAATATGAGAGGATCGTATAGTAGCCCATGAGAAACTCTGGGATCTGTCCTGTAACCACTTGTTGAGTGCTTTGAAAACTATTGCTTTTTTATTTCTTTTCTTTGTATATATATTATACTATACAATAAAAAAAAAAGTTATCAACCAAAGGGGGAAAAAAACCCAGTATACAAGCACAAACATTCTTATCATATGAACATTCCGTACTTGGTGTACAATCAGTGGCTCACAGTATCATCACATGGTTGTATATTCATCACCATGATCATTTCTTAGAATATTTGCATCTCTCCAGAAAAATAAAAAGAAAAAAGAAAACACTCATACACACCATACCCCATCCCCTCACTCCCATTGACCACTAGTGTTTCCATCTATCCAGTATATTTTAACCTTTGTTCCCCCATGTTTTTTCCTGTACCCCATACCACTCCCTTTCATTGATCACTAGTATTTCAGTCTACTCAATTTATTTTGACATTTGTTCCCCCATTATTTATTTATTTTTTATCCATATCTTTTACTCATCTGTCCATACCATAGATAAAAGGAGCATCAGACACAAGGTTTTCACAATCACACAGTCACATTATGAAAGTGATATCTGTATAGTCATCTTCAAGAAACATGGCTACTGGAACACAGCTCTACAGTTTCAGGTTCTTCCCTCTAGCCACTCTAATACATCTTAAACTAAGAAGGGTATATCTATATAATGCATAAGCATAACCTTCAGGATAACCTCTGGACTCTGTTTGAAATCTCTACTGAAACTTCATTTTGTCTCATTTCTCTCTTCCCCCTTTCAGTTGAAGGTTTTCTCAATCCCTTGATGCAGAGTCCCAGCTCATTCTAGGATTTCTGTCCCACATTGCCAGGGAGGTTTACACCTCTGGAGTCATGTCCCACGTAGAGAGGGGGAGTGAGTTTGCTTGCCATGTTGGCTGGGAGATAGGCCACATTTGAGCAACAAAAGAGGTTCTCTGTGGGTGACTCTGGCCTAATTTTAAGTAGGCTTAGCCTATCCTTTGCAGGGATAAATTTCATATGAATGAACCAGTGATTCAAGGGCTTGGCCTTTTGCTTTGGTTGTCCCCACTGCTTGTGAGAATATCAGGAATTCTTGAAATGGGGAAGTTGAATTTCCCCCTTTCTCACCATTCCGCCAAGCGGACTTTGCAAATACTTCTTTATTCACTGTCCAGATGACTCTGGGATTTATCGGGGCATCACACTAGCCTGGACAAACCTACAAAATATCATACCACTGCCTTCTTGCTTCCATGGTGCCTGTTGAGTAGTCCAAACTTAGTCTTATATGTTTTCTTTTGTATGTAGAAAATCACTTTTCTCGTGCTTTCAGGACTTTCTGCTTCTTGTCAAAATTTGACAGTTTGAGTAGTATTTGTCTTGGAGTTGGCCTATTTGGATTTATCCTATTCGGAGTCTTTTGGACCTCTTTGGTTTGCATATATATTTCTTTTCTAAGGGGTGGGAAGTTTTCCCTAATTATAGCTTCTAGTAACCTCCCAGCCCTTTACTCTTCTTCTGGGACACCAGTGAGTCTTGTATTTGCATGCCTTTTGTTGTCCATTGTTTCCCCAAGATCCGATTCTGTTCTTTCCAACTTTCCTGTCATTTGTTCTTTTGTGCACTTTAATTCAATTGTTCTGTCTTTTAACTCCCTTATTCTTCCTTCTGCTTCAAATCTGCCATCATGTGTCTGGTATAGTTCTAATTTGGTCTACTGTGTCTTTCACCTCTTTGAGACCTGCTATTTTTCTGTTTCTTCTTTCAAGTTCTTCTTTATACTTTGCTAGTGCCCTTCTGATCCTTTATTTCTTTATAAATATCCTTGAGTAGCTGTTCTGTAATCTGTGTACCCTCCTGTATTTTCATTTGGTCGTTTGGCTGCCTGGATCTTCATGTGCTTTGTGATTTCCTGTTATGTTTAGGGCATTTGATTATCTTAATAAGGTTATTTTGCAAGTTGGTTCCCCCACTCATCCAAAGTTATGTATTTATTTGGTTTTACATTGGAGGTTTCCTTTTGCATTTTCACTGTTAGTAATTCCCTGCCAAACCAAGGCCCAGATCTCAGGTTAGGGGTATAGTTCTACTTTTGAGGGTCTCTTAAAAGCTAGGCAGGGGTGTGCACATAGTTCAGTGGCAAAATGCTCACCTGTCACATGGGAGGCCCGAGCTCGATTACTGACCCATGTACTCCCCTCAGAAGCAAAGCAAAACAAAACAAAACCCAGACACCTTAGCAATTGTGGCCCCAAAGTCCGAAGGAGACACTGCAGGATATATTGGGAATGAACTTAGACTCGTAGTCACAGAAGGGGGAGAAAATTAAAATAAAAAAATTAAAAACCTATACAGATATAAATAAATAAACATATATGTATATATATATATAGGAATGGAAATAAAAATGATAATACTATTACTAAAAAATATAGGAGGAAAATCTGTTAGGTTGCCAGACTACACTTACCACTTCTTCCCACCAGGTGGTGCTCCTGAGGCACCGCCACCCCTCAGGCCGGCCCCTCCCTGACTACAGCAGCCAGTTGGCAAGGTGGTGTGCATGCTAGTGGGGCTGCTCCTGGCATGCAGCGGTGCAGTGGCTGGGTCTGGTACGTGGGACACAGAGGCCAATTGTGACTTCTCGTGGGGCCCAGCTGAGTGACTGCTCCCACTACCCAGGGGCATAACTTTTTGCTGTGGACAGCTTGTGATGCTTCTGGTCTCCCTATGGGCACTGCCAGCCTCACAGCTGCACAGAGAAGTTTCTCCAGCCAGCAATTGGGGCTGGTTGGAGTGGAGGGATGGTCAATTCCCTCGAGTCTGCACTTCCCTGTGCACTGCTGACTGCCCCTGGTGGGGGTCGTGACTGATGAGACCCACCCTGCTCTGCATGTCCTGATCTTCCCACCTATCTCCCTATATTTGTTTATTTTATATCCATATTTTTTACTCATCTGTCCACACCTTTGTTAAAAGCAGCATCAGACACAAGCTTATTGCAATCACATAGTAACATTGTAAAAGCTATATTGTTATACAATCCTCTTCAAGAATTAATACTACTAGAACCCAGCTCAACAGTTTCTGGTACTTCCCTCTATACATCATAAACTAAAAAAAGAATATAGGTATGATGCATAAGAATAACCTCCAGGATAACCTCTTAACTGTATTTGAAATCTCTCAGCCACTGAAACTTTATTTTGTCTCATTTCTCTTATCCCCCTTTTGGTCAAGAAGGCTTTCTCTATCCCTTGATGCTGGGTCCCAGTTCATCCCAGGATTTCTGTTACATGTTGCCAGGGAGATTTACACCCCTAGGAATCGTGTCTGATGTAGGTGGGGAGGGCAGTCAGTTCCCTGGCCATGTTGCCATAGAAAGAGATGCCACATCTGTGCAACAAAAGCAGTTCTCTGGGGGTGACTCTTAGGCATAATTTTAAGTAGGCTTAACCTATCCTTTGCAGAGATAAGTTTCATAGGGTTGAACCCTGAGATCCCAGCTCATGCTAGGGTTTCTGTCCCACGTTGCCGGGAAGGTCTACACCCCAGGGATAAGCATGCCTTTGCCAGATAATCTATCAGAAGGCATTTCCTTTTCTTCTACAAAGAATCTATACCCCTTCCTCATGCCGCCCACCTGTTGACATTTAGTTTTGACATAAAGCCTTTGTTACATTTAGTAGAAGCATATTATAGTGTTACTGTTGAGTATAGACCCTGGTTTGGGTTGATTGTATTTTTTCCCATGTACTATCTGTTTTCAACACCCTGAAATATTGACACTTATTTGTTCTCTGTCATGCAAAAATGTCTTTTAATTTGTGCATTTAATCACCATCATTGTCCACTCTAGGCATTCCTAAATTATATGTCTTAGTGTTTATCCTCTGTCTTTCCTTCTCGTTTCCTATGTGCCCCCAGCCCTTTTCCCTCTATCATACTCACATTCAGCTTCATTCAGTGTACTTATATTATTGTGCTGCAGTCAGGTAGTATTGGGCTATCCATTTCTGAATTTTTACAGTCTGTCCTATTGCACACACTTTATTCCATCAACACCAGTTGCCCAATCTCTACCCTATTTCTATTTTCTGATAATCTGTGTGCTTAACTTCAATTCTCCAAGTTTATTCATTAATCTTAGTTCATATTAGTGAGACCATACAGTATTTGTCCTTTTATTTCTAGCTAATTTCACCCAATATTATGTCCTCAGGGTTCAGCCACGTTGTTACATGCTTCATGATATTCCATCGTATGTATATACAACAGCTTATTTAGCCACTCATCTGTTGATGGACATTTGGGCTGTTTCTGTCTCTTGGTGGTCGTAAATAATGCTGCTATAAACATTGGTGTGCAAATGTCCGTTTGTGTCCTTGCCCTCAGGTCTTCTGAATATATACCTGGTAATGAGATTGCTAGATCATATGGCAATTCTATACTTAGCTTCCTGAGAAACCACCAAACTGCCTTCCAGAGTGGAATTTTACATTCCCACCAACAGTGGATAAGTGTGCCTCTTTCCCATGTCTTCTCTGGTACTTGTTTTTTTTTTTTTTTTGATAATGGCCATTTAGATGATATCTCATTGTGGTTTTGATTTGCATTTCCCTAGTAGTCAGTGAAGTTGAAATCTTTTTGTGTGCCTTTTAGCCGTTTGTATTTCTTCTCCTGAGAAGTGTCTGTTCATGTCTTTTGCTTATTTTTTAATTGGATTGCTTGTCTTTTTGTTAAGTTGAAGAATTTCTTTATATATTCTGGATACTAAACCCTATCTGATATGTGGTTTCCAAGTATTGTCTCCTGTTGTATAGGCTGCCTTTTTACTTTCTTTACAAAGTCCTTTGATGCACAAAATGTTTAATTTTGAGGGGTTCCCATTTATCTATTTCTTTCTTCAACATTCATACTTTGGGTGTAAGTCTGAAACCACTTCCTATTACAAGTTTTATAAGATATATCCCTACATTTTCTTCTTAAAGTTTTATGGTCTTAGCTGTAATATTTAGGCCTATGATCCATTTTGAGTTAATTTTTGTACAGGGTGTGAGATATGGATCCTTTTTCATTATTTTGCAAATGGATATCCAGTTCTCTAAGCACCATTTATTGAAGAGGCTACTCTGTCCCAGGTGGGTTGGCTTGACTGCCTTGTCGAAGATCAAGTGTCCATAGATGAGAAGGTCTATATCTGAACTCTCTATTTGATTCCATTGGTCAGTATATCTGTCTTTTTGCCAGTTCCATGCTGTTTTGACCACCATAGCTTTGTAATATGCTTAGAAGTCAGGTAGTGTGAGACTGCTCATTTCATTTTTCTTTCTCAAGATATTAATAGCTATTCAGGGCACCATTCCCTTCCAAATAAATTTGTTGGTTTTTCTACTGCCAAGTAAGTTTTTGGGATTTTATTTGGTATTGCATTGATTCTATAAATATATTTGGGTAAAATTGGCATCTTAACTATATTTATTCTTCTAATCCATGAACATGGTATACCTTTCCATTTATTTTAAGTCTTCTGTGATTTCTTTTTTTGCAGTTTCTTGTAGTTTTCTGTGTATTGATCTTTTGTATCCTTACTTAAGTTTATTCCTAAATATTTGATTCTTTTGATTGCTTGCTATTGTAAATAGATTTTTTCTTGATTTCCTCCTTAGATTGCTCATTACTAGTGTATATACTGATTTTTGTGTTGATCTTATACCCTGCCACTTTGCTGTACTCATTTATTAACTCTAGTAGGTTTGCTGTGGATTTTTCAGGGTTTTTGATATATAGTATCATATTATCTGCAAACAGTGAGTTTTACTTCTTCCTTTCCAGTTTGGATGTCTTGTATTTCTTTTTCATGTCTAATTGCACTGACCAGAACTTCCAACACAATGTTGAATAAGAATGGTGAAAGTGGACATCCTTGTCTTGTTCCTGATCTTAGGGGGAAAGCTTTCAGTCTTTCCCTATTGAGGATGATGTTAGCTGTGGGTTTTTCATATATTCCCTTTATCACGTGGAGGAAGTTCCCTTCTGTTCCTATCCTTTGAAGTGTTTTCATCAAGAAATGAGGTTGAATTTTGTCAAATGCCTTTTCTGCATTAATCAAGGTGATCTTATGGTTCTTCTGCTTTGATTTGTTGACGTGGTGTATTACATTAATTGATTTTCTTATGTTGAACCAAACTTGCATACCTGGAATGAATTTCAGTTGTTCATGGTGTATAATTCCTTTAATGTGCTACTGGATTTGATTTACAAGTATTTCACTGAGTATTTTTGCATCTATATTCATTAGAGAGATTGGTCACTGATCACTTGGCCTAATTTCTTGTAGTATCTTTTTTGGGTTTTGGTATTAGGGTGATGTTGGCTTCATAGAATGAGTTAGGTAGCTTTCCTTCATCTTCAATTTTTTTTTTTTTTGAAGAATTTGAGCAGGATTGGTATTAATTCTTTCTTGAATGCTTGGTAGAATTCACATATAAAATCATCTGGTCCTGGACTTTTCTTTTTTGGGAGCTTCTTGATGACTGATTCAGTCTCTCTACTTTCGATTGGTTTGTTGAGGCCCTCTATTTCTTCTTGAGTCATTGTTGGTTGTTCATGCCTTTCTAGGCATGCCTTGTTCATTTCACCTTTATCATCTATTTTAATAACATATAGTTACTCATAGAATCCTCTCAGTACCAGCTGGGTTAGCTAGGGGTCACTAGAGAAATGCAATCAGCAAGAGATATCTATAGACATAAAATTTATGAAAGTGTCTCACGTAACCATGGGAATGTAGAGTCCAAGGTCTGTAGGGCAGTTTGCAAGCTGGTAATTCCGATGAAGTCCACAATGAACTCTCAGGAGAGGCTGGCTAGACAACCATGGGGATGGAAGACTCCAAGTCCATAAGGCAGGCTGTGAAGCTGGAGACTCCAGCAAAGGGTCTGGATGAACTCCACAGGAGAGGCTTACTGGCTGAAGCAAGAAGAGTGCCTCTCTCTCTTCTGAATCCTCCTTAAAAGCTTTCTGCTGGTCAAGGCATCACTCATTGCTGAAGACACTCCCCTTAGCTGGTTACAAATGCAGTGAGCTGTGAATGCAGCTGACTTAATCGTGATTTAAGTCAATGAAATATCCTCATAGCAAGAGACAGGCCAGTGCTTGCCTGACTAGACGTCTAGGAACCACCACTGGCCAAGTTGACATATGAACCTAACCATGACACCTCCTTTATTTCTCTGGGGTCTGTGGTTATATCTCCTCTTATATTTCTGATTTTATTTATTTGCATCTTCTCTCTCTCTCTCTCTCTCTTTTCTTTTTTAGTCACCCTAGCTAAGGGTCCATCAAGTTTACTGATTTTCTCAAAGAACCAGTCTCTGGTTTTGTTGATTTTCTCTATTGTTTTTGTGTTCTCAATTTCATTTATTTCTTCTTTAATATTTGTTATTTCTTTCCTTTTGTTGCCTTGGGGATTAGTTTGCCACTTTTTCGCTTGTTCTTCCAAGTGCAAGTTAATTCCTCAGTGTTTGCTCTTTCTTCTTTTTTAATACAGGCATTTAAGGCAATAAATTTCCCTCTTAGTACTGCCTTTGCTGTATCCCGTATATTTTGATATGTTATATTTTCATTTTCATTTGCCTCAAGATATTTACTGATATCTCTTACAGTATCTTTCTTGACCCACTGGTTGTTTAAGAGTGTGTTGTTTAGCTTCCATGTATTTGTGAACCTTCTGGCTCTCTACCTTTTATTAATTTCCGTCTTCATTCCATTGCGATCTGAGAAAGTGTTTTGTATGATTTCAGTCTTTTTAAATTTATTGAGACTTGCTTTGTGATTTAGCATATGGTTTATGCTTGACAGTGATCCATGAACACTTGAGAAAAAGGTGTATCCTGTTGTTGTTGGGTGTAATATTCTGTAAATGTCTGTTGAGTCTAGTTCATTTATTGTATTATTCAAATTCTCTGTTTCTTTATTGATCCTCTGTCTAGATGTTCTGTCCATTGATGAGAGCAGGGAATTAAAGACTCCAACTATTATGGTAGGGATGTCTGTTTTTCCCTTCAGTGTTGTCAGTGTTTGCCTCATGTACTTTGGAATACTCTGGCTCAGTGAATAAATATTTATTATTGTTACATCTTCTTGTTGAATTGTTCCTTTTATTAATACAGTGTCCTTGTCTTTTTAAATCGTTTTATGTTTGAAATCTAATTCATTAGATATTAGTATAGCTACTCCTATTGTTTTCTGATTGTAGTTTTTACAAATATTTTTTTCCCAGCCGTTCGCTTTCAATCTGTTTTTTTCCTTTGGTCTAAAATGAGTCTCCTGTAGACAGCATATAATTGGGTCCTGTTTTTTAATCCATTCTGCCAGTCAGTGTCTTTTGATTGGGGAGCTTAATCCATTAACATTTCGTGTTATTACTGTAAAGGCAGTATGTTCTTCTACCATTTGTCTTTTGGATTTTATATGTCATATCTAATTTTTTTCATCTTTTTTCCTTTACTGATAGTCTTCATTTCTATACTCTTCTCCAGACCTCTCTTTTCTGCCTTTTCCTATCTGCCTGTAGTGCTCCCTTTAGTATTTCTTGCAGAATGGATCTCTTGGTCACAAATTCTCTCAAAGTTTGTTTGTCTGAAAATGTTTTAATCTTCCCCTCATTTTTTAAACTTTTTTTTTATTGTGAAAAATAACATACATACAAAAAGCAATAAATTTCAAAGTACAGTGCAACAGTTAGTTGCAAAACAGATTTCAGAGTTTGGTATGGGTTACAATTCCACAATTTTAGGTTTTTCTTTCTAGCTGCTCTAAGGTACTGGAGACTAAAAGAAATATCAATATACTGATTCAGCCATCACATTCATTTGTTAAACCCAATTTTCTCTGTATAGCTCCAGCATCACTTTTGATCTTTCTCTTACTCTTTAGGGGTATTTGGATTATGCCCATTCCAACTTTTTCATGTTGGAAGGGGCTGTTGATAATATGAGATGAGGGATGGAATTAGTTGATGTTCTGGAGAGGCTGGCCTCTCTACATTTCTGGACTTACCTGGTCCAGGAACTTATCTGGAGTTTGTAGGTTTCTAGAAAGTTACCCTCATGTGTGGAACCTTTGTAGAATCTTTTATAATGCCCTAGGTATTCTTTAGCATTGGTCGGAATAGTTTTGATTGGGGTTTGGCACTGATGATAGTAGCAGTGTCTAACTGAAGCTTGTGTAAGAGTGATCTCCAGAGTAGCCTCTTGCCTCTATTTGAACTCTCTTAGCCACTGATAACCTTATTCTACTTCTTTTCTCTCGTTTGGTCAGGATGGCATTGTTGATCCCCACAGTGCCAGGTCTAGACTCACCCCTGGGGGTCATCTCCCTCCCCCTCATTTCTGAAGGACAATTTTGCTGGATATGGAATGCTTGGTTGGCAGTTTTCCTCTTTTACAATCTTAAATATATCATCCCACTGCCCTCTCACTTCCATGGTTTCTGCTCAGAAATCCACCCATAGTCTTATTGGACATCCCTTATATGTGATGGACTGCTTTTCTCTTGCTGCTTTCAAAATAGTCTCTTTGTCTTGGACGTCTGACTAGTAAATGTCTTGTAGTATGTTTATTTGGATCTGTTCTGTTTTGGGTATGCTGCATTTCTTGTATCTGTAGTTATATGTCTTTTGTAAGAAATGGAAAATTTTCAGTGGTAATTTCCTCCATTAGTTTTTCTCCTCCTTTTCCCTTCTCTTCTCCTTCTGGGACACCTGAAACACATATATTTGTGTGCTTCATGTTGTCATTTAATTCTAAGACCCTGTCCATATTTTCCCATTCTTTTCCCTATATTTTCCTTAGTTGAATTTCAGATGTACAGTTCTCTAGTTCACTAATCCTTTCTTCTGCCTCTTCAAATCTATTGTTGTAGGTTTCTACTGTTTTTCCATCTCTTCTGTTATGCCTTTCATTCCCATAAGTTCTGTGATTTGTTTTTTCAAACTTCTGATTTCTTTTTGTTCACCCAGTGTTTTTTTTTTTTTTTTTTACTTATACACCAATGTTTATAGCAGCATCATTCACAATAACCCAAAACTGGAAACAGCCCAAATTTCCATCAACAAATGAATGGAAAACAAAATATGATACATACACACAATGGAATATTATTCAACCAAAAGAAAAAGTGAACCTGTGAGACACGATGCTATGCAGAAAACCTTGAAAACAAGTGAAAGAATCAAGAAACATGAGGACAAAAATTGTATTATATCAAATAAGAAATTACTTGAAATAGCAAATTCACAGCGATAGCAGATTAGAGGTTACTAGGTGTTCTAGTTTGCTAGCTGCCAGAATGCAATATACCAGAAATGAAATGGCTTTTCAAAAGGGGAATTTAATAAGTTGCTTGTTTACAGTTCTAAGGCTGAGAAAATGTCCCAATTAAAAAAAGTCTATAGAAATGTCTAATCACAGGCATCCAGGGAAAGATACCTTGGTTCAAGAAGGCCGATGAAGTTCAGGGTTTCTCTCTCAAGTGAGAAGGCACATGGCGAACACAGTCAGGGCTTCTCTCGGCTGGACAGGCACATGGCGAATACGGTGTCATCTGCTAGCTTGGTCTCCTGGCTTCCTGTTTCATGAAGCTCCCCGGGAGGCGTTTTCCTTCTTCATCTCCAAAGGTCGCTGGCTGGTGGACTCTCTGCTTCATGGTGCTGCAGCATTCTCTGCTCTCTCTGAGTCTCCTAGTGTCTTTTTTATATCCTCCATCAACTTGCTGATTTGATTCTCTCCCCCCCCAAACCCCATGGACAGGCAATGGGAATCGAACCCAGGTGTCCAGCATGGCAGGCAAGAATTCTACCACTGAGCCACTGTCACACTGCCCAATTTGATTTATTTGTTTATTTAATTTTGCAGTTTTTGGTTGTGCCTTTATTCACCTTAATTCATTAAAAATGCACTTGTCTTCAAGAGCCTATAAATAAAGTGACAACCCCCTAATGTGGGTTAGAGTGGCCCTTCTTAGCATGAAATTTTTTTGTTTTGTATTTTTTAAAAGCAGTATTTCTCATAGAAATCTTATTGATCACACAGTAGTTACAAGAATGTCAGATATAATGACATACACAATCTGAACAAGACAGGCTGATTGAGAATTTACATTGTGTGGTAAAAATATACAGAGTTGGAGTTAGCAATGTAGACAGACACATGAGGATTGGGGAGGTCGCAAAGGTGGTGACCCCTCTGAGGCTGAACACGCAGGCTCCCAATAGTAAGGCTGCGCTCCGCACCAGGACATATCTCCCACCAAGAGAGACAGGCTTCCACACACACCTAAAGGCCAGAAGGAACACTGACCTGTTGCACAGACATCTGAGCTGACAGATCTGTGATTGTCCTATGACACACCCGCGAAAACAGTGAATAGTAAACCCTATCCAAGTAGCAGGATGTATCAAGTCACTTATTTTATATAGGATACGGAAGATGTTAAGTTATGGTCTCCTTTTCTACATTTTCTTCACAATTGACATGCATTTAAGAGTGGGGGAGCTTTGGTGGTGGTTTCACCTAACAGTACTCTTACAAAATGTGAGAAATATTTAATAACGTATTTTAGTTGCACACTTAACAGATAACATGAATCATCTATAGCTTTAAGCCAAAAAGTACAAGGGGATATATCTTAATTTTAATGCTTGAGTTTTAGTTTCTACCGCTGTCCTTATGAAAGAATACAATTCTTGTTTATTTACCAAATCAGGTACTAGTTTTGAGTTCTCAGAAAAATCCAGAATAAGAAATGTCACTCCCTTATTCTTTTGGCTTTTTTAGAAGATAGACCAAAATTCTAAGTCAAGATTCCTACAAAGCTGTGATGTTTTTCTCCAAGTAACTGTCCAGAGAACAAACCAAAGATGAAGCATCTTAGTGTTTGACTAAATTTTCTAATGCTGCAGGAGACCTGACCTGGGATACATCCTTGGAGGAACCAGAAATGTTAATGGGGTGGTTTGTATACCCCCCCGCCCCCCCCCCTCCATGCACCTGCTTTGCACCAGCCATTGTGGCAAATGATTCTCTGGGGGTGGGGGTGGGGTGATGCCTGACAAGCTGTGCTGAAAGGTCTTCCTAGGAGGTCTGCCCAGCTGCATGGACAGCCTTCTATGGAAAGGTAGCAGGCTTGGAACCTAAAAGAAAACAGCTCCTCTCAGGGCCTTTGAGTTACTGCTCGAATTGCAAGTTCCTATTCAGGAAAAAATGCATTAAAATAACTCGAAGGTCTCTTATTGGCAACTTGAGATGTAAAGTATTTTATTTTCAAACTTCTAAAATGTGAAAGCAAGATAGTCCACGTTAAATAATAAAAATTCTCCAAAACTGAATGTGCTTGTTTGGAGCTCAGTTTTTCTGCTTGAAATACAAAAACTTCCTACGACTCTTAGGTGGAAACACTACTGTTTTGATGACCTGTGATTAAATGACTGATCAATCTCAGTTGATAACATCACTTTTTTTTTTTGCCTTGTGTAGGATTTAAAAAATTCTGGAATAGATGCTTCTGCCAGCCTTACACCAACAATTTCATCCCAAATGTCTCCTGAGAGGCATAGACAATATAGAGGAAACCATCTTCAGCCTACTCATTCTCATAGACTTCAGAGATGAGCATGGAGACACTCACCATTCTATGTCCGTTCACCAGCAGGAGGAAGGCCTGGATGGCATTGAGTTGCAGGCACTGTCTAATTATTTTGATTAGTTCACTCATGTTGATGTGATCTGGTACAAGGAACTTGATTTTATCCAGGACAGGAAGCTGCTTCTCACCTTTGTATCTTTCTCTTATCACCAGGATTTTGGTAGGATGCTACTCTTAGATAAGTCAGACATCTTCTATCCTTTGTTTGAAAGTGCAGTGCTGCTTGAAGGTCTTCTCAGATGGCATGGCAGTGCGGAGGCAGTGCAGCAGTGACTCTGAGGGGCCCAGCTCTCCCTATTTGATTTTTGATGAGATTTTTAACATCTGTTCCATCATCTTGAATTAATTGTTTCAACTCTTGTATCTCATTTGAATTGTTGGTTTGTTCATTCAACTGAGCCATATCTTCGATTTTCCTAGTATAACTCATTTTTTGCTGGCATTTAGGCATTTCATTTCCTTAAGTAGTTTATTTGGAGGTTGTTTTCACTCTTTTACCTAGGGTTTTATTTGCTGGTTGGCTTTGTTCTGTATCTGTTCTTTGACATAGACGTCAGCTTATTCTAGACCTCTAGCATAGGTTTTATTTCACTGATAAAAGTTTTCATGTCTTGTTTTTTCTGTTTCTTGCCCTGCCGATATGAAGGCCCCCCCCCCCTTTTTTTTGAGGAGGGTTTCCTCAGCTATTATAGACCCCAGTCAGATTTTCCCAGACCCGACTGGCTGAAGTCTCAGGAGGAAAAAGTTACCAGCATCAGTTTTCCCTGAGTATGAGACCCAGCAGTTTGTCAGGCTTTCCTAAGAAGCCTCTAGACTCTGCTTTTCCTATCCTGCCCAGCATGTGGCTCTTGTCTGCCTGTGGCTTCCCACCAGTGTAAAGTGATATGGTACCTTTGAGCAGGTTCTCCCTGCCTGGTGTGGTTGAGACAGAGGTGAGGTTGTAGGTTGGCTTTAATTGCTTCAGTTTTCCAGTCCCTGGAGCCTGAATTCCTTGAAGGAGGAGTCCCCCTTGATCTGGCCCCCACCTTACTCTTGGGGAAGATACAACCTTTAGGGAATAAACTCCTTTTACCTGACTAGTTACTTTGTCTCTCAGAGAAGCTTAATTCCTCCCTTGCCTGGGGCAGCTGGAGCCTGATATGGCTTCCAGTTCTATCTAATGAGCTGTTAAGGAGTAGAAAAAACAAAACAAAACAAAACAAACAAGCAAAAAAAGCTTCTTCAGAGCCAGTACAGCTTCTCAAATTTGTCAGTCAATAAATTAAATTGGTATGTGGCTCTATGTTTCTCCAAACTCTATGTCTCCCTTTTTCTTGGGGCTAGGCCTTTTGCAGTATTTTGTGCTTACTCAAAAAACCTCTGTTTTTTTAAATCCCTGTCAGCCCTGACCCCTCTCTTCTGTGGCAAAAACTTCTAGTACTTCTAGTTCTTACTCCAGGTTTATCTGTGCTTGGGACCTATTTTCAGTAGTCAGATTTTGTTAATTATTTCTGCAAGTGGAGCTTGGTTGAGCTAAGCCCTTGCTGCTAGTAAAGTCTGTTTACTTTCCTCTGGGTTACCAGCCTCCTGTGCCTGTCGGGGAGGGGGCACTGGCCTCTAGGGTTTGGGGGACTTGCAGTTCTCTGTGGGGTCTCAGCTGGTCGAGCTGGTCTAGACTGGTGTACGCTGTGTGTTTGGTCACTGATGTGGCCCCAACAGTTGTTCTGTAATGTTCCTGGCTATTTACTAGCTGCTTTGGAAAACAAACTAAATTCCTCACTTCACTAAGCCACCATCTTGCCCCCTCTATGTTGGATAGTTTTTATTGCTATATCTTTAGATTCACTAGTCTTTTGTTCTGCAGTGTCATATCTGCTGCTAATCCTATCCAGTGCATTTTTTGTTTTAGATGTTTTTTATCTGTAGAAGTTTGACTTTGATCATTTTTATATATTCCATGTGAAGTCTCTACTTTACATTCTGTACCTTTACTTTCTCGAACCCATGGAATATAATTCTTACCTTTTAATATTCTTGTCTGTTAATCCTATTATCTGTGTCATGTTTTTTTTTTTTTTTTTTAAGTATTTTGTTTATTTTATTATTTTTTGTTTGTTTGTTTGTTTTTTACATGGACTGGGGCCGGGAATCGAACCGGGGTCCTCCGGCATGGCAGGCAAGCACTCTTGCCCGCTGAGCCACCGCGGCCCGCCCTGTGTCATGTTTTGATCCGTTTCTGTTGCTTGATTTTTCTCCTGATTTTGGGTTGTATTCTTCTGCCTTTTTGCAGGCCTTATGTTTTTTATTGGATGACAGACATTGTAGAGGTTAACTTTTTGGGTATTATCTATTTTTGTATGCCTATAAATATTCTTGAGCTTTGTTCTAGGATGCAGTTAAGTTACTTGGAAACAGTTTGATCCTTCCAGGGCTTGCTTTTAAGCTGCATTAGATAGCACCAGAGCAGTGATTATTTCATCTAGAGTTAATTTTGCTGGCAAACTGAAGCAATACTCTTTTGAGTACTTCTGATGTCCTTTGAACTAGGAAGTTTTCTACCGTAGCTGTTGAGAACACGGACTATTTCTGGCCCTGTGTGAAATCTGAAAATCGTTTTCTCTACTCCTTCAGGTGGTTCTTTCCCTCAGCCCTAGGTAGTTTCTTCAAACACATATACTGATCAGTACTCAACAGAAGACTTAAATGAGACTTATTCCACAGATCTGGAACTCTCTCTGGACAGTTCTGTTCTTTCCAGTACTCTACCTTAAAACTCTAGCCTCTCTCAACTTGGGTTTCTTCTCCTCAGTTCTGGGAAATAGCTGAGATCTGCCTTGCTTTCCTCTTCCTGTGCTGTGGCCTGGAAACTCTCTTCAGGCAGTAAACCTGGGCATTCATCCTCTCTCAGGTATCATTGTACTGTACTGCCTGATGCCCGATTCTGAAAAACATTCTTTTGCATATTTTTTCTGGTACTTTAGTAGCTGTAGGTAGGATAAATCCAGTCTTTCTTTCTTTTCTTTTTTTTTTTTGCATGAGCAGGCACCAGGAATCGAACCCAGGTCTCTGGCATGGCAGGCAAGAATTCTGCCACTGAGCCACCATGGCACCGCCCAAATCCATTCTTTTTTACTCTATCTTGGCCATATGCCTACTGCTATATATTCTATAATTTGTAATTTAATAGAAAGTATTTATGTGACAGACATCAAGAAATAACTAATTTGTTGATAAAATAAAGCATTTGTGGTTCTCACACGTGCTGTTTGAGACCAATGGAAGAAAGGTTTATTTGGTTTGGAACTGAAATTTTCCGTAGTGCATAATCTAATTCAGCCTATCTGTATAGCTCATTTGAACAATTGAAACACAGGGAGCACAGAATAAGAGGTCTTTTAACCCTGTATAGATTATTGTAATGCCTGGATACATCATAGGGTATATTAAGCAGATAATCAAAAGGTATTGGCAAAGTCCCCTGAGGGATGGGAGAAAGAATGTGGAGCTATTAAACCTTAGCATCAGGAATCCTTTGATGCTGTGTCAAACTTTAGGGACACACAAATCAATAGGCCATGCCCTCAATCTTGCGATTTACTCTTGTGAAGCTTATGGTATGTAGCAGAGAAACTTATACTACCTATAGGCATGCTGTGCTAGTTTGAAAGGACGTATGTACCCTAGAAAAGCTGTTTTAATCCTAATCCCATGTTGTAAAGGCAGCCATTTCTTCTAATCCTTATTCAGTACTGTATGTTTGGAAATTAGATCATCTCCCTGGAGATGTGATTCAATCAAGAATGGTTGTTAAGCTGGATTAGGTGGAGACGTTTCCTCACGCATTCAGGTGGGTCTTGATTGGTTTACTGGAATCCTATAAGAAAGAGATTCTGAGAGAACAGAGAACAACACAGCCACGAGAAGCAGAGAGTCCACTAGCCAGCGACATTTGGAGATAAGTAAGGAAAACGCCTCCCAGGTTGCTTCATGAAACAGGAAACCAGAAGAGAAAGCTAGCAGATGACGCTGTATTCACCATGTGCCTTTCCAGATGAGAGAGAAACCCGGACTGTGTTTGCCATGTGCCTTCTCACTTAAGAGAGAAACCCTGAACGTCATTGGCCTTCTTGAACCAAGGTATCCTTCCCTGGATGCCTTAGATTGGACATTTCTATAGACTTGTTTTAATTGGGACATTTTCTCAGCCTTAGAACTATAAACTAGCAATTTACTAAATTCCTCTTTTTAAAAGCCATTCCTTTTCTGGTATATTGAATTCTGGCAGCTAGGAAACTAGAACACATGCCTAAGAGTTACTTCTGGGTTACCTCTTTTGTTGCTCAGATGTGGCCTTAGTCTCTCTAAGCCCAACTCTGCAAGTGAAATCATTGCCTTTCCCCCCTACGTGGAATATGACTTCCAGGGGTGAAAGTCTCCGTGATGACATGGGAGATGACTCCCAGGGATGAAACCAGACCTGGCACCGTGGGATCAAGAATTATATCCTGACCAAAAAGAGGGAAAAGAAGTGTAATTTATAAAGTATCAGTGGCAGAGACAGAGTTCAAATAGTGTTGAAAGGCTACTCTGGAGGTTGCTCTTACACAAGCTTCTGGTAGACCCTGCTACCTATCATAACCTGCCAAGCCCCAACCAGGACCATTGCAGCCAATCCTAAAGAACATCTAAGACAATATATAAGATTGCACAAGGGTTCCAGGCACTAGAGTAACTTTCTGGAAATCTGCAACCTCCAGATGGGTCCTTGGTACAGATAAGTCCTGAAACCTAGCCAATCCTCTCCAGAACATCAGATAGTTCCATTTCCCTACCCCATATAAATGACAGACCCTTCCAACATGAAAAAGTTAGAATGACCATAGCTCAGACACTCCTAAAGAGAGGTATGGAAAGATCAAAGATGATGGTGGAATTATACAGAGAAGATAAAATTTACCAAATGAATATGAATGTTGAATCATTAAATTGATCTCTTTTAGTCTCTAGTATTTTAGAGAAACTAGAAGTAAAAACCTAAAATTGTGAAATTGTAACCCATATCAAAGTCTTGTTCTATAACTAATTGTGGGACTATGCTTTGAAATTTATAGCTTTTTTGTATTTATGTTATTTTTCACGAAAAAGAAGGAAAAAAAGTTGATTGTGATGATAAAAAATATTTAAGCCCTTTAGCCTCCTATATTCTGGAGCAGCTAGAAGGAGAAATATGAGAGGATCATATGGTAGCCCATGACAAACTCTGGGATCCGTCCTGTAACTACTTGAAGAGTACTTTGAAAATTGTTGCTTTTTTATTTCTTTGCTGTGTATGTGTTATACTACATAATAAAAATAGCTTACACATTCCTGGTTCTGTAAGAGATATAGCAAGTGTATACAAAACCACCTGTTGTGTCAGATTTACTTTGGTCCTCCCTTCCACGTTAACTTTTAGTTTCTCTGCTAGATCTTCATATGCATTATTTTCATGTATAATTCTATATTTCCTGCTGACGTAGGTATCTACATTAGTGGTTTTACAATATTTGTTTGATGAGGGACTGGAGTGCATGGTCTGTTTGCTAGACTACCTAGTATTATTTGTGTATGTTTTATATATTTGTTTGTATGATATGGTCATTATCTTGCCATAAAAAGCAAATAGATTTTTTTTTTCTTACATGGGCAGGCATCGGGAATTGAACCCAGGTCTCTGGCATGGCAGACTAGTACTCTGCCTGCTGAGCCATTGTGGCCTGCTCAACAAATGGATTTTTGCATTTTCTTTAGTTCACTGCTTATTTGTTATTAATCAGATGGCTGCATTTTCTGCTGAAGTGTATGTCTGATTGCTGCTTTCGTTGATAGTTCCAGTGCCATCTGGGTTTGGTTCTTGTTATACCTCCATGTAGTCTTTAGTGTCCAGTATTGTTGATTTGAAAAATTTTGCAGACTGAGAGCTGGTAATTGTCAGCCAGTCATTTGCATTATTCAGTAGTGTTTCTTTCTCCTTCTTTTGCTCCTCTGTCCCAGCTGGTGTTACTTTGTCCAGAAGACATACCCAGAGTTAGTACTTTTTTCAGATGTTGACACTTGGTGAACAGCTGCTCTTGATTACAAGATTTAGTAGACACAGTGTCCATCCTCCCGGATTGGATTGCTTTTCATATGTGCTTTTAAAAAAGAACTTTTTGGGGAAACATTTTGGATTGCAGTTGTTCATCCTGATCTATGCAAAGAAAGGAAAGCTATTGCTGGGACTTTGAGGAGGTATGTCTTTTTTATTCTACTGAAAAATTGCATCACTTAGCGCTCTCAGAGTATTATAAAGTAATAATATAACATTGACTCTATGTTTGGTAGAAATCAGTTGTCATTCATTTACTTGTTCCATCTTCCTTTCTCCCTTCTTTTTCTATCAATTGTCATAGCTTTCATGGTGTATAGTATAGTAGCTTTTTTTTTTTTTTTTTAACATTTTCCCTGAATTTTCTTAAACATTGAGTTAAACTTATAAATAACAGGAAGCAATTTGAATTCTTATTCAGGTTGAGATTGTGGCTTTGATAACACCGAGTTTATTCATTTGTATACTGTGTAGACCCTGGATTGTTTGGACAATCTAAGAACCCTCTGCATTATGTATGACTATATGATTTTATAGTGTAATCAATATGATTTACAATAAGAGGTGTGATATCATACAGTTTTTTTTTTTTTAAGCTTAATGGGTTTATTGAGAGAGTGAGAAGCAGATTGAGAGCAAAGGGAGAGCAGGCAGGTGGGAGCCAGCGAAACCTCCTAGCAAAAGGAAAGGAAAAATGGCTCCAACTCTCTTTCTGACAGCTTGTGATTTTAAAGGAACAAATGTGCCAAGAGTGGTGGAGGGTGATGTGTGGCTGCAGGCATCACCGGGAGATATCAGACTGGTGCAGAGCATGACTTCAAGCTCATGGTTATCTGGTCTGGCCTCTGGCGAGTGGGGCATTGGCACATTCATGCTCATCTGTCTCACCAGCACATCAGGTCCTCAGAGAAGCTGCTGAGTAAGAAAAGCTGAAGGGCCCCCATGCCACAGAATCCATTTGTGTGTTAAGTTTTATTTTTTGAGACCTGATATCCCTGCCTTTTTATTTTAATAAAATTGACCAGAGCTGGGTTTCGGTTTGGGGGCATGCCTTAGTTCAGCTTGAAGAAATTTTTTGAGGGAGCAGGGACATTGTGTTCTCTTTTTGGCTACTTCCTGCTGTCTAAGGGGCAGAGTCGGGGAAGGAAAAATTGCTTTGAGCCAGGCAGGGGCATTATTAATTGGGCTGTGATAGGAGCAGGTTTTACATTTTTGTTGTAGTAGGAGTATGTTTTTAGAATTTTGCTGGTTTATCCCAGCTGCTGTTGACCTGTGAACAAACTTAGATAGACATTGTAAGATGCAGGGGTTTAGGAAGAAAATTAATAGGAGGATAATTAAGGATGAGTGAGTTGTTAATAAGATCCAAGGGGCAAAGGGATGAGTTGATGAAATCAGTTGTTATTTTTGGAGAGTTTAGCATCTTCGGGTTTCAGAGCTTCTTTGGCATTGGAACAATTTGGAGATTTTAAGTTTCTGAAAAACAAACTTAAATAAAATTTTATAGAGCATTAGATATTTTTTAGGGTTTTGGGGAACATTGTTGATTGGGGTTGCCGTATTTTGGCAATTTGTAATGTTTGGCTGAAGTTTGCATAAGAGTAACCTCCAGAATAACTTCTTGACTTGATTTGAAATTTTTAGCCATTGAAACTCCATTTCTTTTCCCCCTTTTGTTCAGTTCATCCATGTTTAGAGCCAGGCTCATTTTTGGAGCTTATGTTTCACAGTGCCAGAGCAGTCATGTTCTGTGATGCCAGGATTAGTTGTATTTCACACAGTTGCCGGGTTTATATTCCTGGAAATATGTCCCACGTTGGGAGGAAGCTCAGAGTTTGGCTTAGAGAGAGACCATGTTTCAGCAACAGCAGAAATCTTCTGTAGATGGCTGTTAGGCACTTATTCTAAGTAGGTTTAGTTTACTATTGCAGAAATAAGTTTTATAAGGGCAAGCCTTAAAATTGAGGCCTTGGCTTCCTGGGAAATTCCTAATAGTTTTATCTTTCCCAGTTCCTTAAGGGACTTTGCAGATGCTTTTTCATTTTTTGCCCCAAACACTCTGAAATGTAGAGTATAAAGCTTTAATTTGTACAGAACATCAAGATTTTGTTCCTTATTCCAGATTTTATATTAAGTAAAGTTGAATTAGGTTGTTTAATTTACTAGAGGACCCACGGAGGAGGCGCCCATAGTTCGTGGTTTACTTGGCCTACGTGCATGGGAGTGAAGTACTTCTTGTTCATGCCTGAAACTGAGTTGATAAAAGAATATTAAGACTTCTGGAGAAGATGGCGGCTTAGTAAGACGCGCGGATCTTAGTTTCTTCTCCAGGACAGCTACTAGGGGAGTAGAAACGATACAGAACAGCGCCCAAAGCCACAACAGAGATAAAAAAGACAGCGTACCCCATCCTGGAACAGCTGGCTGGCTGAGAGAAGCCGCTCGGGTGAGATCGCTGAGGCGCGCGGGCTTCACCGGGCGGGGCGGCAAGCGGCCGGAGTAACTCCCTTCCCCCTTCCCGGGCTGGCTGGGAGAATTGGAGAGGCGGTTCCCTGAAACCGTGGCGGCTGACGCCCACACCACGGGCGGCCCCCGGGACCAACTGAGAGAATTGGATCGGAAATCCCCAGGCCGCGGAGAGCGGTGACGGGTGGGGGAGGCCCCTTCCAAACCCGTGACTCCCCAGGAATGTGCACTCTCCCGGGCGGGCTGCTGCCGCTGGCGCCCTCCCGCCACGCTTGTCGCCCGGGCCGACTAGGAAATTCGGACGGGCGCTTTCCCGGGCTGCGGCGGCCAGCAACCCTCCCTGCGTTCGGACCCCGGGCCGGCTAGAACTCTTCCAAGCCGCTTCGGCTAGCGAACCTCCCGGACGGCGAGAGTTTTCCAAAGTTAAAGGTCCCACAGCACCTTTTACTGGTGGGACCCGCAGACAAACGTGTGCCACGAGTGCCACCTACTGGGCAAGATAAGAAAAACAGATCCCAGAGATTTCACAGAAAAATCTTACAACCTTGCTGGGTCCAACACCCAGAGAAATCTGAATAAATGCCCAGACGCCAGCAGCAGAAGATAACTGTCCACGCTCAAAAGATTGAGAATATGGCCCAGTCAAAGGAACAAACCAATAGCTCAAATGAGATACAAGAGCTGAGACAACTAATCCTGAATATACGAACAGAAATGGAAAACCTCTTCAAAAATGAAATCGATAAATTGAGGGAGGACATGAAGAGGACATGGGCTGAACATAAAGAAGAAATAGAAAAACTGAAAAAACAAATCGCAGAACTTATGGAAGTGAAGGTTAAAGTAGCAAACATAGAAAAAATAATGGATAGCTACAATGATAGATTTAAAGAGACAGAAGATAGAATTAGTGATTTGGAGGATGGAACATCTGAATTCCAAAAAGAAACAGAAACTATAGGGAAAAGAATGGAAAAATTTGAACAGGGTATCAGGGAACTCAAGGACAATATGAACCGCACAAATATATGTGTTGTGGGTGTCCCAGAAGGAGAAGAGAAGGGAAAAGGAGGAGAAAAACTAATGGAAGAAATTATCACTGAAAATTTCCCAACTCTTATGAAAGACCTAAAATTACAGATCCAAGAAGTGCAGCGCACCCCAAAGAGATTAGACCCAAATAGGCGTTCTCCAAGACACTTACTAGTTAGAATGTCAGAGGTCAAAGAGAAAGAGAGGATCTTGAAAGCAGCAAGAGAAAAACAATCCATCACATACAAGGGAAACCCAATAAGACTATATGTAGATTTCTCAGCAGAAACCATGGAGGCTAGAAGACAGTGGGATGATATATTTAAATTACTAAAAGAGAAAAACTGCCAACCAAGACTCCTATATCCAGCAAAATTGTCCTTCAAAAATGAGGGGGAAATTAAAACATTCTCAGACAAAAAGTCACTGAGAGAATTTGTGACCAAGAGACCAGCTCTGCAAGAAATACTAAAGGGAGCACTAGAGTCAGAACCGAAAAGACAGAAGAGAGAGGTATGGAGAAGAGTGTAGAAAGAAGGAAAGTCAGATACGATATATATAATACAAAAGGCAAAATGGTAGAGGAAAATATTATCCAAACAATAATAACACTAAATGTTAATGGACTGAATTCCCCAATCAAAAGACATAGAATGGCAGAATGGATTAAAAAACAGGATCCTTCTATATGCTGTCTACAGGAAACACATCTTAGACCCAAAGATAAACATAGGTTGAAAGTGAAAGGTTGTGAAAAGATATTTCATGCAAATAACAACCAGAAAATAGCAGGAGTGGCTATACTAATATCCAACAAGTTGGACTTCAAATGTAAAACAGTTAATTTACTAGACAGATTAAATTAGATAGTGCACATTTTGAACAAAATAAACATTTTTTTATCTCGCACAAAAGTTAAAGCTTTAAAATATAGACGATATTACTTTTTACCTTGTATATTAATTTATTTTAGTCATAACTATATCAGTTTCATTACATTTTTAATTGGAGTTTGGGGGTTATATAAAGAGTAAAGGGCCTCAATTTAATGATAATGGTTAATGCTTACAATCTGAGCTTTAATTTTTGTAAGTATTTTTTAAATGAAGATTTTTTTAGAAATAAAAACATTAGATAGTTGTTTTATATTAAGAATTATAGCAGAGGTTTTGTTCTATTGTATTTTTACACATTTACCAGGGTTATGTTATTTAAAAAATAAAATATAATATATATTTGTTTAACTTTTTTCTTTTAAGTTGAGCACATATATTTTTAGAGACGTATTAGAGTAAAGCAGTGCAACTGACAGTTTGGCTGTTTTTATGATTTGTAGCCTTTTTTAAATAATTAAAACCATGATTAATAATACCATAACATTGCTTAATATCATATAGATTAGTATTAGGATATAACTTTGATAGTGAGAATATTGTTAAATTTTGAGGAATTTATACAGTGTTCAAACATATGAATATTTATTTAAATTTAATTAGTAACAAGATAAAAATTCTCTTTAACCATTGTAATATATCTGAAATATTTCTTATGCAATAGGTTAAATTATTTTAGTACCTTAGCACCTTATTTATACAAGGTGAAAGAACAAATTAATTGTAAGTTTTTTCCTAACCGTGAGAAGACTTGTTTTCTAAAATAAAGGATAATGCCTGCATAAACATTAATAAGGATATTATTCAGATGTAAAATATTTTAGGCACAATATTTGGATGATTAAGAAAAATTATTTTTCAAAATACTTTACGTGAAGAGCACAGTAACAATTCATGTTAATAGAACACAGCAAAAACTTAACCCTAACTTTGTATGGATACTCATCATAACACAGAAGCTTTTTTTAAAAAAAATATATGATACACAGACCTATTAAAATTTGGTTAGTACTGATTATGACAGAATTTACTTTCATAAACTCCTTCTTTTTAACTCCTTACAATCATTTTATGACAGAGTTCATTTTCATAAACTTTTTCTTTATAACTTTTTACACTCATTCAGAACTTATAGTTAAAAATGACTATGACAGGGTGGGCCACGGTAGCTCAGCAGGCAGGGTTTTCGCCTGCTGTGTCGAAGACCTGGGTTTGATTCCTGGTGCTTCCCTAGACATATAAAAAAAAAAAATTAAAAAAAAAGAAAAAAAAATGACTATGATGAATAAAATTCATCTCCTTCAACTCTCTATTACTTTATTTATTTAGGGCTTATAATTCACAATGACTATAACAAGTAAAATTCATTTTTTAAAAACTTTTTGTCACCTTTTGTATTCATTTCCCACCTATAGTTATTTTTTTTAATTTTCTTATTAATTAAAAAAATTAACAAACAAAACATTAAGATATCATTCCATTCTACATATACAATCAGTAATTCTTAATAACATCACATAGTTGCATATTCATCATTTCTTAGAACATTTGCATCGATTTAGAAAAAGAAATAAAAAGACAACAGAAAAAGAAATATAACGATAACAGAGAAAAAAAAAGATTATACATACCATACCCCTTACCCCTTGCTTTCATTTACCATCAGCATTTCAAATTAAATTTATTTTAACATTTATTCCCCCCATTATTTATCTTTATTTCATATGTTCTACTCTTCTGTTGATATAGTAGCTAAAAGGAGCATCAGACACAAGGTTTTCACATTCACAGAGTCTCATTGCGAAAGCTATATCATTGTTCAATCATCATCAAGAAACATGGCTACTGGAACACAGCTCCACATTTTCAGGCAGTTCCCTCCAGCCTCTCCGCTACATCTTGAACAACAAGGTGATATCTACTTAATGCATAAGAATAACCTCCAGGATAACCTCTCAACTCTGTTTGAAATCTCTCAGCCGTTGACACTTAACTCTTCCCCCTTTGGTCGAGAAGGTTCTCCCAATCCCTTGATGTTAATTCTCAGCTCATTCTAGGGTTTTTCTCAGTCCCTTGATGCTGAGTCTCAGCTCATTCCAGGATCTCTGTCCCACGTTGCCAGGAAGGTCATATCGTCTGCAAACAGTGATAGTTTTACTTCTTCCTTTCCAATTTTGATGCCTTGTATTTCTTTTTCTTGTCTGATTGCTCTGGCTAGAAGCTCCAACACAACATTGAATAATAGTGGTGATAGTGGACATCCTTGTCTTGTTCCTGATCTTAGGGGGAGAGTTTTCAATTTTTCCCCATTGAGGATGATATTAGCTGTGGGTTTTTCATATATTCCCTCTATCATTTTAAGGAAGTTCCCTTGTATTCCTATCTTTTGAAGTGTTTTCAACAGGAAAGGATGTTGAATCTTGTCAAATGCCTTCTCTGCATCAATTGAGATGATCATGTGATTTTTCTGCTTTGATTTGTTGATATGGTGTATTATATTAATTGATTTTCTTATGTTGAACCATCCTTGCATACCTGGGATGAATCCTACTTGTCATGATGTATAATTCTTTTGATGTGCTGTTGCATTCGATTTGCTAGAATTTTGTTGAGGATTTTTGCATCTATATTCATTAGAGAGATAGGTCTGTAGTTTTCTTTTTTTCTAATATCTTTGCCTGGTTTGGGTATGAGGGTGATGTTGGCTTCATAGAATGAATTAGGTAGCTTTCCCTCCACTTCGATTTTTTTGGAGAGTTTGAGGAGAGTTGGTACTAATTCTTTCTGGAATGTTTGGTAGAATTCACATGTGAAGCCGTCTGGTCCTGGACTTTTCTTTTTAGGAAGCTTTTGAATGACTGATTCAATTTCTTTACTTGTGATTGGTTTGTTGAGGTCATCTATGTCTTCTTGAGTCAAAGTTGGTTGTTCCTGTCTTTCCAGGAACCCGTCCATTTCATCTAAATTGTTGTATTTATTAGCGTAAAGTTGTTCATAGGATCCTGTTATTACCTCCTTTATTTCTGTGAGGTCAGTGGTTATGTCTCCTCTTACATTTCTGATCTTATTTACTTGCATCCTCTCTCTTCTTCTTTTTGTCAGTCTTGCTAAGGCCCCTCAATCTTATTGATTTTCTCATAGAACCAACTTCTGGTCTTATTGATTTTCTCTATTGTTTTCAATTTCATTTATTTGTGCTCTAATCTTTGTTATTTCTTTCCATTTGCTTGCTTTCGGGTTAGTTTGCTGTTCTTTCTCCAGTTCTTCCAAGTGGACAGTTAATTCCCGAATTTTTGCCTTTTCTTCTTTTTTGATATAGGCATTTAGGGCAATAAACTTCCCTCTTAGCACTGCCTTTGCTGTGTCCCATAGGTTTTGATATGTTGTGTTTTCATTTTCATTTGCCTCGAGATATTTACTAATTTCTCTTGCAATTTCTTCGTTGACCCACTCGTTGTTTAAGAGTGTGTTGTTGAGCCTCCACGTATTTGTGAATTTTCTGGCACTCCGCCTATTATTGATTTCCAACTTCATTCCTTTATGATCCGAGAAAGTGTTGTGAATAATTTCAATCTTGTTAAATTTGTTGAGACTTGCTTTGTGACCCAGCATATGGTCTATCTTTGAGAATGATCCATGAGCACTTGAGAAAAAGGTGTATCCTGCTGTTGTGGGATGTAATGTCCTACAAATGTCTGTTAAGTCTAGCTCATTTATTGTAATATTCAAATTCTCTGTTTCTTTATTGATCCTCTGTCTAGATGTTCTGTCCATTGATGAGAGTGGTGAATTGAAGTTTCCAGCTATTATGGTATATGTGTCTATTTCCCTTTTCAGTGTTTGCAGTGTATTTCTCACGTATTTTGGGGCATTCTGGTTTGGTGCATAAATATTTATGATTGTTATGTCTTCTTGTTTAATTGTTCCTTGTATTAGTATATAGTGTCCTTCTTTGTCTCTTTTGACTGTTTTACATTTGAAGTCTAATTTGTTGGATATTAGTATAGCCACTCCTGCTATTTTCTGGTTGTTTTTTGCATGAAATATCTTTTCCCAACCTTTCACTTTCAACCTATGTTTATCTTTGGGTCTAAGATGTGTTTCCTGTAGACAGCATATAGAAGGATCCTGTTTTTTAATCCATTCTGCCAGTCTTTGTCTTTTGATTGGGGAATTCAGTCCATTAACATTTAGTGTTATTACTGTTTGGATAATATTTTCCTCTACCATTTTGCCTTTTGTATTATATATATCATATCTGACTTTCCTTCTTTCTACACTCTTCTCCATACCTCTCTCTTCTGTCTTTTTGTATCTGACTCTAGCGCTCCCTTTAGTATTTCTTGTAGAGCTGGTCTCTTGGTCACAAATTCTCTCAGTGACTTTTTGTCTGAAAATGTTTTAATTTCTCCCTCATTTTTGAAGGACAATTTTGCTGGATATAGGAGTCTTGGTTGGCAGTTTTTCTCTTTTAGTAATTTAAATATATCATCCCACTGTCTTCTAGCCTCCATGGTTTCTGCTGAGAAATCTGCACATAGTCTTATTGGGTTTCCCTTGTATGTGATGGATTGTTTTTCTCTTGCTGCTTTCAAGATCCTCTCTTTCTCTTTGACCTCTGACATTCTAACTAGTAAGTGTCTTGGAGAACGCCTATTTGGGTCTATTCTCTTTGGGGTGCGCTGCACTTCTTGGATCTGTAATTTTAGGTCTTTCATAAGAGTTGGGAAATTTTCAGTGATAATTTCTTCCATTAGTTTTTCTCCTCCTTTTCCCTTCTCTTCTCCTTCTGGGACACCCACAACACGTATATTTGTGCGCTTCATATTATCATTCAATTCCCTGATCCCCTGCTCAAATTTTTGCATTCTTTTTCCTGTAGTTTCTTTTTCTTTCTGGAATTCAGATGTTCCATCCTCCAGTTCACTAATTCTATCTTCTGTCTCTTTAAATCTGCCATTGTAGGTATCCATTGTTTTTTCCATCTTTTCTACTTTGTCCTTCAATCCCATAAGTTCTGTGATTTGTTTTTTCAGACTTTCTGTTTCTTCTTTTTGTTCAGCTCATGTCTTCTTCATGTCCTCCCTCAATTTATTGATTTGGTTTTTGAAGAGGATTTCCTTTTCTGTTTGTATATTCAGAATTAGTTGTCTCAGCTCCTGTATCTCATTTGAACTATATGTTTGTTCCTTTGACTGGGCCATATCTTCAATTTTCCTAGCATGATTCATTATTTTCTGCTGGCGTCTGGGCATTTAATCAGATTTCCCTGGGTGTGGGACCCAGCAGGTTGAAATATTTTCCTTTGAAATCTCTGGGCTCTGTTTTTCTTATCCTTCCCAGCATGTGGCACTTGTGGCGCTCGTCTGTCTGCGGGTCCCACCAGTAAAAGATGCTGCGGCTCCTTTGACTTTGGAAAACTCTCGCTGTGGGGGAGGATCACCAGGCGAAGCGGCTTGGGGAGTTCCGATTCAAATCTCCCAGCCGGCCCCGGAGTCCGCGGGTGGGGGGAGGGAGCGCCTGCCTCCGCGGCTTGGGGGAGTGCTGGTCCAAATCTCCCAACCGGCCCGGGTAGCCAAGTGTGGCATGGGCCGCCGGTCGCCGCGGCTTGGGGGAGTGCCGATCCAACATTCCCAGCTGGACCGGGAAGCCACGTGTGTGGGAGGGACCTAGGTTGCCGGCTTCCATGGCTTGGTGGACCTCCTATCCAATTCTCCCAGTCGGCCCCGGTGGCCGCGCATGGGGGGGCAGGCACCGTCTGCCGCAGCTGGAGGGCACCGCCTGTCCAATTCTCCAAGCCGGCCCGGGAAGGAGGGAGGGAGGGACTCCGACCGCCAGCCCCCCTGGTCCGGGGAAGCGCGCGCCCCTCAGGTTTCTCACCACATCGGATTCTCCCTGCCTGTTCAGCAGGGAGAATGGGGTATGCTGTCTTTTTGCTCTCTGTCGTGGCTCCGGGAGCTGTTCTGTACCGTTTCTATTTCTTTAGTAGCTGTTCTGGAGCAGAAACTAAGACCCGTGCATCTTACTAAGCCACCATCCTCTCTGGAAGTCATTGATTTGGTTTTTGATGAGGTTTTCCATGTCTGTTCGTACATTCTGAATTAATTGTTTCAGCTTCTGTATGTCATTTGAATTATTGGTTTGTTCCTTTGACTGGGCCATATCTTCAATTTTACTAGTGTGATTTGTTATTTTTTGCTGGCATCTAGGCATTTAATTACCTTAATTAGTTTATTCTGGAGATTGCTTTCACTTCTTTTATCTAGGGTTTCATTGCTGGATGAATTTGTTGTCTATCTGTTCTTTGACATTCAGTTCAGCTTGATCTGGACCTTTAGCTTAAGTTTTGTTTAACAGAGGAGAATTTTTCAGTTCTTGTTTTCTTGTTTCTTGCCCTGCTTGTGTGGTGCCTTCCCCCCAGGACACACACACTTAGGAGGGTCTACTTCCGTATTATAGACCCCAGCCAGATTTTCGCAGACCAAACTGGCCTCCTATCAGGAGGAAAGAGTCACCTGTGTCAGTTTTTCGCGAGGGTGAGACCCAGCAGGTTGAAAGACTTTCCTGTGAAGTCTCTGGACTCTATTTTTCTTATCCTGCCCTGTGTGTGGTGCTTGTCTGACTGCAGGTCCCACCAGCATAAGATGATGTGGTACCTTTAACTTTGGCAAACTCTCCCTGTTTGAGGGCATGGTGGAGACAGAGGAGAGGTTGTAGGCTGGTTTAAATGGCTTCAAATTACCAAGCCCTGGTGTCTGAATTCCTTGATGGAGGGATTCCACCTGAGTTGGGCTCCACCCCTCCCCTGGGGAAGGCACAGGTTCCAGACAAGCCCCCAAAAGAGCTCACTTCTGCCTATGCCTGGGGCAGTTGCAGCCTGAAAAGTCCTGCCGCTGTATCCAGAGGCAGTCAAGCCTTTGTAGATACACAGCCACAAAAACCTCTGTTTCCTTCTTTTTTTTCCCCCCCTTTTCTGTCAGTCCTGCCCCCTTGGTGTCAGGGCTAAAATGAGCAACCTCCGCTTTGATCAGGTTCACCTAAGCTGGGGGCCTATTTTTAGTAGTCAGAATTTGTTAATTAGTTCCACAATTGGTGTTTGATTGTGCCCAGTCCCTGCTGCTGGTAAAGTCTCTTTCCTTTCCCTCTGGGAAGCAGCCTGTGGGGCAGGGGCACGGACTGCCGCAGCTTTGGGAACTCACGGTTGGGGGGGGCGGTGCTCGCAGCTGGTCCACACTGGGGTACGCTGTGTGTCCGGTCACTGACGTGGCCCCAGGAGGTGTTCTGTACTGTTTCTGCTTATTTAGTAGTTGTTCTGGAGGACAAACTAAAATGTGCACATTGTTATGCTGCCATCTTGACCTGGAAGCCACCTATATTTATTTATTTAAACTGCATATAATTAAAAATAAATTTGATAATACATTTATAAAGGTATTGAACCTGTATACTTCCTCTTAATAATAGTATTTATGAAGGGAAGAAGAACCAGAGATCTATAAAATAATGGAGGAAAGGAAAAAATTTATGTTTGGATTTAAACACGGCCAGGTATTTATGTACTTTATACTCAGAACACATAAATGATTATTTTATAATATATTTAAAGTCTCTCAGTTCAATTTAGCAAAACATTCTAATTTTTCTTAACAGTGGTTTCAGCTGCTAAATAATGCTAGAAATGTGTTAATTTACAGAATTGTTATGGTTTTTAGAAACTAGTTTAGAGTTCTATTTGTTTAAATGTCACTTTTTTATCCAAAGGTTTTACACATCATCTTTATGAGGACTATTTAGGTTATTTTTTATTCTTTGCTTTTAAAATTCTTTTAGCATTTTTATTCTTTTGTTATGACTTTTATAGAAAGACTTAATAAGTGTATATTTTAATTAGAATATAAACCCTTAGAAGCCAAGATTTATGTCTTTTTATTCATGACAGACTGACATTAATAAAGTTATTATAACTCCAAATTTTGATGCAAATATCGAGGTAACAAATGGTTAAGTAAGAAAAGTTAGATTTTTAAAAATTTAGATAAAGTTATAAAAAATCCATTTATATTTTTATTAAACCTAATTGATTTTTTTCTTTTAGTGTACTAAAAGATTTAGTCATTCATATAATAGTTCTCTAGGGAGAAAGAGTAGCTCCCAAGCAGGTCCGAAAGTGACTTGAGAGTACAGGGAAAGGAGATTGGCTTGGTAGGTTATGGTTGTGAAGGGATGAGACTGGGGTGAGTATTCCTGCATGTCAGGACACTCTCACAGGACTTGGGTGATTTTAACTTCCCATTGGGGCCCAAAGAGCATCCAGGCCCTCTTTAAACCTTGTCTAGATATGTGCAGAGGGAGACATAGAGGGTGGGACTAGAAGGCTATCGGCAGTCAAATATCAAAAATGGAGGCAGACTTTTTAATTTTTTGCTTTGTATATATGTTATACTATACAATAAAAGTTTTTTAAAAATTAGCCCTAAGAGTCACCTCTTAGAAAACCTCTTTTGTTGCTCAGATGCAGCTTCCCTCTCTAAGCCAACTTGGCAGTGAGTTCACTCCCCCACCCGCCATGGGACATGATTCCCAGGGGTGTAAATCTCCTGGCAATGTGGGAAAGAAATCCCAGGATAAGCCAGGACCCAGCATCATGGGATTGAGAAAGACTTCTTGACCAAAAGGGGGAAGAGAGAAATGAGACAAAACAAAAGTTTCAGTGGCTGAGAGTTAATTGATTTTTTAAGTAGAACATACCTAAGCAGGATAAAATTACATTTGTTCAGTTCAAAAATTCATCATTCAATTCCTTCTATTGTTTTTATAATATTTTAAAATCATGAAGAACTTTAAAAGTACATTGACTATTAAGTTTGGGAAATATACTGAGCTCATTGAATTTGTCCAAAGTTTAAATCTAGGAAAACTTCTTTATTGGTTGTACAGACAGAAAGATATTAGGTTTAGAGCTTGTTGAGAATTTTCTTATTAATTTGCTGTTACTATCCAGAGGTATGTAACAGCATACATTGAAATGTCAGTATACATCAAAAATGCATACAGGCATAAATAGGAAATTTATTATTTGAAAAGAAAAACAGAAATATTTTTGAGAGGGATAAATAAAGGATTGAATATGCCATCTCATCCCATCTTCATTTTTTTGTAAAAATGGAATGAAATAATACACTCAATTTTTACTTCTAATAGTATTTTCATTTTAAATTATAGAGTAGTCAGATTATGTTATAGAAATAAAACCTTTTTTATAAACTTATAACTAAAATGCTTTTAATTTTCATACAGCCTATAGGTTCCCTTTTTAAAAGAATTTCTGTAATTAGTAACTAGCTATGAACATGTGACATATAAATGTAGGAACATACCAATTAATAATTAGACTGAACACATTAGCTAACAAATAGGCATTAAATATTTAAAATACCAAATATATTAGTTAACAGTTAGACATGAAGCACTTATGTGGTAGAATAGCACAAAGGAATAAAGTCATTAAGTTTGGGAGGAGGAACTTTCAAACCATTTGTTAATCGAGAGTGCCATGTTGTGGGGCAGCATCTTTGTTGTTTTAAAGGATATTGTGGCCAAGCCGAATTGCAGAGAAAAATAACTTTTTCCTAGTTGGAGTTTACTGAGAGGGGTTTTAGGAATTGATGGGGTGTTGCCCATGATTTCTGGAGTAGACACCATGTTAAAACAGGTTGGGGCACGGCGTCTGAGTGAGCCAAAGTAAACGCTGCATTAAAGCGGGTTGGGGAGCCTTAGGGGCACCAAGGTAAATGCTGGGCTGGGGTACGCTGGGGTGGAGCAAGATAGACACTGCGTTAAAGCAGGTTGGTGCCTTAGAGGCACCGAGGTAAATGCTGGGTCGGGGTGTCTCTGGACACCAAAGTGGGGTACTTCAAGTGAGGCTTAACTGCCCAGATCCATGACAAAACAGTCATCCCGGACTTGTCTTCAGAGACCAGGAAACTGCATGCAATTATTCACTGAAGGCATCCCTCAAGCTGTTTTGACTGCTGCACTGGGAAAAATGCTCCATGAGTGTCATGCTCCCCGAGCGTGGGAGAATTTTGACTGAGTACGCAGATTTCGTAAGCATGAGGCTAGAGCCACTTTAATGCAGACCTAAACACTGCACTGAGGCAGGTTGGGGTGTTCCTGGGACACCAAACAAAACTCTCAAGGGGAGAATCTGGCCAGAAAGAGATCACTTGGGCCAAATTACTTGTAGTCATTTGAATGCTATAGTAGAGGTTTTTTTTTTTAACATGGGTGGTTACCCAGATTCGAACCTGGGTCTCCAGCATGGCAGGTGGAAATTCTGCCACTGAGCCACTGTTGCACTGCTCTGAATGCTATAGTAGAGTTTTGAGCTAAAAATTGAGACTTCAATCCCAGTTCTGAAATTATTAATACATTTGAGACTTAAAATATATGTTTATTTTCTCACCCTAAAATGTTATTTTTATTTTTATTGTTATTTGCTTTACATACCTTATGAAATTGCTGAGAGTCAGAAGAGAACATTTGTATGAAAGACCACTTTATTGATATATTATTATTGCATTATAGACAACACTCTATAATGACGTATCTGTTTTTTGTTCATTTAAACACTCAATTTTTATTTCTCTTAAATTTATCTGCCAACTTTTTTAATGGTACAGCCTTATCATGAATCATATTTTTAAATCTCCATTTTCAATCATGGATGAACAGTATTTTTACAGTGCCTAATTACATAGTAGGAGGTGCTCAGTGTATTTTAAAAGTGTGGAATTGTTGAATACGGTGCTGGGAAAAAAATTCTGTGTAAGGAATTATTTTACTAGATCTGTTGGAAGGTGTTTTGAAGAGAAATTTGTTTCATTTATTTAAAAATATTTCTTGAGTGCTTATTCTGTTCTGGGTACATTTATTTAAAAATATTTATTGAGTGCCTGTGTTCTGGGTATTGGGGAAGAAAACAATCTTTGCCTTCATAGAGTTTATGTTAATATTAAATGTGGAGTGAGAATAAACAAGGTAAATAAGTAAAAATGTAGCATGTTAAATAGTGACAAGTTCTAATAAGAAAAAAAAAAGCAGGAAAGGGCAGCAGGGCATTTTGAGGGGAGGGTTTTGGTGATCACAGATGGCCTCAGAGAGAGAGTAACATTTGAGGAAAGGTGTGAAAGAGGTGAGGAAGCAACAAGCCTTGTAGCTATATTCCAAGCATAGGGAATGACAAGTGCAAAAACCCCAAGATAAAAGCTTGCCTGGCATGTCTGGGGAATGAAAAGGATGGGGGAGGATGAGTGTGTATTGTGGTACCTTATGGAAGTACTTTTCATACTTTAATGTGCATATGAATTACCTTGAGAGTTCTTGTTAAAATTCAGATTCTAATTTGTAGGCCTGGGGTGGGGCTCATTTCTAACAAGCTCCCAGGTGATGCTGTTCTTTTGTCGGATTTTAGCTCTTACTCTGTGAGATGGGAAGTCTTTGGAGGATTTTGGACAGTAGAGTGACATGATTTGATTTACATTTTAACATTGTCACTCCTCTGGCTGCTGAGTTGATAATAGACTGGTAGTGGATTGGGTAGGAGCAAAAGCAGGAATAATAGGAAGCTATTATAGTAATCAAATGAGAGAAGATGATGTTTGGTCTAGGAGGTAGCAGTGAATATGGTGACTTGTGGTCTGATTTTGGATTTATTTTTCAAGTAGAGTCAACAAGTTTTGCTTATAGATTTGGATGTCTGTTGTGAAAGAAAGAAAATAGTTAAGGATAACTTGAAGGTTTTCGCTCTGAGTCCATACTGCTAAATCAAATGGTTAATTCTTACCCTTCATTTTAATTGTAATATTTGACACAATACTATTCTTTGAAATACTTTCTTCATTTGGCTTCAGGACATTCATTCACTCAGTTTTTTTCCTACCTCTTTGGCTACTTTGATAAGAGTAGTTTCATTGGAATAGAGGGGATAAAAGTGATTGGGATGTTACCTTTAAAAAAGTGAAACATTTTCTAAACCTTGATGAAGTTGGATACTTAGATAAAAACCTAAAACTTTAGATAAATGTGCTTGATAGGAAATTTAAGATATTGAAATAATAGTATTAGCAATGGGTTTGATTAATTGTTCATTTAGAGAACTCAGTTCTCATTCATTTACTTGTTCTATCTTCCTTTCTCCCTTCTCTTTTTTTCTAGCAGTTGTCATTTGTCAATGGGAAATTTACTTTGAGAAAGTCTTTAGAGTATTCCCAAACCTTGATTATTAGTTCTGAGATTTTTGTTTCATGTTTTCAGGTATTTTTTTATCCCCTTAAATTTTTAAAAATAATTTCAAATTTACAGGACTGTTGCAAAAATAATGCAAAACCTGTAAAGACAACTGCAGCATATATTCCCTCCCAGACACTCAGATCCATCAGTTTTAACATTTTGCCACATTTGCCTTTCCCTCCTTCCTTTTCATTCATTTTCTAAACATTTAAGATTAAGTTGTATACATCATGCTTCTTGAACACATAATAATTCCTTGTACATTTCCTAAAATAATGATATTCGCTTATATATCCATATTAAGTACAGTTGTCAAATTCCAAGAAATGTAACATTGATAGAAAGCTTATAGTATATATTTCAGTTTTTTCGTTTGTCCCAATAATGTCATTTTGGGACTTTTTTTCCTCCATTATTAGATCCATTTAATTGTCATTGTCCTTTTTAGTTGCTCTGTTTTTGTTGTTAAATTATGGGAACATATCTGTACCATGAACTTTCCCATCTCAGTCATTCCCAAGCATACAATTCAGTGAGAATAATTAAATTCACAAGCTGTGCTGCCCTCCCCACCATCCATGACAAGAATTTTCTCATCATCCCAAAAGAAACCTACAAGGGTTACAAAGACTTCTATCAGCAACTGCAAAGATGGCAGTAACCCAATTCTATTCAGTTCTGATTCTCCCTGGAGTTGTTACTGGTCAAAAGCCGTAGATTCTTCTGTCTGATGCATTCAATAACCAATTCCTGAGATAACGGGGTTGCAAAGAGAGAAAGAGTTTATTACTTACACGTGTAGTAGGAGAGCAGATGGCCTAGCAGCACAAAATCTGTCTCCCCAAACTCCAGTAATGTGGGTAGTTTTTTTTAGAGAAAAGGTAGGCAGGGTTTAGGATAATGAGTACAGTGGCCCCAGATGATATAATTAGAGGTTGCTCTAGTTTGCTAGCTGCCGGAATGCAATATACCAGAAACAGAACGACTTTTTAAAAGGGGAATTTAATAAGATGCTAGTTTTTAGTTCTAAGGCTGTGAAATTGTCCAAATCAAAGCAACTCTAGGGATCCAAGATGGCGTCTTAGTAAGGTACATGCGTCTTAGTTCCTCCGACTCCAAATCAACTAATAGGTGAACAGAAACAGTACAGAACAGCTCCCGGGGCTACAGCAGGGAATGGACACACAGCGTAACCCAGTCTGGGCTGGCTAGTCTGACTGTGAAACTTGGCTGCGGTGAGTGAGATCCCCGAGCGGCGGGCGATTTCCCGAGCAGCCGCAGCTGCGGCGGTCCGAGCTAATCCCTCCTTCCTTCCCGGGCTGGCTGAGAGACTCGGAGAGACAAGCTTCCCAGCCAAGGCGGCCGGCGCCTCACTTTTGCGGGCGGCTTCGAGTCTCGGCTTCGAGTCCGCGACTACAAGTCTCGGATCAGAGGGCTATCCAAAGTCTGGGCTGGCAATCTGATTGCGAGACTTGGCTGCGGCGAGACCCCCGAGCGGCCGCAGCTGCGGCGGTCCGAGCTAATCCCTCCCTCCTTCCCGGGCCGGCTGAGAGTATCGGAGAAGCAAGTTTCCCAAGCCGAGGCAGGCGGCGCCCTTCTTTTGCGGGCGGCTTCGAGTCTCGGCTTTGAGTCCGCGGCTACGAGTCCCGGATCAGAGGGCTATCCAAAGTCTGGGCTGGCTAGACTGACTGCGAGACTCGGCTGCAGTGAGACCCCCGAGCGGCGTGCGATTTCCCGATCAGCGGCAGCTGCGGTGGTCCGAGCTACTCCCTCCCCCCTTTCCGGGCCGGCTGATAGTATTGGAGAAGCAAGTTTCCCAAGCCGAGGCAGGTGGCACCCCTCTTTTGTGGGCGGCTTCGAGTCTCTGCTTCGAGTCCGCGGATACGAGTCTCAGATAGGAGGGCTATCCAAGCCGCGGAAGCCCCCCCCCACGGGAGGCTTCCTGGTCCGGTGGGGAATCCCCCAGGCCCGCTGCGGCCCGCAGCCAGCCACAGGGTCCCCTCAAGCCGCGGCAGCTGACGCCCCCACCACGCGCAGCCCCTGAACTAACGGAGAGAATTGGATCCGAAATCCCCAGGCCACGGAGATCGGTGACTGGGGGAGACCCATTCCAAACACTTGAGACAAACGTGTGCCACGTGCGCCACGTACTGGGCAAGATAAGAAAAACAGATCCCAGAGATTTCACAGAAAAATCTTACAACCTTGCTGGGTCCAACACCCAGAGAAATCTGAATAAATGCCCAGACGCCAGCAGCAGAAGATAACTGTCCACGCTCAAAAGATTGAGAATATGGCCCAGTCAAAGGAACAAACCAATAGCTCAAATGAGATACAAGAGCTGAGACAACTAATCCTGAATATACGAACAGAAATGGAAAACCTCTTCAAAAATGAAATCGATAAATTGAGGGAGGACATGAAGAGGACATGGGCTGAACATAAAGAAGAAATAGAAAAACTGAAAAAACAAATCGCAGAACTTATGGAAGTGAAGGATAAAGTAGCAAACATAGAAAAAATAATGGATAGCTACAATGATAGATTTAAAGAGACAGAAGATAGAATTAGTGATTTGGAGGATGGAACATCTGAATTCCAAAAAGAAACAGAAACTATAGGGAAAAGAATGGAAAAATTTGAACAGGGTATCAGGGAACTCAAGGACAATATGAACCGCACAAATATATGTGTTGTGGGTGTCCCAGAAGGAGAAGAGAAGGGAAAAGGAGGAGAAAAACTAATGGAAGAAATTATCACTGAAAATTTCCCAACTCTTATGAAAGACCTAAAATTACAGATCCAAGAAGTGCAGCGCACCCCAAAGAGATTAGACCCAAATAGGCGTTCTCCAAGACACTTACTAGTTAGAATGTCAGAGGTCAAAGAGAAAGAGAGGATCTTGAAAGCAGCAAGAGAAAAACAATCCATCATGTACAAGGGAAACCCAATAAGACTATGTGTAGATTTCTCAGCAGAAACCATGGAGGCTAGAAGACAGTGGGATGATATATTTAAAATACTAAAAGAGGAAAACTGCCAACCAAGACTCCTATATCCAGCAAAATTATCCTTCAAAAATGAGGGAGAAATTAAAACATTCTCAGACAAGAAGTCACTGAAAGAATTTGTGACCAAGAGACCAGCTCTGCAAGAAATACTAAAGGGAGCACTAGAGTCAGATACAAAAAGACAGAAGAGAGAGATATGGAAAAGAGTGTAGAAAGAAGGAAAATCAGATATGATATATATAATACAAAAGGCAAAATGTTAGAGGAAAATATTATCCAAACAGTAATAACACTAAATGTCAATGGACTGAATTCCCCAATCAAAAGACATAGAATGGCAGAATGGATTAAAAAACAGGATCCTTCTATATGCTGTCTACAGGAAACACATCTTAGACCCAAAGATAAACATAGGTTGAAAGTGAAAGGTTGTGAAAAGATATTTCATGCAAATAACAACCAGAAAATAGCAGGAGTGGCTATACTAATATCCAACAAATTAGACTTCAAATGTAAAACAGTCAAAAGAGACAAAGAAGGACACTATATACTAATACAAGGAACAATTAAACAAGAAGACATAACAATCATAAATATTTACGCACCGAACCAGAATGCCCCAAAATACGTGAGGAATACACTGCAAACACTGAAAAGGGAAATAGACTCATATACTATAATAGTTGGAGACTTCAACTCACCACTCTCATCAAGGGACAGAACATCTAGACAGAAGATCAACAAAGAAATAGAGAATCTGAATATTACTATAAATGAACTAGACTTAATAGACATTTATAGGACATTACATCCCACAACAGCAGGATACACCTTTTTCTCAAGTGCTCATGGATCATTCTCAAAAATAGACCATATGCTGGGTCACAAAGCAAGTCTTAACAAATTTGAAAAGATTGAAATCTTACACAACACTTTCTCGGACCATAAAGGAATGATGTTGGAAATCAATAATAGGCAGAGTGCCAGAAAATTCACAAATACGTGGAGGCTCAACAACACACTCCTAAACAACAAGTGGGTCAAAGAAGAAATTGCTAGAGAAATTAGCAAATACCTCGAGGCGAATGAAAATGAAAACACAACATATCAAAACTTATGGGACGCAGCAAAGGCAGTGCTAAGAGGGAAATTTATTGCTCTAAATGCCTATATCAGAAAAGAAGAAAAGGCAAAAATTCAGGAATTAACTATCCATTTGGAAGAACTGGAGAAAGAACAGCAAGCTAACCCCAAAGCAAGCAAAAGGAAAGAAATAACAAAGATTAGAGCACAAATAAATGAAATTGAAAACATGAAAACAATAGAGAAAATCAATAAGGCCAGAAGTTGGTTCTATGAGAAAATCAATAAGATTGATGGGCCCTTAGCAAGACTGACAAAAAGAAGAAGAGAGAGGATGCAAATAAATAAGATCAGAAATGGAAGAGGAGACATAACTACTGACCTCACAGAAATAAAGGAGGTAATAACAGGATACTATGAACAACTTTACGCTAATAAATACAACAATTTAGAGGAAATGGACGGGTTCCTGGAAAGACATGAACAACCAACTTTGACTCAAGAAGAGATAGATGACCTCAACAAACCAATCACAAGTAAAGAAATTGAAGCAGTCATTCAAAAGCTTCCTAAAAAGAAAAGTCCAGGACCAGACGGCTTCACATGTGAATTCTATCAAACATTCCAGAAAGAATTAGTACCAACTCTCCTCAAACTCTTCAAAAAAATCGAAGTGGAGGGAAAACTACCTAATTCATTCTATGAAGCCAACATTACCCTCATACCAAAACCAGGCAAAGATATTACAAGAAAAGAAAACTACAGGCCGATCTCTCTAATGAATATAGATGCAAAAATCCTCAATAAAATTCTAGCAAATCGTATCCAACAACACATTAAAAGAATTATTCATCATGACCAAGTAGGATTCATCCCAGGTATGCAAGGATGGTTCAACATAAGAAAATCAATTAATGTAATACACCATATCAACAAATTAAAGCAGAAAAATCACATGATCATCTCAATTGATGCAGAGAAGGCATTTGACAAGATTCAACATCCTTTCCTGTTGAAAACACTTCAAAGGATAGGAATACAAGGGAACTTCCTTAAAATGATAGAGGGAATATATGAAAAACCCACAGCTAATATCATCCTTAATGGGGAAAAATTGAAAACGTTCCCCCTAAGATCAGGAACAAGACAAGGATGTCCACTATCACCACTATTATTCAACATTGTGTTGGAGGTTCTAGCCAGAGCAATTAGACAAGAAAAAGAAATACAAGGCATCAAAATTGGAAAGGAAGAAGTAAAACTATCACTGTTTGCAGACGATATGATACTATACGTCGAAAACCCGGAAAAATCCACAACAAAACTACTAGAGCTAATAAATGAGTACAGCAAAGTAGCAGGTTACAAGATCAACATTCAAAAATCTGTAGCATTTCTATACACTAGCAATGAACAAGCGGAGGGGGAAATCAAGAAACGAATCCCATTTACAATTGCAACTAAAAGAATAAAATACCTAGGAATAAATTTAACTAAAGAGACAAAAGACCTATACAAAGAAAACTACAAAAAACTGCTAAAAGAAATCACAGAAGACCTAAACAGATGGAAGGGCATACCGTGTTCATGGATTGGAAGACTAAATATAGTTAAGATGTCAATCCTACCTAAATTGATTTACAGATTCAATGCAATACCAATCAAAATCCCAACAACTTATTTTTCAGAATTAGAAAAACCAATAAGCAAATTTATCTGGAAGGGCAGGGTGCCCCGAATTGCTAAAAACATCTTGAGGAAAAAAAACGAAGCTGGAGGTCTTGCGCTGCCAGACTTTAAGGCATATTATGAAGCCACAGTGGTCAAAACAGCATGGTATTGGCATAAAGATAGATATATCGACCAATGGAATCGAATAGAGTGCTCAGATATAGACCCTCTCATCTATGGACATTTGATCTTTGATAAGGCAGTCAAGCCAACTCACCTGGGACAGAACAGTTTCTTCAATAAATGGTGCCTAGAGAACTGGATATCCATATGCAAAAGAATGAAAGAAGACCCATATCTCACACCCTATACAAAAGTTAACTCAAAATGGATCAAAGATCTAAACATTAGGTCTAAGACCATAGAACAGTTAGAGGAAAATGTTGGGAGATATCTTATGAATCTTACAATTGGAGGCGGTTTTATGGACCTTACACCTAAAGCAAGAGCACTGAAGAAGGAAATAAATAAATGGGAACTCCTCAAAATTAAACACTTTTGTGCATCAAAGAACTTCATCAAGAAAGTAGAAAGACAGCCTACACAATGGGAATCAATATTTGGAAACGACATATCAGATAAAGGTCTAGTATCCAGAATTTATAATGAGATTGTTCAACTCAACAACAAAAAGATAGCCAACCCAATTACAAAATGGGAAAAAGACTTGAATAGACACCTCTAAGAGGAGGAAATACAAATGGCCAAAAGACACATGAAGAGATGCTCAATGTCCCTGGCCATTAGAGAAATGCAAATCAAAACCACAATGAGATATCATCTCACACCCACCAGAATGGCCATTATCAACAAAACAGAAAATGACAAGTGCTGGAGAGGATGCGGTGAAAGAGGCACACTTATCCACTGTTGGTGGGAATGTCAAATGGTGCAACCACTGTGGAAAGCAGTTTGGCGGTTCCTCAAAAAGCTGAATATAGAATTGCCATACGACCCAGCAATACCATTGCTGGGAATCTACTCAAAGGAATTAAGGGCAAAAACTCAAACAGACATTTGCACACCAATGTTTATAGCAGCGTTATTTACAATTGCAAAGAGATGGAAACAGCCAAAATGTCCATCAACAGACGAGTGTCTAAACAAACTGTGGTATATACATACGATGGAATATTATGCAGCGTTAAGGCAGGATAAACTTATGAAGCATGTAATAACATGGATGGACCTAGAAAACATTATGCTGAGTGAGTCTAGCCAAAAGCTAAAAGACAAATACTGTATGGTCCCAATGATGTGAACAGACATTCGAGAATAAACTTGGAATATGTCATTGGTAACAGAGTTCAGCAGGAGTTAGAAACAGGGTAAGATAATGGGTAATTGGAGCTGATGGAATACAGACGGTGCAATAGGACTAGATACAAAAACTCAAAAATGGACAGCACAATAATACCTAATTGTAAAGTAATCATGTTAAAATACTGAACGAAGCTGCATCCGAGGTATAGGTTTTTGTTTTGTTTTGTTTTGTTTGTTTTGTTCTTATTACTTTTATTTTTTTTCTCTATATTGACATTCTATATCTTTTTCTGTTATACTGCTAGTTCTTCTAAACCGATGCAAATGTACTAAGAAACGATGATCATGCATCTATGTGATGATGTTAAGAATTACTGACTGCATATGTAGAATGGTATGATGTCTAAAAAAAAAAAATGGTCAACACAATACTGCCTAATTGTAATGTAATTATTGTGGAACGCTGAATGAAGCTGCATCTGATCTATAGTTTTTTTTTTGTTTTGTTTTGTTTTCTCTTATGTATTTTTGTACTTTTTATTTTTATTTGTGTTTTCTCTCTGTGTTATCACTTTATTTCTTTTTCTGTTGTCGTGCTATTTCTTTCTCTAAATCAATGCATATGTACTGAGAAATGATGACCATACACCTATGTGATGATATTAAGAATTACTGATTGCATATGTAGAATGGATTGATTTCTAATGTTGTGTTAGTTAATTTTTTTAATTAATAAAAAAAAAATAAATAAAAGAAATTTGGAAGTAAAAAAAAAAAAAAAAAAAAAAGCAACTCTATAGAAATGTCCAATCTAAGGCATCCAAGGAAAGATACCTTGGTTCAAGAAGGCCTATGATGTTCAGCGTTTCTCTCTCAGCTGTAAGGACACATGGTGAACATGGCAACATCTGCTAGCTTTCTCTTCAGGCCTCTTGCTTCGTGAAGCTCCCTGGGAGGCGTTTTCCTTCTTCATCTCCAAAGGTCACTGGCTGGTGGACTCGGTGGTTTTCTCATCCTTCTGTAGTGGTTCTGCAGCTCTCTTTTCATTTTCAAAAGGAACTCTCTCCAAAATGTCTCCTCCTTTATAGGATTCCAGTAAACTAATCAAGACCTATATAGAATGGGTGGAGACACTTCTCCATCTAGTCAAGTTTATTACTGACAGTTGATTGAGTCACATCTCCGTGGAGATAATCTATTCAAGTTTCCAACCTATAGTACTGAATAGGATTGGAAGAAACCGTTGCTCCCACAAGATTGATTAGCATGAAAACATGTCTTTTCTAGGGTACATAAATCCTTTTATACCAGCACAGAGGTATTCTGATTATTGACCATGAGCAGATTGATTACATGCTTAGTCACAGAAAATGGCAGCTGGATTAAATTCAGAGATTTCAGGTATTTCCCTATCTACTTCAGAAAGCAAAAAGGAATATTTGTATCAACTTCATCCCTTAAATCCTGATTTCTCGGTTATAGAGTTAGGTCAGACTACACAGTTCAGGGCCATCCCCTTCAAGATTGCCCTTCAGTCACGAGTCACAAGTTAGGGGACCCAGGCCACCCACACTTGAGACCAACTAGCTACAAATTCAAGGGTTCCCACCACCTCCTTGGGTTTGATAATTCCCTAGAATGACACAGAACTCACTGTAAGTACCATACTCAGGCTTATAGTTTTATTATAGTAAAAGGAGACACTTAAGAAGCCATAGGAGGAGATATATAGAGTTAGGCTTTGGAGGGTCTCAAACATAAGCTTTCCTGTCCTCTCCACATGAAATCAGAATGAGTCTCTCCCTCCTGGCACAGGGATGTCATTATGAATCATGAAAGCTCATTTGAGCTTCAAGTGTCCTGAGTATATATGGGGTTTCATCACATAGGCATGATTGGTGGATATGGTTGAACTCAGTCTCCAGCTCTCCCTATTCCCCTCAGAGTTTGGGCTGACTTGACAGGATTCAAAACTCAACTCCCTAATCGGTTGGTCCTTCTGCAGTGACCAGCTGCTGACTTGCCCTACTCTGCATCCTAAGACTATAGGTGTGTCTAGCTCTACTGTGTCATCTTGTTAGCTTATTAACTCTCAGGCTTAGTCCTGAGCTCACCATGAATGACAGAGACACTCCTATCATGGGAAATTACAAAGATGTTGAGGTTACCTCCCAGAAAGATATAGAGTGAATTACAAAGATATAGAGGTTCCCAGAAACTGGGAACAAGGATCAGACAAGTTTTTCATTATGCTGCAAAACTCTGTATTCGTTATGCATTAACAGCACCCCTCACATAACCTGTACTCTTTCTATCTCTGAGCTTATATATTTTAGTTATTTCATATAAGTGGAATCATACAGTATCTATCCCATTCTATCTGACTTATTTCACTCAGTGTGTTGCTTCAGGGTTCATCTGTATTGTAGCATCTATCAGAACCTCATTCCTTAGTATGGCTGAATAGTATTTCATTGTATGGTTATATTGCCTTTGGTTTATCCATTCATCTGCTGATGGACATTTGGGTTGGTTCCACCTTTGACTATTGTGAATAATGCTGCTATAAATATTAGTATATGAATATCTGAGTCCTAGCTTTCAACTGTTTTGGGTATATATCTAGAAATGGGATTGTGAGGTCATGTGATAGTTCTATGTTTAACTTTTTGAGGAACTGTTTTCCTCAGCAGCTGTAATATTTTTCATTCCCACCAACAATGTACTAAGGTTCCTACTTCTCCACATGCTTGCCAGCACTAGTTACTTTTCATTTTAAAAATAATAGCCATTCTAGTGGGTGTGCAGGGATTTTCCTTGGTCTTAGCATTTATCATGAGAAAGAAGAAATGTGAAGATTGGCTGGGAGCCTATTGGCTGTCAGCTACTCTTCTTTCCTAGCTGGAAGATACTTTAAATACTAATCTTTGGGTTGTCAAAGGAGCTTATGTAGAATCTCCTCATACTGTAACTGTTCTTCTTTAATAGAAGTATCCAGTCCATGTAGCATCTTCTACTAGATGAATTTGTGTACATAACCAAAGTGGGCAGGTTTGGCGTTTATGGAAGACTTCTTTTTCACTATTTATTTATTTAAAATGTATTTATTGAGTACTTTCATGTGTGTTTGGGTCTTTTGTAGGTGCTGGTGATAGAGTGAATAAACGTTTCTGCCCTAATTTAACATACGTTCTAATGGAAATGAAGTGGCAGATTGGGGTTAAGACTTCTTACTGGTCTCAGAGAAGTACTAATTGTCTAAGGCAGTGTGAGCATATGGAAAATCCAGAGCTCACACCACAAAATGATGTGAAGTGAATTTTCCATTTTGACATTTTGGACAGTGCTCAGGTATTGCAGAGTGTTAGAAAGAAGGCCATACCTGAAAGAGAATAAACACTCCCCCAATTGTGAGGAAGACAACAATTTATTAACAATCTTGCAAGAACGGGCATGGGGCCAAAAAATGGTGGCTGGTGCCCTGAGCAACCAAAAGGAGTAGTATATAGTCCCTAAGCCTAACATACAGGTCCTTCCCTGTTTCTCCACTGATTGTATACTCCAGAGGTTACAGCCTATGCAGGTAGTATAACTATTTCAAATTTCCCACCGAATTTTCCCACTTTTGATTGTTTTACATTTCAGTGACCCTGACCAGTACTTATTTAAACTTGTTTCTACCTATTTGGTGCCAATTCTAGTCTTATGTCAGAGGCTCTCTTCCCTGCCCTGCAAGACCGGTTTGAGCTGTCCTGCAGCCCTTTCCTGCGCCATCTTGTGTGAAAGCTAAACTTAAGTTTATTCTTACAGGAGAAGATAGAAAGAGTTAAGCAATTGTCTGACAAACTCATTGTGAGGAGAGTGGTTCAAATATGTGAAGTTTATTTTCTCCTTTTTATATTCACAGATGATGAGATTGACTGCATAGCAATTCATGCCAGCAGATATTTGAGCATCTATTATGGACAAGGTATTACTCTAGGTGTCAGCAGTCAAACTAAGTAAATTTTTAGAGAATTTTTAGAAATATCAGCTTGGACTAACTTTTAAAATTCTCTTGAGCATAATGTAAGTCTAAAAGCAACTTTAAAAATTTTTGTTTCAAACATTTTCTGACTAGAAACATACAGACGTTAAAACAATTTAGATGTGAAAAATCTCTCTTTTCATTTCTGATGCCTGGTTCCTAGTTCTCCTACTTAGAAACAACCCCCCCTTTTTTTAAAACCCATTTCTGTGTATAATTTTTTGTGCATATGTACACATAGCCTTTTAAAAACTCAAGTGGAGGCCTACTACTCAAACATTTCTACACCTAGATTTTTTTCTCATAAAGTATATTTGTGCTTAAAAGCTTGCATCTTTTTTTCACAATTGCATAGTGTTTCATATTATTTATTTACCAGAATTTAATTCTCTGGGTTTTCCACGTGCCCATACTGGCAAGAAGACAACTCGTAGGCTGAGACCAATAACAAGTCTGGGTCTCTAACTACTACTTCATTTCCCTTAGAATGTAGGCTCTATTAGTTTTCATTTGTAAACATAATCTGGATCACTTAAGATACATTTAATTCTAAGTAACAGTGACAGAAAGCCTAAAAGTAACCTTAAACAGTAAAGACTTTTAATTGTCTCATGTAAACAGAAGTAAGGAAGTAGATAGTTTAGGGCTAATTAAGTAGCACAGTATTATTTAGCACCTGGATTTTTCCCTTCATCTTTGTCATCCCCAGTATGTTGGATTTATGTAACTTTATGGTTACCAGATGGCTGCCTCAGCTCTAATCTGTACAACTGGCTGCATTCAAAGACTGGAAATGAGGGTCAGAATAGTTTTCTCTTGAGAAGACTCTGCCATTTTAACTGGAATGAAAATAATTCCCAAAAGTCTCCTAAACAGTGTTTCATAAACTTTAGTGGACATAAGAATCACCTGGGGAATTGTTAAAATACATATTTCTGGGGTCCATTCCCAGAAATTCTGAAATCAGTTTGGAGCGAGGCCTGAGAATTTTTATTTCTAAAAAGCTCCCATGTGATGCTTATACTTGTGTGTCTGCAAATGTGATGTCTCCTTACATTTCACTGGGGGCATATTACTGCCACTGAACCTGAGGGAGTCTGGGAAAGTGATTATCTGGGAAAGAGAATAGGATAGCCGATGTTGGCTTAAACCAATCATGAGTCTCTTGGTCCTAGGCACATTATAAGCCTGAACGAAATATGTGGTCTCATTAGAGGAAGAGTGGAGAAATGGCTGTTGGTCTTACAACTAACAGTGTGTAGCACTTTTGCTGTTACAAATAATGCTGCAATAACTGTCCATGAAGCAAAGAAAAAGTAGGAGTAATTAATTTTTTTTGTAGATATTGCCAAGTTGTGCTCTAAAGAATTAGAATCAATTTACATTTGAATCTTTAAGAGTGCTTGTTTCCCTTAATCTTTACAAATAAGATGTCTTAGCATACATTTTGGTCTTTGCCAGTCTGAGAGTTGAAAAATAGTATTATGTCATAGGCTTTAATTTGCATTGCTCTTGTGAGTGAGGTTGAATATCTTTCATCTATATGAAAATCATTTGTTCTGTGAACTGGCTGCTCATTTTGGATTTCGGTTCTTTTTTCATTGGTTGATTGATTGTTTTTCCTTATTTATTTGTAGGAGCCATTTGTATAATGAAATTAGCCTGTTGCCATGTGTGTTGTACATATGTTTTCTCAGTTTGTTACTTTTTGACTTTGTTGTGATTACACAGAATTGTAAATTCAGCTTTTGCCAAGCTATCTGGACCTTAGGTCTTGAATAATGGTATAAAAAGCATGTTTACCAAAAAATTTATAAATGTGCTAAAACTGGTACATTATCTAATGTGTTGAATCACAGAAAACTAAAAAATTCTAAACAGGTATGAAGTGTGAAACTGTTAAAATGAGTGCTAACAGAGATGTAAAGACTTACGTTTTGTTTTAACAGAAATGATCTAGCCCAAAGTAGTGTGTTTTTCATTTAGAAGCCACCATAATTTAAGAATATGGCTGTGAAAAAAGCTAACATTGATGAATATTTATAGATTAAGAGAAAGCACTAAATTAAGACAAGTAGCAGTCCCTTTGTTCCTGTATTGTCAGATTATATCTGGAGTATTGTGTCTGCTTTTGAATATTACACTTAGAGGGACATTATTCATAATCTAAATTGTCCAGTTGAGAGCCCTAGTTACCATATCTAATGAAGAACAATTGAAGAGTCAAGGGCTTTTTTGCTAGAGAAGATAATACTTAGAAAGTTAACTGTTTAAAGATTTTTGAAGGCTTGTTGTAAGCAAGAGGGAATAGGCTCCTCATTTGAATTGCTCCAAAGGACAGACAATAGGTAGCAACTACCTCTGGGGTAGATTTTATCCCATAGTGGGAAAAACCTTTCTTATAGTATGAGCTGTCCAAAAATGGAATAGACTAAAATTGTGATGCCTCTGTCATTAGAGATGCTCAAGTATAGACCCGAGGATTGTTTTGTGATATTATGTAAGGTATTTTTTCATGAGTTTGGACTGTGTGATTTCTGTGATGCTCCCTACTCCCACCACCCGTTTTTAAGATTTTTGACCTCTCTTCTCAATACTAATATTGGTGATGATGAGGAAGTAATGAAAAATCTTGACTTTAGGTCTGTAATAACCAGGGAAGAAAAAGATGAAATGTTTGCCAACCAGTGAAGAGAGTACAGTGCTACAAAAGGGCAGTTTCTCTAAAAAGTGGAAAAGTAGAATACTAGGTCTATATATGGACTTTTATTTTATGTTATTGTTATTGTTTTTATTTTTCAGCAGAGCGTGATTCAAGGCTACTCTTTCGAGTACATACTTTGGGACATGTTATCCTAAAGGATTATTAAAACTGGAGAATTCATAATTTTACACTGCATAATGAACAGTAAAGATTGCTACAGTGTAGAAGAAGGCAGAGTTTTATGTGTTAAAACTAGGTTTAGTTCCCAACTCTGCCACTTGCTGTGTGCAGTGGGAAATTTAACCTATGAAATTTAATTATTCCATCTGTTAACAGCGACAGTATCTGTCTTTCAGTACTGCAATAACTCAGTTCATTCTTAGTCTTATTTTTAAAAATTTAGTTCTAATATGTCCTTGAAGTCAGTCTCTTGAAAAACAAATACTTGCAGAGTCACTAGAGAGGCTGAATTTTAGAAGGTGCTATGAAATAACCTACCCTTTGTGGCTTCAGGTATTTGCTTGGCCATAGCTGGTACTCTGGTAGAATTAGTTACCTTAAAAAACTACCTTAAAAGACTGTTACTTTAACAACTGTTGCCTTAAAAAACTGGTACTTTGGTAGAGCTACCTTAGTTTTTTTGTTTGTTTGTTTTTTTGCCAATGCCAGATTGGGACAAGATAGCTATCAAGCACGTAAATTTCTTAGCACCTAACCAAAGGAGATGGAGTGGAAACTTCATAGATGACACATTTTTTTCCCCAGTTATATATACCCCTAGATGGTACTACACTGTGTAGTATAGTTGAAGTTTAGAGGAGTAGTGTTTGTTTTTTAAAAATTGTTCTCTTAAGGGAAGGCTTAGAAAAATCTGGCTAGTTAAACCTTTAAGAATTTTTCATTTAGAAAAATATGGCCAGCTAAACCTTTAAAAATTTTTCATATATTTTCCCCATATTTTTAGTAGGTCGTTTTTTGGACAATGAATGTCAGTATAATGGTTGTCAGGTTTCTAAGCTGATATTTGGGGGGGGGGAATTTGCTTAATTTCTTTTTCTACCTAGAGAATTTGTATTGCTCCAAGTATTCTGAAAAAAAAATTACTTTTTATTTTTTACTTTGCAAATATAACTGGTTCTTTTTCAGTGTTTGGTAGTTAGGCTTTTTTTTCTTTGTCTTGGCTAAAATGAGATGGCAGGATTGGATATTTAAAAATTAAAATAAATTTAGATTTAAAATTTATATCATTAATTACTGGCTAAACATTAGCATTCTTCTAAATGGTCTAATATTTGCTAGTAAAATGAAAAACAAAACATAATATTTCCCTCCCTGGTATTATGATAATATGGAGGAAAGGAGGGTTGGGAGAACAGAAGTCTAAGGTACAGATTTGGGTCAACCATTGAATTTTCATTGAGTATTTCATTGAGTATTCATTGAATGCTGATTCTGTGCTCAGTACTGTTTATGGAATTTGGATTTCACATGGCACCTCTCTTCAAGAAGCTTACCTTTCAGCATGGAAAGAGGTGAACATGAAAAATGGCTAGCTTTTGAAGGCCACACAATTTGTATTATGGAAATATGAAGAAGGAAGGAAATAAATTAGTGCTGAAGTGGTTAGAGAAGAATTTGATCTGTGTTCTTTATTTGGATCAGTGTTGAAGAGAAGGGAGGTATGAAAAATAACATGAAACAAGGCATGGATATAGAAATTATAAGCATACTTCAATTAAAAAAATATTTTATTGCTAACAAATGCTAACCATTAGCTGAACCTTCACTGAGTTCTAATCTTTTTGCAAATGCAGGGTTTTACCTCAATGTTGATGGCTGACTGTAATCAGGGTGGTGGTTGCTGAAGATTGGGATAGCTTGGGCAGTTTCTTAAAATAAGACAGTGGTGAACCTTACTGTATCAATTGACTGCTCCTTTCATGAAAGATTTCTCCATAGCAAGCGATGCTGTTTGATAGTATTTTATCCATAGTAGAACTTGTATCAAATTGAAGTCATTCCTCTCAAATTCTGTGGCTGCTTTATCAACTAAGTTGATATAATATTCTTTGAATATTACAGAATATTATAAATAAAAAAATCCTTTGTTTTCACTTCAACAATGTTCACAGCATCTTTTCCAGGAGTACATTCCATCTCAAGAAACCACTTTCTTTGCTCATCCATAAGAAGCAACTCCCTTTTTAAAAAAATATTTTTATTGATACATACAAATAATCCATACATAGTGTACAATCAGTGGCTTACAACAGCATCACATAGTTGTGTATTCATCACCATGATAATTTTTTAGAACATTTGTACCACTCCAGAAAAAAAAGTAAAAAGAAAAAAGAAAAGGTCATACATACCATCCCCCTACCCCTCCCTCTCATTGACCACTAGTATTTCAATCTACCCAATTTATTTTAACCTTTTTCCCCCATTAATGCTTTTATTTTTTATCCATATTTTTTTTGTCCATACCCTAGATGAAAAGGCTACCTCTTATCTTTTTGAATTTTAACACAAGAGTGCAGCAGTTTAGTCACATCTTCAGGCTCCACTTCTAATTCAGTTTTCCTTCTGTTTCCACTACATCTTCATTTACTTCCTCCTTTGATGTCTTGAACCCCTCATGATTCCATGAGTGTTGGAATCAACATCTTCCAAACATCTTGTTAATGTTTATTGATATTTTGACCTCCTTCGTGAATCACAAATGCTCTTAATGGCATCTAGAATGGTAAATCCTTTCCAGAAGCTCTCAGTTTACTTTGCCCAGATCTATCAGTGGAATCACTACCTAGGAACTTATAACCTTACAAAATGTATTTCTTAAATAATAAGGCTTGAAAGTAAAAATGGCTTCTTGATCCATGGGCTACAAAATAAGTGTTGTGTCAACAGACATGGAAACAACATTCATCTCATTGTACATCTCCATCAGAGCTCTTGGGTGACCAGGTGCATTGTCAGTGAGCAGTAATATTTTGAAAAGAATCTTTTTTTCTGAGCAGTAGGTCTTAACAGTGGGCTTAAAATATTCAGTAAACTGTGTTGTAAGCAGATATATATGCTGGCATCTCCACTTTATGTTCCATTTATAGAGCATAGGTAGAGTAGATTTAGCATAATCCTTAAGGGCCCTAGAATTTTCGGAATTAAATGAACATTGGCTTCAACTTAAAGTCACCAGCTGCATTAGACCCTAACAAAAGAGTCAAATTGTCTTTTGAAGTTTTAAAGCCAGGCATTCAATTCTCCTCTCTAGGTATACAAGTCCTAGATGGCATCTTCTTCTAATATAAGGCTGTTTTGTCTGCACTGAACATCTATTTAGTGTAGCCACCTCTATCAGTTATCTTAGTTAAATCTTTTGCATAAGTTGCTGCAACTTCTATATCAGCCCTTTTATGTTACCTCACCTTGCCCTTTTATGTAAAGGAGACTGCTTCTTTTCTTAAGCTTCATGAACCAACATCTTCTAGTTTCAAAGTTTTCTTCTTCAGTTTCTTCACCTTTTTTAACTTTCCTAGAATTGAAGAGAGTTAGGTCCTTACTCTAGATTAGGTTTTGGCTTGAGGGAATATTGTGGCTGGTTTGATAGCTTAAACTTCCTCTGTATCAACAATAAAGGCTGTTTTGCTTCCTTATCATTCGTGTGTTCACTGGAGTAGCACTTTTAATTTCCTTCAAGAATTTTTCCTTTGCATTCACAACTTGGCTAACTGTTTGACACAGGAGGCCCAGCCTACAGTCTGTCTTGGCTTTTGACATGCCTTCCTCACCAATCGTTTGTAGGTTTTGATTTAAAGTGAGAAACATGTGACTCTTCCTTTCACTTGAACACTTAGAGTTGTTTTTTTTTTTTGTATGCTGTATGACAGGGTCACATTTCATTCTTTTTCGGGATGTGAGTATCCCGTTATTGCTCCATCATTTGTTGAAGTTTTTGTTTGTTTGCTTGTTTGTTTTTAGGAAATGCATGGGCCAGGAATCGAACCCAGGCTTCCCACATGGCAGGAGAGAATTCTGCCACTGAACTACCTTTGCACCCCATGTTAGGGTTATTTATTGGGCTAATTTCAGTATTGTTATATCTCAGGGAATAGAGAGGCCTGAGGAGAGAGAGATAGAAATGGGGAACATATGGTCAGAACACATAATTTATTGTTTGCCATCTTATGTGGGTTTGGTTTGTGATGTCTGAAAACAATTATAATAGTAGCACCAAAGGTCACAGATCACCATAGCAGATGTAATAATAATGAAAAAATTTGAAATATTGCAAGAATTACCAAATTGTGACACTGAGACACAAAATAAACACATGCTGTTGGAAAGAAAAATGGTGCCGCTGTGGTAGACTTGCTCAATGTGGAGTTTTCACAAACCTTTGATTTGTGAAAAAATCATTATTATGTTTCACTTTATCGTGCTTTACAAGATATTTGCAAAGCACAATAAAGTGAAACATAGTAAAACAAGGTATGCCTGCAGTTTTACATTGAGTATTTTTGCAGTTATGAGATTAGCCTAATCCATTTGCTTGACCTTTTGGTGATATAAGCTTAGTAGGCATTAATAGAAGAAATGAGGAACAAAAAAGGTATAAGATTTAAAAAGACTAAATAGCAAAATGGAAGAGGAAGGTCCTGCATTACCAGTAGTAACTTGAATGTAAATGGTAAAAATAAGGATAAAAAAATAAATAAATAATGGGGGGATAAGGGGTTAAAAAATTGGGTTGACTGAAATACTAGTAGCCAATGAGAGGTAGGGGTAAGGGGTATGAAATGTATGAGTTTTTGCTTTTTTCTTTTGATTTCTTTTTCTAAAGAGTGATGCAGACGTTTTAAAAATGATCATGGTGATGAATACACAACTATGTGATGGATGATACTGTGAGCCATTATTGTATACTATGGATGAACTGTATATGTTTGAAGATTTCTCATTAAAAATATTTAAAAGCTATAAATGGATAAACTCTCCAGTCAAAAGGCAGAGATTGGCAGAATGCATACAAAAAGCATAACCCAACTGTATGCTATCTATAAGAGACTCACCTTAGATTCAAAGGCATAAGTAGTTTGAAAGTAAAAGGATGGAATAAAATACACCATGAAAGTAATAACCAGGACAGAGCTGGGTAGCTATTTTAATATCAGACAAAATCAGACTTTAAGTCAGAATTTCCCTAGGAGGCACAAAGATGGTTGTTATGTACTGATAAAGGGGTCAATTAACCAAGAAGATGTAATAATTATATATACACCTAATAACAGAGCTCCAAAATATATGAAGCAAATACTGATAGATTTGAAGGAAGAAATTGATAGTTCTACATGAATTGTAGGAGACTATAATGTACCACTTTCAATGATAGACAGAATATCTAGACAGAAGATCAATAGGAAAATACAAGACTTGAAAAATAAACCAACTAGATCTAGTAGACATATACACTTCATCCAACGGCAGCAGAATACACATTCTTCTCCATTGCATATGGATCATTCTCCAGTATAGACCATATATTAGGTCATAAAACAAGTCTCTGTATATTAAAAAATATTGAAATCACACAATAACTCTTTTCCAGTCACAATGGAATGATGCTAGTAATCAGTTAACAGAGAGAGAAATGGAAAATCCACAAATATGTGGAAATTAAACACTGTACTCATAAACAACCAATGAGTTAAAGAAGAAATATCCTGAGGTGAATGAAAATGAAAATAAAATTCATGAAAATTTATGGGATGCAGTGAAGGCTGCATTGAGAGGAAACTTTATAGGTCTAAATGCTTACTTTAAAAAGAAGAAAGACTTCAAATCAAAGACCTAACTTCAAAACTGAAAGAACTATAAAAAGAAAAGCAAACTAAACCTAAAGTGAACAGAAGGAAGAAAAACAGAGAGTGAAGAGAAGCGTCACAGAGTAAAAAATCAGTAGAGTGAATCAATAAAACCGGAAGTTAGTTCTTTGGAAAGACGAATAAAATTGACAAACCCTTAGCTAGATTGACAAAAAAAGAGAAGAAATAAATGACTAAAATCAAATGAAAAGGAGGACATTTCTACTGATCCTACTGAATGAAAAGCACTATAAGAGAATACTATGAACAACCCCATACCATCAGGTTAGATAACCTAGGTGAAATGGACAAATTCCTAGAAGCACGCAAACTTCTTATACTGACAGTAGAAGAAATAGAAGATCTCAACAAAATAATAATTAGTAAAGAGATTGAATCAGTAGTCAAAAACCTCCCCCAAAATAAAAACCCAGGGCCAGATGACTTCATAGGGGAAATTTATCAAACATTCATAGAATTAACACCATCTCTGCTCAAATTGTTCCAAAAAAAATTGAAGAGGAGGGGATGCTCCCTAACTCATTCTACAGGCCGATATCACTCTCATACCAAAGCCAGATAGATATACCACAAGAAAAGAAAATTACGGACTGGTATCTTTTATGAATGCAGTTGCAAAAATCCTCAATAAAATACGAGCAAACAAAATCCAGTAGCATATTAAAGGAATTATGTACCATAATCAAGTGGAATTTATTCTAGGTATGCAAGAATGGTTCAACATAAGAAAATCAGTTATTTGAAAATCCATATAATACACCACATTAGCAGAATGAAGGGAAAAACATATCATCTTACTTGACGCAGAAAGGGCATTTGACAAAATCCAGCACCCCTTCTTTTTTTTTTTTTTTTTAACATGGGCAGGCACCAGGGATCGAACCCGGGTCCTCGGGCATGGCAGGCAAGCATTCTTACTTGCTGAGCCACCGTGGCCCGCCTGCAGCACCCCTTCTTGATAGAAACACTTAGAAAATTAGAAATGGAAGGACTCTTCCTCGACACGATGAAGGGCATATATGAGAAACCCACACTAACATATCTACTTAATGGTTGAAGACTGAAAGCTTTCCCTCTTAGATCAGGAACAAGATAAGGATTCCCATTGTCACCACTGATACTCAGAATTGTATTGGAAGTTCTAGCCAGAGCAGTTTGTCAAGATAAGGAAATAAAAAGCATCCAAATTGGAGAGGAAGAAGTAAACTTTTCCTATTTACAAATGACATGATCCTATATACACGAAATTCGGAAAAATTCACAGTAAAGTTTCTAGAGCTAATGAATATAGCAAAGTGGCAGGGTACAAGATCAATAATCAAAAATAAGAAAATCAGTAGCATTTCTATACACTAGCAGTGAGCAATTGGAAGAAGAAATCAAGAAAAAAATTCTGCATTGGAGTTCTCTAGGGGTAGAGAACTGAAGGATATATCTGAAATATTATGAGATTTTAATAAAAATTGTTGCAGGTGACTGTGAGAATGCATAAGTCTGAATTCCATAGGGCAGGCTGCAAGCTGGGAACTCCCATGAAGGTTCAGTGGATTCCCTAGGAAAAATTGCCTGGCTGAAGTAGAGATGGAAATTCTCTCTTCTGACTGCTGAACTCATCCCTTCTCCTTTTTAAGCCTTCAAGTGAATAGATGAGATGTCTCGTTTTTGACAGCAGTCTTCTCAGTTGATTGTTGATATGATCAGCATAGTGCAACAACTTACTGATGATTTAAGTCCACAAAATGTCCTCACAGTAACAATTAGATCATTGCTTGCTTAACGAAACAACTGGATACCATTACCTGCCCAAGTTGAAAGATGAGCCAAACCATCACAAATTCCATTTGTAGTATCAACTAAAAGAATCAAATATCTAGGAATAAATCTAACCAAGGATATAAAAGATTTAGACATATTAGACTGCAAAGCATTGCTAAAAGAATTAAAGACCTAAATAAATGGAAGAACATTCCATGTTCATGAATTTGAAGTCTGAATACTATTAAGATGTCATTTCTACCCAAAGTGGTTTACAGATTCAACGGTATCCCAATCATAAGTCCAACCACCTTCTTTTGCAGAAATGGAAAAGACAAACATTAAATTTATATGGATGTGCCAGGCGCCCTGAAAGCCAAAGCCGTCTTTAAGAAGAAGAACAAAATTTGAGGACTTACACGTCCCAGTCTTAAAATTTATTACAAAGCCACAGTAATCAAACACCATGGTACGGCCACAAGAAAAGTCCTATGAAGTAAAATTGAGAGAAATCAACCCTCACATTTATGGCCAACTGATTTTTGTTTAAATGTTTTTTATTGTGAAATATATATACAAAAAACAGTAATTTTCCAAGTACATTTTAACAAGTAGTTATAGAACAAATTTCAAAGTTTGGTGTGGGTTGCAGTCCCACAGTTTCAGGTTTTTCTTTCTAGCTGCTCCAAGGCACTGTAGGCTAAAAGAAATATCAATATAATGATTCAGCAATCATACTCATTTGTTAAATCCTATCTTTTCTGTTATAACTCCTTCTCCTTTGATCCTTCTCCTAATCTTTAGGGGTATTTGGGCTCTGTCCTTCTGACTTTTTCATGTTGAAAAGGGCTGTCAATACTATGGTCTGGAGGATGGAATTAACTGATGTTCTTAGAGAGGTTGGCCCCTCTGGGTTTCAGGACTCATCTGGCCTAGCACCCATCTGGAGGTTATAGATTTCTGGAAAGTAAATTTAGTACATGAAACTTTTGTAGAATCTTAGATAGAGCACTTCATGTATTTTAGTGTTAACAGGGATGTTATTGGTTGGGATTTGACAAACCAGGGCAATTAGCAATATCTACCTGAAGCTTGCATGAGAGTACCTTCCAGAATAGTCTCTTGACTCTATTTGAACTCTCTTAGCCATTGATACCTCATTTTGTTACATTTCCTTCCCCCCTTTTGGTCAGGGATGTCTTGTCGATCCCATGGTGCCAGGGCCACACTCATCCCTGGAAGTCATGTCCCACGTTGCCAGGGATTCACCCTAGATGTCATATCCCACGTAGGGGGAAGTGTAACGATTTTCCTAGCAGAGTTGGGTTTAGAGAGGGTGGCCAACTTATTTTTGACAAGGGGACAAAACCACTCAATTGGTAAAGAATAGCCTCTTCAACAAATGGTGCTGGGAACATTTGGTATTCTTTTGCAAAAGAATGAAGGTGGACCCCCTACCTCATGACATATACAAAAATCAACTAAATGGATTAGAAACCTAAATATAAGGGCCGGAACTGTCAGACTCTTAGAGGAAATCATAGGGAAGCACGTTATGAGCATTGTGTTAGGCCCAATTACAAACAGCAAAAGAAAAAAATAGATAAATGAGACCGCATCAGAATTTAAAACTTTTGTGCCTCAAAAGGCTTTATCATAAAAGTAAAATGACAGGCTACATAATGAGAGAAAATATTTGGAAACCATGTATCTGATAAGGGTTAATATCCAGAATATATAAAGAAATCCTTCAACTCAACAACAAAAAGACAATCCAATTGAAAAGTGGGAATGTAAAATGGTGCTCTGCTATGGAAAACATTTTGGCAGTTTCCCAAAAAGTTAAGTATAGAATTACCATATGACCTGGCAATTCCAATTCTAGGTATATACGCCAGAGAGTTGAAAGCACGGACTCCAACACATATTTGCACACCAATGTTCATAGCATTATTCACATTTGCCAGTAGATGAGAGCAACCCAAGTGTCCAGCAACTGATCAGTAGATAAACAAAATATGGATAAATACACATAAGGTAATATTCAGCCATAAAAATGAATGCAAATTCTGATACGTGGGACAACATGGTTGAACCTTGAAGAAACCATGTGAGTGAAATAAGCCAGACCAAGATGTCAAATATTGTCTGATTTCACTGATATGAAATAATTAGAATAACAAACTCATGGAGTCAGAATTTAGAATATAGGTTTACCTGGGTAAGCAGTGGGGTTAGGGAATAGAGAGTTAGGCTTAAAATGTACAGTGTTTCTGTTTGGGACAGTAGAAAAGTTTTGTAATGGATTGTGGTGATGGTAGCATAACATAGTGAATATAATTAATAGTACTGAATTATGTATTTGAATGTTGTTAAAAGTGGAAATATTAGGTTGTATATATGGTATTACAATAAAGATTTTTTAAAAAACCATAGTACTGCATAATACAAGCAGTGATATCCAAGTTAAACCGTGAAGTATAGTTAATAATACAATATAAAAGTGTAATAGGTGTACTATACCAATGCAAGGTGTTAATAATAGGGTGGTGTATGGGAAGCCTCTGTTTCATGCATGATTGTTCTGTAAATCCACAACTTCTTTAAAAAAATAGAAGGGCACCAAACTATAACCAGAAAAAACTTTTATTGCAAACGTTGGTACGGTGTGTTCTCGCAAGACTACAGTTTCTTCTTAAGTATTTCAGATTGCAAAGGCACTGCAAACTGGACCTTTAAAAAAATCAGTGGCGTGTGACATCATTATTTATTTTATGACAGTTTGTCAGTGAAAAATATTGAACAAATCCAGTATATTTTTTTGTATTTATGGTAAATAGTGCTCTAAATTCTTGAATTTCTTTTCTTCACTGGATCTGTGAGCATAGAATTCTGTCAGCATGAAATAATGAAAATATAAAATGTAGCCGTGGGACTTTGCATATAATTAGGAAGCAATTGAGAAACAAAAACTCAAAGCATGAAATATATTTATTGTATAATTTAAGTTTGGAAGTTAGTGGGGCAAAGAGCAGGTTAAGGCATCAGGGCACCTAAAATAGTGGGTGTAATTCCAGTTTGACCTACATATCTTAGTCTGCTCTTTTTTTCCCCCAGTATAACAGCTCTTTATTATATGGGTTCAGATACACATCAGACCAATCATGATCCCTGAAATTTAACAGTCACACATTCAATAAAAGGTGGAACACACCTCTCTCCACCTATTCCATCTTAAAAACCATTCTTGATTAAATCACATCTCCAGGGAGATGACCTAATTACAGTTTCAAATATATGTCCCCACCCATTTGGGTGGATCTTGATTAGTTTTTGAAGTCCTATAAAAGAGGAAACATTTTGGAGAATGAGAGAGCCAGCGACCTTAGGAGATGAAGAAGGAAAATGCCTCCCGAGGAGCTTGATGAAACAGAAAGCCAGGAGAGGAAGCTAGCAGATGACACCGTGTTTGCCACGTGCCCCTCCAGATGAGAGGGGAACCTTGACTGTGTTCACCATGTGCCTTTCCAGATGAGACAGAAACCCTGACTGTGTTTGCCATGTGCCTTCTCATTTGAAAGAGAAATCCTGAACTTCATTCGCCTTCTTGAACCAAGATATCTTTTCCTGGATGCCTTTGATTAGACATTTCTATAGACTTGTTTTAATTGGAACATTTTCTCGGCCTTAGAACTATAAACTAGCAGCTTATTAAATTCCCCTTTTTAAAAGCCATTCTGTTTCTGGTATATTGCATTCTGGCAGTAAGCAAAGTAGAACACAGGGGAATTTAAAAAATTTCCAGGAATATACTTGTTCTAGTTTGCTAGCTGCCGGAATGCATCACACCAGAGATGATTGGCTTTTAATAAAAGGGGATTTATTTTGTTGGTTCTTCAGAGGAAAGGCAGCTAACTTTCCACTGAGGTTCTTTCTTACGTGGAAGGCACAAGATGGTCTCTGCTGGTCTTCTCTCCAGACCCCTGGATTCCAACAACTTTCCCCGGGGTGACTTCTTTCTGCATCTCCAAAGGCCTGGGCTGAGCTGCAAGTACTGAGATGAGGAATGCCGAGCTGCTTAGCTGTGCTACATTGCTTTCTCTCATTTAAGCACCAGCCAATTAAGTCAAACATCACTCATTGCAGCAGACACGCCTCCTAGCTGACTGCAGATGTAATTGGCAACAGATGAGGTTCACATACCATTGGCTTGTGTCCGCAGCAACAAGATTAGGTATGCTCACCTGGCCAAGTTGACAACTGAATCTAACTAACACATGTCCACCCCTTGTCAACTTGGTAACTTCAAACATCACCTTAAAGAGATGCAAAAAATTCTGTTCTTGCTGTGGACCTGTGAATCTCAAAACAAGTTGTCTGGTGCCAAGATGCAAAGGAGGATATTCACAGGATATAGACTGTCATTTCCATAGGGAGAAATTGGAAGAAACACAGATGTAAAACCTGCAGGGCAAGCACCTTGGGATCTCAAAGTCTGAAAGTCATTTATCCTTCGGCTTTAGAAAGTGGCAGTCCCACCCCTTCCGAGGGCCTATGCAGTGGCCCACCTCTTTCCAAATCAACCTCGGGGAACATTGAGGAGACCACCTCTGGGCTCCACTCTCTCCAGGCATCAGGGCCACCCCTGGGCTCTCTGCCACTTCTGGGGCACACGCTCAACCCCTCCACATGGTGGCAGCCAGGCTCTCCCAGTCCCCCAAGGAGCGTGCTACGCCTTTCCAAGGCCTGAGGCTGCACAACTATTCCACTGCAATAAGAGGGGAGACTCATCCTCGCCCTTCAGGGTAAACTCACCCTCTCCCTGTATATAGGTGGGTCCACTCTCCTGGCCAAAGTTTCTTGACTTCAGACCCGAGCTTCCATGGTTCTCACTCTGCAAACTCCAATTTTTTCCCTTTTGTGTCCTCCTTTGTCAAGATTGGCAGTGGTTCCATTTACACCAACAGTCTCTTCAAACACTCCAGGACTTCGTCATCAGTCTCTTCACAGTTCCTCCAAAGTCTTCCCCTTAGCCATCCAAAAACTGTTGCAACATATCTGGTATTTGCAAACTGCAGCAGCACCCCACTCTCCGGTACCAAATCTGTCTAGTTTGCTAGCTGCCGGAATGCATCACACCAGAGATGGATTGGCTTTCAATAAAAGGGGATTTATTTTGTTGGTTCTTCAGAGGAAAGGCAGCTAACTTTCCACTGAGGTTCTTTCTTACGTGGAAGGCACAAGATGGTCTCTGCTGGTCTTCTCTCTAGGCCCCTGGGTTCCAACAACTTTACCCGGCGTGACTTCTTTCTGCATCTCCAAAGGCCTGGGCTGAGCTGCAGATGCTGAGATGAGGAATGCCGAGCTGCTTAGGCTGTGCTACATTGCGTTCTCTCATTTAAGCACCAGCCAATTAAGTCAAACATCACTCATTGCAGCAGACACGCCTCCTAGCTGACTGCAGATGTAATTGGCAACAGATGAGGTTCACGTACTGTTGGCTTATGTCTGCAGCAACAAGATTAGGTATGCTCACCTGGCCCAGTTGACAACTGAATCTAACTAACACAATACTTAAAAGTAAATGCAGAAGGGGATACAGTTGAATCAATCTGAAATTTCATCCCTCAGAGATGATAACCACTAAAGTTTTTGTAAATGTCTTTCCATGCATGTGTTTTTTTTATTTTTTATTTTTTTATAACAGAAAGAAAAAAAAAAGAAATTAACACAACATTTAGAAATCATACCATTCTACATATGCACTCAGTAATTCTTAACATCATCACATAGATGCATGATCATCATTTCTTAGTACATTTGCATCGGTTTAGAGGAACTAGCAACACAACAGAAAAAGATATAAAATGTTAATATAGAGAAAAGAAATAAAAGTAGTAATAATAGTAAAAAAAAAAAAAACCCCTATAGCTCAGATGCAGCTTCATTCAGTGTTTTAACATGATTACTTTACAATTAGGTATTATTGTGCTGTCCATTTTTGAGTTTTTGTATCTAGTCCTGTTGCACAGTCTGTATCCCTTCAGCTTCAATTACTCATTATCTTACCCTGTTTCTAACTCCTGCTGGACTCTGTTACCAATGACATATTTCAAGTTTATTCTTGAATGTCCGTTCACATCAGTGGGACCATACAGTATTTGTCCTTTAGTTTTTGGCTAGACTCACTCAGCATAATATTCTCTAGGTCCATCCATGTTATTACATGCTTCATAAGTTTATCTTGTCTTAAAGCTGCATAATATTCCATCGTATGTATATATCACAGTTTGTTTAGCCATTCTTCTGTTGATGGACATTTTGGCTGTTTCCATCTCTTTGCAATTGTAAATAACGCTGCTATAAACATTGGTGTGCAAATGTCCGTTTGTGTCTTTGCCCTTAAGTCCTTTGAGTAGATACCTAGCAATGGTATTGCTGGGTCGTATGGCAATTCCATATTCAGCTTTTTGAGGAACCGCCAAACTGCCTTCCACAGTGGTTGCACCATTTGACATTCCCACCAACAGTGGATAAGTGTGCCTCTTTCTCCGCATCCTCTCCAGCACTTGTCATTTTCTGTTTTGTTGATAATGGCCATTCTGGTGGGTGTGAGATGATATCTCATTGTGGTTTTGATTTGCATGCATGTGTTTTTGAAAATATATACTCGTATAGAATTATGAATATAATGTAATTTAACATAAATAGGGTCATATTGTAATGCTATTTTTATTATCACAATAGACTTTTTTTCTCTTTTTGTGAAAAAATAACATACATCTCAAAGCACATTGCAATAATTAGTTATAGAACAGATTTCAGAGTTTGGTATGGGCTGGTATTCCACCATTTTAGGTTTTTACTTCTTGATCCTCTAAGATACTGGAGATTAAAAGAAATATCAGTGTAATGATTCAGCAATCATGCTTATTTGTTAAGCCCTGCCTTCTCTGTATAACTCCATTCTGGTGGGTGTGAGATGATATCTCATTGTGGTTTTGATTTGCATCAAAGGTGTATACACTTTTGATACACATCAAAGGTGTATATATCACCTTTGATCTTTCTCCCACTCTTTAAGGGTATCGGGGAGATACCTTCATAGAGTGGGTATGCCCATTCTAGCTTTCTCATGTTGGAAGGGGTTATTGACAGCCCCTTCCTACATGTTGTTGTGGAGAGGCTGGCTCCTTTGCATTTCAGGACTTACCTGTTCCAGGGACCCATCTGGAGGTTGTAGGTTTCTGGAAAGTTACCCTAGTGCATGGAACCTTTGTAGAATTTTTTATGATGTCCTAGGTATTCTTTAGAATTGTCAGGAATGGTTTTGACTGGGGCTGTGATGGGTAGCAATGTCTAATCGAAGCTTGTGTAGGAGTGACCTCCAAGTAAGCTTCTTGACTCCGTTTGAACTCTCAGCCACTGACACGTTATTTATTATACTTCTTTTCTTCCTTTTGGTCAGGACGGCACTGTTGATCCCTTGGTGCCAGGGCCAGGTTTATCCCTGGGAGTCATCTCCCATGGCACCAGGTAAACTTTCATCCCTGGATGTCATGTCTCACATAGCTGGGAGGGCAATGATATCACTTGCAGAGTTGGGCTTGGAGAGAGAAAGGCCACATCTGAGCAACAGAAGAGATCTTCCTATAGGTAGGCTAAACTTCTCTGCTACATACATAAGCTTCAGAAGAGCAAGCCTCAAGATCAATGGGTTGTCCTATTGATTTGGGTGTCCTAATGTTTGACAGTGTATCAGGGTTTCCCCGGTGGTAATGTTTAATAGTTCCATATTTTTTCTCCCATCCCTCAAGGGACTTTGCCAATTCTTTTTGATTATCTGTTTAATATATTCTGAGATATATCTAGTTATTACATAAAGCTATACAGGATTAAAGGCCCTCATTCTTATTCTGGGCTCCCTGTGTTTGTATTGTTTAAATGATCTTTCCAGACAGGTTGAGTTAGATTGTATGCTATAGAATCACTTTTGTTTTTTGATGGGAATACTTTTGATTGCAAAGTGGAGAATGGATTGAAGGGTATTCTGGTTTGTAAGCTGCCGAAATGTGACATACCAAAAACAGAACAGCTTTTAAAAAGGGGAATTTAATAAGTTCCAAACGTAAAGTTCTAAGGCCGTAAAAATGTCCAAATTAAGGGAAATCTGGGAAAATGTCCAAATTAAGGCACCAACAAGAGGTTACCTTCATTCAGGAAAGGCAGATGAAGCTCAAGGTTTTCTCTCAGCTGGAAGGGCACATGATGACATCTGCTAGCTTTCTCCCCTGGCTTCTTGTTTCATGAAGTTCCCCCAGGGTCGTTTTCCTTCTTCATCTCCAACGGTCTCTGGCTGCATTGGTTGTATAACCTTTTTTTCAAAATGGTTCCCTCTTAAAGGGCTCCAGTAAGCAAACCCCACCTTGAATGGGTGGAGACGCATCTCCATGGACACCATCTAGTAAAAGTTACTACCCACAGTTGGGTGGGTCACATCTCTGTGGATAATCCAAAAGGTCCCAACCAGCAATATTGAATGCGGATTAAAGGACATGGCTTTTCTGGGGTACACAACAGATTCAAACTGGCACAGAGGGGTACCAGAGTAGGTACAACTGGTTAAGAAGCTAGTCTGGTTGCCTACATGAGAGATGATGGTTGCTTACGTAGACAATAGTGGTGGTTGTGGAGAAGAAAATAATTATTTCAAGAGTATGAATCAGGTACCTACCGAGTGAAGGGGCCAAGATGGCGGCTTAGTGAGGTATGGGATTTAGTTCATCTTCCAGAGAAGCTAATAAATAGCCAGGAACAGTACAGAACAACTGCTGGGGCCCCATCAGTGACCGGACACACAGCATATCCCAGTGTGGACAAGCTGAACTGGCTGTGAGCCCACCCAGAACTGTGAGTCCCCCAAGCCACAGCGGCCAGTGCCCCTCCCCCACAGGCTGCTTCCCAGAGGAGAAAGGAAAGAGAGTTTACCAGCAGCAGCGGCTGAGCGCAACCAAACTGCAATTGTGGAATTAATTAACAAATTCTGACTACTAAAAATAGGCCCCCAGCTCACCTGAACCTCTAGTAAAAGTGGAGGTCACTGGTTTTTGCCCTGGTGCAGAGGGGGCAGGGCTGATGGAAAAAGGGAAAAAAAAAAGTGGATTTTTTTTTTGGATTTGAAAAGGTCTGGGCCCTGAAAGAAAGGAGGGGGCACATAGGACCCGGAGATACCCAGAACAATGTACCAACTTAAGCTCTTGGTGGGCAAACCTGAGGAATGGGGTTCTGCTCTGAAAAGGATTTTTCTCTTTAGTTTTGGTGGCTGTGTTTCTACAGCTTGACTGCTCATTGGATACAGCTGCAAGGCTTCTCGGGCTTCACTGCCCCAGGGATAGGCAGAATTAAGCTTGTTTGAGTGTTTGGAGCCTGTGCATTCCCCAGGAGAGAGGTGGGGCCCAGCTCAGGTGGAATCCCTCCCTCAAGGAGTTCAGACCCCACGGTCTGGAATAGTGAAGTGATTAAAACCAGACTACAAGATCTCCTCTGTCTTCATCACACCCCCAGCAGGGAGAGTCTGCTGAAGTTAAACGTACTGCATCACCTTATGCTGGTGGGACCTGCAGACAGACAAGCATCACATCCTGGACAGGATAGGAAAAATGAAGAGCCCAGAGGCTTCATAGGAAAGCCTTTCAATCTGTTGGGTCTTACCTGCAGGGAAAACCGACATAGGTGATTCTTTCCTCCTGACAGAAGGCCAGTTTGGTCTGGGAAAGTCTAGCTGGGGTCTATAATACCTAAGTAGACCCTCCTAAGGGGGTAAAAAAAAAGGCGCCGTACAGGCAGGACAAGAAACAAGGAAACAAGGACTGAAAAATTCTGATCTGTTAAAACTTAAGCTAGAGGTCCAGAATAAGCTGAGCTGAATGTCAAAGAACAGATAGACAACAAAGTCATCCAACAAGAAAATGCTAGGAAAAAAAGTGAAAACAATCTCCAGAATAAGCTAATTAAGGTAATTAAATGCCTAGACGCCAGCAAAAAATAATGAATCACAGTAGGAAAATTGAAAATATGGCCCAGTCAAAGGAACAAACCAATAATTCCAGTGAGATGCAGGAATTGAAATAATTAATTCAAAATGTTTGAACAGACATGGAAAACCTCATCAAAAATCAAATCAGTGAATTAAGGGAGGTTATAAAGAAGGAATGAACAAAAAAGAAGAAATCGAAAGTCTGAAAAAACAAATCACAGAACTTATGGGAAAGGCATAGTAGAAGAGATGGAAAAAAGCAATGGAAACCTTCAACGTCAGATTTCAAGAGGCAGAGAGAGGATTAGCGAACTAAATGTTAATGGATTAAACTCCCCAATCAAAAGTCAGACTGGTACAATGGATTAATAAACAGAACCAATCTGTATGCTGTCTACAGGAAATGCATCTTAGACCCAAGGATAAGCATAGGTTGAAAGCGAAAGGTTGGGAAAAGATATTTCATGCAAATAACAATCAGAAAAGAGCAGGAGTAGCTGTACTAATATCCAACAAATTAGACTTCAAATGTAAAACAGTTAAAAGAGAGAAAGGACACTATATATTAATAAAAGGAACAATTCAACAAGAAGACATACAATCATAAGTATTTATGCACCGAGACAGAATGCTCCAAAATACATGAGGCAAAAACCGAAACACTGAAAAGAAAAATAGATGCATCGACCATAATAGTTGGAGACTTCAATTCCCCACTGTTGTAGATGGACAGAACACCTAGAGAGAGAGAGAATCGATAAAGAAACAGAGAATTTGAATAATACAATAAATGAGCTAAACTTAACAGATATTTATAGAACATTACACCCCACAACAGGAGGCTATACCTTTCTCTCAAGTGCTCATGAATCATTCTCAAGGACAGACCATATGCTGGGTCACAAAGCAAGTCTCAATAAATTTAAAAATATTGAAATCATATGAAACACTTTCTCAGATCATAAAGGAACGAAGTTGGGAAATCAATAATAAGCACAGTGCCAGAAAATTCACAAATATGTGAAGGCTCAACAACCCACTCTTAAACAACCAGTGGGTCAAGGAAGGAATTACAAGAGAAATCAGTAAATATCTCGAGGCAAATGAAAATGAAAACACGACATATCAAAATTTATGGGATGCAGCAAAGGCAGTGCTAAGAGGGAAATTTATTGCCCTAAATTTGTGTACCAAGAAAGAAGAAAGAGCAAAAATCGAAGAATTAACTGTCCACTTGGAAGAGCTAGAGAAAGAACAGCAAACTAACCCCAAAGCAAGCAAAAGGAAAGAAATAATGAAAATTAGAGCAGAAATAAATGAAATTGAGAACATGAAAACAATCGAGAAGATCAACAAAACTGGAAGTTGGTTCTATGAGGAAATCAATAAGATTGATGACCCCTTAACGATGTTGGCAAAAAGAAGAGAGAGGATACAAATAAATAAAATGAAATGAAAGAGGAGACATAACCACTGACCCCACAGAAATAAAGGAAGTAATGAGAGGATACTATGAACAACTTTATGCTAATAAACTCGACAATGTAGATGAAATGGATAGCTTCCTAGAAAGGCAGGAACAACCAACATTGACTTGAGAAGAAATAGACGACCTCCATAAACCAATCACAAGTAAAGAAATTGAGTCAGTCATTAAGAGGCTCCCCAAAAGGAAAAGTCCGGGACCAGATGGCTTCACCTGTGAATTCTATCAAACATTCCAGAAAGAACTACTACCAATTCTGCTCAGGCTCTTCAAAAAAAACTGAAAAGGAGGGAAAGCTACCCAACTTATTCTATGAAGCCAATATCACCCTCATACCAAAGCCAGACAAAGCTGTTACAAAAAAGGAAAACTACAGGCCAATCTTTCTTTTTTTTTTAAATTTATTTATTTATTAATTAAAAAAATAAGAAACAAAATAAAACATACGTAATCAGTAATTCACAATATCATCACCTAGTTGCATATTCATCATTTTTTAGAACATTTGCATTAATTCAGAAAAAGAAACAAAAAAACAATTGAAAAAGAAATGAAACGAACACAGGAAAGAAAAAAAAAGATTATACCTATCATACCCCTTACCCCTTGCCTTCACTGATCACTAGCATTTCAAACTAAATTTATTTTAACACTTCTTCCCCCTATTATTTATTTATTTATTGTTATTTTTATTTTTTTTTCTGTTTTAGCAATCGAATTTTTTTTTATTAATTAACGGAAAAAAAGAAATTAACCCAACATTTAGAAATCCTACCATTCTACATATGCAATCAGTAATTCTTAACATCATCACATAGATGCATGATCATCATTTCTTAGTACATTTGCATCGGTTTAGAAGAACTAGCAACACAACAGAAAAAGATATAGAATGTTAATATAGAGAAAAAAAATAAAAGTAATAATAATAGTAAAAAAAAACAAAACAAAACCTATAGCTCAGATGCAGCTTCATTCAGTGTTTTAACATGATTACTTTACAATTAGGTATTATTGTGCTGTCCATTTTTGAGTTTTTGTATCTAGTTCTGCTGCACAGTCTGTATCCCTTCAGCTCCACCAATCTTTCTTATGAGTATAGATGTAAAAATTCTCAACAAAATTCTTGCAAATTGAATCCAGCAGCATATTGAAAGAATTATATACCATGAGCAAGTAGGATTCATCCCAGGTATGCAAGTATGGTTCAACATAAGAAAACCAATTAACGTAATACACCATATCAACAAATCAAAGCAGAAAAACCACATGATCATCTCGATTGATGCAGAAAAGGCATTTGACAAAATTTCAACATCCTCTCCTGTTGAAAACACTTCAAAGGATAGGAATAGAAGGGAACTTCCTCAACATGATAAAGGGAATATATGAAAAACTCACAGCTAACATCGTCAATGGGGAAAAACTGAAAGCTTTCCCCTTGAGATCAGGAGTAAGACAAGGATGTCCGCTGTCACCATTGTTATTCAACATTGTGTTGGAAGTTCTAGCCAGAGCAATTAGGCAAGAAAATGAAATACAAGACATCAAAATAAGAAAGGACAAAATAAAACTCTCCCTGTTTGCAGATAATATGATACAATATGTTGAAAATCCCGAAAAATCCACAGCAAAAGTATTAGAGCTAATAAATGAGTACAGCAGAGTGGCAGATTACAAGATCAACACTCAAAAATCTATAGTGTTTCTATACACTAGTAACAAACAATCTGAGGGGGAAATCATGAAAAAAATTCCACTTACAATTGCAACCAAAAGAATAAAATATTTAGGAATGAATTTAACTAAAGGGACAAAAAACCTATACAAAGAAAACTATAAGAAATTGTTAAAAGAAGTCACAGAAGACCTAAATAAATGGAAGGGCATACATGTTCATCGATTTAAAGGCTAAATATAGTTGTGTCAATTTTACCTAAATTGATTTACAGATTCAATGCAATATGAATTAAAATACCAAAAACTTACTTTTCAGAAATAGAAAAACCAATAACCAAATTTATCTGGAAGAGCATGGTGCCCTGAATAGCTAAAAGTATCCTGAGAAAGGAAAATGAAGTTGGAGGTCTCACGCTACCTGCCTTAAAGGCATATTATGAAGTTACAGTGGTCAAAACAGCGTGGTAGTGGCATAAAGATAGATATACTGACCAGTGGAATTGAATAGAGTGTTCAGATATAGACCGTCTCATCTATGGACCATTGATCTTTGATAAGGCAGTCAAACCAACTCACCTGGGACAGAACAGTGTCTTCAATAAATGGTGCCTAGAGAACTGGATATCCACATACAAAAGAATGAAAGAAGATCCATACCTCACACCCTATGCAAAAATTAACTCAAAGTGACTCAAAGACCTAAACATTAGATCTAAGACTGTAAAAATGTTAGAAGAAAATGTAGGGAAATATCTTATAGATTTTATAGGAGGCGATTTCCTAGACCTTACACCCAAAGCACAAGCATTGAAGAAAGAAAGAAATGGGAACTTGTCAAAATTAAGCACTTTTGTGCATCAGAGAACTTCGTCAAGAAAATTAAAAAACAGCCTACACAATGGGAGACAATATTTGGAAATGATATATCAGATAAAAGTCTAGTGTCCAGAATATATAAAGAGATTGTTCACCTCAACGACAAAAAGACGGACAACGCAATTACGAAATGGGGAAAAGACTTGAACAGATACTTCTCAGAAGAGGAAATACAAATGGCCAAAAGGCACATGAAAAGATGCTCGACTTCCCTGGCTATTAGAGAAATGCAAATCAGAACCAGAATGATTATCATCTCACACCCACCAGAATGGCCATTATCAATAAAACAGAAAACGACAAGTGCTGGAGAGGATATGGAGAAAGAGACACACCCACTGTTGGTGGGAATGTCAAATGGTACAGCTGCTGTGGAAGGCAGTTTGTCAGTTCCTCAGGGAGCCAATTATAGAATTGCCATATGACCTGGCAATACCATTGCTAGGTATCTACTCAGGGGACCTGAGGGCAAAGACACTAACAGATATTTGCACATCAATGTTTATAGCAGCATTATTTACAATTGCGAAGAGATGAAAACAGCCCAGATGTACATCATCAGATGAGTGGCTAAACAAGCTGTGGTATATACATACGATGGAATATTATGCAGTGGTAAGACAGAAGAAAGTTATGAAGTATGTAACAACATGGATGGACATTAAGGATGTTATGCTGAGTGAGATTAGCCAGAAACAAATGGACAACTACTGTATGGCCTCACTGATATGAACTAACAATGAATGAACTTAGATGATTTCAGTTAAGAACAGAGGTTGTCAGGAGATAGAAATAGGGTAGATATTGGGTAATTGGAACTGAAGGGATATAGATTGTGCAAAGGGACTGATCGTAAAAATTCAGAAGTGAATAGCAAAATACTACCTAACTGTAATACGATAATGTTAGAACACTGAATCCAGCTGAATGTGAGAACGATAGAGGGAGGGGGCCTGGGTGCAAATGAAATCAGCAGGAAAGCTATGTGATAAAAACTGAGGTGGTATAATCTAGGAATGCCCAGAATGTATAATGATAATGACTAAATGTACAAATTTAAAAATTTTTTACATGAGGAAGAACAAAGGAATGTCAGTAATGCAGGGTGTTGAAAATAGATGATAATTAATATTTTAAAACTTTATGCATAAATAAAAAGTGTTTATTTTGTCCAAAATTTATATTTTGACTAATGCATTTCCTATTATAACTTATGTGGACAGCTTAACTGAACACCATAAGTACATTGAACCTTGAGTAGGGTATGAGATTTTTTAGGTTTGTCCAGAGTGATTCCTTGATAAATTCCAGTTGGATTTGAACAGTGAATAAAAAAGTATTTGCAAAGTCCCCTTTGGGTAATGGTGAGAAAGGAGGAAAATTCAACTTCCCCAAGTGCAGAATTCTTGATATTTTCACAAGGAGTGGGGACAACCAAAGCAGTAGGCTGAGCCCCCAATCTTGGGGTTTGTTCCTATGAAGCTTAACCCTGCAAAGGATAGGCTAAGCCTACTTGAAATTAGGCCTGAGAATTACCCCCAAGAGAACCTCTTTTGTTGCTCAGATGTGGCCTCTTCCTCTCAGCCAACACGACAAGCAAACTCACTGCCCTTCCTCTCTGTATGGGAACATGGGACAGAAATCCTGGAATGAGCCTGGACTCAAGCCCAAGGGATCAAGAAAACCTTCTTGACTGAAAGGGGGAAGAGAGAAATGAGACAAAATGTCAATGGCTGAGAGATTCCAAACAGAGTCGAGAGGTTATTCTTACGCATTTAATAGATATCACCTTTTTAGTTAAGGTGTAACAGAGAGGCTGGAGGGAACTGCCTGAAAATGTAGAGCTGTGTTCCAGTAGCCATGTTTCTTGAAGATGATACAGCTTTTGCAGTGTAACTGTGTGATTGTGAAAACCTTGTGTCTGATGCTTCTTTTATCTACCTTATCGACAGATGAGTAAAACATATGGATCAAAAATAAATGGGGGAACAAATATTAAAATAAATTTAGTTGATTGAAATACTAGTGATCAGTGAAAAGGAGGGGTAAGGAATATGGTATGTATGAATTTTTTTCTATTTTCTTTTTAGTTCTTTTTCTGAATTGATGTAAAATGTTCTAAGAAATGAGCATGATGATGAATATAGAACTATGTGATGAAGAAAAAAGAATGTTCATATTATATGTCCATTGTTTCTATTAATAAAAATTTTTTTTAATGTTGTAAAAAAATGAATCATATTCAGCTGCATTTGGTGATGAGTAGAATATGAAGAGGAAGGGAGAGCACCACTAGATTTCTCATGTAAGCAGCTTAGTGCCTTTCACTAAGAAAAGGAATACTGAAAGAAGACATGTTTTTTTAGGGGTCAGATCATGAGATAGGTTTTAGATATACAGAGCTAGAGGTCCCTTTTGGTGATAGCCTAAAGGAGAGAACTTATTTCTTAGATTTATATGTTTCCTTTTATTATTTTTGGTTTGATAGTTATTTTGGTCTTGAGATAAAAGTAAATGCATGTGTAGGAATTACTTTTCCATAGTGATATGCTTAAGGATACTTTCCCTATCCTTTAGATTTTTTTCTACTAAAATTATTTTATTTAGTGATGGTATATCCATATCAAATAATTTGAAATAAAAATTTACATGGCCTTCACTTGAATTGTGTTCTAGTTGGCTAGCTGCTGGAATGCAATATACCAGAAACAGAATGGCTTTTAAAAAGGGGAATTTAGTAAGTTGCTAGTTTACAGTTCTAAGGCCGAGAAAATGTCCAATTAAAACAAGTCTGTAGAAATGTCCAGTCAAAGGCATCCAGGGAAAAATACCTTGGTTCAAGAAGGCCGATGAAGTTCAGAGTTTCTCTCTCAAGTGAGAAGTCACGTGGCGAACACAGTCAGGGCATCTCTCTCTGCTGGAAGGGCACATGGCTGACACAGCATCATCTGCTAGCTTTCTCTCCTGGCTTCCAGTTTCATGAAGCTCCCCGGGAGGTGTTTTCCTTCTTCTTCTTCAAAGGTTGCTGGCTGGTGGACTCTGCTTCTTGGTGCTGCAGCATTCTCTGCTCTCTCTGAATCTCTCATTCTCCATAACGTTTCCTCTTTTGTAGGACTCCAATAAACCAATCTAGACCCACTCAAATGAGTGGAGACTTGTCGTCACCTAATCCACCTTAACAACCACTCTTGACTAAATCACATCATCCAGGGAGATGAACTGATTACAGTTTCAAACATACAGTATTGAATAGAGATTATTCTACCTTAATGAAATGGGATTTTGATTAAAACATGGCTTTTCTAGGGGGCATACATCCTTTTAAACCAGCACAAATTGTATGTCATTTTCTTTTAGAATGTCCCTCTTTTCCTTTTTTTACAATGATTTTTTAAATTGAGATATAATCATCCAAAGTGTACAATCAGTGGTTCACAGTATCGTTGTAAAGCTGTGCATTCATTACAATAGATTTTTGAACATTTTCATTACACCAGTGTTCTAGTTTGCTGGCTGCTAGAATCAGTATAACAAATGGAACAGCTTTTAAAAAGGGGAATTTAATAAGTTACAAATTTACAGTTCTAAGGCCCAGAAAATGTCCCAATTAAAAGAAATCTATGGAAATGTCTTATTTAAGGCATTCAGGAAAAGATACCTTGGTTTAAGAAGGCTGATGATGTTCAGCATGTCTCTCTCAGCTGGAAGGGCACATGGCAAACATTGTGGCATCCGCTGTGGCTTTCTGTAGCTTTATCATGGCTCTTAGAAAAAAAAAGACTCTCTCCAAAATGCTTCCTCTTTTAAAAGATTAGTGGGTGGGGTCATGACTCTATGGAAGCTATCTTATCAAAAGTTACCACCCACAATTGGGTGGGTTACATCTCTATGGGAACAATCAAAATGCTCCCAGCCAGCCAAATTGAATGAGGATTAAAGGACATGGCTTTTCTGGGTCCACCACAAATTCAAACCGGTACAACCCATAACAATAAGAATAAGAATAAAAATAAAAGTTAAAAGAACAGCCAAAACATCCCATCCCTACAACCCCCCCATCATTTATTTATTTTTTGTCCTTTTTTTTTTTTCTTACTCATCTGTCCATACATTGGATAAAGGGAGTGTCGGTCAGAAACTTCTCACACTCACATGTTTACACCTTAAAAGCCTTATAGTTAGTCATCTTCGAGAATCAAGGCTATTGGATTACAGTTCAGCAGTTTCAGGTATTTCCCACTAGCTACTCCAGTATACCAAAACATGAAAAGAAATATCTTTATGCTGCACAAGAATAGCCTGCAGAATGACCTCGCAACTTTATTTGAAATCTCTTGGCCCCTGAAACTTTATTTTGTTTCGTTTTTCTTCCCCTTTGTGGTCAAGAAAACTTTCTCATTCCCACAGTGCAAGGTCCCAGCTCATCCTAATCATACCTAATCTGAGTGCTAATTGGAATAGAATTTACAATCTTGAATTAAGTGAGATATAATCCTTTCTAACTCGGTTTCTTTTGCTTATGATCATGAAGTGGTGCATATCTAATACTAATAGTAATAGCAGTAGTAATAGTATAAAAAAGTTCCAGTGGCTAATACTTACTTAGTGTTTGTCTACTTTGTGCTGGGAACTGTATTCAGTGCTTCCCATGCATTTTAATTTCACTTACTCTTCAAAATAACCCTATGTGATGGGAAATATTTTTGTATCTACTTTAGAGATCAAAGACAATTAGTAATTTGCTTCAAGACCCACAGCTAGGAAGTGAGGGAGCCATAATAGCAGAGTATGCTACATGTTTAAAATTCTACTTCAGTTAGAAATATTGAAAATTTTTATATGAAAGTCTGGTTTCAGTGCAGTGTTTTGTTTCAACTTTGAAAGTAACTGTATCTTTAGGATTATGGAGAATCCTGAAAATAATTATTCGGAGCTACACAAAATCTCTTTTGTCTTAGATAGCAGTGTTTCATCTGCTTAATATTCCAGGAAATTGAAGGTTTCTAAGTGTTTCCAGATTAGTATAGTTTACAACTTTCAAAGAAATTAACCATTTAAGTATAGTAATTTTTATGAATGTGTATTGCTTTTTTACTTGTAAGAAAACATATTTTTCACCTTTCTAAAAAATATAGATTCAATATAATTGAACCCCTTCTTATAACTCAGAGCCTTCATTAATACCATCAGTTTACTCTCTGATAATGTTGGTAAAAAAAAATGAAACTTTTAGAACTATGCATTTTTGCCAGTTGGTTTTGGTGTGGCGTTTTTGTGAAGTAATTAGGATGATAATCATAAAGTGATAAAATATCCTGAAATTCCTGAAAATAATTCAACCTTTCATTCTTTGTAGATATAGGGGTAGGAAGAATTTTAATTAAAAACAAATTCTGTATTTTCCCCTCAATTTTAATGTTTGTTAAATAAAACCAAAAATGAAGTCTCAAGATTTTTCTGAGCTCTTGACATCTGAGACCATATGCATTTTCTAAAGTGTCCTGCCATTATTTTCCCCTTCAACCCCACTTTAAAATCTGCCCTCCCGTTTCTTAATGTATGATAGATTAAGCCCTCATGATGATCCTAAGTTCTGATCTTGGCTGTGCTGATCTTGAGCATCTAATTTCTTTGGACCTCAATTTTCGCATCTATTTTTTTTTTTTGGCACAGGATTGAGCTAGATGATCCGTGAAGTCCTTTTTAGTTCTTAAACTCTGGTTCTTTCATTATCAGTAATAAGAATAATAAAACCTAATTTTAACATTTTCATGTACTTAGTATTCACCAGGCCTTATAATCTTTACCTTATATAAATTACTTCTGTGTACAAATTGTGAAGACCTTTGTGACATAGATCCTATTTCTGCTTTATTAATGTATAAATGTAAGTAAGCTTAGGTTAAGTAAGAAACACCAAACCATATGGCTGTATAAGTGGAAAGGCTGTGATTTAAACTGAGTTCTGACTCCATAACCCATTCTCTTACCCAGCTACTGTGCATTATAGAACTTGGACATAAAATAGAGACTGTCAGATGAAGATGGTTGAGATTTGATTTGTTAATTCAATTCAGCAAACATGAATTATGTACTTTTTATGTGCCAGGTACTATAGTGTTATTTTAGATTTTGGTAGAGAGGTGTTGGTTAGACTAAATATAAATTAAACCAAGGGAAGATTTTATTGTGTTACTGTTACTTTGTCTATAATAGTTATAAAAACTGAGTTTTATAAACATTATAGATAGTGTTTATATTGGCTTGCCTTAAAAGTAACTCGGTTGCTTTTGTTTTTAGTTATATTGGAGCATCTGTTTTTGAATATTAACAAAATCTTATATCTTTGTCCTGCATATCCAGTATGGTTGTCATTCATTAAAAATCTTATCTTTGAGCTGCCTTTGGAGAATTAACTAAAAGAGTTTAATAAGAAATTGGAGAATTATTCCAAATACTTTTTAATGTGGTTTATAAAAGTTTCCAACTTGAGAAAAACTCTTTAGGTCAAAATGGAACATAAAGCAATTAACACCAGTATTTCACAAATTCTTTCAAAAAATAGAGGAGTGACATGTCCCAACTCATTCTCTGAAGACTGCATTACACTGATACCAAAACTAGACAAAGACATCACAAGAAAACTAAAGACAAGTATCCCTTATGATTATACATGCAAAAATTCTCAACAATATGCTAGCAAAGCAAATCTGGCAGCATATAAAAAAAAAAGGTTATACACTATGACTAAGAGGAATTCACCCCAGAATGTGAGATTGGTTCAACATATAAAATTCAATCAGTATTATAAATCATATTATTAGAATAAAGGATGGAACCACATGATCATCTCAGTAGACTTAGAGAAGGTTTTTGACTAAATCTAACATCTAAATGAGCACATGATAAAAATATCTAGCAACTGAGAAATACAAAGGAACCACCTCAACGTGATAAATGACATCTATAGAAATTATCCGGTTTTATGGCAAAATCTGAAAGCTTTCCTCCTGAGATCAGAAATAAGATGAGGATCTTACTCTCATGACTTCTTTTTTCATCATTGTACTGAAGGTTCTTGCCAAGGCAGTTAGACCAGAAAAAGAAATAAAAGGCATCCAGTTTAAAAATGTAGAAGTAAAACGGCAAGACTGTGATACTGGCATAATGATAGACCTATAGATCAATGGAATATAATTGAGACTCCAGAGATAAACCCATGCATTTATGATCAATTGACTTTTTTTAAATTGTGAAATATGACATTTATATAAAAAAAGCAATAAATTTCTAAGTACATTTTGACAAGTAGTTATAGAGCAGATTTTAAAATTTGGTATGGGTGACTGTTCCACGATTTCTTGTTTTTTTTGTTCTAGCTGCTCCAAGACAGTGGAGACCAAATAAATACCAATGTAATGATTCAGCAGTCAGACTCATTTGTTAAATCCTATCTTCTCTGTTACACTCCTTCTCTCTTTTTTCTTTTTTTGTGAAGAATAACATATATACAAAATGCAATAAGTTTCAAAGTACATCACAACAATTAGTTGTAGAACAAATTTCAGAATTTCCTGTGGGTTACAATTCCGAACAATTTTAGGTTTTTGCTTCTAGCTGCTCTGAAATACTGGTGACTAAAAGAAATACCAATATGATGATTCAACAGTCATATTCATTTGTTAAACCTGTTCTTCTCTGTATAACTCCACAATCACCTTTGATCTTTCTCCCATTCTTTAAGGGTATTAGGCCATGCCCATTCTAACTTTTTCATGTTGGAAGAGGCTGTCTATATAATATGGGATAGGGGCATGGAATTAGTTGATATTCTGGAGAGGCTGGCCCCTGTGCATTTCAGAACAGATTCCCCGTTCCAGGGATCAATCTGGAGGTTGTTGGTTTCCAGAAAGTTACCCTAGTTCATGGTACTTTTGTAGAATCTTATATAATGCCCTAGGTATTCTTTAGAATTGGCAGGAATGGTTTTGGTAGGGGGTTAGCAAGTTATAATAGGTAGCAATGTCTAATTGAAGCTTGCATAAGGGTGACCTCCAGAGTAGCCTCTACTTGAACTCTCTCAGCCACCGGTACTTTATTTGTTAAATTTCTTTTCCTCCTTTTGGTCAGGATGGTATTGTTGATCCCACGGTACAGGCTCAGGCTCATGCTTGGGAGCTATCTCCCACATCGCCAGGGAGAGTTTCATCCCTGGATGTCATGTTCCATGTAGGGGGGAAGGCAGTGGTTTCCACTGGCAGAGTTGGGCTTAGAGAGGCCACATCCGAGCAACAAAAGAGGTCCTCTGGAGATGATTCTTAGGTATACCTATAGATAGGCTCAGCTTTTCCACTGTGTACATAGGCTTCACAAGAGTAAGCCTTAAGATCAAGGGCTTGACCTATTGATTTGTCCTTAATGTTTATATGGCAGTTGATTTTTGATGAAGGTGCTAAGACAACTCGATGGAGAAAGAAAGTCTTTTTGTGTCCAGGATTTTCAAGAAATGTCTCTCTGAATATCTGTTAGCCCAGAGAATCTCTTACCATTTTTATAAGACATAGATACATAAATATGCCTGACCCCTATTTGGAGAATTAATGTATATCATTATATGCTTTTTGATCATGTATTCTTGTTGGTGAAGAGAACCAGTTTCTTAGGATTTGAAGTACTAGAGAGCACAATAGATTTTTAAAGCATTTTTGTGAGCACATAACCTAAATAAAAATTTTTTCAAGTCATATGGTAAATGGAAGGTCTAAACAATATACAGCTTGTGAAATCACTGAATTATTAAATTCTCAGTGGACTGTCTAGTGTGACTTTAATTCTCACTTTAATGGAACACTGTGTTTTAGTATTTTCGTTTCTCATGATTGCTTATTCATTTATTCACAGAACATTTATTCCTCATCTGTGTGAACCAAAGCACTGAAATTACCTCTTCTTTAGAGTCACTTTTAGTAAAGTTGTCTTTCATTGGCTGCGTTTACTGAGAATAGTAAATACAGAGAAGTTTAATAAAACTACATTCATGATGGAGGATGGCATTCTTCATTGGAGTGACTGAACTTGATTATGTCTTTCTCATTTCTGTCTCATCTCTTAGGTTTCATATCTATGAACTTGGTCAGTCAGGTTCTATAAAACAGAAAGGTTCAAGAACAAATTTTGTTCTGAGCATAAATGAATGGGTTGGGAAAAGATGTTGCTAAATCATGCATTCCCTTAAGAGGTGGTTGGATGTTACCCCATGTAAAATAGAAGAAATAATGACTTCAGAAATAGAACTGTTGAATAAATTTTCAGTTTAGCAAAGCATAAAGGATATATTACCATTTCAGATGACCTACAGTAAAGGAGAAAGAGGATAAATTGGTCACTTTTTTTTTTTAATCTCACAAACGTGGCTGAGTTTAGTTTTGTAACTATTTTCATCCATTTATCTAGAGAGATTAAGGTTGACTCTGGGGTATTTAAAGTTGTTTTTTGCCATATTGAAGTATAATATATGTTCTATGAGTGTTTTTTCCCTTTTCTTTCAACTGACTAAAGGTGAATGCTTAGGGTTTAAAAAATAAACTCTGTCAAGGATTAAAATCTAATAAGTATTCTGCTAGAAAGTACGTAGAATCTATTTTGACTTTTTCCTGATTTTCATTCATTTTAATAGGAATTATGTTTGGTTGGCTCCGTCATTTATTCTGCTCTTTATTCCTTTACCTTTCAAAATTATCAGGAATTTCATTTTGATAGTCCTTTCTATGTTGAGTTCTCAGAAAGGAGTTCCTTCTGAGTGTGATGTAGTTGACATTGTTCAAAACATTAGTTGCTATATGTGACCAAAAAGATGAAAAACCACTTGAAATTTGTGATATCCAAGTTTCTTGTGCATATGTTTGGGAGAGTGAGTATTACCACAGGAGAAATCTTACAGAATTTGATTCTTAGTTTGAAATGAAAGTACAGAAAGGAATGTATTTTCTTTTTTTTCTCTTTTGGCTCTCCTTACACAAAAGTATTTGGAAGACTTAGACCTTATGTTTTCTCCTCACATATGTCACATGATGTTTTTCTGTTGAAGGTGAAATTAGGCAGAATTTCAGACTGTTTTCACTGCTGTTTCAGGGCTTTTTAGTCATTAAGTATACAGAGGATCTTTGGGGTTATTCTGGGGGCTCCTTTTGAAGTCCTTCAAACCTTGGGTGCTTCCAGCCAGTATCAGTGAAGGTTGATTGACATCATCAAATACGACCTCTTTTCAGATTTCTTACTTCCTTCCCTTCATTGGTTATTAACTTTTGCTTTTGATGGTAGATCTTTATTTGTGAATCTTTATTTCAAAAGTTTTTGAAGATCATAGGCTTCTGAGGAAAACCAGATGTCTTTCCTCACTTTCATCTTGAGACTGTAATTGATTACTCATGGGAGTAAAAGAGTAATCTTCTGGGAATATGTGCAGACAGGAGTATTTAAATTCTCTCTATTTTTGCTTCAGAATCTCTCCCCTCCCCCCCTCTTTTCCTTCTTTTAAATCAATTTCTTATTTTCATTCCCATGTATTTGTCCATCTTTATAATCCTAGGACATTCTTAAGAGGCTGAAATTCATAATCGAGTTTGCTTTTTAAACAGACTACCAACTAGGTATGCTGGGTAACTGGCCTTACATTACCTACCTGTCTCCTTTCAGGAGGCGACAAGACATGTCTTAAGATCGATGCAAATGTACTAAGAAATGATGAATATGCAACTATGTGATGTTATTAAGAATTACTGATTGTACATGTAGAATGGAATGATTTCTAATTGTTTTGTTAATTCTTTTTTTAATTAATAAAAAAAAAAAAAAAAAAAGACATGTCTTAAGATAACCAAGTCGTCTAATTTTTAGGTAATAGGTAACATCAATGAAGGAGGTATTTTGAACAAAGATTAAAAGCTTTCATTCTCACTTTTTTCATAAGTTAAATAAGAAATCTAAAATAAAGAATTCAGTTCTCTATCAGCTGCTTCCTTAGAACAGGTTTTTTTTTCCTAAAGGTTTTTTTAAAAAATATTTTAATTGAGAAATCTTCACACATATGCAGTCCATCTATAGTGTACAATCATTGGCTCACAGTATGATCACAGTTGTGTATATATCTCCATGATCATTTTTAGACCATTTACATCACTGCAGAAAAAGAAAAAAATGATACATCCCATATCCCTTATCCCTCCCTCTCACTGACCACTAGTATTTCAATCTACCCATTTTTTTTAACCCCTTACCCCCTTCCCCATTATTTATTTTTATCTTTATTTTTTACTCATCTATCTATACCCTGGATAAAAGGAGCATCAGATAAAAGGTTTTCACAACCACACGGTCATACTGTAAAAGCCATATAATTATATAATTATCTTCAAGAGTCAAGGCAACTGGAACACAATTGAACAGTTTTAGGTACTTCCCTCCAGCCACTCTAATACACCATAAACTAAAAAGGGATATCTATATAATTCATAAGAATAACATCCAGAATAACCTTTCAACTCTATTTGGAATCTCTCAGCCACTTAAACTTTATTTCGTTTCATTTCTCTCTTCCCCCTTTTGGTCAAGAAGTCTTTCTCATCTAATGCTGCTGGGTTCCGGCTCATACCAGGAGTCCTGTCACACATTGCCAGGAAGTTTTATACCCCTGGGAGTCATGTCCTATGTAGTGGTGGAGGGCAGTGAGTTCACCTACCGAGTTGGCTTAGAGAGAGAGAAGCCACATCTGAGCAGCAAAAGATTCCCTTGGGGTGATTCTTAGGCATAATTATAAGTAGGCTTAGCTTCTCCTTTGCAAGAATAAGTTTCATAGGGGCGAGCCCCAAGATCAAGGGCTCGGCTTATTGAATTGGTTGTCCTTAGACCAGATTTTGATTTGCAGATCAAAAAATGCAGGTGTTTACAAGACCATGAATAGAAAATGACCTTTATTGTGGATACCCTTCAAAAATGATGAGGGAAGAGGAAAGAGGCAGAGAAGACAGGGCAGAAACTTCCAGTGTAACCCCTCAACTTAATTTTAGGCCCCTGAAATGAAGTTAAAAACAAAAAACAAAACCCCGACCACCTTAAATTTTATATTGACATTGAATTTATTCCTATACTTGTATAGGATTAATAGGTTCAAATATTTTATCTTCCTCCAGTTTCTGTAATATAAACCATGTTTGTGTAGATGCCAAATGAAATAGTCCACTCTTTGTAACTCCTAAATTCATGACAATGTTGTTTCCGCCTACAGTATTATTCAAAAATAGTTTTTGTAGTTATCAGTGTCCTCTCACTTGTTAAATTCAGCAGTTTTTCCAAGTTTATATCCAGCTTGATCTTTCTGCTGTTCTTTTATGTGATAAACTACTTGTGTAAACTCTTTCTTTGGCTTCTGTGATATTGAACTGTATTTCTGCCTATCAATATCTTTTTAAAGATTACTAATAGTAAATCAAATAATCCTATTTGTGGGTTTTGTCATTTCTGTGGGCTTAGAATTGGTCTGGACCAGCGATGTCCAACAAAAATATAACGCAAGGCACGTGTGTAATGCTACATGTTCTATTAGCCATATTTGAAAACTTAAGAAACAGGTGAAATTAATTTTAATAATAAATCCAAAATATCATTTTAGCATGTAATCAATATAAAATTGAGAGTTTGTGTCCTATTTTTCATACTGTCTTTTTATTTATTTATTTTTTTTAAGGAAGCAAAAGAAGTTTATTTATGCTGGTGGGAGGACGACCAAATTAGCCTTCCCACAGTGATTTTTCAGTTGGCTTTTATACCCGTCAGAGACAAGGAGAATCATTTTAGTTAACAGGTAGTAGAGGTCTAGAGAATTTCAGTAGTTTATTCTACTTTCTTCAGGATTTATATCCTTTGTGACACCTGGGAAAGGGAACTGCCAGTCTATATAGATAAAAGGTTTATTCATATCTGGGTCATACTAAGTCTTTTAAATGCAGTGGTTATTTTATACTTTTAACACATTTCAAGTGCTGAAAGCTACATGTGACTATTGGCTACCATTTTGGACAGCAGAGATCTAGACTAAAATTCTTTAGGATAAGGGGATTAAGGAGTACCCTAAATCTTGACTAGAATTGTTCTAGACTTAAAAATATTAACAATCATGAAATTCTTCTATTGAAACCAAGGAGATGCCATTTTAGGGGTGAACATAAAATCAGTTGAACCTAAAATGAAATTAAGTGAATTAAGTGATATCACTATAGTTACAATAGTCTTATGGAGATATAAACATAAATATCACACCCACAAGGTGGGCTTGAAATAAATATAAAAAAGCCTTTCTTTGGAAAATTGGATCACTTTTCTGTCCCAGTACCTTCTTTGTTTCTCTATCCACCCACCTATCAATCAGCTTTCTTTCTTTTCTTTTTTTCAAAGCAGTTTTATTGAGATATATTCACACATCATACACTCTGTCCAAAGTATGCAATCAGTAGCTCACAGAATAATCAGAGTTTTGCATTCATCACCACAATTCAATTTTAGAACATTTTTCATTACTCCAGAAAGAAAAACTCATACCCTTTACCCACCCTGTTAGCATGCATTTGTGTGGTATATTTGTTACAATTGATGACAGAATATTAAAATACTACTATTAACTGTAGTTCTTAGTTTGCATTAGGTGCATTTTTCCATATTCCTTATGATAGCTATGTACATTTGCTCTAGATCATGAAAGAACATTCATAATTGTACTATGAAGCGGAGTCATCCTCCATAACAGAGTTCATTGTATTATTATACAGTCCTGTGTTTTATCCTCTAGCTTTCCTTCTAGTAATATACATGACCCTACATGTCCCCTTTCAGCCACAATCACACATATAATTCAGTACTGTTAATTATACTCACCCGGATGTGCTACCATCATCTCTGTCCTTCCAGACATTTACTATCAACCTAATTAAAAATTCAGCACAAATTATAAGCATCAGCTCTCCATTCTCTAACCTCATTCTATCTCTTGGTAACCTATAATCTAGATTTTAACTATGAGTTTGCGTATTATAATTAATTCATATTAGTGAGCTCATATAATGTGCTTTTTGTGTCAGTCTTATTTCAGTCAACATAATGTCCTCAAGTTGACATCCATGTTGTCGCATGCATCATGACTTCATTCCTTCTTACTTCCGAATATTATATCCTGTGTATATTCCATATTTTGTTGATCCATTCATCAGTTGATGGACACTTGGGTTGTTTCCATCTTTTGGCAATTGTGACTAATGTCATTATGAACGTTGGTGTGTAAATTTCTATTCACGTCCCTGCTTTCAGTTCTTCTGAATATATATCTAGTAGTGGGGTTGCTGGATCATATGACAGTTCTATACTTAACTTCCTGAGTCACCACCAAATGTCTTTCTTCTACAGCGGCTGTACCATTTTACATTCCCACCAGCAGTGAAAAAGTGTTCCTATTTTTCCACATCCTCTTCAGTGCTTGTAGTTTTCTATTCTTTTTTCAGCTTTAAACCATTTTTATTATTTACAGTTTTTGGATTGTTTTGGATTCAGACCCTGTAAATCTATAAAGGAGTTTTAAAAAGAAAATAAAAGAACTGCTCATTCAAGGGGAGATGGGGAGATAGAGATGCAGGGATAGCTGTTGATTAAGACCTAACCTAAGGCATTTGCATTGGTATTAGAGAGAAGAAGACATGTTTAAGAAATGTTTAGGCAATGGAATTTGCACCTTTTTTTTTTTAAATTTTTTTTATTAATCAAAAAAAAGAAAAGAAATTAACACAACATTTAGAAATCATTCCATTCTACACATGCACTCAGTAATTCTTAGTATCATCACATAGATGTATGATCATCATTTCTTAGTACATTTGCATCGATTTAGGAAAAGAACTAGCAAAACAGCAGAAAAAGATATAGAATGTTAATATAGAGAAGAGAATTAAAATAATAATACTAATAAAATATATATATATATATATAAAGGAAAAAGAAAAAAACAAAAACAAAAGATACAAACAAACAAACAAACAAAAAACTATATTTCAGGTGCAGCTTCATTCAGTGTTCCAGCATAGTTACATTACACTTAGGTATTATTGTGCTGTCCATTTTTGAGTTTTTGTATCTAGTCCTGTTGCACAGTCTGTAACCCTTCAGCTCCAATTACCCATTATCTTACCCTATTTCTAACTCCTGCTGGTCTCTGTTACCAATGATATATTCCAAGCTGATTCTCGAATGTCGGTTCACATCAGTGGGACCATACAGTATTTGTCCTTTAGTTTTTGGCTAGACTCACTCAGCATAATGTTCTCTAGGTCCATCCATGTTATTACATGCTTCATAAGTTTAGTCTGTCTTAAAGCTGCATAATATTCCATCGTAGGTATATGCCACAGTTTGTTTAGCCACTCGTCTGTTGATGGACATTTTGGCTGTTTCCATCTCTTTGCAATTGTAGATAATGCTGCTATAAACACTGGTGTGCAAATGTCCGTCTGTGTCTTTGCCCTTAAGTCCTTTGAGTAGATACCTAGCAGTGGTATTGCTGGGTCGTAAGCCATTCTGCCAGTCTATGTCTTTTGATTGGGAAATTCAGTCCATTAACTTTTTTTTTTTTTTTTTTTTTACATGGGCAGGCACCGGCACCGGGAATCGAACCCAGGTCCTCTGGCATTGCAGGCAAGTATTCCTGCCTGCTGAGCCACCATGGCCCCAGTCCATTAACTTTTAGTGTTATTACTGTTTGGATAATATTTTCCTCTACCATTTTGGCTTTTGTATTATATATATCATATCTGATTTTCCTTCTTTCTACACTTTACTCCATACCTCTCTCTTCTGTCTTTTCGTATCTGACTCTAGTGCTCCCTTTAGTATTTCTTGCAGAGCTGGTCTCTTGGTCACAAATTCTCTCAGTGGCTTTTTGTCTATAAATGTTTTAATTTCTCCTTCATTTTTGAAGGACAATTTTGCTGGATATAGGAGTCTTGGTTGGCAGTTTTTCTCTTTTAGTAATTTAAATATATCATCCCACTGTCTTCTAGCTTCCATGGTTTCTGCTGAGAAATCTACACATAGTCTTATTGGGTTTCCCTTGTATGTGACAGATTGTTTTTCTCTTGCTGCTTTCAAGATCCTCTCTTTCTCTTTGACCTCTGACATTCTAACTAGTAAGTGTCTTGGAGAACGCCTATTTGGGTCTATTCTCTTTGGGGTGCGCTGCACTTCTTGGATCTGTAAATTTAGGTCTTTCATAAGAGTTGGAAAATTTTCAATGATAATTTCTTCCATTAGTTTTTCTCCTTCTTTTCCCTTCTCTTCTCCTTCTGGGACACCCACAACACGTATATTTGTGCGCTTCATGTTGCCATTCAGTTCCCTGATCCCCTGCTCAAGTTTTTCCTTTCTTTTCCCTATAGTTTCTGTTTCTTTTTGGAATTCAGATGTTCCATCCTCCAGTTCACTAATTGTAGCTTCTGTCTCTTTCGATCTACCATTGTAGGTATCCATTGTTTTTTCCATTTTTTCTTCTTTGTCCTTCACTCCCATAAGTTCTGTGATTTGTTTTTTCAGATTTTCTATTTCTTCTTTTTGTTCAGCCCATGTCTTCTTCATGTCCTCCCTCAATTTATTGATTTGGTTTTTGAAGAGTTTTTCCATTTCTGTTCGTATATTCAGCATTAGTTGTCTCAGCTCCTGTATCTCATTTGAACTATTGGTTTGTTCCTTTGACTGGGCCATATCTTCAATTTTCCGAGCGTCATCCATTATTTTCTGCTGGTGTGTGGGCATTTGATCAGATTTCCCTGGGTGTGGGACCCGGCTGGTTGAAAGGTTTTTCTGTGAAATCTCTGGGCTCTGTTTTTCTTTTTCTGCCCAGTAGGTGGCGCTTGTGGCACTCGTCTGTCTGCGGGGCCCACCAGTAAAAGATGCTGTGGCTCCTTTAACTTGCCAATCCGAATCTTGCAGTCGGCCCGGGAAACCGCACGTGGAGGGGGGGTAGCCGGCCGCCGCGGCTTAGAGGAGTGCCGGTCCATATTGCCCAGCTGGCCCGAGACGCCAAGCGTGGCGGGAGGGCCCCGCTATCCAACGTTCCCAGTCAGACCGGGGAGCCACGTGCGTGGAGGCGACCCCAGTCGCCGGCCGCCCCGGCTGGGAAAACGCGCACCCCTCGGGTATCTCACTGCAGCGGATTCTCCCTGCCCGTTCAGCCGTTTCAGAATGGGGTACGCTGTCTTTTTGGTCTCTGTCGTGGCTCCGGGAGCTGTTTCCTATTGTTTCTGTTTCTTTAGTTGCTGTTCTGGAGGAGGAACTAAGACCTGCGCGTCTTACTAAGCCTCCATCTTCTCCCTGCACCTTTTTTTAATGACAGAGGTAAAAGAGAAGAATAAAAGGCATATAAAAAAATAAAGATAAAGCTTTGTTATGTCATAGGCATCTGATTGTATGGAGATGCTATTTAATTAGAAAGGAAAAATAAGGGCTTGGGGGAGGAGAGAACTGCACTGTTTTGGTTAAGACAGAAGGATGCCAAGTGTATCTCTGCTGAGTGTTCTCCCCTTTCCCAGATACAGGCACCATCTATGGGCCTTCCATTGTACCCAAGGGTCCAGAAATCTCAGTATTTGTAGTTTTCTGTTTGCTTTAATAGTGACCATTTTAGTAGGTGTGAAATGATATCTTGTGGTTTTGATTTCACTTTCTGATAGCTAGTGACGTTGATGTTGAGTATCATTTCATGTGCCTTTTTTGTCATTTGTATTTCCTCTTTAGAAAAATGTCTATTCAAGACTTTTATCCATTTTTATAGTGAAATATAACCTATATAAAAAAAGTAAAAAATAGAAAAAAGGAAAAATAAAAATTTTCAGAATACATTTTAACAAGTAATTACAGAACAGATTTCAGAGTTTTGTATGGGTTGCCATACCATACATTTTCAGGTTTTACTGTGTAGCTGCTCCAAAACACCAGACGCCAAAAGTAAAACAGTATAGTGGTTTAGGAGTCATACCTGTCTGTTAAATCCTATCTCCTCTATTATAACTCCTCTTTCTCCTTTGAATCTATAAGGGTCTTTGGGCTGTGCCCATTCTAACTTTTTTTATGTTGAAAAGGTATATCAATATAGGATAGGGGGGTGGAATTAGTTAATATTCTTGGAGAGGCTGACCCCTCTGGTTTTCAAGATTTATATGTTCTAGGAACTCGCTTGAAGGTTCTCACTTTCAAGAAAGTAAACTTAGTGCATGAGACTTTTGTAGAGTCTCAGTTAGAGCTGTGTTAGTCAAGGTTCTCTAGAGAAACAAAACCAACAGGAGAAATCTGTAAAATTGAGATTTATAAAGGTGTCTCATGCAGCTATGGGAATGGGAGAGTCCAAAATCCATAGGGCAGGCTGTGAAGCTGGCAGCTTCAATGAAGGATCTGAATGAACTCCACAGAAGAGGCTTTCTGGCTGAGGAAGCAGTGAAAGAGTCTTTCTTCTCCCTTAAAGGCTTCAACTGATTGGATTGTCTTATTGTGGGAGACATGCCTTAGTGGAGTGTAAATGTAATCAGCTGCAGGTGCAGTCAACTGACTGATGACTAAAAACACCAGCCTTCTAGCCAGAAATATCCTTGCAGCAACGGTCAGGCCAGTGTTTGCATAGATTTGGCATAATCATTTGGCCAAGTTGACACTAGAACCTAACCATCACAGAGCCCTAGATGTTCTTTAGAGTTAATAGGAATGATGTTGGTTGGAGTTTGGCAAACCATGACGATTAACGATATATAGTGAAGCTTGCACAAGAGTAACCTCCAGAATAGCCGCTCAGCTGCATTTGAACTCTGTTTGCCACTGATACCTTACTTTGTTGCATTTCTGTTCCCCCTTTTGGTTTGGAATACATTGTTGCTCCCACAGTGTTTTACCCATTTTTGAATTTAGTTTTGTCTTTTTGTCATTGAGTTGTAGGTTTTCTTTATATATTCTGGTTATTAAACCCTTAGTGGATATGTTTTACAAATATTTTCTCCCATTGAATAAGCTGCCTTTTCACCTTTTTGAACAAGTTCTTTGATACACAAAAGTATTCAGTTTTGAGGAGGTCCCATTTATCTATTTTTTGTTGTTGCTTGTGCTTTTGGTGTCAAGTCTGAGAAATCTCTGCCTACCAAAAGATGTTGAGTTTTATGGTCCTGTCTCTTATATTTAAGTCTCTGATCCATTTTGAATTAGATTTTGTATAAGTTTTGAGACAGGGTCCTCTTTCATTCTTTTGGATATGAATTTCCAATTCTCCCAGCATGACTTACTGATGAAACTGGTCTGTCCTAGTTCAGTGGACTCAGTAGCCTTGTCAAAAATTAGTTGACCATAAATATCTGGGTCTACTTCTAAACTCTCAATTTGGTTCCATTGTACAATATACCTATCTTTATGACAGTAGCATGCTGTTTTGACTATTGGGCTTTGTAATATGCTTTGAAGCCAGGCAGTGAAAGTCCTCCAGCTTCGTTGTTGTTTCCTAGCATGAGATCCTGAACATGCTTCTGTATGTTTTCTTCTAGGAGTTTGATAGTTCAGTTCTTACATTATGTCTTTGATCTATTAATTTTTTTTTTTAACATGGACAGGCACTGGGAATCAAACCCAGTCTCTGGCATGGCAGGTGAGAATTATGTCTTTGATTTATTTTGAGTTTATTTTTATTATGGTGTGAGTTTGGAATCCCCCTTTTTGTTTTGCAATGGAGATCCAGTTTTCCTGGCAACATTTGTTAGACTATTCTTTCCCCATTAAAACAACTTGTCAGTAATTTATTGCCACCTTGTTAACAATCATTTGGCCATAAATATGAAGTTTTGTTTCAAGGCTCTTACTTGTATTCCAATGGTGTATATTTCTCTCCCTGTGCTGATACCATGCTGTTTTGATTACTGTGTTGTTTTGTAATAAGTTTTAAGATTGGGTGGAGTGAGTCCTCCGTAGGACTTCATTATGCTTTTTCATGATGGCTCTAGCTATTCAGGGACCGTTACCCTTCCATATAAAATTGATTGGCTTTTCCATTTCTGCAAAGAAGGTTTTTGGAATTTTGACTGGGACTGCATTGAATCTATAAATTATTTTGGGTAGTATTGACATCTTAATGATATTTAGTCTTTTAATCCATGAACATGGAATATCTTTCCATCTATGTAGGCATTTAAAAATTTCTTTTAGCAGTGCTTTGTAGTTTTCTGTATATAAGTCCTTTACATCCTTGGTTAGATTTATTCCTATATATTTGGGTTTTTTTTGTTGCTGTTTTAAATGGATTTTTTTTCTTGATTTCTTGTTCCAGTTCTTCATTGCTTGTGTATGGAAACACTATTTTTGGGTGTGCTCATGCACACTGCCACTTTCCTAAATTCATTTATTAGTTCTAGGAGCTTTGATGAAGATTTTAAAGAATATTCTGTATGTAGGATCATATCATCTTCACATAGGGGAAGTTTACTTCTTCTTTTCCAATGTGGGTGCCTGTTGTTACTATTTTTTGGCCAGTTGCTCTGGAAAGAATTTGCAGTACAGTGTTGAGTAACATTGGTGACAGTGGGCATCCTGTCTTGTTCATTACCTTAGAGGAAAAACTTTCAGTCTTTCACCACCAAGTAGAATGTTAGTTGTGGGCTTTTCATGTGCCCTTTTTCATGTTGAGGAAGTTTCCTTCTATTCTAGTGTTCTAATTGTGTTTATCAAGGAAGGGGGCTATATTATGTCAGATGCCTTTTCTGTGTTGATCATTTGTTTTTTTTCTTTTCATTCTGTTAATGTGGTATGTTATATTATATGGTTTTCTCAAGTTGAACCACCCTTGCATACCAGGGATAAATTGCACTTGATCTTGGTGTATAATTCTTTTAATATGCTGTTGGATTGATTCAGTGTGCTAGGATTTTGTTGAGGATTTTTGCGTCTATATATATAAAACATATTGTTCTGTAGTTTTCTTAGTTTGTGATATCTTTACCCAGCTATGATATGAGGTGATGTACGCCCTGTAGAATGGGTTAAGGAGTGTTCCCTCCTCTTCAATTTTTTGAGCAGAATTGTAATTAAGTCTTCTTGGAATGTTTGTAGAATTACCCTGTGAAGCCATCTAGTCCTGGGCTTGTTTTGGGGTGGGAGGTTTTTGGTGACTGATTCTGTCTTTTTACTAGTAAGTGGTTTATTGAGTGGTTTATTGAGATCCATTTCTTCTTGAGTCAGTATGAATAGTTTGTGTGTTTCTAAGAATTTTCCCATTTCATCTAGGTTATCTACTTCATTGGCATACGTTGTTAATATTACCCACTTACAGTCCTCTTTATTTCAGTACAGTTCATATCTATATCCCCTTTTTCACTTATGATTTTTATTATTCTATCCTCTGTCTTTTTTTTTTTCATCAATCTAGCGAAAGGTTTGTCAATTTTCTTGATCTTTTTGAAGAACCAACTTTTGGGTTTGTTCATTTTCTTTTTTTTCTATTCACTTATCTCCAAAGTGATCTTTGTTATTTCCTTTCAACTGTGTGCTTTTTCGTTTTTTTTCTTTTTCTCATTCTTCAAGTTCTGAGGTTAGGTCTCTGATGTGAAGTCTTTTTTTTTTAAGGTAAGCATTTAGAGTTATAAATTTTCTTCTCAGCCCTGCTTTCACAGTCTCCCTTAAATTTTGATACATTGTATTCATTTTCATTCACCCTAAGGTATTCCCTAATTTTGCATCAGATTTCCTCTTTCTCCTATTGGTTGTTTAAGAATGTGTTGTTTAATTTCTACATATTTGTGATATTTTTATTTCTCTCTCTGTTGATTTCTAGTTTCATATATGTCTGTTAGGTCTAGTTGGTTTAGTGTATCATTCAAGCCCTGTACTTCCTTATTGACCTTCTGACCTTTATTGACTAGATGTTCTCTCCCTTATTGAGTATGTGTTAAAGAGTCCTACGTTTAACATAGAGCTTCTCCCTTCCAATCTGTCAGTATTTGCTTCATGTATTTTGGCCTCTGCTGTTTGGTGTATATATATTTATAGTTGTTACATCATCTTGTTAAATTGTTCTCTTTATCAGTATGTAATGGACATCTTTGTCCCTTGTAACTGCTTTTGACTTAAGGTCTATTTTATATGATATTAGTATAGGCACCCTAGCTTACTTTGGTTTCTATTTGCATAATATATTTTTTTCCAACCTTTCATTGTCAACCTACTCGTATCTTTGACTTTAATGTGAGTCTTTCACAGATAGCATATAGTTGGATCATGCTTTTTTGTTTATCCCATTGTGGCTATCTCTGCCTTTTGACTGGAGAGTTTAATCTATTTACATTTAAAGTTACTACTGATAATAAGGTCTTTCTTCTGCCATTTTGCTATTTAGTCTGCTGGCATTTATAATTACCCAAATGGTTCCCTTTACAGCAGGTATTTATTTCTTCACACTGCTTTGAATCCCTGCCTGGTGTCCTTTCGTTTCAGTCTGAAGAACTCCTTTTAGTATTGTTTTTAGGGCAGGTCTAATGATGATGTACTCCCTTAGCTTTTGTTCATCTGAAATGTCTTAATCTCTCCCTAATTTTTGAAAAAGAGTCTCACTGAATATAAAATTCTTGACTGCCAGTTGTTTTCTTTTAGCATTTTAAGTATTTCAACCTACTGCCTTCTTGCCTCCATGTTGTTTTTTTTTTTTAGTATTTTTATTGTGCACAACAAACAAACATACAAACATTCTTGACATACAAACATTCTATACACGGTGTACAATAAATGGTTCACAATATTGTCACATAGTTATGTATTCATCACCATGATCACTTTTCTGGCCTCCGTGGTTTCTAATGAGAAATCAGCCCTTGTTCTTATTGGAATTTCCTTATATATAACAATTTGTTTTTCTCTTGCAGATTCGGAACTCTCTCCTTGTCTTTTGCATTTGATATTGTAATTGATATGTGACAGGGTTTGTTTTTCCTTATGTTCAGTCTGTTTGGTATTCTCTGAGATTCTTGGATATGCATATTCACATCTTTTCCTAAGTTTGGGAAATCCTCTGTCATTATTTCTTTGAATATTTTTTCTACACCCTTCTTTCTTATCCTTTGAGACTCCCCTAACACTTATTTAGGTTTGTTTGATGGTCACCCATAGCTGTCTTAAGGCTGTTTTTGTTTTAATATTTCTTTTTTGTTTCTGCTCCTCAGGCTGACTCATTTCATGTATTTTGTCTTTATGTTCACTGATTCATTCTTCTGCCAGCTCCCTACTCCTCTTGAAACCCTCCTGAATATTTATCATTTCAGTTATTGAAGTCTTCAGCTCCAGTAGTTCTGATTCCGATTGAAAATTTCTACCTCTTTTATTCATTATAGTATTTATTTATTCATCAGAATTCCTGATATCCTGTACTTCTTTCTGTGTACTTTCCTTCATCTTCTTTTTAAGCATTTTAAAGATTTTTTTAAAGGCTTTATTTGGTATTTCTACATTCTCCTCATCTTTGGATGTGCCATCATTTCCTGTTTCTTTGTCTTGTACTTATTTGTGGCACAGTGTTTTAGTTTGCTTAAGTTGCTAGAATGCAACACATCACAGATGTATTGGCTTTTAACAAGGGGAGTTTAATGAGTTGCTAGTTCACAGTTCTAAGGCCGAGAAAATGTCCCAATTAAAACAAGTCTATAGACATGTCCAGTCACAGGCATCCAGGGAAAGATACCTTGGTTCAAGAAGGCCAATGAAGTTCAGGGTTTCTCTCTCAAGTGAGAAGGCACATGGCGAACACAGTCAGGGCTTCTCTCTTGGCTGGAAGGGCACATGGTGAACACGGCGTCGTCATCTGTGGCGTCGTCATCTGCTAGCTTTCTCTCCTGGCTTCCTATTTCATGAAGCTCCCCGGGAGGCGTTTTCCTTTTTCATCTCCAAAGGTTGCTGGCTCGTGGACTCTCTGCATCTCATGGCTACATCGTTCTGCTTTCTCTGAATCTCTCATTCTCCAAAATATTTCCTCTTTTATGGGACTCAAAAACTAATCAAGACCCACTCAAATGGGTGGAGACATGTCATCCCCTAATCCAGTTTAACAACCATTCTTGACTAAATCACATCATCCAGGGAGATGATCTCATTACAGTTTCAAACATACAGTATTGAATAGAGATTATTCTACCTTTATGAAATGGAATTTATATTAAAACATGGCTTTTCTTAGGGGGCATACTTCCTTTCAAACCAGCACACTTCCTTATTCACTGCTTAAATTACCCTGGGATACATCGGGGCATCACACTAACCTGATTAAACCAGCAAGGTCTCACACCCTTTTCAAGATTCCATGTACTTATGGTGTTCAACTAAAGTGACCATACAAGTTAAGTTAGGTAATACACTACCCAAAATATAAATTTTGCACCAACTAAACATCTCTTGCTTTGGTCTTTGGTCTTCAACAGAAGTTGAAGTTTTAAAATATGGACGATATCATCCTTCACCCTGTATTCTGATCTACCCCAGACCTGTCCACATCAGCTTCATTCATATCTCTTGTCGAAGTCAGATTCTTTTTTAAACTTTAAAAAAAATTTTTTATTAATTAAAGAAAAATTACAAGAAACACAAACATTCCCAACACATACACTCAGCAATTCACAATATCATCACATAGTTGCATAATCATCATCATGATCATTTCGCAGAACATTAGCATCAATTCAGAAAAAGAAATAAAAAGACAACAGAAAAATATAACAAAGAAAAAAAAAATTACATGCCATACCCATTACTGATCCCTTTCATTGATCACTAGCATTTCAAACTAAATCTGTTTTAACATTTGTTCCCCCTATTATTTATTTTTATTCCATATGTTCCTCTCATGTGTTGACAAGGTAGATAAAAGGAGCATCAGACACAAGGTTTTCACAATCACACAGTCACATTGTGAAAGCTATATCATTGTACAATCATCATCAAGAAACCTGGCTACTGGAACACAGCTCTACATTTTCAGGCAGTTCCCTCCAGCCTCTCCATTTTCTCTTGGATAACAAGGTGATATCTACTTAATGCATAAGAATAACCTCCAGGATAACCTCTTGACTCTGTTTGGAATCTCTCAGCCATTGACACTTTGTCTCATTTCACTCTTCCCCCTTTTGGTCGAGAAGGTTTTCTCAATCCCTTGATGCTGGGTCTCAGCTCATTCTAGAGTTTTTCTCAATCCCTTGATGCTGAATCTCAGCTCATTCTGGGACTTCTGTCCCACGCTGCCAGGAAGATACACACCCCTGGTAGTCGTCCCACGTAGACAGGGGGAGGGTGGTAAGTCGGCTTGCTGTGTTGGCTGGAGAGAGAGGCCACATCTGAGCAACAAAAGAGGCTCTCTTGGGGTGACTCTTAGGCTTAATTTTAAGTAGGCTTGATCTATCCCCTGTGGGGTTAAGTTTCATATGAACAAACCCCAAGACTGGGGGCTCTGCCTATAGCTCTGGTTGCCCACACTGCTTGTGAGAATATCAAGAATTCAACTTGGGGAAGTTGAGTTTTCCCCCGTTCTCACCATTCCCTGAAGGGGGCTTTGCAAATACTTTTCCACTCACTGATCAGATCGCTCTGGGATTCATCATGGCATCACTTGGACAAACCAACAAAATCTCATGTCCTATGCAAAGTTCCATGTACTTAAGGTGTTCAATCAACTATCTACATAAGTTATATTAGGGGATGCACTAGTCAAAGTATAGATTTGTACCAAATAAACATTTTTTGCTTTAGTCTCACACATTAGTTGAAATTTTAAACTATTAAGTACCATCTATTTTCAGCACACTGCAGTAACGGCATTCTTTTGTTCTTCCTCATGCAAAAACATTTTTTAAGTTTGTACATTTAGTCACTATCATGATACACTCTAGGCATTCCTAGATTACACCATCTCAATCTTTATCATCTATCTTTCTTTGTAATTTCATTTATGCCCCAACCCTCCTCCCTCTATCATTCTCATATTCAGCTTCATTCAGTGTTTTAACATAATTGTATTACAGTTAGGTAATATTGTGCTGTCCATTTCTGAGTTTTTATATTCAGTCCTGTTGCACAATCTGTATCCCTTCAGCTCCAATTACCCAATATCTTACCCTGTTTCTATCTCCTGATGGTCTCTGTTACCAACGAAATATTCCAAGTTTATTCACTAATGTCAGTTCATATCAGTGAGACCATACAATATTTGTCCTTTTGTTTCTGGCTAATCACACTCAGCATAATGTCCTTAAGGTTCATTCATGTTGTTACATACTTCATAACTTTATTCTGTCCTACAGCTGCGTAATATTCCATCTTATGTAAATGTCACAGTTTGTTTAGCCAACTCTCTGTTGATGGACATTTTGGCTGTTTCCATCTCTTGGTAATTATTAATAATGCTGCTATAAACATTGGTGTGTAAATGTCCATTTGTGTCCTTGGCCTCGTGTCCTTTGAGTAGAGACAGCATATAGATGGGTCCTGTTTTTTTTTTAATTTTTTATTAATTAAAAAAACGAATTACAAGAAGCACAAACATTCCCAACACATACACTCAGCAATTCACAATATCATCACATAGTTGCATATTCATCATCATGATCATTTCCCACACATTTGCATCAATTCAGAAAAAGACATAAAAAGACAACAGAAAAATAAAACAAAAACAGGAAAAAAAATTTTACATACCATACCCCTTACCCCTCGCTTTCATTGATGATGGGTCCTGTTTTTTAATCCATTTGCCAGACTATGTCTTTTGATTGGAGAGTTTAATCCATTAACATTCAGTGTTATTAATGCATGGGTAGTACTTTCTTCTACTATTTTGCCTTCTGGATTTTATATGTCATATCTAATTTTCATTCTATTTACCTTTACTCATAGTCTTCGTTTCTACACTTCTCCACACCTCTCTCTTCTGTCTTTGTATCTGTCTCTAGTGTTCCCTTTAGTATTTCTTGCAGAGCTGGTCTCTTGGTCACAAATTCTCTCTGTGATTTTTTTGTCTGAAAATGTTTTAATTTCTCCCTCATTTTTGAAGGACAATTTTGCTGGATTTAGAATTCTTGGTTGGCAGTTTTTCTCTTTTAATAATTTGAATATATTATCCCACTGTCTTCTCACCTCCATGGTTTCTGCTGAGAAATCTGCGCATAGTCTTATTGGGCTTCCCTTGTATGTGATGGATTGCTTTTCTCTTGCTGCTTTCAAGATCCTCTCCTTCTCTTTGACCTCTGACATTCTGATTATTAAATGTCTTGGAGTACTTCTATTTGGATCTATTCTCTTTGGGGTATGCTGCACTTCTTGGATCTGTAATTTTAAGTCTTTCATAAGAGTTGGGAAATTTCCAGTGATAATTTCCTCCATTAGTTTTTCTCCTCCTTTTCCCTGCTCTTCTCCTTCTGGGACACCCACAACACGTATATTCGTGTGCTTCATATTGTCTTTCAATTCCCTGAGTCCCTGCTCATATTTTTCCATTTTTTTTCCCTATAGTTTCTGTTTCTTGTTGAATTTCAGATGTTCCATCCTCCAGTTTTGAAATCCTATGTTATGTCTCTTGAAATCTACCATTGTAGGTTTCCATTGTTTTTTTCATCTCTTCTACTATGTCTTTCATTCCCATAAGTTCTGTGATTTGTTTTTTCAGACTTTCAGCTTCTTCTTTTTGTTCTTTCCTTGCCTTCTTTATGTCCTCCCTCAATTCATTGATTTGGTTTTTGATGAGGTTTTCCATGTGTGTTCATATATTCTGAATTAATTGTTTCAACTCCTGTATGTCATTTGAATTGTTGGTTTGTTCCTTTGACTGGGCCATATCTTCAATTTTCTTAATGTGATTTGTTATTTTTTGCTGGCATCTAGGCATTTAATTACCTTAATTATTCTGGAGATTGCTTTCACTTCTTTTATCTAGGGTTTTCTTGCTGGATGAATTTGTTGTCTGTCTGTTCTTTGACATGCAGTTCAGCTTTATCTGGACCTTTAGCTTAAGTTTTGTTTAACAGAGGAGGATTTTTCAGTTCTTGTTTTCTTGTTTCTTGCCCTGCTTGTGTGGTGCCTTCCCCCCACCACACACACACTTAGGAGGGTCTACTTAGATATTATAGACCCCCGCCAGATTTTCCCAGACCAAACTGGCCTCCTATCAGGAGGAAAGAGTCACCTGCTTCAGTTTTCCCCGAGGGTGAGACCCAGCAGGTTGAAAGACTTTCCTGTGAAATCTCTGGACTCTGTTTTTCTTTTCCTGTCCAATATGTGGCGCTTGTCTGACTGCAAGTCCCACCAGTTTAAGATGATACAGTACCTTTAACTTTGGCAGACTCTCCCTGCTGGGGGCATGGTGGAGACAGAGGAGAGGTTGTAGGCTGGTTTTAATGGCTTCAAATTACGAAGCCCTGGTGTCTGAATTCCTTGATGGAGGGATTCCACCTGAGTTGGGCTCCACCCCTCCCCTGGGAAAGGCACAGGCTCTTGACAAGCCCCCAAAAGAGCTCACTTCTGCCTATGCCTGGGGCAGTTGCAGCCTGAAAAATCCTGCTGCTGTATCCAGAGGCAGTCAAGCCTTTGTAGATACACAACCACAAAAACCTCTGTTTCCTTCTGTTTTTTCCCCCCTTTTTCTGTCAGTCCTGCCCCCTTGGCATCAGGGCAAAAATGAACAACCTCCGCTTTGATCAGGTTCACCTAAGCTGGGGGCCTATTTTTACTAGTCAGAATTTGTTAATTAGTTCCACAATTGGCGTTTGATTGTGCCCAGTCCCTGCTGCTGGTAAAGTTTCTTTCCTTTCCCCTCTGGGAAGCGGCCTGTGGGGGAGGGGTGCCAGCCACTGCAGCTTTGGAAACTCACGGTTCTGGGGGGTGCTCGCAGCTGGTCCAGACTGGGGTACGCTGTGTGTCCAGTCACTGACGTGGCCCCAGGAGGTGTTCTGTACTGTTTCTGGTTATGTAGTAGTTGTTCTGGAGGACGAACTAAAATGTGCACATTGTTAAGCCGCCATCTTGACCTGGAAGTCGTATTGGCTTTTATTAAGGGGATTTATTTAGGTACAAATTTATAGTTTTTCGGAGGAAAGGCAACTAGCTTTCATCTGAGTTTCTCTGTCATTGGAAAGGCAGAAGGTGATGTCTACTGGCCTTCTCTCCTGGTTTCCAGTAGCTTTCCCCAGGGTGAATGATTCCTTTCTGCATCTCCAAACATCTGGACTGAGCTGTGAGTGCTGATATGAGGTATGCTGAGCTGTTGAGCTCTCTTTGATCTCTCACTTTTAAGCCTCCAGCTAATTAAATTAAACCTCATTCATTGTGGAAGGCACTCTTCTCACTAACTGCGGATGTAATCTGCCACAGATGAATTTCACATGCTGATGATTTAAGTCCACAGCAATGGAACAATGGGGCCTCATCACCTGGCCAGATTGACACCTGAATCTAACTATCACACTCACTGTTCATTGTAATATTTTAAAATGATAGCTTTTCGATTTACTCCTTGGGCTGTCAGTTTCCTGGTTTTGTAACCACCTGGTGATAATAAGACAGAGATTTTCTTGCCCTTCAGCCTTCTTGCCCTTCAGCCTTCCTGTCAGGAAGGTCTGCCTAAGGTGAATGCATTGTGTATGGTGTTCCTTGTCTTGTCTTGGACTTTTGCTTGTTAGTTTTTTTTTTTTAATTGAGAAATTGTCACATGTTTTCAGTTGTTTTGGAGTTCCCTTGTTTACAGGAGTTGGGTTGTTCCCTCGATTACCCAAGGAATAAACCTTCCTTTCCTAGGTATCTGAAGCTGGCAGGGCTTTGTCCCAGACTGTCTGCCTGTATAGTTTTTTACACTCCTTGTCTTAGGCTATTTTTGCCTGGAGGGCAAATTCTGTGAGTAGGGTCATTCAGAAGAGGACTTTCCCAATTTGTTTTTTTCCAGTGAAAACAGAGCCAGGGACCTATGTAGGGGACACAGACCTTATTCACCGTGCCCTGTGAAGTAATCAGGAAAGGCGTCAGAAACTTCTCCAAAGATTCTCCAAAGCTCAAGTTTCCTGGGCTGACTAGGAAATCCACCCCTTCAGTTAACTTTCCCCCCCACAGCACTTAGGAGGCACTGCATATTTAAAATCTCTACCCTTGTCTACAAAGGGCTGAAACAATGTCTGCCACCTTTGTCTGCGGTGGGGCCAAAGCAGTGGCTGCTGCTCCCTTTGTCTGGGGCAAGTTGAAAACAATAGCTGCCCTCAGAGCCACTACCCAGCCATCCAGATTCACTAATCAAAAGTTTTGACCAGTGTTTGGCCATGCACAGCCTTGTTCTTGGGGAAGAGGATTTTTTTTAACGTGTATTATATTTATTCTTAGGATAAGGTAAATAAACTTTCTAACTTTCTGAAGAAATTTTTAGTGAAGAGCTGCATGTATATATCACAATCAAATAAGTAACTTTACAGATTTCCTTCTTCAAAGTTTATTAATCTATTCCTTGTTTTTTCTTTTTTTTCCTTACTTGTCTGTCCATTCACTGGAGAAAGGGAGTATCATTCACAAGGTTTTAGTCACATAGTCAGACCTTAAGAGCTGTATAGTTATTCAGTGAATTTCAAGAATCGAGGCTACTGGACTACAGTTCAGTAGTTTCAGGTATTTCCTCCTAGCTACTTCAGTACCGCTAAAATTGAAAAGGGATCTGTATCCCACATAAGAATAGCCTCCAAAATGACCTCTTGATTCTTTGAAGTCTCTTAGCCACTGAAACTTTATCTTGTTTTATTTCTCTTCCCACTTTCGTCAAGAAGTCCTTCCCAATCCCACGATGCCAGGGCCAGGCTCATCCCCAGAGGTCACGTCTCACGTTGCCAGGGAGAGTCACACTCCTGGGAGTCATGTCCCTTGTTAGTGGGAAGAGCAGCAAGTTCACCAGTGGAGTTGGCTTAGAGAGAGAGGCCACATCTGAGCACAAAAGAGGCTCTTTAGAGGGGACTCGCATGATCGTGAGAAGGCTTAGCTTCTCTTTTGCAGGAGTAAGTTTCATAACAGCAAGTCCCAAGATCAAGATCCTGGCCCATCAAATTGTCAATCCCCAAAGTTTATGAGCATATCAGGTCTTCCTCAGGTAGGGAAGATTAATATTTCCATCTTTTGCTCTAGTCCCCCAAGGGGACTTTGCAAATACTTTCTTATTTTCTGCCCACGTTACTCTGGGATATTTCGGGGCATCACACTAACCTATACCAACCAACAAGATCTCACTCCCTACTCAAGACTCCATGTAATTATGGTGTTTGACTGAACTGATCATAAAAGTTAAATTAGATAATGTGCTACCCAAAATATGAATTTTGCATCCAGTAAACATCCCTTCCTTTGGTCTTACACAGAAATTGAAGTTTTCAAATTGTCAGTATCACCCTGCATTCTGATTTACCTTAGTCCCAGCCAGATCAGCTTCATTCATGTATCTGTTGACGTCTAATTACTTTTTCAACTTTTTAAATTGTCGCTATATGGGGTAATGCTGACTCTCATAGCTTCAGAGCTCTAATTTTGAGTCTCATGTGTCATGCAAATACCCAAAATTCCAGGGAACGATCAGGTTATACCCAATTAGCTCAGCAGCTCAGAATTCAGAAATAACAGTTACAACTCTGGAATAGATGTCATTGTAAGCTGTAAGATTTTACAATCTAGGAACGTTTACAATAGGCCTCAACCTGATAACCCATGCTCTTGACTTCAGTTCATCAAATCTGTATATTATAGTTAGTCCGTATCATTGAGGCATGCTAAGATTTTTTTTATTATTAATTAAAGAAAAAAAAGAAATTAACACAACATTTAGAAATCATTCCATTCTACATATGCATTTTTCTTTTTGTTTCTGACATTTCATTCAGCATACTGTCCTCAGTGTTCATTCACCTAGTTGCGAGCTTCACAACTTCATTCCTTCTTGCAGCTGCTCAATAGTCCATTGTATGTATACACCATAGTAGACACCACAGTATGCCCTTCCTTTCCTTAGTTGGTGTATCCTTAGGCCACCTCTGTCCATTGCAAATCAAGAATACTGCTGCCATAAACACCAGTGTGCAAATTCCATTTGTGTCCCCACTTTCAGTTCCTTCAAGTATGTATCTAGCAATGGGGTTGCAGATCATATGGCAACCCTACCTGTAACCTCCTGTTAACCACCACTTCCTTCCAGAAGAGCTGCACCACTCAGCTTCTCTACCAACAGTAGATAGGTACATCTCCTTTTCTGTTCATTTTTTTCTGAATCTTTGTTCATTTTTTAACAGTATAATTGTATCTCTTTGTTCATTTTTTAACAGTATTACTTGCATATCATACAGTCCAGCCTAAATAAAAGATCACTGGCTCCTAGTATAGTCACACAGCCTTATCTTTGTCTCCACAATCTATATGAGGACATTTCCTTTTCTTCTACAAAGAATCCCATAACTCACCCCCACATCCCCTGCTTATTGACATTTAGTTTTGGCATATGGCCTTTGTTACATTCAGTGGAAGCATATTACAGTGTTACTGTTAACTATAGACCTTAGCTTTCCTTGATTTTATTTTTTCCTGTATACCGTCCCATTTTCAATACCTTGCAATGTTGACATTCATTTGTTCTCCCTCATGCAAAAACATTCATATATTTGTACATTTAATCACCTTCGTCTACTCCAGGCATTCTAGACTCATTCTTTATCCTCTATCTTTCTTTTTGGTGTCGTACATGCCCCCTAGCTCTTCTCCTTCAACCATACTCACATTCAGCTTCATTCAGTGTACTTATATTATTGTGCTACCATCAGATAGTTTTGTGCCATCCATTTCTGAATCTTTACAATCAGTCAGTCTGTACTCCTTCATCACCAAATGCCCAGTCTCTACTCTGTATGTCCTGATGACCTGTGTTCTTGACTTTTACTCTAAAAGTTCACTTATTAATGTTAGTTCATATTAGTGAGACAATAATTTGTCCTTTTGTTTCTGGCTAACTTTACTCAGCATACTGTCCTCAAGGTTCATCCATGTTATTACATGCTTTATCACTTTATTCTGTCTTATAGCTTTGTGATATTCCATTATATGTATATACCACAGCTTGTTTTGCCACTCATCCATTGATGGACATTTGGGCTCTTTCCATGTCTTGGCAGTTGTGAATAATGCTGCTATAAACAAAGGTGTGCAAATGTCTGTTTGTGTCCTTGCCTTCAGTTCTTCTGAATATATGTCTAGTAATGTGATTGCTGGATCATATGGCAATTGTATACTTACCTTCCTGTGGAACCACCAAACTGCCTTCCATAGCAGTTGCACTGTTCTACCCTTCCACCAATAGTGGATAAGTGTGCCTCTCTCTCCATATCCTCTATGGCACTTGTTGTTTTCTGTCTTTTTTGATAGTGGCCATTCTAGTGGGTATCAAATGATACCTTATTGGTTTTTTTTTTTGTAGGTGCATGCTCCAGGAATTGAACGCGGGTCTTCCCACTTGGAAGGTAAGGTAAGCTTTCTACCACTGAACCACCTGTGTACCCTTTTTTGTGGTTTTGATTTGCATTTCCCTAGAAGTCAGGGTACTTCATTCAGGGTGCTTAGATTATTATACTCCAATCAGGTAATATTGTGCTATCCATTTCTGAGTTATTACCACATCAGTCCTGTTGCAGAATCTGTATCCCTTCAACACCAATTACCCAGTTGCCCAATCTCTACCCTATTTCCATCTCCTAATAACTTGTGTTTTTTACTGAGCATCTCCAAGTTCACTCATTAGTGTTAGTTTATATCAGGAGACCATATAGTATTTATCCTTTTGTTTCTGGCTAATTTCACTCAGCTTAATGTCTTCAAGATCTATCCATTTTGGCATAGGTGATTCAGTGGTAGAATGCTCACCTTCCATGAGGGAGACCTGGGTTTGATTCCCAGACTGTGCACACACACACCCTCCCCCCCCCCAAAAAAAAGATTCATCCATTTTGTGGCATGCTTCATGAATTTATTCTGTGTTACAACTGTGTAAATTCTATTGTATGTATATACCACAGCTTGCATTTCCCTAATAGCCTGTGACGTTGAGCATCATTTTCTTTTTTAAACTTTTTTTGTTATATAGTATAACAAATACAATAAAAGAAATAAAAAGCAATAGTTTTCAAAGCACTCTTCAGAAAGTGCATTTTTTTGGATAGATCCCAGAGTTTGTTATGGGCTACCATACGATCCTCTCATATTTTTCCTTCTAGTGACTCTAGAATCTGGGAGACTAGAGGGCTTAAATACTTTTTTCTGATCACAATCGACTTTGTTTCCCTTCTTTTTCTGTGAATAATAACATATACAAAAAAGCTGTAAATTTCAAAGCACAGCACTATAGTTAGTTGTAGAACATATTTCAGAATTTGACATGGGTTATAATTTCGCAATTTTAACTTTTTACTTCTATCTGCTCTAAAATACTAGAGGCTTAGAGATATCAATTTAATAATTCAGCTTTCATATTCATTTATTAAGTTCCATCTTCTATGTATAATTCCGCCATCACCTTTGATCTTTCCATACCTCTCATTGGGGTTGTTTGGGCTATGGCAATTCTAAATTTTTGATATTGGAAGGGTCTGTCACTGATATGGGTTAGGGAGATGGAACTGTATAATGTTCTGGAGAGGCCGAGCTAGGTTTCAGGACATGTCTGGACCAGGGACCCGTCTGTGGGTTGTAGGTTTCTGGCAAGTTACTCTAGTGCTTGTGGAATCTTATAAATTGCCCTAGGTGTTCTTTAGAATTGGTTGGAATGATCCTGGTTGGGGGTTGGCAGGTTATGATAGGTAGCAAGGTGTACCCGAAGTTTGCATAAGAGCACCCTCCAGAGTGACCTTTCAACTCTATTTGAACTCTCTCTGCCACTGATACTTTATTAATTATACTTCTTTTCCCCCATTTGGTCAGGATGGAATTGTTGGTCCCACGGTGCCAGGTCTGGATTCATCCCTGGAAGTCCTCTCCCACATCGCCAGGGAGACTTTCACCCCTGGATGTCATGTCCCAAATAGGGGAGAGGGCAATGATTTCACTTGCAGAGTTGGGCTTAGAGAGACTGAGGCCACAACAGAGGTCCTTGATAAGTAACTCATAGGTATGCCTGTAGGTAGTCTAAGCTTCTCAGCTATCTACATAAGCTTCAAAAGAGTAAGCTTCATGATCGAGGGCATGGTATATTGATTTGGGTGTCCCTAAAGTTTGACACAGTATCAGGGGATTCCCTTATGGTAAAGTTTAATAGTTCCATAGTCTTTCTCCCCTCCCTCAGGGAACTTTGCCAATGCTTTTTACTTAATTATCTGCTTAATATACTCTAGGATGTTTCCAGGCATTACAATAATCTATAGAGGATTGAAGGACCTCTTTCTCATTCTGTGCTCTCTGTGTTTCAGTTGTTTAAATGAGCTATACAGATAGGTTGAATTACATTATGCACTACAGAAAATTTCAATTCCAGATCAAATAAACCTTTCTTCCATTAGTCTCAAAGAGTATGTGTGGTTCTAAAATATAGACACTGTCTTCCTTAACTCTGTGTTCTGAATTACTTTAACCCCAACCTGTTCGGCTTCATTCTTATGTCTAAATATCAGGTTATATATATATATAAAACAGCCTCTCAGAATCCAGAAATAATAATGACCACTCCAGGCTTAATGGGTCTGCTCTAAAAGCTTACAGTCTAGGCCCCTGTTTTCTTATAAGCATTTTCTAAAGGTTACCATACCATTTTTGTTTTTTTTTTGTTTCTGGCTTATTTTGTCTCACCAGGTGTCCCACATGTTCATTCACATCATTGCATACCTCACGACTCTGTTCCTTTTTGTAGCTGCACAGTCTTCATTCATATGTATACACCATCATTCGCCATTCTACTTCTCTGTCAGTGAATCCTTCAGTCACCTACATTTATTGGGAATCATGTAGAGGGCCCAAAGTCTATGGTCCATCAACATTCTCAATTTTAGATAATTTCGTTGTTTCCAAGAGATGGAAAACCAATAAACACACCCTCACCAAATAGAAAATCTAAACCTCCTCCTAACTGTTGTCCCTCACCCCATTATTTACCTCTGCTGTTGCCGTGGTAGTGCTGATGGCTTCCTTTTGAACATAGCTCATAGCATGCAATAGCAGTTTTCCCTCTGTACTCTGGACTTAAACAGTCTTTAAACAAGAATCTTAACTTTGAAGTAATTCTTACAAGAACTCATTCATATTTCTAGCGTGAGTCAGTAGGACATGTAGGTCTATAAAATCCCTTTCAATCTCTGTTCATCTTCAATATAGTAATATTATTTCTAGACCCACTAGAGAATCACCTTCACTCTTGTCTATTCTCTTACATTAAAGTTCAACCTCGTTAGCTAACAGTTCACCCATCTTTAGCTTCTCTGTATCTCTAAGTCCCCTGTATTCTGTATTATAAGTCCCTGATTATACCTTTATGCTGGTCATAAAAGTGGAATCATACAGTAGCTGTCCATTTGTGTCTGGCTAATTTCACTCAGCATTATGTCCTCAAGGCTCATCTATCTTGTCATGTGCTTCAAGGCATCATTTTGTCTTACTGCTGCATAACGTTCCATCGTATGTCTATACCACATTTCATTGATCCACTTGTCTGTTGATGGGCATTTGGTTTCTTTCTATCTTTTGGCAAATGCGAATAATGCCACTATGAACATCCGTGTGCAAATGTCTGTTTGTATCATTGCTTTCAGCTTTTCTGGGTATATACCAAGTAGTCCTATTGCTGGGTCATAGGGCAGCTTGATATTTAGTTTCCTAAGGAACCACCAAATAGTCTTCCATAGTGGCTACACCCTTGTACATTCCCACCAGCAGTGCATAAGTGTCCCAGTTTCTCCACTTCCTCTCCAACATTTATAGTTGCCTGATTGTTTAATAGCAGCCATTCTTATAGGTGTGAGGTGGTATCTCATTGTAGTCTTGATCTGCATTTCCCTTATAGCTAGTGAAAATGAGCATCACTTCATGTGTTTTTGAGCAATTTGTATTTGTTCTTCAGAAAAGTGCCTATTCATATCTTTAGCCCATTTAATAGTTGGGTTGTTTGTTCTTTTGTTGTTGAGTTGTATGATTTCTTTATATATGCAGGAAATCAAACCTTTGTCTGATATGTGATTTCCAAATATTTTCTCCCATTGAGTTGACTGCCTCTTCACCTTTTTGACAAAGTCTTTTGAGGTGCAGAAGCCTTTGATTTTGAGGCGTCCCATTTACCTATTTTTTCTTTTGTTGCTTGTGCTTTGGGTATGAAGTTTAGGAAGCTAATTCCTATTACTAGGTCTTGAAGATGTTTCCCTACATTTTCTTCTTAGAAGCTTTGTGGTGCTAGTTCTTATATTTAGATGTTTGGCACACTTTGAGTTAATTTTTGTGCAGCATGTAAGATAGGGGTCCTCTTTCATTCTCTTGGCTATTGATATCTAGTTCTTCCATGCCCAATTATTGGAAAGACTATTTTGTCCCAGTTCAGAGGATTTGGGTGCTTTATCAAAAATCAGTTGACCATACATTTGGTGGTTTATTTCTGTACTCTCAATTCAATTCGATGTGCCTGTACCATGCTGTTTTGACCACTGTGGCTTTATAATAGGTTTTAAAGTCAGGGAGTGTTAATCCTCCCACTTTGTTCTTTTTTAGGAGGCTTTTAGCTATTCGGGGTCTCTTTCCCTTCCAGATAAATTTAGTAGTGACCTTTTCCAAAGTTTCAAAGTAGGTTGTTGGAATTTTGACTGGTGCTGTGTTAAACCTGTACATCAATATGGGGAGAATTGACATCTTATCTATATTTAACCTTCCTGTCCATAAGCAGGGAATGTCTTTCCAGCTATTTAGATCTCCTTTGAATTCTTTTAGCAGTGTTGTGTAGTTTTCTGTGTACAAGTCCTTTACATCCCTAGTTAAGTTCATTCCCAAGTATTTGATTATTTTAGTTGCTATTTTGAATGGATTTTTTTTCCTTAACTGACTCCTCAGCTAGGTCATTACTTGTGTATAGAAATGTTACTGATTTTTGCACATCAATTTTATATCCCACCACTGTGCTGAATTTATCAGCTCAAGTAACTTTGCTTTAGATTTCTCAGGATCTTCCCAGTATAGTATCATATCACCTTCAAATAATGAGAGTTTCACTTCTTCCTTTCCAATTTGGATGCCTTTTATTTCTTTGTCCTGCCTAATTCCTCTAGCTAGAACTTCGAGCAAAATGTTGAAGAATAGTGGTGACAGTAGGTATCCTTGTCTTGTACCTGATCTTAGGGGGAAGGCTTTCAGTCTCTCTCCATTGAGTCCGATACTGATTGTCGGTATTTCATATATTCCCTTTAACATATTGAGGTAGTTACCTTTGATTCCTATCATTTGGGGTGTTTTTATCAGAAAAGAATGCTGAAATTTGTCAAATGCTTTTTCAGCATCAATCAAGATGATCATGTGATTTTTCCCTTTTGATTTGTTAATGAGCTGTGTTACATTAATTGATTTTTTTCTGTTGAACCATCCTTGTATTCCTGGGTTAAATCCCACTTGGTCATGGTGTATAATTCTTTTAATGTGCTGTTGGATTGGATTTGCTAGTATTTTGTTGAGAATTTTTGCATCTGTTTATTAGGGAGATTGGCCTGTAGTTTTCTTTTCTTATAGCATCTTTACCCGGTTTGGGTATTAAAATGGCATTATCTTCATAAAATGAGTTACGTAGAGTTCCTTTTTCCTCAATTTTTTGGAAAAGTTTGAGCAGGATTGGTTAGTTCTTTCTGGAATGTTTGATAAAATTCCCCTGTGAAGCCATCTGGCCCTGGGCTTTTCTTTGTAGGCAGACTTGATGACTGAATCTCTTTATTTATGATTGATTTGTTGAGATCTTCTATTTCTTCCTGAGTCAGTGTAGCTTATTTGTGTGTCTCCAGGAATTTGTCTGTCTCATCTAAGTTGTCTAGTTTGTTGGCATGTAGTTGTTCATAGTATCCTCATGATTTCTTTTATTTCTTCAGGCTCTGTTGTAATGCACCCCTTCTCATTTCTGATTTTGTTTATTTGCATCCTCTGTCTTTTATTATTTGTCAGTCTTGGTAGTGGCCCATCAATTTTAATGATTTTCTCAGAGAACCAACTTTTGGTTTTATTGGTTCTTTCTATTGTTCTCCCATTCATTTATCTCTGCTTTAATCTTTCTTATTTCTCTTCTTCTATTTACTTTAGCGTTTTTGCTTTTCTTTCTCAGTTTTCTCCAGGTTTGCTGTTGAGTCCTCTATGTTTGCTCTTTCTTGTTTTTCAATATAGGCATTTACGGCAATAAATTTCTCTCTCAGCACAGCCTTTGCCACAACCATAAGTTCTTATAAGTTGTATTCTCATTTTCATTCATCTCCAGATAGCTGCTGATTTCTCTAGCAATTTCTTCTTTGACTCACTGCTTGTTTAAGAGTGTGTTATTTAATCTCCATATATTGGTGAATATTCTCATTCTTTGGTGGTTATTGAAATCCAACTTGATCCCACTGTAATCAGAGAAAATGCTTTGAATAATTTCAATATTTTTAAATGTATAAAGACCTGGTTTGTGCCCCAGCATATGATCTGTCATGAAGAATGTCTCATGAGCACTAGAGAAGAATGTATAACCTTGTGCTTTGGGGTGTGTGGTAGTTAGATTCAATTCTCAACTTGGCCAGATGAAGGTGCCTAGATCTATTGCTGTGGACATGAGCCAATGGCGTGTGAACCTCATCTGTTGCTGATTATATCTGTAGTCGGCTAGGAGGCATATTTGCTGCAATGAATGATGTTTGATTTAATTGGCTAGTGCTTAAATGAGATTGCTTAATGTAGCATAGCCCAAGCAGCTCAGCATACCTCATCTCAGCACTCACAGCTCAGCCCAGGCCTTTGGAGATTCAGAAAGGAATCACCGTGGGGAAAGTTGTTGGAACCCAGAGGTCTGGAGAGAAAGCCAACAGAGATCATTCTGTGCTTTCCCAAGTAAGAAAGAACCTCAGTTGAAAGTTAGCTGCCTTTCCTCTGAAGAACTAACAAAATAAATTTTTACTGGAAATCGATCCATCTCTACTATGTTGCATTCCGGCAGCTAGCAAACTAGAACAGGGTGCAATGACCTATATGTCTGTTAGGTCTAATTCATTTATTGAGTTATTTAACTTCTCTGTTTCCTTGTTGATCTTCTGTCCATCTGTTCTGTCTATAGAGGAGAGTGGTGTATTGAAGTCTACTATTATTGTGGAAACATCTATCACTCCCTTCAATTTTGCCAATGTCTGTCTCATGTACTTTGGAGCTCCTTGATTGGGAGCATAAACATTTATAATTGTTATATCTTCTTGGTGAATTGACCCTTTAATTAGTATATAGTGTCCTTCTTTGTCTCTTATGAGGTCTTTACATTTAAAGTTCATTTTGTTTGATATTAGTATAGCTACTCCTGCCTTCTTTTGGTTACAACTTGCATGGAAGATCTTTTTCTCTCCTTTCACTTTCAGTCTGTTTGTATCCTTGTGTCTAAGATGAGTCTCTTATAAGCAGTGTATAGCTTGGTTATGTTTCTTAATCCACTCTGCCGATTTGTATCTTTTAATTGCTAAGTTTAGCCAGTTAACATTCAAAGTTATTACTGAAACAGCGTTTCTTGATTCTTTAAATTTAAAGAAATTTAATTCTTTAAATTACCCTTAGTGGTACTCTTCAATTCTTTGCCCTTCTCCAGACCTCCCTCTCCTGTCTTTTTTTTTTTTCAGCTGGCAGAACTCCTTTTAGTAGTTCTTGTAAGGCTGGTCTCTTATTGACAAATTCTTTCAGGACTATTTTGCCTGTGAAAGCTTTAATCTCTCCCTCAATTTTAAAGGGCAATTTGACTTCATTTTTCAAGATATTTTTAGCTATCTGTGACACCCTGCCCTTCCTAATAAATGTGGTTATTGGTTTTCTGTTTCTGCAAATTAAGTTTTTGGAATTTTAATTGGTATTGCATTGAACCTACAAATCAATTTAGGTAGATCTGACATCTTTTTTTTTTTTAATTTTTTTTTATTAGAGCAGTTGTAGGTTTACAGGGACATCATGCAGGAATGTAAAGATTTTTTGTTTAATTTATTTTTTGTGATCAAACCAAAACAACATATAAATACAAACTTATTTTTGCTTTTTTAATTTTTTAAATTTTTATTAATAAAATAAATCAACATACAAAATGAACATTCTTTTTTTATCACATAGTTGTATATTCATCATCATGATCATTTCATAGAACATTTGCATTAATTCAGAAAAAGAATTAAAAAGAAAATATAAAAAAATTTCATATATACCATACCCCTTACCCCTCCCTTTCATTGATCACTAGCATTTCAATCTACCAAATTTATTTAGAATTGACATCTTAACTATATTTAGTCATACATTATGAACATGGTATGCCTTTCCATTTATTTAAGTCTTCTGTGATTTTTTTTTTTTTTAGGAATTTCTTGTAGTTTCCTGTGTATGTCTTTTGTATCCTTAGTTGAATTTATTCCGAAATATTTGATTCTTTTGGTTGCTGTTGTAAATGTATTTTTTTCTTGATTTCCTCCTCAGATTGCTCATTACTAGTGTATAGAAGCACTACTGATTTTTGCATTGATCTTATACCCTGCCACTTTGCTGTACCCATTTGTTAGTTCTAGTAGCTCTTCTGTGGATTTTTCAGGGCTTTCGACATATAGAATCATATTATTTGCAAACAGTGAGAGTTTTACTTCTTCCTTTCCAATTTGCATGCCTTGTATTTCTTTGTCTTGTCTAATTGCTCTGGCCAGAACTTCCAACACAGTGTTGAATAAGAATGGTGATAGCAGACATCCTTGTCTTGTTCCTGATCTTAGGGAGAAAGCTTTCTGTCTTTCCCTATTGAAGATAATGTTAGCTGTGGGTTTTTCACATATTTCCTTTATCATATTGAGGAAGTTCCCTTCTATTCCTATCCTTTGAAGTGTTTTCATCAAGAAATGATGTTGAATTTTGTCAAATGCTTTTTCTGCATCAATCAAGATGATCATGTGGTTTTCCTCCTTTGATTTGGTAATATGGTGTATTAATTGATTTTCTTATGTTGAACCATTCTTGCGTACTTGGAATAAATCCCACTTGGTTTTTTTGTATGATTCTTTTAAATCTTTTCTTGTAGTGTCTTTGTCTGGCTTTGGTATGAGGATGATGTTGGCTTTATAGAATGAGTTAGGTAGCCTTGCCCGCTCTTCAGTTTTTTTGAAGAGTTTGAACAGAATTGATAGTAATTCTTTCTTGAATGTTTCGTTGAATTCACAGGTGAAGCCATTTGGTCCTGGACTTTTCTGTTTTGGGAGCTTCTTGATGACTGATTCAATCTCTTTACTTGTGATTGGTTTGCTGAGGTCATCTATTTCTTCTTGAGTCAATGTCGGTTGTTCATCTCTTTCTAGGAAGTTGTCCATTTCATCTGCATTGTCTAGTTTATTAACATATAGTTGCTCATATACTCTCATTACCTCCTTTATTTCTGCGGGGTTGGTGATTATGTCTCCTCTTCCATTTCTGATTTTATTTATTTGCATCCTCTCTTTTCTTCTCTTTGTCAACCTTGCTAAGGGTCCATCAATCTTATTGATTTTCTCATAGAACCAACTTCTGGTCTTATTGATTTTCTCTATTGTTTTCATGTTTTCAATTTCATTTATTTCTGCTCTAATCTTTGTTATTTCTTTCCTTTTGCTTGCTTTGGGATTAGTTTGCTGTTCTTTCTCCAGTTCTTCCAAGTGGACAGTGAATTCCTGCATTTTTGCCTTTTCTTCTTTTCTGATACAGGCATTTAGGGCAATAAATTTCCCTCTTAGCACTGCCTTTGCTGCGTCCCATAGGTTTTGATATGTTGTGTTTTCGTTTTCATTCGCCTCGAGGTATTTACTAATTTCTCTTGCAATTTCTTCTTTGACCCATTCGTTGTTTAAGAGTGTGTTGTTGAGCCTCCACGTATTTGTGAATTTTCTGGCACTCCGCCTATTATTGATTTCCAACTTCATTCCTTTATGATCCGAGAAAGTGTTGTGTATGATTTCAATCTTTTTAAATTTGTTAAGACTTGCTTTGTGACCCAGCATATGGTCTATCTTTGAGAATGATCCATGAGCACTTGAGAAAAAGGTGTATCCTGGTGTTGTGGGATGTAATGTCCTATAAATGTCTGTTAAGTCTAGCTCATTTATAGTAATATTCAGATTCTCTATTTCTTTATTGATCCTCTGTCTAGATGTTCTGTCCATTGATGAGAGTGGTGAATTGAAGTCTCCAACTATTATGGTATATGTGTCTATTTCCCTTTTCAGCGTTTGCAGTGTATTCCTCACGTATTTTGGGGCATTCTGGTTTGGTGCATAAATATTTATGATTGTTATGACTTCTTGTTTAATTGTTCCTTTTAATAGTAGATAGTGTCCTTCTTTGTCTCTTTTCACTGTTTTACATTTGAAATCTAATTTGTTGGATATTAGTATAGCTACTCCTGCTCTTTTCTGGTTGTTATTTGCATGAAATATCTTTTCCCAACCGTTCACTTTCAACCTATGTTTATCTTTGGGTCTAAGATGTGTTTCCTGTAGACAGCATATAGAAGGATCCTGTTTTTTAATCCATTCTGCCAGTCTATATCTTTCGATTGGGAAATTCAGTCCATTAACATTTAGTGTTATTACTGTTTGGATAATATTTTCCTCTACCATTTTGCCTTTTGTATTATATATATCATATCTGATTTTCCTTCTTTCTACACTCTTCTCCATACCTGTCTCTTCTGTCTTTTCGTATCTGACTCTAGTGCTCCCTTTAGTATTTCTTGCAGAGCTGGTCTCTTGGTCACAAATTCTCTCAGTGACTTTTTGTCTGAGAATGTTTTAATTTCTCCCTCATTTTTGAAGGACAATTTTGCTGGATATAGGAGTCTTGGTTGGCAGTTTTTCTCTTTTAGTAATTTAAATATATCATCCCACTGTCTTCTAGCTTCCATGGTTTCTGCTGAGAAATCTGCACATAGTCTTATTGGGTTTCCCTTGTATGTGATGGATTGTTTTTCTCTTGCTGCTTTCAAGATCCTCTCTTTCTCTTTGACCTCTGACATTCTAACTAGTTACTGTCTTGGAGAACGCCTATTTGGGTCTGTTCTCTTTGGGGTGTGCTGCACTTCTTGGATCTGTAACTTTAGGTCTTTCATAAGAGTTGGGAAATTTTCAATGATAATTTCTTCCATTAGTTTTTCTCCTCCTTTTCCCTTCTCTTCTCCTTCTGGGACACCCACAACACGTATATTTGTGCGGTTCATATTGTCCTTCAGTTCCCTGATCCCCTGTTCAAATTTTTCCATTCTTTTCCCTATAGTTTCTGTTTCTTTTTGGACTTCAGATGTTCCTTCCTCCAAATCACTAATTCTATCTTCTTTCTCTTTAAATCTATCATTGTAGGTATCCATTGTTTTTTCCATCTTTTCTGCTTTATCCTTCACTTCCATAAGCTCTGTGATTTGTTTTTTCAGTTTTTCAATTTCTTCTTTTTGTTCAGCCCATGTCTTCTTCATGTCCTCCATCAATTTATCGATTTCATTTTTGAAGAGGTTTTCCATTTCTGTTCATATATTCAGCATTAGTTGTCTCAGCTCCTGTATCTCATTTGAACTATTGGTTTGTTCCTTTGACTGGGCCATATTTTCAATCTTCTGAGCGTGGTCCGTTATTTTCTGCTGGCGTATGGGCATTTAGTCAGATTTCCCTGTGTGTTGGACCTAACAGGTTGGTAGATTTTTCTGTGAAATCTCTGGGTTCCGTTTTTCTTATCCTACCCAGTAGGTGGCGCTCGTGGCACCCGTTTGTCTCCAGGTCCCACCAGTAAAAAGTGCTGTGGGTCCTTTAACTTTGGAAAACTCTCGCCGTGGGGGAAGTTTGCCAGCCGAAGTGGCTTGGAATAGTGCCAGCCGGCCCGGGGATCCGAATGCGGGAAGGGTCACCAGCCGCCGCAGCCCGGAAGAGCGCCCGTCCGAATCTCCTTGTTGGCCCGGGGCGCTAAGCATGGCGGGAGGGCGCCAGCTGCCGCGACCCGCGAGAGTGCACCGTTCCCAGCCGGACCAGGAAGTCACGTGTCTGGAAGGGATCCCGGTCACCGTTCTCCGCAGCCGGGGGATCTCCGATCCAATTCTCCCAGTTGGTCCGGGGGGCCGCGCGTGGTGGGGGGTTCACCAGCCGCTGCGGCTTGAGGGGACCGCCTGTCCACTTCTCCCAGCTGGCCTGGGAAGGACGAAGGGAGGGACACCGGCCGCTTGCCGCCCCGGCCTGGGGAAGTCCACGCCCCTCGGCGATCTCACCGGAGCGGGTTCTCCCAGTCAGTCAGCCGTTCCAGGATGGGGTACGCTGTCTTTTTGATCTCTGTTGTGGCTCCAGGAGCTGTTCTGTATCATTTCTACTCCCCTAGTAGCTGTTCTGGAGGAGGAACTAATATCCGCGTGTCTTACTAAGCCGCCATCTTCTCCGGAAGTCTTCTCTTCTTTTTTGATAAAGGCATTTAGGGGAATAAATTTCCCTCTTAGCACTGCCTTTGCTGCATCCCATAAATTTTGAAATGTTGTGTTTTCGTTTTCATTTGCCTCGAATTACTTACTGATGTTTCTTTTATTTCTTCCTTGACCCACTGGTTGTTTAAGAGTGTGTTGTTTTACCCTTCATGTATTTGTGAATTTTCTGGCCCTGTGCGCCTGTTATTGAGTTCCAACTTCATTCCATCATGATCCAAGAAAGTGTTTTATCTGATTTCAATCTTTTTAAATTTATTGACACTTGCTTTGTGACCCAGCCTATGGTCTATCCTTGAGAATCTATGAACACTTGAGAAAAAGGTGTATTCTTTTGTGTGGGGTTTAATGTTCTGTAAGTATCTGTTAAGTCTAGTTCGTTTATTGTATTATTCAAATTCTCTGTTTCTTTATTCATCCTCTGTCTAGATGTTCTATCCATTGATGATAGCAGGAAACTGAAGTCGCCAACTATTATGTTAGAAGTGTTTATTTTTCCTTTTAGTGTTTTCAGTGTTTACTTCTTGTTTTTTGGAACACTCTGGCTCTGTGCATAAATAATTGCAATCGTTTTGTCTTCTTGTTGATTTTTTCGTTTTATTAATACATAGTGTACTTTGCCTCTTACTTGTTTGATAATTGAAGTCTAGTTTGTTGAATATTAGTATAACTACTCTTACTCTTTTCTGATTGCTGTTTGCTTGAAAAATATTTTTCTAACTTTTCACTTTCAATCTGTTTTTGTCCTTTGGATATAAAATGAGTCTCCTATAGACAACATATAGATGGGTCCTGTTTTTTTAATCCATTCTGACAATCTGTGGCCTTTGATTGGGTAATTTAATCTATTAATATTTAGTGTTATTACTGTAAAGGCAGTGCTTTCTTCCACCATCTTGCCTTTTCGATTTTATTATCATATCTAATTTTTTCTCTCTTTTTACTCTTTCTGATAGTCTTCATTTCTGTACTGTTCTCCAGACCTCTCTCTCTTACCTTTTCCTATCTGCCTGTAGTGCTCACTTTAGTATATCTTGCAGAGCAGGTCTCTTGGTCACAGATTCTCTCGGTGATTGTTTGTCTGAAAATGTTTTAATTTCCCCCTCATTTTCCAAAGACAGTTTTGCTTGATATAGAATTCTTTGTTGGCAGTTTTTCTCTTTAGAATGTTAAATGTATCATACCAGTGCCTTCTCACTTCCATTGTTTCTGCTGAGAAAGCCACACAAAGTCTTATTGGCCATCCTTTGTATGTGATGGGTTGCTTTTCTCTTACTGCTTTCAAAATTTTTTCTTTCTCTTTGACACCTGACAGTCTGACTAGTAAGTGTCTTGAAATAGGTCTGTCTGGAGGTATTCTGTTTGGGGTACGCGGCACTTCTTCTGTAATTTGAATCTGCAATTTTATGTGTTTCATAAGAGATGGGAAATTTAGTGATAATTTCCTCCATTGGTCTTTCTCCTCCTTTTCCCTTCTCTTTTCCTTCTGGGACACTCACATGTATATTCAAGTGCTTCATTTTCCCATTCGGATCCCTGGAACCCTGCTTATGTTTTCCCAATATTGTCTTTTGTGGGTCGGATTTCAGATGTTAGGCCTCTAGTTCACCAATCCTTTCTTCTGCCTCTTCAAATCTATCATTGTAGGTTTCTGTTGTTTGTTTTTTCTTCATCTCTTCTATTGTTATTTCGTTCCCATAAGTTCTGCGATGTGTTTTTCCATACTTTCAATTTCTTCTTTTTGTTTACCCAATACCTTCTCTATATCCTCCCTCAACTCATTGATTTGATTTTTGATGATACTTTCCATGTCTGTTCAAACATCTTGAATTAGTTGTTTCAACTCTTGTATCTCATTTGTTTTGTTGGTTTGTTCCTTTGACTAGGCCATATCTTTGATTTTACTAGTCTGAGTTGTTATTTTTTTGCTGGTGTCTAGGCATTTGATTTCCTTTATTAGTTTATTCTGGAGGTTGTTTTCACTCTTTTACCTAGGATTTTCTTTCTGGATGGCTTTGTTCTCCATGTGTTCTTTGACATTCAGTTTAACTTATTCTAACCCCGAAGCATAGGTTCTGTTTAATTGATCAGTATTTTTCAGTTCTTATTTTTCTGTTTCTTGCCCTGCCTATATGGAGACTTTGTTTGTTTGTTTGTTTTAGGTGGGTCTACTTATAAATTATAGACCACAGTCAGATTTTCCTAGACTCTACTGGCGTCCTCTCAGGAGGAAAGTGTTGTCTGCGTTGGTTTTCCCTGAGGGTGAGACCCAATAGGTGGACAGACTTTCCTATGAAGTCTCTAGACTCTGTTTTTTCTTATGCTACCCAGTGTGTGGTACCTGTCTTCCCAGAGCTTCCCACCTGAGTAAAGTGGTGTGGTGCCTTTAACTTCAGCAGACTCTCCCTGCTGTGGGCATGGGTGTGACAGAGGGGAGGTTGTAGGTTGGCTTTAATTGCTTCAGTTTTCCAGTCCCTTTGGCCTGAATTCCTTGAGGGAGGGGTTTCACTTGAGCTGGGCCCAACTTTCTCTTTGGGAGGGTACAGCCTTTAGTGAATTTTCTCCTTTCACCTGACTAGTTACTTTGTCTCTCAGACAAGCTTAATTCCAACCTTCTCTGCCACAGTGCTGGTGTCTGAGAAACTTTGCAGTTATTTCTGATGAGCTGTTAAGTACTAGAAACAAAGCCAAAAAAAAAAATACTTTTCAAAGTAGGACCCCTGCTCCTCAGATTTGTCAATCAAGAGCTTAAGATGTTATGTGGCTCTGTGTTTCTCCAGGCTCTTTGTGCCCCCCCCCCCTTTTAGGATCTGTTCTTTTCAGGTATTTTGTGCTGTCCAACTAAAACAGCCTCTGTTTTTTGTTTTTTCATCCTCATCATCCCTTCCTCCTCTCTGCAGGGGTAAAAACTCCTAATGCCTTTATCACATATACCAGGTTTATCTGAGCTGGGGACCTATTTTCAGTAGTCAGAATTTATTAATTAATTCTGCAATTGGATCTTGGTTGAGCTAAGCCCTTGCTGCTAGTAAAGTCTGTTTCCTTTCCCCTTGGGTGACCAGACTGCCTTGCCCATGGGGGAGGGGTGCCAGCCTCTGCAACTTTGAGGACTTACATTCTGTGTGGGGTCTCAGCCGATCCAGCTTGTGCAGACCGGTGTGTACTGTGTGTCCGGTCACTATGTCGCCCCAGCAGTTGTTCTTTACTGTTCCTGGCTATTTACTAGCTTGTCTTGAGGACAGACTAAATTCCACGCTTCACTAAGCTGCCCTCTTGCCCTGACTCTCATCTGGAATGGCTTTTAAAAAGGGGAATTTATTAAGTTGTAAGTTTACAGCTCTAAGGCCTTGAAAATGTTCAAATTAAGGCACCAGCAAGAAGGTGCCATCAGCGAAGAAAGGCTGATGCATTTGGAACACGTCTGTCAGCTGGGAATGCAGGTGGCTGGCATCTACTGTGGTCTTTGGCTTCCAGACACCTCTCTTGGCTGGAAAGATACATGATGACCTCTGCTAGCTTTCTCTCCTGGCTTCCCCAGGGGCATTTTCTTTCTCCAAAGGTCTCTGGCTGTTTGGGCTCTCTCACCTCCATGGGCTCTGAAGCTTTTTCCAAAATGGTCCCCTCTTAAAGGACCCCTGTAAGTACGCCCACCTTGAATGGATGGGGACACATCTCCATGGAAACCACCTAATCAAAAAGTACCACCCACAATTGGGTTGGTTACATCTCCATGGAAACAATAAAAAAACTCATCCAGCAATATTGAATGAAGATTAAAGAACATGGCTTTTCTGAGGTCTTACTGGGATTTTGATTTGTATTATTTTGAATTTATAGATAAAATAGGGGAGAATTGACATTCTAACAATATTGCATCATCTACTTTATGAACATGTAATGTCTCTCTAAGTTTTTACATCTTTATTTAATTTTATCAGTTTTATAGTTTTCCACATATAGAGCCTATATATATATATATATATATATATATATATATATAGTTAGATTTAAACCTAAATTCTTCAGTGTATTAGTGCTATTTTAATTGGTATTGTTTTAAATTTCAGCTTCTTGTTATTCATTCCTGGTACGTAGGAATGGCATTTGAATTTTGTATATTGCACTTGTATTTGCAACCCTGTTAGAATTGCTTATTCATTCCCAGTCTTATTGTAGATTTTTGTATTTTCTGTCTGAACAATCATTTTGTCTACAAATGAAGATGGTTTTATTTCTTCCTTTCTGATCATATCTGTTTTTCCCCCTTGCGTTATTGTGCTAGCTAAGCCTAATACAATGTGAAATAGGAGTAGTCAGAGAGGCCATCCTTTCCTTGTTCTCCAGATCATAGGCAAAAGCATTTGGTAACTCAAGATTAAGTATGAGATGATAGCTGTGATTTTTTCATAGATAACCTTAATTAGGCTAAGAAAGTTATCTTAGTTTTTTGAGAATGGTTATCATAAATAGATGTTGAGTTCAGTTGAATGCTTTTTCTGCGTCTATTGTTATAATCATGTTTTTTATTATTTAGACTATTAATAATAGGTCAGTTACATTGATTGATTTTCAAATATTTAATCATCATTTCACCCTGGGATGAGCCCTATTTTGTCTTGATTTATTATCCTTTTTATACAGTGCTGTTTTCTGTTTGTTAATATTTTGTTGAGAGTTTTTGCACGTACATTCATTTGAAGTATTGGTCTGTAGTTTTTATGTAACATCTTTGTCTGGTTTTGGTATTAGAGTAATGCTGGCCACGTAAAATTAGATGGGAAATGTTCTCCTTTTTTGTAGGAAATTGTGTAGGATTGTTATTTCTGCCTTAACTGTTGGTAGACTTAACCAGTAAAACTGTCTGGGTCTGGAGTTTCCTTTTTTGAAGGCTTATAACTAAACCTTCATTTTATTTAAGCTTGTAAATTGATGGGCACAGAAGAATCTGTAGTAGTCTTTTTATTATCCTTTTAATATCTGTTGCATCAGTCATGGTGTCCCTTCTCATTCCTGGTGTTGATCATTTATATCTTCTCTTTCTTTCTTGATTATCTTGGCTAGAAATTTATCAATTTTAATCTTTTTCACAGTACCAACTTTTGGATTCATTGGTTTTCCTCCATCGTGTTTTCTGTTATCAGTTTCATTGATTTCTTCTCTAATTTTTATTATTTTCTTCCTTCTGTTTGCTTGAGGTTTAATTTGCTCTTCTTTTTACAGTTTCCTAGGGTAGCACAAGGGTATTGATTTTACATCTTTCTTCTTTTCTAATTTATCCATTTAAAGTGAAATCTTTCCCTCTAAGCACTCTTTTAGCTATATCCCACAAACATTGATGTATTGTACTTCCATTTATGCTTACTTGAAAATATTTTAAAATTTTCCTTTCAGCCTCCTCTTTTACCCATCCATGGATTATTTAGAAGTTTAATATCCAAATATTTGGAAGATTTTCCCCAATGTTTTTTGTTACTGATTTTAGTGTAGTTTCATTTTGGTCTGAAAATGCACTTTGTATTATTTTATTTATTTTTTGTATATTTATGGTTTGTATCAAGGCCCAGAATATGGTCTGTCTTCATGAAAGTTCCATGTGAAAGGAATTCTGCTACTGTTGGGTGGCATGTTCTCCAGATGTCAGTGTAGGTGAAGTTGGGTGACAGTGCTGTTTAGATCATCTGTATTGTTACTGATTTCTACCTAGTTGTTTTACTGAAAGATGTACATTACTGAAAGATGTACATTGAATGTTTACAGCTATAACTGTGGATTTATCTATTTCTTCTGTTACATGTATATATATAAAACACATATGTAAATATATCTGGGTTGTTTTTTTTTTGCCTCATGTACTTTGAAGCTCCAATTTTTTTTTTTTTTTTTTTTTTTTAAAGAGAGAGGGAGGAAGGGAAGGAAAGACAGAGAGAAGGAAGGAAGGGAGGAAGAAAGGGAAACATCTTTAAACATTTTCTTGTTTTATTGTATTTTGTTTGTTTGTTTTTTTTTTTTTTTTACATGGGCTGGGGCCGGGAATCGAACCGAGGTCCTCCGGCATGGCAGGCAAGCACTTTGCCCGCTGAGCCACCGCGGCCCGCCCAGAAGCTCCAATTTTTGAGGCATACATATTTAGGACTATGTCTTCTTGGAGAATTGATGACTATGAAATTCTGCTCTTTATCCTTGACAGTCTTTCTTGTTCTGAAGTATACTTAATCTGAAATTAATATTTCTCCACTACCTTTATTTTGGTTAATGTTTGCATGGTATATCCTTCTCCATTGTTTTATTTTTTTCCTTGTGTCAATCTTTATTTAGTGGGCTTCTCATAGGCCACATATAGTTTGGTCTTGCTTTTTTATCCAATCTGATAAATCTCTGTCTTTTAGCTTATATGTTTAGACCGTTCACATTTAAAGTGATTATTAATGTAGTTGATTCAGCTACCTACTTTGCTAGCTGTTTTCTGTTCTATTTATTTGTCTCATTTTTTCTTCTCTGCCTTCTCTAGTGTTAGTTGAGCATTTTTTTATTTTATCTACTCTGTTAACTCTATGAGTAAATTATGCTTTTTTATTTACTCATATATACCTCTCTTTAAAAGCTTTTTAGTGGTTGTCTTTGAATTTATAGTATATATTTTAAAATAATCTGAGTCCTTCTACCACTTCACCTGTTGTGTTAAATACCATACTATAGTATGTTCCCAATTCCTCTCTTCCTTCCCTTGGTGCCATTGTTGTCATACATTTTACTTTTAGATATGTTATAAACTCAATATATTGTTACTGTTTTTATTATAAACATTTATCTTTTAGAGCAATTAAAAATATGAAAAAAAGATTATAGTTTACTTTTGTTTATTCCTTTTCATTTATCTTCATTTTTCATTGTGTAGTCCAAGAATCTCCAGCATAAATAACTCCCTTTAATATTTCATATAAGGTTGGTTTGTTGGCAATGTCTATCTGTTTTTGTTTGGGAAGGTCTTTATTTTTTTCTTCACTTATTAGGGATATTTTTATTGGATATAGAATACTGATTTGGCTTTTTTTTTTTTCTTTTAATGCTTCATAAAGTTATGACTCCACTGTCTTCTTACTTGCAAGGTTTCTAATGGAAGTTTACCGAAGTCTTATCTTTGTTCCTCTGTCGCTAATATATGTTTGTGTGTATGCCCCCTGCTCCCTGCCTTCCGGCTGCCATCAAGATTTTCTCTATGTCTTTGTTTTTCAGCAGTGTGAGTATGATATACCCAGGTATTTTGTTTTTTTGGTGGTGGGGTCGGGTGGATTTATCCTGTTTGGTGTTCTCTGAGCTTCTTAGATCTGTAGTTTGGTGTCTTGTCTCTAATTTTAGAAAGTTCTCAGCCATTATTTCTTCAAATAGTTCTTCTGCTCCATTCTTTCTTCTCCTTCCTGATTTCAGGTTTGTGTTAGGTTATTTGATATTGTTCCACAGCTCTTGGATTCCCTATTCTGGTTTTTATTTTTCTTACTTTTTTCCTTCTTTACATTTCAGTTTGGGTAGTGTGTCTTGACCTCTCTTCAAGTTCGTTGACTCTTTCCTCAGCTTTTTTTTTTTTTATTGGCAAATCTTCACACTCATACAGTCCATATGTGGTATACAATCAGTGGCTCACAATGTCATCACATAGTTGTGTATTCATCACCATGATTATTTTTTAGAATATTTGCATCACTCCAGAAAAAGAAATAAAAAACAAAAAGAAAAAACTCATACACCGATACCCCTTACCCCTCCCTCTCATTGACCACTAGTATTTCCATCTGCCCAATTTATTTTACCCTTTATCCCCCCAATTACTTAATTATTTTTATCCTTATTTTTTACTCATCTGTCCATACCCTGGATAAAAGAAGCATCAGACACAAGGTTTTCACAGAAATACAGTCATACTGTAAAAGCGGTCTACAAGAATCAAGGCTACTGGAACACAGCTCGACAGTTTCAGTTACTTCCCTCCAGCTATTCCAGTATACCATAAACTAAAATGGGATATTTATATAATGCATAAGATTAACCTCCAGGACAACTTCTCAGCTCTGTTTGAAATCTCTCAGCTACTGAAAGTTTATTTTGTCTCATTTCTCTCTCCCTCCTGCCTTTTGGTCATTCTCAACCCCATGAGCTGGGTTCCATCTCATCCTGGGAGTTCTCCTCAGCTGTTTTAAGTCTATTGATAAGTTTATCAAAAACATTATTTATTTCTTTTTGTAATTTCTGACATTTCCATTTGATTCTTTGTTATATTGCATGTTGTCTACCTTTTCCATTAGAGCCTTTAACATATTAATCATGTTTCCATAATCTGTGTCATATATGAATCTGGCTCTGATGATTGATTTGTTTCTTCAGGTTGTGGGGTGGTTTTCCTTTCCTTTGGTATTTATCATTGAATTGTTTTGAAGACCATGTTACGTAGAACAGAAGATGCTATTTGACATGCTTGGAGAAAATCACAAGTTTCTTTTTGGTAGTCCTTAAGCTATGGTTGGAGTTTTTGTGGCTGTGGTTACCAGAGTTGACATTTGTTGTTGCTTTGGGGACCAGAGGCTTCAAATTCCTATAATGATACCTTGTTCTTATTTCCTGCCTGGCTTTAGGTTTTCCCTTTGTGATGTTTCCTGGAGAGAGTTTGTCTCTTGCAGCTCTCCTCGCTATATTTCACTGTCAATTTTATTTGAAATCTTGTTATTTTTGTTGCGGAGAGTGAGGGAGTTATGTGATATTCTAATTCAGATTTAGGCATGTCTTGGGGTGGGGTGGCCTTTATAGATTTTTCTGCCCCATCTTCAAGAGTGGAGCTAAGGTTTTTAAGCCCTTTTCCCCCTAAAGATTAAGGTTCTTGTTATTTTGGTGAGGTAGTTAAAATGGATATGTGTGGAAAATGGTGACAGCCTTTCCACCCTTTCCCTAACTGTACTTCCCTAACTGTTGTCAGATTATAGGCTTTGATAAATTTCTCCCTGTAGATTAAGCCTTTTGTTCCTTAAGGGAGATAGGGAAAATGGTCTGAGGTGATTTGTCATTGGGTACTTTTCCCCTCCCCAAGCCGACACCAGAGTTGGGAGGCAGGGATGAGGTATTTTCTCCAGATTCTCCCTGTTGCCTTTTACTAGGCTTTCTGGAAGAAAAAGTCTGTAAGAGGGTGGAAACTCTCCTATGACTGCAACCCCTAGGGACTTCACACTCCTGCTAGTCTACATTCGGGCTTTCACAGTTCCTCAACGTTTCTGCTTTACTCTTCCTACTTGCATACTTTAAGAGAGAAAGATTTCCTTTCCTCAAGTTTTAAGTTCCTGTCTAGCCTCAGCTGTTGCTGTACCCATGCTGGATTACCAAGAAACAGGCAGGAGAAAAAAATTGATTTCTCCCACACTAGCTTCCTGAATTTTAGGAATCCACGTTGTGATCAGAGAATATAATCTGTTCATTTCAGTCCGTTTAGAGTTATTGAGGCTTGCCTTAGGGCTCACCATATGGTCAGTGATCTCTTTGTGTTTGAAAGATATTTATTCTGCAGTTATGGGTACAGTGTTATGTAAATGTCTGTTAGGTCCAATTTGTTAGTCATGCTGTTCAAATTTACATTTTTACTTTTTTTTCTTTGTCATTTGTTCTAACAGCAACAGTGAAAGCTGTTAAAAAGCTCCCTATTATAATGCATTTTTGCATTTCTTGTTATGCTGCTAAATTTTGCTTTGCTTTATATTGTTTGAGGCTATATTATTTCATGCATACAAATTTAAAATTTTATATTTTTTTGATGAATTGATCCCTTTATAATATCAAGTATAACTGTTTAATGCTTTCCTTCGGCCTTGAATGCTATTAACAGAGCAGCTTTCTTTTAGCTTGTTTGTATTACCTTTCCCCTTCTTTTCTCTTTTTTTTTGCTTGGGCAGGCACCGGGAATCGAACCGGGTCTCCAGCACAGCAGGCGAGAACTCTACCTGTTGAGCCACTGTGGCCTGCCCTTTTCCCTTCTTTTTACTTTTAACTATTCTCTGCCTTCATATTTTCAGTGTGATTCTTGTAAGCTCCATATTACCTGGGTTTCATTTTTTATTTAGTAAAATAAATTTTTTCTTTTAAATGGAATAATTGGTCTGATTACATTTAATGTAATTACTCATGTGTTTGGATTTACATTCAACATTTTGCTTTTGCTTTTTCTGTGTTATGCTTATTTTGTGATCTTGCTTTCTCTCCCTTTTTGGGGGGATTTATTTGGGTATTTTAATTTGTTTTTATTCCCTTCTATTAGCATAGTAGTTACATATTCTTAATATTTGTTTAATGTTTGTCTAGAGAGTATAACATGTATTTTGTTTCTTTTTTAAATGTGCAAGTTTAATTTGTCGATAGGTAGTATAGTCATAAGGTCAAAAGTTTACTATGTAATGTAAAGTGAATCCTCTTGCACATCTGCCTACCAGTTACCCACTTCTCCCGGTCACCCAGTTACCTACCAGTCATTCATTTCCAGATATATTCATTCTTCTAAAAATAGTAGCATACTGTACGCGTGGTTCTACCCTTTACTTTTTATATAAATCAGTACAAAAGTTTTTTTACTTATCACTCTGTAGTAGGTTATGTGGTTCTTTTACCCTCTTTTTGGACAGTGCAGAAACCTTAGAACTCTGTAACTCTAAATATATGCTCTTATTGTGCATTTTCATTTTCTATACTTTCAAAACCCCACAACACATAATATTACTTTAATATAGTCAGTTCTCTTTTTAATTACTGGTCATTCCTTGCTGTTTTATGGAAAAAGAAATAGTGTCTCTCTGGTGTTAGGATATGGAGTAAGGCTGGTTCATCCAGATAATTATTTAGGAAAAATTAAGCATTTGTTAGTAGATTGAAAAGCCTCTGCCATCACAAAAACTACAAGAAGCAGTAAGAAAACTGGTTGAATGTTATTTTTATTATAAGTGTAAAGAAAGAATTGTTGCTAGCATGAAAATATGGCCATGAATCAGAAACAATGGTCATAATAAGATATTTACTAAGAACTTTAGGAAGAGGATTTCAAAGGGATCAGAGGAAAAATAGATAAGCCTTTTTGGGCAGTAAAAATAAATTTTTCCATTTTACAATGGTTTAAATGAGGTTTAAGAGAAAGGGAAAGATGAAATTATATTACGCCGGGTGGGGCTGAAAAGAGAGAGAGAAACATCCAAGAAAACAAAAATAACAGTATATTGTCTACTGGACTCTTTTAGGTCCAGAGGGAAAAGGGACATCTTACCAAGACTGAATATAAGGAAGTAGCTTTCACACAGAGTATAGAGGGAGGGGAGGCACATGAAATTTGCTAAAAGCATCAGAAGTCTTTTAAGCTAAATTACGTGTACATGACATTTTATTGTTGTTGAAATAAGATGCAGAAGGATGAACTGGATGGTTATACTCGTAAGTAAAAATCCAGTTGATAACCATGAAGTATCAATGCCTATACCAAGATCTGTTTATTAGATGCTTTTTTAGCATTTCTCAAGGTGATCTGAGGAATTCTTTAGTACTTTTTTGAAATTCATTCCTTTCAATTTACCTTGTTATGACTTATTCCCAACCACATCTCTGGTCTCAGCTCTTATCACCTTTTTTTCAAGAGGATTCCAAGTCCCTTAAATAATCTCTTAGCTTCTAGTCTTTACTTCTTCCAGTGCATTTTACATACCCACAAGGCCCTATCTAGTCTTAATTCCCCTACTCAGAAATGTGTATCTGCCAGTACAGTATATGGCCTCTTTACTAGCCCGTGAATATGTAGTGTTTACTCTTCTTTCTGACTGGAAATCTTGGCCCCCATCTTTCTTTTCATTTATTCATCTTCTCATCCTCCAAGGCTCAGTTAAAGCCTCTTCAGTTTTCCTCAAACAAATCCAATCCTAATCGATCTTCTGATGGTAACTGCAGATTTCCTCACTCATTTTATCATTGTTCTGTTTTGTACTGTTTTCCTAAATTTCAAGTAGGTAGATCTTTTTTTTCCATCTTAGATTATGAGTTGTTCAAGGGCTTTACTGTTTAACACTGGGCACCTACCAGATTCTCAAAAAATACTCACCTAATTAAATTGTTTCCATAGTAATTGCCATCAGAAGCTAATTTTCCAGGAAATATGAATTTCAGTGCAACTTGGTTTTCAGTTGTACCTGATAGATATGGTTTTTGGAGTGCCCCTGAATATGAAATTGCAGATAGAAAATTAGAACCTACTTGAAAAATATTTGCTTATAAAATTGTTGTTTTCTTGTATTTGTATTTCATGCTATCTTAAGATTAAAAATAATGGAATGTCCATTCCTAATTCTGTATCATATATTCATTGCTACTTATGACGTGTGCCACTTAACCTTTTTAAAGTGCTGACAAGTTAATGTTCTTTTCTCCAAAGTATTCTTTCCTTGATTACAGTTTTTCTTCATAACATTTGTTAAAATTTAGAAAATACTGAAAACTACTAGGAAAAAATTACTTTTATCTTACCAAGCATTTGTTGTGTATTCTTTCAGTGTTTTTCTAGTTATCTGTAAGAGGTAAGTTACCACTCTCTAAGTTTCTTCCATTTTAATTCTTAATATTTGCTTTTCAGCTTCTCCTACAAGGACCCCTGTACATCTTAGAAGTATTTGAGGAAGAGTGATGAAGGCAAGTACCCAGTTCTTTATAGTTAGTGAAATTAACTTGGCTCATGACTAGACGAATAGCTTTGGTCACCACATCTATCAAAAAAAATTTTAAGCGTATTTTTTCCACTTATTACTGATATTAATACAGGGCAACTTTTTTCCTGTGTGTGAACTAATGGTATATTATGTCTTTGATGAAACTGTAGTAGATAATTAATTGTTGAAAATTCTGAGACTGTAACAAAATTAGCTGAAATGCCTGGTCTGTAGGTGGCTTCTTTTTTTATCCCCTCCTCCCTTTCACTCTTTCTCCCCCTTTTCCCTTTCTCCTATGTGTGCTTTCTTCCTTCCCCTTTTCTCCAGTTCTTCAGCTTTACATATAAGAAATTTACTTTTCAGAGAAGGTGACTAAATAAAAGAGAAGCCAACATTTCCTTTTTACTAAAGCACTTTTGGCTTGCAGTTGAACTTATTTGTGTTAAACCAGTAATCTTAATATAGTTATTTGGAGTTTTTTTTAATAAATGGAGCGACAGTTATTATTTATTTGAAATTTATTGTCTGAAGAAGAAAATAGCATAGTCCTGAAAAAAACTTTTGACATCATTGAATTATTTTAGTGTTTGCCTTCTTAACTGTTAGCAATTTTATACTGTTAATTATTACATCATTCCTGTTTTTGGTATTTTGGGAACGGCATTTGACCTTCCATAATATTTAACATATATTGAAAAGTAGCCTTAAAGATTTCCTTTCAATGTATAGAAATTTTTAGTAAATTTCAAAATTTTGGCTATTTTTCTTGTTTGTGCTGATATCACACCAATAATCTAGATGATAGCTACAGGTATTTAAGTGCCAGGATACATTTTATAGGTAATATGTAGGTAGATTGTTTTCAGAATTTTTATGTTACAATCTTATGCTTAAAGGTCAGTGTAGCTTTTATTTTTTTTTTTTTTTTAGGGCTTCATGCTTGGTGAGTATATAGTAGCTAGTATGATTAAGGGATGTCTTGTTTTTGGAAATTCTGGAGTTCATTATTATTCTGTTACTTGAGTTTTACAACTATGAAGACATCCTTTGCAAACCTTGTCCTGGAAATTGATACCCTATTTCTAGTTTTTTTCTAGGAATGCTCGCATTTCCTTGTAATCAGTCATCATGGAGGATTATTTGAAAATAAGTGATGAGAAATGCTAGTGAAATATCAATGAAGCTAACTACTAACATTTTAAGTGTATGATATTCTCCATTTTAAAAATGAGCAAACAGAAGCCACTTGATTTTCTTTTTCAATGCTTGAAGAAACAGATTTGCTGAGTAATAAATTCCTAATATCTTTGTAGTAATAGATCAAGTAGATTATTAACTAACCTTGACACCATTCCTTTATTCATGTTATCTTTTAATCTCATGGGATAAATTTTCGTTCCAACAGCAACAACACAGATCATATTATTCAGTAATACAGTACAAATAAGGAAGAAACAAACCCCTTCTTCACTATCACCCTGATGTTTTTACATCCTCTCATCTTCTCAGGGTCTAAATAGCCCAGTGCTGCAAGAGATCAGTTGATATACACTATTACTGGATTATCTTGATTACATAGCCCCTTTTCTCTGAGGAGCTCAGTGCTTTGCATAGTGGAAATAATTCAGTAACTGCTAGTATGCTAGACAGATTCATGAGGGAAGATAAGGATAATTAAATATATATGCGATAGGCAAAAGTTTTACCCTCATGGAGTCTCAGAAATTCTCCAATAGAGACCAAGGCAGTCATTAATAAAGATTAAGGGTTTCTTTCTTGGTTCTCCCAAAGGAAAAGAGAAAAACAAAACAAAAGCAATGCACAAATCAAAAAAAGGGAAAGAAACCACAGTGGATGGCAAGATTTCAGTGGGACCACAAAGGATTTGGGAGAAAGACAGTGAAATTTTCCATTCTTGGGGCTGCTCCTCACTTGCCTAGTTTGGAAACAAAGAATTCAGAAAGTAGAAAGGTAGTATTGAGAGACAGATATCTCTAACTCTGTTTCTTTGTTTATGTTCTTGAGTTATGAAGAAGCCAGGACATGGAGAAATAGGCATGAAAAAATGTGGACAGCAGTGCCATGATGCCAAGAACTGTGTGTTCATGAAATAGGGTAAAAAGGTCTTCTGAGAGTAGTCAGCAGGAAACAAATTAATTGATTCGCATTCCTGTTCCTTTTAACTCTGTAGCCTTGAACTGAACAGTGAACTCATATGCAGCAAATTTATGGCCTCACGGTTGTTACTTGGTGGCAAGGAGTCCTGTATCACTAGAATATAAGCACCATAATGTTTTTTTGATAGTGACTTGGGTTGTTCAAGGTATTTGGCAGTATAGGGATTTTTAAAGCCTACCAAACAAAAAGTTGAGGAAGAATATAAACGTAATGAACCACCTACACAATGTTTTGTCCCTTCTAGCAACTTCTGTACATTAATACAATTTGATTTGATATATTTGCAGAAATGCAAATAAAAAATTAATGCTTTCCTTTATAAAAAAATCTCACCCCATACCATCCCCTCTGTCTCTTCTTTACATGTGATCTCGATAATCATGGCAATTGGGCTACCCTTATATCTCTTAGTTTCATCTTCCTTTAAATTTTCTACATTTATTACTGCTTTGTGGTTGTTATTTGACCCTTCTTTTTCCATATTCTTCCATCATGCCCAGTTACTATGTTATTTCTCTGCTTTTGTGTTTGTGTGGATATATGGGAAGCTTCTGTTAGAGATGACACTACTGAGAGAAAGGGATTTCTGTGAATCCTCCTTCTTGATAGTTGGTACTGAATGACTCTAGTTTCTCTGAAAATTGATTTGTCTGGTCACTCATGGTACCAGAAAGGTCATTTCTGCTTCAGCAGAGAATTCAATTTTATTTCCCTTGTCTTCTCAAAAAAATCAAACCTGTTACTTCTAGTTACCAGTGAACTTGATGAATATGAATGGTAACAAGAAATACTTGCTTTCCATTAAAATACACATATAGTTAGGTCAGTATATCTACTTCTCACTATTATACTTTGAATTTACTTTTCCAGGTTTCAGCATATATATAATTAACAGTAGTTATGAATGAGAAGTATTAAATTGTCTCACTTAAGCTGAACGTATTGATGGTCTATTCTCTCTTTATTTCCCAAGCAGTGGCTGTTCTGTCACTTGCTGTTAGGTGTCCACTTCAAGATGGCTCCTCTAGTATTTAATTATTCATGTTATAACTTGTAGAGTGTTATTTTTTTAACACTGCAGTTTTCATTCCCTGTGTACTTGTTCCCTATTCTAGGAAAGCATCATTACCTAGTATTCTAGAAAAATGTATTTTAATCTTTTGATTAAAGATTGCTTAATGATAATATCTGCTTGTTTGGCTAGCAGCATGTTTTTCTTTGTTTTAACAATGGAGTTTTTGCATGAATTTATAATATAAAGTTCTTTTTTTTTTTTTTTAAACATAGCTAGGCATGAAGCCTCCGTCTCACAGCTGCACGTGTAGTCACTGTTGAAGCAAAGCAAATGCCTTCCTAATTTGACAGTCTTGGTGTGTTTAATCGCTTTGAGTTTGCAAATAAGTATATTAAATCTACTGATGGAGCCTTCAGGGAGTGAACAGTTATATGAGGACCCTGATCCTGGAGGCAAACCCCAAGATGCAGAGGCCAGAAAGCAGACAGAATCCGAACAAAAGTTGTCTAAAATGACCCACAATGCATTGGAGAACATTAATGTGATTGGCCAAGGCCTGAAGCATCTCTTTCAGCATCAGCGCAGGAGGTCATCAGTGTCTCCACATGATGTACAGCAAATCCAGGCAGAGCCAGAACCTGAAATGGATTTGGAAAGCCAGAATGCATGTGCTGAGATTGATGGTGTCTCCACCCACCCCACAGCTCTGAATCGAGTTCTGCAGCAGATCCGAGTGCCACCCAAGATGAAGAGAGGGACCAGCTTGCATAGCAGGCGGGGCAAGCCAGAAGCCCCAAAGGGAAGTCCCCAAATCAATAGGAGATCTGGCCAGGAGATGGCAGCTGTTATGCAGTCAGGCCGGCCCAGGTCTTCATCCACTACAGATGCTCCTACCAGCTCAGCTATGATGGAAATTGCTTGTGCTGCTGCTGCATGTGTGCCAGGAGAGGAGGCAGCTACAGAGCGGGTAAGCCTTTGGGTTTTCTTTTTCTGCTAATCTACTGTTCTCTGTATCTAGGAATCTCCAATATTTTCTTTAGGTACTTGAAAGGAGATATCTCAGCAGGTACCTCAAAGTTGTGGTAAAAGATAGTTTCCCCTTTTGTAACTAAATGGAATGAATAGTAGTAATAATTCTAGGTAATGAATAATTGCTTATTCCTGTTTTGTTTCTAACATATTGCTATATTTTGTTCTACTCTTTTGCTAATATTTAAGTTTGCTTTTTGTACTCTTTATGTACTAAAATTCTCAGATTTTGGTAGAGGAACAAAGAAGTTTTTGTTATTGTTATTTTTATTTCTGTTTTACATGTGGAAATGGCTTTCTTACCTTAATGAAAATGGTGAGCAAAATTCTATAATCTGTTTTATCTATGCTTATCATGGGGATATACTAAATTGCGTATAATTTTCATACATACTACATCATCAGCATTCAGTATAGCTTTTGCTTTTCATACTAGAGCATCAACAGTATTATAATTTGCTATTAATGAACACTTTTTAAGAACTCTATCTGCATGGGAGAACTAGGGGAAAGTCCTCCCATATAACTCTTGCTTTACCTCTCAGTTTTGGTTGAGACCTGGGCAAACTGAAAAGTCCGTGCCCTGTTTCATGCCCTGTCTCAAGGGGCCACATCTTCCCAGCTTTAGCTTATTGTTTTAATAGAGGATTGTGGGCCCAGTCATGTTAGAGCTTCTGATTTTTCAAGAAAAACTGGAAATTTAGATGAAAGATAATCGTGATATTTTACAGGTTTTGTAAGTTAAACAGAACACATTTGTGGACCAGGTCTGGCCTTGTAAGTCACCATCTAGCTATTGTTCTGCTTTACTTTTATTTATTCCCTAAGGCTTTTATGATCATTGAATCACTTTTGTTCTTTGTCAGCTTCTGGCATAGTTAAGTTTATTTAATTAGATATTAACTTGCCTAGAAATGTAAATATTGAATCTCTAGTACCTCTAAACCTTCTTAAATTTGACATTAAGGACAAACTATTAATGCACAGTAAATCACTCTAAGAAATTAAATCTGTCAGAATAGTGATGTAAATTAAAATTTTTAAAGTCTAAATGTGTGAAAGTAACATATATTATGTGCACAGCAGTTTTCTTTGAAGGCGATAAGTTTTTTATTTGCTTCTTTAAAATCCTGGGTTATATTCCTTTTGTGAAGTCTAACAGTGAGAAAGTAGCATATATTATATGCACAACAGTTTTCTTTGAAGGCGATAAGTTTTTTGTTTCTTATAAGTCTTGAGTTATATTCCCTTTGTGAAGAATACATTGCTAGATCCTAAGTACTGTAGTTGCCTTCATAATTGGGATCAAATATTCAGTTACTCATAAAGTTAGTTAAAGTAGATTATCAAGAAGTGATATGTTTTGAATATACTTCGAATATTTTTTTAAAACTTAAAACCAAGACCTTACATTTTTAAAAATATAAATATGGATATACTGATTAGAATTCTGAGCCTTTCTTACATAAATTACACTCACATTGCATGGACTGTAATTTATAGTTTTAATTTCTATAAAGTAGAGTAATAATCTGTTGTCACTATGAAGCAGTATGAAGCAAAATCTTTGATTTTAATACTCTCTTGAAATACCTTACCCACTTTAATTTTTTTTGAACAATTTGCTTTTATTGACTCTTTCTAGAGCACTTTACTTGGTTTTCATAGAAACAACAATCCCTTTTATACTGGTTATGACTGACTTGTTATTTGGTATTTAGTTAAATTATGCAATTATAATTGGCATAACTAATAAACTGGTGTGAGAGCAAGAATTATGTGTAAATACTAGCCAGGAGCCTTGATTATGTCTTTCAGGGAAAATGGAGGGTGTACAATAATATATAACACATAGGTTAAGTGACGATTAGTCTGGAGAGCTTCCACTTTGCCTTATCTTAGTATTTGAGATGGTTTCAAATTCTAAATATTGGCCCTCCTCTTTTTGTGTGTGTGTGTGTATACGCACACGCATACACACACATCTTTCTAAACTAAAAATTCTGCTGATGAATATGTTTTAGTGATAAATGTTTATGTGCATTGATATTTCTGTCCTGCGTAAGTTAATGGCATTCTTGTAGACTTGTGCACAAACACAGCCTTAAGACAGAATGTTCTGTTGATTTTTCAGTGTATTCATGTTGAAAGCCACCTGCTTTTGCCTTAGCCATCTGCCACATAACCAGTCCAGTTTTTAAAGGAGATTCTTGACATTTAAGCTAGGTTCCTTTTTTGTTTAAATTCAGATTTGGTAAATATTTGTTTGTGCCTATTATGTGCAAAGCATGGCTTTGACCTAAAGATGGAAATGTTGAACATGGGGATTTTATCTTCCCTCTCTTTTCAGATTTGCTGACTTGAGTCTTTTTCCCACAGAAAATCTTATTAACACATCCAGTCTGCTATAATATTTGTGATGTAAATTTTTCATCTCTCAAAGGAAATATATATATATAATTAGTAAATGTAAGCCATATATACTTTGTTACATCATTTAAAGGATCTTAGAATTCAATTGACAGTTTAAGCAAAATATTTTGAATTTGAAAGAAACCTTTGTTCGGTGAAAAAGACTGAAAAACAAGAAAAACATTTACAACTGCCATTATTTTGATGTTTTTGTAATATGTTATTTACATATGAAAAATATATAGAAGAATTTACATGTATCTTTAAAATCAATCTTATTAAATGAACAATATTGTAGTCCTTTTTGATTAAAATACTATTGAGGGTATTTTCCCATATCTATTCATATTCTTTAAGTATAGGTTTTTACTGATGCATAGTATTACAACAGATGACTGCAATAATTTGTGTTAACATTTTTATATATTGAGTGGGATAATATGAAAGTATTTAAATTTCTATTATAATTTATTTTACCTTAAAAGTATACTTTTAAAAAAATTGAGAGATACTTAGGAGTCCCTGGTGGTATCTAGTGCTAGTGATGATAATGAGAGCTAACATTTATTGTATGTTTATTATGTGGCAGGCACTGTTTTAAAACCCTTTATGTTTTTTTTCATTAATTGTAATGTAGCCATATCTTGAATGTATTTTCTCCTTTTTACAGATGAGATAGCAGAGGCATAGGCAAGTTAAGTGTGCCCATGGCTTCACAATTAATATACTTTACGACGAAAGTGTTTAAGAACTGAACTTGTTACTCTAGGCTGTTCATTTTTTTATTAGATATTTTTTAGTAAATACTGTGGGTCAGGCACTATCTGACTTCCAAGACTGCTTTTATCCAATATTCCATACTGTCCCTGCATTCTTACATATTGGACATTGATCTACGTAATTGAGAGATATAAAAAAAAGTACAGTGACTTAATGGGCTTTTCTTTCTGTAGTTTAAAATGTTTATGTCTTTTGTATTTTATATTAGGATAGAAACATTCAGCTAATGACATTTGATTTATGAAAGTTCAGGGTTAGTATTTTTATAGAAGATAGTCTTTTTCAGATGCCTTTGTAACATTAAAAATGGCTACATCATGAGATTGTTCATCTCATACTTACAGTTTACCTGTGAAGTTCTCCAGGTTATCCCTGAAAAAGTTATGATCCTAGAATCATAGTCGAGTTGGAGATATGGCAAAAATATAAGGCAGTGTCTATATGGTAACTGGTACTGAAAAGTTGAAAAGAAAAAACTCATTTTAAGTTCAAGTGAATAAAAAGCTTAGAGAAGGGAGGTGGATGTTTCTAGTTGGGTCTATTTTTTTTTTTCCTATTTTTTTCTAGGGTCTTGTAAGAGAAACAGGATTTAAATAGATATGTGAGTACATTGGGGTGGGAGAAGGGCTATTTCAGGTAGGGGAATGACTGTGAGCAAGGAAAATAAAACTTACTGGTGGGATAGTATGATGCTTATTAGTTCTGTTTCCCTAGAAAACCCTGACTAATACAGTAGCTACTGTAACTTACTTAGAGTGGCCAAATAAACATGCGTGTTAGCTCCCTCAGATACTTTTTGGAATGAGGTAGGGTATAAATTTGTCTCTCCCTTTCATTTTGTCATCCATTCAACATATTTGATCAAACTTATGAGTGCCTGTTGTATGCAATACATTCTGGAAAATGCTATGGTGAATATAAAGTTCCATAACTTGATCACAACTCTTAAGCAGTCTGAGAGATGACAGTAGTTTGTATCAAGAAAATGACAGTGAAAGTGAAGAGGAGAGAATGACATAAAGGCAGAAATTGTGTTTTATTTATATTTGAATTTCTCATGTCTAATGCTTATGCCCTTAGCTTGTTTGTCCACGACTAATGAGCAATTAGCAAATAGATATAGGGGAGCAAGGGTTGAAGTGTGGAAGTTGGGAGACTAGGAGTCTGCTGTAGATGCTAGGCAAGAAATTATCGTGGCTGAAACCAGGGCATTAGCCTTAAACAGAGCCTTTAGGTGAGCAGTTGGAGAGATAAAAGCAAGAGAAATAACTATAAACAGGTTGAAAGATTATGAAGGTCTTAATTATGAAAGATTATGAAGGAAAGGGGCAGTTCATTAGCAGTATCTGACACCAAGAAAGGGGGTCTCTTTGAAGAGAAGGATAATGAAGCTTGATACAGATTTTATACAAAAGCATAAAGCATCTTAGAAAAACTACTGAATTATTACAACAGGAGGCATGATGAAAAAATGCACCTTCAAGAGATGGCTATTGAATACGTATTTTCCTGACAGATTAAAGAGAGACCATGATTTGAAGGAACGGTAAGATCCATAGTGACTGAGAGATTAAGTATACATTTCATAGTAAACTGAGATTGAGTAAATGTTTTGAAATTTCAATGTAATATACAAATGTGTAACAGTATTAGGATAGTGTTAGTGTTTAAAGATAAAGTAATAATATCAAGGGGAGAAAGGGACAATAGAATTAGGCCTGCAGATTCGGAATAGTTTCACTTGGTTTGGTTCCTTCGAGTTTTTGCATATAATTGTTTTATGGTTAGTCAGATTTTTAACCTCTAAGATTATTTGTGACATCATGAAGTCATATTTTCACCCTCAAGTGCAAGAGTGGAAAAATGATTGTTTCATTAAAATTTGAGTATAATAGAATACAGTTAAAAAAAAAAAAGAGTTCTGATCCTAGATTTGCCATTTACTAGCTGAATGTCTTTAGGCAATTCACTTAACTATCTGATCTTCTGTCAGTTATGTTCTTTGATTCTATGATGTATAGATATCAGTGGAATCTGAAAAATTGTACAGATAGAAGGGTAAACTTGTTTAAGTGTAATGAAAGCTTTAATGGTGATATCTCCTTTTTCACGCTCTTTTATATCCTTTATAGAAAACAGTGGAATCAGAAATGTTAATCTCCAATGTTTGTTAGTTTGTTCATGCATTTTATATTTTTTTAACTTTTTTTAATTGTATAATGTAACATATATACAAAGCAAAGAAAGAAAAAATAAATAATTTTCAAAACACTCCTCAACAAGTAGTTATAGGACAGATCCCAGAGTTTGTCATGGGCCACCATACCATCATCTCAGATTTTTCCTTCTAGTCTAGCTACCCTAAAACATTGGAGGCTAGAAGAAGCATATATATTTTTTATCATCATTTTTTTTCTTTTTTGTGAAAAATAACATATGTACAAAAAAGCAATAAATTTCAAAGCATAACAATTAGTTGTAGAACAGATTTCAGAGTTTTGCAGGGGCCACAACTCCACAACTTTTAGCTAAAAAAGCTGTAGCTGCTTTAAGATACTGGAGACCAAAGAAGTTTCAGTACAGTGACTCAGCAATCATACTCGTTTGTTAAACCCCACCTTCTCTGTACAACTTCACCATCACCTTTGATCCTTCTTGCACTCTTCAGGGGCATTTGGGCTATGCCCATTCTAACTTTTTCATGTTGGGAGGACTATCAGTAAAAAGGGGTAGAAAGAAGGAACTAAGTTCCAGAATCCATCTGCCAGTACTTTTTGATTATCTGCTCAACACATTCTGGAATATATCCAGGCATTACACTAAACTATAGAGGATCAAAGGCCCTCATTTTTATTCTGGGCTCCTTGTGCGTCATCTTTTTAAATGAGCCATTTGGACAGGTTGAGCCAGACCATGTACCATAGAAAACTTAGACTCTGGACAAAATAAATCCCGCTTCCCCTGGTCTCAAAGAGTAGGTGAGGCTTTAAAATATAGACAATGTCTTCCTTACTTCTGTGTTCTGAATTACCTTAATTCTGACCTGATTGGCTTTATTTTTATCTCTGCATACCAGGTTATACATATATAAGAACAGTCTCTCAAAATCCAGAAATAATAATTACGACTCTGGTCTTAATCCATTCTGCCAATTTGTATCTTTTAATTGGTAAGTTTAATTCATTAACATTCAGAGTTATTACTGAAAAGGCATTTCTTGAATCCACCATCTTATCCTTTGTATTTTGTTTGTCAGACCTATGCTTTTACCACTTTCTCTTTTTATCCTTTAAGTTACCCTTACTGGTACTCTTCAATTCTGTGCCCTCCTCCAGACCTTCTCCTTTTTTTTTTTTCCAGCAGTTAGAACTCCCTTTAGTGTTTCTTGTAGAACTGATCTCTTGTTGACAGATTCTTTCAGGATTTGTTTGTCTGTGAAAATTGTAATCTCTCCATCAGTTTTGAAGGACAGTTTGGCTGGGTACAGAATTCTTGGCTGGAAGTCTTTCTCTTTCAGAATCTTAAATATGTCATACCACTGCCTTCTCGCCTCCATAGTGCTGATTGAGTAGTCTAAATTTATGTGGTTTCCCATGTATGTGGTAGGTTGTTTTTCTTTTGCTGCTTTCAAGGTTTTCAGCTTCTTTTCAACATTTGACAGGCTGATTAGTATGTGTCTTGGGGAAGGCATATTTAGATTTATTCTATTTGGAGGTCATTGGGCTTATTTGATTTGCATATTCATGTCTTTATAAGGGTGGGGAAGCTTTCTCCCATTATATTGTCCACTAATCTTCCTAGCCCTTTTCTCTTCTCATCTCCTTCTGGAACACCGATGATTCTTATATTTGTGTGCTTTGTTTTGTCCATCGTTTCCAGATCCAGTTCAAATTTTTCTACCTTTTTTACCGTTTGCTGTTTTGAGTGTTAAAAATCAGTTGTCCTGTCTTCTAGTTGGCTTATTCTTTCTTCTGCCTCTTCAAATTTGCTGTTGTGTATCTCGAGTATGTTTTTTATTTGGTCTGCGACATCTTTAATCTCTGTGATATTTGCTATTTTTCTATTTATTCTTTCAAATTCCTCTTTATGCTCTTCTAGTGTCTTCTTAATCACCTTTATGTCATTAGCCATCCCATTAATTTTATTTAGTAGAGTTTTTTTTTTTTTTAAATGGTCAGAACATTTAATAGACATTCACTAAGGTGTTCACAAATGGCTAATAAGCATAGGAAAATATGCTGAACTTGATTAGGCATTAGAGAATTACAAATTTAAACCAAAATGAGATAACAGTACCCCACTATAATGGCGCTAATTCGTTCCATAAGAAGTTAAGTATAGGATTGCCATCTGATCCTGCAGTCTTGCTACTAGTTATATACTCAGAAGAACTGAAAGCAGGGACACAAATAGGCACCCGCACACCGATGTCCACGGACGCACCATTCACAACTGCCAATGGATAGAGGCCCACGAGCCCACTGACTGTGGGGTATACATACAATGGGACACTGTGGGGCCACAGAAAGGAATGAAGTTGTGAGGCACTCAGTGAGATGAATGAGCCTTGAGGACATCATGCGAGTGAAATGAGCCAGAAACAAAAGGACAAACACTGCATGGTCTAATATGAACTAACTGTCATGAGCAAACTATAAGAATTAAATTCAAGAGCATAGGTGACCAGGAGATAGAAAGTGGACAGAGATTGGGCAACCAGTGATCAAGGAGTACAGAATGTTCAGTAAGGTTCACTGTCCTGTTGCACAGTCTGTATCCCTTCAGCTCCAATTACCTGTTATCTTACCCTGTTTCCAACTCCTGCTGGTCTCTGTTACCAATGATATATTCCAAGCTGATTCTCGAATGTCAGTTCACATCAGTGGGACCATACAGTATTTGTCCTCCAGTCCCCGGCTAGACTCACTCAGCATAATGTTCCCCAGATCCATCCATGTTATTACATGCTTCATAAGTTTAGTCTGTCTTAAAGCTGCATAATATTCCATCGTAGGTATACGCCACAGTTTGTTTAGCCACTTGTCTGTTGATGGACATTTTGGCTGTTTCCATCTCTTTGCAATTGTAGATAATGCTGCCACAAACACCGGTGTGCAAATGTCCGTCCGTGTCCCTGCCCTCAAGTCCCCCGAGTAGATACCCAGCAGTGGTATTGCTGGGTCGTAATCCATTCTGCCATTCTATGTCTTTTGATTGGGAAATTCAGTCCATTAACTTTTAGTGTTATTACTGTTTGGATAATATTTTCCTCTACCATTTTGGCTTTTGTATTATATATATCATAACTGATTTTCCTTCTTTCTACACTTTACTCCATACATCTCTCTTCTGTATTTTCATATCTGACTCTAGTGCTCCCTTTAGTATTTCTTGCAGAGCTGGTCTCTTGGTCACAAATTCTCTCAGTGACTTTTTGTCTATAAATGTTTTAATTTCTCCTTCATTTTTGAAGGACAATTTTGCTGGATATAGGAGTCTTGGTTGGCAGTTTTTCTCTTTTAGTAATTTAAATATATCATCCCACTGTCTTCTAGCTTCCATGGTTTCTGCTGAGAAATCTACACATAGTCTTATTGGGTTTCCCTTGTATGTGACAGATTGTTTTTCTCTTGCTGCTTTCAAGATCCTCTCTTTCTCTTTGACCTCTGACATTCTAACTAGTAAGTGTCTTGGAGAACGCCTATTTGGGTCTATTCTCTTTGGGGTGCGCTGCACTTCTTGGATCTGTAATTTTAGGTCTTTCATAAGAGTTGGGAAGTTTTCAGTGATAATTTCTTCCATTAGTTTTTCTCCTCCTTTTCCCTTCTCTTCTCCTTCTGGGACACCCACAACACGTATATTTGTGCGCTTCATATTGTCATTCAGTTCCCTGATCCCCTGCTCAAGTTTTTCCATTCTTTTCCCTATAGTTTCTGTTTCTTTTTGGGATTCAGATGTTCCATCCTCCAGTTCACTAATTGTAGCTTCTGTCTCTTTCGATCTACCATTGTAGGTATCCATTGTTTTTTCCATTTTTTCTTCTTTGTCCTTCACTCCCATAAGTTCTGTGATTTGTTTTTTCAGATTTTCTATTTCTTCTTTTTGTTCAGCCCATGTCTTCTTCATGTCCTCCCTCAATTTATTGATTTGGTTTTTGAAGAGTTTTTCCATTTCTGTTCGTATATTCAGCATTAGTTGTCTCAGCTCCTGTATCTCATTTGAACTATTGGTTTGTTCCTTTGACTGGGCCATATCTTCAATTTTCCGAGCGTCATCCATTATTTTCTGCTGGTGTGTGGGCATTTGATCAGATTTCCCTGGGTGTGGGACCCGGCTGGTTGAAAGGTTTTTCTGTGAAATCTCTGGGCTCTGTTTTTCTTTTCCTGCCCAGTAGGTGGCGCTCGTGGCACTCGTCTGTCTGTGGGGCCCACCAGTAAAAGATGCTGTGGCTCCTTTAACTTGCCAATCCGAATCTTGCAGTCGGCCCGGGAAACCGCGTGGAGGGGGGGGTCGCCGGCCGCGGCTTGGGGGAATCCCAGTCCAAATTGCCCAGCTGGCCCGAGACGCCAAGCGTGGTGGGAGGGCCCCGCTATCCAACGTTCCCAGTCAGACCGGGGAGCCACGTGCGTGGAGGGGACCCCAGTCGCCAGCCGCCCTGGCCAGGAAAACGCGTGCCCCTCGGGTATCTCACTGCAGCGGATTCTCCCTGCCCTTTCAGCCCTTCCAGAATGGGGTATGCTGTCTTTTTGGTCTCTGTCGTGGCTCCGGGAGCTGTTTCGTATTGTTTCTGTTTCTTTAGTTGCTTTTCTGGAGGAGGAACTAAGACCCGCGCGTCTTACTAAGCCGCCATCTTCTCCGGAAGTCCTATTTAGTAGAGTTTTATGAACATCTTTGATTAGTTGTTCCAAAGACTGTCTCCTCTGGTGTTTTAATTTGGTCATTAGGCTGGGCTGTATCTGTCTGCATCATGATATGCTTAATGATCTTCTTATGTCTTTGTGGCATGTAAATATCTTGATTGATTTACTTTGGAAGTTGATTTCCTTCAGTAGTCTAAAACTTTGTATTTGTGGGGTAGATGTGGAGAAGGATGTGGGGCGCAGGGCAGCGCATAACAGTACAGTGATGCATTACAACACAGGTTCGGGCACAGGTTGGGGACACTGTTCTGGTTCCTCTGAGCCTGGAGTGCATGTCGCGAGGTTGTAGAGTTGCAGTGTGGGGGCCGTGGGTATGTGGTACGGCTCAGGCAGATCTTGGAGCACAGAAGCAGGGTGCAGCATGGGGGACACAGAGGTAGAGCATTCCTTGTCCTGGTCTCCCCATCTGTGCACTCCTGCAGGCTCAGCCTTCTGTTTGGAAAAGGGCATATTAGACTCTTTGCACCAGCTGGACAGTCTCCAATTCTCCATGTCTCAGTTCTTCAGCTTTTGTAACCAGGGCCTCCCTTTGTGGTGTAGAAGACCCTCCCGGGTCACTTACACCCTGGAATCACTGTCTCACTCACTTTCACATTCCTTCTCTAACTGTTCCTTAGAGCAGGATTGAACTCAGCCTATCCTATTCCACTATCTTCCTAGAACCCTCTATTCTGCAATCTTCCTGGAACCCTGGGTCCAAGCCCTTTTGTAGTATTTTGTGCTGTCCAACTCAAAAATCCTTAGGTTTTTTTTGTTTTTTTCCCTGTCAGTCCCGCCCCCTCTCTGCTGTGGCAAAAGCTCCTAGTTATTCCGGGTTTCTCTGTGCTGGGGGCCTGTTTTCAGTAGTCAGAATTTGTTAATTAATTCCACAAGTGGAGCTTTGTTGAGTTTAACCCTTGTTACTAATAATGTCTGTTTCCTTTCCCCTTGGGGAACCAACCTGCTGTGCCCAAGGGCTAGGGGCACTGGCCTCCGTGGCTTGGGGGACTTACAGTTCTGGATGGGGTCAGCTGGTCCAGCTTGTCCAGACTGGTATATGCCATGTGTCTGGTTACTGATGTGGCCCCAGCATTTGTTCTGTACTGTTCCTGGCTATTTATTTACTAGCTGCTATGGAGGGCAAACTAAATTCCACACCTCACTAAATTGCCATCTTGCCCCTGTCCTCCATTCATACATCCTTTGATTAAATTTTTATCGAGTTTTTGACCTAGCATTGCTTTAGATTAGGGATCTTGTTTGGAGAGGGCCAGAAAGCTAATATTTTTGGCGTTGCAGTTATTCAACTCTATAGCCATAGTATGAAGGCAACCATAAACAACATGCAAATGAATGTTCATGTCTGGGTTTGGCTATGGTGGATGGAATCTGGACTGTAGCCCATACTTTGCCAACCCCTGCTATAGGGGCTAAGCATATATGAGCAAATAAAACAGATAAAAATCTTTTCCCCCAGAGAGTAAGTATGGTAAGGAGAAATGAAGAAAGCATATAAGTAAAAAATACAATATGACAGTTGTGAAGGAAGATAAGGAGTTCTAGGGCAGGAAGTTTTCAGTAGAGTGGTCTGGAAAGACCTCACTGAGGGGGTGATACATGAGCAAAATCCTGAAGGGTGTTAAGGAGTAAAGCATTCAGAAATCTGAAGAAGGGGCATCTTTATATCCACCACAGCATTTTTCAGATTGTTTTACACATAATAGGCACTCATAAGTTTTATCAAATATCTTGAATGGATGATGAGATGAAAAGGAGAGACAAATTTATACCCTAACTCATTCCAAAAAGTTTCTGAGGGAGCTGGCATGCCAGGCAGATGGAAGAGTAAGTGGAAAGATCTCAGAGGCCTTCTCTATAAAGAAATTTTACTGCAAAATTGTTTTTTCTTAGCATTGTTAAGGTGAGAAGATGATAATGAAAATCAAGGCCATAAAGCATAGCCTTTTGTCTGAATGTGCCTAATGAGTAATGAGCAATATTTGAAACAGTTCTTACTAGTGAGAATTTGAGCTAAACACATTATTATTTTTATTTTTTTAAATATTTTTATCGACAAATTTTCAAGCACATACTATACCTGGTGTACAATCAGTGGCTCACAGTATCATCGTATAGTTGTGTATTCATCACCATGAACATTTTTTAGAACATTTGTATCACTCCAGAAAAAAGAAAAAATTCATACCTCCCATGCTCCTTACCCTTCCCTCTTATTGAATACTAGTACTTCCATCTTTCCAATTTACTTTACCCCATATCCCACTATTATTTTTTTTATCCTTTTTTTTTCTCATCTGTCCAAACCCTGGATAAAAGGAGCCATAGACACAAGGTTTTCACAATCACACAGTCACATTGTAAAATTTATATCTTTATACAGTCATCTTCAAGAGTTAAGGCTATTGGAACACAGTTCAACAGTTTCAGGTACTTCCTTCCAATAACTCCAAGATTCCATAAACTAAAAAGGAGTATCTGTATAATGCATAAGAATAATCTTCAAGATTAATTCTCAACTCTGTTTGAAATCTCTTAGCCACTGAAACTTTATTTTGTCTCATTTCTCTCTTCCCTCTTTTGGTCAAGAAGGCTTTCTCAGTCCCTTGATGCTGGGTCCCGGCACCTACAAGGAGTTCTGTCCCATATTGCCAGGGAGATTTACACCCCTGGGAGTCATGTCCCATGTGTTGGGGAGAGTAGTGAGTTCCCCTGGCAGGTTGGCTTAGAGAGGCCACATCTGAGCAACAAAAGATGTTTTCTGGGGGTGATTCTTAGGCCTAATTTTAAGTAGATTTAGCCTATCTTTTGCAGCAATCAGTTTCATAGGACAAACCCCAAGATTGAGGGCTTGGCCCATTAATATTGTTGTCCCCACTACTTGCTGGAATATCGGTAATTCTCCAAATGGGGAAGTTGAATATTTTCTCCTTTCTCCCCAGTCCCCCAAGAGGACTTTGCTAATACTTCTTTATTACTCCCCAAATTACTTTGGGATATATCGGGGCATCATACTAACCTGGGCAAACGAACACAATCTCCTGGCCTATTCAAGATTCCATGTACCCATGGTGTTCAACTAAACTTACCTTAGAAGTTAAATTAGGTAATGAGCTACCCAAAATATAAATTTTGCTCCAAATAAACATTTCTTCCTTTGGTCTCACACAGAAGTTGAAGCTCTAAAATTTGAACGTAAATGCACCATTGAAATTTCTGTTGCTTGGTCTCCATGGTACTAGTTTCATCTCATGTTAAGTTACTGATTCTAAGAAGTAGTTTCAGGTTGCCCTTTCTCCCAAAGTGTTTTTGTTCTTTCTCACATTCTATGTAGGCGCATATATGATTAAGCATATTTATACTATTAGATACATTTCTAAATAGATGCGTCTTAGTTGTCTTTTTCATTAAATGGATCACTTCTTTACAACAGAGCCTTTTATTCCACCACCAAGTATCTCTTAAGTATTCCAAAATTTGGAGACTAGTACCATGAGAGAGAGGAGAGATGCGTATTAATCATGTTATACAGCCTTAGCTCTCAAAGACTCTGAAGTTTTGATGGGAGGGTGGTCAAGATTTACATAAATGGCAATTAAAGAAACTGTGATATAACTAAGCCTCAAAGTCAGGAACCAGAAGCCTTTGGTTTTAGTTTTGTTTTTGTTATTAAATATCAGTGTGACCTTAAACAAATTAGAGTCTCTAGGTTTCATTTCCTTCATTTTCAATATGAGGGCATTGCATCAAATAATAGTTACTGTTACTACTAATTTGAAAATACCATAGATTAAACTTGTACTTCCCAGTGTTTTTTTTCATGTCACACAGAAAATTAAGTATTTTGTACAGCACACCAGAGTAAATTGATAAGTTGTTCACCACTGAGACAGTTAATTTAGCCACCCTTGGCCCTGAAGTGCTAAGATGATTAATATACACAGCACTCTTATAACGATAATAACATGTTACAGAAAGTAAGGGCAGTAGAATTTCAGAGAAGAGAGAACTAAGTATGGGTTAGATTTATTATTACAAGGGCTTAATAGAGAACATGCTCCCTGGAGAATATCTTCAGAATATGAAGCCCAGTCGGTATAGATCTTCTACATCGTCATGCAACACAATGCTTGCAGATCCCAAGTTTCAAAATAATTGAGATGTGTTTTAAAAACAAACACCAACCCTAATTGTGAGTTTCTGAGAGCTAGAGCCATGCATTAAGTATCTTTATATCCCCCATAAGAACCTAGGTCCTAATCATAATCTGTATCAAGACTAAGACCTTTAGGAAAAGTAATAAAAGTAATGGGGTTCGAAAGTATATGATTATCTATTGGTTTAGCAATATGAATGTGAAACTAAAACCTTTTTATATGATTGGAAATGGGGAGTCCTCACTGTATATTTTTGAAAGGGGGAAGTTGCACACTGAAAATATCAGATTATTTTTTGAATAGTCACATTCAAGATGGAATAAAATAGGAAAAACAAATCAACTGAGGCATCAGGGAACTCAGCTAAGAAGTTACTGTCATATAATATAGACAGGCAGTTCATCCAATTTAGAAGTAACATTTGATCATTTCCCTGGGAAAAGTCATATTGAATTTTAGTGTTAGAAGTGGTTGTAGAATCCAAGGCTAGCTCAAAGGGTCTGTTCAGCCAAAATCTACTTGAAATATTGTGTATACTATTCTACTATTGTATTGTTCTACATAATGAAATAATACAGATAAATGCTTTTGAAATACCCCTTATTATATAAAACATTAACAATGAGTATGTAGATTTTGTTTGCCTTAAATTCTGGTTTAAAAGTAAGCTTAATTATAGAGAAATGAGAAGGTAGATTCAAACTTCGGAGTTTCTGGAAGGAAAGTTTGAGGTTAGTGATTCTGGTTCAATTTTAAGTCTAATTTTGCTTCAAGTCTCACTATTTCCTGCTTATAAGTGGATTCAGGAAAAGCAGTATGTCTGCATTAGGCTGCAGTTAAGGACTTATTTTGATGGACAGAAAGAAAGGGAATGTTTTTGAAGTTCCTGACTATATATGGAAGACAGAGAAAAGGGTTTGAAGAAGATGTATGTGTTCAAATGAAAGGGAAATTTCTAAGATTGAATTAGTTGAGAGCTTCAGCAAAACCAAAAAACTGTTCTCCCAAAGGGAAAGAAATGAGACGGTGCAAAGAATACTTCTTATTGCTGACCACGAGGTGGTGCCTCTGGGCCAGTACCGGGAGGTGGCAGTGAGGAAAAGACTGACAGTCCTCCTGGCAGGACATTGATAAATAAAGGGGTATGGTCATTAGCTTCTGAACTACATTAAGCAAAGTGACTATGATATAGTGGTCAAAAGTCCTCTTTTTAGAAGGTGTAAGTATTTTGGAGGTATAAATATTGAACTGAATTTATAACCATGGAAATGAAGTAGACCACAGAAAAGTAGGTAGGATTTAATGACAGTGTTAGGAAAAAAAAAAATTAAAGCTCCACAGTATTGCTTGGGAGGACTAGTAAGATAATAGTGACCATTTTTTCACTGAACAGTTGAAAAACAAAGGTATCTATTTTATATGTATTTATATATATTTACTGTATATATTGTATATAATGTCAAGGGAATGTCTTATAGGCAGTCATTTTTGAATGTGACTATTCAAAAAATAATCTGATATTTTCAGTGTGCAACTTCCCCCTTTCAAAAATATACAGTGAGGACTCCCCATTTCCAAATGGGAAAAGTGGGAACAATCAGAGATGGAGTTTTTTTGGTTGTTCTCTATTAAAGGCATTTTATAGTGCAAAACTCCAGAGCAGGTAACTTTTAAGTATATCTGTTGAGCTTCTTTCTGTTGACTATAACTCTAAAGACCAGAATGTATGTTATGTGCTGTCATTCCCCCCACATCCCCCTGTTTCCTGTTTTTGTAGTGGCCCCCCAAATATTTCAGTTCTCGTTAATGATCTTAGGTAGACATTTAATATTATTGTTCTAAGAGTGAAATTGAGGGTATAGGTACAGTGTTCGATAAATTTGTTATGCAAGGTAGGAATGCACAATAAATGTACCAGGGCTCAAGAAATGCATAGGAATGCTTTTTTTTTTCTTTTCATTTTAATCTGAACTACATTCCTTTTGTCCAGAAGCAGCAGCTCTTATGTTGAAGTCTCAACATAATACAAAGTAGAATTCACTCTCAAAATTTAATCTCCTTTTCCTTTACATTACATAATAGTTGTAGGCTTTAGAGGCCTTGAATCTTAGAAGTGGCGAATGAGAATTTTAGCATCCAAAGTCCGCTGCTCTTTTCTTTATCTAGAACACTGATACAAGGTCTTTCCTTGTGACTCTTAGCCCCCAAATACTCTTAGAAAGATAGAGGTGGGGCAGGGGACAGAGACACTGAGTTCATGTGTTATATAAAGCCATTACTAGAGCAAATTGGTTTTTCTTCAGGGATCATAGTACAACATTTTATCTCAAGAAAGATAGGCAACTTTGGCAAGTTAGTATAATGCTGGGCTTAGTAAATATTTGTTAAAAATTGATTTATTTTGCTGGTGTATCATCATGACTTATGATCCTATTGGTCAATAGAAGATTAGATTTCACTTTTGAATGTTCATACTTCAGGGTTACAAAACATTAGCTAGTGTCTTTCATTTTATAGCTAGATATATAAAAAAATCTTTTTCCCAAATAGAATCATTTTAAATATATGAAAGAAGGTTTTTTAAAAATTAATCTTATAGCAAGTCTTTTTGTAAAAAGAATTAGCAAGGATTTATTGATTTTATATACTAGAAAAATATATATACCTCCAGCCATAAATGAAATAAAATATTTATTAAGAACTGACAAGTACATTTTATTTTATCATAGTAGCATCTTACCAGGATGAGGAATCATGGCTCAGATTTCAGAATTGTAATAATGAGGAAGCTAAGAATTAAAAAACCTTGGGTTGCAAGATGAATTCCTTGTAACCCAGATGATTTTCAGCCAATAGATCATTGATTGTTGCCAAGTACCAGCAAAGACTTGTAGTTTGTTAACCCCTGGAGAGAATCCTAATTGAATTCCTCATTTTACAGGTCCAGAGATATTAAAACTTGCTTGAGTTTATACATTAAGAACGATACGGGGACCAAACCTCTGGGATCCCTCTGATTCGGTGGTAGCATACTTTACTCTGTTGTCACTGTCAGAGAAATGAAGAATACCAATTCTGTAAAACAGGGAACAAGAAGAGAGAAAAATAAACTTTTTCCTCTTTTCTAATTTTGGCTACCAGATCACCTTGTTTGAATGAAGGCAGAAATCTGAGGGCAACAACAAAAGCTGTTTTTGATACTTCCCTGTTTGGTTTCTTATGTTACTACATTTTAAAACTCTAGTCATCATTTTTAGATACGAAGCAGTAAGAATAAAATGCTTGTAATGATTCCCTAGTGTTATTTTAATACAGTTCATCATGAAAAAGCTTATTTTTCTCTCTGTTCTTTCTTTTTTTGCATGGACAGGCACCTGAAATTGAACCTGGGATGCTGGTATGGCAGGCGAGAACTCTGCCTGCTGAGCCACTGTGGCCTGCCATCTCTCTGTTCATTTTTAAACAGTTTTATTCACATATCATACAATCCATCCTAAGTGTATAGACATCCCTCTGCCACCATACTCTCTCTGAAGACATTTCCTTTTCTTCCACAAATATCTATACCCTTTTCCCAATCCCCCTGCCTGCTGACATTTAGTTTTGGCATAATGCCTTTGTACATTCAGTGGAAGCATATTACTGTGTTACTGTTGACTATAGACCCTAGCTTACACTGATTGTACCTTTTCCCATATACCACCTATTATCATATGCCCTGTATTTAGACCAAAAATTAAAATTAGAATAATTCCCTTCTAAAGAACTTTTTAATAACATGAAGGTCATTTATAATTGACATAGGAATATGGTACTAATACAATATAAGAAGAAATATTACAACAGAAATGTCTAGGGTTGAGGTAGATTGCCTTAGAGTGATTTTCTAACCAGGACACCACTGGGAAGAGACTGAAGAACCACATATCATACATGTTGTAGGACAGTCCATTTTATCAGTAGAGAATTGGACTAAACAATTTTTTTTTTTTTTTTTTTTTTTTTTTTTTATTTTAGGAAAGACAGAGAGAAGGAAGGAAGGATAGAAGGAAGGAAGGAAGGAAGAAAGGGAAACATTTTTTAAACATTTTCTTGTTTCATTGTATTCTGTTTCTCCGTTTCTGTTACATGGGCTGGGGCCGGGAATCGAACCGAGGTCCTCCGGCATAGCAGGCAAGCACCTTGCCCGCTGAGCCACCGTGGCCCGCCCCGGACTAAACAATTTTTGATAGTCTCTGAGATTCTGTGACCATAAATAGAAATGTACAGTTAGCACTTAAAATCTAAAAATTGTGGGACAGTTAGGGTGCATATGACACCTGGCTCAAGAATAATACATTGGGATATTGTTGAGCTTCCTCATCCAAACTTTCTGTTCAGAACTCCTTTTTACAGTCTTCTTTTGAAATATCATGATTTCCATCTCCAACAAGGGCTTTTTTTACTTATTCTGCTTCATCGTACCAAAAGGAAAAAAAAAAGCAAACTAGCTTAGAAGGGATAAACAGTTTCTTTTGTGTGTACAGTACCATTTTCAATTTGTTAAATTCCCTCTAACATGTGTAAGTATTATTTCACTGAGAAGAATCTATTCTGTATTAAAAATTGAATAGCTTCATTTTTCAAACTCAAAATTTCATCATGTTCATGGCTGTTATTACACTGGGAACCATTGATTGTTTACTTAGGTTGGATTGTATGGTGTATGAATAAATCTGTTTAAAAATGAACAGGGAGATACAAGTGCTGGAGAAAGCCTGAAGAGAGACGTACCTGTTCGCTGGTTGGTAGGGAAGTAGGGGTAATGCAGTCCCTCTGGAAGGCAATGTGGTGGCTCAATAGGAGGCTAGGTGTGCGGTTGTTGTATGATCCTGTAACCCCATTGTGAGGTGTATACTTGGAGGAACTGAAAGCGGGGACACAAATGGACAGCATAGTGGTGTTTATGGTGGCAGTGTTCACATTTTGCAGTGGATGGAGGTGGCTTAAGAGTATGTCGACTGAGGAACGGAAGGGGAAAATGTGGTGTATATATATATATATATATATATGTAATGAAGTATTGAGTGGCTGCAAGAAGGAGTGAAGTTGTGAGGCATACAACTATATTAATGAATCTTGAGGACTACATGTTGAGTGAAATAAGCTGAAAACAAAAAGACAAATACTATAACACCAGACAAATACTGTAACACCTCACTAATATGGACTAACTATAATGTGCAAACTCTGAGAATTGAATTTGAAAGCTTAGGTTATCAGGGGAAAGTCTAATGTAAAGTCTGTAAGCTCCTAAGCAGCCACATCTATTCTGGAGTTGTAACTGTTATTTCTAAATTTTGAGATGCTGAGCTCTTTGTGTATACCTGGTTGTTCCCTGGAACTTCGGGTATCTGTATGGTGCTTGACACTCAGAGCTAGAGTTCTGCAGCTTTGAAAGTCAGCATTACTCCATACAAGCAACTGTTTAAAAAGCTGAAAAAGAGATCAGACTTCAGTTAGAGAAATGCAAGATGCTGAACTGATTAGGACTAAGGCAAAACAGACTAAAGGGTAAAAGATGATATTGACTATGTTTTGAAATTTCAACTTTTGTGTGAAACCAAAGGAAGGAGATGTTTATTTGGTACAAAATTTATATTTTCGGTTGCACTCTATCACATTTAACTTGTATGGACAGCTTATTTGAACACTGTAATTACGTGAAAACTTGAATAGGGAGTGAAATCTTGTTGGTTTGTATAGGTTGGTGTGATGCCCCAATGCACCCCAGAGTAATCTGGGCAGAAGATGAAAAAGTATTTGCAAATTCCCCTTGAGAGACTTGGGGGAAAATACGGAAATACTAAACTTCCCACCTGGAGAAGACCTGGTATTTTCTCAGGCATTTAGGACTGCCACTTTGATGGCCCTCGATCTTGGGACTTGCCCTTGTGAAACTTATTTCTGCAAAGAAGAAACTAAGCCTACTTATAATAATGCCTAAGAATCATCCCCAGAAAACCTCTTTTGTTGCTAAGATGTGGCCTCTCTCTAAGCCAGTTCCACAGGTGAACTCACTGCCCTCCTCCCCTATAGGGACCTGACTCTTCTGTGGGGGAGTGTAAAGCAACCTGGCGTCGTGGGATTGAGAAAGCATTCTTGACCAAAAAAAAGGAAGAGAAATGAAACAAAATGAAGTTTTAGTGGCTGAGAGATTTCAAATAGAGTCAAGAGTCCATTCTGGTGGTTATTCTTTGAGGTATATAGATATCCCTTTTCAGTTTTTGGTGTATTGGAGTAGCTAGTGGAAAATACCTGAATTGTTGAACTGTATTATAGTAGCCTTGATTCTTAAAGATGATTGTATAATTGTATAGGTTTTACGGAGTGACCATGTGATTGTTAAAACCTTGTGACTCACATTCCCTTTATCCAGTGTATGGGCAGGTAAGTAAGAAAATAAAGGCAAAAAATAAATTAATAATAGGGGGAATGAGGGGTATGGGATGTCTTGGGTGTTCTTTTTAAATTTTTATTATTTTTACTTTTTTTGAGAAATGAAATATTCAAAAATTGTTTGTGATGAATGCACAATCATATGATGATACTGTGAGCCACTGATATATACTTTGGGTGATTATATGGTACATGAATATATAATATATTTCAGTAAAATTGCATTAAAAATTGCATCACCTGCTCCTTTTATCTACCATATCAACAGAAGAGTAGAACATATGAAATAAAAATAAATAATAGGGGGAACAAATGTTAAAATAAATTTAGTTTGAAATGCTAGTGATAAATGAAAGCGAGGGGTAAGGGATATGGTATATATAATCTTTTTTTCTCTTTAATTCTTTTTCTGTTGTCTTTTTATTTCTTTTTCTAAATCGATGCAAATGTTCTAAGAAATGATGAATATGCAGCTATGTGATGATATTAAGAATTACTGATTATATGTGTAGAATGGAATGATATCTTAATGTTTTATTTGTTTAAAACACAAAACCTTAAAACACAAAAACTCCAGCTCTCCAATCTCTACCCCTCCACCCCTACCTATCTTTTGCTGGTCAAAAAGGTGAGTGGTTTTGTGAAATCCAGAATGCAGAGATAAACCAGCAATAAATTTACAACCTCTTGAGTATAAATATCTTTATTTGAGTATTGTGAATGTGACTACAGTGCTACAGAGTATCTGCTTGAATTTTCTGTTGTGTGGTGTTTTCTTCTTTCCTGGTTTATGTAATTTCATATTCTTTCTCATTGTTAACACAGAGGCAACAGCCCTTCTTTACTAGTTAATTGTATGCTAAGAGAATTGTGTGCTAGGAATCACCAAAGCTTGAGGTGTTTTTTTTTTTTTTAACATGGACAGTCTGGCATTAATGAATGCCAGAGATTTCCATTTCAGCAGCGTTGTTTCTTTTAAAAATATAGAAAATCCAAAATGAATATCCATAGAAGTGGAAAATAGTCCTAATTCTGATTTGTTTTTGTTTGTTTCTGAGCATTTCTTTATAAGAAGCTTAACAATTCAGTAGTGCATCAGTGAAACTAAAGATCAGTATAATCTCACATGGATGCTTTGTGTAAAATGTTTTCTAGAACTTTAATGAAATGGAAACTTATTAGAACAAACAGATTTTTAGGGAGCATATCTTGGTTTATTAATACCAATCTCATAATAAGTTATGCAGCTAAGCTGATACACATTAAATAACCACTTTACCACTGCATAAGACTAGAATACCTGAAACTTTGCTTTCTGGTTTAATCTCATCAAAGGCTTTTCAAAAGATTCAACTTGTTTTCAGCAACCATAAATTGGTTGTGTGCACAACTATGTGTTCTTCTAGGTAAAAGAACAGTTAGTATCTAGGTTTCCTACTCCTTGGGACTGTTATCTTAATTATCTACTTCATGATGAAAAAAAAAACTGAAGAAAGCATCTACCTAATTTTGTTCTTATAAATGTGATTGTTATGACTTGAAGCATTTCTTTGATAGTTGGCCTTCCATTTTCCGTGTTCCTTGGAAACATAATTACTGTATATATATAGTTTGTGATAAGTTATACCAAATATAAAAATCAAATGAAGTTTAAAGAGATAAATATTTGTTAGATTAATATATTCTTCTCAAGAATATTTGCACAAATAGTGTAACCTTACTTAAGTTTCTTCACATAAAGATGAATCAGGCTATTTTCCATTGTCAAAAGTTTAACATTACCGGAGTGGGAATTAAAGATTCCATGACCCGATTATAACTGAGGAGAATTTAGGCCACAATATAATTACCCAGTATAATTATCCTCCTTGGATCTACATACTGTTTTGTAATATGTGCCCCTTGTATTTTTTCTAGAAAATTAGAGAAGTTGTAGGTTTACAGGAAAAAAAAAAATAGTCTTCTCTTATACTCCCTCACACATGCAGTTTTTCCATTAACACTTTGCATTAATGTATACCTTTGTTACAATTGATGAAACATGTTATTGTATTATACTATTAATTATAGTCCATAGTGTATATTAGAATTCACTGTATGTGTTGTACAGTCCTATGGCTTCTTTTAAACTTTTTATGCTAGTAAAAATTCAAATATTCTAGTAATATGTTCAAATATATAATTCAGTGCTGTTAACCACACTTGTAATCTGGTTCTATGAATTTCCCCATTTATATGGGTAGGAATGTCCCCTCTTTCCTGGAAAGTTTCCTCACTCACTGGGCGCTGTACTTTGTGTTCTGCACTTGGCAACCAGTTGCCCCAGGCAGCACGATTTGACAGCCCTCCCACAAAGTTCTGTAGGAGAGCTCTCTGAGCTGCCTTCCATGTGCAGGGCAAGTTATGGGACAGTGAGTCCCTTAGGCCACCACCAGTCAGTTTGGGTAAACATATATGCTCCCAATATGTGTAGCGGGACTACTTTTCTCCCCCTTCGACAGAGGACAGTGTTTTTCACATTGGGATCATGGCCTGCCTAGTTCCATGCTGAGCCAATGAGGGGATGGAGGAGGAATCAGCCAGGATACCATGAGATCCTACCACTTTTAAGTGGTCTTATTATAGATTTGGCACTTGCCTTTTTTACTTCAATCCTATAACTGTTTTCTGGAGCTTTTCTTTAGCTTTTTAAAAGATGTTTTTGCGAGTTCTTGCTGTTAGCTCAAAGCTTCAGGGGAGTAGAGCCCTGAAACATTTCACTGTTATTCTTAATGGGGTGGAGTCATCTTCTACTCTTTTTAAGCTTCCATTTTCTTGATTCAGAACTCACCCAGTTACTGCAAACATTTAACGCTTTCCTGGAGTTTTGAGAAAGATAGCTCTGCCAGTTTTTATTAATTGTTCAAAGATTCTGTAGAGGTATATCATCCTGGAGCATCTCACACCACTCTCGTAGTCAACTGAAGTTGTCCCTTGTGGTTTGCTTGTAGTTCTGTGTCAGCATCTTTTGTGGTGTTAGGATGCTGAGATGTGTAGATTATTATAGCAATCCAATAGAAGTTTGACTTTTACATTTGTTTTCATCATTGTGAGGGTTCGTAGCACTAGTGTTTCACTAAATAAAATTAAATAATATAAAACAATAAGTAACTTTTTCACATCTAGACTAACTTTATTAAGTATTATATTTTAGTATATTAATGGGTGTCATAAAAGCCAAGTTAAAAAAAGAATTAGCTACCATTAGAACTGGGGAAAAAATCTCTGCAAAAGGCATTGATTTTTGTGGAAAATATCAAAAGACTTGCTTATGTATTTTGAATGTTTTAAGTATGTTTTTTATCTACAGATACTATCTTTATCTCTTTCTCCTTGTATTCTTGTGGGTTTTTTTTCTTTCTGTTTGTTTCTCTTACTATTCATTCTCTGTAGCTTTACAATTCTGTATTGTCCTTGTACTAATTTTGAAATCACAGCTGGAAGCTCTGAAAAGCATTCTGACAAAGGAAGACTAAGTTGTGATCTTAGGACAAGAATAAGCTATGAGAACAAATGGAACAACGAAGTTAATATTATTTCAGATATGTGTGCATGTTCTTAGTCTTAAGTGAATTGTTGAAACAAAGAATTTAAAAGTCATCTCCTTGCTTTCCCCACCCACTAGGAGTATAAAACATTCTACTTGTTTTGTGAATCTATTCTAAATTTTACTTTTTGTGAAGGAGTTTCTATAGGCTTATTAACTACCATTGTCCAGATTCCAAAAGCTCTCAGAAATAAGTGTTCTCTTCAGTGTATCTAACACAAGATAGTTATTCTAATTTTGATGTTCATCACATAAAGTGTCAAAAAGTGCAACAGAGTACTGCAGGGTTCTAATATACAACTGGAAGTCTCTATTCCGTTTCCCACTTTTCTCCAGCAACCATTTTTTATGTTTTTTTAACTATCTATTCTGGAATTTAAATATTTTCTAAATAACACACTATGTTGCTATTTTCTTTCCTATTTTAAATAAAGTGGTATCTTGGAATTATGTACCCCAGAAAAACATGTTCTTATTCAGATCCTATGGGTATGAAATTTGTAAATAGGACCTTTGAAGATGTTATGAAAATGTGCTTAAAGTAAATGAGGGTGAGCCTTAGTCAAATATGGATGAAGTATTTATATGTAAAGAAATTGGACAGAGAGAGAGAAGCCATGGGGAGAAACAAGAAGCTGAAAGTCAGTGGAATTTGGAAAAGAAAGGAAGACTCATACGTTGCCATGTGACGAAAAAGCCAAGGAATCCCAAAGAGTGACAGCAGCCATAAGATACTGACCTGTGGAGGAAACAAGCCTTCTAGCCTCTGAAACTATGAGCCAATAAATTCTCTTCTACTGATTACACTCCAGGGTAATCCCCCCTCCTTTTTTTAAGTGCATGCAGAGCCTTCTGAAATATAGGGAGACAATACTGTGAGGTAGGAAAGATGAAGAATCTATGTTTCTTGTCACCAGTGAAAATACCATTCCTATCGGAAAACCACTTTTGTAGTCATCTTCTGTCTCAAGTTTTGTTTTCTGTATAGCTAAATATGAGCATTGTTCCTTTTCACTGGTCTGGATTGTGGTAGACAGAATCATCTTTTTCTTGCTGGATTTCAGCTGTTCCATCCTCCAGTTCACTAATCCTATGTTCTGTCTCTCGAAATCTACCATTGTAGGTTTCCATTGTTTTTTTCATCTCTTCTACCTTGCCTTTCATTCCCATAAGTTCTGTGATTTATTTTTTCAGACTTTCCATTTCTTCTTTTTGTTCATACCTTGCCTGCTTTATATCCTCCCTCAATTCATTGATTTGGTTTTTGATGAGGTTTTCCATGTCTGTTCGTATATTCTGAATTAATTATTTCAGCTCCTAAATGTCATTTGAATTGTTGGTTTGGTCCTTTGACTGGGCCATTCAATTTTCCTAGTGTGATTTGTTATTTTTTGCTGGCGCCTAGGCATTTAATTACCTTAATTAGTTTATTCTGGAGATTGCTTTCACTTCTTGTACCTAGGGTTTTCTTGCTGGATGAATTTGTTGTCTATCTGTTCTTGGACAGCTTTATCTGGACCTCTAGCTTAAGTTTTGTTTAACAGAGGAGAAATTTTCAGTTCTTGTTTTCTTATTTCTTGCCCTGCTTGTATGGTGCCTCCCCCCCACCCCCTTAGGAGGGTCTACTTAGGTATTATAGACCCCAGTCAGATTTTCCCAGACCAAACTGGCCTCCTATCAGGAGGAAAGAGTCACCTGCGTTGGTTTTCCCTGAGGGTGAGACCCAGCAGGTTGAAAGACTTTCTTGTGAAGTCTCTGGACTCTGTTTTTCTTATCCTGCCCAGTATGTGGTACTTGTCAGCCTCCAGGTCCCACCAGCATAAGGTGATGTGGTACCTTTAACTTTGGCTGTGGGCATGGTGGAGACAGAGGAGAGGTTGTAGGCTGGTTTTAATGGCTTCTAATTGCCAAGCCCTGGTGTCTGAATTCCTTGAGGGAGGGATTCCACCTGAATTGGGCTTCACTTCTCCCCTGGGGAAGGCACAGGCTCCGGACAAGCCCCCAAACAAGCTCGTTTCTGACTCTGCCTAGGGTAGTTGCAGCCTGAGAAGTTCTGCCGCTGTATCCAAAGGCAGTCAAGCCTTTGTAGAAACACAGCCACAAAAACCTCTGTTTCCTTCTTTTTTTTTTTCCCCCTTTTTCCATCAGCCCTGCCCCCTTGGCGCTGGGACAAAAATGAGCAACCTCTGCTTTGACCAGGTTCACCTAAGCTGGGGGCCAATTTTTAGTAGTCAGAAATGTCAATTAATTCCACAATTGGCATTTGATTGTACTTAGCCCCTGCTGCTGGTAAAGTCTCGTTCCTTTCCCCTCTGGGAAGCAGCCTGTGGGGGAAGAGTGCTGACCACCGCTGCTTTTGGAACTCACAGTGCTGGTGGGGGCTCGCAGCCGGTCCAGCTGGTACAAACTGGAGTACACTGTGTGTCCGATCACTGACGTGGCCCCAGGAGCTGTTCTGTACTGTTTCTGGTTATTTAGTAGCTGTTCTGGAGGACGAACTAAAATGCGCACATCGTTAAGCCGGAACCAGAATCATCTTTTTAAAACTTGATTTTTGAAAATCAAGCCTTTGAATATTTGAGAATGTCTTTGTTCTGTGGACAAGCAGGCCTGTCTAATATCTTCCCATGTGACAGTAAATATCAGAAATAGTTTAAATCTATAGATTTTAGACCTATTTGGAGGGATGGAAAGTAGTGTACAATAGCAAACATTTTGCTAATTCTACTTTAAAAGTTCTCTTTACCTATTTTAAGCATATATTCTAATGTTACAATATAATGGAAACATACAATATTTGTATTGTATAATATAATGGAAACATGCAACATTTGTATGTTTTAAATTCTTTACTTCCAGAATCAAGGATAAATCATTACCATATATAAAAAGTCATCATGAAATAATATTGGGACATAAGGTGTACGGAATTTTTTTTTCTCAGCGCAATGAGAATGTTCTCAAATTGATTGTGATGGTGAATGAATAACTCTGCGATTGTACCAAGAGCCATTGATTGTACACTTTGGATGGAGTGTAAGGTGTGTGAATAAGGCATGTCAAAAAAAAGAATATAAAAACATGCAAAAAAAAGTCATCAATTTAGGAGTATGTTTTTGCCAAGTGCTTTACTAACTACTAATTTCTTTCAGTATCTCTGAGTTGGATTATTCTTGCTTGTTATATTCACTTCGTAAACATTGAAAAAGTAGATTTATTCAAGCTTGCTTGACAAAGTAGAATTATAACTAGAATTCATGGTCCCTGAGTTTGTTCTTAATCTCTTAGACCATTGAAACTATGTTATATGTCATTATTACTCTGGATATTGTTTGATGATACATATTGACAGACTGCTGGTTGTTTCCTTATTTGTAATATATATGGCTAGGGGTACCTGAATATGAAGTCTTACAGATTTTGATTTGGGTAAAGGAGATCCAAATTATGTATAACTAAACCCTTCGCCTTAGCTCTAATGCTTAAATGATATTTTGAACAATATGAAATTGCCAATATTTCAGCAATTTTGACCTACAAAAATGGCAATTTTATATGATTCAGTGTAATAGAATCTAGGGACCGTAACAGCTTAATTACCACTTATTTTACAGACCCTTCTATCCAATGTAGGAATTCTTTCTACGGCATTGTTGGAGACAATCCAGTAAGAGAAAAGGATGATATATAAGGGGGTTCTTGTGCTAAGGGAGAGATTTGAGGTCCCCAAGCACTAGCTTCTAAAGCTGCATTAGGGTCCCTCTGGTGCTCTGGAACTGCCAGACTACTGATATTGGAGGTCCTTAATTCCTTGGAGTACCAGTTAGGCACACTGTGCCTTGTAAATTTGTACACTAGCACACATTTTCTAAGTACCTGGCTGCTAAGCTACTGATCTGCAGAGGATTTCAGCAAATAGCGATTTAACTGAAATAGTATTATTTTATTCTGATTACTCTGTATATAATTTTCTTGTGTATTTTCTTAGGTTAGTGAGCTTTAAAATGATAAGGTGAGTGTTATGAAGTTTAAAAGATTATGGAAGTAGCCAAAATGGTGAGGATAAATTGTAGTAAAGGTCTTGCATTGTTTGAAATACAGTAATGGTATTAATTTAAGATAGAAAAAGTCAAGAGTGTATATTGTAATTTGCAGGGTAACATTAAAAGAGTAGCACAAATATATGAGAAGTGAATAAAGGAGATAAAATGGAGTAATAAAATAATAAAAAGAAGCAAGAAAAAAAGAAAGGTAGAAAAACTGAAAACAAAGAACAAGATGGAAGTAAAAGGATGGGAAAAGATAATGACATGCAAAAACTAACCAAAAGAAAGATCGTATCAGATAAGCTAGATTTTAAGGGAAGACGTTTCACTGGAGATAAAGAATGACATTTCATAATGCTGAAAGGGTCCCCTGGATAGGAAGACCTACAATCTGCAACAACTCTTTCTTGGGTCTGCTACCCAGACGTATGTGGTCTTTGGATCTTTTTTTTTTTTTTTTTTTTTTTTAAGTAATAAGCTAGAGTTTGTAATAAGTTTTGTTGGGATAGTTTCAGGATTTTGTCTTTGTATAACTCTGTTCACGTTTCTGACTTTTAATTGATGTTAAAAGATTTAGATAGATACCCAGGGAGACCAATTATATACTACTCTGTTTTTTACATTGTATCTCTCATGTACTTCATTGGGTTTTTGCTAGGTGATTGCACAGCCTGGAATAAGGCAAATGAGAAGCTAGGACTTGGTGACTCCGTTGCTCTAGACTCTCAAAATAAGGCTTTTACTGTTTTGTTTATGTTTTCATATTGTTTTCACAATGGCTGGCATGGTATGGTGGGTGATTCTTACCATTACTTGGTTCTTAGCTGCAGGAAGAAAATGAAGTTGTGAATTCCTTGAATCTAGCATGTTCGTTGGTCTCTTTCTTCTTTTAGCTGGTATTATTTCCTTAAATCACGTCCGACAAGTTATACAACTTGATGGCTGAAACCAAGAAAGCTAAAGAAGGTTATGATTCCAATAGGAGTCTTCAGTGGCCTGTATCTCATACCATTAATGTCACTTCTTGGATGCTACGTCTATGAACAGTGAGCAGGTACCTCGGAGATAATGTGGTCTCTCACCATCGTTGTCAGTACCATATCCCATTCCTTTATCAGGTAAAAACAGAAGCTTGACCAGAATTGGCTTTATTTGTCCTGAAATATCTGATGAATTTAATTGTTGGCATCTCTGCTATCTTCTGGGTTAGAAGCAAAAAGACAAAATGGGCTGAATTTTTTTAAATCACAAGAAAGATCCAATCAGTGAAAGTCAAAGAGTCGTAGGAGTTTTTCTTAAAACACAATACTAAAGTTAAACCTAAAAAGAAGCATTACAAACCAAGTTTACATAAGGTAAAGGTCATTTCCAAATCCCTGGGAACCAGCTCGGGAGCTACAGAAAATTATGGCACTTCAGCAGTAGCAGTTACTAACCATGATTACTGAGGACAAGAAGCCTTGACAGAAACCCCAACCTCACCAGAAACATCAGTGAGAGAGGTGGAAGCAGATGGAGCAGCCATCCCCAAATTGAGAGAACAGGACTGTGGTGAACTTACCTCTCCAGCAGCTTCCAACTTCAAACTGTCCGCAGATCAGACTGACAGAAAGAGCAAGGGAGGCAACGTGAACGATAAGAGCAGCATATTTGAAAGTGTGCAGAGTAAAGTCTAAAAAGTGATTTTACAGAAACTGATCCAGGGCAGAGCAACAATTTGCAAAACCCCATTTCTTCACAGCCAAGCAATCTTAAGGGTTCCACATCATTTCTTTTTACTTGATTTCAAGGGGATCTTTTTTTTGGCAGTGTTCTCATTTTTTCATTGCTAGATGTGTTTCTGTAATTATAAGTTGTTCCTTTGTCTTTCTGAGTATAGTAATGCTCATGTTTAGCAAGCTGTACACATTGCAGACATTTGCATGGGGCACAGCTGAGAACAAAACCTCAGATGTATAATTATTTCATTTAGTATTGTAGATATTTGTAATGTAGTAATTATTGCCATTTTAAAAATGCCATGTATGAGAAATGCAATTTAAATGAGGACTAGGGTGATTATTTTTGAATGAATATTTTCTAATATTGTGTGATTATGAGTAATAAGGTTATAAAAACAAATCAGAAAGTAGATGTTTGTTTGTTTATAAGGGTTCTTGACAATAAGTTTTTTTATTTTTGTAATGGGTCTTTAAAGCTCTGTAGTAACACATCACTGTTAAAACTCTTCATTTCTATGTTGAGAAAATGACCTGTTATTTTGAGAACCATTCTTCTGGAAAAAAAGATATCTATTAGGTGAGCTTAATGCCTAGATTCAAGAAAAAGAAACAGGGCTTAATGAAACAAAATAAAAATCGTGGAATATAAGGGACAATGTATTCCCTGTATATTGTCAAACATAAGGGAAAAGAAGAATGATATGGTAAGTTGAAGAACAGTGTAGGAAACTGAAGCCATATAGCCAACTGATAGAAATTAGAGTAGGGAACTAATATTTATTGAGTTATCTTCATTAACTTAGTTAACTTTCACAGCCAGCTAGTGAAACAAGTATAACTTATATTTTTAACAGTTGAAGAAACCAAGTAAGATATGTGGAATTGTGGTTGTCTGACTTGATTGAATAATTTGCATAGTGAGTAAAATAAGAAAACCAGCACTATATGAAACTATCTCATTCACAACTAAAACAGGACTTTAGACCCTGTAAAGTTAAGCAAATTGCTTAAGCTCATGTATTGACAATTCTTTGAAAGGAAAAACCCATTATTCTTTCTACCTGGCATAGTAGGAACTCAACAAGTGCATTTTTTGTTGTGTTGAGTCTAAAAGTATCTTTATTTGTATTATTAAGTTGTTGTATTAGAAGATTCTCATAGTAAATTAGAATTGAATTCTTCCATAAAATAAAGTGAGAGGGGAAATGCTGTTGTAAGTTAATAACTAGTAATAACATAATAATATAATTTAATAATGAAAGAAAAGGATTAATTTTCCTTAAAGGTTTATTACAAATAAAATTTTTACAGAACAGTAATATAGTACTACTTGGAAATAGTTCAGTGAAATAGAATTAGCATCACTTTTTCTCCCTATAATTAAATATTTTATTCTTAAGCTCATTTATAGATTTAATGTACAGTGGTAAAACACCACAAGATCCATGTCAGTGACAATTTAAAATGAGCTTAGTGTTAATGCCAAAACTCTCCTCAATATCACTTTTTGAAGTAGAAATTTTACCAAATAATTTGTTTTTCCTTTTAAGGTATGTAAATAAAAGCAAATCACTGATGTACTGTTTTGGACTTGAAAAAGGCATGCTGTTTTGTCCTTTGTAAGTTTCATGTTGACAAATAGAGTAAATGAAATCTAAAACAGTGATATCCCAACTTTAAAGTTTGTCTTATCTTTTATAGTGAGATAAAAAAATAAAATAGTAAAAAAATTATATATTAATCCTAACAGACAAGACCATATTTTCTTTTAAGGTTTTCAGGGCATTCCACAAATCATAATTAAATGTCTAGAATGTGTAACACACTGTGAAACTGAGATACAGAGGGTATCAGAAGACACCCTTGATGCATGAAAAATCAGATAACACTACAGGAGCTATGTAGAAAATACAGAAGTACAGGTACTATCACAGTACTTGATCAGTTGTCCAGAGAGTGCTGTGAGTTAAGAAGAAGCAGAAATGACATTGACTTTTCAGACCTGCCTGTCCTATGCAATCAAAGTTAATCACTCCCTTCTTTGTGCCACCACAGTCTCTGCTAATATTGCTGCTGTTATACCATTTACCACATTTGTATGACAATTGTTTCTATTTTCTTACTAGATGGTGAGCTTCTTAAGTGAAGGAATGTTTCATTCCTTACCTAGCTGAATGTCTGATTTGTAAGTGCTTGTTGAGTGCATGAGTGAAAGGAGGCTTTCTGACATGAGGTGTATTGCAAGATGAAAGCCTGTTAAAGGTTTACAGTTTTATCAATCACCTAATACCTGGTATTATTACTTCTGGATCATCAAAGGAAACTGGTTAAAACCCACAGTAATATTTGAAAAATAACTCTCCTTGCAAGAATAGGCACTAAAGTTAAGGGAAGGAGCTATAACCATATTGCAAGTGTGCAGAGCTTTTAAAAAACTCACTCATAAAGTATAAAAGCTCAAGTTTTAAAAATGTAATTATTACTCAATTTACAAAGAAGTTTACTGCTGAAGTGACTTAAACTCTTCTTTCCTACTACATTTTAAATTATTAAAAATAGAAGAAAGTAAGATGTAATGGCAAAAGAACTGCAGTGAAAAATGGGCATTTTCAATTCTCTTTTCAAAACTAATACTGATTCTGATTTTGAGCACATCGGAAAACTTCTTTGAACTTCAATTTCCTTCTCTATAAAAGTGTAATTTGAATTACTTGATATTCTCTAGTATGTAGTTTTATGATTAATTTATTTTTGGGCAGTGCAGCAGGCTCAGTGACAGAATTCTTTTTTTTTTATTAATTAAAAAAAAGAAAAGAAATTAACACAACATTTAGAAATCATTCCATTCTACATATGCACTCAGTAATTCTTAGTATCATCACATAGATGTATGATCATCATTTCTTAGTACATTTGCATCGATTTAGGAAAAGAACTAGCAAAACAGCAGAAAAAGATATAGAATGTTAATATAGAGAAGAAAATTAAAATAATAATAATAATAAAAAAAAATATATATATATATAAAGGAAAAAGAAAAAAAACAAAAACAAAAGATACAAACAAACAAAAAATTATAGTTCAGGTGCAGCTTCATTCAGTGTTTTAACATAGTTACATTACAATTAGGTATTATTGTGCTGTCCATTTTTGAGTTTTTATATCTAGTCCTGTTGCACAGTCTGTATCCCTTCAGCTCCAATTACCCATTATCTTACCCTGTTTCTAACTCCTGCTGGTCTCTGTTACCAATGATATATTCCAAGTTGATTCTCGAATGTCAGTTCACATCAGTGGGACCATACAGTATTTGTCCTTTAGTTTTTGGCTAGACTCACTCAGCATAATGTTCTCTAGGTTCATCCATGTTATTACATGCTTCATAAGTTTAGTCTGTCTTAAAGCTGCATAATATTCCATCGTAGGTATACACCACAGTTTGTTTAGCCACTCATCTGTTGATGGACATTTTGGCTGTTTCCATCTCTTTGCAATTGTAAATAATGCTGCTATAAACACTGGTGTGCAAATGTCCGTCTGTGTCTTTGCTGAGTAGATACCTAGCAGTGGTATTGCTGGGTCGTAATCCATTCTGCCATTCTATGTCTTTTGATTGGGGAATTCAGTCCATTACCTTTTAGTGTTATTACTGTTTGGATAATATTTTCCTCTACCATTTTGGCTTTTGTATTATATATATCATATCTGATTTTCCTTCTTTCTACACTTTACTCCATACCTCTCTCTTTTGTCTTTTCATATCTGACTCTAGTGCTCCCTTTAGTATTTCTTGCAGAGCTGGTCTCTTGGTCACAAATTCTCTTAGTGACTTTTTGTCTATAAATGTTTTAATTTCTCCCTCATTTTTGAAGGACAATTTTGCTGGATATAGAAGTCTTGGTTGGCAGTTTTTCTCTTTTAGTAATTTAAATATATCATCCCACTGTCTTCTAGCTTCCATGGTTTCTGCTGAGAAATCTACACATAGTCTTATTGGGTTTCCCTTGTATGTGACAGATTGTTTTTCTCTTGCTGCTTTCAAGATCCTCTCTTTCTCTTTGACCTCTGACATTCTAACTAGTAAGTGTCTTGGAGAACGCCTATTTGGGTCTATTCTCTTTGGGGTGCGCTGCACTTCTTGGATCTGTAATTTTAGGTCTTTCATAAGAGTTGGGAAGTTTTCAGTGATAATTTCTTCCATTAGTTTTTCTCCTCCTTTTCCCTTCTCTTCTCCTTCTGGGACACCCACAACACGTATATTTGTGCGCTTCATATTGTCATTCAGTTCCCTGATCCCCTGCTCAAGTTTTTCCATTCTTTTCCCTATAGTTTCTGTTTCTTTTTGGGATTCAGATGTTCCATCCTCCAGTTCACTAATTGTAGCTTCTGTCTCTTTCGATCTACCATTGTAGGTATCCATTGTTTTTTCCATTTTTTCTTCTTTGTCCTTCACTCCCATAAGTTCTGTGATTTGTTTTTTCAGATTTTCTATTTCTTCTTTTTGTTCAGCCCATGTCTTCTTCATGTCCTCCCTCAATTTATTGATTTGGTTTTTGAAGAGTTTTTCCATTTCTGTTCGTATATTCAGCATTAGTTGTCTCAGCTCCTGTATCTCATTTGAACTGTTGGTTTGTTCCTTTGACTGGGCCATATCTTCAATTTTCCGAGCGTCATCCATTATTTTCTGCTGGTGTCTGGGCATTTGATCAGATTTCTCTGGGTGTGGGACCCGGTTGGTTGAAAGGTTTTTCTGTGAAATCTCTGGGCTCTGTATTTCTTTTCCTGCCCAGTAGGTGGCGCTCGTGGCGCTTGTCTGTCTGCGGGTCCCACCAGTAAAAGATGCTGTGGCTCCTTTAACTTGCCAATCCGAATCTTGCAGTCGGCCCGGGAAACTGCGCATGGAGGGGGGGTCGCCGGCCACCACGGCTTGGGGGAGTGCCGGTCCAAATTGCCCAGCTGGCCCGAGACGCCAAGCGTGGCGGTAGGGCCCTGCTATCCAACATTCCCAGTCGGACCGGGAAGCCACGTGTGTGGAAGGGACCCCAGTCGCCAGCCGCCCCGGCCCGGGAAAGCGCGCACCCCTCGGGTATCTCACCGCTTCGGATTCTCCCTGCCCATTCAGCCGTTCCAGAATGGGGTATGCTGTCTTTTTGGTCTCTGTCGTGGCTCCGGGAGCTGTTTCGTATTGTTTCTGTTTCTTTAGTTGCTGTTCTGGAGGAGGAACTAAGACCCGCACGTCTTACTAAGCTGCCATCATCTCCGGAAGTCAATGACAGAATTCTTACCTGCCACGCCAGAGTCCCTAGTTTGATTCCGGAGCCTGCCCATGCCAAAAAAAAAAAAACCCTGAAAAAAAAGACTTATTTGTTTTTAAAATATGTTTATATAGAATTCTAAGAATGAAGAACTAGAATTCTTAGGGATGAACAAATGTTTTGAATGTAGAAACCAGACAAATTGAGGTAATTATTTGCATTTCATAAGCATTCATCCAAAATATTTGTGATTTTTTTTTTTTAGTGAAAAAGCAAATTACAACGTAGTATGGTTTAATTTTTGTAAAAATATATACTTATTTGCGTATAGAGAAACAGAAAGATAAATATTAATGTTATCTCTAAAGTAGGCCTATAGATGATAAAGGAGAATAAAATAATATTTTTTTATTTTTCCTATAATAATAATGAAGAGAAACCTAGAAGATTTTAAAAACAAACTAAAAATATACATAAAGGCCACTTGTGGTTTTGGAAGTAGGATATTTGGCAGACATGAAAGGAAAAAAGTATTGGGTGTTGGGCCAAGATAGCAAAGACAAGCTTTTTTTTGTTTCTCATGTTTACTAAGAACTTGGTGCCTATCTATGGTGGAAAGCAGAAAAGGAGACCACTTAGTGATTCAGCTCTACTTTAGTCATATCTGGAATGAGAGTTCTTAGTATGGGGCCCAAGGATGAGTTTTAGGGGTTCCATGAACCATTTGAAACTGATCCAAAATAATGTATATTTCTATTCATGCACTTTTCCAAGAACTGCATCTATAGCTTTTGAAAGAGTCTAAAAGGGTGCATGATCTAGAACATTTAGTAGGATTGTGGTGGATAGTGCCTGCTAAATAGTATATACTGTATAAATGTTAAGTGAATTAATAAATCATAAAAGTGCCCTTAGTAATAAAAAAGCTATAAATATGATAAAAGTGGTCATTTTATTTGAGTACACTCTTGTGAGAAGATGCCGTCGAAATAAAATTGCTATATAAGATGAAATCAGCTCATTCTGAAATGATCTAAAAAAGGAAATTTAATTGTCTCTTTGAATCTTAAGGGAACATAGAACAAATTCTACTGAAGACTTACCATGTGCCAGGCATTTATATAGGAACTTTAAGAAACAGTTCACTTAATCCTCATGCTAACTTCATGCAATTAGTAATATCTACATTTGCCAGTTGAGAAAACTAGCTTAGAGTGGTTAAATAGTGTGCACATTAGTATTTTTATAATTGGAAGTTGAATGATTGGTCTAATATAAGGAAATCCAGCTAAACTTTCAAATATTAATTCACTGAGTGCAGGTTGTTGAACTTTATTGAGTAATTTTGACAACTAATAAATCAGAATTAGTGAGACACTACCGTAAATTTTTCTGATGACTTAGACCAAAAAAACCGAACAATCTGGCCTAACTTTAAGTTATGTTTGAATTGGACTTCTTTTAATCTAGGAAATAATCATGAAACAAAGAAATAAGTTTAAATGGATTATATATTTTCCTTTCTAATATAGCTGAAAGAAATAATGATAGAGGAATCAATAAAAATCAAGACAATACTTTTTTCTTACCCTCATTCTTTTAAATTGAGCCACAAATGCAAAATACTATTTTTTTAATGTAAAATGGTGCAGCCCTACTGTGGAATACAGTTTGATAGTTCCTCAAAAGTTGATAGAATTACCATATGACCAATTACCAGCAATTCCAATATCCAAAAGAACTAAAAGCAGAGGCTTAAACAGATGCTTGTACACCATTATTCATAGCAGCATTATTCACAATGGCCAAAAAGGTGGAAACAACCAGTGTTGTATGTATAATAGTTACTTACAGTGGAATATTATTCAGCTATAAAAAGGAATGAAGTTGTGATCTATGCTGCAACATGGATAAACCTTGAAAATATTATGTTAAGTGAAATAAGCCAAACATAAAAGGACAAATAATTGTATGATTCCACTTATGTGAAATATCAAGAATAAGCAAATTTTTGGAAACAGCAAGTATATTAGAGGTTACTCAGGGTGGCAGGGGAAGGAGGAATTATTACTTAACTTAATATCTATAATATTATTAACAATAATAATTATAAATTATAATTATAAATTATTAATAGTATGTATTATCTTAATATCTATTTTAATTATTAAAATGGAAAATTATATGTTACCGTAATAAAACAAGTAAATTCCTTGAATTACCAACAGCATGCAGGAAATTTAAAGTACCTGATAAATAAATAATTAAAAAAGACATCTTTTAATTGGGTAATACTAAAAATATTTTAGATGTATACCTAAACTATGTCGGATACCACTGTACAGGTATAACTTTAGATAAATAAAATTATATTTTTATTCATTTTATCATTTAATTTAATTAAAATTAAATAAACAAGAATTTCAGTTCCTCATTTACGCTAACCACACTTCAAGTGCTCAATAACCACTAATGGCTACCATATTGCATGAGATATATACCATGTCTGTCATTTGCAGAAAGTTCTTTTAGACAGCACCAAATTCTTGGAAAGACTGATAAATTTGTGTGATAGGAAACTTTTGACTCTTAAACTACAAGTTTGGTTTTATGTATTTTGTTTAGAACACTTTTCTTCAGTGGGTCAGTGGAATGTACTTGGTTTTGTTTACTGTAGTTCCTTAGAACTCCTGTGATATCTGGAAATGGATTGGAAACCTTTCAGATCTTGATCCAGAACTATTACTTCTAGAACAACAAGAAAATTATTCTCAAACTTAAATATGCATAAGAATCTCCTGAAGATGCTGAGATGCAGATTCTAATTAAGTCCAGAGTTAAAACCGAGACTCCTTTTCTGATAGCCCCTCAGATGATGTTCATGCTGCTGGTCTGTGGTCTACATTTTTTTGTGTGTGGTCTGCATTTTGAGTAGTAAAGCTCTAGACAGGGTCATTCTCAAATTATTGTCTTCATGGCGAAAATGCATCACGTGGAGAAATAAAAGCACTGGGTTCCAAGCAACAAGTATTATTTGAGACTCTAAAAGGTTCTCAAAGCTTACTTGCTAGCTTATATTGTTTGGATATGTTGGTTGCCTAAGTCAAATAAATTATTTTAAAGAGACGATCAATAATAATGTTTGACTGGTAAGAATCAGATATATTGATTTTTTTTTAAAGATTCTAATATTTATGTGCTTGATCTTTCACTCAAGAGCACTCTTCATATTAAAGTTCCTAAAAAATTTATTTGTGTTAACATAATATTAAATTAGCCATTTTAACCATTTTTAAGTGTACAACTAAGTGGCATTAATTACATTTACAATGTTGTGCTACACCATCAAACCATTCATTACAAAAACCTTTCATTACCCAAAACAGAAACTTTGTACCCAGCAATAGCTTCTCACATCCTTTACCCCTAGTCTTTGTACTTCTCGTCTACTTCTGTCTCCAAGAATTTGCTTACTAAAAATGTTTTTGCAGTTAAATTTCTTTTAAAATGCAAATTCCAATAGTAGCAAAACTTATTTCACAGTGTCCTAAAGCTCAACAAATTAGCCACTCACGTCAGCCCTAAGAAGGGAATTCCATAAACTAGATTATACCTATATTTAGACTTTGAATCTAAATTAAACTCAGAGATCAGAAATTAAAAATTTTGAGAACATTGGGTGGTTTTACTAAAAGGTATTCTCTAATATCTAAGGCAGTGATTCTCTGAGTGTGTTCCTGGAGCCAGCAGTATGAGCATCACCTGATAATTTAATAGAAATTCAAATTTTTGATACTTCTCATATATTGAATCAGAAACTCACCAGTGTTGGGGCCTAGAATTCTGTTTCATAACTTGCCCTCCATGATTTTTGTGCATGGTAAAGTTTGATCACCACTGCTCTAAGGTAATCATTTTCTTAAACTTAATGTACTATACCACTGATTGTCTTTAGGAGCAAATTTGAATAATCCATGGAGTGACAAAACAAGCATAATGTATTCTGCTTGACTCTGTTAATAAACTTAATATGAAGTCCAGCTTTTTAAAGATACAGCATGAATGAAAGTAGCTTGTATAGACCTGAGTTAAAGTATATACATTCCTTTCTTCAACTTAACCCGTGTCTCATTGAACAGTATTTCAGAGAGAATTAGTGATTATGTTTACTAGTATTTTTTAATACTGGAGTAAATGTATTTTGAGCTTTTTTAAAAAATAAAAGGTATGATAGGTATGATATAAATGAAATAGAGGTTAATGTTTTGGGGCCTATGTTTTTTTCCCCTTAGGGCTAACAAATGCATTATAAGGTATTTCAGACATACATGAAGGATAATATAGCAAATACCCACTGATTTGCTATCTACATTAAGAAATAAAACATTACAGATACAAAGAAGTCCCTGTGTACCCCTCCCTGACTAGTACATCTTCCCTCCTCAGAGGTAATCACTGTCATACATTTGATGCCCCATGCATTTCTTTTTATTTTTTATTATATATATATATATTAATCCAGGAACAAAACTCTTATATAAATACAGTGTACTCAAGAGGTTTGTGAAATTCATCCATTTTCATTGCCATATAACATTGCTTTATTTAAATATAATTTATTTCCCTCTCAACGGACATTTAGGTTGTGTTCCCCCCCTAGAATAGTGCTGCTACGAAATTCTTGTACACATCTCCATATGTGCATGTGCAAGAGAAACTCTTGGGTATTCTTAGTTGAATAATGTCATCCTCAACTTGATTAAATACTGCTGATTTGTTCCCCAAAGTGGCTAACCAATTAACGCTTTAACTGGCAGTGTACAAAAGTTCCCACAGCTTTGCATCTTTGCCAGATGTAATTTTTTGCCAACCTCATGGATGTGGAAATAGCATCATGTTTAATTTTACATTTCGTTGATTAATTTGCATTTTCTTAATTAGTGGTATCTTTTAGGATGGCCATGTGGGTTTCCTTTTCTCTGAATTGCTTTTCATATCTAGTACCCGTTTTTCTATTGGGTAATTTTTCTAATTTTTAGAAAATGTCAAATTTTTGAATAAACTTATTTCTTGCAATGCAAGATTTGCATTAGTAGAGTGCATTGTAATTCAGGGACCTGCATTTTGTAATTCTAGGGAAGGCTCCTCTAAGTTTCAGGACTTATCTGGTCCAGAGATCCATCTGGAGGTTGTAGGTTTCTTGTCCATCATAGACTTTTGACATTTTTTCTAATTCCTTCTTTCTTCCTCTTTTCAGGTTTGTTTTGAGGATAGAGTTTTATAGCAATGATCTGGTATTCTAGTTGCTTTGTTAAAATCAGAAGCATCTCACGTTTAAGACAGTATGTCTTTCTGTAAGGAACTTCATTATTTCCATTTCATTAATTCTTCCTAGAATCCCAGAAGAAAGGTCTCAGAGCACTCTTTAATTCTCTCAAGGGGAAAAATGGAGGTACTAGTACTCCTACCATTTAAAAGACAGAAACCTATAGAACTTATGTTCTCTATCAGCTACTTTCTATTTGGAATTCAATTTCTATCACTTAGTTTAAATATTAAGTTACATTGCAAACTCTGAATTAGATATAAAGAAGTCTTCACTTTGAATCATAGCTGTAGATATAATAATTTTTTTTAACAAATAGACTTTTTTAGAGCAATTTTAGGTTTACAGAAAAATTGATTAGAGAGTAACAGAGTTTCCATATAGCCCTCTTCCCTCACACAGTCCCCCATATTATTTACAGCTTGCATTAACATGGTACATGTGCTACAATTCATAAACCAATATTGATACCTTAGTTTACATTAGGATTCATTCTTTGTGTTACATAGTTATGTAGTTCAGTGAGTTTTAAGGAATGCATCATGTTATGTATTCACCATTACAGCATTATACTGAACAGTTTCATTGCCCTAAAAATTCCCTGTACTCCACCTTGTTTGTCCATTCCTCCCTCTGAACCTTTGGCAAACTCTGATCTTTTTTTTTTTTAAGTTTTATTTAGTAATATATATACAACCCAGAATTTCCGCCCTTTTAATCACATTCAGATATATAATTCATTGGTGTTAATTATATTTAACTGACAATATCATCACATACTTGTGTATTCATCACCATGATCATTTTTTTGAACATTTGTATCACTCCAGGAAAAGAAATAAAAAGGAAAAAGAAAAAATTTATACCATATTCCTTACTCCTCCCTCTCATTGACCACTAGTATTTCAATTACTCAATTTATTTTAACCTTTGTTCCCCCATTATTTATTTTTTATCCATATTTTTGACTCTTCTGTTCATATCCTAGATAAAAGGAGCATCAGAGACAAGGTTTTCACAGTCACACAGTAACATTATAAGATGATTATACAATCATCTTCAAGAAACCTGGCTACTGGAACACAGCTCTATAGTTTCAGGTACTTCCCTCTAGCCAGGCTGATGTACCTTAAACTAAAGAGGGGTATCTATGTAATGCATAAGAATAACCTCCAGGATAACCTCTCAACTCTGTTTGAAATCTCTCAGCCACTGACACTTTATTTTGTCTCATTTCTCTCTTCTCCCTTTTCGTTGAGAATGTTTTCTCAATCCCTTGATGCCAGGGCCCAGCTCACCCCAGAATTTCTGTCCCATGTTGCCAGGGAGATTTACACCCCAGGAGTCATGTCGCACATGGTGGGGGTGGGGAGAGGGCAGTGAGTTCGCTTGCCATGTTGGCTGAGAGAGAGGCCACATCTGAGCAACAAGAGAGGGTCTCTGGGGGTGACTCTTAGGCCTAATTTTAAGTAGGCTTAGCCTATCCTTTCCAGGGTAAGTTTCACAGGGGCAAACCCCAAGATCCAGGGCTTGGCCTATTGATTTGGTTGTCCCCACTGCTTGTGAGAACATCAGAAATTCTCCAAATGGGGAAGGTGAATATTTCCCCTTTTCTCCCCATTCCTTCAAGGGAACTTTGCAAATCCTTCTTTATTCACTGTCCAAACACTCTGGGATTTATCAGGGTATCACACTAACCTGGACAAACCAACAAAATTTCATGCCCTATTCAAGATATCATGTGCTTACGGTGTTCAACTTAACTGACCATACAAGTTAAATTAGGAAATGCACTACCCAAAATATAAATTTTGCACCAAATAAACAGCTCTCCCTTCCTTTATTCTCACACAGAAGTTGAAATTTTAAAATATGGATAATCTCATCCTTTACCCAGTCTTTTGATATACCTTAGTCCTATCTATATCAGCTTCATTTATATCTCTACTCTATGTCTGATCACTTTTTCAACATTTCCTGTATGGGGTACTGCTGACTTTCATAGCTTCAGAGTTCTAACTCTGAGTCTCAGGTGTCATATAAATACCCGAAGTTTCTGGGAACAACCAGTTTATAAACAAACAGCTCAGTATCTCCGAATTTAGGAATAACAGTTAACACCTGAATATATGTGATTGCTGTAAGAGCTTACAATCTAGAACCCTTTGCAATAGGCCGCAACGATAGCCCATGCTCTCAACTTCAATTCACTGAGATTTTTTATTATAGTTAGTCCATATGATTGAGGCATGATAATATTTGTCTTTTTGTTCCTGACATTTCATTCAACATACAGCTCTTAAGGTCCATTCATCTAGTTGCATGCCTCACAACTTCATTCCTTTTTGTGGCCACTCAGTAGTCCATTGTGTGTATACATCATAGTTCCCCCTTCCATTCTTCATCGTTGTATCTTTAGGCCACCTCCATTCATTGTGGACACAAGCACTGCTGCCAGAGACACCAGTGTGCAAATATCCATTCGTGTCCCCACACTCAGCCCCTCTAGGTACATACTGAGCAGCGGAGTTTCAGGATCATATGGCATATTCACCCCTAGACTTCTGTGGAACCACCACACTGCCCTCCAGAGGGGCTTCACCTCTCAACTTCCTTATCAACAGTGAATAGGACCATCTATCTCTTTCTATACATTTTCTCTAGCACCTGTTTCTCTGTTCATTTTTAAAATAGTTTTATTCACACATCATACAATCCAGCCTACATGTATAGACATCTGTTCGCCACCATAATCTATCTGAAGACATTTCTTTTTCTTCCACAAATAATCCGTACTCCTATCCCAATCCCCAACCCCTGCCTGTTGACATTTGGTTACCTTTATTGGAAGCATATTGCAGAGTTACTGTTGACTATAGACTTCAGCTTGCATTGATTGTACTTTTTTCTATATACCACCTAGCAAAATGTTGTTTGTTTTTTTTTCATCTTTGGGACTGCCCTCACATTTTCCATTCCTGCATCCTTTTCCATACCTGTATCTGTTTGCTCTGAGCTGTTCTTTTTGTTTGTTTTGTGTGTGCATTTAAAAAAAATCACATTCCAACAAGAGAGAGCATGGGTAATTAGGTCAAGCAATAGCTTTGATTTGTTTAACTTTGTAATGAAGTTGAAGTCACCATCTGAGTATGCCTCTCTGCACCTGACATACATTCCTGATGCTGGACTCCTCCCTGTGAATAAGAGGAAAAGCTTGGCCAATTATGTTAGACAAAGCTTTACAGCTGCTGAACCCAGCTGGGAGGAGTTTCCTTCTCTGAGCCGACAGCTTGTACTGTCAGGGTCTTCCTTATTGCCACCTTCTTTTATTCACACCATTTAACTCAGCTTATTACCTGAGGCGGTGGTTGAGAAGAGGGTGTTGCTTTATGTAGGGGACGTCCTCCATGGGGAGGGATTTGGTTGGGAGGAATTGTTACAGTTCCTGGTTTTCTACTTGAAGCAGATGCTTTCTAACAGAGTGTGCTACTACCCCTTCTCCTACACAGACCCACACATCAAATCTGTCCCCCATGAGTCTCAGGTGTCACCACAGTGGCATCCTTGGCTAATGATTTGGTGGAAAGGGAAGGGGTGGTCCGCTGTTTGGACCCCTCACAGCTGACTCACAGGAAATGCTAGAGTAGCTTGGCACTAGGCAAAGCAGCTCCAGGATTCTGCCCCTCCCTTCCTCCCTCCATCCTTCCCGCCCTCTCAGACGTAGGCTTTGCAGTATCTCATGATAGAACAATGAAGTGGCTCCAAGTTTGCTGCGGCTCCCAAGAAAATTCTTTCGACGTCTATGACAGACTTCAAAATGTTTTGCCATCGACTTTTCTAAGAAGCTCTTTTCAGAAAATCCTTTCTCCTGTGGATTGCTTTGTCTGAGATACTCAGGGTGACCATGGTTCAGCGCTTTAGCCTCAGAAGGCAGCTATCCAAGGTGGGTAAGTTTGATAGTTTTGTGTGTTTGTTTAGGGGGAACTCGCACTAGCTTCCAGATGCTTTCCTTTCCTCTTGAACTGTTTTGGTCAATCCTTCGTTCTTCCAGTGCTAAGGAGAGAGGTGGGGGGAGGAAACGCTGCCTTTTGTTCTTTCATCTGACAGACACAAAGGTTTAAGGCTGACTGCACTGGCAACCTTGGGTTTTGTTCCTTTGAAACTGGAGCTGTTGTGTGTGAATTTGGGGGAAGTTTTAGTTTCCTCATTTAATTTTCAGAAGGATGTTCATGAAAGAGAGATAATAGTTGATAGGAAGTGCTTATGTAATTAGCAATTAATCTAGCAGCTTGTGGACCAAGATGAGAAATTCTTATTGGTCTTTGGAATCAGTACTTCAACAAATTTTAATATTAAACTGGGGGAAAGTACCACAGAATAGTTAAATAACCAACACCCACATGAAAATGTTAAAATGAGTGATTGTGTTAAGAAATTAGCCTATTTAATGAAGTATGTGAAAAGCAATCATGAGGAGGCTCAAGAATCAGTTTTTACAGAGTTCTGATTGAAAAGCAGGTTTCATGTATACAGCTTTCGGGGGAAAACATCTTTTAATCTAAAGAAAGCAAACTTACAATTAAAAAAAAATAAGTAAATAAGCAAAGCACTCTTTTAAGAAGGTACTGATTTTATGAGTACACTTTGGTAGTCACCAGTCCCCTTCTTGATTCAGTACTGAGCTCTCTTTTTTAGCTGATACAGAAACTAGTTTGGAAAGAGGTGTGAGAGTTGAGCTTTATTTCAATTAATCATCCTGTTCTTCAAAGTTTTATTTTAAAAATGTAGCAGTGGTAGGTAAATGGTGTAACTATTCATTCCCTGCAGCCAGAAATTTAAACAAATGGTAAATCAGTAGGTATTTATCACTTATTTGGTTAAGTCAGAATTGTTAAATCCTGAAATGTATTATTATTATCTTGAAGGACAACCATTAGTTCCTCAGAGGTGACCCAAGTATAGATTGTGTGTCCTCAAGCAAAAATGAGCAGAGATTTGTCTCCATTCCCATGTCAAATTTCTTATCTGTTTTCAGATTTCTAAGCCTGACAGAGACTTTTTTTTTTCCAGAGACTTTTTAGGAGTATTAAAATATATTTTATTTCAAAAACAAAACAAACATATATATATATACTATTTCCCTTACTCCCCTTCCCCCGTTCCAGGTGTGTAGGGGAGGGATCCAGGAAGTCCCCAAGTTTCTCCTAAACAATACAAAGAATTATTCATGTTTCTCCTTCAAGGACCTCTAGTTCATGTTTTTTTTGTTTTTTGTTTTTTGTTTTTTTTGCATGGGCAAAATCTAGTTCATGTATTTTTTAATAGATGATACATTTAAAAAAGTAGATGATGTGTAGATTCTTAGGGCAATGACAGTCTTCACAAGAGTGTCTGAAATAGTTGAAAGTCAGGTGATAATTTTCTAATTAGAAAGTGACTGCATTCTAGGTATTTCTACCAATACTAGTCTCCCAAATATTTGTTGAGCTTTAACCACTCTTTATACTCTCTACCCTATATGCATGACTGTAATTTATCAAAAAAGTAGCTCGAGGGGGGGCAGATTAGAAGCACATCCTCTGAATAATATGAAGAAACAAAAAGTGCATTATATAAAGACACTCAAAGAGATAAACCCTTTTTTAATACTTCCCATCTCCATTTTGACGCATTTTCTGTGTTTCATAATGGCCCGCCAAGACCTAATCTAAGGCTTTTTTTTTCCCTGCCAAGTGACCCTGATGTATATGTTTACTAATGAATTGAAAATAATATTTTTAATTATTTCAGTTGTGTATGGCACTGAAATACAAAGGAGAAACTAAATAATTATGCCAGTTTTTAAAAAATTGCAGTGACTACACTGCCTTGAATTCTGTCTTTGCAGCTCATATGTTATTTCTGGCACACATAAAATACTCAAAGTTAAACTTTTTTGTAGGTCAGAAGCAGTTGAATAGCAGCAATTTCATATGGTTCCAACTATAGTAACAACTACTTTTGTACCAAGTGATCTGCAGGCATAGAATGATTTTTAAATGCTCTCGTATTTTTTTGTAAGCTGTATGGTGAGGGTAACATTTCATTCTTTTTCTGTATGAGTATCCCCTTATTGCAGTACCATTTACTGAATTTTGGTTTGTTTGGTTTTTCGTTTGTTTGTTTGGAAAGTACAAGGGCTGGAAATCAAACCCAGGTCTCCTGCATGGCAGGTGAGAATTCTACCACTGAACCACCCTCATGCCCCCTGATCTCATATTTTTAAAAGCAGTTTCCTGTTTTAATAAATTGGAGAATTACTGATATGATAATCTTTGTATTATGTTGGAAATTTCTGAAAGAAAATATTTATAAATGTTTGTAGTGATTTTAAACCTAATTTGATAATTTAAAGTTTGATAGTCATGTTTACTTATACTAGACATATTCCGGAATATTCAAATGTTGCTTTAGGCCAGTGGGTTTTCACATCTAAGCTAAGAAAAAAGAGAAAATAAATTAAGAAATGGGTGAAGTAAAACTTCAGTTTCTAAGGGAGATACTGTTTTCTTTGTAGTTCCCAGTTACTTGACTCCCCCAAAAATTCCTTCCTTATTTTAAATAATTCTCTCTACAATTTTCTCATGTGATTTCAAAAATATTCACTAAGAAAAGCTTTTAAATTCCTGTCCTATCCTCCCTCCCCACCCCCACCCTCCCACCAGCCACAAAAGTCTATAACCTGCCTCATTTTAGAGAATTACCTCCTCTATGTTGGGGAAAGAGGGGGGCAAAATCTACTGAGTCCTTAATCTGTGCTAAACAGTGTAGTCATTTCGTTTATTCTCCTAATGATCCTCTGAATTAGGTGATATTCCTCCTCTTTTTATCATTGAACAAACTGAGGGTCAGAGAAGGTAAGTCATTTACCAAAATTCAGGGCGAGTTAGATCCAAGTTCAAATTTCTGTCTAACTCCAAAACCTATTCTCTTTCCCCACAATGGCTGCCTTCCTAAATTTGTGGTGCATAAATCATTCTCACTATCATGGTTTCTGATGTTTCTCCATATGTTTATGCTTATAGAAAACACTGTAATAAATAACTTGGATAACTTCCTTAGGATAGACCTTTCCCATAAAGCTGAAATTTACTGTCTAGGGAGTTTGAATTTATCAGTCAAACTTGATAAAATATTTCCCATAATTAGAGAAACATTGATTTAAATAAGATACTTGATTTAATAATGCCATATTAAGTGTAGTTGAAGCGTAACTGCAACCTCCAGAGTAGCTTCTCAACTCTGAACTCTCTCTGCCACTGATACTTTATTAATTACACTCTTTTCCCCCTTTTGATCAGGATCGAATTGTTGATCCCGCGGTGCAGGATTCATCCCTAGGAATCATCTCAACAATTGGGTTGTTTTTTCTTTTGTTGTTGAGTTGTATTATTTCTTTGTATATATAGGAAATCAAAGCTTTGTCTGATATATGATTTCCAAATATTTTCTCCCATTGAGTTGGCTGCCTCTTCACCTTTTTGACAAAGTCTTTTGAGGTACAGAAGCCTTTGATTTTGAGGAGTTCCCATTTACGTATTTTTTTCTTTTGTTGCTTGTGCTTTGGGTGTAAAGTTTAGGAAGCTACCTCCTATTATTAGGTCTTGTAGGTGTTTCCCTACATTTTCTTCTAGAAGCTATATGGTGCTAGTTCTTATATTTAGGTATTTGGTCCGCTTTGAGTTAATTTTTTGGGCAGGGTGTGAGATAGGGGTCCTCTTTCATTCTCTTGGCTATTGATATCTGGTTCTTCCATGCCCAATTATTGAAAAAACTATTTTGTCTCAGTTCAGAGGATTTGGGGGCCTTGTCAAGAAGTTGACCATAGATTTGGTGGTCTATTTCTGCACTCTTGATTCAATTCGACTGGTCAGTGCTTCTGTCATTGTGCCAGTACCATGCTGTTTTGACCACTGTGGCTTTATAATAGGTTTTAAAGTCAGGGAGTGTTAATCCTCCCACCTTGTTCTTCTTTTTTAGGAGGCTTTTAGCTATTCGGGGTCTCTTTCCCTTCCAGATGGATTTGGTAGTGACCTTTTCAAAAGTTTCAAGGTAGGTTGTTGGAATTTTTGATTGATACTATGTTAAACCTGTAGATCAATTTGGAGAGAATTGACATCTTAACTATATTTAGCCTTCCTATCCATAAGCAGGGAATGTCTTTGTATCTATTTGGATCTCCTTTGATTTCTTTTAGCAATGTTATGTAGTTTTCTGTGTACAAGTCCTTTACATCCCTAGTTAAGTTCATTCCCAAGTATTTGATTATTTTAGTTGCTATTTTGAATGGAATTTTATCCTTAACTGACTCCTCAGCTAGGTCATTGCTTATGTATAGAAATGTTACTGATTTTTGTACATCAATTTTATATCCCACCACTGTGCTGAACTTATTAGTTCAAGTAACTTTGCTGTAGATGTCTCAGGATCCTCCAAGTATAGTGTCATATCACCTGCAAATAATGAGGGTTTCACTTCTTCCTTTCCAATTTGGATGCCTTTTATTTCTTTGTCCTGCCTAATTCCTCTAGCTAGAACTTCGAGCACAATGTTAAATAATAGTGGTGACAGTGGGCATTCTTGTCTTGTACCTGATCTTAGGGGGAAGGCTTCCAGTCTCTCTCCATTGAGTACTATGCTGGCTGTCGATTTTTCATATATTCCCTTTAACATATTGAGGTAGTTACCTTTGATTCCTATCTTTGGGAATGTTTTTATCAGAAAAGGGTGCTGAATTTTATCGAATGCTTTTTCAGCAGCATTCGAGATGATCATGTGATTTTTCCCTTTTGATTTGTTAATGAGCTGTGTTACATTAATTGATTTTCTTCTGTTGAACCATCCTTGTATTCCTGGGTTAAATCCCACTTGGTCATGGTATATAATTATTTTAATGTGCTGTTGGATCGGATTTGCTAGTGTTTTGTTGAGAATTTTTGCATCTATGTTTATTAGGGAGATTGGCCTGTAGTTTTCCTTTCTTTATAGCATCTTAACGCTTATTTGGTATTAAAATGATAATTAGCTTCATAAAAAGAGTTAAGTAGAGTTCCTTTTTCCTCAAGTTTTTGGAGAAGTTTGAGCAGGATTGGTATTAGTTCTTTGTTGAATGTCTGATAAAATTCCCCTGTAAAGCCATCTGGCCCTGGGCTTTTCTTTGTAGGAAGATTTTTGATGACTGACTAAATCTCTTTATTTGTGGTTGGTTTGTTGAGATCCTCTATTTCTTCCTGAGTCAGTGTAGCTTGTTTGTGTGTCTCCAGGAATTTGTCTGTTTCATCTAAGTTGTCTAGTTTGTTGGCATGTAGTTGTTCATAGTATCCTCATGATTTCTTTTATTTCTTCAGGCTCTGTGGTAATGCACCCCTTCTCATTTCTAAGTTTATTTGCATCCTCTCTCTTTTTTTCTTTGTCAGTCTTGTAGAGGCCCATCAATTTTATCGATTTTCTCAAAGAACCAACTTTTGGTTTTATTGATTCTTTCTATTGTTTTTTGTTCTCCCATTTATTTAAGTACTTTAATCTTTATTCTTATTCTTCTTTTGTTTGCTTTGGGGTTAGTGTGCTGTTCTTTCTCAAGTTCCTCCAGGTTTGCTGTTATGCCCTCGATTTTTGCTCTTTCTTGTTTTTTAATATAGGCGTTTAGGGCAATAAATTTCCCTCTCAGTGCAGCCTTTGCCACATCCCATAAGTTCTGATAAGTTATGTTCTCATTTGCATTCCTCTGATATAGCTACTGATTTTCTAGCAGTTTCTTCTTTGACCCACTGGTTGTTTAAGAGGGTGTTATTTAATCTGTATATATGTGTGAAAGTTCTCATTCTTTGGTGGTTATTGACATTTAGCTTCATCCCGTTGTGATCAGAGAAAGTTTGCTTTGAATAATTTCAATATTTTTAAATTTATAAAGACCTGTTTTTGTCCCCAGAATATGATCTATTCTGGAGAATGTTCCATGAGCACTAGAGAAGAATGTATAACCTTGTGCTTTGAGGTGCAATGACCTATATATGTCTGTTAATTCATTTATCGAGTTATTTAACTTCTCTATTTCCTTGTTGATCTTCTGTCTGGTTGTTCTATCTATAGAGGAGAATAATATTGAAGTCTCCTAGTATTATTGTTGAAACGTCTATCGCTCCCTTCAGTTTTGCCAATGTCTGTCTCATGTGCTATGGAGCTCCTTAATTGGGAGCATAAACATTTATGATTGTTATTTCTTCTTGGTGAATTGACCCTTTAATTAATATATAGTGTCCTTCTTTGTCTCTTATGATGTCTTTACATTTTAAGTCTATTTCGTCTGATATTAGCATAGCTACTCCTGCTTTCTTTGGTTACAACTTGCATGGAAAATCTTTTTCCATCCTTTCACTTTCGATCTATTTGTATCCTTGTGTCTATGATGATTCTCTTGTAAGCAGGATATAACTGGATACCAGTTTGCATCTTTTAATGGTAAGTTTCGTCTGTTAACATTCAAAGTTACTACTGAAAAGGCGTTTCTTGATTCCACCATTTTATCTTTTCATTTTATTTGTCAAATCTATGTATTCTTTTCCCTCTTTGTCTTTGTATTCTTTAAATTACCCTTAGTGGTACTTTTCAATTCTGTGCCTTACCCCAGACCTCCCTCTCCTGTCTTTTTTTCAGCCAGCAGAACTCCTTTTAGTATTTCTTGTAGGGCCAGTCTCTTGTTGACAGTTTCTTTCAGGACTTCTTTGTCTGTGAAAACTTTAAACTCTCTGTCAGTTTTTTTGTGTGTGTGTGCATGGACATGCACTGGGAATCAAACCCTGGTCTCTGACATGGCAGGTAAGAACTCTGCCTGCTGAGCCACTGTGGCCCACCCCTCTCTGTCAATTTTGAAGGACAATTCAAAATTCTGGGTACAGAATTCTTGGCTGACAGTCTTTCTCTTTCAGAATCTTGAATATATCAGACCACTGCCTTCTCGCCTCCAGGATGCTAGTTGGGTAGTCTGAACTCAGTCTTATTTGGTTTCCCTTGTATGTAGTAGATTGTTTTTCTCTTGCCGCTTTCAGGATTTTCTGCTTCTCTTCAACATTTACAGACTGATTGGTACGTACCTTGCGGAAGGCCTATTTGGTTTTGTTCTGTTTGGAATTTTTTGGGTTTCTTTGACTTGTATATTTATGTCCTTATGAGGGTTGGAAAGTTTTCCCTGATTATATCCTCAACGACTCTTCCTAGCCCTTTACTCCTCTCTTCTTCTGGGGCACCAATGATTCTTTGTGCGCTTTGTTTTGTCTACCATTTCCCTGAGTTCCCATTGAATTTTTTCCATCTTTTTTGCCATCTGCTGTTTTGAGTCTTCAAAGTCAATTATCCTGTCCTCTATATCACTTATTCTTTCTTCTGTCTCTTCAAATCTGGTGTTGTGTGTCTCTAGTATGTTTTTTATTTGGTCAAGAGAGCTTTTAATCTCTGTGATTTCTGCTGTTTTTCTGTTTATTCTTTCAAATTCCTCTTTGTGCTCTTCTGCTGTTTTCCCTACCCCCTTTATGTCATTTGCTATCCCTCTTATTTTATTAAATAGAGTTGTATGAACATCTTTGATTAGTTGTTCCAACACCTGTGTCCCCTCAGGTGTTTTAATTTGGTCATTAAGCAGGGCTGTATCTGTCTGCATCATGATAGGCTTAGTGATCTTCTGTCTTTGTTGCATGTAGATATCTTGATTGATTTACTTTGGGAGTTGCTTTCTTTCAGTAGTCTAAGGCCTTGTGTTTACGGGACGGTTGTACAGCAGGGAGCACAGGGTGGTACATTCAGTGCAGTGATTTTTTTCAGGGCAGGTATGGGCACAGGTTGGGGATGTAACGCTGATGCTTGTGAACGTGGGTGCCCAGCAGCCAGGGAGGATGTAGCTGTGCGGGTGTACCGGTCTGGGGGTGTAAACCTGGTATGCACTGTTCTGAGGCACAGGGCCCTTTGTGTACATGCATAGAGCTGTGACAGCAGGTCGGGTTATGCTCTTGTGGATTTAGCAGCCGATGTGAGCCGGCTGCACAGGTCAGTACTTAATCTGAGCTGGGAAGGGAGGCTGAGGGCTGTGCACATGCGCACTTCTAGGACTACTGTAAAGTGCGGTTCCCAGAGCTAAATGACGTGATTGGTGGCCCATGTGCACGTGTGGGCCTGGGAGTGTTGTAAACAGATGCACTAAGTTTAGGGAGTGGGGGTTGAGGATGTGTGACACTATGAGCAGGGGATGAGGGTAGCCTAGGTATGGAGGTTAGTACCGGCAACTTTTATGCACCAGCAACAGCCTGCAGGGAACAGGGAGGGGAAGGTAGTGCTGGGGAGGTGTGCAGGAGAGATGGGTTGGGCTGCACTTGGAGTGGGGGCATGGGGCAGGTATGTGCACTGGGGGCTGGTGGAGTGGGGGCGTTTCCCTCATTTTTGAAAGACAGTTTTGTTGGTTACAGAATTCTTGGTTGGCAACTTTTTGGTTTGAGCCCTTTAAATATGTCATCCCATTTCCCTTCTTGCCTCTGTGGTTTCCAGTGAGAAACTGGCACTTAATCTTACTGAAGCATGTTGCTCAATGTTGTGACTTGCTGCTTTTCTCTTGTGGTTTTGAGAATTCTTTCTTCATCTTTGGCGTTAGACATTTTGATAATAAATTGTGTGATGTGGGTCTTTTTGAGTTTTTCCTTTTTGATAAGGCTTGACACTTGATAGGCACTGAATAGATGTTTGTTGAATCTTTCTGAAATGCAAATGTCAGTTTTTCTGATATTATCCTAGATATTAGTCAAGTCCAAATATCAGAAATAGCAATAAATTGGCAAGCTCATTCTGATTCTTGAATTATAGGTATTCACATTTCTAAATTCATCTTTTTGGGAAAAAAGCCAGTTGTAGAAGTCCAGTGTTCTTCTGATCATGTGTGATTTTAGACAGATCACTTAATTTTACTTCCTTCAAGGCTTTCCTCAAATATCACCGTCTTGGATCTTCTCAAAGACCTCCTTGAGCACTCTAAGATCTAAAATTGCAAGTCCCTCTCTTTGTTTTTTATCCTTAGCATTTATTATCTATCCTTTAACATACTTTATAAGTCCCTAATTTATTTTTTCTGTTCTGTTCTCTCCACTTTACAAAAACCCTTGAAGGGATTTTTTGCAGTCTTGTTTGTTAATATATGCCCACCACCCAGACCATGATAAGCATTTAGTTCCATTTATTGCATATATGAATGAATCATTTATTTGAAAAAATGGAAGGAAAGAAAATAGCCATCCTGAATTAAGGACATAATAGATCTTGGAGCATTGCATTTTATTATTGAACAGTAATCTTTTTTTTTTTAATTAAAGAAAAAAAAAGAAATTAACACAACATTTAGAAATCATTCCATTCTACATATGCAATCAGTAATTCTTAACATCATCACATAGATGCATGATCATCATTTCTTAGTACATTTGCATCGATTTAGGAAAAGAACTAGCAAAACAACAGAAAAAGATATAGAATGTTAATATAGAGAAAAAATAATAATAATAAAAAAGACACAAACAAACAAACAAAAAAAACTATAGCTCAGATGCAGCTTCATTCAGTGTTTTAACATAATTACATTACAATTAGGTATTATTGTGCTGTCCATTTTTGAGTTTTTGTATCTAGTCCTGTTGCACAGTCTGTATCCCTTCAGCTCCAATTACCCATTATCTTACCCTGTTTCTAACTCCTGCTGGTCTCTGTTACCAAGGACATATTCCAAGTTTATTCTCGAATGTTGGTTCACATCAGTGGGACCATACAGTATTTGTCCTTTAGTTTTTGGCTAGACTCACTCAGCATAATGTTCTCTAGGTCCATCCATATTATTACATGCTTCATAAGTTTATTCTGTCTTAAAGCTGCATAATATTCCATTGTATGTATATACCACAGTTTGTTTAGCCACTCGTCTGTTGATGGACATTTTGGCTGTTTCCATCTCTTTGCAATTGTAAATAACGCTGCTATAAACATTGGTGTGCAAATGTCCGTTTGTGTCTTTGCCCTTAAGTCCTTTGAGTAGATACCTAGCAATGGTATTGCTGGGTCGTATGGCAATTCTATATTCAGCTTTTTGAGGAACCGCCAAACTGCCTTCCACAGTGGTTGCACCATTTGACATTCCCACCAACAGTGGATAAGTGTGCCTCTTTCTCCGCATCCTCTCCAGCACTTGTCATTTTCTGTTTTGTTGATAATGGCCATTCTGGTGGGTGTGAGATGATATCTCATTGTGGTTTTGATTTGCATTTCTCTAATGGCCGAACAGTAATCTTGGTGTTTAATTTCTCTGAAGTGATTTCGTCATTTCCCTTATATGTAACAACAACAACCAAAAGGGATATATACTAGTGCTCTGAGTGCTCAGAGAAGGCAAGTTAAGCTAGGAGAGCTTGAAGAAGGTGGGCTTTGAAAGATAGACAGAAAAACAATGATAGGAAAAAAAACAAAGAATAAAGCTTCAGTACTCCATCAGGAGATAGAAATAGGGTTGAGATTGGGCATTTGGTGCTGATGGAATACAGATTATACAACAGGACTAATTGTAAAAATTCAGGATTTAGAAGGAAGGATAAATAGAATTTAATAAAAATTAGATATAGGAAGAAGAGAAAAAAATCAAAAAAGATTTGCGTTTGAAGCTAAGACTCTGAGTGATAAGTAATCTAATTGTTAAGAGAAATGGGAGATTTGGGGCAAGCAGAAGGATGGTTTGTTAGGTTGGGTGTGAGTTTAAGTTTGGGTTATGTTATGTCTTTTTTTTTTTATTAATTAAAAAAAGAATTAACAAAACAATTAGAAATCATTCCATTCTACATGTGCAATCAGTAATTCTTAATAACATCACATAGTTGCATATTCATCATTTCTTAGTACATTTGCATCGATTTAGAAAAAGAAATAAAAAAATAAAAAGACAACAGAATAAGAATTAAAACATTAATAGAAAGAAAAAAAAAAAACCTATACCTCACATGCAGCTTCATTCAGTGTTTTAACATAATTGCATTACAATTGGGTAGTATTGTGCTGTCCATTTCTGAGTTTTTATATCCAGTCCCGTTGTACAGTCTGTATCCCTTCAGCTCCAATTACCCCTTCTCTTTTTTTTTTTTTTTAATTAACGGAAAAAAAGAAATTAACCCAACATTTAGAAATCATACCATTCTACATATGCAATCAGTAATTCTTAACATCATCACATAGATGCATGATCATCATTTCTTAGTACATTTGCATCGGTTTAGAAAAACTAGCAACATAACCGAAAAAGATATAGAATGTTAATATAGAGAAAAGAAATAAAAGTAATAATAGTAAAGTCAAAACAAAACAAAACAAAACAAAAACCTATAGCTCAGATGCAGCTTCATTCAGTGTTTTAACAAGATTACTTTACAATTAGGTATTATTGTGCTGTCCATTTTTGAGTTTTTGTATTTAGTCCTGTTGCACAGTCTGTATCCCTTCAACTCCAATTGCCCATTATCTTACCCTGTTTCTACCTCCTGCTGGACTCTGTTACCAATGACATATTCCAAATTTATTCTCCAATGTTGGTTCACATCAGTGGGACCATACAGTATTTGTCCTTTAGTTTTTGGCTAGACTCACTCAGCATAATGTTCTCTAGGTCCATCCATGTTATTACATGCTTCATAAGTTTATCCTGTCTTAAAGCTGCATAGTATTCCATTGTATATATATACCACAGTTTGTTTAGCCACTCTTCTGTTGATGGAGATTTCGGCTGTTTCCATCTCTTTGCAATTGTAAATAACGCTGCTATAAACATTGGTGTGCAAATGTCCGTTTGTGTCTTTGCCCTTAAGTCTTTTGAGTATATTCCCAGCAATGGTATTGCTGGGTCATATGGCAATTCTATATTCAGCTTTTTGAGGAACCGCCAAACTGCCTTCCACAGTGGTTGCACCCTTTGACATTCCCACCAACAGTGGATAAGTGTGCCTCTTTCTCCGCATCCTCTCCAGCACTTGTCATTTTCTGTTTTGTTGATAATGGCCATTCTGGTGGATGTGAGATGATATTATGTTATGTCTTTAGTGACATAAATGACTAAGTAGAAAGATTTTGTATTTGGAAATGGAGGATTGGGGTTAGGTCATAGTGGTGATATTATTGGATAGTTAATAGTTGAAGTCATGAGTGGATGAGATTTGAACAAAAATACAAGGGTGAAGGTGGTGATTAGGGTAGAAGACCAAAGGGAAATTAGTAATGAAGACTGGTTGAATTTAGTCAAGCAACCATAGTTTTAGTAGAGGAAGAGACGCTAGAGATCTTTCTTTAATCTGTTCATTTTACAGAGAAGGAAAGTGAGATTCAAAATAAGAAATGATATGCCAAAATTTGTACAGCTTAAAGTGGCAAATTGAGGTAATGGTGGTGATTCTCTCTTGATTCCTTCAATTTACTGCTTTCCCCATGTTAGCAAAGTGATAAAACCTTAGTGAGAAAGTTTCATTAGAGTAATGTGAAAGCTAGATAACAGAGTGATAAAGTGAAATATGGGGTGGCAGAATGGAGTTCATAATTGTGAGCAATTTGAGAAGTCTGGCAGTGGAGAAAAAATTGAAATGAGATGCAATTGGAAGAGGAAATTTTAAAAATAAAGTTTTTTCAGTACCAGAAATATCGTTGAATAAACTATTCTGGCATGACAGCAAGGGATAAAAATGACAAAATGGTACCATCTTCCTCTTATGGCTGCCTGGTAAGATGGAGTAATTGATTCAAGATTGTACAGTGTATCAACAGTGAAGCCAAAAATAGTCCTTAGATCTACTGAAACTAGTGTTTTCCCACACAAAACCGTCCTTGGCTATTCAGTGGGCAAACCTTTGATTTTATGTATACAGAAAAGGAGTAATGTTTTTTCTACATGTTTTTCTGTTTTGAATTTAGATGTAGATTGTTGGTATGATTGGTGTTTTACTTGAAAATATAGGGCTTTATAGTATTTTCCTGTTCTTTAGGCCACTTAATATGCTAAGATTTAAAAAGAACTTGAGAGGGTATTATTTAGCAGGAAGGCTAATACGTTCTTGTAATAAGTTTTAGTTAACTAATAACCTCTTTGGGGGTAATTATCATCATTAAAGACCAACTGCTCTGTGAGTTAAATGTACCACAAATGATCCTTGTTTCCATATTTAAACTATGATGTCTAACTGGAAAGAGAATTTTTAGTGAAATGATAAATACTGATTAAGAGAATACAACCTGAAGAAAGAGAATGGATATAAGATTAAAGACCCAGAAGATTGTTTTTAAATTATAGTTGTTATTAGAAAAATGATCTTAAGAGAATTCCTTGGCTTTAACCCTGTATGGAAGATTAAAAGTTAAAGTACAACAAATTTAAAAATGTTTTTGCATGAGGAAGAACAAAGGAGTGTCATTACTGTAGGGTGATGAAAATAGATGGTAATTAATATTTTAAAATTTTAACTTATGTGTGAGACTAAAACAAAAAATGTTTATTTGGTACAAAATTTATGTTTTGACTTGGGCAGTTCCTAATATAACTTAAGTGAACAGCTTAATTGCACCATAAGTACATGGAACCTTGAGTAGGGCATGAGATTTTTTTAGATTTGTTTGGAGTGATGTCCCAATAAATCCCAGGCTGATATGAACAGTGAGTAAAAAAGTATTTGCAGAGTCCTCTTGGGGGATTGGTAAGAAAGGGGGAAAATTCAACTTCCCCAAGTAGAGAATTCTTGATATTCTCACAAGCAGTGGGGACAACCAAAGCAATGGGCTGAGCCCCTAATCTTAAGAGTTTGTTCATATGAAACTTAACCCCCAAAGGATAGGTCAAGCCTACTTAAAATTAGGCCTAAGAGTCACCCCCAAGAGAACTTCTTTTGTTGCTCAGATGTGGCCTCTTTCTCCAGCCAACACAACAAGCAAACTCCCTGCCGTCCCCCTCTCTACTTGGGACATGACTCCCAGGGTAATAGAACTTCCTGGCAACATGGGACAGAAATCCTAGAATGATCTGAGAATGATCTGGGACTGAGAAAACCTTCTCAACCAAAAGGGGGAAGAGCAAAATGAGGCAAAGTAAAGTGTTAATGGCTGAGAGATTCCAAACAGAGTCGAGAGGTTATCCTGGAGGTTATTCTTACACATTGAATAGATATCACCTTGTTAGTCAAGATGTAATGAAGAGGCTGGAGGGAACTGCCTAAAAATGTAGAGCTGTGTTCCAGTAGCCATGTTTCTTGAAGATGATTGCATAATGATATATAGCTTTCACAGTGTGACCTGTGTGATTGTGAAAATCTTGTGTCTGATGTTCCTTTTGTCTACCTTATCAACAGATGAGTAAAACACACAGAATAAAAATAAATAGTAGGGGAAACAAATCTTAAAATAAATTTAGTAGATTGAAATGCTAGTGATCAGTGAAAGGGAGGGGTAAGGGGTATGGTATGCATGCATTTTTTTCTGTTTTCTTTTTATTTCTTTTTCTGAATTGATGCAAATGTTCTAAGAAATTATCATGATGATGAATATGGAACTGTGTGATGATATTGTGAATTACTCATTATATATGTAGAACGGAATGACCATATGTTAAGAATGTTTGTGTTGTTATATTTTTAAAAAATTTTTAAAATTAATTTAAAAAAAAGTTAAAGTACAAGGGCTCTTTAAATTTTCCGTTGAGTCAGATGACTTAGAAGCCAAATCTGACAAGGGAGTGTAAAGCTGGAAATTACAACTTGGTGTTTAATTTCAACTACCAACACATTTCTGAAAGCATATAGTCACTATTGGTTGATTTGCTGCATAAGGTGATAGAGAATGTTATGCTTCTGCAGTAGGTAATTGGGTTCTGAATGATTCTCAGCTCAAGATAAAGTTGTTTGCAAGATTCTCACTTGCACCAAGTGGAAGTACAACACCGTGGTGCCTGACTACTAACTAGCATGGAGAGAGATTTTGGATGTGGTGATATTGGAATAAATCAAGGCTTTGGAGATTGCTTTGGTAGACTTGCTGCCTTTTGACTTGACTTGGCAGAAACTAAAAGAGAAATTCAGTCTTGAGGTCATGTAATGTTTGTAGAAATAAAAATGGAAAATGGAAAGTCAAAAGGCTATGGAACAGTCATATTTGACTCCCCAGAATCAGCTGAAAAACCCTACACAATAATGAATGGCATAAAAACTGGTGACAGAGAAATCGGTATATGCTTGAATTGTAATGCATATTTGGAACATTCCTATATTGGTTTTGCTACATCTCCTAGTAAAAGTAATTTTTCAAGAAATAGCATATGCTTACAAAAGCTGTAAAAATGAACTTTTTAAAAACTCTCACCAGCTTTTAATAATATAGTTTAAAAAAAAATACTGTGATTTTTGTAAATGTCAGGTTTGGGTTTTTAAAGGCAGTGAGTCTGGTCTCAATAAGTAAATGGTTATACTGTTTTAACCAAATAAGCCATTTTCTTGTTATCTTCATAGTGAGAATCATTTGTTCAAGTTTCCCTGACTTTTATCATCTTATTGTAAGGTAAAACATGGATTTTTTTTAAGCTTCTTTTTTTTTATAGTCCTTGAAAGGAAAAGGTACAGACAAATTAGGATGTGATTTCAGTTAGTTTTTAATTACTTTTCTGTGATCCTAAAGAATTACTGTAAGTTTTAGATCCTAAAGTTTAGGATGTTTTTTATTTGACTTAAAAGAAGGAATAGATTTTGCCTTCCTCTGCCCCTACCTATCATTTACATTTTCCACATAACACTGTTAATATTAATCTCCACAGCCCCTTATTTTATTATTTCCAGTAATTCCGAGTTCATGTAGAACTGATAATATAGTAAGCCCCAAATTTAACAATACGCAGACTGCTCCTAATTTTCTGTCTAGTTTCCACCTATTAAAATGAATTGCTAAAAAAAAATAATTGAAAGATGGAGAGAGATGGTTATCTGAGTCAGTCCTCTGCTGTTCACTTTCACAGGAGCTGATGTATTTATAAATGCAGCTTTAATAAACTATGGGACACCTAGACATAGCATATCAAATACATTGGATCCCACATTGTTAGAATAGCCGTATCTTTTTTACCTACGGAAGAAAAGCATGTTGTTAAAATGTGCATAACAATACTGTATTTTATTAATAGCTCTGTAAGAATATGCACTGGATCTTTTGTTGTTTATTCATTTTGGAAAATCGTTGTATTAGAGCAAAAGTCTTATTTAATTGTATTTGTTGGGTTAGCATTTAAAGTTTTAACATTTATTTAATAATAATTATCTTTATTAAATTTTTTTCAATAAGGTTGGAAAAGAAAAAAGAATCTCAGCTGAAAAAAAACACATACAAAACAAGTACAAACAAAAACAAGCCTGATAGGAATTGTGTTGTTTTAGTAATTTCTGTAAAGGGAACATAGTACCTTGAAAAAGTAGGATGCTTCTTGCCATTTTGCTATACTACAGGTATATCAGATATTATGATATTCAACTTATATTGAAGGGCAAAGAAGGGAAAAGTATCTTTAGCTGTATTTCATCAAAAGGGAACAAAGGCACAAGCACAATTCCATAGTGATAAAATCATGATTAGAATTCCTATTTCAGTTTCCAATTTCATATTCTTTTCACATTAATGTTAAAAGAAAACTTTGCTTGGTTTTTAAATTTTGGTTAGTTTTTGTTGTAGGCCCCACAATCTTTTTACTATTATTGTTTGTTTATTTTTGTTCCAGAAATATCAACAATGTGGGACTGGTGCAGAGATTTCCATATTTGCAGATATTTCATGAATAAGGGTGCCTGAGAATGAGAGTGAGCACCAACATGCCCAAGTAGCAAGAAGGAAATAGAGGCAGACAGTTATAAAACAAGTCAGTGTTTTAGCCTTGGGGAGGCACATGGCCCAGGGTTGACATCTCTGACTCATTCAGTGTGCATGGGCACCAGAGGCAGGGCTGGGTAGAAGAGTGCTGGGTAAATATGAAGGGGGTGCTGGCATGTTACACGTCCAGGAGCTCTGCTGAGGGCCCAGAAGCAAGATAACAAGGAAAGGGCATTCCCTTCAAAACTCCTAATTAATGGAGCCCTCAGGGAACATTGACCTACCTCCCCATATGGAACTCAAATCTGTCTGGAGACTAGCCATCTCTCTATGCTCCTGGGATGACAAAGGAGGATAACTTGCCTTAACGACCCCATTACTAGATAGGACTGTGTTGAGCTGCTCATCATAAAGCAACTCATTTCAAAGCAATATTGTCATGGAAGGAGACTTTGGAGTCAGCAAGTTCCAACCACCCAAATACCACTTATTATCTCTGTGGCCATGGGCATGTCATTCAGTGTCTCTCAGCCTCACTTTTCCTCATTTATAAAGTGGGATTTCTACTTTGCTTAGTGAAGATCTAATGAGAGTGTGCATGAAAAGAGCATAACCCCATGTTTAGAAAGTGGTAAGTGCTTAGTTAAATGTCCCCTTCCCTTCCCTTCCTTTCCTTCCCTCCAAGTCCTCCTCAGTGCTCTTGTGCCAGGCTTAATAAGCCTTCCCGCCTCACAGTGACGCTCTGGGCCATCCTATCTCATCTCTCCTACAGTGCCCTCCTTGACCAGCCTGCTCATGAGACATAGGCCCCTGCCCTGCTGCCCTGACCTGTGTGAACCTGCTGATGGCTACAACCTGCCTGCCAAGGGTAGACCCACAGTCTTTTAATATACTCTGGTAAATAGACTCCTTTGAGAATTTTCAGAAACTTAAAGGCTGAAATTCGCTTTTAGAACATTTCAGCTTAGAAAAATGTCTTGTTTACTTTTTGCTTGCTAAGCATGTATGACTGATAAAGGCCTTTTGCCCTACTACCCACATGGTCTGGACCAGAGAACTAGCAGCCTGTTAAAAAAGACAAAAGAGAAGCAAGGAAAATAATTTTGGCGGTAAGATAATCACTGAGCCTAGATCCCTAGAGTTCAGACAATAACAGAAGCAGAGGGAAATCAATGGAAACCAATGTGTGTTGGTATGAAGGAGGCATTTTGGTTGGGGGTTGGTTGGATTTCCTGGCATGCAAAATATGGGTTCTCTTTTGTCAGTGGTATTTCAGCCTCATGTTCCCAATTGGAATTTAATGGAGAACTATCCTGGCATTTTCCTCTTATTTAATGTTTCTGAGGAATCTTTTTCTGCAGCTGTTTGCTTTCTTTCTTTTTTTTTTGCATGGGCAAGCACTTACTTTTGTTTTTTAAATTTAAAAATGGGCAAGCCTCCTCTTGTGGGGATAGCCAAGGAATATAATCTAACAAAAAAGTTACATGTAATCGGGCTGTGATACTGTACTTTTTCTGACTTACCTAGTATTAATAAAGTCAAGAGGCCTTGTCTGGAGAAGATAAGCCCGAAGAGTTTGTGTTTTGAGAGGAAAGGTAAGCATGTGATCTTTCTCTGAGTTGTATCTGGGGGTGAGGAGTTATTGCCCTGAATTGAAAGTGATTCTGTTGACCTACTTTTTAAAGTCACCTAAATGTTTTGGTGCTTTTGCTTAAACCAGACTAGATTCTTAGAAGGAGACATTGAAAGAAATGTTACTTCTCAGTTGTTTCCCTTTAAAATGTCCCGTTCCTTTACTTATTTTAGTATCATCAGAATAGATATGAATTTTAAAATCAGATTATTCCTCTAGGAACGTTATTGTAAATTACCTTAGTATTATGTTTTTTATACATTTTTTTCATCAGTGAAGAAAAGATTGCTGTTATAATAATAATACTAACTTATTGGATGCCCATTCTGTTGTAGATATTGTACTCAGCACTTCATGAGCAAGATCTCATTTAATCTTCTCAGCAGTTGTGATTCAGATTAAGGTTTGCTCATAGTCACACTTAGAGAAGATCGTATTTGGGGGAGTCAAAGGAGGGATTACTTAATTTTTTTGTTTAAATGTACAATTCAGTGGCATTAAGTAATTTATAATGTTGTGCTGCTATCACCACCATCCATTACCAAAGCTTTTTATCTCCCAAAACAGAAACTCTGCGCTCGATAAACAACATGTACTTTTCTTAGAACAGTTGTTGAATAGTCTTTGGCCAGTTTTCTTATTTAGTTTTATATCCCCACACTTAGCATAGTTCTGGCACATGAAAGGCAGTTAATACATGTTTGTTGAATATATATCTGACTCCACTGATGACATATTTTTCCTAATGCCAAGATACCAGTCTAATAAAGAATGTTCTTCTGACAGCTTTCAACACTTAGGGAAGTTTTTTCTAATTTTTCTCCTTTTTCTGTAGTCCTTCCTTTCTGTTCCTTTTTGGGTGCCCTTCTGCTCATTGTTTAAATGTTCACATTCCTTGGGGCTCTGTTTTAGGCTCTCTCTTTTTTCCTTCTCTATACTTCTCATGAGTTTTGTCTGTTACCTTGGCATGATTTGTCATTCAAATGCAGAAGATACCCAGATCATATCTCTAGTTGTTTCAGTTTGCTAAAGCTTTTGGAATGCAATATACCAGAAGTGAGCTGGCTTTTTTTTTCTTTATTGCACAATATAGTATATATACAAAGCAAAGAAAAAAAAAGTAATAGCTTTGAAAACACTCTTCAAGTAGTTGCAGTACGGATCCCAGAGTTTGTCATGGGCTACCATACCAACCTCTCAGATTTTTCCTTCTAGCTGCTCCAGAACATTGGTGGCTAGAAGAAATAATTATTCTTTTATCATCACATTGACTTTTTTTCCTTTTTCTGTAAAAAATAACATGTATACAAAAAAGCAATGAATTTCAAAGTGGGGCACCACAATTATCTGTCAAACAGATTTCAGAGTTTGGAGTGGGTTATAATTCCACAGTTTTAGGTTTTAGCTGCTCTAGAATACTGGAGACTAAAAGAAATATCAATTTATAATGACTCAGCAATCATATTTGTTTGTTAAACCCTACTTTCTGTGTAATACTCCACCATCACCTTTGATCTTTCTGTCCTACTCTTTAGGGGTATTTGGGCTATGGCCATTCTAACTTTTTCATTCTGGAAGGAGCTGTCAATAATATGGGGTAGGGAGATGGAGCTATCTGATATTCTGGAGAGGCTGGGCCCTCTAGGTTTGGTCCAGACCCCCATCAGGCTGTAGGTTTCTGAAAAGTTACCCTCGTGCAAGGAACCTTTGTAGAATCTTACACATTGCCCTAGGTGTTCTTTAGCATTGGCTGGAATGGTTTTGGTTGGGATTTGGCAAGTTATGATAGGTAGTAATACATAACTGCAGCTTGCATGAGAGTGACCTCCAGAGTAGCCTCTCAACTCTATTTGAACTCTCTCTGCCACTGATACCTTATTTGTTGGACTTCTTTTCCCCCTTTTAGTCAGGGTGGCAGTGTTGATCCCACAGTGCCAGGGCCAGACTCATCCCTGGAAGTCATCTCCCATGCCACCAGGGAGACTTTTATCCCTGGATGTCATATCCCACATAGTGGGGAAGGCAATGATTTCACTTACAGAGTTGGGCTTAGAGAGAGTGAGGCTGCATCTGAGCAACAAAAGAGGTCCTCCAAAGTAATTCTTAGGCATACCTATAGGTAGGCTAAGCTTCTCTGCTACCTACATAAGCTTCACAAGAGTAAGCCTCAAGATTAAGGGCTTGGCCTATCGGTTTGGGTGTCCTTATGTCTGACACAATATCAGGGGATTCCCTGATGATAAAGTTTAATAGTTCCATATTTTTTCTCCCATCCCTCAAAGAACTTTGTCTTTGATTATCTGCTTAATATATTCTAGGATGTATCCAGGCATTACTTTAAGCTATACAGTATTAAAGACCCTCATTCTTATTCTGGGCTCCCTGTGTTTCACTTGTTCAAGTGAGCTATCCAGACAGATTGAGTTAGATTATGTGCTACAGAAAATTTAGGTTCTGGACAAAATGAACTTTTCTTCCTTTGGTCTCAAAGAGTAGGTGCTGTTCTAAAATATAGACAATGTCTTCCTTACTCCTGTGTTCTGAATTACCTTAATCCCAACCTGATTGACTTCATTCTTATTTCTAAATACTAAGGTATAGATATATAAAACAGCCTCTTAAAATCCAGAAATAATGATTACCAGTCCAGACTAAATGTGTCTGCTATATAGGCTTACAACTGAGGTCCCTGTTTTCTTACAAGCATTTTCTAAAGGAGACCGTAGAATAGTTGCTCTTTTGTTTCTGGCTTATTTTGCCTCAACAAATGTCCCACAGGTTCATTCACATTGTTGCTTGCCTCACGACTTCGTTCCTTTTTGTAGCAGCACAATATTCAGTCATATGTATACACCATTATTTGCCAGCCTATTTCTCAGTCACTGCATCCTCCAGCCACCTGCATTCATCAGGCATCATGTATAACGTTCAAAGTCCACAGTCCATCACCACTCTCAATTTTAGATAATTTCATTGTTCCCAAGAGAAAGATAACCAATAAACACACCCTCACCAAATAGGATATCTAAACCTCCCCTTACCGCTAGTCCCTCCCACCATATTTACCCCCGCCGTTGCTGTGCTACTGCTGATGTTTTCCTGTTAAACATATCCCATAGCATGCAATAGCAGTTTTTCCCCTGTATTCTGGACTTAAAAACACTTTGTACACAAATCATACCTTTGAAGTAGTTCTGGTAAGAGCTTATTTATATTTCTAGTGTTAATCAGTAGGACACGTAGATCTATATAACCCCTATATAACTTGTTCACTTTCAATATGGTAATATTACTTGTAGACCCACTAGAGAACCGCCTTCACTTGTATCTATTTGCTTACATGGGAGTTCACCCTCATTAGCTAACTGTTTATCCATCTCTAGTTTTTATGTATCTCTAAGTCACCTGTAGTCTGTATTATGAGCCTCTGATTTTACCTTTACCATGGTCATAAAAATGGAGTCATGCAATCTGTCCTTTTCTGTCTGGCTTATTACACTCAGCATTATGTCTTCAAGGCACATCCATCTTGTCATCTGCTTCAGGGGTCATTTCGTCTTACTCCTGCATAATATTCCTCATGTATGTACTACCTTTTGTTAATCCCCTCTTCTGTTTATGGGCATTTGGATTGTTTCTATCTTTCAGCAATCGCGAATAATGCTGCGAACTTCGGTGTGCAGATGTCTGTTTGTGTTACTGCTTTCCTCAGCTCTTCTGGGAATATACCAAGTAGTGCTTATTGCTGGGTCATACGGCAACTTGATATTTAGCTTCCTAGGGAACCACCAACTGTCTTCCATTACACATTGGAAGACAGTTGTACCATTATACATTCCCACCAACAATGCATAAGTGTCCCAGTTTCTCCACATCCTCTCTAACATTTGTAGATTCCTGTGTATTTAAATTTATAGCTGTGAGGTGATATCTCACTGTAGTCTTGATCTACATTTCCCTTATAGCTAAGGAAAATGAGCAGCTCTTCATGTTTTTTTGAGCCATCAGCATTTGCTCTTCAGAAAACTGCCTATTCATACCTTTAGCCCATTTTTTTGTTTGTTTGTTTGTTTTGCATCGGTTTGTTTGTTTTGCATCGGCAGGTACCGGGAAACGATAGCACATTTTTTTAAGTTTGGTTGTTTGTTCTTTTGTTGTTGAGTTGTATAATTTCAAATTTATGTATACAGAATATCAAACCTTTGTCCAATGTGTGATTTCCAAATATTTTCTCCCATTGAGTTGACTCCCTCTTCACCTTTTGACAAAGTCTTTTGAGGTGCAGAAGCCTTTGATTTTGAGGAGTTCTCATTTATCTATTTTTTCTTTTGTTACTTGTGCTTTGAGTGTAAAGTGTAGGAAGCTACCTCCTATTACTAGGTCTTGAAGATGTTTCCATACATTTTCTTCTGGAGGCTTTATGGTGCTAGGCTTATATTTAGGTGTTTGATCCACATTGAGTTAATTTTTGTATACTTTTGGCTATTGATATCCAGTTCTCCCATACCCATATATTGAAAAAACTGTTTTGTTCCAGTTCAGTGGATTTGGGGGCCTTGTCGAAGATTAGTTGACAGTAGATTTGGTGGTTTGTGTCTGCACCTTCAATTCGATTCCATTGATCAGTACTTCTGTCTTTGTGCCAGTACCATGCTGTTTTGGCCACTGTGGCTTTATAATAAATTTTAACATCAGGAAGTGTGAATCCTCCCACTTTGTTATTCTTTTTTAGGATGCTTTTAGCTATTCAGGTTCTCTTTCTCTTCAAGATGAATCAGGTTAACTAGCTTTTCCAAGTCTTCAAAGTAGGTTGTTGAAATTTTGACTGGTACTGCATTGAATCTATAGATCAATTTGGGTAGAATTGACATCTTAACTATATTTAACCTTCCTATCCATGAGCATGGAATGTCTTTCCACCTATTTAGAACTCTTTTGAATTCTTTTAGCAATGGTATGTAGTTTTCTGTGTACACATCCTTTACGTCCCTAGTTCAGTTCATTCCTAAGTATTTGATTCTTTTAGTTGCTATTTTTTTTTATTTTTTAATTTCTTAGTTGCTATTTTGAATAGAATTTTTTCCTTAACTCACTCCTCAGTTAGTTCATTGTTTGTTTATAGAAATGTTACTGATTAACAATACAGCACATTAATTTTATATCTGGCCACCTTGCTGAATTTATTAGCTCAAGTAACTTTGTTGTAGCTTTCTCAGGATTTTCCAAGTATAGTATCATGTCATCTGCAAATAATGAAAGTTTTACTTCTTTCTTTCCAATTTGGATGCCTTTTATTTCTTTGTCCTGCCTGATTGCTCTAGCTAGAACTTCTAATACAATGTTGAATAACAGTGGTGACAGAGGGCATCCTTGTCTCATTCTGATCTTAGGGGGAAAGCTTTCAGTCTCTCTCCATTGAGTATGATGCTATCAATTTTTCATGTGTGCCCTTTATCTTACTGAGGAAGTTACCTCTGATTCCTATCTTTTGTAGTGTTTTTGTCAGAAAAGGATGTTGAATTTTGTTGAATGCCATTTCATCATCAATTGAGATGGTCCTGTGATTTTTCCCTTTCGATTTGTTAATGTGCTGTATTGCATTAATTGATTTTCTTGTGTTGAACCATCCTTGCATTCCTGGTATAAACCCCACTTGGTTGTGATGAATGATTATTTTAATGTGTGGGATTTGATTTGCTAGTATTTTGTTGAGAATTTTTGCATTTATGTTCATTAGGGAGATTGGCCTGTAGTTTTCCTTTCTTATAGCATCTTTACCCAGTTTTGGTATTAAAATGATATTAGCTTCATAAAATGAGTTAGGTAGTCTTCCTTTGATCTCAATTTTTTTTTAAAGTTTGAGCTGAATTGATATTAGTTCTTTTTGGAATGTTTAATAAAATTCCCCTGTGAAGCCATTTAGCCCTGGGCTTTTCTTTGTATGAAGATTTTTTGATAACTGATTGAATCTCTTTACTTAATGATTGGTTTGTTGAGATCTTCTATTTCTTCCTGAGTCAGTGTAGCTTGTCTGTGTGTTTCCAGGAATTTGACCGTTTCATCTAAGTTGTCTAGTTTGTTGGCATATAGTTGTTCATAGTATCCTCTTATGATTTATTTTTTCAGGGTCTGTGTGGTAATGCACCCTTTCTCATTTCTGATTTTGTTTATTTTCATCCTTTCTCTTTTTTTTCTTTGTCAGTCTTACTAGAGACCCGTCAATTTTATTGATTTTTATCAAAGAACCAACTTTTGGTTTTATTGATTCTTTCTATTGTTCTTTTGTTCTCCCATTCATTTAAGTGCTTTAATCTTTGTTGTTTCTTTTCTCTTTTGCTTTGAAATTAATTTGCTGTTCTTTCTCAAGTTCCTCAAGGTGAGCAGTTAAGTCCCTGATTTTTGCTCTTTCTTGTTTTTAAATATAGACTTTTAAGGCAATAAATTTATTTCCCTCTCAGCACAGCCTTTGCTGTATCCCATAAGTTCTGATATATTTAATTCTCATATTCATTCATCTCCAGATAGCTACTGATTTCTCTAGCAATTTTTCTTGACCCACTGGTTGTTTGAGTGTGTTATTTCATCTCCATATATATGTGAAAGTTCTCATTCTTTGGTGGTTATTAACATTCAGCTTCATTCCGTTGTGATCAGAGAAAGTGCTTAAATAATTTGAAGGTTTTTAAATTTATAAAAATCTGTTTTGTGCCCCAGCATATGATCTATCCTGGAGAATGTTCCATGAGCACTAGAGAAGGATATATATCCTGGTGTTCTGGGGTGTAATGACCTATATATATCTGTTAGGTCTAATTCATTTATCAAGTTAACTTCTCTATTTCCTTGTTGATCTTCTGTCTGGTTGTTCTATCTATAGAGGAGAATAGTATTGAAGTCTCCTACTATTATTGTTGAAACATCTATCGCTCCCTTCAGTTTTGCCAATGTCTGTCTCATGTGCTATGGAGCTCCTTAATTGGGAGCATAAACATTTATGATTGTTATTTCTTCTTGGTGAATTGACCCTTTAATTAATATATAGTGTCCTTCTTTGTCTCTTATGATGTCTTTACATTTACAGTCTGTTTTGTCCAATATTAGCATAGCTACTCCTACTTTCTTTTGGTTACAAGTTGCATGGAACATCTTTTTCCATCCTTTCATTTTCAATCTATTTGTAACTTTGTGTCTAAGATGAGTCTCTTGTAAGCAGCATGTAACTAGATTAAATTTCTTAATCCATTCTGCCAATCTGTATTTTTTAATTGGTAAATTTAGTCTGTTAGTATTCAGTTAATACTGAAAATGCATTTCTTGCATGCACCGTCTTATCCTTTGGATTTTGTCAGTTCTGTATATTTTTTTCCCTCTTTTTTGTTTTTATCTTTTAAGATACCCTTACTGGTATTCTTCAATTCTGTGCCCTCCTCCTGACCTCCCTCTACTGTCTTTTTTTTTTTTTTCAGCCAGCAGAACTCCCTTCAGTATTTCTTGTAGTGCCAGTCTCTTGTTGACAAATTCTTTCGGGATTTGTTTATCTGTGAAAATTTTAATCTCTCCCTTGTTTTTTGTTTTTTTTTTTTCACATGGGTAGGCACTGGGAATCAAACCTGGGTCACTGGCGTGGCAGGCAAGAACTCTGCCACTGAGCCACTGTGGCCTGCCCTCTCCCTCAGTTTTGAAGGACAGTTTGGCTGGGTACAGAATTCTTGGTTGAAGGTCTCTTTCAGGATCTTAAATATATCATACCACTGCCTTCTTGCCTCTATAGTACCAGTTGAGTAGTCTGAACTCAGTCTTATGTGGTTACCCTTGTATGTAATAGATTGTTTTTCTCTTGCCACTTTCAGGATTTTCTGCTTCTCTTCAACACTTGACAGACCAATTAGTATGTGTCTTGGCAAAAGCCTGTTTGTATTTATTCTATTTGGAGTTCATTGAGCCTCTTTGACTTGCATATTTATCTCCTTTATAAGGATTGGGAAGTTTCCCCCATTATATTCTCAACTAATTTTCCTCACCCTTTACTCTTCTCTTCTCCTCCTGGGACACCAGTGATTCTTACATTTGTGCACTTTGTTTTGTCCATCATTTTCCTGAGATCCAATTCAGATTTTTCCATCTTTTTTGCCATTTGCTGTTTTAAGTGTTAAAAATCAGTTGTCCTATCCTCTAGTTGGCTTATTCTTTCTTCTGCCTCTTCAAATCTGCTGTTGTGTGTCTCAAGTATGTTTTTTATTTGGTCTACAGTACCTTTAATCTCTGTGATATTTGCTGTTTTTCTATTTATTCTTTCAAATTCTTCTTTATGCTCTTCAGGTATCTTCTTAATTACCTATCCCACTGATTTTATTTAGTAGATTTATATGAGCATCTTTGATTAATTGTTCTAACATCTGTGTCTCCACTTATGTTTTAATTTAGTCATTAAGCTGGGCTGTATCTGTCTGCATTGTGATTTGCTTAGTGATCTTCTGTTATTTTAACCACATGTAAATATCCTGATTGATTTACTTTGGAAACTTATTTCCTTCAGTAGTCTAAAGCCTTGTATTTGCAGGATGGATGTGGAGCAGGATACAGGGCATGGGGCGGGACACAAAAGTGCCATGATGCATCGAAGTGCAGGTATAGGCTGCAGGTTGTGGTTGCTACACTGGTGGCTACGCATGGGTCTAGGGGGCGAGGCCGTGGTGTACACTGGTCTAGGGCATGTGGCCCGTTGTGTGCATGCACAGATCTCAGGGCAGTGGGTCGTTGTGCCTGCGTGTGCTGGGGGTGGATGTGGCCCAGCTGCATAGGTCAGCACTTGCTCAGAGCTGGTGAGGGGGTGCTACTTGCGGCTGTATGCGTGTGCAGATCTGGGTGGGCCGTAAACTGATATACATGTGTACAGAGCTGGGAGGGTGTAGGTGGGGTTGCTCAACTCTATGGGCTGGGAGCAGTTGTAGCCTGGTATGGAGGTAAATGCCCACAGACTTGATGCACTGGTGACTGCCTGCAGGGGACAGGGACTGGGAGATAGGGCTCAGGAAGGACAGGGCAAGATTGCACTTTTGTAGAAGAGGTGGGTTGGGCTAGGGCAGACGTGCACCTGCTTGGGGTGGGGTTGCGGGGTGGATATGTGCACAAGGGGTTGGTGGGGAGGGGGTCACTTAGAGTGCATGGAGGACAGTGGGGATGGGTGGCTGACCAGGTTCAAATGCATGGGGTGTGAGGTGAATCGCAAGTCTCAGGGCTGTGCTGGTGAGGGTAGTATATTCAAGGAACACTGCTTGGCTTACTTCCTTGTCCTTGTCTCCCTGTCTGTGCACTCCTGAGAGCTCCGGGGTTCCGCAGTAGGCTGTTTGCACCAGCTAGTCTCTGGTTCTCTGCTTCTCAGTTGCTCAACTTTTGCGACGAGGGCTGCCCTATGTGGTGCAGAAGATTGTCCCAGATCACTTACACCCAGGAATCGCTGTGTCAGTCGCCTTCTTGTCCCTTCTCCAGCTGTTCCTTGCAGCAGGGTTGAACTCGATCTATCCTGTTTCACCATCTTCCTGTTACTTAGTTTTTGATCCCTTAAAATCCACTGGGCTAGATTTTACAATGGGGATTTATTAGCTTACACATTCTAAGGCCATAAAAATATCCAATTCAAGGCATTAACAGGAGATACATGGACTCTGAAGACAGGCTGCCAGCATCTCGGACACCTCTGTCACATGGGAAGTTACAGGGCCAGCATCTGCTGGTCCTTCTCTCCCAGGTTTTGTTGCTTTCAATTTCTGGCTTCAGTGGCTTCCTCTCTTAGTTTCTCTAGGATTTTTCTCTTGAGCTTCTCTCTGTTTCTTCCCTTAGCTTCTGTATTTGTTTTATCCTCTTATAAAGGACTCTAGCAAGAGGATCAAGACCCACCCTAAATGAGGTGGGTCACATCTCAATTGATATAACCTAATCAAAAGGTCCTACCCATGATAGTTCTACACCCACAGGAATGGATTAAAAGAACCTTGCCTTTTCTGGGGGCGCATGACAGCTTCAAACTACCACAGTATCCTAGATCATCTTTCTGAGCTGAGTTTCAGTTCCATATATTTTATTTATTTATTTATTTATTTCAACAAACTTATATTGAAGATCAACTCTATACCTTCTGTACAAAGTGAAAAATTATAAAACATGCTTTCAACTCTTATGGATCTCATATTGTAGATACTAAACAAACAGATTACAAATTTTGCTAAGTGCTTTGAAGACAGTAAATGAAGTTCAAACGATAGAGAGTGGTTACAAAAGGACCCTCTGAGGAGGTGATATTTGAGATGAAACCCGAAAACAAAGCGAAGGGCAAACCATGTGTGTGGGAAGTTGGAGGGAGAAGGGATGGTATAAAAAGGAAGTGAGGACAGCTTTTAGTGCAAAGGCCCTAAAGCAGGGGAGAAGTTGGTCAGTGTTGGTCAGTGTAGGTGAGGTTTGGTGAATGAAAGAGACTGATAGAAGATGAAGAACGGTGTAGACCATGTGTGGATTTTAGCTATGATAAGAAATTTTATTTCATTCTAAATTCAATAAATAGTCCTTCAAGGCAGAAACATGATTTGATTCATATTTTTAAAAGATCATTCTGTCTATACTACAGAGGTTGGAAAACAGAAGTGGATAACTGGAGACCATGGAGGGAGATAACGATGCCTCGCAATAGGGAAATAACAGTGGAAATTAAGAGAAACAGATACATACAGAATTGAGCTATATTTTGAAAGTAGACTTGAATGAATGTGGGAAATAAGGAAAAGAGCCAATGGTTTACTTGACATCTCTTTTGGAATGTTACACATTTACCCGATATTTGACATGGACCAAATGGAACTCACCTTCCCCTCCTCTTTTCTTTTCCCAAACCCACTTTTCTGTTGTTTTATATCTTATTAAATGTTACTGTGTACCCAGTTGCTTAAGAATGAAGCCTGAGGAGAATGGGGGAAAATTCAACTTCCCCAAGTGGAGAATTCCTAATATTCTCACAAGCAGTGGGGACAACCAAAAGCAATAGGCTAAGCCCTTGATCTTGGGGTTTGTTCATATGAAACTTAGCCCCGCAAAGGATAGGCTAAGCCTATTTAAAATTAGGCCTAAGAGTCACCCTCTGGAGAAGCTCTTTTGTTACTCAGATGTGGCTTCTCTCTCTCAGCCAACATGACAAGCAAACACACTGCCCTCCTCCTCTCTGCATGGGACATGACTCCCAGGGGTGTGGACCTTCCTGGCAATGTGGGACAGAAATCCTAGAATGAGCTGGGACTCAGCATCAAGGGATTGAGAAAACCTTGACCAAAGGGGGTAAGAGCAAAATGAGACAAAATAAAGCGTCAGTGGCTGAGAGATTCCAAACAGAGTTGAGAGGTTATCCTGGAGGTTAGTCTTAACCTCCAGGATAGCACCTTTTAGTTAAGGTGTAATGGAGAGGCTGGAGGGAACTGCCTGAAAATGTAGAGCTGTGTTCCAGTAGCCATGTTTCTTGAAGATGATTGTGTAATGATACAGCTTTCGTAATGTGACTGTGTGATTATGAAAGCCTTGTGTCTGATGCTCCTTTTATCTACCTTATCAACAGACGAGTAAAACATATGGATTAAAAGTAAATAAATAGGGAGAACAAATGTTGAAATAAATTTGGTAGATTGAAATGCTGGTGATTGGTGTGAGGCACAGGTAGGGGGCGTGGTATGTATGAATTTTTTCTTTTGGTTTTTTGTTTCTTTTTGTGAGTTGATGCAAATGTTCTGAAAGGTGATCGTGGTGATTAATATACAACTGTGTGATGGTATTGTGAGTTATTGTTTATATACCAAGAACGGAATGATCATATGGTAAGAATGTTCATGTTTGTATGTTGTTATGTTTGAAAAAAAAAAAGAAAGACGCCTGAGTGTTATCTTCAGTTTCTTATCCTTTCTCTTGCATACCCCCCACAACACTAGTGTCATTGACTATTTCCAAAATGTCTCATATATCAATTATTTCTCTAGTGAATGCATATGTCTCTATCCCTAGTGTCACACCTGGATTCTTACAGCAGTCTTCAAACTGTTCTTCTTACCTCCTGTATTATTCCCCCATTCTAATCCATTCTGGATGCTGTGGTCAGATTTAATTTTAATGTTTCTCTGCTGAAAATTTTTCATTGGCTCTCTCAGGATAAGGTTGAAACTTCTTAACATGCTCTGTAGATATTTTTTATGACCTGGTTTCTGCTTACCTCTTTAGCCTCATCTTTCAACCTTCTCACCCTTGCTACCCATCAGCCATACTAATATTACTTACTATTTGTTCCTCAGTGTGTCATTCTCTAATGTTTTTGCACTTGTTCCCTTTTGCTAATCCTCCTCTCCCTGTCCACATTATACACACACACACAGACACCCACATACACACCCATCCCACACAAGCAAGCAAACACACAAAACTCCAGAATGTTCTTAAGGTCTCAGCTTAGATGCCATTTCTTCAGAAAGCTTTTGTGTTGCATCAGCTCAAGATGAGTTGCCCTTTCGTGCTGTCCTAGCTTCTTGGACTACCTCTCACCATGGCACTCTCTCACCATTTTCAGTTGCCTTGAATTTCCTATTTGTTAGTTTTTTAATGTGTTCATTTTTTATTTGCATGTCGCAATTTCACCATATTTGAAAATTATCCTTTAGCAGTAGTTTCCTTAATTCACCTGTCTTTCTACCCATCTTTTTTTTTTATTTAAAAAAAAATTAATTTTATTTTCCTCACTTTCCTACTCTAAGCTTCACGTGGACAGGAACATTATCTTCTATGTTTACCCTTCTAGGTTCTTAATACACATTTGTGGAAGAAAAGTGATCTGTGATAAGAAAGATAGTATATTAATATAATAGAGGATTCACAGCATTTTTAGATTTGATACTTTATTTTTATATAATCACATAGTGTTTTATATAATCACAAGTTCAAAGAAATTAAGATGTTGCAACTTATATTTTTCCTTCTCAGACCTTTAATCAGTTAAGTTTCTTCAAGGAGCCCTGGTTCATTTTAGTGGGAGGTAGTATTTGGAGACCCTTTTGAGCAATAAATATGTCCAGTGCTACTGTGTTGGTCATTGTTTCTAGGACTTTTTAGTGACAGAGGTTGGAAATGTGTGTATGTGTTTGTAAAGAGAAAAATGTAAATTCAGTCATATTTCAAATTCAGATTTGCAGTTACAGAGTGACTACTAGTTAATTTTTAATTTTTCTGTTGTGGAAAATCTTGGTTGCTAAATACGTAGACTATTGTTAGTAATATAAAATGCAATTATAAAATAATTATAATTAATATGTAATTATATAATCATGTTACAATAATATAGATTAGATCATTTTCTCATCCTACTATATAACTTTATAATAACAGTATTAGTATTATTACTAAAAATATGACAACAGAAAACAGCTTAGTGTTTCTTTGTAGTTCTTTTTGTGTTTTATTTTATTTTGCTTGCAAGGGCAGGCACCAGGAAACGAGCCCAGGTCTCCAGCATGGCAGGCAAGAACTCTGCCTGCTGAGCCACCGTGGCCCTCTTTTTGTCTTTAAGGTATAAAGTACAGTAAAAATGTATTTAAGGTCACTTGAAATAATTTTCATCTTTGTGTTGTTAATACACCAACTTGACATGGTTAAATTTGTTTCATTACACTTTTTCCTTTTAGAGATTACTTTTTTCCCATTTTGATTTATTTTGGCTTTACATTTATATAAGCCATTGACATGGTTACAAAGTTAGATCTACAAAACAAGGTACATTGAGGGGCCACGGTGACTCAGCAGTCAGAGTTCTCACCTGCCATGCCGGAGACCCAGGTTCATTTCCCGGTGTCTGCCCATGTGAAAAAAAAACAAGGTACATTCAGAGAAGTCTAGCTTCTTTGTCCATTTTTTTTTTTAATACTGTATGGTAGGGGGTTATGTTTCTTTTTTTTTTGCATTTGACTATCCTGTTATTGCAGCACCACCTGTTGAATTTTGGGGGGGATGGGTGGGGAGTGAAGTGCATGGGCTGGAAAACCAAACCCAGATCTTGCACGTGACAGGCAAGAATTCTACCACTGAACTAACTTTACACCCCCTTCTCTCTCTTTTATCCCACCTTTCTTCTCTCAGTAGGTAATCTTTTTTTCTTTACTTTCTATTTTTTAGAAGTACAAACAAATGTGTAAATATTTCTTAGATAAAAGACAGTATATGGTTCTACTACTTTATTCCTGCTTTTGCATGGACAGGCACCGGGAATCAAACCTAGGCGAGAACTCTACCTGTGAGCCGCCATGGCCCGCCCTCTAGTATGTTTTTTTTTTAAACTTGATATGTCCTGGTGATCTCACTGTAGCACTACTGTAAGCCACATCGTATTCTGTTGTAGGCTTAGACCATGTGTTTATTCAATCAGTCCTCTCTTTTTGGACATTTAAGTAGTTTCCAGACTTTTGCTATGCAAATACTGCTTCAATGAGTAGGCTTATATATATACGTAAACGTAACTTGGATATAAAGCTTCTAGTCTATATTCCAATATTTTCATATGTCCCTATAATGTCTTTTTGAGCCTTTTCTCCTCCATTTTTAGATCCAGTGTCAGGATCATGTATTCCATTTAATTTTCATTGTCTCTTTAGTTCTTTTTTTTTTACATTGTAGGAAGCATAAATACAACATACATTTTCCCATCTCAACCACTTCCAAGCATATCGTTCAGTGGGATGAATCACATTCAGTGTTGTGCTACCTTTACCACAACCCATTACCAGAACTTTCCCATTACCCCAAACAGAAACCCTTGTACCCATTATATAGTAACTCCTCATTCCCTTCCTCCCCCATCCCTGAAAACTTATACTCTAGCTGTTTCACATAAGTGGAACCGTACAATATCTGTCCCTTTTGTATTTGATTTGTTTTATTCAACATGATGTCTTCAGGGTTCATACATACAGTGGAATATATCAAAACTTTATTCCTTTATATAGCTGAACAATATTCCATTGCATATATATAACACCTTGTGTTTATCCACGCATCTACTGATGGAGGATTGGTTTGCTTCCACCTTTTGGCTATTATGAAAAAATGCTGCTGTGAACACTGACTGTGGTAGTTAGATTCAGGTGTCAACTTGGCTAGGTGAAGGTGCTTGGTTCTATTGCTGTGGACATGAGCCAACGGCATGTGACCCTCATCTATTGTTGATTACATTTGCAGTTGGCTAGGAAGTGTGCCTGCTGCAATGGATGATGTTTGGTTTAATTGGCTGGTGCTTAAATGAGAGACTCAATGTAGCACAGCCCAGGCAGCTCAGCATACCTCATCTCAGCACTCGCAGCTCAGCCCAGGCCTTTGGAGATGTAGAAAGAAAACAACCCCGAAGAAAGTTGTTGGAAATCAGAGGCCTGGAGAGAAGGCCAACAGAGATCACCCTGTGCTTTCCCACATAAGCAAGAACCTCAGTTGAAAGTTAGCTGCCTTTCCTCTGAAGAACTAACAAAATAAATCCCCTTTTATTAAATGTCATTCCGTCTCTGGTGTGTTGCATTCCAGCAGCTAGCAAACTAGAACACTGATATACAGAACTCTATCCCTGCTTTCAATTCTTTTGAATATGTACCTAGAAGTGGGATTCCAGGTCATAGGTAAGTCTATGTTGAACATTTTGAAACACCTACATCTATTTTATTTTGAGCATTGTTGAACCTCTTTTCGTGTTTAAAGGTCATTTGTATTTCTTTTTCTGTGAATCACAAATTTGAATCTCTACGGGGTTATGGAGTTTTTTCTTTGTATAAGGATGTTAGTAACCTTTTTTTCTTTGAAATAAATTACAAATATATTTTGCAGTTTAGATTTGTTCTTGTCTTTGTCCTCCACGCTGAAGAACTTTTCAATTATTTTTCTGTAGTTAAAATGTCATGTATATTTGTACCTATTTATTTATTCCCATTGCTGCTAACCTAGTTTAGGTCGGCTTATTTCTCATAAGACAGTTGCATTAACTTTTTTTTTTTTTTTTTTTTTTAAAGAGAGAGGGAGGAAGGGAAGGAAAGACAGAGAGAGAAGGAAGGAAGGATAGAAGGAAGGAAAGGAGGAAGAAAGGGAAACATCTTTAAACATTTTCTTGTTTTATTGTATTTTGTTTGTTTATTTGTTTTTTACATGGGCTGGGGCCGGGAATCGAACCGAGGTCCTCCGGCATGGCAGGCAAGCACTTTGCCCGCTGAGCCACCGCGGCCCGCCCCTGCATTAACTTTTTAACTGGCTCCTTCCTGTGCTCCCTTCCACCCCAACTCTAATTTCGCCTTTCCAAAATCTGATTTGCCCATAGCGCCACATAAATCTTCCTGAAGCATGTCTTGGGTCCTCTTTCCCCTGCTACAAAATCTTTAATGGCTCCTTCTGTACTTAGAATAAAATTCACATTCTTCAGCTTGTTATACAAACCTCTTCATAATTTAGCAACCTTATTTCTCATCCATGAGCCTGATGTTTAGCCAAACCAAACTGTCCATTGTTTCCTATACAGGCTTTGTATTTGTTCATTCTGTTTTTCACTCAGGTTTGTCTTTCAGCCTGGATCCTTTCTCTTTCCCCCCAGTCCACCCCCCAATCTTCTTATCCAAATTTTACCCAATGCTAAGCCAAGATCAGATGCTAGTCTCCTTTAATACTTCTCCTCTACTGTTCCCATGATTCTTACTACGATTGTGTTGATTTTTTGAGAGTATTCTAGTTGAAGACTCTAGGAAGTGAGAAAGTATTGGAGAGATGGCAGTCAGATACCCAGAAATGCAGGGACTTGATTGAATTCTGGTGGTACTACATTGACAGAAAACTTAAATAATACCACATAGGTTTTACTACTTGATTAAAAAAAAACTCCCAAGGACAACACCATTGATGTTTCTTTTGTCCACATCACTGCATTGTTGTTAAAGTGGTTATTATGACTCTTTAGAGACCCAGAGGCTTTGTTATAGTTTTAACATAACTACACTCAATCTTTTTCTTCAAGTATACAGATTGTAGTTGCAAGTTCAAGACTGTATAGATCCTGAACTCAAATTCAGAATGTGTTTCCTAGGAGTGTTGGAAAATTTTCACACTCCACATATTCTCTAAATAGATGAGAAATGTTTTGATAGTGTCTCAAGAATTGTGTCAAACTTATTTTCTTAATGTCTTAATAAATACACCTACAGTTTTAATTTTTGCTCTTTCATTTTATTAGACCTGAGGTAATTACAGCATCTGTTGGAGCCCCCAAAGAATTACGTGCATCAGGCAAAATATATAAGTGAATTATATATAATATAAGTGAAATAAAAGTTCTGTTTTTCAACAGAAGTGCAATGCTAAGTAGGTCTGTTTGAATCATGAGAAAAACAACAGAATGAGGCAGTAAGGAGTATGTTGGGCTAAAACATTTCTTTGTTAATTTTCTCCTCATAGAAATACCTTTAATTGCTAAACGAAAACGTAGACAAAATATTCCTCATCTCTTTTGATTCAGGGAGGGTTTGTGATTAATAATGAAGAGCTTTTTTATTCCCCCTTCAAATTTTGCCTTTTCTTCCCCTCTCCACATTAGTGTAGCTTATGTGCTATTTTAAAAAAGTTTTAAGTGGTTTAATTATTCTTGGTTCATTTTTGCCCCTGACTGAGACTCAAAATGTAAAACATACATGTGATTTATATCATTTCTAGACGTGAATATAAAAATATAAGTGTATAAGGTCTAACCTGGATTGCTTTACAAAATGAACAGGGTTTGGCAGAGGGATGTGAAGGGCTTGAAAGAAGAAAGGACAAAATTCCTAACTCCTAACCCTCTTAACTTCTCCTGAGTCTGTATTTGTAATTCTTTCATGTCCCTTACCACTCCCTCCTCTCTCCTCCCTGACTAGCCTGTGAGGCTCTGTGAGGTCATATCGGAATATGATTTATTTGTATAACCCTCAGGAAGGAAGGAATGAATCAGGAGTCTAACCTAACCATGCTCTCACGCTTCTGATTAGCCTCAGACAAGTCCTTCTGCACCTATGCTCTATTTCCAAAAGAATTAGAGAGAAAATTATAGTCTCTCATAGAACGAAGAGACCTTAAAGATTTATAACCCAACCTCTAATATTACCATTGAAGAAACCCTGCCTGCCTGGCTCTTCTAAAGGTGAAAATAGATACTTTGAAATAAATAGCAGTGTTATATTTTATCCTTGTTTTCTCTTGGGGGATAGATGAATTTCATTTGAGACCATGGTGTTCAGTCTTTTAAACCAGATCCATGGTTTTGTCAGCAATTTAGTCCTTAGACCTCATTCTTGAGTTAGAAAAAGAATGAGTGGTTTAAGTTTTCTCAGGGCAGGGGATAATAGGAGGAGAAATGAAACATCCAATCAGTCGGATTTATAGTAATTGAAAACAAAATAGATCTGGTTGCTTAAATGATTTCTCACTAGGTGCTTGTCATTGAACCACTTTAAAATAATAGTAATAATAAACTCCTAGATATATCACAATCCTTACATCTAAATGTGTGAGCCTTTTTAAAAATAGTTTTCCAAAGTTTAAATTTGGAAATTTTGTTCATTTTATTTTGTAGTGAAATATCTTCAAACTGGATCTGAAAGAGATCTGTGTCCTGATGTCTCCTAACTACATACCTCAAATTGATTTTTTTTTAAATTAGGGAGCGAGTCTTTGCTTTGCAAAAAAAAAAACAAAAAAAACTTCACTTTAAAAAACATTTGAGGATGGGCAACTGTGGCTCAGTGGCATTTCTTGCCTGTCAAGCTGGAAACTTGGGTTCGATTTCCGGTCCCTGCCCATGTAATAAATATTAAATAAATAAATAACATTCAAATGAAGTACCAGTATGTACAGTAACATGGATGAACATATTATGCTGAGTGAAAGAAGCCAGATTACAAGACACTTCTTATTATGTTGTAGCACAAAACCAGAAATGAGGCTCTGTAGGAGCCTCCAGAACGTTAGGTGGAAACAGGACTGGAGCTCATAACCAGGAGAGAGGCTGCAAGCCTCCAGGTAGGTACATTATGCATAAACAGATCGAACCCAAGAAGTAAGTTTTATTAGTCTATGGCCATAGGGCTCAGCCAGTAGCCTCTGAAAGTCTGAGCTCCCATCAGGAGCTAATACAAATTATTTATAGATAGAATAGCTGGTAGCGTTTTCCTAATATGGTAACTGGCTATTGGAGGGAGGTGAAGGAGGTGGTGGCTAGAACTAGGAACGGTTGTGAAAGCTGAGTTTACAGGAGCCGATGAGTGGTTGGGTGGCGATGGGGGGGCTGCTTGCTGCCAGGAGCTTGCTCACTACAATGTGATTCCATTTATAGGAAATGTTCAGAATAGGCAAATCAACAGAGACAAAAAGTAGGTTAGTGGTTGTCTCTGGCTGGGACATGGGAAGAATTGGGATGAGGGTGGGGAGTGACTGCTTAATTGGTTGCAGGGTTTCTTATTTTTTGAGGTGAATGTTCTAAAATAGATTATAAAGTGGTTATGCCTCCACTTCAGTTTATTACTTTTGCCAATGCAAGAATGTTGTTTGCCAACACATACTGGATCTTACACTTGTACAATCTTATGACTATGTTAAAGCCATTGAATTGTATTCTTTAAATGAATGAATTGTGTGGTATGTGAATTGTATCTCAGTAAAACTGTTGTGGTGTTTATCATAAGATAAACCATAAACATTGTTGCATCATCTAAATAAATTTGATTTTTAATAATGGCAGCTAACATTTATTGATTGCTTATTACGTGCCAGGTATTGTGCTAAGTATTTTTCAAGCCTACATTTTTTTTACCTTAGGCTTGAATTTAAATATAGCTTTTCAGCAACACATTCATCTTTGTATTTTCCTTGCATACAAGCACAGAGCCTTACAAATGCAGTAAATCCAAAATATTTGAATGAACGACTGTATATATGACTCTGTGTGCTGTGAGAGAGGCTTACTGGCATTGTGTCCCAACACTTTAGGGCTTTCCCCTTATCTTTGTGTTAGTATACTCCCAGGCCTACTAAGCAATTCTAATTCACAATTCTAATTCTAATTAGAATTCTTTTGATTTGCTTTTGCCATTTCCTTAGAAGTAAGAAAGAAAAAAGGACATAACTGCACTGCCTTCCTATCCTTTCTTCGTTTCAATTAATTAGCAACCCCTGCTTAGCAATCAGCTTTTTAAAAAATTTTCTACATGTTTTTATTATTCTAACTGATGTCAAGTTACAAACAGTCCATATCATGAAACAGTTCATATCATGAAGTAAATATTTAGTTTATTTACAAAGTATACTTCAGGCAAAAAACAAACAAATAGTGACCCAGAATACACTCAAGATGAACTCTCACTCACAGTAAATAGCCAAAGTATTGACTGTTATCAAAGTGGTACAATCTATACAATGTTTAAAAGTAGATCCTCCTTTAAAACATCACATATACAGATTTTTCTTTTTTTATATATATATATGTATTTTTTTCTCTATATTATCATTTTATTTCTTTTTCTGTTGTCTTGCTATTTTTCTAAATCGATGCAAATGTACTAAGAAATGATGATCATACATCTATGTGATGATACAGATTTTTCTTTACGAAGGAGATCAGAGATTAAAAAAAATTTTTAGACTGTATCATAATGACTAATTGTTTAAAAACTAAAAGCTTGTGTATTTTAGTAGCAACCAAAAAGTTATTCCAGGTTAAACTGTTTTCAAACAATGCTGAAAAAAATGGACAAGCTTTAGTGAGCATCAAGCTATTGGCTTTTATATTTACTATTGGTGGTGGTTTAATCTTTCTGCAGATCTAAGAACACTAGCTCTCCGTATACCTGAATCAGAGTCCCAGGAAAATTCCTCTCAAAATCCTCTACATATGTGGTATTTCTGTTTTTTCATTTTTAGAATACAAATAAAATATCTTCAAATGTACAGTAAAGAACTGATTTCTTCTTGTTTTATACAGTTGAATTTGAATTATTAGTTGGGTGCTGCCTGACATCACGAATAATATAGTTCAGCTTTACAGCCCAGAATCCCTGAAATCCTGATGACCTCCTGGCTTGAGGTAGAGATTTCTCTTCTGGGTCAGCTGGAAGATGCCTCTCTCATAGTCTATGTTACTATCTGAATTATGAAAAAGTACAGTTTTATTTATCACTCATAGTTAATTCAAACTTTTCAAACAGTCTCTCAGACATCATTGATAAAAGGAATTAGAGTCAAATAAATCCTAAATTCTAAAATTCTAAAAATGATGGAAACAACAATGATAACTATAAAGTGGTTGTCCTCTTCTCCACCCCCACCCCCACTTACTGCTTTTGCCAGTATAAGAAAGTTATTTGCCAACAGATACACTCATATACTGAAAAATACCAATATTAAAAGTACTGTTTCTGGGCGGGCCGTGGTGGCTCAGCGGGCAAGAGTGCTTGCCTGCCATGCCGGAGGACCCCGGTTCGATTCCCGGCCCCAGCCCATGTAAAAAACAAACAAACAAACAAAATATAATAAAAACAAGAAAATGTTTAAAGATGTTTCCCTTTCTTCCTCCCTTCCTTCCTTCCATCCTTCCTTCCTTCTCTGTCTTTCCTTCCCTTCCTCCCTCTCTCTTTTAAAAAAAAAAAAAAAAGTACTGTTTCTACCCACTTTTTCTTTCCACCACTTCTTAGGGCTTTAAAGACGTACCTATTTTTTCTTAATAGGCTCATAGCCATTTCTTCACTATTAAAAGATTTGTGCCTGGTTTCTTAAGTTACTTCTTAATAGAATCTAGTAGTAAAATGTTTACTCAGTACCATACATATTATTTTTCTCTTGAAATTCTTCTGTTTTACGTAATGGCCCAATTTTTTTGTTTAGTTTTTTGAGTATTTGAAACTTTGAAATAGGATCAGTAATAAAGCATATCAAGCTGCAACTTTTTTATTTTTATTTTTTTTACATGGGCAGGCACCAGGAATCGAACCCAGGTCCTCTGGCATGGCAGGCAAGCATTCTTGCCTGCTGAGCCACCGTGGCCTGCCCACTGCAACTTTTTTATCTACCTGTTACCTAAAATAGACAAAGCTAATGAGAGATAATTTAACATTTGGGACTATCTAAAAAAGTTAATTTACTTTGCCTACAGATTGCTAAATAATTTATAATTTCAAATTGTGCCCTCCTTTTCACCCCCATCATGATAATTATAATTCTGTTTGACAGAAACCATATCAGGTTCTTTTCTCTATAACAGCCAATGTATTTTCATTAAAGTGAGAAGTTCTACTGTTGTTATCACAACCAAACTGAAAGGAAGAACTTAACCTCATGATAGCAGTTGCGAAATTGGCATGGCCCTGTGTAGGATATCAGTTACTGGATGAAGAGAAACTTTAGTTACATTTGCTTTATCCTGAGAGCCAGTAACATTTAAAGTCTGGAAGAGAGAATCTTTTGTAATTTTTATCTTAAGGATTTAGCAAATCTTCCAAGTCTTCTAACTTTTCCTGCTCAGTGAAGGCTGAGTAATGATGCTGCACTGTGTAAACGTTACAAAAGGGGGGAAAAACTTTACAGTTTTTTTTTTATTGTGAAATATAACATATATACAAAAAAGCAATAAATTTCCAAGTACATTCCAACAAGTAGTTACAGAATAGATTTTAAAGTCTGGTACAAGTTATAGTTCCACAATTTTTCGTTTTTTCTTCTAGTTGCTCCAAGGCACTGGAGAAGGAAAGAAATATCAATATAATGATTCAGCAGTCATACTCATTTACTAAATCTTGTCTTCTCTGTTATACTCTGCCTTCTGTTCCTTTTCTCTTTTTTTGTGAAAAATAACATACAAAACAATAAATTTCAAAGTACAATCCCACAATTTTAGGTTTTATTTCTAGCTGCTCTAAAGTACTGGAGACTAAAAGAAATATCACTGTAATGATTAAGTACACAAACGCATTTGTTAAACCCTACCTTCTCTGTATAACTCCACCATCACTTTTGATCTTCCTCCCACTCTTTAGGGGTATTTGGGCTATGCCCATTCTAACTTTTCATGTGGGAAGGGGCTATCAATAATATGGAATGGAGAATGGACCAGTTGACGTTCTAGAAAGGCTGGCCGCTCTGTATTTCAGGACATATCTAGTCCAGGAGCCTATCCACAGGTTGTAGGTGTCTGGAAAATTACTGTGGTATTTGGAACCTTTGTAGAATCTTTGTAGCCCTAGGTATTCTTTAGGATTGGCAGGAATGGTTTTGGTTGGAGTTTAGCACTTATGATAGTAGCAATGTCTAAGTGAAGCTATTTGAACTCTCTCAGCCACTGATACCTTATTTTTTATACTCCTTTTCCGCTTTTTGGTCAGGATAGAATTGTTGAAACCACAGTGCTAGGGCCAGACTCATCCTGGGGAGTTATCTCCCATGCCTCCCATCACCCCTGGATGTCATGTCCCACATAGTGGGGAGGGCAGTGGTTTCACTTGCAGAGTTCAGCTTATACAGAGAGAGGCCACATCTGAGCAACAAAAGAGGTTTTCCGGAGGTGACTCTTAGGCATATCTATAAGTAGGCTAAGCTTCTCTGCTACATACATAAGCTTCACAAGAGCAAGATCAAGATCAAGGCCTTGCTTGGCCTATTGATTTGGGTGTCCCAAATATTTGATGCAGTATCTGGGGTTTCCCCAGTGATAAAGTTTAATAGTTTTGTAATTTTTCTCCCCTCCCTCAAGGGACTTTGCCAGTACTTTTCGATTATCTGCTTAATATACTCTGAGGTATGTCTAGGCAAATAAGCATTAAGCTATACAGGATAAAAGGCTCCCATCCTTATTCTGGGCTTCCTATGTTTTGGATTATTTAAATGATCTATCAGAACAGATTGAGTTAGATTATGTGCTACTGAAAATTTATGTTCTGGAAAAAATAAAGCTTTCTTCCTTTAGTCTCAAAGAGTAGGTGAAGTTGTAAATGCAGGCAAGTCTTCCTTAACCCTGTATTCTGAATTACCCTAATCCCGACCTGATTGGCTTCATTCTTATCTCTAAATACCAGGTTATACATATATAAAGCAGCCCTTCAAAATCCAAAAATAATAATTAACACTCCAGACTAAATGTGACTGCTATAAGAGCTTACAATCTAGGCCCCTGTTTCTTAGACTCACTCATTGTTGAGATTGTGTTATTTAATCTCCATATATTTGTGAAAGTTCTCGTTCTTTGGTGGTTATTGAGATCCAGCTTCATTCTATTGTGATTAGAGAAAGTGCTTTGAATAATTTCAAGACTTTTAAATTTATAAAGACCTGTTTTGTGCTCCAGCATATGATCTATCCTGGAGAATATTCCCTGAGCACTAGAGAAGAATGTATATCCCGTGTTTTGGGTGTGTAATGACCTATATATGTCTGTTAGGTCTAATTCATTTATCAAATTGTTTAAGTTCTCTATTTCCTTGTTGATCCTTTGTCTGGTTGTTTTATCTATAGAGGAGAGTGGTGTATTGAACTCTCCTACTATTATTGTTGAAATGTCTATCACTCCCTTCAGTTATCCAATGTCTGTCTCATGTACTTTGGAGCTCCTTAATTTCGAGCATAGACATTTATGATTGTTATTTCTTCTTGATTAATTGTCCCTTTTACTAATGTATAGTATCCTTCTTTGTCTTTTACAGTGTTTACGTTTAAAGTCTATTTTATCTGATACTAATATAGCTACTCCTGCTTTCTTTTGGTTACAGTTTACGTGGAACATCTTTTTCCATCCTTTCACTTTCAATCTATATGTATCCTTTGTATAATAAGAGTCTCTTGTAGACAGCATCTAGCTTAATTGTATTTCTTAATCCATTCTGCCAATCTATATATTTTAAATGGTAAGTTTAGACCATTAACATTCAAAGTTATTACTGTAAAGGCATTTCTTGAATCTACTTTCTTATCCTTTGGATTTTATTTGTCAGATCTATATATTCTTTTACCACTTTCTCTTTTTATCATTTAAGTACCCTTACTAGTATTCTTCAATTCTGTGCCCTCTTCCACTCTCTCCTGCCCTTTTTTTCATCTGGAAGAACTCCCTTTAGTATTTCTTATAGGGGCAATCTCTTGTTGACATATTCTCTCAACCTTTGTTTGTCTGTGAAAATTTTAGTCTCTCTGTCAGTTTTGAAGGACAGTTTGGCTGGGTACAGAATTCTTAGCTGAAAGTTTTTCTCTTTCAGGATCTTAAATACATCATACCATTGCCTTCTCTCCTCCATAGTATCAGTTGAACACTCTAAACTTAGCCTTATGTGGTTTCCCTTTTACATAGTAGATTGTTTTTCTCTTGCTGCTTTCAGGATTTTCTCCTTCAACATTTGACAGACAGCTTAGTATGTGCCTTGGGGTAGGCCTATTTGGGTTTATTCTATCTAGAGGTCATTGGGCTTCTTTGATTTACATATTTGTCTTTTATAAAGGTTAGGAAGTTTTCTCCCATTACACCCTCAGCTAAACTTCCTAGCCCTTTATTCTTCTTTTCCTCTTTCTGGGATGCCAGTGATTCTTATATTTGTGCACTTTGTTTTGTCCATCATTTCCCTGAGATCCAATTCAGATTTTTCCATCTTTTTTCTCATTTGGTTTTTTGTGTGTTCGAAATCAATTGTTCCATACTCTAGTTCACTTATTCTTTCTTCTACCTCCTCGTGTCTGCTGTTGTGTGTCTCTAGTATATTTTTTATTTGGACTACAGCATCTTCAATCTCTGTGATATCTGCTGTTTTTCTATTTATTGTTTCATAACGTTCTACGCTCTTCTAGTGTCTTCTTGATCTGCTTTGTATCATTAGCCATCCCACTGATTTTATTTAGTAGAGTTATATAAATATCTTTGATTAGTTGTCCCAGAGTTTGTGTCTTCTCCAGTGTTTTAATTTGGTCGTTAGACTGGACTGTATCTTCTGCATCTTTGTATAGTTAGTGTTCTTCTCTTGTCTTGCAGCACACAAATATCTTGATAGGGTTACTTTGGAAGTTGACTACCTTGTTTTTGTACAACAGGTGTGAGCCACCATTGCACTGTCCCCAAACATTATTTTTATACTCTTTAAAAGTGATTGCCAAAATCTGCCAAGCTTTGAGAAGAATCATATGAGTTATACATTGACCCTAAAAACTAAAGAAAAACTTTGGGTCCTGAATTTGTAACTTTATTGAATATTATGATCTTGAATATTTTAAAAGTCTAAAATAAAATCTTCTGGATATGTCTAGTGTGCACAAAAACACCCTTAAACCACACAGTAGAAGATTTTAAAGAAAGGTCAGGGAGAACATCAGAATACGAATCTATAGGCAATCAAGGTGTGCCTGCAAAAGTGGAATTATAGCTCTGAGCTTCCTGGCATCCAAAGCAAAAAGTTACATAAGGAGATTTTAATCTTAGATTCTTAGATTTCCTAGGATTATATGTAAACTTATGGGTGTGCATGAATTTTGGAGAAAAAAAATGCACAATTTTCATCAAATTATCAATAGGGCATGTAATCAAAAAAAGATTGAGCCATTGTTTTATCTTAAAAGGAGTGGGAGTAATTGAGGGACCTCTAGTCTATACGTTCATTTTTAGGAATCTTTTTGTAGCCTACATTAATGGAGTATTTTATTGCAGAATGAAATAAAGATTTCAGATTAGACTTGAAATGTATGGGAGTTAACATTTCACTTTTTATGTGTTGTGGTAGTTTGGAGTTGTTATGGACCTCAGAAAAGGACCACCCAACTGGTCGTGGGTCAGACCAGTTGTGGGTGGAATGTTTTGATTAGGTTGTTTCAATTGAGATGTGACCCAGCCCATTCAAGGTGTGCCTTAATCCTTTACTGAAGTCCTTTGTGAGAGGATAAAAGACAGAAAAGCCAGGAGAGCTAAGAGAGAGAGAAAAACACCCCAGAGAAGCTAAGAGAGGACCCACAGAAGCTCAGAGAGAAAGTCACTGAAGCCAGGAGGTGACGGCAACAAATTCCAGTAGTGAAGGACCAGCAGGTGGCTGACCCCATGTGCCTTCCCAAGTGACAGAGGAACTCCAGATGCCAGCAGCCTTTCTTCAGAGAAAGGCATCTCTCGATGCCTTAATTTGGACATTTTCATGGTCTTAGAATTGTAAATTTGTTAACTAATAAATCCCCATTGTAAAAGTCAACCCATTTCTGGTATATTGCATTTCAGTCACTTTAGTAAACCGAAACATGTACCTAGAAGAAAAAGCACTTTCATACATTAGTTCATTCCATTCTCACCAAGGTGTATGATTCATGTTTTTATTGATAGAGACTCCAAGAGATTAAAAAATTTGAGTCACATCGTGACCATAATTAACAGCATGGAAATATATATATATAAATGTGGTTGAAAGGGAACATCTTAGATTTTATATGTGATAATAGAATAAAAATTCAAAAAATAAAAATCCTTGTGTAAAATTACAAAACTAGTAGGTAGTCAAGTAAGGATGCAGATGTTCTTTCTCTTCTTACATAATTTTGCCTCCAATGGAGTGCCTGTTAATATGGTGGGCATTGGGTAGGGTGTTGGTTATATAATGTTAAACACAACAGACATGTTCCTGGCCACCCCGCCAGAGAAGAAAGTGAGGGGATTGAATGTACAAAGTTATAAAACTGGTGTGACTTCCTCTAATTTTAAAACTAGTGAGAATATAATTATTTCAGATATTCCCTGAATTGGCCATTTTATTTTAAGAATGCTAACAGTGCTTTATTGGATTTCCTTAAGATTCCCTATACCCTTATGGGAAAAATATCCATTTATACAAATGCTCAAATAAGGCAGAGTGTAAATATGATTGGCTCATTGTCACTGAATCCAGTAGCTGAATCAAATTTAGGACCAGATTTGTAATACTTGATATTTCATAAGAGTCATAGTATGAAAAAAATAAAAGTTTTTAAAGGTACATTTTTATTTATTAAATCTTCCTTAGTATTTTCTTTTTTTTTTTCCTATTTTTCTTTTTAAAAAAATAGACAAAAAGAAGAGACTCAGGGCATCTAATTAAAGGCTTCTGCCTCTCTCCTTTGATAGCAAGGATATGTTTTGTTCTTTGAAATGGAGAAAGAGAGAGGCTAAAACCCTTAGGATCCAAAATGTCAGGCAACGTTGCCCTAGGGGCTGTACACCACAGCTGTAGATGCGCAGGGTCTCCCAACAGGGCATTTGCTGTAACGAGGAAGATTCACCTGGAAACAGCTAGACTTAAAGTGCCAAGTTGCTCTTGGCAGAGGTTACACTGCAGAGTGAAGCACTCTGCTTTAGCATTGTGGCCGAGAAGTTGTTGGTGCCATTCTGACTATGAGCCCATAAAAGGTGTAGAGTTGGTACAGGACATGACAACAAAATGTTTTATAATTTCATCATACAAGCCAAAGAGAACAGTGAGTTTCAAAAATATGCTAATGCATGTTTAAAACTGTAGTTTTTTTTGTTTTGTTTTGTTTTGCACCCTGGAATAAAACAATCTTTCTCTTAGAGTGCAGTGCCTCCAGCAATGGTAATGAATCTAGTTTAGTTTGAATGAATCTAGTTTAGCTCATGACAATATAATACATGTTTTCTAAGAAATTTTATTCTCCTCATTATTGTGTCATAATTGGAAAGCCTCTTGAACTTTTGGAGCTATGAATTTTCCCAGTTGTGGAGAAATAATGAAAATGCTTGATGCACTCTTAAGTTATTTTTAAAATGATCTTAATAGTTAAAATACAGATGATTTTCAAAGATTAAAAAATTTAGATTCAAATCCGTTATGATTTATCAACTCTGTTACCTTGAGCAAATTTCTTATCCTTTTTCAGCTTCATCTCTAAGTTGACAGTAGTAACTACCTCCTAGGAGGAGGATTATATCAAATGTATGTAAACCTCTTATTATATAGTAATATATTAAAATTACATTTTAAATGTTTAACAAGTGGAAATGTTGGTGATGATGAGGAAGGATATGTTTGCTGTTCTTATTTTCTTTAAAAAGATATGAAGATAAATAGGTTGTCTTCCAACTTAAAAATACTTGGCTTTCTAGAAATGTCTGCAACAAACCAGTTTTTGCCACCCTCCTAAGTCTTTGCCTAAAAATGCTACAAGAGCTTTACAACCTCTAGATACCTACTTAGTGCGAGTGCTAAAGTTATAAGATGAACTTTTTTAAGGTTTTAAGTTTGACAATGTTAGTCAAATTAATTGAGAAATTTGGATAATGTCAAAGAAACTGTTTTAGTAACATACTCTTTGGTGTCACTAGAATTAAAGAGGCTTCTCGTTGTTAATAGCTTCATTAGATGCTGTTATGAATGTCATAGGTGTTTGTTTTTTAATTGTAAGTTGGCAAGTGAGACCGACTAAAATGCAAATGGTGAAGGTATTTTTTAAAACTTGAGTTTTAAAATAAGTTACCAAATACCAAAAACTGCCTTTTGCAGCAATTTAGCCTATTTACCAGTTTATACATATTTAACATATAGATAATTAATTTCCTCGGTCTGCAGCATATGGTAAAAAAATAAATAAATCTTTACAACCAACTCCCTTCAGAGTATGTGGCTGAGAGTAGATGTTTCATTATTTATTCATGAAAAATGCTATGAGAGTTGAGATGAGAAAAAGATAATTTTTACGAAAGGAAATTAGAGAAAGCTTATGAGAGTGATGGCATTTGAGCTTTCCCATCCAGGATAAGTCTTGGATATATAGAGAAGCAAAAGGGAGTTCCAGGGTGAGGCAACTGCAGAGCCAAGGCCCAGAGGTAGTACCATGTTATATGTTATAGAGTGGTTTGCAAGCCACCCAGTTTTGTTAAACTACTGTCACAATATGGTTCTAAAGACACTGAAACAAAAATGAAAATAGCAAAGAAACTACCTTCCATTAAGATAAGTAGAATGTGGTAGAGCAGCTCCTTTGGGAGACAGTCTGTCATCTAAATCAGGCCAAGCTATGAAATCATCAAAGATTGGTTGAATAGTGTGTTGAAAGTTAAGCAGTAATTTATTTTCTCTGAGCCTTCATTTCCTCCATCTTTAAAAATAAAGCCGGGGTGGGCAATGGTGGCTCAGTAGCAGAGTTCTCGCCTGCCATGCCGGAGACCCAGGTTCAATTCCCAGTTTCTGCCTATGCAAAAATAATAATAATAATAACAATAGTAATAATAGTAAAGCCAATAGCTAGGTTGCAGGATATTTTGAGGATTAAATGAAGTATTGTATATAAAGAGCTGAAACAAAAATTGTCACTATTCTTTTGGTGGTTATTAATAGTACTGTAGTACTTGTAATAAAAATTCTAGTAATGATTTGTCTAGCCAGAAAGTGAAGAGACCTTCTTTATCTAAAGAACCCTTGTTGCATTGTGGTATAACAGCTTCGTAAGTGTTTGAAATTACAGTATAAACCATATATACTCCACAGTGCAATTTGTGTAATGTGGCTACAACTTTGTATTCTCATTGCATCATTTAATTTTTTGTTTAAATATGTGTAGGAGTAGCTTCTTATTCTACAGATTCACCATAGCAGATACTGTGGAACACAAATAACATTTTTCAGTAGAAGTCTTTTATAGGGATGTGTGATGCTTTTTTCCCCCCTTATCCCAGAATTCTCAACTGATCATTAAGTACAGTTTGTACAGATTACAGAATGTCTTGGTAAGAGACTTGATTCAGCCAAGAATTTTATATCATAAGGGACTTCAGAGATGAGAAAATTGGGGCTCTGTGAGACTTCTCCATATAGTTAGTTAGTGCCAAAACTGGGACCCATTCTGTTTTCTTCTGTTAGGCTAAGATTCTTTCTATAGTCTATACCTTTCTGCCTCTAATCATACAGCTATGCTGTACCATATACTTGTGTTTTGTTAAATCTTAAGAATGGGAGTGGCTGAGGAAAACAAGGCCTGTTAGAAAATATTTCGTGGAGGAATGACTTTTTTTTTTTAATGTTTTTTTTTTTCTTTTAACATGGGCAGGCCCTGGAAAATGAACCTGGATCTCTGTTATGGCAGGCGAGAACTCTGCTTCTGAGCCACGGTTGCCTGCCCAGGAGTGACTTTTTTTAAACAGCTCTATTGAGATACAATTCACATACCATACAGTCCACCCATTTAAAATGTACAATTCCATGTTTTTTCATATATTCACAGGTTTGTGCAACCACTACCACAAGTCGATTTTAAAACCTTTTGAACACCTCAAGAAAAAAAAACCTGCACCCTTTACCTGTCATCCCCAACCCCCAACTCCGTCTCCCTCAGTTTCTAGTTTCTACTTCCTCTGTATATATATTTGCCAATTCTGGACATTTCATATAAATGGAATTATACAATATGTGGTCCTTGGTAGCTAGGTTCTTTCACTTAGCATAATGTTTACAAGGTCCATCCATATTGTAACACATGTCAGTACTTCATTTATTTTTATTTTATTTATTTATTTTTATTTTTATTTTATCCATATACTATTCCAGCATATGGATATAGCATATTGTATTTGTGTTCATCAGTTGATGGATATTTGGGTTATTTCCATCTTTTGTTTTGGCTATTATAAATAATGTTGCTGTGAACATTTCATGTCCAAGTTCTATGTGAACATATGTTTTTATTTCTCTTGGGTATATACCTAGAAATGAAATTCCAGACTCAAATGATAACACTGTGTTTTGTCATTTAAGAAACTGGCAGACTGTTTCCCAAAGTAGTTGCACCATTTTACATTCCCATAAGCAGTTTATGAGGGTTCCTCTTTCTGCTCATCCTTGCCAACACTTGTTGTCTATTTTATTATTGTCATCCTAGTGGGTGTGAAGTGATACCTCATTGTAGTTTTGATTTGCTTTTCTCTGATGGCTAATGATGTCGAGCATCTTTTCATGTGCTTAATGACCATTCATACATCATCTTTGGAGAAATATCTATTAAGATCCTTTGCCAATTTTTATTTTAAAATTTTATTATAGTACCATATATATGACACACAGTTTACCATTTTAATCACTTTCATATGTATAATTCAGTGATATTAATTACATTCCCACTATTGTGCTACCATTACCATATCTATTACCAAAACTTTTTCATCCCCCCAAACAGAAACCCTGTATTCATTAGCAATAACTCCTCATATTTCTCGCCCCCAATGTCAGTAACCTCTAACTCACTTTCTGTCTCTGATTTTGCTCATTTTAGACATTTCAAGTAAGTGAAATCATGCAATATTTGTCCTTTTGTATCTAACTTACTTCACTCAACATGATGTCTTTGAGGATGTTCTTTTTAATGGCTGAGTAATATTCCATTGTATGTATATACCACATTTTGTTTATCTATTCATCTGTTGATGAACACTTGGGTTGCTTCCCTTCAACCTGTTGACTATTGTGAATAATTCTGCTATGAATATTGGTGTACAGATATCTGTACGTGTCCCTGTTTTCAATTCTGTGGGGTATATGCATAGAATTGAAATTGCTGTGTCATATGGTAATTCTGTGTTTAACTTTCTGAGGAACTGTCAAACTGTTTTCCTCAGCACCTATACATTTTGCATTGCCATCAGTAATGTACAAGAGTCCCTATATCTCCACATCCTCACCAACACTTGTTGAAAGAATAAAAGCAGTAAGGCAGAGATGAAGCATAACAAAAATAATTTATCATTTTATTTCCTTCAAATAGAATCAGAAGCACAGAAATAAGACACTTATCAGTGGGTATGAAAGTAGTGAGAAGAATGTTAAGAGGCAGAAGTCCTTGGTTCTAATTCTGACCTATATTAGGTATATGATCTTGAGTAAGTCACTTAACCTTCAAAATGGTAGCTGACATTTACTGAGGCTTACCATGCAAGCCTCAACCCCTCTTTTTATAAAATGGAGTTGATACCAAATTAATTACTTTCAAAATCTTTATAAAAGAGCCATATATATGGAAGGGATTATTATGCTTGGAATTTGGAAATTATTCACTGTAGTAGTAGCAGCTATTAGTACATTTGTCTCTATTTAGAATAATTCTGCAAGGCATTCTATGTCCCCATTTTGATGATGAAGAAACCGAGGCTCAGTAGTTATTAAAGTTGTACAGCTAATAATCAGTAGAGCCATGATCTAATCCAGCTCTTCCTGATTCCTTTATCCAATGTGACTTTGCTTTTAAAGATAGTAGATCCTGGTGAATGGAGGGAGGGGGAGGGATTGGGTAGCACCAATGAGATTAAAATTATTAGACACATGAAAGCTTAAAGTACAGTTCTAAAGGGGTGGTATATCTTGAGATTGGTGATCTCAGAGATGAGGTGGAACAGTGCCATATGTTAATAAGGTCAGTTGTATAATAGTTTCCTCCTGTGTCTGCTGGAATCTTTGAGATTGCTTTTCAAGAGACAGGAAAGACAGAAGACGAGTAAGGTAATGAAGACACAGCGGGAAGCAAAGGTAAGTACAAGAGGCTACAAGTACAATAGTAGAACTTGTGGAGATTTATAGACTACTTTGAATCATGAGGAGGACTTAGTGTTGATTTGCAGATTCATATCTTTGAAGATTCTTCGCACCCCACCAATAAAGGGCATGTGGTTAATTTCCGAAAGTCATAGTACCAAGGATCTCTTGAGTGCTTCAGAGCTCTGGCCTGACTCTTTGCACACTTCTACTATTCTTCCAATGGTTGATATGAGAATTTCTATGATTTAAGAAACATTATTTGGGAATATAAGCCTAATAGTCAGATCAGAAAAAGAGTAAGTACAAGAAAAGAGATTTATTTTGTGCCATTATCTTTTAATGACAAGTATAAAGTTCAAAGTGCAGTTTAACTGTTGCTGTGGCTGCTGCTGAATTATCAAACATGCTTCTCTTTGATGTAGTTTAGATGTTGGAGATGTCGTCAGCTAGCACAAGGGAAGCCAAGAACTTTGAACTCTAATTCTTATTTTCAAATTTTCAATTTCTGTATAGAAGTCTATGGTGATTAGTGTATGTGTGAATGAATCTGAGATGAAAGTATGAAATAGGAAACATAACTAATATATATTGAGCCCATGTTCTATACAAGGCAGGCTGAAGGACTTGAAGATGAAGTAAAGGAGTCTCTGAGATCACAAAAGCCTGAGTCATTTTCATTTACACAGCTCAGCTTCTCAGAAATGACAGAAGTAGGATTCAGAAGAAAGGACAGTGGTCCAGAGAAGTTAATGTTATGTGCCAGTTTTGTGTATATGTGCATATATGTGTATTTGAGTGTATTCGGTAAATTACAGGAAATAGGAACCAAGAGAACCAAAAATAGGATTCTTAAATCTAGTTTACTTTTCCTCTGTGTAGCATTTAAGAACAGGGAATCTGAAATTAGACTGTCTAGTTTTCCAACATCTTGTCTCCTTTCGTCAGCTAATACAGCAGCGTGATGCCCGACTTCTAAACCTCTGTGAATATAGACATTGAACTTATTTGGTGTGAAGGGAAAAGACTAGAAAAAAAAAAAAACTTAAAACTATTGCTATATGAAGATTATAAATAGATTGACAGACTACTGGCCAATAAGCTCTACCTTGTAATGTGTGTTGACGAACTTTTGTTAAAAACCCAGATAAGATCCTTGATATTTGACAGTAATGTTCAAGGGGGACATGCTATACACCTGAGTATCCTAGCCCTCTTTCTGTATCAAGTCAGATTACCACAAAGCTGCAGACCTGAACTGTATTATTCCTTTAGCTCAGTAGAAACACTCACCTGGACTATGATTTTATAATAAGGCCTTAGTTTTTGGTTAAGTGAGATATAAGGGTCATCTATGGAGATTTCCCTCTTCTGAAAAATTATTGTTAAAGACTTTGTTAGTGTTTTTTATTGATTAAAGAAAAAAAAAGAAATTAACACAACATTTAGAAATCATTCCATTCTACATATGCAATCAGTAATTCTTAACATCATCACATAGATGCATGATCATCATTTCTTAGTACATTTGCATTGATTTAGGAAAAGAACTAGCAAAACAACAGAAAAAGATATAGAATGTTAATATAGAGAAAAAAATAAAAATAATAATAATAATAGTAAAAAAAAGACACAAACAAACAAACAGACAAACAAACAAAAAAAACCCTATAGCTCAGATGCAGCTTCATTCAGTGTTTTAACATGATTGCTTTACAATTAGGTATTATTGTGCTGTCCATTTTTGAGTTTTTGTATCTAGTCCTGTTGCACAGTCTGTATCCCTTCAGCTCCAATTACCCATTATCTTACCCTGTTTCTAACTCCTGCTGGACTCTGTTACCAATGACATATTCCAAGTTTATTCTCGAATGTCGGTTCACATCAGTGGGACCATACAGTATTTGTCTTTTAGTTTTTGGCTAGACTCACTCAGCATAATGTTCTCTAGGTCCATCCATGTTATTACATGCTTCATAAGTTTATCCTGTCTTAAAGCTGCATAATATTCCATCGTATGTATATACCACAGTTTGTTTAGCCACTCGTCTGTTGGTGGACATTTTGGCTGTTTCCATCTCTTTGCAATTGTAAATAATGCTGCTATAAACATTGGTGTGCAGATGTCCGTTTGTGTCTTTGCCCTTAAGTCCTTTGAATAGATTCCCAGCAATGGTATTGCTGGGTCGTATGACAATTCTATATTCAGCTTTTTTGAGGAACCGCCAAACTGCCTTCCACAGTGGTTGCACCATTTGACATTCCCACCAACAGTGGATAAGTGTGCCTCTTTCTCCGCATCCTCTCCAGCACTTGTCATTTTCTGTTTTGTTGATAATGGCCATTCTGGTGGGTGTGAGATGATATCTCATTGTGGTTTTGATTTGCATTTCTCTAATGGCCAGGGACATTGAGCATCTCTTCATGTGCCTTTTGGCCATTTGTATTTCCTCTTCTGATAGGTGTCTGTTCAAGTCTTTTTCCCATTTTGTAATTGGGTTGGCTGTCTTTTTGTTTTTGAGTTGGAAAATCTCTTTATAAATTCTGGATACTAGACCTTTATCTGATATGTCATTTCCAAATATTGTCTCCCATTGTGTAGGCTATCTTTCTACTTTCTTGATGAAGTTCTTTGATGCACAAAAGTGTTTACTTTTGAGGAGCTCCCATTTATTTATTTCCTTCTTCAGTGCTCTTGCTTTAGGTTTAAGGTCCATAAAACCGCCTCCAATTGTAAGTTTCATAAGATATCTCCCTACATTTTCCTCTAACTGTTTTATGGTCTTAGACCTAATGTTTAGATCTTTGATCCATTTTGAGTTAAGTTATGTATAGGGTGTGAGATAGGGGTCCTCTTTCATTCTTTTGCATATGGATATCCAGTTCTCTAGGCACCATTTATTGAAGAGACTGTTCGGTCCCAGGTGAGTTGGCTTGACTGCCTTATCAAAGATCAAATGTCCATAGATGAGAGGGTCTATATCTGAGCACTCTATTCGATTCCATTGGTCGACATATCTATCTTTATGCCAATACCATGCTGTTTTGACCACTGTGGCTTTATAATATGCCTTAAAGTTGGGCAGCGTGAAACCTCCAGCTTCATTTTTTTTCCTCAAGATACTTTTAGCAATTCGGGGCACCATGCCCTTCCAGATAAATTTGCTTATTGGTTTTTCTATTTCTGAAAAATAAGTTGTTGGGATTTTGATTGGTATTGCATTGAATCTGTAAATCAATTTAGGTAGGATTGACATCTTAACTATATTTAGTCTTCCAGTCCATGAACACGGTATGCCCTTCCATCTATTTAGGTCTTCTGTGATTTCTTTTAACAGTTTTTTGTAGTTTTCTTTATATAGGTCTTTTGTCTCTTTAGTTAAATTTATTCCTAGGTATTTTATCCTTTTAGTTGCAATTGTAAATGGGATTCGTTTCTTGATTTCCCCCTCAGCTTGTTCTTTACTAGTGTATAGAAATGCTACAGATTTTTGAATGTTGATCTTATGACCTGCTACTTTGCTGTACTCATTTATTAGCTCTAGTAGTTTTGTTGTGGATTTTTCCGGGTTTTCGACATATAGTATCATATCGTCTGCAAACAGTGATAGTTTTACTTCTTCCTTTCCAATTTTGATGCCTTGTATTTCTTTTTCTTGTCTAATTGCTCTGGCTAGAACCTCCAACACGATGTTGAATAATAGTGGTGATAGTGGACATCCTTGTCTTGTTCCTGATCTTAGGGGAAAAGTTTTCAATTTTTCCCCATTGAGGATGATATTAGCTGTGGGTTTTTCATATATTCCCTCTATCATTTTAAGGAAGTTCCCTTCTATTCCTATCTTTTGAAGTGTTTTCAACAGGAAAGGATGTTGAATCTTGTCAAAAGCCTTCTCTGCATCAATTGAGATGATCATGTGATTTTTCTGCTTTGATTTGTTGATATGGTGTATTACATTAATGGATTTTCTTATGTTGAACCATCCTTGCATACCTGGGATGAATCCTACTTGGTCATGATGTATAATTCTTTTAATGTGTTGCTGGATTCGATTTGCTAGAATTTTATTGAGGATTTTTGCATCTATATTCATTAGAGAGATTGGTCTGTAGTTTTCTTTTTTTGTAATATCTTTGCCTGGTTTTGGTATGAGGGTGATGTTGGCTTCATAGAATGAATTAGGTAGCTTTCCCTCCACTTCGATTTTTTTGGAGAGTTTGAGGAGAGTTGGTACTAATTCTTTCTGGAATGTTTGGTAGAATTCAGATGTGAAGCCGTCTGGTCCTGGACTTTTCTTTTTAGGAAGCTTTTGAATGACTGATTCAATTTCTTTACTTGTGATTGGTTTGTTGAGGTCATCTATTTCTTCTTGAGTCAAAGTTGGTTGTTCCTGTCTTTCCAGGAACCCGTCCATTTCATCTAAATTGTTGTATTTATTAGCATAAAGTTGTTCATAGGATCCTGTTATTACCTCCTTTATTTCTGTGAGGTCAGTGGTTATGTCTCCTCTTACATTTCTGATCTTATTTACTTGCATCCTCTCTCTTCTTCTTTTTGTCAGTCTTGCTAAGGGCCCATCAATCTTATTGATTTTCTCATAGAACCAACTTCTGGTCTTATTGATTTTCTCTATTGTTTTCATGTTTTCAATTTCATTTATTTCTGCCCTAATCTTTGTTATTTCTTTCCTTTTGCTTGCTTTGGGGTTAGTTTGCTGTTCTTTCTCCAGTTCTTCGAAGTGGACAGTTAATTCCTGAATTTTTGCCTTTTCTTCTTTTCTGATATAGGCATTAAGGGCAATAAATTTCCCTCTTAGCACTGCCTTTGCTGCGTCCCATAGGTTTTGATATGTTGTGTTTTCGTTTTCATTCACCTCGAGGTATTTACTAATTTCTCTTGCAATTTCTTCTTTGACCCACTCATTGTTTAAGAGTGTGTTGTTGAGCCTCCACGTATTTGTGAATTTTCTGGCACTCCGCCTATTATTGATTTCCAACTTCATTCCTTTATGATCCGAGAAAGTGTTGTGTATGATTTCAATCTTTTTAAATTTGTTAAGACTTGCTTCGTGACCCAGCATATGGTCTATCTTTGAGAATGATCCATGAGCACTTGAGAAAAAGGTGTATCCTGGTGTTGTGGGATGTAATGTCCTATAAATGTCTGTTAAGTCTAGCTCATTTATAGTAATATTCAGATTCTCTATTTCTTTATTGATCCTCTGTCTAGATGTTCTGTCCATTGATGAGAGTGGTGAATTGAAGTCTCCAACCATTATGGTATATGTGTCTGTTTCCCTTTTCAGCGTTTGCAGTGTATTCCTCACGTATTTTGGGGCATTCTGGTTCGGTGCATAAATATTTATGATTGTTATGTCTTCTTGTTTAATTGTTCCTTTTATTAGTAGATAGTGTCCTTCTTTGTCTCTTTTCACTGTTTTACATTTGAAGTCTAATTTGTTGGATATTAGTATAGCTACTCCTGCTCTTTTCTGGTTGTTATTTGCATGAAATATCTTTTCCCAACCTTTCACTTTCAACCTATGTTTATCTTTGGGTCTAAGATGTGTTTCCTGTAGACGGCATATAGAAGGACCCTGTTTTTTAATCCATTCTGCCAGCCTATGTCTTTTGATTGGGAAATTCAGTCCATTACCTTTTAGTGTTATTACTGTTCGGATAATATTTTCCTCTACCATTTTGGCTTTTGTATTATATATATCATATCTGATTTTCCTTCTTTCTACACTTTACTCCATACCTCTCTCTTCTGTCTTTTCGTATCTGACTCTAGTGCTCCCTTTAGTATTTCTTGCAGAGCTGGTCTCTTGGTCACAAATTCTCTCAGTGACTTTTTGTCTGAGAATGTTTTAATTTCTCCCTCATTTTTGAAGGACAATTTTGCTGGATATAGGAGTCTTGGTTGGCAGTTTTTCTCTTTTAGTAATTTAAATATATCATCCCACTGTCTTCTAGCTTCCATGGTTTCTGCTGAGAAATCTACACATAGTCTTATTGGGTTTCCCTTGTATGTGACAGATTGTTTTTCTCTTGCTGCTTTCAAGATCCTCTCTTTCTCTTTGACCTCTGACATTCTAACTAGTAAGTGTCTTGGAGAACGCCTATTTGGGTCTAATCTCTTTGGGGTGCGCTGCACTTCTTGGATCTGTAATTTTAGGTCTTTCATAAGAGTTGGGAAATTTTCAGTGATAATTTCTTCCATTAGTTTTTCTCCTCCTTTTCCCTTCTCTTCTCCTTCTGGGACACCCACAACATGTATATTTGTGCGGTTCAAATTGTACTTCAGTTCCCTGATCCCCTGTTCAAATTTTTCCATTCTTTTCCCTATAGTTTCTGTTTCTTTTTGGAATTCAGATGTTCCATCCTCCAGTTCACTAATTTTAGCTTCTGTCTCTTTAAATCTACCATTGTAGGTATCCATTGTTTTTTCCAGCTTTTCTTCTTTGTCCTTCACTCCATAAATTCTTTGATTTGTTTTTTCAGATTTTCTATTTCTTCTTTTTGTTCAGCCCATGTCTTCTTCATGTCCTCCCTCAATTTATCGATTTCGGTTTTGAAGAGGTTTTCCATTTCTGTTCGTATATTCAGCATTAGTTGTCTCAGCTCCTGTATCTCATTTGAACTATTGGTTTGTTCCTTTGACTGGGCCATATCTTCAATTTTCTGAGCTGGTTCCATTATCTTCTGCTGGCGTCTGGGCATTTAATCAGATTTTTCTGGGTGTGAGACCCAGCAGGTTGAAAGATTTTTCTGTGAAATCTCTGGGCTCTGTTTTTCTTATCCTGCCCAGTAGGTGGCGCTCGTGGCGCTCATCTGTCTGCGGGTCCCACCAGTAAAAGATGCTGTGAAAAAAAAAAAAGAAAAAAGATGCTGTGGCTCCTTTAACTTTGGAAAACTCTCGCTGTAGTGGGGGGTCGCCAGCCGAAGCGGCTTGGGGGAGTGCCAATCCAAATCTCCCAGCCGGCCCGGGGATCCATGCGCGGGAAGGGTCGCCGGCCTCCGTGGCTTGGGGGAGTGCCTGTCCAAATTTCCCAGCCGGCCCGGGGCACCAAGCGTGGTGGGGGACGCCGGCCTCCGCGGCTTGGGGGAGCGCCTGTCCAAATTTCCCAGCCGGCCCGGGGTGCCATGCGTGGCGGGAGGTGCCAGCCGCCACGGCTTGGCGGAGTGCCTATCCACTGTTCCCAGCCGGACCGGGGAGCCACGTGTTTGGAAGGGACCCCGGTCGCTGTTAGTGTTTTTAATATAAAAATCTACATGGAGATTTTTCCTGCGGTTAAGTGTATTCATAAATTAAGTATGTTTTTTTAAGTGAATGAAACAATTGTCATGAATCCATTGTGTTTCCATTTTTGCTTTGGTTCGAATAATGGTGGAAGGAATATAAAGTTGGATCAGGCTGAATTTATTGATATGGGCCCACTAAACAGAGATTCTGCATTCAATTTTGTTACTGAAGGGATTAGAAAGGGCATCAACAGTTTATTTGGATGGTTGGCTGAAGCATGGATCAAAAGAAAAGAGCAAATATTACATGGTCTCATCTAGAAAATATTTTATAAGGAAACACGGACCTAGATTGTAAACTCTTATAGCAGTCACACTTATTCCGGTTGGGTAATTGTTATTTCTAAATTTTGAGAAGCTGTTTTTATATATGTATAACCTATTTTTTAGAAATAAGAAGGAAGCCAATCAGGTCAGGATTCAGGTGATTCAGACCACAGGGATAAAGAAGACATTGTCTGTGTTTTAGAAGAGTACCTACTCTTTGAGACCAGAGGAAGAAAGGTTTATTTTGTCCAGAACCTAAATTTCCTGTAGCACGTAATCCAACTAACCCTGTCTGGATAGATCATTTGAAGAATCCAAACACAAGGAGCCCAGAATAAGAATGAGGGCCGTTAACCCTGTATGGCTTAATGTAATGCCAGAATACATCCTAGAATATATTAAGCAGATAATGAAGAACTATTGGCAAAGTCCCTTGAGGGATGGGAGAAAAATATATGGAACTATTAAATTTTACCTGGGGAAACCCCGATACTATGTCAGACATTAGGGACACCCAAACCAATAGGCCAAGCTCTTGATCTTGAGGCTTGCTCTTGTGAAGCTTTTGTATGTACCAGAGAAGCCAGCCTTCATTTTTTTAAAGAAGTTTCATCACAGTGATTCAGCTTGTGTTTACCTAGCCTTGTACTACTAGTATAGGGGATAAGTAAAGTATCGGATAATTGTGTGATGAAATTACTGCTGCACTCTTTTCTATCCTCAGTGACTGTACATTGTATCATTCTGGCAGGCCCCATGGGGCCATGTTGTTTATTTCAAACAAACAAAAACACAAAGAGAATAAACACCTGAAGACTCTCACCAAACTTTTTCAAACTTAATATTTTGCTATTTGCTTTAGCAAATCCAATTTACTTTTTGTGTATCCCTCATCTAACCATTCCCCTTTTCCTCCAGATGTAAGAACACTCCAGGATTTAGTGTTTTTTCATTAACATACATCTTTATGCACTTGTATTACATATGAGTGTGTTTATAAATCATATATAATATTTTATGTTTCTAAATTTTATGTAGATAAATATTCTCTATAAATACACACAGTAAATTCCACAACTTCCTTTTTCATTCATATCATGCTTTTGAAACTTACATTGATACATGTTCTGTTCTTTTTGTTTTGTTATACAGTATTCTATTTTATAACTGTACCGCAATTTATATATTGGTTCTCCTAGGCCGTTTCAATATTGCATTGTTTCATAAATATTGCTACAATGAATACTGTTGGATATGTCTCCTTGTATAAATATATGAGTTTCTCTAGTATATGTACCTTGAAATGGAGTTAATGACTTGTGTGGTATATGCATTTGCAGCTAAATTAGATAGTGCCAAATTGCTATCCAGAGTGATTGTAATAATGTACACTCCCATCAACAGTGCCTGAAAGTTCCTATTGCCCTACATCTTTACAAACACTTGGAGTTTTTGCTTGGCTGTGGGGTTGAAATGATATTTACACAGTTCAATCTTCATAACAATTTTCTGATGTTTATGTGAAGCTTATGAAAAGCCAGAGTTGCTGATTGACATTCTAGATTTCTTTCTCTCAAGAAAAATCAGTGCTCAGTTATGCAAACATGCTGATAGGCTATTCTGAGTGATGGTGCTTGCTCCTGAAACCCTTTGTTTGAAAGAGAATTAAAAAATTCTCTCTTAGGAATTCTGTATAAAAATAACTGGAAAAATTTTCCCATAGGGTACTTTCACTTTCCAAATTTATCTTTGTTATTCCAACTTACTCTCAAAATTCTTTTACCTCTTGTGAGTGGTGATCAGTCAGGGCATGAAACAGTGGTATGTCAGTTGTATATATTGTATACAAATTATATATAATAGCAGAATAAACCCACACCTACTGAATAAGAGGCTTCCACAGTAGTTGTTGCTATCATTTTGATTACACCAATAATGAAACTGCATCTACTTCTTAGGAGCCATGGGCAGAAAGCATAGAATAGTCTGCTGCTGAACTAGCGGTAGCTACCTTACAACTATCTGGCAGCTTTTCTAGGGAAAAGTTGTGCTATTTTGTGTGCATTGCACTTAAATGATTGCTTCTTGAGTTAGATTGTATTCCATGTCTTTATTACTACATAACAAAACATCTCAAAATTTAGTGGCTTAAGATTCCAATTCTAACCAAGATGGAGTAAGAACACTTCATCCAGTTCTCCCACTTTTAATGCAGCTATAAAATGTGGCATGGTTCAGCTATTTGAAGACTTGAAGTTAAATAGTAGCAAGTGGGTTGAGAAAGGAGAACAGATTTCAAAGTACCACTGAACTAGCATTGAATTTAACATGTTTCTCCCTCTGGTATCCTCAGGCTTGAACTTAGTGCAGCCCAAAACCCAGAAGTGGACATCAGCAGTAGAGAAAGTTCCAGAAGAAGAAACCCACTGTCTTTTTTCCCCCTCTTTTTGTTCTTTAGCCATTTGGTCCCAAATACAGGCAAGATCGTGGAAATTGTGTGGCAGAGTGGAGTAAATAAGCCCTAACTTTCTGGTTAGATAACAGGGTAGGGGAATTCCAGTGAACTTGAAAATACCAGGAGATTGTGGAGAGGGAGGAGCTTGGAAAAGAAACCTCTAAAATTTTATTATGAACTCCTGGGCTTACCCTTGCACTGCATATTCAAGACTCTGATCCTAAATAGCATAGCTAGACTTTGAAAATTGGAGTATGGGTTTGCCTACTTCCCAAGTACTAGACAGGCCACAGGGTGGTGCACATGTGATACAGACCCAAATAGCACTGCAGAGACATTGAAAACTTAATTGACATTGGAACCGCAACCAACAGAAGGCCAAGCAGAACTTAGGCCCTGAAACCAACAGGTTTGATTCCGTGCTTAAACAAAAGTTTCAACATTTTCTTTAGGATTTAACTATGACCCAGAAATCTCATAAAGTGTTCAAAATGTCCAGGTTACAATAAAAAATAGCTTAGCATGCAAATAATCAGGAAAATCAACCAATACGGAAAAAGTCAATCAAAAGATGTCAGTGCCAAGATATCACAGACATCAGCATTATATGACAAAGACTCTAAAGTAGTTTCATAAAAACATACCAGAAAATAAGGACAAAACCCTCTTGGAACAAAGAAAGATTGAAAAAAAATAGTTACTGAAGAGAAAATCATTGGATGGGATCAATAGTAAAATGAAGATGACAGAGGAAAGAGTTATGAATATGAAGATATAAGTAGAATTATTCAGTATGAGCAGCAGTGAGGGAAAAAAACTGCCACATCTGAGCAACAGAAGAGGTTCTCGTGGGGGTGACTCTTAGGCCTAATTTTAAGTAGGCTTAGCCTATCCTTTGTGGAGTTAAGTTTCTTATGAACAAACCCTAAGATTGGGGGCTCAGCCTATTGCTTTGGTTGTCCCCACTGCTTGTGAGAATATCAAGAAACAGATAGACCAGTGGGACAATACTGAAAGGTTTAACATTCTTGTCATCAGAGTTCCAGTCGGACAGGAGAAAGGATATGCTACAGAAAAACAACGTGAAGAAATAATACTTGGTAACTCCCCAAATTTGGTGAAAGAGAGACCTTTAGATTCAGAAGCTCAGTAAACCCTAAACAGGGTAAAAACAGAACATCCACGCCCAGACACATTATCATCAAACTGCTCAAACCAAAAAACAAAGGAAAAAATATTGAAAGAGTAAACAATGCAGTACTTAAAGAAGAACAACCGTTCAAATGACTATGGATTTCTCATCAGAAATCTTAGAGGCCAAAAGGATGTAGATTTGCATCTTTCTTTTAAATATTTTTATTGATAAATCTTCATAAACATACATTCCATACATAGTATACAATCAGTGGCTCACAATATCATGACATAGTTGTGTATTCTTCACCGTAATCATTTTTTTATGAAACATAACTACATACAAACACAAACATTCTTACCATATGATCATTCCATTCTTGTTATATAATCAGTAATTCACAAAATCATCACGTAGTTGTATATTCATCATCATGATCATTTCTCAGAATATTTGCATCGATTCAGAAAAAGAAATAAAAGGAAAACAGAAAAAACTCATAGATACCATACCCCTTACCCCTCCCTTTCATTGATCACTGGCATTTCAGTCTACTAAATTTATTTTAACATTTGTTCCCCCTATTATTTATTTATTTTTAATCCATATGTTCTACTCGTCTGTTGGGAAGGTAGATAAAAGGAGCACCAGACACAAGGTTTTCACAACCACACAGTCATATTGTGTATCATTTTACAGTCATCTTCAAGAAACATGACTACTGGGGCACAGCTCTACATTTTCAGGCAGTTCCCTCCAGCCTCTCCATTACACCTTAACTAAACAGGTGATAACTATTTAATGAGTAAGAATAACCTCCAGAGTAACCTCTCAACTCTGTTTGGAATCTCTCAGCCATTGACACTTTATTTTTTCTCATTTCGCTCTTCCCCCTTTTGGTTGGGAAGGTTTTCTCAATCCCTGGACGTCGAGTCCCAGCTCATTCTAGAATTTCTGTCCCATGTTGCCAGGAAGGTAGACACCCCTGGGAGTCATGTCCCATGTAGAGAAGGGGAGGGCAGTGAGTTCGCTTGTCGTGTTGGCTTAGAGAGAAAGGCCACATCTGAGCAACAGAAGAGGTTCTTGTGGGATGACTCTTAGGCCTAATTTTAAGTAGGCTTAGCCTATCCTTTGTGGGGTTAAGTTTCTTATGAACAAACCCCAAGATTGGGGGCTCAGCCTATTGCTTTGGTTGTCCCCACTGCTTGTGAGAATATCAAGAATTCTCCACTTGGGGAAGTTGAATTTTCCCCCTTTCTCACCATTCCCCGAAGGGGACTTTGCAAATACTTTTTTATTCACTGTTGAAATCACTCTGGGATTTATCAGTGCATCACTCTGGACAAACCTACAAAATCTTCATGCCCTGCTCAAAGTTCCAAGTATTATGATGTTCAGTTAAGCTGCCCACATAAGTTATATTAGGAAATGCACTAATCAAAATATAAATTTTGTACCAAATATTTTTGTTTTTAGTTTCACACGTAAGTTAAAGTTTTAAAATATTAATTACCATCTATTTTCAACGCGCTGCATTATTGACATTCCTTTGTTCTTCCTCATGCAAAACATTTTTAAGTTTGTACATTTAATCACTATCGTTATATGCTCTAAGCATTCCTAGATTATACCATCTCAGTCTTTATCCTATATCTTTCCTTCTGAGTTCCTTTGTGCCCCCAGTCCTCCTCCGTCATTCTCACATTCAGCTTCATTCAGTGTTCTAACGTTATTGTATTACAGTTAGATAGTATCGTGCTATCCATTTCTGAATTTTTACAATCAGTCCCGTTACACAATTATTAATTTCTGTCTCCTGATGACCCCTGTTCTTAACTGAAATTATCTAGGTTCATTCCTTAATGTTAGGTCATATCAGTGAGACCATACAGTATTTGTCCTTTTGTTTCTGACTAATCTCACTCAGCATAATGTCCTTAAGGTCCATCCATGTTATTACATACTTCATAACTTTATTCTGTCTAACAGATGCATAATACTCATTCATGTGCATATACCACAGCTTGTTTAGCCACTCATCTGTTGATGGACATTTGGGCTGTTTCCAACTCTTGGCAATTGTAAATAATGCTGCATAGATATTGGTGTGCAAATGTCCATTTGTGTCTTTGCCCTCATGTCCTCTGAGTAGATACCTAGCAGTGGTATTGCCGGATCATATGGCAATTCTGTACTTAGCTTCCTGAGGAACCGCCAAACTGCCTTCCACAGCAGTTGTACCATTTGACATTCCCACCAACAGTGGATAAGTGTGCCTGTCTCTTCACATCCTTTCCAACACTTGTTGTTTTCTGTTTTATTGATAATGGTCATTCTGATGGGTGTGAGATGATATCTCATTGTGGTTTTTATTTGCATTTCCCTAATAGCCAGGGAGGTTGAGCATCTTTTCATGTGCCTTTTGGCCATTTGTGTTTCCTCTTCTGAGAAGTGTCTGTTCAAGTCTTTTGCCCATTTTGTAATTGGGTTGTCTGTCTTTTTGTTGTTGAGTTGACAAGTCTCTTTATATATAGATGCTAGACCTTTATCTGACATATCATCTACAAATATTGTCTCCCGTTGTGTAGGCTTTCTTTTTACTTTCTTGACCAAGTTCTTTGATGCACAAAAGTGTTTAATTTTGAGGAGTTCCCATTTCTTTCTTTCTTCAGTGCTTGTGCTTTGGGTGTTAGGTCTAGGAAACCACTTCCTATTATAAGATTTATAAAACATTTCACTATACTTTCTTCTAACAGTTTTATGGTCTTAGATCTAATGTTTAAGTCTTTGATCCATTTTGAGTTAGTTTTTGTATAGGGTTTGAGATATGGATCCTCTTTCATTCTTTTGCGTGTGGATATCCAGTTCTCTAGGCACCATTTATTGAAGAGACTCTTCTGTCTCAGGTGAGTTGGCTTGACTGCCTTATCAAAGATCAGTTGTCCATAGATGAGAGGGTCTATATCTGAACACTCTATTCGATTCCATTGGTCAGTATATCTATCTTTATGCCAGTACCATGCTGTTTGACCTCTGTAGCTTGATAATATGCCTTAAAGTCAGGAAGTGTAAGACCTCCAACTTCATTTTTCTTTCTCAGGATACTTTTAACTATTTGGGGCACCCTGCCCTTCCACATAAATTTGGTTATTGCTTTTTCTATTTCTGAAAAGTAAGTTTTTGGGATTTTAATTGGTATTGCATTGAGTCTGTAAATCAATTTAGATAGAATTGACACTTAACTATATTTAGTCTTCCAGTCCATAAACGTGGTATGTCCTTCCATTTATTTAGATCTTTTGTGATTTCTTTTAACAATTTCTTATAGTTTTCTCTATATAGGTCTTTTGTCTCTTTAGTTAAATTTATTCCTAAATATTTTATTCTTTTGGTTAGAATTGTAAATGGTATTTTTTTCATGATTTCCCCTCAGGTTGTTCATTGCTAATTTATAGAAACACTACAGATTTTGGGGTGTTGATCTTATAACCTGCCACTTTGCTATACTCATTTATTAGCTCTAGTACTTTTGCTGTGGGTTTCTTTTTCGGGGTTTTCAACATATTGTATCATATCATCTGCAAGCAGGGAGAGTTTTACTTCTTCCTTTCCAGTTTGGATGGCTTGTATTTCATTTTCTTGTCTAATTGGTCTGGCTAGAACTTCCAACACAACGTTGAATAACAATGGTGATAGTGGACATCTTTGTCTTGTTTCTGATCTTAGGGGGAAAGTTTTCAGTTTTTCCCCATTGAGGCTGATGTTAGCTGTGGGTTTTTCATATATCTCTTTATCATGTTAAGGAAGTTCCCTTCTATTCCTATCCTTTGAAGTGTTTTCAACAGGAAAGGATGTTGAATTTTGTCAAATGCCTTTTCTGCATCAATCGAGATGATCATGTGGTTTTTCTGCTTTGATTTGTTGATATGGTGTATTACATTAATTGATTTTCTTATGTTGAACCATCCTTGCATACCTTTTGGGATGAATCCTACTTGGTCATGGTGTATAATTCTTTTAATATGCTGCTGGATTCTATTTGCAAGAATTTTGTTGAGGAGTTTTGCATCTATATTCATCAGAGAGATTGGTCTGTAGTTTTCTGTTTTTGTAATATCTTTGTCTGGCTTTGGTATGAGGGTGATGTTGGCTTCATAGAATGAGTTAGGTAGCTTTCCCTCCTCTTCAGTTGTTTTGAAGAGTTTGAGCAGAATTGGTACTAATTCTTTCTTCAATGTTTGGTCGAATTCATAGGTGAAGCCATCTGGTCCTGGACTTTTCTTTTTGGGGAGCTTCTTAATGACTGATTCAGTTTCTTTACTTGTGATTGGTTTGTTGAGGTCATCTGTTTCTTTTCAAGTCAGTGTTGGTTGTTCATGCCTTTCTAGGAAGTTGTTCATTTCATCTACATTGTCGAGTTTGTTAGCATAAAGTTGTTCATAGTATCCTCTCATTACTTCCTTTATTTCTGTGGGGTCAGTGGTTATGTCTCCTCTTTCATTTCTCATTTTATTTATTTGTATCCTCTCCTTCTTTTCGTCAACCTCTCTAAGGGGCCATCAATCTTATTGATTTCCTCATAGAACCAATTTCTGGTTTTGTTGATTTTCTCAATTGTTTTCATGTTCTCAATTTCATTTATTTCTGCTCTAATCGTCATTATTTCTTTCCTTTTGCTTACTTTGGTGTTAGTTTGCTGTTCTTTCTCTAGCTATTCCAAGTGGACAGTTAATGCCTCGACTTTTGTTCTTCTTTTTTGATACACAAATTTAGGGCAATAAATTTTCCTCTTAGCACTGCCTTTGCTGCATCCCATAAATTTTGATATGTCGTGTTTTCATTTTCATTTGCCTCAAGATATTTACTGATTTCTCTTGGAATTTCTTCCTTGACCCACTGGTTGTTTAAGAGTGTTGAACCTCCATATATGTGTGAATTTTCTGGCACTCTGCCTATTATTGATTTCCAACTTCATTCCTTTATGATCTGAGAAAGTGTTTTGTATGATTTCAATCTTTTTAAATTTATTGAGACTTGCTTTGTGACCCAGCATATGGTCCCTTGAGAAAAAGGTATATCCATGAGCACTTGAGAAAAAGGTATATCCTGCTGTTGTGGGGTGTAAGTTCTATAAATGTCTGTTAAGTCTAGCTCATTTATTGTATTATTCAAATTCCCTATTTCTTTATCAATCCTCTGTCTAGATGTTCTGTGCATTGATGAGAGTGGGGAATTGAAGTCTCTAACTGTTACTGTCAATGTAATGTGTCTGTTTCTCTTTTCACTGTTTTCACTGTTTGCTTCATGTATTTTGGAGCATTCTGGCTCTGGCTCCATGCATTATATTTATGATTGTGATGTCTCCTAGATTTGTATTTTTAAGTGCTGTGGGAAAACTCCTGACAACTGAGAATTTTATATCCAGCAAAAATATCCTTCATGAATAAGGCTAAAATAAAGATTCTCAGACAAAGAAAAATTAAAAATTTGTGGCCATTCAGCCTGCTTTAAAAGAATTACTAAGGATCTTCTTCAGACAGAAGGAAACTTAAAATATCACAAATGAAGAGAGATCAACAGAAATGGAAAATATCTGGATAAATGTAATATACAGTTTTTCTCTTCCTTAGCTGACAGTTGAATGCAAAAATTATGACATTTTATCATGGGGATTTCAATATATATATATAGGTGTAACACTTAAGACAAATATAACACAAAGGGGAGGAGGGTAAGAGAACTTATTGTATGATAATATTTCTACATTTAATCCATTAATTATTGCTTCTAAATAGACTGAAATGTTATATATGTGGATTGTAATACCTACAGCACCCACTAAAAATGAGTTTGCAGAAAGATATAGTAAATAACAACAGATAAAGTGAAATATAAAAAAATATTCATTTAACCCAACAGAGAGCAAAAAGCGGGAAAAATAGAAATGAAAAACAAAATAAGATGGCATACCTAAACACAAGCACATCAGTAATTTACATTAAAAATGCAAATGATCTATATGTGATTGTGGAAAGCTGTGTTTGATGCTCCTTTATCCGGGGTATGGACAGATGAGTAAAAAAATTAGGATAAAAAATAAATAATAGGGCTCAGTCTGCAGTATTCTTGCCTGACATGGCAGAGACCTGGATTCAATTCTCAGTGCCTGGCCATGCAAAGAAAAAAAATTTTTTTGATAAATGAATAATAGAATAGAATAAAGGATAAAAAAATGGGTAGATTGAAATACTGGTGGTCAGTGAGAAGGCTTTAGATAAGGGGTATGGGATGTGTAAAGTTTTTTTTTTCTTTCTTTTTCTGGAGTATTGTAAATATTCTAAAAATGATCATGGTGGTGAATACACAGTTACGTGATGAAATTGTGATTGTATGTAATGGTTGAACTGTATTTGTGGAAGATTTCTCAATAAAATGTTTTTTTTTAAGTGTAAATGGTCTACTAGGACATTATATACGATTCTACAAAGGTTCCATGCAGCAGGGTAAATTTCCAAAACCTACAAAACTCCAGTGGATCCCTGGACCAGATAAGTCCTGAAATGAAGAGGGGCCAGCTCTTCCAGGCATCAACTAGTTCCACCCCCCTATCCCATATTATCAACAGCCCCTTCCAATGTGAAAAATTTAGAATGGGTATATCCCAGATACCTCTGAAGAACAGAAGAAAGATCAAAGGTGATTTGAAGTTATAGAGAGAAGTTTGGGTTTGACAAATGAGTATGAATGCTGATTCATTATACGAATATTTCTTTTAACCTCCAGTACCTTAGAGGAGCTAGAAATAAAAACCTAAAATTGTGGAATGGAACCCATACCAAATTCTGAAATCTGTTTTACAATGAACTGTTGCGATGTATTTTGAAATTTATTGCTTTTATGTATATATGTTATTTAAAGAGGAGTGGGAGTATAACAGACAAGATAGGATTTAACAAATGAGTATGACTGCTTAATCATTATATTGATATTTCTTTTGGTCACCAGTGTCTTGGAGCAGCTAGAAGAAAAAAATGAAAAATCGTGGAACTGTGACCCATATCAAACTTTAAAATCTGTTCTATAAAACTACGTGTTAAAATGTACTTGGAATTATTGCTTTTTTGTATATGTGTTATATTTTACAATAAAAGTGTAAATGTTCTAAACATGTTAATTAAATGACAGAGATTAGCAGACTTGATTTTTTTTACATAATCTGATTATATTGTTTATGAAAAGATCACTTGAAATATAATGACATAATTAAGTTAAAAGTAAAAGGGCAGGGGAAAAAAAATAAAAGCATGGGAAATGGTATGCCATGAAAATATCATTCAAGAAAGATAATGTTCTGATATTGATATTGGACCAAATAGACTTCACATCAAAGAAAATGACCAGAGATAAAGAGGGACTTTACATAAGGATAAACAGGTTCATTCACCAAGAAGCCATAATACTCCTAAATGTGTATGTGTTTATGTAACATTAAATGCTCTCCTAACAAAAGAACTTCAAAATGCATGGAAAAAAAAATGTCATAACTAAGAGGAAACATAAATTCAAGAAACTTCAACATTCCTCTCTCAGTGATCCATAGAACTAATGGATAAAAAATAATTAAGAATATAGAAAACTAAACAACACCTTCCACCAATTGGATCTGTTGACATTAATGAGACATTTCCCTGAACAACAGCAGAATGTATATTTTAATCAAATGCTCATGAAACATTCATCAAGGTAGATCAGATTCTGGATCATAAAACTAATCTGAAACTAACAGAGAACAAGGTATGTTCTCTGACCATGATGGAGTTAGACTAGAAAGCAATAACATAAAAATAACAGGAAAATTTTTAAACACTTAGAAATTAAACGCCAAAGAGGAGGTCTCAAGGAAAATTTTAAAATATTTTGAGCTGAAAGAAAATGAAACCACATCCTATCAAAATCTGTGGGATGCAGCTAAATAGTATTGAGAGGAAAATTTATAGCGTCAAATGATTATATTAGAAAAGAAGAAATATCTCAACAATCTGAACATTATTGCTTAACAAACCAGAAAGAGAACAGTAAAATAAACCAAAGCAAGCAGATGGAAGAAAATGATAAAAATTAGTTATCATTGAAATTTAAAATGGAGAAAAAATAGAGAAAACCAATGAAACAGAAGCTGATTCTTAGAGAAGATTAGCAAAATTGATAAACCTCAAGCAAGGCTGACAAAGAAAATAGAGAAAACACAAATTACTAATATCCCAGTGAAAGAGGGGATATCACTACAGATCCCACAGATATAAAGAGGAAAATAAAGAACTACTGGAAACAACTCTGCAATTATAAATTCAACAACTTAGATAAAGTGAGCTAAATCTTCAAGCAACAGAACTCACTTAAAATGAATTAGATAACCTGAATAGTTCTATAGCTATTTTAAAAGTTGAAATTCATAGCTAAGAACATTCTGAAAAAGAAATCTTCACATAGTTTCACAGGAAAATTCTCTTTCACATTAAAGAAGGGAAAACATCAATTTTACACAATCTCTTCTCTTCAGGGAAAAAAAAAAAAGACCAAAAAACAGGAGGGAACTTGTTTTATGAGACCTCTGTTACCCTATCAAAATCAGATAAAAGGTGTACAAGAAAATAAAACAGCAAACTATGTTCCTATCATGAACATCGATGGAAAAATCCCCTACAAAACACTAGCAAATCTAACCCAGTAGTGTATAAAAGGAATAATATACTATGGCAACGTGAAGTTTATATCAGGATCGCAAGGTTAGTTCAATGCTTGAAAATCAAACAATGTAATCGATATATTCATAGCCCAAAGAAGTAAAAGCACATGATTTTATCAGGTGGTACAATAAAAAGCATTTGACAGAATTCAGCATCTATTCCTTATTAAAAAGTCTTAGCTAAATAGGAATCAAAGACTTCCTCAGCTTAATAAAGGACATCTAACAACAACCCCCCAAAAAACAAAACCTATTGCTAACTTCATACTTAATGGTGAAAGACTGATTATTTTTAGTCTAAGCTTGGAAGCAAAACCAGGATGTTCATTCTGACCACTTCTATTCAACAATATACTGAAAGTCCTAACTGGTGCAGTAGGGCAAGAAAAAGAAATAAAAGGCATGCAGAGCCTTTGAGGACATCCGAGAGTGGCTGCTGGAAGGAAGGAGGCAGTGATGTTCTGGATTGGGAGCCTCCCACGAAAGGTGGACCCAGAGGAAATGACATGGAAGATTTAGCTCTCCTCCATACAAAACTTCCTCATCTGCGTGGCTCTGCTTCAGGTCATTCCTTTTATGTTAGAGAAATTGGACAGCATGTGAAGATTGGGCATCCCATAGGACTACATGAGATGAAGATCCTGGTTAATTTCTGCACCCATCTGCAAGTGAATAGATGTAAGAAAGATGTAAGAAACTCTTTGATTGAGCGGACGTAAAATATCTACTTGTTAAGAACAAGTCTGAAGCAAACAAAAGAACAAGTCTGGCTTTGGTAACTAACCTTTGTAGCTAAAATACATTTGGGAAGTATGAAAGAACTTCTTGTGGCCATAGTGCACCCTTCTGCCTGTGATACTTAGCCTCGATGAATGTTGGTATAATTGTAAATTATGTTAAACTCCAATTTCTAACAAGTATTAAAGGGGTCTTAATCCTGAAATGGCACTGTCTTGGCAGTTGTTTCTGTTTACCTTTTTACTTCTGTTAGGATTTTATTTGTGGTGAGTCGCTGACAATTAATTTTGTGGAAGTCAGCACAAAAATGACATTTAAACACAGTAGTGTTAGTCTGTATTTTAAATAAATGTGTCTTAATAGATACTTTTTTTAATTGAAAAAAAATCATGCAGATTGGAAAGGAAGAAATAAAACTGCACCAATTCACAGGTGATATGATTGTCTATGTAGAAAATCCCAAGGAATCTACCAAAAAGTTCCTAGACTTAATGAGTGAGTTTGGCAAGGTCACCAGATACAATGTCAACCCACAAAAATCAATCTAGTTTCTGTATAATTGCAGTGAAAAATTGGAAACCATAAAGAAAAATTTAAGTGCCATTTACAAAAGTGGCAAAAGAAAAATACTTAGGAATAAATCAAAAAATCATTCACATGATCTGTATTCTGAAAACTGTAAAATACTGATGAAGAAAATCAAAGAAGACCTAAATAAATAAAGAGATATATCGTTTCCATGGATTGGAAGAGTCAACATACTGAAAATGTCATTTCTCCCCAACTCATCTATAGATTTAACACAATTCCAACCAAAATTCCAACAGGATTTTCTTGTAGCAACAGACAAGCTTATTCTCAAATGTATACAAATAGGCAAAGGAATTAGAATAGCCAAACCAATTTAGAGGATTCATACTACCCAATTTTATGACTTAATGCAAAGCTATAGTAATCAAGACTGTTGAGTTGGCAAAAAGATATTCACATAGATTAATGGAACAGAATAGGAAGTCCAGAAATAGAACCACATAAATATAGCCAATTCCTTTTTTTTTTTACATGGGCAGGCACCGGGAACCAAACCCGGGTCCTCTGGCATGGCAAGCACCGTGGCCCACCCTAGCCAATTCCTTTTGATAAAAGTGCAAAGGCAACTCAGCAGAGAAAGGATGGGTTTTCAGCAGATGGTATTGGAACAATTGTCCAGTTGTTCCATCATCTGCAAAAACATAAACAGAGACCTCAGATCTTACACAAAAATTAATCCAAAATGAATCGTAAGCTTATATGTAAAACATAAACCTGTGAAACTTTTTGTAGAAAACAGAAAATCTCCATGGCTTGGAATTAAAGAGTTCTTAGGTCACCATAAGCACAATTCATGAAAGAAAAAAATTGATAAGTAGAAATTCATCATGATAAGTAGGAATCCATCAAAATTAAAATTTAAAAACCTTTGATCTTTGAAAAACACTGTGAAGAAAATGAAAAGATACATCAACACCTGGGAGAAGATGTTTCCAAATCACATACCTGACAAAGGACTTATATATATATAGACACACATAAATATATCCGTCTGTCAAAACTCAAGTGAAAACAACCCAGTTTAAAAATGGGCAGCATCTTAATCAGACCCTTTATCAAAGAGTATATACAATGACAAATAAGCACATTAAAAAGTGTTCAGCACTTTTTTCTTTTTATTTCTTTTTTTGAAGTGATGCAAATGTTCTAAAAAATTATGATGTTGAATACAACTATATGATGGTTTTGTGAGCCACTGATTTTACACAATTTATGGAATGCATATGTGTAAAGATTTACCAATAAAAATATTTTTTTGATGTTCAACATTATTAGCCATTAGAGAAATGCAAATTAAAACTATGATGAGATAATGGCTAAAATAAAAAATACAAATACTAAATGCTGACAAAGTTTCATAACAATTGGAACTCCCACGTATAGCTGGTATGAAAGGAAAATGGTACACCTACTCTGGAAAACAATTTGGAGGTTACTTTTAAGTTAAACATGCCATATATGTGCAAAATACTTACAGATACACTTGTACATATTTAACCTAGAGAGATGAAAACAACGTTTACACGGATATTTATAGCATCTCTTCATAATCACAAAAAATGGGCAAATGTCCTTTAGCAAAAGAATGTGTAAACAAACTCTTATATTGATACAATGTACTACAACCTGGCAATAATAAAAAAAGAATTATTGGGTGATGTGCTGGTGGCTTAGTGCACATGCCAAAGACCCAGGTTCGATTCCCAGTGCCTACCCATGCCAAAAAAAAAAATGAATTATTGAAGCATGCGGCATAATAGATTCATCTCAAAAGCATGCTGAGTAAAAGAAATCAGTCTCAAAGGTTGTGATTCTATTTATATTACAGTCTCAAAAAGACAATACCATAGTGGAGAATGGATTAAGGTTAGGAATGTGGATTATGTGTGACTGCACAAGGGTGGTGTTTTAAGTAATATAACTGTTCTGCATCCTGATTGTGCTGGTTGTTTGGAATTTATGTATTTTAAAATTTATAGATCTGTACACATGCCTGGAAATCCATTTTTCAGTATGTTAATTTAAGAAGATTAAGGAAAAATAACTTAGTGGGTTAAAGTGCCAGTGTATTGTCATAATTCTGTGGGTTGACAGGGTTGTTGTTCTGTTTTACATCTCATTGGCTGGGATGGTGGGAAACTAAAACGGTCCAAGTAGCTTCACCACCATATATAGCAGTTTGCATTAGCCACCAACTGAGAGTTCAGCTGTGACTTGTGACCAAGGGCCTTGATTCTACTACTCTTGCTACATTCTCCGTGGCTGCTTTGGCTTTTTTTGCAGCATAGCAGCTAGGTTCCAAGAAGGAGTGTTCAAAAAGGCAAACCCAGTTGTCAGGCTCTTATCAAGTCTTTCTTTGCATCGTTCTTGCTAGTGCTTCATTTGCTATAACTAGTGACATGACCAAGGCCAGAATCTGAGGGGGCTGAGACTACATACGGGTATAATGGCCAGGAATATTGGCTCATTAATGGCTTCCAAATTATTGTCTGTTGCATATGGTGAGTGTGTTTTGTTTTACATCTTGTTATAGCATACTTTTCCTTCAGATTGTCTATATTATTTCAATAAAAACATTGAGACTCTGGTATCTAGAGTATTAGAAGAAAGCTGCCTGTTGTGTAAAAAGATAGAAGCTTTGATTGTTTGAAACATCTTGAAAATATATTTATTCTTTAATATAGACCCATACCTTAATGAAGATTTAAAATCTATATTTAAAAAAATTAAGCCCCATTTAGTTAATTCTTTGCATACCTGATCAGCTTCCTCCATAATTTTTTATATCATCTCTTGATCCTTAGTTTGGTGAAAGGGGCTTCAAAATAACTTATTTAGCACTGCAGACAATTTCAGAATTAATTCTGGGCTGGAAAGGTTGCTTATTGATCATACAGTCTGAGCAGCCAAAAGCCACCACATACAATTTATATCATGAAGATATGAAGAATCACCAAAGAAGAAACTCTCTTTGAAGTACATTGTAAGAAATTGAGGATTAGTGATAATACAAGAAACCATACTACTGTGATATAGATGGTTACATAAAATAAGAAAATGATAGTAGGTCGCTAAAAGCATGGTATAGTAGAAAGAACACAAATGGAGAATCAGAAAACATGGATTCTGGATCTGATATGGCCACATTGCATATTTGACTTCCCCTTTCAAAACCTTGGTTTTCATCTGAAAAAAATGAAATATTTGTTTTGAACGTGGTTCTCAGTTCTAGGGAGCGCTAAATAGCTAGTGGGGCATGTATGATTTCAAAAAGTAGAGTCAGTATAATTCTTATCTTCAGAATAAAACTAGAAAACAAAGCACAATAAATTATTCCAGGTTGGTGAGACTATATTGACTATAGAGGGATAAGCTATTATAGAGGGTGTAAGGTTTTTAGTTTTTATTTTTTTAATGTTGGAAATATTAATAAGAGAACTTAAATGATCTCTAAAGTCAGTAGAGAACAGCAACCTGTTTCTCACAAATGATGCCTGGAACAAGGTAATATTATTCAAAAAATATGATACAGGGCCCCTCCACTTAGAAAATTTTACCTAGGACTTTAAGGAAAGTAATTTAGAGCTCTAAAAGTTTCAGTTTTTTTTATTAGCCATACCTATCCTTTACAGGTAAGGTATGGCTAACTCTTTGTCCCCGACTAATGCCTATTCATTTTTGACCTGAAGTCTGTAGCTACATAGTGATGTACCTACTGGTACAGATTTATATAATTTATCAGATTCCCCCTTCTCTTCCTATCCTGGTTCAGAAATGAAAATCAAAAACAATAGTTCAGGTCTCCTAGTTTGGACAGTGGACTAAAACCTGTACATCAAGGAAATGTTTTAATGCCCTCCCAAACTTATCTATCGGCCTTATGTTCAGATCATACCAAGAAGGAAGCTAAGAACTCAGATATATATTCAGTTGTTCCTTTTCAGTTGAAAATAACAACCCCTCTGGGTTCTGTTCCCTATGCATCCTAAAAGTGACAAATCAAAATTTCCTTTGGATAGTTTAGGTAGCCAAAGATTTGTGTTCAAAGTAGATTGTTCTTTCAGAGGTTAACCTAAAATAAAATTTATTATTATGGGAAAATTGCGTATCTATCGAGTATTTTTAAAGTACTTATTTTGAAACTATCCAGTAACAGTATTTTCTATTTGGTGATAATTTTGTTTCCTAGACTTAAAAAACTAAGATACTGGATTATGTCTTCAAAGATTCTTAAAAAATGGGAAAATTAAATTAGAAATTGTAATATTACCTATTAGCTATTTGTGTAGAAATGTAGATTCCAGAAAAAACTTCATCAGAAATTTGGAAATCTAGAAATGATCAGATTTTATTTATATATATGTATAAATATTGGCATATATGTCTATATGTGTATCTTTTTAAAATCTAATATTAATGAACAAATACATAGAAAAGTATATATAATGTTTCTTGTAAGTAAAAAAAGCCTTTCTTTTGTTTCCTTTTTCCTCCCCACCATACTTCCATTATTAGGTATCAGTCTTTTTTTGTTCCCTCTATATATGTCAGACAACGTATACTAGGCATTTGTCTTAAACTGTCTTGCATAGGCTATTGTTAATAGCCTCCTAATTGTTCACCATTCTTCATACTTCTGCTCTGTTCCCTACTCACCCCAGGATAGTCTGTTCTTCATTCAGATTTATCCTGTTAAAATATAAATTAGATCCTATCCTTACTCTGCTCAAAAATTGAAGTGACTTCCTCACAGCAGCTTACAGTACCCTACACCATCTGACCCTGCTGTCTTTCAGCAAGCCTCTCTGACTGTATTTCCTATCCCCACTCCACCCACACCCTGTTCACTCATTCACTCAGCTTCTTTGGTGTTCCTTCTGCATTCCAAGCACATTCCCATCTCAGGACCTTTGTACTTGCTTGCTCTCCCTGGAACACTCTTCTCCCAGATATCCACACAAGCTTGTTTCCTCATTTCACTCAGTTCTCTTCTCAGATGTTATTTTATCAGAGAAGCCCCATCATTCTTTATCCCCTTTGTTCTGCTCTGTTCTTCATAATATTTATCACCAGTTGATGTATTTTGTATTTGTTATATTTGTTTATTATCTGTCTTCACCAGCAAGTATGGAGACCTAAACTGTTTGTTCTGTGTTGTATCTTCTGAACCCAGAATAGTGGCTCAAATATTTGAATTAACAACTCTTCCTTTGAAGCTTTTTTTGCAAAAAAAAAAAACAGCACAATGTACTTTGCTCTTTTTCTGAGCACTATTTTAAGTTTTCATGCTCTGTTTTCACTGATTCCTTCCAGTAGAGCTCTTCCCTTAAACTTAAAACATAGTAAGTAAAAGTATGGATTCAGAGCTTAGCTGTATTACTTTAAATCCCATCCCTGCCCCTTGGCCATTATGTTGCTTTGAGCAAGTTACTTAACCTCTTTATTATTCCATTTATTTGGCTGTAAAATGGGTAGTTCAATGATGAAAGCACAGGGGAAATGGAACAGGAAAAGTAGGCAAGGACCTAGCCATTAAGATCCTTGTGTGATATACCTGGATGTTTGATCTTTTTTTGTACCAGTATCCTAACCTTCAACTTACTTAGAGTTCAAACTTCATTCAATCTGTGTTAATACTGAACTGTTAAAGAACAGTTTTATCTTTATAGATTTATCTTCCTGGGTTTTTCCCCATCTTTTATTTTCATTTTTGCTTCATCTATATTGTCCTGTGTTTACTGCTATTTCCTCATTGAATTTAATTTGTTAAAAAGCTATTAGGAAAAAATTTGAAAAATAAAAATAAGAAAGAAAAAGAAAAAAACTATTGGGAAGAGGTGGGGCAAGATGGCAGCGTAGGGAGGTGTGGAATTTAGTTAGGCCTCTAGGCCAGCTAGTAAATAGTCAGGAAATGTCTGGAACAAATGTTTGGGGGACTTTCTGGAATGGGTAGAAGGACTGAGATCATAGCGCAGAGCTGCAAGTAGTCTCCCAAACTGTGGAGACTGGCACCCTCCACCACTGTCACAGCAAGCTGTTTTGGAAACAATTTCCCATGAGAACAAGAAGCAGTCTCTGCTCGGAGCAAGACAAGGAAAGCTCAAGCAAGCTCCAATCACAGATTTAATTAACAAATTTGGACTGCCAAATATAAGCTCTGAGCACAGATAAACCCAGAGCAAGCACAAAAGGAACCCTAAGTACTCTCCCAGCAGAGAGAAGGCAGGGCTGGTAAAAACAAACAAACAAACAAACAACAACAACAACAAAAACAGAGCCTTTTGTAGTTGGTGGAGCTTAGAATATTGGGAAATGGCTGTGTTCCAAGAAAAGGGGCACACAGTGCCAGGTATCAACTCCAGCTCTTGACTGGTGAACCTGGGGTGGGGAGGGATGTGTGTGCTGGGGACCAGCTCTGAAAAGGATTTTTTTTTAAGAAAACTTTTAGCAGCTCATTAAAATAAAAGGCCTCAGGCATTTAGTTGTTAGCACTGACCCAGGCAAGGTATGTCTAAGGGACAAAGTAACTGGTCAAGTGAAAAATATAACTCCTTAAAGGGCATATCTTCCCCAAGAAAAGGTGTGAGGGACAGGGCCCAACACAAATGGTGACTATCATCCAAAGAATTCAGACCCCAGGGGCTGGAAAACATAAGCAGCTTAAGCCCACCTTCTACCTCAGCTTCAGTCTCAACGAAATTCCTGGCAGTGACAGAATGCTGAGAATTAAAGGCATCGTACCACTTTACGCCAGTAGGGAGATGTGGGCTGACAAATACCACATACTAGACAGGATAGGAAAAGCACAAAATCAAGAGGCTTCTCAGGAAAGACTGGCAACTTGCTGGCAAATTACACCATCTACCTGAGACCTGGGCTTGTCCAGTCTGAGAAAATCTAGTTGGGGTCCATCATATCTGGGGAGACCCTTCTCAAAAAAAAAAGGATCCAAGAACCAGAGAAACAGGAGCTGCTGAAAATTCTGATCAGTTAAACAGAAGCTATACCAGAGGTCTAGAATAAGTTGAACTGAATGCAGAGAACAGATAGAGAACAAAGCCAACCAACAAGAAAACTCTAGAAAAAGAGAAAATGACTAATTAAGGAAATCAGATGCCTAGACATCAGCAAAAAATCACAAGTCATACAAGGAAGAATGAAGAAATGGCCCAGTCAGAGGAACAAGCTAACACTTCAAATGAGAAAAAGGAGTTGAAACAACTAATGAAAGATGTTCAAATAAGTCTTCTAAATCAAACCAATGAGTTGAGAGTAGATATGGCAAAAGAGATGAAAGAAGACATTGAGCGACCTTAAGGAAGAGCTTGAAATCTCAGAAGAACAAATGGCAGAACTCACAGAAATGAAAGGCACAATAGAAGAGATGAATAACACGGTGGAGACATACAACAGCAGATTTCAATAGAAGAAAAGATAAGTAAATGAGCGGACGAGACATCTGAAATTCTACACACAAAAGAACAGATAGGAAAAGAATGGAAAAACATGAGGTGGGTCTCAGAGAATTGAATGATAACATGATGCACTCAAATATATCCTTCTGGTATCCCAGAAGGAGAAGAAAAGGGAAAAGGGCCAAAAGAATAATGGAGGAAATAATCACTTAAAGTTTCCCAACTCTTATGAAAGACACAAAATTACAGATTCAAGAAGTGCAGCATACCCCAAACAGAATATATCCAAATAGACCTACTCAGAGACACTTATAATCAGATTGTCAGATGTCAAAATATAATGAGAGAATTCTGAAAGCAGCAAGAGAAAAGCAATCCATCACATACAAAGGATGCCCAATAAGAATATGTGTAGATTTCTTAGCAGAAACCATGGAGGCGAGAAGGTAGTGGTTTGATATAATTCAGATATTGAAAGAGAAAAACTGCCAACCAAGAATTCTATGTGCGGCAAAATTGTTCTTCAGGAATAAGGGAGAGTTTAAAATATTTTCAGATAGACACTGAGATGGTTTGTGAATAAGAGACCTCCTCTATGAGAAATACTACAGGGAGTGTTACAGGCAGATAGGAAAAGAAATGCTGGTGATTAAATGTATAAATATAAGAAAGTTTTTACATGAGGGAGAACAAATGAATGTCAAAATGCAAGGTGTTGAAAATGGGATAGTATATGGAAAAAATACAGTCAATGCAAACTAGGACCTATAGTTCCCAGTAACATTATAATATGCTTCCAATAACTGTAACAAAGGCAATATACCAAAGCTAAATGTCAGTAAGAAGAGATTATAAGGGAGGGGTATGAGATTCTTGGTGGTGGTGGTTTCTCCTTTTTAATTTTTTATTCTTCATTTTTTCTTCCTCTCTTTGTAGAAGAAATGGAAATGTCCTCGTATAGATTGTGATGGTGAATGCACGACTGTGATTATACCAGGAGCCATTGATTGTTTACTTAAGATAGATTGTATAGTGTATGAATAAAACTGTTTAAAAAATAAAAAGATACAAGTGCTGCAGAAAAACGAAGGGAGAGAGAGTTGTACCTATCACTGTTGGTAGGGAAGTAGAATTATGCATTCCCGCTGGAAGGCAGTTTGGTGCTTCCAAAGGAGGCTAAGTATAGTGTTGCCATATTAACCCCGTTATTAGGTATATACTCAGAGAACTGAAAGCAGGGACATGAATGGACATTTGCCCACTAATATTTATGACAGCAGTATTCACAATTTGTAAAGGGTGGAGGTAGCCTAAGGGTACATTGACTGATGAATAGAGCTAACTGATATATATATATATATATATATATATACTATGGATATTGAGCCACTAGAAGAAGTAATGAAGTAGTGGGGCATACAATTAGGTGAATGAATTTTGAGGACATTATGTTGAGTACAATAAGCCAGAAACGAAAAAACAAACATTGTAAGGCCTCACTAGTATGGACTAATAACTATAACATGCAAACTCTGAGAATTGTATTCAAGAGCATGGGTTTTCAGGGGATAGAAGAATGTGGGCAGAGATTGGGCAATCAACAGTTGAGTACAGAATGTTCAATAAGGCTTATTGTAAAGGTTCGTAGATTGTAAGCTTTGAGGACACTTCTATTCCTGAGTTTTAACTGTTCTTTCTAAATTCAGAGATGTAAATCTCTTTGTATATAACCTTGTCATTCCCTAGAACCATTTATGTGACACCTGAAACTCAGAGTTAGAGTTCTGCAGCTATGAAGGTCAGCATTACCCCACACAGTAATTGTTAAAAAGAAACGGAGAAAGAGATCAGAATTCAATTAAAGGTATGCATGAAGCTGATCTGGTTAGGGCTAAGGTAAATCAGAATACAGGTTAAAGGATGATATTGACTGTGTTTTAAAACTTCAAATTCTGTACGAGTTCAAACAGATGTTTATGTGGTACAAAATTTATATTTTCTATAACACACTATCTAATTTAATCTGTGTGGTCAGTGTATTCAAACAGTATAATTGCATGAAAACTTGAGTAGGGAATAAGATCTTGTTATTTTGTACAGGTTAATGGAATACCCTGATACATTCCAGAGTAATTTAGGCAAAAAATAAAAAAAGTATTTCTAAAGCTCTCTTGAGGGGCTGGGGAAAAAATGTGGAAACATCAAACTTCCCCATTTGGGGAATTTCTGACATTTGACATTAAACTACCAGTTTAATAAGCCAAGGCCTCAATCTTGGGGCTTACCCTTAGGAAATTTATTTCTGCAAAGGAGAAGCTCAGCCTACTTGTAATTATGCCTAAGAGTTACCCCCAGAGAACTTCTTTTGTTGTTTAGATGTGGCCTCTCTCTCTAAGCCAACTCTGCAAATAAACTCACTACCTTCCCCTCTATGTGAGACATGACTCCCAGGGATGAGCCTGGCCCTTGCATCATGGGATTGAGAAAGGCTTCTTGACCAAAAGGGGGGAAAGAAAGGAAAGAAAATGAAGTTTCAGTGACTAAGAGATTTCAAATAGAATTGAGAAGTCACTCTGGAGGTTATTCTTATGCATTATATAGATATTACTTTTTAGTTTCTAGTATATTAGAATAGCTAGAAGGAAATACCTGAAACTGTTGAACTAATCTGGTATCCTGGATTCTTGAAAATGATTATATAACTTTCATGGTGTGACCATGTGACTTTGAAAATCTTGTGACTGACACTCTTTTTATCCAGTGTATGAGAAGATGAGTAATAAAATAAGACCAAAAAAAAAAAAATGAATAATAGGGGGTATTAGGGGTATGGGGTGTTTGGGGTGTTCTTTTTTTCTTTTTTCTTTTTGGGAGTAATGAAAATGTTCTAAAATTGATTGTGGTGATGAATGAATGCACAACTATATGATGATACTGTGAACCACTGATTGTATACTTTGGGTGATTATATGATATGTGAATATATCTCAGTAACATTGCATTTAAAAAATATCCAGATAGGGCAACAGTGGCTCAGTGGCAGAGTTCTCACCTGCCATGCCAGAGACCCAGGTTCGGTTCCTGGTGCCTGCCCATGTGAAAAAAAAAATCCAGATAGAAATGAAAGGGAAAAAAAAGCTGTTGGATCACATCTGATCTAGAGTAGAACTTGTATAACATAAAGGAGATTATAAAATGGCAAGTAATATCCATTTTGCCCTATGTTTTCTCTTGACAGAAATTCCATGTTCTGACTCATTTTCCTATTTGAGAACTCTTGGTGCTTCCTTTTTACAGGGAAAAATTTCTAAGAGTGCACTTGTATACATTCTCAGTGACCTAAAAATAAATGATGTACATTAAAGTTTGTAATAAATTTTGCCACTTGGATATTTACCTCAGTTCTGACATATATCCATTACCAAAAATAAATTTTCAGGTGTTCTCTCTGTTCCATAGTAAAGTTACCGGGAAGGTTTGGGGCTCCCCAACTAGGTCACAGTGTTGAGGAGCAAAAGATTGTGCCTCATCTCAGATTAGTTTCAGTATATTATTTGTGAGACCAACAAATTAACCAATTGGTTCTTATTCACATTTTCTGCTTCCTGTTCATTTCCTCCAGACACTAATAGGTTCAAGGAGAAAATCTCTTTCCTATCCTTCTGTATTTCGAGCTGCCTGTATTTGAGATTAAAAGTATTTTTTGTGCTCATTGCTTAACTGGGCTGAAGATTATCTCATGTGACAGCATAGATCTCTTGTTTTGAAATTGCCATTACTTTCTAGAACAGCTACTCTGTGCAGCTGCCAACATGCCCTGAATCCTCTTGCTTCATATTACAGTGATACTGCTTTGTCAGGGGAGAATTCAGCCTCACAGGGCTGGAGTCAGTCTCTGCTGACCTCATGCCACAGTACAGCATGTTCAAATCTGGGAGAAACCAGAGGGTTATTCGGCATATTCCTCCTCCTCCTTCTCTCTCACAAGCATGGAACCCTCACTCTCCTCGGAAACCGTATGTTGTATATGTGTGTGTATCTGTCTTGTTTTTAAAATTTCTTCCTCATTCCTAATAGTTCTGCAGCTTTAAGTGGGGCCTGGTTGAATAGACAGACTCAGGAAATAGTCTGAACGGTTAAAGCTTAAGCATTCTTTTAGCAAATAGATTAAACCATGGGCATTTGTTACTTTAGGATTGACTAGTGTAGGTTTGCAATAATTGAAAACATGTTATGTGTTTCCTAAGTGATTCATTTTACCGGTAGCTATTTAGGCAGAAAGCACTGAGTGCTCTGGGCCTATGTGGGCATGCTCAGATTGTCTTGGAGAGTCCCAATTCTCTCAAGTGAATGGGCTACTTCAATGCACAGTAACTGCCATTCTCACTTTCTCAGGCTAAATAGTTAACCAGAAAATAAGTGTTTCTTTCAGTGAATATAAGAGTTTACTTTGCTTTTGGCAGCTTGCGAAAAGCTTGGGTTAAATTTGAAGATGTCAGACATGCATAACAAATAAGAATTTGGGGTAGAGCCAATTGAAATATTTCTACCATAAGAAAGGTTCTTATCACCCAGCTACCTGTTCTCAATGTTTTTTTCCCAAGGCTTCATGATTTTCTGATATGTGCCAAATTTGTGTTTCCAGTTCAGCAGAATAGACCTCTGAGATACAGCTGGATAGGAAGATGATCCGGCTTTATGTAACACAACTACCATTTTCACCATCCGTTGTTTTAAGGAAAAAACTTAGCCTCTATTTTTATTGTTTTTTTGGGTTGGTTTTATAAATGATACATAGATATTTTCTAAGAGATAAATGTTGAAACTAAACAGAATATTTGTATTTTTGCCTAATCCTAAAGATAATGTACATTAATATTGTTGGCTGTTAGGCAGTTGGATTTAAGATTGAAACAGATTTTTCCCTTTGAAGATTGAAATTAAATTACTCTGTTATACTTTATGGTTTGTAATTTAAATGCTGACTTTATAGACAGATTTGTGCCTCTGATCTGTACCCTCTTTTTCTGTAATTGTTCAGTATCTTAGATTAAAAATCCCTGGTACATCTCTGTTTATTCTGAGGTTATAAAAGTTCAGTTTACTTATCATGTTTTATTAAGAATTCTAGCCCGAGTTGAATGGTGTGGTCAGAAGGAAAGAATTCATAGGAGATCCTGAAAGGGTAGGGTGGAGACGGGTAGTAGAACAGAGGTTAACACCTTTTCCCCCATTATCAGCAGTCCAAAAGGTGGGGGGAGGGATGTAAAACATACTTAAACATTATGAGTTGAGTTGATTCTCCAATAATTGCATTAATTTATAAGAAAAAAATAGTAACTAAGTGAACAATTGTAGATGAAACTATTTCCTTGCTTCCCTCTCTATATCTCTCTTATATTTACTTAAGCTAATCATCAACAATGGTGAACTAAAATACTCTTACTGAAACTCTCATTAAAGTGTCCATAAATCAGGTAGTTGCTCCCCAGAAGATCGGGTTCATACATGAGATTGCAGCATACTTTGTGACAAGTTCATTATAAACAATAGAAATGACATTTTGAAGGTAGATTCAACAAGGGAAAAAGTATCTTAACTCTAGGAAATAAGTGAAGAGTTTTAGAAAACCCATCTTCTTTGCCTTAGTCCAGATCACCTTCATTTGTATTTGTACTCAAAGTCTGATCAATTTTTCAACTTTTTAAACAGTTCTTATTGGTATACTGATGACTTTCATAGCTTCAGAGCTCTAACTCTGAGTTTCAGGTATCACATAAATACCTGAAGTTTCTGGGAACAACCAGTTTATAAACAAACAGCTCAGTATCTCCGAATTTAGGAATAAAAGTTAACACCTGAATATATGTGATTGCTGTAAGAGCTTACAATCTAGGACCCTTTACAATAGGCCCCAAGATAACCCATGCTTTCAACTTCAATCCATCGAGTTTTTATATTATAGTTAGTCCATATGATTGAGGCATGATAATATTTGTCTTTTTATTCCTGACATTTCATTCAATATATAGTCCTTAAGGTTCATACACCTAGTTGCATGCCTCAGAACTTCATTCCTTCTTGCAGCTGCTCAGTAGTCTCTTGTATATATACACCACAGTTCCTCCTTCCACTCCTCAGTCTTTGTACCTTTAGGCCACCTCCATCCATTGTGGATTCCGAACACTGCTGCCATAAACACCAGTGTGCAAATGTTCATTTGTCCCCACACTCAGTTCCTCCAGGTATATACTGAGCAATGGGGTTTCAGGATCATATGGCAACCCCAGCCCTAGCCTCCTGCGGAACCACCACACTGCCCTCCAAAGGACTGCACTTCTTAGTTTTCCTACCAACAGTGAATTAGGTACATCTCTTTCTCCACATATTCTCTAGCGCTTATTTTTCTCTGTTCATTTTTAAACAGTTTTATTTGCACATCATACAATCCGAACTAAGTGTGTAATACCTTTGCCATCGTAATTTATATGAAGACTTTTCCTTTCTTTCCACAAAGAATCCATTCGCCTCCACCATGCTCCTACCCACACCCTCTCCTGTTGACATTTAGTTTGGGCACGATTTTGTTACATTCGGTAGACGCATATTACAATGTTACTGTTGACTGTAGACCCTAGTTTGCATTGATTGTATTTTTTCCTGTATACCATTTGTTCTAGTTTGCTACCTGCTGGAATGCAATATGCCAGAAACAGAAGGGCTTTTATAAAGAGGAATTTAATAAGGTGCAAGTTAACAGTTTTTATGCCATGGAAATGTCACAATTAGAGCAAGTCTATGGAAATGTCCAATCTAAGGCATCCAGGGAAAGATACCTTGATTCAAGAAGGTCAATGAAATTCAGGGTTTTCTCTCAAGTGAAAAGGCACTTTGCGAACACGGTCAGGGTTTCTCTCCCATCTGTAAAGGCACAGTGGTGAGCATGGTCAGGGTTTCTCTCTTGACTTGAAGGGTACATGGCCAATATGGTGTCTCTGCTAGCTTCCTCTCCAATTCCTCAGGGGGCATTTTCCTTCATCTCCAAAGGCTGGTAGATTCTCTGCAGTGTTCTGTCATTCTTCTTTGTTCTCTCCAAATCTCCAGCTTTCTCCAAAATGTTTCCTCTTTTATAGGATTCCAGTAAACTAATCAAGTTTAATACTCATCTAATCAAGTTTAATACTCACTCTTGATTGAGTCACATCTCCATGGAAATAATCTAATTAAAGTTTTCAATTTACAGTGCTGAATAGGGATAAGAAGAAATGACTGCCTTTACAAAATCGAATTAGGATTAAAACATGGATTTTCTAGAGTACATACATCCTTTTCAAACCAGCATACCATCTATTTTCAATACGCTGCAGCAGCGACACTCATTGGTCTCCCTCATGCAAAAACATTTTTTTATTCGTACATTTAATCACCATCATTATCCATTTTAGGCATTCCTAAATTATACCGTCTCAGCCTTTATTCTCTAACTTTCCTTCTGGTTTCGTATGTGCCCCCAGCTCTTCTCCCTCAATCATACTCAGATTCAGCTTCATTCAGTGTACTTATTTATTGTGCTACAATCAGTCCTTGTGCTGGTTTGAAAAAATTTATGTACCCTAGAAAAGCCATGTTTTAATCCTGATCCCATCATGTGGAGGCAACCATTTCTCTTAATCCCTATTCAATAATGCCGGCTGGAAACTTGATTAGGTTATCTCCACAGAGGTATGGGTATGAACTTTTGAAAAGAGGAAGATGTATCTTAATTACTTTACTAGAATCCTTTAAAAGAGGAAGCATTTTGGAAAAGGCTTCAGATTCTGAGAGGGCAGAGAATGATGACAGAATGACAGGAGCCACAAAGCAGAGCCCATGCCACCAGAAACCTTTGGAGATGAAGAAGGAATATGTCCCCGGGGATGCTTCATGAAACAAGAAGCCTGGAGAGAAAGCTAGCTTGCCATCTTTACCACATGCCTTTGCAGTTGAGAGAAAAACCTTGAACTTCATTTGCCTTTCTTGAGTGAAAATAACCTCTTGTTGGTACTTTAATTTGGACATTTTTATATGCTTTAATTGGGACATTTTCTTGGCCTTAGAACTGTAAACTAGCAACTTCTTAAATTCCCCCTTTTAAAAGCCATTCCGTTTCTGGTATGTTGCATTCTGGCAGCTAGCAAACTAGAACAGTCCTAATGTACAATCTTATTCCTTCAGCACCAACTCCCCAATCTCTACCCTATTTATGTGTCCTGATAACCTGCGTTCTTAACTTCAGTTCTCCAAGCTCACTCTTTAATGTTAGTTCGTATCAGTGAGACCATACAGTATTTGTCGTTTTGTTTCTGGCTTATTTCACTCAGCATAATATCCTCAAGGTTCATCCGTGTTGTTACATGCTTCTTGAATTTATTGTCTTACATCTGTGTAATATTGCACTGTAGGTATAGACCACAGCTTCTTTAGCCACTCATCCATTGATGGACATTTGGGCTGTCCGTCTCTTGGCAATCGTAAATAATGCTGCTATAAGCAGTGGTATACTAATGTCTGTTTGTGTCCTTGCCCTCAAGTCCTTTGACTATATACCTAGTAATGGAATTGCTGGATCATATGGCAATTCTACACTTAGCTTCCTGAGAAACCACCAAATTGCCTTCCAGAGCAGTTATACCATTTTATATTCCCACCAACAGTGTATAAGTGTGCCTCTTCCTCCACATCCTCTGTAGCACATGTCATTTTCTGTTTTTTAATAATGGCCATTCTTGTGAGTGTCAGACGATGTCTCATTATGGTTTTGATTTGCATTTCCCTAATAGCCAGTGACGTTAAACATCTTTTCATGGGCCTTTTAGCCATTTGTATTTCCTCTTCTGAGAACTGTATGTTCATATCTTTGCCCATTTTTAAATTGGGTTATTTATCTTTTTTGTTGTTGAGTTGAAGAGTCTCTTTATATATTCTGGATACTAAACTCCTTATCTAATATGTAGTTTCCAAAAATTGTCTCCTATTGTGTAAGCTGCCTTTTTACTTTCTTGACTGAGTTCTTTGATAAAATGTTTAATTTTGAGGAGTTCCCATTTATCTATGTCTTTTTTTTCAGTGCGCATACTTTGGGTGTAAGGTCTAGGAAACCACCTCCTATTACAAGATTTGTAAGATATTTCCCTATATTTTCTTCTAAAAGTTTTATGGTCTTAGCTCAAATGTTTAGGTCTTTGATCCATTTTGAGTTAATTTTTATACAGGGTGTATGATGTAGATCCTCTTTCATTCTTTTACATATGGATATCCAGTTCTCCAAGCACCATTTATTGAAGAGGTTTCTCTGTCCCAGGTGGGTTAGCTTGACCGCCTTATCAAAGATCAATTGTCCATAGATGAGAGGGTCTGTTTCTGAACACTCAATTCAATTCCGTTGGTCAGTAAGTATATCTATCTTTATGCCAATACTGTAGCTAAAAATGTTTTGAGAAGGAAAAATGAAGTGGGAGGTATCACACTACCAGATTTTAAAGCATACTGTGAATGTTCTCGGGCGAGCCACAGTGGCTTAGTATGCAGAATATTTGCCTGCCATGCCAGAGACCTGGGTTTGATTCCCAGTGCTGCCTGCCCATGCAAAAAAAAAAAAAAAAAACCTGTGATTGTTCTCAAAATATCAAGTAGAACAGTCTTACAAATATCTGCATTGCTATAGTAATGACATGTGTTACTAGATATTTTCCTTATTTCAGGAAATATAAAGATACAAATATTTATACAATTAACATATGGAAGTCTTAACCACCTAAAATGATTATCTTAATTAACTTATCCATAGGCATATTAAAAAAAATCTAAGTAATCATCATAATGCCTGTTTGTACAGTATGTTTTAAAAAACAATTTAAAATTAAAGCAAAGAAGGAAAAAAATCTATAAATATAGATATCAGTTACTTGCATTCTAAATTTTAAACAGTATCTTAAATACTATTTGATTAATTATCAAAGCTGTTTATGTTCTCAAAATATCAAGTAAAAAGTTATTACAAATATCAACTTTGCTATAGCAGTAAGCTGTGTTACTTAAAATTTTCAAATTTTTGATATCAGGAATTTATCTAATATTATAACTGCCTATAGTTTTTTTTTTTCCATTTTTTAATTGTAAAATATAACATATGCATATAAAGAAAAGAAGGAAAAAAAGCCAATAATTTTCAAAGTATACTTCAGTAAGCAGCTACAGAACAGTTCCCCAAGTTTGTCATGAGCTGCCATGCCTCAACTCAGATTATTCCCTCTAGCTGCTCCAAAAACTGGTGGCTTTATCAGAGTCATAATAGTGGAATCATACAGTATCAGTCCTTTTGTATCTGACTTATTTCATTCATCATTATGTCCTCAAAGTTCATCAGGTATTCTCATAAGTTTCGGGACATCATTTTTCTAAATGCTGCATAATATCCCATTGTATATATATGCCACATTTTGTTTATCCACTCTGTTGATGGGCACCTGGATTGTTTCCATCTCTTGGCAATTGTGAATAGTGCTGCTATGAACATCAGTGTGCAAATGTCTGTTTGTGTCACTGCCCTCAACTCTTCTGGGTATATACCTAGTATTGGTATTTCCAGGTCATAGGGCAGCTCAATATTTAGTTTTCTGAGGAATCACCAAACTGATTTCCATAGCGGCTGAACCATTTTACATTCCCACCAACAATGAGTAAGTGTTCCAATTTCTCTGCATCCTCTCCAACATTTGTAGTTTCCTGTTTATTTAATAGCAGCCATTCTTATAGGTGTGAGGTGATATCTCATTATTCTCTTAATTTGCATTTCTTGGATAGCCAGTGAAGATGAGCAGCTTTTCATGTGCTTTTTAGCCATTTGTATTTGCTCTTCAGAAAAGTGCCTATTTTTTTAAAGTGAAAAGTTGGGAAAAGATATTTCATGCAAGCAACAATCACAAAAGAGGAGGAGTAGCTATCCTAATGTCCAAGAAATTAGACTTCAAACATAAAACAAAAGAGACAAAGAAGGATACTATGTATTAATAAAAGGAACAATTCAACAGAAAGACATAACAATCATAAATATTTATGTACTGAACCAGAGTGCTCTAAAATACATGACGCAAACACTGAAAAGAGAAATAGACACACCTACCACAATGGTTGGAGACTTCAATTCCCCACTCTTATCAATGCACAGAACACCTAGACAGAAGAGCAATAAAGAAATAGAGAATTTCAATAATACAATAAATGAGCGAGACTTAATAGACATTTATAGAACGTTACACCCCACAACAGCAGGATACACCTTTTACTCAAGTACTCATGGATCATTCTCAAGGATAGACCATATGCTGGGTCACAAAGCAAAGCAAGTCTCAATAATTTTAAAAAGATTGAAATGATACAAAACACTTTCTCAGATTATAAAGGAATGAAGTTGGAAATCAATAACAGGCAGAGGGCCTGTGGATCAAGGAAGAAATTACAAATCAGTAAATATCTCAAGGCAAATGAAAATGAAAACACAACATATCAAAATTTATGGGATGCAGCAAAGGCAGTGCTAAGAGAGAAATTTATTGCCCTTAATTTGTATATCAAAAAAGAAGAAAGAGCAAAAATCAAGGAATTAACAGTCTGCTTGGAAGAACTAGAGAAAGAACAGTGAACTAACCCCAAAGCAAGCAAAAGGAAAGAAATAATGAAGATTAGAGCAAAAATAAATGAAATTGAGACATGAAAACAAGTGAGGAAATCAACAAAACCAAACGTTGAGTCTATGAGAAAATCAATGATATCGATGGACCCTTAGCAAGATTGACAAAAAGAAGGAGAGGATGCAAGTGATAAAATCAGAAATGACAGAGGAGATGTAACCACTGACCCCGCAGAAATAAAGGAGGTAATGAGAGGATACTATGAACAATTTTATGCTAATAAACTAGACAGCATGGATGAAATGGACAACTTCCTAGAAAGGCATGAACAACCAACACTGACTCAAAAAGAAAGAGATGACCTCAACAAACCAATCACAAGTAATGAAATTGAATCAGTCATTAAGAAGCTCCCCAAAAAGAAAAGCCCGGGACCAGATGGCTTCACATATGAATTATACCAAACATTCAAGAAAGAACTGTACCATTCCTAACTCTTCAAAAAAATTAAAAGAGGAGGAAAGGCTACCTAACTCATTCTTTGAAGCCAACATCACCCTCATACCAAAGCAGACAAAAATATTACAAGAAAAGAAAATTACAGACCAACCTCTCTAATGAAAATAGATGCAAAAATCCTCAACAAAATTCTTGCAAATCGAATCCAGCAACACATTAAAGAGTTATACAGGGCGGGCCACGGTGGCTCAGCAGGTAAGAGTGCTTGCCTGCCATGCCCAAGGACCCGGGTTCATTTCCCGGTGCCTGCCCATGTGAAAAAAAAAAGAGTTATACACCATGACCAAGTAGGGTAGGATTCATCCCAGGTATGCATGGATGGTTCAACATAAGAAAATCAATTAATGTAATACACCATATCAACAAATCAAAGCAAAAAAACTACATGATCATCTCGATTGATGCAGAAAAGGCATTTGACAAAATTCAACATCCTTTCTTGTTGAAAACACTTCAAAGGATAGGAATAGAAGGGAACTTCCTCAACATGATAAAGGAAATATATGAAAAACCCACAGCTAACATCATCTTCAATGGGGAAAAACTGAAAACTTTCCCCCTAAGAACAGGAACAAGTTAAGGATGTCCACTATTACCATCGTTATTCAACATTGTGTTGGAAGTTCTAGCCAGAGCAATTAGACAAGAAAAGGAAATACAAGGCATCAAAATTGGAAAGGAAGAAGTAAAACTCTCACCCTGCAGATGATATGATACTATATGTCAAAACCCTGAAAAATCCACAGCAAAACTGCTAGAGCTAATAAATGAGTACAACAAAGTGGCAGGTTACAAGATCAACACTCAAAAATCTGTACTGTTCTATACCCTAATAATGAACAATCTGAGGGGAAAAGCAAGAAAACAATTCCATTTACAATTGCAACCAAAAGAATAAAATGTTTAGGCATAGATTTAACTAAGGATACAAAAGACCTATACAAAGAAAACTACAAGAAATTGCTAAAAGAAATCACAGAAGACCTAAATAAATGGAAGGGCATACATACCATGTTCATGCATTGGAAGACTAAATATAGTTAAGATGTCAGTTCTGCCTAAATTGATTTATAAATTCAATGCAATACCCATTAAAATCCCAAAAACTTACCTTTCAGAAATAGGTAAGACAGTCAAGCCAACTCACCTGGGACAGAACAGTCTCTTCAATAAATAGAGCCTAGAAAACTGGATATCCACAAGCAGAAGAATGAAAGAGGATCCATATCTCACATCCTATACAAAATTAACTCAAAATGGATCAAAGACCTAAACATTAGATCTAAGACCATAAAATTTTTAGAAGAAAATGTAGGGAAATATCTTATAAATCTTATAATAGGAGGTGATTTCCTAGATCTTACACCGAAAGCGTGAGCATTGAAGAAAGAAATAAATAGGAACTCCTCAAAATTAAACACTTTTGTGCATCAAAGAACTTTGTTAAGAAAGTAAAAAGACAGCCTACACAGTGGGAGACAATATTTGGAAACAATATATTAGGTAAAGATCTAGTATCCAGGAGTAGAAAAAAAAACAACCAAAAAAAATCCTTTTCAGAGCAGGACCCCCTCCCGCCCCCCCACTCCTCAGGTTTATCAATCATGAACTTAAGATGGTACATGACTCTGTGTATCTCCAGGTTCTATGTGTCCCCTTTTCTTGGTGTCCAGTCCTTTTCCAGTATTTTGTGCTGACTCAAAAAGCTTCTTTTTTTTTTTCTGTCAACTCCGCCCCTCTCTGCTGGGGCAGAGACTCCCAAGTGTCTTTATTGCTTATTCCAGGTTTATCTGTGCTGTGGGCCTGTTTTCAGTAGTCAGAATTTGTTCGTTAATTCCACAGTAGGAGCTTAGTTGAGCTAAGCCCCTACTGCTAGTAAAGTCTGTTTCCTTTCCACCCAGGGAACCAACCTGCCGTCCCCGTAGGGATAGGGTGCTAGCTTCTGTGGCTTGGGAGACTTACAGATCTGCATAGGGTCTCCACCTTTCCACCTGGTCCAGACTGGTATATACTGTGTGTCCAGACACTGATGTAGCCCCAGCAGTTTTTCTGTACTGTTCCTCTCTATTTACTAGCTGCTCTGGAGGATGAACTAAATTCTACACCTCACTAAGCTGCGCCATCTTGCCCCGCCTCCCTAAAAATGTACCAGTAGCCTTGATTCTCGATGACAATTATATAATTATATGGCTTTTACAGTGCAAAAACCTTGTATCCGATGCTCCCTTTATCCAAGATAGGGAGAGATGAGTAAAAAATAAGGACAAAAAATAAAAAAATAAGGACAAAATATAAATAAATCATAGGGTAGAATAAGGGATTTTAAAAAATGGGTAGATCACAATACTAGTGGTGATGAGAGGAAGGGTATAGGGTATATGGATTTTTTTCTTTTGTCTTTTTGTTTCTTTTCCTGGAGTGATGCAAGTATTCTAAAAATGATCGTTATGATGAATTCACAACTGTGTGATGATATTGTGACCTACTGATTTGATTTGATTTTCTAATAAGACTAAATTTATTCAATACCCTAGTAAAAGTTCTGATTATAAGTATCCAACAGTATAAAAAGTGCAAAACAGATCTGTAGATTTCTAATATATTACTACAATGTGCATGACTACATACAGTACACCCTACAGGCAAAGAAAGATGGAAGGGGAAAAGAAGACTATGATTGAGGTCTAGTAATAAATAAATACAAAAGTAGAGATGATCCATATTATAGTATATTCTACCACTAATACTGCAGTCAAAATGTAAAAAAAAAAAAAAAACCATTTCAAATATAACTCAGGAGGAGGATGATAATTGCTGGGACTCTTGTAATATACCTCAGAAGGCTGTAGGAGAGCCAACCCAACTCACTGTGCAGCCTGGGCATTTGGTGGCATGTAGCATGTAGGTCTTTCCAAAAGGAAGAAATATAGACTCTTAAGTTTTTATTAAGAACTATAAAACTATGGGGTTCCTATAAAAAGTGGCTCATTCCTTGTTATACCACCCAATTTTTAAAATCCAGTTTAAAAATAAGCGCTGAGTCATGTTATTATGATAAAGTAGGCAAAAATGTTCCTCCCTTCGTGAAGTGATTTTTTTTTTCTGATATTTTAGAAATGAGGCAATGAGAGTACTTTGTTTGGATTCGAATGAGAGGATTTTAATAGAGGTTTAGAATTGAGGAGTTCCATATTCAGGATTTATCTCCTAACATGTCAGTGTTCAGAGAGCTTAACTAAAATAATCCAAACCGAAAACCAACCCACATAGCATTAACACGCACCTCTTTTCTTCTAGTAGAATTTTACTTTAAATATTGAAAAGAAAAAAACTAATAGGTTAAAAAAAATCAAACACCCACTCTATACAGATAAAACCTTTACAAAGGTCAGCTGAAGTAATCCAGAGCTAAAACTGAATTGTGCAGATTGTTAGTGAAGTCACCAAACAGTCATGTAGCGCAAGCAAAAGTCAAAAGTCAGTTATATATATATACTATGCAAGCTCTCTAAAAAATGTGCCCCAAGAAGCATTAACCTTTGTTTTGTGTCACCCTGAAGATTTGTACACTTTATTTTTCAGACATTTTTAAAAGTGTGTGTTCTCTACCATGTGATAATGCTTTGGTACTATTCAAGTGCCAAACCTTGCCATTTCCCCAAGAGGAGCTTTGATTCTGTTTTAGAAGTTTCATATAAATTAAAATCTTTATTAAATATTAATATGGGGTAGTGCGACCGTGGCTCAGTGGCAGAATTCTCACCTGTCATGCTGGAGACCTAGGTTCAATTCCCAATACCTGCCCATGAAGAAAAGGGAAAAAACATATATCTATATATGTGTGTGTGCTGGTTTGAAATGATGCATGTACCCTAGAAAAGCCATGTTTTAATCCTAATCCCATTTTGTAAAGGCAGTTGTTTCTTTTAATCCCTATTCAATATTGAATGTTTGAAACTGTATTAGATCATCTCCCCGGAGGTATGATTTAATCAAGAGTGGTTGTTAAACTGGATTAGCCTGAGGCATGTCTCCACCCATTTGGGTGGGTCTTAATTAGTTTCTGAAGTCCTATAAAAGAGGAAACATTTTGGAGAAAGAGAGAGCAGAGCAGAACGACATAGCCACGAGAAGCAGAGTCCACCAGCCAACAACTTTGGAGATGAAGAAGGAAAATGCCTCCCCAGGAGCTTCATGAAACAGGAAGCCAAGAGAAGAAGCTAGCAGATGATTCCGTGTTCACCATGTACCCTTCCGGATGAGAGGGAAACTCTGACTGTGTTCACCATGTGCCCTTCTACTTAAGAGAGAAACCCTGAACTTCATCAGCCTTATTGAACCAAGGTATCTTTCCCTGGGTGCCTTAGATTGGACCTTTCTATAGCCTTGTTTTAGTTGTGACATTTTCTCAGCCTAAGAACTGTAAACTAGAAACTTATTAAATTCCCCTTTTTAAAAGTCATTTTGTTTCTGGTATATTGCATTCTGGCAGCTAGCAAACTAGAACAATATATATTAATATGGAGGTGACATAGAATGCAGCATAAACAGTCAAGTTACTCTCTGGGTATTTAGTAATTCCTTTTTCCTTCAAGATTTGTGCACCAGATAGCTTAGTCTGTCCTGCTTAATATTCAGTAGTACAGGTTTGAATAATGAGTACCTTGGCAAGACCTTAATATTTCAAAATTATTAACAAACACCTCTAGGGACAAGTCCATATAATATGCCAAAGATGTACCAAAGTATGGAGGGCTGCTGTATTTGCAGGGCTAAATCCTCCAGTTCTCAATTCACTGACAGTAAACACTATGAAAAGGACCTCGCTGGTTTGGATTGCATGAGACTCGTTCAACAGATGTCTGCAGTGCCTGTGTCTTGCTTGTGAAAAGATGGAAGAAGCTGCCAGCAGGATAAAAAAAAAAATTGGAATCGTGGTAGATGCAAGAGCAGGACCCATTCTAAAGACTACATTGAAACCAAAGAAAGTGAAAACTCTGAAACATAATAAAAAGCAACCAGATCAGTAAACATCACAATTCTGATGCTCACAGTACCAACTCAAGTGCCTCCCCAGTCCAGTCTCCTTGTTACAGTAACAAGTCAGATGATAGCCCAGATATTGAGATAGCTTCTGGCTCTAATAGAACACCAGTCTTTTCCTTTTTAGATCTCACATACTAGACAAGACAGAAAATATGTTGTGGGATTATCTATGAAGGCCTTTTTGGGGAAGTCCTCGTTGATACACACCTATTCAATCCTTGCTGCAGCAATAAGAAAACACCTGCTGAGAAGCCAGAGAGGCAGGGGCCAGAGCCTCTACTTGTCTCCACTCAGAAGTGGTGACTACGGTTTATGTAGAAGAGGAACAATAAAAAAAATTTTTTTTCTGGAACGACAACAAAGCAATCCTCCTATTTTTAACTTGGATACTTCCCGTTCTGCCAAAAGACAATATCTAGAATAGTTTTGAATGGATCATTTTCCCCCCAGTTCCATAAACTCTGAAGCCAGTGTCCAGCTTACTAAAAGAGAAGTGTATATAATATTTAAGATGCTGAGTTTTTCATAGGAAAACTGAATGCTGCTATAAAGTGCTCTGTTAGTCTTTTTTTAAATCCCCTTCTTATGAATGAGATTAGGGGAATTTCAGGGGACAGAGATGGGATTTGCTATATGATAAACCATATGGATATTTAGTCTTTTTTTTTTTTACATTGGCAGGCACTAGGAAACCATTTAGTCTTTTTTATATTGAGAAGCAGTGGTTGGGGCATTTTTTCTTTCTTTCTTTTTTTTTTTATTAACAGGCTCCGGAAATGGAACCCAGGTCTCTGGCATGGCAAGTGAGAATTCTGCCATTGAGCCAAAAAGAAGGTATTGTTTTGTTTTGTTTTTTTGGTTTGTGCAGCCTCCAGGAATTGAACCCCAGTCTTGGGCATTTCAGGTGACAATTCTACCACCAAGTGACCTCTGTAGTGCCCTGTGTTGGGGCATTTTTTAAGATGGCTGGCTGCACTCATTGTCCCTCATGATAGTAAATTTGTCATGACTCACTGATTTTATACTTTGGATGGACTGTATAGTGCATGACGATATCTCAATAAAATATATTTTTTTAAAAGTACAACCTGCCTGTTACCACCATACTGTGAGGAAGCCCAGGCCCCATTAAAAAAAAAAGTCTTAAGGTAAAACTATAAACACTTAAGTGCAGTTTCATATTAATGTTAAAAGATTGGAGATGAAGGGGATGAATGATGGAGTTCCAGGGTCAGAACAGCCCCCAATTCTAATTCTCCTGAGAATTCTAAGCCTCCTTGTCAGAGCAGTCAATTCTCCAGGTTTCTGAAGGACCCTGACCCTGTGGGCCATCAAGTATCCTCTGTGAGGACCTTCTGGTCTCCTACCTCTCTGAAAAGGACAGGGAATGAGATCCCCATATCAGGGAAGACTCCACCTCCAGCCTCACATGACTTGGAGGAGCCTGAAGGAGTCCTGAGGAAGGAAAAGATGCAGGGAGCAGCTGCATCTGGTGAATAGGCACTTCCCCAGCTGTGGTGGTTATGCAAGTGGTGAACCTCAGATAATATTGGGGATGGACACACAGACACTGCCTATTAAACAGATTTAAGTTATATTTAACATAGAACTTAGTAAACTGATATATAATGGGGTTTGTAATTTAATTTTTAAAGAAACTTAGTCTCAACATGTAGCAGTAAACAAATATGTCGATACAAAGCTATGAAGTTAATCTGTATTTTGTGTGCAATTGTTGGAATTTGGGGAAACTGTGTAAAGGATCCATCTAAGGGATCTGCATCTTTTAGCAGTTCCCTATCCTGGGATGAGAGTTTCTAACTTTGGAAATGTTTGTGTGGAAATCATTACGGGGAGTATTGTATTATCTTGGCCTAGAAAATATTTATTAGATATCATTGTGAAGTTGTATTTTTAAATTTCTCTCAACGTTAATAAAATTCTCCCAAAAATTAAGTATGGAATGGGAATGTAAAATGGTGCAGACACCATGGGAAAGTTTGGCATTTGCTCAATAAGGTAAACATAGAACTACCATCTCACCAGTAGTTCCACTCCTAGGTATGTACCCCAAATATTTGAAATCAGAGACTCAAACAGACACTTGTACATCAGTGTTCACAGCAGCATTAGTCACAATAGCCAAAAGGTAGAAACAACTCAAGTGCCCATCAACAGATGAATGGATAAACAAAGTATGGTAAATCCAGAATATTCTTGAGCCATAAAAAGGTATGTGGTTCTGATTCAAGCTACAGCATGGGTGAACTTTGAAAACAGTATGCGAAATGAAATAAGCCAGACACAGAAGGACAAATATTGTATGATGCCACTTATATGAGCTATCTAAAATAGGCAACTTCGTGGAGATAGAAAGTATGGTAGAGATATGAGGAGCTGGAGAGATGAGGTGTTGTTGCTTAATGGATACCGAAATTCTGTTTGGAGTGATGGAAAAATTTTGGTAGTGGATCATGTTGATGGTAGCACAATATTGTAAATATAGTAGCATTGAATCATACACTTAAAAATGCTTAAGATGAGAAATTGTATGATATATTTTTATATCTCACTATAGCAAAAATTTTGAAATATTAAATGGTCTCTTCTGAGTAATGTTAATTCTTGAAAAACTGGACACATTTTTAGTATACTTAAATTGTGGCTATTGTGACTAATGCTGCTGTGAACACTGATGTACAAGTGTCTGTTTGAGTCTCTGATTTCAAATATTTGGGGTACATACCTAGGAGTGGAACTACTGGTGAGATGGTAGTTCTATGTTTACCTTATTGAGCAAATGCCAAACTTTCCCATGGTGTCTGCACCATTTTACATTCCCACTCCATACTTAATTTTTGGGAGAATTTTATTAACGTTGAGAGAAATTTAAAAATACAACTTCACAATGATATCTAATAAATATTTTCTAGGCCAAGATAATACAATACTCCCCGTAATGATTTCCATGGTTATCGAAGACCAGAAGTTAGGAATACATAACTAAGTACTTTATAAAGGAAGCCCTCTCATCACTACGGTGTTAAACAGACTTTCTGAGTTTAAACCATCTTAGACTAAACTTGTTTCCTTTTTTGATAGGATTACTGTAGTAGGAGATCAGAGGGATGCTAGGTTATTTGGATTTCAGCAGTGCATTTAGCAGTCTTTCATGGTGTCTTCAGGGGAAAATAATAAGTATTGAATTCATAACCGAGTGAGTGAATGAATGAGTGAATAGAGGACTAATTTGGATAAATGTCAGCCTGAAACAATAGCTCTTATGCTGTGCTTCAAGATACTCCATGTCCTGGTCAATCTCTTCATTAATTCCTTGACTAAAGAGTTTGGCATGATTAATCAGATTTGAAGATGCCAAGCAGCCAGCAGAAATAATTAAATCTTTGGACAGCAGAAGTGGAATCCAGTGATATTCTTAGATGAAAAACAGAAGTCATCGCATTATGCGGTTTAGCTGTACCACATTATAAAAGACAACCACTTTAACACCATTTTCAGTTAAAGAGAGAGTAAATAAAGGGACTAAATTAAATGCCATGACTAAGTCTCTAGTAAATCTCTAACTCTTAAGAAGGTGATTTAGATAGTGCAACAAAAAGAGAGTCTTCACCTAGTGGGACCTTAATCTAAATTAGACAAATCTCTTGATATAATGCAATATATTTTTAAAATTAAGATGTCTTACTCAGTAATTCCATGAAATTAAAATTCTGGGCTTGAGGCATTATTAATACTACCTTAATATTCGGATATTATATAAGAAAATATTTTGTTAATAAAATAACAAAGTAAAATACCCTGAGAGAAAACAGTTCCTAGTAGTTGAAAATATTAAATAAAATGACTGTATCAGTATCCTCATTCCAATTTTGTTTACAAAAATGCACTGACTCTGCCCTACTTGGGACATGACATCCAGGGATGAAATTCTCCCTGGTGGTGTGGGAGATGACCCCCAGGGAGGAGCTTGGCCGTGGCACACTGGGATCAATAATGCCATCTGTGGCACAAAAGGCAACGTGATATTTGTGGTCACTTAATTTATAGGCTCATATTCACGGACAGCACAGACAGACTTCAGTGATATGAAAACAGAATTAATTACAAGTAATTAGAAGATTGTTAGAAGTGAGACATAGTACATCACCAGATGGGACAGCATCAACACCTGAAGAGGAGTGCTGGGGAATCTCGGAGATAGCATTCAGGGTTTGACTGGTAAAAATCTACAAAAGAGCATCCTCTTCCCAGATAAGATTCTCTCTGATGAGATTCTCTAGGCTAACTGCTTGCATGCAGTTTATATGGTAAAATTAGCTTACGTGACCAAACCCAAGTGATCCTGTGGAAACTGGCTAGGGACCGAGAGGAATTTCCTGGGACCTAGATAACTCTTTTTATCAAGGTACATCTCTTTCTGGAAGGATAGCCAGTCCTTCCAGCTAGAGTGCACACTTTAACAATTTATTATCAAGGTCACGTAATGGCAACTTCAGTTGAGCAGAATAGACTCTACAAATTTAATTTGACTTTCACCATCCTGACCAAAAAGGGGAAAAGAAGTATAAGAAAGTATCAGTGGCTGAGAGAGTTCACATAGAGTTGAGAGGCTATACTGGAGGTCACTCTTGGATAAGCTTCAGTTAGACGTTGCTACCTATCATAACTTGTCAAACCCCAACCAGAACCATTCCTACCAACCCTAAGGAACACCTAGGGCATTATAAAAGATTCTACAAAGATTCCATGCACTAGGGTAACTTCCCAGAAACCTACAACCTCCAGATGGGTCTCTGGATCAGGTAAGTCCTGAAACCTAGAGGGCCCAACCTCTCCAGAACATCAGCTAGATGGTTCCCTACCCCATATTGTTGACAGCCCCTTCCAACATGAAAAAGTTAGAATGGGCACAGCCCAAATACCCCTAAAGTGTGGGAGAAAGACCAAAAGCAGTGGTGGAGCTATACAGAGAAGGGAGGGTTTAACCAGTGAATACGATTGCTGAATCATTATATTGACATTTCTTTTCATCTCCAGTATCTCAGAGCAGCTAGAACTAAAAAACTAAAATTGTGGAATTGTAACCCATACCAAACTCTGAAATCTGTACTACAGCTAATTGTTGCAATGAATTTTGAAATTTATTGCTTTTATGTATATATGTTATTTTTCAAAATAAAAAAAAGTTTTAAAATGCATTGAAATAGCATTGTTATCAGTTGATTGCAGACAAATTTGTCATCTTATATTTTTCCTCTCTAGACAAAGCATTATTTCAATTATTAGGAATTTTAATTAGTACTTTTCCCTTTCAGCCCCTGGATAAGTAGCCTATAAATTCTGAAAAACCCTATAAAGCCTGAGCTGTCATCTTGATTTTAACGTCATATGTTTTCAAATTAATTGTTATCAAATTATAAAGAAGGTAAAAGTAAATTTTGTCAAACTATATTCAGGAGAAGAATGGAATTGTTTATTTCCTGTGTGACTGCCAAAGTTGGGGAAAAACTAGAGACAGTTCCATCATGTCTTTCTAAATAATGAATTGAAAACAGAGGTCTTCTATATTTATTTCTTCTTAGCTTTATATGAGAAATTTCTGTCTCCTAATTTTAATTTTGAGTGATCCCCTCCCCCTGATGTTTCTAATAAATTTCACTTAATCGTGGGGTGGACTATTCTTGAAGGTCCCTTGCAACTAATTTGAGATTCTGTGAATTTGTTTTCATACCTCCACTTTTTATGCGGCTGCAGAATCTTGATTAGAAACTAACTCTTTCTAAAGATTGAAGTTAACTTATAAGCCGACAGAAACTGCCTAGCAGTCAGTTTAGCTCTGTCAAATACTAAATCGAAAAAAATTTCAGATTCCAATTCAGAAACTAGCCATAACTAACTATGGGCTTAAATAATAATATATTATAATATAATAATAAAATATATGTATTTGAGGTATTTTATTTCTTACTGATTCATTCAGCAGACATTTATTGAGCTCATACTGCCTACCTAATGCTGGAGAAACAGAAGTGAGTATAGGACCATGAGCTCCCTGGAGGAGTTCACTGACCGTTATGCAAGCTGAGATGTGAACATATGACAGCAATACACATGGGAAATGCTTTTACATCACCAGGTTTTAAATCTGATTTTCCCCAGTTCTGCCATGTTCAGTCTTCCATGTCTATCCCCTTACTTTTTTCTTTTTTTTTAATCATTAGAAATGACTTGGTCTTTCATGACTTTTAGGGAACCTTATATTATATCAGTAGTTTCAGTGGGACCAGGGATTGTTGACCTGTGGCCTTAGATGCTAATTTCATTTTCAAGAGTTTGGTGATCTGTTAATTTACCCATTTGAAGCTAGTAGTAAAGTCTGTATTCTAATGAACTACAGAAACCTCAGAACAGGGTTTCCTGTCTCTTCCTCTTTAGAACAAGTTATTGTTATATTTTTGGATTTTCTTAAACAGTTTGAGCCTAAGGAAGTCAAGCCAGTGAACATGGCATCTTGAATTCTGACAAGTAAAATCAAGATTGAAGACTTACAAGGATTTATAGAATGAATCATGTTTTGTGAAAACTCTTGAACTGTCAAATTCAGTCGGCATTTCAGATGTGCAGGGAGTGTTTTTTGTTGTTACAAAGATTTGGGGTGGTGGTGATGCCAGCCTTTAGAGGATAGGACTTTGAATGTTATAATGGCCAGCATGCCAAGAGTAATCCCTGGATAGGTCTCCAGACTTGTACCCTTCCTGCTCCTTCATTAGAAAGTAAGGATCCCAGCTAAACAGGTATCAAGAGTAGCAATATTGCCACTACTACACTGAGGCCTTTGCACCACCCTCCTTTATTGCTTTTACAGCTAGGAACTTCTTTCTTTAAGGAAACATTGACATCTAAATTAAAATGTGGTATATGTCAAGAACCTTTAAAATGTCATTATTCCATTTGTAAGAATTATCCTAAGACACCAAGTAGAGATTATACACAGATGTATAGACGATGAATCATGGTTTCACATTTGATATTTGTATACTGTATTTCCTTTTTAAAGAAGAGATTTATTGAAAAAAAAAACACTGGAAAGATATACAGTATGACAAATGTTAGCTATGTTGTCTGGGTTGTGGAATTGGGTGATTTTTATTCAATGCTTATCTATATTTTCTAAATATTCTTCAGAAACAGTATTTAATAAAAGTAAAGAGCCTTACTTTCAAGAAATATGTAAACATACATTCTGTTATTGAAAACTTTAGAAAATACACATTACTGCATTTTGCGATATGAAAAAGCTTGTTGATTACCACTGATAGGATTATGGTGGACTTAATTTTCCTTTTTGTGTTTTCCAAGTTTTCAATCAACTTGTGTTATTTTTAAACTAGGGAAAAAAGTTATTTTAGAAGAGTAAATGACATTGTTTTTATTTATTTATAATTAATTAAAATGTGAAGAGAGATTAATTTTTGTTATTAGAGACGCCAGTAGGAAGTGCCATGTTATCTTCCTTATCTTCTTCCTTTTCTCCTCTGGTTAGAATCATTACTACCACAGACTTTTTTTTTCTCCTGTGAAACATTCAGCCCAGGTGTCATCGCTTGAATTTCTGAAATAACTAAATAAACAGTTTTTAGCCTCTTATGGAATACAATGATCCAGTGTAGTAGATCTCTAGGAGTGAGTTGGTTCCTAGCTCCAGCTTTAGCATTGAATGTTTGCTGGAATTTATGCTATTTTTCAAGTCAGTGCAAATTTTCATTCAATCCTTTTGATTTTACTATAAGTCTGATGTGAGTTTGGAAATCAGAAGTTAGTTCCTTTGTCCTCAGCAGTTGTTCCTTTACAATGTAAATGCAAGTACTGCGCCAGAGAGCATGTGAATGTATGGTTTCATATTTATGTCATCTTATGTAAAATATTGACACTAGTTATAGATAGACATATTCCTGGTAGATCCATTTCTTTGGATCAAAATTTCAGCGTTTTTCCTGTCTTTCTAGATGTTTTACATGACTATTTTGCTCTTACTCCAATTCAAGATGTCTTCATTTAGATCCATAATTTTCTTTCCCAAAACCAACTGTTCTTTTCATCTTCCCAAATTGAATCGCATCGTCATTCTCTTAGGCTGGAAACCTGGTCCACATCTTTGATTTGTTCTTCACTTCCAATGTTTAGGAAACAAATTCTGTTAGTTCTTTCTTCAAAAGACTCACTAGGCCTTTTCTTTCACATTTCTTCTGCCACTACTCTACTTCATGTTTCAATAAATAATCTTTCCTCTAGTTTCTCATTTCTCCAAGCTTCTGACCCCCTAAACTTTAAAACTACCACAGTAGAAGACAGAATGCTTTAGAACAGAATGCCTCAGGAAGAAATGGGAGGCAAGTGAATATTAACTCTGAGATCATCTAAACTGCAACAGAAAAAAATTTTCTTGATCTTTTCTCCTGAACTTTAATCTCAAAGATTCACTTACTCTTACTAATTCATTCATTCAGCAATAGTTATTAAGTATATACTCTGACCTGGTGTTAATAACTAAATATTATGTTTTAGCTCTCTCTCTTCAACATCTTTTCTCTTCAACTATCCTCTTCAGGCTTTCTCTAATTTCACATCTCCAACCTCAAAACTTCACAGGTTAAAGTTTTAGTTCTTAAGTACTAAACCTTAATTCATTTTGAGCCCCATGAATCAAACATTTAGGAATTCACCCCAAAATTGGAGAAGGATTTTTTTGCCCCTTAGAATTCTATTCTAGCATTAACAATGCTATAGCGGTCTTCTAGTTTCCTAACTGCCAGAATGCAATATATCAGAAATGGAATGGCTTTTAAAAAGGGTCATTTAAGAAGTTGTTAGTTTTCAATTTTAAGGCTGAGAAAATGTCCCAATTAAAGCAAGTCTATAAAAATATCCAGATGAAGGCACCAACAAGAGTTTATCTTCACTCAAGAAAGGCCGATGAAGTTCAGGGTTTCTCTTTCAACTGGAAAGGCACACGGTGAACATGGCATTGTCTGCTGGCTTTCTCTCCAGGCTTCTTCTTTCATGAATCTCCCCTGGGAGCGTTTTCCTTCTTCATCTCCAAAAGTCTCTGGCTGCATGGGCTCTGGTGGTGCTCGTGGCTATCTCGTTCTAAAAGGGACTCTCTGAATCTCAAAACTTTTCCAAAATGCTTCCTCTTTTAAAGGATTCAAGTAAACTAATCAAGACCCACCTGGAATGGGTGGAGCTCTGTGAAGATAATCTGATCAAGTTCCGGCCATTCTTAAAGCGGCCTCGGGGAAGCCCAGAGGTTGCTGACGGCCGGAAGGAAAATGACTGAGTCTTTGGTGGTTTGTGATGTTGCTGAAGATTTAGTGGAAAAACAAAGAAAGTTTCGTTTTAGCAAAGAAACGAACAATGCTGCTATTATAATGAAGATTGACAAGGATACACGCCTGGTGGTACTGGATGAGGAGCTTGAGGGCATTTCACCTGATGAACTTAAAGATGAACTACCTGAACAACAACCTCGCTTCATTGTGTATAGTTATAAATATCAACATGATGATGGAAGAGTTTCATATCCTTTGTGCTTTATTTTCTCCAGTCCTGTTGGATGTAAACCTGAACAACAGATGATGTATGCTGGAAGTAAGAATAAGCTAGTCCAAACAGCTGAACTAACCAAGGTATTTGAAATAAGAAATACCGAGGATCTAACTGAAGAGTGGTTACGCGAGAAACTTGGATTTTTCCACTAATGTGAACTTACTTCTGTGTTTCTAAAGTATTTATGTATTAACCTGACCATACTGGAACCAGACATAAATACTTATTTATGCCTAAAATTGCACTGTTATTTACAGTCTTGTTTCCTTTTCCAGTATATAGGCTGTACTGGCAAAGAAAAATTTTTCATTTGTGCAAAGTTTGAACAAAGAGGAAATTATCTTCATAGTAATGAAACTTTGTAAAGTGTTTCCTTATATTTGTAATTGTTCAATGGACTATTTCTCTCCAGGGACTTTTTGCACTCTTGTGACTAATTTCTATAATGTATGGTTCAGAATTTGTTACTATTTACGGACACCATTGGAAAGTGAATATTCAATTGTGATAGACAACAGTTGCCTCCTTTGGACCAATACTGGATATTAGCAGTTTATATATGAAAATAGCATATTATCACTTGTCAAATCTTTGAAATTAATTTGAGGTTAAAGACTTGAGTGACCCAGTTTTGAGCCATGAATAATGATTTCCTGTTGTGTAATCTGCATTAGAAGTACATTTTTTCATCAAGCCGTACCTTTTTTGGTTCCCTCTTTTTAAATCAAGTTCAGAAACTATTTTTATCACTCACTCATTCTTCAGATCTGGGAGTTAGATTTTATGATAAAGTTAGGATTTTGGGGTTTTCTTCTTACGGAAATAGCATCTTAGTCTTAGAAATTCGTGGGTTGTAACTAATCAAGGGCTTCATTCCTAATTATGTCATTTCTAGATAGTTTTTAACCTAGGTTAATAACACTTTATTTATAAAGTACCTCCTAATATTCTAAGAAAACTAGTTATTTTAAATGTGTTAATACTGTGCCTTTGGTTTGTTAACTTTAAAGTTAGTTTAAAAACTTTTTCACTGCCAGTATTCTAGATTTGGTGAAATTAATACTTTTGTAAAGGGTCCAAATAAAAGTTTTCTAGTATGTGTATCCAAAATTTGTAATAAAATCAACTTCATATTTTTAAAATTCAAAAAAAAAAAAAATCTGATCAAGTTCCAAGCTATTGTACTGAATAGGGTTTAAAAGAAACAGCTGCCTCCACAAGACTGGATTAGGATTAAAACATGGCATTTGTTGGGTACACCATCCTTTCCAACCAATACAAATGGCGTGAGAACTAAAATTAAGTGCTGTTTTCTTCTATAATCTTACAGATCTTAGAGTAAAAGTCTCAGTAGAAATTTAAAGTGATAATTATAATAAATTTAAATGGTTTACAGTTTTCAAAGCATTTTTCAGACTTAATTCTCCTAACAGCCAGGTGAGGCATTATTACATCTATTTGAAAGCTTTAAAAGTTGCTGGGCCAGTAAAATGGTGGAGCCACATTCAAAATCAAGGTCTTCCAACGCCAAGGTCTTTATTTCAGTGATCTCAAATTATATATCAGGCTTTCTAATCATCAAAGCCAATGAATCATAAGCAGTGGAAGTGATCTTAAGAGTTTGTCATTGTGCATCTGCTTCTTTATATAGATGAGGAAACCCGTAGCGAGATCAACTCTGTTGCTCAAATCTCACAACTGTTTAGTGACAATGCAAAGACTCCTTTCAGTTTCCTTGTTTAGACTAGCAATCTCTCAACCCCATTTTAAGTATGATAAAGTCTGTTGTCTTAAGCGTAATAATGTCAAACAATAGAGTATTGCAGTGTGGTGGTATGGGCGGAGAGGATGAGAAATTGATCATTTGTTTATTTTTTTGATTACAAACCTTAACAACTTTGGAAAGAGTTACATTTCTTCTGTGTTTCCAGGGAGTAGCTATTGTATCTACTTTCATCTTGCTTCCTACTCTTTCTTGGTTTTATCTCTTCACTATATATAGCTTAAAGAATAGTCATGTGACTCAAAAATCTTTATGAAATTAAAAATTTATCATTTCCATTAATGCTGTAAGGAAATTTGGGACCAATCACTAGGGCTTTATGCAGTTTAGTGGAAAATTAAAAAACAAAGAATAATGAAGCCAGATTGTTTAAAAATGGAATAGCTTTGTGCCTTTTTTTTTTTTTTACAAGCCATCTATGACTAGTAATGTCTCAGCAAGAAAAAATTAAGGTAAATCCTTGTTCTTCCCACATTGACTCAAAATAGCTTATCAAATGCCTTTTTTCTTCATTATAGAAATTTTCATATTTTCTGGGAATGTGAAAAATGTGTTTATTTTCACACTTGAAAGCTACAATATAGTGTGCTGTTCATTCGGGATTTGTAAATAATAAAATAGATACCAAGTCAACCCTTCATAGCCATGGTTTTGGAGTGGCCTGGGGTGTCCCTACTCGCTGCACTCGCCTACCTTCCTTAATGGAGTCCTCAAGCGCCATACCTAAAAGGCACTTTTTGTAACATTCTGCTGTCCCTCAGAAATGTGTGGCAATAGGGGCCCACTGTATGACTATGAATAATATTAGCTATTTGGGGCTTCGTTTACACCACAGTTCTTTATCATGGCTGCTGCAAGCAGTGGAACTTTCATGGCACATGACATAATCTCTCTGCACCCTCATCTTTTCCGGGAGCAGAGTTCTGATGACCCATTGATTCTGAGAACCTTGAGTCACAAACCCTTTAAGAGTTGGGCCTTGCCAGAAATCATTCTGACTTGAGTATAAGGGAAACAGCCTTTTAGGTTACGCTCTTCTTTAACAGTTGCAGTGTGGAGTAAATACTGACTTTCAGAGCTAGAGAACTCGGAACTCTGGGTCTCAGATGTCACATGAACACCAAATTCCAGGGAACTACTGGGTCATATACAAAAAGCACATCACAGAATTTGGAAATAACAGTTAAAGCTCAAGAATAAATGTGACTTCTGTGAGAGTTTACAGCCTAGGCCCTAATTTTCTTATCGGCATTTTCTAGATGAAGCTATTCTCAGAAATAAAAAGAAAAAATAATAGAAACCAAGTAAAGATTTTCAAGAGATGGTTTATGTGACTGACATTTCATGGAGTACAGCAGAATGAAAAGTAACATTTTCCTGAACACACTTATCCAGGAAGGCAATGGATCTGATTAAGAAATATGGAATATATCAGCAAACCTAGTTATTTCTAGCATCTCTTTTAATAAAAAAAAAAAAAACTATGATTTTTCAAGGACACTCTGGGAAATCTCAAAGAATATAACAAATCCACATAATGCAGGAAAATTATTGTGCTATCCAGGCAAATTACACAGAAGGTAACAAATAACCTTTCATATTATAGATGAAGGCATTAATCAGAAAACGAAGGAAGCAAGCCCATCAAAACTGAGTTAACTTTGCCAAAATCTTAACATATTTTAAACCAATATCATGGCTTATTTTCCAGATTGCAGTAGTATAAACCAAGGCAAATCAAATTCACTTTCTAATTTTGTCCATTTTTTATATTCTGAAGCAAACTGCCACTTTATTTTTGGGACAGAAGTGCTCTTTTTTCCTTGAAAAACAAGAGGACTTAACACATTTGTATTTTTATTCTCTGTCACTATCATTCCTAAGTCCAACCACTTATATCAATTATAACTTCTATTTCAAAGAGAAAACTGGATAGAGGGTAGTAGATACTAAGAGCTGCCATATGTAAACATTTTTAGCATGCTAACAAAGCTCATCAATACACATAAATCTAGAGACACAAACATCTCTTTTTCATCTTTTTAAAGTAGCAAAAATGAACCCATTTATTGACCTAACTAAATATATAGTCACTCTAAGAGTATGTGCAAATAAGAAGCAAAATTATATAAAATCATGCATTTTAATCAGTGGTTCCGTTTCTGTTTTGCTTAGAAATGATCTAGATGTCCAAGAATGATTAATTAGCCCCATTTAACATTAGTCCAAGGTTTTAAATTACCGTAATGTCTTGGAGATATTTAAAATGACACAAAATTGCTGTTGATATAAAAAATGTATCAGATGCTCCTTTTATCTACCTTGTAAACAGATGAGTAGACCATTATGGAATAAAAATAAATAATAGGGGGAACAAATGTTAAAATAAATTTAGTTTGAAATGCTATCGATCAATGAAAGGGAGGGGTAAGGGGTATGGTATGTATAATTTTTTTTTTCTGGTTTCATTTTATTTCTTTTTCTGAATAGATGCAAATGTTCCAAGAAATGATCATGATGATGAATATGCAACTATGTGATGATATTGTAAATTACTGATTATATATGTAGAATGGAATGATCAAAATAGGAATGTCTGCGTTTACTTGGGGGTTTTTTTTGGTATTTAAAAAAAAAAATAAAAAATAAATAAATTTTAATAAATTAAAAAAGATTTATCAGAATTATGACTCAGTTTATGTGAATGCATATTTTCATTTTTTTACCATTACGTAGAAAGAGTAATATTGTCCTATTCCATCAGTAAATCTGTATAAGTAAGTTTAAGTTCAGATTTCCATATGAGAAAAAAAACAAGTAAAATAAAATTTAGCTTTTGTGTTATATTTAACTCTCAAAAAACTAGTCTGATTTGCCAAAGAGTTACCTTAATTATGTGGACTTGAATTCTTTGTTTCTGAACTAATAGTTTCTGTAAAAAGGATTTTTTCTTTGGTATTTTTTATTTACTTTTTTGGGGGTGTGTGAGTGGGTGAAGTGCATGGAACGGGAATTGAACCTGGGTCTCTCGTGTGTCAGGCTTTGTCTAGTATTTTTAAAGTATTAGAATTCATTTTCCTTATTTTCTGTGAATTTTAGAAATGTTTGCTGTATAGGTACTTATTTAGCTCTATAAAGTCAGTCAGAACAGAGCTGCCTTTTTTTGTAAAGCCATATATACTGGTTTGGGTGGGGTTTTTTGCCTTTTTAAAAAATTATTTATTTGTTATTGATATATATTATATATTCCCGTACCATGTGATCATCCAGAGTATACAATCAAGTCACTCTTATGCAAGCTTCAGTTAGACATAGCCACCTATCATGACATACCAAACTCCAACCAAAACCGTTCCTTCCAATCCTACAGAACACCTAGGGCATTATGTATAAGATTCTACAAAGTTTCCGTGCATTAGGATTACTTTACAGAAACATGTAACATCCAGATGGGCCCCTGGACCTGATAAGTCCTGAATTGCAGAGGGCCCAGCCTCTCCAGAACATCAACTAGTTCCATCCGCAGAGCTACTTTAATTTAAGAGATGTTATAATCTACTCTACCCTCTAAAGGTAGAAAAACATTTTATAGTCATACAATGAGAGTCTTTCTCTAACTACAATGTAGTCTTTCTGAACTACAGACACAGACACATAGAGAGCTTATGGCATTAGTTCCACAACATTAGCCAGGAGTCAAAAGTAAACAGAAAAACTCACCAGTCCAGATCTCATCAAAGAGCCATTCTCCTTCACGTTGGGTACAAAATTCTTGAGTTGAGTTCAAAAGGACAAAAAGGTCTAACAAACAGAATTCTTTTTTTCCACACACAACAGGGAGTAGATATCTACTATCCTACAGAAACCACTAAATGGTCTAATTAAAAATTCTTAATCATTGCTTATCATTGAGGAATAACTATCGACATTGAGTAAACCAGAAAAAAATAGTCAGTAAAGAGAAAAAAATTGAGAAAATATAGCAAAATTAAAGTTTTATTGCCATTTGGGATTTACTCTGGGAACCAAGAGGAAAGGTACCCAGGCTAAAGAAACCACTGAGTGCACTTCTCTGGCAACTCAGTTTACCTGCCTCTGTCATGTGAATCCGCTGGCATCTCAGTGGACCCTCCAAAACTATTAAGAGATTCTTTATTAAGATAGAATCATGACTCTTTTATACACACACACACACACACACACCTATACACAATGAACATTTCTCACACACAAGGTCTCCTTAGGCTCGGCAGCTCTCCAGGGCAGCCGTCCTGTATATGTGGTTCATCAGTCAAAGAATTTTTGATCTTGTGACACTTGTCTCAATGTATGCTTCAGTGGTAGTTTAAAAGAGCCTCACATTAACAATCAAATGCTTTGACCTAGAGTGATGCATTTCTTTCCTCTTAAAACCTATTGACCAGAACTGGTCACATGGCCCTACCTAATTACAATGGGATTGGAAAATACAGTATTCAGTGTGTCCAAGAACAAAAAGAGAACTAGAAATATTCATGAGTACTAGCAGTGTTTAACAGAATTGTAGTGGATGGTAATCTTAGAAAAGATTAAATATTCTCCCTATCCAAGAAAGTAGACAGTTCCCAGCATTCAGATCTATAATTTTGAAGAAAACAGTAATGTACTTGAATTTTTAAGATGAACACAAGCTAGGAGTTCAATAGGTACTTAAAAGCCCACATAAAACTTATTTCGTAGAAATGTAGTAATTGATTTTTGAGAAAAGGAAGGAGAAAATTTTGGATTATGTTATAGAGTACTACAAACAGGAATCACAATACTAACAGTGGTTTGGTTTTCTTTGGGAGGTGCAATTACAAATAGCTTTTGCATTCTTTTATGCCCACTTGTATTTTCAAAGTTTTCTACTATGAACATGATTATCTTAGAAGATACTTAAAATGCTAATAAATTGAATTAAGAAGACATCAGCAAATGTTAATGCTAGCTCTAGAGGTTTGAGCTTTTGCTTGTTTTTGTAGAAACAAATATTTACTCTGCTGTAACTATACAACCTAAATTTTAAGCAATGACAAAACTTGTATTAGGTTATAAAAGTCTTGATTAATTTGTTCTGGAGAGTCAAAGTCTGAGTTTTGTTCCTGTAGAAATAGAAGAGGAATTTCCGGAGAGCCCTGGTTTCAAACCTAGCATTTCTTTCATATTCATCCAAGGTGCTTTGGATTTCATTCATAGGGTTTCATCTGATTTACATTGAAAGAATGCTACAGGAAGCATCTTTGAGAGGTCAGAGAAGGTCTTTCTGTCAGATTATTTACAGCCTCCATACTTAAATAGAAGTACAGAAATTATCATAGATTTAAGTTCATAGAAAAGACTATAGTGTATTATATTAAATGTTTCCGTATCTGATTCCTTTCTGCTTACTAACCTCAGAGATATGTTATTAGTCTTAAATTATTAGATAAGGTATTATTTTCATGAATACATTTGAGTAATTTATGGTTCATGAATCAGGTAGCACCCAAACCTCATGTGGAAAAGTTTTCTACCTGGAGGGGGGAAAGCTGTAACAGTGGATCTGATAGAGGGCAAATGCAGAAGTAAATGAGGAAATGTTCCCAGTTAAATTTTCCTTTTACATAGGGAGGTTTGCATAAAACAGAACAGAGATACATTGATTAGTATGGTATCCTTATCCATTCTGATAAACTATCTTTTCTGGACTGAAATTGGCTTAGTACCAGATGTTGCTTATCTGTAATTCTATAGGATGCATTCCATTGTTTCATTTTCTTGGAAAGTCCCTGCAGGTCAGCTATTTTATTTCTGGAAAAACCTTTCTCAGAAAGGGTCCCTCCCTATAATGCCCAAAAGCAAGCAGCCATTTTATTTTACTTAACACTAGAAGTTCTCCAGTATATATACCACACTGTATTTTACGGTCATTACATTTCCTCATGTTTGCATTTCCTCTAACTGCTTTTACAAATGAAGAAATAAAGCTTAGGTCTAATAACTTGCCTAAATCTCGACCTGACTTTATCAGGGCAGGAATGATCTCCTTAAGATATTCAGTTCTTTCGTGCAGAGTTGTGGGTATTCAATAAATGTCATATGCTGGTGCAGGGACTCAGCCTGGGCTTATGATTTGGGTGTTGTAATCTGTTTAGATTTCAGAGAATTTCAGTGTTTTTCATTCAGAAGTATTTTCCCTCTCTCTATAATGAATACAATCTTATGGTCTCGTGATTGTTATTCTTATTCATGCTCAGTTTTCTTACTCTTACTCATTTTTCACTTAAGTGGTTTTACAAACCTGAGAAGAAATATTAGGAAAGCATAGAAATCTGTTCCAGCAATCTCTAGTCCTTTATCGAAGCAGGCTTAGATTTCTCTTTCTTTGTATTTATTGAACCAAGCTATTTTTTAACCTTCTTTAAACTATTATCTAAACCTTATCTGGTTTTAAATGAGAAGACAAATGTGAATGCTAAATTAATGCCCATAGTTTTAAATCCAACCAGTTTCATACTTTTGTCTTTTATAAAATGTGCTCACAGCTGGAGAAGAGAGACAGATACTGTCTGATCTCCATTCTCTATTCATTTGCAGTAGCAGCTTGGGCAAACAGCATGCGCATGCGCTCGCGGCGCCCACACACAAACACACGCGCGCGTGCGCGCGCGCACACACACGGATGCTTGTTTGGCTGAAGCTGTGTGTTTATTCAGCACAGAATCTTCCCAAGCTCCCAGATGTAAAGAGCTCTAAGAGTTGATGCAGGAGACAGAACCAGAACTCTATGTAGGCTAAGGTGGGCATTGCCCATGGTTTGGCCATGCAAGGATATTGATGTGGTGTGGCTGTACCTGCCTGTTCTGTGAAAGGCCCTTCTCTGAGGCTATGAAGGTGAGGAGCCCAGGGACCTTCTAGAAGCTTCATTGCAGCTGGCTCTTTGGTGGGGGAATGCAGCTGGCTCTTTGGTGGGGAAATGCATTCCCATTGGTAACTTGCCCTCATTAACAGCGTTTTTCTTGGAAACCAAATATGTGCATCCGTGACAGACTATGCCCCGGCTCCTCTGCAGTTTGGAAGCTGGGACAAATGGAAAGAGCTTACAGTCATCAGAGGTTGTGATTTGTTTTCACCATCCAAGCTTGCACTGGCAATACACAAATGAAGGATGATCTTTGTGGCAAGCAAAAACAGCAGACTGCCTGACAGGGGGTTTTGGTAAGATAAATGTGTTGCTTGTGATGTTTTCTTCTTTTTTTTTTCTTTTTTTGGTTACATTTCTTCATCAGGTATAATAGAATTGTCTCTTAGCAATAACTATAACATTTTACAGAATCATATTTGATGGTAAAGGATAAACAAGGGAGCCAGAAAGGAAAACATTATTTCTGGTCATTCATTTATGACCTTCAGAGATAATTACCAAGTTTTCTCAGATGTTCATGAATAGGCAGAGGCCAGAAATTTCAATAGCAAAAAAAAATGTGAACTAACAATTAGATAGCCTTTCCCTCTTTTGAACAATCATAATTACCCCGTTTTATTCCCCCTTAACCTTCCCTATGGCTTAAGTGAAGAAGGAAAAATAAAAGCTTCCTCCCTCTTACTGAGTTGTCACCACTAGAACAGTAATAGGCTAAGACATACATATGGAGGTGCAGGAAGGCAAGATGAGACTATTTTCATAGCTATGCGTTGGTGGGTATTTAGCTTGGATTAATTATCAGTGCTGTTCAGTATCAAGTGATTGTTAGTGCTGTCTGTTTGCCTGCATTGTGATTAAATCCTATTTTTGTTCATTTTCATTTATTTTTCTTCGCCAGACCCAATTCTGTCAGAAAAAGCTTTTTCTTGTTACTATTAGTACATGCTAGCCTTTATTGGAGAAAAGGTAATTGCAGAAAGTAGCCCTAAAATATTTATGGACCTCAAGAAAGATAAGGACATTTTCTCTTTTAAATCTAGGTTTTGCTTTTAACAGATTTTTAGAGTATTGATTTTAGAATCTTTAACAGGCATATTATTGTAAGTTTGAGAAATGAGTTGCATTAGATCTGTGAAACCCTACCAGAATTGCCTTGTCCAATCTGCTCTTAATTGCATTCTGTTTCTCATATTTTTCTAAGCATGAGGGTTTACTTTGCCTCGTCCTAACTTATGCAAGTGTTGCCAGAAGATAATAGTGACTGTTATTTATTAGCCTAGCTCAGATCTTGTTCTTATGCCTCTTTTCTTACCAGTAGGGAGAGCTAAGTTTCCTAGCTGCTGCAAAAGGGCACAGAAGAGATTCATTGAGGCCTGACTTTTTGCTGACTCATTGGTTATGTAAGTCTTGTGAACATGGCTATCTATATATTCCATTAGGTACTGGACAGGTGGCCCCTTCCCATTGTACTGACCTTTTCCTCTCAGTATCTTTCTGTTCCTTCTGGAAGCCTTTTGCTAATACCAAGTTTCAACCTTCTACGAGTGAATACTAGGAAGCAGTATATAAGTAAATCCTTTTTATTTATTTATCTTTTTGAGTCACCTGCATTTTTTAACTATGTATTTTCATCTTGGTTATGATCAAATTCCAAATTCTATATTCTCTTGTCACAGTAATGGAACCTACAGCAACAATGCCTTTCTTTATGACCTGATTAAAGCAACGATTCCCTTTTCTGTGTTCGAGGGCTCGGTTTAAATGTCACCTCTTCAAAGAAGCCTTCTATGACCTCCCATTCTACAGTAGGTTCCCTCCCTTGCATTATTCTTCTCGCAGCACCTGTTACTTTCCTTCATAGCCCTTTGCACAGTTTGTATTGTTACTCATTTTTTCTATCACTTTTCTCTTCAGCCATAAGCCTAATAAAGGCAGAGACTGTGTTTAATTCATCATTGAAAGGCTGTATTGGAAGAAAGGCAATATTACATGTGCGAAGGCCTTATGGTGGGAGAAAATACAATAAACATCAGGGACTGATAAAAAAGGCCAGTGTGACTAGAATGAGGGCAGCCAGGGGAAGCCTATGAAAAGATAAAGCTAAAGAGAGGTAGATGCAGGGCCTGACCATATAGGTCTTTATAAACCAAAGATTTTAGTTCTTTATTTTCTTTTAAGAATTGAAGAAAGCTATTAAAATAATTTAAGATTGGGTGATTTAGGACTTAAACAAATTTTTTTCACAAACTTAAGTGAGGACCTAAATGAATGCAGCTAGATTAGTTAGCATGAGTGGTCCAAGAGAGAAGTGATTGTTTGTCCTGAGGTGATGGCTGTAGTGACAGATGGGGAGTATGTCGTAAGCTGGTAGAAATGTAGAAAGGAAAATCAGCAGAGCATGGCATTAGATTGGATATAGACGGAAGGCAGAAAATATTAAGAATGGCTCTTGGGATATGTATGAAGGCTGATCTGGATAGGACTAAGGTATGTCAGAATACACAGTAAAGAATGATATCTTCCGTATCTTAAAACTTCCACTTCTGTGCGAGACTAAAAGGAGAGATGTTTATTTGGTGCAAAATTTATATTTGGGGTAGTGCATTTCCTATTTGACTTGTATGGTCAGTTTAGTTGAACACCATAAATACATGGAATCTTGAATAGGGCATGAGAGCTTATCGGTTTGTCCAGGTTGGTGTGATGCCCCAAAATATCCCAGAGTAGTTTGGGCAGTGAATAAAGAAATATTTGCAAAATCTCCTTGGGGGAATGGGGAGAAAGGAGGAAATATTCAACTTCCCCATTTGGAGAATTTCTGATATTCTTGCAAGCAGTGGGAACAATCAAATCAATAGGCCAAGCCCTCGATCTTGGGGGTTTTCCCCTATGAAACTTATTCCTTCAAAGGATAGGTTAAGCCTACTTATAATTATGCCTAAGAGTCATTCCCAGAGAACCTCTTTTGATGCCCAGATGTGGCCTCTCTCTAAGCCAACTCAGCAGTGAATTCAGTGCCCTCCCTTCTATGTGGGGCATGACTCCCAGGGATGTAAATCTCCCTGGCAACGTAGGGCAGAACTCCCAGGATGAATTGGGACCTACCATCAAGGGATTGAGAAAGCCTTCTTGACCAAAAGGGGGAAGAGAAAAATGAAACAAAATTAAGTTTCAGTGACTGAGAGATTTCAAACAGAGTCAAGAGGTTATCCTGGAGGTTATTCTTATTTATTATATAGATATCCCTTTTCAATTTATGGTGTATTGGAGTAGCTGGAGGAAGTACCTGAAACTGTTGAACTGTGTTCTAGTAGCCCAGATTCTTGAAAACAATTGTATAAAGATATAACTTTTACAGTGTGACTGTGTGATTGTGAAAACCTGTGTCTGATGCTCCTTTTATCCAGGGTATGGACAGATTAGTAAAAAATATATGGATAAAAAATAAATAAATAATAGAGGGGACAAAAATAAATAAATAATTGGGTAGACTGAAATACTTAGTGCTCAATGAGGGGGAGTGGTAAGAGGTATGTATGTATGAGGTTTTCTTTTTATTTCTTTTTCTGGAGTGATGCAGATGTTCTAAAACATGATTATGGTGATGAATACATAACTTTGTGATGATATTGTGAGCCATTGGTTATATACCATATATGAAATGTTTTATGTGTGAGATTTGTCAATAAAAATGTTTTTAAAATAAAAAGGAATTGGAAAAAATGAAAGAATGGCTCTTGGGTTTTGGTTTGGTTTAGTTTGGTTTGAGCTTTATAATTTGATGGATAGTGATGTTTTAGATGACCAGGAGGATTATGACGTTTAGTTTTGGACGTGTAGATTTTGATAATAGTCAAATAACCATTTGGTCCTACAAATCTGGGTTCTAAAGGAGATCCTACTACTCTTATCATTAGTAAACCTTCAGTAGTATCCTTGGAATAAAGTTCCAGACAGAAGTTTAGATCACCATGGCAGCTCTCCTCCCACCATAGCCCTCTCCTATGCCATGCTTGTCTAGTTTCATGAACCCTTCAGTTATCTGGCATTTCCTTTTTCTGTATGCCTTTGTTCATACTGGACTGTTATTCTGAAATATGTTTCCTTGCCCTATCTTTTCTAGCGAAAACTTCCTTTCAGTTGTCATCTCCTCCAAGAAGCCTTCTCTATTCTCTTTCCTTTCTTCTGAATTCATGGCTTCTTCCCGTATTCAAGAACTACTTTGCTATCCTATCCGCTACATCATTTACTTAATTGGGACTGTATTTCAGTTGCTCATATCCATGTTTCACCAAATCATATGTTCCTTGAGAACAGGGATTACACCTTGATTTCGGGCTTTACATAACCAAAACAAGGATATTTACAAAATGAATTAAATAATAGAAGCCTCAGTCTTCTCTATAGCCTGCTTCTTCCTTAGTGTTATAGCACCATGATGTGCTTCCCTAATCATTATCTCAAGATCATCCTACATTTTTTACCCTTCAAATCTAAAAACTGCTCCCTTTTATCATGTACTTTCCTACTTTTGATATAAACTCTATTTGTAATATCTCAGAAAAACTGAAATCTCTCCATCATTCATCACATGTAAAGGAATTAGCTAAGGCAAGAAAAGAAAAATAGCTGGACCTTTTTTTCTGTTTTTCTTATTTTTCCGTTCTCTGATTGGAGTAATTCCAGAATCTATGCAGTGTATTTTCAGTGAGATTGCTATTGGCATTTAATGTGAGATAACTGTTGACCAAAAATATTCTGCACATTACAAGAAGAATGCTCCCTATGCATTTCCCAGTGCCTTACTACCCCCAACCCTAGTACTGCACATATTTATAAGCTTATGCTATTTCTTTATAGATGTGCTTAATTTAATCCTTTTTAGTCATATATTAAAGTTGTCCTGTTGTAACTTGAAAGTATAAACTAGATTATATCTTTTATGTTACATATGAGAGAGTTGGTCTATATATTATACTCAAGAGCACAAGGATGATTTCTCCCTTCTGTTTAAATAAATTTCTCTTGAAATAATTTTTTGCTCAGTTGCAGGTAGTCACATAATACTGGAACTTCAGTCTCTTAAAGATCAGGCATAGATCTCTGCTTATAAAACAGAGAGCCCAAAAGTTGGAATTAAAGACTAGTTTAGGGCGGGACACGGTGGCTCAGCAGGCAAGAATGCTTGCCTGCCATGCCAGAGGACCCAGTTCATTTCCCGGTGCCTGCCCATATAAAAGAAATTAAAAAAAGGCTAATTTACCTCTGAGTTAGGTTTTTGAGGTAGAAAATGAGGACAGTCATGCCTGCCTCAGCAGATTGAGTAACCAAGTGTTAAGCATGTAGTAGAAGATGCACAATACATGTTAGTTCCTTTTCTTTCTTCTGCCATGATGAATCGTAGGTCCACTCCTCGTGTTGTCGTTCTCAATCTGAACAAACAGCTGATTTCTAATACAAACTGAAATAGGAAAGAAAGATCCAAGCTTCTTACTAATGACCAACAGCTCTTTATCTTGTCTTGTCTTGGTGTAGAAAGAGGAGATAGGAAAGGTGCAGTGTATGTTCAAAGCATGGAGACCAAGGAAGCCAACTTGTGAAACTTGAGAGTAGCATGGCTCCTAGTTAGAGACAGATTAACAGAAATTCCCTTCTCCAGGTTAGGAGACAAAGCTGACCTTAGGTTGTTTCTCTTCTCCTTTTCTTGCCAAGTAGTAGAGAATCCCACCAAGGTTTCGTATATTGATCCCACCCCAAAAGTGGCATTTTAAAGAATTCCCAGATGATCAGATCGTATGAATAGCAATCCTAATGTATTTACTTTACTTTCCAAAAAAGGAAACGTCATCACTTTTGAAAATTCTTAAATTCAGTGGGGTCACTGGATTTTTTGGAAGGTGGCTGTATTGCTTTTTTATCCAATTTACGTAGTTTGTTTAAGCAACAGATTACAAGTAGTTGGGGTGGACAGGAAACATCACCTCCAATATCGAGAAGCAATATAAATACATCCTCAAAGTTGAGGATAAGACTACTATTGGACCACTATCTATCCAGTGGTCTAGTCATTGGTCATTTTCCCAATGCATAGAAACCTCTGCCATATATATGTGGCTGTTTGTTTTATTAGTAAAGATGTGCTATTTACATAAGCCTCCAAATTATGTCTAAGAATATCAAGACAACTTTGTTTGGGTCTTGTCTCAAAGCTTTGGGTTCATATACAAATATAATTCTTCAAAAAAATATTTATGGAAAAACTTAATATTGCTTTACAAGTAAGATATTAGTAACTACTTATTGGGCCTTTTCTATTTCAAGCATGTACTAAGTAAGGAATTCATCTGCCATTTAATCCTGCATGGTAGATGCTATGATACCCACTTTAAAAATGAGAAAAATAAATGAATTAAAATTAAAAATGAGAAAATGAACTCAGAAGTTTTCAGAAGTTTTCAGAATAATTGCTGCTGATTTTATCGTTTACCTACTTTATCATTTTCTCAAAATTATCTTAGTTTCCCTTTTAAGGAGAATAATGAAAGACAATAGAGTTTCTCATAGTCCCTTAAAAGCATAGGTGGTAATAGAAAGATATGTGTTTGAGGAAATGTAATATGATTCTAATTTTTCATTCAGCAGATGTTTAACATCTGTATACTGGACTCAGGGGAAGCCAATTTTAAAAAGACAAGAACTCGTCCACCCTTGGAATGCCCACAGACCACTGATAAACAAGGTGGATTGGGAAAAAGGAGAGCTAGAGATGCTTAAAACCATCAAGAAGACATTGGGATAATATTTGACCATAATGTAGATAGCTCTTGAATGGTTGGCATAAAAAGGATTGACATGCAGTGTCAATGCAGAGTGAAATCAGCAGAACTTGGAAACGGCTTAAAAACTTCGGAGAAACGAAAGGAAGATCAGGTAGATGATTTTACCCTGGATTACTGGGAAGGAAAGGATGACAGTGGGTATATAAGAAAACAAAAAGTCATTCTGAAGAAGAGAAGAGGAAATGATTAGTTTGAAACATAAAATTTTTTCAATTCTTAGGAGAATTAGGATGTCCAAATAGAAATAGCCACTAGTCAGCTGGCAGTTTAAGCCTAGAGACAGCTTTAAGGAGTCATCTATGTAGTAGATATTTTAAATCCTAGAGAGAATGCCACAGTTTAACACATCCTGCAGTCCTGGTGGACCAAACATACAGTCAGAGAGCTAGCTGCTGTATCCAGCAAGCACTATAAGCACCGGGGCCCAGGGACTGAGTTCTCAAGGGCCTGCAAAAATATCAGAAACTTAATGATTATCATTTAAAATAGAAACAGAAAATGTAATTAATAAATATTTAAAGAAATTTTACAAAATGTAGTTCTCATCAATTATTGTTATATTTAACATTCATAAACATTACATTTCTTTTGAAAGGAGCTTTAAGTTTAGATCTTCTCACTTCTTCAGTATGCATGTCAAGAATAGCCAGTAGCTGGGGATCTGGTCAACCAGGATGGCAGTATAATATACTCCAGGGTGCTATTCCTCCACAGAATCTTTAAATAGCTAGCAACAACCAACAAAGCCATCATCCTCAAAACTAAGGAACACAGTTAACAGGTTGCATTAAGTGGGAAAATGTTGAATCAAGAAAACAGTTTTTAAAACAGTTGGAGAGGCTCCTGGCGCCCTAGCTGGTTGCCCTCCCACACCGCCCCCCTTGTGTTGTGGAGCCAGCCTGTACTCCCAATGTGGGACCCTGTCCCTTTTCTAAAGGAAACAGAGTAATCCCTATATGCATACTGGGGTGTCTGTATGTCATTGTTAGTCTATCTAGTGGCAACTGGAAAGATTAAACTAGGAAAACTCTTCTCAGGCTTGCCCTCCCAGAACTGCCCTGCAGGCAGAAAAAAGCACCTTGCAGATAGTTAAGAAACAATTAAGTCATAGATGCCTGGGGAATACAGTAAAGCTCCCCAGAATGAGGGAAAGTTTATTTCATAAAGTGTAGAAAGGGTGTTTAATTCCTGTAAACAGGGGAATTCCTAAGGCCAAAAGAAAGCCCAAGCCCAGAACAATACCTGCACTTCACAATCAGCTTGGGCTGATCTTAATAGAAAGGCTAAACTCTGAAGGAGAGCTCCAGCCAAATCATAGAGGCAAGAAGACAGTGGTGCTGGAAGAAAATAATTGTCAACCAAGAACTTTTAATCCAAAGAGATTGTCTTTCAAAAATGAAGAACAGCCCCCTCCCCGTTGGATGTGGCTGAAGCTGGAGGCACGCAGGACCGGAGATGCTGCAGACCCAGGACCCAGAGCAGCTCAGCGGCGGTGAATAATAGCTCTTCAAGTCTGCAATAAAAAATGGCCTCCAATAAAACTACATTGCAAAAAATGGGAAAGAAGCAGAAGGAAAGGGTAAAAAGTGGAAGAGGCAAAGCCTGAAGAATTTGTGGTGAAAGAAGTACTGATTCAACGTGTAGTATATGGGAAGGTGGAGTTTTTCCTGAAATGGAAGGGATTTATAGATGCTGATGATACTTGGGAGCCTGAAGAAAATTTAAATTGCCCAGAGTTAATTGAAGCATTTCTTAATTCTCAAAAAGTTGGTAAAGAAAAAGATAGTACATGTGCCGGTTTGAAAGGTTGTGTGTACCCTAGAAAAGCCATGTTTTAATCCTATCCCATTTTGTAAAGTCAGCCATTTCTTCTAATCCCTATTCAGAACTATATGTTTGAAACTTTAATTAGATCATCTCCATGGAGATGTAACTCAATCAAAAGTGGTTGTTAAGCCGGATTAGGTGGAGATGTGTCTCCGCCCATTCCAGGTGGGTCTTAATTAGTTCACAGGAATCCTATAAAAGAGGAAACATTTTGAAGAAAGGGGGAGATTCGGAGAGAGCAGAGAAAACGACAGAGCCACGAGAAAGCCACAAAATAGAGAACACTGCAAAACCACGAAGCAGAGAGTTCACGGCCAGTGACTTCTGGAGATGTAGAAGAAAAATGCCTCCCAGGGAGCTGGAGAGGAAGCTAGCATATGACACCATATTCTCGCCATGTGCCCTTCCAGCTGAGAGAGAGAGAAACCCTGACCATGTTCTCCACATGCCTTCACACTTGAGAGAGAAACTGTGAATTTCATTGGCTTTTTGAATCAATGTGTCTTTCGCTGGATGCCTTAGATCAGACATTTCTTTAGACTTGCTTTAATTGGGACATTTCCACAGCCTGAAAACTGTTAACTTGCAGCTTTAAATTCCCCTTTTTAAAAGCCATCCCAGGCAGGTCACGGTGGCTCCACAGGCAGAGTTCTTGCCTGTCATGCCGGAGACCTGGGTTCAATTCCTGGTACCTGCCCATGTAAAATACCAAAAAAAAAAAAAAAAAAAAAAAAAAAAGCCATTCCATTTCTGGTATATTGCATTCTGGCAGCTAGCAAACTAGAGCAATACAAAAAGAAACTCTATCTGACAGTGAATCTGATGGCAACAAATCAAAGAAGAAAAGAGATGCTGCTGACAAACCAAGAGGCTTTGCTAGAGGTCTTGATCCTGAACACATAATTGGTGCTACAGACATCCCTGGAAAATTAATGTTTCTCATGAAATGGGAAGATTCAGATGAGACAGACTTGGTGCTGGCCAAAGAGGCAAGCATGAAGTGTCCTCAAATTGTAATTGCTTTTTATGAAGAGAGACTAACTTGGCATTCTTGTGCAGAAGATGAAGCTCAGTAATTGTTTAGATTGCTTTTTATATATATTTATATATATATAAAATCTGGGTCTTGGTTTTTTAATTTATTAGCATGAAAAATAACTATTCTAATGGAAATCAAGTTTGATATGTTGGTTTTGAAGTAGTGTTATTGGGGGAGTTGTTAGGTATTTTGAGGGGTATTGGGTTTTTTTTTTGTTTTTGCATCAATATCACTGGTTACTTTGAACAAATAAAAGCTTTCTATAGTTGCTTCATTTATCAGAAAAGATCATTTGATACCATGGTATATTATTTCCTTTGCCTTAGAGAACAGCTTTTCTAAATGTGGGAAAAATTTCCATAGTCATTACAAATCAGAACTTGTATTTAACCCCATACATGCCTTAAGGAGACCATTCTGCGTTTTTTGTTTGTGTATGTGTATGTGTATAAATGCATATGTAATTTAACTTTTTTTATTGTATAGTATAACATATATACAAAGCAAAGAAATAAAAAAGCAATAGTTTTCAAAGCACTCTTCGAAAAGTGGTTACAGGACAGATCCCAGAGTTTGACATGGGCTACCATACTATTCTCTCATATTTTTCCTTCTAGCTGCTCCAGGAGGCTAGAGGACTTAAATACTTTTTTATTGTCACAATTTTTTTTCCTTTATTTTTTGTGAGCAATAACATATATACAAAAAAAGCTATAAATTTCAAAGCACAGCACAACAATTAGTTGTAGAACATATTTCAGACTTTGACATGGGTTACAATTTCACAATTTTAGGTTTTTGCTTCTAGCTGCTCTAAAATACTAGAGACTGAAAGATATCAAATTAATGATTCAATATTCATGTTCATTTGTTAAGTCCTATGTTCTATGTATAATTCCACCATCACCTTTGATCTTTCCATACCTCTCTTTTAGGTTGTTTGGGCTATGGCAATTCTAAATTTTTGATATTGGAAGGGACTGTCACTAATATGGTATAGGGAGATGGAACTATCTGATGTTCTGGAGAGGTTTAAAGACTTAACCAGGGATCCATCTGGAGGTTGTAGGTTTCTGGAAAGTTACTCTAGTGCCTGGAACCCTTGTGGAATCTTAGATATTGCCCTAGGTGTTCTTTAAGATTGGCTGGAATGGTCCTGGTTGGGGATTGGCAGATTATGATAGGTAGCAAGGTCTACCTGAAGCTTGCATAAGATCAGCCTCCAGAGTAACCTCTCGATTCTATTTGAACTCTGTATACTACTGATACTTTATTAATTACACTTCTTTTCCCGCTTTTGGTCAGGATGTAATTGTTGATCCCACAGTGCCAGGTCTGGATTCATCCCTGGGAGTCCTCTTCCATGTCACCAGGGAGACTTCACCCATGGATGTCATGTTCCACATAGGGGGTGGGCAACGATTTCACTTACAGAGTTGGGCTTAGAGAGACTGAGGCCACATCTGAGCAACAACAGAGGTCTTCCAGAAGTAGCTCTTAGGCATGCTTGTAGGTAGTCTAAGCTTCTCCACTACCAACATAAGCTTCACAAGAGTAAGCCTCATGATCGAGAGCATGGCCTATTGATTTGGGTATCAGTTGCATATTCTTTCTCCCCTCCCTCAGGGGACTTTGCCAGTACTTTTTGATTATCTGATTAATATACTCTAGGATATTTCCAGGCATTAAAATAATCTATACAAGATTAAAGGACCTCTTTTCTTAATCTGTTGAACAACTGTGTTTCAGTTGTTCAAATGAGCTATACAAATAGGTTGAATTAGATTATGCATTACAGAAAATTTCAATTCCAGATCAAATAAACCTTTCTTCCACTGGTCTCAAAGAGTATGTGTGGTTCTAAAATATAGACACTGTTTTCCTTACTCCTATGTTCTGAATTATTTTAACCCCAACCTGTTCGGCTTCATTCTTATCTCTGAATATCAGATTATATATATAAAACGGCCTCTCAAAATCCAGAAATAAAAATCACCACTCTGGACTTAATATGTCTGCTCTAAAAGCTTACAATTTAAGCCCCTGTTTTCTTATAAGCATTTTCTGAAGATGACCATAAATACCATTGTTGTTTTTGTTTCTGGCTTATTTTGTCTCACCAAATGTCCCACATGTTCATTCACATCATTGCATGCCTCACGTTATTGTTCCTTTTTGAGGCAGCACAACCTTGGTTCATAAGTATACACCATCGTTCACCAATCTACTTCTCCATCAACGCATCCTTCAGCCACCTGCATTCATCAGGCATCATGAGAGGGTCCAAAGTCCACAGTCCATCAACATTCTCAATTTTAGATAATTTCATTGTTCTCTAGAGATAGAAAACCAATAAACACACCCTGACCAAATAGGAAATCTAAACCTCCGTTAACTCTTGTCCCTCACCCCATTATTTACCTCTGCTGTTGCTGTGGTAGTGCTGATGGTTTCCTTTTGAACATAGCTCATAGTATGCAGTAGCAGTTTTCCTCCTGTACCCTAGACTTAAACACTCTTTATACAAGAATCATATCTTTGAAGTAATTCTTACAAGAACTCATTCATATTCGTATTTCTAGTGTGATTCAGTGGGACACGTAGGTCTATACAACCCCTTTCAGTCTTGTTCATCTTCAATATGGTAATATTACTTCTAGACCCACTAGAGAATCACCATCATACCTATCTATTCGTTACATTGAAGTTCAACCTCATTAGCTAACGGTTCACCCATCTCTAGCTTCTATGTATCTGTAGGTCCCCTATATTCTGTATTATAAGCCTCTGATTATACCTTTATACTGGTCATAAAAGTGGAATCATACAATTTCTATCCTTTTGTGTCTGGCTAATTTCTCTCAAGGCTTATGTCCTCAAGGCTCATCCATCTTGTCATGTGCTTCAGGACAACATTTTGTCTTACTGCTGCATAATATTCCATCGTATGTGTATACCACATTTTGTTGATCCTCTTGTAATACATATTATTTTTTACATTCATCAAAAACAAAACCATTAAAAAAAAAAACAGCATTTCACAACCATGGATAAGTCCGTGGTGCCTCTGTGATGCCATCACTCTGAGCAAGAAATTGCTTAAAGTTAAATTGAAAATTTTCCTTAAGTCATAAACATTTAAATCATATAGATGATTCAGTAATTAATTGGATAATTTAAATATAATACAAATAGTTTTAATTGGACAATTTAAACATTACAAGTAATTTATATAATTTGAAGCAGCCAGAGCAAAATCCATTTCTATATATTTAATCATATAAATGCAAAATATTTGTGAAACTCTAAGAAGAAACTCTACCACAACCACTAATCTCCCCACCCAAATGAGAAAATAAGGTAAATACTGTTTGTTTTCATTAGTCAAACAAGGTGTAGTTAAAAGGTCATTTAAGGGTTCCTTCTAGAGAGCCATTATTTTGTGGAAAGTTGAAATCCCTGTGCTATATTGACTGAAAAAGTCATAATTCATAGAAACCTAATCAGATGGTTAAAGATGTTGCAATTTAAGACCAGTGGCATAAATGGGTAAATAAATTTGTAATCTAAACTGTTTACCTGCATGTTTTTCTTTACCCCCTATGCATTCCTTACATGTAGGCTCAATCTTTTCAGTATTACGGTTACTGGTTCAGCAGAAGCCAGAGCAAACAATAACTTCATAGTAATTGGAATGTTATCCAACTGTATATTGTTTACTTTATTGTAAATACTGGTGAACAGTGGTCAATAAATAGTTTTATATTTTTAAAAAGTGAAGTACAGATTAAGATATTCCCAGATAAATAAAAGCTGAGGGATTTCCTCACCATTAGACTTGCCCTATAAGCAATGCTAAAAGAGTTCTCCAGGCTAAAAGGAAAGGGCACTAGACATAAAAAAATAAAGACCTCCAGTAAAGGTAACCAACCATATGGGTAACCATAAATGCCAATGCTGTTGTATTGTATTTTTTGGTATATACCACCACTTTTTATTTCTTTACAGGTTCTAAAAAAATGCATATGCATAAAGTTTTGTCCCAGATATATGGTTTTGCACAGACACTGTATAAAGATATCACTCATAATAAGTACAACTAAAAGAGGCGGCAGAGGGGTATAGGACCAGTGTATATGTAGGCTATTGAAGTTAGTCTGGTATCAAATCAAATGTGATTGTTGTAGATGAAGGATGTTAAATTTAAGCCCCATGGTAACCACAAAGAAAATATATGAAAAAATATATGTTCAGAAAGAAATGCAAAAGGACTCAATACAATACAAAAAGTCAAATGAATTTGAAAGTAGGCAGTAATGGAATAATGGGTGGGGGGAAGTATAAGACTTACAAAGACAAATTATTAAAATGGCAGAAGAAAAGTCCTGCATTATCGATGGTTACTATGAATATAAATAGATTAAATTCCCCCAGTCAAAAGGCAAAGATTGGCAGGATGGAAAAGCATCACCCAATTATAGGCTATTTGCAAGAGACTCATCTCTAATTCAAAGACATTAATTGGTTGAAAGTGAAAGGATGGAAAAATATATTTACCCTGAGAATAGTAACCAAACAAGAGCTGGGGTAGCTATACTAATATCAAATAAAATTAACTTTAAATAAAAACCTGTTATAGGGAATAAAGAAGGTGACTATATACTGATAAAAGGAGCTGATTCAAAAAGAAGATATTATAAATATGTATGCACCTAATGACAGAGCCCCAAAGTATGTGAAGTAAATCCTGAAAATTTTGAAAGGAGTAATAGACAGTAATACATAAATAGGAGGAGACTTCAGTATGCCACTTTCAATAACGGTAGACCGTCTAGACAGAAAATCTAGACAGAAGACTTGAAATACTAGAAACCAACCCAGACCTAACAAACATATATAGAACACTTCATCTAGCAGCAGCAAAATACATATTCTTCTCTAGTGCACCTGGATCATTCTCACCAAACAAGTCTCAATAAAATTCAAAAACACTGAAATCGTAGATTATCTTCTCTGACTAAAGTGGGGTAAAACCAGAAATCAGTAACAGAGGGTGACCTGGAAAATTTATAAATATGTGGAAATTAAACAACTCACTTTTAAATAAGCAGTGAGCCAAAGAAGAAATCACAAAGGAAATTAGGATATCCTTTGAGGCAATTGAGGATGAAAACACAACATACTAAAACTTGTAGGATGCTGCAAAGGCTATTCTGAGAGAGATATTTACAGCTATAAGTGCTTAAGTTAAAATAGAAGAAAGATCTCAAATTAGAAACCAAACCTTGCAACTGAATCAATGAAACCAAAAGTTGGTTCTTTGGAAAGAATGATAAAATTGCCAAGTTTTTAGCTAGATTGGCGGGGGGGGGGGGGAATGAAAGGACACAAATAACTAAAATCAGAAATTAATGGGAGGACATTACTACAACCCCACAGAAATAAAAAAAAGATTATAAGACAATAGTAGAAATAGCTGTGTACTAACAAATTAGATAACTGCATGATGTAATCAAAGTCCTAGAAACACACAAACTGCCTACCCTGTCTCAAAAACAGATCTCAACAGACCAGTAATAAGAGATTGAAATCAGGTATTAAAAACCTGCCAACAGAGAAAATTCGAGGACCACATCACTTCCTGGTGAAACATTCCAAGAAGAATTAATGCAATTCTGCCTCAAACCCATCCCAAAAAACTGAAGAGGAGGGAATACTTCCTTACTTTATGAAGCCAACATCATTTTAATACCTAAGCCAGATAAAGATACCATAAGAACAGAAAATTATAGAACAATATCCCATATGAATGTAGATGCAAAAATCTTTAACAACAGCATACCAAATCAAACAGCACATTAAAAGAATTATACACATGACCAAATGGCATTTATTCTAGGTGTTCAAGGGGAGTTCAACATAAGAAAATCAATTAATGTAATATGCCACATTAAAAGAATGAAGGAAAATAACCGCATGATCATCTCAGTTGATGAAAAGGCATTTGACAAAACCCAGCACCTCTTCATGATAAAAACACTTAGATGAAGGGCATATGTGAAAAACCCATCATTAATATCATACTCATTGGTGAAAGACTGGAAGCTGTCTCTTGAAGATCAGGAACAAGACAAGGATGTCTGCTTTCACCATTGTCATTCAACATTTTGCTGGAAGTTCTAGCGGAGCAGTTAGACAAGAGAAGGAAATAAAAGCCATCCAAATTGGAAAGGTAGAAGTAAAACCCTGCCAATAGCATGATCCTGTATATACAAAATCCTCAAGAATTCACAATAAAAGCTCCTAGAGCTATTAAAGGAATTCAGCAATGTGGCAGGGTACAAAGTCAACACTCAAAAATCAGTAGTGGTTCTATACACTAATAATAAACAATCTGAGGAGGATATCAAGAAAAAAATCCATTTATAATAGCAACTAAAATTATTGATCATCTAGGAATAAGTTTAGCCAAGGATAAAAGACTTGTATGTGGAAAACTACAAATATTGTTAAAGGAAATCAAAGAAGATCTGAAAGTGTGGAAGAACAGTCCATGAAAATGGACTGGAAAACTAGATATTGTTAAGATGTCAGTTCTGCAATTTACAGATTCAGTGTAATCCTAATAAAAATTCCAGCAGCCCCCTTTGCAGAAGTGAAAAAGCCAGTCATCAAATTTATATGGACGGATAGAAGGTCCTGAATAGCCAAAGCCATCTTGAAAAAGACACAGTTGGAGAGCTTACACTTCCTGATTATAAAACTATTACAAAGCCAAATCAAACAGCATGGTACTGGTACAAGAACAGATATATAGACCAATGGAGTTGAATTGAGAGTTCAGAAATAAGCCCTCACATCTATGGCCAATTGCTTTTTTTCTATTATCCTTTTTTAAAAAAAATTTTATTGTGAAGTATAATATATATACAAAGAAAAGAAAGAAAAAGTAATAATTTTTCAAAGTATACTTCAACAGCTAGTTATAAAACAGATTTCAGAGTTTGTTATGGGTTACCATTTCTTTATTTTAGATTTTTCCTTTTAGCTGCTCCAAAATTGCTGGAGGCTAGAAGAAATATCAGTATAGTGATTCAGCAGTCATGCTCATTTATTAAATATTGTTCTCTATTATAACTCCTCCTCCTGCTCTAATCCTTCTCCCAATCTATACGGATCTTCAAGCAATTCCTGTTCTGACGTTTTCATCTTGAGAAAGAGTATAAACAATAAAGGATTGGGGGGGGTGTAATTAGTTGCTCATCTTGGAGAGGTACCTCTGGGTTCCAGGATTTATCTGGCCTGGGAACCCTCTAGAAATTTAAGTCCAGGAAAGCAAACTTAGTGCATGAACTTTTATAGAGCCTCAGTTCGAGCCCTAGGTGTTCTTAAAAGTTAACAGTAGTGATGTTGGTTGGGGTTTAGCAAACCATGGCAATTAGCATTATTTTATTGAAGCTTGCATCAAAGTAGCCTCCAGAATAGTCTCTTAACTATTTGATCTTTCTTGGCCACTGATGCCTTATTTTATTACATTTCTTTTCTCCCTTTTGGTCAGGAAGATGTTGTCAATCTCACGGTGCCTGGGCAGACTCATTCCAGGACTCACGCCCCATGATGTCAGGGAGACTTATACCCCTGGATGTCATCTTCCACAAAGTGGGGAGAGTAATGATATTCTTGCAGAGTTGGGCTTAAAGAGAGAGAGGCCATATCTGAGCAACAAAAGAAGTTTCCTGGAAGCAGCTCTTAGACTTCATTATAAGTAGTCTTAGCTTCTCCCCTGCAGAAATAAGTGATAGTGGTGATGATGATAGCTTCCTAAGTTTTCTCCTAACTCTCAAACTCTTCCTTATTCCATTTTACTACTCATAAATATCAAATTAAACTTCTAAATACATAGCTCTGTTAATGTCGTTCTCCTAATGAAAATATCATTGACTGCTCTTCAGACTTTATTTCCCAGCAGCTGCTTGATACATGAAGGTTATTTAAATTAAAGTAAGTCCAAACCATGATTATTTCTACATTTTCCCCAAATATCAGCTAAACTACATCACTTAGATTTTATTAAATATTTAGGATTTTCTTGATATCTTGCCACTGATCCCTTGACTCTTTTTCCCTGCTTTCTCCGAATCCTATGAGGCAAAGAAATACCATCTGCCTTATAAATCTTCCTAGTCAAACTCAGCCTCAAGCCAGATATTTTCCTTTTCTTTTGAATCTCCACAGATGTTTAGAAATTTTCATAGATTTTATAACATGAATACATTGCGTTTTTTAAATTATTACATGCCTTTTTACTCTCTACTCCCCATTATATGATAAGCTGCCTTTGGACAATGCCATATCACTGCCACCTTACATCTGTATTACCTATCTTCATGTTTCACATATATATAATTATATATTTATATATAATTATATGATTATGTATATATTAAATATAATAATTATATATCATCATATAATTAATAGTGACCAAGGGTGGTCACTATTTTCAATCCCATCTAGAGTCTGACTTTGTAAAAATCATCAATGCTTCCTTTTTCTGTTGCACCACAAGATGGGTTCAGCTGTTATTAGAAGCACTGTAGTGAAGTTAAAGAGTAAGGACACTGAAGCTTGTTCTGACCCTTCTGCTTACGAGCTAACACTGGGCAAGTACCATAACTTCTCCTAACTTAATGTTCTCAGGTATAAAACGGGCATTATAACGGTCTGTTTGGAAGACTAACTAAATTAAGTAAAACACTTACAGTAGTACCAGGTACATAGTAAGCACTCAATTACTACTACTTTTGCTGTTACATACATTATCATCATCAGATTTACATATAAACCAGACTAAATCTTGAGTCTTCATAGCCTTAATATATATGTCTTCTACCTGAGAAATAAGCCTAATGAGACAATCCTAGAAATATCAAAAAAGTTCACATGAGAATAGAAAAGAATAATGTTGGATGTTTAACTTTTGTTTTAAGTAAAACAGAAGGGGAATACTAATATACTCCAATTAATGTAAAAGTATAAACTAACTTTAAACTTTTTAAAATTAAGAAATATGATTTTTAAGCCAAATATTTTTTGCATCTGAAAGTAAAATATTTCAGGGAGCATTAGAAGTCGGTCTCTAATTTCATAAGATTAGAGTTAAAACATGGGTAAAGAAAATTATAAATAAGCTTATTAAGTTCAGATCTCTTGGTAATAGAATAAACAACTTCTTAAAATTATAATGAAAGAGTAGAAAACAGCACCTAAAATACTCCCTGAATAGTTAAGTGAATGGGAAATATTTTCATTCATTCAACAAATATTTGAGCAATTACTTAGTGCCATATATGGTTTTAAATGTTGAAGATACAGAAATGGACAAAAATCAGACAAATCCTACCCTCATGGGGTTTGCATTCTAGTTTTTGGAGATAGATATAAAAGTATATAATATGGGGCGGGCCACGGTGGCTCAGCAGGCAAGAATGCTTGCTTGCCATGCCAGAGGACCCGGGTTCGTTTCCCGGTGCCTGCCCACGTAAAAAAAAAAAAAAAAAGAGTATAATATGTCAGGAGGTAAAAAGGTCAGTGTAAAAAAATGAAACAAGGAAGGAGACTAGAGAGTTGATAGTGGGGATGGAGATTGCAATTCTAAAGAAGATAATCAGAAAAGGCTTCACTACTTAGATAACATTGTAGCAGAGATTCAAAGGAAATGAAGGAGTGAGCCATGTGAATATCTGGATGAAGAACATTCCAGGCAGAAGAAGCCCTAAGTGAAAAAGTTCTGAAATGGGAGTATACCTGGCATGTACAGGAACCAGGAGTCTATTGTGGCTGGTGATAGCGGAATAAGAGGGTGAGTAGTAGGACATGAAATTGAAAAGATATTAGATGTGTACAGGTGCGAGATCATGTAGGGCTTTATAGTCCATTATAAGGACTTTGGCTTTCAATCTGACTGAGATAAGGAGCCACTGGAGAGTTTTTAGTAAAAGCATTGTGATCTAGCAACACAACAGAAAAAGATATAGAATGTTAATATAGAGAAAAAAAATAAAAGTAATAATAGTAAAAAAAAAAAGGCATTGTGATCTAATTTATGTTTTAAAAATATCACTCTGATGGCTCTGTGTAGAATTAATTGTAAGTAAATCATTGCAGTAACCAGAAATTGTTGCAATAATCCCAGCAAAAGCTAATGGTAGCTTGGACCAGGGTGGCAGCAGTGGAGGCTCAGCAAGAAGAGAGAGAGGCCATATCTGAGCAACAAAAGAAGTTTCCTGGAAGCAGCTCTTAGGCTGCTGAGATCCTGAATCTATTTATCAAATAGACCCAAAGTGTTTGCTGGGGCAATATAGGATATATATAGTAGGTAGCAACACAGAGTCTGTAGCCAAGCTGCCTGGGTGCAAACATTGGCTCTACCAATTTTTTTTTTTTAGAAACATTGAAGGTTTTCAGAAAAAATCATACACAAAATGCAAAATTCCCTGTGTTAGTTTTCTAAAGCTGCTGAAATGCAACATTCCTGAAATGGAACAGCTTTTAAAGGGGAAACTTAACATTTACAAGTTTACAATTGTAAGTCCATGAAAATGTCCAAATTAAGGCACCAACAAGAGGTTACCTTCATTCAAGAAAGGCTGGATGATGTCTGGAACGCCTCTGTCAGCTGCGAAGGCACATGTGTGGTGTCTGCTGGCCCTTGTTCCAGTTCCGTTGCTACCAGTGTCTGATGCCAGTGGTTTCCTCTAGAGGCATCTGTGGGCCTTCACTTAGCTTTTCTGGGACATAGCTCTGGGTTCTGACTTGCTTAGCATCTCAAGGGAAGGCACATGGTGATATTTATTAGGCTCTGCCCAAATCTAGGCACCTGCTCTCTCTGATGGCACTCCAAGCATCCCCAAACATCCATGTCTCCGTCAGCTGAGACAACGGTTCTCCAAGCATCTGTATCTCAGGTTTCTTCATAACATTTCCCTTTTTAAGGGACTCCAGTAAACTAATCAAGACCTACCCTGAATTGGTGGAGTCATATCTCCATCTAACCAAAAGGCCACACCTCAATTGGGCATGCCATGTCTTCATGGAGAAATCTCATCAAAAGGTCATACAGCTGGAAGCATCACATTTCTGTGGAGATAATCTAATCCACAGTATTGAATCAGGAATAAAGGACATGGCTTTTCTGGGGTACATGACACTTTCAAACCAGCACATTCCCATATACTGCCTGTTCTACTTTGCAAGCTGCCAGAATGTGATATATCAGAAACAGGATAGCTTTAAAAATGGAAATTTATTAAGTTGCAAGTTTACGTGTTCTAAGGCCGTGAAAATATCCATATTAAAGCAAGGCTATAGAAATGTCCAATCTAAGGCATCCAGGGAAAGATACCTTAGTTCAAGAAGGACGATGATGTTCAGGGTTTCTCTCAACTGGAAAGGCACATATTGAACATGGTTGCATTTGCTAGCTTTCTCTCCAGGCTTCTTGTTTCATGAAGCTCCTCCAGGGGTGTTTTTCTTATCTCCAAAGGTCTCTGGCTACATGGACTCTCATGGCTCTAAAGCTTTTTCCAAAATGGTTCCCTCTTAAAGAGCTCCAGTAAGCAACCCCATCTTGAATGGGTGGAGACACAACTCCATGGAAACCATCTAATCAAAAGTTACCACCTGCAGTTGGGTGGGTCACATCTCCATGGGAACAATCAAAAAGCTCCCCCCAGCAAAATTGAATGAGGATTAAAGGACATGGCTTTTGGGGGCTGCACAACCCTATCAGTACACCACCCTATTAACACCATGCATTGGTGTCTACCATTTCTTTACTTTGTGATCTTGGACACCTTACTTAAATTCTCTATGCCTTGGTTTTCTTGACTATAAAATAAAGATAATAATACCCATCTCATAGTGTCATTATAATAATTAAACAAGTTACTAAATATATAAGGGGTTTAACACAGTACCTGGCACCATAGTGGGTACTATACTATATGTACCTATTATGATTATTAATGTTATTAATTAGATATGGTATGTGAGATGAAGAAGGAATCAAATATGACTCCAAGGCTTTGGATCTGAGCAAGTGGAAATGTTAAGTAACCATTAGCTGAGCAGGTTTGGGCGCTATCTTGAAGTTAGTTTTGTACATTTTTAAATCAAAATGGCTATTAGACATCCAAATAGAGATACTAAGTAGGTAGTTGGATATAAAAAGTATAGAGTTAGGGGAAGTATGGGCTAGAGATACACATTTGACAGTCACCAGGAAATAAGTGATACTTAAAAGCGAGAAGAATAATTAAGCCCTAACATGGGATTCGAGATAAATAGTTTGGGCAGCCCCTCTGTGGAGCTTCGGCTCTTCACAAGCTAAGTAAGTCATCATGCCCAGATTATCCAGAGAAAACCAGATTATCACTGATCCCATAGAGCTTTTCAAATTCTTTCATTGTTTCAGAGTTTTGTTTGAACAAATATTGCTTGAAACAAATAGGGCTAAACTCAGGGTTAGAAATATTTTGTCTTAATGAGAATTGCCTCATCAAAGTATTTATAGCAGGAGTTAATGTATAAAGGGGAATTTGTCAGTGGCAGTCTTACAGTCAAATTGTTTAATCTGCACATGGATTTTTATATATTTTTAAATCCTCAACAGTAGAAACATGTTTCTGTTTCACTTTCTCTTTTTGTTAATTAGTGCATGCTCAAAAGAAATAGAAACTAATTTTAGCTAACTAACATTAGCCCACATTAACAGATCTGTGTTCTTCAGACAAATTATGTATTTCATTTTTAAGTTCTCTGAGAATGCTTTTTGGATAATCCGCAGCTTGAGTCGCTATTCCTTTGTAACAGAAGTTAGAATCTTAAAATTAGAAGGAAACTTACATCATCTATTCTCACTGTCCATCCAAAAATATCCTTCTGTGACCTTCTTAACAGGTGGCATGCAATCTCTGCTTGAATTCTTCGGTGGCACACATGAACTGAGATTTGAAACTCCCTAAATAAGTCAAATAATGCATCTCTTCTTCAGTAGATGTCACTTTTTTTTTTCTTCTAGTTATCAAGGAATGATCTTTCTGTTGCTTATCTGTAAATGAATTTTCTTAACTGGATGACCTCTTAGATTCCCTCCTAGTTCAAGGAGTCTGTGCTTATAAAAGTGACACTTAACCATAACAAAGCAGCATTGTTATTGTCTGCTTATACAAACATTAGTAGATTTGCCAGCTCCTTAAGGGTTTTTTTGGTTTTTTGTTTATTTTGCATCACCCTTGTACACAGTGGGCATTTCGTAAAATTTTGTCGAAATGAGAATAAATCACCTGACTAGGCTCATGGATCCATAAGGTCCAAACATCAGGCCCTGAAGTACATCTAGTGGTGGTAATCTTCAATGATTTCTCTTTCACATAAACCAGGAAATCAGCCCTCCTATGACAAAGCAATTCTAAGAGGCAGCTCTGGATTATATAATGGATATTTTACACTTAGATTAGAGCAGATTGGGCTAGATAGGGTGGTACTAAATTGATAATCAGCCCAGTCAGTGGAGTTTTTCATCAGTTGCCTTGGAGGGATAAGTATCATCTGTTGGAAGCTATTTTTCATACAAAAATTCTGGAGTAATGTAGGTTCAAGAGCTACGTGGCATATGAGATCTAGAAAGATTATATGCAAAGATGTTAGGGAACATTGACATTAAGCATTTACTCTGGGTATCTTCTTTGTACAAGGCATTGTTTCTTCTACAAAGAATGTGACATGATCTCTGCCTCAGGAACTTGAGTCAATGGAGACAAGACACTCAATCACTTAATTATATATGATATAATATTATAAAAGAAAAGTAATAGAGGTATGTATAGTTATTGAAATATAAAGGAAGGGCCGTTAACCAGCCCAAGGGAGAGAGGTAGTCAGGAAAGATTTCCAGAAGAGGTTACATCTGAACTGAGTCTTGAAGGATGAACATTGGAGTTACAGTTAGCCAGGAAAAGGAAGAAAAGCCAAGTAAACTATATGAACAGAAGCATAGAGGTGTGAAATCAGCATGCCCTGTCAGAAGAACCAAATTACAGTGTGAGCCTAAGCATAAATGGTTTTAAATTTGAGTTTTCTGTTATTCCCAATTCGTCCCTAATAGAGTTGTTTGCTGATTTTTGCTGTGGCACATAGTAGGCAAGGCTAGTAAATAAACCATTCCAGAATTCACACCTCAACAAGCATGTCCTCTATTCATTGTCACATATGCAGTGTCATCTATGAAATATTTGTAAACTTTGTTCTTTGTGGTAGATGGATATGAAAATAAAACTGGTGGGATAACTAAAAACAGACAGGGGTCTTAAAAAATGTGGTTCTTAGTTGAAAAAGGAAACGAGATAAACTAGATTACAGCATCAAGACATTGTCATGAGCATGATTTGTATGATATCAGTGATTTTCCATACTTTCAAAGATCAAATATTAGAATATCTTTGTGTCTTACCTTTTATTTTTCTAAGCAGATATTCCCTTGGAATACCTATGGAAGACAGGTTTCCAGGAGCCCTGTTTACTTGGCTCTACGATCCCCCCTATGGTGGCCCAGACCTATCTCCATAGATCCTAGGTTGGTTCTATATAATCAAATTTCTGTGTAAAACATGAAAAAGTGATTCCTGAGACTATTAGGAAGCACTGTAGTCAGTACAAAAATTATTATCCAAGCGAGAGAAAAAAGACCAGTCTTATTTTTTAGAAGAAACTTTAATTTTTCCTTGCATTTCAAAAGGAATAATAAAGCACAACAATTTATATTATACCAAAGGAAATTGAGACTTTTTATATAACAGCAGTTAGAATTGTCAAACACAAAATTGTTTACACAAGATCCTATTATTTGCCCCTTGGTTTTTGTCTTGTTTCACCACATTTTTTTATTGTGAAATATAACATATATATACAAAAAAGGTGATAAATTTAAAAGTGCATTTTAACAAGTAGTTTTAGAACAAATCTCAAAATATGTTATGGGTTTACAGTTCTACCATTTCAGGTATTTCCTGCTAGCTGGCTCTAAGATACTGGAAACTGACTAAAAGGGAATATCAATATAATGATTTATTAATCATTATATTTTCTCTGTTACAATTCCACCTTCTCCTTTGATCCTTCTCCCAATATTTGGGCAATAGCCATTCTAACTTCTTCATGTTGAAAAGGGGTGTCAACATTACGGACTAGGGGGATGCAACTGGTTGATGCTCTTGGAGAGAACGGTAACTATGGGTTTCAGTACTTTTCTGGCCTAGGAACCGTCTGTAGATTATAGGTTTCTGAAGAATAAACTTAGTGAGTGAAACTTTTATAAGATTTCTGATAGAGCCCTGGTTTTTTTTTAGGGTTTACAGGAATACTGTTGATTGGGGCTTGGTGCACCATGGCAATTAGCAATATCTAGCTGAAGCTTGCATATGAGTAACCTCCACAATTGCCTCTCCACTCTACTGAAATCTCTTAACCGCTAATACCTTATTTTGTTACATTTCTGTTTCCCCTTTTGGTAAGGTGGGCACTGTCGATCCCGCAGTGCTAGGGCCAGGCTCATCCCTGGGAATCATGTCCCACATTGCCAGGGAGACTTACATCCCTGAGCGTCATGTCTCATGGATGTAATGAGACGGGTAATGATTTTACTTTCAGAGTTGACTTGGGCCACATGTGAGCAACAAATGAGGTCCTCTGACTGTAACTCTTAGACAATATTATAGGTAGGCTTAGCTTCTCCATTACAGATATAAGTTTCATAAGAGCAAGCCTCATGATCACTGGCTTGAAGGCCAGGGTTTTTTGGACTGAGGATGAATCTTGATTTCACTCAAAAGTGGAAAGATAGAGAACTTTGAGGAAAAGTTTGCTGGCTGTGGGCTAGTGAAAGTTAGTCCATGCTTTTTTTTTTTCTACTACTCTAACTTGAGATCTTTCCACTCCACAGTGCAGTGCCAGTACAGAAAACTAAATGTCAGTCAGAATAGCATATAAGAGAATTTTTAAGCAAAGTTGTGCTTATAGTGAGAAGGGAGGGCTATGTTGTTTCTACTGTGAGACAGTGGATATCAGTATTTAAAAAAAGTGTACTGGTTAAGATATATATGATTCCTGCACAAGTGCTAACAGACTACAGGATTTCTTTTCTTTTTTGGAAGTGGGGCTGGGGGTGGGGGAGGGTAGGCCGTTGGTAAAGGCTAGCCTCAAGTTGATGGAGACACAATTCAAACCCAGAGCTATTTTACTTAAGGCTACACTCTTTTCCTTTGTGCTTTACTGCCTCAACAAAATCTGACAGAAAAAGAAAAGCTTGTAAGACCAACCAGGGCATCTTCATGTTTGTTGATTAGAAGATAGAACCGTATCCAGTTATTATGGCCAAGATTATGAATCTCTAAGGATTGGAATCTCTCAGTTGGCTTTTTAGGGGGCTCACCAAAATCAAATATTGTGTTCTTTTGTCCACCTTAAATGCATGCAGATTGAACCACACACTCCAATTTTGGTTCATAAATCACAGTCACTATATCTCTGTGATAAACATTTTGGCAGAACGATGGAACTGGGTCTGCAGATGCATTGACATCAATTCGCACAGACCAATGTGCAACCCATTTGTGTAATTGGCCTTGGAAAAAAACCACTTTCAGAACAACCCAAATAGTCAAATCTCTACTTCTTTCAGATTAATTACAAAGACTTCCCTATTCCCCACCCCCTTCTCCTTTTACTCTAATTTGCTTTCTTCTTTTCTCAGAATTGAAGTGGATTATTTACTGTGCAAAACTTAAATTCCCTGAGGGCAGGGATCATGTCACATTCATCTTTGAACCTCAAGAAGCAATGCCTAGCATAGGTAATCAAAATAAATGAGTTCCAACATTTTGGGTCCCATACAAATTAATAACAAATTGATTCTAACCTCAGCATGAGCGAGCAGGACTTGTTTATACGGTGCTCAACCTCTCATAGGAGGATATGATCAGAAAAAGAAAAGCTTCTGGATATGGTCAAAAATGAAATCCTATTGACTTGGTTGCATTGTTGCTGTTATTGTCATCCTGCTTTGTGATAACTGGTGATGGGAGGCACAGTCAGTTCATTTGTAAATGAAAGGTAACAATGCCTGCTATATAGGGTTGTGAGCATTGGAAGATGAGTTAGCCAGGTGCCTATCCACAAGGTCAACTATATAGAAAGGTGACTATTAGTACTTTTGCTGTGGTGTTGTGTTGTGTTGTTCCCATTGGTTCATACTTTCTGCATATCCTTTGTTTATGCTTAAAATGTGAAAGGTTAAAAGGGAACATACTCTGGAATCTTTCACTACTTGAATTTTTTTTTTTTTTTAACGTGGGCAGGCACCGGGAATCAAACCTGGGTCCTCTGGCATGGCAGGCGAGCATTCTTGTCTGCTGAGCCACCATGGCCTGCCCGCTACTTGAATTTTTTATACAGAATCATTTATGTGGTACGAAAAGAATAGCAGGTACTAACAGCTTATTCTATTCTGTGCCTGCTACTCTTCTAAGCACTTTTGTTTATTAACTAATTTTATCCTCATTACAGTCTTCTGAAGTGGGCATTAGTGTTATCCTTATTTTACAGTTGATGAAATAGATACAAAGGTTAAGTAATTTGCCCAAAGTTACACAGCTAGGAAGTAACAAAGTCAGATTTAAACCCAAGCAGTTTGCACCAGGATCCCTGCTTCGTTACTACACTAAATGTAGCCAGCTTTTTCTCATTTGTTCCTTTTTTGTTTATGTTTAAGAAAGATCCTTCTCCTTTTTCCAATACTGCCCCCAAAAGTCTTTAAATTTTGTTTTTCACATTGGGCATTTAGTTGTCTGTCTGGAGTGAGATAGGGATTAATTTGATCTCATTCTATGTGGATAGCCTCATGTACCATCAATGGCTTTTTAAAAAAAGTGAAGCTGGGAGGGCCACGTGGCTCAGTGGCAGAGTTCTCACCTGCCATGCTAGAGACCCGGGTTCGATTCCCGGTGCCTGCCCATGCAAAAAAATAATTAAAATTTAAAAAAAAAAAAGAGAGAGAGAGAGAACTGGAGCCTGCCCATGCCAAAAAAAAAAAAAGAGAGAGAGAGAGAGAGAACCACTTTTCAGTTGAGGCATTCACAGCTGACTGCTAAGTCCTACCCTTCCAGTACCAAGTATTCATGCTATAGACCAAGGACTTCCCCTTTAAGGACTTTTCTCATAGTTCAAAAGATACCAAGAGAATGTAAATCCCCTCTGACTGCAGTCCTGTAATTCAACATATATCTCTTTTCTCCTTCTCCCTCCCCCTTTATCCTTCCACCACCTCTCCTCTCTCCTTTCCTCCCTTTTTCTCACCTACTCTCCTCTGCTACCCTCACACTGTCTTCCTCTCTCCTCCCTCCCCTCTTTCTCCCCCTCCTTTTAAGAGACAGTGCCTGCCAAAATTGAAGGAATTAGTAATGAAGTGATTCATGGTTTTAGGTGTTGAATTACCAACCTGTTGAAGCTGTGTGGGTTAGTTTCTTTGGAGGCCAAGGACATTGAGTTCTGTCAGCTTACTCTTGCAGATGTGTTTATGATTTAAGTGGAGCTATGCATTGGAAGGACATACGTGGCTCCAAAAAGCCCAGGTAGGACAGAAGTAAGATTAAAAAAGTTCTGGCTTGTGTCTTTAATTTCTGTGTAGGAAAATAAAACCATAATCATTTGTAAATAATTATATTGAAAATTTGTGGTTTGGAGTTTTTTGTCTGTTTGTTTTTTTCTTTTTCTTTTTTTCACTTTTAGAAATGTAATCAAATCTTGATTTCTATTCTCTAAGCTGATCTTTTCACCAGTATGATCAATGCTGACCCTGCTGTGGTAATAGTTAAACTTGATTCCCATACCTAATCCCTTCTTCAGTCAACAGACTTCATGTAAATTAATATTCAAGTTGAAATTAAAAAACCTGTGAGAGAACTAGAGCATACATAAGTAACCTTGTAATCTTGAATCTAGTGGTGTTCATCATATTTGCTTTCTTTTTATGCTGTTGTGGATTTTGAGCTATTAAACATAAATATACAATTAGGGTCATATTATATATGTAGTAAGAATACCAACTGTTGGATTTGCTTTGTAAAATAGCACACACCTTAGACTTTACTTATGTATTTAATAATTCTTAATTCCTTTCCTGTCTGAGCTGGACTCAGGCTTTAACTTGGATTTAAATCCCAGTCCTGCCACTTACCAGTCCTGTGAAGTTGAGCAAATTACTTAACCCTGTTTCCTTGTGTGTAAAATAAATAATAAAATAATTTTTATAGGGCTGTTGTGAGAACTAAAGGATAACATGTACAGTGCATGTCACGTGGTAGATTCTCAGATGTTCTTTTCCCACACACCACCACTCACTGCCTTTACGCCCCTTTCCCTGAGGGGAAAAAAGTAGAGAGGTATAGGGAGGAAGTACTTTGGGATCTCAAGTTCTACATTGGATCTGAACTCCCATACAGAAAGAAAATCAAACAGTAGGAGCCTTGCAAAAACCTAAAAGGCTTGAGGCAGGATTTTAGGAGCTCCTGATGCAACTCTTGACAACTTGGTTATCTGGAACTTTGGCTTTTCTTCCTTTCTGCTGCCTTCCCTCTGGCCATTTCACTGCTTGTTAACATGCACCAAAATATGAGCAAGGCAGGAGCAAGAAATTATACCAAAGTTATTATATTGTGCCAGTCCTTAACCATTGTGGATAGCCTGGATTTTAAAAAATTATTTTTTATTTATTTTGCCATTTATTTCAATATTAAATTATCTTTTGATTCTATTTAAATATAGTGTTTTTTTCTCATTTGTTCATCCAGAAAGACAATTAGTAATATTGTTTTTATTCACATCACTGATAATATTAAATCCATTAATGAACTGAAGTGATTTTTAGAGCTTAGAGAGCAGCATAATTCATATTTATTGGACAAATTGAGGTGATAAGTCCAAAATAAAAAAGATAGGACAACCCTAGGCTAAGTCAATTATCAGCATTTTATGAATATTTCCTATTTGATATATTACCATTGTCATGAAGTATACAATTCTTTTGAGCATAGTGCTACTGGGGATGACAGATTGGGGATGGGGCCAAAGAAAAATATATGATCTTAATCTCTAGGGTGGTAAACTTATAACTTGACACTCCTATTGGGAATTATTATAGCACTATGATGGTTATTTTATTATTCACTTTTGTTACTGCTCAACAGAGAGTGGTAAAGCCTTTTTTCCCCATCCCTACTGAAGTGATCCACATTCAGGGCTATCTCTTTTTATTTTGGGACTTCTGACTTTAGGAACCCTGACCTCTTACCAGCTTTGCTTAAGCTTTTCAGTATGGTAGCTTAAGCTTTCAAACTTCAACAACTTGGCTTTTTCTTCAGCTGCTTTGAAAGTTCCTTGTCTGTACAATCGAAAGGATAGTGTTTGTGCTGTTGCCTCGTAAAACCTTTTACTGGCTAGAACTCAGAAAATTTGAGCTCCAAATGGCCTGAAATTGGTCGTCAACTTGTTTACTTATTTATCTCTTATTGACCTTGCTCATGAGTATTCAAGTTATCTTGCCTGAGTTTATCACAGTTTCTTGTGATTTGGGATTTTTCTTTCTTACCTCTCAAAAGTATACCACATTCATCCTTGTCACTTTCAGTGGGAGCATTCTTACCCTCCACCTGTCTCCAGGTACAATTAGATGTCCTTGTTAGAAAAGAGAGAATGATCCCATCAGCCTTGACATAATTTGGGGAAAAAAGACACTGTAATTAAAATTGTGTTTTTATATCTCACCGTGGAGATACCTATCCTTGCCAACATTTTAAGATGACTATAATCTGAGAGTACAGATCAGAATTACAATGATCTCTCAGTATCTAACTGGTTTGCAGATAATTAATTTGAAATTGGGATGTACCTTGTTTTACATAGATGTGTAAAGAATGTTTGTGGACTAATTCATGTTTAAAACCCAATAGGAGCTTCATTATTTAAAGGAATATTGTGATGAATCTTCTAGTAAAGAAGGAGTACCTCTAGTTTACTTCCTGTGCAAATCTTTTATAGAGATATGTTTTGCCTAAAGCAGTATACTTGTATGTGGAAGATAGGGATTATACAGGAAGAAGGAATCTTTGTGCTGAGATGTGAGAATAGACAAGTTTTCAGTACATCTTGACCCGTTGAATCAGAATTATCCTCTTGGTATCCTTCTAATATCTCCCTTTGCTTTTATACTAGATCGAGCGGTTGGAAGTAAGCAGCCTTGCCCACACTTCCAGTGCAGTGGCCTCTAGCACCGATGGCAGCATCCACACAGACTCTGTGGATGGAACACCAGACCCTCAGCGTACAAAGGCTGCTATCGCTCACCTGCAGCAGAAGATCCTGAAGCTCACAGAACAGATCAAGATTGCGCAAACAGCTCGGGATGACAACGTTGCTGAGTATTTAAAGCTTGCCAATAGTGCAGACAAGCAGCAGGCAGCCCGCATCAAACAGGTCTTTGAGAAGAAAAACCAGAAATCCTCCCAAACCATCCTTCAGCTACAAAAGAAGCTTGAGCACTACCACCGGAAGCTTCGGGAGGTAGAACAGAATGGGATCCCGCGACAGCCAAAGGATGTCTTCAGGGACATGCACCAAGGTCTGAAGGATGTAGGAGCAAAGGTGACTGGCTTCAGTGAGGGTGTGGTAGACAGCGTCAAGGGTGGACTCTCCAGTTTCTCCCAGGCTACCCATTCAGCAGCAGGGGCTGTAGTCTCAAAGCCCAGAGAGATCGCCTCATTGATTCGGAATAAATTTGGCAGTGCAGACAACATCTCTAATCTGAAAGATTCTTTAGAGGAAGGTCAGGTGGAGGATGGGGGGAAGACTTTGGGGGTGATTTCAAACTTTCAATCGAGCCCAAAATATGGTAGTGAGGAAGATTGTTCTAGTGCCACATCAGGCTCAGTGGGAGCCAATAGCACGACTGGGGGCATTGCTGTAGGAGCATCCAGCTCCAAAACAAACACCCTGGACATGCAGAGCTCAGGATTTGATGCACTACTACATGAGATCCAGGAGATCCGAGAAACGCAGGCCAGACTAGAGGAATCCTTTGAGACCCTCAAGGAACATTATCAGAGGGATTATTCCTTAATTATGCAAACACTACAGGAGGAGCGCTATAGGTAAGTTATATGGAATTAAAATCCTGAATTATTTATGTTTGGGGTTCTCTCCCTTTGAATATGGGAGAATGGCTTTAAAAGTTATTTATAGTGTCTTTCTCTGGAGTGCCTAGAATACTTTAGAGACATCATATTATATATGCATGAGTTCCCATTTCATAGAGAGCAAAACAGAGGCTCAGCAAAAATAAACCACTCCCGAGATCAAACATTTTTGTCAGGGAATGAAGCAGTACTATAGTTCTCCAGTTTAAAACTTCAAAATGAAGTCCCATCTTCTTAAACCATTCCACCTATTATTTATAATTACAGAACTACAAACATTGCAGCCTGTAGCTATAGTACATTGAAGTCAGAAGATATTTATTCCTCTGAACTCTGTAGAAATAAAAACCCAGCTAAAATGTAATGATCTCTGTAGATAATTGGTTCTACACGCACTTTATCTGGGCACTTCATGAAGAAAGAGCAGACTAGAAATAAATTCAGATAAGCATGTCTGTTACTTTTATTATGAATTGACTAGTGTTTAAATGGGAGTGGACTTAAACATGTGATATTTCTTTAGCAGTTAAAGAATTCTCAGAGGCCTAAATTCTTTGAGTCATAATCTATTGCTAAAGGTAGATACTGGTCTGGTTTTTGTGTTTCATTATTACCCAACATATTCATAATGGACCATTCTTAGCTGTTCTCCAAATGGCTGTCCTTTCCAACTTTGTTTTCTTTACATGCAGAGAGAAATATTTCCCATGAAATACTCATTCAAATCCAAACTTTGTCAGCTAGAGACAGGCCTCCTCACTAATGAAGATTAAGGATCAGTCATATGGGAGCCACAGGTCCAGCTAGACTTTGGAGTAACCTACATTCTGTTACTTTCCCAACTACTTACTAGAGAGAAGCCTAGTTCTGTTCAGGATTTAACAATCTCTCAGGGTGGGTCCTTTTTACCTCAAATACATTTTTTATGAGATGATCTCAGAACTTTTATGAGAAATAAATTGTTCATGTATATTTTAGCTCTGAGAGAAGTTACAGCAGCAAGTTATATCATTTCTTCACACTTCCCACCTTCTTTAGTAATAACCTAAAATTTCAAGAAAGGAAAAAAGAGAAAAGAGTGTGGGAGAGAGAAATAAAGATGTGAGTGAAAATATATTACTATTTTCATTATTTTATACATTCTTTAACATATTAACAAAATGAATTAATGGACTCAAAACCGAATTTAATGAACTCAAAAAATGAAACACCTGGTCCTTTGTACCATACTATAAACCTAGCGTTTTATAGTATGGTACAAAGTTCAAATTTTCTACTACTGACCTAGATAACCAAGCAAATTTCTTAACCTCTCAAGTCTCTGTTTCCTCATTTCTAAGACAGGAATAAAAGTAGTCCTTTATAAAGTTATCCTGACAATTGAATGAAATTTAGGTAAAGCACATAACTAGGTGCCTGGCCCTGTAAATGCCCAATTGGTATTAGGCAGCAGCTGCCAGTACTGCTGCTATTACTGTCCCTCTGAGCATGGAGACCTAGGCTTTCCACAATCAGTTGCTCAAAAACAACTGTCTGCTTTGACCCCTTTATTTTGAATACATATCAAAACATTCCAGTTTTTAAATTTCTCCAGAGCTTAAAATTCACATAAAACGTAATATGTCTTCAAGTCACATGTAGGCCAGTTTGAGAAAATCAGAGAGAACAAATCTCCCAAGGCCCATGTTTGTATGTATCCATTTAAAATAAGTCAGAAGACAGAACTTCAGTTATCACCTCATGAGAAGTATCAAGTTCAAGCCACTTATGAGCTAATGAGAAGTGCATTTCTTTCATTACACTTTGCATTCTCTGCAGTAGGTAAATGGCTACTTTTATGGAATGAAGAGAGAGTAGAAAAAACTTTAGAAAGAAAGGTGAGGGGTGGGTCCTAATATAATATATAATCTCACCTGTTTTGTTATCCCACACCAGCTTTAGAATAATCGTTTTTTAAAAAAGAAAGCCTTTTTTTCCGAAAAATGAAGTGGAAAAGCCACAACTCAATTCTTTTATTGCACCAATAATTCCTTGTATAAAGCAGTTAAACTTTAAAGATTTCTCCTCCGTTATGTATGTCTTTACATAGTAAATATAGTATTTATTTTACTTTGTTGGTCTTTGAACTATTTCACATAAGTGAAACTTTTTCCACAAATTGAAGCCTATTCTTTTAAGCAGCAAAATTTTTCATATTTTGGGAGAATTTCTCTGCCTTCTTTTAACAGAGTATCCTGAACCTCACATGCTTGGAAGTAGCTTGAATCCTTATTATGAACTGTAGGCTCCTGGCTTAGAGTAGTACCCTCAGATTAGCGCTGTGTAAGGTTATGTGCCTCTACAATAAATGCTCCCAGACAGCTTGCATTTTTTTTTCTTTTGTCTGCTTTTTATAGTTACTTCTCTCTGTCTCTCTCTCTGTCTCTCTCTCTCTCACTCTCAGTTCTTTTCCATATCTCCTCCATGTTTTTATAGCAGCTCTTTACTCATTTTTATTATTACTCTGTTATAGGCTTGGCTTTTTTGTCTAGGAAGGAAGTAGATTAGTGATAGACTCAAGGGACTCTTCCGTGACCAAAGATCCAGTTAATGTGTATGTGGCTGCCCTATATACATTTTTTGCTTATTTTTCTATGCTTTAGATTATTTTACCAGTCTCTTGAGTTGACAAGAGGAAGGCCATGCACAGTGTAATTGCTTATTATTGATGATGATGATGGTGGTGGTAGTGGTGGTGATGACACTACTACTAAAAGCTTCACTAAACTACTTTGTGCATAATATTAAGTTCTTTACAGATGTTATCTCTAATCCTAGCAGTAACTCTGCAGGTGGATTGTGTTATCCCGTTTTTATAAATAAGGAAATTGAGGCCTAGTGGTTATTTAAGTTTGCCAAAGATGGTCACTCAGTATGTGGTAAAACTTGGGGGGGATTTAAACCCCAGTTTTGACTCCAAAGCCAGTGTTCTTTTTCTACCAGGGCAGCTTTTTTTTCAGGCTCAATCCTGAAATCTATACAATTAAAAGGCAAGTCTAGCTCTAAGAAGCATTAACTGACTTAGCAATGGGTATTGGACCTTTCCTAGGTCAAAATGTGCATTCTGCTAAAACTTGAATCAATATTTTTAACTTATTTTATAAATACACAAGTTCTGAAAAGTTTTCTCATGCTGGTACAACAGTACAGGTAATAGTTGAAACCTACCTAAGGAGAGCCTCCTTTCCCCTTACCATTACTTCTACTTTTCAAAGTCCCTTCTGAAGAATGTCACTCCATATGCTTCCTGTTGCTCTGTACCCCAGTGAGTAGCAGCAGGTCATGATGTTTGCTTGTTTTGGAATAATCAGAAGCACTCCAAAGCCTAAGGAGTACAATTTCACTCACTCTTCACCAATATAATTGTAAAGAAACTGTATTTCTTCAGCACCCACATGCACAGTGCTCTTGGTTTTTTGCTAGTCCAGAAAACATTGTAGCCGAGCTTGAATCTTAGCTCCACCTCAACCTTTGACAAGTAACTAGGTGTCTAGTTTTTGAGCTTTGCCTTAGCTCTCAGATATGAGTGAGAGCATATTTTGGGGAGGTAGGAGACAAAGTTTAGAAGTTTTTTACAGTAATGGGATCTGTGCTGACTTCAGATTCTTCTTATTCTTAAAAAAGAAAGCCTTTTTTCCCAATTAGTGAAGTGGAATAGCCACAACTCAATTCTTTTATTGCACCAATAATTCCTTGTATAAAACAGTTACACTTGAAAGATTTCCCCCGTTATGTATGTTTTTACACAGTAAATATAGTATTTATCTTACTTTGTTGGTCTTTGATCCCATTTGAAGTGTTATTGCAGGTTAATGGCAACTGGGTCCACTTAGTATTTCAAACGTAGAAGGGGCCCCTAGATATCTTTCTTGTTTAATCTCATTTCCATATGTGTACACTGAAACCCAGAAAGATAAAGTAATTTTTTCCAGGTCACACAGTAGAATAGTTTAATATATATTTAATTTGCTGCTAAAAACTGAGGACCACTTATTTTCCTATAGCTGATAAAATGTATCAGTGAGCTACCACTGGAAAAAGTTAACCTCTGGCAACATAAATTGAAAACAGAACTAGGAAAAAATTCATCAATTACTATACAGATTATTTTTGTTATTTTTCCCTTAAGGAATCTGGTGGGGAATCCTGTTCAGCTACTACCTGTATAAAGCAATGTTTTATAGTATAGGGCAGGCTAAAGCCCCTTCTAGAGTTGATAAACACTAATGCTATTTTGAAAGCTTCTGTTTTAAGGGGATTACTGTCCATTTGAAATCAGCTTCTGAGAATGTTTGTACTAAGCTCGAGGATATTTTAAATTGCACTGAGTCATAAGAGCCAAAATACAGAAGGAGAAGGTCACCATTAGCAGTAATCACATGCAGTAGAACAGCCAGTAACAAGAACAACCCAATTATGCATAGGCTGCTGGAGTTCTAACTAAACAAATAGTTGTTTAAATATAATTTTTAATTTTGCTGTCTATCAGTGGCCATAAAGCAGATTATCAAATATAGCTATTTTAGTCCCTTTTTCAGAAGGCCTGTCTTCTGAAAGTCTCTAGAGGATATACAGCTAGGTTTGGACAATAAATTTGAAGTAAAGACTGAGAATATTGGATCAAATTAGTCTATCATCTATAATAGAAAGTCCATGAAGGAGATACTCTTATGAAGGATAAAACCTTCCATAAGAGAGATTGGCAGGTGAGCACTTCTCAATGTAGTCATAAAAGAGGTCATGTTAGGAAGGAGAGAGAGAAAGAAGAGATGAAATTGGAGTTGTACAAGCCTGAATTTGCTTGCCAGTTCTGACACTGGTTAACTGTGAAGCCTTGAATTACATCGCTCATCTGAGCCTAAGGTCTTCCTGTATAAAAATAAAGTAATGACAACTGTTGTACAGGGTTGTTGAGATTATTAAGTGAGATGATGTATGTGAAAGCACCCAATTTGGTGATTGGTTTAGAGTAGAAGTTCAGTAAATGCTACCTCCTTCTTTATTTTTTCATCAAATAGGAAGAGGATACTTTACCCAAGGGGGAATCCAAGGGTCTGGGATGTGCCAGGATGTTAGAACCCATGTTACCAGCCTCTAAATTTCCAAGAAAGCTCTTCTAGGCTTTATTTGTTCCCTGTATGCTTTAATGTGTGCTGTTTCTTGTCTTTAAAATAATGCACTGCCTACCCTGCAAGTTTTGAGGGATGATTCTGTGTTTTTTCCTTTTCCAGTGAGGCTAGTTCGCTATTCCCTAACTTTTTTTCAGGCTTCAGCACAAATGAGGTAACAAAAGATAAGAATAAAATACACTTTCCCCAGTTCAGCAAGGAATCCATTCAAGCTCCCACCACACGTCATGTTCCCTACCCCAATTAGTTCATTCTGGTCAGACACTGGCAGAAGCTACCCCAGGTCCCCAGTACACACTTGGGAAATGGTACTGTAATCTGCTGCCATAATTGCCCTTTAAGCATCAACTCTGGACCTAGTTCTTCCTATTTTTCTCACTACCTGTTCTACAAGTTTATTCAACTATGTTGTCCTAATGACCTATTGCCCAAATAGGGAAGTGCCATTGGCTTTTAGAGATTATTCTAAACTTTTGAGCCACAGCCAAAGAGTGATGCATCTGATGAAGAGGTCCCAGCCTGTGTAATTGCCCAGTTTCTCATTCATCAGGAATTTGACCCAGAAGAGCCCCTGACTTATCTTTGATCCAGGAAGTGACTACTGTGTTGACTAACCCAGTGACTGAAACACTTTACCAAGATCAGTATTCATTTAGGGATTGTTCATCTACAGTAAAATCTGGATGTGTTTAATACTTTGTAGATTAAGCAGGTTTTGCTTCTAGTGGGTGAAGAATTTCACCTACATTTCAGTTCACCAAGGAAATTTTGTCATGCTGTGTTAATTGGATTTTGCAAAAGCTTCAAGGTTTATGGCTTTCTCAGTTTCCTTCCTGATGTTTCTTGCAAATTGGAGGTGTTTACTTTCATAACCCAAACACAGCTGTTTGTGTGAATGTAATAGGATTTCAGCTATACAATAAAAGCTGCAACTTTTCTGTTCTTTCAGAAAATCATCATTCTCCAGGTAATTCTCATGACTTGAAAAAGGAAACAGTTGCTGGTAGTTATTAGTTGATGAATTAATGGGGCTGTTTCAACTGGATCCATTATGAATCTTGCTTATTAGGGTACTTTCAAGTTCTGCAGTTTTGTATCACCTTGCCAAGTCTCCTAACCTGTTTGTCTGTTTCATCTCCCTGAAAATGGAGCTCATTCTACTTACCCAAATGCTATTTTGCTACTTATCTACTTGCTAATAAAGTATTATCTCTGGAGACAATAGATAAATGTCCTTGCTTGGGTAGACTCTCAGTTTGAGATCTTGCTTTTAATTTTCAATGTGACCAACCAGTAAATTGCTCAATCTCTGAGGGACTTTATTTTTCACAAGGACATAGTGAAGATTAGTAGTTTCTATTCAACTCTTCCTGGAGATTTGCAAATATCAGATGAAATTTATTTGAGACACCTTCCCTCACACGAATACAAAAAAACATGTCATAAAAGGAAAGGTAGTTTTGTTACCAGACAAAGGCCATGTATTCTTTTGTCCAGTGGGCTCAATAACCAGTTCCTGAGACACCAGGGTTTCAAAGAGAGAAAGAATTTATTACTATGTACGTAGTAGGAGAGCAGATGGCCTAGTGGCCCAAAATCTCTCCCCAAACTACAGTAGTTCGGGTAGTTTTATTAGAGAAAAGGATGGGTAGGATTTAGGATAATGAGTACAGGGGCCACAGATGATGTGATTAAAGGTGATCTAATTACTGAGCATAATCAGATAGATTACATGCTTAGTTACAGAACAGGTGTAAGAAGATGGTGGAGAGTATAGGTGATTTATAGGTGTAAGTCTAAGCTACTGTATATGTCCAGCGGGCCCACTTTGCTTAGGTCCAGTCTCCATCATCAAGATAACTTTGGACTCGAGGTGGGTTAGTTCAGGGCAGACCCAAGACTCTTCATTAACAAACATTAGGGGCTACCTTTAGTAATTACAAGACTCTAAAGTTGAAAAACAGGGTATAAAAACTGGATACCAAGGTACAAATGAAGGTTAATCACAAGGTTTTTACAATCACAGAGGCAGAAGATAAGGGCTATACAATTATTATCAGAAATCAAGGCAGCTGAATTACAATTTAAAGATTTCAGAAATTTCCCTCTGTCTACTCCAGCATAACAGAAAGCAAAAAGGAATATCTATATAATGATTCAGTAATAAAAGTCATCCCTTAAATCGTGATTTTTCGATTACAGTTTCATCAATTTAAATGAAAGCTTGGGACAGGCCAGAGAATGGAGCTAGTTGAATTTTCTGGTGAACATGCCAGGGAAGTGGCAGGAGCCTGTATGTATGCTTGTGCTGGCCCTCCTGCTGAGAAACTAAGAAGGCAGAGAGAGGCTTATGAAGAAGAGAGCATTGCACAGTAAGCCCATATGTATAATGTCATTGGGAAAAACACCATGAATATACTGGAAAACAAGTGAAAATTCCAGAACATATAATATCCAAATTGAAAGAAGGTAAATGAATTATTCTTAGTATAGGAAAGATAATATATAGATGGAAATTATTTAATTGAAACATCCAACTCCAAGATGTTTTCCCTCTTTTGTTTATTTCTTGTAGTAGCGTATTACCCATCCCAGTAAGGAGTTTTCTAGATATTATGGATTTATGCATGTTATAACTAATAAAATATCATTATTATATGTAGAATAGAAAATATGATTAAACAAAGTCTAGGCTTTTGAAATGTTTTATTCATATCTAAGGTTAAACTTTTATTTCTTTTCTTTATATTACTATAAATGAGTGGGATTATAATGTTTGCCATTTTCTCTACATAGGAAACAAAGAAAATTTGAATTTCACTTTGACCAAGGAAGGCTTGGCAGCATTAAACAGAAGACAAATTAGAATATCTGATTAAGAGAAGTATTTTAGCAGGCTAAAACTATTGAGTGGGGTGACAAAAAGTATCTAGAGGGAAAAAAATATTAAATCTTTACCTAATCAGCAGGTTGACATGGGAAAGCTCTAGATCTCCATTTCGTCTCTGTAAATGAGAAGGTGGAAGGAACAGGAGTAGAATTACAGTCAATACATTGACACAAATCCTGTTTGTGTCTAGGCAGCAACCTATAGTATGTTGCCTTCCTTTTTAGGAGAATTTCACGTGTTTGCATGTTCCTGGCAGATTGTGGGTGAAGGAAGGTATGAAGAAGATGGAGAACCACTGACCTAGATGATCTCCACAGCTCTTCTGGCTTTAACAGCCAGTAATTCTAAGTCTAGAGGGAAGATCACAAGGTAGAAGTCATATTATATGACTAAGAGAAGATGTTGTAGAGGTAGAATGAGTAAAAAGATTTGGAAAGAGAAAATGATCTGGGAATGTGAGGATAGATAAAGAAATTGAAGCTTTATCTATCCCCACACAAAAAAATTAGAAGAAAGAAGCAGTAAATAGTGGGGTCACAGGACACTTGAGACCATGTGGCCATTTACAGGCAGTCTCCTTTTGAACCACTTAGCTAGGGATTGTTGGGGAGAACTAGGAGGATCACGAAAGAGAAAAATAAAACCAGATGTCTTGCTGAGCACCTCTTCTGACCCAGGCATTTGACATCTGTCTTCTCATGTAATCTTCACAATTGCCTTTTGGAATAAGTAAAATTTTCCCTATACAAAGAAACCATTACCTACACTGATAGGAAGAATCAAGATTTGAATCCAAGTCTGATTCCGAAACCCGGGCTGAGTAGATACATCAACTGGTAAAAATTGCATAATAAAAAAAGCATCTATAAATGCAGAAGAAGATGTAAAGTAGAAGGAGTGTAAATGGGGAGTTTTTAGATAAAATATTAATAAGTGAACCAAATCAGGTCTGAAAATAGCTTTTAGGACCATTGACATATGGTAAACATAGGCTTATAATAAGGTTCAAGAGTGTCAGGAACCGATTGTATAATGATATAGCTTTTATAATCTGACTGTGTGACTGTGAAAGCCTTGTCTCTGATGCTTCTCTTATCTAAGGTATGGACAGATGAATAAAAAATATGGATAAAGGAATAAACAAATAATGGGGAGGACAAAGGTTAAAATAAATTGAGTAGATGGAAATACTAATGGTCAATGAGAAGGAGAGGTAACGGTTATGGTACATATGACTTTTTTCTTTTTTCTTTTTATTTCTTTTTCTGGAGTGATGCAAATGTTCTAAAAAATGGTCATGGTGATGAATACACAACTATGTGATGATATTGTGAGCCATTGGTGGTACACCATATATGGGATATTTGATAAGATTTATCAAAAATATTTTTTAAAAAGTGTCAGTAACAGGACGGTGCAACAGTGGCTCAGTGGCAGAATTTTCACCAGCCATGCCAAAAAAAAAAATCGACCCATGTTTGATTCTCGGAGCCTGCCCATGCCCAAAACAAAAAAAGTGTCAGGAACAAGTGCTGAGAACTTTTGCCAAAGACTCTGAATCATATATAGTAGTATATAATAATATAATTTCCCCTTTTACAAACAGGTAAAAATCTCAGGGGTAGCCTAAGGTGTTATTGATATATCTTCTTGGCTATTCCCAAGTGAAGTATTAAAAACATACTTTGTACCATAATCTGCCTGCTATACTTGTCACCTGGCAAGTTTCTGGACTGCTGTTCCTCTGTTACTTTATTTCTTTCCCCTTCAATTGATGGATGCTCACAAAAAAAACATAAGGATAAATGAAACATAAGTGTGAAGGCAATTTTGCTTTTCATCTAGAAGTATGTATATGAAACTCCTGAGCTTTAGGCAGAATTACCAAGTAGACTGGTTTATACCTTCATCTCCCAATTACACTTCCTGCTGCAGAGATAGTTCGCTGAAACAGGAAGGCTCTCCTGATCCTTGGTTCTTTTCACCTGACCTCTGTAACATAGAATAAAGTGTTTGTCGACTTCCGGAGAAGATGGCGGCTTAGTAAGATGCGTGGGTCTTAGTTCCTCCCCCAGAACAGCAACTAAAGAAACAGAAACAATACGAAACAGCTCCCAGAGCCACGACAGAGACCAAAAAGACAGCGTACCCCATTCTGGAACAGCTGAACGGGCAGGAAGAATCCACTGCGGTGAGATACCCGAGGGGCGCGCGCTTTCCCAGGCCGGGGCGGCTGGCGACCGGGGTCGCTTCCACACACGTGGCTTCCCAGTCCGACTGGGAACGTTGGATAGCGGGGCCTTCCCGCCATGCTTGGCGTCTCGGGCCAGCTGGGCAATTTGGACCGGTACTCCCCCAAGCCGCGGTGGCCAGCGACCTCCCCTCCACGCGCGGTTTCCCGGGCCGACTGCGAGATTCGGATTGGCAAGTTAAAGGAGCCACAGCATCTTTTACTGGTGGGACCCGCAGACAGACGAGCGCCACGAGCGCCACCTACTGGGCAGGAAAAGAAAAACAGAGCCCAGAGATTTCACAGAAAAACCTATCAACCAGCCGGGTCCCACACCCAGGGAAATCTGATCAAATGCCCAGACACCAGCAGAAAATAATGGATCACACTCGGAAAATTGAAGATATGGCCCAGTCAAAGGAACAAACCAATAGTTCAAAGGAGATACAGGAGCTGAGACAACTAATGCTGAATATACGAACAGAAATGGAAAACCTCTTCAAAAACCAAATCAATAAATTGAGGGAGGACATGAAGAAGACATGGGCTGAACAAAAAGAAGAAATAGAAAATCTGAAAAAACAAATCACAGAACTTATGGGAGTGAAGGACAAAGTAGAAAAGATGGAAAAAACAATGGATACCTACAATGGTAGATTTAAAGAGACAGAAGCTACAATTAGTGAACTGGAGGATGGAACATCTGAATCCCAAAAAGAAACAGAAACTATAGGGAAAAGAATGGAAAAACTTGAGCAGGGGATCAGGGAACTGAATGACAATATGAAGCGCACAAATATACATGTTGTGGGTGTCCCAGAAGGAGAAGAGAAGGGAAAAGGAGGAGAAAAACTAATGGAAGAAATTATCACTGAAAACTTCCCAACTCTTATGAAAGACCTAAAATTACAGATCCAAGAAGCGCAGCGCACCCCAAAGAGAATAGACCCAAATAGGCGTTCTCCAAGACACTTACTAGTTAGAATGTCAGAGGTCAAAGAGAAAGAGAGGATCTTGAAAGCAGCAAGAGAAAAACAATCTGTCACATACAAGGGAAACCCAATAAGACTATGTGTAGATTTCTCAGCAGAAACCATGGAAGCTAGAAGACAGTGGGATGATATATTTAAAATACTAAAAGAGAAAAACTGCCAACCAAGACTCCTATATCCAGCAAAATTGTCCTTCAAAAATGAAGGAGAAATTAAAACTTTTTTTTTATTAATTAACGGAAAAAAAGAAATTAACCCAACATTTAGAAATCATATGATTCTACATATGCAATCAGTAATTCTTAACATTAACACAGATGCATGATCATCGTTTCTTAGTACATTTGCATCGGTTTAGAAGAACTAGCAACACAACCGAAAAAGATATAGAATGTTAGAGAAATTAAAACGTTTATAGACAAAAAGTCACTGAGAGAATTTGTGACCAAGAGACCAGCTCTGCAAGAAATACTAAAGGGAGCACTAGAGTCAGATACGAAAAGACAGAAGAGAGAGGTATGGAGTAAAGTGTAGAAAGAAGGAAAATCAGATATGATATATATAATACAAAAGCCAAAATGGTAGAGGAAAATATTATCCAAACAGTAATAACACTAAAAGTTAATGGACTGAATTCCCCAATCAAAAGACATAGACTGGCAGAATGGATTACGACCCAGCAATACCACTGCTAGGTATCTACTCAAAGGACTTAAGGGCAAAGACACAGATGGACATTTGCACACCAGTGTTTATAGCAGCATTGTTTACAGTTGCAAATAGATGGAGACGGCCAAAGTGTCCGTCGACGGACAAGTGGCTAAGCGAACTGTGGTGTGTACCTACGATGGAATATTATGCAGCTTTAAGACAGACTAAACTTATGAAGCATGTAATAACATGGATGGACCTAGAGAACATTATGCTGAGTGAGTCTAGCCAAAAACTAAAGGACAAATACTGTATGGTCCCACTGATGTGAACCGACATTCGAGAATCAACTTGAAATATATCATTGGTAACAGAGACCAGCAGGAGTTAGAAACAGGGTAAGATAATGGGTAATTGAAGCTGAAGGGATACAGACTGTGCAACAGGACTAGATGCAAAAACTCAAAAGTGGACAGCACAATAATACCTAATTGTAATGTAACTATGTTAAAACACTGAATGAAGCTGCACCTGAACTATAGTTTGTTTGTTTGTTTGTTTGTTTGTTTGTTTGTATCTTTTGTTTTTGTTTTTGTTTTTTTTCCTTTTATATATATATATTTTTTATTATTATTATTTTAATTTTCTTCTCTATATTGACATTCTATATCTTTTTCTGCTGTTTTGCTAGTTCTTTTCCTAAATCGATGCAAATGTACTAGGAAATGATGATCATGCATCTAGGTGATGATACTAAGAATTACTGAGTGCATATGTAGAATGGAATGATTTCTAAATGTTGTGTTAATTTCTTTTCTTTTTTTTAATTAATAAAAAAAAAAAAAGAATAAAGTGTTTGTCACTCTAGCAAGGAAGGTTCCCAGAATTGGGAGCTAGAGGGTATTTCCCAGCACTAGTTTGTGAGTACTGACTTGGCTTTACCATTATCTGCCTGGCCTTTGTACATACCCAGGATGAAGACAATAGATCAGAAAGCTCACCTATCTTTTCAAATGGCATGAGACAGAGAGGTAGTTGACACCACAGACAGCAGACTGAATCCAAAATGAACTTTGACAGACGAACCTAAGGTCAAGATTTTACCAGGGATTAATTCTGTAGGAATAGTTAGGGAACTACTTTTGTTGAATTTAGGTGTTAGAGGTCATAAAAGGGAGTAGATTTGTTCTTTGTGGCTCCAAAGAATTAAGTGGTGAGAGTTAACAGTAGCTTAGTTTTCTAAAGAACTTCCTTATAGCTGTATATGTGTTAACAGTGGGAAAAACTAGCTTAAGAAAAATGACACCCTGCTAGTGGAGGTATTCAAAGAGAGATTGCTTTCCAGTAGTGATGCAAAAATAATTCCTCTATTGAAAGAGATTTAACTGGATCGCTGAGATCTTTTCTAGCCTCTAGAGTTTAAGATTTAATTAGAGAAACTTTTTCACATATCAAGTAGTACTTTAAATGTTTCTGATACATTTCTCTTCACAATATATTTATTTGATTTTAACAACAATTCTAAAAGGGTAAGGAGGTACATAAAATAGTAATAATCTTAGGGGAAAAACATGTAAAACAGAATGTGAAGTATTAGAATTTTTTTATAGAGTTACAGTGGTATTGACTTGTGATGAACTCAAAGTGAGACTAAGATCCTCATTTATTTACCACAGGAAATCAGAATCTTAATTGGCTAAAAAAGTTTTTAAATTGCCATTGAATTGCTTTCAGGGAGTACATAGTCATGTGATGCTTTCCTCATTAAGAAGTAGGAACACTTTCAAAAAGTCTAGCGTGTTTCTTGGTAGGCTGCGAAAATGGAAAGGAAGAAAACAAAATACTTGTGTGCTCAAATGACAGAGATTAATACCCTCATTTTATAGATGGGGAAACTTGCTTAGAAAAGTGAGCTAACCTCACTTTTCTGTAACCAAGGCTGTACAGATTATGAGAAGCAGAACCAGGACTCAAACCCAAATGTTCCTTGATATAACTCCTATAATCATTTTTCCCAACATTTATTGTAAAACTTTCAAACATACTGCAAGGTTTTTAACAGCTTTATTAAGATATGATTCACATACAATACAATTTACCCATTTAAAGTGCACAATTTCTTGGCTTTTAGTATATTCACAGATATGTATAGTCACCACCACAACCAATTTTAGAACACTTTCATTACACCTAAAAGAAACCCTGCATCCCTTAACTATCACTCCCCAATCTCCTCATTCCCCCCTGGCAACCACTTACTACTTCTAGTCTCTATTGGTATGCCATTTCTGAATATTTCATATAAATAGAATCATAAAAGGCCTTTTGTGACTGGCTTCTTTCATTAAGCATGTTTTCAAGATTCATCCCTGCAATAGCATGTATCAGAACTTCATTTCTTTTTATTGCCAAATAATATTCCATTGTATGGATATACCACATTTTATTTATCCATTTATCAGCTAATGGATTTCTGGGTTGTTTCCATTTGGGGGGCTATTATTAATAATACTGTCAGGAATATTCATGTACAGGTTTTTATGTGAAGAGTTTTCATTTCTCTTCTTCTATATACTTCAGAGTAGAATTGCTAGGTCATATGATACCTCTTTCGAGCAATTGCCAAATTGTTTACCAAAGTGGTTGTACCCTTTTACATTCTCATCAGCGGTGTATAAGTTTTCCACTTTCTCCATGCCCTCCCTAACAGTTGTTATTATCCCTTTTAATTATGGGTCCACATTCTTTTCACTACTTTGCTTCTCCTGCCCATTGACTCCACCTTGACATCAAGCTCCAAATCATCATGTCAGTCTAGTCCTGTCCAGCTACCTTTGTGGCTTTGTGATTTGAATCAGCTTTAGATCTGGCTCAGTTTCCTCACCTATAAAGAGACTGTTGATCTGGACTTCTTAATTTTTGAAGTAGCAGCATAGTGTAGAGGTTAAGAACTTGGGTTTTGGTAAACTTTGAGCATACCCCCAACTGGCAACTTCTGAGACCAAGGAGGACACTAAGCAATCATGTTGGAAAAGATCAACATGAACTCCCAGGACTGATGGTAGACAGGGTTCTAGTAAAGGCCAAGAACACATGCCAACTGTTTATTTAGATGGTAGCTACAAAAAAATAATGGGAGAGAAGGCACATAAGCAAGATTTGGTGTTTACTGTGGACCCAGAAATCCTCTAAATTTAAGTGAGAGGGTTTCTGAATGGCAGTCAAACCAAACCACAGAACTGCAGGCAGCCCTCCTAGCAAATGAATAAGCAGAGAGCCAAAATATAGATAAAGTCATCATTGGAATGGATAGCAAGTTTGTCTTCAAATGCATGGCATAATGGATTGATAACTGGGGTAGAAATGGATGGGAAACAACCTCTGGAAGAGATGTCAACAGAAAAAATTTTGAGACTTAAGCATCCCAAGGAATGGGTAAACAGTAGAAGTATGTTGCTGGCCATCAAGGCTTTAAAGGAAATGAAGAGGCTGATAGATTGGCCACAGAAAAATCTAGAGAAGACCATTTTCACATAGTCGTTACCCACTCTCTTGGAGCTATATCTGCTGGTGCCCATTTCCAAGATTTTTTTCCTGTGAGATCTCCATATAAAACTTGTCTTCTCACCCTTTCTTGTTTCTACCTTTTTCTGCCATTGATATTATCCACCTCTTTGACCAGTACAAAATAATAAAACAGACTTCCTGCTTTAAAAAAAAAAAAGAACTCTTTTTACCACATCTACTGCGAGAATGAAGACCACTGTCAGCAACCACTGAGGACATTCCAGAAAATGTCGACATCACGCTGCAGGGAGGCACAGTTATTGTGAAGGGCCCCAGAGGAATGCTGGGAAGGGACTTCAGTCATATCACTGTAGAACTCAGTCTACTTGGGAAGAAAAAGAAGAGGCTTCGGGTTGACCGGTGGCGGGAAGATAGCACTGTACTATCTGTAGTCATGAACAGAACACGATCAAGGGTGTTACACTGAGCTTCCGTTACAAAATGAGGTCTGTGTATGCTCACTTCCCCCATCAACATTGTTATTCAGGAGAGTGGATCTCTGGTTGAAATCCGAAATTTCTTGGGTGAAAAATACATCCACAGGGTTCGAATTAGGCCAGATGTTTCCTGTTTAGTATCTCAAGCCCAGAAAGATGAGTTAATTCTTGAAGGAAAGGACATTGAACCTGTATCAAATTCAGCTCTTTGGTTCAGCAAGCCACAGCAGTTAAAAACAAGGATAAAAGAAAATTTTGGGATGTTATCTGTCTCTGAAAAAGGCACAGTTCAGCAGGCTGATGAATAAGATCCAAGGAGTTGTGCAGCAATGGAAACAACAAGATACCAGACCTCTTTGATTTTAAAGACACAATTAAGTTAACCTTTAAAAAAAAAAAAAAAAACTTGGGTTTTAAAGTCCAACAATCCTGGATTCAAATCCTTATTGCCCTACCTAATATCTGTGTTCCCTTGGGCAAATCATGTTACCTCTCTGAGCTTGTTTCCTCATCTATAAAATGAAGATAATACTTACTATCCTCCTTAGGGTTGTTGAAATGAAATTCACAGAGTAGTCACTGAATAAATGGTGTTGTCTGCTATTTTATTTTTAAATCTGTTCTACTGGTATGTATGACCCATGTTAATATCAGATAAGATTCTCCAACAGTCCTGAGAGACTGAAAGACCATACATTTTGTGGGCCAAGAGTTTGGGGTGGTAGCCTCTGGAACACATGCCAAAGACTTTTCAGGGGTCTGCTTTCATCAACAGGTAGGCCAGTTTCCACTGCCACTATGCTGTCCTCCCTGCTACCCAACGCCGATCCTTAGCTTAGGAGAGCTGTTTGCTGACAGGCGCAGTCTTTCCCTTAAATCCCACGGGACTTGTATTTTGGAGCACTTTTTTTTTTTTTTATGTTTTTTTATTGTGAAATATAACATACAAAAAAAAAGCCATAATGTTCAGAGTACATTTTAACAAGTAATTACAGAACAAATTTCAGAGTTTGGTGTGGGTTACCATTCTACATTTTTAGGTTTTTCCTTCTCACTGCTCCAAAACATTAGAAACTAAAAGAAATATCATTATATAGATTCAACAGTCATACTCATTTGTTAAATCCTATTTTCTCTGTTATAACTCCTCCTTCTCCTTTGAACTTTCTCCCAATCTTTAGGGGTATTTGGGCTATGCCCATTCTAACTTTTTCATGTTGGAAAGGGGTATCAGTAATATGGGATGGAAGGTGGAATTACTTGATATTCTTAGAGAGGCTGGCCCCTCTGGATTTCAGGACTTACTTGGCCTAGGAACCATCTGGAGGTTATATAGGCTTCAGGAAAGTAAAGTTAGTACATGAAACTTTTGTAGTCTCAGAGCCCTAGGTATTCTTTAGAGCTAACAGGAGTGAAGTTTGTTGGGTTTGGCAAACCATGGCAATTAGCAATATCTAGCTGAAGCTTGCATAATAAGAATAGCCTCCAGAACAGCCTCACAACTCCATTTGAACTCTCTCAGCCCCGATACCTTATTTGGCTATGTTTCTTTTCCCCCTTTTATTCTGGAAGGCATTGTCAATCCCTTGGTGCCAGGTCCAGGCTCATCCCTGAGAGTGTTCCCCCACTGTCAGGGAGAATTTTACCCCTGGACATCATGTCCCATGTAGAGGGAAGGAAATGATTTTACTTGCAAAGTTGAACTTAGAGAGCACAAAGGCACTTCTGAGCAACCGAAGAGGTTTCCGGGAATCAGCTCTTAGATATAATTATAGGTAGTCTTACCTTCTCTGCTACAGAAATAAGTTCCATAAGGGCAAGCCTCAAAATCAAAGACTTGGCCGTTTTTTTTGCAAGTCCCTAATGTTTGAGAGAGTACCAGGGGTTTCCCAGCTGGGAAAGTGTAATATTTCCATATTTTTTCTCCAGTCCCTCAAGAGACTACCAATATTTTTATATTATCAACCCACCATAGTCTAGGATGTCTTCAGGTATTACATTAAGATATACAGAATTACAAGGCCTTATTCCCATTCTGGGTTCCATGTGTTGTTTAAATAAGTTACCCATTCAGGTTGATTAGATTGTGTGTTACAGAAAATTTAAGTTCTGTACCTAATAAACTTCTCTGCCTTTGGTTTCCTACAGTAGACAAAGCTCTAGAATATATATATCATCTTTTGCCCTGTATTCTGTTTTTCCTTAGTCCCAACCAGATTGGCCTCGTTTTATCTCTAATTGAAGTCTGAGCTCTTAATGTTTCAGTTCATTCTGGCATTTTTGTGTTTTTTTTTAATATGAAGTCCTATGAGATTCAGATGCTAGTGTTAGGTTTGTGCTGAGTAGCACTCAATGATAGTATATTTTCTTGTTGGAATGAGCTCTGCCCAGCTGCCCTCTGTTGAACACAGAAGTTTCCATTTCAGTCACCATAGGCTAGAGACATTTTTATTTTTCCCTTTTATTGTTTCTAGTCTTTTTTTAAATGTGTAGTCTTCAAGCTTTGCCCTACCTACTTATTTCTTTGGTTCCTAGGACTTTACACTCAACCTCCCAAATCTGTCCTCTTCACCACTACCACATAATTCATTTTATTAAAGCACAATGAACATCAGTGCTCATTGCTGAGTAAGAGCAGTCTTACTCAGCAGTCTACCTTGGTCCCATTACTGGCTATTCCAGGGTCCCAGCTCCTCTGCCTAGTTTTTAAGGTTGGTTTTCCCTCTAGTCTCTAACATAGATCAACTATACTAATTAAATGCCCCCTGTACATTTCTACCCTGGCCCTTTACCCATGCTCTTTTGCCACCTAGAATCTCTGATCTCATCCTTCAAACTTGTTCCAGTTTTGTTGGTCTTTAGATTCCCTACCCAAGTTCCATCTTTATGTAAAGTAAATTTTCTTGTTTATGACCCTAAGTGCTGCAGTTACAAGAGGAATAAAATAATTCCTGCTCTCAAAGGACTTTATCTTCCTCTATTTACTCTGTTCTTTACTCAGCTATAGTCACACTGGCCTACTTTCTGTCCTTCAGATATGCCAAGCTAGTTCCCATTTTGGGAACTCTGTACTTGTTTCTTCTGCTTAAGATACTCTTTCCCCCACATCACAGGGTTCCATTCTTCTCATCATTCAGATGTCAACTCTTATTGCTAAAGAGAGTGAAATAAGGAAGATACCTGCCTTGACCATTCTAGCTAAACCAGCTTCCAGCCACTCTCTACCATATGCTCCTATTTATCTTCATTTTCCTGATCCATGCCTAAATTCTTGGTCTTTCTGCCTCCTTCCTTTAGAATATAAATTCCTGAAGGCAGGCACTCTTTTGCCTTCCACAGTATTCCCAGTAAATATTTGTTGACTAATATATCTCATGTGCTTAGCCATGGGGATGATGGGCCCTTCTGGCTCTGGCATTCTAGGGCTCTAAATCATGAACAACCAAGTAAGTGAGCTGTCCAGTGTCAGAATAAACTACTTGTGACTGCTAGAAGGTCAGTTCCATTTATGTGCTATTTGTTTTCTGTTGAGACCTATTTAATTGTACTGTAATTTTTACCTCTGTCATATGCTGCTCAGAGCAGAGTAAGAACTGCTTCTATATTATGGGTATCCTCAAAACTAATGGTCTGCTCATGCCCCTACAAGTACTGTGTGTTGAGAAGTTTGTGAAAAAGCCTTATTGTTGCTATGAAATGGCCTAGTGAGAGCTCTAATCCTGGCTATCCTCACTAGCATGGCCTGTTACCCCAGGCCACTCACTCAATTTCTTGTGCTTTTAATTTTTTTTTTTTTTTTTTAAGATAGAATGGGTTTCTGGGACTGAATGTGAAGGGTAACTAATAGTACCAGGAAAACTTCACAATACACATAAAATTCTGACTTTTTTCCTTTTCTTAGGTGTGAACGATTAGAAGAACAACTAAATGACTTAACAGAACTCCACCAGAATGAAATCTTGAACTTGAAGCAAGAATTGGCCAGCATGGAAGAGAAAATTGCATATCAGTCCTATGAACGGGCCCGGGACATCCAGGTTAGCATGAAGGGTCAGGTGAAAAGCAAAAGACTAGAAGGTTAGAAGAAGAAAAAAAAAAAAAGACAGGTTAGGTAGGGCACCAAAGGAAACTTATACCAACTATAATACACCAAACACTTTTAACAAGCCACATTTCTCAGGAGTCTGTACCATTTTAGGGTGCTACACTTGCTTGGATTCTTGAGAAATGTTAACACATGCATTACATCTGTGTAACATTAGAGCTGCTCTGCCAAGTCTTAAACAGCCATCTTACTTGTCTTCTTTGGGAAAGCTACCAAATCTAAACCTTGCACATGCATTGCCAGACAGTTTGTGAGAATAATACATGAGGCAGTAATGTTTTAAGGCTAATAGCCTATCTCTTTTATTCTTTGGGGAAACAGAATATTTAATCTGTTCTTACCTCAGTTGAGAGGTATGTCTAAAGGAACAATTCTTGATGTTTTCATGTGAAAGTATCTTGAACTGAAGTAAGCTAGTCTGAGAGAAATGGTCCAGGAAACTTGTATTAAAACAACCTAAAAGGATCAAGGGAATGTCTAGATCATTTACCCGGCTGCTAACTTCTCTAGGCCCCTGAATTTTGTTTGTTTCAGATTTTTTCTCCCAAGATCATTCTGGTTTGGACAGCATCCATTGCTACCCATTCCTTAGCTAGTATCAGTCTAACTTCAAATGGGTTCCAAGAAACCAGGACCCACTGAAACCAAAACCAGAAAAACCCATTGCGCCCACCCACCTCTACCCCACCATCAACTGCTGAATTTTGGGGGGTATCTGACCATAACAACAAAGATGGGTTTTGTCCCCTTAATGTTATGATGAAATTCATACAAACTCATGGGTGAGGCTGTGACCTTTAGGGGAACTGATCACTTTTAGTGTTTGGGCACAGTGTCCTCTTTACAGAAATCAACCTACAGAAGCACAGTGTAGAGTCAGTGTAGAGTCAGAGATAACTTTCATTGATGTCAAAGATGTACTTGACTTAGAAAATCTAAGGTAACGTATACAAGAAAGTATGTCCAAAGAATGTTCATTGCATCATTATTGGAGTGGGAAAATTGGAAACAACCTAAATATCCCTGATAGGAAACTGACTAAACAAACTTAAATATAACCATATTATAAAATGCTATGTACCAATTGAAAAGAAAGAGGTAAATTTCTACATATTTGCACAGAAAGATTGCCAAGTCTATTATTGAGTGAAAAAAAAAAAGAGTTATGAATCAGTTACTGTAGTATGATACTATTTATGTTAAAACAGAAAATCAAAAAATAATTCCAAGGATTTCTCTAGGCACATATATGCATACACGTAAATACAGATGAAATGATGAACACTTACCAGACTGACAGTGTTACTTCAGGGCAGGGACTGGAATTAAGGAAAATATCAAAGAAGACTATCTGTCCTATTTGAATGTTTTATATTCAACAGGTATCTGTGTTCTATGTCACTTAATAATTTTTAAATTAAAAATCTTATCTTTGAAGTCTTGTCATTAAAATTCTTAAGACCAAATCTAAGTATGGCCACTGCTTCCTGTGAGCCATCCTTTACGAGTGCAATGAAGGGCAGTTAGGTAAAATAGTCACTTGAATAGTGAGTATGCATTTGGCCTTTCCACATTCAAGCTCTAGCATATTTGAAACCATTAGCATAGTTTAAGATGTATCCAGCATGCCCAAGGGCCCAGTCAGCCACTCAGAATACATATGAGCAGAAGACTTAACTATTCCTTTTTGCCCACAGGAAGCCCTAGAGGCATGCCAGACCCGCATCTCCAAGATGGAACTGCAGCAGCAGCAGCAGCAGGTGGTGCAGCTGGAAGGGCTGGAGAATGCCACTGCCCGGAACCTTCTGGGCAAACTCATCAACATCCTTCTAGCCGTCATGGCGGTTCTTTTGGTCTTTGTCTCCACAGTGGCCAACTGTGTGGTCCCCCTCATGAAGACTCGCAACAGGACGTTCAGCACTTTATTCCTTGTGGTTTTCATTGCCTTTCTCTGGAAGCACTGGGATGCCCTCTTTAGCTATGTGGAACGTTTCTTTTCATCCCCCAGATGATGCTGGCACAAGAAGGCAGCTGCTCCCCTATCCTCTGGCAAGTACATGCAGCGAAGAATTTTAGACAGCAACTTACCTACTCTGAAGTTTTCTACAACAAGAGTTGAGTGAATCTGTTTACATTTAGGATAATGTTTTTTTTCTTCAAGAGACGCAATTGCAATAGTATTTTTTAGATTTTATCCAAGAAGTTTTTTGGGCAAAAATCTTGGATCATTTTTATGTAGCATGATTTTCCTTGGGATGCAAATCTTATTACAGTCCTTTAATATGAACCAACAATCTGGAGCACACTGAAGGGCATTCTAAATTGTGGCTTGAATGACTGCACTAAACCCACGAAAAAGATGAGAAAACCTAATTTAGGGCAAACGAGTTCATCCTAGTCATCTGCCTTGTCTGGGTTCACCACCTTTCCTGCTCCCAGACTAACTTTACTGTGAAATCCTATCACATTCCATGTCTGAATGTTTGGATTCAGGGTGGATTTTCCTTGTCCGTGGAAGAATACATGGATCTCCCTGACTTTCTCACCCCATGTTAGCCACTTATGCTAACCTGGGAAGTATAATCACTTTTGAACCTGGTCCCTTAACAACTCTGCTAGGATACAAAAGTGAGAGTATCATGCCCCACAGGATCACTGCACAGCCCTACTACAGTATTTTGAAGTAGCCCTCTAAATACTTAATTTTAAGCAAAATTCTTTGGCCGCACTTTTAAGGGTTTTTTTATATGTGTATAGTCACCAGTTTAAAAACAAAAAATCCAAACAGCATACTTGAAGAATGTAATACTCACACTCTCAGTGCTTCCTTATGGTTTATAATAGGATTTTTTATTACTGTTATTATTATTATTATTATTATTGGGTTTTTTTGGACAGGGTTGGGAGGGTCTTTTATTTTTCTTTTGAAATAAAGAAGTGATGTTTTTAAATGAAGAAATGTGTGGATATTTAAGTGTGCTGCTCCCTCTTGTCTTGAAAGTAAAGTAAAACTTGCTGTAAATGCTGCATTCTGCCGCCCTTGTTTTGAGATGCAGCTTAAACTTTTTCCTTTGGCTGCTGCTGCTTCTTTATGGTGTTCCCCTACCCCTGCACCACCACTTTGTAGGCTTGACTAGGTTGGAGGGGAAAGGAATGCAACTGGGAGTGGGGAAGACTATTTCCACAAACCAGCATGGTAGAACAGGAATTTTTTTGCCCCAAGAAAATGTTCGCCCAGTAACCTTGAGCTGGGGTTGTCTTTAGGAATAATTGAGACTATATTACAAGAGTTACAAAAAATTCCTTATGTTTCCTTAATTTATTTTTTAACACCCCTAATTACTGAAACCAAAGTGATAGGGAGTCTTTTGTCTGCTCTTTGGCCCCAGCATCCTTAATTTTAAAGCTTTATTCTATCTGCTTAAGAGAATCAACAGAAAGTGATTCTCCCTAAATAGCAGAAAAGGAAATATGCCTAAGTAGAAGGAACCAAGTTTTGGATATGAACTTTTGTGACTTATTAACATAAGCGTGCCCAGTGTAGGCAGTTTAGAAAAATTGACTGAGCCTTCTTCCCATCCTAGAACCAGTTCCACCATCATGGTGGAAATTGGACTTTTAGAGGCTCACCTGGGAAGCTTGCTTAATCTTTTTGCATTAGTTGTAGTATTGGGTCATGCCTGCTGTTCCCTCTTGGCCTCAGTTTTGTGTAACCAAGTAATGAGCAAAGGGCATATAATGTGTCCTGAAAAGAGTAGCAAAATATGCTTTGCATATTCCCCGTACACCAGGAAATTCTTTTGGAATTAGCTTAGCATGGTCTGGCTGGATAGGATTAGTTACGTGACAGCTCCAGCCTCCTTTTGTTTTGATAGGCTGACCTTCTCAGTGTCAACATATTGTTTCCATAATCACTTTGATATTTTAACTCAGGTAACCTAATCTTTGCTCCATCCCCAGAGGATTATAGTATACATATTACCTCTGTTTCCCTCTCAAAATTAGCATCTAGAACAGGGACCACAGAGTGATTTTCTTTTAAAAATTTATTGCAACCAACTCATATTCATGTTCTCAGGCCAAAAACAAATTATTTCCAAGTCTATATACTTATAATGTTAACTTTGCCTATAAACATTGTAGTAACCTTAGACAGTACCAAGGAAAGTATGACCTTGTCAAACTGATAGTTTCTCCTACCTTTCCTCATTAGCTTATTCACTCAAGTAGAGAAGAGAGCCCCACAGTTTAGGAAAAGATGTTCTCAGCCCAATCTTCAGTTTTTCCAAGTTAGAACCTTTGTGTCCCCTAAGCTGGGGAGAGGCTAAATTTGGTGGACAGTGGAAGTCACTGTGAAAACTGGATTTAAAGTATTCCCATTTGCCTTGAAACTGTTTGTATCAAATGGAAGTTCTGACCTCTGGAAGGCCCCTGAGCTCTCTTAGCCAAACAGACCCCTGCTGACTTTCCATCCTCCTTTCTCAAAGTGAGGAAGGACCTTCAGTCCAGTCAGGCACAACAATGACTCTCTAGCTCTTTAATCCTCTTAATTATTCACTGAATCCCAACAGTTATCTGCTTTTAATGCTATTTATAGTCATGCTTCTGTTATCATGCCCCCCTCCACCCCCATTCTAATTACGCTGCCCATGCCTTTTGCCTTTGAGTTTCTGTTCATTGCGGCTGCTCTCAGATTCTCTTGTCTATTCAAAACTCTGATATAACCTTGCTCTCATGGTTTAACAATTTTACTGCAGTAGGAAACTTACCCTAGCTTTAATGCTTCTTCTCCTAGTAAAGACTGTGTGCATTCCCTTTGAAAGGAAGCATTCCTGGATTACTTGTAAATGTTGGTGCCTAGCCTGAGTGAGGCTGACTGTGTTGGCCTTGGTGACTCTGTTCAGGTTGTAGAATGGCTAATATTTTACATTTTTTATGATAATTGAAGGGCACTTCTGTCTGCCCAGGTTCAGTTCCTTGGTATATATTTTTAGTGTATTCTAGCAAAGAAGGCTGTCTGCTACTACTGACTCCTTGAGAAGCAAAAACATTTAAAATTTTATACTTCACTGACTGGGATCTCTCTTCCTTATACCCCATCTACCCAATTTGGGTAAGAATCCATTGCCAATAACACTGGAATCAAGCCTTCCTTGCTAGCCATGTACCAATGAGCATATTTTTATGTGTTCTTCACTGCATTTGGTTGTTTCTGATTTTGTGTTTCTTTGAGGTACAGTCAGATGAAATGCTGAATTCTGAATTCCAATAGGAGCTGCCTTTCAGCTTTGGAAAATATGCATCCAAAGCAAAACCAAACATTATAATCAACAAATGGGCACAGGCAAATTTATGATTCCCACACACCCACACCCACCCCAAAATGAAACAGGATTTTGAATGTGGCTCTAAGAGTTACATTTCTGTCTGTGTGTTGTGTATGGTAGATGATATCCTCAGTAGGCATTGACTACTAGACTGTGTGTTTATCGAAGTATGTAAGAATAAAAACTCACTTGCACGAATTGAAAAGTACAGAAATGACACTTGTGAACATGTGAACATTAACACTGTAGTTGATAGACCTTAAGCTGCTAATTGTTGAGAGAGAATTACATTTATGTTTTGTCTGGTTGCTGCAGATTCTCAGCAGCACTTTTACTGTATATACAAATTGAAATAAAGACCTCAGCTATTAACATGGTGGTCAGACTCAGGTTTGTTTTGCTCTTTTTTCTGCATATTCAGTTTCCAGTGACAAGGTTGTCAGTCTAAAAACTTTCTACTAGTCTAAATTTGATTCTGTGTGTATGTGCGTGCATGCATGTGTATCTGTGACTATTTTTAGCCAGTATTTTGAAACTGTAACTGATAGCTAGGCCATTGTCACCATCTCTCTAGACTTTATAGACATCATTTCATGCTGACACTTTGACACTTTGTCACAATTCCTAATAGTAGATAAGGCTACATTTTTAGTTCTTTCAAAGGGAAAGAGGCAGTGCCCCCCAAATCCAGCATCGGATGACCCAAAAGTGGGCACAGTAATCCCTGTCCATTCTTATAAAGCTTTGCTAATAAAACAGATGTTAACGGGTAAAAACATACTTTGTTAAACATTCACAATTTAAAGCTTTATGAACATGTAAGAGATTATCCAGCCTAGTTCTATCTGTGGTTTTGTTATAGAGGTAGTAATTTCTATTAGGAGTTTCCCTTAATGGTCTCTGGGAGGCCTCTGGAAATCCAGAAGCTCTAATACAGAAATTTTGCCTTTGAAAGTAACCAAGAGGGGCCCTGATGACTTGGTCCTTCACTGAACCAATCTGAATGTTGAGAGATTTGGGCCACACTTCTGGCTTACTAGCTGTGTGCCTCTTATACCATTTATAAACTCGAGATATCACACCCACCTTGATCCTACCTAGTGGGTGTTCTGAGAGTAGATGAAACCTCTTCAGTGGAGACAACCAATTCAATAGGCTGAGTCCTTGATCTTGGGGCTTGACCCTATGAACCATTCCTGCAAAGGAAGCCTATTATTATGCCTGAGAGTCCCCTCCAGAGAACCTCTTTTGTTGCTCAGATGTGGCCTTTCTCTCTAAGCCAATTTATCAGATGAACTCACTGTCCTCCCCACTACATGGGACATGACTCCCAGGGGTGTAAACATCCCTGGCATGAGCTGGGACAGAACTTCTGGGATGAGATGTGACGTAGCATCATAGGATTGAGAAAGTTCTTAACCAAAAGGGGAAAGAGAAATGAAAGAAACAAAACAAAGTTTCAGTGGATGAGAGATTTCAAAGTTGAAAGGTTATCCTGGAGGTTTTTCGTATGCATTATATAGATAACCTTTTTTAGTTTATGGTGCATATGGTTAGAGGGAAGTACCTGAAACTACTGAACTGTGTTCCAGTAGCCTTGATTCTTGAAGATGATTGTATATTTAGCTTTTACAATGTGTGATTGTGAAAACCTTGTGTCTAATGCTCCTTTATCCAGGGTATGGACAGATGAGTAAAAAGATAAGGAAAAATAAATAAGTAAATAATAGGGGGGATAAGGGGTAAAAAAAAAAATGGGTAGATTGAAATACTAGTGGTCAATGAGAGGGAGGGCTTGGGAGATAGGAGTTTTTTCCTTTTTATTTTTACTTTTTCTAGAATAATGCACATGTTCTAAAAATGATCATTGTGATGAATACACAACTATGTGATGATATTGTGAGCCATTGATTGTACACTTTTGATGGATTGTATGTGTGTGAAGATAACTCAACAAAAATACTAAAAGAAAAGGGAAGCCTCTTGTGAGTGCTTTTAAAAAACCCAGGAGCATACCCTTAAGCTTCACGAAGTATGAACCAGGCCCATTCCCAGGGGGCTCCTTAAGGAGGCTACAATATGAATGACATCCTAGAGTTGTGCAGTGCATAATAGGCACACAGAGCAGCCTCAATTATGCGTAATATGTAATTTCAAATTCTGGGTTGTTTTTTTTTTTGGTTTTTTTGTCTTCCAATTTAATGAAATTGTCTTCCATTAAAAATTTTGGAGAGGGGAGAAGCTATGGTGTGGAAAACAGATTAGGGAAGCAGGAGAGGATATGGCTAACTAGAAAATGCACACCTCACCTAAAGGATGCAAATGTATTATTTTTAAACCATATGGCCCAAAATAAACACCTACCCATTTTATAACCCCTGGCTAGATAATGAAAACAGCTAATGCATACTTGCTGATTGCCAGGCATAATGCTTAGTTATGACATACAATTATATCACTTAATTCTCCCCATAATCTTATGTAGGAGATACCACCCTCGTATGCATAAGGAAACTGGAGCTTGGGTTAAATTCTTGGCCAAAATTATACTTACTGTTAATAAATGGTAAATGAAAACAGATCTGTACAACTTATGTAACAAAAGATGAGCGTCTGAATGAGTTACTTCAATAACTCAGTAGAAAATTAGGCAAAGGTTACGAACAAATAGCTCACAGAAAAAAGAACAAATGAACAATAATCATTAAAAAAAAAAAAATAGCAATGTTCAGCCTTGTGTAATCAATGCATTGATTTTTTTTTTTTTCACATGAAAAAACAGGCACCGGGAATCAAACCCAGGTCTCGGGCATGGCAAGCAAGAGCTCTGCCAGTGAGCCACGTTGGCCCACCCAGTGCATTAAATTTTAAAAACCAGTTGTGGAATAGTATTTTGTCTCCTATTTATGTTGAAAATATTTTTTGTGTGTTAATATATAGAAAATGCACATTAAACTGTCCCCAGTAGTTATTTCTGGAAGGAGGAGTGGAAGGATTGGTGCAAAGCAGGACTTGTATGCCACACTGCCATAAAATATGAATCTTTTGAAATAAGAATGTTTGCAAGTTATTTTCTATTAAAAATATTTTAAGAATGTTTAAATAAAATACTAGGTCTACTGAGGGGAGATGAAAAGAATCGATAGTGTTTCTAATGCTGGATAATAGACCATCTTTTGTCTTAGAATAATCTTAGAGGGGCCTCTGGACCAAGTTCATAAAACCCTTGAGCTTTCTTCCAGCCGTGAATTCCTAAGCTGGTGGTCAAATGGATATCCCACTACCAGAGGCCTGGAGGATAGAGAAGGAGGAACATGGAGAGGTGTGATTGCAGCAGTTGGTATAGCCTGTTTGGTTTAGCCTCTCATTCATCCAACAGTGAGAGCTCTCTGTGTGGGGCTGTGGAGGTATGCTAAACTGAAGAAAAGGGAACTTGGTAGGACAAAATAAATTTTGTTTAAAAGGCAGAAGTCATGTGGAGGAGGGAAGAGGAGAAAACATTTCTGCCAGCAGGCAATTGGGAAAAACTTGGTAGAGGACAATGGTGTCGGCACTGGAATTTGGTGGGATTTGAATGAGCTGAGGTGGGTATGAAGGACATTCTAAATTGAAGTGTCAGTACTAGCAAAACAACAGAAATGGAATAACCAAGGTGAATGGTCAAGCAATGGGTGGGAGCCTTAAGTGGTTGGTAGGGTGCGGGCTTGGAAGAATGAGTGAATGTATGAAAGTCAAATCAGTGGGGCTTTTTAGTTTATGGTGTATTGGAGTAGCTAGAGAGAAGTACCTGAAAGAGTTGAATTGTGTTCCAGTAACCGTGATTCTTGAAGAAAACTGTATAACTATATAGTTTTTACAGTGTGACTGTGTGATTGTGAAATCCTGTGTCTGTTGCTCTTTTTATCCAAGATGTGGACAGATAAGTAAAATCTATATATGGATAATAAATAATAGAGGAAGATAAAGCGTAAAAAGTGGGTAGATTGAAATACTGTGGGTTCAGTGAGAGGGAGGGGTATGGGTATGGAATGTATGAGTTCTGTTTTTTCTTTTTATTTCTTTTTCTGGAGTGACACAAATGTTCTAAAATGGGATCATGGTGAAGAACACAACTATGTGATGATATTGTGAACCATTGCTTGTATAATATGGTTGGACTATATGTGTGTGGATATTTCTGAATAAAAATATATTTTTTTAAATCAGGTGGGGGGGTTGAAAAAAACAAAACCTTTGATGACATGCTAAAAGGGTAGGGTTCACCCTGTAGTGACAAGAGAAGCCAGGAAGGGTGTCAAGAGGTGCAGTAACCAAGCCTTGTGTTTAAAGATAATTATAGGCTCTCTTCTCCTCCCTGCTCTACAGCTGCATCTTTCTACTCAGTGTCAGCCATATCTCTGAGACATAATGGTGAAGGTTGGAATAAACAGATTTGGCCATTATTGGATGCTTGGTCACCAAGGCTGCTGCAGACTCTGGCAAAGTGCAGGTTGCCAGACCTGCCATCTGTGACCCCTTCATTGACCTCAACCACATGATCTACGCGTTCCAGTATGATTCCACCCATGGCAAGTTCAAAGGCACCGTCAAGGTTGAGAGTGGGAATGCCATTACTACCTTCCAGGAGTGAGATCCCAGCAACATTAAATGGGGTGATGCTGGTGTTGAATGTATTGCAGAGTCCACTGGTGTCTTCATGACCATGGAGAAGGCTGAAGAGTGGTGCCAAAAGAGTGTCATCTCTGCCCCTTTGGCCAATGCCCCTATGTTTGTGACGGGCATGAACCATGAGAAGCATGACAACTCCCTCAAAATCATCAGCAATGCTTCCTGTACCATCAACTGCCCAGCCCATTCATGACAACTTTGGCATCATTGAGAGGCTCATGACTACCATCCACACCATCACTGCCACCCAGAAGACTGTTGATGGCATCTCTAGGAAAATGTGATGTGATGGCTATGGGGCTGCCCAAAACATCCTTGCATCTACTGGCATTGCTAAGGTAATGGGCAAGGTCATCCCAGAGCTGAATGAGAAGCTCACTGGCATGGCCTTCTGCATCCCCACCCTCAGTGTGTCTGTCATGGATCTGACCTGCTGACTGGAAAAAGCAGCCAAGTAAGATGACATCAAGAAGGTGGTGAAGCAGGTATCAGAGGGCCCCCAAAGGGCATCCTGGGTTACACTGAGGACCTCTCTTTTCCTCTAAGGACTAGGTTGCCTCCTGCAACTTTACCAGTGACACCCACTCTTCCACTTTTGATGCTGGGGCTGGCTATTGCCCTCAACCACTAATTCATCAAGCTCATTTCCTGGTATGACAATGAATTTGGCTACAGCAACAGGGTAGTGGATCTTACGGTCTACGTGGCCTCAAAGTAATAAGAGCCCCTCGACCACCAGCCCCAGCATGAGAGGAAAAGAGAGGCCTTCAGCTGCTGGGGAGTCCTGGCCCCAACTTGATCCCACAACACTGAGAATTGTCCATCCACAGCTTCCATCCCAGACACTCTGAAAAAGGGGAGGGCCTGAGGGCCCTATCTTGTCATGTACCATCACGAAAGTACACCCAACCAAAAAAAAAAAAAAAAGATAATTACAGCCTTTTCAAAAAGAACCACTAGCCTGTTTTTCCTTTCATTCAAATCAGTTGAGAGTTTGAGAAATGCTGCCCAGGCTATTTAGCTTTATTGCCTATTAATCCTGCAATGGGGTGTGTATCACAATTTTATCTGATATCTGAGAACGTAGGGTGTAGGAAGTCAGAGCTCAATTCTGATTAAGAAAAAAAAAATCCCTGTCACCGTCGGCACTAGAATCCTTAAGTCCCACAATAAGAATAGTTGGGAAAACATATTCAGGCTTCTACCTTTATGAATGGTTAAGATGTCCAATAGAATGTCTTTATCTTTTGGAAGACTTCAGTTCAATGGTTGTCAAGACTCTATGGTGCATAAATCCATAATAAAAATATAATAACTACTATATCTTAAAAAGCAGTCTCTAAGGATTAAATGAAATAATTATACAGTTCCTATACCAGCACCTGATATACAGTAAGTGCTCTGCAAATGGTCTTGATTACTAATATTAATAAAGAATATTTTAAGGGTAGGGACCTGTCTCACCCATCTGTATTTCTTCAAAATATTATAATATCTCCCATTCTCACACAACAAAGGGCATAGTATTCAGAATTTGAAGTGTCCCTGGCTACTAGCACTGGCTCTTTGTTGGTTTGGAGAGCCAAAAACTCAGTATGTCAGAGAATGTTCCAATCCCAGAAACAATAAAAGAGAATGTACCGTAGCCATAGAGAACTAAAATTTGCAATTGGATACATATAAATTCGGCTAACGTACGTTTTACTTTTGATTTCTTAATCAACGCAATAACTAGGACACTGCTATGTCCATGGCTATAACAGTGCCTGGAACAATGCTGACACATAATAGGTTATATTAAAAAGTGGCCTTTAAAGATCTCTCTTTATTGAATCTCTGTTCTGTACCAGGCATCGTGCCACCTGCCTGTTTAACTTCTTACAACCTCTCTGAAAAGAAGGAGGAATGCTTTCCATTTTACAGATGAAAACAGAAGTTCAGAAAGGTTGCCTGCATTTTATCCTATGGACAAGTCATTTTACGACTAAATGACAAAGTCTGGATTTGAACTTGGTTGAGTTTGACTCTAAAGCCATGCTATTTCTCCTATTCCATTTTGCAGAGCAAGGACTCAAGTGTTTGTAGATTTCAGACTTTGTACAATCTTGAAAAGACACATCGCTCAATTTTTCTGTGCCTCACTTTCCTTACTGAAATAGCAAGCTGAACTAAGTCAGCCTAGTTCCCTTCCAGCAATAAATAAAATAATATTTTTAGTACTTGGCACTCAAGTGATGGGTGAGTACATGGATGGTATATTCTCTTACTGAATAAAATATTTCATGATCTGAAAAAAAGCATAAGGAATCATGGTGTTGAAATACAGCACACAAATGGAAGCATTAAAATGATAATTGTCCCAGAAGATGAAAAATGACAGAGTAGGAAGTTCTACAGATCAACCCTGTCCACCAGAAAAATGAATCAACTGGAAAAGCAGATTGGAATTAACTAAATGACAACCCTGGAACCAGTTTGGACACTTAGCACAACCACAGAAGTGCAAGAGAGAAATAGAAGCTATCAAAATTTAAAGCATTCATAAGTAAGGGTGTGTGCAATCCAGCAACCATCCCCCATTCTGTAGCCTCACCACAACACCTGTGGAAATGGCAGCCTGGATTCCAGAAGCAACTGGTGGGGGCCAGGATTGGCAGAGGGAACTTTCTTTAAAAAGTTGGTGTTGCAAGTTGAGGTTGGTTTGGCAGATCCCTAAAGGACCAGCATAGATGCTAGCCTCAATTCTGGCCCTCTTGGCAGCAGAGGCTTCCAGCTTCACTTTCCCTGGAGACTTAGGGAAAGGGTTCATCCTTTCTCCCTACCTTTTAATTTTGGGGTTTGGGGTCTGGTGGATCCCTTAAGGAAAAGTAAAAAATGGGGGATTCCAGGCTTCAACAAGTAAAAATCAGAAAATCCTGAGGACTGAGCAATAGGAGAACTAAGTTTTCAAAATGACCACAATATAAAACTCAGAATGTACAGGTCTCAACAAAAATTCCAAACATACAAGGAGACAGAAAATATGGCCCAGTCACAGGAAAAAAAAGGATTTGACAGAAACTCACAGAGTAAGGCCAGTCACTGAAATTACTAACCAAAGATCTTAGATCCCTTCTCTGAACAATGAACTGGAGGGAAAGAAGCACAGACAATGAACTAAAAGAAATCAGGAAATCAAAATATGAACACAATGAGAATTTTTTTTCTGGCACCAGAGTTTAGGACTTTTAATTTATCCCAAAGTCACTGAAGCAAAAATCATGATAAAACATTCTGCTTTCCTTTACAACCCCCAACGAAGAAAACTGTTCATAGGGAAAAAATGGAATTTTAATAATGAGATAAAAATTATAAAGACGAACAAATAGAAATTATCAAGCTGAAAAGTACAATAAAAATAAATAATCGATAGAGGGGTTCAACAGATTTGAGCAGGCAAAAGAAAGGAACAGCAAACTTGAACATAAGACAAATGAAATTATCCAGTCTGGGAAGAAAAATGAACAGAGCTTGTGGAACCCATGGAACACCATCAAGGATACCAACATAAGCAACACAGGAGTCCCAGAAGGAGAAGGAAAGGAAAAAGGGGCAGAAAAAATATGCCAAAACGTCCCAAATCTCATAAATGATGTGAATATATAAATCCAAGAAACTCAATAACTCTGAGCAGGATAAACTCAAAGAGATCCACAAGCAAGATAAATTATTGTTAAATTGTCAAAAATCCAAAGATAGAGAGAATCTTGAAAACAGCAGGAGGGAAGAATGTGTCATGTAATGTCCTCAGTATAAGGTTAACATCCAATTTCTCATCAGGAACCTTGGGGGATAGAAGGAAGTGGGATGACATTTAAAGTGCTGAAAGAAAGGAGAACCTGTCAACCAAGAATACCGTATCCAGCAAAATTGTCCTTCAAAAAAAAAAGGAGAAAGTAAGACATTTCTGGATAAACAAAAGGTGAGGGAATTCACTCCCACTAGACTGGCCTTACAAGAAATGCTAAGGGGGGTCCTTTGTGTTGAAAAGAAAGGACAATAGGCAGTAGCTTGAAGCTGTATGAGAAATAAAGACCTGATAGAGGTAACTATATGGGTAAATTAAAATGCCAGTATTACTGCATATTTTGTACACTGTTTTTGTTTTGTTTACTTTTTACAGTTTAAAACATTAGTGCATTTTTAAAAGATCTTAAACCTATGTTATTGAGGACAAAATGTATAAAGACATAATTTGCGACAAGAATAACAAAGAGATGAAGGTATATAGGAGCAGATATTTTATTTATTGCAATCAAGTTAAGTTGATATCAATACAAACTAAATTGCAATTGATTTAGGATGCTAAATGTAACCCCAATGGTAAGCACAAAGAAAGCTAAAATTACACAATAAGAAATCAGAAGTGATTCAAAACTATTCACTATTTAAGATCACATAAACAAAAAAGATATGACATACGGAAAACAATTTGCAAAATAGCAGAAGTAAATCTTGCCTTATCAGCAATTACTTTAAATGAAAATGGATTAACTCCCAGTTAAAAGGCAGAAACTTGCAGAATGAACAACAGAGTAAGACCGAACTATATGCTTTTTACCGGACACTCACCTAAGATCCAAAAACATAAATATTTTTTAAATGAAAGGAAGGGAAAATATTCCAGTATTTATTCCAATACTCAAAGATTATTGGAGTATTCCAATAATCAAAGAGCAGTAACTCAAAGCGCTGAGGTAGACATATGAACACCAGATAAAATAGATTTTAAGTTGAAAATTGGTAAAAGAGACAGAAAAAGGACATTATAGAGCCATAAAAGGGTTAATTCAATAAGAAAATATAACAATTATAAACATATATTCACCTAACAACAAGGTCCCAAAACATATGAAGCACACAATGACAGAACTGAAACAAGGAACAGCTCTACAATAATAAGTGGAGACTAATATATATCACTTTAAATACTGGACAGAACACCTAGACAGAAGTTCAACAAAGAGATGATGATTTGAACAACTCTATAAAGCTCATGTATTGAACACTTCGCCCAACAATCACTAAATAAACATTGTTCTCAAGTGCACAAGGAACGTTCCTCAAGATAGACCATATGTTAGGGCACAAGGCAAATCTCAATAAATTTTAAAATATGAAATCATGTGAAGTATCTTCTTTTACCATAATGCAATGAAACTAGAAATCAGTAACAGAAGGAAAACTGGAAATTTTACAAATATGTGGAAATTAACATAACTTTTAAATAACCAATAGATTAAAGAAGAAATCACAGGGAAAACTAGTAAATATCTAGACATGAATGAAAACAAAAACACAACATGCCAAAACTTATGGATGCAGCAAAGGCAGTGCTCCAAAGGAAACATAGTTATAAATGCCCATATTAAGAAAGAAAGATTTTCGGCCTTCTTGAACCAAGGTATCATTTCCTGGATGGATACCTCTGATTGGACATTTCTATAGACTTGTTTTAATTGGGACATTTCTCAGTTAGAACTGTAAACTAACAACTTATTAAATTCCCCTTTTTAAAAGCCAAAAAAAAAAAAAAAGATTTTAAATCAATAACCTAGTTTCATGTCTTGAAGAAATGGCAAAGCAAACCCAAAGTTAGCAGAAGGAAGAAGATAATTAAGATTATAGTGGAGATAAATGCAATAGAGAATAGAAAAAGTTAAGAGAATCAATGGAAATAAAAATTGGTTCTTTGAAAAGACCAATAAAAGTGACAAAACTTTAGCTAGACTGGTAAAGGAAAAAGAGAAAAGACACAAACTCAAATAACTACAATCAGAAATGAAAATGGTGGCATCACTACTAACTTTACAGAAATAAAAAGAATAAGAGAATGCTATGAATAATTGTAGACCAACCAATTAAATAATCTAGGTAAACTGGATGAACTCCTAGCAACACACAAAGAACCTACACTGACTCAAAAAGAAATAGACTATCTCAGCAGATTTATAACAGTAAAAAGATTAAATCAATAATCAAACATTTCCATTAAAGAGAGTCCAGGACCAGATAGCTTCACTGATGAATTCTCCCAAACATACAAAAAAGAATTTACTTTAATCCTTCTCAAGATCTTCCAAAAATTGCAAAAGGAGGGAACACATTCTTTATGGCCATCATTACCTTGATACTAACGCCAGATAAATATAGCATAAGAAAAGAAAATTGCAGACCAGTTTTCCTTGTGAATATAGATGCAAAGATCCTTAGCAAAATATTAGCAAATTGAATCCAACAGCCTATTAAAAGGATATTATACACCTTGACAAAATAGGATCTATTCCAGAAAGACGAGTGTCATTTAGCATATGAAAATCAATGTATTATGCCATATTAATGGAACAAAGAAAAAAAGCACATGATCTTCTCAATAGATGCAGAAAGACATTTGAAAATATTCAACAACTTTTCATGATTAAAACATTCAGAAAACTAGGAATAGAAGGGAACTTCTTCAATGAAGGGCATTTATGGAAAACTCACAACTAACATCATATTCGGTGGTGACACAGAAAAGGCATTTGACAAAATCCAGCACCCTTCTTGAGAAGACTACTCAGAAAGCTAAGAATAGAAGGAAACTTCCTCAACATGTAAAGGTTATATATGAAAACCCACAGCTAACATCATACTAAATGTAAAAGACTAAAAGCTTTCCCCCTAAAAGCAGGGACAAGACAAGGATGTCTGCTTCCACCACTTCTCTTCAACATTTTACTGTAAGTTCTAGCCAGAAAAATTAGTCAAGGAAAAGAAATAAAGTGCATCCAGATTGGAAAGGAACATGTAAAACTATCTCTTCACAGATTGCATGATCCTATATATAGAAATTCCAAAAGAATCCACAAAAAAGCAACTAAAGCTAATAAACAAATTCAGCAGAGTACAGAGTACAAGGTCAACACAGAAAAATAAATAGTTTTTCTCCACCCTAGCAACAAGCAATCTGAAGAGGAAAACAGTCCTATTTAGAATACTATCTAAAAGAATAAAATATCTACAAATAAATTCAAGCAAGGAAGTGAAAGATTTATACACTAAAAACTATAAAATATTACTGAAAGAAATGAAAGAAGATCTAAATAAGGAACAAGGCATCCCATGTTCATGGATGTCAATGCTACTCAAAATTATCCCTATACTTCAACACAATCCCTATCAAAATTTTAGTAGCCTTGTTTTGCAGAAATGGAAAAGCCTATCCTCAAAATCAGATGCAATTGCAAGGGTTCGCAAACAGCCAAAACAATTTTGAAAAAGAAAAACAAAATTGGAAGATTCACATTTCCCAATTTCAAAACTTGCTACAAAGCTACAGTAAACAAAACAGTGTGATGCTGGAATATGGATAAACATATAGACCGACTGCATAGATATGAGAGTCTAGAAACAGACCCACGCCTCTATGGCCAGTTGATGTTCAACAGGAGTGCCAAATACAAACTATGGGGAAAGAATAGGCTCTTCCACAAATAGTGCTGAGAAAACTGGATATCCACATGCAAAAGAATGAATTTGGACCCCTAGCTGACATCATAAACAAAAATTAACTCAATGTTCCAAGCAAGGCCCACCATAAAATTCCTTAGTTTCACCCACGCCACCTAAAACGGGGGAACTCATTCCCACCAACCCCGAAAAAACCAAACAAACAATCAAAAAACAAACAAACAAAAAAACACCTTTAAGTTGTCTCCTCCTTAACCTTAAAACTCTGTACCCAGAGGGACATATCAGACCCAAAAAGCTCCTTTCCTAGTCAAACTCTGTGTGGCCACAACACAAATTGGATAATGAAAATCAATAGCCAGAAAATGACACTTTCAACTTTCAAGTTCTCCGAGATTTAGAGAAATTCAGTCCAGCGCAGCGGCAAGTGGTCTGGAATTCCTTACATTCAAGGTTTCTTTTACCTCTGTAACCATCCCTTTCTTTGCCAGCCCTGTTCCTCTTACCAAAAACCTTCCTCTCAAAAACCTTCCTCTCTGAACCGACATTAGTGAATAAACTTGGAATATGTCATTGGTAACAGAGACCATCAGGAGATAGAAATAGGGTAAGATAGTGGGTAATTGGAGCTGAAGGGATACAGACTGTGCAACAGGACTGGATACAAAAACTCATAAATGGACAGCACAATTCTACCTAACTGTAATGTAAACATGTTAAAACACTGAATGAAGTTGCATGTGAGAATGATAGAGGGAGGAGGGCTGGGGACATAAATGAAATCAGAAAGAAAGATAGATGTTAAAGATCGAGATGGTATAATCTAGGAATGCCTAGAGTGTATAATAATAGTGAAATGTACAATGTACAAATTTTAAAAATGTTTTGGCATGAGGAAGAACAAAGGAATGTCATTACTGCAGGGTGCTGAAAATAGATGATAATTAATACTTTAAAATGTCACCTTATGTGTGAGACTAAAGCAAAAAATGTTTATTTGTTACAAAATTTAGATTTTGACTAGAGCATTTCCTAATATAACTCATGTAGATAGTTTGATTGAATGTCATAAGTACTTGGAATCTCAGGTAGGACATGAGATTTTGTTGGTTTGTCCAGAGTGATCCCCCGATGAATCCCAGAGTGATTTGATCAGTGACTGGAAAAGTGTTTGCAAGCCCCCTTCGGGGAATGGTGAGAGTGGGGAGAAATTCAACTTCCCCAAGTTGAATTCTTGATATTTTCACAAGCAGTGTGGACAACCAAAGCTATAGGCTGAGCCCCCAGTCTTGGGGTTTGTTCACATGAAACTTAACCCCACAACGGATAGGTCAAGTCTACTTAAAATTTAGGCCTAAGAGTCACCCCCAAGAGAGCCTCTTTTGTTGCTCAGATGTGGCCTCTCTCTCCAGCCAATATGATGAGCAGTCTCACCACCCTCCCCCTCTCTGCGTGGGACATGACTCCCAGGGGTGTGGACCTTCCTGGCAACGTGGGACAAAGATCCTGGAATGAGCTGAGACTCAGCATTAAAGGACTGAGAAAAACCCTAGAATGAGCTGAGAATTAACATCAAGGGATTGAGAGAACCTTCTCAACCAAAAGGGGGAAGTGTGAAATGAGACAAAGTATCAATGGCTGAGAGATTCCAAACAGAGTTGAGAGGTTATCCTGGAGGTTATTCTTACGCATTAAGTAGATATCACCTTGTTGTTCAAGATATAGTGGAGAGGCTGGAGGGAATTGCCTGAAAATGTAGTGCTGTGTTCCAGTAGCCATGTTTCTTGATGATGATTGAACACTGATATAGCTTTCACAGTGAGACTCTGTGAATGTGAAAACCTTATGTCGGATGCTCCTTTTAGCTACTATATCAACAGAAGAGTAGAACATATGGAATAAAAATAAATAATAGCTCGAGAATAAACTTGGAATATGTCATTGGTAACAGAGTTCAGCAGGAGCTAGAAACAGGGTAAGATAATGGGTAATTGGAGCTGATGGGATACAGACTGTGCAATAGGACTAGATACAAAAACTCAAAAATGGACAGCACAATAATACCTATGTAAAGTAATCATGTTAAAACACTGAATGAAGCTGCATCCGAGCTATAGGTTTTTGTTTTGTTTTGTTTTGTTCTTACTATTATTACTTTTATATTTTTTTCTCTATATTAACACTCTATATCTTTTTCGGTTATATTGCTAGTTCTTCTAAACCGATGCAAATGTACTAAGAAACGATGATCATACATCTATGTGATGATGTTAAGAATTACTGATTGCATATGTAGAATGGTATGATTTCTAAAAAAAAATGGTCAGCACAATACTGCCTAATTGTAATGTAATTATGTTGGAACGCTGAATGAAGCTGCATCTGAGCTATAGTTTTTTTTTTTCTTATATATTTTTGTACTTTTTATTTTTATTTTTGTTTTCTCTCTGTGTTATCATTTTATTTCTTTTTCTGTTGTCTTGCTATTTCTTTCTCTAAATCTATGCATATGTACTGAGAAATGATGACCATACACCTATGTGATGATATTAAGAATTACTGGTTGCATATGTAGAATGGAATGATTTCTAAATGTTGTGTTAGTTAATTTTTTTTAATTAATAAAAAAAATAATAAATAAATAAATAAATAAATAATAGGGGGAACAAATGTTAAAATAAATTCAGTTTGAAATAGTGGTAAATGAAAGCGAGGGGTAAGGGGTATGGTACGTATAGTTTTTTTTCTCTTATCATTTTATTTCTTTTTCTGTTGTCTTTTTATTTCTTTTTCTAAATCGATGCAAATGTACTAAGAAATGATGAATATGCAACTATGTGATGATATTAAGAATTACTGATTGTATATGTAGAATGGAATGATATCTAAATGTTTTGTTTGTTATTTTTTTTAATTAATAAAAAAAAGTTTAAAAAATTTAAAAATTAAAAAAATTTTTAAAAAAACCTTCCTCTTCCTCTCTCCCCTCCCATAAATCCCCTGAAAACTTCAACTTTGATCCCTCGGATTATACTTCTGCACCTCCTCCCCACACACATGTCCGCTGTCATCTCAGAACTCTCCCTTCTCCCCCTCCCTCCTCCCCCTTCCTCCTCCCCATCCTGGATTCTGCTTTCCGCCCCACCTTTCTCCCCTCCTCACACCCACTCATGAAGACTAAGCCCTCCCCCTTCGTCGTCATCCCCCCTCTGTCGACACAAAGGTAGATCCTAATCCCCCAATTCTTTTTTTCTTGTTTTTTTTTTTTTTTTTTTTTTTTTGCATGGGCAGGCACCGGGAATCGAACCCGGGTCTCTGGCATGGCAGGCGAGAACTCTGCCACTGAGCCACCGTGGGCCACCCATCCCCCACTTCTTAACGCTGCGCGGACACCGGCTCCCCTCTTACCACTCGGGGAAGTAGCAGGAGCTGAAAGAATAAAGTACATGTTCCTTTTTCACTCTCTTATTTAAGTCAAATAGAAAACTGACTAGGGTCGTTCTCTGAAAACCCTGCCACATATGTTAAAAAGTTCCAACACCTCACCCACTCCTATGACCTCACCTATCAGGACAACCACTCCTCCACCTTAAAATTACCAACAGGACTTCCCTGGCCTGACCCGCATAGCCCACTTTTTAACCTGCATGACCGAAGACTTATAAAAGGCCGCCCTTAAGGCAGTTAGGATAAACTTAAAGAAATGTTACAAAAACCCAGCTACATTCATAAATAAACGGTCTCTCCTCAAATACACCAACTTGAACCCTGAATCAGACTCTAACCGACTATTCCCACGCACTCATTTTTCCCTGTACAGGAAAAACTTGTAAAAACTAAAGTATGGTCCTCAAACCCCTCAAAAAGACTTGATTGAAACAGCCTTTAAGATCTTTAACAGCAGAGAGGGGGAAGCCAAATTAGAAAAACACAAACGAGATCAGGCCAAACCCTCCCTCCTAGCTGCTGCCCTCAGGTTCAAGCCTCAGAAACCTAATCCCCTCTCGTGCTATCCTCAGCCCCCGCCGGGACCTTGCCTGGTGTACCACCGTGAAGGTCACTGGAAGTGAATCTGCCCTGAAAACCCTGTTTCTAGGAAAGTTCCTCCAGCACACCCTAAGGACCCAGAGCTCCTTGGATTGATAACAGATACTGATGGGTACCTGGTTCAAAACAGCCCTGCGTCTCCATCAGTAAGTCCGTAAGCCGACCCCGTTTTTAATTGATATGAGGACCACATACTCGGCCCTCCTTGAACAGTCAGGACCTTTATCCACTTCCTCAGTCTTTGTTGTGGGGGTTGATGGCATCCTCTCTTCCCCTCCAATCACTGAGCCAATCATGTGCTCAACAGAAGCTCTCACATTCTCCCAGCAATTCCCTATAATCCCCACCTATCCCTCCCCGCTCCCAGGCCGCAACATTTTATCCAAACTTCACTCTTCCATTTCCTCGCTGAAATCATTTCTCTACATCCTCACATTCCAGAACCCTAAAGCGACAGCTCCTAACATTCCTTCCGGACGAAGTCCTTCAAGGCACCTTCCAAGCCTGCGGAGGCTGCAAACCCAGTCCTTATTTTATCCCTCTACCTCTACCTGGAACCTTGGCACTGACCCCTCTGTTATTTCCACCACCTCTTCCTCCTACTATCTCGCCTTAAATGCCCTAAAACCCCCTTGCCATCCTCTCACAGGGACTGTCCATACTTACAGTCCTTGGTCTGGGAAGCCAATCAGGCTTATTACTCTTTCTTCTCTTACCCTCTTGCTCCCCTCTGTGTGTAAATAGAGTATATGGTGGAAGCCAAGCATCCAGCCTGCACTACCCATCACTCCTAATGCCACTATCTTAAAACTGCAAGAAGTGGTCTTTTCTGGACAAATACCTAACCTAGTTTCCTTTCTTGAAACCTCACTCCAACCTCAAAAATGGAAAAAGATCCAGAATTTGGATTTCATGTTCATGATAATCCTATTCTAGAAAAACCTGGTATAGGACACACCATCTACCACAGCCTGTTTTGGTTTGTAGGAATTCCACTATTAGAACGGTCAGTTTTAAATGCCTCCCTCACATTACAACTATCCAGGAAGGCCACAGAACAAACTATTAATAATCAACCTCAGGAAGTAGAAAGTCTAGTTTCAGTTGTTCTACAAAACAGGAGGGCGTTGGATGTTCTCGCCACTGCCTCAGGAGGCACCTGTGCAATCATAAATGAGACCTGTTGTTTCTATGTTAATAAAACTGGGCAGGCGAAAGAAAATCTTAAAAGAAAACATAGAAATCATTCAAAAGTCCTAGGATGCTAATTTTGGGAACCAATCATGGCTGTCTTCATTTCCCTCCTATTTCACTTCACTGCTAAAATCATTTCTTGTATCCCTTATAACACCATTACTAGTATTGTTTTTAGTTCTTCTCTTTGGCCCTTGTCTCTTTTTAAAAAAAATTTATTTATTAATTAAAAAACATTTAACAAATGAAATAAAACATTAACATATATAATCAGTAATTCACAATATCATCACTTAGTTGCATATTCATCATTTCTTAGAACATTTGCATCAATTCAGAAAAAGAAATAAAAAGACAATAGAAAAAGAAATAAAATGAAACAGAAAAAAAAAAGATTATACCTGCCATACTCCTTACCCCTCTCTTTCATTGATTACTAGCATTTCAAACTAAATTTATTTTAGCATTTGTTCCCCCTATTATTTATTTTTATTCCATATGTTCTACTCTTCCGTTGACAAGGTAGATAAAAGGAGCATCAGACACAAGGTTTTCACAATGACACGGTCACATGGTGAAAGCTATAGCATTGTTCAATCACCCTTAAGAAACATGGCTACTGGAACACAGATCTACATTTTCAGGCAGTTCCCTCCAGCCTCTCCATTACATCTTGAATAACAAGGTGATATCTACTTAATGGGTAAGAATAACCTCCAGGATAACCTCTGGACTCTGTTTGGAATCTCTCAGCCATTGACACTTTGTCTCATTTCACACTTCCCCCTTTTGGTCGAGAAGGTTTTCTCAATCCCTTGATGCTGAGTCTCAGCTCATTCTAGGATTTCTGTCCTAGAATTTCTGTCTGCCAGGAAGGTCCACACCCCTGGGAGTCATGTCCCACGTAGACAGGGGGAGGGTGGTGAGATTGCTTGTTGTGTTGGCTAGAGAGAGAGGCCACATCTGAGCAACAAAAGAGGCTTGGCTCTTGTCTCTTATAGCTCCTCTCCCAGTTCATACTCGGAATTGTCTAGTCAGTAACTCAAGAATACATGAATGATGTCTCCCAGTACAAGAAGGAGCAGAAATAACTTTTTTCCCCTCTCCCATGGCACCTCTGGTCACCCCCCACATTTTTCCCCTTAGGATGACTACCCCTCCCCATTTTCAGCTGGATGCAGTTATAGAAAATGGACCATCACCCATTCCCCCTATTGCTAAAAAGACCGGAATGTTAGGCCTAGAGGACAAGACCCCTTTCTCCATGATGTGACCTACCCCTGGCAAATATTTCAGAAAGCTTTTCCCACCCCAACCCACACCAGCCCACATCTCCTTCACCCTCCAGCAGTTGCCCTCTTCAGATAACCTCCCATTACTCAACCTCCACCCTCCAGCAATGCATTCTTGCAGTAAACTCCCCTTACTCAACCTCCACCCTGCAACAGTTACAACCCTGCTTAGATAAGGCAGTGTGTAACTTTTAAACTTCTCCAATGGAAGGCTGCCAACTCCTAAAACCCACCAATGAAAACCCACCTTCCCCCTGCCCTCAACTCCCTAACCCCAAACCATAAAAGCCTTATTTCCCTGCCACCTCGGGGCAGCCATTTCTCTCTTTCTTTAATGCTACCTGGGCAGCTCTAGTTCTCCCTGAAATGAAACTTTGCTTGAAAAGAAAAAAATTAACTCAAAATGGATCAAGGCTCTAAATATGAGCTAAAATTATAAAATTCTTAAGATAGCATAGGGGCAAATTTTTATGACCTTGTATTATTCAATTTATTCTTAGATTTTGATGCCAAAACCATGAACAAAAGAAACACAGATAAATTCAATTTCATAAAATTTTAAATTTTGTGCATCAAAAACATTATCAAGAAAGTGAAAAGACAACCTACAGGCCTTGGGTGGGAAGATGGTAAAGTAGGAAGCTCCAGAAAACAATTCCCCACCGAAACAGTTCCTGCCTGAATCAACCCACTTTGAAACCCCAGAATCTAAGTTAACACTGCTGCACCAGCAAGGAGCAGGAGGAAGAGGCTGGTAAATTGCAATGAAAAGCACTTCTGGCATTCAAGAAAAACTCTACCATATCATTAGCTGTATACAAACTTAAGGGACAGCCCAGAGTCTAAATCCCAGAATCAACACTTTAAAATATCTAAATGTACAATGTACAACAAAAGATTACAAGTCAAAGAATCAGGAATGATATCCCATCCAAAGGAACAAATAAGAATCCAGAAACCATCGATGAAGAGAACCAGATTTGGAACTTACTTGACACAAACCTAAAAATAATGGTCCTCAATAAAAAGAACTTAAGTATATAAGAAAAACAATGAATTAAAAATATGGGAATCTCTATTGACAGCCCCTTCCAACATGAAAAGTTAGCATGTGCATAGCCCAAATACCCCTAAAGAGTGGGAGAAGGATCAAAGGTGATGGTGGAGTTATACAGAGAAGGTAGGGTTTAACAAATGAGTAGGATTGCTGAATCATTATATTGATACTTCCTTTAGTCTCCAGTATCTTAGAGCAGCTAGAAGTAAAAACCTAAAATTGTAGAATTGTAACCCATCCAAACTCTGAAATCTGTTCTACAACTAATTGTTGTGCTGTGCTTTGAAATTTATTGTTTTTTTAGTACATATGCTATTTTTCACAAAAAAGAAAAAAAAATTTCTTCTAGCCTCCAGTGTTTTGGAGCAGCTAGAAGGAAAAATCTGAAATAGTGTTTCCATTTCAACACTACTTGTTGAAGTGTACTTTGAAAATCATTGCTTTTTCCTCATATATTATATATATACAAAACAAAAAAAAAATTTTTTTAAAGCTCCTAGAATGCAATATACAAGAAATGGAATAGCTTTTAAAGTGGGGAATTTATTAAGTTGCAAGTTTACAGTTCTGAGACTGTGAAAATGTCCAAATCCAGGGAAACATACCTTGGTTCAAGAAGGACAATGATATTGCAGGTTTCCTCTCAGCTGGGAAGGCACATGGCGATGCTCGCTAGCTTTCTCTCCAGGCTTCCCCAGAGGCGTTTTCTTTATGCATTTCCAGAGGTCTCTGGCTATGTGGGCTCTGGTGGCTCTGGTGGTTCTAAAGCTTTTTCCAAACTAAGCAACCCCACCTTGAATGGGTGGAAACCCATTTCCGCAGCTACCATCTAATCAAAAGTTACCACCCACAGTTGGGTGGGTCACATCTCCATGGAAACAATCAGAAAGATCCCACCCAACAATATTGAATGAGGATTAAAGAACATGGCTTTTCTGGGATACATAATAGCTTCAAACCAGCACATCCATCTTTTCTAATTGTTTCACCCTGGGAAAGTTTACTGAACAAATTGCAATTAAAATAAAGACGCACAACTAAATGTGATAGTTAGTGTGGGAGTGGATCCTGGATTTGTGTGGAGTTGGGGAAGGATACGACAAAAGGCACTGCTGGGACAACTGACTTTATTTGAGTGAGGACTGCAGATTAAATAATACTATCATATCGTGGCTAAATCTCCTGATCTGAAACCACACCTGAAAACTCTGGTGTGGTTGCATAATAAAAAGTCTTTGTTTTGGAAATGCACAGTGAGGAGCTACCTAGGGTTCAAGGGCATCAGATGTGCAACTTCCCCTCCAATGGTGGGAGGGGGCTTGACTACAGAGAGGTTACCACGTGAATCTGGTTAAGAAGGAGATACGGGAGTTCTCTGTAACCTTCTCATGACTTCCCATAAAGTTGAAATTACTTCAAAACAATTAAAAAAAAACAATGTTGCTTTCCTAATACAACTCATGTGGACAGCTTAATTAAACACCATAAGTACATGGACCCTTCAGTAGGGTATGAGATTTTGTAGGTTTGTTCAGAGTGATGCCTCCATAAATCCCAGAAGGGTTTGAACAGTGAATAAAAAAGTATTTGCAAAGTCCCCTTGGGGGAATGCCGAGAAAGGGGGCAAAATTCAACTTCCCCATTTGGAGAATTCTTGATATTCTCACAAGCAGTGCAGACAACCAAAGCAATAGGCTAAGCCCCCGATCTTGGGGTTTGTTCATATGAAACTTAACCCTGCAAAGGCTAGGCTAAGCCTACTTAAAATTAGGCCTAAGAGTCACCCCCAAGAGAGCCTCTTTTGTTACTCAGATGTGGCCTCTCTCTCTCTCAGCCAACACGACAAACAAACTCACTGCCTTCCCCCTGTCTACGTGGGACATGACTCCCAGGAGTGTGGATCCTCCTGGCAACATGGGACAGAAATCCTACAATGAGCTGGGACTCAGTACCAAGGGATTGAGAAAACCTTCTTGACCAAAAGGGGGAAGACAGAAATGAGACAAAATAAAGTGTCAATGGCTGAGAGATTCCAAACAGAGTCGAGAGATTATTCTGGAGGTTATGCTTACGCATTAAACAGATATCACCTTTCAAGAAGGAGTTAACAGAGAGGCTGGAGGGAAATGCCTGAACATGTATGTTCCAGTAGCCATGTTTCTTGATGATGATTGTATAACGATACAGCTTTCACAGTGTGATTGTGTGATTGTGAAAACCTTGTGTCTGATGCTCCTTTTATCTACCTTATCAATGGACGAGTAAAACATATGGATTAAAAATAAATAAATAATAGGGGAACAAATGTTAAAATAAATTTAGTAGTATGTATGAATTTTTTCTGTTTTCCTTTTATTTCTTTTTCTGAATTGATGCAAATGTTGTAAGAAATGATCGTGACGATGAATATGCAACTATGTGATGAAAAAAAGAATGTTCATATTGTAGAAAAACAATGGCGTGCCTAAGCAGCAGGTACAGCTTGGTCTCTGCCGCCACTTGGTGTCTGCTTTAGGTAGCGCACCCTCCGTGACCCAGACCTTTAAACTCCCTGCCTACCGCCGGCGACTCACGTGGTCCTCGGGTACGGCCTCTGCGCAGGGCCACCCACCGGGTGAGAGCCTCCGGCCCGGGAGACCCTGGCTCTGCCGGTTTGATTTCGGTTCGTGTCTAGGGCCGTCTGCCTCTGTGACACGCTGCAGGCGCATTTCTTGTGCAACCAAAGTGGAGTCAGAATTTCATAGCCTCCAACACTGATCCTTTTTTTTTCCTTTTTTCTTTTTTTTACCACTAGTATTTCAATCTGCTCAATTTATTTTAACCTTTGTTCCCCTTATTATTTGTTTATTTCTTATCCATATTTTTCACTCATCTGTCCATACCATAGATAAAAGGAGCATCAGACACAAGGTTTTCACAATCACACAGTCACATTACAAAAGCTTTATCATTATACAATCATCTTCAAGAAACAAGGCTACTGGAACATCGCTCTACAGTTTCAGGTACTTCCCTCTAGCCACTCCAATACATCATAAACTAAAAAGGAGATATCTGTATAATGCCTAAGAATAACCTCCAGGATAACCTCTTGACTCTGTTTGGAATCTCTCAGCCACAAAATGAGACTTTATTTTGTCTCATTTCTCTCTTCCCTCTTTCGGTGGAGAAGGTTTTCTCAATCCCTTGATGCCAAGTCCCAGCCCATTCTAGGATTTCTGTCCCACATTGCCAGAAACGTCCACACCCCTGGGAGTCATGTCCCATGCAGAGAGGGGGAGGGCAGTGAGTTTACATGCTGTATCAACCGAGAGAGAGGGGCCACATCTGAGCAATAAAAGAGGTTCTCTGGGGTGACTCTTAATTTTAAATTGGCTTAGCCTGTCATTTGCAGGGATAAGTTTCATAGGAGCAAACCCCAAGACTGAAGTCTCAGCCTATCGATTTGGTTGTCCCCACTGCTTGTGAGAATATCAGGAATTCTCCAAATGGGGATGTTGAAATTTTCCCCCTTTCTCCTCATTTCCCTAAGGGGACTTCACAAATACTTCTTTTTGATCTGTTCAAACCACTCTGCAACCCGGATCTGTTTTACAAATAAGGAGCTGAAGCATGGAGCGAAGAAGAGATGATCACGACTAGAACTGAAATCTTCCTGACTTTCCCCATCATCTACTTCTTGGATTTGACTCTCAGTTTCTGCTAACATTTCGCTTTCCCAAAGAGGCCTTCCCTGGCCACCCTAACTACATTAGCTGACCCCTATTCCTAACACCCTAGTCTCTATTTCAGCATTCATCTCTGCAGTTAGATATTCATTTATTTGTTGTTGACTTGTCTGCTGTCCACCTCTCTTGCCCCAGTGGAATGAGAGCTCATGCTACCGGACCTTGTCAGTCTACCTACCCGGTGTGTTCCCAATGCCTGGCAGGGGGCCTGGCACAGAGCCGGTGCTTGGCAAGGACAGGAATGCCTGTCCCTGTCCACTCCCTCACCCCGCAGTTTGCCTGGGTCCTTTTTCCTCCTACTTTGCTCCTAGATGGTTTATCCACGAGAGAGTGTCCAATCCCTGGACATCTGTAATTTCTAAGACTCTCAAAGCCCCAAGGGGGTGCTGGTGGCTGTGGCATCTAAAGGTGGAACTGCCCTCTGGGGGCAGCTGGCTGAATAACAGTTGTACAGAGCCAGAGAAAGGAGTAATAGGGGCTGCGCGGCCGAGGGGTCCTCCACTGCCCTGCGGGGTTCCGGGAGGGGTGGGGGTGGGGCGTCCCGGTTGGCGCTCTTCAGTCCTCACAACAGGGGAAGCCGAGGCTCGGAGCTCGAGCCTAGGTAAGTAGGCTCCAGGGCCCCTGTTCTTAACCAGTTCTGCCTCTTCCAAGGGAAGAGAGGAGTGGCTGGAGGAGTCTCGGCTGCGTTAACCTAGGGCTTTAGTTGGTCTGCAGGCGCAGGATCTAATCCCACTTGGCCCCTGGGCTCAGGCCGGCAGGAACCTTTCCCTCGGCTGGGCGCGGGGGCCAGGCTCGGCCTCCGGGAAAATGGGCGGGTTCGGAGCTGGAGGGGACCCTCGAACAATGGGCTCCCGGGCTCTGGCCCACCCTTCCCAGTCCCACTTCCGGCCTTTCTTGGGCTGGGAAGGAGGGGCAGGAGGGCGGAGTGAGGGGAGGCTACTGGGCGCTTTGGGACACCGCGGTCCAGTGTCACCGGGCAGGCGCGGGAGCCCAAATGCCGCCTCCTCTGGGCAGTCTCCAGGGCACCCCCAGCCTTGGAGCCCCTTCCCCCACTCCGTGCCCAGCACCGCCTGCCTCAAAGCCTGGCACAGTTTTAAAAACTTTTTATTATTATTATTATTGAGATATAATTTACATAGAGGGAAATGGAAAATTCTACAATGTAAAGTTTGATGAATGTTTTCATATGTTTATACCCTGTAACCAACTCTCAGAACACAGAAGACATCCAGCTTCTTAGGAAGTTCTCTGGCGCCCTTTCCCAGTTAACGCTGCCTCCAGTCCCAGCGCCACCACTGACCTGGTTTTTGTCCCTGTTGTTTTGTCTTTTCCAGAATTTAGTATCAATGGAATCATTTATGTAGCCTTTGGAGTCTGGGTTTGAGATACATCTGACATCTGTGTCCTTGTGTATAAATAGTCTGCTTTTTTCATGGCGGCGAAGTATTCTGTGGTATGGTTGTGCCCCATTTGTTCACCTAGTCCCCCACTGAGGGACATGTGGGTTGCTTTCACGTTTGGCTATTATGAATTATGGTGCTATGAGCATTAATATGAATATATTTTGTGTGGATGTATGTTTTCATTTCTCTTGGAGTGAGTTTGCTGGGTTGTATGCTAAGTCTGTGCTTGACTCCTTAGGAAACTATGAAACAGTTTTCGAGAGTGGCTGCACCATTTTGCACTCCCACCAGCCGTGTCCAATAGTTCCCGCAGCTCCATGCCCTCATCAGCACTTTTGCTGTTTCAGCCAGTCCGGTGGGTGTGGCATCGTCTCTGAAGAGTGTCTGTCAACTGAATAGGAGGGGAAAGCCCAGAGCATGCCCACCTCAGGAAGTCCCGCTGGATTCCTAGCCTTTCCTCATGCTGCTCCCCATTTTTGTGGTGCAGGCACGAGTCCTTCACCCAGCACCAGCCCGTGCACAGGCCCTGGACTGACAGACACCCATCCCGACCAGTGTCCAAGCTGAGCGGGTGTGCACTTTCGTACGCTCAGGTCCTTCCCAGACACCAGGCCCAGAGTGGGGAGGAGACTGGCATAGTGTCCCCAAGTCAAAAGTAGTAGGGGTTGGTTTCAGTCTGCGTAGTACCCACTCTGCTACCCCAGCAGCCTCTGGAAGGATAATACAGATAGAGGGGTGTGTATCTGGGTACTGTCTTTGGAAGCCGAGGGCATGGGAGGCAACAGCCTGTGCACCTGGTGGGCAGGTAGGCCTTGTGGGTGGGCCCCCAGGTGCCATCACCTGAATCTATGGGGTACCTGGAGGCCCAGCTCTGCCTCTGCCCCCGTCACACACACACACACACACACACACACACACATACACACACTCGCCATGGCCCTAGGTTTTGGAAGATAGGGGAGGGCATGAGGAACGGCCTGCCTTTGACAAATCTTTATTGTGCGCTGGGCCCTTTACTGCACAGGGGACCCAGCCCCTGCCGTGGTGAGCTTCACAGTCTAGTAGGAGACAGACAACCATGGTAAACACTTGGCCAGGGAGGGCCTCTCTGAAGGGGGACATCTGAGCAGCCACCTGAGTGATAAGAAGGAGGCAGCTCTGGGGAGCTCTGGGGAAAGGGCATGAGAGGAGTGCCAATGCAAAGGTCTGGAGGTGGGAACAGGCTTTGTGCCAGAAGGAACAGCCCGAAGCCAGTGGTGCTGGACAGCAGAAGTCGGAGTGGGTGGGGTCTGAGGGAGGTCGGGGCTTGGGAGGGTGTGGAGCAGAGAAGGGAGAAGCTCTGACTTTAGCGCTGATAGGATCCCTCCAGCTCCCAGGAGTGAACGAGGCAGCTGGGAGAACAGCCAGGAAGCTTCAGCAACAGGCCAGGCGCTGGTAGCTGGGCCTGGGGAGTGCAGGGTGGGGCTCAGGGGTCAAACTTTCTAAACGCTTGGGAGGCGGAGCCAGAGTTCCCCCCGCCCCCCGGAGTGATAGGGGAAGGGCGGGGAGAGAAGAGGAGTAGGGGGCAACTGAGGTGGGGGCCTGAGCCCCTGGCCTGGGAGGTGGTGGCCCCTCCTTCCCGCCTCACTCACGCACCCAATGCCTAACGAGCACCAAGGCCGGAGGCGGTGCCCACTCGGACCTCCTGCTCCTGTGGCCCTCTGGCCCTCTCGCCCTCCTGGCGGCCGAGCCTGACCCCCGCTTGGACAAACATCTTGCGGCCATTTCCGCCTCGACAGCCAGGAGCCCCGGCCCAGGCTGAACAAACACTCGGGACCTGCGCTTCCGCCCTCGGCTCTGGGAAAAGCCGTTCCAGGAGCCTCTGAGGTCAACCCTGGAGGGAAATGGGAAGGAGGAAGCACCCAGGAGGCTCCTGCTGCTTTGAGAGCCGCCAACAAAGCGCCCTGGACTTGTCTCCCCACGTGTAAAATGGGCCCAAGTATACCCCCCTTGGAGGCCTGTGGTGAGGGTGGAAAGCACCCGGCGCAGAGTGGGCACCAGGGCGGCTCCCCTGACCTGGTGAAGGGGTGAGGCTGTCCTCAGGCCATTGGAGGATTTCCCCCAAGGGACTGCAGGACTCTTAGGGGGCCAGACGAGCTTTCCTTCTCGAGGCTCCCCTTCCCCCATTCTTCCTTTCCATCTTCAGATTTCATTCTAAGCCCTCCCCAGACCGGTTTTAAGATCCAACGATGGAATTTCAGGCCCTGCGTTGGGTAGTGGCAGTTCCGAAATGTGACTAGTGATCCCAGAAGGGGGTTGTGTCAGGCCCAAAGGACAGAAGAAGGGATGGAGGGACACGGGGGGGGGGGGGGGTGTGTGGATACCCTGGACCATGGAGATCAGAAGTAGCCCCAGGGGGCCTGGAATGGACGCTTAGCTCTCAGGGCTTCTAAATGCCTTGACCCCAAACCTGATCAGGGGCTGTAAGGTTCTTTATGGGAAAGCTCCCTGAGGTCATGGGGACCAAAGTCTCCCATGAGGCTGCACCTCCAGTCCTGTCCCCATCTCTCCAGAGCCCTCCACCCCACCCCGTCCCCTGGTCAGACTGGGGTGGAGTGGAAATTTGTAACAATGGAAAATATGTGAAAATGGTTGACCGAGGAGTGAGCTCCCCGCCCCTGGAAGTGTGAGCAGAGGTAGCGGGAGGTGCCAGAAGTGACCCCACTGGGACCCCACCTTTGTTTTCCTCCCTCATTAACTGCTTCCAGAGCCCTCTGAACTGTGACTTGAGTGGCATGAGGCTGTTAGTTCCCGGATGTGAAATATCCAGGTTCAAATCCCGGCTCCGGCTGTGGGACTGAGTTCCACCTCTGTCAGAGGGACCGATCATAGCACGACTTTGCCTTCCCCGGGCTGCTGGAGGATTAAAAGAAATGATTTGTGCAAAAGCACCTGACACACAGTCAACACTCAATCGATGTCCTCCGAGGGCCTCACCCCGCCTCTGCGGCAGCCACCGCCGCGGTCACTGCGAGCTGTGCGGGAGGTGAGCGCAGCCATCCGCCGACCCCGTGCACGGGGGTCGGGGTGGTGCCCACCACTCAGTCCTTCTGGTTGAAAGCTTGGCCGGATAAAGCCTCCCCAGCTGGGGTTTGATTTTGTGTTTGTTTTTACAGGCAGGATCTGGGAGCGGAGACAATGGAATTAATGTGGGTTTTTTTTTTCTTTCTTTCCTTCTGAGCAGTTTCTTCTCAACTGAAATCTGTGAGACTGGATTCCCACCTCTTCTTCCGGTCTTTGGCAGAGCTGCCAGGAGAGGAAAGGCGTGGGCAGAAGAGATCAGGGAGGGGAGGTTGGGGAGGGGAGGGGGTCCTTCTAGGCGGGCGAGCAGTAGGAAGAGGTGGGGTGTGCTCTTTCCTGCCTCTGAGTGTTTGCACATGCTGTCCCTCCCCTTCTCCCCCCCCCCCCCGCCTGACCCCCTGCCCCCTAGATGGCAGCTTCTGTGGCTCCTTGAGATAAGGCATCACCTCCTCCAGGAAGCCCTCCGGAGCCAAGACTGAATTGACGTTAGCATCTCCCTGCTCTCATTTCACTATGGACTGGTCCGATTGATTTATGGCCCGTTCCTAGGCCTGAGACTCTGCTCCCAGCACCTGACCCAAAGGTGGCTCTTGAGGCACACCAGCTGAATTGAGCCCTCGCCGTATGATCAGGGGGTCTCTTTCTGGAGAGTCAGATGGAGGGCCAGGGGTGGGGTGGAAGCCTAGGCACCGAGGGGCTGTGGATGGGAAGGCGCACAGGTGGAAGCGACCTTGGGCAGATGAGTTCGCCTTTCTGGGCGGGTTTTCTTCTCCGTAAAATGGGAAGGAGGTGGGGGGGGTTGTTCCTAGCGCCACCTGGCAGAAAGAACCTGCATGGACTTGCGCCGCATGCAGGTGCTTTAACGCGCTTTGCTGGGCGGTAGCCTGGGTCTGCGCGCAGGTGGTCCCCATAAATCAAGCCCCACCCCTCAGCTCCTGGTGCTAAAAATAGCGCGACCCGGTCCCGCCTTCTCCCAGCATCCTCAGGCTGGGAGCCAAAGGTCATGCAAATGGAAAGTGAATTATGGACGGGGGAGGCGGAGGCGGGGGTGGGGGTGGGGGAACACCGACCTGCTGTAAATCAGGCTGCAAACATTTAAGACCTTTTTCTGAGGCTCCTATACTTAACCTCTTGGCTCCTCCCCAATCACGAGACCAGCGTTTGGGGGGCACCCGGAGGCCCCTCTAGAGGGTCGGGGTTGCACCCTAAGAGGCCTCTGATGCCTGAGCCCCATGGGCGGCCCTGAGGGGTCGTGAGGAGAGGTGCGGCGGAGGGAGCCCCCCCTGGATAAGCACCTGCGCCCTGTGGCTGGACGACACGCTGGACGCCAACGTCGGCCCTTACGGTCCCCCAGGCCACCCCGCGCCCCCAGCACTAGTGTGCTTGGCGCTAAGCCCGAGGTCTCTGACACAGAGGACGTGGCTCCTGGGTACCTGCCTCGGGCCCGAGTTCAGGCCCCACAGCAGCCGCTGAGGAAACCGAGGCACAGGGCAGTGCAGGGACGTGCAAGAGCCTCCGCGGCTGGGAAGTTGCAGAGCCGGGGATTCCGCTGATGTTGCCTCCACGTGGGGCCGTGGACTGCCGGGGACTGAGTCCAGCCCTGGAAGATGTGATGTGGCCGAGGGTCTGGGGGGAAACCCTGGCAGGCAGGTTTGGCCTTTGTTTGGCTGGACGACCCCAGACAGGTGAGTCTACCTGTCCCACCTGCAAAAGGGGGCACAGTCTCGCCCTCAGCGCTGTGGGTGGCTGGGTGGCCACAGGTCTGGGCTGGGCCGGTGTTCCCCATCAGCAAACCCGGACCAGGCCCCACCCTTGCTGCTGGCACCAGCTGTGTCTTTGACCTCTGACTCCTTATAAATACCCACCAGAACCCACACCCCCCATCGTGGCTTTTTCCCCATGTTTGTTTTTTAAAAGCAGTTGGTAGTGGTTACTTTATTTTAGAGCAGGACCATGTCAGATAACCCATCTAATATATTTATTCTCAACGATTAATACACATTCTTTGAGGAAAACTTAGAAATTTCAACCACAAAGAAAGAAGTTCAGAAATCCCTTGAACCCCGACCCCCACCCCCAAACACACACCCAGATGTCATAACCTAGCAAGGTGCCTGGGGGTTCACCTCTCTGTCACACTGTGACTGGTGGTGCCTGCTGTCACACTGTGACTGGTGGTGCCTGCTGCACAGAGTGCTCAACGCCAGGTCCTGGAGCTGGAACTCAGGGAGCCCTTGGTTCCTTTGGGGTAGGGGTGCTCAGCTTTGCCTGAGGGCACAGAGGGAACGTGAGAATGGAGGAGGCAGGGATGGGGGTGGCATGGACCAGTAGAGGAAGCAAAAGTGCCCTCCAGGTCCTCCTTCCTGGCGGGGTCACCCATGCAAGGCCTGTGCCATACCTACAGGGGATCCCCAAGACGGGTGCCTTCCCACCATGCCTGCAGTGGAAAGAAGGGTCCCTGGCCCACAGAGACAGCTCCGAGCCCCCTGCCCAGGTAGTTTCAGCTTGGGGGCTTTCCCAGCCACAACCCTGCTGTCCACCCCACACTCCTGGCCAGCCAAGCCTTTCGAGTACAGATGGGGAAATCGAGGCCCGAGGGGCGCACTCCATTGGCCCTGTCTTCAGTTGAGCCACAACTAGAACCTAGGCTTGGTGGGACCTGGGGGATGGGAGTGGGTTAGAGAAAACATGGGCCCATGCCCTCTTCCTACAGCCACTCCAGCAAGCATCTCGGCCAGGCTTCCCAAACTTTCCTGGCCACCATGAAAGGGGTACCCGCCTCCAGAGCAGTTTTGGAGTCCCCCAGATTACCTGTGCCCCTTGAGGCTTGGACGCCAGAGAGATCTTCAGGGTCACACAGACCTGCTTCCCCATACTGGTGCTACCCTCTCTGACTTGTGGCTTTGGCAAGCCCCTGCCCCTCTTTGACCCTCTGTTTCTTCATCTGTAAAATGGAGCTAATGAGACCCCTCTCAGAAGGGGAGTAAACAAGATAGCATGCAGGACCTGGCTCAGGGAGGGGCCCCGGGTGGCCAGGGATCCATTGGGTTGGAGGATTGGGGTGTATGGCCCCTCTTGCCCAGCTGGGCTGGCCTCAGGTTTGACTAAGACAATGGGATGGCTGCACCTGGGCTGACCTCATCAGCTTCCGCAAGGGTCCCATAGGGCTGCCTGTTTTGCTGGGGAGAGGGTCTCCCCTCCTATCCTCTTCCTTCAGGCCTCCTTCCTGCTTCCCTGGGTGGTGGTAAGACCCTTCCGTCAAGGCGGTCATCAGTCGCACCCAAGGTCCGGAGTGTCCGGTCAGCCTTCTCAGGCCATGACTCACTTCCTTTTTCCAGAAGTTGAAAATAGCCTCCCCTGATGCATGGCCTGGCAGCCTCCAGCTGGGCCTCCCTTAGCTCTATCCCCAGATAGCTGCTCCAAATCTGTCCCTCGGCGTGTTCCCACCCAGGTCTACGCATTCACCATTAGTGACTCAAGTCTCTGTTTTGTCTCAGTACCCAAACGCCCCGATTTCACAGAGCTTTGAGGGTCTGACCCGGGGGCCCAGTGGTGGGCAGGACAGAACCGTATCCCTCTGGTATCTACAGGCACTGACCACCCAAGTGGGCACGCAGATAAAGTGCCATGAGCATTGGGCAGCCAGGGAGGGATTCCCTCAACACAAGACTGCTGAGCTGAGCATGGGGTGGGGGTGAGGGACAGTGAGTGGGCAAAACAGGCAAGAGAGCACAGCAGGCAGAGGGAACAGCATGTGTAAAGGCCCAGTAGCGGGACTAGTGGGAGTATATGAGTAACTGCAGGAAGGCCAGTGTAAGTGTATGTGTGTGTGTTTGTGTGTGTGCACGTGTGCGCAGTGCAGGCCAGACTGTACTGAGGCTTGGGGAAAAGGACATAGAAGTGAGGCTTTTTTTTTAAGCAGTTTTATTGAGATAAATTCACATACCATGCAATCCATACAGTCCATCTAAAGTGTCCAAGCGTTGTCTTCTAGTAAATTCAGAATTGTGCATTCATCACCACAATCAATTTTAGAGCATTTTCACCCTCAAGAGGATTCACGATGTTATATAGTCCCATGTTTCATCCTCTGGCTTTCCTTTTAGTGACATATACGACCCTAAATTCTCCCTTTCAGCCACAATCACACCCATATATTATTGCTGTTAGTTACACTCAGTCCACCACTCGCTCCCATCACCTCCATCCATTTCCAAACACCTGCAGTCAACCTTATTACTAATTCTGCACAAATTAAGCATCAAATCCCCATTCTCTACCCTTATTCTATCTTCTGGTAACCTGTTCTAGATATTAACGCCATGAATTTGTAGTTATATTTAGTTCATATTAGTGAGGTTGTACAATATTTGTGCTTTTGTGTCTGGCTTATCTCAGTGTAATGCACACAAGCCTCATTCATGTTGTAGCATGCCTCAGGACTTCGTTCCTTCTTATTGCTGAATACTATTCCATTGTATATATAAACCACATTTTGTTTACCCATTCATCAGTTGATGGACACTTGGGTTGCTTCCATCTTTTGGCAATTGTGAATAATGTTGCTATGAACATCAGTGTGCAAACATCTGTTTGCGTCCCTGCTTTCAGTTCTTCTGAGTATATACTTAGTAGCATATCCCAAGAGCTTTTGCAGGGTTTTAAGTTGGAGAAAAACAACATGAACAGATTTGCGATTTGAAACTCTCCCTCAGGCTGCAGGGTAGGGAAATGGTGCAGGGAGAGGAAGGGAGGAGGGCAGCAGTGGAGGGTGGCCCAGGCGGGCAGGGGTAGGGCTGAGACAGATGCAGTAGTCTTCAGCCGGAGGAGACGCAGGCCGAGTGGGGGTGCGGGGTGGGGGTGTTTGTTTAGGAGGTGACATTTGGACAGGGAGAAGGAAGGGACGTAGTGTGCAGGCGCTTCCCAGGTTTCTGCCTTGGGCCGCCGGGTGGGCAGTGAACTGGGGACACCAGAGGACAGGGCAATGGGGGAGATGTTAGCTTTGGTTCAAGACAGTGGAGTTTGAGCTCTTGGCCCCGCTCCTGACACCCTCCCCTGCTTTCGTATGCAGGACACACACTGAGGGGCCTCCTGCTGTGTGTGTAGTAGAGGAGAAATAGCTACACGTGAGGTTTGACCCACCTTGGGTGACAGTGAGGCCTAGAGGCGCTTGTGCCTCTGTGGACTTGTGGGAGGAAGGATGGCCTTTCCCCTCCCCCACTGCCCCCCTGCCACCCACCCCCACAGTGGCCTCCCAGGTCCAGCCACCAGGCTCACCTAAACGGAGAACGGCGGGACCCTTCTTCCAGGCCTGCCTCCACCACCCTGTCCTCCCAGGGCGGCTCCTCCAGAGCTGTCAGAGGCCGTCCCTCCAGTGCGGTCCACGAGGCCCTGCTCGGTCTGACCCCGTCACCGCTCACATCCCACCCCCTCCCCCCTCCCTCTGGCTCCCCCTGCTCCAGCTGCACAGGCCCCCTGGCTGTTCTCCAAACACACCTGGCACATAGTGGTGCTCAATAAATGCTTGCTGGAGAATGACAGAATGAAGGGGAGGCCGAGCTGGTGTGGGCCAAATTAGAGGGGGCAGGTCCCCACCACCACCTCACAGACATTGGGTCCACAGCAGCCATTCGCCCCAGCCCCAGCATGGGATGCATGTGTGCACACGACCCCACGTGCACCCGCCATGCACACCTGCACACATTTATACCCCTCCTCCCGTGCATATCCCTCACGTGTGTACACACCTCACAAATGCCGCATGCACACAGACATCCTGGGGTATGCCCCAAGACAGGGGCATATGCCAGCTCTGAGTGTGGAAGCTACCTCTGCTAAGGGTCCCTCCTCCCCACCTCAGTCCCACCAGCCCCTGCCTGGGACCACGCCCTCCATCCCTGTAGGTCCCTGGGGGCCAGTGGTTAATGCCACAGCTGTGGGCCCGTGGCCTGCGGTTCAAGGCTGTGCCACTCATTCACCCTTTGACTTTGTACAAGCCAATGAACTTCTTGCCTCAGTTTCCCCATCTGTAAACATACACATACCTCTCCAGTAAGGTGGTCATTGAAGGGAATGAACACAATAATCCACGCAAGTCTCTTGGAACGGCGGTGCCTGGTGCCCTGTCAGCCTCAGTAAATGTTAGCTTCTTTTATTTCAGAAGGGTTTTCCTCCCTCAGGCCTGTAGTTGGTGGCCTTCGCCATGTCCCAGGAGCTGTGCTGCGGGTGACAAGGCATCCCCCTCTTTTCCAGATTGGGGAGCACAAGCCCAGAGAGGAAAGTCCCACAGCTGGGCCTCCCACGCCTCACAGGCACCAGGAAGTGGCCCCTGCCCCACAGCCGTGAGCTGGAGAATGGAGGTGAGGCTGGCATGACTTCCCTGCTGAAATTTCAACTCGGCCAAGTCATGGTCTTTCCAAGAAGTCCCTGACCTCACTGGAAAACCCATATTTTACAAAGATGAACCCTCCCCAGACCAGGACAGAGGGTGGCAGCTGAGTGCCAGGCAGGGATTCCACAGGAGGCTGGGGGGTGGCGGGAAAGTCAGGGCCTGCTCCCCCAGTTCGGGCTGCCGCGGCAGCTGCAGGGGCCGGGCACTGGGAAATGATGCAGGAACATCCATCTATCTCCCTCCCTCTCTCCTTCCTACCTTTCTTCCTCCACCTGTCACAAGCCAACTCTGAGTCTAGTCATCTACCTGGTGAGGTAGGGACACTGGTGTGTCCAGACAAAATCCAGGGGGACAGAGCAACAGACAAATTGTCCCCTGGCGTGGTGGCAGATGGAAGCAGAGGGCACTGCGGGAGTCCAGGGAGGAAGGTCTAGCCCAGCCTGGGAGGTCACGGCCGGCCGCTGGGAAGAAGCCAGGCAGAGTTGAAGGGTTGAAGAAGGGTTAACCAGGGGAGAAGGCGGAAAGGAGGGAAACTCAGGGTCATGGTGGGACTTAATCTACACGCTGACCAGGGAACTCGGGTAGAGCAGGGCTATTGGGACTCAGGACTCAGCCCACCCTTGGCTGGGAGGAAGTGCGGGCAAAGGCAGGATGGCTCATCCTGACATGCCAGGCTGTGGTCAGTGGAGTAGGACGAGGAGTGATGTCACCCAAAAGTCCCCAGAGACTGCTTCCAAGTTCCTCAGCAGGGAGAGCCAGGCTGAGTCATTACTTATTGGCTGAGCTGCCCGAGGTTAGGGGTAGGATCACCGAAGGCAGAGGCTGGACCATCCAAGGTCAGAGTTTGAAGCATCCAAGGTCAAGGGCTGGACCATGCAAGGCCAGAGGTACAGGCTGGCCCATCTAAGGTCAGAGGCTGGACTATCCAAGGTCAGGCTGAGCCTTGCAAAGGGGAGATCAGGCTGTTAAAGTTGGCCATCAAATTACAGGAGTTTTGTGAGATCACCTCCTCCAGCCCTGAGGGGCAGCGGGACCAGGACCAATGGCCCCAGCAGAGAAAGCCTTGATGGCCTTGAAGGGCTCAGATCCCAACTGTGAGCCACAGACATTGGGTCCACAGCAGCCATTCGCCCCAGCCCCAGCATGGGATGCATGTGTGCACACGACCCCACGTGCACCCGCCATGCATACCTGCACACATTTATACCCCTCCTCCCATGCATATCCCTCACATGTGTACACACCTCACAATTGCCGCATGCACAAATACGTTCTGGGGTATGCCCCAAGACAGGCTCTGAACACGCTAGAGGCCTGGGGTGGGCCATAGGGAAGCTGGCTGCTAGGGTGCACCCCAGGGGCCCCTCTGAAAGCTGGACCATCAAGTTTTGACCTGTCCTCCATGTCTCCCCCACCTCAGAACCCCCTGGGTGGGAGTGGTGAATTCCTGTCCCCAGGAGTGTGTAAACAGGGTAGGTGATCTGTGTGGCAGGCTGCAGAGGGGCCCCTGTGACTGAGCTCATGATGCTGGGGGAGGCCAGGCTGAGGGTTGGGGCCCCTCGAACTTACCCTCCAAAAGAGCTGTGAATTCCCCACCAATCTGCTCTCCATCTCAGAAAGAGGCACCCTCAGGTGGGGGAAGCCAGAGATCTGGGAGCACCCCCCCGATGCCTTCTACTCTTCAGCCTCCACATCCAAGAGTCCCCCACATCCTGACGTCCACATATCCTTATCCCCACATGCCCCGCACCAAACATCTAAGCATGCCCCAGCATCTACACCCTCCACGCCCTCGGCACCGCTCCTCCAGACATCCCAAACCCTGGTGAGCACACCTCCTAAACAGTCCCCAGGCCCATCTTCCTTCTCCACTGCTGCCACCCCCCTCTCAAGGCCTCCACCATCACTTGCCTGGGTGTCTAAAGTAGCCTGGTCTCGCTGGGGCCATTCTGATCCCACCAGTCTCCTCTGAGAACCTTCTCAGGCTCTCCTGTCCTTGGCCTTCAGGGCCCCATGTGCTCAGTGGAGTAAGATGAGGAATGGCGTCACCCAAAAGTCGCAGGTGTATGAGAGAGCCTGACATGGACAAGCAGGGCCCAGGCATAGCTTGGTCTTAGTGGCCCAATGACCTGCATGTGTTCCCAGAGAGAACCCAGTGTCCAGAAAAAATGTTTCCTCTTTGTTTTCTTGGTGAACTTAAAATGCAGCCCTCAAGACCTACCCCAAATGTCACCTCCACTGAGAAGCCTTTCCCAGTGAACTCCTAGCATCCCTCAAAGCCCAGTCGAAATGCCCCTTTTCCAAGAGCCCTGAGACAGTATTAAGGCCTCTTCCATCAAGTTGCTTATCACCCAGTATGAAAGTGTATGTCTGTCCCCATAGGGTGGACCATGCCTGACCATATCTGAGACACACGGTCACTGCTAATAAAGGTAAGGATGGCTGGATGGACGCATCTCCACCCCAGGACACATCTGCCAAGCAAACAGGATGGTGATGTTGGCCACTGGAGGCTCTCTCCCTGGACAATGCCAGACAGACTCTGCCAAAGCTTGCCAGGGGTGGGCACGTGGGCATCTGATGGGAAAACCCAAACCATCTCCTGCTTCATCCCTCCCAAGGGCAGGACTTTCTGAGTCTGAACTTGGAGGTGAAGGGGTGGGAAGGGAGGGGTCGGCAGTGCCTCCCCATCAGTGTTTTTTTTGGCATGAGCAGGCTCTGGGAATCGAACCCAGGTCTCCGGCATGGCAGGAAGCCACTGTTGCCTGCTTCCATCAGTGATTTTAATAATATCATTGATTGAGCATTTGCCATGGGCCAGGTGCTAGCTAACTGCTCCTCCGGGATTATTTCACTATCCTTGCAGCCTGGAGAGGTAGGGACCCTCATAGCCATGTTACAGGTATAGAAACTGAGGCCCAGAGAGTTGAAGGGACATGCCCTGGGTCCTGCAGATGGGAAGTAGAAGGGCTGAGATTTGAACTAGGTCCCTGGACCATAAGGTGACCTGACTCCACAGCCTTGGCTGGGGCCCATCTTGAGAAGAGGGAGGAGCCAGACCTGGGTGGAATTCACGGTCTGCCCCCAGCGGCTGGGTGGCCCTGGCCAAGTTGCTTCCCCTCTCTGAGCCTCAGTATCCCCCCCTGTAAACGTGTCTCACAGCTACCCTGCCTTGGGAGGATGAGCTGAAGTTCCAGGAAAACCCAAGGCCTCTTGGGGACTTAAAAAATGTTATAGAACTCGAGATCCCAACCTCCTCTGGGAACCTTGCCTGGCCTGTTCCCATGGCCTCATTGGCTGGTTACTCTCCTGTGTACCCCACCCCCCAGCCCTGCTGTCCAGGGGTGGTCCCTGCTGTGTCCCCAGGGCACACAGTAGGTGCTCAGCATCCACTGGGATGGGCATGGTTAGACAGACCTGGGTCTGAATCCAGGACCATGGCATGGCCTGATTCTCTGAGCCTCCGTTGGCTCATCCCATCAAATGGGGACACACAACTAGTGGTTTGTTTTTATAAGGATCAGAGGGGAAAGCTCTAGCATACAGTAGGTGCTCAACCAACATGACCTTCTATCCCCCTTGACTCTACTCCATCCCTGGCAACTTGTAGCCCCAGCCATCAGGGATGCATCCTGCCCACCACCGGCTGCCGCCCAGTGATGGCAGCGGCTGGGGAATGTGGGTGGGGGCCCCCGGGGCGGCCCGGCCTCTCCACGGCTGCGGTGGGACAGAGGGCTCAGTGTGGAGTTGCCCAGGGTCCTTTCACAGACCCAGACCCATGACGGGGCGTCTGAGAATGCCGCCCATTATACGGCTCACAGAGCACAAAGGGGCCATACCGGGGCTCGGCGGCCCAGGCGCCCGGGGTGGGTGCACAGGGGCTGCGGGTCCCCGCCCCTGCCGGCCGCGGCCCTGACCACAGAGGGCAAGGATGTGGCCTGCGTCGGAGAGGGTGTCTCTCACGCAGGAATGAGAACCATTTCCTCCAGCCCCACAGGGCGACAAAGACAGAGAAGCGACCAAGGGGATCCACCCCCCTGAACCCTGAAACCAGGTCTTGAAGGCTGCTGTTTGCCCCTGTCGGGTGGGGGGCCAGCGCAGCAGAGGAGGGAACCCTCCAGAAGCCCTGGGCCCAGGAAGGTCAATGGAGCTAGAATCCTGAAGGGGGCAACCCCCTCCCCGTGTTTCCCCCAGCGTCTGCAGGGGGGGGACCACAGTGGAGAAACACTGATGGAAAGCCTGTGCCGGCAGCACCAATTGCTGTAATTTAAATCCATTAGTGCAATGGGTGCTAAGTCTCCCGTCAGTTTCTCTGCTGGAGCGTCACTCAGCCCTCCCTGGGCCACATGAGTGGGAGGCCGGGGCAGCGACAGGTGGTCAAGTATGGAGTCGAGAGGGGGCGGGACTCACTTTGGGCCACCTCTTTGCTGTGTGACCCTGGGTAAGCCTTTAGGCCTCTCTGAGCCTTAGTGTTCCTGTTTATGGGAAGAGGGGAAGGAATAATTTCTACGGGCCTTTAAGACCTGTTGGACGGTTAATAAACGAGGGGATGCTATGCTTCAGAGCCCTTAATGGTGCCTGCATGGTGGCTATTAGGACCACAGTTGGGCTCTGGGATGAGTTAGTTTATGTGCCAACTTGGCTAGGCCATGGTGTTCAGTTATTTGATTAAACACTGGCCTAGATGTTGCTGCGAAGGGGTTTTGTAGATGTTACCAGTATCGACTATCAGTTGACTGTTTAAGGAGATCACTCTCGATATTGTGGGTGAATTTCATTCCATCAGTTGAAGGCTCTAAAGAGCAAAGAACTGAGATTTCCAAAAGAAGAAATTTTGCTTCAAAACTACACCACCTACTCTGAGTTTCCAGCCTGCCAGCCTCCTCTAGAAGTTTTTTTGTTTGTTTTGCATGGGCAGGCACTGGGAATAGAACCTGGGTCTCCAGCATGGCAGGCGAGAACTCTCCTAGAGGTTTTGAATGCTAGAGTGCAACGCCAGCTCTTACCAGAATTTCCTGCCTGCAGCCTGCCCTGTGGACTTCAGACTTGCTAGCTCTGCAGTCACGTCAGCCAATTCCTTAAAATCAGTAATTGATCAGTCATCAATCGGTGATCTATCCATCCATCCATCCATATGCACATATATCCTATTGGTTCGGTTTCTTTGGAGAGCCTGGATTGATACAAGGTACAAATGAGCAATTTGGGGAGCCCCATATCACGGCCCCTCGGGGAGCCTGGGGGAGAGGAACCCTGTGTTTCAGAGCTGGAAAGGCAGTGGAGAGCCTGCCTCATGATATATGAGGGTTTTTTTTTTTGCTTTTTCTACTTTTATTTTTAATTAGTTTTTTTTATTGTAACACATGTATATAACATAAAATTTGCCATTTTAACCATTTTTAAGTGTGCAATTCAGTGGCACTAATTGCATTCACAAAGCTGTATAACCATCACCACCATCTATTTCCAGAACTTTCACATCATCTGCAGCAGAAACTCTGTACGCATTAAGCAATAATTTCCAATCCCCATCCCCCACCACTGATAACCTCTAATCTCCTTTTGCCTCCATGAACTTGCTTGTTCTACATATTTCCTATCAGTGAGCTCAGACTGTTTTTGTCCCCGTGTCTGGCTCATTTTACTCAACATGATGTCTCCGAGATGGAACAGAACTTCATTCCTTGTTTAAAGCTGCCTAACTGGATGCTTTTCATAGCAGCCCTGTGAAGTGGCTTATGTGGCCCTTTTCCAGATAAGAAAACTAAGGCTCAAAGAGAGGTGATGGGTGGTGTGATGGTGGCTCAGTGGCAGGAATTCTTGCCTGCCAAGCTGGAGACCGGGATCGATTCCTGGAGCCTGCCCATGCCAAAAAAGAGAGGTGACGCCCCCACGGTCATACGGAAGGCAGGGATCGCAGCTAAACATGGAACTCAGACCTCTCAGAGGGACGCAGTGGCTAAGAGCAGGGTTGAGCTGAGTGGTTGGAGGCCAGTGGCAGTGCCACCCTGAGCCTCGGTGACCTCCGCAAAATGGGGCTTATAGAGCCTGCCTCTGAGGGGTGCTCCCCCTCGGGAAATGAGGTAGGCCTTGGGTGGCAGGGGAGGGTATGATAAGCCATAGCTTTGATTCCTGTCAATATCAGCCAAGGGTGCTGAACTGTCCCTGAGGATTCTACTTCTAGCACCTTCTTGCCCTCAAGGTGGAGCTGGGGGTGGGGGTGGGGGAGCGAGTTAGGAGCCCTTCCTGTAGGGAAAGCTTTCTCCGAGGCTGGGCCCAGTGGCCAAGAGGGCAGAAGCCCCCTCTCCCAGCACAGTCCTGACCCCGCTGTTATTTTTTCCAATTGAAGAAGAAAAACATTTCCTCCTGCAGCTCTGCCCTCGGAAGCCAGAGAGCTGAGGACAGTGGAGCAGGGCCAGGCCCCGCCTTCTCGGGGTCAGCCCAGATACCCTCTGAGGCACCTTGTCCTCATCCTCCAAGGTGCTGGAGCAGGTCAACATTTTCCAAATTTCAGTTACTCTCGTACCACCTGGATAATGTCCCACTTCATATTTGTCTTTAACTCACTTAAAATATATATTTTTTATTCAGAAATTTTCACACACGTCATCCATACACGGTGTACGATCAGTGGCTCACAATAGCATCACATAGTTGTGTATTCATCACCACGGTCATTTTTAGAATATTTGCACCACTCCAGAAAAAGAAACAAAAAGAAAAAAGAAAAGGTTCATATATCCCCTATCCCTTACCCCTGCCTCTCATTGACCACTAGTATTTCAATCTACCCATTTTACCCCTTACCTCCACTATTATTTATTTATTATCCACATTGTTTTACTCATCTATCCATACCCTAGACAAAAGGAGCATTAGACACAAGGTTTCTCACTATCACAAGGTCACACTGTAAAAGCTATATTTAACTCACTTTTTAAAAAAGTTTAATAGATGCATTTGTCAAGGAAATTTTATATCATTGTCCTACATGGAAAACTGGTACCACTTGCCAAAACCAGAAAGTAACTGCAAATAAAAAGAAAAGCAGGGGATGCAAGTAGATTTCTGGAATGCTGATGTCAACAGCACCCTGTGGACAGGACAAATGTTAAAGATGTTGGTCCCAAACTGAGACCTTCTCCTAGATGTAATCAGAAGGCTTGAACAAAACACGAAAAGGCCCTAAATCACCATTTGAGTCAGGGTTAGCTGGTGCTGGGTTAATCTAGGGTTGATTAATCTGGTTTCATTAATTCAGTTAGTTAATGCTGGATAGGTGTGGGGATGGCAACCTAACCTGTTGCTCTCCCCATGCCTGTCTCCCTGGGGACCACTTGTCTCTCCTTGCTTTCCTTTAAAATCCTTTCTAGGAGGATGCCCCAGTGATGACATGAACTCATTCATCTGTTCATTCATTCATCTGGGCACCTCCTTGTCACCTGTCCATGACCTACCCTGGCCTGGAAGGCAGAGGGGAGAAAGCACAGGATCTAGAGACAGATCTGGATTTGAATCTTCACCTTATTAACCCCCTCAGTTTCCCCATTTGTGAAATGGGTTCAGTGACCCCCTCCTTGAGAGCTGGCTGCAAGGATGGCATGAGATAGTATGAAAAACAGTTCAAAGGACGCAGCTCTTCGTGGACAGAGGCTGTGCCAGCTGCCACGGGGCTCAGGGCAGGAAGTGGAGTCCTGGTCTTCTGATGTCCCCTGCCCTCACCCCCAGGATGGGCTGCGTGGGCAATTCCTCACTGCAATAAGGGAAGAGAAACTGGAGTTTGCTATGCCAGCAAACTGTGCTTTTTGATTCCTCATGTTCTCTAGGCCTCACAACCTCCCAAGGGTAGGTGAGCTATTACAACTGTCCTCATCTTACAGATGAGGAAACGGCTGCTTAGAGGGAGCAAGTGCTTTGCCCAAAGCCACATAGCTTTGCCCACTATGGGCTTACCGTGGGATCCTGGCCGTACCCCTGAATTCTAACCTGGCCCCCCGCACACCCCCAACCCCTGGATGATTGCTAAGTTGCACACTCTCAACTTGTCAGGAGGTTTATGTCCAAAGTGCCCAGAGCCTTCCCCTGTGGGCTGAGCTGTGATGGGAGCATTATCCCCGAGGCTCGGTGGGGGGAGCTGCAGGATGCAGCAAGATGTGCTTGGAGACAGGAAGGAAGAAGGGAGGGGCCAGAGAAAGGAGAGAGGGGTGAGGGGACAGAGAGAACGAGGAAGACACAGAGAGAGTGGAAAGGAGCGGAGGGAAGGGGAAAGAGACAGGGAGAGAGGGAGAAACAAAAGGAGAGAAAAAACTGGGAGGAGCTAGAAGGCCAAGACAGAAGAGGGGGGCGGGGGAGAGGAAGAAAGGATAAAGAAAGACAAGACTGGGAAGGAGACAGACGGATGAACTGTTACTGGGGGTGAGGGGGTCACTGAGGAGGGGTGGGCTGGGGGGTGCATCAAGGCAGGTCCCCCTGCACCCCTGCTGGACCCCCTAGTTCACCCCCACGTTTGGCACACGAGCACACCCCTCCACCAAGATGGAGTTGGGGGCATCAGTCCTATCAGGCCATCCTCTTGAGCCTGGGTGGACGGGACAGGGTGGAGGGAGAGGAGATTTCCTGCAGCTGAGTGCCCCTCGCCATCAAAGCAGTGGCCGGTAGGGGGGATGAAACAGGTCGGAAAAAGGCAGATGTGGTGGGCGAATGCTGCTGGCAGGAAGACGAGGGTGTTGGAGCAAGGGAAGTAGGGGGTGGCGGTAGGCCTGGCTTTCCTGCCTGCCTTGTGGGACACAGAGAGCCCCCCTGCCCTTCCTTCCTGGCTGGGTGAGAACACTATCTTTCTGGAACAGGTGAGGTGATGCCAGGCCTCCCTTAGAGAGGGGGCCATTGGACATCACATGGTGGCCCTGGGGGATCTTTGGGGGATCCCATTCTGAAAGGCTGGAGCTGGCCTGGAGGCCGGGAGGGGGTATTTCAGACAGGGGGGTGCTTTTAAACACTTTGGTTCTACTTCTTATAAGCTGTGCTTCTTGGCCCAGTCCCTTCACTTCTCAGGGCCTCAGTTTCCATATCTGTAAAATGGGGATACTAATAGTACCAACCTCAGAGGGTGGCTGTGAGGACCGAGTGACCAAGTACATGCAAAGCGCTTGGCTCGGGGCAGTCAACAAACTTCCGGAGCACCAGATCCTGTGGGCCGTGTCCCAGCTCTGGTGCTGGTAGAGCTCTGGGAGCTGGCAATTCTTGCTACCTGCCTCTGACCCGGGGTCCCCTGCTCCTTTCCAGGCAAAAGGAGAAGCGTGCCCAGTGCCAGCTCATTTGCACCTAAACTTCCGTTAAGCCTGGGGTCCTTGGTGTTATCCTTCCGGAGTCCTGAACAAAGGGGAAGTGCCTGGCTGAGGGGTAGTGGATGGGGAGGGTGGCGGTTGGCAGGGCTGGGTCCCCATTGGAGGCAATCCAGCACCTGGCTCAGGGTGTTAGCTCCCTGTGGCTCAGCCTGACCCATGGCCTGGTACAGGCCTAAAGTATATCCATTCTCCATGATTTCCTGATTTATATGTCTGACCCCTGAGAGCTAGCCCTCTGTCCCCACCACTTGGAAAATTCCCTTTATGGGTTTGGCGCTTGGGATCATGGGGTCTGAGGTGCCTGGTAACCCCTGTCCAGCTGGCTCAGGGGGAATCGAACCCCAGGCTGAGGGCCGGAGGGCTGGACAGGGCCCAGGGAAGGGGAGAGCTGCAGAATGTGAGGTGGGGTGAGGGATAAGGAGGGGCTGGGGATGAAGAAGGGACAGAAGGAGAGAGAGAGACAGAGGCGGGGGAGAAATGGGTGGGTGGTGGTACAGAGGGACAGGGAGAGAAAGTGGGGGGGGGGGGGCAGAGAGAGAGAGCAAGGATGGAGAGACAGCAGAGTCGGAGAGAGCCAGCGAGGAGAGGGAAGAATCGGGAGATTGACAGCGACCCAGAGGGAGTAACTGAGTCAGAGAGAGAAGAACCTGAGACAGAAAAAGAAACGCACACTGGGCTTGGCGGAGAGGGGAAACAGAGACTGTGAGTGTGAACGAGAGAGCAAGCACGAGACAGGGGGAGAAAGAAGGAGAAAACGGGAAAAGCCGAAGTGAAACAGGCCGAGCGACCAAGGAGGAGGCAGGAGCGAGCGACGGGGGCGGAGGCAGCGCCTGGGAGGGAAGCTCGGGCCGCACTAGCCGCGCGGGAGGATCCTGGAGGGCGCGGGGCGGCCGGACCCACCGACAGAGGCGCGGGACCCGGCGGCCCGAGGGCGGGGCGGGGCGCGGAGCGGACGGAGGCTGCGGGGGAGCCCGAGGACGCCGGCTGGGCGCGGGGCGCCGGGCGCGGGGCGGCGGCGTTGGGGGGTTGCGGGGGGAGCCCGGGCGACGGGGCGCGGCCGGGGCGGGGCGCGCGGGCGTGTCGGCGGCGGACCCGCCCCCGTCCCGCCCCCGGGCCGCGGCGGCGCGGCAGAGCCGGGCCGGGGAGCCGGGGCCGGGGGCGGTTGGCGCGGGCAGGAAGCGCCTCGCGGCCCGGGCCCGCCCCCCGCCTCTTGCCGCCTCCGGGCTCCCGGCTCCCGGCCGGGCCGCGCCCCATGCACTCGGCGCGCAGCGCAACCCGCGCACGCCCGGATGGCTCGTCGCGCCGCGGGCGGCGCAACCCTTAGCGCCCGGGCCGCCGCGGCCAGCCCCCTGCCGCCGCGCCCGCCGCGCCGGCCCCCTCTGCTCCTGCTACTGCCGCTGCTGCCGCTGCTGGGGGCGGCGCGGGTCGGCGCCCTGGAGATCCAGCGCCGGTTCCCCTCGCCCACGCCCACCAACAACTTCGCCTTGGACGGCGCGGCGGGGACGGTGTACCTGGCGGCGGTCAACCGCCTCTACCAGCTGTCGGGCGCCAACCTGAGTCTGGAGGCTGAGGCGGCCGTGGGCCCCGTGAACGACAGCCCGCTGTGCCACGCCCCGCAGCTGCCGCAGGCCTCGTGCGAGCACCCGCGGCGCCTCACCGACAACTACAACAAGATCCTGCAGCTGGACCCCGGCCAGGGCCTGGTGGTCGTTTGCGGTTCCATTTACCAGGGCTTCTGCCAGCTGCGGCGCCGGGGCAACATCTCGGCCGTGGCCGTGCACTTCCCGCCCGCCGTGCCGCCCGCCGAGCCCGTCACCGTGTTCCCCAGCATGCTGAACGTGGCTGCCAACCACCCGAACGCGTCCACCGTGGGGCTGGTCCTGCCGCCGTCCGCCGGCGCGGGGGGCAGCCGCCTGCTGGTGGGCGCCACGTACACGGGCTACGGCAGCGCCTTTTTCCCGCGCAACCGCAGCCTAGAGGACCACCGCTTCGAGAACACGCCGGAGATCGCCATCCGCTCCCTAGACGCGCGCGGCGATCTGGCCAAGCTCTTCACCTTCGACCTCAACCCCTCCGATGACAACATCCTCAAGATAAAGCAGGGCGCCAAGGAGCAGCACAAGCTGGGCTTCGTGCGCGCCTTCCTGCACCCGCCGGACCCGCCGCCGGGCTCCCAGTCCTACGCGTACTTGGCACTCAACAGCGAGGCGCGCGCGGGCGACAAGGAGAGCCAGGCCCGGAGCCTGCTGGCGCGCATCTGTCTACCCCGCGGCGCGGGCGGCGACGCCAAGAAGCTCACCGAGTCCTACATCCAACTGGGCTTGCAGTGCGCGGGCGGCGCGGGTCGCGGCGAACTCTACAGCCGCCTGGCGTCCGTCTTCCCCGCGCGCGACCTGCTCTTTGCGGTCTTCGAGCGGCCCCCGGGAACCCCCGCGGCCCGTGCCGCCCCTGCCGCACTCTGCGCCTTCCGCTTCGCCGACGTGCAGGCAGCCATCCGCGCTGCGCGCACCGCGTGCTTCGTGGAGCCCGCGCCAGACGTGGTGGCCGTGCTCGACAGCGTGGTGCAGGGCACGGGGCCGGCCTGCGAGCGCAAGCGCAACATCCAGGTACGCCCGGGCGGCGGGGGCGCGGGGACACTGACGGCTGGGGAGCAGGCGGGAAGCCGGGCGCGGCTGTGCACCAAGCAGGCCCGTGGCGTGAGCGAGCCGGGACCCAGGTGTGCGGGTGCGGGCGCCCCAGTGTGTACTCGGGGCCACAGGTGTCCATTGGCGCAAATACGGCCCCCATGTGCGCGGGGTGACTCAAGTATGAGTGCGGGCTTATAGGTGTGATAAGAAGGTGTCTTCAGATGAACGTGCTTCCAGGTGCGCTCCGAAGGAGGCCACAGGCAGCATATGTGCGTGCGTGGTGGTCACAAGTGCTTGCTGAACTTGGAGTGCACGGCTGGCCAAAGGTGTGTGTCGGGACCACCTGTATGAGGTGCCTGTTGGAGCTGTCGCCGAGCACTGGGAGAGCTGATGTGTGCATGGGTTTGGCAGGTGTGCACGGAGTCACATAGGCATGCACCAGGGCCCCGCAGGTGGGGGGGGGGGAGAGTGGGGGCGACGGGTGTGTGCGACAGACTTGTTTGTCCGTGATCCGGGACCTGCCAGAGTGCAGGGCAGGAGAGTGTGTGCGGCCGGGTGGGCCTGGGTGTGCAGAGGGACCTGTGTGCCAGAGGATGCAGGTGTTTGAAACCCAGCATGTACTCAGGGGAGGCAATGTGGTTGGCATGCAGGGATTTTGCTCAGGTTAGTTTTTATTCACTCATTCCACAAATATTTCCTGAGTACTCAGTTTGTACCAGGAATAGGGGATGTGGGGATAATCAGTAATAGCACTGTGAATAATAACTCTCTCAGTTCTTTCAACAACCCTGTGATGTACAGGGGTGGGGGTGGGGGGAAGCACAGAGAGGAGGCACAGAGAGGTTAAGTAACTTGCTCAACATCACCCAGCCAGTAAGTGGCAAAAGAGGGATTTGAACCCAGGCTGTCTGTGTTCTTAACACCAAGCCTTTGCCGCCTTACAGATCTCAGGGTGTGTGTGTGGGGGGTGTCCCAGGTGGCTGGGATGGGCAGGTGGGGGGCCTGGAGGTGAAGAAGGGTATCTGTAGAGGGTGGGGGAGGGCTCTGGGACTCAAAGAATGAGGAGGGGCCAGGTGTGGGGTCACACAGGCTGGATAGGAACAGGGCCGAGTATCAGAGGCTGGGATGGGCAGCGGCTAGGGGTGCCAAGTCGAGGATTTCAGTTGCATGTTGAGTGGATTCTGTGGCATTGAAGGGGACATGAGACAGTGGTGCAGGAGGGAATTTTGTGCTTGGGTTACAAAATAGTTGAGCCTGGCCATTGCCCTCTAGGAAGCCCCACTAGGAAGGGACCACTTCTCCCACACACCCAGGGATGTGGGCCCTTCCATCAAGAAGGTGGCTTGGAAATGACACCTTGCCCTCATACCCTGAGCCTTTTTTACACTCTCCATTCCAGATCTGAATTTGGGGAACCCATTTCAATCCCAGGCCTTCCCACTCCTCTAGGAAGCCTCATCCCTTCTCTGTGACTCTGACCCATGATTGTGGCAGGAATCTCACCAGATTAATTATTCCCTCTGCCCCCCCCCCCCCCACCCCGTGGGCGTCCCCAACACTGGGGCTTTGAGCAAACAGATTCCTTGTCCTGCTGTCAGGCTCCCAGCTGCCCAGCACCCAGCGGCCGCCCTGTAAATAAAGGTCACGGGGTGGGGGTGGGGGTGGGGAGCTGGGCCAACTGTCCCAGGGGTGGATCCCCTTGTCGTGGCCACCATGACACTCCCTGCTTTTCAGGGTGCCGGCCACTGTTGGTGGGAACCCCACCTCTCCTGACCCTGGAACCACGTCCTTCCGTCTGGAGAGCAGGCGCTAGGGGCATGGGGGCTGGAGGAGGTGAGGGAGAAAAGCCCTGCTTTTCTGAGGGAAGGGCGCCAGGCCCTGTGTCCCAGCCCTTCCGTGGGAGCTGATCCGTGGGATCCCTCAGCCGGCCATGCTCTCTCCCTCCCACTCTGGCAGGAATGTTCCTGCTTCCCACGTTCCCGTGTCCCCCAGCTGGGCCCCCGTGTCATTACTCACTCCTGGGGGCGGGGTCTCTCCCGGAACATGGCCCCGGGGATCGCGGCCCAGGAGGGCCTCAGCCAGCACCTGCCTGGACCCGGTCCACCCACCCCGCTGCCCTTCACCATGCTCAGCTGTGGGCCTCGGCCAGTGCCTCCTGGCGGGATTGCCCAGAGGTGGTGCAGCTGGATGTGGGGCTGGCTTGGATGACCGTTATTCTGGTCCTGGGTTGTTGTTACCTCCCCAGTTGCAGGCGAAGAGCTTGGCCTCTGTACCATATGAAGAGCTGCCTGGGTTCATATCCTGCTCTGTTGCTTCCCAGCTGTGTGGCCTCAGGCAAGTGGCTTAGCCTCTCTGAGCTCAGGCTCCTCATCTGTAAAGTGGGGAGCACAGAAGCAATCCTTATCTCCAAAGGCTGTTTTAAGGACAAAATGAAGACTTAATGCAAAGCACTTAATTCCTGGCACCTCGTAAGCACCAGGTTAGTGTTAGTTGTTCTCGTTGTCATTGCTGTTCCCAGCAGACATTACCCTGAGTCTGGGCTTCGAGACCTCGGGAGCAAACAGCACCTGAATTTGGCTTGTTCTGGGGCAATAAGGAGGCCACCTCTGAGCCCCAGATAGGGACTTCATCAACATTTACTAAACCCTACTATGTGCGTACCCCTAATCTGTGCCATGTGGGGCCAGTGGTGAACGTCACTCACCTCCATTCTGTCTTTGTGCATGTGTGTGTGTGTGTGTGTGTGTGTGAGCAGAGGACAGGCAGGCAACCAGCAGTTACAGCACAGGGTGATGGGCTCCCAAGAGAAGGGTGCCAAGGCTTCCCAGGGCAAGAGGCGTGGAAGCCAAGGTGGAAGAATGAGCAGGAGTCTGCCAGGGCAAGCTGGAAGGAGAAGAGAAAAGGCGCCCAGGCAGAGGGAACAGCCTATGCAAAGGCCTGGAGGCAGGACATAGTGGGGCCAGCCCGAGGAATGGAAAGAAGGTCAGTATGGCTGGGGGAGTGGACAAGGAAGGAGAAGGGGGGTGTTAGTGGGGCACGTCCGAGGCTGGAGCTGGTCCTGGGGCCACAGGGGGTCATGAAAGGTTTCAGCGTCAGGAGGGACAGATCTGAATGAGCACCTCAGTTTTCCCCCACTGTAGAACAGGGATAATAACAACGGTATCTCCCATGTAGAATTGTTGGGGAGATGCGGTGAGCTACTAGTGAGTGCCTGAAAGGTGTTTGTGACTCATGGTTATTTTATTCAGTCTCGATGAGAAGGTGAGCTGGGGGGCGGGCAGGGTAGCAGGGACGCTGGGACCACCTTCCAGGCAAGGGGGCCACTCATTCATTGGCAGGTATCTGTTGAACCCTTGTCATGTCCCAGGCCCTGTGGCGGGTACGGGGCACAGCTGTGAGGATGGGGTCAGGGGGCGTGGGGGGCAGAGCCTCGTGCTCCCAGGATGTCCCAGTCCTGGTCCGAGACGTGGAAGGAGGCAGGTGCGTTCGGAAGAGGTTTTGCGGGCACAGAGGTGCTGGCAGCCGCAGAGGTGGTTCGGCGGGAGGGAGGGGCCGGAGGCTGCCCAGAGGCTGACCCCGCATAGGGGACGCACCTCACTGGGGTTGGGCTGGAGGTTGTGGGCAGGGGTGCATCTCTGGGAGAGGATGGGTTTGGTTATGGATTTACTGGGTGCCTGGAGTCCTCCACAGTCCCCCATAACAGCCTGGCCCCGACTTCTCAGGTATCAGGGTGGTCTGGATGGGGCCACACGTGGAGCAGAGGCTCCTGGCTTTGCCATCTGTCTGCCAGGGACACAGGACCTCCAAGCGAGGTGACACAGGCAGGGGTCTGGAACCCAGCCTCCCGCTCCTGCCTTTGGGGGTCTCTTGGCGACACCTGGGGCCTGCGGGAACCCCACAAGCTGCCCATAGGTCCAGAACGTTTGTCAGCGGCCTCTGGGTTTGGCTGCATTTTGTTCTCTGCTTTCCACCGTTAACATGGTGAAGTCTTGGTCCCTGCTGCCCGTTTCCACCTGAGAATCTAACTGGAGGTGTGAGGGCAGAGGCAGAGTCACCCGGCTCCCCGAAACCCTTGGAGGCCCCGGTGGTCCCTAACTTTGTCCTTGATTAAGTGGGAGCATAATTGGGGCTGTTGGAATATTTTGAGAGAGAAATTGAGTGAGGCACTCGGTTTTCCTTTGAATGTAACTTGGATCCCTTTCTTCAGATCACAGCCTGTGAGAGGTGAAAGGGAATTGGGAAGGTGTCACGCATTATCATTGGGGGAAACTGAGGCACAGACAGGGCAGGCTGAGCCTAAACTCCCTTCCCCAAACCTTTCCCCTCAATCTTTGAATGACCATAATATTTGTATTATTAAATCAAAAGGAAAACCGCCAGGCAGACGTCAATGCTGCCTTTTCAAGGTATCTTTTTATAGTAAAGGTGGAAAAAAAAAACTTCTCAGGCAGTTTTAAACTGGCATGTGGTGGGTGGCTGCGTGTAGGCAGGAAGGCGTTTTCTGAACCATTGAAGGGGCTGAAATGCCAGGTGGGGGAGGAGGGAGAGTGAGCTTCCAACATGAGCTTTACATTTTGGCTTGGCATAAGGAAGGGCTTGGTAGTGAGCTCCCCCCCCCCCCCCCCCGTGGCTTTGGGTGCAAGCAGAGATACTTGGCAGGGCTGTAGGAGAGGGGATTCTGGCAGGTTGGTCAACATGACTTTCTAGTCTGGAAAGGCAGACAAGGGGTGGTTGGGCCAGGAAGTGGTTAACCCCCCCCCCCCCGCCCCAATCCCACCCCAGCCTGAGAATCAGCAGTTCCCACTCCGAGGTACACAGAGTAAAGCTGACTTTGAGTCCTGTTTTCCTGCCTCCAAGCTGTGTGACCTGAGGTGAGTCGTTTACCCTCTCTGGGCCTCATACTTTCTCATTGAAAAATTGAGCCTGTGCATCCCTCTTAGGATGTGGGCAGATTAAAATCTCACACGCACTGCCCAGGAAATGGCAGAGGGAGGTATTATTATTACCAGGAGGGAGAAAATACCCCAGGGAAAATTGTGCTAAGTGCATGGAACAGCCAGCCAGGCCGGGGCACTTGGAGGAGGGCAGTTTATGGAAGGTGGTCTGTAGGGAGGTGACACCTCCCAGGCTCTGCAGAGTGAGCTGAGGGTGGCAAGACAGTGGGGAGAGGCGAGGGTGTGTCTGGTGCTGTCCCCACCCGAGCAAAGCTCGAAGACAGAGGCTGAGATGCAGAGAGCAAGCTTAGAGGGCCCCCACTGTGGTTACTATGGTGAGAGAGTGGGGTATTCTTGGGGAAGAGTCCTGGGCCATGGGGGTGTACCCAAGTCCCATGCCTTCCTCGCCCTCCAGGGCAGTTGTAATAATTACCCAGCTCTCAATTCTGAGCGGCTCACAGCCACCCTGTGAGGTAGGAAGTACTGTTTTCCCCAGTTTACTGATGAGGAAACTAAGGCCGGGAGAGTTGAAGGGACTGGCTCAGCATCACACAGCTGTAAGTATGGAGTCAGGACTTGCAGACTGGCTGGCTGGCTCCAGGTGAGGGCTGCCTGGGAGGAGCCCTAGGAGGTTAGGGGAGGCAGGGAAGCACCTTGATAGCATTCATCTTTGAAAATTCGCTTGTCTCATCCCTGGAGGAGCAGACCCCTCACCCGTGAGTGGGCATATGGTGGGGGGGCAGGGCGTGGGTTGCATGGATGATTGACAGATCCTTTGAGCGCTGCCATCAGTAGTCCTGACTATAGCCTGAGACCATGCCAGGTCCTGTTGGTTAGTGCCAGGGGGTGGGGTCTGGGCAGGCAGCCTTTTCCCCTCCAAGGTGGCAGCTGGCTGCCTGCAAATTTGCTGATTCTGGAGAATTGACCAGAAAGCTCTTTTCATGTAGTATCTTTTTCCATGAGATGCATGGCATCCCCAATCTACAGAAGGGGAAACAGAGGCCCAGAGAGGTTAAGTGACTTGCCTGAGCTCACACAGCAGGTCAGAGACAAAGCAGATATCGGAGCCTGTGTTTTCATCACCTTTACTCTCTGATGTCTCCCAAAATGTTGACTGAAGGGGGTGTGAACCAAGGGGTCCTCAGGGTCACAGTGGAAAGAGGTGAGTGGGTCCATTTTATAGGTGAAGAAACAGACCCTAGGAAGTTCTGCTCCCACTGGGGCTGATGTGCAGAGCAGAGAGTATTTCCTGGTGAGACCTGCAGGCTGTGGCTCTTGATAGGGGTGTTGGTGGCTCCTGTCCCATTTCCCCAAGCCTGTAACTCTCTCCATTGTCACCCTCCAGAGCCCATTACCTCCTTGGCAGTGTCTCATGTCTGTTGGGACTCCTGGCAGAGGGTTCTCCCGAGTATGGGAGCACAGGAGGGGCTTTGGCTTTGTGACGTGTCACCACCCCTCCCCCCTTAATAGATGAATCTTGTCCCATTCTCCAGGAGCTACCAGAACAGCTAGGGAGATCACGACAGTACACATGCCATACCCAATGCCGTATGCTGACCAGTCCCATCTGAAGAAATCCAGGAAAGCTTCTCAGAGGAAGGGACATTTGGGTTAGGACTTTGATAAATGGGGAAAGTTTTGTGGGGGTGGAAGGGAGGCATTCCAGGAAGAAGAAACATCAGAGGCAATGGCTTAGAGATGTGATAAAACATGGCCTGGGTAATAGGCAGGGACAAAACTGTAAAGAGTGGTCAGGTTAGAATCCACCAGGCAGTGGGGAGCCAGCAAAGGCTTTTAGGGAAGAAGTGGCATAGTCAGATCTGGTTCTAGAAAGGTCTCTGTGGCTGCCTGTCCCCCATTTATGCTGCCAGGTGCCTGCAAGAGTGGGAGGTGGAGAAACTTGCCTAGAAGCCCCCACTGTGGCTGGACCAGGTGATTCTGGAGGGCCTCTCCAGCTCTGGCTAAGACAGTGTGGGGATTGCTATGGAAACCAGCCTGTCCCTGCATGGGGACAGGCCCAGAAAGTCTCCTGGTGCGAGCCACATAGACTTGGATCCTGGCTACCCCCAGAGCGCAGTCATTTTCTTCTTTGCAGAGCCCTGGTTTGGGCCAGGGGGGAACCAGGCAGGCATCCTGCGGCCGGGCCCTTGCAGCCCACTCTCGGGCTGGTGGTCCATGCCGCCGGGATCTGCCCAAGTCAGAGAGGCCCTCCCCGCCCGATCCATCGGCCTTTAGCCTGAAACACGATAAATCAAGCTCTGGAGTGGGGAGGAAGTTCGCAGCTCCATTACGAGGCCTGGCGAGGCCCCAGTGGGGCGTTAATCATGTAGCACTTTATGCTCTGATCGGTAAATAATGGGGGGGCAGTGGGCAGAGGCCTTGCAGTGGGAGCCAGCCCCAGGAAAGGAGCTAAAGAGGGATTGGCGTTCCCTACCTCACGGGACTCTGCCCATCACCTGCGTTTGAGGCACGGGTGATTGAGCCCTACAAAAGTTACCTTATCCTTCATGGACCTCAGTTTCCCCAGCTCACGACCCAGGGCCGTTTTAGCTCCAAGTTACTTAATTCCCAACAGTTTTGGGGCGGCGAAGTCGTGAGTGAGGTTGGGGTCTCTGGGGCTAGCCTGAGGGTCTGAGTCCCAGATCTGACCTTTCTGGCTGTGCAACCTTGGGCAAGTCACTCGACCTCTCTGTGCCATGGAGTCCCTTGCTGCCAAATATCAACTCATTAGGGTGTGGTAAGGGTTACACGAAATAATATGGGCAAGAGGACTTGGCGGTGCTGGTGATATGACTATTACTGTTGTTTAAAAAATTATTTTAAAGCCATCCCTTCTTGATCTGGGGGGCAGATCTCTGAGCTGAGACATGGGCAGCTGGAGAGAAGGAGCTGCTATGGTCATATCCATTTCCCCAACGCATGGGACCGGGCCAAGAAATGTTTGCTGAGGGCCTCAAGCCAGCCCTGCCCTCCCAGCTGTACCCCCAAGCAGCGCTTGCAGGGTTGGCTCTGCGACCAGCTGAGCGGAGCTCCTGGCGGAGGGCACAGGCTAGACCAGTAGGCACCGAGGCTGGACTGAGGCCAGCACCTCCAGGGGACAGCAAGGAAGGTGTGAGCTCCAATCTCCAAATCCCTCACCCCCACCCCTGAGAGAGGTGGTGGCAGACTGTTCCTGGGAGAAGTGGCTGTTGCAGCTCTCAGCTTCTCCCGGACTGGAGTCCCCTTCAGGGGAGGAAGCTGGGACTGAAACTGTTGCAGGCTGAGGAGGGGCCCAAGACCCAGCCTGCTGCCCGCAGCCCCCATCCCCCCTGCCACTGGGAGGGGGGGATGACTTTTCACATGGGGGCCAGAGAAGCGTCGGGGGCGCCCAGCCCACACTGAGCTCCTCTGGGACCTGAGGAGGAGGGCTGGAAACGGGGCCAGGCTGGGCCGGAATGAGAAACAGCTTCGAGAAGGGGGAGCTGGGCATCCAGCTAACAAAACAATCAGCGGCTGCAGCCCGGGGTTCCCAGGCAGGCCCTGAGCAGAGCGGGGATGGTGGGGGGGGTGGGCCTTGGGGGGCCAGAGCTCCCCACACCCGCGTCCTGGCCTCAGATGTTCGACTGCAGGCAGCACAGGGGTGTCTCGTCCCACGTGGCAACCTCTGTTCTTGGGTGTCCCCGAGCCTCTGCCCGGCGGCCCACATAGCTCATCAGGAGCATTTATTGAGCACCCACAATGCTGACTCCAGGGAGCGATTGTGAGCTGGGCTCTTTGCAGCAGCCCCATATGGCCGGTGCTGTTATGGTCCCCACTTTTAGGTGAAGGAACTGAGGCTTGGAGGGGTGAGGGGGGCGTCCCACAGAGAGTGAAGAGCCATGGGGTGGGGCCTGGGCAGGAGCCTCAGTTTCCTCATTTTTAAGATGAGCATGCAGCAAGAGTGGGTGTGCTCCTGCCCACCCACCTACCCCCGGTGCCCTTAAGTTGTAGCCCCCCCCCCCCCCGCTCCAGCCAGGCCTCTGACCTCAGGCGGGGGCCGTCCTTGCAGCTGTGCCCGGCAGGGCTGGGAGACCTGCCAGCGGCAGGCCGGTGTCCCCTGCCCAGCCATATGGTTTCACTCAGGGCCACCCGGACGGCTGGTTCACACGGCCCTTCTCAATGGGACCCAGCTCACTTGGGTGACCTCAGCACCCTGGGGTGGCAGTGACTTACGTCCTCCAGCGAGAGGAAGTCTGGGGAAACTGAGGCAGACTTTTCCAAAGCTCTAGAAGGAGCTGACCGAGCCACCATATTCATTGCCTCGTTTGTCCATTGAGCCTGCCTGGTCCAGACAGCCAGGGGCCAGGGGGAGAACTACCACTTGCCACGCTGTGAGTCCCGGGGAAGTCTCTGCCCCTCCCTGGGCCTCAGTTTCCCCAATGTGCTCCTCCAGGCTGCTTTTCCTTTCTGACTTAGGGCCAGCCTCCCGACTGTTATTCTCTGGCCAAGTTGGCTGCCCCTTTCACCCCCCAGCCCCTCCAGGAAGCAAGCATCTTGGTCACTCCCTGGGAGTGCTGGTATTTCCTTTCTTGGCGGCAGCAGGAAGCTTCCTCCCTGGCATTGGGGGCTGTGGACAGAGGCACTCCAGCCCTGAGTCCATCCTGCCCCCTCGTGTGGCTGGTACACAGCAGGCCCATGGCTCTTTTCCTGCCTGTTTACCTGCCGTGGAGGGGTCAGCTCAGTGGATTCCCTAGTTTAAGAGCCATGCCGTTCTGAGAGGCAGCACACGCCGAAGCGGGAGGAAGGAGACTGGGTGTGGGATCACATCCCGACGAGACCACGTGCCACTGGGCTTCCTGGGGAGACACTCCTGGCCATAAGCCTCAGAGCATCTGGAAAGCAAGGGGAGGGGGGCGGAAGGGCCAGGGATTGCAGGGTGATCAGGCTTTGCAGGAAGTGACATCCAGGCTGGGTTGGTGGCCCTTTATTTTAGAACTGGCTTTTGAGACCTCCAACAGTCTGGGCCTGTCAGATCCCCACTGTGTACCTTGCCTGGTCTCTCCTTGCTGCCTCTTTTCTTGTTTTTCTGGGGCCCTCAGAGCTCCTAGCCCTATGGAGACAGGGCTTGTGATTCACTCAAGTCTTCATCCTGAGTCTGGGATACACATGGGGCAGGGCCAGATTGAGCAGGGCCTTGAGGTTCCAGGAGCAAAGTTTGAGTTTATGTTGAGGGCACTGGGGAGCCATTGAAGGTTGTTGAGTTGTGGAGGGAATGTGATCTGCTCTGTAGATTTTTTGATTTTGGAATAGATTACAGGACAGCTGCCAAGATAGTACAGAGAGTTCCTGTATACTGTTTCCCCCATCGCGAACATTTTACTTTACCATGCACATTTGTCAGAACTAAAACCGACATTGGTAAATTATTGTTAACTCCAGACTTTATTCCACGAATGTTCTTTTTCTGTTTCAGGATCCATTCCAGGATCCCATGTTGCATTGAGTACCCTCGAGTTTTAAAGGCTCCCTCTGGCTGCTGTGGAGGGTGAATCCGAGAGGGTGCAGCTTTGGAGGTGTCGGGGGTGCAGGCAGCCCAGCCCTGAGTTGACTTGAGTGTTTAACGGCTGCCCCACAGTCCGCTGCTAAATACCCCAGGAACCCAGTAAAACTTGACTTTCCCAGGTTTCTCAGTAACAAACAAAAACTGCAGGCAGGAAGGTACCCTCACTTCCAGACACAAAGCAGCCAAAGTAGTCAGGCCTGGTACAGAACCAGTGAGTCTGGAAACCTGCCTTGGTGCCCGCCATTAACACCTCATCCTCCTTGAAGAGCCACCTGTGGTAGGACTGAGGTTCAGTGGGAGTCTGTGGGCAGGATATGAGGCCCAAGAAGCTGGCTCACTAAGCTCTCCCCCCATGTGGCTTCCTGGGGAGAGAAAGTCAACACAATTATAGTCAGTAGTGAAATCAATATGTCAGAATTTTAATGGGAGCACGGGCAGAGCTGAGCTGCAGCCCCAGGAGGCAGCCAACTGGAGGGGGAAGGGGCATCCTGCCACAGCAGCCTGCTCTAAAGAGTCGCTGAGACTAGCAGCTGTTATCCATTCCATTTTAGAGAGAGATAAACTGAGGTTCTCAGGGGAGGCAAAACTAGCAGTTAGATGTTGCCTGGTCCTGTACACCTGCCTCCCTAATATTGCCATTAATACAGTAGGCCCCTCAGTTTTTCAGCATTCAACCTCTACTTTGAAAGGAAAGTAAGCTGAATGTAGTCATTCACACTTTAGTCAAAATTAGTCTCCATTCTTTAGTGATTGCTCACCTCAGAGCGTAGTCTCTGCCCTGGTAGCTTAGGCATATGCTAGAGTGATAAATATGGAAGTGATCCCCAGCCCAGCACCACTGCAGAGGAGGGGAGGCTTTGAGCTACATCTTTTTTTTTTTTTTTTTATACATCTTAAAGGCTGATAGGAACTTGGGACCTGGGCATGTATGGCAGAAGGAACAGCATGGGTCAAGACAAGGAAGACTGAAGCACCAGGGGCAGCATGAGTAGCTTGACTGGCTCAGAGGAATGGAAAGGGTATTGGCAGCTGAGGGAACATTTATAAAGGTTCAGAAACCCTGGGGAGGGAACATGTGGCCACTTTTGAGGAACTGCAGAGATTGGTGTGGTCATAGCAGAGAGAGTAAGGGCAGGAAGGAGGCGACCATTTGAGGCCTGCACAATTGGCAGGAGCCAGAATCTCCAAGGTCCTCAAATGTCAGGCTGGAGAACTGGGACTTCACCCAAAGGACAGTCGGGTGCCAGGGGAGGTTTTACGTCAGGGAGGGGAAAACCAGCTTTGGGCTTCAGAAAGGCCACCCTTGTGGATTGGTGGGGGCTGCTGTGACAGTCAGGCCTCCCTGGCTCTGAGGGTTATTTGAAAGAGCCACACTGAAGGACACTTGAAGAAAGGGCGGGGCTGAGGGTGAAACTTGAGGCAGTTGTGAGAAGGTCAGGGTGACGTTTTGGGCTTAGGGAGCTAACTGCCCCTGGAGAACAAGTTCAGCCCAGGCCATGCTCAGGATGGTTGCTCTGTCTCCAAGCTCCACTGTCCCCCTTTCCTGGCCTGCAGCCCCCTCCCCCAACAGGGGAGCTATTTCCCACCCTCCTGGGCCGACATTCATCCAGCTTCCTTTTTTTGTACTAGTTTGCAATTTCTCCCCCTCTACCCTGGCATTTGGGGAATCGGCTTCCCTCCTCAGAGCACAGATCATTTGAAACAGCCAATGGCTTATTTCTCCTTTAAAAAAAAAATTTTTTTTTAAATTTTATTTTTAGGATAAGGAAAAAAAGAAAGTCGGGGAAAGGCTTTTTAGAAAATTCCTTCGGTGCAGAATTAATGGCTTGTGAACGTCAGGGCAGGCGGGTGAGAGCCGATTCCCAGCGTGCCCCCCTTCCCCTCTGCTGCTCTGGCCCAGAAATCACCCCAAGCTGGGTGCCTGGACTGGCTTTTCCCAGGACCCTCACACCCACCCCTCCTGTCGTGGCTGGCGGGACCCCCAGTCACAGGGCTGGGGCCAAGAACCCCAAAGATGTCACCTGGGGCCTCCCGAGCCCCCACTCCCGCCCCCGCCCCCAGGGGCCAGCCAGAGTACTGGGAGGACAATCATGACCTCTGAGGAGGAGGCTTTATAATTTTAATTTAAAAACAAATTATTTTTTCAATGACACAAGTAATCCATATTCAGAGAAGAAAAGTTCTATAAGTCCTAGGGAAAGCATCTATAGTTCCTTCACAGTGGGGCTCAGGGCCCCGGCACCCATTCTCCTCCCCACTTGCTGGCAGGGCTCACCTTGCCTTTTCCCTGTTGCTGAGCCGTGGGGTCTGTGAGTTTGAGGGACAGCTTAGGGGTGGGGGTGGGGGACGGGGTTCAGCACCCATGTTCCATGGCTGGACCCCAGTGCAGGCACACACAGGATGAAAAGCCAGGCAGGTTAGATCTGAGACTGAGAAGAAACCAGTTATACGGGAAGCTGGGGGAAGGGCAGTCCAGGAGAGGGAATGGTAAATGCAAAGGCCCTGTGGCAGGACCCAACTTACAATGTTCAAGAAATAGATGAGGCCAGTGTGGCTGGAGTGGAGGGGCGTGAGATGGAGTCAGAAGGTCCTGGGGAGCCCAATGGGGCAGGGACACTGGGAGGATTTATTCATGGAAGCTGTTGGAAGGTTTTAAGCTTCAGAGACCTGCTTTGCATTTTAAAAGAGCTCACTTGGCTCAGTGTTGGGGCAAGAGTGGATGCAGATGTAGGAGGGACTGGGAGAGCTGTCTAAGTGAGAGGATGGCTGCCTTAAGATGGTCAGAGGCAGCTGAGTTAGAAAACTTCCGAGATAGGCATGATTTACTCCAAATTCCGCTTCATAATAATAATATTAGCAGTCATGCCTGAAACAGCTGTAGTGACAGCTAGCATTTCACAGGCACTCCCCGTGGACCATGCACTGTGCAAGCCCTTTAGGAGGGATTCTCTCTTCTCAGCCCCTGAGAGGGAAGAGCCCGTAGATGCACCCATTTTACGCTGTGTAAAACGAGGCTCAGAGAAGTGAAGTAAGACCCCTTACTCAAGGACTTCGGCTCAGGGTGTCCCTTCCCACCCCAGCCTGCTCCAGCTCCCCCAGGCTCAGGGCTCAGCTCCCCTGAGGGCCACACCGGGAAACAGGTCCCAGCCTAGAAGCCCAGTAGATCTCATATCACTGTGTTTATTTGCCCAAGGACAGGAGAACCCACTATTTACTGTATTTTGACAACTAGCTCAGCTTTTGAGCAGAAACCATGCAGCTGACCCTGTTGGGGTGCACGGTTAGTTTAGTGGTTAGAATGGCCACCTTGCATGCGAGAGACGTGGGTTCGATTTCCGGACCATGCACCCCCACCAAAAAAAAAAACAACCAAAAAAACCATGCAGCCTCACCATCAGCCTCTTAGGCATACCAAAAAGCGGGGGTGGGGGAGATGGAAGTAAAAAAAAAATCCATAAGACCCCTCTCCAGGCCACGCCCTAAGGCTGGGTCCCGTGCCACATTCTGGTGACTCCTCTGTGTTCCGGCTCAGAGCTTCTGACCCCCAGATCTTGGTGTACACAGGGGTGAGCTGAGGGCTCCAGAGTCCGCATGGTGTTCAGGCTCAGCTGCCTGGTTTTGCAACTGGGTGATCCCAAGCAGGGCACTGCCCCTCTGGGCCTCAGTTTCCCCATCTGTGAGTGGGCCTCTGAGGGCTCTCAGGAAGCGGATTCAGGAGCCTTGACACAGAGTGAGTTCCCCATAACTGTGGCCTATTATTATACTTATCGTTGCAACTATTACTTTTTTGTTTATGTACCATTTTTCTTTTATCAGAATGGCTGCATGATAGCCTGTGACTTTTCTGTACAGGTTCTCACTGTCACTTAGGGGCAGGAGTTGCTGTCCTGGGTGATGTGCCAGAATTTACGTGTTCAACCCCCGCCAACTCTGAGCTTCTCACTTTTCACTCTTACAAACTGTGTCTGCAGCTTTGTGCATTCGCACAATTTTTTCAAAGGTGCTTCTTGGAGGCCTCTTTTACCTTTTATTTATATATATTTATAGAAATATATATAACATAAATTCATATATTTATTTATGAATATTATATATATTAAATTATATATATGTATATATTAATATATATATTTGTGAAGATTGCCTAAGGAAACTTTGAAAGGACCAGTGAGACCAGGAAAAGGCAGGAGATGGCAAGAGCAAGTCCAGGGAACTGCCAGGGGCTGAGGGTCGCCCCGCATACCCGAGGCCAGGGCCGGACACTCTGGTGAACTGGGGCTGATTTGCAGTTTTGGGGTCCCAGGTGGCACTGGGCTGAGTGTGGGCGGCAGGACTGAACAACGTGCCCGGCCTCTGTCCTGTCTCTCTCCACGTGCTGCGTGGCCGTGGGCAAGCACCTGACTCTCTGTTGGCCTTGGTGTACCCATCTGTGATGTGGGCGAGTGAGGGGTGCATCAGGAGAAACCAGGAGACTCAGCCTAGAGTGGCATGCTGCTGGGGCTTGGTGGGGGTCGGGGGTGTCAGAAGGAGGAGGGAACCCCATGGCTGCTGTGGTGACACAGAGCTAGCCAGGGCCTTAGAAAAGCCAAGCAAAGGTGGGAGGGAGACCTCTGTGGGCGTTAGCAGGTAAGTCAAGGCAGATGACTCTGACGCCTCTGCTGTGCCTGGCTGTGGCCAGCATGGAAGGGGCAGCTCCAGGGGCAGTGAGGATGTGCAGCCCTCACCCTGTGTCCCTGCCCTTCTCACTTTCCTCACGACTCCTCCTGTCGGGTTCTCCGCACCCTTCAGTGTCATCTCCTTGACTGAAGTCAAGTTTGGGGCTGGCATTTGGGCATCAGCCGAGAGCTGGAGATATAAAGTGGAAATGAGAATTGAAAAAGCTCTGATGCGGAGACCGGAGAAGCCAGCTGGCCGTGCGCGCTGGGAGCCAAGGAAGGTTCTGGAGCCGAGGTCTAATGTGCCACTTCCCTTGCAGCTGCAGCCGGAGCAGCTGGACTGCGGTGCGGCCCACTTGCAGCACCCGCTGTCCATCCTGCAGCCCCTGAGGGCCACGCCCGTGTTCCGCGCCCCGGGCCTCACCTCCGTGGCGGTGGCCAGTGTCAACAACTACACAGTGGTCTTCCTGGGGACCGTCAATGGGCGGCTCCTCAAGGTAGGGAGAGAGGGGGCAGGGAGCCTGGGAGTCCTGGGGGGGGCAGCCTGGGTCGGTTTCTACACGGCCTTTCCAGGTACAATAATCTCTCCCGTTTTCTCCTGCTTGCCTAACACTGTACAGTTTGCAAAGCATTTTCACATCGGATTGGGTTTTTTTTTCCTATGACAGTAGAAGCCCCTCAGGGAGAAGAGGGCATCTGGGGCTATGGAGAGAGCCCCTCTTGCAGGGTCTCCGAGGCTGGGGCTTTGACTCCAGATGGCTGAGAGGAGCAGTCTCCGGGCCTGGCCACTTGCTGGCTGTGTGATCTTGGGCAACTCACTTTCTCTCTCTGGGCCTCAGTTTCCCCATCTGTTAAAGGCCATAAGCTCTGCCTCTTGAGACTGTTGTGGGGCTTTGATGGGGGAGGACTGCAGCCTGGTAAGCAGAGGCTCCATTCCTATCCCCTCCCCAAGCCCACCCAGCCCCTCTCTGAAGATTCCCCCACCCCCTGGGTGACTGGCTGGCAGGAGGTAGTAATAGCCCAGACTCTGGCTCTGAGATTCCTGCAGCTGGGAGGGGGTGCATGGAGTCCAGTTTTCCTCTAGGTCAGCACAGACATGGCAGGGCCTGGTCAGCCCCCAGATGAGGCCCTGCACCTGTCCCTCCCTCCCCAGCTCCCACAGCCTTCTCCAAACCTTTCTCCCATGCCCGCCTGCTGCCTGATACAAGCTCCATTGTGCACCAGGTCTGCGTAATTGGCTCACATCCCATAACCCAATTCCTCGTAGCTGCCCGGACAGACATCCCCGACCCAGTGGGAGTGAGGGTCAGAGCCCTAGCCAGCCTGCGCTGGGTCCTGGCTGCTCCACCCACAGCAGTGGAGAGGCAGAGCATAGGGTAGGGGTAGGGTCCCCCTTAGCCTGGTGAGGGTCCTTGCATGATGGAGGAGGCAGCAGTGGGTGGAGGCCTGTGTTTTCTAATCAGATGTTCGAATTTGGATCCTGGCTCTGCCACTCCCGGCCGTGTGGCCTGAGCAAGGTCACCTCTCCTTCTGGGCCTCAGTTTCCCTGCATGTCACAGGGAAAATGAGCTGGACCACTCAGAACTGTGGTCAGAGTGCACATGGAGAAGCAACGAACTGCAGTCCACCTTGGGATGTAGGTGTCCACCCCCCTCCACGAAGCTGCAGTTATTAGGCACCTACTGTCTACCCAGGGCCTCTAAGGGCATGGCCTGGACATCCTCTTATTTCAATTTCCACACCCACAAAGGGAAGCGCGCTCATTGTCCCCACTTCATAGATGAGGAAATTGAGGCTGTGAGAAAGGAAACTACTGATCCAAAGTCATGCAGCGAGAGCCGGGTTGCATTCAGGTCCACCTGAACCAGAGCCCATGCTAAACTGGGACCCCTTTGCCCTCCACCCTGCCCCACGCAGCACCCATCTCCCGCTAACTGTCCCTGACACGGGGCTGCTGACATTGCAGCACCCAGCCCAGGCCTGGGGCTCCAGTAGGCGCTCAATAATGATTGAAGGTGTGGATAGGGATTGGGCGCCTCCTGGGTGCCAGAGTGTGGGGTGGTGGCATCAGCCTGAGCCACAGTCACTCCACCAAGAAACCACCTGAGGCTGGGGGTGTCTCCGAGGCTCGGTTAAGTGGAGGGAGAGTCATTTCGAGTTGGAGGGCATATGGGAAGCTGTTCCAGGGGAGGCACTGGGAGGAGGGGTCTTGAAAAATAGGGCCTCGTTTGCACATTGCTAGAAGGGAGAGGCAGGGAGAGATTCCAGACAGCGGGCCCAGCCCAGGCAAAGGCAAGCATATGTGAGCTGGGTTTGAATAGGACGAGATGAGGGTAGAGGGTAAGTTGGGGTCAAATCTTCTGGGCCTTGAATGCCAGAACAAGTTCATTCCATATGCAGGAGGGAGCTGCTGAAAGTTTCAGAGCCCCATGGGGAGGGTCGGGTGGTAGGAGGAAGGCCCCATGAGGGAGGATCTGGCAGCTGGCCCGGGAGGGAGTCTAGGCAGGGCCTTGACAATGTGGCGTGTTGGGGACAGCTGTCATTGGTGGGTGAGGCCAGCCAAGACAGAACAGTGTCTGATGGGCATTGTCAGTCCTAAGGAGGATGTGCAGAGGGACCTGCAGAGCCAGAGAAGCTTCCAGGCCCCAGCTGGCCCTGCTCTTCCTCCTCCCTGGACCTTGGCCAGGGCCGGAGACAACCCTCCAGCCCAGCCCCCACCTTGGACTCTGGGGTCAGACAAGCCTGGGCTTGATTCCCAACCCTGATGCTTCTCCACTGTGTGACCTTTGCCAAGTATCTCAGCCTCTCTGGGCTTCCGTTCCTTCATCTGTGCATTGACTGGCTTGAGAGGGGACAAATGAGAAGTGGGGCCGGCCCCAGCAGCGCTTTGCCTGTATCTTCTCATTTAACCCTCATGAGAGTCCTGCACACCAGTAGCTCAGAAGCTGAGGCTCAGAGAGAGAAATGACTTGCCCAAAGTCACACAGCTTGGGTCAACGTCAGAATTTGAACCCAAGTCTCCGCGCTTAGCCTTGATACCAAACGGCCTCCCAAAGGATTCTTTTGTAAACTGTGAAGTCTACTACATATTTACAGGGGAGGGGGTGGGGATGTGTCAGGAGCAGAGCAGGGAGCAAGTTCCTGGTGGGGGTACCACAAGAGGCCTTCGTAAGATCTGCTGCCCGGGTCCTGTGTGCCGTGATTTCCCACCAGTCCTGCGGGGCCTGAGCAAGTTCCCACCTTTGGCCTCCCACTGCTGTGGGCCCGCCTACACCTGTCCCTGACTCTCCCTGCCCCTGCCCCCTGCCCCCAGATCAACCTGAATGAGAGCCTGCAGGTGGTCAGCAGGCGGGCGGTAACAGTGGCCTTTGGGGAGCCTGTGCACCACATCATGCAGTTTGACCCAGCCGACCCCGGTTCCCTGTACCTGATGACGTCCCACCAGGTAAGGCAGGTGGCCCAGCCCACGCGCCCCCGCACAGGCCCAGCTCCCTTTGCATCCTCATTATTATTTTACTTCCCTCCAGTATGGTCTTATTTTAAAAGTTAATGAATTAACTTACTTATTTGAATTCTATTTTGCTAATCTAAAGATTTCCTAGTTGAACTACTTTTTTGTGGGGGGTGCGGGTTGCATGGTCTGGGAATCGAACCCGGGTCTCCCGCATGGAAGGCAGTGAGCACTCTACCACTCAACCACTCATGCACCCTCTAGTTTACCCCCCCCCCCTTTTGTCTTGCATGGGCAGGCACTGGGAATTGAACCCAGGTCTCTGGCATGGCAGGCGAGAACTCTGCCCGCTGAGCCACCGTGGCCCGCCCCAGTTTAACTACTTTTAAGTGTACAATTCACTGGCGTTTATTACATTCTCAGTGGCACTACCATCACCACCACCTCTTACCCAAACTTTTCCCTGGCCCCAAACAGAAATTCTGTACCCATAAGCAATATCCACCCCCTCCCCATCCCCCACCCCTGTCCTGGAAACCTCTAAAACCTCTCATCTACATTCTGTCTCTGTGAATTAGCATATTCTAGTTATTTTACATAAGTGAAATCATACAGTGGTTGTCCCTTTGTGTCTGGCTCATTTGGCTCAGCATGACCGTTTTCATGGTTCATCCCTGTCGTGGCATGGAGGAGAATGCCATTCCTTTTCATAGCTGAGCCATACTCCAGCAGATGGACACACCACATTCTGTTTATCCATTTGTCCTTCTGTGGACGCTTGGGCGGGACCCACCTTTTGGCTCTTGTGAATAATGCTACTCTCAACATCGGTGGGCGAGTAACTGAGTTTGCCTTCAGTTCCTTGGGGTGTATAGCTAGGAGTGGGGTGACAAGCTAAGTTCTCCTGCTTGTCTTGCCTGGGCACACGCTGTGTCCCCCTCCGGGAGCCCCGCCTTGCCTGTCCCTGCTTTGCCTGCTGCCTCTGACTCGGCCTTCACCTCCCAGCTCTGGAAGCTTCCCCCTCCTCCCCCCCACCCGACGCCAGTGCCCCTTCTCCTTCCGTTAGAGCCTCGAGCCTCATTTTCCCCAGCCTCTCTTGGCCCCCACGGGAGGGCCCAACCGGCTCCTGAGTTGGACTCTCACCTCTGCCCCCAGATGGCCAGGGTGAAGGTGGCCGCGTGTGACACCTACTCGACCTGCGGGGAATGCGTGGGTGCGGCTGACGCCTACTGCGGCTGGTGCACCCTGGAGACGCGGTGAGGCCCTGATGGGCAGGGACCCGGGAGGGCTGCGGGCTGCAGGCGGCGCCGGGTCCCTGATGCCCACGTGCGCTCCCTACACCCCCCCACCGCCCGCAGGTGCACCCTGCAGCAGGAGTGCGCCAACTCCAGCCTGCAGCACTTCTGGACCAGTGCCAGCGAGGGCACTGGGCGCTGCCCCACCATGACCGTCCTGCCGGCCGAAATCGATGTGCACCAGGGGTACCCGGTGAGTGACGGGGGCTGGGACCCGGCGGGGAGTGGGGGACATGGGCGCAGAAGCCTCCCCTCCCCCAGCCCCCACCCGTCAGAGCTGCCGCACCCCCGTGTAAAGATGGGAGCACAGGCCCAGAGAGGAGGAGACTCCAGCCCACAGTGCTCCGGGAACCTGGATGCGAATAATGGCACTGATGATAACAGTGGGCTTCACTGAGCATGCCCTAAGTGTCAGGCGCATCCCCTGTGCTTGACATTCAACTCTGTTTGACCTCATGACAACCTTCAGAAGTAGATGCTCTCAGTGCCCCCATTTTACAGATAAGAAACCCGAGCACAGAGAGGTGAAGTGACTTGTCCCAGGTCACACAGCAAGGGAGTGGCAGAGCCAGGGTTTGAACTCAGATGGGTAGGCTGCGGAGGGAGGAAGAGGGCAAGCTGGAGGACGGGAGGAGAGTGAGTCCTGCTTCTTATCCTTTCCAGGAGAGGGGGCACAGGGGCTACTGAAAGCCAGGCTGCTATTTCATGTTCACAGAAGATGAATCTGCAGTGTGGGGGCGAGCGGCTTCTCAAGCTCTGGAGAGCCTAGAGCAGCTCCAGCCCCCTCCCTCCCTTCAGCAGGCAGGGCAGTGGAGGGGGGTGGCTTCCAGGCCCTGGCACAGGGTGGGGCTGAGGGTCCGACGTGCCCAGGTCCCTCCCCGCCCAGCCTGCAGTGACTTCTCAGGCTCTGAGCCTCACCTCTCAACTGAGAGAAGACAGTTCTGACTGCACAGGCCTCTTGGCACCTTGGGCTCCTCTGACCCCCTCCCGTATTTACATGTCACCAAGTCCTTCACACACATTTTCCTGTTGGGCAGACAGGGCATGCATTCATTCGTTCATGCATGCATTCATTCATTCACCCATCCATTCATTCCTCACATATCATTGAGCCCTACTGTGTGCTGAGCATCTAGACTCTGGGGACACATTGGTGAACAACAGCAAATCCCAGCCCTGGAGGAGCCGATGTGCTTGTGGAGGAGAGGGAATAAACAAGATCACATGTCAAGATGGTGATGAAGGAGAAGGCAGAATGGGGGAGGGGACTCTGGGCTGTTAACATTTTAGATCAGTATAATTGGGGAAAGAGACCCTTGAGCAATGATGCGTAGTGGGTGAGCCCAGGTGAGTGGGGTAGAGTGTTTTGGGCAGAGGGAACTGCCAGTGCAAAGGCACTGGGGTAAGAATGTGAGCGGGTGCTTTGGGGAGGAGAATTAGGAGATGGGTTCAGACAGGGGTCATCGGAGCAGACCAGGCAGAGCTTTCTTAGCCACTAAAAGTGATGGGTGTCGGGCAGTGCAACGGTGGCTCAGTGGCAGAATTCTTGCCTGCCATTTGGAAACGCAGGTTTGATTCCCAGAGCTTGCCCGTGCCAAAAAAAAAAGAAAAAAAAAAATGATGAGTGTCATTTCACAGTTTTCACAGTTGGGGAAACTGAGGTCCAGGGGGTTCCGTGTGGTTAGGCGCCCTAAGGAGTCTGGGGCTGTGAGGGTGTGGCCAGGCCCCCCAGAGCTGAGGGTCCCTCTCCCCCAGGGCATGATTCTGCAGGTGTCAGGCAGCCTGCCCAGCCTCAGCGGCATGGAGATGACCTGTGACTACGGGGGCGGCGTCCGTACTGTGGCCCGGGTTCCGGGTCCTGCCTTCGGCCATCAGATCGCCTACTGCAGCCTCCTCCCAAGGGACAAGTTCCCGCCCTTCCCACCCCACCAAGGTAAGGCCCCTCATCCTCCGGGGCTCCCAGCCTGCCCAGCCCCTCAGTGGGTATACGGGTGGGCACTGAGACCTGGAGATGTGGGGGCGGGGGGTCCCGAGATCCCAGTCTCCTTGCTCAGTGGACAACCCGCCCCATCTTGTCCTCCTCTCCCTGGCTCCCCCGTCCATTCCAGACCACGTAACCGTCGAGATGTCTGTAAGGGTCAAAGGGCGCAACATCGTCAAGGCCAATTTCACCATCTACGACTGCAGCCGCATCGGACAAGTGTATCCCCACACAGCGTGAGTTGCTTGGCTCCGGTGGCAGGAGGAGGACCTGGGTCCCCAGCAAAGGGACTCTCCTCTCAGGCAGGCCCTTGGAAGAAAAACCATAGCATCTTAGAGGCAAACAGGACCCTCGGTCCTTCACTCGTCAGCTCATTTACTCGGGCACAAAACTCTTGCAACCTGGCATCTGTCTGGCCTCTGGGAGCTCCTGGTGTGACAGGGAAGACAGAGAGAAATGCATTGATGACACTTGAGGCTCCTAGTGGCCCTGCTTGTCTCTTTCCATTTCGCATACCTCTAGCAATGGGGCGCTCACTCACTTACAAAGTGCCCACCTCCCCCGAGGCAGCCCTGATGATGAGACAGTCTTTGTGTCCCTGTGCTAGATCTGCCTCCTGGCTCACTGTGTGGGTGCTAGGGGCAGGGGCAGGTTGAGGGGCGAGGAGCCCAGCATCTGAGGGCCATGCCCCGTTGTCTTCCAGCTGTACCAGCTGCCTGTCAGCTCAGTGGCCCTGTTTTTGGTGCACCCAGCGGCATGCTTGTGTCTCCAACCAGTCACGGTGTGAGGCTTCCCCAAATCCCACGGTAAGCCTGGCCTGGTGACACCCTCCGCCTCTACTGTTTCATTACGTTTTTGTTTTTGTTTTTTTTCCCCGTCGACTATGTTGAGAAAATTGCCACATCATTAAATATTCTTCCTTTGGCATAGTATTTAACAGCTGCAGAGGCTTCATTACTTAACACGACACATCTAGCCAATCCCCCGTTGGTGGACGTGCTGATCATTTCCTGTTTCACGTTTGCATTTTAAACATCGCTGAGCCGGACACCTTTTCAGCGAGGCTCTTGTGCATATCCTGGATGTTTCCCCGAAGATCAATTCTTAGAAATCCTTCTAAATTCTTAGAAAGCAAAGCCTGGCCATTTTGTTTTGTTTTCAAATGCCTGTAGCTCAGCTGCCTTCCAGAAAGCTCAGACTAACTTTTACTCTCACTGGCATCTGCGGTGCCTGATTTTGCACCCCCATGCTCACACTGGGGTCTTTTAAAAAGTACCTTCGATATTTTCAGCAACCCTTGGGTGGGGGAAATTATCCCTGAGGCTGAGGGAGTGAGTGAGCAGGACAGACCAGACCCAGTCTGGTCCAAGGCCCTCAGGCTCCCCAGTCTTGTGTTCTCTCCAGTTCCCTGAGTCAGCGGCTGGGCTGAACAGAGACCCCTGCCTTGGTTTCCCCATGTGCAGCAGGGCACCCGGTTTGCTGGGGCAGGTGGTGCCATGTTTCTCCTACGTGGGGAAGGCGGGCAGGCCTCGGGTGACACAGGCTCCTGGTTCTCCTTGCTGAACTGCGCGGGCTAGCGCCCAACTGGCCAGGGCACAGCTGGATTCAATTAGTTAAACTGGTGGGGGCAGGGGGAGGTTCAGAACTGGAGGGAAAATGGAAAAGGCACATCCCTTTGTCATTGGTTGGTCCCCGCAACGTGTCTTCTAACTGGGTGGCCTCTTACCTTGGCCCAAAAAGCCTTTGAGGCCACCCCAACCTTGCACCAGGCAGGATGACAGAACTTATGGGGGGGCAAGGGGTGCCAGGTTCCTGATTCCACAGTTACCCCTCCTCCAACCTGGCTGCTGGACCCTCTGCCTCATATCAGGACCGTGAGGGGCTAGGGTTAGATACCAAGTTCCCACCAGCAGCTTATTTCTCTGGGAAGGGGATGTTCCTGCCCATTTTCCAGATGGCACAACTGAGGTGGCCAGCGTGTCCCCAGGACCCTTAGTTGCTAGCAGAAGGAGGTCACTGGGGCCCCACCCTGGGCATACGTCCCAGGGAAGCAACCCCAATTCCCAGGGCATCTGAAGCCCCAATCTCTTGGCACTGGGCTCACAAAATCTCTCCAAGATCCTTGAAACCTTGTGAGCCCAAGGTAGATGCCTGTCTCTCAGGAGGATCAGCAATGCCTGATCCTCAGAATTGCTTTGCAGAATAGAGTCTAATAGAGGCATGTTTAACTCAAAGGAATGGGGGGATTTTTGGCGCTGGGGGTGAGAGGCCAGGTGGAGGCTCTGTGGCTACATCACAGATGAAGCCCTCGAGCCACTGCACAGCCTCTAGGATTGCCACTGTCTGGGCCTACCCAGGACTCTTGCTCCCATTTGGGGACCTTATCTCAATCACGTCTCCTCCTTCCAGCCCCCAGCTCCAGGCTTTGCACACAGCAGGAATTCAGTGAAAGTCAGCTGGAAACATAAGTGCTCCTTCCTGCTCTAACTCAGAGAGTTGGGGGCAGAGAGGTCCCAACCTCAACCTAGTTCATCAGCATTTATTGAGTGCCTGCTGTATACCTGAGTCTGTACTTGGCACTGGGAAAGAACCTGATTAGATGTAGTCCTGCCCTCCCCATCATGAGCCAAGGGCCCTAGATGTGACTCATGACTGTGTGACCCTGGGCAAACTACCGAGCCTCTCTGTGCCCCTGTTTCCCCATCTGTATAATGGGGCCTACCTGAAGGGGCCATGATAGGGATCTGGAATTACATCTGTGAGGCACCTGGCACATAGTAGGTCCTCACTAAAATGCCATCATGATTATGACAGGGAGTGGACCAGGTGGCACTTCGGGGGCTGGTGGTCACACTCCAGGCAGATCAGGGAGGGCTTCTCTGGGGGAATGGCCTTGTGCTGGGTTCTGACAGATGTATAGGAGTTCACCAGTCAGGAGGTGTTTCCATGACAGTCCCTAGGCGCTTCCTACTGCCCCAGCCTCCTGTGACCTCAGTCGCCCCAGGACTGAAATGCTGTGGGGCCCAAACTGGGGTGAAGGGTGGGAATGGGGTACAGAGTGGGTCTGTCTTAGAGGATTATCGTAACCCTGCCAGAGGAGACACAGCCCCTTCCCTGGGCCTGCAGGAGCCTCTAAACCAGAGCTTAATTTGGAATTTAATTAAGTGCCAGTTAGCCGTGGAGGCGCCAAGCCTCTCTGGCTGGGTGGGGGGGGGGTTGGCGGGCAGCAGGGTCTGCCCATCCAGGCTGGACCTCTTGGGACCCAGGAGGAGGTGCTTGACCCTGAGAGGTATCTTGGGAAGGGTGGTGCTGGGGACTGAGCCTCCTGTCATTTTCCCATTGTCCTTGATGGGCTCCAGATGAAGAAAGTGGGGGGCACGGCCCCACCTAAGTGAGGAATGCTGGGAAGAGGGCCCCAGCTCTGTGGGAGAGGGGAGGAGAACAAGGAAGGTGGGCATGTCCTCTTTCTCAGGTGCCTGAGGGGTGCTGTGCTTCCCCAGGCAGGCGTGACATTAGGCCTTAGAAGGCCAGGAGGATTTGAGCAGAGGGGATGGGGAGGGTGGGCCCTCAGTAGGAGAGCGTGGCGGGCCACTTTCGCAGAAGCCGGCCTGTATTTAGGAACCAGCGAGAGAGGGGGTTGGTGGAAATTTAGGGGAAGTGGAAGTAGAGTAGGGAAGGCTGTAGGGGTGTAGAAAGGTGGGGACGGGCCAGGCCAGGTGGATTCAGGGTCCTTGGGCTGGTCATTGGATGGCATTTTGTTGTCCCTCAGTCTTGGGAGAGACCTTGGGAGGGTGGCAAGGATGTCTCCACCCTCAGTCTCCCCTCTGGACCATGAGGGAGCTAAGCCCCACCCCCCACTCAGCTCTCCCATCTCAGATGAGGTGACAGCCCTCTGTGAACCCACGAACGTCCCAGCTTTCTCGCAGCTCCTGCCATTGCTCCCTCAGCATCTGGGCCCCACTCCCTGTTTTCCGCCTTTGTTTCTCTGCCCAAGGACAGTCAGTTAGTTGTGGTTGCTTGAACCTCCAGGCTATGCCCTTGCCCTTTGCTTGAACAAAGGAGAGAAGCTGCTAAATTTCTGAGGCATGAGTTGTTTGGGTTGCGATGGGAGCAGGAGGCTGGATCCTTTGCTTCCAAGCAGGAAAACCCCAGCTCAGTGGCTTTAACTTAGCAGAATTGAGTGACTTGTGTGAGTGAAGTCTGGAGGGGATAGGGGGTGGGGATCGCCTTCAGGCACAGCTGGATCCAGGAGTTCCTCCAGTCCCTCTGGTGGGCTCCATGCTCCAGGAGGCCTTCCTGGGTTGGCAGCAAGATGGCTCCAGCAGCTCTAGGCTGGCTGGTGATACCCTCCCCCACCCCAGCAGCCCCAGTACACAAGAAGAATGACTCTGTCTCATCAGTTCCCCAGGAGTCCCATAGTTGAGTCTCACTGGTTGAACCTGGTTCACATATTTGAACCAGTTGCTGAGGCCAGGGCAGGCAGGCAGGGGGCCATCACCCATCCCAAACCACAGGTTCTCCAGAGGTCAAGACTTTGGAGGCATTTGGGGTGGGGGTGGGGGTGGGGTGGCTGAAGGTTGGGAGCAGGTACAGACCCAGGCACTGATGGGGGTAGTAGGGAAAGGCAGAGGTGTGTTGGGACACTCAGCCCTCGCTTTGCTCTGTGGGATGCATACGGGCTTCCTTTGATCATGGGGTCTGGAAGTGGCCAAGGAGAGGTAGGGCCTTCAGGGGATGGCCCTGTCATTCCCTCTGAGGGGCCTCTTGTTGACTTGGGAAATAAGAGTCCCATGCCTGCCCCGCTTCCTGTCGGTCACCTACCCACAGGTCGGGGTGCAGCTGGAGGAACCGAGACACATGCCCCTCAGCCAGCTGCCACACGGGCCCAGCAAGAGCTGGGCAATCTGATCAGAAACATGATGGCTCCACTCCCTGAATTTCCTTGGGGTTTATCCATGAGAGGGTGCAGCACGGCAGCCTGGGGTCCTTGGGAGGCGTGGGGCCAGCCTCATCCAGAAGATTTGCCTTACAGAGCCCCATTGTGCAGGCGGGGACACCGAGGCCCAGAGAGGGTCGGCCCCTTGCCATGCTCACACAGCCAGCTGGGTGCCATTCCCTGCACCCCCCACCCCCCTAAGTGGTTGGTGCAGGAGGCTTCCCGGGGGCCTGGCCATGTTGCTTCTTCGACAAAGGCATCCGCGGTCTGCACCGGGCACTGCTGCCCAGGAAAACTCGTCTTTCTGGCTTCACTGTTGTGCAGGCTCTGGAGAACCAGAGCCCTCTGTGCTGCCCATTCTACCGAGGGCAGGTTGCATTGCATCTCTGTGCCTCAGTTTCCTCTTCTGTAAAATAGGTTTAACAATAGTACTTGCCTGGTGGGGTTGCTGGGAAGAGGATTTTGTGTATTAATACAGGGTCATGTGCTCAGAGCCATGGCAGGTGCTGGGTGATGGCTGTGTGGGCTGCATGGGCTGGGTGCTGCTGCTGTTATCCATTATCACAGTTATCAGCATTGCTTTGAGGTCTGGTTTTATGCTGGGTCCCTGAGGGAGAATCGGCCCCTGTCCCGTCCTCAAGGATCTCCCCTTCTGATCAGGAACAAGGAGAGAAGACCCCAGGAAGGGCTCCAAATTCTACTCCAGAGGCGTTAGGTCCCGGCTGGGTGACCGTAGGTGTTTCCCTGCCAGTTTCTCACCCAGATTCTTTTCCACCCAGACACGGGCAGGAGGAAGGTAGAGCGGGATGCTCCCTGCGCAGGAAGGGCATTGGCTCCTCTTCTGGGTGCAGCTGCTCTGGGGTCCCAGCAGGTGGGACTCTCAGAGTGAGAGGAGGCACACTGGGCCCCCCTGGTCTGAAGGATCCAGGGCAGAGCTGAAGCTCCAGTCTTTCCAGCTCAGAGAGGCCACTCAGGTGGATTTGGTGGGCACAGCCCTCTCCCCAGCCTCAGATTCCTCATCTGTACAGTGGGTCATGGACCCCGGGATCTGGGAGACCACAGGGCAAGTTGCCAGCCAATTGGAGGTAGGACCCACTGGCCATGGAGTCAGACAGATGTGTGACCTTCGGTAGATGACCCCACCTCTCTGAAACTCAGTTTTTTCCTGTTTTTTTTTTTTTTAAGTATAGATGGTAACTGCCGTCTTTGTAGCCACAGCTCCAAGTAGGCCTCTGCAGCGCATCTCCAATGCAGGGACAATGACAAACAAGGCCTGCAGGTTCTGCCCAGAGCACAGGCCTTCCTTGGAGTTTCTGGAGCTGTGACTCCCTCCTGGGAGGTGGGGAGGGTTGTCGACCCAGGAGCCTGGTGGGCCCAAGGCCCCTTGATTGCTGTTATTCCCAGCCCTCGTAGCCCCTGGTCCCCTGCACCACTCAGAAACATTTAACACATGTCACTCAGAAACCAGTTTCAGAGCTGGGTGGACTCTCACAGAGTGGGTACAGCACCTCATTTTACAGATGGGAAAAGTGAGGCCCAGAGATGGGGGGCTAGCTGGGGACACGGGCCATGCCAGAGCAGCACTGGGATTGTAATCCCAGCTCTTCCACTGGGCAGGTTATTTCCTGTCTCACAGCCTCAATTTCTCTGCCTGTAAAATGGGACCAGGAGCACCTCTCGCTCATGGGGTCGCTGTGTGGCTCAAGTGGTTGGATGTATGGGAAGCCTGGGGCCTGCCCCCAGTGGTGGCTGCTGCTGTGTTTGCATCACTTGTGCTTTCTCACTGCAGGCTGACAGGCGCTGTCCTGCCGGCAGGAGCCCCCCAGGGAGGCAGCACGGCCGGGGCAGGCTGGGGTGGATGGTGTACCCTCCTGTCTCTCTCTGAAGTGCCTCTGATTAACCCGTACTCCCCCCATTTGCCACAGAGCCCTGAGGACTGCCCCCGGATCCTGCCCTCGCCCCTGGCCCCCGCATCCACGGGCAGCTCCCAGAACATTCTGGTGCCTTTGGCCAATGCTGCCTTCTTCCAGGTAAGTGGAGGACCAGGCCAGCCTAGGGGGTGGAGGGGTGACAGGCTGCTAACTGGATGGGCATCTGCATTTTAATACGCCCCACAGTTAGCTCCGGGGAACCCCTAGGCCTGGGACCTGCTGGCTGTGAAGTCAGACAGGGCGGGGGATGGGAATGTTCAAAGTCCAGCTATGCCTTCACTGGCTGTGTGACCTTAGGTAGATCACTGTACCTGCAGTGTCTGCCTGGGCTTTGTGTGTGTTTCTGGATTTCCAGGTTCTGGTGGAGAAAGCCCCCCTCCGCTCAGGCCGGGCTGGAGGGAAAGGGAAGTAGGTGCGGCCTGGTGCAGACAGGGGCTGGGGGAGGCTCAGGGACTTGGGGGCCAGGCTGATGCGGGCAGCAGGCGGCCAGTACTTCCTGAAGGAAACCCCGGTCAGGACCCACTGTGTCAGCCTGGCTGAGGATTAGAATATTGAAACACTTCCCCAGGATCCCTGAGACTTCCCCCAGCTCCTGAAGCAGTCACCCGGGGCAGAGTGGGGTCCCCTGGCTTCTGGCCCCAGCAGTGTGGCCCTGGGGGGAGGGGGGATATTCCGAGCAGGTGTTGTCCATGTATTGCCCTGACCTGCCCCTAGGCTGAATTGTGACCCTGAACACCCCCTCTTCCCCCTTGGCTGATTCTCTTCAATCTCTGGCTGCCAGATCTTCCCTAAAGAATGGCCAGAGAGAACCCCTTTGCTACCCTACTCCCCATTGTCCAGATAGGGAAAATGAGGCACAGAAAGGGGAAGTAGAAGACTCCAGGTCACCCAGCATTGGGCTAACTCAAGTCCTAGCCCTGGACTCCCTCTCCAGTGCTCCTCCCTGAAACCACCTCACCCCAACCCCCTACCCATCTGGGCTGGGGGAGGGGAAGCAGCCTCTTTGGGTCCCTCCTGGAGGAGCGTCCTGGGCGGGAAGTGTTGACGAGTCCTGGAAGCCTGCCAGCCACCCCCCTCCCCAGCTCCTGGGGACTTGCCATCTGTCGCTTCCACGGAGGAGCTGAGAGCTGTGACGGGCTGCCACACGTGGGGGCCACGTGCGGGGCATCTGGGATGTGTCAGGAAGTTGAGCACGGCCACCTTCCCAGCTTGGTATGGAGGGCGGAGTTGCATGGGGCCAAGTGGGGCCCTGTCTTCCGTCCTCAAACCCACCCTGCAGCAGTGGGGGCAACAGCTTCCCAGGAAGAGCCCAGGGGCCCGGACAAGTGGGACAGGGTGTTCTGCTCGCCTGGGCTAGAGGAGCCTTGGATGAGGAAGCCAGAGCCCTTGGATTTGAGTCCTGGCTGATCCTTTCCAGCTGTGGAGCCAGGAGCATTTCTCTGCCCCTCGCTGGGCTGACCCACCTACCTCCCTGGCCTTCCACCTACCTCCCTGGCTTACTTTTGGAACACTGAGGCCAAGGCGTAAGGACTGAGGGGTAGGGACCAACAGAGCCCCCTGCTTGGGCTCCACAGTGGCCTGTTTGCTGGCCTTGCACCCTCGGGAGTCCAAGACAGGCTGGATCTGCTGTCCCAAGGTGGCCGAGATGTTGAGCTCAGGGATTCTGTGAACAGAACCAACTTCCAGCTCAACCTGGCAGGGACAAAACAAGCTTTCAGTCCCATCGGCAGCCACCTTCCTGCATTAGTTTTGGAGCCGGGACCCTTGGAGGTGGGGCAGTAAGGGGGGGCTGACCTGCCTTCTCTTCAGGGTGTCACATCAGCCAGCGACGGGGACATAAACAGGAAGTCTGGCCATGTGGCCGGCTGAACGCTTGGCCTGACCCGTTTGTTCATTCAGCAAATATTTATTGATGCTGCTCCTGGGAAGCCTGTGCTGGGCCAAGAGAAAGATGAGACTTAGGAATCAGGCCCTGTTTATTCATGCAACAAACATTTATTGAGCGCCTCCTGCATACTAGTCATAGGCAGCCCATATTAAGCACCTGATGAGTGCAACCCACTAAAATCTCAGCCACCCTGCAAAATAGGGAAGTGTATTCCCCACTGGACAGGTAAGAAAATCCAGGCACAGACAGGAGAAGCAATTTGCACAAGGCCACACGGCTAAGAAGTAATAGAGATGGGAATTGAACCCAGGTCCGTGAGAGGTAGAACCTGGCCTCTTCCTATGTCTTCTGCCCTTGTCAGGGGCGTCAGAGGGACCCAGGCCCAGCTCCTGCCATTTCCCAGTGGGTGGGGAGATGAGTGTAAACAGAGCCTGGGAAGGGGATAAGGGTGGTGCTTGATACATCAGGTGGGGCAGGAGTAGGCATTAGAAGCTTAGCAGAGAGCCCTCAGCACACACCCGAGCTATTTGTTACCTAATGAATGAATGCTCTAAGGAGGGGTGCCCCCTGATGGAGGGGAGGGTCTGGGGAGGCTTTGGAACAGGGAACCGAAGATGGATTTTGAAGGCGGTTTTGAGTGTGCTGGATGGTAAAAAGGTAGAGAAAAGGCTTGTACATCTGGGCACAGGCCTTGTGGGCCAGAGGTGGGGTAGTTAAATTCAAAAGCGGGGAGAACCTCATTGGGGTGGAACATTGGCTGTAGGTTATGCTGAGGAGTTGGAACTTGATGTGCGGAGTAGAGGGCCCTTCGTTCGAGCTGCCTGGGGGATATGGGAGAGACTTTCAGTGACATAAGAGCACAAGCCTAAAGTGCTGGGTGTACATGCATTCCTTGCATTCCTCAAGCATTGGACAAGGAGGCCAGGGAGGGCATTCCAGAGGAGGGTCCAGCCCAAGCAAGGGGCAGCTGGCAGGGCCAAGCCCACCTTGCAGGGCAGCAGCCTACAATATCCTTGTGAGTTGGAGGGCGGTGGACGCTGACCTGGCCTTCTTCAGTCCCTGATTACTTCCCACAGGATGCAGTCCTAGAGTGTAGCTTTGGGGCAGAGGAAATCTTTGAGGCTGTGTGGGTGAACAAATCAGCAGTACGCTGCAACCAAGTAGTGGTGAGTGGTGTGATTCCAGCTGGGGTGTACAAATCCCAATGCTGCACCCCTTCTTTCCCACTTCACTGCCCTCTCCCATCAGCCTTTTGGTCCTCCTACCCGCAATAGCCCTGCCCTCCTCACCTGTCTCCATTAACCCCTCTCCCCCAAGTAGACCCAGACAGCCCCACCCCATGCTCTTTCCCATCCTTTTGCAGCTGCATACGACCCAGAAGAGCCAGGTGTTCCCACTCAGCCTTCAGCTAAGGGGGCAGCCAGCCCGATTCCTGGACAGCCCTGACCCCATGACAGGTGGGTGCCCCCACCCACCCCCACAGCACCTCACTGCCACCAGCCACGGCTACAGGGGACTCAGCCAGGGTGGGGGAGCGCAGCCTTGGGGATCTCCTCCTAGAGCCTACCACACTCAGAGGCAGCCCACCCTGCTGTTTCCCAACACACCCCCAGCCCCTCTCCACCCCCAACCCTGCTGCTCTATCCAGTCATTAATTCTGCGGTGCCTCCGTGCCAGGTTCTGTGCTGGTCACTGTGGAAAGAGCTCTAAAGAAGACACCCCCAGAAAAACACCCTGCCCTTGGGGTGGATTTTTTACTCTGAGCTAGGGCTTTGTGAGGATTTGATGAGCCGGGGCACCCCAAGTCTTGACAGCAGTCCCTGTGGCCTAGCCAGCGCCCCCAAATGGTGATTGTCATTACTCTATATTTTATTATTATTATAGTGGAACTGTCCTTATATTTGGATTATATTTAATCAACTCTCCGAGGACCTCTCTACTTGTGGGGAGTCTTAGACCTCTCTAGTGGGCAGAGACCCCGCAGACCTCCCTCCCCACCCCCACCCCCCCCACCTGGCTGCCCGGCTCTGCCATGAAGGGCTCGAGGACCGGCCCTCCTACCTCCAGGGTTTTAAGAGCCCAGGCTGCGCGCCTCTTCCAGTCCACTCTAGGGGTCTGAGGTCCCCCAACCCCGCCCCCCTCAGAGCCCACATGGAACGGTGGTTCCCCAGCCCCCCCCCCCCCGCGGGGCCAACCGCCTGCCCACCCCTGCACCCCCTCAGGCCTCAGTGCAACTCCTGCTCTGCCACTCGCTGGCTGTGCAGCCGGGACAAGTCGGAGCCCCTGTGGCATCCGTCTGGTGACTGTAGAACGGGGATAACAGACCTCGCTCCTGAGGGAATCAGTGGGTGAATGGAATTAAACGAGGCTGTGGCTGTACCACGCTGACCCAGGGGCTGGAGACCCCCTCTTAAGAACTGCCGGCCTGGAGGAAGCTTCAGGAGCAGGACCCGCCTCTGGGAGGGACGGCCTGGGGGGGTGTGTCCTGTCATCCTGAGCCCCCGTGTGGGTGTGGAGGGGACGCCCTGGTGACCCGGCACCCCCACACGGGGAGGCTGACCCGCGCTGCCCCGTGCTTCCCAGTCACCATCTACAACTGCGCCATGGGCAGCCCCGACTGCTCCCAGTGCCTGGGCCGCGAGGACCTGGGCCACCTCTGCGTGTGGAGCGACGGCTGCCGCCTGCGGGGTTCCCTGCAGCCCTTGCCGGGCTCCTGCCCTGCCCCGGAGATCCGAGCGGTGAGCCACGTCCCCCGCCCCCCACGGCGACTTGCACCCCAAACGCGCACGCGCGGGAGGGGCCTTCGGAGCTCGCAGGGGCGCACGTGCTTCTCCGCGCTCCGCCGGCCGTGTTACCAGTTGAGCGCCCCTGTCCGCTGCTGGAGACAAGCAGTGAACCCCACAAAGTGCTCCGCCCCCAAAGAGCTGACATTTTAGTTGGGGAGGAGGATGATAAACGAATAAGGAAATATGTGGAGAGATGGTGGCAGTTGCTTTGGAGGGAAATCACAGGGCAGGGGGTCCTGGGAGGGCGGGTTGGAAAGGAGGGGGCAGCAGTGAGTGTCACTGGTTTTTATGGCACGGTCAGGGAACCCTTACTGACATGGTGATACCCGAGGCTGCCAGTAACGCCCACGCCTCAGATCTGTTTGTTTTTAATGTCTTTTATTCTAAAATATAACATATATACAAAGCAAAGAAAGAAAACAATTTTCACAGCACACTTTAACAAGTAGTTACAGAACAGGCCCAGAGTTTCCTCATGGGCTGCTCTTCCACCATTTTAGATTCTTTCTTCTAGCTGTTCCAGAACACTGGAGGGAATATTAATATAGTGATTCAATAGCATGCTCATTTGTTAAATCCCATTTTCTCTGTTATGCCTCCTCCTCCTTTAATCCCTTTCCCACTGCACAGGGGTCTTTTGGACAGTGTCCCTTCTGACTCTTTCATGTTGAGAAGGGTGTCCACTCTAAAAGACAAGGAGATGCAATCAGTTGATAATCCCGGAGAGGCTGGTCCCTCTGGGTTTCAGGATTTATCTCACTGAGGCACCCTCTGGGAATTATATGTTCCAGGAAGGTCGAATTAGTGCATGAAAACAGAGTCTCAACTCGAGCTTCAGGTGCTCTTAAGAGACAACAGGAGTGATGTTGATTGAGGTCTAGCAAACTGTGACCATTAGCACTAACTGCCAGTTAACTGTTGGCCATAGTGTGCTTTTTTTTTTTTTTTAAGCATAGGCAGGCACTGGGAATTGAACCTGGGTCTCCCAGCATAGCAGGAGAGAACACTGCCTGCTGAGCCACCATGGGCCTGCCCCATTGCATGCATTTTTAGTTTTCCCTCTATATCTCTCTATCACTGACTTCTTGTCCACTATCCAACCATTGAAATAGTTCAAGCCAGTTTTAATGAAGAAAAAACAAGTCTCAGGGAAGGATTCTGATTGGCCCAGTCAGCAATGGCTGGGATGCAGGATGAGCTATGGCTAACGAAACCAGCCTTGGTGACCACCGGTGGCCACGCTACATGGCCTTGACTCTGTAGAGACTTGTGTCCCACCCAGGTGGGTGTGATCACGCACCCATCCTCACTGGCACCCCTGCTGACCTGCCCAGGGAGTGTGGGTGGCCCAGCCTTCTTGCAGCCTGGCAGCCTCCTGCAAGCAGTGGGTCTGCCCAGGCTCCATGCCACGGTGGGAGGGGGGCAGCTCACTGGACCCCAGCCTCTGAACCCCATCTGTCCTTCTCTCTGCTCTTCTGGCAGATTGAGCCCCTCAGCGGCCCCCTGGATGGTGGGACCCTCTTGACTATCCGTGGCAGGAACCTGGGCCGGCGGCTCAGCGATGTGGCCCACGGTGTGTGGATTGGTGGCGTGGCCTGTGAGCCGCTGGCTGGCAGATACACGGTGTCAGAGGAGTGAGTAGCTGGCGGTGATCCGGGCCCTTTGTGTGACATTGCAGTCCCCACCCAACCGACCAGTGCTGACCGCAGAACTGTCCTTTCCCTTCCCTCTTTCCATCCTACCCTCCTTGGCACCTTGGCCATGACGTCACTCATACTTCCTAATCACAAAAACTTTGCTCAGACCCTTTCCACCTTCCAGTTAGTTCCTTTTCTGATTGGGAATCTCCTCCTGAGCCTTTAGGTTCCAGGTCCAAGGGCCACTCTTCTGGGAAGCCCTCCCAGGTTTCCCCTAGACCAGCCGTACTGCTTACACATAAGCCTTGCTCTGGTGAAAAAAAAAATTTGCATGTAGGAAAGAAAGTTTGGGTGCCACTAGTGTGGTGTAAAGATCTGGGTCTGCAGCAGTTGAGTTTGGGCCCACGGGGGAGCTTCAGGAAATGTTTGTGAGCAAGGAGAGAGCCGGATTTCCTTTTGGGAGGCCCTAAGTAGGCTTGTAGATAAGGCCGTCAGTCTACCAGCCTAACCAGTGTTCTTATGATCAGAGAGGCCATCTTGTCCAACACCCTTATCTTATAGGTTGCGTGATTGTGGTAAAGGCATGGGGTAGAGGTGGGGGTTGTCCTGGGCAGTGCCTGGTATGATTAGGGGGCTGGGTGGTGATTTGGGGGCTCAGGATGGCTGTTTACCAGTGGATATGGAACTGTTACAATATTTTGACAATCAGTAATGCCATCCAGATGTATCCCCGCTGAATGCCAGCCCTAACTGAGTGGGCTGGCTGAGTGCAGGAATGAGTTGCTCACACCTCTTCAGGCTGGGGGGCTGAGTTCTCAGGAGGAGGGGAGAAAGCGTTGTCCAAGGGAGAAACCAGCATGGTCCCCACCCTCCGGCACCCAGAATCCACCGACTGCTTCTGCTCACCGAAGCTACCTCCCCACAGGATTGTGTGTGCCACAGGGCCAGCCCCAGGACCATTCTCAGACGTGGTGACAGTGAATGCCTCCAAGGAGGGCAGGTCACGGGAACGCTTCTCCTACGTGGTAAGGGAGGCCGCAGCCAGCCATCAGGTCCACCCTACCAGGCACAACCCTGGTGGCTGGCCCTACCTCCTGCCTTCCTCCCCCACAGCTGCCCTTGGCCCACTCCCTGGAGCCTGCCATGGGCCCTAAGGCAGGGGGCACCAGGGTCACCATCCGTGGGAGTGACCTCGATGTCGGCTCCGAGCTCCAGGTCCTGGTTAATGACACTGAGCCTTGCACAGAGCTCGTGTAAGTCCCTGGGGCCCAGGCCCCCACCTTCCTGCCCAGAGAAAACCCATGGGGTAGAGAGTGGTGGGTGGTTCCTGGCACCAAGCATCAACTGATCTTTACTGGCTATGTCCCCTTGGGCAAGTTCCTTCCCCTCTCTGGGCCTCAGTTTCCTCCAGTGAGAAGTTGTGGGAAGTGCTCTGTGCCTGGCATACAGTAGGTGCTCCATAAGTGACAGCGTGGTGATGCTCGCACATACTCTGAGATCCTCTCGTTAGGCCAGGGTGTGGCTAGTTGCTGGGATGTGGTCCCAGAGTCTCTTGGTGGGAAAACTTTGGTCTTTATTATGCACCTACTGTGTACCGGGCTTTGTTTTAATGGGCACTGCTGGGACACCAAGATGACTCAATACAGTCTCAACTCTCAAGACAGGCAGGCACCGCCACAAGAAATAGGCACACCCACAGGGGTGGAACTAGAAGACAAGTCTCAGGCAGGGCTCAGGGAGGGAGCTCTCACCAGGGGTGGACTTGGGAGAGGGGCTCTGGGAAGGTTTTTATGGAAGAGGTCAGACGGCGTAGAATCGTGAAGTAGGGGCAGGGTTGGGAGAGGAGCAGTGAAGGTGTTCGAGATGGGGAGGACAGCCTGGGCAGAGGTGTGGCAGTGGGAGCTCAGGGGTTTCTGTCTCGGTGGGACAGAGACGAGGCTGGGGCTGGTGGAGGTGGGCCTTGGACGCTGACAGGACACGGGATCTTTGCCCCTGGGGCCTTGGCATGTGGAGCAGAGGGAGACCCTGTGGACGGGGCAGGGGCGGGGGCAGCAGGAGGCGCTGGTGACCCCGCCGCCCCCTCGCAGGCGCGCAGACACCAGCATCTCCTGCACGGTGCCCGCGGGGGCGCTGCCGGCCCTGGTGCCCGTGTGTGTGCGCTTCGAGCGCCGGGCCTGCGTGCGCGCCAACCTCACCTTCCGGTACATGCGGGACCCAGTCATCACGGCCATCAGCCCCCGCCGCAGCCCCGTCAGGTGAGCTCCCCCCACCCCGAGCCCGCAGCCCCCCACCCCCCACCCCCACCGCCGGGCGGAGCTGCCCTCCGGGGCTGCAGCCGGGGCTGATGCGGCTGGCTGTCCCCCAACAGCGGCGGCAGGACCATCACGGTGGCCGGCGAGCGTTTCCACATGGTGCAGAACGTGTCCATGGCCGTGCCCCACATCGGCCGGGAGCCCACGGTGAGGGGGTGCGGGAGGCCAGGCAGGGGCGGGTGGGGGTGGCTCTGACCCAGAAGGCTGCAGCCCCATCGCCTTTCTCCCCCTCTCTGGTCTCCCCGTCTCCCCATCGCTCCTTGTTTGTCTTTCTCTATCTCTCTCTGTGTCTCTCTCTTTCTCCTTAAACCTCAGTCTGTTCTCATTTCTCCACGTCTGTCTGTCCGTCCCTGTCTACACCCCACCAGCTCTGCAAGGTTCTCAACTCCACTCTCATCACTTGTCCGTCCCCCGGGGCCCTGAGCAACGCATCCGCGGCGGTGGACTTCTTCATCGACGGGCGGGTCTACGCCGACGAGGCGGCCGTGGCCGAGGAGCTGCTGGACCCCGAGTTGGTGCAGCGGGGCAGCAGGTTCCGCCTGGACTACCTCCCCGACCCTCAGTTCTCCACGGCCAAGAGGGAGAAGTGGATCAAGCACCACCCCGGGGAGCCCCTCACCCTCGTCATCCACGTGAGCGCTAACGCTAACGGGTGGGCGGGACCAGGCAGGGCCCGGCCACGCCCACAGGCCTCGGGGAGCACCCACCCCACGCAAGCGTCCTTCCTCCGTGCCCACAGAAGGAGCAGGACGGCCTGGGGCTCGAGAGCCACGAGTACCGGATCAAGATAGGCCAGGTGGCCTGCGACATCCAGATCGTCTCGGATCGGGTCATCCACTGCTCGGTCAACGAATCCCTGGGCACAGCCGAGGGGCAGCTGCCCATCACAGTGAGTGGCTAGGGCACTGCAGGCAGAGGCAGATCTGGGCCCAGCCCTGTGCCCCTTGCCCAGCCCTGCAGAATTCACCAAGACTTTTCATGCTGGGTAGCTTAGGCAAGCAAAGCAAAGCAGAACTTTACACCTCCACCTGCTGGATGAGTAGCTGAGCCCCAAGAGCTTAGGGACCTGCTCAGAGCTGGTGATTGGCCTTATCTGGGCCCGAGGAAGACCAGACTTTCAGAAGCTGTGAGAAGTTTCCCCAGTCCCGCTTGCTGCCTGTCCCCAACCCCCCCCCCCCCCCGAAACTTGGCTGCTAGTCACCATGTGAATTCATAACAGAAAGAGGAGCAAGGCCTGGAGCAGAGGAGAGACAACCCAGAGAGAGGAAACTTCTGCTTGCATACCTCCTGGGATGGGGACCTCCCTCTCTGACAGGCAGCATGTACCACCTGACTGGGAATGCTCCCTTTCGCCCCCACCCCATTTCAAGTTCCACCCCCTGAATTCTCAGACCCTACCCCCTCCCCTGATCCCAAGCAGATACCTGGAGATAGCTGCCAAGCCTCACGACCCACCTGCCTCTGGCTCATCTACCACTCCTCCCAGGCTGTGATTGAGTGTGTTGAGTCTTGCCTCTGTTCCAGGTCTGGTGTTAAGGGCCTGACAGGCATCATGTCATTTAACCCTGACAGCATTACCCAGGGGGTGGGTGCGGTTATCTCTGTGTTATAGACATAGCAGCTGAGGCTCAGAGGTTAGGCAGCTTCCCCAAGGCCACACAGCTAGTGAGAGGAGCCAGTGTGCAAGTGCATTGAGGCTACAGGGCACTCCCCTCCTCTCTGCACAGATCCAGGTAGGGAACTTCAACCAGACCATTGCCACACTGCAGTTGGGGGGCAGCGAGACTGCCATCATCGTGTCCATCGTCATCTGCAGTGTCCTGCTGCTGCTTTCCGTGGTCGGTAAGGAGTTTACCTCCCCGAGACACTTCGGTGGGTAGGTGCTGCCGTCCTTTGCCCCTGGCCCCTCTGAGGATTGGCAGAGAGCAGGAAAGAAGGCCTAGCAGGCTGGACTGATGTCTTGAACAAAGGCCTGGAAGTGGGAGCAGGTTACGGCACCGGAGGTGGGTGAGAGGCATGCGTGCCCTAGCATAGCGCAGGTGTGTGGACGCGATGGGGGGCTATGCTAGGTCTGGGCTCTGGATCCTGAGTGCTAGGCAGAGGAACTTAGAACTTTGTTCTCCAGTTAATAGGGAGCCATGGAAGATTCCTAAGAGAGGGCTCTGTATGGATTAACCTAGTAATTTGGTGGGTTTTACCACCATTAAGATAATGTTTAAAATATGGCTCTAAAAGTAATATATCCAGTGGAGCAGAGAAATTGGAACTGTCGTGTGTTGCCAACGGAATTGTAAAATGGTGCAATCGCCACTGCTGTGGAATGCTGTGGAAAGCAGTTTGGCGGTTCCTCAAAAGGCTAAACATAAAGTTGTAACATATGATCCAGCAGCTCCACTCTTAGGAATAGAGCCAAGAGAACTGACAACATACTTCCACCCAGAAACTTGTTCATGAACTTTTGTAGCAGTATTATTAGCAATAGTCAAAAGCGGAAAGAGCCCAAGTGTCCAACAGATGAGTGAATAAACAGAATGTGTGTGCATGTGATGGCGGATTAGTCAGCTGTGAAAAGGAAGGAAGTTCTGATCCCCGTGACAATATGGATGAGCCTTGAAGATAGCAAGCTAAGTGAGAGCAGTGATGTCACAGAAGGACAAATATTGCATGACTCCACTTACATGAAATATCTAAAATAAACGAATTCATGGATTAGAGGTTACCAGGGACTGGGGCATGACTGCTGGTGGTCCAGGATTGCTTTCTGGGGTGATGAGAATGTTCTAAAATTAGATAGTGGTGTTGGTGGTGCATTTCTGTGAATGTACTTAAAAACCATTGAATTGTATACTTTAAATGGAGGAATTATCCAATGTGTGAATTATATCTCGTTTATCTGTTTTTTAAAAGTAGTATATACAGTGTAGGAAATTTTAAGGAAAAACCAAGGACACTGAAAGGAAAAAAATTCCTATAATCAACACCTTGTATGTTATTTTGGTTTATTTCCTTCGTCTCTTTTCTAAGTAAACGGATATGAACCTAAGTATATGTATGTATTTCACAGGGGTTATTACATAATACTGCTTTCTGCTTTGCAATCTTTTAAGCTTCTTAATCCGCAAGTACCATCTGGACATTTTAGAAAGAGTAGAACATGATAAGAAACAGAAAGCCTGGTTTTACTGCTCGTTCCGCCAGCCCCTCTAGGAGTTCCCAGCTTCCAGGAGGAGGGAGGGCTGGGGGTGCCCCACCCACCTCCCCACACCCAGCCCTCGTGGCAGCCGAGCTGGGGCTTCCCGGCAGGTGACAATCAACACTTTGCAAAGGGCCTTCGTGGCATGACCCCTCCACCCCCTGCCCACAGCCCTGTTTGTCTTCTGCACCAAGAGCCGTCGGGCCGAGCGCTACTGGCAGAAGACGCTGCTGCAGATGGAGGAGATGGAGTCTCAGATCCGCGAGGAAATCCGCAAAGGTAGGGGCTGGGCCTCGGCTTTCCCATCTGGGAAATGGGCTCGCCGTCTACTCACGCCCTCCCACTCGCCCGCCCGACAGGCTTCGCGGAGCTGCAGACGGACATGACGGATCTGACCAAGGAGCTGAACCGCAGTCAGGGGATCCCCTTCCTGGAGTACAAGCACTTCGTGACCCGCACCTTCTTCCCCAAGGTCAGCTAGCGCCCCCCAGAGGCGCCTTTGTGCAGCACGGCCCCCTTGAGCAATGCAAAACCTGCTCACCTGCCTGCTGCAGCCCTGGCCGCCTTCCCCGCCCATGAGGGAGGATGGTCCAGGTTCTCTCCCCCTCTGCGTTGTCCCCTGGCCTCTCCAGGCCCCTTTCCAGCTGTGCTTCTCTGGTTCTCCTCTTGTCCACTGGACTCTGCCCCAGCCCGTCCGTGCCTCTGTTTGACATTCCAGGGAGTGCTGCCCTGTCCCCAACTTTTCTGACCTGTCTGGGGCATTTATGGCTGAGGCTAGCACCCTCCCTCCTGCCCTATCCATGCCATTTCTTGCACAGCAGTCAAAGCAAACCCATTTCCGACAATATCACTTTTCCTGAGCGCCCTCAGTGGCTCTTCCTGGCCTCAGGACAAAGCTCAGGCTCCCACAGGTAGCCCTTCATGGCTGCCTCCCTGCTGGCCTCTCTGCTTCGGCTTCCCACATTCTACACTGAGCTTCTTTTGCTTCCTCGAAAGCCTCCTGCCCTCTTGCATTGCCATACTCCGATTCATGCCGGTTTCTTTGCTTTGTGGCCCCGTCCAGAAAATGTTCTGGGACAGCCCTCCCCTCTTCCCTGGAGTCCCATGGCCCCCTTGGCTTGGCCCACTGCCTCTTACTCCTTTTCATCACTGTTAGTTTCCCCCAGCAGCAGAGCCAAGGGCCCAGCAGGAGCCCATTGGGCCAGCCCAGGGCAGTGTCTTTCTGTGCTGGCGGAACGACTTAGGCATGCCAGAGTCAGGGGTGTCTCCAGCCCTGCTGAGCTGCTGGGGGTCTTTCTTCTCCAGTGCTCCTCCCTTTATGAAGAGCGGTATGTGCTGCCCTCTCAGACCCTCAACTCCCAGGGTGGCTCCCAGGTGCAGGAGACCCACCCGCTGCTCGGAGAGTGGAAGGTGAGTGCCCCTGTCCCCCCCAGAAACACACATTTGGTGGGGTGCCTCAGGGGAAGCCACCCCTCCCTGGACTCCATTCTCCAGCTCATCTGATCCTCCAGTCCCAGGGGGAGGTAGGAGATGCCCGTCATTAACGGTAATGAGCTCCCCGTCCTCGGAAATGTCATAAGGGCTGACACCCAGGCCTTCTATGAAGGCGGGAGGATTGTTCCTCCACCCCAGATACTCCCAGTTAGGGACTGGGAGGTGAGAGGGTCCCACACGATGGGAGGCTGGGCCACCTCTCCTCGCACCCTTGCCCCTCTCAGGACCACACTTTTCAACTCAGCTGAGCCATTAGCTCTGCCATGGGGAGACATACTGCCACTGGAAGGTAGTGAGTTCCCCATCCCAGGAGGTTCCAGCACCTACTCGGCATCACAAGCGCTGACCGCCAGGCCAGGCAGGGGGCACTAGGCCCCCTGGGGGACCCCTACTTCACCTCCTTCTGCAGATCCCTGAGAGCTGCAGGCCCAACATGGAAGAGGGGATCAGCCTGTTCTCCTCGCTGCTCAACAACAAGCACTTTCTCATCGTCTTCGTGCACGCGCTGGAGCAGCAGAAGGACTTCGCCGTGCGCGACCGGTCAGGCTGAGGGGGGCCCCCGGGGGAGGGGCGGGGCTCGGCCCGGGTCTCACCGCTGGGCCTCTGGGTTTGCCTACTAGACTCCCACCCCCGCCCCCCCATCCCTTCCCTTCCTGGGTCTGGGTGTCCACGTTGTGGGCGCAGGCATGGCGGGGGCGATGGGCTTTGGAAGAGCCCCCCGCTCCCACCCCTGCTCACCCTGCCCGCCAGCCTCCACCCACACCGCTGCCCCACCACCACCCTCCCGCCATATCCCAGGGACGAGGGTTGGAGGCTCCGGGGGCCTGTGGGGCGCTGGGTCCGAGGCCACCCGTGCCCCCCCGCAGGTGCAGCCTGGCGTCCCTGCTGACCATCGCGCTCCACGGCAAGCTTGAGTACTACACAGGCATCATGAAGGAGCTGCTGGTGGACCTCATCGACGCCTCGGCCGCCAAGAACCCCAAGCTCATGCTGCGGCGCACGGAGTCCGTGGTGGAGAAGATGCTCACCAACTGGATGTCCATCTGCATGTACAGCTGCCTGCGGGTGAGGGCGCTGCTGCCGGCCCGAGGGCTGCGGAGCTGCGGGCGCTGCCGTGGCTGCCCAGACTGCGCTTGACTGAGCCCGTTGCGTTTCGTCCTCCCACCCACCCGCCCACCAAGAGGGCGTCCCTGTACCCTTTGCGTAGATGTGCAAAGAGGGCCTCAGAGGGAAGCCTGCCCTGCTGGGGAGGAGGGGCTGGGCCCATTATCCAGATGGGAAAACGGAGGCTCAGAGAAGGCTTGGCTTCCTCTGCGGGTGCAGAGGCCGTGCTGGGGGCCTTGTCCCTGGAGGTCATTTATTCACTCATTAAAGCCCATCTGGTGTGTCTTGGGGGCCACTGTTCTGGGTTCCGATGAATCAGGCCCAGGCCCCAGTCATTGAACTGCTAATTCCAACCTTAGGGGAAACAGATGTGGAAGTAGAAGTTAAAATACTGAGTGATAAATGCCAGGCAGTGAGGCTCAGCCCAGGGAGGGCATGCACCTGGCTCAGGGCGTCTTTCCACTGCAGGTGACCCGAGCTGAGAACTGAGAGGGGGAGGGCAGTCTAAGTATTGGTTACAGCAGGGGCAGAGGCCGGGAGGAGGGAACGTTCATGAAAAGAACTGAAGGAAGTGATTCTTGGTGCTGGAAGATGTGGCTGGAAAGGGCCATGTACATTTTATCCAGAGCACCCATCGGAGCTCTGCTGCCGAACAGAGGTTGCTCAGAACCCGGGCCTCAGGTGTCCTGGGTTGAATTCTTTGTCACAAACCAGCTGTGTGATGTTGGACAGCTTCCTTCTCTGTCCAGCGGGGCTTCCTGGGGGACACAGGAGGGTGGTGGGCTGGAAGCTGGGCTGGGGGGGCATGGTGGGGAAGGGCCATTAGGGCCCTCTGACCTCCTGCTGCCTGCCTCATCCTGGGCTTTCAGGAGGGCCAGGCTGGGACGGTGACTCTTCTCTTCATGTGGTCTCAGCCAAGCCCTCTTCTCCAAGCCTCTATTTACCCCTCCAAAACATGGGGCATCCGCGGCGCCCACTGGGACTGGGTTGGGAATGAGGGCTGGTGTGCCACCTTTAGCATTACTGTCCCATTTGCTTGATACTATTTTGTGTTTTCTGGAAGTCCACTCCCAGCTTTTACCTAAGCGCCCACCATAAATAGAGCACCTGGGTCACCTTCTATAACCTAGGCCCTGGGTTCCAGCTGGGCCTCTTTCCAGCTGCCTGCTCTTTATGACCCAGGAAGATGGCCCAAAGCAGGAAAGTTTGAGGTCCCGGGTCTGGCCTGAGACATCCAGGCTGTACGCTGGGTGCCCTAAGCTCACCCTGGTGGGCAGTGACTTAGAAAGGGTCATGGGCTTGGAGGCCAACCAATCCTGGGTTCGGGTCCAGCTATCCCTCTTCCTAGCTGGGTGACCCTTGGCAGGCTGCTTGCCCTCTCTGAGCCTCAGTAGTGTCGTCTGCATGAAGATATTTCATTCCTGGGAGGGTTATTGGGATGAATGTACCTGCCCACAGCTGGTGGCGTCTGATAACCAGGAGCTTGCAGTCACCGTGGGGGAGGGGGATGGCAGCTCAGGAGGTGCTGGTCAGAAGAGGGCAGGGGCCACAGAGTGGCCAGGGGCTTGGGGGAGTGGGAACTGGAGATGGGCCGGGCGGGGTCAGGCCCCTGAGAGCCTCCTGCCGCCCCAGGAGACGGTCGGGGAGCCCTTCTTCCTGCTTCTGTGCGCCATCAAGCAGCAGATCCACAAGGGCTCCATCGACGCCATCACGGGCAAGGCCCGCTACACGCTCAACGAGGAGTGGCTGCTGCGGGAGAACATCGAGGCCAAGCCCCGGGTGAGCTGCGGGTGGACGGGCAGACACTCCCTGGGCGGCCCTGGAGGCCACCTCCATGGCCAGTGCTGCTGGTGGCTTGCTGACCCTCTCCTGCTCTCTCTCGTGCAGAACCTGAACGTGTCCTTCCAGGGCTGCGGCATGGACTCCCTGAGCGTGCGGGCCATGGACACCGACACGCTGACCCAGGTGAAGGAGAAGATTCTGGAGGCCTTCTGCAAGAACGTGCCCTACTCCCAGTGGCCGCGTGCAGAAGACGTCGACCTTGGTGGGTGGGGTAGAAAGAGCTTGTCTGGCTGCTGCCGTGGGGGCTCCTTCCATGCAGCGTGCGGGCATGGCTAGTGGCACTGGGAACACGGAGGTGACACGTATGAGCTCTCATTCTGATGGGGAGACGAGCCCCGGGCAGCGTGAACAAGCTGCGGGCAACAGCAGAAAGTATTCAGGACAGGCTTCCCAAAGGAGGGGAACTTCACAGTGGGTTTTGCAGGGTGCATAGGCGTTTATGTCCGGCCAAGAAGCTGAGGCCATTCATTGCTGTGATCATAGGCACTTTCTGAGCACTTACTCTGTGTTCTAAGCCTGGGGACACGGTGGAGAACAGGCAGGCACATTGATTGTCCTTACCAAGAAGGGAACTTCAGGCTCCCCAGGGCTGGCAAGCAGGTGGCAGGACAGGGCATGAGATGAAGGTGGGCAGGTGTTCAATCTCCCAGAGCCTTGAAGGATAGGGCTGGGCACTTTGGCTTTTTCCTGAGGACAGTGGGGAGCCACAGAAGGCATATAACCCCGTTCACATGTGGTATTTCTTTTGGCAATAAAAAGATTCACAGTCCTGAGGATGAGGGCACTTCCAGAGCTCCTGGTCTGAGCCAGCCACATCCTGAGCTCTTTGGTGTCTCTGCTTTGTGCCCTCAATACCCTGTCTCCCCAGCTCCCACAGAGCAGAGGCCCCTGGTTTTGTGGCCCAGGCTGGTCCCTGCCTGTGGCCCTCATGCCCCTGCCCCCTGCTGCTTGCCCCCCAGAGTGGTTTGCCTCAAGTACCCAGAGCTACATCCTGCGGGACCTGGACGATACCTCAGTGGTGGAGGACGGCCGCAAAAAGCTCAACACGCTGGCCCACTACAAGGTGCTGCCACCCCCATCCGCCGCCCCCTCGGCCACTCCTGCCCGCCTCTCCTCTGACCTCTGACCTCGGCTTCTCCCTTCTCACCAGATCCCTGAAGGTGCCTCCCTGGCCATGAGCCTAACGGACAAAAAAGACAACACACTGGGCCGAGGTAGCACTGGGGGGGGATGTGCGGAGGGGGTCTAGGCTAGCATGGCAGGGAAGGGGCAGCCTCGACCCTGGGGCTGGGCCGCCGTTGTGGCCTCTCTGGGGGGGAGGCCAGGCCAGCCTCCTCTGACCCAGTATTGCTTGGGCAGGACCGGCGCCAGGCCGTCTCAAGCCGCTCTTCTGCGGGCAGCCAGAGTGAGGCCGCAGGAGGGCAGGACGTGGCTTTTGGAGGGGCTGGGTGGCCACCAGGCCAATTAGGGACCCTTGAGTGCCGGCCTAGGCTGTGTCCCTGCCTAAGGCACCCCGCGAACACAAAGACACCCAGATGCCCGGGGTCCTGGGCATCCTCCTAAGGGTGCGAGAAGGGTCTGGACTCTCCCAGCAGTCTCTGGGGCCTGGGCTTGGCGGGGGTGAGGGCAGCCACCCCGGTCCTGCGCCATCAGCCTCGCCCTCTCGCTCTGCTTCTCTCTCTGCCTCTGGGTTTCCATCTGTTTTTGTCTCTCTGCATTTCTGTCTCTCCATCTTTCTCTTTCCCTCCATTTCTGCTTCTGACTGCATCTCTCTCCCTCCTGCTCTCTCATGTTTATTTACCGTATGTGTTTTTTTTCACAGTGAAAGATTTGGACACGGAGAAATATTTCCATTTGGTGAGTGCCCGGCCTCCAGCCCAGGGGAGCCAACCCCTTGCTGGGTGTGGCCTCAGCCTCCTGTCATGTGGGCCTCTGGGAAAAGTGTTCCCAGGCCCTGGAGAGGCCAGCGGTGGGGTGTGGGGAAAGAGCCTTGTCCCTCTGACCCTGGGTGGGGGCTGGGGCCTCCTTGGGGGAGGGGGGAGCTGTGCCCGAGGCGCGCACCTGCACCAGCCCTGACCCCATCCCCGCTGCCAGGTCCTGCCCACAGACGAGCTGGCAGAGCCCAAGAAGTCCCACCGGCAGAGCCACCGCAAGAAGGTTCTCCCCGAGATCTATCTGACCCGCCTGCTGTCCACCAAGGTGGGCTTTGCCTCGGTCTCCCCTCTGTGCCCCGGCTCAGGGAGGCCGGCCCCCCATCGCGCCAGCTCTGCACACGTGTCTCCAGGAGCGGGGCAGGCAGGCTCTTCCTGTTACCCCGTAGAGTTGGATGGGCGCCCAGGTTGAGAAGCTGAGTATTTAGCATCCTTGCCTGAGCCGGGATTGACTCACAGCAGTGAAGGATGCCTGATGACAACTTCTGTGTTACCCCGTATAGGAGAAAGAAAGGCAGGATCCCAGAACCCACAGGCACCCCAGTTCCACCACTTCCCAGCTCCATGCCCTGCTGTCTCACTCAGTTGTAAAAGTACCCTGGGAGGTAGATTTCATGAACACATTTCACAGACATGAAAGCGGCCCAGAGAGGTTAGGTGACCAGTCTAGTGCCACGCAGTGTCCCCATCCCCCAGCCTGAGGTCCTGGGGGTGCCCACCCACCTGCCATGTCCCGGGTTTGGGCTGATGGTGGCCACTGCTCTCCTTTAGGGCACACTGCAGAAGTTTCTGGATGACTTGTTCAAGGCTATTCTGAGCATCCGTGAGGACAAGCCCCCACTGGCCGTCAAGTACTTCTTTGACTTCCTAGAGGAGCAGGCCGAGAAGAGGGGCGTCTCAGACCCTGACACGCTGCATATCTGGAAGACCAACAGGTGGCCGGCAGGGCAAGGCAGGGTGGGGAAGGCTATTCAGACTTCCACTGTGTCACTGGGGTTAAGAGCTGGCCTCTCAGACCACCTGCCTGTTCACTCTTTACTCTGCCACCTCCCTACTGTGTGACCTTGTGTGAGTGACTTAACCTCTCTGTGCCAGTTTCCCCAGCTGTAAAGCCAGGGCAGTAAAAGCAACCCACCTTAATTGTGATAATTAACCAGGAGTGTGCCTGGCACCCAGTGTATACTGTATAAGTGGGGCCCCCCACAATCAGTCCACTCCCAGAGCAGGCACAGTCGGCCCTATTTCACAAACGAGGGCACTGAGGCTGATGGAAAAACTGTGCCTGCCCAAGACCACGCAACTTCTGTGGTCTAACCCACGTGATCCGACTCCTACCCCCAGTTCTCAGCCCTCCTGGGAGGCACCACTTGGCTTTTTAGGGTCATAGACCTCACCAAGAAATTGTTAAAATGTTTATACTGACTTTCAGGGAAAAAAAAAAAGTACCCACAAACCCAGAAGTTTCTGTGCAGCTAGAGGGGCTTCTCAGAGCTCTGGGGGTCCACATTACCCCAGGGCCACCGACTTGCTGTGTGGCAGGGGTGGGGCCTAGAAGGGGATCACCAACCCTCTTTGGTCTCCTGAGGCCAAGGGCAGGGATCCAAGTCCCATCCTCTCGTGGCCCTAAGGCCAGCAAATGGTGGATTTCCTGTCGTGTGAGGCTTGTAGGAGGAGCTGTGGGCTGCTCAGGCCAGGCAGGGGGTGGGGGGCTTCTAATGGGAACCAGGACCGGGCTTGAGGTTCCTGCGTGAGAGCCGGGGAGGCTCAGAGGGGGACAGGAGGGGAGGTGGTCCCCAGCCTCCAGGCTCCCACAGCTCCTGCCCAGTTCTGCTCGGGCGTCCCGGTTCCCAGCTGGGATGGTCCTTACCCCCTTTCCGCTAATGTTCCCTGAGGCTCTGTCCTGCGAAGAGGCTCCGCTGGCCCTCGGGGGTGTCTCGGAGCAGCTCACCTGCCTGTCCCCCGTACTCCGCAGCCTGCCCCTCCGCTTCTGGGTGAACATCCTGAAAAACCCCCAGTTTGTCTTCGACATCGACAAGACAGACCACATCGACGCCTGCCTCTCGGTCATTGCCCAGGCCTTCATTGACGCCTGCTCCATCTCCGACCTGCAACTGGGCAAGGTCAGCTGCGCCCCCCACCCCACCCCACCCCCCGGGGCAGGCAGGGCCTGGATGATGGGGCCAGAGGGGATGCCAGGGGCGGGGCTGCCCCACCCTCAGCTCTGGGAGAAACAGGATGAGGGAGGGTTGTCAAGACAGAGGAAGACACCCAGAAACTGGCACCTACAGTCGCTGAAGTCCAGCCTCACCTGCCTCAGGTGTGTGCACCTGCACCTGCTGCAAAGACATAGGCCATAGAGCCAGGCCTGGGGAGTTGACATGGAAAACCTGCTGCGTCAGGCAGGAACATGTCTTAGAGGCAGGTGGGACCCCAGGTGCCATATTCTGATGATCAAGAGCCAAGCGAGGGGGACACTGAGTAATGGGGTAGGCCAAGAGGGAAAATAGGACTCTGAGCGGTAGCTGTCAGAGGCAAGAGAACTGCACTGGGTTCAGAGGGTGGAGAGAAGGAAGGGCATTCCAAGCAGAAGGAACAGCCTGGGCCCAGGCAGGAACTCTAAGGGAGTCCAGTTCGCTGAGAGCACTCGGGGAGATAGAGGCTGCAGAGCTGGCCTTTAGGGTTGGGGGTGCTCAGCTCTGCTGCCTCAGCCCACAGATTTCAGACTCGGGCCCACTCGGGCTAGAAAGTGCCATTTCTCCACCCCGCTCCGGAGTGCTAGAAGCTCGTGACAAAGAAAGGGGAGCGTCCTGGCACGTTTTGCTTGTGGGCAGTGAAAACATGTGGTGGGAAAAGATTCCACTGAGCCAGCAACCAGGCTTCCAGAAATCTTAGCCACCAAGTCCCGTAACCCTAAGCAGGGATGTCAGCACAGCAGCCTGCCTGGGGCGGAGAGCTGGACCCGAGCCTGCTCCGTCCCCTACCATCCCCCAAAAGAAATGGCTCTCTCACCCGGTCATCATCCCAACAGCCCCATGAAAAATAGGGCAGGGGTTGGATATAAGGGACGCTGGAGGGAAGGGCCTCTGGGCTAAAGCTGGCAGAGGGAACATTCAGGAAGGGACCTCAGGAGCCCGGTAATTAGGCAGTTTATGCAGCAGGCGGGACGAGGGTGCGTGCAGAAGTGGGGCGCTAGCCTGTCGGCCACAGGGTAACGTCCTCCTCCCTGACCAGGATTCCCCAACCAACAAGCTCCTCTACGCCAAGGAGATCCCCGAGTACCGGAAGATCGTGCAGCGTTACTACAAGCAGATCCACGACATGACCCCGCTCAGCGAGCAGGAGATGAACGCTCACCTGGCGGAGGAGTCGCGGGTGTGTGGCGTGGGCCCAGCGGCCCCGTCCCGTGCGGTCCTCAGGCCTCGTGGGGTGGGCGCCCTGGGCTCCTCGCACCCGCCTCAGAAAGCTGCTCCAGCGGGCCACAGAGCCGGGGGCACAGGGTGCTCCTCAGAGACCCCGGCTCCCCCACTACTTGTTCACCCGCAACTTTTATCAGTACATTTCCTTGCCCTGGGTGGGTGGGGGCAGGAGAACACTTCCCAGAGTGAAGGGTCCGTGCCACCAGCGTCCACCCCCAGGGCTCGCGGGGGTCTGTCCCTGCCCCTGCCCCGGGAGAAGGTGGCAGGTACTACCGTGTACCAGCCGGCTGCGTGTGGGGGGAGGCCGGGCCGTCTGTGGACACCCCACTTGCCTTCTCTTTTCTCTTAGAAATACCAGAACGAGTTCAACACCAACGTAGCCATGGCAGAAATTTACAAATACGCCAAGAGGTATCGCCCACAGGTGAGAGCCCTCCAGCCTGGGCCTCAGTTTCCCCTATCGAGCCCCCGCCTATCTTCTGTTCTGCTCAGAAAACCCACAAGAGGGGTTCCGCTGTGGATGTTTCCACGAGTCAGGAGCACGTGCCCTGGGGGGGGTGGTCTCATGGTGGGTGCTCATCCCGGCTTTGGGTTCGGTTCCCAGGATCTTAGGGGGCAACCCAGAGGGGGACTGGGGGGGGTGTCGAGTGTGAGGCCCAGCTGGTCCCTCGCTCCCCCCAGATCATGGCCGCCCTCGAGGCGAACCCCACGGCGCGGAGGACGCAGCTGCAGCACAAGTTTGAGCAGGTGGTGGCCCTGATGGAGGACAACATTTACGAGTGCTACAGCGAGGCCTGAGGCAGCGAGGACAGCACCCCGGGGAGCCCGCCACCCGCGCGGCCTCCCAGGGCCCCTGACTTGGGCTGGGAAACGAGGCACAGGAGACAGCTGGGTGGGGAGGTGGGCGGAGGAGCCCCCAGCCCCAGCTCCCCTCCAGCACCTCCCGCCTGGCCCCGGAGCCCATAGGTGGGCGCAGGGCCCCGGATGCTACCACCAGACCTTGATAACCTCCCTCCTCCCCAGTCAAGTGCACCTGGGCCGTCGTGCCTGCCAACCACAGGGACCCCCCCCCCCCCAGGAGGAGCAGCCTGGCACAAAATGGGGTGGGGGTGGGGGGGAGAGGGCTGGCTGCCAACCAGAAACACTACCTCATCCACACGGGCCCAGGGGAGGGCCTCAGGGGCCAGCCCCCCAGTGCTTTCTGCTCCAGCCACCGGAGAGTCGCCCTCCAGGTACCCTCACCCCCAGGGGACCCCGGCTCCTGGAAGCCTCAAGCAGCCTCAAGGGTTGGCCCCTCAAGTGGCCGTGGGTGGAGCGGCCGTGCCCACTGCCCAGAGGGAGTTCCAGGGGGCTTTCCCAGGAGCTGGGGCTGGCAGAGGGAGGCGCCCCCAGGAGGGGGTGGGTGGGGGCTGGAGGGGGCTCCAAGGTTGGGGGTAAGGGGAGAGCGGGATGGGAATTCCTGGGCTTGGGGGCTGGGAGAGGAGCCGAGAGGCACAAGGCTGTAGCTGGGCTACTTGATCTTGCTGGAAGTGTTTCTAAAGATAGCACCACTTTTTGTGTTTGTTTGTTTAAAAAAAAAAAAGAAGCTTTTATATATTAAAAAACTTATCACGCGCCAACTGTGAATAGCTGCCGCTTGTGCGGACACCCCAAGGGAGGGGTCCCGAGGGCTCCCGATGCAACACTGGAAAGGACCCTTCCAGGGAGCAGGGCAGGCCGGCAGAGCCCCCCGCCCCTGCCACCCGAGGAAACCGGCCCCCCTGTCCCCGTCCCGTCAGCAGGGGCCTCTGGCCGGCGCAGGACTGGCTTGGAGCCCATTGGGGCTGGGCTGGAAGGGGTGGGGTGTGTGGCTGGGACGCTCTGGAAACTTCTTTATAATAAAAGCCTGTTTGGGAGAATTTGCTGTGGTTTCCAGCCTTATGTCCTGAGATAGCAAAAGAGGGGGGCGGGGAGTGGGGCAGCTGGGGAGAGGGTGCTGGGGGCGGGGGTAGCAATGGGGGTTCTTCCCCATCCACTTTTGTAACAGGAGGGAGGGAGGTGGCCCTGGCTGGAGTCCCGTGTCAGCCCTGGTCCCCCGTGAGGCTCGGACAGGGACCACCTCAGCCTGAGGAGGCAGCTGGCAGCGGGTAGGGGTCAGAGGGGGGAGGCCGGCTGCAGGCTTGGCCCTGACCCCCTGCTGCCATTTGCTGGGTCCCGAGGACACCCGGGAGCTGCAGGGCGGCTGCGCGGTCACCTCCCTCTCCCTCTGCGTGGCCCCCGCTCCTAATCTGATGCATCTCTCTAAGGAGCTTGTGTCCCACCCCTCAGCGCCACAAACTGGGTTATTTAAAGCAACAGAGGTTTGTCTCATGGTTCTGGAGCCTGGGGTCCGAAATCAAGGCATCAGCAGGGCCGCGCGCCCTCTGAGAGGTCTAGGGGAAGACTCCTTCCTTCCTGGCCACGCTCCCAGCTTCTAGGGGGCTACAGGCAAGCCCCGGCGAGCCTCGACTCGTGGCAGCATCCCTCCATCTCCCCTTCTTATAAGGATCCACCTGTGTGTTGGCACAGAGCCCGCCATCATCTTAATTAGCTTATTTAATTCCATCTGCAAAGACCCTGGTGCCAAACCAGGCTACATTCACAGGTGCCAGGGGTTAAGACTGCAACATAGATTTTTTTGGGGAGACACAACATAACCCATCACAGCCTACGAGGAATGTCATTTTATGTCCATTTTACAGATGCAGGAACTGATGTTCCCAGGTCCCGCAGAGGGTGTGGCAATGTTGGAGACTCAAAGTAGGTCTGTCAGTGGACCTGTTCCTTTCCCCAGTCCGGGCCAGAGTCTCCCGCTACAGCCCCACCCTCACCCCCAAAATAGGTCACAGGTGACCACCCTAGAAAGGGAACTGATGTTTACATGCTTGCTTGTCAGTCTTGAAAAAAAGCACCCCTCCATTTTTCAGATGGGGAAACAGGCAGTTTCCTCGAGGTCAGTAAGCCTGGACTCCGTTCCCCAAAGGGCAGGCTTTTTCTTCCATGCCACCTGGCTTTTCTGCATCACAACCCATGTGGCCTAGTGGACCTGGCCTGGGGTTAGCAAATAACACAAATAAACACATAGACCCTCAGCCCACTCTGGGCCTGAGCTCCGGGCGAGGCCTCCCCTCTCCTTCCCCTCTTCTGTCCCCAAAGGTCACTGATAGAGCCCATCTCCAAATTAAAAGCAACCCAAGTTAATCCCCCTTCCCCCCTTATGAACGAAAAATAAATACATAAATACTTATCCAGAGTACGAACTGAGACCAAAAAAAAATGCATAGGATTTAAACAAAATTCCACAAACACCAGTTCTAAAGAATTAGTGAGAACAGAAAAGTGAGGAGCAGAGAGAAGTAAACAATCTTTTCGTTGTAAAAAATAGCCTTCTCCTGAAGTGGCTTGGTGGGGGCGGGGCACATTTATTTGTTGTCCTGCAAACTTGCCACTCTGAACACTGATTCCTTTTCATTAAGCAGGGAATACTCGAGATTTAAGAGATCGTCACATTTGATTGGGTTTGGGGGGCTTTTTGTGCTTTTTTGGTATGATTCTAGAATGAATACATGCTTCCTGGAGAAAGGTCAGGAAGTACAAAAAGCATGAAGAAAATAAAGGTGCCCCTACTTTCCCTAAAAAGGTTGTTGGGAGGGGGCTGGGGAGTGAAAACAGATATCAGAGGGTCTGAGCCATTTTGCAACCTGCCTTACACCGCCCAACAACCTGTCAGCAACATCTTTCTATGTCATTACCTATTATTCCACAGCCTGCTTTAATGCCTGATGAACATGCAGTTCTGAAGTTTGGAAACACATTTGCAAATGGAGAAAATCTCTTGTTCTGGGGGTCACTGCTCAGTGTAGAAGGCAGTCAACTCCTGCAGTTCGCCTCTGGGGGCCCAAAGACTCACCTCACAGCTGCGGGCATGAGGGGCTCCCTGACCTCTCTTTGAGGGTCTCAGATGGGGACCTTTGGCATAGAGTCCCAGAACTAAACTCCTTTTAAAAGGGGAGAAACAGCTGCAGACAGCAGGGCTGGCTTGCCTTAGGTCTCCCTCTGCCAGGGCACTGACCTGACCCCAGCTTGCAGCTAGCTGCCCCTAATGATGTCCCCCAGAGGGCATGGCCCGGGGGTGCCTCCCACAGTCCCAAGCAGAGCCCCGAAAGGAACAGGGGATGAGCCAACCCAGCCCACCCCCCCTCTGCTCCCGGCGCCCCTGGGAGCAGCCACGTTAGCAGGTACCCCAGGGAAGCTGCCAGCACAGCCTGACAAGGCCTGCTGTGGGATTCCCGCAGGGGCAGGAAGGGAGCAGTCCGATGTCCCATGCTGGGCAGCCTTGGTTTCCCCTTTGTGCCCCACCTGCCCTCTTTCCAAGTCCCATCCGGTTTGCCTCCCACCTTCCCCCCGAATCCACCCTCTTCTCCCCTCTTCTGCTGGTGCTGCCGCCCCACCTCAGGAAATGACCACCGTGTAGTCACCTTGCTGCTTAGACCCCAAATCGTGGATTTATCCTTGACTACTTTCTATATCAAATGCACATCACATCTGAACCACCAGAAAATCCCATCCATCCTACCTTCAGAATCCACCCAGAACCTGCCACTTCTAACCCCCTCTGTCCATGGCCGCCATCCTGGACCAGTCACCTCTCACCTGGACCTCGCTGTGGCCACCTCACTGGCCTCTTGCTTCTGCCCAGCTGCCCCAGCAGTCACTCTGCTGCCCAGTGTTCTCAAGTGGCTCCTCATCACAATTAAAATAAAACCCAGGTGCAAGGGCAGCTCAGTGGTAGAATTCTCATCTGACATGTGGGAGACCCGGGTTTGATTCCTGGAGCCTGCTCATGCCAAAATAAAATAAAATAAAACCCAAAGCTCTTACCCTGGGTTTCCAAGGCCCTTCACATCCAGCCCCTGTCTACTCCCTCAGCCTTGTTCAAGTCAGCTGCTGCTGAGTAACAAAACCACCCCACTGTTCAGTGGCGTCAAACAATAGTAATCAGAGTGCAAGGGTAGTTCAGGTAGAATTCCCGCTTGCCCTGTGGGAGATGTGGATTTGATTCCCGGCCCCTGCACCCCCCAAAAAAACATTGTGAACATAATTCCCTATGCTTATACATACCACATATCTACTGACCTGTGTATGTATAAATACGGAAATACATATATGTAGGGAGACGTTAAAAAAATGGTAATCAAAACAAAACCAGCACAAAACAGAATTGTTCGTGTTGACGATGACTCTGCAATTGGGCCAGGGCTTGGCAGGGAAGGCTCGTTTCTGCCCCGCGTGGCCTCGGCTGGGGCAGCCCCACTAGTGCCAGAAGGTCAGCTCCCAGATGGCGCACTCACGTGGCTCACACGCTGGTGCTGGCTGGTGGCCAAGAGCTCAGCTGGGATTGAAAATTGGGCGCCCCAGTTCCCCTCTGTGGGCTGCTTGGGCTTCCTACAGGGTGGTGGCTAAGTTCCAAGAGCAAGTATCCCAGAAGGCAGGGCCCAGAAATCGGCAGCGTCATTTCCACGGGATTCTGAGGGTCACACCTTCACAGAGCCCACGTCTACCTCTTGCAGGGAGGAGTGGCATACTTGTTTTTTGATGTAGAAAAGCAATTCATTCCATTGGAAGCACTTACGCAGGGAATCATGGAGAGTAACAGGCCTGCTGGTGAAACAGGTCACCCAAAAGGGAGATGTAGCGTCAAACTAGTGGGTAAGGACCAATTCTTAAAAAAAAAAAAAATAGTGCAAAGTCTTATCCAGGATTAATTTTAATTAATATTAAAAACAACTATCATGAGAGGATCATATAGTAGCCCATGACAAACTCTGGGATCTATCCTGTAACCACTTTTTGAAGAGTGCATTGGAAACTATTGCTTTTTTATTTCTTTGTTTTGTATATATGTTATACTATACAATAAAAGAAGTTTAAAAAATAAACAACTAGCAGCTACTGAGTAATTCTCAACCGACAGTCTACCTGTGGTATAACTGTTAGGTAAAATTATACATCTTTACAACTTGGTGGTCCCAAGTTTAAAAAAACAACCATTTCACAGAAAGGAAAGAGATGATATGAAACAGCTCAAGAAATACACTAACGAGCAAAAACGTATGGGGAAAGAGGAATATGGAAAGCAAAGTTTTGACTTCACTGCAGAAACTAAGAGGAGACTGGTCTGCATTGGAAAATGTGCATCTGGAAAAGTCAGTGTTCTAGTTTGCTAGCTACCAGAAGGCGATATACCAGAAACAGAATGGCTTTTAAAAAGGGGAATTTATTCAGTTGCAAGTTTGCAGTTCTAAAGCCATGAAAATCTCCAAAAGAAAAAAGGAAGGCTATAGAAAGGTCCAATCTAAGGCATCCAGGGAAAGATACCTCGGTTAAGAGAGGCCAGTGAAGTTTGGGGTTTCTCTCTCAAGTGGAAAGGCACATGGTGACATGAAATACGGCGATGTCTGCTAGTTTTCTCTCCAGGCTTCTTGTTTCATGAAGCTCCCCTAGGGGCATTTTCTTCTTCATCTCCAAAGATTTCTGGCTGTGTGGGCTCTTGTGGCTCTCTCCAAAATGTTTCCTCTTTTAAAAGATTCCAGTAAACACAAACATGACCCACTTGGAATGGGTGGAGTCACACTTCCCTCCAATTAAGGTTAATACCCACAATTGGGTGAGCCACACCACCATGGATATAATCTAATCAAGTTTGCCAACCTACAGTGCTGAATAGGGATTAAAAGAAACGGCTGCCTCCCTGAGATGCATCAGGATGAAAACGTGGCTTTTCTAGGGTACATAATCCTTTCAAACTGGCACAGTCAGGTGTGACCGTTTAAGACTAGGAATTTATATAACTCGAGTCTGTCCCCTATTTCCTGAGTAAACACATTTTGGAGTATTACACTTCCTGGCTCAGACGCCCACCCAGTGTGGCTCTATTATTCCTTATCCACAACAACCTTAAGTCTGAAAAACTTGGGAATACAGCACGAGAAGAATGACCGCACACACATATATTCCCCTTTCCGTGTCTACTTCAGACCTGGGTTTGATTCTAGAAAATTCCTGAAGAAAGTTTAAATATAAGTTTGTGGCTTTGCCGAATCAAGGCCCACAGTTAATGTTCAGGAAACAGCCAAGGTCTGGGCTAGCAGCACTGTAGAGGCCTAGCGGGACGAAGTCTGTGTCTCACCACCTGGGTTACGTCAGTCTAGGGGCTGAGAGGAAGTAGGGGAGTTTAAAATGACAAGTGCAGACATATCTAGGGGCCTTGCGCCCTTCCGGATCCACACTTCCTCCAGGGTCTGCAGCTTCGTGAATGCTCCCTGCCTTCTGCCACACTCGCAGAGCCCCGTCTTCCGAAACAGAACCCATCAACCAAGGTCCGCTGGGATTCCGGGAGACACCAGCATCTTGTGAGTGTGACCACCGTGGATAAACACCGGTTCTGCTGGGCCATCTCCTGCATCTTCTGGAGACTGTTTCTCTCCAATTGGACTTAAATCCCAGACCTTCAGTCGACCGTCAGTACCGCTGGAAGCCCAAATAGTTTCACTGTGAGGTGACCCCTGAACCTGGAACACCTCACTCTTCTTTGATTCAAAGGAATGCAACTGAATTTCAGATTTCTCAGCTCACACAAGGCAAGAGTCTCATCAGCTGACCCTGTGGCAAGAATGAGCTCACTATAAGGATTGGAAAAGAAGCAGCTCACTTCAGCAGCGTGAGCGTCACCTGAGTGGCTTGGAAGTATTGTTTGAACGAGTATCCCAGACCCTAAGTTTCTGAGCATCAGCAACTGACCCAAACAGAGACTCATGAAGCAGACGCCAGGAAACAGCCTCACCCACAGCTGTGGACCACGCAGAGATGGTATCTGCACCCACCGCTTTTCCTTCCTTTGGAATAGCACTGAGGTCCCCTTAGCAGATGGTTTCATGGTCATCTGAGGCATTAAGTAAGTGCTCACTGAGATGGGGCTTCCAAGAAAGCCCACAGCCTTCCTTCTGATGCCCACAAAGACGCAAGTCTGAGTTGCACTCTCCGGAAGACTCTGGTTTAGGAGGATGTTTTGTGTAGACAAACACACCAACATCACTGGATGGAGTCTTGGTTGCCATGACGCAAGCATTCTGGGACATAAAACCAGCCCTTTTCACTTCTCCTTCATGGTTGATCTTGATTTCTAGTCCACTTTTCTCGCTGAGCCCAAACCTCCAGCTTCTCCTTTCTCCCTGCCATCGTGTGATGCAGCGAACGGGGCATGATCGTTAGGGGGCTGCCACTGGCCACCGCAAGATGATTCTGTCACTGCGGTGCGTGTCCCCAGGACAAGTCGATGAATGCTGAAATCCTTTCCTTCTGGTCTAGTTACATCTGGAAGCCACTATGCAGGGAAATTGGGCCACTCCAGAACGTGGGTCATGACCAAATCATAAAGAAAAGGAGCGTTTTTTATCTGTGTTTTGCACTCCTTGTTGATCGCACGTTCGTCCACTGTCCACTGTGTCATCAAAGGCTGCTTCCTCGTCAGCCATGGTGGACAGGCAAGGGGTGGGGGTGGAGCCGAGCATTGCGGGAGGGGTCTGTCACACACTTTTAAGGCAACCCCAGACCTCATCACCTATTCCTGTCCACTTTCTCATGGGGCTGTAGCCTCACGAGCCTCCCTGCAGTTTCTTGAACATGTCAAGCATGTTTCTACCTCAGGGACTTTGCACTCTCTGCTCCTGCTGGTTAAAATGCTCTTCCCCTAGCAACACAGCTCCTGCTGAGCTGTCCTCCCTCGGAGAGGCCTTCTCTCTGCTATCTCAAATACCAGCCAGCCCCCCTCTATAGCCTGCCACCGGCTTTGCTTCTCTTCACAGGACTGTAAACACCCAGCATGTAGACTGGTTAATCTGCCTTCTCCAGGCTGGAGGCTCCAGGAAGGCCATCCCCTTGCCTGGCATACCCAGCCTGGCACACCGGCATGCTCAGAAACTAGTCGCTGAATGACGGGTGTCCTCGAATACCTCACCTCTGCAGCCAGAGGTCTCTAAGCGTACAACACATTGTTTACTTCCCCGTCTCCACCCTCCCGTCTCCCCCTTACCCCCCAAGTCCACATTCCTAATTCTGCCGCTCTGGGCCTTCCGACCCATCCCGTGGGCTCATGCCACCCACCCCGACTCCACTCAAAACCACAAACCAAGGGGTGCATGGGTAGTTCAGCGGTTAGAATGCCTACCTTCCACGCGGGAGACCCAGGTTCGATTCCCAGACCACACACCCAAACACCCACCACCACCACCACAAACCACCCCTCCCAACCCCACCCCTTCATGCCCTCTGCCTCCAATGCCCTCCCTCCCCCACCTATCGGACAACTACTTATTCTCGAGGAGCAAGAGCCACTTCCTCCAGGAAGCCGTCCCAGATCTCACGGCTGAATTAAACACTCCTCCTTCCTGCCTCCACGGGCCCCTACACATCTGTGCACCAGTCTGTGCCCCCAGAACGGGGCTGCTTCCTGGGCCCTAGGCCAATGGAGCAGGCGCACAGGGCAGGTTCATGAGTGACTGTGTGGCCAAATCCCTGGACCTCAGCCTCTACCCACACTAATTTATGAGAGGGGGGAAAATAGTCTTTATTGATAAATACTTTTACAATTAAATAGAGTAGTGTTTTTTCTGGGGGGGGGGGGGGAATAAAAACTCAAGCAGAATCTCAGCCTCTCTCCGCCCTGGTTCCTAGCTCCCGGCTTCAGACTTCTTGCTGGGCCCCTTGGATGACAGGAACTTGCTGGGCAGTCCAGGCCTGCTTGAGCCCTTGGGGGCCTCCATCTTGCTGCCCAGACAGGCAGGTGCTGTCTTGGACCCATTGCCGCCCTTGCCCTTCGGAGGAGCAGCTGCTTTGGCTTTTGGCTCCTCCCCAGGCCCTGGGGCAGCAGCTTCCTTAGGTGCCTTAGCTGTGGCCGCCATCTTCTTTTGGGTCTGGGCAGTAGCACGATTCTTGCCCTACAAGAAAGCAAAGCAGGAGCAAGGAGGCAGAGCGGGGCGGGGCTGGATACACAGCTTGGAGCCCACCAGAGCTGGGTGGCTTGGGACACATGACATCACCTCTCTGAGCCTCGGTGCCTCCTCTGTGAAGTGGGGTTGGCAGTCTTCCAGGAAATGGGAGAAGAAGGTGGCCTGAACTTGGTGGGGAGAAAGTATCCCCTCTGTTCTGGCAGTCCCCCCTGGGAGCTGGGTGTGGGACACCGAGGCTCTGGCCTGCTGAAGGTGGGGACGGGTGCCAGAAGTGGACCAGGTAAGTTACGACAGGCACCTACCTTGGTGGCCGGGGCTTTGGAACTCTTGCTCCTAGCTTTTGTTTTACCGTGGACCTCAGCATCTGTGGGAAGGAGGGGTCGTGTAGGGAAAAAAGACTCAAGAGGAAAGTCCGGGGTCCCAGGCCCCACTCTGACACTTAACGGGCCAAGTCCTTGGCCGCTCTGAGTCTCAGTGTCCTAGCCTGTAAACTAGGGCTAACATGCAGGGCGGCGGGGGTGGCGAAAGGACAGTGGATCTCTATGGCTTACTTCACACCAAGCGCCTCGGCAGACGTTCTTCTCCTCACCTGCACAAGGTCTCCTATCAAGTCTATTTGCCATCTTCCCCTTGGCAGCCAGGAGACATTTCAAAAAAAAAATAATTCTGACCCTAGCTCTCCCCTGCTCAGAAGCCTTCCCTGCTGTCTCCTTGCCTCCAGGTGGTGTCCAGACTCCTGGCTGCCCATCCTAGCCTCCTCCTTTTGCTCCCACGTCCCCCTCCCTGCACAGAATTATCTGTGGTTCCTCAAAAGCTCCACCTTAGAAACCCAAGTGTCCATTAACAGGTGAACGGACATACAAAATGTAGTACATCCATGCAATGGAATACTAACTGGCTATGAAAAGGAATGAAATTCTGATATATACTACAACATGGATAAACCTTGACGACCCATGATGAGTCAAATAAACCAGATACAAAAGGACAGCTATTCAATGATTATGTTTATATGAGACATTTAGAATAAACAAGTGGACAGAGACAGGGAGAGTAAAATTACCAGGGGCTGGGGGGTGGGAAGGGGAAATGAAGAATGAACAGGCCCAGAGTTTCCAATTTCGGTGATGACAAGGTTTTGGTAACGGATGGCAGCCCATCACAGGCAAGGTGAGAATGTCAATGAGTTGTACACTTAAAAAAAATGGTTTTACGTTATATATGTTCCCTACAATCTTAGGGGTAAAAAAGCCCTCCACTTTCCCTATGCCTCCAGGTCTTTTGTCCATGCTGTTCCTCTGCCCGGGACACCTCCTCCAGGAAGCTTCCCAGACCTTAGCCTCAGGCATGAGTCATACTGCTCCCTGGGTTCCTGTTGACTCTATGAGTCCCAGTTCACAAACTTTAAGTGTCTGCCCTTTGCCACACCACACAACCCCCACCTGGCCACATTCCACCAGCTACCTTCCCAGGTCAAGCTGAGTGCTTGAGATACATTGAACAGATAAGGAACTCCCTCTCCAGAGCTGGGCCGCCCCCCACCCCGCGATCCACCGGGAAACACCATCACCCAGGCCCCCTCCGCCCCCTTGCATACCCACCTTTGGCCTCTGCCTTCCCACTGAGCCCAGCCGCGCCGCTGGCCTTGTCTGGTTTGGGGTAACCCTTCCTGGTCTCACCCAGCTTTGACGCCTTGGCCTCGCTGCCCATCTTGAGGGCCTTCCCCTTGGCTGGCCCCGGTCTGGGGGGAGCCTTCTTCGCCTCATCTGGCTTCTTGGGGACCTTTTCCACCTGGCCTGGGTTGGGAGGTTCCTTCTTTGCCTCACTTGGTTGCTTGGAGCCCTTCCCTCCAGGCTTGCTGAGAGCCATCACGGTGGATGTCTTCCGGAGCTGGGTTTTCCTTTTCCTCTGGGGAACTAACTGGAGAAGGGGAGCGCGGGATAAAACTGAGAGCAGCAGTTCCTAGCGCCTCACTCCCCTGTGCCCCACGCAACACTCAGGGAAGTAGGGAGAACGCACAGGGAGAAGACGCACAACCTGGACTAGTTCCCTGGAGACCTACTGAAGCCTGGTGTCCTTACCCCTCTAACCTTCCCAGAGGGCTGCGATATAGGTGTTTGGTCATTTAGGAATCAGGCTCCGAGAAATGAAGTGACTCGCCCGAGGTCTGGCTCCTTCCCTTGGCACCTCAAGCTCACCAGCCCCATCTACCTGGCCTTGCCATATCTTGTGTCTGAGCTCTAACCCATGTCCAAGAGTTCCATAAGGGACTTCCTGCTGTCAGTCACACGGTTATCACAGGGACTGGCACATGGTAGGCTGAGAAAGTTCCAAAGTGTTCCACGGCAACTATCAGAGGCAACTGCCAAATGTGCCAGACGTTGGGCAAGATTTCGGGGCATAGCAATGACCCCGTGTCTGGGTCCCTGAGATTTTCCCGATGGCAGCTGGCACTCACAACACTAGGGTTCAGTTCTGTCCCCAATCTGCCCTCAGCCCTGGCCTGGTCCCTTCTGAGAGCCTCATTTCCAGGATGAGGGGACAGAATGGCAGCACAGGGAAGGGCCAGGCCTTGTCCCGGGTTTGTAGCCAGAAAGCAGGGCTTCCACCCCAGCGCTGTGTCCTTCTAGTGCCTGGGCCCCTATTTGCCTCGTCTTTGGTGAGGGATTCCAGGCACGAGCTGGGGTTGCCAAGGACCCGGAGCCCAACCAATGTCATCCCCAAGCTCCCAAAACTCCCTAGCCTGGTGGCCAGAGGTGAACCCCCACAGGTGAGCTGGCTTTCTTGGAGAAGGGGGTGTCCCAGGTCAGCCCTCGGGAAGGACAGGAGGAGGAGGCAGGAGGAGACACACAGCGGGGGCCACCGAGGGTGGCACTGGGACTGCTGCTCCATCCGTCCATCCGTCCATCCCCGGCCCTCGCCCCCCTCCCCGCCTCACCTTGAAGCTGCCGGTGGCGCCTTTGGCCTTGGAGTTGAGGGGCCTGACCAGGAGGCCGCGGTGGATGCCCTTGGCCAGCGCCTGCTTCAGCAGGTACTTGAGCCGGATCAGGTCCACCGTGGGGTACTTCTGCACGATGAACAGCTTGATGGCGGCCACCGAGGTGCCCTGGTGCCGCTCCCGGGCCTGCAGCGCCTCCAGTACCATGCGCAGCATCGGGGGGTGGCGGCGCAGCCCCCTGCAGCTCGGGCCTGGGGGAGGGAGGGGGAGGAGTGGGGGGAGGGCCAGCAGCACGTGACCCAGGGCACCTGCCTCTCTCCAATCGCAAACGGGACTGGGCAAGGAACGACCGGGTTGAGGCAGGTGGCCCAGCCAGGACAGGTCTCGCACGCAGCCAGTGCCACCCGGCGCCCGCCTGAGAGATGGCCTGGGGCGGGCCGTGTGCCCATCGCCAGCCACGGCCTCCCAGACCCCGCGTGGGGCCCATCACTCTCGACTCTGGGTGCACCGCAAGGGGTCACCGCATCAGTCTGCCAACTTCCGGATCTGCTCGAAAGTTTTCGTAAGAAAAAGTTACAAAAGAATTCTAGCCCCAGGTACATACCCGGGAGAAATGGAAACACAGGCCCATCCACACGCAGGCCTGCACGCGGAAGCTGGCGGCAGCACCACTCACAGCTGCCAGACGGGGGAAACCACCCGCCGTCCGGCAGCAGGTAAATGGGTCAACAACAGGCGGTACCAGCGTGCAGGGAAATATTAATATTATTCTGTCGTAAAGAGAGATGAAGTTCTGGTCCACGTGACAACATGGGTGGAGCCTGAAGATATCACAGTAAGTGAAAGAAGTCAGCACAAAAGGCCGCATAGGATCCCATTTATAGGAAATCCAGAGACAAAAAGATGAGTGGTGGCTTAGGGCTGAGAGACAGGGTGTGAGCGTGTGAGCGTGTGAGGGTGTGAGCGTGTGTGTGTGTGTGTGTGTGTGTACAGGGGGGTGAGCATAGGGGGATGGAAGGGGCTGTTGGGGAGTAACTTATGGGTTCAGGGTTTCTTTGGGGGGGTGATGAAAATATTGTAGAATTGGATTGTGGTGATGATTACACAACTCTGTAAATAATACTAAAAACCACTGAGCTGCACACTTTCAATGACTGAATTGTATGGCATGTGAATTACATCTTAACAAAACTTAGCTTTTAAAAAGTTACCCAGGAGGTGGGAAAGGGGGGAAGCCGGAAAAATCATCTGTCACCGTAAGACACACAAAAGTGATTGGAACATGAAACGCGATTTAAACACAGCGATTTAAAGACATTTTAGAATGTTAATTTCTGATCAATTTGCAAGATTTTAAAGACTCAAAAATGAATCGATTGGCTAAAAATACAGTTAAAAAAAAAACAAATTTCAAGGCAAAAAGTAAACCCACCTAAAAACTCTAGAGAGGAGCAAAAATTGTAAAAAAAATCTAATCCCTGTTGCACCCTGGCCAGGAGGAGCCCAGGGTCTGGGAATATTTATTTGGGGCCAAAGCCTGTGGTTTGGTGGAGCCCCTGCTTGCTCCCCTCTCTGGGCCACAGTCTTTCCATCTGGACCACGGGGATGGGAGTCTCTAAGGGGGGCTGGGCCCGCCCAACTGCAACATCTCTCTCCTGCGTTCCCTAACCACGCCCTGCACAACACCCCCAAGCCCACCTCTCCCCTCCTGCTAACCCCTGACCCTCCAGCAGGATTCAGCCCCTCATTTGGTAGTTATTAAACACTTGCTGTATACCTGGATGTCCAGAACAGAACTCGCACCTCCCCCAAGCCTGCTCTCCATACTCTCTACCCAGGAACAGTGGTCCCCTCAGAACTCCCCAGACATCCAAGCGTTCCTTTCGCTCTCACAACCACTCTGTCCATCCCAAAGTCTTCTCTCTCTCCCCCGAGCCCTCCTCTCTCTCCATCCCCACGGCCCTAGCCTCCTCTCTGCTGCCCTTCTCCTTCTGTCCCATTCTCACTGCATCTCACATCTCTCATCTGCTGGCATAAAACTTTCCATGGCTCCCTACTGGCCTCAGCATAAGAGGCCATGTACCCAATAAGGTGAATGGAGCTTAAGGGCGGCATGTTGAATGAAATGGCAGGAACAAAAAGACAAATATCATCACGCCTTACTCACATGGACTATAATGTACAAACTCAGAACTGAAGTTGAGAGCATGGGAAACCAGATTGGGGCCTATTGTAAAGGTTCTTAGATCGCAGGCTCTTACAGTAGTCATATATTCAGGAATTGTGCCTATTATGTCTAAATTCTGAGATACTGAGCCATTTGGGTATAACTTGGTTGTTCCCTGAGACTTCAGGTATTTATGTGACACCTGAGACCCAGAGTTGGAGCTCTGAAGCCCCATACCGGAACTGTTTACAAAGTTGAAGGGTGGGCGGGCCACGGTGGCTCAGCAGGCAAGAATGCTCGCCTGCCATGCCAGAGGACTCGGGTTCAATTCCTGGTGCCTGCCCACGTTAAAAAAAAAAAAAAAAAAAAAGTTGAAGAAATGACCAGACTTTGATTAGAGATCTGAAAGAAGCTAATCTGGAGAACTGAGCTGTCACGGGAAGCAGCTTGGCCCAAGGAGACCCTGGCAGAGGAGAGAAGAACGACATCAGTCCCAGCTGACACCTGGGGAGACTGGTTTCCAAGACCAAGGATGTGAAGCCCCACCTGAGAGCTGGTCTATCTACGGCTGAACCCGCGGATGCTGCAGATCCAAGAAGCCCACGGAGAGGATGTTGCCAGGCTGGGGACAGCTTTGAATGGACGACAGAAAATACCATTAGACCAAGTCAAACTCATGGGATATTCTGTCCTTGGAATTATCTCCTTTTCACTGGGCCAACAGATTTCCAAAGTAGGTAAACCAGCCTTATATTGGAATACGATGCCATCTAGGACTCTCACTGATGGAGAAGTAAATGTCTGGATTCAAAGCTTCAAAAGACAGGCTGACTCTCTTGCTAGGGGCTAATGCAGTGGACAACAGTAAGTTGATGCCAATGCTCATTTACCAATCTGAAAATACGAGAGCCCTTAAGAATTATGTTAACTCTACTCTGCCTGTTCTCTATAAATAAAACAACAAAGATTAGATGATAGTACATCAGTTTACAACATGGTTGACTGAATATTTTAAGCCCACGGATGAGCCCTATTACTCAGAAAAAAATATTACTTTCAAAATGTTACAGTTCATGGACAATTCACCTGGTCACCCAAGAGCTCTGATATGATGTGACATTACCGTTTCGTGCCTGTGAATACAACATCCATTCTGCGGCCCATGGATCGAGGAGTAATTTCAAATTTCAAGTCTTATTATACAGGAAATATGCTTCATAAGGTACATTCATAAGGTGTCACAGAGAGTGATGCCTCTGATGAATCTGGGCAAAGCAAACTGAAAACCTTCTGGAAAGGATTTGCCATTCTAGATGCCATCTAGAATATTCGTGATTCATGGGAGGAAGCTTAAATATCAACATTAACAGGAATTTGGAAGAAGTTGATTGCAACATCCACGCAAAGTCATGGATGACTGAGGGGTTCAAGACGTCAGTAGAGGAACTTACTGCAAATGTGGTGGAAATAGCAAGAGAATTAAAATTGGAAGTGGAGACTAAACACGTGACTGAATTGCTGCAATCACATGATAAAAACTGAATGGATTAGGAATTGCTTCTTAAGGATGAGCAAAGAAAGTGGTGTCTTGAGATGGAATCTACTCTTGGTGAAGATGCCGTGAACGTTGCTGAAATGACAGAAAAGGGCTTAGGATATGATATCAGCTTAGCTGATAAACTAAGCAGCAGGGTTTGAGAGGATTGACTCCGATTTTGAAAGTTCTACTGTGGGTAAAATGCTCCCAGACGGCATCACGTGGTTCAGAGAAATTTTTCATGCAAGGAAGAGTCGGTCAAAGTGGGAAATTCACTGTTGAATTCAGCAACCACCCCCTGAACAGTCAGCAGCCAACAATATCGAAGCAAGACCTTCCACCACCTAAAAGGTTACAACCTGCTGAAGGCTCAGATGATGTTTAGAAATTTTTTCAATAAGTATTTTTAATTATAGTTAAAAAAAAAAAAAAAGAAGAAAGAAGCTGATCTGGACAGGACTAAGGTAAATCAGAATACAAGGTAAAGGACAATACGGTCCATATTTTAAAACTTCAACTTCTGTGTGAGACCAAAGAGAAGGATGTTTATTTGGAGTAAAATTTGTATTTTGAGTAATGCGTTACCTAATTTAACTTGTATTGTCAGTTTAGTTGAATGCTATAAATACAAGGAATCTTGAATAGGGCATGAGATCTTGTCAGTTTGTCCAGGTTAGTGTCACCCTGATATGTCCCAGAGTAATTTGGGTAGTGTATAAAGAAGTATTTGCAAAGTGCCCCTGGGGGCAGGAAGGAGGAAATACTAAATTTCCCCATTTGGGGAAATCCTGATATTCTTGCAAATAGTGTAGATGACCAAATCAATAGGCCAGGCCCTCAATCTTGGGGTTCACCCCTACGAAACTTATTCCTGCAAAGGAGAAGCTAAGCCTACTTATAATTATGCCTAAAAGTCACCCCTAGAAGCTCTTTTGTTGCTCAGATATGGCCTCTCTCTAAGCCAACTCAGCAGGTGAGCACACCTATGCAGGTGTCCCTCCTATGTGGGAGGTGACTCCCAGAGGTGTAAATCTCCCTGACAATGTAGGACAGAATTCCTTGGATGAGCCTGGACCTGGCATCATGGAACTGAGAATGCATTCTTGATCAAAAGGGGCAAGAGAGAAATGAGACAAAATAAAGTGTCAGTGGCTGAGAGATTTCAAAAAGAGTCGAGAGGTTATCCTGGAGGTTATTTTTATGCATTATACAGATATCCCTTTTTAGGTTATGATGCATTGGAGTAGCTGGAGGGAAGTTCCTGAAATTGTTGACCTGTGTCCCAGTAGCCTTGATTCTTGAAGACGATTGTATACTGATATAACATTTACAATGTGACTGTGTGATTGTGAAAACCTAATGTCTGCTGCTCCTTTAATCCAGGGTATGGACAGATGAATAAAAAATAAATAATGTAGGGGGGATAAAGAATAAAAAATTGGGTAGATGGAAATACTAGTGGTAATGAGAGGGAGTAGTAAGGGGTATGGGATGCATGAGTTTTTTTCTTTTTATTTCTTTTTCTGGAGTGATGCAAATATTCTAAAAATGATCATGGTGATGAATACTCAACTATGTGACGATATTGTGAGCCACTGATGGTACACCATGTATGGACTGTATGTGTGTGAGGATCTGTCTATAAAATACATATATATATATATATACACACACACACACACACACACACACACATAAAAGAGGGAATCATTTTGGAAAAAGCTCAGAACCCACACAAACCCGGACATTTGGAAATGCAGTAAGATAACACCCGGGGGGAAGCTGTTTGAAAGCACAAACTAGAAGAGGAGGTCAGCAGAGTCACCCAGGTGCCTTCCCAGGTGACAGAGGAATCTTGAATGCCATCAGTCTTTTCTTCAGAGTCAAGGTATCCTTTTCTGGATGCCTTAGTTTGGACATTTTTATGGCCATAGAACTGTAAACCTGTGACTTAATAAATCCTCTTTATAAAAGCCCCCTCCCCCCAAAAAAAGAGTCCATATACCCAAACATAGCCGTGGATACCTAGTCTGACCAGCCCCTGCCCACCTCTCCCCACTCCAATTGTGCCCTCTGCCAGAAGGAAGGCTCACAGCTCCCCAAATGCTCCATTAGCTCTCTCACCTCTGGGCCTCTGCCCATGCTGTTCCTTCAGCCTGGGATGATCTCCTCCTTTTTGGTCACCCAAGCAACTCTCACACATTCAAGAAGGGCCAAAGAGCACCTTGATTTGGACCCCTCCCTGGCCTTTCCAAGCAACTCCACCCTTGCATTCCCACAGCACCTGGAACACCCTCCCCCCAAGGACATTTTGTAAATGCTCAGAATTTAGCCCTTTGTTGAGACTTAGCCATCCTTTAGGGGTTACCTCCTCCAGGAAGCCTTCCCTGACCTCCCAGCTTGGGTTGGGCTCTTCAAGCCCTCTGTGTTACCTCCCTTAAAGCACCCGACACATTATTCTTATCCAGGTGGTTTCTATTAACAGTTTCCCCCATCAAACAGGTAAAAAAAAAAAAAAATGGATCTGGTTAACCCTGAGTCATGGTCTATTGACTAAAAAGTGGAATGCAGCCTTGGATCCACAGGCCAGCCCCGCATTAAACACTTGTTGCTTTTGTTTCTCCAACTAGCCGCCCTGCAGCTGCAGCCCCTGCTGCCATTCTTCCCCGGACGGCGAGGGAAATGGGTTCCAGCTGGAAGGCCCTGTTCTGCCCTTCTCCTCTGGGCAAGGCCAGCCTCAGCCCCCAGGCCCAACCTGGGGATGGGTGCTGCCTTTCCTCGCTCACCTGGCTTCACAACCTTGGTGGACCCCACTGAGGCAGCCGAGTTGTCGCTGGAAGCATTGGACCCCACTGAGGAGGACGAAGAGTCGCTGGAAGCATTGCTCCCGGAAGCATTGCTCCCAGAAGCCATTGCAGAAGGAGAAGCAGACGGTAAGTTCTGCTCCTCTAGCCGCAAGGCTCCTATCTTATATACGTGCAGCCCCGCCCCCACATCAATTAGCCTCTGATTGGGCGCCGCCTGCTGATTGGGGGTGGGGTGGGGCGGGGCACTGCAGCCCGGCCTTCCCACTCCGAGCCCAGGTTCATCATCTTCCTGGTTCCACTCAGACTCAGCCCTACCAGCAAAACGATGAGGGCTGGGGCGGGGGGTGGAGGTGTGACCCCGTGGAATCGGGTCTTCTTCCATGTCTCCTGCAGATTTGTCTGAGAGCCCTGGAGACCCTCTACACAGTTTCTCGTCTCTTCTTCCATCAGCTGGGACGCCCACCCTTCCCGCCCCTCTGCTAGCAGGGATTGGAGTGCTGATGGTGAAATCGGAGGCACCTGGGTTGCTAAGGTGGCCACCGAGGCCCTCCAATCCCATGCGGTGGGCAACAGGCTGACCTCACCATTTGCTCCTGTTTCGGGGTCACTGCTAGCTGCAGTTCCCCAAATATGCTAGTAGTTGGAAGTTGACCAGAGGAGTATGCCTGGAGCAGTCACCCCCAGATCAGGTATGAATGGAGCAGATACCCCCAGATCAGGCCAGCCCTGTCTCCTTTGATTTTGGTTTTTAAGAAAGGAATCCCTAAGGGGTGAAAGGGCAATTTTAAAATAAAATCACTGAGCCAAGGCCCTTCTAAAGACGGCGTCCATTGGGAAATGAGGCAAAGAATATGTACAGGCAATCCATCAGAAAGGCAGATAAATAAAGGGAAATATGCTCAACCGCCTTGGTATTCAGGGAGATTCAAGTAGAAAACAATGATGAGATACTATTTTTGCCCATCAAATTGACACAAATTGAAGACAGAGCGTTGGCAAGGATGCAGGGAGCCAGGCCCTGGCAGCCCCTACTAGGGAACAAATCATCACAGGAGCTACTTTGGGAAGGTATTTCTTGGAGCCCAGAGACTCCACTTACAGGATTCTGTCCTGCAGACATGCACACACAGATATACCTATGAGGATATCTGTTGGTGCATTATTTGGAAAAGAAAAACAAATTAGAACTAACCTCCAAGCAAATCACTTGGAACCTGGTTAAACGACTCCCTTTCTGTAGAATATTCTGCAGCCACTAGAAGTAGTGAGGTGGGTTAGAATGGGGTGAGATTTTATTTCACATGCTACAGAATGACAAATAATTAAGTGTGTATCCATTTTGAGCATCAAGGATATGAAGAAATAAGAAGCAAGCTCCCTCACACATACTGGTGGGAGGGAAAACTGGTAAGTTATTTTAGAAAGCAATTCAGCAATGTCCTATATGACTAAAGATGCACTCACCCTACAGTCTTCCCATTCCACTCTAGGCACAAACCTGAGAGAAAGTCTTACACTTACCTCAGGTACAGGGTTCAGTGATAAGCACAATGGCAAACACTCAGAACAACGTAATGTGCCTCAAGAGGAGAGCACATAAATAAACTGTGGCCTGTCCGCGTGGTGGAATAGTATACAGCAGTGAAAAATGTACGGGTAGGTTTGTATATATCGAATATGCTCCCATTTTTGCAAAGTAAAAACTCTGTGAGTGTGTGTGTGTGATAGAGAGAGAGAGAGAGAGAGAGGACACAGAAGAAAATTTGAAAGAATTCCTACCACCATACTAAGGTAATAGCAGTGGTTACCTCTGAGGAGGGCATGGGATTTGAAGGGGACGGGTTCAAAAAGGACTTGCCTTTTTGGTCTGGACCACACAGAGAAAAAAATTCTTGGAATTTTTCCAGGGGACTCTCCATTGCCAGAGGTCTAGATGAAGGAAGGCCATGACCATCAAAGTGTTCTAAAGTGAAATCAGATCTCACTCCCCTGTCTAGTAATTTTCATGGCTCCCCATTGCCCTTGGGTGAAAGTTTGAGCTCTTCAGATGGGTTTACAGAGGCTCACTCCCCCACTGAAATGCACAATTCAGCCACATTTGTGATTCTTGGAATGGGTTATGTGCCTTCTGCGTGGTAGACTGATGTCAGAACGGCCTGATTTTTCACTCTTCCCCATAACCCACCCACTTGCAATATGATGTTAAAACTCCTCCCCCACGTCTTAAATCTGGGCTGGCCTTTTGACTTGCTTTGACCACTGTAATAGGGTGGAAGTGTGTTATGCCAGTTCCACTGCCTTGCAAATGAATAAGCCATGGCTAGCCTGCTGGTTGCCAAGAAACCTGTGGCTCAGTCACCCCTGCCATGCAGCCAACAGCCAGCCAGCAGCCAGTTGACCACAGATGCTTGAATGATCCCAGGCCAAGATCAACTGAGCTCAGTCAGATCAGCAGAGTTGTCAGGCTGACCTGACCCAAGGAATTGTGCAATAATACATGGCATTGTTTTAAGCCATAGTTTAGGGGTTGTTTGTCACACAGCATAAGCTAATTGATACACTCTGCCTAGAGGGCCCTTCCTTACCCCTCAGCTTCCTCTCTGGACTATTTCCCTTTCATCGTTTAGGCCTCAGTGTAGACATTGCTTCCTTAAGAAAGTCTTCTGTGGCCTCCTAGGTTAGAGCCTGTTCCCTGGGTACCACCAGCCCCTGGGCTTCTTCTCTGGGAGCACGTGACACTCCAAATTACAGCTATGCCTTAACTGTCTCCTGCATTAGCCCTTGAGCTCTGGGAGGGCAGGACTGTGTCCTTTTCGTTCCAGGAGTATCCCAGCCCAGGGCCTGGTACACAGTAGGTGTTCAATACATGTTCTTTAATGTGGAAGCCCCACTGCCAGAGCCCCGTGTGGCTGAGTGGAGAGTAGCCTGAAAACCGTCTGTTGGAGCAGCACTAGTGCAGGAGATGAACATGAAGCAAAAAGGCAAATGAAAGTTGGTGCAAATCAGGGCAGCAATTTTGATCACATTTGTGGGACAGTTCCAAGAATCAAGAAATAGAGACGCACTCAGCAATATAAATATTCCCACGAGCTTCATTTGAAACTCTGCTCCCAGGCTGTGCCAGGATAGAGTTTTGCTTTCGGAGGGAAGAGTTCTAAAATGCACTGCGTGATCTAAAAATTCCTCTAGGTTGCCCTTTTGCAGGGGAATTCTAATTGTGTGGCTCAGAGAAACGATGGGCTGCTTTGTGTATTTACAGGATTTTTTTTACTGAGCCCATGAAAACTTTTTTACAGTCTCGAAATATCGGAAGGGGGTCAGCCTGTATGTTGACTTTCTTGTAGTTCTCAGGACTGCAGTTCTGAGCTTTTGGAAGCTGTTATAGAGGGTCTGTTTTGTGTGTAACTCTAACCCTTGTTACATCAAGACATTTTCAACTTTTCTGACTTAAGGTCAGTACATGTACAGAAGGCAGGGAAGAAAGAGTAACAGCTGCCACCATTTGATGTCCATGTAAATATTTTATATTCGCTATTTTATTTATGCATGAAGAAGCTGAAGTTCAGAGCATGTGCGCTTTAGATCTTCCCAGGTTCAGAAGTGGGCTTTAACCTGGATGACCTCTGTGTTAGTTAAGATGTTGGCTATTATAAAAACCCCCCAAATAACAGTAGCTTAAACAATGAAAACCATTATCTTATGAAATCACTCAAGTGTAAGCTGTCCAGGGCTGAAGGCAACAGGGATGACCCAGAATCCTTCTGCCTTGATGCTTTACTATTCTCTGCCCACAGCAGCTATCTCATGATCCAAAATGGCTGCTGCTGTTCCCGTCATCATGACTGTATTCCAGCCACTAGGAAGGAAGGAATGGAGGAGGTGGAAGGCACCTCCATTCTCCTAAATGCACAACCATTTCACTGGCCAGATCTTAATGTTATGGCACCCCAGGGGCAAGGAAGCTGGGAGAAGTGGTTTTGTGCTGAGTGGCTGGGTGCTCAGCTAGAACTTGCGATACTGTCACTAAAGGAAGGGAAAGGAATCCTGGGGGGGAGGGGTCAGTTAGCACTCTCCATTCCTCCTTCCTGAGAACCTCCAATTATATTAATCTCTTTATATGGATAACTCCCCCCACATGTGAACTTGGTTCACATTTATAAAATACCTATTGTGTGCTGCATCTTTTATATCAATAATCTCATTCATCTCTTTGGACAATTCTACCAAGCAGAATGATTCCCCCCTTTATGGCTGAAGGGCCTGAGACCTAGAGAGGTTTGGGGATTCACCCAGCAGTCAGGCAGCTAAGAAGGGCACTCACTGTCTGCTGGAGGCGCCTTTGGCTACAGAGGGTGCAAACGTTTCCTAACTGGAGGACAGGCTGAGATAAGACCAGTAGCGGGGAATCTGGCAGTGCTGAGTCGGGGGGGGGAGGGGCAGGGGGGGTTCGCAGGCTCTCTGCCTGGCTCCCAGGGGTGGGAGCAGAGGTGAGAGGGCACCGTGACCCTGACACTGGCCAGGACACAGCACAGAGACCTGATCCTGGAATCAATCTCTCAGACTCCAGCACATCCTGACCTGGGGTTGGCTTCCTTAAATTTAGCTGAGCGTAGCTACAATTGTATATAACAGGCACTCAATAAATCTGTTGACAGACTGGATCCTGGAAATAAGGTGGGGGGCGGGGGCACCCTCTCCCCAGCTTTAAGCCCAACAGTGCTGTCCTTTTATATTGAAAGGGGCTGTCAAATCTCTTGTAAATTAGGAAGGTAGAGGCTGTTGGTGGAATCATATCCCCCATAAAGGCATGTTCAAATCCTAACTCCTGTCTTGTGGGTGTGAACCCATTTGTAAATAGGTTCTTTGAAGATGTTTTGAGTTAAGGTGAAGTCAAACTGAATGTGGGTGAGCCTTACCCAATATGACTGCAGTCTTTATGAGCAGAGGAAATGTGGACAAGGCTGGATGGAGTGAGGAGACAGACAGCCATGGGGAGGTGGCAGATGCTGAGTCAGGCCAACAGGCCATCACCAGAAAGCTACAGACTTCAGACAAAGCCTGATCCTTTCTACACCCTGATTTTTACTTCTAGCCTCCAAAACTGAGAGAAAATAAATTCCTGTGGTTTCAGCCCCCACTGTCCTATGGTATTTGTTATAGCAGCCCTGCCAAAGTAAGACAGAGGTTTTCTGTGAATGTTCTGGTTTTCGAGTAAAAATGCGCCCTGGGCATTGAGGCTGAGGATGAGTGTCCGGGGGTGGGTGGCTATGGAGCGCTGGGAAGGGGCTGACTGCAAGCTGAGTCGCTCTGTCCCCACCCGGCTCAACACAGCATCTGGAACGGAGCGTGAGGCCTGCGGGACCCGCCAAAGGAGAAGGATGCTCACCCTCCGGCCCGGCCCGTGTGGGAGGGAGGGAGGCTGCACTGGCCCTGCTCCTGTATGTCACCCACTTAGAGTCCACACCAGCCATTGCTGGTTCTGTCCACCCCGCCTCCTGCCCTCCCTCTTCTGGAAACTACACCCTGGGAGTTCCTTTTGGGGAGGACATCTCCCCACCCCGAGATCCTTTGGTTTACCTTGAGGTTGAGCATCTCGGGTGGCAGGTGTGACCATGTGACCCAGGCCTGGCCAATCAAAGGGCGAATCCCCTTTCCAGCCATGGTGATTGGTTTAGGTGTGAGCGTGTGAACCAGGCCTGGCCAATCAGAGCTGAATTCCCTTCCAAGCCCTAGTGACAGGTTTAAGGGTGAGCATGTGACCTATGCTTGGCCAATCAGAGGATGAATCCCCTTCCCTGCCATGGTGATTGGTTTGAGGGTGAGCATGTGACCCAGGCCTGGCCAATTGAGAGCCGTACCTGGGACTTGCTGGAACTAACGGGAAAGAGGACTCCCTCTTTCTGCAGGGCTTGCTGACCCTGGAAGTGCTGGTGGCCATTTCTGCCACCTCTTGGGAACAGCCGGCCTGTGAATGAAGCCAACACGGAGTAAAAGAAAAAAAGATGAAGCCCTCCAGGAGAAAGGGGGGGGGGGGCAGAATCCTGGCAATATGATCTCAGCACTTGCATCCATGGCGCCTGCAGCCCTGTGCTGTTCATGTACATAAGCCAGTAGTTTCTCCTTCTTGCTTCAGGCTGTATTTCCAATCACTTGCAAGCAAAGGAAACCTTATTGACATCACCCAGTGACACAGAGCAAATAGGGAATCACCTGTCCCCCACCCCCACAACAGTACTGAGGATCTTCCATCTCAGGAGCCTACCACCCTTTCCCTACCTTGGAGGATGGGGGTACCCCTATATTTCCATCCTATTGCCCTTGATGACAGGGTTCCTGGGAAGGCCTGCTTAAGGTGAGGCCTTGAGGTGGTAAGGCCGAAAGTCTCCTACCATCTGCTGTGTGCCAGCAAATGGATTGGCTTTTTGAAATCCACAATATCATCTAAGCTCTTTAAGGTCAGTTTTAAGATTCCCTCTTGCAGATAAGGAGGCTCAGAGAGGTGGGGGAAAATTCCTGCTCGCAGTTTCACAGGTCACCTGTGCCTGTGTGACTCCCCATTCCCAAGAATGCTTCCTCTACCCCCACCACCCTCAGGGGGCTCTGGGCTGCTTGGCTCTGTTCATCCAGGCATCCCAGAATCAAGGGGTCAGGTGAAAGCTGCCCAGGTTCAATCATCCTGCAGAGAAAGAGCTTGAAAGTGACCATAATAATAATAATAATAATAAACCCACGAAGAACAACATGCACAATACAAAAAAACCCACTAGACAATAATGCAATATAGAGGAACTGAGCTTTTAATGCCCCCAATTTGCCTTATTCTTCAGGCAGAGCTGGGGAAAGCAAGAGCTTCCAGGGTTGTTTATGTGCTTGTCGGTGAGGGAGTTATTGAGGCAGCTAAATTCTGACCCCTTGGAGTTCTGGCCAGCTTTGGAGCAAGGATTCTCCAGAATGGAGGATGGACTGGCAGCTGCCGAAGACAGGGGCTTGTCCACCACCGAGGAAACTGTGACCTGGAAGCCATGAACATCCCCATGCCAAATTCCCAACTATTAGTTTCTAAGCTCTTTGAGACAGGTGTGATACTGGGGACTCAATTCTTCATTAAATATGGGCAGATAGCCATGGCTTCTAGAAGCTCTAGAGTGGCCCAGAGGCGCTGTGACCTGGGTCCTGGGGAAGAAGGAGCAGGTGTTGTCCAGATTCTAAAAGAAAGCCGCGTCTCCCAGTAGGCCATGTCGGGAAGGGGAGGCCCCGGGCCTTGGCCCCAGACCCTGGTCCCCTGAGTTTTTTTTATTTTTCAGATTTGATGACTGCCTTCCCTTGACTGTCCCTTCCCCATGTCTGGACCCTCAGCCCTGGTGTGGCAACCAATGCCTGGCTAATTTTTAAAAGCCTGCTGAGACTGCATGAAACCCCATTGCATCGCCCAATCTCAAAATGGTCACTATCAAGAGAAGAGGGTCATAATAATTAATTACATTAATAGATATTATTCATAACACTAACTACAATCTGTACAGCTCCTTACCATTTACAAAGTCTTAGACACACACACACACACACACACACATGCACACCGCAGGCAAACAATCTCACGTGATCTTCACGGCAGCCCTGTGTAGGAGGGAAAGCTGGGACTGGGATTTCCATTTTATGGAGAAAAAAATGTGGCCCAGGGAAGGGGAAAAAAAGGATAAGCTGCTGCAGCTTAAATGGATTTAAGAAGACAGATTATTTTTGCCCCTTCCTTCCTTCCTCTATTCCTTCCTTCCTTCCTTCATCCCCATCAAGCATTTACTGAGCACCTACTGTGTGCCCTGCTCTGTGCAAACACTTATCCCTCAGCAGATAACACTTTTCCAGAGAGCAAGTTCTTGTGTTCCCGAGAGCCGAGTTGAGGGGGGTAGAAGGGATATGGATCCCACTGGCTCCCAGGAACTCAGAACTGAAGATGGGGGCCTCCATGTGTGTCCCTCCTCGGCCAACCCTGCTGAGGAGGGGGCTCCATTATTCTCTCATGAATTCATCTTTTTTTTTTTTTTAAACTCAGGGAAACTGTGACCTCGTTCCAATAGGCACCGCTCCTGGTGGGGCAGCCATGACTTGGGGTGGGTGTCGGGGATAGGAGACTCCTGCTGGCGGCCCCCAAGTCCTTGGCTGTGCTTAGGCCGGGGCCACCTGGCTGGTCTCTGTCTTGGAGGTGGTGGCGGAGACCTCATCGTCGCCCAGAATGTTCTTCCCACAGCAGACTGTGGTGACCATGCAGTTCCGGAACTGGAAGGTGAGGGACTGTGTCAGGGGACCTCGGTCCCTCCAAGGGGGTGGCCTTGGCAAACTGGCATCATCGATGACATTTGCCTCTGACACCTTCCCTGCCTCTACCCCTCAAAACCTCCACTCTCTGGGGGCCACGGTGGCTCAGCAGGCAAGAATGCTCGCCTGCCATGCCAGAAGACCCTGGTTCAATTCCCGGTGACTGCCCATGTTAAAAAACAAAAAAAAACAAAAAAAAAACAAAAAAAACCCCTCCACTCTCCTCTCAAACTTAAACGTCATCCCCCACCCCAGAGATACTAGGAACAAAACCCAAGGGGGCTTTGTCGCTAGTGGAGGAGGGATCTGTCATTCAGTGGTGCCCTCCCCACCCCAAAGGCTTTCGGTTAATCACCGCATTTAATCCTGGGCTTTTGTCATTTTTTGCTGCCTATGGATGAATAAACTGAAGCCCAGAGAGGGGAAGTGACTTGCCTACGATCACACAGCTAGAAAACGCAGAGCTGGGACTTGAACCCAGCAAGTCTAACCCCGGAGACCGTGCTTTCTCCCCACTGCATCATGGACCCTGCAGAGAACCTGCCCTTGTCTGGTACAGGAACACTTTATCCCTTATGGAAGATTTGGCCTCGGAACAAGACTTCTGGCTCCCTGTTGGGCTTTGTGGAAATCCGTGCCAAACCCACTCCTCATTCGGGGGTTAGGGCCCAACTTTTCAAGTGGGGTCCCGGAACTGCCTGACCCATCGCTTCTAGAACTTGAGCAGGCAGCAGAACCCCCGGGGTGGGGGTGGGGCCTCGATAGAGCGCATTCCCAGCCCCGCCCCCGGGGAGTCGGGTGGTGGTGGTGAGCCCGGGCGGAGCCTGGGCGGGGCCTGGGAACCTGCATTTCCAACCCGCGCCCGGGCGGGGCTGCTGACCCGGGACCCGGGCTGCCCCCAGCCCCGGTGCCAAAAGGACGGGGTCCCCCGGCCCCCTGCGCCCGGCCCGGCAGGCGCACCTGCTTGTTCATCACGATGTAAATGACCGGGTTGTAGATGGAGGCGCTCTTGGCGAAGAAGGCGGGGATGGTCATGAAGATGGGGCCAAAGTGGGAGCCCTGGTGGGTGAAGATGTAGAACGCCACGCTGGCGTAGGGCAGCCAGCAGATCAGGAAGGCGATGACCATGATGATGACCATGCGGGTGACCTCCTTCTCGGCCTTCTGGGTGGTGGCGGACTCTTGCTGCTGGGCGGCCGCCTGCGGGGGTGGGGGGGCAGTGGGGGGGCTGGTGTCCGGGCCGCGCCGCAGCCGGGGTGGGGGTGGGGAGAAGAGGGACCGGGCTGGGTGTTGAGCGTGCCCCGCCCCCGGCCCCGGGGCCCACGCACCTCCTTGACCGTGAAGACGAGCTGCCCGTAGCAGAAGAAGATGACGATCATGGGGATGGTGAAGTGGACGATGAACATGTAGATGACGAAGGACTCGTTGTTGACCTCGGGCTTGAGCGTGTAGTAGTCAATCCCGCACGAGCACTGCATCCCCTCCGGGATGTACCTGAGGAGCCCGCCGGGCAGAGGAGCCCCCCGGGTGAGGAGGGGGCGCTGGCCCCACCAGCAGACTTCCAGTCCCGGCTGGGCCGCCCTGAGCCCGCCTCCGCCCCCCGCCCCCCGCCCCCCCCCCCCACCTGGGCCTCATTCTCCTCCTCTGTGAAATGGGAATAAGAACCCCTCGCGGGGTTGGGCAACGGTGGCTCAGCAGGCAGAGTTCTCGGCTGCCATGCTGGAGACCCGGGTTCGATTCCCGGTGTCTGCCCTTGAAAAAAAAACAAAGAACAAGCCAAAAACCCGTCCTTGCGGCTGGGTGATTGTGAGCCCCAAGCCAGCTGAGCAGAGGAGCTCGCCCTGTGTGTCATGTGTCCACTCCGTCCCCTCACCCCCACCCCTGCACCGCCCTGGGAGCCCAGCATCTGCCCCGTGCCATCCTGGAGCAGCACCCAGCGGCCAGGGTGCGAGGCTGTGGGCTGCGCAATGGAGGGGAGAGAGGCAGAGGCCCCCTGGTCTGCACTTGAGGCAGTTGGAGTCTCACTCTAGGAACTGGGTAAGGGTGGTTTCTCTAGGCCCTCTGAGCAGCTCTGGAAAGCAGGAGGCCCCTGGGGCATGTGTTTCGGCCTTTTCAATAATTCTGAGCATGGTGACATTGGAATGACACCAGAAAACCTAGGGCATCTGCTGGCTGAGCCTATGGAGGATGTAAGGGTGCCAGACTGGAGAAGACAAGGAAAGAGGAGGTGGAGATGGGCTGGAGTTTAGCCAGAGCTGAGAAATTGACTCCAGGAAGGGTGAGAGAGGATGAAAGGGAGGCAAGAATGGGATTTTCCCCAAAGCATGGGGAAATGTGGCCTCAGGAGCCACTTCTTTGACCACAAGCCCTAGAGTCATGGTTGTCCAAACTGGTGGCCCCCATCTCGCCCCCGTATGGAGACGGCAGCCTGGAGTGGACCCCATCCCGATCACAGTGTCACCATCTGCACTGAGATGTTTTGGCCTCACTGGTGTTGAGGACCAAGGTCAGAAGGAGCTGCCCATGAGGCCCTGGGCCAAAGAGGATTGCACTTGGCCCGGGGCTTAACTGGGGATTAGGGGCACCACCAAGGTGAAGCCTTGGGGCACCTTAGATTCTCCTTGACACAGGGACTCGGGTACCGGGACCAGTCCTCAAGGCAGCCTGGGGGTCCTCAGGCTTTCCTCCCCCTGCCCAAATCCCTATCCTGGGAGAGAGTTGCCAGGGCAGGCACTTGAGGCAGAGGATATCAAAGCTCGGTGTCTGGAACCAGACCACCTGGGTCTGAAGTCTGGCTGGGGACCCTTCCCTTCTGCTCAGTCCCATTACCTGGACCATCCAACGAGCGGGGGTGCAGCACAGGCCAGGGCCATGACCCACGTGAACGCGACGCCCATGATGGCATGGTTCTCCCCGAAGCGGAAGTTGCTCATGGGCTTACACACCACCACGTACCTCTCGATGGCCAGGACCACCAAGGACCACAGGGCAATTTCACCTGCAAGGCAGCCAGCCAAATTGGTCAGGGCACCACCTATCTGGACCCCACATACCAGTCTGGGGAGGGAGCACTCCTCTCAGGTGGGGAGCACACCTCCCAAGCAGGGAGCATTCATCCCAAATATGGGAGCACTCATCCATGTTTGGGAGCACTCCCAGAAAGATAAACTGAAGCAGGTAGAAGTCTGGACACTGAGAAGAGGAGGGAAGGGGAGGCGGGTGGGGAGGGGGTGGTGGGACCCAGCATGCCAAGAAGGAGTGAGCAGAGCAAATTCAGACACTGTGGAGCCCTTTAGGGAGGTTTAACAGAAGACCACGTCCTTCATGGGGCAAAAGGCAGGGTTCTTTAGTAGAAGGAGTGTAGAGGTGCAGGCTCCCAGTGTAGAGGTGAAGGACACCCCCTTCCCTATCTCTTGCATAGTAGCCTACCCCTTATAGGAAACTGAAATAACCTAAGCATGAGGACCCTCTCCTAGGTGCCATAAAGGATTGGGTAACACTTTTCCCAGAGGAAGAATGAAATAACTTCTTCATTCATGTCACCCCAGGAGCTCAATAGGTAGGGTGGCCGTTTAACTCATCAACTGAACTGGGACATTTCCGAGCATGAAAGGAAACACCACGAACGACTGACTATTCCAAGACGCTTGTAAACTGGAACTGACGCTGCAGAGGGGTGCCCACCTGCCTGGGGGCCCTCTGTCCCGCCCCCATCTTCTGATCCTAGTGAGGGTCAGAGATGAGCATTGAAGGTGACAAACATTCCGACGGTGGCCAGAGCCTGAGAAGAGGGGCAGGCGGCATGCCGGCTGCATGAGGGACAGGCAAAGCAAGGTGGGCAGGGTCATCCCCACCCAACACCCTGGCTTTGTAGCATCTTACCTCTCGCATCCCCTGCTTGCCTGGGCGACATTCCTGACTCAAGACCAGGAAACTGAGGCTCTGCCCTGCCCAGTCTCGTGCCCCTTTCCACACCTCACTTGTCTCATCTGCTAAGTAGATTCCATCATCCCTGCAGGACCCCCGCCAGTTTCCAGTCAAATGAAAGAAAATATTCAAAAGTACCTTTTAAAAGTACAGATTGTCACCCAATTCTAAGGCCCGCCTATGAAAGGGGTTGCTTCAGGTGATGAGCTTCCCGACACAAAAAGCATGTAAGCAAGGCAGAGAGTTTGGTGGGGGGCCCAAGAATCAATGGGCTGGGAAGGGAGTCAGATTACAGGCCAGGGGAGGACTAAGTCTGGCCACCCCTAGCCCCCGGGGTCTGGTGAAGGTGTTCCGAGGGAAGCACAAGGCTTGGTACTCAGAAAACGGCCCGCAGAGCTGCGGAGATGTGGAATCCAGTCTCAGCTCTGCTCCCCACCCCACCCCCGTCCCCGTGTAGACTTCCTCAAGGCTTGACTTGTCCCTGACCCTAGGTTTCTCTGCTGTAAAAAATGCGGCAATTAGCCCCAATGCCAATGAAATAAAGACTGTTGGGTGGCTGTCTTTGTCGTCAGGCAGCCCGGCTTTATCCCTAACAGCTTTTATTGATTGGGTAAACGAGAGCCTCGGCTCATGGTCGGAGAAGACCTCTCTCAGCCGCCACCCCGTGGCCCGAGACGGCCCCAGGGTCCGCTCCCCACCCCTCACCCCGCTGGGGCACCCCGGCCCTTACCGCCTAGGGTGGCAAAGAAGCCCTCCAGATTGCAGCCCGTGGGCCCGAAGATGAAGTAGCCGTGCAGGGAGGTGTAGAGGGTGGTGGTGAAGCCGCCGAAGACCATGAAGAGGTCGGCAATGGCCAGGTTGAGCAGGATGTAGTTGAGGGGCGTGCGCAACTTCTTGTGCTGGATGGTGACATAGAGCGTGAGGAAGTTGATGGGGAAGCCGAGCACGATGAGCAGGAACATGTAGGCGGCCAGCATGGAGAACTGCCACGGCTCGGCCAGGTAGTACTGCGGGTGCTCGAAGGGGCTGCGCACCACGCCGCTCTTGTTGGAGAAGGGCACGTAGAAGTTGGGGCCCTCGGTCCCGTTCATGGCGGCGGCGGCCCAGGAATGCAGCTGAGGCCCGAGCTCGGCCACCCAGGGCTCCGGCTGGACAGCCTCCGGCTTCTGACACCCGCCCCCCCACCCCCCAGGCCCTGATAAAGTGACCTCCCCCCCCCCCACGCTCCGGGCTGAGTCAGCACCTGGGAGATCGGGGCTGTTATTAAGCATATTAATAATCCCCGCACCACCACGGGAGCCTAATTGGCTTCCGAGGTTGGGGTTCCAAGGTGACACCAGGCAGAAGCCTTGGGGTGCGGAGGGGAGGGGCTGGGGGCCTGGGAAAGGGAAACAGGGCCTCCCCTGCCGGCTTGTCTGTCCCTCTGATGGCTCTGGACTGGGTCCCAGGGGACCTTTGGAGCCCCTGCCCGTTTCTCCCTGGCTTGGTGTGAGCTGAGTTCGAGTCTCTCCCTCGCCTGTCCCTTCCTTCCTTCAGTTGCTGCACGGTTCCCCTCTTCCCTGGGCCCTGGCACCAGCTTACCTCAGCAGATTGGGAGCGTGGTGAGGGCAGAAGCTACAGCCTGCCAGCTGTGATGCCCCCAGGGCCAAATGCACAGGAGTTTGTGAAGGCTTTGTTGCATTGAATTGGAATCCACTCACCCATCACTTGATCATTAAACATTTACGTGGTACACAGCGTGGGAAAGGAATGGCCCTGCCTGGAGGGGCTCACAGACCAGGGAGGGCTTGAATGGGGAGAAAATCGGTTGCAGCCCAAGGGGGGTGTGTGTGAGGCCATGGGCACTGGAGGAGGCAGTCAGGGGAGGCCGCGCTTGGGTTCTTGAGGGCCGGGGAGTGGTTAGCTAGATTGCCAAAGGGGCATGCCTGTGCGCAGAGAGGGCTAAGCAGAGGCCTGGGGGCCATACAGGAGCTGAGGGGCAGGGGAAGGGTTGGGGCCAGCTCTGATGGCCCTCGAATGCCAACCCCAAAACTGACTTTATCCGGAGGGCAATGGGGAGTGGGCTGGGCAAATCTGAGGGCTGAGCGAAAGGAGGCTTGAATGCCCAGCACACATGACTTGGAGGGAGTCAGGGCGGATGAGGGGACCAGGAGGGGGTGCCGGAGCTGTGGGGAGGGCACAGGGCCCCTCAGGCATGGTGCTGTGTGCCACAGTCCCAGCAGTGGACGGGGCAGTCTGAGGGCTGCTCCCGGGTGGGGGGTGCACTGTGGAGTGGGGAGAGAATGAGCTTCAGGGACGGACAACTTGGGGGCTGAAGGTGGCAAGTCACCATTTCTCCTTGTTCATAAAAGAGGCGGGTGGTAACACCAGCCAGGAACGTCATGCCAGTTAGATGAGGGACCAATGTGGGGCTCCCGGCAGGCCCCAGCATGTGTGTGTGTATGTGTTGGGGGGTGGGTGTATTTTTATCTTTTCTTTTGTGCATGGCCCAGGAAGCGAACCCGGGTCTCCCACATGACCATGTGGAAGACAAGCATTCTACCACTGAACCACCCGTGAATCCTATGGGAGGGTATTTGACAAATGTTTATCAAGTGCCTACTCTGTTTCAGGGAGACCCAGCAGGGATCAAGCAAGCCCGGCCCTCAGGAGGTTTGCATTTTAGTGGGGGGCCATGAGGAGGCCACAAATAAGTCAGGGAACCAATAAAATTAGGAAATGCTCAGAGAATAACAAGAAAATAAAGCAGAGGCCCTGTAAAGACTCCCCCACCCTTCCACGCGCTGTTTTATAGTGAATAGCTGGGGAAGGTCTACCCCGGAGAGGGCAAGTTTGAGCTGAGAGCTAAACGATGGATGGAGCCAGCATGCTGAGACGGGGGAGCGGGAGGTGGCCAGGCAGAGGAAACCCCACGTCCGAAGGCCCCACGGCAGGAATTGAGCCGGCCAGGGTGAGTGTCCCTGTCCCTAGGCCACCCTCCCCGAAGCCCTCTCACCCGCTCTCTCTTCCCTCCCTGGGACTCCTCCCTCCTCTCTGCTCAGAACAGGGCATCTCCCTTCCCTCCAGCCCACCCAGGCCTGCAGAGGCCTCCCTCATCCGGGCAAGTCGGTGGCCTCCAGGGCTTGTTCCACAGGTGGGTTTGGTGGAATGAGTGCAGCGCGTGGGGTGCCGACCTCCCCCCCGGGGGGAAGGTGATTAGGCCCAGCGCTAATGAGGTCAAAGTGGAAGGTTTGATTCTGATGTGGACCCCGCAGGGTGGGGAGGTGTGAGGGACAGAGGATGAAGGCCTGCCCGGATTTCCCGGGCCCAACCTCCCAGCCTCACGCCAGCCCTCCAGGATCTCAGCACCCAGCTGGGCTCCTTCCTAATGCGCGTGGCGGTTTGGAAGCATTATTTCTGTTCCGCCCATGTGTCTCTTGTGCATCTCCCAGGCTGAGCTCCACCAGGGCCAGCCTGGGTCTGTCTCGTTCACGAGGGGATCCCCAGAGTCCTGTGTGGTGCCTGGCATGGGGCAGGAGCCTCGTGAATATTTTTCCCCACCACTGGAAAGAGATTTGTCTCTTTTGGTCACCTTTGTATCTCCAAAGGCTGGCACATGGTAGGTGTTCAATAAATATTTTTGGATGGGTACACCAAGTCTCGGTTTCTTCCTCTGTAAGAGCATTTACTAGTCCCAACCTCGAGAGGCTATGGGGAGGATTAAAGGCCAAACACGGAAGTAACAGGTGCTCTGTATTCTGCAAAGTATGTTAAAGGACTTTTTTTTTAAATAAAAAATGCTCTTCTTTCTGAGAACAGGCTCCCAGAATGAGCTGGAAGTGTTATTAGAGGTCACTTCTCTGAGCCTCCCGGCTACATCCCACGGTGAGTTGTTGGGTCCCCTGATGCCCCTTCAGTCCATCCTGGTGGCTTTATGAGGCATCCTTGGGCCTGCTCATGCCTCCCCTCTCCCCGACCTGAGCCCCTGATCAAAGATAGCGCTCGGGGACAGATCTGCCAGCTATTCACACTATGGTATAAATGACTACAACAGAACCCAGCTGGGGTGATGGAAAAGGCCCAAAGGCTGGACAGACAGGCCTGGGGCGGACAAATGTCTCTGAGTGACCCTGAGACCCTGTTTCCTCTCTGTTGGCCTCAGTTGGCTGTGACTAGGAAACCTCTGAGCATCCTCACCCACCCACAGGCAGGGCGAGCCTAACCTGCTTTCCTGCTGCCCCACCAGTGCCAGGTTAGGGACGTACACACCTTACAATTAAGGCCTTCTGTCCTCCCCACACCGAGTGTCCTCTGGAAACATGCTGGCATCTGAACTAAGGTTTGGAGATGAGACATAGGCCATGTACCTGGCTTTGGCTCAGCCCCTTCCCTTCCCCTGCCTCAGTTTCCTAGTCTGTAAAATGGGAATAATAATAGCACCTCCCTTGCAGGACTGTTTGCAGTGCTTGGTAAGTACTTGATGAATGTTAGGTGATGCTGTTGTCTCACTGAATCTCCTTGTCTCAGCTCACAGAACACGTCTTTGGAAAGGCCTCTTTTGACCACCCTAAAACCAGCCTCCCCACCTGATCATATTCTGTTTTCTACATGATACTAATTGCCATCAGCAGTTGACTTTCTTATTTTTTGTCTGTCTCCTCTTGGCTGCCCATCTTATTCTAGAATCAGGGCTAGCCCAGCCTGATCACTGCTGCACTGCCAGCTTCCAGCCAACTGAGTGCTCACAAATGTTTGTTGAATGAATGAATAAACATGCCTGGCCCTTGAGAGGTGGGGTCATGCCCTCTGACCACTAAGGTTGATCTCCTCAGCTGGAACTTATCCGAGACAGTTCTGACCCCAAAGCCTGAGCTCTTTCATTTCCCCGGGGTAGGAAGTCCAGAGAGGGGTCCCTGGGCACATTGTTGGCTGAGCCCAGAAACCCAGGCTGGGAGCATGACGAGCTGGGAGAGGTGGGGACCGGGCTCCCCAGGAGGTGGCTGTCTCTGAGCACTTTGCAGGCTTCCCCGAGCCCTGGCACCTTGGGGGGGCCCCAGGTGTGGGGCTCTGACACCGCCCGTGGAGGATTAGGGGCTTAGCTGCAGGCACGCAAATAGCTCTTAAGCCCAGCCTGAAAGGTGCTGCTGGGTCAGCAGCCACCTCCTCCTCCTCGTTTCCCTCCCGTGGCTGAGCCCCACCTGCCTCCATTGTCAAGGCTGAGTTAGGGAGTGAGCTGGAGAGTTAAGGGGGCAATAAAGGAAGGAGAGGAAACTTCTCTCCTACCCTCCTTCCCTTTCTAATCTCAACATCTGCCAAACACCATCTGCAGGTCAGGCCCTGGGCTGGGCAATGGGGACTCTGTGATGAGTCCAACACAGTCCCTTTCCTGGAGGGGCTTCCAGTCTCAGGGGACAGTGGACAAGGGGAAAATAATAACTGTGAGGAGTGGCATTTGCTCCCAGCCCTGAGGCTGTGGGAGCCCCGAGGAGCCAGGGGCAGACGTGAAGGGAGCCAGAAGAGCTCCCCAGAGTGGCTGGCCTGGGAGAAGAGCTTCTGGGCAGTAGAGACAGACCAGGCCGAGGCCCAGAGGGGAAGAATGGCTGGGTGTAGCAGCTGTGAGGCCCTGGGGGGTTGAGGTGGCAGGGAAGAGGGACAGACCAGGGAGTCCGGGTGTTACTGGACTGTAAGAGGCATGTGAGCAGAGGGGTGGGGTGGGGTGTGAGCACTGTCCACTTCGGGAAGATGGTTCTGGAGTCTGGATGGAGGAGTGTGGGGAGTTTCACTGTTGAACGTCTGGCCCAGGGTAGCAGCCCTGTCAGATAATGGCCTCTTTGCTGAGCCTCCTTCCTGCCCCTCCAAGGGCAGGGCTGGCACAAGTGGAAGGTCTGCCTGGTGGTCTCTGCCGTTGGCACACACACCCCGTGACAGGGAAGAGATGTAGCACTGGCCTTGGAGAAGGGACATTGGCCTACCCATGCCAGAGTCACATGGGGCTCCTGGGGAGAGAAGGGAAACTGAGGCCCATTGACACCCACCAGCCAAGGCACGGCTAAATCAGGTCCACCTGGGTCCAGGGCTCCTTCCGAGCCACCAGATCCCACTCTTCCTCACTTTCAGCAATGCTGTGCAGTGCAGAGGACTCGGAGACAAGGGATCCAAATCCCCCCTTGAGCCTCCTTCAAGCCGTATGAGCTCAGAAGCCACTCTTCTGGCTGGGACTCAGTTTCCTCCTTGGTCACCATCGTCGTCTGGCCCCTTTCACAGATGGAGACACTCAGGCACAGAGATCAAGCGTCTGGCACAGCAGGAGCTGCGACCTCAATGTCTGGGCTGAAAGGAGCCTCGCCCAACCCCTCTTTGAGCTTCAGAGAACAAGGAGAGGTTCTAACCTTTCTAGACAGCGGCTGCAGCTGGGTTCATGTCCTGTCGTGGCTCAGTCAACATGAAAAGCGAATGTGGCTACCCTCAATTTCCACAGCTGCAGGGGAACTGGGGTGAGCAGCCCCTCCCTGGAACCCTAGTGAGGATTAAGTACTGCAGGGGAAGTGCTTAGCCCAGGATCTGGCTTCAGTAGATGCTTGTTTTAATGGGATCCCTGGCGATTGCTCTTGAGGCTCAGGTCTTGGCTTTCCTGGGACGGCAGGCCCTGGGCGCAGGTGGGCTCTCATTTCCATGTTCCTTGGATGAGGGGAGGTGAGTGGGTGTCTGGGGCTGGGCCCCCTCCCCTTGCCTCGAGCCAGGGACCATCTGATCTGTCACTGTGATTGACGCCTCTTGGATGGCTGGGGCTGTTTCTTCCCTCGCCTCTCTTTTTCCCAGCCATATGCAAATGATTTCAGTTCAGGCAACGCGCTAATGGAAATCCTAACACATTAATAAATGTTTAGCGAGAGAGGGAGCACGCATGATCCTAAGTAATTAGACACTCCACGGAGGAGTTCTGTTGGCACAACTGTCTGGCTCCCTTTATTTTCCTCTATCACCGCCAAAGAGAGATGCAGAGGGAGGTGGGAGGAGGGGGTGGTCTGCATGTGGGGTGGGTCCGTGGTTCCAGCTCTGGCACCTATCATGGGGTGACCCCTCCCCACAAGCCTCCGTGTCTTTGTGCCTCTGATGGGGACACTGATCCAGCCCTGCCCACTCCCCAGACAAGCTGTGAGGTATCAATATTTAATCATGAGGGATGGCTGTCAGCATGTTCTCTGACAACCCAATTCCCTTTCTCCTGCCTCTCTCTGCGCCCAGGACTTCGTATAAAGTACTGTGTGGCCGGCTCCTGGGCAGTGAGGATGGATGAAGAGCACAGGGCTACAAGGATGGACAGACCTGTCTGGCCACTCAGAGCTGGGGGAGCTCCCTGAACCCCAGTTCCTGCCTCTCCATGTCACCATTGGCTGTAAAGTGGAAATAATAATCCTTCCCTCACAGGGCTGGTGTGAGAATTGAGATGACAGATGAAGTGTGGCTGGCACAGAGGAGGCCCCTGAGGAATGCTAGTGCTGCTCCTTTCCCCAGCTTCTCATCTGCTCTCAGGCCACGCCCTAGAGCTGCTGGGCTGGACCCTGGGATGCTCCAGGAAAGAGATCTCAGCCGCTCGGAGTTTCAGACAGAATCCACAGGCTGGAGGAGCTGGAGTGAAGGGGCACACTCTCAGGGTGGGCTGGGGACCCTCTGTGGGGCTAGGAAAGTGAGGGAGTGACCAGGACAGTGCACAAAAGAAAATGGCAGAAGGTGAGGATGGAGAGTTAGGGACCCAGGTGACGCAGGGACTGACTGAGGAGGCAACAAGTGGCGGCTCCCAGGGCCTGGAGGGGTGGTGGTGTGGGAGAGCCCTCAACGAAGTGACTGGCCACACAGCAGCCTTTATTTAACCTCCTTGCTATCTTCTTCCAAGTCAGTTATCTTATTTTCTTGTTAAGATGGAGTCCCGTTAAACCAAAATAAATAAACAAAAAATAACTGCTTCTCTACCCCTTCCCATAGTTCCTGTCGATTAGATTAAATTTCAAGAGCACACAAATATAATGTTCCTCTCGGATTGAATTAGAAACAGGTGCACTTTTGCATAAGGAAATTAAGTTGCAGACAATACGAAGATTTGCGAAAATACAGACACTGATGAAAATAAGTAGCCCTTTTATTTGTAATTATTGAGGCAATCTGTTCGCAAAGTGTACATGTTAATGGTCTGGCAGATCTGTGGACTCCAGCAGGCTGCCACGAACAACTCAGAGCCGCTTGCAAAGTAACAGATTTTTTTTTCCTTAGAAAATATATGTACATTCTCTTCCCCATCTCCTGGTGCTATTTACAAGGCACGAAATGCCATAAATAGGAATTCGTTCAGTGCTTACACAAGGCCCCTCCTAGCAGTGCAAACTTCATCTGGGCAGAAGTCACATTCTGACAGGTTAACTCTTTCTACTCTGCGCAGGATGGGAGGGGCGGGGCCCATGGGCTGTCAGGGCCCAGGGTCTCCAACCCGCCGGCGGCAGTAGGGGCAGCAGGTGTGCTGGAGCACCAGCAGTTCGTAGTCCTCCGAGTGGAACATCTGCAGAGAGGGAAGGTGGCTGGGTCAGGGCTGAAAACAGCTCGGCCACACCTGTGCCCAGGGCTGGGGAAGGGCATGGGGTGGGGGCAGGGCCCTTTGGGCTGCATGAAGTTCAAAGGCACACAGCACCTCCCGGGTCAAGACAGCAGCACAGAGAGCACTGCACCGCTGGGGAAAGCCTACCAGGACCCAGGTGAGGGGGCGGACGGATCCGGACATGCCCGGGTCTGCCCTTCCCTGCTGGGAGCTGTGGCCCTGGGCACTAGAAAAGGAAGCCGAAAGAAGAAACAGGGCTCCACACGGGAGTGGTGGCAGCGGGTGCCTACCTGGAAGCAGGAGGGGCACATGGTGATGGAGGCGTCGGGTAGGAGAGAGCGGAAGTACTGCCACGGCAGGGGGGGCGGCCAGCGCTTGATGAGGACGTCCCGGCGGCTCATGGCGCGCAGGACTGACCGGCTCACCACCACTGGCACGAACTCCGAGCCGCCTTGCTGGTGGGAAGCGGGTGGGCACCGGCCCTGCTTAGCCCCGGCCACCCACTCCCCTGCACCACAACCCCAGAGGCCCTCTGCCAGCACCCTGACAGGACCCTCCTAGGTCCCCCAGACCCTGCTGGCCCTTCTCCCCAGGGGGCTCCGACAGGGAGCAGGCCCCTCCTCAGGCCCATCTGGAAGCTGCACCGACTTCCTCTGTGGGGAACGGGGCCCCCTGCATCTGCTCCCTCGCTTCAGCACAGCCCTGTCCCCTCCAGTGGCTCTGCTCCCTTACCTGCTCTTCAGGCTGCCATGTCTAAAAGGTGTGGCCAATATTCCTTGGCCACATCCATTAGCTGGGGTCCCCCACGTGCACAGTACCAGGAACCTAAGATGCCCTCCCAGTAGGCCGTGCTTCAGCCATCCCTCAGGTGCTCACCTCAAAGCTCAGCTTTGCCGTGAATGGGTCATCGTCCCCTGTGGAGTCCATGGTCTCATCAAGCCTCAGAGTCTGCGAATCTGGAGAAGTCTGGTCAAGGATGGCATCTGAGAAGAAGCAGGAAACAGGCCACCCCCACCCCAGTGTCTGACCTCTGTGTCCTGGAGCACCATCCAGTTCTCATGCGTGTGTCCCCCTACAGCTCCACAAGAGAAGGGAGGGCTGCACGGGGAACAAGGCAAGGTCTGAGGACCAGGAAGGGAGAGAGGCCATGGAGGGAGCTTTTGTGGAGGGTCCCAGGTTGGGAAAAGAGGAAAGGCTCTGCTGGCCACTGCAGCCCTTCACCCACCTGCTCAAGGACTGCAAGACTTGCATGGTATGGACAAGGACTGAGGGCCTGCTAGCATGGGGATCAGGAACGGTGGAGCCTGCTGGAAAGCAGGGAGTGGAGCTACCCTGGGGAAGGCACCCAGAGCGATAGAAGCCGATGGCCAAGCCAGGTACAGGACAAGGCCACCTGCACACAGTGACAACCCCTAAATAGTTGAATGTGTGTGTGTGGGTGGGTGTGTGGGGTGCAGTAAGCTGGTGCAGTGGACAGGCCTTTTTGTCTTCCTTCTTCAGCAAGCAACTTTCTGGGTTTTCCTCTCAGCTTTGTTTCTCAAAACGTGTCCCAGGCACCAGCAGCATTGATAGCACCTGGGAGCTTGCTAGAAATGCAGCATCTCAGGTCCCGCCCAGAACTTCCAAGCTAGAAGCTGTAGGTTAAGGTGCCCAGGGGGAACATTCCTATGTGGAAGCACAGGAAACCAGGTCCCAGGCCTGGGCAGTCACCAGAGCCCTTCTTCCAGGCCAGAGAATCCGCTGAGGGCTGGCCCCTGGTCCTAGTTGCTCGGGTGACAGCACATCCTGGGGATTTTGCTAAAGCAACTGGAAGGAGAGCGGGTGCTTCTGCTGGGGCTGCCAGGCTGATGGGAAGCAGGGTCCCACTCTTGGAGCTCATCCTCACCACTGTGTTGTTAGGGATGGGCAGGTTCTGCCTGAGAATTGAGGTCACCCAGAAGACAGTAGAGTCAAGGGACCCCCCAAGAAGCTTCCACCCAACGCTAGGTTTTTAAACTCCCTTTCATTTGTCCATTCCCTGAGTGGCGGTTTCTGACACATGTAAAACTGACCTGACTGGAAGAGTTATTGTATATTGTTTGCCACTTTTCAGTTCCTTTTAGGAGCCAGGATGGGTGGAAAGCCCTCAGGTGAAGGAAGCACAGGGAAAGGACCCATGCACTGTCACCATCCTAGGGCTGTGGCTGGGCCCATGGGCACTTGTGGGCCCCTCCTAAGCCTTCAGTGCCCATGCCAGCTCTGGCCCCCACAAGGTCCTCTCCCATCTTTCTTGGGCCACAAGGCTGAGACTCAGTGGTAGCCTCTCACCCCACCCCCAGCTCCCACCCAGTGCCCAGCACCAGCACCAGCTAGCATACTCAGGGCTCCAGCCCAGGGCACAGGATACTGTTGCTTTTGATCTCCTGCCATTTGCTCTCCCGCTTATGCCTTGGGGCCTCCAGATCAATGAGAGCAACGGCCTCTTCGTCAGTGATCCCGTCCTCCAGGTAGAACTCCACAAGGTGCAGCACCTCTGGGGGCCAGGGTTAAGGGGAGGAGGGTGAGGGGGCGGCAGTCTTGTGGGGATGTGGGGCAGCATGTGTGCTGGGGGGCAACCCCAGAGTTCCTTCCCCACCCAGGCAGCCATGGGCTCCCTCTGCCCTCACCTCCCCACCACCATACCCCATAAGCTGATGGGGTCCCCTCTGAGGGAAAAGGAGAGGCCTCCACCCAGCTACTGTAAGGGGCCTTGGAGCCTTCTTTTGACCTCTAAGGAGCTGGGGCTTGAGAGTCATCCCACCCCTGAGACCATGAGCATGTTCCTCCCCCGTGCCTGGGCAGCTGCCTTTTATGCAAAGCCCAGGTCCTGAGAGGTGGGTGCTTTGGGAGTAGGATCAGGCAGTGTGGGCGCCACACCGTCCCCACGGTACACATGCGCACACGCACATTGTGCCCGACAATGCCGGTGAGCAGCGGTGAGACCTGCCAGCCTCTCGCTACCACGGTGCCCCACACGGCCCATCAGAACTCACCATAGGAAGAGGCGGAGAAGACGAAGGGCTGGCGACAGTTGATGCATACGTTGCCCAGGTTGTTGAGCAAAGGGTTGTTGGTGGAGCAGCGATAACATAAGGGTACCAGTTCCTACAAAACCACCAATCCCACAGGTTGCCTGAGAGGGGCAGAACCCGAGGTGGACACACATCTCCTCCCTGACTGGGGGAAGCAAGCTAAGGGGCTGTAGAGGCATCAGAGCCCTGTTCCCTGAGGGCCACTTCCTTCGCAGAAAGGCACCCAAGGTATGAGCCACCATGGCCATCATCTCCGGACCCCTTGCCCACTCTGGGCCTGGGATAAGTATATAACCTGTGCTGTCTCAGTTGTCCTCACAACTATCTGTGAGAAAGCTGTGCTGGGTATTCCATTTGACAGAGGTAGAAACAGGCTCAGAAAGATTCAGACATGGCTGGGGAATAGGGGGGAAATGGGATCGAAACTCAGGTCCATCTGATGCCAAGTTCCTGCCTCGGCTTGGAGGACTGGGTTATGAAAGAGGCAGCAGTTAGTTGGGTTGGGAAGGAGGCTGAGCCCAGCCCTGAGCTGCAGAGACTGAGGGGCAGGAGAAGGAAAGCCTGGTTCCAGGAAGGGAGTGAGGGAAGGAGGGCTCCTAGGTTGAGGGTGAGCCCCGTGCCCAGGCCTGAAGTGAAGACGGGGAGGCTAGGAGCAGAGCAGCAGGGCTGCACCAATATAGGGGACCCTGGGGATAGGCAGGAAAGCAAAGGAGGGGTCAGACTCTGGGCCTGAGGGGCTGGGCTGGGGTAGGGGCTGTAAGCTGGGTCACAGAAGAAAGTGAAGAGCAGAGGTGCAGGGACAATGAAGGAGGTGGCCTGCCAGGGGCTGCTTGGGCAAAGGGTGCACAAAGCACTGAGAGCTGGGCAGGCCACCTTCCAAGTAGAGTCCAAGGCCAGGCAAAAAGCCATCAAAATGTGGGTGGAGAGGCCCTTACCTCGCTGTCGTGGAAGGGCTTGGAGCGGATGGTGAGGCTGCCCAGCTCAATGGACTTCTGGAACCGGGCGGGGATGTGCAGGCCCTGCAGCTTGTCGTAGGCCTGCCGGGCCAGCCTGTAGGCGCCCAGGGCTTTGCTCTGCTTGGCCAGGGTGAACAGCGTGTTCCTGACGGCAGGGGGTTAAGGACAGCAGAGGCCATGCTGGGCCTGGGCTGGTACTGCTCACCCTTGGAGGGGTCCCAGGGCAGGACGCAGCTCATACTGGGGCCAGCAGGGGAGGAGCGGGAGCCCAAAAGTGCATTTGCACATCTGTGAGGTGGAAGTAGGTTTCTCGGATATCAAGGCCCAGGGATTTTTCCAGAGCTAAACACAATGCAGTTTCCATTAATATTTTAACTTTGCTGAGGTTCTCTGGGCCACCCAACGGCTCATCTTGTACCCTCACCAGGTCCAAATGGTACTCTCGGCCTCAGCCCAGCCTTCCGGGCAAGTCCTTGGATGTCTGGCACCAGTGTCCTTGGGTGCCATCTCTGCTGGGTGGAGCCATCCCCAACTGCCCAGGGAGCACACAGGCACTTCCCTCTGCCTGCACCTCACCAGGGCTCCTTGGGCCACTTCAGTAGGGCTCAGTTGGTCTCTGGGCCCTCTTCTAAGCTTCTTGGCCTGGTGCTGACAAACTTTCATGCTTTCATCTCAGGTCACCTCAGACCCTGGCTATGCCCAGGCTGTGCCTGCATTTATTCCCTCTCCAGCCTGCTCTATGCCCGTCCCTGCTTTTCCCACAATTATTAGCCTCCTCCTCACTCTCCGCGCCCAACCCCGTTCTCCCCACCGCCCACACTGCCCCACACGGTACCCTGGAGCCAGGTGCCAGCAGTTATACGGATGACAGTTTCTTGTCTGCATCTCCTGTGGGAGCTCCTCAAAGTCAGGCGCTAGGCCCAAGGTCAGACCCAGAAAGGGGATGGGGGTGGGAATTTCAATCAGACTTTGAAAGTGGACTTTGTTGAAGTGAACCGAACTTGCTATAAAGGTTGGTTGCAGGTGCCCAGACCCCCCCAGGCTTGGTGGCCATTCTGGGGAAGACTGACCATCCAAAAGGCAGCAGGGGCCTTGGTCAAAGTACACCTCTATTTTGGGGGAGTTTCTCCTGAAATGTAAATGATGTACTTGGAACCTTAGAAACAAATCTTTACCAATTACCTCTGGACTCCCGGTTTTCCTTACAGAAAGGAGGGACTGGGACTGAGAGGAGGCTGAAGAAATCAGTGATATATAGACATGGATAGGTGGATAATTATGACTCTTTTAAAGGTCTTGTTCATTTCCCAATAGTCTCTGACAGCATACACCCTTCAGGCCTTCTCTCAGCTCAGAGTCCTCTCAGGGCTTCTCAGCTGCCAGGAAAGGAAAGGTGAATTTGCCAGGGAGGGACTCCAGGCTGTTCGGGGTCCCGCTGCCCTCTGTAGCCTTGCCCCCACACCAGGCCTGGCTTCAGCTCTCCCCCACACCATACTCTTTTTCTTCACACCTGTCCAGGTGCTGGGACTCCCCCTGGGACATCAATTTGACTGTCTTCCTTGGTTACATCAACCTTCAGAATGCTGTCACTTTCTCCAGGCAGCATTCCCTGACCATAGCCCAGGCCTAGGCCATTTTCTGTTAGAATATACATCCCACTGACCTGTCCTCAGGCCCTGCTATGTACTGCATGCCCACCGCCAGGCAGTGGCTCTGTCACCAGTGCCTGGCCTGAATTCAGACCCAGGCCTGATTCCAAAACCCAAGGACCTGCCTTTCTCCTGAGCTGCACTGCCTCTAGGGTTGCTAATGATTCCATTTCCTAAAGTTCTCTCTAATTAGTTACAAAAGAGATCTTTCATGCAATTTAGGAGGATGCACAAAATACGACACAGCAGGTACTCCATATATCCAGGCCGAACACCTCTCTACCCTGCCTTTCCCCCAGGAAATACCAGAAATTTCAAGTTGGAAGGCCTGGTGTTTCCTACATTGTCGGTCACTCATAGGTTCCGGGAGGACTCGGGAAAATGTGTTGGCCAGAGATCCATTGCTGGGCCCAGCCAAGAGTGGCCTGTAACTAAGCTTCTCTTCTCTTGGCACAGGTTCCTCAGCCTCCCTGGCTGAGCTGCTGCTACATAACACGGCAGTTGTAGGGCAAGCTCTCTCTCTTTTCCCTGAGGGCTGCTGGAGAGAGGGGAGTTTCTGCCAGGAAAGTGCTCTGGAAGGAACTTCTCGGGGCCATTAGACAAGAGGGATGGATGGAGTGTGGATATGAGAGAAAGGATACACTTTAGAGATGCCCAAGGGGGTGTCCTTGGTCAGGCTGTGCAGCAGGAACCTGGAGATGTTGAAAAGGGTTTCGGGAAGGTGGAAACTGAACGGCTCCTCCTGTAGTGAGAGAAAAGTCAACCTGGACTGAATTCTTTCATTAAATCACTGCTGAGCCAGGATAAAATGCAGTCACCAGTAATTCTGAGTTACTACAATAAGAGAGTGGCTCCATTTATTGAGCACTTACTATGTGCTGGGTGCTTTACATCCACTGTGTAATCTGGCCTCTAACACAACCTGTGAGGTATCCAATTTTATCCTCCCTGTTCTGAGGAAGAAACTGAGGCTCAGAAAGATGATTTGCCAAGTCAGCTGGCTAGAATAGAGCAGAGCTGGGATTCAGACCCAGGCCTGATTCCAAAACCCAAGGACCTGCCTTTCTCCTGAGCTGCACTGCCTCTAGGGTTGCTAATGATTCCATTTCCTAAAGTTCTCTCTAATTAGTTACAAAAGAGATCTTTCATGCAATTTAGGAGGATGCACAAAATACGAGTAAGCCTTTGATGCTTCTAACCCTTTATGGCATGAAATTGCATTCCTCTTCCTCACTTTCCAATAGCACCTGCCTGAGGCCCACCAAGCACGGTCCTGTGGAGTTTCTCCAACTGCTTGTCCGAGCTGACCCTGCACGTGGCACAGGCCCAACACGGAGAGGCACTGGATCTACATTAGTCGAGTAAATAGATCCTTGGTACCTAGAGGCTACCAGAAGCTCAGCACAGAAAACCACAGGGAATTTTCTATCAGGAGGTGGGTCATAAAAGGTTAGGAATACTCTGTTTTAAAGGAATCTGGCACGCTGTGTGCAAATAGAGACTGCTGATTTCCAATAAAGCTTCTGATGACGATGGTTAGAGAAGGCCAGCTGCCCTTCTCCTTCGCAAGCACTTGCATGGTCATAAACTGACATTTCTTTAGGAGATGTTGCAGGGCCTCATGGCCTAGCTAAGCCCCAGGGCAGAGCCCCTAATTGGCCTACATTCATGAGGATTCACTTTAACTTCTTCAGTTCAGAGCCCCAGCATTTTCTTTTTAGTTTCCACCTACAATTCTGTAGCCTTTGTTAGTCCCAAGAACCCAAGAAAATCTGAGGTAACATTCTTTTCTGGGTGAGAGACAGGAGGAAGCCTGCCTCTGGTTACACTGCACCAAGTGTAGGCGCTAAGAAATGTCCCAGAGAACAGAAGCAGTCTCAGGATTAGCACCTCTCCTCTGGGGAAGCAGTCGTGCATCTCAGGAAGGATCCAGCACTTTCCTTTTCTGGCTTATCTGAGTCAGTGCTACTCTGTGGGCCCTGATGCCAAACCCTAAAACACCACTTACCTCTGGGCCTTTGCATGTGCTGTGATCATTGTCAGGAATGCCCTCCCTCCTCCTTGGCACTGCCCCATTCTTGCTCATCTCTCTCAGCTTGGTTTTGGGGTTGCCTCTGCCAGGAAGCCTCCTCACAGTCCTCTAAGCTCTTCTCTTGAAGGAACCGTACTGTGACAGCTTACTTCCTTGCAGTCTCCTCCCTAGACTAGGTGGTCCTTAGGGGCAGGGACAGTGTCTTGTATGCCACTGGATCCTGAGGTCTCAGCACAGGGCCTGGCACACAATAGGATTTGTTGAAGGAATGAGCAGCTGAGGTAGAAGAGCCAGGGTTTAATGAGTGTGAGAGGGCAATATGCTCGTGGCACCACATGTATCCCGGAGCAGGCTCAGTGGATTAGGTAGAGGAGGTCCCTATCCCTAGCCCCCAAGTGCTGAGAAGGAGGGTGAAGAGCAAGGAGAGAAAAAGCCAGGCCCTGAAGAAGCTCAGGTAAACCGAGACTGAGCTGTGGCCCTGACTGTTGAGCTAAGTCAAGTTTGGGGTTACTTCCTTTGGTAGCTTTTCCCCAGACGAGCTCCTAATAGACATGGGGTCTCATCTCAGGCAAAGAGAAGACTGAGAGGGAAGATGAGGTCCCCGTGGCTGCTGATACCAGGGGGTAAGGAAGACTGACAGGCTGTAGGACCGATGGCTGACCAGGCCGAGCCTGTGAGAGATGTCCTCCTTGCTAGATTTTCCCAGGAGGTAAAGAGCATACAGAGAGTTCAGCACAAATTAGGGTGTAAGAACTGCCCAGGGTGGAAGGCAGGGCCTTTGAGGAGGTCAAGAAGTTGTGAACTGCTCAGACTGAAGGGGCACATGCTGCAGGAGGGCTGGTTTGGAGCCTTTGTCCTGGGCAGCAGTAACAGTAGGTGACATTGATGGAGGGTCCCTCCATGCCAGGGACCCTTCCTACGTTTTCCAAATTCACAATAACCCCAATGAGTAGGTTCTGCTCTTATCTTCATTTTACAAAGAAGGACACTGAAGCACAGAGAAGGCAAACAATTTGCTGGATGTCCCATGGTGGAGCTGGGGTGTGGGGCCAGAGGCCTGCTCCCAGGGTTCATACTCCAAACCAACACCCAGACTCAGGAGCAGCCTGCCTGGGTTCAAGTCCTGGCTCTGCCACTCATTAGCTGTGGAGCCTCACTGTTAAGTGCCTCAGTTTGCTCATCTGTAAAATAGGGATTACAGCCCCTACCTCACAGCCTTCTTGAAAGGATTAAATGAGTTGATACAATTAAGTATCAATCTTAGTGCATTGCCTGATATGTAGTAAGTGCTCAATAAAGGTTGGCTACTGTTGGATAAATCCTTCCAGTAAACTGGAAGTAAAAGGCACAGAGCCCTTCACAAAGGAGAGCTCACTCAACATTTACTGAGTGACAATGAGTGCTCAGGATGAGGAAGCTGTTGTCACCTGTTCCTCATGGCCATGGGACAGACTTAAATGGTGTCATCAGAAGAATCAGACTAAAAAGAATGGTTTGGGTCTCTGGAGATCAAGCCAATTCTCTTGTTTTGTAAAGAAGGGAACTAAGGTCCCAAGAAGGGAAGTGAATTGCTTGAGGACCCTCAACAAGTCAGTGGTAGGGCCAGTAAGGTAGCTTGAGCCTTTGGTTAGACCCAGGCCTTCACGTGTCTAGAGGAGGGGAACCCTACAGAACCTCCACCCCCTGATCGATTTTGGAAAGAGAGAGAGTTCTTTGTCTGGCTAATCCAGATTTTGCCTGAACTAAGCAACTAGATGTATTTTGGCTCCAGATTGCTAATTCAGAAGTCCACAGCTTGTTGCATGTTAAACTTATCCCCTGAAAAGGAGACCAGGATTTATCAGCAGCTTATTTTCTATTTAGAAACCTGCTGCCCTTTAGAATAGACCCAGAGCCCTACTCACCAGACGCCCCTTGGTGCCATCTCCCAGCCATCTTACCGTGTACCGCTGAATAGCATGGTAGCCATGGTACAGCTCGGCCAGGTGTTGAAAGTGATGGAACTTGCTGAGCATGGCATCCTTCTGAGCAGGATCTGCTGTGTACAGCGGTTGGGGTGTGAGGGCAGGGCGGAGAAGAAACGTTAAACTGTGTCTATGGCTGCTGCCTGGCCACAGGAGGCAGGGCTGGGGGATGGCATCACTCCTATGTGGGTTCTTCCTCAACACAGCGCCCAGCCCAGGGAGCTAGGGTGGAGAGATGCAGTAACGGGGGATGCTCTGCTTAGGGCTGGCCACCCAAGGCACATGGCCAGTAAGAGCTGGAAGACACTACTCTCCTGCTCTCCCAACTCTCCCACCACTCCCTACTAGGTCATCCCACTGGGGGATCACTAGCCCCGGAGATGTCAGAGGAACCTGGTGGGGACGAGGATAGGCAGAAGTCAGTTTTATTCATGCCCATCTGTGGATCTGTGCTTGGCACTTCTTTTCAGAAACATGAACCACTGGCCAGAATGGTGAAAATGCCAGCTTACATTTGTACTGGACAGTTTCAAACTCTACCCTGGGCTTCTGTGATGTGACTAATGTTTACCCATTAATCAGCAGGGCAGGGTCTCCCCCAGAACACAGGTGGGGATGGAGAGGCCAAGGTGGCAGTTGTGACTTGCTGCAAGTCACTTAGCTGCCTCCAATTCCAATATTTTTTCCATTCCTGCACACCAGCCTTGGTCCGGGGAGAAGAATATCTTCCCCTCCCAACTCACTCCAAACTCTCAGTGCATCATGGGAAGTCTTGTGAATGAAAGCAACATGGAAGCAATTTTTCTGCCTGGGATGAATGAGAATCTGGAGTGTGTTATTATAAAGTGATCTCTTTTTTATCTTCTCATTTAATTCAATTAATAAAAAAAAAGGACAACAGTGCTCACCAGGGTCCTGCTATGAGTTCCCAGATAGCACGGTAGAGATATGTTCTGAATTAGTAACTTGAGGACAGGACCTCCTACCCATGACCTCAGCACAGTCCTTATACCATCTTTACTGTTTAGGGGCAAACTGGAAAAAGATTATAACCAGATTCTGCTGCTGCAAGACAGGGTTATGGACAATACACAAAGTAAACAAGCCCAGAGCTTTAATTAAAATGTCCCAGCTCCTTCGATGCTTATCTTGGTGCCAGAGCAGAGCTGGGGAAACGAGTGGCCTCAATGCTGTTTACTTACCTTGCGCTATATCGAGGCACTGCATGGACAGCATCCAGAAATAATAGGCTGCGTCGTTAAATCTGCTCTCCACCACGGCATTGTGCGTGAGCTGTTCCAGCACCCGCACCGCGTCCCCCTGCCGCCCGGCCTTGTGGAATGCTAGAGGGGCACAAAAGTACACACCATTGGGGAGTCAGACAAGGAGGGAGGATGGAATCATGTGGGGTTTGTAAAGGGCTGCTTTGGAACTAGGGCACTTATCGGAGCATCTGTAGAGCTCTGTTGCCGGGATGCCGGCTCTCAGGCCGGAGGCTATAAATAACCAAGGCTACATCCTGAAAAAGTACAGTCAGTTATATTCTTTTTTGGCTGGGAAAAGGCCTTGTTGCTTTGGAAAGGCAAGGCAAGAAGAAAATCCCAAGGGGGCATTCTTTTTTTAAAAAAAAACAACAACTTTTTATTGTAGTAACATATATACAACCACAAATTTCCTTTTTAAAATATTTTCAAATATGCAATTCAGTGATGTTAACTACATTCACCATACTGTGTTACCATCACCAGCATCCATTACTTTTCATCACCTCAAACAGAAACTCTGCATCCATTAAGCAAAAACCCTCCATTCCCCTCCCCCCTGGTCCCTGGTAACCTCTAATCTACTGTTTCTGTGAATTTGATTATTCTAGGTATTTCATATAAGCAAGATTATAAAATATTCGTCTTTTTGTGTATGGCTTATTTCACTCAACATGATATCTTTAAGGTTCACCCATGTTGTTACATGTTATCAGAACTTCATTCTTTTTAATGGCTGAATAATTCTTTTGTATTGATATACCACATTTTGTTTACCCATTACATCAGCTGAGGGACACTGGGTTGCTTCTATCTTTCGGCAATTGTGAATAATGCTGCTATGAACATTGGTATACAAATATCTGTTCGAGTCCCTGATTTCAATTCTTTGGGATACATAACAAGAAATAGGATTGCCGGGTCATATGGTAATTCTATGTTCAGCTTTCTGAGGAATCACTAAACTGTTTTCACAGCGGCTGCACCATTTTATAATCCCTACCAACATGTATAAATGTTCCAATTTCTCTATATCTTTGTCAACACTCGTTATTTTCCATTTTTTAAATAACAGCCTTCCTAGTGGGTGTGAAGTGGTATCCCATTGTGGTTTGGATTTACATTTCCCTGATGACCAGTGATGTTGAGCATCTTTTCATATGCTTACCAGCTATTTGTATATTTTCTTTGGAAAAATATCAATTCAAGTCTTTTGCCCATTTTTCAATTGGATTCTCTTTTTGTTTTTGTGTTGTAGCAGTTCTTTACATATTCTGGATATTAAACCATGTACTGGATATCAGATATATGGTTAGTAATTATTGTCTTTCATTCCCTAGGTTTTATCACTTTCTTTATAATGTCCTTTGATGTACAAGTTTTCAATTTTGATGAAGTCCATTTGATGCATTTTTTCTTTTAGTGTCACATCTAAGAAATGATTGTCAAATCTATTCTGAAGGTTTCCCCCTTTTATTTATTTTTATTTTATTTCTAGGTATTTCTCCTAAGAATTCTATGGTTTTAGCTCCTATGTTTAAGTTCTTGATCCCTTCAGGGTTAATTTTTGTATATCGTGTGAGGTAGGGATCTAATGTCATTCTTTCACATGTGGATATTCAGTTTTCCCAATAACATTTGTTGAAGGAATCGTTCTTTCCTCAGTTAATACACTTGGCACCCATGTCGAAAATCAATTGGCAATAGACGATGGGTTGAGTGTAAAATCTTAATTCTATTCCACTGGTCTATGTGTCTTTCTTTATGCCAGTACCACACTATTTTGATTACTGTGGCTTTGTGGTAAGTGCTGAAATTGGGAAGTGTGAGACCTCCAGCTTTGCCCTTTTTTAATATGGATTTTGCTATTTGGGACCCCTTGTAATTCCATATGAATTTGAGGATTAGCTTTTCCATTTCTGCAGAAAAGGCTGTTGGGGCTTTGTCTAGGGTTGCTGACAGGCCATTCTTGCTCAGCCAACACCTAAAGACCTCTGAGGACAAATTTCAGGGCAAAGCATGAGGATGACACTTTTGACCCCATCAGTTAGATTTTACTCCCTTTTACATTCTAGGGCAAAGCTGTATGACACTTGAGGTGGTACTAATAAGACCTGATTTGTATCAGGCCCAGCAGTTTACAAAGTGTGTTTTGTTACTGATTATCTTACTGGATCATTGCAACAGACTTATGAAGAAGGGAATGTTATCCCTTTTTTATGGGCAATTCAATGAGCTTCAAGGTAAAGGTAAAGTGGGATGCACCAGGTCTCAGATCTGAGCCCAAACTCAAATAGTAAGTCAGTCTCCAGCTGCGTGCTTTTTGACGACAACCACTAAAGATCTGGCTTGCTTCTCACAACCAAACATTTGTGAAAACAAGCACAAAATCTCTAAGACATTCATACATTCATTTAACAGAAATTTCCCGAGCACCTACCATGTGGCCAGTCGCACTGGAGGCTGCCACTGAAACCCTTCTGACAGGGACCCTTGCCCACACTGAGCATTCAAATGATCCAATCTGCTTTTAGGGAAGGTAAAAGGTCTTATCTTTGTTCCATTCTCATCTCCAGTTTCTTGTCTGAGTACCAAGTTACTATGGCAATGGATTCTTGGAAGGGCAGACACAGACAGATGGATAGGTTGATGTGTTTTGCCCAAACATGCAGATATTTCGCAACTGGGTACTCTGGAAATGCTGAAGGGGAGAGACTCGCTGTCCTTCAGGGGGCTTTCAGCTGGGGAGCTCCAGCCAGGAGACATTTGTTCTGCAATGTGTCCGGAGGTGGCAACTGTTACCATATAGAAGTATAAATGAGACACTATGGAATATGACACACCGAAGTTCAATTAGAAGACTTCCTAAACAGGCAGCAAAACACAGACAGGAGGAGGCTTTCTGGTAGGCGGTCCCTGGTCTCATTCTGGCTCTGTGGTTTGGTTCGCTAGCTTGGTGACACTGCAGAGCACAGTTAGCCTCCGTGTCTCTGCAGGACTGTTGGGAAGAGCCAAGGTTATGTAGGTTAAAGGCCCAGTCAGTGCCAGACACAGAGAAGGCAGCAATCCTTCAAATCCTTATGAATATTTTCTGTGAAAGCTCAACACTCCCTCTCACTCCTGTTTCAGATGCTGCCACCCCTCACATGTTACCCCTTTTACTAGTAAGACACCGAGGAGCACAGGTCACCCAGTATGTCTGATCCAGAAACAGAATCTGTGTCTCTGCTCATGGGTGGCAAGAACTCTGGGCCTGCCACAGCACAGGACATATTTTGTCCTCACAGTACTCTGGCTTGAATCCCCTCTCGGCCACTTTCTAGCTGTGTGACTTCAGACAAATAAATCCCTTTACCTCTCATCAGTTTTCTCATCTGCAAAATGGGAATAATGACAGTGGTACCTCCACTAGAGGGTTGCTGTGAGGATTAAGTGAGAGAATACCCTGACGTGCACAGAGCCTTCTGCTTGGCACACTGAGGCAGAGAAGAGGTGGGCCCTGCCTGCAGTCAGGCTGCAGTGAGTGATGACTGCCACTGCCTGCTCCAAGCCCATGCTCTTGCCACTGCTCCACAGTCTTTTGCCACCACACATATCATGGCCCAGGAGAAGTCTCCTGTTTTGGGACCTGTGGAGGGAAGGAACTTGGTGGACTTCCTGAAACATAAGCCTTGGCAGTGGCTCCTCCTGCCCCCTCCAAGGTGCCAGGTAGTGTGGCCTACCTTTCTGGGCTTCCTCAAAACGATCGTGCTCTGCCAGCCACTGAGCATAGGGTACATAGATGTCATCCTTGAACTCGGGATGCTTCTCACCCAAAGCAAAGGCCTAAAGGAAGGGAGCAAATGCATGAACAAAGCAGCCCCTGCGGCCCCCATGGAAACACCACACTTGGCTGAATCCATCAGGGATGTCATATTTTCCCAGCCTGGCAACTCAGAAGGGGAGAGTGCCACCCCCCACTAACACCCCCTAAAATGCAAAAACAAATCAGCTCTTTGAAAACAAAAGGCAATTAACAGCAATATGCAAGCGACTGGATTCAATAACAACACAGTCTGTTTCTGGACCACAGAGGCGGCACAGAATCGGAAACATTTTATTTTGAGGGTTTGCGTGGGCTCCTGTAGTGCTGCAAACAGATTTCTTTTAATTGCAGGCGACACCTAAGGAAACAGAATTGACATTATCTTCATCACGGCTTATGGACTTGCTGCTGTATGGGATATGGTGACTGCTTTGCCAGAGCCCCACAGCCACCTGTCAGGTCCTTTCTCATTTTAAAGAAAAACGACTAGGAGAACCGGAAACAGTAGGGGAAACTGTTCACGGCCAGAACTAGGAAAATGTTTGCCTGAGGCACAGTAAGGAATGAATGATTCCAGGATGCTTTAATTTATGCTGCTCGATAGATATCTTTCTGATAAATTTATTTTGAAAAGCCATTATTCCCTCTGTCATAGGCCCCATCCATTCTTACCAGTGACCTCGTCACCTCACCAAATGGAGTCGTCAGACAGGTCTTACCAAAAAGGTCGTGCTGTTCTATCTCTAAAGGAAAGTGGGGTGGGGTGAGAGGCAAGCACTGTGACGCAGCCTCTAATCCTCAGATGAGGTGGATTCCTCTCCAGAGGACACACTGGCTGCTTCTTCCAGCCTCAAACTGGCCACTGTTCTAGCCCACGTGGCTAATTCTCACCTGTCCCCCTCACCCAGAGTTGTCAAAATGAAGGACAAGAAGAAGAGGTAAGGAGCTGGCCCTTGAAATGGCTCTGGCAGCCCTGTGCCTGGGAAGTACAGATGGCATTTTCTGCCAAAATGCCACCCAGCAGGTTTTAAATGTCAGACAGGTGCGTCTCTATGCTAGGCATGTGAGAGCCTCGGGTGCCAGCCAGAGGCAGGTTAGACCAATGGTGGGCAGTGAGGTGGGCATGTCCATGCTCACTTCCCTGGTGCCTCCCCCAGTTCCTTCTGCACAGCTGGCAGTCAGCAAAGATTTTCAGAACAAATGAATAAATTAATGAACGAACAAACAAGTGGAATGCTAGGACCGCAAAGACAATCCCAGATACTCTGGCTCAGAGAACCCAAGGTTAAGTCTCCCGACTGCCAGGCTAATGTACATTCCCATAATGCAGGTGGCTATTCTCCACCCACACTCCAAAAGTCCCCTTCTCATCACCTGCCTATTTCTGATGGTTCAGGAGGGGACACCCCAATCCATGAAAAGCACTCTACCCTTACCTCGTCCCAGTGCTGGGTCTCCACATGCAGCTGCACCAAGGACTTCAGGTCCCCAATCTTCATGTAGGTCTCGGCAGCATAGGCTGGGTTGTCTAGCTTCTTAAAGTAGTGTGCGCACATCAGCAGGGGCTCCCGCTCAGCCCTGTCCAACTTACGGGCAATGTCGATTAACCTAGAGAGGCAGAAACCAGTCCCTAGGAAAGGAGCCTGGTGGGAGGAAGCACCCTGGGGCTTCTTGAGGGAGGTTCTGCATCTGATTCGTCTTGATGTCCCTAATGCTTCACCTGGGGTCACAACTCCCATGAGGTACACGACACTCCAGAAGCCTTGACTTGGTGAGAGCAAGAGGCTACCTGCTAAAAAACACCACCTCTTCCCCAGCAGGTGCCCTGCCCAGCAGTTAACTAATCTACCGGGCAGGTTCTAGGGAGAGAGACAAATGCCTACTGAGCCTACAGGTTAGTAAGCACAGTACCATGAGCTTTCCCATGTGTGATCTTTTCTAATCTTCACAACCCTAAGAAGCGGTTTCTGTTATTTCCATTTTATAGATGAGATGACTGAGGCCTAGGGTGAACATGGAGTAACTTGAGACCCTGCAGCCAGGAAATGGGTGAGTGCTCTTTCCACCAATGTTTTCAAAATTCTCACAGAAAAATAGAGGCAAGAGTCTGAGAGTTCTCTGGGTGACAGGGCCTCTGGAGGAAGAGGCAGGAAGGGATGTTTGGGGCCTGCTCTGAGCTCTGGAAATGCTTACATGTGCCCCTCCTCCTGGCCAAGGTGCTGACCAACTCCCAGAGGAGGGTCCTGGTGGCCAGTTGGCTCATCACTTCTTCCCAGGGTGACCAGCCCTCCCACTGCTCTGTGGGGATGTGAGGGCTGGATGGAATGTGCTTCTTCTCTCTGGTCAGCCTGGGGTTTGGGTCAAACCAGCACTCCCAGGGGGAACTGGCGCTACCTAGCCTGCTCTTTGAGAGGAAGGAAGGGGGTAGCAGCTGTAACAGATTCTTCTTAGAGACAGGCAAGCTCAGGGAGGCCTGTCAATCTGTACTTAGAATAATAATCGCTTCTAAAAATAACACTACCCAGCAGAGAAGGGACACATTTTTAGGAAAAAGTGGCACAGGCAGTGCCTTAAATCATCCCTCACCCTACCCTAATCGAACCAAATGTTCCTGGAGGGGCACCTTTTACAACCAGACCTGGGAAAGGGACAGAAAATGCTTAAGGTCTCTTTTCTGAACTAGTTAAATATCCCAGGGGAAATCTGATCAATATCACTTACAGATAAAAGTGGATATGAAAAACCAGAGACAAGGCCCCAAATCTACCTGGCTCTCTCCCATACCATACCTTTTGTAAAGAGAATAACTTGGGGAGCAAAATCTATTTTTCTCTCCAAGAAACTTTGTTGTTGGGAAAGAAGAGAGCGAAGCAGGTCCCTTGGTGTAAGTCTGTGTGTGCATCCCCACATGGGTGTTTCAGGGGGTGTTGACTGTGACTATTAAACCATTTCCCCAAGTACCACTGTACCCCTGCTGCCTCATGGGCCTCAGTGTTATTCCAGGACAACTAACAGCCTGAAGGCTCAGCCTAAGCCAACCTCAGATGCCCTCTCCCGACTCCCAGCCATCACTACTCTGCCAGCTGTGGCAGCCCATATATAGGCACAAGTGTGAAGCCCACTTCCCTTGACCAAAGGAGGGGAAAACCCTCATGGTCTGAGGCTTGATGAACCCCAAAACTTAATTCATCATCTCTCTGCATAAGCCCCTGCCCTGAACCCAAGCCTCTTCCTCTCTTCTCCGTCTTGGCTAGTGGCACTGCCCACCACTGGAGGTCAAGGCTCCAACTGACTCCTCTGACTCCCTATCCCCACCAGATGCCAAGCACAGTTGGGCCCCATCCAGCTCCTTCAGGCTTCTTACACCCTTGGCCATGTAGACTGCTGGCCCACTGCAGTGGCCCTTCATCTATACTCCCGTTTCAGCTTTTCTTCCATCTGCATCCCCTGCCTGAGTGCTCTTCCAACTGCTTGATACTGACCAGGTTCTCCCTTGAGTATGTCCTCAACTGTCTACTGACAAATCCAAACTCCTCAGTTTGGCATGCGAGGTGCTGCCCAATCTGGCCAGCCTACCCACCCTACTTGCATCCAGCCTTCCTCCAGACATCCTGAATTCCAACCACAGCAGACTCTCTTTGTTCAGGTTGTTCTTCCTACCTGCATTTCCTTCCCCTTTCCTACCCTTCCTGCCTCTTGAAATTCTTCAAGGCCCTTCATGCAAAGACTTTTGAGAATCACAAATTGATTTCTGACAAGGAGGCCAAGTCCAGTTAGTAGGGCAAGAATAGTCTCTTTAACAAATGGTGCTGGGGAAACTACACGTCCTTATACAAAAGAATGAAAGTGGACCTCTACCTCACAGCATATACAAAAATTAACTCAAAATGGATCAAAGACTTAAGTTATAGGAACTAAGAACTATAAAACTATAAGAAAACATTGGGAAGTATCTTTATGACCTTGTGTTAGGCAATGATTTCTGAGACTATACCAAAAAACAAACACCAGAAGTAAAAAAAACAGATAAATTGGACTTAATCAAAACTTTGTGCATCAAAGGACTTCATAATGAAAGTAAAAAAGACAACAGAAAAGGAGAAAATATTTGGAAACTATAGGTCTGATAAGGGTTAACTATCCAGAATATATAAAGAAATCCTACAACTCAACAACAAAAAGACAACTCAATCAAAAAGTAGATAAAAGGCGTGAAGACATTTTTTTCAGAGAGATATACAAATGGGCAATAAGCACACAAAAAGATGCTCAATATCACTGGCCATCAGGGAAATGAAAATCAAAACCATAATGAGATACCGTTTCACATCCACTAGAATGGCTACTATTACAAAAATGAAAAATAACAAGAGTTGAAGAGGATGTGGAGAATGAAGGAAACGTCATTCATTTTTGGTGGGAATGTAAAATGATGCAGCTGCTGGGGAAAACAGTTTGGCAGTTTCTCAGAAAGGTAAACACACAGAACTACCATAAGACCTAGCAATCTCACTTCAATTGCCAAAAGATGGAACAACAAGTGTCTATCAACTGATGAATGGATAAACAAAATGTTGTATATACATACAATGGAATATTATTCAGCATTAAAAAGGAATGAAGTTCTGATACATGCAACATCATGGATCAACCTTGAAGATATCATGTTGATGATATGGTTTAATAAGCCAGACACAAAAGGACAAATCTTGTATGATCTCACTGTTTCAAAACTACTGGAATAAACAAATTCATAGAATCAGAATTTAGAGTCCAGGTTACTAGAGGACAGGTTGGGGATAAGAAATGGGGAGTCACTGCACAATTAGTACAGAGTTTCTGTTTCAGGTGATGGAAAAGTTTTGGTAATGGAGGGTGGTGATGGTACCATGACATCGTGGATGTAATTAACTCCAGTGAATTATAAATTAAAGTATAGTTAAAAGGGGGAAATTTTATGTTGTATCAATATTACCAGAATAAAATTGTAAAAAATAGGACTGTGCAACACAGTGAACCCTAATGTAAATGAAGGATTACAGCTAACAGTATAACTATAATAATATTATTTTTTAATAAGGTACAGTTTAATGAGTTTTGGCAAATATATACAGTAAAGTAACCACCACTACAGTCAAGATGTAGAATATTTTCATCACCCCAAAATGTTCGCCTGCTTCCCCTTTGAAAAAAGGATTGGATAAAGGTCATGCCACTAGCCCGTTCATGGGAGCAGAGGGAGAAGTCTGAGTTAATTAGCATGAGGTTGCAGACTGTTAAGTGATACAGGTTCTCCAAAAAAGGGAGACAGGTGAAGTTTCTCAATGAAGTTGTTCCTCAATCTTGGCTGCATACTAAAATCACTGGGAAGACTCTGTTTTCCCCACAATATCATATAACTGTGCATTTATGATCACAATCGACTTTTTTTGAGTGTGAAAAATAACATATATACAAAAAAGCAATAAATTTCAAAGCACATCACAACAATTAGTTGTAGAACAGATTTCAGAGTTTGGTATGGGTTACAGATCCACAATTTCAGGTTTTTGCTTCTAGCTGCTCTTAGATACCAGAGACTAAAAGAAATATCAATATAATGATTCAGCACTCATACTCATTTGTTAAACCCTACCTTCTCTGTCTAACTCCACCATCACCTTTGATCTTTCTCCCACTCTTTAGAGGTTGTGGATTGTGCCCATTCTAACTTTTTCACATTGGAGGGGGCTGTTGATAATATGGAATAGGGGGAGGGAAGTAGTCGATGTTCTGGAAAAGCTGGCCCCTCTGCATTTCAGGACTTATCTAGTCCAGGGATCCATCTGGAGGTTGTAGGTTTCTTGCAAGTTACCCTACTGCATAGAACCTTTGTAGAATCTTAGATAATGCCCTAGATGTTCATTAGGCAGGAATGGTTTTAGTTGGGGTTTGGCAAGTTATGATAGGTAGCAATGTCTAACTGAAGCTTGCATAAGAATGACCCCCAGAGTAGCCTCTCAACTCTATTTGAACTCTCTCAGCCTCTGATACCTTGTTATACTTTTTCCCCCCTTTTGGTCAGGATGGCATTGTTGATCCCACAGTGCCAGGGCTAGACTCATTCCTGGGAGTATTCTCTCTTGCTGCCAGAGAGACTTTCACCCCTGGTTGTCATGTCCCACATAGACGGAGGGCAATGGTTTCACTTACAGAGTTGGAATTAGAGAGAGAGGCCACATCTAAGCAGCATAAGAGGTCCTCTGGAGGTGACTCTTAGGCACACCTATAAGTAGGCTATGGTTCTCTGCTATAAACATAAACTTCACAAGGACAGGCTTCAAGATCCAGGGTTTGGCCTATTGATTTGGGTGTCCCTAATGTTTGACACAGTATCAGGGATTTCCCCCGTGGTAAAGTTTAATAATTCCATATTTTCTCTCTCATTCCTCAAAGAACTTTGCCAATACTTTTTGATTATCTGCTTAATATACTGTGGGATGCATCCAGGCATTACATTAAGTTATCCAGGATTAAAGACCCTCATTCTTACTCTGAGCAAACTGTGTCTGGATTAAGTGATCTATCCAGGTAGGTTGAATTAGATTATGTGCTACAGAAAATTTAGGTTCTGGACAAAATAAACCTCTCTTACTTTGGTCTCAAAGAGTAGATGAAGTTCTAAAATATAGACAATGTCTTCCTTACCCCTGTATTCTGAATTGCCTTAATCCCGACCTGATCAGCTTTGTTCTTCTCTCTAAATACCAGGTTATATATAAATAAACAGCCTCTCAAAATCTAGAAATAACAATTACCACTTCAGGCTAAATGTGACTGCTGGAAGAGCTTACAATCTAGGCCCCTGTTTTCTTATAAGTATTTTCTAAATGAGACCATACAATAATTACTGTTTTGTTTCTGGTTTATTTTGCCTAGCCAAATGTCCCACAGATTCATTCACAATGTTGCATGCCTCACAACTTCGTTTCTTCTTGTAGCAGCACAATATTCGATCACAGGTATACACCATAATTACCCAATCTACTTCTTAGTCAGTGCATCCTTCAGCCACCTGCGTTCATTGGGCATCATGTATAATGTCTAAAGTTAACAGTCCATCAATACTCTCAATTTTAGATAATTTCATTGTTCCCAAGAGAAAGATAACCAATAAACACACCCTCCCCAAGTAGAAAATCTAAACCTCCCCTTAACTCTTGCCTCCCCCCATTATTTACCCCTGGTGTTGCTTTGGTACTATTGATGTTTTCCTGTTAAACATACCCCATAGCATGCAACAGCAGTTTCCCCCTATACCACTAACTTATACACTCTCTGCACAAGATTCATACCTTGAAGTAGTTATATAAGAACTTGTTTATATTTGTAGTGTCAATCGGTGGGACACATGGGGTCTATACAATGTCTTTCAATCATGTTCACCTTCAATATGGTAATAACATTTACAGACCCACTAGAAAATCCCCTTCATGTCTATATATTCCCTTACATTTAAGTTCAACCTCATTAACTAACTATTCACCCATCTCTGGCTTCCGTGGATCTCTAGGAACTCTATATTCGGTATTATAATCCTCTGATTTTACCTTTACCATGGTCATAAATGTGGAATCATACAGTATCTTTCCTTTTGTGTCTGGCTTATTTCACTCAGCATTATGTCTTCAAAGCTCATCCATTTTGTCAAGTGCTTCAGGATGTCATTTCATCTTACTGCTGCATAATATTCCATAGTATATATATATACCACATTTTGTTAATCCACTTGTCTATTGATGATGGGCATTTGGATTGTTTCCATCTTTTGGTGATTGTGAATAATGCTGCTATGAACATTGGTGTGCAAATGTCTGTTTGTGTCACTGCTTTCAGCTCTTCTAGGTATATACAGGGTAGTACTATTGCTGGGTCATCAGGCAACTCGACATTTAATTTTCTAAGAAACCACCAAGCTATCTTCCATAGCAGTTGTACCATTATACGTTCCCACCAGCAGGGCATAAGTGTCCCAATTTCTCCACATTCTTTCCAACATTTGTAGTTTCCTGTTTGTTTAATAGCAGCCATTCTTATAGGTGTGAGGTGGTATCTCATTGTTGTCTCGATCTGCATTTCCCTTATAGCTAATGAAAATGAGCAACTCTTCATGTACTTTTTAGCTATCTGAATTAGCAATTACTTGAGCTAGTAAACAAATTCAGTAAGGTGGCAGGTTATAAAATTAATGTGCAAAAATCAGTTATGTCTCTACACACAAGCAATGACCTAACCGAGGAGTCAATTAAGGAAAAAAATTCCATTCAAATTAGCAATTAAAAATAGAAGATCTCAACAAGGCAATCACAAGTAAAGAGATTCAATTAGTTGTCAAAAATCTGGGGCCAGATAGTTTCACAGGAAAATTTTAACAAACATTTCAACAAGAACTAGCACCAAATTTTGTTGTAGATTTCTCAGGATTTTCCAAGTATATTATCATGTCACCTGCAAACAGTGAAAGTTTTACTTCTTCCTTTTCAATTCAGATGCCTTTTATTTCTTTTACCTGCCTGATTGTTCTAGCTAGAAGCTGAAGCGAATGTTGAATAATTGCAGTGATAGAAGGCATCCTTGTCTCATTCCTGATCTTAGAGGGAAAGCTTTCAGTCTCTCTCCATTGAGGGCAATGATGACTATAGGTTTTTCATATATGCCTTGGAAGTTACCTTTGATTCCTAGTTTCTGAAATGTTTTTTTTTTAATCAGAAGAGGATGTTGAATTTTGTCTAATGCTTTTTCAACATCAATTGAGATGACCACGTGATTTTTTCCTTTCAATTTGTTAATGTGCTTTATTACATTAATTGATTTTCTTGTGTTAAACCATCCTTGCATTATTCCTGGTATAAACCCCACTTGCTTATGGTGTATAATTCTTTTAAAGGGCTATTGGATTCTATTTGCCAGTATTTTGTTGAGAATTTTTGCATCTAAGTTCATCAGGGAGATTGGCCTCTAGTTTTCCTTTCTTATAGCATCTTTACCCGTTTTGGGGGTTAAAGTGATGTTAATTTCATAAAATGAGTTAGATAGTATTCCTTTTTCTTCAGTTTTTTGGAAAAGATTGAGCAAGATTGGTGCTAGTTCTTTTTTAAATGTTCATTAAAATTTTCCTGTGAAACTATCTGGCCCCAGATTTTTGACAACTAATTGAATCTCTTTACTTGTGATGGCTTTGTTGAGAACTATTTTTCCTTGAGTCAGTGTAGCTTGTTCATGTGTTTCTAGGAATTTGTTCATTTCATGTAAGTTGTCTAGTTTGTTGTTGTATAATTCATAGTATCCTGATTTTTTAATTCAGAATCTACAGTAACAACCCCCCTCTCACTTCTGAATTTTGTTTATTTGCATCGTGTTTTTTTTCTTTGTCAACACTGCTAGTAGTCTATCGATTTTGATTTTCTCAAAGAACCAGCTTTTTGTTTTATTGATTCTATTGTTCTCCAGTTCATTTAACTCTGCTTTAGTCTTTGTTATTTCTCTTTTTCTATTTGCTTTGAGGTTAGTTTGCTGTTCTTTCTCAAGTTCCTCCAGGTGAGCAGTTAAGGCCCCAATTTTTGCTTTTTCTTCATTTTTAATATAGGCATTTAGGACAATAAATTTCCCTCTCAGAACAGCCTTTGCTGCAACCCATAAGTTCTGATATGTTATATTCTCATTTTTATTTGTTGCCAGATACCCATTTCTCTAGCAATTTCTTCTTTGACTCACTGGTTGTTTAAAAGTGTGTTATTTAATCTCCATATATTTGTGAAAGTTCTTGTTCTTTGGTAGTTATTGATTTCCAGCTTCATTCCATTGTGATCAGAGAAAGTGCTTTGAGTAATTTCAATGTTTTTATATTTATAAAGACCTGTTTTGTGACCCAGTATATGATCTATCCTAGAAGATGCATCATGAGCACTACAGGAGAATGTATATCCTGGTGTTTTGGGGTGTAACAACCTATATATGTCTGTTAGGTCAACTCATTTATCAAGTTGTTTAAGTTCTCTATTTCCTTGTTGATCCTCTGTCTGGTTTGTTCTGTCTATAGAGGACAGTGATGTACTGAAATCTCTACTATTATTGTTGAAACATCTATTGCTCCCTTCAGTTTTGCTAATGTTTGTCTCATGTACTATGGAGCTCCTTGACTGGGAGCATAAACATTTATGATTGTTATTTCTTCTTGGTGAATTGTCCCCCTTTTATTAATACATAGTGTCCTTCCTTGTCTCTTTTGATGTCTTTACATTTAAAGTCTATTTTGCCTGATATTAGTGTAACCACTCTAGCTTTCTTTTGGTTACAGGTGGTGTGGAACATCTTTTTTCAACCTTTCACTTTCGATCTATTTGTATCCTTGTGTCTAAGATGAGTCTCTTGTAAACAGCATATAGCTGGATTATATTTCGTAATCCATTTTGCCAACCTGTATCTTTTAATTGGTGAGGAGTTTAGTCTGTTAACATTCAAAGTTATTACTGAAAAGACATTTCTTGAATCCACCACCTTATCTTTTGGATTTTATTTGTCAGATCTATATATTCTTTTCCATTTTTCTCTTTTTATCCTTTAAGTTACCCTTACTGGTACTCTTCAATTCTGTGCCTTCCTCCAGATCTCCCTCTCCTGTCTATTTTTTTTTTCAGTCAGCAGAACTTCCTTTAGTATTTCTTGTAGGGCCAGTCTCTTGTTGACAAATTCTCTCAGCATTTATTTGTCTATGAACATTTTAATCTCTCCCTCAGTTTTGTAGGATAATTTGACTGGGTATAAAATTCTTGGCTGGAAGTCTTTCTCTTTCAGGATATTAAATATATCATACCATTGCCTTCTCGCCTCCATAGTGCCAGTTGAATGCCTGAACTCAGTTTAGCAGCTGAACTCAGTCTTATGAGGTTTCCCTTGTATGTGGTAGATTGTTTTGCTCTTGCTGCTTTCATGACTTTCTGCTTCTCTTCAACATTTGATGGACTGATTAATTTGTGTCTTGGGGAAGGCCTATTTGGATTTATTCTACTTGGGGTTCATTGGGTTTCTTTGCTTTGATATCTATGTCTTTTATTAGGGTTGGGACATTTTCCCCCACTATATTTTCAACTAATCTTCCTAGCTCTTTACCCTTCTCTTTTCCTTCTGGGAAAGTGATGACTCTTCAATTTGTGTGCTTTGTTTTGTCCATGATTTCCCTGAGATCCACTTCAAATTTTTCCATCTTTTTTGTCATTTGGTCTTTTATGTCTTCGAAGTCAGTTTTCCTGTCCTCTAGTTTGCTTATTCTTTTTCCTGCCTCTTCAAATCTGCTGTTGTGTGTCTCTAGTATATTTTATATTTGGTCTTCAGCATTTTTAAACTCTGTGATATCTGCTATTTTTCTATTTATTCTTTCAAATTCTTCTTTATGCTCTTCTAGTGTTTTTTGATCTCCTTTAGGTCATTAGCCATCCCATTGACTTTATTTAGTAGCGTTATATGAATATCTTTGATTAGTCGTTCCAAAGTCTGTGTCTCCTCTGGTGTTTTAATTTGGTCATTAGGCTGGGCTATATCTGTCTGCATCTTGATATGCTTAGTGATCTTCTCTTGCCTTCAAGGCATGTAAATATCTTGATAGGGTTACTTTGGAAGTACATTTCCTTCAGTTGTCTAAAACTTTGTATTTCTGGGATAGATGTGGAGCAGGATGCAGGGCACAACAGTATAGCGATGGGTTGCAGCGCAGATATAGGCACATGTTGGGGATTCTGTGCTGCTGCCTGTGAGTGTGAGGTGTGGGGGCTGTGGGGATGGAGTGCAGGTCAGGGAAGCCTTGGAGTACAGGAGCAGGATGCAGCATGGGGGACACAGAGGTAGGGCGTGGTGGGAAGCAGATGGGGGGGCTGTGCGGATTCATGGGGGCTGGTGCGTAGGCAAGACGTGGGTGGGTGCGTGGACTGTGGGGGTCGTGGGTATCAGAGTGCGGGGTATGGGGCACAGAGGATGGAGCACAGGGAGGGCAGGGCATGGGTGTGTCTCTGAGCAGGGAGGGGGGTCCAGAGGGGCCAGGATGTGGATGTGTGAGTGTGTAGGGTTGGGGCACAGGTCACGGGAGTTGTGGGACATGGGTCGGGAGGGGTGATGTTGGGTGGGTGGGGTCCTGGCACGGGTGCATGTGTGCGCTGGGTGGGGGCTATGTAGCACAGATGTGCACGTGAGCACCTCTGAGTTGTGGGAGCATGGCACTTGTGCCAAGGCATGGGGCAAGGGTATGCATGTGTTTAGGGCACAGGGTTGGTGTGCAGGGTCAAGAGGTAGGTGCACGGATGCATGATCACCTGGCGGGGAGGATGTGACTTTGCATGTGCATGGGTCTGGGGGTTGGGGCCCTGGTGTGTGCATGCACAGAGCTCAGGGGCAGCGGGCCCGAGTTGCACCTGTTTGGGCTGGGGGTGGGTGTGACCTGGAAGCACAGGTCAGTGCTTGCCCAGAGCTGTGGGATGTGGCAGGGGTGCATGTGTGTGTGTGTGTGTGCAGATCTAGGGGGGCCAGATGCTGATGTACGCATACATAGAGCTCATGGGTGGTAAGGCAGTATTGCGTGACTATATGGGCTGAGGGCGGGTGTGGCCTGGGCATGAAGGTGAGTGTCTACAGCCTGGATGCACAGGTGTCTGCCTACAGGGGGCAGGAAGGGGGAGGTGGGAGCTGGGCATGGTGCGTGGGTCTCCGAAGGGGCAGAGTGAGACTGTGTGCTTACGCAGGACAGGCCGGTCCGGCTGGAACAGGTGGTGGGCAGGGGTGACACGCGTGAGGGTAGTGTGTTCAAGTAACATGTCTTGGCTTACTTCATTTTCCCGTCTCCCTATCCGTGCATTCCTGAGGGCTCTAGGCTTCTGTTTCGAAAGGGGCGCATTAGGCTGTTTGCACTAGCTAGACGATCTCTGGTTCTTTGTGTCTCAATTCTTAAGCTTTTGCAACCAGGGCCTCCCTATGTGGTGCAGTAGACCCTCTCAGGTCCCTTACACCCTGGAATCACCATCTCAGTCACCTTCCCTTCACTTCTACAGCTGTTTCTTGGAATAGGGGTGAACTCGACTTATCCTATTCTGCTATCTTCCAGGAACTCTCTATAACAGTATTCTTTTATCAACTGTAACAAAGGTACCACACTAAAGCAAAGTGTAAATAATAGAGAAAACTGTGTGTGTGGGGGTCGGTGGGAGAGGTATATGGAAATTCTGTATTTTCTACATGATTTTTCTGTAAACCTACACATTTTCTAATTAAAAAAAACAAAACAATCTGAACTTATCATTAACCCATAACCTCAAACTCACTAAACTCATCTCTTCTCCAACTCAACTTCAGCTTAATTTATCTGACACCTAATCTCCACCCTCTGATTTACCACAAGCCTCAACTCCTAACTCACTTCACCCCTCCAACAATTCACCCTCTAACTTGCCAGCCAGATCTTTGACCCCTAGTCATTTCACTTCAAGCCAAAACCATGCCTCATGTCATGTCTTGATACATTTCCTTGGCACAATCCCAGTCAAAGTCAACAAGAGAGAGTTAGATATAGTCAACTTTTCTTCTAGGAGTTAATAATGTGTTAATAAGTGGGTCAACCACCCCCCAAAAAAACCCCAAAATAAAACAAACAAGGCCTCTGAGTAGACAGCCAGAGTTCCTCCCTTGAAAACCACATCTCCTTCCTTTATGGACTTTGAACTTTCTTTTTCTTTGTTCGTTCTCATCATTATATGTATTTTGGGTCAGTCCTGAGTTGGAAACTCAGCTCCATTTTCAGGCAATTTGGCCTTTTGCAGAAAGCTGGCCCTCAAGCCTGTTTTCTCAGGGTAGGGCAGCACTCAATGCCTACAAGGGCAGCAGTGATTGCTCAAGGGATGGGGGCTCTGGTATCTGGGTGTGACCCCTTCTCCCTCTCCACCACCCTCACCCCCAGGGACAAGACGAGCTCCTCAAAAGCAGCAACTGCCTTGTTTGGTCTCTGTGTCTCCCAAAGAACCCAGTTGCTGTCATATTTGCTTTTGATATTTAGAGAAACACTACTTTTCCCCCTGTCAGTCAAAGCCAAGAGCTGACACGACACAGCACACTGCCAAACGCTTCCTGGGGCAGGGACTGAAAACCTACGTGTCGACCCAGCCATGGTCTCCGCTGATCTCTATGGCCTTGACGTGTTCCCCTGCTGAGATGTACATCTCCACAGCGGCTTTGGGCTCGTTGATATTTCTGGCCCAGTCAGCCTGTTTAGTGATTAGCATCTTTGTTTCTTTGGGGTCTCCAGATCCAAGGAAATCCTGAGGAAGCACAACAAACAAAAACACTCTGGATTAGAACTTCCTGCTGCCAGCATTACGTCAGGCTGCTGAAAGCTGGAGCAAGGAAGGGCTCTCTTTGGCTGAAGCAGGCGATCAGGATGCAGACTTGAGCCCATCCCTGCATTGTTGAAGGGGGGGCAGTCCCAGGTGTCATGGAGGCACGTTCCTAGGCTGCCCACAGGTGTTCCTGGGGGACACTGGGACAGTGTCAAGGACTACAGCCCTAGAAGTTTCCTTCCCTTTCCACTAATGAACATTTGTTCTGTGATTAAACAATAGTTTTGGACTCTCTGGAGCACTGCACACAAATTCTGCAATGGGGATGGTTGATGATTGGGTAATGAGTGGGTTCCTTTGTCACTCTCACATAGCATTTAATATACGTGATTATTCTTATACAGTGACTGCACATCCTCATTACATTCAGTTTCGAATGTTCACACCTATGTTCTTCATTCAGGTAACATGGATGATTCCACATGGCTAGAGTAAGGCTAAACATGTGGTCCCCTAAACTAAAACAAGCAAACTGACTTTAAAAGTTCCCTCTACCACCACTACCACACCAAAAGTACAATTTTCATCTGTTTTCTGAAACGTCCTGTGGCCTGAAATTCAGGAGTCATACCACTGGCTTTTTGCCCTCAGCTATCTGCCTAGGACAGACAAAGAACAAAACTAGCTCTGATCAATTAATTCTCAAGCAAATAGTCTTAGATCCAGTCCTGAGGTCAGATTTGTAGGGGTGGGGACCTGATCCAGCTGTGGCAGGGCAGGAGGTCCTGGAGGGGTCTGAGGCAAGGGTAAGGAGCCCTAGAGAGAAGAGGAGAAGGAAGAGAAGCCTTTGGATCAGAGGCTCAGGGCTGGGGTCTCTGAAGGGCTAGGCCCAGCTTCCCTGCATATCACTAGATCGTGTGAGAAATGGTCTCAGTAAATCACCTCTTTTCAGGATACAGTTATCCCAAGTATACACGTGGGAGTTTGTCACAGTTGAGGCAGTACGTGCTGACATGTTTAAGATGGGGCTCTTTCAAAAGGGAAACTGAGAGTGCTTAGAGACCAGGTCTACATTAGCAGCAAGAAGTGGTTTGTTTACGAATAATGAACCTTCAGAGAGTGCTCTGGTGTCAACCTCACAAAGTATTAAAAAAGTACTACATTCCCCATGGTAAAACTCATTTGTCAGGAAGTACAGTCAACCTAAAAACCCACCTGAATGATTAGTTCACTTTTTTTTCTCTCCATTTGCCTGAAGGGCAGTTGTGTAACCCCTAAAATAATATATTAGATTGGCCTAAGATAACCAGATGTTTTCAAGCGGGGTGGGAGGAGCATCATTTACACTGATGCTGGGACCCCAGTAAAAGCCAGGACTACCTTGACTGGCTTTTGTTTTCCTCTGGAGTTCATGGAGGGGAAGGGGCCTGGAAAGCAGCCACTGTCTGAAAACGCCTATTTTGGACCATTATAAGCACACCCTTTATTCTTGGCAGCTACCATAATATGTATTCTTCATGCCAGCACAAACCTGGAAACTCCACAAACCCAGTTGATTAAATGAGGTTAGCAGCTAAGGGAAGAGGGATCTGCAGAGAATAGAAATGTCCCTCAAAGGGACTTCAGTGGGTGCTCAGTGGATACAGGGGACCACAGCGAGAAGGGTTAGGGATAAGTGGGAGCTGTGATTTGGGGTCATTCATCTGAGGAAAGCTGGGCACAGCTCACCAGCTCACTGGATGGAGCCTCCTTAAGGAGGTCTGTTCCCCTACAGTTCAACAGTCTGGCTCAGGGGGCTCTGACTTAACTGAAGCTGAGTCTAAATAGTTCCTTCAAAGGTTGGCAAACTAGGCTTTGAAAGGCTTTTCGGTTCTATGAAGCTAATTTACACGTTATCTGGAGCCACGGCAAAGACTTGTCCTGGAGTGGCCAGAAAGAGACTGTGCTGAGTGATGAATGAGACTAAACAGTGTTTTCAGGCTTGGTGATTTTGATAAGGACATACTACATAAGAGTTAAGAGCATTATAATTCCTTTTATCACCATATAAACATGTCACTTATCCGGAAAGCATACAATTTATTTGTACGTGGGAATGTAATTTAGAAATTTTCTGAAAACCAGATTGAATCTTGGGAAGCAATTTTCAAGTAAACAAAAACATGCCCTGTTGATAAGCACTGTATTTCTCCCCCCACCAAGAAAAACATAATGTGTATGTACACATTTTCTCAAATTCAGACTTGGGGGGTTGGGGAATTGAAACGGAACCAACCTAATTGGAATAGTGATCAAAAACCAAAACTAAAAACAACCCCAGCGTATTTACGTCCACAGAGAGACAGACCAGATGGAGTGTGTAAACGGGCTGTGTTTCTGGGTGGGAGCCTGTGGGTGCGCCCAGCCTACTGAAATGTGAGGAAGGGCTTGGGTGCCCAAGGAGGAATGGGGCTAGCAGGGAGCAGTCTAAAGGCTATCCACCGCATGGTCACACCCTAGCCCCTCCATTTCCCTTTGTGCAGCTTGGCATGTAGAAAGGGCTTTCCTGCACATTATGTTGAGCGATTATCTGAACTGAACCGAGCTGTAGGATATCACCCTTGGAGGAGGAAATGGAAGCTGAGGGAAATGCAGAGACTTTACTCCAGGTCAGCCGGTGGGAAGGACCAGGACTCACACCAGCTCTCTGCATGCCAAGATGAGGGTGTTTTCTACTATGCCATCACGGCCTACCTGGTGAGGTTTTAGGGGTTTCAGGAAGTACCAAGAGTGCCAAAGAACAACCATGTCCAACGTTTGCTTTTCTGTTCGTTTTTTTTGTTTTTACTTACAAAATGAGCAATTTTCAATTGGAAATGGAATATTTTCCTTGTTTTTTATAGCTAAACAACTACGGTAAAAAACTGGACTTGGTATAACTATGATAAAACAAAATTACAAAGGCTTTCCTACAGCCTCCAACAGTACAGGGATGGGATATTTTTGATGGTTTTTATGATGACAATTATAACCTCCTAGGCTATTTCAGCACTCTAAAAAAACGTTCATCAAAAGACGAAATAAAAAACAAAACAAAACAAAACAATAAAACAAAAAGATGAAATCATACAAAGCATTTGATATGTGCAAACAGTTGCCTAATAACAAACTTTTGGAACATGAAATCATTCATATCATTGAATTGTTTGTGAAATATCTCAACAAGCAATATTTAGAAATGCTACAATAGTTAGGCTTGTTAGTATTCTGCAGTGCTCTATACTGCTACAAAAAATCATAAAGAGCTTTACACACTCAGTATAACAACGTTTCAGGTTTTTGTAAGCCACCTATTTTTCAGTTACATTTTCCTAGCTGATTACATCCTGCCTCTAGGGATCCAATCCTTTAGCTCAAGTTTTAGTCTTCAGTTATAATTTTGTCATCCCCCAGAAAGAGAAGTGCTGATTTAGGTGTTCTCAACATAAATGTACAATGAAATCTGGTGTGTGTGTGTGTGTGTGTGTGTGTGTGTGTGTGGTGGTGGGGAACTAGTCAAGTTGAGGAGGAAAAAGTAAACAGAACACGAAACTCCTTGGACCAAAGTGGGAAAGAAGGGGCCAGCAAGGTGAAAAGACAGGCCAGGGGGCCCGAGTGCTTGTACAAACTGATGAACAATGACTGGGAGCACACAGTAGGGACCGCTGGCCCAAAGACCTAAAGAGGGCAGAAGATAAAAAATTTCTACCGTCTTCAAGGACAGAAAAGCAGGGGGAAAAAGGTGGGGGGAGACTTCCCGTCTTTAACTTTCGCGCTAGATAACCACTATAATAGCCACAAATTGATTGTGTCGGATGGCTCACTTAATAACATTCTGAGAGCCTCTTCTGACACCCCTGGGCAAGACAGGTTAACAAAGCCACCTCTGCGGAAGGGACGAGCCTTGGAACTCAGTGTGTCCAAGGCTCTTTTAACCTTGTATGAAGCTGAACTGCAGAGACTTCATCAGATCCGGCTCCACAGCGGGCCTCTTTCATACAGAGGCCATGGGGAGCCCACTCCAGGTACATCTTCTCCACATACCTTTAAAGGCCCGGACCTGTTAGGGACTAACTTCATGGGGGCTACTATGCCTGTCGGGGCCGAGAGAGGCACGAACAGCCAACCTGAGAGATCCTGAGGACAGGGACTCAGTCACATGTCTCAGAGCCCCACCGTGAAGCCCAGGAATGGCCAGTGGGGAGGTGCTAAAGATGCCTTGGCTGGAGCGAACAACCTCATCCTAAGTGATTGCTGGAACCAGCTCATGCCTGAGGATACTGATTCTCACAGGCTTCTGAAAAAGGTTTGAGGGAATTTTCAGGAGATACTTTTGTACCCTGAACACTTAATGAAGGGACACTGCTTCAGACTCACGGCCCTTCCACCTCTGCCACTGGTGGAGGTCTGAACTGTCATCTTGTCTCTTTGACGTCAGATTTAAAGTTCAGTTTTAGATCAGTTTCAACCAATGGCCATCCCTCTGCCTCTGTTTACCAATTTGACCATATCCTTTCAGAGGCCACTACTATTTCCTGTACGACCTCTTGGGTTAGACAACCTGGATCCTGCAGTGTCAAAACCCTGGTGGGTTCCAAGTGACGGTTTGGGCCCAGGGTAAAGGCAGGTTACCTTGGCGTATTCAAACATGCGGAGGTCGGTGTACATGTCGAGTGCGAGTGTCTCGTGCCCACTCCTTTTGTACAGTTTGGCAGCTTCATGGAACTTCCCCTGGTAGGCAAACACATCTGCCAGAAACAGGTCATTGTTGGTCTCTCCCCGCTTCTTCCTCTCCTGGAAAAATTAGAAGCGCAGGAAATGGCCTTTGCAGCCACGGGCAGGAAGCAGCCTTTACAAAGGATAGATGTTGCTATTTCAAGTTAAGCCCCTGGGCCTTCCTACTGGAACCCACACTTGGCTCCTGGGCTGTTGTGTCTCTCACCTAGGTTTCTGGTGGGAACACTCAACGACAAAAGCAGATTTTTTCCAAACAAGTGAAGATCAAAAAAAAAAAGCCCCAAAGATGCAAACCTTTGGTTAATGACAAATTCTTCAGGGTCACTTTCCTGTATTTTCTTTCAAGACAAGAACTGGACGGTTAGGGTAACGTGTGCTGATAGCTCAGTGGTGGCTCCTAAAGCTCCCAAGAGCCTAAAATCTCTAGGTCTAGTGTGGCAGAGTTGTGATCCATGCTGATAGTGGACAAGGAGAAAGTTTAGGGTGTCTGTCTGAGAAGGAGACCAAGAAATTAGGATAACAAGTCTTACTGTGCTCCTGCTTGGAAAGAGAAGGTATGAAATGCCATGGACAAGGCATCTCCCAGGTGCCAGGTTTATACTTTCTACACATGTGGACCCTTTACTCCTCTCAATGACCCCGGGGGTAGGGAATATCACCCCAGGACTACACTGAAGGAAACTGAGATTCAAGAGAGGAAGCAGGTCGAGGTCACATAGAGCCAGCATGTGGACTCAGGTCTGTCTGGCTTCAGACGCTCTCTGCAGCCACTAATGCTGCCTTCTGAACAGGCAGGAGTCCCCAACCACACACTTGTGGGCTTGCTTACACCCGGAGCCTCAGCAGCACGAGGGGGAAGAGAAGTGGTCGGCACACTCCTTCCCTGTGTTAGGGAACATTCATTAGTCTACAGTGCAAGTATTTGTAAACACTCAATAGCACCCCATCTCTCACTCCCAGCAGTTCCCCTCAGCTTGTTTTCTAGCAAGTACATGGCAGTGGAGGAAGATGAGACACTGAATCAAACTCCTAGACAAGCTGGTGAAAGTTTTAACAGCTGGAGGCAACATGCTCCCTCACTGACAGAATCATTACAAAAACAACAAAAAAACCCCACAAACCTACACATCATTTAGGTGAATCAGCTAAATCAACTAAATCCTAATAGTAAGAAACAATTAAATTCTTGCAGTGAGACAAAAAAAAAAAAAAAAGGTCTTATTAGGCATGGAATTTAACCATACTCATGGTAGGCCACAGACAATCACCATCACCGAGAAAAGTGACTTACGCATACTCAGACCCCACACAGCCATGTGAGCAGATTGTTTCCCTCTTGTTTTAAGGATAGTAATAACATCTCACCTATCCAGAAAAAACCCTTTAAGGAAACTCAACTCTCTGGAATAATAATGAGAACCTAGAAGCAGGCATCTAAGGCCTCAGAATAGCCAAAATGGAGGCTCACTCAAATTCAGTTTACTCTTTTTTCAAGAGACCACTCTTACAAGCTTAAATGAACCAACTTCTTGGCTCATGAGGCACTTTAGCAGAGGCAGACAGTTTGAACTCAGTAAGACATGGTAAATGACAAAAGCTGGTCTCACAGTGGTCAGTTACTATGCAATGAGAAGAGTTATATCCCATGGCTTCAGATTAAGAGCCCCTAGATCCTGGCCAGTTGATTCACAAATGCAAAGTGCTGATAAGCAATCCTGGGCATGATGAATTATTGGCTCAAGACAAACCCCCTACCACACTGAGTGGCAACAGAAGAGGTGGAGGGTCCTTTTGATGGCACTGGGGTATTCAGTGAATGGGGAAAGGGAGCACCAGTGCTTCTTTAGATGGGGAGCATGGCTTAGAATAAAGACAGCATGATCTTGGGAAAAGAAAGAGAGCTGGCTTTGAATTCCACCTGAGCATTGGGCTGTGGGCCCTTAGATAGGTGATGTAGCTTTTCTGTGCCTCAGTTTACTCCTCTCTAAAACAGGGATAATAACTGTACCTTCCTCTTTAAGGTGTCATGGGGACTTAGGGTCATGTACGTGTCAATCAAGCAAGGGCAGAGAGCAGGCATTGATCAAACGGCAACTGTTCTTAGCCCTGGTTGGCTGTGCGCTCCTACAGGCCTCTCTCCTGCTCCTCTCTTTCCCCACTGTGCTTGGCCTACAGAAGGTTTTTATTATGCAGAATGGAATTGAAGGGGCAAGATATTTGGCTGATTTCTTTTTTTTTTAAAATTTATTTATTAATTAAAAAATTAAGAAACCAAATAAAACATCAACTATATAATCAGTAATTCACAATATCATCACTTAGTTACATATTCATCATTTCTTAGAACATTTGCATTAATTCAGAAAAAGCAATAAAAAGATGATAGAAAAAGAAATAAAACGAGTACAGGAAAGAAAAAAAAAAAGATTATACCTACCATACCCCTTACCCCTCACTTTCATTGATCACTAGCATTTCAAACTAAATTTATTTTAGCATTTGTTCCCCCTACTATTTATTTTTATTCCATATGTTCTACTCCTTTGTTGACAAGGTACATAAAAGGAGCATCAGACACAAGATTTTCACAATCACACAGTAACACTGTGACATTGGCTGATTTCTTCACTGCTTCCTTATGGGAATTCAAAGGTATCTCACATCCCCATAAACTTACAATAAATCTGTATGGGAGAGAAAATATGTTTACCTTTTTACAGTCAGAGGAAAGTAACCAGCTAACAGTTGCTGCAGGGTGAAAACCAGTTCCTGAGGGGCTACTTAACCCGCACAACAATCCTGCAAGGCAGGCCTTGTTATCCCATTTCATAGACTAACAAACCACAATTCAGGGAGATTAGGAACCCAGGCACATTGCCAGCTGCAAGCAGCAGGCTACACTTCCGGCTGTCTCTCACCACTCTGCATGCCCCTCCAGCCCCAGTCAGAGCAAGGTTCCCTTGGCCCAAACTCCTTGGACACTGGTGGGCTCCATCCACATGGACCTGGGGCTCTTGCCTGTTAGAAGGGTGCCCATAACCTGCAGCACCAAGTCTGTGCTTTCTGGAGAAGAGAAACACTTCAGTTCCCTTCAGTTCATCTTTACCTCAATGCTGTTGATGAGCTCTAAATATCGGAGATCTTGTACTCTGGTGAAAGCCTACAGGAAAGAAACAAAGGATGAAATCAGCTGCCTTCTAGCTTCAAAAGTGGGTGATTGGCTGGGGGTGGGAAGTCAAGCTTTAGAGAGTGAGCCAGTAAAGAGAGGGGAAAAAAAAAGCAAGCATTGATTAATCATCGTGTGTTCATGTGGGTTATGCCACCCAGCCAGGCGAGGCTTTATCCCTGGGATTAGCCCATAAAAAGAACAGCAAAAGAGCCCGGGTTGGATCAATCACTTTGGGATTAGGTAAAACAGAACTATGATACTGCATTCTGTGATGATGCCTTTCTGGAGAATCTCTATTCAAAAGAAGAAGAAAAAAAAAGCGCTGTTTGACATTTTGAGGTAGAAACATTTCAGCAGAAGTGGGTAAAATGTACCCGAGTGATAAGAGGCTGCAGGCACATCTTGGTGACTTGGCTGGAATGCAGGGGATGGCTGTGCTGACCTGACAGCCACAACAGCACAGGGTACCCAGGGTCCCCATTACAGGAACAGTGGGAGAGGAGAGGAGGAGGGGAGAGTTGAGAAGGAATAGAGATGGTTTCTGGGAAAAGGAGGGAGGTAGGGAATGAATCACTCAGTCCCTGGGAGGCAAACTCTTATGTAAATCCTAAAATTTAAGCCCATGCCTGGGACTTCAGTAAGGCCAGAGACTTTAACCCATGGGTGTGCCAGAAGTTTCTAACCAGCACCACCCCCCATCCCCCCTACCCCGCGGCACAGGGCAGACTCTATTAGCTTAGCCTCTTTTGCTGCTGATAGATTCTGCAAGGGGGTTACAGGAGCACAGCCCGTCGTGTAAGGGCAGTCTTCCTGAAGCCGGTTATCAACATTCCTATCAGGCTATCCTCTTCATATTTTCCCACCTGAAATGGGCTGACACCAGCCTAGAGGGAGCAGCAGCTCTAGGAACCTTAAGAATTTAAAATGCAGAAGATGTACCCCAGTCACGTGCAGCCTCTACTTAGCTGTATGACATCCTCCATCCTCAAAAGAATTGGGGGAGTGAGCAAGCCATTGGCTGGGAGACCATACATAACTTTATCTTTCCACTCAGTGAAACAGGCAACCCTCATGGACTGGAGATCCAGAGAGGAATATGACTTGGCCCCTGCCTCTACCCCCACCCAATTTAGGGGCTCCTAATCTAAAAGGGAAGGCAGGCTGAAAAATAGACAGTTACATTTTCCTGAGCTAAGAGCTATATATGAACTAGATCCCTTCAAGAACACAGATTTGTAATCTGAGCATGGGCAGGGGCAGGAGGCAGGACTGTGTAAGGCACTGCAGGCAGGAACCTGTCAAATGGGTGATGCTGAAGAGAATTCCTAGAAAGGGTAAAGCGGGGCATTGCATGAGCAAAGGGATGTAGGGCTAAGAATGCCCAAGTTCCACATCTTATAAAGTATCTTCTATCTAGATCTGGGGTTCCCTAAAACATGAGAGGGGAAACTGAGAATGCCTGGCAAAGTGGCAGAGAGGGAAAAGAGATAGAGCACCCTAGGCCTCTATCCTAGCTCTGTGACTTGCTAGCTGTACGTCCTGAACCTGCTTTTTCCCTGCCTTGAGGATCCCACTGTCTTCCTTGTGGAAGTGGCAAGCTAGTAGTGCACCCTCTCCAAGGTTCTTTCTAGTTCTGCTGTGCTAGGATTCTAGCATTTCCTGCCATAAGAAATCTGCTTCTGAGTTCCTTTAGCCCAGACACATTCTGCAGAGTCAGGGGTGCCCTGGTCAGAGTGGTCAGAGTCACAAGGGCCATGAATAACCTCAGCGAAGGGCAGGAAGCAGAGGGAAGGGTGGGATCAGGGAAGCCTCTGCCATTCTGTGCAGGGCAGCAGTCTGAGCACTAAGCAGCTCTCCTTTGCCATCTAGTGGAAACACTAGTCTATTGCCCAGGCAGTACCCTCCACATCTCCACATGAGCCTGAGTGACTAAAGCTGAAAAAGAAAGACCTGGGGATCTGGGATTTGATAAAATGATAGAGTTCTAGTCCATGGTCAAAATCTCACAGCTTTAATATGATTGTTTCTATTCTCAGGGAATGTCCAAGGAGCTACAGGACTGAGGGTTAAGTTAGTGGAGGCTCATTCCAGTTTAGTTCTAGTCCGTTCAGATACTTGTTGAACACCTAAAACATCAAGGGCACTGTACGAGACAACATGGATGATACTAAGATGAGGCTGAGCCTCAGTTTCTGGATTTAAGAAGACGGCAATCTAGGAGGAAGACTTTTCATTTTATTACATTGCTAAAAATGAACAAAACATACTCTAGGAATCCTTTGTTATTCTTCGGCCTGCCTGGTGTTTCTGGGTGGGACAGGGGAGGATGCTTCCTCTGTGGAAATGCTTCCTGCCTCATCTGAATTCTTAAAGCCCTTCTCCATTACCACTTCTCTGACATTTCATGGATTAAAAAATCAAAATGTAGGTCATTATTATGTAACAATAACGTTACTTGCTTTAATAATGGCTAGCATTTGTACAACCATTTCTGGTGCCTTACGGATGTTTTGTTTAAGTCTCACCACACCGTGTAAGACTGTTTTAACCTGTTTTTACCAGCCCCATTTTAGGCCTGGGAGGACGGGGCTCAGGTAGAAGTAGGCAGTTCAGGTCACACGGCTCCAATGTGGCAGAGCAGGCTCTCAACCAGGCTTGGGAGCCTCGTCTGGCTCAGTCCATTCACTTTTTATTCCTGGAGTCTGGACCCTACACGGGGTGTGCACAGCACACATACCTCTGTGCAGGCCCTCAGCTAGCTCAGCGTGGACACAGTAAGCATCCGATTACTGGGCAGCCGGAAGACAGAGGAAGAGGGGAAAGAGAAGGACAGAGGGGGGGTTGGTAACCATTCTGACCTCAAGTTCTATATGGACACCTAGAAACCCTAGCTGGGTATCTTCCTAATATGCAAAAAGGGGCCAAATATTTGCAGATACTTCTGTAGTTTTAAAAGACCAAGTCAGGAAATGGCAAGATGCATCAAATCCACGAATCATGTGTGCCTCCATGAAGGTATGTGTGACATCTATAAGCCTTAGATAGCACCATACTTAGCAGAGTGCTGACAAAAAACAGCATTGTTTGATAAATGGCCATTTGTAGTCACTTTCCTATCATATGCCAGGCTTTTAGCTAGATGCTTTACCTAAACAATGGCCAGTAAGAGGGATAGCTAGACTATATTAAATGTTCCTCCAGTGCCACACTCTACACACATGATTGTAGTGGAGTCCATAACCTTATGAGGGCAGGTGCCATCACCACCTCATTTCGCAGACAGGTGACCTGAGAAAGGCTGTTTCTGCCCAGTCACAAGACAGGTCTAATAGGCCCACTACAGTAGGCTTTTGGCTCTTCATATCTTACCTGAACCTCTTCTGACTCCTTATGGGACACTCCAAAGGCTAAGTTCTGGTTAATATTGACTAAAAGCTCACCTTCTTTGCTGTTTCAAACTCTAATCCTTCTAAAGCTTCCATGGCTAGCTCCCGCCAATCAGTGTCGGTTACACCCAAGCAGGCAATCTGGTAGGCTTCTCTGAACATCTTCCTGTCCAGGTACTGGTACATCGGAGCGGACTGCAGGATTTTATCAGGAGACAGAAGGAAGAGTGTTTTCAGAGCAATGGGAAGAGTCAAATGCATACAAAGCCTGACTCCAGATGAGTGCAAAGAATTCAAATGCCCACTGAGTAACTCACAATGATTAAACAGTACCCTGCTTGGCCTCACCCAGGCCCGTTTTCCCTGCCTTCTATTCTGCCACTCCCTTCACAGCTGAGCCAGACTTCAGGAACACAAGCTTCCTGCCCAGCCTTGCCTATGCCACCCGCTTTCCTTACTGCCAGGCCTTCCTGCAGGATGTCACCCTCACCTGGAATGCCTATCCCCTCCTTTGTAAAACACCTGTTTAGTTTTGAGGCCCTGTTAAATGTCACCTCTTCTGGGAAGTATTCTCTGACCCCTCACCCCCTACCCCAAGGAAAGGAGTCTGTGCTTCCTCTGTCCTTTATCCAGATCTCGGCTGTGTTGTAATTATGTGTTTTGTCTCTCCCACAAGGCTATGAACAATCTGAGGCAGTAGCTGGGTTTTACTTCTCTCCCTTAGCAAGACCTCAATCTGTATGTGAAAGGAATGAACATTACCATGAGGAAGAGGTCTGGAATGGCCTCATCTTAGTAGGACTCAGCCCTAGAGAGGTGAAGGAGTTCAAGGTTCTTGGATATCCAAGAAGGCGCTAGAGACAAATCCCCCATTTCCCTGGCTCTGGGAGCCAACTCTATCTTACCAGATGGGGCTGCCTCGCCAGAACTACCTGTAAATCCTTCCAAACAACTTCTCTTCCTTTGGTTTACAAAGTGCTTTGGGATCTGTCCCAACAGCCCTGTGTGGTAAATATTATTACTCTCTGATCTACAGGGTAGTAAAATGACTTGTCCGAGGACGTGTAACTGGCAAATAGAAGATGTGGGGCAGGAGACTGGGATAATCAGGTTCCAGGCTCTGTGCTCTTTCCTGCCTCTTGCCTCTTAGTGATATGTATGTGTGTGTGTATGTGCACAAGTCACAGATCAGAGCTGGGTCCAGATGCCTTTAACAATGAAAAGCCCTGCCCTTGTTTAGGCCAATGTGTTTTAAGGAAGCTGCATCTTTCCTTCTGGATTCTTGGGCAGTGGGGATCAATCAGCCTGTACCTCTGTGTTAATGATTCCCAAATGTGGAGCTATGACTGCTGTGTTCTCCATTTGAGACATTTATCTTTGAAATTTCCTGTCCCATTTTTTTAGCTTTAGAGTTAAAGGAGGTTTTTTTTTTTTTTTTCTTTTTAAGCTGGTCTATCCTCTGACAGCAAGATGTAACTATTTCTGTGTACTAATTTTTCTATCATGCCACCCCACCCCACCTTTCTTCCCTGTGGGGTGGCAGCAGAGTATGGACTGGGGATGAGTTGAGCTGAAACCCAGGTCTGGCCCAGCCACATCCTAGCTGTGTGACTTCCATTTAGATGCCCTGCCCCATTTACAGGCTACCATGGGCAAACAAGAGAGCTGCTTTGAAAATGATTAAGTGTGGGACAAAAAAGTACACAAAATCATTCCCTCCATAAATTTCTCAACACCAGCTTCTCACTATCTTCCAGACTCTCCAGATGTGTTCCCACCCTCATCGCTCCCTCTCTCTAAAACACATTCCCTGCTCCTCTCTGCCTTTCCAACCCATCAGGGGTTCAGATCAAGTTTTGCCACTGCCTAGAAGATTTCTCAAACTCCCCCATCCACAATGAGCTTTCCCTTTCTAAACTCCTTTAGTAGTTTACTTCAGTTTTGTACTGTTTACTATTTCATGACTGCACAAAATAATAATAATAAATGTTAGTTATTGGGCCAGACAACACCTGAAAGATGGGTTCAATCAACCCCATTTCACAGAAAAGAAACTAAGGCCCCAAATAGTGAAAGGACTCGCTCAAGGTCACAGCTGGTATAGGTGGGCAGAATCAGGATTCAAAGCTGGTGCTCCTTCCTCTAAGTTGTGCTTGAATGTCCCGTAAGGGTAGGACAGTCTAAGACACATCAGCACTGATCACATAACTAATGGTTAACATGCAGGCTCACTTGGAGAGGCACAACCTGAGAGTGGGAACCACTGGAAATTTAAAAACATACTAACTGAACAAATATCCTCTGAGCTATAGTTTATCTAGCTGTTTTATTCCAAACATGAAGTCACTGCCCTCCCTGAAAAACCCAACTAGGGCTTGCTGCCCTACTTGGCAGCCCTGAAAACCAGTTCTTGCACAAGATGATGTAAATTTCGAAAGGAAACCAGAAATCCCCGGAGTAGGTCTGACGCTTTCCTCCCTCCTCCCTGGGCCAAAACCACAGGATGGCTGGAGGCAAAGGCGACAGATAAATGGCCTTTGTCTTGAAGCTGTTTTTCCTAATCCCTGGCAGTCACGATCTGCTGCATCAGCAGGATGGCCTTCGTGAGCCAGGGGGAGACCTTGGCTACTCAATCCTGAGGTCCTGGCAGAGGAAGCCCCGGGTCCCCCACCCCCCACTTTGGCTCCTCTTGGCCAGCCAGAGTCAGGGAACAGCAAACGGCATTTATTTTTGAGGTCAGGATGGCAATCTTGTGAGAAAAACTTTCAATAAGCAGTCTTTTTGGCATGATTGAGGTTACTGGGGTTCTGGTGGATGTGGTGCTTGGGTGTAGATGGGAAGCAGAAGAGAAGGGCGAGGAAAGACTCCTGCTCCTATCGCCACTTCCCCCACCCAGCTCCCTTCTTATACTTCTGTATTTTTTACCTCTTCCCTCTTCCTTTTTCTCAGATCTGATTTCTACCAATATTTATTGGCTAGCTGCTCTGTGTCAGGCACTGATGGTGGATATTTTCACTGTAATTCTTACAGCAACTAGTAACAAGGATATGAACAGTTTCCACGAAGCAGTTGATTCCAGTCTGACCCTTTATAAGCAGCCAGATCATATGGCAAAGATGAGTTCTGTGGAGGGATTGTGGATGGATATAACCTGGTCAAAGGGCAATATGGAAATCTGTCTAAAAACTTTTCAAATGTACAGACTTTGAACCAGCAATTTCATTTCTAGGAATTTATAGCACAGAGCTAATTTTGGAATAGGTGCAAAGATTCAGTTGAAGATGTCTACTGCAGAACTATTTACAATAGTAAAAAAAGAAGTTGGAAACGGCATAAATGTCCAATAATAGGTGTTAGTTGATTACATTGTAGAATGGCCACATGATGGGATAAAATGCAGCCATTACAAACAATGCTGATATGACTGTGATTGTGAAAACCTTCTGCCTGCGCTTTTATCTCCGGTATGGACAGATGAGTTAAAAAAAAAAAAGAAAGAAAGAAAGAAAGAAATAATAGGGAGAACAAAGATTAAAATAAATTGAGTAGACTGAAATACTAGTGGTCAATGAAAGGGAGTGGGAAGGGGTATGGCATGTATGAATTGTTTCTTTTTTCTTTCTTTTGCCGGAGAGCTGCAAATGTTCAAAAAAAATGACCATGGTGATGAATACACAACTATGTGATGATATTGTGAGCCATTGATTGTAACCATGCCAGAATGTTTGTATGTTTGCTCATTGCTTATAATAAAAATACTAAAAAACAAAAACAAAAATAATGCTGGGTAAAAGACATCCAGATTAGAAAGGAAGAAGTAAAACTATCCCTATTTGCAGATGACATGATCCTATATATAGAAATTTCAGAAGAATTTACAAGTTCTCTATAAACAAAAAGTGGCAGGGTATAAGATCAATACACAAATATCGGTGGTGTTTCTACAGAGCAGCAATGAACAATCCAAGAAAGGAAATTAAAAAAAATTCCACTTACAACAGCAACTAAATAACAAAATATCTAGGAATAAATTAAACCAAAGATGTAAAAGATTCATACTGAGAAAACTACAAATCATTATTGAAAGAAATTAAAGACCAAAATAAATGGAAAGATAATCCATGCTTATGGATTGGAAGACTTAATATCATTAAAATGTAAATAATACCCAAATCCATTAACAGATTTAATACAATCCCAACCAAAATCCCAACAGCCTTCTTCGCAGAAATGGAAAAGCTAATCATCAAATTCATATGGAAAGGGAAGAGACCCTGAACAGCCAAAAACATCTTTAAAAGAGAAAAACAAAGGTCGAGGACTCACACTTGCAATTTAAAAACTTATTACAAAGCTACAATAATCAAAACAGTCTGGCACTGGCACAAGGACAGACATGTAAACCAACAGAACAGAATTGAGAACGCAGAAATAAACCTACATATCTACGGTCAAATGTGTTTTTTTATCCTTTATTAGGTAAGTTGTGAGTTTATAGGACAAGAGAATTTTGACCAGTGCCAAGTCCACTCTTCAATAAACAGTGCTAGGGAAAATGGAAATCTGCAGGCAAAAGAATGAAACTGGATTTCTACCTTACACCATATATAAAAATTAACTCAATATGGATTAATGATCTAAATAAAACAGCTAAAACTATGAAACCCTTAGAAGAAAGCATGGGGAAATATCTTCAGGACCTTGTTAGGCAATGGATTCTTAGACTTTACACCTAAAGCACAAGCAACAAAAGAAAAAATAGATAAATTTAACTTTATCCAAAATTTAAAATGTTGTGGATCAAAGGACATTCCAAGAAAGTGAAAAGATCATCAACAGAATGGGAGAAAATATTGGGAAACATATATTTGATAAGGGTTTAACATCTAGAATATATGAAGTATTCCTACAACTCAATGGCAAAAAAGACAAACCAATTAAAAAATGGACAAAGGACTTGAAGAAACATTTCTCTAAAGAAAATAAATAAATGGCCAATAAGCACATGAAAAGATGCTCAATATGATTGGTCATTAGGGAAATGCAAATCAAAACCACAATGAGATACCACTTCACATCTACTAGAATGGCTTGGATTTAAAAAACAAAACAAAAAAACAGAAGTAACAAGTGCTGGTGAGGATATAGAGAACAAGGAGCTTTAGTACATTGCTGGCGGAAATGTAAAATAGTGCAGCCACTGTAGAAAACAGACTGGTAGCTCTTCAAAAAAGCGAAACATAGACCTACCACATGATCCAGCAATCCCACTTCCAGATATCTCTCACAAAGAACTGAAAATGGACTCAAATACTTATTTGTACACCATTTTCAAAGTAGCATTATTCACAATAATCAAAAGGTAGAAGCAACCCAAGAGTCCATCAAGAGATGAATGAATAAACAAAATGTGTTATATTTATACAATGGAATATTATTCAGTTGTCAAAAGAATGAAGTTCTGATACATGCTATTGCATTGATGAAACTTGAAGATTTCATGCTAAGTGAAATAAATCAAACATAAAGGGACAGATATTGTAAGATTCTACTTATATGAAATAGCTAGAATATGCAAATTCACAGAGAGAAAACAGACTAGTGGTTACAGTGGTAGGGGAGGAAGAATGGGGAGTTACTGTGTAACGGGTTGCAGGGTTTATGCTTAGGGTGGTGATGAGGATAGCAAAACACTGCGAATGTGATTAATCTCACCGAATCTTATGTTTGGGGGTGACTGAGTTGGGAAAGTTCATGTTGTATGTATTTCCACAATCTAAAAATAAGAAAGAACTAAAGAGTAAAAAACAACTAAATGCAATACATGATCCTGGACTGGATCTAATAATGGAGGTGAAAAAGGCCCCAAAGGACAATACTGGGATATATGAAAAAAAAATGGACTATAGAATGTAAGCTTTCTATCAGTGCTAAAGTTCTTGAACTTGATAACAGTATTTAAGGTGATTACATAAATGAATATCCTTATCCTCAGGAAAAAATATTCAAGGAGTCTGATGTATACAACCTACTCTCAAATATTTAGAAAACAGAAAGACAAACAGACGGATGATAGATAAGATACAGAAAGAGACAGCTACATGGATGGATAGAAAGAATGTTCTGACAAATGTGGCAAAATGTTAAAAATTGGTGGATATGCGTTGGGAAGGGGGTGTATTTTGGAGTTCTCTGTATGGGTTTTGTATTATTTTTGCAACTATTCTGTAAGTTTGAAATTATTTCTAAATAAAAAGGTTATTTTAAAAAAGATATTTGAAGAATCTGTTTAAAAGACAATGCTGAGGGTAGGGGATGGCAGGGTGGGGGCGATTGGGAGGGAGGTGAGCGTCATCCCACTCAACGCAAGGGATCCTTGTGGTAATGAAACTGTTTGGTATCTTGACTGTAATAGTGGATACACAAAACTACACACATGATGAAATTGCATAGAACTCAATACACACACACAAGTACCTGTCAAACTGGGGAAATCTAAACAAGAAGGATGGACTATATCAGTTTCTCCATTCTGGTTGTGATATTGTCATAAATGTTTGCAAAATGTTACCACTGGGGAAAACTGGCCAAAGCATACAAAGGAGCTCTCTGTATTATTTCTTACATCTGTGTTTGGATCTACACCTACCTCAATATTTAAAAAAAGAAGCTGGAGGCAAACCCTGATCAAGATGGTGGAATAAGAGGCTTCAGAAATTTATCTTCACACAGAAGCGTTCAATAACCACCAAAAACTTGCAGAACCATCTTTTTTTAAAACTCCAGAAAAAACAAACTGAAGGACTGTAGTAACAGGGCAAGTACCAAATCAAGAAAAAAGGCTCCTTAAAAGCGACAGGATCTCTTGGCTCCTAGGATGGCCTTAACCCAACCAGCTCAGCAAAGATCCTACTTGGATCTCTGATCCCAGTTCTAGAGGGAGCAGAGTAACCCTCATGCACACACGGGGAGCATGGATGTCTGGCTCAATCTGTCTGGTGGTGGTCTGAGGGATTCATCATCGCAGAACTTGCCCTGGTATAGAAAGTGGCTCACCAAGTGCTCCTAAAGAATGCTGTCGGAGAACAGTCAAGTGGCGCTCGGAGTTAATGTGAAATGAGTGCAGCGGCTTTGTTTGGGGTAAAGGGGAAGTTCTGGTCATGGACAGTGGTGAGGGTAGCACAACACTGGGAATGTGGTTAATCCCACTAAATGGTGATGCTTAGGAGGGATTGGGATGGGAAGATTTATGTTGTATATATGTTTGCACAGTTTAAGAAAAAATAGAGAGAAACTGAAGCGACAATGACAATCTAACAAGAGGGAAAAGGTTTGAAGGGACATTATTGGGACATAAGGAAAAATTGCAATACAGAATGTAAGCTTTATATCAATGGTAAATTTTCTGAACTTGGTAACTGTACTTACGGTGGTTAGATAAGTGAATGTCTAAGTTCATAAGAATAAGTAAGTTCATAAGAAATGTACAAGGAAGTATTCTGTGTTTGAGAAGTACAAACTCTAACCTGCTCTAAAGCGTTCAGAAAATACAGACAGACAGATAGATGCGATTAATAGAATGATATGGCAACTGTGGCAAAATGTTAAAATTGGTGGATCTGATGAATGAAGCCGATCTGGACAGGATGAAGGTAGATGAGAACATAGGGTAAAGGATGGCATCACCTATATTTAAATCTTCAACTTCTGTGTGAGACCAAGGGGAGAGATGTTTATTTGGTGAAAAATTTATATTTTGGGTAGTGCATTATCTAATTTAACTTGTATGGTCAGTTTAGTTGAACACAGTTAAGTACATGGAATCTTGAATAGGGCATGAGATCTTGTTGCTTTGCACAGTTTAGTGTGATGCCCTGATATATCCCAGAGCAGTTTGGACAGTGAATAAAAAAAGTATTTGCAAAATCCCTTTGGGGGACTGGGGAGAAAGGAGGAAATATTCAACTTCCCCATTCGGAGAATTCCTGCTATTCTCACAAGCAGTGAGGACAACCTAATCAATAGGCTGAGCCCTTGATCTTGGGGTTGCCCCTATGAGACTTATTCCTGCAAAGGATAGGCTAAGCCAGCTTTAAATTATGCCTAAAAATCACCCCCAGAGAACCTCTTTTGCTGCTCAGATGTGGCCTCTCTCTCTAAGCCAACTTGGCAGGTGAACTCCTGCCCTTCCTGCTATGTGGAACATGACTCCCAGGGGTGTAAATCTCTCTGGCAACGTGGGACAGAACTCCCGGGATGAGCCAGGATCTGGCATCATGGAATTGAGAAAGCCTTCTCGACTAAAAGGGGGAAGACAGAAATGAGACAAAATAAAGTTTCAGTGGCTGAAAGATTTCAAACAGAGTCGAGAGGCTATCCTGGAGGTTATTTTCATGCATTACATTGATATCCCTTTTAAGGTTATGGTGTTGGAGTGGATGGAGGGAAGTACCTGAAGTTGTTAAGCTATGTTCCAGTAGCCTTGATTCTTGAACATGACTGTAAAATGATACAATTACAATGTGACTGTGTGATCGTGAAAACCTTGTGTCTGATGCTCCTTTTATCCAAGGCATGGACAAATGAGTAAAAAAATATGGATAAAAAATAACTAAATAATAGAGGGAATATGGGGCAAAGTAAATCGGGTAGATTGAAATACTAATGGTCAATGAGAGGGAGAGGTAAAGGGATGGGATGTATGAGTTTTTTTTTTCTATTTATTTCTTTTTCTGGAGTGATGCAAATATTCTAAAAATGATCATGGTGATGAATGCACAACTATATGATATATTATGAGGCACTGATTGTATACCACGTATGGACTGTATGAGTGTGAAGATTTGTCAATAAAAATATATTTTTTTAAATTGGTGGATCTGGGTTACTGGGGGTATAGCGGCATGCTAGAGTGCTCTGTATGGTATCTGTGTTATTTTTACAACTGTCCTGTAAGTTTTAAATTATTTCAAAATGCTAAGAAGTACATTTATTGACATGGAAACATGTTTCCAGCAGATTGCTGACTGAAAAAGCTTGATTTCTAGTTTTTATGCAATAATTCATCTAAAAAAGTAAGTAAATGTTAGGTTAAATAAGAAAATGGTGCTGAAGGAAGGTGATTAATGTCTCTCTTGTTTATTGTTGACATTCAGGAAAGTAAGTTCAGTAAATCTGTAGTTTTCATCCATAGGCTGCAATACTTATATAGATTAATATCACAAAACAATATTTAATTTCATCTTGTTAAAATTGTTTATATAAAATTATGCACTCATAATTTTACACTCTGCATATATTACATATATCCATAGAAAAAGTCTGGATGGATATATTCCAAGATATGTAAGAATTATTCTCTTCTGAGGATGGGGTTCTAAGGTTACCATTTCTCTCTCCCAGGTGCTTATCTCTGTTTTGTGATGGTTTACAGTGGGCCTGACACACGGCCTGGGCTGTCAATCTGTGCTCTCCTGTCTGTGTTCCTGACCTCCTCCAGTCCTTGGCTCTGCACTCCAGCCCTGCAGTTCTGTTCTCGCCTTCTCCTAGGTCGGGGGACTTGGGTAGAGAGTCTCAGCCTCCCTCTTGGCTCACAAACCTCAGCCCTCACACCCCACCTAACAGTCCCTCTCTCTCTCACACACACATACCCGATGCCTCACACATTCACAAACACAGCCCACATACCACACACCCAGAGACCACACCACAGACACATGGACACACACACAGTCCACATACCACATCCACTGTGGGAACCCAGGGCCTGAGCGTTTCCCTAAAACCATGTGAAGCCAGAAACACGAGGCATCCTGCACGACCAAGGGCAAAGGGTTACTGTTTAAGAGGCCTCTGTAAGGAGGAAAGAATGTACAGATAGCCGATGTGTCCAACAAACCAACCCCTGCTGCATAGGATGTTAATCCATGCCCTGCATGTTCCCAGAAACCCTGACACATTACCATGCTCACTGTTATTTACAAAGCTCTCATACTCACTGGAATGTCATCGTCTTGGGCCCCTATAACTGGCTCTGCTGATTCTTGCCTAACTATAATAGAGTGCTGACTTCCACACTCCAGACCACTGCTTCTGGAACTGTTTGATTTCTCCTGCACATAAGTCCCCTCATAAAATTCATGTCTCAGTCAATGACTGGCGTTTTCTTTGGTCTTTCAGCTAGAACAGACTCCCAAGGGCCAGGACGCCCACAGACCATACTACAGATACTATAGACACACAGACATACACAGCCTACCCTACATATTCTTTCTCTCACTCACACACAACCACAGACACACACGTCCACATACACATACAATCATATACCATAGCCACAGACCACATTATGACACACGGACATACACACACAGTCCACACACCACACACACAGATCACTCTATGGACACATGGACACACAGGGCCCACACAACAGACACACACACACAGCCACCCCAAATATTCTTTCTCTCACTTACACCCAACCACATACCACCCCACAGACACACAGACACACCTACAAACACATCCCACCTCACACATTCACACACCACATTACAGATACAAAGATACACGCTCCCAAGCCCACACATTCACACACACTTTTCTCTCACACCCACAACTACACACATGCTTGTGTGTATATGTTGCCAAACTCCTAGCTCTCCGGCTCGTTCCACTCTGCACCATGCCTGGTTCCAATAAAACATACTCTGTCTACACATGACCTTCTGGCATCCTTACTAAGAAAAGAGGATCAGAGAAAAATGGAGGCTAAGCGAGGCTGAACTATTTGTCTAAAGATACACATGTGGCATTGATGGAAAGAGAGCTCCAGATTCCAAGTTCAGAGGGTCCTCCCCATTCTCACAGCTGTGCTCTTCTCTCTTCCCTCCCACATCCACACTGCCCCTTTCCTGAAACACCAGTGAGGACCCGCTTTCCTAGTCTCCTCTGCCCTGCTGCCAGTCGAGAGCTGACCGGCACCCAGTTACCTGTGGCACCTCCACGGCGGACATGGAGAAGACATGGAGGCAGAAGATCTTGGAGCCGTTGTAGCCAACCACGAAGCCCTGCAGCTTCTGCTGGTGTACAGGGAAGGTGCTGGCTTTGATGTTGAGGTAGCCTCCTCCCGAGAAGCAGAGCATGTCCTCACACTGGGTGTTCCAGGCCACACTGTTGGCATTTGGTTCCTAAGGGATAAAGAGGGTGAGGATCCTGTGGAAGCCACCCTGGCTTTGGCACCTTTTCCACGTCATTCAAGTACTCTCTTTAAAGACTGACTGTCTGATTTGAACAGTGAATAAAGAAGTATTTGCAAAATCCCTTCGGAGGAATGGGGAGAAAGGGGGAAAAATTCAATTTCCCCATTTGGAGAATGTCTGACATTCTCACAAGGAGTGAGGAATTGAGGGCTTAGCCCTCAATCTTGCGGTGTGCCCCTGTGAACCTTATCCCTGCAAAGGATAGGCTAAGCTGACTTAAAACTAGGCCTAAAAAGTCCCCTTGGGGGAATGGCGAGAAAGGGGGAAAATTCAACTTCCCCATGTGGAGAATTCCTGATATTCTCACAAGCAGTAGGGACAACCAAATCAATAGACCAAGCCTTCAATCTTGGGATTTGTTCATATGAAACGTATCCCCACAAAGTATAGACTAAGCCTACTGAAAATTAGGCCTAAGAGTCACCCCCAGAGAACCTCTTTTGTTGCTCAGATGTGGCCTATCTCTCTTTCAGTCAACACAGCAAGCAAACTCATGGCCCTCACCATCTCTATGTGGGATGTGACACCCAGGGGTGTAAACCTCCCTGGCAACTTGGGACAGATATCATACAATGAACTGGAACTCAGCATTAAGGGATGAGAAAATCTTCTCGACTGAAAAGGGGAAGAAAGAAATGAGACAAAATAAAGTGTCAGTGGCTGAGAGATTTCAAACAGAGTTAAGAGGTTATCCTGGAGGTTATTCTTACACATTATACAGATACCCCCTTTTTAGTTTAAGGTGTATTAGGCTAAAGGGAAGTGCCTGAAACTGTAGTGCTGTGTTCTAGTAGCCATGTTTCTTGAAAATGATTATCTAATGATATAGCTTTTGCAATGCGACTGTGTGATTGTGAAAACCTTGTGTCTGATGTTCCTCTTATTATGCTATGGACAGATGAGTAAAACATATGGATTAAAAATGAATAAATAACAGGGGGAACAAATGTTAAATTTAGTAGATTGAAATGCTAGTGATCAATGAAAGGGAGGGGTAAGGGGTATGGTATGTATGAATTTTTTTCTTTTTTCTTTTTATTTCTTCTTCTGAATTGATGCAAATATTCTAAGAAATGATCATGATGATGAATATACAACTATGTGATGATATTGTGAGTTATTGAGTATATATCAAGAATGGAATGATAATATGGTAAGAATGTTTGTTTTTGTATGTAATGCTTAAAAATTAAATTAAATAAATAAATAAATTGAAAAAAAAGAATGCATGTGCTTCTACATTGTTTTATCAATAAAAATTAAAAAAAAAAATTAGGCCTAGAAGTCACCCCCAGAGAACCTCTTTTGTTGCTCATATGTGGCCTCTCTCTCTCTCAGCCAACATAGCTGATGAACCCCTTGTGGATCATGACTCCCAGGGGTGTAAACCTCCCTGGCAATGTGGGACAGAAATCCTAGGATGAGCTGGGACTCAGCATGAAGGGTTTGAGAAAACCCTCTTGAGCAAAAGGGGAAAGAGAAAGATGAGACAAAATAAAGTCTCAGTGGCTGAGAGATTTCAAACAAAGTCGTGAGGTTATCCTGGAGGTTATTCTTATGCATTATATAGTATTCCCTTTTTAGTTTATGGTGTATTAGAGTGGCTAGAGGGAAGTACCTGAAACTGTAGAGCTGTGTTCCAGTAGCCATGTTTCTTGAAGATCATTGTATGATATGGCTTTTGCAATGTGACTGTGTAATTGTGAAAACCTTGTGTGTGATGCTCCTTTTATCTATAGTATGGACAGATGAGTAAAAAATATGGATAAGAAATAAACAAATAATAGGGAGAACAAAGGTCAAAATAAATTGAGTAGATTGAAATACTAGTGGTCAACAAGAGGGAGGGGTAAGTGGGATGGCACGTATGAGTTTTTTCTTTTTTCTTTCTTTTGCTGGAGACATGCAAATGTTCAAAAAAAATGATCATGGTGGTGAATACACAACTATGTGATGATCTTGTGGGCCACTGATTGTAACCATGTCAAGAATATTTGTATGTCAATAATGTTTGTATGCTTGTTTGTTGTTTACAATAAAAAAAAAGACTGACTCTCACCAGATTGCTAACAGTGGGAGAGAGGGAAAGGAAGGAGAGGGGGCATCAGAAAGAAATGGAAAGTGACATAGTGACAGGCACCTGTGTACATTTCTGTACCGTGTAAACTTTGGAATTAGCATGCATTACTTTTGAAAAACAGTTTATCTCCACAAATTTATCACTATATAGTAAGTGGAAAAAATCAGCAAAGTAGGATTCCACTTTTGTTAAAGAAAAAAAGACGGTTATATTAAAGGAGTATATTCCAAAGGAGTAATTGATTTGCTCCTGGATGGGTGGGATTATGAGTGCTTTTTATTTGCATTGTTTTTTGTTGGCTTGAATATTTCTGTCATGAACATTTCTTTTTTTGTATGCTGTATGGTAGGGGTCACATTTCATTCTTTTTCCATGTGACTATCCCATTATTGCTGCATCATTTGTTGAAAATTTTTTGGGGGTCGGGGGTGGGGAGTTCATGGGCTAGGAATTGAACCCTGGTCTCCCGCATGGCAGGCGAGAATTCTACCTTGCACCCCCTATTTTTTTAAATGAGAAAAAAAAACGAGTTATTTTTAAAATTAGAAAGTAATATACTGTCTCTGTATTTACAATTCACACATTATAAAAATACAGTCACTCTGAGAGGCACCCACCCCGTCACAGCCACCTCCTCTAAGTTTTCTGTGCTGTAGCCCCAGGGACCAGCAGACACTCATACCTTTCTGTTTTGTTGATGCTTTTACAGTGAGCATGGGTTACTTGTATAATGAGAAAAAAAAAACGTATAGCTGTTTTCATTTGTGGGGGGCAGGGACAGTGAGAAGGAAGAAAAAGCCAATAAGCCAAAGGATAACTCAGATGGTCTATGTCTCCTGGCAGCGTCTGAGAATTGCATCCCTATCCTGCAACTCAACTATCTGTGGGGTCTCCACTCTGCAAATGGTTCTAGGCGCACACACAGATTCACAGCCAGGGGCGCTCTAGGTAAGAGAGGGGCCAAGGCTGGGGAGAATCCATCACTCAGATGCTGAGTTGAAGCACTATGGTATCTCATTTAGTCCTGTAGCAATTCTGTAGAAAAGGCTATTGTTAGTGTTATTTTTCAGATAAAGAAATTGAGGCCCAGAGAGGTTTACTAACTTGCTTAAGGTCACACAGTCAGCAAGTGATGAAAGCAGGACTCAAGCCCAGGTCTATGTCAAGGCCAAGTCTATTCTCTTTCCCCTAAAGCACCTTGCTTCCTCCCAGTGACATAAATGAGTTCATATAGTTAGGAGTCACCTCTGGGCTAGTGGTGCTAGCTAATCCTTTCCAAATGACTGAGGGCTCTCTACCCCAGGCACTCCTCTACCCTTCTGCTTCTGCTGCAGAGGACAAGGACAAGCCCTGATAAGGGTCCTAAACCTGCCCATAACATTTGGAAACCTTGCAGTGGTGAGGAAAAGACAATCAGGAGGGGTTCCAGCTCTGGGAGGAACTTGCGGCAGGTAAACCAGCCCTGAGCAGTTACAAAGCCCTGTAGAGGAGAGAGCTGCCCTGTACCCAGCAGAAAGGCTCCCAGAGCCTTTAGGCATTCTTCTCTGGTGACACACTTCCTCCAGCTACAGGCCCAGCCCAGATGTTTAAACAACACCTAGCCCCAAAAAGTTTAAAATATTTCACATTCTGTTGACCCTTACAACATCTTTGTGAAATAAACAGAAAGGAGGATTTTCCCTCATCTTTCCCCTTCTTTCAGATGACAAAACTTATCCTGTTTCCTTACTGTACTTAGGTCACTCTAGATAAGCATGGGCCCCAGTTGGTAAGAAGCAGACTTCTTAAACTGAATAATTACTATCATGTTAACTCATTTTCTAAGAATTTATAACGTACCTCACTTGGGTTAGCTCATTTATTACCTACAGTAACCATGGAAGAAAAGTGTAACTTGCTCATTTTACCAGTGATCAAACCAAAGTTCAAAAAGGTTCCCTAGGTCCTGTGGTGAATGGACATCCTGCCCATCCTACTTACTAGCACGCTGCAGGTTCTCAGCAGGTACTGATTCATCCCCTGCACCCTTCTGCCTCTCCTAGAGATTGCCTGTGAGCAGAGCCTGACAATCTGTTTCAGTGACTGGAAAGCAAGGGGAAGGTATCACACAGAGGGAGCAGGTCCTCTAGCACTCTCTTGGACTTCACCTGAAAAAGCAGCTCCTTGGTGTGAATGTCATACACCAGGCACGTGTCATTTTCATCCACCACGGCCAGCTTATTGCGGGAGGCGCTCATGTCCAAGCACCGCACAGCTGTGGCCTGCTTGAGCAGAGTGATGGCAAAGAGATTGTCCACGAAGATCTTCAGTATCTGGTAAATTTCAGAGGAAAAAAAAAAAGTGTGTGAATCACCATAGCAACAAGACCCTGGCATACCACCAGGCTATTGGAATTTCATGTGTTCTACCAGAACTCCTACTAACTTCCCCAGAAGCTCCAGGTGGAGAAAAAGACTCATCAGAAATAAAAAAGGGGTGCCTTATCCTTAGTAGATCAAAACTGGGGTTCATCAGAGCTAGTTGAAATGATGACAGGCTCCAAGGCACACCAATCTCACTTTAATGTCTGCTCAGAGAGGGAATTTGTTAATGATATTACTGAAACTGCAGGGCTAGGAGACCTCAACTACCAGGGATCTGTGACATAAACTAACAGAGGAAGAGTCTGCTGAAACACTGATAGGACATCTGGTATATACACAGGAAAATAAAAATAAAAATAATGACAACTACGTTTTCTGGCTGTTTTGACAGCCCTATGAAACATGGTATTGTCCTCATTTGTAAAACCTGAGCGTTGGAAAGGTGAAGCAGACTTCCCAGGGTCACACAACCAGGGAGTAGCTAAGCCAGGACATAAAATGAACCCAGGTCAACCTGACCCCAGAGCCCATGCTCTCAGCTATCACACTGGAAGCAACAGCTTACTGCAAGAAGCAGACCCTTCCCTCCCTGTTGCTACTCCCTGTGTTGCTACTCTGTAGTTCCCACTGACAGCACACTCCATGATTTCCATCCGCAGGAACGACCTGACAAGCCTTAGCCACAAGCCATCTGCTAGACAGCTTGGCTCTCAAGCTAATACGGTTATATTTTCACTGTCAAATTTCCATTTAGCCCACTTTGAATTTTTTTTATTTTGAGCAAAGAACACACATACATGCGTGCAGAAATCTGTTTAATTTTGTGTAACCTAGATTTAACATCTCTTTGACAAAAGAATCCGTTTTTCTTATAACATTTAGTATTGTCCTGAAGACCAAGCATTCTCCGGGATACATGCCAGGACATGTGGCCTTTATCCACTCATTTCCCTGATAGGGATCTGAACTACTTAATTGTCTCTGTCTCCCTCTCTAGCCAGCCACTGAGGCTGAATCTCTAACAAATGGTCCCACCTCCTGGATGATCTTAAGCCCACTTGCCCACTCTGCCTAATGCAGCACAGAGGCCTCAGTGCCAGCTCTGCCAGAATATGGGCATGCTCTGAATCTGAGAACCACAGCAACCCTGGCCTGCAGCTGTCTTCATCAAATAAACTCTGCATGGCCTCCAATGTGCCCATGGAGGGGAGAAGCTCGTTCCTGCCCCAGGAGCCCATTGCAGGGTCCTAACTAGTCCGGTAGCCTGCATATGCATCAGGTAACCAGCCTGATGGCTGACGCAAAGGAGCACTCACCTGCCCATTCTTCAGGCCTACTAACAGACCTTCCCTTCCAGGAGGGCCACCAATCACCTTGATGTAACGAATGAGAGACTCCATCTGCCACTCTCGCTCCTTCACACCACTAAAGGACAGGCACTGCAGCCTTTTCTCCTGGAAAACAAACAAGACTGGCATGGCCATCCAATGGAATAAATATTCCCAGCCTTCCTGAGGAGGTCTTCTTGTAACTAAAAGATGAAAAACATGGACACTGCCCACACTCTGACCCCACCCTGACCCTGTGATTGACACCATTCATCCACTGTGGACACTTTTCCCATTGAGCCCAAACTGATCCTCAAACTTCCAACACGACCTCCAGGCAGCCACAGCCTGAGGGGGCACCCAAAAGTGTACCTATTTACCTCCCCTATCCTGTAACCTGTGGCACCTCTGAACTGCTTAAATTTCCAAATTTTAGAGAGATTTTAATAGTATTTTACATGACGTAGATTCCCAAAGGATTTCTTCCATTTCATCACTTTCAATGGCCTAGGTAAAACCAAATCCACCTCTACTTCCAAGAAAGATACTGGTCTTTCTCTCAAAGTCTTTCTAAACTTCTCCTGGCATGAATCTAGACATTTTCTAGGAAGCAAATTCTAAGTTGAGAAAATTTTTTCTGTGAAAAAACTCCCTTAGAAAATAAAACTTTACTATTTTTCCTTTTTTAAAAAACTTTTTACTTTTGAAATAATTTCAAATTTGCAGGACAGTTACAAAAATCTGTCTGTCTAGTTATTAATCCATTTTCTAAGCACTTGAGTATAGGTTGTATATATCATGTTCCTTAAACACCTAATACTGCCATGTACATTCTAAGAACAAGGATAGTCACTTATGTAAGGGCAATTATTAAGTTCAAGAAACCTTGAAATTTAACATTGATATAGAGCATTCAGTCTATATTCTAATTATTCATACGTCCCAATGATATTTCTTGGAACCTTTTCTCCTTTCTAGAACCCAGAGATGAAGGCAGCTTCGGTCTATTGTCTAGTGCCTTTTCCTTTATAACTTCCAGAACTCTCATTAGCATCTCTTATAGGGCCAGTTTAATGGTGACAAACTCTCTCGGCTTTTGTTTATCTGGGAATGTCTTAACTCCTCCCTCATTTTTGAAAGACAGTTTTGCTGGATATAGAACTCTTGGTTGGCATTTTGTTTTGTTTTGTTTTTTGCTGTAAGCACTTTAAAAAATACATCACACTGCCTTCTAACCTCCATGGTTTACAATGAGAAACTGGCACTCAATCTTACTGAGGCTCCCTTGTATATCACATGTTGCTTCTCTCTTGAGGCTTTCAGAATTCTCTCCTTATCTTTGATATTTAACAGTTTGACTATAATATGCTACAGCACAAATCTATTATTTGGGATAATCCTGTTTGGAGTTTTTTGAGTTCTTAGATGTGTATATTCATGTCTTTTATTAAATTTGGAAAGTTTACAGTCATTTTTAAAACATTTTTATTTTTTATTGAAAAATAACATATATACAAAAAAGCAATAAATTTCAAAGCACTTTGCAACAGTTAGTTATAAACTGTTTATAATGTTAGTTTATAAATGTTAGTTATAAACACATTTTGGAGTTTGGTATGGATTACAGACCCACAATTTTAGGTTTTTCCTTCTGGTTCTTCCAAGACACTGGAGACTGAAAGAAATATCAATATAATGATTCAGCAGGCATTTGTTAAATCCCATCTTCTCTGTTATAACTCCAATTTTTCCTTTGATCTTTTTCCCAATTTTTGGTGGTATTTGGGCTATGCCCATTCTAACTTTATTATGTTGGGAAGGTCTGTCGATAATATGGGATGGGGGATAGAACTAGTCGATGTTCTGGAGAGGCTGGCCCCTCTAGATATCAGGACTTATTTGGCCTAGGAACCCATCTGGAGGTTGTAGGTATCTGGGAAGTAATCTTATTGTGTGAAAATTTTGTAGAATTTCAGATAAAGCCCTAGGTGTTCTTTAGGGCTAGCTGGAATGGTTTTAGTTGGGGTGTGGCAAGGCATGATAAATAGCAATATCTAACTGAAGCTTGGGTAAGAGTAGCCTCCACAATAGCCTCTCAATTCTATCTGAACTCTCTCAGTCACTGTGTGCTGGTTTGAAAGGATGTATGTCCCCTAGAAAAGCCATGTTTAATCCTAATTCCATTTTGTAAAGGCAGCCGTTTCTTCTAATCCTTATTCAGCATTGTATGTTCAAAATTGTAATTAGATCATCTCCTTGGAGATATGATGTAATCGAGAGTGGTTGTTAAACTGGATTAGGTGACAACATGTCTCCACCCATTCAGGTGGGTCTTGATTAGTTTCTGAAGTCCTATAAAAGAGGAAACATTTTGGAGAATGAGAGATTCAGAGACAGCAGAGCAGAATGACATAGCCATGAGTAGCAGAGTCCACCAATCAGCGACCTTTGGAGATGAAGAAGGAAAATGTTTCCTGGGGAGCTTCATGAAACAGGAATCCAGGAGGAGAAGCTAGCAGATGATGCTGTGTTCACCATGTGCCCTTCCAGATAAGAGAGAAACTTTGACTGTGTTCGCCATGTGCCCTTCCACTTGAGAGAGAAAACCCGAACTTCATCAGTCTTCTTGAACCAAGGTATCTTTCCCTGGATGCCTTTGATTGGACATTTCTATAGACTTGTTTTAATTGGGTCATTTTTTCGGCCTTAGAACTGTAAACTAGCAATTTATTAAATTCCCCTTTTTAAAAGCCATTCTGTTTCTGGTATATTGCATTCTGGCAGCTAGCAAACTAGAACACACTGATACCATATTTGTTACGATTCTTTTCCCCCTTTCGGTCAGGAAGGCATTGTCGATCTCATGGTGCCAGGGCCAGGCTCATCACTGGGATCAGCCATTATTTATTTATTATTTATTTTTGCCATGGGCAGGCACCGGGAATCAAATCCGGGTCTCCAGCATGGCAGGCGAGAACTCTGCCACTGAGCTACCGTGGCCTGCCTCTGCCACCATTTTTTAACATTCTCTTTACTCTGTTCTTTCTTCTCTTTCTGGGATTTCCACAATACATACATTGGAATGCTTGATGGTGTCCCACAGGTTGCTCAGGGTCTGCTCATTTTTCTTCATTCTTTCTGCTCCTCAGCCTGGATGATTTCAATTGTCTCAAGTTCACGGATTCTTTCTTCTGCCAGATCCAATCTGCCACTAAACCCCTCTAGGGTATTTTACATTTCTTGTGGTCTTCTGCTCTGTTTGATTCATTTTCATAATTTCCATCTCTCTTGATATTCTCTTCATGCTCACCTATAGTTTTGATTTTTTTAGTTCTTTTCCCATGTTTTTCCTTAGCCCTTTGGGCATATTGAGGACCATTTTTAAAAAGTCTCTGCCTGGAATTGCCCTCCTCATGGTTGATCTCTCAAGTTTTAATCTTCTCCTTTGCCTAAGCATTCTCTTCCTGTTTCTTTGTATGTTTTGTAAACTTTTGTTGAAACCTGGATATTTTGATATTTTAATGTTTTATTACTGAAGTTAAGACTCTGAGGTAACTGTTCCTTAAGCTTGTATTCACCTAGTGTTATGACAGAACCTTCCTCAAATGCTAGGAGATAACAAAGCAAAGAAAAAAAAAGCCCAAGAAGTTAAATAAGAAAAAAGTTACCAGTCTTTGTAGATTGACCTGTGCAAGTGTTCTCCTTTAAGACTTATCCATATGATGAGTTTAGAGAATAGTTCCAAATCAAAGCATCAGGGCCTCTCTGATCCTTTCTGAACGGGCATCTTGTCTTGGGCATGTGTGGCCCTTGGAATTCCTAATGCCCCTCTTCCCTAGAAAACAGTATCCTCTGTCCCAGCCACTACACTGTATGTCCTATAGCAATCCTTTGCCACAGGAGGCTGGACCTGATTCCTCTCCCACAGCCTTCTGAGGAGAGTTCTGTGAACTGTCTTCTACACACTGAGCAAATTCTGCAACAATGACTCCCTTAGGCGACCAACAGACAGACTGGGCCAGATATAGATGCTCATAGTATATGCATGAAGGTTACTCTGCTTGCTCTGAAACTGGGACCACGGATCTAAACTGGAAGCATCGGCCAGCTCCATGTCAATCCAGTGAGGGATGGGAGGGCAGCCAACCAGGGCAACAGGCTACTACCACTTTTTTAAAAAATATTTTTATTGACAAATCTTCACACACAGAAATTCCATACCTGTACAATCAATGGCTCATAATATCATCACATAGTTGTGTATTTGTCACCATGATCATTTTTTAGAACATTTGCATCACTCCAGAAAAATAAAGAGAAAAAAGAAAAAACCCATACATACCATACCCCTTACCCCTTCCTTTCATTGATCACTAGTATTTCTATCTACCCAACTTACTTTACTTCTTATCCCCCCTATTATTTACTTATTTTTTATCCATATTTTTTTACTCATCTGTCCATACCCTGGATAAAAGAAGCATTAGACATAAGGTTTTCAAAATCACACAGTCACATTGTAAAACTTATATTTTTATACAATTGTCTTCAAGAATCAAGGCTACTAGAACACAGCTCAACAGTTTCAGGTACTTCCCTCCAACCACTCCATCATACCATAAACTGAAAAGGGATGTCTATATAATGTGTAAGAATAATCTCCAGGATAACCTCTTGACTCTGTTTGAAATCTCTCAGCTACAGAAACTTTATCTTGTCTCATTTTTCCCTTCCATTTTTTGGTCAAGAAGGCATTCTCAATCCCTTGATGCCAAGTCCTGGCTCATCCTGGGAGTTTTGTCTCACATTGCTGGAGAGATTTAAAACCCTGGGAGTCATGCCCCATGTAGGGGGTAGAGCAGTAAGTTCACCCACTGTTCTAGTTTGCTAGCTGCCAAAATGCAATATACCAGAAATGGAATGACTTTTAAAAAGGGGAATTTAATCAGTTGCTAGTTTACAGTTCTAAGGCCAAGAAAATGTCCCAATTAAAACAAGACTACAGAAATGTCTAATCTAAGGCATCCAGGGAAAGATACCTTGGTTCAAGAAGGCTGATGAAGTTCAGGGTTTCTCTCTCAAGTGGAAGGGCACATGGTGAATATGGTCAGGGTTCCTCTCTTATCTGGAAGGGCATGTGGCAAACACGGTGTCATCTGCTAGCTCTGCTAGCTTTCTCTCCTGGCTTCCTGTTTCATGAAGCTCCCCGGGAAGCATTTTCCTTCTCATCTCCAAAGGTTGCTGGCTGGTGGACTCTGCTACTCGTAGCTATGTCATTCTGCTCTGCTCTCTCTGTATCTCTTTCATTCTCCAAAATGTTTCCTCTTTTATAGGACTCCAGAAACTAATCAAGACCCACCCAAATGGGTGGAGACACATTTCCCCCAATTCAGCTTAACAACCACTCTTGATTGGGTTACATCTCCAGGGAGATGATCTAATTACAGATTCAAACATACAGTATCGAATAGGGATTATTCTTCCTTTACAAAATGGGATTTAGATTAAACATGGCTTTTCTAGGGGACATACATCCTTTCAAACTAGCATACCTGCTGGGCTGGCTTAGAGAGAGAGGCCACATCTAAGCAACAGAAGAGGTTTTCTGGGAGTGACTCTTAGGTATAATTTTAATTATGCTTAGCATACCCTTTCAGAAATAAGTTTCACAGGGATGAACCAACCCCAAAACCGAGGGTTCAGCCTATTGATTTGGTTAGCCCCACTGCTTGCAAGAATATCAGAAATTCTCCAAATGGGGAAGATGAATATTTCCTCCTTTCTCCCAGTTCTCCCAAGGGGATTTTGCAAGTTCTTCTTTATTCACTGCCCAAATTACTCTGGGATATATCGGGCCATCACACTAATCTGTAAAAATCAACAAGATCTCATGCCGTATTCAAGATTCCATATACTTCTGGTGTTCAACTAAACTGACCATACAAGTTAAATTAGACTAGCACTTTTAAAGAGGACTTTTCTTGACTTGGAGCTTGCCCTGTTATTGTGGTCTTTAACTTTTTTCTGAAGCTCTGTAAAAGATGTTTCTGCCAATTCTTGTTGGTTGTTAAAAGCTTCTGTGTGGGGACACAGTCCTGAAACAGCTCATTCCACCATCTTGACTGGGTGGGACCTTAGGACCCCTTAATGATTTTTAAGCTCATGATATCATAAATTTTTAGGTATAAGTATTTATCTTAAAAAAACTTATCGTCATTTTCTGGGAAACCAATTTATGTTTTAAATTATTAAAATATTTCTAATACCAGCAAAACAAAATGTCCTGCAATACTAAAAAAAAAAAAAAAAGTCCTGTTTATGTTCTATGATTTTCTAGTAAATTCTGATTCATTTAGATGTCAGCCAAATGAAAACAATCAGTTCACTGAGTTCAGAGCAAAGGAAATTGTTTTTAGTGACCAATTCTTAAATCATGAGTTTGATGCCTTGTCCTCGAGGGAAGCATGAAGCTAACTCAGTTGGACCCTCCGACGCACAACCACCAACCTGGCAGAGGATGATGTGATCTGCACACACCACTAGGAGGTTGCATTCAAACTTCCTGATAATCTTCTCCTTTACCCGGTAATGCATATCTGATGAGTCATCTGAATATAACTCATAGATGAGGATTTTCTCTGGCAGTTGGATAGCTAATCGATTTTTGTAGATGGCAATTTTCTTGACGAGCTCTTTACATTTAATCCGAACTGTCAAAGACAAAAAAAGAAAAAAAATTCAGCTCTGGCAAGAGGTTGTTAAGTAAGGTAAAAGGCAGAGAAATTAAAAGGCATCATTTACTTAATGCTATTGGCAATTAAAGTCAGACACCTGCATCAAAAAATCTTTAGAGAGTATCTAATCTGTACAATCAACTCTGCCAAGCACTAGGGTTCAACGCCATATACAATATAATCTTTGTGGTCCAAAGCTTATAGCTGTGTACAGGAAATAAAATTCCCAGCGCTACCATCACTTGATGAATAGAAATCTAGACTGTTCTACACAGCATTAATAGCTCCTGATGAACTGACAGCTGCCTCAGTTATTGGCCACTCCCTGGCCCCAGCCTTGACAATAGGGAACTGCATGTGGCTTCTGGTATATGCTAAGTTCTTATACTCTCACTACAGGCCAGGTGGAGAAAATGACCCCAGAAGGGACACTGGGGAGCTGCCCAAGTGGCTATCTGTCCTCACTCTCCCCAATCACATGTAGGATCTTTAAACAGAGGAGCTTCTCCATGAGAACCAAAGGTTGCCCTCTGAATCTGCAGGACAGCCCTCCAGCTGGGTCTGTATGTCCTGGCACTTGGCAGCATGCTGTGGCCAGCACATCTGGATACAGACACACTTGAAATAGGTGGATTTTAGCCTACTTAATCAGCACAACTATGTGGGTAGACAGAGGAGGAGGCTGAAATTGGGCTTGGACTGATTGCACTGGGGCTGGAATCTTGATCTTCTGACCAGAGCGCATGCTCACCCACTGCCCTTACCTGTCTCTGGGGGCAGGATTTGCCAGGAGGCAGGTGGAAACTGACATGAGTGAGGAGCATCCTAGATGTGGCTCTAATCTGAGCAGAGAGAGGTCCATGAGGACCTGTGCAGATCCACCCCCCGGCTCGGGTTTGTTACAAGTCAAGCTCCTGGAATCAGGGAGTCAAGGAATCCCTTGGAATTATTTTCAAAATTTTGTGAGTCTGTTAAGCAAACTCACTGCCCTCCGCCTCTCTATGTGGGACATGACTCCCAGGGGTGTAAACTTTCCTGGCAACGTGAGACAGGAATCCTAGAACGAGCTGGGACTCAGCATCAAGGGATTGAGAAAACCTTCTTGAATGAAAGGGAGAAAAGAAATGAGACAAAATAAAGTGTCAGTGGCTGAGAGATTTCAAACACAGTTGAGAGGTTATCCTGGAGGTTATTCTTACACATTATAAAGATATCACCTTTTCAGTTAAGGTGTATCGGAGAGGTTGGAGGGAAGTGCCTGAAACTGTAGAGCTGTGTTCCAGTAGCCATGTTTCTTGAAGATGATTGTATAATGATAAAGCTTTCGCAATGTGACTGTGTGATTGTGAAAACCTTGTGTCCGATACTCCTTTTATCTACGGTATGGACAGATGAGTAAAACATATGGGTTAAAAATAAATAAATAATAGGGGGAACAAATGTTTAAATAAATTTAGTAGATTGAAATGCTAGTGATTAATGAAAGGGAGTGGTAAGGGATAACAGAAAAAAACTGGGGAAACAAAGGCTAAAATATATTGGGTAGATGGAAATACTAACAGTCAATGAGAGGGTAAGGGGTATGGTATGTATGAGTTTTTTTCCTTTTTCTTTTTGTTTCTTTATCTGAATTGATGCAAATGTTCTAAGAAATGATCATGGTGATGAAATTGTGAGTTATTGATTATATACCAAGAATGGAATGATCATACGGTAAGAATATTCGTGTTTGTATGTTGTTATGTTTAAAAAAAAATTAAAGCATAAAATTAAATTGAAAAAAAACTGTGAGTCTGTGCATTTTTTTTGAAGAGAGGGCTTACTGTTTTCAGTAGGTTCTCAAAGAGATCTACAGTCTCTCTTCCAACCCCTCTAAAAAGAGCAAAAACATGGTTTAACATGTTTTCATAAATCCAGGAAGAAACACTGCCTCTCCTTTTTACTTATTCTGTCACCAGTTCTCTCACCTTGCCTTCTTTCTAATGTCTGGTGGGCAGAAGGCCCACACCTCTTCTTACCTTTCTGCTCAGTGATCAGGTGCTGCACGATGACATCAGTCATGCTATCTCTGTAGGCATACCGGTCCTTGTAGAGCCCGTGGACTGTGCTGAAAATCAGCTGGTAGAAGGAAATAGTGCCATCCTGGCAGCCTACCACCTGGAGAGAAAGAGAGTTGTCAATTTCTGAACCTCTGTGAAGAAAGAGTCTAACTTTCCATATGTCCGGAACAAACATCCATGATCTGACTGGCTAAACATGGATGGTATTTAGTGCCTCCTCAAGCCATTGCCTAACAGAATAAACTTCTTACCACATAGTTGGAATCAGGTTTCACTTTACACGTCCACACCCAGGAGTTTTGCTCCCCAACAGTCCCAAGCTGTACTCCATCCTTGGTGAAAAGGGATACTTGCTTGTCTGATCCTCCTAGCAAAATGTACTCCCCTTTCGTAAAGTAGCTGATGCAACAGGGGTCAAAGTTCAGTGACCGATCCTTCCCAATCTGAGGAAAGAGAACACACACCAAGGGAAAAACCATTTCTGAATCCATAATAATCTCAATACAACTAAGGGCTTCCCCACTAACTTTAATGAGGGGAGCTGGGAAGATGGAGGAGAGCTGGCCAACCTTATCTCCTGTGTTACTCTATCATCAACACCTCCCTATTCTCCTCAGACCACTCTGCTTCTCCCTCTACACAGCCAAACCCTCGTCTGCTGGAGTCAGCAGTGCTCGAGGCCCCACCTACCTGCAGCAGAAGGGTCTTGAATCCTCACACAATTCAGGTGGCTCCAGAGCCAGAGACGGTCTTTCTCCAGGAAGCTACTTTCTGCACAAAGCCCTTCAATGTTTTTATTATATTTGTTTGCAAACTAAAATTTATTCAATTCAAAAGACAACCCTTTCTTCTGAAACTATGTTTATGTTTGTTTTATAACAGCTTTACTGAGATATAACCCACATAACAGAAATTCACCCATTTCAAGTGTACAATTCAATGGTATTTAGTATATTCACAGAATTGTGTAACTATCACCACAATCAATTTTAGAATATTTTCATTACCCTCAAAAAAAATCCTATAACCCATTAGCAGTCACTCATCATTCCCCCTTGACAACCACCAATCTACTTTCTGTCTATAGAGATTGGCCTATTCTGGACATGTCATGTAAATGGAATCATATAATATGTGACCTTTTGTGCCTAGCTTCTTTCACTTAGCAATATGCTTTCAAGGTTTATCCATGTATCAGTACTTCATTCCTTTTTGTGGTTAGATAATAATCCATTGTGTGCTTATTTATCCATTTGCCAGTTGATGGGCATTTGGGTAGTTTCTACCTTTTGGCTCTTGTAAATAGTGCTGCTATGAACATTCTTGTACAACTCTTTGTTTGAATACCTGTTTTCAATTCTCTTGAGTATATACCTAGCAGGAGTAGAATTGCTGGGACATATGGTAACTCGGTATTTAATCTTTTGAGAAACTGCCAGACATTGCCAAAGTGGCTATAACATTTTGTACTGGTACTAGTAGTATGTGCAGTTACAATTTCGCCATCCTAGGTGGAGTGAAGTAGTATCTCACTGTGATTTTGATATGCATTTCCCTGATAGCTGATGATGTTAAACATCTTTTCATACGTTTATTGGCCATTTGCATATCATCTTCAGAGAAATGTCTATTCAGATTATTTTCCTATTTTTTAATTTTATTTTTGTAATTATTTTAACAGTTCTTTATATATTCTAGATACAGGTCTTTTATCAAATATATCATTTACAAAAATTTTTCCCCATTCTGTAGGGTGTCTTTTCATTTTTTTGATGACGCCTTCTCAGCTTTTCATATGCAGGTCAAACTCCTGAACTCAGTCCTCAATGTCCTTCTCTCAGCCAGAATGAACTTCCTGCAACTCCCCCCATCAACATTCTTTCAGGCCTCCACGTCCTCATAGATGCTATTATCCACACCATCCCTACCCTAGAGGGAATGCCTTTTTTCTCTCCTTTTCTGCCTGTTGAACTCCAGCTCTGCCTTCAACACTTGACCCAGGTGTCATCTCCCAAAGTAATCATCCCACCAGGTCCCTGCCCAAGGCCTGACTCAGACCCACCTTCCCATGTACTCCCCTGGCCCCCTGTGCTTGCCCTTACCAGAGCTCACTGCTCTCTCGCTGCTCCCAGTCATTGGTTTAATTAAATATCTCCCTAACCAAAGCCCAAGTTCCTTACTGTCACTGAGTTCTTTGGTGCCCTCAAGAGTGGCTTCTGTGAATAAAAACACTGTTTATGATTACCCATTATTAAACTAATATTCAGTTGATTAAAGAACTAACTCTAGAAACCTGGCTCCAATTTACAAATATTTACCTATTCATAAATCTAGTAAGAGTGAACAATCAATTTTAAAGGGGTCTTTGACTAATGTTTAATTAAATCAATTGTGAACAGACTATAAAATCTCTGAAATATTCATTCTCATTTACAGCTTAGTTAATTCCCTTAAACAAATTTAAACTGCAATTATAAACTTAACATATTCAATTTTCCTTTCTAAGAATTTCAAATGCCTCACAAAGTTTGCCCTAGAATTTAAACAAAGCTAGTAAATCAAATAAGTAAACTAAAAAATATTATGAGTCATGACACGGAAAGCTTGCAGCTTCTGGTCATGGCTTTTATTGGACCAACTCTCCTGCAGGTAAGAACTATAAACTCTGGACCAAATAGAAACAACAGTCACTTGAAGCACTGGAGAGCAAGCAAAAACAGGCAGAAACGGGTACTGTACGTGTGAAAAAGGAATGGTGCTAGGTGAGTTTCCCATTTTTAAAAAATGACTTTTTGCCTGAAGGTAGGCCCCATCAACACCATCACAGGTAACTATAAAATGTGAGGTGACCACAGAAACTGGAGAGTGAGGTGGTACATACAAGAGACAGAGAGGAGGAGCCTATTTTGTGCACATAAACTCTGCAGGATATTTGGAGATCCTTGAATACACATGTGGGTGGCAGATACTAACAGTCTAGTTGAGGCTAAAAGAACTGAATATTTTAGCTGCTGCCCACCAAAGGAAAGATGGACTTGGAATTTTGAGTCCAGCAAAGTTAACAGTATACCAAAAAACAAAAAACAAGCACATTCAGAGGAACTTGACAAAAATCAGAGTCTCTACAAGATATCATTCACAATGTCCCGGATAAGATCCAAAATTCCAAGCAGAAAATGTGAACTATGTACAAGAGAAAAGATAATCACTGAAGACTGATGCCAAGATATCCCAGAGTTGGAATTAGAAGATATGTATTTTAAAGTAACTATTACAACTATGTTTAAGATATAAAGGAAAATATGCTTTCATGAATGAATGAATAGGAACATTCAGCAGAAAAATAGAAACCATAAAAAAGAACCAAGAGACTTCTGGGAAAATGGTAGAATAAGATACACTGAGTTCATTCCTGCTCCAAGGAACAACTAAAGAAGTGACAAAACTGGGACAGCAGTTCCAGGGTGTGAGTGACCTAAGTGGGTCTTCTACAGTTTATAGGGAGGCCCTGGATCAAAAAGTTGAGGAATTGAGACAGAGAAAATGGTAAGTGAGTCTGTTGGGTCTCCAAGGGGACAAAAGGCTGTACCTAGCAAAGTGCCTGCCCCTGCAGCTAGCTTAGGATACCAACCTCATCAGCTCCATAGCCCAGTACGCCCTTGGGGAACCTGGAAGGCAATAAACTTGCTTTCCCTGCTCACAGAGACCATCCAGCTAGTGCACAGAGACTACCACTCCACTTTCCATACAGAGGTCTGGAGCCCTGAGGAGTACATGGTCAGGGAGGCAGCGAAGAAAAAGTAAGCCACACTGTACCTATAGCCCCCATGCCCTGCCCCCCACTGCATCCCACTCCCTGCACCCCGTGATTCCCCTCCAAGCCCTGCCCACCACACCCTGTGCACCCATGCCACACCCACAGCCTTAAGCCATACCCCATGTCCCACCCACACACCACGTCCCTGTTCTGTGCCCAATCCCCCACTATATCCCACCACCACTCCAAACCCTGCCTTCTGCCACCTCTGCCCTACGCATCCTCCTACTCCATGCTGTGCGCCATCCTGCACTGCACTGCAGGCCATGCCTGCCCTTGTGCCTTGCAACTCATACCAACCCCGCACCCTGTGCCATGCATAGCTGGCAGGCACTTCCACGTAGGTTGTGGACAGGGGATGCTGACATACCCAGTTCTACAACCCAAGGTCATTCCAAGTGAGAGTCTGGGGGCAACCAGTTCCATTGGGCCCACAAGCAGAAGCTGAGGTAAATACTGTTCACCCTCTAGCCCTAGGGTTGGAGGCTTTCAGTGCACACTGAGACCAGCGGACCTGCCTAAAATTATATAGGGTCTCCATGCAGCTCACCCAGCTGCTTCAGTTGAGGAGAGATGGGCCTGAGGGGAAGAGGAAGACCAAGACTGCCATCTGCTGGGAAGAAACAGAAAGTGCAGTTCCACAAACTGCCCATCTGTCGAGCTTCAAAGGGATCCTCAAGTAGAGCTCCATCCCCTGTATGAGTCCAGGCCTCAGTTTGGCAGGGAATTATTGATGAACCAAGTGCAAAAGGGGATGTTCAACACAATCCAAGCAACTACAAAACCTTAGACAACTGAAGGAAATCAACATCCAAAATAATCGTATTAAGATAATCAAGTATCTCGAAGTCAACAGAAAATCACAAAGCATATGAAGGTGCAAGCAGATTTAGCCCAGCTAGATGACCAAATTAAGACACTGCAGGAGCCAGACTCCGTGACAACTAATGAAAGATGTTCATACAACTTTCCTAAATAAATTCAGTAGGTTGCCTAATGACATAAAGGATATCAAAAAAACACTAGATGAGCATAATGAAGAATTTGCAAGAATAGGTAAAAAATCTCAGATATTAGAGAGATGAAAGATACTGCAGACCACATACAAAATATATACTAGAAACACATAACAGCAGATTTGGAGAACCATAAAAAAGAATAAGTGAACTAGGGGACAGGACAACTGAATTTGAACACACAAAAGAACAAATGGCAAAAAAGATGGAAAATTTTTAATTGGATCTCAGGGAAATGACAGTACAACACAAAGTACACAAATATAAGAATCATCAGTGTCCCTGAAGGAGAATAGAAGAGTAAAGGCCTAGGAAAATTAGTTGAGAAAATAATGGGGGAAAACTGTCCAACCTTCATGAAAGACATAAACATGCAAATCAAAGAAGACAACGAACTCCAAATAGAATAAATCCAAATATACTTACTAATCAGTCTGTCAAATGCTGAAGAAAAGCAGAAAGTCCTGAAAGCAGCAAGAGAAAAGTGACTCACCAAGTACAAGGGAAACCACATAAGACTGAGTTCAGATTACTCAACAGGCACTATGGAGGCAAGAAGACAGTGGTATGACATATTTAAGATCCTGAAACAGAAAGACTTCCAGCCAAGAATTCTTTATCCAGGCAAACTGTTCTTCAAAAGTGAGGGAGGCCTTCCGGGTCAAGATGGCGGCTTAACGACGTGCGCGTTTTAGTTCGTCCTCCAGAACAACTACTAAATAACCAGAAACAGTACAGAACAGCTCCTGGGGCCACGTCAGTGACCGGACACAAAGCGTACCCCAGTCTGGACCAGCTGGACCAGCTGCGAGCCCTCACAGAACCGTGAGTTCCCAAAGCCGCAGCAGGCAGCGCCCCTCCCCCACAGGCTGCTTCCCAGAGGGGAAAGGAAAGGAAATTTACCAGCAGCAGGGACTGAGCACAATTAAATGCCAATTGTGGCATTAATTAACAAATTCTGACTACTAAAAATAGGCCCCCAGCTTAGGTGAACCTGGTCAAAGCGGAGGTTGCTCATTTTTGCCCTGGTGCCAAGGGGCTGACGGAAAAAGTGGAAAAAAAAAGAAGGAAACAGAGGTTTTTGCGGCTGTGTTTCTACAAAAGCTTGACTGCCTTTGGATATAGCAGCAGGACTTCTCAGGCTGCAACTGCCCCAGGAATACGCTCTTTTGGGGGCTTGTCTGGAGCCTGTGGGAGGGGTGAAGCCCAACTCAGGTGGAATCCCTCTCTCAAGGAATTCAGACACCAGGGCTTGGTAATTTGAAGCCATTAAAACCACCCTACAACCTCTCCTCTGTCTCCACCACACCCCCAGCAGGGAGAGTCTGCCAAAGTTAAAGGTACCGCATCATCTTACACTGGTGGGACCTGCAGGCAGACAAGCACCACATACTAGGAAGTTAAGAAAAACAGAGCCCAGAGACTTCACAGGAAAGTCTTTCAACCTGATGGGTCTCACTCTCAGGGAAAACTGATGCAGGTGACTCTTTCCTCCTGATAGGAGGCCATTTTGGTCTGGGAAAATCCAGCTGGTGTCTATAATATCTAAGTAGACCCTCCTAAGGGTGGGGGGAGGAAAGGCACCATACAAGCAGGGCAAGAAACAAGAAAAAAAGAACTGAAAAATTCTCCTCTGTTAAACAAAACTTAAGCTAGAGGTCCAGATAAAGCTGAACTGAATGTCAAAGAACAGATAGACAACAAATTCATCTAGCAAGAAAAATTAGGTAAAAGAAGTGAAAGCAATCTCCAGAATAAACTTGTTAAGGTAATTAAATGCCTAGACACCAGCAAAAAATAACAAATCACACTAGGAAAATTGAAGATATGGCCCAGTCAAAGGAACAAATCAACAATTCAAATGACATACAGGAGCTGAAACAATTAATTCAGAATATATGAATAGTCATGGAAAATCTCATCAAAAACCAAATCAATGAATTGAGGGAGGATATAAAGAAGGCAAGGAATGAACAAAAAGAAGAAATTGAAAGTCTGAAAATACTTATGGGAATGAAAGGCAAGGGAGAAGAGATGAAAAAAACAATGGACACCTACAATGGTAGATTTTGAGAGACAGAACATAGGATTAGTGAACTGGAGGATGAAACATCTGAAATCCAGCAAGAAAAAGAAAATATAGTGAAAAAAAAAAGGAAAAATATGAGCAGGGACTCAGGGAATTGAAGGACAATATGAAGCACACGAATATACATGTTGTGGGTGTCCCAGAAGGAGAAGAGAAGGGAAAAGGAGAAGAAAACCTAATGAAGGAAATTATCACTGAAAATTTCCCAACTCTTATGAAAGACTTAAAATTACAGATCCAAGAAGTGCAGCATACCCCAAAGAGAATAGATCCAAATAGAAGTACTCCAAGACATTTACTAATCAGAATGTCAGAGGTCAAAGAGAAAGAGAGAATCTTGAAAGCAGCAAGAGAAAAGCAACCTATCACATACAAGGGAAGCCCCATAAGACTATGCGAAGATCTCTCAGCAGAAACGATGGAGGCAAGAAGACAGTGGGATGATATATTTAAACCATTAAAAGAGAAAAACTGCCAACCAAGAATTCTATATCCAGCAAAATTGTCCTTCAAAAATGAGGGATAAATTAAAACATTTTCAGACAAAAAATCACTGAGAGAATTTGTGACCAAGAGACCAGCTCTCCAAGAAATACTAAAGGGAGCATTAGAGACAGATATGAAGACAGAAGAGAGAGGTGTGGAGAAGAGTGTAGAAAGGAAGACTATGAGTAAAGGAAAAAGAAGGAAAATTAGATATGACATATAAAATCCAGAAGGCAAAATAGTAGAAGAAAGTACTACCCATGCAGTAATAACACTGAATGTTAATGGATTAAACTCTCCAATCAAAAGACATAGTCTGGCAGAATGGATTAAAAAAACAGGACCCATCTATATGCTGTCTCTACTCAAAGGACATGAGGGCAAGGACACAAATGGACATTTACACACCAATGTTTACAGCAGCATTATTTACAATTACCAAGAAATGGAAGCAGCCAAAATGCCCATCAACAGACGGTTGGCTAAACAAACTGTGGCATTTACATAAGATGGAATATTATGCAGCTGTAAGACAGAATAAAGTTATGAAGTATGTAACAACATGAATGGACCTTAAGGACATTATGCTGAGTGTGATTAGCCAGAAACAAAACGACACATACTGTATGGTATCACTGATATGAACTGAAATTAGTGAATAAACTTGGAATATTTCGTTGGTAACAGAGACCATCAGGAGATAGAAATAGGGTAAGATATTGGGTAATTGGAGCTGAAGGGGTACAGATTGTGCAACAGGACTGAATATAAAAACTCAGAAATGGACAGCACAATATTACCTAACTGTAATACAATTATGTAAACACACTGAATGAAGCTGCAAATGAGAATGATAGAGGGAGGAGGGCTGGGGCATAAATGAAATCACAAAGATAGATAGACGATAAAGATTGAGATGGTATAATCTAGGAATGCCTAGGTGTATAATGATAGTGACTAAATGTACAAATTAAAAAAATGTTTTTGTATGAGGAAGAACAAAGGAATATCAAAATGCAGGGTGTTGAAAACAGATGGTAATTAATATTTTAAAAATTTTTTTAACTTATGTGTGAGACTAAAGCAAAAAAATATTTATTTGGTACAAAATTTATAATTTGACTATTGCATTTCCTAATATAACTTATGTGGACAACTTAATTGAACACCATAAGTACATGAAACCTTGAATAGGGCATGAGATTTTGTAGGTTTGTCCAGAGTGATGCCTCGATAAATCCCAGAAGGATTTGAACAGTGAATAAAAAAGTATTTACAAAGTCCCCTTTGGGGAATGGTGAGAAAGGGGGAAAATTCAACTTCCCCAAGTGGAGAATTCTTGATATTCTCACAAGCAGTGGGGACAACCAAAGCAATAGGCTGAGCCCCCAATCTTGGGGTTTGTTCATATGAAACTTAACCCCCCAAAGGATAGGTCAAGCCTACTTAAAATTAGGCCTAAGAGTCACCCCCAGGAGAACCTCTTTTGTTGCTCAGATGTGGTCTCTCTCAGCGAACACGACACACCAACTCACTTCCCTCACCCTGTGTATGTGGGACATGACTCCCAGGGGTGTGGACCTTCCTGGCAACGTGGGACAGAAATCTCAGAATGAGCTGGGACTCAGCACCAAGGGATTGAGAAAACCTTCTCAATGGAAACGGGGAAGAGAGAAATGAGACAAAATAGTGTCAAAGGCTGAGCGATTTCAAACAGAGTCAAGAAGTTACCCTGGAGGTTATTTTTATGCATTAAATAGATATCACCTTTTTAGTTAAGGTGTAACAGAGAGGCCGGAGGGAACTGACTGAAAATGTAGAGCTGTGTTCCAGTAACCATGTTTCTTGAAGATGATTGTATAATGATATAGTTTTTGCAATGTGACTGTGTGATTGTGAAAATCTTGTGTCTGATGCTTTTTTTTATCTATGGTATGGACAGATGAGTAAAATATGGATTAAAAATAAATAAATAATAGGGGGAACAACTTTAAATAAATTTAGTAGATTAAAATGGTAGTGATCAATGAAAGAGAAGGGGAAGGGATATGGAATGTATGAATTTTTTGTTTTCTTTTTATTTCTTTTTCTGAATTGATGCACATATCCTAAGAAATTATGATGATGAATATACAACTATGTGATGAAAAAAAAAGAATGTTCATATTGTATGTTGACTGGTTTTATTTATAAAAATTAAAAAAAAAAAAGCTCCTAGAAGAAATTGTCGGGAATTGTCTTCAAGACCTAGTAACAGTTTGGGTATAAACTTTACACCCAAAGCACAAGCAACAAAAGGAAAAACGCATAAATAGGAACTCCTCAAAATCAAATGCTTTTGTGTCTCAAAAGAGTTTGATAAAAAGGTGAAGAGAGGGTGGTGGGACAGTGTCTCAGTGGCACAATTCTTGCCTGCCATGCCAGAGACCTGGGTTCAATTACTGGCCTACCCAAATTTAAAAAAAAAAAGAAAAGAAAAAAAGGTGAAGAGAAGGCCAACCCAATGGGAGAAAATATTTGGAAATCACACATTGGATAAAGGTTTGAAATCCTGCATACATAAAGAAATCATACAATTCAACAACAAAAGAACAAAGACCCCAATTGTGAAATGGGCTAAAGATATGAATAGGCATTTTTCTGAGGAGCAAATACAGACAGCTAAAAAAGCACATGAAGAGATGCTCATTCTCATTAGCTATAAAGAACATGCCAATCAAGACTATAATAAGAAACCACATCACATGTATAAGAATGGCTGCTATTAAACAAACAAATATTGGAGAGGATGTGGAGAAACTGGGACTCTTATGCACTGCTGGTGGGAATGTATAATGGTACAGCCGCTATGGAAGACAATCTGGTGGTTCCTCAGAAAATTAAATATCAAGTTGCCCTATGACCCAGCAATAGCACTACTTGGTATATGTCCAGATGAGTTGAAAGCAGTGACACAAACAGAGACTTACACACTGATGTTTACAGTAGCATTATTTACAATTGCCAAAAGAAGGAAACAATTCAAGTGCCCATCAACAGATGAGAGGATTGACAAAATGAGTATACACATATGATGGAATATTATGCAGCAGTAAGAAGAAATGACGTCCTCAAGCACTTGACAAGATGGATGAACTATGAGGACATAATGTTGAGTGAAACAGGCCAGACACAAAAGGATAGATACTGTATGGTTCCACATTTATGACTACGGTAAAAGTAAAATCAGAGGCTTATAATATCAGAATATAGGGGACCTAAAGACACAGGAAGCTTGAGATGGGTAAACAGTTAAATAATGAGATTGAACTTAATTGTAAGGGAATAGATAGAAGTGAAGTCAGTTTTCAGCCATATGGTGGCTGTAGGTCCACTAAAAGCTCAGTAGGCCCTCAGCTCACAGAGAAAGTCCTCCTACGTTTGGAAGGAAGAAGAAGAGATCCATAGCCCTGTCCTGCTCCCAGAGGCCCAGAACTGAGCCAGTTTGTGGAGCGATCCTTTTGCTATTAGGAAGTTCCAAGAAGCAGGCATCATTCTGAAGAGCAGAGAAAGTGGGATAGGGTGTTTAGGGGGCAGCTGGCACAGGCTGGGGTCCACAGAATCATCCCCTCTTCTGTCTTGGTGAGGGAAAGGGTGAAGCAAAGGAACTCTGTTCTAGTTTGCTAGCTGCCAGAATGCAATATACCAGAAATGGAATGGCTTTTAAAAAGGGGAATTTAATAAGTTGCTAGTTTACAGTTCTAAGGCCAAGAAAATGTCCCAATTACAACAAATCTATAGAAATGTCCAATCAAATGCATTCAGGGAAAGATACCTTGATTCAAGGAGGCCAATGAAGTTCAGGGTTTCTTTCTCAAGTGAGAAGGCACATGGCAAATATAGTCACAGTTTCTCTCTCAGCTGGAAGGGCACATGGCAAGGCATCATCTGCTAGCTTTCTCTCCTGGCTTCCTGTTTCATGAAGTTCCTGGGAGGCATTTTCCTTCTTCATCTCCAAAGGTTGCTGGTTTGTGGGCTCTCTGCTTCTCGTGGCTACATCATTCTCTGCTCTCTCTGAATCTCTCATTCTCCAAAATGTTTACTCTTTTATAGGACTCCAGTAAACCAATCAAAACCCACCCAAATAGGTAGAGACATGCCTCATCTAATCCAGTTTAACAACCACTCTTGATTAAATCACACAAGAAATGGCTGCCTTTACAAAATGGGATTAGGACTAAAACATGGCTTTTCAAGGGTACATACATCCTTTCAAACCAGCACAAACTCCTACCATGCCCTATCCAAATACAAATGAGGGCTTTTAAAAAAATTACCCCCAGAGCCTGCATGAAATACCTCTAAAATCTCTAGTTTTTTGGCAGTAGCCTGGATAGGGAAGAGGATTTATAAAAATTTTTCATGCCAGAGTGAAAAGATTAAGTATGAGAGCAGATTGATGGACCCAACCCATGAACTACAATATTCTGTGGGAGGGAATCTCTTAAAGGTAAGGCAGGGTTTTTCCAGGTCTTGTCTCATAACACACACTTGGGACAGTGTGCTGGGGACTGTCCCGAGCAGTGGATGTGATGATAGTCAAAAAGGGTAGATGGTGAGACTGCTGCAGACCTACTGCTAAGCTGACTCCTACCCAATTCTGGGCCAATATGATTTTATTTATTTGCTCCCTTGGATAACTGCACCTTGGGTCTCACTTTCTCCAGGATGCCAACTGCACTAGATGTGTGCGACTGATGTATCTCCTGCATTTTAACTTTTTCTTCTTAATATAAATACTCTGGTTTTATATTTTTATGTATTTTAATCTAAACCTTCATTCCTTCATTCTCAGGTACATGAACAATCTCAGGGATAAGTCTGGTAGCAGCTCTAGGTCTGCATAGCAGGAATACTTGTTTATTGTTGTTGCTTTATCATTACAAAGAACAACTACTTGAACTATCTCATTTTTGCCAATTAGAGCTGACTTTTCTCCCACAGTATCCTCTTGAAATCCCTCCCTTTCATGGGAGACTAGGTTTTAATTGGGTTGCCCCATGGCTTGATTTCCTACTGGAAGACTGGAAATTAGCATAAATGGGAAGATGGTGCAGAGAAGTAGGAGAGGGTGGGTCAGTTTAAAGGTCAAGAGAAGAAGCCAAGGTTAGGTGAGACTCATCTGTATATAAGGGATTCCTATCCCCAGCCTCTTAATCCTAGGGCAAAGGACTTGCTTAGTACATCAGAGTCATCCTTCACCGGATTAGGCTAGGGCTGTCATGCACAATTACTGTGGGTGTGGTTGTCCAAGGATGGATGTATGAAGCAAGACTAAACTCCTTAACCTTTCAAAAGTCTGGACTTTTGCTGCTTGGCTTCCAGAGAGAACATAAGTGAAGGCTTCTCTGTGGCACCCGGAGCCAGTATACTACCCTGCTGCAGCAATGATTATAATGTTATAGCAGCTAAAGGAGAAAGGGGCTTCATCTACATGCTGCGGGATCACTGCAAACCTACCTCACTGTGTTAAAGCAGGGCAAATGCAATAACGCATTAGGTGATGTGTGTCTGATCCTGGGTTCTTAACTTCCCCAAATGGTGCCCCCCTCTAGTTACTGTATTTGTCTGGGTTTTATAGAACTTCATGAGTCACCAATTTGGTGATTACTAGGTGGCCTAATTTGTGTAAATATAATGTGTTGGTCTTTCTCCATGTTCTTTGGAGGTTTTATTGTTTACAATCTTATTTTTGTGTGTTGGAAGAAAAATAGCCAAAGCATCTTTGACAAAAGATTCTGCACCAGGCAAAGAATCTGAAACATGCTTGGGGACCCCTCTTTGAAGAGAGGATCTTGAACCATCCTTTCCTTCATGTTCCCCTATTCCTTATGTTAGACTAGATCTTCTATCCCATAAATTTACCTCATTACCCCTCTCCAGTTCCTCCTCCCCAAACCCCATACACATTTAATTTGGAGGGTATCTCCAAAACTCTCCAAAGACTTTTACAAAAAACCTGAAGAACCTACAAACACTCCATCCCTCATTCCCAATCTTTTGCATTAAAACCATTCCTCGATGAGATTCATGCCAAATGATCAACACTGCTGTACTTGGATTGACCAAACCTACTTAAACATCAATCCTAGGATAGAGAGAAACAATGGGTGGAGGTGTTTCCATGTAGAAAGTAGAGGTGAGAGATCAAGAAAGGTAAGATGAATGTATATCCAAGTCACTCAGAAACTTTTATGCAGGTACAAGAAACTTATGTCAAAATGGCCACAAGATTGTCTAATAGGAGATGGAAGAATGTAACTCCATCTTTACTGCTAGAAACCAAAGCTTTGTATGGAATCTTGGATTTATGAGGAGTAAGAGAGGTTAGAAAAGCATGTATCTGTCTGGTCTTTCCCTAATCCTTTCCCCTTTTTCCTGAACTGCAGGAGAATGAGCCCCCTTGGGCTTTGGTGACCCTATCACTGGGGTATGTTTTTTTGATGGTTGATTTTGTACTGGGCACTTTCTCTTCTGCTATCATTTTGTAACACATGCTGACCCTTACCCTTACCCTCTTTTCACTTTATTTAATGAATAAATAAAGACTTGTTAGAACCGGAAAAAAAAAAAAAAAAGAACAAAGCCAGTAGGCTCAGGATGAAGGTAAATCAGAATATAGCAGTAAGGATGACATTGTCAGTATTTTATAACTTTACCCACTGTATGAAACCAATGGAAGAGAGGTTTATTTTGTTCAAAATGTACATTTTCTGTAGCATATAATCTAACTCAATCTGTCTAGACAGATCATTTGAACAACTCAAGCAAGGAACCCAGAATGGGAATAAGGGCTTGTAATTCTGTATAGCTTAATGTAATACCCGGATACATTCCAGAGTGTCATGTCAGGTTCATGTGTCAACTTGGCCAAGTTGTGGTACCTGTTTGTCTGTTTGGGCAGGTGCTGGCCTGTCTGTTGCAATGAGGACGTTTCATAGAATTAGATCCGCTGCATCCACAGCTGATTCCATTTGTAATCAGCCAAAGAGGAGTGTCTTCTGCAATGAATAATCCTTAATCTAATAACTGGAAGCATTTTAAGGAGGATTCAGAAGAGACAGATTCTATTCCTGCTTCGGTTGGCGAACCTCTCCTGTGGAGTTCGTCCAGACTCTCCATCGGAATCGTTGGCTTCACGAACTGCCCTGCGGATTTTGGACTCTGTGTTCCCGTAGTCATGTGAGACACATTTATAAATTTTATATTTGCAAGTGTTCCCTGTTCATTCTGTTTCTCTAGAGAACCCTGACTAATACACAGAGTATATTGAGTAGATAATTAAAAAGTATTGGCAAAGTCCCTTGAGGGATGGGAGAAAAAATATGGAACTTTCAAGTTTTAGTTGAGATACCATCTCAAACATCAGGGATTCCCAAGTCAATAGGCCAAGCCCTCAGGCTTACTCTAGTGAAGACTATTTCTGTAGCGGAGAAGCTAAGTTTACTTTATAGTTATGCCTAAGAGTTACTTCCAGAAAACCTCTTTTGTTGCTCAGATGTGGCTTCTCTCTCTCTCTAAGTTCAACTCTGCAAGGAAAATCATTACCCACCCTGCTATGTGGGACATGACATCCAGGGGTGAAAGTCTCCGTGGCGCCATGGGATCAACAACACCTTCCTGACCAAAAGGAGGAAAAGAAATGTAGCAAAATTACACATTGTTGATCACCATAGTTTGCCAAACACCAACCAACATCATTCCTGTTAACCCTAACAAACACCTAGGGTGCCATCTGAGATTCTACAAAAGTTTCACACACTAAGATTACCTCCCAGAAACCTACAATCTCCTGATGGGTTTCTAGGCCGGATAAGTCCTGAAATCCAGAGGGGCCAGCCGCTCCAAGAATATTAACTAGTTCCATCTCCCATTCAATATTTAGACACTCCTTTCCAACATGAAAAAGTTAGAATGGGCATAGCCCAAATTCCTCTAAAGACTGGGAGAGGATCAAAGAAGGAGAAATTATAACAGAGAAGACAGGATTTAACAAATGAGTATGACTGCTGGATCATTATATTGCTATTTCTTTCAGTCTCAAGTGTCTTGGAGCATCTAGTAGGAAAAACCTAAAATTGTGGAACTGTAACCCATACCAAACTCTGAAATTGTTCTATAACTACCTGTTATAATGTACTTAGAAATTTATTGCTTTTTTGTTATATATGCTATATTTCACAATAAAAAGTTAAAAAAAGAATCAAATGAAAATTCTAGAACTGAAAAACACAGTAATTAAAAGTTAAAATTTCTAGGATGGACTTAACAGCAGTATTAGAGATGACCAAAAAGTCAATGAAGTTGAAGATGGGTCAACAGAAATTATCCAATCTGAAGAACAGAGGTGGGAAAAAGATATTTAAAAAATTGAACAGGGCCTCATAAAACAATATTGGAATGTCTTATATATGTGTAATTGAAGTCCAAGAAGGAAAGGAATGAATGAAGAAGAAAAAATATTTGAAGAAGTAATAGCCAAAATTTTCCCACATTTGGGGAAAGACATAAATATATAGATTCAAGTCATTCTGTGAATTCTAAGCAGAAAAATCTCAAGTTCTCTTAAACATTCCAATGTTGGTTAGGAACTTAATAAAAATGTCTTATATCTTTCAATTTAAAATCACAAGTATAAAATTAATTACTTAATTACAATGCTTAAATGGTCATCACAAAACTAATCTTTATATATTTTAATATGAATCTGGCATTAGTCTGCCTATATTCCAAACGAGGGTTGGCGACTCACTAAACTTTTTGACCTTGTGCAAGTTATGACATCTTTCTGAGCCTCAACTTTCTTACATGTAAAAAATGATGGTGATTACAGTATCTACCTAATAGGGTTGCTATCAGGATTAAAAGAGTTAATCCTTGTATAGAGTTTATTACATTGTGCCTAGAACTCAATAAACATAGCTATTATTCTAATATTAAGCCAGATCACCTTAAATATTACAAATACTTTAATGTCCTAAATACACGGTAGATGTGCCAAAAAATACTTCATGAATGATGCACACGCTTCAAGTGTATAAACAGATACAGGAAAACTAGAGACCAAATCAATAAAATTAAGAAATCAGTTTTCATTTAATTCACCTCACACCCTTATTATAGAAAGCATGCACTTATTTAATTATAATAGGAACAGATATTAGAATTAATCATTCCTTTTTTAAAAAGGTAAATGAAAGCAGTTTTCTCATGAAGAACTTGCTGAAAGTTCTTAAACTTTCCAATTCCTTTTAAAAAGTAAATATTCTTTCATGTAGACTGATTCTATGACTGTAGAGAGACTGGATGTCGGTGCCATTTACTGAGCTAGGTGACAGCAAGAAATGGTCAGACAGGAGGGAAGGAATAGAATAAGAAAGAAAATGTCGGGTTTGAATACACTGCAGTGAGATGTGCAGATGACATGCTAGAGGGGACTCTGAGTCTTGGGCTCAGAGGACAAATCTGAGTAGAGACAGCAGTTTGCAAATCATCAAAACACAGATGGCGGAGTGCGGCCAGGGCTGTGGGCAGGCTGCCCGCGGAGGCCTGGCAGGAGACAACCGGCACAGAGCGTGCTGATGGCGCTGCACCTATTAAATGGGGCCACCTAGGATGTCCACCACTCGGGACTATTGTGAGAGTAAACTAAGTTGATGTAGTTAAAAGTGCCTTTAAACAATTAAAGAACTATGCAAATAGGAGGTGTAATTCGCATACAAATGAACTATCCCAGATTCTTTGCTTATGAAGTATTGTTAACCACTGTTTTAGCGTTGTTTAACCAAGATGTTACCTTTAACATCTTGATTCAGGAGTTTTAAACCTCTTTCAAAACATCACAATTATGACCCCAATGAAATGAGTAAGGAGCATATAGCTTTATTTCAATTTATAGAGATACAGTGAGATATAAAGAGTTGAACTGATTTTCTTAAAAAGTCAAAATACATGCTAAACAACTAATCGCAGTGCTGTGCTTTCACATTTATTGCTTTTTTTGTATATATGTTATTTTTTTTAAAAAAAGAAATAAAGTCAATTGTGGTGATAAAAAATATTTATTCCTTCTAGCCTCCTATATTCTGGAGCAGCTCGAAAGAAAAATCTGAGAGGATTGTATGGTAGCCCATGACAACTCTGGGATCTGTCCTGTAACTACTTGTTGAGGAGTGCTTTGAAAACTTTTGCTTTTTTATTTCTTTGCTTTGTATATATGCTATACTATATAACAAAAAAGTTAAAAAAAAAAAAAAAAGAAGAAGAAATCAGCCATAGGAAATGGAGAAAACATTCCACATTCACATTATCTTTTCTTTGCTCAGATATAAAATAAAGACCAATGGTAAGACAAAGGTAGAAGAAATTACTCCAAGGCTGGGCTACACAAACCTGAAGCCCCTCGCTTCAAGTATAACATATTTTGAGGAACAAGGATGCTGTGAAATGAATGTCTCCATTGAACAAGCCTGAATTTCTCATTTGCTGGCTGTGGCATGTAACCAATTCCCATCATGTTGGCATCTCCTGTCTACTAAAAGGTCTTCCTACTCCCAAGCTGTCTAAATTTTAATCCATCCCTTAGAAATGAGGGAGCCCTCTGAAACAAGAATCTGACCATGTCACTCCCCTGCCTAAAACAATCTATGGCTCCTGAATATTTCTAGTATATGATGTCCAACCTCCTTGCTCACAGTACTCAGTACTCACAGTATAATCATGTACTGCACTTCCTTTCCAGCTCCATCTTCTGTTTGCAAACTCTGGGAGGGAGTCAACTTGAACAACTCACTGTTTCCCAAGCTGTCATGTATATTTCTGCCTCCCTGCCTCTGCACAATCTATTTCATCTGCCTTAAACATCATCCTTAATGTCCTCTGTCTAACAAACAGCCCACCTAATCAAAAATGTCACCTCAACAAAATCTCCCGTATTCCCAAGCTGTGATGCCACCCTCTTATGTGTCCCTGAGGCTATCTCTCTGTACCATTCTCTAGTACGCCACTGATCACACTGTACTGGGCCAGTTCATTATTGAGCGGGCCCTTATCAGCCTGTGAGCTCTTATAGTGGAGAGGCTCTACATCATAACTTACACAGCTCTACATTAGCAACTCCTAACATAGGCTGAAGGGTTGGCCTAAGTGAGTGCTCATAACTGCTTGTAGGATAAACAAAGCAAATCCAGAAAGGCAGGGTCATGACTAAGAGTAGAGCTATACAGTTAAACCAATCTGGATTCTATCCCAGTCACCATCATTCACTAGCTATGTGGGACCTTGGCATATATTTTACTGCTGTTAGTCTCAGTCTACTCATTTCTAAAAAGTAAGCAGAGGAAGAACCTATTCCACAGGAAGTTGTAAGGATTAAATGCAATAAAGTATACAAAGCACTGAGCACAATACCTGGTCTGACAGTAAATACTCAGTAAATAGGAGCAAAAATTAAAACACATAATTAATAATATCATAGTCTTGGACTGTGAAAATATACTATCATGGGTATGACTGTAACTATTTTTTCCAACAGGTCTATACAGAGCTACATACCTGTTTTCCACTCAGCTGGTAGAAGGAAAGTTTCTGTCCCCAATCAGCTACAGCCAGGATGTCATTATGTTCCTCTCTAATCAAGAGAAAGCAAAACAGGTTACACAGAGCCATGACCTACTACTGATGAGTGTATGCCCCAAGGGTTTAACAAACAACAGGAAAAAGAAAGCCCCTGGTACAGGCTTTCTGGTTGCCAAATGTTATAATTGACTGATGCCAAAAGTTGTAATTTAGCCAAATCTATCAATCAGTCCAATATGATGAAGCAGAGGTGTGGTTCATGACCCTCCTGGGATCTGCTCTTTCACTGGATTTCCTGACAAGAGCTATGGTGATGGCACAGAGGCATAGCAGAACAGGATAAATCCCTCATTCCAAAGATATTTTGGGGAGCAATGTTAAGAAAGAGCAAATTTGCAGATTTAAGAGAGCTTTTCTCTTACATGCTATAAAATTGGAGAGATGGCTGAGAAACACTTTTTTTGTGTGTGTGGTGGGAAAACAGAGTGTCTGATTTTTTTAATGGAGAGGGGGAACTTTGCTTGCTCCTCCTGAAGTGGTTTCTGACTGGATCTAATTTAAAAACAAACAAAAAATGTAGTGGACCCTCAAAGACCAACAGTTTTCTCTGAAACTGAGTGTCTATCAGGATCATGGCAGTAGGATTAGGGCTTTAGGAGCAGCACAAGAGAGAAGCCCCCACAGTCGAGGCTGGGATCAGATTACTCAGGAATTCAGTTTAAGAGAGAGCATTGTTTTAATCCATCTGATGTTGCCTCTTCTCTGTTTATTAATTCCAGCTTTTCTCAACCCACAACTCCACAGCACGACTCCACTGTGCAGGCATGTCCAGCCTTTTTTTTCAAAATCCAGCAGAGAGGCAACTATCAGAGGCACAGTGCTCTCTCCTAAACTGAATATAAAGATAGAGATGTTAACAGAAAAGGACTTATAAGTGAATTTTGTGCGATCTGCACTGAAATCCACACAAAAGCCCAGCCCCTAGAGGTTCCTCTTGGGAAGGCTGCCTATGGCTCTGGGCTGGGTTCAGCCCCCACAGGCTGGATGGGTAGCTTTCAACCTCCTTTTTTTTCCCCAAAACAAAACTCATGTCACACAATAAAAGTTGAGCTGCTCTGGTGAAGCACAGATGAGGACCTGAAGCCCAGACCTTTCCTTAGTCCCCCATCTTCCAACCCATGACTCCTGGGTTGGAAGCTTAGCTACCAGTAAACACAGTTCAGGAAGCCCTAAGCTAGATTGCAATTGCCCAATCAGAACATCCTGGCATTCTGCTCTGTGTCCAATGGCTACCCCAGCTTTCCCAACATTCCTGTCAGTCAGTGTTGATCCTACAGGTAATCTCAATCGAAAAGAAGGAAGAAGGCCTGGCAGCCAGTGTTTGGGTGTAAGAACTTCAGGTAGAGTGAGGGTTTCCTTTCTGATATGTATCCTGGCAAATGCAAGGTGAGATACAGTGTGAGACAGGCTAAGAAGCACGCCCAGCAATAGCAGAAATGTTAAATGAATTACAGAGTATCTACACAAGGGCATGGTATGTAGTCATTAAAAATCATGGTTTTCAAAGGATTTCTACTGTCACTGGAAAGAATTTACTTCATGACCTTAAGTGGGGAAAAAAGGAGCAGGATATAATTTAGCTAATTATTTGAATACATCAGAAGACTGAGGGGAAATACACTAAAATGCTAACAGTGGTATTTCTCAGGGGATGAGGTTTTGCAGAAAAACTGAATTTCTTGTTCAGTATTTCTTCAAATTTCTCAAAGGAAAATTTTATAACCGACACACGATTTTAAGGGTGCTTCCCCTTGATAGAGGAGCTTTCCCCCCAACAACTCCACTTCTCCAGCCCCTGCAGGGATCCTCTTGGCAAAGGGGCTTAATCATGGCCTCTGCCTCAGGCAGGTCTGCACTGAGGCCTGGACCCTTAGCAGGAGGGCTTCTGGATCCTCAGGACACACTCACGAGTTGTCGTCCCTGGGCCTGTCGTCCTCTTCCTCCGGCTCTTCCTCCTCTGCCTCACTACCCTGACTACTGTACACTGCTGACTTCAAAGTGGAAGGAATTTCCTGAAAATATCTGTTGACAATGACTTCCTCGGCATCCTCGTTCTCTCTGCTCATCCAGAAACTCTCCCATCGGCTGTAGGCAGTAAGTGGTGGTTCTTAATTACATTGCCTAGAACTACACTAAAGTTACAATTTCAAAACCTGACAAAGAGCACCTGATCCCTACCCGGAAGAAGACAGCTACCAGGTACACTGGGCATCCTGCTTCTCATGAATTAAAAATGGTACTCTGAAGCCACAGAGTCATCTATGGCCACAAAATCAAACAGCAGGAACTCTGAGGTAGGCTAATGTCCTCTGAAGGCATTAGACAAGCATGGTACAGCACTGAGCTGGACAAAATTATTCAGGAAAAAGCAACAATAATCTGGTGTAAGAAAGGCAATGGACTTTAACAACCTCCTAAATCAAGCAGACAAACACCTATAAAATGACATTGGGCTGAAAAACACAGGAGCTAGGCAGTAGGGTGGCCTTTAGTTTACCTTCAGAGGACTTTATGGGAGAATAGATGGTATAACAATGGTATAAGGGTTATAGAAGAGCATACAAAGCTATTAGTCCACCCTCAAAGTTACATGAGAGTAAAATGAAAGCATGTGTAAGGTTTGAGACTACATGATGCCAATTGTTGTTGGACATTTGTAGATTTAAGCTTAGGGATTTTTTTATTTTTTGGCAAGTGCAGCAAAAAAAGGTTCACAAAAAAGCTATCATCGTCCCTTTCTTACCTAGTAGACACATGTTTTGCCCACACTTGGAGGGAGGAACTGAAAAGGGTAAAAGGAAGAAAAATAGATGGGCATTCCTAAGCCCAGAAATGCTTCCATAAAGCCACAGCTATTAATTCATAAGGAAATGGCCTTCCCACGTTGCTTACATACACACACACTTACTTTGGGCTGGCCTAGATATTAGCTCACCTGCTTAGCTAAATCTCTGGGATTCATTCCAAAACCTTGGAGATGGGCTCTTAAAAAGTTCCATTCAAAGGGAAAAACATTCCAAAACAAGATCAATCAAATGAGAAGCTTTTGAATAGCTAGGGAGCTCATAGAGAGAGAAAAAATAATTCAGTCCTGCAGAGCAAGCCCTTTTTCATAATGGTGTCTGTTCTAGAAGGAGGACAGCTGTAAGAGTACCTTGAAGGGTTCCAGGAGATGGACCATATTGGGGAGAGGGAACCTCCCGGCCGCTCGATTTTCACTTTCTCCTCGCCGTTTTTGTTCCGTATGCTGATGACTCCATTGAACATCCCCAGAGCCAGGTACTGACCATCATTTGTCCAGCTGCCCACACAAACAACAAAGGATAAAGAAGAGAGAGAGGAGCACACAGAAAGTAAAGCGCAGTGAGAAGGATGATGCCTTGGTTTGAGATACAAAATGATGAGGCAGCAATGGCTAGGCTAAGGTTTCTTCATTCCTGATCCTGATACAAATCACATGATCAAAGTCCCATTTATTTCTAGACTCAATGATAAGATGGGAAGGCTGTGGTCTTTTTCTGAGCTTCCTCACTTCTCTGTACGTATCATCATAACAGCCCTTAGCATGTGCATGCATCTCTGGGTCAGTCCCTACTCTCCACTCTCCCTTTCAACCCCCTCCCACCTCAAGAACACCTTAAGAGCAAAAGCTGTATCATGGTGCATTCTCAGCCCCTAGGACAGGGCTTGGCATGTAGTAGGTGCTCAATGGGTGTGTCAAATGAAAGAAAGGTTACACTCAGAAGCTGAACAGCAATAATAGCTTCTATTTAGAGTTCTACCAAATGCAGGTATTGCTGTGGGCTTTATACTCATCAGCCTGCGTGCATTTCATGACAGCCCTGCCAACTCAGGATTTTTATCCATTTGCCAGATGAGGAACTTGAGGCTCCCACCCATAGAGAATAAGCCATTTTCCTGAGGTCAGCAGCAGAATCTGGATTCTAATCCAGTTTAGCATCAAAGCCTGTGCTTTCTCCACTGCACATGCTGCCAGGACAACTGGATAGAAAATGAACAGCCTCCCACATCCAGAGTTTCCACTTGGAACATATGAATGTTGAGGAAGCTTTTTGCTAGATAACTGCATGGAGGCAACCTGGAGTTCTCTTTTGCTTGATGACCAAGGTATACAGGACTTTCCCATCAAGGAGACAAGAGATGAAGGAAAAAGGCAACACAGGGCTCCAAACCTGCTAATTAACGCAAGACTTTCTCTGCTGGGGAATTTGTTTGGAAGTGGAGGGAATGCAAAGTCTACCTTTCAAGTTGCCCTTAACTTACCTGCAGCAGGTGATCTTGCTGCTTGACTTATGCTTGGAGACAGACTTTTGTTCAGGAGACCACAAGCCTTTAAATCAAATAAGAAGACAGACTGGTTGGAATAGTACTCAGCAATAAGAAGTAACTTGATATATACAATTTAGCTGGATCTCCAGGGCATTATGCTGAGTGAAAAAAGTCAATCTCAAAAAGTCATATACTGTAGGATTCCACCTATATAACAAACTTTAAAAAAAAAATTGTAGAGCTGGAGAACAAACTGGTGGTTACCAAGAGTTATGGATAATAGGAGGTAAGGAGGGTGGATGTGCCTATAAAGGAGTATCTTTGTGTTAAAGGAACAGTTCTGTGTTGCAGTGGTGAAAATCTATACCTGGTGACAGAAAATGACATGGAACAATATATACATAATCCGCCAGTCCTGACGTCCTGGTTTTGATATTGTACAATAGTTACATAAGATGAAACCACTGGGGGACACTGGATGAATGGTATGTAGACCTCTCTGTACTACCTTTGCAAGCTACTATGAATCTATAATTATATCAAAATTAAAAAAAATTTATATCAGTAAATCTCTAGCCAAACTTCTTAGGGGTTTAACTCTCAAATAAATGTCAATTTCACATCATAATTATCACATTGCAACCAGAGTACAACCTATTATTCAAAGTAATGATTAATGCCTTCTGAAAAAAGTTTACTTTTCCAAGCCTCACCCACAAGCACATGAGCCTTCCTGATTTGTGCTATGTCCATATGCCATGTACATGGCACAGGCCACCTATGGTAGATTGAATTACCTTCTAAATCTTAACCTGCATTCCTATGGGTGTGAACACATTATAAATAGGACCTCTTGAAGATATTATTGTTAGTTAAGGTGCAGCCCAACTGAATGAGGGTAGGTCTACTATATTTGCACTGCTAGAGGCCTTCCAAAGAGAACCTGAATTCACACAACCAGAAGGAGAGGACATTGCCATGTGAAGGAAGGCAGAAATAGAAACCAAAGAAACTTGTGGACTGCTGGCAGCGAGCACCAGAACGTACTACTCCAGGAGAAAAGCAAGTCTTGCCAATATCTTTTTTTTTTTTTTGCATGGGCAGGCACCAGGAATCAAACCCAGGTCTCTGGCATGGCAGGCAAGAATTCTGCCTGCTGAACCACGTGGCCTGCCCTTTTTTTTTTTTTTTTTTGCCAATATCTTGATTTTGGACTTCCTCTAGCTTCAAAACTGTGAGCCAATAAATTCCTATTGTTTAAGCCAAAACCAGTTGTGGTATTTGCAATGGAAACTTACTAATACTAAGTGAGTATTATAACTACTAAAATTAAGAGAGACACCTTAGGTGAGCTCCCTCCTGCCCCTAGATTCTGCCTCAGTACCAACAGGTGTCTGTCCAGACAACATAAGCACATGCTGTTTTCGCTTGAGCCATGAAGTATGATCCAGAAGATAAATCTAACACCAAACAAATTATCTCTTTTTTTCCCCTAGTCCAGAATACCTCCCCCAACATTTCAACCTGTGCATATAGGATCCATGCTCCATTGAGCCAGTCCAGAGTCTTTGGTCAGAGAAAACCACTTCTTCCTGGGGCCTCCATTAGTGATGCTTCCCAGGCAGGGTCTGATTACAGGCCCCTGGCCTAGGTTCTAACCCTGACTCCACCACCTGCCAGCTGGGTGACCTCCTGCGAGTCCTGAACTGCTCTAAGCCCTATTAGTAGAGTGGGAATCAGAACCATACTTAACCTCAAGGGTTGTCAGGGAGCTTAAAGAGGAACTCATTTTTAACCCTTGGCACAGTGCCTAGCACATAACAGGTATCTAATGAATATTATTACTATGACTTAATAACCTATCTTTTCCACAAATTCTACCTCCCCACAGACCACAAGGTCTGTGCCCTTGAGGGAAGGAATTCTATCTTGTCTTTTTACTTTCCAAAGTAAACATATAGCCTAGTGTCTCACATGGAGAAAATGCTAAAAAGTTTTTAAAACAAAAGACAGTCTCTTTTCTTCTTATTTGTACAATGAGCTTTCAATTACATTCTTTCTTTTGTACTTCAGAACGCTAGGAGACAGCCTAGTTAACGTCCATTTTAGATAAGGAAGCTGCAATACAGAGAGATTAGGTCTCTGTCTTCTCATCTAATGACTATTCCATTATACTCCACTATTTCTTACCAAGGAAGACAGAATTGATGGTGCTAAAAATCAAAAGTGACCTATAGTCGCGACAACATACAAGTCTCTGCCCACTTACACTCACTAAACATTTTACTAAACACCTACCTCTTCCAGGCCGTACCACACCAGGGCCAGGACATGGCATGGGGGCAGGATGTACTCACCAAGGCGTTTAGCCCCTCCTACCTAAACAAGTAATGACAACACACTGCACTACAATGTACAGGTGACACAGTGAAGAATTTCACATATAGAGGATGCTGGGGGAACACAGAGGTGGGGTCATCTCAATTATTCCTGGCTGGGTGAGTTGGGGAAGGATTCCTAGAAGGTAGCAATGCCTGAATGTGCCTTTACACCTACGCACCCCCACCCCACCCCACCCCATCCTTCTTACCATTCCTTTCTCTGCAGCCTTTCTTACTGTCCTCCAGATTTCTTACCAGGCTTAGTCTCATCAATCACTCTCTTGGTTTCTAAACCAATTAAAGAATAATCGTCAGCCTCCCTTTGGCCAGTAAAGGTAGAGAAGCAGCATTAACCCCTTCAGGACAAATTCATCACATTCTGCATGGATTTCAGCATTTTTAACTCAGATTATCAGTTACTCCAGAGCAAGACATGAGGAATCTAAACCTACCAAAGTCACTGGAAGAACAAGATGCCAGTTGGTGGGTAACAGGGTTATAGGAGACACACTGTATAGAATCGTTGTGCCTGGGAAGTAAACAACAGTAGGTTATTATGCAGCAAACCAGAAAGGTTTCAGTGGCTACAACTGAAGATTTTAATGATGAGCCCCACAGCCTCTCTGATAATACACCACAAGCTCTACTGCAACTGACCAACAAAAAGCAGAGGGAATAATTCTCCTTTCCTGGATTGCCTCTTGGCCATCATTCTTTTTTGTTTTTTTTCTACATGGGTAGGCACCAGGAATCAAACCCAGGTCTCTGGCATGGCAGATGAGACCTCTGCTACTGAGCCACCGCTGTCCCGCCTATTGGCCACATTTTTACCTTATGAAATATTCCCCACTCATCATCCTGGACTGGCTTAAACAACACCTCCTTCAGGAGTATCCTGCTGATCACCTCAGACTTATAGAGCATATTGTCAGGTGGATTCTAAGTGCTTCATTAATGGTTTTTGTTCTTATTGCTTTGTGGAGGACTGAAAATACAGGATGGAAGTGCAGTGAAGATATTATAGGCTGAGATCTGGACACATGGCAAATATTCAGACAATAATGAAAACAGAATGAGTGAGAGTCATGCATGGCTCAGTTTTATTCATTCACTTCTGAGTAACACTTTATTTACAACCACATTCACTCATTCAGTTATTCATGCATTAAAAAGTTGTTTGTTGAGGAACTACTATGGGCCAGATATTGTAAGAGGCACTAGGGACACGGTGGTGAGTAAAAGAAGATGCAGTCTCTGCTCTCATAGAGCTAACAGGCTGGTGGAAGAGAGTAAGCAGCCATCTGTGCAAGATACAGGAGGGAGGCCTGACCTAGCCTAGAGAAACAGGAAAAGGCTTCCTTGAAGAAGCAGCATCTGAGTTGGAGGTTTGCAGGATGAGTAGGGTTGAACTGGGGGGCAGAATGGTGTACAGAGACCCCTTTAGTGGAGGAAGCTAGAGAACGCTGACTATATGTTTCTGCCTTTTGACACTCGGTAGATGTTGAGACCTAGTGTCTCTGAGATGGGGACATTGGAAGAGGTCCAGGTTGGAGTTGTGGATGGCATGTGCCCCTCAGTTAATGTCAGATTAAGAGATGAGCTATATGAAAACATACAGCCCAGTGCTGGCTACATGCTCAAAAAAATGCTTCTTCACATATTTACTACCTAATATCCCTATACCCTCTACATACAACCACAACTTAATCGCAAGTTCAGTTTGAGAGAAAATAGCTCTTTCTTACATTTTTTCTAAGAGACTTTTGCTATAGTTGCTCAAAAAGAGCTAATACCATACCTCTAAAGGGTTACTTACGTGTACTTCAGAATGCCTTCCAATTTTGATGTCCAGATAATAACACTTTTGTCAGCTGATCCAGAAGCAAAGCGCTTGCCTAAAAATAGTTTCAAAAAGAAAATTCTTACATTAATTTTTCACTGTCTTTTAATTTTTCAAAACTCTTTATTTTGAAATATTTTCAAACTTACAGGACAGTTACGAAATTAATACAGAGAATGCCAACATACCCCATCCACCCCCAGATCTCAGATCTACTAATTTTAATTTTGCCACATGTGCTATTATCACTTTTTCTATCCATCCATCCATCCATCCATCTTCTGAACACTGAGTGTAGGTTACATACACAATGCTCCTTGAACACTAAATACTGCCACGTACATTTCCTCAAAACAAGGATATCCACTTATGTATCCACCTTATGTACAGTTATCAAGTTAAAAAACTTTAACATTGATATAAAACCTTATAGTCTATACTCCAATTTTTTCATATGTCCCAATGTTGCCTTGAATCTTTTCCCTCCCGTGTTAGATCCCATCCAAGATCATCTATTGGATTCAATTGTCATTGTCTCTTTAGCTGCTCCTTCTTCTTTTTTAACTGTAGGAACAGTTACAACATTTAACTGTGGGAACACATATACAACATAACCTTTCTCATCTCAACCACTCCCGAGCATACCACTCAATAGGATTAATCACATTCACATTACTATGGAACCCTCATCACTTTCCATTACTCAAACTTTCCCATCTCCCCAAACTGAAAGCTGACACTTATTACTTGTTAATTCCTCATTTCCCCTGCCCCCTACCCCTGGCAACCTATACCCCAATGCTTGTCTCTATGAGCTTGCATATTTTCTGTTATTTTCTTTGAAGTTACCGTGGGGCTGAAATTTAACATCCTTAATTATAACCATCTCATATGCTTTCATATGAACTGCTTTTGTTTCTTGACTGCTAAAACAAACACTATCCAATCGGTTGGCTTAACTATTGACTCTTGGTTTCGAGGTGAGAAGAATTGGTATCTTTGGGGTTCTTTGACTTTTCTGTCACAAAGCAATGATATGGTGACATCTTCTTCTTCCAGGTTCTGTTGACTTTCAGCTTCTAGATGCACCTATGGCTTCTCTTTCTGTTTCCAATTTCTTTAGAGGGACTTCAGCCATAGTGAATTAAGGCACAGCCTAATTCAGTTTGACACACCTTAACTAATAGCATCTTCAAAGGTCCTATTTACAGGACCAGGGGTTGAGATCTGAACTGCATTTCGTGGGGGACATGATTTAATCCCCAACACCAACTTAACTTCAACAGTTAGTGAACTTCAAAACTCTGTTCCTTATGAAACATACTGTATAAACAGGCTTTATGATGGTTACTTTGATATTTTTAAAAAATATGCCTATGGATAAGCTAACTAGGATATCCATTTTAGGTGGTTAAGATTCATATTTTAATTGTAAAAAATATTTATATCTTTATATTTTCCTGAAAACAGGAAAATGTTTAGTAACATAGGTCATTATTGTAGCAATACAGATATTTGTAAGAACTTTCTACTTCATATTTTGAGAACATTCACAGTTTTGACAGCTGATCAAATGCTATTTAGTTAGCATTTAACATTTAGAATTTCAGACCTTTGCTATCTGAATTTCTAGATTTTTTCCTTCTTGTCTTAATTTTAAATTGGTTTGGGAAACTTACTGCGCAAACATAGGTTTTACAATGATTATATGGATACTTTATTTAAATATGCCTATGGTTAAGCTAACTAAGATATTCATTTTTGGTGGTTCTGAGTGTATCATTTGTTTTCTTAATTAATTTTGTTTAAAAACAAAACTATGTTCCTAAACCCCCCATCCTCTCACCTTTATGTAGTAGTTCTTGGCACAAGTTACATGTTTATATATTCTGAGCCTAAAACCACTGATTTATTACTGCATTTTATGTATTTGCCCTATAGATCCTGTAGGGTGTATAAAGTTGAGTAACAAACCAAAAATACAATAGTATTGGCATTTACATTTACCCATTTTGCCACCCTCACCAGAGATCTTTACTTCTTTATGTACTTCAATCTATTGTCAATTGTTCCTTCTTTCAACCTGCAGAGCTCTCTTTAGCATCTCTTGTAAGGTCAGTCTAGTGGTGACAGAGTCCCTCAGCCTTCATTTATCTAGAAATGTCTTAATCCCTCCCTTAAAAAATTAAAAAAAATTTTTTACTGATATATATTATATATTCACATACCATGTAATCATCGAAAGTGTGCAATCAACGGTTCACAATATCATCATACAGCTGTGCATTTATTATCACAATTGATTATTTTTTTTGTAAAAAATAACATATATACAAAAAAGCAATAAACTTAAAAGCACATTGCAAAAATTAATTGTAGAACAGATTTTAGAGTTTGGTATGAGTTACAATTTCACAATTTTAGGTTTTTACTTCTAGCTGCTCTAAGGTACTGGAAACCAAAAGAAATATCAATATAATGATTCAGCAATCATATTCATTTGTTAAATCCTACCTTCTCTGTATAATTCCACCATCACCTTTGATCTTTCTCCCACTCTTCAGGGTTATTTGGGCTGTGCCCATTCTAACTTTTTCATGTTTGAAGGGGCTATCAATAATATGGTATAAGGGGATGGAACTAGTTGGTGTTCTGGAGAGGCTGGTCCCTCTGCATTTCAGGACTTCTCTGGTCCGGGGACCCATCTGGACGTTGTAGGTTTCTGGAAAGTTACCCTAGCACATGGAACTTTGTAGAATTTCACACAATGCCCTAGATGTTCTTTAGAATTGGCTGAATTGGTTTTGGTTGGGGTTTGGCAAGTTATGAGACGTTTAATAGTAATGTCTAACTGAAGTTTGCATAAGAGTGACCTCCAGAGCGGCCTCTCCAAACTTTATTTGAACTCTCTCACCCACTGATACTTTGTTACACTTCTTTTCCCCTTTTTGGTCAGGATGGCATTGTTGACCTCATGGTGCCAGGGCCAGGCTCACCCCTGGGAGTCATCTCACATGCTGCCAGGGAGACTTTCATTCCTGGATGTCATGTCCTATATAGTGGGGAAGGCAATGATTTTTTGCAGAGTTGGGCTTAGCCAGAGAGGCCATAACTGAGCAACAAAAGAGGTCCTCTGAAAGTGACTCTTAAGCATACCTATACATAGGCTAAGCTTCACTGCTACATACATAAGCTTCACAAGAGCAAGCCTCAAGATCAAGGGCTTGGCCTATTGATTTGGGTATCTCTGATGTTTGACACAGTACCAGGAGTTTCCCTGGTAGTAAAGTTTAGTAGTTCTATATTTTCTCTCCCATTCCTCAAGGGACTTTGCCAATACGTTTTTTGGGTTTTTTTTTTTGGTGGGGGTGGGGGGTGCATGGTCCAGAAATCGAACCCGGGTCTCCCGGATGAAAGGTGGACATTCTACCACTGAACCATCCTGCCAATACTTTTTGATTAACTACTTAATATACTCTGGGATTTATCCAGGCATTATATTAAGCTGTACAGGATAAAGGCCCTCATTCTTATTCTGGGATCCCTGTGTTTGTGTTGTTTAAATGATCTATCCACACAGGTTGAGTGAGATTATGTGCTATAGAAAAATTAGGTTCTGGACAAAATAAACTTTTCTTCCTTTGGTCTCAAAGAGTAAATGAGGTTCTAAAACACAGATAATGTCTTCCTTACCCCTGTGTTCTGAATTACCTTAAACTGACCTGATCAGCTCTGTTTTCATCTCTAAATACCAGGTTTTATATATATATATATATATACATACAAAACAACCTCTCAAAATCCAGAAATAACAATTACTGCTCCAGAGTAAATGTGACTGCTATAAAAGTTTACAGTCTAGGCCTCTGTTTTCTTATAAGTCTTTTCTAAATGAGACCATTTAAGAAACCATGCTTCTGGCTTACTTTGTCTAACCAAACATCCCACAGGTTCATTCACATTGTTGCATACCTCACAACTTCATTCCTTTTTGTAGCAACACAATATTGGATCATATGTACACACCATCATTTGCCAATCTACTTCTCAGTCAGTGTACCCTTTAGCCACTTTCATTTATTGGGCATCATGTATAATGTCCAAAGTTAACAGTCCATCAACACTCTCAATTTTAGATAATTCCATTGTTCCCAAGATAACCAATAAAAACACCCTCCCTAAACAGAAAATCCAAACCTCCCCTTAACTTTGCTCCTCCCCTCATTATTTACCCCTGGCGTTGCTGTTGGTGCTATTGATGTTTTCCTGTTAAACATACCTCATAGCGTGCAATAGCAGTTTACCCCCATACCCCAAACTTATACACTCGTTCTACAAAATTCATACCTATACAGTAGTACAAGCAAGAACTTATTTATATTTGTAGTGTTAATCAGTGGGACACATGGGTTCATAACAACTCTTTTCAACCATGTTCACCTTCAATATAGTAATATTACTTATAGACCCTCACTAGTGAACTATTTATTCCCTTACATTTAAGTTTTACCCCATTTAGCTAATTGATTTTTGACAAGGGTGCCAAGTCTACCCTTTGAGGCTACAATAGTCTCTTCAACAAATAGTGCTTGGAAAACTAGATACCCACATGCAAAAGAATGAAGTTGGAACCCTACTCATACCTCCTACTTTAACTCAAAATGGATCAATAACCTAAATATTTCTAAAAAATAAAACTCTTAGAAGAAAACATAGGTAAAAATTTTCAGGATCTTGTATGAGGTAATGAATTCTTAGACATAATATCAAAAGCACAAGCAACAAAAGAAAAAAAGGTAAACTGGACTTAATCAAAACCGAAAACTTCTGTGCATCAAAGGATTTTATCAAGAAATAAAAGCTACAGAATGTGAAAAAGTAGTTCAAAATCCTATATTTGATAAGGGTTCTATATTAAGGATATATAAAGAACTCTTACAACTCAACAACAAAAAGATAAACAACCCAATTTAAAATCTGAACAAAAAACCACACGGAGATACACCCACTAGGATGGCTAGTACATTGGTGAGGATGTGGAAAAATACGAACCCTTCTACACTACTGATGAGAATGTTAAATGGTACAGCCACTGGGGAAAACAACAGTTTGACAGTATCTCAGAAAGTTAAACATTGAATTACCATATGACCTGGCAATTAATACTTCCAGATATATACCCAAAAGAGCTGAAAACAGGGACTCAAACAGATATTTGCATACCAATGTTCATAGCAGTATCATTAACAACAGCCAAAAGGTGAAGCAACCCAAGTGTCCACCAATAATGAATCGGTAAACAAAATGTGATCTATCCATACAGTGGAATATTATTCAGCTATAAAAAGAAATGAAGTGCTGGTACATGCAACAACGTGGCTCAACCCTGAAGACATCATGAGTGAATTAACAGATGCAAAAAGTCAAATACTATATGATTTCACTTACATGAAATACCTACAATATGAAAATTCATAGAAACAGAAAGAGATTACACATCATCAAGGGCCAAAGGAAGGGGTGGACAATGGGTAATTATTGCTTAATGGGTACAGAGTGTCTGTTGGGATGATGAAAAAGTTTTGTAATGGATGGTCGTGATGGGAGCACAATATGGTAAATGCAAATTAAAACCACTGAATTGATTACTTGAAAGTATTTAAAATGAGAAATTTTGTATTATAAATATGTTACAAAAAAATTAAAACAATAACAGCAAAATCCACCAGAACAAACAAACAAAAACCCCACTGTGGAGTCATCCTTGACTTTTTTTCACACCCATATCCAAATGCGTCAAGAAATCCTTTCGACTCCATTTTCAAAATATAGTAAGACTCTGACCACTTCCTGCCACTTCCTTCACCCCAGTGAAGGTTTAACCTCCATGACTTCTTATCTGGATGATGATGACTTACCCTTTGCAAATTGTTTCCAATATAACAGCTAGAGGGATCTTTTTAAGATATAAGTCAAAACAGATCCCTCCTCTGCTCATGACCCTTCAGCGGTTCCCTATTTTCACTGAGAGTCAAAGCCAAAGACCATAGATGGGTCTCTGCCTTCTCCTACCATTCCCTCCCTAGTCTCATCTCCTAATCCTCTCCCCTTGTTCTCCCTGCTCAGCCTCTTGTAGAGGCTGAGTGCCTTTGCAATAACTCTCCCTCTAGAGAGGGGCTCTCCTCTCCCAATGCCCTGCCAGAGTCTCATTGCCTTGACCTCCAATATCCTGCTCACTTGTCATTATCTCAATAAGCAGGCACTGACCACCCTAATCAATATGGCACTCCTCTGCCCACCCAGCATTTTCAATACTCCTTATTCTGTCCTATTTTTGATTCTTCCACAACACTCATCAGCTTCCACTATACTGTTTCCTTTACTCATTTCCCATGTTTATTGTACGTCTCCCTCATTCCTTCCTCCTGCCCTCCACCACACACACACAGAATATAAGCTCCATAATGGCAGGGATCTTTATTATGTTCTCTGAAGTATCTCGAGCACCTCAGATAGCCCTCAATAAATAATCACTAGACTGAATTACTCATGTCTCAGCAGTTTGACCATTTCTGAATTTCAAAGCTGTATTTTAGCTTACTAAAAATAACTAAAGTCACTTTCTAAGGAGAAAAATGGGCAGCTCTGATGCCATTATAAAGACTGGAAACCTAAGGTAGCTTCTTACCATCCTTCGCATAAGCCACACAGTATACGGTGTCTTTGTGTCCTTTTAGGGGCTGGAGTAAGGTGCCATCAGATGTATCATAAACCTAGTAAAAAAGAGCAAAAGTACAGATCATTCATATGGCATCCATTAGTCAGAATTCCCTCAGAATTGCTACTGCTATTGTTATTTTTATAGCAAAACATTCAATTATACTCTAAATTTGTCTCAAATGAAAACTGCACTGAAAAAATCTATTTCGGAGGAGGGGCCAAGATGGCAGCTTAGCAATGTGTGCATTTTAGTTCGTCCTCCAGAACAACTACTAAATAACCAGAAACAGTACAGAACAGCTCCCGGAGCCACGTCAGTAACCGGACACACAGTGTACCCCAGTCTGGACCAGCTGGACCAGCTGCAAGCCTCCCCAAAACCGTGAGTTCCCCAAGCTGCGGTGGCCAGCGCCTGGCGCCCCTCCCACACAGGCAGCTTCCCAGAGGGAAAGGAAAGAGACTCTAAACCTGGTCAAGTGGAGGTCGCTCATTGGGCTCATGGAAAAAGAGGAAAGGGGAAGAAACAGAGGTTTTAGTGGCTGTGTTTCTATGGAGACTTGGCAGCCTCTGGATTCAGCGGCGGGACTTCTCGGGCTGCAACTGCCCCAGGCATAGGCAGAAACGGGTTGCTTTCAGGGCTGCCTCCCACCTGTGCCTTCCCCAGGTGAGGGGTGAAGCCCAACTCAGGTGGAATCCCTCTCTCAAGGAATTCAGACCCCAGGGCTTTGCAATTTGAAGCCATTAAAACCAGCCTACAACCTCTCCTCCATCTCCACCACACCCCCAGCAGGGAGAGTCTTCCAAAGTTAAAAGTGCCGCAACATCTTTTACTGGTGCGACCCGCAGGCAGATGCGCCACAAACTGGGCAGGATAAGAAAAACAGAGCCCAGAGACTTCACAGGAAAGTCTTTCAACCTGCTGGGTCTCACCCTCAGGGACAACTGACTCAGGTGACTCCTTCCCCCTGGTAGGAAGTCAGTTTAGTCCGGGAAAACCCGGCTGGAGTCTATAATACCTACATAGACCCTCCTAAGGGTGGGGAGGGAAAAGGCACCATACAAGCAGGGCAAGAAACAAGAAAACAAGAATGGAAAAATTATCCTCTGTTAAACAAAACCTAAGCTAGAGGTTCAGAAAAAGCTGGACTGAAGGTCAAAGAACAGATAGACAACAAACTCATCTAGCAAGAAAACCCTAGGTAAGAGAAGTGAAAGCAATCTCCAGAATAAACTAATTAAGGAAATTAAATGTCTAGACACCAGTAAAAAATAACAAATCACACCAGGAAAATTGAAGATATGGCCCAGTCAAAGGAACAAACCAATAGTTCAAATGAGATACAAGAGCTGAAACAACTAATTCAGAATGTATGAACAGACATGGAAAACCTCATCAAAAACCAAATCAGTGAATTGAGGGAGGATATGAAGAAGGCAAGGAATGAACAAAAAGAAGAAATGGAAAGTCTGAAAAAACAAATCACGGAACTTATGGGGATGAAAGGTACAGTAGAAGAGATGAAAAAAACAATGGAAACCTACAATGTTGGATTTCAAGAGAAATTGGTTAGAATTAGTGAACTGGAGGATGGAACATCTGAAATCCGACAAGATACAGAAACTATAGGGAAAAAAATGGAAAAATATGAGCAGGGACTCAAGGAATTGAATAATATGAAGCGCACAAATATACATGTGGTGGGGGTCCCAGAAGGAGAAGAGAAGGGAAAAGGAGGAGAAAAACTAATGGAAGAAATTATCACTGAAAATTTCCCAACTCTTATGAAAGACCTAAAATTACAGATCCAAGAAGTGCAGCGTACCCCAAAGAGAATAGATCCAAACAGCTGTTCTGCAAGACACTTACTAGTCAGAATGTCAGAGGTCAAAGAGAAAGAGAGGATCTTGAAAGCAGCAAGAGAAAAACAATCCATCGCACACAAGGGAAACCCAATAAGACTATGTGTAGATTTCTCAGCAGAAACCATGGAGGCAAGAAGACAGTGGGATGATATATTTAAATTACTAAAAGAGAAAAACTGCCAACCAAGAATTCTATACCCAGCAAAATTGTCCTTCAAAAATGAGGGGGAAATTAAAACATTTTCAGACAAAAAATCACTGAGAGAATTTGTGACCAAGAGACCAGCTCTGCAAGAAATACTAAAGGGAGCACTAGAGTCAGATACGAAAAGACAGAAGAGAGAGGTGTGGAGAAGAGTGTAGAAAGAAGGAAAATTAGATATGATATATATAATACAAAAGGCAAAATGGTAGAGGAAAGTATTACCCAAACAGTAGTAACACTAAATGTTGATGGACTGAATTCCCCAATCAAAAGACATAGACTGGCAGAATGGATTAAAAAACAGGATCCTTCTATATGCTGTCTATAGGAAACACATCTAAGACCCAAAGATAAACATAGGTTGAAAGTGAAAGGTTGGGAAAAGATATTTCATGCAAATAACAAGCAGAAAAGAGCAGGAGTAGCTATACTAATATCTAACAAACTAGACTTCAAATGTAAAACAGTTAAAAGAGACAAAGAAGGCTACTATGTACTAATAAAAGGAACAATTCAATGTGAAGAAATAACAATCATAAATATTTATGCACCGAACCAGAATGCCCCAAATACATGAGGCAAACACTGCAAACACTGAAAACGGAAATAGACACATCTACCATAACAGTTGGAGACTTCAATTCCCCACTCTCATCAATGGACAGAACATCTAGACAGAGGATCAATAAAGAAACAGAGAATTTGAATATTACAATAAATGAGCTAGACTTAACAGACATTTATAGGACATTACACCCCACAACAGCAGGATACACCTTTTTCTCAAGCCCTCATGAATCATTCTCAAAGATAGACCATATGTTGGGTCACAAAGCAAGTCTCAACAAATTTAAAAAGATTGAAATCATACAAAACACCTTCTCAGATCATAAGGGAATGAAGTTGGAAATCAATAATAGGCAAAGCACCAGAAAATTCACAAATATGTGGAGGCTCCACAACACACTCTTAAACAACCAGTGGGTCAAGGAAGAAATTACAAGAGAAATCAGTAAATATCTCGAGGCAAATGAAAATGAAAACACAACATATCAAAACTTATGGAATGTAGCAAAGGCAGTGCTAAGAGGGACATTTATTGCCCTAAATGCCTATATATCAAAAAAGAAGAAAGGGCAAAAATACAGGAATTAACTGTCCATTTGGAAGAACTGGAGAAAGAACAGCAAACTAACCCCAAAGCAAGCAAAAGGAAGGACATAACAAAGATTAGAGCAGAAATAAATGAAATTGAGAACATGAAAACAATTGAGAAAATCAACAAAACCAGAAGTTGGTTCTGTGGGAAAATCAATAAGATTGATGGGCCCTTAGCAAGATTGACAAAAAGAAGAAGAGAGAGGATGCAAATAAATAAGATCAGAAATGGAAGAGGAGACATAACTGTGGCATATTTCTCAGGGATTGGAGCCTAGCCATACTTAAAAAATCTTTTTAATCATTTCTGTATTCTCTCCCTGCCTCTCATGTCTGTAGCCTAACTCACCGTTCCCTCTTCCCCCTCTTGTCGCAGACCGCCCATCTCCATAGCTTATCACAAAACCACAGGCCTTCCTGTTATTCTGTTCTTGCCTCAAGCCCTCTTCTACTGCCCTTGCCTAGCAACTACCTTTCAGCTTGTGTGATTGGCTCCCCGAACCCTCCACCCTCTCCCCTACTCCTCCCCCTGTGCAACTGTATATAACCTGAGCTCCCTGGAGCCTCAGGGTCTTCTGCGCACTTGGGCTCCTTCAGTACTTACAGCTTATACCATGTAATAATAAAGAAGCTTAGTTGTGGAGAGCCGCCTCCCGGGTCTGGCCTAGTGGACACGCTGCGGCCTGCTCTAGAGTTCCCCCCCGCCCATCGAGTGAGTCAAGATGGCGCCCGCATCCTGTTTCCGCGTATGACGCACGCGCCCACCAACCCTATCTTCCAATCACCTCTGTATACGTGGCACTAACCTATTGGGTTTGGGCACAGTATATAAGAGGTTACCCGGACAGGGTGGGGGGAGACGACCCATAGGGAGCCGTACCTGACGGCCGCATAGAGGTTGTTCCCCCGCGGGGTATTCTGTCCCGCGCGGAATTTGTAACAGAGCTTGCAAGCTTAGCTCCAGTAAAGGTCTGTGCTCACAACTGCAGCGTGTCTCGAACCCGTGTCTGTCACTTGAGTCGGTTTGTCTGCGTCTGTCTCTCTCTCCCTCCTGTTCCCTCCGCCGGCCGGGGACCAGAAGCTGAGCGAGACGGCGCCGGACAAGTGGTGGCCCGTACGGGGACCCTCCTCTCTCGACACCTCTTCTGCAAGGAGAGCCGTACTGTCTCTTCTTGAACTGAGAAGGACGTGCATCCTGAGCTCGCAGCGGACTTCCCGCGCCTGATCACCGCGAGAAGGTGAGTACTTCTTATTACGTGAGAGTTAAGGCCCGCGGGCTTTCAGGTAGCCCCGGGGACTCGGAAGAGCTCTCCGAGTGATTAAAGTACAGTGCCGACTGCAAACATGGGGCAGTCCGGAAGTTTACCTTTGTTAGCTCCCTTAAAGACCCTTTTAGCGGACGGCTCCTGTGAAAGTGAGCCGCCCACTTGTAAGCCGCCAGAGTCTGGCGCTAGTTCAGACGACTCTGACTCAGAGTCAGATGGTGACGAGGCCGAGAGTGCAGGCGCACCTCTGCTGATCGATCTGGGGGGGCTCCCGGTCTCGCCCCCGCTGCCCTCCGCCCCGCCCGCGCCTACCGCTGCGCCCCTAGAGACGCGGCGCCTTCCGGTGGATGGTAGGCAAGGGCTCCCTCGAGTGGCAGCATCAGGTAATTCCGTCTGCCCTCCATTGCGAGATCCGGAGCCCCCTGCAGGCTGGTCATGGGAAGGGCAGTTACAGCCGTACCCCCCGCCTGCGTACGCGAGCCCTCGAGACCTTACGTCACCAAGTGATGGAGGGAGACATTTCTGGAAATGGAACCCCTTTTCAGCCTTTAGACCTTTCGGTATGATGGGTGGTTACCAGCCGCTTAAGCCAGAACCAGTCTCAGAGACGTACCCGGTTATTATCAATCCCCAAGGTAATAACCAGTATGAGCCATATGATTACAAAGTTTTAAGGGAATTGAGGCAAGCTGTCCATCAGTATGGCCCCAATGCTCCTTTTACCTTGAATATGGTTGAAAACCTTTCCACCCTGAATCATACGCCCGCAGATATATATCAGCTGGCCCGTGCTTGCTTGCCCCAGGGCCGATACATAGATTGGAAAGCATGGTTCGAAGAGTTAGCGGAGGAGCAAGCTGCGAAAAACGCAGCGGGGAGACATGGCGGATGGAATGCAGATATGCTATTGGGGAAAGGTGCCCACTCCCAGAATCAAACAGGGTTCCCTCAAGAAGTCTACGCCCAGATTTTCCGTTGTTTCGTAGGAGCCTGGAAAAAGCTGACAGGTGAGGGAGAGGCTCAAGCCTCACTCAGCAACATACATCAGGGCCCCACAGAACCCTTCGTGGATTTTGTAGCCAAAATGCAAACTGCGGCTGAGAGAATTTTCTCAGATCCAGGAGTGGCAGAGACTGTAGTTAAACAAATGATATTTGAGCAGTGCAACAAGGAATGTAAAGTTATCCTAGCACAAAACAGAGGAAAAAACCTGACGGAATGGGTTCGGCTCTGCAGAGATGCTGGTAGCCCGTTAACTAATGCAGGTCTAGCTGCCATGCTAGCCAGCTCCTTACAAGTAGCTGCAAAGAAATCCAAAGACCTAGGAACAAAGCCAAGAGGATGTTATCATTGTGGCCAGTTGGGACACATTAAGAGAAACTGTCCCAATAAAGGCCAACCACCTGCCACTCAACAGTTTGGTAGACCATATGCGGCAACCAGGCTATGTGGCCGTTGCCACAAGGGACCCCATCGCGCAGAAGACTGTAGGTCAGCCTTCAATGCGCAGGGTGTGCGCCTTTCTGGCCGTCCTGAACAGGACCCAAAAAACGGGCAGAGGGGGTCCACCCTTTCGGTGGACCCCCCTGCATGCCATCCGGCGACACAACACCCGTCCAAATTCGCGCATCCCCTGGATCAGCAGGACTGGACCTCTGTGCCACCTCCAGACTCGTACTGACCCCCTCCATGGGTGTCCAGTTGATAGGGACCTCCTTTAAAGGGCCCTTACCAACGAAGACTGTTGGGCTCATAATAGGGAGGGCATCCACAGCCCTGAAAGGACTAACAGTCATACCAGGCGTTGTAGATTCAGATTTCACAGGTTACGCCCAAATTATGGTACAATCTCAGCAAGGTACTCTGGTCATTGCAAAAGGTGATAAGCTGGCACAGCTCTTGCTCTTACCCAGCTTACATACATTCTTTCCGAGTAGACCCAGACAGAGAAGAGATAAGGGATTTGGGTCTTCTGGAGAAGTTTTTGAGGGCCTCCATATGTCTCTGGAGTCTCGACCCATGCTGACTATTAAGGTACAAGGCAGATCCTTCCTGGGCCTGCTAGATACCGGGGCCGATCGATCAATTATAAGACAACAAGACTGGCCCTCCACCTGGCCGACGTGCAAGGCGGAGGACACCATTAGAGGAATAGGCCAGGTCTCAGCACCCATGCTGAGTGCCACTGCCCTCCACTGGGCAGATGAGGAAGGACATCAAGGTAGTTTTCAGCCTTATGTATTAGCCCTGCCCGTTTCCCTGTGGGGAAGAGACATTCTAACCCAGATGGACGTTACCTTGACCAGTGGCTGCTCTCCAACTTCTAAGCGCTTGTTAAAAGGAATGGGATATGTCCCCGGCAAAGGCTTAGGAGCCTCATTGCACGGGCGCGCAAGGCCTATACAAGCTGTCTCCAATTCTGACAGACGAGGCCTGGGTTTTTCCTAGGGGCCACTGAGGAGAGATTCCCACCCACACCTATAAAACTAAGGTGGAAAACTAAGACTCCAGTCTGGGTGCCTCAGTGGCCCTTATCACAGGAAAAACTCTCAGCATTACACACTCTAGTGTCAGATCAGCTAAAAAAGGGCCACATCATTCCCTCCACATCACCTTGGAACACCCCTATTTTTGTCATAAAGAAAAAATCAGGCAGATGGAGATTGTTACATGATTTAAGAGCCATTAATAATTGCATGGAGTCCTTAGGACCTGTTCAGATGGGGTTGCCCCTTCTCTCAGCTCTGCCAGAGCATTGGTCTATTTTCATCTTAGACATCAAAGACTGCTTCTTCTCTATCCCACTTCACCCTGAGGATACCCCAAAATTTGCTTTTACTGTGCCCTCTCTAAATCAAGAGGAGCCCTGTCACCGTTTTGAGTGGACAGTCCTGCCCCAGGGCATGACTAATAGCCCTACCATGTGCCAACTGTATGTTGCTACAAAGCTGGCCGATACTCGGCGACAGTTCCCCCAAGCAAAAATCCTTCATTATATGGATGACATCCTGCTGACTCATGAAGATACAGATCTCCTTGAGACAGTTCTGTCACACCTAGTCCTTACACTTAGAAAAGCCCACTTAGAAGTAGCCCCTGAAAAGATCCAAATGACAGAGATCGCCACCTTCCTGGGGACCAAACTTACGCCTACTCATGTCTCCCCCCAAAAGGTGTCTCTCAGGCTAGATAACATACACACCCTCAATGACTTGCAAAAACTCATGGGGGATATAAATTGGATTCGCCCGTATCTAAAATTACCCAATGCCGAATTAATGCCTTTATTTAACTTACTAAAAGGAGATTCGAACATAACTTCGCCCCGGCACTTCACCCCCGAGGCGAGGCAAGCACTATACCGAGTAGAACAGGCACTCAGCAGCGCCGCTTTAAAGAGAATAAATCCCGACGAGTCTTTTGAAGCCTGCCTGCTGCCAACAGAGTCACAGCCCATGGCGGTGCTGTGGCAACAAGGACCATTACTCTGGATCCATCCCGGAGTTTCTCCAAAAAAGATTTTAGAGCATTACCCTACCGCAGTTGCAGAACTAGCCCTAGAAGCCATCAAGAAGGCCATACAACATTTTGGCCAACCACCCAAAAACCTCAGGGTGCCTTACTCTCTCCAGCAAATTGAAGTACTTACCAGGTGCATAGATCAATGGGCCGTTCTCCGGTGCACCTTTTTGGGATGTATTGACAGTCAATACCCTAAAGACCCCCTCTTACAATTTGTTACCCGACATCCAATGATCTTTCCCAAAGTGACTTCGCCTAAGCCACTAGCGAGCGCCCTCACCGTGTACACGGATGGCTCCAGCTCCGGTACAGGGGCGTATTGTGTGGAAGGGGACACTCCCAAAACAGTATTTTTTCAACCACAAAAACCTCAGTGGGTTGAATTGCAAGTCATTATTACAGTCCTGAAAGAGTTTCCTGGCCCCCTGAATATTATCTCTGATTCCATTTATGTCGTAAATTCTCTACAAATTTTAGAAACTGTGGGCATTATAAAATGTTCCTCCACAGTGAGCACATTCTTTCTCGAGCTTCAAGAGACAATACGTGCTAGACAACATCCCTTTTACACAACTCATATTAGGGCCCATACAGGCCTGCCTGGTCCCATGACACAAGGAAATCACATAGTAGATGTGGCCACTCGACAGCCACACGTCTTCCCCGCGCTGACACCATATCAGCAAGCCCGAGAGTTCCATGCCAAATTTCATATCAATGCAGGTACCCTAGCTAAGCGGTTTAGTATTCCGCGTGCAGCGGCTAGAGATATAGTCCGAGCCTGCAGGGATTGTGCAGAACAAAGAGCAGTCCCTTCGGTTGGAGTTAACCCTAAGGGCCTCATCCCAGGAGACATTTGGCAAATGGATGTCACTCATCATTCAGAGTATGGTAAAATTAAATACCTGCATGTGTCAGTAGACACATGTTCTCAGATATTATTTGCCTCTGCTGAGACAGGAGAAAAAGTCCACCAAGTCATTGCACACTGCCTTGCCGCTTGGGCAGCGTGGGGTAAGCCAAAAATATTAAAGACAGATAATGGACCTGCTTACACCAGTAGAACCTTCCAAAAATTTTGTGATAATATGGAAGTACAATTAAAACATGGCATCCCTTACAACCCTCAAGGACAAGGAGTCATTGAGAGAGCTCACAGGTCTCTCAAAGACTTACTAAAGAAACAGAAAGGGGGAATAGGTCACGGCCTGTCCCCAAAGGCTCAACTGTCTATAGCCTTGTTTACGTACAATTTTTTAAATGAAAATTCACAGGGAATGACACCTGCCCTTCAACACACCACTCCGAGTCCTCCACATAGAGGTCTAGTCCGATGGAAGGATGTCCTGTCGGGACAGTGGCAAGGCCCTGACCCCGTGCTCAGCTGGGCCAGAGGCTCTGTTTGTGTTTTTCCCCAGGAGCCAGGACGTCAACCAGTGTGGGTTCCGGAAAGACTGGTGAGAACCGTGACATCGCCCGAGGAGGCCACGGAGCTGTTGCCCAAAAAACCAACAAGCCTTCAACCTGAACCATCAGATCAGGCCTCCAACTCTGCTGATGACGGCGGCGACTGACGAGATGGCAACGAAAACGCCGGTCACCCTTCGACTGTTTAGAAGGGAGGACCAGTTTTAATACCCCCCGCTCTCCCAACAGGTGGAATCAGACCTTAAAGTGCTTGGGAAGATCAAGTTAACCCCCGTTGCCTTCGACCTTTCCAAACTGGGCGAGACTGTACAAAGTCTGTGGAACCGAGTCACCTCTTGGTTCTCTTGGCCCAATTTGACTACTTGGATTCTCGTAGCGGTGGGACTATTAGTGGGATTAGTCACTGTTAAATGCTTGTTAGAACGCTTGTTCCAGACACAGCAGCAATTGCGTGTTACTACCATGTTGGCTATGTCACTCGCCCCTGGTGCTCCTGACAACGACCGCCCTGCTGCCCAGTCCCCCATTTCACCGTATGACCCATCCCGGCCACTCAGGGCGGGACGCTCGAAAGCAAGACCCGCTGCAAGGCCCATGGCTGTGTCCCGGGTATAAAAGGCAGCACCAGCAGTCATAATTTTGGTCGTAGGCTGATCTCTTAGGCGAAGTCGCAGTCCTGGCCAGACTAGACTCCAGCCATTGCACAGAGACACCTAGCGACACTCTCGATTCTGGTTGCCGCTCTCCTGCCCCCCCTCATAACCCAGTTGCGAGGCGAAGCACTGCAGGGAGAGTCACGTGGTTTCCAGCTCACGGGCTCTCCGGTCTCTATATGAGGTGGCATTCTGGTTGGTGCCTAGCAAGCCTAGTCCAGACTCCCCAAAGCACCAAAACATGTAGTGGGCCACTCAGGCCCACGGGAGCACACTCATCAATGGAGACACTGGGTCAAAATAAATAAAAAAAGGGGAGAATGTGGAGAGCCGCCTCCCGGGTCTGGCCTAGTGGACACGCTGCGGCCTGCTCTAGAGTTCCCCCCCGCCCATCGAGTGAGTCAAGATGGCGCCCGCATCCTGTTTCCGCGTATGACGCACGCGCCCACCAACCCTATCTTCCAATCACCTCTGTATACGTGGCACTAACCTATTGGGTTTGGGCACAGTATATAAGAGGTTACCCGGACAGGGTGGGGGGAGACGACCCATAGGGAGCCGTACCTGACGGCCGCATAGAGGTTGTTCCCCCGCGGGGTATTCTGTCCCGCGCGGAATTTGTAACAGAGCTTGCAAGCTTAGCTCCAGTAAAGGTCTGTGCTCACAACTGCAGCGTGTCTCGAACCCGTGTCTGTCACTTGAGTCGGTTTGTCTGCGTCTGTCTCTCTCTCCCTCCTGTTCCCTCCGCCGGCCGGGGACCAGAAGCTGAGCGAGACGGCGCCGGACACTTAGTGCTGATCAATTGGCCTCCGGCTCAAGTCCTTTAGTCCCCTAGCTGAGACGGCTAGGCTCTGCTTACCCAGGTTTGTTCCCTGCGAGCTCGCCCCCTAACTCACCCAGTGCTCCAGTCGCGGGGCAGCCCGACTGAAGCTTATCCCGGCACATAACCACTGACCTCACAGAAATAAACGGGGTAATAACAGAATACTATGAATAACTTTATGCAAATAAATACAACAATGTAGATGAAATGGACAACTTCCTAGAAAGGCATGAACAACCAACTTTGACTCAAGATGAAAGAGAGGACCTCAACAAACCAATCACAAGTAAAGAAATTGAATCAGTCATTAAAAAGCTTCCCAAAAAAGAAAAGTCCAGGACCAGATGGCTTCACATGTGAATTCTACCAAATATTCCAGAAAGAATTAGTACCAATCCTGCTCAAACTCTTCAAAAAAATTGAAGTGGAGGGAAAGCTACCTAATTCATTCTATGAAGCCAACATCACCCTCATACCAAAACCAGGCAAAGATATTACAAAAAAAGAAAACTACAGAACAATCTCTCTAATGAATATAGATGCAAAAATCCTCAACAAAATTCTAGCAAATCGAATCCAGCAACACATTAAAAGAATTATACATCATGACCAAGTAGGATTCATCCCAGGTATGCAAGGATGGTTCAACATAAGAAAATCAATTAATGTAATACACCATATCAACAAATCAAAGCAGAAAAATCACATGATCATCTCAATTGATGCAGAGAAGGCATTTGACAAGATTCAACATCCTTTCCTGTTGAAAACACTTCAAAGGATAGGAATACAAGGGAACTTCCTTAAATTGATAACGGGAACATATGAAAAACCCACAACTAATATTGTCCTCAATGGGGAAAAACTGAAAACTTTCCCCCTAAGATCAGGAACAAGACAAGGATGTCCACTATCACCACTGTTATTCACCATTGTGTGGGAAGTTCTAGCCAGAGCAATTAGACAAGAAAAAGAAATACAAGGCATCAAAATTGGAAAGGAAGAAGTAAAACTATCACTGTTTGCAGATGATATGATACTATATGTCGAAAACCCGGAAAAATCCACAGCAAAACTACTAGAGCTAATAAACAAGTACAGCAAAGTGGCAGGTTACAAGATCAATATTCAAAAAATCTGTAGTGTTTCTATACACTAGTAATGAACAATCTGAGGGGGAAATCAAGAAACGAATTCCATTTACATTTGCAACTAAAAGAATAAAATACTTAGGAATAAATTTAACTAAAGAGACAAAAGACCTATACAAAGAAAACTACAAAAAACTGTTAAAAGAAATCACAGAAGCCCTAAATAGATAGAAGGGCATACTGTGTTCATGGATTGGAAGACTAAATACAGTTAAGATGTCAATTCTACCTAAAGTGATTTACAGATTCAATGCAATACCAATCAAAATCCCAACAACTTACTTTTCAGAAATAGAAAAACCAATAAGCAAATTTATCTGGAAGGGCAGGGTGCCCCGAATTGCTAAAAGTATCTTGAGGAAAAAAAAACGAAGCTGGAGGTCTCACGCTGCCTGACTTTAAGGCACATTATGAAGCTACAGTGGTCAAAACAGCATGGTACTGGCATAAAGATAGAGATATTGACCAATGGAATCGAATAGAGTGTTCAGACATAGACCCTCTCATCTATGGACATTTGATCTTTCATAAGGCAGTCGAGCCAACTCACCTGGGACAGAACAGTCTCTTCAATAAATGGTGCCTAGAGAACTGGATATCCATATGCAAAAGAATGAAAGAGGACCCGTATCTCACGCCCTATACAAAAGTTAACTCAAAATGGATCAAAGATCTAAACATCAGGTCTAAGACCATAAAACAGTTAGAGGAAAATGTAGGGAAATATCTTATAAATCTTATAATTGGAGGTGGTTTTATAGACCTTACACCTAAAGCAAGAGCACTAAAGAAAGAAAGAAAGAAATGGGAACTCCTCAAAATTAAACAGCTTTGTGCATCAAAGAATTTCATCAAGAAAGTAAAAAGACAGCCTACATAATGGGAGACAATATTTGGAAACGACATATCAGATAAAGGTCTAGTATCCAGAATTTATAAAGAGATTGTTCAACTCAATAACAAAAAGACAGCCAATCCAATTACAAAATGGGAAAAAGACTTGAACAGACAACTCTCAGAAGAGGAAATACAAATGGCCAAAAGGAACATGAAGAGATGTTCAACGTCCCTGGCCATTAGAGAAATGCAAATCAAAACCACAATGAGATATCATCTCACACCCACCAGAATGGCCATTATCAACAAAACAGAAAAGGATAAGTGCTGGAGAGGATGTGGAGAAAGAGGCACACTTATTCACTGTTGGTGGGAATGTCAAATGGTGTAACCACTGTGGAAGGCAGTTTGGCGGTTCCTCAAAAAGCTGAATATAGAATTGCCATATGACCCAGCAATACCATTGCTAGGTATCTATTTAGAGGACATAAGGGCAAAGACAAACGGACATTTGCACACCAATGTTTATAGCAGCATTATTTACAATTGCAAGGAGATGGAAACAGTCAAAATGTCCATCAACAGACGTGTGGCTAAACAAACTATGGTATATACATACGATGGAATATTCTGCAGCTTTAAGACAGAATAAACTTATGAAATATGTAACAACAGGGATGGACCTTGAGAACATTATGCTGAGTGACACTAGCCAAAAACTAAAGGACAAATACTATATGGTCTCATTGATATGAACTGATATTAGTGAATAAACTTGGAATATTTTGTTCATAACAGAGACCATCAGGAGATAGAAATAGGGTAAGATATTGGGTAATTGGAGCTGAAGGGATACAGACTGTGCAACAGGACTGGATACAAAAACTCAGAAATGGACAGCACAATACTACCTAACTGCAATGTAATTATGTTAAAACACTGAATGAAGCTGCATGTGAGAATGATAGAGTGAGGAGGGCTGGGGACATAAATGAAATCAGAAAGAAAGATAGATGTTAAAGATTGAGATGGTATAATCTAGGAATGCCTAGAGTGTATAATAATAGTGAAATGTACAAGGTACAATTTTAAAAATGTTTTTGCATGAGGAAGAACAAAGGAATGTCATTATTGCAGGGTACTGAAAATAGATGGTAATTAATATTTTAATGTGTCACCTTCTGTGTGAGACTAAAGCAAAAAATGTTTATTTGTTACAGAATTTATATTTTGACTAGTGCATTTCCTAATATAACTTATGTAGATAGTTTGAATGCCGTAAGTACTTGGAATCTCAAGTAGGACATGAGATTTTGCTGGTTTGTCCAGAGTGATGCCCCAATGAATCCCAGAGTGATTCGATCAGTGAGTGGAAAAGTAGCTGCAAAGCCCCCTTTGAGAACGGGGAGAAATTCAACTTCCCCAAGTTGAATTCTTGATATTCTCACAAGCAGTGTGGACAACCAAAGCTATAGGCAGAGCCCCCAGTCTTGGGGTTTGTTCATATGAAACGTAACCCCGCAAAGGATAGGTCAAGTCTACTTAAAATTTAGGCCTAAGAGTCACCCCCAAGAGAGCCTCTTTTGTTGCTCAGATGTGGCCCCTCTCTCCAGCCAACACAATGAGCAGTCTCACCACCCTCCCCCTCTCTATGTGGGACGTGACTCCAGGGGTGTGGACCTTCCTGGCAATGTGGGACAGAGATCTTGGAATGAATGGAGACTCAGCATCAAGGGATTGAGAAAAACCCTAGAATGAGCTGAGACCTAGCATCAAGGGATTGAGAAAATCTTCTCGACCAAAAGGGAGAAAAGGGAAATGAGACAAAGTGTCAATGGCTGAGAGATTCCAAACAGAGTCGAGAGGTTATCCTGGAGGTTATTCTTATGCATCAAGTAGATATCATCTTGTTATTCAAGATGTAATGGAGAGGCTAGAGGGAACTGCCTGAAAATGTAGAGCTGTGTTCCAGTAGCCATGTTTTTTGAGGATGATTGAATAATGGTACAGCTGTCACAATGTGACTGTGTGATTGTGAAAACCTTGTGTCTGATGCTCCTTTTATCTACCTTGTCAACAGATCAGTTAGAACATATGGAATAAAAATAAATAATAGGGGGAACAAATGCTAAAATAAATTTAGTTTAAATGCTAGTGATCAATGAAAGCAAGGGGTAAGGGGTATGGTAGGCATAATCTTTTTTTTTTCTTTCCTGTGTTCATTTTATTTCTTTTTCTATTGTCTTTTTATTTCTTTTTCTGAATTAATGCAAATGTTCTAAGAAATGATGAATATGCAACTAAGTGATGATATTGTGAATTATTGATTATGTATATTGTTTTACTTTGTTTCTTTATTTTTTTAATTAATAAATAAATTTTAAAAAATCTATTTCAAAAAAAAAATTGCACTGAGAAGACAAAAAGAGTATGACATAAAGCTGAGTAGCCTAAGAAGTGGAAGTCCCAATTCTGTATTCCATGTGACCAGCAACATGACATTAATGCTTGAGAAAGAAAGTTGGAATTTTACTACAAACTTCACTCATTCTTACCTGAATTTGGATATATGCCCAATCAAGGCAGGACCTCCTAAATAAGGCCAGTACATAAAAAGAGGTAACTACAACATGATTAAGCTTTAGTACTAGGCCTGCCCCTTAATATCAGTCTCACAGAGATGTCTTGCATTTGCAACCAAGAGTTTGAAAGTCACAGACTTGGGTTCTGAGTTTACAAATAGGAGGGAGTTAGAAAACCCAGCAGTAAATATGGATTAAAGCTATTTTATAGCTGTGCAGCATCTATACAAAGGTGGAGATTTAAAAAACACACCATCTGAAAAAATCAAGGTGAAATCCTTCCGAAAGGCTAGACTGTTAGAAAAGATAACTTATGAAGAAAAATTAAAAGGATCTGGATTATTTACCCTGGAAAGAATGAGTCTGCAGAACAATTTAGTCATGGTTTTAAGATTATGCAGTTACTATACAGAGGCTGGAGATAGTCTGCATATCTAAAGACTACAAAGCTAGAGGAAGTGGATTTACGCAGGAGGAAAGAGAGATAATATAAAGGCTTTTAGGTCAAACATAAAGAGTTTCCTGAAAGTTACTTTTATACACTGGGATAAGTTTCAGACGGAGCTTTTGTTCTTTGAAAATATGAAAAATAGGACAGCATCCATATGGAATTATTTAGGTAGAGGCCAATGCCTAAAATTTGGGGTCAGGTTATCTCACTGCTCATGGAGGAAGCACTGTTAATCCTGTTGCTTGCATTTTTCAGGGGGACAAAATGACAAAATGTGAACTGACACCAGCCCAGTTTCAAAGGCATTTGATGAATTGTTTTCAGCTCTTTCATGGGTGTCTCAAAGTAAAAGGAAAGATTAATGACTCCAATGAAGGTATTGTTCACAAATTCCTACATGATGGACAGTTTACATACCTGTTTTAAATAGCCCATTTCCTTCCCCCATTAAAAAGTAAAGACCAGTTTTCTGCCCCAGCTTTTCTTATCTCAAAAAAAAGGTCAAATTTCAGAGTACTTATAAGGCGGAGGGGGAAAAAAGCACTTAAAAAGGAAACTCATACAAAATCCTACCAGTAATCTGTTTCCTGCAGCCAAAATCAGTTGGGTTCCATCGGGCTTAAATGCGAGGTCATATATACTAAACAGGAGACAAGACAAGACAAAAGGACAATTAGGAACCAAAATGATGAGGTCTGCTAATGGGCAGAAAGCAAACGTTATTTCCTTACGAAACAGTGCTTATGCATCAGGGAGAAAAATAATGGCTAAGAATTGCATTTGGTTGCAAAGTCTATTCCCTCACCACACTTTGGCAGCCCATTCGATCACAAGCCACAAAGGGGTTAGTTCTATGTCTTAATTTCCTCTTGCCCAGAAGCCAGACGCCAAAAATGATTCAATGGGTAAACAGTTGAGGACACTAACTTTTCTAATAATACCTGAAAGGCTGGACAACTGGAGAAAACATGCGGGGGCTAGTTAATCCATATGCCTCTGAAAAAAAAGGTCATTTATTTTACTATTGCCACTTAATCACATACTTATTGTGCTAGGCCCCAGCTAAATCAAAATGAGGAAAATCACAGTCCCTTCCCACTCTCAGGTAAATTACAGTCCAGTGAGGAAGCATGAATTCCACACATTCACAAAGAACCATCAAAACCCATCACTTCCAAGGCATACATTTTTCCACATTTTAACACCTCTGATAGAACTGATGGCATGTCCATTTAATTGGCAGCTTTTTGCTTTCTTAATGTTACTTAAAATAATGGTATTTTATAATCAATGACCTCTTAGATTAGATAAAATACAGTATAATACTAGGATCATGGCTTTAGGAGATACATTAAAAACATATTACAGGATTTAAATGGTCTCTCAAACATTAGGGACTCCCAAGTTAATGGACCAAGCCCTTGATCATGAGGCTTGCTCCTTTTTTTTTTTTTTATTGTAAAGCCTTAACAAACATACATTCTTAACATTTAAACATTCCATATATGGTGCCCAATCAATGGCTCACAATATCATCACACAGTTGTGTATTCATCACCATGATTATTTTTTTGAACATTTGTATCAATCTAGCAAAAGAAATAAAAAAGAAAAAACTCATCATACTATATCCCTTACACCTCCCTCTCATTGACCACTAGTATTTCAATCTACTCAATTTATTTTAACATTTGTTAGCCCTATTATTTTTCATCCTTTTGTGTCTGGCTTTTTTGTTTTAATTGATAAAACAACATACAAACATAAACATTCTTAACATACAACCATTCCATAGATGATATACAACCAATGGTTCATAATATCATCACATAGTTGTGTATTCATCACCATGACCATTTTTTAGAACATGTACATCACTCCAGAAGAAAAAACTCACACATTCCATATCCCGTACCCCTCCCTCTCATTGACTAGTATTTCCATCTATCCCATTTATTTTGCCCTTTGTCCCCCCATTACTTATTTATTTATTTATCCATATTTTTTAGTCATCTGTTCACACCTTAGATAAAGGAAGCATCAGACACAAGGTTTCACAATCATACAATCACACTGTAAAAGCTATATCATTATACAATCATCTTTAAGAAACAAGGCTACTGGAACACACCTCTGCAGTTTCAGATACTTCCCTTTAGCCACTCCAATACACCATAAATCAAAAAGGGGGTATCTATATAATGTGTAAGAATAACCTCTAAGATAACCTCACAACTCTGAAATCTCTCAGCCACTGACACTTTATTTTGTCTCATGTCTCTCTTCCCCTTTTTGGTTGAGAAGGTTTTCTCAATTCCTTAATGCCAGGTCCTGGCTCATCCCAGGAATTCTATTCCACATTGCCAGGGAAATTTACAACCCTGGGAGTCATATCCCACGTAGGGGGGTAGGCAGTGAGTTCACTTGCCATGTCAGCATAAAGAGAGAGGCCACATCTAAGAAACAAAAGAGGTTCTCTGGGGGTGACTCTTAGGCCTAATTTTAAGTAGGCTTAGCCTATCCTTTGCCAGGATAAGTTTCATAGGGGCGAAACCCAAGATTGAGGACTCGGCTTATTGATTTGGTTGTCCCCATTGCTTATGAGAATATCAGAAATTCTCCAAATGGGGAAGTTGAATATTTCCCCCTTTCGCCCCATTTGCCCAAGGGGACTTTGCAGATACTTCTTTACTCACTGTCCAAATCACTCTGTTATTTATCAGGGCATCACACTAACCTGGACAAACCAATGAAATCTCATGCCCTATTCAAGATCCCATGTACTTATGGTGGTCAATTAAACTGACCATACAAGTTAAATTAGGAAATACACTACCCCAAATATATATTTTGCACCAAATAAACATCTCTCCCTTTAGTCTCACACAGAAGTTGAAATTTTAAAACATGGATGATGTCATCCTTTACCCAGTCTTCTGATATACCTTAGTCCTATCCAGATCAGTTTCATTCATATCTCAATGTCTGATTACTTCTTCAACTTTTTAAATAGTTCCTGAAGCTGAGGTGTCACATAAATACCCGAAGTTTCTGGGAAAGACCATGTTATATACAAACAGCTCAGTATCTGAGAATTTCGAATTAAGTTACGCCTCCTGAACATATGAGTGTTATAAGAGCTTACAATCTATGACCCTCTACAATATGCCCACACCTGATATCCCATGCTCTCAACTTTATTTAGTTCACTGAATTTTTATATTATAGTTAGTCTATATAATTGAGGCATGATAACATTTGTCTTTTTGTTCCTGACATTTCATCAACATAAAGCTCTTAAGGTTTATTCATCTAGTTGCATGCCTCACAATTTCATTCATTCTTGTGGCGCTCAGTAGTCCATTGTATGTATATGCCATAGTTTCCCTTCCATCTCTCAGTCACTGTACCCTTAGGCCCACCTCTACTCATTGTGGATCATGAACACTGCCACTAGAGACACCAGTGCGCAAATGTTCATTCATGTCCCTACACTCAGGTTCTCCAGGTATATACTGAGCAGCGGGGTTTCAGAATCATATGATAAACCCATCCCTAACCTCCTGTGGAACCACCACACTGCCCTCCAATGGGCTATTCCTCTCATTTCCCTACTGACAGTGAATAGGTACATCTCTTTCTATACATTTGCTCTAGCACTTGTTTCTCTCTATTCATTTTTAAGAAGTTTTATTCACACATCATACAATCCAGCCTAAGTGCATAGACATGCCTTTACCACCATACTCTAATTTTTGTAAAAGGTGTGACATATAGATCCTCTTTCATTCTTTTGCATGTGGATATCCAGTTGAAGAGGCTGTTCTGTCCCAGGTGAGTTAGCTTGACTGGTGAGGCTTTGTTCTAGTTTGCTAGCTGCCAGAATGCAATATACTAGAAATGGAATGGCTTTTAAAATGGGGAATTTAATAAGTTGCTAGTTTACAACTTATTAAATTACAACAAGTAATTTAACTTACAACAAGTTCTCAGGCTGAGAAAATGTCCCAGTTAAAACAAGTCTATAGAAATGTCCAATCAAAGGTATCCATCCAGGGAATGATACCTTGGTTCAAGAAGGCCGATGAAGTTCAGGGCTTCTCTCTCAAGTGAGAAGGCACATGGCAAACACAATCAGGGCTTCTCTCTCATCTGGAAAGGCACATGGCGAGCAAGGCGTCATCTGCTAGCTTTCTCTCCTGGTTTCCAGTTTCACGAAGCTCCCCAGGAGGCGTTTATCCTTCTTCATTTCCAAAGGTCGCTGGCTCATGGACTCTCTGCTTTGTGGTGCTGCAGCTTTCTCTGCTCTCCAAATCTCCTTTCATTTTCCAAAATGTTTCCTCTTTTACAGGACTCCAGAAACTTCTCAAGACCCACCCAAATGGGTGGAGACATGTCTTCACCTAATTCAGTTTAATAACCACGCTCGATTATATCACGTCTCCAGGGAGATGATCTAATTACAGTTTCAAACATACAATGCTGAATAGGGTTTAGAAGAAACGGCTGCCTTTTACAAAATGGGATTAGGATTAAAACATGGCTTTTCTAGGGTACATACATCATTTCAAACCAGAACAGGCTTGTTCTTATGAAACTTATTTCTGTAGTGGAGAAGCAAAGCCTACCTATAGTTATGCCTAAGACTAACTTCCAGAATACCTTTTTTGTTGCTCAGATGTGGCCTCTTTCTCTCACCCCAATTCTGCAAGTAAAATCATTACCCTCCCTCTACGTGGCACATGACATCCAGGGGTATAAGTCTCCTTGGCAGCATGGGACATGACTCCCAGGAATGAGCCTGGCCCTGTTACCATAGTATTGACAATGCCTTCCTGACTAAAAGGCAGAAAAGAAATGTAGCAAAATAAAGTATCAGTGGCTAAGAAAATTCAAGTATCATAGAGAGGCTATTCTGGAGGCCATTCTTATGCAAACTTCAGCTAGATATTGCTAATTGCCATGGTCGGCCAAACCCCAACCAACATCATTCCTGTTAACCCTAATGAACATCTATGGCTCTGTCTGAGATTCTACAAAAGTGTCATGCACAAAGATTACCTTCCCAAAACCTACAACCTTCAGCTGGGTCCCCAGGCCATCGAGATAAATCCTGAAACCCAGAGGGGCCAGCCTCTCCAAGAACATCAACTAGTTCCTTCCCCCTATCCCATATTATTGACACACCTTCCCAACATGAAAAAGTTAGAATGGGCATAGCCCAAATACCCCTAAAGATTGGGAGAAGGATCAAAGGAGGAGGAGGAGTTATAACAGAGAAGATAGGATTTAACAAAGGAGTATGATTGCTGAATCATTATATTGATATTTCTTTATTGTCCAGTGAGGGTAGAGAAGCTAGCAGGAAAAACTAAAATTGTGGAACTGTAACCCATACCAAACTCTGAAATCTGTTCTATAAGTAGTTGTTAAAGGTACTTTGAAATATATTGTTTGCATATATATTATATTTTATAATTTTAAATGTTAAAAAAATTCTGTAAGGTGGTCATAATAGAAAATTTAAGATTATATAAAAACAAAGAAATAAATATTCTTGAATTTAAGAAAAAGAATTATCTTGTCAATTTTATGAAAAGACCTGCTGGGATTTTGGTTGGGGTTGCGTTAGATCTGTGGATCTTTTTGGGGAGAATCTGCATCTTGTTAATATTGAGGCTTTCAATCATGTACATGGTATATGACCCCATTTATGTGGGTCTTTAAAATTTTCTCTCAGCAACATTTTGTAGTTTTCAGTGTAGTGTATGTATATGTGTGTGTATATATATATGACACATTTTATTACATTTATAAGGATATTTCATTTTCTGATTATTATTGTAAATGGTATTATTTTTTATTTTATTTTCCAATTGTTTCTTGTTAGTATGTGGAATACAATTTTTTGTATATTCACCTCATATCCTGTAACATTGCTGCGCTGGTTTGAAAGGATGTATTGACCCTAAAAAAGCCATGTTTTAATCAAAATCCCATTTTGTAATGGCAGACTAATCCTTATTCAATACTGTATGTTTGAATCTGTAATTAGATAATCTCCCTGGAAATGTGATTTAATCAAGAGTGGTTGTTAAACTGGATTAGGTGACAACATGTCTCTACCCATTTGGGTGGTTCTTGATAATTTTCTGGAGTCCTATAAAAAGGAAACATTTTGGAGGATGAAGGAGATTTGGAGAGAGCAGAGAATGCTGCAGCAGCACGAAGCAGAGAGTCTACCAGCCAGCAGCCTTTGGAGATGAAGAAGGAAAATGCCTCCCAGGGAGCTTTCATGAAACAGGAAGCCAGAAGAAGAAGCTAGCAGATGACACCGTGTTCGCCATGTGCCCTTCCAGATGAGAGAGGAACCCTGACTGTATTCACCATGTGCCTTTCCAGATGAGAGAGAAACTCTGACTGTGTTCGCCATGTGCCTTCTCACTTGAGAGAGAAAAACCCTGAACTTCATCGGCCTTCTTGAACCAAGGTATCTTTCCCTGGATGCCTTTGATTGGACATTTCTATAGACTTGTTTTAATTGGGCCATTTTCTCGGCCTTAGAATTATAAACTAGCAACTTATTAAATTCCCCTTTTTAAAAGCCATTCTGTTTCTGGTATATTGTATTCTGGCAGCTAGCAAACTAGAACAATTGCTGAATTCATTTACTAGTTTTTCAGCTTTTTATGGATTACTTAGGCTTTTTAAATAACATAATCATGTCTTGTACAAATAAAGGTAGTTTTCTTTGTTTCTAAAAAAAAAAGCATATTATAGGATTCAAAGGAGGAAGACAGTGTTCTGATTTGGGAAGAGGATCAGAAAAGACTTCGTAAAAAAAATGACTTTGAAAGGGCAGGGCTTCTGAGACATGTAGGAGGAAATTGGGTAGGTATAGAACGGCAGGCAGAAAGAACAGAACAAGCAAATACGTGAAACTGAGGGACAGCAAGTAATCCAGATAAATTCATTTGACTGAAACATGTGACTATCTGCAAGGCAATAGGGAGCTAGAAGGCTAGAATAGCAGGCTAGAGCCATATTACAAAGATTCTTGGATGCCCTGGACAGAGTTCACTAATGCAGGTGACTCTAATAAGAATGTGTTGCCACAGTACTGCCAGGACAGCCTATTGTAAAAATTTACTATGGGATAAACTTAACTGCCCCCTCAGTGATCTAAACACCGAGCAACAGTACTTGGAGCATTTATCACAGATGGACTCCAGCCTAAACTCTTCAAATGCATTATTTTATTTCATCATTGTAACAATTGTGAAGTAGGGATTAGTAATCTACTTTGTAAATGAGGACAAGTGCTTGCAAGTACTACAAGTATTTACTACAAGTTAGAATTTCAACTCAGGTCTGATTCCAGAGCCTATTCTCTTAACTATACTGCCTTCTGCGCTCCCAAATTATGCCAAGTGTAACAAGTCTTTGTTACCTTCAATACTTAAGTAATAATAATGGTTAATATTTATTGAGCACATTTATTTACTGTGTGCCAGGCACAGTTAAAATGCTTTAAGCATATTAAGTCATTTAGCCTTCACAAAAACCCTATTTTTCAGATGAGAAAAATAAAGCAGAGAGAAGTTAAATAACTTGCCCAAGAATAAACTGCAACTAAGAGGAAGTCAGTCCAGGATTTGAACCCAGGGCCCATGCTCTAATCAGTATGCTCTGTGGCCTTCATCATCATCATTAGCATATGCTATGGTTGTAAAAATTACTGACGATAGTTTTCACACCTATTCAACAGTAAAAAAAAAAGTATTGCCTACTTAAGGCATTGCCTGTGGAATTTAGAAAGTTTTGATAGAGAATCTCTTGACTTCAAAAACATAATTCGACAAAAAGAAAGAAAAAAAAAACAACAACTAAAATGATTGTTGCAATACACTGTTAAATTTTGACATATTTTTTACATAAACTTAATACCTGTTTTCCTAGACAGATTCATTCACCCTTCCTCTGTGCTCATCTCAACACATAGTTCCATTTAACATTAATCATATTCACATTACTTTGTGAACTTCTTTAAACTTCTGTTGAATGAGTGAACCCATAAATCGTGATAATTTTTTTGTGGAAAACAAAAGAAAAGTCACAAAAACTGGATTCTTAGAACATGTGTCTTGATCAATGTGGCAATTGCAGGATATTCAAATATAATCTTTTGCTCATCACATGTGGACAATATGTTTGCAGAAGAAAAGAGCTCTCTTAGAGAAAGAAGTTATATCAAAATGTAAGGGACAACTTCAAGACAGTACATGGATAGCACCTAAGGAGGTGGGAGTGTGTGGAGAAATAAAAATAGGAAGGAAGTCACTCAGAAGCTAGTAAACTGGGACAGTGTGAAACACGAGCCCAGGAAAGGAAGTCATAAATGAGGAAAGCATTAAAAGCTTTTCATTGCAAAACGAACCTCAACAAGATCAGCTCTGTCCAGATGATGCAAAAACAATCACTATCACAAAGACACAAGTACCTATGGTTTCATTAATGCAAAATGCCTGTTCAACTACTCCTGATGAACTAGTGCAGTTGAAAAGTCACCGTTTAACACTTTCCTCTATACATTATGGTTGCAACTGATCCTGAGCCATTTAAAATATGGGGTCTTCAGGGTAATATAAGAATGTGATTATCAAAGAAAGGCAGAGGAGTATTATAGAAAAGGGAGTTTAGTATAATTTAACCCTGCAACAGCACTGTGCATTTAATGTTTCAACATATTTGAATATCGTAAGTTCAGATAATAAAGCCCAGTATAATTTAAATCTTGCAAATAAAAAAGTACATTAAAAAAAAAAAAAAAAAACATAATTCGTCACACACAGATACGGTTAAGAGTTTTTACTTTTTTTGTATGCTATATGTCAGGGTCACATTTCATTCTTTTTCCATGTGAGTATCCCATTATTGCAGCACCATTTGTTGAATTTTTGTTTGTTTTTTGTTTGTTTGTTTGCTTGTTTGTTTGTTTTGGGGGAAGTACATGGGCCAGGAATCGAACCCAGGTCTTCCGCATGGCAGGTGAGAATTCTACCACTAAACTACCCTTGCACCACCTTAAGAGTTTTTAAAGAACATGAACTCAATAGGACAAAATATTTGGAAACCATATATCTGATAAGGGCTTGATATCTATATATCAAGGTAGGGTAACAGAAAGGTGCCGCCCTCCAAGGGTAATGCAGTGGACGCATCCACAGGAGGCTAAACATAGCCTCACCATACAATTAGGCAGTCCCTTTACTGTGAATGTACTTGAAGAACTGAAAAGAGTTGAATAGACATTTGCATACTCATGTTTATGGCGGGGTTGTTCTTGTCATTCAATGGAAGAAGCTAGCCGAAGTGAACATCGATTGAGAAACAGGAGGGCAAGCTGTGGTGTATACATACGACGGAATATTGTGTGGCTTACAGAAAGGAACTAAGTGGTGAGGCATGCAGCAGTGTGAATGCACCTTGAGGATATCACGTTGAGCAAAATAAGCAGAAACAAAAGGACTAATATGGTCTCTTTTAGAAAATACTCATAAGAAAATTAGGACCAAGACTATAAGCTCTTACAGCAGTCATATTTATTCCTTAGCTTTAAGTTTTATTTCTAAATTTTGTGATGCTGTGCTCTATGTGTATAACCTGATATTTCCCTGGAACTTTGGGTACCCGTATGACACTTAAGGCTTCAAGTTAGAGTTCAGCAGCTCTGAAAGTCAGTATTACTCCATATAGCAACTGTTTAAGAAACTGGAAAAGAGATCAGACTTCAATTAGATAACAAGAATGAAACTGATTTGGTTGGAACTAAGGTAAATCAGAATACAGGGTAAAAGATTACATTGTCTGTATTTTAAAACTCTACCTACTGAGTTCAAATAGACTCAAGAAGCTACTCTGGAGGTTGCTTTTACACAAGCCTCAGGTAGATCTTGCTACCTATCATAACCTGCCAATCCCCAACCAGGACCATTCCAGCCAACCCTAAAGAACACCTAGGGCAATTTATAAGATTCCACAAGAGTTCAAGGCACTAGAGTTACTTCCCAGAAACCTACAACCTCCAGATGGGTCTCTGCTCCAGATAAGTCCTGAAACCTAGCCCAGCCTTTCTAGAACATCAGATAGTTTCATCTCCCTACCCCATACTAGTGACAGACCCTTCCAATATCAAAAATTTAGAACCATAGCCCAAACAACCCCAAAGAGAGTTATGGAAAGATCAAAGGTGATGGTGGAAATACATAGAGAAGATAGGACTTAACAAATGAATATGAATGCTGAATCATTAAATTGATATCTATTTTAGTCAATAGTATTTTAGAGCAGCTAGAAGTAAAAACCTAAAATTGTGAAATTGTAACCCATGTCAAACTCTGAAATATGTTCTACAACTAATTGTGGTGCTGTGCTTGGAAATTTATAGTTTCTTGTATATGTGTTATTGTTCACAAAAAAAGAAGGAAAAAAAGTCGATTGTGATGATAAAAAAGTATTTAAGCCCTCTAGCCGCCTATATTCTGGAGTAGCTAGAAGAAAAATCTGAGAGGATCGTATGGTAGCCCAAGACAAACTCTGGGATCTTTCCTATAACCACTTTTTGAGGAGTGCTTTGAAAACGATTGCTTTTTTATTTCTTTGCTTTGTAGATATGTTATACTATACAAAAAAAAAAAATTAAAAAAAAAACAAAAAGCCTCTACCTACTGTATGTGACCAAAGGAAGAGATGTTTATTTTGTACAAAGCTTAAATTTTCTATACCACACAATCTAACTTAACCTGTCTGGACAGTTCATTTAGACAACCTAAACACATGGAGCTCAGAATTGGGAACGAGATCTTGCAATTGTGTATAGCTTAATGTAATATCCCAATACATTCCAGAGTATATTGGATAGATAATTAAAAAGTATTGGCAGGGTCCCTCGAGGAACTGGAGAAAAAATATGGAACTATTAAACTTTCCCACCTGAGAAATTCCTGATACTCACAAATATTAGGGACTCCCAAGTTAATGGGCCAAGTCCTTGATCTTGAGGGTTGTTCTTATGAACTTAGTTTTATAAGAGGGAAGCTAAGCCTATCTGTAATTACGCCTAGGAGTCACTTCCAAAGAACGTCTTCTGTGCTCCAATGTAGCTTCTCTCTAAGCCCAAATCTGCAAGTAAACTCATTACTCTCCCCTATATGTGGGACATGACTTCCAGGGCCTGGCATCTTGGGATCGACAATGTCTTCCTGACCAAAGGGAAAAAGAAATGTAACAAAATCAGGTATCAGTGGCTAAGACAGTTCAAATAGAATCCAGAGGCAATTCTGGAGTTTACACTTACACAAGCTTCAGCTAGATATTGCAAATTGCTACAGTATGCCAAGCCCCAACCAACAGTATTCCTGAAAACCCTAAAGAATACCCAGGGCTCTATCTGTGGCTCAGATAAAGTTTCACTCACTACGCTTATTTTTCAGAAACTTAAAACTTCCAGATTGTTTCTATGCCAGATAAGCCCTGAAACCCAGAGGCACCAGTCTCCAAGAATATCAACTGGTTACATTTACCTATCCCATGTCAACTCCCCTTTTCAATATGAAGAAGTTAGAACAGTCATTCCCCAAATACCCCTGAAGATTGGGAAAAGAATCAAATGAGAGGAAGGAGTCATAACAGAGAAGAAATAGTTTAACAAGTTATTGTGAATACTGATTCATCACACTGATATTTCTTGTTAGTCTCTAGTGTATTAGAAGAGCTAGGAGGAATACCTGACATTGTTGAACTGTAACCCATATCATATTTTGAGATTTATTCTATAATTACTTGTTAAACTGTACTTTGAAATTTATCACTTTTCTGGCTATATATTTTACAATAAAAAATGTTATAAAAAAAGAACATGAACTGACATTATTGATTTGATCCCTATAATAACATAATGCAGTAGACAGGGCAGGCACCATTGGTCCTGCTTTATTGAGAATACAGAGAGGCAAGTAATTTGTTTGCTATCATACAATGATCAGAAAATCATTTCTGAGTGCCTCATTTGTACCAAGCCTGAACCAACTTCCTCTCAGGCGTGAAAACCCACTTTTTCTGAATTTCTTGAAATCTGCTAAAGTACACGTGTCTAATATGCCCTAATCTAAACTTATCGTACTTAGAGTCTGCACAATTCATCTCCTAATTACATCATCTGCTATATTTTGCATGGTTTCGTGTAAAATACTATCATATTCCCTTAATTATAGTCATATGCAATTTGAGGGCAAAGGCCAGGTTTTAAATATTTATGGATGCAAAGTACATGGCATTGTAGCAGGCACATAAAAAATAAAAGGGACGACCTGAAAAGCTTTTATATGAACCCTTCAGACTTTACGTCATGAGATCACAGAAACTCAGAATTGGAAATGAGACTAGACGTCATACAGTCCCAATTCCCAACCAGGGCAAAAATTCTTTACAGAGGGTCATCCAGCTTGGGCTTGAACATTTCCAGGGCTGGGGAGCTCACTTGTCTGCAGACGGTCTGTTCTACTGTAGGATGTCTCTCTCTTGCCACTTGCTTACTATCATCATTAAAAGGATGCATCATCAGTTCCCACTGCAGAGACAGACATCTCACAGTTGTCCTTTGCCAACTCTGCTCACTGCACAGTGAATTGAGGTCCCACGGTTCCTCCCCAAACCTTGCCCAACTCGACCTAGCCCCATTTATTTGTTTTGGACTCTTAGGTCTAATTCCTTAAGGAAGAAAGAAATGGTAGTAAGGAAGAAATTGAAGATGTTCAAAGTAGAATAAGAGAACACTTGGACAGGGGCTTTGGGTAAGAAAATGGAATATTGGGCTGAACTGAAAAGCATAAATTTAAATGTTAGCAAGACTGAGGGGGAAGGGTAAGAAAGACCAATTAGTGAAATGCACAATTTGACATGGAAGGTAACTGGGAATCACGCCAGGTATCTGAGAAGTAGAGTAGCAGGGCTTGAAAAAAGAGAATTTTTGCTGCTGTATGAAGGTTAGACTAGAAACAGAACAGCAGACTAGGAAGCAGTGACTGGTTTGGTTGTGGAGGACTAACCAATCTTTGATAGCTGGCATTTTTTAGTTCTTCTGTCTACTTTAGCTTTTCATTCTGTTTTGTTTTTGTCTCATTCCTGGCTGTCAGCAGGCATCTCTAGCTGCCATTAGGATTGCTGAACTATAGAACCCTTATCCCCCATTCTAGTAGGTTCTTTCAAATGTGTGATGGGCCAAAAAGCCAGATAAACAATCTTTATTCACCATTCGTTTCCCACTCGTTCATTCACTCATGAATATATCCACCTAACAAATATTAACAACCAATGATTTGAGTAAGCTGTGGAATAATTTGGAAAAGAATAAGACATAGCCATTACTTTTTTTTTTTTGGAAATCTCTCAGCTATTGACACGTTATTTTGTCTCATTTCTCTCTTCCCCCTTTTGGTTGAGAAGGTTTTCTTGCATTTTTTAAAATTTATTTATTTTTTATTTATGATACATAACCACATACAAACACAAACATTCTTATCATATGATCATTCTGTTCTTGTTGCATAACCAATAACTCACACTATCATCACATAGTTGTATATTCATCATCATGATCATTTCTTAGAACAGCTGAATCAATTCAGAAAAAGCAATAAAAAGAAAACAGAAAAAAATTCATACATACCATACCCCTTATGCCTCTCCTTCACCAATCACCAGCATTTCAATCTACTAAATTTATTTTAATATTTGTTCCCCCTTTTATTTATTTATTTTTAATCCATATGTTTCATAGCCATTACTTTTAAGGGGTTTACAGACTTCCAGGACAAACAGATTTACAAATAACTAGTTCACAACAGATGAGAGGAATGGGCAAAGTGTCATGCCAGGGGTTGAAAATTGACAGCAAATCAGGCTGTATTTGGCTAGCAAATGTTTTGTTTGGCCCATACAGTGTTTTATTTTGTTTGTTTTTAACTAGGCGCTAACATTTAAAAATTAGGACATGCTACATAAAAAAAAAAAAAATAGATTCCTAGCTTCTGCTAAAAACAGGAAGATGTGGGCATACCAGGGCAAATAGCTGCATGGTAATAATTGGCAGCAGCTGAGCAGCAGCTGTCCCTTTCAGACAGAGTATGAAGTCTCCAGTTTTCCACAGGCCTTGCCACTCCCTATTACTCTCTGACATCAAAGCCAAATGTTCAGTCACCAGTCATCACCAGCTTGTGCTGCTGATACTTTTATAACAGAATTAAGAGAAGTTTGTCATTATTGTTGTTTTTAATCTCAAGACACTATTAAAAGTAGGAAGTGAACGAAACAAGGAAGACTGTGTTTCAGGAAAAGTGATGTAGGACAGAAGAACATTCCAAAGAAAAATAGATAATTCTTTGCTTTAATATGCAAATAAAAATCTCCCATTTACACTACCTGTTTGATTCCTGCAGGCATTTGAGTGTGCAACTTCTGTAATAGAGTAAAATTAATATAGTGGTAAAAAGCATTGGCCTTAGAGTGAGGCAGAAATGAGCTTGAGAGGTGAATCCACAATTTACTCACTATGTGACCCTGGCAAATTACTTATCCTCCCTGTGCTTCAGTTTCTTTATATACTTAAAAGAGAAGTAATCATAGTATCTACCTCAGAGGACTTTTGTGAGGTAGCAATAAGATCAAGGATCTGAAGTTTATAGCCCAGTGCCTGGCATATAGTAAGAGTTGCCTATTATGAGTGCAGAGGACAAAAAAGAGCAACCATCTCCAAAGAGAGCCTTAAAAGGTGTGCAGAATTTCCACATAAGATGACAAAAGAGGGCATGTTTCAGATACAGATAGGCCTACAAGAAGTCAGGGAGGGAATGGCAAGCAGCCTGTCTCACTGGTCAAAACAGGCTTCATCTGTTTAAAAAGTTGAAAAAGTGATAAGACTTCAAGTAGAGTTATGAATGAAGCTGATCTGGATAAGACCAAGGTAAATTAGAATACAGGGTAAATGATGATAAGGTCCATATTTTAAAACTTCAACTTCTGGGAGTGCAAGGCAGTTCAGTGGCAGAATTCTCGTCTGCTATGCAGGAGACCTAGGTTCAATTCCTGACCTATACAGTTCCCAAACAAACAAACAAGCAAACAAATGAAAAACAAAACAAAACAAAAAATCAAAAAATGGTGCTGCAATAAGGGGATACCCACATGAAAAAAAGAATGAAACGTGAACCCTGCCATACAACATACACAAAAAAAACCACAAAAACTTCAATTTCTGTGTGAGACCAAAGGAAGAGATGTTTATTTGGTGCAAAACAGATATTTTGGGTAGTGCATTTCCTAATTTAACTTGTATGGTCAAGTTTAGTTGAACAGCATAAGTACATGGAATCTTGAATAGGGTGTGAGATCTTGTTGGTTTGTACAGGTTAGTATGATGCCCTGACAGATCACAGAGAAATTTGAGCAGTGAATAAAGAAGTACTTGCAAGGTCCCCTTGGGGGACCTGGGAGAAAGGAGGAAATATTCAACTTCCCCATTTGGAGAATTTCTGATATTCTCACAAGCAGTGGGGACAACCAAATCAATATGTTGAGCCCTCGATCTTGGGGTCCGCCTCTATGAAATTTATTCCTGCAAAGGACAGGCTAAGCCTACTTAAAATTAGGCCTAGGAGTCACCTCCAGAGAACCTCTTTTGTTGCTCAGATGTGGCCTCTCTCTCCAAGCTAACTCAGGGCAGTGAACACACTGCCCTGCCCCGCAACATGGGACATGACTCCCAGGGGTGGAAATCTCCCTGGCAATGTGGGACAGAAGTCCTGGGATGAGCCGGGACCCAGCATTAAGGGATTGAGAAAGCCTTCTTGATCAAAAGGGGGAAGAGAGAAATGAGACAAAATGAAGTTTCACTGGCTGAGAGATTTCAAATACAGTCAAGAGGTTATCCTGGAGATTATTCTTACACATTATATAGATACCCCTTTTTAGTTTAGGTGTATTGGAGTGGCTGGAGGGAATTACCTGAAACTGTCGAGCTGCGTTCCAGTAGCCTTGATTCTTGAAGACGATTATATAAAGATATAACTCTTACAATGTGACTGTGGAATTGTGAAAAGCTTGTGTCTGTTACTTCTTTTATCCAGGGTATGGATGGATGAGCAAAAATATATCGATACAGAATAAATAAATAATAGGGGGGACAAAGGGTAAAATAAATTGGGTAGATGGAAATACTAGTGGTCGATGAGAGGGAGTGGTAAGGGGTATTGGTATATATGAGGGTTTTTTCCTCATTTCTTTTTCTGGAGTGATGCAAATGTTCTAGAAAATGATCATGGTACTGAATACACAACTATGTGATGATGTTGTGAGCCACCGAGAATTCACCATGTAGGAAATGTATGTGTGTGAAGATTTGTCAATAAAAATATTTAAAAACAAACAAACAAACAAAAAAGAGGCTTCATGAGAAAGCCGAAAAGATCATCTAGGAAAACTGAAAGTCAGGCTGAGCACTACCCACTAAGTCAGTATTTCCCAAAATGTACCACTGTGTGATGGATTTAGGTGATAAACGGACTAAGACATTAAATAACATAGACTGATAAGGTGAGAAAGTCATTCTTACAATTCTCTTCCAAATCTTCTAATTAAGCATAGGTGAGAGTCTTGTTTTGATGCCATTCATTTTAAGCACCTCTCTGACAAGAGTTGCTCCTCTCCAAGTTTAGAGGCAGTAAACCTCAAGTTTAAAGGCCCCCTAGCAACTACCTAGCTACAACTTATTAATATTGTTTTGTTTCTCCCTTTTAGCTTTATAGTTATCGTTAAAAGAAGTAATACACTTTCCTTTTAAAAACATAATTAAGCAAAAATAAGTGATAAAGAAAAACGTCAAGTAAACAAGAGTATGGGTAATATATGGATATGGCAAAAACTGAAGTTTGGGAAACGCTGTTGTGGCTATAAGATACAGTCAAAACGAATTTTGAGTAAGGAGGCGACAAGACCAGAACAGGCCACGACCCGACGCGTGATGTATCCCTTGGCCCCTTCCCCAAGACTCAGTTTCTCCATTCACAAAGTAAGGGGTTGACCTTGCAGTCTCCCAGACTCGGGGTTCAGTGCCCCTCGGCCCAGGCCTCCAGCCTGTTGCCTTTAGCAACTGCAGTGATTCACGTAATGGTTCCCGCCATCCCCGTTGGGGCTCGGCTACCCCATCCTCCCAGGCTGTCCCAAGTCTCACCACTGCTCGGCTTTATCTCTCCACGTCAACACGGCTCTCATCGCGGTTTCTCAAGCCTCAGATCCCTCCGCCCCGCCACAGCAACAGGCCCTCTCAGCAAGCTACTTTGGCTACCTGCGCTGCCCCTGGCAACGCACTTGCGCAGTGAGCCAGGAGCAGGCAAAGACTTCCGAATGCGCATGACCAAAAGGGAGAGCCAGAAAAAGCAAAAGTGAAGCGGGACCAGGAGCCTAGAAAGCGCATGCGCGATGAAGGCGCGAGCGACAGACCGGGGGCGGTGCATCTTCTCGATAAAGAATTTGATTGGCTGAACCACGAAAAATGGCAGCTTTTGCTGAGGAGTTGGCGGGTAAGGAGCTGTAGAGTCTGACAGACTTTCCATATATTCATATCGAGGTTTCAGCCCAGTGTTCTGAACTTAAGAAGCTTTCACGTGTTACTCCGGCCCTCCAGACGTTACAGCTGCGCAGGGGCTCGGGTCGCTGCAGCCGGAGCCCGCTTGAGGAGCACGGCTGAAATGGAGAGTCGGGACCTGGGGGACGGTGGAGCTTCCCGCTTGGACACCTCTAGTGAACGCCTAGTCCCAGAACAGCCGTGTGACCCTCGGCAAGTTACTGTCTCTTTTCGGGCCTCAGTTTCACCCCCTGTAAAGCGAGAGTGGGCGAGGAGAAGATGTGTGGTCCTTTCTAACCTTGACATTCTAGGTTCGACAGAGACCTCTGTGCCCTGGGTCTGATTGTTCGGAGATAAGACTGGGTCACAGGTACCACTCCTCCTGTGGGGATTAGCCTTGGGGTGGGCCCGACTTCCTTGCCCCAAATGACAGGGGAGCTGGGAGGCGGTTTTGTGGTGTAAGGAGAGATAGCTGCTTGGATTGGAGGATCCTAAAAAGATTTTGGAGTTGGACCTAGATTTTATGTGGTCGTGAACAACCAGGGACACCCAGACATGGGAAGAGAACTACAGTTTTTATGGAGTGCTTGCATATGTGCGATCTAAGGCTAAGATGATTTACCTACTCGTCTCAATAGTTAGTCCTCAGAATTAACCTTAAAAGAGGTATCACCTCCTTTTCACAGATAAGGAAACTTGGCTTTGGAAGGTTAAGTAACTTGCTCTTGGATATGCACCTGGTAACTGACAGCTGGATTTGAAACCAACCTGTTCACTTCAAAGTTTGTGCTGTTTTCACCAGGTTTCAGTTCCTTTATCTCTAAAATTATGCACTATGTAGTTTCATAAGATCCCATTCAGACCCTCCGAATTATTTCACTCGAAATTCAGTCTGAATAACTTGATTCTAAGTCTAGTTAGTTACTCGCTCTTGCTTAGTTTCCCTATTTTTAGAAAAGAAGTTGATTTCCATGATTTCTATAGACCCATCCAAGTTTCAACATGTGTGATGTAATGATTAGGATATACCCTACTGAAACTTTTCAGTAGTTTGAGTGGGAAGGTTATTGGACCAAGAAAGTTATTGGACCAAGATTTGGTAGATCTGGGTTCTGGAATCAATTCTGCAAGTAACTTTACCTTCCTGTCACTCAATTTTATCAATGAAATGAAAATAATCCTTATCCTACCTACCTCACAAAGTTATCATGAGAAATAAGAATGGGGGAGAATTGAATCAAATTATTTATCTTTGGGAGTCTTAGGACATCTGATGAAAGTCATGGGCACTGCCTCCCGGAAAAATGCATGTATATATAAATTTTTTTCCTCACCTGTTTAGGGAGAGAAGAGTTGTCTCATTGACTCCTTTAAGCAGTTCTCTTGATCCCAGGTTTAGAGCTCAGCTGTTGGTTCATATTCTCATAATTATGCCAAGTGTCACCAGAAATCTTTATAATAGTTCTACTTAATGATTGACAAAAAAAGTTCCTAATAGGTAGCTTGAGCTTTTCATTGCACGAGTATTTCCAACCCTTTGTTAGCCCTTTGTTGCAGTCTATACTGACTTTAATTTCCTATTTTATCTTAATAGTCCATATGGTTTTCACCATGTCATGGATTAAAATTGTATAAGTCGAGGGAAATAAATTTCAGATGAGCTAATCACTTGTACTTTGTTTTTCAGTGAGGAAGAAGGTTCTCTGAGATTGGGAAGAGTGGGAGAAGATGAGAAACAAATGGTGATAAAAACAAGTAGCAAGAGTAATCCCCTGCTACAAGAATCCATTACTCCTGCTCAGTTTGGTATTACTACAATGACAGAAGGCCATAAGTCTGTCCCTTGTGGATGGGAAAAAATTGTAAAGCAAAGGTTATCTGGGAAAACAGCTGGAAGATTTGATGTATATTTTATCAGGTGAGCATTTTGTCTAGACAGGTAGTGGAAAAGCATAACAGGAATCCTAACTTGTATCTATTTTTGCAATAAAACTTAAGTGAGTTCTCTTTCTTCAGTGTCACTGATTAGTTACCTCAGATAATTTGGAGACAATTACAATTTGTCCCTTCTATAAATGGTTAATGGTGAGTTTGCATTTAAGTTATATACATAAAATTATTTTGGGTTATCATAGAAGAAACATTAAAAGTACCATTTCATCACTGGTTTTTATTTTAAATGACAATTGTTCATGGCTCCATTTAGAAATTATGCATGAGAAATCTAAAATGTGGTCCAATTCTTTTTTTAAACTCACTTGTATTTGCTAGCAATAAGTTTCTTTAATATCACATTCTAGCCCTCAAGGACTGAAGTTCAGAACCAAAAGTTCCCTTGCTAATTACCTTCACAAAAATCAAGAGACTTCTCTTAAGCCAGAAGATTTTGATTTTACTGTACCTTCTAAAAAAGACATCAGATCAAGATATAAAGACTGCAGCATGACATCTCAGGCATCCCAACAACAAAATGAAACTAACATTTCAAACTGGAATCTCAGGACACGAGGCAGGTGGAAAAAAGATGCGTTTCCTCTGCCAAGTGGTAGCTTGGAATTGCAAGAGAGCAGAGGACTCTCTAATTCTACTTCCAATCATTTGCTTTTGAAAGAAGATAAGGGTGTTAATGATACTAACTCCAGAAAGGTTAGAAAGTCCAAAGGAAAAGTGACTCTTTTGAAAAGAATTCAAATTAGGAAAACTAAAAGAAGATGCCAGAAAAGTCTTTCAGATTCCATGCAAAGTAGTAGAAAAAGAGAATCTGTGTGTAATAAAACAGATGCTGAAGGTGAGTCTGTCACACAAGAATCTCAGCTTATTAGAACTCTCTGCACTGCTGATGCCAGAGCAATCGACGAGACCCTCAGTGCAACCAGTGAAGAAAAGGGACTTGTAAAAGAAGAATCATTGAGTTCAGGATCAAACTTTCATCTTGAACAACTGACTTCTGGCATCATAAACAAATTATGTTCAACCAAAGAAGCAGAACACCAGAAGTGTCGGGATGCATTTTTAGAATCTGAGGAAATCAAAACAAAAGTAAAAGTTGGGGAAAGGAAGGAACATTTGCATACTGACATTTTGAAATGTGACTCTGAAATGGACAACAACTGCTCACAGACTGAGAAAGACTTTACTTCTGTGAAAATATTTCAAGGTATTCAGTGCTTTAAAGTGCTATTAAACGTTATACGATGAGGAATTTATTCTTTCCTATCTGTATTTCATGCTTCTACATGGTTAGGATGTGGGAATAGAGCCAGGAAATAGGGCCAAATGTCAGACACATTCTACCAGTTGATCCTAATACCTTGTCTAACTACCTTAAAGCCCTTTCCTGTGGAAGAGACGGAATCAGCTGGTTACTACTTTGGTCAAAGGAGAATTGTGAGGGTAACAGCTGCCACTGTCTCTCCCTGGTGCAACAGCTGGGACTCTGCTCAATAGTGCTTTATTTTCTCCCCAACCTCTTTCCAGCTGGTAATCTTGAGACTTAAGGAAAATTAAAAGGTTTCACTTGTGAAAAGGTTTGGGGAGGACACCTTTATACATAAACTGATTGAGAATAGTCAGTGTCTTCTTTTGTGCCCCTCTTACTACTCTTGTGTGACTTCAAATTTAATTTTGTATGTTTCATAGTCATTGTTATCTTCTATTATAATGTAATGCTTCTCTAAAATGCTTTAGAGCTCTAAATAATTCAAAACTATAATCACATAGTTCATCTATTATTTGTAATATGCTCTTAATGCAGATTCAGAGCTTAGCAGTTTTGCTTTTATGTTACCTGAGTGAATACGACATAAAAAGGAGATCTTTTGAACAGCTCTGTATTAGTTATTCATTATGTTTTTATGGTATAATGAATAACTCCTTTAAAGAAGAATAGTGGTTTTACTTAAACTCCCATGGGGAGACAACCTGGACAGATTGGTGGAGCAGGGGGTTAGACTTGATTCCTGCTCTCAATCCCAGCAATGATTTTTTTTTTTTTTAATTAACGGAAAAAAAAAAAAAAGAAATTGACATAACACCCACCAATGATTTTATGTCAACTCTGTGTCTGGAATTTCTCTACCTTTAACCAAAGATGACCATATATACCTAGGGATTACATATGAGTGTTTTAAAGACTTTGAGCTTCTTAAAGCTTTGAGGCTACTAGATTTATTGCTAGTTTAACAGGCAAATTAAATATTAAAAACATCCTTTTGCAACTAAAATGGAAGTGTCCTATCCATCCTACACATAAGGAAGTCTAGTTTTCAGCAAAAGATGATCTAGGTTAGTAGGTATCTAAAAGGAATAGTGAAGACTTTCGCATTGGCTTACCTGGAAATTGCCAAATAGACTAAGCTTGTCTCCTAAGGAATAAAGGAAGCTTGTGAGGGGTGCATAGGTAGTTCAGTGGTTAGAATGCCCGCCTTTCATGCGGGAGACCCGGGTTCAATTCCCAGACCATACACCAAAAAAAAAAAAAAAGAAAAAAGGAAGCTAGTGAGTAATTATGTGTAGGTAGCCACAGAGGTGATTATCAGGTATCTAGTAAGAACAGTTTACTTTGTTCTAACTCATTTTTACTTTCCCCTGGGCCTTACCTATTCAAACTAGAATAGCAAAAAAGCACTAAACTAATTATGTAGAGACCTGGATTCTTGTCCCAGTCTTTTGTTAATTCTTGCATCATTTGGGGATGTTTTGTTATTTCTAAGCCTTAGTTTCTTCATCTGTACAATAACAGGATACACTAGACCTGTTTTCCACATCAAGAGTATTATAAATGAGAAGTGAAAAAGAGAGCCTCATGCTATAAAAATGCAAGATATTATTAGCTGATATTCAAATTTAGAGGCTATACCTCAAGGGAAACTTGGTTAAGTCTCATAAAGCTGGTCAAATAGTTTTTGTTTAATTAACCAGGCTTCCCAATAGATAGTGGTTTCAGGTATTCCAGGGTCTAACTCTAGAGACTCAGGTTTTTCTGCAGGTTGTGTTTATATTCCTGTTTTTGGTAAGTGTAAAAGTATTCTCTGCAGAAATTTTGGAAAATATAGGAAAAAGGAAAACATAAAAATCACCACTCAGCAACAAACATTTTGGTTTATTTCATTTTAATCTCTGGAGTATGTATGTATGTCTTTTCTCTTTTTTATAAAATTGGGATCACACATGGAATCTTGCTTTGAATGAAATGGGAGAATATTCATGATATCAAAAATATTTTAATTGCCATATTTTGCAATTGTGTCATGATTTAAAATATTTCTTTTTTTCCAATTTTTCAAAACTTTGAACACTGAACATAAATCATACAGAACTAGTATGACAGAGTGGTTAAAGGTATGAACTCAGGAGCCATACAACCTGGTTGTTAATTTCAGCTGTGACACTAGCTGTGTGATCTTGGGTAGGTTATTTAACCTCTCTGTTCCTTTATTTCCTTATCTGTAATATGGAGATAAAATAGTACCTACTCATAGAACATGCTTACAGAGGTAGGATTAAATGGTTAATTTATGTAAAGCGCTTAGAACAGGGCCTAGCACATACTAAATGCTTTATAAGTAGTGGTATTATTATTATTATTATTATTTGCATCCTGAATATTTCTTTAGGCTAAACCATAGATTCTATAAACAGTCTTCACTCTTCCTTTTCAGAAGATACCATTCCACGAGCACAAATAGAAAAAAGGAAAACAAGCTTGTATTTTTCCAGCAAGTATAACAAAGAAGGTATCCTTTTCCCAGTCAGAAAATCAGATTTTAAATCTATTTCAAGTGTTCAGCTCTGATGTAGAATGTTTGTTTAGCTCCTAGCCCCCCACGACGGAAAGCCTTTAAGAAATGGACTCCTCCACGATCGCCTTTTAATCTTGTCCAAGAAACACTTTTTCATGATCCATGGAAGCTCCTCATTGCGACTATATTTCTCAATCGGACCTCGGGTTTGTGAATTATTTTAATCTTTGTTATAAGTAAATACATTGTCATGAAAGAGAAAGCCCTGAGCACAGAAGCCTAGATTCAAATTCTGTTCCAAGTCTGTGACCTCTAGGTAAAGCCTTCCCATTTTGGCCCCCAAACTCTCTACCTATAAGAAAGTTAGACTAGATGATATCCCAAATCATTTAAGCAAGTTTCTGGTTTATTTTCTACTTCCAAATTAGTTTTGGTCATTGATAAAATCAGTTATTTAGCTTTCCTCCACCATCTATTGTTTGTATAAGCATTTCTTTTTCCTTGAGTATCTTCTCAAATGACATTGGCATTTTGTATTTATATGTTTTTGCACTGGTTATCTGGTGATCTTATTCTTTAGAAACTTATTCAAGGATAGGTTTCAGCATATTTTGGACTATTAGTCAAATAGATTAGTGTTGGTTATTTATTCTGACAGTGGTTACTGGTTTAGGTAATGGCTTTTCATAAGTGGAGGGTAAAAGCAGCTCTGTATGAGATTTCTAGTAACTGAATCTGAAATCATTCCATCTGGAGGCTTATAATCATATAGTTATTTTTACTTCCTAGGCAAAATGGCAATACCTGTGCTTTGGGAGTTTCTGGAGAAGTACCCTTCAGCTGAGGTAGCAAGAACTGCAGACTGGAGAGATGTGTCAGAACTTCTTAAACCTCTTGGTCTCTATGATCTTCGAGCAAAAACCATTATCAAGTTCTCAGGTATTTTCCCATATGCCCAAAATAAAAAACATGAACTGCATCTTCTTAAGAGAGCCACACCTTCAACTTTAATGTTTTTGGATGTTAACATTAATAGAGGTCATTCAGCTCAAGCACTGAAGGCATTTAAAAACAATCTGCTTGCCCCAAACCACAGTCTCCCACTGACCAAGACAATAAATATTTTCCCAGCACTCAGGCCATGTGGGCAAACTTAAAAGAAGAAGTCAGTGAGGCAGAAAGTCCAGTCCTTGACCTCAAGGACATTACCTCTGTCTGGTTAGCACAGCACAAAATAACAGTAAGTGCCAGGCGAGGAGGTCGGAAAAGGGTGCTACAGGTACTCAGAAGAAAAGCAATCACTGCTGGGGTTGTTGGGCAAGATTCTTTCCTGTTCCTTTCTGCTGTTCTCTCCATCCTGCCCCAGTCACCATACATTTAGGGAAGATGTCTTTCCAGAGGCTGACCTAATACATGGGTATTGTATTCTTCAGATGAATATCTGACAAAGCAATGGAAGTATCCAATTGAGCTTCATGGGATTGGTAAATATGGCAATGACTCTTACCGAATTTTTTGCATTGATGAATGGAAGCAGGTAAGGCCCACTCCCAACAATGGTATAACCAGCACATTTGTCTGAGGCAAAATAAGACCACCATTATAGCTAAAACTATTTCTTGGACACAGATGCTATTACAACCAATTCTTTTCCCAGCTTGAGAAGCATCAGGTGGCATGGGGTGATTGGCATCAAGGAAAGATCCACAGATGCTGCTAAGTCCACAGAGAACCTTGGCAAGGCCTCTGACTGATCTACAGCAGTTTGGTCACTTCTGGCCTTTTTCCTGTCATTTCCATTCATGTACTGTCTCTAAGCCCTGATGAGGTTTTATTCCTGTTATAGTCCTACTAGCCTTCAAAAGTATGCCACTAAATGAAAACAGCCATGTTAGTACTTGGAGTGTATGTTTTTGGGTTTCCCCTGGTGATCTCAGACTATTTTTGTGGTAATGGGGTCCTACTTGCACTACCTATTCTATGAGCTGAGCATCCCAGGCATCCTGGTATTCTGCCTTCTCCATCTATGACTTCTCTAAGGCATTCAGCCAGTAGGTCTAGCCAAGCATGGGCTGAACGCCTGTGTTCAGTCCCTGGTTCACCATGTATTGTGAGCTGAGCAACCCATTTAACCTTTCAGTGTCTGCTACCTCCTTGAGCATGGGGTATTAATACTTGACTCATGTCATCATCATCCAATACCCCAAGTTGTGGTGAGGATCATTCTAAATTGGAAAGTGCTTGGTAAACTAATAAAGAATTACAGTTGTATATTGTAAGGTATAGTTTTAAACATTTCACGTATCACATTGGGTTAAAGGTTTTAGTTTTCAAGTATATTGTCATAGTGTGTTCTCCACTAGACTTTTAAAAACCCCAGTTTAAAAATATGCTTCTGAGTCTCCTAATGTGTTGTATTTCTTCCAGGTGCACCCTCAAGACCATAAATTGAATAAATATCATGACTGGCTTTGGGAAAATCATGAAAAATTAAATCTGTCTTAAGGCTCTTTGCAATTTTCAAACTCATTTTTTTAATGTGTTGCTTTGCTCCTGGAATCTTAAGAGCTCAATTAAGCACAAAAACCACTTTTCCAAAGTGTATAGATTTTAATCAGCCCAACTAGAAGCCAGCATGTGTTTTCTTAGTGTTTGTGCTACCTGTGAATCTTTGTTACTGATGTGCAAGAACATGTTTTGAGATTTTTTTAAAAATAAATTATTTGACAAACAATCTTTAAAATGTATATGACTTTAAAATAATGAAATGTGATGTGCAAGTGAACTTTTCTAAACTATCAGTAATACAAAGCAAAATTCTATCAATTGTGATAAAAGATAAATTAGATTTTTCTCTTTTCCTATAGGAAATATTATACAATTTTTATATGAATAAGGAATCAAAGAGTTTGCAGCTAAACATGTAAAAGAAAAAATATTACACAATTTATTAGGCAGTTCATATATTTTTATTAAAAAGTGTTGACCCCTATCCCCCAAGGAAAAATATGATTCTTTTGGCATCATACGTTCTTTTTTTTTTTAAAGTCTCAAAAATTTTTAATGCACTGTAAATCACAGAAAGTAATTCTCTGAGGGGAATGTGAATGATGCTAGAAATCCCTAAAAGAAAGAAAACTGGAAAATTCACAAATAGATGGAAATTAAACAGCACAGTCTTAAACAACCAGTGGGTTAAAGAATAAATTACATGGGGAATTAGAAAATACTTAGAGCTAATTAAAAATGAAGACTCAACATACCGGAACCTATGAGATACATTAAAAATGGTGATCAGAAGGAAATGTATAGATTTAAATATCTATGCTAAAAATAAGAAAGAGCTCAAATTAATACCCTTAATTCTTTTTTTTTCCACACAATCACACAGTCACATTTTAAAAGCTATATAGTTATAGTCTTCTTCAAGAACCAAGGCTACTGCAACACAATTCAACAGGTAGCCACTCTAACACACCATAAACTAAAAAGGGATATCTATATAATGCAAAAGAATAATTTCCAGGATAACCTCTCCACTGTTTGAAATCTCTCAACCACTGAGACTTTATTTTCTCTCATTTCTCTCTTCCCCCTTTTGGTCAAGACGGCTTTCTCATTCTCACAATGCCAGGTCCTGGCTCATCCCTGGGAGTCAGGTCCCATGTTACCAGGGAGATTTATACCCCTAGGAGTCAGGATTATGTGTTCTTGACAACTCCACACTGGCTTTCAGGAATTGAAGATTCAACCCCAGCATCCATTTGATAACCTGTGTGAATATCTGTGACTTAAACTCAGCTTGCCACTTCTGGCTTATGCCTTTTACCATCATCCTTCATGAAAATTCAAGCATTTACCTTTCTCGCATCTTCCAACTGGAGAATAGGATATGCCCATTTTTATTGCAGGTATGGTCACATTCCCAGTGTCTCAGGAATGTTACAGCTCACACAGCAAAACATTTACCTCACCAAATTGCAAAAAAAAAATCATAAGTTATTAAGTCTCAATTATCAATTGCCATTTTAAGATAAAATTTGAAGGTTAAGTTGATGCAATGGCTTTTTTTTTAATTGTTAGAGAAACTACCTTTGTTGTAGGGTAGTATGTGAACAGAAATGGAATGCAGAGCTCTTGGTGGTTCCACTTTAGTGAACAAATTTTAATTTTCAGAGAGTGATGGATTTTGACCAGAGAACCGGAAAACTAGCCATTCTTGCAATACAAGCATCCACTTCATAACTTTCCATCACAGCATTGTTGAACAACAAAGTAGCATTTACTAAGTATACATCGGTATCCAAATCAGGATTTAAGAGATGATTTTGGTTACTAAATCATTATATAGATATTCCTTTTTGCTTTCCGGTATTGGAGTAGACAGAGGGAAATTCCTGAAATCTCTAAATTGTAATCCTGTTGCCTTGATCTCTGATAACGATTGTATAGCCCTTAACTTCTGACCCTGTGATTGTAAAACCTTGTGACTAACCTTCATTTGTACCCAGTTACCCAGTTTTTCAAATTTAGAGTCTTGTAATCACTAAAGATGGCCCCTAATGTTTATTAATGAAGGGTCCTTGGTCAGCCCAGAGCTGACCCACCACAAGTCCATGGTTGTTTTGATGGACAAGACTGGATCTAGCCAGGGTGGGCCCACCTGACATGCATGGTAGCTTGGACTTCAACCTGCAAGTCACCTATATCTCATTTTAATACTCTGCCATTTTCTTAGCTGTGACTAAGCATGTAATCAATCTGTGTATGCTCAGTAATTAGGTCACCTCTAAATGCATCATCTGGAGCCACTGTGCTCTTTATCCTAAACTCTGTTTATCTTTTCTAATAAAACTATCAGAATTACTACAGTTCAGGGAGACAGATTTTGGGCCAATAGGCCATCTGCTCTCCTACTACGTGACTAGTAATAACTCTCTCTTTGAAACTCCAGTGTCTCAGGAATTGGTTATTGAGTGCATTGGACAAAAGAATCCATGGCTTTTGTCCTGTAACACAGCCCTGTGCTGGGGAGGGGCACAAAAATGAAACAGTTATGTTGAGGCCCTTACAGGGAGAGAGATACCTACACACAATAATGGGGGAGAACAAAAGGGGCAAGATGTGGAGACAACATGGCAGCAAGAGTATAGAGGGCCTCTGAAACCTAGGGGTAGGGCAAACTTACCTCATATCAGGTGAGGCTGAGTGGCAGCGCCTGCTGTGAAATCCCCCCTCTCCAGCATCTCCATCAGGATTGTGGGTCCATGTGGACATAGGAGATGAGCTCTGTAATGGGAGCTCAGGCCAGAGGCAGGTTGTTTGTGTTCCAGTGCTCGCTTTCTCACTTACATGCAGGTGAGGTTACCTGTACTTGTACCTGTTTCCTCATCCCTTTATAGGGGGCTATTGATAGAAAGAAAGATTTATTTTATGTAGCATATAATCTAACTCAACCTGTCTGGGTAGATCATTTAAGCAATCCAAAAACAGGAGGCTCAATAAGAACAAGGGCCTTTAATCCTGTATAGGCTAATGTAATGCCTATATAAATCTCAGAGTATATATATTAAAGATAATCGAAAAGTATTAAAAAAAAAGAAGTATTGGCAAAGTCCCTTGAGGGATGAATGAAAAAATATGGAACAATTCAATTTTACCGCCAGGGAAACCCCTGATACTGTATCAAACCCAAATCAATAGACCAAGCCCTTGATTTTGAAGCTTGCTCTTGTGAAGCTTATGTACATAGCAGAGAAGCTTAGCCTACCTATAGGTATGCTTAAGAGTTACTTCTGGAGTACCTCTTTTGCTGCTCATATATGACCTCTCTCTCTCTAAGCCCAACTCTGCAAGTGAAATCATTGCTCTCCTCCCATGTAGAATATGACATCCAGGGATGAAAGTCTCCCTGATGGCGTGTGAGATGACTCCCAGGGATGAGTCTGGTCCTGGCACCATGGGATCAACAATGCCATCCTGACCAAAGAGGGAAAAGAAGTGTAATAAATTAAGTGTCAGTGGCCGAGAGAGTTCAGAAAGAGTTGAGAGGTTACTCTGGAGGTCACTCTTACACAAGCTTCACTTAGACATTGCTACCTACATTGCTACCTACCATAACTTACCAAACTCCAACCAAAACCATTCCAGCCAATCCTAAAGAACACCTAGGGTGTTATCTAAGATTCTACAAAGGTTGCATGCACTAGGGTAACTTTCCAGAAACCTACAACCTCCAGATGGGTCCCTGGACCAGAGAAGTCCTGAAGTGCAGAGGGGCCAGCCTATCCAGAACATCAGCTAGTTCCATCCCCGTATCCCATATTATTGATAGCCCCTTCCAACGTGAACAAGTTAGAACTGGCATAGCCCAGATAACCCTAAAGAGTGGGAGAAAGATCAACGGTGATGGTGGAGTTATACAGAGAAGGTAGGGTGTAAGAAGTATGATTGCTGAATCATACTGATATTTCTTTTAGTCTCCAGTACCTTAGTGCAACTAAAAATAAAAACCTAAAATCTGTTCTACAACTAATTGTTGTGATGTGCTATGAAATTTATCCTTTTTTGTATAGATGTTATTTTTCACAAAAAAGAAAAAATCCTAGGACAAGAAAATATGGTAGTTAAAAAGAAAAATTTATGGGAAAAAAAAGCAGGCTAGTGATGCCTGATTCACACTGTTACTGTGATTATTAGGTTAATGAATGCAAAGTGCTTAAAATGGATGCCTTGCTTGCAAGAGTGTGGCCCATTATCTGTAAAATGTAGATGGTCTTAGTGACCACCTCAGTTTGTTGAGAGGGTCACAAAGATAATGCTTTTGAGTAAAGGTGGTGCCTTGCACAGATTAAGTGCTTAAGCATTTTAAAAGCTTTTATGAGGTAAAATCAACGTAAAAAATTCACCATGTTAGCTATTTTTAAAGCGTACAATTCAGTGGGTTTTTTTAGTACGTACACTGTGTCTTGCAACATTTCCATGACCCCAAAAAGAAACCTCAAACCTTCTAGCAATCAATCTCAATTCCCTTGTGTTAGTTGGATTCAGTTGTCAACTTGACCAGGTGAGCATACCTAGTCTTGTTGCTGTGGACATAAGCCAACAGTACGTGAACCTCATCTGTTGCCAATTACATCTGCAGTCAGCTAGGAGGCGTATCTGCTGCAATAAGTGATGTTTGACTTCATTGGCTTGTGCTTAAATGAGAGAACGCAATGTAGCACAGCTTAAGCAGCTCGGCATTCCTCATCTCAGCACTCACAGCTCAGCCCAGGCCTTTGGAGATGCAGAAAGAAGTCACCCTGGGGAAAGTTGTTGGAACCCAGGGGCCTGGAAAGAAGACCAGCAGAGACCATCCTGTGCCTTCCACGTAAGAAAGAACCTCAGTGGAAAGTTAGCTGCCCTTCCTCTGAAGAACCAACAAAATAAATTCCCTTTTATTAAAAGCCAATCCGTCTCTGGTGTGTTGCATTCCGGCAGCTAGCAAACCAGAACACGCTTCTCTCCATCCTTTGGTAACCACAAGTCTCCTTCTTTCTAGATTTGTCCATTTCTGGACAATTCATATGAATGGAATCATACAATAATATATGGCCTTTTTACGTATATCAGTGTTTTCAAGGTTCCTCCATATAGCTTGTATCAGAACATCATTCCTTTTCATACCTGATAATAATTCCTTTATATGGATAGACTGCATCTTATTTACTATCAGTTGATGGACATTTCAAGCACTTATTAATACTCTGATTCTTAGGTTCTGTAATTCCAAACCATGGCACCCCTTCATCTTACAAGGGGATAAAGCCTATCAAAAATACTGCCTCTAGCTGGCTGCTGACTCCCTTGAGTACCTACAAACTTGCTGAAGGAGGCAGGGCATATTCTTTGGTTGAGAAACTGAGGACTAAAGATGTGCAGACCTGCAGAAAATCCTACGATTTCCGGGGGAAAATCTGTGACTCCAGATTAAGGGGCCAGTGAGCCGAACTAAAATTCTGTCCCTCACCAAGCCCAAGGCCAGACCTCCGCAGGGCTGAGAGTTTTTCTCGGCTCCTCCCACGACGTGGCTAGGCGAACTCCGCGCGAGCGGCACTCAGCCAATCAGCACCTTCGAGTCTGTCGTTATGACAACTAGGTTGCCGTGCCAATCAGCACCTTCGAGTCTGTCGTTATGACAACTAGGTTGCCGCTGAGCGCTGGAAGACACAGAACCATTCACAATACTTTTGTAATTAGTGTTTTCCTGGTCCCGGGCACCCCACGCAAGCAGCAGTCTACTTTACCACCGCAACCATGGACCGTTCCATTGAAACGTATGAGGCTCTGCTCATGTCGCTGCTTGGTAAGCAAACCCCAGGGAAGCAGCGCCTCCTCCAGGAAGGCCTCAGCCCCATGCAGATGCGTAAAAGTGGGGTGACCGCAAGGACAGGGCAAAGATCTCATTGTGCCGTCCTCTTTCTGGATGAAGGATTGCTGGGTGCGCGGGGGCAGGTTGTGCACATTTCGGAAGTTTCCGTGTTCCGGCTGGAGAAATGGGTCAGGTTGCCTTGGCCTGGAACCAGAGACCCACTCGTGTACCCAGGAAGGTTAGCCAGGCCCTTCCGCTCCCATTATTTCTCCGCCAGACGTTAATGTGTTGACGTGGTCACAGAAACAGTTCGGTACTGTGGAAGAGGCATGGAAAACAGCTTCAGTTTTCAAGATTCTGTCCATAGTCCGTTTGGGGTCAAGCTTTTGGCAAAACACTGCAATGTCAAAGGTGAAATTGAGGAATGGATAATTAGAGAATAAGAACGGATGAATGCTGGGTCCAGGGGTGACACCCAGGAGTAAGAAGCCTACTGAGTGTGGAGATGGGGACGAACAGTTCATCCAAGCTCCTGGAGCTTAAAGGGTTTGCTTAAAGAATGGGAAGTTCTCCAAGCCGAAAGGAAAAGGGAATGTACTCCTTCTTAAGGAAAAGCATGCACAGAGTCCCAGAGGTATGGGGTCTTGAGGAAATTGCTATTAGTTTGAGTGTCACTGGAGATGAGGTGAGAGAGGTCAGAAAGGATGAGATGGTGAAAGATGACTTTCATGGGAAATGGGAAAGCCTTTGGAGATAGCAGGATTAGACAAGGAGCAATCAATAAATGTGGAGGCTGAATCAGCAGTCTCAGAATCCTAAGTGTGGGGTGATGAGATCTGGGGCTTCCCACATACCCAGGCCAAGGCTGCTGGATGATGAGGGACAGGGGCCAGGCCAGAAGGGACTCCAGGGACTTGGGGGGCTGATTAGATGGAGAGAATGGAGGGAGCTATCACAGATGCTTGTGCTGGTAATTGAGGTAACCTGGCAGATGGAAGTACCTTCTCAGAGACAGGAAAATTGTGGGAGGAGCTGGTTAGGTGGGGACAAGGCCAGGAAGACGAGGTCAACCTTGGAGATCCTTGCAGGCAATCCAAGTGGAGATTTTTAGGAGCAACTGGATGTATAAAATTGGAGCTAATTCCAAGTCAGAAATATTGATATGTGTGTCCTTAGCATACAGGGGGCCACAGAAACAGGAGAGAGGGAGAAGTTTTGAAAAAAGAAGAGAGCCCAGGTGTAATTCTGGAAGGCACCAACTTTTAAAGGGTCCCCAAAACCAATGGCCAGAGAGGATGGAATTTAGGAAGAAATTTGAAACAGAAATCAAGAGGGGTGAATTTAAAGAAAGAGTGAACTCCTTTTATCTACCTTATCAACAGACGAGTAAAACATATGGCATAAAAATAAATAATAGGGGGACCAAATGTTAAAATAAATTTAGTAGATTGAAATGCTAGTGAGCAATGAAAGGGAGGGGTAAGGGGTATGGTATGTATGAATTTTTTTCTGTTGTCTTTTTATTTCTTTTTCTGAATTGATGCAAATGTTCTAAGAAATGGTCATGATGATGAATATGCAACTATGTGATGATATTGTGAATTACTGATTATATATGTAGAATGGAATGATCATATGTTAAGAATGTCTGAGTTTGTTTGTTGTTATATTTTTAAAAATTAATTTAAAAAGTAAAAAAATAAAATACAAAATAAAAATAGGCAAAAGACTTGAAAAAAAATCTCTCCAAAGAAGATAAACAAATAGCCAAAAAGCACATGAAAAAATGCTCCACATCACAAGTTGTTTAGGAAATGCAAATCAAAACTACAATGTGATCCCATTTCATGCCCACTAGAATAGTTGCTATTAAAGAAATGGAAAATTACAAGTGTTGTAGAGGATGCAGAGAAATAGGAACACTCACTTGTTGGTAGGAATGTAAAATGGCGCAAATGCTGTGAAGACAGTTTGGCAGTTCCTCAGGAAGTTAAGTATAGATTTAACATATGACATGGCAATCCCACTTCTAGATGATACACCCAAAGAAAGTGAAAATAGAGCCTCAAACAAACACTTGTATACCAATGTTTATAGCAGCAGTATTCACTGTAGCCAAAAGGTGGAAACAACCCTAGTGTCTATCAACCAATGAATGGATAAACAAAATGTGGTATATACATATAGTGGAATATTATTCAGCCATAAAAAGGAATGAAGTTCTGATGCATATGACAACATGGATGAACAATGGAGATATCATGTTGAGTGAAAGAAGCCAGACACAAAAGAACAAATATTGTATGACCTTATTGGTATGAAATAATTAGAATAAGCAAGTTCATAGAGTCAGTATCTAGAATATATGTTACTGAAGGATGGGGTGGGAGCAGGGAATAATGATTTAATGCTTAAATTGTACAGAGTTTCTATTTGGGTTGATAGTAAAGTTTTGGTAATGGATGGTGGTGATGATAGCACAACATTGTAAATGTAACTAACAGCACTGAATTTTGTATTTGAATGTGGTTAAAGGGGGAAATCTTAGGTTGTATATATATATTACTAGAATTAAATTTAAAAAAACAACATAGGACTCTACAACATAAACAGTGAAGCCTGATTGTAAGTGATGGACTATAGTTTATAGTACAATTATAAAAATGTTTTGTGAATTGTAACAAATATAAATACAAGGTGTTAATCATAAAAGGGAACTCTGAATTTTATGTATGATTTTTCTGTAAACCTACAACATCTCTTTAAAAAAAGACTTGTTCTGACCATTTAATGTACAATTAAACCCTCGTTCTCACCCCCAAGGATCCCTTCACCCTGCTTTGTTTTTCTCCTAAAGGTTACTGTGTCATAATCTGTCCTCTCTTCCCTAGATATAAGCTCCTTAAGGTCAGGAATTTTGAGCATATCCCCAGTTCCTAGAACAGGGACTGGCATGTGGTAAACCCTCAATAACTGTTTGTTTAGTAAATGAATAAATATAACTCTCCTCTATTTCCTGAAAGAAAAAAAGAAAGAAAGAAAGAATGAAGTTGCCATCAGTCACTGGAAAGGCTGTCTTGGACAAGAGGGAGAAAATCTGTTTTTTTTGTTTTGTTATGTTTTTGGCATCGGTAGGGAGGAGTAGGACCAAGGGTTATGTTCTAGTTTGCTAGCTGCTGGAATGCAATATACCAGAAACGGAGTGGCTTTTAAAAGGGGAATTTAATAAATTGCTAGTTTAAAGTTCTAAGGCCGAGAAAATGTCCCAGTTAAAACAAGTCTATAGAAATGCCCAATCAAAGGCATCCATCCAGAGAAAGATACCTTGGTTCAAGAAGGCCGATGAAGTTCAAGGTTTCTCTCTCAAGTGAGAAGGCACATGGTGAACATGGTCAGGGTTTCTCTTTCTCATCTGGAAAGGCACATGGTGAACATGATGTCATCTGCTAGCTTTCTCTCCTTGCTTCCTGTTTCATGAAGCTCCCTGGGAGGTGTTTTCCTTCTTCATCTCCAAAGGTTGGTGCCACGTGACTCTCTGCTTCCTGGTGCTACAGCATTCTCTGCTCTCTCCGAGTCTCCCATTCTCCAAAATGTTTCCTCTTTTATAGGACTTCAGAAACTTATCAAGACCCACCCAAATGAGTGGAGACACGCCTCTACCTAACCAGCTTAATAACCACTCTTGATTAAATCACATCTCCAGGGAGATGATCTAATTACTGTTTCAAGCATACTGTGCGGAATAATGATTAGAAGAAACAGCTGCCATTTCTTCTAATGGGATTAGGATTAGAATTAGGATTAAATGGGATGAGGATTAAAATGTGACTTTTCTAGGGCCCATACATCATTTCAAACCAGCACATTCCACCCTCTGGACCCTAAAAAAGACATGTTTTCCCCATTCACAAGATACATTCATTCCATAACAATATCAGAGAACCTTAAACCATTTCGGTAACATCACAAATACAATACAAAGTTAAAACCAGTACAAAATCTCAAAGTTAGTTACAAGCCTAGTCTGTCCTAAGGCAATATTCTCTTCTGTCTCTGGACCTGTAAAACTCAGAACATGTTATTTACTGCCAACATATAAAAGAGGAACGTTCATAGGATACATGTGCCCATTTCCATAGGGAGGAAGGAACACAAGGGTCACCAGACCCACGCAGTTTCGAAAACCCACAGGGCAAAGTCCATTAGATTTCAAAATCTGAGTCATTTATCACTCCCACCCTTTCCAAAGGCCTACGCAGAGGCCTGCCTCTCTCCTAACGCAATCTTGGGGGACATTGGGGAGACCACCTTTTTCTCGGCTCCATCCTCTCCAAGCATTGGGGCTGCAGCCGGGCTCTGCCATCTCCAGGGCACATGCTCAACCCCACCATGTGTTGGCAGCCACGTGCTCCAACCCCAAGGAATGTGCTTCACTCTCTCCAAGGCCTGAGGCGGCATGACTCTTCCACTGCAACCAGTGAAAGGCCCATCCTCTGCCTTTGGGGCAAAGTCATCCTCTTCACAGGCTTGGCTGGGTCCGCTCTCCTGGCCCAAGGCTTCTTGACTTCAGACCTCAGCCTCCATGGTTTTGCCTCTGAAGTTATTTTTCCTCCAATGTGTCCCTTCTCTGAACCCCCCAGTCCAGACTGGCAGCTGCTGTGTTTATACAGGTCCCACAGCACTCTCGTCGGCTTTCTATGCAGTAGCCTTGGATCATGCCCATCAGATATAAGGATTTTCCACAAATCCTTCCTGGATAACTCCATGTCCAATCCTGGCTTTCTCTGAAATGGCTGACTGGTTCCACATTTGGCCAAGTCCTCATGTGCGGCACTGTTCTCTGGGGTCTCACTTTCTGGAGGCCCAGAATTTTCCAGAACTTCAATTTCTGGTTTCTTTGTATCCAAGAGTTCAGTTCTCACCTTATCTCTTTCCTGTCACATTTCACTATAAACTGCAAGGAGAAACCAGGCTGCACTTTCCACATTTAATTTGGAAATCTCTTCTGCTAAATATCCAAGTTCATGGCTTTTAAAATCTGCCTTCCAGCCAAAGCCACTAGTCAATTTTGCCAGATTATCTGCCATTTTAAAACAAGGATCACCTTCCTTCCAGTCTGTAATGACACACATCTCATTTCTGTCTAAAACCTGGTCAGACGTATCTTTAGAGTCCACATTTCTACGAAGATTCTCTTCAAAACACTCTAGGCCTTCTCTATCAAGCTCTTCACAACTCCTCCAGATTCTTCCCCTTGTCCATTTAAAAAGCCGTTTCAATGTGTTTGGTATTCGCAAACTGCAGCAGCACCCCATTCTCCAGTACCAAAATCTGTTCTAGTTTGCTAGCTGCTGGAATGCCATATACCAGAAACGGAATGGCTTTTTAAAGGGGAATTTAATAAGTTGCTAGTTTACAGTTCTAAGGCCAAGAAAATGTCCCAATTAAAACAAGTCTATAGAAATGTCCAATCAAAGGCATCTATCCAGGGAAAGATACCTTGGTTCAAGAAGGCCGATGAAGTTCAGGGTTTCTCTCTCAAGTGAGAAGGCACATGGCGAACACAGTCAGGGCTTCTCTCTCAGCTAGAAGGGCACATGGTAAACATGGCATCATTTGCTAGCTTTCTCTCCTGGCGCTGTGAGCCACGAGGAAGACAGCAGGTGCCGCCATGTCACCATGTGCCCTTCCAGCTGAGAGAGAAATGTTGAACGTCATCAGCCTTCTTGAACCAAGGTTTCTTTCCCCAGATGCCTTAAATTGGACATTTCTATAGACTTGTTTTAATTGGGACATTTTCTCAGCCTTAGAACTGTAAACTAGCAACTTATTAAATTCCCCTTTTTAAAAGCCATTCCATTTCTGGTATATTGCATTCTGGCAGCTAGCAAACTAGAACAGGTTATAAATTCCAAGAAAACAAATTCTGGCTCAATAGAAGGAAGTACTTTCTAGCAGTCAGAGTTAGTTGTCCACAATGTTAGGTAGAGAGCTCCCTGTCAGTAGTGCTATACCAGTAGAAGCAAAATTTACCAGGGCCATTGTAGGAAGAGTTCCAGACCTGGGCAGATTAGATTAGTTGGCTTCTGAGAGCTTTCACCACCAATCCGCAGGGAACATTTTCACACAGTCTCTCCTGTAGCTAAATGATAAAGTCCTCTTTTATTACCAAATCCTACCCCCACTTTCCTATGTATTGATGCAAGATCCCAGAGATCACTAGAATATAAGCTCCATGAAGAGGGGGTGATGGGCAGGGAACATTCAAGAGGGTGATCAGGAGAGAGCTCTTTGAGAAAGGGTGACATTTGGGCTGAGAACTTTAGGATGAGAAAGATTTAGCCAGGGGAAAATGTTGAGGAATACCATACCATTCAGAGGGCACAGCATAGGTAAGAATCAAGAGCCAGGAATGAGCTAGGAGAGTTTACACAGAGCCTACGCAGCTGGAGCCTAGTGAGCAAGGGGGAGAGAGAGCAGGAGGAGATAAAAGCAGAATTCAGGTCCCCAGAGTATAGCTTCACCGGCCATGCTAGAAAAGAGCAATGGGAAGCCATTGAAGAGTTTCAAATGGGGGAGTGGCATTATCAGAATTTGCATTTAAAAAAAGACTTCTGTCTGAGGGTTAAAACATGGATTCAAGATCTGAGGAGGGAACAAGAAGAAGGGGTAAGGCCTGTGAGGAGCATGTTTTGAACATGCTCTCCAGGGTAAAGCTGCAACCCCTTAAACTGGCACTCGAAATGACCACTCTTCTTCCCATTAGCCTCCTTCACAGACAATGTGCTTACAACTTGTGGAACTATTTTGTAATCCTAAAGTCCCAAAATTCCACTCCAAAGACTTTTTCCTAGACTGGTCCATCCACATGTTAAAACCCAACTCATTCATTATATATATATATATATATATGTGTGTGTGTGTGTGTGTGTGTATATATATGTGTGTATATATATATATATATACACATATAACATATATATATTATATGTATATAATATAACATATATACAAAGCAAAGAAAGAAAAAAGCAATAATTTTCAAAACACTCTTCAACAAGTGATTACAGAACAGACCCCTGGGTTTGTCATGCACTAATATTCCATCATCTCAGATTTTTCCTTCTAGCTGCTCCAGAACACTGGAGGCTAGAAAGAATATACATATTTTTAATCATCACAATCAACTTTTGTTTTCATTTTTGTGAAAAATAACACATATATATAAAAGCAACAAATTTAAAAGCACATCGCAACAATTTGTTGTAGGACAGATTTCAGAGTCTGGTATGGGTTATAATTCTACAATTTTAGGTTTTTACTTCTAGCTGCTCTAAAATACTGGAGACTAAAAGAAATATCAATATAATGATTCAGCAATCATACTTGTTTGTTATACTCTAACTTCTCTGTATAACTCCACTATCACCTTTGATCTTCCTCCCACTCTTTAGGGGTATCGGGGCTATGCCCACTCTAACTTTTTAATATTGAAAGGGGCTGTTGATAATATGGGATAAAGGGACGGAACTAGTTGATGTTCTGGAAAGACTGGCCCCTCTGGATTTCAGTTTTTATCTGGTTCAGGGATCCATCTGGATGGAGGTTGTAGGTTTCTGCAGTTTACCCTAGTACATGGAAACTGTAGAATCTTACATAATGCCTTAGGTGTTCTTTAGGATTGGTTTTGGTTGAGGTTTGTCAAGTTATGATAGGTAGCAATGTCTAACTGAAGCTTGTGTAAGAGTGACGTCTAGAGTAGCCCCTTGACTCTATTTGAACTCTCTCAGCCACTGATACTTTATGAGTTACACTTCTTTTCCTCCTTTTGGTCAGGATGGAATTGTTGATCCCATGGTGCTAGGGCTGGACTCACCCCTGGGAGTCATCTCCCATACCACCAGGGAGACGTCACCCTGGATGTCATGTCCCACATGGGGAAGGGCAATGATCCAACTCATTCTTGAAGGCCCACATCAAAAGCCGCCGCTTCCAGGATGACCTCAATCAGGCTGAGAGCACCATATTAACCCGTCTGCTTACATACTCTCGTTACTCCACCTTGTTATATGCCAGTGCATGGTGCTCAGGCACCCAGCCTCACTTGGATTTACACTAATCAGACCCAGGCACTTGGTGATTCTCGGTTAATGCTGGTGTGTTGAGGAAAGGAGCAGGGAACCACCATTAGGTCAGTTTGGGAACCAATAGTGATGAGGCAAGAAGGAGCAAGAGATAAAGGTAGAGAAGTTAGCAAGGGTGGGTGGGTCAGACAGAGCCAGGTTAAGGAGTTTGAATTTTATTCTGGAGGCAGTTGGGTGCCATGGAAGGATTTTAAGCAGAAGAGTTTTGGTTTTAGATGGAAAATAATATTGACAATATTTTTAATAATAATGTTAAATCCCTTTCATTTTTAGAACACTTTCATAACACTTATCTCAGTTGCTACTATAAATGGAATTTTTTCATAATTTCCATTTGGATTTTTCATTGCTGGTATACAGAAATACAACTGACTTTTGCATATTGATCTTGGACCCACAACTTTGCTGAATTAAACGAGTAACTCTAGTAGCTTTCTTGTGGAATTTTTGGGATTTGGGGGGGATCATGACATCTGCATATAGAGATATGTTTACTTCTTCCTTTCCAATTGGGATGCCTTTTATTTATTTTTCTTGCCTAATAGCTCTGGCTAGAACTTCCAGTACAATATTAAATATAGTGGTGAAAGTAGACATACTTGACTTGTTTCTGATTTTAGGGGGCAGGCACTCAGTTATTTGCTATTGAGTATGTTAGCTGTGGGTTTTTCATAGATGCCCTTTATTGTATTAAGGAAATTCCCTTCTATTCCTAGTGTTCCAAGTATTTTTATTATGAAAGGCTATTGAATTTTGTCAAGTGTCTTTTTTTCATCAATTGAGATGACCATCTGGCTTTCCTTTGTTCTGTTGATGCAGTGTATTATATTGATTGATTTTTCTTATGGTGAACCATCCTTGCATTCCTTTAATAAATCCCAGTTGGTTATGGTGTACAATCCTTTTAATATGTTGTTGACTTCAGTTTGTACTATATTGTTGAGAATTTTTGCTTCTATATTCAAAAGAGGTATTGGTTTGTAATTTTATTTTCTTGTGCTGTTTTTATTTGGCTTGGTATCAGGTCAATGCTGACCTCTTAGAATGAATTAGGAAGTGTTCCCTCCTCTTTGGTTTTTTGCAAGAGTTTAAAAAAGACTGGTGTTGATTCTTATTTGAATATTTAGGAGAATTTAGCAGTGAAGCCACCTAGTCTTAGACTTTCCTTTTTTGGGAGGTTTTGATTCGGTCTCTCCTTACTGTTCTATTAAGGTTTTCTATTTCTTCTTGAATAATTTTAGGGAATTTGTCTGTCTCTAGAAATTTGTCCATTTCATCCAGGTTATCTAATTTGTTGATGTACAATTGTTCATAGTATTCTCTTATATTCTTTTTTATTTCTGTGATGTCAGTAGTAATCCCTTTCATTTCTGATTTTAGTTATTTGCATCTTCCTTTTTTTTTTTTGAGTCTACCTAAAGGTTTATCAATTTTATTGATCTTTTCAAAGCATCATTTTTTTATTTCATTGGTTCTCTGTTGTTTCTCTATTCTGTATTTCATCTTATTCCCTTCCTCTTGATCACTTTGGGTTTAGTTAGTTCTTCTTTTTCTAGTTCCTCAAGGTGTGAAATTAGGTTGTAGCTTTGAGTTTTTTTTTTAATTTAGGCATTTACAGCTATACATTTTCCTCTGAGCACTCCCTACATATTGAGTTATGTAGTGTTTTCATTTTCATTTTTTCAAGCTATTTCCTCATTTCTCCTGTTATTTCTTCTTTGATGTATTAGTTATTTAAAAGTGTTGCTTAATTTCCAAGTATTTGTAAATTTTCTGCTTTTTTAATTATTATTAATTTCTAGCTTCTTTCCATTATGGTTAGAGAAGTTACTTTGAATGATTTCAATCTTTTAAAATTCATTAAGTCTTGTTTTGTGACCTAATGTAAAATCTATCTGGAGAATAATCAGAAATTCACCTTTTGACCCTCTCCCTTCAAGGGCTCTGCCAGTCTAAGCCTTCTGATGACAATGAAAGCTCCAGCAAGGTCCATTCCTTCAACCCTGATCTGGTTATTGCCCATTGCTTCAAGCAGTTCAAGCAGGAGGACTTCTCCCTGCCACAGAGTCGCCGCAGGATCATCATTGTTCCTCACACGAAGGATCAGATGCCCATCAATTCCAGCCCCCAACCCAGGGCTCCCCCACAGACCATTCCCAGCTTCAAGACTCCAGAAGCTAGGGGAACGCAAGAGCTGCCAGAGGACATGAAGACCTGGCTGAGCCAGAGGTTGAAGCTTCGGAGGGAACTGGAGTCATTTGGCAACTTAGAGAGGTGGCTGAATAACAAGCCCACCTTCACGCCTTCAGAGGCCAATGTCTTGAACAGGATCCACAAGGAGCACATGGCCCAGTCGGAGGCCCTTTTGAATTCTACCAGGGTCACCAAGGTGAGCAGCCCCATTTGCCCGATGACGATCCTAAAGGCTTTAGGGACATGTTGTCATTTTGTTCCCTTGGGTTAGGTAGGGTGGAAATGGTTCCTCCCATTTCACAGAGGAGCCAACAGAGGTCCAGAAGTTTATTGGTTACCTGTTGTTGCATAACAAACGTAGTGACATAAAACAACAAATATTATTATCTCATTATTTCTGAGAGTCAGCAATCTGGCAGTGGCTTTACTGGGTGGTTCTAGCTCAGGGTCTCTCATGAGGTTACCATTTCATGATATTGGCCAGGGCCACCATTATCCAAAGGCTTGACTGGAAAAGGCTCTGCATCCAAGGTGGCTCACTCACATGGCTGTTGGCAGGAGGCCTCAGTTCCTCACCACATGGACTTTCCTATAGAGCTGCTTGAGCTTCTTCAGAGTGAGCAAAACAAGAGAGAGAGCAAGAGGACGCTGCCAGTGCCTTCTAGGACTCAGTCTCAGGAGGTCTTCATTTCAGAAGTTTTACATTATAACTTCCACCATAATGTATTTGTTAGAAGAAAGAGACTGTGTCCTGCCCACAAGGGGAGGGAAATTTAGGGTCCAACCTAGAAGGGAGGACAGTTGAAGAATTTGTGGGCAAATTTTAAAACCACCATAGGAAGGGTAATTCCTGACCTTCCATCTTACTGTTCATATATTCATTGTTCATTCATTTGTCAATCATTCGTTTATTGACATATGTTTGCTGAGGGCCTATGTGTGCCAAGCAGTACTCACAGGACTATTGTAAGGGTTATATATGTGAAGATAGAAGGAAAAGGAGGAACTCTTTTTTGCAAATGTGAAAATAAAAGCTCAGCAAGGCCAAGAGTTTGACCGAATCCATAGAGATAGTAAGTAAATGGCAGACTCAGTACCAAAACTCTCATCTCCCAACTCCTTGTCTCTCTGTGACATTTCCTTGCAATACAAACACTTGAAATTTCTCCCAAGTCAGGTGAATTTCTCCATTGGGAGAATGGGCCAGATAACTTGGATTTAAACACAGTTTTGCTACTTCCTAAATTTTAAACCCAGCTCTGCTCCTTCCTAACTGTGGGCCTCAGTGTCCTCATCTATAGAGTGGGAATAACCATTTTGTCCACCTCTTGGGGTTGCTGGGATGTCTAAATGGATTAATTTATGTAAGGTGCCTAGAACAGTGCTGGGCAAATAGTATATAGTAGGTACTAAATAAATGTTTGCCATTTTTTTATTATTATAGTCTCACTGGTATCATTTGGGCTGGCTCAGGCACTTTGGGATCAGTCCTTGTTATCGTTGTTGTATTAGTGCTAGGGCTGCTGTAACACGTACCATGGTTGTCTTAAACCACAGGAATTTATTGTTGCACAGTTTCGGAGGCTAGAAGTCAAATCAAGGTATCATCAGGCCATGCTTTCTCTGAAGTCTGCAGCATTGTGGTGGTGGCTTGCTGGCAACCCATAATTCTGTCTCTGCCTCCATCACATGGTTTTCTGTCTCCTTCTGGTTCCTGTTTCTCCTCCCACTGTGTCCAAATTTCCTGTGCTAATAAGGACCCCAGTCATACTGGACTAAGGCCCACCCTGATTCAGTCTGTCCTCAATTTAACTAATAACGTCTTCAAAGATCCTATTGACAAGTGGGTTCACACCCACAGGACCAAGGGCTAGGACTTAAACATGTCTCTGTGGGGGATACGATTCCATCTATAGCAACAGTCAAAACCCAAATGTCAAATTCTAGCAAATTGTTTCCTGCCAGGAGCATGGTGTCTATGAATAATCAGTAGGCGAGGCTTAACCCAGCTCTGACATTTATCTGCTGTGTGACCTTGGACAAGTTACTTCAACTCTCTGAACTTGTCTCATTTGTAAAAGAAGAAAATAATACCTAATAGACAGCATCGCTTATTCATTCGGCAGTTACTCAAAGACTCGCTCTCAAGGTGTTCACCTGTTAGTGGAGGAGACACACATATAAACAGTGAATGACTCTACAGTTTGCTACAGGCCACTAACAGAGGTAAATCTCAAACGCTGCAGGAGCCAGAGGAGCAATTAGCTAGAGAGCGCGAGGGCCCATGTAAACCGTCAGGTGTAAGGGATATCATCATTATAAAGTGTTCTTTTAACCTGGACAGAGAAGAGAAGTAGGACTTGGATATGTAGAGAGGGAAAGGTGCTCAAGGCAGGAGGCCCAGCATGAGCAAAAGCTGGAACAGTGGAGAGCCCCACTTGACTCCGGGGACGGGTACGTATTTTGGCACACCCAGAGACCAGCAGAATTATAGATATTGAAGGCAAAGGTCTAGTCCGACAGGAGAGATGTGGAGAATGCAATTTCAGTTTTCATATTGTCCCAGTCTCTCATTTCAGATAAGTAAATGGAGGCCTGGAGAAGCAAAGTCTCCCAGCCATCCTGTCGCAGTTGCCATGCCCCCGTGCTCTCCACACTGTCTTGCTGTCTGTTCAGGGCTCTCCTTCATTTCTTTCTAACTCTGGGGATCACATTCCATTGGCCTGTATCGCATGAACTCTCAATTCCCTGCCCCACAAACTCTGCCTCTTTCAGAAAAAAGCCTCCCGAACCTCCCGCCTCATAGTACCCCAGCTCCGCCTGCCCAAGCCTCCCACCCTGTCAGCCATGTATGACCACCTGCATAGCCGCAAGATCAAGATCCTGGAGATGTTCAACAAGGTGGACCCGGGCGAGAACCAGAGGGTCAGCAGGGAGGAGTTCATCATGGCTCTTAGGGCTGTAAGTATCACTCGCAGCTCCCAGGCTGGGAATGAGTGGAAGGTGCTCCCCCTCTCTGGACCCTCCCCTGGTTCTGGACCATCTGAAAAGTAGACACAGAGCTCAGATGATCAGCCTTATTACTTGGAAAGCCAGACTGGAAAACATGGTTTGACCTGTGGCCAAATCAGATCCCTAAATCCACCCCTGCTCTGGTCTGACCTTGAAACTCCCTACGTGAGTGCTGAGTCTCCAGGTCAGACCCCATAACCATTGCTGTGCCTGGGAAATCACTGTCTCTTGCCCATCAGACCCCAAAACTGAGTACAGAGAGAGCTAGGTCTTTGGTCCTACCTCTAGAGCCCGCTAGAGCTTCTCTATCTGTCAGGTGCACGTGAATCACATGGGAGTTTTGTTAAGATGCAGCTTCTGAGTCAGTACATCCATGTGGGGATGCTGCATTCTTACAGGCTCCCAGTTGATGTGGATGGTACTGGTCCATGGACCATATTTTCATTGTCTATTTAAAAATTAAAATTAATTATAAATATAGGCCTAAGAGCCACCCCCAAGAGAACCTCTTTTGTTGCTCAGATGTGGCTTCTCACTCTCAGCTGACACGACAAGCAAACTCACTGTCCTCCCCCTCTCTACTTGGGGCCTGACTCCCGGGGATGTGGACCTTCCTGGCAAAGTGGGACAGAAATCCTAGAATGAGCTGAGACTCAGCATCAAGGGATTGAGAAAACCTTCTTGACTGAAGCAGGGAAGAGAGAAATGAGACAAAATAAAGTGTCAGTGGCTGAGAGGGTCCAAACAGAATCGAGAGGTTATCCTGGAGGTTATTTTTACACATTAAATAGATATCACCTTTTTAGTTAAGGTGTAACAGAGAGGCTGGAGGGAACTGCCTGAAAATGTAGAGCTGTGTTCCAGTAGCCATGTTTCTTGAAGATGATTGTATAATGATATAGCTTTCACAATGTGACTGTGTGATTGTGAAAACCTTGTGTCTGATGCTTCTTATATCTACCTTATGGACAGATGAGTAAAACATATGGACTAAAAATAAATAAATAATAGGGGGAACAAATGTTAAATGCTAGTAATCAATGTAGATTGAAATGCTAGTGATCAGTGAAAGGAAGGGGCAAGGGGTATGGTGAGTATGAATTTTTTTGTTTTCTTTTTATTTCATTTTCTGAATTGATGCAAATGTTCTAAGAAATGATCTTGATGATGAATATACAACTATGTGATAAAAAAGAATGTTCATATTGTATATTGATTGCTTTTATTAATAAAAAATTTTAAAAATTAATTATAAATAATTAAAGTAAAAATCCACACCAGCCACATTTGAAATGCTCAATAGTCATATGTGGTTAGTGGCTACTCTATTGAACCATGCAGTTGTAGAATATTTCTATCACCGCAGAAAATTCTGTTGACCTAGCGTGGGTCTGGAACTATGGTCCATGAGTCAAATCTGGCTGCCACCTGTTTTTGTAAATAAAGTTTCATTTGAATATAGCTATGCTCATTCATTCACATATTGTCCAGTGTTTTCATGCCACAGTGAGAGTAGTTGAATAGTTACAACAGAGACAGCATGGCCCACAAAGCCTAAGATATATACTATCTAAAAAAAAATGAATCAACCCTCTGGTCTAGATAACTTAAGCTTTTACCAATTTTGAATATAAGACACCTTGAAAAAATGCTTCAGAAAACTGACTGCTGCATCTTTTACAGTTTTAAATCATCACCAAATTTTGTTTTATGATGTAATTATCTGAAAAACATTTCAAAGCATTAAAAAAACAAAAAGATAAAAAGTCTTTAATCACCATAATACAAAGTGCAATATTAAATCTATTAGCCCAAAGAGAGTTCTGATTTTTTAAGGAAGGTTCAGTGAACAGTGACTGCTGTCTGAAAAGCTATAGGACAAAATTATATTTCCTTTAAAAAAATTTTTTTTTAATATTCAATATTGTTGGGAAGGATTATACTCCTCAAAAGTTGCTCACCATCCTTAAAAGAGTAACTCGTGTAGTATTTCTGATCCTATTTTACTTCAGTTTAGAGAGGCATATTTGTTCCTCGTGGGCAAGGATGACAGACATATGAAATCATATGAAATCATTATTCAAATCCAGCATGGTAAATACCTTCACTGAGACTGATACAAGGTGGGATGGGAGCCCAGCAGAAGAACTAACTGACTGTGAAGATGGGGACATATCTGGAGTGGGCTTTGAAGGAGGGATAGGAGTTTTTCAGGCAGAGAGAGAGAGAGAACTGCCTGAGCAAAGGTAGAAGGCAGGGGAGAGCAGGGTGTGTTCGGGGAACGGAAAGGGCTTTGAGCTGGGACACTGGGTGTGAGTTGGGAGCGGCTGTGGATGAAACTAGAAGAGTGGATGGGGTCAGGCTGGCCAGGCATTTGAATTAGAGCCTGCTGGCCTTGGGCTTCTCTGTCCTCAGGTCGGAGTCCCTTTGACCAAGCAGGAGGTGGAGGATATCGTGATCTACCTCAGCTCGCTGGGGAAGCACAACAGCATCACCACCGAGATCCTGGCCAACACCTACAAGCAGTGGTCTCTGGCTCTGCAGAGGAGCACCCACAGATCCAGAAGGGGACGTACGTGCTCCTCCACGCCCCCATCCCCTGAGGGAGATCGCCCTGGCCGCTCCCAGCACTCACATCCCAAGTGCCACACACTCAGGCTCCCTGTGGGGTGGCCAACGTTCTGAGATTTCCGGGCCCACTGGTCCACTCAGGAGTAATTATTTTCTTGAGCATCCAACCATTCAAAGATGAACAAAGCCCAGCCCATGTCCTTAAAGGACGGTCCTCAAAGGGTAGTCTCAGCCCCCCACAGCCCATTGCTAGATTGACCCAAAATGGGAAGTCTTTCCAAGTTCATTTGTGCATGGGTCTAAGGCCTTCTTACTGTTAATTTACATGTTATTAGGAAAGAGTTAACTAATATTTCTCGTTCAGAAACAGAACGAGCACATGTTCAGAGTTTACTGGGAATCGATCTTGGCATTCTTCTATCCAGGTATTTGCAGGGCTGCCTTGAACAGTATGCGTGTTGTAAACAGGGAAGACTGGATCTGAAATCCAGCCCAAGCTCCACTTGTCAGGCTGTGTGCTTGTGGGGCCACATCTGTCCAGAGGCAAATTAGAAATGAACCAGCTCTAGCCCTGGTTATAAATATACTCCTTAACATGAGTGTGCGTCATGTTTCTTTGTATTTTAATGCTACTGTGAAAACAAACAAAAAAACACACAAAGAAAACTGAACTACACATAAAAGATCAAACCTACCCTTGATCACAACTCACCCATTCTATTGCCCTCCCCAAATATCATTTTCCTCTTTCTAAAATGAATAGACTTTCCTCTGCCCCCACCAGGTTGGCAGGAACTTAATCTCAGATGTATTTGGCTCCTCTGCTTCTCTGAAGGTGGAAGTGGCCGTCCTGTGCCGATGGTCAGTACACACCCAGGCAGCCCCCTCAGAGCGTTCATTCCTCTTCCCAAGCTCTCCAGCAGAAACTTCACCCGCAGTACCCACATTTCCAACCTTATCTCAACAGGCTGCCCCACAGAGGCACTGTCACCTCCAGACAGGGTCTCTGCTACTCTGCAAGTTCACCGCCACTCTTTCCCCCAACAGGGAAACTGACACCCCACAATCACCCCCTTTACACATTGCCACTCTGTAATAGTAATCCCCAGAGTCCTTCCAGGATGCTCCCCACTTTGTTTCCAGTGCATTCTCAGGGTGGCCTCCAGTCGGGTGTGTGTCCTGCTGATGCTCTTTTTGCCTTTTCATTATAAATTACCAAAATTCATCATTATCTCTGTAGTTGGCTGCCAGTCATTTGGCAAATTCTGCAGGGTACCATGATGCATATTTACAGGAGAGGTAGTTGAGGCATAATATTTTCCAATAAATAGACTTGAGCAGTTATATTTCAGTGCTGTCACTGAGTTCATTTTCCCCTGAAGTGTAGCTGTGGATAGCGTGAATGGATTCAGGCGACTCTTGCTTTGCCCAAGTCAGCTGTGTCAAGAGTTCGAATGTGTGGCTCAGAACAGCCAAGGTTGTACCATGTGAGAAGTGCCCCCTGTGGGCCAGAGCTTTACAGCATTATTTCAGTTTATCTTCCCAAGTTCCTCAGAGCTCAGGGCTACTATTCATGCCTCCCCATGGAGGAAGCTGAAGCTCAGAGAGGTTGAAACCTCTTGCCCATAATCTCAAAACTAGAAGTTGGCAAAGCCAGGATTTGATCTCAGCTTGACTGAGTCAAAGGAAGCCTGAATCATGGGGCAGTGGAATTCTTTCATTCATTTGGATATTTATTGAGCAACTACTATGTGCCAGGCACACTTACAGGAACCAGGAGCACAGCACAGCACAGTGGTTGAGTGGAGTGAATGAGGGGTGAGTAGAAGGAGATGGGGTCAAAGGGGAGGTAGGCTAAGACCAGGTCCTTCAGGGGGTTGTATGCCAAAGAAAGGACTTTGAGCTTTAGTCCAAGTGCCATGAGAAGTCAGTAGGAAGTTTTATGCAGGGGAATGAGGTGCTCTGATTCATATTTTGTAAAAATCCTATTTGCCATTTTGTGCAAACGGGATTATAGGGGATGAGGATAGAAGCAGGAAGCTGGGGTAATGGTGCAAGGTAGAAGAGGAGGTGGCCTGGAAGACTGCGGTGGAAATGGAGAGAAGGGATGCAGCGCTGACCAGATGTGTGGGAAATGAGGAGCGGGGCGGCCTGGTGCCTGCATGATGAACATTGGTTAAATGCTTGACTGATTCCAGGCTTGGGTACCTCTCTTAGTCCTTCCTGCCTCTGTCTCTTCCCTCCAACCCCAGATTACAGCTTATCCAAAGATAGAACTTCCCTACAGAGTCTGTCCAAGAAGCAGAAGGTGAGTTCAGCCCTGCAGCCTCCCGAGATGGACTTGCTGACCGTGCCTGCGGTCGACACACAGACGGAAGCCCGACCCCTGACCCTGGAGGAGATGGAGGACGTCGGCAAACGCTACCGTGAGAGGAGGCGGCAGTTCAAGGTATCCCTGAAGGCGGAGGGAAGGCACAGGCATGTGGGCTGGACAGGCTTGGGTTCCAATCCCTTCTAGCTGTGGGGATTGGGGGGCGGGGCATTCTTTACCTTTCCGAACCCCCATTCCTTCATCTATATAAGAATAATACCTACCGTCCGGGATTTTTGTGAAGATTAAACAAGATAACGTTTATGAAAGTAACAAGTTCCCCTCTCCCCATTCTTTATTACTCTGCATAATCTTACTGCTGGAATCCAAGCACGTGGCACTAAGCAGTCACTCCAGAAAAAACATGAAGAAGGAATGAAGGGAGGAAGGATGGGTTGCATGAATTAAATCATATTTATTAAGAGCTTATTATGTGCCAGGCACTCTTCCAGGTGCTGTGGCGAACTGCACAGTCCCTGTCCTCAAGAAGCCAACAGTCATGGAGACAGACAACACATTATACATAAATATATAATATATTAGCATATTTATATAGTATATAATAAGAAAATGCCTAATAAATAAATATATATATAATAAAATGTCAGGTTTTGGTAAGTGCTGTATCAACAAAGATTTGATTCAATTGCAGGGGTCATCAAACTTTTTCAGTAAAGGTCCAGATATTAAACATTTTTGCCTTTCCAGGCTTTCCAGTCTCTGTCTCAACTACACAGCTCTGCCACTGGAGCGCAAAAGCAGCCATAGCGAATACATAACTGAGCGAGCATGGCTGGGCTCCAATAAGACTTTATTTATAGAAATGTGTGATGGGGCAGATTTGGCCTGGGAGCCATACTTTGCTGGATCAGGTGTTAGAAGCCAAACGAGATAGATCTTTTTTCCCTTGTTTAAAAAAATAATTAGAAAGGCAGCCGATAGCAACTGCACAATCCCCAGGGGTCTGGGCTGCTTTACCTTGCTCTGCCATCCTTCCCACACGGCTTCAGCCTCAAGGTCACAGACCGCTGCACCTAATTTAGATTTTCATGCAGCCAAACACTTGAATTTAGGTTTTCAATAGGATGCCTCTAGGGCATGTGTACTGTCCTTCACCGTATGTATTATTTTGTTGTCATGCACATTAGTGGAGGGGCTGCACTCTCATAACCAGATGAGCGCTCATCGGGGCTAACTTTGGCCATCCTCGAACTTCCCTTGAGTCACCAATCTCAGCACCTGCATGGTGGCCCCTCCCTCATGTGCGTTCTTGTGTTGCCCCTTGTGTGGCATTGCCTTTGCCTTCCAGGCAGGAGGAAAGAGAAGGCAAAGAGAAAGTCGGGCTTCCCTCTGTTTTCCCTGCAGATGGCAATCCCCTCCATCCAGTACACGGAACGGTGCCGCCTGGTGCGCAGTGGAAATAAGCAGTTTGACGAGCACTGCCTCCCGTCCACCATCCGTGGAGAGATGGCCGAGCTGATGGACGAGTCCCGCAGGAACACCTTTCTGGTCTACCTGCAGTGCTGGAAGCTCTGTGAGTCCTACGGCCTCCCACTGACAGAGGACATCCTCATGAAAGGTACAGCTGCCCTTGAGAATATGCTGTCTCAGTTTGTCTGGGCTGCTATAACAAACACCAGAGGCCTGGTGAGGCAGGAATGTATCATCTCATAGTTTTGAAGGCTAGAAGCCCAAAATCAAGGTGAGGGCAGGATCACGCTGTCTCTGTCTCCATAGCTCAATCTCTGCCTCCATTACATGGCCACCTGTCTCCTCTTGTCTCCTACTCACTCCTCCTCCTGTGTCCAAATTTCTTCTGCTTATAAGGACTCCTGTCGTATTGGATTAGGGCCCATCCTGACCCAGTTTAGTCTTATCTTAACTAATAACATCTTCAAGATCTATTTGCAAATGGGTTCATATCCACAGGACTAAAGATTAGGACTTGAATATCTCTGCGGGAGACATGGCCAATCCATAAGAGATGCTAAGAGGGCCACAGCTGGGTGAGGTGGGTGTCCACCTAAGGTTTGTCCTTCCCCCACCAACATGCATTCAGTCAAGTTCGGTAGCCTTTGGTGGAGACACTGAGAGACGGGAGGGGAGTAACAGTCCAGCCAACTTTGCTGTCAGTTGAAATTTCTAGAACACAAGGCCTGGAGGCATGAGTTCCCCAACTGAGATTTCAGGGGTCTGAGGTTCTGGAGCCCTGAGATTCTGGACCCCTGAGATTCTGGAACCTTGAGATTCTGGAGCCCTGAGCTTGGTGAGCTGGGATTCTAGAGCAGGGAGTTCCAAGGATAGGAATTCCGGGTGAGGGAGCTCTGAGATTGAGCATAAAGGAATAATCTCAACTTTAAAAGGAGAGATTTGAGAGAAAAGATCTCTGTTATCAGGTACAGAGCTTTCCTAAAACCAACTCTCTAGGGCAAGCCCATTTCCTGGTTTCTTTCATAATAAGCAATGAGGTAGGAATGCTAGGACACAGGAGAAGGGGCCTAGTGTGGCCCTTTGCTCTCTGCTCAAACAACAGACTCAACTCTGAGACCTCCATGCTGCCTTCCACCTCTGTTTGGGCGAGGAATTATGTTTTCAAAGACCCAAACAAATCGGGGCCCTCTAAGTCTCTGTGTTGGGAAGTAATGCTGACACCCAGCCATAATTATTTTATCTCTACAAAGGTGAATTCAATAGGCAGATCCCTTTCTGTGGTTTAAAATCATTAAAGAGTGAGAGATGTACTTGGAGGTGTATAGATTCCCCCTTAGGAACCTTGTAGAAGCAAACAATAGCCCTACTGGAAAAACAGCTTTCTGAGAAAGGGGCAGCACACAGAGAATACGTTGGAATAAGAGTTGACAGTCACACTACATGTATGGGTCCTTATGCCTATAAAGGAGAATGTGGCCAGGGGCCTGTTGGGTCACAGGCTGACCCACTTACAACAGCCACTGACTCCCACAAATGCCACACACCCCTTGCCTAGGTGGCTCCACCTGCTGCCATCTGTCCAGTGTGGCCATCCCTCAGAGGACAGAGGGGATAGGAGACCCTGTGCTCTAGACACTGTCTTTTCACCAAATCATCTTTCCTTCCTTCTTCCTCAGAGGAGCCTTGTCTTCCCTCACCTTTTATATCACCTGGTCTAGGCTCGTGAGGGAGCTGCACGGATCTGTCTTCTAAACTTCAGGCAGGCTTGCCATGGGCCCCTCTGGGCCAAGTCTCACTTCTTTTGTCTGTCCCCTACAGAACGTGGAGCTATCACAGATTATCCCAACTGTAGGCTTTGCTAGCTCCTGGGTCCTGTCTTCAGGATCTCACATTACTACACACACAGAAGCATTCTGTGGGTGGGTATCCTTTTGCTTTGGATTGGTCTAGATGGATGGGACTCTAGTCAATCTCTTGCCTGCTCCTTGGCCAATATCTGGTGGATGTCATTATGACTAAAGTTTAATGCTCTATGGGCAAGGGGACTCCCACGCTGTGACTTCCAGGCTTCCATTCTAGTCTGCAGCTCAGTGGGCCCAGATTCCAGGATGCAAGCTGTGAGACAGAATTCTAGAACATCAAGCTATCTGCCCCCCTCCAGGGAATATAGCTTTATTGTGTTTTTTTTACTCCCCCTGATTTTATAGATAATACTTGTTCATTTAAATTTTTTTTGAAAACATAAAAATAAAAAAATCCTACCCTGAGTTGACCACTGTTAATATTTTGGTAACCATTTTTTCACAAATCTCTTTTTCTTTTCCATTTCCAAAATTTTATGGAAATGGCATCCTCTAAAGGTCATATGTCTAAAAATCATGAATATCTTCTTTTAAAAATGAACTTTAAAATATCACGTGTTCTTTTTTTAAAAATGTATGCCAATCTTCTCCTTCCCTCTGCTACCACCCGCCCCCCTGCCCCCTACCAAATAACCAATGCTGACCACCTAGAGTCTGGCCTTCCACTGCTTTTTTGTTGGAGACAACAAACACTATTATTTGCAACTTAAGTGCAATCAATGCAGATATGCTGAGAGGAGATGTTATTCTCCAATCTGACATCCCTGCCAGCAGTAACAACATGACTGCTTTGTGGTTCCACGACATAACTGCTTTGTGGTTCCACAGTCCTAGGCACAGCAGTTTCTGAAAGAAAAATACAGTCCTCTATAAAAGACTTGGATGAAGCTGAGTGGGGAGAGCACAGCTGAGCAGAGACACTACTGGGGCACTGGCTTCTCAGACCCTGCTCCACACCAGCCCTGCATCTCCCTGGAGGTGAGGCAGTGAACGCACTACACAGACTGCAGACTTTCTCTGCCTTTAACTTCCTTTCGATAAGATTTTCAGGAAACAGCATGTAACTCTTGTTAAGAATGGGACTGCAGATGGCAGGCGTTTAAGGCCCTGTTACTTATTTATCACCTCTGCTTCTTCTTGATTGTCTTAATACCTCCTACTAAACTTGGCAAGAGGCACCATCTGACTGCAGGCTGTTTACAGGTCTTTCCCTTTGAAGGCACTGAACATAATGATAGCACTGCTTTTTACATGGTTTTCTTAGGACTTGTGGTCAAGGCAATCATGAAAACTAGTTGTCCACAGTGATGTTTGGAAAAGGTAAGCCATCTACTCTCCATTGTGGATTCTCTGAATTGCTTCAGAAAGAAGCAAACTGATATCCAGTCTTTATCTTGGGACGCTGCAGCTTCTGCGCTTCATGAGGGACAGTATTGATAGAGGATTCTTTGGCGAGGTGGGGGGAGTCTGCCAACAGGATGTCATCCTCTCTCTCTTTGAGGATCTCCGCAGCGGTGACAAAACTTTCCATTCCATCGATAATGTCCACTGTGATCCCGATGCGTCCTCCAACATCTCCAACCAAGTTATTCATGGCTGCTCTCTGGCCATCATCAAGGGCAGCGCCTGGCCTGATTGCATGGTTGCATTTCTGACCATAGGAGGGGAATGGTAGCTGTCATCCATGTCCAGCTCTGTGCACTGAGCTTCCCTGTGGATTACAGCCCCATGAATTACAGCCAAGCCGAGGCATGGTCTCTCCACAAAGGACTGGACCCTTTTTGCAGCATCAGGAAAATTAGCTACAATGGCTCCATTTCTATAATTTGGAATTTCTTCCTGGATATACTGAAGCAGGAAAGATGAGGCTCTAAGGTTGTCCACCGGAAAGCTGAAAAAGCCTGGTCTTTCCTTTTGATGAAGATCTATAGTGATAATGTGAGTTAAACCTGCTCTCTCCAGCATCGAAGCCAGGAGCTTGTGTAGGAGGGAGCCCTGCCCCCTCATCTTGCTCTGCTTGTGTAGGGGAAGTACCTGATGACATCAAAATGTTCCTGGCATAGGCAGTTTTCAGGGCATAAGCCATGATCAGTAACTCTGTCCCAGCTGTGTTTCTCTCAGTAGTCGGCCTTCAGAGAACATATCATCCTGTTGATGCCTTAATTTGGACATTTTTCATGGCCTAGAAACTGGGTATTGTCTGTATAATGAAAATATCCTGGCCATGCACAGACTCTTTTTTCGACTCTTGTTTCTCCAGTAGTCTCTTGGTGTACAAAAGATTTCCCCAACTCAGCACCAAGACATTGGGTGACATGCTTGGCCAGCTCAGTGCAGGAGGTCGTGGGGCTGGCCCGGAAGCCCGGAAGCCCGGAAGCCGCAGTAGCGGGTGCGCGTGGTGTTCATGGCCAGGAGCACGGTGGGGCAGCCCACGGGGCTCAGATTGCTGAGGACACGGAGAACGGGGGGAGCAGCAGCTTCTGGGGCATCGTCCGGCCCGAGGCGCAGTGACGCGGGGGTCCAGTTGGGGAAGGCACCGGAGAGGATCGGCCCGAGACCCCTATCTTCCTTTCTGAAGGCCAGCAGGAGCTCTGGCAGAGCCCACGCTCGCTGCCACCCGTTCTGCAGTGGCTACAAAGCTAGAGGCAAGGCCACCACCCCTTCGGGAAATCCATTGCTTTTTCCAGAACATGAGATATGCAGGCATCATCATCTTAAAGAATACTGCCCAGTAGTTGCAGGAAGGCAATTCTGGCACGGTATTTTTTTGTGTTCTGCATTTCTTAGAAATCTCCCCTAAGGATTTCTGTGAGGCAACCTGAAGACAAATACAAAACTGCCGTCAGACACATTTAAGTCAGCAGGGCAAAGGCTCCTCCTAACCAGGAGGCCCCCTGCAGGCACCGTACTCCATCCTAGCAGAGCCCAGGGAGCCAGGGCCTTCCCTCCAGGCCTCCTTTGCTTTCCTGGTCCTCAGCAAGCCTCCCTCTTCTGGAGTCTAGTTAACAGTATTGTATCAGCACCAGCATCTTTGTTTTGATATTAAACTATATTACGTGTGGTGCCATCATCGGGGGAAGCTGGAGAAGGAACTAATTTTGCAACATCCTGTGAATCAATAACCATTTAAAAATTAAGAAGTTAAAAATGTGTATAAGAAAAAATCCTTTTAAATAAAAATAGGACTTTATTAAAAAATAAAAATAAAATGTCTCCCTCTTAATCCTGCTTCCTGCCCTGGGCTGGGCATCCTGGACTTAGGGAGGGACAGAGAAGGTCTTGGGCTAATGGCTGTGTTTCTCTTGCTGCTGACAGCCCTGCTGTACCCGGGAGACAAGATCATTTTCCAGAAAGATCAGGTGCGCCCGATCCGGCAGCCAGGAGGTTACTACTGTGATTTCAAGATCTTCACTCCAAACCTGGCTCTGCTGAGGTCCCAGGGGCTCGGCAAACCTGTGGCAAAGAAGACAGACAAGCTGAGTTTGGGTCCCCTTTCTCCCTACCATTGCCTGCTGCCCCATTGCTGTCTGTTCAGCTGCAGGGTGGGCTGCTGATGGTCTCAGGGTTCATGCCATCCCTGGGTCTGCACCCTAACCTGGCACTCCCAACCTATCACCACCGAGTCATCAACCTCAGCTGTCACTCCTGACACATTCCGCAGGGTCATGGCCTCCTTGTTGCAGCTCCTGGAAAGCCAGGCCTCTGACCACAATCCTAGATGATCTTAAGGTCTCTGGAAAAGATGAAAAGAAGAGAAAAACGGGGGATTCCCAGTGTCAGGACTGCTGAGAAGACAGTGAGAGCAGCCCCTTCTCTGCCCTGCTGCCCCGTGGGCTTACACACCCCTTCTCTGGCAAGAGGAGGGCTTGCAGTCCTAAGGAGGAGAAAAGATTTCCACTTTGGGCCTGTCCTTGACTCTCTGATGAACTCAAGGCCTCCCTGAGGAAATGGCCTCCTTTGTTGACCCAAACCCTGAACTACCCAGCTTTGAGCCCCAGGCAGCTTATGAGCCAGCATCAGTGGGTGACTGGAGTGGGAAACAAGGGGCATCCCTTCAGGGAGTGGGGCCAGCATGGCAGGAGGAGGGGCCAACTAACTAGATGCTGAGCAGGGAGGGCCAGGGCTGGCCCAGAACTCCTTGTCATTGCCAGCTGCCTACTGTGGAGCTGTGCCCAGATGGCTGGGAGGGGATGCAGCACAGCCACAGGTAAATCAGGCAGGCCACGGATTACATCGACAAGTTACTTCTCTCTCTGAGCCTCATCATCCTTATCTACAAAATGGGCATAACAGCTCCTAGTCCGTTCCTTACAGGCCTGGTTGACCCATGCCCACTGTAGAGCATGGAGGGACAGAGTCAGGGCCATGCCCCAGGTGGAAGAGACTGTCCTTTCAGAGCTATGGTTTGAGACTCAAAGGTGGGCCCAGCCCTGCAGCCCCTGAATGACTGCCCAAGGCCCCATTAGCCTGGATTTCCCCTCTTCTAACAAAATACTCCTCTCTCCTCCATTAGGAAAACATCAAAGAAAATCAAGAAAATACACTTTAAGGAGTTTGAAGAATTCACTAGGTATGTAGCAGTGTTTTAACTCTGAAAAGATGGAGGCAGAGGGCTGGCTGGCTGGTCTTGGAAGAGGAGTCTTGCCCTCAAGAGCCAAGCATTGCACATTCCCCTGCCTGCTGGGGAAACTGGTACCAGAAAGGCTGGCCCAGGCCACAGCCCAGGAGGGAAACCTGGGCACAAACTGGGGCGAGGGGGGGCCGGGCACCTTTCTCACAGACATCCCATCAGGAGTCCATGAAGCCCCTTTTGGGGCAGAGAGGGTCCTAGCCCAGGTGTCAGGAAACCTGGATTTGATTACCGGCTCAGCCATTACCTCGTTGTGTGACCTTGGACAAGGCCTTTCTCTCTGGGCATCAGTTTCCTCAACTGACGAAATATGGGATATGTATATATACTTCACAGGGCTAGTACTGGAATTAAATGAGAACATATGAAGCTCAAACTCTTCTCTTTTGGCAACAGAGAACATTGGAAGAGACTCATCCCCCACCAAGAATCCAAGAGTGTAGCTCAAAGCAACCATAAGAACAATGCCTCCACAACATCTCCTTCTTTGGTTTAAAAATCCATGCAAACTTTGCCTCGTACTCTATGATATACCTTTGCCTTGTACTCCATAATATGTTTGGCTGTTTTTTCAACTTTAACATTTTAATTTTGAAACAATTTCGAACTTACAGGACAGTTGCAAAAATAATACAAAAGCACACCGAGAACTCTAACATACTCCCCACCCAGACACCCAGCTCCGTCAACTTTTAACATTTTGCCCACGATTGCCATATTATTCTATCATCTATCTATCTACCCATCATCCATTCATCTGGATATCCATAAATCTGTTTTCTAAACCTCTGAGAGTAGCTTGTATACATCATGCTCCTTGGACACTTAATATTTCCAGGTATAATTCCTCAGAGCAAAGATATCACTTGCATAGCTGCCTTAAGTTGTCTGTGTTTATTTTAATATAAAAATGAGATTTCTCTCCCTTTACATCCTCAAGTAAAATGATACTCCAGGGAAGTGGGCTCTGTTTACCCCATGCCTGCATGCTCTCCTTAAGGTACACATAACTCTATTTTGGAAGCTCCTAGCATAGCATCTGGGGTTCAACAGTCCTCAGGAGCTAAGAGAGACAGTAAAACAGCACTTATGGAAGGCCAGGCAGGCACTGCTCTGAGTACTTTACATGTGTAAATTCATTTTAATCCTCTCAACAACTCCATGAAGTGAGCTACTCTCAGCACATTCATTCCATAGGAGAAGAAACTGAGGTAAAGAAAGGTTAAATGTCTTCTCCAAGTCACACATGTATTAAGTGGTGGAGGGAGATTTGACCCAGCTTTGCTGGCTCCAGAGGCTGTACTCTAAACACCACCTTAAAATGCCTCTAGAGAATTGACAGTATATGCTTAAGAGTTTGGTTGTCAGATGCAGCCAATTGGAAGTCAAGCCTGCATTATGCCCCTCACTCATGTGGGACCTTGGGGAAGTGACTCAGCCCCTCTAGGCTTCTGATTCCTCTTTGGTGAGATAAATGGGATAACAGAACCTATCACGTGGAATTGTTGTCAGAACTGAGAGGCTAAAGTGTTTAGCACAGCGCTAAATCTCAACGTTGATCATAATTGATTTGCTCTGCTGAGAAGGAACTCCAGCCCTGTCCTGCCATGATAACCTTTCCTGTGTCTTTTCCTTTTCCAGGAAGCTGAAGGCGAAGAGGCCCAGTGGTCAGCAGAGAACTCAGCCCAACTTCTTCTGGCCGGGCCACCTCCTGGACAAGCTGCAGCTCTACTTGCCCATGGTGGCTGTGGACAGGAGTCTGGCACTCTTCAGCTGTGTCCAGCCCCAGCCCCACATCTACTCAGCTGCCTACCACTCCAAGCACTGGTGGCCCATTAGAGACATGAAATACATGGCCTGTGCCTATCACGATGCCCCCAAGGTCTACTACATCAACTAGAGCAAACCAGGTGTTGCTGAACCCAGACGTCCTAGGGCCTGGGCCTGTGCAGCTACAGCCAAAACCATAGCTGTAGGGGGAGTGTCAAAAGTTGGACAAAAGCAAATAGTTTCAGTGGGATGGTTCCCAGAGACCAGCTCCCCCAAGACCAAAATTGTCTGGGGTTTCAGAGAGTAGATGTATACAGGAAAAGATGGGCAGTCTTTGAGTGTTTCCCTCCCTGCCCTTTGCCCTTTTGAAATAAACTGGATTGGAGTTTTTTCTCATGTTATTTAACACTGAGCTAATATGATTTCTTGCTCAGGAGCTGTGGCCAGAGGGGAACTAGGAAAGCTGGGCTCTTGAGCCTGGGGGAATACAGCAGGCACATTCCCTTGGCCCTCCAGCCTCTAGTCTTGGGATCTCAGCGGCCACATGTCAGCAGCAGGCAGTGTGGTACCCCATGCCTTCCTCTGTGAAATGAAGTGGCAACATGCCCTCCCTACCCCTACCCCCAAAAGACTGAGCCACTGGGATTACTGTTCCCAATTCTCTTGGGTCTTTGGAAATTGGAAGCATTCTGATTGATTCATGAACCCTCCCCCAGGTTAGCCTATCCATCAAGACCTCCTCCCTTCTAACTTGCGTCATGTGGGCTACTATTAGCACCGTACATCCACGCTCCACATCCCGGCTGACTTTCCACAGTGCTGGGACATAAGCAGGATTCATTAGGTGTGGTGCAGACACAGAGACAACAGTGTTCTAGTCCCAACCCTACCACTTGCCAGCTCTGTGAACCTGGACAAGACATCTTACTTCTCTGGGTCTCCTCAAATCCCTACACACCCCTCCCCTTCACAGCCCAAACCTCATGAAGGCTTTGTCAGCACTCTCTTCCCTCTCACCTCTCATTCAGTTATGAACACAATCCAGTGTAGCTTCTACCCCTATCTCGCCCCTGGAACTATCTTGTCAAGGTTACATATGACATATATATTGTGCTTGAGTTGTGGAATCAAGGAGGATTTTCCCCCCTGAAAAGTGATTTTCACAATAATCTTATTTTTTTTTTTTAAACATTTTCTTGTTTTATTGTATTTTGTTTCTCCGTTTTTGTTACATGGGCTGGGGCCGGGAATCGAACCGAGGTCCTCCGGCATAGCAGGCAAGCACTTTGCCCGCTGAGCCACCGCGGCCCGCCCTTATTTTTTTTAATTAAAAAAAAATATAACAACAAACACAAACATTCTTAATGTATGATCATTCCGTTCTACATATATAATCAGTAACTCATAATATCATCACATAGTTGCATGTTCATCATAATGATCATTTCTTAGAACATTTGCATCAATTCAGAAAAAGAAAAAGAAAACAAAAAAAGTTCATACATACCATACCCCTTACCCCTCCCTTTCATTGATCACTAGCATTTCAATCTAAATTTATTTTAACATTTGTTCCCCCTATTATTTATTTTTATTCCATATGTTTTACTTGTCTGTTGATAAGGTAGATGAAAGGAGCAACAGACACAAGGTTTTCACAATCACACAGTCACATAGTGAAAGCTATATCATTATACAATCATCTTCAAGAAACATGACTACTGGAACACAGCTCGATATTTTCAAGCAGTTCTCTCCAGTGTCTCCATTACATCTTGACTAACAAGGTGATATCTATTTAATGCATAAGAATAACCTTCAGGATAACCTCTCGACTCTGTTTGGAATCTCTCAGCCACTGACAATTTATTTTGTCTCCTTTTGCTCTTCCCCCTTTTGGTGGAGAAGGTTTTCTCAATTCCTTGATGCTGAGTCCCAGCTCATTCTAGGATTTCTGTCCCACGCTGCCAGGAAGGTCCACACCCCTGGGAATCACGTTTCACATAGACAGGGGGAGGGCAGAGAGTTTGCTTGGCTGGAGAGAGAGGCCACATCTGAGCAACAAAAGAGGTTCTCTTGGGGGTGACTCTTAGGCCTAATTTTAAGTAGGCTTGATCCATCCTTTGTGGGGTTAAGTTTCATATCAACAAACCCCAACATTGGGGGCTCAGCCTATCGCTTTGGTTGTCCCCACTGCTTGTGAGAACATCAAGAATTCTCCACTTGGGGGAGTTGAATTTTCCCCCCTTCTCACCATTCCCCCAAGGGGACTTTGCAAATAATTTTTTACTCACTGTTCAAATCACTCTGGGGTTTATTGGGGCATCACTCCAGACAAACCTACAAAATCTTTATGCCCTACTTAAGGTTCCATGTACTTATGGTGTTCAGTTAAGCTGCCCACATAAGTTATATTAGGAACTGCACAAGTCAAAATATAAATTTTGTACCAAATAAACATTTTTTGCTTCAGTCTCGCACATAAGTTGAAATTTTAAAATGTTAATTACCATCTATTTTTAGCACCCTGCAATAATGACATTCCTTTGTTCTTTCTCATGCAAAAACATTTTTAAATTTGCACATTTAGTCACTATCATTATACACCCTAGGCATTCCTAGATTATACCATCTCAGTCTTTATCGTCTATCTTTCTTTCTGATTTCATTTGGATTTTCACAATAATCTTTAAAGACAAAAGCAAACCAAGTAGTTTAGCCAAGTGGTCAGAAGAATGGACTATGGAGCCAAATCTCAAATTCAGTTTCCACATATGTAAAACGGGGAAAATAACAGAACGACCTTAGAGCATTGTGGTGAGGATAGCAAATGCCTGTCGAATGTTAGCTGTAATACTCTCATTACTGTTTACTATATAAATTCACGTGAGTGAATTATTAAGACGTCCCTGTTTTGTTCCCTCCGGGCCACTCTGTGGCGCCCCTCGGTATAGACGAATGCTGGCGGAAATAGCCTAAAAGCAGCATTACCCTTGAGAGACGTGACTTCAACTGATGGCGGAAGTAGATGGGCTGCTAGGTCTTAGAAGCTCAAAAAGAATTCCACAATTTATACGTGGTGCCAAGGGAAGATATTATGAATTCCCAGCACTACTCCTAGACATTAATATCTAATATGGCTCAGGTATATATCATAATTTTTTGGTAACAATATTCTCTGGCGTTTGGTTTTTCTTTGAAATATTCGACGGCAGGAATCGCCTTTTCCCTGACAGGACACGAAGGTCAAGTCCCATCATCGCTTGCGCGTTACCTTTCCTTCCCTCTCTCTTCCTCGGCGCTACCCACGGTGGTGGCAGCCATCTCCTACCCGGTGAGTCTCAATCCTTAGCAATCCGCGGCTCTGCGGTCTCTATGTAGTCTGACCGCCTTTTGGTGAGGCTGCCTCTTCCTCGGCGCGGTCGTCTGGGTGGGCGTTGACCTGGTCCGCTGGCTGGAGCGCGAACAGGAACATGGCTAAGCGGCTCGGGTAGTAATGGGGTTTCGCGTCCTGGGTCTGTTCGCCCTCTTATGGAGGCTGCGTGGGGTCGCATTTGGAGCTACGAACTGCTTGTTTCAGCTTTTGAGGTGCAGGGTGCTCTGTGGTCAGACCAAGAGGGATTCTGGGGCGGTGGTGTAGAGCCCGTTCTGTACTCGGGTCATCGCGCTCAGCGGTGCTTACGTGTATGTCCCCATTGCTACGGCCCGACGTGCCCTGCCCGCCAGTCTCTGACCATGGGGGTTGCGGCTGCGGCAGGGTCGCCAGAGACAAACTGTGGGTCGACTCGTTCAGTTAACGGCCTGACCCCGCGGATCAGTCTGTGAGAATATGAATGTGAAACTGCGCCCTTCCCTAAGTGGATCTCGTGGTCCAGGAGGAAAAGTTTCCGTGTGCTGAACAAAAATGGCTGTGAAGAAAACATGAAGGGTACTGCAATAGGAAAAAAAAAAAGGGATTGCGGGAAAGACTACCTTGAGGGAGGTAATTTTGGGGCCTATGGCTTTGGTGGTTTTCAGGTAGAACAGTATGTTCAGAGACCTTGAGGCATTTTGGAGGAACATCATAGGTTTTGTGTGTGCTTCCAGGGTATGGGGGAGCAGCAGCAGCCTCCTAGGAGAGTTGAATATTTGTTCGATTCCGGGCACAGCGCAAGCATTCTATGTGCAGTTAGCATCTATTTTCCGAGTGTTAAAACTGAGACTCAGGTTCAAGTAGTTTGCCCAAGGCCCGTAAAATAGTGAATTGGATTAGCTGGGGATTGGATTGCTTCTTCGGGTGGGATTTGATGCAAAAGAACTTCTTGGGGTTGGTGTTGGATTCAACTGTTGGCATTCATTCTTGGGCACTGATTGGGTGAGGGACGGGTAGCCTCCCAGGATCGCGTCTGGAGAATGGCTAGTATTCTACCAGCTTCGGAAGTGGGAGGGAAAGCAAGCCTAGCAGAGATGCCCATTCCACTCCCAGTTTACTCGGTAGCTGGTGATTGGAAGATACTCTGCAACAGCGTTCAAACCCTGGGCAGAAAAGCCTCCTTCCACCACTCATCTTTGACCTGGGTCCACTTCTTTAAGGCGCCATGGCTGCCCTTAGACCTCTTGTGAAGCCCAAGATTGTCAAAAAAAGGACCAAGAAGTTCATTCGGCACCAATCAGACCGATATGTCAAAATCAAGGTATGTGGCCCTGGGCTGGAAATGGGTGTTGGGGTGAAAAAAAGGGATTTCCAAATAGGTTTTTGCATTTCTGACACCACCTAGCCTGAAGATTACCTTCAGTTCGTGGTTGGTGAAAGAGCTCTCCGTGGAACCCAAGTTTCTTGGAGCTTCTGCCTTAATAGCACTCCCATTCTCTTGATGTATAAGCTGAATGTTTGCTTTTAAATGACAGTGGCTGTTTTGAGACATCGAGAAGGCTGTGTTGTGTATTTGTGTCATGTATTTCACTTGGCCTTAAGACAGCACCACAGATAAATTATCCCTAGGTTATAAGTGAGAAAACATGGGCCCTGAGAGCAATATCTTAAATCTACGCTTGATTGCTTCACATTCCATCACTATTTCCTCTACTTTTCTTTTGCTCAAGAGGAGTATGAATATGAGGCGAGTCCCTATTTTTTTCACAAAGAAAGCATATAAAAGTGAAATCCTCTAATACAAAGATGACAGCTGTTTTTTGGCCTGTTTTCATTTGGAGAGCCCCCTTCCTCCCAAAGATTAGGCAGTCCTCTCTGACATTCAACCACCTGTGTGTAATTTATTTTTCAGCGTAACTGGCGAAAACCCAGAGGCATTGACAACAGGGTACGGAGAAGATTCAAGGGCCAAATCTTGATGCCCAACATTGGTTATGGGAGCAACAAAAAAACAAAGCACATGCTGCCCAGTGGCTTCCGAAAGTTCCTGGTCCACAACGTCAAGGAGCTGGAAGTGCTGCTGATGTGCAACAAGTGAGTTGGGTGGCTGCCTTCAGGATCAGCTGTCCGAAGTCTGCGTCTGAGCATGGAGTTAGATGGCTTTTTAAGAAGGGTCTCAACTCTCTTGAGATACATTTGGAGGAGCTCTATATTCTTGGAAGAAATCTGAAATAGTTCTCTGCAGGAGGAGCTCAGAGAATGTTTATTGGGGGCTCAAAATGTTTTCTGTGCTGGAGAGGGGGGAGACATCCTCAAAAGTGTGGAGGCTCTAGCATGGAAGTGGGGGGAGAGAGGAGGGGTCTGGGGTGACTGGTGCTTTTGCTTCTGGCAGGTTTCCAGAGGCTAGTTTTTCACTGTGGGACCTTCCTGTGGGTCCTTCAGAGATACTTACCTTCCCAGGGTTTTCTGATTCTGTCCACTTCTAGATCACAGGCTGCAGCCTTGCTGGCCTGCTCCGACTCCCTCTTTCTCATGCTCTGAATAGTGTTACCTCTTTAGCTAGGGTTATCTTCCCTCACCTGGTAGTGCTCTCGGAAAGAGTCCTTCCAAGATCACTCTAGCTCAGTTACCTTTGATATCCAGCATCTGGAGTGCTATGTCCAAGGCAGCCCTCTGTCCTCACTGCCATTAGAGGCAGCTCCAACCAGCCTCTGGGTGGTAGGCTACTTAATCCAAGCAAGAGTTTGAATTCAGGGACACAAATTAGGCCCTCTGAGAAATTTCTGGGGATGTTCTTATCCCACTTTGCTCTGGGTGTTTACATATATTTAGCCAGGAAGTGAGCTGTGGCCTCTTCTCATCCATCTTTAGTGGGGGTTGTTAACATATCCCTTCCTTCCAAATCTGTATTTCTTTGTGAAAAATTCCCCACTCCCATCCCCTCCAAATGGTGCAAAGGCCAGGAAAGAGAAGGACTTTACTTGACTTAGCAAACACTAGTATCCTCTTGGCAGTCATTTCCAGAAAATTGCTTTATTCATTGGGAGGCAGAAGCTCAAATGTCTTAGACCTAAGGGGCACTTCCAGCTGCACTATGGTGAAGGGTGTTCCAGAAATGTGCAGGGTCCTCTGATCCTGCTGCCTGGCTGGGGGCAGGAGCGCTTTAGAACTGGGTGTGAAGACTCCCATGCAGAGAGCAGCTTTCACTAAGGTGCAGAGATAGAAAAGTGCAAGGAGGGTCCATAATGAGTTCTCAGGGTTTGAGAAAATTAGACACTGGGTGGGTCTGTATAATGGACCGAATGGTCCTTGCAGGCCACATGGCACCTAGGTCCAGACACTAGGGCGATGGAATGAGAACGGCTTCAAAAGGTTTTTCATGGGAAGTAAGTTAGATATGTCACATGAATCTGAATTGGAAGGAGCAGTGGTGGTTTTGGTTAAGCAAGGGGCAGTTGGTTTTCTTTCCTTACTATTAAACTGAAGCAACAGGCTACATTTTCCTAATAAGTAAATTACAAGGGATATGCACACAGCATGCCTAACAACATTTGTGCCTGTGTATTTGTATATTTACAAGTAAAGACAAAGTGGTCCTAGATACAAGTAATAAAAATAACACCATTATTCTGACTTTTCGTTAAGTTTTTAAGTTGGATATTTAATTGGGCAATGAAGAAAGACTGGAAATTTCCTTTAGGAAGCATGAGTGTAGGAATTGATGGTGGATACCCAAATTGCAGTAAGCAGATTGACAGGTAAATTATAAACAGAAGGATGCAACTTAGACCTGTGTGCAAACTATCGTTCTTCATTTGCAGTGTGATTGACACAGGTCCTGGTTGCCATGAAGCTGTTCTTTTTTTTGTAGAGCAGTTTGGCGGTGTTAAGAGCTGTAAATACTTTGTTCCTATAACCTTTGATCGTAAGTTCCGTTTCTGGGTATTTATCCTTATATAATTGGAAAGAAGGGAGACTTTAAAGCTGGAAGCAATAACTGGACAGTTAGGGACAATTTGAAATAATTGGTGAAAGGTTGCGTGTAAGCACTGGGTGGAATATTATGCACCCATTAAAGCGATTGTAAAAAGTTATTGCAATGAGCATTTTTAAGAATTTATTGTGATGTAGCAGTGTGGAAACCAGAGGAGAAGGTATTTTAAATGATTTGTAAATATGGTTTTGATTATTGGATATGTATTTGGACAGGGATCTGAGGAGAATTTTGAAAAGTGAACATAAGATGAAAAGTAAAATACAATTTAAATCTTGAAAACAGATTGTGGCAACATCTTAAAATATAGCTACTTTGAGAGTTAGACTCTCCTAGATAATACAAAAAATTTTTGTTTGGATTCATTTGTCTATCTTAGTGTTAAGCAGTTTTCCTGCTAGAGTTCTTGAAAAGACTGTATGTGTTCACTGCCTTAATGCAGTTACCCCTACAGTCTTGTTTTCTCTCTCTGCTGAAATCACTGCTGCCATCTGTTCTTAATCAACAGTCAGTAACTTCATAAATCATCCCCTTACTGAAATAGGTTCCTTTGGCCACATTGGGCCAATTTGTTATCAAACTAGGGCTCAGTAGCTGTCTCTTAGAGGTGTGAGGAATGAATGTGAATGTTCCAGAACTTTCCATGGGCAAGTCTAAGTTCCGTAAGACCACACGAAGAGTTGGACAGATTAGCCAGGGCTGAGGGAGTACTTCAGCCTAGAGTCGGGCTCTATTCATGACTCGATGTGCGACTTGGGAATTCACACACCCTTTCCCCACCTTGTTGATCTTGGTTTCCTCATCTGAGAAATGAAAGTAATGCCTAAATTACAACACTGCTGTGGGAGTTAATAGAGGGGCCAGTACAGTGCTGTTGTAAAGCCTTGTTGCTAGTACCATGGAATTAGGGGAGTCAGGATTCAGGGTGTGCCGGCCTCATTCAGCCATTTATAGGGCACCCACTCTGCTCAGCGCTGTTACTGTGGAGGTGAGGTGGCCAGAGCCATTGCCGCACCAGTGGAGTTCTTCAGAGTTTGCATGTTCAAGGCTGGTTTGTTCCTGACCCGCTAAGCTCTGTTCCCTTCCAGATCTTACTGTGCTGAGATTGCTCACAACGTTTCTTCCAAGAATCGCAAAGCTATCGTGGAAAGAGCCGCCCAGCTGGCCATCAGAGTCACCAACCCCAATGCCCGGCTGCGCAGCGAAGAAAATGAATAGACAGCTCTTTTGCAAGTTTTATTTGTGTGAAATAAAACTATAAAAAGTCTGCCATCTGGTATTTCCCCCCAGCTCCTTCGTTTTGGTTTCAAATTCTTGACTGACTGTGCCAGCTTGTCTCAGATTGTTCTGTTCCTTTGCCTGTTAGAGTTCTGTGGCATCTTTGCTTTGGGGAGGGACTTACAGAAGGCATTCCATCCTTCCACAGGGAACATGACCTCCGGGGCCCAGACTGGGAGAGACCTGGGCTTGGCCATCAGACCAAGATGTGTTCTGAGATCCCTGAATAGCCTTGTACTAGGAGCTTATAGTCTGAGCCTCATTTTGTGAAGATGGATCACAGTTACCCTGTGAGGTTCTTGTAAGGATTGAGAAACTGAAAGGATCCAGATACATTTGTTTCTTATTCTTACCAAAACGGCATCTTATGGCTTCCATTCCTCAAAAATAAACAAGACAGTGACACAAATCCCTCTTCTGTATGACCAGTCTTGGGGTTTTTGTTTTTGTTTTATTTATTGTGGTGGTCACATATAAATATAAAGCTGCCCATTTTAACCATTGTTTAGTGTACAGTTCGGTGGCACTCTGTAATTACATTCACAGTGTTCTACTATCATACATAGTCTTGGCTGTTTGAACATAGCTTTGTCTTTGGCTAGTTCCCTACCAGCTTCTTCAGATATAATTTAGCAGCAATTTTCCCAAGTGTGGGATTCTTAGCTTTTGATAAGGACTATTAGTACTTGGAATTTAACACTGCTTTCTTGAGCAAAAATAGCTAGAATTTTGCATTGTTTTAATTATAAGGTTACAATCTGTTTATGACATGATCCTGCTTTTCTCATAAGTAAATTTCAAAGTACTGGTAAGTGACAGTGTGGACCGCCCAGGATATGGTGTGTGGTGTCTTATTAATAAGGTCGGGTGTTTTCCCCCCTCACCATTATGCCCAGTCTAGCCAAAATACTGGTTATAATTATTTTCTGGGAGTGCTAGCCAGGACTGGTTTTTTTTTTTTAAGGGTTAATTCTAGTAGATGGCCTTGCAGATCAGTTGTTTCCTATTCAAAACTTAGTCTGGCACATTTGTTGAGTCAATCAGCTGCGTCTTGTGATTTCTTTAAACTGACTTGGGAAATAGACCAAAGATAGTTTAGCTACTGGAGAAGAACTGTGAGGAGAAAATAATAACAAATCAGGATTTATTTTTTTATTAATCTGGCATATCACAGAAAATACATCATTTCTGTGTCCTTCAACACTAACATGTAGAAATGACACATCCAAAAGCTTGCTCAGAAGAATATAAACCATCTAGTTATGCCTGGGTGGTGACATGAAAGGTGACTGGTACTTTAATCTATGTTCCTGCTTTCTCCCAACTTGCTACAAAAGTATTTTAAAACTAGGAAAAATTAGATCCAAGCCTATCCAACGCTCTACCCCATCTACCCTCCCATTTCCCCACCACAGAAAAAGCCCTTTAATATCCTACCTCCAATTTTTTTATCCTCATTGCCAATTAGAACAGGCAATCTAATTTTGAAATGGAATAACTGGTATTTGAGCTTTTTTTTTTTTTAAGGCACCCAACTTGGGCACATTTTTGGCACTTCAGAGATTTCAGGCCCAGAAAAGTGGAAAAGATGGAAGTGGTGTAAGTGACAAATTTGGGACACCAGTGGGAAAGAATGTCAGCCGCTGCCTCCTAATCTTAAATCTTCGTACTTAATGAGGCAGAGACTTCTGGTTTGCAGGAGCCAGTCTGACTGGAGGGGGCTGGGGCGTAGTGTGAGGAGCCACATGGGGTTGTGGAAGGGCTTGGGCATCACCCTCGCCCCACTGCTTTGAGTGTCCTGAGTTAAAGGATCCCTGCGAAGGCACCAGCGGCCTCTACCTGGGGCGGGAAGGCCCCAGTGAGATGAAAGGGTAGCAGAGGCCTGGGTCTGTGGGAGAGGGAGGGTGAGGCCCTTTTGAGAAAGGCCCCCTTAGAAGCTGGGGAAGGACTAGCTGAGCTCCACTGATTCTCTGCTGGAGGCAGAATCTTTCTGGATGCTTTCAAAAAGAGCAGCAAGTTCGGGGTTGGATCGGATTTGGGAAGAGAAGTCAGCCATGATGGGGCTTTTGCCAACCTCCGGGATGTTCAGCAGGGCAGCTACCGCCCTCATGGCAGAGCGCTTTAGTTCATCTTGCTTCTCGAACTCCTGTTTCACGGACCCAGCTTTGACCTAAGGTGGGAAACAACTGAAGGATGAGCCATCATCTATGGAACTTGGCCCCACCATGGCCTTACTGGTCTGGCCTCCCTTAGTCCTGGTCATTTTATGGAGTAGCTAGAACAACCTGAAATCCCACTGCACACTCCCCTGCTTCAGTCTCCCGTGGCTTCAGCCTCACTGACTTGTTCCAATTCAGCTCTTTCCAGGTTTGGATTTTTGCACTTGCCATTTCCCCATATGGTGGTTCACTGTCATTCAAATCTTGGCTTGTGTTACCTAAGGGGCCCTGGACCAACCATCTAAATTGCCCACCTTTATTTATTTTCATTAATAAATAATTTGATGGTGACAGTTGGCACCCTTGATTGGCCATGTTAAAAACAGACTCTTGGTACCTACAACTTGACTGAAGAGGTAGTTACCGTGACAGTCTAACAGTGAACTGGAGGAAACCGGCCTCCTCCCCTCACTCTGGTTCCTGTCCCTGCAACCATTTTGCAAATGCAAAGAGAAAGTAAATATTTCAAACTGCCTTAACTGGTTTTTGTTTCCTTATCCCCCATCACCTCCCATTTGTCCAGAGAATCTCAATAATTACCCCACTGCTAAAAGAATAAAGTCCAATTTCTTCAAGCCCCTCCGTGATTTAGCTTGGACAACACTTGAGCCCTCCCCTAGTGTAGTTGGTTAAAGGCCTGGCATTGGGTTCAGTCCTACCTCCAAACGGCTTTGCCCCTGTAACAGCTGTGGCTCCAGGCATCTCTGAGCCTTATATCCCCATTTATAAAATACCTCTACCAAGAGCCCCCCTTTTTCTCATGGGTTGCATAAGGATTAAGAGACTTTATACAGGGTCACACTCCCTTCTCGGGAAACCTTGGGGCCAGATGTGCTTTGGAATTAAGGTATGGGTTAGAGAAGGTAATAACGTGCAGATAACACTCCCAGTGGGATCTGGTGCAATGATCCCAATATATTAATATTTTCTCCACTGAATATGTGAAAAATACAGATCAGTATTCACAATAAGAAAACAAAGGCCCTAAACAGCTTCATGTCAGTTCAAGTCAAGTGCTGTCACCATACAAGTCACCAAAAAGGCTTTTAATTTTCAGAGCTCTGTGTATCAGAATGGTGATGAAGAGACAGTGGAACCAGGTGTCGGGCGCTCCGCAAACTGCAGTGGCTCTAGAAATAGCAGCTGTTTACCCTTCACATGGCCATTCTTTAACATGCTAGAAACCTAGGTTCACCAGAGAGTTCAGAGGTGCCACACACGCTTAGTTCTGATTGACTTTTTTTTGCATGGGCAGGCATCGGGAATCGAACCCAGGTCTCTGGCATGGCAGGCGAGAATTCAGCCTGCTGAGCCACCATGGCCCACCTTCTTATTTGATTTTAACATTTTAAAGCCTACTTCTCAAATTCATCAAAAGCAATAACGCCCACCCTAAATGTCTTCTATGCCGACTTTAACACCTGCAGCCAGGCTGAGGGACTTCGGTGGGAACCACCGAGCAAGCTTCTATTCCCACCTTGACCTGGTGCAGGAGGGCCCTGCCACTGCGACCCCTGCCCCTTGCTCTGAACTGGGAGTTTTCCTGATGCCATACCAAGGAAAATTAAAAACTACTTGGCTGCTGAGACAGTTGAGAATCATCATTTTCTTTGATTGACTTGATGCCAGGCAAATGTTAAATCAACTGTATCTGTTTTGTTCATGTTAGGTTTCTTTTTTTAGGAAAAGGTTTTGCTACTTGAAAACCACTTCTCTAAGGGTATTTCTCAAAGTATCTAAAATACTCTGCCCCCTTTTTGGTTAAAACCTACTCCTCCAAAGCCCAAATTATAGTGCTTTCATTCAACAGGTAATCTTAGGTGCTGCCTGGGTGTTCCAGGCTGTCCCCAGACCTGCAGCTTTCCATGAGGCTGTCCCCCCCAGGTCCTTCCTCCGGACCCCTGAGACACTCTAGCAGCGCTTCACCCTATATCATTTTCATCTCTCTAAGAATCTCTCCCATGGCCCAAACAATATGTGAGCAAATTGACAGCAGGGATCCAATCTTATTCAATGTTGTATCCCTAGACCTGACACCAGGGCCTGGCACCCAGGAAGTGCTTAATGAATGAAAGAGAGAGACAGACTGTCAATAACTTAACCTCGGTGCCTCTCTTCCCTCACATCTACAATGTGAAAAATAATGAGTACTTTGCACGGTGATATTAATGTTTCAAGTCGGCACTTCCCACAGCCCCTGCAACTGCAGTAGGGACTCAGTGATAACTGTGAGAGATGTGTGCAGACCCCAGCAGGCACTCTGGGGCTGGGCAAGGGGCTTACCTTGGCAGTGCATGTGGCTCTGAGTGGCTCGATGAGCCGATCCACCCTCTGCAGGACGGGTGCAGGACACAGGGCAGCCAGCCGGGCGAGCATGATGAAGGTCAGCATCTGCCCAGGACGAAGGAGAGGGCGTACTTGGTGAAATGACCCAGACGCTAAAGGGGCAGGCCCGGGGCCCAAAGGTTGGGGCCCCCTAAATCCCCTTAGGGCCTTGTCTGAGTCCCTCTCCAGTCCTCAGTGTCCTCTTTATTTATACAGTGTGTATGGTCACACCTACTTGGCCAGCTACACCTGACAATGCTGAGGAGGATGTGATAAGGTAAGGCAGGGACCTGGTAGACCAAGGAGGGGGCATTCCCAAGCTCGCATGCCCGCAGAGGCCAGGCAAGTCCGGTCCCAAGTGAAGATGGCCCGGTGGGGATGGGGAGGAAGTGGGCGCCCATGCTCCCACTAAAGCAGCTACTTGGCTCCAGCAAATGGTGGCTATAACAGGAATGTGGCCCAGGGTAGCTGAATTGTCTTGAATTTTTTCCCCAAAGAAACCCTGGCTTTAATGTAAAATCTCAACTTTTAAATGTTGGCAGCTGATTCAAAAAAAAAAAAAAAAAAAACACTCTGGGGGTCAACTAAACATGTCTGCAGGACTGGATCAGCCTGCAGATAATTTGTGACCTCTTTTGAAAATGGTAAAGTCCTTACAAATGATATTGACACAGCCTAAAGGGTGATTGTCTGGAATCCACTTGTCTGACCCATCCCCACCAGCTGTCCGCCGTGCCCCTGACACCTCCCAGGATCTGCGGCAGCTAAGAGCAGGGTGTCAGAATGACAAACAATGGTTCTTGGCCCTGGCACCACCCAGCATGCGCTGCTGAGTTAGGCAGGGCCCTTGTCTGTGTTTCTGTGTTTTCCCCTGTAAAGTACGAATAGTAAACTTAGTCTCTGGGGACAAATGTGAAGACTCGAGATAACTGTAGGTGCTTAATAGATGCTACACCTACCCTCCTAGCATCTACAGGGGCCCAGACAGCGGGGGTTCCAAAGGCTGCGTCGATGCCCAGTCCCCACCATCTGCTCCCTGGAAGGATGGGCAAGAGGGGTGTGCAGTCAGAGTAAGCAATTAGATTGGGAAAACTTGCTCAAGCATGAGAAAAATCTGTACGAACCAGAGCTGCAGGTCAGCCCAGAACGTCCTCAAACTGTGTCCTGGTGAACCCTAGCCCCTCAAGATGCCACTCAAACACCATTGAGAGCTACCCAATGATGCCTGCCTTCCTCTCCTGGAAAGTCTGAGAGTCCTGCCCTGGAGACCCCTGGTGAGCTTTGTGTCTCTCAGCATTTTCTATCAGTCCTCAAGGAAACAGAAGTCCATGGAATATATTTTGGAAGAAACTGATCCCCCCTTTTAAACATGCAGAAACTGAGAACCTGGAGCTGGAATCTCAGAGGACAGAAAGCTTATCTTCTTTTCTCTTTCTTGGAGGTTGGCAGATGCAGTCAAAAGAGCAAAGGTTTTTAAAAAAAAAAAAAAACAGTAAAGTGGAGGGAGAAACAGATTAAGACTGGAGGACAGGAAGGAGAAGCCCCAAGAGTTCAAGAGTCCAGAGTTGTCAGTGACAGGCCCAGATGCTCTCCAGCAAGGCCAGTGGGAGGGCACAGCCTTCCTCAGAGCTAAATGACAATGTGCACCAAATGCCTTAGAAAGAATATGCTCATGTCACTATCCCGCTGACAGCACATGCACATCACAACGATGCACAGTGTTGTTTGTGAGGGGGAATGTGTGCAAAAAGATTTATTGTAGATTGTACCCTTTAGATGGATTGTATGGTATGTGACTATATCTCAATAAAAGTGCATTAAAAAAAAAAAACAACAACCACCTAAATGTGTAACCATGAGCTTAGTGGAAAAGGGAATTCCTGCAGTTGTTAAGTATGATGGTGAGGACTATACATAGGTCTCCACAAAGACACATTCAAGTCCTAACCCCCAGTCCTGGGGATGTGAGCCCATGTGTAAAAAGGATCTTTGAAGGCCCCCAGAGCTCACTTTCTGCACTTTTCAAAAGGGGGATTGGTTTCTTCCAAAATATTTGGTGGAACCAAATGGAAATAGAGTGGGCTTCAATTTGATATAACTGGAAACCTTATAAGCAGCAGAAATTTGTGCATGGCAGAGGGAGACAGAAGGGACAGATGGCCAAGTGGCAGAGACAGAGATTGGGTTGCTGGCCAGCCACCATGAAAACACACTCCACATATCAGAGAAAGCATGACCTGCCAACACCTTGATTTTGGACTTCTAGCCTCCCAAACCATGAAGACAATAGATTCCTGTTGTTTATGCCAGCCAGTCTGTGTTATCTGTTACAGCAGCTCTGGCAAACTAAGACACAGAATGACAAAGAAAGTAAATATAAATTAAAGAAGCCAGGGGACAAAACAGCATGGATGGTGTGATCTCTTTTCTGTAAAACATATATACAGCACTTATCTCAATGGCTTTGAGAGCAGAGCAGGCACCCGGCCTATTTCATTTAATTCTGGGTCCCCAGCCCCTGATATACAACTGTTCCTCAATAACTCTTGGTTGACTGAGTTAGTGAATGTTTATGGACATAATCTCAGGAAATATACTGAGATTTGTAACAGTGGTTCTCTCTCTCTAGGTGGAGGGAAGTTTTGGGGCAATTAGCAGTCACTTATTTATTTGCTTATGAAATCGTCTTCTTTTAAGATAAGCACGTATTATTTTGGACTATTTTAAATTAGCTTTTCATTATTAAAGTGATTCCAGCTTATTATCTACAGACACATAAACATATCTATGCATACATAAATACAGCCATGATATAGAAGGAGATGAAAGGAAACCTCAGTCTCCCCAGCTGCCTCTCCAGCCCCAGCCTCACTCCTACAGGTAATAAAATGGGCCCAAACAGCTTGCTACCCTCGAGTGAGGGGGTGATTGCCACTGGCAGTTGGGGCTGTATGTGTCTCCATTCACAAGTGCATCTTCATTTACATGCAGCAGAAGAGTCAAGCTGGATTCCAGGGGCCTTCTTAATATGAGAAAGCTTTTCCAGACTCCTCCAGCATGAGACAAATCCTTGAGTCTCATGGGTCTAAAGTGGCTTTAACCTGTCCATCCCTGAGTCAGTCACTGTCAAAGAGTGTGGAATGACGCTCAGACCAGTTGGGTCAACTCCTGAGGTCAGGGGTAAACGCTTCCTCTGAGGCAGATGAAGGACATACAGGAGCAGAATGGAGAGTTTTGTTTTGTTGTCAGTCAGGGTTCTGACAGAAAACAAAAGAAGGTGGACAAACAGAGTCTACCACATTTGCTGAGAATCAGCATCTTTTGAGGTGCTTTTTAAAACCTCTGGATGGCTAGGCCCCAACCTTGTAGACTCTGACTGAGTATGTCTGAGATTTGGGGTAGAAGTCTGCATTTAATAAACCTCACAGATTGTGCTGATGCGTAGTCAGGATTGAGAACCACTGGGTTAGATGATAGTAATTAAGATTATTAGTTTTGTGATTTGTCTAAAACAAATGTTTTACCGGATCCTGGTTTTTCTTGCCATTCAGTATAACAGGCATGCCCCTTTTTTAGATTTTGAATGACAGAAAATATTCAGATTAGTTTCAATGTATACCTACGTACGTTTAGCTTTAACCTATCTGAAGTTTTCCTCACTGAAATACTTTTCCAACTGTCCCCCTTTTATTTATTTAGAATGAATAAATAAGACCCTAATAAGGTCATTGAAAGACAAAAAAAAAGGGGGCCTAAACCACCGCCAGCCTGTGCTGCAACTTTGCAACTTGCTTTTATCACTCAGCAGTGGGTCTTGGCCAGCATTCCATACCAGCGCACAGAGACGGGCCCCTTCTTTATAATGCAGCACAGCTTTCTATGACTGGAGAAGCCCGGGTCATTGAGCCAGTTCCCTATTGATGGACACTCGGGCCACTGCCAGCTTTTCTTGTACCAAATAACATTTTTTGCTTTAGTCTCACACATGAAGTTTTAAAATATGAATTACCACCTATTTTCAACACCCTGCAATATTGACATTCCTTTGTCAGGAAGAACAATCTTGCACATAAAACTCTGAATATGTATTAGAGTCGGGCCAGTCCAGAGTCTCTGCTCATAGAAATGGAACTGCTGAGTTACAGGATGTGTCTGAGAATTTTCAGGTTTTAGAGTTACTGCCATATCATCCTCCAAAGGGTTGTCCAGTGTATACTGCCCCCCGGAGGTGTTGGCACTAGAGTCCCTTTGTTATCAGAAAAGAACAGTGCAGCTATTTTCATGCCGGTGTCTGGGGCTGCAAGTGGGGCCTGTGTACCCCCAGCTGCCCCCTGGCCCAGGATGGGCGTGGGTCCTGGGGGGGCTCGGCCCTACCCGGATGTCATAGTGGTCCTTCAGCCCATCCTCCACGTGATTCAGGAACTCGCAGATGTCCAGCTGGCCCAGGCAGCTCTCGAGCAGCGAGTACATGCACTCAAAGGCCGCCTTCCGCACATCGAGGCCATCGTCCACCGTGTGCTTAAAGGGCCCCATCTCTACCTGCGGGAGGGAAGGAGGACACAACGGGGGACGTCACCCAGGGCGTGAGAACACCTACCTTACGCACCCTGCACCTCCACTGCCAGCACTGTGTGCTGTCCCCAAATCAGGTCCTCTCAAGTCACCATGCCTTTGACCAGCCCGTTTGCTCAGCCTGCAATGTCTTTCCTCCAAATAACAGCAGTGGTCATAATAACTGCTATGCTTTACTAAATAGTTATTATGTGCCAGGCTCTTGACAGATGATATCTTGCTTAAGCATCACACTGGCCCCAGGAAGAAGGTGTTATTATTCCCCATTTAACAAATGAGGCAACTAAGGCTCCGAGAGGTTAATTAATTTGCCTGAGGACACACAGCTAGTCACTAGGCAAAATCAGAACTAAAAAACCCAGGTCTTGGGAGGGCCACGCCAGAGACCTGAGTTCAATTCTTAGTGCCTGCCCAAACAAATGAAAAAGACCAGGTCTCTCTGTCTCTAAAGTCCAAGATTCTTACCACCAGGCCATGCTCTTAATGGTTAAACCCCTCACCCCTCAAAGTGCAGCTCAGCTGCCCCCCTCAAGGCCTAATCTCTACTATCATCAATACAATCCTATTTGGAAATAGAATCTTTGAAGATGTTATTAAGTTGAGGCCAAACTGGGATAGGCTGGGCCCTAATTTCCCAAATCCTCTAAACAGTCATTTCTTCCTTCTTAGTGATGCTAGATGGTATGGACCTTTTTATTACACAGCGGGATGATTTAGGTGCTAAATCACCTTTCATTTCTGCCCCTTGAATTCTCACTTCACAAAGTGTGCCCTGTGTCTGAGAATTAGTAGTGTGGATAGCTCCCTTCTCCAGGAACCCGTAAGCTCCTTCGTGGCAGACACGAGGCCTGAGCCAACTCTGAGTCCCAGCATTTGGGCACAGGATAGGAGCTCAATGAACACATGCTGAATACCAAGTGATCACACAGCCATCACCTGAGTGCTGACCGTGTACTGGGAACAATTCTAAGCATCTGTAGGACTTTTTATGGATTGATTCATGTGCCCCACAATGAGACATTCAAGCCCTAAACCTTGGTTTTGTGAATGTGATCCTAAATCGGGTCTTTGAAGATTCTCCTTGTTAAGATGAGGTCAAACTGGATTAGGGTGGGCTCTAACTCAAAATGGATAACAAGGATAATAATAAGATAGAGAAGACATATGAGCACAGCCAGACAGCCAGAAACAGAGACGGCCATGTGATGGAGGCAGAAAACAAGGCCACAACCCAAAGAGCACTAGGGACCCCACAGACGTCAGATGCACACCTTGATTTCAGACTCCCAGTCTCCCCAACCAGGAGGCAATACATGTCTGTTGTTTGTAGCCACCCAGTACGGGGGACTTTAACTTAATCCTTACTGGGCGCGAGGGCCAGCACCCTACCCCCGCCCCTGCCCCGGCTCCCCACTGCGCGGGCCTTGAGGCTGGGCTCCCGCCTCTGTGCCGCTCCCCACTCCGCGCCTCTCGCCTCTCGGATCAGGTCCCGGCGTATCTTCGTCTCCTGGTAGAGGAGCGGCAGAACGGTCCCCAGCAGGTCCCGGATGAGCGAGGGCTTGTTGTGCACGGCTGAGTTAAGGAAAGCCAGGGTCGCCCGGCGCACATTCAGGTCCGGGTCCTGCAGGCTCTCCAGGAACTCTCCTGGCGGGAGAGCAGGAGGGGGCATGAGGGACGGCCCGGCCAAAGCAGAGCGCGTCCAGCCCCCGCCCGCCCCTCGTCTCCAGTGAGCAAGGGCTGGGCTGAGCCGGCTGGACGGGGCCGATGGGAATGGATGCTTTCTGAGCACCAGCTTACAACCACCCTTCCAAGTCGGCAGGAGAACATGGACCCGGCTCAAGTCCAAGCTTTCCCATACTAACTATGGGATCTCTTCGAGCCTTATTGTCTTCATCTGTGAAATGGCACTGTCTGAATTACGTGTCCTGCAAATAAATATTCAAGTCCTAAAACTGGGCCTGTGGGTGTGGATTCATTTGCGGGTGGGATCTTTGAAGATGTCATTTAGATGACGCCAGGCTGAATGGGGGTGGGTCTGAACCCAGATGTCTGGAGTCCTTACAGGTGGAGGAAATGTGAACCCCAAGAATAGAAGCCCTAGGAGGAGAGAGAGAGAGAGAGAGAGAGAGAGGGCCATGTGGCAGAGGCAGAGACTAATCACCAGCCAGCAGCCCCAGGATGCTGTAAGACTTTGGAGAAGGCATGGCCTGCCGACAACTTGATTTTGGACTTGGAGCCTCCAACACTGCAAGACAATAAATTCTTTGTGTTTAAGCCAACAAGGGTGTGGTGTTTGTCCTAGAAGCCCTGGCAAACTGAGATAGGGTGGGAATAACAGTACCTACACAGTAGGATTGTTTTCAGGATTAAAAATGAGGTGATGTACATAAAACACATGGCAAAGTGCCAGGACAATGCAGACTTCAGATTAATATTACTATAGAGGAGGTTGTTGGAGCTCAGAGAGGTGAAGAAACTTGCATAAAGTCACACAGCCCTGTCTCTGTATTTTTCTGTACAGTTTAGACTTTTACAACTGTGTTCATGTTTTGTACACTCAAGAAAATAAGTAAAATCAAGATGGGTGAGCATCCCTGAAAAAAAAACCTGACTGTATTTCAAATGAGTAACTGCCCAGGTTAGGAAGGGGAAACACAACTAACCCAAATAACTTCTGAACAAAGTATTCTGACTAGATGCCCTCAAGCTGAAAACAGAAGGGATAATAAACACTGATTTCCTTTTCTCAGATATTGGGTTAGCAATTCCAAGACTACTTCCTGTGTATTCCAGAATTAAGCAAATAAAAATGTGGTAGATAATGACAGCTGGGCTTCTCATTGTAAAGGAGAGTTACAGATATGGAAAAGAAGAAACCTAGAATTAACCCTGTGGGTTTGAACTAGAATAGGACACAGCTATGAATTTGTAGCTTTCCAGACAGATAGATGGACAGATAGATAGATAGGCAGACAGACAGATAGATAGATAGAAAGAAAAATAAAGGTGTAATGGTGATAAAAGATGATGATAATGGATAGATGTTATTAGTTAAGATGAGGTGAAACTAGATAAGGAGGGCCCCTAATCCAATATGATCGGTCTCCTTACAAGAAGAAGAAAATCTGTACACCACAAAGATAGACCCCTGGGAAAAGGCCCTGTGAAGACTGGAGTGATGCAGCTACAAGCCAAGGGATGCCAGAGATTGCTAGCAAAATCTGTAACAGGGAAAGGAGGGCTCCCCCCTGCAGGCTTTAGAGGGAGCATGGTCCTGCCAACACCTTGATTTCAGACTTCCAGCGTCCAGAGCTGTGAAAGAGTACATTTCTGTTTTAAGCCATCAGTTTGTAGTGCCTTGTTATGGTACCTCTAGGAAGCCAACTAATTTCCTATTTCTGGCTCCTGAGGGAGCCTAGAAGCAATGACACACCAAAAGCGTGCCCAGATCCTGGATTCTAAATACCATTCTTCATTAAAAGGAAATAGGACTCCTTGGAGAAATGGCTGATTCCAGGGCTCGGGCAGGAAAGGAAACCTGGCATATCTTATAGTGCCAAAACATAAGGATCTGCTCAAAGAATAATGGGAACATGTCAACAGAACACAGGAACCAGCCTGAAGGGCTCCCACTGCCCAAATCTAAGATAATCTTGAGCATCAAAATAAATAAGGACAATAATTGATTACAGCCTATTGATTAAAATAGGAATCCCTGACTCTATAATGATATAAGTAAATCAATGACCCAAATAAATGCATACATACATCGCATTCCGTAGTGTAGGATGCAAACTAATAAATATGGAAGGACTGATGGAATTAGAAAAGCACCATTTGGCAACTATCACTTTGTGAATCAATGGATGCTAAGCCTAGTGGCCAAAATTGTGATGAGGAACAGAATATTTATAGACTCAAAAAAATACTGTTTCATTCCAAAGAAAAAAGAGGAACTTCAGAGTACAGAAACCAGGCAGATTCCACCTTAACCAAATGATCAAATTTACCATTCCTAGCCATGGGGCAAACCATCACCATGTGCCTCCCAATAGGAAGCCCTAGAAGGACATAAAATCACACAGCAGAGCAGAATTCCAACCCAGGGCTGGTGGCCTCTGGGCCAGGCTAGCTCCCAGGTTCCCACCATCTAGAAGGGGTAACCACAATCGTGTATGGTAAAGGGTCAAGCATGGAACATGACACACAGAAGGAGCTCAGCAACTATGGCTCAAACTCACAAAAGCAAGACCAAAAAACTCAAGAGGAGGCCCAGGGGGATGCCGGCAATGGGCAGCCAGTCCAGATGGAGGAAATGTGGGCTGGGGGCCACTGGGTCTGACCGCTGGTTAAGGAAATAGGCGATGCTGCCCGATGCTGGAGCTTCTGGACATGTTCTCTGACCCCTGGGTCCTAGAGAACAGCCTCCAGGAGGGGGCAGTCAGCACCCCCATTTTACAGTGGAGAAAGTGAGGCATGGAGATAAGAGAACCTGTCCATGCTGACCCAGGCAGGGGAAGGCAGGGCCAGGTCTCGAAGCTGAGGTTGGCTGACCCCAAAACCTCTCTCTACCCCTCTAGGCTGCCCTTTCTGCCCAGGCAAAGGCCCGTGAGCTCAGGTGACATCAGCCTTCTAAGTGAAGCCCGGACCTGCAGAATCTCAGAGAAAGGGCCCTGCCTCCTCCCAGGCCAGAAGTTCCCACAGACAAGACAACCCGGGCAGCCGCTCTCCCCAGCCCCTAGGCAGCAGCTCCGTGAAGCTCCCCGATCTGGGAACGGCTGAAGCTAACATGTGTGTGAGGTTGGCTGTTTTCCAGCGCACTTCCACCCTCAGTGACCCACGGGGGCCCCCACAACAACCCTAGGAGATGCCGATAAGGGTTTCTCAATCCCATTTTACATATGAGGAAACTGAGGCTCAGACGCGGCATGCTGGGGGCTTACCGGGCTACTGGGCAGCCGGGTGGGGGATTGGAAGCCAGGCCCCCCGACTTGAGAGCCAGGCCCCCTGCCCATCACGGGGGCGGGCGTGAGGGGGCCCCTTGGGTCTCCACCTCCTTCTGGTTTCACGTGTATGAAAAATCAGCCAAGCTCGGGGTCTGGGGAGGTGGCTGGAGCTGGTGGGGGGAGGTGGTGCTCACCAACATAGGTCTTCAGGAGGGCGTCGATGGGGTGGGGCTGGTCCGAGATGAGGAACTTGACTGCCGTGGTGACTGTGCTCCGGGTGTGCGGCCGGCCTGCGTGACGAGCCGAAGTGGCCGGTGAGGGGCAGGGACCGGTCCATCTCCACCCCTCCCCCATTCCTGACACCCCCTCCCCATCTCTGGGGAAGCTGGTGCTGCCACTTCCCTGGGGAGCAAACGATTAACTCAGAAGAACTGGGGGGTTCCAACCCTACACATTCTAAGGAAAGGTTTGGCCCCTGCCCACCTCTAAATCCTTGGAGTGTCCTGCCCACTAAGGGTGTCACTGCTTACCTGGGCTCTCGGGCCACCCTGCATGTCTCAGCGAGCAACGTGACTTATGGTGGGGGGGTGTGTGTGCGGCTCTGGGTCATGCAGGGCCAACTTGACCGCTGGAGGAGCTGGAGACTGAAGGCCAGCTCTGCCTCTGTGACCAACCAACTCCCTGGACACCAAGGCCCGGATGACTCATCCATGAATGTTGTCACACAGAGTTGCTGTATGTGTCACACGGGAGGCACTGTCTACACGACTCTACCAGGAGAGGATACCTGGGCACACACACACCTGGTCTCTGCTGGATCCTGCCCCCTTGTCTTTTTCAGTTGCTGATTTTACTCTCTATTCTTTCACCGTAATAAATCATAATGGTGAATGCAATGGTTTTGCTAAATTCTGTGAGTCCTTCCAGTCAATCACTGACCCTAAGGGTGATTTTGGGGATCCCCAAACCCAGAGGCCTTGAATCTACCCTAAATCCTTCTTGCTACAGAGGAGAGAGTAAGCCTGCCAGTTCTCAGATAACTATACTACAGGATACAAATCGGGGACCCAAGAACCTAAGACAGTGGTCAATCCTAAAGACCCTTGTTCAGCCCTTGGGACTGTATTTTCCTGACACATCATCTCAATTAATCCCTGAGAAGGCTCATTCTTTTTCTCCATTCCACAGATGAGGACACAGAGACCCAGAATGGTTAAGTTTGCATGGAAGGTCACACAGCAGATCCAGAACTCAGCAGCTGATTCTAAGCCCTGGCTGGTCCCTCTAAGGGAGGTACACATTCCCAAAGCAGGGGAAATGAAAGGGCTGAAGGCCAAAGGGATTCCAAAAGAACTCAGATCATCCCCAAAGCTTGGTGTTATGGGTTGATCTGGGTCCTCCAAATGGCCATGTTCAAGTCCTAACTTCCGGTTTGTGCACATGACCTTCCTCAGAAAAAGAGTCTTTGAAGATGTGATTGGGTAAAATGAGGCCAAACCAGATGGGGATGGGCTCTGATCCAATATGACTGGTGTCCTTATAAGAGGGAAATCTGGGCATTGAGACAGACACAGGGGAGATGGCCAGGTAACAATGGAAACAGCGACTGCAGGGTTACGGCTGCAAGCCGAGGAACACTCAGGGTTGCCAGCAAACCACCAGGAGCTGCAAGAGGCAAAGGGGTCTCCTTTGAGGTTGCCCTGCCAGCACCTCAACTTCAGGCTTCTAGCCTCCAGAAATGCGCAAGAATACATTTCTGCTGCTTTCAGCCACCCCATGAAGGTACTTTGTTATAGCAGCACTGGCAAACTAACACACTTGGTAAAAGAGAACCCTGTTTTTTGCTTTTCTGTTTGCTTTCTGAGCAGAGAAGCTGAAGAAGGGGGGGGGGGGATTAATTTCCTTTAATAAAACAGCAGATGGCCACATGCCTCTGAATTTCCTCTCTCAGCTGTTCACTCCCTTTCTCCCACCCCATGACAGCGCATGAGTTAAAGCTGTTTCCAACACACAGACATGCACCGGCCTCAAGGAGAATGTTAATAACTTGGAGCTAAGGTGTGAATGTGTGAAAATTACTGAATTCAGATTTTTTCATTTTTTTCCTCTCTGTCTTTTACCATGCCTGGCTCCTAAGCAGACTCAGAGTGGCTGATGAAGACTTGCACAATAAAATAGAATAGAATTAAGTGAATTTAAAATAAGAAAAATGGGGCCAAGGAAAAATAAGCAGCAGAGCGAGATGGAGACATGTCCGTGGGACATACAGAAAACCACGTATGAAGTCCCGTGAACTTGCAAGAAGCAGGCTGCTTCCAAAGGAAATGTGTCCAGTGAGCTGGTTCAGTGGTGTGCATGAGACAGGAACACATCAGGGCTTAGGGAAAAGCAAGGCACCATGTCACCAAATAGATAAAATCCCCGACAATATCCTTGCTGCACACACAGCACTGAGGGCCTGAGAGCAGTTTCTTATAAATTCTGCAACCCAAAAAGGGCACAACTGTAATCCCTTAATCTAAACAACAGCATTCACTTTGTATGAATTAGGCACCACCCACTGTACCAGGCACTTGATCTTCGTTAGGGCTATTAGGGGACCAGCTCAAGCCCCAGCTGGGGCCAAAGGAGGCCTCTCTCAGGGGCATCTGCCTGCCCAAGCGCCCAGTTATCCCTCCTGCCTGCTTTCAACCTCCCTGAGCCGCTCAACATCCTGACGTGTCCTTAGGTGAAACACAGCACACCTGCCCTCCTGTTCCTCTCCTAGCCCTGGGTGCACCTCATTAAATCTTAGCCTAGATTTCCATTTCCATTTGCTCCAGCTGGCCGGAGAGCACTGCACCCGCCCTTCTGCAGGCTGCCCTTTGGGGCCCCTCTTGAGAACTGCTTTTTGTGACTTTGACTTGGGGCATCATGCTTTGTCTACACACAAGACCGTGAAAACGGCCCCCTGAGATGTTAAGCGTATCTGTGGTAGGGACTCATGAAAGATTCTGCCCCCTCCATCCCATCCCATAGGGCCGCCCTCTTTCATAAGGACCCACGGGGACGAGTAGGACTCTAAGTCTCAAGGGTGGAAACGCCCGGTTTGCAACAGCTCCCGGTCCCTTCAGAGCACCCGTGACTGCTGTGCCCAGTTTCCCCGGGAAGAGTGGAGCCGCTGGGATGCTAAGAAGCCAGCCTCCCGCCTCAGCCTCCGGCCTCACCCCTTACCTGCCGCGAGTTGCTTCCGGAGGCGGGGCAAGAGGAAAGGGGGGTTCACGAGGACCAGCTTCCCGAGGCACTCGGCCACCACCCCCCGAGTGCCCTCCTCGGCGCCCTCGCAGCGCTGGAACAGCAGGGCCCAGATGTCCTCGGCATAGGGCTTGAGGCTGTCGGGCCGGGCGGCCCCCAGGGCCTCCCTGAGCGAGTGCAGGAGCAGGTACTGCCGCCGCGGCTCCGCCTCCATCTGCCCCAGCAAGAAGGGCAGGAAGTCGGGCAGGTTCCCAGCGCCCACGCGGCCCAGCGCGTAGGAGGCTGCCGCCCTCACGTCCTCGCTGGGCGACCCCAGGGCTTCCAGAAGCACCGCCTTCAGCTCCCGCTGGGGCCCCGGCCCGGCCACCTGACCCACCTCGGCCAGGGCCAGGAACGCCAGGACTTTGACCCCGGTGCTCGAGTGGGGCGACCTGGCATCGCGCACCAAGCGGCCGGCTGTGCCCGCCGCCTCCTGGGGACAGGCGGCCGCCAGGGCTGCTACGCAGCGGGCCAGCGAGTGGAACACCTGCTTGTGCAGGCCCGGCCCATCGCCAGCGTCCTGCTCGTAGACGGGCGCCGTGAGCAGGCCGATGAGCTCGGCGTAGTCCACGCACGGCGGGCGGGTGCCCACCAGTGCCTGCAGGAAGCCCTCGGCGGCCGCCAGCACCCCGGCGGGGAGCAGGGGCGAGCGCAGCAGCCGCAGCAGCTCGGCCAGCACGGGGCCGCTGACCTCGGCCAGGGAGGCCGGCTGGGCCTGGGTCGCGGTGGCCAGGAAGTCCACTGCCAGCTGGGCCACGTGCATGTCGCTTTCGCTGATCAGGGCGGGCAGCTCGGCCAGCACGGCCCGGATGGCGGGCGGCGGGAGGCTGAGCCCCTGGCTCTGGGCCAGGGCGTCCAGCGCTGCCAGCGTGGCCAGCCGCAGCGCCCGCTGGTTCTTGCGCAGGAACGAGGCCAGGACGGGCAGCGCCTCGGCCAGGATGGGCTGCAGGTCGAGCCGCAGCGGGGACGCGGCCACCAGCGTCAGCGCCCTGACGGCGGGCAGCCGGGTGATCTCGTTCCGCAGGCGGTCCAGCAGGAGGGACAGCATGGGCTGCAGGTCGTCGCCCAGCCGGTCCCCCAGGTGGCCCACGAGGTGCCCCGTGCAGGAGATGGCCCGCTCCTTCACCTCCTGGTCCAGGTCGGTGGCCCGGAGCCGCGCCAGAGCGGCCGCGGACATCTCACGGACGTAGGGCTCCGGGTCCAGCGCCCGAGGGCTGTCCAGCGGCCACAGGGCCCGCACCAGCTCCTGGAGCACCAGCAGCGCCTCTGCTGCGATCTTGTAGAAAGGGTCGGCCACGCAGGCCGTCACGGCGGGCAGGAGGGCGGGCAGGTGCGGGTGGAAGGCCTCGGCTGGCTCCGTGCCCAGCAGCCCCTGCAGGAAGGCCAGGGCATCCATCCGGATGGTGGAGGAGTTGGCGCGGTCTGCCAACGAGAAGATGATGCCTGCCGGGCGGTGGGAAAGTCATGAGGGGCCATGGAGTCTGACCCAACAAATCCCTCCCCACACGTGGGAACAGGGCACCTACACTCTTCCACCCAGCAGCTTCTAAGAGGTCAGGACTTAGCCGGGGGCTGGGACTGAAGGAAACAAGGCCAGGGATCAGGGGGTCCCAGGCAGCCGGGCCTGGACCCCCGCTGTGCTCTCTGCTGACAGTGGGAAGCCACTTCAGGCTGTTGAACAGGGGCTTGGTCTCGAACTGGGTCCCGGTCTCCCTTGAGGGGTCGGGAGCTCAACTCAGGGCTGGGTTCCAGGTTCTGCAAGGGGCCCAGGACAGCAGGCAGCCAGGGCCGGTCAGGCCTACCTGATACGAGCACAGGCATGTGCTCTGCCAGGCTGCCGGGGAGGACGCCCGCCAGCTCGGCAAGGAGGCCAAAGCAGCCCTGGCGGGCCCGGACACTCCGGTCTTTCAGCTGCCGCTGCAGGGCCTTGACCACCAGGGGCACCTGTGGGCAGGTGGGGGCAAGTCGGTGACCCCCAGGAAACCTTCCTGCCCTGCCCACTGTGGGGGGCTTGCCCAGGCACAGCCCCCCGGGGACAGTGGGCGTGGAAAGGAACATGCTCAGGCATTCACCAGGCACTCTGTGCCAAGCCCTTATCACCACCTTCTGAGGCAGCTCAGATAGGGGACGGAGGCAGAAGTGACTCTAAGACGTAAAAGTCCTTATAAGGCAAGGATCCCAAACTCAGAGCGCTTCTCCTTCTTTCGAGGACACCCTTACTCACCCGTTCCCAGCGTGTCCTTTAGCTACACATTCAAGTTTGGGGCTGGACACACTGCCCAGCCCTCGAATTCTTCCCTGTGGCTGAGTCAAGAACCCTAACAGCGCCAGCCCTCGGTTGAAGTCTCTTATTTCTCTGAGAACTCTCAGGGCTCTCCGGAATCACTCGGACCCTACGAGGTAGGTACTATATCTGTATCTACTTTACGGACGGGGCAAACAGGGACAGAGAACTAACTTGCTTACAGTCCCCCCGGGCTGTCCAGCTCTCAACCATGGGAGGGCGGAAGCCGAGGCTGGGCTGGCGCCACTCTGGAGTCTCTTCCTCTCTTCTTGCCGTGTTTTCTCCCCCAGATGATTTCATCCCTTCCTAGAAGTCTGGATCCCAGCGATGCTAAGGATTCCCAAATCAACACCCTAATACCAAACTTGGTTGTCATCCGTCCGCCTGACGGTTTAACGTGAGCATCTTATAAAGTCCTCACACGTCCAGGTCCAGAATAGAACAGACCTCCTGAACCCCTTCCATTCCAGTCTCTGCACCTCTGGAAAATGCTTTAGCCTGACACCTGGAGGTCACGTGACACCCTCCTTCTCCTCACCCTCCAGAGTCCACCCATCAGTGAGCTTTGCCAATCCTGGCCACACCATACTTCTCGAATCTGACCATGCTTCCCCATGTCCCCTGGAGCCACCTGAGCTCCCCCCCCCCCCCAGCTCCAACACTACAGGCTTTTCTTGGTCCCCTGCTTCTACTCCTGCCCTGCTGCACTCCACTCCCCACCCAGCAGCCAGAGTCGAACTCAGATCCCGGAACCCCTGCCAGGGGCGTCCCCTTACTGTCAGATTGACACTGGGACTCCTCCCCACGGTTTGGAACAGCCCTGATGTTTGCCGTCTACCTGCCCCTAGAACGGGTGGTCCTGGAGGGCAGGGGCTTGAAATGTCTTGCTCCCCACGGGGCGCCGAGCACCCAGTACATGGGGCCGGGCACAGAGTAGGTGCTTGATGCATCTACTCGGGTGGATGGAGAGAGGGTGGGATGGGTGGGCGGCAGGATGGGAAGCGGGATGGACGGACGGCCAGGTGGACGGGTGGGGGACGGGTGGGAAGGCAGGGAGGGGGGTGGACAGCCTGGCCCCACCTGTCCTTGCAGCATGTGGAGGTTGCCGCCGGTCTGGGTGGGCTCCTCCATGGAAGCCAGCCAGCCCTTGGGGGGCCGCGTCTGCCGCAGCAGCACGACGTAAGCCCCGAACACGTCGGCCTTGACGTTGTCCTCACGTTCCCGGAAGCGGCGGATGAGCGCGGGCGCCAGCGAGCGGTGGAAGTCCGGCAGCAGGTCGGGCCGCGAGCTGATCAAGGCCGCCAGGCACTTGGCCGCGGCCCGGCGCACCTTCCAACTCATGTCGTCGTCGTTGTCGTCGCTGTATTCCTCCTCCTCGCTCTCTGGGGCAGGGACAAGACCTGCATGGGCCCCTGGAGCCCTGGGGGGCGGGGGAAGGGGCGGGCCCCGCCGAGGTCGCCTCTCAGCAGGCAGCGGGGAGGGAGCCAGGCCCCGGGCTTTGCCTTTTGTTATTATTTATGCTATTAGGGGGCACTGCCTGCCATTTGGTGAGCACTGACTCGTTTGAACCAGACGATGACCTTACAAGAAGAGAGGGATCATTTCCCCATGGCAGAGATGAGGAAGCTGGGGCTTAGAGAGAGGACTGGTCTTGGCCCAGGTCAGACACGCCAGAAAATAACTGGAGTTAAACTCCGATCCTCCCTCTGCCTGCAAATCCTTAACTCTCACGAGTTTCCCTGCACTAGGGGAAGAAAGTGGAAAGACTTGGAAGATGGGCACAAAACCTGTCTGCTGAGTTCAAGACTGGCGGGGGGAGGTTTCATTTGCTGGGGTTCCAGAAGGGAGAAGTGATACATCTCCTCTTTAGCTCCCTTTTGCTTCCGGGCCCCAGCTTCTCAAGGGGCCTGATCCCGGCCTGCAAGCAGGACTAACAATAAGGAATTGCTGGGTTTGTGTAGCTTTCTACTTAACCAATTCCCTGACAGGCAAGAGCTCATCAGGTCTACACCACCTTACAAATATGGGTGCTGTTTACCCCTATTTCACAGAAGACAAGAACAAGGTTCAGAGAGGATGAGACACTCTCCTGAAGGCACACAGCTAGGAAACAGCAGAGCTGGGTTTCAGGTCTAAGAGGCCTTCCCTCAATACCTTAGGAGACACACTGGAGGCTCAGAGGTTGGTCCAAACTGACGGCACCCCCAGGTGCACACTCAGAGGCCAGTATGTCTCCAGCCGCACTGCTCTGTTGATGACTCAGGGTCTCAGTGCCCCTGGGTGTGAACCAGCCACAGTGGGCCATGTTGGGGGATGGGGCATGGATGCATCCTCTCCTCTGGTCTACTCAAGTAGGGCCACTGTTCGTTAGTTCCACCCTAGACCACCCACAAAGAACCATCCATAGCTCCCGGGCTTGGCAGTCAAGGGCCCGATTGGCCTGTCCGAGCTTGTCTCCTCATTCTGAGAGTCCCATTAGGGACAAGCCCAGCACCCTTGTCTACATTAGTGTTAGGGGCATCTCTGTCCTGGAAATCCATCAGGGTGACAGACAAGACCACAGGTGCAGAAAGAAGCCATGGCGTCCATCTCCCATCCAGAATGCCTCTCCCCTATCAATGCCTACTATCCCACCAATAGAATGTCCCTCTACTGGGTTAAGATATTGTCTCTCACAAACCATTAACAAAAGGGCACCGAGACAGACTTGGCTCCAAGTCCCACTACGCCACTTCCTAGTGGTGTTCTCCTGGCCAAGTCTCCTCTCTCTGTTTCGTCTGAAAAATAGGGATCATAATACCTGGTTTTTAGGGTCTGTACTGGATTGAAGAGGGTCTCCTAAAACCCACGTCCACCTGGAACCTCAGAATGTGACCGTGTTTGGAAGTAGGGTCTTTGCAGACGTAACTGGTCAAGTTGAGGACATACTGGATTAGGGTGGGCCCTTCTCCAATACAACTGGCATCCTTCTAAGGGAAATTTTGATACAGAAACATAGACACACACGGAGACAACGCCACATGGTGACAGCAGCACCTACAAATGAAGGACTGTCGGCAACACCAGAAGCTAAGAGAAAGGCACGGCCAGAGCCATTCCCTAGAACCTTCAGAAAGAGCACGGCCCTACCAGCATCTTGATTTTGGACTGCCAGCCTCCAGAACCGGGAGAGACTCTATTTCTGCTGTTTTAAGCCACCCAATTGTGGTAATTTGTTTCGATGGCCCTAGGAACTGAACACAGTGAGGGACATGAAATAAGAGCATGTGTCCAATGCTGGTGGATGCTCAATGACTGACAGCTATGATGACTATCTTTACTGTGTTACCGCCATCCACGTGGTCAGAGGGGCACCGTGGGGGCTCTGAATTTCTGAGAGCAGGGCTAGGGCCTGAGGAAGAGCTGGGATCAGGATGGGGGGCACTGAATGTGGCCTGTTTTTGGCTGGGGGGGGGCAGTTTGAGCACAGCTGGGCAGGTCTTGGAAAGGCTGAGCCCACCTCCCCCACACCCCCCAGCCCCAATGATGGTTGGGCCACCCACCTTGCTCACTGAGCTCATGATCCTCTGTCTCCATCTGCTCCTCTTCCCCATCACTGTCATAGTTATAGTTGGGGTCGTGCTTCATGTACCGAAGGCAGAGGCTGGTTATGTTGGGCACGTGAAGGCTCATTTCTTTGGGGCACCTGTTGGGCAGGATGTGGGCAGCTCTGCTGGGCCCCGGCAGGAAAGGCTGGAGGGTAGGGCCCAGGGGGGAGTCCTGGAGTCTTACTGCTTTGAGTCCATCAACTTCCCAATGAACCCACCAACCGCTGGTCCCCATTTCCTGGCACCCGCGCTGCACCTACTTCCTCAGAAAGGCCTCGAAGGCCTGGAGGCAGGACTCCCGGAGCTCGTCGTCATCCATGTTGCAGAATTCCTCCACCATAGGCACCAGACGGTCCAGGTGGTTGCCTGCAGGGCCAGGCAGAATGTGAGACGAGGTGACCAGGCCAGACCTTGTCCCTGCACCTGCAACCCTGCTGCTGTAAATGTCAACCCTGGACGTCATCTATGGGCCACGGGACCACGGGCACGTCACGGCCCTCCTCTGAACTTCCGCCTACTCAGTCTTCACCATGGGGATGACAGTGCCTACTGGGCAGAGATTTCATGAAGATTAATGATATGAAGCAGGTAAAGATCTCAGCCTGGGTCCTGGTACACAGTAGCCACTCACGAAGTAGCAGCTATTGTTGAAACTATTATGCACATCTTGGCTTTCTTTCCTGTGCATGGTTATAAGACCCTGGATGGGGGCAGAAGGAGGCAGGCATTGCCCTCATAGACCAGGCAAGAGGGGCCCCCTGCTCAGTCCCCATGCTGTACAGCCGGTCCCTGGCCCTCCTCCACCATGCCCCACCTCTCAGTATAAGGAGTCTGCAGGGCCAGGGGACATGCTGCCCTGGAGCCCCCAACACCACCCCCCTCCAGACTCCACTCTGGGCTCCTGGGACCCCGGTTTCCTGCCCAGCTGGTCCTGAGCCCTCATCTGGTCCTGTGCAGACCTCTTCCTTGGGTTCATGTTCCCAAGGGTGGCCAACAGGTGGCTGCTGTCTACGGAGGAGGTGGAAAGCACGTGGCTGTGCAGGCTGCGGAATCCATGGTGGGTCTGCGTGGCCCCTCGCCACTGAGGGTGACAGCTGGGGGCAGGAGGCAGCCCGTGGATCAACAACACCCATGCTGCCAGGTTCCAGCCCAAGACTCCAAGGAGGCTGAGTCCAAACCTGATCATGTGATTCCATTTATATAAAGCTTAAAGAAAATGACATGAAACTTATAGTGACAGAAAGCAGATCAGTGATTGCCTGGGGTGAGACAGGAGAAGGGGTTGGCTGCAAAGGGACCCAAGAGAACTTTTTGCAGTGATGGTAATATCCAGTATCCTTGCTTATTATGATAGCCCCACGGGTGGACCCAAGGTTCAAAACATATCCAGTGGCACATTTTAAATAGTCCACTTTATTGTGCATAAATTCTACCCCAATAAAATTGATAAAAAATTTCAAACCTGACTTATGAACTCGTGATTAAGAGTCCAAGTAAGAAACAGCCTCTCAAAATCCAGAAGTAACAATTACCACTCCAGACTAAATGTGACGGTTATAAAAACTTACACTCTAGGCCCCAGTTTTCCTATAAGTATTTTCTAAATGAGATGATATAATATTTGGTCTTTTATTTTGGCCCACCATGGACTCCGCAGCCTGCACAGTCACGCTCTTTCCACCTCCTCTGTAGATAGAGTGTATTCTGTGTAACAGTTTGACAGCGTGATTTATAACTATAATTAACCGTGAGCCTCCGGGTGGGCAAACAGGACCCAGAAGTGACAGATGCCAGCCTCTTCCCCCAGAGTCCTGCACTCAGCAGGCATTCTGGAGAGGGCTGCAGAGCTCAAGCCCCGCCCCTGTCCTCTGAAGCCTCAGCCCCACCCTTTTAAAGAGGTGGCCCGCCCACTCAGGCCCCGCCCCTCTGCCACAACCCGGGCCCCGCCCCTTGCCCAGGGGCCCCGCCCCCTCACCGAACCGGTGGCCGGCGTGACGGCCGACGCTGCCCAGACACTGGATGAGGGTGCGGATGGTGGCGGGGCTGGCGGGCGCGCGCGGGCCGGGCAGCCGGTCCAGCAGGTGGTCGGCGAGCTCGACGAAGAGGTCGGTGCTGCAGGCGGCCGCCAGGTGCCCGAGCGCCCCGACGGCGCGTTTACGCACGGCCAGGCGCGGGCTGCTTAGCTGCGGCAGGAGGCAGTGCAGGAGGCTGGCATGGAACGCGCCCAGCGGGGCACCCAGCCTGGGGACAGTCGGAGGGAGGCTCGTCACACCCCAGACCTGGGCCACTCACCTCCTCTCGCTCATCTTTTACCATCCTCCCCTGGCCTCCCACCCAGAACTGAGACAACCTTGGAAAAATAATCATTGCATGAGAGAACACGAAAAGAAGGGAATGGGCTCTCCCAAGGCTACCCAGCCATGAAATGCAAGGCTGGGACTTAAACCCACGTGGACAATGGTGCTGGTGGGGTTGGGAGGAGGATGGTTGTCCCCTGTGAAACTGTTCCTGACTTTCCTGGGAGGCTGGGCTTTGTCTCAGTATCCCTCCTCCCCAGCCCATCGACCTCTGCCCTGGTCACTTCTCTGCTAAACCCCTGCCAAAATAAAAGACCAAATATTATATCATCTCATTTAGAAAATACTTATAGGAAAACTGGGGTAAGCTTAGATTGTAAGCTTTTATAACCGTCACATTTAGTCTGGAGTGGTAATTGTTATTTCTGGATTTTGAGAGGCTGTTTTATACAGGTATAACTTGGTATTTAGAGATAAGAATGAAGCCGATCAGGTCAGCATTAAGGTAATTCAGAACACGGGGTAAGGAAGACAGTGTCTATAATTTAGAACCTCATCTACTCTTTGAGACCAAAGGAAGAAAGGTTTGTCTGAAACCTAAATTTTCAGTAGCACAGAATCAAACTCAACATGTCTGGATAGATTGTTTAAGCAATCCAAACACAGGAAGCCCAGAATAAGAAAGAGGGCCTTTAATCCTGTATAGCTTAACGTAATGCCTGGATACATCCCACAGTATATTAAACAGATGATAAAAAAGTATTGGCAAATTCCATTGAGGGATAGGAGAAAAAATATTAAACTTTACCACTGGGGAAACACTGAAACTGTGTCAAATATTAGAGACACACAAATCAATAGGGCAAGTCCTTGATCTTGAGGCTTACTCTTGTGAAGTTTATGTACGTAGCAGAGAAGCTTAGTGTACCTACAGGTATGCCTAAGAGTTACTTCTGGAGGACCTCTTTTGTTGCTTAGATGTGGCCTCTCTCTCTCTAAGCCCAACTCTGCAAGTGAAACTATTGCTCTCCCCCTAAGTGGGACATGACATCCAGGGGAAAACGTCTCCCTGGCGGGGTGGGAGATGACTCCCAGGGATGAGCCTGGCCCTGGCAGCATGGGATCAACAATGCCATCTGACCAAAAGGGGGAAAAGAAGTGTAACTAATAACGTATCAGTGGCTGAGAGAGTTCAAATAGAGTCGAGAGGCTACTCTGGAGGTCACTCTTACACAAGCTTCAGTTAGACACTGCTACTATCATAACTTGCCAAACACCAATCAAAACCATTCCTGCCAATCCTAATGAATATCTAGGGCAATATATAAGATTCTACAAAGGTTCCATGCACTGGGGTAACTTTCCACAAACCTACAACCTCCAGATGGGTCCCTAGACCAGATAAGTCCCAAAATTCAAAGGGGCCAGCCTCTCCAGAACATCAACTAGTTCCATCCCCCTATCCCATATTACCGACAGCCCCTTCCAACATGACGAAGTTAGAATGGCCATAGCCCAAATACCCCTAAAGAGTGTGAGAATGATCAAAGGTGATGATGGAGTTATACAGAGAAGGTAGGATTTAACAAATGAGTATGATTGCTGAATCAGTATATTGATATTTCTTTTAGTCTTCAGTATCTCAGAGCAGGTACAAGTAAAAACCAAAAATTATGGAATTGTAACCCATACCAAACTCTGAAATCTGTTCTACAACTAACTGTTGTGATGTGCTTTGAAACTTATGCTTTTTAAAATATATGTTATTCTTCGCAATAAAACAACAACAGAAATGAGCGGTGTTATTTTAAACAGAAGTCCCGATGTATCAGCTCAAGAAGAAAAAGAGAGGGTAAGAGAGAGAAGGAACAAACATAGGGTTTGGTTACAGCACAGTGTGATTTCAAGTCCCAGGTTCTGCTGCTTCCTGAGAAGGCAGCCTTGGGCAGGCCACAATACCTCTCAGAGCCTGGAAGATTGGGGCAATCATGTTCCCCATTGCAGGACTGCTGGATGATTAAGGAGCCCCAAGCACAGGGCCCGATGTGCATGGATTCAAGTCCCCCCCGTGCCCCCCCCCAAGTCCCCCCATCCTCACTGCCAGGAGTGGCCTCCTGTACCTGCTCAGCATGTCAGAGAGGATGTCCAGGGCTTCCAGCTGCACAGCCACGTCCTCCTGCTGGGCGATGGCACTGGTAAGCTGGCCTGTGATCTTCCGACACACAGTGGTGGCCAGGCCAGAGCCTGCACAGGGCACGATGCAGGCACAGTGAGAGCAGGGCTGCGGGAAGAGGCAGCCACTATCCACCTCTGACCTGCTTCTGCTCTGGCTGTGTTCTGAGGCCACATCCCTGAGAATCCCACTGGCCTAGGGAAACCAGAGCTCAAGCTGTCCCAGATTTGACCAGATTCAGACCAAACTTAAGGAGACAGAGGAGCTGAAGAACCGATGGCAGTTCTGCTGGGCTGGCTCCCTCTACACTGGACCCCTTCTTCCCTGCCCACTTACTCGAGGCAGGTGGAAAAGGCTAACCGCTTGCTTTCCCAGCCTCCTCTGTTGCTAGGAGTGGCCATGTGGCCCAATTATGGCCAATGAAATAGAAGCAGATGTCTTCTAGGGACATCTAGAAATACGTGTTGTGCTGGCTTGAAATGATGTATGGACCCTAAAAAAGCCATGCCCATTTTGTAAAGGCAGCCGTTTCTTCTAATCCCTATTCAGTATTGTATGTTTGAAACTGTAATTAGATCATCTCCCTGGAGATGTGATTTAATCAAGAATGGTTGTTAAACTGGATTAGCTGAAGGCGTGTCTCCACCCATTTGGGTGGGTCTTGATTAGTTTCTGAAGTCCTATAAAAGAGGAAACATTTTGGAGAATGAGAGAGATTCAGAGAGAGCAGTGAATGCTGCAGCACCACGAAACAGAAATGAAGAAGGAAAATGCCTCCCAGGGAGCTTCATGAAACAAGAAGCCAGGAGAAAAAGCTAGCAGATGACGCTGTGTCTGCTATGTGCCCTTCCAGCTGAGAGAGAAGCCCTGACTGTGTTTGCCATGTGCCTTCTCGCTTGAGAGAAAAACCCTGAACTTCATTGGTCTTCTTGAACCAAGGTATCTTTCCCTGGATGCCTTTGATTGGAAATTTCTATAGACTTGTTTTAACTGGGACATTTTCTTGGCCTTAGAACTGTAAACTAGCAACTTATTAAATTCTCCTTTTAAAAAGCCACTCCATTCCTGGTATATTGCATTCCGGCAGCTAGCAAACTAGAACATGTGTGTTTTTCTTATAAAAGGGGACACAGGTCAGAGACCTCATCCCTGTCATGATGGAGCTGCTAAATGAACTGCTGCAAAGATTGAGCAGCAGATCCCTCCAGACTCACTGTGTTAGGAAAACAACCCCTTACTTCTTTAAGCTACCATTAGTTAGTGTTTTCAGTTACTTGCAGCCAAAGGCATTGCTAACTAAACTTCAGTAAATAGCTCTAGATCTGAATGTGATCTCTGCTGTTTACTTAGTTAATCCCTTCACCTCTCTGAGCCTCAGTGTGCTCATCTGTAAACTGGGACAAATTACAACACCGCCTTGTCCCTGGGACCAAGATCCGAAAGGGACTGGTACCTGTGGCTGCAGGTGGAAGCTCTGAGAGGATGGTCTTGAGGCCGATGCCAGCGATATCTCGGAGCTGCTCCTTGTCTGACCGCATGTTAGCACAGAGGGCGTCCACAATGGCCTCCACCTGGTATTCCTTCACTTTGCCCACCAGAGGACCCAGGCTAGGCAGGGAAGGAGGGAGAGAGGGAGGGATCCAAAAGCTCCAGGCTCAGCTGGAGGCAGGCCACCCCCTCACGCCCATGGGGCCACATGTACTGAGCAAAAGGGCCCGGATCAACGAGGAAGCTCTTTTGCCATAAAAAGAGACACCTTCTGGCTATGCCAGCAATGGTCCTGGCACCTCCCCAAACTTACATCTCCTGGGTTTTGCATCTCAGCACATGGCTAAACCATCTGACCCAGTAACTGCAACTGGAAAACAAGGAGTGCCAAGAGCTGCGGTTCTCAAGCTTGGACATGCATCAGAATCACCTGGAGGGATCACTCAGACACAGACTGCTGGACCCCATGCCCAGAGTTTTGGATTCAGGAGGTCTGGGTGGGGCCCAAGAACTGGCATTTCTAGCAGGTTCCCAGGTGATGCTGACGTTGTTGGTCCAGAGACCACACTTTGGGGACCTCTGTCCTAGCGCCTTGCTCTGCAAAATGGGGTCATGAATCAGCATCACCAGGATCATCTGGAAGCTTGTTAGAAATGCTGATTCTCAGATTCCACCCAGATCCATGGAGCCAGAAGCTGTACTACGACAGGGCTGCCTGGTGATTCAAATGCACGTGACAGTTTGAAAGTGCTCCTCTAGGTTCGCTGGTTCTCAACCTCAGCTGCACATTGCCATCGCCTGGGCCTTTATGCTCACCCTCCCCCAAATCCCAAGTCTCTTGAACCTGAATACCTGGGGGCTGGGCAGGTAATACATAATTTTAACAAGGGCCCCAGTGAGTCCGATGCATATCAAAGTCTGCATTTGTCCCTCTTCTTTCTCCAACATGACTTCCGTCTAAGCAACTACTGAGTCCTCCCATTTCACTTGCCATATCACGGGTTCCCAAAAGGGGTGGAACGCTATCCCCAAGAAAGGTTTGGAAATTTGTGGGGACCTTTTTGATCATCCTAACTATTGAATTGGCACATCTAAGTTTTACTGAGGATGGGGGAATGGCCAGGATGGTAGATAGACAATATCTTGCAAACCAAGGCATCGTCCCTTGTCCCATGAGACGTTCTAACATTCCAACTGACATTCGTGTAGGTAAAAACACAAACATAATGCTGGAGACCCGGGTTCAATTCCCGGTGCCTGCCCATGCAAAAAAAAAACAAAAACAAAAGTACAAACAGAAAAACTTTCTATAATTATCTGAGTCTGAAACCTAATTTATTTTTACAAATAAATATAAAGAAATTTTTACACTGTTTTAATAGACACTAAAATTTCCAAGAATGCAATTAGCAGATAAAACAAGGGGAGATGGTCCTTTGTTTCCCAGGAAACTTTGCCAGGGAGATGTTCCCCATTTCCTAAAAATCTGGTCAGTAAGAGTAAAGCCACCTGCTGTTACCTGAATGTCTAACACACCACACCTGCATCCATCTCTAATTACTGCTGTGCATTCATGAGGATTCTGTACCCAGGTACAGGCTTTTTAGGGCCCCCTTATCACTTCTACTATCAACATGCCCAAGTATGTATGTATCAAAACACATACTACTTTATTATCAACTACTTCCCTCCTCTCTCTCCCATTTATGCTACAGTTTAGAGCTACCGTACATAACTTTTGAAAAGATGTGCAGAGGTAGGATATATTATCCATGAATCTCATTTCATGACAAGAAAGAGAAAGTGACAAAGCAGTCGTTATAAAAGGGAGTACTGTTTCTGCTGGCAAGAAACCACAGCTCCACCCCATCTCCCCTCTGCAGCCAGGGAGATGCTTCCAGACCACAAACCTGGCCGTGTCATTTTCCCATGTCTTTTACCGAATTCCTTCTGCTTTGGGGATCAAGGTGAAATTCATCAACCCAGTCCAAGAGAAGGCCTGGGTCCAGCTCAGACAGCACAGTTGAAGAGGCAGTGCCCAAATTCTCTGACCCTGTTGAACCCTGTCCCCCGCCACCGGCCACTCCTCGGCCACCCAGCCCTGCTACCATACATGGGCCTCACCCTCTAACTGACTTGCTTTTTCTGCTCCTGAGGCAGCTGGCAAAGGTCTCAGAATCACAGCCCCTGATGCCTCCAGCACGTGCTGTCGGATTCCCAGCCAGGCCCCCTCAGCCCTGAGCACATAGAGCGGCCAGCACCCAGCATCTCGGCCTGAGGGCTTTCTCTCTGGCTGGAGATGCCAGGGAATTAACACCCCCTTCCCACCCATGCCAGTGACCAGTGACCAACAGAGAGGGGATGAATGAATGCCACAGCTCCCTTGCCCTTCGGGTGGGAAACTCTGAGGAGCGCGTTTCCCCCTGACTCCCAGACATCGCCGGCCATCTGCCCAGGGTCTCTGGTGACTCGCTGTCTTTCTTGCCTGAATTCCCAACGCCCTACCGGTGTTTCCTGAGATCGCTTCCCAGATACAGTCATACTTGAGTCCTGTCTCCAAGGCCGCCTCCGGGGGAACCAGGTTAAGGAGCTGCCCAAGTCCCCTGCTCGGCAGATCTCTCAGCGGCTGGGACAGGGACCCCGGGCGCTCCCACGCCGGGCGGGCACCCTCAGCTGCAGCCACCCGGGCTGACACTCACCACTTGACGGCCAGGTTCTGCACCTCACCGTTCTTGTCCTCCAGGAGCCTGAGCAGCATCTTCACCACCTTGCGCTCGCTGTCCTCGTCCAGCTGGACGGACTCCTTCTGCAGCTCCGACAGCAGGTCACTGGTAGCCATGAACCTGGGGTTGGGGGCGGGGGTCGGGCAGAGGAGGTCTGCCGAGCAGCCACTGTATTTTATCTTATTTTTATTGTGAATAATATATATACAAAAAAGCAATAAATTTCAAAGCACAGCACCACAGTTATCTGTAGAACACAATTCAGAGTTTGGTATGGGCTACAGTTCCACAATTTTAGGTTTTTTCCCTTCTAGCTGCTCCAAGACACCGGAGACGGAAAGAAATATCAATATAATGTTTCAAGAGTCGTGCTCATTTGTTAAATCCTATCTTCTCTGTTATAACTCCACCTTCTCCTTTGATCTTTTTAATTATTTACTTTTTGATTGTTATATATTATATATTCACATACCATGTATTCATCCGAAGTGTACAATGATTCACAATATCCTCACATAGCTGTGCATTTATCATCACAATTGACTTTTTTTCCCCCTTTTTGTGAAAAATAACATATATACATAAAAGCAATAAATTTCAAAGCACATCACAACCATTAGTTGTAGAACAGGTTTCAGGGTTTGGTGTGAGTTACAATTCCACAATTTTAGGTTTTTACTTCTAGCTGCTCTAAGATACTGAAGACTAAAAGAAATATTAATGCAATGATTCAGCAACCATACTGTTTGTTAAACCCTACCTTCTCTGTATAACTCCACCATCATCTTTGACCTTTATATCCCACTCTTCAGGGATGTTTGGGCTGTGCCCATTCTAACTTTTTCATGTTGGAAGGGGCTGTTGATAATATGGGATGGGGGAGGGAAGTAGTTGATGTTCTGGAGAGGCTGGGGCAGTATTTTAAGCTCCCCTAGAAGCTGACCTTCATACAAGGAGTCGAGGGCAAGTAGATTCTTTGGGCTGTGGCATGGCAGGCCCACCACAAGGAGACCCACATGTGTGTGACACCAACTGCCTGTGACCGCCACACTGACCAGAGAGCCACATCACGGCATACTAGGAGGCGGCACCAGCAAATTGGTTAACTGTTTAGGGCTTTGGAGTCAGCGGACTGGAATTCAAATCCTGGCTCTGCCATTTATTTACATATGTGAACCTGGTCATGTCATTTCACCTCTCTGAGCCTTAATTTACTTGTCTGCAAAATGGGGATTTTGGAAGAGAAAATGTACACGAAGTGCTTAGCACGTAGCAAGCTCTCAGTAAAAGGTGTTTTATAACAGCTTTATTTATAATGACTCACCTCCTGTCCTCAGACCAGTGGTTTGTAAACTTTAGCATGCATCCAAATCACTTCTAGGACTTGTAAAGATTGCTGGGCGCCTCTGCCCAGAATTTCTGAATCAACCGATCTGGAGAGGGACCCAAGAATTTGCATTTCCCACAAGCTCTCTGGGAGCGGATGATGCTGAGGGTCGGGGACCACGCTTCCAGAACGACTGCCCTGGGTCACGGCCATACTTTGGACCCTGAGGCCAACACCTGACCAGTCCTGCACGGCACACAGACGCAGCACGAGGGCATGGGAATGAAGGGCTACACAGCCACAGGTGGATGGCTCCGTGTGGCCCCATGCCAAAAGTCTGGACCCCTGTCCTGGGAATTTGGAGTCATGGCGTGGTGAGCATCTGAGCTGGAAGGTCACGGAGAGTGGGGGCTGTGAGGGTGTTGGGGGGCACCATTCCTGCCCTCATGAGTAAGGGGGAAAGCAGAGACTTTCAACTGGCAGCCTGCGCTGTATCCAGTTTGCAATTGCGTTCTGCAAAATTTGAATTACTTGTCCACATTGGGAAACTGGGAGAGCTGACATAAAAATATTATTTCAGAATACCGACTACTGACAACAGAAGGTGTGGGCACAACTGGCCGGATATTCCCTGGTGACAATAACTGGCTGGAAGGAGTATGACTGCCCTTTAGACGGGACACTCACTCTGCAGTTCACTCAGCCCCACGAGGCCCACTTCACTCAGGGCCGGCTGCTGCAGGTACTTAAGGTTAGAAGCTCGAGGGAGTTAGCAGAGGAGAAAGCAGGACCAAGCAGAGAGGAAAGGAGCTGGGGGCCGGAGAGTGGGCACCTCCAGAGAAAGCCCCATTTCTTCCTGACCCTGCGAAGCCACCCCCCTCCTTACACCAGCCTGGCTGTCCAACTGGGGCGAGTGCAACCATGAGCCCTAACCCCTAAGCCTCCGGGGGGCAAAATCATCCAAGTCCAGACTCCAGCCCTCCTCGTTGCAGGCTCAAGCATGCAGCTTCATCACATGGCAGCGCACAGCAGCCTGTTCAAGGGCATTTGTCAATGGTGTGCCTATTTATTTTTAACAGCTTGGATTAGCCTCAAGCTGCTGAGAGAAGGAGGGAGGCTGGGCTGGAGGTGAGAACCAGGACGGCAGGGCTGACAGTGACCACATCTGGACCTGATGGTTGCAGGAGAAGCAGCCAAGCTGAGGCAAAGGAGGGGGTTCAAGTCTGAGCCAGATCAGAGCCCAGGACTACCCAGCTGAAGGAAACATTCTGAGAAGCCAGGTGGGGTCTGAGAGTTGTGCCTCTGCTGCACCTCAGGGGGCCAAGCTCAGCTTCCTTCCAGGGGGATACGCTCCTTTACCCAAGATGGGCCTCCTGCCTGGAATGTCCTCCTGCCCCTCTCTTTCTTCTCCACCTGTTGTTGAACTCCTATTCATCCGTCAAGGGTCCATCTTCAAATGTCTCAGCCTCAGGGATGACTTCTCTGACCCACTCTACCTGCCCCATGCCCACAATTGATCCCTCTCCCCAAACACATCCTTTCAGAGACCTCTGGGCCCCTCTGTTATAGCTATTCTCCCAGCCCTGAAATCTCAGTCAGCAGGTGTCAACCCCCTGAGACCGTGAGCTTATTGAGGACAGGACCCCTTAAGGTTATCTCCAAGATTCCCAGCTGTGGTAGTTAGATTCAGTTATCAACTTGGCCAGGTGAAGGCACCTAGTTCTGTTGCTACGACATGAGCCAATGGTACGTGAACCTCATCTGTTGCTCATTACATCGGCAATCAGCTAGGAGGAGGGCCTGCTGCAATGAATGATATTTGATTTAATTGGCTGGTGCTTAAATGAGAGAGCTCAACATAGCACAGCCTAAGCAGCTCAGCATACCTCATCTCAGCACTCGCAGCTCAGCCTAGGGCTTTGGAGATACAGAAAGAAATCATCCCAGGGAAAGCTGTTGGAACCCAGAGGCCTGGAGAGAAGGCCAGCAGAGACCATCCTGTGCCTTCCTACATAAGAAAGAATCTCAGTCGAAAGTTAGCTGCCTTTCCTCTGAAAAACTAATGAAATAAATCCCCTTTTATTAAAAGCCAATCTGTCTCTGGTGTGTTGCATTCCAGCAGCTAGCAAACTAGAACAGATTTGGTACCGGAGAGTGGGGTGCTGCTGCGGTTTGCAAATACCAGATACGTTGGAACGGTTGTTTGGATGGCTGAAGGGAAGATTTTGGAGGAATTGTGAAGAGAATGATGGAGAAGTCCTGGAGTGTTTGAAGAGACTGTTCGTGTAAACAGAACAACTGCAAATCTGGACAAAAGGGACAAATTGGAGTTTGCAGAGTGAGAACCGTGGAAGCTCAGGTCTGAAGCCAAGAAACCTCGGCCAGGAGAGTGGACGCACCCATGTACATGGAGAGGGTGAGTTTGCCCTGAGGGCAGAGGATGAGTCTCCCCTCTCATTGCAGTGGAAGAGTCGTGCAGCCTCAGGCCTTGGAGAAGGTACAGCACGCTCCTTGGGGACTGGGGAGAGCCTGGCTACCGCCACATGGAGGGGTTGAGCGTGTGCCCCAGAAATGGCAGAGAGCCCAAGGTGGCCCTGATGCCTGGAGAGTGGAGCTGAGAAAAAGGTGGTCTCCTCCATGTTCCCCGAGGTTGATTTGGAAAGAGGCGGGCCACTGCATTGGCCCTTGGAAAGGGTGGGACTGCCACTTTTCTAAAGCTTTGGAGATGTAGGCAGAAATCACCCCCGGGAAACCCAGGGTGTTGGGTTCTGTTGGAACCCAAAGACCTGGAGAGAAGGCCAGCAGAGACCATCCTGTGCTTTCCCACATAAGAAAGAACCTCAGTTGAAATTTAGCTGCCTGTCCTCTGACGAATTAACGAAACAAATCCCCTTTATTAAAAGCCTATCCATCTCTGGTGTGTTGCATTCTGGCAGCTAGCAAACTAGAACACCAGTCCAACAAAGAACAGGTCCCCAGAGTGCTTGGGAGTAGGGAGCAGGCAGGAGAGGAGAGAAACAGAGCCAGGCCTTAACAGGGCTCTGATCCAAACAGCTGCCTGGAACCAACCCCTCTGAAATATGCCTCAGCATTTCAGACACCCCCACAGATATCCAGCTCTGAGACAAAGAAAGCCATATTGTATGTGCGGGGAGGGGGCAGGAAGGTATTTAATTTGGTAGATGAGAACCTGAGTACTGAAGTTTGGCTCTAAGTAAATATACTGGCCTTGCCACTTGCCAGCTGGGTGACTTCGGTGGGCAAGTGACGCCACTGTTCTGGGACTCAGTTTTTCCATTCATAAAGTGGGAATTTTCTTTGCTCTTACCTCATAGCATTCTTGGGAGGTTTTAATAGGAAAACCAGCTCTTTGCATGAGGCAGATGAGGAAACGAGGCTCAGAGAGGTTACAGGAAGTACCCAAGGTCACACAGCAAGTGGGAAAGAGAATGAGCCACAAGTTTCCACTCCTCAACCGATACTACTGTCTTTTTCAAGAAAGTGTTTGGGGAATCCTGCCTGACCCCTGAATTTATCTGTTTTGACTGTTGGAGACTGAGCGGGAAGAGAGCAGTTTCCTGCCCACAGAGTGGGGGCCCGAGAAGAACAGGAACCCAAGGCTTCCTCCACCCTGCCTGGACCCTGCCTTGCAAGCACCGCCAGCTCCAGCAGCCAGAGGTGACAGTCTCAGATTCATTCCAGGGAAACCCTAGAGGCCACTCAGATGAAACACTTGGACACATAGGCGCCTGGACAGCTGATCGGCAGGACTCAACTCCTGGCATTTGGACTTTAAAAATAGATACCCTCAGATGCTTGGGCTGCTTTTAAACGTTCTTGAGGCAGAGGCCTCAAGGACTTCTCAGGGTCTAATTGGTAGGGCTTGGCAGACAAGTTTTCTCCCTCTCCTGGAGACTGCCCCTGAGACCGAGAGACAGGGGTGCAAAGCCTGTCTCAGCCAGTGGCTGGCTGTGTGACCTTTGGCAAGTCATTTCACCCCTCTGAGCCTCTGGACACAGGAAGAATAATCCCCACTACACAGGCCAACGAGGGGGTTGAATTCGATCACACATGGATGTCACAGCATGCACTCAAGAGTCTCTGGGTGCATTCAGAAAACATTCATTGAGCACTTACTGTGTTCCCAGCACAGTGTCTGGGGACAAAAGAACAAAGTGCACAGTCCTGACTGTCCAGGAGCCACAGGGGTCTCCCAGGGCACACAAAGGTTGACAATGAGGCTAAAAAGTGATATGGAAGAAACTAGGGGGTGAGGGGTGCCTAACCCAGGCGGGGTGTCAGGAAGGCATCTCGAGAGATGAAGACTGAATAGCAGCTAACCACGTGAAAGCGAAGGGGACAAAGAACTCCCAAGCACAGGCATAAAGGGAGAAGAAGAGGAGCAGATTTCTGATTTGCACAGTCATCAACAGCATTCATTTCTGGAGTGCTTCCACTGTGCCAGCTACTGCTCTAAGCATATGTTCACAGGTCCTAACTCATTTCCTTCTCACAACTACCCATGACATTGGTACTGTTACTAGGCCCCATGGCAGAGAAACAGAAGCTGAGGCTCAGAGGGGTTAGGTAGTTTGTCCAAGGTCACGCAGTGTGGAAGTGGCATAGCCAGGATCCAAACCCAGGAGTGTGGCTTTGGAGGCTCTTCTGAAGTGGGAATGAGGATGGGGGGGACAGTTCTCCAGAGAAGTGTAGAATGGGCTGCAAGTGGAGGGTCTAGGATTTGCTGTTGGGGGGTGGGGGTGGTGCTGGAATCAGAGGGTCTTGCTTAGATCAGGCAGATCTAGGTTTGGATCCCAAGTCCTCTACTCCTTAGCTTTATGACTACGTCTAAGCTCTTTGCTCCTCTGAGCCTCAGTTTCCCCATCTGTAAAACGGGGATAAGGTGAAAGAATGCTCACTAAATGGGTATGGCAATGCTGGTCTCAAAGATCCTTCAGCCAGAGGGTCCAGAACTGGCCACGTTACCCGGGCCAACCCTTCCCCTCCCAGGGCCTCTGTCTCCTCCTGAGGATGAGGGGGTTGGATCAGATTGGTCACCATTCTTCCCAGCTCTGTTCCTGTGGCTCTTTGAGGCCTTAGGGTGGGTGGGGGAAACGTCTTAGCGGGAATGAAAAGATTTGGGGTGAGGAGGAGGGGAACACCTGCTGGGGAAAGCGCAGTCCCTCCTCACCCTAAAACCTGGAAGCTCCCGTCTCCCATCTACCTATGCCTGCTGAGCCAGGCTCGGCCCAGTCCCCTCACTTCGGGCTGTTTCTGCGCAAACCAGGGAGGGGAGGTGGGTGGGGGAGGCCCGGGGTTTCAATGGGGGTAGAAGAGGCAGGCTCGGGGGTCCTGAGGGCTTCACGGTGGCTTGATGTGGAGGGCTTGGGGCATCGGGTGAGGGGGGAGATGAGAGTTGGACAGACGTGCAGAAAGAAGGGGCGGAGGAAGGGGGATAGGGGCGGAGCTGGGGCTGAGGCGGGAGGTGATTAGGGGCAGGAGCCCGGTGGGCGGGCGAGGAAAGGGGGGCTGCAGTTCTGGGAGAGGGGCAGGCACTGCAACTAGAGGAGAAGGCAGGGCTGAGCCTCTGTGGGGGCGCTGGGTGGGCGTGGGTGGGTGGGTGTCTCAGGGGAGTAGCTAGAGTTCACTTGGGTGTCTTGGGGGACAGGGCCGGCGCTCCGGCTGGGGGAAGCAGGCCCGGGGTTCCCACGGGGGTGCCGAGACGCGGGGGACCGGGCGGCGGCACGCACCTGAAGTCCTTGTCGCTGGACGTCATCTTCTCCAGCAGGCTGGAGATGTGGAAGGCGGCGGCGCTCATGGTGGCTGCGCGCCGCGGGGCCGGCCGGCGGGAGGGAATATGGCGGCGCGGGCGCCCCCTCCCTCCCTGGCCGCACCGGCTGCGCTCACCGGACCGAAATAGCCGCCCCCGCCCCGCCCCGCGGCCCCGAGCTAAGGTCTCGGTCGCCCCGGGAAGGCGGGACGAAGCCCGGAAAGGTCTCCGTGGCCTTGGCCCGGCCCCCCCCCCCCCAGCCCCTGTTCGCAATCCACGCCGTCACCGCCTTGCACACTCCCAGAGACGGGGAGCTCACTACCTACCACCGAGCATTCCGTCTCGCTGTAATTCTTGTGGGTTGTGGCTCTTGCCCGCCGGTGCCCCTCGACCCTCCATGCATGCCACCGCCCGAGGACGGCGCTGGCACAGCCGTGGGAGAGGGAGCGACTTGTTATCTTGGAGATAACATATGAGACGTCCGAGGGGAGGCGTCATATTGAGGATTGGATCCTCCAGGCTGGTACCAGGGGAGAGGCGTGCTGGGTGGGAGACAGAGATGGGGGAAGCAGTGGAAATGTAGAAGGATGTTCAACATTAAATTGTTACTAAGGATGCCGAACAAACAGAAATCTTATAAAATGGGAGGTCAAATTGGTAAAACCACGTTAGAAAAACGCTTGGCGATACAAGGCTTGAACCCATGTGTACCTTGGCCCTGGCTCAGCCTGAGCTTTGGTGTGATAAAAAACCCAACCCATCCTCCTCCTTGGAAGTTTCTCGACTCCGAGGAATGGCACATGTCAGAAGCAAAGGGAGAGCAGTGTCATCTTTGACATGGGGTGTGGCATTGTCATCCTTGAAGACACTCCCCAAAAGCAAAAATCTGCATTTCCCTGGAATGAAAGAAGCCGGACAAAGTGGCTTGGCTAATAAGTTTAAGAAATTGAAATTAATGTTTTAAAATTTAGCTTTGTAAAGCACAGAATAGTATAAAGAAGCAACTCTCACCACCATACCTCTGCTCATTAGAGACAAACTCTTAACCTTTTGGCGGTTTCATGTTTGATCTTTTTACCTGTACTTGTTTAAAAAATTAAAAAAAACATTTCATAGCATAATCATGTACTAGATTCTCTTTTATTAAATCCCTCTTCCAGAATTATAACATTACCCTGTAATCCCTGTAACCAGTGATGAAAAACAAAGACAAGCAAAGAAAACAATAATCTCTCTCATTCCCTCCACTCCCTGACCACATCCTCAACAAATGACCAACGCTAACAGCATGCACCATCTCCTTTCATCACCATATTCTTGCCCATAAGAGTATAAACATGCCAGAGACCAGGGTTCGATTCCCAGTGCCTGCCCATGCAAAATAAATAAATAACATACTGAATATACATGGAGAGAAAGAAGAAAACGGAAGAATTTTCATTCCTCCCTCCCTTCCTTCCTTCTTCCTACCTTTTTTTTAATTTTAAATTTTTATTAATAAAACCAATCAAAATACAACACGAACATTCTCAATGTATGAACATTCCATACTTGGTGTGCAGTCAGTGGCTCACAATATCACCACATAGTTGTATATTCATCACCATGATCATTTCTCCGAACATTTACATCACTCCAGAAAAAGAAATAGAGAAAAGAGAAAAACTCATGATACCATACCCTTACCCCTCCCTGAATCACTGACCATTAGTATTTCCCTCTACCCAATTTATTTTAACATTTGTTCCCCCTATTATTTATTTATTTTTAATCCATATTTTTTACTCATCTGTCCTTACCGTAGATAATTTTCTACCTTCTCTGAACAAGAACCTCTTCTAGAAAAGGCCTTGGTCTTGGTTCTGGGGACTTAGAAGTCAATTAGACCCAGCACCACCCTTGCAGGATCCCCAGTCTAACGGGAGAGGCAGATACAACTGAGGAATTGACGAGACTGTGAAGCCCTCCTGCTCTCAAGGAGCATCCACCAGCCCATAGTAGTTTTAAGTCATTTTTAAAAAGACGTCCTTTCTCCTATGAGTGTGAGCTGGGCTAGGGTATAACGGTTTATAGAGTAGAGGCAGCCTAGATTCCAGGCCCTTAACTATTTCCTTACAGTCAATTCCTAGCAGCGGAATTGTTTGGTCAAAAGGAAGGATTATTTTTTGAGGCTTTTGATTCTCATTGTCTCACTGCTTTCTAGAAAGATGGGACCAATTTACACTCTTACTTGCAGAATTCTAGCATATCCACTCCCACTCACCTATGTTAAATATTATAAATTTCTTTCTTTGCCAATTCTTTAAGTGCAAAATAGCATCTTTTCATTCTCCTTTACGTTTCTTCAATTCTTGACAAGGTTGAAACACCCCACCCCCAACCCGTTTACTGGATGTATTAGTTAGGGTTCTCTACAGGAACAGAATCAACAGGGAACACTTGCAAATATAAAATTTATAAAAGTGTCTCACATGACTGTGGGAATGCAGATCCAGAATCCGCAGGGCAGGCTGTGAAGCCAATGACTTCGATGGAGGGTCCAGATGAACTCCACAGGAGAGGCTCACCAGCCGAAGCAGGAAGAGAACCTGTCTTGTCTGAATCCTCCTTAAAAGGCTTCCGGTGATTAGATTAAGCATCACTCATTGCAGAAGACACTCCTCTTTGTCTGATTACAAATGGAATCAGCTGTGGATGCAACTGACATGATCATGATCTAATTCTATGAAATGTCATCATTGCAACAGACAGGCCAGCACTTGCCCAACCAGACAAACAGGTATCACAATTTGGCCAAGTTGACACAAGAACCTGACCATGACACTGGCTATTATTAATTTCGTTGCTCAGATTATCCCAACTTTGCCCATTAGGAGCTCCAGTGGGATCAATTCTCTTGATAAGTTCCCATAGTTTTTGAGCATTTTCTTTTCTTTGTTCTGGCTCTGTATGATGCTCCAGGACCCTCCTGTATGATTCCTGATTCAGTCCCAGAACCAGCCATTTCTCTGAAGAGCTGTGGTTCTGTTTATTGGAGAATGGTATTGAGAAACCAAGCTCTGGGTGCTGGGTGTGCTCATTGCTACTGGGGTGTCTCAGCTGACAAACCAAAAAGCATATGTGTTTTTATACACGTATCTATAAATGTTTCCATAGGTAACCATCTGTTTTAGTTTGCTAAAGCTGCTGCAATGCAATATACCAGAAATGGATTGGCTTTTACAAAGGGGATTTATTAAGTTGTAAGTTACCATTCTAAAGCTAGGAAATTATCCAAATTAAAACATCAGCAAAGGATAATTTCACTCAAGAAAGGCCAATCATGCCAAGAGTTTCTCTGTCACATGGGAAGGCATGTGGTGATGTCTGCTGGCCCTCTCTCCAGGCCTCTGGTTTCAAACAGCTCTCTTAGCTTCTGAATCTCCTGGGGTGTTTCCTTCTGCATTCCAAATGTCTGTATCTTGATTTCCTTTCTCTGCTTTTTGTGTCAGCTCTGAGCTGTCTGTATGTTTTCTGCCTTTTCTTCTCTTCATATAGGGCCCCAGTAAAAGGATTAAGACTCACATTGAACTGGGTGGGTCACATCTCCATGGAAACAGCCTAATCAAAAGGTCCCACCCAACAATAGGTCTGCCTCCACAAGATTGGAGTATAATAACTTGACTTTTCTGAGTATATCATTGTTTCAGACCAGCATACCATCAGTATCTATATTAAGTTAAACATGAGTTCACACTGATATCTTCAGCTATAATCCATTAGTACATGGCTCATTCTAGCCTCCTCCCCTGGTGCTGCAACTATTAAAACTTTTTGGGTGCTGCCTGGGGATCCATCTCACATTGCTTAAGCCACTTGCCTCCACATTGACCTTTGGCCTCATTATAAGCACCTGCTCAGCTCTGGGGCATAAACTCCCCAAGAGCCCAAACCCATATTTGCAGCCGACACCTACACATCTCACCCAAATCCCACAGCTGGCCCCAAATGATACACTAACCCTCACCACTGCTCTTTGACCCCCAGTCCCTTTCCCTTTTTACGTGCATTTCCTTTAAACTAATTAATCCTTGACTCTCATAGGAAATCTACTAACCTCCACCCCTGGACCATGATAAAGGCACAGGCCCATGGGTCCTTATCATTCTGCTTGTGTGCACCCCACCTGCTGGTTGAGCCACCAGCGCCAGTCATGCTTCCTGTCGACTCCTCCTGGTTCGTCTCTCTCTCTCTCTCTCTCTCTCTCTCTGTCTCTGTCTCTCTGTCTCTCTGTCTCTCTCTCTCTCTCTCTCGGACCTATAACACACTGTCTTTTCTCATGCATTGCAACCTCAGCTTCCCATTGTGTTACACCTGACCCCATCCAGACCCAAGTTTACAATCCAGCCTAACCAATACAGAACAGCTGCTTATCTGTAGCCTCCTACTTCAACAGTGAGAAACCGAGCTCCCATCCACTACCCAGTAACACTACTGTTCACTTACATATACATGTATAGTGGTATCTCCCTTGGGAAACAACTTTATCAATTAGAGTACGGAGCTTATTGATAGCTTCTTTTTTTTTTTTTATTAACGGAAAGAAAAAAAAAGAAATTAACACAACATTTAGAAATCATACCATTCTACATATGCACTCAGTAATTCTTAACATCATCACATAGATGCATGATCATCGTTTCTTAGTACATTTGCATCGGTTTAGAGGAACTAGCAACACAACAGAAAAAGATATAAAATGTTAATATACAGAAAAAAAATAAAAGTAGTAATAATAGTAAAAAAAAAAAAAAAACCCTATAGCTCAGATGGCAGCTTCATTCAGTGTTTTAACATGATTACTTTACAATTAGGTATTATTGTGCTGTCCATTTTTGAGTTTTTGTATCTAGTCCTGTTGCACAGTCTGTATCCCTTCAGCTTCAATTACCCATTGTCCTACCCTGTTTCTAACTCCTGCTGGACTCTGTTACCAATGACATATTTCAAGTTTATTCTCGAATGTCCGTTCACATCAGTGGGACCATACAGTATTTGTCCTTTAGTTTTTGGCTGGACTCACTCAGCATAATATTCTCTAGGTCCATCCATGTTATTACATGCTTCATAAGTTTATCTTGTCTTAAAGCTGCATAATATTCCATCGTATGTATATACCACAGTTTGTTTAGCCATTCTTCTGTTGATGGACATTTTGGCTGTTTCCATCTCTTTGCAATTGTAAATAACGCTGCTATAAACATTGGTGTGCAAATGTCCGTTTGTGTCTTTGCCCTTAAGTCCTTTGAGTAGATACCTAGCAATGGTATTGCTGGGTCGTATGGCAATTCTATACTCAGCTTTTTGAGGAACCACCAAACTGCCTTCCACAGTGGTTGCACCATTTGACATTCCCACCAACAGTGGATAAGTGTGCCTCTTTCTCCGCATCCTCTCCAGCACTTGTCATTTTCCGTTTTGTTGATAATGGCCATTCTGGTGGGTGTGAGATGATATCTCATTGTGGTTTTGATTTGCATTTCTCTAATGGCCAGGGACATTGAGCATCTCTTCATGTGCCTCTTGGCCACCGTATTTCCTCTTCTGGTAGGTGTCTGTTCAAGTCTTTTTCCCATTTTGTAATTGGGTTGGCTATCTTTTTGTTGTTGAGTTGAACAATCTCTTTATATATTCTGGATACTAGACCTTTATCTGATATGTCATTTCCAAATATTGTCTCCCATTGTGTAGGCTGTCTTTCTACTTTCTTGATGAAGTTCTTTGATGCACAAAAGTGTTTAATTTTGAGGAGTTCCCATTTATTTATTTATTTCTTCAGTGCTCTTGCTTTAGGTTTAAGGTCCATAAAACCACCTCCAGTTGTAAGATTCATAAGATATCTCCCTACATTTTCCTCTAACTGTTTTATGGTGTTAGACCTAATGTTTAGATCTTTGATCCATTTTGAGTTAACTTTTGTATAAGGTGTGAGATGCGGGTCTTCTTTCATTCTTTTACATATGGATATCCAGTTCTCTAGGCACCATTTATTGAAGAGACTGTTCTGTCCCAGGTGAATTGGCTTGACTGCCTTATCAAAGATCAAATGTCCATAGATGAGAGGGTCTATATCTGAGCACTCTATTCGATTCCATTGGTCAATATACCTATCTTAATGCCAATACCATGCTGTTTTGACCACTGTGGCTTCATAATATGCCTTAAAGTCCGGCATCGCGAGACCTCCAGCTTCATTTTTTTTCCTCAAGATGTTTTTAGCAATTCGGGGCACCCTGCCCTTCCAGATAAATTTGCTTATTGGTTTTTCTATTTCTGAAAAATAAGTTGTTGGAATTTTGATTGGTATTGCATTGAATCTGTAGATCAGTTTAGGTAGGATTGACATCTTAATTATATTTAGTCTTCCAATCCATGAACACAGTATGCTCTTCCATCTATTTAGGTCTTCTGTGATTTCTTTTAGCAGTTTTTTGTAGTTTTCTTTATATAGGTTTTTTGTCTCTTTAGTTAAATTTATTCCTAGGTATTTTATTCTTTTAGTTGCGATTGTAAATGGGATTCGTTTCTTGATTCCCCCCTCAGCTTGTTCATTACTAGTGTATAGAAATGCTACAGATTTTTGAATGTTGGTCTTGTAACCTGCTACTTTGCTGTACTCATTTATTAGCTCTAGTAATTTTGTTGTGGATTTTTCTGGGTTTTCTACGTATAGTATCATATCGTCTGCAAACAGTGATAGTTTTACTTCTTCCTTTCCAATTTTGATGCCTTGTATTTCTTTTTCTTGTCTAATTGCTCTGGCTAGAACCTCCAACACAATGTTGAATAATAGTGGTGATAGTGGACATCCTTGTCTTGTTCCTGATCTTAGGGGGAAAGTTTTCAATTTTTCCCCACGAGGATGATGTTAGCTGTGGGTTTTCCATATATTCCCTTTATCATGTTGAGGAAGTTCCCTTCTATTCCTACCCTTTGAAGTGTTTTCAACAGGAAAGGATGTTGAATTTTATCAAATGCCTTTTCTGCATCAATCGAAATGCTCATGTGGTTTTTCTGCTTTGATTTGTTGATATGGTGTATTACATTAATTGATTTTCTTATGTTGAACCATCCTTGCATACCTGGGATGAATCCTACTTGGTCATGATGTATAATTCTTTTAATGTGTTGTTGGATTCGATTTGCTGGAATTTTATTGAGGATTTTTGCATCTATATTCATTAGAGAGATTGGTCTGTAGTTTTCTTTTTTTGTAATATCTTTGCCTGGTTTTGGTATGAGGGTGATGTTGGCTTCATAGAATGAATTAGGTAGTTTTCCCTCCACTTCGATTATTTTGAAGAGTTTGAGGAGAGTTGGTACTAATTCTTTCTGGAATGTTTGATAGAATTCACATGTGAAGCCGTCTGGTCCTGGACTTTTCTTTTTAGGGAGCTTTTGAATGACTAATTCAATCTCTTTACTTGTGATTGGTTTGTTGAGGTCATCTATTTCTTCTTGAGTCAAAGTTGGTTGTTCATTTCTTTCCAGGAACCCGTCCATTTCATCTAAATTGTTGTATTTATTAGCGTAAAGTTGTTCATAGTATCCTGTTATTACCTCCTTTATTTCTGTGAGGTCAGTAGTTATGTCTCCTCTTCCATTTCTGATCTTATTTATTTGCATCCTCTCTCTTCTTCTTTTTGTCAATCTTGCTAAGGGCCCATCAATCTTATTGATTTTCTCATAGAACCAACTTCTGGTCTTATTGATTTTCTCTATTGTTTTCATGTTTTCAATTTCATTTATTTCTGCTCTAATCTTTGTTATTTCTTTCCTTTTGCTTGCTTTGGGATTAGTTTGCTGTTCTTTCTCCAGTTCTTCCAAGTGGACAGTTAATTCCTGCATTTTTGCCTTTTCTTCTTTTCTGATATAGGCATTTAGGGCAATAAATTTCCCTCTTAGCACTGCCTTTGCTGCGTCCTATAAGTTTTGATATGTTGTGTTTTCATTTTCATTCGCCTCGAGATATTTACTAATTTCTCTTGCAATTTCTTCTTTGACCCACTTGTTCTTTAAGAGTGTGTTGTTGAGCCTCCACGTATTTGTGAATTTTCCGGCACTCTGCCTATTATTGATTTCCAACTTCATTCCTTTATGATCCGAGAAAGTGTTGTGTATGATTTCAATCTTTTTAAATTTGTTAAGACTTGCTTTGTGACCCAGCATATGGTCTATCTTTGAGAATGATCCATGAGCACTTGAGAAAAAGGTGTATCCTGCTGTTGTGGGATGTAATGTCCTATAAATGTCTGTTAAGTCTAGCTCATTTATAGTAATATTCAGATTCTCTATTTCTTTATTGATCCTCTGTCTAGATGTTCTGTCCATTGATGAGAGTGGTGAATTGAAGTCTCCAACTATTATGGTATATGTGTCTATTTCCCTTTTCAGTGTTTGCAGTGTATTCCTCACGTATTTTGGGGCATTCTGGTTCGGTGCGTAAATATTTATGATTGTTATGTCTTCTTGTTTAATTGTTCCTTTTATTAGTATATAGTAGCCTTCTTTGTCTCTTTTAGCTGTTTTACATTTGAAGTCTAATTTGTTGGATATTAGTATAGCCACTCCTGCTCTTTTCTGGTTGTTATTTGCATGAAATATCTTTTCCCAACCTTTCACTTTCAACCTATATTTATCTTTGGGTCTAAGATGTGTTTCCTGTAGACAGCATATAGAAGGATCCTGTTTTTTAATCCATTCTGCCAGTCTATGTCTTTTGATTGGGGAATTCAGTCCATTAACATTTAGAGTTATTACTGTTTGGATAATATTTTCCTCTACCATTTTGCCTTTTGTATTATATCTATCATATCTGACTTTCCTTCTTTCTACACTCTTCTCCATGCCTCTCTCTTCTGTCTTTTTGTATCTGACTCTAGTGCTCCCTTTAGTATTCCTTGCAGAGCTGGTCTCTTGGTCACAAATTCTCTCAGTGACTTTTTGTCTGAGAATGTTTTAATTTCTCCCTCATTTTTGAAGGACAATTTTGCTGGATATAGGAGTCTTGGTTGGCAGTTTTTCTCTTTTAGTAACTTAAATATATCATCCCACTGTCTTCTAGCTTCCATGGTTTCTGCTGAGAAATCTACACATAGTCTTATTGGGTTTCCCTTGTATGTGATGGATTGCTTCTCTCTCGCTGCTTTCAAGATCCTCTCTTTCTCTTTGACCTCTGACATTCTAACTAGTAAGTGCCTTTCGGAACGCCTATTTGGGTCTAATCTCTTTGAGGTGTGCTGCACTTCTTGGATCTGTAATTTTAGGTCTTTCATAAGAGTTGGGAAATTTTCAGTGATAATTTCTTCCATTAGGTTTTCTCCTCCTTTTCCCTTCTCTTCTCCTTCTGGGACACCCACAACACGTATATTTGTGTGCTTCATATTGTCATTCAGTTCCCTGATCCCTGTTCAAATTTTTCCATTCTTTTCCGGATAGTTTCTGTTTCTTTTTGGAATTCAGATGTTCCATCCTCCAAATCACTAATTCTATCTTCTGTCTCTTTAAATCTATCATTGTAGGTATCCATTGTTTTTTCCATCTTTTCTACTTTATCCTTCACTTCCATAAGCTCTGTGATTTGTTTTTTCAGTTTTTCTATTTCTTCTTTTTGATCAGCCCATGTCTTCTTCATGTCCTCCCTCAATTTATTGATTTGGTTTTTGAAGAGTTTTTCCATTTCTGTTTGTATATTCAGCATTAGTTGTCTCAGCTCCTGTATCTCATTTGAACTATTGGTTTGTTCCTTTGACTGGGCCATATTTTCAATTTTCTGAGCGTGATCCGTTATCTTCTGCTGGCGTCTGGGCATTTAGTCAGATTTCCCTGGGTGTTGGACCCCACAGGTTGAAAGATTTTTCTGTGAAATCTCTGGGTTCTGTTTTTCTTATCCTGCCCAGTAGGTGGCGCTCGTGGCACACGTTTGTCTACGGGTTCCACCGTGAAAGTTGCTGTGGGTCCTTTAACTCTGGAAAACTCTCGCCGTAGGGGAGGTTCGGCAGCCGAAGCGTCTTGGAAGAGTGCCAGCCAGCCCGGGGGTCCGAACGTGGGGAGGGTCGCCGTCGCCGCAGCACAGGAGAGCGCCCGACCGAATTTCTGAGTCGGCCCAGGGCGCCAAGCGTGGCGGGAGGGCGCCAGCTGTCGCAGCCCGGGAGAGTGCACTGTTCCCAGCCGGACCGGGGAGTCATATGTTTGGAAGGGACCCCCCGGTCACCATTCTCCGCAGTCTGGGGATTTCTGACCCAACTCTCTCAGTTGGTCCGGGGGGCCTCGCGTGGTGGGGGCGCCAGCCACCGCGGCCCAAGGGGACCGCCTGCCCAATTCTGCCAGCTGGCCTGGGAAGGAGGAAGGGAGGGACTCCGGCTGCTTGCCGTCCCGCCCGGGAAAGCCTGCGCCCCTCGGTTATCTCACCAGTGCTGGTTCTCCCAGACAGTCAGCCATTCCAGGATGGGGTACGCCGTCCCTTTGATCTCCGTCGTGGCTCCGGGAGCTGCTCTGTATTGTCTCCACTCCCCCAGTAGCTGTTCTGGAGGAGGAAAAGTGAGGGTGGCAAGGCTGTCGAGGCTGGTGGTGGAGGAGCTGGTGAAGGCGAAAGAGGGCACGGTGGTGGTTGGAGAGCCGCCGGAGCAGGAGGGCGTGGGTGCCGCGCGCCGGGCTGGCAGACAAAGAGGGCTATTGATAGCTTCTTTTCCTTTAGTTTTGCAGATTCCACTCACTTCCAAAGTTACTCGTGTCAGCACATTTTCCCCCTTACCAGATTCAGTGAAGTTGTTTTAAACATTTGTTATTCAGTTAGATTGTTTTATCTCATTCTTCATTCCATCTGAGATCATCTGAAATTCTAAGTGATTTTTAAAATTTTGCATATACTTAAGATTCACGTTTTTGCTTTAAAGTTCTATGGATTTTGACATAGTGTCACACAGTATTCACCATTACTGTGTCAAGCAGAAAATCTCCTGTGCCCCCCTGTGCTGGCTTGAATATGTTATGTTATGTTCCCCAGAAAAGACTATGTTCTTTTAATTCATTCTTGTGAGTGCAGACCTATTGCGGGTGGGACCTTATTTTTGTTTTTGTTTTTTTTGTATGTGTATGTTGGGATCACATTTCATTATTTTTCCATATGAGTATCCCATTATTGCAGCACCATTTGTTGAATTTTGTGTTTGTTTATTTGTTGTTTATTTTGTTTGCTTGTTTGTTTTTGGGAAGTGCATGAACCAAAAATCGAACCCAAGTCTCCTGCATGGGACCTTTTGATTAGGTCTAAAGGAGATGTGACCCAGCCCCTTTCAAGGGGCGTCTTAATCCCTTACTGGAGTCCTTTAAGAGAGCTCATAGACAGAGAGAGCTAGGAAAGATCTCTCTAGCCCCTGAGAAAGGCTAGGAGCTTCAAGCCCTGAGAAGCTAAGAGAGAAAGAAACATGCAGAGATGTTTGGAGACAGAGAGAGAAAGACCCTAGAGACACTAAGAAAGGACCCACAGACTCTCAGACAGAAGGTGTGCTGGTTTAAAACTGTCATGTACCTCAGGAAAGCCATGTTCTTTAATCCTTGTCAGTATTGTTGGGTGGGATCTTTTGTTATTGTTTCCATGGAGATGTGACCCACCCAGTTGTGGGGAATGCCCTTTGATTAGGTGGTTTCCATGGAGATGCGTCTCCACCCATTCAAGGTGGGATTGCTTACTGGAGCCCTTTAAGAGGGAACCATTTTGGAAAAAGCTTCAGTTCTGACAGAGCCCATATAGCAGGGACCTTTGGAGATGAAGAAGGAAAATGCCCCCAGGAGAGCCTCACGAAACAAGAAGCTGGGAGAGAAAGCTAGCAGACATTGCCATATGCCTTCCCAGCTGACAGAGGTGTCCAGAAGCCAAAGACCCCAGTAGAAGCCAGCTACTTGCCTTCGCCACTGACAGAGGTGTTCCAGATGGCATCAGCCTTTCTTGAGTGAAGGTAACTTCTTGTTGGTGCTTTAATTTGGACATTTTTCATGGCCTTAGAACTGGAAACTTGCAACTTAATACATTTCCCTTTTTGAAAGCCATTTCTTTTCTGGTATATTGCATTCTGACAGCTTCAACAAACTAAAACTAAATTCTGGCTACTAGAATCAGAAGCCAAAAGCAATGGAACCCAGGAATGAAGGACCAGCAGACATCAGCCATGCGCCTTTCGTTGTGACAGAGGAACCCTGGATACCAGCAGGCTTTCCTCAGAAAAAGTATCTCCCTCTTGATGCCTTAATTTGAACATTTCCATGGCCTGAGAACTGTACATTTGTAACCCAATAAATCCCCTTTGTAAAAGCCAATCCATTTCTGGTGTATTGCATTCTGGCAGCTTTAGCAAACTGAAACACCTCCCGTTCATCCTTTCTTCTTTCCCTGAACCCCTGGCAACCGCTGATCTTTTTGCTGTCACTGTAGATTTGCCTTTTTCCAGAATGTCATACGGTTGGAATCATACAGTATACATACAGCATGCAGCCTTTCAGATTGACTTCATGCACCTGGCAACATGCATTTAAGAGTCATTCATGCCTTTTTTGCCACTTGATACATTTCTTTTTGTTACTGAATAATATTTCATTGTATGGATGCTTTTTCCACTAGAGCCCTTAACATATTAGATGCCGTTATTTTAAATTCCTTGTCTGACAATTTAAAAATCTGTGTTCTATAATCTTATGATTAATCCTGTATTTTATTGGACCCTTGTCCCTGGGCTGTGACCTTTGCAAGTGTTTTTTTAGCTACCCTCCCCCCCCCCCCAACTTTAGGTGAGACAGGAAGTCTCGAGGGGGCTTGAGTGGGAGAATTGCCCTTTTCCCAGGTGGAACAAGGCCTGGGGAGCAGTGCTTTGTTATGAAGACTTCTGGGTTATTTCACAAGAATTACTCTTCCCCTTTCCCTGCCAGAGCCACCTGCAGAGCTTACTCAGCAATCCACCTTGAGAACCAGCTGAGGTTCCCGGAGGCAAAACCCACACAAAGGCTGTGATCCTCAGGAGTTTCTCACTCTCTTTCTTTCAGCCTCTGGCAATTTGTCCAAATTACCATTTAAGTGTCCTACCTGTTTACAGCTCCAATGGCTTTTGCTCCAGGTGGACAGCTGTGACCTTCTGGATTCACTTTGCTGAGCAGAGATTTCAGAGCAGTGGTGTGACCTGGGACACAGGAACCTGTGACAGGCTCAGGTACGTTCAGCGTTTCCTTGTTGCAAGGCTGGAAGGGATGACCCCTAAACTCTTTGCATGTCACAGCTGAAATCGGGAGTTCTGCTCCTCCATTTTTGAGTGTTCTTTATCTACCAGGGATAGTAGCCCTGCATGTGGGGTATTATTTTACAAACATTTTCTCCCAGTTTGTCAGTTGTCTGTTGACTCTGTTTATGGTGATTTCTGCCATGCAATTAAAATCTTCAAAAATTCTTTTGTAGCATGTGAAGTACGGGTCTAATTTTATCTTTCTGCAAAATGGTTACACAATTGCCCTGGCATCATATATTAAAAAGTCCACAGAGATAAAGGGGTAGCACCAGGGAGTTTCTTTGGATGATGTAACAACTCTGTACCTTTATTATGGTTGTGGTTAACTTAAGGCGTGGAATAAAATTGCATAAAAATATTCACACACGGATATGAATGCACGTAAAAAAAAAAGTGAAACTGAATAAGATTCATAGTCTAGTTAACAGTATTATACCAATGTCAATTTCCTGGTTTTAATATTGTACAAAGATGTTGTATAATATGTCGCCATTGGGAGAACCTGGGTGAAAGATATTTTGGTTCACGGAGTTCTATGAACTATTTTTGCAACTTCCTCAGAGCCTATAATTATATCAAAATTAAAAGTTAAAAAAAAAAGTCCACTTTTGCCCTAGTGGTTTGAAACCCCTAGATTGAATTCTTTTAAATCCGATGATTTGTTAAAGTAGCAAGATAGTCCATTGGGTCATAACTGAGATTACTGATGTGGTTGGTTTACTTTTATCTTTCCTTACATCCTATTTTGTGCTATTCATTCTATCTTTTCCCTGCTCCTTCCTGCTTCCTATTGAATTGGTCAAATTCTCATTACCCCTCCCTGTTTTTCCTTTGATATTTTAGAAGTTGTAAATTTCATATTTGGTATTTTAGTGTTTACATTTAACATTTTTAACAGGAAAACTTGATTTTCTAAAGTGCATCATTAATTAATAAGTTCGTTAATATCTTTTCTCTCCTCCTGAATAATGCAAGGATGTTGGAATGCTTTAACGCCGACGCCTCCAGTCTCACATGGTTTTGTTGTCCAGCATGTCTCAAAGAGTGTTTGTACTTCCCAAACTAGTCATTATTATTTTAGTGTAGGTGGTTTCTTTCACCGCTTGACCTGTGAAGAAACTGAGGCTCAGAGAGATTAAGAGATTTGGTTAAGGTCACACAGCTAGAACCAGAGCTCAAATTGGGGTCTCCCAGCTCAGGCCTATTTACAAGATGGAGTCACTTCTCTCTAGGATGAAGAAAGATGGCTTGTAGCTTGACGCAGACAAGATTGAACTCTTGTTCCTTTACAACTTTTGGGGGTGAATGAAGCTGGGGAGTTGCGGGGAGAGGGTAGCAGGTCCTCAGTCCACGGGGGAAGCCAAAGATCAAGGGGTGAGTATTCCATCAACAAGCATTTACCAAAGAGCCATGCCATTTGCTAAGCACAGGGAGCTATCGAGGCAAATCTGTTACAGTCTCTGCCCTCAAACTGATTAGAAATGCAGTTAAAAACTACTCTGTGAAAAGGCAGAGTTGAGTTTGAATACCCTTTAGCTGTGTGACCTTGGACAAGTGACTCAATCTCTCTGAGCTTCAGGTTCCACAACTATAAAATGGAAATAACAGCATCAGTGTCATTAGTTAAAAACACTTGGCATAACACTTGGGACATGGCAAGCCTGCAGAGAATGGTAGCTGGCGGCGGTGGCGGTTGTTTTTACTATGATTTCTCCTGGTAGGGGAGACATACATTGACCAATAATAATGCCATAATATGATATGCATGAAGGTTGTGGGAGGAATTCTGGGGACACAGAGGTACGTGGGACGTGTGAGCCAGACCTTGAAGTAAGTTCTGCAGGCAGAGAAGTGGGTTAGCATTCCAGGTACACCTGCTTGTATCTTCACATCCTTAGGCTTCTGTCCTTGTCTCTAACGCCCAGCCCTGACCTCACACCGACAGGCCATGGGATGTGTCCTGTGACATCCACGTGGGCTTCAGCTCTGGCCAGACATCGCACAAAGGGTGTCACTTCCCAGAGGTCTTTGGAGAATTACCAGGTGCTGTCTCAATGTGCTGCCATCGCCACCATCCATTACCAAAATTTTCCATCATCCCAAGCAGAAACTCTATACTGATTAAGCATTAACTCTCCATTCCCCACTCCCACCCCAGCAGAGATGGGCCCATTCCACCTTGGAATCTTGGCTCTTGGCTCTCAAGATGCTTTCGAAATTGCACGCTGATGTTCACAGCAGCCTTATTCACAACAGCCCAGTTGTGGAAGTAACTCAACTGTCCATCAATGGATGAGTGGATAAACAACGTGTGACGGATCCACACAATGGAGTGGATTCAGCCATAAAAAGGAATGAAGTCCTGCTACGTGTGACGACATGGATGAACCTTGAAGACATTATGGTGAGTGAAATAAGCCAGAGAGAAAAGGACAAATATTCTATGATGACACTAACATGAAATAATTAAGATACGCAAATTCGTAGAGGCAGAAACTAGAATAATGGTTACCCGGGGCTGGGGTGGGAATGGGGAATGGAGAGTTAATGCTTAAGTGGTATAGAATTTCTGTCTGGGATGATGGAAAAATTTTGGTAATGGATGGTGGCGATGGCAGCACAACGTTGTGACTGTAATTAACACTATTGAGTTGCATACTTGAAAGTGGTTAAAATGGGAGAGTTATATTTTGTGTGCGTGTGTGTATCTATATAACCACAATTTAAAAAATACAACAATGCTCTCAGAACCTTCTTTTTTCCCCTTCTTTCCCTCCCTCCCTCTTTCTCTCCCTCTCTCCTTCCCTCCCTTCCTTCCTTTGTCATAAAGGTTACAAAGTCACATTTATTTATTTACAAAAACTGTTGAATATCCCGTAAAGAACAGAACTACACCTGCAGGTTAGACAACACTGAGGCTTTGGTAACCAAGCCTGATACAATTCACAGCAACATTTCCAACCAGGTGTCTCCTGGTGTCTGATGGCTAAATTCTTCCATCCCAGATTCAAAGAAAGATGGAATACACAGTTCAGACACTTTTTTGGGGGTGGGGGTGAGGAGTGGGGGGGAGTTGCATGGTCCAGGAAGTCCAGGCACTTTTTTTTTTTTTTTTAATTTTTTTATTTTTTTATTAACGGAAAGAAAGAAAAAAAAAAGAAAGAAATTAACACAACATTTAGAAATCATACCATTCTACATATGCACTCAATAATTCTTAACATCATCACATAGATGCATGATCATCGTTTCTTAGTACATTTGCATCGGTTTAGAGGAACTAGCAACACAACAAAAAAAGATATAAAATGTTAATATAGAGAAAAGAAATAAAAGTAGTAATAATAGTAAAAAAAAAACCCTATAGCTCAGATGCAGCTTCATTCAGTGTTTTAACATGATTACTTTACAATTAGGTATTATTGTGCTGTCCATTTTTGAGTTTTTGTATCTAGTCCTGTTGCACAGTCTGTATCCCTTCAGCTCCAATTATCCATTATCTTACCCTGTTTCTAACTCCTGCTGGACTCTGTTACCAATGACATATTTCAAGTTTATTCTCGAATGTCCGTTCACATCAGTGGGACCATACAGTATTTGTCCTTTAGTTTTTGGTTGGACTCACTCAGCATAATATTCTCTAGGTCCATCCATGTTATTACATGCTTCATAAGTTTATCTTGTCTTAAAGCTGCATAATATTCCATCGTATGTATATACCACAGTTTATTTAGCCATTCTTCTGTTGATGGACATTTTGGCTGTTTCCATCTCTTTGCAATTGTAAATAACGCTGCTATAAACATTGGTGTGCAAATGTCCGTTTGTGTCTTTGCCCTTAAGTCCTTTGAGTAGATACCTAGCAATGGTATTACTGGGTCGTATGGCAATTCTATATTCAGCTTTTTGAGGAACCGCCAAACTGCCTTCCACAGTGGTTGCACCCTTTGACATTCCCACCAACAGTGGATAAGTGTGCCTCTTTCTCCGCATCCTCTCCAGCACTTGTCATTTTCCGTTTTGTTGATAATGGCCATTCTGGTGGGTGTGAGATGATATCTCATTGTGGTTTTGATTTGCATTTCTCTAATGGCCAGGGACATTGAGCATCTCTTCATGTGCCTCTTGGCCATCCGTATTTCCTCTTCTGGTAGGTGTCTGTTCAAGTCTTTTTCCCATTTTGTAATTGGGTTGGCTGTCTTTTTGTTGTTGAGTTGAACAATCTCTTTATATATTCTGGATACTAGACCTTTATCTGATATGTCATTTCCAAATATTATCTCCCATTGTGTAGGCTGTCTTTCTACTTTCTTGATGAAGTTCTTTGATGCACAAAAGTGTTCAATTTTGAGGAGTTCCCATTTATTTATTTATTTCTTCAGTGCTCTTGCTTTAGGTTTAAGGTCCATAAAACCACCTCCAGTTGTAAGATTCATAAGATATCTCCCTACATTTTCCTCTAACTGTTTTATGGTCTTAGACCTAATGTTTAGATCTTTGATCCATTTTGAGTTAACTTTTGTATAAGGTGTGAGATGCGGGTCTTCTTTCATTCTTTTACATATGGATATCCAGTTCTCTAGGCACCATTTATTGAAGAGACTGTTCTGTCCCAGGTGAGTTGGCTTGACTGCCTTATCAAAGATCAAATGTCCATAGATGAGAGGGTCTATATCTGAGCACTCTATTCGATTCCATTGGTCGATATATCTATCTTTATGCCAATACCATGCTGTTTTGACCACTGTGGCTTCATAATATGCCTTAAAGTCTGGCATCGCGAGACCTCCAGCTTCGTTTTTTTTCCTCAAGATGTTTTTAGCAATTCGGGGCAACCTGCCCTTCCAGATGAATTTGCTTATTGGTTTTTCTAATTCTGAAAAATAAGTTGTTGGGATTTTGATTGGTATTGCATTGAATCTGTAGATCAGTTTAGGTAGGATTGACATCTTAATTATATTTAGTCTTCCAATCCATGAACACGGTATGCCCTTCCATCTATTTAGGTCTTCTGTGATTTCTTTTAGCAGTTTTTTGTAGTTTTCTTTATATAGGTTTTTTGTCTCTTTGGTTAAATTTATTCCTAGGTATTTTATTCTTTTAGTTGCGATTGTAAATGGGATTCGTTTCTTGATTCTCCCTCAGCTTGTTCATTACTAGTGTATAGAAAAGCTACAGATTTTTGAATGTTGATCTTGTAGCCTGCTACTTTGCTGTACTCATTTATTAGCTCTAGTAGTTTTGTTGTGGATTTTTCCGGGTTTTTGACGTATAGTATCATATCGTCTGCAAACAGTGATAGTTTTACTTCTTCCTTTCCAATTTTGATGCCTTGTATTTCTTTTTCTTGTCTAATTGCTCTGGCTAGAACCTCCAACACAATGTTGAATAATAGTGGTGATAGTGGACATCCTTGTCTTGTTCCTGATCTTAGGGGGAAAGTTTTCAATTTTTCCCCATTGAGGATGATATTAGCTGTGGGTTTTTCATATATTCCCTCTATCATTTTAAGGAAGTTCCCTTGTATTCCTATCTTTTGAAGTGTTTTCAACAGGAAAGGATGTTGAATCTTGTCAAATGCCTTCTCTGCATCAATTGAGATGATCATGTGATTTTTCTGCTTTGATTTGTTGATATGGTGTATTACATTAATTGATTTTCTTATGCTGAACCATCCTTGCATACCTGGGATGAATCCTACTTGGTCATGATGTATAATTCTTTTAATGAATTGTTGGATACGATTTGCTAGAATTTTATTGAGGATTTTTGCATCTATATTCATTAGAGAGATTGGTCTGTAGTTTTCTTTTTTTGTAATATCTTTGCCTGGTTTTGGTATGAGGGTGATGTTGGCTTCATAGAATGAATTAGGTAGTTTTCCCTCCACTTCGATTATTTTGAAGAGTTTGAGGAGAGTTGGTACTAATTCTTTCTGGAATGTTTGATAGAATTCACATGTGAAGCCGTCTGGTCCTGGACTTTTCTTTTTAGGGAGCTTTTGAATGACTAATTCAATCTCTTTACTTGTATTGGTTTGTTGAGGTCATCTATTTCTTCTTGAGTCAAAGTTGGTTGTTCATGTCTTTCCAGGAACCCGTCCATTTCATCTAAATTGTTGTATTTATTAGCGTAAAGTTGTTCATCGTATCCTGTTATTACCTCCTTTATTTCTGTGAGGTCAGTAGTTATGTCTCCTCTTCCATTTCTGATCTTATTTATTTGCATCCTCTCTCTTCTTCTTTTTGTCAATCTTGCTAAGGGCCCATCAATCTTATTGATTTTCTCATAGAACCAACTTCTGGTCTTATTGATTTTCTCTATTGTTTTCAATTTCATTTATTTCTGCTCTAATCTTTGTTATTTCTTTCCTTTTGCTTGCTTTGGGATTAGTTTGCTGTTCTTTCTCCAGTTCTTCCAAGTGGACAGTTAATTCCTGCATTTTTGCCTTTTCTTCTTTTCTGATATAGGCATTTAGGGCAATAAATTTCCCTCTTAGCACTGCCTTTGCTGCGTCCTATAAGTTTTGATATGTTGTGTTTTCATTTTCATTCGCCTCTAGGTATTTACTAATTTCTCTTGCAATTTTTTCTTTGACCCACTTGTTGTTTAAGAGAGTGTTGTTGAGCCTCCATGTATTTGTGAATTTTCTGGCACTCCACCTATTATTGATTTCCAACTTCATTCCTTTATGATATGAGAAAGTGTTGTGTATGATTTCAATCTTTTTAAATTTGTTAAGACTTGCTTTGTGACCCAGCATATGGTCTATCTTTGAGAATGATCCATGAGCACTTGAAAAAAAGGTGTATCCTGCTGTTGTGGGATGTAATGTCCTATAAATGTCTGTTAAGTCTAGCTCATTTATAGTAATATTCAGATTCTCTATTTCTTTATTGATCCTCTGTCTAGATGTTCTGTCCATTGATGAGAGTGGTGAATTGAAGTCTCCAACTATTATGGTATTTGTGTCTATTTCCCTTTTCAGTGTTTGCAGTGTATTCCTCACGTATTTTGGGGCATTCCGGTTCGGTGCATAAATATTTATGATTGTTATGTCTTCTTGTTTAATTGTTCCTTTTATTAGTATATAGTGTCCTTCTTTGTCTCTTTTAACTGTTTTACATTTGAAGTCTAATTTGTTGGATATTAGTTTAGCCACTCCTGCTCTTTTCTGGTTGTTATTTGCATGAAATATCTTTTCCCAACCTTTCACTTTCAACCTATATTTATCTTTGGGTCTAAGATGTGTTTCCTGTAGACAGCATATAGAAGGATCCTGTTTTTTAATCCATTCTGCCAGTCTATGTCTTTTGATTGGGGAATTCAGTCCATTAACATTTAGAGTTATTACTGTTTGGATAATATTTTTCTACCATTTTGCCTTTTATATTATACATATCATATCTGACTTTCCTTCTTTCTACACTCTTCTCCATGTCTCTCTCTTCTGTCTTTTTGTATCTGACTCTAGTGCTCCCTTTAGTATTTCTTGCAGAGCTGGTCTCTTGGTCACAAATTCTCTCAGTGACTTTTTGTCTGAGAATATTTTAATTTCTCCCTCATTTTTGAAGGACAATTTTGCTGGATATAGGAGTCTTGGTTGGCAGTTTTTCTCTTTTAGTAACTTAAATATATCATCCCACTGTCTTCTAGCTTCCATGGTTTCTGCTGAGAAATCTACACATAGTCTTATTGGGTTTCCCTTGTATGTGATGGATTGTTTTTCTCTTGCTGCTTTCAAGATCCTCTCTTTCTCTTTGACCTCTGACATTCTAACTAGTATGTGTCTTGGAGAAAGCCTATTTGGGTCTATCTCTTTGAGGTGTGCTGCACTTCTTGGATCTGTAATTTTAGGTCTTTCATAAGAGTTGGGAAATTTTCAGTGATAATTTCTTCCATTAGTTTTTCTCCTCCTTTTCCCTTCTCTTCTCCTTCTGGGACACCCACAACACGTATATTTGTGCGGTTCATATTGTCCTTGAGTTCCCTGATACCCTGTTCGAATTTTTCCATTCTTTTCCAGATTGTTTCTGTTTCTTTTTGGAATTCAGATGTTCCATCCTCCAAATCACTAATTCTATCTTCTGTCTCTTTAAATCTATCATTGTAGGTATCCATTGTTTTTTCCATCTTTTCTACGTTATCCTTCACTTCCATAAGTTCTGTGATTTGTTTTTTCAGTTTTTCTATTTCTTCTTTATGTTCAGCCCATGTCTTCTTCATGTCCTCCCTCAATTTATCGATTTGGTTTTTGAAGAGGTTTTCCATTTCTGTTCGTATATTCAGCATTAGTTGTTTCAGCTCCTGTATCTCATTTGAACTATTGGTTTGTTCCTTTGACTGGGCCATATGTTCAATTTTCTGAGCATGATCCGTTATCTTCTGCTGGCGTCTGGGCATTTAGTCAGATTTCCCTGGGTGTTGGACCCCACAGGTTGAAAAATTTTTCTATGAAATTTCTAGGTTCTGTTTTTCTTATCCTGCCCAGTAGGTGGCGTACGTGGCACACGTTTGTCTACAGGCTCCACCGATAAAAGTTGCTTTGGGTCCTTTAACTCTGGAAAACTCTTGCCGTAGGGGAGGTTTGGCAGCCAAAGCGTCTTGGAAGAGTGCCAGCTGGCCCGGGGGTCCGAACACGGGGAGGGTCGCCAGCTGCCGCAGCACGGGAGAGCGCCCGACCGAATTAGCTAGTCGGCCCGGGGCGCCAAGCGTGGCGGAAGGGCGCCAGCTGTGCAGCCCGGGAGAGTGCACTGTTCCCAGCCGGACCGGGGAGTCACGTGTTTGGAAGTACCCCCTGGTCACCGTTCTCCGCAGTCTGGGGATTTTCGACCCAACTCTCTCAGTTGGTGCAGGGGGCCTCGCGTGGTGGGGGCGCCAGCCGCCGCGGCCCAAGGGGACCGCCTGCCCAATTCTGCCAGCTGGTCTGGGAAGGAGGAAGGGAGGGACTCCGGCTGCTTGCCGTCCCGCCCAGGAAAACCTGCGCCCCTCGGTGATCTCACCAGAGCTGGTTCTCCCAGACAGTCAGCCGTTCCAGGATGGGGTACGCCGTCCCTTTGATCTCCGTTGTGGCTCCTGGAGCTGCTCTGTATTGTCTCCACTCCCCCAGTAGCTGTTCTGGAGGAGGAAAGGTGAGGGTGGCAAGGATGTCGAGGCTGGTGGCGGAGGAGCCGGTGAAGGTGGAAGAGGGCACGGTGGTGGTTGGAGAGCCGCCGGAGCAGGAGGGGGAAGAGGGGAGGGCGGGCGGGTCAGCGGACAAAGAAAGAGGGGAGAGGAGGGCGGGCGGGTCGGCTGCTGCGGGGCGTGGGCGCCGCGCGGCCAGTCCAGGCACTTTTAAAGAACAGTAACACCTTCCTGATATTGTGGAATTCAGATCCAGAGACACAGTGCATTCTTACAAACTTTCATTACAGAAAATGTCAAACACACACACAAGCCGAGAGAAGAGTATAAGGAACACCCCTACCGATCAGCAGCTTCTGCTGTAACAGACCCCGTCCTTTCTTTGCTTCTTCTCCTTCCCTTCCACAGTCTTCTAAAGCTGGAGTGCTTCTAGCAAATTCCAGATATAATGCCATGTCAGTAGTAATTACTTCAGCCCGCATTGCCAGCAGATGACATAGTTTTAAAATAACCTCCATGCCATTATCATACCCAGCAAAATAATAACCTAATACTCACCCATATTAAAATTTCTTGGATTGTATCAAAGACGTCTGTTTATGGTCTGTTCGCTAGAACAGTATTCACACATTCTCTTGAAACTCCCCCTCCCTACTTGTCCCAGGCCCAGCTCATCCCAAGCAGGGTGGAGAGATGTTTGCCTCCCATCCCTCCATCCTAGCATAGCCTGGGGACTGAACTGGTCAGGCCTCCTACAGCCCAGCCTCCCGGACCAGGGAATGAAGGCAAGGAATGCACCTTAGAGGTCTTAGAAGCTCTAGCTGCCTGGGAGACACAAACTAGCTCACAGCAGGCCCTCAAGAAGACACCAGGTCTTTAACCTCCCTAACCTCTACTCTGAGTCCAGCCCTGGGGAATCTTGCAAGTCCTGTTTCCCTGTCCCCTTGCAGACCCCCTTCTAGGACCCTTGCTCAGAGCAGCGGAGTTTGGAGGAGTTTTGCCTGTGCTTCTCCTGTCCCGTGAATGGAAGGTGTTTCTAGTTGCACTTGACCTGATGGGAACCTTTCTTCATTTCTATCCTCATTCCCATTCTCTGACCTGCAGGTAAAAGAAACCCTAAGAATGTCTGGGCCCATACTTGGTCAGTATGGAAGTGGACTGAAGTTCCCAGTGCACTTCCTTTCCTCTCTTCTAAGGTCCCCCCAGGAAAGAGGACCCCTGATGGTTGTCCTCATTTGCTCTTCTCAAAGTGAGTTCTTTTTTCCTTTCCCAAGAGCCAAATTTTTATTCCTCTTCAATTCAGTGAATCAGTCTGAATTCTCTACTTCTCTTCATTTATGGAAAGCCAGAATCAAGGCTGAATGGAGAGGTGCTGCAAGGAGTTTGATAACTGCAGATCACCCCCAAAATCCTACCACTTAACCACTAAGTGACCTTGAGCAAGTCACTTAACCTCTCTGAGCCTCAGTTTCTCTTACAAAGTTCATTGTGCAGTACCTGCCCTGAATCACATCACTCCCCCTCCTTCAGGAGTCCCTTTTGGAAACTGACCCTTCCCCCAAAGCAGATGACCCTCTCCTTTCTCTGACTTTGGCAGGGTTGCCCGCACCTAGGATGAAAGCCTTGTGAGGCTGAGGGTTAAGAAATCTGGAACTCTAGGCCTACCTCTGCCTCCAGACTCTTTGTTGTCTGTGTGTAAGTCCCTTTAACCTCTGGATCTCAGCTTCCTCAGCTGTAAATTGTGCCCAGGGATGCCTGTTCAGCCAGCCAGTCTCCCAGGGTCCTATAAATTAAATGAAAAAATGACTGTTCAGCAATTTAAAAAGTGGCCCATGGAGAAAATATTTGAAACCACATATGTGACAAAGGTCTAGTATTTAGAATATATAAAGTCCTCTTGAAACTCAATCATAAAAAACAATTGGATTAGAAAATGTGCAAACAACACGAACAGACATTTCACCAAAGAGGATCCACAGATGTCAAATAAGCATGTGAAAAGACCCATATGAAGGAAACTATAAAATGCTGATGAAAGAAATCAAAGAAAATTTCAATAAATGGATAGCTAACCCATGTTCATGGATAGGAAGACTAAATATCATTAAGATGTCAATTTATCCCAACCTGATATATAGATTTGACTCAATCCCAATCAAAATCCCAGCAGGTTATTTTGTGGCTATTAATAAACTGATTCTAAAGTTTATATGGAAAGGCAAAAAAATCCAGAACAGCTAACATAATACTGAAGAACAAAAGTAAAGACTGGCACTGCCCAGTTTCAAGACTTACTATAAAGCTACAGTGATTGAGGCAATGAGGCATTGTGAAGGAATAGATGAATAAATCACTGAGATAGAACAGAGAGCCCAACTAACGTCTGACAAGGGAGCAAAGACAAATCAATGAAGAATGAATAGTCTTTTCAACAGATGGTGCTGGAGCAACTAGACATCCACATGCCAAAAAATAATAATAAATGTAAGACACGGATCTCACACCCTCACAAAAATGAACTCAACATGGATCATAGACCTAAATGTAAAACACCAATCCCTAAAAGCTCTAGTTCTAGTAACCTTGCGTTTGGTGATGAGTTGGTTTTTTTTATAAACTGCAAATTTTATTGAGTTAGATTCACATACCATATAATCCATCCAAAGTGTACAATCAATGTCTCACAGTATCATTACCGAGGTGTGCAACCATGGTGAGGAGACTTTAGACACAGCACCAAAAGCATGATCCATGAAAGAGAAAATTGACGTTTGACTTCCTAAAATGAGAAACTTCTACCCTGCAAGTGCACTGTTAGGAGAATGAAAAGATGCCACTTTACCATCATCCCAGTCCCCCAGAGTCAGCAGCCGTGAAGGTGGAGCTCTGCAGTTTCAGTGGGTACTGATCTACCCTGGACATGGGAGGCACTATTCAAGGACCAACAGGAAGGTTTTCCAATTTCTTAATGCAAAATCCGAGTCAATATTCCTTTCCAAGAGGAACCCTCAGCAGATAAACTGGACTGTCCTCTACAGAAGAAAGCATAAAAAGGGTCGGTCAGAAAAACTTCAAAAGAAAAGAACTTGCCATGCAGTTAAATTCCAGAGGGCTATCCCTGGTGCACCCCTTGCTGATATTATGGCCAAGAGGAATCAGAAACCCACAGTTAGAAAGGCTCAGTGAGAACAAGCTATAAGGGCTGCCAAAGAAGCAGAAAAGGCTAAGCAAGCACCTAAAAAGACAGCAATGGCTGCTGCTAAGGCTACCACAAAAGCAGCGCCTAAACAAAAGATCATGAAGCCTGTGAAGGTTTCTGCTCCCTGAGTTTGGTGGAAAACATTAAGTTCACAGATCAAATTTTTTAAAAAAGATCTGACTAACTAAAAAAAAAAGAGAGAGAGAGAGAGAGAGAGAGAGAGAATGAAAAGTCAAGCCACTGGCTAGGAGAAAATATTTGCAAAACACATATCTGATAAAGGGTGTGTATTCAAAATAAAAGAATAACTCTTAAAACACAACAATAAGAAAACAGCACAATTTTAAAATAGGCAAAATATCTAAACACACACTTCACCAAAGAAGATAAACAGATGGCATATAAGCATATGAAGAGATGCTCAACATCATTAGGTATTAGGGAATTGAAAATTAAAATGACAATGTGATACAACTGCACTACACACCTATTAGAATGGTTAAAATCCAAAACACTGACAACACAAAAAGCTCCCAATAATGTGCAGCAATAGGGACTCTCATTCATTGCTGGTGGGGACACAAAATAGTTCAGCCACTCTGCAAAACATCTTGGTAGTTTCTTTTCTGTCTTTAACTCTTCTTCTTTTTTTTACAGTTATGAAATATAAGATATACTAAAAAAGCAATCAACTTCAAAGTTCCTTGTAACAAATAGTCATAAAACAGATTTCAGAGTTTGGTATGGGTTACAGCTCCACAATTTTAGGTTTTTCTTTCTGGCTGCTCCCAGACACTGGAGACAAAGAAATATCAATACAATGATTTCGCAGTCATACTCATTCATTAAATCATATCTTCTCTGTTAATAACTCCTCCTTCTCCTTTGATCCTTCTCCCAATCTTTAGGGGTATTTGGGCTCTGCCCTTTCTTTTTCATGTTGGGAAGGGGTGTCAATAATATAGGACAGGGGGATGGAACTAGTTGATGCCTTTGGGGAGGCTGGCCACTCTGGGTTTCAGGACTTATCTGGCCTACGAACCCATCTGGAGGTTGTAGGCTTCTGGAAAGTTAATCTTAGTATGGGAAACTTTTGTAGACTCTCAGATAAAGCCCTAGGTGTTCTTCAGTGTTAAAAGCAATGATTTTTGTTGGGGTTTGGCAAAGCATGCTAACTAGCAATATCTAGCTAAAGCTCAAGTAAAAGTAACTCCTGAATAGCCTCTCAACTCTATTTAAACTCTCTTAGCCACTGACATCTTATTTTGTTACACTTCTTTCCCCCTTTTTGGTCAGGAAGATGTTGTTGATCCCACAATGCCAGGGCCAGGCTCATCCCTCGGAGTCATGTCTCACGTTGCCAGGGAGACTTGTACCCTTGGATGTCATGTTCCATGCAGGGGGAGGGTGATGATTTTCCTAACTTGTCAGTTTCTTAGAAAACTAGACGTGCACTTACCATATGACCCAGAAACTACCCTGTTGGGTGATTATCCCAGAGAAGAGGAAACTTAGTTTCACCAGAAAACCTATCTGTACTGCATGTTCATAGCAAACTATTACTTGGAATAGTAAAAAACTGGAATCAGTCCAGATGTCCTTCAGCAGGGGGATAAATGAACTGTGGGGTATCATGCCGTGGAATATTACTCAGCAACCAAAGAAACAAGCTATTGATGCATACGAACACCTGGATGGATCTCCAGGCAAGTATGCTGTGTGAAAAAAGCAAATCCCCAAAGGTTATAAACTATATGTGGTTTCCACTTATACAATCTTGAAATGGCAAAATTACAGAAATGGAGCTAGGCAGTAGTCGGGGGTTCGGGACCGGCGTGGTGTGGGAAGGAAAGTGGGCATGGCTGTGAAATGGCACCATGAGGAATCTCCTCCTTGATGGAAATGTTCCGTATCAAGACTGTATCTATGTCGATATCCTAGTTGTGAATTTGTACTGCGGTTTTTCAAGTTGTTGCCACTGGAGAAAACTGGGTGAAAGGTACATGGGAGGTCTCTGTACCATTTCTTAAAACTGCATGCAAATTCACAGTTATATCAAAATAAAAAGTTCACTTAAAAAAAAAATTACTCCATGTGGGTTGGTTTGAAAGCATTATGTACCCCAGAAAGCCATGTTTTAATGCTGAGTCAATCTTTTGCAGGCAGCTGTTTCTTTACAGCTTGATTCAACACTGTAGGTTGGAAAATTTCAATTTGATTATCTCCACAGAGATGGGGCATGCCCATTTGTGGGTGTGACCTTTGATTCAATGAAGATGTGCCTCCACCCATTCCAGGTGGGTCTTGATTTGCTTACTGGGATCCTTTAAATGAGGAAACATTTTGGAGAGAGTCAGAAATGACAAAAGCAACAGAGCCAACAGAGAGGGAGCTGGCAGAAACTTCAGGGCAGAGCTGACACAGATGTGAACATTTGGAAAACAGAGACACTGATGTTAGGAGATGCTTGCAGCCCAGCAGACATCGCCATGAGATGTTAAGCAAGCCAGAACCTGGAGAGAGCCAAGGGAAGCCGAGAGATGAAAGCCAGCCCTGGAGAAGCAAAGTGAGGAACCCCCACAGGAACAGAGGCTGAGAGCAACAGAGCCCAGGAGCAAGGACCAGCAAGGGGCAGTGTGCCTTCCCAGCTGGCAGAGGTGTTTCTGACCCATCGGACTTTCATGAGTGGAGGTGCCCTTTTGTTGGAGCCTTGATTCAGTCCTTTCACTTCCTTAGAACTATAAACTTGTAATGTATTAAATTCCCCTTTGTAAAAGCCATTCCAGTTCTGGTACATCGCATTCTGGCAGCTTGCAAACTAACACACCATGTGAGTAAAGCAGTTTTCTCTAGAAGCCAAAGAGCCCATTTTCTGGACCTCTTTGTTCCCCGGGCAGGGATTTCCAGCAATGGTTTGTGTTGCTGCCCTCCAGTGGTTGTCAGACTGGATTCCCTGCAGCCCTGGGGTTCCAAGTCAGCACTTCAGACTGCCTGCAGGGGCAATGACGCTGAGCTGACATCCTCTTCCACAAATCCATGGCCAGGACTTCAACCAGGAAAAAAATTCCACTTTGATCTGTTAGGATGTCTGTCAGATTTTGTCAAAAGGATTTTTCTGCTAAAAGAAAAGTTTGAATATAACCGAAGTTGAAGACAAATCCTTCATTTTGCCCTTGTCAGAATGAGCTAGTTGTTGTCCCTCCCCTTGCCTTCTCTTTAACTTTTCAAATTTAACTTTAATCCTTGCCCTTTGGGATAGGCCTAGAGACACTGGCGTCTGCTAGCTAGAAAGGATCTCGGCATCACCAGGTCCAACCTTCTGCCTTCAGCCATGGCAGGCTTTTATTATTCTCATTTTACAGGTTAAACAACTAAGGCCTGTAGGCCCAGAGTAAGTCAGGCTTAATTTAGATTTAGAGATATTTTAAGCTCCGTCTAAAGCATTAGCTGTGACCATGGTTTCTCAAAGAATAAAGAGTAGCAAAGATTCTGACCTGGGCCAGAAGCTAATTCTTTTTTTCTTTGGCTTTTACAATGGGGATTTATTAACATGCAATTTACAATTCTTAGGCTATGAAAATGTCCAAATGAAGGCATCAACAGGATGATACCTGCACTCTGAAGAAAGACTGCCAGAGGTATCTGGGACACCTCTGTCACATGGGAAGGCGCATGGCCAACACCTGGTATCCTTCACTCCTGAGTTTCACTGCTTTGAGAGGAGCTAGCTCTTTTTTTTTTTAATTAAATTTAATTATTTAATCGTGAAAAGTGACATATATACAAAAAAAGCAATAAAATTTCAAAGCACACTGCAACAATTAGTTGTAGAACAGATTTCAGAGTTTGGTATGGGTTATAGTTCCACAATTTTAGGTTTTTTCCTTCTACCTGCTCCAAGCACTGGAGATGAAAAGAAATATCAATATAATGATACAGCAGTCATACTTATTTGTTCAATCCTATCTTCTCTGTTAAAACTCCTCCTCGTTTAGCGGTATTTAGGCTTTGCCTTTTCTAACTTTTTCACATTGGAAGGGGCTGTCAATAATATGGGACAGGGAGATAGAACTAATGATGTTCTGGAGAGGTTGGGCCCTCCGGGTTTCAGGACTTATCTGGCCTAGGAACCCATCTGGAGGTTGTAGGTTTCTGGAAAGTAATCATAGTGCATGGAACCTTTGTTGAATCTCAAATAAAGCCCTAGGTGTTCTTTAGGGTTGGCAGGAATGGTTATGGTTGGAGTTTGGCCAACCACGATAAATAGCGATATCTAACTGCAGCTTGCATTAAGAATAGCCTCCAACTCAACACTAGCCCCCTGAACCTTACTCTTCTCATGTACCTAGCACGAATTTTAGCTGCTGCTCTGGCCCAGCTCTTGAGAACCAGATTCCTACTTTTAAATCAACTATTTACAACTGGAGGACTTGCAGACACTCAACTAAAACATGATCTCAAGATTTCTCTCCCCAGACCTGCCTCCTACTTTCCCCATACTGGGTAACGCTTGCCTTCCCAAGTTAAGAAGTAGAGAGCCATCCTTGAATCTCCCTGCCCCCACCCCCCATACCCTGTGTCCCATTAGTCACTGAGCCCTGACAATACTACCTCCCAGCATGGCTGAACCCTACCCATCTTCTCTCAAGAACTTACTTGAAAATATCTAATGGTAACCACTGACATAGTCTACTTAAAAATAATTCACCTTTTTGATTAATATACACACATAAGACATGCTCAAAATATCCAAAGGAGAATACGACCATAATGCATTTTCCCTCCACACCTGTCCCCCAATTTGTATCCCCCTTGGGAGACATTCTGTGAATATATTTATTACTATGTAGCAGAGATCTTAGACATGTCATGTTCTGGAAACATAAATTGTAGTGTACTATAACACAATGTTGATATACCTTTCTTTTTTTCACTTAGAAATGTATCTAAGAAAACTTTTCTATATAGGTGGCGCTGCTTCAATACTTTTAACTGCCACATGGTATTCCTTTACTGGAAAGTATACAATTTAACCAGTCCTATAGTGAAAAATATTTAGGTTCTTTCTAACTTTTTTGCTAAGAAACAATATCTTATCTTGTCTTCTACTTCTACTTCTACCTCTAGTGTCTCCCACAATGACACTAGAAAAATGGTTCTCAAACTCATAAGTTAAAAATCAATGAATAGTAACATTAAATTTTAAATAAAATATTTGTATTTTTCACTCAAGTTCCTTAACACATTCAAAAAATTTAGGAGATAAGGCAAAGACTTTTGAGTAAACTGTTACTATCACAATGCAAAACACCTTGTGAGCTTATTATTTAGTTTATTTCTTTACTAAATAGCTTCTTAAAATATATATATTCTTTCTAACTGGCTAAGGCAATAAATAAGCTGGGTCTTGTGCTGGTTTGAAAGGATGTATGGACCCTAGAAAAGCCATGTTTTAATCAAAATCCCATTTTGTAAAGGCAGAATCATCCTTATTCAATACTGTATGTAATCAGATCATCTCCCTGGAGATGTAAACAAATCAAGACTGGTTGTTGAGCTGGATTAGGTGATGACATGTCTCCACCCATTTGGGTGGGTCTTGATTAGTTTCTGAAGTCCTATAAAAGTGAAAACATTTTGGAGAAAGAGATTCAGAGAGAGCAGAGCAGAACATAGCTGCCAGAAGCAGAGTCCACCTTTGGAGATGAAGAAGGAAAATGTCTCCTGGGGAGCTTCATGAAACAAGAAGCCAGGAGAAGAAGCTAGCAGATGATGCCGTGTTTGCCATGTGCCCTTCCAGATCAGAGAGGAACCCTGACTGTGTTTACCATGTGCCTTCTCACTTGAGAGAGAAACCCTGAACTTCATCGACCTTCTTGAACCAAGGTATCTTTCCCTGGATGCCTTAGATTGGACATTTCTATAGACTTGTTTTAATTGGGACATTTTCTCGGCCTTAGAACTGTAAACTAGCATCTGATTAAATTCCCCTTTTTAAAAGCCACTCCGTTTCTGGTATATTGTATTCTGGCAGCTAACAAACTAGAACAGTGCTCTTAAAAAAAAAAAAAAGTAGCTTCCAGAGTAGCCTCTCAACTATTTGAACTCTCTCAGTCACTGATACTTTATTTGTTACAATTCTTTTCCCCCTTTGGTCAGGGGGAACGTTAAACATGGATTTGAATGGCACACATCAGTCAGAATGCCTGGGTTCAGATTCCACTTGTTAGATGTTGCGGTAATTTTAACACACGACTGCAAACGAAGTGACACATCTTCCACCAAGATGCAGCAGCTATGTCCTCTCCCCGTGAATCGTGGCAGACTTTAAACAGCTCTGTCAAACAAAAAACAAACAAAACACTGTCATGGCAGTGATTGCCTGTAACTTCTGGGGCTAGATCAAAAGACATTGTACAACCTCCACCTGGTTCTTTTGGGACACTTGCTTTGAGGGAAGTCAGCCACCACGTAGGAAATGCAACCACAGTGAGAGTAAGTATTGGAAAGATGATGCATAATGCTCCAGCCACAACTCCGGCTGAGCCAGCGTCAGCTACCAGCCCCTTGATGCACACCACCATTGCCCAGCTTAGCCCAGCCTTGAGAAGGCTGCAAAGCCGGCTGAATCAAGCTGTGTATTAGTTAGGGTTCTCTAGAGAAACAGAATCTACAGGGAACACTTGCAAATACAAAATTTATAAAAGTGTCTCATGTGACCGTGGGAACGCAGGGTCCAAAATCCACAGGGCAGGCTGTGAAGCCAACGATTCCGATGGAGGGTTGGGATGAACTCCACAGGAGAGGCTCACTGGCTGAAGCAGGAAGAGCCTGTCTCTTCTGAATCCTTAAAAGTCTTCCCGTGATTAGATTAAGCATCACTCATTGCAGAAGACACTCCCCTTGGCTTATTACAAATGGAATCAGCTGTGGATGCAGCTGACATGATATGATTTAATTCTATGAAATGTCCTCATCGCAACAGACAGGCCAGCACTTGCCCAACCAAACAAACAGGTACCACCACTTGGCCAAGTTGACCCATGAACCTGACCATGACAAGCTGCAATGGCCTGGGCGACCCCACATGAGAACTGCTAGGCTGGATCATTCCTGAATTCTTGATGCATGAAAGCATGAACAAAATAAAATGGTGGTTTAAACTAAAAATTAAAAACAAAAAAGACAAAGAATAAGGAAAAAAAAAAAAAAGCAGCACATACCACAGCTTCTAATCAGGGTAGTTAAGCTGAGATTTCTCTATGATGGAGTGGAAAGAAGCTGGGCTTGGGAGTCGTGGTAGCCCTGGCTTCAAATCCCAATTCAGCCACTTCCCAGCTGTGAAACCTTGAGCAAGTCATTTTGTCTTTCTGATCCTCATTTTTCTCATCTGAAATGGTGAAATCACGCTCCCTGATCTAGAAGGCTCATTGATGGATGTTTTCGGTTAAAACAGACCCTGTCCTCACAGATAGCCATTTCTTGATTAAATAAGAACTCTTGGAAAGGACCACTTTTGGGTGCTCATAGCAGGTGCACATACTTTCCTCCCTACACCTACATAGTTCTTGGACCCGAGAAGTCATTGAGGGCGGGGGGTGTTCCCATCAGCCCCAGGGATCCCACAACCTCACCACAAGAGTGATAATGCCCAGGGAGGGCTGAGTGTGTGCCAGCCACTTTACACAAATGTCCTCTCAGCAGGTAGGGGCTGCAATCTCCCCATTTTTCGGACATGGAGACTGAGACCCAGCTGTCTAACTGCTGTCCCCAGGGCTGGCATGTCTGCTGAGTTAGCAGGGCCCCTAGCTGGCAGCTGTGGAATGCAGGAAAGCCGGGTGCCGCGTTCACCTGCTGAGTTGGCTGCCTGGGGCAGCCAGCTGTGGCTACAGGACAGTGGGAGTTTGTCTCATGAATCACCACATCCACACACAAGGCAGCGAGGTCACCTCAGGATGGAGGTGAGCTGGGACCTCCCTATGTCCCGGCAGCTCTGTCATACCCTCCAGTTCTGCCTACGCAGAGGGGCAGGAAATGCCCTGAGGCTGTGAGTCCATCGTGTGCCAGGTGCTTCACAGTCCTCGTCTGAAAAATATATAAGCACCCAGCCGCTGCAGGTGGCAAACTCTCCTTTTGCAGAGAGGCACATTAAGGCTCAGAGGGGGAAAGAACCTAAACCTGGGACTAGAAAGGAAAGGGAAGGGAGTGGCTATTTTTTTTGAGCACCTACTCTGTTTCATGCATATCAGCCTTTAAATGTTAGGACGCATCATCTAGTCCGCTGGTTCTCAAACTTGAGCATGCATCAGGACCACCTGGGGGGACTTCTTAACATACAGATTGTGGATTCCACCCCCAGAGTTTATGATTCAGTACAGCCAGGATGGGGCCTAAGAATCTGCATTTCTAATAGGTTTCTAGGTGCTGCTGCTGCACCTGGAAAGGTAGTTCAACTACCTTTTCTCTGCTTACTGGTGGTCCTCAAGCTTCCTCTTACATACCTCCAGGGATGGAGGACTCACTGCCTATGGTGTCAACCTATTTCACTTCTGGATAGTTTTTTGCTTTGAAGATAGGAATTTGAGTGTATGCTTATGTGGAGCTGAAAACTAATTCTATAGGCTCTTCTGCGTGGCCCATTCTCTCTGTCTCCTGATTATGTGACCTTATCAGAAAGGAGCAATTGGAGGGAAGAGTGGACCTGCAGCGAGACACAGGGCCTCCCTCACCCCCACAGCCCTGTCAGTTCTCAATCATCACTGCCCAAGAGAAATACAATGTGAGCCACACGTCCAACTTCAAGTTTTCTACCAGCTACATTAAAAACAGTCAAAAGAAGCAGTTGAAATGAATTCTAATGAAGATTTAATTTTATCCTCCGGCACTTTAATACCAGCTTTGATTGACCCCAATATATCTAAAATATTAATTATTTTAATAGGCAGTCAATATAAAAGGTTATCGATGAGCTAGTTCATAACTCTTTTTTTAAAATACCAAGTCTCTGAAATCCAGTGTGTATTTTACGTACACAGCACATCCAAATTCTGACTAGCTACATTTTAAGGGTTCCATAACCACAGGGGCTACTGGGTTGGACAGTGTAGCTCTAAACTTCTCATGACCCTGCCAGTGCCCATTTCCCCCACCAGGACTCACGGTCACCCATCGCCTGCCCTGGCAGCTTTCCACTGACCCACAGTATGGCAGCCAGGTGTTCCCCAAAATGCAGACTTGATCATGTTCTTTTTGTGGGTTCCCCATCACTCTCAGGATAAAGTCCAGGCCCCTCGGTCTGGCTTCTGAGGCCTGGCCTCTCCTGCTTTCCCTTCCTCCCTCTTCCTGTCTCCAGGGTCCCCACTTAACAGCTGCACTGAATTCTCTGCAGAGCCTCTTGCACTGTCTCTTCTCACCAAGTCTTTGTACCTACGATTCCCTCTGCCTGGAAGGCCCTCCTCCCGCTTCCTTGGTTTAGCCCTTCAGGTCATACATTCATTCAACAAAATTTATTGAGCACCTACTCTATTTCAGGCACTATCTTAGATTCTGGAGCCAGCAAGCACCTAACAAGGAAATGTGCACAACAAGGAAAAACACAGTATGTCAGGTGGAAATAGGTATGGAAAGCAGACAGAGAGGGAAAGGCAGTTCTGGAGTTACTTTTTAAAAATTATTATTTTATTGTGGCGACACATGTCTAGCATAGCATTTCCTATTATAACCATTTTTGTGCACCATTCAGTGGCATTAATCACACTTACCACACTGTGCCACCATCACCACCTTCCACGACCGGAACTCTCCCATCACCCCAAACAGAAACTCTGCACCCATGGAGCAATAACTCCTCATTCCCCCTCCCCTCAGCCTCTGACAACCTCTAATCTACCATCTGTCTCTATGAATCTGCCTATTTTAGATATTTCATATAAGTAGGATCATACAATATCTATCCTTTTATGTCTGGCTTATTTCACTCAACATAATGTCCTCAAGATTCATTCATGTTGTCATGTATCAGAACTTCATTCTTTTTTATGGCTGAATAATATTCCATGGTATGGACATGTATTACATTCTGTTTATCCATTCATCTGTCAATGCACCCTTGGGTGGCTTCCACCTTTTGGCAGTTGTGAATAATTCTGCTAGGAATATTGGTGTATAAATATCAGTTTCCATCCCTGCTTTCAGTTCTTCTGGATCTCTTACGAGTGGTATTGCCAGGGTGTATACCAACTGCATGTTTAACTTTTTGAGGCCACACTGTTCTCGTGGGGGTTGCTGCTTAAAACAGGGTGGTCAGGGAAGGCCACTTGGAGAGGCTGATGTTTGAGGAGAGACCTGAAGGAGTGAGAGAGGAGCTGTCTGGTGGAACAGCTGTTGAGGCAGAGGAAACAGCCAGTGCAAAGGCCCTGAGGAGGCAGCGCACCTAAAGTGTTTGGGGAACATTCAGTGTTGTTGGATCAGAATGAGAGAGGAAGTCCTAGGAATTCAGGTCAGAGAAAGCAACAGGGGAAGCCGATCATTTTGGGTCCTTGCAGGCCATTGTAGGAACTTGGGTTTTACTCTGAGTAAGGCGGTAACCACAGCAGCATGCTGGACAAAGGAGGAAAGCCAGCTGACTTGGGTTTAAACAGGATCTTCTGAAAGCCATGATGAGAACAAACGGTAGGGGGCGAGGGCAGGAGCCAGGAAACCAGTGATGATGGTGGCTGGAACAGGGTGGTAGCTGCAGAGGTAGGGAGCAGGAAGATACTGAGAGGGACCAACAGGATTTTCCAGACGGTTCAGATATGAGTATGACAGAAGAATCAAGGATGACTGTGAGATTTTTTGGCCTGAGTTTAGAGTCTGGATGACTCCTCTTCCAGGAAGCCCTCCTGGGAACTCACAGCTCCCTGGGTCTTGCTCACCCATAGGGCTTGTCACCTCCTGTCTCCCCTGCAGCTTGATGCTCCCTAGGGCAGTGGCATGTCTTGTTTACCGTGCTGCTCCCACATGAGTAATTGAGAGACAGCGGCAGGCTGAGCTGGGGTTAATGTCACAGCCTCGGCTAGTTGAGGTCACTCTTTGCCCCTCTCTGGGCCTGTGTTTTTCCATCTGCACAAGGCAAGTGGATGCTCTCAGAAGTGCCTCTAGCTTAAGCCCAGCTTCCTTCCTCCTGGGGAGAGGGCGCTGCCAGTCCTGTATTCCAGGAGGCAGCAGGCTCCCACAGCCACGCAGCTTAGAGCCTGGGGCCTCCTGTCCCACTCCCTAAACAACCCAGCTCCTCCTGGGCTCATCCGCAGCTGTGTCTTCCCTGCTGGGGGCCCCAGGACAGGTGGGGCCACATGGTTGTGGTCTGAATCAGTCTCAGCCCATGAGCGGGTGTGTGTATGGTGTAGAGGGGACAGCCGCAACAGGGCCTCCTCCCTTCCCAGGGCTGGGCACAGCCAAAGGTGACACAAACGTCCCCCGGCCCCCACTTCCACTGCCCCCTGGATCAGAAGACAGGGCTGTGGCCTTGGAGCGGGGTCCGGGGTGTAGTCGCCCCCACCTGCCTCTCTTGGGGCGTCAGGGGGAAGAGGCAAGTCAGACAGGAAGGTCTGGGGGCCGATAGCACAGGCGGAAAGGGATACCACTAGGGTGAGTGAGTGGGGCCCAGGGGTAGTGTCAAGGCCCCCCGGCCTCGCCCCGCCCCCACCGCCCCTGGGCCCCGTTGGCCCCGCCCCTGGTCCCGCCCCCGCCGGCCCAGGGGCGTGGCCCGCGCACCTCCCTCGGCCCCGCCGGGCGCGGGGCAGTCAGCGCTCAGCTCGCCGCGCTCCCCAGACGGCTCGCAGGACTGCAGGTACAGACACAAGGTGGGGCGAGGGGCGGCGGCGGGGACAGCTCCCAGGGGATCCGGGAGAGCAGGGTTTGGCAGCAGGCTTGACGCGTTGCGCTTCCTCGTAGGACCTGGGTTTAAATCGCCGCTCTGTGTCTCCATCTCTGGAAAAAAGCAGGGCAGGATGACAAATAGTCACCTCCCGGGGGTTCTGAGTTCTCGGCCAGCCGGTGACGGGCCGTCGTGGGTGACCAGCTCTCGACTCTGTCACTAATTTGCTTTCGGACTTTCAGAAAACTCCTTGACTTCTCTGAGCCTCAGTGTCCCCCTTTGTGAAATGAAGGGTGCCACTGGGTCTCTGAAGACTTCTCCCACACTGCCTTTGGGGAACGGGGGTGCTCTTCCCCCGCTCCCCCCGCATATTTTAGCCTCTGTGCTTCGATCAGGCCACCGGCCTCTCGTCCCTTCTAAAGGGACTGCCTGCCTGCCAGGTCTGGTGCACGCGGGGAACGGAGCACGTGTGGAGAGATCAGCTCTCTCCTCGGCCTGGGCCCAGAGGCACCTCTGGGGAGAAGAGTGCTGAACACAACAAGCAGGGACCCTGCTGCCTGTCAGAGGCTCACACAGGGGGTGTGGCCGGGGAGGAGGGCTGGCTCAGCAGTTTCCCGGAGCCCCCAGAGCCCCCAACCTTCCCGGTTCCTGCACCAGACCTCATCCGGGGACACTCACCCAGCCTTTCTTTGGCTCATCTGGGGCCCTCTTGCCAGAGGTGCTTCCAGGCTTTAAAGCCAATCTATTCTCCTTTCAAGGGGGAGGAGAAGGAATACTCTCTTTTGCTTATTATTGTATCTATTTTATTTAGAAACTGACCAAAAAGTTCAGGGCCTTAACCAGGGAATCAAGAACATGGGTGTTTGGGGGAGTTGTGGTGAAGCATGGAGCATTCCATTTGGGGTCTAAACCCAACAGATCTATAATTAATGAGACCCTCTTCTGGCTCTGAAATTCCTAGTCAATCCAGCTCCTTAAGGACACTGGGTTACCTATGCTTTGAAATCCTCTCAAAGCCACCGACTTAAAGCAGTATTTCCTACACACCAGCTTGGCATTGTCCAACTCACCAGTTTAAGTTCCATTTCAGAACCACCCTGTGTGCTAAGGGACGTGCCCATTCTTCTTGTTTAAAGAACAGCTTTATTGAGATAAAATTCACACGCCATTAAAGTCACCCTTTCAAAGTGTACAATTCAGTGATTTTTAGCAGACTCACAGTGGTTCAACATTCATCAAATCTAATTTTAGAACATTTTCATCATTCCCAAAAGAAATCCTGTACCCATTAGCAGTAACTCACTACGCTTCCCTCTCCCCAGCCTTAGGCAGCCACTAATCTCTTTTCTGTTGCTATGGATTTGCCTATTCTGGACATTTCATATACATGGAATCCTACAACTGTGGTCTTTTGTTTCTGGCTTCCTTCACTTAGCATAATGTTTGCAAAGTTCATCCATGTGGTATCATGTATCAGAACCACATTCCTTTTTTACGACTGAATAATATTCCACTGTATAGATGGATATACTACATTGTATTTACCCGTTCATCAGTGATTGACATCTGGGTTGTTTCCACTTTTTGTCTGTTGTGAATAATGTTGCTGTGAATATCCGTGTACAAGTTTTTGTGGGGGTGTATGTTTTCAGTCCCTTGGAGTGTATGTATCTAGGAGTGGAACTGATGAGTCACATGCTGATTTGGTGTTTAACATTTTGAGGAACTGCCAAACTGTCTTGCACAGCAGCTGTGCTATTTTGCATTCCCACCAATAATGTATGAGAGTTCTGATTTCTCCACAGTCTTGTCAACACTTGTTATTGTCTGTAATTCTTATTTTTAGCCATCCTAGTAGGTGTGAAGAAGTGGTGTCTCATTGTGGTTTTGATTTGGATTCCCTAATGGCTAATGGTGTTGAGCTCTTTCCCTGTGCTATTAACCATTTGTGTATCTTCTTTAGATAAATGTTATCCACATTCTTTGACCATTTTTAAATTGGTTTATTTGTCTTGTTATTGTTGAATTGTAGGCATGCCCGTCTTATGAGTGAGGATTCTCAGGCTTGCACCAGACTGCTAATTTCCTGGGTTTTGTTGTTGGCAATTGTGTGTGTGAGAGAGAGAGACAGAAAGAGAGAGAGAGAGCAGAGAGACAAAAAGAGAAGATACTGGCTCTGGCTGTGTTTAAACAGAAGTCCACCTGGAGAATCAGAACCGGGGAACCCTTTACGACTTTTTTTCCTATTAATCTTCAAACTTACCCTTGGGGCCTCAAAAAAAAGTTTTATTGGGGGCACACCTGCCCCTAGGTTTTCTTTCTTCCTAAATCTGAAACAAATTCTGCTCAGACCCCAAAACCCAAACAAGGAATAGCATCCTCTAGTGTTTAGGACTACGCATCTAGAACAGCAGTCACCAAACTTTCTTCATTGCACACTATTATCAGGGACAATGTTTTAGATACTTTCCATTGTATGCATATTGATAGATTGATCAGTTGTACAGAGGCACTGTAATCACTAGCCAATGTCTCAAGGCTCAATATACACACACAGGCATACCTCGGAAATACTGCGGCTTCGGTTCCAGGCCACTACAATAAAGCAAATATTGCAATAAAATGAATCACATGATTTTGTTTTGTTTTCCAGTGCATATGAAAGTTATGCTTACATTACTGTAGTCTATTAAGTGTGCAATAGCATTATGTCTACAAAAACAATGTGCAATGGTTAAACTAACTAAGTCAGCTTAACTAAGATATCCGTTTTTGGTGGTTCTAAGTATATTGTTTTTTTTTTAACTTTTTAAATAAAAAAATTTTTTAATGTGCATACCTTAATTAAAATGTGACACAAAGACACTAAATGAGCACATACATCTGGGAAAAAAATGTACCAATAGAATTACTCCACATGGGGTTGCCTCAAACCTTCAATTTGTAAAAAATGCAGTATCTGTGAAACGCAATAAAACATGGTATGCCTGTAGGGTAAATTTCATCACCCATTTCAAATTATTTTCTTCTTAGTTCAGTAACCAATTGTGTGTGTGTGTGTGTGTGTGTGTGTGTGTGTGAGGTATCTAATTCGAACGTGTGTTCTTTTTTAAACTCAGTAAGTGGCTGATGCAGAACTTGAACTGGGAGCAGGAGGCCAGCCTGTCCCACAGTCTTCCCGTCACTAGCTTGTACTTTCACAATTAGTGTCATTTCCATCCACGGTTTCTGGGAAGCCGCCTGTCCACTCTGTGGGGCCTGATGCACTAGCAGCTGCATCGCTTGATCATCAAATCCACACCACTGCGCTCCAGGATGCTGCAATATATGGCCACATGCTGAGCATGTAAAAACGAGACAGGCGAGCACAGTTGATGTGCCTACATTGTGGGGCTCTCCACTGCCTCTGGGGATCCCCTCCCGTAGTGGGCATGCCATGCCATGTCTGAAATAGGGGGTAAGGATGCACGTCAGGGGTGAACTATATACGAACTGTATTTAATTAAAAATTAAGTAGCTAGAGATGAATTGCTATTTTCCTCCTGCATTTTGGAGACTATTGCTTGAGAGATGAATAGAATCTGAGCTAAGGACATCTCAGCTGACCCTGCCACCCCTCTGCTTGCCTGCTTTTCATGACCAGGTGCTCATGACTACACCAAAGCAGCCTGGTCCACATTTGGATGGCCCTCATTTTTAGAAAATTCTTTTACATATTGAGCTGGCATCTGCCCAGAGGCCTTCAATGTCCTGACTCCTCTGGGCTCACACCTCCATTTGGTCCCCTGTCCTGGAGTGGCCTTGCCTTGCAGAGACTTGGGGACAATGACCAAGCCTACAGAGTAGGCCCAGGATGGAGGAGGGGGGTAAGAGGAGCAGGGTCACCTTCCTCACTGTAGACTCTGTGCTTCTGTTAATATGACCTAAGGCTGTGTTAGCTTTGCTGTGCAACTCTATGACCCTGTTGGCTCATACTGCACTTGAATAAACCCTGGTTGTGCAGCTACTGCATTGGAGACACCAAGCTAGATGCTCGTGCTAACATTTGTGCTAACATTTACATACCTTGCAGATTGTCTTTTAAAAATAATCCGAGATCTATCTGTATGAAAGGCCTCCAAGCTGGGCTCCCCCATCCTCTTTCTTCACTGTTTTTATTTTGGAACTTGGGCATACAGTTGATTTTGGACCTTCTCATCTTCTTGTTTCAGCCAGGTGCCATGCTGCATCCCCAGGGCTCCCCACCACCTCCCAACCCCAACCCCCAGGCCCTGACAGCATCCTCAGGTGTTCTGTGGCCACAGGTTCACCCCAGATCTGTGGCAGGTCCATCTGGTTTGTGGTTAGCTGGCTGGGCAGTGTGGGCTGTCATGACACCATTAAGCTGCCTGGACTGATTTGGAACAACATATGGGAGGAGGTGGAAACTGTGGCATCTTCCTTCTCTCCCTTCTGTGTGGTTCCTTTTAGGTGAGCTTATGAGCTGAGCTCATAGCCAGACTCCTTGCTGTGTGGCCTTAGGTGAGTCCCTTTCCCTTTCTGGGCCTCAGTTTTGTTCTGAGGGTCCTTCTGGTTGCATCATTGTGGAATTCTAGCTTGGGGAGGGGGAAGCCCTCCAAATCTGGAGATTTTGTGGGGTAGGAGGGCTTGGAGCAGGAGAGGGGAGGATGATGGGGGAAAAGGGATGTGGGCAAGTAGAGGAAGTTCTTATAACAGAAACAGGGAGATGCTAAAGAATCTTGGCAGACCTGACATTATTTCTTTACGCTCTTATGCTCTGCATTTTGTGGTTTCTTTTTCCTTAAAAAGAAACCAAGAGCTAGATTATAGCAAGGAGCAAGAAAGATATGATTCCGCCCCCTTGGAACTCAGAATCTAGCTCCTTTATATATATATATATATATATATATATATATATATATTTTTAGTTTTCCCTGTATCAGGTAATGGTTATAATTAAAATGATATGCTATTGAGAAGCCACTACTTTTTTAAAAATTTTGTACCAAATAAGCATTTTTTGCTTTTGTCTTACACATAAGTTAAAGTTTTAAAATATGAATTACTATTTTCAACACCCTGTAATATTGACATTCCTTTGTTGTTCCTCATGCAAAAACATTTTTTAATTTGTACTTTTAGTCACTATCATTGTCCGCTCTAGGCATTCCTAGATTATACCAGCTCAGTCTTTATCGTCTATCTTTCTTTCTGATTTCATTTATGCCCCCAGCCCTCCTCCCTCTATCATTCTCACATTCAGCTTCATTCAGTGTTCTAACATTATTGTATTACAGTTAGGCAGTATTGTGCTGTCCATTTCTGAATTTTTACATTCAGCCCCGTGCACAATCTGTATCCCTTCAGCTCCAATTACCCAAACTCTACCCTATTTCTATCTCCTGATGGTCTCTGCTCTTAGCTGAATTTCTCCAAGGTCATTCACTAATGTCAGTTCACATCAGTGAGACCATACAGTATTTGTCCTTTTGTTTCTGGCTAATCTCACTCAGCATAATGTCCTTAAGTTCCATCCACGTTGTTACATACTTCATAACTTTATTCTGTCTTACAGCTGCATAATATTCCATCGTATGTATATACCACAGCTTGTTTAGCCACTCATCTGTTGATGGACATTTGGGCAGTTTCCATCTCTTGGCAATTGTAAACAATGCTGCTATAAACATTGGCGTGCAAATGTCTGTTTGTGTCCTTGCCCTCATGTCCTCTGAGTAGATACCTAGCAATGGTATTGCCGGGTCATATGGCAATTCTATACTTTCTAGCTCCTTTTTAATCTAACTAATCCTCACAACAATCCTGCAAGATAGTGACACGATCCCCATTTTACAGATGGGAACACTGAGGCTCAGAGAGGTAGAGTTATTTGTCCATGGTCACAGAGATAGGAAGTGAAATGGTAAAACATGCCATGAACCTAGCTCTGTCAGACCTCATGGTCTGAGTGGCTTTAATCACTCAATATACCTCTCGGTATAGTGTCCTGGCTAATAGCATCCTAGTATTAAAATGAACTTTTTTACCCATAACCCCATTTGAGTCCCCAAACCATTAGTGAGTGATATTGTGACAGTTCTGTGGACAAGAAAGAGGACCTAAAGGAGGGAAGTGATTTGCCCAAGGGCCCAGAGTGGGTTAATGGCAGAACCAGGCCATGGTCCTGTCCCAGGTCTTGCGACCGTTGGCTGTCACCTTCCTCTCCCAGGCTTTCCAAGCCTGTGCCCTGAAGTGGGCTCTCATGGTGCTGAGAGAATACACTGTCCAATCTTCAGAATCCCGGGTGTGATGAAAAGACTATCTCTGTTCCATGCCCCTGGGTTCCCAGACTCTGTTTCGGATTCATCTTCTCCCCTAACTGTCCTGATCGAGGCAGTGGCAATGAGAAAGGGGACAATGCAAGTCCCTGGGCCTGGACCGAACCAGATGGTATCCCCCAAAGCTTTGTGTAGAAAGACATTGAATGGCGATCTGGGTAAAAAAGGGTGTGCCCTTGCAGAGTTTGGGGCAGGATTACACTAAAGAAAGTGAAACCCCTTTCCCTCCTGCAGGCCTTCTCAGAGCCTTTAATATGCTGCTGCATCTTAGGAAGCTTCAAGAGGGAGCAGGCTATGGAAGACAGTCTTGCCCACACTTATTTGAATGCAAAATCCTCTTTTTCTTGGAGTATTTCAAGGGTCTACTCTTGTTCCCTGCAAGATACTGTATGCACATGTTGTTCTGGACCATCTTGCAGGTCACATCAAGCTGAGTTACAAAGTTCTTTATTGATTGAGTGGATGATCCTTGGAGACTTTAACTGGAGGGGAGCTTTAGCATCTGAGAATGTCTGAGCTAGAAGAGCCTCTTAGCATGCAAGCCAACCAATCATACAGATAGAAAATACTGGGGCTCTGGGCAATCTAGCAATGTTTGGAGGACGGGAGGTGGTGGAGGCCATTCGGGAGACTATTATAACATTCAACTAGGAGGCTCTGGTGGTCTGAGTGGACCACACTCTGCTAAGCATGTGGAGTTCTTGTTAACAGTAGAGATTTCCCTGAGTCACAACCTAACCCTAATCGTGGTCCTAACACCAGACACCTCTGAATAATAAAAATCTTCAAAGGAGAGAGTTTTGGGGATTTACACTAACAGTACTCCCAGGAAAATCTGATCATTAGCTAAATTTGGGAGACACTGGGCATGGGAAAGGGGATGGGGACACGATATTTATCAAGTGCCAATATTCTAGTTTGTGATAGGCACTGTATTGTTGAATCCTCACAACATTCTGAGATACAGCTATTAATAACCTATTTTATATGTGGGAAAACTAAGGCTGAGGAGCCAGGTAGTTAAGGGGTGGGTACAGGAAGCTTAGTTCTGGGCAGCTCCAAAGCCTTCGCTCCCCTTATGGGGCCTCTTGGGAGGGAGGCCGGGGAGCAGAGAAACGACTCCCTGTGGAAGGCTTGGGCTTTGGTTGGTTGGAGAGGAAGGCACTGGAGTCCTCTTCCTGACTTTGGAGCTTGGGCTTGTCCTGCAGCGTGGCAGACTCGGTGAGGGAAACTCATCCAGCATCTGCAGGGTCAAGGGGGCGAGGCATTGAGGTTAGAGCTTGTGGCCCCCCAAAGGTGTCCATGCCCTAATCCCCAGAACCTGGGACTGTGGTACAATATATGGCAAAGGGGAATGAAGGCAGCCAGTGCAATTAAGGTTGCTAATCAGCTGACTTTAACAAAGGCAGGTTACCCTGGATGACCTGGGTGAGCCAGTGGCATCACGGGTGTCCCTAAAAGTGGAAGAGGGAGGAGGCGAGAGTTAGAGATCAGAGCTATGCAGTGTGAGAAGGACCTGACCTAACATCGCTGGCTTTGACAAGGGAAAGGGGCCACAAACCAAGGAATGTGGGCGGCCAATAGAAGCAGCAAAGGCAAGGAGCCAGGTTCTCCCCTAAAGAGCCTCCAGAAAGGAACCCAGCCCTGGGGACATCTTGATTTTAGCCCAGTGAGACCTGCTTTAGACTTCTGACCGATAGAACTGTGAGATGTTAAATATATGTTGTTCTGAGCCATAAAGTTTGTGGTAATTTGTTACATTAGAAAACAAATACAGAACTGAACCAGGTCTAAAATGGTCTCTGCCCTCAGCAAGAATACAGGGTGAGAGTTGCTGGGGGTGGGAGGGAAAGTGGGGGAGTGGGGGGCTTTCCCTAGGAGGTCCCTGACCCAACCTAGAGTTCAGTTGGGGGGGCACACCACCTATGGAGGCACAGGGACCCCAAATCTTACCTTGGGGGCTAAAGAGAAATCTTCCTGCCCCGGGACTCTGCTCTGCCTTGCCCGGAATCTCAGAGCCCTCGCCTGTGCACTTGTCTCAACTAAAGTGCTTTGCTGGCAAGTCACAGAAACCATCTCAGACCAGCAAAAAAAAAAAGAACTTTAGTGAAAGGATATGTGGGTCTCCCAGAACAGAGGGAATTGCCAAGGACCCAGAGTTCAGAGTAGATGGTGGCCAGGGAGCAGAAGCAAAAGGACAGGTGTCAGGGCAAATCAGGTCCAGTATTTTAGGATTTGGGTCACTCCTGTCTCAAGTCAGGTGGATTTCCTGAAGGCAAAATCAGGTACAATCAATCACCCGAGAAAGAGGGCTCAGATGCCACGGGGGCAAAACAGCAAGCGCCCGTTCTGTCCCCTTCCCACCCCATTTCTCAACCTGGGTTTCATTAGCTCACCCTGAGTTTGGGGTCCTCACAACCCACCTGTGGGATAAGTTGGCCATCGTTTACTTGGCATTCAAGATCGAGGGTGAGCTTTCCCCCAGCCCCACGGGGCTCCTCGGCCTTCACTGCCCAATGCCACCCCCCTCCTCCAATAAATGCTTCATCCCTCTCAGCCTGTTGCCACCTGCTGAAATCCAACTCAGGCTGAGTCGTCTCCGCCACCCCCTCCAAGGTGGGATGCTTAGGAAAGCTAAGCAGCTCTTGGATCAAAAGACAGGGTTCTCGAGGCAGCTTTGCTCCTGGGTTGCTCCAGGACCCCATGCAAGTTATTTCCGGGCCTCATTTCCCCATTTGTAAAATAGGGCAATAATTCCCCCTCTGCCTCTTTCCAGATTGATGCGAGGATCAGGTGAGCTGGGAGGGGAAAGGGCACCCTAATATTCCTCTCACATGCAGCTCAGGCCCTTGCCAGGCAGTAGCCAGGAAATCTGGGCCGAACTGAAGAGGAAATCCAGTTGAGCAAGCCCCGTGGGTGCAGAGGCCCTGGCACCGTGGGTGATTCAGCAGGGCTGGGTGCTTTTTTTTTTTTTTTTTTCCCAAGAAAAGCAGCTGAAAGTCAGACGTTCCATTTCCTTGTGGGATCAGCGTTAGATATGGGAACCACCTGACGGGTTGGGGTGGGTGCAGGGGCCTCTCAGCTGGGGAGTGGCCTGGGAACAGGGGCATTTATTGGGCAGGGACTGGATTCGGGTCCATCTATAAAGTGGACAAGTTCCCTTGCATACCTGGACCTCAGTTTCTTCCTGTGAGGATTCAGTGAGACCGTAGGTAACGAGCCACGTGTGCTCTCTTGCTGTCCCCTGCTTGATTGCTTCTTTCTTCACTTCTCTCGTCTCAGTTCCCCACGGCCCACCTGGGCTCAAAGGAAGTCACATGCTGTGAGCTTGAGATTTTAGGAGCCCTTCCCCCAAACCCAGTAAAGTGTTGCCAGCACCCGAATGTTCCACCATTGTTACTCTGTCCCTTTGTGTTAAGCTTTGTCCTGTGGGCTGAGTCTTCATTTTTTCTATTCTTTAAGTGTGATTTTTAAAAATTCTGTTTTATTCTAATATCCTCTCTCATAGCAGCACTGCAGATGGAGGAGGGATGGGGCATGGACATTAAAAGGTGAAACAGGGCTACCTTGGGTTCTACCTCTGGGATAGCGCCATCTCCCCCCAGCTGATGGAAGTTTCTTGGCTAGGAGAACACTTACTTAGAACCCCACTGGTGGCTAAATATAAGCCAAGTCAGCATCATTTGCATAACACTCTGATGACTGTTTGTGGCCTCTTTCCTTGTGCTAATGACAGGGGTCTGGGAAGGGAAGAGGCTCTCATCATAGACCGGGCAACTCCCCCTGCTCAACCACTTGCTAGCTGTGTGGCCTCAGATAAGTTTCTTAGCTTCTCTGTGCCTCAGTAGTCTTACCTATAAAATGGGCACAAGCCCTAGTGCCTGACCCCTCAAAGGGTTGTCGTGTGAATACCTGAGTTACCACATGTAAAGTGCTTAGAACAGTACCTGGTAGGTGGTAAGCACTCATAACTGTTTACTAGTGTTATTGTTACACTTATTATCATTTTTGTTTTGTGCCAGGCCCTGTGCAGGGTTCAGATGACACAGAGATGATTCAGCCTTAGTCTCTTCCCTTGCTGAGCTCAGGGTCCAGCACAGGAGACAAACCTTGGGTACATCAGATTCTCTGCTGCATCCTGAGAGGAGAGATCTGAAGGTTAATAGAAATGGTGACCCTGGGCTGGTGCAACAAGGTGTCCCACCTTGAGGAAGAAGAGTATGGGGCAAGGCAGAGTTGACTGAAGCACAAAAAAGCAATATGCCAGGGTGGGCCACGATGGCTCAGTAGGCAGAGTTCTCACCTGCCATGCCCGAGACCCGAGTTTGAGACCCAGTGCATGCCCATGCAAAAAAAAAAAAAACAATGTGCCAGGGGACAGGGTGTCGTTGCCCTTTGGGCCTCCCCCAAATCCCATTCCTCTCTAGAGCAACTTCCTACCAACTGTTTCCCATGTTAGCCATGACCCCTGCCCCCATCTCTGAGCTTTGCACATGCTGTTCCCTCTGATCCTTCCAAACTCAATCCTAGCATCCCTTCCATCAGAAACTTTCCCTGACTGACCTTGGTATGGGTCCCTCCCACAGCCCCCTGGTCCACCTTGAATCCTTGAGGACAAGACTGTGAATTATTCACCATGGTATCCCCAGTGCTAGGGCAAGTAAGCACTCAATTAGTATTGAGGAGAGGGAAGCTGTGTCAGTCAGAATTGTGTTTGGCTGTAAAGGCCCAAAATCCTGACTATAGATAAATAAAATGGGGTTCATTTTTCTCAATTAAAAAAGAAAGCAGGCAGCTGCTGGCAATGGCTCAGCAGCTCAACAAAAAAGCATTTGCTTTTTTTTTTTTTTCTTCTTCCTCATGGTCACAAAATGGCCACTGTTGCTCTTGCCATCACATCTGTGTTTGAGGCAGGAAGAAGAGGCAAAACACAACATTGGCGCCATTTGCCTCTTTTATTAGGAGAAGTAAAACCCTCCCTTTCCAGGCTCCAGCAGACTTCTGGTCACTTCTCATTGTATGAAACTGGGTTACATAGCTACCCATAATTATTATGCACAGGAAACTGGGAGAATAAGTATCTAATGTGTGGCTGGAAGAACAAAATTCTAGTTTTGTTAGTAAGAAAGAAGGCGGGGGAGGAGATAAAAGAGGCTTCATGAAGGAGGTGGTGTTTGAACTGTGCCTGGAAGGACTGATACAATTTCGATAATAGGAAATAATGGCCGGGGTGGAAATGCTGTGTGCAACCGGGGGGTGGGGGTGGGGGGGCTGCTGAGAAGCAAGATTGGCTAGAGCAGGAAAGAGATAGGATAAGAGAAAGGTCACCACTTGGTGAACTTTTGATGTATTTGCACCAGTTGGCAGCTCTCTTTCTCTCATACGACTGTAGATGTCTGTCTCTACTCTACCTGAAATTCCACCATTAGAGACGATTTCAGCCAATGTATATGGGGCGCCTGCTTTATACCAAGAGTCCTTTCAAAATGTAACTATTCCCTGGAAGCCTAGGTTTATCCATCATTCATACTGTGATAGCAATTCATTTAATTGGCTGGTAATTTCCTAATGCTTAGCTGAATTCTACCCCAAGAAATGAGAATTTTTATCTTAGTAAAGGGTAATAGAGCCTGGGACCCAGGAGATGGGGGGTGGACCGCTATGGGCTGGACACGGAATGTTTGAAGTTTTTAGGGAGATTTAAAGAAGAGGAAACCATCCTCTGAGCCTCCACTAAGGGCAGGTTTTCTGTCCATCTTTCTGTCTGAGAAACTGCCATCCCTAGTTCACCAATGAGGGAACTAGAGCTTAGAGAAAGGAATCAATCTGTCCAAGGTCATTTGCACGTTGGTCACAGAAGTAGAACTAAAACCTGTTTAGCCTGGAACCCAGAAGCCCATTCTCTTTCCACTGTACCAAATACTGTCCTTTTTAGCCCAGAGATTCCCCCACCTGCCTCCCCCAACTGGAATAATAATAACCCATCTCAGCTAGTATTTATCCAACACCTGCTCTATACCAACCACCATCCTAAATGCTTTCTGTGTGTTCATTCACGCCATTTTCGCACACTATGAGATAAGTGCAATTAGTGTGCCCATTTTACAGATGAGGAAGCTGAGGCCCGCAAAAAGCTACATCATCTGCCCAAACCGTCAGAGCTAGAAGTTACAGAGACATGATTTAGACCCAGGAGTCTGACTCGGAGTCTTTCTGAGCCTTGAAATGGATTAAGAGAGAATCCTCTAGATATGGAGAAATTCGAACCCTTGTGAACTGCCTGTGGGAATGTAAAGTGGCACAACCACTATGGGAAGCAGTTCGGTGTTTCCTTGAAGAGTTAAACATAGAATTGCCATATGACCTGGAAATTCCACTTCTAGGTATATTCCCCAAATGAGCTGAAAGCAGGGACTCGAACAGCTACTTGTTTGCCAATGTTCATAGCAGTTATATACACAATAGCTAAAAGGTGGAAACAGCCCAAATGTCCATCGCAGGTGAATGGAGTAAAACAAAATGTGAGATATCCATACAATAGAATATTCTCAGCCTTATATAAAATGGGGAATAATAAAATAATAAAACTTATTTTGCAGGGTTATTATAAGGATCCATTGAGACATTCTTTGTATACATAGCCCTTTGTAAAACTGCTAAGCGCTATACTGATGGAGACAGTATAACATTTTTAAGCAATGAGAAATTATTGGTTATTTTATTATAACAAACGCAATACTGTTAAAAATTTAGGTGATGCAAAGTAAAAATTAGAAAATAAAAGCACTCATATTCCTACCACCCAGAAATAGTCGCTCTTTATATTTTCATATAGTTCCAGCAGTTATCAACTCATGGTTACCTTTGTTTTATCTGGACCCTCATCTACTTCCCCCAAGCCCCCAAAGAGATTATTTTAGAGAAAATCTCAGACATCATATAATTTAACCATAAATATATCAGAATTTTTAATCTCTAAAATTTAAGGATAGTTCTAATAAACATAACCTCGGTATAAACATAGCACCTTAAAAAATAAATAAGTTCTTAGTGTCAAATAGATGATTGATAAATTATTTTTCTTGTTCCTGTGAATAGTGGATGTTTATCTTTTTATTTATTTGCCAAGCTCTTTATATATTAAGGATATTAACTAAGGCGATATCATGTGTTGTTATTCCTCCAGGGAAGACCATGGAGACTTCAGAATTCTCCTCCCAGACTGAAGACCACAGTCGAGTCCACGGAGAAATAAAAGATGAAGACTGTATGTATACCTCCTCTGACCCTCTGGGCCTGGGAGATGGAGTCCAGAAGTAGGTGGGACAGGAAAAGATCCTGGTCAGCTCAGGTGGCACAATGGCTCAAGTCAGTGGAAGCAGCCAGGGGAGTAGTGCTCTTACACACATGCACACATGCATATGTGCTTGATCCAGGCTGTTTCCCAGAACTTTTTAGTTGCAGGGACCCTCAGTTGCTCCCCATACTTCAGGGAGGCTCTGGAGACTTGGGCCAGCAGGAAGGTAAGTTCCCAGACAGTCCCCCAAAAGGTGAGAAGGGTCCTGTCTGGCCCCAGAAAAGGGGGATGGCAAGGTTTAGGACTTGATAAAATCCCATTTGCCCTATAACTTTCAGAGAGCCTTCAGTTGACGGCTACTCTACAGAGTCTCGTAATCTCTGGCAAGGGCATGGGGCTTAGAAGCTGCTTTCTGGAGTTCACATTCAGAGGGCTCCAAGGTCCTCCAAGAGTTTGGGCCACCTGTACTTTCCAGTGGCCCTGGGTGTTTGCGAAAAGAACCCCAGAGGATCTGGTCACTCCTGGCTCTCGAAGTCCCAGCAGACCCCCGGGGAGAGGGCAGTGCCCTCTGGGGCAGGAGGGGTGGAAAGCACTCACCCCTTTGCCTCTGTGTGCCTCCCAGACCGACAGATGGATTTCCACGAGCAAGATGGAAAGACTGGATTCTCTTCCTCAAAACAATATGAGCGAGACAAGTCCTCTTCCTCCTCCTCTTCCTCCTCCTCCTCTTCTTCCTCTTCCTCTTCCTCCTCCTCAGGTATAGGAAACTTTGTATGTATGTGTATATGTGTATCTCAATATTATCTGAGAAAAATGGTTACATGGAAAAACAATTTCCTACCTTGTTGTTATTTTTCATGCATTCCCTTCTAGAGTCTATCTGTACACGTAACTTGTACAGTTAGAATCTGATCCTATAGACAATTTTGTCCTCTGTTTAAAAATGTGTGCTGTCTTGTAAGCATTTTCCCATGTTACTCTGTAATGTCTTTGCAGCTATTTTTGATGCTTGACAAATAAGCCCCTTAAGTGGCTGCATCTCATGCAAACTAACCTTTAGACTTATTAGGGGCCTTTGAGCGCTGTTGTCACTTCATAGGTTCGACCAAGCAGACTGCCTTAGTTCAAATCCTGTCTTTGCCACCAACGAGCTGTGTGTCCTTGGATAAGTAGCTTAACCTTTCTGTGCCTCAGTGTCCTCATGGGATGATCACAATAGTTATTAGCTCATAGGAAAATTGTGAGGATTACTTTTTTTATAACGTAAACTCTTAGAAGAGTACCACGGACACAGTAAAAGCTCTAAAAATGACTATTATTAAGATTTCCCCCACTTTTTAGTTCTTAAGCACATCCTTGTGCAAAAGCTTTTACCTTTTGAATTTTTAGTACACATCACATTCTTTGTATAAATTCCCCACAAGTACGTTAGTGCGTTTAGAGGAATGAGTATCTCTAACAAAGTGTTTAAAAAAATTATTATTACAGAAGTTGTGGATTTTCAGACTCTGCCATCTTCCCACAATTGCTCTATCTAATCAGGTCTGGATTACAAATTACCACATTTTTCTCCCCCAAAAGCAGATTGTTCCTTCATTTTTATTCTTTTAATTCTAAATGTGAGGCTGAATTTAAAGTGTCACCATCAACATCATCACCACCATAGCTAGCATTTTATTGAGCACTTACTATGCCAGGAACTTCACAAGTAGTAACTCTTTCAATTCTCATAGCAACCCACTGAGGAGGGTACAATTAATACTCCCACTTTACAGATAAGGAAACAGGTTCAGAGAGGCTGCCTGACCTGCTGTAAGAGGGCTCAGTTGCCTGGGATTCCCTTCCCTGGAGGAATTTCTGGAATGGGATTGTCCTCTGGCCTACCCCTCCCAGACTAGATTTAGCTCCTCCACTAAGGTCTGCTTTAAGGAATGGGTTTAGGCGAAGATTTTACTTGATGAAAGAGTTTCTGAGGTTTAGGAAAATGCTAGGAAAGCACTGGCCTAATCCAATATCTCCATTTTACAAATGATGAGCCTGAGGCTCAGGGAAGCCGCAAAATAAATGCTCATTTCAGCAGACAGAGGAGGGAAGGTGGTTTGTGGGTCCAGCGGGTTTGTTCGTAGCCCACCCCCGTCGGAACTGCAAAGGAGCCGCTTCATATATACATATATCCCCACACAACCACACACCTACCAAGTTTAGCTCTGCAAGAGCTTCCAGGCTCAGAGGGGGCGGTTGTCTGTCCCTTTGTTTCTCCTCTCTGGTGGAGAGGGGCTGTTCTGTTTCCGGCGGACCCACAGGGGGTGCTGCTTCTCCACAAATATTCTCCCCTACGTCGAGGCCACAAGCAGCTTCCCCTCAGGTCTCCGCAGCGGACGTGGGACTGGCTGTCATTCCAAAACTGAACACTAGGGGCAGGCAACGGCCAAATGAACCCCAAGCGTCCAAACAAAGCGCAGAGACAGACTGACTCTTGGGATGCGGGTCCCGGGTCCCGCAGGCCTGGCCTGCTGCGAAAACTCTCATCTGGCCTTTCCGCAGGCTGAGCTGGGGACCCTGCAGACCCCAAGTCCCCCAGCTTGCGTCCACACACAGGACCCCCACCTCATGGTCTGGCGTCCGGCTGCTCTCTTCTGACCTTTTTTTTTTTTTTTTTAAAGGAAAGACAGAGAGAAGGAAGGAAGGGAAACATTTTTAAACATTTTCTTGTTTTATTGTATTCTGTTTCTCCGTTTTTGTTACATGGGCTGGGGCCGGGAATCGAACCGAGGTCCTCCGGCATAGCAGGCAAGCACTTTGCCCGCTGAGCCACCGCGGCCCGCCCCGCCTTTTTGTTTTTTATGCAGCCTGTTATTTAAAAATGGACTTTTTTCAGTTGTGAAAGAGTATATGTAGGCATGCTATAGAAAGCTTGGGGTGTATAGAGAAGTCGAAGGAAGAAAAAAACCTAACTCACCCTTTGCTCCATCACTTAGAGATAACTGCCCCCAAAACTATTATTTTGTACGTGGAAGTGATGGGAATGGAAATCACTGGGGAACAGAAGGCTGACTGCAGTGGGCAGATTTTAATATGAACGCCACCTCCTGATATCCTTGCCTTGCTTTAATGTCCTGTACTTGTGCAGCCACACTGAGATAACCGGAATTGCATTAAATGCATATATGCCCATCAAAGAAAAAAAAAAACCCTATTATTGTATTGCACTTATTCAGTGAAAATTTATTGAGCACCAACTGTATGCCAGGCTCCGTTATGGGGACTGAGAACATCAGCAATAAGCAGTGAGTCTTTCTGCCATGGTTAGTTGTTTTATTTACTTATTTTTATTTTTATTAGAGCAGTTGTAGGTTTATAGAAAAATCATGCAGACAGTACATTACCCTTAACGTTAAGGTTGACTATTTGTGTTGTTCAGTTCTAAGATTGGTTTTATTCTTAAATTCTGGTAACATATATACAACCTAAAATGAATCATTTTAATGGCTTTCAAAATATGAAATTCAGTGGTGATAATTATATTTACAATGATGTGCTGCTATCACCACCTTCTATTACTAAAACTTTGCCCACAGTTAGTTTTTTAAATGATTGGATTCGAGAGCAGACCCAAACATTGTCCTTATTTTAGATAGCATATATTCTCTACCACCTTTTACATAAAATTGTATATAATGGGTATATCATAGAGAAATCTAAAATAATGTTTTTTTGCCTGCTGGCAGAGGTTGTTTCTGGCTGATGGAATTTGGGGGAACTTTTTCTTTCTTACTTTTCTATGTTGTTTCATATATACATATGGCAGCATGTATTATCTTTGTAGCAATGAAAAAGTCTTGTTTTTTTGATTGTTGAATATTTGTAAACTATATAAAAAAAGAAAATAGAAGTTAACTAAAGTCTCGTCCCCTGGAGACAAATACCAAAATTTTGGTGAAATCTGATATCTCTTCCTCTGTATCTACTTGTAGATCATTTCTACTGTTTTTGTTTTTTAACTTTTTTATTGTATAATATAACATATGTACAAAGCAAAGAAAGAAAAAAGCAATAGTTTTCAAAGCACTTTTCAGCAAGAAGTTACAGAACACATCCCAGAGTCTGTCATGGGCTACCAGACTATCCTTTCAGATTTTTCCTTCTAGTTGTTCTAGAATATAGGAAGCTAGAAGGAATAAATATTTTTTTTATCATCACAATCAACTTTTTTCTTTTTTTGTGAAAAATAACATATATACAAAAAAGCAATAAAATTCAAAGCACAGCACAATAATTAGTTGTAGAACAGATTTCAGAGTTTGATACGGGTGACAATTCCACAATTTTAGGTTTTTACTTCTACCTGTTCTGAGATACTGGAGACTAAAAGAAATATCAATTTAATGATTCAGCAATCATATTCGTTTGCTAAACCCTGCCTTCTCTGTATAACTTCGATCTTTCTGTTCTACTCTTTAGGAGTATTTGGGCTATGCCCATTCTAACTTTTTCATGTTGGAAGGGGCCTGTCTATAATATGAGGTAGGGAGATGGGACTGGTTGATGTTCTGGAGAGGCAGGGCCCTCTAGATTTCAGGACTTATCTGGTCCAGGGACCCATCTGGAGGTTGTAGGTTTCTGGAAAGTTACCCTAGCATTTGCACTGATTTTTAAGAGGCTTCTGAGATTTTAAAATGATTTATCCATCATTGACAAGGAGGTCTCCAAACACCCCATGGGACAGCTCAGCCCTGCTGGGACCACCTTGCCGTCCTCAGGAAAGGCTGGATTCCCGGAATACTGACTGGTCCAAGAGTGCAAAGAACTTAGTCATTGTTTAAGTCTTTATCAAACTCCTGTTCCAGGCTGGGTTTTCTTGGGACAGCGGGAAACCCAGGCCTTGTCCTTCTGGAGCTCAAGATGGTTGGAGAGATGAGTGTCAAAGGGCCACTGAGCCTCACATGCACGGTGTCAGGCAGTGGTAGTTGATGCTATAAAAACGTCAGAAGAGAGCCAGCCAGACCTGTGGGAGCCGGGGCAGCTGGGAGAGGTTTGCTACAGGAGATGTGACTTCAGTTTAACCTTAAAGGTAAAGGAGACAGTGTGTTTCCACGATTTTTTAAGAAAAGAGACAATGGCAATTAAATGCAATACATGATCCTAGACTGGGTCTAATGATACAGAGAGGAGAAAAGGCCCAAAAGGACATTATTGGGACATATAAAAAATGGAATGTAGACTGCAAGCTTTATATCAGGGTTAAATTTCTTGAACTGGATAACTACTTAAGGTGGTTACATAAGTGACAATCCTTGTTCTTAGGAAATGTGCATGGAAGTACTAAGTGTTTTTGGAGCATGGCAAATGTTTAGAAGGATAGATAGACCGGTAGATAGATGTAGATAGATGGTAAATAACTCGACAGAGATCACTAGGTAGAAATAGGTAGGGATGGATGGAGATGGAGGGATGGATGGACAGATATAGATAGAGATAAGTAGAGATGGATGGATGGGTGGATAGATAGATGAATAGAGAGATGGATAGAGATAGACAGAGGGATGGAAGAATGATAGTTAAAGATAGAAAGGGAAAGAGAAATAAAGAGGCACATGTGGCAACATGTTAAAATTGGTGGGTCTGGGATCTGGGTGGGGGGTATGCTGGAGTTCTGTATATGGGTTTTATATTATTTTTGCAACTGTCCTGTGGGTGTGAAAGTATTTCAAAATACAAAGTTTAAGAATGGAAAGGGAAAAAGAAGAGAAGGGAGACAAATGGGGTGGGCGTTCCAGGTGGGAGACACAGCATGAGTGAACACCCGCAGTGGTCAGCCTGAGGTCGTGGGGCTGCAGAGATGACACAGCCCCTGCACCTGCCGGGATGGAAACCATCTCAGTAAGGTGATACGTATATGTCCTTGCATTCTCTTCATAAAAGCCCTGTGAAAGGGACGAAGGACGCACAGAAACAGTAAGTGGGCAAGAAGCCAACAGAAACATCCAGTGGGTTGTCCCAGGGCACCCAGAGAGGTAGGTAGGGGCAGGTCTCCTCCTGCCTCAAGGTGGAGCCCTTTCCTCCAAGCCCTACTCTTCTCCTAAATGCACTGAGAGTGCATTGGTCGGAGTGAGCATATTCCCGACTCATTCCAGGCTGAAGATCTCCTACAGCTTGTGCTTGTTCCCTGCAGAGAGCGATGACAAGGACCACAGAGTAACCAGGAAACACCGGTGGGGAAGAGGGGCTCGGCACCCCCACAGGGCCAGCTCACCTGGTAGGCAATAGGCTTTACCATTTCTCTTTCGCTCACTCGGCTCACTGCTGAGTTTCTTGGTGGGACTGAAGGATCTGTGTGACGATATTCCTCATAGCGTTGTTTATAGAAGGGAAAAAATGGGAAACAACCTAAATGTTCAACAGAGAGTTAGTTAGATCAGCAGTGCTACACCCTGTCTTGGTTCTGGCTCTTCCCTTCATATATATGTGAAGTGGAAAAGAAAGACATCAAGTCATAAAAATAAGCTGATCTTAAAAATTGCTTTGCAAAAATTCACAAACGCATGATTATAAACAAGACTGGAAGGGAATATATCAAAATTTTACTCGTGGCACTCTTTGGCTGGCAAAATGATGGGTGATTTTTCCTTTCTTTCCTTTTTTTTTTTTTTGTTTAAACTGTGAATGCTTTACAATAAGCATATTTTATTTTTTTTAACCAGAAGAAAATAATTTTTGCAAAAATTAGTGGTGGATTTCAGCCCAAGTGGGTCATGGGAAGAAAAGAGCATGGGGGTGGAAATTCTGGATTAACACCTAGCACAGACCCTGGCACACAGGAGGTACTTAATAAATGCTACCCATGAGGCTGGAGCTGAGCTCTGGATTCTATTGCCGGAGATAAAGCATTTTAGGAAGGCAAGCTTTGGCGACAGACCTGGGTTTGAATCCTGGAGTTGCCACTCACAAGCCGTGTGACCTTGCGAGAATAATGTAACTTAGTCTCCTTATCTGCCAAAGGTCTTTTTCCTAGAACTTCCAAGAGGATCGAATGAAATATTAAATATCAATTACTTGTGCAGCGTTGGCACATAACGAGTGTGGTAAATGGCAGCTACTGACTTATGGGCAAGGCCCAGGCCATTCTCAGTCCTTCACTCCTTGCTCAGTGTCATCTCTAGGGTGCTGGAGGGACAGACAGTGTTAGAGGAAAGCACTTGCCTCTTGAAGACCATCCCATTCCCAGTTCAAGGCCTAAGTTACTTTTAAAGACTTAATATATGTGGAAGATTGAGCTGCCTGGCTCACGTGATTTGGGGGGAGAGCAGACTGTCTTAGTTTGCCATGGCTGCTATGACAAGTGCCACACACTGGTTGGGTTAAACTATAGGGAAGTATGGTTTCAGATGCTGGAATGGTTTGCTTTCTCCCGGAGTCTATGGTGTTTCCAGCAATCTTCCATCACGTGGCCATCTCTCTCTCCTTTGTGTCTGCTCCTCTGGCTTCTGCTGACTTCTGGCTTCTGGTTCCTTGCTGTTACTTCTGTGTCAGATTTCCTTTGCTTCTGAGGGCTTCCGCCATATTGGATTAGGCCACCCTCATTCAATTTGGGTTCATGTAAGTGGGATAAGCAAAGATCCTATTCACAAATGGGTTCCTACCCACAGGACTGGGCATTAGGACTTGAACTCATGTCTTTTATGACCGACATGATTTGTCCCCAGTGCTGACTAAGGGGTTTGTGTCTCCATCCAGGTACTGAGCACGGGGAACCTGATGTTTTGAAGGACGAGCTTCAACTCTATGGAGGTAACTAGTTGTCCAATAGCTTTGGAAAAAAACAGAATTAGACCAAGGGCATGAGGGCTTCGGGTGGAAATGAGATGATGAGGATGTCTTAGAAGTTGGGAAATTATGGGCAAATATAGGAACACGTGGCAAGCTTAATGGTTATGACGTCAGCAGATGGAGATGGGATGAGAATTTTCTACCAAGGTGAGGATGTCTTGAGGAAATCCTGCCTTCTCTTCCAAGCCATAATCTTGACTTGTGAGGTGATCTTGAGCTGTCACCCAGCTTTTCTGGGACTTAACTTCCCAACCTGCAAAATGGGACATGATCGGTACTTGGTCTCCTAGGATACTGGACTACTTAAGTATGCAAGAGAAAATTAAGGCTCTGATGTCCTCACAATTCATTTTATGGAATGACTGTTTCCACACACATGATTATGACAGTGAGGTGGTATAAATATTATGGCACTTGGTAGAACTATGATGAAATGAGGTAATTTGTAGGAATGAGTCAGTTTATCCAAAAACCTGACAAGTGTGTACTGCCAGATTTTTAAAAGACCTGTTTAACTTTAATCCAATATTTCCAAAATCTACTTAATCTCTTAACACCTAGAAATAACTCAGGGAAAAAAAGACAGAAACACACAGGTGTACTGTCAAAGAAAAAGACTGGTAAATTATGCATCAAAATATGCAAGGGGCGTGCAAGGGTTGTTCAGTGGTAGAATTCTCACCTGCCATGCGGGAGACCTGGGTTCAATTCCAGGCCCATACACTTCCCCCCAAATAAACAAATAAGCAAAACAAACAAAAATTCAACAGATAATGCTGCAATAACGGGATACTCACATGGGAAAATAATGAAATGTGACCCCGCCATACAGTGTACAAAAAAAAAAATGTTACTGGTGATTGCCCCCGAGTGTTAAAGTTATGGAAAACCTTGACCCTTGTTTTGTTTGCTTATCTGAGTCTTCTGTTCTGTTTTGTTTACATAAACTAAGTATTTTTTTTCCTTAGAAAAGGAGTTTTAGTTGTTTGAGTAGTTTAGGTGATTTTTCTGAAGGAAAAAAAAATAAGAGAGAAATGGCTATATCTAAATTTATTTAAAAATATTTTTCCTCATCATAAAAGTCATTTGTATTCACTGTAGAAAAATATAGACATTGTCAGTTATTTGTGAATTCTTTTTTTTTTCCAAGACGTTGGAGGTACTTGGTAAGTTATACTTTTTCAGTCCTGTTTGTTCTCTGTCCTCTCGGTACTGGACACTCTTTGGAAAGACTTAACATCTTTGAAATCTAGATGCACCTTAAAATTATTATTCCTGGCAATTTACAATTGTAATTAGTGGGGTTATATTTTTACTTAGAGCATATAAAAGAGCAAACATCCTGTTTCACAAATATGGTGACTTTGAGTCAATGAAATGCAATAGTCATTAACCTTTTTTAAAACAATCAGGAAATTTCATATAAAATCCAGGATTTCAGGCTTCTTGTGGGAAATTGGGAGCCCGGTAAAGCCAAGCAGACATTTCCACGGCTGCTTCCAGCTGGCCAGGTGCCTCTCTGGATGGAATGGGGGTCCCCTACCTTGTTCCAGGCCCCACTCGGCCCACTGTGCTCAGAGGTTTGCCAACTCCAGGTTATAGAAAGTCTCTGAGAGAGACCCACCTTCTCAGCATCCTCCGGAGATAATGCGTATGTGATCACAGATTTCCCTTCTTGCAGGTGACCCTGGAGAGATGGTGCCTTCTAGGGAAGCAGGTACGTGCCTGGCTAGGGGTGGCTGGTGCAGGTGGGGGCTTTCCCCTCATCCCTGCACTGTGAGGGCCAGTTACTGTCCTTGTGCACAATTGCAAGACTTGGGAACCCCCAAATCCACCTGGGGACCTGGGGCTCTGAGGCATGAAGCAGCGGAGGTTAGAAAGAGGGAGAGTGGGTAAGAGGCAAGGAGATTATGCCAGGAACCCCTAGATGCAAAGATCCCTGGTATGCTGGAGGATTCCACTGGGGCCTTTTTGTAGGTCACCCGTGACCTCTCCCAGGGGACAGGCACCTGTCTTTCACAGGTAGATCTGGGCACTAATGTTGAGTTTCTAATTTCTAGGACTCCGAAGAAGAGGCTCTGACCCAGCAAATGGTAAATACATACGCCCCAAGGGGGGCGGCCTTGGTGCCAGAGGTGGGAGATGGGGTCATAGGCTGAGAAGATGGCTCAGTCCCCACAGGGATGCAGCCGCCAGCCAGAATGCCACCGTGATTCAGGAAAGGGACCTCCAGGCTCCGGGGAAACGGAATGCAGACTCAGGTCTGTGGAGGGGGAAGGGGGCCCGTGAAGGTCCCCAGGACAGCCCCACCCACCCCCAGTTTTGCCTTGACTGGCTCTGCAGTAAGTGCTCTCTGACCCCAGAAGAAGAACTCAGGAGATCAATTCTCCAGGAGGCAGGGAAGAGAAAACTCCACTTCCCCTTCCCACCAGACTTAAGCCCTCATGTCTCTCTTGTTCCTAAGGAGAAGTGGAGGCCTCTGCGTTACGAAGACTGAATATAAAGAAGGATGGTAAGGAAATCAGTGTTCCAAGGCCACTTCCACCCTTTTATGGGTGGAAAATTAGCTGGTGGCCCGAAAACAATAGTTTTCTGTTCACGGGAAAACCGGTTTCTGTCGTGAACCCGATAGGTTAGAGTCACCTTGGCTTAGAGTCACCTTGAGAAGGTAGTATAGTGATTCCCATTTTGCAGATATGTAAACCAAGGCTCAAGGATGGGGGATGGTCTCACAACTAGTCAGTGGCATGACCTGAGTTTGAGCCCTGGTCCTGTGCTCTTCTCACAGGGTCACTAGGCTAAAAAATGCCCTCCAGGCCTTGTGGCCAGGATAGAAAGCTGGGAGTGATCTGGGCTGAGGGACCCAGGAGGGCAGATAACACTAGATTCTAGAGAAGGAGCTGTGAGAACCATTGGGCCACCTCTGCTCTGAGCCTCAGGGAGGAGGGTGGGGGGGGTGAGAGGAGGACCATGGTTCTGTTTGTTGGTTTGTTTGGTTTTCTGTTTTGCTTTTAATCATTAAATACACAGTTCAGTGCTGTTAATTGCCTTCTTGATGTTGGGCTTACATTCACCACCATCCATCACCAAAACTCTTCCATCACCCAAACAGGAACTCGAAGATGTCTTGTTGAGTGAAAGAAGCCAAACGCAGAAGGACAATTACTGTATGAATCCACTACTCTACTTTGAGTCGCTGTGAATTTGCTTATTCTAGGTATTTCATATAAGTGGATTCGTACAGTATTTGTCCCGTGTTTGGCTTCTTTCTGTCAACATAACGTCTTCAAGGTTCATCTATATGGCTGCACGCATCAGGGCGTCCTTCCTGCTTTTGACAAATTATATCCCATTGTGTGTATAGACCGTGTTTTCCTTATTCCCCATCTGTGGATGGACACTTGGGTTGCTTCCACCTTTTGGCCATTGTGAAGAGACCACGGGTTTTTGTTTTTGTTTTCATTAGAGAGGTTGTATGCTCACGAAACAATCATAAAACATAGGATTCCCATATACCAACACCTGGCATTGTGGTGGAGCATTTGTTACTATTAATGGTAGCACCTTTTAAAATAAATCATCCTACTTTTTTTAAACAGTTGTTACCTTTGTTACAACTGATGAAAGATTATTAAAATAGTTCTATTTATGTTCCATTATTTACATTAGCTGTATTTTTCCCCATATGCCACTCTATTATTACCACCTTTGTTATAACCCATGAAAGAACATTCCTTTTCTTATGTAGTCCCTTGTCTACAATAGGGTTTACTGTACATTACTGTGTTCTCTCTTCTAATTTTTATTCTAGTAATACATGCATCCTAAAGTTTCCTTTTTCTTTTTTTTCTAAAATTTCCTCTTTTAGCCACATTCACCTATATAGTTCAGTGCTATTGATCACACTCACCATAATGTGCTGCCATCACCACCATCCATCTCCAAACCTTTACCATCAGCCTATACAGGGATTCTGTATGAGTTAAACATCAACTCTCCATTCTCTAAGCCCAGTTGATCGCCTGGTAACCTATAATCTAGATTCTAACTCTATGAGCTTTCATAGAAGTGAGCTCAAACAATATTTGCCCTTTTGTGTCTGGCTTTTTTCACTCAACCTGAAGTCCTCAAGGTTCATCCATGCTATCACATGCATCAGGACCATCCCTTTTTACAATGGAATAATATTCCATCATACATAAACACCACATTTTGTTTATCCATTCATCAGCTGACAGACACTTGGGTTACTTCCATCTTTTGGCTATTGAGAATAATGCCCCTATGAGCATCAGTGTGCAAATGTCTGTTAGAGCCCCTGCTCTCAGTTCTTCTGGGTATACACCTAGTAGTGGGATTGCCGGATCATATGGTAATTCTATACTTAGCTTCCTGGGGAACTCCCAGACTGTCTTCCACAGCGGCCGCACCATTTGACATTCCCACCAGCAATGAAGGAGTGTTTCTATTTCTCCACATTTTTAGTTTTCTGCTTTTGTTTTTTTTTTAAAATAGTAGCCATTCTAGTAAGTGTGAAATGATATCTCATTGTCATTTTGATTTGCATTTCCCTAATGGCTAGGGATGCAGAGCATCTTTTCATGTGCTTTCTAGCCACTTGTAGTTCCTCTTTGGAGAAATGTCTATTCAAGTCTTTTGCCCATTTTTTTAATTAATTAAAATTTTTTTTTAAATACCAAAAAATACCAAACAAACTCAAACATTCTTAACTTTTGATCATTCTGTTCTACATATATAATCAGTAACTTACAATATACATAGTTGCATATTCATCATCATGACCATTTCTTGGAACATTTGCATCAATTCAGAAAAAGAAATAAAAAGATGACAGAAAAAAATTCATACATACCATACTCCTTTCCCCTCTCTTTCATTGATCACTAGTTTCAATCTAAATTTATTTTAACATTTGCTCCCCCTATTATTTATTTTTATTCCATATGTTCTACTCATCTGTTGATAAGGTAGATAAAAGGAGCATCAGACACAAAGTTTTCACAATCACACAACCACATTGTGAAAGCTTTGTTATTATACAATCATCTTCAAGGAACATGGCACTGGAACACATCTCTACATTTTCAGGCAGTTCCCTCCAGCCTCTCCATTACATTTTGACTAACAAGGTGATATCTTTTTAATGTGTAAGAATAACCTCCAGGATAACCTCTCAACTCTGTTTGGAATCTCTCAGCCATTGACACTTTAGTTTGTCTCATTTTACTCTTCCCCCTTTTAGTTGAGAAGGTTTTCTCAATCCCTTGATGCTGAGTCTCAGCTCATTCTAGGGGTTTTCTCAATCCCTTGATGCCGAGTCTCAGCTCAATCTAGGATTTCTGTCCCACATTACCAGGAAGTGTCCCACATAGACAGGGGGAGGGTGGTGAGTTCGCTTGTTGTGTTGGCTGGAGAGAGAGGCCACATCTGAGCACCAAAAGAGGTTCACTTGGGGGTGACTTTTAGGCCTAATTTTAAGTAGGCTTGACCTATCCTTTGTGGGGTTAAGTTTCATATGAACAAACCCCAAGATTGGGGGCTCACTTTTGCCCATTTTTAAATTAAGTTGTCTTTTTATTTTTGAGTTGTAGTATTTCTTTGTATATTCTAGATATTAATCCCTTTTTGGATATGTGGTTTCAAAATATTTTCTCCCATTGAGTAGGTTACCTTTTCACTTTCTTGACAAAGTCCTTTGATACATTAAGGTTTTTAATTTTGAGGAAATTATTTATCTGATTTTTCTTTCATTGCTTGTGCTTTGGATATAAAGCCTAAGAATTGCCTAACACAAGATCTTGAAGACGCTGCCTTCTATTTTCTTCTAGTTTATTGTCCTGGTTCTTATATTAAGGTCTTTGATACATTTTTGAGTTAATTTTTGTATATGGTGTGAGATAGGGGTCCTCTTTTACTCTTTTTCATGTGGATATCTAGTTCTCCCAGCAACATTTGCTGAGGAGAATATTCTTTCCTAGTTGAGTGGACTTGGGAGCCTTGTCAAATATCAATTGGTCATAGATGTGAGGGTCTATTTCTGAACTCTCAATTTGTTTCCATTGGTCAATATATCTATCTTTATGCCAGTACCATGCTATTTTGACCAGTGTAGCTCTGTAATATGCTTTAAAGTCAGGAAGTATGAGTCTTTCAACTTTGTTCTTTTTCAAGAAGTTTTTGCCTGTTTGGGGTTCTTTACCCTCCCAAATAAATGTGACAATTGGCTTTTCCATTTCTGCAAAAGAGGCTGTTGGAATTTTGATGGGGATTGCATTGAATTTGTAAATCAGTTTGGGTAGAATTGATACTTTAACAGTATTTAGTCTTCCAATCCATAAATATGGAAAGTCCTTCCATTTATTTAGGTCTTCTTTGATTTCTTGCAGCAGTATTTTTGTAGTTTTCTGTGTACAAATCCTTTGCATCTTGGTTAAATTTATTTCTACATATTTGAGTCTCTTAGTTGCTATTGTAGGTAGAATTGTTTCCTTGATTGATTCCTCCTCAGCTTGATCATTACTAGTGTATAAAAATGCTACTGATTTGTGCGTGTTCATCTTGCATCCCACCACTTTGCTGAAGGTTATTAGCTCTAGTAGGTTTCTTGTAGACGTTCCTAATAAAAGATCATGCGATCTGCAAATAGTGAAAGTTTTACTTCTTCCTTTCCAATTTGGATGACTTTTATTTATTTTTCTTGCCTAATTAATCTTATTAGAACTTCTAGCACAACGTTGAATAGCAGTGGTGACAGTGGGCATCCTTATCTTGTTCCAGATATTAGAGGGAAAGATTTCAGTCTTTTACCATTGAGTACAAAGTTAGTGTGGGTTTTTCATATATGCCCTTTATCATGTTGAGGACGTTTCCTTCTATTCCTATTTTGTCGATTTTATCAATCTTCTCAAAGAACCAACTTTTATTTGGTTAATTTTCTCTATTGGTTATTTATTTATTTATTTTGCATGGGTAGGCACTGGGAATTGAACCCGGGTCTTCAGCATGGCAGGCGAGAACACTGCCACTGAGCCACTGTTGCACTGCCCTATTGTTTTTTTCATTCTTAATTTCATTTATATCTGCTTTAATCTTTTGTTATGTCTTTTCTTCCGCTGGCTTCGGGATTGGTTTTTTTGTTCTTTTTCTGGTTCCTCCAGGTCTGCAGTAAGAGCTTTGATTTTAGCTCTTTCTCCTTCTTTAATGTAAGATTAGGGTTATAAGTTTCCCTCTCAGCACTGCCTTTTCCACATCCCATAAACTTTGATATGTTGTGTTCTTGTTTTATTCACCTTAAGATATGTACTGATTTCTCTTGTAATGTCTTGGCCCACTGATTGTTTAAAAGTGTGTTAACTTCCATATATTTGTGAATTTTCTGGTTTTTCCCATTTTTGATTTCTAGCCTCAGTCCATTATGGTCAGAAAAAGTGCTTTGTAGAATTTTAGTCTTTTAAAATTTATTTGGACTTGTTTTGTGACCCAACATGTGGTCTATCCTGAAGAATGATCCATATGCACTTGAGAAATATATATATCCTGCTGTTGTGGGATACAATGTTTTTTTTTTTAATGCTTTTTTTTAAATGTTTTTTTTAAAATTTATTTATGAATTAAAAAATAAAGAAACAAAATAAAACAACACACATAATCAGTAATTCACAATATCATCACTTGGTTGCATATTCATCATTTCTTAGAACATTTGCATTAATTCAGAAAAAGAAATAAAAAGACAATAGAAAAAGAAATAAAATGAACACAGGAAAGAAAAAAAAAAAGATTATACCTGCCATACCCCTTACCCCTTGCTTTCACTGATCACTGGCATTTAAACTAAATTTATTTTAGCATTTGTTCCCCTTATTATTTATTTTTATTCCATATGTTCTACTCATCTGTTGATAAGGTAGATAAAAGGAGCATCAGACGCAAGGTTTTCACAATCACACAGTCACATTGTAACAGCTGTATCATTATTCAATCATCCTCAAGAAACATGGCTACTGGATCACAGCTCTACATTTTCAGACAGTTCCCTCCAGCCTTTCCATTACATCTTGAATAACAAGATGATATCTACTTGATGCATAAGAATAACCTCCAGGATAACTTCTTGACTCTATTTGGAATCTCACAGCCATTGACACTTTGTCTCATTTCTCTCTTCCCCCTTTTGGTCGAGAAGGTTTTCTCAATCCCTTGATGCTAAGTCTCAGCTCATTCTAGGGTTTTTCTCAATCCCTTGATGCTAAGTCTCTGTTCATTCCAAGATCTCTGTCCCACATTGCCAGGAAGATCCACACCTCTGGGAGTCATGTCTCACGTAGAGAGGGGTAGGGTGGTGAGACTGCTCGTTGTGTTGGCTGGAGAGAGGGGCCACATCTGAGCAACAAAAGAGGCTCTCTTGGGGGTGACTCTTAGGCCTAAATTTTAAGTAGACTTGACCTATCCTTTGTGGGTTAAGTTTCATATGAACAAACCCCAAGACTGGGGGCTCTGCCTGTAGCTTTGGTTGTCCACACTGCTTGTGAGAATATCAAGAATTCAACTTGGGGCAGTTGAATTTCTCCCCGTTCTCACCATTCCCTGAAGGGGGCTTTGCAGATATTTTTCCACTCACTGATCGAATCGGGATACAATGTTTTGTATATGTCTGTTAGGTCTAGTTCATTTATCATATTATTCATGTTCCCTGTTTCCTTATTGATCCTCTGTCTAGATGTCCTGTCTATTGATGAGAGTGGTGTATTGAAGTCTCCAACTCCTATTGTAGAGATGTCTATTTCTCTCTTCAGTTTTGTCAGTGTTCATTTTGTATATTTGGGGGCACATGGTTAGGTGCATAAATATTTATGATTTTTATCTTTTCTTGGTGGAGTACCCCTTTATTTATTTTTTATTTTTATTTTTTTACTGCTGCAGGTTTTTATTTTTATTGTTTCTGGTTTCACCAATTAAAATTCAATTACAGATCTCATTTTGCTCCATATATTCTCTCACTTGACGTATTCTTCTCCAATAAGCATTATATTTTCTCATGAATAGCAATGACATGTATCATAAAATCTTGTTTGTATTTTGTGCTTTGTATTGTGGCTCTGATCAACCTTTAAGGTTCAGATTTTACTTGATTGGCTTTCATAAATATTGCAATAGATTTTTAAGGGGCAGGGAGGAAAAACTTCAAGAGTGGTGGGTAGTGGCATGGCCAGCAGGGAGTTTTCTGGTGGGGACGGGGCCTCAGTGACCCCCTCAGAGCTCAGTTAGAAACCGAAAGATAGCAGTTCACAGGAGAGGGGAGAGGCGAGGAAATGAAACCAGTGTCCCCACACCTGTTTGGGCAATTGGATGAAAGATAAGAGAATGGATGAGAACATGGCCCTGAGAAGGTGGTGGGGTCAGGGGAATTTATTGGACAGGGAACACGGTCTTGCCCTCTGTTATTGATCATTCAGACAGAAGGGCCTGCCCAGTGGGTGGAAGGTTTATTCTATAATGATTCACTTAAGGAGGGTCTCCGCCTTCCAATCACACTCCATCTTGCTCAGTGGGATTGCCCCTTTTATTAATTTATTGTGCCCTTCTTTGTCTTGTACAGTGGTTTTGCATTAAAGTCTATTTTGTCTGATGTTAGTATAACTACCCCGGGTCTTATTGGTTACCATTTGCATAGAACATCTTTTTCCAACCTTTCACTTTCAGTCTATTTGTGTGTTTCGGTCTAAGGTGAGTCTCTTGGAAACAGTATATAGTTGGAGCATGCTTTTTTATCCATTCTGCTTATCTGTGTCTTTTGACTGGAGAGTTTAATCCATTAATATTCAATGTTGTTTTTGAAAAGGCAGTACTTACTAAGCCATTTTATTTATTTATTTATTTTCTGTCAGCTCTCTCTCTTCTTTTTTTTTTGGTCTTTCTTTGTACTCTTTTAGTTACCCTTACTGATAATCTTCATTTCTTCATTCTACTCTAAGCCATTCTCTCCTATGAACTCCTACTCAAGAGAGTTCATAGGGCAGGTCTCATATTGACGAACTCTTTCAGTTTCTGTTTATCTGTGGATATTTTACACTCTCCCTCATTTCTGAAAGACAGTTTTGCCAGATAACGATTTTCTGGTTGGCAGCTTTTCTCTTTCAGTACCTTAAATATATCATACTACTGCCATCTCGCCTCCATGGTTTCTGATGAAAAATCTACACACAGTATTGTGCAGCCCTTGTATGTGACACATCGCTTTTCTCTTACTGCATTCAGAATTAGGGGACCATAGTTTTTGACTGAACAAATGGCAGGGGATGGCAAGACCTGGGCCTGTGCCCCTTGCTCTACCTTTGTCATCGGGATGAATCCGGGCAGCTGTTTAACTTACCTGGGCTATAAAATGAGGCTCGTTGGACCAGAACCAGGATTCCCAAAGTGCAGGCCATATCCAGCTGCTTCAGGATGTTGGATTCTACCTCAAAGCAAGAAAGTGACTGCCCTTTCCACTCTCTTCCGTGGGGGCCGGGCTTGGTTTGGAGTCCCTGTGACTTCACCACCGCCCCGACCCTTGTTGAAAAGCAGGACTCTGTCTGTGTTGAGAGCCTTCTCCAGACCTTAACCTCCTTGTTTTGTTTCCGTTGTGCTTATTTTTTTGATGGAGTATCCTAGTTTTCCAGTTACTGCTGTGACATAAAGTTTCCTTTTAGAATAAGTTTATTTAAGGAAAAAGAGACTCTATTTAAATAAATAGATTAAGTAAATATCAGTACAGATGATAGTTGGATTAGCCTAAAATTTTCAAGGTGGTCATCAGTGGCACGTGGAAATGGCAAAAAAAAGGTGTCAGAAAACTAAAGTCAGAAAAACTGTAAGAAGATGATTTCCAAGGTCTCTTCCAACTCTAACATTTTTTTATCCCCAAACAAAAACAAAGCAAATGGAAATCCCTGCCTCACTTTGCTTTCACTTGGCCTTAAAACTCGCTCTTGAGTGCAGTAATTTGTAGCATCATGCTGAGTTTTGTCATTTACCAAGTACTTTCCCATCCAAGACACCTCTCAATCTGACACTGGCATAGAGGCTGCTCTCCTCATGTTATAGGTGAGAAAACTGAGGCCCAGAGGGGTTAGGACACCTGCCCAAAACACACAGCACACCGTGGCCAAACTGAACTGAACTTGGACACATTTCCTGTGGCCTTGATACCTGACTCAGGGAGGCTGCCTCACTCCAGAACACTCTCTGAAATGTCCCCTCTTTTTTTCTTTTCTTTTCTTCATCTATCTATATATATATTTTTGCATCTTCTCTAATCACAGCCACATGGCTGGGTTGAGGCCCAGCAAAGTCTAGGGAGTTCTCTTTAATAGGCAATCCCTCATTTCCCATCCAAGGCACAATCCCTGCCCCTTAGCTCCTCTCTTTACACTATCTGTATACATACTTGAAGCCTGCATTTCTACCAGGCGTTGCAGAAAAATAGTTGCACAGATGCACAGAGACTCGTGTGTAGTGACATTTGGTGTGGATCTGTGGTAACAGCAACAAAAACTGGGCACCTCTAGGCTCATCAGTGGGGGACTAGTTAAATAAGTTAGGATAATTGTATACTGTGGAATACTGGGCAGTCATCAAAAAAAGGAAGTAGATACCGATATGCTTTGAGATAGAAAGATGGCCCTGATCCATCACCTACAGGAAAAAAAGCAAATTATAGAGCTGCAGGTTACAGATTGGTCTCATTTTATTTAAAAATGTGCATATATGTGTCTGCAAAGATTTTTGCCTATCACTGCTCAGTTTTAAGGTGTGGGATTACGGAGAGAGGATGGGGCAATGCAAAACTTCTAAATGGGGTAACTTTTACACTTGACATATTTGCATTTCATTTTTTGCTATTGTATTTCATATTCATATGACAAATAAAGAGTTGAGCATCTCTGCGTGCCCAGCTCAGCCCTAAGTACTGGGGGTGGGCAGAGAACGAGACAAACCAAATTCCCTACCTGCCTTGGAACTGACGTTCTATTGAAGGAGACAGAGAATAAACATAGAAATGAAAATATAAATTAAATGGTGATAAGTGTTATATCAATAGTAAAGCAAGATATGGGGTGGAAAGTGGTGGAGCTAGGGGTGCTGTTTCAGTAGGGTTGGTCGGGAGTAGCAATTCTGAATAAAGTTACATTTGAGCAGGGATAGGAATACTTTCTGCAAGAAAGAAAAAAGTGAGGAAGGCAAGAAGACAGAGAGAGAGAGGTGGCGGAGACAGAAATCGAAAGAGAGAGAAAGCAAAGAAGGAAAGAAAGAGAATAGAGAAAGAAAAAGAGAATGAAAGGTGGAAGGATGAAAGAGAGAGAAAAGAAGGAGGAAAGAGAGAATAGAGAAAGAACAAAAGGAGGAAGGAAGAAAAGAAAGAAAGAAAGGAGGACAAAAGGAAGAAAGAGAGTTCTCTCCTGCCATGCCAGAGACCCGGGTTCGATTCCTGGTGCCTGCCCATTCAAAGAAAAAAAAAAAAAAAAAAAAGAAGGGAGAAAGAGAAAGTAAAAGGAGGAAAGAAAGAGGATAGAAAAAGAAAGGAAGAAAAAGGCATAGATAGAGAAAGAAAAAGAAAAGAGAGAAAGAAAGGAGGGGATGGAGGTAGGAAAGAGGGAAAAGGAGAAAAAGAAAAAAGGAGGAAAGAATAGAGAAAGGAAAAGAAAGAACAAAGGGAGGGCGGGAGAGAGAGAGAGGGAAAGAGAAAAAGAGAGTGAGCAAGAAAGAAAGAAGGAAGGAAGGAAAGAGTAATCAATCGCCCACCTCCTCTTTGGCAGATGAGTTTTTCCATTTCGTCCTTCTCTGCTTTGCGGCGGGCGCCCTGCTGGTGTGCTATCACTACTTCGGAGGTGAGCGGGGGGCCGGGGCAGGGGCATGGCCCGGGGTCGGGGTGGGGGTGGGGGGTCCGGGGCCCCGCCCCCCGGCTGACCCGCCTGTCCCCACACTGCCCTTGCAGACTGGTTCATCTCCCTGGGGGTCGGCCTGCTCACCTTCGCCTCCCTGGAGACCGTCGGCATCTACTTTGGGCTGGGTGAGGCCCCCCCCCAGCAGCATCTCGGCGGGGTGGGGAGTGGGGGTGGAGGGTGGGGGGCGGCGGCGGGCCTGCCCGCAGGCGCTCGCCAGACCAGCGAGTGGTCATGACCTCAGCTCTTTTCTTTTTTTTTTTTTTTTTCCAAATTTCCTTGTGCTCATGTATTTTTTCCTGACCGCGTTCAAGGTCAGTGTGAGGTCATTGGCAAAGGCCGGTGGAAAAACCGGGCAGCTCCGTAAAAATGCAACAAAAACAGTTGGAAGTGGCAAACGCATAGCATTGAGCAGATAACCACAATGCAGCCGTTAGCGGAATCGGGGACTGAATTCCCGGCGAGTTTCCTGGCCTTGTTGTTTTTCATAATAATAATAATAACTGCTCATTGCTATTATCTAAGCTTAACGTGCTGCCTGCCATCCCACGGGCGGAGCTGCGTTTGGGTGGGTTGGGCCTTTGTCCAAACGGGGACAAATGGAAGGGCCTGGCCCCATAAGCCTCACGTCACCTGCTCTCTTGTTTCTGGACAGTGTACCGTGTTCACAGCACCCTGCATGCCTTCATCCCCCTCCTTCAGAAGTTTAAGCTGACGGGTAACTTTTATTCTTTTTATGAGTCTCTATTTTTCTTCTTTCTTCTTATTTTTAAACGGGTAACTTTAAAACTCTTCCTGCATTCCCTCTTTCTCTCCCTGACGGGGTCTTCTATTTTGAGCAAAGATTATCATAGGAGAGACCACAGGCCCTGAAGCTGGGGGTGAGATTTCCAGTCCTACCTCAGCCAATTTATCAGGGTCTCTGGTCCTGGGGCCTCTGTCAGCCTCAGTTTCTGCAGCTGGCAAATGGGTATAATAATACCTTCTGCACAAAGGTGTCATGAAGAGCAAACGTGGAACGGACACAGCGGTCCTTAACTGTGAATCACTGGGCAAAAGGACGAGGAGTTGGATCCCTTGCTCTTTCATAATACTTTACACTTTCCCAAACACTGTCCTTGCCACGATTTTATTTACATAGTAAATTTTATTTACATGGTAGCAGCTGTTTATAAGTTAACTTAGTTAATTTATACTTGACCCATAAGGAAACTGAGGCTCAGAGAGGTGGGGTGGCTGGCCCAGGGTCACACAGCTAGAGTGCCTGAGCTGGGCTGAATGAGGTCCTTTTTATTGACCTGCAGCAGTGTACACCACTGTACTGTGTCTCTGTGCTGGGACAATATTTGTACGTCACCAATATCAGGCTGACTCCCTCTGTCTCCTTAAAATCCATTTCATAAATAAGGGGGGAAGCTAGTTACAGTGGCTGGGCTCATAGAGACCCATGGCTTCTGAGTGAATAACTTCATCCCAGCTGTGAGCTGAGTTTTGGAGATGTGGGACGATGGTGGGGACACCTGGCTGCCTTCTGAATCCCATGCATCCTGTGGGCTTTGCCTTCCAGGGTTCAGGAAGACCGAATGAGGCCCGGCCCCCGCTTGACCATCCCTGCATCCCCTGACAGAGCAGTGTCCTAGGAGACATATGGATGGGCCAAGCTAAGGCAATAAAGAATGAGCTTTTCCTTCCATGTGTTCTGAACATTGACACCAGCCTTGGCTGGGGTATCACTTGGGCAGCGTTGGCATGCAACCCAGGATGGAAAGTGGAGGGAGGGTAGGGTTGCTGTGAGCATTTCACGCTACCAGGATCAGCTGACAGAGTTGGGGATGTCACTGCTGTCAGCCGTGAGAGTTGTCATCTGTCTAGTCTTGTGCTTTCTCTCAAATGCCCCCGGCCATCCCTGTGGGCTCTCAAGTCTACAGAACCATCCCAGGACAGGCAGACAATCCACTGCCCTGAGGCAAGATGTTGGGGACCAAACTCGCAGCATTCGGGCACCTTCCTTCAGCCCCACCACCCAGTGCCTACTCCACGACCCTGGATTCCATCAAGATTCAAATAAACTTTCTCTTCTCGGACTAAAAAGAGCCAGCTAAATATTCCTTTGGGGTGTTTTAGTGCAAGGACATGTCTTGGGTCTCCTTCAACCCTGTCTAGTCAGAAAAGGTGCCTTGTCCCACTGGATGAAGTAGAGAAGGGTATAAAGAAAAAGCCCCTCATGTTAGGTCAAAGTTTTAATTGTACAGGTTCAGAGTGGGTGACAGGGCCTTGCTAAAGATTCCCATAGAAAAAACCTGAACTGTTAGGTATTCTCATCTCAGCTCATATTATAAGGGCACAAAATAAAATCCACTGATGCAAACTTGGGTTGTGTCAATAGAAGTATAGAGGCTAGATTGAAGGAGGTCCTACTTTGTACTGGCCAAGCCATGCCTATAGCATATGTTCAGTTCTAGACACATTATCAAGAGGAACAGGGACGAACCAGAGAACACACAGAAGAGACCAGAGTGGGTGTGCAAAGAATAAATGAAGAAATGAGAACTTGTCGACCTGCAGAAGAGGAAAGTGGGGTCTTCATCGAGTTTATAGGCTCTTGGAGGACACTTTCTCAAGTCCTTATAATAGCTCAGCCATGTGTTATCTGTTCCATTCTCACAGCAACCTTGAGATGTGGAATCATCCCTATTTCACAGATGGGGAAATGGAGGCTCAAAGTTTACCCACTTAATCAAGTCCACACAGCAAGTAAGAGGCGGAGCTGTGATTTAAACCCAAGACTGTGCTTTCCTTATGACAAGTTGCTTTATAGAGTGTTGCCAGGCCCCCATCCTAGGCAGAGCGTCCCTGACACTCGAGTGGGCCAATATTTCCCAAACTTGGCGATTTCTCAGACCAACAGCGTTTTTTTTTAAAGCAAGGGAAAAAGGGCCCCATGACATGGCGCTGTGAACTCTTTACTTTGCCAATTGAGGACAGTAAAAACAAACATCACCAACCATCAGTATCATTTTATAAAAGAAATGATCGTTTTGTGCCTCAAATGTAGAAATATTACAATCAGGAACAAAATGGAGCTTAACATTGAATAAATTAAGCTTATGAAAATCTTACTATGTGTTTTAGTTTCCCAGCTGCTAAATCAAATACCATGCAATGGGTTGGCTTAAACAATGGAATTGATTGGCTCATGGTGTTTGAGGCTAGGAGAAGTCCAAAACTGAGGTGTCAGTAAGGCAGTGCTTTCTCCCAGAAGACTGTGCATTCTGTCCCGTGGCTTGCATAAGGCAGCCTCTTCTTTCTTTCCTGGGTTCTGTGGGCTTCCAGCTGCCTGCTGCTCCCTGTGGCTTTTCTCTGTCCGACTTTCACTCTGCTTAGAAAGGACCCCAGTAATCCAGATTAAAACCAACCTGATGCACTTAAGCCCACCTTAACTGAAGGGACCTCCTGAAGAGATCTTATTTCCAGTGGGGTCTACACACACCAGGACATGGGCCAAGACCAAGACCAGGTCCAAGTTGGGATGCACAATTGTCTCCCCAACACTGTATGTCCTTAATTTGCCCAAATCACTGTGGTCTGGTGAAAAATGTATCCCTAAGGAAACCAAGGGAGCAGAGAATTCCTAAGACTTCTACATTCTCTCAATTCTGGGAGTTTCCCAACTTCAGTTCCCTATGCCTCTAGTGATGAATGCCTCACTACCTGCCCAAGCAACTCTACTACAAGATTTTTTTACTCTTCTGAGCTTCTTAATGAAGCTTAGGAATTTATTCAGAAGAATAAAGAGTGACATAAAAGTAGAGAATGAGTTCTTTTGTTTTTTTTGAGTAGTTTGTCTTTTATTCTTTTTTTAATTTTTATTTATTTATTTTTATTAATTAAAAAAAAGATTAGCTAACACAACATTTAGAAATCATTCCATTCTACATATGCAATCAGTAATTCTTAATATCATCACGTCTTTTATTCTTACAAACGATACACACATGAGACTATACCTGGTTGAAAAACTGTGATAATTTTCTAGTTAAAGAGAAACTCTGGGGTGCACGGGTGGGTTCAGTGGTAGAATGCTCACCTTCCATGCGGGAGACCTGGGTTTGATTCCTGGACCATGTACCCACCCCATCCCCCCAAAAAAGAAAAACTCCGTAACAAAATTTAATAAATGTAACATTTATGAAAATATAAATCTGATTGGTTCATTCTTCCCGGCACTACAAAGTTTACCTAAAAACATTCCATCTGAGCCATCAACTGCACACGAGTTAAGAAATGTCATTCAAGTCACTTGTTATACTCTGTTGGCTTTGACACGAAACATTCACATTCCATGTACGATCCATCTACTAGGCATTTAATTCTTAGAAATGTGTGCCATCGAGGTCCACCTGATAATGGCAGGAATAAGAGTGTGTTGTCTCTGATGGGCTAAAAAAAAAAAAGTACTGTCTCATACAATCAACTCCAGGTGATCTGCACGTGGGTTTGGGCGTTTTGGGGCAACCACCCACCAGACTAGTATAATAGCTAGACTAAGAGGAACCCGCTGAAAATTCTTTCACCACCAAGTGGGGTGTTTATATCTGAATCACATCTTTGAATGCTTATGTGTCACACCGCTTTCCAAAGGGAAGTACAAATGACTTGGGTCTCTGTGGGTTCGACCACTTGGTTTCTCCCATAAGCATTCGCCAAGATGTCCCGGTTATTTTCTCTCGTAGCTCCCTAACATTCACAGGAGGACTACAGAAGTAGCTGTCCCTACCTTTATTTTGCAGTTTTTACAAAAGCAACTTACTGGGAAGGTAAAGAGCTGCATCCAGGGCAAAGCTGGACTGAAAGCAAGTCAGTTCCTTGTTCACTATTCTGTCCACTCACGCCACCGTTGCAGCTTTCAAACCAAACCGAACAACCACTACTCACGCCCTTTGAGAAGTTACCCAAGGCGGGATGAGTTCCTGCTTTTCTGCTGCCTAGTGTTATATTTCCTCGACTCTCTGCCCTAGCCGGGCCCTGCCATCAATGCTTATGGTACTGGGTGTCCCCTGCTGCTCCCTCTTCTCCAAGGGCCGGTCGGATGGGTGGGCCAGGGAGGGGCCTTAGAGAATGAAGGGTTACCCAGAACAAGAAGCTTTAAAAGAAGGAAAGAGAAAGGAGCTGTAGGTGCTTTTGTTGAATTTTTATAGGCAGCCCCTCCGTTTATAACAAATGTTAAACTTTCTTGAACATGATAACTGCACTTCAGATGGTTATATAAGTGAGTGTCCTTGTCCTTAGGAAACGTACGTGGAAATAGTATCTTCAAGAGGCATGATAATGCAGTCTGTACTCAAGTGTTCAGAAAATGGATAGATCAATAGATAGATTAGATAGACAACAGCCAGACAGACAGACAAAGAGACAGATCGATAGATATAATTAGATAGAATGATATGGTAAATTTGGCGAAATGTTTAAATTGATGGATCTGGGTGTTCTCATTTGCCAAAGCTGCCAGAATGCAACACACCAGAGATGGATTGGCTTTAATAAAAGGGGATTTATTTAGTTTAAAAGGTATAGTTCTTCAGAGGAAAGGCAGCTAACTTTCCACTGAGGTTCCTTCTTACGCAGGAAGGCACAGGGTGGTCTCTGCTGGCCTTCTCTCCAGGCCTCTGGGTTCCAACAACTTTCCCCGGGGTGATTCCTTTCTGCAACTCCAAAGGCCTGGGCTGAGCTGCGAGTGCTGAGATGAGGTGTGTTGAGATGAGGTGTACTGAGCTGCTTGGGCTGTGCTGCACCGAGTTCTCACATTTAAGCATCCAGCCAGTTACATCAAACATCATTCATTGCAGCAGGCACTATCCCCTAGCCAACCACAGATGTAATCAGCAACAGATGAGGTTCACGTACCATTGGCTCATGTTCATAGCATCAGAACTAGGTGCCTTCACCTGGCCAAGTTGACATCTGAACCTAAGTACCACACTGGGTATCTGGGGGCCAGAAATATGTTGGAGTTCTTTGTATGGGGTTGGTACCATTTTTGTAACTGTCCTGTAAGTTTGAAAGAATTTCAAAATAAAAAGTGAAGTTAGAAAGAAAAGAAGAAGGAGAAGGAGAAGGAAAGAAGGAGGAGAAGAAGAAGGCGGCCCCTGTGGCTGGGGTAGGAGAGGAATAGGGAGTTTTTGCTTAGTAGGTAACAGGGTTTCTGTTTGGGGTGATAAAAGGTTTGGGGAACAGATGGTGACAGTGGCACAATTTTGTGCCTGGAATTAATATCACTAAAATGTACACATGAAAGTGGTTAAAATAGGGAATTTTATGTTGTGTCTTACCACAATAAAAATTTAAAAAGAGGGGATGTCCTCCGAGCAGATAAACCTCTTGAGGGTGGGCTGCAGGTCTGGAGGAGGTGATTAGCTTGGCTGTGGAGTAGGGCTGGGTTTCTTTGTGCAGTGAACAACTTGACTAAGAACCCCTGAGAAGAGAGGGGAAGTCCTAGGGGGACAAGAGAAGGCCAGGCTGCTAATATTTTTTAGGCCCCCAGTGAATTGTAAAAATCAAAGATATACCAAAATAGGGTCAAAAGAAGGTGTTCTAGTTTGCTAGCTGCCAGAATGCAATACACCAGAGATGGATTGGCTTTTAATAAAAGGGGATTTATTTCATTAGTTCTTCAGAGGAAAGGCAGCTAACTTTCAACTGAGGTTCTTTCTTAACGTGAAAAGGTACAGGATGGTCCCTGCTGGCCTTCTCTCTAGGCCTCTGTTCCAACAACTTTCCCCAGGGTGATTCCTTTCTGTACCTCCACAGGCCTGGGCTGAGCTGCAAGTGCTGAGATGAGGTATGCTGAGCTGCTTGGGCTGTGCTACGTTGTGCTCTCTCAGTTAAACACCATCCAGTTAAGTCAAACATCATTCATTGCAGCAGGCACGCCTCTTAGCCAACTGCAGATGAAATGAGCAACAGATGAGGTTCACATACCATTGGCTCATGTCCGCAGCAACAGAACTAGGTGCCTTCACCTGGCCAAGTTGACACCTGAATCTAACTACCACAGAAGGGTAGTATGTTTGAGATGCTTACTCCCTGCTGCCCCTTGTGTGACAGCATTGAGCTTGCTATAATTTTAGAACGTGTGCTGATAGAGTATAATTAACACCTTAACTGCAGTCCCTTTTAAAAAGGTCCTATTTAAAATGGATTTACATTTTACACAGGACCAGATGTGGGGAACTTAAAGGCCTTTTTTGGGAGGATGTGATTCGATTCCCAATACTTCCCAACTACCTTCCCTGCTTTATTTTCTTCATTGCACTTACCATCTGACTTACTGCACAATCCATGTATCTTGTTTCTTGTTGTCTCTCACGCTAGAATATAAGCTCCATGAAGACAGGATATTGTTTGTTCACTGATTCTACCTCCAGTGCCTGCAATAACCCCTGGCATGTGTAGGTGTTCAATAAATAATCATTGACCATATGAATACCCATTTTACAGATGAGGAAATTGAGGCACAGAGTGGTGAACTGCCTGCACAAGTTCCCATAGCTAGGAAGTGGCAGATCGCCTTCATCCTTTTTTACACCTGTATAGTATTCCCCTGCAGAGATGTGTCACCTTATTTCACTGGTCCCCTAGTGTTGGACATTTTTACTTGCTAAGAATGGTGCTCCATTAACTACATACATTCTTTTATATATATATATATGTTTTTATTGACAAAACATAACATACAAACACAAACATTCTTAACATATGAACATTCCTTTCTTAGTATATAATCAATGGCTCACAACATCATCACATAGTTGTACATTCATCACTATGATCAATTCTTAGAATATTTGCATCACTCTAGAAAAATAAAAAGAAAAAAGAAAAAACTTGTATATACCATACCCCTTACCCCTCCCTCTCATTGACCATTAGTATTCCCCTCTACCCAATATATGTATTTTTTTATTTTAATGTGTGTTCCCCCTATTATTTATTTATTTTTAATCCATATGTTTTACTCATTTGTCGATAAGGTAGATAAAAGGAACAACAAACACAAGGTTTTCACAATCACACAGTCAGACTGCAAAAGCTATATCATTATACAATTGTCTTCAAGAAACATGGCTTTCACCATTTGGAGAATTTCTGATATTCTTGCAATTTGGGACAACCAAAGCATGAGGCCAAGCCCTCAATCTTGGGGTTTGTTCATATGAAAATTAATCCCGCAAAGGATAGGCTAAACCTACTTAAAATTAGACCCACAGCTTCAGGTACTTCCCTCCAGTCTCTCCATTACATCTTAAACTGAAAAGGGGTATCTATAAAATGTGTAAGAATAACCTCCAGGATAGCCTCTCAACTTCAAAATCTCTCGGCCACTTGACATTTCATTTTGTCTCATTCCTCTCTTCCCACTTTCAGTCAAGAAAGTTTTCTCAATCCCTTGGTGCTGAGTCCCAGCTCATTCTAGGATTTCTGTCCCACATTGCTAGGAAGGTCCACACTCCTAGGAGTCATGTCCCACGTAGAGAGGGGGAAGGCAGTGAGTTTGTTTGTCGTGTTGACTGAGAGAGAGAGAGGCCACACCTGAGCAACAAAAGAGGCTCTCTGGGGGTGACTCTTAGGCCTAATTTTAAGTAGGCTTAGCCTATCCTTTGCGGGATTAATTTTCATATGAACAAACCCCAAGATTGAGGGCTTGGCCTCATGCTTTGGTTGCCCCAAATTGCGAGAATATCAGGAATTTTCCAAATGGTGAAGCATACATTCTTTTGCAATTAAAAAAAAACACTCAGCCAAGAGTGAAAAAGAGAGAGAGGTTATCTGAATAGAGTGTGTTGCACTCCGGTGTGCCCTGGACTGGGCTCAAGGCATAGCTCGGACCTCTCAGGGTGATCGTCCTGTGTTGTGTGTAAGTCTAGTACTTAAAGATAGGTATTTGTCATGCAACATGGACCCTAACCCAATTGACTATTGGCGAAAGACGTGATGACATCCTCCAACACGAGGAAAGGATTGCTGGAGGAACAGTCATGGGTGAACAGGGCACCATCTCCCAAATAGTGATTGGGGCTCTGCGGTAGAACTCTACCCTAAGATTCAAAACCACCATGTTTTTAAAACCTAAAACTCAATGTGTTTGAGACTAACCTTCGTTGTTAAGATTGCTGGGACAATTCATCTTCATTTTTGTTTAATCTATACAAAGAGGTAGTAGGCTATTCTTTTTCTCTAATTTTTATTGTACAGCCTAACATATATACAAAGGAAAGAATTAAAAGACAGTAATAGTTTTCAGAGCACTCTTCAACAAATAGTTACAGGACAGATTCCAGATTTATCATGGGCTACCATACCATCATCTCAGATTTTTCCTTCTAGCTGCTCCAGAATATAGGAGACTAGAAGGCTTAAATATTTTTTTATCACCACAATTGACTTTTTTCTTTCTTTTTTTGTGAAAAATAACATATATACAAAATAGCAATAATTTGTTATTTTTATATTTCTACAATTATTTGTAGAGCACATTTCCAAGTTTGATATGGGTTACAATTCCAGAACTTTGGGTTTTTACTTCTAGCTGCTCTAAGATTCTGGAGACTAAAAGAGATATCAATTTAAAGATTCAGCAATCATATTCATTTGTTAAATCCTATCTTCTCTGTTTAACTCCCCCACTACCTTTGATCCTTCTATCCCTCTGTTTAGGGGTGTTTTGGGTTATGGCCATTCTAACTTTTTCATGTTGGAAGAATCTGTCACTAAGATGGGGTAGGGAGATGGAACTATCTGATGTTCTGAAGAGGCTGGGCCCTCTAGGTTTCAGGACTTATCTGGTCCAGGGACCCATCTGGAGGTTGTAGGTTTTTGGAAAGTTACTCTAGTGCCTGGAGCCCTTGTGGAATCTTAGATATTGACCTCAGTGTTCTTTAGGATTGGCTGGAATGGTCCTGGTTGGACTTTGGCAAGTTATGATAGGTAGCAAGGTCTAACTGAAGCTTGAATAAGAGCAACCTCCAGAGTAGCCTCTAGACTCTATTTGAACTCTCTCTACCACTGATACTTTATTAGTTACACTACTTTTACCCCCTTTTGGTCAGGATGGAATTGTGGATCCCACAGTGCCAGGTCTGGATTCATCCCTGGGAGTCCTCTCCCACGTTGCCAGGGAGACTTTCATGTCCCACGTAGGGAGGATGTCATGTCCCACGTAGGGAGGAGGGCAATGATTTCACTTGCAGAGTTGGGCTTAGAAAGAGTGAGACCACATCTGAGCCACAAAAGAAATCCCTGGAGGCTATTCTTATGCAAGGTTCAATTAGATATTGCTAATTACCATGGTTTGCCAAACTCCAACCAAAACCATTCCTGCTATCCCTAAAGAACACCAGGGCTCTATTTGAGAGTCTACAAAAGTTTCATGTACTAAGATTACTTTTCAGAACCCTACAACCTCCAGACCAGTTCCTAGACCAGATAAATCCTGAAACCCAGAGGGTTCAGCCTCTCCAGAATATCAAGTACTTCCATCCCCCTATCTCATATTATTGACAGCCCCTTTCAACATGAAAAAGTTAAACTGGACATAGCCTAAATAAAAATTGGAAGAAAGATCAAAGGAGAAGGAGGAGTTATAACAGAGAAGACAGGATTTAACAAATGAATATGATTGCTGAATCATTATGTTGATATTTCTTTTAGTCTCCTGTGTCTTGGAGTGGCTAGAAGGAAAAATCTAAAATTGTGGCACAGTAACCCATACCAAACTCTAAAATCTGTTCTATAACTACTTGTTACAGTGTACTTTGAAATTATTTGCTTTTTTGTGTATATATTACATTTCACAATAAAAAATGTTTTAAAAAAGAGGTAGTAAATCCTTAAATTTTAAGTGAGATAACCGAGGCACAAGGGAAAAAGTGGGTGAATCTAAAATATTTTGAAAAGTAGCAACATAAAATTAGTATTTATAGTAAATTGCATAATATATAACAAATTGCTATTTATAGAAAATGGCCACTTATCTCTCTGCAGTTTATAATTGTTTATACTAATACAATTCTTTTGCAATAAGAATGATTATATAATCTGTTTTAGTATAAAAATGTATTTTTAGTCATTACCCTTCAACGAGTGTGTGTGGTGTATAAAAGAATATAAAGTATGATATAAATAAAAAACTTAAATTTGCATAATTTATTTGTACTGTGAAAAAAGATCTGCACCTTACCATTAGTGCATTCCTTTATTTTCTAGAAAAAATGAATTTGCTTTTTTTAGAATTTAATTTAATTTAATTTTTTTGAATACCAAAACACAAACATGCCTCTTTTGATCATTCCGTTCTACATATATAATCAATAATTCACAATATCATGAATTTGCTTTTTACTTGGTTTTCTCGAATAAAATGTTAAACAATTTTCAAAAGGAAAAAAAAAGAAAGAAAGAATGGCTCTCCAGGAAAATAATTTAGTGATTCCTCAAAATGTTATAGAATTATAGTATGACCCAGCAATTCCACTTCTAGATATATACCAAAAGAATTTGAAAGGGGTTCTTGAACAGATATTTGCACACCACTATTCATAGAAGCATTATTCACAACAATCCAAAGGTGAAGCAACCCAAGGGCCCATCGATGGATGAATGCATACATAAAACGTGGAATGTACAAGGTCCTGCCCCATCACGGTGGCAGAGTGAGAACCTTCAGGGCTCTGTCCCCCAACAGAAGCTTTGAACAACCAGCAGGACTGGCAGAAACACCTTTCTCTAAGCTCCAGAAAACAGATATAGGACTGCAGTAACGGTGTGGCTGTGAAAACAAGAAACGGCTACTGAAAAGCAGCAGGATGTGCCCTGGGTGGCCCCTCCCCTGCCCCCAACAGCTTGGCTCAAACCCAGTATTGATTTCTGGTCCTGGTTACAGAGAGAGCTCAGTGCATATATGGGAAGTATATATGTCTGGACCAATCTTCCCGAAAGCCTTGTTGTCCCAGAACTTGACCTGTATGTAGAAGGTGGCAGACCAAGCTCTCCTACAGAACTCTGTGGGAGGGCAAGAGGCTACCAGGGAAAAGGGATTGCTGCTGTAGGACATACAGTGCAGTGCCCAGACAATGAGGAAACTGAATGAAGAGTGACATTTGTAACTGTGTAAATGGGGGAATTCCTAGGGCCAAATGTGCATTCCCAAGACAAGACACATGTGCAGAAAGTACCAGGGAACCCCCTAAGCTTTGGCCTAGAGCTATTCTGCAAACCCATTGAATGGATGAGCGCTGAAGGAGAGCATTCACACAGGTCAAACTGCAACTTTTTTCTTTCCTTTTTTTTTTTTATTTTTTATTACTTCCTGGCCTTCAAGGAAAGTCCTGTCATAACACTACCTAGATACAAGCTTAATGGACAGATAATTTAGAGTCTAAATTCCAGCAACAACACATTACACTATCAAAATGTCTAGGTTTCAACAAAAGGTTATAAAACATACAAAGAAACAGGAAACAATGGCCCAGGCAAAGGAGAAGATTAAAGGATTAAGAACCATCAGTAAGGGGGATTAGTCCTGGAACAATCCAGATAAAGACTTTTCAAAAATGGCCCTAAATATATTCAAAGAGCTCAAGGAAAACATGGACAAAGAAGTAAAGGAAATAAAAAAAATAATAGTTGAGCATAAAAAGAATATCATTAGAGAGATGCAAGTTATGAAAAGGAGCCAAACAGAGCTGAAGACCATGGTAACAGAAATTTAAAGTTCCCTAGAGGGGTTCAAAGGCAGATTGGAGCTGGCGGAAGAAAGAATCAGTGAACTTGAAGATAAGACCATTGGAATCATCCACTCTGAGGAGCAGAAAGAAGAATGAAGAAAAGTGAATAGAGTCTGAGGAACCTGTGGGACATCATCAAGCATACCAACATATGCATTTTGGGAATCCCAGAAAGAGAAGAAAGAGGGAAAGATTCAAAGAAATAATGGCTAAAAACTTCTCTAATGTTCATCTAAAGACGTGAATATACACATCCAAGACACTTAACAAACTTGAAACATGATAAACCCCAGTAGACCCACACTGTCCCATGTTATAATCAAATGGTCAGATGCCAAAGGGAAATAGAGAACTCTGAAAGCCACAAGAAAGAAGTAATGGGTCATAGATGAGGAAACCTCAATAAGATCGTCAATTTCTCATTGAAAACCATGGAGGCAAAAGGCAGTGGGATGACATTTTTAAAGTGTTGAAAGTAAAAAGTTGCCAACCAAGAATTCAGTTTTGTATCCAGCAAAACCGTCTTTCAAAAATGAGGGAGAGGGTAAGAGGCTAAGAGGGAGCTTATTACTGCTAGAACTAGACCTACCAGGAATGCTAAAGGAAGTTTTGTGGGTTGAAAGGGAAGGACAGCAGACAATTGCCTGCAGCCGCATGAAGAAGCAAAGATCTCCAGTAAGGATAACAACAGGGTAAATATAAATGCCAGTACTATTATTTGTTATTTATTTTGTATTTTTATTTCTTTATTAATTAAAAAAATTAACTAACACAACATTTAGAAATCATTCCATTCTACATATACAATCAGTAATTCTTAATATCATCACATAGATGCATATTCATCATTTCTTAGTACATCTGCATCGATTCAGAAAAAGAAATAGAAAGACAATAGAAAAAGAAATAACATGATAATAGAGAGAAAAAAAGGATAAAGAAATAAAAAATAAAAAAAACTATACCTCAGATGCAGCTTCATTCAGTGTTTTAACATAATTACATTACAATTAGGTATTATTGTGCTACCCATTTCTGAGTTTTGTGTCCAGTCCTGTTGCACAGTCTGTATCCCTTCAGCTCCAATTACCCATTATCTTACCCTATTTCTATCTCCTGATGCTCTCTGTTACCAATGACATATTCCAAGATTATTCTCTAATGTCGGTTCACATCAGTGGGACCATACAGTATTTGTCCTTTAGTTTTTGGCTCGTCTCACTCAGCATAATGTTCTCTAGGTCCATCCATGTTATTACATGCTTCATAAGTTTATCCTGTCTTAAAGCTGCATAATAGTCCATCGCATGTACATACCACAGTTTGTTTAGCCACTCGTCTGTTGATGGACATTTTGGCTATTTCCATCTCTTTGCAATTGTAAATAATGCTGCTATAAACATTGGTGTGCAAATGTCCGTTTGTGTCTTTGCCCTTAAGTCCTCTGAGTAGATACCTAGCAATGGTATTGCTGAGTCGTATGGCAATTCTATATTCAGCTTTTTGAGGAACCGCCAAACTACCTTCCACAGTGGTTGCACCATTTGACATTCCCACCAACAGTGAATAAGTGTGCCTCTTTCTCCACATCCTCTCCAGCACTTGTCATTTTCTGTTTTGTTGATAATGGTCATTCCGGTGGGTGTGAGATGATATCTCATTGTGGTTTTGATTTGCATTTCTCTAATGGCCAGGGACATTGAGCATCTCTTCATGTGCCTTTTGGCCATTTGTATTTCCTCTTCTGAGAAGTGTCTGTTCAAGTCTTTTTCCCATTTTGTAATTGGATTGGCTGTCTTTTTGTTGCTGAGTTGAACAATCTCTTTATAAATTCTGGATACTAGACCTTTATCTGATATGTCGTTTCCAAATATTGTCTCCCATTGTGTAGGCTGTCTTTCTACTTTCTTAATGAAGTTCTTTGATGCACAAAAGTGTTTGATTTTGAGGAGCTCCATTTATTTCTTTCTTTCTTCAGTGCTCTTGCTTTAGGTTTAAGGTCCATAAAACTGCCTCCAATTGTAAGAGTCATAAGATATCTCCCTACATTTTCCTCTAACTGTTTTATGGTCTTAGACCTAATGTTTAGATCTTTGATCCATTTTGAGTTAACTTTTGTATAGGGTGTGAGATACGGGTCCTCTTTCATTCTTTTGCATATGGATATCCAGTTCTCTAGGCACCATTTATTGAAGAGACTGTTCTGTCCCAGGTGAGTTGGCTTGACTGCCTTATCAAAGATCAAATGTCCATAGATGAGAGGGTCTATATCTGAGCACTCTATTAAATTCCATTGGTCGATATATCTATCTTTATGCCAGTACCATGCTGTTTTGACCACTTTGGCTTCATAATATGCCTTAAAGTCAGGCAGCGTGAAACCTCCAGCTTCGTTTTTTTTCCCTCAAGATACTTTTAGCAATTCGGGGCACCCTGCCCTTCCAGATAAATTTGCTTATTGGTTTTTCTATTTCTGAAAAATAAGTTGTTGGGATTTTGATTGGTATTGCATTGAATCTGTAAATCAATTTAGGTAGAATTGACATCTTAACTATATTTAGTCTTCCAATCCAAGAACACGGTATGCCCTTCCATCTATTTAATTCTTCTGTGATTTCTTTTAACAGTTTTTTGTAGTTTTCTTTGTATAGGTCTTTTGTCTCTTGAGTTAAATTTATTCCTAAGTATTTTATTCTTTTAGTTGCAACTGTAAATGGAATTCGTTTCTTGATTTCCCCCTCAGCTTGTTCATTACTAGTGTATAGAAACACTACAGATTTTTGAATGTTGATCTTGTAACCTGCTACTTTGCTGTGCTCATTTATTAGCTCTAGTAGTTTTGTCATGGATTTTTCAGGGTTTTCAACGTATAGTATCATATCATCTGCAAACAGTGATAGTTTTACTTCTTCCTTTCCAATTTTGATGCCTTGTATTTCTTTTTCTTGTCTAATTGCTCTGGCTAGAACCTCCAACACAATGTTGAATAACAGTGGTGATAGTGGACATCCTTGTCTTGTTCCTGATCTTAGGGGGAAAGTTTTCAATTTTTCCCCATTGAGGATGATATTAGTTGTGGGTTTTTCATATATTCCCTCTATCATTTTAAGAAGGTTCCCTTGTATTCCTATCCTTTGAAGTGTTTTCAACAGGAAAGGATGTTGAATCTTGTCAAATGCCTTCTCTACATCAATTGAGATGATCATGGGAATTTTCTGCTTTGCTTTGTTGATATGGTGTATTACATTAATTGATTTTCTTATGTTGAACCATCCTTGCATACCTGGGATGAATCCTACTTGGTCATGATGTATAATTCTTTTAATGTGTTGCTGGATTCGATTTGCTAGAATTTTATTGAGGATTTTTGCATCTATATTCATTAGAGAGATTGGTCTGTAGTTTTCTTTTTTTGTAATATCTTTGCCTGGTTTTGGTATGAGGGTGATGTTGGCTTCATAGAATGAATTAGGTAGCTTTCCCTCCACTTCAATTTTTTTGAAGAGTTTGAGCAGGGTTGGTACTAATTCTTTCTGGAATGTTTGGTAGAATTCATATGTGAAGCCGTCTGGTCCTTGACTTTTCTTTTTGGGAAAATTTTGAATGACTGATTCAATTTCTTTACTTGTGATTGGTTTGTTGAGGTTGTCTATTTCTTCTTGGGTCAAAGTTGGTTGTTCATGCCTTTCTAGGAACTTGTCCATTTCATCTACACTGTTGTATTTATTAGCATAAAGTTGTTCATAGTATCCTGTTATTACCTCCTTTATTTCTGTGAGGTCAGTGGTTATGTCTCCTCTTCCATTTCTGATCTTATTTATTTGCATCCTCTCTCTTCTTCTTTTTGTCAATCTTGCTAAGGGCCCATCAATCTTGTTGATTTTCTCATAGAACCAACTTCTGGTCTTATTGATTTTCTCTGTTGTTTTCATGTTCTCAATTTCATTTATTTCTGCTCTAATCTTTGTTATTTCTTTCCTTTTGCTTGCTTTGGGATTAGTTTGCTGTTCTTTCTCCAGTTCTTCCAAGTGGACAGTTAATTCCCGAATTTTTGCCCTTTCTTCTTTTTTGATACAGGCATTTAGGTCAATAAATTTCCCTCTTACCACTGCCTTTGCTGCGTCCCATAGGTTTTGATATGTTATGTTTTCATTTTCATTCACCTCGAGATATTTACTAATTTCTCTTGTAATTTCTTCCTTGACCCACTGGTTGTTTAAGAGTGTGTTGTTTAGCCTCCACATATTTGTGAATTTTCTGGCACTCTGCCTATTATTGATTTCCAACTTCATTCCTTTATGATCTGAGAAAGTGTTTTGTATGATTTCAATCTTTTTAAATTTGTTAAGACTTGCTTTGTGACCCAGCATATGGTCTGTTTTTGAGAATGATCCATGAGCACTTGAGAAAAAGGTGTATCCTGCTGTTGTGGGGTGTAATGTCCTATAAATGTCTGTTAAGTCTAGCTCATTTATTGTAATATTCAAATTCTCTGTTTCTTTATTGATCCTCTGTCTAGATGTTCTGTCCATTGATGAGAGTGGGGAATTGAAGTCTCCAACTATTATGGTAGATGTGTCTATTTCCCTTTTCAGTATTTGCAGTGTATTCCTCACGTATTTTGGGGCATTCTGATTTGGTGTGTAAATATTTATGATTGTTATGTCTTCTTGTTGAATTGTTCCTTTTATTAGTACATAGTAGCCTTCTTTGTCTCTTTTAACTGTTTTACATTTGAAGTCTAATTTGTTGGATATTAGTATAGCTACTCCTGCTCTTTTCTGGTTGTTATTTGCATGAAATATCTTTTCCCAACCTTTCACTTTCAACCTATGTTTATCTTTGGGTCTAAGATGTGTTTCCTGTAGACAGCATATGGAAGGATCCTGTTTTTTAATCCATTCTGCCAATCTATGTCTTTTGATTGGGGAATTCAGTCCATTAACATTTAGTGTTATTACTGTTTGGGTAATGCTTTCTTCTACCATTTTGCCTTTTGTGTTATATATATCATATCTGATTTTACTTCTTTCTACACTCTTCTCCACACCTCTCTCTTCTGTCTTTTCGTATCTGACTCTAGTGCTCCCTTTCATATTTCTTGCAGAGCTGGTCTCTTGGTCACAAATTCTCTCACTGACTTTTTGTCTGAAAATGTTTTAATTTCTCCCTCATTTTTGAAGGATAATTTTGCTGGGTATAGAATTCTTGGTTGGCAGTTTTTCTCTTTTAGTAATTTAAATATATCATCCCACTGTCTTCTTGCCTCCATGGTTTCTGCTGAGAAATCTACACATAGTCTTATTGGGTTTCCCTTTTATGTGATGGATTGTTTTTCTCTTGCTGCTTTAAGATCCTCTCTTTCTCTTTGACCTCTGACATTCTAACTAGTAAGTGTCTTGGAGAATGCCTATTTGGGTCTAATCTCTTTGGGGTACGCTGCACTTCTTGGATCTGTAATTTTAGGTCTTTCATAAGAGTTGGGAAATTTTCAGTGATAATTTCTTCCATTAGTTTTTCTCCTCCTTTTCCCTTCTCTTCTCCTTCTGGGACACCCACAACACGCATATTTGTGCACTTCATATTATCATTCAGTTCCCTGATCCCCTGCTCAAGTTTTTCCATTCTTTTTCCTATAGTTTCTGTTTCTTTTTGGAATTCAGATGTTCCATCCTCCAGTTCACTAATTCTAACCTCTGTCTCTTGAAATCTACCATTGTAGGTTTCCATTGTTTTTTTCATCTCTTCTACTGTATCTTTCATTCCCATAAGTTCTGTGATTTGTTTTTTCAGGCTTTCCATTTCTTCTTTTTTTTTTATTAATTAAAAAAAATTAACAAATCATTTAGAAATCATTCCATTCTACATGTACAATCAGTAATTCTTAATATCATCACATAGTTGCATATTCATCATTTCTTGGTACATTTGCATCGATTTAAAAAAAGAAATAAAAAGACAACAGAATAAGAATTAAAACGATACTAGAGAGAAAAAAAGAACCTATACCTCACATGCAACTTCATTCAATGTTTTAACATAATTGCATTACAGTTAGGTAGTATTGTGCTGTCCATTTCTGAGTTTTTATATCCAGTCCTGTTGCACAGTCTGTATCCCTTCAGCTCCAATTACCCCTTCTCTTTTTTTTTTTTAATTAACGGAAAAAAAGAAATTAACCCAACATTTAGAAATCATACCATTCTGCATATGCAATCATTAATTCTTAATATCATCACATAGATGCATGATCATCGTTTCTTAGTACATTTGCATCGGTTTAGAAGAACTAGCAACACAACCGAAAAAGATATAGAATGTTAATATAGAGAAAAAAATAAAAGTAATAATAGTAAAAACAAAACAAAACAAAACAAAACAAAACAAAACAAAAACCTATAGCTCAGATACAGCTTCATTCAGTGTTTTTTTGTTGGTTTTTTTTTTGCCAAATTTTAAAAGGATTTATTTATTTTTTTTTTATTAATTAAAAAAAAATTAACAAAACATTTAGAAATCATTCCATTCTACATGTACAATCAGTAATTCTTAATATCATCACATAGTTGCATATTCATCATTTCCTAGTACATTTGCATCGATTTAGAAAAAGAAATAAAAAGACAACAGAATAAGAATTAAAACGATACTAGAGAGAAAAAAAAAACCTATACCTCACATGCAGCTTCATTCAATGTTTTAACATAATTGCATTACAATTAGGTAGTATTCTGCTGTCCATTTCTGAGTTTTTATATCCAGTCCTGTTGCACAGTCTGTATCCCTGCAGCTCCAATTACCCCTTCTCTCTTTTTTTTTTAAATTAACGGAAAAAAAGAAATTAGCCCAACATTTAGAAATCACGCCATTCTACATATGCAATCAGTAATTCTTAACATCATCACATAGATGCATGAACATCGTTTCTTAGTACATTTGCATCGGTTTAGAAGAACTAGCAACACAACCGAAAAAGATATAGAATGTTAATATAGAGAAAAAAATAAAAGTAATAATAGTAAAAACAAAACAAAACAAAAATCTATAGCTCAGATGCAGCTTCATTCAGGGTTTTAACATGATTACTTTACAATTAGGTATTATTGTGCTGTCCATTTTTGAGTTTTTGTATCTAGTCCTGTTGCACAGTCTGTATCCCTTCAGCTCCAATTGCCCATTATCTTACCCTGTTTCTACCTCTTGCTGGACACTGTTACCAATGACATATTCCAAATTTATTCTCGAATGTCTGTTCACATCAGTGGGACCATACAGTATTTGTCCTTTAGTTTTTGGCTAGACTCACTCAGCATAATGTTCTCTAGGTCCATCCATGTTATTACATGCTTCATAAGTTTATCCTGTCTTAAAGCTGCATAATATTCCATCATATGTATATACCACAGTTTGTTTAGCCACTCTTCTGTTGATCCATTTCTTCTTTTTGTTCATCCCTTGCCTTCTTCATGTCCTCCCTCAATTTATTGATTTGGTTTTTGAAGAGGTTTTTCATTTCTGTTCGTATATTCAGAATTAGTTGTCTCAGCTCCTGTATCTCATTTGAGCTATTGGTTTATTCCTTTGACTGGGCCATATCTTCAATTTTCCTGGTGTGATTTGTTATTTTTTGCTGGCGTCTGGACATTTAATCAGATTTCCCTGAGTGTGAGACCCAGCTGGTTGAAAGACTTTCCTGTGAAGTCTCTGAGCTCTGTTTTTCTTATCCTGCCCAGTATGTGGTGCTTGTCTGTCTGCGGGTCCCACCAGCCAAAGATGTTGTGGCTCCTTTAACTTTGGAAGACTCTCGCTGCTGGGTGTGTGGTGGAGACAGAGGAAAGGTTGTAGGCTGGTTTTAATGACTTCAAATTGCGAAGTCCTGGGATCTGAATTCCTTGAGAGAGGGATTCCACCTGAGATGCATTTCACCCCTCCCGTGGGGAAGGTTCAGGTGGTAGAGAGCCCTGAAAACAGCCTGTTTCTGTGTTTGGGGCAGTTGCAACCTGTGTAATCCTGGCGACCAAGCCTCCGTAGAAACAGCCGCAGAAGGCTCTGTTTCGCCCACTTTCCTCTTTTTCAGTTAGCCCAATAGGCGACTTCTGCCTTTATCAGTTTCGCCTGAGCTGGGGGCCTATTTTTAGTAGTCAGAATTTGTTTATTAATGCCACTATTGGTGTTTTGTTGGACTCAGTCCCTGCTACTGTTGGAGACTCTTTCCTTTCCCTCTGGGTAGCCGCCTGTGGGGGAGGGGCGCTGGCTGCCGGCCGCTGCGGCTTGGGGATCTCGCTGATCTGAGACCCGCTGCCGGACTGGGAAGCCGCCCGCTGGGGAGGGGCGCCGGCCGCCATGGCTTGGGGAACTTGCCTCTCCGAGACTCTCAGCCAGCCCAGGAAGGAGGGAGGGAGAGGCGCTGGCCACCAGCCACCGCGGCCCGGGGAAGTGCGCGCCGCTCGGGGATCTCACCACAGCGGATTCTCACAGTCGGTCCAGCAGTCCAGACTGGGGTGTGCTATGTGTCTGGTCTCTGTCGTGGCTCCAGGAGCTGTTCTGTACTGTTTCTGGTTATTTAGTAGTTGTTCTGGAGGAGGAACTAAGACGCACGCACCTTACTAAGCCACCATCTTGGCCCCGATTCCCCCAGTACTATTATTTTTGGTTTGTACCTCCACTTTTTGCTTCCTACAGAATCTAAACAGTGGATGCACAACATATAATGGTAAATCAATGATTTTGAACTCAAAACATATAAATATATAACTTGGGGACTACATAGAGAGGTTTAGGAGAATAGTTTGTTTGTGCTATTGAAGTTATCTTGGTGTCAAAGCAAAGGAGATTGTTACAGATTTAGTATATGAAATTTAAGTCCCAAGGTAACCACAAAGAAATTATCAGAGAATACGCAAATTCATGGAGACAGAAAATAGAGCACAGGTTGCCCAGGTACAGGCAATGGGAGTTAATGCAAAATAAGTGTAGAGTTTCCATTTGGGGTGAAGGGAAAATTCTACCAATGGAAGGTGGTGAGGGTCCTGTGACAGCGTGAAGGTGATTAATCCCACTCAATGGTATGCTTGAGAGGGGTTGGATGGGAAGATTTATCCTGTACATAAATTTCCACTGTTAAAAGAGAAAGAAACTGAAGAGATAAAAATTAAATGCAATGCATGATACTGGATAGGATCTAGGAATGGAGGAGAAAAAGCTCAAAAGGACGTTATTAGGACATAAAAAAAATGGAACATAGAATATAAGCTTTATGTCAATGTTAAATTTCTTGAACTTGATAACTGCACTGAAGGTTGTTATAGAAGTGAATATACTTGTACCTAGGAAGTGTTATCTGTTCAAGGATTATAATGTGTGACACCTGCTTTCAAGTGTTTAGAAAATAGATAGATAGACAGACAGAAAGGTATGGCAATGGTGGCAAAATAATTTAACTGGTGTCTCTGGGTATCTGGGAGTAGGGATATGTTGAAGTTTTCCATCCGGGGCTTGTATCATTTTTGCAATTGTCCCTACAAGTTTGAAATTATTTCAAAATAAAAAGTTAAAAAAAAAAGTAAACTAAAATGTGGTATATTATTCAGCTGTAAAAAGCGAGGAATGCTGATCCATGGTAAAACAAGGATGACCCTCAAAGGTGCCATGTTGAGTGAAATAAACCAGATACGAAAGGACAAATACTGTGTGATTTCATTTATTTGAATTAATTAGAATATGCAAATTCATAGAGTCAGAAGTTAGAATACAGGCTACCAGGGGCAAGAGTGGGGTTAACGAAGGGAAGGTGTTGTTTAATGGGTATAGAATTTCTGTTTGGCGTGATGGAAAAATTTTATTAATGGATGGTGGTGATGGCAGTACCTTGTGAATGTAATTTACCCCGCTGAACTGTATACTTGAAAGGCAAATTCATAAAAACAGAGAATAGATTGTAGGTTAGCAGGGGCTGGGGGCGAGATGGATGGGCCATTGCTACTTAATGGGCGCTGTGTTTTAGGGGTGATGATAAGTTTTGGAACTTGGTAGTGATGGTGGCACAACATCATGAATGTAATTAAGGCCACTGACTTGTATACCCAACAATGGTTAAAATGGCAAATTTGATGTTGGAGATATTTTACCACCAAAAAATGTTTCAAGTACCCCCAAAATTCAATTACTCTGAACGAAAAGGAAGAACATTGCTTCCACGAACAATTTTATAAGCACATATTTGTGGACCACAGGAAGACCGTAGGATTAACTCCTCATCATGGAAGGGCTGTGCCAAAAGGTTCATGCATTTTAAATTTCCAAACTGTCTTCCAAAAACATTGCCCTGGTTTTCCCTCCCACCTTCAGTGAGGAGAGTGCTTGGAAGCTACATTTATTAGCTGAGGTCTCTCCTATAGCAGGCACCGTGCTGAGGAGTTGGCATCTATAACCTCGTCTACACCTACCACAGCCCTGTAGGGAAGGGTCAAGGTTGTCCTCCTACTACTCTTCCTCCTCCTCCCTCTACTTCCTTCTTCTCTTCTCCCTCTCTTCTTCCTTTTCCTCCCTGCCCCCCCAACTCCTCCCCTCCTCCTTCCTTTTTATAAAAGGAAGCTTTATAGCTAGAATATATAAAGAACTTTTACAATTCAATAATAACATGACAAACCAATTTAAAAATGGGCAAAGGATCTGAATAAACATTTTTTCCAAAGACGATCCACAGATGATCAACAAGAACATTCTTAGGGATTAGGAAAATGCAAATCTAAACCACAATGATCTAGCACTTCACACCCACCAGAATGGCTGTGATAAATCTCATCTGTTGCTGATTTTACATCTGCAGTCGGCTAGGAGGTGTGCCTGCTGCAATGAATGATGTTTGACTTAATTGGTTGGTGCTTAAATGAGAGAGCTCAATGTAGCACAGCCCCAGCAGCTCAGCATTCCTCATCTCAGCACTCGCAGCTCAGCCCAGGCCTGTGGAGGTGCAGAAAGGAATCACCCTGGGGAAAGTTGTCGGAACCCAGAGGCCTGGAGAGAAGGCCAGCAGAGATCACCCTGTGCCTTCCCACGTAAGAAAGCACCTCAGTGGAAAGTTAGCTGCCTTTCCTTTGAAGATCTAGCAAAATAAATCTCCTTTTATTAAAAGCCAATCTGTCTCTGGTGTGTTGCATTCCGGCAGCTAACAAACCAGAACAGATGTCTTCTCACTTTCTTGGTGGTGTCCTTTGAAACATAAACGTTTTTCATTTTGTTGAAAGCCAACATCTATTTTTGATTGAGCTTTTGGTGTCATAGCTAAGAAACCACTAATCCAAGGTCACAAAAATTTATACTTATGTTTTCTTCTAAGTATTTTATATTTTAGGCCTAATATTTAGATCTTTGATCCATTTTGAGTTAATTTTGTATATGGTGTGACATAGGAGTCCAACTTCATTCTTTTGCATGTATTTCTCATTGTCCCAACTTCACTTACTAAGAAGACTATTCTTTCCCCATTAAATGAACTCGGCACCCTTGTAAAAAATCAGCTGGCTAATGAGTAAACTATATGGATTAAAAGTAAATAAATAGGGATACAGACTGTGCAACAGGACTAGATACAAAAACTCAAAAATGGACAGCACAATAATACCTAATTGTAAAGTAATCATGTTAAAACACTGAATGAAGCTGCATCTGAGCTATAGGTTTTTGTTTTGTTTTGTTTTGTTTTGTTTTGATTTTACTATTATTACTTTTATTTTTTTCTCTATATTAACATTCTATATCTTTTTCGGTTATGTTGCTAGTTCTTCTAAACCAATGCAAATGTACTAAGAAATGATGATCATGCATCTATGTGATGATGTTAAGAATTAATGATTGCATGTGTAGAATGGTATGATCTCTAAATGTTGGGTTAATTTCTTTTTTTCCGTTAATTAAAAAAAAAAAAAAAAAGAGAAGGGATAATTGGAGATGAAGGGATACAGACTGTACAACGGGACTGGATATAAAAACTCAGAAATGGACAGCACAATAGTACCCAATTGTAATGCAATTATGTTAAAACACTGAATGAAGCTGCATGTGAGGTATAGGTTTTTTGTTTTTGTTTTTTTTGTTTTTTTTTCTTTCTATTATTGTTTTAATTCTTATTCTGTTGTCTTTTTATTTCTTTTTCTAAATCGATACAAATGTACTAAGAAATGATGAATATGCAACTATGTGATGTTATTAAGAATTACTGATTGTACATGTAGATTGGAATGATTTCTAATTGTTTTGTTAATTCTTTTTTTAATTAATAAAAAAAACTAATGATAAAAAAACAAAAAAAAACAAAAAAAATATAATTGTTACCTATAGTCAAAAAAAAAAAAAGTAAATAAATAATAGTGGGAACAAATGTTAAAACAGATTTAGTAGACTGAAATGCTAGTGATCAACGAAAGGGAGGGGTAGGGGGTATGGTATATATGATTTTTTTCCTGTTTTCTTTTTATTTCTTGTTTTGAATTGATGCAGATGTTCTAAGAAATGATCATGATGATGAATATACAACTATGTGATATTATGAGTTATTGATTATATAACAAGAATGCACAGATCATATGGTAAGAATGTTTGTGTTTGTATGGGGATATGTTTTATAGAAAAAAAAATTGATGGCTCTAGATGTGTGGGTTTATTTCTTGACTGTCACGTCTATTCTCTTGGTCCATTTATCTGTCCTCATGTCAATACCAAACTGTTCTGGTTACTTAGCTTTGTAGTAAGTTTTGAAATCAGGCAATGTGAGTCTTCCAATTGTATTCTTTTTTTCAAGATTATTTTGGCTATTCTAGGTCTCTTACATTTCCATATACATTTTTAGGTATAAGTTGTCAAATTCTGCAAAGCAGACAGTGGGAAACTTTTTAAAAATGTCATTAGAGAAATTGCAGGGCTACAAAAAAATCTTTCAGAAAATGCAGAGTTCCCATATATTCCTACATGCACACAGCTTTCCCTTTGCATTACTGTGATACCTTTGCTGCAATTGATAAAACTATCATTATACTATTACCTGTAGTCCATAATCTACATTAGGGCTAAGTTTGTGTCATTCAGTTCTATGGGAATTTTGATGGGTTACATTGACTCTGTACATCAATTTATTGTTTTGCCTCTTTTAAATTATGTATTACTTTTTAACATTTCTCATTAAGAAAACAATAGCCTCCAAACCTAAAACCCCAAATTAACCACAGTTAATGGTTTGGTGTGTTATCTGTGGGTCTTTTTCTTGAAGGTGAATGAGCTCATTGGTTTTTATTTTGTGCTCCTTTTTCTTTCACCTAAAAAAAGTGTTTTTCCATTATTATATACTACATAAGCATCATTTCCAACCACTGCATATATTATGATTTACTTAATAGTCCCTCTAGAGCGAGGAAATAACATTAATAGCTAACATTTGTTCAGTCCTTCTAAGCACTTTACATTGATTGTGTCATTTTACAGAGGAGGAGAGAAAGACACTGAAAATTAGGTTCTGAGGTTTTGATTCCAAGCAGTTGTATATAACTTAACTTTTTTCTCAAGGGAACTGAGAGTGCACACCAGATATTTACCAAACATATAAAGAAAACGTAAGATTAAAAAAAAACCCCACAAGATTTCACAATAGAAATATGAATGCGCCTCATTTATAGGAATGTCCCTGTGGCCAGTTCCAGCACTTCTTCACTGTGATGTTGGACAAGCCTTTCCTTCTCCAAGCCTCAGATTCTTTTTTCCTTTTGTCCCCATGCACTTTTTTAAAAATATTTTTATTGGCCTATATTCACACACCTACAGTGCATGCATGGTGTACAATCAGTGGCTCACAGTATCATCACATAGTTGTGTGCTCATCACCATGATCATTTTTTGGAAAATCTGCATCATTGCAGAAAAAGAAATAAAAAGGAAAAAACTCATACATCCCATACCCCTTACCCCTCCCTCTCATTGACCACTAGTATTTCTATCCACCCAATTTATTTTACCCCTTATCCCCCTCTTATTTATTTATTTATATCCATATTTTCTTATTCATCTGTCCATACCCTGGATAAAAGGAGCATCGGGCACAAGGTTTTCACAATCACACAGTCACATTGTAACAGTTATATCTTTACACAATCATCTTCAAGAGTCAGGGCTATGGAACACAGCTCTACAGTTTCAGGTATTTCCCTCTAGCCACTCCAATACACCATAAACTGAAAAGGGATATCTATAATGCATAAGAATAACCTCCAGGATAACCTGACAACTCTGATTGAAATCTCTCAGCCACTGAAACTCTATTTTCTCTCATTCCTCTCATCTCCCTTTTGGTCAAGAAGTCTCTCTCAATCCCTTGAGGCCGGGTCCCAGCTCATCCCGAGAGTTCTGTCCCACGTTGCCAGGGAAATTTACACCCCTGGGAGTCATGTACCACATAGGAGGGAGGGCAGCGAGCTTACCTGCCTGCCGAGTTGGCTTAGAGAGGGAGGCCACATCTCAGCAACAAAATAGTTTTCTGGCAGTGAGTGTTATGCCTAATTTTAAGTAGGCTCAGTCTGTCCTTAGCAGGAATAAGTTTCATAGGGATGAGCCCCAAGATTGAGGGCCTGGCCTGTCGATTTGGTTGTCCCCACCGTCTAAGCCTTTGATTCTTCATCTGTGCAGTGGGAGATCAGAGCACACCCCCTCCCGGTGTTGTGGCGAGGATAACAGACCATTTTATAAAGCCTCAAATGCAGTGGCTGGCACGCAATTAGATGCTCAGCAAGTGGAAATTATTTGATTAGAGCAGGGTCCCCTAGAAAATGGGAAATCAGATTTGTAAGAAGTGTGCGGTACTAATTTTTAAAAATTTCAGCTGCGTTGTGGCCCGAACAAAACTGGCTCCATGAGATGGATCTGACTGCAGGCTGTGGGCTTACATTGCATTGGGGACTTCCCACAGTGTCAAACTGGAGACAGGAGCTGAAAGAGGTACCCACGGAATGGGGGAGAAGGCCAGAGTGAGAACAAGAGCACAATTATTTCTGTGTCATTTTTCAATTTGTGGAAGTCTGACTGCATTGCAGAGTCATGAATTCAAATCCTAGTTCAGCAGCTGGGAGCCTTGGCCAATCTGGGTCCCAGATATTAAAGAAGGGGGTTGGGGCGGGCCACGGTGGGTGGCTCAGCAGCTAGAGTTCTTGCCTGCCATGTTGGAGACCAGGGTTCGATTCCCAGTGCCTGCCCATGCAAAAGAAAAAAAAAAAAAAAAAGAAGGGGCTTAGGCTAGCTGGGCTCTAGAAGTCCCCCCATGCCCTAGGAGAAAATCCCCTACTCTCCAGACCTCTGTCTGCCCCAGCATACTGCCTCTTTGGGGCCCCAACCCCCAGCACTGCCCTTGAAACCTCTCACTGCTTCTCTGCCAAGCTAGAGCTCAAGGCCAGTGCCAGCCCGGGGTTTGGTTACACCTACGGCGTCAGGCAGATTCCTGGAGCCCCAGTCCAATGTGTGGTCTAAAAATAAAGCTTTGGCTCCTGGGCCAAAGAAGGCCGGGTTGGAAAGTGGAGGAGGACTGCCCTGGACTCCGTGTGCTAGATTTCTGCTGAGATCACAGGAGAGGGAGGATGGGGTAGTGAGAGTGTTTGGAGGCTACCGCAGGTCAGCCTGTGCTGGGGAGAGGGGAGGGAAGCCCAGGAGGGCTGTGGCAGTTGTTTGTCCAATTCTCCTGACACCACCCCTAGGAATCCTGCCGACTCCAGAGGGCCCCAGGCCTGGACCAGAGAAGGAGTCTGTGGGAAATGCAGACCGAGCCTGGGAAGCTAAGGAAGGTGGTTGATATCGGAGCCGGGCTTAGAATAGGAAGATGTCGGGAAGGACAACCCAGGCAGAGGACACAGTGGGGGCTAAGGCATAGAGGAATACAAGAGGAGAGCCCATCTGGGAAGGAACAGGTAGTCAGTTCAGTGTGGTTGTGGCATATAAGATGTGACCGGGGCTGAGGATTGGTGGGTAGTGGTGTACACAGGGTCAATTGCACACCTCACCCCTCAGTGGGACTTTGAGAACTGGACTAAGGAGCTGGGACTTCAGCTTGAGGACACTGGGGAGCCATGGAAGGGGTTCCAGCAGAGGAATGGCATGGCAAGACTTGCATTTTAGCAAGATCACTCCAGGAGCCCTGTGGCGGTTGTGGGGATCATGAGAATGAACCTCAAAAATCTCCAGCTACTGGAATCATAATTGGTTGCTGTGGCCTGTGTTTGCTCCAAGGGATACTAAAGTAGGCCCATTCCTTGGAGACTTAGAACTCCTCTGGCAACCGATTTTAGCTTCCCAGCAGCTTTGCCAAACCTTCCCTAGATTCCATGGCAGACTATGAGTCTTCCGCCCAAACTTCCTTCCCTCTCTCCTTCACCTGGTGCTAGACTGACAGCAGCTCTCCCAGCTTACCCAGTCCCTCCACGTTTTTCTCTCCCACAGGTTTTTTTCTTAATAAAATTCTTGCACTCTTAATCCTGTTGTGGCATTAGTTTCTTGTAGAACACAAGAGGTGAGATTTGATGTAGAAGATACCAATGGCCACAGGAACAGAAAGAAAAGATGAACGTGAAGACATTTAAAGATCTTATCCACAGAACTACTTGAAGATTATACCACCCGCAGCCCTCTGGGCTTTCCCCACAGTTGGATTTCTTAACACCCCACATAGCAATTGCTTAGTGTATTCCCCACTAGACTCCGAGTTTGTTCAGGGAATAAATTAATGATTGAATGAAAGAACAAATGTGGTGAGGGCAAGAGGAGAGTCTAGCATGACTCCAGAGATTGAGACTGAACCACTTGGTAGATGGTTATCATAGATATTTGCTGTTTAGGTCCCTAGTATTTTGGTGGGTTGTTTGTCATTGTCACTCCAGGTTGCCTTTGAAGAATAAACCTGAACCAATGGGGTTGGGGTTGGTTGACCCCACCACTAGCTCCACAGGTAGGCTCAGACTGATCTTGGTAATTGATTCAGGTGCTAGTTGTCTCCTGGCATCTGTTCTTTCCTTCTCCCTTTTTTGTATCTCTTTGACACAGCTGCATAGTCTGGAAATTAATTAATTCAGGGTCAGAACTCAGCAGAACCCATAGGTTACCAATGGGATAGACTCCTAAGATGCATGCCCACACTTTCTCTTCCTTATATGCATGTGCTTCTCCCCCCATCAAGAAGTGGAGTCTAAGTCCCTTCCAACATGAAAAAGTTAGAATGGGCATAGCCCAAATACCCCTACACTGTGGGAGAAAGATTGAAGGTGATGGTGGAGTTATACAGAGAAGGTTGGGTTTAACAAACGAGTATGAGTGCTGAATCCTTATATTGTTATTTCTTTCGATCTCCAGTATTTTAGAGCAGCAAGAAGTAAAAACCTAAAATTGTGGAATTGTAACCCATGCCAAACTCTGAAATCTACTCTACAACTAATTGTTGTACTGTGCTTGAAAATTTATTGCTTTTTTTGTATAATGTTATTTTTCACAAAAGAGAAAAGAAAAGTTGATTGTGATTATTAAAAATATATATATTTATTCCTTCTAGTCTCTTATATTCTGGAGCAGCTAGGAGGAAAAATTTGAAAGGATGGTATGATAGCTCGCCACAAACTCTGGGATCTGTCCTGTAACCACTTGTGGAAGAGTGCTTTGAAAACTATTGCTTTTTTCTTTCTTTGCTTTGTACATATGTTATATTGTACAGTAAAAAAAGTAAAAAAGAAAAGAAAAAACTATTTTAAAAAGTAGAATCTATTTCCTCTCCCCTTGACTTAAAACTGTGACTTGCTTTGACCAATAGAATGTGGCAGAAGTGACATGTGACGGTCCCAGGACTACTCTCAAAATGCTGGACTGTTCTACTTTTCTTCCTGGAATTCAGCCTCTCTGTAAGAAATATCTGACTATCCTAAATCACCCATACTGTGAGAAAGACCTATCTTGCCCTTTGGAGAAGCCAGGTAGAGAGAAGTCTGACCAGTCCCAGACTTCTCAGCTACTACTTGCTATGGCACCAAAAATGAGCGAAAAATCATCTTGGACTTTTTAGCCTCTATAGAAACCATATTAAGCAGAACCACCAGCTGAGCTCTGACCACACTGAAGAATCATAAAAATAATCAATTGCTATTGTTTTAAGCCACGAACTTTGGGATAGTTTGTTTCAGCACTAGATTATTGAAACAGACATCTTTGCTGGGGCTTCTGAAAGACAAGAACTTTCTCCTTTGTCGCATTTCATGGGGTGAGGATGTGGACTTTGGGACCACCGTCGCCATATTCCTACCTGCAGGGGACCAGTCTGAGAATGAAGTCCACACAAAGAAGGGAGTAGAACTCAAATAGGTTGAGAAACCAAGCCCTGATAATAATGGTCAGTCTTTTGGGTCAAACCAAAATGGAAGTGAGCTCTGTTGTATGAGGCAACACATTTCCTTTTTTTTTTTTTTTTTTTACAAGGGCAGGCCCTGGGAATCAAACCTGGGTCCTCTGGGATTGCAGGCAAGCATTCCTGCCTGTTGAGCCACCATGGCCCACCCTACATTTCCCTTTTTTTTTTTCCTTTCACCCACTTTGAGTTGGTGTTTCTGTCCCTTGCATCCTAAGAAGCCTAACCAAAGTAATAGCAATGACAGATGTTGCCCCCATCAATGTGGATGGGAAAGCAGATTTATGGGTATATTCTTTAGGATCATAGCCTTAGCTGTTATGGCAGAGATCCAAAAACACTTGTTTAAATAAAATGGAACTTTATTTTTCTTTCAGTAACATTCCAGGGTGGAGTAGTCCAAGCTGGCATGACAGCTCTCTCCACAGGGGCTCCATCTGTGACCCAGCCATTCCTTTGAGTATTATTCTAGTCAGCATGAACAAAGATAGGTGGTTGCAATATCCACATTCCAGACCTTGCCAAGAGAGAATGAGAGGAAGTGAGAGGACAAGCAAATTTCTTCTCCTTCTCCTTCAAAAGCAAGGACATGGAAGTTGAGCCCATCACTTTCATTTACATTTTCCTGGTAAGAACTGTCATGAGGCACACACTTAACTCCAAAGGAGGCTGGGAAATGTAGTTTCTTGCTGGGAAGCCATGTCCCGAGCCCAACCCCATTACAGATGAAGAGCAAAATTGGATTTGAGGGGACAGCTGGAGCAGGTGATACATTCCATCTTGGGCATGATTATTTTTTTTTTTTTTTTTTTTTTTTTTAAAGGAAAGACAGAGAGAAGGAAGGAAGGATAGAAGGAAGGAAGGAAGGAAGAAAGGGAAACATTTTTAAACATTTTCTTGTTTTTATTGTATTCTGTTTCTCCGTTTTTGTTACATGGGCTGGGGCCGGGAATCGAACCAAGGTCCTCCGGCATAGCAGGCAAGCACTTTGCCCGCTGAGCCACCGCGGCCCGCCGGCATGATTATTTTGAGGAGTCTGCAGGACATCCAGGAGGGCACATTTCTTCTGCAATTGGACATATGGGGCTGAGAAACAGGTGAAAAGTCACACCTAGTGATAACAACTAGACAGAGAATAAGAGGCGAGGAACTGTAGACATTGAGTGTAGACAGCTCTTTCAAATCATTTGGCTGAAAAGGGTGTCCCAGGAGGACCTTGAAAATATTCCTTTCAATTGGCCTGAAGCCCCACTTTCTTTTTTTTTTTAATCCAAATATGGTTTATCAGGACAGTACATATACAAAAGCAGTGCATTGTATATAGTTACTTGAATAATACATATATATAAAACCTACTATGATATGTTTTATATAATAATATATTTGCTATGTATTATATAATATATAAAGCATATTACAGTTTATAGGACTGGTATGCATATACAAACATGTGTATTGTATCTCATGACAAGTAAGGATTTCTGAAACTGTCATCAGAAAAAATGACTCTAACACATTAGCTGGTATCATTGATGACTTGGAAATAGACGTTCGGCGGTCTTGAAAAGTTTTTCATATGTGTTTGTAATCAGAGCAGCACCATTCTCAGAGCATTAGTAATAAACGTTTCATCTTTGGGGGATAAAAAGATCTACAAGTTACCAATAGTACTATTTCAGGCACATCTGTCTGTAAAGACACTACTTTTTGGAATTTAAAAGATACCACCTCAAAGAAATTCCAGCATTTCAGAAACATGACCATTTTACGCTCCTTCAAAACGATGATATATGCATACCCACAAGAGAAACAAGTATTTTTTTTTGAAACAGTACAAAAATGCCAAAAAAAACATGCATATATTGAAGCAACAGCTTAATACTAGCTACTGTCTTAGTACAGATTGTTTCTTTATTATATATTTGCCAGAAAACATGACAAACATGTGAAGCCCCACACTCGATGAATTTTGCTTCTCAACCCTTTTTTTTTTTTGCATGGGCAGGCTCTGGGAGTCAAACTCAGGTCTCTGGCATGGCAGGTGTGGTAGTTAGATTCAGTTGTCAACTTGGCCAGGTGAAGGCACCTAGTTCTGTTGCTGCGGACACGAGTCAATTGTACGTGAACCTCATCTGTTGCTCATGACCTCTGCAGTCGGCTAGGAGGCGTGCTGCTGCAAAGAATGATGTTTGACTTAATTGGCTGGTGCTTAAATGAGAGAGTGTAACGTAGCACAGCCCAAGCAGCTCAGCATACCTCATCTCAGCACTCGAAGCTCAGCCCAGGCCTTTGGAGATGCAGAAAGGAATCACCCTGGGGAAAGTTGTTGGGACCCAGGGGCCTGGAGAGAAGGCCAGCAGAGATCACCCTGTGCCTCTCATGTAAGAAAGAACCTCAGTGGAAAGTTAGCTGCCTTTCCTCTGAAGAACTAACAAAATAAATCCCCTTTTATTAAAAGCCAATCTGTCTCTGGTGTGTTGCATTCCAGCAGCTAGCAAACTAGAACAGCAGGTGAGAACTCTGCCTGCTGAGCCACCATGGCCCACCTACAACCCTCTTTTACTGGGGATAAAAAAGAAGGAAATAATTTGATCAGATTCAGAGGCAGCTCCCAAGCTCTGCAGTGGTCATATCGTCTACCCAATCAGTCATTTAGTCATTCCTTAAATCTGAATTGGAACTGCTCTGAGTGCCAGGCCCTGTGTGCACTGAGTTCTCAGGCTACAGAGGTGCGTCAATATTTATTGGTTGTTTGGCTCTGCTATAGACTGTCTAAAATACAGCCCTGAACTAAACCAGGTAAAAGTTCTAGCCTTAAAAAAAGGGGGTGCCAAGGGATAGATATGGTAGATGGTATCTGGGTGATAGGTATATGGGTGTGGACTTTACACTACTTGCAACAACTTTTCTGCATTTGAAATTTTTCATTAAAAATGTCGAGAAACTTTTTTTTAAAGGCCCTGCCTTCACGTAGCTCAGGTTCTTGACTGGGAGCTGTTTTGCCTCCTCCTCCCACCGTCGGGCGACATTTGCTAATGTCTGCAGACGTTTTTGGTTGTGACGACAGGAGGGAAGGGATGGCTCCTAGCATTTGGTTGGTACCGGCCAGGGATGCTGCCAACATCCTACCACACATGGGACAGCTCCAATGGCAAAGAATTATCTAGTTCCAAATGGCAATCATGCCGAGATTGAGAAAAAAACCCTGATACAACTTTCATTCTGGTAGGCAGAAATGAAAAGTCAATAAAATAGGTAAAATATGTCAGATGAGGGCTAAGTGACATGTGCAAAGGGGAGTGGGTAAGGAATGCTGGGGAGGTTCCAATTTTAAATTGGCTAGTCAGGGAAGGGATCATTGAACAGATGATGTTGGAGTAAAGGGTAAAAGGATAGCAATGTAGCTACCTGGAGGAAAAGTGTTCCAGGCAGAAGGAACAGCAAGGCTCTGAGGCAGTAGCGTCCTTGGCATGTCGGAAGAATGCTGAGGAGACCTAAGTGGGGATTCTGGCTTTCACTCTGAGGGTGAAGGGAGCCATGGGAGGCTCAAAGCAGAGGAGGGACAGGGTCTGACTTAGGCTTTAACAGGACCCCTCTGGCTGCTGCTTGGGGCATAGACTTCAGGGGTGAGGTAGAGGCAGGGAGCCCAGTTAGGTCTAGAATGTACGCTGTTACATTCATGCAGGCCAGAGAGGACGGTGGCTTAGACCAAACTATGGGCATTGGAGATGGTGAAAAGTGATTGGTTTCTGGATGTATTTTTTTTTCATTATTATTATTTCTTTATATATATATTTTTTTACTTTTTTTTTTCTCTCCCAATCCTTCCTTTAATGTCAGACAGTGCTTCAACCCAAACATACACAGTATACATACCGTAAAGAAAGGGACCCGGGGGCATCTGAGCCATGCAGCGGGGTGGCAGGTACAAACCTTGGCCCAAGGTAAAGGAGCAGTCAAGGGCCATTTCTCTTTCCTACTGGGCTTAAACTAAAATCCCTGGAAGAGAAAGTGTTCAATCAGTGGAACTGATGAGGCCCCAGGGCCTTGGAGGGTAGATTTGGTTGCACAGTATTACAAAATGTATTAAGAAAAAAACAATCCAGGCCTCCCAGTAACAGCCCAAGTGTCAGCTGGTCCAGGGGCCTGACCCCTATAACTAGGTGTTGGGCAGCAAAGAGGAGAGGGTGACTGCTGGGTGTCGTTTTATGATGGAGCAGCCTATGATTTTCCCTGCCCTGTGAACACGTACTTAAATATTTATAGGCCCCTCCCCTCAGTCCTGCTGTGCTGCAAGAAAGCAGCTGACAGTGAATGACAGCTGGGCACAAAACATCCGGTGAGCTCAGTTATGGAGTCTAATGCTGTGAAGGAATCATTTCTTTAGGACCTAATTTCAAATGGGCAAGAAAAACCAGAAGCTTCTACCTCACTCTTAAAAGTGAAACGCCCCAACCTACACAATTACCTGTATCAAATGTCTCAGCTCAAAACACAGACCTTAGTTTCTGCTAAGGTTTGAAGTGTGGGATACATATAATCCAGGTCTTCTTTTTCGGTCCGAGCCCTAGCTTATCACCAAGACTGTTGCAGAAGATTTCTAATTGAGAGGCAGAAATAGCTGCAGTGAGGAAGGCAGCCATTGAAGGATTCCAGGAGCATGAGACTGAGTTTGCAGAGCTGGGTGCTGTCAATTTCCTTTTCTACCGATATCTTCTTCCTTCAGAGCAAACTTCCTCCGTAAGACTTCGGAGATAAGGACAGCAGGGTCTTCCTCCTTCAGTAAACTCCGGTTCAGATCTTGGCTCTGTGTCATCCGGTGAAAGTCCTTCAGGACACCCATCACGTCTGCAAAGCTGCTGGCCCTGGACAGAGAGAGGCAGGCATCCTCTTCAGACGAGCTGCAGGTGGCTTTGTGTTCTGGTTTGCAACATTCAGGGCTGGCAGAACAAAGCAGGGGGACTGATGGTAGCTCAGGGTCCTCTCCTTTGGTTTCCTTGGTGATGTCACGAATGACAAAGGAAGTTGTAGAGTGGAATGAGGATCCAAAACAAGGTAAAGGAGAAGAGATATTTGAACTTCCTGGAGAAGAGAAATCTGGCGTTAATGAAGCCTAAGCTGCATCAGCTGCCACTATCTTGGCCATCTGGCTGCATAGGTGGCTCAGCTCATCCTGCAGCTCTGCGGTACGGCTCAGGGCTGGCAGGTCTGGCTTCTTCAGCGACAAGAGTCTTTCTTCAGACCCACACATGTTGGGAACTGAAGCATTACGCTGCATGACAATCAGAGGGCTGGGCTTCCAGGTGTGCTCAGGGGTTGTGTATGGCTCCTGACCTGAGCATAGTTCCCCTCTTCACCTGCAGCGACCCAGGAGATGTCAGCCAAAGTAGGGACTGGGGGCACATCCCTCAGACACAGGTCAGAGATGTTGGGCAGGGTCTCAAAGAAAGCCCGGGAACATGGCTTCAGGGGCAGGTTGGTCCCGAGTCTTCTCACTACACTTCAAGCAGCTCCATGTGGCTTGTTTTGCCAGATTGGGATGGTCACGTGGGCTTCCATTTCTGACATTTCAACTGGTTCCTGCACTTGAAGGACAAAGCAGCCACAGCGCAGCTCTAGGGACTTGGGGAGGTGGAAGTCGTGGCTCCCTCATGACAGGCCATCTTGAGGGACACCAGACTTCCCTTCCTCACAGCTCCTCCTATCACAGCCTTACTTTTTTTTCTTAATATACATTATGTATTCACAGACCATGTAATCATCCAAAGTGTACATTCACAAGTTCACAATCTCATTGTAGAGCTGTGCATTTATCATCGCAGTCGACTTTGTGTGTGTGTGTGTGTGAAAAATAACATATATACAAAAAAGCGATAAGTTTCAAAGCATATCACAGCAATCAATTGTAGAACAGATTTCAGAGTTTGGTATGGGTTACAACTCCACAGGATTCTGGATGTATCTCAAAGGTAGAGTAGACAGAAGTCTCTGACGGGTGAGATGGAAGGGGGGATATAAGGGTTGAGAGAAACAGAGGAGTCAAGGATGAGGCTCAAGGCTTTTGGTTTAAAAAGAATGATTTGCCATCAACTAAGATTGGGAAGGCTGGGGATGGGACAGGGGTGAGAAGCAAGCTTGGGGTGTGGCTGGGAAGAGCAGGGGTTCCGTCCAGAGCAGGTAAAGTTTGAGGTGCCCATCAGATATCTAAGTCAGAATGTGGACAATTATATATGAGTCCAGAGGTCAGAGGGGAGGTCTGGACTGGGGATACATATTTGGGAGACATCAGTGTTGTGCCGGTTTGAAACTATTGTGTACACCAGAAAAACCCTGTTTTAATCCTGATCCAATCTTATGGGGGCACATCTATTGTTTAGGGTGGAAACCTTTGTTTAGAATGTTTCCATGGAGATGTGACACTCCTAATTGTGGGTGTGACCTTCTGATTAGATGGGCATGTGACTCTGCCCATTCAAGGTGGGTCTGATTAGTTTGAGTCCTTTAAAAGGGGAAACATTTTGGAGAAAACTCAGACACAGATACTTGGAGAACAGCTGCTTCAGAACTGACAAGAGATGTCTAGACACAGACGTTTGGAGATGTAGAGCCCAGCAGACATCACCATGTGCCTTCCCATGAAATACTAAGCAAGCAGAACCCAGAATTGTGACCCGGAGGAACTAAGTGAAGGCCCACAGATGCCTAGAGGGGAAACCACTGGCATCAGAAGCTGGAAGCAACAGAACCAGAAACAAGGACCAGCAGACGCCAGCCACATGCCTTCCCATGTGACAGACACCAGCTTTTCTTGAGTCAGGGTATCTTTCTCTAGATGCCTTAGATTGACCATTTTTATGGCCTTAAAACTGTAAACTTGTTACTTAATAAATTTCCTTCATAAAAGCCATTCTAGGTGGGCCACTGTGGCTCAGTGGCAGAGGTTTTGCCTGCCATACTGGAGACCCGGGCTTAATTCCCAGTGCCTGCCCATGCAAAAAAAAGAGATATACAAAAGCCATTCCATATCTGGTATATTGCATTCTGGCAGCTTTAACAAACCAGAACAAGTACATAGATGGTGTTTAAGGTCACAAGACTGATTGAGAGCTCTAAGCTCACGAGTATAGGAAAGAGCCAGCACACCTTCCTTCAGGGGCCCCATCATTGTAGTTATTTTTACACCAAACCTCATTCCATGGAGGAGGAAAAGCCTCTTGAAAGAAGAGAAGTGTTTTCCTAGATGGAGAAAGGGAGGTCTGGGCAGAGGAAAAAGCAGGACGTGGAGGCTCGCTGAAGTCTACATAGGACATGGTGAGTGGTCTTAGGGTCGAAGGTCAGGAAGCAGCAAGTGGGCAACAGAAAATATGGTGGCCCAGAAGGCCAGGCCAGGTGGTGAAGAGTCTTCATGGTGGAGCTGAAGAGTTTGGGCTTTGTCCTGATGGCAGAGCAGAGTAAGAGAAAGGAACTGTAGAGGGGCATGAAGCAGTTGGCTCTGAGCTTTAGAGAGAGCCCTCTGCCTGCGAAGTGGGTGCAAGGAGAAGGAAGCATGGAGGAGGGGAAACTGAGGAACAGGCTGGGGTAATTGTCCTAGGGAGATGGGGAGGCTGAGCTGAGGCAGAACTTGAGGGAGACAGAGGAGAGGGCAGCTGGATACTACCACCTTGGCTGCTGGGCAAAGGGTTCTGGGAGGATGCTGTGCTCTTGGGGAAAGGTCTAAGGCAGTTGAGCACTGGGTCTCAGGCTATTCCCATCCCAGAGGGCCAACCCTGAATGCCGAAGACAAGCCTGTGGTCAGAGTGGGCCAGCCAGGGCTGCTGGGGAAGCAGCCCCATCTGTGGCAACTTTCCAGCGGCCTGGCCTGGGGGTGAGACTGGGCCTCTTGGATGAACCCCAGGCCCTGTATGCCTTCAACTAAGTCCTTTTTCCTTTCAGGACTTCAGTTTCCTCACCTGGAAAATGGACTTTTCAGGGAATATGGGATTTCTAGGGGAAATGTGTAAACAAATTAATCACAAAATCTGCTTGGTACCACGATGGGGTTGAAGAAAAGGTATGAGAGCAGGCTGGAGAAAGAGAGATTGCTTTGGTGAGAAGGAGGTCTTGGGGGTTGAATCATGTCCCACACCAAAGACATGTTCCAGTCCTCAACCCTGGTCCTGTGGGTGTGAACCCCGTTATGTTTAGGAGCTTTGAAGACATTGCTCCTAGTTAAGGTGTAGACTCACTTGTGAGTGGGATCTTTGAAGGTCCTATTTAGATGAGAGCAAATCGGATCAGGGTAGGCCTCCATCCATACGGCTGGAGGCTTATGAGGCAGGGGAAATTCGGGCACAGTCAGTCAGAGGAAGCTATGGGATGACGCCAAGGAGAGAAATGGCCATGCGACAGAGGCGGAGACACAAGCTAAGGGTCTCCAAGATGATGGCAAGCCAGCACCAGCACGCTATAGGCTCTGGAAGAACCTGGGGCCTGCTGAGACCTTGCTGCTGGACCTCTGTCCTCCCAAACCGTGAGACAATGAATTCCAGTCGTTCAAGTCGCTAGTGTGTGGTATTTGCAGCCCTGGCAAGCCAAGATAGGAGGTCAGAGAAGTCCTTACCCTATAGTCATTTTGAAACTTTCATTTTGTAAGCATTGGTCCAATTGGTGGCAATGGAAACAGGCTGGCGGGGTAGGGGGTGGGGGTGGGGGGTCTGGGGGAAGGGGAGTTGGTGGTGTTAAAATTTAGAGAGTCTTCCGGTCAAGTGCAAAGAAACTGGTTTCAAATTCTGGCTCTGACTGTGTGACTCAGGGCCAGTCACTTCATCCCTTTCGACCCCAGTATCCTCATCTGTGATATGGGGATGACAGCACTCCTCGTGCCTAGAAAGTGAACGTGGGAATAAATGAAAGGCACTTGATGGAATGTTTGGCACATAGTAGGTGCTCTACAGATGTTAAAAATGAAACTTCCCCCTCATCCATCTCTTCTCTTCTTTAAATTAATTTTTAAAATTAGAGACATTGTAGATTTACAGAAAAATCATGCAGAGAAAAATACAGTTCCCGTATACCCTCCCGCATTATTAACTAATTTTGCCTTCATGTGGCACAGTTGTTACAATTGATAAGTGAATATTATTATAGTTGTACTGTTCACCCTAGGCCGTGGTTTACATTAAGGTTTATTTTTGTTATACACCCCTATGGTTGGTTCTTTTTTCATCTATACACCACCTAGAATTTCCCCTTTTTAACCACAGATATATAATTCAGTGCTGTTGGTTACATTCACAATGTTGTGTTATCATAACCACCATCCATAACCCAAACTTTTTTTTAATAAAAAAGTTTATTAGAGAAGTTGTGGGTTTACAGAACAATCAGGCATTAAATACAGGATTCCCACACACCACCCCTCCATCAACACTTGCATTGGTGAGGAAAATTGGTATTCTGCTTTTTTTTTTTTCCAGAGAGAGAAAGAGTTTATTACTAGAAACATAGTAGGAGAGCAGATGGCCTACCGGCCCAAAATCTGTCTCCCCAAGTTTAGGGGGTTCAAGGTTTTTATGGATTTTGGCAAGGGGAAATGAGGTCATTACAATTTCAAATGCAAGTTCTAAGCAGAAAAGGAGACAGTGTAATCAGTATCAGTTCAGTAGGAGAACATAATCAGAAAGGAGGGGAGGCAGAGCTGTCGTTTCAGTACTAAAGGGGTAAACCGAAAGGAAAGGAGACAAGTTATCTTTCCACAGCACAGTCTAGCTGATATGATTTACAAATGTCCAGGATTTAGATTAGCGAATGGCTGACTTCAAATTCATTAGCTTTAGGGCCTTTGCCCTACAGGAAAATGACCAGATAAAGGGAATGACAGCTCTTAACAGTCACAAAGGCACAAGATATGGGCTTTTACAATCATTACAGATATCAAGCCAGCTGAATTATAGTTTGGGGATTTTGGAAGTTACCTTTTGTCTGCTCCAATACACCAGAAAGCAAAAAATATCTATATAACGATTCAGTAACCAATATCATCCCTTAAATCCTAATTTCTCAGTTACAGTTCCTCCCTCTCATTTGATAATTCTCTCTCAATCTTGAGGGATATATAGACCATAACTCTTCTAACTGCTTCAAGGCTGAAAAGGTATTACCAGGTAAAGGCCATGGATTTTTTTTGCCTGACCCACTCAATAACCAATTCCTGAGACACAGGAGTTTCAAAGAGAGAAAGAGTTTATAATTAGGCACATAGTAGAGCAGATGGCCTAGTGGCCCAAATCTCTCTCCAGACTACAATAATTCGGATAGTTTTATTAGTGAAAAGGATGGGCAGGGTTTAGGCTAATGAGCACAGTGGCCCCAGATGATGTAATTAGAAGAGATCTAATTTTTGCGCCTGCGCAGATTGATTACATGCTTGGTCACAGGTAAGAAAATGGCAGAATGAGGTATGAGTGACTTCTAAGTTAAAGTCAAAGCTACTGTGCATGTCAGGCGGGCCCACTTTGGTTAGATCCAGTCTCAGCTGTCAAGATAACTTTGGACCGGGGGTGGGTTAGGTCTGGGCTGACCCAAGACCCTTCATTAATAAGCAGTATTGTCTTTAGTGATTACAAGACTCTAAACTTGAAAAACTGGACAACTGGGTATAAATGAAGGTTAGTCACAAGGTTTTTACAATCACAGGGCAGAAGATAAGGGCTATAGAATCATCAGAGATCAAGGCAGCTGGATTACGATTTAGAGATTTCAGGAACATCCCTTTGTCTACTCCAATATACCAGAAAGCAAAAAAAGGAATATCTATATAATGATTCAGTAATCACAGTCATCCCTTAAATCCTAATTTTCGGTTACAATTCCTCCCTCTCATTTGATAAATAGCTCTCAATCTTGAGGCATAGCTGGATGACAACTCTTTAGGCTGAAAAGGGGCGTTGTTATTAAGGGGCAAAGGGATGAAACAATGAAACCAGTTGTTATCCTTGGAGAGTCAAGTATCTCTGGATTTCAGAGCTTCTCTGGCATTCGAATAATCCAGAGGTTTCAAGTCTCTGAAAAACAAATTTATGCTTACCATTTCTAATCTCCAGGCCCAGTAAAAAAAAAAAGAACTCTAAACCATACCTCCGCCATCTTTCTGTATCTAGCTGTCCCCCCATAACTGCTTTAGGTGGTTGGGCCTTGGGGCAGGGGTAGGTTAGATAGAAAAAAACAGGCCTGTTGAGCTTGGTTTCAAAAGTTTTAGGTGAGGGACATGGGAGATTTTTTGGAGGGGTGCATGGTCCAGGAATTGAACCCGGGTCTCCCGCATGAAAGGCAAGCATTCTAACCACTAAACTACCTATGCACCTGGGACATGGGATTTTGAAAGTTCCTATGCCCTACTTTAACTATTTCCAATTATTAAAAGCTAAAAGCTGTGACCAAGACCATTGGAAAAGGTCTTTGCTTTTTACAGAGGCAGCCCTTTGGCAGTTTTTTGCTGCCTTAGGGAAATTACAGGGGCAATTTCTTTCTAATGTCCAAGTTTGTTCACAGTAATTACAAAGCTAAGATTTTGAATCTTGCCCTTCAGAGAGTTTTTTCTTCTTCATTTCAGAAGTATCAATTTATATATTTCTATCAGGGACCTAATTATTTCTAAGCAGTTCAAATAGAGCTCTTTAATAATTTCCTTATTAATTTGCCATTAGCATCCAGAGTTATGAGAATATACATGAAATTCTCATGTATATTGTATCTCCTATACATTGTGTCTCCTATATCAATGTATCTCCTATACATTGAACAGGCAAACAGACACAAATAGAAAGTATGGGCCACTTTTTACAATTGATGAAAGCACATTTTTATAATTGTACTATTAACTATGTAGTACAATGAAATGCATTAGGCTTTTGTCTTAAGAGCTGGTGAATTGATTTTGTATTTCTCTTTCTTAAAATGTCTCAGCTAAATTGTTGGTTGTCTAGAATAACTTGATGCATTTCTTTCCCACTTTGATTGAAGTTTCCACCCTTGCTCTAAGACTCTCCTCAAAAGACCATTTAAATTTGCCTTTACTGTTATTTCCCAAGATCAAGGACATTTCTGCATTGCTTATGGATGGCCTATATGTATATTAAAGCATTAAAAAATTCTGCTCATGTCTTCCATTGTTCTTAGAATTTCTAACTGAACATGCCTTGGGAAGACATTTTTTCATTGGATACTCCCATTGGGCATAAAAACACCCCTATATCTAATCCTTTTTATCCAAGTGGATTTCAATACATTTTCATTATTAGGTGGTGCTAGCTGTTAGTAGAGACGGTACAAGAGATTGTCGCTCTCACTGGGCCATGTTCTCAAAATTAGTTGTAAAATGGGCTAACATGAATTATACAGAAATATAACTTGGTTCTCTAACATAATCTGTCTTCAAATGTATAGACCAATTGTAGCACACTTCATAAAATTTCTGCTGTGGCATATCCATTAGCTTTCATGTATGTCTCCTGTACATCCCTTCTCTTCAAGAGAAGGAGAGAACAAAAGGAGAGGAGAGAACAAAGGCCCACAGAGGAGCTCATTCGTGGCCTCCGAGCACAGGGGACAGCAGTGAAATGTCCTGTGGGGTTTCCAGGAAACCAGCCTTGGGCCCTGGATACGGCTCCAATAAGGAATGGCCAGTCTCCATTCTGGGCATTCGTAAGTCAGAACCTGAGTAGATCTCGGAAGCCTTGGGCCCCAGGAGGTGAATCTGATGAGATTTTTAAGATTTGGAAAGCCAAGAAAATGCTGACTTGGAATAACTAGCCTCAGCTTTTAAAATTAGCTTTTTGTTTATTTACTTAGACCAGGGAGGTAAGACCTGTCCATGTATAAAAGCCATAGTCTTTTCAGGGGGTGCAAGGGTAGTTCAATGGTAGAATTCTTGCCTGCCATGCAGGAGACCCGGTTCTATTCCCAGCCCATGGACTTCCCCAAACAAGCAAATCAGCAAACAAACAAATGAAAATCCAAAAGCAAACAAAAATAAACATTAACAAGTCCCCCAGGAAGGCATGCTAATTTCCCTGCACATAATAACTGCTTCCCCCCATCTCTAGCCTGAGAGGGAATTACATTCATAACTTTTATGATTAACAATGTCCTTGCTTTTCTTTGGCGCCTCACCGCCTAGGATTGCAGCCCTAAAAGAACAGTTTAAATGTCCCTGGCTTTGAACTTTAGATATACAAGGGCTCTAGCTTGTGCCTGGCTTCTGTCACTCATAGTTACGTTTGTGAGATCTATCCATGCTTCTGTGTGTAGTTGCAACGTGTGCGTTCTTTTTGCTGTAAAGCAGTTTGAGTTGCAAAGTGTGATCCCAGCACCATCATCATCTTCAACGTGGAAAATTTGGCGGCTCCACACACCCCCTGCCCCGATCCACTGAATCAAAAACTCTAGGGGGGTTTTAGTTTATGGTGTATTGGAGAGGGTAGAGGGAAATGCCTGAAGTACAGCTGTGTTCCAGTAGCCACGTTTCTTGAAGATGATTATATAATGATATGGTTTTCGCAATGTGACTGTGTGATTGTGAAAACCTTGTTTCTGATGCTCCTTTTATCTATGGTATGGACAAATGAGTAAAAAATATGGATAAAAAAATAAACAAATAATAGGAGGGGAAAAAAACTCTAGGGGGAAGTGGGACTCACAATTTGCACATGTTTGTTTTTTAAACTGCTTTATTGGGATGTAATTCACATACCATATAATCCACCCACTTGCATGTGCACAATTCGATGGTTTTTAGTACATTCACAGAGTTGGACAACCATTCACTACAATCCAATTCTGGAATATTTTCATCACCCTGAAAGAAGCCCCACACTCATTAGCAGTGCCCCTGGCCAGGGTCACTGGCAATCACTAATTTACTTCCTGTATCTATGAATTTGCTTGTTCTGTATATTTCATATAAGTGGAATCATACAATGTCCTTCTGTTGTATGGCTTCTTTACACAGGATAATGTTTTGAAGGTTCATCCATGTTGTTACATGAATCATCGGCACTTCATTCTTTTTCGTGGCTGAATAATATTCCATTGCATGGATAGATCGCATTTTTGTGTATCCATTCATCAGATGATGGACATTTAGGTTGCCTCCACCTTGGGGCTATTGTGAATAAGGCTGCTATAAGCATTTGTGTGTAAGTTTTTGTGTGGACATAAAGCTCTGCAGGTGGTTCTGAAGCATGCTCAGATTTGAGAACCACTGCTGTAGAGTCTTCGATTGGACAAATACAGTACAATTTAGTTATCTTTTCTACTGTTGAGAAACAAAATCACTCTATGAACATTGTGCATATTTTCTGGTGCACCAGTATAGGAGTTTCTCTGTGGTCGTGAAATTCCTGGATTATAGGTGTGCATGCTTTGAACGGATTAAAGCCATACTCTTTCCCAAAGTGACTGTACTACTGAAAGCTTTTTAAATTTGTGCCAATGTGTTCAGCGTATATTGCAATCTTGCTGTGTTTTAATTTGCATTCTCTAGTTTATTAGTGAAGTTGACTGCCTTTTTACATATTTAGTGTCCATACGAATTTCTTCCTTGCGAGGAGCTGGTTCAACTCTTTACTCCATTTTTTCCCCTTTGGGTTGTCTTTTATCTGTTGATTTGTAGGAATTCTTCATGCATTTTTTTTTTTTTTTTTTTTTTTTTTTTTTAAGAGAGAGGGAGGAAAGGAAGGAAAGAAAGACAGAGAAGGAAGGAAGGATGGAAGGAAGGAAGGGAGGAAGAAAGGGAAACATTTTCTTATTTTATTATATTTTGTTTGTTTGTTTGTTTGTTTTTACATGGGCTGGGGCCGGGAATCGAACCGGGGTCCTCCGGCATGGCAGGCAAGCACTCTTGCCCGCTGAGCCACCGCGGCCCGCCCTCTTCATGCATTTTTAATACTATTTTTTTTTTCTTTAGCATTTGTTGTCTAATATGTATGTTTCAATGCTCTTCTGCCTCTTGATGGCTTATCTTCATGATGCTAGAATCTCTAGGCTTATTATCAACAATATCTTGCCACTGAAGGAATGAATAACATACTGCAGTGATGTTCGGATTTAAAACGATGCTCTGGAACACAGCATGAGTTCTGTGATATTATTGCCAAAACCCACAACCTGAATCTGATCACAAGGAAACATCAGACAAGGTGGAGGGACAATTTACAGAAACACTGATCCTTCAAAACTGTCAATGGCATGCAAGACGAATAATGATAGAGGAGGTATTACAGATGCTAAAGGGATATAACAAATGAATGTAACACACGATAGTGGATTTTCTTGAGCTATTGAGAACATTATGTGGTCGATAAGCAAAATCAGATACGTTCTGCAGATAAGACACTGTTAGAGTGTCAGTGTTAGTTTCCTGATTTGGTTCAATATATTATGGTTAGACAAGAGACCATCATGGCTTTTAGGAGATACTAAAGGATTGAGAGTAAAGAGGCATCATGTTTACAACTTGCTCTTAGATTCAGAAAAAAAGATACCTATAGAGAAAAGGCTAAAATTTTTGTGAAAACATGTTAACATTTGGGAGTATGGTGAAGGAGATATGGGAATGACTTGTTCTATTCTTGCCGCTTTTCTGTAAGCCTGAAATTATGTCCAAATAAAAAGTGAAGGGAAAAAAAACACTTTGTCCTCTGCATCAGCTGTTGAAATCAGAAGTGGTTAAAGAGCAGGCTCTAGAGGTCTGCTACAAACACAGACAATCCAAAAGAAAATGGACAAAGCATTTTAATAGACACTTCCAATGAGATGAGACCCAATTTGTCAGCAAACATATGAAAACCTGCCTAATCTCTTTCCTTGTTAAGAATGCGAATTAAAATTAAAATGCAATACCGCTGTACACTCACCGGATTGGCAAAAATTCGGGACTGACAATATGAACTTTGGCCCCCTGGAGTGCTGCTGCGTGGAACTGGACATTGATTTGTTCAACCGCTTTGGAAAATTGTTTGGCAATATTTAGAAAAATCAGAGATAGACATGCTCTGTGGTCCAGTAATTCCACTCCTAGATACAAAGGCTGGAGAAATACATGCGTATGTGCAACAAGACACATGTATAAGAATGTTCGCGTTCAAACTCGCCCTAATATGGAGACAGCCCAAATGTCCATCCAGAGGAGAATGGATAAATAAATTGTGGTACGGCATATACTGGAATATTATGCAGCTGTGAAATTGAATGCACTACATTTGCACATAACAATATAGATGAACCTTACAAATGTAATATTGAATAAGACGATGTGGTTTTTTACAAAGCTCCCAAAGAGGCAAAACACAGAGTGTTTAAGATCACATGTACAGGGCCGGCCACGTGGCTCAGCAGGCAGAGTTCTCGCCTACCATACCAGAGACCCGGGTTTGATTCCCGGTGCCTGCCGATGTTAAAAAATAAATAAATAAATAGATTACATGTACAGGTAAATAAAACCATAAAGAAAAGGGAGGAGGGATACCTCAGAGGTCCTGAGAAATCTGAAGGGATGACAGTGTTCTATTTCTTTGCTCGGCTGATGGTTATAGGGAGGTTTACTTTATAACTATTTGTCAAGCTGGGTGTAACGTTTTCCCCCCCCTCTAACTCCCACTTAGAGTTTGTTTTTTCTTCCTTTCAAATACGTTTCTGTATTCCAAAATAAAAGTGATTTAAATAAAGTGTTAACTAAAAAACAAAATGTCATCTTTGATCTTTGCTCAGCTAGAGATGCTAATGCAACGTAGGAACACAAGAGGGGGCGCTAACCAATAAGCAGCAGAGACGCGAGGTTTCCTAGCAACGGATAAAAACATTATGGGGAGACGCTCCTCAGCATCGTTAACTGATGGATTTTGGCTCCTTTACCTGCCAGGTGGGCATGGGGTCTGCTCTGACCCCTGGAGCGTCTCTTTTGGGTCTCAGCGTCTCTTCTGACCTTTCGTGGTTGAGTGCGGAGGTGGGGGGGGGCTCTTCTCCCAAAAGCCAAGATGGGTCTGCAAAGCCGGGGAGGCGGTGCCCTCCCATCGCTGAGCTTTCTTCTCTCTCCAGGGTCAGGTAATAGTGACTCCCACAGGCCTTGACTGAGAGCCCTTCTTCTTAAGGACCCAAACAACGTCTCATTAGAGTTTCCTCTCTGGCAGCTTCCCTCAAAAAACAGAGGAAACTGAGGAATGAATAAAGGGGACTTTGTCTGCAGCTTTCTGAGACACCAAGTTTCAAAAAAAAAAAAGAAAGAAAAAAAGAAGAGGGAAGAGGGCTTTCAAGATTTGGGAAGCAGTGAGAATTTTCCAGATTCTTAATAAAAATGGAATGTTTTATAATGAATAGGTGACTCAGTAAGTTTGAGGATGAGGGTGTAATGATAATGAATACATGCAGAATCCACTGTTAAAAAGAGCTTTCCCATACTTACCTGACTTGATCTCACAATCACGCTGATATGACTCCATTTTGCAGATGAAGAGACGGAAGCTCAGAGAGCTTAAATCACATCAAGAGTTTGGAGGCAAAACTACATCCAAAGAAGTCCAGAAATTTCCTCCCCAGCCCAATTTACAAAGAAAGAAATATTGACTTTTTTTTGTTTCCTAATCACCAAAGAAAGGACATTTGAAACAACAGGGAGGTAACTTGTTTTCTCCATTAAATTAGCAAACAACTTTAAATCATAATGCCCCCCCCCCCACCTCGGAGACGGCTTGGAAACTGGCAGTCTCGTTCAAAGCTAGTGGCGGCGTAAACTGGTAGGGCCTCTGGGAGAGAAGCTTGGCAACACCTAGCAAGAGCTGTAAAAATGTTCCTACTCTTAGATCCAGCAATCCCATTTCTGGGAACCCATCTTAAGGGCATAATTAGAAATTTGGGAAAAGGTGTATGTGCAGATATTGATGGCAGTATTATTTACGAAGGCGAAAAATTTGTAACAAGGGGGAACAGTTAAGTGATAAACGGAATAAACATATTAAGTAACAGTAATGGCTCCATTAAAAATGATGATTCTGAAGACTGTGGCATCATGGGAAATGCTGCTGTATAACAGTAAATAGAAAAAAAAAAAAAGCTGCCAAAATTGGCCTGTACACTAATAAAGCTTGCAAGTCATCTCATTAGTGTGATGGTGGAGTCAAGGTGGGGGAAGAGAAAGCAGTAGCCATGCTAGGGGGATGGGAATGCTTTTATTGTTTTCATAACTTTTATTTTTCCATATTTTTCCCCCCTTTCATTTGGAGTTTACTTTTTCTTCTTAATTTGTTTTCTTTTATTGGGTATTTTTCTTCTATCAGAAACAATGTGTGCTCACTCTAGGAAAAGACTATTAGAATACCCATACGACTCACAAAGAAACACTTTCCAGTGACATCTTAGGACAGTGGTCCCCAAATTTTAACATGTATTAGCATCTCCTAGGCAATCTGTTAAAACATAGATTGCTCGGTCCCAGTCCCAGAGCTTTTGATTCAGTAGATATGGGAATGGGGCTTGAGAATTTACTATTGTAACAAGTTCTCAGGCGATGCTGATACTTCTGGTCCCCCAACAATCCTTCATGTTGTTTTAGTGTCTCACCTTATAGATTCTCTGTGTCCCACATATATATTTCTCACACAAAAAATGGTGGGACATTCAAGTTGTTTTTCTAGGAGCGTTCTCGTAGCTAAATCTTTGGTGCAGCTTTACTTGTTATCTGAATAATGAAGATGAGCATGATTATTCATTATCCTAATTATTAAAATTATTAGGATTAAGTCTCACAAATGGAAGTGCTGGGTCAAAAGACAGATTTTTCAAGCTTTTGACATATAATGTCAAACTGCCACCGTGCACTGTCTTCCCCTTTAGTCCTCAAAATTCATTCATTCATTCAGAATATATTCAACAAAAGTTACTTTGTGCCAGGTAATTTAGAGACTCAGAAATGAGCAAGATGCAGCAACCCCAGGGGGTAGATACAATTATTCCCATTGTATAGATGAGAAAGAAGATCCATGAGATGACAAACTCTAAAACAGATGGACTATAGCTGTACCTTGGCCTGCTTCAGCATTTGCACAGGGTAATTCACTGCCAGCTCTCAGCAACCTCATGCCACATTGTTCCATATGGAAAGGAATGTTTTTATTTTGGGTGGCAACTCATTTTCCTCTTTTTTTTTTTTTTTTTCCATTACGAGCCTGGAAAAATCAAATGAGCAAACATCCTGGCATGTGGCTTAGGAAATAAAGCTCATCCAAAAACTGCCAGGAATAAAAGCTTATAGAACTTTTCTCTTACTGACTTTGACTTTCCACTCTTAAGAAATAAGACAGAATTGGCCCCCTTTGATTCCAAAGCTAGGCTTGTTAGTAAAGCTTCTACAAAAAGCACCCAAGAGGGTGTGGACATGCTGCCAATAGGCTGCTTTTCTTTTTATAACTCTATGATTATTGGCTGCGTAGCTTAGTGATTAAAGCAAAAGCTTGTCAATCAAACAGATTTGACAAAAAGTTTTACAATAAGTAAACTGTATAACTTGCTAAGCTTTGGTTTCTTTATCTGCGAAATGGGGCTAGGAATACTTTGTTCACAGATCTCTGTGTAAGTTCCAAAGGACTCAAAGGTGGTGGTTACCATTTATCCCCATTAATTCACTAACCTGACCCCCTACAAAACCCAGACAGATCCTAAAGTATAATGGCGGACTCCCACAAACTTCAGCCAAACAGTAGTCCCAACGGCATTTGCTGTGTTAGATATGGTATTTTTTGCTGGATCAGATTGACACAGCCTCAAGTTAAAGAAATGCAACCATGTATCTAAGGTTTCCATCCTAAGAGGAAAGAGGGCCAGAAACAGTTCAAAAACAGTTGTGTTTGTGTGTGTGTGTTTGTTTTGTTTTTTTGCATGGGCGGGCACCAGGAATCAAACCTGGGTCTCTGGCACGGCAGGTGAGAATTCTGCCTGCTGAGCCACCGTCGCACCACCCAACAGTTCACTTTTATGTGAGGCAGAAAACAATATACATTTATGACCTACCCCAAAATATAGTCTGAAGGAACTGGGACGATCTGGGCTTCACGTTGGTCCACTGTATCAATGAAATAGTGTTCATGGGACCGAATGAACAAGACACGGCTCTAGAGAATGGGAATTCAAGGGCTCCAGAAGATAGGAGATTAACTGTCAAGTTCCAGGAACCCACCACATTAGTGAAGTTTTTAGGGATTCAGTGAGCTGGGGGATGTTGGGACATCCCTACACATCATTGTATCCTGAACCTTCCACCATTGTGAAGTACGCAAGATACCTGGTAGACCACTGAAAGTTCTAGAGTCAGCATATATTATACTTGGGAATATTCCCCTACCCCATTTTCTGAGTGACATGAAAAGCTGCCAACTGTAACTGAGTCCCAGGGCAGAAAAGGGCTCTATAGCAGGTCCAGGCTTGGTGGCAAGTAGCTCTGCCTCTTGGGCCATATGACTTGAAGACCTTGTGGTGGGAAAACATGCCACGTGGAGTTTATGGCAAGCCCCAGGGACAGCATCACAACCTAGACACCTTCAAGTTCTGGAGCAAGACTGCTCAGTCTGCAGTGCAGAGTTAATCACCATTTGCAAATCTGTTTCTGGTGTGGGCCCTGGTAGACATGGAGCACCTTACACTGGGACATTGTGACCCTTCAGCTAGAATCGCCCACCACAAGTGAGGTTCTGTCAGACCCACCCAGTCATAAGGTGAGATGGGCTCAACTGCAATCCATGTAAGATGGTACAGCAGGAATCAGACACAAACATGTTTAAGGCCCTCATGTTACAGTAGCACCTCTCCTTCAGCTCATACATGTGACTGCATTGGAGCTAACCTTGTGACCAGCTAACAAGGAGAAAAAAGACCAAGCTCAACTCAACAGATGGGTACATTTGGTATGTGGGCAGAAGTTGAAAAGGAAAGAGTTGCACTATGTCCTCGTTCAGGAGTGGCCCTGAAGGACAATAACGAGGAGCCATCTTCCCAAAGGTGCTTTGGGCATCGCACCTGGTGAGCCCCTTGGTGGACAAGGAAAGAGGCCTAAGGTGAGAATAACTACAGACAGATGGGCTGCAGCAAATGGCTTGGCTGGTTAAACAGGAAACTGGAAGGATAATAACTGGAAGATTGGGGACAAGGAGGCCTGGGGGAAATGGGTATGTGTGTGGACCAGTGGGAATGGCCACAAAGTATGAGAATCTGCATGACATGGTAATGCCTACCAGAGAGCATCCATCATGGAAGAGTCACTGAGCAACCAAGGAGACAGAATGACTCAACCAGTTCATCAGTGAGCCTCTGTGACTGCCCACCACAGTTTTGGCACAATGGGCTCGTAAATGGAGAAGCTGTGTGGCAGGGATAGAGCTCCTGCCTTGACCAAGGATGAGCTAGCCCCGTTCACTGCTGAAGGTCCCACTTTCCAGCAACAAAGACAAATTTGGGGCCCTCAACATGGTGCCCTCTTTTTGAGCAGACTTACCAGCCACTTTGTGGCAATTCAATTATATTGGATCTCTTCTATCATGAAAGGGGAAGCAATTCATCTTACTGGGACTGACACATATTTCAGGTGTGGGGTTACGTGTCCTGGCTGCAGGGCCTTGGCCAATACCACTATCCCAAAGACTTGTTGAGTGTTTGATCTACTGACTTTTGATCTCATCACATTAGACCACGGGACTCACTGTACAGCCCAGAAGGTGTAGCAATGGGCATAGGACCATGGTATTCACTGGACGTTTCACATTCTGCATTACCCAGAAGCTACTGGCTTGTAGACCCAGGGCCGTAAACTACATCTAAGCCAGTCAACCTGGGGCCTGAGGAAAGAATAAGTTTCAGGTCTCTTCTAGTCCTAGCCCTGAAGTGTTATTCATTTCTACTCCACAGACCTGTAAGAAGTAGGTATTTTAGTTCTTCATTCTTTACGACTTGCATCCTTTCTCTCTTCCACATACGTGATAAATTCTGCCTGAAAGCTATTGTATCATTGTGCTGCTTGGGTACCACTGGCCAAAAGCTGCTTCCCACAGACCTCCCTGGCTTGCTGTGACACTTTCTTGGTCAATGTCTGGCAAGCTTCCAGCCTTTTTAAGCCAAAGACTCTGTCATTCCTTCCCCTTCCCAAATGTCTGAGTGTATCTACCCCAGTTTCCAGGGTCACAGGCATTCTGGTAGGAGGTAGGCTCAGATCCAATTTCTGTTCTATTCCCGGGGAGATTTTTAGCACTTCTCAATCCAGTGGCCCCTGGAAAACTCTATCCCCAAAATGTGACTAGTCTGACATGCTGTAGAATGATAAGGTGCCTCTCCTACTATCTTCTAATTGGACCTTGCTTTTCCTACAAGTTGCCATGATATGATGAAGGGGGTCTACTGTATTCAGCCGTCTTAGAGTTGGCGTTAAGGTCCCTCGGCCTCTGGCTGCCTTGACTTACCCTCTGCTGAGGCCATGTTCTCACAGGTGACAGGAGCGAGTGCAGGAGAGGGAAACTGTCAGGAATCTGAAAGCCCTTCCTCCCTCTCATAAGACTCTCCCCAGCCCTCATACTCCCATTCCCTGCTGAGCCTCTCACCATACTCCCAGAATATGTCTCCCCATCCCCACGAGTCCAGTCTTTGCAGAGTTAGGGGTCCTGGTTCCTAGCAGGGAAATGCTTCCATCAGGAGACACAGCAGGAGGCCCATTTAACCTGAAGCTGTAGCTGCTACTTGGTCACTTCAGAGACCAAGAGGCAAGAAAAGGAGTCACCATCCTGCCACGTTAATCGACGCTGATCAGCAAGAGTAAGTCAGCTTGTACACAACAGGGCAGAGAAGAATGCACTCGACACTTCAGGTGATCCATTAGGTTGTCTCTTGGTTCTTCCCTGACCAACAATTTAGATGGTTAACAGAGACAGATGCAGCAGCTTTGGCCCGAGACAAGCATGATGACCAGGGTCTCAGACTCCTTAAGGATGGGGGTCTGGGCCATCTCACTAGGTAAATTATCTAGACCAGTAGAGGTGCTGGCTGAGGGGGCAGGCATTCTCAAATAGGTAGCAGAGGAGGGAGAGGATGAGTACCAGTTGTGGCCTAAGACCACCTATAGTATGGGAGCTAGCTGTAGTTCATTCCACTCACCCTTTCAGGTTGCCCCAGAAAAAAGATGAAGCAGAATCTTGGAGGAGCTGTCCTCAGATGGGCTGAACTTATTTTATGACCCCAAATGGTGCAGAACTGTAGTGGATGCTGTGGTGTGTTGCCCGGACCTTTGTGCTCACTCCCCAGCAGCCAGGATTCTTGCCCTATAATCATGGGAGCTGCCTTCTCCAAAGTTGCAACCCCTCCTTGGGGGTGGCCCTAGCCAATGCCCGGTCACTGCAGGAGGACAGAGGCCCCCATCCCTCAGTTCAGGACAACTCTGAAGGGCCATCCCTTTTTAGAACTTCCTACAATGGAAGTCTCTGTTACAAATGTGTTGGAGTTTATCTGCTCCCATCATTCAATGTTGCTTTCCTCACTCCCTTGCAGGTGTTATCCCTGAGAGCACTCCCCAGTAAATCTCCTGCATGCAAATCTTCTCCTCAGAACTGGTTTCCCAGGGAACCTGACCCAACACTACGCACGTTCCTAAACCGCACTAGATAATGTGAAACTATTCCCGAGGTGGTTGTACCAACTTACGTTCCTACCAACAATGCTTGGGAGTTGCATTTGCTCCACATCCTTGCCAAATCCTGTTATTGTTAGGCTTTTATTTTTAGTCAATCTGGTGGGTGTGAAATGGAATCTCATTGTGGTTTTAATGTACATTTCCCTGATGACTAACGAGGTTGAACACCTCTTCATAGGTTTACTGGCCATTTGGATACTGTACTAGTCAGGGTTCTCAGAGAAACAGAACCAACAGGACATATCTGTAAATATCAGATTTTATAAAGGTATGTCATGCAGTTGTGGGGATGCACGAGTCCAAATTCCATAGGGCAGGCTGCTAGCTGGCAACTCCAATGAAGGTCATTGATGAACTCTCCAGGAGAGGCTGGCTGGCTGAAGAAGAAAAGAAAGTTCTCTCTTTTCACTTAAAAGTCTTCAATGGATTCGATTCTCTCATTGTGGAAGACACTCCCTTAGTTGGTGGTAGATGTAATCAGACCTGGATGCAATCAACTGACTGATGATTTAATTAACCAGCCATGAAATGTTCTTGCAGTAATAGCTAGGCCACTGCTTGCTTGATCAGACAACTGGGCACTATTACCTAGCCAAGTTGACACATGAACCAAACCATCAAGGTGCACCCTTTGGGAAGTGGCCCCAGCAACTTTGTCAGTCCCTATTCACCTACCCACTCATTTAACACTGTCTTATAAGGGAGTGGTCCAGGATTAAGCCCAAGTAAAACTGAAATGGCTTTTCTTAAGGTCACCAGCAACCTCCACGAATCCTTTGGCCCTCCTTCTTCTAACTTGATATCTGAGCCATGTAAAATTTGGTTGACCACCCCTTTCTTCTATGTCCCTCTCTTCTTGGCTTCCCTGACATAGCACAGTCCCAGTCCCCTTACCTCTCTCGCTGCCCCCATTCTGTCTCCTTCGCAGACTTGACCTCCTTTGTCCAACGGTTAAGCAATGGGGTTCCTCAGAACTCAGTCCTTGACTTTCTTCTCACCTTCCTCTGGGCCTTCTCTTTGGGAAAGCTCACCCTCACCCTCACCCTCAGCTACACTTACCATCTCAAGTCACTCATAATGCCCACAGTCCCCTCCTTTGATTCTTCTACGCAAACATCTCAAAGACTCTCAATGTCAATATGTCCGAAATGGAAATCCTGGGTCCTCCCCATCCCGAAACCTGTCTGTTCAGCATTCTCTAGTTCAATGATCTTGTAATCCTTCTGTACTGGTTTGAAAGGAAGTATGCCCTCTAAGAAAAGCCATGTTTTAATATAAATCCCATTTCATAAAGGTAGAATAATCCCTATTCAATACTGTATATTTGAAACTGTAATGAGATCATTTCCCTGGTTGATGTGATTTAGTCAAGAATGGTTGTTAAACTAGATTAGGGGATGACATGTCTCCACCCATTTGAGTGGGTCTTGATTGGTTTACTGGAGTCCTATAAGAGAGGAAACATTTTGGAGAGAGAGATTCAGAGAGAGCAGAGAATGCTGCAGCACCACGAAGCAGAGAGTCCATTGGAGATGAAAAAGGAAAACGCCTCCCGGGGAGCTTCATGAAACCCGAAGCCAGGAGAGAAAGCTAGCAGATGACGCCATATTCGCCATGTGCCCTTCCAGCCTAGAGAGAAGCCCTGACTGTGTTCGTCATGTGCCTTCTCACTTGAGAGAGAAGCCCTGAACTTCATCGGCCTTCTTTTTTTTTTTTGGCTTTTAAAAAGGGGAATTTAATCAGTTGCTAGTTTACAGTTCCAAGGCTGAGAAAATGTCCCAATTAAAACAAGTCTACAGAAATGTCCAATCTAAGGCATCCAGGGAAAGATACCTTGGTTCAAGAAGGTTCATTGGCCTTCTTGAACCAAGGTATCTTTTCCTGGATGTCTTTGATTGGACATTTCTGTAGACTTGTTTTAATTGGGATTTTCTCAGCCTTGGAACTGTAAACTAGCAACTGATTAAATTCCCCTTGTTAAAAAGCCATTCTGTTTCTGGTATATTGCATTCTGGCAGCTAGCAAACTAGAACACCTTCCAAATCTGAAATTCAAAATTCCACAATGCCCCCTCTCTCACCCTAAATCTCAACACAGAGTTTGAAATGCATAAGGAAGCTACTAGCTCTGCAGCCCCACCACAAAGGAGTAGAAAAGAGATAGATGTAGGGAGAGCACTGGTTAGTTATGGGAGTACTTCTCAAACTTACAGGAGTTATTTTAGTTTGTTAAACTGCCAGATTGCAATATACTAGAAATGGAATGGCTTTTAAAAAGGGAATTTATTAAGTTGCAAGATTAAATTTCTAAGGCAGTGAAAATGTCCAAATTAAGGCACCAAGAGGTTATCTTCACTCAAGAAAAGTTGATGCCATCCGGAACACCTCTCTCAGCTGGGAAGGCATATGGTGACGTGTGCGAGTTTTTCTCATTTCATAAGGCTTCCCAGGGGCTTCTTCCTTCCGCATCTCCAAAGGTCTCTGGCTATGTGGGCTCTGTCTGTTCTAAAACTTTTCCCGAAAGGGCTCCTGTAAGTGACCTCACCTTGAATGGGTGGGGACACATCTCCATGGAAACCAACTAATCAAAAGATCCCACAAAGCAATATTGAATGAGCATCAAAGAACCTGGCTTTTCTGGGGTACATAACAGATTCAAACCAGCACAGGATCATCGGAGGGTCCTTGTAAAATGCAGCTTCTGATCCAGCAGGACTGGGGTGGGCCTGAGATGGCGCATTTCTGACAAGCTCCCAGGTGACTCAGATGCCTTCCATCCATGAATTGCACTTCGAGTAGCCAGGATTCAGGGGCAACTTTTTTTTTTCAAATGCCAAAAAACACCAAACAACCGTAAACATTCTTAAGTCAGTTCCCCTCTCTGAGCCTGGGTTTCTTCATCTTTAAAAAATAGGTGACAGTACAGATGCTGCCTCCCCCCCTCCGCCCCCCACCCCAAACAAGCCTCTTACAGTCAGCTACTTGGTGTCAGGGTTCTCTGGGGATCCAGAGCCAGCAAAGCAGGAGGTCCCTGTGAAAGCAGGACCGCAGGCTGACAGCCCATGGGTGAGATGGCCCAGGAGCTCCCCTCCTGTCTTTCTACTATAAGCCAACATTAAACATTAAGGGACATCTCACAAAATCCTAGAGCTACACCTCCTTCCAAGAAAGCATTGTATCTAAAAGCACTGTATTCCTTTTTCAGCAACACTCCAGAACTCTCCAGTTTGTCACAGGATTTACCCCTCCAGAATTCTGACAGCCTGTCTGCTAGCTCACAGACCACGCCCACCCAGCCCCTACAAGCCTTTGCATCCTCTGGCCTTGCCTGGTCAGCCTGAGGAGTCAGAGGATGGCAGGTTCTAAGACAAGCCTCGCTGTGTGCCAGGCACACCATGCATGTTCGTTCTCAGGGCCCCCTAAAGGGTCATTGCTCTATTAGCCCCCACTTCATGGGTGAGGAAACAAAGCACAGGAACTAAATAAATCGCCCAAATTTGCACAAGTAGGGTGTAAACGCAGGCAGCCCGGCTCCAGTGGCTTTGGAGTTAACTACTCCCCTGCATTGCCTCTGCCAGATTCACTGAGTGCTTTCTCCTGTTTGTGCTTCTAAAGAATAAACTAGCTTTTGTTTTTCTGATAATGAAAAAGATACATGCTTGAAGTATTAAGTGTTCAAAGAGCATGATGTATACAACCTATACTCAAATGTTTAGAGGATAGGTGGATAGAGATAGATACATATAGATTAGATGGATAGCTAGATTCATGGATGGATGGACGGATGGATAGATGGATGGATAAAATGACACGGCAAATCTGGCAAAATGTTAAAAGTTGGTGGACCTGGGCACCTGGGTGGGTAGTTTGGAGTTTTCTGTATGGGTCTTGTGTTATTTTTGCAACTGTCCAGCACTCTTGAAGTTATTTCAAAATACAAAGTTAAAAAAAAAAGATACACACTCCTAAAAAATAGAAAAGTTTAAAGAAGCAAGTGAAAAAATATCTCAAACTTTCACTCTCTATTCCTCTCCAAGAGTAACATTTTTGGATCATCTCCGCAGGTTTACTCAAATACATGTTACATGAAATGGAATAATATCCCCTGTGTCATTTTGTAACACAAATCTACAAAGATAAGAGACTGATCAAGAACTCACACTCGGGAGCCGTTCAGCTCTCTCCCTAGCTGTGTGACCCTGGGCAAATTAATCTTAACTTTCTGTTCTCCCACTCCTAAAATGGTACTGATGAGAGTCCAACCTCACAGAGTAGACTTAAAACTTCATACACACACACACACACACACACACACACACACACACACACACACACACAAATGCTTAGCAGGGTCCCTGGCTTATAGGGAACCCTTGATAGATGTTTATCTATGATTTTATTTGAATATTCATTTTGATTAGTCATGATCAAATCCAATGGCTTTATCAGGTAGGCTCCTTGGGTGTAGTGAGCTCCTGGCCCGAGGGTTGAAAGGTACTGGGAAAATGAGATCTGAATTCTTGCTGCAGAGAGAAGCAAAGGGTCAAAGCTGCAGGAGGGCTGAGGGCTGAGTTGAGGCACCAAGCGTGGATGGAAGGGCTGTGGTCAGGGTCCGGCAGGGCCAGGGGCAATTTCAACAGTGCCAGGGTACTTGGGCCAGTATGTGAATGTTTACTGGGGGTGGGGGTGGGGGGCTAAAGGTGTAGAATGGAATCAGTCTCAGTCCGAAGCTCTCTGACGGAGAAGATTCCCTTGTCTTGTCTATTGGGTGTATTCATCCTCCCGGGCTCAGGATAATCACCCATGCTGAAACTCGCCCTGCCCTGCAGCCTCCTCCCTCCAAGTAAATAGGTGTTGCTATTCTCAGTCAGGCTTGTGATAAAAATACTTGCTTTGCTTTGGAGGAATTTTTTTTTTTTTAAGCCGTGAAAATAACAGGGCAGTGGGCTGTCTATTTTAGGTTGGGGCTTTTGGCTGGCTTTCAAATGGCCCAAATGAGGTCTGTTTAGAATCGGGTTGCTGTACATTTTGCAGAGGTTGGTGGTCCCATAGCACAAGCCTCCCTGGATGCACCTAAGGGACTCTGCCAGCTGTCCCTGAGGGGGTGGAGTTGGAAGGAATCGAGGGGGAAGAGAGGTAGGCAGTGTTTATGCTCGAATGTAAATGCGAGCCCTGGCATCCCTCCCTGGGCCTCAAAGCCCTCCTCCAAAGTTCTCAAGGAGTAGACTGCCTGCCGCTCTCCCCACCTTAGGAATCCTGGGTCAGGGTGGGACTGGGACGTGAGGAATGCTCCCCAACATCTCCATAAATCAACGTGGCATGCGGTTGCCACGGAGCCAGGCTGGAGCTCCAGCTGGGGCCCGTCATCCGGAAGGAGCCTGGGTTTTTCCATCCTCATTGGAACCGATGGGTGCCTGTGGGGACTGAGAAAGAAAGACATTCTTGTGGGTGTGGCTTGTGATGACACGGCAGCTGGCATGGAAAGAGCCTGAGCAGACCTGGGGTTTGAATCTTGCCCTTAGCCCTCATGAGCTGTGTGACCTTGGGTAGCTAACATTACCTCTCTGATCCCTTGTTTTCTCGATGGTAAATTAGGGGATAGAGCGCCAGGCGTCTTCACAGAGTTGCCATGGTTTCTTGCTTCCACAGTGCTTGAACGCAGCTTCCCGCTGCCGGCCAGCCAGCCCAACCCAGCTCTCTGCCACCTTCTCACAGCACCCTCGGGCCATCTGGAGGTCCTGCTGCCTCTCCTCAGTCACCCACCAGGGAGACCACGTCCAGGCCAGAGCCCAGCCAGGGCTCAGAAGCGGTCATCAGCTGCCAGATCAACCTGAAGCCCCAACTTCTTGGGTCCATCTGTCCACAGCTTACCAATTTGACTGTGATGACATGGCCCCGAAGAATTTCGTCAAGTATTTTCTTTACTAAACTCATGTGGAGAGGGAACATAACTCAAGAAATTACGAAGCTGCAGAGCTAATGAAGTGGCTGAATCTTCCTTCAAAATATCAAGAAACCAGACACATGATGACTGGGAGGGTGGGCTGACTGCAATGCAGAGAGGGTTACACTGGGGCTGGGAGGGGAAAGGGAAGCGGTCACTAAGGGGACTGCCCAAACCGGCCCCTGACAAAAATGACCCCCATTTGTGTGACTTCATCAAGACTCATTACCTGAAAGAGCAGGAGAAATCCATCTAAGAATTAGGTGACTGTGTAGCCCAACTGGTGCAAGGTGGGGGTTCGGGGGGGGGGGGGCAGGGGTCCAGGAATCTGGCTTGGCAGAGTCTCCCTTTGACAAGTCCACGCTGGGCAATGATGAGAACTAAAGCCTTAGGCCGGCTTCCCCACACCTCCAGGGTCATCACCGCTGGAAGTGCACGTTGGGTTAATCTTCAGCTTGTCTCTAAGTTTTATCAGCATCCTCCAAGCTCTTTCATTTGTACCTTTCCTTCAAATTTAACTTGGTACCCCTACCACCACCGTCAAAAAAAAATGTGGGGGATAATGAAGTCAATGTTTTGAGGGATATTGGGAGGATTAAAGAAGATAATGTATCTAAAGCATCTGGCACATCCAAAGTGGTCACATGTCTGGCAACAGATGAATTTTTATGATCACTGGTTTATTGAAAATACATAGGAAAATAATATTCTCCATGTTTCCAGGTGGGCTGGTTTGAAAGGATGTATGTGCCCTAGAAAAGCCATGTTTTAATCCCAATCCCGTTTTGTAAAGGCAGCTGTTTCTTTTAACCCCTATTCAGTATTGTATGTTTGAAACTGTAATTAGATCATCTCCCTGGAGATGTGATTTAGTCAAGAGTGGTTGTTAAACTGGATTAGCTGCAGGCATGTATCCACCCATTTGGGTGGGTCTTGATTAGTTTCTGAGGTCCTATAAAAGAGGAAGCATTTTGGAGAATGAGAGAGATTCAGAGAGAGCAGAGCAGAATGACATGGCCACGAGACGCAGAGAGTCCATCAGCCAGCACTTTGGAGATGAAGAAGGAAAACGCCTCCCAGGAAGCTTTGTGAAAGGAAGCCAGGAGAGAAAGCTAGCAGATAACGCTGTGTTCACCACATGCCTTTCCAGATGAGAGAGAAATCCTGACCCTGTTTGCCATGTGCCTTCACACTTGAGAGAGAAACCCTGAACTTCGTGGCCTTCTTGAACCAAGGTATCTTTACTTGGATGCCTTAGATTGGACATTTCTATAGATTTCTTTTAATTGGACATTTTCTTGGCGTTAGAACTGTAAACTAACAACTTATTAAATTCCCCTTTTTAAAAGCCATTCTGTTTCTGGTATATTGCATTCTGGCAGCTAGCAAACTAGAACACCAGGCCCTGTGACCTAATTGCTAGCACTTACATGGTTCTAACCAGACACTGTTCTAAATACTTCACATATGTCAACTGATAAATGCCTCATAGCAACCCTATGAGCTAGGCACTGGCGTTGTTCCCATTTCACAGATGAGAAAACAGAAGCTCAGAGGTTAAATGACTTGTCCAGGGTCACACAGCCAGCAAGGGACAGAGCCAGGAATTAAACCCAGACAGTTAACCATTACCCTATTGTTCCTTTTTCTAAGACAACTGGTGTCTCCACACTGATACGTGAGAATAATGATGAGGACAGATATGACAGAGTCCTGCCATTGCAAGGAATCTTAAGAGGCTTCCCAGGCACGGTGGTCTTAACCCTTTGTCTTTCTCAGTCAAGAACACACCAGAAGTACCTGTGAGATAGTGAGCAAACATTCTGACTTTGCCCAGTTGGCTAGGTGAGAAGTGGTCTCAATGTGATTTCTCCCATGGCAATGGCTAACTGTCTTCTTAAATGTTTGATTTAATTGCATGCTTCTTTCTGGGAATTGTCTGTTCATACTTTGGTCATTTTTCTATTGAGCTCTTGATCTTTTAATAAAACATTGTTTTTGGCGCTCTTTTTATATTAGGGAAACCACTCCTTTATTTGTGAATAGATCTGCAAATGTTTTTTTCCCAGTTTGCCATTTGATTTTTTATTTTGTTTAGGGTATTTATTAACATGCATTACATTTGATGTAGCTGAATTTATCAGTCTTTTCTTTTTTTGTATGCTGTATGGTGGGAGTCACATCTCATTCTTTTTTCCAGGTGACTATCCCGGTATTATGAGCACCATTTGTTGAATTATTTTGAGGGGGAGGGCAAGTGCATGGGCCGGAAATTTAACCCAGGTCTCCCTCAGGGCAGGCGAGAATTCTACCACCGAACCATGCTTGCACCGCCAGTTTTTTCTTTTATGGTGTCTGTCCTTTGAATCATGCATTGAGATGTCTCTCTCCCTGCACAGTGATTATTATAATTTTAAAACTTTTTCCCCACATGTTTTTCCTTTAGTACTTCTATGGCTTCATTTACATTTAAATCTTTTGCTCATTTGGATTTTATTTGGGCTTGAGGTGCAAAGGAGAGATCAAGATTTTCCTTTTCTGTTCTTTTCCATATGCTAGCTAGAGTCCCAGTCCGTTCTATATGCATAGCATTTCCACATTTCATCACAGTATCACTTCCGTCCAGTTCTCCTTGGGTCCAATTTTAGTAGGAAAATTTGGCTGTAAGGTAGTTCTTCAAAACCATCTAAGGGGGTGCAAGGGTGGTTCAGTGGTAGAATGCTTGCCTGCCATGTGGGAGACCTGGGTTCGATTCCTGGCCCATGCACTTCCCCAAAACAAAACAAATAAGCAAGCAAACAAAAAACAAACAAACAAAAATTTAACAAATGGTGTGCAATAATGGGATACTTACATGGAAAAAGAATGATATATGACCCCCACCATACAGCATATAAAAATCAAAAACAAAAACAAACAAAAAACATCTAACTTCTAGAGGTGACATCTTAAAAGCCATAGAGGGCCGTGTGACGATGGCTCAGTGGCAGAATTCTTATCTTCCGTGTCAGAGATATGGGTTTGAATCCCAGTTTGGATCATGGAAAAAAAAAAAGCCATAGAAAGAACCATTAAAACACACACACACACACACACACACACACACACACACATCAAAATGCAAATGGAAGGGTGAGCCACAGTAGCTCAGTGGCAGAGTTCTTGCCAGCCATGCCGGAGACCCTGGTTCGATTCCCAGTGCCTGCCCATGACAAAAAAAAAGGCAAATGGAAGACTTCTCTGGTTTCAAAACTTCCCTAAACCCCAAGACAATAAAAACAGATATAACAACAAAATTACTAAAAAAAAAACAAAACAGCCTCAAAATAAAAAGCAAAAGATTAAGACTAAACATTTGCAGCAAATACAAATGATAAGAAGTGAATTTCTTTATCATAAGAAATAATTCATTAAGGGATATGGGATGTTTTAGGTTTTCTCTTTTTATTTATTTTCCTGGAATAATGAAAATGTTCTAAAATTGATCATGCTGATGAACGCACAACTTCATGATGATACTGGGAGCCACTGATTGTTTAGTTCATATGGATTGTATTTGTGTGTGAATATATCTCAATAAAATTGCATTTAAAATAATAATTCATACACACTGATAAAACAATGCCCACACCCCAAGTTAGACAAATGGTCAAAAGTTATAAACAGATAAGTCAGAAAATAGGAAATATATTCGTGGGAAAATATTCACACACACACACCAATGATTAATTAAAGAGCTACAACTTAAAACAATGGAAACATACTTTCCTTTTTTCTAATAACCATCAGAAAAAAATTAAATCGTCGTACTCTGTGGTGACAAGGGTGTGGGGACACTGACATTCTCAGATGCCCCTGCTACCGGTTCAAATCTGTAGCTGTTTTCTCTTGGAGTGACAGACCCCAGAAAAGCATGTTCTTAATCCCTTTCCGTGGGTGTGAACTCTTGTAAATAAGACTTTATGATGAGGTTACTTCAGTTAAGGTGTGGCCCAGCTCAATCACGATGGGTCTTAACCCTATTACAGGAGGCACAGAGAAGGCAACAGAGAGAGAGAGAGAAGCCACCGGGGGCAACCAGAAGCCAGAGAGAAAGAAGACGCCACCATATGCATTACCATGTGACAGAAAAGCCAAGGAACCCCAGAGATTATTGGCTGGCCAGAAGATACTGACCCCTAGAGGAAACAAGTTTTCTAGCCCCTGAAACCATGAACCAATAAATTCCTGTTGTTAAGCCACCCCATTGTGTGGTATTTGCTTCAGCAGCCAGGAAACTACAAGAGTAGCGGGTGGGAAGGCAATTGTGCAATATATATCAAACGCCATAAAAATGTTCATACCAGTCAATCCAGCAGTTCTACTTCTGGGACTCCATCCTCCAGAGATAATCTGAAGGTTGGTAAAATCTATTTGAAAAAGGTAGGGAAGAAGGGTGGGCAATGGTGGCTCAGTGGCAGAGTTCTTGCCTGCCATGCTGGAGACCCGGGTATGACTCCTGGAGCCTGCCCCCCCATCCCCCCCCCAAAAAAAAGGTAGGGAAAAAGGACGTTCATTGGGTCTTTTGTAGACACCAAGATCTTTATATGTCTTATCTCACTTAATTCTCTCAATAGCCTCATGAGGTACCTAACTTGCTCCCTTCACAAATAAGGGAACCAAGGAGTTGCGAGGTTAGACCACAGTTCAAGGTCACACAGCTTAGAGCTGTGTTTCAATCCAAGAGCTAGGTTTCAATCCAAGGGGATCCAATTCTGACCCCTTTTGCGTCTCAACTCCTATTGGCTGCTTGGGAGTCCAGGGCAAAGTGAAAATGCAGGCCCCTTTTGCAAAAAGTTGGGAAAAGTGCTGCTAAAAGTGTGAAAATAGAAAATCTTTTCTTTTTTCTCTCTATCACATCGTGGTGTTTGTATTTGTTATTTAATGTCGGGCTTCCTCAGGCACGGGGAGACTCACAGGGTGGGTGTAGAGCCCACAGGGCCTCAGGACTCCCACTCCTGCACCCCCGGGCTGGGTGCTGCTCCCCCACTGCCTGCTGCATTTCTCTGCCCATCGAATCTGAGACTGGTTCTCTGTATCTTCCCTTTCCAAGGGCCTATCGTCCTGACTCATGGTACAGCAACTTCTGTACCAGGCCAGGCATGGTACCTGAATCAGGGGTGCCCCCACCCCACCAAATGTGCTCTGTGTTCTGCAAATGTGTGGTGATATTGCCCCTCCAGGGCACTGAGGCTGCAAGGTTGGCCCTGACCTTCTCCAACCTTCCCTGTGCTTGTGCCCAGGCAATGCCAGGAACCAAGGGTAGAAGCGCTGACTGGTGAGGGCGCAGGGAGGGCTGGGCAGGGCCGGGGGGCACCAGAGAACCCCCCTTGGGGAGTCTGGGACGTAGAGGTGGGTTCCATCATGTGTGAGCTGGAGCTCCAAGACTCCAGGGCCATTGCTCCATTGTCCCCTCAGCTCCCCTTACAAAATACAAAGAGAAAATTATTAAGAATTTCGAGAAGGTGACCACAGAGCATGAAACCCCAAGCATGGGGTCCTTCTGAGTGCAGCCTGCTGTGACTGTGCAAATCGCACACGCACAAAGCCCTCTCTGCCTCTCTCCAACACAGGGTAAGGTGCTTTAAATAAGGATTTCAACCTTCTCAGAGCCCTGTGAGGTGGGCATTCTAATACCCGATTTCACAGATAAGATCACAGAGTAATTCTCAGACAGGTGTATTAGCTAGTGAGCCTGGCCTGGAGTCACACAGCTTATCAGAGAAGGTGCTGGAAATTCAAAGTCTGATTCCAAAGCTTGGGCCTTTCCTGCTAGCTGAAGCAATAAGAGGCTAGGCAAAGACAATGTAATGAAATGTGGGGGTGAAGCGGAAGATGCAGGAAAATTCAGAGGAAGGGCAGGTCACTCTAGGCTAGGTTGCCAGAGGGGGCTCTGTGGAATGTGGTCCTTGAGCTAGGATTTAAAGCATTTCCAGTGGAGGAAAGATGTGAGCTGCCTGCCAGAATGCTCTGTTTTGCGGTCCTGTGAGGGGGTGAGGGGGAAAAGAGGAGCCATTCCTGGGACAAGAGGCATCAGAGAGGCCCGTGGAACAGGAGAGAGGCAAGGAGAAGTAGAATTTCAACAGGAGGAGGATACCCTCTACCAAATGTCATAAAGGAACTGGGACCCGCACTTGGGAAGACCTCCTGGGACTAGCCATAGAGGCCAGTTTCAGTGGGATGGAGAGGCCTTCTGGGGGATGGCTGTGGAGGGTGGACTATAGCGTTTAGGAGAGGGATAGGTGGGAAAATTAAGCCCGAGTTCTAGAACATTTTTGGATAAAGTTGGTCCTTGAAGGGAAGAAAGAACTAGAGTGGAAGTGGAAGGGGTAAGGGGACATTTGAGAGTGCTGGTGTTCTTCTTCTTTGAGACAGAGCAGGCTTTATTTAAGTGCCAGGTCGAGGAGAGATGATGGAGAGGGAAGGGCGGAAAGAGCAGCACTCACTGAGCACCTACTGTGTGCTAGAGCCTGCACGGTCTTGTTTCATTTACCTCACAACCCCTGGTGAGTGTCCCGACTCCTGTGTTACTTGAGAGAGGGGCAAAGAATCACAGTGGTAAGGGGCAGGACTGGGACCTCTGACTGCAGAGCCCTGGCCCCTCCTCAGTGCTGAGGAGAGAGGAGGGTTTGGGTTTTTCAAGCAGAATGTTTGCCTTTTCCTTAGAAGCTGCTCAAAAGGGGGCAGTGAACAGGGGTCTGGGTTCTTGTTGAGGGAAGGTCTGGGGTGGGTGGCATAGGGCCTTGAGGGCCCGGAAGTGCGCCTCGCAGGTGGTGGAGGAGGTTCTGGGGTGGCCCACACATCGGCCATGCACGAGGCAGGAGGACCGTTGACCATCCTAGTGATGGTCCCTTCTCTCCCGGGGCTGTTCTGCTCAGGGGCTGGAGTGGAAGGGGCTACGACCTCGGGAAGTGTGGAGAGGCTGGCCAAGTAAGACGGGGTCACAGAGGGCCAGAGGCTGCGGCCCTGAGGCATAGCCCCAGGAGTCCTGGGTGGTCAGTGCGGCCTGGTGAGGGTCACGTTGGATTTGGGGGTGGGGGGGAGTGTGAACGAGGGCTGGGTGGAGAGGGGGGTGGGGCCAAAGAACTATTGGCCGACTCCATCGACTGTTATTCCCTAGTTTCCATGTCCAGTTCCGGCCATTTAATTTGACTTCAGGGTCCGTTGTTGTTATTATTATTTAAAGTTGTTTTAGGTGAGTTTTGTTTTCATTTTTACTGTGGTAACATATATGCAACATAAAATGTCCTATTTAACCCACAATCCAGGTATGCAATTCAGGGCTGTTAATTACCCCAGTCCCTGGTAACCTATATTGCAATTGATGACTCTGAATTTGCATATTCTAATTATTTCACATAAGTGAGATCATACAATATTTGTCCATTTGTTTCTGGTTTATTTCATTCAGTGTGATATCTTCAAGATTCATCCACGTTGTCTCGTGTTTTGGGACTTCGTTCCCTTTTATGGCCAAATAATATTCCGTTGCGTGTATAGACCACATTTTGTTTATCCATTTTTTGGTTGATGGACAGTTGAGTTGCTTCTATCTTTTGGCAACTGTGAATAATGCTGCTATGAACATAGGTGTGAAAATATCCGTTCAAGTGTCTTGCTTTCAATTTTTATGGATATATACTTAGAAGTGGGATTGCTGCTGGGTCATATGGTAACTTTATATTAATTTAAATTTTGAGTGAGTAACACAATCACATCCTTCAAAAATTAAAACTCATAAAAGGCAGCAAAAAAACATTTTTCCCACTCCTGTTCTCCAGCTACCCAGTTCTCACCCTCTCCCTAACCTGTCATTGCTGTTAATTGCATACACTGTTAGCTGTATCCAAATTTACTTGAAGTCCTTACAAGTAAGTATTTCTCTCCTTTGTACAAAAGTAACATTATTTTCACACTCCTTTGCCTCTTGGGTCTTTATTTTTTTTTTATTCAACAGTATTTCTTGGACATGTTTCCATATCAGTACATAGAGAGTTCTCTGTTCTTTCTTAAAGCTGCACGATATACCTTTGTTTAGATTACAAACAATGCAGCAAAGAGAGACCTTACACATCATTTCACATGCTTGCAAATATATTTGTGGGATAAATTCTCAGGAGAATCATTGGGACAAAAAGTGTATGCATTTGTAATTTTGATATTGCCAAACTGACTTCCCCAGGGTTGTACTGATTTATATGTCCACATGTAATTTTTGAGAGACCTGAGGTTTTAATTCTCTCACTGGTTTCCTCAATTACTGAACTTGGCTTTCCTACATACAACATCATAGTATTATGGTTGCACCCCAGCAGCAAGTCCCCTACCCCCACTATAGAGCTGCCCCATTATGGATTGAGGGGGTTGGCCACCCTCAGCCAGATATCTTTTGCCCTTCCAGATCACCCCTTTACCATTGTCTCCTTGCTCTCTGCCCTAGGGAGATGACCCTAACCCCACAGAGCTGTTGGTTGTTTCCCAAACATGTCACTCTATGCCCTGGCTTTTGCTCTTCCCACCTTTTGCCCTGCCCTCCCTTTCCTGTCTGGAAAATTCCGACTCATCATCCTTTAAGACTCAGCTGAAATATGGCCTCCGTGGAGATTTCCCTGACCTTTCCTCCCTGGGTGCTCTCCCACGGAGAGTGCATTAGTATCAGTTGGTGGGGTAACTGTTTTTATGACTCCCACAGCTCCCAGCATCCAGCCAGGGCAGCCCCACACCTCACGCTCATCTTTGACTAAAACTAAACTTGCTCAAGAGGCAGGATGGCATGGAAAGGCCACAGGTGTGGAAGTCCAGACTGGATTTGACTTCATCCTTTGTCCCTCTTCCTGCAGAGCTAGCCTCATCTCCTTCCTGACTCCCTGTGTTCTGGCCACACTAATCTGCTCCTTTCCCACTCCTGGCCCTTGCACATGCTGGTCCACCTGCCTAAAATGCTCTTCCCTGCCCCTTCCAATCCTTCAGCTTAACTATCTCCTCCCCAGAGACCTCCCTGAACTACTAAATCTAAAGGCTGATTTCTGTTATTCCCTGGTCATTCCCTTTGTTGACCTAATTATCAGGTTAATAGATTGGTTTACTCATTTGTTACTCCTCTTAAGGGGTAGGGGCTTTGGCTCACTTACTGCTCTGGGCGAATGCAGGACCTGGCATAGACCAGGTCCTACGAATTCTTTATTGACTGAATGTGGAATGCACAGGTGAACAGGTTCAAATCCCGGCTCTATTGCTTGCCAGGTTTGTCTTTGGATTACTTACCCTCTCTGAAGTTCTCTGCATCTGAAAACCAGGCCTTTTGGGGGCGGGGTATTTATTGGAGATTGTGTGAAATGCCTCATACATGAAGATGCTTCATAATGGTAGCTGTTACTGTTAAGTTTTTCACCCTTCATCTGAGAAATGCATGCTTTTGGCCAGGCTTAAAGTCCTTACTGTTCACCTTTCAAAATAATTTTTTATGGAAAGGTAATAAATGTATAGAAAAATACACATTTCTTAAGTGTACAACATGACCAATTTACACATACACACACACACACGACCAGATCAGAAGTAGAACATTATAATACCCAGGAAGATTTCCGTCTTGCCTTACCCCAATGCCCTTCTCTGACCTAGAGACACCTTCCATTTTTTCCCCTCTCCTCTGTGTGACCTGAGATCATGGTGTGCCCATTCAAACCATTTCTGACTCATTCCTTCCCACCATTCCTTTTCTGAGTACTCTTGATCTCTCCCTGAACTTACCACCAAACCAGACAATTCCAAAGTAGGGGACACACACCCAGCAGAGTGCAAGATGATCCATCAGAGCGTGGTTTTCCTTGGCTTGGACTAGGTGACACCCCCATCCTTGGGCCAATGGCTGTGACTCCCATTGACCAGGCTTGGGCCAGATGTGCAACCCTGGAGCCAGGGGCAGGGGAGGGGCTGAGGGAGGTGGTGCCAGCCAACTCTGAGTGTCATCGACTGAGAATGGAGAAAGGGTGATGCTCAAAGCAAAGCTGAGGGGAGAGAAGGAAGGTGGGCAAGAGTAGCAGCTGCCGGGCGGGCCGCGGTGGCTCAGCGGGCAAAGTGCTTGCCTGCTATGCCGGAGGACCTCGGTTCGATTCCCGGCCCCAGCCCATGTAACAAAAACGGAGAAACAGAATACAATAAAACAAGAAAATGTTTAAAAGATGTTTCCCTTTCTTCCTTCCTTCCTTCCTTCTATCCTTCCTTCCTTCTCTCTGTCTTTCCTTTAAAAAAAAAAAAAAAAAAAAAAAAAAAGAGTAGCAGCTGCCAAGAGGCTACATAGTTAATTATATAGTAAAACTAGACAGCCAGGGTTCAAACGCCAGGTCCTCCAATTTACTTGTGTCTCTTCAGCAAGTGGCCCAACTTCTCTGTGCTTCAATTTCCTCATCTACAAATGGGGATAATAATGGTTACCTGCTTCATCGGGCTGTTATGAGGTTCAAAAGAGTTAATAATATATGTAAAGTGCTTAGTGCCTGGCATGACACATAGGGCTCAATAAATATGCCAGCTATTATTCCAGAGATGGACAGGAGGACTTACGTGCAGGGGTGACGCAGGTTAATTGAAGAGACAGGATCTCACGAACCATGGTAAATCTAGTCATTCCTTCTCCGAATATTGTCTGAGCCCTCCTCCATGCCAGGCACTGTTCTGAGCCAGCTCAGGTCTTCTGAGAGATGTCTGGTGGAGGTGGACAATCTCGATGCATACCCCACAGTGTGCGGTTGACACCTACGCACAGGAGGAGCCTGCCGGAGACCTTACCCTCTCCTATGCTCCTGGGTCTGAAACTCAGCCCTGGAGGGGAAAAAGCCTTACTTCTGCAAGTGTGGGCCTCAGACCAGAATCTTCCATAGCCCCTGGGCGGCTTCCCCAGGCCAGACTTCCTGAGGCAGAATCTGCATTTAAGCAAGATGTCTGGGTGATCCTTGAGCACACTGCTGTTTGCAAAGTACCTGGGAGAAGAGAGGGCAAGTTTCCTGGAATCCTTTGAATTGGGCCATTGAGGCAGGTGGGTTCAGGGATGGGTAGCCACCCCAGCCTTCTTCCTTCCCTTACCCCCAATATTCCTTGAACCCCGAGACCAGTGAGTGTGCTTTCTACCATCAGGGATGCTGTACCTTGCCACCCTGCCACTCCCCCCTTGGCCTGCGTGAAGCCCAGCTCAAGGTACCCCCTCCCCACCCTCACAGACCACCTTTCTCTGAGGTCTGAAGATCAGCAGCCTGGGTTGGAGTGCCCCACTCATCCCCAGGTGATATCCATGCTAGATCTCACGGAGGGTGACACTCCAGGCTGTCCCTACTACTCCAGGTGTTTTTATTCTGTCTTCTGAAGGAGGCTAATAGGTGTTGGATGACCAAATTAATTTTGGGAAGTGGAGGGTTGAACAAAGTCAAGGAGTTTATTTCTAATTTTTTAATCAGGACATTTAAAAAAATTGAGGATGTAAGTGGAACAATGAATTCAAAGGAATTGTTCTGCTTTTCACAGATCTATGGATATAAACCCTTATGCAGTGAAGAAATGTAATTAAATGAAATACAAGTTAAAAAAACTTTTATCAGTCTTCTGCTAAAATATCAATCCAGATTTAATTAGCTTCTAAAATAAAACCCATGGAAAATTGAGGAATTGCTTGAATTTTAATGCTATGAATATGAACTAGAGTTTTAGTAGCTTTTAACTTCCTGTAAGAAGTCCACAATTGGTAATGGCATACATTATATTAAGGATGGTGTTAGTTCCTGAATTAATATTCCAGGCAAATTTAAAGAAAGGTATCTTCATGTTTGCTTTCTTCAGCTCTAAGCAGGCTCTATACCTGTTACTCGAGGTAACAACTTGTACAGTAAATGTTTACTTATAAATTAGTGTTGAATTTAAAAACTGATAGGTTAAAAAAATAAAATAGTAGATATGGATATTCTGAAAGCACTGTTAAGGCATTTCCCCCACACCATGGGGGAAAACATGAACATGACACTTCATAAGATCCACAATAAAGTATGAAAATGTCTCTTTGTTGAGGGGTAACAAACCCCTCATGACTCTTTGTTGAGGGGTAGCACGTACCAGCAGAATCACATGCTGTAACTTTAAAGACAGAAGAAGTAATTTGTATTTCCTTGGTTTGAAGATGCTTTTGAATACTCACCATATCCTTATAGATAAGTCTTTGCAGCTTTCAGATATGGATTAAGTGCATCTTCATATCGACAAAGGGTTCTGCCAAGGCAAAAATGTTTAAAAAGACAAGCAGGAACTCTTCTCTATTTAGTTGGCTGAACACCTCATATTTTTCTCAGTCTTTCACTAGCAAAACTTCATAACTCATCGGAAATGAGAAAGGAATCACGAAAAGAATCTGAACATTTAATAACATGCCCATTGTCTCATACAATGTCTTCATCGTATAAATGGTTAAAAAATGACATTGAAAGCTGTGTGCAAGGAATGTTTATTGCATCAATTTTTTTCACTTCAGTTCCTTGTTTCAAGAAGGCCGATGATGTTCAAGGTTTCTCTCTCAACTGGGAAGGTACCTCGTGAACATGGCAGCGTCCACTGGCTTTTTCATGGCTCCATAAAAAGGCTAAGGACTTTATTTTAATTTTAAATCTCATGAGTCTTTAGGGCAGAGATTGGGAAGTGATGGCCCAAGAGCTGAATCTTCTCCCTAGGCCCTCACAGTGTATTTTGTTCGTTTGTTTGTTTTAACATATAACTTTACGGTCACCCATGACTTCTCTGTTTCTCTCACCCCTCCTTCCTCTCTCTTCCCACCCCATCCACTTCTAAGCCATTGGAGAATCAACCATCATTGGCTCAACCTTCAAAATGTAGCCAAGCATCCAACCACTTCTCACCATCTCCACCACCTCTACTGGTCTGAGCCACCGTGACTACCTCTCGCCTGGACTTTCTGATACTTCCTGTTTTCCCCACTTCCACTCTTGATTTCTTAAGTCTGATCTCAGTACAGCAGCCACACACAGGTGTTTTAACTTAAAAAGCTGCGTCCCATGACTCTCATATTGCTCAGAGTAAAAGCCAAAGCTTTTCAAAACAAGGGAGTTCTTCCAAAAGTCTACAAGACCCTGTACCATCTTTCGTCCTGGCCTTCTGACCTCATCTTCTACCTCTCACTCTTCACTAGATCCACCCCAGCCACACTGGCCTCCTTGCTGCTCCTCGGACAAGCACTAACTATTCTCTCTGCCTGAAGTGCCCTTCCCCCAGACATCTCCATGGCTCACTCTGAGTCTTTGCTCAAATGTCACCTCTCAGTGAGGCCACCCTCTTTCATTTTGTAACCTGCCCCCTCCCAGTCCCCTTCACCCAGCTTTATTTTTTCCCAAAGCATTTATTCACAAATTACATATTTTACTTATTTATTATGATTTTTATTATTTTTTAATATCTCCTCTTTCTAGAATGTGTGTTCCTTCAGGGCAGGTACTGCTGTCTGTTTTGTTTAATGATGTGTCCAAGCACCTAGGATAGTACTCTGTACATAATTCAGTGCTCAATAAATATTTATAGAATGAATAAAAAAATAAAAGTCTGATTTTTGACTAAAAAAAAAAAAGACAAAACCCTAAGAGCCACCACCACTGGGTTGCAGCCCTCTCTGGTAACCATTGTGGTGGCTGAGTGGTAGCTGCCTGCTTTAGATGGGACCTACATTTCCAAAGGGCCATAGCTCCCCACCCCATGTCCACTTTACTCATTCATCTCATCTGCCTAGTACCTGCAGGCACTTGAGTTTGCAATCCCTGTTACCAGATGCTTTGGGATCTCTGAAGAGGAGAACAGAATACATGGAGCCTCCCAATTTTTCAGGCCATAGAAGCTTTTGCTGAAATGACCTTTATCAACCTGCAGGCAGCGGGAGAAAAGGTGAACATCAGCTGTTTGCTGAACTGACAAGGGTGAGGGGAGTTAACACAAAGGATGGGGAGGCCCTGGAGTCATTTTCCTCCCCATGATAGGGGTTGGGAGCTCCCTGACAGCTGGGGGAAAGTCTGATTCAACTCTATCTCTTCCACAGGCTTTCAAATCAGGGATGGTGGGAAGGGCTGGTCTGGCAGTCAGAATAAGCTCCCTGATTCTGCACTGGGTGACCTGGCTTGAGTCATTGAACATTTTGAGTCTCTAGTCCCTCATCTAAAAAACGAAGGTGTAGCCATCTTTCCAGATCAGCTGTGAGGTCTGAATAAGGCATAGTCTTCTTGAGCTTTCTAAGCTGCAAAATGCTTGGAAAATACCATCTGGAGGAAATTAAAGGAAGGCATGACCTGGGAATGAGCCAAGTGTGACCCTGTCACTCTGCCTCACCCGATGATGCTGATGCTGATGACAATGGTGGTGATGATAAGTGATAGCTTTAATTATAGTTAACTGTATTTAATGTTACTACTACAGGCCAGGCACTATTCTAAGTGCTTTACACCTTAAATTCACTAAATTCTTACAACTTTTAAAAACTATCACATTTTTGTTACAGATGAGGATACTGAGAAACTGAGAGGTTTAAGTGACTTCCCCGAGTCCCAGATCAGGAAGTGGCAGTGTTCGGATTTGAACTCAGGCAGGCTGGCTACATGTTACTGAAGTCTCAACCGTCTGGCGGTGTGCTAAATGCTCTCCACACAACACAATCTTATTTAATTCTATGAGGTAAGAGTTATTGTTATCACTCTTATTGGAAAAAAAATACCCCATTCAGGGTTCTCTCCACATTCCATGCCTCAGTTTTCCCCTGGCTTTTATTTTCATGCAGGATCACATGTTCCTGCCTATCCTGATTTGCTAGCTACGGAAAGCAATATACCAGAAACAGAACGGCTTTTAAAAAGGGGAATTTAATAAGTTGCTAGTTTACAGTTCTAAGGCTGAGATAATGTTCCAGTTAAAGTAAGCCTATAGAAATGTCCAATCAAAGGCATCCAGGGAAAGATACCTTGGTTCAAGAAGTCTGATGAAGTTCACGGTTTCTCTCTCAAGTGAGAAGGCACATGGTGAACACAATCAGAGTTTCTCTCTCATCTGGAAGGGCACATGGCGAACATGGTGTCATCTGCTAGCTTTTTCTCCTGGCTTCCTGCTTCATGAAGCTCCCCAGGAGGCATTTACTTCTTCACCTCCAAAGATAGCTGGTTGGTAAACTCTCTGCTTCTGGTGGGTATGTCATTCTCTGCTCTCTCAAAAATCTCTCTCATTCTCCAAAATGTTTCCTTTTTTATAGGACTCCAGAAACTAATCAAGACCCACCCAAATGTGTGGAGATACGCCTTAACCTAATCCAGTTTAACAACCACTCTTGATTAAATCACATTTCCAGGGAGATTATCTAATTACAGTTTCATACATACAAAATTGAATAGGGATTAGAAGACACAGCTGCCTTCACAAAATGGGATTAGGATTAAGACATGTCTCTTCTAGGGTACATACAACATTTCAAACCAGCACACTGCCCTTAACTCCTTACCTTCCTTCATTTTTCCTTGTAGTGCACATATTCCTACCTGAATTTACACATTTTTTCTTCCCATTACTAGGAGACAGGGATTTTGATTATTGTTGATTTCCTAATACCTAAACGCTATGTGTGGTATGTAACAGGCTGTCAATAAATAGTTAAAAGAATGAATGTAACATGTAGCTTTGTATGCATGTGCTTGCATAAAAGCCTTTTTTTTTTTGTTTTACTTCATATCTTGGAGGGTTTTTGTTTGCTTTTATCAGTATATAGATTTAGTGTATTGTTTTAAACAGTTGGGATATTCCACACTGTGGGTGTGGCATCATTTAACCAGTTTCCTATTTAATCTACATTTTTCTATTGTTTCTCTAATCCAAACAATATGGCAATAAACATCTCTGCACATACCATTTTGCGCGAGTGTGAACGTATTTCTCTAGAACGAGTGCCTATAAATGGAACTGCCGGGAGCATGGGCGCTTACATTTAAAATGTTAATAATAATCCCAAATTGCCCTCCCTATTCACTCCTGCCACTGCTGTATGAGGATACGTGACAGGTGTGCATATACCTAGGACCAAACTGGATATCAGTCCTTTAACTTTTTGCCAGTCTGATGGGAGTTGGTGGAGGTGGGGATGAACCTCATTTACAACTGAGGTAACTGCGGCTCAGAAAGGTTTAGGAATTTTCCCAGGCAACTGGTAAGTGGCGGAGCCATGATTCGGCATCGGATGTGAGACTGTTGAGAGGAGGCACCATAGCTGGATACTGTCCTCTCTGCACGTGTACATGTGGTCATCTCTGAGACTCAACATGCTGACAAGCACGCAATTCTCGGCCAGGCCGCTTTCTCTCCCCATCCAGGCCTTGGGGCTCTCCCCGGGAGCTACACTCGAAAGCTCCTCGCTCCCCTGGCAACCTGCTCGGTTCCAAAATGGCGGCTGCAGCAGTCGGGAGCTCGAGGCCACGCCCCTTCCCCAGGGGGCGGGCCTTGAGATCAGGCCCAGCGATCGATGCCGGAGCCAAGCTCTAAGTGGGGCCTTCAGGCGGCTGGAGCCGCAGCAGAGTCGGAGGCCCCGCAGGTCGGGAGGAAGAGTACCGAGCGGAAGGCTCGCTTGCCGGGGCTGTCCGAGAGTCTCTTCATCGCGGGCACTGTGGCCGCCATTTTAGATGGCGGGAGTGAAACGAGAGCGAGCGTAAAGCGGGACGTCTTCCCTTCTGCTCTCCTCCGGCCCTTGGCCGGGCTTTGGGGCGTGTGCCCTGAGGCGCGGAGCGTGAGTGGGACGATGCGGGGTCTGCCCGGGGCCCCGTCCCCCGGGCTGGGGACGCGCCGAATGTGACCGCCTCCCGCTCCCTCACCCACCGCGGGGAGGAGGAGCGGACGAGACGCCGCCGCTGGACGTCGGGACACCCGGGCGCCCCGTCTCCCTCAGGTAGGCGGCCGGGCCTGGCCCGGCCCTGGACGCCGGGGGAGCGAGGCCGGGTTTCCCTGGAGCCGGGCGGGGGCGGCGCTGACTGAGCGACCCGGCAGCTGCCGGGCTGAGGGCCCGGGCCAGGCCGCTGTCACCCCGGGTGGCGCTGGGCGGGTGGGGGGCCCGGTGTCATGGCCGGCGACCCGAGTTCCCACATCCCCACTCAGATTTCGTTGTGTGTCGGGGAAACGTTTCAGTGCCACCTACGTGCCCAGTGCACATTCCTCATGTTTTGGCCGTGGGAAAATCCACCCAGAGCTTCGCCGTATCGTTGTCATTAGGACAGACTTGTTTCTTTTATATCTGGCGGCGGAGTTGGGGACTATGCTTTCGCCTTCTCTCCGGGTTCATCACTAAGTAACACCCTCTTAGGGAAGACGAAAGGAATCCGGGAAGAGAAAAGGAAATGGGTCAGTGCCTCACCACAAAGACAGAAGGGCCTCGCCTTGGTTTCAGGACTCTGTGGGTTATTAATGAAAGGTTTGGGATGCTTAGACTGAGGATTGGTCCCGGGATGCTTTGGAAGGGAGAACCAGGGCTATCTTCTGTGCCAAGGAAGAGCCGCCAGGATGGTTCACTTCTGTAACTGCAGAGAATCTGCAGAGCTAGTCGATGCCCGGAGACCAAGAGGAGTTTGGACGTCGTGAGAGACGAGGCGGCTCTGTGTTCATTCATTGTTCTTTTTCCAGGACTCTGGGTGTGCCCTCTGGTATTCGTTCTCTGGTGGGAAGAATGATAGGATCTCGTTTGTCTCCTTGAGATGCGATCTGGTTCCAGGGGGTCACGCAGTCTAAGTAGAGAAGGAATTCCTTGCACATTCACATAGCATTTCTGCCTGCCTTGACTCTAATGACTGAGGGAGGAAGTCTCCTTTTCGTTGCGCTCCCAAGACGAGAGAAGAAAGCCTTGTGATGAGGTTTGGCTTTCCGAATGCTATGGAAACTTGGAACACCTAGTTCTGCCTGGGGGAGCTAAGGAAGCTTGTACACTTCAGGGGACTTTTGCCCGGAGTTTTGAAGGATTGATGAGTAAGTCCTCACCAGGTAGGAGGAGGGGAAAGGCATTTTCTAAGCTGAGATATAAAGGCATAGAAGCTGCCGGAGTTGGGATGAGTTTAGGGAGGAGCAAATAGTCTGCCGGGAGAAATGGTGAGAGTTGAGAATCCAAAAGAAAAGTTGCTAGATTGGGAAGGGTTTTTCTTTATTGGAGGTAGCGGTCAATTAATTGATTTAATTTGGATTCTTCTAAATTGGTGGTGTTGTTTCGTTGTTCTTACCGAAAACTCGTTTCTCTCCCCTCCCTTCATGATTTTGAAACTAACAGTAATTTTTGAAAAGATTTACTTTGTTTAACCCAGTTAAGAGCATTTTTGATAAATGGTTTAGATAAAATGTTTTGCATTTATGCAACGGTGAATGGACTGCGCTCATATTCCTAGGGAATTTTGCAAAACATTTTTCTCACGTTAATGCTTGCTCATTAACGTGACACACAAAAAAGTGAATTTTTAAATGTCGCACACACTGTTAATTCTCAGGTTTAAGTGGCTGTTTCACAACATAAACAATGTTTCCAGTCATACAGAAATTGGCAGATTATATATAACATCCAAAAAAGTGTAGAATGCAAATGACTATTTTTAGCTTAATAGATGTGTTTTACGTTGTAAAATGGGTCTTCGGGTTCCACTTCTCGTATCCTGGTTCCAATTCTCATATAAAATCTGAAGCTCTATGAACATAATTTTCCTAAAATAGTTGTGTTATTGTGATTAATTCTTATGCTAAAGTTGCTATTAACATATTAACAGACTTCAGCTGGTAGTTCCCACATCTTTCTTAAAGGATTGTGATTATATACCACTGAAGAACATTAAGTCTTTGGCTGGCTGTCACCCTTATCATGTCAAGGGCTAAGCTGTTTAAAATGCAACAGAAACATTTGACCCAGTTGAACAATGGATAGTTGGGAGTACAAACCTATTACTGTTTCTGTTCTGAAAATGTATCTATTCGGTGTGTGGCGTTTGTGATTATAAATCGTAGTAATCTTAAGCTCTTGTCCATAGTTGGAAAACTTTTCGTCTTCAAAGTAGAAGGCTGGAATGAAATATTTGAGGGTATTTTATGGGATTTAATTTAGCAGAAAGAAAACTTAAGTGAAAAGCTGATTAAGCCTGTCATTTATGACAAAAAGTATCTAGAAGATGAAATAGAGAATGGTTACACATCCGGTACCTTAGAATTGCTGTGAACCTTGTTGCTTTTAGTTTAAAACATGCCATTTGTGAAGTCCAATGTAGGTGGTTTGCTCTGAAGATTAAAAAAATGACTTCATACTTCTTGTATGTTAAATTTGACTTTTCTAGAAGCTCTAGATTACTTATGAAATAGGAAATAAAAGTAATAGCTTCATTTACTGTTTCAAGTGTCCAGTTAGTAGATGTATGAGTCTATATTTTAATTTCAGATAAAACATTGCTAGTGACCTGTAGCCTAAAAATAGGAAAATATTACACAAGGGAATACTTTTATTTGCATGTTAGAGACATAATAGGCCCTACACAATAATACTATTCTTGGGAGGAGCTTGTTTGCCAAGCAACATGCCTTAACGTTGACTTGCAGATGAGAATTTTAAATATTGCCTTTGAAAGGTGGTAGACTAATGTAACAGTGGAGTGGGGGAAGAGGGATGGTGTACTGAGCTTTGACTTGAAAAGCTTTTAGATCATGGAAGTAATTTCTTCAAAACAAATAACCGTAGTTGGAAAATTGCTTACCTTGACGAAATTAATTGGAAAGTCAAGGAACATTGGCTTCGTTCAGGATTTAAGTCATAATTTACTCTGTGTGAGTGTGTATGCATGCGTATGGGCGCCGTGTGCTCGTGCATGCCGTGAGTGTATGTGCCTATGGATAGGTAAGAATTCCTCGTTGCTCATCTGGGTTAAAAAAATGTAATACTAGCTATTTGTGTCACAGTTCAGTTGGTACCCCTTGTATATGGCTACGCTACTGTGCTGGTTTGAAAGGATATATGCCCCCTAAGAAAAGCCATGTTTTAATATAAATCCCATTTCATAAAGGTAGAATAATCCCTATTCAATACTGTATATTTGAAACTGTAATGAGATCATCTCCCTGGTTGATGTGATTTAGTCAAGAATGGTTGTTTAACTGGATTAGGGGATGACATGTCTCCACCCATTTGAGTGGGTCTTGATTGGTTTACTGGAGTCCTATAAAAGAGGAAATATTTTGGAGATTGAGAGAGACTCAGAGAGAGCAGAGAATGCTGCAGCACCACGAAGCAGAGAGTCCACCAGCCAGCGACCTTTGGAGATGAAGAAGGAAAACGCCTCCCGGGGAGCTTCATGAAACAGGAAGCCAGGAGACAAAGCTAGCAGATGACACCGTATTCGCCGTGTTCACCATGTGCCCTTCCAGCTGAGAGAGAAGCCCTGACTGTGTTCGCCATGTGCCATCTCACTTGAGAGAGAGAGCCTGAACTTCATCGGCCTTCTTGAACCAAGGTATCTTTCCCTGGATGCCTTTGATTGGACATTTCTATAGACTTGTTTTAATTGGGACATTTTCTAGGCCTTAGAACTGTAAACTTGCAACTTATTAAATTCCCCTTGTTAAAAGCCATTCCGTTTCTGGTATATTGCATTCCAGCAGTTAGCAAACTAGAACAGATTTTGGTACCGGAGAGTGGGGTGCTGCTGCTGCAGTTTGCAAATACCAAACATGTTGGAACGGTTTTTTAAATGGATATGGGGAAGATTCTGGAAGAGTTGTGAAAAGCTTGATAGAGAAGGCCTAGAATGCTTTGGAGAGACTGTTGGTAGAAATGTGGACTCTAAAGATACCTCTGATGAGGTTTTAGAAAGAAATGAGGCACATGTTATTGAAAACTGGAAGGAAGGTGATCCTTGTTTTAAAATGGCAGATAATCTGGCAAAGTTGACTAATGGTATTGGCTGGAAGGCAGATTTTAAAAGCCATGAACTTGGATATTTAGCAGAAGAGATCTCCAAATTAAATGTCGAAAGTGCAGTCTGGTTTCTCCTTGCAGCTTATAGTGAAATGCGAAAGGAAAGAGATAAGCTGAGAACTGAACTCTTGAGTAAAAAGAAACTAGAAATTGAGGTCCTGGAAAATGCTGGGCCTCCAGAAATGGAGACCCCAGAGAATAGTGCTCCATGTGAGGATTTGACCAGATGTGGAAACAGTCAGCCATTTCAGAGAAAGTCAGGATCGGACATGGAGTTATCCAGGAAAGATTTGTGGAAACTCCTTATGTCTGATGGGCATGATCCAAGGCTACTGCATAGAAAGCCAACGAGAGTGCTGTGGGACCTGTATAAACAGAGCTGCTGCCAGTCTGGACTGAGGGGTTCAGAGAAGGGACACATTGGAGGAAAAATAACTTCAGAGGCAAAACCGTGGGGGCTGAGGTCTGAAGTCAGGAAGCCTCGGGCCAGGAGAGTGGACCCACCCAAGCCCGTGGAGAGGGTGAGTTTGCCCCAAGGGCAGAGAATGGGCCTTCCACCTCGTTGCAGTGGAAGAGTCATGCCGCCTCAGGCCTTGGAGAGAGTGAAGCACGTTTCTTGGGGTTGGGGGAGAGCCTGGCTGCCACCACATGGAGGGGCTGAGCGTGTGCCCCGGAGATGGCAGAGAGCCCGGGTGCGGCCCCAATGCTTGGAGAGGGTGGAGCCGAGAGAAAGGTGTTCTCCCCAATATCCCCCAAGGTTGCATTCAGAGATAGGCAGGCGTAGGCATTTGGAAAGGGTGGGACTGCCACTTTCTGAAGCCCTGAGGATAAATGAGTCTCAGACTTTGAAAACTAATGGACTTTGCCCTGCAGGTTTTCGAAACTGTACGGGTCCGGTGACCCCTGTGTTCCTTCCTCCCTATGGAAATGTGTCTGTGTATCCTGTGAATGTTCCTTCTTTGTATGTTGGCAGCAAATAACTTGTGGATGAGTTTTCAAAGGTCCAAAGCAAATGGAGAAAATTTTGCCTTAGGACAGACCATGCCTGTAACTGACTTGATGACATTTTATACTGTCTCTAATTTTGTACTTCATTGTATTGCTACTGAAAGGTTTAAGGTTTCTAATATTGTTATGAAATTAATGTATTTTGTATTTGGGAAAAACATGTCTTTTTTTAGGGGCCAGAGGGTGGAATGTGCTGGTTTGAAAGGATATATGCCCCCTAAGAAAAGCCATGTTTTAATATAAATCCCATTTCATAAAGGTAGAATAATCCCTATTCAATACTGTATATTTGAAACTGTAATGAGATCATCTCCCTGGTTGATGTGATTTAGTCAAGAATGGTTGTTTAACTGGATTAGGGGATGACATGTCTCCACCCATTTGAGTGGGTCTTGATTGGTTTACTGGAGTCCTATAAAAGAGGAAATATTTTGGAGATTGAGAGAGACTCAGAGAGAGCAGAGAATGCTGCAGCACCACGAAGCAGAGAGTCCACCAGCCAGCGACCTTTGGAGATGAAGAAGGAAAACGCCTCCCGGGGAGCTTCATGAAACAGGAAGCCAGGAGACAAAGCTAGCAGATGACACCGTATTCGCCGTGTTCACCATGTGCCCTTCCAGCTGAGAGAGAAGCCCTGACTGTGTTCGCCATGTGCCATCTCACTTGAGAGAGAGAGCCTGAACTTCATCGGCCTTCTTGAACCAAGGTATCTTTCCCTGGATGCCTTTGATTGGACATTTCTATAGACTTGTTTTAATTGGGACATTTTCTAGGCCTTAGAACTGTAAACTTGCAACTTATTAAATTCCCCTTGTTAAAAGCCATTCCGTTTCTGGTATATTGCATTCCAGCAGTTAGCAAACTAGAACAGCTACCTTACCTATAATCCTCGTGATAGTAATAACTGGGTATTTTATTCTTGTTTTCAAGTTGTGAATACAAATTCCTTAAATATATTTAAACGTTTTTATCTTTAATTTTATGTTTGAGTCATTCTGTTCCCTCTTTCTCCCAGAATTTCTTTGGTAGTTCTCATTGATTTTAGTGTTAAAGATGTTTGTTTTCCTTCTAAAATTACTCCTAGAATCTTAGTGTCACCAAGAAAAATGTCAAGTGATACTGTTTCTTTATTATTACTGGTTTTGGTCCAGGCTATCTGAAATCTTTTTGGCAAATCACTCTCAAAGTTTATTAATTGGCATCACATTCCAATCATTGTACCAACCGTTTGGAGGAACATGTAGCAAGTAGTTTTATTTTTAGATCTATTTCTAAGGGGTAAGGATTAACAATCCTATAACTAGCTCTGAATTTTAAAACCTTTGTGACTTAGTTTGTTTACATTTTTGGTTAATGAATGGAGGGCAGGCTGCAATGACAAACAATGTTTATGGAGAACTCAGTATGTTTAATTGCTTCTGAGAACCCTTGAGGGTTATATGTGTCATCTTCCTCTTCTGTTCACCTGTTGGGATTTAACTCAATTTCATCCAGCAGCAAGAGTAACCGCATCTTTACTGTTTTAGTCAGAATGTTCTCTCTTGATTTTCCTCTGACTTGCTATGGAAAGTAAAAACAGTCTGATTTCTTTGAAGTTTCAACATACTAGCTGTCACACTTGGCCAAATGTTCCCCTTTTTTTCTTCCCCCTAGATTTCTGATGGAATGTTTTAATAGTTACGAGTTTTCATTATTAATCTGGCATTTGGGAGGCACCCTTTTCAACCTTAGGTAGCTTTTAACGTTTATCCTTTATCAAGATTTGGGGTAGATGAAATTTTGATTTTTCCCTGGAAGAACATAACTCTTGCCCTCTATAGCACTTCTCATTAGGAAGCTCGGCTTCTGGGAGAGGCATTTCTCTGGATCCAGATAGCTCATTAAGAAAGGAGCTCCCACTTGTATTTCAAAAAGTTTATTTGCAGTAGGAAAAAAAACTGGAAACAGTTCAAATGTCCAACAACAATAAAATGATTAAAGTAAACTGTGTGTACAACTACTTGATGGAACATTGTTTTTCACTAGAAGTAACATATATAAGGCAATTATAGTGTGAAAGATGCTGAACACAATATATCTGGAAAAATTTTAGTTGTATTGAAAAGACAAACTTAATACAGTGGAATATTATTCAGCTTGTAAAACAAAATGATGTACCTGAGATGTGCCACAACATGGCTGGACCTTGAAGACATGCTAAGTAAAAGAAGCCAGTAACAAGGGACTACATATTAAATGATTCAGTTTATATAAAATGTCCTGAATTGGCAAACCCATAGAGACAGTAAATTAGTGGTTGCCATGGGTTGGGGGTGGGGTGAGGTGGAGTGGGTAATGGCTGGGAATAGGGATTGTTTTTTGAGGGGATGGTGAAAATGCTCTAAAATTATTTGTGGAGATGAATGCACAACTCTACAAATACACTAAAAACCATTGAACTGTACACTTTAAAGGAGTGAATTGTATCGCATGTTAATTAATCTCAGTAAAGCAGTTAAAAAACAACAACAACCCCACACTTACAAAAAGAAGACTGGAAGAAAATACATGCACATATAACAGGTGGTTATTACATGGTAGAAGTACAGAGAATTTCCTTTTTAGACCTTCCAAATTGTCTGAATATAATGCTTTTATAATACAAAAGCATTTAATTAAGTTAATATAAGAAGTTAACTCTATTCAGTGTTGGGCCCTTACTTCACTCTATATTTTCATTCACTTGTCAGATTGCATCGACGAGTATGTTTTTAAATTGCTTTTAGCTGCTTTTACTGCCTCCAATATAAGTTCAGGTTAATTGCCTGGACTACTGTAAGTCCTCTGAAGAGTGAACTTCTTTTTCTTACAGAGCAGATTAAAAAAAATTAAATTTTATTTATTTTTTGAATAGGTGATACATTCATATTCCACAAAATTCAAAGATTAGGAGAATTTATGCTTTGCAGGGTAATTTTGCCTTTCTCTTTGTTCCTCCGCTACTTAGCTTTCTTTCATAAAGGGAAATGCGTTCTTATGTATCCTGTACTCTGATACTACAAGAATATTCAGGTATAAATGTGCTTGCCTTACTTCCTTGTTCACATCTTCCAAGGGTTTCTGTTGCCTACCAGACTAAATATGCAGTGCTTGCCTCCATGCTTTGTTAATGTGTCTTCTTCAGACTATATTGGAATTCAGCAGGCTTTTTTTTTTTTTTTAGCATCTAGTAGGTAGACTCAGGTTCCTATTTTTGGTGCAGCGTGAATAAGGCAATTTCCTGCCTTCAAGGACTTTATCATCTGGGGCGTGGCACACAGTTTCTTCACTTTTATGTGTTCCTCTTTTTTTAAAAACAACAACAACATAAATTAACCCATTTGTTATAGGCTAGAGATGTTTCAAGTTGTGGTGCTTCTACTGATCTTTCAATTCTTTTGGACTCCTGATGGCAGACTTTACTATGACTGCAGAGGTGATGTAGGCAGGAGCCACAGTTTAGCTCTTCACAGTCTTTTCGTTTAGGTTATACCACAGAAGGAGCAAGTATTCTTGTTGTGCTGGCTGATTTCACTTTTCTTAACCATTTTCCTGTGGGAGGTGTCATAATGAGTCTCATATTTACCAGCGATTTCAACTTTGTGGTGTATTTAACCATGTTCTATCTGTTCCTCTTTTAAGAGCCATTTCAAGCTGCATCTTCCAAAAAATTATTTCCTGATAATTTTTCTCATTCCTACTCTGTTTCCTTCCTTGAACCCCTCCATAAAATCTTTGCATTTGTTTTTCTTAGGGTCTTATGCATTTGTGAACATCCCATTGCATTATAAATGCACATTAATGTTTCCTATTCAGTATTTTTAATTCCTTTATTGATGCTTGTGAAAAAAGTTTCCATTTCATGGAGACCAAGGGTCCAATCTTGTGTGATTCAGTGAATTCTTTTGATACCGTGCAAAGAAGAATTTATATGCATTTATCGTGATGTGCATTAAAGTATTTGTTTGCCTCTCTCCTCTTCTGGAGGACTATTTCAGTCCCCTTTGACTACACAGCTTAGCACATTGGCTGGCCCCTGATTGCAACCACTTTGTTAAATATTTGTAAGGTGCTAAATGATATATGTTCATTTTTTGTATAGATGTCTTATGTTTCTGGCTAGACTTAAGCTTCTTAAAGGTGCAGTACTGCTTTACTCTTGTTTATGTATCTATAGTTTTTAAAACCTTGTCTTGCTTATACAACACACATTAATTGAAGGAGTAGATTCAGAGGTTAATTAAACCTGTGGATTTAGTTCCTTCTTATTCCCACCACGCATGCGAAAAAAAGAGAATGTACTTACTGAACTCATGCTTAGAATGTCTGTTGAAGGAGTTACCTTGCTTATGCTTTGTTCTCTATTGAGCATTATGTCGAGTGCTTTGGGTTCTCATTTCTGGCTTCTTGAGACATTTGCCTGCTTTACTGGCTTGCTAAATCATTGGCTCACAGCTCCTTTTGCCATGCTGGCTATTTCCTTCTGCCTTTATAGGTTTTATGCATGGAAGAGAGTTTTAATCAGAATGAGGGGTTAAATGATTCTCTTCTACCCCTCTTGACCTTAGTTTGGACTGGAATTAGAGTGTGATTGTGAGGGTGGAGATTATGACCTTTATGACTAGTATTATCTAGCTGTCTGACAATTCAGAATGGGCCCTAGGCTCTTTTACTTAATGCTAATTAGATCTCAAGGGCAGTATTAGAAGCTTAGAAGTTGACTATATTTGGGTCTGATGGACTTTTTCTCTATTATGATTTTTTTATATATAGCATTCTTCAAGAATATAATTAGTTACACAATCAGTGACTCATCTTTTTTGAAAAGAATAACATTGTTTTCATTAATTGCTGTTGTGGTTACCTTCTTTATATCTTCATATCCTTTTATAAATGATCTTATATTTGATGTAAATTTTACTTTTTTTTTACATATGGTTTTATTTAAGAAAAGCAATATACTTAGAACTACCAACAGTGGATATCTTAGCTTAAACTTAAGCATATTTAATAAAGTATCCATAGACTCATAAAACCAGAGTTTGCGCAGTGAGTTTCATAAACCAATTTAAAATTAAGGCAACAAGGAAAAAAACCTACGTATTCAGATAGCAAAGTTCAAAATTTACATAAGCAAAGTTCTTATGTAAATTTTACTATTTAAAATAATTTTTTAAAGAGAATACTCTGTCACTGTTATATGTTGTAATCAAATTACTCCCTCTCTTTTTTTCTTTCTTTATTTATACTTCCTCCTGGATATGGGATGAACTAGATGGCAGGCTATCCTCATATCCTTTAATAAAATGTATTTAGTTGATCAGTGCAAGATGATTTCAGTTAATCCTGGTTGATAAAAGATATTAAGAGAAAAAAGCAGGATACTAAAATGTGTACAGTAATATCCTGTTTTTATGAAGAAACATTTACACGTTTGTATCTGTGCATAGAAAAGACTGGATATATATGCCCACAAATATTAGTGAGGGTCAACTTTGGTCATTTTAGGTTTTTTTTCTTCGGGGGGGTATATTTTTCCATTTCTCCCCTCTCAATGAGCATGTCTTCTATAATCAGTTTATTGTTTTTTTAAATTAGTAGATAGGGAAATACAAGTTACTGCAAAAGACCTGTGTATGTATGTATATGTGCATATGACATCTATATGGGATTATAAGGATGGAGAAAAATACAGTTATTTGAGCAAGGGTAGAAGAGGAAAAGGACAGGTAAAGCAAAGATGAAGACCCCTCTAATTTATATATAAATTTTTCCTAAAAACAAGGATATTCACTATATTAACCACTTTAAGTACAGTTATCAAGTTCAAGAATTTAACATTGATACAAAGCTTATAGTCTATATTCCATTTTTTTTCATATGTCTATAGATACATTTTAAGTGCTATAGAAAAAAATAAAGCAGGGTAAAGGATTTATTGAGTACCAAGGGTGATTGAGGGGTTGCTGCTTATAATGGGTGTGTTTGTAAAGACATTAAATATAAAGATTAAAACACAAAAGGAGAATAAAGTTGTGTAATAAGCAAAAATGTCTGTATCCTTCATGATCAGGCCTATTTTTTTTAGTGTTTTCTTCTGCTCTCATTTACTTGATGCGCTTTGACTTTTGTTTTACCTCTGTATCCATCTGTTTCTGAAATACAAATGATACTATCAATTTTAACGGTACAACAGATGTATCCATTTGTTGAAATACCTCTTCAGACTCAGATATTACAATAAAATCATCCTTTATTGTCCATCCTTTCCTTAATTTAATCTAGAAGTGTCCTTTCCATGATTTCAGTTCTTAACAGTAGTTTTTTTAAGGTGTTACCAAAAAAAAAAAGTTTTCACATTTTGTTGTAGGTTTGCTTGTCTTCCTGAAAGTTCTTAGCAGTGCCCAGTACATAGTAACTTTGGTAAATGGTGGTTTTATTTCAAAAACTTCTGGAAGTCAAGGGCCATGTCTTTTTTGAACTTTATATTCTTCAAAACAGCTAACAGATGAATGTGGATGCTTCAGAATTGTTGGATGAATGATGCTCCTTATATTTTTCCTCTCAATTCTATGCCGTACTGCAGTACATGAGGCATTCTGATTCTTTAGATTATATGTCACTGTTTTTATGTGATAAATGATCCAGCGTCCATGAAAAAGCGTTAGGATAAATATTGTAATGTATCTTTTCTCCATTAGTGTTTAATTCAGCAAATCTATGAGCACCTAATTTTGTGTGCTGTACTGGATGAGAGAGCACCAAGGTGCATATAGTTTTTTTCCTGAAGGCATTTATAATTTCATATATAATTATATAGGCTACATTTTCATGTGTTTTTTCTCCCCATGGCAAAATAGCTAGGTATAATTTAGAACTTCAGTTGGTTAATGGTCTAACTCAAGGGGAAAATATCTCTGCATATTCTTGTTTTAAGAAAGTTATGCTTAAAAAATTGATTAAAAGTAGTTTCTGAAATACAAATGATACTATCAATTTGAAAGGTACTTTATTTCTTATATGTGTTCAAGCGAGCGAGGTGATTAGCTTTGGAGATATTACTAAAGATGAGACAGTCTTTCTCTATGAAAGCCATCAATCAGTTCCAGAAGAAAGTAGGAGAGATGGCTGAATCACATGATTACTTCTTGAAATTGTTTTGGCAAGATGTAAGTGTGGCAAATACTTCCTATCTTTAGGAAAAATTCTAGTGTCTTCCTAAAGAGTTGGTGCCAGTGTGCAGAATGGTGGATTCATTTATATTTTGTGCTTCTTTATGAGGAAAGCTGACACTATTTTTTTTAACCACTTGTTGACTATGCAAGATTTGCCACTAAAATTCATACCTTTCATGTGGACAGAAATTAGCTGTACAAGGTTAAGTAAATGTTTAATAAATTTAGCAGGATGACATCTGAGTGACTTTTGTTCCTCTTCCTAGCTTTTTTTTTTTTTGTGATCCAAAAACTTATATTTAAAATTTGCCAGCTGGGCTCAGTTTAGATGATCCCAATTGTGTTGACAATATCCAAAACATCATAGTCAGGAGCCAGTTGAACATATGCCTTCTTTTCTCCATCACTCCTGATGTGTGCTTGTTGTGCTTGTTGGCCTTGACATCCACAGTGGACACAAGTGTGTTTTTTTCTGTAGTCTTCTTCATGGCCGATTCAGTGGTTGGGGGAACTTGATGATGGCATAGTGGTCAAGCTTGTTTCTCCTGGGAGCGTTGTTCTGAGGATATATTCTGAGACAGTTTCTTGGGCTGGCGGAATGTGGGTGAAGTGTGGATCTTTTTTTTTGTGGCTGTGGATGCCTTTCAGTACTGCCTTCTTGACTTTCAAAGCCTTTGCTTTGGCTTCGGTTTTGGGAGGGGCAGGGTGGTCCTTCTTTGCTTTTGGCAACATCTTTGCGAAGAGACATTTTTTACCCCCTTGTTACCTGGCCATCAGAACGATCATCCCTAAACAATGTTTTTTTGTGTGTGTTATATGTCTGGTACTTGTGATAGTAGTGTACTTTGTAAATGGGTCTGTTCATTTTAAAATTAGCAGTTGCTGCCCAAGTGACCAGGTAACGACTGATTTGGGATTGAAAACAAAAATGGGTTAAAAAGATATTCAGGGTGGGCCACAGTGGCTCAGCAGGCAGAGTTCTCACCTACCATGCCGAAGACCTGGGTTCGATTACCGCTGCCTGCCTGTGTAAAACAAACAAACAAAAAAGATGTTCAGAATATCGTATGGTCTCTCTTAGAAAATACCTATAAGAAAATCGGGGCCTATATTGTAAACTCAAAGCAGTCACATTTAGTCCAGAGCTGCAAATGTTATTTCTAGATTTTGAGATGTTGTGCTGTGTTATCTAGAACATGGTATTTCCCTGGAATTTTTGGTACCTGTGCCACCTAAGACTCAGAGTTGGGAGTTCTGCAGCTCTGAAAGCCGCATTGCTATATACACTAACTGCTAAAGAAGCCAAAAATCAGGCTTCCTTCCGTTAGAAGTGAGAATGAAGCTGATGTAGTTGGAACTAAGGTAAATCAGAATACAGGGTAAAGGATGATATTGTCTGTATTTTAGAACTTCACCTATTGTATGAGTCCAAAGGAAGAGAGGTTTATTTTCTTCAAAACGTAAATTTTCTGTTGCACATAATCTTAACTCAACCTAGATAGCTCATTTAAACAACCCAAACACATGGTGCCCAGAATGGAAATAAGTGCTTAATGTAATAGTATTATGTATCCCATAGTAAGATACATCCCATAGTATGTTGAGCAGATAATTAAAAAGTACTGGCTAAATCCCTTGAGGGACTGGATTAAAAATATGGAATTCTTAAACCTTCCCACCAGGGACACCCCTTTCCAATGTGAAAAAATTAGAATGGGCATAGCACAAATACTCCTGAAGACTGGGAGAAGGATCAAAGGAGAAGGAGGAGTTATAACAGAGAATATAGGATTTAACAAACGAGTATTACTACTGAAGCATTATATTGATATTTCTTTCAGTCTCCAGTGCCGTGGAGCAGCTAGAAGGAAGAATCTAAAATTGTGAAACAGTTACCAAAACTCTGAAATCTTCTATAACTACTTGTTAAAAGGTTCTTTGATTTGTTGCTTTTTTGTATATATGTTATATTTCATAATAAAAATGTTTAAAATTCCTTCCATGTATATAAAAGAAATTTTAAAGTTTTAGATGAAGTGATTTAAAGTGGGAAACTCACTTGTGAGAGTTAGAAATAAAATCAACTCATCACATCTTTTACTGTGGAATTAATTGCTTAAACATAATTGATTTTGAAATGGCTGATTTTTATTTTGTATTATAAGTTACAATTTTAAAAAGCTAGAGTTTCCTAAACTTGGGCAACCCCTGCTTGTCAACTTTTAGAAGGATAGAGTAGTATATTTCATCATGTGTCAGTCACCTGATGAAGTTACCAGTTCATAGTCAGAAATTGAGAAAGAGGATGAGGAAACTCAAAATATTGACACATGCACACCACCTTGCAGTGCATCAGAGTGCCCTTTTGGATTGGTTGGGAAATTGTAGCCTAAGCCTTTTCCAAAGTAGACATATTGTTTCCTAGTTTGGATGAAATGATTTAGGTTTTTATGTACTTGAGCACCTCTTTATATTTAGTAGAAACTTATGTATGGGTTTTTTTTTTTTTTCCCCAATGAGGTGTGACCAATTGAAATTCAAAACAAAATGAAATACACATATTCCCTAAAGGAAACTTGGGATGCTCTTGAAAAGTTGGTATGCCTTGATCACCAGTCTATCAGATGGACCAAGGCTAGAGAAGGAAGGAATGTACTTAAAGGAGGAATGAATACAATGAAATTACATTTTAAGCACAGAATGTGGGTTTTTGCTCTGCCAAAGGAGGGAACCGTGTTTTTAAAGCTATTTTAGCCACCATTCCTCACACTGAGCACTAACATTCTTATGAGAGTTTGTTTTTTTTTTTTTGCATGGGCAGGCACCGGCAATCAAACCCAGGCCTTCGGCATGGTAGACGAGAACTCTGCCTGCTGAACCACTGTGGCCTGCCCCTTTTGAGAGGTTTTAATTGCAGCTGAAGTAAGTGAATCTATTCCCTCAGTCGTTCTCAATTCCCACAGGTCTTATAGTTATAGTCTTACAGTTAAGTATGATACTTTTGTCTAAAGATAAAATTAAAAAATATGATCCCTAATCATAATAGCTTACCTTTATTGACTGAATACTACCTGCTAGGTTCTCTAACTTTAACTCATTTAATCTTCTCAACAACCTACTTATATAGATACATTATGATCCTTATTTTAAAGAGGAAGAAACGGAGGGAGAGATGGAGTAAATACCCTAAATACAGACCATCTAAGCTAAATAAAGAGGAATGGAAATAAGTGGAATGGGAGACTAAAGAGATTTTTTTAGGGTATTTTTGTCTCCATTCTATCATTACCTTAGAACATAACCCCCAGGTATGATGCACATTTGTTAACTTTCTGGGAATGACCTATAGTAGTTCCAGTTCCTTCTTATAGACCATATATAACTAATCTTACCAAATCCCTGAATTGTCTCTTTAACTAAATTATGAAATTATTGAAGGCAGAAATTAAGTCTTAATTTCATTTTCCTCTCTGTGTTCTTTGCCTTCTGTTTTCATAGTGTTCAGAGATACCCTTTTAAAGAATTGTCTTTTCTAAACTTTTGTTGACTTAAGTAGAAACACTAATTTCCATTCCTGTTTTTTTTTTTTTCTGTAAGATGGAGGGTTAAAGTTCTTATGTCAATTTGGCTAGGTTATGGTGTCCAATTTAGTCTAACAAGCACTGGCCTGATTGTTACTGTGAGGGTATTTCATGGCTTTAAATCATCAGTCAGTTGATTGCATTTGTAGCTGATTGTATCTACAGTCAACAAAGGAGATTGCCTTCAGCATAGAAAGAAGTCTGGTCATCCAGTCAGTTGCAGGCCTAAAAGGGACAAGTGATGATTTCAGCAGTCAAAAAGAATTTTTATCTCTGTCTCAACCAGCCGTCTTCTTCTGGGGAATTAATTGAAACGTTCATTAGAGTTCCCAACTTGCAGCCAACTCTATGAAATTCAGACTTGAGATAATTCTTGTAAATAAATCTCATAATATTTACATATATGTATATATATGCTGTTGGCTCGTTTCTGTATAGAACCCTGACTAATGTAAATGGTAATGAAACATTTTGATACTACTGTTTTATGTGAAAACCTTTCTTCAGGTCTCAAATATTTAATTTAGGGGCCGAGTTTAAAATACGTGTTTGGAAATAGTCTTTCTAAAATGCATTTCCCTTCACCACCAATTAATATTTCCTAATGTTCTAAGAAACTTCCTATCCCTATCATTTATATATATATAAAGTGTACCCTGTTCAAGCCTTGTTGGTGAGGTTATGGACTTAAACTGAAGCATTTTTAACCTAAAACTTGAGGCAATTATGTATAGCAATCTGATATTTTATCTTAAATATTTACCATTTAGTGGGGGAGTTTCTTTCTTTGGAAACTTTCTGTGCTAATTTTGTTAATTCTTAGGACAATGCCTAATTCCAGGTGCCTGGAATTTTGTGATAGGTAATACTAGAAATGTTTTAGTAGAAAGATTTCAAAACTGGACAGTCTTGGCGTTTGGAATAGTAAAGATTCCTTATGCAATTAAATAATCATGAGCAAGAAGACACAGTCTTTGTGCTGTGATCAGAATGTCTATTGACGTCTTTAAATATATATAATTTAATTTATTCTTGGTTTAGTTCATTACTACCACTTCTCATTCTCTTTATTTCCAATCTATTTTGTAATCTTCTGATTTATCATTAAGATACTTTTAATATCTGTTAGAATATTTACTTGGAGGTGACTTAGTTAACTAATAAAATATTAACTGAAATATACTTCAAATAAAATTATAAAGTATATAGCATTAATAGGGCTACTTTTGCCTGAATATTTACTTCAAGAACAGTGAAACAGATTTTTTACATTTCTCTTAAGCATTAAGTAGCTTTGAGTTGTACATGGCCTTTGGTTTATATTCACTTGTACTTGGTTTGATAATTAATCTTGTCTTAATCTCTGGAGAGAGAAGATTTTTTTGAGGAAGTGATAAATCCATGCTGGAGTTGTCGGGAGTATAGGGAGGAAGAGAGGTAGGGGGAGAGGGGGGAGAACGAGAGATAGATTGATTTTCCAAAAAGTTGCAACGGTTAATTGGAGGTGATTTTAGGAATGTATTGATGCCACTTAAATTAATGAGTTTAGAATTTCCCCATGCAGGGTCTGCATAGGATCTTTGGGCATCTGCAGACAATTTGCAAAGAACTGTACATGAGTAAGAGTGTATATAGTCAGTGTGATTCCCCCTAAGTAATCTGAGAGTTAAATAAGCTCTTTCAGAATTATTCACCTTCCCCATTTGGAGAATTCCTGATATTCTCACAAGCAGTGTGGACAACCAAAGCAATAGGTTGAGCCCTTAATTTTGGGGTTTACCTCTATGAAACTTATCCCAACAAATGATAGGCTAAGCCTACTTAAAATAAGTCTTAAGAGTCACCCCCAGAGAATCTCTTTTGTTACTCAGATGTGGCCTCTCTCTCTCTCAGCTGACCCAGCAAGCAAACTCACTGCCTTTTCCTCCTCTACGTGGGACATGACTCCTGGGGGTGTAAACCTCCCTGGCAACATGGCATCAAGGGATTGAGAAAATTTCAACCAAAATGGGGAAGAGAGAAGTGAGACAGAATAAAGTGTCAGTGGCTGAGAGATTTTAGAGTCGAGAGGTTATCCTGGAGATTATTCTTAAGCATTATATAGTTATCCTCTTTTTAGTTTATGGTGTTTTAGAGTGGCTAGAGGGAAGTGCCTAAAACTGTAGAGCTGTGTTCCAGAAGCCATGTTTCTTGAAGATGATTGTATAATGATACAGCTTTCACAATGTAACTGTGTGATTGTGAAAACCTTGCATCTAATGCTCCTTTTATCCATGATATGGACAGATGAGTAAAGAATTTGGATAAGAAATAAACAAATAATGGGGGAACAAAGGTTAAAATGAATTGAGTAGATTGAAATATTAGTGGTTAGTGAGAGGGAGAGGTAAGGGGTATGGTATGTATGAGTTTTTTCTTTTTTCCATTTTCTTTTGCTGGAGAGATGCAGATGTTCAAAAAAATGATGATGAGTACATAACTATGTGATGATGTTGTGAGCCATTGATTGTAATCATATCAAGAATGTTTGTTGTTCATTTAAAAAAAAAGCAGTCACTGAAAATGGGAAAAAAAAGATCTTTCAGAGTTTATCTGTACTGTGGAATCTGGGACTTGATTTTTGGAACACACTAAGAGCTTAGGCTTAAAAACCCATGCTGGATGTTTAATTCTAGCTGGATGACTGGGCAAATTAATGTCTTTGAGCATCAGCTAGAATGAGATAATGTGGAAAAGCACAACACAATGCCAGGTACAAATACGATTTTTCTGTTGTTTATTCTTGTTACTAATACTCCAAAATAAGTAAGATGCCCTCCCTATTCCTGTTAATGCGTTCAAGGCAGTTAAAACAGCATAGTCACAGAATCAGAGTTCTAGAAGAAACTTGAGTGACCGTGTAATCATTTAAACACATTGAATTAAAACACTTTGTAATTTAACACTTTGAATACATGTGTTAATTTTTGCCCTCTCTGAAACCTACTAAAAATGGTAATAAAGGAATAAAATAAGCCCACAACGATAAAGAACAGGACGGGAGAGGTCAGCAGAGGAGAAGTAAATGATTTTGGAAGCCAGGAAGTAGACAGAGGAGTGGTAATAGACCAAAGGAAGCTGAAATCTGAGCCTGTGAGGAGGTGGGAGAAGTGAGAGAGCCTTGCTTAAATAATTGTATGCCGCAAAGTCCTGGAAAAGTTCAATCACTGGAGACACCGGGAAAGGTGTGGAGTGGGGCTGAAAGTTGGAGTATTGATTGAAAGCTTGAATAGGAGCAGTTCTTCAAATCCTTTTACCTGTCCCAGCTTAAGGTAGAGAAGAATGAATTGGGGAAGCTCTGGTCAGAGGCGCCAGATAAGAGTGGGGTGGAATATTTTACCAAAGAGAAAAGTTAGGAGGAAGCCTCCCTGCTTAGTTGTAGAAAGGTGGCTCATAGCTCCCCAGGCAGAAGTTTGGAGGATTCCTACCTGGGGAAAACAACTCAAGAGAAAAAACGTTAATTCTCTTTCTCTCACTTTCACACGCTCTAGATTTGGGGGTTGGGGAGGGGGTTCCAACTGAGAAAGACATATGGTTTCCTTATTACTCTTATTACTCCATGCTAGTGATGCCCATCACCTGTTGACAAGACTGCTTATGCCTGTAGACCTTCTAATCAGCTTTTTCATTCCTTGCTTTTAAGTTTGAATATCTAGCCAAAGACCACCAGACAGTTTGAGACCATAACAAAACAGAAAAGAAGAAATTGGAGGAAACAATGCAGGAACTAGAAGAAAACTAAAACAAAACAAACCAAAAAACCCAAACACTTCACATATCTTTAGAGATAAGAGATTCGTGGATGTAATAAGAAAGTTCAATGAAAATAAGAATAAGAAAGAGATTTTGGAAAGTAAGAATATGCCAAGTACAGAAGAAAAGAATGCAAGTAAATCTTTAATTTAGGTGTCGGTAAGTTAATGCCTATTTTAAAAAAACAGGCACCTAAGTATATTCAGGTCATTTGTGCCAAATAGTTGACATTGCAAGCTCTTGCTACCAGTTCTTTCTCCTTCCTCTGCTTTCAAACCAAGGATAAACTCAGGGCAGCCAGATAATATTACAACAGAATTTATTTACTTATTAAACATAACCTACAAACACAGACATTATTACCATGTGATCATTCCATTCTTGATATATAATCAGTAACTCACAATATCATCATAGTTGTATATTCATCATCATGATCATTTCTTAGAATGTTTGGATCAATTCAGAAAAAGAAACTAAAAGAAAACAGAAAAAAATTCATACATACCATACCCCTTACCCCTCCCTTTAATTGATCACTAGCATTTCAATCTACTAAATTTATGTTGACATTTGTTCTCCCTATTATTTATTTATTTTTAATCCATATGTTTTACTCATCTGTCGATAAGGTAGATAAAGGAGCATCAGACACAAGATTTTCACAATCACACAGTCACATTGCAAAAACTATATCATAATGCAATCATCTTCAAGGAACATGGCTACTGGAATACAGGTCCACATTTTCAGGCAGCTCCCTCCAGCCTCTCCATTACACCTTAACTAAAAAGGTGATGTCTATATAATGCATAAGAATAACCTCCAGGATAACCTCTCAACTCTTTGTAATATCTCAGCCATTGGTACTTTATTTTGTCTCATTTCTCTCTTCCCCTTTCTGGTCGAGAAGGTTTTCTCAATCCCTTGATGCTGAGTCCCAGCTCATTCTAGGGTTTCTGTCCCATATTGCCAGGAAGGTCGACACCCCTGGGAGTCATGTCCCAAGTAGAGGGGGAGGGCAGTGAGTTTGTTTGTCATGTTGCCTAAGAGAGAGAGAGAGAGGCCACATTGAGCAACAAAAGAGGTTCTCTTGGGGGTGACTCTTAGGCCTAATTTTAAGTAGGCTTAGCTTATCCTTTGCAGGGTTAAGTTTCATATGAACAAATTCCAAGATTGGGGGCTCAGCCTATTGCTTTGGTTGTCCCCACTGCTTGTGAGAATATCAAGAATTCTCCACTTGGGGAAGTTGAATATTCCCCCATTCTCACCATTCCCCCAAGGGGAATTTGCAAATTCTTTTAAATCTTATTTTATTTTACCATTCAAATTACTCTGGGATTTATCAGGGCATCACTCTGGACAAACCTACAAAATCTCATGCCCTGCTCAAGGTTCCATGTACTGTGGTGTTCAATTAAGGTGTCCACATAAGTTATATTAGGAAATGCACTAGTCAAAATATAAATTTTGTACCAAATAAACATTTTTTGCTTCAGTCTCACACTTAAGTTAAAGTTTTAAAATATTAATCACCGTCTGTTTTCAACGCCCTGCAGTATTGACATTCCTTTGTTCTTCCTTATGCAAAAACATTTTAAAATTTTACATCTGTGCTGGTTTGAAATGATGTATGTACCCTAAAAAAGCCACGTTTAATCCTAATCCCATTTTGTAAAGGTGGCTGTTTCTTCTAATCCCTATTCAGCATTGTATGTTTGAATTGGGTTGGGTGACGACATGTCTCCACCCATCCCAGTGGGTCTTGATAAGTTTCTGGATTCCTATAAAAGAGGAAACATTTTGAAGAATGAAGGAGATTCAGAGAGAGCAGAGGATGTTGCAGCACCACAAAGCAGAGAGTCCACGAACCAGCGACCTTTGGAGATGAAGAAAGAAAATGTCTCCCGGGGAGCTTCATGAAACTGGAAGCCAGGAGAGAAAACTAGCAGATGACGCTGTGTTCGCCATGTGCACTTCCAGATGAGAGAGAAGCCCTGACTGTGTTTGCCATGTGCCTTCTCACTTGAGAGAGAAACCATGAACTTCATTGGCCTTCTTGAACCAAGGTATCTTTCCCTGGATACCTTTGATTGGACATTTCTATAGACTTGCTTTAATTGGAACATTATGTCAGCCTTAGAACTGTAAACTAGCAATTTATTAAATTCCCCTTTTTAAAAGCCATACTGTTTCCAGTATATTGCATTCTGGCAGTTAGAAAACTAGAACATCAGAATTTTAACTCCAGGGCAGTGCCTGGGTTATTTTAATGTATAAGAATTCTGTTGTATTGACCAATATTCAGAATTAGTGAGTAGTGGTTTGTAGTTCAGCAGTCTTCTCATTACATGGAAATTTTCTTTTATCTAACCCATATTTATTACCAACTCTGGGAATAAAATTTTGGTGATGAAAGTGAAAAAGAATGGCTTGAAAGAAAGAAATTTGTACATTCATATTTGTGTGTATCTCAAATCTTTATCCATTTGCCACAGATTATAGTAGCTAAATAAATAAGAGATTATCAGTTTGGTGCAGTCTCTATTCCATATCATTTAAAGGGTTAAGAGGAAAGAAAGACTGGTTTAGAAGAAATATTAGGGATGTAACTGCTATAATACAGTAAGTATTGTATCTAATCTAAAATTCTTTATTATTTAGAAATGAAGTAAAAAATCTCCTAAACATGTAAATAAAACTTAATTTGTTTTTGGTATATAAAACATGGTATGTATACAGTTTCCTTTTCTCCATATGTATGTCCATTGCATTACTTATAAACAGTATTTGTTTCAACGTATAATAGTAATTTATCATTAAATTTTTTCAAGTTCAAATTTGCCTTTTTAAAATCAGTATAAAGTAGTACAGCTATAATTTAGTATGAAGATCTGAATTTTTTTGTTTTGCTTCTTTAAATTGTCACAAATTTGACATGTCACCTTTGAACGTCACTTTTTCCTGATTTAAAGAAGAGAGGAACGTTTGCTTTAGCCTATGCACTTCTGCTGGTCTTTTGAGATGCAGATAAGAGAGCTGAATAGACTAAAATTTTGGAAATTTTTAAGTTCTCTTGACTGAAGTAAACTTTCTGGAATCAGTCTTTGGATTTTTCTTTACCAGTGACATCATATGCATTGTTATGTTCTCAGAAACTAGGTTTCAGGTAGTTGAAACCTTAAAATCTATTTAACGCGAGGCCATTGGCTACCTAAGACATTTTGTTCTACCATTTCAGTATTTTAAAGTAAAATATAGTATTTGAAGAAAAACTTGAAAATGAGGTTTTTCTGAGTGGTTGTAATTACTGATTTGCTGAGGCATTTTTCAAGGAAAAAAATAACAATTCCTTCCCTGAAGTATTTACGTTGTGTGTGTGTATTTCCCTAATTCAAAAGGGCAGCTGAAGGATTTATTTGGCTACTAGACTTGGCTGAGGTGGGAGAGGGTAAAATAAGGTAATCCCTTAACCCTCAAGTCTGCCCAACTGCTTCTTGCCTCTCTTTTGGGCAGAAGTTTTAGAATTTTGGTTTCTTGTACACTCAGCTAGTAGAATGCTTCCTGGATTAACGAGGGATTGTTACAATTGGTTTTTCTTGCCATGGCCCAAAGAATCAAATTCTGTCTTTTAGGAGAGGATCTGTAACAAGAAAATCCGTGGGAAATGTTGAATGAGCATTCCAGTGTGGTCTGTATCCCAAGAAGTTGGCACAGTGAATTTCCAGTCTAATATTTATGCCTCAGATTAGGTTTTAAAGTGGGAGATGTACTGTAAAACATTAGGACTAAAAAACCCCAAGAACCAAAAAAAAAAAAACCATTGGGACTTAACTCACTAAAAATTACACCCTATGTATTTGTAGTTACGTTTTTATAATTGTACCCTCATCAGATTTGACTTATCCTGAGGCTACTTAATAGTGCTTCGCGTGTGTGCTGTTCTAAATAATCTTACATCTTGGAGGCAGTCTTGCTTTTAAAACATTTTATAAAGCATCTGGTAAATTCAAAGAGCAAAAACAACAAAATCCTTCCAGAGTTTTGGAAAAGTTTATTTTGTTTTCTAATTTATGCTTTATTAAGCTGGCACTGTGTTTTGATTTTGTAGAAATGCCTCTGAATGCAGCAATTTACTGAAATTATTCTGAAGCCGGACCACATGATGAGAAGGCTGAGGTGAATGGGTTAGAATTTAAAATGCCTTTATCACAATCCAGTGTTCTCATGGGTTATGGGCATCAGAATAAATTATATGTGTCCTTTGTGAGATAATTTCTTACGGTTCATAAGAAATTGTGCTAGGAAATAACTGGTTTGCTTTTAGACTTTTGAACAAGTCATTTTTTTCACAAACATAGTCTGGCCCCTCTATTTACTACCCTTTTACTTTGTTTGATCCTTAACATATTTGCAAATCTACTGTAAGCTGTTTCTCAGACGTGATGCTTTGTGTGGATTGTGGTGCTCAGGAGCTCTGCAGGCTTTCTGGAAATACAGTACAGTTTTTTGTTTTAGCCAACAGAATACTTGTGACTTCTCTGTTATTGCATGGGGATTGATTGGTAGATACTGTATTCTTACCTATTTGATTTGTTGCCTGAGGATAGAAGTGCAATTGTATGGGTGCCTTGCCTTACTTTTGCCTAGACTTTTAAAAAGGTAATGAATCTTATTTCTTGGAAGTGTAAAGAGATGAAAATCACTTGCCTGCTGTTCTTTTTCTTCATAGCTTTTCACTTTGCATATTATCAGAAACTTTATTGCCTCCACTACTGCAAGTTGTTTGGTTGTTCATGGAAATCCTCAAGAATGCATTCATGATTTTAAAACATATGAATTTACTGTTAAAGTTGAATTTTCCCTAAAATTCCTATAGTTTTGACTTACTCAAGAAGTATAAGACAATTTGTTTGAACCATAAAAGTCAAAGTTAATTAGTTGTGGTCTTTAAATTTTGTTGATAGTCAACAGTCCCTTTATTTTATGCATTGAGAAATTGGCTTCATCCTTCACTAAAATGGGAAATTTTTCTTGGGATTACAACATTATGGCCTGCAGTTTCTATTTGTCCAGAGCAAGTCGATAAAAGGTAGTGACTACTCTCTGATTATAAAATCATTCACAAATATGAGATGTATGTAGCTATTTTCCCACATTTAAGCATTTATATGTTCTGGAAATTTCTGGAAACAGTAACAGTATATTAATTTTATGTTTGTTTTTCTCCTTAATTCTACTTAAGGTCTGGCTGATTTCACAGTTGACAACCTATGTATATGAAGAATATTTTAAATGAACACCCAAGGACCAAACTCTAATTAGCATTTTATGGTTAATAAAGTATCTTTGTTTTGGGACATGTCCCCAGAATATTTGGAAATTTGTTTTATTTCTTTTAAGCTGAATTCTTTCTTCTGCAAATGTGAAATACTCCTGTCACTAAACAGGCTTTTACATTCTACACAATCTTAAATATGTTTAAAAACACATTTCTGCATTTCATTAGCAGGGGTGCTGTGGTTTAAAATTACTTTTTATTTTTTGCAGTATACATTTAGGAAAAATAAGTTATGTGCAAGGTAGAGAATGTTTACAGTTTACTCAGACAAAGCAGGTTTTATTGGTAAAAATGAAACAGCTATAAAGGAATATGCCCCAACAATAATAGTAAATAAAACTTGGGAAATAACTCCAAAATATTTGAATTCCATAATGGCTTCAGCTGTGTATCATCAGCTGATTTTTGTGTGTTTGGTATTTGTTTGGTGAGCTGTAGCTGACTACCAGGCAACAACTATACTGTTGATTCTATAGTTTTCTATGGTTGTCAGTGTTCTAGTTCTGGAGTGTAGCCCTCAGCATAGTGTGGTTCCTTAATGAGTGCAGTCCATCACTCATTGAACCCAGATGGCAGCGTTTGTTATTCCTTCAAGAAATAATTCATAAGGACCTGCTATGTGCTAGGTACTCTTAAAGGTGATGAGAGTATAAGAAAGAACTGAATTTAGCACTTCCTTCTTGGAGCATACTCTTTCCGAGACAGTAATCCATAAGTAGGCAAACATCAAATATAATTTCAAATGGTGATAAAGTGCTATAAAAAACACAGGGCTGAGTAAAGGGAGGGGCAAGATACACGAACAGGGTATTCTGGAAGGTTCCTCTTCTAATTTGCTAGCTCCCAGAATGCGATATACCAGAAACAGAACAACTTTTAAAATGGGGAATTTATTAAGTTGTAAGTTTACAGTCCTAAAGCTGTGAAAATGTCCAGATTAAAACAAGGTTATAGAAATGTCCAATTTAAGGCATATAGGGAAAGATACCTTGGTTCAAGAAGGCCGATGAAGTTTCAGGGTTTCTCTCTCAGCTGGAAAGGCACATGGCAAACATGGCGATGTCCACTAGCTTTCTCTCCAGGCTTCTTGTTTCATGAAGCTCCCCTGGAGGTGTTTTCCTTCTTCATCTCCAAAAGTCTTCGGCTGCATGGGCTTCTGTGGGCTTGTGGCTCTCAAGCTTTATCCTCTTTTAAATTTTTAATTCATGGACATGCTCAGAAGTTGAAGGTTAGAAGTTAACCCTCTGCCTTTCACTAAATGATGGTCTAGTTCTTTAGTAAACTTACTAGTAAGTATAATACACTTAAAACAAAAACAAGAACAAAATCATCAACCTGGTTCAGCTTTCCATTTGAAGAATTTGTGATAGCAGAGGCACACAATTTTTGCTAACTTTTACAGTGCTTTTTCTGTGATGGACTATAAGCTAGGTGCTTTACATACATTGTCTTAAGGCTTTGCTGCAATTCAGTGAAGTTTGTATTGTTATTATCTTAATTTTATAGCTAAGAAATCTGAAATGCATGGAGTTGAAATGTTGCTTGGATGTGGCCTCTCTTCAGATAGCCTGTAAATTGTGAACCTGAATTTTAAACCTGGTACCTGTTCTCTCATACAATGAATTGCCTGTTTCTTGGATAATTCATGGAAAGTGTTCAGTATTAGCACACAGTACTCATATTGTTGCTGCTGTTGTTAGCAAATATATTTTTTTGGCAACTACTATGTGCCAGATTTGGTTTTAGATACTTAGGGATATGGGGCAGGAATTGCAGGATTTATGCAATTCCCCTCCCAATCACAAGAGACCTGCCCCCCCCCTTTATTAAATGTTTCATTGAAATACAGTTTACGTATCATACATTCACTTGTTTAAAGTGTATACTTCATTGGTGTTTAGTATATTCACAGAGTTGTGCAACCATTACCACTATGAATTTTGAACATTTTCATCACTCCAGAAAGAAACACCTTAGCTGTTACCAATCTCCCTCATCCCCCCAGCCCAAGGCAACCACTAATCTATTTTCTGTCTCTGTAGACTTGCTATTCTGGAAATTTCTTATACAGTAAATGGAATTATATCTGTTTGTTTTGTGACAGGCTTCCTTCACTTAGTGTGTTTTTAAGGTCCATTTGTAGCATATATCAGTCCTTCATTCCTTTGTCTTGCCAAATAATATTCCATGTATGGATATACCACATTTTGTTTATCCATTCAACAGCTGATGAACATTTGGGCTGTTTCCATCTTTTGGTTATTATGTATACTGCTGTTGTGAACATTCGTGTCAAGTTTTTGAGTGGACATATGTTTTCAGTTCTCTTGGGTATATACTTAGGAGAGGAATTTCAGGGTCATATGGTAAGTGTGTTTAAGCATTTGAAGAATGGTTAGATTTTTTTTTTTCATAATTGAATAAATTTATTAAGATTGAATAAAATTTTAAAAACATATCATTACTATGACATTTAATAATTAAGGGCCAAGAGTATATTTCTGATAATAGTTGACGCTGAAATATTTCCAGAGAGCAAAATCTTTCTTTTCAGTACAGGGACTGCTAAAAGTTGCAAATCCTCTGGGTGTTCCTTTAGCCAGAGTTTACAAAAATTCAGTCAGCCAATAAAAATTAATTTAATAGCTTCTTATTTTATTTTATTTTATTTTTTGATTTTTGTTTTAATTTTTTTTATTAATCAAAAAAAAGAAAAGAAATTAACACAACATTTAGAAATCATTCCATTCTACACATGCACTCAGTAATTCTTAGTATCATCCCATAGATGTATGATCATCATTTCTTAGTACATTTGCATCGATTTAGGAAAAGAACTAGCAAAACAGCAGAAAAAGATATAGAATGTTAATATAGAGAAGAGAATTAAAATAATAATACTAATAAAAAATATATATACATATAAAAAGGAAAAAGAAAAAAAACAAAAACAAAAGATACAAACAAACAAACAAACAAAAAACCATATTTCAGGTGCAGCTTCATTCAGTGTTCCAACATAGTTACATTACACTTAGGTATTATTTTGCTGTCCATTTTTGAGTTTTTGTATCTAGTCCATTTGCACAGTCTGTATCCCTTCAGCTCCAATTACCCATTATCTTACCCTGTTTCTAACTCCTGCTGGACTCTGTTACCAATGATATATTCCAAGCTGATTCTCGAATGTCGGTTCACATCAGTGGGACCATACAGTATTTGTCCTTTAGTTTTGGGCTAGACTCACTCAGCATAATGTTCTCTAGGTCCATCCATGTTATTACATGCTTCATAAGTTTAGTCTGTCTTAAAGCTGCATAATATTCCATCGTAGGTATACGCCACAGTTTGTTTAGCCACTCATCTGTTGATGGACATTTTGGCTGTTTCCATCTCTTTGCAATTGTAGATAATGCTGCTATAAACACTGGTGTGCAAATGTCCATCTGTGTCTTTGCCCTTAAGTCTTTTGAGTAGATACCTAGCAGTGGTATTGCTGGGTCGTAATCCATTCTGCCATTCTGTGTCTTTTGATTGGGAAATTCAGTCCATTAACTTTTAGTGTTATTACTGTTTGGATAATATTTTCCTCTACCATTTTGGCTTTTGTATTATATATATCATATCTGATTTTTCTTCTTTCTACACTTTATTCCATACCTCTCTCTTCTGTCTTTTCGTATCTGACTCTAGTGCTCCCTTTAGTATTTCTTGCAGAGCTGGTCTCTTGGTCACAAATTCTCTCAGTGACTTTTTGTCTATAAATGTTTTAATTTCTCCTTCATTTTTGAAGGACAATTTTGCTGGATATAGAAGTCTTGGTTGGCAGTTTTTCTCTTTTAGTAATTTAAATATATCATCCCACTGTCTTCTAGCTTCCATGGTTTCTGCTGAGAAATCTACACATAGTCTTATTGGGTTTCCCTTGTATGTGACAGATTGTTTTTCTCTTGCTGCTTTCAAGATCCTCTCTTTCTCTTCGACCTCTGACATTCTAACTAGTAAATGTCTTGGAGAACGCCTATTTGGGTCTATTCTCTTTGGGGTGCGCTGCACTTCTTGGATCTGTAAATTTAGGTCTTTCATAAGAGTTGGAAAATTTTCAGTGATAATTTCTTCCATTAGTTTTTCTCCTCCTTTTCCCTTCTCTTCTCCTTCTGGGACACCCACAACACGTTTATTTGTGCGCTTCATATTGTCATTCAGTTCCCTGATCCCCTGCTCAAGTTTTTCCATTCTTTTCCCTATAGTTTCTGTTTCTTTTTGGAATTCAGATGTTCCATCCTCCAGTTCACTAATTGTAGCTTCTGTCTTTTAGATCTACCATTGTAGGTATCCATTGTTTTTTCCATTTTTTCTTCTTTGTCCTTCACTCCCATAAGTTCTGTGATTTGTTTTTTCAGATTTTCTATTTCTTCTTTTTGTTCAGCCCATGTCTTCTTCAAGTCCTCCCTCAATTTATTGATTTGGTTTTTGAAGAGTTTTTCCATTTCTGTTCGTATATTCAGCATTAGTTGTCTCAGCTCCTGTATCTCATTTGAACTATTGGTTTGTTCCTTTGACTGGGCCTTATCTTCAATTTTCCGAGCGTCATCCATTATTTTCTGCTGGTGTCTGGGCATTTGATCAGATTTCCCTGGGTGTGGGACCCAGCTGGTTGAAAGGTTTTTCTGTGAAATCTCTGGGCTCTGTTTTTCTTTTCCTGCCCAGTAGGTGACGCTCGTGGCGCTCGTCTGTCTGCGGGGCAGTCGGCTGGGAAACCGCGCGTGGAGGCGGGGGTCGCTGGCCACCGCGGCTTGGGGGAGTGCCGGTCCAAATTGCCCAGCTGGCCCGAGACGCCAAGTGTGACGGGAGGGCCCTGCTATCCAACGTTCCCAGTCAGACTGGGGAGCCACGTGCGTGGAGGGGACCCCAGTCGCCAGCCGCCCTGGCCGGGAAAACGCGCGCCCCTCGGGTATCTCACCGCAGCGGATTCTCCCTGCCCGTTCAGCCGTTCCAGAATGGGGTACGCTGTCTTTTTGGTCTCTGTCGTGACTCCGGGAGCTGTTTCGTATTGTTTCTGTTTCTTTAGTTGCTTTTCTGGAGGAGGAACTAAGACCCGCGCGTCTTACTAAGCCGCCATCTTCTCCGGGAGCTTCTTATTTTTTAAAAAATATTTTTATTGAGGTGTCTTCACATATAATGCATCCAAAGTATACAATCAAAATAGCTTCTTATCGTTATTATAATGAGATGAGATGTTGTGTCTTTCCTGCCATGTGGGGTTTCACTCTTCCAGAGGAGGAGTCACTTATCCTCAGAGAAAGAGACCAGAAGTTCCTCATAGAGTACTGTTCTAGTTTGCTAGCTGCCAGAATGCAATATACCAGGAACGGAATGGCTTTTTAAAAGGGGAATTTAATAACTTGCTAGTTGACAATTCTAAGACCAAGGAAATGTCCCAATTAAAGCAAGTCTATAGAAATGTCCATTCAAATGATATAGCTTTCACAGTGTTACTGTGTGATTGTGAAAACCTTGTGTCTGATACTCCTTTTATCTAGTCAACAGACAAGTAGAACATATGGAATAAAAATAAATAATAGGGGGAACAAATGTTAAAATAAATTTAGTTTGAAATGCTAGTGATCAGTGAAAGGGAAGGGTAAGGGTATGGTGTGTATAATCTTTTTTCTGTTTTCATTTTATTTCTTTTTCTGTTGTCCTTTTATTTCTTTTTCTGAATTGATGCAAATATTCTAAGAAATGATCATGATGATGAATATACAACTATATGATGATATTGTGAATTACTGATTATATATGTAGAACGGAATGATCATATGTTAAGAATGTTTTTGTTCGTTTGTTGTTAATTTTTTTTTAAATAAATAAATAAAAGGAAATGTCCATTTGAGGCATCCAGGGAAAGATACCTTGGTTCAAGAAGGCTGTTGAAGTTCATGTTCTCTCTCTCAAGTGAGATGGCACATGGCGAATACTGCTAGCTTTCTCTCTTGAAGCTCCCCGAGAGGCATTTTCCTTCTTCATCTCCAAAGATCTGGCTGGTGGACTTTGCTTCTCGTGGCTGCATTCTGCTCTCTCAGAATCTCTCTCCTTCTCCAGAATGTTTCCTCTTTTGTAGTACTTCAGAAACTAATCAAGACCCACCCAAATGGGTGGAGACATGCCTCCAGCTAATCCATTTTAATACCCGCTCTTGATTAAGTTACATCTTCAGGGAGATGATCTGATTACAGTTTCAAACATACAGTGCTGAACAGGGATTAGAAGAAACAGCTGCCTTTACAAAATGGGATTAGGATTAAAACATGGCTTTTCTATGGTACATACATCATTTTAGACCAGCACAAGTACACTCAGTTGGGTATGGGGACAGTTTCCCTCAGACTCCTTTAAGACATGAGAACTCTGATCAGAAAGTGTGAGCTTCTCAGGAAGCTGAGAGGTGGGAAGAATTCTAAACCTGGAGCTCTACCATCATTGTCCAACCAGAATTATCTCAGAAGACAGTTCTGAGGGGCTGGCCTGGACCATGGCTTGGTGGTGTAAGTTGGGATGTGGTGTATGCCTGGACAGTATTCAGGTGAAGTCTGCTGTGTGCATCCTGGAAATCTCTGCTTGCCATCTGTACAGATGTCCTCATGATCTCTTGGGGTGCCTTCTGTGTTCTAGTCCAGTTATACTGGTGGGAGCCTGGAGAGTATAGATAGCCTCCATATGAGGTCTCAGTGTTCTGCTGGGGTGCCTGGCAGGGACTGAGTCTTGGTTTCTTTCAGGGATTCTGGTAAGTCTGGAGGGACATCTGGCTGACTGTGGAGTCCTTGGTCAATCTGTGTGTGACAGGCTCTAGTCTGGGATTTGAGTTTATATCTGGACATTTGTCCCCTGCCTGTTCCAGGCTAAGCTTTTTTGGGGTCGAGTTGGAGAACATCATGGGAGCAAACATGGTCTGTTGCTTGTCAGCTGAACAGTTAGAGCTGGGTCCTGGCTGAAGTGCTTGGATACCAGCTGTGGGGAGTCAGGGATATCCACTTCCTGTGATTTGATTTCTCCATGAGGATAGAAGAAGCCGCTCCAGGTATTTTAATGGGAGACACTGCAGAGCAGTTGGATCTTATGGCATGTAACTTGACAGGAGGCCAACTTCTGGTCCAGCTCAGGTCTCTTCTTGGTTGTGTAAACAGGCTTTGGCTGGCACAGATGCGTACTCCATTCAAATCAGCTTCATTCATATCTCTAGTCCAAGTTTGATCACTTTTTCAACTTTTTTACAGTTGCTGTATGGGGTAATGCTAACTTTCATAGCTTCAGTGCTCTAATTGCATCTTGGAAACACAGATACCCAAAGTTCCAGGGGACAACTGGATTGTATGCAAATAGCTTAGCATCTCAGCACTTAGAAATAAAAGTTACAAGCTTGGACTTGTGACTGCTGTACGAGCTTGCAATCTAGGAACCTTTACAGTAGGCCCTAACCTGTTAACCCATGTTCTTGATTTCAGTTCTCTGAGTTTGCATATTATAGTTAGTCCATGTGAGTGAGGCATGATTTTTTTTTTTGTTTCTGACATTTCATTCAACATACTGTCCTCAAGATTCATTAATGTTGTTGCCAGACTTTTTAAAAGTGGCTGTACCATTTTATACTCCCACCAGCAATGTACGAAGATTCCATTTTCTCCACATCTTTGCACTTTGTTATTACTTTTTTTTTTTTAATTCTAAGCATCCTAGTGGGTGTGAAGTGGTATCTCATTATGGTTTTGATTTGCATTTCCTTGATAATTAATAATGTTGACCATTATATTTCATTTGCTTATTGGCATCACGTATCATTGGATATACGTGTTTAATTTATAGGTCAGTTTGGGAATATTTTTGGTTTAATAGCAGAGCTGCTTTTACTCCTTTGGTTATACATGAACCACCATTCTCATCCTATAATTTCTCAGTTATTATGTCCTAAGTTGAAAGGACCATTCTATCTAGGCTCTCAATTTCAAATCCAGATTTCCAGCTTAAATGCTCCCTTCATTCTGGTTGTATTGAAGGCTAGAGGGGCAGGATCATTAATATAAACATGGGTAAACATAGCTGCAGAGGGCTTATTCCTGTGGGTAGAACAAAACTAGATCTCAAAAGAGGAGTGTAAGTTTGAAACAGCATAACAGTTTCCACTATACTTTACACTGATGGGCGCAGTAGTTCAGGATAGAAAGACTGCAGAACACAGCCTGCAGGGAAATACAGCTTTGAGGTACATCCATGGTTGGGGCAGAAAGGAGAATAAGTAGTGGCAATGTGCAGGATTGTTTATTTAAAGAATGAATTGCCTTCTGCTAGACTACAGTTTCTTCAGTTTTAGTCATTCAGGTATTTACCTTCCTGACTTTTATAATAGTGGAATTGTGTATTTAATATTTTCTTTTGGATAGCTCACTTTAAAAAATTAAATACATTTATTTTTAAAAGGAAGCTGTAAAATTACCATTTATGGAAAATCAGTTTAAGCATTTCTCCCATAATGTGATAAGTGTTTGTAGAAATCCTTACATTTTGACAAATCACACACTAAAGTTAACAGGCCTTATAGGTAAAACAAGGGCGGACCGCTTAACACCTGTGCAACTTAGAAATCCCGATATAAATGTACTATAAATTCTAATATAAATGTTAGCAGTTTAAAAGACACTATAAATTCCTAATATATATGTAATGCAGTAAATGTAGGATTTTACTTTAAAGAAAAAGGTGAACATTTAATGGAAGTGTTTAGGCTGTTGAGTAGAGGAGCTAATGGTGCAATGATATTATCATAATTACAAGCAGGTGTGAGCTTCTTTGCTGGAAATGTAGTAATTTAGGGTGGTTGGCTGTGGCTCACTATCTTGTGTTGAGTTCATTTGCACAAAAATGAAAATAACTATTTTATAGGGACTTCTAAGACACAGAGTTAAAATGAGGCCAGAGGAAGTCTGCTAGGAGAATAGGCATCATGATAGGCAGTATTTATATTCCTCAGTTGCTGTTTAAAAACCAAAACAATGGTATTAATTTCTAGTTAGATATTATGATTTGTCAGTGGCTTTGGAATCTCTTCTTTTTATTAAAAAGGGAGGCTAGGAGGTGTTCCGGAGGTATTAAAGATATTCTAGCACTGAAATGAGATTCTCTCCTTATCAGAATCTTTACATGATTGAGTCAGTTTTAATTTAAATCATATCCACACATCCCCTAAAATCATTTTGCAAGCCATGAATAATAGGTGTCCTGTGGTTTGGGAACCACTAGGCTGCTAGTCTGTTTTATTCATGTTTTATAGCCACCTGGAATATCTCAACCCAACACGGATCTCACTCACTACCTCATCTATGAAGAGAGTGTACTTAAAAGGGGCTTGTTCCAGTTTGCTAAAGCCGCAGGAATGCAGTTTACCAGAAATGGATTGGCTTTTCAGAGAGGATTTATTAAGTTACAAGTTTACAGTTTTAAGGCCATGAAAATGTCCAAATTAAAGCATCAACAAGAGGATACCTTCATTCAAAAAAAGGCCGATACTGTCCTGGGCTTTTCTGTAACATGGGAACGCATATGGCAACGTTTGCTGTCCTTCTATCCCAGCTTCTGATTTCAAATGGCTCTGATTCCAGTAGCTTTCTCTGTAAGCATCTTGGGCAACTCAGGTTTTTTTTTTTTTTTTTTTTCCTAATTTAGCATCTCCAAACATCTGTCACTTTGTTTCATCTGTCTGCTCTCCAGGTCAGCCCTGAACTCATTCTCTTTCTGTGAACTGTTTTAAGGACTTCAGTAAACTAATTAAGATCCACTTTGAATGGGCGGGGCCACCACTCCATTGAAATAATCTAATCAAAGGCCACATCTCTCTGGAAACAGCCTAATCAAAAGATTCCACCCTACAGTAGGTCTGCCCTCATAAAACTGGATTAGGATTAAAGAACATGGCTTTTCTGGGGATACATAACAGTTTCAAACCAGCACAAGATTATAGGATCAAGTGAAAAAGGTAAAATTTGGTGTTGTTTCTTCCCTCTTCCCCTACCTCCAACACATCAAGAAGAAAGAAAATAATATTGGCATAAATGAGTGGTATTGGTGGTAGTTTGAGGTTACTAGGAGGGGTCACATAATTATGGATTCTCGTGCCTTGTGTACAGTTGTCATCCAGGGATTTCCCTTCACTGGTCTGGGGATTTCCTTTCCCTCTTTCCAGTGTCGGGTGGCCTGTTTTCTATGTTTCATGTCTTCCTCTTTCTTGATTTGCTCATACGCACATAACAAATCCCTTGAGAAAGGGTCCGTAGGAGGTAAAAATTTTATAACCATGAATTTAGAAAATACCTCTCTTCTATCTTTATGATAGTTTTGTTTGTTATCTTATTGGAGATAATTTTCCTTCAGAGTTTAGAAGGCTTTGCTCCAATTTTAGTGTTGTTGTGAAATTCGAGGGCATTCTAATTCCTGATCTTTTGTATTATTTTCCTCTAGAAGTTGATAGAATCTTCTGGTCCCCATTGTTGTAAAATTTAATGAGCTAAGCATATAGTGGTCTCTTTTAATCTGATAGTTTAAGACCAGCAATTGTGTGTTTGTTTCTTTTCCTGTGCGTTTTGGTTTTAGTCTTTATTATCCATATTTGAGGCTTTCCTCTGGTAATTCTTGTTAGACTGTTTTTAAAAGAATGGGATTAAAAAACTGATTGGAATGTTTTGAGTGTTTGGGTGGGGTTTGTTTCTTTGTTAACTTCATTGTAAGGTGGGGGCGCTTATAATATTGATTTCCTTGGGGCTGGTTGCCCAGCTAGGGAGGAGGCTGTTTGTTTCTGCATTCAAGCATAGTTAGTATGGTTTTCAGAATGGTGCCCATGCTCCCGATTGTGCCTGGAATCCCCCTTTTAGAGATCTATTTTACTTCCCCAGAGAAGAAGGGCCTAGGCCTTCTTATTAGGAGGGTTTCAGAGAGCTCTTTGAGAATTAGGCTAAATTCTACTTTTCTTCTGATGAGTATAAAAAACCACATAGTCGCACTCAACACTTAACCCTGCTGATGGAAAACTGATCCAAATGTGGACTTCTTTGAAAGGTTACATCCATTGATATTGCCTTTATCAATCTGTATCTTTACCCTTTATGAAGTTTTTGAAGGCTTTGTCTATTCTAATATGAATTAGCAGCACAACCCTCCTTTTCCTGGTTAAATCTACATGTGTGCCCCTTGCCCCCAACAAGTGATAAGAACAATTAGTGACCAGTTACTTTAGAAAACAAGTATATCTTACCAACAGAACCTTCCCAAGACCAGTTTTGAAATAATTAAAAACATGATTGTAGCAGTAGTCATACATATATTACCTTTTGACCTAGTATCCCACGCCTACAGTATTAGGCAAAAACTCCATATACTTGAAGGTGTTTATTTCTGGTTGTTAGGACAACAAGGTACACCAGTGTTTGTAAGATGCATTCTTACTTAAGAGGTTTTAAAATTGGAAAAAAAAAGTGATATAAAAATAGTTAAAAAATAATTTACATTGGGCAGGCCATGGTGGCTCAGCAGGCAAAGTTCTTGCCTGCTATGCCGGAGGCCTGGGTTCGATTCATGGTGCATGCAAAAAAAACAAAAATTGGAAGGAGACTAATGCACCAGAACGTAGATTGAGAATGTAATTGTGTAAAATGCATATGCTTGTGGACAAAGGCCAGGGCCACAACTAACTCCAAAGGCACCTATGGTGGTTTGAAGCTATTATGTACCGCAGAAAAGCCATATTCTTTTAATCCAATCTTGTGGGTGCCGACCTGTTGTGTGGTGGGACCTTTTGATTAGGTTGTTTCCATAGAGATATGGCCCTGCCCATTCAGTGTGGGTCTTAATCCTTTCCTGGAGTCCTTTATGAGAGAGAACTCAGATCCTATATGGAGGGCAGAGAGATGAAACGAAGGGACAGGTACTTGAAGATGCTCAGAGAAGCCACTGGGACCAGGAGCTGAAAGTAATGAAACCCGGGAACAAAGAGCCAGCAGATGTTGTCATGTGCTTTCTCATGTGAGAGAGAAACCTGGACATGATCAGCCTTTCTTGAGTGAAAGTATCCTCTTGTTGATGCCCTTAATTTGGACATTTTCAATGCCTTAAAACCGTAAATTTATAACTTAAAAATCCCCTTTATAAAAAGCCAGTCCATTTCTGGTATATTACATTCCAGCAGCTTTAGCAAACTGAAACAGCAGCACTGCTAAAACTATAAGGTCCTCTCTGGCCAGATGAAGCTCTACAGAGGCATAGCTCAGTAATTATTGTGGCCTCTTCTTGTGAATTAGGAGGGTCCCCTTCCTCTAGAATGATATGGTACCTGTACCAGGCTTAGTAAGTAAAGCATGGGCTGAATTTCCCCCCCCCCCCCCCCACTTCCTTTGCTGGCTACCCTTGTGTAAGGCAGAAGCTATGACAATAATATCATTTACTGTGCATCAGACAGTGTTAAGTGCTTTACAAATATTATTAAACTTAATTCTCATAACAACTCAATGAGGTATATATTATTATTATTATTATTGTACAATTAATTCTTCCACCTAAATATTTCTGAACTGTATATCTAGCTGCCTTTGTAGTTTATTTTCAGTATAGTAGCTGGACCAATCCTTCTATGATCTAAAGCAGATCATGTCTGTCCTGTGCTGAAAACCTTTCAGTGGCTTCCCTTTTCATTCATTAAAAGGCAAAGTTCTTACAATGGTCTACAAATGCTATGTTATATGCATTCCTCTTCCTTCTCCCACCCCCTAGCTCTAGTGTCACATCATTTAACTGTACTGATCTCTTTACTGTTTCTTGTGCTTGAGGCACTCCTGCTTTAAGGTTTCTTACGGCTCTTTCTTCTGCCTGGACTGTTGTCCCAGCTATCCTCAAGTCAGACTCCTAATTTCCAAGATGTGGTTCAGCTGTTTCCTACTCATTGAGACCTACTCTGACTTCATTATATAAATTGCAACCTGTAATCCTCTCCCAGTACCTATCACTCATTAACATACTATATAATTTACTTCTGTCTTTCCATTCAGAATCTTTGTCTCTTGTTCAGTGAGGTAACCCAAATACCTAGAACCAGTGGCTGGTACATAGTAGGTGCTCATTGTTCATTGAATGAATGAATGGGGTAGGGGTGGAGGAGTTAAGCAATTTGGCCAAAGACCACACATCTATAATAAATGATAAAAGGTGGAGGGAGATTTTGAACTCAGATCTATATATTGTACTTCTAGCATGAGAAGATGATATCTAAAAAAATGTTAGGATGAATAAGATTATATAACTTTTCCTTAATCACCTCCCCAAGTTTAATTCTTGTTACATATATATATATTCATTTTTTATTTTTGGAGAAATAGGGACAATATTTTATTGCTAGTGGGACTGTAAAATGGTACAGCCTCTGTGGAAGACAGCTTGGGAGTTCAGGAAGCTAAATATAAAATGACCATATGACCCAACAGTCCCATTAAGAACACATCCAGAAGAACGAAAGCAGGGACTCAAACAAACATTAGAACACCAATATTCATAGCAGCAGCATCCACAACTTCCAAAAGATGGAAGCAGTCCAGGTGTCCACCAGTCAAAGAATAGACAAACAAAATGTAAATACACACAGTGGAACATTATTCAGGTGTAAAAAAAGGAATGAAGTACTATGTTTATCAGATTTTGGTATTAATTTCATTGAATGAGTTGGGTAGTGTTCCCTCTTCAATTTTTTGGAGGAGTTTGAGGCAGGCATGGTATTAATTCTTGGAATGCTTGGTAAAATTTGCTTATGAAGCCATTCGCTCATGGGCTTTTCTTTGTTGAAAGGTCTATTGACTGATGAGCAGAAGACTGGACTGTCATGTACACATACGATGGAATATTGTGCAGCCAACAGTAGCGTAATACACATTCTTCTCTAGTGTATGTGGGTCATCCTCCAGGAGAGTCTCCACAGAAAGATATGGGAGGCAGGACCACCCGGTATCTTCTTCTGCCCTGAGCAGGCAGGAGTTGTGAGCATTCTCTGCCCCAGGAGGGTACTGACCTTGTCAGCAGCATCTGGGCTAGTGCATTTCCTGCAGCAGTGCCCAGTGCTGGTGGGGGTGCTTATGGACCTGGAGCTGAGGCTCTATGGAGCACGGGTTGGGCTGCCCACTCCTGCACAATTCCTGGGCACTTCCCTCCTGGGTCTAGGCCCCATTGGAGTGGATCATCCTGTGCCAGAGGCCCCCCGTAGGTGGGGTGGGGAGGGTGGGTATGCTCCTGGAGTCCACTAAGAAGATCATCTGCAGTGCCAAAGATTTAAGGTGTCAAATATTTGATTACGAAACTTCCAAATAAATGAAACATCCCTGGATAACCTTCATAGTTTAGGGCTTCTGTGGCTGCGTAGGCTCCTTCAGCCCCTGAAGGGATTGGTCATGTTTCTCCCAACCACACTAGTGAGAATGGGAGCTAATTCTTGTTATATTTTAAATAAAAGCATAATTAAAAACAAGTTACTGCAATTTGTTTTTAGGACAGATGCTATTCTGTATGATACTGTAATGGTGGATATATAGTATTATGTATTTGTGAAACTCATAGAACTGTATAAAACAGTGAACCCTAATGTAAACTATAGACTAGGTAATAATAATGTATCAATGTTAGTTCATCGATTGTAACAAATGTACCACACTAATGCAAGGTGTTAATAATAAGTGAAACTGGGAGAGGGGGGTGTATATGGGAACAAATCTGTTCAATTTTCTGAAAACCAAAAACTGCTCTTTAAAACAGTGTGTGTGGTAAAAAATTACCACAGTACAAGGACAGAGCCAGCTATCAGGAAGTTAGAACAAATAGCCACAAGGTTTAACTCTGATATCTCCTCTGAGGAGCAGTTTGTCTCACAAATGCACTGATCTTATCTGCCTTAAGAATAATGAAAACTGATGATATGATGCAGCATGGTAAAGCTTATGAGTGCTTTTGATCTCAGATATTGTGAGTAGTCTTGGCTCTGCACCTTACTGTATGCCTTGGGCTATTTTACTTAACTGTTGTGGTCCTCAGTTTCCTCATCTTCAAAAACAGGATGATAAATCTCCATCATACAGCCCCTTCCTAAATGAAAAAGTTAGAATGAGCATAGCCCAAATACCCTTAAAGAGTAGGAGAAAGAGCAAAGGTAAAGGTGAAATTAATTGTACAGGGAAGGTAGGGTTTAACAAATAAGTATGGTTGTGGAATCATTGTATTGATATTTCTTTTAGTCTCCAGTATCTTAGAGCAACTAGAAGTAAAAATCTAAAATTATGGAATTGTAACTCATACCAAACTCTGAAATCTGCTGTACAAGTAATTGTTGCAATGTGCCTTTTTGTATTTTTCACAAAAAAAGAAATGAAAAAAAAAAAAACCCTCGATTGTGATGATATTGTGAACCATTGATTGTACACTTTGGATGATTACATGGCATGTGAATATATAATATATACCAATAAAAAAATTTTAAAAATCTCGGTCTTGGAGTTGGGAGGATTAAATGAGACATTGCATATAAAGAACTAACATAATAAGCATGCAGTAGTTGTTAGCTAATACCATTATTGTTTTTACTGTTATAAAATTTGAATTAGGGTAGTTTTTTCCTAGTTGCTACAAAATTTTAGGAATCTAAAATTTTTTGGTAATACTTTTTTTTTCCTCTTCCAGTAGCAATGGGAAGATCATCCGCCTCCCATTACTTTTTTTTTATTAATTAAAAAAAATTAACTAACACAACATTTAGAAATCATTCCATTCTACATATGCAATCAGTAATTCTTAATATCATCACATAGATGTATGATCATCATTTCTTAGTACATTTGCATCGATTTAGGAAAAGAACTACCAAAACAACAGAAAAAGATATAGAATGATAATATAGAGAAAAAATAAAAATAATAAAAATAAAAAAGAAAAAAATGTAAAAAAGAAAAAAGGAAAAAGAAAAACAAAAAACACAAACAAACAAAAAACTATAACTCAGATGCAGCTTCATTCAGTGTTTTAATATAATTACATTAAAATTAGGTAGTATTGTGCTGTCCATTTTTGAGTTTTTGTGTCTAGTCCTGTTGCACAGTCTGTATCCCTTCAGCTCCTTCTGTTTCTAACTCCTGCTGGTCTCTGTTACCAATGACATATTCCAAGTTTATTCTCGAATGTCGGTTCACATCAGTGGGACCATACAGTATTTGTCTTTTAGTTTTTGGCTAGACTCACTCAGCATAATGTTCTCTAGGTCCATCCATGTTATTACATGCTTCATAAGTTTATCCTGTCTTAAAGCTGCATAATATTCCATCGTATGTATATACCACAGTTTGTTTAGCCACTCGTCTGTTAATGGACATTTTGGTTGTTTCCATCTCTTTGCAATTCTAAATAACGCTGCTATAAACATTGGTGTGCAAATGTCCGTTTGTGTCTTTGCCCTTAAGTCCTTTGAGTAGATACCTAGCAATGGTATTGCTGGGTCGTATGGCAATTCTATATTTAGTTTTTTGAGGAACCACCAAACTGCCTTCCACAGTGGTTGCACCATTTGACATTCCCACGAACAGTGGATAAGTGTGCCTCTTTCTCCGCATCCTCTCCAGCACTTGTCATTTTCTGTTTTGTTGATAATGGCCATTCTGGTGGATGTGAGATGATATCTCATTGTGGTTTTGATTTGCATTTCTCTAATGGCCAGGGACATTGAGCATCTCTTCATGTGCCTTTTGGCCATTTGTATTTCCTCTTCTGAGAGGTGTCTGTTCAAGTCTTTTTCCCATTTTGTAATTGGGTTGGCTGTCTTTTTGTTGTTGAGTTGAACAATCTCTTTATAAATTCTGGATACTAGACCTTTATCTGATATGTCATTTCCAAATATTGTCTCCCATTGTGTAGGCTGTCTTTCTACTTTCTTGATGAAGTTCTTTGATGCACAAAAGTGTTTAATTTTGAGGAGCTCCTATTTATTTATTTCTTTCTTCAGTGCTCTTGCTTTAGGTTTAAGGTCCATAAAACCTCCTCCAAATGTAAGTTTCATAAGATATCTCCCTACATTTTCCTCTAACTGTTTTATGGTCTTAGACCTAATGTTTAGATCTTTGATCCATTTTGAGTTAACTTTTGTATAGGGTGTGAGATACGGGTCCTCTTTCATTCTTTTGCATATGGATATCCAGTTCTCTAGGCACCATTTATTGAAGAGACTGTTCTGTCCCAGGTGAGTTGGCTTGACTGCCTTATCAAAGATCAAATGTCCATAGATGAGAGGGTCTGTATCTGAGCACTCTATTCGATTCCATTGGTCGATATATCTATCTTTATGCCAATACCATGCTGTTTTGACCACTGTGGCTTCATAATATGCCTTAAAGTCAGGCAGCGCGAGACCTCCAGCTTCGTTTTTTTCCCTCAAGATGTTTTTAGCAATTCGGGGCACCCTGCCCTTCCAGATAAATTTGCTTATTGGTTTTTCTATTTCTGAAAAATAAGTTGTTGGGATTTTGATTGGTATTGCGTTGAATCTTAAATCAATTTAGGTGGGATTGACATCTTAACTATATTTAGTCTTCCAATCCATGAACACGGTATGCCCTTCCATCTATTTAGGTCTTCTGTGATTTCTTTTAACAGTTTTTTGTAGTTTTCTTTGTATAGGTCTTTTGTCTCTTTAGTTAAATTTATTCCTAAGTATTTTATTCTTTTAGTTGCAATTGTAGATGGAATTCGTTTCTTGATTTCCCCCTCAGCTTGTTCATTGCTAGTGTATAGAAATGCTACAGATTTTTGAATGTTGATCTTGTAACCTGCTACTTTGCTGTACTCATTTATTAGCTCTAGTAGTTTTGCTGTGGATTTTTCAGGGTTTTCAACGTATAGTATCATATCATCTGCAAACAGTGATAGTTTTACTTCTTCCTTTCCAATTTTGATGCCTTGTATTTCTTTTTCTTGTCTAATTGCTCTGGCTAGAACCTCCAACACGATGTTGAATAACAGTGGTGATAATGGACATCCTTGTCTTGTTCCTGATCTTAGGGGGAAAGTTTTCAATTTTTCCCCATTGAGGATGATATTAGCTGTGGGTTTTTCATATATTCCCTCTATCATTTTAAGGAAGTTCCCTTGTATTCCTATCTTTTGAAGTGTTTTCAACAGGAAAGGATGTTGAATCTTGTCAAATGCCTTCTCTACATCAGTTGAGATGATCATGTGATTTTTCTGCTTTGATTTGTTGATGTGGTGTATTACATTAATAGATTGTCTTATGTTGAACCATCCTTGCATACCTGGGATGAATCCTACTTGGTCATGATGTATAATTCTTTTAATGTGTTGCTGGATACGATTTGCTAGAATTTTATTGAGAATTTTTGCATCTATATTCATTAGAGAGATTGGTCTGTAGTTTTCTTTTTTTGTAATATCTTTGCCTGGTTTTGGTATGAGGGTGATGTTGGCTTCATAGAATGAATTAGGTAGCTTTCCCTCCACTTCGATTTTTTTGAAGAGTTTGAGTAGGGTTGGTACTAATTCTTTCTGGAATGTTTGGTAGAATTCACATGTGAAGCCGTCTGGTCCTGGACTTTTCTATTTGGGATGCTTTTGAATGACTGATTCAATTTCTTTACTTGTGATTGGTTTGTTGAGGTCATCTATTTCTTCTTGAATCAAACTTGGTTGTTCATGTCTTTCCAGGAACCCGTCCATTTCATCTAAATTGTTGTATTTATTAGCGTAAAGTTGTTCATAGTATCCTGTTATTACCTCCTTTATTTCTGTGAGGTCAGTGGTTTTGTCTCCTCTTCCATTTCTGATCTTATTTATTTGCGTCCTCTCTCTTCTTCTTTTTGTCAATCTTGCTAAGAGTACTAATTCTTAGGGCCCATCAATCTTGTTGATTTTCTCATAGAACCAACTTCTGGTCTTATTGATTTTCTCTATTGTTTTCATGTTTTCATTTTCATTTATTTCTGCTCTAATCTTTGTTGTTTCTTTCCTTTTGCTTGCTTTGGGATTAGTTTGCTGTTCTTTCTCCAGTTCTTCCAAGTGGACAGTTAATTCCTGAAGTTTTGCCTTTTCTTCTTTTCTGATATAGGCATTTAGGGCAATAAATTTCCCTCTTAGCACTGCCTTTGCTGCGTCCCATAGGTTTTGATATGTTGTGTTTTCGTTTTCATTCGCCTCGAGGTATTTACTAATTTCTCTTGCAATTTCTTCTTTGACCCACTCGTTGTTTAAGAGTGTGTTGTTGAGTCTCCACGTGTTTGTGAATTTTCTGGCACTCCGCCTATTATTGATTTCCAACTTCATTCCTTTATGATCTGAGAAAGTGTTGTGTATGATTTCAATCTTTTTAAATTTGTTAAGACTTGCTTTGTGACCCAGCATATGGTCTATCTTTGAGAATGATCCATGAGCACTTGAGAAAAAGGTGTATCCTGCTGTTGTGGGATGTAATGTCCTATAAATGTCTGTTAAGTCTAGCTCCTTTATAGTAATATTCAGATTCTCTATTTCTTTATTGATCCTCTGTCTAGATGTTCTGTCCATTGATGAGAGTAGTGAATTGAAGTCTCCAACTATTATGGTATATGTGTCTATTTCCCTTTTCAGTGTTTGCAGTGTATTCCTCACGTATTTAGGGGCATTCCGGTTCGGTGCATAAATATTTATGATTGTTATGTCTTCTTGTTTAATTGTTCCTTTTATTAGTATATAGTGTCCTTCTTTGTCTCTTTTAACTGTTTTACATTTGTTGGATATTAGTATAGCTACTCCTGCTCTTTTCTGGTTGTTATTTGCATGAAATATCTCTTCCCAACCTTTCACTTTCAACCATTAACATTTAGTGTTATTACTGTTTGGATAATATTTTCCTCTACCATTTTGCCTTTTGTATTATATATATCATATCTGATTTTCCTTCTTTCTACACTCTTCTCCATACCTGTGTCTTCTGTCTTTTCATATCTGACTCTAGTGCTCCCTTTAGTATTTTTTGCAGAGCTGGTCTCTTGGTCACAAATTCTCTTAGTGACTTTTTGTCTGAAAATGTTTTAATTTCTCCCTTATTTTTGAAGGACAATTTTGCTGGATATAGAAGTCTTGGTTGGCAGTTTTTCTCTTTTAGTAATTTAAATATATCATCCCACTGTCTTCTAGCTTCCATGGTTTCTGCTGAGAAATCTACACGTAGTCTTACTGGGTTTCCCTTGTATGTGATGGATTGTTTTTCTCTTGCTGCTTTCAAGATCCTTTCTTTCTCTTTGACCTCTGACATTCTAACTAGTAAGTGTCTTGGAGAACGCCTATTTGGGTCTATTCTCTTTGGGGTGCGCTGCACTTCTTGGATCTGTAATTTTAGGTCTTTCATAAGAGTTGGGAAATTTTCAGTGATAATTTCTTCCATTAGTTTTTCTCCTCCTTTTCCCTTCTCTTCTCCTTCTGGGACACCCACAACACGTATATTTGTGCGCTTCATATTATCATTCAGTTCCCTGATCCCCTGCTCAAATTTTTCCATTCTTTTCCCTATAGTTTCTGTTTCTTTTTGGAATTCAGATGTTCCATCCTCCAGTTCACTAATTCTAGCCTCTGTCTCTTTAAATCTACCATTGTAGGTATCCATTGTTTTTTCCATCTTTTCCACTTTGTCCTTCACTCCCATAAGTTCTGTGATTTGTTTTTTTCAGACTTTCTATTTCTTCTTTTTGTTCAGCCCATGTCTTCTTCAAGTCCTCCCTCAATTTATTGATTTGGTTTTTGAAGAGGTTTTCCATTTCTGTTCGTATATTCAGAATTAGTTGTTTCAGCTCCTGTATCTCATTTGAACTATTGGTTTGTTCCTTTGACTGGGCCATATCTTCAATTTTCCTGGCGTGATCCGTTATTTTTTGCTGGCGTCTGGGCATTTAATCAGATTTCCCTGGGTGTGGGACCCAGCAGGTTGAAAGATTTCCTGTGAAATCTCTGGGCTCTGTTTTTCTTATCCTGCCCAGTATGTGGCGCTTGTCTGACTGCCAGTCCCACCAGTAAAAGATGATGTGGCTCCTTTAACTTTGGAAGATTCTCGCTGTGGGGGAGGGTCACCAGCCGAAGCGGCTTGGGGGAGTTCCGATCCAAATCTCCCAGCCGGCCCTGAAAGGAGGGAGGGAGGGGTGCCGGCCACCACGGCTTGGGGGAGTGCCGATTCAAATCTCCTAGCCGGCCCGGGAAGCCAAGCGTGGCGGGGGCGCCGGCCTTTGCGGCTTGGGGGAGTGCCGATCCAAAGTTCCCAGCTGGACCAGGAAGCCACGTATGTGGAACGGACCCCGGTCGCCGGCCTCCGCGGCTTGGGGGACCTCCGATCCAAATCTCCCAGCCGGCCCACGAGGCCGTGCGTGGTGGGGGGGGCTCCGGCCGCCGCAGCTTGAGGGGACCGCCTGTCCAAATCTCCCATCCGGCCCGGGAAGGAGGGAGGGAGGGGCTCCGGCCGCCAGCCACCACGGCCCGGGAAAGCGCGCACCCCTCGGGGATCTCACCGCAGCGGATTCTTCCAGCCGGTTCAGCCATTCCAGAATGGGGTACGCTGTCTTTTTGGTCTCTGTTGTGGCTCCGGGAGCTGTTCTGTATCGTTTCTGTTTCTTTAGTAGCTGTTCTGGAGGAGGAACTAAGACCTGCGCGTCTTACTAAGCCACCATTTTCTCCGGAAGTCCTCCCATTACTTTTTTTTTTAAACACTTTTTATTTTGAAATATATGTACAAAAAAGTGGTAAATTTCAAAGTTCATTTTAACAAGCAGTTATAATTTCAAAGTATGGTATGGGTTACAGTTCCACAATTTCAGGTATTTCCTTCTATCTGCTCTGAGACACGGGAGACTAAAAAGAAATGTCAGTATATTGATTCAGTAGTCATACTCATTTGTTAAATCCTGTGTTCTCTATTACAACTCCTCCTTTTCCTTTGAACCTTCTCACAGTCTTAAGGTATATTTCGGCTGTGACCATTCTAACTTCATGTTGAAAAGTGTCCACATTATGGGGTAGGGGATGTAACTGGTTGATGCTCTTGGAGAGACTAGTAACTTAAGGTTTCAGGGATTATGTGGCCTAGAACCATCTGGAGGTTTTAGGTTCTGAAAAATTGACTTTGTGAGTGAAACTTTTATAGAGTCTCAGATAGAAGTCCTGGATATTCTTTAGGGCTTGTAGCAATACTATTGGTTGGGGTATGGCATACCATGGCAGTTAGCTCCAGAGTAGCGTCTCAATTCCATTTGAACTCTCTTAGCCACTGATACCTTATTTTGTTACATTTCTTTCACCTCTTTGAATCAGGTAGGTGTTGTCAGTCCCATGGTGCCAGGGCCAGGTTCATACCTGGAGTCATGTCCCTTGTTGCCAGGGAGACTCCTGGAAGTCATGTCCCATATAGTGGGGGGTGAGGTGGGGTTAATGATTTTCCTTGCATAGTTGGGCTTAGAGAAAGGCCACATCTGAGCAACAAAAGAGGTTCTCTAGGAGTAACTCTTAGGTATGCTTATAGGTAGGCTTAACTTCTCTGTTGCAGATATGTTTCATAAGAGCAAGCCTCAAGAACAAGGGGTTGTCCTACTGTTTGAGAGTCTCTAATGTTTGAGGGAGTGTCACGTATTTCCCAATTGAGAAAGATTAATGGTTCCAAATTTTTCCTCTAGTCCCTCAAGGGACTTTGCCAATACTTTCTAATTATCTGCCCAACATACTCTTGAATATATCTGGACATTACATTAAGCTATAAAGAATTGCAAGACCTCATTCCCAATTCTAAGCTTCGTGTGTTTAGGTTGTTTAACTGAACTGGTCGGACAGGTTGAGTTAGATTGTGTGCTACAGAAAATTTAGTTTTGGACAAATAATCCTTTCTTTCTTTGGACTCATACAATAGATGAAGTTCTTAAATCTTAACTGCTTGTCTTAACAGCATCTCAAAATCTAGAAATAACATTTACAGCTATGGACTAAATGTGACTGCTATGAGCTTACAGTCGAGGCTCCAGTTTTCTTATAGGTATTTTCTAAGAGAGACCATACAATATTTTGAACATTTTTTTTTTTACCTGCTTTTCTTTTCATCCCCAAGTCAGTTATTGTTCTTAACTGCTTGTTAAAATGAACTTTGAAATTTACCACTTTTTTGTACATATATTTCAAAATAAAAAGTGTTTAAAAAAAAGTAATGGGAGGCAGATGATCTTCCCATTGCTACTGGAAGAGGAAAAAAAAGTCTTACCAAAAATTTTTAGATTCCTAAAATTTTGTAGCAACTAGGAAAAAACTACCCTTATTCAAATTTTATAACAGTAAAAACAATAATGGTATTAGCTAACAACTACTGCATGCTTATTATGTTAGTTCTTTATATGCAATGTCTCATTTAATCCTCCCAACTCTAAGACCGAGATTTTTTAAAATTTTTTATTGGTATATATTATATATTCACATGCCATGTAATCATCCAAAGTGTATAATCAGTGGTTCACAATATCATCACAATCGAGGGTTTTTTTTTTTTCTTTTCTTTTTTTTGTGAAAAATATAAAAAGGCACATATCATTCTTTACCCTGTATTCCGATTTACCTTAGTCCCAACTAGGTTGACTTCATTCTCATCTCTAATGGAAGACGTCTCTTTTGGCTTCTTTAGCAGTTGCTGTATGTAGCAATGCTGACTTTTGGAGCTGCAGAACTCCCAGCTCTGAGTCTTAGGTGTCACACAGGTACCCAAAGTTCCAGGGAAATACCACGTTCTAGATAACATAGCACAGCATCTCAAAATCTAGAAATAACATTTACAGCTATGGACTAAATGTGACTGCTGTGAGCTTACAATCAAGGCTCCAGTTTTCTTACAGGTATTCTCTAAGAGAGACCATACAATATTTTGAACTTTTTTTTTTTTTTTTTTAACCTGCTTTTCTTTTCATTCCCAAGTCAGTTATTGTCTGGTCACTTGGGCAGAAACTGCTAATTTTAAAATGAACAGACCCATTTATAAAGTACACTTCTAACACAAGTACCAGATATATAACATACAAATAAAACATAGTTTAGGGATGACCATTCTGATGGCTCAGCAATAATGGGGTAAAAAACGGTTGTCTGTCTTTCCACAATGATGACATTGAAAGTGAAGAAGGAAGCCCCTGCCCCTCCCCAAACCAAAGCCAATAAAGGCTTTGAAAGCCAAGAAGGCAGTACTGAAAGACATCCACAGACACAAAAAAAGAGAAGATGCGTACTTTACTCACATTCCACCTGCCCAAAACGCTGCCCCAGTTTTCATATAAGTATTTTCTAAAAGAGACTGTACAATATTTGTTTGTTCTTTTGTTTCTGGCTTGTTTTGCTCAACATAACATCCTCATGGTTCATTCACCTCATTGCATTCCTCTTGACTTTGTCCTTTTCTGTAGCCGTACAGTATTCCATCATGTGTATATACCATAGTTCACCCCTTCTTGTTCTCAAAGTACCCTTCAGCCACCTCCATGGTATATGCATCTGTTGCCGAGTGAGTTTTGGCAGGTTTCAAATAGACTGCAGACTAGTGTTGTCATTGCTCAGATAGCCAAACAGACTTTGTTAAATATTTATGTTTTCAATGGACACTCGTTTGTGATTCTAATTTTATATTACATCTTAAAAACAGTCATTTCCTTAATCGTTTACATACATTTTAATATTTGATATAGTGTGGGTTCTACAGCTACTTCCATTTCATTGGTTTTGCAGTCTTGTGTCGGGTATTAGGGTAAGTTTGGTGAGCAATGATGAAAAAGGCATGTAACCTATTCTCCTATCCTACCTGAGCTTATTTTCAGGTAGGAGAGGCAGACATTTAAAAAAATAATTACAGGGTGGGAAGTGCTGTTAGTAAAGAAATATGAATAATATAAATATGGAATATAAATAGAGGAGGGAGTAGCAAATTCTTTATGGATAGATAGCAACTAGGAAGAGACTTTATGAGGGAAGATTTCAGGTATGTTACCTGAAGAACCACTGTTAGAGAGGCTCTGAAAGCTTCAGTTAGAGGGTTATAGGAACTTACTGTGTACATATTAAGGTTTTAATATACTGTACAAAGACTGGATCTCTGAAACCGTCTAGAAGAGAGTTAAAAAAAAAAGTTGCAAGAATGCAAATGAGTACAATCTTTGTTGGGTATACTTTGGAGAAGGACTTGAATTGGGTAGGGGATCTACATTAAGTTCATTGAAATAGTCCTACAGTGATACCTTATGTTGACGCTTTTCCTTGAAAGCAGCAAAGAATATATTCTCAGCAGGCTGAAAACTGAAGGTCTCACAGTGACAGAGATCATTGCGAGGAGCGAGAGAGATGAGAACGTGAAGGATAGGCTCTTTTTTAGAGAAAGATTAGAACTTCTGCATAGAGTAAACTAAATTAGTAAATGAGACTAATGTGAGAACCGTTGGGAATTGCCTTCAAGTTGAATGAAAATGACCAGTAGGAGTTATGATTACAGTTGTCATGATATTTAAAAGTTAGTGAGCTGTGTAACCCAATCCCAGTAGGAGAATTTCAGGAATACTGAAACAAAAACTGATAGAATTACATGAAGTAGGAGAAATGACTGTTCTTAATTGTCATATAGTTAAATATATGAGTATACACATGGAGGTCATTGGTAGGATTAAAGAGAACACTTTAAGACTAGATGGATCTTTAAAAAACTTCAAGTGCAAGAAAAGATGTATTTTTTGTGGATAAATGCTTCTAGATTAACTCATGATTGTCAAGGTGAAGTGGGGGACTGAGGTAAGCAAAGATATTGGGCAGTGGTGAATCACCCTTTTCTTTCTGTCATAAAACATCCCCTAGTGTCTTTAGATAGGCTTTGGGTTTTGGCCCAATGTGGCAATTCTTTAATGCACTAATAGCAAAAGTGGAGGAAGCAGAGTAGGGTGGGATCTTTTTGATTTCTGAGATATTCTGTGATGGTTGGGGACTGGGAGATTAGGGAGATCTGGAATGCTGAAGGTGGCATCTTGCAACTAGTTGAACCTGAATTTTAGAATTAGTATTAAGCAAATTGTAAGCTTCTTAAATAATTTATTTTCTATAGCTATCATTGTAAATGAAATTGTGAAAATTTTTTGTCTTTTCTGGCATGTAAAAGGTAAATGTTTAGTCTGTAGACTACAAATTCCCAGACTTTCTCAACAAATAAGTGTTTAAAGTCTGGAGACTTTTGTGATAATAAAGCTACTGTTTTGTGTATATGAAGAGAGTTATCTAAAAATTAGTTTCTATATAAACTTTTTGTGGTTAAAGTTATCTTCAAATGGCTTATTTAACAATTATTTTTTAGACAGTACTTTTTTTTTCCCTGCGTGGGCAGGCACCGGGAATCGAACCTGGGCCTCTGGCATAGCAGGCAAGACTTCTGCCATTGAGCCATGGTCGCACTTGCCCTAGACAGTACTTTTTAATATAAAGGTTGAAAAGTTGAATAAGTGTCAGGAAATACTTTATAAACATTATCTTTTCTGATGGCTGGTTTACTTTTGATGTTAGGCAATGTGCATATGCCTTCCATGAAGTATTTTTAAATGTATTGGTGACAGAGGATGACCCCTTCCTTCCTTCCTTCCTTCCTTCCTTCCTTCCTTCCTTCCTTCCTTCCTTCCTTCCTTCCTTCCTCCCTCCCTCCCTCCCTCCCTCCCTCCCTTTCCCTTCCCTTCCCTTCCCTTCCCTTCCCTTCCCTCCATCCCTTCCTCCCTTCCCTTCCTCCCTTCCTCCCTCCCATCCAATCAACCATCCAAGTTGTGGGTTTACAGAGCAGTCATGCATAAAATACACATATCATCCTATTACTAACATCTTGCATTGGTGTAGAGGATCTGTTAAAATTGATGAAAGCACATTTTCCTAATTGTACTATTAACTATAGACTGTGGTTTAACTTAGGAGTCACTGTTTGGTAGTGTTGTATAGGTTCCTTGGATTTTGCTTTAAAAATTTATTCTATTACCATATAATATAGCCTAACATTTCCCCTTTAAACAACATTCAAACATACTTAAATTCTGCTGATTATATTCACAATATTGTGCTACTATTACCACCATCTATCACTAAAACATTTCCATTGTTCCAACTAGAAACTCTGTACATTGCAAGCATTAACTTCCCATTTCCTATCCCCACCCTGTCCCCTGGAAGCTTATAAGTTCTCCCTTTGCCCTTGGATTGTCAGTAATCCCCCATCAAACCAAGGCCTGGATCTTATGTAGGGGGTATAATTCTACTTGAGGGTCTGTTAAAAGCTAGGCAGGGGTACACTGGTACTTCAGGGGCAGAACACCCACCTGCCATGCGAGAGACCCAGACTTGACTCCTGTCCCACGTACCCAAGGGGAAAAAAAATACCTCAGCAGTCAGAAGCCAGGAGGAGACACCCCAAGATATACTGGGTATGAACTCGGATTATAATATAGAAAATTAAAAACTAGGCAGATAGGGAGTTTGCCAGACTGCACTTACTGCTTCTTCCCAGCAGATGGTGCTTTGAGCCACCTTCTCCCCTCAGGCCCACCTCTTTCCAACTGTGGCAGCCAGCTGGGCAGGGTGGCGGGGTGGGGGTACTCCCTCCGTGTGGCGGTGGGATGGTCAGTTCCAGCTCATGGAATGGGACAACCTTTAGCAAGGCAGCTGATCACAATTCCTGGTGCCTAGTGGAGCAACTGATCCCAGTGCCTGGTAGACATGGCTTTTTGCAGTGAGTGGTGCTTTTCACAGTGGGCAGCTGCATGTGCCTCTGGACTCCCCATGCATGCTGCCAATTGCAGCACTGCGTGAGGAAGTCGCCCAGCTAGTTGTTGGGGCCGGTTGGATAGGAGGGATGGTCTGTTCCTTCAGATCCACACTTGCCTGCATCCTGCTGCCTGTCCCAGCGGGGTCACATCTGAACAGATTCACATTGATCTTCCCACCTCTCTGTACCAGGACCTCCTCACTAAATTCTAAAGATCCTCTTTTATCACTCACTTCCAGGACTGCAGTCTCGGTTGTTTCTCCTGTCCCCTCTCTTGTTACCCCCATGTAGCAGGGGTGAAATCAGCCTACTGTACTCTTTCATCTTTGAGGTCTTTGATCCATTTTGAGTTGATTTTTATGAATGGTAGCCATATAATCATTGTAAAACCTGTGTTTGTACAATAAGTTTCATAAACCAATTTAAAATTAAGGCGACCAGGCAAAAAAATCTACATATTCAGATAGCAAAGTTCTTAAATTCTGAGCATTAAACACTAACTAGATACCATTTGATCAGCTGCCAAAACTGTAAATGTTCTCAAAATATCAAGTAGAAAATTCTTACACATATCTGCATTGCTGCAGTAATGACCTATGTTATGAAATGTTTTCCTAATTTCAGGAAACTGTGAATATGCAAATATTTTTACCAGCAACATATGGAAATCTTAACCCCCTAAAATGGATATCCAAGTTAGCATATCCATAGGCATATTAAAAAAAAAAATCTACTCATCGTACAGCCTGTTTGTGCACTATGTTTCATAAACCAATTTAAAATTAAAGCAAGGAAAGAAAAAAATCTGTAAATACAGATATCAGAGTTAGTTGAATTCTAAATGTTAAACAGTGTCTTAACTACCATTTAACTATCAAAACTGCATTCTCAAAATATCAAGTAAAAAAGTTATACAAATATCAACTTTGCTATAGTAGTGAGCTATGCTACTAAATATTTTCAAATTTTTGATTTCAGGAATTTTTTAATCTAATATTACTATAACTGCCTATAGTTTTTTTTTTTAACCGTTTTTTAGTTGTGAAATGTATATATACACACAAAGAAAAGAAAGAACAAAAGCATCAATTCCCTAAGCACTTAATTCAACAGGCAGCCGCAGAATAGTTCCCAGAGTTTGTCACGGACTACCATGCCCTTAACTCAGATTATTCTTTCTTGCTGCTCCAAAACACTGGCGGCTTTATCAGAGCCATAATAATGGAATCATACAGTATCTGTCTTTTTGTGTCTGACTTATTTCACTCAGCGTTATGTCCTCAAGGTTCATCCACATTGTCATATGTTTTGGGACATCATTTTGTCTAAATGGTGCATAATATTCCATCGTATTATATACCACATTTTGTTTATCCACTCATCTGTTGATGGGCAACTGGATTGTTTCTGTCTCTTGGCAATTGTGAATAGTGCCGCCATGAACAGTAGTGTGCAAATGTCTGTTTGTGTCATTGCCCTCAACTGTTATACCGAGTATTGATATTGCCAGGTCATAGGGCAACTCAATATTTAGTTTTCTGAGGAATCACTGATGGGCCTGTCAGGTACTGTGACTGCAGACTGGCTTTTCCTGCTCCTGATGGGGTGATCACTCCCCCTACACTGAGGCCCACCCTGCAGCGGACAGTCACGGGCCTCCAGGCTCCCTGAAGGTACTGCCCACCACAGGTTTCTCTGCAGGCTGGAACCGAGGAGGATCAGTTCCCTCCGGTTGCACCTCCCTGATGTGCCCGGTAGAATCCCAGTCACCTGTTCCAGTCACCTGTTCCACTCGCTCTCCTCTGATCCTCCTCCCCCCCGCAAAACTTCCTAAAGACTCTCCTAGATGACTCACACCCCAGGACCTGCAGTTCTGGCTTTTTTCTCCCTATCTGCTATCTTGTTTCACTGAATAGGAGTGAATTCACTCCACTCTGGTCCGCTGTCTTCCCCTACCTGTAATATGAGCCCTCCAACTTCATTCTTTTTCAAGATAGCTTTGGTTATTCAGGGCTCCTTAAACCATTCCATATAAGTTTGAAGATTGGCTTTTCTGTTTTTACTGAGAAGGTTGTTGGAATTTTTATTGAGATTGTGTTAAATCTGTATATTGCTTTGGGTAGTCTTGGCATTTCTGATATTTAGTCTTCCAGTCCATGAACATGGAATGTCATTGCATTTATTTAGGTCTTCCTTGATTTCTTGTTTTGTATTTTCTGTGTTCAAGTCATTTACACTCTTGGCTAGATTTTTTTCCCTAGATATTTAATTCTTTTTGTTGCTGTTATGAATGGAATTATTTTCTTGATTTCTTCCTCCAGTTCTTCATGGCTTAAATTTAATAGCAACCATTCTTACAGGTGTGAGATGGTGTCTCCTTGTAGTCCTGATGTGCATTTCCTTTATAGCTAATGAAAGTGAGCATCTCTTCATGTGCTTTTGCGCTATCTGTAGTTGCTCTTCAGAAAAATGCCTATTCATATTTTTAGCCCATTTTATAATTGGATTGTTTTTTCTTTTGTTGTTGACAAAAGAACAACCCAATGTTGAATGATTTCTTTATGTATATGGGATGTCAAAAAATCTTTGTCTGATTGTGATTTCCAAATATTTTCTCCCATTGAGTTGGCTGCCTCTTCACCTTTTTGTCAAATCTTTTTAGATGCAGAAGCATTTGATTTTGAGGAGTTCCCATTTATCTGTTTTTTTCTTTTGTTGCTTGTGCTTTGGGTATAAAGTTTAGGAAGTTATCTCCTATTACTAAGTTTTGAAGTTGTTTCCCTACATTTTCTTCTATAAGTTTTATGGCGCTGGTTCTTATATTTAGGTGTTTGATCCACTTTGAGTTAATTTTTGTTTGGGGTATAAGGTAAAGGTCCTTTTTATTGATATCCAGTTCTCCCATACCCATTTATTGAAAAGACTGTTTGTTCCAGTTCAGTGGATTTGGGGGCCTTGTCAAAAATTAGTTGACATAGATTTGGTGATCTGTTTCTGCACTCTTGATTCAATTCCATTGGTCAATACTTCTGTCTTTGTGTCAGTACCATGCTGTTTTGACCACTGTGGCTTTATAATAGATTTTAAAGTCAGGGAATGTAAATCCTCCCATTTTGTTCTTCCTTTTTAGGATGCTTTTAGCTATTTAGGGCCTCTTTACTTCCAACTGTATTTGGTAACTAGCTTTTTCCAAGTCTTTAAAGTAGGTTGTTAGAATTTTGATTGGTACTGCATTAAGTCTGTAGCTCAATTTGGGTAGAATTGACATCTTAACTATATTTAAATTTCCTATCTATAAGCAGATGGAAATTATTATTTCCATCTATTTAGATCTTCTTTGACTTCTTTTAACGATGTTACATAGTTTCTGTGTACAGGTCCTTTACATCCCTACTTAAAAGTTCATTCCTAGGTATTCAAAAGTTCATTCCTAGGTATTTGATTCTTGTAGTCACTATTTTGAATGGATTTTTTTCTTTAACCAACTCCTCGTTGCTTGTGTATAGAAATGTTACTGATTTTGCACATTAATTTTATATCGCACCACCTTGCTGTCTTTATTAGTGAAAAGTAACTTTGTTGTATATTTCTCAGGATTGTCCAAGTATGATATCATGTCCTCTGTAAATAATGAAAGTTTTACTTCTTCCGTTCCAATTTGGATGTCTTTTATTTCTTTCTCCTGCTTGATTGCTCTAGCTAGAACTTCTAGTACAATGTTGAGTAACAGTGGTGACAGAGGGCATCCTTGTCTTGTTCCTGATCTTAGGGAGAAAGTTTTATTCACTCTCCATTAGGTACAATAATGGCTATCCATTTTTTATATATGCCCTTTATCATATTGAGGAAGTTACCTTTGATTCCTATCTTTTGAAGTATTTTTCTCAGGAAAGGATGTTGAGTTTTGTTGAATACTTTTTCAGCATCAGTGGCAATGATCATGTGATTTTTCCCTTTCAGTTTGTTACTGTGCTGTATTACATTAATTGGTTTTCTTATGTTGAAGCTCCTTGCATTCCTGGTATAAACCCCACTTTCTTCATGGCTTGGATTTAGAAACACTATTGATCTTGTACCCTGATACTTTGCTGAATTCATTTATTTTAGTGCTGGAAGCTATTTTGCAGATTTTTCAGAATTTTCTGTAGATGGGATCATGTCGTTTGCAAGTAGAGAAAGTTTTACTTCTTCCTTTACATTTGGATACCTTTTCTTCTTTCTTTCCTATTTATTTTTCTTCCTTTCATTTTTATTTATTATTATTATTATTATTAGTTAATTATTCTGGCAAGAACTTCTAGTACAATGTTGAATAACAGCAATAATAGTGGGCATCCTGTCTTGTTCCTGATCTTAGAGGGAAAGCTGTCAGTTTTTCACCATTGATTGTGATGCTAGCTCTGGGTTTTTCATATATGCCCTTTATCACATTGAAGAAATTTCTTTCAATTCTTAGTGTTCTAAGTATTTTTATTTTTTCTTCCATGATTTTTTTTTAATTGGGATAAAATCATCCAGAGTGTACAATCGGTGATTCAAACAGTATCGTCATAGAGCTGTGCATTCATCATTGCAATCAGTTCTTGAACATTTTCATTGCTTCAAAAACAATAGAAATAAAAATAAAAATTATAGTAAAGGGGGGCTGCTGGGTTAGTTCAGTGGTAAAATTCTTGCCTTCCATGCTGGAGACCTGGGTTCGATTCCTGGCCCATTCACTTCCCAAAAACAAACAAAATTTCAACAAATGGTGCTGCAATAATGGTATACTAACATGGAAAAAGAATGAAATATGACCTCTGCCATATGGCCTACCAAAATGAATGAATGAATGAATATAAAAAAGAATATCCAATACTCTACAGTTATTCAATCATCTTCAGGAATCAAGGCTATTAGGTTCCAGTTTAACAGTTTCACCTATTTCCCTCTAGCTATCCAATACAACAAAACCTGAAAAGTGCTATGTATATACTATATAAGAATAACCTCCAGAAAGACCTCTAGACTCTATTTGAAATCTCTCAGCCACTGAAACTTTATTTTGTTTCAGTTATCTTCTGCCTTTTGGTCAAGAAGGCTTTCTCACTATCATGATGCAGGGGCCAGGCTCATCCCTGGAAGTTATGTTCCCTGTTGTCAGGGAAATTTACACCCCTGGGAGTCATGTCCTGCAAGGGGAGGAGGGCTGTGAGTTCACTTGCAGAGTTTGCTTAGAGAGAAAGGCCACATCTAAGCAACAAAAGAGGTTCTGTGGGAGTGACTCTTGGGTATAATCATAAGTAGGCTTAACTTCTCCTTTGCAGGAGTAAGTTTCATAAGGGCAAGCCCCAAAATTGAGGGCCTATCCCATCATATTGGCAGTCCTCAGTGCTTGTGAGACTATCAGGTCTTCTTAAGTTTAATAATTCCACCTTTTTCATCAGTCTCTTCAGGGGAGTTTGTGGAATACTTTTTAATATTCTGCCCAGATTATTCTGAGATGTAGTGGAGTATCATACTATCCTGTACAAACCAACAAGAGCTCACTCCCTTTTCATGGTTCCATGCAATTATGGTGTTCAAATAGGCTGACCATTCAGGTTTACTGAAAATATAAATTTTGTACTACATGAACATCCCTTCCTTTGGTCTCACACAGAAGTTGAAGTTTTAAAATATAGTCATATCATCCATTACCCTTTAGTCTGATTTACCTTGGTACTACCCAGATCAGCTTCATTTGTATTTCTAATTGAATTCTATTAGTTTTTCGGTATTTTAAAAAGTTGCTGTAGAGGTAATGCTGACTTTCATAGCTGCAGAACTCTAGCACTGAGTCTCAGGTTTCACACAAATACTGAATGTTCCATGGAACGACCATTGTGCTAAGTGTTATCAAGAAACGGTGCTGTAATTGTTAAATGCTGTTTCTGAATCAAGAGATGATCAATGTGGTTTTTTTCCCTTCATTCTCTTGATCAGTTCTCTAGTTAATTTCCTTATTGTTCAACTACCCTTGCATACCAGGGATAAATCTCTCTTGATCATGGTGTATACTTTTTTTAATGTGCTGTTGGATTCACCTTTGCTAATATTTTCTTGAGGATTTTTGTGTTTGTATTCACAAGAGATTTTTGTCTGTAGTTTTCTTTCTCATAGTATCTTTATTTGGCTTTGGTATGACTGTGATGTTGGCCTCCTCAGAATGAAGCAGAGAGGCCTGATCATTTTTTTGGAAGAGTTTGAGTAAAACTGAAGTTAAGTTTTCTTGGAATGTTTGATAAAATCCTCTTGTGTAGCCATCTGGCCCAGGGCTTTTCTTTGTTGGGATTTTTTTTTGTAAACAAAAATAAAATTATGTAAACTACATTACTCTGGGGCAAATAAATGTTTCTTTAAAGCACATTTTAAGTGCCCTTTTATTCACCTCTTGCAAAATAATTTAATTTTTCAGCAGCAAAACGGAAAGCCTATTTCTCTTTACACATTTCCTTATTTCTTAAAAAAAATTGCCCAGTGCTGCTATAAACTGACTTTAACCATTAGCAAGCCTAACTTTTCTCTTTTGGTGAGATGACTATAATAAGCATGAATAAAAGAGGCAAGGAATTTTAACTCAAAATGTTTCATTTATATACTATTACCTGACAAGAGAAGTCTGATGTGAGATAATTTTCTCCAACTTAACTTTTCATTTAAGATAATCTCAATTTGTCAAATATAGTTAAAAGATCCAGTCCCAGGGATTCGGTTACCTCTTATGATATTAAAAGGTATTTTTTAAAAAGTATTTATTTAAAATATTAAGAATTCTAGTACCTGGTTGAAAAAACAAATCAAGTATAAAGTCTACCCTGAGGCAATGTTGGCCCCCTGCTTGGAGCCCAGCTAACACTATGACCACTGTTGAAGGCTCTGATAGGCTACCTTTCATTAATAAGCCCCATATTCTGAACACCGGCACACTTTAAGTAAACATTAATATTTAGTTCTGAAATCTGATGATTTCACAGTAGAATTTTCTTCTTTTCTAAGTGATCCAGTTTATCAATTCCTCCCATACAAACCTACCTTCCCAGAAAGGTGACAGTTATATTTACTTAAAAACCAGATAAAAACTGCACAGTACATTTTAAGTTCATATTTGAAAAGCAGGTCACACCAAAAGGGGGAAAAGAAATTTAGCAAAATAAGGTATCAGTGGCTAAGAGAATTCAGATAGAGTTGAGAGGCTATTCCAGGGGCTACTTTTATGCAAGGTTTGGTTAGATATTGCTGATTGCCACCATTTGCCAAATCCCAACCAACATCACTGCTGTTAACCCTGAAGCTCTCCCAGGGCTCTCTATCTGAGAGTCTGTGAAAGTTGGACATACTAAGTTTACTTTTCAGAAACCTAAAACCTTCAGTTGGTTCCTAAGCCTTCTAAGTCCTGAAACCCCAGAGGTGCCAGTGTCTCCAAGAACATCAACCAGTTCCATCTCCCTAACCCATATTCTTGATACCCCTTTTCAACATTAAAAAAGTTAGAATGTGCATAACCCAGATACCCCTCAAGATTGGGAATTGGCTCAAAGGAGAAGAAGGAGTTATAACAGAGAAGTTAGGATTTAACAAATGAGTATGACGGCTGAATTAATATATTGATAGTTCTTTTAGTTTCCAGTGTCTTGGAGCACTAGAAGGGAAAACCTGAAATTGTGGGACTGTAACCTATACCAGACTTTGAAATGAGTAGTTCTATAACTACTCATTAAAATGTACTTTGAAATTTACCACTTTTCTGCATGTTGTATTTCATAATAAGAAATGTTAAAAAAAAAAAAAAAGGAAAGAGAAGCAGGTCATAATATTATATTACATCTAAGCTGGACAGAAGACCCTAGTGATCACTAGGAAATCTGCCACAGTCCAGTTTTTCCAACCCAAATAGGTCTAAACTTTGGGGAGATAACACGGCCAGCCCCATAGTGCTGCTGCTTTGAATAGTGTTCTGTCAAAATGAAACTTACAAGTAGCAGGTATTTCCAAGGTTAGAGTTCATTTGTATATCCCATGAATACTGGTAATACTTAAAAACTCCCAGACATCCAAAATGTTGTTGGGCAAATCACCAGTTTGGTAACCTGAACACACAAAAGGTTTCTCATCATTTTTGTGCTTGGAAAGGGAATGATCTCTTGCCTTTTTAATTTTACTCTTGATTTTTTCAACATTATAGTTAGCTGGGAAATATCTTTCTTCATGACCTATGATAATCTTATAACATGTTGCTCTCTTCTTTAGGTAGCTGTAGTATAGAGAAACGATTTCCTGTATAAATATTACATCTGAGCTGTACAAAGTTAAATAAGAACATATCCCTTGAGCGCTTTTTTGCAGGTTGTCCAGTCTGTCAATATTCCAGGTAATTAAAGAACCTACTGTCATCTTCTTGGTGAATATTTTCACATGAGCTGATTTTAGAATGAGTGATATCAATTAAATCTTTATTGCTAAGGTCAACACAAGTCTCAGGCTCAGAGGAGGTCTGAGAACAACTTTCCAAGGTGCTCTATCTACATACTACTCAAAAAGCAGTTCAGCACTCTGAAAAGCAAAGCCACAGGGATAGGGTAGGTGTGCTTCACCAACCAAGGTAAAGAGCAGGAAGTATGAGAAAGAAAATGTACTTCCATCTCTTAGTCATTCTCTGCTAGGTAGCACTGAGCCATGGCCATGTGCTTCGTGACTGAGGCAAGCTCTATATATGAGTTACCACTTTTTTTTCACCCTGGGCTCTCCCTCTTGTCCTGTTGGGAAATTTTGATTACTGATTCAGTTTCTTTAACCAGTAATTGGTAAAATAAGAAATGGAGTTACATACCAAGTAACATAATACAATAATGCTGGCGTTTAAAATTACCCAAATGATTACTTTGACCACAGGTCTTTATTTCTTTATGATGTTTTGAACCACTGTCTAGTGTCCTTTCCTTTCAATCTGAAGAACTCCCTTTAACGTTGCTTGTTGGGCAATTCTAGTGTGAAAGAACTCCCTCAGCTTTTGTTTATCTGAGGATGTCTTAATCTCTCCTTTATTTTGGGAAGAAAGTCTTACCAAATATAAAATTCTTGGTTGGCAGTTTTCTTTCCTTCAGCACCTCAAGTATTTCAATTCACTGTCTTCTTGCCTCTATGATTTCTGATAAGAAATCAGCACTTAATCTAATCAAGACACCCTTGTACATTATATATTGCTTTTCTCTTCCAGCTTTTAGAGCTCTCTCCTTGTCTTTTACATTCTGTTTGTAATCAGTATGTGACAGGCTGTGCTTTTCTTCATATCTATCCTGTTTGGTGTCCTCTGGGCTCTTGATTGTACATATTCATGCCAGTCTGGTTCTTTTGCTTATCACCTGTGTGTTCTTGGGCAAGTAACCTGACCTCTGTACCTTATATGTTTAGGAAAGAAAGGGTGGTAGGGGAAGGGATTTAAAAATCTGTGGGGCTTAAATGAGATAATTTATTTAAGGTGTCTAACTCACATTGTAGAAATACTAGCTTTCTCTTCGTTCCTTGAAGGTAGAAATTATGCCTACGCCTTTTTTTTTTTAATTTTTTTTTTGTATTTCTTACCATAGTAAAGTGTTGCTCATACTCGATGGCTGCTCATACTAAAATAATAATAACCAAGAAGAAAAGAAATATAATTGAAAAAAGTATTAGACTGGAAACCAGGAGACATGGGCTCATGTCTCAGATTGACTTTTTTTTTTTTTTTTTTTAAAGAGAGAGGGAGGAAGGGAAGGAAAGACAGAGAGAAGGAAGGAAGGATGGAAGGAAGGAAGGGAGGAAGAAAGGGAAACATCTTTAAACATTTTCTTGTTTTATTATATTTTGTTTGTTTGTTTGTTTTTTACATGGGCTGGGGCCGGGAATCGAACCGGGGTCCTCCGGCATGGCAGGCAAGCACTCTTGCCCGCTGAGCCACCGCGGCCCGCCCTCAGATTGACTTTTAACTGGTGTGTAAAAAGCCTGATATGTCTTTGGCTGCTAGTCTTCATTTTACTTACATATTTTATGGAAATGTACTAGTATTTAGATACTTAATTTACTGAACAGTTTAAAGTAGTATATGTCATTTACAAGAAACTGCCACAATTACACTATATTGTCTTTTTAGGTTAACTGCTTTTGTTCTGGAATTACAATTATTTCTTTTTCTTACCAGGTTTAATTTTTGTTTAGGCTGCATCAATGGAGCACATACAGGGGGCCTGGAAGACGATCAGCAATGGTTTTGGATTCAAAGATGCGGTATTTGATGGCTCCAGTTGCATCTCTCCTACTATAGTTCAGCAGTTTGGCTATCAGCGCCGGGCGTCAGATGATGGCAAACTCACAGATTCTTCTAAAACAAGCAAAACTATCCGAGTTTACTTGCCAAACAAGCAAAGAACAGTGGTACGTATGTGAGCATTACCTCTTAGAAAATTTAGCTGTTCTCCTGCCTATAGAATACATTATGTACCATGTTGCCCTAATTACAGATTGGCAAAATTTTTTTTGGTATTTAGGGTCTTTATTAATTAGTTTTCCAGTTGCAGATTTTATTGCTTTGTGTTGTTGTATTCTTTCCACATTCCCTTCTTTTTCCTACCTCTTGGCTCTCTTTCTGTTATTTATAATTGCTGGAATGTCTTCCTTTCTGCCACTTTTCCAAACAAATAGTGTGTTCTTCTGGTGGGGGTTTATTTCAGAGACTTTTCTTTGAAAGGATTCCTTTCAATTGATAGCTAATTAGAAAAACAAAAAGCTATCGTTTTCTTCTTAATATTAGAGTAAAATGTTCACTTACATTTTTTAAACAACACAGTCAAGTATGAAGAAGCAAATAAAATTGCACAGAAAAAAAGGATTTTGATATATTTCATAGGCCCAGCAAAGGCCTAGAAGCAGCTTAGAAACCATTGTTCCTCTTCTCCAGGACATTGGCATGAGTTATTTCAACGTAGTTTATTTTATTTTATTTTTAGAATTTTAACTTTTTTTTATTGTATAGTATAACATATATACAAAGCAAAGAAATAAAAAAATAATAGTTTTCAAAGCACTCTTCGACAGGTGGTTATAAGACAGATCCCAGAGTTTGTCGAAGGCTACCATATGATCTTCTCATATTTTTCCTAGTTTTAGCTGCTCCAGAATATAGAGGTGAGAGGGCTTAAATATTTTTTTTTATCATCACAATTGATGTTTTTTCCTTTTTTTATGTGAAAAATAACATATATACAAACTATAAATTTCAAAGCACAACAGCACAATTAGTTGTAGAACATATTTCAGACTTTGACATGGGTTACAATTTCACAATTTTAGATTTTTACTTCTAGCTGCTCTAAAATACAGAAACTAAAAGAGATACCAGTTTAATGATTCAGCATTCATATTCATTTGTTAAATCCTGTCTTCTCTGTATGACTCCACCCGCACTTTTGCTCTTTCCATCCCCCTCTTTAGGGGTGTTTGGGCTATGGCAGTTCTAAATTTTTGATATTGGAAGCATCTGTCACTAATATTGGATAGAGAGATGGAACTATCTCATGTTCTGGAGAGGCTGGGCTAGGTTTTAGGACTTATCTGGAACAGGGACCCATCTGGAGGTTGTAGGTTTCTGGTAAGTTATTCTAGTGCCTGGAACCCTTGTAGAATCTTATATATTGCCCTCGGTGTTCTTTAGGATTGGCTGGAATGGTCCTAGTTGGGGGTTGGCAGGTTATGATAGGTAGCATGGTCTACTTGAAGCTTATATAAGAGCAACCCCAAGAGTAGCTTCTCGACTCTATTTGAACTCTCTCTGCCACTGATATTTTATTAATTACAATTCTTTTCCTCCTTTTGGTCAGGATGGAATTGTTGATGCCACGGTGCCAGGAGTGGATTCATTCCTGGGAGTCCTCTCCCACATCACCAGGGAGACTTTTACCCCTGGATGTCATGTCCTACATGTGGGGAGGGCAGTGATTTCACTTGCAGAGTTGGGCTTAGAGAGACTGAGGCCACATCTGAGCAACAAAAGAGGTTCTCCAGAAATAACTCTTAGGCATGCCTACAGGTAATCTAAGCTTCTCTGTTACCTACATAAGCTTCACAAGAGTAGGCCTTCTGATCGAGAGTATGGCCTATTGATTTGGGTGTCCCTAAGGTTTGACACAGTTTCAGGGGATTCCCTCATGGTAAGGTTTAATACTTCCATATTCTTTCTCCCTTCCCTCGTGGGACTTTGCCAATACTTTTTGATTATCTGCCTAATATAGTCTAGGATGTTTCCAGGCATTACAATAATCTGTACAGGATTAAAGGACTTCTCTCTTATTCAGTGCTTCCTGTGTTTCAGTTGTTCAGATGCGCTATACAAATAGGTTGAATTAGATTATGCACTACAGAACATTTCAGTTCCAGATCAAATAAACCTTTCTTCCATTGGTCTCAAAGAGTATGTGTGGTTCTAAAATATAGACACTGTCTTCCTTACCCCTATGTTCTGAATTACTTTAACCCCAACCTGTTTGGCTTCGTTCTTATCTCTAAATAATCAGGTTATATATAAAACAGCCTCTCAGAATCCAGAAATAATAGTCACCACTCCGGACTTAATGTGTCTGTTCTAAAAGCTTACAATCTAGGCCCCTGCTTTCTTATAAGCATTTTCTAAAGGTGACCATACCATTGTTGTTCTTTTGCTTCTGTCTTATTTTGTCTCACCAAATATTCACATGTTCATTCACATTGTTGCATACCTCACAACTTTGTTCCTTTTTGTAGCAGCACAACCTTCATTCGTAAGTATATACCATCCTTCGCCAATCTGTTTCTCCTTCAGTGCATACTTAAGCCACCTGCATTCATCAGGCATCATGTAGATGGCCCAAAGTCCACAGTCCATCAACATTGTCAATTTTAGATGATTTCATTGTTCCCAAGAGAAAGAAACCCAACAAACACACCCTTGCCAAATAGGAAATCTAAACCTCCTCTTGACTCTTGTACCTTCCACCATTATTTACCTCTTTTGTTGTTGTAGTAGTACTGATGGTTTCCTTTTGCACATAGCTCATTGTAATGCAATAGCAGTTTTTCCCCTGTACCCTGGACATAAACACTCTTTATATAAGAATCATGTCTTTGAAGTAGTTCTTGTGAGAACTAATTCATATTGCTAGTGTTTATCAGTGGGACACATAGATTAATACAACCCCTTTCAATCTCGTTCATCTTCAGTGTGGTAATATTACTTCTGGACCACTAGAGAATCATGTTTGCTCCTATTTATTCCCTTACTTTGGAGTTCAACCTCTTTGCTAACGGTTCATCCATCGCTAGCTTTTATGTATCATTAAGTCCCCTATATTCTATAGTGTAAGCCTCTGATTAAACCTTTATGCTGGTAATAAAAGTGGAATCATGCAGTAACTATCCTTTTGTGTCTGGCTAATTTTGCTCAGCATTATGTCCTCAAGGGTCATTCATCTTGTCTTGTGCTTCAGGACGTCATTTTGTCTTAGTGCTGCATAATATTCCATTGTATGTGTATACCACATTTTGTTGATTCAGTCATCTGTTGATGGGCATTTGGTTTGTTTCCAGCTTCTGGCGATTGATGCTGCTGTGAACATTAGTGTGCAAATGTCTGTTTTGTTGTTGCTTTCAGCTCTTCTGGGTATATACCAAGTAGTGCTTGCTAGGTCATAGGGCAACTTGATATTTACTTTCGTAAGGAACCACCAAACAGTCTTCCATAGTGGTTTGACCATTATACATTCCCACCCGCAGTATATAAGTGTCCCAGTTTCTCCACATCCTCCCCAACATTTATAGTTTCCTGTTTGTTTAATAGCAGCCATTCTTATAGATGTGAGGTGGTATCTCATTGTAGTCTTGATCTGCATTTCCCTTATAGCCAATGAAAATGAACATCTCTTCATGTGCCTTTGAACCATCTGTATTTGCTCTATGGAAAAAATGCCTATTCATATCTTTGGCCCATTTTATAATTGGGTTGTGTTCTAGTTTGCTAGCTGCATGAATGCAACACACCAGAAATGGAATGGCTTTTAAAAGGGGAATTTAATAAGTTGCTAGTTTACAGTTCTAAGGCTGAAAAATTGTCCCAGTTAAAACGAGTCTATAGAAATGTCCGATCTAAGGCATCAAGGAAAAAAACCTTCATTCAAGAAGGCCGATGAAGTTCAGGGTTTCTCTCTCAAGTGGAAGGGCTCATGGCAAGCGCAGTTATAGCTTGTCTCATCTGGAAGGGCACATGGTGAACATGGAGTCATCTGCTAGCTTCTTCTCCTGGCTTCCTGTTTCATGAAGCTCCCTGGGAAACATTTTCCTTCTTCATCTCCAAAGGTCTTTGGCTGGTGGACTCTGCTTCTTGTGGCTATGTAGTTCTGCACTGCTCTCTCTGAATCTCTCATTCTCCAAAAATGTTTCCTCTTTTGTAGGACTTCAGAAACTAATCAAGACCCACCCAAATGGGTAGAGACAATGCCTCCCTAATCCAGTTTAACAACCTCTATTGATTGGGTTGCATCTCCAGGGATCTAATTACATCCAGTATTGAATAGGGATTATTCTGCCTTTACAAAATGGGATTTTGATTAAAATGTGGCTTTTCAAGAGCACATAATCCTTTCAAACCAGCATAGGTTGTTTGTTCTTTTGTAAAGTGTATAATTTCTTTGTATATGCAGGAAATTAAACCTTTGTCTGATACGTGATTTTCAAATATTTCCTCCCATTGAGTTGGCTGCCTCTTCACCTTGTTGACAAAGTCTTTTGAGGTACAGAAGCATTTGATTTTGAGGAGTTCCCATTTATCTATCTGTTGTTGCTTGTGCTTTGCGTGTAAAGTTTAGGAAGCTACCTCCTGTTAGTAGGTCTTGAAGATGTTTCCCTACATTGTCTTCTAGAAGCTTTATGGTGCTAGTTCTTATATTTAGGTATTTGATCCACTTAGAGTTAATTTTTACGTAGGGTGTAAGATAGGGATCCTCTTTCATTCTCTTGGCTATTGATATCCAGTTCTTCCATGTCCAGTTATTGAAAAGACTATTTTGACCCAGTTCAGAGAATTTGGGGGCCTTGTCAAATATCAGTTGACTGTAGATTTGGTGATCTATTTCTGCACTCTCGATTCGATTCCATTGGCCAGTACTTCTGTCATTGTGCCAGTACCATGCTGTTTTGACCACTGTGGCTTTATAATAGGTGTTAAAGTCAGGGAGTGTTAATCTTCCCACTCTGTTCTTCTTTTTTAGGATGCTTTTAGCTGTTCGGGGTCTCTTTCCCTTCTATATGAAATTGCTAATTAGCTTTTCCAAATCTTCAAAGTAGGATGTTAGAATTTTGATTGGTATTGTGTTGAATCTGTAGATCAGTTTGGGGAGAATTGACATCTTAACTATATTTAGCCTTCCTATCCATGAGCAGGGAATGTCTTTCCACCTGTATAGATTTCCTTTGATTTCTTTTAGCAGTGTTATGTAGTTTTCTGTGTACAAGTCCTTTATGCTCCTAGTTAAGTTCATTCCTAAGTATTTAATTATTTTAGTTGCTATTTTGAATGGATTTTTTCCTTACCTGACTCCTTAGCCAGCTCATTGCTTGTGTATAGAAATGTTACTGATTTTTGCACATTAATTTTATATCCCGCCACCTTGCTGAATTTGTTTATTAGCTCAAGTAACTTTGCTGTAGATTTCTCAGGATCTTCCAAGTATAGTATCATATCATTTGCAAATAATGATAGTTTTACTTCTTACTCTCCAATTTGGATGGCTTTTATTTCTTTTTCCTTCCTGATTGCTGTAGGACAATGTTGAATAATAGTGGTGACAGTGGGCATCCTTGTCTTGTACCTGATCTCAGGGGGAAAGCTTTCAGTCTCTCTCCATTGAATACGATGCTGGCTATTTGTTTTTCATATATTCTCTTTATCATATTGAGGTGTAGTAGTTACCTTTGATTCCTGTCTTTGGAGCGTTTTTATCAGAAAAGGATGCTGAATTTTGTTGAATCCGTTCTCAGTATCAATCGAGATGATCATATGATGTGTTAATGTACTGTATTACATTAATTGATTTTCTTGTGTTGAGTCATCCTTGCATTCCTGGTATAAACCACACTTGGTCATGGTGTATAATTCTTTTAATGTGCCGTTGGATTTGATTTGCTAATATTTTATTGAGAATTTTTGCATCTATGTTCATTAGGGAGATTGGCTGTAGTTTTCCTTTCTTATAGCATCTTTACCCGGTTTTATATTAAAATGATATTAGCTTCATAAAATAAGTTAGGTCAGGTTCCTCTTTCCTCAATGTTTTCGAAAAGTTTGAGCACGATTGGTGTTAGTTCTTTCTGGAATGTTTGATAAAATTCCCTGTGAAGCCATCCAGCCCTGGGCTTTTCTTTGTAGGAAGATTTTTGATGAATGACTGAATGTGATACTTGTGATTAGTTTGTGGAGATCTTCTATTTCTTCCTGAGTCAGTGTGGCTTGTTTGTGTCTCTCCAGGAATTTGTCTGTTTCATCTGAGTTGTCTAGTTTGTTGGCATATAGCTGTTCATAGTATCCTCTTATGATTTATTTACTCAGGATCTGTGGTAATGCACCCCTTCTCATTTCTGATTGTGTTTATTTGCATCCTCTCTCTTTTTTCCTTTGTCAGTCTTGCTAGAGGACCACCAGTTTTATTGATTTTCTCAAAGAACCAATTTTTGGTTTTATTGATTCTTCCTATTCTTTTTTCTCCCATTCACTTATTTCTGCTTTAATCTTTTGTTATTTCTCTTCTTCTATTTGATTTGGGGTTAGTTTGCTGTTCTTTCTCAAGTTCTTCTAGGTTTGCTGTTAAGTCCTTGATTTTTGCTTTCTTGTTTTTTAATATAGGCATTTAGAGCAATAAATTTCCCCCTCAGCACAGCCTTTGCTGCATCTCATAAGTTCTGATAAATTGTATTCTCATTTTCATTCATCTCCACATAGATGCTGATTACTCTAGCAATTTCTTCTTTGACCCACTGTTGTTTAATAATGTGTTATTTAATCTCCATATATTTGTGAATGTTCTCATTCTTTGTTGGTTATTGAGATCCAGCTTCATCCCGTTGTGATCAGAGAAAGTGCTTTAAATAATTTCAATGTTTTTAAATTTATAAAGTCCTGTTTTGTTCCCCAGCATATGATCTATCCTGGAGAATGTTTCATGAGCACTAGAGAAGAATGTATGACCTTTTGCTTTGTAGTGCAATGACTAAGTATGTTTTTTGGTCTAATTCATTTATCAAGTTATTTAACTTCTCTATTTCCTCGTTGATCTTCTGTCTGGTTGTTCTATCTATAGAGGAGAGTGGTGTATTGAAGTCTCCTATTGTTATTGTTGAAATATCTATCACTCCCTTCAGTTTTGCCAATGTCTGTCTCATGTACTTTGGAGCTCCTTGATTGGGAGCATAAACATTTATGATTGTTATGTCTTCTTGGCAAACTGACCCTTTAATTGGTATATAGTATCCTTCTCTGTCTGTTATGATGTCTTTACATTTACATCTGTAAATGTAAAATTGTCCGATAGTAGTATAGTTACTTCTACTTTCTTTTGGTTACAACTTGTGTGGAAAATCTTTTTTCATCTGTTTACTTCCAATATGTTTGTATCCTTGTGTCCAAGATGAATCTTTTGTAAGCAGCATATAGCTGAATTATGTTTCTTAATCCATTCTGTCAATCTGTATCCTAATTGATAAATTTTATCTATTAACATTGAAAGTTATAATAGAAAATACATTTCTTGATTCCACCATTTATCTTTATTTGTCACCTCTATATATTCTTTTCCCTCTATTTCTTTGTTTTCTTTAAATTACCCTTAGTGGTACTCTTCAATTCTGTGCCCTCTTTCAGACCACTCTCTCCTGTCTTTTTTTTCCCCCTGACAGAACTCCTTTTAGTATTCTTGTAGGGCCGTTCTCTTGTTGACAGATACTTTCAGGACTTCTTTGTCTGTGAAAACTTTAATCCCTCTCTGAATTTTGAAGGACAATTGGCTGGGTACAGAATTCTTGGCTAGAAGTGTTTCTCTTTAGGATCTTGAATATATAATACCACTGTCTTCTCGCCTCCAGGGTGGTAGTTGAGTCGTCTGAACTCAGACTTACTTAATTTCCGTTATATGTAGTAGTTCAGTTTTCTCTTGCCCCTTTCAGGGTTTTCTGCTTCTCTTCAGCATTTGACAGACTGAGGACTTTGTGCCTTGGGGAAGGCCTGTTTGGATTTATTCTGTTTAGAGTTTGTTGGGCTTCTTTGACTTGCATATTTATGTCCTTTATAAGGGTTGGGAAGTTTTTCCCCGTTATATCCTCAACTACTCTTCCTAGCTCTTTACTCCTCTCTTCTCCTTCTGAGACACGAGTGATTCTTATGTTTGTGCGCTTTGTTTTGTCTGTCATTTCCCTGAGTTCCCATTCAGTTTTTTCCATCCTTTTTGCTATTTGCTGTTTTGAGTCTCCAAAGTCAATTATCGTGTCTCTGTATCACTTGTTCTTTCTTCTGTCTCTTCAAATCTGGTGTTGTGTGCCTCTAGTATGTTTTTTATTTGGTCAGCAGAGTCTTTAATCTCTGCGATATCAGCTGTTTTTCTACTTATTCTTTCAAATTCCTCTTTATGCTTTTCTACTGTCTTCTTGATCTCCTTTATGTCATTTGCTATCTCACTTATTTTATTAAGTAGTATTGTATGAACATCTTTGATTAGTTGTTCCAATGTCTGTTTCTCCTCTGGTGTTTTAATTTGGTCATTTGGCAGGGCTTTATCTGTCTGCATTGTGATATGCTTAGTGATCTTCTGCTGTCTTTGTCACATGTCAATATCTTGATTGATTAATTTTGGGAGTTGATTTCTTTCAGTAGTCTAAGGCCTTGTGTTTGCAGGATGGTTGTATAGCAGGGAGCAGGGCACCAGGCGGGGTGATTTGCAGTGATTTGTTTCAGGGCAGGTATAGGTGCATGTTGGGGATGCTACTCTGGTGCAGTGAACATTGGCGCCCAGCAACCAGGGAGGATGTAACAGTGCGGGTGCACCAGTCTGGGGGGCGTAACCCTGGTGTGTGCTGGTCTAAGGCTTGGGGCCCTTTGTGTGCATCCATAGAGCTGTAGCAGCAGGTCAGCATTATGGCTTCATGGATTGCGGGCAGATGTGACCTGGCTGTGCAGGTCAGCACTTTCTCTGAGCTGGGAACAGTGGCTGAAGGCTGTGCGCATGTGCGGTTCTAGGACTGTTGTAAAGTGCGGTTCCCAGAGCTGAATGACGTGATTGCGGGCTGTGCGCATGCATGGGCCTGGGAATGTCGTAAACGTATCTGCAAAGATTAGGTGGGGCAGAGTGAGGCTGTGCAATACAATGAGTGTGGGGGCAGGGGTAGCCTAGGTATGGAGGTTAGTGCCCACAACCTCTGTGTGCTGGCAACAGCCTGCAGGAAACAGGGAGGGGGAAGTAGCGCTCGGGTGGGGTGCAGGAGAGGTGGGTTGGGCTGCACTTGGGGTGGGGGTGTAGAGCAGGTACACTCACTGGGGGCTAGTGGGGTGGGGGCGCTTGGAGCACAGGGAATGGGAATGGGTGCCGGATTTGGGTGTGTGGGGTGAGTTGCAGGTCATGTGGTTGTGCTGGTGAGGGTAGCATGCCCAAGGAATGTGGCCTGGCTTACTTAAGTTTTAGTCTTGGTCTCCTGTCCGCGTACTCCTGCGGGCTCTGTGCCTTTGTGCCAGGCTCCAGCTTTCTGCTGTTCCTTGGCCTCTGCAACCAGGGCTACTCTGTGTGGTGCAGAAGGCTCTCCCAGGTCAGCCACACTTCCAAATCGCCACCTCAGTCACCCTCCTGTCCCTTCTTTAACTGTTCTGTGAAGCAGGGCTAATCTTGAGCTGCTCTATCTGGCCATCTTCCTGGAAGTTGAACATACTTTATTTTTGTAGAACCAGTGACTGGTTCATGTTGTTATTGTGACAGGATACTGCCACTGAATTTTCTAACTCAAAACCCCAGTTTTTCTAAGAACTTACTGCTCAGAAAAGTTTTCTGCTATCCTTGGGAGAGGGGAGAAACTGGCTGAAACAAAAAAGTGAAATTATACTGATTTTGCTTGCTCAAATATTTGAGAAAACCTTTGTTCAAAACTTCCATACCCCTCCCCACCACCATTCTTTGTGTAAAATCATTACATTGTATTTATCCTGTATACTCCAGGTGAAGTATGTTCTAGGTTGGGAAGTCCAGTCCTAGAGTTTTCTCAGTTGGCTTCTAGTAGTTCTAGTCTCCTTAGTTTGCTAATAAATTTCTTTATACTTCTTTTGTTAACTTAGGGAGTCTCCAGTTATAGTGCATTTTGAACTGAAGGCAAAATTCAGAAGGCCAATTATAGTTTGAGTATGCTTCTTTTTGTTCCCCTTTCTAAAAATTGAAGTTTTATGGCTGGCAAAAAGAGTAATAATCCCCCATATTTGCATAATGGTGTGTGTAGTTTGTAATTTTTACTCACTGCTTCTTTTTAATGTGGAAACATGAATGTGCTGGACGCTGAAGACATTCTGGTACTGGTCTGGGTATCTTGCTGTTATGACAACTGTGACTGAGGTTGGGGAAGGGTTCTTTTTCTCCCTATAGAAAAAGGTTTCTTCCTCATCCCCATCTACTGCCAGTTTGCCTGGAAGGTTGGGAAACAAGGTTTGGATATTGATTAAGCATGGATTTTTATGACAAGCTGACCCAAATTTAATTCGTGCATTGCCTCTAATTAGCTGTATCATCTAGAAATGAGACCTGTATTTAGTATGAATATTTCTGATGAATTTTTGCTACACTTGTGTAGTCCCTCACAGCTTTCATTTGCTCACACCTGGTGACTGAAAACCAGTGATTTGGAAGCTTAATTTCCCTTAGAGTTTATGAGAAAGTTCTAGCAGAGAAGGTTCATTTCTTTAGCCAAAGATGGCCCATCTATTCATGGAAGAATTACTTTTTTTCACCAGGCACCTAGCTTTAGGAGAGTAATGATCTGGTTTATTATTGTAATTATTGGATGAGTGATTGGATCAGAGCTCAGTGCTGCTATTAATGGAAACACCTGACAAGTGGGCTTAATTCAAGATCAACTGATTCAGAATTCTCCTTGGGTGTGTGGAGGTGGGAGGCTAGAAATCTAGATTTTCACAAGTTCCTCAGATGATTTTGATGCCAGCCATATTTGAGTACCCACTTTATTGGAGGATATTTAAAGAACTGTCCAGTTCTTGGAGTCTTGACTTTTAATGAAGATTGATGATAACACAGATGTCTTTTTACAGCTTTCAAAATGCCTACTACATAGTATTTGGTACAGGTCATGGTACTGTTAGTGGATGTTTATTACTCTTCATTTTCCATATTCTCAGTGTTACATCTTTGTAGTTCAGATTAGTCTATCTCACTTAGTGGTTTTGGTTTTTTTTTTTTTTTTATTAATTAACGGAAAAAAAAAAATTAACCCAACATTTAGAAAACATACCATTCTACATATGCAATCAGTAATTCTTATCATCACATAGATGCATGATCATCGTTTCTTAGTACATTTGCATCGGTTTAGAAGAACTAGCAACACAACAGAAAAAGATATAGAATGTTAATATAGAGAAAAGAAATAAAAGTAATAATAATAGTAAAAAACAAAAAAAACCTATAGCTCAGATGCAGCTTCATTCAGTGTTTTAACATGATTACTTTACACTTAGGTATTATTGTGCTGTCCATTTTTGAGTTTTTGTATCTAGTCCTGTTGCACAGTCTGTATCCCTTCAGCTCCAATTACCCATTATCTTACCCTGTTTCTAACTCCTGCTGGACTCTGTTACCAATGACATATTCCAAGTTTATTCTCTAATGTCGGTTCACATCAGTGGGACCATACAGTATTTGTCCTTTAGTTTTTGGCTGGACTCACTCAGCATAATGTTCTCTAGGTCCATCCATGTTATTACATGCTTCATAAGTTTATCCTGTCTTAAAGCTGCATAATATTCCATCGTATGTATATACCACAGTTTGTTTAGCCACTCGTCTGTTGATGGACATTTTGGCTGTTTCCATCTCTTTGCAATTGTAAATAACGCTGCTATAAACATTGGTGTGCAAATGTCCGTTTGTGTCTTTGCCCTTAAGTCCTTTGAGTAGATACCTAGCAATGGTATTGCTGGGTCGTATGGCAATTCTATATTCAGCTTTTTGAGGAACCGCCAAACTGCCTTCCACAGTGGTTGCACCATTTGACATTCCCACCAACGGTGGATAAGTGTGCCTCTTTCTCTGCATCCTCTCCAGCACTTGTCATTTTCTGTTTTGTTGATAATGGCCATTCTGGTGGATGTGAGATGATATCTCATTGTGGTTTTGATTTGCATTTCTCTGATGGCCAGGGACATTGAGCATCTCTTCATGTGCCTTTTGGCCATTTGTATTTCCTCTTCTGAGAAGTGTCTGTTCAAGTCTTTTTCCCATTTTGTAATTGGGTTGGCTGTCTTTTTGTTGTTGAGTTGAACAATCTCTTTATAAATTCTGGATACTAGACCTTTATCTGATATGTCATTTCCAAATATTGTCTCCCATTGTGTAGGCTGTCTTTCTACTTTCTTGATGAAGTTCTTTGATGTACAAAAGTGTTTAATTTTGAGGAGCTCCCATTTATTTATTTCCTTCTTCAGTGCTCTTGCTTTAGGTTTAAGGTCCATAAAACCGCCTCCAATTGTAAGTTTCATAAGATATCTCCCTACATTTTCCTCTAACTGTTTTATGGTCTTAGACCTAATGTTTAGATCTTTGATCCATATTGAGTTAACTTTTGTATAGGGTGTGAGATATGGGTCTTCTTTCATTCTTTTGCATATGGATATCCAGTTCTCTAGGCACCATTTATTGAAGAGACTGTTCTGTCCCAGGTGAGTTGGCTTGACTGCCTTATCAAAGATCAAATGTCCATAGATGAGTGGGTCTATATCTGAGCACTCTATTCGATTCCATTGGTCGATATATCTATCTTTATGCCAATACCATGCTGTTTTGACCACTGTGGCTTCATAATATGCCTTAAAGTCAGGCAGCGCGAGACCTCCAGCTTTGTTTTTTTTCCTCAGGATGTTTTTAGCAATTTGGGGCACCCTGTCCTTCCAGATAAATTTGCTTATTGGTTTTTCTATTTCTGAAAAATAAGTTGTTGGGATTTTGATTGGTATTGCATTGAATCTGTAAATCAATTTAGGTAGGATTGACATCTTAACTATATTTAGTCTTCCAATCCATGAACACGGTATGCCCTTCCATCTATTTAGGTCTTCTGTGATTTCTTTTAACAATTTTTTGTAGTTTTCTTTATATAGGTTTTTTGTCTCTTTAGTTAAATTTATTCCTAGGTATTTTATTCTTTTAATTGCAATTGTAAATGGGATTCGTTTCTTGATTTCCCCCTCAGCTTGTTCATTACTAGTGTATAGAAATGCTACAGATTTTTGAATGTTGATTTTGTAACCTGCTACTTTGCTGTACTCATTTATTAGCTCTAGTAGTTTTGTTGTGGATTTTTCCGGGTTTTCGACGTATAGTGTCATATCGTCTGCAAGCAGTGATAGTTTTACTTCTTCCTTTCCAATTTTGATGCCTTGTATTTCTTTTTCTTGTCTAATTGCTCTGGCTAGAACCTCCAACACGATGTTGAATAATGGTGGTGATAGTGGACATCCTTGTCTTGTTCCTGATCTTAGGGGGAAAGTTTTCAATTTTTCCCCATTGAGGATGATATTAGCTGTGGGTTTTTCATATATTCCCTCTATCATTTTAAGGAAGTTCCCTTGTATTCCTATCTTTTGAAGTGTTTTCAACAGGAAAGGATGTTGAATCTTGTCAAATGCCTTCTCTGCATCAATTGAGATGATCATGTGATTTTTCTGCTTTGATTTGTTGATATGGTGTATTACATTAATTGATTTTCTTATGTTGAACCATCCTTGCATACCTGGGATGAATCCTACTTGGTCATGATGTATAATTCTTTTAATGTGTTGTTGGATACGATTGCTAGAATTTTATTGAGAATTTTTGCATCTATATTCATTAGAGAGATTGGCCTGTAGTTTTCTTTATTTGTAATATCTTTGCCTGGTTTTGGTATGAGGGTGATGTTGGCTTCATAGAATGAATTAGGTAGTTTTCCCTCCACTTCGATTTTTTTGAAGAGTTTGAGGAGAGTTGGTACTAATTCTTTCTGGAATGTTTGGTAGAATTCACATGTGAAGCCGTCTGGTCCTGGACTTTTCTTTTTAGGAAGCTTTTGAATGACTAATTCAATTTCTTTACTTGTGATTGGTTTGTTGAGGTCATCTATTTCTTCTTGAGTCAAAGTTGGTTGTTCATGTCTTTCCAGGAACCTGTCCATTTCATCTAAATTGTTGTATTTATTAGCGTAAAGTTGTTCATAGTATCCTGTTATTACCTCCTTTATTTCTGTGAGGTCAGTAGTTATGTCTCCTCTTCCATTTCTGATCTTATTTATTTGCATCCTCTCTCTTCTTCTTTTTGTCAATCTTGCCAAGGGCCCATCAATCTTATTGATTTTCTCATAGAACCAACTTCTGGTTTTATTGATTTTCTCTATTGTTTTCAATTTCATTTATTTCTGCTCTAATCTTTGTTATTTCTTTCCTTTTGCTTGCTTTGGGATTAGTTTGCTGTTCTTTCTCCAGTTCTTCCAAGTGGACAGTTAATTCCTGAAGTTTTGCCTTTTCTTCTTTTCTGATACAGGCATTTAGGGCAATCAATTTCCCTCTTAGCACTGCCTTTGCTGCGTCCCATAAGTTTTGATATGTTGTGTTTTCATTTTCATTCGCCTTGAGGTATTTACTAATTTCTCTTGCAATTTCTTCTTTGACCCACTTGTTGTTTCAGAGTGTGTTGTTGAGCCTCCACGTATGTGAATTTTCTGGCACTCCGCCTATTATTGATTTCCAACTTCATTCCTTTATGATCCGAGAAAGTGTTGTGTATGATTTCAATCTTTTTAAATTTGTTAAGACTTGCTTTGTGACCCAGCATATGGTCTATCTTTGAGAATGATCCACGAGCACTTGAGAAAAAGGTGTATCCTGCTGTTGTGGGATGTAATGTCCTATAAATGTCTGTTAAGTCTAGCTCCTTTATAGTAATATTCAGATTCTCTATTTCTTTATTGATCCTCTGTCTAGATGTTCTGTCCATTGATGAGAGTGGTGAATTGAAGTCTCCAACTATTATGGTATATGTGTCTATTTCCTTTTTCAGTGTTTGCAGTGTATTCCTCACGTATTTTGGGGCATTCTGGTTTGGTGCGTAAATATTTATGATTGTTATGTCTTCTTGTTTAATTGTTCCTTTTATTAGTATATAGTGTCCTTCTTTGTCTCTTTTCACTGTTTTACATTTGAAGTCTAATTTGTTGGATATTAGTATAGCCACTGCTGCTCTTTTCTGGTTGTTATTTGCATGAAATATCTTTTCCCAACCTTTCACTTTCAACCTATGTTTATCTTTGGGTCTAAGGTGTGTTTCTTGTAGACAGCATATAGAAGGATCCTGTTTTTTAATCCATTCTGCCAGTCTATGTCTTTTGATTGGGGAATTCAGACCATTAACATTTAGTGTTATTACTGTTTGGATAATATTTTCCTCTACTATTTTGCCTTTTGTATTATATATATCATATCTGACTTTCCTTCTTTCTACACTCTTCTCCATACCTCTCTCTTCTGTCTTTTTGTGTCTGACTCTAGTGCTCCCTTTAGTATTTCTTGCAGAGCTAGTCTCTTGGTCACAAATTCTCTCAGTGACTTTTTGTCTGAGAATGTTTTAATTTCTCCCTCATTTTTGAAGGACAATTTTGCTGGATATAGGAGTCTTTGTTGGCAGTTTTTCTGTTTTAGTAATTTAAATATATCATCCCACTGTCTTCTAGCTTCCATGGTTTCTGCTGAGAAATCTACACATAGTCTTATTAGGTTTCCCTTGTATGTGATGGATTGCTTCTCTCTCGCTGCTTTCAAGATCCTCTCTTTCTCTTTGACCTCTGACATTCTAACTAGTAAGTGTCTTGGAGAACCCCTATTTGGGTCTAATCTCTTTGGGGTGCGCTGCACTTCTTGGATCTGTAATTTTAGGTCTTTCATAAGAGTTGGGAAATTTTCAGTGAAAATTTCTTCCATTAGTTTTTCTCCTCCTTTTCCCTTCTCTTCTCCTTCTGGGACACCCACAACACGTATATTTGTGCGGTTCATATTGTCCTTGAGTTCCCTGATACCCTGTTCAAATTTTTCCATTCTTTTCCCTATAGTTTCTGTTTCTTTTTGGACTTCAGATGTTCCATCCTCCAAATCACTAATTCTATCTTCTGTCTCTTTAAACCTATCATTGTAGGTATCCATTGTTTTTTCCATCTTTTCTACTTTATCCTTCACTTCCATAAGCTCTGTGAATTGTTTTTTTCAGTTTTTCTATTTCTTCTTTTTGTTCAGCCCATGTCTTCTTCGTGTCCTCCCTCAATTTATCGATTTGGTTTTTGAAGAGGTTTTCCATTTCTGTTCGTATATTCAGCATTAGTTGTCTCAGCTCCTGTATCTCATTTGAACTATTGGTTTGTTCCTTTGAGTGGGCGATATTTTCAATTTTCTGAGCGCGATCCATTATCTTCTGCTGGCATCTGGGCATTTAGTCAGATTTCCCTGGGTGTTGGACCCAGCAGGTTGAAAGATTTTTCTGTGAGATAGCTGGCTTCTGTTTTTCTTATCCTGCCCAGTAGGTGGCACTTGTGGCACACGTTTGTCTGCGGATCCCACCAGTAAAAGGTGCTGTGGGTCCTTTAACTTTGGAAAACTCTCGCCGTGGGGGAGGTTCGCCAGTTGAAGCGGCTTGGAAGAGTGCCAGCCGGCCTGGGGGTCTGAACGCAGGGAGGGTCACCTGCCGCCGCAGCCTAGTAGAGCGCCCGTCCGAATTTCCTAGTCGGCCCGGGGCGCCAAGCGTGGCGGGAGGGCACCAGGTGCCGCAGCCTGGGAGAGTGCACCGTTCCCAGCCGGACCGGGGAGTCACGTGTTTGGAAGGGACCCCCCCGGTCACTGTTCTCCGCGGTCTGGGGATTTCCGATCTAATTCTCTCAGTTCGTCCTGGGGGCCTTGCGTGGTGGGGGCGCCAGCCGCCGCGGCTTGAGGGGACCGCCTGTCCAATTCTGCCAGCTGGCCCGGGAAGGAGGAAGGGAGGGACTCCGGCCACTTGCTGCCCCACCCGGGAAAGCCCGCGCCCCTCAGCGATCTCACCGGAGCTGATTCTCCCAGACAGTCAGCTAATCCAGGATGGGGTACGCTGTCTTTTTGATCTCTGTCGTGGCTCTGGGAGCTGTTCTGTATCGTTTCTATTCCCCTAGTAGCTGTTCTGGAGGAGGAAAGGTGAGGGTGGCAAGGCTGTCGAGGACAGTGGTGGAGGACCCGGTGAAGGCGGAAGAGGGCATGGTGGTGGTTGGAGAGCCGCTGGAGTAGGAGGAGCTAGTCGTTTTGTTTTTGAAGAGCAGGAAGTTAGTGGGATCTTTCTAAGAGAATCAACTGCGAGATTAGATTTTAGAATAATGAAAGCTATGTACCCATTACCCAGTTTCAACAATTAGATGATCATGGGAATATTATTTGATCTACATTTCCACCCATTCCTTTTCAGTTATTTTGACAGAAATCCCAGACATTATTTCATGTACAAGAAACTTTTAAAGAATATTAATTATGTTTATTTAAAAAATAGGTAATGTATTCATATAGGTCAAGAGTATCACTCCTTCCCCTAGCTTCTGGTTCGTTTTTTTGGAGGCTCTCTGTGATGAAGAAATTTTATCTGTTTGAAGAATCAGTTGGACCCCTGCTACCCTGTTGTTTGAAATATCTTTATTCAGCATGAGAGGGCAAACCAACAGTAACCAAAGGTGGTTTTCAGAATCTCCAAAGGAGCTTTCATAGTTTGGAAGAACCCTTTCGCTTCTTCTAGGTAGTTGATCCTCCAAGGGAATTTCCTTTTCCTCTCTCAGTACTTCTTGAATTTATCTGTTCTATGAGTTCATATTTTTGTATATTATATATTTTTAATGTGGACTTCACCTTTATCCTTCAAAGACTGATAGCTGGTCAGAAAAGTACACGTCACTTGCTTGTAATAGCAAAATACAGCCTTTAGAAAAACTTCTTGAATTTGCCCTACACTGATGTTCTTCCAATTCTTAAACACACTTTCACTCCCTTTCTTCCTGGATTGTTTAGTTATCTCTGAATGCAAATACTCTGCCCTATTTTCGAATCTAGTAAATGGGCAGGCCCACAAATCTCTGTCCTGTGTCTTAAGACTTTTTTCTCTGTCCTAAACCAGCCAAAGAAAGAGTGATCTAGGAAGGCAGTGAGAGAGTGGGATAAAGAAAACTTTGGACCCATTAGAGCCCCACTTTACCCTCTCCTCTACCCCCCATTATACATCCCTCCAGAAGGGCCTGGGATGTGGTCACTGTCAGCCAGGAGCTGGAGCTCCACTGTATTAGCAGCTTACAAGCCCTCCAAATCTACATTCTGTTCCCCTTGTTGACTATATTAACTCTGGTTGCTTTACTTTTCATTTACTTTATTGGCCTTTAAAACAAAATGCATAGAGTTTTTATCAACGCTCTTAAGATTTTAGTTGAAATTTTTGTACAGCTGCCATTAATAGCATCCTGGGCATTCACACTTTCCATTAGGCGTCTGAGCTTTTGAGCGTTGGGTACAAAGGGGTATGGAAGGGAATATATACTGCCAAGGCTATCCTGTAAGGCATGCACTGTCATTTAAAGCTGTGTTTCCTCCACCTCTTCATGTCTTTACTAGTATGAATAACATGTGAAATGGAGATTTTGTTAGGAAGAAATATGATTTCATTGAAAATAGGTTGAAAAACAAATTTTTGGTCAGAAAAGCTCATGTTTGTTTATATATATCAGATTGGCTCATCTATTTTTGGTGGAAGTTTATGTTTGTGTCTACATGCAGTCAAGCAAATTAGAGATTTATAAAGGGAAAGTTTGTAGTTTGCTCTCTCCCAATTTCTGCCTCCTGATATTTTACAGCTTGATATATGTCTATCTGCATTCAAACAACATATGTAAACATCATATATAGGTCCCCCCCTTTGATTAATAATCATGCCCTTTGTATTTTATTATGGACACCCCCTTCAAGCCATTGCAAGTAACATAATATAGTAGCTGCATACTGTGATATAATATAGATGTTCTGTACTTTATTCAGGTTGCTGAACATTCAGATTTTTTCCTGTGTGTGTGTTTACCATTAAAAGCAATGCTGTCATAAATATTCTTCTACACCCACCTTTAGAGATTGTTGCATTTATTTTTGTGGTATACCTTTCTGAAGGGAGTTGCAGCCTGCATTTGGTCCTAAAGAAGATGGTCTTTTTTTTTGCAGGTCAATGTGCGAAAAGGAATGAGTTTGCATGACTGCCTTATGAAAGCGCTCAAGGTGAGGGGCCTACAACCTGAGTGCTGTGCAGTGTTTAGACTCCTCCAGGAGCACAAAGGGTAAGAACTCAAGCCAGTTAGTTTCTCCTCCATACTAGTCAGGTCCTCTTAGCTTCAAATAATTACTATGCTTCCATTTCTTAAAAACTGTAGCTTCCTGTAGAATACTGTGTGTTGGTATTCTCTTGTTTATAAAGAGACAAAAAAAAAAATAAGATACTGAGAACTTAAAATTATTGTATGGACATACTCCATCAAAATTATTGTATGGACATACTCCATCCACCAGCACCATGTTTGGTGTTGATAGTGGATGAAACGATATATATATTTTTTCTTTGTGGCTTTCTTTTTGATTGACAAATCTTCACACACATAAATTCCATACATGATGTACAGTCAGTGGTCCACAGTATCATCACATTGTTGTGAATGCATCACGATGATCATTTTTAGAACATTTGCATCACTCAGAAAAAGAAATAAAAAGAAAAAACTTATGCTTACCATGCCTCTTAGCCCTCCCTCTCATTGACCACTAGTATTTCCCAGATGTTATATTTCTTGAAAGCAAAGATTTTCCTTAGTTTTGCTGTACCACATCACACAAAGTAGGTACTCAGAAAGTGTTTGCATTATTATTTATAGTTTAAAGAATGTTATCCTCAGGAGATGACTGTCTTGTCATTTACTTATTCATTTTTATTTAGCATAATGTTGACTGAATCTCTGCAGTTTTACAGAACCAGCTGAAAGATACACGAAATTTTCTACTTAAGGAAAGATCCATAGTTCTCCTGTTTCTTATGGTAGCAGGAAGATAAAGGCATCCCCTCAAAGGCTAGAAGTAATACCCCAAAGCAGCAAAACTGTCCAAAATTATCCTTTATCCATTATTACCCCCCCAAATCTGGGGAAACCTTTTAGTAGATTGCTGAACTTTGCTCCCTTCTTGGAAAGTGGCACTCCTGTTTTGGTCTTCAGTGTACATCTTTCATGTTTCAAGGGATTCCCCAGTTTGAGAGGATAACCCAGGGAATTGATCTGCTCAAAGAGATGAGTGTTTATTCCTCTCAGTGTAAGAGACAGTTTTCTGAACTGCATATTTCTGGAGCAGATAGCTGAATGCAGTCCCAGGCTTCTCCCAAAACCAGCCTACAGTATTTCTTAAGAACTGGAGATTATATTCTAAAACTGAGAGGGGCTTTGTCCACTCTGGTCCAAGGATGCATTGATTTAGAGCTACCCTGGATTCTTTCTAGGATAGACAGATCTGAAGACTAATATGGAAAAAGAGCCTCTCCTTCTTCTCTTTATTAAGGTCAAAACAGGACTTTGGAATAAAAGTTTTGGAGTGAAGTTTCCCAGATCTTACATTATATTAAGGGTTGGGATATTTTCTGTTGGAGAACTGGAAAATGAAATAGGCTTCCTGGTGGAAGGTGATGAGAGAGCTTTGAATGGAACTATGTATGAGTTATTCTCTCCCTACCTGAGAAAATTCTTGCATCAGGAAATGGACCAGTTTACCTGTGTGTGTGTGTGTGTTTCAACTCTAGGCACAGAAATAGTGACAATCAGAGTAAATTTTAAGGCAATTTTGGAAATAGAGATTAATCAGTTTGTATTTTTCCATCAACTTATATTTGTAGAACCTGCAGACAACTCTGCAGATTTGAGCCTGTTTATTACTAGAGAAGTATTTTTCATCTATGTTTCTTATTTATGTGGGTTCCAGTTTGAAGGAGACTAGTAGAAACTAAATTTTGCTATTTGGCAATATTCATAACCTGTTTTATAGGATTTTTATAAGATTTTAACATCAACAACTTTAATTTATTATGTTTATCACACTATTACTGTATTTCATTGTTTAAAGAAAGCTATTGTTATAAACTTTGGAGTCCAACAGACCTGGATTCCAGCACAAGCCACTGTGTGACCTTGAGCAAGCTCAATGGGGGAACTTAGAGCCCCAGTTTCCCCATTATTACAATGGGGATAATAATGTCTAGTTATAGTTTTTTGTGTGTATGAATTAAATAAACTGGTGTGGATACTTTGCCTTGTGTTTATATTTGAGCCTGCAGTAAATGGTAGCTATTGTTATTATTGGTATTGAATTATCTTACCTTTTTTAAACATTCCCTTTCATATTATGAGTTTTAAATCTCTTTTAGTAAAAAAGCACGTTTAGATTGGAATACTGATGCTGCCTCTTTGATTGGAGAAGAACTTCAGGTGGATTTCCTGGATCATGTTCCCCTCACAACACACAACTTTGTAAGTTGCAGATCTCCTCTCTCTTTGTGATATGTGGGGTGCTTTGGCTAGCATAACAGGAATTTCTCAGTTATAAGCATATGTAGTTTGGATTGCTTGAAGTTCTAGTTATGCCTTTATTTGCAGTAGGACAATTTAGATTTCATTAGTCAGAGATATACCTTAATTTCTAGTAATGAATTTTGCAACTGTTGGAAGTATGATCGTTAATTCTGTAAAAATTCTCTTAGGGCCCAAGGGAGAAATTATTTTGTCATCTTTCATCACAATTTACATCACAATTTACACTTGTGTTCTTGTTCTAGGCTCGAAAGACGTTCCTAAAGCTTGCCTTCTGTGACATCTGTCAGAAGTTCCTGCTAAATGGATTTCGATGCCAGACTTGTGGCTACAAATTTCATGAGCACTGTAGCACCAAAGTACCTACCATGTGTGTGGACTGGAGTAATATCAGACAGCTCTTGTAAGGCATCATTCTTATTTTCAGAGAATGGAGGGGAAAAAAGTATAACACTTTTGAAGGTACTCCTTATATATTTTGACTGAAAAGTCTGGATTTCTTCATTGTTGTGATCCAGAAACCATCTACTTCAGAAAATGATTGTTCTGAAAGTATCAAGTTTCAATATGGCAGTATAACCTAAATTGAGCACACCGACTTATCTGTCAAATAGAGATTGGCATACTTAGATTTGGTAAGGAACAAAACAAAGTCATATTAATAAAGAAAAGACTTTTGTTTTTATCTTTTAACAATATCATCTGTTAGATTGCCAGTATATGTTAGTCTTTTGTTAAGTATGGTGAACAGACCTTTGACATTGAGAAGGAGCAGAAAGCATAGTTGGAACAACTTTCTTCACTTCAAACTGGAGAAAACATTGGACTTAAAATAGTTCGAAAGCAAAATTTTTTTTTTAAACTTTTAAATTGTATAATATAACAAATATACAAAGCAAAGAAAGAAAACAAGCAGTGATTTTTCAGAGCACTTTTTCAACAAGTACTTACAGGACAGATCCCAGAATTTGTCAAGGGCTACCATGAAAACAAAATCTCAAAAGACACTTGTATTTCTCAGGAGACAAACCAGTTACCAAAATATAGCTCATATAGACATATACCTATTTCTTTATTACTAAGGTTTAAATGAAAAGTGTATGAGGGCAGGCCATGGTGGCTCAGCAGGCAGCATTCTCACCTGCTATGCCAGAGACCTGGAGTCATTTTCTGGTGCCTGCCCGTGCAAAACAACATGAGTATATGAGCCAAACAACCTTCTAACAACTGACAGTTAAGCCCAAGTCAAAGTTTTATCTTTTTTTTTTCAAGGTACTAGAAAAACCAAGGGAGTGTTATCATTAAATCACGATGGGAACGTCTTTTTTTGCTTTTATGGTTACATGTTGCTTTTGCAAAGGGAGCTTGTGTAGCATAAATGGTATAAGCTTTGAAGTCCAACAGACGTTGGTCAAAATCTAAGCTCTATCATTAACTAGCTGTAACCTTCTTTGAGCTCAGTTTCCTCATCAGAATAAAGAGGGTATTTCCTTCCTTGTAATGTTGTGAGGACTGACTTAGATAACAATATGTAAAATTACTGAATGCAAGTGCCTGACTCAGCAAGAACGGGCCCAGTTACTGTTAGCACTTTTCATTTTATTTATGATTTTTGGTAATGAATATGACATTCTTCATATTTTAACCTTTTGATCTATGTGTTTCCAAGACAAAATGTTTCTTAGAAAGCTCTATGGGACTTAGGTTATAAATGCCCTAATGTATCTTTAAAAAACATTTTAATGTTTTTTGATACATAGCTGAATATATTCAGCTATATTTTGATATAGCTGAACATTGGACCACTTATATGAGTATTTCCTAAAAATGAAGGCAGGCCAATTTGTTCTGTCATCATTTGGGTTGGTAGCCCCTTTATTCTAAGTATCCTAAATGGAAGAGGTAAATGTGACTAGGCAAAGTTCAGTTTGAGTAGCTGTATAAGTTTGCAAGAGATAAGGCAGACTAGAAGACTTTGTAAAATGACTGCAAGTCTATAAACTAGTCTTTCTCTGATTTCATTTAGATTGTTTCCAAATTCTACTATTGGTGATAGTGGGGTCCCAGCACTACCTTCTTTGACAATGCGTCGGATGCGAGAGTCTGTTTCCCGAATGCCTGTTAGGTAACTTTTTACCAGTAGCTTTTCTTTTGGAAAGTTGTATTGTAGTAGGTGGGGATGGAAGCCAAAATACAAAAGACAGGAATTCCTTTGCATTTCCTCTTTTGGTAAACTCCTTGCTCCTTCTGTGGAATTTGGCATACCAGAGATAGGGATTGGTATTACAACTAGAAGGTAGAACATTCTTTGTGGTCCTGTAGTTCTTATGTTCTGGAAAGTGACTCTGACTAAATAGTTCCTGCTGTTATAATAACACATCCCTTAATATCCCACCACATTTTGAAGAGCTTAAGATTTCGCTTTTCTCAATAAGTACTGGTGAGATGAATTTCAGTGGAAAGGGTCTCAAAACTGCATTCAATAAAAATAAAACCCTAAACTTTGAAATGCTTATTATGGCCTTGCATTGCTTTTAGCTATGGTATTTAATAGAATGCTATAAAAAATAATGTAGTTTGATTTTCAGTATAAATATTCTTTTTACAACTGTTCTTACTCTTTTATCCACTTTAAAATCAAAACTTTTTTTTTTAGTTTATATGACTCTCAGAGTGTGACACATGAATTTGCAACTAGGTCTTTGTCCAAAATATCTGACTTCAATATATATAGAATTATATTGATGGCCCTTTATAAAACTGCCAAGGATATTATTGAAGGCAGCATATCTCAGAACGAGGAATTTGTGTTGAAACAACACGTATGATAATAATTTGAAAAGCAAGTCTGACCAAAAACTGTACACACATATATATGTGTGTGTGTGTGTGTGTGTATATATATATATATATATATATAGTGCATATATGTATTTGTGTTTGTGTGTGTGTGTATATATGTATAAATATATGAAACCTCTTGGTATTTCCGAGAAGAAACCAGGCCTCTGAAGGCATAAACATTTAAATATATGGGAAGGCAGTTTTTCAAGGCAAAAGAACATAAACATTTATGTTTCTAAATTTTCTTTAGAAACACTGTAGTCTTTTATCCCTTGAATTCATGTTGTGGTGTTATTTGAATTTGAACAAAGCTCAAATTTAATCTTTAGAACAAATACTGAAAATGTTAAACTTCTTAATGCATGTCTACAGTTCTTTTGGTAGGGGAATGGTGTTGGCTGAAAGAGGTCAGTGATTAATTTCAGTGCATATCACAACCTAAAAACTGAATTCATATTAATTCACTTTGTGAGCTGGGGTGGCAGGGGTGAGAGGTAGTTGGCACAATGGGTAAAATTCTAGTGTTTTTGAGGACTTGCTCAGCAGGTCTAACCATCTGTTAACAATCTTCTTAAAGTTCTCTAATTTGGTCTCTAAATTAAAGGAGGCAAGTCCCAACTAGCTTTAATAGGTGGCGTAGTTGGCAAATTCTAATTCCTCTCTCCCAGATATGCTATGAAAATTTGGGGTATTTGTAGACATGATGTGAGGACTGAGGAAACTTACTATGTGTTGTTCAGCTTTTCATGTGAATTCAAAGTGCATGTGTTAGTTCCTTTTTAAAATTTGCACATGAAGAACTTAAATTTTTAGTTTTCAAATGGTGTGTATTTAAAGAATGGCAAACTTTGTTAAAGATTGTGGTGCAGGTAGAATTTGCCCCTGCCTTAATGAAGAAGGCAGTAGAAAGATTTACCCATGGTAAGACCTCTCATGGAATATCCTTTCTTCTCTTTGCCTAGTTCCCAGCACAGATACTCCACACCCCATGCCTTCACCTTCAACACCTCCAGCCCCTCCTCTGAGGGTTCACTCTCCCAGAGGCAGAGGTCAACGTCCACGCCTAATGTCCATATGGTCAGTACCACCTTACCTGTGGACAGCCGGATGATAGAGGTAATAGGGCGCCTTGGGGTAAACCCTGGGGCAGAGTGGGATGGTTAAGTACAGTCCATATTGTAGGTGGGGTTGAGTGTTACATCAGAGTTTTGGGTTTCCAGCCTGATCAGTAATGTTGCAGTGCTTCCTCAGGTCCCTGGACTTTTAAAATTTCCTTTTTGTTGATAACATCTTTTAGAATGGCTGAATAATCTGATTGGTTTATTAAAGTGGAGAACAAAAATTTTATGAAGTGTTAATATTTGAACTCATTCTTTCCACTCACATTTGGATAGGATTTCAATGAGTAGTTTAATTTGGTGTGGGAAAGAAAATACTAGTGATAGCTGGAAATTCTCTGGAAGACTTTTAAGTGATTTTATTTAGAAATAAAAGGGTGGAGTCATAAGATTTTAATAAGCAGGTATTCAAGAATATGTAAACGTGCCCAAAGCTAGTATTTCTAAACTGCTTTTCTTTTCTCTGCTTTTGGTATGTTCTATTTGTTTGGTTTGCTTTCTAATTCATCTTGAACAACTGAATACACTTAAAATACTTCCTTTGTTCTTTATTCTTCTTTATTTCTCATTGCTTTGGACTAGAATAACAGCCTGAATGCTTCTCCCAGGGCGTGGTCCAGACGATTTTGTTTGAGGGGAAGAGTAGGTATTATTCTTCATGCCTTTGCTTTCTTGTAATTAGCAGGATTGCTAAGACTGTCAGACAGTAGGCTGTCAAAAATGAAACAATTGCTAACTTAAATTTTATATTGCTTGTCAGACTGGTTTCCATATTTTTCTTTTTTGTCGATAGAATATACTTAACATTTACAGCGCAGAAATAAAAATTGTACTATATGCGGTATTGCTGAGAGGTAAAGTAAATTTCTCAAGTGAGGTTTTGAGGCCAAGTGCATTAAACTTTTTTTTATTCCAACCAAAATAAATGTTTGACTGGCTAGTTGGTGCTCACAGGATCAATATTCTATTTATACTTCCTTTAGAAACCAAATTTCTTAGTTTGGTTGATATGCCCTGGGTCTTAAAAGTTTAACAAGAGATGATTATGCCCTCTCTACATCATGAATTGTTCCTTTAAAAGTCTTCAAGGATCTGCCACCTCAGGCATAGTTTATTTCATTCAGACCTCAAATCACTTTCAGTACACTTGTTCTGCCAATTAGAGGTGGCAGGGACTTAACAAAAATGTTGCCTTCTGAATGTATCTGAATATGGGGTCTGAACTGGTTATTTTGGGGGCACTTTGAATCTCAAAGGTGAAGGGTATTTAAGTTACACATTTTTATTATTTCTGTCTTATCACTAGGATTTGTCTGATAATGATGAAATAATATGTATTACTCTTATTCTATTTTATGACTTCTTCCTAAGAATGCTAATATTTGGAATATTAAAAATGAAAATTCTTTAAAAATTTTTTTTATAAAATAACTAGTACAACTGTTGGGCTTTAGTCTTACTTCCTTGTACTTTAGAAGCAGAGTAAATTTTGATTCCTGTTTTTTTAATCACGTATTCAACATTTTAAAGGCTCCTGTTACTTTGTTTAAATGATTTGTAGTTCTATTTACCTAATATTTAGATTGCAGGATGATAGGGCAATTCCTTCTAGGATAAATCAAACCCAACTGTAAAATTTAGCACAGAATAAAATATGAGTTATATAATGGATAAAGGCAAGAAAAATACTGTTAAGGAAAAAAATTCTAGTATATGGGAATCTATTTCTGGTCATTAAAAATTGTGATATGCTTCAACTAAAAACAAAGAATAGATTAATTGAATAATGGAGCTAGAGCTGCTGAATATTACATTAAAATCGGGATTATTTTTGGGCAGTGTTTTGTCTATCTGACCAGTCATACTCCCTCACTTTAAGAAACATAAAACTAAAACCAGATTCTTGGGCTTCCCACCCTCTTCTCCCCAGACATGCTCAGTTTCACTGGAAGTAGGTTTATTAGGAATCTGTATTCTTAAACAGGTGGTTCTGAAGACTGACCCCATTTGAGAACCCTCGGACCAGATTTTGTTGATAACCTGTGAAGATGCTTGGATGGGGCCTTCAAAGAGGGAATAGAGCAGTTTGGTTTATGATTGTTTTTATTCTGTAAAGATGTCATTTTTGAGTGATAGCATTCCAGTAATGACTGTGTGAGAAAATTATCATGTCATTACTATGGCAACACAAAGAAAATGAGAATACCAGAAAAAAAAATATCCTTTTTGAGGATATGGGGACCAAGTGGTTTTATATTATTCTCTTCTAAATTTTACTCTTAAGTAAGGATTTTAAAGAATTCTGATTGATGGAGGCCCTATGGTTTAATCTGTTCCTTGAACAGTTCCTAATAAAGTCTAAGGGTAGTCTTTCATTTCTCATGGGAGTAGAATATAACAAATTTCAGAGCTTAATATTAAGGTCTTCAGGCAGCATTTCGTGGTGGAAGAACCCTGGGTTGAGATCTGTGGGTGATAGTTTCTAGCTCTGTTTCTACTCCCTATGGCTTTGTGACCCCTGACCAAGTCTCTACCTGTTCACATGGGTTTTGTTGTATGTAAAATGTAGATTATAGACTAAGAGGATTTACAGTTCTTCCAGGTTGCCATGATTTTAGATTTGGATCAAGTATGTGGTAATGGTACTTATTCTTAATAATCCAACTTTTGCTTGCTATGTCCTGAACTCCTAGTGGAGTAAGGGTGAGCTTGCCACCTAATTCTGCCTTTTCTGAACCTCAGTTGAGCAAGATTTCCAGTCTTTGGAAAGCTCTCCGCTGATAGTAACTTTATTAGCCTTCTTTGAAAGAGGATGAATTTGCTATGTGTAGGGTTTTTTTTAATTTTTTGAGAAAAAGAGTGAGATTTCCATTATATATGAAGAGTTAATATCAATCCTCCTAATACTTGATGTCAACAAACTTAGATATATTGGCCACTGGCATTTGGTGAATTTAATCAAAAGAAAAGTTATTTAGAGTATATAATTAGATATATCTTTGTATTTTAGAGGTTTTATAATCCACATTTTTCCCTGTAAATTCTCCTACCTAATTCCCCTCTCCAAAAAGAAAATCTTTTCTAGTGTAGACGATGACCAGCTTTCATTTTCTGTTTCAGGATGCAATTCGAAGTCACAGTGAATCAGGTACTTATCTCCATAGTCATGTAGCAGGTAGTAATGGACTTTTTCTTTTTATGCTCTATATCTTCTGTTGGCGTATCCACATGTGGATTCTGTTTTTCTTGTTTATTAAGCCTCACCTTCAGCCCTGTCCAGCAGCCCCAACAATCTGAGTCCAACAGGCTGGTCACAGCCCAAAACCCCTGTGCCAGCACAGAGAGAGCGGGCACCAGCATCTGGGACCCAAGAGAAAAACAAAATTGTGAGTATGGAGAACAGTACCTCCTGCAGTTTAGGGTTCAAGAATAAGCTGATTTCCTAACTGAAAATTAGATTATTTTAAAATTATCTAGGTGGATGACTCTAAAATACACTTTATGAGGGAGATTATAAATGTCCATGCCTGTGTTGGACCCCTTGCCACTTTGCTGTGAGGTGGGGCACAATTAAAATGGCACATGTTAGAGTTGGAAGTATTTTCTTAAAAGACAAAACTTGGAATTATGGGTTACTATGTAAAAGAAAGGGGAAGTGGATGGGGTTGGTCTTTTCGTTGATGTCCCCATTAAACAGATCTTTAGCAATCCTTGGAGTATATTCATGATTTCTCCTTGTTTCAGAGACCTCGTGGACAGAGAGATTCAAGCTATTACTGGGAAATAGAAGCCAGTGAAGTGATGCTCTCCACCCGGATTGGGTCCGGCTCATTTGGGACTGTTTATAAGGGCAAATGGCATGGTAGGTTCAGGGCCCTCTCTTCACTGCAGGGTTCAGTATGAGTCCTGTGCAGTTTCATACAGAGGGATAAGATTCAGTGTGCACAAAGCAGCACTCTTCCTTGGATACTTGATAACCTCTAAAGATTATTGAATTTAGTATCTCAGTAAAACTTCACACAGCATTCTTTTCAGACTCACAGTGCTTTAATTGTTGTGTTAGAATTCCCAGGATAACTAGAAATTAGTGAACAAGATTTAAAACTTTTTTTTTCCTTTTTCTGTATCCTCTGCAGTATACTGAGCTATATAGCCTTGGTCAAATGTCAGAGTTTCTATTCTTTATAAACCAGTCAAGTACAGTGTACACATGGAGGGCATGCTTTGAAGCCCCTTAAATGAGCAAGAGTCTGTTGTTGTGAGGAGAGCATGGCGCCTAGAAACCTAAAGCTGGAAAGGACTTAAGAGATTTTGCATGCAAAAACTGACTTGCCCTGCAGTTATTTAGGCCTAGGAAAGCCAGGAACCTCCTGAAATAGTTCTCTTTGCTGTGCCCTGGAATTGGTTGTGGGTGTCTCATGGAACAGGGAATACATAGACTTATTCTTGAATCTGTGTAGAGTGTCTGTGCTCTGTTTTAATGGAAATATTTTGTCACTTGGACGAATGGCACTATTTTAACTTCTGTAGCTACAACTGTGTATTTTGGCAACATACTCAACATCTGTCAGGTTTTTAATGCCTCTGGCTTTAGGATGTTAGCTAATATAGGCAGTATTATATTGAAAATGCAGCATGTTCCTAAAAAGTCATCTCTTCTAATTCATATTATACTAAAGCAAAACTGTAAGAGCCTACATGCCTACATGCCTATTCTGGTTGCCACTCTGTCTTTACAGATAGGCAAAGGTTGAGAGAAATTAAGAGCATCACATGAATGTAGCATTAAAAATCAAGGTGTTGAAAACACTTCTGAATTTCTGAGTACCTTAGATTTGTTAATACATAGCTTGGCTTTGCGATTTATATCTAATCATCTGACAAATTTTTGGTTCTTTAAGGAGACAGACAAAGGATATTTGTAAATTACACGTAGGATGGTTCCTTTTCCTTGGAAAATTGGCTTGTCTGCCAGGTAACTAAGAAATAACTTGATGCTGTTACATAATATTTCCCAAGTAGATGTCATAAATGGCTCAGCGATCTCTTAGGAAAGGAAACATAAGCATTTGTAATGTGGAGTGCTTGTAGCTGAGACAACAAGGCTCAACAAGTAAAACAATTACTGTTGCTTTTATTGCTTCTGTTAGTAGCATTTTATCATTTTCTCTACCACATTTTTTCTCCATCATTAAGATTTATTGAGCATTTACAGTGTACAAAGCACAATAGAACATACAGAAAACATTGTCCCTGCTCTTGAGAAGCTTACATTTTAAAAGAAAAAAATACACCTCTTTTAAAATGGTATTTTGGTTTGGTGTTTTCTGCAAGGTAATGAGGAAATAATCTGAAGGGTGAGCTTTGGGTATAATTTAGCCACATCATTATTTAGAGAATAGAGGAAGAAGGATTTAAAGGCAGACAATGACAGACCATTCAAGATAGACAGGGCTATAGGGAGATAAACATAATCTCATCAACAAGGAGAGATTTGCTTCAGTAAATAGGATGAGGGAAATAGTTTGTGGGATGCAAGCAGAGGAAGGAGGTTGGTATCTTAGACACTAAGTAGAGCCAGAAAGATCATGCAGCCTTTTTCCAAGTCCCCAGCCACCAAGTAGGAATGGTTGGTGACAATACAGAAGAAGGCTAAGAAAGGAAGGTAATCCTGTGTACCTGACAGATGAAAGGAATAATGGATCAAAATTGAAGGCAGGCCATAAGAGTATCAAGAAATTCTTAAAAACTAAAAGTAGGGGCACAAGATTTACAGCTAATGCTACCTAACATCATGATGGGCCAAGAACATTGTGGCTTGTGGCTTAAGTTAGAAAATGGAGTATTTAAATGAAACACATTACTTTTATCCAATTGACAAGTCCCCCTATCCCCCAACAGTAATTTATTTTGGAGGGAGCAGGGAAGGAGGGAGGGAAAGGAAAATGGGACATGATTGGGTCTACTGTGTTTAAAGCCCCAAATAGATTTGGTTTAAGTAGTGTCCAAATTTAACTTTCCTCGTTAGAAGGGTTCATAATATTACAAGGCATTATACTTGCACAGTACTGTTAATGAGCCTGTGTTTTTTCCAGGGTGTGAGCTTTTAGACTATGAGTTGGAAAAAGAAGCTGTTATTGCCAGAAACCAACAAGGTTTACTGGAGAAAAACCATACCTAACTGATTATGTGCTGTGTTTTATCACAAAATTATTGGACAGATTGATGAAGGGAATGCTGTAGTATAGAATGTAGCTTCTGGATTTCAGCAAGAAATTGTGTACAGTTTGTTAATGTAACTCATAACTGTGAACTGAATGGCAGGTAGGTCTCAGAGATCACCATAGGGCTCTGTCTTTAGTTTGATCCGGTTTTGTCTTTCCGTCAGTGACTTGGATAAAAACACAGGTATTGTAAATGACTTTCGGCAATTGAGAGGTATAGTAATTGAATAATAGGATTTAAAAAGATGAGAAGACTTTATCTGGCTGTGATAATGGAAAAAGAAAAGATGAACTTTTAACAGGATTAAATCCTGTTCACTCTTCTACAAGGTAGAAGCCACAAATGGAGAATGTGGTTTAGGAATAGAATATGCAAAAAATGCTAACGATGTTCAACTGAAGACAAGGTCAGTGTGAGTCAGCATGTGTGGGCTTTGGCTGCCAGCAAATCCTTGTGAACTCTGAGGTTGCATTACTAATCAGGTCCAGAGTGGTTGAGGCTGGATGGTGAGTTCAGTGACAACTGGAGCATGCCCAGAGGAGAGCTGTGAGAAAGGAAAAGGGATTGCAAAACTAAGTCCACGAAATACCAAAATCTTGAGAACATGAGTTCTTGAGAAGAACCTCTCCTGGGGAACCATATCCAGCATCTTCCTAAGCTTTCTCCTGTACCCCCACCCCCATCCTGTCCCTTTAAAGGTTCTGTCCAGTGTTGGAGTCTGGGCCACCAGCATTGCCATCTTCCTGGCCCTGCCACTGAGTTGACTGCCATGCTGGATAAATTCACTTTTCTAGGGTTTCTTGCCCCCACCTCACTTAGAATATAAATATCCCCACTGTCACCGTTGTGCCTGCTTTTTTGCCTGGGTTGCCCTGTTCTCCCTCCTGCTGTCTTACAGGTGCCCAAATCGTACTTCCAGACACAACTCATGTTTCTCTCTCATGCCTATGCCTGGACTTCCATTTACTAAAATTCTTTTCCTCCTATATTATTTTCTTCAAAACATCTTCTGCCAAGGAAATGTACTGGCCCCTCTTGGGACATCACATCCTCCAGATTACTCCTATGTTGGCCCAAACTTCAGTAAAACGAGTGGTTTTGGAGAAGACTTTTGCCCTCATACTCAATCATAAGGAACTTGAAGTTAGGACTCGTGTGTGTGTGTATGTCCCATATGGTTCTACCATATTGATTTTCCTAGATGGGAGGCAGTCCAACGTCAACAGCAGTTTCACAGGCATCCCTGGACCCTTGGTTGATACATTTGCAGATGAACTGAATGAGAACAAGTTTGGAAGTTGTTCTGTTAATTTAGCTTCAGGTGATAAAATTGGGGATTATAGGAAGAATTTGGGACACACTATAAGAACTGTCTCCTTATCAGTTGGTGCTACCCAAAAGTGAAGTGAGGGATGAGTACTCCAATAGAAGACTTGGCTGCAAAGCAGTGCTGCAGGGGGACTTGCTTGTTACATAGAAGATGGAACTAAGTTACTTTCATGGTTCCATTCCACTAACTCCTAATTTGTGTGGTCACTGGAAGGCTACGTTTAGTAAATTCACTTGCCTTGAAAGTTTGAGGTCCTAATAAGGCATAAATAATTTATTATAATTATTATTCTAAATATATTGATGTAATCAAAGCACTTTACAATTTATTTCTAAATCCTAGCACCTTTAAAATGGAATTGATCCCTGGATGATTGTAAAGAGGCTGGTTTTACTCAGTGATTAACGGTGTCAGTATTGCAGTTAGAAGTGTAGACACTGGAGGCAGACTGGGGGTCTAATCCTGGTTTCAGTGCTTTTTTTGGCCATGTGTCCTTGGGCAAGTGGCTAAACTTCTCTGCTTGTTATCTGTAAAATGAGGATGTGTTTATGTCATAGGGAAGTTGTAAGAATATTTAAGGAGATAATGCCTGTAAAAGCACACACAGTGCCAGGGCATACAGTTTAAGCAATCAGAATTATAAGGATTATTTTTAATGGTATTGAAGGCAGGTAACTTAGTTTCAGTATACCTTTGAATTTTTATAAGGGACGTCTCAGATTGAAATGTCGATGCTGCCTCTGGCATCAACCAGTTGCTAAATGGCCTACTTCCTCACTCTAGGGATTAAATACCTTCTGGGCCATTCATACCTTGATCTGATTCCATCCTTACAGGCCTAGGATAGTGATCCCATCATACATCTGGGGTTGTCAGAGTTGATATGAATAGTTTGAACAAACCTATTAAAGAACTTTGGGGTAGTATTTTGAGGATCGCTATATAACCTATTTAACTTCCTTTCACCGAGTTGAATTATTTAGAAATTTGCAAATTTGTTCCATTAGTTGTAGGTATGTGAGTCTTTGGATAAATGATTCATTATATTTTCCCAGAAATTAGGGTATGTGAAAAATAACCAATTTAAGATCATCCAACTGAATGTACTAACTACAAACTCATTTGTAGGAGACGTTGCAGTAAAGATCTTAAAGGTTGTCGACCCAACACCAGAGCAGTTCCAGGCCTTCAGAAATGAGGTGGCTGTTCTGCGGTGAGTAGAAAGCTGGCCTGTCCCAACTCCCTAGAGTGGTGGGGCAGGGGTGTAGAGTGGTATGGGGAATTAGAGTAAGCATGGGCTTCATGGCAGGGCCTCAGGCTGTCTTGGACTACTCAGTGGTCAAAGTTCCTGTAGTTGGAAGTTCCTTCCTTAGGAGTGAAAAAGGTGATGTTTCCTTCCAGCTTAAATGTGGCTGTCAAACCTTTAGAAAAGCCCTTTCCTCTGAGAACATCCTTTTTCATTACCTGTAGGTCTCTGGTCATGACTTGACTGTATTCTGAATAAAAAGAATGTTTTCTTTATAAACACTTTACATGAGAGGAACAGTGATAGGCTCCTTGGTTTGCTCAGAGCACCAGCTGCATTTTCAGATGTCTCATGTGTTGGCTTTGATAGTCACCTCCAAATTGTGAGCATGGTCAAGTCCAGACCCCAGCAGATCCGCTGTCAGTGGAGTAGTAGAGCACATCTCCCTAAACTAGGGCACTTGAAGGTCAGAGCCTTTTCTCTCCTCCAGCAAAACACGACACGTGAACATCCTGCTCTTCATGGGGTACATGACAAAGGACAACTTGGCTATTGTGACCCAGTGGTGTGAGGGCAGCAGTCTCTACAAACACCTGCATGTCCAGGAGACCAAGTTCCAGATGTTCCAGCTAATCGACATTGCCCGGCAGACAGCTCAGGGAATGGAGTGAGTAGATGGTCTGATAACTTTCTCTCAGGCCTAAACACTTGTCTTAACCCTAAATTGGAACTAGGATTAGAAAAAATCAGCAAGTCTGTTAAGTGATTTCTCTGATATTTGTGCACAGGTCTCTTTTTTAAAACAGAACTCCAATATACCCCACTACCCCTTAGATACTGCAGATTCACCAATTTTAACATTTTGTCACATATCCCATATCATTCTATATATCCATCCATCAGTCTATCAATCCATCTATTTCTTAATCCATCTTCTGAACACTTGAGTATAGGTTGTATACATGATGCTCTTTGAACACTAAATATTGTTATGTACATTTCTTCAAAACAAGGATATCCATTTATGTCCACCTTTTGTGCAGTTATCAAGTTCAAGAAATTTAACATTGATATAAAGCATACATTCTATATTTCAGTTTTTTCAAATATCCCACTAATGTACTTTTTTTTTTATGTCAAGATGTGCTTTATTGTTCTTTTTTTTTTTTATTTTTTTTTTGAAAAACCAAAGCATTTTTTTTATTAATTAAAAAAAGAATTAACAAAACAATTAGAAATCATTCCAATCTACATGTACAATCAGTAATTCTTAATAACATCATATAGTTGCATATTCATCATTTCTTAGTACATTCGCATCGATTTAGAAAAAGAAATAAAAAGACAACAGAATAAGAATTAAAACAATAATAGAAAGAAAAAAAAAAAAAACCTGTACCTCACATGCAGCTTCATTCAGTGTTTTAACATAATTGCATTACAATTGGGTAGTATTGTGCTGTCCATTTCTGAGTTTTTATATCCAGTCCCGTTGTACAGTCTGTATCCCTTCAGCTCCAATTATCCCTTCTCTTTGTTTTTTTTTTTTTTAATTAACGGAAAAAAAGAAATTAACCCAACATTTAGAGATTATACCATTCTACATATGCAATCATTAATTCTTAACATCATCACATAGATGCATGATCATCATTTCTTAGTACATATGCATTGGTTTAGAAGAACTAGCAACATAACCGAAAAAGATATAGAATGTTAATATAGAGAAAAAAATAAAAGTAATAATAGTAAAATCAAAACAAAACAAAACAAAACAAAACAAAAACCTATAGCTCAGATGCAGCTTCATTCAGTGTTTTAACATGATTACTTTACAATTAGGTATTATTGTGCTGTCCATTTTTGAGTTTTTGTATCTAGTCCTGTTACACCGTCTGTATCCCTTCAACTCCAATTGGCCATTATCTTACCCTGTTTCTACCTCCTGCTGGACTCTGTTATCAAGGACATATTCCAAATTTATTCTCGAATGTCTGTTCACATCAGTGGGACCATACAGTATTTGTCCTTTAGTTTTTGGCTAGACTCACTCAGCATAATGTTCTCTAGGTCCATCCATGTTATTACATGCTTCATAAGTTTATCCTGTCTTAAAGCTGCATAGTATTCCATCGTATGTATATACCACAGTTTGTTTAGCCACTCTTCTGTTGATGGAGATTTCGGCTGTTTCCATCTCTTTGCAATTGTAAATAACGCTGCTATAAACATTGGTGTGCAAATGTCCGTTTGTGTCTTTGCCCTTAAGTCCTTTGAGTAGATTCCCAGCAATGGTATTGCTGGGTCGTATGGCAATTCTATATTCAGCTTTTTGAGGAACCGCCAAACTGCCTTCCACAGTGGTTGCACCATTTGACATTCCCACCAACAGTGGATAAGTGTGCCTCTTTCTCCGCATCCTCTCCAGCACTTGTCATTTTCTGTTTTGTTGATAATGGCCATTCTGGTGGGTGTGAGATGATATCTCACTGTGGTTTTGATTTGCATTTCTCTAATGGCCAGGGACATTGAGCATCTCTTCATGTGCCTTTTGGCCATTTGTATTTCCTCTTCTGAGAGGTGTCTGTTCAAGTCTTTTTCCCATTTTGTAATTGGGTTGGCTGTCTTTTTGTTGTTGAGATGAACAATCTCTTTATAAATTCTGGATACTAGACCTTTATCTGATATATCATTTCCAAATATTGTCTCCCATTGTGAAGGCTGTCTTTCTACTTTCTTGATGAAGTTCTTTGATGCACAAAAGTGTTTAATTTTGACGAGTTCCCATTTATTTATTTCCTTCTTCAGTGCTCTTGCTTTAGGTTTAAGGTCCATAAAACCGCCTCCAGTTGTAAGATCCATAAGATATCTCCCAACATTTTCCTCTAACTGTTTTATGGTCTTAGACCTAATGTTTAGATCTTTGATCCATTTTGAGTTCACTTTTGTATAGGGTGTGAGAGATGGGTCTTCTTTCATTCTTTTGCATATGGATATCCAGTTCTCTAGGCACCATTTATTGAAGAGACTGCTCTGTCCCAGGTGAGTTGGCTTGACTGCCTTATCAAAGATCAAATGTCCATAGATGAGAGGGTCTATATCTGAGCACTCTATTCGATTCCATTGGTTGATATATCTATCTTTATGCCAATACCATGCTGTTTTGACCACTGTGGCTTCATAATATGCCTTAAAGTCAGGCAGCGCGAGACCTCCAGCTTCGTTTTTTTTCCTCAAGATACTTTTAGCAATTCGGGGCACCCTGCCCTTCCAGATAAATTTGCTTATTGGTTTTTCTATTTCTGAAAAATAAGTTGTTGGGATTTTGATTGGTATTGCATTGAATCTGTAAATCAATTTAGGTAGGATTGACATCTTAACTATATTTCGTCTTCCAATCCATGAACACGGTATGCCCTTCCATCTATTTAGGTCTTCTGTGATTTCTTTTTGCAGTTTTTTGTAGTTTTCTTTATATAGGTTTTTTGTCTCTTTAGTTAAATTTATTCCTAGGTATTTTATTCTTTTAGTTGCAATTGTAAATGGGATTCGTTTCTTGATTTCCCCCTCAGCTTGTTCATTACTAGTGTATAGAAAAGCTACAGATTTTTGAATGTTGATCTTGTAGCCTGCTACTTTGCTGTACTCATTTATTAGCTCTAGTAGTTTTGTTGTGGATTTTTCCGGGTTTTTGACGTATAGTATCATATCGTCTGCAAACAGTGATAGTTTTACTTCTTCCTTTCCAATTTTGATGCCTTGTATTTCTTTTTCTTGTCTAATTGCTCTGGCTAGAATCTCCAACACAATGTTGAATAATAGTGGTGATAGTGGACATCCTTGTCTTGTTCCTGATCTTAGGGGGAATGTTTTCAATTTTTCCCCATTGAGGATGATATTAGCTGTGGATTTTTCATATATTCCCTCTATCATTTTAAGGAAGTTCCCTTGTATTCCTATCTTTTGAAGTGTTTTCAACAGGAAAGGATGTTGAATCTTGTCAAATGCCTTCTCTGCATCAATTGAGATGATCACGTGATTTTTCTGCTTTGATTTGTTGATATGGTGTATTACATTAATTGATTTTCTTATGTTGAACCATCCTTGCATACCTGGGATGAATCCTACTTGGTCATGATGTATAATTCTTTTAATGTGTTGTTGGATACGATTTGCTAGAATTTTATTGAGGATTTTTGCGTCTGTATTCATTAGAGAGATTGGTCTGTAGTTTTCTTTTTTTGTAATATCTTTGCCTGGTTTTGGTATGAGGGTGATGTTGGCTTCATAGAATGAATTAGGTAGTTTTCCCTCCACTTCGATTTTTTTGAAGAGTTTGAGGAGAATTGGTACTAATTCTTTCTGGAACATTTGGTAGAATTCACATGTGAAGCCATCTGGTCCTGGACTTTTCTTTTTAGGAAGCTTTTGAATGACTAATTCAATTTCTTTACTTGTGATTGGTTTGTTGAGGTCATCTATGTCTTCTTGAGTCAAAGTTGGTTGTTCATGTCTTTCCAGGAACCCGTCCATTTCATCTAAATTGTTGTATTTATTAGCGTAAAGTTGTTCATAGTATCCTGTTATTACCTCCTTTATTTCTGTGAGGTCAGTAGTTATGTCTCCTCTTCCATTACTGATCTTATTTATTTGCATCCTCTCTCTTCTTCTTTTTGTCAATCTTGATAGGGGCCCATCAATCTTATTGATTTTCTCATAGAACCAACTTCTGGTCTTATTAATTTTCTCTACTGTTTTCATATTTTCAATTTCATTTATTTCTGCTCTGATCTTTGTTATTTCTTTCCTTTTGCTTGCTTTGGGGTTAGTTTGCTGTTCTTTCTCCAGTCCTTCCAATTGAACAGTTAATTCCTGCATTTTTGCCTTTTCTTCTTTTCTGATATAGGCATTTAGGGCAATAAATTTCCCTCTTAGCACTGCCTTTGCTGCATCCCATAAGTTTTGATATGTTGTGTTTTCATTTTCATTTGCCTCGAGGTATTTACTAATTTCTCTTGCAATTTCTTCTTTGACCCACTCGTTGTTTAAGAGTGTGTTGTTGAGCCTCCAGGTATTTGTGAATTTTCTGGCATTCCGCCTATTATTGATTTCCAACTTCATTCCTTTATGATCCGAGAAAGTGTTGTGTATGATTTCAATCTTTTTAAATTTGTTAAGACTTGCTTTGTGACCCAGCATATGGTCTATCTTTGAGAATGATCCATGAGCACTTGAGAAAAAGGTGTATCCTGCTGTTGTGGGATGTAATGTCCTATAAATGTCTGTTAAGTCTAGCTCCTTTATAGTAATATTCAGATTCTCTATTTCTTTATTGATCCTCTGTCTAGATGTTCTGTTCATTGATGAGAGTGGGGAATTGAAGTCTCCAACTATTATGGTATTTGTGTCTGTTTCTCTTTTCAGTGTTTGCAGTGTATTCCTCACGTATTTTGGGGCATTCTGGTTCGGTGCATAAATATTTATGATTGTTATGTCTTCTTGTTTAATTGTTCCTTTTATTAGTATATAGTGTCCTTCTTTGTCTCTTTTAACTGTTTTACATTTGAGGTCTAATTTGTTGGATATTAGTATAGCCACTCCTGCTATTTTCTGGTTGTTATTTGCATGAAATATCTTTTCCCAACCTTTCACTTTCAACCTATGTTTATCTTTGGGTCTAAGATGTGTTTCCTGTAGACAGCATATAGAAGGATCCTGTTTTTTAATCCATTCTGCCATTCTATGTCTTTTGATTGGGGAATTCAGTCCATTAACATTTAGTGTTATTACTGTTTGGATAATATTTTCCTCTAACATTTTGCCTTTTGTATTATATATATCATATCTGACTTTCCTTCTTTCTACACTCTTCTCCATACCTCTCTCTTCTGTCTTTTCGGTTCTGACTCTAGTGCTCCCTTTAGTATTTCTTGCAGAGCTGGTCTCTTGGTCACAAATTCTCTCAGTGACTTTTTGTCTGAGAATGTTTTAATTTCTCCCTCATTTTTGAAGGACAATTTTGCTGGATATAGGAGTCTTGGTTGACAGTTTTTCTCTTTTAGTAATTTAAATATATCATCCCACTGTCTTCTAGCCTCCATGGTTTCTGCTGAGAAATCTACACATAGTCTTATTGGGTTTCCCTTGTATGTGATGGATTGTTTTTCTCTTGCTGCTTTCAAGATCCTCTCTTTCTCTTTGACCTCTGACATTCTAACTAGTAAGTGTCTTGGAGAACGCCTATTTGGGTCTAATCTCTTTGGGGTACGCTGCACTTCTTGGATCTGTAATTTTAGGTCTTTCATAAGAGTTGGGAAATTTTCAGTGAAAATTTCTTCCATTAATTTTTCTCCTCCTTTTCCCTTCTCTTCTCCTTCTGGGACACCCACAACACGTATATTTGTGCGGTTCATGTTGTCCTTGAGTTCCCTGATACCCTGTTCAAATTTTTCCATTCTTTTCCCGATAGTTTCTGTTTGTTTTTGGAATTCAGATGTTCCATCCTCCAAATCACTAATTCTATCTTCTGTCTCTTTGAATCTATCATTGTAGGTATCCATTGTTTTTTCTATCTTTTCTACTTTGTCCTTCACTTCCATAAGTTCTGTGATTTGTTTTTTCAGTTTTTCTATTTCTTCTTTATGTTCAGCCCATGTCTTCTTCATGTCCTCTCTCAATTTATCGATTTCGTTTTTGAAGAGGTTTTCCATTTCTGTTCGTATATTTAGCATTAGTTGTCTCAGCTCCTGTATCTCATTTGAACTATTGGTTTGTTCCTTTGACTGGGCCATATTTTCAATTATTTGAGCGTGATCCGTTATCTTCTGTTGGCGTCTGCGCATTTAGACAGATTTCCCTGGGTATTGGATCCAAAAGTTTGGAAGATTTTCCTGTGAAATCTCTGGGTTCTGTTTTTCTTATCCTGCCCAGTAGGTGGCGCTCGTGGCACACGTTTGTCTGCGGGTCCCACCAGTAAAAGGTGCTGTGGAACCTTAAACTTTGGAAAACTCTCGCCGTCCGGGGGGTTCGCTACCCGAATTGGCTTGAGCCGGCCCGGGGTCCGAGCGCAGGGAGGGTTGCTGGTCGCCGCAGCCCGGGAAAGAGCCCGTCCGAATTTCCTAGTCGGCCCGGGGCGACAAGCGTGGCGGGAGGGCGCCAGCGGCAGCAGCCCTCCCGGGAGTCACGGGTTTGGAAGGGGCCTCCCCCACCCGTCACCGTTCTCCGCGGCCTAGGGATTTCCGATCCAATTCTCTCAGTTGGTCCAGGGGGCTGCGCGTGGTGTGGGCGCCAGCCGCCTTGGTTTCAGGGGACCGCCTCTCCAATTCTCCCAGCCGGCCCGGGAAGGGGGAAGGGAGTAACTCCAGCCGCTTGCCGCCCCACCCGGTGAGGCCCGCGCGCCTCGGCGATCTCACCCGAGCTGCTTCTCTCAGCCAGCCAGCCGTTCCAGGATGGGGTACGCTGTCTTTTTTATCTCTGTTGTGGCTTTGGGCGCTTTCTGTATCGTTTCTACTCCCCTAGTAACTGTCCTGGAGAAGAAACTAAGATCCGCGCGTCTTACTAAGCCGCCATCTTCCAGGAAGTCCGCTTTATTGTTCTTCCCACTAATGTACTTTTGAGCCTTCCACTCTCCCTGTTCAGTCCTGTCCAGGATTACATATTGCCTTTCAGTGTCGCTGTCTCTTTAATTGCTTTTTTTTTTTTTTTTTTTAATTGTGGGGATATATATACAACGGAAACTTTCTCAACCACTTCCAGGCTTACCAATACCGGTGGGATTAATCACATTCATTATGTTGTGGTACCCTTGCCACCTTCCCTTGCTGAAACGTTCCCACTCTCCAAACAAACACTATACCCATCTTGCATTAACTTCTCATTCTGCCTTTTCCCCACCCCTGAAAACCTTTGTCTCTGTGAGCTTGCATATCTCTAATACTCTTTTTGTAGTTAACCATGGGTCTTAAATTTAGCTTCCTAAATCTAGAGCAGGCTCCTTTGCTTTGAAATCAACTTAACTTCTTATATACAGACTGTGTTCCTATACTCCTACATCCCCCCACCTTTATATAGTTCTTGTCACAAATTACTTATGTATTATGAGTACATTATTACATTTCATGTATTTGTCTTTTAGATCTATAGGAAGTAAAAATGGGGTTATAAACCAAAATACCAAAGTACTGTCATTTGTATTTACCTCTGTTGTTACTCTTATCAGAGATCTTTATTTCTTTATGTTGTCTATTGGCCTTTCTTTTCCAACGTGCAGAACCCTCTTTAGCCTTTCTTTCAGGGCTGGTCTAGTGGTAAACTCACTCAGCTTTTGTTTATCTGGGAATGTCTCTTCTTCAGTTTTGAAAGACAGTTTTGCTAGATATAGAATTCTTGGTGTTTTGTGTTTTCTGTACTCTAAGCATGTCATTCTATAGTGTTGCCTTTCCATGGCTTCCAATGAGAAATTGGTATTTCATCTTGAGGTTCCATTTATGTGACATGTTGGTTTCGAAGGTGCACTATCCAGGGGGTTCTCAGAGAAATGGAGACCTCAGCTAAGGGCTGGTGCTGTAAGAATACTTGACTTGGTTTCGGGAAAGAATTCAAGGACTAGCCAGTGTGTTTAATTAAGCCAAAGTTTCTCAGCTAGATGCCAGAGAGCCCTGGGACTTCTCAGCTGGATGCCAGAGAGCCCTGGAAGTTCTAGGCTGGATGCTGGAGAGCCACGGGAATTCTTGGAGAAGTCTAGACCTTGAGCAGGGGCTGAAGCTGTGAAGGTTCTTAACTTGGCTGCAGAAAGCTCAGCCACAGGAAAACACTTGAGACTAGTCAGTGTGTTAAGCTCAAAACTTTAATGCGCAGCAAAGATACACACTCGAAGATGAACATGGATATTCTTCAAAGGAGAAGCAGTCTGAGGTCAGAATCCTTGAGTTAAAAGGACTTGGAGGGCCTCTTCTGGGTGTGCTAATAAGGGACTGATGAGCTGGACTTTTCCACTGGTTCTTTTCAGGTGCTGACCTGCATGAGGGCTATGTATGTGGGGGCTGGGTGTGTGCGCCAAGAGGAACTTCTTGTTATGGGGTTTAGGATCATTTCCCCCTCCCGCCTTCCCTGTCTAACCTGCCTCACTTCTTTCTTGCAGCTTTCAGAATTCTATCTTTGGTATTCAACAGTTTGACTAAAATATGGTATAGCAAGGATCTATTTGGGTTTATCCTCTTCAGAGTTGAACGTCTTAGAAGTATATATTCCTGCTTTTTGTAAAATTTGGGAGATTTACTGCCATTATTTCTTTGAATATTCTCTCTGCCTTTCTCTGTTTCTTCTCCTCCTAAGACTCTCACAATGCGAATATTGGTACACTCAGCGGTGTCCCACAGGTTCCTCAGGTTCTGTTCACTTTTCTTCATTCTTCTTTCTGCTGTTCAGATGGAGAGATTTCACTTGTTTTTTTCCTTCAAGTTCATCTATTTTTTTCTGCCAGCTCCAACCTGCTTTTAAACCCCTCTAGGGAATTTGTAATTTCTGTTACTACACTCTTCAGCCCTTTTTTCATAATTTCCATTTCTCTGTTGATATTCTTTGTGTTCATTTTCTGTTTTCCTTATTTCCTTTAACTGTTAGCCCACATTTTCCTTTGGTTTTTTGAGCATATTTAAGACCATTTTTTATTTTTATTTTTTAATTAAAATTTTTTTTAAAAACACCAAACAAATGCAAACATTCTTAAGTTTTGATCATTCCGTTCTACATATATAATCAGTAATTCTCAATATCATCACATAGTTGCATATTCATCATCATGATCATTTCTTGCAACGTTTGCACCTATTCAGAAAAAGAAATAAAAAGAAAACAGGAAAAAATTCATACATACCATACCCCCCGCCCCTCCCCCCCACTGATCACCAGCATTTTGGTCTAAATTTATTTTAACATTTGTTCCCCCTATTATTCATCTTTATTCCATATATTTTACTCATCTGTTGATAAGGTAGATAAAAGGAGCATCAGACGCAAGGTTTTCACAATCACACAGTCACATTGTGAAAGCTCTGTCATTATACAATCATCTTCAAGAAACATGGCTACTGGAACACAACTCTACATTTTCAGGCAGTTCCCTCCAGCCTCTCCATTACATCTTGGATAACAAGGTGATAGCTACTCAGGGCGTAAGAATAACCTCCAGGATAACCTTTCAACTCTGTTTGGAATCTCTCAGCCATTGACACTTTATTTTGTAAGACCATTTTTTAGATGTCTCTGTTTTGGAACGTCCAGGTCTGATTCTCCCCATTGATGGTTACTAATGCTTTCATCTTCTCCTTTTCCTGGGGCCATCATTTTGTTTCTTTGTTATGTTTGTAAACTTTTGCTGAAACCTAGACCTTTTGAAATTTTTTGTTATCTCTGGAGTTTAGACAAGCTTTGTATCCAACTAGTGTTCTGACAGCTTTCCTTAAATGCACAGGAGCTGACCAAGTGGAAAAAAAAGAAAGTATCTTTTCCGTGTTTATAGACTGACCTGTGCCAGTGCTCTCCTTCAGGGCTTTTCCATACAACGAGTTTAGAGAGAATAGTTTGAGGCCAAAGAGTGGGGGCCTCCTTGGTCTTTTCTCCCTTGCTTCTTGTCTTGGCTACCTGCATTTGTAGCCCTATATATGAGTTCCCTTCTTCTCAGTTTTTCCTCACTGTCCTTGCACTTGTACTGTATGTTCTGTAGCCTGTAGCCTGCAACTCCTTGCCCCAGGCAATCACTTAACTGCTCTTCCGCAGTGGTGTACAGAGCTTGGTGAGCCGCCTTCTACAGGCTGTGGAAGTTCTGGGATGGCTAGTCTTTCAGGCTCCCATCAGACTGGGTCATACATGCATGCTCCTAGCAGGTACATGAGAGTTAACTCTGTTCCTACCAGAATCTATACTAGGGACACGCTGTACTGCAGGCCTGCCCAGTACTGTGCCTGTGAGGAGTTTGGGGAGGGTCAGTCAGGGCATCACAAGATACTACTGCTTTTAAGTCACATTTTCCTTGATTTGGTGCTTACCCTGTTACTATGGATGTTTACTGTTTTCTGGAGCTTTGAGAAAGGTGTTTCTGCCAGTTTTGCTGGTTGTTCAAAGCTTCTGTGGCGGGAATGGAGCCCTGAAGCATGTCAGTCCATCACCGTGATCTGTTTGTTTTGCCTCTCCTCTGGAGGGGAGTCATTAGGAAAGAGAAATTCGAGTTCCTTGCCCAAGCTGAGAATGCCTCCTTGGGAGGCAGATTCACGTTCCAGATTCTACCTTGAGGTTCATCCAGAAACAGAAGAACTTGATGGGGGTGGGTAACCTCAGTTTGGGCAACCACAGCAACGTCCTTTGCAGATCTCAGGTGTCTGAGGCTTGGTCCATCGGTAAATATGTTTTGTTCCACCTGAAGGTTTGCTCAGATGTCAATTTTGGGACCATTTATTTTCCTCTTAGAGAAGGCTTAAAGATCCTTAGCTCCTGCATTAAGTACTTACTAGCCTTTTGGGTGCCTGTGCTTGACACTGAGGTGGGGGAGTGGGTAGGGCTTGGCAGTGCTTCTCAAACTTTTCCTCTGAAGTAACCCTTATCATAGAGGAGTAGAAACTCCTAATACTGTAGATACCTGGGAGCAAAGTTATAGTTGTGCTTGCAAGGGTTAAATAAAATCTTAGGTTGTATCTTAACATTCATAAGGAATTTGTACTCTCCATATTTTAAGAAATAACTAGTCGAATTACTTTTTAAAAATTTTTGAGAGAATTCACTTACCATTATAGTTATTTAAAGTGTACAATTCATGGCATTTTAGTATATTGACAAAATTGTACAGCCAATACTGTTATCTAATACTAGGGCATTTTCATTGCCCCTGTACCCATTACCAATTACTTGCCATTTCCTCCTTCCCTTTTCCCCTACTAACTACCAATTTAGTTCTGTGTGTTTAGATTTGCCTATTCTGGACAATTCATATATAAAATGACACATTTGTCCTTTTGCCCCGGCTTCTTTAACTTACCATAACATTTTCAAGGTTCATCCATGTTGTAGCATTTATCAGAACTTTCATTCCTTTTTATTGCCAAATATGATAGATAATATAACACATTTTGCTTATTCATTCATCCACTGATGGACATTTGAGTTGTCATAATTACTTCTGAGTAAACCTTGAGTAAAACTGATGCTTAAGTCACAGTGTTTGTGCTATAACCTTACCTTCAGGTTGGGAGCACGGCCTTCCAGTGTCTTTTCTTCTTTTTAGCTATGGTTTGAAACTATTTTCTATCCATGTCCTTCAGACTGCTTTTCATATTTTCCCTTCACAGCTATTTGCACGCAAAGAACATCATCCACAGAGACATGAAATCCAACAGTATCCTTTGGTTGTTGAGCTTCATTTGACTGCTCATATCTCAATTTAGGAAAACAGAAGGGAGACTTTTTTCACAAGTGGTTCTTGGTGCCAGAGCAAAGCAGTTTATGAAATGAGGCAAAAGACAGGAGGAAATAAAGTCAGACATTTAGTTATTTGAAAGTCAAAAATCCAAGGTAATTTAGGATGAGTAGTCACAGCTTCTGCTTCCATTTGTCTTTTGATAAAAGTGATGTCTAGGGAAGGTTACTTTTTTTAAGTCCATCTCAGCAAAACTGACTTTGGAAAGATTTCCACACTAGTTGAGATACAGGTTTGGGTTAAGTTTGAAACAGGCCTTGTTCGTTTTATTACACTGTGCTAAATTTAGCTTGGAGAAATGGGTCTTTTGTCTTTTATATCTAGTTTGTAGACTTATATATATGTTCAGAAAGTAGCTAACTACAAGTCAAATGCTGCAAGCTTTTCAAATCTATTTGAAATGTTTTTTTCCAGAATATACCGTTAAGTGTTTTTCTTATAGGTCATTATTGAAAAAAGACTCTACTCCCATTTCTAAGACAATGTGTTTTTATAGAAGGGAGAATAAATAATAAATAAATGTATTTTTCATGCTCTTTAAGGCATGAAATATAAAAATTTTTTTAAAAAAATTGTCCTTCTTCCCCAGACTTTCCCTTTGAAAGGGACAATGCATTACAATCAGGCTTCACTTCTTGGCCCACAAGAGGAATAATAGTTGGGCTGAGTTGGATTATGGCACCTGGCCCATTTTGGGTCCATGTCTGACACATGGAACACCTTTCAGTGGTGGGTTTTGGCAGCAAGACATTACACCATGGAAGCAGCACAACTGGTTTTAAGAAGGTTTGAATCACTGGGCATTAGCAGGTTACCAGTGTGCTATAAATTGCCTAGTTACTATTCAGAATCAAGGTGGCTTTGCTTCTGATTTTGAAGTCACCAAATGGTAGCTATTCTGTTGAGAGGTTTCTTATGACAATATTCAGCAATCAGTAAGGGATTAGCCATTTTATAATCTGCTTATGTTTCATTTAGTCTTTGAAGGCAAAATGCAGGCAGAAATGAATGTCAGCCAGCCTGTACTGCTTAGTCTTGGGTTAGGGCACCTCCATGACATGGTAGGTTGTCACAAGGCCAGGGACCTGATACCGACAGGTGTAAATGGGGAAAGGGGCTGGGGAGGATGGAGGGACTTGACTTTGGCTTGTTTCTGACCAGGTGAAGGGGAATTTTAAAAGTAGTTTTTAAAACTTCAAAAACCTTAGTAAATCCAGAGCAGAGAAGGCTGGAGCAGATTTGAGGTAGAGAGATTGTTATGCTGTGAAGAATTCTGGGCAGTTTTTAAAAATTAACTTGACCATTCTTTTGAAATCAGAGTCCTTAACAAGCATTGAGATATATTTCTCCATGAAGGCCTGACAGTGAAAATTGGCGATTTTGGTTTGGCAACAGTCAAGTCACGCTGGAGTGGTTCTCAGCAGGTTGAACAACCTACCGGCTCCATCCTGTGGATGGTGAGGAATCCTGGCTCTTCATCGCTATCTGGAGATAGAGGGTGGAAGGGATGCCCTAAAGGTGTACATACAAACTTAAAGCACTTCTGCACATTTCCCCAAAGTCTAGGCAGCCTCAGGTTATTATGCCCACTTCCATAGTGTCAGACTACCCGGGGCAAACTTGGATTTTCTAGAGGAAGGTGGTGATCAGAATCATTCTGAAGCATGGCATGAAGAGAAGTTAGAAAACTGGGTGACAGGAAATGCTAGATCTGTCAGATTAGAATTTCTTAACTGGCTTTAGCCAAATCCTGAGATTTGGAGCTGTTTAGGGGAACTATATAGGAAAAGAGGAATGGACTCTCTCTCGTAACTAACGGGACAACCCAGCCCCTGGATGTCTGTGGGCCCAGATAGTTGTGAATGCACTTTTTCCCTGTAGGCCCCAGAGGTGATCCGAATGCAGGACAATAACCCATTCAGTTTCCAGTCTGATGTGTATTCCTATGGCATCGTGTTATACGAGCTGATGACAGGGGAGCTTCCCTATTCACACATCAACAACCGGGATCAGGTAAGTCTGAGCTGGCTGTTTAAGGAGGACCTCATACGTTGTGGTAGCCCCCCTGCACCTCTTGCCGGTCGGAGAAACAAGAGCATTTGAGGGGACTGTTGTTCTTCATTGGTGTTTATGCACCCATTCCCTCGCTGTTTTCAGATCATCTTCATGGTGGGCCGAGGGTATGCCTCCCCAGATCTTAGTAAGCTATACAAGAACTGCCCCAAAGCAATGAAGCGGCTTGTAGCTGACTGTGTGAAGAAAGTTAAGGAAGAAAGACCTCTTTTCCCCCAGGTAAGACTTAGCTCAGTAGTGCCATAACTGGATTAAAGCAGTTCTTATTTTTCTTATTCTTACAGGGAGGGGACTAGTGCTCTCCACATTTTGGGGGTGGGAAGGGAGTGGGGGCCTAGCTTGTCTTTGGACCCATGGTTTAAAGCTGCTACTGAGAAAACCCTAAGCCCCAGGTATCAGACGACTTTGTACCATTATTTCAGATTCTGTCTTCCATCGAGCTGCTCCAACACTCTCTACCGAAAATCAACCGGAGTGCTTCTGAGCCATCCCTGCATCGGGCGGCCCACACCGAGGACATCAATGCCTGCACACTGACCACATCCCCTAGACTGCCTGTCTTCTAGTTGAACTTTGCACCTGCACTCAGGCCACCAGGGTGGAAGGAGAGTCAGCAGGCACCACTTTGCCGTTCCCTTTCTTTGGGGCAGAGAGCTCATTTTCAGAGAAGCTGCTGCTAAGGACCTCCTGGACTACTCACAGGGCCTTAACTTCATGTGGCCTTCTTTTCTACCCTTTCTGGCCCTGGGAGAAGGAAGCCATTCACAATGCTGGTTTGTCCTGCTTCCTCTCCTGTCCCCTCCCCACTCATGAGTCACGCCTTCTCCAGATGCACAAGTGGATGTAGATGGCAGTACATCATTTGGGGCCCAGGCTACTGGTTAAGTGAGTATTTTTAAGGCAAAAAAAAAAAGAGGGGAGGCACTTGGAAGGGGAAGTAAAGATAGCAGGCAATCCAGCCCTGATGTGGGGACATGTGGATTTTGGAAAATAGCTCCTATAAGGAATGCGATCACTCGAAGGACCCTTCTTCAAAGATAGTGGTGGTGCGCCAAACAGGCAGTTTTGCACATTAATGCACCAAACAGCCCAAGACTGTGGAGACTGACCTCCGGAAGGAGCCTGCTTTGGTACTATGGAACTTAAACTTCTCTGACACAGCCTGCGAGGTTCCCACTGTATTGGGATGGTTTTCCTGATGAGGTAAATGGTGTGCCCCTCTCATTCTCCACCCTCCTCTCAGGGAGCAGTCTTCCATCATGCTGAATTTAGTCTTCCAGGAGCTGCCCCTATGGGGTGGGGCCGCAGAGCCAGCCTTGTCTCTACAGTCACATCATGTATATGCAAGGAAGCCAAGAATACAGGTTTTCTTGATGATTTGGGTTTTAATTTTGTTTTTATTGCGCCTGACAAAATACTGTTATTATCCTACGGTTCTTCAATTATGTTATTTTAATAAAATAAATTAAAGTTAGGTTTCATGTTTCTTACATCCTTTTAAAGTAATAAAGTGTCACAGGTTAGGACCAGAGTTTGACCACAGCTCAAATTCTCCACTTGCTCACTCCCTTAAGGTGCACAACATAACTTAGTACTCCCCTCTGGAGCTGAATGCAAGAAATTGGAAATGGTCCTGGAGATAGGCTGAGAATGAATTTAATTCAGCTGTTATCTATGTTCTTTGTAACCTTACAACCAGCAACTATGCCTGGTTGCTGAAGGAAATTAAAGGCAGTGTAGCTTTTTCTTAGTTTTCTTTTGCCTACCCCAATTCAGTGCTGCCCAAATCAGAGAAGGGGAACAAGAAAACAGTACCTGGACGTGCCTTTAAAGAGTTAACCATTTATAAAAATTAAGCAAAGAACACTCTAAAGGTTTATGGTTAAACTAAAGAAACTTTTCCTCCCCATACCATAAAGTAATGCATTTTATAAAATATTTGGTATCCAGAGCTTTTACAAAAATAGATAAATTCAGACTTGGAGAGGAGTTCATCCTGATTTACAAGATTATTATGCTCATCATTCAATTAAAATCACAACTGCGAACAGAAGACTTTTTTCAGATCTCTGCTGGACACAGAACTAGAAAATTTCCATTAAGTTTTTATGAAACTTCACATGGTACCACAAGCACATGTGTGCAAAACCCTCAATACTATTCCCCCATAGACCTGCACCCAAAGGAAAAGCCCCGGGTGAGAGCTGGGGGGGGCTTGTTTTCCCTGGAGAGACAGGTACACAATAGTTGTATGGTCCAGGCACCACACCAGCCAGAAAGGAGGCACGTGTGTCTACTCACCACCTGGTATTTTCTGCTACTTCAAAAGCCTCCCTTTCAGGGAGAAAGAATTCAACTTTAACTGTGAGTTACTGGGCAAGACCGCTCGCTGCTCTTCCTTCAAACACTGCCTCTTTCATTTCCCAGGTTTGTCTCACAATACCACTTCCAGCATCACAGAAACTGGAAAGGCTTTTTCCTGAAAGAAAGCAGCTGATTTTGAATAAATACTTTAGAAAGCTCCTAAGAGTGATGCTAAAAGCCTGAAAGAAAGCTTCTTACTACAGGTGTACAGTGCCCACTTCACATGCAATTTGTTTCTGGAAAAGTTCTGTATAAGTCACATTTTTGACCACACGATATTTTAATACACTAAGGTAATGCAGTACAGAGGAATTCTTTCATAAGGCTGAAGAATCCTATTGTAAAAAATGAATCTGCAGCTTTAGGGACTGCTGCAATTTTACTGTTTCTCAGGAGAAGAAAATCAAGAAGCACAAGCACCAGTCTTGTTTAAAAGCTACCAATCAGAATTTAGCCAGAATGGTTAGCTAGAAGTGCAACTAAGATATCAACTATAGAAATGGCAATTTCATATACTTGTCAGGTTATTTTATATCCTTCAGTGTTCCCATGGCTGTAATAATGGAGAGTGGATCAGACCAAGGTTAAGTAATCCAAGTGACACACCATCTAGTACTGTGGTACAAGGAAGCTCTGTACACCCTAGCTCAGGAAGGGCTTGGCCCGTAGAGCCCAAGACGCAAGGGGACAATCATTGACCCGATTTTTTAGGACTCTGCCGACTCCACTCCAGAAAGATGCATGAAGAGGTCCCCCAGCTCTGTCATGTCAACATCATCAGTGTTTGGGATATTCTGACTTTCTCGGTTCTCGATGAAATCCCAGAGCCGCACTGAATTAAAGAACTGTAAAAACAACCAGCAAACATGTTTGGTTATTGCCCAAAGTAATTAAAGGTGGTGTAGCTTTTTCTTAGTTTTCTTTTGGCAACCCCATCTGCTGCTGCCAAAGTCAGAGGGTGGGTGGCCCAAGGACAGTACTTGAAAGTGCCCCCAGCAGAGCTGGTCCTTACCCGCACAGTGCCTTCAGAACTGAGCTGTTTCCGTGGTTTCTCAGGCTCTGCCAACCGCCCATCAGGGTAAGCATGGCGGTAAAGGCATTTGTTTCCAAAAGGGCAGGTCCCCTTGCCTTGCTCAAAATATTTACAAGCTTTTTTCCTGGAAAGCAGAAAGAAGAAATCAAAAGGGTGGTGGGAGAGTCTGGGGACCAGATGGACCACTGCCCCCCACCCCCCTCTGCCGTGTACAATGCCAGGACTTGACGGCCTCAAGTTATAGATGTGGACAGTGTGTTTCAAAATGGTGAGGTGACTTGTCTAAGGTCACATACAGTTGTGATTCTGACTGTAGAGCTGCATAACGTTCCCATGGAAACACACAGTCTTATGCACCACGTGAACCTGTGTGGGGACTCCACTGCGCTGTCAGTCTGTGATGCTCTGAACGTCTTCAGGGGCAACCCAGACCCTCTAGGCAGTTCCTGTACCTACTGGTCCCCAGGCAGCAGTCAGAGGCCTGACTGCTCCCCTGGGCCAACTGTCTGGGCTCTAAGGTTCTGACCTCAGCTCAAAGTCCCAAAAGGAGTTCCATCTGGCACAGTTTTCCTTTCTCCTGATCAGCAATGATGTCAACGTGACCACAAGAAGCCATGCCTTAGGAGTCACAGGGAAAGCAATAGATTTTAGCAGCTGCCTAAAGCTACAGGTAGGTCTCACTCCAATTTTCCTTTGCCCCACCCTCTTAGAGCAAGAGTTCCTGTCTGCTTTGGACCCCTTCTCAGAATAATGTCTGTAAATGAGTTTACAAAATAGAAACCAAAAAGTTAAAACAAACACACAAAAGTTAAAACAAACAAACAGAAAAGTTGGGCACTGCGATGGTGCAGTGGCAGAGTTCATCGTCTGCCATGCCGGAGACCTGGGTTTGATTCCCTGTGCCTGCCCTTGCAAAAAAAAAAAAAAAAGTTTCCTATTTGAATTTACCCACAGAATGCCTGGCTCCAGAGGAAATACAGAACCATGAAGGATTCTCATTTCTTCTTATTAAGATGGAATCCAACTCATACAATCATAAATTTGATTCTCCCAAACTGCAGAAAAGGAAGAGGTATTGAAGAAACGAGTGGGCTGCCTGGCAGTACTGCAGAAGAGAAAGTACAGAAAGAAAACCAATCCACAGGAGAAAAGGCAGGGCAGCTGGTGTACGTGATGATGGCAGGTGACAAGGAAAAGGGGACTCCTTATTCCAATTATCTTCCTTTTTTTTCTCAGACAAGGAGATGGTTAATGGTGAAGTTCTCTGAAGCATACTTGAGAAGAATATAGAGAAATCTCCCTCATAGCTATCAAGAGAGGGAGGTGCCACCGTTGCTTGCACAACAGCAAGTATCTATGCTCAACAAGTTTGCTTCAAGCATAGGTGGTAGCTGAGAAGGGGATTCAAGCAAAGCAGGTATTTGAACCCAACATCTTTCATGGCCCCCTCATGTACCCCTGATAAATGAGTACATTCGCAGTGAACACGCCCCGGAGTAAGGGGGTATGTTGTCAAGTACCTGCTGAACGCGGATTCAAGGATACTCCAGGGCATGCCCTTTAACAGACTCTGGATTAAATAAGTTATTCTCTATTCCCTCACCCAGTCCCTAACATTTGGTCAGAGGCCAAATGCCTCTTATTTTTCATTCTGACTCTTCTTTCCCATATCCAATCGTGTAAGTTTTGTTTACAAAGCCCCTCTTAAATCCCCCATCCTCTCCATCTCCACCTGCTGAAAACAGAAGGGTCACCATCCTCTGCTGCCTGGCCCTGACACGGTCATTTCTTAACTGGTCTCCCTTCCCCCAGTTTCCAACCTCTTCACACCACCAGAGAGGAGCTTCCCAGAAGAGTATGACACCTTCATGCTATTCTTAAAGAGGACTGTTAGGCTGGAACTCAAGGGCTCCTGAGACTTGATTCCAGTCTAACTGTCTCTGTGGGTCCCACTAATCCTTCAGATGCCCCATGTCATCACTGTTCCCTCCAACATGGTTAGGCTATTCAGGGTCCAGGGTCCCCAACTTTTCCCCTAATACCCCCAGGTGGGGCTAAGTGCTTTCTCTTTTGTAACTTCTGCCTTGTGCCTTTCCTGAAGAATGTGTCACTGGAGAATCTGTATCATAACTGCCTTTGCAATTTTCCATGATATTATCTTATTAATCTCTAACATCTCCCCACAAGCTGGTGCTTGGCTGGAAGAAGCCTGGCCTATAGGGGTTCAGGAAATGGGACCCAAACAGAAAAGACACGAAGTCTCCTTTCTCCAGGCTGAGACTCTTCCCCTTTGTCTTGCCATGCCTGCCCTCTGGTGGACACACAGTAAGATAACAAGCGGAAAAATCGTAAAAGAAGAAAATATCAAGCCTTGAGTAATCGATTTGTAACTTAAAGGAACCATCAAGGCGGGCCGCGGTGGCTCAGCGGGCAAGAGTGCTTGCCTGCCATGCCGGAGGACCCCGGTTCGATTCCCGGCCCAGCCCATGTAAAAAAAACAAACAAACAAACAAAATATAATAAAACAAGAAAATGTTTAAAGATGTTTCCCTTCCTTCCATCCTTCCTTCCTTCTCTCTGTCTTTCCTTCCCTTCCTCCCTCTCTCTTTAAAAAAAAAAAAAAAAAAAAGGAACCATCAAAAAAGTAACACTCTGTTTCCCCTACGGCCAAGTAAGCCTCTGCCAGACCTGACCCTGCCCACCTGTTAAAACCATACTTTTTTTTTTTTTTTTTTAAAGGAAAGACAGAGAGAAGGAAGGAAGGATAGAAGGAAGGAAGGAAGGAAGAAAGGGAAACATCTTTTAAACATTTTCTTGTTTTATTGTATTTTGTTTTTCCGTTTTTTGTTACATGGGGTGGGGCCGGGAATCGAACCGAGATCCTCCGGCATAGCAGGCAAGCACTTTGCCCGCTGAGCCACCGCGGCCCGCCCTAAAACCATACTTTTAAAGAAGAACCTAACAGAATCCAGCATCTCCACAATGTAACATTTACAATGTCAAAGATACAATCCAAAATAATTCAACATCAAAAAATTAGGAAAACATGGTCTCAAGAAAAGTCATTTGAGATCAACCTCAAGATGACAAAAATTTAAGGCAGGTACTAAAAAACATGTTTAAGGACATGAAGGGAAATACAATCAGTGAATATAAGGAGGAAATCTTAGCAGGGAAACAAAACTATAAAATAAAGAACAAATGGAAATCCTGAAACTGAAATCTAAATATTTCAAATAAAAAAAAATAAAACACCAGAGAACTTACTGGCAGGCTGAATATGAAATTAGAGTCAGTGAACTTGAAGAGGTATCAATAAAGATAATCTGAAGAACAGAGAGCAATAAAAGTTTGGTGGGGGGGACAGAGTCCTAGAGACCTGTGGGATGTATTAAGAAGTCTATCATGAGTAATGAGAGTCCCCAAAGGGGGAAAAAAAACAAGATGGAAAAAATATTTAATGAAAGAATAGCTGAAATTTCTCAAAACTGTTCAGAGAATACCAAGCAGTATAATATGAAGAAAAATACACTGAGGTAAAATATCAAACTGCTGAAAACCAGGATAAAGAAAATAAAAAACTAAAGAGGCTGGATTTATAGTGGAGCAATGTCTGCAAGGGGTGGGGAGGTGGGGGTGGGTGGGGGTGGGGGCCAAGGATGGGATCCTGTCAATCAAATAGGAAGACAAACTAGACCAATATATTCAATGAAGCTCTTTCAAGAATGAAGAAAAAAGTCATTTTCTGATAAAAACTAAGGGAATTCATCACCAGATCTACACACCAGAAATGTTAAAAGTCAGTTCTGAGGCTGAAGGGAAATTATAGGAAATGTAAGAATAAACAGCAATGGAAACAGTAAATAACTGGGTTAATGCTAAAAAAAAACCTTTGTTTTTCTCAATTAAAAAAAAAGCACATGGACTTTTTATAAGGCAAAAATTATATTACCTTGTGGGGTTTGTAGTATGTGTACATATAATGTATGTGCGCTGTATCTCTAGTATAAAGGATGGTAATGAGGTAAGTAAGAGAGAATACAGGCACAGCCTGGAGATACTGCAGCTTCACCACAATGAAGTGAGTCACAAATTGTTTGGTTTCCCAGTGCATATAAAAGTTCTGTTTACACTACACTATAGTCTATTAAGTGTGCAACAGCATTGTCTAAAAAGGCAATGTACATACCTTAATTAAAAAATACTTAATTGCTACAAAACGCTAATCATTTTGCTGGTGGAGGGACCTGCCTTGATGTTGATGGTTGCTGACTGATCACGGTGGTAGCTGAAGTTGGAGTGGCTGTGACACGTGATAAATGAATTAGACCTAACAGACATATAGGTCATTGCACCCCAAAGCACAAGGATATACATTCTCCTCTAGTGCTCATGGAACATTCTCCAGGATAGATCATATGCTGGGGCACAAAACAGGTTTTTATAAATTTAAAAACACTGAAATTATTCAAAGCATTTTCTCTGATCACAAAAAGCTGAATCTCAATAACCACCAAAGAATGAGAACACTCACAAATATATGGAGATTAAATAACACACTATCAAACAACCAGTGACTAAAAGAAGAAATTGCTAGAGAAATCAGTATCTATGTGGAGATGAATGAAAATGAGAATACCACTTATCAGAACTTATGGGATGTAGCAAAGGCTGTGCTGAGAGGGGAATTTATGGCCCTATACGCCTATATTAAAAAATAAGAAAGAGCAAAAATCGAGGACTTAAGAGCACACCTGGAGGAACTTGAGAAAGAACAGCAAACTAACTCCAAAGCAAATAGAAGAAGAGAAGCAACAAAGATTGAAGCAGAGATAAATGAATGGGGGAACAAAAAGAACAATAGAAAGAATCAATAAAAACAAAAGTTGGTTCTTGGAGAAAATCAATAAAACTGATGGGCCACTAGCAAGACTGACAAAGAAAAAAAGATATAGGATGCAAATAAACACAATCAGAAATGAGAAGGGATGTGTTACCACAGACCCTGAAGAAATAAAAGAAATCATAAGAGGATACTATGAACAACTATATGCCAACAAACTAGACAACTTAAATGAAATGGACAAATTCCTGGAGACATACAAACAATCTACACTGACTCAGGAAGAAATAGAAGATCTCCACAAACCAATCACAAGTAAGAGATTCAGTCAGTCATCAAAAATCTTACTACAAAGAAAAGCCCAGGGCCAGATGGCAGCTTTACAGGGGAATTTTATCAAATATTCCAAAAAAAAAAACTAACACCAATCCTGCTCAAACTTTAAAAAAAAATCGAGGAAAAGGAACTCTACCTAACTCATTTTATGAAGATAGTATCATTTTAATACCCAAACCAGGTAAAGATGCTATAAGAAAGGAAAAAAATCTCACTAATGAACATAGATGTAAAAATTCTCAATAAAATATCAGCAAATCTAATCCAACAGCACATTAAAAGAATTATACACCATGACCAAGAGCAGTTTATACAGAATTGCAAGGATGGTTCAACACAAGAAAATTAATGTAATACAGCACATTAACAAATCGAAAGGGAAAAATCACATGATCATCTTGACTGATGCTGAAAAAACATTTGACAAAATTCAGCATCCTTTTCTGATAAAAACACTCCAAAAGATAGGAATCAAAGGTAACTACCTTGATAAAGGGAATATATGAAAAACCAATAACCAGCATTGTACTCAATGGAGAGAGACTGAAAGCTTTCCCCCTAAGATGAGGAACAAGACTAGGATGACCAACTGTCACCACTGTTGTTCAACACTGTGCTAGAAGATCAAGCTCGAGCAATCAGGCAGGACAAAGAGATAAAAGGCATTCAAATTGGAAAGGAAAAAGTAAAACTCTCATTATTTGCAGATGATATGATACTATACTTGGAAGATCCTGAGAAATCTACAGCAAAGTTACTCAAGCTAATAAATTCAGCAAGGTGGCTGGATATAAAATTAATGTTAAAAAATCAGTAACATTTCAATACGCAAGCAATGACCTAGCTGAGGAGTCAGTTAAGGAAAAAATTCCATTCAAAATAGCAACTAAAAGAATACTTTTATACTTTTCATACTTAGGAATAAAATTAACTAGGGACATAAAGGACTTGTACACAGAAAATTACATAATGTTGCTTAAAGAAATCAAAGGAGATTCAAATAGGTGGAAAGACATTCCCTGCTCATGGATAGGAAGGCTAAATATAGTTAAGAGGTCAATTCTCCCCAAACTGATCTACAGATTCAACACAGTACCAATTAAAATTCTAACAACCTACTTTGAAGATTTGGAAAAGCTAACTACCAAATTCATCTGGAAGGGAACGAGACCCCAAATGACTAAAAGCAGCCTGAAAAAAAATGAAGTGGGAGGATTAACACTCCCTGACTTTAAAACCTATTATAAAGCCACAGTGGTCAAAACAACTTGGTACTGGCACAAAAGCAGAAGCACTGACTAATGGAATCAAATCAAGAGTGCAGAAATAGACCACCAAATCTATGGTAAACTGATTTTTGACAAAGCCCCCAAATCTTCTGAACTGGGTCAAAATAGTCTTTTCAATAATGGGGCATGGAAGAACTGGATATCAACAGCCAAGAGAATGAAAGAGGACCCCTATCTTACACCTTACACAAAAATTAACTCAAACTGGATCAAATACCTAAATATAAAAACTAGCACCATAAAGCTTCTAAAAGAAAATGTAGGGAAACATCTTCAAGACCTAGTAATAGGAGGTAGCTTCCTAAACTTTACACCCAAAGCACAAGCAACAAAAGAATAAACAGATAAATGGGACTCCTCAAAATCAAATGCTTCTGCACTTCAAAAAACTTTGTCAAAAAAAGTGAAGAGGCAGCCAACTCAATGGGAGAAAATAGTTGGAAATCACATATTGGACAAAGGTTTGATTTCCTGTACATACAAAGAAATCATACAACTCAACAACAAAAGAACAAACAATCCAATTATAAAATGGGCTAAAGATATGAACAGGCATTTTTCTGAAGAGCAAATACAGATGGCTCAAAAGCACATGAAGGGATGCTCATTTTCATTGGTTATAAGGGAAATGCAGATCAAGATTGCATTTGATACCAATGAGATACCACCTCATACCTATAAGAATGGCTGCTATTAAACAAACAGGAAACTTCAAATATTGGAGAGGATGTGGAGAAACTGGTACACTTTTGCACTGCTGGTGGGAATGTATAATGGTGCAGCCACTATGGAAGTCTGTTTGGTGGTTCCTTAGGAAACTAAATTCGAGTTGCCCTATGAACCAGCAATAGTACTACTTGGTATATACCCTGAAGAGCTGAAAGCAACAACACAGAGACATTTGCACACCGATATTCATAGCAGGATTATTCACAATCTCCAAAAGCTGGAAATAAACCACATTCCATCAACAGAAGATTGGATCAACAAAATGTGGTATATACATAAGATGGAATATTATGCAGGATAATGCATAATAAGACAAAATAACGTCCTGAAGTACATGACAAGATGGATGAGATTGAGGACATAATGCTGAGTGAAATTAGCCAGACACAAAAGGAGAGATACTGTATGATTCCACTTTTATGACCAGCATAAAGGTATAATCAAAGGCTTATTAAAAAATAGGGGACTTAGAGATACACAGAAGCTAGCTAATGAAGTTGAACTCCAATGTAATAGAATAGATAGGAATGAAAGTGGTTCTCTAGTGTGTATATAAGTAATATTACCACATTGAAGATGAGCAAGATTGACAGGGGTTGTAGAGACCTACATGTCCCACTGATTAACACTAAAAATATGAATTAGGTCTCGCAGGAATTATTTCAAAGAGTGTTTAAGACCAGGGTACAGGAGGAAAACTATTGCATGCTATGAGCTATGTTCAAAAGGAAACCATCAGCACTACACAGCAACAACAGAGGTAAATAATGTGGGGAGGGATAAGAGTCAAGAGGAGGTTTAGATTTCCTATTTGGCGAAGTTGTATTTACTGGCTTTCTTTCTCTTGGGTACAATTGAGAATGCTGATGGACTGTGGACTTTGGGCCTTCTACATGATGCCCGATGAATGCAGGTGGCTGAAGGACGCACTGACGGAGAAGTAGATTGGAGAACAATGGTGTATACTTATGAACAAAGGCTGTGCAGCTACAAAAAGGAAAAAAGTCGCAAGGCATACAACCATGTGAGTGAACATGTGAGACATTTGGTGAGACAAAATAAGTCAGCAACAAAAGAATAACAATGGTATGGTCACCTTTAGAAAATGCTTATAAGAAAACGGCCTTAGATTGTAAGCTTTTAGAGCAGACCATTAAGTCTGGAGTAGTGATTATTATTTCTGGATTTTGAGAGGCTGTTTTATATATACAACCTGATATTTAGAGATAAGAACGAAGCCGAACAGGTTGGGGTTAAAGTAATTCAGAACACAGGGTTAAGGAAGACAGTGTCTATATTTTAGAACCACACATGCTCTTTCAGACCAGTGGAAGAAAGGTTTAATTGGTCTGGAACTGAAATTTTCTGTAGTGCATAATCTAATTCAACCTATCTGTATAGCTCATTTGAACAAGTGAAACACAGGGAGCAAAGAATAAGAAAGAGGTCCTTTAATCTAGTATGGATTATTGTAACGCCAGGATACATCCTAGAATATATTAAGCAGATAATCAAAAAGTATTGGCAAAGTCCCCTGAGGGATGGGAGAAAGAATATAGAAGTATAAAACATTACCATCAGGGAATCCCCTGGTATGTGTTAAACTTAAAGACACCCCAATCCATAGGCCATGCCCTCAATCAGGAGGCTTACTCTTGTGAAGCTTATGTAAATAGTGGAGAAGCTTAGACTACCTATAGGCATGCCTGAGAGTTACTTCTGGAGGACCTCTGCTGTTGCTCAGATTGGCCTCAATCTCTCTAAACCCAACTCTGCAAGTTAAATCACTGCCCTCCCCGCTACATGGGACGTGATATTCAGGGGTGAAAGTCTCCCTGGTGACATGGGAGATGACACCCAGGATGAATCCAGACCTGGCACTGTGGGATCAACAATTTCATCCTGACCAAAAGGGGAAAGGAATTGTAATTAAGAAAGTATCAGTGGCAGAAAGAGTTCAAATAGAGTCGAGAGGCTACTCTTGGGATTGTTCTTAACACCTAAGGCAATATATACGATTCCACAAGGGTTCCAGGCACTAGAATAACTTTCCCAAAACCTACAACCTCCAGATGGGTCCCTGGTCCAGATAAGTCCTAAAACCTAGCCCAGCCTCTCCAGAACATCAGATAGTTCCATCTCTGTACCTCATATTAGTGACAGACCCTTCCAATATGAAAAATTTAGAATTCCCATAGCCCAAACACCCCTAAAGAGAAGGATGGAAAGATCAAAGGTGATAATGGAGTCATACAGAGAAGATAGGATTTAACAAATGAACAGGAATGCTTATCATTAAACTGATAATCTTTTAGTCCAATATTTTAGAGCAGCTAAAAACCTAAAATTGTGAAATTGTAAGCCATATATCAAAGTCTGAAATATGTTCTACAACTAATTGTGGTGCTGGGCTTTGAAATTTGTAGCTTTTTTGCATATATGTTATTTTTACACAAAAAAAGAATGAAAAAAAGCCGATTGTGGTGATAAAAAAATATTTAAGCCCTCTAGCCTCCTATATTATGGAGCAACTAAAAGGAAAAATAAGAGGATTAAAAAAAAAAAAGTTTGTATGGTAGCCCATATAAAACGCTGGGATCTGTCCTGTAGCTATTTGTTGAAGAGGACTTTGATAACTATTGCTTTTTTATTTCTCTGCTTTGTATATATGTTATACTGTGCAATAAAAAAAAAGTTACAAATAAAAAAAAAAACTACGTTAAAATGGAATTCCAAAAATTAGAAATAGCACAGATGTCATGGGAGAATGTAGAGACTGTGGCACACAGGTAGTCCTGAGTTTTCAAGGTTCTGTTGCACATCAATTTCAGTTACCATGTCTGTATAAATGGGCTGAATAGTGGCCCAAAAGACATGCCCAAATCCTAACTCCCAGAACCTGTATATAGTACCTTGTTCGAAAAAAAAAAAAAAAAAAAAAAAAAAAGGTTCTCTGCAGCTTTAACTAAATTAAGGATCTGGAGATGAGATTGTCCTGGGTCAATCTTTTAAGAAAGATATCATTATAATGAGAGGAGAGGATAGAGAGATTGGAATTAGGCTGCCACAAGCCAAGGAATGCAAAGAATTGCTGACAGCCAACCAGAAGTTAGGAGAGAGACATGGAATTGGTTCTCCAGAAACAGCCAGTCCTGCTGATACCTTAACTTCAGACTTCCCAGTCTCCAGATTGTGAGACAATAAACTTCTATTGTTTAAAGCCATCTAGTTTGTGGTAATCTGTAGAGCATCCCCAGGAAATGAATACACCCAATTGTTCAATTACTAATAATTACATAAATCACAAAAAAATCACCAAAAGCTCTTCAGTCCACAAATCCCTACAGAAATAACAGATGCTCACTGTGATCAGTAAACAGTCAAGGCACCTCTTTAAAATTTGGGTGGTGACTGGTAACCATGAATCTGTTATCAGCTCACACACAGATGGCAAAGCTTGTATTTGTACTGCATCCTGGTCTTTCAGTATAAACCATGTGATGTTTTACAAAAATGGATAATCCAAAGAAGACACTGGTCAGGTTTTCATATGCAGCAGAGCAGCTCCCTCACTGTGATCTGTTAAAAGTCAGCCCTCGACACAAGGGTTTGAAAAAAAAAGAAGACACTGGCCAAAATGACAGTAAAGAAATGAAAAATGAAAAAAACCTGAAGAGAAAATTGAATTCTCAATCCCTCCTCTCTGTCTCATATTAACCCTCACTAACCCTTCCTCCCTCTCACACCCATACCGTATTCAATCCACCAACTAATTCTGTGGATTCTACCTTGGAAATAAATCCAGAATCTGACCACCCCTGGATTACTGCACTAGCCTAACTGATCTCCCTCTTTCTATCTTTACCTCCTCTTTTAATATATTCTCAACAGATCAGCTGGTGACCCTTTAGAATAAAAATAAGATCATATAATTCTTCAATTCAAAACCCATTTCATTCAGAATAAAAAGTTTAATCCACATAATATGACCTATAAGGCCCTACAAACCATCTGTTCCTTGCCTGCCCCTTCTGCTCATATCTCCAGTGTATTCCCCCTTTGCTCAGTTTCATCCAGCCACTCCTTGGTTTTCTTCAAACTCAGGAGCAGACAAGTTCCTGCCTCAGAGTCTTTGTAATGACTATTCTCCACCTGGAATGCTCTTCTCTCACTCACATCAGCATGGCCCATTGCCTCATCTCCTCCACGTCTTTGATCAAATGTCTCCTCAATGAGACATTCGCTGGTCTCCCACACTAAAATCGTAACTCCAAGCCTCTCTCCCTCTCCCCTGTTCCCTGGCTTCATTTCTCTCCTTAGCACTGACCACCACCCAATATTATGCCATCGTATTGATCAAGTTTGTTTTATTCTTCCTGTTAGTTCTTTTCCTTAGAGGGCTGAGAGTGCTTGTTTTATTAAATGCAATTTTACTGAGATATGTTCACACAACATAGAACCATCCAAAGTATAATCACTGGTTAACAGTATCATCACATGATTGTGTATACAGCCTCATGATCAAATTCAGAACATTTTCACTACTCCAAAAAAGAAATAAAAATAAGAAAGAAAACCCTAATCCTTCCATACTCCTTATTCCCCCATATTATTGACCCACAGTGTTGGGGTGGTAACATTTGTTACTGCTGATGAAAGAGGACTAAAATATTACTGTTAACTACAGTCCATAGTTTGTGATAGATACATGTTTCCCCATAGAAGCCTCTATTAACTCCTTATAATAGTGTCATACATCTGCTCTAGTTTGTGAAAGAACTTTTTAATACTTGTTCAGTTAATCACGGACCTTGTCCACCACAAGTTTCATTGTGTTTTACGTGCCCATTTTTAGCCTCCAACTTTCCTTCTAGGGACATACATGACTCTAAACTTCTCCTTTCCACCACACACACACCATTCAGTATTGTTAATTATTCTCACAATAACGGGCTACCATCACCTCTTGTCCATTTCCAAGTGTTTAGGTTCACCCTAAACACTGTGCACATATTAAGCAACTGCTGAGGGGTGGAATTTTTGTCTGATTCGTTTAGTGTTGTGTCCCCATCAACTAGAAAAGACCTGTCACGTAGTAGATCCTCAATATTTGTCAAATGAATGAATGCTCACAGATGACAAGTCAACCCAAGAAAAGCCAGGATTCTCAGGGATCCTGCTCAGCTTAGAAACTAAACAAGTACACTTCAAAAGAAAATGACACATAATCAGGTGTTGAAATCAATACAGCACCGAACCCCACCCAACTGGGAACCCATGGAGGCAGGCCCACAGTGTCTATATCCCCAGAGCCTTGCATGATGCCTGGGAGAAGGAAGAGACTCTTGAGTGCCCATCAGGCCCCAAGACCACACTTTTACAGAGGAGAAGGGGAGATCCTGCAATGATGGCAAAGACGAAAATCAGAGCCAGGCAGGAACCAGGATCATGTTTGGACACTTACCCCATACCCTGTTTGAAAGCTTCAATCAACTCGTTCTTTTTATCCTGATCTTCTACCCAGTACACACTTGGAATTACAAACTCTGATATCACACGGCATTCTGGACAAGACCTGAAATAAGAATCAAGTTAGGGAGGGAGCAATGATATTACAAATCCTGTGCGCAATCCACCACAAAACCCCCTGCTCAAGTGCATGACTACTACAGGTACTGTCTTAACCCAGAATTAAAAAAAGCACAATGAAGCACGCGGGAAGTGACAGAACCTTATTTACTGTTAAAAACAAACCTTTTGGGTGTATCGGTGGTTCAGTGGTTAGAATGCCTGCCTTTCAGGCGGGAGACCCGGGTTCAATTCCTGGACCATGCACCAAAACAAACAAACCTTTTCCAACAATAAAAAGACAAAAACCCTAGTTTTAAAATGAGCAATGATTTAAATAGGCATTTCTCCAAAATGGCCAATAAGAACATAAAAGATGCTCGACATCAATAGCCATCAGAGAAAAGCAAAGCAAAACCACAATGAGATATCACACCATATGGACTCAGATGGCTAAAATCAGAAATACAAAGAACAAGTGTTCTTATACGTTACTGGTGGGACTGTAAAACTGTGCAGCCACTTTGGTACTTCCTCAAAATTCACCATAGGACCCAGCAACTCCATTCCTAGGTATATAACCAAGAGATGTGAAACCTATGTCCCAACAAAAACTTGTCCTCAAATGTTCAAATGTTCATAGCAGTTTTCATGATAGCTAAAAAGTGGAAATAACCCAAATGTCCACCAACTGGTGAATGTGGTATTATCCATACAATGGAACTGTTACTCAGCGACAGACAGGAATGAAGTTCTGCTCCATGCCACCTCCTGGATGGACCCTGAAGGCATTATGCTAAGTTAAAGAAGCTAGACACAAAAGACCACATATTGTATGGCTCCATTTATATGAAATGTTCAGAATAGGGAAACCCACAGAGACAGAATATGTATCAGTGGTTGGCAGGGGCTGGAAGGAGAAGAAATGGACAATGACTACAAATGAAAGTTTCTTTTTGGGATGATAGAAATGTTCTAAAATTAAATTGTGGTGATGGCTGTACAACTCCAAATATACTAAAAAAGCAACTCAATGATGCAATTTTATCTTGACAAATCTGTTATTTTACCATATAAATGTGTGACTTTAGGCAAATTCCTTAACCTCACCATGCCTCAGTTTCCTCCTCTGTAAAATGAAGATTAAGATCACAGGGTCTCTGTGAGAATGATGAGTTGTGTGTAAAGAGTTTATAATCGGATACAGAGATGTAGTAAGGGCTCATAATAGTTAGCTCTTTCCCTGTCCCACTGTAGAATTTAAGATTTCTGTATTGGCGATATCAGGCATCATGCTGTATGTTTTACATGCATTATTCCAGTAATCTTCAAATAACCTTATTTTACAGATGAAAAAAATGAAGCTGGAAAAGTTTAATAAGCAATCTGCCTAAGGTCATACCAAAAGTTGTTAGCACTGGATTCAAAGTCAGGTCTGAAAGATGAGAAACATGCCAGTGACACCTTTTCACATAGTTTATCTCTGCTGAGTTTCCCCTTCAACACCTCATAGGTTTGGTAGGAGTTGTCATCCATATTTCATAGGACAAGGCACTTGGACCCTGGAAGGCTAAATGATTTGCTCAAGTTCATACAGCCAGTAATATGGAGGAGCCAGGACTCAACCACTTGTCTTGCACAAAAACACCTGTGGATGGTAGTAAGTCCCAAATCAAACTTTCTCTGCAATTTCTAGAGCCACACCCCCTGGCTATACTTACTTAATGATTGGGTTCTCAAACTGCTTGGCACACCTCCACTGTCGGATGCAGGACAAGCAATACGTGTGATTGCAGTTGGAGAGAATCCCAAATCTTCTCTCTGAAGCAGATGCCTTCTCGAGGATCACTTCCATGCAGATACTGCACACTTTGTCCTGACTCGCCTGGAAGGCAAAGGCCTTCTCCATCTCATGTTCAAATGTCGACATGCAGATCTGTAGCACAGATGGGGGGGGGAGGGAAAACCCACTGAGGTTGGAGCCGAGAAGCACTGAGTGCCTTGAGAGCTCCTGCCAGCCACACTGCCACCACCCAAGATCAGGACTCATGATGTGAAGAGCTTGCTCAGGGCAGAAAAAGGATTTCCAACTCTCACCTGGTGCGCTGGTCTGAATCTACTGTGTACCCCAGAAAAGCCAAGTTCTTTAATCCTCATTCAATATTGCTTTTTATTGTTTCCATGGAGATGTAACTCCACCCATTCGAGGTGGAGTTGCTTACTGGAATCCTTTAAGAGGGAAACATTTTGAAAAAGCCTCAGAACTAACAGAGCCCACACAGCTAGAGATCTTTGGAGATGAAGAAGAAAAATGCCCCCGAGGGAGCTTCATGAAACAAGAAGCTGGGAGAGAAAGCTAGCAGACGTCACTATGTGCCTTTCCAGCTAAAAGAGAGACCCTGAATGTCATTAGTCTTCTTGAGTCAAGGTATATATTTTTTTGGATACCTTAGTTTGGACATTTTTATAGGCTTGCCTTAATGTGGACATTTTCAAGGGCTTAAACTGTAAACTTGCAACTTAATAAATTTCCCCTTTTTAAAAGCTGTTCCATTTCTGGTATACTGCATTCCAGTCCCTTATAAACTAAAACACCTGGTTACCACCCTTATTTTCCTAGCATGATGTGATCACTTCCATTTTAGGTCCAAGACCATGGAGGTCCAAAAAGTTAGGGGACTGCTGCAGGATCACAGAATTAGTAGGACTGGGACCCTGGTCTCTTGGTGCCTTTGGGCAGTGCCCTTCCCCACAGTGAGCAAATATCAGAATGACAAACTGCCTGTAACTAGAAACATGAGGCTGGCAGTTCAGGGAAACAGAACCACTTCTCCTTATGAAAACTGATCTAATGTATTTATCCATTGAATATGCACACCCTGAGTGTCCCTCTGTGCTGGCTGCACTGTATATTAGGCACTAGTACAAAGAGTAGGAGACCCAGGTCCTGCCTTGGGAGCTCACCAGTGTACAAAGATGTGAGACAATTAACAGCCCCAACACAAAGATCTCAACATACCTTGACAAAGAGGAAAGCTCTGGTGCTATATTCACCTGAAAAGGCACTAAGAAGACAGTGGAAAGTGACACACTCAACCTCTACACACCAGGCCCCACCTGGCTCCGGGCTCTGCCATGCATACTCAGCACATTTTAACTCTCAATTACTTAGGAACACATTATCCACTAAAATATACACTGAGCAACCCTCCCAGAAGGAAGACCCTCCCTAACTTAGGCCCCAACACTATTTGATCCCTCATTAAAATTGAGCCCTAAATTGAATAACATCTGCTCTTTCTAGTGACAAGCTGCCTTCTCTCTTATCTACCTTCATACCCCTGCACTTAATATAGAGCCAAACGTGAAGCAGAGCTTCAAGCAACACTCAGTGAATGAACGATCCCAGGGGTCCCTTCCAATACCTGACTCCTCAAATTCTCCAGAACTTAGCCACAATGATACATGTGTATATGAAGGAGATACAGAGAAAGAATGAGTGAGAGTGAGAGTGAGTGAGTGAGTGAGTGTGTGTGAGAGAGAGAGAGAGAGAGAGAGAGAGAGAGAGAGATACAATGTTCCTGAGCTAGATTTGTTCTCTGAATTTTGCATTATTTTGTTTCTAATGCCTCTTCCTTTTTCTTTATTCTAAATAACCAAAAACTGCAAAGTGACAAAAAGAAAAATTTGAAAGAACATCACACACACGGTGCAAATACGCTAGGTACTAAATGTAGGCATTATTGGCAGAAAGCTACCTCCGGATATACCCACAATTCTGTCTTAGTGCATTTCAAATTTCTTAAAAAGAATTTGTGCATCTTTACCTTCTCATGAGCTTTTCTTTGTTCTGGGTCGAAGGGGTGCAGGACCTGCAGTCTACAGATCTCACACACATCACCATGCAGGTAGACACAAGCATCTCCAAAATGGCACTCCCCAGCAGCTGCGTAGGGGCAGAGCTGCTGCTCACTGCTGTAGGAGCTGCTGGCTTCTAAATCATCAAGACCACTCCTGATTGCTTCTAGGTAGGAATGCGGCTTCATCTCAGGGCTATTCTGGAGGTCCGTGCAGCCTCCTGGATTACTCACCACACAGGGTCGAGTCTTCTCTTCAGCCATGCCACAGAGATCTTAATACAAAATATATACAATGAATGAAAATGAAAACTGGTCTAAGTTTTCTGGTAACCCACTAGCCAAAATCTAAGAAAGAAGATTACTGATAAATTTATATGAAAGAATATCAAAGTTACTGTTTAAAAATGCAAACATGGAGCTCTCAACACATGGACCAGTTAATACTAAAAAGCTTAAAACACAAACACACTCACACAAGAGGAATACTGATTACAAAGAAGAGGAGGAAGAGAATGAACTTCTGAATGTAAATTGTGTGCTGGGCCTTGGGCTAGGCACTTAATGTGCAAGATCTCACGTAACCCTTCCAGTAATCCTGTAAGGATGAAATTTTATTCCCATTTTATGAGTAAACTGAAGTTAAGAAAGGCAAATGCTGTGTCCAAACTTATACAGCCAGGAAGTGGGAGATGGGAACCCAAATCTGCCTGGTTCCAAGGCCTGCATTCTCTTCTTTGGTCCCATCCCTCTAAGTCCTGTGGAAGGGAATTGAGAATGAGGTCAATAGAATTCAGTGGTCTCCTTTAAACCAGTACAGTTACTTCTCATTTTAAATTGAACTACAGGAAGTCTTTGGATCCTGAAGCCAGTGTTAAATGGCAACCCCTTTCTTACATCAGTAGCTGCTGCCTTCCCCAGTACATACTTTCAAGCCTCTTTAGAGGTAACATACTCAAGTGGATTGATTATTTGTTTGCTTAGAATGGCATCTGCCTATTTTTTGCTGCACAACTCTAAGAACTAAAATCCCTTCAACTAGGGAGAACATGCATAGTACGTACGTAGTATACACACAATGGACTACTGAGGGGCCATAAGAAGGAATGAAGTTGTGAGGCATGCAACTAGATGAATGAATCTTAAAAGCTTTATGTTGAATGAAATGTTAGCAACAAAAAGACAAATATTATCATGCCTCAATCGTATGGACTAACTATAATATAAAAATTCAGTGAACTAAAGTCGAGACCATGGGTTATCAGGCTGGGGCTTATCTTAAGGGTCCTACATCGTAAGCTCTTACAGCACTCACACAGATTCAGGAATTCTTACTGTTAATTCTAAACTCTGAAGCTGTTTGTATATAATATGGTCTTTCCCAGAAACGTCAGGTATTTATCCGACACCTGAAACTCAGAGAGTTAGATCTCTGAAGCTATGAAAGTCAGCAGTACCCCATACAGGAACTGTTTAAAAGCTGAAAAAGTGAGCAGACATCAAGTAGAGATATGAATGAAGCTGATCTGGATAGGACTAAGGTATATCAGAAAGACTGGGTGAATGTCTTTCTGATATAAAATATGGACTGGACGATATGGTCCATATTTTAAAACTTCAACTTCTGTGTGAGACTAAAGGGAAAGATATTTATTTGGTACAAAATTATATTTTGGGTTGTGCATTCCCTAATTTAACATGTACGATCAGTTTAGTTGAGCATCATAAGTACATGGAATCTTGAATAGGGCATGAAATTCTGTTGGTTTGCCCAGGTTAGTGTCATCCCTTGATAAATACTAGAGTGATCTGGACAGTGAATAATGAAGTATTTGCAAAGTCCCCTTGGGGGAATGGGGAGAAAGGAGAAAATAGTCAACGTCGCCACTTGGAGAATTTCTGATATTCACAAGCAGTGGGGACAACCAAATCAATAGGCTGAGCCCTTGATCTTGGGGTATGTCCCTATGAAACTTATTCCTGCAAAAGACAGGCTAGACCTATTTAAAATTAGGTCCAAGAGTCACTCCCAGAGAAACTCTTTTGCTGCTCAGTTGTGGCCTTTCTCTCTAAGCCAATACAGCATGTGAATTCTGCCCTCCCCACCTACGTGGGATATGACCCCCTGGGATGTAAATCTCCCTGGCAATGTGGAACAGAAATCCCAGGATGAGATGGGACCCAGCATCAAGGGATTGAGAAAACCTTCTTGACCTAAAGGGGTAAGAGAGAAAAGAGAAAAATAAAGTGACAGTGGCTAAGGATTTCAAACAGCGCTGAGAGGTCATCCTGGAGATTATTCTTTTGCATTATATGGATATCCCCTTTTTAGTTTATGGTATAATTAAGTGGCTACAGGGAAGTACCTGAAACTGTACAGCTGTGTTCCAGTAGCCTTGTTTCTTGAAGATGACTGTATAATGATATAGCTTTTACAATGTGACTGTATGATTTTGAAAACCTTGTGTCTAGGGTATGGACAGATGAGTAAAAAATATGGATAAAAACTAAATAATAGGGGGAACAAAGGTCAAAATAAATTGGGTAGATGGAAACACTAGTGATCAATGAGAGGGAGGGGTAAGGGATATGGTATGTATGAGTTTTTTCTCTTTTCTTCTTTATTCCTTTTTCTAGAGTGAGGCAAATGTTCAAAAAAATGATCATGGTATGAATGAATACACAACTGTGTGATGATACTGTGAGCTGCTGATTGTACACCATGTATGGAATGTTTGTATGTTAAGTTTTATCATTAAAAATATTTTAAAAAAAAAGAAAAGAAAGAAAACCCTTCAACTGGTGAGGACTGGTCAATAAAAACAGCTTTTATGTTTGCATAGCCTTTCCCCTCCAAATCTTATGGTAGAGGCCACTTCCCAAATCCCTACATACTATTCTACCCAAAAGTACAATCTGAAAAAGCAAACAATGGCTCAGCATAAGAACTAAAAGACTCTGAGTTGACCTAAAATTCAAACAGTGAAATATGCCCTTTAATCAAACATTTAGCTTTGAAATGAGTAGCTTGGTACCTCTCACCTACTGGGCAGATATCCAATGCAGACAACAATTACACACTGATAAAAAGATCACTTTCGACGTTTGCCAGGACAAGCATAGGGCTAAGCCTAGCTGCACGAGGCTGAATGCATCACCCAAAAGCTGTGTGATCAAGTGATGCATTCTCAGAACAGTTCTGATATCTCCACATTTAGACAAGTTGAAGAGGTATTATATTAGGAGCCCTCTTGATAAGAGGTCAGAGGGAGTATCGAGAACAAGCAAGTGGGCAGGGGGGAGTCTGCTTTTCAAAAAAAGAGGCAATGAAAGGATTCTGCTCACTCACTTCGGTCTCTAAGTACCAATGTTTTCTTTTCACGTTTCCGAGATTCATGTAAGTTAGTTTTCATGATAGATGAAGTGAGGTCGGAAGGAGGGTGAGGGCTATGGAAACCCGGGGAGGGCAAGCTGTGGGGTATGGTGCCCACAGCACCACCAGCTGCAGTAGAGGGCCTCGTGTGATCATATCTAAACAAAACAGAGCAAATGCATTAATGGACACACTACCCACACAAGCCTCCTCCACTCCCCAGATAGGGAACATCCCTCTTTCTATTCCAGGCATTGAGGCAGACAATGAGACAAGTTTTCCCAATACTTTAATCTAAAAAAAAGGTTTACCTATTAGTAAGAACTGCCTTACAGAAGCTGTGAGACACCCTGACCCAGACCTCCCTAATAGAGCCTGAAAGTTCCAAAATGATGCTGAACTGAGATTCCTGATACCCAATCCAGTATTCTTCCGGGAAGGGGTCCCTAAAATGTTAACGGTGGCAAAACAGTTCTGAAACTGGCCTGTATTGACTGTCACTCTGGGGAACTCACTGGCAGGGATAAGGCAAGGAAGACCAGCTTCCATCATCCCCCACATAGCCCAGAGTGAGAGGGTGGGGAAAAGCAGAGAAGCTCTTCATTACAAAAGCACAGGAACAGGATTTTGTAATTTTTATCCCGTCTAGAAGTTATAAAACCTTGCCTAAAGATGTCAATGAAGAAAAAGCAGAATCCATATACACCTAAGTATTCACCACAGGAATATCGTAGCAAAAAAACTGGAAGCCATTTAAATATCTAACAGAGAAATAGTTCATAAAACTTTGCTACGTGAACATTATGAAACATAAAAATCACAGGAGACAAAATTAGTTTCCTACAGCATAGGAAAAAGCTTATGACAGGTTAAGTGGTGAAAAAGCAAGAAACAAAATCTTATATATACTGCAAGTGCCACTTTATAATTACATATTCATAAAAATAAAGCCCAAAAAGTGATCATGAAAAGTTACAATTTTTGTTTAGGGCTTTGAAACTAAGGTTTTAAAGCTTGTTACCATACTCTTTGTAATGTTGTCATGTTATTTTTAAATTAAAATCTCCCTCCATTAGGACCCATGCTGATACTGTGTCAGGTGGGGACAGTTGCGGGATTCTTGCCTGCAACGAGTTCCATAGGCACAATAACCCTTCTGATAGTATTTGCAGATGGTGGATGGCCTGCTGTTTGCCAAGTCATGTGAGAACAGGCACTGGTTTCCTTCTCGACACACACCATGCATAAAATACCTGAAAAGACAAGCACACACAAAAACTTTTAGAAAAACACTTTGCTTTATAAACTCCTCATTTTCTTGAACCTAGTATACAAATATTTATTAAGGACACATTATGTGAGAAGGCTCTATCAGGCACTGAATTATACACATTTCCTTGATTCTAAAATAGAATGATTTTAGATACACTATTAACTGATTCATTGACAGCTTTTCTGGAAGAAAAAGAAATGATCCCATTTGCTCCTATTTAAGATATATGCTCCTGATTTTAGATATGTTAAATATTATATTCTGAACCTTATAATTGAGAAGATACTCTATGAAAAACTGCACTCTCTGTTCTCATGGAACTTAAAGGGTATGGCTGTAATGGAATCAGAGTGACCTGGACTCAAGACCCAATCATAACACCAGTGAGCATGTCACATAACAAGCCTCTCTAGAACTCATCTAAAAACTGAAGATTACACTACCTGCTTCCAGGATTGTGGTGAGGAATAAATAAGACACCATAGCATCAAAACATATATATGTAAGAAACTTCCACTGAGATGTCCACTTTCGGCCCTGAAGGAATAAACTTGTTCAGAGTAACAGGGAGACGTTCTAATTCTGTCCAGCCAGAGTACAGACCTCACTGAATATTCAGAGCAAACAGTAAAGAGATCCCAGAAAGGACAAGACTTAGTACTAAGGCTAAACCAGTTCTAGAGTGAGTAATGAGTAATTTAGACCTGTCCTAATAAAACTTAAAAACAAGCTTCGAAAGGACTGAACTGAACTGACCAGCAGTGAGTTAAAACAAATTTCAGTATCCTTTACAGGAAGACAATAAAATCCAAATTTTATTGTCACCACTCACAATGTTTGGCATGTAATAAAAAATTATTAGACATGACAAAAAGCAGAAAAAGCGACTCATTACCAGGAGAAATGTTAATCTCAGAAAAGACGGAGATGATGCAATTAGTTGACAAGGATTTAACAACAGTTATTATAAATCTGCTCAATATGCTCAAGGATTTAAAAGGAAACATGAACATAACATAGAAAGAAATGGAAGATACAAAAATAAATCAAATGGAACTTCTAGAAATGAAAAATGCAATTCCTGAAATGAAAAATACACTGGATGAGCTTTACAGTCAATTAGACACCATAAAAGAAAAGATCAGACAAACTTAAAGATATAGCAGTAGAAAATATTCAGAGAAGCACAAAGACTGAAACTGAAAGACAAGAAAGATTCTTGCTTCTAGCTATAAGGGAATAGCTGGTATGAAATGTGTCGTCCCACAAAACAAAATACACAAAACCACTTTCAGACAATGGACAAAAGGTAGCACAAGACTGATACTTGACAGAAGGGAAACAAGTTGAGTGGAGTCCCATGTTCAGCCTAGTTGTCTACCTGGAGGCATATTCTGGACTATGGTGCAGGGAGGAGAATCACAGGCAAAGCACAGTGGCCTTGCTGAGGTGGAGACACAAAATGGCATTTAGGTAGGCTGAGTGGGGGGGCTCTCTAAAGAGCCTGGAAAAAGAACCACACATACATGATTACTTTTTTTTTCAATAGTCTATAAAATCTATTTTATTGTCTTTATTTTGAAAAATCACCAGTTACGCTGTTCTAAGCAAAACTGTCACATAATCTATGTGACATAATCTATTACTGACAGTAATTATCTAATGGATTTTTAAATAATATGAAATTGCATTAACAGTGTGCACATTTTAAAAACATGAACACCAAAAATTTAAATTAAAGCAGGCATAAAGATCAAAATCCTTAAATCATATATTTCAAGTCTCAAAAATAATTTTCTTCAAAAACCCTTAAATTCATGTATTAAAATTAAACAGAGCAGGACGTCAGTCTTCTGAGTGGGTTCTTCGTACCCTACGCAATGAGTGAGCGAATTCAAAATGGGTGATGTTGAGAAACGCAAGAAGAGTTTTGTTCAGAAGTATGCCCGATGCCACGCCATGGAAAAGGAAGGCAAGCACAAGACTGGGCCAAATTTGTATGGTCTCTGTGGGCAGAAGACAGGTCAGATCCCTGGATTCTCTTACACAGACATCAACAGGTACAAAGGCATCATTTGGGAAGAGGAGACAGTGTTGGAGTATTTGGAGAATCCCAAAAAGTACATCCTCTGGAACAAAAATTATCTTTGCTGATAGGACAAGTCTCCTTAAAATTTAGGCCTAAGAGTCACCCCCAAGAGAGCCTCTTTTGTTGCTCAGATGTGGCCTCTCTCTCCAGCCAATATGATGAGCATTCTCACCACCCTCCCCCTCTCTGCGTGGGACATGACTCCCAGGGGTGTGGACCTTCCTGGCAACGTGGGACAAAGATCCTGGAATGAGCTGAGACTCAGCATCAAAGGACGGAGAAAAACCCTAGAATGAGCTGAGAATTAACATCAAGAGACTGAGAGAACCTTCTCAACCAAAAGGGGGAAGAGTAATATGAGGCAAAGTGTCAATGGCTGAGAGATTCCAAACAGAGTCAAGAGGTTATCCTGGAGGTTATTCTTACGCATTAAGTAGATATCACCTTGTTGTTCAAGATGTAGTGGAGAGGCTGGAGGGAATTGCCTGAAAATGTAGTGTTGTGTTCCAGTAGCCATGTTTCCTGATGATGATTGAACAATGATACAGCTTTCACAATGAGACTCTGTGAATGTGAAAACCTTATGTCTGATGCTCCTTTTAGCTACTATATCAACAGAAGAGTAGAACATATGGAATAAAAATAACAGGGAGAATAGATGTTAAAATAAATTCAGTTTGAAATAGTGGTAGGTGAAGGCGAGGGGTAAGGGGTATGGTACGTATAGTTGTTTTGTTTTTTTTTTCTCTCTATTATCATGTTATTTCTTTTTCTGTTGTCTTTGTATTTCTTTTTCTAAATCGATGCAAATGTACTAAGAAATGATGAATATGCAACTATGTGATGATATTAAGAATTACTGACTGTATATGTAGAATGGAATGATTTCTAAATGTTTTGTTTATTTTTTTTTAATTAATAAAAAAAAAATTATCTTTGCTGGCATTAAGAAGGCAGAAAGGGGGCCATGGTGGCTCAGCAGGCAAGAATGCTCGCCTGCCATGCCAGAGGACCCAGGTTCATTTCCCGGTACCTGCCCATGTAAAAAAAAAAATTAAAAAAATAAAAATAAGAAGGCAAAAAGGGCAGACTTGACAGCTTATCTCAAAAAAGCTACTAAGGAGTAATACTTGGCCACTGCATTATTTATTATAAAGCAGATGTCTCGTGACTTTTGTACATGGATTATATTTAAATTGATCTCATATACCAGAATTCAGATCATGAATGGTTGGTAGCATATTTCTGTATACTATCAAGAAAGTCCCGAGTTAAATAAGATTAGCTTATAGGTAAATGAAGAGATCAAGCTTTTAAAATTTTGTTAGTCATAAAATTTTGTTAGTAATTCTGGTTCAGCAAGTGCTATCACTATTTTCCCTTTCTAAATATGTAATTGGATTTGAGGCTAGTTTGAATCAGTAATGTTCAACTTTTCACAGAGATGGTGAATACCAACTTATAATCTATAGACCGGTTTTATATTTAGATATACATACATAACTGGTTTTATGAATATATTTGAATCTAGGGAAATCACTTCACTGTTCAGAATAGAGCAAGACTCTCCTGGGTTTCAACTGGTGTTATTAGCCTGTTTAAAGGCAGGTGCTGAAAATAAGGTAGTTATGTCTGCTTTATCTTTTTGGTTTTAACTGTGTAAATCTAATTAAGCCCCCCTGAATTTTACCATCTGAAATGCTGCCTTTTAATTAGCAAAAGGCATTTTGGTGTGATTTACGTATAATACCCAATAAAGAATGCTGAACCTTTCTCACACTTTATAGATAATCTATAAAGTTAAACGTTTTCAAAAGTCAGTGTGGCAAGTTAAATTTTGCTTTTTCTTTACTATTTTAAGTCGACTAAGTTATAATTCAAGTTGTCTTTAAACTGCTATTCAAAAAATAAGCACACATAATACATAAAATTGTAAAAAAATGAAAAAATGGGAAAAAAAAGATAAACAAAATTAAATAGGGGGCAGTGCAGCGGTGGCTCAGTGGCAAGAATTCTCGCCTCCCAAGCTGAAGACCCGGGTTCGATTCTTGGTACCTGCCCATGCCAAAAACAGAAAAATAAAATAAATAAATAGGAAATATAACCGGGTAATAGCAAATATTTATCAAAATTATCTAAATGAAACTGAAATTTAAAATTTAATTTTTTAATATGTAAGGAATTCTTACTAAATATTTTAATAATAGGAAAACAATATAAAAAATTGGTATCCCATTTCACACGTTAAGTCCAGACCTATGTATATAGGAAATGTACACTGTTTAATATTGCTAAATGTTCCTCAGTGGCCATGTTGCAAATGTGTAATTCTTGAGTACCTCCAGAACCATGAATCTGAATTCTGAGAGAAGCAAGAAAACACTCAGAACCACTAGGAGAACCGCTACTTGCCGAGTCAGATATCTTTTCTCCTACAAAAGCACACCAGTCCTTCCAATCCTCACACCATTTATTTTATTTTATTTTTATTGAGAAAACATGATTGGCTTGAAAAAGATGCCAAGCTAATTCAATAGGGAAAGAACAGTCTTTTCAACAAATGATGCTGGACCACATATGTATCAAATATTATGTCTGCTGATATGACACAATATGAAGTACACAACATACCCCACGATGATGTAGTCCAGCTAAAAACATTTAACTTGAATCTAATAAAATCCATTAATAAATAATAAAATAATAAAAAATAATTTAAATAATAAAATTTCAATTTATATGAAATACAGTAGATTGGGAAAAAACTAAAAGCATGAGGAATCAACTAGATATACAACAGAGGCAGTATGTAAGACCACTGGCCTCATCTCCTTAACAATTCAGTGTTACAAAAAAAAAGGGGAGCTGAGTTAGGAAAAGCTTGGCAGTTTCTCAAAAAACGAGCAAACAATTCCAGACCTAGGTATCCACCTAGGATAACTGAAAACACATATGTATACAGAGACTTGTACACAAATGTGTACTGTGTTCACAGCAGCACTGTTCATAATAGCCAAAAAAGTAGAAACCTCCCAAATGTCCATCAACTGTGAATGGATAAAATTTAATATATCCATAGAATCATATATTATTTGGTAATATAAAAGAATAAAGTCCTGTTAAATGCTATGACATGGATAAATCTCAAAAACATTATTCTAAGTGAAAGAAGATAGACACAAAAAACAGATATTGTATAATTCCATTTACATGAAATGTCCATAAAATGAAAATCTATAGAAACAGAAAGCAGCTTAATAGATGCCCAGGGCTGGGGAGGAAGGTATGTGTTGACTGCAAATGGGCACAAATGAAATCTTAAGGGTGACAGAAATGTTCTAAAATTTTATTGTAAATTTTACTAATTTTTCTTTTGCTAAAAATCTTTGAATTGTTCACTTAAAATGACAGAATTTCTCAGTATGTAAATAAAGCTGGTTAAAAAAGAAAAGAAAGAAGGGGACTGTACTAGATTAGTAAACAGAACAAAAGAGATATAATAATCAGATTAAAAACATCCTGGATTAAATTCTGGTTTGGGCAATCTGGTTGTAAAAAGTGTTTTGAGGACAGTGGGGAAGTCCAAGCAGAGACTAGGTATTCAATGAAATGAAAACAGATTCTAAAACAGCGTATACTGTATGATTTCATTTTTGTAAAAATTCATAAACACACATACATATATGTACATACATATTTTAAAAACCTGGTAAGTATATAATGGTGTATTCAGAATGGCAACTCTTGAAGACAAGGTATATGATATTTTACTTTCTTATTTTTACTGAACTTCACTTTCCAACATTTCTACCATGAACATAAACAGCTTTTGAAATAAAAGGTGTCATAGCTCAAAAAAAATTACAAAGATTACCCAATACTGGCAAGGGTCTGGCTACAAAAAAAAAAAAAAAAAAATTGTATGCAAAATGCCTAACACGGTACCTATTCCACTGTAGGGTGCCCCAAAAGTTCAGTTCTTATTAAAAGTAGTAAGACTCACTGACAATTAAACTGGCAATTCTTACAAGAATGATGTTCGCTTTATTAAGATGTATGCAAAATATGGGGAAGCAGAAAGTAGAGGCATATACCATTGGCTGAGGGCAGGTATGGGAGGGCCACAGGGAAGGTGATACCCAAGCAGAGCATGGAAGCACAAGGAGGTGTGCAAAGTAAAAAGGGCCAGGTGGGAGGAGAATGTGTCAGAAAGGACACACCAAGTAAAAAGGCACAGAAGTGTGTTACACAGTGAAGGGTGTGTGAGCAGGTCTGCTGAGGGCTATATTACTCTAATTGTGCTCCAAGAAACCCTGGTGTCAGTTGACATATTGGTGCATGTCTCAAAACCTAGGGGTACAGGGCTGACAGTCACATAAGCTGAGGAAAAACACAGCATCTAGTCCTTTATAAGAGATTTACAATAGGCACTGGGCAGAGAAAAGGTTCTGGGAGTCTTGAAGTGAAGAAAAATGTTTATTTTTATTAAACATGCCCTTTCCCAGGCCTTTTTCCAAAGGGTCACTTGAGCTGCAAGGTAGAAGACAAAACTGTAGGCAAGGAGACAGATCATTAGAAATTGCACAGTGTACACACTAGGAGGGTCTTGATAAAACTGTCAGTTCATTAATGGCTAAGGAATTCTGGCTACAAAACTTTCTTTGTCACAGGGCTTGTGCCAGTTTGAAGGCATTATATAAAATCCCCTACATAAAAAAATACAAAAAAAAAAAAACAGGCTTTTTTTTGGATCAGACAGCATAAAATACTTGAAAAGATTTGGACCCTAAAAAAAAAAAAAGAGGGGGCACATAGGACCTGGAGATACACAATCAACTCAAGCTTTTGATTAACAAACCCCAGGAATGGGGCTCCTGCTCTGAAAAGGATTTCTGTTTGTTTCTACCACTTAAAACTGCTCCCAGGTTCCAACTGCCCCAGGCAAGGGCGGAAATAAGCTTGTCTGAGAGACAAAGAGGCTGGTCAGGTGTAATTCCCTGGAGGCTGTGCCTTCCCCAGGAGAGGGGTGGGGCCTAGCTCAGGTGGAATTCCTCCCTCAAGGAATTCAGACCCCAGGGACTGGAAAACTGAAGCTATTAAACCCAGCCTACAACCTCTCCTCTGTCTCAGCCACGCCCCCAGAAGGAAGAATCTGCTGAAGTTAATGGTACTGCATCACTTAATGTTGGTAGGACCTACAGGGAGACAAATGCCACATACTGGGCAGGACAGGAAAAAGAGTTCTAGAGGCTTCATAGGAAAGTCTGTTAACCTGCTGGGTCTCACCCTCAGGGAAAACTGATGTAGGTGACTCTTTCCTCCTGACAGGAGGCCAGTTTGGTCTAGGGAAATCTGACTGGGGTCTTTAATACCTAAGTAGACCCTCCTAAGGGGGTAAAAAAAAGGCACCATAGAGGCAGAGCAAAACAAGCACTGAGAAATTCTGATCTGTTAAACAAAACCTATGCTAGAGGTCTAGAATAAGCTGAACTGAATGTCAAAGAACAGGTAGACAACAAAGTCATCCATCATGAAAGTCCTAGGTAAAAGAGTGAAGACAATCTCCAGAAAAAACTAATTAAGGAAATTAAATGCCTAGATGCCAGCAAAAAGTAACTAATCATACTTGGAAAATTAAAGATATGGCCCAGTCAAGGAACAAACCAACAATTCTAATGAGATACAGGAGTTGAAACAATTAATTCAGGATGTTCGAAAAGACATGGAAAATCTCATCAAAAATCAAACTGATAAATTGAGGGAGGATATAAAGCAGGCAAGGGACAATTGAAAGTCTGAAAAAACAAATCACAGAATTTATGGGAATGATAGACACAGTAGAAGAGATGAATAAAATACAATGGAAACCTACAATGCTGGATTTCAAGAGGTAGAAGACAGGATTAGTGAACAGGAGGATGGCACATCTGAAATGCAACAAGCAAAAGAAAATATAGGGACAAGAATGGGAAAATATGAGCAGGGACTCAAGGAAGTGAATGACAATATGAAACAGACAAACATACATGTTGTGGGTGTCTCAGAAGGAGAAGAGAAGGGAAAAGGAGGAGAAAGACAAATGGAGGAAATTATTACTGAAAATTTCCCAACTCTTAAGAAAGACTTAAAATTACAGATCCAAGAAGTGCAGTGCACCCCATACAGAATAGATCCAAATAGAAATACTCCAAGACACTTACTAACCAGAATGTCAGATGTCAAAGACAGAGAATCTTGAAAGCAACAAGAGAAAAGCAATCCATTACATACAAGGGAAGCCCAATAAGACTACACGTAGATATCTCAGCAGAAACCATGGAGGTGAGAACAGAATGGTATGATATATTTAAGATTCTAAAAGAAAAACTGCCAACCAAGAATTCTATATCTAGCAAAATTGTCCTTCAAAAATGAGGGGGGAATTAAAACATTTTCACAAAAAAATCACTGAGAGAATTTGGGACCAAGAGACTGGCTCTATAAGAAATACTAAAGGGAGTGGAGAAGAATGTAGAAATGAAGAATATCAGTAAAGGTAAAAAGAAGAAATATTAGATATGACATATGTTCTAGTTTACTAGCTGCCAGAAGGCAATATACCATAATCAGAATGGCTTTTTAAAAGGGGAATTTAATAAGATGCTAGTTTACAGTTTTAAGGCCAAGAAAATGTCCAATTAAAACAAGTCTATAGAAATGTCCAATCAAAGGCATCCAGGGAAAGATACCTTGGTTCAAGAAGGCCGATGATGTTCAGGATTTCTCTCTCATCTGGAAAGGCACATGGTGAACACAGTCACAGTTTCTCTCTCGGCTGGAAGGGCACATGGTGAGCAAGGTGTCATCTGCTACTTTCTCTCCTGGCTTCCTGTTTCATGAAGCTCCCTGGGAGGTGTTTTCCTTCTTCATCTCCAAAGGTCACTGGCTTGTGGGGTCTCTGCTTCTCATGGCTATGTCGTTCTTCTCTGCTCTCTCTGAATCTCCTTCTTTCTCCAAAATGCTTCCTCTTTTACAGGACTCCAGAAACTTATCAAGACCCACCCAAATGGGTGGAGACATGTCGTCACCTAATCCAGCTTAACAACCACTCTTGACTAAATCACATCATCCAGGGAGATGATCTGATTACAGTTTCAAACATACAGTACTGAATAGGGATTATTCTACCTTTATGAAATGGAGTTTCATTAAAACATTGCTTTTCTAGGGGACATACATCCTTTCAAATCAGCACAATCCAAACAGCAAAATGGAAGAAGAAATACTACCCTTACAGTATTAACACTAAATGTTAATGGATGAAATTTCCCAATCAAAAGGCACAGACCGGTAGTGGATTAAAAAACAGGACTCACCTATATGCTGTCTACTGGAGACACATTTTAGACCCAAGGACAAACATAGATTGAAAGTGAAAGGCTGGGAAAAGATATTTCATGCAAACAACAATCAGAAAAGAGCAGGAGTAGCTATACTACTATCTGATAAATTTGACTTAAAATGTAAAACAATTAAAAGAGACAAAGAAGGACACTATGTAGTAATAACAAGTAGACACTACACTATGTAGTAATTTAACAAGAAGACATAACACTCAAATATGTATGCACCAAGCCAGAGTGCTCCAAAATACATGAGGCAAACACTGAAAACACCGAGAAGAGAAATAGACACATCGACCATAATAGTTGGAGACTTCAATTCTTCACTCTCATCAGTGGACAGATCATCTAGGCAGAGGATCAATAAAGAAACAGAATTTGAATAATACAATAAATGAGCTAGACTTAACAGACATACATAGAACACTTACACTCCACAACAGCAGGATACACCTTTTTCTCAAGTGCTCATGGATCATTCTTAATGATAAACTATATGCTGGGTCACAAAGCAAGTCTCAATAAATTTTAAAAGACTGAAACCATACAAAACACTTTCTCAGATCATAAAGGAATGAAGCTGGAAATCAATAATAGGCAGAGTGCCAGAAAATTCATAATATATAGAGGCTCAACAACATACTCTTAAACAACCAGTGGGCCAAGGATGAAATTACAAGAGAAATCAGTAAATATCTCAAGGCAAATGAAAATGAAAACACAACATATCAAAATTTATGGAATGCAGCAGAGGCAGTGCTAAGAGGGACATTTGTGACCCTAAATGCCTATATCAAAAAAGAATAAAGAGCAAAAATGAAGGGATTAACTGTCCACTTGGAAGAACTAGAGAAAGAACAGCAAACTAACCCCAAAGCAAGCAAAAGGAAAGAAATAATGAAGACTAAAGCAGAAATAATTGAAATTGAGAATATGAAAACAATCAAGAAAACCAACAAAACCAGAAGTTGGTTCTATGAGAAAATCAGTAAGATTGATGGACACTTAGCGAAGTTGACAAAAAGAAGAAGAGAAAGGATGCAAATAAATAAAATCAGAAATGGAAGAGGAGACATAATCACTGACACCACAGAAATAAAGGAGGTAACGAAAGGATACTGTGAACAACTTTATGCTAATAAACTACACAATGTAGATGAAATGGACAACATCCTAGAAAGGCATGAACAACCAACACTGACTCAAAAACAAATAGACAACCTCAACAACCAATCACAAGTAAAGGAATTGAATCAGTCATTAAGAGGCTGCCTAAAAAGAAAAGTCAAGGACCAGATGGCTTCACATGTGAATTTTACCAAACACTCAAGAAAGCATTAGTACCAATCCTGCTCAAACTCTTCAAAAAAAATTGAAGAGGAGGGAAAGCTATCTAACTGATTCTAGGAAGCCAACATCACCCTCATACCAAAGCCAGACAAAGATATTACAAGAAAAGAAAACCTACAGACCAATCTCTGTAATGAATATAGATGTAAAAAAACCTCAACAAACTTCTTGCAAATCGAATCCAGCAGCACATTAAAAAAATTATACACCATGACCAAGTAGGATTCATCCCAGGTATGCAAGGATGGTTCAACTTAAGAAAATCAATTAATGTAATACACCATATCAACAAATCAAAGCAGAAAAACCACGTGATCATCTCAACTGATGCAGAAAAGGCATTCAACATCGTTTGCTGTTGAAAACACTTCAAAGGATAGGAATAGAAGTGAACTTCCTCAACATAATAAAGGGAATATATGAAAAACCCACAGCTAACATCCTCCACAATGGGGAAAAACTGAAAACTTTCCCCCTAAGAACAGGAATAAGACAAGGATGTCCAATATCACCACTGTTATTCAACATTGTATTGGAAGTTCTAGCCAGAGCAATGAGACAAGAAAAACAAACACATGGCATCAAAATTGGAAAGGAAGAAGTAAAACTCTCATTGTTTGCAGATGGTATGTATGATACTATATGCCAAAAACCCAGGAAAATCCACAGCAATGCTACTAGAGCTGATAAATGAGTACATCAAAGTGGCAGGTTACAAGATCAACACTGTTTCTGGTATATTGCATTCTGGCAGCTAGCAAACTAGAACAGTGACTAAATGTACAAATTTAAAGATATTTTTGCATGAGGAAGAACAAAAGAATGTCAATATTACAGGGTGTTGAAAATAGTAATTCATATTTTAAAACTTAAACTTATACGTAAGACTAAAGCAAAAAAAATGTTTATTTGGTACAAAATTTGTAATTTGACTAGTGCATTTCCTAATATAACTTATGTGGACAGTTGAATTAAACACCATAAGTAAATGGAACCTTGAGTAGGGTGTGAGATTTTGTAGGTTTGTCCAGAGTTGATGACCCAATAAATCCCAGAGTGATTTGAACAGTGAATAAAAAATTATTTGTGGAGTCCCTTAGGGGGAATGGCAAGAAGGGGAAAATTCAACTTCCCCCTGTGGAGAATTTCTGATATTCTCACAAGCAGTGGGGTCAACCAAAGAATAGGTCAAGCCCTCAATCTTGGGGTTTGTTCATGTAAAATTAAACCCTGCAAAGGATAGGCAACTAAGCCTACTTAAAATTAGGCCTAAAATATGCAACTATGTGATGATACTAAGAATTACTGATTATATATGTAGAATGGAATGATTTCTAAATGTTTTGTTTGTTAATTTTTTTTAATTAATAAAAAAAGTTGAAAAAAAAAATTAGGCCTAAGAGTCACCCCCAGAGAACCTCTTCTTTTGCTCAGATGTGGCTTCTCTCTCTCAGCCAACATTACAAGCAAACTCAGTGCCCTCCCCTTTTCTACATGGGATATGACACCCAGAGGTGTGAACTTTCCTGGCAACATGGGACAGAAATCCTAGAATGAGCTGGACTAGACTCAGCCTCAAGGGATTGAGAAAACCTTCTCAACCAAAAGGGAGAAGAAAGAAATGAGGCAAAATAAAGTGTCAGTGGCTGAGAGATTTCAAACAGAGTTGAGAGGTTATCCTGGAGGTTATTCTTATGCAGTAAATAGATATCACCTTTTTAGTTATGGTATATTGGAGAGGCTGGAGGGAAGTGCCTGAAAATGTAGAGCCGTGTTCCAGTTGCCAAGTTTCTTGAACATGACTGCCTAATGATATAGCTTTTGCACTGTAACTGTGTGATTGTGAAAACCTTGTGTCTGATGCTCCCTTTGTCTACTTTATCGACGGACAAGTAAAACATATGGATTAAAAATAAATAAATAATAGGGGGAACAAATGTTAAAATAAATTTAGTAGATTGAAATGCTAGTGATCAATGAAAGGGAGTGATAGGGGTATAGTAAAAAATAGGCAAACAAAGGCTAAAATATATCGGGTAGATGGAAATACTAGGAATCAAAGAGAGGGAGGGTAAGGGATATAGTATATATGAGTTTTTTTTTTTCTTTTTCTGAATTGATGCAGATGTTCTAAGAAATTATCATAGCAACGAATATACAACTATGTGATGATATTGTAAGTTATTGATTACATACATATCACAAATAAAATGATCATATGGTAAGTATGTTCATTTCTGTATGTTGCTATGTTTAAGAACATTTTTAAATATTAAAAAAAGAAGATTAACAACATGTTTTTTTCTGGGTTACATAATTCAACCTACCATGGTCCTAGCCTAGTCTATCCTCTAAAAGAAACCTAATGAAGCATCATTAGAGCTCATGTATTTGTTTTTTATTTTTTTCTTTATTAGAAAAGTTGTGGGTTTACAGAACAATTATGCATAAAATACAGGATTCCCATATACCACCCACCATCATCTTGCATTGGTGTGGAACATTGGTTACAATCTGTGACAGCAATTTTTCTAATTGTACTGTCAGCTGTAGTCTATGGTTTCTTTAGGATTCACCGTTTGTGTAGTGTAGTTGCATGGATTTTTGTTTTAAATTTTTATTCTGATAATATACATACAATTTAACATTTCCCCTTTTAATCATATTCAGATATATTTTTCAGTGCTGTTAACAGGGTTCACAATGTTGTGCTACCATCACCATCATCCATAAAATATTTCTATCATTTCAACTAGGAACTCTGTACATTTAAAGCCTTCACTTCCCAGGCCCTGTCTCCACCCCATCCCCTGGTAACTGATATTCTAGATTCTGACTCTATGAGTTTACTTATTCTAATTGTTTCAAAACAGTGAGGTCATACAATATTTGTCCTTTGTGTCTGGTTTATTTCACTCAACACAATGTCTACAAGATTCATCCATGTTGTTGCATGTATCAGGATTTCATTCGTTTTTACAGCTGAATAAATAGTCCACTGCATGTATATACCACATTTTTGTTTATCCATTCATAGGGTGATGGACACTTGGGTTGCTTCCACCTTTTGGCAACTGTGACTAACGCCCCTGTGAACATCGGTGTGCAAATGTCCGAGTCCCTGCTTTCAATTTTTTTTATATATACCTAGCAGTGGGGTTGCCGGGTCATATAGTAGATCTATACATAGCTTTCTTTCTGATTTTTTTTTTTTGAGTGCATGGGCCAGGAATCATACCCATGACTCCTGCCTCATATACATAGCTTTCTGATGAATCACTAAACTGTCTTCCACAGTGGCTGCACCATTTTACATTACCACTAGCAATGAATGAGTGTTCCTATTTCTTAGCATTCTCTCAACACTTATTTTCCTTTTTTTAAATAGCCATTCTAATGAGTGTGAAATAATATCTCATTGTGATTTTGATTTGCCTTTCCCTGATGGATAATGATGTTGAGCATCTTTTCATGTGCTTTCTGCCATTTGTATATCTTCTGTAGAGAGATGTCTATTGAAGTCTTTTTGCCCATTTTTAAATTGGGTTGTTTGTCTTTTTGTTGTTAAGTTGAAAGATTTATTTTTCTGTTCTGGATATTAATCCTTTATTAGATAGGTGGTTTCCAATTATTTTCTTCCACTGTGTAGGTTATTTTATTTTCATGATAAGTACTTTGAGGTGCAAGTTTTTTATTATAATGAGGTTCCATTTGTTTCTCCTTTTGTTGTTTGGGCTTTGGGTGTAAAGTCTAAGAAACCATTGCCTCACACAACATCCTGAAGATGCTCCCTATTTTCTTCTAGGAGTTTCATAGTTCTAGCTTTTATGTTAAGGTCTTTGCTTCTATTTGAATTGATTTTTATATATGATGTGAGGTAAAGGTCCTTCTATTTTTGGAAATGGAGATCCACTTCTCCCAGCAACATTTTTGAAGAGACTATTCTTTTCCAGTTGAGTCTTTGACACCTGGTCAAAAATCAGTTGGACAAAAATATGAGGGTTGATTTCTGTGCTCCCAATTTTATTCCATCAGGCCTTATGCCAGCATCATGCTGTTGTGATTACTGTGGCTTTGTATTAAGTTTTAAGAATGGGAAGTGTGGAGAGTCTTCCAACTTAATTTTTCTTTTTCAAAATGGCTTTAGCTATTTGGGGTCCTGTACCCTTCCATATAAATTTAATGACTGGCTGTTCCATTTCTGCAAAGAAGGTTGTTGGAATTTTGATTGGGATTATATTGAATCTTTAAATTGCTTTGGGTAGAATTGATATCTTTATGATACTTAGTCTTCTAATCCATGAACTCAGAATACTCTTCCATTTATTCAGGTCTTCTTTAATTTCTTTTAGCAATGCTTTGTATTTTCTGCGTACAAATCCTTTTTATACCCTTGCTTAACATTATTCCTAGATACCTGGTTCTTTTATAGTTGGTATTGTGAGTGCAATTTTCTTCTGTTTCTTCTTCCAGTAGTCCATTGCTTGCGTATACAAACACTACTGATATTTGGGTGTTGATCTTGTACCCCACCACTTTGTCATATTCATTTATTAGCTGGAGGAGCTTTGTTCTGGATTTTTCAGGATTTTCTGTATATAGGATGATATCATCTGAAAATGGGGCAAGCTGTACTTCTGCCTTTACAGTTGGATGCCTTTTATTTCTTGTAATTGCTCTGGCAAGAACTTTCAGTACAAGATTGAATAACAGTGGTCACAGTAGGCATCCGTGTCTTGTTCCTGATCTTAGAGGCAAAGCTTTCGGTCTTTACCATTAAGTAGGAAGTCAGCTGTGGACTTTTAATAGATGCCCTTTATGGTGGTGAGGAAGTTTCCTTCAATTCCTGATGTTCTAAGTGTTCTTATCAAGATAGGGTGCTGTATTTTGTCCAGTGCTTTTTCTGCAGCAATTAAGATGATCACATGTTGTTGTTGTTGTTGTTTTACCTTTGTTCTGTTAATGTGGTATATTATATTGATTGATTCCTTATTGTTGAACCACCTTGTGTATCTGAGATGAATCCTACTTGATTATGATGTATAATTCTTTTGATGTGCTTTTGGGAATTTTTTGGAAGTGTTTAGGTAGAATTGGACTTAAATTTTCTTGAAATGTTTGTAGAATTACCTGTGAAGTCATCTGGCCCTGGGCTTTTCTTTGTTGGGAGGTTTTTTTTTTCTGTCTAAAAAAAATATGGAGCACTTCATGAATCTACATGTCATCCTTGCACAGAGGCCATGGTAATCTTCTCTGCATGGTTCCAGTTTTAGTATATGTGCACCCAAAGCAAGCACATAGGGAGGACTTTGATGACTGATTTCATCTCTTTACTAGCAATTGGTTTGTTGAGATCTTCTGTTTCTTCTTGAGTTGATGTACATATTTGTATGATTTTAGGAAGTTGTCCATGTCATCTCGGTTATACAATTTGTTGGTGTACAGCTGTTCAAAGTATCCTCTTAGTCCTTTTCATTTCAGTGGAGTCAGTAGTAACGTCCCCATTTCATTTCTGATTTTGGTTACTTGTATCTTCCTCTCTCTTCTTTTCTTTGTCATTCTAGCTAAAGGTTTTATTGATCAGCAAAAGGTCAATTTCATTGACCTTTTCAAATAACTAATCTTTGGTTTTGTTGGTTCTCTCTGCTTTTTTTTTTTTTTTTTTCAATTTCATTTAACTCAGCTCTAGTCTTTATTTCCTTCCTTCTGCTCACTCTGGGTATAGTTTCCTCTTCTTTTTCTAGTTCTTCCAGTTTTTGAGGTTGAATTTATGATGGCCTTTCTTTTTTAATGTAAGCAATTAGAATTATAAATTTCTGTCTCAGCACTACCTTTGTTGCAACTCATAAGCTTTGGTATTTTCATTTTAATTTGCCTCAAGATAATTCCTAATTAATTTCACTTATGATTTCCTCTTTAACTGCACTAGTTGTTTAAGAGTATGTTGTTTAATTCCCTCAGTTATGATTTCTAGCTTCATTCCATTGTTGGAGAAGACACATTATATGATTTCAATATTTTTTAATTTATTGAGACTTGTATTATCACCCAACATGTGGTCTATCCTGGAGAATGATCCACATGTGCTTGAGAAGGATGTTTATTCTGCTTTTGTTGGGTGTCTATACATGTTTGTTAGGTCTAATTGGTTTAGAGCATTATTCAAGTTCTGTACCTTCTTATGATCTTCTGACTAGATGTCATATCCATTATTGAGAGTGATGTGTTATAGCCTTCTACTAATTTAGAACTGTTGGTTTCTCCCTTTCAATCTGTTACTATTTGCTTCATGTATTTTGTAGAACTGCTGTTAAGTGCATATATATTTATAGTTATTACAATTTGCTGTTGAATTGTCCTTTATCATTATATAATGACCAACTTTGTCCCTTGTAACTGTTTTTGACTTAAAGTGTGTTGTTAAAAATTTTTTAATTAATCTTTAAATTAAAAAAATATTACAACAAAGAAACACAAACATTCTTAACATATGATCATTCCGTTCTACATATATAATCAGTATTCACAATATCATCACATAGTTGCATATTCATCATCATGATCATTTCTTAGAACATATGCATCAATTCAGAATAAGAAATAAAAAGACAACAGATGGACCTTAAACCTAAAGCAAGAGCACTGAAGAAAGAAAGAAAGAAATGGGAGCTCCTCAAAATTAAACACTTTTGTGCATCAAAGAACTTCATCAAGAAAGTAGAAAGACAGCCTACACAATGGGAGACAATATTTGGAAACGACATATCAGATAAAGGGCTAGTATCCAGAATTTATAAAGAGATTGTTCAACTCAACAATAAAAAGACAGCCAACCCAATTACAAAATGGGAAAAAGACTTGAACAGACACTTCTCAGAAGAGGAAATACAAATGGCCAAAAGGCACATGAAGAGATGCTCAATGTCCCTGGCCATTAGAGAAATGCAAATCAAAACCACAATGAGATATCATCTCACACCCACCAGAATGGCCATTATCAGCAAAGCAGAAAATGACAAGTGCTGGAGAGGATGCGGTGAAAGAGGCACACTTATCCACTGTTGGTGGGAATGTCAAATGGTGCAACCACTGTGGAAGGTAGTTTGGCGGTTCCTCAAAAAACTGAATATAGAATTGCCATACGACCCAGCAACACCATTGCTAGGTATCTACTCAAAGGACTTAAGGGCAAAGACACAAACGGACATTTGCACACCAATGTTTATAGCAGCATTATTTACAATTGCAAAGAGATGGAAAAAGCCAAAATGTCCATCAACAGACGAGGGGCTAAACAAACTGTGGTATATACATACGATGGACTATTATGCAGCTTTAAGACAGAATAAACTTATGAAGCATGTAATAACATGGATGAACCTAGAGAACATTATGCTGAGTGAGTCTAGCCAAAAACTAAAGGACAAATACTGTATGGTTCCACTGATGTGAACCGACATTCGAGAATAAACTCGGAATATGTCATTGGTAAAAAAAAAAAAAAAAGACAACAGAAAAAAACTCATACATACCATACCCGTTACCCCTCCCTTTCTTTTTTCTTAATTTATGTTTTATTTATGATACATAACCGCATACAAACACAAACATTCTTATATTATCATTCTATTCTTTTACATAATCAATAACTCACACTATCGTCACATAGTCGTCTATTCATCATCATGATCATTTCTTAGAACATCTGCATCAATTCAGAAAAAGCAATAAAAAGAAGACGGAAAAAAATTCTTACCCCTGCCCTTCACCGATCACTAGCATTTCAATCTACTAAGTTTATTTTAACATTTGTTCCCCCTATTATTTATTTATTTTTAATCCATATGCTTTACTTGTCCGTCGATAAAGTAGACAAAAGGAGCATCAGACACAAGGCTCTCACAACCACACAGTCACACTGCGAAAGCCATATCGTCATACAATTATCTTCAAGAAACATGGCCGCTGGAACACAGCTCCACATTTTCAGGCAGTTTCCTCCAGCCTCTCCATTAAATCTAGACTAACAAGGTGATATCTATTTGATGTATAAGAATAACCTCCAGGATAACCTCTTTACTCTGTTTGGAATCTCTCAGCCACTGACACTTTATTTTGTCTCATTTCACTCTTCCCCCTTTTGGTCGAGAAGATTTTCTCAATCCCTTAATGCTGAGTTTCTGCTCACTCTAGGATTTCTGTCCCATGTTGCCAGGAAGGTCCACACGCCTGGGAGTCATGTCCCATGTAGAGAGGGGGAGGACAATGAGTTTGCTTGCTATGTCAGCCAAGAGAGGGAGGCCAAATCTGAGAAACAGAAGAGGTTCTTTTGGGGGTGACTCTTAGGCCTAATTTTAAGTAGGCTTAGCCTATCCTTTGCAGAATTAAGTTTCATACAAACAACCCCCAAGATTGGAGGCTTGGCCTATTGCTTTGGTGGTCCCCACTGCCTGTGAGAATATCAAGAATCCTCTACTTGGGGAAGTTGAATTTTCCCCCCTTCTCACCACTCCCCCTAGGGGACTCTGCAAATACTTCCCTGTTCACTGTTCAAACCGCTCTGGGATTTATTTGGGCATCACTCTGGACAAACCTACAGAATCTCATGCCCTATGCAAGGTTCCAAGTTCTATAGTGTTCAATTAAGCTGTCCACATAAGTTATGTTAGGAAATGCACTAGTCAAAATATAAATTTTGTACCAAATAAACATTTTTTTGCTTTAGTCTTACATGTAAGTTAAAGTTTTAAAATATGAATTACTAACACCCTATAATATTGACATTCTTTTGTTCTTCCTCACGCAAACATATTTTTAAATTTGTACATTTAGTCACTATTCTAGTTTGGTAGCTGCCAGAATGCAATATACCAGAAACAGACTGGCTTTTAAAAGGGGGAATTTAATAAGTTGCTAATTTGCAGTTCTAAGGCCAAGAAAATGTCTCAATTACAACAAGTTTATAGAAATGTCCAAACAAAGGCATCCAAGGAGATTCCTTCATTCAAGAAGGCTGATGAAGTTCAGGGTTTCTCTCTCAAGTGGAAGGGCCAATGACGAACGCAGTCCAAGTTTCTCTCTCAAGTGGAAAGGCACATGGTGAACAGTCGGCGTTTCTCTCTTATCTGGAAGGGCACATGGTGAACACAGTATCATCTGCTAGCTTCTTCTCCTGGTTTCCTGGGAGGCATTTTTCTTCTTCATCTCCAAAGGTCGCTGTCTGGTGGACTCTGCTTCTCATGGCTATATTGTTCTGCTATGCTCTCTCTGAATCTCCTTTTTCATTCTCCAAAATGTTTTCTCTTTTATAGGACTCCAGAAACTTATAAAGACCCATCCAACTTGGTGGTGATGTGTCATCAACTAATCCAGTTTAACAACCACTCTTGATTAAATCACATCTTCAGGGAGATGATCTGATTACAGTTTCAAACATACAGTATTGAATAGGGATTATTCTGCCTTTATGAAATGGGATTTTGAGTAAAACATGGCTTTTCTAGGGGACATACATCCTTTCAAACCAGCACAGTCACTATCATTGTACACTGTATTTTTATCAGATAAGAGTCAGTCTTTATTGTATATCTCTCCTTCTGATTTCATTTGTGCCCCCAGCCCTCCTCTATCATTCTCACATTCAGCTTCATTCAGTGTTATAAGATTATTATATTACAGTTAGGTAATACTGTGCTATCCATTTCTGAATTTTTACAATCAGTCCTGTTGCACAATCTGTATCCCTTCAGCTCCAATTACCCAATATCTACCTTATTTCTATCACCTGATGGTCTCTGTTCTTTTTTCTTTTTCCAGTGATATTAAAACAGAATGTATTAGGAAAGTAATTAAAAGATTATTAGAAATAAGACATAGTTACATCACCAGACAGGGCAGCACCAACACATGAAGACGAGTGCTGGGGAATCTCAGAGACAGCATTCAGGGTCTGAATGGTAAAAATCCACAGCTGAGTGTCTTCTTCCCAGATAAGATTCTCTTCCTCTCTTCCTTATGAGGTTCTCTCTCTCTCCCGCTCTCATGAGATTCTCCTCCTTCTTCTTCTTCTAACTCCTTGAATGAAGTTTTTATGATATCTTTACACAATAGTGGCCGGATCCCAATTAGCTTATGTGACTGGGCCAGGTGGTCTTCTGGGAACTGGCTAGGGACGGAGAGGAGCTTCCCGGGACCTAGATAACTTTATCAAAGTATGTCTCTTTCAGGGAGAACAGCCAGTCCTCCCAGCTAGAGTGCCCATTTCAACAATGTATTACCAGCGTCATGCAATGGCCACATCAGTTGAATAGAACAGACTCTACAAATGCATCTTCCCCTTACATATGGCCCTTGGAGTCTGATCTATTCATGATGTTGGCCATGGTCATTTTTGGATACATTTAGTCTTTATGCTTTGCCCTATATTTAAATTGGAAAAAAAAATTTATACAGGTCAAAGGAATTCAGGTATGCACATGATTTACATATCACTTAGCTGGTACAATAATAACATAAGAGATTAAGCCACCTGGTCTGAGGGCAAACACAGAAAGACTGAACAGCAGGAGAACAAGCAACAGAGTAGAATTAAAAATGTTATTATACCAGCTAATGTTATTAATACCGAACACCAGGTATCATCAGTGAGAGAGGTCTGCTGTGACTGCAAAGGGTCTTGGGAAAGGGTGTGCATGCCTTTCATTTCCTCATCTATTTCCTGTAAAGCATTCTCAACAGAATCTTGATTATCAGGGATATATATCTACATGTATAACAGCACAAGTATGGTCTCTGTTCTTAGCTGAAATTCTCCAAGTTCATATCAGTGAGACCACACAGTATTTGTCCTTTTGTTTCTGGCTAATCTCACTCAGCATAATGTCACGGTCCATCCATGTTTTCACATACTTCATAACTTTATTCTGTCTTACACCTGCATAATATGCCATCGTATGTATAAACCACAGCTTGTTCAGCCACTCGTCTGTTGATTGACATTTGGGCTGTTTCCATCTCTTGGCAGTTGTAAATAATAATGCTATAAACACTGGTGTGCAAATAGCCATCTGTGTCCTTGCCCTCATGTCCTCTGAGTAGATATCTAGCAATGATATTACCGGATCATATGGCAATTCCATACTTAGCTTCCTGAGGAACTGCCAAACTGCCTTCCACAGCAGTTGTACCATATGACATTCCCACCAACAGTGGATAAGTGTGCCTCTTTCTCCACATCCTCTCTAGCACTTGCCACTTTCTGTTTTATTGATAATGGCCATTCTGGTGGGTGTGAGATGGTATCTTGTTGTAGTTTTGATTTGTATTTCCCTAATAGCCAGGGAAGTTGAACATCTTTTCATGTGCCTTTTGTCCATTTGCATTTCCTTTTCTGAGAAGTGTCTGTTCATGCCTTTTGTCCATTCTGTAATTGGGATGTCTTTTTGTTGTTGAGTTGAACAATCTCTTTATATATTCTGGATACTAGACCTTTATCTGATACAGTGTTTCCAAATATTGTCTCCCATTGTGTTAGCTGTTCTTTATTTTCTTGACAAAGTTCTTTGATGCACAAAAGTGTTTAATTTTGAGGAGTTCCCATTTCTTTCTTTCTTTTCTTCAATGCTCGTGCTTTGGGTGTAAGATCTAGGAAACCACTTCCTATTATAAGATTTGTAAGATATTTTCCTACATTTTCTTCTAAAAGTTTTATGGTCTTAGATCTAATATTTAGGTCTTTGATGCATCTTGAGTTAATTTTTGTATAGGGTGTAAGATATGGATCCTCTTTCATTTTTTTGCATGTGGATATCCAGTTCTCTAGGTACCATTTATTGAAGAGACTGTTCTGTCCCAGGTGAGTTGGCTTGATTGCCTTATCAAAGATCAATTGTTCATAGATGAGAGGGTCTACCTCTGAACAATCTATTAGATTCCATTGGTTGGTATATCTATCTTTATGCCAGTACCGTGCTGTTTTGACCACTGTAGCTTCATAATACACCTTAAAGTCAGGCAGTCTGAGACCTCCGACTTCATTTTTCTTTCTCCAGGTATTTTGAGCTATTCGGGGCACTCTGCCCTTCCAGATAGATAAATTTGGTTATTGGTTTTTCTATTTCTGTAACGTAAGTTTTTGGGATTTTAACTGGTATTGCATTGAATCTGTAAATCAATTTAGGCAGAGTTGACATCTTAACTATATTTAGTCTTTCAATCCATGAACATGGTATGCCCTTCCATTTATTTAGGTCTTCTGTGATTTCCTTTAGCAGTTTCTTGTTTTCTTTGTATGGGTCTTTTGTATCCTTAGTTAAATTTATTCCTAAATATTTTATTCTTTCGGTTGCAACTGTAAATGGATTTTTTTTTCTTGATTTCCCCCTCAGATTGCTCATTACAAGTGTATAGAAACGCTACAGATTTTTGAGTGCTGATACTGTAACCTGCCACTTTGCTGCACTCATTTATTAGCGTTAATAGTTTTGCTGTGGATTTTTCGGGATTTTCGACATATAGTATCATATCATCTGCAAACAGTGAGAGTTTTATGTCTTTCTTTCCAATTTTGATACCCTGTATTTCTTTTTCTTGTCTAACTGCTCTGGCTAGAACTGCCAACACAATGTTGAATAACAGTGGCAATAGTGGACATCCTTGTCTTGTTCCTGATCTTAGGAGGAAAGTTTTCAGTTTTTCCCCACTGAGGAGGATGTTAGCTGTGGGCTTTTCATACATTCCCTTTATCATGTTGAGGAAGTTCCCTTCTATTCCTATCCTTTGAAGTGTTTTCAAGAAGAAGGGATGTTGAATTTTGTCAAATGCCTTTTTCTGCATCAATCGAGATGATCATGTTGTTTTTCTGCTTTGATTTGTTGATATGGTGTATTACATTAATCGATTTTCTTATGTTGAACCATCCTTGCATACCTGGGATAAATCTTACTTGGTCATGGTGTATAATTCTTTCAATGTGCTGGTGGATTCGATTTGCAAGAAGTTTGTTGAGGATTTTTGTATCCATATTCATTAGAGAGATTGGTCTGTAGTTTTCTTGTAGTATCTTTGTCTGGCTTTGGTATGAGAATGATGTTGGCTTCCTAGAATGAGTTAAGTAGCCTTCCCTCCTCTTCAATTTTGTTGAAGAGTTTGAGCAGGATTGGTACTAATTCTTTCTTGAATGTTTGGTAGCAGTCACATGTGAAGTCGTCTGGTCCTGGACTTTTTTGGGGGGAGCTTCTTAATGACTGATTCAATTTCTTTACTTGTGATTGGTTTGTTGAGGCTGTCTATTTCCTCTCAAGTCAATGTTGGTTGTTCATGCATTTCTAGGAAGTTGTCCATTTCATCTACATTGTGTAGTATTTTATTAGCATAAAGTTGTTCACAGTATCCTTTCATTACCTCCTTTGTTTCTGTGGGGTCAGTGGTTGTCTCCTCTTCCATTTCTGATTTTACTTATTTGCATCCTTTCTCTTCTTTTTGTCAACCTCGCTAAGTGTCCATCAATCTTATTGATCTTCTCATAGAACCAACTTCTGGCTTTGCTGATTTTCTTGACTGTTTTCATGTTCTCAATTTCGTTTAATTTCTGCTCTAATCTTCGTTATTTCTTTCCTTTTGCTTGCTTTGTAGTTAGTTTGCTGTTCTTTCTCTAGTTCTTTCAAGTGGACAGTTAATCCCTCCATTTTTGCTCTTTATTCTTTTTTGATATAGGCATTTAGGGTCACAAATTTTCCTCTTAGCACTGCCTCTGCTGCATTCCATAAATTTTGATACGTTGCCTTTTCATTTTCATTTGCTTCGAGATATTTACTGATTTCTCTTGTAATTTCTTCCTTGACCCACTGGTTGTTTAAGATTGTGTTGTTGAGCCTCCATACATTTGTGCATTTTCTGGTCCTCTGCCTATTACTGATTTCCAACTTCATTCCTTTATGTTCTGAAAAAGTGTTTTGTACGATTTCAATCTTTTAAAATTTATTGAGACTTGCTTTGTGACCCGGCATATGGTCCATCTTTTAGAATGATCCATGAGCACTTAAGAAAAAGGTATATCCTGCTGTTGTGAAGTGTCATGTTCTATAAACGTCTGTTAAGTCTAGCCCATTTATTGTATTATTCAAATTCTGTTTCTTTATTGATCCTCTGTCTAGATGTTCCTTCCACTGATGAGAGAGGGGAATCGAAGCCTCCAACTATTACTGTAGATGTGTATTTCTCTTTTCAGTGTTTGCCTCATGTATTTTGGAGCACTCTGGTTTGGTGCATACATATTTATGAGTGTTATGTCTTCTTGTTAAATTGTTCCTTTTATTAATACATAGTGTCCTTCTTTGTCTAATTGTTTTAGATTTGAAGTCTAATTTGTTGGACATTAGTATAGCTACTCCTGCTCTTTTCTGATTGCTGTTTCCATGACATATGTTTTCTCAACCTTTTACTTTCAACCTATGTTTATCCTTGGGTCTAAGATGCATCTCCTGTAGATAGCATATTATGGGTCCTATTTTTTAATTCATTCTGCCAGTCTATGTCTTTTGATTGGGGAGTTTAATCCATTAACATTTAGTGTTATTATTGTATGGGCAGTGTTTCTTCCACCATTTTGCCTTTTGGATTTTATATGTCATATCTAATTTTTCTTCTTTTTATCTTTACTGATAGTCTTCATTTCTACACTCTTCTCCACACCTCTCTCTCCTTTCTTTTCCTATCTGTCTCTAGTGCTCCCTTTAGTATTTCTTGCAGAGCTGGTCTTTTGGTCACAAATTCTTTCAGTGATTTTTTTTCTGAAAATATCTTAATTCCCCCCTCATTTTTGAAGGACAATTTTGCTGGATATAGAATTCTTGGTTGGCAGTTTTTCTCATTTATTATCTTAAATATATCATCCCACTGTCCTCTCACCATGGTTCCTGCTCTCTCACCATGGTTCCTGCTGAGAAATCTATGCATAGTCTTACTGGGCTTCCCTTGTATGTGATGGATTGTTTTTCTCTTCCTGCTTTCAAGATTCTCTCTTTCTCTTTGACATCTGACAATCTGATTAGTAAGTGTCTTGGTGTATGACTATTTGGATCTATTCTATTTGGGGTACACTGCACTTCTTGGATCTATCATTTTAAGTCTTTCATAAGAGTTGGGAAACTTTCATTGATAATTTCTTCCATTAGTTTTTCTCCTCCTTCTCCTTCTGGGATACCCACAACATGTATATTTGTGCGCTTCATGTTGTCATTCAATTCCCTTAGTCCCTGCTCATATTTTTCCATTCTTTTCCCTATATTTTCTTTTGCTTGTTGGATTTCAGATGTCCCATCCTTCAGTTCACTAATCCTATCTTCTGCCTCTTGAAATCTAACATTGTAGGTTTCCATTGTTTTTTTCCCCCTCTTCTACTGTGCCTTTCCTTCCCATAAGTTCTGTGATTTATTTTTTCAGACTTTCAATTTCTTCTTTTTTTTTCATTCCTTGCCTTCTTTATATTCTCCCTCAATTCACTGATTTGATTTTTGATGAGGTTTTCCATGTCTGTTTGAACATTCTGAATTAATTCTTTCAACTCCTGCAACTCATTTGAACTGTTGGTTTGTTCTTTGGGCCATATCTTCAATCTTCCTAGGTTGATTTGTTGCATTTTGCTGGTGTCTAGGCATTTAATTTCCTTAATTAGTTTATTCTGGAGATTGTTTTCACTTTGTTTACCTAGGATTTTCTTGCTGGATGACTTCGTTGTCTACCTGTTCTTTGACATTTAGTTCAGCTTATTCTAGACCTCTAGGTTAGGTTTTGTTTAACAGATCAGAATTTTTCAGTTTTTGTTTTCTCATTTTTTGCCCTGCCTGTATGGTGCCTCTCCCCGTCCCCTTAGGAGGGTCTACTCAGGTATTATAGACCCCAATCAGTTTTCCCAGACCAAACTGGCCTCCTCTCAGGAGAAAAAGAGTCCCCTGTATCAGTTTTCCCTGAGGGTGAGACCCAGCATGTTGAAAGACTTTTCTATGAAGCCTCTGGACTCTGTGTTTTTCCTATTCTGACCAGTATGTGGCACTTGTCTGCCTGCGGGTCCCAAAAGCATCAGGTGATGTGGTATCTATAACTTCAGCAAACTCTCCCTGCTGGGGGCATGGTTAAGACAGAGGAGAGGTTGTAGGCTGGCTTTAATGGTTTCAGTTTTCCAGACCCTGGGGTCTGAATTCCTTGAGGGGGTATTCAACCTGAGCTGGGCCCCACCCGTCTCCTGGAAAAGGTACAGCCTCCAGACAAACCCTCAAACAAGCATAATTCTGCCCATGCAGAATTAAGGGAAAGTTGGAGCCTGAGAAGTCCAAACAGCAGTTAAGCCACAGAAACACAGCCACAAAAAAGAAAAGAAAAAAAAACTTTTCAGAGCAGGACCCCCATTCTTCCAGTTTGCCAATCAAGAGCTTAAATTGGTATGTTGTTCTGTGTATCTCCAAGTCCTATGTGTCCCCTCTTTTCCCCCAGGGCCCAGACCCTTTCAAGTATCTTGGGCTGGCTTATCCAAAAACCTCTGGTTTTTTGTCTTCGCTTTCGTTTTTTTGTCAGCCCCTCCCCCTCTGCACCGGGCCAAAAAACAGCAACTCCAGCTTTTACTCAAGGTTCAGTTGAGCTGGGGGCCTATTTTTAGCAGTCAGAATTTGTAATTAATTCCACAGATGGAGCTTGGTTGCACTCTGCTCCTGCTGCTAGTAAAGTCTCTTTCCTATCCTCTCTAGGAAGCAGTCTGTGGGGAAGGGGCGCCGGCTACCGCAGCTTGGGGAACTCACGGTTGTGGTTGGGCTCGCAGCGGGTCCAGCTTCTCCAGACTGATGTGGCCCCAGCAATTCTTCTGACTGTTCCTGGCTATTTACTAGTTGCTCTGGAAGATGAACTAAGTTCCACTACTCACTAAGCTGCCATCTTGGCTCCTCTCCCCATGTTCTTAATCTTAATCCCATTCCTATGGGTGTGGACTCATTGTAAACAGGACCTTTTGAAGATGTTATTCTTAGTAGCTAACTGAATCAGGAATGGTCATAATCCTATTCCTGGAGGTATTATAAAGAGAAAGTCCTGGGGAGGAGCTAGAAACTGGAAGTCAACCAATCTGAAGAGAAAGGAGACATCACCATATGATGGGAAAGTCAAGGAATTCAAGAATTGCTGACTAACCAGAACTTTCCTGATCCCTGGAGTAAGCAATCCCCCCAGTCTCTGAAACTGAAATAATAAATTCTCATTGTTTAAGCCAACCCATTGTGTGGTATTTTTCATAGCAGCCTAGAAAGCAAGACAGAGACTAAAAGCAGTCCTTTCTACCAGATACTGTTTGTTACTCAGGGAGGCAAGCAGAAAGATTTTTGGGTAGTGATATCCTACCAGGATGCCTTTTTTATAACATTACCTTTACCTCTTCTAAATCCTATTCAAAAAACTTGCCTTATAAATCGCACTTGCTAATTATCTTTTCCATTAAAAAATAAAATATTTAACTGCCAAGTAGAGCTTCTAGGTAGTTTTGCCACTTAAAAGCTGGATGACTTCATGAATGCCACCTCACTTCTGTAAGTATATGAGCTGAAAATGAAACAGGTTCAAAAATAACTTCTAGACCACCATCAAAACCTTCAAGAAAGGCAAGTGGGAAACAAAGAGGGGGCCAGACCAGCCCTATTTCTGTAGCATATATCGCCAAATTCACTCCCCAGTGACAAACACAAAAGCACCTTGAGGTTGTCCTCAGCACATCCTGCCTGTTTCTTGAGGTATCTTTGGCATCTACATACAACCATTCCTCTCCATCTATGCTATATGAAGCTTAATCCAGGTCTCTTTCATGTTGCACCTTGTTATATATTTCAACTGCTTACCCTTCCTGATGGCCAAATACTGGAGCAGACAGAGACTCAACTGGTGAGAATAGGGAGGTTCTTTTTGTGGGGGGCAATTCAAAGAGGTCTGTTTCCCTGGGTGATCCAAAACGACTGCTTCAGACAGTATGGTTTTGTATGCTGCAAAGGATAACAGGTTTACTACTAGCCACTCAGAATGGCCAGCAGTTCTAGTGGCAACTAAGCGCTATGCAAAACAGTCTCAATCTAGTTTTTGTGTAGGGCCTTCAATGGTGTCTTGCCTTGGGTAAAATTATTATATTTCCAATTATATAGGTAATTTGCAATTTCAATGCCACTCTCCTTTATATCCCTTACATGTTTTCACAAGCTAAATTTTATGACTGTACTGCTTGTGAGAGCAGATTCTTTGAGGGGGAAGGGAGCTAACATTAGGCATCACGGTAAGCTTGAAAGAAACTGTCTTATTGATTAGAGATGGATGAAATATAAAATACAATGTAGTGATTAAGTGAAGACCCTAAAGGCAGACTGCTTGCTACATGACCTGGAGCAAAGTACTTAAATCTCCAAGCCTTAGTTACTGCACCTGTATTATGGTTGTAAGAATTGTATTTAGTTCATAGACTGCAAGATACACTATTACAAGGTTTAACTGAGACAGTGTATTTAAGAGCTTAGCCTAACACACAGTAAATGCTTTCAGGTGGTTAGCAGTTGTTATCTCATCATCTAAATAACTATGCAGTTAGGCATCACCGCCCCCATTTTACAGACAAGGAGACTACAGCATAGGTGGTACCAGAATCAGAATCTGGGACTGCCCAACTACTGAGTTCCTGCTTTTCCTACCATTTACCAGTAGACAAGATCCCCCATGTTTTGTGACTTTCAAAGACTGGAAAGCTTTAGGCTTGACTAACTCAGTTAAACTCAAATTCTAGGTCTTCCACTAGTTAGAGGGCCCACTATCACTTGAAGGTTACCGAGTTATAATCAGGGCCTGAACCAGGGCTTTGAAAACAGACTGGAAGGCATAGGGAGACTATTAGGAGAAAACATCAGCAAAAAGTATCCCCAGGTTGAAATTCTGGACAAACTGGCATGTCAAGGAATGTTGACTAGAAAACTGTGCTAGTGGCCACTCTGGCTATTTCAGGTAACAAACACATGGAGGAAGTGTTTGTCCGTTTGGGAATCCCTGCACTTGATATCCATGTCTCAGAGAGACATAATGCATATTAGAATGGATGCAAAACTGACACTTTGTCCTGCTGCCATTCAGAATATGTATTATCATGTTCTAGTTAGGAAAAAAGAGTCTATAAACACTTCATACTCTGAGATAAAAAAAACAGTCAAGCACCCTGTTCAGATCTGGTTCCTTAAATAAATGATATCCTAAACATTTCCTATAAGTTATGAAGTCTGGAGATAAGATTTTTGTAGGTAAGATAATCAAGTGAGAAAAGCTGCTGTTTTTCCACAATGAACTCACTAATGTAAACCTGGTACTCTTGATAATTCTGAAGTTCAATTTTTTTCATTTGAATACCTCATGTTTTTTATTTGACAAGGTAACCCTTCTGAGGTCGGACTCCCTTGCACCTCTTCATAAGTAAGTTTCTTTCCCACTGTAAATGCTTTTGTCTGATTTTCCTCTCAAATGAGCATATTAAAAGCTTTGAAAATTCCTGCAGTAAAGAAACTTTAATTTAGAACGTCTAAAAAGTTATTTGGAGGCCATATAGTTTATGACAGCATGAACTCTAATGTCATACCTCTGTCACTTAGAAAATGAATGACCCTGGGCAAGTCACTTCAATGCTAAGCCTGTTTGCCAATCTATGGAATGGTCTCAGTTACGGCATTACATTTGATATGGCTGGAAGAGCACCTAAAATAACATCTAGACATTGTAAGATCCTCCACAAACATCAGCTAGTATTTAAGCAGAAAATTTCCTTCCCCTCCCACTCCAAACAATTCTCAGTTTATATGTACCAAACATCCTTCAGGATGCACCTGTCTGGGAAACACAAGATTAAAGTTTTTAGGTTAGGCTATTACAAGGTGCAGAAAGAAAATTCCAAGATGATCTTGATTTAAGTTTTTGGTTCAGCTGCTGGGTGTGAAATTCTGGCAATGCACAAATCTCTTTCTGAACATAAGTATTCCTTATCTATAAAATGATATTACATGGAGTTGTTGAGACTCAATTATAAAACATTATATAAAATGTGCACTGTTTTGTGAAAACAAGTATTGATTAGGAGCTGTATATCGAGCTCGGGAATGGTAGAATTACACAAGACAAGCGAATGGAAGGAACAAATAAATTTTTCACTGGAGCTAGAATTTGTTTAACAGTCCTCAGTGACCTACGGGTACTTCTCCATCAATAAGTACATGCACACAGGTCTTCACAAAAGACCTGCTAGTACATATAACCTAGTAAAAGTCGTTTCTATGGACACTAAATGCATCAAATTTCTGACAACTACTTAACATAAGCCACCTCATAGGCCTTGAATAAACAGGTTTAACAATTAAACATTTAAAACATAACTTTAAAAAATAGTCACTTCTCAATTATTCATACTGATGAAGAGAAGTGACAGTACAGATGATCCCTAAATAAACCATCACATAACCAAATTATACAACTATTATTTTAGCAATGTTTCCTACGCAAGTTTTACTGAAATCAACTACTAAAATAAAATTTGTACTTTCCAAGCATACAATGCAAAAGGACAACTATTCCCATACTAGTAAGCCATAATCGTACCAACGAATGAGGATGTCATACAACCAAGCCATTTCTATTTCACAGCAAGTCACCAGATAGCACAGCCATCTACATGGTTTCGAATTTTCTACAACAAATCATTCGTCACCGTTATATTTCTGCAAGTAAAAGGGTTTCTCAGTAAGATAAGGGTATCGTTTAACCTCTTTCTCGGTTTTTTTGCAGTGTAAAATGGAAATGACGTCTAACAGTTACGGAAAGGCCTAGATTTAATGTACATAAGGTACTAGTAAATAAGCTGGCTTTCACAGACCTTCAGTAAATGTTACCCGCTGTTATTTTCCGCACAACGATCTTACTTGCTAACTCTCTGCAAGTTTAGATTACAACTGGATTTTTTCCAACTCTGGTTTGCCAGCTGGAAAGTTAAGGGGTGGCTGAAGGGAAGCAAAGGTTGTTTACGGTCCCTCAGCTTCTCTTCTCTGCGGACCGTATATCGAGCAACAACCTACCCCTCTGTGGCATCCCCACTTGTAAACAATCTTTCAGTGTCCTTTAACTCCAAATTTCCCTTTTCAGCTACCGAGAGGCCTCGCCAGAATACTCTGCACAGACCAGGACAACCCGCCCCTCCTCCCAATCTGCAGGGGCCCCACTTCGAATTCGCCGTACAGCCTCCCGCGCTGGCCTGGAGAGGGGCCCAGCGATGCCGGGACTCGGCCAATAGACTCCGCCACGCATGCGCCGCCTCTCCGGTTCCCACTAGCTCCGCCTTGAAAAGCCTGACAGCGAACAGCGGGGGAACTTTCCACCAGGCCTATCCCAGCCTCAGTTTCTCAGGCAGCAAGACCGAGGCGCACCGGTCGCCCGGGGTCAAAGGAAAGGGTCCCAAGGTGGCTCGGCCCTTCCGAGCCCGTGGCGCACATCGGCCGGCGCTGGCTACCGCCCAGTCCTAACCACACGGTTCGCCCCGGCGCCGCGCACTGACCTGCAAGTGACCTGCTTGGTGCTCATGGTGGTCGGACTGGGGGGCTGTCGTCTTGCCGCCACCTCTCTTTCTCGGCGCCACCACCTCGGCCTTGGCCCTGCCCATCCCGCGTGGCCGCGTCACGCCGGCGTTCCCCGCCCCTCCTGTGTGGCATCTTTGTGGGGCCGGTGGGGAAACCTATCCGCCGTCACAATTGGTTCCGCTCATGGGGGCGGAGGGCGGGGTGGGGAGGCAACCCTCTGTTTCCGCTTTTCTAAACCGTCCGGGTGGGGCTCGCTTGCCGTCTTAGCCTCCTTGCCTGTCTTGTTCCATTTTCCTACCATTCCTTTCGCTCTGCTCCATCTCCAAAGCATTCCTTAGCGACTGCTCGCGTTCCTAGGGTTCTCTCACTTCTTCCCCGGGCCGAGCTCTCGGTTTTACTCTGCTCAGCTTAAACCGAAAGATTCCCATCCATCTAAACTTGCGCCCTCTAGGCCTCTGTCTCAGGCAGCGTCTCATCCGCGCCCGCCGGACTTAGCACTAAAGAATTCCTTAGCTCTCTCCCAACTGCTGTTCTTGAGGGGTTTTTGTTGTTGTTATTGTTTATTTGATTTTTGTTTTTCAAAATCTCTACTCTTGGGCGGGCCACGGTGGCTCAGTGGCAGAGTTCTCTCCTGCCATGCTGGAGACCCGGGTTGGATTCCCTGTGCCTGCCCGTGGGGGGAAAAAACCTCTACTCTCACCCCCCGCTTTTTAGTCCTCATTTCCTTCCCTGGTTGTCCTTTGATGGTCAGCTAATATTTCCTATGGTGGGAACCCCAAAAAGACAATCCTTTTTTTTCTCATACTGTGCTGGTGGGAAAGGATGCAGCTGCTTTGAAAAACAGTCTAGCAGTTGCTTAAGTGATTACAAATAGAGTTATCATAGAACCCAGCAATTCCACTCCCAGGCATATACCCAGGGAAATGACAATGTATGCCCACACAGTAACTTGTGTGTAAATGTTATTAGCAGCATTATTCATAATAATCAATAGATGGAAACAACCCAAATGTCCATCACCTGTGAACACGTAAATAATGGATTATTCAGCCATTAAAAAGAACAAAATACTGATACATGCTACAACACGAATGAACTTTGCAAACAAATTAAGTGAAAGAAGACAGTCATAAAAGAATATACATGATTCTATGCATATGAAAGTCTAGGATAGGGAAAGCTGTAAAGACAGAAACTAGATTAGTGGTTACTTAGGTCTTAGGAGAAGGGATGTGAAAGGACAGGGAGTATTAGCTAAAGGGATATCTTTCTGAGGTGGTGAATGTGTTCTAAAATTGACTGTGGTGATAACTGCACATGTCTGTGAATATTCCACTTTAAGTGGGTGATCCACTTTAAATGGGTGAAGTGTATAATAAGTGAATTATGTCTTAACAAATTTTTTTTGAGGGGGGTTCATGGTCTGGGAATCGAACCCAGGTAGAATGGAAGACAAGCATTCTACCACTGAACCACCGTACACCCAACAAAAGTATGTATTTTTTAAAGTGAAACTAAATTATGGTGAGAGTAGAAGAATAAGCAGTTATCTTTGGGAGGTATTGACAGGGAGAGGGGTGTAAGGAAACTTTTGGGGAACTGGTAAAATATTCTTTATCTTGATCTCGGTGATCATGCATGTGAACACATGTAAAAATTCATAGAGGCATATACCTGTTTTGTGCACTTTATTATATATATGTTATATCTCACCTTTTTCTGTATGATGGGGGGGGTCACAATTCATTCTTTTTCCATGTGACTATCTGCTATTGCAGCAACATTTGTTGAATTCAGGGGGAGGGCAGGGAGTGTATGGGCTGGGAATTGAACCTGGGTCTCCTGCATGGCAGGCAAGAATTCTACCACTGAACTACACTTGCACCCCCATCTCACCTTTGAAAAATGGAAAATTAAAAAATAAGAAACCACTGAAAACTTTTAAACTTTTAAAGTTTTAAAGGAGGTAAGTGAAATGGTCCAGTTGATGTTTATGAATAGGTTTTATGTGACAGCAGTTTAGATGAGGATAGTTATGGAAGCAGGAAGACCAGTTAAAGCTCTAAAAAAAATTCTTTCCATATGTTTGTTTACCATTTTCTGTATTCTTTATATGCCTATTTTATTTTTATGCAGAGCTTAGCACCTCTATTTTCTTATTTTATTTTATCCACACTTTTCTTCGGAATTATGTTAGCAATTATTTGTTATATCTGGTAATTGATTTATTCAATGGTGAAACCATTGAATGGATTTTAATTTTATCTTTGAGATTAAAAAAAAAAGGCAATTGTAAGGCATTCTGGGCTCCACCTCAATCAAGATAGCAGAATGGGAGAGCATCAGCACTCCATACACATTTGCCAAATGGGAGAGCATCAGCGCTCCATACACATTTGCCACTTCTATTCTACATTGTAATGGCACTTCTAGCCAAGAAATTAAGCAATAAAAATAAATAAAAGGATCTAGGTTGGAAAGGAAGTAGGAAAATTAAATCTATTTGTATATGATATGATCTTGTATCTAGGAAATCCCAAGGGATCCACCAAAAAACTATTAGAACCAATAGATGAGGTCATCAAGGTTGCAGGTTACAGCACAATATGCAAGAATTATGTTTCTATATGCTAGCAATGAACAAGCTGCAAAAGAAGTTAAGGTAGCAAACCGTTTATAATACCATCAAAAATAAATTAAGAATAAATTTAATAAAATAATTGCAAGAATTGTACTACACAGATACTAAAAAGCACTGTTGAGAGAAAGTAAAGAAGTCTATATAGATGGAAATACACATTTGTTCATGGATCAGAAGACTTATTGTTAAGATGGCAATTCTCCCAAAATTGATGTACAGATACAATGCAGTCCCATCAAAATTCTCACTGGCTTCTTTGCAGAAATCGAGAAGCTTATCCAAAGTTTATATGGATAATGCAAAGGATGCATAATACCCAAAACACTTTTCAGAGAGGATAATAAAGCCATAGGACTCACATTTCCTGATTTCAAAACTTACTAGAAAGCTTACAATTATCAAGATAGTATTGAACTAGCAAAAGGATAAACATATAGATAATTGGAATAAAATTGGGAGCCCAGAAATAAACCCTTACATTTACAGTCAATTGATTTTCACAGAGGTGCTAAGATAAGTCAATAAAAAAAGAATAGTGACTGCAACAAGTGTTCCTGGAACAATGGATATCCCTATCTAAAAGAGTGATATTGAGCCCTACCTCACACCATACACAAAAATTAACTCAAAATGGCTCAAATACTTAAATGTAGGAAACTATAGAGCTCTTAAAGAAAACCTGGATGTAAATATTGATGATCTGAGATTAGGCAATGGCTTCTTAGATAAAACACCAAAAGCACAAACAACAAAAGAAAAATTAGATAAACTGAACTTCAACAAAATTAAATACATTTGGATTCAAAGGGCACCATCAAGTAAGTGAAAAAACAACTCACAAAATGGAAGAAATTATCCCAAGATCATAGATATATTAAGAGAAGAGTATCCAGAATATGTAAAGAACTCTTACAACTCAATAACAAAAAAGACAAGCAACCCAATTTAAAAATCGGCAATTTATTTGAATAGACATTTCTCCAAAGAATATGTACAAATGACCAACAAGCCATTATTTTTCATTAGGGAAATGCATATCAGACCACAAAGAGATACCACTTCACACTACCACTAGAATGGCTATTATAAAAAGGACAAATAATAAAGTAAGTGTTGATGAAGATGTGGAGAAATTGGAACATTTATACATTGCTAGTAGGAATATAAAATGGTGCAGCCACATTGAAAAACAATTTAGCATTTCCTCAAATGTTGAAAATAAGTATCAAGTGGCCAAGAAATCCCATTCCTAGACATATCCCCAAGAAAATTTAAAATGGTTGTCCACATAAAACTTGCACAGTAATATTCATAATAGCTAAAAATAGGAACAATTGAAATATTCATCAACTGATGAATGCATAAACAAATGTAGTATAGCCATCAATGGAATATTATTCAGCCATGAAAAAAACAAATTAATGATACCAGCTATCACAAGGCTGAACCTTGAAAGCATTATGCTAAGTGAATAAAGCTAGAGAGACACAAAAGACCACATATCATATTATTCCATTTTATACGAAATGTCCAGAATAAGCAAACTCATAGAGACAAAAAATAAATTTGTGGTTTTCAGGGGTTAGGAGGATGGGGAAATGAGGAGTTACTGCTAGTAGATACAGGGCTTGTTTTGGAAATGATGAAACATGCTGGAATTAGATAGTGGTGATGGTTGCACAACCTTATAATTATACCAAGACCACTGACTCTTATAATTTAAATTGGAGAACTTTACTGTATGTGAATTTCATCTTAATATTTTTAAAAAAGGAAGTGAGAAAAATTGAAGACAGGCAAAAGGATCCAATATAAACATAATAGCATTTCCTGAAGAAGAAAAGCAAAGTAAAAAAAACAAAAACGCAAAAACAGGATAAATACAAAAAACTGTAATTCATGAAAAAAATTCTTGAAATAAAAAAATGAGAAGGTATATACTGAAGGAGCACACTGCAAATCTTAGTGCAGTTACACAAAATGAGCACCACCAAGACATCTATAATAAACTTACTGAACTTTAAAGAAAAAGAAAAAGACCCTTGGGAGTATTGGCAAAAAGAAAACATGACTTGTAAAAGAAAGAAGATAAGTTTATCATCAGAATTTTTTATACCAGTGTTTAATACTTTAAGAAAATGGAATAATATATTTAAGTAAATGTGAGTTAAGGATTTTATAGCCAACAAAACTGACCTTCAAGTATAAAGGACAGAGATTAAAGTGTTATTAATATGAAAGAACTCAAGGAATATTCTTCTTATGAGCCCTTCCTAAGGATTCTTCTACAGAATGGACTTCAGACATCTATAATAACTAGAGAGTGACAGAAAGACTGGCAGTGAGCATTAAATATGTTTGCTTGTAGAACTAAAACCTAAGGAGAGTTAAAAGGGAGAGATTATTGTCTATAATGCAGAGGCTTTGACATTGACGATATGGGACAATTATTTAAATAAGTCAGGGGAAAATTAGAGTAGTGTATACAAAAATAAATTTAACTGTACTGAGTAACCATAATTGGAGGGGATAGTGTTGGCATTGTTACTCTTGAGGTGGGTATATCTATAACGTGGATGAAGCAAATGGGTAATTATAGGATATTCTATTTCCATAATCCCACATATCTTGGAGAACCAAGATTTTCAATGTGGAAGAAAGAGCTACAAATGTAATGTGGAAAAGGTAAAGGAAAAATCCTTAACCTGAATCAGAAACAGTAGTATGGATTCATGAGGTACATATGTATGTCTGTGCATGGAGAGGCATGTGTACTTGTGTGTGTGTTTCCCACCCCCCAGCTCTGTCCCCTGAAAACATCAAGAAACAATCACCACCCTAGAAGTAATGGGCATCCCTAGAGGGTAGGTTTTGTAGTGTTGAAATACCATTTTAAATGTAATGAAACCAGGACTTCCAAGAGAAATGGTTGAGTCCAGGTCTTCAGCAGGAAAGTATCAACTGAGCCCAGAATATCTTGATAAACTAGATTTCAAGGAAAGTATCAGAGACTTCTAGAGTCTTGTGAAAAGAGCACAGGAGTCAATTGAAGAGCCCACTATTCTTTATAAGAATAAAAATTGCATTGGGTGGCAACCCATCTAGTACGTTTATCTATTAGTTTATAATGAGCTCATACATGATATTTAAGGGAAAAAGATACAGAACTAATTGGCACCTTCTGAGTGTGACAGAGATGACTTCAATACATTGAAAAGTGGATGAGTAAAGAGTCATGCTATTATCTTACCTTTTCTGTCTGACTGTACCACTAGAAAACTAAATAAAAGCTGGGGAGAAGTGTCTTATAAAAATGCTCTAGCTAATATAAGAAAGCAAAATGATGGGCTTGGGATCTCATCATTGTGTGACGCCAATTAATTATGGATCTCTAGGCATTGCGAATTAATGGCTGTTAACATCCAAAAAGAGTGGAAAGCAGACCTGATATGCCTCCTGATGAAAGGACACACCACCCCCCACAGTCTTGCCAAGGGAGTGGAACCTGAGTCTGATCCACTTTCCATGGGGTTCAGAATAGCGGGGAGCACGCTGAAGTACACCCTGTGAGAATGCAGCCGGCAGTGTCAGGCTGGGGGAAACTCCCCGGGTCAAACAACGTGCCTTCTTCACAGATGTGTTAGAAGGAACAGAAAGGGAAGAAGTGGGAAACAAGAGACTTCCAAAGCATCAAAAAAATTGAAAATGGGGGTTGCTTCTGGAAGGAGAGTGAGAGGGGGTACTGGAGGGGCTTCTGGAATTGTAGGGAAAGTTCTACTTCTTGCCCTGAGTGCTGGTTACAAGGAATTTGCCTTAAAATCCATTGTTACACATTTGTTTAGTGTAGTCTTCTGTATTTATTTTATTTTATAATAATAAAATATTTTTTTAGAGACAAGGCAAGTAAAAACTCAAGATGCCTGTGTTTGTTTGTTTGTTTTAAGCGTATTGTGGATTCAAAATGTTTGTGAAATCATGGTGCCTAGGTTCATTTTATTTTATCCTTTTTTTTAAGGTTCTTTTTTCTTTCATCTTTTTTTCTTTCTTTTTTTAAGGTTCATTTTTATAAGACTAAAAAGTACTCTTGGTGTCAGTATCAGGAATGTGACTATTTTCTCGGTAGCAAAAGCAGTTTAGCAAACAATAGCCATGTGGTTTATATTAATAATGAACAATCTCAGGTCCTTGTCACTTGAGCTTGATATCTAGCTATAACCTTTCTGCCTTCAGTGTAACAAGAGAAGTTCGGATGAAATGATTTCCAAGGTCGGTTGCAACTCTGTGAGTCTAAACTGAGGCTGTCCATTCTTGCATATCAGTGTACTGTAATATATTCAAATGCACATTATAAAACACTTAACCTTCCTAAAGCACCTTTGTCTACAGGACGTTTTTTCTGAGAGTCCCCCCCCCCCCCCGACTGTTACTTATCTCTGGAAATAAAAGCATCAGTAAGAGATCAGTTAAAAAAATTGTGGTACAACCAAACTATGGATTCCTATGTTATCATTTGAAAGGATGAGCTGGACTTATATTACTGATATTGTGAAAACGTTTCCAAGATGAGAGAAAAACACAAATTTCAAAACAGTATGCAGTTTATCAACATTGAGGTTAAAAAAAAATTGCACGGAAATCTTCACCCATGTTAACACTAGTTTTCTGGTGGGTGGGAAAACATTATGGGACAATCAAGGGCATTCTCCCTTCTTTATTGTTTAATTTTGTGCAGTTGCTTAGAAGTTTTTTAATTGAAGAATAATGTAGTGCATATAGTAAAATGTACGACTTGATGAACTTTCACGCAGTGCTCCCATATAATCAATGCCCAGATAACAAATCAGAACATTCCAGGGCCCAGAAGCCCCCTCATGCCCTCTTCCTGTCAGTAACACCTACCAAGCATAAGCATTATCTTTGTTTCTAACTGAGCGTTAATTTTTTTATGCAGATTACTTCTATAATATAAAACTCTGAAAGAAAATAGCCTCCAAGTAAGGATTTCCTTTATTTATTCAACAAAAAGAGATAACCCACTCTAGGAACACAAAAATAAAGGTTGGTCCCCAACTCCAAGGTGCTCACAGAGAAATGGGAAAAACAAAACGAAATGACTAAGTAATAGGCCCCAAGCAGAAATCTGAGCGGAGTGCCATCCGTGCAGGGGATCGCTGGGGGAAGCTGAGGAAGGTTTCACAAGAGAAGTAGGGATCTAACGAATCGGTAGGCGCTGGCTGTCATCAGCCGTGAACAGGAGAGCGGCTGGAAGGAAACTTTGTGAGCGAGCACAGATGGAAACGAGCCCTTTAAGAAACGAGGCTCAGGGACGGTCTGGTTACTGATTAATCCTCGTGATCGTGTTACCTGGGCCGCATTTATTTGCTAGTCTGTGTCATCAGGAAAAGGAACTCTCGGTGGCTATCGCCATGCGGGGCGCAGAAATCGGAAGGCCTTTAATTAAATTCAACCACTGTCAGAAATGCATCTACGGCTTCGGCGTGCCCGAGAGCTGCCCCCTCTGCGGGCGCGCCGTGGGCTTCAGGAAGCTGGAGGAGGCGCCTGTTAGCATCTCTAATCCATTTACCAATGGGCATCAAGAAAAGTGTGCCTTCCTCCTAAGACCAACCCAGGGGACGTTTCTTAGGTACAGCCTTTTTCTTTTTCTTTTCTTTTTTTTTAATTTTTAAGTGTTATGTTGAGTTGGGCAAATGTTTCCCTTCGTGGTTTAGTCATTAGGATTTTCTTTTATCTAAACCTGTACCATATACAGCGTGAGATTGGGGAAAGGATCTCTCCATCGTTTTGGCTTCAAGTCCTGAGAGGTAGGCCTATTTGTATCATAACAGATACTGCAAGACTATATGGAGGTAACATGGCTTATACAATTTTAAGAGAATGATTGACAGCCTGGTGATTTTCTATGCATAGATCTTGTGCTAAGAGGCTAACTGGGAAAACTGACCCAGCAGTGAATGTCATCAAAATACCTTTTAATAATAATAAATACTGATGGGCCAGTGAGTTTGTAACTTCGGTGACTGACAGGTACAATAGACAATGTCTGAAGAATGGCCACTTCGAGACAAGATGTGTTAGAAATAAGGTGAAATGAATTGAAAGCTAGACCCGGTCTATTTTGATTGTAGACACCACATTGGCTCTGGTTAAGAAAGACTTCAGGAATCGAAAGAAAGGATTGTGTTTCCTCATTGCCCCTGGCTTTAGCAATGGCATTGGAATTGGCCCCTTATAAGCCTAGTTTTACAAAGAGCAAGGATGTGACCGAGTGATGGGTCCTCCTTTGTAGAGTACGTTCCAGTGTCCGGCATCCCATGAGGGTTTAGTGTGGAGATCCTCTTTCTCTCCTTGAAATCTAGCCCCCTCCCCCCCACCTCCCCCTCCCGCTCCCACCCCCTCCGGAGTGCTCGGTTTGGGGTCAGGACATTTGGAGTTGAGACCTCACTTTCTGCTTATTCTCCATGTGGCTTAACCTCCTTGATCACGTTCCTTGGGTTCCAATGCCACAAACCGAGGAGTGTAAAAGGTGTTGGTTAAACTTTTAGGCACAGAACAAACTGCACCCCTGACCCTTCCTCTTGGGGCGTGGTGGGGTGGAGTGGGCTCGGTGAATCAGGATGCAGAGAAGACCCCGCAGGCTTTGACATCTTTAAACCCTGGGTTCCCATCTGGGTTGATCTCCTGACCAGCTCTGCATCCCTCCCTAGGCCTGCCTGTTTCCTCCTCTGCATTAGAAACGGGGAGCAGGGCTCCACCAGCCTCTTGTCACTGTGTGTCTCATCAAAAGAATGGCCTCTTACCATGAGTAATCCGGCCAGTTTAATGAGCAACCAAGATGTAAAACAAAGATAGTCAGCACCCTTGCAGAGCTGTGAAGGCTCAGTGACGAGGCACGTAAGAAATGGCTGCCTGAGCGCCTGGGACGATGTTTAGCCAACGCGTTCCTTCCCATCCTATTCTTTTCCTCTTCAGTTCAGGCTGTAACTCCATAGCCTGGCAGACCTTTATTTCCACCTATTCAGAATCACGAAGCCTGGACCGTTTTGTTTTGTTTTTAATACTTTTTTAATAATTAAAAAAAAAGAAAAGAAATTAACACAACATTTAGAAATCATTCCATTCTACATATGCACTCAGCAATTCCTAACATCATCACATAGATGCATGATCATCCTTTCTTAGTACATTTGCATCGATTTAGGAAAAGAACTAGCAAAACAGCAGAAAAAGATATAGAATGTTAATATAGAGAAGAAAATTACAATAATAATAATAATAATAAAAATATATATATAAAGGAAAAAGAAAAAAACAAAAACAAAAGATACAAACAAAACAACAACAACAACAACAACAAAAAACCTATAGCTCAGATGCAGCTTCATTCAGTGTTTTAACATGATTACTTTACAATTAGGTATTATTGTGCTGTCCATTTTAGAGTTTTTGTATCTAGTCCTGCTGCACAGTCTGTATCCCTTCAGCTTCAATTACCCATTGTCTTACCCTGTTTCTAACTCTTGCTGGTCTCTGTTACCAATGACATATTCCAAGTTTATTCTCGAATGTCGGTTCACATCAGTGGGACCATACAGTATTTGTCTTTTAGTTTTTGGCTAGACTCACTCAGCATAATGTTCTCTAGGTCCATCCATGTTATTACATGCTTCATAAGTTTATCCTGTCTTAAAGCTGCATAATATTCCATCGTATGTATATACCACAGTTTGTTTAGCCACTCGTCTGTTGATGGACATTTTGGCTGTTTCCATCTCTTTGCAATTGTAAATAATGCTGCTATAAACACTGGTGTGCAAATGTCCTTTTTTGTCTTTGCCCTTAAGTCCTTTGAGTAGATACCTAGCAGTGGTATTGCTGGGTCGTAATCCATTCTGCCAGTCTATGTCTTTTGATTGGGGAATTCAGTCCATTAACTTTTAGTGTTATTACTGTTTGGATAATATTTTCCTCTACCATTTTGCCTTTTGTATTATATATATCATATCTGATTTTCCTTCTTTCTACACTTTTCTCCATACCTCTCTCTTCTGTCTTTTCGTATCTGACTCTAGTGCTCCCTTTAGTATTTCTTGCAGAGCTGGTCTCTTGGTCACAAATTCTCTCAGTGACTTTTTGTCTGAGAATGTTTTAATTTCTCCCTCATTTTTGAAGAACAATTTTGCTGGATATAGAAGTCTTGGTTGGCAGTTTTTCTCTTTTAGTAATTTAAATATATCATCCCACTGTCTTCTAGCTTCCATGGTTTCTGCTGAGAAATCTACACATAGTCTTATTGGGTTTCCCTTGTATGTGATGGATTGTTTTTCTCTTGCTGCTTTCAAGATCCTCTCTTTCTCTTTGACCTCTGACATTCTAACTAGTAAGTGTCTTGGAGAATGCCTATTTGGGTCTATTCTCTTTGGGGTGCGCTGCACTTCTTGGATTTGTAATTTTAGGTCTTTCATAAGAGTTGGGAAATTTTCAGTGATAATTTCTTCCATTAGTTTTTCTCCTCCTTTTCCCTTCTCTTCTCCTTCTGGGACACCCACAACACATATATTTGTGCGCTTCATATTCTCATTCAGTTCCCTGATCCCCTGCTCCAGTTTTTCCATTCTTTTCCCTATAGTTTCTGTTTCTTTTTGGAATTCAGATGTTCCATCCTCCAGTTCACTAATTGTAGCTTCTGTCTCTTTAAATCTACCATTGTAGGTATCCATTGTTTTTTCCATCTTTTCTGCTTTGTCCTTCACTCCCATAAGTTCTGTGATTTGTTTTTTCAGATTTTCTATTTCTTCTTTTTGTTCAGCCCATGTCTTCTTCATGTTCTCCCTCAATTTATTGATTTGGTTTTTGAAGAGGTTTTCCATTTCTGTTCGTATATTCAGCATTAGTTGTCTCAGCTCCTGTATCTCATTTGAACTATTGGTTTGTTCCTTTGACTGAGCCATATCTTCAATTTTCCAAGCGTGATCTGTTATTTTCTGCTGGTGTCTGGGCATTTAATCAGATTTCCCTGGGTGTGGGACCCAGATGGTTGAAAGATTTTTCTGTGAAATCTCTGGGCTCTGTTTTTCTTATCCTGCCCAGTAGGTGGCGCTCGTGGCGCTCATTTGTCTTCGGGTCCCACCAGTAAAAGCTGCTGTGGCTCCTTTAACTTCGGAAAACTCTCGCTGTGGGGGCGGGTCGCCAGCCGAAGCGGCTTGGGGGAGTGCCGATCTGGATCTCCCAGCTGGCCCGGGAATCCACGTGTGGGGGGGGGACGCCGGCCGCCGCGGCTTGGGGGAGTGCCGGTCCAAATTGCCCAGCCGGCCCGAGACTCCAAGTGTGGCGGGAGGGCCCCGCTATCCAACGTTCCCAGTCAGACCGGGAAGCCACGTGTGTGGAAGGGACCCCGGTCGCCAGCTGCCCCGGCCTGGGGAAACGCACACCCCTCGGTGATCTCACCACAGCGGATTCTCCCTGCCCATTCAGCCGTTCCAGAATGGGGTACGCTGTCTTTTTGGTCTCTGTTGTGGCTCCGGGAGCTGTTTTGTATCGTTTCTGTTTCTTCAGTTGCTGTTCTGGAGGAGGAACTAAGACCCGCACGTCTTACTAAGCCGCCATCTTCTCCAGAAGTCCCCTGAACCGTTTTACAAGAGCCTTTCATTCCGGTTAACTCTGAGTCGTTAATTGCTTTGGATTCCAAAAGCTTCTGAGTAAAGTGTTTATAATTTGAAATTCATTTCCCATGATGCTGTTCACTCAATGAATCTCTATTGTGCAGCTCTGCGTGGGAAGTGCTACAGATGCCACATCACATGTGACAGCGTCCACCCAGGATAGGTTTTCAGGGTGGCCCACTAAACATTTATTTACCTTGTGATGCAGTGGTGATACAGATGGACCTGGTCTCAATTCTGGGTTCTGGGAATACGGGGTCACTTTGCATCTGCAGAAGGGAGGTGGAGTCGAAACACCATCCCTCACTCAGGTGCTCAGACCAGGATCTGTAGCACAAGGCAGTCCCCTGCCCACCTGACCCACTAAGGCCTCCAAGTTCCAAACTATTTCCCTCTTCTAATCCAAATTTCCAAACTCTCAGTACAGTTAAGAAAACACTGAGGGGACAAAGTTCACTCCGAACTGCGAATGCCTGACTTCCACCGCTCACCTTGAGACAATTGCACTGGTTTTGTAAAAGAATCGTCGAGGTTCTACCCTAACTAGGTTAGCATCCCCCACGGCAGCCACACCAGGTTGAGCAGGTTGTGGACTGCACAAATGCACCTGGCCGCAGAGGTGGAAACTGCCGAAACTCAGCCCTCATTCCACTCACCAAACCAAGTGCCCTGCACAAAGCTGCACCTACAGAGCTACATGAAGGAGCCCTATGGGAGAAAGATGACCCGATTCTGCGCCTACCAGGGGCTTCTATAACATTCTACATTTTTTTCCCTTCCTAGCACTTGTCAATCTATTCCAAACTTAGTAAACTGAAACGAAAAACTCTTCTCAGGACGTAAGTAAACTCCATGAGGGCAGAGACATCATCTTCTTCCCTGTTGTGTCCTGAGCCCTTCAGTTAACAAAAAGACAGACCCATCGTCAGAGCCCAATACGTCTGCTGTATGAATGGGAAATAACTGAAGGAAAGGAGGGAGCAAGGAAGGGCATGCCAAGGATTTAGGCAATGCTAAGCTTAGGGAGCTATGCACACAGCCCTTCACCAGCCACCTAAAGTGGTTCCTTTCTTCCCAGCTTCTTTCTCAATCTCTGCACCCACAAGTTCACCCCACAAGCTCAAAGGTGGCTGCAACTGGATGTCTTGGTGAATTGCTCTAAAGGAGATAGGACAGCCCTTTGTATCCAGTGGCAGTTTAAAGCCTGGGAGTGCTGGTTTTCATGAGGATTTATTCCCTGAACCGAATATCCAAACCTGGGGTCTCGACAAAGGATTTTTTTATAAATTTAAAAATTACCTCTGATTTATTAGACATCTAGCTGTGCCTGGCACTCATTAGGCATTTTATTCTTACATCCAGCTTGCTAGGAGGCTTCTGGTATTCCCCTTTTACAGGTGTGGAAACTGAGATCAGGGAAAATAGGTGACTTGCCCAGCGTACCAGGCTAGTGAGTGATGACCTGAGATTGCATATGATTAAATTACATTGAATTATACATTTTATGGATAATTTCAGGAAACAAGGGCTGTCCAGGGGGAAAAAGGTGTGGCCACAGACCAGAAGGACCAAAATGGGCTTTTCTAAAAGGTGTGACTGTCCAGGTCCACTGAGATGCATTCAGGACCCTACCTCCACATTATCCTTGGATAGTGCTGGGGAAGGTACGATGCTGGATTTATGCTCTAGCTGGGCTGGTCCCCAGCACATTCACCTTTAGCACTGGGCATTGCAAGGAAATCCAGAAGGAGCCAAAGGACTGCTTATTATCTCAGATGTACTCTTTGCTTAATCAACTTGCAGACAGGGCATCTGCTAAGCTGGACACATTGATGATGGGGATCTGGTGGCAGCCAAATAGGGAGACCCATATCACGCCTCCTGCTTTATTAATTTTTTTAGTGCAATTTTATTGAGTATATTCACATACCATATAATCATCCCAAGTGTACAATCAGTGGTTCACAGTATCATTATACGGTTGTGCATTCACCACAACAATCCATTCTTGAACATTTTCATTACTCCAAAAAGATAAAAATTTAAAAAAACACCCAAAACATCTCATACCCTTCACACACACACCCCCACCACTTAGTTAGTTTTTGTCTTTATTTTCTTACCAATATGTCCATACACTGGATAAAGGAAGCATCAGCCACAAGGCGTTCACAATCACATGATCACACTATAAAAGCTTTATAGTTATACAGTCCTCTACAAGAATCAAGGCTACTGGGTTAGTTAAATAGTTTCAGGTATTTCTTTCTAGCTATTCTAATATACCAAAAATTGAAAAGGGATATCTATAAAATGCATAAGAATAACCTCCAGAATGACCTCTCAACTCTTTGAAATCTCTCAGCCACTGAAACTTAATTTTGTTTCATGTCTCTTCCACCTTCTGATCAAGAAGCCTTTCTGAATCCTATGTCAGAGCCACACTCATCCCTGAGAGTTCTGTCCCACGTTGCCAGGGAGATTTACACCCCTGGGAGTCATGTCCTGTATAGGAGAGAGGGCAGTGAGTTCACCTGCCAAGTTGGCTTAGAGAGAAAGGTCACATCTCTCAAAAGAGGTTCTCTGGGAGTAACTCTTAGCATAATTATAAGTAATGCCTCTGACTTTAAATGTCAACTTTTTACAGCAAATTCATGTGCAAAGGAGAAAAATGAAAACAAAAAGCTTATTATTTCTTTCAGGGAGTATGATGGAAGGTCTGATCTTCATGTTGGAATAACCAGCACAAATGGTGAGTGTGATTTCATAGATATTTCATTTTTAAAAAGCTTCCAAATTTTCAGTTAGAAAAATGTGATTATGGTGACACTGAATTAGTGTTTTCTTAGTTACTTGGGTTCTACTCCTGCATGAGGTGAGGCATCACTACTCCCCAAATGAGAAATACTTGCCTTTAGAGCAAGTTATAATACTACCAACGATACCAAATATTGAAAACTCTAGACGTTTTCTCAGTTCAAGAGCCTCACAGTCCTGTAAAAGTTTTTGTTTGTTTTTAACAGAGGAAGAAACAGATGTCCAGAGAGGCTGAGTTGCCCAAGACCACATTGTGTGTTTGAGCCAGAATTTGGACCCAGGCCCTCTGATTCCCCAGTCCCCATATTGCCCACTTCTACTGGGTTTCCATACACCAGGGTCTTCAGGAGCTGGGCAGCGACTTGGAGAATAAAATAAGGGGACATAGCTCCTTAGAATGTGGTGGGGACTGTAGGGGTCTGGCTAAAAAAAAATGTTTTTAAAAATTGCATGTGAAGATTTTACCAAACAGCCTCTTTGGCCAGATTTCCCTCTGAGGATTCAGAGTGTGCAACTCTGCAAACCAGGAGAACTCCTTGTCCACAGGAAAGGGGGCTGGACGGAGCCACACCCACGAGGTAATGGCCCTGGAATGATGAGTGGAGTAAGCCAGAAGAGGCTGTCATCAGAGGCCTGGGTCAGATATTACAGGAGAAACTGACTTCATGGAAAAAAAAGACCTAGAACAGGTTTTTTGAACCAGGATTTACCTACATGAGCAGTCACAGTTATCATCAGTCTTTATCAGTGGAAATTTACTGCTGATTTAAGGAAACAAGATGAACTCATTTGTACATAGGGCATTTGAACAAAATATTTGGAGATGACTATCCTGGCACCTAATTTCCTAGGGGGCAACTTCACAGCCGAACAGCAGGTAGAGTGAGAACTGGGTTTCCTGGAATGAAATGCTTTGCTGAGAGCCGGGGAAGCAGAGGCCACCCAAACCCCAGGCAAGATGTATCAAAATCACATTAGACAGATGGCGGCTTTCTACACTTGACCAACCCCAAGGAAGGAGATTCTAGAATTTACCATGGCCCATTCCCCCCTGACATGCACCCAGGATTCTCAGACTGCAAACTGGGTTCATATTTTCTATTGTTAATGAGGTGGCTTCTGTCATTTTCTGACGTCTCTTTTTAACAGAGGTGCATTTTCCCTTAAGATTCTTTGCTTTTGGTCTGTAGGAGTTGTGTATAATTACAACACACAAGGTGTTCACCGAGATGATGCCGGGTGGGAACAGAGTCTAAGTGTCCCGTTATTGCAGCCCAACATGTTCGGGCTGATGGACCAATGGGACCAGTACCTGGAAGCGTTCTCAGCCTCGGGGGCCTGGCTGCCTCACAGGTACGTGCACCCGAAGACTACCCCCTCACCCCAGCACGCGTTTAGCACGTAGGTATGCTCACCTGTGACCCTGGCCCAGGGGTCACTCTAAACGGCACGTTTCACCTGGAGCCCATGTTGAGATATTTGTGCCCGTAACAGAATTTAAACAGGGGTTGAGTTACTTTGGATTTTCTGCATAGGTGAGTCAGCATACATTTATACTACAGATTCACAACATTTTAAGAGCTAAAAAAAAAAAAAAAAAGGACTAGAATCTAGAACTCTAGTTATTTTATTTGATAGATATTTTTCACATATTTAACATCTATCTATCCACAAACACTCATATATATATATTATCAAAAGCCATGACATTATTTTCCCTTAGAACAGTTTTTTTAAAAAAACTATGTTCAAAATGTAAAAAGATTTAAGGATTTAAAGCTCTGGGTTTTAGTTTTTGTTTAGTGAATTTGAAATGGTTTCATTTCCCAATTTGTCCATCCCTTGGCACTTTAGATGCATGGCCTATGTGAGGATTTCAATGGCTTTAAGGCTTCCTTTGAAATGTATCTAGAGACTGTGTGAGCTCATAAAACTTGGGTTTTGAATTCCACTTCTAGAATGCAGAATTTCAGGGAAAATTAAGTTCCTCCAATTGGCAGTTTACTTGCAACTTAAGTCTCCACTCTGGGTGAGGCCACTCCTGTCTGTGTTTGAGTAGCAAACGGACACAGCCCAGATGTCACACTGTGGCTCAGCTATCACCACTCAACACTGTCACGTGGGTCTGTGCCGACTCACCCCCATTAATCACCAAAACTTCTTGAGGCTTCGTGGCCTGTTCCTTAACAATTTTCAAAGCTAAACCTTCTCTTCTCAACGTCTTTGTCTTGTAAGGTACAGAGAAGACCACCACAACTGCTACAGTTTTACTCTCGCATTCATTAACTGTATTCTGACCACACAAGGCAAGAAGCAACTGGACAAGAATGAATTCACGGAGCAATACGTGATCCCGAGGACGAGGACGGCGTCCAAATATATCGCCCTCTACCGGGCGATAGAAGAACGCGGCTTCTACATGGTGGACCATCCGGACGCACAGACAAACCCTCCGAAGGAGGCGGCTTCTTAGGAACGCACTTTATAAAGCTGGCAGAGACAGCATGTTTGGGGGTTACTACTTTTAATAGGTATCAGGACTTCTAAATGCACTGATGCTCTGGGATTAATGGAAAAAAGTGTCACGGCTGTCCTTTAAGCATATTTCAGCTGACAACAGCATGAGAATTTATAAAACTACTAACAAATTTAAATTTTGTGTGCATTACAACTAAATTATTTTCCTAGCAGTTTTGTTTTTAAATTGAGAAACCATGTTACAGCACAACACGGTGAGGCATCTTTTATTCACAATTTATACAGTTGTTTTATTGATAGGAAATTGAATGAGGCATTTATAATTTATGAAGTAATGAGTACTTACACCTCATTGCTTTTATTTAAAAGCATATGATAACCTTCTTAATGATAAAAATTAAAAAATGAAAAGACCCCAGAATCTGGTTTGGGAAATGAGTATTCCTTTGGAATTAGCTTTTCTGAGTCTATGTACAAAACTGGGATGGTCAGTAAAAACACATCTGCTTTCTTTTCATTTTGCCTGTCCTGACCAAGTTGGAGATTGGGGTGTTAGGTTTACCACTTGAAAGAGCTTTCTTTACCCACTTTAAATGCAGAATTCAGAAAGGAGAAAAAGAAAGGGCTGTGTTCTTTCTCTAAATTCTTAGAAGGAAAGAGAAATCTGTGATGAGGAACCACAAAGAAATGAGGTGATTTTTAATGAGCCTATCAGAATTAGCACACCCAAATAATCACCAAACTTTAAAAAAACCAATGAGCAAGACATTTCAGAATTATTCTTTGGAAACTGCTTCCAGAACTCACTTTGTTTTTGATAGAGTCCACTTAAACTTTGTTCTCCAGCCTTGATGGCAAATAATGTTTAATTTCCAAAATCCAAACCTATCTTCAAGGTACTCATAATTTCTTTATTAATAAGGATATGCAGAAAGCATGCTATAGGTCCTTAAAGCTTGCTTCCAAAGATGCATTCAGGTAATGTTCCAATAGTGGCAACTTCAGTGGAAAAAAAATGCATGGCATACCAACATTTGCATTTATAAGTTCACGGGTTTTTTTTTTTTTTTTTTTTTTTTTTAAGAAAAACAAAAACGAATTTCCCATCCAGAATATAATACCGGTTTAAACAGAAATGCGATGGTATTCCATGGCATTCAAGAAATCATAAAGACCTTAGAGGGTAAAGATGAAGGAAGTAGTGAGTTAGAGAATATTCCAATTTGTCCCCATTTTCTTGACACTCTATTTAGGACTCAACTTCCAATTATTTACCTGATGTTAGTAATAACAGCAGCTGCGTTTAAAGAGTGTCCATGAAGGGCTCTGCCCCAGACTGAACAATTCCTATTCTTTCTTTTCAATCCTCATGACCACTCTGTGAGATAATTATTGACATTATGCCCATTTTACAGATGAAGAGGGAAACTGAGTCAGTGACTTGCCCAAAACCGAAAGCACATGGTAGCAAAACCAGGGTTCAAAGTTGTTGCACCTAACCCCTGGGCCATGCTGCAGCAGTCATGATTACAGAACCCGGTAAACCAGAAGGGACCAACAGTCCCTGGGATGTGAGGCCACCTGATCAGCAATTTGCAAACACAGGAGAAGATAAAAGCAAAAAGTGAGGACTTTTTTCACTAACATTCGAATGTGGAAAGGAAATGAATGGTATGTCAAAAATGATTCAGGAAGGAGGATTGTGGAAAACAGCAGAGTAAGAAGCTCCAGAATGACAACTGAACTGGCAGAAACCACCTGAATCAACTATTTTGAAACTCTGGAGTCTAGTGGAATACTATGAAGAATCCAGGTTAGAACTGGAGGAAGAGGGCTGGTAAAATGCAGCCCTCTGGGCTGTGGCTGCCATCCCTGCCCCCCCAGCCCAGTGGCAGGCAGCAGTGGGGACTGCAGCCTGGACTCCTGGTGTAGCTTGCTGGTGCCAGGGTGGGCTACAAGGACCTAGCCCACCCAAATCAGAGGGTGTGTGGACTGTTCACTGGTCACCACTTTTAAAAAAATTTAATGCAATTTTATTTATATATATTATATATTCACATACCATGTAATCCTCCAAAGTGTGCAATCAATGTTTCACAATATCATCGTGTAGCTGTGCGTTCATCATCACAATTGACTTTTTTTCTCTTTTTTGTGAAAATTAACATGTATATCAAAAAGCAATAAATTTTAAAACACACTGCAGCAATTAGTTGTAGAACAGATTTCAGGGTTTGGTATGGGTTACAATTCTGCAATTCTAGGTTTTTACTACGAGCTGCTCTAAGATACTGGAGACTAGAAGAAATATCAATATACTGATTCAGCAATCATACTCGTTTGTTAAACCCTACCTTCTCTGTATATAACTCCACCATCACCTTTGATCTTTCTTCTACTCTTTAGGGGTATTTGGGTGATGGCTATTATAATTTTCATGTTGGAAGGGCTGTCAGTAATATGGGATGGGGGGATGGAACTAGTTGATGTTCTGGAGAGTCTGGGCCCTCTGCATTTCAGGATTTACCTGGTCTAGGAACCCATCTGGAGATGATCACCACTTTTGATCAGCCACTTCAGATTGCTGGGGTCCAGCTGCGAGTGTGCCATTGTTCCAACCCCCCTCAGGCAAAAGCAGCAGGGGAGTCTTAAACAGGGCACTACCTATTCCCTGCCCCACCCCTTCTCTTTCCAGTCCCTGACTGAGCACAAAATAACTTGGAAAAGTCACAGATCTGATGGCTCCAACCCTCAACAACAACAACTACAGCAAAAACTAGCAATCCCACAGGAGTGGGAGATTTGGATTGGCAGAGTTATAATAACTCAATACTCAGAATGTCTAGTTTTCAACAACAAAAAATTACAAAACACACAAAGAGACAGAAAAGTATGGCCCATTCACAAGTAAAAAAGAACTTGCCAGAAACCAGCTCTGAGGAAGCCCATACATTAGAACCATTCGTTAGAGATTTAAAATCAACTGTCTTAAATAGGTTCAATAAGCTAAAGGAATCTAGAAGACCTGCTGTATAAGAAATGCTGAAGGGAGTCCTTTAGGCTAAAATAAAAGGACACTAGACAGTAACTCTAAGCCATAACAAGAAATAAAGATCATTGACCGAGGTAAATATCTAGGTAAATACAAAATCCTATATTACTGTACTTATGGTTTGTAACCATTCCCCTCACATCCCCTCCCTGACATATGACTTAGGTAAATTTATAAAATAACATTTTAAATCAATGTTACATATGTATGTACCTATGCATATATGCATATAATATATAAAAATGTAATCTTAGACAATAGTATAAAGGAGGAGGGATGAAAATACATGTATAAATAGTTTGTTTACTATGAAACTAGGTTGTTATTATTTTAAGATGTTCATTGTTTTTTACAAAGAATCTCTACTAGTAGAGAAAAGGAAAGACAAAGGGAATCAAAATGATACATTACAAAAAACCAACTAAACACACAAAAAAGGTGGTAATGGAATAACTGAGAAACAAAAAACATATGATGCATAAAGAAAACAAAAAGCTAAATGGCAGTAGTAAACCCTTCTTCTCAATTATTACGTTAAATGTCAATGGATTAAACTCCCCTATTAAAAGGCAGAGACTGATAGATTGGGTGAAAAAGCATGATCCAAATATATGCTGTCTACAGGAGACTGATGTAAGACGCAAAAGCAAAGAGGTTGAAAGTAAAGGGGTGGAAAAAGATATTCCATGCAAACAGTAATCAAAAAAGAGCCAGTGAGCCAATATTATTCTCAGACAAAATAGAGTTTAAGTAAAAAAAGATTACAAGAGACAAAGAAGATTATTATATATATTGATAAAAAGTTCAACCCAAGTAAGAAGATACACTGATTATAAACATATATGCATCTTACAAGAGATGCCCCAAAATATATGAAGCAAACACTGTCAGAATTGAAGGGAGAAATAAATAGTTCTACAATAATTGTTGGAGACTTCAATACACCGCTTTCAATAATTGATTGGAGCATCTAAACAGAAGATCAAAAAAGAAATAGAAGACTTGAACCACACTATTAACCAATTAGATGTAATGGCCATATTTAGAACTTTCCACTCAACCAGAGCAGAATACACATTGTTCTCAAGTGCACATGGACCATTTTCCAAAATAGACCACATGTTGGTCCGCAAAGAAAATCTAAGTAAATTTTAAAATACTGAAATCATACAAAGTATCCTCTCAGACTAGAATGGAATAAAACTAGAAATCAATAGCAGAAAGAAAATTGGAAATTGAATAATAACACTCTTAAACAACCAATGCTTCAAAGAACAAATCGCAAGAGAAATGAGGAAATGTCTTGTGACAACATACCGAAACTTACGGGATGCAGTGAACACAAATGCTCAGGGGGAAATGTATAGATCTAAATGCCTACAAAAAAAAGAAGAAGAAGGATCACAGATCAATAACCTAATTTCACACCTAAAGAAACTAGAACAAGAGGATCAAACTAAACCCAAAGTAATTAGAAGGTAGAAAGTAGTAAGGATTAAAGCAGAGGTAAATGAAATAGAAACAAGAAAAATAATAGAATCAACAAAATAAAAAGTTGTTTTTTTAAAAAAGATTAAGTCAGCAAACCTTTAACCAGATTGATAAAGGAAAAAAGAGAAAGGAAATACTTAAATCAGGAATGAAAGTAGGGACATTACTAATGGTAGAAATAAAAAGGATTATAAGAGGATACTATAGACAATTACATGCCAACAAATTAGAAAATCTGGATAAAATGAACAAATTCCTTGAAATACACAAATGACATCATCTGTTGCAAGAAGAAATAGAAAATCTCAACAGATCTATAACAAGAAAAGAGATTGAAACAGTAATCAAAACCCAACCAATGGACATGGGCAACCCTGGTTGCAGAGGCCGAGGAACTGAGAGGCAGAAAGCTGGAGGCTGGCATGGAGATATGGAGCCACAGAGCCCATGGAAATGCACAGATGGGAACCCAGAACCAGGAAGTAAGCCAGGCTGCATTCCTTGGGCATGCTATCCTCACCAGCACAGCTCCATGACTGGCAACTCACCCCACACCCCACACAGCTGAATCCCGTCACCCGTGCCCACTCCCCATGCTCTGGGCACCCCCGCCCCACCAGCCCCCAGTGCACGTACCTGCCCCCCACCCCCACCCCAAGTACAGCCAAACCCACCTCTCCTGCACAACCCCCACCCGAGCACTACCTCCCCCTCCCTGCTCCCTGCAGGCTGTTGCCAGCACATAAAGGTTGTGGGCAATAACCTTCATATGTAGGTTACATAGTGGGCAATAACCTTCATACGTAGGTATACCCTGGCCCCCTACCCACAGTGTCACACAGCCTCACCCCATCCTCCCTGAGCTCAGTGCATCCATATTACAGCACTCCCAGGCCCATGTATGTGCACAGCTCCCCAGTCACATTATTCTGCTCTGGGAATTGCACTTTACAGCAGTCCTAGAACTGCACATGAGAACAGCCCTCAGTCTCACTTCCCAGCTCTGAGAAAGTGCCAACCTGTGCAGCCTGGTAACATCTGCCCCCAATCCACAAAGGCATAATGCTGACCTGCTGCCACAGCTGTACGCATGTGCACAAAGGGCCCCATGCCTTAGACCAGCCCACCACAGTTATGCCTCCCAGACCGGTGCCCGCACACAGCTACATCCTTCCTGGCCGCTGGGCACCAACATTCACAAGCATCAGTGTAACATCCCCAACATGCACCCATACCTGCACTGAAACAAATCAACATACTGAATGTTCCACCCTGTGCCCTGCTCCCTGCTGTACAACCATCTCACAAATGCAAGGCCTTAGATTACTGAAAGAAATCAACTCCCAAAGTAAATCAATCAAGATATCTACATGAGATGAAGACAGCAGAAGATCACTAAGCATATCACAATGCAGACAGATAAAGCCCTACCTAGTGACCAAATTAAAACACCAGAGGAGAAAAAGACGTTGGAACAACTAATCAAAGATGTTCATACAACTCTACTTAATAAAATAAGTGGGACAGCAAATGACATAAAGGAGATCAAGAAGACAGTAGAAGAGCATAAAGAGGAATTTGAAAGAATAGAATAGAAAAAATAGCAGAAATCACAGAGATTAAAGTCTCTGTTGACCAAATAAAAAACATACTAGAGGCACACAACACCAGATTTGAAGAGACAGAAGAGAGAATAAGTGATATGGAGGGCAGGATAATTGACTTCGAAGACTCAAAAAGCAAATGGCAAAAAAAGGGAAAAAATTGAATGGGAGCTAAGGGAAATGATAGATAAAACAAAGTGCACAAATACAAAAATCATTGGTGTCCCAGAAGAAGAGGAGAGGAATAAAGGGCTAGGAAGAGCAGTTGAGAATATAATGGGGGAAAACTTCCCAACCCTCATAAAGACATAAATATACAAGTCAAAGAAGGCCAAAGAACTCCAAAGAGAATAAATTCAAATAGGCCTTCCCCAAGGCACATACTAATCAGTCTGTCAAATGTTGAAGAGAAGCAGAAAATCTTGAAAGCGGCAAGAGAAAAACAATCTGCTACACACAAGGGAAACTGAATAAGACTGAGTTCAGACTACTCAACTAGCAGGTGAGAAGGTATGATATATTCAAGATCCTGAAAGAGAAAGACTTCCAGCCAAGAATTCTGTACCCAGCCAAACTGTCCTTCAAAATTGAGGGAGAGATTAAAGTTTTCAGAGACAAAGAAGTCCTGAAAGAATTTGTCAACAAGAGACCGGACCTACAAGAAAAGCTAAAAGGAGTTCTGTCAGCTGAAAAAAAAAAAGATAGGAGAGGGAGGTCTGGAGGAGGGCACAGAATTGAAGAGTACCACTAAGGGTAATTTAAAGAACACAAAGAGAAAGGAGGAAAACAATATATAGATCTGACAAATAAAATTAAAAGAATAAGATGGTGGAATCAAGAAACACTTTTTCAGTAATAACTTTGAATGTTAATGGACCAAACTTACCAATTAAAAGATACAGATTGGCAGAATGGATTAAGAAACATAATCTAGCTATATGCTGCTTACAAGAGACTCATCTTAGACACAAGGATAAAAATAGATTGAAAGTGAAAGGATGGAGAAAGATCTTCCAAGCAATTTGTAACCACAAGAAAGCAGGAACAGCTATACTAATTGTGGTAGCTAGATTCAGTTGACAACTGGGCCAGGTGAAGGTGTCTAGATCTATTGCTGTGGACATGAGCCAATGGCGTGTGAACCTCATCTGTTGCTGATCGCATCTACAGTCGGCTAGGAGGCATGCCTGCTGCAATGAATGATGTTTGATTTAATTGGCTGGTACTCAAATGACAGACCTCAATGTAGCACAGCAAAAGCAGCTCAGCATACCTCCTCTCAGTACTCACAGCTCAGCCCAGGCCTCTGGAGATGCAGAAAGAAATCACCCCGGGGAAAGTTACTGGAACCCAGAGGCCTGGAGAGAAGGCCAGCAGAGATCACCCTGTGCCTTCCTACATAAGAAAGAACCTCAGTTGAGAGTTAGCTGCCTTTCCTCTGAAGAACTAATGAAATAAATCCCCTTTTATTAAAAGCCAATCCTTCTCTGGTGTGTTGCATTCCAGCAGCTAGCAAACTAGAACACTAATATTGGATGAAGTAGATTTTACATGTAAAGACATCATAACAGACAAAGAAGGACTAATTATACTAATGAAAGGGTCAATTCACCAAGAAGATATAACAATCATAAATGTTTATGCTCCCAGTCAAGGTGCTCCAAAGTACATGAGACAGACATTGGCAAAGCTGAAGGGAGCAATAGATGTTTCAACAATAATAGTAGGAGAATTCAATACACTACTCTCCTCTATAGATAGAACAACCAGACAGAAAATCCACAAGGAATTAGAGAAGTTAAATAACTTGATAAATGAATTAGACCTAACAGACATATATAGGTTATTGCACCCCAAAGCGCAAGGTTATACATTCTTCTCTAGTGCTCATGGAACATTCTCTAGGATAGATCATATGCTAGGGCACACAACAGGTCTTTATAAAATTAAAAATATTGAAATTATTCAAAGCACTTCCTCAGATCACAATGGGATGAAGCTGGATCTCAATAACCACCAAAGAACAAGAACATTCACAAATATATGGAGATTAAATAACACACTCTTAAACAACCAGTGGTTTGAAGAAGAAATTGCTAGAGAAATCAGGAATGCAAGGATGGTTCAACACAAGAAAGTCAATTAATGTAATATAGCACATTAACAAATCAAAAGGAAAAAAATCACATGATCATCTCGATTGATGCTGAAAAAGCATTTGACAAAATTCAATATCCTTTTCTGATAAAACCACTCCAAAAGATAAGAATCAAAGTTAACTACCTCATTATGATAAGGGGCATATATGAAAAACTGATAGCCAGCATCATACTCAATGGAGAGACTGAGAGCAGAAAGCCTAAGATCAGGAATGAGACAAGGATGCCCATTGTCACCACTATTATTCAACATTGTGCTAGAAGTTCTAGCTAGAGCAATCAGGAAGGACAAAGAAATAAAAGACATCCAAATTAGAAAAGAAGAAGCAAAACTCTCATTATTTGGAGATGATATGATATTATACTTGGAAGATCCTGAGAAATCTACAGCAAAGTTATTTGAGGTAATAAACACATTCAGCAAGGTGGCGGGTTATAAAATTAATGTGCAAAAATCAGTAACATTTCTATACACAAGCAATGACCTAGTTGAGGAGTCAGTTAAGGAAAAAATTCCATTCAAAAATAGCAAATAAAAGAATCAAATACTTAGGAATGAATTTAACTAGGGAAGTAAAGGACTTGTACACAGAAAACTACATAACATTGCTAAAATAAACCAAAGAAGATCTAAATAGGTGGAAAGACATTCCCTTCTCATGGACAGGAAGGCTAAATATAGTTAAGATGTCAATTCTCCCCAAATTGATCTACAGATTCAACACAGTACCTATCAAAATTCCTATAATCTACTTTGAAGATTTGGAAAAGTTAAGTACTAAATTCATCTGGAAGGTAAAGAGTCCCTGAATAGCTAAAAGCATTCTAAAAAAGAACAAAGTGGGAGAATAAACAGTCCCTGACTTTAAAAAGTATTATAAAACCACAGTGGTCAAACAGCATGGTACTGACATGAAGACAGAAGCATTGACCAATGGAATTGAATCAAGAGTGCAGAAATAGACCACCAAATCTATGGTCAACTGATTTTTGACAAGGCCCCCAAATCCTCTGAACTGGTATAAAATAGTCTTTTCAATAATGGGGCACGAAAGAGGACCCCTATTTTACACAAAAGTTAACTCAAAGTGGATCAAACACCTAAATATAAGAACTAGCACCATAAAGCTTTGTTCTAGGTTGCTAGCTGCTGGAATGCAATATACCAGAAAAAGTGTGGCTTTTAACAAGGTGTGCTGGTTTGAAAGGATGTATGGATCCTAGAAAAGCCATGTTTTAATCAAAATCCCATTTTGTAAAGGCAGAATAATCCCTATTTAATACTGTATGTTTGAAACTGTAATTAGATCAACTCCCTGGAGATGTGATATAATCAAGAGTGATTGCTAAGCTGAATTAGGTGACGATATGTCTCCACCCATTTGGGGGAGTCTTGATAAGTTTCTGGAGTCCTATAAAAGAGGAAACATTTTGGAGAATGAGAGATTCGGAGAGAGCAGAGCAGAACAAGATAGCCACGAGAAGCAGAGTCTGCCAGCCTGCGACCTTTGGAGATGAAGGAAAATGCCTCCTGGGGAGCTTCATGAAACAGGAAGCCAGGAAAAGAAGCTAGCAGAGATGCTGTGTTCACCATGTGCCTTTCCAGATGAGAGAGAAACTCTGGGTTCACCATGTACTCTTCCACTTGAGAGAGAGACCCTGAACTTAATTGACCTTCTTGAACCAAGGTTTCTTTCCCTGAATGCCTTTGATGGAACATTTCTATAGACTTGCTTTAACTGGGACATTTTCTCGGCCTTAGAACTGTAATCTAGCAACTTATTAAATTCCCCTTTTTAAAAGCCATTCCGTTTTTGGTATATTGCATTCTGGCAGCTAGCAAACTAGAACACAAGGGGAATTTAATAAGTTGCTAGTTTACAGTTCTAAGGCTGAGAAGATGCCCCATTTGAAACAATTCTATAGAAATGTCCAATCTAAGGCATGCAAGGAGATACCTTGGTTCAAGAAGGCCCGATGAAGTTCAGGGTTTCTCTCTTTTTTTTTTTTTTTTCTCTATTCATTTTTTTTTATTAATTAAAAAAAGAATTAACAAAACAATTAGAAATCATTCCAATCTACATGTACAATCAGTAATTCTTAATAACATCACATAGTTGCATATTCATCATTTCTTAGTACATTTGCATCGATTTAGAAAAAGAAATAAAAAGACAACAGAATAAGAATTAAAACAATAATAGAAAGAAAAAAACAAAAAAAACAAAAACAAAAAACCTATACCTCACATGCAGCTTCATTCAGTGTTTTAACATAATTGCATTACAATTGGGTAGTATTGTGCTGTCCATTTCTGAGTTTTTATATCCAGTCCCGTTGTACAGTCTGTATCTCAGGGTTTCTCTCTTAAGTGGAAGGGCACTTGATGAACACAGTCAGTGTTTCTCTCTCATCTGGAAAGGCACATGGTGAACACAGTCAGGGTTTCTCTCTCATCTGGAAGGGCATATGGTGAACATGGCATCATCTGCTAGCTTTCTCTCCTGGCTTCCTGTTTCATGAAGCTCCCCGGGAAGCGTTTTCCTTTTTCATCTCCAAAGCTCACTGGCTGGTGGACTCCGTTTTGTGGTGTTATGTCGTTCTTCTCCGCTCTCTCTGAATCTTTCTCATTCTCCAAAATGTTTCCTCTTTTATAGGACTTCAGAAACTAATCAAGACCCACCCAAATGGGTGGAGACATGCCTTCAGCTAATCCAGTTTAACAACCACTCTTCATTAAATCACATCTTCAGGAAGGTGATCTAATTACAGTTTCAAACATACAATACTGAATAGTGATTAGAAGAAATGGCTGCCTTTACAAAATGGGATTAGGATTAAACATGGCTTTTCTATAGTACATTCATCATTTCAAACCAGCACAAGCTTCTAGAAGAAAATGGAGGGAAACATCTTCAAGACCTAGTAATAGGAGGTAGCTTCCTAAACTTTACACCCAAAACACAAGCAACAAAAGCAAAAATAGGTAAATGGGAACTCCTCAAAATCAAATGCTTCTGCACCTCAAAAGACTTTGTCAAAAAGGTGTACAGGCAGCCAACTCAATGGGAGAAAATATTTGGAAATCACATATCAGACAAAGGTTTGATTTCCTGTGTATACAAAGAAATCATACAACTCAACAACAAAAGAACAAACAATCCAATTATATAAAATGGGCTAAAGATATGAATAGTGATTTTTCTGAATAGCAAATACAGATGGCTCAAAAGCACATGAAGAGATGCTCATTTTTACTGGCTATAAGGGAAATGCAGATCAAGACTACAATGAGATACCATCTCACAACTATAAGAATGGCTGCTATTAAACAAACAATAAACTATAAATGTTGGAGAGGATGTGTAGAGACTGGGACACATATGCATTGCTGGTGAGAATGTATAATGGTGCAGCCACTATGGAAGACTGGTGGCTCTTTAGGAAACTAAATATCGAGTTGCCCTATGACCCAGCAATAGCACCACTTGGTATATATCCAGAACAGCTGAAAGCAACAACACAAACAGACATTTGCACACCGATATTCATAGCAGCAGTATTCACAGTCACCCAAAGATGGAAACAAACCAAATGCGCACCAACAGACGATTGGTTCAACAAAATGTGGTATATACACACAATAGAGTATTATGCAGCACTAAGACAAAATGATGTCCTGAAGCGCATGACAAGATGAATGAGCCTTGAGGACATAATGCTGAGTTATTATCCAAACACAAAAGGACAGATACTGTATGATTCCACTTCTATGACCAGCATAAAGGTATAATCAGAGGCTTATAATACAGAATACAGGGGACTTAGAGATACATAGAAGCCAGAGATGGGTGAAACGTTAGCTAATGAGGTTGAACGCCAATGTAAGGGAATAGATAGGAGTGAAGGTGATTCCGTAGTAGGTCTAGAAGTAATAGTACCATATTGATGATGAACAAGATTGAAAGGGGTTGTATAGACCTACATGTCCCACTGACTCACACTAGAAATATGAATTTGTTCTCGTAAGAATTACTTCAAAGATAAGATTCTTATATAAAGAATGTTAAAGTCCAGGGTACGGGGGAAACTGCTATTGCATACTATGAACTATATTCAAAAGGAAACCATCAGCACTACCACAGCAACAGTAGAGATTAATAAAGGGGTGAGGGACAAGAGTTAAGAGGAGGTTAGATTTCCTATTTGGTGAGGGTGTGATTATTGTTTTCTGTCTCTTGGGAACAATGACACTATGTAAAATTGAGAATGTTGATGGACTGTGGACTTTGGGCTTTATACATGGTGCCTGCTGAATGCAGGTGGCTGAAGGAGGCACTGATGGAGAAGAAGATTGACAAACGATGGTGTATACTTATGAATGAAGGTTGTGCTGCTACAAAAAGGAACAATGTCATGAGGCATGCAATAATGTGAATGAACATGTGGGACATTTGGTGAGACACAATAAGCCAGAAACAAACAAACAAACAAAAACAATGTTATGGTCACCTTTAGAAAATGCTTATAAGAAAACAAGCGCCTAGATTGTAAGCTTTTAGAGCAGACACATTAAGTCCAGAGTGGTGATTATTATTTCTGGATTCTGAGAGGCTGTTTTATATATATATAACCTGATGTTTAGAGATAAGAATGAAGCTGAACAGTTTGGGGTTAAAGTAATTCAGAATATAGGGGTAAGGAAGACAGTGTCTATATTTTTTGAACCACACATACTCTTTGAGACTAATGGGAGAAAGTTTTATTTGGTCTGTGGGCATGTTTCATGCTGGTCTAGGGTGTGGGGCCCTTTGTGCACATACGCAGAGCTATGGCAGTGGGTCAGCTGGGTGCAGATGTGACCCGGCTGTGCAGGGCAGCACTTTCCCAGAGCTGGGGGGCATGAGTGAGGGCTATGTGCATGCAGTTTAGGAGTGCAGTAAACTGATGTTCCCAGACCTGTGAATCTGCATGTCCTTCCTGGTCACTGGGCACCCACGTTCACAAGTACCAGCATAACATCCGCAACCTGTGCCTATACCTGTGCTGCAGTGCGTCACCGCACTACTGTGCCCTACCCTGTAAACCGCATCCTGCCACACATCCACCTCGAAAACACAAGGCTTCAGATTACTGAAGGAAATCAGCTTCCAAAGTAATCAATCAACATGCAATGAAAACAATAGATCTGTTAGCATATCACAATGCAGACAGATATCACCCAGTCTAACAACTAAATTAAAACACCAGAGGAGACACAGATGTTGAAATAACTAACCAAAGATGTTCCTATAACTCTACTAAATAAAATAAGTGGGATAGCTTACTTACATAAAGGAGATCAAGAAGGCAGTAGAAGAGCATTAAGAGGAATTTGAAAGAATAAATGGAAAAATAGCAGATATCACAGAGATTAAAGACCCTGTTGACCAAACAGAACACATACTAGAGACACACAGCAGCAGATTTGAAGAGACAGAGGAAAGAATAAGTGAACAAGAAGACAGGATAACTGATGTTGAACACTCAAAACAGCAAATGGCAAAACAGACGGAAAAATTTGAATTTCATCTCAGAGAAATGATAGACAAAACAAAGTACACAAATATAAGAATCATTGGTGTCCCATAGGGAGAAGAGTGGAGTAAAGGACGAAGAAGAGTAGTTGAGAATATATTGGGGGAAAACTTCCCAACTCTTATAAAGGACATAAGTATACAAGTCAAAGAAGCCCAACAAACTCCAAACATAATAAATCCAAATAGGCCTTCTCCAAGACACAAACTAATCAGTCTGTCAAATATTGAAGACAAGCAGAAAATTCTGACAGTGGGAAGAGAAAAACAATCTACTGCATACAAGGAAAACCACATAACACTGAGTTCAGACTACAGAACTGGCATGATGGATGTGAGAAGGCAGTGGTTTGATATATTTTAAGATCCTGAAAGGGAAAGATTTTCAGCCAGGAATTCTGTAACAAGCCAAACTCTCCTTCAAAACTGAGGGAGAGATTAAAATTTTCACAGAAAAACAAATCCTGAAAGATGTGTCAACGAGAGACTGGCCCTACAAGAAATGCTAAACGGAATTCTACCAGTGGTCAAAAAAAAAAAAAAAAAAAAGATAGGAGAGGGAGGTCTGGAGGAGAGCACAGAATTTAAGTGTACCTGTAAGGGTAACTTAAAGGCTAAAAAGATAAAGAGGGAAATGAATATATAGCTCTGACAAATAAAATTTAAAAAGATAAGATGGTGGATTTAAGAAATGCCTTTTCAGTAATACTTTTAAATGTTAATGGACTAAACTTATCAATTAAAAGATACAGATTGGCAGAATGGATTAAGAAACATAATCCAGCTATATGCTCCTTACAAGAGACTCATCTTAGACACAAGGATACAAATAGATTGAAAGTGAAAGGATGGAAAAAGATTTTCTACACAAGTTGTAGCCAAAAGAAACCAGGAGTGGTTATACTAGTGTGGGGTGAAATAGACTTTAAATATAAAGACATCATAAGAGGCAATACTAGCTATACTAATGTTGGGTGAAACAGACTTTAAATATAAAGACATCATGAAGTAAAGAAGGACACTATATATTAATTAAAGGGACAATTCACCAAGAAGATAAAACAATCATAAATGTTTATGCTTCCAATCAAGGAGCTCCAAAGTGCATGAGATAGACATTGGCAAAACTGAAGGGAGCAATAGATGTTTCAACAATAATAGTAAGAGACTTCACTACACCACTCTTCTCTATAGATAAAACTACCAGATGGAAGATTAACAAGGAAATAGAGAAGTTAAACAACAATAAATGAATTAGACCTAACAGACATATATAGATCATTGCACCCCAAAACACCAAGATTTACATTCTTCTCTAATGCTCATGGAACATTCTCCAGGATAGATCATATGTTGAGGCACAAAACAGGTCTTTATAAAGTTAAAAGTGCTGAAATTATTCAAAGCACTTTCTCTGATCACAATGGAATGAAGCTGGATCTCAATAATCACCAATGAACAAGAACATTCACAAATACATGGAGAATAAATAACACACTCTTAAACAACCAGTGAGTCAAAGAAGAAATTGCTAGAGAAATCAGTAGCTATTGGAGATGAATGAAAATGAGAATACAACCTATAAGAATTTATGGGATGCAGCAAAGGCTGTGCTGAGAGGGAAATTTATTGCCCTAAATGCCTACATTAAAAAACAAGAAAGAGCAAAAATCAAGGACTTAACAGCACATCTGGAGGATCTTGAGAAAGAACAGCAAACTAACCCCAAAGAAAACAGAAGAGGAGAAATAAAAGCAGAGTTAAATGAATGGGAGAACAAAAGAACAATAGAAAGAATTGATAAAACCAAAAGTTGGTTCTTTGAGAAAACTAATAAAATTGATGGGCCACTCACAAGATTGAGAAAGAAAAAAAGAGGATGCAAATAAACAAAGTCAGATGAGAAGAAGTACATTACCACAGACCCTAAAGAAATAAAATAAATCATAAGAGGATACTATGAACAACCATATGCCAACAAACTAGACAACTTAGATGCAATATTGACAAATTCCTAGAAACACACAAACAAGCTACACTGACTCAGGAAGAAACAGAAGATCTCAACAAGCCAGTCACAAGTAAAGAGATTCAGTCAGTCATCAAAAATTTTCCTACAAAGAAAATCCCAGGGCCAGATGGTTTCACAGGAGAATTTTGTCAAACATTCCAAAAAGAACTAACACCAATCCTGCTCAAACTTTTCAAAAAAATTGAGGAAAAAGGAACTCCAGCTAACTCAGTTTTTTAAGCTAATATCATTTTAATATCAAAACCAGGTAAAGAAGCTATAAGAAAGGAAAACTATAGGCCAATCTCTCTAATGAACACAGATGCAAAAATTCTCAACAAAATACAAATAAATCAAATCCAACAACACATTAAAAGAATTATACACTACAACCAAGTGGGGTTTATACCAGGAATGCAAGGATGGTTCAACACAAGAAAATTAATTACTGTAATAGAGCACATTAACAAATCAAAAGGGAAATGTCACATGATCATCTCGATTGATGCTGAAAAAGCATTTGCCAAAATTCAATATCCTTTTTTGATAAAAACACTCCAAAAGATAGGAATCAAAGGTAACTACTTCATTATGATTAAGGGCATATATGAAAAACTGATAGCCAGCATCATACTCAATGGAGAGAGACTGAAAGCTTTCCCCCTAGGATCAGGAACAAGACAAGGATGCCCACTGTCTTGTGCTGGAGCAATCAAGCAGCACAAAGAAATAAAAGGCATCCAAATTGGAAAGGAAGAAGTAAAACTCTCATTATTTGCAGATGACATGATTCTAAACATGGAAAATCCTGAGAAATCTACAACAAAGTTACTTTGAACTAATAAACACATTCATCAAGGTGGCGGGATATAAAATTAATGAGCAAAAATCAGTAACGTTTCTATACACAAGGAATGACCTAACTGAGGAGTCAGTTAAGGAAAAAATTTCATTCAAGATAGCAACTAAAAGAATCAAGTACTTAGGAATGAACTTAACTAGGGACATAAAGGACTTGTACACAGAAAACTACATAACGTTGCTAAAATAAATCAAAGAAGATCTAAATAGGTTGAAAGACATTTCCTGCTCATAGATAGGAAGGTTAAATATAGTTAGATGTCAATTCTATCCAAATTGATCTTCAGAGTCAATGCAGTACCAATCAAAATTCCAACAACCTATTTTGAAGACTTGGAAAAGCTAATTACCAAATTCATCTGGAAGGGAAAGTACCCGAATAGCTAAAAGCATCCTAAAAAAGAAGAAAGAAGTGTGAGGATTAACATTTCCTGACTTTAAAACTTATTATAAAGTCACAGTGGTCAAAACAGCATGGTACTGGCACAAAGACAGAAGCATTGACCAATGGAATTGAATCGAGAGTGCAGAAATAGACGACCAAATCTATGGTCAACTGATTTTGACAAAGCCCCCAAATCCACTAAACTGGGACAAAATAGCCTCTTCAATAAACGGGCATGGCAGAATGGGATATCAAGAGCCAGAGGAATGAAAGAGGACCTTTACCTTACACTCTATGCAAAAATTAACTCAAAGTAGATCAAACACCTAACTATAAGAACTAGCACCATAAAGCTTCTAGAGGAAAATGTAGGGAAACATCTTCAAGACCTAGTAATAGGAGGTAGCTTCCTAAACTTTACACCCAAAGCACAAGCAGCAAAACAGAAAAATAGATATATGGGGCTCCTCAAAATTAAATGCTTTTGCACCTCAAAAGACTTTGTCAAAAAACTGACGAGGTGGGAGGGCCACGGTGGCTCAGCAGGCAAGAATGCTTGCCTGCCATGCCAGAGGACCTGGGTTCGATTCCCGGTGCCTGCCCATGTAAAAAAAAAAAAATGACGAGGCAGCCAACTTAATGGGAGAAAATATTTGGAAATCACACATTGGACAAAAGTTTGATTTCTTGTATACACAAAGAAATCATGCAACTCAACAACAAAAGACCAAACAATGCAATTATAAAATGGGCTAAAGATATGAATAGGCATTTTTTCTGAAGAGCAAATACAGATGGCTCAAAAGCACATGAAGAGATGCTCATTTTTACTGGCTATAAGGGAAATGCAGATCAAGACTACAATGAGTAATCACCTTATACCTGTAAGAATGGCTGCTATTAAACACCTATAAATGTTGGAGAGGATGTGGAGAAACTGGGACACTTATGCACTGCTGGTGGGAATGTATAATGGTACAGCCGCTATGGAAGATAGTTCTGTGGTTCCTTAGAAAACTTAATATCAAGTTGCCCTATGACCCAGCAATAGCACTTCTTGGTATATACCCAGAAGAGCTGAAAGCAGTGACACAATCAGACATTTGCATAGTGTTCTAGTTTGCTAGCTGCCAGAATGCAATATACCAGAAACGGAATGGCTTTTAAAAAGGGGAATTTAATAAGTTGCTAGTTTACAGTTGTAAGGCAGAGAAAATGTCCCAATTAAAGCAAGTCTACAGAAATGTCCCATCAAAGGCATCCAGGGAAAGATACCTTGGTTCAAGAAGGTCGATGAAGTTCAGGGTCTCTCTCTCTCAAGTGAGAAGGCACATGGTGAACACAGTCAGGGTTTCTCTCTCGGCTGGAAAGGCATGCGGCAAATATGGCATCATCTGCTAGCTTTCTCTCCTGGCTTCCTGTTTCCTGAAGCTCCCCAGGAGGCGTTTTCCTTCTTCATCTCCAAAGGTCGCTGGCTGGTGTACTCTGCTTCCTGGTGCTACAGCATTCTCTGCTCTCTCTGAATCTCTCATTCTCCAAAATGTTTGCTCATTTATAGGACTTCAGAAACTAATCAAGACCCACCCAAATGGGTGGAGACATGTCATCACCTAATTCAGTTTAACAACCACTCTTGATTGGGATGCATCTCCAGGGAGATGATCTAATTATAGATTCAAACATGCAGCATTGAATAGGGATTATTCTGCCATAATGAAATGGGATTTTGATTAAAACATGGCTTTTCTAGGATCCATACATCCTTTCAAACCAGCATACACAGTGATGTTCATAGTAGCATTATTCACAATTGCCAAAAGATGGAAACAAGTGCCTATCAACAGATAAGTGGATTTAAAAAACACGGTGTATATATATATATATGGAATATATGATGGAATAATTTGCAGTTGTGAGACAAAACGATGCCCTGAAGCACATAACAAATGGATGAGCCTTGAGGACATAATGCTGAGTTTTAAATAAGCCAGACAAAAGGATAGATACTGTACGACTCCACTTTTATGACCAGCATAAAGGTAAAATCAGAGGCTTATAATACAAAATATAGGGGACTTAGAGATACATAGAAGCTAGAGATGGGTGAACTGTTAGCTAATGAGGTTGAACTCAAACATATGGGAATAAATAGAAGTGAAGGCAGTTCTCTAGTGGGCCTAGAAGTAATATTACCATTTTGAAGGTGAACTTGATTAAAAGGGGTTGTATAGACCTTCGTGTCCCACTGATTAGCATTTGAAGTATAAATAAGTTCTTGCAAAAATTACTTCACAGGTATGATTCATGTACAAAGAATGCTTAAGTCCAGGTACAGGAGGAAAGCTGCTATTGCATGCTATGTGCTATGTTGAACAGGAAAATATCAGCTGTACCACAGCAATCAGGGGTAAATAATGTGGGGAGGGACAAGAGGTTTAGATTTCCTATTTGGTGAGGGTGTGTTTGTTGGTTTTCTTTCTCTTGGGAACAATGAAATTATCTGAAATTGAGAATGTTGATGGACTGTGGACTTTGGGCTTTACACATGATGCCTGATGAATGCAGGCACTGAAGGATGCACTGACGGAGACGTAGATTGGCGAACGATGGTGTATACATATGATCAAATATTGTGCTGCTACAATATGGAACAAAGTCATGTGGCATGCAATGATGTGAATGAACCTATGGGACATTTGGTGAGGCAAAATAAGCCAGAAATGAAAGACCAATTATTGTATGGTCTCCTTTAGAAAATGCTTGTGAAGAAAACAGGGGCCTAGATTGTAAGCCCTTATAGCAGACATATAGAGTCTGGAGTGGTAATTATTATTTTAGATTTTGAGAGGATGTTTTATATATCTATAACCTGGTATTCAGAGATAAGATTGAAGCCAATCAGGTCCCAAATAAGGTAATACAGAACACAGGGGTAAGGAAGACATTGTCTATATTTTAGAACCACACCTACTCTTTGAGACCAAAGGAAGAAAGTTTTATTTCGTCCAGAACCTAAATTTTTGGTAGCACACAATCTAACTCAATCTGTCTAGATAGCTCATTTGAACAATTGAAAGACAGGGAGCCCAGAATAATAATGAGCGCATTTAATCCTCTATAGCTATAATGTAATACCTGGATACATCTTAGAATATACTAAACAGATAAGCAAAAAGTAATGGCAAAGTCCCTTGAGGGATGGAAAAAAAAAATGGAACTATTCAACTTTACAATCAGGAAATCCCCTGATACTGTGTCAAACATCAGGGACACCCAAATCAATAGACGAAGACCTTGATCTTGAGATTTACTTGATTCTTATGTAGGTAAGCCTAAGAGTTAGTTCTGGAGGATCTCTTTTGTTGCTCAGATGTGGCCTCAGTCTCTCTAAGCCCAACACTGCAAGTGAGATCATTGCCCTCCCCCTTAAGTGGGACATGACATCCAGGGGTGAAAGTCTTCCTGGCGGTGTGGGAGATGACTCCCAAGGATGAATCCAGCCCTGGTACTATGGGATCAACAATTTCATCCTGACCAAAAGGGGGAAAAGAAGTGTAATTAATAAAGTATCAGTGGCTGAGAGAGTTCAAACAGAGTCGAGAGGCTACTCTGGTAGTCGCTCTTATGCAAGCTTCTGTTAGACATTGCTACCTGTTATAACTTGCTAAACCTCAACCAAACCCATTCCAGTTAATCCTAAAGAACACCTAGGGCAATATATAAGATTCTACAAAGGTTCCATGCACTAGAGTAACTTGCCCGAAACCTACAACCTCCAGATAGGTCCCTGGATCAAATAAGTCCTGAAACTAGAGAGCCCAGTCTCTCCAGAACATCAGGTAGTTCCATCTCCCTACCCCATATTACTGACAGCCTCTTCCAACATGAAAAAGTTAGAATGGCCATAGCCCAAACACCCCTAAAGGAAAGGACAGAAAGATTAAAGGTGATGGGGGAGTTATACAGAGAAGGTAGGGTTTAACAAATATGATTGCTGAATCATTAAATTCATATTTCTTTTGGTCTCCAGTATCTTAGAGTAGCTAGAAATAAAAACCTAAAATTGTGGAATTGTAACCCATGCCAAACTCTGAAGTCTTTTCTACAACTAATCGTTGTGCTGTGCTTTGAAATTTATTGCTTTGGTGTATATGTTATTTTTCACAAAAATGAAAAAAAAGGTTGATTGTGATGATAAAAAAATACTTATTCCTTCTAGCCTCTGGAGCAGCTAGAAGGGAAAATCTGAGATGATGGTATGGTAGCCCATGACAAACTCTGGGATGCATCCTGTAACTACTTGTTGAAGAGTGCTTTGAAAACTATTGCAGTTTTCTTTCTTTGCTTTGTATATGTGTTATATTATACTAAAAAAAAAAAAGATAAAATAAAAACCTGAAAATGACAAGTGTTGGCAAGGAAATCTTTCATATCGCTGTTGGGGGTGTGTGGGTGCTTAAGTGGTAGATACTCGCCTTCCATATATTGTTGGTGGGTGGGTAAAATCGGGAAGCCTCTGTGGAAACAGTTTGGCTGTTCCTCAGAAAGCTAAACATAGAATTAGCATATGACGTGGCAATTCCACTTTACCCCAAATAAGTGAAAGTAGGGACTCAGATATTTCAAAACCAATGTTCACTGCAGCATTATAAACAATAGCCAAAAGGTGAAAGCAACCCAAGTGTCCACCAACAGATGAATGGATAACAAATGTGGTTATGCTGGTTTGAAAGGATGTATGTCCCCTAGAAAAGCCATATTTTAATCTAAATCCCATTTTATAAAGGCAGAATAATTCCTATTGAATACTGTATGTTTGAATCTGTAATTAGATCATTTCCCTGGAGATGTAACCCTATCAAGAGTGGTTGCTAAGGCGGATTGGGGGAAATGTGTCTCCACCCATTTGGGTGGGTCTTGATTAGTTTCTGGAGTCCTATAAAAGAGGGAACATTTTGGAGAATGAGAAATTCAGAGAGAGCAGAGAAGAATGACACAGCCACCAGAAGCAGAGAACCCACAAGCCAGTGACCTTTGGAGATGAAGAAGGAAAATGCCTCCCAGGGAGCTTCATGAAACTGGAAGCCAGGAGAGAAAGCTAGCAGATGATGCTGTGCTCGCCATGTGCCCTTCCAGCCAAGAGAGAAACTGTGACTGTATTCACCATGTGCCTTTCCACTTGAGAGAGAAACCCTGAACTTCATCGACCTTCTTGAATCAAGGTATCTTTTCCTGGATGCCTTTGATTGGACATTTCTATTGACTTGTTTTAATTGGGACATTTTCTTGGCCTTAGAACTGTAAACTAGCAAACTAGAATAGCGGTATATCCACACAATGGAATATTATTCAGACATACAAAGAAGTCATGGTACATGCTACAACATGGATGACCCTTAAAGACATCATGTTGAGTGAAATAAACCCGATGCAAAAGGACAAATATTTTGTGATTTCTCTAATATGAAATACTTAGAATAAGCAAATTCATGGAGACAGAAATTGGGCGAGTGGTGACCAGGGGCGGGGGGAGGGGAAATGAGGAGTTATTGCTAAATTAGTGTGAGTTTCGGTTTGGGATGATGAAAATAGTCTGGAAATGGTGGTGAAAGACATCCAATATTGTCAACATACTTGATGTCAAAGAATTGTCCACTTAAAATGGTTAAAATGATTTTTATGTTATGTATATTTTACCAGTTAAAAATAATTTTAAAACTTCAGAAAAAATGAAGATAGCATTGTTAGTATAAGAAATTCTTTTCATGCTCATTTCTCTTAGTGGCACCCCTTGATTTTCAAACAAAACTTCACACGGTCCTCTATTTTAGGGGGTTGCTTTCCAACCTGCAGGTGACACTGGCACTTATCTCTTCATTTTAATTCTCTTTTTCCTTCAGTAGGCTATGAATCTCCCTATTCTTGATAAAAATCACAGTATCGACCTACTGGTTTTATTTATAATAAAGAAAATCAAGTATTGGAAGACCACCACTAGATGGCACTGTTGCTCAATTTTGTAGAATTACGACGCAGTTTCCTTGAGACTAAGTTTCTCTGCTCATATCAGCTAAATGAGCAGTAAGGAGATTCAGTACTGTCACCCACTCTGCTAACCAGACTGTAGTGTCAGTGGACCCACCCACTGCTGCTCAACCCCCGCAGTGCACTTCTTCATTTTAAAGATTAGCCCTGCCCTGGGTACATATCTGGTACTCAACGCTCGCGAAGTGACCACTGGGTTCCTTTACAAGGCTACAGTAGTGTTTGCCTCGGTGTTACCTATTTAAGAGACTAATTCAATTCACACAAAGTTTTTTCCAAAGCATCTATAGGGTGCATGGATTATTTTATAACTAGGAAAAGCCAATAATTTGTTTGTCTGTCTATCTATCTATGCCATAATTACCATGTCTAGCTCCCTTTTATTTTTATTCTATTGAGATATATTCACACACCAGACAATCCATCCACAGTGTACAATCAATGGCTCCATGATATCGTCACACAGTAGAGCATTCACCACCACAATTTCAGAACATTTTCATTACTCAAAAAACAGAAAACCCAAAACATCCCATACCCTTTATCCACCCCCCTCCCATTATTGACCCCTAGTATTGGTGTGGTACATTTTTTACTGTTGTTCAAAGAGCATGAGGATATTACTATTAATTATAGCCCATAGTTTTCAATAGGTGCATTTCCCCCATATACCACTCTATTATTAACTTCTTGTAATAGTTTCATACATTTGTTTTAGTTCATGGAAGAAATTTTTTATATTTGTATTGTTAATCACAACCATCGTCTACCACAAGATTTACTGTGTTATACAGTTCCATGTTTTAACCTCTTGCTTTCCTTCTTGTGACATACATGACTCTAAACTTCCCCTTTCAATCACATTCACCCACAATTATATTGCTGTTCATTATATTAATGGTGCTGTTAATTAAATTCATAATAATGTGCTATCATCACCGCTATCTATTTACACACATTTAAACTGAAGCTAGTTAAAAATTCTGCGTATCTTAAGCAATTGCTCCCCATTCTCTAGCCTCATTCTACCTCATGGATACCTATATTCCAGACTCTATGTCTATGAGTTTACATGTCATAATTAGTTCATATAGGTGAGATCAGACAATATATGCCCTTTTGGCTTATTTCACTCAACATGATGTTCTCCATGTCCATCCATGTTGTCACACGCATCAGGACCTCATTCCTTCTTACTGCTGAACAATATTCTATTGCATGTGTACACCGCATTTTATTTATCCATTCATCAGCTGATGGACACTTGGGTTGTTTCCACCTCTCGGCAACTGTGAACAATGCCACTGTGAACACCGGTGTGCAACAGCTCCTTTTGTAGGAGGTACTTAATACAATCTTCCCGTCCACCCCTTCTCCTGAGCAGTCTCCACTACTTTACATCAACCCTGCTTTTCTATCACCTCCCTCTCCTTCGCTGTCTTCTCTACTAGATCATAAAATAGGCTTCTTGCTTACTAAAGAAAAATAAATATGGCAAAGCTTACACGTCTGGTTTATCTGGAAGGGAAGAAAGTACATCTCCTATATGCCAGGTATGCTCACAGACCATCTCATTTTATTTAGTTGCCAAAAACAACTTAAGAGGTATGAATGACCCCCTTTTACAGCTGAGGAAACTGAGGCGCAGAGTGATTAAACACCATCACGCAGACCACCACCCTTTTCCTGGTACTGACTTACAATTTGGACTCTGGATGTCTGATTCCAGTCTTTCTACTCTATCAGAATATGCTACTTAAAGCTTAGGAAGAATAACTGCCTTTGAAATACTGTTTCTGAAATTGTACATATATAAACAATTAAAAATTTAAAATGCTAGAAACTTATTGGTTAAAAGAAATCACAGAGGATTCTGTAGCAATAAAAATTTCACTACCTCTTAGTTTAGCAAATATTTTTTTCATATAATGAATTCTGAAGTGAAGCATCCCTACATTTCATAAAATAGTAAACAGACAAAAATTTCCAGTTTATATATAAAAACAAAGATTTAAGACAAAATGGTGGCTTAAAATATCTCTCGTTCAATTTTTTTTCTTTATTAGAGAAGTTGTGGATATAGAGAAAAATCATGCATAGAATACAAGACTCCCACACAACACCCGCCCACCAACACTCTGCACTGGTGTGGATCATTTGTTACAATTGATTACAGCACATTTTTATAATTCTTTTATATTAACTATAAAACAATTATATTATAGTCCATGGTTTAGCTTAGGGTTCTCTGCTTGCGTAGTGTAGTTACATGGATTTAAAAGAAAATTTTACTCAGAATCTACCATTTCCCCTTGTTAATCATATTCAGATATATATTTCAGTGCTATTAATTATGTTTACAATGTTGTGCTACCTTCACCACCATCCATTACAAAAATATTTCCATCATTCCAAATAGGAACTCTGTACATGTTAAGCCCTCATTTCCCAACCCCTATCCCTGTGTCCTGGTAATGTATACTCTATATTCTGACTCGATGAATTTGCTTATTCTAATTGTTTCAAATAAGTGAGATCATACAGTATTTGTCCTTTTGTGTCTGGCTTATTTGGGCATCTTTAGGTGACCTTCTCCATGGGGCCTTGTGGAAGTGGTGTGTGCCCACTCCGTGGGTCCCTGGCCCAGCACTGGCTGTGTAATACTGATAAACCAAGTGTCAAAGAAGAGCATTAACACAAACCCAGTCAACATCAAAGGTTTTGACAAGATAGAAAATGTGATATTCACAGTAAATTCACCGAGATTATATGATGCACAGACATTAGCAAAAAATAACAAGTCATATCAAGAAACAAGAAGATATGACCCAGTCAAAGGAGCAAATAAAAAAGTCAGAGGAGGTACAAATCTGGAACAACTAATCAAAGATGTTGAACCAAATCTCCTAAATCAATTCAAGGAGATGCTAAAGAGATAAAGGATGTCAAGAAGACACTGGGTGAGCATAAAGAAGAATTTGAAAGGATACAAAGAAAACTAACAAAGAAGGAAAGGCAAAATACATGAAATTAAAAAACACTATAGGCACACAACAGCAGATTTGAATGGGCAGAAGAAAGGATAAGTTAGCTAGAAGACAGAGCATCCACATTTGAACATGTGAAAGAAGAGATAGAGAAAAGAATGGGAAAAATGGAAAGAGTCTCTAGGAATTGACTGACAACATGAAGCATACAAATATTTGTACCATAGGTATTAAAGAAGGAGACGAGAAAGGGAAAGGGGCAGAAGGAATGTTGGAGTAAATGTTGGCTGAGAACTTCACAACTCCTATCAAAGCTATTGATTTCCAGGTCCAAGGAAATCAAGGTACTACAAACCAAAAAAATACAAATAAATCTACTCCAAGACACATACTAATCAGAATGTCAAATGCCAAAAATAAACAGAATTCTGAAAGCAGTAAGAGAAAAGCAATTCATTCCATATAAGTGATGCCTGATAAGAGTAAGTACCAATTTCTTATAAAAAATCATGGGGGCCATAAAGAAATGGTATGATATTTCTAAGGTACTGAAAGAGAAACCTTCCAGCCAAGAATTTTCTATCTGGCAAAACTGTCCTTCAAAAATGAGAGGGAGTTTTGAGATATTCACAGGTAAGCAAAAACTGAGAGAGTTCATTAACAAGAGATCTGCCCTATAAGGAATACTAAAGGGAGTCCTGCAGGCTGAGAAGAAAGGACAGGAGAGAGAGGTTTGGAGGAGAGTATAGAAATGAAGAATATCAGCAAAGGAAAATAAAAGGGTTTAAAGAGAGATGAAAATAGGATAAGATATATAAAAGCCAAAGGATAAATGGTTGCAATAATTACTGGCATTACAGCAATAACACTGAATGCTAATGGATTAAAGTCCCCTAATCAGAAGACATAGGCTGGAGGAAAGGATTAAAAAAATATGATCCATCTACATGCTGTATACATGAGCGTCACCTTAGACTCAAGGATACAAATATGTTGAAAGTGAAAGGCTGGAAAAATATATTCCACACAAACAGTCTCAAAAAAACCAACCAACCAATCAAACAAAAAAAACTGGGGTTGCTATACTAACACCAGACAAAATAGACTTTAAATGCAAAGCTGTTTTATAAGAGATAAAGAAGGACACTATATATTAATAAAAAGAACAATCCACTAAGAAGAAATAACAATCATAAATACATATGCACCTAATAAATGTGCCCCAAAATACATGAGGTAAATGCCAACAAAACAGAAGGGAGAAACAGACTTATCTGTAATAATAGTTGGAAACTTCAATACACTATTCACATCAATAGATAGGAGATCTAGACAAAGAATCAATAAGGAAACAGAGAACTTGAATAATTTCATATGAAGTAGACTTAATAGATATATACCAAACAATGCACCCCCAAGCAGTAAGATATATATTCTTCTCAAGTGCCCATGGATCAATATCCAGGATAGACCACATAATTGGGTCACAAAGCAATCTTAATAAACTTTAAAATACTGAAAGTATACAAAGCACTTTCTCTGATCATAATGGAATGAAGCTGGAAATGAACAACAGCTGGGGACTAGAAAGTACACAAATGTATTGAGGTTAAACAAAATAGTTATGCTGGTTTGACATTGTTATGCACCCCAGAAAAGTCATGTTCTTTTAATCCTAATCCAATCTTGGGGGGGCAGACCTATTGTTTGAGTGGGACCTTTTGATTAGGTCGTTTCTATGGAGATGTGACCCACCTAATTGTGGGTGGGAGCCTTTGATAGATGGAGATGTGACCCTGCCCATTAAAGGCGGGTCTTCATTACATTATTGGGGTCCTTAAAAGAGCTGACCCAGAGAACTCAGAGCTGGAGATGCTTGGAGAGCTGACACAGAAAGCAGAGAGATGAAAAACAAGACACAGAACTTTATAGATGCTTGGAGACTGACAGAAGCTCAGAGAGGAGCTGAAAGCAATGAAATCCAGGAGTTAAGGGACAGCAGACATCACCATGTGCCTTTCCATGTGACAAAGAAATCACAGATGTGATCAATCTTTCTTAAGGTCTTTGATTTTAGCTCTTACTTCCTTTTAGCGTAGGTGCTTTAGGCTATCTTAAGGGATGCCTTAATGTGGACATCTTCATGGCCTTAGAACTATAAATTTGTAACCTAATAAATTCCCTTTGTAAAAATCAATCCATTCTAGTATATTGCAACCCAGCAGCATTAGCAAACTGAAACAACAGTCTTAAACAATCAGTGGGTCAAAGAAGAAATTGCAAGAGAAATTAATGAAAATCTCAAGACAAATGAAAATGAGAACACAACATATCAAAATGTATGGGATACTATGAAGGCAGTGCTTAGAGGGCAATTCATAACGTTAAGTGCCTACACAAAAGGAAGAAAGAGCCAAAATCAAAGGCCTATTAATACACCTTGAAGAATGGAAAAAAGAAGGCCAAACTAATCCCAAAGCAAGCAGAAAGGAAGAAATAACAAAGATTAGAGCAGAAATAAATGAAATTGAAAACAAATAACAATAGAGAGGGTCAACAAAACCAAAAGTTGGTTCTTTGAGAAGACGAACAAAATCCATAAGCCTTTAGCTAGACTGACAAAGAAAAAGAGAGAAGATGCAAATAAATAAAATCAGAAATGAGAGGAGGGACATTATTACTGACCCCACAGAAATAAAAAGGACCATAAGAGGATACTATAAACAACCATTTGACAACAAACTAGATAAGTTAGATGAAATGGACAATTTCCTAGAAACACATGAACAACCCACAGTGACACCAGAAGAAATAGAAGATCATGACAAACCAGTCACAAGAGACTTAAACAGTCATTAAAAACCTCCCGATAAAGAAAGGCCCAAGGCTAGATGGCTTCATAGGGGAATTTTACAAACATTCCAGGAAGACTTGATTCCAATTCTGCTCAAACACTTCCAAAAATTGAAGAGGAGGGAACACTTCCTAAAACATTCTGAGGCCAACATCACCCTCATACTAAAGCTGACGAGACAACACAAGAAAAGAAAAGTACAGACAAATATACCTTATCAATATAGATGCAACAAAATAGAATTTAAATCTAAAACAATTGTGGGGGACAAAGAGGTCAGGATATACTGATAAAAGGGTCAATTTAAACAGGAAGATGTAATTAAAAATGTATATATGCACTTAATGGCAGAGCCTCAAAATACATGAAGCAAATATACACAGATTTTAGGGGAAAAATAAATGGTTCTACATTTCCATGTACATTTTCAAAATGGATAGAACATCTAGATAGAAGATCATTAAAGAAGTAGAGGACTTGAATGATGGTCTAAACCAGCTAGACCTAACACACGATCAACACAACAGAATCAGAATACACATTTTTCTGTAGCACACATGGATCATTCTCCAACACAGACTACATGTTACAAAACAGTGAATCATACAATGTATCTTCTCTGACTATAATGGTAAGAAGCTAGAAATAACAGGGAGAATGGAAAATTCACAAATACGTGAAAATTAAACAATATACAGGTCAAAAAAGAAATCACAAGAGAATAGGAAATATCTTGAGGCAAATGAAAACACAAGGTACCAAAACTTATAAGATGCACCACGGGGAATGCTAAGAGGAAAATGTATAGTTCTAAATTCTTACATTAAAAGAAGAAAGATCTCAGTTCAAAGACCTTATCTCAAAACTAAAGGATATAGAAAAAGAGGAACAAACTAAACCCAAAACAAGCAGAAGGAAGGAAATCAAGATTAGAGTGAAGATAAATGAGATAGACACTTTAAAAAACACAGAATCACAAAACCATAAGTTGAGAAGATCATTAAAATCAATCACCAAAGCTTTAGGTAGAATGACAAAAAGAGAGGGAACACAAATAACTAAAATCAGAATTGAGAAGGAGGACATTATTACCAACCCCACAGAAGTGAAAAGGACTAAGAGGATACTATGAACAACATAGGTCAACAAATACAAAATGGAGAAATTCCTAAAAACACACAAACTACCTACACTGACTCAAGAATAGATGGAACAAGAGATTGAATCAGACATCAAAATCTCCCAATAAAGAAAATCCCAGGACCAGATGACTTCAAAGGGGAAGTCTAACAAGCATTCTAAGAAGAAATAGCACCTTTCCTACCCAAAATCTTCCAGAAATTAAAGAGGAGGGAACTCTAACTCATTCTATGAGGCCAAATCTCCGTAACATTAAAGCCAGATAAAGATGTCACAATAATTGATAATTACAGTCCAATATCCCTGATGAATAGAGATGCAAATATCCTTAACAAAACACTAGAAAAATGAATCCAATAGCACAAAGGAACAATCAAGTAGGAGTCATCCCAGGTATGAAAGGATGGTTCAATATAAGAAATGTCAATAAATGTAATAAACCACATTATCAGAACATAGGAAAACCCACATGATCATCTCAATTGATGCATAAAAAGCATTTCACAAAATCCAGCACTCCTTCTTGATAAAAAGCACTTAGAATAGAAGGATACTTCCTCAACATGATAAAGGGCATATATGAAAAACACAGCTAACATCATTCTCAATGGAGAAAGACTGAAAGCTTTCTCTCTAAGATCAGGAACAATCAAGGTTGCTGACTGTCACCATCATTGATCAACTTTGTACTAAAAATTCTAGCCAGAGCAGTTAAACAAGAGAAAAAATTAAAACTTTCCCTATTTGCAGATGGCATGATCCAATATACAGAAAATCCTGAAAAACAGAAAAGCCAATCAACAAATTAATACATAAGGGTACAGGACCCTGAATAGCCAAAGCCGTCTTGAAAAAAGAAAGAATGAAGTTGGAGGACTCACACATGCTAAAACATATTACAAAAACCACAGTAATCAAAACAGCATGGTACTGGCACAGGGACATAGACCAATGGAATAAAATTGCGAGTTCAGAAAACAACTCTCACTTTTATGGCTAACTGATTTTTTGACAAGGGCTCTAAATCCTCTCAAAGGAGAAGGAATCTCTTGAACAAATGGTCTGGGGAAAGCTGGATGTCCATGTGCAAAAGAATGCTGGACCCTCCCTGAAACTATATATAAAAATGACCTCCAAATGGATTATAGACCTAAATATAGAATTTAAAACTATAAAACAACTAGAAGAAAACACAGGGAAGCATCTTCAGGACCTTGTGTTAGGCAATGATTTCTCAGACTTTACAACCAAAGCCCAAGCAACAAAGTAAAAAAAAAATAGAAAATATATATGTATAGATGCAAAAATCTCAACAAAATACTAGCATGCTGAATCCAACAGCACATCAAAAGAATTACACATCATGATCAAGTGGGATTCATTCCAGGTATGCAAGGATTGTTCAACGTAAGGAAATCAATGTAATGAACCACATTAACAGAACAAAGTGGGGGGTGGGGGAAACACATGATAATCTCCATTAATACAGAAAAGACATTTGATAGAATCCAGCATCCTTTCTGGATAAAAATATTATGAAAGATAGGAATAGAAGGAAACTTTCTCAACAAGATAAAGGATATATGTGAAAAACCCACAGTTAACATTGTAATCAATGGTGAAAGACTAAAAGCTTTCCCATTGAGATTGGGAATAAGACAAGGATGCCCACTGCCACCACTGTTATTCATCGCTGTGTTAGACATTCTAGCTAGAGCAATTAGGCAAGAAGAAGAAATAAAACCCATCCAAGTCAGAATGAAAACAAAAACTTTTCCTATTTGTATTCGATATGATCCCATACCTAGGAAGTCCCCTAAAAATCTACAACAAAGCTACTAGACCTAATAAATGAGTTCAGCAAAGTGGCAGGATACAAGAGTAACATGGGAAAGTCAGTAATATTTCTATACACTAGTAATGAGCAATCTGAGGAGGAAATCAGGGAAACAATCCCATTTACAGTAGCAGCTAAAAGAAAGAAATATTTAGGAATAAACTTAACCAAGGATGCGAAGGACCTGAATTGAGCAAACTACAAAATATTGCTAAAAGGATTCAAAGAAGACCTAAATAAATGGAAAGAAGACCTTTTGTGTTCATGGATAGAAGACGAAATATTGTTAAGATGTCAATTCTACCCTGAATGAATTACAGATTCAACACATTCCCAATCAAAATTCCAACAGCCTACTTTGCAGAATTGGAAAAGCCAGTCAACAAATTTATTTGGAAGAATAAGGGGCCCTGAATAGCCAAAACATCTTGAAAAAGAAAAATGAAGTTGGAGGACTCTCCATTTCTGACTCCAAAGCATATTGCTGGGGATGCAAGTGTAGTTCAGGGGTAGAATTCTCGTCTGCCATGTGGGAGACCTGGGTTTGATTCCTGACCCATGCACTTCCCAAACAAACAAAAGGAACCAATAAAAGAACAGCAAACAAAGAAAATTCAACAAATGGTGCTGCAGTAATGGGATACTCACATGGAAAAAGAATGAAATGTGACCCACCATATAGCATACAAATAAAAAAGCATATTTCAAAACTACAGTGGTAAAAACAGCATAGTGTTGGTATAAAGATAGACACATTGACCAATGGAATCAAATTGGAGATTTGGAAATAGACTCTCACATCTATGGTCAGTTGATTTTTTTTTTTTTTTTTTTGCATGGGCAGGCACCGGGAATTGAATTCGGATCTGTGGCATGGCAGGTGAGAACTCTGCCTGCTGAGCCATCATGGCCCGCCTGATGGTCAGTTGATTTTTGACAAGGCTGCCAAGTCCACTCAACTGAGATACAGCAGTCCCACGCTGGGAGAACTGGATATCCATATCCAAAAGAATGAAAGTGGACCCTCTATCTCACACCTTATATACAAATTAACTCAAAATTGATCAAAGACCTAAATATAAAAGCCCAAACTATAAAACTTCCAGAAGAAAACATAGGGAAGCATCTTTAAGATCTTGTGGAAGAGGTGGTGTTTTAATTTGTTAAAGCTACCAGAATGCAATATACCAGAAATTGAATGGCTTTTTTTTTTTTTAACTTTTTTTATTGTATAGTATAACATATATACAAAGCAAAGAAAGAATAAAGCAATAGTTTTCAAAACACTCTTCGAAAAATGGTTACAGGATAGATCCCAGAGTTTGTCATGGGCTACCATACAATCCTCTCATATTTTTCCTTCTAGCTGCTCCAGAATATAGGAGGCTAGAGGGCTTAAATACTTTTTTATCATCACAATCGATTTTGTCCTTTTTTGTGTGTGAACAATAGCATATATACAAAAAAGCTATACATTTCCAAGCATAGCACCACAATTAGTTGTAGAACATATTTCAGACTCTGACAAGGGTAACAATTTCACAATTTTAGGTTTTTACTTCTAGCTGCCCTAAAATACTGGAGACTAAGAGAGATATCAATTTAATGATTCAGCATTCATATTCATTTGTTAAATCCTATCTTCTATGTATAACTCCACCACCACCTTTGATCTTTCCATCCCTCTCTTTAGGGGTGTTTGGGCTATGGTCATTCTAACTTTTTGATATTGAAAGGGTCTGTCATTAACATGGGGTGGGGGATGGAACTATCTGATGTCCTGGAGAGGCTGGGGTAGGTTTCAGGACTTATCTGGACCAGGGACCCATCTGGAAGTTGTAGGTTTCTGGAAAGTTACTCTAGTGCCTGGAACCCTTGTGGAATCTTACATATTGCCCTAGGTGTTCTTTAGGATTGGCTGGGAAGGTCATGGTTGGGGGCTGACAGGTTATGATAGGTAGCAAGGTCTACCTAAAGCTTGCATAAGAGCAACCTCCAGAGTAGCCTCTCAACTCTACTTGAATTCTCTCTGCCATTGATACTTTATTAATTACACTCCTTTCCCCCTATTTGGTCAGGATATAATTGCTGATCCCATGGTGCCAGGTCTGGATTCATCCATGGAGTCATCTCCCACGTCTCCAGGGAGACTTTCACCCCTGGATGTCATGTCCCACATAGTGGAGAGGGCAATGATTTCACTTGCAGAGTTGGGCTTAGAGAGACTGAGTGAATGAATAGCTTTTATAAAGGAAATCTATTATAAGATTTCAGTCCTAAGCCAGAAAAATGTCCAAAGTAAGGTATCTAAGAAAAGATACCTTGACTCAAGAAAGGCTAATGTCTGTCACATGGGAGCGCATGTGGCTGACATTTGCTGGTCCTTGTTCCAGGTTCCATTGCTTCCAGCTTCTGATGCCAGGAGCTTCCTCTAAGTGTCTGTGGGCCTTCATTTAGCTCCTCTGGGACACAATCCTGGATTTTGGCTTGCTCAGCATCTCATGGAAAGGCATATGGTGACTTCTGCTGGGCTCTGCCCATGTCTGTCATCTGCTCCCTCTGTTGGCACTCCAAGCATCTCCAAACATCCGGGTCTATGTCAGCTCCAAGTGACTGTCATCTGAGGTTTCTCCAAAATGTTTTCCCTTTTAAAGGACTCTGGTAAACTAACCAAGATCTACCTTGAATGGGTGGGGTCACATCTCCATCTAGTCAAAAGGCCCTACCCACAATTGAGTGGGCCAATCTCCATGGAAACAGTCTAATGAAAGGTTTCCACCCTAAACACTAGGTCTGGCCCCACAAGATTGGATCAGGATTAAGACATGGCTTCTCTGGGGTAAACAATAGTTTCAAACTGGCACAGGAAGTTTCTTAGACCTTACACCCAAGGCACAAGCAATGAAAGAAAAAAAATAGATTCAATAGAAAAAAAATAGTATTTGATAGAAAAAACGGAATACTTTCATGTTTTCAAAGCACTTTCTCAAGAGGTGAAAAGACAACCTACTCAATGGAAGAAAATATTTGGAATATCCAAAAAACATATCCAATAAGGGTTTAACACCCAGGATATATAAAGAGAATCTACAACTCAATGATAAAAAGCCAAAAAACCCAATTAATAAAAAGGCAAAAGACATGAATAGACTTTTTTCCAAAAAGAATATACAAGTGGCTAAAAAAGCACATGAAAATGTGTTTGACATCACTAACTATTAGGGAAATACAAATCAAAACAACAATGAGATATCATTTCACACTTACTAGAATGGCCATTATTAAAAAAAAAAAAAGAAAACTTCAAGTGTTGGAGAGTATGTGGAAATTTAGAAATATTTATTCACGGTTGATGGGAATATAGAATGGTACAACTGCTGTGGAAGACAGTTTGGTGATTCCTCAGGGAGCTAAGTATAGAACTTCCATATATTCTGCAATCCCACTACTAGGTATATACTCAGAAGAACTGAAAGCAGGGGCATGAACAGACATTTTCACACTGATGTTAATCACAGCACTATTCACAATTGCCAAAAGATAGAAACAACTGAGGTGTCTATCAACCAATGAATGTATAAACAAAATGTGGTATAAATATATGATGGAATATTATGCAGCTGTAAGAAGAAATTAAGTCATTAAGTATGTGACTACATGGGTGAATCTTTTTTTTTTTTTTTTTTCCAAGGAAGCAACTGATGCAAAGAGGGGTGAAGTGATTTTCCTAAGGACACACATAACTCTGCTCTGAAACTGAAAAAGAAAAACACTTTGTCACAAACTGTCCAGAGGCTGATTCTCTTTGTCACACTGTTCTCCCAACTTAAAAGAATTATTCTTTCCGTAGGGAGCCTGGCAGTCTATCCTTACTGGTAGATAATGTCCTATGACAATAATAACAGAATCTTTTTAAAAAAATATTTTTGTTGAGAAATATTCACACACATACAGTCCAGTCATATTATACAATCAGTGTCTCACAATATCATCACAGTTGTGTATTCTTTACCATGATCATCTTTAGAACATTTGCATCACCCCAGAAAAAGACATAAAAAGAAAGAGAACTCATACATCCCATACCCCTAACACCGCCCTCTCATTGACCCACAGTATTTCAATCTACTAAATTTTACCCTTTATCTCTATTATTTATTCCTTTTTACCTATTATTATTTTTTTTACTTATTTATCCATACCCTGGATAAAAGGAGCATCAGACACAGGGTGTTCACAACCACACAGTCACACTGTAAACCCTATATAGTTATACAGTCCTTTTTAAGAACCAAGGCTACTGGAACACAGTTCAACAGTTACAGGTACTTCCCTCTAGCCACTCCAATGCATCATAAGCTAAAAAGAAATATCTATATAAAACATAAAAATAACCTTCAGGATAAACTTATGACTCTGAAATCTCTTAGCCACTGGGACTCTGTCTCATTTCTCTCTTCCCCCTTTTGTTCAAGAAGGCTTTCTCATTCCCGCAATGCCAGGTCCCAACTCATCTCTGAGAATCCAGTCCATGTTGCCAAGGAGATTTACACCCTGGGAATCATATTCCACATATGGGGGAGGGCAGTGAGTTCACCTGCCAAGTTGGCTTAGAGAGAGAGAGAGAGAGGTACATGGATGAATATTGAGGACATTATGCTGAGTGACATGTCAGACACAAAAGGACAAGTATTGTATGACCTCACTAATATGAGCTAAGTATACCTAACACTCTCATGTTACTAGTATCTAGAACTAATAACATGAAAAGAAGATAGAATGAAGGCAGAAAATGGGAGTTGATGCTTGAGTTGTGCAAAATATGTAATAAGGTTGACTATAAATAGATAGAGGTGATTGTAGCCTATTGCCATGGGGGCGATTGTGGTTGAACAAGAAAGTTTAGGGTCATATATAGTCATTAGAAAGTCATTAGAAAGAAAGCCAGAGGATGAAACAAGGGACTGTATAACATAGTGAATCCTTTTCAGGGAAAAAATGTTCCAGAATTGATTGTGGTGCTGAATGAATAATTCTGAATTTACTAGAAGACTCTGATTGCCCAATTTAGATGGTCTGCATGCTAGGTGAATTTATCTCAATAAAACTGCCTTAAAAAAATCAGTTGGCAATAAATGGAGGGTTGATTTCTGAGCTCTCAATTCTATTCCATTAGTCTATATGTCTATCCTTGTGCCGTGACCATGATGTTTCAATTACTCTGATTTTGCAATAAGTTTTAAGAGATTGGGAAGTGTGAGTCCTCTAACTCATTCTTCTTTTTCAAGATGGCTTTAGCTATTTGGAGCTTCTTACCTGGATTTTCCATATCTGCAAAGGTTGTTGGAAATTTGATTGGAATTGCATTGGATCTATAAATCGCTTTGGGTAGAACTGGTATCTCATGATTTTTTGATCCACGAACCCAGAATTTACTTCCATTTAGTCAAGACTTCTTTAATTTCTTTTAGCAATGCTTTGTAGTTTTCTTCTGATTGTTCACTGCTTGTTTATAAAAACACTATGGATTTTGGGGTGTTAATCTTGTACCTCACTGCATTTATTAGCTCTAAGAACTTTGCTGTGGATTTTTTCAGGATTTTTTTGTATATAGGATTACATCATCTGCAAATAGGGAAAATTTTACTTTGTCCTTTCGAATTTGGAAGCCTTTTATTTCTTTTTCTTGCCTTATTGCTGAAGTTAGAACTTTCTGTACAAGGCTGAGTAACAGTGGTCATAATGGGTAGGTATCCTTGTCTTGTTCCTTCTTTTAGAGAGAAAACTTCTTTTCTCATTTTTTTTTAACCATTAAGTAGGATGTTAGCTGTGGTCTTCTCACACATGCCCTTTATCATGTTGAGGAAGTGTCTTTAATTTCCTAGTGTTTAGAACAAGTGTGCTTTTATCAACAAAGGGTGCTGTATTTTGTCATTTCTTTTTCTGTGTCAACTGAGATAATCACGTGTTTTTTTCCCCTTCATTCTGTTAATGCGGTGTGTTAAATTAATTGATTTCTTATGTTGAATCAACTTTGCACATAAGGGATAAATCCCACTTGATCATAGTGCATAATTCTTTTCATATGTTGTTGTATTTAGTTTGCTAGTATTTTCAGGATTTTGCATCTATATTCATGAGAGATACTGGTCTCTAGTTTTTGTTTCTTGTGGTTATCCAGCTGTGTTATGAGGTTGAGGCTGGCCTCACAAAATAAGTTAGGGAGTGTTCCCTCCTCTTCAATTTTTTTCAGAAGTATTTGAGCAGAATTGGAGTTGCCTTCTTGGAATGTTTTAGAATTTCCCTGTGAAGTCATTTGGGGAAAAGGTCCTGGGCTTTTCTTTGTTGGGAGGTTTTTGATGACTGATTCAATGTCTTTACTAGTAATTGGTTTGCTGAGCTCTTCAATTTCTTCTTGAGTCAATGTAGGTAGTTTGTAGGTTTCTAAGTATATGTCCATTTCATCTAGATTATATAATTATTGGCATACAGTTGTTCATAGTATCCTCCTAAAATCCTTTTATTTCAGTGACATCTTAATAATGTTCCCTTTGCCACTTCTGATTTTTGTTATTTGTATCCTCTCTTTTCTTCTTTGTGAGCCTAGCTAAAGGTTATTGATTTTATTGATCTTTTCAAAGAACCAACTTTTGGTTTTGTTGATTCTAGGGGCTTTTTGTTTTCCATTTTCATTTATGTTCACCCTAATCTATGTTATTTTCTTTTTTTGGCTGACTTTGGGTTTATTTTGCTCTTCTTTTTCTAATTCTTCCATTTTGAAGTTAGGTCTCTGATTTGAAGTCTTTTTCTTTTTTTCTCTTTTAAAGTAAGAGTTTAGAGCTATAAATTTCCCTCTCTGCACTGCCTTCGCTGCATCCCATAAGTTTCAGTTTGTTGTATTTTCATTTGACTCAAAATATTTTCTAATTTTGCTCCTGATTTCCTCTTTAATTCATTGATTGTTTAAGGATACATTGTATAATTTCCACATAATTGTGAATTTAAAATTTTTTCATTAGTGATTTCTAGCTTCATTCCATCGTGGTTGGAAAATATATATTGGCTTATATCAGTATTTTTTAATTTGCTGAGACTTGTTTTCTGATTCAACATAAGGCCTATCCTAGAGAATTACCCTTGTGTGCTTGAAAAGGATGTGCATTTTACTTTTGTTGGGTGCAGTGTTCTATGTTTGTCCATTTGGGCTACTTTATTTATCACATTCTGTTTCCTTATTGATCCTCTGTCCAGATGTTCTATTGATGAGAATGTTGTATTGAAATCTCCAGTTATTATTGTAGAGACGTCTATTTCTCCCTTCAATTTTGCCAGTGTTTGCCTCATGTATTTTGGGGCACCCTGATTAGGAGCATTCATATTTATGATTATTATTTCTTTTTGGTGGATTGCCCCTTTTATTAATATATAGTGTCCTTCTTTGACTGTTATAATAGTTTCACATGTAAAGTCTATTTTGTCTGGTATTCATACAGCTACCCCAGCTCTTTTTTGGTTACTGCTTGCTTGCAATATCATTTTCCAGTCTTTCATTTTCAACCTATGTGTATTGTTGGGATTAAGGCGATTCTCTAGTAGACAGAATATAGATGACTCATATTTTTAAATCCATCAGTCTATGTCCTTCAATTGATAATATTCAATGATATGAGTGTAATGGCAGTACTACCTTAGACCATCTTATCCTTCGGTTTTTTGTCTTATCTTACTTTTGTATATTTATATTTTTACGCTTTCAGTTACCTTTACTGATAATCTTCATTTCTTCACTCAACTCCAAGCTTCTTTCTCTCCTGTCTATTCTTTTCAGCTGGCATCACTTCCTCTAGTAGTTCTTGTAGGGCAGGTCTCTTTTTTTTATGAATTCCCTTGTTTCTGAACTCTCCCTTAATTTTGAAGGACAGTTTTGCCAAATAATTTTTGGCTGTCAGCTTTTCCCTTTTGGTATCTTAAACATGCCACACCACTGTTTTCTCACATGGTTTCTGATGAGAAATCATCACTTAGTCTTATTGTGTTTCCCTTGTATGTGACAAGCCACTTTTCTCTTGCTGCTTTCAGGATTCTCTCCTTATCTTTGGTGTTTGACATTCTGATTAATATGTGCCTTGGAGTAGGTGTACTAGGATTTATTCTGTTTGGTATACACTTCTTAAACATGCATATTTATGTCCTTCATAATAGTTGGGAAATGCTCAGCCATTATTTTCTCAAATATTCTTTCAGACCCCTCCCCTTCGTTTCTCTGTTGTTTTGTCTGTAAGATGTCAACTGTCCTGTCATCCAGCTCACAGATTTTCTTCTGCCTGTTCAAACCTGCTGTTACATTCCTCATGTACTTTTTAATGAAATTTTATTGATATGTTTACTCACCAAACCATCTGAAGTATACAATCACTGGCTCACAGTATCACATAGTGATGTAATGTATTTTTAATCACTCTCATAAGCTCATTGTTTTTCTATGCATACTTTCGAATTCTTCTTTGTGCTCAGTGTCTTCTTAATATCCTTTATCTCATTAGCTGTATTTTCTTTCATCTCTTTGAATTGATTTAGATTAGTTTGAACATCACTGGTTAGTTCTTTCAAATCCTGTGTCTCATCAAAGTTTTAATTTGTTTCTTTGACTGGACTACATCTTACTGTTTCTTAGTATGCCTTTTAATTTTTTGCTGGTGTCTAAGTATCTGATTATCTTGATAAGTTTATTCTGGAAGTCAGTTTTTCTCTTGTCTAGGGTTTTCTCATTGACTGATTTTGTGCCAAGACTATTTTCTGACACTTGGTTCCACTTATTCTAGACTTTTAGAATAACTTGTTTAATTGATCAGGTTTTTTTCAGCTCTTATTCATCTGATTTGCTCCTTGGATATATGGTATAATTTTTGCAATTGCACTATTTGTGCAATTGTTCTACTCCCAGGAAAAAATTTCCTTTCTCGTTCCTTCTTTGGAAATACAGATCCATTTGTTTTTGTTTGTTTTTGCCTCTATACTTTTTTTACTCCCCTTTCATTGCCTCTAGCTGTTTTCCCCTGGAGGACAAATTCTGGGTTACCCCAGAGAAGACTTCCCCAAGTCAGTTTCCCAGTCAAAACAGGGCAAGAGACCATTAAGGGGACATAGATCTGTTCCAAAGTACTCTGGGGAGAAGACCCAGAAGGATGCCAAACTTCTCTTTGATGGCTCTCTGAATCTGTGCTTTCCTGGCCTACCCAACAAATGGTCCTTTTCAGCAAACTGTTTCCCATAGTCTTAAGGTAGTACTATACCTTTAAGTCCCATCCAACTCTGCCCCAATGGGAGTGTGGTTGAAATGGAGGCTGCCGGTTGCTTTTGTCCTGGGCAGGTTGAAACTGTAGATCCAGAGACCCAGAGACCTGAATTCACAAATCAAAATCTGTGAATAGTGCTGGGACATGCAGCCCCCTTTTCTTGGGGAAGAGCTGCTCTTCAGCAAATTGTTCTCTGCAGCCCTAAGAAGGCACTATGTCTCTAAGTACCCCCCACTCCCCCACATCCACTCCTGTCTGGGGCAAGATTGAAACTGAAGCTGTGGGCTGCCTCTTGTCTGGGGCTGGTTGAAACTATAGGTGCCTGCAGAAAAAGGCCCTAGTGACCTGAATTCACTGAACAAAAGTTGTGGTCACTGTTCAGCCATGCTCCCCATTCCCCTCCTCCCGATCCTCCAGCCCTGTCATTTTCAGGCAGGGACTGAATCCCAAGGCAGCCTGCCATGAGAGTGGGGGATAGGCACCAACCTCTGCAGTGTGGAGAGATTTACTCACAGCTCTTCACGACAGGCTATTGGTCTCTTTCTTCTGCTCTTCCCTGGATGGTATAGTGTTTTTTGTGCTCTCTGGTGCCCTCAAACAGTTGTTTCAGACAACTCCTGGATGTTTACTAGCTGCCCCAGAGGACAAACCGAGTCCTGGAGCTCCCAACACTTTCATTTTCCCTGTAAGTCTTTCTCTCGTTCAATTTTAGCAGTGGACCTCAGTTATAGTGTTAGCATTCATGGGATGGTTATTCAAGTCTGTAAGCAGATTTTTAAAAACTCAATTCAGTTACTATCATTACAAACACAATGTGGGTGACGGGGAGGAGAGAAATTTTCTTTTTAACACAAGTACTTTCACACTTGGGGAAAACCAAGTTAAGAACCAGGTTAAAATAAATAGCAACTTAAAAAAAGGGCCAACAAATATGCTCTAACAACAAGGTTAAAAATAATTAAAATAAAATAATTAACAATAAGGTCAAAATATATTAAGATAAAAAAAGACTTTACTCAGTAAGAAACAATGAACTATCAATTTGTTGTATTATGCTCAAGGGCTTAGAGAAATCTAGCCAGCTCCAACTAGCTTTGGCAGGCTTCTGACCCTCAAATTCCTGTACCATTCAAGTGGGTTTAATCACTGCCAAGTATTACATATGAACTAATTACTTTAGAGACATGGACCTCTTGAGGGAACTCAGGACAGTCAATGCAGAGTTATTTCCCTGTATTGTCTGGGGATGTGGTTAGAAAATGTTAGCTTCTAGAGTCAACATAATCAACTACCCAAGTCACTGCCTTCATAGAAGGTAAGTCATTATGGTTCTTAGGATATGAGTGCTTCCTCCTTCCCTCAGATGAATAATCATAGCTGCAAATTAAAGTCTATTATACACCAGACACTGAGCTATTAATAAGCACCTTATAGGATCAATTCACTTAATTCCATGGTGACCCTTCATTTTACAGATGAGGAACTTGCTCAAGATTGCACAGCTAGTAAATGGACATGGTTTGCACACCTGAGAGTGCTAACTAAGGAGCTCTTAACTGTCCTGCCTCTCTACACAGTTCTAAAGAGAGAATAAACAAGGAACTGCTGAAACCTAGCACCAAAAACTGAAAACTCTTAGCTACCCACTCTAATCAGAGGAAATGGTGCTCTAAAAGGTGGGCAGGTTTGTGACTTTTATCCATTGGAGGTGCCACTGCTTCCAGTGCTGGTCTAGCACCCTACAGGGGTGACTCCCTTGATTACAGTCCCAGGCTACTTGGATGGCAGGACAAAGGTAAGTCATCTTGCTCTAACTGCTCAATAGAACAGCTCCTCTGGCACACAGAAAGCCCTCAGCAAATCTCCCGACTCTCCTCTTCCTGGGCACCAAACTGTATTTGTTATCAGATGGGTTTAGCTTCCAAAAGGGCATTTCAGTTCTCGAACCAGAGTTTGCTCTGAATATAAATGAATACATTGGCTTTGCATTTGCTCACTTGCTTGTTGGCAGGTTTGAGTCAACCCTTCCAGGAATGTAGGGGAAACTGCATTAGGTGTTAGGCGTTTCTTGTTACCATTCTCCATCCACATAACCACAAGATGAGGTTGAGATGAGGATAAGAAAATTAGCATAAAGGACAAGTAAGTTGCCAAACTATACAACCACTGAGAGGCTGAACCAAGACTTGGTTTCTTCCTAGAAAGTTTATTCCATGACCCAGCATCCAATAGAATTATCTCTGAGGAGAATTACTAAAAGCTAAGAACCACACGTTGCACCAAGGCTCTTAACCCTGGATCCACAGATGGCCCTCAAGGGGCCCTCAGTTAAAAAGAAAAAAAAGGGCAAAGCACTTGAATAGACATTTCTTCAAAGAAGATATACAAATGGCCACTATGCACACGAAAAGATGTTCAACATCATTAGCCATTAGGGAAATATAAATCAAAACCACAAGATACTACCTCAACTCCACTAGGGTGGCTATCATTTATAAAAAGATGGGAAACAAGTACTGGCAGGGATGTGGAGCAACAGGAACACTCATAGATTGCTGGTGGCAATGTAAAATGGCGCAGCCTCTGTGAAAAACGTTTGGCAGTTCTTCCACAAGTTAAAAAGGATTACCGTATGACCTGGTAATGCTACTTCTAGGTATATGCCCAACAGAACTGAAAGCAGGGACTTAGATACCTGTACACCAATGTTAATAGCAGCATTATCCACTGTAGCTAAAACATAAAACAACCCAAGTGTCATCAACAGATGAATGGATAAACAAAATGCGGTACATTCATGTAATGGAATTATTCAACTGTAAAAAAGGAATGGAGTTCTGATACATGCTACCACATGGATGAATTTTGATAACATTATTCTCAGTGAAATAAGGACAGAAGGACAAATATTGTAGGATTCTACTTATATGAAATGCCTGGAAGAAACAAATTCATAGAAACAAAACATAAATTAGAGATTACCAGGGGCTGGAGGGGAGGGGAGAATGGGGAGTTATTACTTAATGGATAGTTTCTATTTGAGGTGATGAAAAGGTTTTGGTAATGGATGGTTGTGAAGGTAGCACAACACTGTAAATGTAATTAATGACACTTAGAAGGGGTTAAAATGGCAAAGTTCGTTATATATGCTACCACACACACACAAAATTTGGTACCTGAGCATGTTTCTGGGGAGTGGGGTCTCAACCTTGAGGTGAAGGACCACTGCCCTGACCTGCACCACTGCACCTACAGGCCCCCCTGCAGTGCTGGGTGGCTTCTCTCTTTCACCTTTTTGGCTATAGTTTACAGAACCTGGACAAGCCTCTTACAGTCATATTTCTGACTTCCAATGATTTTCTAGAAGACTGTTATTTTAGTGGTGGTTATCTAGCAACAGTACTGAGTGCAGGACTGAGAGTTCTTAGTTCAAGCCCCCCCACCCCACCCATTGCAGTTACCTGTGGTGACATGTGGCAACTTCCGTCTCTGAGACTCAAACTCATCTGCTGTGAGTCCCACCACTTGAACTCAAAAGGGATCAATAAAAACAACCATGTATCTGTCCCTATCTGAACTCTCATTGCCTGAATATTTGCTATGATATGCAAAAGATGTTACTCCATAATAACTATCCAAGTCAAATATAATGAATAATAAGAGCTTGAGGCAAAATCACTCGAGTTGTGTCTGGACCAGAAATACAGCACATACTGCTGTTTTAGCTGACCACCCAAATCTTGTGTTGTTTCAACACATGGGATGTTACTGCATCAGGTTCCCCACTTCACTAGGTAAAAATGTCTCCTACAGAAGTGGAAAAACCCATGAAGAAAGTGGGTGAGTTCTAGAGGCATTGGAAATCCATGTTAGGAAAGAAGTTGGAACTCTGTGTTGAGAAGGGTAAACACACAAAAGATCCTGGCCATGTGCATGTTCCATTTTTTGCCTTGAATAAAAAAACACGAGAGTATTATTGGTTCCAGAAAGCTCTGCAATGTTCTTGAGTATGGCATGCTTTTTTAAACGAAGCTACTCAAATTTGCAAGCTACAGAAGCTGCAGTCAGTGGGATAGACACGCTGGAGCACTGAGTTGATACAGGAGAAAGCTTCAAAGGCCTCTGAAGAGTTGAAAACGCAACAGAGGGGAAACATGATTTGGTGAAAGATATAACTTTTAAAGCAAGCCTGGAAGGTTTGAGAGATTTAATCAGTAAGCCTGAGGTTTTGAAGTGTGTGGGCAGAGTAGCGTCTTCTATAAGTGAGGCTACAGGACCTTCACCAACGAATTGCAGAAAACTCCTGATGAAGCTGCTCTCATTGCAAAGCAAATTTCTAATCTTGATGAATCTGGGCTGTTTTTGGGAAAACAAAAGCCATCTTGTACATTCACTTCAAATGATGAGGAAAAAAATACCAGGACATAGTAACTCTTCTGAAGATTAGCTAATACTGCTCTTAGCTGGTAGCTGTGAGGATGATGTTAAGCCAACACATTTGCTGGTGTATCATTCTGGAAATTCAGGGCTCATTGGTAATGCTGAAGGATGTGTTGCCTGCTATTGACTTTTTTTTTTGAAGGGGAAATTTTTTTTGGGTGGGGGGGCAGGTACCAGGAATCGACCCAGGCAAGAACTCTGCCACTAAGCCACTGTGGCCCGTGCTTGTTATTGACTTTAAAAATTGTATACAAGAAGCTCAATGAAAATCTTTCAATTTTTTATACAAAACTTCTTTGACTAAAGATAATGCTTATGGATATCATTCTAGAGTTTTCTGGTTAAAAATAATAACTTTTGACTTTCCATTTCCACATCATTGCCGTAGCCTATATACCGAGGAACCATCACAACCTTCACAGCATATTAGTTGATGATCAAGTACCTGATGTGGATGATGGTACTCTGACAAAGGATTTACGGAAGGGTTTTTATCATAAAAGCACTTGATGCACTCATCAGGTGTGGCAAAAAAATACCACCAGGAACAAGAAGGAAATAGGGAAGAAGTGGCACCTGCAATTTTTTTGCTGACTTTCAGTGTTTTGAGAAAGTGATTATTCAAAGCAAAAATCTTTTCTTTTACTAAGGAGCTTGGATTAAGCAAAGCAGACAACATAAATACTAGAGGACTATTAGCATCACCAATGAAGAGTAATTAACTCGGTACTTTATTTTGCTCTTAGTAAGATGCACTAAAAGAGAGCAGAGAACTCACTACAAAGGAATTCTTATGGATTGATGGTCATTACTGATTTGAGGCAGGGGAAGAAAAGGAGCTCCATTACTTGGACACTGAATCCTTAAGTCTACATCATGTAGATATAATGATTTTGTTGCAAGGGAGAAGGGTCATGACAGGCTAAAACACAGAATTACAAGCAGTCTCAGGTTGTCAAGAGCTATAAGACCACAGCACAAGGGAATGCAAACAGATGACTTATCTCATTGCTTCCACAAATGGTTCATAGCCATCCATGTCTGAAGTCTTGAGTGCCAAGGATCAGACTGTCCACGTGTTTCTTGAATTGAGACACTGGATGAATCCTGGATATTCACGAGCTCCCTCTTTTCACCCTCCTGCATCATCAAACAGCAACCTTTGCCCATCTCCCTCCTCATGTCACCAAATGCCCCTCCAACCACTCTTCACTAGCTGCCACCAATAAAAAAGGCTTAGTGCATTGCATTTTTCTAAACTTTGATTGCATTCGTTATGTATCTGCAAGCATATTATTTCATTGCATATTTTTATTTTATAAAAATTTCATTGATGGAAGATGTAACTTTACCTGATACTGTACAACCATGCATGCCAATGAGTTCATTAAGAGTTAAATAATTAGGTAATTGATATTTTAAATGCCTTCCAGGATGCAGAAATCCTTAGTAGATGTTAAATGGATTTTTAAGTCTTTGACTAATTGGTTGCCATATCTGGGTAGGCTGAGACATTAATTTGCCATTTAAAATAATGGAATATAGGGTCTTGCAACCCAAAACTCTGCTGTCCAACACTCTTTTGGGAACAGTGTGAGATGTACATAACAAGAGACGCCTGTGTTGGAAAATGTTTTGTAAACTGTAGAGTGCTACATAGATGTAAACTATTATCATTTTCAAGTAAAATCAATAATAACAGAATTTCTCTTTTGCTGGGGAGTCCTCTTAGGAATCATCTAGTCCAACTTTCTCATTTGGTCGATAAAGCCATGGGCTGAGCCCCAGACATGTGACGCTCAGGATCAGTCCATGAGTTACGGATTGATTCAAGGGCAGTACCTGAAGTCTGACAAAGGGTTCTTCGCTTCTCTCCTACATCAATTTGATCTTTTAAAAACACTAACAATTTTTTTGGTGCTGGGAACAATTTTACTAGGCCCTTTTAAGGTTTTAAATTAGTGGGGCAATTATAATAAAAGGACTTTCTATTTGGTCCTGAACTTGGCATAACATAGGAGCCTCAATAAATATTTATTGGTGAAATTAGAAATTCTAAAGCTCGTCTTGGTCACTCCTCTCTCGTGAAGAAACCCAGCGACTTAGAATCACCTCCTGAAAGAAATCAAATCGAAAAGGCAAGTGAACCTCAGACAGAGATGAAAGAATGACCCCAGGCGTTGACATCACAGCTACATTTCACCAAAAGCTGTCTCTATGATGATGACACCTGTTCACATTCCCTGTAACTGAAACATATGGAGGAAATGTGAATGCAGCGATATGGACCTTAAATGCAAACAGTACAGTTACTGGAGTCACACATAGATTTTAAAAGCTAAACTTTTCTCAGCTGTGGTAGTCCACTGGCATACTTCAGAAACGGGAAAATGAGAATGAAAGCTGACATTCACTATGAGAACTGGGTCTGTGATAGTGCTGGTAGGTCTGTGTCTGCCACTTGGAAAAGAGAAGTGGATTTTGATAGCATTTTATGAAAAACTAATATAGTGGAGACAAGCAGGACAAACTGGAAGTAAGAGGTAATAGAGCTATGGATGGTGGTAGTGTGAAAAAGGAGGAAGAGCTCAATGTAACACACACAAGAAAAGCATCACAACATGGATGCAGGGAGGAGTCAAAGACAACTTCAAGACTAAACACACAGGGGGAGACAAGAGAAACTAACTAACACTGGACGGCTGGACAACTAATTTGGCAGCCCTGGCAGGGAAAAACCACCCAGGCAGGCAGGGTAAGACTTGGCTCTATAAGCCAGATGAGAATTTCAAGGAGGCAGCAAGTCAACAGGGACTCTTCTAATCTCTGGGAATGAGACCCATGAGCAGGAGGCAGTCACAGGCTGCCTTTATGAGAGTGGTTTCAGCTGAGAGATGGGGACAGAAACCAGAGTACACTGCAGTTAAAGAGGCAGGGAATAAGCTAACCAGAGATCTCGTCCAATGAGCTCAGTGGGGAAAAGGTGTGAGATGGGCTTACAGGGCCTGAGAAGACTGTTACCATGGCAACACTGTTTTCCTTTCTTTTGTGACATTTTCCAGATAGAAATCATGTACAGAATCTTTGGGATGACATTAATTTGTGTCCATGTCTACCCACCTGAACTTTAATGCTTTTCATACATTCTGGTGACTCCATTTCTTTGTCAGTTATGGTGGAGGGTTTAATCAAATAGCACAGCATAAGTTCCTATTGAAAAATGAAAAACAAAATCCATATACCAAGTTATAATAATGCAAGTTCAGGTGCATCAGCAGAGAATACAGGCAGTCTCCATTCTCTCTCACTGTGTGCTCTTGGAAATATCATAAAGGAGAAATCCAAAAAAGCACATCCTAGGAGCATTATAACTCATGTTTATGTTCTCGAATGAGAAGGACAAGAGAACACAAAACAGATACACTGATCATAAATGTTGTATTTAAAATTTTAAATATATGCTATAAATCCCACAAAATAGCATAAAGATACCAGAAATAGCAGACTATTTTGTACAGGATAAAATTATTTTCTGAAGTTATTAAGTTGCCTCAGCAACTTAATCTGTTCTTGAGACCAGCTGTCAACTGCTTCCTGCCAGCCTTTCTGCCCTACCTACCGTCATTCATCCAGCAGCAATGGGAAAAAAGTTGGAAGGGACCCATAATTTGTTTATAGTTATTAAATTATTGAGTAACAGAGAATATACCAAACTTTCATTCTTAATAGTACTGGTATTAGATGAATTTTCCCTCCATCCTTGGTGGCAGTAGGAGGTGGTAGAACGAACGCCAGGTAGTTAGGTGGGTCTGGGGTTCAATCCCAGCTCAGCATCTCATCTGCATGGTCTTGGGTTAGGTACTCAACTTCTCTGAAAACATGTTAACGTGTTTAGTAATAGCTATTTGTTCCCGTCCTCTCTCTTCAAGAGATCTGAAAACTTTGAAAAGAAACGTGTGAATGTGTTGACCCCGTTGTAAATGTGCCTGAGTGAATGCCTGAGCATGTGAAGGCTGTACTTACAAACTGTGACAGAAAATAGCAACCACGACAGTGACACCCCTGGGAAGGCAACACCCACTACACCAGATCCCCATGGGAAACTTCAGAGCCACATAACTGGAACTCAGTTAACTGTTAAACTGTAACATGCAGGGAGGACAACTTCTAGCCCAATTATGGGAGGGAAGCAAAAGATCCCAATTTCTCCAGAACATCACTGGCAGAAGAAATGCTACGAAATTTCTACAGATGACGTTTCAAATTCTGCTACATTAAAAAAAAAAAGTCATTAAATGATATTTGAATGCCAAAGCCAATGTTTTGTTACCTTAGAGACATTAACTGAAACTCTGCTTAAGGCTGCCAGCGACTTCCAACTGAAAGGTCTGCGAAGAGATCCTTCAAAGTGGTCATCAACTAATTCAATAATGACAGAATAACTGGAAAACACAGAAAAGGGCATTTTAAAAATAGGAAGCATGAAATAAACCTGTTTAAAAAGAATGTTGTCTGTCCTACCCAGAATGAAGATAGAGAAGAGGAAATTTATATCATCTGATGCTAAATTCTCTTAGACTACTAGTGAGAAAACATTAATGAAAAACTTTCACTTTAAAAAGTTGCAAACTTTCAGGCTTACTTACAAGGAAAGGAACAGAAATATTATTCCAGCAAGAAAGCTGTAAATTCACTTAACTGTTTAGGAACTAGTCCTCACTAATATTCATTAAGATGAACAATTACTATATAGATGAACTCAATGCTTAATACTAAAACACATGACAACCACTACAGTTTAACAATGTCAGTGCAGAAGGCACTGATATTTAGCATCTGTTCTTTCAGGCCAAGAGGATCATGACTTTAATTGTTGCTATGGCACTCAAAATCAAACTGGAGGTCCAAAATTTCCACTTATCTCTTTCAGCTACTAACTTATTTAAAAATTACTCCAAACCTTGCATGGTAAAATGGAGGGCCTTTCCGATACAGCACTGTAAAGAGAAAAAAAGGAAGTATAACCACTCAAAATCAAGAGTTTGCTTTATTTCTTTATTTTTCCCTTCTCCAAAGGGAATGCAAACATCCAATTATCTGTATGCGGATAAATGGCAATATGCCCTGTGGTCTATTTTTAAAACTCAAGCTGTTTTTCCTGAAGCAAAACGCAATTAGTAAAGCAAATCTGTTGCCAGCACCATAACACCCACTCCCCACACCCACCGCCCACCAAGCACAGGTGCGTCTTGCCTTGCTTCTTATCTTATACTGTCCGGGGCAAGGGTGTGAAATTCTATCAGGAGTGTGAAGTTCATATACTGTGGATCAACATTTTTATTAATCATTTAAACTGATGGGATTATTTGTGTGGTCACGATGGCTGGTACTTGTGGCAGGTGTTTAGGTGAAGCTGATTAAGATTTATGCCTTTTTTTAAAAATATTTTTAATTGTGAAATATAACATATATACAGAAAAGTGAAAAATTTCAAAGTTCAGTTTAACAAGCAGATATAGAGCAATATAATTCAACAGTTTCAGGTATTTCCCTCTGGCTGTTCTTATACACAGGAAACTAAAAGAAATATCTCTCTAAGATTCAGTAGTCACAATCATTTGTTAAATCCAAACTTCTGCATTATAACTCTTCCTTCTCTATCATTCTCTCAATCTTCAGGGATCTATCTGGGCAATGACCATTTTAACTTCTTTATGTCGAAAAGGGGTATGGCCATTATGGGATAGGGGAATGCAACTGGCTGATGTTCTGGGAGAGACTGGTACCTCTAAGTGCCAGTAACAGGGCTTATCTGGCATAGAAACAATCTGGAGGCTTTAAGTCTCTGAAAGATAAACTTAGTAAAACCTGTATAGAGTCTTAGATTGAGCCCTGGGTTTTCTTTAGGATTTTCAGGAATACTGTTGGTTGGGGCTTGGCATACTGTGTCATAACTATTTTTAAGAAATTCAAAATCATAGAGAAAAGAAATCGTAAGAGCCTAACATGTGAGTGTACATGACCATGAGAACCCGCCATCTGGGGATCAGCCTGCCCTGTTATAGAGCTGGAGAGCACTGGGGAGCCCAATGAAGAGGGGCTTAGTTCAGTCTGTGGAGGTCAAGCAGAGGTACTTGGGGAAGCAGCCTGGGGCCCTGGAATGCTGAAGTAGCATGTGGCAAACCTTTGGTGACCCACAACCTGTGGCAGAGAGTGGCTAGCTGCTCACTGAACCCCCCCTGCACACGTGGCCAGCCCCCAGCAGCCGGTGCGGAATGCATGCAGAAGTGTTACGTGCCACTTACAGGCTGGCTCGTGAAACCCTCCTTGATACAAAGCTGAGGTTCCTTCCCTTTCCAGGTAAAAGCTGGGATTCCTGAAACACCTGGCGGAGATCTGCCCAACCATCAGGGCACCCATCCTGGACTTCCCATGTATAAAAATCGCTAGCATTGCCTTATCTAACACACAACCACATTGTAAGCTCTTAGCCGTCCCCTATGCTTAGACCCAGGCAGAAAGGCCCAAAGGAAAGCTTTGTTTCTCTTGAGGAACTGATATAACTTTTTCTTTTTGGCCCTATCAATTCTGTAGCTAATCATGTTTCCTTTTTGGCTCAGGAAGCTCTCAGCCAAACTTGTAGCATGAGTTTAGTGACTGTACAGGACTCAAAGGACCGCGAAATAACGCTCTGCCCAGTTTTGTTTTTGCTGCCTACTTTCCATGTTCACAAGTCCTTTTTATAACTGTATTTCTGAATTAAATTGTATTTAAGGCATTTGGCAAACCGGTTCAAATTCAAATGTAAATAAATATCGAAGCATGCAATTCTCAATTTTTTGAGCTGCAGTAGAGTAGAAGGAAACAAAACACTGGAAAGAAATTGAACCCAGGGTCTTTGTTTCTTGTCTACTCTCTGTCACTTCGCATTGTATGACTTGAGGTACGATTATTATTATCTAAAAAATATTTTTATTGAGATATCTGCACGTACATACAGTCCTATCCAAAGTATACAATCAATGGCTCACAATATCATCACATAGCTGTGTATTCATCACCCTGATCATTTTTAGAACATTTGCATCACTCAAGAAAAAGAAATAAAAAAAGAAAAAGCCTATACATTCCATATCCCTTACCTCTCTCTCTCATTGGCCACTAGTATTTCAATCTACCCATTTTTTAACCCCTTATCTCCCCTTACTATTTATTTATTTTTGTCATTTTTTCGCTCATCTGTTTTAGGTACGTTATTAATTTCTCCAAGCCCCAGTTTCCAAAATAATAAAATGAAGATATGAGGGGAAATTACCATCTTTACTGGCCCTAAAACACCATTATCCATGATCAAATACACAGATTACACCCACAGAATTAGGTCTTTTCTGATGACTAGTTACAACGGTGGCAGGGCTCAGAAGTTGAAAGCATGCACACTGGCACTGGAGAGGTCTGAGTTCAAGTTTAAGCAGTGCCAAGACCACGTGACCACTCTGCACCTCTGTTTCCTCCTTACAATAAATGGTATAATAATGAATGTGGCAGTCTCACACAGTGTCTGGCACATGGTAAGTGCTCAAAAGAAGTTACCTACAATAATAGCAACTGTAACAATGGCTGTGTGTCCTGCGGGAAAAATGGAATCTTTTTTCCAAAAGGCCTCCCAAGCAGAAAGATGAAAGCTTTGGAAGTCTGAGAAATACTGGGCCTTTAAAAAAATTGCTGACAGCTGCACTTAAGGTGGCTACATGGTTGTGTGTCCTTGAGCAGAGGAAATGCAGCTGGAAGTGTCAACTGTTAGAGGAGCATAAAGTCTGCATCCTATTCTCAAATGTTTAGATGACAGAGAGATAGACAGAAAGAATGATACAATAAATGTCACAAAACGCCAAAAATTGGTAAATCTGGGTATATGAGTGAGGAGATATACTGGAGTTCTATGTATTGTTTTCATGTTATTTTTGCTACTTTCTGTAAGTTTGAAGTAATTTCAAAATAAAACCAAACAGATAAAGTTTGAAAGAACAGGGTGGGGAGGGATAAGGAAAACTCTTCCTTACAAATGAGTTCCAGATAAGAGATGCAGCAAAAATGACAGAACTAGGAAATGATGGTTAGAATGAAAATTTAAGTGACAATCATCACTGTTGGGGAACCAGATATTTATATATTTTGATGGTATTGCCATACTGATTTTGTTACTAAGAAAAGGAAAAATGTACTTTAATAAAGGACATCTGACAATGGTCTTAGCCAAATGATCAAATTTAGTATCACCAACTGCAGGACAGCCTGGCATCATGGTACAAGTATACACATCACCTGAGTGCCCCCAAAATGCTGAACTTGAATCTACTCATGAGGAAATAAACAGACATCTCTAGGAATCTGAGACATCCTATGAGATTCTTCAAAAAAGTCAATGTCATGAAAAACAGACAAACAGTGGGACCCTGTTTTAGATTAAGAGACAAGAGAGATATAAAATGCAATTTGATAAATGAAACATGACCGGAACCTGTTATCAAAACAAAACAAAACAAACAAAAAGAGCCACAAAAGACATTTTTGGGACAGCTAGGAAAATTTAAATATGGACGTGGCATATTTAGAAGCTATTGAACTAATGCTAATTTTCTTTGGAATTATGTAGCACTATAATTATGTCAGAGAATGCCCCTATTTTAGGAACTGCCTGCAGTCCTACTTATGGATTAAATGCTGCATGTGTGCAAATGTGGAAAGTCCTAAAAGGTTTTTTAAAGTCTGGCTAGAAAAATAAGTCAAGAAGTGGTTTAGGAAAAGACCAAACTAGGAGATGGAAAGAAGATCCATTTCATGTGCTATACTGATGGCCTGCCCCCAGGTTCAGAATAATCTCTGGGCTGGACATCACTACTGGCAATGAATGTTCCTTTCACCTCTGGAAATTCTGTGGCTCTTCTGATTCTCAGGGAGCTGAGAAAGTACACACCCAGACTTAGTCGATGGAAATCGGAGTGGGATGGGAAGGAGGCTTAGGAGTAACTAGACCTTTGTATAGAACCAAATCATATCAACCAAAATAACATGCGTAAAACAAAAAATATAAATCCCAAGTTGTTTTTTAGCTTTTTGCCAGTAATATCACTTAGGTATAACGGAAAGTGCATGAGTTTGGGACCCAGACAGTGCCAGTCTCTGTTTCTTACTAGATGTAGGCAACTTAACTAATCTTTCTAAACTTTAATTTCCTTAGCTATACAATGAGGCTGAAACTACCAGACAAGAGAAGACAAGAATTTAGGCAAGGTACCTGGCTCACCATAGGAGATGGGCAGCCACAAAAGCTCTGAGTGGGGAGTCTCAGGTAAGATGCCCCACCTTGGCGTCTAGTCTGACTTTCAGCAGTAACTGATCAGATCAACTGGCTTGGCAGTTGCGCTTCGTTTGAGAGTCATGCCACTTTTTCCAAGCACTGCCTCTGGGATGAAATTTGATTGACAATATTTAGTCAAGGGAAGAATTTTCTTGATAAGAGGTGAATTTCATAACAGCCGTTTATCATGAATCATTACCTCTGAAAGGAGAAATGATTGTTAGAGAGAGACTGTACTGGATTTAACCTGTCTTGGCAGTTCTAATGTAATTAGGTGCTAGCTTTCAAAATTAAAATAATATTTTAAAAAAAACAGCAAGTGCCAAGCAGTCATGCCCGATGGAGAATTAAAGTTTAAGAAGCTGTTCCTCATATCCAGGGTTAGTGGACCCCCCTGTAGGAAATGTGAAGATCTGTCAATGCTACCACCGGGCAGTCTCACTCAGTGCTTGAGTCAGAGACCTGGTCTTACATTAATTAATTTTACAAGACTGAAAAGGGATGATTCGCCCAAATGGGGGCAGAGGCTCTAGGCGGTTGTGAAATAGAGTTTGTTTATTTTCCTTCCCATCTACCCACCCATTCTTAATAAAACAGTTTGTTTTTAAATCAGAAAAGTTCTCTCTGTTCACCATTCACAAATATAGCCTGACCACTGAAAATAGAAGTTGCAGGGAAAAGATGTCTTTGTTGAATGTCTTTTAGGCATATATAACCTCGTTTATTTCTCGCATCTGCTTCAAAATGAACATGCTGACATCTATATCATACGATGAGCAAGCAGAAGCATGGAGAGCTCAAGCAACTGGCCTTGGGTCACAGTGGTAGTAAGAAGTAGAGCCAGTAACAACTCTCTTTCCATCACCCCATGCCACCTCTTAATGCATCATCGTAGCCCTGTCCACTGGAAAATTTTACTCAGATTCACCCATCTAACGAGAAAGCTGGAGAAGCGTTTACATGGAAAGGTTATTTTCACAGGAGCATGAAAAGAAAATAGGGCAGGAAGCCAATAAAGAAAAACGAAGCAAGCACATCACATATTTAAACAGGATTTAGGGCCAACACAATTACCTGGAAGCCTGGCAAACTAATCTCAAACTAATCCTGATCATTTGTGTGGTAACTATGGGTTAGATTATCTGTACCTAAAATACAGGCATAGAAGAAAGCAAAAGAAACCATTTACCCTGGAGGAATGGCAGTAGAAAACAAGAGAAACGATTTAACCTGGAGGAATGGTGGTACTTAACTTTTATTTTGTATTGCTGACCCCTTTGGGGTTTTAATGAAAGCTCTAGACTTTGGGACCAGAAAAAATGCACTAATGTACAATCATGACATTTTACTTAATATTTTAGGGGGCTCTGAGTCCCCTGAAAGACCATCCAATGATTCCAGGTTGATAACATTATTTTAGAGCATTTCAAGATTTTAAAGATTGAACTGGCTTCCTTCTGGTACTTAAAAGGGCTCGAAACACATGGAAGAGTTGTGTACCAAAGCTTAAAAGACTGCAAGGGCCACAGCTTCTTAGGAGGCCTTTTCAAATATCCTGAATCCTTTCCTGCAGCCTCACAAACAATTTTAAAAAGCACCTAGGAAGTGCCCTTACTTAACAGATGTAGAAATTGAGCTTGGGTGACTTTTCAAAGGAATATTCCTAGTGCTGGAAAGAAGCCCAAAGATTTATATTCGGTTCTATGCTGCCCGCTGGGTAGTTCTGGTTCTTTAAATGCCATATATAAAGAGATGACTCCCACAGTCATAGGCCAAGGCTCTCCTGTGCTTTAGAACTATCTCCTTTTCTCAACCTCTCCATTTGACTTGCTTAACGTACCCAAAGCATGAAGCCAAATATCTAGAGTTATCCCTGCTTCCTCTCAAATCCCACATCCAGTCTGGTCGGTCCATCTTCAAGATATAATCAGAGTGCATTCACACCTCACCACCCCACTGCTGCCACCCGATCTCAGCCACCATCATTGCCTGCCAGGACGACCTTCTCAACAACTTCCTAACTGGTCTCTCTGCTTCCTCCTACGTCTCTATCAGTCTATCAGCAAGAGAGCAGATGGGGTTCCTGTTAAATTATGCCACCTCAAGTTACGCTTCTGCTCAAAACCTTCCCAAGACTCCCCACCATAAGAATAAAACCCAAGTCTTTGCCAGGCCCTACATGGCCTGGTCTACCCGCCATCAGACCTCACTCTATTGCTGTCCCCTGGCGTCTCTAAGTTCTACCTACACTCGTCATTCCACTGTTCCTGAAACTTGCTGAGGGGGCCTCTGTGCTTGCTGTTCATCTGTCATATTCTGCCTCAGATTCTCACATGACTTGCTCACTACTTGCTGCCTTCACTTCTGAGCTAAAATGTCACCCTTAGAATCCTTTCCTGACCATTTTCACTAATGGCCGTCATTCTCTATCCCATCACCCTGCTTTATTTTCCTATGGCACTTACCTCTTCCTAAAATGACATTACATATTTATTTGTTTACTTGCCTGTCTTCCCCTATCCCCCACTCCAAGAATTTAGGCTCTACGAAGGCAACTTTTTATGTACCTTTTTCATCTCCGTATTACCTGGCCCAGGGAAGACCCCTGCCACAGTCTGCTGAATGAAGAGATCATCTGGCCCAGGCTTTGTGCTCTAAGCCAGGAAGATTCAGGAGGCAGAACCACGTAGACACTTCTAAGTGCCTGGGGTCTGGAATTCAAAGCCCAGCTCTCCAAGCTACTGGTTTGGAAACTATTATGAGCTAATGACCTATTCTCTCAAGACTAATCTCCCTAACAGAAAAACACAGATAATAAGAGCGCCCTTCAGACAGGACTGTTATAAGGATTAAGTGAGATAATACAGGTATGACATTTAGGACAATGCCTGGCACATAGAAAATGCTCAATAAATGACAACTGTGATTATTAATACAATTTTATCATGACTCTCACTGGTCAGATGAGGCAACTAAGGCCCAATAATGAAGTGCCCTAAATCACATGGCTACTTGGTGGGTAGGGATGGGGATCAGAACTCTTTCCTAAAATTACAGAGCAAAGGAGAGAGAAAAGAAAAGCCTGATTTGGGGCTACAGGCTTTCACACCTAGTTTTTTCCCCCTACATTGCCTTTTCTCTCTTTCTGGAGTCACCTCCCTCTTCCCTGCCATCACCCACTGTGATATGGGTTGCACTGTGTCTTGCAAAAAAATATGTTGAAGTTCTAACCCCCAATATCTCAGAACGTGACTTTGTTTGGAAATAGGGACATTGCAGGTCTTATCTAATTTCAGGTAAGACCATATTGGAGTAGGGTGGGCCCTAATCCAGTATGGCTGAAGTCCTTAAGAGAAGAGGGACATTTGGACACAGACCTGAGGAGACACAGGGGAGAGTGCTACATCACAAATGAGGCAGAGATTGAAGTGCTACAGCTGCAGGCTAAGGAACACCAACGAATGACAGTAAACATCAGAAACTGGAAAAGAGGCAAGGTTTCAGAGGAAGCATGGCCCTAACCAACACCCTGAGTTTAGACTTTGCGCCTCCAGAGCTGAGAAAATAAATTCCTGTTGTTTTAAGCCACTAAATTTGGAAGCTTTGTTACTGAAGTCCCTAGGAAATAAGACACACTTCCCCCTCCATCCAAATAGCCATCATTATATCTAAGCCAGGAGGAAGACATCTTGGAAAAGACCAGCAATGACAGATAAAACCAGTTCAATCTGCCTCTTTGCTAGAGGATCTAATGCAAATCCTGGCTGTCATGTCCACCAAACCAAAGAGTTACTTACATAAATCTGTTCCGTACTTGAGTCCCACTTTGGGCACCCAGCCCTTGCTTCGAAAGTAATGGTACGCCATGTATGTAGTCCTGAATGTGGGCTGAATGGAAGTGAAAGCTTTCCAGAGCTTCACTATTGTTAAAGGCTCCTAAAGTTGTATTAAAAAAAAAAAAAAAAAGAGGCACTTATTATATATTTATTCACCGATCATTCAGTGAATCACTGAACACTAACTGCAGAGTGGTAGCAGTGAACAAAACAAGCATGGTATCTGGGTGGAGGAGTTTACTAGAATATTTAATCCACATGTGGTCCAAGGCAGCAGCTACCAGTCACAGTGTGGCTTGTCCAAGTCGAGATGTGCTGGATGTGTTGAATACATGCTGAATTGCAGAGAGTTAGTACAAAAAGAAAAAAAAAAGAATGTAAAATATCTCAATAACTTTGGATACACCGGGTTGATAAACTATGTAACATTATTAAAATTTATTTCACCTGATTTTCTAAAAACTTTTAAAATGTGGCTACCAAAAAATTAAAAATTACACATTGGCTCACATTTGTGGCTCACGTTATATTTCCATTGGATGGCACTGCTCTAGAGGACCAGGAAAAGGCTTCCCCGAGAAAGCAACATTTGAGGACAGGAAGGGAGCCGCTAAGTGAGAGGAGGGTGGGGGAGGGGAGCAGAGAGGGGGTACTGGTGGACTGGGGAAGAACATTTTAGGGAAAGAGAAGGCTCAGTCTAAGATTTTAACACCATCAACAGGAGTTAGAGTTGTTTCTTTGTGTTTTCTTTCTTTCTCTCTCTCTCTCTCTTTTTACTTGATCCTAAGATGGAGACTCCAGATGACACTCCACACATGACTGGCATTCTTCAAATCCCCTGTAAGTGAACAATCAATTCCCCCTCTAACAAGAAGGCTGTTCTTGTTAGATTCAATATGTTCTTGTTAGATTCAATATGATTCACTCACTATTTTTTGGATGGTGGGGTTTCTATGTAACAGCTAGGTTTCCAGATGTTCTGACAAATTTCAGCTAACGCCCCGGAAGGAGGCAGGGTGGGGCTCAGAATAGCCACCCTGGGGGAAATCACCTGTCAGCTGACACCCGTTCTCAAACCCCTGGAATATTTGTGAAAAAGATTCATGTGATTAGAATTTGATGGATGATAAAAGTAGACTCCCAATTCAAGCACTAAGTTTACTTTTCAGAAACCTAAAACCTTCAGAAGGTTTCTAGACCATATAAGTCCTGAAACCCAGAGGTATTCTTCTCTCCAAGAACATAAACCATTTCCATCCCTCTATTCCATATGGTCGACACCCCTTTTCAACAAGAAAAAAGTAAAGTTAAAACGGGCATAACCTAAATATCCTGAAAGATTGGGAGAAGGATCAAAGGAGAAGGAGGAGTTTAAACAGAGAAGATAGTATCTAACAAATGAGTAGGAACACTGAATCATTATGTTGATATTTCTTTTTAGTCTCCAGTGTCTTGGGGCAGCTAAAAGAAAAAACCTGAGATTGTGGAACTGTAACCCATACCAAACATTGAAATCTGTTCTATAACTACCTGTTAAAATGTACTTTGACATTTATTTTGTATATGTTATATTTTACAATAAAAAATTTAAACTCAAGAACAGTATAAATACAATATACTTCCTTGGATCCCCTTACTGTTCTGCTTACCTTTCTCTTTTTAACTTTTATTTAAATTGTTTTTGACTGGATATATTCACAAGACTCAAAATTCCAAAAGTACAAAAAGTGAACAGTGAAAAAATCTCCATCCTGCCTGTGTGCCCAGCCCCCCAGTTCTTCCATGTGGAGGCAAACACTGGTATCAGTTTCTTGTACTACTTTCTTCTAAAGGCAGTGGCTATGGTACAAAAACATGGACTTTGGTGTTATCCTGATATAAAATACTAATTTTATCCATCCTGGCTGTGTGACCTTGCGTGAGTTACTTAAGTTCTCTGAGCCTCAGTTCCCCTATATGTAAAAATCTCACTAGGACTAGGGGTATTGCACATACTGCACCTATTACACAGACTTTACTATAATAGGTGCTAAATGTTTCTCAAGAAACATTGTTACTCTTATTTTTATTGTTAATTCCCAGTGCTGTTCTGATGTAGATTTCTCGATCATTATATCAGGTATTGCTGTTCTCCCAGTCTCAGGAATGAAATTCAGCCTAACGGCATCACAGCAGGCTTTTGTCAAGCAGTCCAATCTTGGACCCAAACCCAAAACTTTTACAGAAATAATTCAATTTGCTTTATTCTTTGGAAGTAGATACATTTGTATAAAAGCATTATGTTGATCTGTAGAAGATTAAATTTTAACATCAGAAAAATATTAATTGGATTGTGTTAAATAAAACAATTACCTCCTCATAATAAACACTCAGACATCCCAAAGCATAGACCAGGAAGAACGCCTAAAAACAGAGAAAGCGGAAAATGAGCATTAGAAGCAGCTGCACATTCTTGAGAAATTCTTTTATAGACTGACTTCTCTTCACCTCAAATACAAATCAATGTTCTTAAATCGTTTAAATGATTACATTTTTTTTAAGCATACATGGTTCATTCAAATTGCAAGGATTAAAAAAAAATCTAAGAAAATATGATAGTCACAAACAGTTTTAAATCAGTAAAAAACAAAACATTTGTACGGATTTTTCTCATAATGTTCTTTTCCCTAAAAAGTCACACAACTTAACTGAAGAATGGTGTAAACAGCTATAACAACAATAAACCTTTGCTCACTGGATTTTCTATGTAGATTAGCTGAGAATTAATTAAGATGAGAAAAATATATAAAGAGATCAGTGAAGAGTGGTGCAGATTCTGGTTGCATAACAAAATGTGATTTTCTCAGTCCATCCCTGCTGTAAAGTAATTTTCTGGTCGGTACACCCTGTTTTTCCACTGACTTCTTTGTACAGTATGTTTTACTTGTGTGGAAGAGGTAGGAGGATGACAAAGAAAGCTGGCCCGAGTTGAATCGAATCACACTGAGATGGCAACACTCAAATACCTGCATGCTGCCTGCTTCACTTGTATAGGTAGCTTGGATTTATGTACACACAGGGGCTGAATGGTAGCTATTAGTAAACCCAGGCCACTTTCTATTTTAAAGATTAGACTGATAACCAAACAACAAATATTCTGCTTTTGCCTCACTTCTGCTGTCACTAGGCACAGATGAGGAGGGGTCCTCTGTGTAGCAAGGCAACAGAAATACACCTGCCTCCCTTGCCTTACCTTCCTTGGCCTGCATCGTGTGCACACAACGGAACAAGGGATGGTAATGTTTAAGAGAGCTCAGGCTATGCAAGAGTAGGGGATTTCAAGTAGCTACAAGGAAGCATCCTGGCCATCCATCAGGTATCAGCCAAATCCTCCCCAGGGTTGTTGTTGGTCTAGCTAACTGATGACATTTCTCTTGACAGTAGTGATTCTCAAAGTGTGATCCAGAGTTCCTGGAGCCCCTAAATCCCTTTCAGGAAATCTCAAGATCAAAATTGCCTTCGTAGTAATATTCAGATGTGATGTGCTTGCCTTTTTCCTGCTCATGCTCTCCAGAGGCAACAATATGTGCGCTGTCACAACAGAAGGAATACAGAAGCAGATATGAGAGTTCAGCTAACTCCATAAAGCCAGGCCTTAAAGTAATTTGCAAAAATGAAAAATAATGCTACTCTTCTCACTTATTTTTTATTTTTTGCATGTATGTTTGGAAAAATGTAGTTTTTCAGCCCAATTCTGCAAGTAAAATCATTACCTGCCCCCCCACTCATAGGACATGCTTTTCTATCATCAGCAAATATATATTTCTCCCTAAGAACCAATGAAACCATTGCCTCAGTGTTATTCATCTACAACGTGACAACCTTTATGAATTGAAGCAAACCTCTTTTAGGGCACTTATTACTAAGATGGAGAGGATCTTAATTCAATTGAGTTGGTTTTATTTAGAATCAATTAATTCATAGATGAGAGGAGGTATATGGAGGTTGGTGGTTTTGTCCCCTGAGGTTTCATTTAGTGGTTTTGTCCCCCAAGGTTTCATTAGCAAAATTTTACTTTTATAGTTCTAATAAAGATAGAGGGAAGAGTTTAATGATGCTTTTAAATGTCATATCTATAAATTTAGTTAGGGATCACAAGTATTATAATGGAAAAACAGGTCTCAATAACAGATCTCCAGGAAGCAATGGAGCAAATTAGCTCACTGGCATGGCAATCTAATTATTACCAGAATGAATACCTACAGAGAGTAAATTATCATCATGGCTGGTTTATGAAGGGTATGGATTTAAATGTCAGACTGAAAGAAGAGATAATAAAGACGTAGGATGTGGAAGATGGCATCTGTTATTCAGGCTCTGGCAGGCCTGAATAATAGCCCCAACCAGCCAAGAAGAGGAAAAAAAGCACATTTGACATATGTAAGCCAGTCGCTGTATATGACCACAATTCTCTTCTTTAAGTAAAAGATATACTTTATGGTCATTATAAACAATTTGGAGAAAGAGCGTCTATGTGCTACTAGGGAGGGAATTAAGGTAGGAACAAAGCACCTATTATATGGGCCAGGAACTGTGCTAGGCCCAGTATATATATACATTACTGTTTGTATCATGGTAATTGTGATGTCTAATAGTAACCCGAGGGCTTTCCCTGCACTTAGAATAAAGACCAAATTGCTGGCCACTACCTACAAGCGTCCCACCACCCATTACTTAGTCATACAGAATACAGACTATCTATGTTTCTACCTATATACACAGTAACGAAAACGAAAATGAAGGATTGTTTCTCAAAAGCAGTTTTCTGTGAACATTAACCCTCACTTAGCATAATCATATCATCTTGCAAACTACCCACAAACCAAATTCCATTGTAGGTCATTTTAAAATCACAGGAGATTTGTTCATTTGAAAATCTCTGCCATTTTATTTCAAGGATGTAGACAGAGTCACAAAGGGAAATAAAAGCCATTCTTTGATTCCATCCAGGAAAGCCAGCTAATGTGACAGGGGGCTGGGAAATGATGAGGAATATACTAAGCACCTCCCAGGAAAAGCACTTTTCATATATCACCCTGTTAAATCTTCACTGTAATCCCTTGAGGGAAGCAACACCTGCATGTTACAGATAAGAAAACCAAGGGGGCACGTTAAGATTGTCTCTTGTGGACCCCACTGCATACTGCAAATACTTCTTCCCCATTTCATCTTTTGCCTGGAATTTTGCTAATGTAGAGAATTTCAGATCTTTGAGTAATCCAATCTATACATTATGGTCTGTTTTTGGTGTCACTTTTAGAAGATCTTACCAATCTCAAAAATATATAAATATCGACCCTTGCTTTCTTTTTCTATTTAAAAAATTTTCTTTAATTCATCTGAAATTTATTTTGGTACATGTTAGAGGTAGAGTTACAGTGTTATCTTTCTTCAAATGGCTGATCAGCTGTCCCAAAACACAAACCCATCGATGTAAAATGCCACTTTCTCACACACTGATGGTTTTGTTGTGGGACTCTTTCTGGCCCAGTAACCTTTTCCTTACACCAATGCTGCGTTATTTTATTTTTGTCACTTTGCAGTATATTTTATTAACCATTATGATAAGATAACCTTCTTTCTTTTTAAAAATTTTTTCTTGGCTCTGGTTTCAAATGAACTTTTGGAATCAATGAAGGAAAGTGGCAGGCCATGGTCCTTTTCTCTCCTTCCCATCATCTCACAAAATCTTTTTAGAGGAATATCTGATTTATCATACTTTATCTAAATTTCCTATGCATCCAGTATACACTTGAACAGAACATGAATATATTTATGGAGGAAAAATGAGGGTAATTTTTCAAACCTTATATAAGAGGCTGTGATATAAGTTTATATTTTTTCTAAATTGTCTCAAATTCTGTCTCATAGTTTAAATATACAGAAAGTTTTCAGAAGTTTAGTTCTATGGGAAGTCTCTGACATATGGAGTGGGTAGGTAGAGGAGAGATCAGTCAAGATCTACACAACAGTAAAAAGCAACTAAAAATGTTGGGGGAAAAACATGAAATTTTCTACTCACTGGATGCCACTATGTGGAATCTATATTATGGTAAGGAAAAAGAACCATGAAAGAGGGGAGGTTATGTACAAATGAAAAGAGCCTGGGAGCATAAGAGGAAGCCTAAGCAAGACCAGACCATGTCACTCACTGTCCAGTGAATGCTAGGCATCACTCATTACCTACTGTTGAGTACCCCACATCATCTTTTCCTGCATGGGAACTAGTTCTCTGGTTTTATTTTTTAAAGAAAGGAAATTCTCTTTTTACTCTAAAAGAGTTCTAAGTACAAAAAAGTAATACACAGAGGCACCAGTAGGGTACCCACAAAACTTGGGAGTTTGACTAACAGATCATCATGGATCAGGAAAATGTAGGCAATAGTCCTGCAAATAATATCAGCACAAAAAGAAAAACTGTATCAATCAGAAGGAGAGTGAGCTGACAGTAACTCAGACAGTGAGGAGTCCAACGAAGATGGCAATGTTTACTCTGCACTCTGCAGGGGAGAGGAAGTGGCCCAAGGGTTCAGATGACAGATTCAATGGCATGTACTCCTTCTCCACTCTAGATGCTATCAACTAATTGTTACATATAATTTCAATTTAATGGTGGCTTTTCAGGAAAACAAGAAATGTGATCACAATTTATGGGCTGAACTGTATCTACCAAAAAGACCTGCTCAAGTCTTAGCCATTGTCCTCTGAATGGGACCTTATTTGGAAATAGGGTCTCTGAAGATGTTCTTAGTTAGGGAGGCAAAAAGGGGTGAGGGTGGGCCCTTAATCCAATATGACTGGGATCCATATCAGAGGAAATCTGGACACAGAGAAGACAACCAAGCAAAATTCAGGCAGAAACTGAAGCCCAAGGATTACTGGCAAACCACCAGAAGCCAGGAGAGAGGCATGAAACAGATCCTTCCCTTGAGAGGGGGCCGGGCCCTGCCAACACCTTGATTTTGAACTCCTAGCCTTCAGGACTGTGATACAATAAATTCCTGTATTTTTTTTTAAGCCATCAAGCCAGTGATACTTTTGTTATGGCAACCCTAGCAAACTAAGACACCACCTTATATGAAAAATTAATTGAAAGTCAGACATTAAAATCTTAGAAATTTCAGAATCAAGAAATAGGCTATTCTCCTTTATGGAAAAGGATAAGCCTGCTGCTATTAAGCATTATGAATCCTTCAATTCACTCCTCTTGTGCTGATTCTATGTCCACCAAGCAGCCTCCCAATTAAAATGTTGCCTCTTATTTGAACTTTCTAAATGAAGAGAATGTGCTGGTCTGGAGAGGTGGGATGTGGTTTTCAATGTAAATTACTAAACTGATCTTCGGGCCTACTCGCTGGGCTCTCACATAGCTAGTGCAGATGCTATCCCTAGAGCCCAAATCAGTCTCTGAGCTGGGATAAAAATCAACCTTCTGAGGCCCTGAGGCTAAGTATTAGACTTGGGAATGCTGGCTGGGCTGCTACCTTGGAGAGAATCTTGTCTGGGAATGAGCTGGTCTGCAACACCTGCAGCAAATCTCCTCCCAGATACTTTTCCAACAGCAAAGTCAAAGAAAAGTATTCTGGAACTGGCAAAATAAGGGGCAATTTTCTAATAACAATTGTTAAGTCTCTTTAACCTTAAAAAGTTGACTGCTCTGACTTTAGGATATTATTGTACAATTATTTACCATTTACAGCAAAATCAACTTGCAAATTTATTTTTCTGAATAACTCCCCACCCCCAGCATCAATTTTTTTTTTTTACTTGCCGGATCTTGCTTATTAAAAAGCATTTTGATCGAGGGTGCTGGTGTGTGTGTGTCTATCGAGGGAATGTAGATGGGGAACAGAGACAGAACTCTTCAGAAATAACTGGGATAATTACAGTTTAGAGGGCTTCAATTGCTTTATCAAAATTTCAGAATCTTTGTTCTGAGTAAAAGTTCTGACTAGAGGCATGAAAATACCCCCACAAGGTTGTAAGTCTGCATTTGTGGTGGGTCACTGTGCTGGTTTGAATCTGTTATGTACCCTAGAAAGGACCATGTTCTTTAAGGTTTTCTTTTTTTGTGAAAAATAATGTACATACAAAAAAGCAATAAATTCAAAGTATAACAATTAGTTATAGAACAGATTTCAGGGTTTGGTATGTGTAACAATTCTACACTTTTAGTTTTTTTTTCTAGCTGCTCTAAGATACTGGAGACTAAAAGAAGTATCAATATAATGATTCAGTAGTCAGACTCATTTGTTAAACCCTACCTTCTCTGTATAACTTCATCCTCACCTTTGATCTTTCTCACACTCTTTAGGGGTATTTGGGCTGTGGCCAGTCTAACTTTTTCATGTTGGAAGGGGCTGTCGGTAACATGAGCTAGGGGGATGGAACTAGCTGATGAAGACTATGTTCTCTTCATCCATCCCTGAGGGGCAGACCTATTGTTGGGTGGGACATTCTGATCAGGTTGTTTCCATGGAGAAGTGATTCAGCCCATTGAAGGTGGGCCTCAGTCCCCTTGCTGGGGTCATTTATGAGAGGATAAAAGACAGAAACATGGGAGGGTTTAGATAGAAAATGTCCCAGGAAAAGCAAGAAGAACCCACAGGGGCTGAGAGAGTTGTTTCGAAACCAGAATCCAGGAGAGAAGGATCAGCAGACATTGCCACGTGCCTTTCCATGTGACAGAAGAAACCTGGATGCCAGTAGCCTTTCTTCAGAGAAGGTATCCTCCTCTTGATGCCTTAATTTGGATATTTTTATGGCCTTAGAACTGTAAATCTGTAACCTAATAAAACTCCTTTGAAAAAGCCAACCCATTTCTGGCATATTACGTCTAGCAGCTTTAGCAAACGAAAACAGTCACAGACCAAAAACTTCCTCCTTCTGTGCAGACTGGTCCTTATGGCAGCTGCAACATTATCACCTTCAATCCCTAAAAAACAAAGTGCCATGGAGGTGAGGAAACCCCATACTGACTCTCATGCCTGCTTGTGCTCCTGACCCACAGTCATGGGACAGTCAACTTTACACAAGGTGCCCAAGGCATGGGTGATTCATTCAAAGGAGCTGTGACAGAATGGAAAAGTAGAGCTTGGTCTAATTGCATACTCTCTGTGAACTTCTGCAACAGGTCCCTGGAATGTTCTCGGGAGTCAAGCAGCTTCCAAGAATGCAGAGCAGCCTCTTTTCCTTTTTTCTGTTATTCTCCCCTTTCTTTGGGGAGTGTCTTGAGGAGACAGGAGACAGCAGTAGCTTTTAAAATTTGCCAATAAAAAGCAGCAACTAGATATCTGGAAGAGCTGAGGTTGAAGGCCCAGTTCTGAGAACCCAACGCTGACCACCTACTGAAGCCTCCTGAGGCCCCACATTGTCCTCCATGTAAATTCCTCCACTGGCCTGCTACTGGCAGGACCTGGTCTGTCCCCTATTTTTGGAGATGCATCCACTATGCCCTGGCCCTCCCGTGCTGTCACATCCAGGACTCAGCTGCTTGAAAAGGTCCATGCTGTCCCCTTGGTCCATCTGGCAACCTCCTTTCCATACTTTAACATCCTCTCAGACATCACTCACTCTAAGTCTTTCCAGCTGAACTCATGGCCCTTCTGGTCTCTACCAGCTTCTGTGCAAACTCCATACCTGGAACATTCATTGACTTAACAAATACTTATTAAGCACCTATTAGATACGAGCCATTGGGCTAGGGTCCACCAATACAGGAGGAGCAAAATTGGCACAATCCTCTATCATGCTGCACTCATCACACTTCTAGGAATTTACCCAAAAGAACTGAAAGCAGGGACTCAGACAGCTATCTGCACATTGATGGTCACAGCAGCATTATTCACAATTGCCAAAAGATAGGAGCAACATTTCCACTTCTTAATGTTTCAAGATTTGGAAAATTTGTCAAACGCACAATAATTGCATTGATGTGCAATTATTTCTGGGCTATCTTTAGGACAGGAGTCATATTCTACTTATTTCTGTATTGCTAGTGCTTTACCCAGTGCCTGGGATGCAGTAAATACCCAATGAATATTCCTGGGATTGCAAAACAAAAAGTTCCAACTAGCTACTAAACAGCTTTCTACAAGTAACTTAATAATAATGATAATGACAAGAATAGCGGGCCCCGACATTTATCAAGCATTCACTATGTATTTAATATCTAAAGCATCCCTATGAACAAGGTGCTACATTCCCCCCATTTTACAGAGAAAAATTTGAGGCTCAGAGGAGTCACACAGCTAGAGAAAGGATTTCTACAGCACTGTCCAGTAGAGCTTCCTGAGATGATAGAAGTATTCCACATCTGCACTGTCAACTACAGTCGCTTCTAGCCACATGTGCTGGTGCTACTGAGGAATGGGAATTTAATTTAACTTAAATTTAAATATCCACACGTGGCTCAAGGCTATCACATGTGACAGTAGATAAAGCTGTCTCATTCATAAAATGAGGTAGGGAAATAAATAATTTCAAACGTCCTTTCCTGCTCTAAAAGTCTGTGCTTTATGCTGTTGACTACTCTCCAAGGAAGGATGTACAGGAGACCAAGGGAATAAGGAGACAATTACTCTTCTGTGCATCTATAAAGTTAACAATGTGGATCTGTCCAACAAGCCCTTTTTGAGACCTATCTACACAGCAAGAGCAGTGCTAGACCCTGCAGGAGCTAACAAAGAAAGGTCAGAAGGCTCCTGGAGAAGAGGCACACCCCAAGGACGTGAGACTGAACAGGTGCTAGCCTACAAGGCAGGAAGGGACATGTCTGTGTAGAGCATAAACATAGGAAAGAAAAAAGAAGAAATGAATATAGTGTGACCATAGTATAGAAGAACTCCAAAGCAGAAGGAAGATTTAGTAGTTTATAGAAAGCCACTTTTAACCAAATTTCAAGAACACAGCTATTGTCCCAAATAAAGAGAACAGGCATTCTAGGTAATTTTGCAGAACAAATTATCTAGAACACATTTACTTAAAAATTAGCTGTTGCTACATGATCTGAATTATGCGTCATAGCTTATTAAAGGTTGGCAAAATGCTATGAACATACTAAAAACCAGTAATTGTACACTTTAAATGGTGAACTATATGATATGTAAATTATATCTCAATAAAATTTGTAAAAAAAAAACAAAAAACAAAATAGCTAATGAAAACCAGTAAGGTAATATTCAGCAAATGTGAAAAAAAAGTGCTTACATGAACCCCTCAAATCCTTTTTGAAAGATATAGGGAAATTTTCCAAATCTTGAAACATTAAGAAGTGGAAAAAAAAAAAAGCACTAAAGAAAAAGCAAATTGGACTTCATCAAAATGAAAAACTTCTGTGCATCAAAACACATTATCAAGAAAGTGTAAAGACAGCCTACAGAATGGGAGAAAGTATTTGGAGACCATATACACGATAAGGATTTAGTATCCAGAATATATAAAGAACTCCTATAACTCAACAACAAAAAGACAAACCAATTAAAAAATGGGCAAGGGACTTGAATAGACATTTCCCCAAAGAAGATATACAAATGGACAATAAGCACATGAAAAGATGCTCAACATCATCGTCCAATAGTGAGAGAAATACATATTAAAACCACAATGATACCATTTCATATCCATTAGAATGGGTGCTATTAAAAAAAAACAGAAAGAAAATAACAAGTACTGGCAAGGATGTGGGGAAATAGGAACCCTGGATCATTGTTGGTGGGAAAGCAGGAATTTGGAAAACACTTTGGTGGTTCCTCAGAAGGTTGAGTACAGAATTACCATATGACCCTGCAACCACACTTCTAGGAATTTACCCAAAAGAACTGAAAGCAGGGACTCAGACAGCTATCTGCACATTGATGGTCACAGCAGCATTATTCACAATTGCCAAAAGATGGGAGCAACACAAGTGTCCCTCAAGGGAAGAATGGACAAAAAAAAATGTGGTATATTCACACAATGGAATGTTATTCAGCTGTAGAAAAGATACATGCTACAATATGAATGAATCTTGAAGATACCATGTTCAGTGAAATAAGCCAGACACTAAAGGACACAATTCTTAAGGTCAGAAATTTGAAGAAAGGTTACCAGGGACTGGCGTGAAGAATGGGGAGTTATCACTAATGGATACAGAGCTTCCGTTTGGGGTGATGGAACTTTTGGTGATGGGTGATGGTGAAAGTAGCACAGTACTGTGAATATGAATTACATATTTGAAAGTGGTTAAAATGATTAATTTTAGGTTATATATATGTTACCAGAATAAAATTGTACAACACAAAGAGTGAACCCTATTGTAAACTATGGATTACAGTTAATATGATTATAATTAAAAATATTTTTTTTAATGAGGTAAAAAAAATTTTTAAATACACATTTTAGGATTAATGAAATAAAGACTTGAGAAGTATGATTTAGGCAGGTTTATCTGGGAAGCCGCCTATGGTGACTTCTACACTGATGTCATGCAAAGAATGCATGAAGATGCAGGCTCATTCATATGGTATGCCCTGACCTTTGAAAAAAGGACCAGGAAGGCCCTGAGGGCGAGAGCTGAAAATGCTAATCTGATGCAAACATACCTCTTCCAGGCTGAGTTGCAAATACTCAAAGATCCTATATGGATTTCTTCTGCATATTAGTCTCTTCCTTTGCAACAACTGAAGAGAATGAGATAAAATCAAACATATTTGGAGCACATGGAAACATTATGCCATATAGATGAGACAGTATTTTAAACAGAACATTTTCTTTTTAAATTCCTAAGATTTATATATCGTTGGATGACTACTGTAAAAAAATATTAATTTTTAATATTTATGAGGAAAAGAGAGTATTGTTTTTCCTCCTATTAACTACTGTGAATTTTTCCCACAGTTGTAATCATTTTGCTGGCCCATCTTTTTGTGTTGCTTTTGTCTACTCAAAACTGTACTCCAGGCATGTGCCCATGTTCTTAATAAGCCTTCACAAGCCTCATTTAAGGCAACATAATACTTCTCCAAGTGGATGCCTCCCACACTACTTAACCCTTAGAATGTTTCTGATTTTTAGCTGTCATCAATGTGTATTTCCAGTGTGACTCTCGGTGAGTCCCTTAAGGAGGCGAGTCTTAACTGCTCTCTAATGCACCACCCTTGCAAATGAGACCCTCCCTCACAGGTAGACCCAAGATGATGCCTTATTATCAGGGCATTTCCTTTTATCCTAAACAAGGGAGAAAGCATTATTGAATCTGCTTTAATGAATATATATTTTTAAAGTGAGTCGTTCATACACTGGGTTTCAGTTGGAACGGTCCTTGTGACAGATGTGCCTCCGGGTTCCCTGGAGTATGTGAAGTGGGGTGATCCTACAGCTTCTCACATACCCTGTGGTTTATCGCAAACCAACATCTCAGTGAGGCCAGAAACACATGGCTTTGGAGGAAATGATTATTTTCTTCTACTTACTTTCTCGCCCAGTGCATCCTCTCTCATGCTCCCATTGCTAACTTCTTCCTCCACAAGCACGGACTCGTGGTCAAGTCCCCTCTCTCTGGCAGTGATGAGGCCTGCTTGGTGGCTACTGTCCTCTGATGGGGCATCCTCGCTGTGACCGCCCTGGACATGGGGTGTAGGGGTAGTGTCCCCTGCCATGTGCTCATCAAAGTCCTCTAGGGTCAGTGGCTCACGCTTAGAGCCCTCCCGCAGGCAGGGCGACTGCTTGCTTACATCCTCCATATCCTCTGACAGCACAGAAAGCCTATCTTCCATTTTGGCATCGACCTCAGAGGTCAGGACACCACACACATGGAGCTCGTCATTCCTTTTCAGACAAGGATGGTCGAGTGGTTTTGTGTAGTCCTCGAGGATTCTATGCACGGTGCTTTCATCCTGTCCCTGTCTGCGCATGAGCCTTGCAGCCCATTCTACATTGCGCTGGTATCTGCAGAATGGAGATGCTGTTAGTGACAACACAAGAATTTCAAAATTTCAAAGACGAAGGGCAACAACAAAAAGACGTTAAAAGCACTATTCATAGCATCAAGTCTATGCCAATTTGTTATAGGTGAATAAGTTCAACACAAATCGATGACATTAAAAACAGGAATCTTGCAGAAGATGTAGGATTGATGGAGTTGACATTAGTGATCGAATTGCATGCAAAGTAATTAAAGAATGAGAACCTGGCAGAGCTAGACTAGTTAAGGATTGAAGAAAAAATCAACAAGAGTGATGCTAATATTTGGCTCTTCAAAAGTGTTGAGAAGGAGAGAGAAGGTTTGGCTGGAGATTTAATTTATACATGATATCAGTTTATTGGTGAATATTTCATATTATAATTTCTGCTTCCTATAATTTCTGCAACCCCATATGAATACTCGGATAACAAAGACCTCTGGAACTATGTTTGATAAATAATGCATAAGAGGATCAATAAAAAATTGTTGAAATGTTACATTTTAGGGCTTAAAGGGGGAATAAACTTTAGCTAGATGCTCCTCTCTCTTTTCCAGAGCCTCCCATACAATCAAGCTGGCTTGACAGCAACTTGTCTTTACATCTAGCTTGATTTGAGTGCATTTCTGATAGAGGGCTTTTGCTATGTTTCTGAATCTTAGGTTTCTATTGCAGCAACCTGCCTATCCTGGGATGGAGGCTCTACCCAGTTCTTACCAGGTCTTCTCAGCGAGCAGAATTCTAAAGCTGATCCCCAGTGTAGGGTCTCAGGCCAGAGCAGTGCTTGAGCCCTCCCTGGTGCCACCTCCCACTTGCTTCTCCTCTGGTTGTAACCGGGCTCATAACCAAGAAGAAGCTGTTGAATTCTATCAGCAAGTGCCAGAAGTAAGAAGAAAAATCACTGTGGACTTGAATAGCTGTAAAATGCTTCAGGGAAGAGTTGAGACTTGGGCTGTACCTAGGGTCAGTGGAGATTCGGATGGATGAAGATTACACCAATAATACCTTACCAAGGGACCACTGCAGTATTGGGGGCAGAGGTGGGCAAGGCACCCTCTCTCAATGAACTGGTGGTTCAAAAGGGGAAACTAAATGTGTGAGGAGTGTCAGAGCAGACACTGTGGGAGCCAGAGAAGAATGGCAACTCAGCTGAGAGGCATGGGGGTGGGGGCTGAGAAGAGAACCCCCAGAAGAGGTGACATTTAAGCGGGGTCATAGAATGCCCCAGAATTAGCCAGGTAGTGTGTGTGAACTGGGGGAGTTAGGGAGAAATGTTTTAGGAAAAGGGAATAGTATCAATGAAACAGAGAGGAAAGGATTATCACTGTACTTGAGTGGCTGTGGAAGAGTGCAGCATGCGTTTCCTTCCCTGGGGCTCTGTGAAAGCCCCTTTCTTTGAATCTGGAGAGTGAGGGAAGAGGGCAGGCTAAAATGGCAGTTCTAAATCTAAGTCTAAGATCTTAGGACTTATAAACATATATTACAGGATAACTACTCATGTTTTGCAAGAGAATGCATTGGCAAAGGATTTAGTTAAGAATTATTCTAAAAAAATAAATTCACAATGCATTTCAGATATGATTTGATCCACATTAAATTGCAGGACACAGAGACAGCAACAAAAACAAACAAACCCCCCACAAACAACAACTGATGTGGGCTGCCCCATGGGAAAAGGCTACCTAAAAAAACAGATTTGATTTAAACCATAATTTTGTCCACAGGCAAAGTTCATCATGACTTACTTCTTTGACGTAATCATAGGTATGTTTGCCTTCACATCTGTAACAAAAAAGGAGTTCTATTAGTTAAGACAAATATTCCTTAAAGGAGGAAAAATACTAAAAATCTAGAAAAGACCAAAAGAATTTCAAGAGTCACAAAGTCATGCACCTAGTTTCACGGATACTGTCTAACCAGCAATGGCAGAAATATGCTTTCTATGCCACCATTCCTTGTACCCGCACGCCCGGCAGGTGCCGCTAAGCAATGCGCTGACATTACTCCTACTTGCTGAGCTTAGCTGTGATCACTGGACCCTTCTCAACTTAGCACTCCAGGTAAACAGACAGTGTGCACCACAAGAGGTATCCGCCGCTTCTGAAAGCTCATTCTCTCAATTTTCAGATGAGAATACTGAGGCCTTAAGTTACATGATCTATCTAAGGCAACAAATCTCTTTCCATTTTACCATGTTCGATAAAGCAACTTCGATGAATGCTTCCAATATGTATATATGTCAAAGTCCAGAAAAGTAAATTTTATGGCAGTGCTAGTTTTGGATGCGGACTAGAAGTTCTAGGCTCTAGTTCTAGCTCTGGGCATCTAAGGGGTAGTCTTTCCACACAAAATACTCATGTAATTGGTCATGGTCTGAGTTTTAGTCCTGGTCCTCCCTTGCTCTGCTTTTGATAGACATTTCTCCTTTCCCAAACTCAGCCTCCTCTCTGATGGATTAAAGATTTGGAATAAATGATACTCCAGCTTTAAAACCTTATGACCACCTCATAAATTTGTCAGTTTTCCCTCTGTCACAACCTCCTTCCTGTATGTGCCAAGCACTAGAGACGGAGAAGTAAAAAGGCAAAACTCCTTAAGGTACTTATTCATTACAGTTCATTTTAGTCTATGTGGGGAGAAAGATTAGAAACAACTGATTCTAACCCAAGATGATATATGACCCGGTACAGTATCATAAAGGGATCAGTTAACTTTACTTGGAACTGTTAGGGAATAAAAAAAGAACACAAAGAAGAGGGGAAATTGAGCTGGGCTTTGAAGAATGAATAGAAGTTCACCAGGTGGACAAAGGGAAAATGGGCAACCTGTGCAGAAGAAATCACGTACAAAAAAAGGCACAGGTACATTCACAGAAGAGCAAGTAGCCCCAGGTGGCTAGAGCACCAACAGGTACTAGAGAGTGGTTAGAAATGAGTGTGGAAGAGTAGTTGTAGCCAGACTTTGAAGCGCTTGCAAAAAGGGACTTGCAATTTACTTCTTTAAGGCAGCCCACAACCTTAGTTTCTGTTTCCTTGAGATAAATTCCTTTCCTTCAAGTCTTCGGTGATATTTAAAATGGGATTTTGATAAGGATCAGGAAAAGATTCTTCGTGGTTATTATACTATCTGAAAACTTAATTTTTTTTCCAAAATGTTCATTGTTAAACCTGGGTAATGGGTACAGGTAGGTCCTTACACGTTTTCCTCTTTCTATTTTCCTCTCTCTTTTAAAACATTTTACTATGGAAAAATTTAAACATATACAAAAGTAGAGAGAATGGTGTAATAAAATCTCACATCCCTATCACTGGACTTCAACAATTAATTCATAGTCATCTTGCTTCATCTATACTTCCACCCATTTCCCTGGCCCCCAGATTATTTTCAAACAGATTTCTGATGTCCTATCATTTTATGTCTAAATATTTTGGTGTGTATTTCTATAAGGACTTTTTTTATTAGAGAAGTTGTAAGTTTTATGAAAAATCATGCAGAAGCAGAGTTCCCATATACAATCCCCACCCTGATTAACACCTTGCATTAGTGTGGTAACTTTGTTTCAATTGAGAAAAGAATATTAATTATAATGGTACTATTAACTATAGTCCACAGTTTTTAATGGGGGGGGGGTGGATCACTTTGCGTTGTATAGTCCTAAGGCTTTATTTTTTTTAAACATAACCACAATACCATTATCACCCTTTTAAAAAGTTAATATTAATTCCTTAGCACCATTAAAGTCTAAACATCATCTCATGACCCCCCCCATTTTTTTTTTTAAAGTTCATTTAAATCAAGATCCTAATAAAGCCCATCCACTGCAATGGACCAGTGTTTTAAAGTTGATTCTACTCTACAGGTTCCTCCCTCATAATTTCTTCCTTGTAATTTCTTTGTTGAAGAAATGGATCAACCCCCCATCTGGCCTCAGATAATTACATCCCCATTATGCTCCTCAAAGTGTGGCCAGACAGCTCAAGAGACAAGGTGCCCATGCCAACCTTTCGGCACTCGTCTCACTCAGCATACTGCTTAGTTCAGCCGACTTTTTTTTGACAGTCAGACTTTGACAGACATGGAAGCTGTGTGTGGATTTCCGTTCTGGTGCAAAGTTCTCATCTCACAGCTTCAAGTGTTCCTCTGTCTCTGTATTTCCTGTGAATCGGTGGATCTAGGGGCTTTCTTCACTCAGCAATACATCCTGGGGATCACTCATTCCTATTTACAATTCTACAGTACTAAATCCCATCGATGCACTGTTGTTTATCCAACCAGCCCCTTCTGGTGGACATCCGGGTTGTTTCCAGTCTTTTAATATTACAGATGTCACTGCAACAAATAGCCTCGTCCATACTTTTCTCGTTTTTGGCAGATTATCTTTAAGATAAATTCCCAGATGTGGGATTGCTGGGCTAAAGGGAAATGCACATATAAATTTGCTAGACACTGCTAAATTCCTCTCTTTATGGGTTGTAGCAGTGCCTGAGAGTGTCTACCTCTTGGCGCCTGACCAGTAGAACTTACTGTCAAGCTCTGGAAGATTTATCAATCTGATATTTAATAAATGATATCTCAGTGCGGTTTTTTTTTAATTGAGGCAAAATTAACATAACAAAGTTCACCTCTTTTTTTTTAAATTAGAGAAGCTATAGGTTTATAGAAAAATCATGCATAAAATACAGAATCCACACATAACACCCTCCCATTAACACCTTGTATTAGTGTGGTACATTTGCTACAGTTCATGAAAGAACAGTTTTATAATTTTACTATTAACTGTAGTCTATAGTTTACATTGGGGTTCACCGTGTTGTACAGTCCTATGTTTTCTTTTTTAAAGTGTTTATTCTAGTAACATATATGTAACCTAAAATTTCCTCTTTAACCACATTCAAATATAAAATTCAGTGATGTTAATTATGTTCATTATGCTGTACTGTCATCACTATCATTCATTCCCCAAACTTTGCCATCAACCCAAACAGACACTCTGTACGATTCAAGTATTAACTCTCCATTCTCTATCCTCACCTAGGCCCCTGGTAACCTATATTCTAGATTCTGACTCTATGAATTTGCTTCTTCTAATTATTTCATACAGTGGGATCCTTTTGTGTCTGGCTTATTTCACTGAACATGATGTTTTCAAGGATCATTCATATTATTATAGTATGTATTATAGTATGTATGTATTATTATGGCTGAATTAATATTCCACTGTGTATATTCCACATTTCATTTATCCATTCATCTGGTGATAGATGCTTGGGTGGCTTTCATCTTTTGGTAATCGAATAATGTCATTAAGAATACTGGAGTACAAGTATCTGTTCAAGTCCTTACTTTGTATTCTTCTGTATGCTTAGATAGAACTCGGATTGCCAGGTCATATGTTGTGCTGGTTTGAATGGATGTATGGACCCTAGAAAAGTCATGTTTTAATCAAAATCACATTTCGTAAAGGCAGAATAATTCCTATTCAATATTGTATGTTTGAAAATATAATCAGATCATATCCCTGGAGATGTGATTTAATCAAGAGTGGTTGTTAAACTGGATTAGGTGACAACATGTCTCTGCCCATTTGGGTAGGTCTTGATAAGTTTCTGGAGTCCTATAAAAGAGGAAACATTTTAGAGAATGAAGGAGATTCAGAGAGAGCAGAGCAGAACATCGCCATGGGAAGCAGAGTCCACCAGCCAGCGACCTTTGGCAATGAAGAAGGAAAACGCCTCCCAGGTTGCTTCATGAAACAGGAAGCCAGGAGAGAAAGCTAGCAGATGATGCTGTGTTTGCCACGTGCCCTTCCAGATAAGAGAGGAACCCTGACTGTGTTCACCATGTGCCTTCTCGGATGAGAGAGAAACCCTGAACTTCATCGGCCTTCTTGAATCAAGGTATCTTTCCCTGGATGCCTTAGATTGGACATTTCTACAGACTTGTTTTAACTGGGACATTTTCTCGGCCTTAGAACTGTAAACTAGCACTAGCAACTCATTAAATTCCTCCTTTTAAAAGCCATTCCATTTCTGGTATATTGCTTTCCAGCAGCTAGCAAACTAGAACATTTGTTAATTCTAAACTTAACTTTCTGAGAACTGCCAAACTGCCTTCCTCAGTGGCTGCACCATTTTATATTCCCACCAGCAATGAATAAGTGTTCCTATTTCTCCACATTGTTTTCACCTCTCGTAATTTTCCTTTTTTTAATAGTAGCCATTCTAGTGTGTGGAAAATGGTGTCTCGTTGTGAATTTTTTTGTTTTGTTTTTTATTTTTTAAATTTATTTATGAAACATAACCACATACAAACATTCTTACCATATGATCATTCCATTCTCGTTATATAATCAGTAACTCAAAATATCATCACATAGTTGTATATTCATCACCATGATCATTTCTTAGAACATTTGTATCAATTCAGAAAAAGAAATAAAAAGAAAACAGAAAAAAATTCATACACACCATTCCCTTTACCCCTCCCTTTCACTAGCATTTCAATCTACTAAATTTATTTTAACATTTCTCCCCCTTATTATTTATTTATTTTTAATCCATATGTTTTACTCGTCTGTCGATACAATAGATAAAAGGAGCATAAGATACAAGGTTTTCATAATCACACAGTCACATTGCGAAAGCCATATCATTATACAATCATCTTCAAGAAACACGGCTACTGGAACACAGCTCTACATTTTCAGGCACTTCCCTCCAGCCTCTCCATTACACCTTAACTAAAAAGGTGATATCTATTTAATGCATAAGAATAACCTCCAGGATAACCTCTCCACTCTGTTTGGAATCTCTCAGCCATTGACACTTTGTCTCATTTCACTTTTCCCCCTTTTGGTCGAGGTTTTCTCAATCCCTTAATGCCGAGTCCTAGCTTATTCTAGGATTTCTGTCCTATGTTGCCAGGAAGGTCCACACCCCTGGGAGTCATGCACAACGTAGAGAAGGGGAGGGCACTGAGTTTGCTTGTCGTGTTGGCTGAGAGAGGGATAGGCCACATCTGAGCAAAAGAAGAGGTTCTCTTGGGGTGACTCTTAGGCCTAATTTTAAGTAAGCTTAGCCTACCCTTTGCGGGGTTAGGTTTCATATGAACAAACCCCAACATTAGGGGCTCAGCCTATTGTTTTGGTTGTCCCCACTGCTTGTGAGAATATCAAGAATTCTCCACTTGGGAAAGCTGAATTTACCCCCTTTCTCACCATTTTCCCAAGTAGACTTTGCATATACTTTTTTATTCACTGTTCAAATCACTCTGGGATTTATCAGGGCATCACTCTGGACAAACGTACAAAATCTCATGCCCTACTCAAGGTTCCATGTACTATGGTGTTCAATTAAGCTGTCCACATAAGTTATATTAGGAAATGCACTAGTCCAAATATAAATTTTGTACCAAATAAAATAAACAGTTTTTGCTTTAGTCTCACACATAAGTTAAAGTTTTAAAATATTAATTACCATCTATTTTCAACACCCTGCAATATCGACATTCTTTTGTTCTTCCTCATGCAAAAACATTTTTTAACTTTTACATTTAGTCACTATCATTATACACTCTAGGCATTCCTATATTATACCATCTCAGTCTTTATATATCTTTCCTTCTGATTTATATATATTTATATATATCTCTTTCCTTCTGATTTCATTTGTGCCCCCAGGCTTCTTCCCTCTATCATTCTCACATTCAGCTTCATTCAGTGTTCTAACATTATTGTTTTACAGTTAGGCAGTATTGTGCTATCCATTTCTGAATTTTTACAATCAGTCCTCTTGCACAATCTGTATCCCTTCAGCTCCAATTACCCAATATCTACCCTATTTCTATCTCCTGATGGTCTCTACTACCAACTGAAATTCTCCAAGTTCTTCTGCAGAGAAATTCTGCATTTCTCTAATGGCTAATGATGTTGAGCATCTTTTCACATGCTTTTTGGCCATCTGTATATCTTCTTCAGAGGCATGCCTATTCACCTCTGTTCCCTATTTTCAACTGGGTTGTCTTTTTATCATTGAGTTGGAGGACTTCTTCATAGAGGCTGGGTTATTTAACTCTTACTGGATATGTGGTTTCCAAACATTTTCTTCCAGCTTGGAAGCTGTCTATTTACTTCCACAATAAAGTTCATTGATAAAAAGTCTGTAATTTTGATGAAGCCCATTATCTATTCTTTCATTGTTGCTTGAGCTTTGAGTATAAAATCTAAGAAACTATTGCCTAACACAAGGTTCTGAAGATGCTTCCCTATATTTTCTTCTGGGAGCTATATAATTCTGGTTCTTAAATTTAGGTCTTTGGTTCATTTTTGTTTTTTTAATTAATTTTAAAAAAAGAAAAAAATTACAGGAAAGAAACACAAACATTCCCAATATGTGATCATTCTATTCTACATATATAATCAGTAATTCACGATATCATCACGTAGCTCCAGATTCATCATCATGATCATTTCTTAGAACATTTGCATCAATTTAGAAAAAGAAACAAAAAGACAACAGAAAAATAAAACGAAAACAGAAAGAAAAAAAACCATACACATCATACCCCTTACTCCTCCCTTTCATTGATCACTAGCATTTCAAACTAAATTTATTTTAACATTTGTTCCCCCTATTATTTATTTTTATTCCATATGTTCTACATATCTGTTAACAAGGTAGATAAAAGGAGCATAAGACACAAGGTTTTCACAATCACACAGTCACACTGTGAAAGCTATACCATTATACAATCATCATCAAGAAACATGGCTACTGGAACACAGCTCTACATTTTCAGGCAGTTCCCTCCAGCCTCTCCATTTTCTCTTGGCTAACAAGCAAGGTGATATCTACTTAATGCATAAGAATAACCTCCAGGATAACCTCTTGACTCTGTTTGGAATCTCTCAGCCATTGACACTTTGTCTCATTTCACTCTTTCCCCTTTTGGTCGAGAGGATTTTCTCAATCCCTTGATGCTGGGTCTCAGCTCATTCTAGGGTTTTTCTCAATCCCTTGATGCTGAGTCCAAGTTCATTCTCGGATTTCTGTCCCACGTTGCCAAGAAGGGCCACACCCTTGGGAGTCATGTCCCACGTAGACAGGGGGAGGGTGGTGAATTTGCTTGTTGTGTTGGCTGGAGAGAGAGGCCACATCTGAGCAACAAAAGAGGTTCCCTTGGGGGTGACTCTTAGGCCTAATTTTAAGTAGGCTTGACCTATCCTTTGTGGGGTTAAGTTTCATATGAACAAACCCCAAGACTGGGGAATCAGCCTATAGCTTTGGTTGTCCACACTGCTTGTGAGAATATCAAGAATTCAACTTGGGGAGGTTGAATTTTCCCCGGTTCTCAACATTCCCCAAAGGGGACTTTGCAAATACTTTTCCACTCACTGATCAAATCACTCTGGGATTCATTGGGGCATCACTCTGGACAAACCAACAAAATCTCATGTCTTACCCAAGGTTCCATGTACTTATGTTGTTCAACCAAGCTATCTACATAAGTTATATTAGGAAATGTACTAGTCAAAATATAAATTTTGTACCAAATAAACATTTTTGCTTTAGTCTCACACATAAGTTGAAACTTTAAAATATTACCATCTATTTTCAGTACCCTGCAGTAATGACATTCCTTTGTTCTTCCTCATGCAAAAACACTTTTTAAATTTGTACATTTAGTCACTGTCATTATACACTCTAGGCAATCCTAGATTATACCATCTCAATCTTTGTCATCTATCTTCCTTTCTGATTTCATTTGTGCCCCCAGCCCTCCTCCCTCTATCATTCTCACATTCAGCTTCATTCAGTGTTTTAACATAATTGTATTACAGTTAGGTAGTATTGTGCTATTTCTGAATTTTTACATTCAGTCCTGTTGTACAATCTGTATCCCTTCAGCTCCAATTACCCAATATCTTACCCTATTTTCTATCTCCTGATGGTCTCTGCTACCAATGAAATTCTCCAAGTTTATTCACTAATGACAGTTCATATTAGTGAGACCATACAGTATTTGTCTTTTTTTTTTTTTTTTAACATGGGCAGGCACCGGGAAGTGAACCTGGGTCCCCTGGCATGGCAGGCAAGCATTCTTGCCTGCTGAGCCACCGTGGTCCGCCCTGTCCTTTTGTTTTTGGCTAATCTCACTCAGCATAATGTCCTTAAGGTCCATCCATGTTGTTACATACTTCATAACTTGTATTCTGTCTTACAGCTGCATAATATTCCATTGTATGTATATACCACAGTTTATTTAGCCACCCGTCTGTTGATGGACATTTTGGCTGTTTCCATCTCTTGCTAATTGTAAATAATGCTGCTATAAACATTGGTGTGCAAATGTCCGTTTGTGTCCTTGCCCTCATGTCCTTTGAGTAGAGACAGTATATAGATGGGTCCCGTTCCTTAATCCATTCTGCCAGTCCATGTCCCCCAATTGGGAAGCTTAATCCATCAACATCAGTGTTCTTACTGCCCGGGCTTTTTGCCTTTTGGCTTTTATATGTCCTTCTAATTTTCCTCCTTTTTACCTTTACTCATGGTCTTCCTTTCTACACTCTCTCCACACCTCTCTTTTCTGCCTTCGTATCTGTCTCTAGTGCTCCCTTTAGTATTCCCTGCAGAGCTGGTCTCTTGGTCATGAATTCTCTCAGTGATTTTTTTGTCTGAAAATGTTTTAATTTCTCCCTCATTTTTTTTTTTTTTTTTTTTTTTTAAGAGAGAGGGAGGAAGGGAAGGAAAGACAGAGAGAAGGAAGGAAGGAAGGAAGAAAGGGAAACATCTTTAAACATTTTCTTGTTTTTTATTGTATTTTGTTTGCTTGTTTGTTTTTTACATGGGCTGGGGCCGGGAATCGAACCGAGGTCCTCCGGCATGGCAGGCAAGCACTTTGCCCGCTGAGCCACCGCGGCCCGCCCTCCCTCATTTTTGAAGGACAGTTTTGCTGGATATAGAATTCTTGGTTGGCAGTTTTTCTCTTTTAATAATTTAAATATATCATCCCACTGTCTTCTTGTCTCCATGGTTTCTGCTGAGAAATCTATGCATAGTCTTATTGGGCTTCCCTTGTATATGATGGATTGATTTTCTCTTGTTGCCTTCAAGATTCTCTCTTTCTCTTTGACTTCTGACATTTTGATTAGTAAATGTCTTGGAGTACATCTATTTGGATTTATTCTCTTTGGGGTACGCTGCACTTCTTGGATCTGAAATTTTAAGTCCTTCATAAGAGTTGGGAAATTTTCAGTGATAATTTCCTCCATTAGTTTTTCTCCTCCTTTTCCCTTCTCTTCTCCTTCTGGGACACCCACAACACGTATATTCGTGCACTTCATATTGTCCTTCAATTCCCTGAGTCCCTGCTCATATTTTTCCATTTTTTTCCCTATATTTTCTTTTCTTTGCTGGATTTCAGATGTTCCATCCTCCAGTTCAGAAATCCTATGTTCTGTCTCTCGAAATCTACCATTGTAGGTTTCCATTTTTTTTTCATCTCTTCTACCGTGCCTTTCATTCCCATAAGTTCTGTGATTTGTTTTTTCAGACTTTTGATTTCTTCTTTTTGTTCGTTCCTTGCCTTCTTTATATCTTCCCTCAATTCACTGATTTGGTTTTTGATGAGGTTTTCCATGTCTGTTTGTATATTCTGAATTAAATGTTTCAGCTCCTGTATCTCATTTGAATTGTTGGTTTGTTCCTTTGACTGGGCCATATCTTCAATTTTCCTAGTGTGATTTGTTATTTTTTGCTGGTGTCTAGGCATTTAATTACCTTAATCAGTTTATTCTGGAGATTGCTTTCACTTCTTTTACCTAGGGTTTTCTTGCTCGATGAATTTGTTGTCTCTCTGTGCTTTGACATTCAGTTCAGCTTATTCTGGACCTCTAGCTTAGGTTTCGTTTAACATAGCAGAATTTTTCAGTTCTTGTTTCCTTGCTTCTTGCCCTGCTTGTATGGTGCCTTTTCCCCCCCACCTTGAGGAGGGCCTACATAAGCATTATAGACCCCAGCTGGATTTTCCCAGATCAAACTGGCCTCCTATGAGGAGGAAAGATTCACCTGCATCAGTTTTCCCTGAGGGTGAGACCCAGCAGGTTGACAGACTTTCCTGTGAAGTCTCTGGGCTCTGTTTTTCTTATTCTGCCCAGTATGTGGTACTTGTCTGCCTGTGGGTCCCACCAGCATAACATGATGTGGTACCTTTAACTTTGGCTGGGGGCATGGTGGAGACAGAGGAGAGGTTGCAGGCTGGTTTTAATGGCTTCAAATTACCAAGCTCTGGTGTCTGAATTCCTTGAGAGAGGGATTTCACCTGAGTTGGGCTTCACCCCTCCCCTGGGGAAGGCACAGGTTCCAGACAAGCCCTCAAAACGAGTGTGTTTCTGCCTATGCCTGGGGCAGTTGCAGTCTGAGCAGCCCTGCCGCTGTATCCAAAGGCAGTAAGCCTTTGTAGAAACACAGCCACAAAAACCTGTTTCTTTCTTTTTCTTTCCTTTTTCCATCAGCCCTGCCCCCTTGGCGCTGGGGCAAAAATGAGCGACCTCCGCTTTGACCAGGTTCACCTGAGCTGGAGGCCTATTTTTAGTAGTCAGAATTTGTTAATTAATTCCACAATTGGCATTTGGTTTGGCTCAGCCCCTGCTGCTGGTAAAGTCTCTTTCCTTTTCCTCTGGGAAGCAGCTGTGGGGGAGGGGTGCCAGCCGCTACAGCTTGGGGAACTCACGGTTCTGGGGGGCTCGCAGCCAGTCCAGCTGGTCCAGACTGAGGTACACTGCATGTCTGGTCACTGACATGGTCCCAGGAGCTGTTCTATATTGTTTCTGGTTATTTACTAGTTGTTCTGGAGGACGAACTAAAACGTGCACATTGCTCAGCCGCCATCTTAGCCCGGAAGTCTCTTTGGTTCATTTTGAGTTGATTTTTGTACATGGTATGAGGTAAGGGTCTACTTTCATTCTTTTGTATAGGGACATCCAGTTTTCCCAGCACCATTTGTTAAGGAAACTACTTGTTACCAATTGAGTAGACTTGGTACCCTTGTCAAAATCAGTTGGCCACAGATGCAAGAGTTTATCTCAGAACTCTTAATTTGATTATATTAGTCTATATGTCTGTCATCGTGCCCATACCATGTTATTTTGAGTATGGTGGTTCTGTGATCTGTTTTAAGGTAGGGAAGTGTGAGCCCTCCAACTTAGTTCTTCTTTTTCAAGATGGCTTTGGCTATTTGGAGTCCCTTACCTTTCCATATAAATTTAATGACTGGCTTTTCCATTTCTGCAAAGAAAACAGAATTTTTACTGTGATTGTGTTGAATTTGTACATTGCTTTGGGTAGAATTGGTCTCTTAACAATATTTAATCTTCTAATTCATGAACACAGAATATCCTTCCATTATTTAGGTCTTCTTCTGATTTCTTTCAGCAATGTTTTGACTTTTCTGTGTACAAGTCTTTCACATCTTGGCTAATTTATTCCTAGATATTTGATTCTTTAAGTTGCTGGTGTAAATGGATTTTCTTGATTTTCTCTCCAGATTGTTCATTACTAACAAATAAAAACACTACTGATTTTTGGGGTATTAATCTTGTACCCCACCACTCAGCTAAATTTGTTTATTAGTTCTAGTAGATTTATGGTGGATTTTTTCAGGACTTTTTGTATATAGAATCATGTCATCTGCAAACAGGGAAAGTTTTACTTCTTCCTTTAAATATGGATGACTTTTATTTCTTTTTCTTGTCTAATTGCTCTGGCTAGAACTCCCAATATAATTTTGAATAACAGTAGTGACAGTGGGCATCCTGTCTTGTTCCTGATCCTAGAGGGAAAACTTTCAGTCTTTCACCATTGAGTTTGATGCTAAGTGGTTTTTTCATATATGCCTCATCATTTTGAGGAGGCTTCCATTTCATCTAGGTTATCTAATTTGTTGGCATATAGTTGTTAATACTATCCTCTTATAAGCCTTTTTGTTTCTGTGGGGTCATTAATAATTTCCCTACTTTCATTTCTGATTTTTAGTTATTTGTGTCCTCTCTCTTTTTCTGTCAGTCTAGGAAAAGGTTTTTTATTGATTTTTCAAAGAACCAACTTTTGGTTTTGTTGGGTGTCTATTATTTTTTAATTTTCCATCTCATTCATCTCTGCTCTAATCTTTGTTATTTTCTTCCTTCTGCTTTGGGTTCAGTTTGCTCTTCTTTTTCTAGAACTTCCAGTTGTGAGGTTAGGTCTCTGATTTGAACTCTCTTCTTTCTTAAGGTAAGCATTTAAAGCCCTAATTTCCCTCTCAGCGCTGCCTTCACTGTGTCCCTTAAGTTTTGGTATGTTATGTTCTTATTTTCATTTGCCTCAAGATATATCCTGATATTCCTTGTGATTTCTTCTTTTGCCCGTTATTGCTTAAGTGTACATTAATTTCCACATATTTGTTAATTGTCCAGTTATCCTTCTGATTTGATTTCTAGCTTCATTTCACTGTGTTCAGAGAAGATACATGGTTTGATTTCAATTGAGACTCATTTTTCAAGCTAAGATACGGTCTATTATGGAGAATGACTCATGTACATCTGAGAATGCGTATTCTGCTGCTGTTGTGTGAAGTGGTTCTAATATGTCTATTATGTAGGTTTAGAGTTCATTCAACTTTTCTATTTCCTTATTGATCTCCTGACTAGAGGATTATTTATTTATTTATATATTTATTTACTTACTTATTGGCTTAAAATGGGATTTCATTGACTCACAATTTTAAGGCTAGGAGAATTCCATATTAAGGTGACATCAAAGTAATTCTTCTTTCTGAAGACTGGGGTATAAATCCCACCTCTCTAAGCACTGGGGTGGTGGCCAGGATCTCCTTGAATGCTGAGGCACAGGCCTCAAAATCTATTAGCATCAGGATAACAGTACCCTCCTTGAACAATAGGGCACAAGGCCCTCCCCCTCCAAGTACCAGGGCAAATGGCCTATCCCTGCAAGCGCAGGGGTAGTGCCACACTATCCACGCACATGGATGGGCCTGCTCTCTTGGTCCAAGGAGATCTCTTCTGTCCAGACCTTGGCTTTCATGGTTCTGACCTTGTAGTCATTCTTCTTATCATTCCTTTTCTACTAGGAAATACAAATTTCACAAAAACCTTATAAGCTTTGCATGCAGTTCACATAGGTTCAAACCATCAAATAAGAGACCTTTCCACAGATCTTTCCTGCATTTCCAATCCTGACTTCCACTGAAATAGCTGTTCAATTAAATACTCACATGGAGCTATATTCTCTGGGGATTCACTTTGTGGAAACTCAGGGAGGTCCCGGATAGAGCCATTTCTAGTCCCAGTCCCAGAGTGCACTATTTGGATAGGCTTAGAGTTTTCCAAACAACCAATTTCTGGTTTCTTTGTGCTTAATAGTTCAGTTCTCAGTTTATCCCTTTCCTTTTGCATTTTACTGTAAGCTGGAAGGAGAACCACCCTGCACCTTCCACACTTAGACTGGAAATCTCCTCAGCTAAATATTCAAGTTAATCACTTTCAAGTTCTGCTTTCCATCCAAGATCAGAACTCATTTTCTCCAAGTTTTATGCCACTTTAAAATAAAGATCACCTTTCATCAAGTTTCTAATATCACATTCATCATTTCTTTTTCTCCAAGGCATAGCCATTCTGGTAAAAGGCCATAGGTACCTTTGTGGAAGGCTGAAAGGAAGATTAATGGTATAAATTTTGGGTAGTGGGGCATGGTCCTTCCCCAAGGGGACTGGGCCTTCCCTTCATTCAAGGGGCTCTAGGTCAATAAACTGTCTCAAGTCTGAGAAATGATTGAGGGGGCATGGTTTTCTGTTTTTTGTGATTCAAATTAGACTGCTGTTGACCTAGACCTCTTCTGCTTATAGAAATCAAGCAAGAATTTTGTAGATTGCCCATCTATTTCACTTCTAGGTACATCATGATATACATAGCTCTCTGCAGGTCAGAATAATATTACTGCTCTGACTCTGCTGTCTATTATGACAGACATGTCAAATTTATCTTTAGCAATTAAGTGCTGCCACTTGGCTTCTGCAGACCCTTGGTCCAATTATCCTCATTGTGTTTAAGGATCCAAGTTCAGTGACAGCAGTTTCCACAGTAGTATCTCTCTATCCATTATTAAAACTGGTGTATTAAAGTCTCCTGATAATAATACAGAACCATTTCTCCCTTCAAATCTGTCACTATTTACTTTATATAATTTGCGGTACATTCGGTACACATATATATTCATAATTATTATGTCTTGTTGATTTGACCCCTTTAGCAGTATATAGTAACCCTGTTTTGTCCCTTGTAACTGTTTTTGACTTAAGGTTTCTTTTATCTGATATTAGTATAGCTACCTCAATTCTCTCTTGGTTACTATTTGCATGGTACTTTGTTTTCCCATTCTTTCACTTTCAAGCTATTTCTGTCTTTGAATTTAAGGTGAGTCTTAATGATAGCATAGAATTGGGTCATGCTCTTTTTATCCATTCTGCCAATCTCTGCTTTTGACTGAAGAATTTAATCCATTTATATTTAAAGTAACTAATGGTAATGCAGGACTTTTTCCTGCCATTTTGCCATTTTGTGTTTTTAAGTGTTATACCTTTTTTGACTCTTAATTTTTCCATCTACTATCATATTTATTTGATTTTTTTAATGCAGCATTTTGAGGCCCTTTTCATTTCTTTCTGTATATATTTTTCATATATTTTCTTTGTGGTTACCATGGGGTTAAAACTCAACATCCTAAATCTGTAACAATAATGTCTGACTGGTTACCAACTTAACTTTTATAACATACACATAAACTTTTCCTATACCCCTCCATTTCCCACCTTTTTGTTGTACTTTGCTTCAAATTATATATTGGTACCTTGTATGTCCCAAACCATAAATTTATCATTTCTTATTATGAATTTGCACTTCAGAAACTTAAGAAGTAAAAAGTGGGGCTATATAGCAAAAATATAATACAATAGCACTGGCATTTATAATTATCCATATAGTTACCCTTACTGGAGGCCTTTATTTCTTTATGCTGCTTTGAACTAGTCTAGTGTCCTTTCTCTTCAGTGTGAAGAATTCCCTTTATCACTGCTTGCAGGGCAGGTCTGGTAGTGATGACCTCCTTCAGCTCTTGTTATCTAAGATGTCTTAATCTTACCCATTTTTTTTTCATTTTTAAAATGCATTTATGTATATATTTCATTGACACATCTTCACACACAACAGTCCATACATAGTGTATAATCAATAGCTCACAGTGTCATACATAGTTGTGTATTCATCACCATGAACATTTTTTAGAACATTTGCATCACTCCAGAAAAAGAAGACATAAAAAGAAAAAAACTCATACATCCAATACCCCTTATCCCTCCCTCTCACTGACCACTAGTATTTCCAACTACCCAATTTATTTTACCCTCTTATCCCCCCTATTATTTAATTTTTATCCTTTTTTTTTTTTAACTCATCTATCCATACCCTGGACAAAAGAGAATCAGACACAAGATTTTCACAATCACATAGTCACATTGTAAAAGTTCTATCTTTAAACAATCGTCTTCAAGAATCAAGGCTACTGGAACACAGCTCAACAGTTTCAGGTGCTTCCCTCCAGCCATGCCAATACACCACAAGCTAAAAAGGGATAGCTATATAATGTATTAGAATAACCTCCAGGATAACCTCCTGACTCTGTTGAAATCTCTCAGCCACTGAAAATTTGTCTCATTTCTCTCTCCTTCCTTTTGGTCAAGAAGGCTTTCTCATCCCAGGAGTTCTGTCCCACATCATCAGGGAGGTTTACACCTCTGGGAGTCATGTTCCATGTAGCGGGGAGGGCAATGAGTTCACCTGCTGAGGTGGCTTAGAGAGAGTCTCACCTATTTTTGAAAGTCTTGTCAGATATAAAATTTCTGGCTGGCAGTTGCTTTCTTTCAGCACTTAAGTACTTCAATCTACTGCCTTCCTGCCTCCATGGCTTCCAATGAAAAATCGGCACTTAATCTTATTGGGAGTGCCTTGTACATAAGTCACTGATTTTCTCTTGCAGTTTCTAGAACAATCTCCTTTGTCCTTGGCAGGGAGCAGTTTGATTAATATGTCTCGGCATGTTTATCTCTGAGTTCATACTGTTTGGAGTTTGTTGGGCTTCTTGGATGTGTATATCCATGTGTTTCATTAAATTTAGGGACTTTTCTGCTATGACTTCTTTGAATATTCCTTCTGTCTCTTTCTCTCTTCTTCTGAGACTCCCATAATATGTATAATGGTATACTTGATGGTGTCCCACATGTCACCTAGGCTGTGTTTGCTTTTTCTTATTCTTTATTCTTTCTGCTTCTCATCCCGAATCATTTCAATTGTCTTGTCTTTGAGATCACTGATTCTTCCTTCTGCTAACTCTAATCTGCTGTTGAAATCTTCAGGGAATTCATTTCAGCTACTGCAGTCTTCAACTTTAGTAATTCTGCTTGGTTCCCTTTTAAAATTTCTCTCTTTCAAGATTCTCATATTGTTTGTTCACAGTTTTCCTCATATTATTTAGTTCTTTTTCTGTTATCTCCTTGAATTTACTGAGGATCTTTTTTTAAAGCCTTTGTCTGGTATGCCCAAAGGTGGGTCCTCTTTGTTGATGGTTTCTGAATTTTTAACTTGTTCCTTTGGATGGACCACCATTTCCTGTTTCTTTGTTTTGTAACCTTGGGTCGTACACTGTACATTTTAATATTTTACAGTGTTAACTCTGGGATTTAATCCCTGAGCTGCCTGGTCCTCAAGACTAGTGATGTGACAGAGAGTTCCTTGAATGGCAGGAGCTAACAAAAACAAAAAGCCAAAGCAAAATACCTTTCACAGTCTTTGCATATTAGCTCTGCTGTGGCTTATAGACTCCTTCAGAGTTTAGCCCTGTTATCAAGAAGATTTGCCAGAGCTGACTGCAAAGTACAGGGTCCTCTGTCTTACCTGAGCCTGCATGGAGACTGCTTCTTGCCCTCGCCTTGTATTAGCTGGTGGCCTTAGGAATAATAAGCTCACATAAATTCAAATGTCCCCTGTATTAGTCAGGGTTTTCTAGAGAAATGGAACCAACAGGAGATGTCTATAAATATGAGATTTTATAAAAGTGTCTCACACAACTGTGGGGATGAATGAGTTCAAATTCCATAGGACAAGCTGTTAATTGACAACTCCACTGAAAATCACTGATGAACTCTCCAGGAGAGGCTGACTGGCTGAAGAAAAAAGTGCAAGTTCTCTCTTTTCCCTTAAAAGTCTTTAATGATTGGATTAAATCCAACCTACTGGATTATCTCATTGCAGAAGACACTCCCTTAGTTGACTGTAGCCACCGATGCAGTGAACTGACCGATGATTTAATAAACCAGCTTTCTGGTTTATTAACCAGCCATGAAATGTCCGTGCAGTAACGATTAGGCTAGTACTTTCTTGACCAGACAACTGGGCACTGTCACCTGGCCAAGTGACACATGAACCTAACCATCATACTACATCCCTTGTCAACTTGGTAGCTATACATGCCCCCTTAAACCACACTTAATCTATAAATAGAACACATCCCCTATACTCCCTCTGAAATAAAACTTTCACCCCCTATGAGATGACTTAATCCTTAGTTCTTCACTCCAGGATGCTTCTCTGCCTTCAGGACAAACTGTGGAAGGGTAAGCCTGAGACAAGTTTCTTAGTTCAGTCTTTCATGCTTCTACCTGATAGATTGGCACTGATACCCAGTATGTGCATAGGGGTTACTCTGCTCCATTTGCTTTTTCTTGATTCTGTACTTCCTCAGTTACTGCAACTATTTTTGGAGGTCTAAGAAAGATGGCTCTGCCAGTTTTTGCTAGTTGTTCAAATACTCTGCAAGGGACAGTTCCCTGGAATGTCTTATGCAGCCATCTTGGTCTACCAGATGACCCATTTTAACCAATTCAGTGGCTTTTAATACATTTATAATGTTTTGCTACCATAACAACTAACTCCAGAACATTTTCATCATCAGTGCAGTTTTAATTTGTATTTTTTCTGACAAAAAACATTTACATATTCTTTCTAATCATTTTAACCTGCTTGTATTGATTCTTAAATAATAACAAGAAAAACTCTTCAGCAAAATACGCTAAAAGATTGGTTAAAAAAAAAGGACCAGCAAATGAGAACTATACATCTTAGTATAGTCAATGCCATAGCTATTGTTGTAAATCTTATTTCTGGAAATAAAAGGCAAAATTCATTTCACATAGTACCACAGGGGAGCAGGCATTGTACTCTGCTAGGCAAGGCTCAAAGAGAAAAGCCTGAATAACACTTAGGATCATTCCAGAAATAAGGTAAAACACATTTTCACTAATTATAAGGACACTTTTGTTGTGATTAGATTTATTCTAGTTGCTATTTTGGGCATGATACTTCTCCTTTAGAATATTTTACTATATAACTTGAGGTGTTATACAGATCAAAAATGAAAGAAAATGGTAATTTGCAAAAGAACTAAATTATGCAGAAGGTTACCTTTCCACTTAGCAACCAGCTTAGGGTCTGAAATTGTGAAGTTCGGACGACTTCTTGATAGAATACCTTTTCCAAAATAACCCTTCCAAGAAGAGAGAACAAAAAGTTAGTTCATGTTTAATTGCGAATTTTTTTTTAGCAAAAGCAGAATAACTCAGAGTTAACAACAGGTTCACTCCACTTTTCATTGTTTTATATTTTTCCTCTGATTATCTAGTGATTACCAAGAAAGATCTTAGCATCTTCTTGAGAGCTTTAAGACTACTAATAAGTTTTCAATCCATCTCATTTACTTCATGAGTAATGTTGCAGTCTATGTCTGATAAGCTGAAGACAACAGGGCAGGCAGAGGCAAAATTTCTTCTTTACACATTGCTGAAAGACACAAGGCACCTAAAAGCAGGAGCTACGTCTCCTCAAGTATAAAAGAATTCTTGAATTCTTTTGTGCCTTAAAATTGAACTATTACCATTGCCAATTCCAAAAGCAACATATATAGTTTATATAAAATGTTTTGAAAAGGCATATTTAGACAGAAAGCAGACCAGGGATTGCCTCTGGCTAGAGGTGGGAGCAGGAAATAAGTGTAAATGGTCACAAGGGCTCTAACTGGGGTAATAGAAATGTTCTAAAACATCACTGTGGGTGACAGCTGTACAACTCTATAATAAATTTACTACCATCATTGAATTGTACAAATACAGTCGGTAAAGTTTATAGTGTGTAAATTTCACTTCAATAAAGCTGCTAAAAAATGCCCCCAACAATGAATGCATTATGCAGGTGGAGGGGTGTGTAGGGAGAGAAAGAGAAAGGAAGAAAGGAGAGGAGGAAGAAAAGATAAAGGGAAGAAGGAAGCCACCCCAAACCTACTGTTGCTGCTGGAAGCCTCTTACCTAAGAGGCCCCCAACCAGGAGAGAAAGCAGATAGGAGCGAAGTACATTCTGAAGGCTCATCTGACTTCTCTATAAGCTGAGCAATGTCCCCTTTCCACCTAGGATGACCTGCGCCCATCCCAGTTACAGGAGGGGAGACCCAGCCAGGAAGGGCACTACTGTAATGATGATCACTTACTACCGGTACTCCCCAACCCAATTCTTTATATCATGGGATGTTCTTCCACAAAGGTCAGGGAACTCTTGCCCTGAACCACTGATTTGAAATCAACTCATAAAAAAAGAAAGAAAAAAAGTCTGCAATCAATAAGCCTACTCTATAGTTTCCTCTGAGAGTGGGGGGCGGGGGGGGGATTGTCACATTTTAGTTATTATATTTCTGTAAATTGCTTGAATTTCCTCCTTATTCTTTTTTTTAAATGAACATCCATTGCTTTTATAATTAAAAGTGGGAAAAAAGGTCAATCCACTGACCCCATTTTATTGTTGATTTGTGGGATCGTGGGGACATCCCATCTGTTGTTTCATTATTCTTATAATGTACGGCTTTAGGCCCTAATTAAAATTATACTGTTCCTACAACTACCAAACCACAAGATAAAAAACATGCACTGTTTCTAGTCTGTTTGAAGGAGCAGATGGGATGGGGGTTGTCAGGAATTAAGCATACCAAGATGGTCTGCACTTACTTTCCCATACAGCTGCTCAATATCTTCTGCATTCTTCACAATGATATTGTTGTTAATCATTTCAGCACGGTATATCCTGAATCCTTTTTTAAGAACATGATCCTGACCAAGAGGGATGGGCAAAGGAGACTCATAATTCTCATACACTCTTCTTTTCCTCTTTGGTGCATGAAAAACCGCTTCTGCCATTTTTCAAGGACAACTGTTCTTTATAAAGGGTAGACAACAAAGAGAAAGAAACCGATTGATGACTGTATGGATCAACACTGTGGGTTTATACACAGGGTTCAGAAAACATTTGTGGTCTGTGGGGGAAAACAGAATATTTATAAAGCAGTATAAGAATTACTATACTGGACTTATAACAAACCTTATACACTGTATGTTAATGGGCAATCTGAGATTTGTTTCCAAGGGCATTTTGACTAGCCTTTCACCTAACTTGATGACTTTATACCTCTCAATCCAAGCCAACTACTGTATCTGGTACTCAAGCAAAGAAACAGCGATTTACCCGAGAACTGAAAATAAACAATACTGTTAGATTTTTTGAAGCAGTATGTTGGTCTCTAATGCAGCATCTTCTAGGGATTTCAGGTTACAACTTGGACTTTCATTAGATTTTCATTTTTATACCTGACTTGTATATATTACATCTGCAATGTCAAAAAAGAAAAAAGTTTAATAGCTAACTTCAAGAACTTCCAATCTCTCAAACTAGAGAAAATAAAAAGTTATATTTTAATCTGCCTGGTTTGTTTAGGGTTTTCCCTTTGGAATTGCTGTTATGCTCTAAACAAAGCAAGGTTGAGTTATAAAGCTTGATAGCAAGGGTTCTGTACTCCAACCCACGTGTATGATCAAAGGGTTACTGCCACAAAACACTCCCCTCATAATCTAGTGTCACTTCTGCCCATATGACAGTATGAGCATGAAGAATTTGGATCATAGTAGGCCTTCTATGCACGCACAACTACCACTGTTATTATGTAATCTTGAACAACCCACTTAAGCAGGGCTGGAAAATAGTTATGGCAGTTCCTCAAAATGTCAGAGCTACCACATGATTCAGCAATTCTATTCTTAGGTATATGCCCAAGGGATCTAAAAACATGTTTATACAAAAATTTATATGCAAATCTTCACAGCAGGATAGCCCAAATGTGGAAACAATCCAAATGTCCATTAACTGATGAATAGAAAATAAAATGGGGTAAATCCATATAATGGAAGATTATTTGGCCAAAAAAAGGAATGAAGTATTGATACATGCTACAACTTAGATGAATCTTGGAAACACACAGTATGATTTAATTTATATGAAATGTGCAGAATAGGCACTAGAGACTGAAACTAGATTAGCAGTAGATTGCTAGGGGATGAAGGAAGGAGGAAATGGGGAGTGACTGCTAATGGATACAGGGTTTCCTTTTAGGGTGATAAAAACATTAAAAGACTAGATTGTGGTGATGGTTGCACAACTCTGTGACTACTTTTTTTTTTAATGCTGTATGGTGGGGGTAACATTTCATTCTTTCTTCATGTGAGTATCCCCTTATTGTAGCACCCTTTCTTGATTTTGGGGTTTTTTTTTTTTGTTCTTTGTTTTGCTTATGCTTGTTGTTTTGGAAGTGCACAGGCCAGGACTCGAACCCGGGTCTCCCACATGGCAGGCGAGAATTCTACCACTAAACTACCTTTGCACCCCGTGACTACATTTTAAAACACTAAATTTTATACTCTAAGAGAGTAATTTGTATGGTATGTAAATTATTCTCATTAAAGCTAATATTGCGAAAAACCAAATAGGACAAACCAGATATTCTCTAGTCTCTAGTTCTGTGGAAGAATTAAGTCTTGTGCTGAGCTCGGAAAACAAAGCAAGGGAGAAAGGAGTCCATCTGCCATAGGCATTTACAGATAATTTATTTACTGCCTTGATAGAACACCATGAATTTAATAGATGTTATCTGAGTAAAATTAGAACAGTCATTGGTAGCACAATATGACAGGCACTGGCTAAGCCACGTGCTATACACGTGGGTACTGGTATACTCATTTCATAGACAAGGAAAGTGAGGCTCAGAATGGGTAAGTGATTCGTCTAAGGACCCATTATTAGGGAAGATACAAGAGGATGGTAAGGCAAGGAACAAGAAGTGGTATGGAGACCGGCCTAAAAGGTGAACTGTGCCCAGTGCATACACAGATGTACAGGAAAGACCTGGCCAATTGTCAAATGGTTTGGAATGCAAAGCCTAGTTTAGACTTGAAGCCACTGCAGGTTCTTAAGTGAGGAATAACAGATCAAAAAGAGCAGATTAAGAAAATTAACCTGGGAAGGGTATAAAAACAATGGTCACAACCTAGGCTGCCCTTAGAATCACGTGGGGGGAGTAAAAAAAAAAAAAAACTCCTAATGACCAGGCTTTACCTACAATTAATTACATCAGAATTTCTGGGTGGGACCCTGGTGATTTCAAGACATAGCTAAGGTTTCCAACCACTGGTGATCAGAGGGCCCATTTAAACTAAGTCACAGAATCCTAATGGCCCCCATTATACAGATGAAGAAAGAGACACAGAGGAAGTGAATGCTACCCACATCTAAGAGACTGTTAGTTTTCCTTTCCTAGAACCTGGGCTTGTCTGACTCCAGAGTGCCTGTCTAGCTAACTTCTTTGCTACTCTATCAAAAGCAGGGCCTGTTCCTCATTCTTCCCCTGAGCTGATAAACTAACACCTTTTGGGTCTTCAGTAAATGTTTATTTCAAAAACAAACAAAAAGGGGAGCGGTTGACTCCATTTAATTTTCCAACTCCCTTGGCTCTGGCGCCAAATAAGCCTGGTTAAAGCCACCAGCAAAGTTCTCCTTCTCCCAATTAAGAAATATGTTCGAGTCTCCAACCGTGTACTTCCTGAGCTCAGGGAATCCGAGAGTAACACACAGAAACAAACGATAACACTTTTAAGGTTACTGTGTGTCCTAAATGGGGTAACTGCGAAGGCGCCTTTTCCTGGACCTAGCACGCAGAAAGTGCTCGCCAGGTGGTAGCTACAACTACATAAACAATTGGGCACAAGCCAAAATGTGTTAAGAGCCAGACAAGTTCGTAACTCCCTGTCTTTACTTATCCCTTTGCTTATTTCCTTGAGTGTCTTCCAACTAGTGGCTGAGGGTCCCCACGCCCAATGTTTACAAAATGAACAAACAGAAGTAGGAAAGGCTACAGGTGCAAGGAAAGAGTGATCGATTCCCAAAATTAGGAGTCCTGGCTCCTCGCTCCAGTTGTTGTAACGATCCCCAGAAAGTCTCTGGCTCTAAAGTCTTCGGAGGAGGCAATGTGCACCCCGGCTGCAGAAACCTCACAGACTCCCAACGTCCAGCAACCCTGGACACTTCCCTCTCCTCACCCGCGATACCTTACCTCGTCCCTTACGACGCGCCGGCCGTTACCAAGGCAACGCGGGCCGAGAAGAGGACACGGCTGCCGTCAAGCACCACGGCCGTAAAGCCGACGAATACGCAGCCGCAGAGCCCGCGGGAGCGCTCTCCGGGTCTTTTCAGAGTGCGCCTGCGCACGGCCGGAAGGCGGGGCTTTCGCGTGCTTTGTTTCTGCCGGTAGTCCGAGGAAGAGGTTCCACCGCGTCTTACTTCGCCTCCCTTATCCGGTATTGTATGCACAAAACCCGTGGGCAGTTGCTCTTCTCGTTTAAAAAATCGCAACAGTTCTGAAAGATCCATTTCACAGATGAAATGCGAGTGACTTTGTCCAAGGTCACATAGCTAGGAAGTAGCGGAGCTCAGACTCGAACCCAGCTGTAAGGACCCTCGAGTCCTTGTTCCACGTCCCTGAGGAAATGGATCAGTTGACGTCTTCCTTGAAGCCGAGCTCAGCTTTCTGAATGCAAAATGGGGGTAATAGGAGCGGATTGAATCTCCCGTATGAGCAGAACAAAAGTGATGCAAGGTGTCAAAGATTCTCCTCAGCAGAGGAGTGATTATTTTAAAGGAGGCCGGGTGGAGAGTCCAATGTGTACCTTGTCGTAAATGAACCACTGAAGGTGATTGGGGAATGATTCTTTCCAGGCAGGCTCTCCAGAGCACAGGCTCGGCGAGGGGTTAGAGGCGGGGAAGGTGGGCAACAGGGAAGAACGATGATACTGGAGAGATACACGGGCAAGCTGTGACTGACTTGATATTCTGGACCTTTTCCGTATTTTCCTCGCCTTTTTCTGGAACATGCTTCTCCATTCTCTTTGTGGCAGTAATTGTGGTCATCCATTAGGTCTCAAGCGCAGATACTACCTTTTCTGGGAGACTTCCCCTGGCAGCTCCTTAGGCCTACTTGAGTGACTTTCTTCTGTGTTCCTGTAATAATCGGGGCAGTCCCTTACTCCTGTAAGCTCTTAGTAGAGGGAACGCGAGACGTGTGGCAAGTGGGTGCTTTGCACCTGCGCTATAAGTATTAGGCCAAGGAGTTCAGGCTAGAGATAATCAAAATCAGAATAGCTTCATGGGTGGAGCGTTGGGAAAAAAGGGAGAACTTTGGGAAAATTCATGTAAAAGCGTTATCGGGATGGACTGGGCAGGGAAGAGATAACCTGGAGGGAAGCCATCATAAAACATACCAATTTAGGAACCATTGCTTTTAGAATTAGAGGGTTTTAACAATGAAAGGGAATTCAGGGGTTGTCCAGTTCAACTTTCTTATTTAACTGAGAAGAAAACAGGTCCAGAGAGGCAGAGATTTGTACAAAGTAACAGAGCAAGTCTGAAGTGGGGCTGAGAGTAGAGCCCAGACCAGAGCTCTGCGCTGAAGTGTTTGGCATTTATTGATGGGATCTCAGAAGTGTTACCCTGTGAGGACCCTGGCGTCACAGAGTCCAGAGTGAAGACTACTAAATAAGGGACTTTTCCCTAAGAATTGCCCCCTTCCTCCCCCCACCCTAGCCTCAGTGTGCATTTTAAACCTTTTGTTATGATCATTTCCAAACATACCCCAAAGTAGAGAGAACAGTATAATGAATATCTGCTTCCACAATGTTCAACCTTTGGCATCTTGTTGCTATGAAACTCTGTAAATCCATACTTCTCCCTGCTAGAGTATTTTTAAGTGATCCCCAACATCATATAATTTCATCCATAGAATCTCAGAATGTATCTTTAATAGATGAGGACTTAAACTTTATTAGAACATAGCATATATCTCTTTGATATCATTAGCACACCTAAGAAAACTAGCAGTAAACCTTAACATTTATCTGAGATGTAACACAGAACCCCCATGTAACACTTTTTGGGGTATACTTACACCAAAAAAGTATTTGCTTATCTGAAATTCAAATTCAACTGGAGGTCCTATATTTTATCTGAAAATCTAATGACAATTAGATGTTTACTACGTGCCAGCTACTTCAGATGCGTTATTTTATGTTCTCATAACAGCCCTCTGGGAAAGATGTTATTTACTCCATGCCATAGTTGAGGGTCCCTCACTTGCCCAAGTTCTCATGGCTAGGAAGTTGTGGAGGCTGGACGAGGATCCAGAACTGTGATCATCAGACTTGTATTCATTTTAATCCATCGTGATGGACACATAGGGGGAATTGATCAAAACACAGCATTCAAAATCAAAAAGTAAAAATGAAATGGCACCCATGGTTTGCTAAATCCCAACCAACATCACTCTTGTTGACTCTTAAGATCACCTAGGGCTCATACTGAGACTCTTCAAGGGTTTCATGCACTAAGTTTGCTCTCCTGGAACCTATAATTCCCAGAGGGGTCTTAGGTCAGATAAATCCTGAAACCCAGAGGATCCAGCGTCTCCAAGATTATTGATTGATCACATCCCCCTATTTTTTAGTGTGGGCTTCCCTTCTCAAAATGAAAAAGTCAGAATGGGCATTGCCCAAAGACCCCCAGAGATTGGAAGAAGAATTAAAGGAAATGTAGGAGGTATAGCAGAGCATAGGATGTAACGAGTACAGCTGCTGAATCACTATATTAATATTCCTTCTAGCCTCCAGTGTTTTGGAGCAGCTAGAAGGAAAAATCTGAGATGGTGGAATAGTAGCCCATGGCAGACTCTGGGATCTGTTCTGTAACTACTTGTTAAAATATGCTTTGAAAATTATTGCTTTTTCTTTCTTTACTCTGTATATATGCTATATTTTACAAAAAAAATAATAATAAAAACAAAAAGAGTGGCACCCACAGCAAGTGTTGGTGGGAGGTCAGGGGAGGCCAACATGGACTGGGAGGCCTGGGAGGATTCTGGGAAGAAGTAGCCTTTGAGCTGAGCCTAGAAGAAGGGTTGGCATTGGGAGAGATGGAGAGAAGAAGGGCTGAGAGCGGTCTGACCACACAGGGTAGGCCACGTGAGAGGCAGGAATGAGCTTGGAGGTTCCATAGCCAGGGAGGAGCTAGGTCTGGCGCGGGAAGGAGGTCCGACCTGGGCGAAGCCAGCGATAAGGTTCTGATAGGTAAGGCGGGGCCCGATTGTGGAGGCGCTTGAATTCCAGGCTTGGCTCTTGGACTTTACCCTGTAGACAATGGGGAGCCACTGGCGTTTCAGAGCAGGGCAGGGCAGCGCCAGCTGTCGCCCCATTGTTTTCTGGAACGGAGGGTTAGACCCTGCAATGCTTAGCGAATCCTCTAGATGGGGATATTTCAGCAAATTTAAACCACCCGGTTTCTCCTGGATCCTGCACTTCCTGTGATTAAAAAACAACAAATTGCAGGGACCCTACTAAGCCTCCATGTGGGTATTCCCAGCATTCTTAACATGAAATGCAAGGACTGTGAAACAAAAATCAAATCAGGAGCAGAGTCCAGCTTCACTCTGCTGGTGTGACAAACCTCAGCTGATTTCACAGCTTTTAAAGAGAAAGGATCCAAAGGAGCAGGGGAAAAGGATCCAAAGGAGCAAGTTAAAAGGTTTTTAACAAGTGCACTGCACACATTATCTAGCATTTAGCCTCACAACAGCCATTCAAGGTAGGTATTACTATCCCATTTTATAGGGAAGGAACTGAAGCTAAGCTGTAGCGTGAAGAGTAGACCTTTCCATTCTAGGGTGGGAGAAGCTGGTGTAGGGGGCAGTGGTGAGGTGGTCTCTGCGCCCAGTGAACAGTGTGCAGCCTGGCTCTTCCCCTTCACAGCTGCTGAGAACCTTTGCCTGGCTTCTACAGGAGCCTGTCATGAATAAAGCATGGAGAGTAAAGTCATTCCTGATTAGCATATGTGGTTTGTGTAGTAAAAGCAATCTTTAAAATTGAAGGGCAAAATAATAAAAGGAGCTGCAGTCAATCCTTTCTGGTACAAAACTGGGTGTGAATACAGAGAAATACAAACCTTGGGATGTGGAAGTTGGGAACCATACAAGAAGTGATGTGACTCCTCTGATTCTTGAAATGAGCTTGACCTAGTGACAGTCTAGGCATACACAGGTTGATGAGTGATGGGTAAGCCCCAGGGGCATTATTTCAGTGGTCAGGGCCCCTGTCTAAGGGTCCTGGATCCCTTGTGCAAATGGTTGATTATTGTCTTTAGCTCTTATTTTGGTTGCCAGCATTATCCATAGCATCGATGAGAAGAGCTATCTGTCTACCTACCATTTGTACAATTCCAGGTGCTTTTTAGAGATCACCTCACTTAATTCTCACAGCGGTCCTATTAGGTTAGGGATTATCCATCCACTTGACAGGTAAGAAGGCAGATTTAGAGAGGTGGAGTCACTTGCCCAAGGTCACAAAGAAGGGACTGGATCACGGGTTCACCTAACCCTGCTATGCTACCTTCTAATTAACATGCACACGTTCTATTTCTAGGTAAATTTCCTAGAGAAATTCAGACAGATATGCTTAAGGAGACATGCACAAAGATTTTTATAAAAGCATGGTAGTTTTTAATTTTTTAAAAATTAGAAACCTCCTAAATGTCCATCTCTAGAAGTATGAGTACATAAAATGTGGTCTATAATATTTTCATATAGTGGAACATTATGCATCAATTAAAAGGAACACACCAGCTCTTTATGCATATTGACATGGATAGATTTCAAAAATACATTTGGTGAGAAAGGCATAAGGCAGAATAATATGGATGCTATAATATCGCTTATGTAAATGAACACACAAAATAATGTCAAATATTGCATGCACACATAGATTAAACACATATGCTTTTAAATGTTAGCCTATAAAAAATTAACAGGAGGGTTATGTGCTAGATTCATTGGCGTGAACTTTGTGGGACATGGGCAGTAGATAAAGGGGACTTTAGTTTTATCTCTAATGTTTTATTAAAAAAAACAAAACATTGAAAGCAAATGTGGGTGGTGGGAATACAGATGTTTGCTAAATTATTTGTTTTGTTTCTTTATCTATTTCAATTTTTGCACAAAAAAATGCTTGGGCCTGGGATTTGCTATAGCAACAAACATGAATGGGACCTGAATTTAAAAGCATTTCCAGGGTGAGGCAAATGAATAAAGACACAAAGAATAAAATACAGATGCAAAATACTTTTCCTACTTAGGATCAGCTGTTTGGAAATGGAGGTTGCCGGTACCCTAGGCAGGCATGCAAGGAACCCTGCATAAGGAGGTTAGAAGAAGTGGCAGATATGTTCTGGCCTTGCAATGTCAGGGCCTGGGATTTGCTATAGCAACAAACATGAATGGGACCTGAATTTAAAAGCATTTCCAGGGTGAGGATCCCATCCTGGCATCCCACATGGGATTCCACCAGAAATGTTCCTACCACACTGTGATGACTCAGTGTCAGGGAGAAGCAAGCTCCAGGTAAGACCTTGGGAGCCCCTTGGATGAGGAGAGAGGTGCCCAGCAGTGGGATTTGGGGGAGAAGTGGTTCCAGTGTGGGAGGGAAGAGGTTGGAAGTGGCCACACGCTCTGGACTCTATCCCTCCCTTTCCTTCGGTCACTCTCTCTGAACTTGAGGTCAGATAGTCTACTTTTTATTTTTATTTTTTAGATTACTTCTTAATGTGCGACCCTGAGGGGGTCATGCCAGCTTTTAAACACAAGGTGCTTCAACCTGAAAATAAGGACAATTCTCACCCATCTACCAGGGCTGCAGTGGCCAGCATATGAATCATGAATGCTAGTGTTTTTATAAACTATTAAGCACCGCAAAGAAATAAAAGATTATCTTATTTCCTCTTTTTTCCTAATGTCTCCTTTTTTTCTTCCCCTTTATATTCATCATATTATTCAAAATAATATATGATATATATTGAGTCTAGCCCTCTACTTGCAATTGGTCCATCTTTTCACTCATTTATTTCTTACAGTAACTCTATTAGGTAAATTTTTTTATCCTTATTTTAAAGATGAAGAAAGTGAGAATCAGAGAAGTTAAGTACTTTACCCAGGGTAACCCAGTGTTAAGTGGCAGAAGTAGAATTCAGCCCCAGGTTCACCTGGCTAAAGGGCCCATTTGCTTAGTCTACCTATGATGTGTTGCTACAATGTTTTATAGTCTCATATCTTATCCTAAAGAGGAGGTGCAGAGAACCTCTCCAGCCTCCAAACAACATAAAAATCTTTGTTCCGAGTTGCTTTTGTCTTGTGTTGGACCCGCTGTAGGTGCTCTGAAGTCAACAATGCAATTGCTTGGGTGAGTGAACTCTGGTCTGCAGACAGGGGAGAGGAAGCTAGACATGGCTAAAGCCTGGTTTTCCTGCTCACCCGGGTACATCTGCCTCGGATGTCAAAAGGCCTGAATTCCAGGCAAACCAGGAATAATGCCCCAGTCATCAAATTTGAAACCAAAATTCAGCAAAGACATGTATTTGCTTCCAGAAAGCAAATAGCTTTTTCTTTTCTTTCTCGTTTTTTTTTTCTCACCCAAACAAAACATCCTCTTATGAAATATGTCCAACTTGCAATATTTACTTTCCCTTTATTTAATAACAGGAAAGGGTTTGCTGGACTTTTGTTGATTTTTGCATTTCTTATTAAAATTCTTAAGGGGGTTTTGGGGGAACTTAATCAGCAAAAAGGAGGAGGAAAAAAATCTCATCTGCATTCCACAGGCCTTATTAATGGAGGAAACTTGCTGTTTGTTTAAGAGCATTTTCTGATGGGAGAAGGCAAATCATCACATATTTCAGAGCCTTCCTCTGCCTCTTTTTCTTTATTGTGCTTCCTTCTTGGCCATCTCCAGAGTGGCCCTGAATCCCTATTGTAAGCTTTTTTGCCCAAGACGATGAGGCTGAAATTTATGCCCCACTGCCAGGCTGGGAGGGAACACAGCATTCATTGAATACCCCAGCATCGTTCTCTGTATCCACAATCTCAGTTCATGTCAAACCAGCCTCCCTGGGGGGCTCTTCTGTGCAGACTTGGCAGAGGAGAAAACTGTGACCTACCATCTCCTTGAAGCTTCTGTTCCTTGGGATTAAGAAGAAAGAATTCCTAATATTCATGGAGTCCTCCCTCCAACTAAGTCCTCACAGCAACTCTCTAAGATAACTCGATTATCTCCAGTCTTCAAGGCTCAGAGAGGTAAAGTGACTTGCCAAAGATCACACAGTGGGAGGGTGACAGAGCCAGGATCAGAGCTGGGCCCTGCCTGACATTCACGTCCAAGTTTATTTCGCTTCACCTCACCATGTCACCGGGACCAGAGCAGCATAAAGTTTATTGTCAGGATCGACCACCCCCCAAAACTTCTGAAGTTTAAAAATCCTCTCTCACTGAGAGGTCTTGGTCCTCCTGCCTGTCTTGCTTCTAGAACTAGACCTCAAATCTTTCTTTTGTTTTCATGATTTTTTTAATTGAGATATAATCATCCAAAGTGTACAATCAGTGGTTCACAGTATCATCATAAAGCTGTGCATTCATCATTATAATCGATTTTTTTGAACAGTTTCATTACTCCTAAAACAATACAAATAAGAATAAAAATAAAAATGAAAGTGAGAAAAACACACAAAACATCTATTGTTTATTTATTTATTTTTGTCTTTTTTTTTTCTTACTCATCTCTCCATTCACTGGATAAAGGGAGTGCCCACCACAAGTGTTTTCACACTCATATGTTCACACTTTAAAAGCGCTATAGTTATTCAGTCATCTTCAAGAATCAAGACTGTTGGATTAGAGTTCAACAGTTTCAGGCATTTTCTTCCAGCTACTCCAATTAACCAAAAACTAAAAATGGGTATTTATATATTGCATAAGAATAACCTCCAGAAAGACCCCTCAACTCCACTTGAAATCTCTCAGTCACTGAAACTTTACCCTGCGTCATCTATCCTCCCCCTTCTAGGCAGGAAGGTCTTCTCACTCCCACAAAGCCAGGGCCAAGCCCATCCCCAGGAGTCATGTCCCACACTGCCAGGGAGACAGCTCTGAAAGTCACGTCCCACAAGTGGGGCGGGCAGTGAGTTCACCCGCAGAGTTGGCCTAGAGAGAGAGAGGCCACATCTGAGCAACAAAAGAGGTTTCCAGACACAATCACAAGTAGACGCAGCCATTTCCTCCACAGGAAGGGCAAGCCCCCAAATTGGGGGCCTGCCCCATAAAACTGGCAGTTTCCAAAGCCTGTGAGAATATTGGGGCTTCCCCAGGTGGGAAAGTTAAATATTAAATATTTATATTACCACCTTTTCCTCCAGTCCCTTTAGGGAACTTTGCAAATACTTTTTAATCTTCTGCCCAGCTTATTCTGGGATGCACCAGGGCATCATATCGACTGGTACAAACCAACAAGATCTCACTCCTTATTCATGGCTCCATGTAATTATGTGTTTGAATAAGCTGACCACACAAGTTAAATTAGACAGTATGCTACTGAAAACATAAATCTTGCACCAAGTAAACATCCCCTCCTTTGGTCTCACACAGAAGCAGAAACCCTGAAATATAGTCAATCTCATCCTTCACCCCTCAGTCTGACCCACCCCAGGCACACCCAGATTAGCTTCATTCATATCTCCAACCGAAGCTGATCACCTCTTCAGTGTTTTTAACAGTTGCTGTATGGAGTAATGCTGACCTTCACAGCTGCAGAACTCCAGGTGTGAGTCTCAGGTGTCACATACACACCAACACTTCCATGGAACAACCAAGTTATACCCAAAGAGCTCAACATCTCAGAATTTAAAAATAACAACCGATAACTCCGGAACAGATGTGACTACTGTTAAGAGTTTGCCATCTGGGAACCTTTACAAAAGGCCCCAACCTGATAACCTATGCTCTCTAATTCAGTTCTCAGAGTTTGTACATTATAGCTAGTCCATATTAGCGAGGCATTATAATATTTCTCTTAATTTCTGGCCTATTTCACTCAACCTGCTGTCCTGAAGTTTCACCCACCTAGCTGCATGCCCCATGCCCTCATCTCTTCCTCCAGCCACTCACCAGTCCATCGTATGTACTCGCCACAGTTCTCCCCTCCAGTCCCCAGGTGAGGTACCCTCAGCTCACCTCCATCCATTGCAATTCTGAATACTGCTGCCATAAACATTAGTGTGGAAATGTCCATCCATGTCTCCAGTCTCATGTCCTCCAATATATATTTTTATATTTCCAGTCTACCAGAAATATTTATACACATCATATTTATTATTCTTATAAGGATGGATATTTTTAATATAGTACCTTGGACAAAGTAAATGCTTAATAAATAGCATTCTGAGATGAGCAAGTCCCAATACTCTCCTCTTACAGATAAGGAAACTGACGTCTGCAGAGAATAAGGAATTTGTCCAATGCCCCAGAGGACCAGAACTAGAGTCCAGGTCTCCTAATTCTTTCCACCTGATGCTTTCCCTTCATCATATCTATAATGGCAAAATTCTTGTTCATTCAGCATCTACTACATAGCTGGCACTGTGCTGGAGGTCAGGGACTCCCAGAGACGCCAAACACAATATCTTACAGCCTAGCAGTAGAGGATGCCCTGGAAAGGTGAGATACTCATACGATGTGGTAGATGCTGTGAAAGAGGGGTTCCAAGGAGAGAGGGGCTCAGGAGAGACTTCTGGGAGGAGTGGATATTCGAGCTGGTTCTTAAAGGATGAGGAGGAATGAGCCAAGTTGGGGAGGGAAGGACCTGCCTGAGCAAAGGTACAGAGATGGGAAAATGCATTCAGGAGTCATTAAGCATCCTGATGGAAAAGGGAATGGAGCCTGGAAAGGAATGTTGGAGCCAAGTCATAGAGAACATTGAATGACACCCTTGGTAGTGTAGTTTCTATCCAAAAGGTGGTGGGGACCCAAGGATGGTTGAAGCAGGAGAGTGACTCAGTCAGACTGGTTTAGGGAGATCACTCTGGGGGCCTGGGGTACAGGAGGATAAAGTGGGTCTGAGGAAGTGACTGACGCATATTCCAGACAAGACATACCAAGGCCTCAGCCCAGGCAGTCTTCTTTCTCCTCCCTATCCTTGAATGAAATTTTTCCTGTCCTTCAAGGCTCTGCTTCCTCCTCCAGGAAGCCTCCTGGACCACTCACCTCCCTGGAGCCCCTCTCCCTGATTTCTTTCATTCTTATTCTTATTCTCTCCATTAGCACCTTTCTCTCCATTCTCAGAGGCCTCTGTAGCAGTGACTCTTAACCTTTTGGAGGTCACAGACCCCTGTGATAGTCCAAGGAAGGTACTGGACCCTCACCCCAGAAAAATCCACAATTACATCAATGCTCCAAATTCGGAATACAATCTCCCGAGTTTTGCAAACCCCGTGAAGCTGATTTCACTTGTGGAGGGCAACAATTTCCAGAAAATGAGGCAGGCAGACAACCCACCCCATGTGTCAACTACACTTTGCAAATCCCTGAGAAATGGGTAGGCAGTGGAAAGTCTTCGAAGGAATTAGGAATTGAGATTGCACTCTGGGAGTTCATGCATAAAATCAAGAAGGGATCCTAGACCAGAGAAAGCCTCAAATAAATGCAGTAATGTTTCTAAAGAAAGAACGTCCCCTGCTGAAGAAGGCATTTTAGACAGAGGAAAGAGAAAGGGGGCAGGCCAAGGATTTGGGTGGACCCCAGTGGCAGGTCTAACTTTCCCTGATGCCTGATGCTTTGAATCTTATAAATAACCCCTCCTTTTTCTCATTCTATGCTCACCAAGCAACGTTCTGATTAGAATTTGGCTTTCTGTGAAACGCGCCTACAGGGAGCTGAAGTCTTGGCTGCAGAACACGTGTATCCGGTCTCTTTGGCAGTTATGGTTCTTGTTGTAAATTAGTAAATTGGGAACAGACAATTCACAGAAGAAGCAATACAGATGACTAATAAGCATATGAAAAAAAATGTTCATCCTCACCAGTATTCAAAGAAATGTAAATTCAAACCAAAACTGAGATTGTTTTCTATCTATTAAGTGAGGAAGGCTGCTGTTTTTTGAGTTATGCACATTGATGGCAAAGGTGGGGTGAAAGCAGCACCCATCCCCCCATCACCCTCATGTGCTGTTGATGGAAGCATGATGCCTTCTGTTTGGGGGTGGGGGCAACTCTTGTTCTCTTGCATGTTCTTTAAATTCCTACAGAATAGATTGATGCCAATCTCATGTGCTTGGAAGGAATGGCTGGATGGCTCTGTTCATTAATTTGTCCAACATATGTTTACTGAGCACCAAGTATGTCCGAGGCAATACAAGACCCCAAGTGGGGTTGGGGGTCACATGGAAATCCTTATCCCAAATGCCAAACAGACTCAGAGGGGGACCCCCAGAAACTAGTTTCTGGGTAGACAGGAAAGAGGAGAATAGATGGAAGGGAAAATGGAAGCGTAGTTGAAAAAGATCTCTCTTCCCCGCTCCTGAGTTCCCTTTCGTTCCAGGGCGTCTCAGATCTCATCTTCTAGGGATTGAGCGCTCTTGGTGGAAGGCCACAAACCTGGGCTAGAGCTGAGGTCGCCAGCCTGGGTCACGCATGGAGAGAGTCAGATTTAACAGGGCCTACGTGTAGGGCTTTTTAATAAAAATACCCCAGGTGTTTCAAATGTGTAGCCTGGTCTGAGAACCACTGGAAAAATGGAGAAAAAGAAAATCAGCACCAGGGAATGGTTAAGGTCATGGCATTAGGGGCGTGCAGGCCACTTACTACCCGAGTCTCCCCAGACACAACATGCTACCTCTTGGCACCTCTTTGTTTTGTCTTCTCTGTAAAACAATGATCAAACACTGCCCCTTATTGTCACGGTGAGGATTGAATGAGGCATGGTGTGCAGAATACCCAATGACATGACTGCATGAGAGAACAGCTTTATGTTCAAACAGCCCTGATGAACAAGTTATTATTTTTTTCTGTGACTTGGGAGAAGACCCCAGGGATTTTACTTGAGCTGCTCCAGAAATTCTGGTTCCAGCTGACTGTGCAGTTAGAGAAACAATACATGATTCTATCCCAAGAACCCTAATGTGGGAAGGGATGGACCTGGAGCTGAGTTTTTAAGGTGCAGCTTTCTAGCCCCGCATCTGTTGAGACAGCAGTTGGGAGTACAGGCTTTGAGATCCCTCAGACCTAATTCTATTGAATTCCACCAGTTAGTGACTGTGTGACCTCGGGTGAGTGAGTTTACCTCTCAGAGCCTCAGTTTTCTTGTCTCTAAAATGGAAATAATACTAGTTCCTACATCAAACAGCGTTGGAGAAATGTTTTGGTTTGCTAAAGCTGATGAAATGCAATATATCAGAAATGGGTTGGCTTTTTTTTTGGGGGGGGGTGCATGGTTCAGAAAACGAACCCAGGTTGGCTTTTACAATGGGAATTTATCAACTTAAAAGTTTACAATTCTGAGGCAGTGACTATCCAAATCGGGGCATCAACAGGACAATACCTGGATTCTAAAGACAGGTTGCTGGCATCCTCAGGTCCTCTGCCACGTGGGAAGGCACATGGCGTGTCTCTCTCTGGTTTCATTGCTTCCACCTTCTGGCCTCATGACTTCGTCTCTGAGCTTCTGCTTGTTTCTCTCTTTTAGCTTCTGTGTCTCTTAGCTTCTGTGTGTCCTTCTCTCTAAGCTTCTCTGGCTTTTCTCTTTGAACTTCTTTGGCTTTTTCCTTGTGTCTTCTCTCTGTCCTTTATCCTCTTATAAAGGACTTCAATTAGAGGATTAAGAAGCACCTGGGGCATGCCTCAATTGAAATAACATAATCAAAAGTTCCCACCCCCAATAGACCTATACTCACAGGAATCGATTAGCTTTAAAAGCATGTCTTCCTGGGGTACATACACCTTCAAACCATCACAGGAGAATTCAGTGGGATGATGCTGCAAAGTTCTGAGCACAAGATCTGGAGGACGTTAAGGCCTCAATGAATGGCCACCATATGGGGCACTCCCCAGCCAGAAAAGGCCCTTCCCACCAGCACTGTCAGATTCCCTAGTGGCACTTACCCCCCACACACAGGGTTTGGAGGTGTAATTACTTATGTGTGTGTCTTATCGAGGGCCTGGATCTGATTCACCAATTTCTTTACGGCACTTGGTTCAGTGCGTTGCATTCAGCTGCTGCTCAGTGAACATTCATGGAACTGAACTGACCCTTCTCCTTTCACAGATAAGGAAATCAAGGCTCTCAGAGGGGAAATGCTGGATGTCACCGAGGTCCCATGCGGAGTGGCTACTAGAACTTTGGTCTCCTGGCTTCTGGGCCAGAGATCTTTCTCCATTCCAGGTGCAGTCTCTGGGGCCCGTCGTGCTGGGAAAGCATTCTGGAAGAGACTCACGGCTGGGTGGAGGGGGGCTATACCTTCAACGGCCTTTGTGGGCAGAGAGCTTTTATGGAGGCTTGTGGGGGGTGGCGAGAAGGGAAAGAAGACCGTGGACAGCCCAGGGGACTCCCGCTATTAGGTGGGTGAGGCTTTGCAGGTGGCTGGAGGGCCAGGATGAGCAAGGGTTGGGAGGAGGGCTCAGAGCAAGTGAAGTTCAAGATATTAGCGGTAAGGTGACTCATCTGTGCCAACAGGCTGGTGAGACATAGAGAAATTCTGGGTACAGAAAGATCTAGTGGGATAACACTTTTGAAAGTTCTTTGAAAACTGTAAATCAGCCTAAGAGCAGAGAGGCTCTGGCTTCAAACAGACCTGGATTCCAGTCCTGCTTCCGGAACTTACCCTTGCGGTGGGATGTTGCACAAGGCCTTAAACCTAGGTGCTTCCGTTTGCCCATCTGAGAAATGGAGCCATGGCAGCAACTTCTCAGGGGGTTGCTCTAAGGGTGAAGTGACACAATGGAAAGATTGTGGGTGGCACCGAGGCTTCCGTGCTACCTGCAATGACGAAGAGGAAGTCAGGGTGTCTCTTCCTATCCCATTCCAACCCCCCTTTCCAGGGGCACCCCTGAGAAAGCCTTTCCCCTGTTCTCCTGGATGGAAACACCCTCTCCCTTCTCCACGCTCTCACGACATTTTATCTGGGCCTTCTCTACATTCTTATCACTCCAGGTCTGGCTTTACTGGTTTTGTAAGGAGCGTGCCTTATCGTTCCAGTGGCCTGAAGCTCTGCACGGCAGGGCTGGGTCTTTTTCCATCTCTGCACCCTTCATGCCCAACCCGGTTGCTGATCCTTCCTGAAGAGCCCGCAGTGCTGAGCATTTGCTGAATGATCAGAAACCATAATCCACGGCTGGGTCGCAGTTTTCTTGGTCTTGGCGCCAGAAAAGAGCATGTCGTTTGCACTAATGAAGTACGGGGGGGATAGAAATTTGTAAATACTTAAAAAAAAAAAAAGAGCTTATAGAGTTTTTTCAGTTGATAGGATTTCATTCATATATATATATTTTGAATATGGTTTCCTTATTTGTTTTGTTTTTAGGCTGTGATATGGATTTAAAAAAAAAAAAAATAGAGCAGCCCAGGAATGAGAACTTCACATTTAACCCACAGGGATGATAAGTCCACCTGGAATGTTTGTTAAAGAGCTAGGCAGGGAAAGTTGGCCCAACCGTAGAAAGCCCTATCGCCAGCCATCAGCAAAGGCCCAGCGAGATAAAAAGGAAAAAAAAAAAACAAAAAAACAGCAACAAGAAAACAGCATCCACTCTCAAAAACTGGAGAATCTCATTTCGCAATAAAAAATGTTTTTACAAAAATGAAGAGTCCGGGAGCATGCCACTTTAGGTGAACTGGTGTGACATAACCTCCTAAGCTGCAGGTCACCCGTCCACAGAAAGGGGAGAGCAGGGCTGCTGTCGCAAGAATGCAGAGATTGAGCGATAGCACGGGTGAAGGTCCGAGCACGCAGACTGGCAGGGAAGAGGCACGCAATCGTGACAGCAGCTATTGGCCATTAAGCACGCCGCGAGAACATGCACTTCGGTTTTGGACTTGTTACACGACGTTCAAATTGAGTAACACCTAATAAAATGGCCCGGTGCTATCTCCAAGAGCAAACCCAAACCCGAGATCTCTTAAATGGCTAAACCCTTTGGAAATCAAGGCACTGCTTCTGAATTCCAATTATAATACGGGCGGCAGAGAGGAGTCGGAGAAGAATTAGACAGGGCTGCAGTCTCACAGAGTGAAATGTCTGGCTGCCTTGAAATTTCTTAAATAAGAAAGTTTAGGGAACTATTTGAACCGAGGTTTTGCCTGCTGCTGAGGACCTAGAAAAATAAACAGCGGAGAATTAAACCTCTCATTTTCTAAATAGTTTTTGAGCGGCAAAGACTTATTACCATCCTCCCTTCCTCCCTCCCCCCCAACCCCCCTCCCTTCCAATCAGTGTAAATTGCTCTTCAGAAGACCCCTCTCTGCCTGGTAATTCTTCACATCTAATTTTTCCTCTTCTCAGCATAAACTGAGGCCTTTATGGGACTCTTTCCCTTGACAGAGGCCCCACGTTGCTTGGCTCTGTTGTGCGGGTTCACCAGTTAAACACATTACCCACTCCATGTTCTTAGCTGGATGCAGCGGGGTGGAAAGAGCACTGGTTTAGGAGTCACGGGACTGGACTCTCCAGTTCTGGCTGTGCTGCTGAGTAACGCCCTCCGGCAAGCTCTCTTGCTTCCCTGCCCTCGCCTCCTCTCGGATCAGCAGAAGCAGATGACACCTCAGACCCTCTGACACCCAGGGGTTCCAATCTGGGCTGCAACGCTAGACCAGCTTTGTGGCCTCGGGCAAGGCACACACCGGCTCTGCTGCATTTCCTCCTTCTGAACGGGGCTCATATTAGAGCCAACCCTTGAGGGCCATGGTAAGGATGGAAAGAGACTACACAGATTGAGACTACACTTATCCTAGTGCCGGGGAACACAGAAAGCGCTCAATAAATGCTACCTGTGATCGCAATTATGCACGACAGACGAGTCACACTCTAACCTCGGCCTCACTCCCAGACCCTGTCTCCAGCCTACCCTGTGTGCCAGGGCCGTGTCACCTCATCACTTAATGTTCTCAAGAGCAGTCCTAGGGCATCTAGAAGGAGCTCAGTGCAGGTTGGAGCCTCGTTCTTTTCACTGTGAGCTTCCCAGGGAGTGGGGCGGGGTGCCTCTCAGCCTTGGGGCAGGGGTAGACAAGGTCAGCAGGCCATTGAGAATACCTGCCCCGCCAAAAGCTAAGAGATCAAATCATGTCTGAAAACACTGTCAGCCGGTAAAAATTCTGCATTCCAATTCAGCCTGTGAGTTTGCTAATTATGGGGCAACTTAAACTGCCTGACTTAAGCCAGGCTTGAGAAAAGCTCCTTGCCACCAACACTTTTACTGACTTTATTTATTTATTTAATTTGTAACAGAGTTACTGAGCTATAATTCGTGCAGCAAACAATTTGCCCTTTTAAAGTGTACAGCTCAGCGGTTTCTAGTTCATTCACAGAATTGCATAACCATCACCACAATCGATTTTAAAGAATTTTAATCGCCCCAGTATGAATTAAGCAGTCATTCTCCATTCTTCCCTCCTCCCAGCCCTTTGGCAACCACCGACCTATTTTCCATTTTTTATAGATTTGTCCATTCTGGACATTTCATAAAAATGGAATCACATACTATATGGCTGTTTGTGTCTGTCTTCGTTCATGCAGCCTGTTTTCCAGGTTCATCCATGTCTTAGCATGTCTCGGAACTTCATGCCTTTTTATGGCTGAGCAATGTTCCATTGTGTGACTAGACTATGTTTTGTTCATCCCTTCTTCTGCTGATGGGCACATGGATTATTTCCACTTTGGAGCTATTCTGAACACACTGGCTATGAACATCTGTGGAATGGTCTTTATGTGGATGTTATGTTTTCATTTCACTTGTGCATGTGCCTAGGAGTAGATGGGTGGGTCATGGGGTAAAGTGTATGTGAACTTTATAAGAAACTGCCAAAGTATTTTCCTAAGTGGCTGCACCCATTTTGCCTTCCCATTGGCAGTGCCTGAGAGTTCCAGTTTTTCCACATCTCCTCAGCACTTACTGTGGTCAGTCATGGTCATTTTAGTTGTGCTGATAGAGATAGAGGGGTGTCCAGTAGTTTTATTTTGCATTTGGCTGCTGCATTTTCCTGTCCATTCTCTGGACCCCATGCCCTGCTACTGGGGCCTGTACTAGGCATAGAATAAAGAAGAGACAAGGGCAGCCCTTGAGGGTCCCACAGTTGGCAGTGGTGGGGGTCCCCTTAGTTAAGGCCTTAGCTTCACTTCCAAAGTTTGCCTCCACCGAGCCCTCAGGTCAAATGGGGAAGAGCAGGTGAGAAATCAGGCGAAAAAAACCAAGGGCATCTGGGCAGAGGTTGGGTGGCTGGACAGGGACAAAGCAGAAAGCTTACTTAGCGATTTACAGGTTGACTGCCTTTGTGTTTTAGTACACTGGAATCTCCTGGCTGCTAGTTCTATACTTCCTTTAATTAGCCCTTCCTCACTTAGGGTGACCGGTCAAGATTTCTCGGAAGCGCCCCAGACGCCGTTGCCTGAAAGACACACATCCCATGAAGTTCAACTGTTACGGCTAAATGCAACCTATTTCCCACCACTGGACCTGACTCAGGGGACGGAAAAATGGCTATACTTCTGGTGCTTTGACTTTTCATCCACCATCAACTAAGTATATTATTTACAAAATATCTCTGTCGCCTAGAAATTATCTCCCCAGAAAGAATGAAACAGTTACGCATTAAAACCTTTGAAAAATGCAGGCATGGATCATTTGGCACTAAGACTTGGGCCGCTCAGGCCTTGTTTGGGATCTATTTGGTAGAAAAACAAGTTACGGAAGCTTAAAGGCAAAATTTGCTCCTTTGAAGGACACTTGGCTGAAAATCTGGCCACCATCAGAGATTCCTTAAGCAGCATGGCTCATGCAGCCACCGTTTTGAGGAGGGACATTTCCTAAGTGTGGAAATTTTAAAAGTTCGGAGCAAACAACGCCACAATCAATCGACTACAAAGACCAGAGACGGAGATATCACATTTGGCAGCATCCAGAGGTTTCCATGACCCTTTGACTCTACAGTCTCAGCCAATATTGAAGGTTAACTACATTTCCAATTTTAAGAGCGGTATAAGGACTTGCTCAAAGCTGTTCAGATAAAAAGAGAGATGCCAAAATGTGAGCTTCTGAATCCCTGCCGAGATCTCCTTTCCTTGCTTGGGTTTTGAAGGAAATCCTGGCCACAAAATAATTTTTGTTACTAAAGAAGGCTTGAAAGAAAAAACCTGGACAGACTCAACCATTGCCACATATTGCTGATAAAAATAGGTAAGAAGGAGGTCAGCACTAGGTCTAAAAATATATGCCTACCCTTCTCTCCAAAAGCTTGTCTGCCATTAATCACTCAGTTAATGAAGCTAATGAACTTTCAGGTCCTGAGCTTGGCACTGGGAATCTTAGGATAAATCAGACACAATCATTAACAAATTAGGTTTGTGGTCTAGGGCAGGAGTCAGATATATAAAGAAATAAGTCATAAGACAGCATAATAAGCGCTATGACAGAGAGATGGACAAAGGACTATGGAAGCACAGGGAAGAAAGCAACTGTTTGGAGGATGGCATAGGGTTGTTTTCACTGAAAGGAGGGCATTTGAGCTGGACTTTGAAGGATAAATAGGAGTTCGTTGGAAGCCAATAGAGGGAATGGTCCCACCAGTCAGAAGAATACATACAAGGCACCTGCATGCGAATCCATGGCCAAAGCAGGAAACTGCAAGTCCTTGAGTGAGTCTGGAGCACAGGGTGGGTGGGAGTAATACTGGAAGGGAACATTGGCAAGTCAGCAGAGAACTGACCCAAAAGAACCTTAAAAGGCAAGGTAAAAAGTTTGGGCCTAAAGCACTGAAGGGTTTTGAACAGGTAAGGGACCTGTCTAAGTGTGTTCCTGAGAGAGCACGCTGGCCACCACATGGGGAAATGGATGAGCAGGCAAGGCTTGAAGTGATTTTTGTGAGGGTATCAAGCCAGCGCCAGGCATGGCGCAGAGACCTGTGATGTTCCAGCACCATGCCAGGTATCTGGGATTAAGTCTGTGGCAGCATGTTCAGGGGGAACTTGGGGTTCTCCAAGGAGAGGTGCTCAGGGCAAAACTGAAGACCTTTTCCCAGTGCTCCTGCAGCTTAATCCCCATGACCAGGAACACTGACCCTCTTCCCCTCTTGGGGCAGATCCTAGGACACCACGTAGTACTCTCATTCCAGGATGGGAAAGCAGTGGTGTGCAGCTGGGACTGAGTGACCTCATTCCCTAACACTTCGGGAACCATCTCCTTTATTTGGTAACTCATAGCGAGGCGCCTGAGCCCTGGTTCACACCCCAGTACCCTAAGAGACATACACACCCTGGGAGGCAGGCAGGGGAGGGCTGGTAAGCCCCTTCCTTTTCCAGAGAAGGAGACCGAAGTTCAGAGAGGTCCTTGGATTAATAAAGGGTAGAGTCAGAACTCAGATGAAAGTCTTTGGATGCCCAAATCACTTTTCCAGGCTGCTTCCCAAAAAGGGTTCAAAAATGAACACTCTGCCTGGAGCTAGATATACAGTTCTTCCTTTAATTCTCAGGACCATCCCATTTTGCAGATGAAGAAACCAAGGCTCTGAATAAATGGATTCCACATGGTAAGAGGCCCATCCATCTGCTGCCTAGCAGATGCACCCAGCTGCCTCCCAAACCTGAAAACAGACTTGGAAGCAAAATCTCTTCTCTCCACTGGCAACAGTCAAGCTTGCTTTGCTGAGCAAGGACTGATGAAGACACAGGCCTCTGGAGACGCTTATATTTTCCGCATAGACATGGCAGATGACTTGCAAAACACCATGGTATTAAGAGGGGTTTTTGCAACCCAGCTATTGTGACAAGGCAATGAGACCACAATTTTTTTTGATGCTCTGGGATTTGTGCATTAAAAAAAGAAAAAAACTTTTTTGACAAGTAATTTAGATCCCCTGGCCAGTGTGAGGGCAGCCAAGAGAAGTTACCCACCCCCTCCACCCCCCATCCTCCCCTCCACCCCCACCCCAGTGGCACCCACTTCCTCCAGGGCCCAGGCACAGAGCAGGGACCCGGCTTGCTATCTCCTGGGCTGCACTGCTCCAGGGGCCAGCCCAGGTACTGCGGAGTTTGTTTTATGGATGGGTCTGTTGTGAGTCAATATGATAATGTTTCCTGTGAGAACTTTATTTCCCTGCATTGTTTGCAGAGTCTGCGTGTGTCTGAGCACGTACACCTAATCACTGTGGAGTTTGCTGTGCCCCTGTGTACAGGACACCCCTGGGGATGTGGGGTAGGGGCGTGGTCAGCCCAGACCTGGGTTTCCCCCGTGCCCTCCGGTGGCAGGGAGAGGATGGGGTGACTCACAGCCTGTGGTGGGGCTGGGGGCTGGCTCTCCCTACTCCTTGGAGCCTCTCTCTCAGCATACCTTAGATCAACCGTGGCCAGCTAGGGATGACCTTCCCTAACCCCTCCACCCCACACGCCACCCCCCCCCCTCCACTGACTGCACGCCCCACCCCACCCCACCCCACCCCACCCCCCATGCTTCTATCCAGTCTCCCAGGGGCTGGAAAGTTTCTTCCCTTTCAGGCCTTTGATTTGAGACGAGGGAACCCCGAGAGGTTACCTGCATGGCCAGCCAATTGGGAGGCGGCATGGTAAGGCAGAAAAGCAGAGCCTTTGGAGCTAGCTGGGCCTGAGTTCAAATCCTGCCTTTGCCACTTGACCCTAGGCAAGTCTCGGATGCTTCAGCTGCTGAGTGGGCTCATAAGGCCCGCCTCACGGACTTGCCGTGCCACACGACACTTGCCACAGAAGGAGTCCGGGGAGCCTGAGTCCTTTCTCTCATTTTCTCTTTTCCCCCATTTCCAGCTGGAGCTGCAAATGCCAGGCAAGGGCTGCACAACAAATGCCTCTGGTTCAGCCCATTGGGACTGCGGCTCCATAAACACCCTCCTCGCACAACAGTTCTCCTTGGGGACCATTTAATCAAAGCCACAGGGCTCTTAAAAGTTTCCAGAACAGAGAGGAAATGGCCCTGGTGCTAAGAGATGGCTATCAGTATTAGTCATTAGCTTAGCCAAGAGCTTTAAAAGAAGAAGAAAGAAAAAAAAAAGAAGAAGAAGAAGAATCTCTAAGTTACCCCAGTTCTCCTTAGCGTCTCACCCACAGGACTCACTTACTTCTCTGACACCCCGGCCCCCTGGCACTCAGGGACAGGCGACATTCATGGCTCTGAGCTTACCGGGCATAAACATCTGTTCATTCTTTCAACTCCCATTTACATTTTTGGCTGTTACGGAACTTTCCAGTGGGTACTGGACACGGGTTATTTTTGCCAGCCGGCCATTCATCTCCCCTTCTTCTAGAAACAGAACCCAGTTTCGGTTTTGAACCCCACCCCCACCCCCCCATTCAATGCAGTCTTTAGAGAACCATCAGGAGGAACACCCAACTATTTTTGGCTAAGGGAGGGTATCTGAGCTAAGGCAAGCCTATCATAGGCCCTCAGCCCAGGAATCTTAAATGGCAGGGAAATAACACAAGGCTGAAAATGGCTCGAGACGATTCATCCTCATAGAGGTTTCTGAAAGAGAGGAACCATCACTTCCTGCTGGGTAGATCCCGGGGTCTGCTCTTTTTTTTGGGTGCAGGGGCCAAGAATAGAACCCGGGTCTCCCGCATGGCAGGCGAGAATTCTACCACCAAACAACTCATGTACCACTCGGAAGCTGCTTTTCTCCCATCCTTTCCATAGTGTGAACTGCAGGCTGTCTCCCCTGTATCTTCCCAGTGAACCTTTGTTTGCCCTAAGGATACAGTTGGTTTCTGTTGTCTGTAATCAAGGCATCCAAATGAATACCCAGATTCACAGCAGGTGTGTATGTGTACATGTTGACACGAGTTGGGGGTTCAGAACTGAAAACAGAGTGCCTGCCTCCAAGCAGCCCCAAATCAGCTATACACTTGTAAAAATGTCCCCACCATCTCTCCAGCATCCATTCATTCACTTGACAAAGGCTCAGTTAATTGCTAAGCCAGCCCTGGGCTCACCATCTTCTGATGGGAAGACAGATTTCCTATCCACATAGAATCCATAGCAATTTACTCAAAGCATGTACTAAAATATATTCAGAATTCCAGAAGGTCCCATCTGAAGGCTGTCCAGAAACCCCACTGGTTTTCAAACTGAATCCTATAAGATCTCGAGGGTTGAATATATTGGTGTTTCACAAAACATTTTTTTTTTACAGCTTTATTGAGGTATAATTTACATATCATAAAATTCACCCATTGTAAGTGCACAATTTAACTATTTTTAGTAAATTTATGGAGTTGTGCAATGAACACCACCATCCAGTTTTAGAATATTTCCATCATCCTAAAACGTTCCCTCGTGTCTGTTGGCAGTCAATTCCTGCTTCGAGCATTCTATTTTGTTTTCAGAATGTTTAAATGTAATTATTTTTTATTGAGGTGAAATTCACATAACATAAAATTAACCGTTATGAAGCAAACTGTCCAGTGGCATTTAAAATATTCACAATGTTGGGCAACTGTCATCTCTATCTGCTTTGAAAACATTCTCAACAACCCCGAAAGAAAACCCTGGACCCGTTAAACAGTGACTCCACCTTCCCCAATCCCCCAACTCTTGGAAACCACCAATCTGCTTACTATCTCCAAAGCATTCTATTTTTTTTTTTTTAAGTTAAAACAAAGTTTGACAACCAGTGATCTATTTCAACCCACTTCTTCCACAGATGGGGAAACTGAGGCCCAGAGAGGCAAGATGGCCGGCTTAAGAGATTTAGGGAGTCAGCAGCATTTCCAGTTCAAAGCTGCCTGTTTAAGCCCAGATTCTTCTCACCTATGCCGGGGGGTGGGGGCGGGGTGGGCAGTGTGGGTGTATTCCACAGTGTGAGTTCGAATTCTGCCTCTGCCATGCATGAGCTGATTAACTTTGGGAAACCTGCATAAGCTCCTTGTACCTCAGTTTCTTCAAGCAGCAAATGTGGAGAAGAATACTCACCGTAGAGGGTTGGTGTGCGGATTCTACGAGACCAGGTCTATGAGGCCCCTAGCACAATGCATGGCCCAAAAGCAAGTCAGGGAAAGTTGGCTAATAAATGGTTCTTTCACCATCCCACTTTCCCCCAATTTGCTTTTAGAAATTGGAAGTGAAAAAAGACAGTGATTAAATGATACCATCCCGGGCCCCGAATGGAAATGCATGTGCAGAAGCCGCTTTCTAAGAATGTGGTGCAACATGTCACCCCAGGGTATCGTCACCCCGTTTGAAGGGATGGAGCAACTGCCGGGACTTGCTCTGAGATGGGGCTTGCTCAAGTTTGCGTTGGACAGCAGGACAGTTGCTTTCCTTCCTCCCCAGTTTCGGCATTTCCCAACAGACCCACAACAGACACATTGCATCAGTGTCCAGGCGAACCTGGCTTCCTTCCCACCTCCGCCCCGAGGGGCCGGAAGGGATGAGGCTGGCTTTGTGATTCTGGAGAGTTGGGTCAGGAGAGACCCGGGTCCTGCCCTCCTGCCCTCCCCCCGGCCGGCATCTCTCAGCCATCTACTGAGATCTGAGATGCGGGGAGGAGAGGGCAAGGCACCCAGGAAGGAAGAAGAGATAACTTATCACAGCGCTGCATGCTTTATATACTTTATCTCTTTCAGCCTCATGAAGGAAGGTATTAATGTCATGTCTGTTTGACAGTAGAGGAAGTCCAATTTCAGAGAAGGGAGGCAATCTGCCTAGGTAGGGAGCTCCAAAAACATGCTGGGCTCAAGAGATGAGAGGGGGAACAGGTCTAGGTCACGTTGTCCCTATGAAGCAGAGCGATATATTTTTTTTATGAGCACACACTCTCTATAGACACATGTAAGGCACCCTGGAAAGAGCTCTGCCTTTGAAATGAAGCAAACATGACTTTGGGCAGGTTACTTAACTTGAGACAGTGTGGAGGGAAGGAATGAATTTGCTAGGTCGTCATGGTGACAAGAAATACTGTACACAAAGAATGCATAACTCTGCGACTAGACATTTACCAAGCTCCGACTGAGTGCAGGCTATTGACAATACACAGATAAAAAAAAAAAAACAAAAACCCTAACCCCAAGAGATTCCCAGTCTACGGCGGTGGACAGAAAAAATCCTATAGAAATCTGTTTCTGTTTGCTAAAGCTGCCTAAATGCAATAGACGAGAAATGGGTTGGCTTATACATTGGGGACTCATCAGTTTACAAATGTACAGCTCCAGGGCCATGAATATGTCCCAACTGAGGCATCAAGAGGAAAATAGGCTGCTGGCATCTGGGATTTCCTCTCTCACATGGGAAGGCACGTGGTCAGCATCTGCTGGTCCTTCGCTCCTGGTTGCTTTCAGCTTCTGATTCCAGTGGCTTCTCTCTCTCTCAGCCCCTCTGGGCATTTCTCTTTGACCTCTCTCTCATAAAGAACTCCAGTACATAGGATTGAATTGGGTGGGTCACATCTCAATTGAAACAACCTAACCAAAAGGTTGTACTCACAGGAATAGATGAAAAGAACATGGTCTTTTGGGGGGCACATGACAGTTTCAAATCAGCACATAATTGAAGTTCAAATTTTATGATGATTAGAATAAGAGTACTTTGGGAGAATTAGGGAGGGGGGCAGCTAGGAGAGGTTCTGGGTTGGGCTTGAAGGACAAATCAATTGTTGACAGCCTACAAAGGTTTTGTGGCCTGGTGTAGCTGGAGGACAGGGAGTGTGAAATCTTGCTTCTGCTTAGGTACCAGCTAAGGCAAGGCTGGAGGTGAGGCTGGGAAGGCCAGCGGATGTCAGACTGTGAGGTTCTTGAATGACAGGGAATTTTAACTTTATCATATAGGCCAGGAGGAGCCATTGAAGGTGTCTGAGCAAGGGAACGTCACAGCCAGAGGAGCCTTGAGAAAGATTGGTCCGATGGCAGTTACACTTGAGTCAACAGGGGAGATGGGAGAGGCTCTCGTTTAGGCTCCTTCCCCAAGCTCCCTGACTGCAGGAAAAGGCTGACTCCAACTGGGTACCTACTATTTATTAGGCGCTCGAATTTGGAAATGATTCAAATGAATGTACTGCTTGAACAAGGTAATTGCTGTGTAATGGATGGACCTGGACCCAACGAAAAAACCCATGCAAGTCCTCTGTCTCATGAATGGGACCCTATTTGGATATAGGGTCTTTAAAGATGTGATTAATTAAGATGAGGCCACACCGCAGCAGGGTAGGGCCCTAATCCAATCTGACTGGGGCCCCTGTAAGAAAAGAGATATTTGGACACCAGGGAGAGCACCATGTGACAATGGAGGAAGAGACTGAGGTGACTTGTCTACAAGTCAAGGAACACCGAGAATTGCCAGCTACCACCAGAAGCTGGAAGACACCAGGAGGAGTCTCCCCCTGGCCCTCCAGAGACAGCATGGAACTGCCAACACCTGATTTTGGATAGCTGGTTTCCAGAACTGTGAAACAATGCATTTCTGAGCTTTTTTTTTTTTTTTTTTTTTTTTTCTTTTGCTATGGGCAGGTACCAGGAATGGAACCTGGGTCTCCAGCATGGCAGGCAAGAACTCTGCCACTGAGCCACCATCGCACCACCCCATTTCTATTGTTTTAAGCCTCCCAGTATGTGGTCCTTTGTTACTGCAGCACAAAGGGCAGATGTGTGTCTGCGGCCCTGGAGCTGCCCCACATGCCCAAAGGTCATCCAAGCCCAGCTCAGCAGCAGTGACTGAGTTTCCCTTCTCCAGGGACTCTGTGACTATGGAGTTCAAAAGAGGACAAGGCCACTGAGGGCCAGGAAGACCATAGAAGGAAAAGAAGAGCATCAGCAGGAAAGAAAATATTGAGAGAAGGAATGGAAGAAAAGTTTACAAAACAGGGTGATCCAATTTTTTTTTTTCCATGAAGGTGTATGTTTTGGGCAGAATAATTCGTTGGCATATTCTCTTTCATCTCATGGATGCAAGACACTCAGGAAAGAACAGTGTGATATCATCTGCCACCCTCAATTGGCTTTCTCCCAGAGAAGAATTTATTGGCTTTTCCTTCTGAAAGCCTGTGCAGAGTTGGGTCGTTCTGGGCAAAGAGGGGTTCAAGGGTCATAGGGAACAGAAATGGCCCAATTTGGGAAAGAAAGGGTGGCATTCACTGCAGGGGGGCCTGGGAGGTGGCTGAGGGGGAAGCGGAACCCATGATGTGCATGGGGGTCTGGGGAGCTCTACAGGAGACCCCTCCCACCCCAACTCGGCACTCAGGGACAGTCATCCGCATTTCCATTTGCTTTCTTTTTCTTTTTCTTTTTTTGAATCATCTGCCTTTGCACAGACAGCGAGTATTGCCATTGCAGAAGCAGCCACGAGAGGTGGAAGATTAGAGTCAGGCCCTTCCTCAACTTTCTGGATTGCCCTACCCCAAACACATCTTTATCTGCCTTAGAAAGGAAATGTATTTATATTTATGCTCAAGAATTGCAGAACAAGTTCATACCCTATTCTCCAGGCAAAGAAAACATGATTAAAAGGAAATCCCCCACCAAATATTAGCAGCAGTGGTTATGACTGTTTTTGTCCTTGTGTTGTCTGAAGTGTTTACTTTCTCTAAAGTGAACAGGAATTATTTCTGGCATAATTTTTTTTTAAGATGACGAGGGAGGTTTCCGAACAGCACTTTGGTAAAAATCGATATAAAGGTAATTACACCTTCAGACAAAATGTCTGGAAGATGCGAATGAGAGTTGTCTCTTGACAGGTTGCAGTCGATTATTTCTCATTTTCATTTGTCCCTGTTATTCTTATTTTTTTCCTATAAAGAATGTGCATTGTATAGTAAATTAAAAAAAAAAAACTATTTCGAAAAAAGTGAGTAAGGAGCAACCAGCCTACCACCCACTCTGAGCTCCTCCTGGATGAGCAGAGGGAAGGACATTTGGGTGGGGGCTGGTGCAAGGAAGTTCTGAAGGTGATAAGGAGCCTGGAGTGGGTTGTGGACAGATCCACTGGGAGTCTGTATTGAGCAATAAGTCTCCCTGGGCAGGGAGGGCGGGGCCTGATTCCAAAGGTTGTCCATCAAATCCTCCGCCATCCCGGCATCAGCATTTGCATCAAACTTTTGTGAAAGAGCCCTTATCTGCCTCTGCAAATTACATAGCCCTAAGGCTCCAGTAACTGGAGAGGGGGCCTCTCCTGCATCCCTCAGTCAGTGAGAGCTGTGATTATGATTATTCATTCAACAGGCATTTATTGGGTCCCTGTTATGCAACACTCTGTGATGCGGAGGTGAATGTGATAGGTGTGGTGGAAGGAGCCTGGGTTAGAGTCCTGGTTCTCCCTCTTGGTGGCTGTGCAGTCTTCAGTGAGTTACTTAACCTCTCTGAGCATCATGAATGAGGAGAATGTGACCTTTCCTGAAGGATGCCGTCAGCAGGGCTAAATGGGGTAATAGTGTAGGTGTGGCCCTCAACGTGGAGACAACACATAGCCATGCTCAATAGAGGTTAGACTCCTGTGTCCTTCTCTTGGTTCTCTTGCAAATTCCCCACTCTCAGAGCCAGACACACACACGAAAAGAATATTGACACAACAGTAATAAAGATGGTAATAATTACAATGACTTTACCAATTATTAAGCATTTATTCTGTGTCAATCCCAGTGCCAAGAGCTTTAAAAGCATTTATTCTCATAATTGCCCTGTGAAGGAGGGATTACTATTCTTATTTTACAGTTAAGGAAGAATATTGAGGTTTGAAGAGGTCAGCAATCTGCCAAGGCCACACAGCTAGAAAGCATCAGAGGTGGTCCTCGATTCCAGATCTTTCTTCCTTTTGGCCATTAAACTATATTCATCTCCAAAATGATAAAAGCCCAGACACAGTCTGTCCAGGCCATTGAGGGAACACAGAAGCAGAAACAGTCAGCTCTGCTTTGGAGGTGGTGGGGAGTGGAATCAAGGGTGGCTTCCCAGAGGCAGTGACATTTGAGCTGGGCCTTGAACCATCTGTTGGACTGTGCCAGGCTGTGCCTCAAGCAGATGCAAAGATTAAGGAGGCTGTGCCTCTACCCATAAAGGGTTTCCGACTCATGTGGAACTCAATTTCCCAGTTACAAAGCCCCGGACCCCCATCTACCTTTCAGGACAGAGGAATAAATGGATTAAAAAATGCCCATCTAAGGCGGGCTACAGTGGCTCAGCAGGCAGAGTTCTCACGTGCCATGCCGGAGACCTGGGTTCGATTCCCAGTGCCTGCCCATGCGAAAAAAAAAAAAAAAAAGAAAAAGAAAAGCAAAAAGAAAAAAAATGCCCATCTGGTCAACCAGAGTTTACTGAGTGCTTCTGGCACGTCAGACTGGGGCCAAGTCCTCCAGAGGCAGCAGCTCCTTGAATTTTCACCGCAACCCTACAACACAGAGATTTTATTCCCTGTGCTAGGTATGAGGAAACAGAGATGGACGAAGGCCAAATGTTTGGTCTGAAGCCACCGAACCAGCAAGTGGAAGTTCAGGGTTTGAATTTGGGTCTGTCAAGCACCTAAGGCCCCAGTTTTAATCCCTGGCTACAGTACTGCAAATCTGAAAAGTAGCTGAAATGAGGCTCTTGTTAGAAACCAGAGAATGATTTTATAGAATCATGCATCCTGGGGCCAGAGCTCCCCCCTTAGAATGGAGGTGGCAGGCTGTGGTGAAGAGTCCTAACCTCATGGAGCCCTGGGTTTCCATTCCGACTCTGGTACTTAATAACACTGTGGCCTTGGTTGTGTCATTTCCTCTCCCTGGGCCTCAGTTTCCTCATCTGTAAAAAGGGGTGATGACACTGCCCCCGCTGCAGGGCTGTTGTGAAGAAATAACGTATATCTGATGTCCTGTCTTGTCGACTTCATTGGTACCCAACAAAGTTTGTTGTGTTTGTATCTTAGGAGCCCGGCGTTGTTGACTGGGGCCTCTGACTGGCAAACCCTTAACCCAAACTGTTGCACAATGTTAGTCCCAATCACACGGGCCTTTGCCCCAGAGCTCAGTCCCCAGAGTCCTCCCTCATGGCCTTATTGTAGGATACTCAGCCCGACGCGTGTGGCAATAATTGCCTCACACGGTGGTCGCTCTTCTTGCAATGCGACTATGGAGGTAGCCAAAAGCTCAGCAGTGTCACCATCTCGTGCTCTGGCCCAGAGTGGGCCTGCTCCACTTGGGGATTGCTAAACAAAGCCACGTGTCCCTGGCACCAAGCAGGGTGCTCCCGCCTGGGCTGGAGAGGGCTGGAGACTCATATGGCCTCCATTGGCAGGGGCACTGATGGGTGGCCTGACAGTTTCTTCCAGGTGTCCACCTTCTGTTCTGCAAGGGCAAGGGTCATGACGGTCAGAGAGATCTGGGTTCAAATCTAAGCTCCCCTGCTAGGAGACCACGGACAACTCACTTCTCTTCTTTGAGTCTTGGTTTCCTCATCTGTGAATTGGGATTTGTCTTTCCTGTGGTTTAGGGAGCTATAGGGGATTAAATGACACGATGTAAATGAAAGTTCCAGTGCAAACCTGGTCCAAAGTGGGGACTGGAATAATGTGAATTTCTCTGGTGACCTTAGATAACCCCCTTTTCTTGCTGGACTTCAGTTTCGTCACATTAAACAAGAGGACTCATGGTCTCCAGAGGCCTTTCCAGCTCTCAAAGTCTCCAGGCTGTCCTAGACTAGAACAGTAAGCTTGGGTGGTGCCAGGAAACAAAGGGGTAGAATCAGTTCAATGTCGCTCAGCCACTTAGCCAGAGGCTCAGGGCAAGCCCCTTAGGGGTCTAGGTTTCCTGCCCCCTGACTTCCAAGCACTAAGAACTTCCCCGTAGCCAAGGTCAGAGAAGGGGCACAGCTGGCCCTCTGCCCAACAGCATCCGGATACTCTCCTGGACCACTTTTAGCCACTTGAGCCTATTCAATTTATCATTCTCTTGAGCACTAGCTTGTACTGAGCTCTCTTTATTCAATCTATATCTTAACTTTCCCCAAGTAACATAAACACCTGGGAGAAGGGGCTGTGACTTGGGTCTTACACAGTGCCAGGGCACTCTCAACACCGCCCAAGTACTAACTGAGTACCTGTACCTGCCAATTTCGCAACTGATAATGGGTGCAGCTGCCAGCTCCCAAGATGGCATGCAATGATTCCTTTCTCTTGCAATTCATGTCCTTGGGTAGGCTCCACCCACAGTGAATAGGGCTGTCTTGTGTGAATAAGAGGATACCAGTTAGATGACAATATATAACTGCCAGGGCCAGGCACAAAAGACACTGTGGATTCCTTGCTGTCTTTTGGATGACTCAGTCTGGGGAATCAAGCTGCCACATTATAAGGACACTCCAGCAGGAGGGGGTTCTGCGTGGTGGGGACCTGAGGCTTCCTGCCGAGAGCTGTGTGAGAGCGCCATCTTCAAAACAGACCCTGCAGCCTCTGTCGAGCTGACGGCCGACTGCAGCCCTGGCTGACATTTTGACTCCACCTCATGAGACACTCCCAGATAAGTTGTCTCTGAATTTCTGAGCCCCAAACACAGCAAGGGATAAGAAATGATTATTGTTGTTTCAGGCCACCAGATGTTCAGGGTAATTTGTTATGTGGCATTACATAACTGATACACTGGGGTACAAAATAAAAATATATTGGAAATAGAATAGTAGGATTAAGCACCCATTCCTTCTTCTGAGGGATTCTAACTTGCTCACAGTCCTTGGTGCCTAAAATCGCGATGGAAGATATTTGCCTAAAATGCAGATCACTGGCCCCGGGCTGCCCATACCTCTTGGGTGGGGTATGGGGGTTCAGGCACAGACATTGTGACCCACAAGCTCAAACCCACATCGGTCTGTCAGAGTGCTACCCTGGACATGTGCAGCTTAGCTTTGAACATTCTGCTGCAGAACATTCCCTAAAGCTGTGGGCACCTCATCTGTCCACATGCAAACACAGCCAGGACTCCCTTGTTGGCAATTCTCGCTCCACAGGGGATGTTAGGTGCCTTTATCTACTGAGAGCAGCAACCTCAACAATGCATTCTTTTTAATATTTTTTTTTTTTGGTGGGGGGCACATGGTCTGGGAATCAAACCTAGATCTTCCACATGGAAAGTGAGCATTCTACTATTGAGCCACCCATTAACTTTTTTTTATTGTATAATATAACATATATACAAAGCAAAGAAAGAATAAAAGCAAGAGTTTTCAAAGCACTCTTCAACAAGTGGTTACAGGACCGGTCCCAGAGTTTGTCATGGGCTCCCCTACCATCAACGATGTATTCTTATATTGACTTTTCCCTCTTTCCTTGTCATATTTTCCTCCCTCTGTCACTACTGCATCCTGAAATCATCTCTCCAACACACCTTCTTACACCCAAGTCTTTGCTTCAGGCTCTGCTTTCTGCTGAACCCATTTGAAGACACACCGAATCAGGAGTTGTAAAGCTGGCTACAGGAAACCAGATTCGTAAGAGTTCCCTTAACCTTGAGAATAGTTTTGAGTAGTTTCCCAGCTTGTGGACTAAGGATTTCATTGCAAGGATTGCCTAGGCACCTGAGGTTAGATATCTTCCACTTCCCTCTCCAGACACATTCCCTCCTCTTTCTCCACAGTTTTGCACCCCCTGGGAAGCTATCTGTCTGATTGACACCCTTAGGTATCCTTGCCCTCTGGTTTCCTGTTGGGTTAGGTCATCATGCCAGTAAAGCCTTTTTATGGCATCAGCTCTTTGCACTCAATTCCCTTTTAATTCTTTCAGAGGCTCTTTGGTTGCTCATGGGGACTGGCTTTTGGAGGCTCCATCCCCCTGGCTCACCAGTCATGCCCAGTCATGTCTGCATCCCACCCCTACCCCCAAACACACACATTATAACCAAAGCTTGATTTTTCCCAAATTTCAGATGGGGGTTTGTGAGTTTCCAGACAGTCCTGCTTGCTCTCCAGGGACCTCTGCAGAGGAACGAGAGCTCGGTCCTTGGAGGTGTCCCCCTTGGGAGGGGCTGGCTTCCGCTGTCTGGAGAGAGGGTCGAAGCTGCCCCCCATGGTGGACTCTGGTCTAATCCTTTCTTCTGAAGTCTTGTGAGTCGCTGCTGCAGAGACAGCTCCCCAGGCACTATGCAAACGACCACTTGGTCAGTCTTCCCTGGTACATCCATGAAACAGGCCATGAAGAAGTGATGGACTCTCGGTCTGAAATACACCCCCAGTAGAGCTTCATTGCTGGAGGATGAACAACACTGTATTCAGATTTCCCCCTAAAAAATGCAAATACTGGCAAAATTAGAGACCTTTTAGGATCTGGGTTCTGCCCTATTCCCATTGTTTTTTCAGATGAGCCTAGAGAGCCATCCGCAATGGACTTCTTAGCTATGCTTGGTCATATCTCTGGGCCTTTGCACATAGCATACCTTCTACCTGGAACAGCATACCTTCTACCTGGAACAGCCATTCTTGCTTTCTCCACTTGACTGGCTCCTATTGGGTTTTAAAGACTCAACTTGCTTATTGCCTTCTCCATCTACTGGGGCGAGCTGGGTGTCTCTCTTCTGTGAGGCAGCTTTTACTACGTTCTGTCATTTGACTTCTAATTGTTGGTTTATTTGTTTGATTCTTCTCAATGTTCCACTGGATGGTACATTTCTTGAAGGCAGGGACCATGGCAGCCCGGGGCCCCTGGCAGCCAGCAGATACCTGGGGTGGTCTCACTGACTGTCAGTATGCACAAATGAATGTCATTGTCCTAACTGGGGAATTGGGATGCAAGTAGCTTATTTGCAGAGGGGAAAAGCCCATCAGTAGGAGAGTGAGGAAGTGAGACCCAAGGGAAGCCAGCCTCAAAAGGTGGGCTTCAAACAAGTTACCACATGGAAGTTGGGTTCCTGATCTCATCTCCCAGCAAAGAACTGACTTCCCACCTTAACACCCCAACTTCTATCAGTCCAAGACTGGGCTCCTACTGGGAAATACTAAGACCTTGGCAAATCCAGTCTGCTGCATGGGAGTGCCAATCAGACTCTGTGACTAGAGAAGACCTTCAGGCAAAGAAGGCCAGCAGGCAGGAGGCTGGCCAGTGTGCGCTCAAGCTGTAAGGGAAAGGACTGTGAATGCGTCTCCCACACTTGGGTTACTGCAACAGCCTCTGAAAGGGTTTCCTTCCCTCCAGTATCCCCATTCCGATCCGATCCAGCTGCAAAAGTCCTTGAGCGCAGGGACTGTCCATTCACCTTTAGGTCCCAGCATTCAGCAACAGAGCAGGGCTCAGAGCAGTTGCTTGGTGAGTATGGAATGAACGAATGAGTGGATAGAGTGGCTATCAGGTTAGCAGGTTCCTTCCTCCCCGATAGGAGCAATTTGGGGTCTGGAGATCCCTGGGAGAGGGGACCCAGGGAAGGAGGTGGGGACAGGGGGGGCCGGGAGAGGGTGTGGGGAGGGAGACAGATCCATGGCTTTGCAGTAGGCTGGCTGGTGTGGGGGGTGGGGGTGATGGAGAGAGGCTCATTGCATCTACCCGACGGGGCGGGGCCTCGCTGCCCGTGGGAATCGTTTCTGCCTGGGCCTGTGGGGATTGCGTGACTCCGGGGCTGCTGGGCCCAGGGTGTGGAAGCGAGCAAACGCCATTAGCCCTATCAGTGACCTCTCCGGCGCAGATATGGAAGTTTGAGGAGGCCCGGCCGGCTCTGCCCAACTGTAAAGGGACGTGATTGAGGCGGGTCATGGGGAGGTGGCGGTGATTAAGGGGGACTGAGCCCTGCCGACTTCCTGCCAAGCAGGTAGTGGTGATCCCGGCAATGAGAAGAGGGGGTATTAGTCATAGTATAAACCCGCGGGCTGAGCTCATAAAACGCGGGCAAAGGGTTTACTCTGGCGCCTCCGATAGCTCCAGGGAGAAAACCGGGGCCCTCAGGGGGTGGGACCGTTGCCCCCCAGCTTACCTTCCTGGTTTGAGACTCAGAGCCGAGATGCCCCAGCCAGGTGCCCCTGAGGCAGGTATAGAGGCCTTAAGGGAGACTCATCATAATTTGGCAACTCCAGGACTTCTAGCTTATGGCATTTGCAGAGCGTGTCCATCTCGTATCCTCTCATTTGAGCCCCAGAGCATTCTTGCTGGGACTGTAGAATGGCTGTCACATCTGCTTTACTGATGAGGAAACCCCGGTTCTGGGTCTGAACAGAAATGGGGATGCAAAGGAAGGATGCACAGGGAATAGGTCTTGGGGCTGAATTTGGACCACAGCAAACAGAGATCGGGGCTCGGGCTTGGGCCCGGGGACACGGTAGCGGTGAGGCTGGCAGGGGGTGGTTCCTGGGCTGGGGACTGGAGGCAGAAGCCCATGGAGAGAAGGAATCTTAGAAGGGAAAGGACTCTGCCCTCTGGGGCCCCACTGTCTGTCTGAGCCACTGCTTCCTGATAATAAACTCTCTAAAAGGAAAGGGAGGGGCTCAGGGGAGTTTCCTGTAGGAGTTCCCGGAGAAAATAACGTCAGGAGCCAGCACACGGCCCTTTAATGGGGTGTGTGTCTGTGTGCACCTGTGTGAGACCCTTTTATGGCGTCTCAAGCCCCCAACTCCCGGAGGTCCTTTGTTCCGCCACTTTGAGGATAGCAAAGTAAAGTAGTCATGTACTTGAGTTCAGAAGATGTGAGTCCAAAGCCCGCTTACTAGCTTCAGTTTACTCATCTGAGAAAAGGGAGTCACTATTTATCTCAGATGGTTATTGCATAGAAGGAATGAGATGACGTACACTCTTGTCTACGGAAGGTTTTTCAGAACCAGTAATTGAACTGGAATCCTATTTTTCCGCGGCCCCTAGCATCTAGAAAATACTTAATATGGATTTAGGGAACCAATGAATAAAAAGAAAACCGGGAAAGTCAAACTTCCTATTGTACTACAGAGGGCAAATGGGGCTTAGAGAGTAAACATCTTTCATCCGAGGTCCTAGCGGGGGCCTGAGGATCTGCTGGCCACCTCTCTCCCTGTACTGCTGCAGTGACAGCTGTCACCCTCTGCCAGCACCACCTGCACCTCTAAGCTCCAGACATCCATTTGTCTAACCAATCAGACACCCCAACTTGGGTGTCCAAGAGGTCCCTCACACCTCAATATTTCTACACCAGAACTTGTCTTTCCCTCAACCAGCTCCCTATCTCAATACAGAGAATGCCCCTAGCTGGCAATCTATGTCACCCAAGTTAAAACCTGGGTGTCATCTTTGGCTGCTTCTTCTCTCTCACCCCCATAGTAAGCAGACTCTGGACTGTCTCCCCAATCTGTCTCCTCCTTCCATCCCTGGTGCCAGTGCCCTCCCTTGTTCATACCATCCTCTCTCTCATTGGAAAAAAAGATTATTGTGCTGACATGTATACAACCTAAAGCTTCCCTTTAAACAACATTCAAATATACAATTCGGTGGTGGCGATTCCGTTCAAGGGCTGCTACCTTCACCACCATCCAATGCCTAAACGTTTCCCTCACCCCAGCCAGAAACTCTGCACCTGTTAAGTGTTCAACACCCCCCCCTCCCACCCACCATGGTCTCCTGTCTACTTGGCTGTAACAGCCTCCCAAGGTCCCACTTTCTCATCAAATCCCATATCCTCCCTGGCTGACAGGGATTGCTAGAGTGGATATCTGATTTATCACTTCTCTGCTTAAAATCAACCATGGCTCCCCAACACCTTGGCTCATTAGTCTAGGCCCCAACCCTAATTTGATTCCAATATACTGTTTCAGCCATCATCGTCCCCTGGGACCCCTATGTTCCAGCCACACCAACATACTCATCTCCAACAATAACGCCTCATGCTTTGGTGCACGATGAGCTCTTTGCCTGGCATTTCTTCCTCGTCTGTTTGGACAACTCTCATAAATTCTTCTTGTTTCATCTCAGATGTCACCTCCTTGGTGAAGCCTTCTCTCACTTCCCCAGGCAGAGAGAAGCCTCTTCTGCATTGCCATAACTATAGAAACACAGAGCTCAGATTTATCCGGGAAATTTAAAACACTCTTTCGATGTTGGGTCGCCAGTGCAATTTTTTTGGTTGGAAAAACGTGACTGTCTTATTTAGCCACAGCATACGCCACCGTCTATCCACCGCTGAGGTGACAACTCGTTACCATCTGCTGAGTCAAAGGGTGAGGTGTTTTTATACTTCATCTTTTTTAATTCTCGAACTAACTTTATGTGGTAGATATGAGTGTGCCCAATTATAAAAGGCTTTACAGCAGAGATGGCAGAGTTGGGCATGTGAATCCATCTGCCTGCCTCTGAGCCTTCCTTAAGTTTGTCACATGTATTGTTATCACCAGTGGCTGTGCCCATTTCCCTATTAGGGTGTGAGTTCTTGATGAACTGGAATTCCAGCCTGATCTGGGTCTCCCCAAAGCACAGAGAGAGCTGGGGACAGAGCATATCAGTGAACATTTGCTGCCACTGAACACAAATCTTTTCCTCCTTGCCTATCTTAGGCTGACCACAGGTGACCTTTTTCCATTCTAAGACTCTCCCTTGGGCTCCATTTTGGCCAGATCTTCTCTGTCTCAACCATGCAGGGAGAAAGGTCATGGGGCAGAAAGTTCAATTATCAGCTGGGCAAGTAACTTCTTTCCCTAAAGAACAATAGTTCCTGGGCTTGTCAAAGTGGGGGTACATGGCCCAAAGTTAGGGATGCTTGAGGCCACAGAAAAATGTAGCACTCCTTCCCTGAAGTTTTGGGGGAGAAATAAATAAAGCAATTGAATTTCTAAGTGATATTTTAAATATTAAAGATTTAAAAAATTGTTTTTGAGTCAACTTTTACAAAACTTGCATGAACTTTTAGGATAAAACATGCATGAGCTGATTTGGACTATACTTCTCCCACCTCCACGGAATAGGATGGAGCAATGCGAGAAGTACCCAGTAAGATTCTACCTGGCTAGGGACTTAAAGAGATGCCGAATGAATCAGCCTTCCCTTCTACTTGCCTCGGTCCTCTGGGTCTTCTCCTTCAGTTGGTCCAGAATGGAAAGAGTGAGAGCCTTAGAGCTACACTAACCTGGGTTTGAATCACAGTATGGACAGCTCGTTACCAGTGCTGTGTCCTCAAACTTAAGTTTCTCTAAGTTTCCTTTCCAGTACCATGGGCTTAACGATACTCTGTAGCTGTACTGAATACTCTCCAGTTTGCCCTCTGCCCTCCTCTACCCTGGTCTGTTCCCCAAGAGGCTGAATTCTATCCATTGGCTCTACCTCTCCAGCGCGCCTTTTGTTCCCTGCTGGGCTCCCCATCTGTAAACGACCTCACTGGGTTTTTGGAAGGAGCTATCAGATGCAAACACCAGATTATAAACGGAGCTTGCACTTAGGGGACCGAGTGGGGGAGCCAAGGATGGGTTCATGTCAGCCCCGGCTAGAATCTTACCAGCAGGAAGCAGCTCCTAAAAAAAAGTCCTTCTTTCCCCAAAGCCCCGTTTCCCCACCCACCCAGGCAAGCCCTGGGAGGCCTGGCTGGGGAGATGCTCTTTCAGGGCCTGTTTCCCGTGGCCACAGCAGCGGCGGCAGCGGCCCTGATAACAGGCCGGCTGCTCCTTGGAGGCCCTCCTGGCGCCGGCCCATCTGGCAGGCTCGGGTGGCCGGGGAGCCCCAGTCCGTGCGCGGCCAACGCGCTGACTCAGCACAACACCCCTCTCTCAGCGGCTTGGCCCTGGGTGGGAACCGACCAGCCATCCGGAGGCCTCTCCCCTCCCCTTGGAGGCGGCTCTCCCTCTCGGGCTGGACCAGCCCCAGGCCGTTCAGGAGGTCTGGTCCAGGCCTGGGTCGCACCAGGGGAAGCACACAACAAGCTCAGCAAACACGGGCCTCGGATGCTCAGCCAAGGGAGAAGCCTGTTTTCCTTGCAGCCTCCCCCCAGGGATTCCTCTACCCCCGGGTCTTGGGATGCCAGGGTTGGAAGGGCAGAACAGCCCTGTCTGTGTGGATGGGGAAACTGAGGCTCAGAGAAAGCCATTTCCTAAGGACCAGCACCAATCACTAGGAGAATCTAGACCAAGGCCGAACAACTCCTCACAGGGGTGGAGGCTCATTATTTTTGCTCTGTTTGAGCAGTTCGATCACAAAAGGCCTCTGGTTGGGACAAGTGCCTAGTGGGAGATGTTTGCCTTTAGATGCTCCTAATTGTTCATGGGGCTCTAGGCGTGTCATCCACATGGAACCTCCAATCCTCACAGCAACCCTGGAAGCAGGAATTGGGATGTCCATGCACTAGAGGAAGAAACAAGCCCAGAGAGAGTAAGTAACTTGCCTGAGGTCACACAGCTATAGGGTGCAGAGCCAACATTCAAATTTAGCTCTTTTATGCCCTATAGGTTGTGTCCTGCCCACGAGGCAATGCTGTCTTTCATTCTTCCTGACATGCCATAGTGTAGTACAAAAGAGCCCTGCTCAGGATGCCTGAGTTCCAGCCTCCATTTGCCTCTACCTTTCTTTTTTCCCTTTTTGGCATGGGCAGGCTCCAGGAATCAAACCCGGGTCTCCAGTTCTGGCAGGCACAAATTTTGCCACTTAGCCACCATTGCGCCGCCCTCTTTTTGTTTTATAATGCTGGGCTAGTTCCTTCGCCTCACTGGGCCCAACTCTCTTTTCTGTGACTAGTGGGGATGTGACCTGCCCAGCTTCCTTCATGTGACATTCCATGAAACGTGCAAAGTTGGAGCTATTATTTCCACTTTACAAATGGGGAGCCTAGACCCATTCTTTACTCATTCATCCAATTTGCTGAGGGACTCCATTGGCCAGTTGCTGCCATGTCTCCTAAGAGAAGGCTGACTTCCTCAAGTTCACACACCTAGAAGGAGGTATTGCTCACCCTCAAACTGATGATGGATGCTTTAGAAGATGCGAGATGGCCAGAGGACCAAGGTTTTCTAACTCCTAAAGAAAGCCCTTTCGATTCTGCCTGAGCCCAGCCCATGGCACAAAAAACAGATCCCAGGAATGACACTCTCTGGGGAGCTTTTGGCCTGGAACATATTTATAAAACTCCAGAGGGGATGAGAATATCCCAACTCATTCCCTACAGATCCAACTTAGCAATTTTTAAAGTCTTTATAACCCCCCTGGAAATGCGAAATATGTAATATTATTCTAAAATTAGGAGTGAAAGAGGCACAAGAGAAAAATCCCACTGCTTTTGGAGAAAATGTTTTCCTAGCTTCATCTTAAGCATGTGTTCTAAATCAGAAACACAGCAGTTGTCTTTCAAATAATTATTTTCTCCTAATACATATGGATTGGGGACAAAAGGCTTCTTAAAAGCCAAATGCTGACATTCCATCCTTTTACCGGGCTTTGAATCCACAGGACAGTCAGGTAAGTTCCAGAACATTGGAACAGGAAGAGCCCGTTCCAGGGTCCCAGGCTGACTCCTTAGATGCAGGGTGCTTTAATCGTGACAGCAATAATATGTTACCACAGCCAACACGTCTTGACTGTATCAGATGTGCCAAGAGACTGTGTGAAGTGTTTTACAGCCATTATTCCATTTAATCCTCATGATAACCCTATAAAATGGGAATTACTGTCCCGTTTTACATGTCAGAGCCATTACGGCCTTAAGAAGTTAAGAGATTTACCAAAAGCCGTATCTTTGACCAACCAGTAAATCATGGAGTTAGAATTTTAACCCAAATCAGTCTAAGTCTTAAAAAGTCCATACCAGGATATCATTTCTGGTAACAGCTGCCGTTTATTGAGCATATACTACACGCCAGACACAGTCCCGAGGGTCTTATGTAATAATCTCTCAGTCTTCCCAATAAAGCCTTCCAGAGCTTTGTTCCATTCTTTTCCCTCGCTCCCCACTGCAGCACCCCATCTGTCGTGCTAGCTTCACGTTGGTCACACACTTCAAGATTCTCCGGTTACATTGCCAGCTCCCTTAGTGGTGGTGTCAGCGTTGGTAAGAGTATGAATAAATTAGTTCTAGAAGAATTCCAGGGTTTGGGGCCTGCTACTTAACGTCTTTGAGCCTCAGGTTCCTCATCTTTAAATGAGGAGGTTGGTTCCTTCAAGGAACACTTGCAGGGCCTTTCTGGGAATAGAACATAGGGCAGCTAAGTTCTGGCATATGGAAGTGGAAATGAACCTGTCAACCAGGCAGAGGAGCTGTGTATGTTAAGGGTACATGAGCCCGGGATCCTCAGAACAACAGGGTACGGGTGGCAAGGGGGGCAGGGTACAGGGTCCTTAAGCTTTCTGTGATTGGGCCAAAAGGCAACTTTACTGAAGGAAGGGAGGGGGTGGGTCAGAACCTCCCAGATGGAGGAGGATGGTCAGTCATTGGAGAGGGGGCTTCTGCTTTCGGAGGGAGTTGATCTTGGGGGGCTGACTTTGCAAATTCAGTCATGACACTGTTCTGTGAGGCGGCATCCACTGGATGCCAAGGGCCTGTGAAGAGACAGCTGAGATAGCTCCTCACCATGGCGGAGATTGTCGCAGGTAGGTGCTGACTCTGTGTCATTCTCCTTCCCCCTGCTAAGCGATCACAGCCATCCCCAACGTCTCGCCCTTTTTCTGGACGTGTTAAGGACTTTTTAACCTGTTCATCACGTGTGCTGAATTATCTTTGTCCGCAGACTGCTGCACCTACCTTAGGGACAGGGTCTGGTTGCCTTCATCTCTACGTCCCGGCAGACTTGAGTGGAGTGTGAACTGGGAGTCTGTTTAATGAATGAGGTGGGACTAGATGGTATCTGTGTCTTTTCGATAGGCAGGAAATTGAGGGACCATCATGTACAGGTCACACGGTGAAGGTTGGGGGCGTCCCATAATGATAATGAGGTAAAGACACAATCAGGAATCGGGGCCAAGATCCAGGACGGGGTGAGGAAAGAGAAAATAGGGAGGTGGCGACTCAAAAGGAACAAGTGTCTTAGAACTTGAATCACGGCCCCCACCTCGCTGTTCCAGGGAGAATGTGGGAAAAGAGAAGGAAAGGAAGAGCAGTGGGGACGGTCACTGTGGAGAGAAACTTGGTTCTTTTTCTCAGGACTTAGAAGTAGAATAGTTTTTTTTTCTTTTTAACTTTTAGGAGTTCCCCCGTCCCAATTCTCCAGTAAACCCACTTCTGACCCCTCTCACCCTGGCCTGTTTTCTCAGCACCACGGTTGAGCAGTGGAGGCCAAGTCAGGGCCTGCCCTCAAAAAACGGTTCACTCTTGTTAGTCTTGCGGGGAGCCAAGGAGAGCTTATTGGAATCCAATGGCCACTAACTAAGCCTGCCCTAGCAGCCCAGTTGCCCCCAGCCCCACCCCACCCCCCTCTTCCTCAGTGTCGTTGGTGTGGCTGGCCCTTTGGCTCGGGCCCCTACTTACATAAAGGAGAACTTGCGCTGTGTTACCAGAGAGAACAGCTTCCTGCTTCTATTGAGTTTCTGACCGAAGGGCCCCAGGCTCCTTGCTCCTCACCCACATTTTGAAAAGACGCCAGAAATTCAGTTCAGCTCAATTTTTGATTGTGGTCAGAGAAGCGGGGTGCACAGACCTGGCTTATTCCATGAGTCCCCTGTTACTCCTGGGCTCCAGAAACAGCAAAAAGTCAGAAGAGAACGCCAGCTCCTATTCAAGGGAGGTGCTGGGGGTAGGACTCTTGTGGGAACCTGGAAACCCTTTCTGACTCTGGACGAAAGTTGCTTTTCTTCCTATTTTTATTAACACAAGTCCCCAAGTGTGTTGGCTTCCAGAGAAAGCATTATGAATAACTGATGGCACATTTGTCAATTAATTCGTGAACCATCCTGGGGGAGAAGGAGAGCGGGGGTGGCGTGTGGAGGCGCAGGAGCTTTGGAGGCTGTATATAATGCGTCCTAAAATATTTAGCAAATGATCATCCAAACCACAGGGAAAAAGCCAGAGAGATGGGAATTTGAAAGCTGCCAGGATTTAAAAGCTATTTAATGCTAACCACCAGTGCCAAAGAACTGGGAGCCTCTCCCGTCCTCCCTGCATTGGCAACGGCAGCTCCGATAATGTGGAAAGGGCTTGGACAGGCTGCAGAGTGTGGTGGGAGCTGAGCTCAGGGCAGTGAGCTGAAAGCCGTTTTGTTTGAGAAGTCTTGTAAACAAGCGAGCTCTTCTGAGGTGGGACCCTTGCCTCGACGACTGCTCGCTGATAATCATCCCTCCATATAGGATAGTGATGGAGACGCTCGTCAGCCATCTGGAGGCTCCGAGCTATCCTGATGTTTGGCATCAAGGAAGAAAACAATCCATATGACTGATTAAATTTGACGTTTTCCTCCCAAATGTTCTGAAGTCACTTAGACAAGCGCTTCAGTCTCTGTTTCCCAAATGACTTGGCTGTATCTGTTATCCTAAAGGTTTGAGCTCAGAAGCTATTTATCCTAAAGGGTTAGGGGTCCTAAGATATTAGGGTTGGGGTCAAGGACTCATGTGTTTAACCTGACTCTTATTAGAGCTCTGCTCATTTACAGGTAAAGGATGAGATGGTCTTTCCTGATATTTTGGCTTGAATGTCTCAATATCATATTCTCTGTCCTCCTGAGGATCTTTCCTACCATAAGGAAAGAAAAAATAAAGGAGAAATTGGAGGTTTATAACTACCCTGGAGAATGGAGATGCTGAGATAGAGTTTGGTTATAGGGCAATTCTTCACGAACATAGTGTGATGAGCGTAGGTAGCCAATGCGAGTGAATTTGGAGGCTTCAATCAACTAAACTATTAATTGTGCAAGAATGTCCTTGCCTTTAGGGAACTGAAAATCTATTTCCTGGGAGGCACACATTATATAAATAACGTGGACAATCAGCCTCCGAGTTCAGAAAAATACGAGATCTTTGGGTAAAATGGAAGCAAGGAGGAAGATGGGACTAGCTATAGAAAAATGACCATATAAATAGAAACCAGAAAGTGCCCCCCCCAATTTGTTTGGTTTAGTTTTTTTTTTTTGTTTTTTTTTTGTTTTTGCTATTTCACTTGCTAGAATATTTTCCCTAATCCTATCTATTCCAAATCTCACACATCAAGCCCATCTACTCTATAGGTTTGTTCTTGACTATTACAATCTTCATTTACTTTTATTTCCTTTGAACTCCCACAGCACTTAGAATCTGACCCATTCCTTTGAGACATGATTGTGACTGTGTATTATCATCTGTTTTGAGCAGGTGCACCTTTTCCTCCTCAATTCAAGTTTTCTCTGGTGGGTGCCAAATCTTGGGACACCCACAGCTTCCAGCAGCACTCAGGGTTCAGTTAGTATTTGGGTCTGTATTTGCATCTCACTGATGGTCAGTTTGGTGTCTAGGCTGCTGCTGGGGAGTGGAAATCTGGGTTGGGGGTGTAGAAGAAGACTGAATTCTTGGTAAGCCTAGGAATATGCCCCAAATAGGCACTTCCGGGTTAAGATACACATGCTTGGAGAACCTTTTTGCACTTCCCTTTCCTTCCTTAGCTGTGACTGTTAAAGCAGACGTAGGGCTCAGAAAAGTTGTAAACTGAAGAAAAATGAATTTACTGAGAATGAAGATTCATCAGCAGTACCATTCACATGTTAAAAAATGCATTAGAAAGAAAGGAAGAAGGAAATAGAAAGGAAGAAAGAAAGAAAGGACAAAAGAAAGAAGAAGAAAAAAAAAAGCCCAGGGGGCAGGGGGTGGGAGACACACCAGACTCAGTCTTCAAATACGACCACCAATATCATGATATGGTAATTTTTTTAATATTAAAAGTAAATTGTAAATGTATCTTTATAAACAATATGCATAAAATAGATCTATTATTCTAAAATCTTTTCTTTTTTAAAATGCTTTTTTTTCACAGTAAATTTCTTAGGTGTCGGATTTTCCCTCAAAATAATAGTGCAATCGGGAGAAGGAAAATTTTGTCAGTGAATCAGGACTTCTTTGCTAATACAAGTCCTTGTATATTTCTTGTAGGAGTGGGTGAAGACTCATGTCTGTCTCTGTTTTCTTTATGACTTGCAATAGCTGTACATGTTCTGTGACAATCTGCCTGAGGTCTGACATTTTCTGGAGCAGCTTGGCAAACAGCTGGGAGGACTCCGGATGGTTCAGCTTGAGCTGGAGCTCCAGGGCTTGCAGCAAGTTGTCTTGTATGTCCTCGATGGGCTTCACGTTCAGCAAACCTGGGCGGTCTGGGGGGACAGAAATGGGAAACATGACAGGGGGTTCAGTCACAACCTTTTCTGGGCCCCACCTCGGAGGCCTAACTGGCTCTGGTGTACAGGGCCCAAGGATTCATCTATTTTTGTTTGTGTGTTTGTTCTTTTGCTCTGCTTTAAAAGTAGAATGGGGAGGAAGGGTCAGCAGAGAGTGGGCAAGCAGCGCACACAAAAATACCAGAGCTCTCTCCAGGAGCTTTCTTTTCCTGGCCAGGATTCAAATCTCTTGTGGTCAGTTGACATAATAAGGCATATACCAACACATTCCTACTTGCTCAGAAACCTCATTTTCAGCTTCTCCTCTTTCCTGATGAATCCGTTTTATAACCACGACCTCTTTTCTTACAAAAGCTTTAAATGCTTTGGGGAAAAAAAGCTTTGTCTTTCTTTTACTTAATATGTCATATCTATTCAAAGTAACAATACAGTTTTAAAAGACAAAGTTTTGTAGGATAGATCTCAAAATTTTAACACAGTGGTGTGATTGCAAGTAATTTTTACTTTCTTCTAAATACTTTCCTTATTTGAATTTTAAAGTGGGAGCTTAAATTACTTTAAAACTTTAAAAATTTTTCACCATGTAGATCTTGTTAGAGTTATCCTTAAATATTTTATAGTTTCTATTGTGAATATGCTCTTCTTTTTTATTACTGTCTTTTTTTTTTTTTCTTTTGCAAGGGCAGGCACCAGGAATTGAACCCGGGTCTCTGGCATGGCAGGTGAGAACTTTGCCTGCTGAGCCACCATGGCCTGCCCCTTTTTCATTACATTTTTATTTTATTTTATTTTTTTACATGGGCAGGCACTGGGGAACATTACATTTTATAATACATCTTTGTTGGTGTTTAAAAAAATGGTTGATTTTAGTATATTACATCAATTCCAGTTTTAGGAATTCTTCTCAATTCAAATTATTTTATCATGGATTTAAACACTTTTTAAAAAAAAATAGATAATTCCATCTGCACATATTGGTAGCTTTATCTATTCCAGTGTTTACACTTTTCTTTTTCTTGCCATACTACATTGGCTAATATCACTAAAGTAATATTGAATAATAGTAGCAGCAAGAGGTATTCTTGCTTTATTCTTAACTTCAAATGAGATGCTTCCAATGGTTTCTATGTATGATGTTTGCTGTAGATCATGGTGGAATACGGTTTACTCCTAGATTTCCAAGGGCTTAAAGTCTTTCATTTGTTTCAGTCAGGAATGTTGCTGAATTTTATCAAACACTTTGAGTACTTTAAAGAGATGATGGTACAATTTTCTCTTCCTCTGGTATAGTAAGTCAAATCAATAAATTTCCCTATACCCTTGTCCTCATTTGCTAATATCGTATTTAGGGATTTTGATTCTGTAAGTGAGATTGGTCCAGGGTGTTATTTTTTGTGCCATCCTTTTCCTATTTTGGTAATAACGGCTGTTGTGGGTGGATCTGTCCTCCTGAAAAGACGTGTTCAAGTTCAAACCTTCACTACCTGTGAACGGGACCTTATGTGGAAATAGGGTTTTTCCAGATATAAGCAATTTAAGATGAGGTTAAACTGGATTAGCACAGGCCCTAAATCCAATGGCTGGTGTCTTTATAAGAGAAAGGAGAGGGAGACGTGCACACAGAAACACAAGGGAGAGGGTCACGTGAAAATGGAAGCTGAGATTGCAGGGAAGCTGCCACAGGCCAAGGAACCCCTGAGGCCACCAGCCACTGTAAGAGACAAGGACAGATCCTCCCCTAAAGGCTTTGGAGAGATCACCTCGATTTCAGACCTGCAGCCTCCAGCACTGTGAGAAATACAGTTCTGCTGTTTTAAGCCCCTAAGCTTTTGATAATTTGTTACAGCAGCCCTAGGGAACTGATAAAAGTTTAACTAGCTTTATAAGGTAAGTTGAGGAATCTCCCTTCTGTTTCAACATAGGAACGATCTGCTTCTCGATAGTTTCTTGGAACTCATTTGCAGAACCATCTGTAAAAATCTTTGATTACCTTTGATTTTTCTTCCATGTCTTTAATCTAGTCAGGCTTTCTCCTACTCATAAAGTAAAATTTTAATAATTTATTTTTCACAGAAAATCTTTCCCTGCATTCAGATTTTCACATTTATTGGAATAAAGTTGTATGATCATCTCTTGCAACCTGTAGTCTATTATTTTTATTTATGCCCCCCCTTAAGTTAATGTTCTTTATTTGCGTATTCTCCCACTAAACAATCGGATTTGCCAAAGTATGTTTATTTGTGGTTTTAAAAAATCCCACAGCTTTTAGTTTGTCTAATCAACTCTGTTTATTAAAATTGCATTTTGTTTTCAACCGAACCAATTCCTTCTTTTAACTTGCTTTATTTTATTTTTTTTTCTGGTTTCTTGAGTTAAATGCTTACTTCATGTAGTTTTGATATTTCTTGCTTTCTAATAGGTGCATTTAAGGCTCCAAATATTCTCTGCATTCACTTTGGTTTCACCCTATTTTCCTAATGGTCTTTCTGGCAATTTTGATTTCCTTTTGAACCCAAGAGTTATTCAGAGGTGTATTTTAAAATTTTCAAGCAAGGTTTTGGCTTTTTTTCTTTCTTTCTAATTTCTAGATTTGTTGCATTGCGGTTAGATACCAAGCTGGTAAGGGGTAGAGCTGAAATTCCAACCTAAGTCTGTCTGTTTCCACACTCTATACTCTCAACCCTTATTACCTTGTTTTAAAAGTACTGGTTTTCCCATTTCTCTCCTTGCTTAGATCATGGGGTATTAGAGGGCAGAGACTACGTCTAGATCATCTCTGAATCTCCAGGGGAGATAAAGGAAGCTCTCAGTTTGCAGAGTTAATGAATGAGAAAGTTGTTCTGGCTTAGAGCCCTGGATTGAAAAGCAATTCCCCTGGTTGGCGAACAAGCCTAAAGGCAGAATCACTACACAATGAGGTACCCTGTCAACAGATTTTCCCATATCTAATAAATGCCAGGAACCTTTATGTGCTGAGCTGGGGCACAGGAGAGCAAGGGCAGAATCCAAGGTGGACTGTGGGATTTTTAGAACTCTCCCATTCTCCTAAATTGAGTTTTCTTTGTGGTTTGTTTTCATTACAGAAGGAAGCTTGCCTTTGGCTTGATTTTTTTCTTCTCTAGCTTCTCTAACTTATCCTATTGATGGGAATATATATATATATACACACACACATACACTTATACACACACACACACACACACACACAATTTCTTTTTTATTTGAGCATTTAATTTTGGAACCATCAGCAAAAATCTCAGATTCTCAGAACGACCCTAGCAATCCTAGGGTCAAGAGCTACAGAGATGTTTCAAGGCTGCTCCCCAGCCTCTACCTTCCAATCAGGCCTCCCCAGAGACAAATGCTCCTGGGAAAAGTTGTGCCTTTCTCACAGTTGCTACCCAATAACAAAAACCATTGATACTTTAAGGAAAATTAAAGCCTAGATTTATGCCTATGGTTTGCTTATTGTCAATCCTGCCCCCTAACAAATGTTCAGGACTTCAAAGGCCAGTGGCAGTGTGAACACTTGAGCCCCTTAAGTGGCAGCAATCTGTGTAAAGATAGGTTGAATGTGTCTGCTTCTTGGGCTGTGGTTACCCACCCTAGGACTCTCTGCTCACTGGCTCGAGAGAAACAGAGTCTTCTCCTTTCTCCTTCCTCTCAAGCAGCATGAGAAGCTAATCAGTGGGGTGAGAACTTCTGCTGAAGAGATTACATTACTCTAGTAGGTTTCATGGATCATGAAAGTCCAAACAACCAATTCCCCAAATGCAACTGATCAGGCTTGCTGGAAACCCTTGGGTTAATGCAGTAGGATGGAGTTGGCCTCTCCAGGAGTGGAGAAGGATCTGGCTTGGATTTGCAAACTCCTCTTTGGCAAGTAATTCTTTATTTTGTGACAGAAGAAGTTTGGCTAAAGTTTGAAATTTTGTGGCCACTAATTAAGTACATTTTCTCCAATGACAAGTTCGATCATTTACAGATCTGTCCCTTTGTCCCCCCTACTGAGTCTCAGTCAAACGGAAGCAGCGCAGTAGAGTGGAAAAGTACTATATTTTACCCCTGAGCCTTTCACTAGCCAGCTCTGGGCAAAATGACTAAGTTCACTGGGCCTCAATTTTCGCCTCTGTAAACTAAAAGGACTGGATTAGATAAGCAATCTCTAAGCCTCTTTAATTCTAAAGTTCTAAGATGTATTCTCATTTGCAATTCCCTCCACATAATTCACATAATTAAAGTGGAGGAATAAATACGAAGATACCATTGGAAAAGTGTATCAACAGGCTCATAAATTAAAAGTAGACAGAATACCTGGCTTATTAAAAAATATTAATTAAAAAAAAAGATGTCCTTGGCTTTAAGCAATCCCTAGGGTCAAGAGCTCCAGAGATGTGTCAAGGTTGCTTCCCAGCATCCACCTTCCAATCAGTTAGGTGCCCCAGCTTCCCTCTAGCTTCCTGGGACTCACACCCAGACCTTTCCTGAGCTGAGCTCCACAAAGGAAGGTGCTCCAGAGACCTCTCTGAACACTGAGCAAATCCCCCACCTAGATCTGTCCTTATCTTCACTCTTCCTTCCACCTCAGCCTGGCGTCTGCAGAGATACTGTTCTTAGAAGACCCACCTGAGATCCACCCACCCCGGGCACCTTGCCAAGGAGTCAAGTTCAGATCTGGAAAAGAACCAGCTTCAGGGACCCTCTTGACAGGTCAAGGCTGCCTCGACATTTTTGGGGAAGTGCCCGTTGACTCCCAGACTTCAAGACATCATACTTGAGGAACCTGGAGTCAATTACGGGTTCCTTACTCCCCGGGCTGCGAAAGATTGGGAAAGAAGCCTTTCCGGTTTCTATTGACACAGCCCTGGAATTGATTAGACAGTGCTGCTGATTATGGGCAGAGCTTCCCTCTTGTCCAGATCTGGTTCAGTGAAGTGGAGAACTTATCTGAAGCCGATTCAGATTCTCCGACCCTCTCAGCATCTGCCCAGTTGGGCCAGGCATTTCCCCAGCACAGATTTTTCTCAGGAGGCATCTCAGTGAGGGGACCAGAGGGCGCAGTTTTCCGAAGGCGAGGCAGAAACATCAAACTGGACAGTTTCATCTTTATTTTAGAGAAGTTGCTGCTGTGGCTTTTCCTGCCTTCTCTTCTTGGCTTGATGATCTGGACTAATCGGAAATGGAAGGCACCTAAATGGTACCATCCATTTAGAAAGAGAAGCCTGATAGCTGAGCAGCTGTCAATGGATCCACAGACCACCAGAGACCTTAGTTCAGATGTGGGGTGAAAACTGAAGGGAAGTAGGGTTGCTTAGGGAACTTGGCACTTTGCAAATGAACTTCCTTTTAAACTTCCTCCCTGATTTCCTTAATATCCTTTGCTCCCTAAATTCACCGATGAAAGAGCAATGGATGTGGGCCCTGAAGACTTGATTTGAGTCCTTTTTCCACTTAGCATCTCTGTGACTTTGGGCAAGGCATTTAATCTTTCTGAGTTTCAGCTTAATGTTTAGGACAGCACTATTTGTTTCATAAGGTTGTGGTGAAAATGAAATTGGTAAGGAAATTTTATATATAAGATGTTATTATATAATTTAAATTGCCCTGTTTGAAGAAGGGCAGTTTTCACAGGGTTAGGGTCAGAAGGGTGAGTAGGGTGGGATGGCATGTACGCAGATTGGGAAATGAAACGTTTTTTGAGCTGTTTTTGGCCAGAACAGAAATTCAGGAGCACAAGAAAATAATTCCCAATACAGACACATGTCTGGGGGTTCTAGCAAGTTCTCATTCTTGTAATTGAATGAATGGATGCAAGATGGTTTAAGAACAATGACAAAACAGAAAAAGCATGGCGCCCCCATTCACTGCTTCCTTGAAGAGATAAGGCTAGTGATTCTGAGGCAGTATCTAACCAACAGAATCATTGGGGCAGGAGGCAAAACCATGAATTCAGCAAAATTTATCTTTGGTAAACGATGCTGGTCTAGTAGTAATTCCTTCCCACCATCCTACCTTTAGGAAACACTAATATAAGACAGTTCCACATGCAATCTTCTTTTCTCATTTAAATTTGAATTGAACCTCATGATTCTCAACCCTGGCTACTCATTGAAAACATCTGGGGAGATTAATATCCAACTGAAGTCTGAGTCCCATCCTTGGGTTTCTGATTTACTTGGCTGGGGATGTGACCCTGGGCAAGTTACTTAGCCTCTCTGTAACTTGATTTCCTTATGAGAAGAAATGGAGTTGCAAAGGTAATTTACCTCATAGTGTTTGTTGAGAGGATTAAATAAATTAATGTACAGAGAGCCTTAGAGCAGAGTCGGACACACACTAAGTGCTTATTATTATTAGAGTTCTTTAAATGTGCTTCTTTTTCTTTCTACCTTTCTTCTCTTTTATCTCTGATTTTCCTGGGCCCTTTCTAAGTCTTTTCCATTCTCCTCTCTTAATTACTCCCTTTCTCCCACCATTTGGTTTTCCTTCCAGGGGTTTTTTTTTTTTGTCTTTTCCTCTTCTGGGATTATACCTTGCTGGGGATTTGGTATCAGAAATAGCAGGATCAGCTTGACTCAGTAAGAGGTCTGAGCAATGGGTTATTTTAGGAGAAATGTAGTGTACTGTTGCTATCAGGGTAAGGGGACAACAGAACTTCGAGATTTTATAAAAACTTTAACAACAAAAGATAAAGACCATCTGTAATAAGCACAGTGAGCCATGAAAGCACATGCTGCTGCTTGGGTCCTTGACTCTGAAGCTGGTTAACATTCTAAGACTTTCCTGTTTAAGCAATGGTTTAATATTAATAAAAGCATCCTCTGTCTATGTTCAAATGACATCCGCATTTCATGACAATGATATCTATTATTTGGCTGGAATGGTGGAAGGAGAAAACCACAACAAAGAAACCCAACCCAACCAGTAATTTCTTTTATCTGCCACTGAAGTAGCAATTACACTTCCACTGCCCTCATCTCAAACACCCAACTACCACCTTCCCAAAGCCGGCCAACGCCCCCAGTACAAAACAGAACACACAGAGAAAATCTGGTAACAAGGTAGGTAATGCTTTCATTTTTCTGAGCTCAAAGCTCTTCTTTCACTTAACACTGCCTCTGGGCAATTTAGCTTGGGCTGTATTTCATTTCTGGGTCTTCTAGAAATGGGACTTGAGATTTCTGTCCTGTCCTGCCCTTGGGAAGTCCATTCCTATCCTGACTCCTTTCACCCTTGGGCTTAGGGCCCTGCCCCCTTGTCGTTCTAGTCTTTCAGGGTTACTCAGTTACGTTCATTCACGTGGTTTGCGCCCCTCCTTTTGTCAGGACTGGGAGAGCCATTTGCAGCCCTTCTCTCAAGTCCGGTGACATTTCCGCTGCTTCTATGTCCAAGACTGGCTCTGACGAGGACTTGAAATGGGAAGGGAGGGTACGGAAGGCAGAGGAAGATGAGTAGGGTGGAAGTATGAAGGTGAATGATTTTTTTTTTCTCATGCCAAGCCTGACACATTCACAACTTTTCCTTAATCCACCTGGCAGCTATCCTGGGATTTCTGGGAAGGAATGAGAATAAAGAAAAGGAAGAGAAGGAAAAGGATGAAGGATGAAAGAAAGGAGGAGGAAGAACTGCTGTTCTTCCTTACTTCCTCAACCTCTAGAAATGCCGAAAGCCAACCAGAGGCAGTAAGTACAATAAAAAGTTGCCATGCCTCTCTCTAAGCCTAGCTCTGCAAGTGAGATCACTGCCCACCCCCATGTGGGACACCCAGGGAGGAACGTCTCCCTGGTGGCGTGGGAGATGACTCCCAGGGATGAGCCTGGCCCTGGCACCATGGGATCAACAATGCCAACCTGACCAAAAGGGGGAAAAGAAATAAAACAAGGTATCAGTGGAACAAGGTATCAGTGGCTGAGAGTGCTCTAATAGAGTCAAGAGGCTATTCTAGAGGCTTCTGTTATGCTAGCTTCAGCTAGATATTGCTAATAACCACAGTTTGCCAACCCCCAATCAAAACCATTCCTGTCAGCTCTAAAGATCACCTAGGATTCTATCTGAGATTCTACAAAAGTTTCATATACTAATATTACTTTCCAGAGACCTACCACCTCCAGATGGGTTCCTAGGCCAGATAAGTCCTGAAACCCAAAGGGGCCAGCCTCTCCAGAACATCAACTAGTTCCATCCACCATCCCCTATTATCAATATCGCTTTTCAACATGAAAAAATAAGAAAGGGCATAGCCCATATACCTCTAAAGACTGGGAGAAGGATCAAAGGAGAAGGAGGAATTATAACAGAGAAGTTAGCATTTAACAAATGAGTATGACTGCTGAGTCATTATATTGATATTTCTCTTAGTCTCCACTGTCTTGGAGCAGCTACAAGGAAAAACTTAAAATTGTGGAACTGTAACCCATACCAAACTCTCAAATCTGTTCTATAATCACTTGTTAAAATGTACTTTGAAATGTATTGCTTTTTTGTATATATGTGATATTTCACAATAAAAAATGTTAAAAAACAAAAAAAGTTGTTACGGATCAATCCTCTGTACTCCCTCTCCGATTCTTTCCACCATCTTTGAGAAACTTAGAAAAGAATCTGTGATTTCAAACAAAGTCTGATCTCTAAATATGACTTCTAAACTAGTAATGGCCGTAAAGAGTTTATCAGAAGTCTGGGATAGTGGAAATCTGCCACCTTCCCTCATTCCCACCTCCTTCAAGGGACTAGGGCTTAGAGTACCCCCCTCACTTCTCCCTACCCCCATCCCCCACCCCCAGTATCTCTTTTCCCTTGGGTTTAGTTCCCAATCCACAGCTAATCCCCTTAAAGTGATAGCTGATAAAGGGATTAGCTGATAGCTCCCTGGGGGTGTTTATCTTGTAATAAGGGATTTTAAGAGTCACCATTGGTGGAATTTCAACCAATTTGACTGGCAGGATTGAGTGGAGCTACTTCAAATTATATCTACAGGGGAAAAGGGAAAAAGAGCATTTATTGTGTGCTTAACATGTTCCAGGCATTGCGCCAGGTGCTTCATATGGTGTTATTTCATTTACTTAGGGTACTAATGAGTACACTGATGCCCAGGAAGGTAAATAATTGCCTGAAATCAGACAGCTAATGAGTGTTGGGGTGGGGTTTCTGAGCTCCTCCTGGTTCACGTGATTCCAGACAATTCCACCATCCCATTCCGGCTGTTATTCAGCCTATTTATTTGGAGAGCTGGGAAAATCCTCTATGGAAGGTTTCTGTAGAATTGAATGATTCCTTAACTACCTGCCCTTGGTCTCTGTGATGAGCGGCTGGAGGCAGGGCTAGGTTTCTTTATTCCTCACTTGCATCCGTGTCTGAACGTCTTGGTGAATTGTGCCAGTCTGGAAGGCCGCCTGGGGTCAACCAGAGTTTAAACACACATTGTGAGAACCCAAAATGATAAAGTGCTCCCAAAAGCGGCCCACTGACTGACTGGTTGAACCTTTTCCAAGGCTGTCAGTGTGGTGACAGGAATGACTCAGCAGTTTGGCTTTCAATCCCTGGTCTGTCTCTGAGGTCAAGTATAATTGTTTGCTCACTCATTCAAATCATCCCAACCCACTAAGCCGGGGTTGAAAAGGGAATTTTATTTCTGAAGCAGCTATAGATAACGATGCTTCTCTATTCTACAAACAACAAAATCTGTATGCATTTCTTCAAGTTTCTTAGATGATTCTAGAATGTTCCATGATTTCCCACCACCCCAGCCCTACCTCCAAGACCTGGTTTTCCAAATCTGGACACCAGCTGAGAACTCATAGATATAATACCCCTCGGCCAAACCCAGCCCATGAGGTTATGAAAAGAACAAATTAATGGGATATTTCTAGACAATTCAAATTAAGTCATTATTCAAAGCCAGTCTGCCAACTGCTAGTTGTGGCAGCATGTGAGGCTCTTTCAAGAGAAGAGTGTCACACACTAGGTAGGGCTGAGACGAGTGCCCACTGAATATTTTTCTCAATTAACAAATGAGTATGATTAAGCGTGATTGAGTGTGACACAATCACAGCCCAGATGGGACGAAAACGCAAAAAAAGTCTTCGGCTCTCCTGCTCAAGGCTTAGTCATGTGAGACTTCAGATGGCCATGTTTCTTCTCAATATCATTAGAAGAGTCAGAAAAACCACCATCACCAATTAGCCATCAGTCTGAGGCTTGCCTAGAAACAACTCTATAGACAAGGTAGCTAAATACTTATTTAGCTGAGGTCTGCTGCTGTTCTGAGCATTTGCGTGTGTGTGTGATAACACATATGTAATATAAAATTTGCTATTTTATTCATCTTATACAATTCAGGGGCATCAATTACTTTTACAATGTGTGCTGCCATTACTGCCTTCTGTCTCATCACCCCAAACAGAAACTCTTTACTCACTAAGCAACAGCTCCCTCCCCCACAGCACAGATTTTTAATATTGAAGTTTTAAAGTATGGGTTTTATTTTCTCCCCAGTTAACATGCTAACTAGTAAGGAAGATGCCCTTAGCCATGCAGAAACCTTGTCACCCCAAGCTAGGGTTTCCTCAAGAAAAGCTTGGATCTTCTCAGACTTGAACAAGAGGAGAGCTATAGTGTTCTTCTAACCTGTAGAAACAGATCTGAAATGGAGAGATCACACATGAGCTGGAAACACTCTTAGGATTCTGGAGAACAACTGTAGGACTCACAAACCCAGTGGCCCTCAGATTCTGTGTCTGTAGAACACGTGGGTTCTGTAATCTGGAAGGAGGTGTTTCACTGTTTGAACTAGAATGGGGTCTGTTTCCAACTGGCAGAAGGAAATTCAGAAATAGATGGTATTTTAACAATTTCAAATTTCTCTCACAAAATTTCATCTGATACCACTTGCCTCTGTTATATCCTAGTATAAGATGGCATCTGATTAAGTACAGAAGTGCTTACTTAATTATTTAAAGTTTATCATCAATTTCTTCAGGAGTTCTGAAAAAAACACTATTATCTCCAGGTATTCTGCTATGTTTTCACAAACTTAAGAACCACAGCACCAGTCTTCAGTCTTATCAATGGATGGCCTTCCTCCTTCCCCAGACAATTTTCGAAATCTAGGATGCAGTTTTGTTAGTTAGGTTAACACGTTGTCTTAAGAATAGCTTTGGGGATTGATAAGTAGTATCTTCATTATAAGATTTGGAGGCAATATGGAAATAGGTAGTTTTTGATAACTGCAAAAGAACTCCAAGACCAAGGAAACTGAGATACTTCCACTTCTCCACACACAAAAGGCAACAGAGCCTAATGGTTAAGTGCAGCAGTTTGAATTATAGTCAGAGAGACCTGAGTTTGAACCTTGGTCTCACCAAACAGTAGCTCTGTGATCTTTGGTCAAATTGCTAGATCTCTCTAAACTTCAGTTTTCTCCGTCTGTAAAATGGGGATGACAATAGACCTTGTAGAGCTGGAGTAAAGATTAAACAGATATTAGCAATTAACATAAAGTGCCGATACAGTGAGTATTCAATAATTACGAATTATTACTATTTCAGGTTACTATCCATTCAATGAGCATTTACTGAGTACCTATTCTGAGGCAGGTACTGTTCTTTGGTTCTATTTTAATTGCAATACATTTATATATATATATATATATATATATATATATATATTCATGACGCGTGGGATAAGCTAGATGGTCTCAGGTTATTGACCTAGGTGTTGTCTGTCACAGAATATCAACTCTTCCTTGATCTGTAAATATATAGCTATGAGAACAACTACCCTTTCTTGTATTCTATTCTTCCTGCCCACTCAACAGCAGAAATGTAACGAACACGTCCAAGAACAGCTCTTCAAAGATGCCTAACAAAGAACACTGCTGAGGTTGCTGGAAAAAGAAGGAGCTGCTTCATAGGTAGCTTGTATAACCAAGCCAGACTCAAGAGGGTAAATGTGGAGGTTGGATTTACTTGCCAGCTGAGGCTGTTGCAGCAAAGTTTTCAGCTTTTCTGTCATTAGGACGGTGATGACAATTTGCCTTGAAAATATATTGTAAAAACCCAGTGAGTTTCCTCCTCCATATCTTAGAAGTTTAGGAAGAGCTTGTAATGGATTTCAAACTGTTTTGAGTTAACAGAAAGAGCTTTTCCTTGTTGCAGAGTTCCAGCTGGAAGCCTCCTATATTGTTCTTCACCAAACAGCAAACACTGTACCACTCAAGGGGGCAAAGTGTCCAATTAGTGTGTCGTGGGGCTTGTCAGTTTTACCGAGCCCTACACTTGGCTTTGGTTGCTGGGTAGGAGTTGTGAATTTGCTAGGGTGGCTGGCATGACGCTGTGGCGCCAGCTACAAGCACGCCCCTGCTGGAGGTGGTTTTATTTGCTGACGCCGCCCATCCTGTCTGTGAAGCTAGAGGGTGCAAGGGAAACGATTATTTACTATGTCCACAAGGCTTCATGAACACTCTGAGTTCTAGGCCCATCCCGTAGGGGGCGGGGTGATGGGAGTGCAGGCGGCAGTGCAGGGAGCTGACCAGGACCCACTGGCCAGGAGGCAGAGGGGGCAGGATGCCCAGTAAAAAGGCCACATAGAGGGAGCACTCAGGTGACCAGGGTTCAATCGTCATCCCAATGCTCGCTAGCTGTTAGATCTTACAAGAAGTGTGTAAGTCTATGACCCTCACTTTTCTTTCCAGGAAACAAGAATTAAAACTACAAGAGAAATGTCAGGACCTAATGAGATAGTGTATATGGAAGGTTCAGAGTGCTGTTCTTTTTATAAGTTGAATTCTTGCTCAGAGGAGAAAGAGAGAGAGGAGAGTATCTTGAGAAGAACTAGGTCATGTTCCTCAGCAGGCTTGGGTTGAGAGCTGAGTAAAGACTAGAGAAGCTAAGGACCAGGCAAATCTATGATCCAAATCTATTGCTATCAGCAGTTTTTAGGGTGGAAGTTGAATGACAGTGATCTGAGGCCAACCCACTTTAGTTTCACCAGCAAATACTTGGTTGGGTCAATTCAGTTACTTTCATCCCAAACTCCCCTGCCTTAGGTCCTCTAGGGACCTCCCCCCCAACTCCGCAATTTCTTATCACCCTGCTCTTATATGGTGGCCATGACCCTCATTCTTCCCTCTGCCTGGGGTCTCAAGTGCCTTTATCAGAATGAAGCCCTCTGGGGTTCTAAGACTAGCTCAGAAAGAGGTCAACTGGATCCCTGCCAAAAACTCTTCTCACTAAAATCACTGAAGCAATCTATAGAGTTCAGAATAAACTGCAGAGAATCAGAAATTTATTTAATGGATGAAAGCCTTGTGCTCACATAGATGCTTTCCCTTTCTGGAGAATCCAGAATAGAAACAAAGAACCAATGGAGATATCACGTATCTGAATTGTGATCAACTACAACCTGGGATATTGACCTACGTTGATTGGGATTCTGAGCATAGCTGGAACCCAGTTTTTGGATTGGGGATGACTGTTGAGCATCCCCAATACCCAATCAGACTCTCTGAGTAAAGAAGCAAACCAAATTCCTATGGGCTGAAACAAACTGGGGCTCCAGCTTATTCATTCTCATCTATTGCTTGTATGTAGACTTCATCTATAAAAACCAACCTTGATCACAGAAGGATTTGGCTTTTATGATATGGGTTCTATTTTAGGAAGTCTACAATTATTCTCAGGTCTTTCTTTTCAATACTGCCACAAGACGATTTTAGAAATTTACATGGCTGGCTGCTACCTTCAGATTTCTTTCATTGTTGTGAGGGTCCGATGAGATCTGGATATTTGCTTCTGGGCATACTGTCTACATAAATCTAGAAGGAATTTATATACAACATTTACATTTAAATGGTAGCATTTTTAATTTTCATAATTGAAAGGGAAAGCCTACAGTATCTATTAATTGAGCCAAGCTATTTTCAGTGGTATTTGTTGACCAATTAATGAAATTTAACCAATATTCTAGCTTCTAAGAAGAATAAGAAAAAAAAAAACAAAACTAAAACGTTGTCTAGCTTCTGAGAAATCTAGTTAGGGGCAGTAATAGTATTTTTCTAGATGGACCCACACTGCTGTTTCAAGTGCCCATTTAACAATGCTGCTCAGGTTCAAAATTGGCCAGAATTATTATGATTGTTTTTTGTCTGGACTTTTCCTAGTTAGCAATTAAGAACCTTTGAATGGCTTATTTCAAATGCCTCCTTTAGCATCTGCCGATAATTGGGGTGGGAATATAAACTGGCATAAACTTTCTGGAAAGCAATTTGGCAATGATGTAACTAAAAGTCTAAAAATGCTCACTGCCATCTACGCAGAAAATCCCCTTTCTCTAAGGAATAAGAAAATAATCTGAAAAACAAACAGATTTATACACAAGAATGTTCACTACAACAAATTCAGAACACATTTGCAATAATTTTCTATATTCTTCTCTATAGCTTTTTAAAATAATAAATTATAAACAATCTGCGCATAAGAAGGGAGATAATTTGGTATATAATGGTCCCTTTATAAAATGAAATTTTTAGTCTTTAAAATTACGTTTCAAGTAATATATTAAATTATATATATATATATACACACATATAATCACACACACACACACACACACATATATATGACAGCACATGCATAGAAAATTTTGGTAGGAGAAATAGGACTTTGCTAATCCTATTTTATTCTGAGAGCTGAGACCTTGGTTTTGCACTTACATCTTTCTGTATTTTTAAAACTTTTCAAATGATCATGCATTACTTTTATTAAAAAAGTAATTAATGAAAACTATTAACAAAGAGTATGCCATGACATGGGAAGATGATTAAAGAAAAGAGAGGAGCAGAAAGATTGTAAATAGAACATATTTAGGAAAAATATCAGAGAGGACTAGATCAAATGTTAATAGCTATATTTCTATTTTTTATTTAAAAAGAAAATACAGCTTAAAATATTAGCTACTAAAAAAGCATAATTAATTTCCTAAGCTTGCTTTTCAAAATTTAATATTTTTTTCCCCAATGAACTTCAAATGAATTGGAATCTCACTCCTTTTTTCCTGAATTAATCAAAGATCCTAGAGGGTTAAGAATTAATTCAATTTTTAAACCATTATTTTAAGAAATCCTGAAGAGGAACTGAAATTGCTTGAAAGAGACCTGGTCAAAGATGGATGGTACAGTATTGTCATGTAAACACAACACCAAAAAGCATGCTTCAATTGTGTGACGTGACACTGGCCTTGCACCCCCAGCTCCATTTTTATTTGCACCTCAGTCATTTAAAGGGTCGTACTTGGAATAGTGTGGAAGTTAAGAGCCTAGACTCTGGAGCCAGAGTCTTTTACTAGCTTTGTAATCTTGGGCCTGGCGCCATCTTTGATTAGCTGTGTATTCTCGGGCAAGCAATGGACTCTCTCACTGCTTCGTTTGCCTCATCTGTAAATGACGCTCAGTTTACTGGATTGTTGTCAGGAACCACTGAATATACATGAAATGCTTAAAACACTGCCTGGCACGTAGTAAGTACTTAGTAAGTGTATGCTATTATTATTATCACTACTACTACACTATACACCTGATTTCAGAAGCATTCAGATCTTCAGTAATTGGCCAATCAAGGAGAACAGAGTGCATTGTGCTCTTTACAAACACTGTACAGTTATACACAACTTACAATTATAGGACCACTATCCCTCTCAGACCAGTTCTTATGGTCAGAGTCCATATAAAAAGCTGGCCCGAAGTGCACTGCCATCATGTAAACCCAATGTTTAAAAACAATTTCTAATGTAACAAAATAAGGCATCAGTGGCTAAGAGAGTTCAGATAGAGTTGAGAGACTATTCTGGAGGCTACTTTAATGCAAGCTTCAGCTAGATATCACTAATTGCCACGGTTTTGCCAAACTCCAACTAACACCATTCCTGTTAACCCTATAGAACACCTAGGGCTGTAGCTGAGATCCTACAGAAGTCTCACGCATTAAATTTACTGTTCAGGACCATAAAACCTTCAGATGATCTCTAGGCCAGATAAATCCTGAAACCCTGAGGGGCCAGTCTCCCTTAGAACATCAACCAGTTCCATCCCCTTACCCCATATTGTTTGACACCCCTTTTTAAAATAAAAAAATTTAGAATGGGCATAACCCAAATATCCCTGAAGATTGGGAGAAGGATCAAAGGAGAAGGAGGAGTTATAACAGAGAAGCTAGGATTTAACAAACAAGTATGACTGCTGAATCATTATACGGATATTTCTTTTAGTCTCCAGCGTCTTGGAGCAGCTAGAAGGAAAAATGTGAAATTGTGGAACTGTAACCCATACCAAACTCTGAAACCTGTTCTACAACGACTTGTTAAAATATACCTTCAAATTTATTGCTTTTTTGTATATATGTTATATTTCACAATAAAAATGTTATAAAAAAGTCTACAGAGAAAGACGCAAGTAAAACTTTCTTCTATTCAAGTTAGGAATATGTGAGAGGCTAATGGAAGCAGGATTTAGTATAAAGCCTAGCTTTCAGAGTTGGTTAGTTAGTTGGCTAGTTAGCACTTGCAGGGACCCCAAAACAATAAATTGCTAGATAGCTATAAGGATCACAGAGTGCATCGTATCGGGCTTATTTATTTCTCGGCTGGGTGTCCTTTGGTTCACACTGCATTCTCAATCACAGTCAACCACCTCACAAAGGCCTTTTAGGGGACGCTATCGGAGGCAACTACATGGGAGAGAAGGTAGACGTCAGTAATATATACATACGTTCCTTGATTCCTGATATTGGAAAAGCAATGCAAAGTATTATCTTATCCCTGGTAGGGCAGGAGCATAATTTGACCCAAAATAAGGGAGTAGTCCCTTCCATATGCCAAGTAAGCATCACCTCAAGCAAAGTTATACATATCATTACTTAAACGAAATGGGGATTGGATTGCCTTCTGGAAAGCAAAAGAAAAGGACAAGGAAAAAAGGAAATGAAAAAGGAGAAGTGGGCATTTGGTGTCCATGTATGAATGTAACTGGAAAAATACTGTGAGTGATAAAAGAGCCCATTTCACCCACAGCCTTCCTATGGCTATTCTACAGTGTCACAGCCTTATGCAATTGGCATTTTCCATGAGAAACCTGCAGTAAGAAGTGGATGGTGAGGAATATAAACTAAGACTAAAGGAAGTCAGAATTCTTGGGGTTGCTCCCCACCACCCCACCCTCTTCCATGTAAGAACAAAAGATGAGTCTTACCTCCACTGAGAATAATGACGGCTATAAATATTGCCAAGTCGCTGTCATCTAATTCCAGTGCATTGAACTTCACAGCAAACTCAAACTTGGGCTCCATAAAGTCACCAAAGGGCTTTCTCAGGCTCTTTAGAAACTCCCTTGTCATGAATCCTTGACCTTCTGATATGAGAACTCCATCTTTATTCATCAGGGAGGCCAGCATCGTGTAGATGATCTCATGGACGCCGTATTTTAGGAGAGTCACTTGATCATTCAAGTCAAGGTTTACAAAACCAGGAATGCTTTTGGCATACTCTGTGATCTCTTGCACAGCTTCCACGGAGCGAAACTGACAGCCCTGAAAGATGCGGATGGCCACCTCTTTGCTCTGCTCTTGCAGGGGGGTGATGTGCTTGAATTTGATTTTATCTTCTCCCATCATTAAGGAGTTCATGTCATAGATGACAAATGGCTGCAGATAAAAAAAGGGGGGGGGGGGAAGGGGCTGAGTTGGAGATTTCTAAATAGAAGTCTGTGCTTCACAGCAAATACCATCCCAGTTCAGACATCTGTTTCTTTATACACATTTGCTTTGCTCATGAAAATCTTTAGAATTGAAGGGACTTAATAATGAGAAAATATTCCTATCTTTGTATTATTCATCTTAATTATCTGCTGAGACCAAATATAGTTTATCAATATTGGTCTTCTTTGCCTTCCATGGAGACTGCAACCCTTTGTCTATGACTGGCTGGTAGTTCCAATTTCTGTTGTTTGCAGTCTCTGTTGTTGATTCTTAAAAATGAAACAGAGTCTACTGCTTGTCTTGGCTTTCCATGGAATGCATTTTTAACCTTTCGATAAAAAATCATTTCAGCAACTCAAGGTTGAAAATACCCACTTGAACATAAAATGCTATTGCAGTTTAAGATGAAATCTACTCAGATTTCAAATGCAACAAAGTTTGCATATGACCTATACTTAACTGTAATAAATTGGTCTGAAAGCAGATTAGAAATATTGAGCCAAGAAAATGTCTATTCCTTTTTTAATGCTCTGGAAGCAAAAGTTTTAGAAGAACAGATGTAAGGACTGTGGTGTAAGTGCTGCAAAAAGTGGCGAAATAAAAAAAAAGGGTGTTTGCACTTTATATATATATATATATATATATTTATATAATATAAAAAATATATATTTATTTATATATATTTATATATAATATATATATTAAATATCTGTCCTTGAGGCTCCAATAATCAATAAATTACATGTATCATTTACTTAGTTTTGCACTATACTACTTTCAAAAGCAGGTTGGATTGGTCATAGAGCTCTTTCTCTTGCATTCCTTGTTTTTGGCATGGACAAGCTTCAGGAACTGAACTCTGGTCGCCGGCATGGCAGGGAAGAATTCTGCCACTGAGCCACCGTTGCACCGCCCTCATTTCCTTTTATAGAACCAAAAATTTGTGGTTATTGTGAAATTCTCAAGGCAACTCTGAGAAGGGGAAACACTTTATGTACATCAAGTATACTGAAATATATAAAGAGTTAATCCCCCAATCCTATTCAAATAAGAATATACCTAAAATCCCTGGAATAAGTGCTTCGAGAATATGCAGATTCTAGCTTTGGTTTCATGTGCGTGTGTGTGTTTGTATGCGTTCACACATAGACAGACAAGGAACGTAAAGTCTTTGATGTACTAAAAGTTAAGTTTTGAGAGGGGATGCCTAGACTTTTGTTCTGAGTGGCAAGAAGGAGGGAGCACAGTGAGAGGCAGCTGCAGCCAGCTTTGAGATCTGCTGGTTTAGAGATTTCCAGACTATTTATTAATCTTGATGCATGTCTATGATTTTAACCAAACTGTTAAGTTTGTTCTGCCCTACAGGAAATACCGCTAACGTTGAAGATTATTAGATGCTGGATATATTTCCAAACTTGTTTATTAATCCAATACAATTTTCTAGCATGATTCCACAAATGCTCACTTTTGTTACTGAACAGTTCACTTCGAGATATTGTCTAGCAAACCCCAAAGAGAAAAGACATGAAGACAGAAGAGCAAGTCTGAATGGCAGTTCTAACTAATCCTTCAAGGAAATCAGGAGTGTAGGAGACCCAGCTCTCTCTTTCACAAACAGTGCTTACTGTGTTGCTTAGAAATTTTGCTTCTGTTTTTTGCCTTCTTCTTCTTCATAACTGATATTATTAATGGGACAGAAAAGGAGGACAGGGCAGGTGATAATCAAGCCCATCAATTAAAATTTACTGCGTTTTCTCAGAACGTTGGGCTTAAACATGAGAAACATTTGGATGCTGCTTTCACAGAACCTAGAGAAAATGTGTTTCTTTGTCCTCCAAGAGTTTTACCATGTATTATAATGAACGTTAATGAAATAGCAGCTCTCTTCACTGCCATGAGAATGACTGTAGGGGTACCTGAAAAGTCCAACTGCACTTGCCCAAGAACAAAAAACATGAAATTCGTCTATTCAAGTATGGAAAGAGTCTACACAAAACTGCCCACTGCAAATTTTGAATGAGTCTGTTCAACTATGTGCTTCTTGGCAGAGAATGTACACATAAAATTCTTTCACCTCCACGTAAGCATTTTATCTGGAACTGTGCCCTGATAAATCACCCTCGTGACTCTTCTCCTTGACTTCCCCTGTCCCCTCATATAAAGCCCCTGGTTCCTGTTTTGAAACTCTGTGATAGTTGAACAGAGGGCACAAAATCCTGCTAATTTTCTATCCCAATTTAACAACAATGTGACTTTAACCCCTTGGCAATCACTGTTGGTCAGGATATCCTGGCAGTAAACACTCAAGGACAGAGAAAGGAACCAGCAGCCCCACCACCATGCCAAGCTATTCCAGTGGTGGTGGGCTTTTTATTTTTTTTTTTAAGTCCCCTCTGTGTTCTGAAGAAGTGGCGAACTGGCAGAGAATTCTGGGTATTGACGTGCAAATGAATACCAGGTGGAGTTCTTTGTTTTTCCTACTCACATCTGACTATACTGTTTTCATTGCATTTTTGAAGACCGCACTGATTCTTTCAGCTTCCCCGTGGATCTGTCAAACTGCAAGAGCGATCACCAGGTGTGATTTGCTGCCAGAGCTGTTTTTCTTTGCAGCCAATTAACCAGTTCTTATGCTGCCTGCTGCCTGCAGTGAACTTGCACTTCACTTTCACATTCCACCCTAGGTCCTCCTAATATCACACCTAGTGAAAAAACAGTGACCCACCTGCTTGACTGACGGCTGATGTCTAAAAACCCTAGGTGGAATATGGCCTGTGGAATTTATCCTGAATCATTCATGCATTGCACTCCTGGCAAAATATGCCACATAAAATGTACGTCATGTCCATGTGTATGTTTCTGTACTCTTTATAAAGCAAAGTCAAGTCCTTATGCCTTCAATCGGCTTGTATAGTGTCATTGGATGGTCTACCATTATAGGGGGAATCATATCATCTTCACATTTTGTCTTAATGGTTTGACACTTGTAGTTTGGGGTTCACAATGCATTTATTGTCAGACACATCCTTCCTTAATAGGAAAGCAAGCCCACTGACATACAGGCTATGATCAGGAATGGATCCAGGGCTTGTGAAGTCTGCAATGAACACAGTTGTTGGGGCTTTAAGAAAAATTAGTGCAAAATTATGAGCAGAGAATTGCCTGGGCCCTTCCCAGAGCCTTGGAAGCCAAGCTTCATTAGCTCCATGGTGAATCTGCCATTAGATGCTGAACTTTTCATATCTTGGATAGATCAGAAAAAGGTGAAAATGAGATGGAGAAAATGACACTTTGAACACCATCTTTTTCTAGGGAAGGGAAATGGTTTCTGTAAGGAGAGATCAGTTTTTCTTTGGACAGATATATCAAATGTAATTTATTTTGATATAATATATTATGACTTTTAAAAATGGCCCCACAGAGAAATATCAAAGGTGATGGTGGAGTTATACAGAGGAGATTGGGTTTAACAAATGACTATGATTGCTGAATCATTAAATTGATATTTCCTTTAGTCTCCAGTATCTTAGAGCAGGTAGAAGTAAAAACCTAAAACTGTGGAATTGTAACCCATACCAAACTCCAACATCTGTTCTACAACTAATTGTTGGAATGTGCTTTGAAATTTATTGGGTGTATATATATATATATATGTCATTAAAAAAAAAGTCAGTTGTGATGATAAATGCAAAAAAAAAAAAAACAAAACCCCAAAACATTAGAATATCCTTTAGGGGAAAAAAATGGCCCCACATATCAAAGCCAAAATTGGATTAAGGATACTGTTTTATGTCGTTAATTAAATTTAGTTATAAATCTAGGGCATGCCTTTATAATACAAAGATGATGGGGAAACTGGTTTGAGGACGAAAAGAAAGCAGAGGATTAATAGTTTACGTTTTGAACTTATAGCTCCTTCTGAGTATTGAAATGAAAAAATCAACTAGTAAAGCACAGGTTTTTCTGGGAGATTTCTAAAACCTGGGGGACTGAAATTAGTGTAGGAGACAACTATAGCCTCTCACAAACAACCATTTAGTGATCTTGTCAGAGTTAAAACTCGGGCCTGGGAAAATCTCTGACAGATTAGAGGGAAGATTCCAGGAAGAAAATTAGGATTTTTCAAGCCTACCTTCTTCACTTTTTCCCTTCTTCCTTTTCATGTTTCTTAATAATTTTCATCCTTTTGGATCCAGACAATTCTCCTAGATTAGCTATAAGGGGTGAATGTCAATCCAAAATGTGTTGATTTGGTCTCTGCAACCTCTTTCTGATTTCTCCCTTTGTTTTATTTTCATTTTGCTGAGAACCAGAGATTTATAAAACTAAAAGGGCCTTTAGAAATCATCTACATCATCATTCTTTGCCTAAGTATGAATAAACTGAGGCCAAGAGAGGTAAAGTGACATTCCAAAGTCAAATAGCTATTTATGGCAACCTTGACCTAAAAACAGATTTTCTCATCACTGCTTGAGTTTTTCTCTCTTTCTGTGGTTTTCTACATGACTTCATCACTTTTATATTTTTCTTCTTTGTTTCTTTCTCTGTTTTCCTTCCTTCCTTCCTTTCTTTCTTCCCTTCTTTCTAACAAAATGACTATTAAGAGGGGAAATGGAAATTTAAAACTGTAGTTCTTGTATCCTGGGATCTTGGAGGCAGTGACTTTTGAACTATTATTTCCTAGAGATGCTAGTTAAATGTTTTATGTGATAGAAGTTTGAAAGCCTATCAAATGTAGTTCTGTTTTCCTAGATGGCTTAGGGATTTAACATAAGCAAATCAAAACTTAATAAGAATTATCCACACTCTAATGAACTAGCACATAAGCACAGCTCTTAAAACTCACTATTGCCAGCCAAAAATTACTCAACTGGCAAACACGGGCATTGGCCATTTGAGTCCAATCATTTTGAAAAAATAAGCTCAAGTACTTTTCCTCTTAACTGTATAGAATATTATCTTTTTATTTATTCTCTGAAAGAATTCTATTATTTTAGATCTGTTATATCTTTAGTTATTCCTGACAGTCCTGGCAACAAAAAGAATTTTTTTTATACCTGTAGATAAGGATCATTAATTCCAGGGGCCTAACTTCTTCAGTAACCATCCTATTATACTACCCTGCTGTTTCCTTTATTTCTACTGGGGTTTCTAAGTGCTTTGCTCTGAGGGTGTGCCTGACAGTCTTCTCAGGGGAGCACACTCAGCTCACCCAGGCTTTCCCACAGACAGAGGGCAAAGAGACAACACTTTGTTTAACTCTAAGTGCGGTATTTAAAAGCTCTGATATCTTTCCAATAGTTTGAGTTAATAGATCGGGTGGCCACTGCACATTTTTTAAAATGCAAAAATATAAGCGGGTACAGAAATATTTTCATGAATGCTTACATTTCTATACTGACTTTATTACTCAGTAGTTTCATATTTCACACATTATTTAGAAGTATGTGTGTGTGTTTTCCCTGACGGTGCCAGTTTGCTCTTGTAATTATAAAAACAGTGACTCCATATGTACCTGCTATACACAAGGTAATGCCTTGGACCATTCAAAGTCCAGTTCAGTACAAATAAAAGTTTTATTTCTTATCTGTAGACAGAGAGTAGCCAGGGCCTCTCCATTTCTTAAATATGGTGTGAAAAGTTGGCAGGCATGCTAAGGCTTCTTCTATTTATTGTTTTATAGCAAACCATGGCACTGGAAATGGTGTTTGAAAACCACTCTCTGTTTATTTTCTTCGACAAACATGGGATCACGTGACAGCGACACGCCCTGTGCGATCATCACAGCAGGGTAAGAGTCAAACATCACATACTTTCAAAGTCCGTATGCTTAGCCAATCGCCTCATGAAACAGAGTGCCCTAGTTCCAGCAAATGCAATGTTTTTGGAGTGCCGTGGGCTCTCTTAAAGAAGGGAGTCAACCACTGGAATCAACCGCCGACAGAGAAACCGGTTGTGGGCAGTCAGTTTCATTCCGAGTTCAGAGGAGCTAAAAGCTCCTAAAGTTTCTTCTCCAGTGACTTGTCATTCCACATCCCATCGCTCCCTAAACCTGAGCCTAACATTTCCAAACGTTCTTCTTCTAGGTGAGGCAAATGCAGCCCCAAAGATACAGTTAGAGAGAGAGTTGGGGAGCAGGAGAGTTAATTTATCTGTTTGGAAAAGCACAGGTGGCCCCAGGGAATAAAATATAGGACAGGGAAGTTTTAGTTGGGGAGGGAGAGGCCCTGTTAAAGCCAGGAGGCAAATGTGGTGCTGGGTCTGAAAGAAAAGACTGACAGGCATTCCATAAAAGGACAGACGTGGCAATGGTTAAAACGCACAGTTTAAATAAATTTAAAGAAGGGTTTCTATAATAAAGTCATTAAACTGGTCAACCGCTCGGCTGAATAGCCTCCCCCAGGCTTGGCCTAAGCACCGACAATGACCTCAACCTCAAACAGGGTGTGTAATGAAACCCAACTGCTCTAATGCACCAGCCATAACCACTTTTTCACATCCCCACCCTCTCAAGAGTCCACACTTCTGCAAAGCTTTTCCTATCAATGCAGAAATCTTAACTTTCAGAAATGCTGGCCAAGAGATAACATAATACCCCCAGGGAGATGCTATCAAATGAATAACATGACCATGGAGATAAAGGACAAATCTCCAGTCTCACCGGAAATCACATTTTGGGGTTTTTCTCGCCCATATTCCTCTCTCTGAACTCCTTCTATCCACAAGTGCTTAATTTGATTTTGCGAGATAAGGAGAAACGAGACTGCCAAGCAATTCTATTTCGGTTTTGTGCAATCAGGGAATGATTTTTTTTTTTTTTAATCTGACCCAGACTCTCTTTCCTTCCTAGACCCTAACAACTGGCAATTCTGCCTCTATCCAGACCAGGAATGACGTCCAGTTTGGTGAGCAAATATTGGGCCAGTTGGAGGCCCTGTGTGGAAAGTCCAGAATTTCAAAGGGCACAGGCAACAGTTTTTTAACTCAAGCAAATACAGTCTGAGAAACTATTATGAGCAGTAGTAACAATTCTGGTTAATGCAAGGAAAAAAAAAAGAAAAAGACAAACACACGGCCTGTGATCTTCAGAGGCCCACAATCAAGTATGTTGCAGCCTTTTCCCTTAAAATAGCTTAGTACCTACTTATCCTATAAAAAGTCTCTAATTCTCTTATTTTTCACTCAAAGATAAAGCCAAGGAGTCAACTGGAGTGAGGTTTTAAAGTGATTTACAGAAAACTGGGCTCTTTGCCCTTCATAAATACAAATTAGAGAGCATGTTGGCCATCAGTAGTGTAAATTCAAATTCTTGACTTCTGGGGAAATTATAAACAAAACAAAATAAAAACACCTTCCTCGTATTTCCCAGGTACTAATGCACTGATAGGTTTTCCAGCATGGACTGCAAGTCTGGATTGGGAGATAAAGAGAAGGGGAGGAAGCAGTTTCTGGAAACTAAATTGGCCAGCCTCAAAATGGTGAAGAGTTTGCTTTGGGGCTCTCTTCTTTTGCTCAGTCCTTTCCCAGGATTTTCTGGACTTCCTGCCTCCAGTTCCCTGTCCGAATCCTGGCTGGCTCTCAGTGGGCTGCTGCAACCTGCCTTAAAGTCTTCATCCTCTTTGGCTATGTCAGTCTACTTTTTCTTTTCTCTTTCTACTTCTAAATGAACATGGTTTATTCTGCCTAGTCAAATCAGCTATCCAGAGTTCTCCATTTAGTTTTGATTGGCCTTGCCTCCACTGTTTTCATATTTTAATGAATACAGAGACCCAACTTTACTATCACCTATAGCATGCAGCTCTGCATATGCACCTCTCTATAATTCAAGAACAAAACAGCACTAGAAAAGTTTCCTGACTGTGAATATAGTGGGATAGGAGAATGAGGTGAAAAATTCCTGCTGTTCTAAAAATTGATAAAAAAATAAATCACACTCAGGGTGGTGCAATGGTGGATCAGTGGCAGAGTTCCTGCCTGCCATGCCAGAGACCTGGGTTCAATTCCCAGCACCTGCCCATGCAAAAAAAAATACACTCAAAGGGTTTTTTGCAAGTGACGCTTTCCTAGTGGTATACATCTCCTGGGATCACTGCTAGTCAGTGGGGAAGACAAGTGAATGATGCCAGCTTCCAAAAATATTAAGGTATTGAGGGAATATCATTCTAAGAATTCACTGGAAAAGAAATCAGAGAGCCTGCATGACAGTCCTGGTTCTTGCACATGTTGGCAAGTTGTTTAACTTCTCTGGACCTCAGTTTCTCATCTTTAAAAAGAGGACTATAATAGCAGCCATAGGATAGTCATGTGGTTAGGGCATAAACAAGAGGCAAGACTTTGAAATTGTCCTCAAGTACATTGAGATATACTACCGTTAAGGTATGGGCAACTCTCTTGCAGTCAGAAAACTCATGGCTCTTGTTGGCTTTTGGTCCTAAATTTATTCAGGAACACCTGCCCCATACGAGTTTTCATTTCTACTGGTTGGTACGACTCTTACCATTTAGCTAAAAGGGAAAAGATAACATCTCACAAGAATAATCAAAATGCATTTAAGAGCAATGGAAATTTCCCCCAAATATATCTGAGCTGGGAGAAAGTTATACATATCTATCAGATAATTGCATTCCTCTCCTACAGGTGTTCTTTTAAAAATAAATAATTGCATAAAAGGCTTTCAAGGGCTGGGTGATATCTTTTGAATGTGTTCTGTGGTTCTTACTTTTCTAGAAGCATGCTGCATATATTATACTCCAAGCTAGACCCAGCCGGTAAAATCTGAAGTACAGACATGTGAGCTAAAGTGATAGCATTCTGATGGCTAAAATGGTACTAGAATCCAGGTATAGTTTTGTTTTGTTTTAATTTAATTCCATATTGCTTTCTGAGGTTCCTACCAGGGGACAGTTCTGCTTCTTGGAAAACTTGATTCAATACAAATATTTTCTCTTTATTAAGGCATTCCATTCTGGGTTTTCTAAACAGTGGTAATCAATGAACCTGCAGATGTCTGAGAATCTACTGGAGCAGCCGAGGCAGCTAAGAGCCTGGCAGAAGATAAAGCTTATGTGTCCTACAGCAATAGACCTTTCAGTTGCCCAGGAATAATCATTAAAGTGCTACAGTGAAAAAAAAAAGGTAACAGAATATCTGGAAAGTTTCATGCCCCATGTTGAACTTTATCAGGGGTAATTATGAAAAGTAAATAATAGAAGTGAATAATACCTTTTCTAAGTTACTAGATCAGGCTCTGCCAAGAGAAAACGAAGGCTGCTTGAAGGAATGCTGTTTCAGATCATTATTTTGACACCAAGAAAAGGGACGGGTCCTGAAAGAGGGCTGTACGGTATTGGGGCTTGAGTTCATTTCCCTAACATTTAGGTGACCTGTACTTTCTTGTACTGTCCTCAATGATTTTATTAGCACTTAGAGGGCTTTTCCCCTTTTCAAAATGTTTACGTCTCTATTGGAAAACATTTCCTGTGTTTCAGCATCAGCCTGCAGTGTGCAGCAGCCAGCAGCTGGCTGGTGTGCTGCACGTGGGCGTGTACACGACAGGGTGAATCACTCACTCAAACGGGGGAAAAGAAAAAAGCCCAAACCCCCGATCACCCGAAACGAAGACGGCAGAAGAGGACTAACTGATTTGTCCGTTGTCTTTCCTGTCAAGATGGCTCTCGCCTTGGCCTTGGTCAGCGGGAAGGACTTAATGTATGAGTCATACAGATGCTTGGCCAGGGCGCGGAGGTCGGCGGACTCCGGGTTCAGCTGGTCGATGTCACTGGAGATCTCTGCCAACAGCTTCTCCTTCTCCGCTTGCGGCATCCGCCCAAACCTGATGGCTGGAGAGGAGAGAGGGCGACAGGATGACCCACGGAACCCCGGGTGCTCAGGAGGCTCGCTGTTCCCTCCCCAGCCCTGGTTCTCCCACAAAGCCCCTCCCGCCCTCCCTCCACTAACCTCAAGTTCTGTTTTCTATCTACTACTTTACCATGTCTCTGTGTCATGGCAGGGGAGCGCACATGAGCCACACAAATTAAGGTATTCAGTTTTTAAATGTTTTCTTTTTAAAAGCAAGGCTTGATTCTGCCCGGAAGGTGAGAGAATGCAAGAGTTTAGCAAAGAAAGGGAAGCCGATTGACTTAAACATGAAATAATTGAGCACAGACTCCTACTGCATCCTCAAGACTGAATTCGAATGCCCCCTTTGGGAGGCTTTCTCTGACTTCTTGAAGCAGAGTCAATCCTTCCTCCCCCTGTACTACCACAACCTTCGGCATGGACTTCATTTACAGATTTTCACATTGCACTGCAATTATTTATTTTACATGTCTATTTATTCTACTACAGAACATATGTCCCTAAGGCTAGGGGACAATGTCTTATTCACCTTTATATCCCCAGCATTTGACATCAAGTACATTAATATTATGCATTAAAATAAGGAATTATGCAGAATTCAAAGTTTGTAGGAGACAGAGGCTTTGTTTGCAGAGAGCTTTGTGGGATCTGTTTTGTCCTTCTTGAGAGGAAATGTGGGTGGTGTTTTGTTTCATGTTATTAGGCCAGAGATTACATTTAGTGGCTAGAATCCATAATTATCCCCAATGCGTTCCCAGGATTACCACCAAGGACATCTGTCAAAAAAGATAATTTCCTTCACATTCGACTTCTTTTTGGGGTGAGGATGTGTGAAAGAAGAAAACTAAAGAAAGAAGGGTAAAGAGCAATATTAAGAGAGGTTAGATGAGGCCCTGAAATAATCGGTCTCTAATTCTTTCAACTCAGATATGTTTTTCTTCCTCTGAATCTATCTGCAGAATATTATTTTCAACATGGCGGCTTTGGGGGCAAATTCTGGGTTATCTGCCTTTCCCCATGATAAGGACATTCGGATATCATACCCGATACTACCCTGAGCATAGCTCTACTATTATCCTTATCAGTGATGTGTTTTTATAATGGTCTTCTTCACCAGACTATAAGTTCCTTGAGGACAGAAATTGTATCGTATTCACTACTACCTCTAGAACCCAGTGGCACTCAGTAAGTGATTACTGAATACAGGAATTCACAGATGATGGTTTCTTGTTATATATTATGCTACCATAAGACATAAAAGTATTTGAAAACATTTTCATCCGAACATTTAGTGAAAGTTCCACTTGCACTTTTGAGCTTCAGATTCATCGTTTCTCTTCAGTTGACCCGAAATAAGCTTTATCACTAACTGCTACAGCTATTGGGTTGTAGGGGCCTCTGAACTTACAAAAGAGGAAAGTTAAAGGGGAAGGAAATCTCATCTCTCAGGATTCATTTAAATTAAATAAGCCAAAATTTAGACCCACTTGGTTGCCATATCCTCTGTGCATGATCCCATTCGTACAGAAATCTTTAAATACCTGCAATTTGGGGGTCAAAACTCTTGTATCCCTACTTACTCTGCCCTGCTCTCTTTCCTTTTAGTTCTACAGAGAAGGAAATGCTCCCTCACCCACATAATCTATGGATGAGTTCCCACATGCCCCTGCCAGGCCCTGGCACTAAGATTCATTTAGGTCCCTCACTGTACTTTCTTTTACAGCACCTATCAGAGTAATTGCATATAATAGTTTTTCCTTTCTCCTTTGCTATATAGTCTCCATGAAGGCAGGAATCTTGTTCATTATCATATCTTCAACACAATACAAATCTAACAATGTCTGGCACATGGTAAGTCCTTGTATACTATACTTTGAAATAAAATGAAAGAAAAAACCAAATTGCAGATTTCTTCTAAATCCTTATCTATTCAGCCTTTCCTGACCACTTTGTTCAGATAGAATCTATAATTTCCTTCCTTGAACTACAGTTATTCCTTGATACCAGTTAGTTTTCAATTAGGGAGTGGGGGCCATAGTACAGGCAGAGCATATCAGAATAACTTGGTAACTTTTCAAAAGTATATATCTTTATGGGAGGTTTTGACATGCTATCTCCACACCCATTTAGGGGTGTATCAGAAACTTTGGGTTTTGGATTGTTTAGAAAAAGGTCCCTAAATGATGAGCTCCTGTGGTATGCATCTATTCATTCATACCAAACGGTTTCTGTATTACTATACTGGTTCATACTGGTCATTTTTCTAGACCTCTACGAGGTGGCTACCATGTTTTCTCATCTTTACTCTGGTGGGCAGCAAAATATACCTGGTAGGCATATAATAAAAGGTTGATGAAATAAACTCTAAAACAGCAAGTTTGAAAACAGACAGAAAATGAGACATTATTTATACTGGAATGTTTGGGAAAGTAATCATGAGAAAAAGCACAGAGTAAGAATTCTGGCATATTAAACAGAAGAAATTTTGCGGGTAAAGCTTGGAGAAAACTAGGGTTATTATATAAAAAATGAGAATTGGCTAGAATCACCATCTATCTGTTGCTTCTGCCCCTTAGTCATTTAACAGACCTTACAATATGGTCTCATCACTCAATAAATAATTATATTGTCCGTCCTGCGCCAGATATCATTCCAGGCTCTGGTTAAATGTTGACAGGTAAACAAAGCATGTCCCCCCCAATGGGTGCACAAAGAAGTAAATTTAAAATGAATAAACAGCCAAAGCTATTAGCTTATTACATTTACTGGTCCTGCTTTTCCATACCTTAACATAAACAGCCTAAAAGTAAATTTAAAAAATCATTTTAGCGTCAGGAGATGTTAAAGCACGAGCCTTCTGCTAGAATCTAAATAAAATATGCATTTTTAGCAGTTGATGTTTTCACTGAAAGGCTAAATAATGAAGAAATTTTCTATATTGTTAAATATACAGGTGATTGTGACATTTTTATGCACAAGATGCTCGAAAAAGGGAAAGAAAATATACCCCATTTTGTGGGACTAAATTTGCATAAAACACAGAACTCTGAAGTTGTAAAGGAAATATGCATTTTAATTTATATTTATAAATATGCATTTTTTAAGTGGGAAAACCAATTTAATTTTGCTATTGAGTCCCAGGTAAAAAAAATACCCATCTACCTCCTGTGATCAAATGAGAGAAGGCACAGGAAGTGTTTCGCACAGTGCTTGGTATACATTTGTGCTAAGTAGATGCGGCTTTTACTGCTTGTAGATGTGGCATTCCAGGACAACCACGGCAACACTGGCTGTGGGTCATAGACCAGGAATAGGAAAGTTGCAATCTAGACACAAAGACCTAGACGGTTTCCCACAGATAAAGAACAAACCCTAAAAAACCTAATCTAGCCATCTCTCTAAGTTGTTTAGGGAATGACATTTTTTAGTTATGTAATTCATGAACCCAAGTTTCTACCCATTTGGGTGGAGAATCTGAGACCCAGGAAGAGAGAGAGATTCTCCCTTGGGAGGTTATGGAGGCCAGGTCGTTGTTTCCTAGAAGACTGAGAGTTAGAACCTCAAAAGAAAAGCTCAAAGCTCTAGATTGGGGATCAGAACTCTAAGGGCAAATAGTGTGCCCATATGCAAGTCTGGGCTTGCTGTTTTTTCCAAAGCTTCTACCATTGCTGATTAATCTAAAAGGATAAAAGGAAAATGCTCCATGTGCTGAGTCACTAAGTGAGAATTTTTGGCCTCTCTGGAAGGCACTGGAAAGAACAATGCACTTGAAAGTAGCCAGGAAGTCTGGTTTCCAGTTTCAGCTTAGTTGACAGATTAGCTATATGGCCCTAAGACAATTACTTAATTTCTTTGGTTCTCAGCTGCTTTATCTAGAAAATAAGGGACTTGGAAAAGAAACTCTAAAAGTTCCTTCCATTAGCTCTAAATTTGGCTCTAAAATTCTATAGCTCTCCATAACACACAGTACTAGAGAACATGCTATGTTCTTTCTCTTTTTTTTTTTGTAAAGCAATTATTTGTCTAGTTTTTGAGGCCCTCGAAAAGACACATTCTGTCTGTTCTACAGATCTTCCACCTGTCACACACAGCAAATGCCAGAACACTGGTATTCTAGTAATGTCGTATTGGGGATAATGAATCATCTACAGAGAATTCATGTATCTTGGTTAAAAAAAAAAAGAACATCAGCACCAGTATGTATCCTTCAAGGAGACTAGGTACAACAGAGAATCATTAATTTCTGGTAAAAGTATATTAGCATATCTTTATGTAATCTACTTTTAGGGAACTGAATCCAGCTCACTTCTAGCTTGTGATAGATTCAGCATGATGTACTTAAGTTCTGATATTACTGAACACATAAAATCCAAGCACATGGAATATTTAGATATTTCGCCTTTTGTAGCACCAAGAAACAATGAATTGATGTGTTTTCAAAACATCAACCAACTGTAGGGTCATTAAAGAGAAATGCTACTTAGTTACAAAAATTAATTAATGCAGTGTTGAAAAATAAAAGATGAAAGAAAAATGCTGAATCTTATTAAAAATATTGTCATCTTTTTCGATATCTAAGGGGTGGATTTGCAATCGTATCAGACTTCTGACAATTAGCTATGTCTAGTGATTAATTCTTCTGCTTTCTTACATGTTTATTTTGCAATAGTCTTATCATGTAAACAAGACACGTACAAAACAGTTACTGTTCTTGTAACTGTTACCCACAAGTTATGCTTTTCTCCTCTCTTTCCTGAGAACATAAATTGTGCATTTTGTAGTTTTGCAGGATTGGACAATCTAATAACTATGAGTTTTTAACTCCCCTAAAATAAAACAAGGAGCACTCTTAATATTAAGTTAATTTTAGGTAGGGTTAACAGTTTTCAAACTTTTCCTAGAGAGTATTTAAAACTTTGCCTAGGTTTCTTTTCAGAGGAGAGGTGAGCAAAAGCAGGCTTCCTCAACCTCTGACTCAATCTCTGATTCCTGAATTCATACTTGGCATCATTAAATTAATTCAGTGAAACATCCATTTGGTGCAAGACATTGTGCTAGATAGGATGGGATGGGAGAAACAAGATGAAAGGACACGTCTCGTACGGGAGATCAAGAATACACTCGCTCACGTATATCTCTTCACAAGCTCCTTTCTTTCCACTTCAACTGATATCCAAGATTCCAGCCCTGATGCAACCCCCTTTCCCCTGAACTCACTGAAGGGGCAGCCTTCACTCTCTGTCTGCGTTTATCACTTCCCATTCACTCCCAACCCACTCCAATCTAACTTTTGCCTCATTTAAATTTACCAAAACATCGCTCTTGAAAATCCCACAGTGCTTTCCTCATATTAGATCTAGGGCATCTTGTGAGTTCTCATTCTACGTGAGCTTTCCACCATTTAAAACGCTGACCATCCTTACCCTCTTATTTTAAAAATTTCTCATCCTGGTTTCTGCTTTTCTGCTTGGCTCTCCCATCTTGACTGCTGTTTTCTAGATTTCCCTGGTGGCCTCTGTTCCCCAGCTTATATTCTGTTGTCCCGAGCTTGATTTCCTAACTCCACCATGTGTGTGGATTACTCCTGCTCTCTCCTGAGCTTTGGATCTTTATTTATCACTTCTTTTTACGTTTCTCTATACACGGATGCTGGATATTCCATGAGCACCTCAACCCATCTCCTGTATTTCTTGTCCAAAATGGCTCCTCTTCCTGTTTTCCCTTCTTGGTGAATTCATCTAATCTATTCAAACCAGGTATTTTGAACAACAGCCTCTCTTTCCTTCAGACACTCTCAATTCCATTTCTTCTCTCCCTTCTTTTTCTCCTTGCTGCCCTGGTCTTCTAATTGCTTTCCCTGGCTTTTGTCTTTTCTCTCATTATCCATTTTACATAGGTTTCACTCCCTTGTTTTGTTTTAAGGCAGAGTGAGATTTTACAGGAAAGGTATAAATCACACTTAAGAGGAAGAGCAGGGAGTCAGAAAGGTCTTACAGCAGAGAAGGCGTATTAACTGGGTCTTGAATATGGGGTAGAATTTTGACAGGGAATAATAAGGGCATAATAAACAGAGACCTGGACTTAGTCAAGCACAGGGAATTTCCCAGGTTTGCCAGAAGTGTAAAGGGGAAAAGGGAACAATGGGGAAAAGAGGTTGAGTATGGACTGTGGACAATCAGGCATTACAGGAGTTTGAGTGGGACAGCTGTCATATGTGCTAGGAATTTTTATTTTATCTTTTCTGAAAATTTACCCGATTGATTTCCCTTTTTATAACAAAGAAGACTAAAAATACAAAAAGGAACAAACATTTAAGTTTAAATTGCTTTTACATTCAGGCTTTTTTTTTCTTCCCTTAATATGCATTAGAGCTTTTGTTTGCAGAGCAGGGGAGAAGCTTAAAAATGCTGAATGCCACAAAAAATTGGTGGAACCATTTTTCTGGATTTTTATGAGACTGTGAGAAATTATTTTTAAAGTTGTCAGCCTTTTTTAAATAAAAGGGAAAAAATATCATTTACATAGCAAGACATCCTAATCAGCAAAGCTAAGGTTTCACTAACTACAATATTAATGAGAAATGTAACTTTTATTTACATCCTAATGGTATAGGGAAAACCTAACTGAATTACTCATATGTAACATAAGCCAATACTTCTCTACTTCAGATTATTATCCTAAATGCATTTAGCCTAAACTTAATATTTAATTTAAATTTGAAAAGCAGTTCTGAATAGGAAACATTTATCAGTCAAAATTCTAATAATCATTAAATAATTTAATCAAATTATTTTATTAGAAATGAAGAGGAACATTCTAAAAATAGGATTAATCTCAAGGCCCCGAAAAGCAGGAGGTTAAAAAAGAATTATGACTTCTCGAAACTATAAAATGTGAGTGCTCATTTGACTGAAGAAGTATCATTAACCCATGAGCACATTTTTATCAAAGTTCTGTAGATACCAGTTTCACAAATTCAAAATGAAAACAAATAGTGGGCGATGTAACGACCACTTAGCAAGTTACAAGGCACCTCTGGGTGTATGAAGTTGGGTCTTTATTTCTGTTTACTTTCAATTTAAGCTTTCCTCTAAGCGCGGTGTCCAGACAAAGCACTGGATTGATTATTCCTGGAATGGCTCAGGAAGACTTCTGAGCCATCAGAATGGACTCATAGTCTAGAACTCATGGACTGTTAAATGATCAAAATAGTTGGAACATATTTATCTTAATAACTATAGGAAGACAAAACATTCGCTTCAAAAGTACCTACCTGGATGCATTTTCTACCTAATGCTGAAACACAGATATTTTGGAAATAAATATATGTAGATAACATATAAATATATTTCCAATTGGAAGAACTCTGAAATGGAGTTCTTCCTTGACATTTCGGCTGATGTGCCATAATCCAAATGAAAGTTTCATCTGAAGAACTATAACCACACATAATGTATTATACCATTTATACTTTCTTTAGTTCAGATTGCTGAGCAATTGATCTGGATATACAGAAGATATGATTCAGGCATATAAATTATATTTTTAATTCCAACTACTGCCATATACCAGATGGCTGGGAATTTGGGAAGATGTAGAAGAAACTGAATAGCTGGTTGAAAAGTGAAAAATTTGGTGAGACTACTTGATTTATATAGATTGACTTATAGTCACAGAAGATAATACTGTTTGAAAATCAATATCCTCAGGACACAAGGGTCCCTTGAAGGCTACTTTCAGAATAGGTGGCTAAAGAGGAAGGTAAATGCTTGAATGGATTAAATAGAGACCAAAGAGCAAAAATAAAAGTCAGAGAATAGAGAAATCTTCAGGGGGATTTTGATTTCTCCTTGCACATAGTAAAAGCAGCTGGGAACTGATTTTGGTCTACCATTAGAAGCCTCTTTTAATAAAAGAGGTGGGTTACTTACTGCATTGAGATCTATTCACACAAACCTTAATTGAAAGCTATTCTATATGAATGAAAACCTTATTACTGTTGATTTCACATCTCTCTATAGAATAAGTTAACTGTCACATGAAGTCAGAAGATTACTATGAAGTTTATGATAGCCTTCTTTGACTTTTCTGGGAAGAGAAAATTATGCCATCAATGCTCCATACGTTGGGCTTTAAATAATACTTGCCTATTAGCAACACGAGACATATTTTATTTGAATGTGTGCAGTGCCTGTAAGCAACAGGAAATACGTTTTACGTTTGAATGTGTGAAGTGACACATTTTTAATAGGTGAAATAATTAAAAGCAGATCTGGCAAGCTTTCCTAGGCTGTTTCAGTGATCATGACCTCAAAGTCAATTCCTCACAGAGATGAAATAAATTTATTACAACTTGACTGCATCATCTGAAATCTAACCTTTGACTTGAAAATGTGGCCTTAAGTTTTACGAGGGCTGAAAGAAAAAGGAAACTGATTGTAGATGATTTTGCAACCAGGGACTGCAATCAGGACACTGCTACTCAGCAGATACAGTCAATGGTTGTGGAAAGGTGGACCAAATCTCCACCCTGCCCAGCTCTGTTTCAAATTGCATATGTACTTTTGGAGGAACTGGCCCCACATTGATGACGAAAACATAAAGGGTACGGTATCAACCCATTAGTGATCCCTAACCATCTTGATGATTTCCATCGTGAAAACCAAATATCTGCGTGATGGAATAAAATTTTCATTTTCACAGATGCTTTAATGTCCTAATAGATGAAGACTGACTTCAAAGATTAGCTTCTGACCAAATCAGTTCTGAGAGGGGTAAATACAAAAGGAAAGCAAAAATAGGATATCAAATGAAATGAAACTTTGGCATTTTATATTTGCTTGAGCCCATGATGATTTTTGAGAGAACTGATTAATAGTTGAAAATCTGCTTTGTGAGCCAGACAACCAATTAGAACCGAATGGTGACTGAGAATTTTTTTCTTCAAATAGGCCTATCTTTCATGATTTTATAGTTAGTACTTCAGTTAATAAAAATACATGGATCTTTGCATGTCCTCTGCATTATTTCCCTTAACTTGACACTCAGAGTCATAAACTTGAGTTTAGACAGAGGTTTAAAAAAAATAGAAATTCTCTTACAATTCTATAAACACTGAAGCTATGATTTTGTGGAACTTTTAAATATTTGCTTTATCCAAGGAGTCTGTATGCTTTTTGAAGTCAAAGACTGCTAAATGTATCTTTGCATAGTAAAGCGCAAAAAAAGAAAAGAGAAGAAAGATCAAAAATTCTGACATGCCACTTAAAGTTCCACTGCAGGACTTACTTATATTTAAAGTATCAGTAGATACACATAAGAAAATCACAATCCTGCTTTTAATGGAACTTAAGCAACATAAAAAATTAATCACAACAATCACTGCATTTGTTTTAAAACACTACAGTTGTTTCCTTAATCCCCTAGATCTTTGGTCTTTTTTTCCCATCATGGCAGGCACCCAACTACAAAAAGGAATTACAAGTTTAAAAAATACTCCCCTAAATGAGAAATGTCTTGCCAGAACGCAATATTCAGGAATCTGGCATTCTGTAGAAAAACTGTACACATTTTCTACAATGACCTTTCTGCCCACTGACCTGGCAGTTATAATGAGAACAATAAAGTGTCTGGTGATATGTGTTCACTTACCATTATGTGACATCCCCACGGCAAGGCATTTCTGAAACCGACAGTACTGACATTTATTTCTACTTTTTTTGTGGATCCGACAGTTAAGATCACACCTATCATAAATAAGCTTCAATCTGATTGTTCTCCGGAAGAAACCCTGCAAAGGGACACGAAAGAAGCAAATTTTAAGTCCTCGCGACACAGGGAAGCAGCAACCCTGTGGCCTAAAGGAGGTAGATTCGTGACCATTTCTGTCTTTGGTGACTTGAGACAAAGCACAACCTCTCTGCTACTTCATTTTACATGCCATGAAATAAAGAACCAGAGGATCTCCAGTGCTCTTTTTTAGTTCTTAGACACTGACCAAATCCAACTAATGTCATTCAATGTATTTTGGCTCTGTATTTGGTCTTCAGCACGTTCTAAGAATTGCTCTGGATTTAATGTGAGGCAAATAAAATACCATGTAATCAGTTCAGTCTCTCTGAAAATCATTCCAATGGCATGCCCCAAGTTTTTACAATTGTGCTAAGCAGTTTGGCAAAGTCATAGTCATTTCATTCGAAAGTACGCTCAGGGACAATTAAAATCCATATGCGGATAATGTTTTGGAATTTTCTATGGCACATAATTTTCTGCAGCATTCCTTTCAGTTATGCACGCAGTTGAAAGAATGCCTCATAAGCATCCTAACCTACAGACAAAAGGAGATCCTAGGAAACAACCTGAGAAGTCGTATGTTAGAACTCAGGATATCTACTGACATCTCAAAATGGCAAATTTGAGACTGAATACATTCAGCTGTATTTATATCTTTTGGAAAGAAGTGAAAAAAATCTCATCAGAAATGTTTTTTTAACTCCATTTTTCTCCTGTTCCTAATATTTTGATTCGTTTCTCTAGTTTTCCTCTTCATGAGACTCCGTTCACAATTCTTTTGAATTTATCCGGCCCTGTTTGGTGCAGGAAACACTGAACTGGTATTGGTTCTATGACAGACATGCATTTTGACTTTCTCCAGGTTTCTATTCTGAACTCTATAAACATCATGTCCTACTGCTTACTTGCCATCTCCACATGGAAATCTAATCACCACCTCAAACCCAGCATGTCCAAACTGAACTTCTGACTGCCCCCTACAAACTTACTTCACCTGCAGCTTTCTTCATCTCTGCTGATATAACTCCATCCTCTGGGACCTTATCTTCAACCTCTTATTTTCCCTCACTTGGGAAGCTCTTTCTCTAAATATACACGTGCCTATTTCCCATATGGCCTTCAAGTTTTGCTCAAATCTCACCTTCTCAATGAGTCTTTACCCCCTATGGCTGTCCTTGCCCCACCCCTACTGTGGAACTCTTGACCACACCTAACTCTGCTCTAGGGTTTTTTTTTCCAATAGCACTTATCACTTTCTGACATACCACATATCACTTTCTAGCATACAATATTTAAATATAATATACCATATATTGTATTTATTTGTTTATTTTCTGCCTTCATCCCACCAACCAAGGAATACTGAGCTCCACAGGGGCATGGATTGTCTCTTGTGTTCCTGGATGTGGCCCAAATACCTACAATAGTGCGCCATTAAAATTTATTGGATGAATATGTGTGAGTCACTTAACTTCCTTTTTGGGCCTCACCTTTGCCATCTGTAAAATGAGGACTCACTGCTATTTCTGATATTTTGATTCTAAACTGTGACTTAGATACAAGGCTACTGGCTTACTCTTTTCTTTTTATTTTTCATTGTTATTTTTTCAAGCATGATTATTAGTTACAAATAGAAAATATATATAATTATAAAGCATAAGAAAATAATCCTGAACAAGCACACCACCCAACCCAAGATCTAAAACCATGACCAGCAACTTCCATTTACTTATATGTTCTTCCCTTATCTAATTCCTTCCCCCAGCACCACCATCCTTAACAAAGTAATCATTATTCTCAATTTTGTGTTTATTTTATTTCCTTTTAAGAAAATAAAGTTTTACCATATAGGTATATATAACTAAATAATACATTGTTTAAAGTTGCTTATTTGGAGGCTTTATTAAATGATATCATACTATGTGTAGTTTTATTAGTACTTATAAAATTTGGTATTAGATTTCTAAAACCCATCCACTTTCTTGTGATCCATTCATTTTCACGACCATATAATATTCCATTGTATGACTCTACCACAATGTATTGACCTATTCTCATGCTGATGGATGTTTGCAATGTTAGCAAGTTTTTTGATACTTTCAACTGTGCTTCTATAAATATTCTTGTAAATGTTTTATGACGCACATGTGCAAAAGTTACTGGAAAGTATATGTGAATGTTAAAATTTAAAAGATAATGCCAAATTGTTTTTCAAAGTGGTTATACCAATTTACACTTCCTCCATCCAGTAGTTTCTGAAAATTCCTGTTAACCCACATTCTCCCTAACACTTGGTATTGTCAGACTTCCTAATTTTTGGCAATCTCTAGTATGTGTAAAACAGAATCCAAGTGTGATCTTAATTGGCAGGTGCCTTATTTTTCATTTCCCATTTTTATAATGGATTGTCTTCTACTTAGAATTGAATTTTATAAATTCTTTATATATCTGAGATACTAATTTGTTGTCCATTATAGGTGTTATGGATATCTTCTCCCCTCTTTGGCCCACTACTCTTGAAATTTAAATACACATACACAAAGACAACTTTCCAAAGTCTAAAGTTAAAACTATCTTTACTCCTCTCCCAAGGACCTTAGAATACTTTAACACAGATTATTATTATTTTTAAACCCACATACAATTTCATCTTACCCTTAGTTTTGAAAGATAGCTTACAGTGTACTTAGCTATTTTCTCTTAACTAGCTTTGAGATTTCACTAGCTTTGAGCTTCCATTGCTGCTGCTGAGAAGTCTGTTGCAGTCAACTTTGAAAGCATTCTTTCTTTTCTCTTTGGTTACTTTTAGATATTCTTTTCATCTTTAGTATTCCGTAGTTTTACCGCAATGTATCTAGACATGGCTTTCTTTTAACTCATCTCCTCAGACTTTGATGAGGTATGTGTTAGACTTTCTAATTTTAGTTTCCATATTCTTGAGTCATTCTATATTTTCCATCTTCTTGCCACTAATTACTCACTAATGTTGATTGTAAAAGTCAGAACTGCAGCCAAATAAGATCATAAACCATAAATAATAGCAAAAGTAAAAAAGAAACATTTTTCACCAAAGTTTATCAGTGAAAACAGTTCTGTGCATTACTCTTTTTTTGATCAGAAATGAAGACACACAATTTTAATATTAAAAGATCCTCTAAATACTTAAAGAATTAAAACCTCAAAATTCCAGTAGATCCTGGTTAGAACATAGTCTTTGAGACATCAGCAGTCTCATTCTGGGTAATTTCTTTGCATTTATCTTCCAGTTCAATAATCTTTTCTTTTGCTGTATCTAAGTATTCTGTTTAGTCCTTCCGTTGACCTTTTATTTCCATAATTATATTTTTCATAATTTTTTTTTCCAGTCTGTCTGGTCATTACTGGACGTTAAAACTATTGTTGCTTGTTCATTGTCATGATTCTGTCCTCTTGTATGAATTTCACAGAAAACCTTCATTAATCTTATCCTTACAACTTCTTTAGAGTTCTTGAAAAGTCATGTCAAATGACAAGAAAATAACTGACTGCCATGAACTTGGTGTAAAAAAAAATGTAAAAACAAGTTGGTGCTCCGACATAGTTCGACACTCTGTATCTGGCAATTCCAATGCTCGCTTTCTTTGGGGAAAGGTTGAAGGGGAATCTAATTCTATTGTTTTTTGTTTCGATGAATGCCATTCAAGGTGATGTGCCTTTTTTATGAGCATGTTGACATTTCCTTTTGAGCTCGCTGTCTGATCTTAAATGGTGGGAATCCTATGGGATCTAAATTAGGAATTCTTTCCTCCAAAGACAATTTGCCTTGTACTTGCTGGAAACCAGGGGTGCCAGTGATTTATGACTATTTCTGTCTCCCTTGAGATCCTGACTCAATTCTGAATCAGGCCCTCTTCACTGTTGGTTCAGAATTCTGCTAGCTGTCACTCAGTACTTTCAGGCATGTCTATCATCATGTAGATGACAGATCTACTCTCATCTTAGGACATTTTGTTTGGGTCTGCCTTGTTTTAGCTGCTATCATTTTGAAGAGCTGCCCTATTTTTTGTGAGATCAGCAATGTCTCAGTGAGCATGTCCTGTGTGAAATCTGGTGGAAGCTGAAGCCTCTTTTAATTCTCAAAGGATATTAGAAAGGTGTGCTTGTTTGTTTTTTCTTTTTTTACTGACCGACAGATGGTCAATGTACAGGACTGCTCACACTGATAAATGCTGGTGAGAAATTTTATTTTGAATTTTGCCATTGTGACCCTATATACCTTGTGAAATTTCTTGGGGATGCTTTTTTGATGTTCATTTTTAAAAACTGCTATTAGTGGTTGAAAACGATGCTTGGCTAAGTTAACAATGGGGTAGACCACAGAGTACTCAGTTATTGTCATGGCTCGGAGAGGAAGGTTTTCTGATAAGAAAATTATGTTATTTAAGTTTAATCTTTTCAATGCAAATTTTTTATTAGCCTCATGATATCTTCAAAGGTATATCATTCTTTTCATGATAATTCAGTTTGAACTGAATAGATACACACCACATCCCAGCATACAACTCGGAACTTGCTTTTACATTTTTTTTTACACTAACCTCGTGACACTCAGTTATTTTCTTGTCATTTGATGTGACTTTTCAAGGAATCTAAAGAAGGTGTAAGGATAAGAATACTGAAGGGTTTCTACAAAATTATTTATTGGTTTGAAGAATGAGGCAGGCTTCTCCAAAGTTTCTTTATATTACTGATAAAGGAACACTCTTCTTCATTATTTCAGAGTCCAACAAACAATGTGCAATTTCAACAACTTACTCTTCTATTATCACAAAGTCTGACAATTGGTGCAAAGAAGACACACGCATCATCATTCAAAAAAATTGTTTCATGTGTATATTTATTCTAAAGTCTTGACATTCTTCTGTGAAAGATGGTGCCATTTTTTAAAAATTGTATTTTCTCCAACCTCTCCTTTAATGCTTCACTTTTTCAAGAAATTCAGGTGCAATGAACTCTATATGCCCTGGGTTGGGCAAGCCTTCAGCTTTCCCATGAAATAGTATTGTCAGTAGAGGCCAAATCAATGAGGAACCGTATATCAGCATGTGGGAATATACTAAAAACTCTTTCCAATGTAGGTAGGGTCTTGCATAGAAATACGTAAAAATACAAAAGCGAATTTAATTATATTGTATTTGCTTGTATTTCTAGGTAAGTTTATGGTTCTGAAGTGATCTTTCACGAAAGATACAAAAATATGATGAAATCTACTAAAGAAAAAATGTGTCCAATATGTTAGCAATAAATGATAGCTTTGCAAGCTCTAAGATATTTACATCCTTCAGTGCATAGGTTTTCTTTTACCTAAGTCTGCAACATTAACACACCCAAGAATCTGTCACTATTTTACTTTAATCCAAAGCCAATATTTACATTGCCATCTGTTTAACTGGCATTTTGACAAGTATCATTAATATAAACTTGTTCCGTGGTATTGTAAAATTGCTTAAGAAGGACTATTGATAGCTACCGCAAGGAATTTAACAATGCTTTTCAATCCATAAATTAGTTTGCAGCTTCGCGGTCAACTGCAATTTAATTTATGGGTATATCACACATTCTACTGAAATGGCAACATGAAACTGCCAAAGCACCTTTCAGAAAATATAAACAGATGAGTCAAGCACATTTGCCAATTTCATTTTCTTGGCTTTTGGTGAATGTTGATGATAAGTTAAGGAGATGTCCTGATTACTGAGAGTCACTGGTCTAATTTTGCTGAATTCAGAGGGTGGCAGCAATTTTATTTAGTTCCAAAGTAGCAAGGAATGAGTAATTTTATTGCTTCAGGCTCAATCCCTTATAGGAGGGGCTGTTAAACATTTTGGCTTCACGACCCTTTTACTCTCTTAAAAATTACTGAGGACCCCAAAGAGCTTTTGTTTTTGTAGGTTACATCTGATATTGATTAAATTAGAATTTAAAACTGAGGTATTATTATGTACAAGAATACCTAATCATTCTATTAGCCATCAGAGTTATGTCATCATTACATGTCATGTCTGCAACACTCTGCTTACACTCTTGAGAGAATGTGAGTAAAAAATGTAAATAACAGCTTAGTACTATTATTAAAATATTTTCAACCTCATGTACGCCCTGAAAGGGTTTTAGGGATCCCTTGGGGTTCCTGGACAACACTTTGAGAACTGCTGGTTTATAACTTGGAAAAGCCTAATTATACATTCTACTAATATTTTTCTTATCTTTGTTTTTTAAATACGTAGACATACATTTTTCCTTCTAAGGTTAGCATCACTTTCTTTGCATTTTAGTCTAGGAATTCTGAATCCATATGTTAGATAGATACCAAGTTACTGCAGGTTAGTAGACAACACTCTTACTTTTCTTCTACTGTTTTTTCCAATTTTTATTCAGTCTAAGTTAAGGACTGTCCTGTATTCTTCGGGTTTTATTAAGTGTTTATTTTCCATCTCTGCTTTCTATCCTTTCAGCTCCTAACTTGAAGGCATTTAGATTTTCTCCTCCCTCTTCTCTCTTGTTTTTGCTTCTTTTACCATTATAACCAATCACTGACAATGCCACCTTCTTTAAATTTTCAGCTGCTCCCAGTAGTGTTAACTAACCACACATTTGTACCTAACAGAATCGGGGTGGAACTGTTTGCTTGAAGGCTCTGTTTTCTACATGCTTGACTAGCGCGTTATTGAACAAAAACCTTACTATGGAGACTTTGCCAGCCATGCCTTTTTCTTTCACAATGACAATTACCAGGACGACCGAAAGTGAACAATTTCTTCAGATACACGTTGCTCAGATTTTAGTAGCCAATTATTCAATTACAATATGTAATTATAAAATTATATAATAGTGTGTATATATATATATATAATTATACAATTATATAATTGTATAAATGTAACTCAATGAAAGGGCATGTTGGTACTGCTTCCTGAGATTGTAATAATGATTTCACATAAAATCAGAGATATTTTAATTTGTTTTAATCACAGAGTGAACGGGTTTTAGAGTGTTAAATGAAAGCATCTCTTGCCAGAAATGTCTCAAGGAGTCAGGTGAAGTTATAAACCTCTGACATGAATAAAAGCCAAACTGTTTTTCACAGGAGGTGACTGAGGTGACTGAGGATGAAAGGGCTTCTGTGATTGGCTAATGATGAGGTGGGGAGAGAGAGAGAGAGATTGAGAGAGAGAGAGAGAGAGAGAGAGACTGAGGACAGTCTCTTTTCACCATATTAGCTCATCCTTAGAGTGAAAAACTGTTTCAAATGAGGGGACTTTGGAGAGCATCTCATTCATCGCTATCACTTTCTAGGTGAGGAAGCTTAGGCTGAGGTAGTTAAATACATGCAAAACCACCTCGTGCAGGAACAGAGGAACCCAAGAAACATTCATTTTTCTTTTCTGGCACCAAATCCAGCCAGTCAATGAGAAAGCTGAGGATCAGAAACCCACATATCCCAACTCCAACCTCCTTCCTGCCCTGCCTCTTCATCCTGCAGGAACAGCCGAACTGAGGGTTGAGTTAGATCTTATTCTATATAAACAATATTTCTTTTATAAGGTAAATATTTATGAACAATTTATTCTGTGCCCTGGAGAAGTAATTACTACCTTTTCCACTGATTATATGAAATTAATTCTTTTAAAAGACTATGGATTAACCCTTTTCTTAACCAATGGACAGAATACAATTAAATTTTGAACTTTCCTAAATACTCTTTTTTCAAAGAGAGAAGGAAAAACAGTGTCTTCTTTTCAAAATAGTTATATCTCTTTGCTTGTTCATAACACATGGCTCAAACAAATGCTGGAATAAGAAGGCACAATATATACAGAGACATATATACAGAGGCTGTAGTCCTGTTTCTGCCATCTACTAACAGATGGCCTTGGGCAAACCCCTCTACCCACACGACTTTCTACATTTGTAAAGTGGCCATAAATAAGCTGACTTTTACAGGATTCTTTAAGCAAGGCTCAAATGAAGATAAATACACACTCACACACCCACACATACATATAAAATCTGGGTTCTGGTGCCAGCCCATTACTGTTTTGCCATGACATCTTGGACAAGTCACAAGTTTTTTTCTTATTATGCAATTTGCAAGGGTTGAATTAGATCAGTGTCTCAAAGGGCCAATTTGGGGAAAGGGAAATGGGGCAAAGCAGCCCTACTACTTATATCAGTTTTCTTAGGTTTCCAAATATTATACTGTTTGAAGAATGAGTTCTGCCATTAAAAAAAAATTTTGACAATTTAATCTTAATTCTTCGTAATATGTTTGCAATACGAAATGAAATGACAGGTACATTTCCAGCAAATTCTTTCAAGAGCACAGTTGGTTTTTTACCTTGCATCCTTCACAAGCGTGAACTCCGTAGTGGAACCCGGAAGCTTTATCTCCACAGACTCGGCATTCGATGGCCATGAGGGAGTTGGCGGGCTCTTCATGAGGCTTATTGTAGAGCTGAGTTTTTTCAGAATAATACGGTGGGGAGGCAGGTTCCACTTTGATTGCACCTGAATATGGAAAAATGTGAGAAGATAGTTATCACATGAAAAACAATGTGAAGAAGGCAACAGGGCAAGTCACCACAGTCTACCTTAGGGCCATATTTGTATTACTGAAATGCAGAAGCAGAGGTGCACGGGTGCTTCAGTGGTAGAATGCTTGCTGCCAGGTTCGATTCCCAGCCCATGCACTTCTCCACCAAAAAAAAATAATAATAAATAGTAATAATAATAACAAAACAAAAACAAACAAAATAGAACAGTAAATGCAGAAGCACTACAAAACAGTGAAAAAAGCCTAGGGTTAAGTTGGGAAAAAGTCAAGTTGGTAATTACAGGCAAGTCATGACATCTCTGAGCCTCACCTGTAAAAATAAGATGGGGAAGGGACTTACACCTGTGGTTCCCTAATCCCTCAACAACCTGAAACAGTAAAGCCCTAACAGAGAACGGACTAGTGTTTGGGACAATGAAGCCAGTTTTGCAATGCAATGTTCTGCATTTGGCATTCGTCATCATGTTACATTGTATATTTTGATCTAAGTGGTGCATTTTAGAAGTGTCATTAAATCATTCTTACAAAAGAAACACAGAAGGAACCATGCTGTGAAGAGGTAACAGGATGCCCAGCTTGAAGGTACATGAAAAAAGAAAAGACCAGGTTACCAAGAGTGCTGAGTCAGAAGACGTGGTTTGTAAAATGATCTATCACAGAGACTATGAGAACCTATGGTAAAGAAGCACTACTTTTTTACTGGTTAGGATCAGACCTATTAAATTTCCATATGAGGCTCCAGTTGAAAACCACACAGATAAATATAGCCAAGTTATATTATTTATCTTTTTTAAAAAACTAGAAATACAGGAACTTCTTACTTAGGGTTAAGTAATGGCTGCCAATTACATAGAGGTGGCTTTGGAAAACTAGCATAGCAGCATACACAAAGATAAAAATCAAGGAAATAGCATCACAGCAACATATTTTATCTTGAAAAATGCAGGTTAAGTTTTTCTTCAGTCTGATGTTTTGATGTGAATTCAATGGAATGAAGATCTATCAATAGCCGAGAGTGTCAAAATTAAAATTTGGGCTGGAAAAGAAAAAACAGGTTTCAATGTAAAATTTTCAATCAGCAGGATCAGAAAAAGAGGGGCTACAGCAATAGTAGTTTAGTTTTGATAAGTTACATAAGGTAACTTGGAACTGTAACTTTTAGTTATGATAAGTTATATAAGGCAACTTGGAACTGTAACTTATTAACTTATAAATGGCAAAGACTTCAGAGTTTGGATGATGGACTCAGTCTGGGGTACAACTTGTGATGCCAATATGCTAGAAAATGTCCTTAAGAAGGAAGGAAGCAAGACAAGAAAGAAAGAAGGATTCAAGATTGAGGGAAAAAGGAAAGAATGAGTTGGGGCATTTACACACCGCTTTCCTTTGTGGCATATGGTAAATACCTAACATTCACGGATAAACAGATGAATCAAGGAATAGAAAATGCCCTTTTTAGAAAGGTCTTTGGAGCATTTATCCCAAAGTTATTGAAATATTAGTGCAATTCCATTTTAGTAATTTGAAAAGTGAACATAAATATCATACTTTGGTAGTCCTGGAGCTTCAGGTCATATTTATAATCAGCAACCATTGGGTCAGCTCTTGCGAATGGAATGTCTTCGTAATGTGGAGTAGAAAGGCTGGAGAAATCGACAGTGGTGAAGGGCTTGATATCAAAGGAATGGGAGTGGTCATCCATTATAGAAAGGTCCACGGAGCTGATTCCAAAGTTGGTGGGCCAAAATGGCATCTCTGTGTCAACCATGGTAATTCCTGAAAAGGAAGACAAAAAACAAAAGATAGCCATGAAGTTAACCTTGGAAAATAGAGTACTCTTCCAACGACACACAGAAAGAGAACTGAAAAAAGTCTTTGGCAGGGCCCTGCCCCACTCAAGATGGTAGAATGAGACACTCCAAGGCTTTCCACCTGACCCCCAACAAGCAACAACTGGCAGAAACATCTTTCCCAGAGCTTCAGAAAATAGTCAAAGGACTGCATTCCCAGGGCGAGTGTAGAATCAAGAAAAAGTTTACTGAAAAGCCATAGGATCTCACCATGTCCTGGCTGGCCCCTCTCCTATTCCCTCACTGCCTGTGCTCTCAGTGAGGAACCCTGGTCCTGGTTCTGGAGGTGGGACGGTAACCCTCGTGCACGTACCGGGATCATTTGCATCTGGCCCAATCTGTCTGGTGGTGGCCTGAGGGACTTGCTGTCCCAGAACTTGCCCTGCCTGTAGAAGGTGGCTTACCTGAGCTCTCCTACAGAATGCTGTGGGACAGTAGTCATATGACTGCCTGGGGCAAGGAATTGCATTGCAGGCTGTAGGAGATACAGTGCAGTGCCTGAGACCACGAGGGAAGTTTTTTCAGAGGGGAGAGGGGGCCATTCGACTTTGCAGACAGGGGAATTCCCAGGGCTACATGCACGTCCCCAGGTCAAGATCTGTGCGTAGAAAGGATCAGGGAGGCCCCTCTGGCTCGGCCTGGAACTAATCTGTAAACTCACTGTATGGATGAGCCCACAGCAGAGCACTCACACAGGGCAGTATGCAAGCACTGGGAACGGTGTTTCCTTTTTTTTTTTCAGTGTTGTAACACTGACTTGATACAGCTTAAGGAACAGACACCTCAAAGTCTAAACTCTAGCAGTAACACATTAAAATATCAAAATGTGCAGGTTTCAACAAAAGATTACAAAACCTACGAAGAAACAGGAAGTGATGGTCCAGGCAAAAGAGATTCAAAGATTAGAAACCATCAGTAAGGAGGACCAGTTCTGTGACATACCAGACAAAGACTTCTAAAAAATGGTCCTAAATATCCTAAGAAAACATACACCAAGAACTTTAGGAAATCAGGAAGATGATAGCTGAACACAAAAAGAATATCAATAGAGAGATGGAAATTATCAAAAGGAAACAACAGAGCTGAAGACCACAGCAGAATGGAGCTGGCAGAAGAAAGAATCAGAGAACTTACAGATCAGACAATCGAAATCATTCATTGTGAGGAGCAGAAAGAAGAAAGAACGAAGAAATGTGAACAGAGCCGGGGGAACCTGTGGGACACCGTCAGGCAAGTAAATACACACATTGTGGGAGGCCCAGAAGGAGAAGAAAGAGAGAATATTCAAAGAAATAATGGCTGAAAACTTCCCAGGTTTAATAAAAACCATGAATAAACACATTGAGATGCTCAATGAACTCCAAACAAGATAAAGCCAAATGGACCCATGAGGCAGAATATTATGATCAAACTGTCAAATGCCAAAGATAAAGAGGGAATACTGAAAGCTGCAAGAGAGAAGCAATGTTTCACGTACAGGGAACCTCAATAAGATTAACTGCCAATTTCTCATCAGAAACCACGGAGGCAAGAAGGCAAGGGGATGACGTATTTCAAGTGCTGAAAGCACAAAACTGGTGACCAAGAATTTTATATCTGGCAGTGCTATCTTTCAAAAAAGAGAGAAATTAAGACATTCTTAGATAGACAAAAGCTGAGGGAGGTTCTCCCCACTACATCAGCCCTAATGAGAGACTAAGGAGAGTTCTGCAGGTTGAACAGAAAGGACAATAGACAACAGATTGAAGCCACAAGCAGAAGTAAAACTCTCCAATACCAACTATTGTATTTTTGGTTTGTAACTCCACTTTTTATTTCCTGAAGTATCTACAAGGCAGATGCATAAAATGTAATGATAAATTAATGGTTTTGGTCTATAATGTGTCCATCAGTAAACTGTGATGGGAACTTCATAAAGATGGGGAGATGAAGGGGTAAAGGAACACGATTTGTGTATACTACCGCAATTAAGCAGGTATCAAACGCAAAGGAGACTGTTACAGATTTAGTATGTTGAATTAAGCCCTATGGTAAACCACAAACAAAATACTGGAGAATATGAAAGTTCACAGAGATAAAAACTACAGTATAGGTTGCTGAGGAGGGAGGCAGGGGAAATGGAGAATTAATGCATATTGAGTGTAGGGCTTCGGCTGGGGAGATGGGAACGTTTTAGTGATGGCAAGAGGTGAGGGTACTGCATGTGATTAATCCCATTGTATGGCATGCTTATGAGTGGCTGAGATCGGAAAGTTTATGTTGTATATAAGTTTCTAAAAATAAAAAAAGCAGAAAGAGCCATTAAAGAGACAATGACAACTAAATGCAATATATTATCCTGGATGGGAGCTCGCAAGCCAAGAGCAAAGGCAAAAGGGGACATTAATGGGCTATCCGGAAAAAAGGGAATATAGACTGAAAACTTTATATCAGCGTTGAGTTTCTTGAACTTGATAACAGTTCTTAAGGTGGTTACAGAAGTGAGTGTCCTTGTTCTTAGAGCATGTACATGCTCTAAGCAGTATTAATGTTCAAGTAAATGATGCATCCAATTTCCATAAAGTCTTCAGAAAATAGATTGATAAATAGATTGTTAGATAGGGAGGGAGACAGAATGATATGGTAAGTGTGGCAAAATGTTAAAATTGGTGGATCTGGGTATTTGGGGAGGGGGGGGATACGCTGGAGTTCTCTGTATTGGGCTTGTTTTATTTCTGTAACTGTCCTGCAAGTTTGAAAGGATTTTAAAATAAAATGATAAGGGGATGGGGAGGATAGGGGATGGGAAGTTAAGGCTCCCAATGTACGGGGTTCCTGTCTGGAATAATGGAAGTATCTTGGTAGCGGATGGCGGTGATGGGGTCACAGCATTGTGAGCACAATTTACAGCACGAAAATCTATATCTGAATATGCTCAAAAGGGGAAATGTTAGATTATATATATAGCAACAGAAGAAAAATTAAGAAAAATAATCCATGCAACTACACTGCAAAGAAATAATCCAGGGAACCCAAAGCTAAACCATAGGCTTTAATAGCACAATTATAAAAATATGCTGTCATCAGTTGTAACAAATGCTCCACACCAATGCAAGGTATTGGTGGAGGGGTGGTGTATGGGAATCCTGGATTGCATGTCTGGTTGTTCTGTAAACCCACAACTTCTCTAATAAAGTAAGGCTAAAAAAAAAAAAAGATGTTTAAAAAGTCTACGGTAAAGTGGGTGGACAATGGTGGCTCAGTGGCAGAGTTCTCACTTGCCGTGCAGGAGACCCAGGTTCAACTCCCGGTGACTGCCCAGACCAAAAAAAAAAAAAAAAAGAAACCTTTTTCAGTAAAGTGATTAATGTCATCCAGGCGTCACAATGAGAAAATAGAAAATAATCACCCTGTTATTACCGGCTGTGTTGTTTTAATACAGGAAGGACGTCACCCCATACCTGGACAACACAATATAAAACCTTATATTAGAACAAATGTATGTAGTGTCATCATTAAATGTCATGCAAACATCTTTGCTCTACTCTCATTATCTTCTATAGAAGATCATCAACTGAGTCTATTAAATAATTGTTTTTCCTCTCTTTTTACACGGGCAGGCACTGGGAATTGAACCCAGGTCTCTGGCATTGCAGGTGAGAATTCTGCCACTGAGCCACTACTGCATTGCCTTAAATGATTGTTTTTAAAGATCATAGATTCTGGGATAATTTCGGCTTCTTGACATTAAAGTCTAGGCATTTTTCTCTTTTGGATGGAACTTTTGCTACTCTGTTTGTGTTTGTGATGCTTTGTTATAACTGAAAAATGAATTTGCTCTTTAACTGCATTATAAAACAGTTTTGTTCTTTAAGTAATACCGAAACAAATATTTTAGGTGAAGATCCTGTCTGCACTATAAGAAGTTATTCAAATATTTAAATTTTTTCTGTAGATACAGCTTTTCTTAAAGAGGAGAAAGTTGTACCAATATTTGAGAACAATGAGAGCAGAAATACAAGGACATATATTTATTACAACTGAGAGGATGTCACTATCAGAATCTAGCCCAGCCAAAAGATTTGAATGGATATTTCTCCAAAGAAGATATACAAATGGTGAAAAAACACACGAAAAGATGCTCAACATCACTAGCTATTTGATTTGAAATGCAAATCAAAACCACAACATACCTATTCACAGCCACTAGAATGGCTACCACTAAAAAAGAGAAAATTACAAATGTTGGAGAGGATGTGGAGAAATATGAACACTTATTTACTGTTGGTGGGGATAGAAAATGGTACAGCTGCTGTGGAACACAGTTCGGCAGTTCCTCAGTAAGTTAAGTATAGAACTACCATATGACCTGGAAACTCCACTTCTAGGCATACACCCAAAGGAACTGAAAGCAGAGACTTGAACCGATATTTGCACAGCAACATTCATAGTGGCATTCTTCACAATTGCCAAAAGATGGACGCAACCCACGTGTCCATCAGCTGATGAATGGATAAATAAAATGTGGTATTTACAGACAACGAAATACTATTCTGCCATAAAAAGAGAGGAAATTCCGATACCTGCAACAACTTGGGAAAACCTTGAAGACATCATGTTGAATGAAATAAGCCAGACACAGAAGGACAATGATTGTACTTGACTTATGAAATAATCAGAATAAGCAGATTCACAGAGTCAGAAACTAGAATATAGGTTAGCAGGGGTGAGGTAGGGGTACGGAATGGGTTGTTAATGCTTAAATTGTACAGTGTCTATTTGGGTGATGGAAAAGTTTTAGTAATGGATGATGTGATGGTAGCACAAGATTATAAACCTAATTAACAGCACTGAATTATATGTTTGAATGTGATTAAAAGGTGGAAATTTTAGGTTGTATATATTTTACTAAAATAAAAATGGAAAAAAAAACCCATAGGACTATATAGCACAAACAGTGATCTCTAATATAAACCTTGGACTGCAATTAACAGTACAATTATAAAAGTATTCTTCCGTGAATTGTGACAATTATGTCACACTAAAACAAGGTATTAATAATAGGGTGGTATATGGGGACTCTGCATTTTATGCATGATAGTTCTGGAAATAACTTCTCTAATTAAAAAAATATCTAGCCCAACATTAATTTTCAACTGCCTCCTGAAACAAAAACAAAAATGGAATCAAGTAAACTAATAAAAGACAAAGGGATAAAAACACTTATGAGGATTTAAGGCCACAGCATAACTAGTCCCATGAATTGCCCACTCAAGACAGAAACGTCACATGCATTTTTCTAACTATGTTTTGTGGTCACAGGTACTGAAATAAAGCCCTAACAGGTTTTTTGGGTCTACGTGTTTAATCTGGACTTGTAGCTCATTAGAGTGTGTGGACTTCATACCTTCATGCAAAGGGAAGCTGTCTGACTTGGTTTACCCTGAAACCAATTCACTATTCAAAAGTGCTACCAAAAAGAGCAGCTGCTAAATTTTTCAAACGTTCACTCTTTGGTCAAAAGCACTAGTGGAGAGCTGTGTGAATTCAAGACTGCTGACCTTGGAGGCGAAGAAATGAACTGCTCGTAAAGTCCGGGGCTCCTGGAATTGCAGGCTTATGTGTCTCCATGTGGTCTTCTATTCCCAGCACTTAGCAAAGCACTTGGCTCACAGAAGGTGTTCATTACATATTAATTTATTAAATCTTAAATGATTTTCTGACTGACAGAGATGGCTGTGAAATTTTAGCAGAAGGGGGCAGGGAATGGAGGAAGCAAATTAATATTTTTTTAGTATATCTCATGTACTGGACACATGCTACCTTCTATTTCATTTAATCTGGGATATTCTCCCCATCTTACAGATACGTAAGGTAGATCTAGAGAGGATCTAGAGAGGAGTGAAATGACTTGCTTAAGGTCCAACAGCTAAGGCAGCAGAGAATTCAAACTCAAGGTTGATCCGGAAACCCTATTCTGAATATATTCTCTTATGGATAAAAAAGGTTCATGGAAGAAGGGCTACTCTCCTGGGAGTGTCTGGGAATGGTTCACTTGCTTTTTTTCCCCTCCAGTCCCCCAAGGGGACTTTGCAAATATTTCTTTATTCTCTGTCCAAATTACTCTGGGCATTACACTAATCTGGATAAACCAACAGAATCTCTCACCTTACTCAGGATTCCATGTACTTATGCTGTCCAGCTAAACTGACTATACAAGTTCAATTAGGTAATGTGCTACCCAAAATTTTGCACCAAATAAATAGGTCTCCCCTTGGTCTCACACAGAAGTTGAAGTTCTAAAATATGGACGATATCATCCTTGACCCTATATTCTGATCTACCTTAGTCCTACCCAGATCAGCTTCATTCATATCTCTACTCAAAGTCTGACCACTTTTTCAACTTTTTAAACAGTTCCCATACGGGGTACTGCTGACTTTCATAGCTTCAGAGCTCTAACTCTGGGTCTCAGGTGTCACATAAATACCCGAAGTTTCTAGGAGCAACCAAGTTACAAACAAACAGCTCAGGCCCCTTGCTTTTTCCCAGCAATAGAGAGTTAAGGAACTTACTCAAAGGAACTTACTTTAAGGAACTTTGTCTCAAAGGCTAGCTCTTGCCTGACATTAAAGAGTTCAGCTGTAGTCTTCAAAAGAAAAACATGTGCAGGCAGCACAAGTGAGGACAGCAGCGTGGCGAATGGGCTTCAGTGGTCCAGGGAACTCACCAGGCACTGTTTGGGTTCACATGCCTGAATATCTACATGAGTAAGTGCCTACACAATCTTGAGTTATCTGTGTTACCGGGTAAACACTACACACCAGAAAGAGGAATGTGTTTTGGTGATAGCTGAAAGGTCACACTGGGTTTCAATGATATCCAGAAAAAGCTTGTATTCTAATGACAAGCTTACCCATCCAACTGTGACCTTTGTTTCAAGAGTCATCTGCACTTTTAAGACAGGTCACTTCGATGTCTTTGTTCATGTGCTTACATTTTCATTTCTTTAACCACTTTTCTTATTATAAATTAGTGTCATTATCAAAACAGATCTCTTTTGTCTGGACTGTGATATCCAAGAGGTAGGTTTATCAACCACTTCTCATTGTGCCTCCTGCAAAGTTCCTCTGCGAATAAAATGAAGATTGACTAAGTGAGTTGAAGGTAACCCCTATTTCTCTGTGTGGACACTGGAAAATGAAAACAAGGATGCAAAAAATAACTGGATTGTGGGAAAAATTGGTCACTCACCATTTTACTGGTTAAATTTTTTTTTTAATGTTTTGTTTCATTTTTAACAAACTACAAGTTCAGTGACTAGCTGTCAACCAAAGTCATGCTTCTTAATACCGGAATCCTATTCCCAGGGGGCATCTACTTTATTTAAAGACTTTGAGACAACATTTAATGTCAAACTAACCATTTATGTGTTAAGGAACAGAACGAAAACTTCACATGACTTTTAAAGATATGATAGGAAACTTCCCCCAAATTCTGGGCTTATAGTACATTTCATGGCCAAAAGAGTAGTATGTTTTTATACTACTACCAAGGGTTTATTGGTGGAAAAGCCAGAGAACCAGTGACTTACATGATAAATGAAGTCATCTCAACCTGTGGCCCAAGGTCTTGCATAACCCAGCCCTAACTTACCTTTCCAGTCTTATTTTCTATGACCTATTCTGGACCTCTCTCCCATCCTGAGCATTTCCTCTTAGGCATGTCCAACCATATGCCCAGGTTAAACATATTCTACTTTTTCTAGTCTGTCGGCCTTTGTTCATGGTATTTCCCAAGGCTGAAAGATCTCTTTCCTAAGCCTCATCTCTACCTGTCTTTCAAAGCCCAGCCTAAATACCACTTTCTCCATAAAGCCTCCTGTGAATTCTCCAACTTTAAAACGCTCCATTTTCTGTGCTCCCATAGCCCATGAAACCTCTCTTTAACTGTGATATATCATTACTTGGGTAAGTATCTCCACTGCTTGATTTCAAGTTTTGGAGCAGAGGGACAATGTCTTATTATATTGTTTCTCAGAGGTCCTTCAGGCACTTTAGTTGTTCACTAAATGTTTGCCAACTGAAAAGAGAAGGGTAGACGAGTTTTCATTTTACTGTGAAAAATGGAAAACTAAAGAAACTTTCTCAATGGTTTAGTTTTGCTAACATTTAAGCCTCCCAAGAAGAGATCTTAATCTTCCAGATTATAAATAAAATACAATTTATACTCAGTTTTCCTCTTTTGATGATTATAGGGGGAAGATGAGAGTCCTATAAAGAGTTTTCCTTTTCTTAACAGAAAGGACAAAGCAAGAAAGAAAAACAGCTTGCCTCTTCATCCCTATGAAAACATATTGCCCCAAACACATATTTTCCCTCCTCCCTCCCCTCGCTTTTCTCCACTGTGCCTCTTATTTCTGGGACGCCTTGACCTAAACAATTACTTTATGCACCAGAGTTACTGGGAGGCACAGTGATTTCCTAGATATTTTATTTTATTTTGACTTCGAGATGGGTCCAGGGAGCCTCCTTCTAATTTTGTCTCTAGAAAACATAAGCTACTGTTCCTGCCAAAACTGTAAGTCGAGTAGGTGTTTTTTGTTACTCCGTGCAATTACCCGTGAAAGAACAAATGAACAAAATATTTGCATGAACAACAGCCCCTCTCAGGAATAAGAAACAGTGTCTTAACTTTACAGCTGGGTGACACTGAGTTGCATTGCTACAGATATATCTGTCAATTTCACAATCCTTAGTGTGTTTCAAGCAGGCAAGGGTCTTTTAGGCAGACATTGTGAGGACAGGAGTCTGTGCCAGGTATTGCAGATCTGCAAACTTGGCTTTAATCCCTGCGACAGTCAACGAGCAGAATTTTCACAATACACCATGGTACAATCAAGAGCAAACAAAAGTACAACCAATTTCATGCAAAAATAGAGTAACTTCACTAATTGGATAGGTATCCTTATTTGGAGGTGTGAAAGTGGATCCGAAAAGATGTTAAATCAGAAAAGTGAGTGCCAGAACTAGACAGTTTCCCTTTGGGGTTTTGTGTTTTCCCTTATGATAAGAAAAGAAACACGTGTATTGCATTAGCTGAGAAAATGCTGCATCTCTTCAATGATGATGTTAGCTGACATCGATCGAACCCTAAATCGTTGTTAGGTACTGGGCCAAATATTGTACTTGGCTTGTCACCTTTGTTCCTCGCCACAAGCCTCAGAGGCAGATGCACTTAGAATTCTCCCTAAAGAAGAGGAAACTGCAGCACACATCACGGAAGTAAATGACTCACTTAAGAATCCCCGATTCCTGAGTGATGGCCAGTAATAGGCAAGTAATAGACCAGTGTTAGACCATTACCACACAGTAATGCAGAGCTCTAACTCCACAGCCTGCGTGCTGGTTAGATAAAAACAAAACAAAATCAAAAAACCTCTTCCTGACCATTGAGCTCCATGATAATAAAGAACTATTAACTTTCACAAATATTCACGCAACACCTATGATGTACCAGGTCCAGGGGCCTGGGCATGTCCTATGCAGAGTGACTCCCAAATAAAAGCTTTCCTAGGGAAATGTGCTCATCTAGGGAACAGGAACAGGCGTCAGGAAAAGCCTTGCACAGACTCTCTAAAACTTAACAGCCTTGTTGGAAGTGACCTTCAAGAGGCAATCACCGATTTTTCAGTCTCTTCTAACTTGTTTCAGTTTAATGCCATGGTACTCATAAGTGTGGCACCAACTTATTTTCCAGTTCCTCCTTTCTGAGTCAAGCGAATCACTCTGCAGTGCAATCTGACCTGGGGATTTTCTAATTTGGCTCCCATATCAGGATAGCTGACATTCAGGCATCAAAATCATTCTGAAAAAGGTCTTTCTGAGATAATCAAAGTTCCTCATTTGACAGATGAAGAAAAAGAAATAAAGTGATTTGCCCATGATCACACAGTTGGTTAGAGGCAGACTGAAACAGAACTCGGGTTTTCGGTCTTCTAGCTAGGATTCTCTGCACTGCATTATGAAGTTGTTTTTATATGTGTTGATGATGGAAGAGGGACTTAAAACTTATGTGAATTTTCACAGAGCCAGGGTTTTTGGTTTTAACTAAATAAGCTATCAGAATAAGAGCATCAAATTTCAGAAGGAAAAAAGTCTCTTGAGAGGAACTTTTTGGCAAATTATAACAGAAGAAAATGCAGGAGAAATAAATCTGTGACAGAATTTGTTTCTAACAAAAATCTATCTGAATTCATCAAAAGGTTCAGGGAATGGGGGTTTTGCTTAATCGAATGGTCTAACAAATTGAGCATTGCCTCAGCCCAAATTTCTACAGAATCAATACAGGTGTACATGTTTTATTTATCTGTTTGGTAGTTTGTGCAGGCTCCTGTTTAAACACCAACCAGTGAAGGATACTGAATTTCAGGATGGGGTCAGAGGGCTGGATTCAAATCCTGCCTGGTTGCTTGCCAATTTTGTGATCTCTTTATCCCAATTATCCCGTTATCTTCATTATCCCCATCTTATATTATATTATGCAAATGAGTATAAGTGCTGAATCATTATACTGATATTTCTTTTGGTCTCCAGTATCCTGGAGCAGCTAGAAGAAAAAACAAAATATTGTGGAGTTGTAACCCATACTAGACTTTAAAATCTGTTCTATAACTACTTGTTAAAATGATTTGGGATATTTATTGCTTTTTTTGTATATCTATTTCACAATTTAAAAAATTTTAAAATATTTCATTATATATTATAATATTATATTACATATCACATTATCATTGCCTACTACAGAGAGCAGTTATAAGTTTTAAAACAGATAATACATGTAAAGCACTCAGCACAGAGCCTGACAATAAGTTGTCAATAAATGTAGTTATCACGAGAAGTCGTTTTGTACTTATTAGTAATCGGTGTACTAAAGTCATAGAAAAGGTGAGCTAAAAGCTAAAAGCCTCCAAGGCTACCTCTAGGGGACAGGAAGAGGAAGAAGTAGCAGCAAAATCCCATTGTTCAAACAGGACTACGCCTAAAACAGATGTCCTGTCTTAAAGTTCTCTGGGAAAGGAGGGTCCACAGTCCATCTCTTCTACAGTTTTGAAGATTACTACCTCTTTGGTAGCCAGGAAAGGCTATTTCTATGTGGCATTCCCCGAGCAGTGCTGTGCATATGCTAAAGATGTCCCCTTAGAAAGAATTACAGTGAAAAAAAGAAGATTTGGTGGTCAAATAAATTTGGGAAATGCTGGATTAAGCGGGGCTGAAGAAGTCTACTGCGAGATTTAGACTAACAGATTAATAAGAATACCCAAAAGAGAAGGGAGGGCACCGTGTGCAGTTTCTGAGTTTCTTATTCGACAGAATGTCGTTCATGAAATGATGACCCTACCTGTGTTAGAATCTGTGACTATTTTTTTTTTTGTCTTTTCTGTTTCCAGCACAGATGGAAAACATAGTTTTCATCCTCCGTATGACGTGTCGCCAGCTTTTCCTTAACTTCAAAATGACCAAGGCCAAAGATTTATACTGGTTCATAAACAACAAAACCCAACCAAGACAGGATTCCTTACTTATAGAAAGAAGTCACTGTAAACCCCGTGTCCCTTACCTAGAGGTGACCCTAACTCCTTCCAGATAAAAAAAAAAAAGTCCCATGTAAAAGGCCAGGAATCAGACGACACTGAACTTCTCAACAGCAACCCTGGAAGCTGGACCCTAATCAGAGCAATGCCCCCCAAATGCAGGGAAAAAATGACTCCCAAATTAGAATTTTTACTCAGCCACAATTTCAATCAAGCACGAGAGTAGAATAAAGGCGTTTTCAGAGAGAGATCTCAAACAATTTACCGCTCACGTGCTCTTACCCAGATTGTCCACAAGGACAAAGCCAGGTGAAAACCTGAGATCCAAGCAAAGATGGGAACAGGAGAGACGAGAGGAAGCCCAGGGGAGCCCCGAAGTTAGCTGGAGCCTGAAAAACTCCACATGGGCTTACCCAAGAAATCAGATTACCTGGCGGTTTTGACCACGTGGAGAGGAGCTTTTTATGATGCTGAAAGAGGGTTTGGGAACAAATGATTTATAGCTATACAGGAAAAGGCTATACAGAAATGAGCAACTGCTAAGTGGGGAAAGAAAAAAATGGATTATTAACTCCAGGAAAACAAATAGCTGTGCAGGACAGGAAACAGAATACCAGTATATCATCTGGCTCAACTATAAGAGACACTTTCATAGTTACTACAGAGTAAATGTGGAAAACTGATTTAATCCCAAAGGACAAATGACTGTACTGTGAAGATGGGAGGGGGAGAGGCCTGTGTTTGGGGGCAGGGGACGTGGTGGTTAAAAGGGTCAAATTCTCACCTTCTACAATAGGTTAATGGATAATAAATATAATTAAAAAAAAGAAATAGCACAACAAGCAGGTTGTACAAAGATATGGAGGTAGGTACTAGAAGAAATGTTTAAAGGATTTTTAATCGTCTCTGAGAAGTGGGAACTGGGTGTGGGAAGGAGTAGGGCAGAAGTCTGCTGTTCTTCATTAAAAACTTTATACTATTTAGCTTTTAGATGATCACATACTCTACAACTATTACTTTGATAAAAATTAAGCTCAAGTTACATATCTTTTAATAGTATTATTTTCCCGCAATTTCAGCTAAAGGAAGGAGAAAATACATTCATTACATATTTCTTAGTCTTCTTGAAAGGAATGATCATGCACTAATCCTGAAAATGTGGACAAATTTTAGTGTGGTTTCAAGCAAGACAAAGGAAAATCAGAAAATATTTTTGGTAAATGATCAGTAGACAGCTATATCTTTGAATCACGCATTTTAAAAATAAATTCTACCAATTCATTTCTTGCCCTTCACTGGTATCATGGATATTGATTCCACACAAAAGACTGTGGAATACCATTAGCAGAAGTGCAATTTAATTATAATAGCCAACAATTCTCAAGCATTTATTATATAACAGGGATGGTACTTTAAACTCATTACCTATGTAATTTAACTTTCCTAACAGTCCTATGAGTCACAATCAATTATTATCACCACTTAACAGATTAAAAAAATGAGACATATTGGGGTTAAGTGACTTGTTGAATGTCATGCAACTAATAGTATTGGAGCTCGTGGATGAAATCCAGGTCTGGTTTCTCTGAATATAGAACCTATGCTGCCCCTTATTTTAGACATTGTGAATTAAGAAAAGAATTAGGAAGGAATTCTTTGGAGTGTCATTTGTCTCTTCAATATAAGAAAATGCATTTCAATCTGTTGTCTCCTTAGACTGTATTAAAAAATAAATACAATGCTTCTGTGGTTTGATTTCCCATTGATACTCAGAAACCCCGGCTGGGTAGAGGTTGAAACATTCCAACATTATTGTCAATGTGCATTTCCTCGCAATAAGCAAAAAGGTCTCACAGCAGAAGTTCAAATCCAGATCAACAAAGGGTATCTTCAGCTTTAGAGAAGACCATGTTTGTTTTTTTATACTTTTTAAAAGCCCATATCCTCTTACATCACACCTTGTTTGGATAGCTTGCTTAAGCCAGTCCTGAAGTTTCAGGAGGCTGGAAAGATTACACGGTAACGTCCTCATATACTAACATGTCTTCTGCTCCTTTAGCTGGAGAATCCTGTCATCTTTTCCATTACGGTCAAATTAACTGAAAGATTCTTCTGCTAAAACTAGCAGTATGTATATATAAAATGACTTTGCCAAGCACCCATCTGCAGCAAGTGAAGAATGACGCCTGAGGTCAGAAAAAAGGAACTGGAATGCTCCACCCCACCCCCTACCCCCAGCTCCCTGTCCACATTTTGCTTTGGCTTTGCAGTGCTGGGGGATGAAAACAGGAGAGAGGGGAGTGAGTAGGAAGGAAGAGAATGAAAGGAATGCTTCACACAGCCTGTAACTACTTGGAAAGGAGAGAGCTACCAAAGATGAGCTGCAGTCACACTGGGCTTTACCTACCTTTCCAACAGAGTCAGAGATCTGCAACTGGAAAAGATAGTGGTTTTAAAAGGTAGTGGTTTTAAGTAACACTTTACAACACAAGCACCTCTAACAGCCTGGGATTATGATAGAGAAGAATCCCACTGACTTATTCAAAGAGTTGTTTAGTCTGGCAAAATGATGATACACTATGCTCTTGTTTACTTTTTTTTGCTTTCAATTTACTGCGTCAGGAACTCTTAATGAGAAGACAATGGTCTTAACCTAAACAAACACAGAGACCAAAAGTATCAAAACAGAGAGAGCTGGATCACTGGTGGTTATGGGCTGATCTGCAGATATTCCCTAGCTATACTGTACATTATCTTAACATACATCCTCATGTGATATTAAAATATCCACAGTAAACTTCTTTACATATTTAAACCTTCCTCCTGAGCTATCAGAGCATTATCAAAAATACCCTATCTGAATGCAGTTGATACAATTCAACACTCACTTGTGATTAAAAAATTGTTGACAAAGAAGAAAGAGAATTTCATTAATCTGATAAAGAACATCTATAAACAAAACAAAGCAAATATAAAATCTGGAGTACATTCTACCGAATGGTGAACTATGTAAAGCTTTCCTCCCTGAGATCAGGAATAAGGAAAGAACGACAGCTGTCACCACTTCTGTTCAACAAGGTATTGGAGATCCTATTATGAAACAGGAATAAGAAAAAAAGACACAAGGATTGGAAAAGAAGAAATAAAACTAAACACTACGTTCAGATGACACAATTGCGTAAATAAATACATAACTTACAATGACTTGACTGTAGTTCACAAGAACTATTAGAATTAATCGAAAAATTAGCAAAACTGCTGGATGTAATGCTAACATCAATTGTATTTCTAAACGTCAGCAAAAAATAAAAAATGAAATTAGTTTTACAATAGCACCAAAATCATACAATACGTCGTGGAAAAAAATCTAACAAAATATGGGCAAGACTTCTGCACCAAAAACGTTTAAAAACATTATTGAAAAAAAATTTTTTTAAATACCTAATTAAATGGAGGGATATACCATGTTCATAGATGGAAAGACTCAATATTGTACATATGTCAATTCTCTCCAAGTTCATCTAAGATTCAACACAATTCTCTTCAAAATCCCAACACATTCTTCAGTGGGTGTGGACATGTTGAGTCTATAATTCATAAGGAAATTCAAAGGACCAAGAATAGCAATCCAGTCTTAAAGAGGAAGAACAAAGCTGGAGGACTTAACTACAGATATCAAGGCCTGTTATAAAGCCACAGTAATTAAGTCAATATAATCAGTACAAAGACAGAAAAATAGACCAATTCAGCAGAAGAGCAGACCTATAACCAATCCCACACATACATGGATCCTGGTTTATGAGAAAAAGGCCACTGTAGTGTAGTGGGGAAAGGTTGATCTTCTCAACAAATGTGGCAGGTCAGTTAGATATCCATAAGGAAAATAAATAACTCAATCCCTGCGTTATACCATACACAAAAATCAATTCCAAGTGAACTATATATCTAGATGTAAAATGTTAAACAAAAAAAGCTTTCAAAACAAAAATTACGTGAATATTTTTATCAACCTTGGAATTGGCAGATATTTCTTCAACAGGACTGGCCATAAAAGAAGAATTAAAAAAAACTGGACTATATTAAGATTAAAAACATGTCTACTAAGGGAATAAAAAAGCAACCCACCAAGTAGGAGAAGAAATTTGCAATACATGCATCTGACAAAGTATGCTTTAGAGCTCATATCTGGAATATACAAAGTACCCAATAGAAAAATGGGCAGAAGACTTGAATAGCCACTTCAAAGGATTGCCAAATGGACAAAAAATATTTTAAGAGTTGATCAACTTACTAGTTATCAGGGAAAAGGGAAATTAAAATTATAATATATCACTACCTGTCTACCAGAATGGCTAAAATAAAACAGAAAATGCCAAGTGGTGGTGAAGATGTAGGTCAAATGGAACATTCAATGAACTACTGGTGATATTAGTTGGTATAACCATGTTCAAAATGCTTGGCGGTATCGGCTAAAGTTGAACATACCCTATGGCCCACGCCTATTCCCAATAAAAATGTGTACTCTTGTCCACTAAAACCCTTTAACAGCTAAGTTCATAGCAGCATCATTTGCAATACTAGAAATGACCCAAATGTCAACAGCAGAATGGATAAATCTGTTGTGGTATACTCACACAATGACAGTCTATACAGTGATAAGAAAGAATGAATGACCTACAATGGCACTCAACAAAGTGATCAATCTCCCAAACAAATGCGGAACAAAAAAGCCAGACACAAAAGAATAAACAATATATCATTTTATTTATCTAAATGCAAAAATAGGCAAGACTAAATCTATTGGTTAGATTAGATCTCATTGGTTAGAAATGAGAAGAGTCAGGTGTTTCTGGAGTGCTGTTATATCGTTCTCTTTATTTAGCTGGTTGGAATTATACATTTTGCTCCTTTGTGAAAATTCACCAATCTATACACTTATGACTTGAGTACTTTTCTTGCTGTACATTATACTTCGATAAAAAGATTAAATAGGACAAAATATTTATAGAAGTCAGGGGCCGGGGGAGGTTTGATGGGAAAAAACATGGAGATCAACCAAACAAGGAAACAAAGATGCTTCCATTTGTGTTAAAAGGATTCTTATAGAATTTCCAGGGCATTCTCGTGAGACCTGCCCAATTCAGAAGCTGAAAAAATAATATTAAAATCAGTCTTAATAAACTACCTCTGTTTTCTAATTTTATGCCAATTATTTAACTCTTCTGCATATCAACAGTCTATTTTAGAAATCCTGCTTCTTACAAGAGTTATCACTATACTTTACTACTGTTTGTCTTTCCAAACCCTTTCTTGTTTCACTGTTCTTTGGCATTTTTCTTTCTCAGTACCTTAAGCTGAGGACATATTGCAAAACCAGGCCTCACAGGAAACTTATTAGAATAAGGTTCTTAACCCTGAAAAGCTTACAAAGATGAAAGATAATTTTAATAACACAAGGAAGTTTAACTAGATAACTGCTCTAGAAATGTAGAGGACAAAGAGACCACTGCATTCAAAATAATCAGAGATAGCTTCATGGCAGAGGTGGGTTGTGGGTTTTGAGTGATGTGGGTCCAGTGGAATTATTAGGATTTGGGTTGTTGTTGATACTGATATTCCAAGGAAAATGAACCTGTTCTTTTCATCCAGTATTCCCTTTATATGGTCCAAGATTGCTTACGAAATAATAACTCAAGGTTACACATCAAAGATGATGAGGTTTTGTATAGTACATGCACTCGAAAATTGGATCGGTCTCTCCTGAGTCAAATGTTGTTGATAAGGATTGAGATGGTAACTTAGGAATGCTATGATATACAATGATGGTGACTAAATGCACAAATTAAAAAATGTTCTTGCATGAGGAAAGACAACAAATATGTTTGTGTCTTGGGTAACTGTGACAAGAGACGTGTCCAGATCAATGGAAAACGAGTTCTTTTCTATGTAAATCTGGCCATACCCAGGTGAAACAAACTTTTGGTTTTTATTACCATCACACTTGAATCAACTGAGCAAGCTTGCTTAGACAATCTATATAATAGATCTTTAAATTTAATGACCAAAATAAAGGCAGAGCTTTGGATAAAGTATAAGAACATAGTCCGATGATCTTACATAAAAATATTTAATTGCTAGTGCAAAGCTTATAAAATAATAATAATGAATATCTCACTTTTTCCCCAAGAACAGACTTAGTTAAAAGAAGGAAGGGAAACCATAGCATTCACATATCTGGCACATGCAAAAGACATTGGGCCTCCTATTTCATTACTTAGTTTTGCTCTTGGCTCTTTGCCAAAACAAATAATTGTATCTTGGTTTCTTTCTTCTGGAACTGTGATTAATAATATAAAAACCTATCAGATGACATCTAAATATTGTGGGGAAAAAATCTAAAAAAAAAAAGGAAAAGATCATATGAGAATAAGCCCTAAGTCCAACTTAACTAACGAAGGTAAGAGAAAACTTCTGATAGCGTGGACAACGAAAATCTCTATTATCCCAAAGCAGTAACTTCCATTTTAAGAGTGAGAAATTTCCAATATTTATTAGGTATCTATTACATGGTAGGCACTGCACTAAGGGCTAAATTGTTGGACGTTAGCTACTTAATCAAATAAGTTACTTTTCTTAGCACTTCTAGCCAATAAGTCTCTTGAAGTTTCAAATAAATATCAGAAGCATGAAAAGGTGGGTGGACTCAAAGGAGAAACCAGGAATTTGGATAATTCACAAAGTGGGAGTTCAAGCTAATAGACCAAATGGTACAAATAACTCTAAATAATAGGTATTGGCCTGGTTTGTAGCATCTATAGCACTGTTGACTTGTCTTTATTGGCACTGATTTTACAATAGCATATAGCATACACTAAACTTTTGTTTTTATTTATTAAACAGAATCCATCCAGGGACCTTGGGATCTTGCTTATGTACAGGAAGAAATCACCTTGATATTAATAAGTCAACAAGAACTTACTGGATATCTATTAAGTGTTAGATATTCGTAGAATAAAGAAGAGCAAAACACGAATTTTGTCCTCATTGACTATATAAGTTGACTTAGGAAACATGCAAGAGGAAATAATGCCAGGCAATCTCTAATAAGAGCTAAACTGTGTGATATAGATGATCAGCGTTACAGGAGTTTATTCTTTCATTTAATATGTATCAGTGAACACCACGGTTTCCCAAGCACTGTTCTAGGCACGGGGGATCTATCACGGAGTGCACAAAATAGTCAGAGATCTCTGCTTTCATGGGGTAATAACCCTTCGCAAGATGAGGCAGACCATAAACAGTAAACATACTAAATAAGAAAATTATACAGTATGTTAGTGGATGAGAAATGCTTCAGACATAAGAAAATGGAGAGCGGAGGGGAGTAGGGCAGGAGGGAAGGCAGACTGCAGCATTCAATAGGATGGTCAGGTGGGCCTGATGAGAAGCTAAGATTTGAGCAAAAATTAGAAGGAGCTGAGGGAATTAATCAAGAGATCAGAAGAGTAATCCAGAGACGCAGGCAGAAGCGAGAGCAGGTCAGGAGCGCTGCTGGGAGAGCAGGGAGACCAGGTGGCTGGAGCAGCATGAGCCAAGGAGAAATGAAAGAGAGGGGGTCAAGGGTTTGCCCTGAGGTGGCGGTGGGGGTAGGGGTGAGGGTGGGGGAGCAGAGTCACAATGTTGTGACAGATGAAATGGGAAGTCACTGCAGGGTTCTGAGCACAGCCACAGATCGGACTCGCGTTTTACTGTGACCCCTCCGGACAATGGCTAGAGACGGGGTTCCTGGGAAGGAAAGCGGAGAAGCAGGAAAAGCTGTCAGGAGACGCACAGAGTGATCCAGGCAGGAGATGCTGGCCTGGGTCAGGGCGGAGCAGTGGAGGAGGCAGAAGGGATGCATACTGGACATAGTTTTGGTTTCGAAGAGATGGAAAGCAATGAACCAGAGTCAGAGACCACTTCATGGAGTAGAGGTTAACTGAACTCGAACTGGAATTATAGGACTTGAAAAGGTGCAAGAATTAGGAAAAGCATTCCAGGATATAAGAGACTTGGAGGCAAGAACGAGTTGGGTTTATTCTTGGGAAAATGAGATTCGGCTGAATAGAGCAGGGGAGCCCAATCTGGGGAGCAGTGGGTAATAAGATAAAATACACACGATCGAAGCAAACTTTAGAGAGCTCTGAAAGCCAGGAATGTTGTTTAGCCATCACAAGGTTCACTATGGTGCCTTTTGAATACAGCAGGTGCTCAGTAAATATTAGGAGACTGATAATAAAGACAAACTTATGACCATTTTAGCTGGCAGTCGGGACTGGAAGGAAGAGAGTTCCTAACTTAGAAGGTTGGCTGAAAAGCCAGACAGAAGTCCTGGAGGGAGGTAACAAGAGATAATTCACACAAAGGCAATTGGCAGTTGACTGTTATAAATCTACTTTATACTGTAAACCACAAGTGCCATTCACTCCTTGTGGGAACCTCAATCTTCTACCCACAATCCCTTGCTCAAATAAAAACTACATGGGTCTGAAAAACTGTGCACTCAAACAGCCACGGGATCTTAATTCTGAGGTTACAACAGTTGGCCTGCCGTTGCTATCAGCTACGTGGGCAATTGCTGTGTCTCCAAATTAGTTAGAGGTGCAAAACTGTACCCACAAAAAATCCGGTGGAGGCTTGCAGAAACTTGGTTCCATTCAAATGGGTCCAATTCATTCTCACACATATTTCTGAACCTATACAGCAGCGTAGATGGACAGGAAACATTTACCCAATGGCTTCTAGAATGCCAAACCCAAGAGTGTCCAAAGGAAGCTAAAATAACAGACACTTTGTATCACTTCTGTTGATCTAGCACAGTGAAGATATTTACATTCTCAAATTTCCTCTGACCCGAAAGAATACTTACTTTACAAGGAGTGACAGAGATTTTAGAATTTCCCCAGGGTTAAGTTACTAAATGTGAATGCTGATTAAAAACACTGATCTCGAGAACTGCCACCAGAGGTACAAAAATTGTTTTTCATTTAATGACCCATGTTTTATACCACAATGAACAGAATTTAAGGGGATAGCTGCTATCAGGTAGTTTTTTAGGACAAGTTGCATTTCTTACGGGGAGTAGGGGGGAAAATAAGATACTAATAAAAAATATACTGTGTTTTCCTGCTTCTAATATAAATGGCATTTGATTTGACTATTTCCTTCCAATTCATAGCTTGAGGGAAAGGACTACTAAGTCCTAGTGATCAGGTAAAAGATTTGAACAGCTATATCTGAAATAAATCATTAAAAACAAAACAAAACAAAAAATAACCCCAAAGCCAAAATAAGGAAAAAACTAACATGGACAATAGTAAAATTCTAGAAAAAGTATTATTAGATATGATATTACAAAATTCAGAACAAGTCAAAAGCCTAATCTTTTCTGCACTTCCACTGCATTAGAAAGAGAGCATTATAATGTAAGACAGTTTTTCAATGTCTCTGAGAAGAAAACATGCAATCAGCACTCTCATTTAACCCCAAAGAATGATTTCAACCTTTGGAAATCCAATCTCCATAGACAAATGTTCATGAATGTTTAAAAAAAAAAAAAAAAAGAGGGAGATGATTTGTCAGTTTATTTGTATCTTTATCAGAGGACTCATGGGAGCTCACACAGAAGCCTCATCCCACTCGAATAATTGCCACCTATTATAGTAAAGAATTCTGCAGCTTTTATTTTCTAAATTGCTTAAAATGCTCCAAATTTAGGATATCATATCAGAGCCTTCTCTTCTATCCCCAAGTGATTAATACTACAAGGCCAAAATCAATTCTAGGGAGGGCTGTTAGAGTTTTATAAGTGCTTTCACAACTCACTCAACCCTCACAATAACTGTATCTTCTGTTCACAGAGGTGGAAACTGAGTTTCTGGCCCAAATTCACATCGCAAGAAGGTGGCCAGGCAGGACCGGTACATATATTTCCTGACGTTTCATGGGTCCCTTATCAGCTCAAACTTCTGGAAAGGTGAAAACTTTGGCCAATGTTCTGATCTAAACGCTTTCCGGAACTTTTCTGCCCTGCAGTCATGGAGACAGTTTAAATAGTCCTCAATAAAAAAGGCATGCCATCAATCACTTGCTCCTAACTCAGGGGAGACTCTCATTTCGAAGCATCTCCTGTTGCAGCATTTGCCATGTCTCTAAGGCATTTCCCCATTGCACAATCACCACTGAGGACAAGTGTGTCATCATCTCTCAGTGTTCTGGTGCAACAACTAAAAGATGGAAAATTCACACAGGACTTGGTCTGGCACTAAAAGTAGGAGGCATGTTCAGTTGGAGTTGGTGGCTGCTTCCCCTACATCCTGCCAATTTTCGTGAGCTGAAATGATTGCCAAGCAGCCTGGGGTTACTGAGAGCTGCTGGAGAAGCTCAGGAGGAAAAGAGAGAGGGGTCATAGGAAAAAGGGGTCCAGGAAAAAGCAGAGGTCCTCTATGGGCATGTGTGGGCTCAGTATGGTGGAGAGTTTTATCTCATGAACAGGGGTAGGAGACCTGAATATCCGGGTTGTACATGTGAGAGCTACAGTTTCTTCAATTGCAGCTCCAATTCCACCTTGCAAAGAACCTCCAATTCCACCTTGTCCGTGCGGAGGTGAGCACGTAAATTAACCGCCCTGCCTAAATCAAACAGCTAATCTGGACAGAGCTCGAGCTCTGGATGGGAGCTTGGCCTCTGCTGGCCCCAGGTAGCTCCTGAGGATCACGTTCCCCATTTGTTTACAGGTCTATTTGTCTGTCTGTTTTGGCAGTGGGGGAAGGGGGGTGGGGGAGTTGAAATTGTCTGCCAGTAAGCATTTACGGGCAACCTACAAAATATAACAGAAATCACCACCATGGGCCTTTGCCCTTTAGGGACTCACGTCTTTAACAGAAAAACAGCACTTACAAATAAGAAGCAAGCAAGGACCATAGGAGACCAAGGGCTAAGATACTGACACAGAAGAGAAGGGTTTTCACTGTGAATAGATAGCTCTATTCTCTACCATGTTAGTTAAGAAGGAAAGCACTGGCTTCTTTCGGAGAGACTGAAAAAAAATTAAACATGGGGCAAATTCAAGGAATAAAAATAAGAGATTAGCACAGAACGCAAACTAATTTGAATCACTCAACCTTTCCTTTCCATAACAGCTTTTGCCCCCACTTAACCTAAAAGCCATGTTGCACCGTGTTCTAGACATGCCTTTTTCAAATAGATAAAACTACCAAGTTTTGACTCAAGAATTATTTTACAGTGTAACCAGGACATTCTTTGTTAATGCATGCTAAATTAACTGTAGAAACACAGCAATGATTTCCATGGCTTGCCAAAAAAAAAAAAATAGAGTAACAGCATTTCATCTAATATTATGAAAATAAGTTCCTACTTCAGAGGCTCAGGTGACAGAGGTATACAAGCCAAATGATGGCAATAAAACAAAATAGAACTTCAGAAAAGTTTTCCTTAATTTTTAAAAAGCTGGAAGTTTGTAAAAATTGTGATGAAAATCTTAAAAGTTAAGGCTTTTCAGAAAAACTAAAAGTTAAAACGTAGTCACCCATATTTAAACAATCATGTGACAATTTTAATGCTTTAGCATTTATATACTAGGACCCGAATCACACTAATTAGCACTCGTTTACATGGAATCTATGAGAAGGTAAAAAATAAAGCAAATACAGACATAGAAATAAATACAAGATAATACAAAACAGAAGAAGCGGTGCTACGAAATTCCAGTAGAAGGAGCTGTAGAAATAAAGAACTTATATTTTATCAAGGTCAAGAAAGAAATGGTGGAAAATGAGGTATCTATTTGAATCTTACATATCCTAGTAGAAGTAACAATTAATCATTTTAGTGTGCAATAGGCATTTAACCTTTTAAAGACCTCATTTTCTTCGTATGTACAATGAGATGCTTAGAAGAGATATTCTGCAAGGTCCCCCCAATCTATCCTTCTATAGTACATTAGGTGGTATTATGAAGAATAATCCTTATTCTTTATAATAAGAACTATAAAAAAGAATAAAACTTGACCCCTGCACTCTGGGGCTCATGATTCCCTGGGGAGATAAAATGTACACAAATATCTAGGTTTCAAAGTAGAACCGAAAAGGGCTGTAAGTACTTCAGGAGAGATACAAGTGCTGTAAAAGGGATGAAAACCTGCTCCGAAAGACATCTAACATAAAAGACCAAAAGGTGAATACTTCAAGTATTCTAAAAAGCGCGTAAGTACTTTGGGGAAATGTACACAATCTCAGGAAATAAACATGAATAGGGTTGTTTTTAGATATAAATATACCGTAATGCTTAAAATTCAGGAACTAGAAGGCATTCACAAAGATAAAATAGGTATTGGTCTAAGTTTCTTTTTTAAGATTCTAAATATGCTTTCGAAGGGAACACTGGTGCATCGGATTAAACATCCACGTCCCTGAGGACAAACACGATACTATTAGAACAAACAGAATTTGGAGAACACATTCTCTGTAGTTTATAGCCATAAGAACAAATTTACATAATGCCCCACGTACCCCCCAAAAGCCCTTTCTGGAATACACTTTACCTTGGGAAATGCTTGCAGACAGTGTATCAGTGAAGGTATCTCTTTCTGAGTCAAGGAGAGACTCACCCAGAGTTTCACCCATAACTGGCAAAGAATAGGGATTTGCCGAAATTCACACTGATATTCTGTCTATTTCTTGTAAAGGACTGATCCATTAAAAAAAAAAAAGAAAGAAAAAAAAGAAGACGACGACTTGCAGTAACCGAACACGTGAATACACCAATGAGTCAAGACCTCCATTTCCAAATATTTGGGAGAGGCGGGAATAAACACCAAAAGGACCAGGCCTGAATTGGCAGGCCAGGAACTATTAAAAGAGCCAGCTGTGACAAAATGTTGTGTCATAATGTTGTCCACTGCTTTGGCAAGACTTGATATATTACAAGGAAAACATTGCCACACTGTCTGGCCAGTGACCCACATGCAAAGTGTCTTGTGAGGGGCACAGACCATAGAGTCTTGAGAATTATCAGAGCACAGAGGTGGTTCGATAATCAGATGCTTCTTAAAAGGTACACTTTAAATCTCCATGTTAAGACATGCCGGGTAACTTTATTTGGACAAAGTTTCTTCTAGCTGCTCAGCTTCTGGTTGAATTATGAATCCCCTCATCTGAAGAAAACTTTGGAACTCAAATATGTAATCATCTTTTTATTTTTATTTTTTTCTCTCTATTATCGTTTTATTTTTTTCTGTTGTCTTTCTATTTCTTTTTCTGAATCGATGCAAATGTACTAAGAAATGATGAATATGCATCTATGTGATGATATTAAGAATTACTGATTGTATATGTAGAATGGAATGACTTCTAAATGTTGTGTTAATTTTTTTAATTAATAAAAAAATAAAAAATAAATAAAAATAAATAAATTTGGTATCAGCACGCCACTGAAACGTTATATCTGTAAGGCATTCTACTGCTTTTCGTAGTCCCAGATGACACTGCCTGCTGCCCAAATTCTATAAAATTAAATAGCCGAGAGAACGGAGACAAAGCCTGACACTCACTAAGGTTTTACTTATCGGGTTTACATTTTTAAAACTTTCAGCTTTATCCATCAGTGACAAATGCAGCAATATTGCATCAGCTGATGTTTGAACACCAGGTGATGTTTAAATGATAAGTGCCATGTCATAATGAAAAAAAACAAAACAAAGACCAAAAAAACCACTCTCTTCACTCTCTGTGAAGAATAGCGCGTTACCAGAAAAAAAACAGAGAGTGACGCTGATAGGCTGGCGAGGAATTGTGGTCAGTTTTGTAATCAGGAAAAAGCTGGCTTCTTGCTCAAGGCCTTTGCCCTTTTTGGCAAGGAGAAATGCTAGCTGTGCCAAATGCCTAATGTGGGAGCAGGCCTTTTCTTGTCACATAAGTGGCCCTAATAAAACTGCAGTGACTTGTGGACTTAAAAAGATACCCCCACGTACGGCAGAAAATCAGATGGCAATAACCCTGTTATACTTACCCCAATTTTCCCCACATGGAATATATATATAGTTCATCTACATTCAGTTTCTCAGGTTAAAGCAAGTTTCTTGACAGTCCAAATGGCTGAGGCATTTCTAGTTGTGTAGAACTAGTTTTAGCCATATTCAGTGTGAATTCTAAATAAACACCTTGCTCCTTCCCTCTCAATGCTGGGAAATTTATTTATGTTACAAAGTAATCCCGACACGATGACATAATATTTGAGGGTGTGGTTCAGTGTAAGATTCTTGATTGGATTTTGGGTGAATCAAAGTAAATTATTAAAGTCAAGGGTGCTTTCGTTCTTTCTAATAAAACCGAACAAAAATTAAAGTGTCATTCTGCCTACAAATACTCCTCCTCAAGGTTCCAAGATGTGTTTGTGTCTGGTAGGCAAATTACAGCCGTATTTACTATTAAATGGCAGTATACAAACCAAGCAATATACAAAGCAACCCAAGCCACTCACAAAATGTCGATACAATGCAGACTATCTGATCAAATTTCATATTAAATTTCATTATAATATTTTGTCTTACAATACTGTAGAGTGAGTTTACTTCAAACACAATTTGCTCACATAGGAAAAAAATGGACCAAAATCAACTGGGCCAAATAAATTGAGTAAAATCCATTTCCATCTAATTACAGACTTGTTGGGTTCTTAGACACTGAAAAGATTTATTTTACATCTATCCATCACTTGTTCATTCAACATTTGTCAAATGCCTACTAAATTCCAGGTATTATTCTAGGCATAGAAAATAAATACATTAATAAGCCAAGGTTCCTGTTCTCAATGAGTTCATATTTCAGTGTATTTATTAAAGTTATCCCAAATACACCTACAAGAGTGATCTCTTAACTGATTTTAACTTCTGAATGCCAATTATCATGCATATATATCAGAAATAGTATATTTGCTTAAACAAAGTCTTTCTTATTGGTGGACAGCGTGTGGTCACCAGAAAATTCATGAGATTACACATGCATGTGAGTATTTCTACCATTATAGTTTCAGCTTTCCCAGCATCCAATTCTTTATAATAAAAAAACCTGAAGATATTATAAGATGCTTTAAAAAATGATTTCATTGGAATGGAATCATGGAGGTTTCCACCTAACCAAGGAAACCTCTATATAGAAGTCTACTGCTATTCTGTACAGAAGCCCCTAGAAGGAGAGTCCTTGGTAATTTTATGGAGTAAGGAGTGGTGGTAAAAGAGCCACCTTCCTTAGGCACCATGCACAAAAGCTAACTCAATTCCTTCTACTGAGGGATGTAGGGCTCTGCATGATCTAGAGGTTGGGAAGGCAGCTCTTCATGAACTTCTGGATATCTATAATGTATGTGGTTATGTGTATACTACCAAACCGGCAGGAGGAGATAGAATGGGGATAATCAGGAATGACTATTCATGAAGAGGGTGAAAAGTTTATTTAACTCTATCCTGGTTCATGAGTGTGGAAAACACTTGACAGTCTAGTGTTAGACTGAGATGAGACAGCTACTCTTTGATATTTAGTCTTCAATATTACTTTATGGAATCTGTCTTTGACCAAAAGGAAATAAATAATACTCAGTCCCCCAAAACAAACTCCTCCAATTCAGTACCTTTAGGAGAAGGCACCTAGACTAATAAAAGTGAATGATTTGGGGGGTGTGAGGGTAGCTCAGTAGTAGAATTCTCAGCTGCCAAGCAGGAGACCCACGTTTGATTCCCAGCCCATGCACTTCCCAAACAAACACAGAAACCAACAAAAACAACAAACAAACAAAAAATTCAACAAAAATTCAACGGGATACTCACATGGGAAAAGAATGAAATGTGACCCCACTGTACAGTATACAAATAAAAATCATTTAAAAAAATGAATGATTTTTTATTAAAAAGGCAGAGAAAGCCTAAAAAAAACCCATAGTTAACAGAATCACTGTATTTTATCTGTACGAAGTTCTCCCCCCCCCCCAAGTATTGTACAGTGTTTGGCATGATTTAAGTCAAAGATCACCATGAAACAGGATCTATATACTTTTATGTTGGGTTATTCTTGAAAGCTAATTAAAATTTTGCTTTTTAGCTACAACTTAAATTTGGATTTTATCCTCTAGATTGGATTTTAAAAACTGCTTTCAAAGCTCTCTTTTTCTTACATGTAAACTTTGGATGGATCGGTATATAATATTACCTAGAGTCTTATTTTCTTTTGCTATCAACCCATTTTCAAAAGTTGCTCCATTAGTGAGTGTTACTAAAACTTAGGCTCCTCCTAAAAGTTTAGGAGCTCCTTGAAAGAACAGCATCTTGCTCCTCTCTGTATCTCTGAAGTCTAGCCCAGTGTCCCTAGTTGGCATAAAAATACATGTTTATTGTTTTTATTGATGTGAATGATGACAGGGCAGCTGCTTGCCACATTCCTCTCACATGGATTATTCAAGGAGGAGCTGAGAGAGCTAATGGACCAATAACAGCATCAATCTTCTTGCTCGGACAAGACTTGAATTTCCCTGTGGTGCTCTCTCTGGAGGAAGTGAGATAATTGCTAACGACCAGCATGACTGCTGCAGCACATGCCTCCCCTTACCCAAAAGAAGTGCTGCATTTTTCAAGTGCAATTAAAGTTGGCTTGGAACCTTGTCTTCTGCTGGTGGTTGCATCAGTTCAGGGTTTCTTCGGAGTCAAAGGGCAGACAACATGGGAAGAATGATGTGCCAATGGGACACATGCCTTTTAGTGGAACAAATAATCTGTCTTCTTAGAAGTAAATTCCACCACCACCCACCCAGCAAGCTGAGTCTTCCCACAGAAAGACAGGGGATGGCCAGTACCAAAACAGACACGTCTCATTTGCTTTTGTCTTTTTTGGTAGAGAAATTCATTCTTCTTTAATCACGAACTCTAATTTGGTTTCAGAATTTTAAAAAGAAACGTATTTTCGATACAAGATTAATATTTTAAACCACTATGCCATCTTGATTTTCAATACTAACAGAATGAAACTACGTTACCTTGAAACCAACAGTTTCAGTTGGTGTGTGTGTATATATATATATATATATTTTTTTTCTTCAGTTGGTGTATAATTGATCTTCAAAATCCTGATTCAGATTCTAAAGTCCTAAAGCTTTTACCTGGGCTCAGCCACAAATCTGCTGGGTCCTTTCGCTGGTCCACACGTCTCACCTATAGTGTAGTCCATCGATAGTTGGTCCAGATGTCTCACCTTTCTGCAAAATGGATTAATCCTTAAAGCCCACTGGGGTCTGACATTGAGATGCCTACAATTATTTTACTGGAAGTTGAATAGGTATTCTGTATATTATATTCTTACTCATGTTTGAATTCTGAGTTTTCCTTTTCATATCTGACTGGTAATTAGGGGACAGTATAAAAGGTACTTTTGTCTGGAAAAATAATGCCCAATAGTAAAACTCTCAAAAAGAAAAATCAGTTGAGAATTTCCTTTTTTTCCCCCCCATTGCCTATAGTACCTGAAAAAGAGCCTAACGTGTCTGACCACTTCTAGGGATCAATTAAAAACTTTTCAAATTATTGTATCTTTGAACCAAAGAAGTCCACCTAAAATATGCTGACTTGTCTTTGCAGGTAATTTTTAAAATTCTCTAGTAATTGGGTTTCCATAGGCTATATTTTCAACCGACCCATAGGTATGTTACGGGAAATGCGAAACCTCTAAAATAGCTAGCTATCTTCTTTGGTTTTCAGATTTTATCAATTAATTTTTCCAGATTGGTTATATAGAGATTTCCTGGGTAACCTATCCAGTCATTGGTGAGCCACGTCTGTAAGGGATGTAACCCACAGATATCCTACGAGCAAGCTTGGTGTGCTTTATGTAAAGTAAGCAGTTTCCCCGTTCTGTGATCCTGCTAAAGGAAACCGACTATTGAAATCTCAGACTCACAAAGCTTAATACCAGGAAGGTTACACATATTCGCTCTTAGTTTTTCATGGAGGGAAAAATGGGTTCCAGAGAAATTCAATCAGTTTGCCCGACGTTATGACCCAGATAGAGAATAGCCGAGTTTGAGCCAGAAATCAGGTTTCTTGATTCCAGTCCAAAGCTCTACACTGTGCTCTCCCTCATTAAATTATTACAATGAAACGTTCACAGGAATTGTTCCTATCAGGGATCCTGAATGCCAACAAACATGTAAGAAGTTCATCGGCATAAAACCATTTGTATTATATGACTCAATAGGGACGCATGACCCACAAAAATATGAACGGTCACCCCGCAGTTCAAGGTCAGTGAGTTAGGATTTGGTAATATTTTTATTTTGCTAATAAATGCCCTTTACTTCATTCCTATGTTCTTCATAAGCCATCATAGAATCTTGGGGATCTTTTGGTACCAACAGCTTTCTACTGACACAGTTCCTTGGCCTTATGAAAATAATAGCATTATTATGTGAAAATGTCCACTTTGAGGTAACAATGCCCCAATTTAAAAATACCTTAGATGGTGACTGCATGATAATTCTGTATTTTTGACATGATTTTTCTTTAAACCCATGACTTCTCAAAAAAAATAAATGAGACATAACAAACCAAAAATACCTTGCCTGTATATTATTTAATTCAGCTGATACAACAATGTTAGGAGATTACTGAAAGCAAAACAAGAAAATAATAGCAGCTATTGAATAGGGCTGCAGCATGGAATAGATGATTTTTTTGGCTGTAAAACTCTGCCCATAGGTCTTTGGTCAGTATGGCAAAAAGAGTCAAATAGACCTGGATTGAATTCAAGCTCTGTCACCTACTTTGGACTTTTAGTTTGGGTTTTTTCATCTAAGAGAGTAATTATGAGACTTAGAGGATATGATTTAAATAAATCAGTGCCTGCAACAGAGTAGGTCTCAAAATTAACATACTATGAATTCTTCCAAGCAAAATTTAAATTTGACTGGACTAATAAAAAATCAATCCAATGGCACTTAATTAAGAAAATAACAAAAAGAGCAGTCACCAAGTAACCCTCCCATTACTTTTGTGTTCAAATGAGCTACATAAATAATTTTCAGGCAGGTAGGGTATACAAGTAGCATATGGAATCTTCAAAAACAAATATGAATTTTAAAAGTCCACTCAGAAGAAATAGACACATTCAAGCCACAGCTGTAGTCAAAGACATTTGATATAGAATAAAATATATCTGTGAAATTCATACATAAAACTGAATTTTAATGAAAATTAAACAATGGGTAGTACGGAAAATATTTTTGGGTCTATTTTCCATTAAGGGTCATCAATCCATCAATAGTAGATTGGGCCAAACTAAATGTTTACTGTCTTCGTTAGATGCATATTATCAAAATAACAGCATTATATTTCCACTCCCCAGAGCATTATAAAATCGGTTCCATTCTAGGGCTCTACATTCTGATCTATAGACTCTGTCTTAAAACATTAGTGAAAATTAGCAGACTGATAAATATAAACTAGCTTTAAGACTCAAATTTCACATTTATTGAGCACCTACTCTGTCAGGCGCTCTGCTAAGTGTTTTAAACTAGAACATCTTATTTTGACCATAAAAACGACATGGGCTTGACAGGTAGCTCCCTCTTTTTTGCAGAAAGGAAAAGGGTGAGGCCAATGTCAGGATTAGATAATTGGGCTATTACAGACCAAGCAATAGACACAAGTGTCATATAACCAGGGATACAAAGATGAGTAAGACTGGGTCTCAATTCTCAAGTCACTTTCCTCTTTTTAGTGAAGAGGAGTAAGACAAGTATAAATCACAGTACTGCAAGAGAAAGTAGGTGAGACTTGAGACAAGGACAAATCATAATGACCAAGTTATTGTAGTACCTTTTCTTTGTGTCAAGCCTCATGTAATATAGTACCACCAATTTTTATCCCTTATCTCTAGTCTTCATAACAACCTTGTGAAATAGGTGAGTATCATTAGTTTACAGATGAGGAAACTGAGCCTCAAAGAATTTAAGTTATTTGCTGAGGTCACATAGCTAAAAAGTGGCAGGAAGAGATTTAAACCAGATGCAACTAAGTACCAAAGAGGTTGTAGAAAGGACAGGTCCCTGCTAATGGAGAGTAGGGATGGAAGGAATCTGAAAAGACTTCAGGGAAGAAAAGCAATTAGAGATGAACCCTGAAAAGAAAAACTTTGGTCTGGTGGCAAGGAGATGGAATAGAGTATGGGAAAAGGCAAGATTGAATAAAGAAAAGAGTGAAAAGGAATTAGGTTAAATGGAAATCTGAGTGTAGGGTACCTATGGAGAGCGGTGGAATTTAAAAGCCCAAGGGAGACTCAATAATGAATTTAGATCAATAGCCACAAAAATATTTTAGAACTATACCTGAATCGTGTGTACGAGACTGAACAATTACATACACGTGTGGTACAGGATAAAAGAAACCTCTTTACTGAAGATAATAAGAGTTTCAGCTTAAGTATAATACACTTTACACATATTAAATCCTTGTACTTGTTTATTAGAGAAGTTGTGGGTTTACAGAACAATCATGCTTAAAATACAGAGTTCCCCATATATCACCCTATTATCAACCCCTGACTTTGTAGAAATGCACAATTCTTTCCTAAAATTTTTTATTCAAGTACCATATATACAACCTAACATCTGCCCTTTTAACCACAGATGCTTGGTGTTTTGAAAAGTAGTACCACAGTGTGTTCTAGTCTCTGCTTTTGCTTTTCTCAAAGGAAACATTATTTTCCCTAAAGGACAGACTACACTATTGCTTTTCTAAATGAAAAGAGGTTTTAAAAAATAACGTCTTATTATTACAGAAGCAATCTATGTTCACTGCTGAAACTTAGAAAATACAGCTTGGTAAAAAATAAAATCATCTTATTTCCACTACCCAGAGATAATCAACGTCAATCCCTTACTGCTTCTCTTTCTGGATCTTACTGTGTATACACGTATGAACATGGGTATCCACACACACAGCCACATACACACAAATATATACACATCTAGTACTGCTATTTCTTAGTCAAAATGAGATACGGTACTTATTGGTGGTAACTTGCTTTTTCCAACAATCGTCTCCACCTTTCTAGTTCAGTATATTTTCATTTCAAACAATGCCCAGACTATATTCAGATTTTCCCAGCTGACCCCACATTTTGTTCCAAATCTGAATCTGACTAGGATGGTGCACTGCATTTGGTTCTTATGCCCCTAAGGTCTCCCCCAAGTAATTTCCTTATTTTTAAGATCAGTGGCTTATTGAAGAGATTAGGCAGTTGTCATTAGAATGTCCCACCTTCTGGATTTGTCTGGTTTTTTCCTGTAGCAGCACTTAGCTTGCACCTCTATCCTCTGTGCTTCCTATACACTGGATATTTATCTGTGGAGTTATGGATTCATGTCAAACATTTTTGGCTTCAATATTTTCTAAGGGATGTTGTGTGTTCTCTATTTCATCCATCAGAGGCCTCCAGCATCTGAAGGGGGCTTAGTGATGCTAAGAATAATATTAGTTTAACTTGATCTTGGTTACTTTTCTCTCCTTGTAATTAGAAAATAATCAGTGTAGCGTTACTCCAGTGTTAGAATGATGTTGTTTCATCACTCATTCACCTAAATGTTTTAATACATTTGACCATCTTTTCCTGAATCAATACTTTGACTTGAGTTTACAAAGTGTTTCTAATCCTATCACTCCCGCTATCATTAGTTGGCATTTCCGTATAGGAAGAACTTTCCTTTAGGAACTGAAACTATGTGGTTACCCTGAGATATATTTCCTACTAGAAAGGAGGAATGTTTAATTTGTTCTCTTTTATTAAAACGGTAGTATCTTAAATGCCACACTTATTGGTGAGATGTCCGTTTCCTCTGCTCATTGAATGCTCATATCATAAAATACTTGACTGTTATATCTAAGTCCAACTTTCTCCAGTTATCTTAAGAGGATTTTATTTCAACTTCACTTTTCTCTCTTCTCATTGGTCCAATGACAGCTACAAGTAGGATTACTCTCTAGGTTCTTTCGGAATCCAATCCTTTTTCTTTATGTTGCCTAACCAAAACCATCCACCAGCCATTCAATAATATAAATAACATCTCAATTTTACCTAGAAATTGCCACTAGCAGAGATTTTCTGCTTTCAGTCAGTGGTTATTCCTAAATGATAGGAGATAGGTAGAATACAAACTTGACTGGTTCTTCCAAGGTGAGTCGGTGAGCCCGCATAACTTCAGTAAGAGTCTAAGATTCCTGACAGGTTTGCAGACTAATGAAACCACATTCCAACCATACAGTTTTTTCATCCTACACAGGAATTTTTAGTCAGATATAGTGAGCTCTAGGAATACGTTATTTTTTTCTTTACATTATGCTTTTATATTTACAAACCTGAGCTTTATTTTAATAAACTTTCAATTTGTATCCAGCAGAATCATCTTGTTGAAACCCAAGGGGAAAAGAAGACTAAAATGTGCAGTCAGACAAGAAATAGCTCCTTCAATTCTAAAACAAGCACCCTGCCCCAAATTAAAAAAAAAAAGGGAGTCTTGCCTCAGTTCTTCTTTCTCATTATGTTTTCACTTGCTATCTGTTGCGCACAGTTAGATGAACAGCTCAAAATGCCTAAAGCCACTTTGGGCAAATTGACAAGCATCCTACACATTGAAATGAGAGGTGGGAAGGAGGCCAGATTGCTTAATTGTTACTTGGGAATCCGAGGAGGTGGACAAGCCAAAATCTTTATGGGGATCCAAGAGTACAATTCCCTCCTTAGGCAGCTGGGGTAAACAATGGACCGGATTCTCATTCTGCGTAATGTTATGGTATGATTCCATTGTATAGCCTATTGTTTCTTTCATGTACTGCCTGCAGGAGAAGTGTATTGTTATCTATAGGAGCGCTTCCCTAAGAGAGTTACACAGGATGAGAACAGCCTCCAGCCGACTAATGAATGATGGCATATTTGGTCTAGAATGGAACATTCTGATAGATAAACACTTTGGGAACTGTGTACCTAAAAGACCTATGCATTAAGGTTGGGAGCTTCGGTGTCCAAGACTTGATGAGATAAGCAATATACCACCCTGATTAAAGGGAACTTGGAAAGAGTGTGGGGGGTGGTCAGTGGGGGTTGGGAAGAGGGGATGGTATTCATGGATATCAGAAGTAAGAAGAGAAGACTGTCAGATCTGCAACAAATCTTAGAGACATTTGATCTAACCCTCTTCACTGGCAGATGGGGAAACCAAGGCACAGAGAGGTTAAGTGACTTGCCCAAGTTTATACAGAGTTGGTAATAAAGCCAGAACTAGAACCCATGCTACCCTAATCACTGGGCCCATTCTTTCCATGAAAACAGTGTGTTTTTTAATCTTGGGTCTCCTCAGTAGAGGTCCTAGAGTTCTTTATAAGAAGGTTTTTTTTTAAGTAACTTTTTTGAGGTATATATCATAAAATACACTCATTTCAAGTGATAACATTTAGTTCAGTTATACCTCTTAGTATAACATTAAGTGTCCAAGACTTGAGTGATAAATTCCAAACAAAAAGGACACTGATTTTTTAAGGCCTTCAAGAAAGAACCCTATACCCCCAAACTTAAATGTCCCCAAAAAGCTCAGCCCCATTGTCTGACTTGGAGGTAAGAGTCTAAGCAAGTTGGCTGTCATTTTTTGAATCATGTCCCTGTTCAAATCCAAAGGCCATTATTGAAATACAGTATTCCTCTTTCTCACCTCCTTTTCTCAGCTTAATGATTAGTTTCTCATAATCAGTTCTTTAGACCTGATCTAGTTTTTGGTACTAGAAAGTTCCAGTATAATTAACTCCTTAAGGTGGGCCAACAGGGACTTCAACCCTTGTGCCACAAAGGAGCTCTGGGTTAATCCAGGCTCCACCACAGTTAATTGTACATTTCTAGGCTTCAATTTCCTGATATGTAAAACAGAAAGTATTATCTACCCCCATCTATATTATTCTATGAAAGAACTTTACCAATTTTAAAGCTCTATGCAAATATAAGACTATCATTTTCTTTCTGTTCCGAGAACACTAAAAAGCATTTTTCTTCAAGTGGTTACTTAAGAGTGTCATTGAATAAATAGGAGTAAGAAAACTGAGAGGTAATATGCTGAAATGCTAACATTTGTTATTTCTCAGTGGTGGGATTATGAATGACTGTTTTCTGCTTCATATTTTTCTGCAATAGTACTTTTGCTCTTATCACTTAAAAAGTAATTGTAAATAGAATAAAGGATCTTTTCAACAATTGAGTATTAACAAAAATAACAGCCATCAAATCTGGAGGATTCTGTAAAGGAGATGGGTCTGCAGCAAACATTCTCTAGATGATAAAAATAAATTTCTGCGCAGATCATTAAGATAAATGGTAGAAATGTTTAGCTATGCTTTTTCAAAGAAGAGGGGTGAAGTTATCAAGAATAACGTATTTCCATTTTTCTAAAGAATTATTATCTTCCATCTTTCTTTTTCCCCTCCAAAGTGTTTCTATTCGATATCAGCATGATTAGTCCTCAGAGTATCACGAGGTAAAAGACAATAGGGAAAACTCAGACAGGAAGCTTCATGTTAGTGTTGCATAAAAGATACCACAAACTCCTGACCTGGTTATTGTCTGTTCCCCTCACTCTCTCCACAAGAACAACCAGCATTAACCTGGAACCTTGAGATGTTCATAAAGTATTCATAAATCTATTTCCAGCCCAGCTTCATTGTACTTCCTGAGACTCCTGATCAATCGCCTTTTGGTTCATTAACCCAAATATCATTTTTCCTTTAATACATTCTCTGTCTTCCCCTTGCTTATCCATCCTGATTAGTGGCTCCGAGACGAAGGGATTGAATAAGGAGACCACACACTTGCAGAGTGAGAGAGGACTCATAAAAATTATGCTAGGACACGTGCACAGGTGGTTCAGTGGTAGAACACTTGCCTTCCATGCGGGAGACCTGGGTTTGCTTCCTGGACCATGCATCCCCCCCAAAAAAAATTATGCTAGGGCAGAGGCATAAATTGGGACTGTTTTCAGCAAACCAAGATATAGGATCACTTTAAGATTAGCAAGGCGAGGTAATTTAGAGAGGAGGGAAGTTTCGGGGTGCCACTGGTCCTGGTAACTAAAAACCAGGTCAGCCCTGCCATAGCTGGTTTTTCCACGTCCTCTTCCTCCTCCAATGCTTCCAATGGTTAGTGATTAATCTAGAATCACATTAATGCTATCTTATTGGAAATGCATAATTAGAACGTGGTGGTGTGAATTTTGTTTTGTTTTGTTTTCTTCTTTTTGTAATGTTAAAGGTTCACACAGGACAGTTCTTTTGCAAAGGAAGGAGGAATTGCAAAGTTTTTGCCCTAGGCTCTCTTGCAGGCAGAACTGTTGCATCTGGCCCCTTTTCAAGCAACCAGATGTGAAGCAAATAATGACCATTTGGATTACAAATCTCATTTTAATATCTTTCAACACAAATAACAATAACAGCCAATAATAGGAGAGATGTCACAAGTTAGCACCTGGCTAATTGCCAGATAAACGAGAAAAGGAATAAGTTTTACAGGGACTCCAAAGAATATGTCAAAATGGAATGGTCAGGTAAGGCTTAATGGAAGAAATGGGATTTCAGCTAGAGAGCGCAGCCTAAAGCAAAGCAGGACATAGATATTCTAAGAGCTGGAAGTCAGCTACCATATATACCTTTGGTATTTGCACAGAACTCAAAAGATACTTAATACTCCATAAGTATTTACTGCGTGAGTAAAGACTACTGACTGATGAACTGATTGACAGGTGAATGAATGAACACAGGGAAAGGAAGTGTGGACTGTGCTAGGCAAGGAAAGCAAAAAAAGTATGTCTGGGGGGTAGTGAGTGCAAATAACTTACTACCCTATAAGGTAGTCTAGAGAGTGGTTTATCCAAGGTTATATAGTTAGAAGACAGTGCAGGAGCTAGGATACAGGTCTCCTGACTTTCAGGGAGGCATAGAGGAAATAACGGAAGGAATGCTAGCTTTAAAATGAGATGAATCTCAGTGAAATTCCCAGCATCACCATATCCCAGCTGTATAACTGTGGGCAAGTCGTTTAACCTCTTTAAGTCTCCATTTCCTCATTTGTAAAATAGGGTCCTTGTGGGGATTAAAGAAATAATGGGCATGAAGTGCTGGACACTTAGGAAGTGTTCAATAAATAATAGTTTCCTTCTTCAGACTGCATTTCAAATGGGCATTTTACTTCATTAAAAGAGACACTCTTGTATTACTGACATATTTCTTTGTACAAGTTGGGTTGTGACTTGATTTACTCAAGTCTAAGTTTGACATAACTTTTAGATGGCTCTGGAGTGCAGACATAGGTATATCTGCAAACTTAGTAAAAGCGTTTTTACACAACTGCATTACATATGGTGTCAGATCAAAGCTTTCACAATTTGATAAAATTAATAATACTGAGGAATATCTTGGTAGAGAGTGGCGAGGCTGCTCTGTAGCACCCACATGCAAAATAAAAACAAGTGTAATATAATTTTAATAACTACTTAAAATTCTTCAATGAACTGAATGTTTCTCATGTATCTTTAGAAGCAATGGACAACTGCCTAGGACAAAGAAAAAGGTAGTTAAAAAATGATTTATTTTTAAAAAGCTGCTTCCAGGGCATTTCCTGAGATAATCTTCAACACTTTCTTTATCTACATTGAAATGTTATTTTTTTATTCAGAGTGAAATTCAGACATTATAATTTCCTGAGTCATCAATTCAGGATTAAGTAATTTCGACTTAAATTTTATTCACTGCTGACAGAAAATGCCTTACTATGCTTAAGTAAGATTTCACACAACCAGAAATTAAAAGGGCTTTCTGGCTGACTGAGTTAACCAGAAATTCAATTTTACCTAGAACAATGTACACATTGTACATTCCAGTTCACTAACATTTCACATGACTCGATTGTGGCAAAAGAGCTGAAAAAATGTTTAATTTGACAATCGTCAGCATAAAACCACCTCAACAAGTGAGGCAGGCAGACACTGTGTGAATCAAACACCAATCACATACTCAAATAACATTATCTTTTTGATTACATGGAGTAGCGGTGTGTGTGAGAAAATGAATTAAAATGTAAGAGAAGTTGGGCAGTTTGTTTACTGGTTAGACATCTAAAATTGTTAACCTGTTAATGATCTAACAGAGAGTAAAAATACACAAAATGGTTTTCACAGGAAAAACTTCTTCTATAATTAAGGACCTCAAGAATTGATGGTAATCAGTGTATGTCGAATTGTCTCATCTGCTTTTTTTGGAATCAAGGACATCCCATATGTGGTTTATACCCATATCAAGTGGTACCAAACCAATTCTATGGCTCAAAGTAATTATTATTTATTATCCTTAGTGAGGAATGGTAAAAATTGCAAGGATAATTGAAAAATAGTGGCTCGGGCGGGCCACGGTGGCTCAGCAGGTAAGAGTGCTTGCCTGCCAGGCCTGAGGACCCAGGTTCGATTCCCGGTGCCTGCCCATGTAAAAAGAAAAGAAAAATAGTGGCTCTACAACTTGAAATGCTCCTTTTTATTCTCTTCTGATGGAGGTGGTAATGGGGGAGTAAATGATTGTCAGAATCAAGGAGAGAAAAGCTAGAGCTCAATGGTTCCTCGAGGTCTTAACTGGAACAGAATTTAATACCAGTTAGCCCAGTTTTACACTTGCTATGCATGTTTTGCAAGGGAAGACAGAGCTTTGCAAGTGCCATCGAGAAACCGAAGAATCACCTTGATTTGTTCAGTCGGTTTGTTTGGTTCGTTCCTAACAAAGGATGCTCACCAATTCCAACCTGAAAAGTATTTTGGAAAGAAGCAAGTGAAAACCCCTGGAATTTTAACACCTCATTTGCAGAGTGAATTTCAAAGGTCAAAGAAATTTCCCGAATCTAACTCAACCGTGGCATGGAACAATGGTCACTCTTACTCCTTGATGTTGGAGAGGGGATTTGTTGTCTCTGCAGACTTTGGACCTGAGGCCTTTCTCAACAGCGTCAGAAAAGCATCCCATGCCAGCTGTCACCTGGAGCATCACCCACAGTGACCTTCATTCCAGCATGGTTGAATGCTCCCCTCTCTTGAAAAAACTTACCAAGTAAATAGAGAGAGACAATGGCTTTGGTTTTTCCCAGGCTGCTTGAAATCAAACTCCTCATGGAGAAAAGTGACACATCTAGCTTCTCATCATAAATTTTCTGGTTCTTCAAGCTGCTGAATCTTTACTGGACCAGAGGCCAACTATAAATAAAATATTTGTTTCCTCACATGAAGCCTCATCTACCAAGATTCCACTTAGACAGCAGACTTATAGGTGGGTAAAACTGTATCGTTTTAACATCAACTGTGGCACTGCTCATGTGAAAACAAAATCAGCAGCAATGCCAAGAGGAAGAAGCAGATTGGGGCATAACATCTCAGTTCTCTTCTCTTTTCACCACGTGACTGTTTTCACTTTCTCATATTTTCAGTTGAATGATAATCCCTTTTCAATATAACTTCTAGTTATATAATAGTAAGTTTATGGCTCTTGCGAAATGCTACTATGAGAGTGCATATTTTGGAAAACATACTTAAAATTGAATCAACATCTCAGGGAGGAAAAAACATCACTAACCGTCCTCCCTGAAGTTCATATTTGTACCGTATAGCTGATTCTTAGAAGCTGTGCTGCTATCTTAACTCAAGACCCAGAATAACTGAGCAGATTCCACTGGAATCTCATTTTTTAGATCACTGGTTTTCTCTGTACAATATTTTAGTTTCTACCCAAGAATCAAACAGCCGCTTATTAAAATCAGCATTGTTATGCATGCCAAATCTACAGCTTGGTAATGGAAAATGATACAAAGATATCTTCAAATCACCAGATCACTGACTATAAAATCTGGTAACAGTAAAACGTACAACTCTGGCCCTAAACCTTGATCAGAAGAGAAGAACCATCAGTGAGCTCCAAAATAGCACTAAGTAAGACTGACAGTATTCTGGAAAGTATTATACATTATAAAAACTTGTAGTTGGACAAACACTATTTCAGTAAATTTTCTCATTTAAGAATATTAACCAGAGATGTCTCAGTTGATTTTTCTTTTTAACAGCTGCAACTTTTCTACCTTGTGATGTGTTAAAGTTACAAATTGGTTTTCTATTTGAGTGGGCTGGAAAAACTATATTTTGTATCACTGGGCTGCTGTAAATTTAAACTTGTTTCCTCTAGCTCTCAGCTCATTTTGGCAGAATACTAACTAAAAGTACAATAAACTATCCTGTCATACTTCAGGGGTTTTACAACTCCATCTACCATATTTGGGAAAGGGGGAGTTAGCAAGAACCCAGAAGGAAGTAAAAGGGAGCTGGTGACATTATGTAGCCTTTAGCTAGTCTGGGGACATCAAAATCATGTGTTCAATGGGAAGAGCTACTAAATTTGAGTCGACTTTTGTGGCTTTTTTTTTTTTCTGACAACAGCATCACTAAATTTTTCAGAAATAGATTTCTGATTAAAAAAAAAATCATTTTACTTCCATAATATAAAATACCATTTCTTTTGATAAAAGAAATATTCCTGGTAAAAGTTAAATTAATAGAAGATGGAAAGCTAAGTACTAATTAATTTTTAAGTTACTTCAAAAGGTATTTTGAAAATCTAAAGATTTCCATTAAATGTCAATTTCCAAGTTTAGCTCCCCTTTTTTTTTAAGTCAATGTAGCAGCCAAATGAAAACAACTAATTAAAAAGATACAAAGCTGGAAGTACATGAAAACGGACTATCCTAACTAAATCAATATGCCCCTGAATTGTCATGGAAGGGACTGCAAAGGAGGGATCAACGAGGAGAAAAAGAATGGAAAGAGCATGATAGAAGTCCCTTTATGAGTGACATTTTATTTTGTAATTCAACTTTCATTAATTTCATAAGTACATATTGAGCAGTTACGATGTGTCAGGCATTGCGCTAAATGCTGGGACACAAGGGAGAACAGGATAGAGTTTCTGTCTTCAAAAGAGTTTACACTTAGAAGCATCTTCAGACATTTCGAGAGTTGGTTTTTAATAGTGGGAAAAAGACTACATCCAGAAATTCTGACTTGTGGACCTAAGCTCTAAACATTTCCTTCGAGGCTTTGAAGATATTAGTTCTAAATTTAGTTCTTCTTACAAGTTCCTTTGATACATAAATCTCTAGGATTGCCACATCTACGTTAACAGATCAAAGTTTTCCCATTCCAGATGCTTGGAAAGTTAGGTATTAGAAGTGTCTTTTTAAAGAACAATTATTTAACCTAAATTTATGTATGGGAAAACTGAAACCGGACCAGGAAAAGTGACTTGATTAAGCTCCTGTGGCTGTCACATTGTCATCACTTTATTTTAATGAGATTTCTTCCAAATAAAATATAATGTTGGAGGTATACATATAACCATGCTTGTGTCAATCTCTGCTTCTCTGGCACCTTCTCTCTCATCTATCCTCCCTCTTATCTCTACTACTGACCAAGTCACCATGCTAACCTTGTTATTCTCTCATCCAAACTTAGTGGGAGCAGTCTCTTCTCACAATTTGCCTCTTTTTAATTCTGAATCAGAGAGACCTCATTCCTATGCTATCTTCTCCTCTTGCGATTTGCAAGCTTTCTCCTTCGCTTGGCTCAGTGGCTTCAGGGTAGTCATATTATTCACTGCCAAAATTCTCAGTGGTCTCAAATGACCCCTTCCATTAATTTACCATCCAAATTACCTTCTAAACTTCCTGGAACATTCACCCGTATCACTACATTGAAGCTGTAACTTAACCATTGACTTAGATCTTGCACGTGGCAAAGACCTTATTCCTTCTGTCACTCATTACCTTTTCTTCTCATTTTACAATATTCCAGTAAAATACATGTGCATGGCTTGGGAATCAGATGGATCTCCTTTTATATCTAGATTCAACCTTATATTAGCAGGGTGACCTAAGGTAGGTTATTTAACTGCTCTAAACTTTGATTTATTCATCTGTAAAATAAGGACCATCATAATTCTTACTTCATAGGGTTGCTGGGAAGACTAAATAAGACCATAGATAGCAAGTCATGAACACAATGCTGGGTGTATGAGAGGCACTCCCCCCAGCGCTGTTTTCCTTTGCTCTTAACTCTCTCTTCCTTTAGCAACAATGAAACCACTCTTTCCACTCTTCTAATCTTCCTGTATCTCTGTGACCGTTCTTAAGCCTTCAGCTTTCAACACATCCTCCAATCTCTGCCTCTGACACTCAAATCAACGTCTCTAGCTCTGACTCTCTCTAGAGTATTTCTACTTAGCTATTTCACCTCCACTTCAAATTCCACACATTCAAAATCAAGCTCATCTTTCTTCACCCCAAATAGGGCCTTTCTTCCAGATTTCTTTTAATAATGCCTCCATCAGCCCCTTCCAACACGAAAATGTGAGAGTGAGCACAGCCCTGACACCCCTAGAGAGTGGGAGAAAGATCAAAGGTGATGGTGGGGTTGGGTTTAATAAATGAGAATGAGCTGATCATCATACTGATATGTCTTTCAGCCTCTAGTACCTTAGAGTGGCTAGAAATAAAATCCTAAAATCGTGGAACTGTAATCCATACCAAACACTGAAATCTGTTCTACAACTAATTGTTGTGATGTGCTTTGAAATCTATTGCATTTATGTATATACATTATTTAAAGAGAAGGAGGAGTATAACAGAGAAGATAGGATTTAACAAATGAATATGATTGCTGAATCATTACACTGATATTTCTGTTGGTCTCCACTGCCTTGGAGCAGCCAGAAGAAAAAAGGAAAAATCGTGGATTTTAAAGTCACCAAACTTTAAAATCTGTTCTATAACTACTTGTTAAAATGTACTTGAAATTTTACTGATTTTTTGTATATATGTTAAATTTCACAATTAAAAAAGAAGAAGAAGAAAAGAAAGAAATCTAAAACTATAGAACAGCTCCACATAAGAAAATAAGGACTATTCCGGACTGGAGAAAAATGCACATCCACTCTAAAGACACAGAAATTCAAATTTTAAATAAACACTCCACAAATAAAAGAAAATAAATAATCCCTCCATTGCTCTGGACACTGTCTGAAAGTTCATTTAGCTCTTCTTTTTCTTTCATCCTATTTATTTTTTATCCAGTCACCAAACCTTGTAAAGTTTTTGGAGACATCTCTTTCAGTTGCTCCTCTCTCTCTCTCTCTCTCATCTTTATTCTTATTATAGGCCCTCATGACTAGACAACCAACTTGTCATTTTAAAGTGGTTCAATGAATACTTGTTGAATAATAATATATACACAGAGGAACCAAAAGAACTCCGGTGAAAATGACTATTCCAGCCGTTTACCTGACAAAGAAGCTCTGCTTCAAATGCTACAGAAGCCAAAAGGCTATAAGCTGCTTGTAAGCTGACTGTTCCTCTACACTGAGGTGTATAAGTGAAAAATTGCTTATAAGGTACCTTTGTGTTTTTGTGGATGCATTTGCAACATCTGCACAGAAAGAAATGTGCAAATATTAAATCTACTGAATTGGAAATACATATATTGCAGAAATGTGTTTCTTAAAAAGAACTCAAGTCTCTAGCATACGTTGCCTCTCAAATCTTTAAATCATGTTTAGTTGTAACTGCAAAGAATGCTATGTTTAATTAGGGGCAATAAAAAGAAGATACAAATAATTTCATTTTTAAAACTACACTGTTGAGGCAAGGAGACAATGTGCAATAGCTTAGGTGACAATTATTGAAAATGGAATGAAAACATATCGACAGAAATAAAAAGACTAGAAAAACAAATTTATAGGAGCAGCAAGCAGTAGGATCAAATAGGGAAAGATGATTTACTTCCTAGCAGCATCTGGTACCTGGGAACAAAAATATGTTTTTCCTAGACTCATTTGCTGTTGCTATTCCTTTTATTTTCAAGTCTTGCGGATAAAATATTTACTCTACATATTGAGGATACAAAGTTGGCAAAATTTTTTGTTATTTCCATGGATTCCTCATTTTTTTTTTTTGATAAATGTTAAGTCACTTTACTCCATTCTAGCTATCACCCCTACCAGCTCAGTTTTTCTTTAAGAGAATGTGATCTTCAAAAAAGAAAAAAAGAGAGAGAGAGAAGGAGTATAATGGAGAAGACAGGATTTAACAAATGAGTATGACTGCTGAATCATATTGATATTTCTTTTGGTCTCCAGTATCTTGGAGCAGCTACAAGAAAAAACAAAAAATCATGGAATTGTAACCCATATCAAACTTTAAAATCTGTTCTATACCTACTTGTTAAAATGTACTTGGGGGGGGGGGTGTGGTAGAATCCTCACCTGCCATGCAGGGAACCCAGGTTCGATCTCCAGCCCATTTACTTCGCAAACAAAACAAATAAGCAAAACAAGAAAAAAAAATTCAACAAATGGTGCTGCAATAAGGGACTACTGTGTGGGCCATGGTGGCTCAGCAGGCAAGAATGCTCGCCTGCCATGCCAGAGGACCTGGGTTGGATTCCTGGTGCCTGCCCACGTTAAAAAATAATAATAATAATAAGGGACTACTCACATGGAAAAAGAATGAAATGTGACACACACACACCCCCGCATACACCAATAAAAAAAAATGTACTTGGAAATTTATTGCTTTTTTGTATACATGTTATATTTTACAATAAAAAATGCTTAAAATATGGGATCTTAAAGGAAGTTATTCTACTTTGTCAGATTCAGCAGCAAGGTATTTTTTAAAAGGGATTATTCCTTCTAGAAAGCACATGGCAACTTTTCCTGGTGTATATGGGATTAGGGATAGATATGAGCCTCTTACGCGTCAAGCTTTTCCTGTTGGTGTGCAACATACAACTAAAAAAACAATTAATTAACAGGAGTTTAATGCTTTTCCTGGACATAGAGATCTTGAACTGTTGCAGAGATTATTGGAACTCATATCACACAGATAAGCATTTGATATTTATTTCTTACTGGGTGGTAATGTTATTACGGAATCTGAACAGAAATAATTTCAACGAATGGCATTTACTACAGATTGAGTCCCAGAAGGTAGGGTGCTAAAAATGTTTAACTCACTGAAAACACACGATCACCATTAAGGAAATAAATAGCAGTAGGTCAAAAGACAAAAATCTCACTTTGCTCAGAGTTAATTTATAATAAAAAAAATGGAGACCAAGGAATAAAGATGCACATTTCTCTAAAGCAAAAACTACACACACAAACGTCTAAGACACATTCCCAATAGCACATCCTCCAAAAGATTAGTACAAGCTAGGAAATAGTCAGTCCTGACTGCTGCAAAATAGACTCCCTCTGAACCTCCCGTAACAGGGCCTTTTACAAAATGACTAGGATTTAGCCAATGATTGGCGCGTACCTTGAATGGGATTGAATATTTTATTTGTTTCTCTCCCTGTTTGGATTTCTTCATTTGGAAAAGATTAAAAAGTAAAGCCAATATTATAGTAAGAATCTTCAGACATATAATGCCGTTTAAAATCTTCTAGGCCCTTCATATAGCTTTGTTACTTGGTTCTGACAATACATGCCTCCCACTTAATACAGAAATTGAAGTCTGTAGTTTATAAGAGATGGTCAATTAACAGAAGAGGATGGACCAGAATCCAAGTTTCCTGACCCCAAGGCTGTGCATTTCTCTTAGAGTCCGTCCAAAGTATAATTGGAGGTCAGTGATGGTAAAAAGTTATGTATCAAACATCCTTATTGTAATAGGAACGATTATTTTCATTACCTGTATGTAATTAGTTAATATTTTCTGAATAACGTACCTTTAAATTTCCAGTGCAAGTAACAAAAAAGGTTTTGTGATTTATTAGTCATGCTAGATTTCTCTGGGTATTCATAAGAGTGCCAAAAAAAAAAAAAAAAGAAAGAAAGAAAGAAATTAGGTCCTCAATTGTATCTATACTCCAGAGGTTACTTTTGTATACAAATGTGATCTCAATTTTATGACATTCTCTGGAAGAAGCTCAATAACACATTGTTAATGCTCTACTCATACAAAATGATTTTAAAGCTCCATGGGAATTTAGATTTGCACAAGTTATTAGGATGTGACCTTTTCCTTAGATTTCTTATTTTAGGAGCGACTTAACATGGTATTTCCCCAGTGGGAGCTGCTGTACTTCCTTCGCAGATAAGAAAAATAGCAATCACAAATTATAATGAACAAACTTAGGCAAACATATATTTCTGTGATGCAGACAACACTCCACTCTCAAAAGATCACACTACGGATTCCTGGAGTTTGAGAGGAAAGCCATGTGGCTTGCTAACAAAAGAAAAGAAAAATCACGCCATTACGGTATTTCCCTGAAATTTTTGCTAATTGTTTCTTGTCCCAGTATTCGAGTCTTATGACTTTTAAAGATTATTAAAGACGTTTACGTCACCAAATTTCCTATGTCCTGGCTCCTGGGGATATAAAAGATTGAAAATATTACATTTTTAATATTTTAAATTATTTCAGATCACAGGAGCCGGACTCAAGAACAAGGAGTTCATGAGTTTAAAAAAGCAAACAAACTAGAAAAACACGCAAGAGATCATAATTGCTTCACTTTATGCTCCATGAAATAATTGCTTCCAAATATTGAGTTCCTCCTATATATGGCCATGATGGTAGAATTTCATACAATCTACCTATCAGATGGACCCAATGAATCAAGTAAGCTATCACTAGGTCTGTAGAGCTCGTTATTTGAAAAAAAGTTTTAAAAGCAAACAAAATTGGAGTAGGGGAGATAATGAACATATATACCTTTTTCCCTAGCTAGTTTACTTTCATATAAGTTAATATCTTGCTGGTTAAAACTGAAGCGTCAATCAAAGAAATTAATAGGAATAAGGCAGAGATAACGTTCCAATAGGTTGAAGTTTTCCTAAGAAAAGAACAAAGGAGAAATCTGCCCTTGGGTGTAGTCATCATTTCTAACCTAGTGTCTCCTGCAGCTCTCTATAAAAGTGTGGGATACTAATTAAGTAAAAATTAAGAAATTGCAGAAAGCAATGTTTCATATCCCATCAGATATTTTTCCCCAGTAGGTTTTCTTAAGTTATTAGTTGAGAACACTGTATTTGCATTATTACTGAAGACTCTCAAATAGCCCCTCCCCCACCGTGAATTCTGCAGTTTAACAAACTGTTCATTCATAATCTCTATATTATAGAATTCAATATTCTTTTAGACAACTTTTAGGAAGTAACCCTCTACGTTTTGTGCCATGACTCCAGTTTGTAGTACAGACAGTAGCCAGTCTGATTGATTTATAAGTTTTTCCAGAAAATATTATAGTCTCCATAATTAGGTTTTAAACATTATGTTTGAGTGGGAAGAGAACTTGGAAATCATTTATCATAATCCCTTAATTTTATAGACAAGTACACAGAACGTCAGAGACAGCAATGCATTTACTTTTTCCAGTACTATATAGACATATAAAATATGTATGTACATGCATTAAGAACTAGAAGGCAATATGTGGAAATTAAAATCGCTGAAATAAGGATTTAAAGCTACAGGTAACATTTTCCTTCAAACTGATTTTTATCGTTGTTATTGTCCATTTAATACACTGCATCGTAGTTAAAAGCTGTAATCTCCATTTCATATCATTATCTATAACACTGAAACTCTCAACAGAAAGTCTGGAACCCAAAGCAAAGAAAATCAGCCAGTATCTTTTTCCTAGTTATTTGTCATATGTTTTAACTATATAATTTCGTATCTCAAATTTTCTTATCATAATCCATGATTATGCAGTTACTCTAAAATTACATCCCCTCAGATACTCAAGCCACAATTTCAAATTAAATAATATTTTTTAAACTGATTTGTATCCATCTAACAGAAGTCCTATTTCGTTAAACCTGCATTTTAAAAAGCAGGCTTTCCTTTCGAACAGCTAGCAACATGCAACTTACAGACCATAAGTGATACTTAGGATAGTCATTACATGTTCTTGAAATTTGGCACAGCCTTGGGAAATGATCTGCAACTTCCTTGCTATTAGGTAGGCTTGGGAGGGTTTTTTGTTGTTGTTGCTTTGTTTTGGTTAACAACAACAGAAATAGGCTATTCTACAACCTTGCCCTCTACCCTCTCCACTATCACACACACAAAGCTCTAACCAAAAAGTAATTTATTTAAATGAACAGAAGTCACATAAAACATTTCCATAACATTAGATGTTTTTGTATGTTTTGTTCTTTTCCTACCAATAAAACTCCTCTGAGCAGTTTCCCACGTTATAAAAACGAATAATGCAGGAGTAATAGTTGCTCAAACCCTTTTAACATCCGAAGTCCTCTCCTGGCAATTTATCTGAGGAAGAAACTCATTCAAAAAAGTGAAATAAATGCATGAAGATATTCACTATATGTAAGACAGTCCTATAGAAGAATAAAGCGTAATTACATAATAATAAAACCACCTAACAACTGGCTTAGTAAGTTATGTAATATGACAAAGATGGACTTCTACAATGCCATTATGACAAATATGAAAGCTGGGTAGGAACAAAGAAACATTTATATGATCTAACAGTAGGAGAAGCAAAGTACAAAAATGCTACATATACTATAACTGTAAGTAAATAAAAAGTCCACACAGTTAAAAAGAACCTGAAGAAAATAGGCAGACATAAGAATGATAGCTTTTGGATTAGTAAGAGAATAAAGTGGTTTTTTTTTTTCTAATTTGGAAGATATTTATTTCCACAGCTTTTCATTTTAAAAATAAACTGATGCAAGATGAGACAAATCCCACGGCCAAAATCGCAAAAGCAAAAGCAATTTACTCTAGTTCTTCATCTGATTTCTAAATGTCCCACCTACCTGCCTTCAAGGTTTTAAAAGGAAACATTATCCATTTTCCAGTCCTGAAGCCCTGAATTCTCACACAGCATTACAGCTAGGAACTGAGAGTTTATTTACCGAGGGCAGGACTGAACTTTGCATGTGAACACATACAGAAAATGATAAAGATCGTCGTGTCCTATTAGTAATTTACAGGATTGTGATTTGCCCCACCAGTACACCTCTGATTGAATTCCTCACTCATAAAATCACTGGCACCAAACAAGTCTAGATATCTTTTATCTAACCCCCTTTTTTCCCTTACCATCAGTTAACATATTTCTTATGGGTTTTTTCTTCTTTTTATAGATTCATTTGTCTTAGTTATAAATTAACTCCACAAGAACTCTCCCAGCTATTCTGGCTCTATTTCCTGTGTACCAGGTTTTTTTTTTTTCACTTGCACAATTTACCATACAGGGGCCATTTAAACTTCCAGTTCATAAATGATGTCCCAGAAGATCATCTCTAGATTTTAAAAAAAAAAAAGGTTCGATTCCTAAGGATAAATGCCCCCAATAAGAGTTACTGTACCTTCTAGCAAAAGGTGGAACATAACTGCTAAAGATTTCTGTTATTTCTTGTTTGACCTAAAGTATGTGCACTAGTGCAGTTTACTAAATTAGTTGAACATACAAGAAAGTTGCCAGCAAAAAAAAAAAAACTTCAGGGTTAAAATCAATACTTAACATTTCATTTTTCATGCCCAAACACTTGAAATCAGACCAAACCCTCATTTTCAGATGCCAAAATACATATCTGCCTTTTACATGTCTTTCAATGTAACATCCTTTGATTTTTAAATGGTTGTAGGCTTTTCTAAAGCTAAACTGATTGCCTAGGCAAACTTAATGCTGTTAATGATTTCAAGAAAAAAAGTTCCTTTAGCCCCAAAGGCTGTCACTGAATTCCTAAAACCATTACAGTCTTCTCTCATCTTAGCCATTCACACATAAGAGTTACTAGTTCTGAGTTCTTGTTCAAATGTTGCCTTGGGAAACGAAGATGGCTGGACCAGGAGTCTACTAAGAAAACCACTTCCCACAGTTCTGGCTGGAACATACAAGCCAGGCCCTGATTGTCACCAATGGAAACCTTTGCTAGAAGGTGGTTCCTGAGGAGGTTTTCCCATTCACAGGTCTTCTAAGGGGCTGGGACCCGTGGAAACATTAGGTAGAAACCAAACTTTGAGGATGTGGGGATGGGAGATGAAGCAGCATCCAAAATACAGCTCAAGAAACAAAGTCCAATCAAATGAATGTCCCCTGCCTCTCTCTGTTCTTCTAAGATTTGCAAACAAACAAATTCACCCTATAAATTAGTGACAATCTAATGAGACATAAATAATTATCTCTCTCCAAGGCGACTTTTAAAAAATGATGTATTTTGAAATAATTTTCGGCTTACCAAAGAATTGCCATGATAGTAGAGGGAGTTCCAATGTATCCTTCCCCCGGCTTCCCCTAGTGAGCACTTTATAATCTTAGCACAATGACCAAAACTAAGAAATTAAGATTGGTACAATACCCTAAACTACTTTATTTGCATTTCATCAGTTTTTCCACTCATGACACTATTTCCAGGATCCAATCTACGACCAGACACCGCATTTGGTTTTCATGTCATCTTAGTTTCCTCCAAACCCTCAGTCTTTACCTGTCTTTTAAGTCCCTGATACTTTTGAAGAGCGCTGGTCAGGTGTTTTGTAGAATGTCTCTCTATTTAGGTCTGTTGGATATTTTCTCATGATTAGATCAAGGTTAGAGAGACTTTGGGGAAGAATAACAGAGTTGATATGGCCGTTTTAGGATATCTATGGGGGATCTAGGGGGTCAATTGTCCTATTACTTACTGTTATATCAACCTTGACCTTCTGGTTAACATGAGGTCTACCATGATTCCCCACTGTAAAATGACTACTATCCCTTTTAAATTAATAAATATTGGGGGGAGAGGTAATAAATACCCTGTACCCTCGGGTTTTAACATTCACTGGTGTATCCTGCCCGCAGCAATGATTGCTGTGGTGTTTTAATGGTGATTTTCCATTTCCCTTGTACTTGCTATGTTTATTAATTGAAATGCTTTTGTAAGAAAAAGTTCTTCCTTCCCGCACTTTCATTTTTTTACTCAGTCATTTATTTATATCAGTATATATTCATGGCTATTTATTTTATTTGTTGGGTTATAATTCAATACTATAGCTATTTATTTTATGGCTCAAATTGTTCCAGCTTTGACCATTAGGAGTTCTTTGAAACTGGCTCTTCAGCCTTTTTGATATGCCCCAACCTGTCTTTTGGGCTCATCCTTAACTTTCTGGCAGCACAAGAGGTTCCAAGTGCATCTTATATTTTCCCTGCCCCAGTCTTAGAATCAATCACTTCTCCCAGGAGCTCTTACTTCCTTTTAATGGAAAAAGGTATTTGGATTTTTCCAAATCCACGATCTGGCTTGCTACTGGGGCTTCGCTGCATCTAGGCCCCTCAGCAGACAGAGGTTAAGAAAACATATGCATGCGTACTAATCCATGCATATATTAATATCTGTATCTATCTGACAACTGTTGTTTTAATGCTACAGAGTCCACTAATCTGCAGATTTCAGGAAAATGAGTTACCCTGGGACTTTCAAGATTTACTGAAATTAGTAGTCCTAATATTACATACAACTCTAAAATGTCTTATCAACATTCTCCTTACCCCCCTCCTACCCTGCAAACACTCAGAACTGCCTGAGAATTCTAAGATCGGGCCTCAAAGGAATAAATCATAAATAGTGGACTTAACAGAACGCTGCCTGACCCCGAAATCACACCACAATCTAGTCTTCTGCCAATAAGTTAAATTCCATGAAGGAATTTGTCCCAATATAGGGCACTAGCTAAACTCAGCGCTTCTCCCTCCCCAAATGGGGTATAATCTGGCATCTATGAAGCTACTTTCTCCTTTGTCATCAGAGACCACAGCTTCACGGCCTACAAGGAACCAGGAAAGACACCTTAATTTTTAATCTCAATTTAAGTATATATATCATAGACACTTAAAATAATGTACTCATAATTGTTATCTGGATGGAAACATGAGAGAAATGTAGAAGACATACAGATTTATTTGCATTGTTTCCCATGTCTAGGTCATTTTCCTATCTTTGTTTTGTCTTAGAGCAACATGTTGCTGATTACTCCTTTGGCTGGATACAAATAATGCAGTAGAAAATATTCTGATAGTCTAAATAAAAGCTCTCTAAGACACTTTACAATAAAACACTATGATGAACTTACAAGTTCTCTTAAAAGGACGCTTTTAAACACAAATCCAGTATGATAAAGCTGGAGTTTACCTACCGTTGAAGGGGGATCCTGGTTTGAGAAAATGCCCTTCTTGATGTATATCTCTGGTTTAGAGTTGACTTCTTTCAAATCTGAACAATTAAAAAGAAACAAGATATTAATATACACACATATTCAAAATTCTTAGACAACCTATGCTACCAAAACACACACGCATGGACAGAAATGTATTTCTTTGTTGAATTTCTTTCTGAGTGTTTGCTTTCCCCGAGCTTAGAAAGATTTGCATTCTCTAGAAGTAACCAACAGACAACCAACTGATTTGTCATAAAGCATGCAGGGTTGGACAATCTTCTTAAAATTATTTCATAAAACAGATGTACTAGATTCACGTCCCCTACTTTCCTAGTTCTGTCATTGATCACGAGTCAAGGTCCTCTATCTCACCATCTTTCATGACAAGTTAATAATGATTATTATTATTACATTATCGTGTAGACTTGAGAAAAACTAGACCTTGAAGGGATTAACAACCTCAAAAGAAACGAGTTTGATAAAAGTTATACAGAGATGAGATTTACTGAAATGTAACCTCATTCTAGAGGCACATGGCTGTTCAGCTAAGGGGAAAGTGTTCTTAGGGGAGGGAGAAGCAGTACATTCCACGTGGTACAAATTTTTAAAAGATCAGCGGAGCCGACTAAATAAGTAAATGTGCCTAGATCCTTAGAATTCACATCTTTGGCTTTTATGAAGGACACAGGGATCCTAGAACAGCTGTATATTCCATAAAGACAAAATAGCATCTACTGCCAAAGCCCTTATCATCAGGGGCTTAATAATTCCAACATCCAGGCAAAAAAACACTCTGTACAGTCTAACCTACCAAAACTCCTAAACTGTTTTCTTTTTAATTCGGCACCTTTCAATCTGGCATTCTTAAAAACAGATCTATTGCCTGACGCATGGTATAAAGGTAGTGGGTGATGAAAATATTTTCCCTTTTACTATGCCTAATATGAAGGAATATGAGCTGTAGTCAATGCATTTTTTTGTTTGTTTCTCTAGTATTGTTTAATACTTCTGTTTGGAAATTGAAAACCTCTAAATGTAGACTCAATAATATAGATAGCAACATATCAATAAAATCAATGATACTCTTGTATGCCAAGTGGGACAAGTTCTTCCATAGAAACGGCTAATATGACAATGTTTTCTGCCTATGTCTGTGTTTCCTGATTGTGACTGCTGAAATGCATCATGGAAATTTACATATAATTATAATTCATTAATCAAAAATGAAAGGAGCAACTGTTCATTATATTATACATGCATAACGCATAAGAAACAACTTTATTCATTGATTACCACTTGGACTTTTTAAAATTTAAGGCAACGACAAAAGGGTTTAACTATGCAAAAATGAAAGAGAGAATTTAATAAAGAGAATCTTGCACAAAATCTCTATCTGAAAATTCAACCACGTTGATTCCAGGTTAAATATTTGGTTGTACACACTGTCTTCGATAAACCTCCCAACTTCCTTTTGAAATAGATATAAATTTATAAAGGAGACAGGAAGAGAGTAAAGACTTCGAGAAACTTTGATCTGTTCCTAGCTTGCAGACCTAAGAACTGGACCAAACAGACAACTGGGCCAAGCTCCTATTACTTTCAGAGACAGACTGACGTCTATAACCTTCCCCACAATCCTTTCCTGCTACTAAGCATCAGTACTCTCCTTTTTGCATCCATTCAGAATGACATCATTTCATGGAAGGAACAAACTCCAGTCATAAAATACGGTAGGAGAGAGTCAAGACCCGGTCCTGTCTTGGGGGCAGTGTATATCAAGGGTAACAGTTCCGTCGCGTTGCCATCTGATCAAGAAAATACTGATTGTTTTACATTCATCAGATTATAAATCCCTCACCTTCCCCAGCAGGCCAGAGGACTAGGTTATCCCACAGCAAAGAGTCTCCCTCGCCCTCATTAGGGCCTGCCCAGGGCAGGGGCTGCTCAAACCTACTCACCCAACTATTGTATACCTGAGATAGAATTTTTACCAGAGTCCAAGCAGAGAGCAATGCAGGCCAAAGGTAGCTGACTCAGACTGATTTGTCTGGAATGATATAAAATGATCAAAGTTGACTCAAGAACTAGAAAAACCATGGAAATAACTAAAAAACTTATTAAAGGATTGCTTCCCTGAGGGCTCTCTGAGTCTAGATAATTTCATAGGTGAATTTTCTCAGACTTTCAAAAGATGAGTTTCTTGCTACAATAAACTATTTATGAGTAATGAAGAAAACACAGTGGGTAAATTAAGGTTTCAAAAATAATGCAGTATTGCTATCGAAGCCTGACAAAGAACAAAAGAGAAAAAAATATCAGTTCCCTGTATCAATACTGATTTAAAATTATAATTAAATGCTAATTCACACATTCAACAGCATACTATACTTGATCTTAGCCAAAAGGCGGAGAAGTGATCAATAGTATACTAAAAGGATAAACTACCATAATAAAATTGGATTTTTCTGAGAAGGGCAAAGATTTAATGTTAGGAAATCTATTAAAATAATGTATTACAGCACTGCATCAAATTTTAAAAGGAACCAGATGATTATCTCAAAAAGTGCCAGAAGAATACTCAGTAAGAGTCGACATTCATTCTTGACAATATTTCTTTTAAAAAACTCAGAAACAATGGGCATAGCCCAAATACCCTTCAAGTTTGGGAGAAGGATCAAAGAGAAGGAAGAATTAGTTATAACAGAGAAGATGGGAGTTAACAAACGAGTAAGACTGCTGAGTCATTATATTGCTACTTCTTTTAGTCTCCAGCGTCTTGGAGCAGCTAGAAGGAAAAATCTAAAATTGTTGAACTATAACCGATACCAGACTCTGAAGTCTGTTCTATAACTAATTATTACCATGTACTTCGAAATGTACTGCTTTCTTGCACATATGTCATATTTCACAATAAAAATCAATAGATAAATGATTTTTTGTGTGTGTGCTTGAGATAATTAAGGAACAGTCCCCTAAAAAGATGGGTAGATGAAATTTTGGCACTTGTAAGGCTTTAAACGGTGGAGTAGACTAAAGGGTAAACTGAATGAAAAGAAACATTCTCGAACATAAATAGAATGGCTACATTTATAAAGCAATTATAAACTAAGTTATCCTAATAGAGTAACATTGAAAAGTCAAGCCCTGATAGCTATTTAGGATTAGGAAGTAGGAGGAGAGTGGATATTTGAAACATTAAAGCAACAATTATTTGTGGAGCATGTGCTATTTGTTAGTGGTGGTTTGGAAACTAGGGATTCAGAAGGAATAAAACAGACAAATATTTCAGCTCTTCTATAACTGCATATAGGAAGATGGAAGAATTAGAAGCTGAAGGATCATACAGTTGTCATGGGGAGGGGGGAAAGAAATTAAGGTTGTTAAAGGCAATTAGGAGTTACTGCAACAAGCTATTATGCTTTACTATGTGCTATTAGCCAAGATCTACTGGTGTTTTCTCCCAATTAGAGCATTAGCGATTTGATAATTTTTAAAAAATCAATCAAACCCATTTATTTATAAGTGATAACCAATTTTACTTTCTCCCAGAAGGAGCAATATAATTTTATCCACATTAAATTCAGAATAAAAACATCCCTGCATGTTCATCTAATTAGCAGATAAAAATACATTTCATTTCCAGATTATTTAGGGAAAAGAAGAGAGAAAGTACTATGAGAGAGAGAGAGAGAGAGAGAGAGAGAGACAGGAACAGAATAAGAAAGAGGAAAGAGCATACAGGAAACGCCAGGAGAGAAAAAAAGGGGAAAAGAGGGAATAAGAACGAGAGGTAGAGCAAGAATTAAGGGAAGGAGGGGGAAGGCGGAAGCAAGAAAGGGAGGAAAGGAGTTAGGAAGGAAGATACAAGGAAAGGGTCAGAAATCCTGACTAGTCAGAGGGAATTAATATCTCACATTAAAGCTCAGTGATTCACTTTGGTTATCAACATTAGATAGAGTCACCATTGATATTTTAAATATTGAGTAGAAATTAAAGGGATATCAAAATTACTTAGCCAAAAGCTTTTACACTGTTCATTACATATAAATGCCCTTAAGTAAACTATCTCCGCTTTCCTCTAAGTTCCCATTTCCCCTGCTCCTGTGCCTGTGCTCATTCATTTCCATTTGAAATGCTTTGTCCTGCATCACCTTACATTCATTCAACAACATCAACAAATACTTAGGAGCATCTAGCCCATGTCAAAATCCTACACATGTTTCAATGAGAAGCATTGCCATTTTAATAATGCACAGTGAAATGGGGCTATTTTAACAAAATATTCTACTAGACTTGAAGTGGAACGAGCAGAAACCAACTAATAAAATAATTGCTTTAAAAATGACCTGGACAATGAGGTTTGATAAGAGGATTCTGAATAAATCTAGCAGCTAATCTTTTTCTTCTGCAGCTAACATTTCTTTTCACCTGATACCACAAACACTAAACTAATCCTCCTAAAACTCACGCCCCACATTTGAGTTCAAAACATTTTAGAATTTCCCCCAAAATACAGTGAGGATAACAGTTATGTAGGATGTTAAGTTCTTCAGCGCCTCAAAGTGCAATTAATTTGGGATAACTCTAGCTGCTAAATCTTGACAATAACATGGTGAATTTTTTGAATAACTAAGTCAAGTAGTTTTGAATTATAAGTTACTTGAACTTTCACTCACATCCAATTGGCATCCCCAAGACACCCCCAAAATGGGTAGTCATGCCCAGTCTTGTTCAACCACAGCATTACATCACAGGAGCAAGAACAAATGATTTACAGATCAGCAGCTTGATTGCGATTTATGTAACTCATTTCTGCAGAAATTTGCATGCCTTGTGAAAAATATCACGTGAAAGAGGAACTTATTTCAAATGTTAGAACTGGAAATAAATGGTGACTCAGAAGGCATGGGACAAGAGTACTTTCTTAAAAAAGAACTGTGGAACCAACTTACAGCAATGTTTCAAAGCCAATGGGCACTCGAATTAAGGTAAATGTAATTATGAATAACAATGAAAATGGCCAGAAATTTAGGCTATCTTGGTCTTCTAATAATTCTTCTATGAAAGAAATATCTTCTACTGAATTGGAATTACAGAATAGGGAATTATAGCACCTTAGAGCTGGAAGGGAACTTTTAAGCCACCTAGGTTATTTCCCCTACTAAAGCAAGAATTCATGACAGATGGCTATTGAGATGGTGAGTGAATATGTTTAAGGACAAAGTACTCCACCCACTTTCTTGCAAGGCTGCCTTTCCGATTGTTGGACAGGTGTAGTGATTTGAATGAATCCCTTCCTTACACTGAGCTGAATTATCACTTCCTTTAAGACGAGTTTTCCTTTGACAGAGAAGGGGGACTCTCTCTTAGATAAGGGAAGGGGGCAGTCTGCCTTGTTTACTGCTACAGTCTCTGTGCTTAGTTCAATGGGAGGTACATAGAAGGGTTCCATGAAAAGGAGCAGAAGAGGCGTTGCAAGGATAGCTCAGTGGTAGAATTCTTGCCTGCCATGAAGGAACCCTGGATTCAACTCCCTGACCATGCTTCCCAAACAAAAAAGGAGCAGAAGACAGAGAGACTGCCCCATGAGCCTAGGTCACCAACTCCACTCTGTAGGTTCTCTAACTCTGGAGCAAAGAAAGTTTCTTTTCTTTTCAATATCTAGTGGATACTTTCACAAAATGCAAAATCATGCGCTTGGATGTCGTGGCACCATAAAACTTGGTACATGCTCATTCTCAAACGCGTACTTCCCCTGTGCCGCACCAGTGATTGACAGTCTGTGGGCCAGCATCAGTCCACAGACCACATTTTGTGCCTCTCTCACACCTGCCCTTCCTCTTCCCACAAGCTCTCCTCGTGTGATGCCCAGATTTTGCAACAGTCTCCTAACTGCTTTCCCTGCACACGACTGCCAAATTAAACGCCTGATTAAATCACCCCATTCTTCTCTCTAAGACCTGGAATTTCCTCCACTGTTTATAAGATAAAACCCACAGTGCTTGGCCCAAATTCCAGACCTTTTAATCCAATCCGACCTAAAACTGACATATTCAACCACACTTCTCTTTGCACTGACAGATTGGTCAACCACTCAATGCTTGGTTAAGCTCTGCAGTGTTTCCCCAACTCCATGCTTTTCTGCTATTCCAGGCTTTTTTCCCTTACACTGGAAATTCTTTTCTCCTCCTCTTCAGCCTCCCCAATCCCTGAACTTTCTTTTCAAGCTTTCTTTACTGTATAGTATAACATATATACAAAGCAAAGAAAGAAAAAAGCAACGATTTTCAAAGCACTCTTCAACAAGTAGGAACAGGACAGATCCCAGATTTTGTAAGGAGCTAGCATTCCACCATCTCGGATTTTTCTTTCTAGCTGCTCCAGAATGTAAGAGGCTAAAAGGGATAAATATTTTTTCATCATCACAACTGACTTTTTTTTTCTTTTTCGTGAAAAATAACATATATACAAAAAAGCAACAAATTTCGAAGCACCGCACAACAATTAATTGTAGAACAGACTTCAGAGTTTGGTATGGGTTATAATACCACAATTTTCAGTTTTTACTTCTAGCTGCTCTAAGATACTGGACACTAAAAATATATATATCAATTTAACGCCAATCCCTGAACTTCTGAAGTCTAGTTCAGTTCCCACCATCTCCAAAAGGCTTCTAACCATATACTGCACTCCACAAGGATCTCGCCCATCTCTGAGCTTTTATAGCACTTATTTTCTGCCTTACTTATTTTTGTCCTTGGTCACATACTGTTGAGCCATTGGTTACCTCAACTTCATACTTTCCTGATTCAGGGAGATTATAAAGGCTCAGGTGTAAGAACTTCAGTGCCCCCCATAGTGCTAGAACCTACTTGAACACGTGTGCAATTCATCCCCTCGGCAAACACTCACTGAGAGCCTACATCATTCATTCATATCAGGCCATGTGCAAATGAAAAATACATCAAGAAAGAAAACCCAAGTATGGATAATCAGTGAGGGAAAGCTTCAAGTCTGCCCCAGTTCTTACTCTTTTTTATTTTATTCTTTCCTTTTTCTTTTTTTTTTTTTTTTTTTTTTTTTTTAAAGGAAAGACAGAGAGAAGGAAGGAAGGATAGAAGGAAGGAAGGAAGAAAGGGAAACATCTTTAAACATTTTCTTGTTTTATTGTATTTTTGTTTTTCCGTTTTTTGTTACATGGGCTGGGGCCGGGAATCGAACCGAGGTCCTCCGGCATAGCAGGCAAGCACTTTGCCCGCTGAGCCACCGCGGCCCACCCTCTTTCCTTTTTCTTGTATGCTGTATGATGGGGTCACATTTCATTATTTTTCCATGTGAGTATTCCATTATGGCAGCACCATTTTAATTTTTGTTTGTTAGTTTGTTTTTGGGGAAGTTCATGGGTCGGGAATCGAACCTGGGTCTCCTGCACGGCAGGTGAGAATTCTACCACTGAACTACCCTAGCACCCACCAGTTCTTACCCTTCTTTCTGTCATATGCTGCTTCCCCACCACACTACTTCTTCCTGTTGTTTTGTGTGCCTACGAGGGCAATTCTTTGCCCAAGAGGGAGGTGAACAGCTGTGGGAAGTAGGAGGATAATGGCAGAAGGCCCAAGAGTGGAGAGGGTACAAGTCTTCTGTACTGATCTGCTAACAGACTCCCACCTTCGTTCTCCATCCCCAGATGAAAGCCTACCAAGAAGAGTGGGTGTGTAGAGATGTCATAAGGCCATATTAAAAAAAAAAAAGTTCATCCACTGGCATTGCTTTCCTACGTAAATAAGTCTCTTTGTCTGGTATTTTGATTTAAAGTTGCTCATGATTGCATAGCCATCTTGCAACAGGAGATTAACAAACAACGAAGATGATAACCCTTGTGGCTGTACCGGACGTAGCTAAATAATTCAATTATTTTATATATTATAAGCCAATTCATAGGCCAAATCTTGACAATGTTTTATCTAACATTTAGCAAAATGTAAGTGTGAAAGGGACCCGGTTTTACTCTATGCATCAGGAATAGTCTATACAACATTTTGTGTTGTACATCATTATAAATGTTTCTCCCATGGTAGTACTTAACAAAATTGGTTCCAGTTGCCATTGGAAGCCTCCAAACAAGAATGTAAAACAGCACGCTGGCCCTTAGGCCCTTAGAAACCTGTTCTTCTGACCAGAACAACTAAAAGTTCCAACTGAGAATGCTGAAGTCTATAATTAACATTTTTGGCCCTTTCATATTCCATTTTCCCGGCTTTAGAATAAAGAAATGGAAATCCCTTTTGGCATTAGTTTCATATCATTATGTATCATTAAAGATGTTACATAAAATAGCTAAATTAACATTTTAAAGAGCAATTTAGGGAATTCCCTAAGAATGTGGAGAACAGCAGCACTGGGAATCCCAAACCAGTGATATCGAAAAAACACAAGTTTGTCCTCAAAATCAAATCAAGTTTAAAAGCCTCCTGTGCTACAGGCAGTGAATTGGGGAAGATAAGCGGGGCATATTTCTAAGAAGAATAAGAACTATAGTACACAGTGCCTGTACTCAAAGAATTAAGAATTTTGCTTTGTACCCAAAACGTGTATGTAGAAATTATAAAACATGACAATAAACACTCAGATGCTAAACGTGCAATATAGAATAGTGAACACATTCATTTAGATTTCAGAGGAGACCTGCCTTTCAATGATGTTTTACTTAAGCTAAGATGAAAATTAGCTTGCATTTTCTCAATCCAAAAGCTGGTGGGGAGACTGTAAGAGAATCAATTTGTGTTGTTAAAAAAAAAAAAAAGTTGGCATTGAGGGTAAATATTTCACACATGTACTATATGACAGAGGAAATCAAGGTGACATTGAAAAAATTTAAGGGGCATAATAAAAAGAAAAATGAACTGCATTTGTGTTGTGTTATGTCAGGATCAAAGATCCTTCCAGCAGGCATGGACAAACAGCATGAATCGTATGTCTGGCTTACAGGCACGGCCATGCCGATATGCTACATTCAATAATTTATTTTAATTTTTCTTTTAACTTCAGTGAGCCGTGATTATTTGCAAGTCCAGAGCTAGAGGTGGGTTCATCTAAGCAGATGCCTCAAGACTTCAAAGCACCATTTCCACCATTTCTAAGACTGTGCTTTCAGGGGAGCAGGTTTTATTTCCTTTAGATGTAGCGCCGAAAAATAACATCACTCAAAAAATGGCTGTGGAGTTGGAACGAACTGTGGTGAAATTTATAAAGTCTGAAAGTTTGGGTTACAATTGCATTGAGCTGCACTTCAATAATACATGCCATCTGTGTATGGGAAACAATAATTCCATCTAAATTCATGTAAGTTCCATCAAAACGTATTTTCCCTACCATTTTCCTCCACAATTTCATGTTGTTCAAATTTATTTCCAAGAGGTCACTAAGATATTTCCTGTCATTTTAACACCGGGGCTGAAATGATAGACAATTTGAATGTGAATACAGAAATTGGAAACAGCAATGAAAACAATTCGAGCAAGGGATGGTATTTAAAACAGTATTTGGATCTCCTTTTACTCAAAAATGACATTCTACATGTTTAGAAGCATAAACAAGCTTTCAAAATTTTTACTGTGGTAGCATACATATAACAAAATTTGCTATTTTAATCATTATAAAGTGTACAATTCAGAGACATTAAGCACATTTACAATATTGTGCTACCTCCCCTGCATACTAATAGACTTTTAAAGAGAAACGTTGATTGCCCAGGAAAAACTAAGTTTTAACTGGGATGTTACCAATGAATTTTGTTTTACATTTTGCTAGATGTAAATCACTGTTTGCAAACAAAGTTGGGAAATCAATTCACTTGGAGAGTAAATCATTTACATATATCCATAGTGAGAACATTTGTCAAATATACAATCCTTCCTCTAAATGAATACTCACAGCTTGCCATTTGGATTTTCAAGAATAGATAATGTCTTCTTAGCAAAGGGTGCATTTTTACTTGCTTTGCTGATAACTTCATTACCAGAATAGAAATAATGTAACATAATAAATATATTGTGCATAATAAATATACATGTAATATATATATAATAAAGCCTAAAAATAAGATAATCACAAAAAGATCTACAAATAAGACAGTCCTGTTTCCCCTACCTCACACCTAGAAATGCTGCCGAGTCACCAGTCCGTGCCACTACACCCTCTTAATCACCATCTCTCCCACTGAAAAATGTTCTTGTTACATCTAGATAACAATAATGGTAAGCTCCAGGAGGGATGGAATTTATATGTCTAGTTCATTTCTTTATCCTTATTATCTAAAACTATGCTCGCCACAAAGTAGGAGCTCAATAGTTCATTGTTAAATAAATAAATCATCATGAAAAAGATCCTTTGTTCTTGCATTTGTTCTTTAAGGGACCATTCCATTGAATGTGCTTTAATGGGAGAAAGCTCAGAAAAAAATTTCAAGATGCAAAAACTGAATTTTGTTAGCTGAAGTTTGCTATGGCCTCTATGAAAGATTAAAACACTCAAAAACTGGAGAGGCAGAAAGGAGAGGGAAATGTTTAGTCGCACTGCTAGAACTTTAAAACTTTGTTTTTATTTAAGATAAGAATTATTCTACGACTTTCGGCTGATACACAAGTCTCCCTAAAGAAGTTCCAAAGAAAGTACCATGAAAAATGTAACCTATAATATGGGGCAAAGGCAAAATCACTTAATTTTTCCCTTTGGGATTTCTAGAACAATGCAATAGAAAAGAAGAAAAATTAACTCAAAGGCTGTTTCTGTGTGTGTGTGTAGATATAAAGATGTTTTACAATGTTCCCACAGGATTTTTGGAAACTGTTAATTACCTGCTATTTTAAACCTCTTGTTATTTTAAAAACTACTAGCAAAAGTTATATCCAGGTCTCATAATGACCATTTGTAATAGATGTTTACTTTTATACGCTCCTGCATCAGCTGTTATTTATGCTTACAAGTTCAGTATTTTGTTAGGAGTCAGAAAACCAAACAGTAACTCTATTATGAAACTGAGAATTTTAGGAAAAAAGTAATAGAATACAAATTTTTACAGGAAAAAATTGAAAGAAGGTGGCTTTAAAAGTAAATAACTCTCAAAACTGTTTTATAAAAGCTGTTTGCCAGTGTATGTGAAAGATAAAGTTGGATCACAGGCCCAAAGAAATCCACAAAATCAAACCTTGCACGTTGGAGAACATTCAGGGGAGTGTTATAAGAGAGAATGGAGGGTTTTTGTTTGGTTTTTTTAAACGTATTTCTCCTAAACAGAGACAAGTCAGCCAAAGAGCAAGGGGGATTCCAGTGTACGAAATAGAACCAAGTATAAATAAAATTTAGATACAACGAAAAAGAATTCATAAAGGAGTACCTTACAATGTTTTTCAATGACATTAAGAAAAATAAACTAGCTAGAGGATTACTCTTTGCCCTTATTCATGATGGTCATAGACACACCAAAATGAAAAGACACTATGTATCTAGGCTTTCAATTATCAAAGTAATAAATTACCAGCTAATCTCTTCTCTCTTTGAAAAAGAGAGAAAAATATAAAAACAAGCAAAAGCCCTTCATAATCTCACTCCTTTAATATAACTATTATCATTTTTCTATAGTCCCTTCTAGATTTTTTCATATACATATTTTTACATAGTTGCAATCAACAATGCACACACATTTTTTTGTTCTACCTTTGTTACTGAATATTTTTCAGAGCCGCTAGTGGTTTTCCAAATTGTCATTGATGAAGGCTGTATAATATTCCACTAGTGACCAAGCTGCCATTTATGTCACTAAGCCCTTATTCTTAGATATTTAACTTACTTCCAAATGTAGGTTCTTTTTATATATATATTTTTTGTATGCTGTATGGCAGGGTAACATTTCATTCTTTTTCCAAATGAATATCCTGTTATTGCAGCACCATTTTATTGAATCTTTTTGCTTGTTTTGGTTTTTTGTTTGTTTGGGGGGGGAGTACATGGGCCAATATAGGTTCTTTGAACAATGTTTTCATGAAAGTTGGGTCTATGGCTTTTCCTACATCCTCCTCCTACCCCCACTTTGGAAAAAGTCCCAGAAGTGGGGCTACAGCAAGAGAGTGTGCAATATATTGCCCAACTGCCTTCCAAGTGGCTTGAACTAATTCACAGCGGTGTCGCAAATACAGAAGAATGCAATCTTCTTCAAACTCTAAATCGCAGAATCTCAGAATTTAAAAGGACTATCACCAACCATCACCAGAAAGGGTATATGCCCCATTATCATTAAACTGGAATTGAGGTTTACAAACCATATCTTCTAAGGTTTTTTTTATTTTTTTTTTTAACCTGAACCAGTTCTCTCGGGTTGGATCATCCTCTGTGATTTCACAAAGTTCAGTCTGTGAAGTCGTAGCCTTTGAACTTGGAGACAGGGTTCCTAGCCACTTAAGGTAAGAAGAACCAGTGACATTTAAATCAAGAAGTGAGCCAGCTTACTTCTCTAGGCAATAACACTGAGCTTCTCCAAGTAATAAAATGCCGAGCCAATGGGGACAACTTTATAGGATGATGCCAGGAGATCCTCTGAATGGGGGAAAATATGGCAAAGGTCTTAAATATAAGCAAGGGTCAGGTCTACTACAAATAATGCAAACTAAGTGCATTGACAAAAGGGCTCCAAGCTATCAGATGGAATGGAGGAATCAACTTGGTCCAGAGGTTCTCCAACAGCATCCATCAGTACCACCCGGAAAACCTGTTAAACTGAAGAGAGCTGGGCCCCATTTCTAGACTTCCTGATTTAGTGGGTCTGGGATGGGACCTGAGAATTTGCATTCCTGACAAGTTCCCTAATACTGCTGATCGGAGCATCCCACTGCATTAGACTAATTTTTATTCCTTTATTAGATATTTATTGAGTACCTACTAAGCACTGTGCTATATGCTGGATATACAAACATGAATAAAACCCTGTCAGTGCCAGCCTTCAAGAAACTATCATCTAAATTTTGGTAGACAGCGTACTGCTCTCATGCTAAAAGCCAACAGACTTGAACTTTGTTGAAAACAAAGTTTAAAACTATATTATATTGCCTTTAAATACAACCAGGACGATTCTAATCAGTTCCAAATGCTTTAGGAAAAGACGTACTAATTTTGCATTGTCAACGACCTGGGTATTTTCTCCACTCCTCTGTATTCTATTGACCTATGCAAAGAATCTATTTAATAGAATCTACTTCATTTATGTACATACCATTCATACATTTTTTTCTCTTCTGCATACTCTCTCCACTCTATAAAACAAGAGAGGCTTTGATAATGTACTTTTCCATGTACAGTAAAAAATTTGCTTACGCAGGTAATTGTCAGCTGACAGAAAAGAACAATTAGCAAGGACAGACTTTGGGATCCTCTCCTTCAGATTCATAGATGTCAGCCAGATTGTGTAAAAAAGTGAATGACAAGCAAGAAGTCTGCTTAGTCATCAGACATGGGGGTGGTCCATCCCTGGTAAACACTACCTATTAGCTGATTCACAGAATTAATAAACTTGCTTTTGGGGTGACTACTAAGCTTCTACACCCAACAGAGAGGAATTGGCTTGTCACAATTATTTTCAGGAAAAAAAATTTAAAGCAAGGATGAAATCTCATAATCTGTGGCTCTGAATTGAGCATTCTGTATACCCCTTTGGCATATTTTTTCCTGATGTGACTACATGGTCCTTCTGATTTCAATTAGGAAGCTACGCAAAACGCTCAAAGCATGGAGAGGCTTAGACGATGTAACATCACAGAGAAAACCGAAGACATCAGAAAGAGTCACCATTCAGATATTTGATCACATTAGCCAACTACTGGCTCATAACCCTAACTCTGAGACCATTTCCTAGGCAAACTGATGTGTGGGAAGAACGACTTGTTTTCTTCGAGGGCAAAACTGGTTCGAGGAAGAACTGTCACTTGTGTTGATTTTTACGAGAGGAAATAAAGGTATGTGGGGGTGGGAGGGAATGGAATATATCCTTTCCTAGCAGTACTTTCCCCAATGGTTATTTTCATATTTATTTCATGGAACTGGTTTATGGGGAAATGCATTGCCTTAATTTATTCTTCGCCGCCCCTGCCCCATCTCCTCTTTCAGTCTGTTTCCTATTCCTTAAAGGTCTTGCTCTCAGGCAGCAAGGAAACTAAGAATTAACTCCACAAATTTTTGCTGCTAGTGATTTAATGAAACAAACCTTTCTGCCAGGAAAGTTGGCGTTATAAAAGCAGACTCAGGGGTGCGCAGGTGGTTCAGTGGTAGAATGCCTGCCTTACCTGCAGGAGACCCAGGTCCGATTCCTGGACCATGCACCCCCCCCCCCAAAAAAAGGCGGACCCCACACCTTCAAATGACAAAGACATCTGGTGGGGTGGGGACAAGGTTCCAGTGTTCTTTCAGCATTCTTGCACTGAAGTGGCCTGCAGTTACGTTTCCCTATTGCCCTCGCTATAAAGGAGAATTCATTTTTTGAGCAGAAAGGACAAAAGAGTATGCATCTTCCTTCCATTCAGAGTGACCTGCAGAGCCCAAGAGAATAGTAATGCAAAGGGGCAACTTCAGAGCATAAAGCTACTCTAAAATTCTCAGCCGTCACCGAGGGTCAGGATAAATTCTTTGAGACCGCCTTATATTTTAGGACTATTTAAGCTGCTGACTGTGGGAGTCGTACTCCTACTCAGGGTATTTCCATGCTTCTCCACCTCCCTTGCGTCTACCTTCTCCTTATCTGTGCTAAAGGACTTCTTGCACAGTTTCACGCTAATCTGAACTCTGCTTGGAGGGTCAGAGCATTTGTCTCAATAAGACCTATTCACATATCATAATTCCCTGAGTTGAGTCCACAGTTTAAAGTGTGTTTTTTTTTTTGAGTAAATAATTTTATACTAGAAATGAATTTATTGTCTAAAATCAATGAAGTATCATAAAAATGTTTTCAAAACAGATACAGAATCAAATTGCCATTGAACCAAACCATTTTACAGGCTGGCTTCAATCCCAATTGTTTAATGTTTCAAATCTCTCTTCTAATTGATTCATGGTGCATGCATTAGGGATTTTGTGTCTTTCTTTAATATCTAAGAAATTACAAATAGAGAAAAGAAACTCATTGCATTTTGTCTGATGAGCTTTCCAAGTTGAAAATGTCCCGTCCCCGATACGAGCAGAAGGCATAGCCGTGACTTTGAGAAAGCCCAAACATACTCCAGAGAGAGTGGAAGTTAAAGCTCCTTCCTTCTCCCCAACCCCAGAGGAAATCCACCCGCACAGAGGGACACTCACTCCACCTACCAGTGCCAGCCTTTCTTTGCCTTCCAAGTCCCCAACCTTTTAGTTATGCCCCCATGTGGGCTCTGTAGCTCCCCACTCCTGCACTCCTGTGAACACTGCTTCGCCATGCACTGCTGTAATTATTTGCCATGCACATCATCAGGCCTAAATAGGGGAGAAGCGGTCGTTTGTCCTCTTCCCCCAATTTTAACACTTCACAGAGAAGCCCTTCCCACCCCATCCCACTAGCTCTCAAAATGCCACTTGGCAGGCGGGCCATGGTGGCTCAGCAGGCAAAAATGCTTGCCTGCCATGCCAGAGGACCTGGGTTCGATTTCCGGTGCCTGCCCATGTAAAAAAAAACAATGCCACTTGGCTAGGTTTGGCATATTTGGTCCAAAGTTCCTTATCCTCTGGCATAGCAGAAGCTTCACAATAAAATCATTATTTAACAATTCATTGGGAGGATTTAAAATGTATTTTTAGATGATGCTTGGTTAATTATGTACTTTCCCAATTCTTCTCCACTAGCAAACTGGTGCATTATTGGTGCTTTTTAACTTTTCAAGGCACTAAAAGACTATTTGGTTATTGCTTGTTGTTACAAGGAGAACCCGATTTTAATGGCAGGTACAAATTACTATTTGGTGTTTTACTATTTGGTGTAGCACTAAACTGTCTTCTGATCTAAAGGAAAAATAGGCCTCATTATACGATAAGCTTGCTGCTGGGTAACATACGTGAAAAATTCACAGGGTATACCAGAAAAATACAAAAAGAATACAACTCTATCAAATAAAAAACGCCTTCCACACGCCTTAGACATACAATATTGACTCCATGTTGCGTCTACAAAGAACTTATGAAGATGGAATAAAAACAGTTTTAAAGCAGATTTTTGTCCAAAGACAGCAGGGAACAGAAAACATAATTTTAAAGGGAATAATGATGAAATATCCCCCAGGGACATTTTATAAGTTGGTCACCATATGGCAAGCAATATTTTCAGTTCATTCTTAACAGTGATTTCAAAATTAGTACTGGGGGGGACTACTGACATTTGTGAAAGAGTTAGATAGGTCACAAAATCCATGAAAGTTCTCTTTAAAATAGCAGCTCAATTAATTTCAGGGCCAAGGTCCTATAATTTAAGATATGCAGGTTTCCTGATAAAGTCTTAAAATCATACAAAGGAAGCTGCAATAATGTTCCCATTTCATATGAGGAAATAAGTGAGTTAGAGAGGATGACTTATTCTAGGGAGCTACTGGGAAAGCCAAAATAATTACAACAGTTAAAAACGGAAACATTCATTCTCTGAGTTAAGTGTCCAGTATATAATATTGATATGCATTTATTGTTGAAGAAAAATATGAAGATTCCTAAAACCTGTTTTTTTTTTTTAATAAAATAATATAGGCATTCACTATTATCGGTGATAGTTATCTTAACAGCTACAAAAGATTTCCCCCAAATGCGGCCAATTGTATTTGAGCCAATATCCTTCCAAGAACCATTCTTAAGTAATTTGGATAAATAAAAATTTTAAAATGCCATTTTTATTACATTACAACTTGAAAACATATACCATACACCTCCTCCAAATTTATCTCTGTAATGTGCAAAAGTACAGATAGAAAATAAGAAACCTGTAGGAAGATTTCAAATAATCTTCAAATGAAAATGTGGATCTAGCATGTTATTATATATATGATATGCTATATATATGATATGCTAGGGTATCTATGCTTGTGAGAGAGTTGATTTGTATTTGATCTTCTATTTTCGTGGAGTCAAATTACATCTGCACCAGGGACTTGTAAGCAACTAAAATAGCTACCCTTTGCTTTTGGGCCATAAGAGAGAGTGAGGAACCATTCAAGAGGTGAGCCACTCCTATGTGGAGAGCTGCTAGGAAAAATAAGGAAAGCAAGTTAGAAATTCAGTTTAACAGCTCTTAAGAGGTGGGGGTTGGGCACGTGTTTATACTTACAGACCAGCAACTGAAGTTTTCATTACTAGTGATTTTTTAAAAACTCCTCTACAACTAATATTTACTTAGTGGAAGCCTATGAGGCCAAAAACTTCTTCCAGTACGTTTGCCACACCTTATGATAGATATGATATACACAAGCTCACGTGAAATTGAACTCAGCAGAAGGACACCCACAAATTAGAATGATTAAAATTTTCTATCCTATCCATTGGGCATATATAGATCCTGTGACAGGAGTGAAAGTGTGGCCCAGAATATATAAATTTGGAAATTACTACTTTAACCATTTTTCCATATGTCATGAATAGCTCCTATAGCTAAGAACCAATTCATATTTTGAAAACTGAACAAAATGTTAGTATTATTAACACTTTCATATGTTTTCACAATAGCACCTTTCATACGGCTTTGAGAAGCATAATTAAGCTTGATAATGAGAGTTCGTGACAAATACCCTTATTTTCAGTGAACTACAGAAGAGAGAAAATATGTTTATATTTGTATAACTTACTGATAAGAAAGCAATTAGTCATGGGCAGTAATGTGATTCTAATTCCTAAAATCGTACTTTTCACCCTGTATACATTTTAAATGTCCTAGGGATTTTGAAGGAATTATTGTTAAAAAGTAATTTATTATTTTTTTAAAAAGTAGTCCTGAAATACACAAAGCAATGAACAATAAGGAAATTAGTTCCTTCAAAGAAAATAGTATGTGACATTATTTAAAAATAGTATTATCCATAATATTTTCAAAGAGTACTTGAATATAATAATATAAATATAAGTAAATAAATATAATAAATAATAGGATGCTGGAGGACATTCCAGTTTTAATTCCTAAAAAATTATATTCTTTCAAATTTAAAAGAAGGAGAAAACAGTGCCCCTAAAGTCTTCAAGCCTGGAATTCTCCAGAACTTTATACTTCACCAATGCCAACAGCAGTTATAACTTTCATGGTTTTATGGTGGTTACTATAAAAGTTAGAAAACAAATTTCTAAGTATGAAAAACAGTTTTTGATTTAAAAATAAAAGCATCACCAGTGGGTTTTTTTTTGTTTGTTTTTCTCTTCTAAACAGTTGCCAAAAGTTGAGATGGTCATCAGCTGATTTTAAGATCTTTTAAATTAAGATATAATTGCCAGGGAGTTAAATATCAAATATCATATCATTTAAATAAAGGAGAAAAGTTATGTGAAATATACAGACAAAAATGAATGGTTTTGTAGCAAATCATTTTTTAGATAACGCGGCATTAGAAAATTTTCATATATTAAAATGAAAATTGGGGGGCCTTTGGGGCCCGTATTTAACTCCAGAATGAAGAATCAATCTGATTGAAAATACACAACACAAAGATTATTTTAAAACGTGATATGTATCACTCCCAATGCTATCTGGTAGCATGATGAGTGTTTTCTGTAAAACTTGCATAAAAGTGGAAGGTATTTCTTTCAAGAGGGTAGCAGCAGTGAATATCTATCTACGTGGGTCCTTACTGACAACAGAAGGGATTTTTAAATCACCTAGCACAGCCAAGTTAGATACACTTTCAATCTGCAATTGATAACTTGTAAAAGAACGGAAGAACACCTGAGGTCTGCAAAAGAGATGACGCACGTGAAAATTTATTTCATGAATGGCAAAAAACTATCGAAGTTAAAACGTACATCAAAATCAAGAGTTTCTCTTGCACTGGGCTTCATACAACCCAGTTCATCATCTTGTCTGGTTTTGTTTTCAAATAGTCATTTTACACTGACTGTGGTTTACATTTTGCATTTTACCTGAATTTTACATTTTTGTCCCTGTTCTTGAAAGGAAAAGAAAAACTTGAGCTTCTTCGTGACAGACTTCTATCCCTATTTCTCCTAAGATAATTGACACTGTTTTACCAACAGACAGCCTCAGCCCCAAGTGACTTAGATTCTTCCAGTAAAACAAGAGCACTGCACAACAATAAGAAAACATCAGTCCTGGGAGTTTTGAATGTATCGCCAACATATTTCAACCAAACGCAATGACAGTGAGTGGACTCACCTAAGTAATGGAAGCTGACAAGCAGAATTTAGAAATGCAGCCTTCTGATCCCCAGCAGACGTAAAGGACACTTCTGTACCTAACAACTGACCTTATATAAAAGCAGTAGATCGGTTACTCCCAATTTCTGCCTCCTTACCTTTGGCTCCTCCCCAAATGCCAAAGCCTATAAAGCACACACACAACCACACGCCCACCTCCCACCCCCAACACTGAGGGACCAGTGAATTCTGTCAACCTCGCCTACCTCTACCCACTTGGATTAAACTGAAAGAGAGGCCGCGGACACCCACGGCGCACTTAGGGGCCCACAGGACAGCGCCTTAACCTTTTCCTAACGCCTGGGGTGCTGGTATCGGGCCTGCATTCTCCATCCCCTGCAACCGGTTGGAATCCAGCCCCACGTGCCCGGCCCCTCCACTAGGCCCAGGGCCAGCATCCCGCTTCACGGCGCACAGGCCAGGTGACCCCGACCGCTGCCCTCCCTTCACTTGTCACCACGACGCCTGGCTTGCGGCGTCCGAGCCGGTCCCGTGCTGTGGGCGCCTGGGCGAAAGGAGGAGCGCACGCGGGATTCGGCGCTTCGAATCCCGGGACTCCCCGGCCCCGTGGCGCCGTCGAGCGGCTCCCGACTCCCCGGCACCTTCTCCGGGGACTCCCGCGCGCTCTGCAGCCCCCACACAGGCGCCCCCGGGAAGGGGTGGACGCTGCTCCGGGAAGCCCGGGCCACCCCGGCGAGCGTCTGCTCGGGCCCCGAGCGCCCAGCTCTCTGGCCCCGGTTTCCGTCTCCGTTTCACGCGCCGCCTTCGCGCGCCGCTGCCCGGGGTGCTCGGGACCCGGACGTGGTGTCAGGACGCGCCTCTCAGCCTCGGGACCTGTACAGCCCGGGGACCCCGTCGGTCCCCGTCCCCCTCAGCCTGGGGTCCTCGGCGACCCCTCCCCCTCCCTCCGCGTCCCCTCCGCCGCGCATCCCCTCGCCCGCGGCTCCGGCCGGAGCGCCCTGACTCTGACCTGCGGCGGCAGCGGCGGCGTGGCGCCCGGTGTCCCCGCGGCCGCCCGAGCGCCCCAGACGGCTTCTCCTCAGGCTCGGGCTCGGGCTCCGGCTCCGAGTGCGGCCGGGCCCCGCCTGCCCGTGGCTGCCCCGGGCCGGGGGCGGGCGCGGGGCGGGGGCGGGAGCCGTGCGCCGCCCGCGCCCCGCTCGCGCCCCGGGGTCCGGCCCCGCCCCCCCGGCCCCAGTGCGGGCGGCTGGGCGCGGAGCTCCCGGGCCCCCGGGCGCAGAGGCCACCCCCTTTCCTCCGCGTTCCCTCACCCCAGCGATCCGGGCTCCCTTTCCCCGCGCCGGCTACCTGGTCTCATTTTTTCTCCTCAGCCACCGCTGGGCGGCGGCCCTGAAATGTTCCCATTTTACGGAGGAAAGGACCCGAGGCTCAGAAAGATGCCCACGGTCACCCCTAAGTGTGGGGGACTCCAGAGCCCGCCCCTGCAGCTGGGCCGGCGTTTCCAGCCCCGCGCACAGGGGTCTGCGAGATTTAAAACAAAACAAACAAGCAAACAAAACGTTTCAATGGCAGTCTTTGAAATATATATGTAGCATATTGGGGACCACCTGGTTTTTAGCCCAAGGGCCCAGCACACTTTTAACGCCCCCTCCACCCCCCACCCCGCCTTTCTCATTTGTAATTAACATCGATGGTTTCCAGACACTTAAAGGGACACAGCTTTACTTTTAATCATTAAAAGCCCTTCTTAAACTCATTAACAGAATTTCTTAGATTCGTTAAACCAGACACATGAAAATTGGGGACGTGGCACGAGAATTTCAAGTTTTCTCGTTTGAGAAGCTGTTTGGGGCGTTTTGTCTCATAAATTTGCTGGGTGGACCACGGGCAAGCTGCAGCCTTCCCTACCCACGACCTGTCCAAAGCCAGCTGACAGATGTCCGACCAGGAAGTCTCTGGCCTGACCTTCCGCGGGGAGGTAAAGATGAATGAAGCCCTGCCTTCAGGAAGAGTAGCAACTACTTGCCCAAAATGTCCTCTAGTCGTTTAGCATCTTAGTTTGTTGGGGATGCCTAATTCTTTTCCCTCTGGCGCACAAACTTCTCAGTTGTGGTTAAAGTGGATTTTTGTGACTCTTGAGTATCACTAGGAGAATGTTCAGAACTCAGATCATCAGATTCATGTCCTTCCTTCCCATCTCCCAAAATAGGAAGTAAAGAGCCACAACTCCACAGGGACTTCAAAGGAGGTCATTTTATTTGTATTGACCATTAGAAGACTCCATTTCTTTGCCCACCTTTTAGGTAGTCAGTTTGATACAGTTCAACATTCTATTATCAAGCAAAGAAATGCTGCATGTGTTCTACTTCTTGTTCATTCCAGTCCCAGTCTGCTGGTATTGCTAAATAACAACTTTATTGAGATTAAAGTTACATACTGTAAACTTTAAATACATTTCAAATGTACAATTCAGTGAAGTTAAGTATATTTAGAGTTTTGCCGCCATTATCACAATTCAATTTTAGAACAGTTCCATCACCCCATAAAGAAACCTAGTATTCTTTATTAGATACTCTTCCCAGCCTTAAGCAATTGCTAATCTACTTTCTACCTCTATAAATTTGCCTATTCAGATCATTTTATATAAATGGTATCATACATTCTGCAGTTTTTGTGACTGGCTCCTTTCACTTAGTGTAATGTTTTGGAGTTCAGCCATGTTGTGGTATGTATCCTTACCTCATTCCTTTTTTCTGGTCAAATAATATTCCATTGAATGGATATACCACATATTGTTTATTAATCCATTGGTTGATGGACATTTGGGCTGTTTTCGTTTTTTTGGCTATTAAGAATAATGTTGCTATGAACATCCTTGAGCAAGTTTTTTTGGGGGTGGCCATGTTTTCATTTCTCTTGGCTATATGCCTGCGAGCAGAATTGCTAACTCGTATGGTAACTCTATGCTTAACTTTTTTTTTTTTCCATTGCTTTTGTTTAATTTTTTTTATTAATTAAAAAAATTAACTAACACAACATTTAGAAATCATTCCATTCTACATATGCAATCAGTATCTATGCTTAACTTTTTGAGAAACTATCAGAGAGTTTTCCAAAATTGCTGCACCATTCTACATTCCCACGTCACATACAGAGGTTTCCAATTTTTCCACATCCTTGGCAACACTTGTCTTTTTTATTTTGGTCAATCTAATGGGTATGAAGTGGCCTCTCACTGTGGGTCTGATTTGCATTTCTGTAATGTTTAAATATATTGAGGCTCTTTTATGTGTTTATTGGCCATTTGTCTATCTTCTTTGGGAAAATGTCTATTCAAGTCTTTTGCCCATTTTTAAATTGGGTTGTCTTTCTATTGTTGAGTTATAACAGTTCTTTTTATAGTCAGAATACTTTATCAGTTATAGTATTTGCAAATATTTTGGTTTTGTGGGTTGTCTTTTCACTTTCTTGATACTGTCATTTGAAATACAGAAGCTTTTAATTTTGATGAAGTCCAAATTTATCTATTTTTTTCTCCTGACATCATGTCGTTGCCTAACCCAAAGTCATGAAAATCTACTCCTATATTTTCTTCTAAACTAAGGGTTTCTTAGTTTTAACTTTTATATTTAGTTCTGTAATGCTTTTTTTTTGGCATGGGCAGGCACTGGGAATCAAACCCAGGTCTCTGGCATGGCAGGCAAGAATTCTGCCACTGAGCCATCATTGCACCACCCAGTTCTGTAATACATTTTTTAAAATTTATTTATTTATTAATTTAAAAAATTAACAAATGAACTAAGACATTAACAGGTGATCATTCTCTGTAATACATTTTGATTAAATTTTTGTGTATGGTATAAGGTAGGGGCAATCTGGTTTTGGTGGGGAAAATTTTCACAATTCAAAGGGAATTCCATCATGCAGAATTCATAACAGATACAACACTTTAAAGTTGGTCTGAGTCTTCCCAATCTTCCTTGAAGATCAAAAATGTAGTGATTTTGAAGTAATGTATGGGTAGTAAAGCCTATACATGTAAGGGGGTGTTTCGGTTTGCTAACCCAATGCACTAAACTAGAAATGGGTTGGCTTTTTCAATGGGGATTTACTGACTTAAAATTTACTGTTCTTAGGCGGTGAAAAATGTCCAACTCAGGGCATCAACAGGATGATACCTGCACTCTGAAGAGAGGCTGGGGTTCCTCTGTCACCTGGGAAGGCATCTATGGTGGTGTCTACTAAGCCTTCTCCCCCAGGTTTTGTTGCTTTCAGCTTCTGGCTTCAGGGCCCCTCTCTCTCAGCTTCTCTGTTGCTCTTCTCTGTGAGCTTCTCTTAATTTCATCTCTTAGCTTCTGTATGTGTTTTATCCTCTTATAAAGGGCTCCGGGGAGAAGATCAAGACCCACCCTGAGTGAGGCAGGTCACATCTCAATAGAAATAACCTAATCAAAAGGACCCACCCAAGGGTGCATGGTGATTCAGTGGTTAGAATGCCTGCCTTCCATGCAGGAGACCCAGGTTCGATTCCCGGACCATGCACCCCCCCCACCCAAAAAAAGGACCCACCCACAATAAGATCTACAACCACAGGAATGGATTAAAAGAATATTGCCTTTTCTGGGGTACATAGCAGCTTCAAGCATATCCACAGAGAATAAGCAATGTAAACAAAAATAACATAACCTTGATTTTCAAACTACTGATCACAACACATCAGCGGGTTATGAAGCTAATATTGTGGTTCACAACTAATATCTTTTAATGAAATAAAATAGAACAGAAGTGAAAAGAGCAGAAACTATGAGAATGCACTTTCTGTATTAAAGAAAAAGTTACTTTATAAAACTTTTGTGTTATGCTTATATGTGTGCGTGTGTGTGTGTGTGTGTGTGTGTGTATACCAGCACTCACTGTAAAATGTGTTTCTTCCTGTGGGCTCCAGTTTTAAAAGCTGGAAACACACACTGTATAAACTACACTTGCAGAATTTTTCATTGCACAAACATTTATTGGCTGCTTATTGTGTGCCAGGCCCTCTGCTAAGTGCTAGGGATAAAAATGATAAACATTGCATGGTCTCCACCCTGTTAGCAACTGCACATATGCAGAACGGTCCGTGTGCAGTTTCTAGAGACAAAAGCTTGCACCTTGGTTCGATTTCCCCCGCCCATGAGGACTCCTTTCAAATACTGGTATTTGATCCTGTGGCACTTATTTATCCCTTTTTTTTTTCATGCATTTTTGTAATGCTCAGTTTGTTCATTTCATTTGAGATTTGCAGACATGTTTGCTTTCCTTCCAACTAGGGGAACTTTGTTCCCACGCTCATAATTGCCCACTATGATTATGTTGGGAAGGAAGTACAGGTCTAGTGAAGGGAGTTGACCATAACTGAACTGATTTCTATTTTATTGCAACTGTATTTAAACTGGCTCCATGGGCCAGACCTCAGGTATTTTAAAAAATACTGTTATGTTACTTTTCAAAGGAAAAATTAAGAATCATGACAAAAATATTTTTTAAAATTATTTTCCCATGGGATCAGAAAAAACAGGGTGTTAGCATTGATCGTGACATCTAGTCATTTTGCATAGATTGAATTTTGGTGAATTACTGGGCCCGATTTCCAGCCATCTCATCACATCACTCATTGGCAGCCGCTGTGCCCGGTCGTGGCTCTGACCCTGTGCAACCTCTTTTCTTGTGACGCTGTTTATCAGTCTCTAGAAACTATAAATTCCCAGGGGCTATAAAGATCATAATTTAAATTTAAGAATTATAACCAGTTCAACATGCTGGGCAGGTTAAAAAGTATACACACACATGATTCCACAAGTGCTTCTGCTGTTTGGTGACGATAAACCCCATACGTGATGTTTAAATCTAGTTATGAAATTTTGCCTGTAATCTCCCTGAATTTTATTAGGGTAATTTTCTTCTGCTTTCTGCTCCTCCCATTTGACCTCCCACTGATTGACTTGGAAAGTTAAGTTCTTAAGTGCCGAAGCCAGGCTGGTAACCCATTTCTTCTGACTTCAAATTTCCTTATCTTTTCACTAGAGCTCTCTGCTGAACTCAGTATTCTATTTCTGTTTGATGGTTGCCTGTGAATTAAACAAACATTTCGGGGGAGGGGGTGTTAATAAAACTATTAATCTTGATTAAATACAAATCATTAGGTTAGAATATAGCATAGTCATGTATTGGTTCAAACAATCATAGAAAATGTAGCCTAATTAATATTTTTTTCTTGCTACCTCAACTTAGAGATTTCCTTTAGCTAATTTGGAAGCATCTAAAGAAATATAATTTTTTTTTCTTTTTTTTTGGAGGGGGTGTGTGTAAATGGCCCAGGAAGCGAACCCAGGTCTCCCCCATCGAAGGTGAGCATTCTATCCCTGAACCACCCATGCACCCAGAAATATAATTTTAAGGCTGTTTTTTTCAATAGAACACTCTTCTTTAGTATTGAAAGAAATTACTTCCAATTTTTTTTACTCATCTTTTAAAAAAAAAAAATCTATCACAGTTTTCACCAATTTTGTGAACACCTCTAGTCACCCCCAGAGAACCTCTTTTGTTGCTCAGATGTGGCCTCTCTAAGCTACCTCTGCAGGTGAATTCACTGCCCTCCCCGCTATGTGGAACGTGACTCCCTGGGGTGTAAATCTCCCTGGCAATGTGGGACAGGCCTCCTGGCATTATGGGAGTGAGAAAGTCTTCTTGGCCAAAAGAAGGGAGAGAGAAATGAGACAAAGTTTCAGTGGCTGAGAGATTTCAAACAGAATTGAGAGGTTATCCTGGAGGTTAGTCTTATACATTATATAGATATCCCCTTTTTAGGTTATGGTGTATTGGAGTGACTGGAGGGAAGTACATGAAACTGTTGAGCTGTTTTCAGTAGCCTTGACTCTTGAAGACGATTGTATAACTATTTAGCTTTTACAATGTGACTGTGTGATTATAAAAACCTTGTGTCCGGTGCTCCTTTGATCCAGGGTCTGGACCAATGAGTGAAAAATAAGGATAAACAAACAAATGTATAGATGGGGTGGAGGCATAAAAAATTTGGGTAGATTGAAATACTAGCAGTCAATGAGAGGGAGGGGAAAGAGGTATGGGATATATGAGTTGTTTTTTATTTATTTTTCTGGAGTGATGCAAGTGTTCTAAAAATGATCATGGTGATAAATACACAACTGTGTGATGATATTGTGAGCTTGATTGTATACTGTGGATGCACTGTACGTGTGTGAAGATTTCTCAATAAAAATGTATTTAAAAAAATAATGATATTCAATTCCATGCAAATTCCATTTGGTAATTTCAATATTTTGAGTTAGACTGTTTCCATGTTAAGGTTTTAATAAGGTTTGAAAGCATCTTTGAAAGGTTCAGAAATACTTTCGATATTCAGGGAATAAAAAAGAGAGCCTTTTGATAGGCCCCTGGACCAGATAAGTCCTGAAACCTAGACAGCCCAGCTTCTCCAGAACATCAGTTAGTTCCATCTCCCTGTCCCACATTATCGACAGCCCCTTCCAACATGAAAAAGTTAGAATGCGCATAGCCCAAATACCCCTAAAGAGTGGGAGAAAGATCAAAGGTGATGGTGAAGTTATACAGAGAAGGTAGGGTTTAACAAACGAGTGTGATTGCTGGATCATTCTATCAATATTTCTTTTAGTCTCCAGTATCTTAGAGCAGCTAGAAGTAAAAACCTAAAATTGTGAAATTGTAACCCATACCAAACTCTGAAATCTGTTCTACAACTAATTGTTGTGCTGTGCTTTGAAATTTATCACTTTTTTGTATATATGTCATTTTTCACAAAAAAGAAAGAAAAGAGTTGATTGTGATGACAATAAAAAAAAGTAGTTATTCCTTCTAGCCTCTAATGTTCTGGAGCAGCTAGAAGGAAAAACCTGAGAGGATCTATGGTAGCCCATAACAAACTCTGGGATCTGTCCTGTAACTACTTGTTGAAGAGTGTTTTGAAAACTGTTGCTTTTTTCTCTCTTTGCTTTGTATGTTTGTTATATTATACAATAAAAAAAGTTTAAAAAAAGAAGAGAGCCATTTGCTTGCTCTACATTTTGTTTTCACTTTATCTCCCTAAAACTTGACCTACTTTGCATATCCAATTGGTCTCTAAGTATCAAGATGTAGGAAGTAGAATAGGAAGTTAGCAAGAGGAGGTGGTGACCTTGGAGTGGCACCATTTTCACAATGGGTAAATTGGACTACTTTCTGTTTGTCTTTTCCTCTTAAGAGCATTGTTTTGGTTGAGTTCTGGTGTAATGGAAAGAACCCCGAGGTTTATTTCTGCTCATTGTCATATTGAGCAAGTGACGCAGCTTCACTCAGGCTTGATTTAATTTCTTTCTCTATAAAGTGGAAAGATAATCTATTCTTATAATCTCATCAGTGAGCTAACATGAGAAAATGCCAAGTTAGGCTCCTACTAGGAACTCAGTAACTATCAACTGGATGTAAGCACTGAAAATGGGTTCTCAGATAGTCACTCACTGATACAATAAGACAGTAACTAAGACTGCTAAATTGGAGAGTTGGTTTTTTTTTTTTTTTCAGGTATGGATCATATCTAATCATCAATCTACATGGACACTTTCTCTTTCTTGCACGTAGAAATCACTGGTCTAATGAATAGGTTTTTAAAATTTTTATTGTGGTAACATATATATAGCACAAATGTCCCATTTTAACTATTTTTAAGTGTACAACTCGGTGCTATTATTTACATTTGCAATGTTGTGCTAGCTGCACCACCGTTTACTACCAACACTTTTTCACCACCCCAGACAGAAACTCGGCACCCATTAACCATCAACTCCTCTTTCCTTACCCCCCCAGTCCTGGTAACATCTAACATACTTTCTATCTCTATGAATTTGCTTATTCTATTCATATAAGCAAAATGATACAATATTTGCCCTTTCGTGTCTGGTTTATTTCATTTAGCATAACTTTTTGAGGTTCATTCGTGTTTTAGTATGGATCCAAACTTCGAACTTTATTCCTTTTTATGGCTGAATAATATTTCATTTTGTGTATTTAGGGACATTTTATTTATCCGCTGATCCGGGGGTTGTTTCCACTATTGTGGCTATTGTGAATAATGCCGCTATAAATGTTAGTGACAAGTGTCTGTTTGCATCCCTGTTTCCATCTAATGAATACATTTTGAAATAGTATTGACTTCAGATTTCAGTAAGGGAATGGCTTTCTGTGAACACCTGTAAGTCCTGGGATTTGTCCTAGAAGATGAAAAAACGAAACTGTTTTATTGTGGAAAATGTGAAACATACTTAAAAATGGACAGAATAATATAATGATCGCTCATACCCATCGCCCAGTTTTAACTCATGGCCAATCCCGTCTCATCTCTATTCCCTCCCTCTTCCTTCCGTATACTTTTAAAGCAAATCCCAGGCAAAGTATCTCATCGCAAAACTTTAAAATGTTGTTCGCAAGTCTCCTGTTTATAAGTTGGTTCTAAATGATTTGCTGTGGGAGGAGCTCTGGATTTAGCAGAAAAGTTTCTCTACTGAAATGTTACAACTCAACTTCTATTCTGGGCACATTGTAAAATGTGTTACTTGCTGAGAAGTCCTTTATGTGCAAAGACGGTGTTTCCTGAGGGCGCATGGAAACCTGCTCAGGCTGAGAAATGGGCAAGGAACTTGGACCTGGGATAAGGTAGTTACGGCAGTTTCAGGGGCCGATTAAAAACAACAACGACAAAACACTCCTCGAGTACCTGTGCCCAGAACAGCTTATGGGGTTAGTGATCCCCTAAGCTTGGGGTGGCTGCATGGGGGCTGGTTGGCAGAGCCCTGGGGCTCACCTTCAGCCCCTGCAGCTCTCTCCTCTAACCTCAAGTGCTGCAGTACAGATAGGTTGTGCAGCATGGTGCAGAGAGGTTTGGGAGGCATCGCATGACCCTCGACTCCTTTCCCACACTGCCGAGGTTCTCTCTCCAGCATCCCCTCTGCACGATCTCTCTAGGAGGCCCTTCTGTGCCTCTGCTCGTGCCTCAATTGCCCTGAGTGCAGTTTTCTGGCATGGTACTTATTCCATTTTAATATAGGTTGTTCAAATGTCTCTCTTCCCTTACTAAGGTGCAAACACCTGGATCACAGAAGACATGTTTTTTGTTAATCTTTTTAGGTGCAGGACCTACCACAATCACCAAACCCAAAGAATGGGACAAGAAATGTTTTTTAAGTGATAGCTGAGTGTTTAACAGGCCACCCCAAGACTATTCTTTTTTTTTTTTTTCCAAGCCTATTCTTAAAGAAATAGTTCAAATATCACCTCACCAGGAAGTCTTTCACCGCTGTCCCTCTGTTCTCTTAACTAGCTCTCTTTTCCTTCACACCATTTAACACTATGTGAAATTTTATTTTTAAAATTACATTTTCTCTCTACACCAAAACATACTTTCCAGGAAGGCAGGGAGGTTGTTTTATTAACTATTGTCTAGCCCTTGGCAAATGATAGGCCCTCACTAAATTTTATTACTAAAACAGAATTATCGTAATTTCAATCACCTTTAGAAGTTGTTTCATCTTTTAATCTATAAAAAATCAATATTCATCTATGTAAATTCCCAGGCTCAGCTACCAAATTCTGTTTTTATGATCCTAATTTTATTTGGAACATTTGGTTCCACGTACCAACTTTGCATTTGATACATTGAACGTCTACTATTGGCACATAATTTATTTTTTTTAGCAGAGTCTAAGGATCGCAAAGTTTGAACCTAAGGCTCAAAAGCTAGGTTTTCTATGACAATGATTTCAGATAAGTAGCTGCTACTATGATTTTTCAGTAATATAACTTCCCTTACCCCCTTTTACAGGGAGGTCTTTGGGCACTGAGGTCTATTTCATAAATGTCTGAGCATGAAGGAGATGCATTAAACTTCCAAACACACCCCCTGGCTGCCAGGATTTGAGAACACGTTTCTTTCCAGTCTCCAGTTTCCAGCCCTGGCACTAACCCAGGAAGCAGCACTTTTCATACATCTAAGACATGAAATGTGGAGTCCCTTTCTGGGGTGACACTTTGCCATAAGGTAGAATTTCCCCCTCTGTTTTTCCATTTCTACTGCATTTTAAATGTGAGGGTAACTGACAGGTTGATAATGAATTGCATTTCTGTGTTTAGAAATTTTGTACAATTGTGGAAGGAGGTGGGGGGGAGGCAAGGGGATTTGTATGCTTTACTGCAGAGTAATACTTTGTGTATTTACATTATATCTTCCAGCAACCCTTCCATTCACCATACCATGGATATTTCATCCTCTGTAAAGTATGTTTCTGATTTTAATCCCCTTTAACTATCTATTTATTCTCTCAGTCAAATTTCAACTCCCTTTAGGTCTATTTCTGCACATCTTCACTTAGTACGCAAGATAAAAATTATTTTATTTTTGCAGTAGTTTAAAGTTGACTCTTCCAAGTTTCAGGGCTTTAAAAAGATGAATTAAGTTGACCTATTTAACTTTTCTTTCACCAAATGGAATTGTAGAGGCCTAGATGACTGGCATAGTGTATGTTTTGGTTTGCTAAAGCTGCTGGAATGCAATGTACCAGAAATGGGTTGGCTTTTTCTATGGGGACTTATTAGGTTACAAATGTGCAATTCTTAGGCCAAATGAAGGCATCAAGAGGAAGATACCTTTTTGGAGGAAAGGCTGCTGGCATCCGGGGTCCCTCTGTCACATGGGAAAGCGCATGGTGACGTCTGCCAGCCCTTCTCCCCTGGCTCTGGTTTCAATGACTGTCTCCAAAAGGTGTGTCATGGGCTGGGTCACATCTCCATGGAAGCAACCTAAGCAATAGGTCTGCACCCATAGAGATAGATTAAAAGAGCATATGCTTTTCTGAGGTACATAAATTCAAACCAGCACGTTGCATTAATGCTAGAAAGCATATTATTAGCTTCGGGGCATTGTTTAATCTGGTTCCATAAAACATAATTCCCACCATGATTTTTCAGTAATATAATCCCAGAATATCTCTAGACATTTCCAGAAATGTTTTAATCTACCTATCAGATAAAATGTTTAAAGGAGAGAATATTATACAAAATTAAAAAAAAACCAACACAAAATCAATAAAAACATTTATATATAGGCAACTAAATCAATACAACCAACCAACAAAAAAAGGATGTTTGTACCTAAGGTAAAAACAGAAAAAGGAAAAGAAAAGGAAAAAAAAATCACAACCTTAGCCTTTACGCAAATAGCTTTTCTTTTTAACTATTTTAAAATCACAGAAGTAATGTAAATTTCTTGTAAAAAGTCAAGCCATGTAGATATACAGAGAGCAAAAAGAACAGTTCTCTTTTTTGTGCATGTATGCTATATGGCAGGGTCATATTTCATTTTTTTTCCATGTGAATATCCATTATTGCAGCACCATCTGTTGAATTTTGCTTGTTTGTTTTGGTTGTTTGAGGAACGGTTCTCTTTTAATTTCCTCCTCAGAGATAATCGCTGCTAACACTTTGATGTTACCAACAAATGTGTATATATAAACATCTATAAGCATATAACTTTGGAGTTTGAGATTTAAACAAATTATTTAGAAGAGGTCATACTATAAATATTGTGTACATTTTTGTTTGTTTGTTTGGTTTTTTTGCATGTGCAGGCACTGGGAACCGAACCTGGGTCTCCAGCATGGCAGGTGAGAACTCTGCCACTGAGCCACCATTACCCGCCTTACACTTTTATTTTAATTAACAATATCTTGAAGAGTTTTTGCATCAGCACAAGTCATTTTTTTAATGGCCACATTCTGGGAGAGATGTGTTAAAGTCTACCAATTCTAATTGGGGGTTATCTCTTGCTTTCTCCTTGTATTTCTAGCAGTTTTTGCTTTCTATATTTCAGTACTATGTAGTTCAGTGCAGAAAGCCTCATGAGTTTATACTGTGTAATGATGGGTCATACTTTTCATAAGTTTAAAATATTCCTCATTATTTTGGGTGCCAGTTTGAAAGGATTATGTAGCCTAGAAAAGCCATGTTTTAATCCTGATCCATCCTGTGGAGGCAACCATTTCTTTTAATTCCTATTTAGCACTTGATTAGATTATCTCCACAGAGATGAGGCTCACCCAATTGTGGGTATTAACCTTTGAGTAGAGGGAGGTGTGACTCCACCCGTTCCAGGTGGGTCTTGATTTGTTTTCTGGAATCCTTTAAAAGAGGAAGCATTTTGAAGAAAGCCAAAGAGCCACAAGAACCACGAGAACCACGAGAGCCCACACAGCCACCATATCTTTGGAGATGAAGAAGGAAAAGGTCCCTGGGGGAGCTTCATGAAGCAAGAAGCCTGGAGAGAAAGCTAGCAGATGTCACCATGTTCGCCATGTGCCCTTCTAGCTGAGAGAGAAACCCTGAACTTCATCGGCCTTTCTGGAGTGAAGGTAACCTCTTGTTGGTGCCTTAAAGCAAATTAATTTGGACTAAATTCTTGTCTTTATGTTTTATATGTTTCATTATTGTACTTTCTGGTCATTCTCCACCCCCCTCTTTTGTTGGGTTGATTTGAGTTTTCTTTCTTTCTATTCCCCACTCTAATCAGTGGTGGTTATGCTTCCTATGTTTCACTCCTCCAGCAGTTATCCTTAAATTTTAAAAATTCTTTCTAAAATTACTTTTCACAATTATACAATGTAATTTTTAACTATAATATCACTATACATTTTTAACATAATATAGAATTATATAAAGATGAAGTTGTCTTTATAAAATTGTCCTTTCCCCTGAAGTAACAACTGTTAACATTTGGTTGGTGTGCGTCTAACATTTCCATGTATTTATATGCACTGTTATGCAGTAACACACCCATACAGGACAGCATATATAGGATCATATGTAGAACTATACGTATTATATAATATGTATAGACATATTATACAATGTGTATACATATTATACAACACATATCATAGAATATGTATAGGGTTATATGAATAGAAGTATACATATAGCATGATCCTATATATGGCATTACATATAAGATCATACCATACATATTGCGTTCATACATTATATGTAGTAGTTTGAAATATATCCTCTATGTAGGTATCACAGTATTGTATAGATGACGATAGGCATAATATAGAGAGAAACACACTACCCACATTGTTCTACAACTTTTTTGTTCATGTAACAATATTTTCTGAAGCCCATTCCATAGTAATACATTTCTGCCACATACTCTTTTTAGTTGCTGCATATATTTCATAGTAAAGATAAATAACAATATAGTTCTTATTCTTGAACATTGTACATGCTGCCATGCTGGCCAAGCATTTCTCTAGAATCAATACTTTGTAGAATTTCTGGGCCAAAGATGGTGTGGATTTACAATTTTGATAATATTCACATAATAAACTCCACTGAAGCCTTATTGGCTTATATTCCTAACAAGTGGTATTTGCTCACAGACTCACTAACACTGATTGTTACCAATTTTTTTTAATTTTTGACACTCATATGTGTGAGAAGTGATGGTTTGCTATTAGTTGAATCTGCATTTCTCTTCTTATTAAAGGACATTTTTTCAGATATTTATTGGTTATTGGTATTTCTTCTGTGACTTGCTTATATAAATCTTTTGTCTATTTTCTTATGAGTTCATCTTTTTCTTATTGATTGCTAAGAGGAAAAAAAGTTGGATTTAAGAAAATTAATGTTGCTACAATAGCCAAAAGTAAAAAGAACCCAAAGCCTAGCAGCTGATGAATGGATAAACTAAATGTGGCATATCCATACAATAGAATATTATTTGGCCATAAAAAGGAATGAAGTTTTGAAACATGCTACAACATGGATGAACCTTGAAAATATTATGCTAACTGAAATAGAGGGATACAAAAGGTCACATACTATATAATTCCATTTATACAAAATGTCCAGAATAGGCAATTCCATAGTGACAGAAATTAGATTAGCGGTTTCCAGGAGCTGGAGGGCAGGGGAGGGATGGGGTGAGGGAGGAAATAGGGAGTGACTGCTAATGGGCACAAGGTTCTTTTTGTGATGAGGAAAATGTTATGGAATGAGAGGGGTGATGGTTGAACAACTCTCTTATATATTTTTAAAGTGTATAAAAAGGTTTTATGGCTTTTGAATTATATCTCAATAAAAATACTTTAAAAATTAATGTTGAGGATAAATTATTACGTATGCCCTTCCTTTACTGAATAAGATACGTAATAACTGGTATGTTTTTGCTTTTCCCTTTTCCATCCACCCACTTTGTTTAGTCATTCTGTTGTTCCAGAGTTGCAGCATATCGTTGCACAGGTTGTAACCCCTGCACAAAGGCAGCCAGCCCAAGGGACAAACAGGGACTGAAATCCAACCTATGCACCATAGCAGAGGCCCATCCTGCCTGAAGGAAGGGATGCCTTTTCCTAACTCACACAAAAGTGCCTTATGGACTAGCAGTGGCCTTAGCCTTTTTAATAGGTTTGGGAAGAAGGGAATGGTAAATAAATGTACTTAATCTTTTATCTTGAAATTGAAGTCATGCACTTCATTTTACTATAATACTATAATGAGTTATTTCCTAGACTGGAACGCCCTTTGACCCTCTCAACAACTTGATCTGAAAATTATTGGTTTAACTTTTAAAAGCAAAATTTCTGGTTTTAAAATGCATTGTTATTAAATTTGTATTTTGGGTAGGGCAATACCTAATTTAACTTGTATGGTCAGTTTAGTTTAACACCATAAGTACATGGAATCTTGAATAAGGTATGAGATCTTGCTGGTTTGTATAGTTTAGTGTGATGCCCTGATACATCCCAGAGTAATCTGGGCAGAGAATAAAAAAGTATTTGCAAAGTCCCTTTGGGGGACTGGGGAGAAAGGAGGAAATATTCACCTTCCCCTTATGGGGAATTCCCAATATTCTCACAAGCAGTGGGGACAACAAGTTCAATAAGCTGATCCCTCAGTCTTGGGGTTTGCCCCTTTGAAACTTATTCCTGCAAAGGAGAAGCTAAGCCTACTTATAATTATGCCTAAGAGTCGCCCCCAGAGAACTTCTTGTGTTACTCGGAAGCGACCACTCTCTCTAAACTTGGCAGTTGAATTCACTGCCCTCCCCACTACGTGGGACATGACTCCCAGGGGTGTAAATCTCCCTGGCAACGTGGGACATGACTCTCGGGAATGAGCCAGGATCTGACATCATGGGACTGAGAAAAACTTCTTGACCAAAAGGGGGAAGAGAGAAATGAGACAAAATAAAGTTTCAGAGGCCGAGAGGTTATCCTGGAGGTTATTCTCATATATTATGTAGAAATCCCTTTTTAGTTTATGGTGTATTAGAGTAGCTGGAGGGAAGTACCTGAAACTGTTGAAACGAGTCCAGTAGCCTTGACTCTTGAAGATGATTATATAACGATATAGCTTTTACAGTGTGACTGTGTGATTGTGAAAACCTTGTGTCTGATGCTCCTTGTATCCAGGGTATGGACAAATGGGTAAAAAAAATAACGATAAAAATAGATAAATAGTAGGAGGAGATAAAAGGTAAAAACTGGGTAGATTGAAATATGGTGAGTCAATGAGAGGGAAGGTTATGGGATGTAGTTCTTTTTTTCCTTTTTATTTTTTTTTCTGGAGAGATGTAAATGTTCTAAAAATGATCATGGTGAAGAATACACAACTATGTTGATTGTATCATACTGTTGGACTGTATTGTGTGTGAATATTTCTCAATAAAAATATTTTTTTAAATGTGTCACTACCTTTTTTGTTTAAAAGCATCGAGCATATTGTTCAACTTTATATTGTAATCACCTCATACTGTTTTTATATTTGATATGCTGAAGTACCACCAGTACCGAGGAAATTTCCTAGTACAGTACTTACTTGGTTTCTTTTTGTTGTTGTTTACATTTTTTCTCTGACAGTATTTTTGTATAGACTTCAAAAAAGCTCAAAGAACAGTATTTTCTACACTAAACTTAGTAGTGAGTTGACACACATTTATTGAATTACTATTGTGTCCAAGATGACATTTATTTCAAACTCCTGGTATTTTACAAACAAAATGCTTGTAGGCATGGTGCATAGTTGACATTCAAGAAATATTTGTAAATAAATCAATGAATGAAGAACAATTTTTTGTGTACCTAAATATTAGACACTGAACAATAACCATAGAATTTAATAGGCCCTTAATCTTACCAATAGGGGAAAACTATCTGATGTAAAATATGTGATATGATTTGTGATTACTTCTAAGATCAAGTCAAGAATTATGGAAAACAAACAATTGTTTGTACTAGTGTTAAGCATTTGTAGTGTTTTAAACTCTAATAACACCTTTGGAGCAATTTTTTTAAAAATGTATATTCATTTATCTATGAAAGTCCTCGAACTATTAACTTTCAGGAGCAATGAAAAGTGTTTTCATATAAAAATGAATAAGCAGTGGTTCCCAAATCCGGCTGCACATCAAACATTGAGGGAATTTATTTTTGTTTTCGCTTTTTGCTTGTTTGTTTTTAAGCCCAGACAGGTAGTATCTGGGAATCTTGGATTAACTAGAGCTACCTGATTTAGCCTGGGAATCTGATATTTAAGAAGTATCCTATGTGATATTTTGTTTTATTTTTAATCATGCATAGTTGACACAAACCAATTTTCTTATAAAAAATAAAAAAATATCAAATAAAACCAAATTCTCCTCATCATTCCCAATCTTGGGTCCTTTCCTTTCCTGAGTCATGTTTCTTTTACACATTGAAGTTTGAGGACCTTTGTAAAACAGACAGGTTAAAAGCAGCAAAATGAAAAGCTGTGTTATAGCTCAAGCTACAAAGCCAGATTTTTAATTTTATTCTCGAATCGTGTGAATTAGTGTCCAAGTTCCAAACAAGACAGAAGAGAATCGGGCTTTTCAAGTATTTGAGAGCTACAATTTAAGATGATATCTCACCAAAAGAATCTCTCCCTTCTCACGAAAAAAAAAAAGTTTAATTCCAGTTACTCTCAGTAAGAAATGCAAGCAGTGGAAATAGTAAACATATTCAATATGTGGGGAAACAGTTGGTATTCAGTAAACATCAAGTGATTTATACACTTGGCAAGGCTCCCCTGAACTCTAGAATATAGTTAACTCCTAATTATCTATGAACACATTTACTCTTTGGTAAATTCTTTGTCATGTCCTTGAGGCTTCTGCCCATCATTTGGTAAATTCTAGGCTATCAACTGTATAACTGAGACGAGGGTAGAATTAATCAAGCTGAACGGTGGGTGAGTGTAGTTTGTCTTATCATCGTCAAATATCTGTTAAGCACATCCTCTTTCTTCGCTATTGCACTGTGTTAGGATGAAAAATGAAAATCCTGCTTTAAGGAGCTCACAGTCCAGCAAAGGAAGCAGAAAGGTAGGGATGAATGAATGAATGAAGACTATAATGTGATAACTGCCATGAAAGTGGGATTACATGATACCTTGGAGGTACGTGGAAAGGGGAGAAATTTAACCCAGGTTGGGAAGAGAGATAATTAGTGGGAAGACTTCCCAAAGAAGAAATTCCTATAGTGAATCTAGAAAGACTTTTAGAATGCAGCTAGACTAGTTAGGAGGTAGAATCCAAGGTTTTGGGCTTTTTTGTTTTTTGTTTTTAAACGCTTTGCCTTACAGAGCATGAGTCTAAGCTGACTCTCAGACTTTTATCTTGAACAACTAATGCGCTCGATTTAGGACAGGCTGAGTTCGGTATTAGTGGGGTATATCCAAGCAAAGTTGTCCAGAGTCAATTGTATATATACTTCTGTGACATTGGAAAGGGTCTGGGTTAGGAATATAACGAGGGAATTGTCATTTTATCCCTAGCGATTGAAGCCATTGATGTAAATGAGATTGCCCAGTGAGAGTAAGAAGACAAGGAGGCTGAGCGGAAATCTCTGGGGGATATTTTAAGGGATAAGGAAAAAGAAATAGCTCAAAAGGCAGAAGAAGGAAAGATGAAACTGGCCTGGTATCATGCAGATTGCAGATCTAAGATGATAACCCAGCTCTATCTAATTCCTGAGCCCAGTCTCTTAACCACTGCTGGTTACAATGGGGTTGAGGAAGTGGCGATAATGTATGTAGATGGCTTTTTTTTTTTTCAATTTTTGGTTGCATGGTCCAGGAATCGTACCCAGGTCTCCCACATGAAAGTGAAAATTTTACCACTGAACCACCCGTGCACCTGTTTGGATTGCTCTTTTGACATGCTTGTAAACGACAGAAAAAAATGTTGCATTTTAGGGTAGGGGATGTCGAGTGTAAAGAAGGAGGTTTTGTTAAAGAGAAGAGAGGCTTGTATGTAATTTTAAGCTAAGAAGAACTAGTGAAAAGGGGGAGAGGTCTTAAGAAATGGGATTAATGCATAGCTAGTTATAATCTGAACTCCTAAGGCTGGATCAGAATAGGACTGGAAAAAATTGTGGCTTTGAATAATTGAAGCTATTTGGTAATATTAGCAACCATTTACAGAATAGGCTCCATTTACAGTTGTCCTTCCTATACTCACGTTATAAAATCCATGCCTTTTCCCCTTTCCCCACTTCACTGGGTTCCAGCGCAGAACCCAGTGTTCTTTCTTTTGCAACAACAAAAAAATGATGCTCATCGCTCAGCTCTTAGCTGATCCTGCTGTGGTATTACCAGAAATTATTAGTTTCAGTTCTCTAAGGGCTCCTTTAAAAGAAATACATGCCAAGTGTGGTTAAGCTATATATAAATTGAGCTTCTAGTCATTAGGCTAGAAAGGACAATAAAATGCAATGTTTTTTTTTTTGGTTATAAAGAACTTATAATGAAATCCGTGCCCAGGAGCACTTTGTAGAATCACTGACTCTCTGTAGATGCCACAGTGATGCAGTAGTGGCTTCTAAATCACGCCCTAAATCATTATTTTCTACATTCCAGAAATACATACTTAGGACCTACAGTGCTGGGGCGCTAATGCTAGGGCTGTGGGAGAAACACAAAGCACAGTATACACAGCTTCTGTAGGAGATTTCAGCTTGCAGAAATGACTAGAATTCAGAGGAGTAAACCACCAATATAAACGGCAATGTGATGCTGGGGTCATGCTAACTGCTTCCATTTAAAAATAATTATACCAGTAATGCATGAATATATTCTTGTTTAAAGGAATACAGAAATATTTAGAGTAAATGGTCAAAATTCTACTTCACTCCCATCCCACTTCCACTCCCCTTCTCAGATTGAGGTGTTTCTAACTGCTGCCTTTTCTATGCATTTTCACATAGATAGAAGCACAGGGGCACTTTCATGGTGTCTTTAAGATAAATTATTCCAAATGCATTGTTCTGGGAATTTTGCACTTAATAAGGATTTTTCATGTGATAGCATATAGTCCTATTCTTTTAAAAGTCAGTGAAGTACTACTAAAAATTAAATTTACCACTCTGAAACAAATGTATCTTACAAAAGAGAGCAAAAAACTACTGTTTATAAACTTTTGACTGGAAAATACTCGTGATTATATTACATTATTTCCATGTTGAGCTACCTGTTTGTGAAGACTAAGCCTCATAGAGACCTTCCCGTCCATTTTAATTTTTTCAAAACATAGATTTAAGGCATTGTTTTAGTATATGAAGGGCCTTATATGGATGCCTTGCTTAAAAGCAAGTATTCTTAGAAGGAATACTTACTTAGCCTGGATTAGTACCTAAAAGCGTACAAATAGAAATAAAATCCGAATGTTGTACATCCCAAATGGAGGAATTAGAAATAAATAAAAGAGAAATATTCTTAAATATCTAAGGATAATAGGAATTCTTTTTTTAAATTGCAGTTCTTTCCCATCATTGTCAAACCGATAACTAAAATCTTTTCTAAAATAAAATGCTATCTGCGTCTTATTTAAAAATATATTTGTGCATATGTGTGCATAGGAAAATGCTGGAAAAAAATAAATGTATTTTAAGAGTGCTTACCTCTGGTTGGCAGCAGGTATTCAGGTGATTTTTACTCTTTATCTTTCTTGAACTCTCCGATGTTAGAAGTAATGATTACATAGGCATTAGAAAATAAACGAAGTAATAAAGTAAATTAATAATGAATGAACTGAATGACTAATGCCTCTAGACTTGAGGATGCAAGCCATGTACTCATTATCTTCATATCATCAAGTAGGTGTCAAGACATATTTTTTTTAAAAAAATTAAGAACAAAAAATAGTATTGGACTATCAGTGTAATGCAGAAAATTATAACTTTGTTTCAAGTAAACTTAAAAACAGACTTGTCATGTATAAACAAGCACAATATTCCAAGTAGTTTATACTAGTACTGTTAGACAAGCACATGAAATAATTTTTATTTATTAATAAGTTAAATCCCTGCTGTTAACTTTTTTTTAGTTTACAATTTAGCAATATTTAGTTTTTTTTTTAAAAAAGCTTATTCTTGTCATTTCCAAAAAAAGAGAAGGGAAAAGAGAGAGGAAGCTGTGCTTAGTGGGAAAGTTGCAACATTCAGTTCGTAAGTAGTTTTGCTTTAGTTATTTTTTTCAACGACTTCTCTTACATAAGAGTCCTGTAATACCTCCATAGGGAGAAATAACGCTGGGCTACATTATGTCTTTTTAATTTTTCCTCCAGATAAGTGTTTACAAATCAACATGCAGGACTGTCTCCATATTCATAAAGATTAGCCAAATTTGGTATCCATTTGCCATTAAAGACAATTGGTAATTTTAACAATCAATGAGAGTTTATTTTAGGAGAAAACTTACTGAAATTTGCAGGAAGTAAACTTTTTGTTCCCAAACAGCTGTCATTGAACACTATTATATCTACAACAATTAAAATTATCTTTGGTGACTTTTAACATTTGGCATAGCTCCATTATTGTTCAGTTAAATATTTTTCAAGTTTGCTAGGACTTTTGCCCACTGTGTGATCACCGTTCTTTATTGTCAATATGTGTCTTAGAAGTCACCTTTGTGACATTACGTTTTTGAATTGTGGGAGAGAGGGTGCTTTCTGAAATAAATTGCCTGAGAAATCAACTAATATTTATTAGGAAATTGCAATACACATCTATAAGTTACTTACAGAAATATGATTTACAAGTTATTTTATTATATCGCCTTCTCTCTTACTCTAGATCCTTACCAAAAAATCCAGTGTGAAAAATTAGTGATAGTTAAATGGGTAAAAAGAGAGATGGGAAACCCACGCTGTCATTTTGGTAAGTTTACTTGAACATTTTGAGAGAAGGTGCTGAGTTGAAGTCCCCAGACCATCACTGCAGGGGACTGGTTGTTAAAAACAAACAAGAAAACACCATTGTGCATCCTTCTGGGAGTCAAAACATGTTAGTTCCACACCCATCCCAAATGAGTTCTATGCTTTAGAAAAAAATAATAAACTGGAGATCCTATAATACCTCACCCAATTTAAATATTAAGCAAGACCACATTTGTTTGTTCAGTTTTGAGAGGAAGTAAATGTCTGTTTTGGGAATGATGAATTAAGCATTGAAATATAATAGCTCAGGAATCCTAAATGCATCATTTATATCATAGGTATAGTCTATATATAGTCACTATATTTTGAGGGAAAGAATTTTATTTGCCATGAATTTATTCAGACTAAAAAAGTGTTTGGAAAATATTCAAGAATTATTAATCATTATTTAAACCCAGAATTCTAAGACCAATGAACATCTCTTACACCTGTCTGAACACTTGAAAGCCAGTACATCATCTTCCAGACAATAAAATACTGGAAAGGATTTATAAAGGCTAGTAAGATAAAATTTATGTAATTTCAAAACCCGGCAGAAATTCAAGGCAATTTGAGTTTGGTATTACATATTGAGAACTTTGTCAGTCTGCACAAATTGTCTTTAGGCCACCTCATTTTGATGTCCTTTGCTCCCTTAGGTCATGACAAATCTTTTTATTCCCGGACTTCTCCTCCCCCCCCCACACCATTTCACATGTAAAAAAAGTAGATAATTAAATCCTGGATTATTTTTGAGAAATAGTAGGTAATACAATTGTTTTCCGGTCCCAGGAAGTTGCAAATGTAGAGCATGCCAAAGGTCTTATCTCTGGGATATGGGATACTGGTGATTTTTCTTTTCTTGATATGGTCTGGATTTTTTCAGAAATTCATGTATTCTTTCCATAGTTGGAAAAGTTTCTAAAGTTACAAAAAATAGCGAAACAAGGGGGGAATCCATGGATCACGAGAATGGAATAAAATATTCCAAGCATTGAATTTCTTCAGAGAATGAAAGAACAACTTTTGTAAAATAATCCGGATTTCAAGCTCTTCCTCTCACTTGTGGAACATAAAACACATTTTGGATCAAAACACGGAACATTCCAGACAATGTGCAATTGAGAAAGGAAATGCACCTGTATCCCAACACGGCGCCAAAAAATATAGCTGCTGAATAAATAGTCATCCTAAATTAGGAAAGGGAATCAACGGCCACTTTTCCACAAAAGTGAAAGTTTTGTTCTTGGCATGACTATGATAGAATTCGTGGGATAGTAATTTATTATCAGTAAGATTTTTTTTTTAGAGTTTTAGGAATTGAGAAGTTTTATGTGGAAGCATTGGAAACTAAGACAGTGCTATAATTGAATACTTCATTTATAATTGAATACTATTCACTTGGTAAACTCTGAAGATTACTTGACTATTTTCCAGAAAACTATTACTTGTATTAAACAGAGAACATTGTGTATTTGAGGTTTGTTTTTTTTTTTTAATCACCAAAAGTAATCTTGGATGAATTTAGCTTCAGCCGAATTTTCTGTAAGAAGACTGACATTTCCATAATGGCAAGTCTGAAAAAACAATCTTTTACATCAGCAAATGTGGAGCAATGGATGTGGCAAACTGCACAAGCTAGAGTTAAATGGAAGTCAGGCAAGGGAACTTTGTCATAAGAAAAAGAATTTAGCCATGGCTTAAAAAAGGATTATTTTTTCTGGCCAAAGTAATTAATAGATGGAACAAACTATTAATATAACTTTTTAAAAATAATCAGAAGTTGTACAAGAATTTTGACAGAGGGGATGAAGAAGCATGAGATAAATAGGGAAGTTGGGAAATAAGAACGCGTTTGGGAGCACACTTGTGACTTAGCCATTATTTTCATTATCTTTGCAGAAAACCTTAACACTAAGGAGAAGAGAGAATTGAAGGGAAGACAAGCAAAAAATCAGCAATCTGGACTGGATCTTTTGCTTGTATTTTATAGTTTTCCCTTTTTTTCCCCATAGCGTTAATTTTTCAGTGTGTTTTGTGGTAGAAAAACGCCCCCAATATTCTATCGTTTACAACTGAAACTGAAAAGCAAATGAAGTCTACGCGACTTGTCACACACCTAGACAGAAGAGAGAACAAAAATATAGCGTCACCTTTACAATGTAAATTCGATCAGGAGCGGTGTAGGTTTCTTCAAAGTCTGAGGCTTAGCTGTACTCATTTTTTTTCTGTCCGTTTTGCAGTCATCTTAGTAAATGTTTAAGGAACCAAATTGCTGAAGCCAATTCCAGTCTACTAAAATTATCTGTATTTCTTTCATCTGTGCATCTTGGCATTTATCTTCCTCCATTTATCAGAATTTAAAACAGCTCTCAAATGTTCGCTCTACTATTTACATGTTGATAACATAACCCAGCTTTTAATTCTGTCAACAAACATCTAGTTTTAAAAAATATATAAGAATATATGCCAAGCATTGTGCTGGCACTAAAGTCACAAGCACTGAACAATTCAGAAGAGGTTTTCATTTTCAGGGTACAGCAAGTTCTTTGTGAAAAAAAAAGTCTGTAAAGACTCTAACAATCTTTACAGTGGTATCAGAAATAATCTCTCCTTTCTAATTTAGAAAAAAAAGGAACATTAACCACTATTTGTTTCTTAGTAATTTTCCACATGCCAGTTATCCTCTCTCGGAACTCCTTCTCAACCTCAGAGCAAACCTCTCCTGGTGTCCGAATTTTCCCTTGTGACCCTTTAAATAAATTCTAAGATTTTTCCCATAATTAATTAATCTCAGAAATCAAAATGAAACATGTCACCAGGGTCTTATTTAAAGCCAAGAAATGTATTGGCTATTGTCCAGTTTTCTTTCTAAATTAAACAACCCCAAACACTATTCTTATCATCCTTACTTCTTAACACAAGGCATTTTCTCTTCAGGAGAACTAAGGCATGTGTAAGGAAGGATTTTGATATGTCCACACCTTAGCCTGGACCAAATTTCCCTTATTTCAACAATAAAGAAATTATCCTCTAACATTTCCTTATCCACATGCTTTGAAACAGATGCAACCCATAGAAATTAATTCCTCCCATCTTGATGGTAAAATACTATGAAACGATTTTTGCATTTTTTGAGCAACCCAAAAGAGAGCAGCTCAAAATTTTTTCTCAAAGTCCTACTCTTTAGGCCTGGAAACAACTTAATAAACTAAATCGTCACAATTTTTAGATGGATTACTTGACTTATGCTTTATCCTTGGTGACTCAGCTCTTTTCCGCATTTGCCCTTTAGTCAGGTTCAACGATGCTGAAAAGGAAGCTGCACTGAATTAGGGTCAAACATGTCAAATCATGGTGGATGTGTGTCTTTTAGTTCCCAAGCCAAATTTGATTTTGTCTTTAAAAAAATTCTCCCTTTTGTGGAGGTAGATAATTACAGGTGACTAAAGAGAAAGCTGGCACTTTTCCTTGCTTCCACCCTCCCTTCCTTTCTTTCCTTCCTTCCTCCCTCCCCCTGCATACCTCCCCCCCACTTCCTTCCTTTGCAACAGTCTCATCTCAGCACAGGATTCCTCAGCAGCTGGGTAGATGGGTTACCTTCCCCTGCAACCCTCGATTTGGTTACTCCTCATCCGTAGGGAGAGATCGGCCTGGCCTTTACAACCAGCGCAGCCCAGACATCTGCTCCTCTGGCTGGCTCATTAAGAGCATACCTTCCGAAGACTTAAAAACAAGAACCGGTGATGGCTTGTGAGCGCACCAGGTACCACGTGGCCAGAGAGGGAAATCGCTCTAGGCTGCTTACTGCCCACATGAATAAACAGGTTGTGACCTCAACTTGCCTCGACCTCAGAACCCCTGCAGTCTGTCTTCCTAGATGCCCATCCTTCAGAACCCCTGCGGTCTGTCTTCCTAGATGCCCATCCTTCAGAACCCCTGCAGTCTGTCTTCCTAGATGCCCATCCTTCGCTGCTGCCCTCCTCTGTCATCCCCATTTGTCTTTTTCTCTCGCCTCCCTCCATCATTCTGCCTGCTGTTATCGCCCTGCTTCATTTCATTTACTCACATTTCCTCCTTCTTTCTCATCGAAACTTCTAAATTAGTATTTATTTGAGACATTTTCTCCCTTGAATTTACATGAAAAAGCTGGTGATTTGATGAATTTATACTTCTTCAAAGATATACCTGTTGTAGCTTCTATATATACTATTAATATATTATATCAGTGACCTTTGATATATTTTTCCCCTTGGGCAAATTTGTTGCTTCATCTCTGACTCGATTTGAAATGTAAGTAGTTTAAGCAGAAAAATTGTACCTACGTCTTAGAGTCTGTATTCTTTCCCTTTGAAACAGGCATTCATTTATTAAATGAATGTTGCAAAAGGCCGCACCTCTGAACCTCTTATAAAACCCTCACCTTATGGTTACACTAGGTCGAATTTTTCTTAATAAAAAGTTTCCATGATTATTGTGGAAATATTTACCTATTTGTAAATGACTCTAGGAGACAGTTATTGACAATCCTTGGTACTGATGAAAAAAATCCTTGCCTAGTTTAAAGTTATTTTGATGTGAGAACATATATAATATAAACTTTTAACCATTTTTAACTCTAAGTGTGTAATTCAGTGGCATTAATTATATCCACAATGTTGTGCTGCCATCACCACCATCCTTTATCAAAACTTTTTATCACCTAAGAGAGGAACTCTGGACCCATAAAGCAATAAACCCACCTTTTGTAAGTTGTATGGCGGGGGTCACGTTTCATTCTTTCTCCATATGAGTATCCTGTTATTGCAGCACCATTTGTTGAATTTTTGTTTGTTTGTTGTTGTTGTTGTTTGCTTGTCTGTTTTGCTTTTTTTTTGGGGGGGGGGGAGTACATAGGCCGGAAATCGAACCCTTGTCTCCCTCATGGCAGGCGAGAATTCTACTACGGAACTACCCTTGCATCCACCCCTCCTATATCTTTAAATGCATATTTTAAATGCAATTTTATTGAGATATGTTCCTACAGCATAGAAACCATCCACGGTATACAATCACTGGTTCACAGTATTATCACATAATTGTGCATATAACCTCATGATCAAATTTAGAACATTCTCACTACTCCAGAAAAGAAATAAAAAGAAAGAAGAAAACCCTGATCCTCCCACACTCCTTATCCCCCCCATATCATTGGCCCGTAGCAGTGGTGTGGTTGGCGAAAGAATACTAAAATACTGCTGTTAAGTGTAGCCCATAGTTTGCGATAGGTACTTATTTCCCTATATACCTCTCAATAATTAACTGCTAAAATAGTGTCGGATATTTGCTCTAGTTCATGAAAGAGCTTTTTTATGTTTGCACAGTTAATTATAGGCATCGTCCAGCACAAGATTCGCCCTGTTAAATACTCCCATGTTTTAACCTCCACCTTTCCTTCTGGTGACATGCATGAGTCTGAACGTCCCCTTCCTACCACACTCACACTCCGTCCAGCGCTGCTACTTATTCTCAATCATCACGTGCTCGCGTAATGTTTGGTTATTTTTCGAGCCAATAAAGCAGGCATGTTTTCACAGCTTGTCAGATACGGTTCTGAGCGACAGCCCCAATGAAGTGATTTTGCTGTGTGATTGGTGTCCACAGGTGTAACTGCATGAATGCGTGTGCTGTGAATTTGGATAAAAGAGGGCAAGCGGATCTCCTCACTTTGAATGGAAACATTTGATTTTTTTTTTCTTTTTCCCCCAGAGAGAACTTAAGTGCTACAAGAGCACTGCACTTGTTTGTCTTCTTCCCCGCTGCATGCCTCCCACCGAGAACAGTGCTGCTCTTAGTAGGTACTCAGCTCCTAGTAGGTGCTCAATAACTATCTCTTAAATAATGAATAAATGGATTTTCTGTGGAAAAGACAGCTTAGCTCTTTCTAATTCAAGTGTGGCCTGGTGAAACCTCATTTACAATACTTTTATTAAATAAAATCTCAGTGTAATCTGCATTAGCTGGGGAATTAATGATAGCTGGCTAATTATACCGATAGACCAACAGCCTGTCACCTGCACGTGCCTTTTCATTATTATTCCCACTTTACAGATGAGGAAACTGAGGCACAGAGAAGTTTATATACCCTGTAATTGACATCTTACACTTGTATGGTGCATTTGTCACAATGGATGAACCGATAGTGATACAATATTAACTGAAGTCCACATTTTATTCACATTCCCTCAATTTTTTACCTAATATCCAGAATCCCCAGGATCCCATCCTGGGTCCCACATGCATTTGGTAATGACGCCTCCTTAGGCTTCTCTTGGCTGTGTCATTTTCTTGGATTTGCCTCGTTTTTGATGATTTTTTTTTTTAGGAGAACCAGTCAAGTGTTTTGTAGAATGTCCCTCAATTGGGATTTGTCTGCTGGTTTTTTCATATTTCAACTGGGGTGGAGGTTTCTTGGAAGGCAGATCACAGAGATAAAGTGCCATTCTCATCACACCATATCAAGGATACATGCTGTCCGGCTTGATCACCTGCCTGAAGTCACGTTTGGATGGATTCTCCACTGTCAAATTACTCTTCCCCTCCCGATTTTCAATCTTAAAGCATTTTCATTGTCCCCAAAAGAAAGTGACTCCCCTTTTCCCTCCTCACCCACACCTCAGGCAACAAGCAATCTACTCTGTCTCTATAGACTTGCCTATTCCGGATATTTCCTAGAAATGGAATCATACAATAGGTGGTCATTTGCAATTGTCTCTTTTCACTTAGCATTATGTCTTTAAGGTTCGCCCATCTATCAGTATGAAATACTGTAAAGCAGGTATCAGTACTTCATTCCTTTTTATGCCTGAGTAATATTCCATTGCATGGATATTCCACATTTAGGTTATCCATTCATCAGCTGATGGGCATTTGACTTGTTTCCACTTTGGGGCTATTATGAATAATGCAATTATAAACTTTCATGATGTACACTTTCGTTTCTCTTGGATAAGTATTTAGGAGTTCAATTGTTGGGTCTCATTGAGCAATTTTTAAAAGAAGAAAGACATGGCTGATTACAGATTACATAAGGAGGAAGTTATGTGCCTAAGTCCTTTTTTTGAAACTCTTCTAAGGTTGCTACTATTACTGCTATTAGGACTAATCCTGTTTTCTTATTTATAAATAAAGAAAACAGGAACTAAAAGAAGGGGCAGTAAATATTACGTTCTAATGTTGAGGATATATCTGCCATTTTAAGGAGGCATTAGGTAGCAGGAAGAAATAAATAATTATACAGTGTTAAGCCCTAACATTTCTACACTGAAGAAGACCTTAGACCAAGGTGGGGGCGGGGGCAGGAAATAGAAACTAACAAACAGAGCCTAAATTCTAGAATGCCATTCTTTCCTATTAATCATTCCTGGTAAGAACCAGTTCAGTTAATTGTCAAGTCAAGACAAAAATTATTTCATCATTTTCCTTTCCATCCTTGACGGTAGGTAATGAAACTCAAATGGCTTGTAATAGATATCATTTAAATTGTTTCCTTAAAAAAAGTAGTCTATGAGTGCTTTTATATAAATTTCACAATATCCATTATTCCTTTGAAATATGATCACCATAATTAAGCAGAACACTTTTAGGTCTTGACTTTTAGCAGAGAATAAGAAAAGTGAAAATAAATCTTTTTTTATGCATAAGATAGCAGAAATAGTGATAAACATTAATTTGTCCAATCTTCTATTTCTTCTGTTCCTTGTTTGCACTCAAAACATTTATTATAAGGTCCTACCCACAGCTGGAGTAAAATAAGATTAGCTAATTGCTACTGGTTTACTTCTGTATCTAATTCTAGAATTTTGCTGAATTCTGGTAGAAAAGACCTTTATTAAGCAAAATATTAAAATGCAAGCCATCGTCTGGTCACTGTAGGCAATGTTGGCGTTATATTAGTGTGTTACAACAAAAGAAAATGTCATAGGGAATTGCCAAAGAGCAACACACTCATGGATGTACACCTGAAATGAAGTCCTAAAAAGTAGAGTGACGGTCTATACCAGGGTACAGTTTGCAATAAGGCATCCCTGGCTGAGGTTCGGGAGGTGGAATCTGAGGATCTAGCTAAAAGGAAAATGTACACAAGGAGGAGGGGTGGAATCTGTTTCCCCTGGGACACTTACAGACACATTAGATATACCTCCGGAATGATTCGGATCAGAGCTGGCGTGCAGAGAACGTGTCTCAGGAGCGCTAAGATATTGATCTTTTCAGCCCTAAGGGAAGCTGGCCAGGATTTGGGTCCACCGAGACCTAAGGTTGGTCATTTTGGCCACACACAGCCTTTAGGATCTACCTCTCCACGCCATGCAAATCTCATTTCAGGTGCTCCATCATAAGGTTTAAATGAAGCTTGACAAAGGCTGACTTAGATGATTATTCCATAAGGATTAGGGAGACAATAAAATTTCGATTATTCCTCCTACTGGGGACGGGCGATGATTCAGTCATTGAAAATTGTTTCGGTTTAGCTTTAGAACTAGGGAATGGGAATCGAAGGGCTGTAGCCCAGCATTAGAAGACTCAACATCAAGTAGCTCTAGCCACTGATTTAATTTGTTTCTTGGTATCTCAATTCTGATAACTGGGTTTCTGTATTCCCCTTTGCTTGACCGTCTACCAACCACCCCAGACTTTGTGGGGCTCAAGGTCTGTCTTGTTCTCACAAGTCTTCCTTTCAGTGGAATGGATTTCTCTGCTCCTGAGATCGAGCCCAGGGCATTCCAAGAAGAAAAAAAAAAAACAACCAACATCTGTAAAGATACCGAGACAAAACTAAACATGTTGTGTTTAAGGAGATTGCAAGAGGGTCAACATGACTAAATTGAAGTGTAAAGCTCCGAGTATGAGAATGAAACTAGAAAGGTAGGCAGGGAACGTAATGTTAAGCCCTTGTACATCCTAAAGACATACTGGAGATGTGGAGATATTGTGTATTAAAATGCATTGTTAAAAAATAAATGTTTTAAAATAATATATGTTCATTATAGACAATGTGAAAAATAGCAATTTAAGGAAAGACATAAATATCTCCGATTGTGATAATATCACCCAGATATTATCACTGATGATATTTGGGTGTTTTTCTTTCCAGATTTATTTCATAAGCATGATGTATCATGTCTTAACCTAAATATAGGATTCTGTTTCTATCACTTCACATAATATCTTGTGCTTTCCCATGCCATTAAAATTCTTTCAAAACATAATTTTAATGGTGTATAGTATTTCAGCTTAAATAGTATTATTTATTTAGGCATTCCCCAAGTGCTTAAAATTAGATGTTTTCAATTTTTTACTAGTGTAAATAATGATGCAATAAATGTTCTCGTACATAAATACTTGTATTCTTCTCTGACTATTTCCTTGGAGTATTTCTTGGCAGTAGAATATCTGGGTCAAAGAGCAAAGATCTCAAAATTTTCTTAGAATTTTCGAATGACTTTCTGCTAAGGTTTGATTAATCAGGAGTGTCTCATTACGCTCTCTTCAACACTTAGAATGACATTGCTTTTTATCTTTGCTAATTTGACAAGCAAACAATGGTATATTCTCTTAATTTAAATGCATATGATAACTAATGAGGTAAACATCATGTTTAATGGCTGCTTGTATTTTTTTCCCCCTAAAATGGTGTGTTAATGTGGTTTTCTGATTTTCCTATTGAAATTTTAATGTCAGACTACTAATATAAAATTCCTAAGTGACCATTTTCATCCAAGGCCTTAAATTGGCTGTATCTAAATAGAAGACTGACTATATGATTCCATGATGCATGTTTAAAAAACGGACAGAGAATCACTCTGTGAAAATCTGAATTAATACCTTGGGAGTGATTACATTTCTTCATCTTTCTTCATACTCCATTTACTGATATCAAAGCTCAACTAAAAATGGACTGAATTTTTCAAAGTGGTGCTATTCGTGAGCCCAGACTGAATGGCCTGCTCTCTCGAAGTGGGCTGATATTGTAGGTATTCCTTTCCTTGAGGTAAAAGTCATCAGGTTTTTTTGTTGAGAAGCTCCGTCTTCTGGAAGTAGCTCAGAGGTCACCAGGAACTGGGGGAGGTAGAATGAGGAGTTAATGGTTAAGGGATACAGAGTTGCTGTTTGGGGTGATAAAAAAGTTTAGGGAAATGATGGTAGCGATGGTAGCACAGCGCTGTGAATGAGATGATGTCCCAGAACTATACATTTAAAAATGATTAAAATGGCAAATTTTATGTATTGTACATGTTACCACAATCAAGTATTTGAAAAGACCCTGTCTTTTATCTTCTGCTGGGCTGTAGGCCTCTTGTAGGAACCAGTATGTAGAAACGGCAATGGGGACCGTAAAAGGCTTCTCCGAGAAGGCCGGATGAAAACACTCAAGGATTTGAAGGCATGATTTGTCACAGAAAGCTTCACTGCTATTAATTTTCTAAACTTCACTCAGCCGCATTCACAACAGACGCCATCGACCGCATCATCTTGGAAATTCGTTTAGATGGCAGCTGAAATGCAAAAGAAATTTCCTCTTTGATATTGGGCCAAATGTACTACATGAAGTGAAAAGAGCAACGAAGATGGTGTTGATGCTGAAACCATGTCTGGGCCTCAACTTCATTCCTCAATCTTCAAGAAATATTATCAGATGTGACACAAATTTTGTCAAACTGAAAGGAGATGCAGGGCGCAGACTTGGCTTCATCTCCCAGAGACAAATGCAGGTGGGCAATAATGAGGCAGAGAAAATTCTGGAAAACCTCACTGAGGTTTTAGGTGGATGAAGATTGGGGATACAGGTGACCAAACAAAAGATAGAGAGCTCAAAGTTGCAGCCTCTCTCCTATCTCAGATAAATAGTTCATGAGTCTAATTTAGAAAAATTTAGAGTTGTGCCTCTTTTACCCTTTCACCAGGTAGAGGGCCTTTTAAAAATTTTTTAGTAGCAAATAAAGTCTCCGGATGGTGGGTGAGAGGGAGGACTATTAAGCCCTACACTAAAAAAAGAGTTGAAATACCCAAGGCTTTTACACTAAATATACTAACTTGATTGTTTACTCTGAAACAAACACAGATTGAAATTCAAGAGAACCTCTTGCCCCAGCTATTTCTCTTCAGGGACAGACTTTCCTCTCCTCCAACCCTCAGTGCAATAGATGACCTCCTGCTACAGGGCTCATCACAGGGAGAGTGATGGAAAAGCTCCACGACTTTGCCTGCTCAAAGTCCTCTCGTTACTCTGCCTTCTTCTCCCCACAGACAGGTAAAGGATTGAGCAAAACCATAACTAGTCAACACCATCTGTAAGCTCATGTGTGGAAGGGAAGATTCAGACATTACTCAGACAAGCAAGGACTGGAGTCAAGAAGACTTTGCCTTCATTATTTTGGGGCAAATAGGCCAGAATAGGATTGCCTTGCCAGAGATGAGTAGGCGAAACATACGGAACCTAGGACTTGTGTAAATTTTGCTAGTTTCACCCACAGACCTCCTGAAAGGAACGAAAATACAAAGAAAGAAATAATATAGTATGTACAAGACTGGGTGAAGAATTCAAACTAGAAGAAAACTTACTTTGGAGGGGAAAGAAATGTTTAGAATGATGATCATGCATCTATGTGATGATGTTAAGAATTACTGATTGCATATGTAGAATGGTATGATTTCTAAATGTTGGGTTAATTTCTTTTTTTCCGTTAATTAATATGAATAAAAAAATAGAAAAAAAAAAGAAATGTTTGGATACCATATCCTTCATGTGCTTGATGAAATTAAGTCCATGAAATGACAAAATGACAGAATAAGGTCCAAAAGAAACTCAAAATGCTAAGGAAAGGAACTGAGGAGAAACCAAATACAATCCCAGAACAAATACATGTGTTAGGAATAAAAAGGCATAGAATGAACAATTGCAAAGCCAAGTCAAAGATATATCCAGTGACAGAAGGAAATGTTTCTGAAATGAGTATTTCAATTTGCATCTCAAAGGGTTTCAGTAAAAAGAAAAAAGAAAATAACCAACACCAAGAAGAACACTGGTGAAGCTGCTGAATTTAAACATAAAGAAAAATCTCCACAAGCAACCTGGAAGAGGGGATCAAATCCCTCTACAGGGAAAAGGAAATAGGCTGGCTTGAGATTTCTTCACAGGAACAGTCACCTGAAAACAATGAAGCAACATCTAAATGTTTTGAAGGGATACGACTGAGAAATTCTATACCCAGAACAAGTGTCACTCACTCACACAATGACAGATTGTCTCAACTATGCAAGCATTCTAGAGATATACCATTTCTGAAAAGTCAACTGATGATAAAATTCAACAAACTAAGACTTGAAATAAAATGAAAAACTAGAATGGATGTGTCATAGACTTTGCCAGATATCTACCTTACTAGCTATTGCTAAAATGCACTTCAAAATGGTCATCTCAATTCACACTGCAGTAACTTTGCACTGTATGAAGTGGTTGTGTTCCCAGAAAAAAGGCCGTGGATTCTTTTGCCTGATGTGCTCAATTACCTAATTCCTGAGATACTGGGGTTTCAAAGAGAGAAAGAGTTTATTACTAGGTGCATGCAGGAGAGCTGATGGCCTAGAGGCCCAAAATCTGTCTCCCTGAGTTTAGGGCATTCAAGATTTTTAAGGATTTTATCAAGGAGAGAGGAGCTCATTTTGGTTAGCAAGTTCAAAGCAGAAAAGAAGACTGTTCTCCGTACCATTTCAGTAGGAGAAAATAAGTTGAAAGGAGGGGAGGCAGAGCTATCACTTCAATACTATAGGTGTAAGCCGAAAGGAAGACAAGTTATCTTTCAATAGCAGAGTCTAGCTGATGTGATTTACAGATGTCTGGAGGTGAAGCTAGGTAGTGGTTGACTTCCAATTCTTCATTAGGGCCTTTGCCCTCCAAGCAAATGATGGACAAAGGGAGTGACAGCTCTTACAGTCACAAAGGCTCAAGATAAGGGCTTTTACAATCATGTCGGATATCAGGGCAGCTGAATTATCGTTTAGGGGTTTCAGGTATTCCTCTGTTTACTCCATTATCCCAAAACGCAAAAATGTCTAAATAATGATTCAGTAATCTAAATCACCCTTTAAATCCTAATTTCTCGGTTACAGTTGTATCAAGTTACCACTTTCCCACTTTCTTGCCAATACTTAGTGTTATAAGACTTTCACATTGTTTCCAATATCATGAGCACTTAATGGCATCTCATCACTTGTTTTAATTTACATTTTTCTGATGTAAGTTACTAAATTGTTGCCCAAAATGGTTATATCAATTTTTCATTCCCATTAGCAAAATATCAGCATTCATTTGGCACCACATCTTTGCACACACTTGATACTGGTCATCAGTTAATCTAACATATAGCCTGCAAATTTGATGCTCTTAGCCACTGATGTAAATTTATATATTATATACACACTTCTAGCTCCCTTCCATAAATATAGGAACATTTCTCCCATTTTAAACACAGGCCATATATATAATATATATATATATATCATAACCTCTTATTTTGTATTCAACAGTATATTGGAGGATTCCACAATCTTCCTTTCCTTCATTTCTTATGACCAGCAAAGTCTGTGAAGGACACGTTTTGGGAAAATAGTCCTTTCTTCCTTTATCATACAATTGAACTAAAACTCAGTCATGCTTTAATGGAGTATCAAAGTGAAAATATTGAGCAACATATGGATTCTGTAAAAAATATATTTACTCTTGCTGAGGATAGAAGTGATGATCTGGCAAGAAAAACTAGAAAATAAGCATCTGGTGCAGTATCTGGTGCAATCAGGGGTTGAACATTAGTTGGTGAACCCATGAAAAGTAAGTACTGTTCACTGATTGACTGCTGGTGGAATTCCTATTAAAACCTAATCACTGTATCTTACATTGGATTTGAATGAATCGTCAATGGATGCGAAATCAAGGAAGACATTCTGATGAGAGGAGGCTATTAGTTGGTCTTAAAGTATCTTCCCACAGACCACGTGTTGCAAGGAAAAAAATAATAATTAGGCACTGGAGAAACTGAACAAAACCTTGACAAGGTAATCAAAATTAGATGGACCTCCAGGCACTAGAGTAACTTTCCAGAAACCTACAACCTCCTGATGGGTCCCTGGTCCAGATAAGTTCTGAAACCTAGCCCAGCCTCTCCAGAACATCAGAGAGTTCCATCTCCCTACCCATATTAGTGACAGACCCTTCCAATATGAAAAATTATGATGGCCATAGTCCAAACACTCCTAAAGAGAGGGATGGAAAGATCAAAGGTGATGGTGGAGTTATACAGAGAACATAGGATTTAACAAATGAATATGAATGCTGAATCATTAAATTAATGTCTCTTTTAATCTCCAGTGTCTTAGAGAAGCTAGAAGTAAAAAACTAAAATTGTGGAATTGTAACCCATGTCAAACTCTGAAATATGTTCTACAACTAATTGCGGTGCTGTGCTTTGAAATTTATTGCTTTTTTGTATATATGTTATTTTTCACACAAAAAGAAGGGGAAAAAAGTCGATTGTGGTGATGAAAAAAATATTTAAGCCTTCTAGCCTCCCAGATTCTAGAGCAGCTAGAAGGAAAAATCTGAGAGGATGGTATGGTAGCCCATGACAAACTCTGGGATGTGTCCTGTAACTACTTGTTGAAGAGTGCTTTGAAAACTATTGCTTTTTTATTTCTCTGCTTTGTATATATGTTATACTATACAATAAAAAAGTTGGACCTCGTTGCCTCCCCATGGGATGCCATGAGAAGGACAGAACATTACTTACGGTGTATTCTGACCAGAAATTCAGAGCCTGAGTCTAACACCGGGGAAATATCAGGCAAACTGAAATGAGGAGCATTTAGTTTGGAATTAAAAGGGAAGAGCGCTGTATTCTTACAAAGATGACAGTGTCATAAAAGACAGAGACAGGCTGTGGGAATGTTCTAGTTATAGGATGCAAGAGACATGGCAACTAAATGCAGTACCTGACTCCAGACCGAATCCTATACTGGAGAAAAAGAAATGATATAAAAGACATAATCAGATCAAAATTGGAATATAGATGATAGATTAAAGTTTTGATTCAATGTTAAATTTATCAAAATTGATAACAGAACTATGATCATGTAAAATAATATCTTTATTCTTATGAAATATATATTGTATGTATTTAGGAATAAGGGCCATAATGTCTAGAACTTAGTTTCAAATAATTCAGAAAAAAATATTTTAGTTTATATATACACACTTTCATGTATATATGTAAATATATGTGTATATGCCTGTGTGTATGCACATGGTAATGCAAATGGGGCAAAATGTTAAGAGTAGGAGAATTTGAGGAAAGAGTATATGAGTGTTTCACATATACGCTTGCAATTTTTCCAGTTTGTATAGTATATATAGCATACGGTATAGTGTGAAGCTATTTCCAAAGAAAAAGTTTTGAAAAAAAAATGCATCCCACCCATCTTTTCTTTGGAAGTTACTGGAGAATGTGCTCCAGCAAAAGAGTGGAATAAACCAATTACACTGAAGACAAAAATCTAGGAAACAGGAACTCAATCCTGGATAGATGGAGGGCAGTTCTCTGGCCTATGGGGACTGCAAGGACAGCTGTGCAGGAGCCAAGAAAAATTAATCCTGCCGGAAGCGGCAGAATGGAGGGCTTCCAAGAGACAAGTCTTTTCAGCTTCTCCAAATGTGACCGATAGATTACCTGACGTGCTTGGGTTGATAAGAGTTTTATAATTCTTTCAGAGAGTTTGGGAAGAAGTAGCAGTAGGAAACACGAAAAGAGGCAATTGTTAACTGTAGGAAAAAATTAAGTTGTACAACAAATGAAATGTAATACTTGTCTCACTTGTAAACAATATTTGCATGGTAATGACACTGTAAACATGGGATATTCAGCTATGCAAAAACTGTGGTGAAACTATCTCTGGAGAATAGAAGAAAGCCAGTTTGTATGGGGTAGGAGGTGTGTGATTACTAAATTCACACATTCCGTAGCTGTAAGTTTGACAATGCCTAAATTGACTAATAAAAACAATATGAGCATATCATGCAGAAATACGGAAAGATGAGAAGAAAGAGACGAAACCAGAGAAAAAAGAGGTCAAAGTGACTGTTTCTGTAAGTCAGAACTCATGTGGAGGAATGAACTGCAGTTTCTGTTTTGGGTGTTTTGTTTTGTTTTTTTGGTAAGCTTTGTAATATTAGTTAACTTATCTACATCTCTTGTTTAGATAAAGCAAACATTTTAAAACTCCCAAGTTATTTTCTATGGCTATTGATATAATAAAGCAAGAGGGGGTTGATAATTAGAAAGCTTTGATCATTAGATTCAGGCTATGATATTCACTATATTATATTATTCATTATATTCAGGATAAAGTTTAGCTCTTTATATTAATTGTTTTAAAGTGGGTGAGGGTATACACTTTGTGTGGGGAGAGGGGCAGAGATTGAGAGGAAAGAAAAAGGGAAGGACTTAGGTTTTGAATAATTCAGATATTTGCTGTACGAAAGAGGAAAACTGTCTTCATCACATAATTTGTACTATGCTTGTGCTCAAGAAAGTAATTCTGATCACTGTAATACCTAAAAGTAAAAAGGGGAAGCATGGAAAAAAAATGTTCCTATAACACAGAAGGTTGTTTTTATAATTTTGGAAACAGGTCAGGGTGGAGAGGTGGAAACAGAGAAAAGATGCTTACTTGATTTTTACAAATTAAGTACTAGGCAATGTGTACAGCTGGGGAATTATTTCACCTGCAGGACAGGTGTAACAGAGTAAAGGACAAGAGGAGTTTATACATGATATTTGGGCGTCAAGCTGAGATTTCCCTGGGGAACAGGGGAGGCAAAGAACAGTGGGTGGTACTCCGGCACTCAGTCTGGTTGGTGGAAATTTTAAGACTGAGCAAAAATATGCTGGATTTTCTTTGGCAAAGAAAAAAAAAATGTGTAAGATTACCAGTGATTTCTTAATCGAATCTTGCAAGTACAAACAATGACTGTGTATTACAAAAAAGGGCTATTCAGAGTTCAATTTCTTCATAGTTCCAGCAAGGCAAAGATCAAATTTTAATATAAAAAGAAAGACAGACAGACACTGAGTGAGAAGGTTCTAAACACTTTGAAGGTATTTTAACAGATTTTTAGCTTATGGCGTTTCAAACTAGAATTCTTAGAAATGGAATGTTAACATGTGAACCTGACTTCAAATGCTATGGTAAAGGAGTTTTTTCACTCTCATGTCAATTTAAAATAAAATGAACACCTGCTTATTCGAAGGCTGGTGATGTCTATTTGTTGACTGAAAATCCTTCATGATTGTGATGCCAAATAGCCCATCAGAATGACACTGTAAAGCCCATCACTGGGATATTTCCAGTCAGATGCACGGCGCCTGCTAGACATAACAGCCCAATGACGTAACTCCGAACACAGAGACATTTCACAGAACCTTGCAGGTTGTGCGCAAATATTTGGGATGGTATAGGTAGCTGCTCATTGCACTTGTCTCATGCCTGAGGAAATGCGCGTTGCAAAATGCACGCTTTGTTTAAATCTGTCTTAAACTAGCTTGGCTTTCTGCTGAAATGGGTTCTAATAGCTACTCTTTGCCTTCACCATCATAGGCATGAGCTTGAAAGGTTTGTGTTGCATATCAAGAAAAAAGAAAGTTGTATCCTGGGGTTTCCAAACCGGTATCAGGCATTTGTTAGATTTATCTTTGTGGTCAACCTAATCTCTGGTGGAGAATCTGGTAGCTGCATTTTAAAACATAAGAAAGCAGCCAATGTGACTTAGTTGTCTTTTTTCTTTTTTTCAACTGAGGATAGTAGAAGAATAAATCTGATAACCACGGCATTCCACTGGAGAGATTCAAGAAAGGGGGAAAATGCTGATGCATTATCCATTTGATGCAAAAGGAACGTATGCCGAAATTCAACAATTCCCCCGAATTTGGAAGTTAAAGAAGTGGGAAAAGTAGTCAAATAAGTAAAGAGGAAATGTTTCCAATACCAATAACTTCTAATGTTATTAATATATGTGTTTACTTATACATATGGACTGAGTGCCAACAACAATAAAAAGAAAAAAATCTGGCTGTCATAGTTCTAACATACAAACTCAAAAACAGCAAAACCAAAGCTTCCTCCTATGTGGTAAAAAGAAACTGAGACAAGGTGGCCACGTGGCTCAGCAGGCAGAGTTCTCGTCTGCCATGCGGGAGACCCGGGTTCGATTCCCGGTGCCTGCCCATGAGGAAAAAAAAAAAACAACTGAGAGAGAAACAAAGAGGCTTGGCTCATGACTACCTCTTCATTGACTGAAAACTTGACACATTTTCCATATTGATATCCGATTTTCTTTTCCAGTGCTACTACTAGTGTTTTAATGCCCATCAGGTAACAGAATCGTAACATGTGAAAGCAGGAAGGGACACACTGGAGGTAATTCAGCTGAACCCTTTGGTACATGAGGAAATGAGGTTCAGAGATGTTAAGGAACTTGATGGCAGATACCAGAGCCAAAGAGAGGCAGACCCGGGCATCCTCTCACCCGCGCACCTGGCTTCTCATTTGGAGGAGGGTCGTGTGTTAAAATGCAGTTTCTCCCTCATTTTCACTTACTCCTTCAACTTTCCTTTCTTGTTCCCAAATATTTTGTTCTTGTCTTGCCTCTCTCGTCATATCCTTTTTCTCCCCTTAAATGAATCACTGTAATTCCTAACCTTAAACATTTGGAATCGTTGCTGAGCTTAGCACTGGTAAACAATGTATTGATGTGCTTTAGAAAACATTAAGGCAAAACTGTGCATTGGAAAGAACTTTACACTTGGATTCAGGAAACCTACGTTGTAACGCCAAGGTTTGCCTTTAATTTTCTGCAACTCTGGGCAAGTCTTGGCCTTTCCACGATGCAGTTTACTGATCTGCAAAAGGAGAGGATTGGTCTGCATAGTCAAGGATTCATCTGATCCTTCTGTTTAGTTTGTGTTGAACAAATTTCACTGTGAAAACGAACAAGCAACTCCCCCCAAACCTACTTTTCTCAATTGTCATAATTTCTTCCCACTGGAACAAATCTGTATTCTTCATGTTATGCCTTGGTCTTAGCTTCCCACTTTCATCTATCAAAATGGGAATTGTCTTAATGTAGTTCTCCTTGTAAACTGCTTAGCACAGCACCATGCAAAACTAATGGCTTAATAAGTACTTTTCAACATGATGATGACAATAATTACAAAATAGAGTGCAAATGTAGACATTCTAATGCCTGATATTCTAAAATCTTTACAGATACCTCTCTATTATTTGTTTTACTCTTTTTTTTAAAGACTGAGAATAAAACATTGGTTTTAACAGAAAGAAATTAGTTAAATCTCCTTAGGGACCATCCCTAGCCAAACTATTAGTTAATTAAGTTTAGAGGAATCCTAGCCAAGGTTTCTCTCCTGGCCCCTAATAAACAGACTTTGCTTAGTCCATTAGAAAAATATTGAAATTCCCTAAGTGGGTAAAATAAAAATGGTTGAAACAGAGGCTAAATATGATTTTAGACTTTGAGAAGAATGAGGCATTTCTTTTCTTATTACATGCATTTAAGAGACATAACATTTTTAAGAAATGAAAAGGACGTTAATTCTTTATAAATAAGACTTGCTTAAGTGTATGGTCTGCAGGATTTGCCACACTTGTTCACTGGAAAAGGAATTCCATACTATATGAAAGGATACAGCGTGTCTTAGGTCTAAAATCAAAGTCCTGTAGCCAAAGGCGACTGACTGCCCAATAGCAGTGTGAATGATCATTCCAAATGATAAGCAGAGGACAAAACCAAAATGATCGAGAAGTTAGAAAGCAGAATTACTGGACAATTTATTGGATTACTTAGGAGCATTAGTTCAGCTCTTATTATAGAATTAGGTTTGCCTTTTGAAGACGTTTTAGCTACCCACCACTGTGATAGCCAGCAAGACTTCACTGGTTCATTGGTGATCACATTTTGTTCATTTGATTGCAATCTGTGTGAGAGGGCTAGCTTATCTGAACTGTTCTTCCTTAGAAAACAAATGCTCCTTTTGAACTTTCTCTTGGCTTATACTAGTACTCGGAAAATAGGGGGTGGTTTTAAATATGATGTGGGAGAGATTCTTGGTTAATATGGCAGGACCCTTCAAGCGAAGAGCAGCACAAGGAAAGGAGGGTGGGAGAGAGTACGATTAGAAACAATTAACATTATCTGATCTTTTATTCTCACAACTCGAGGTGAGTGAGAACAGAAAGTCCATTCATTAGGACAGAGAGTGACACTCAAATATTTGGGTGTCTCACTTGAGAATAAAAATGAGCTATCCCTCTCCTGAACATCAGCTAGTACCATATCTCCCTACCCCGTATTATTGGCAGCCCCTTCCAACATGAAAAACTTAGAATGGCCATAGCCCAAATACCCCTAAAGCGTGGGATAGAAAGTTCAAAGGTGATGGGGGAGTTATACAGAGAAGGTAGGATTTAACAAACGAATATGATTGCTGAATCATTAAACTGATATTTCTTTTCAGATCCAGTATCTTAGAGCAACCAGACGTAAAAACCTAAAATTGTAGAATTGTAACCTATACTAAATTCTGAAATCTGTTCTCTAACTAATTGTTGCGCTTTGAAATTTATTGCTTTTTTTCATATATGTTATTTTTCATAAAAAGAAAAGAAATCTCAATTAGGATGATAAAAAATTATTTTTTCTTTCTAGCTTCCTATATTCTGGAACAGCTAAAAGGAAAAATCTGAGAGGACGGTATGGTAGCTCATGACAAACTCTGGGGTCTGTCCTGTAACTACTTCTTGAAGAATTCTTTGAAAACTATTGCTTTTTTCTTTCTTTGCTTTGGCTTTTTTTTTTTTGCAAAGGCAGCCACTGGGAATCGAACCCGGGTCTCCAGCATGGCAGGTGAGAACTCTGCCTGCTAAGCCACCGTGGCGTGCCCCTCTTTGCTTTGTATATATGTCATATTATACAATAAAAAAATTAATAAAATAAAATAAATTGTACACCTAAAAAAATAAGTTATCATTTAGAAACGTATGTAGGGAGATGGACATTGTTATAGCACCGCATTCTGAATGGCCATTGAATCTTCTCATTAACCGTAATGCCCGACTATGAATTGACCTCAATGCTAGAACTTCTCTTGGTGATTTAGAAGGATAGTTGTGTCACCCATTGAAAGGCTTTTCAGTGAAGGATATATTTGCAAATGCTCACCTCTACAATCTATGTTTACTCAGTCATATTGGGAAACACATAGTTTAAAAAAATCACTTCTGCCAAATCAGCCTTCCGTAAAATAAGATTATGGCCCTGTATTACCCACATCCTTCATTTCTCCCTTGCATTCTCCAACAATTTTGGACCATTTCATTGCTCACTATGTTTCTCCAACAGAGCATAGATGAAATTTTAAAAGATGGAGCTCAAACAAGAATTTCATCTTGTACAAAAGCAGCAGGTTTGGGGGAAGGTTCTGTGAGGAACCTTTAATACCAGTCATTTAAGAATTCTATTCCAACATTCTTTTGATGTTTCCCAACAAGAGTTTTTCAAAGTTGACCATCTGATTAATCAGCAATATTAAGCCAGGCCAGTTGGTAAATATGGATTATAAATGACTCAAAAGTAGGGACTCAAAAACACATCATATGCACTCTCACTGTTTCCCTGGAAAGTGGTGCTAGCACAGAGAGGAGGTAGATGTCTCAGGAGTTGGATCATTGATGCTGGGTTATTTACACATCCCAGGCCCAGGTAACAGGAAAGAAGAAAGAGCAGACAGAGCAAGAAGGAAGAACAGACATACCTAGAGGTCCTTTGGGGATGTGTCTCAAAGGCTCCACTACCCTGACCTAACAGTTTGGCTGGGGATTGTCTGTTAAAGAGACAGCCATTTCAGTCGTCACCTCCTGAGACACAAATATGAACTAATAAGCTGTCGTCTTTCCATACTGCCAGGGTATGACTTCTGTAGTCTGATGTTACTTCCAGCAAGACAGTTAGTTGCCTGACAGCAGATCTGAACGGCATTTAGGAGTGATGGTGGCACTGGCATGGAGTGGCATGGAGAGTGGAAGCAGAGAAGGACCCGGAGGAGGAACCGTGCACTACTCTGACCTAGGATGACAGAAAATCTCCATGTTGAACATAACAATGAGTGTCTTGTCTGCCAGGGAGCTGCATGAGGACACTGGGCAGCTAAAGCAGGGAAAGGAGGACTGTAAGAGGTTCCTGCAATAAATTTTATCTTCACCGTTTTGTTTGGGTCTGGCCCTTGGCCATTGAGAGAGTAGAGGGGATGACGAGGGTTTTGGCTTTGGTGACAGATCAACCCTGGGGAGGAAGGGATTGCAGAACCGGGGGAGGATTTTGGCCTTCCATAGTGTGTGTGTGTGTGTGTGTGTGTGTGTGTGTGTGTGTGTGTGTGTGTGTGTGTGTGTAAGTTGGGATCAGGCATCTGACTGTAGAGCAGGGACCTCTGTTTGAACAGCAGAGTGATTTTGGCGAGCACATGGATCAGCAGGGTAAGTGGACCCAAGAATCAGAACAGAAAGCTGGATTTGGGGCGTGAGGGGAGGGAGTTGCTCCAAGGCTGGGAAAAACGATATTGGCCTTTGTGCCCCTTCTCTCTTTCTTGGCATTGTGCCCTCTTTGTCTTTCTCTTCCTCAGTTTGTATTTTGTCTCGTCTCCCATGCTTTCCTTTTCCAGCTGTACCTTTCTCTCTCCCTTGATAGTACATAGCAGGGAGCTGAAATCTTTTTTATATTACTTATATTCTAAATAAATCACCGTAGTATGCAGAAATCAGAATAATCGAGTTTTAGTTTCAGCTTGGTTCCCAATTAATTGGATGATCTTAGGTAAGTTCATTAACTTCTCTGAGCCTCCGTAAGGACATTTGTACAATAGGGGATTTGGAGGAAGGGTCTTCTAAGGTTATCCCTTCTTGTGTTTAAAGCAAGAGGATTAAACTGCTATCTCAAACCAAATAGATTGTTTCTCATTCGTATGAGGGTATTTTGGAATCTCTTCCATTTAGTAAGTGATACTGTAGGGAAAAAGCCCTCTACCTCTGAACCTGTTTATATTTTTGACATGTAGTGCCTTTTTAGGTAATGAGTTTCATAAGTTTTCTATGGATAAGCTTTAAGATCATCTCTAAAAACAGCCTCAGATGGTAAACAACACCGTAAATGTAATCAATGCCACTCAATTGTACACTTAAAATGGCAAATTTTATGGTATATATATATATATATGTTACCACAATAAAATTTTGAAAACTTAGCTTCAGCCAAAAAAAATTTTTTTTTGTATGCTGTATAGCAGGGTCACATTTCATTATTTTTCCATGTGAGTATCCCATTATTGCAGCACCATTTGTTGAAGTTTTGGGTTTTTTGTTTGTTTTTTGGGAAGTGCATGGACCGGAAATCGAACCCAGGTCTCCTGCATGGCAGGCAAAAATTCCATCACTGAGCTACCCTTGTACCCCCCAGTCAGATGTTTCTAATGCACAGATATTCATGGAGCTCTGTACGTGCTCAGAGTCGTGTTAGTCGCCATGGAGGATTTTTGAAAAAGGCCAATATAAGACTGGTACTGCTCTTAAAAAGTTGAAACCAAATGGAATGTGTTCCAGGTTTCAGGGATTATTGACTTTTAAAATTTATTTTCATACATTCCAATTTATATTTGGGTTTTATTTTCATTACTATCTCTGGAATCGATCCATCCTGTGTTACTTCTTTGGTTTTCCTTCCCCATTCATAACCTTATTTTTTGTGTGTGGTAGACACTATCCCACCTTCGGTTGTTCATAAGTGAAAGTCCTCGTGTGGATGGTGCTTTAATTTCCTAGCTGCTAATGGGTTGACTTAACAATGGGAATTTATTGGCTTACAGTTTTGATGGAAGGAGAAATCCAAGATCGAGCCATCAGCAAGGTGATGCTTTCTCTCCAAAGATGGTGGCATTTGGGGGCTCGCTGCTGGCGATTGCTGGTCCTTGGCTTTTCTGTCACATGGCAATGCACATGACAGCATCTTTTCCTTTCTCTTCTGGGCTCCATTGACTTCCAGCTTCTGGCTGCTTCCTGTGGCTTCTCTTCTGTGTCCACATTCCTTTGTGTATAAGGACTTCAGGATTGTTGGATTAAGGCTCGCCCTCATTCCCTTTGGGCACTTCAAAGGTCCTATTTACAAAGGGGTTCACGCCCACAGAACCAGGAGTGGGACCTGAATATACCTTTTGTGGGGGACATGATTCAACCCCCATAAATAGCATGGGACAGAGCATTCCATATTTCACTCCTGCCTCCATCGAGAAGGCATGCCATGAAGGAGAATTAGGATTCTTGGAAACTAAAATTATTCAAGAAACATGCTAGGTCTGCTCATGGCAGCCTTAAAGGATTGAGACTCCTCGTCTGGAAAGCTGAAGGATTATGAGCTGCGTGCTCAAAGTTTGATATATATTGAGAAATTTTAATGAGGGGACCCTGGAACTCAGGAGAATCCAACAGAATTTAAAGATGAAAGATTTTGGACTAATTAAATGAGCTAATCTTTGCACTTAAGAATAACTGCTCCAAAGAAATAGTATGGGTGTCCTTAGCTCTCCAAGTCCCTGGGTGAGGCACAGGCTGCAAGGATAATTTAAAATAGAGTTTGATATTTAAATAAATAAATAGAATTCCTTTAAAGGGGAAATGTGGATCAAAAAGCCCCCTTTCATATGGTTGATAGTGGCTAGTAAGTGAAAGGGTTAAACTGGCTGCTTAAGCATTGGTTTCTAGAACCTCTAGAAACAAAGGAGCTCATTTTAAAATGCTGTAATGTGCATCTTGATTTTATTTATGTATTTAATAAATATATAGAGAGAGCTTATTTTGTGCCAGGCATACTTTTAAGCCCTTTGCAAATAGAGTTTAACTCTTCGAGGAACAGACTGCTAGTGTCCCATTTTACAGATGGTGTTACTGAAGCACAAAGGGATTAACTTGCCCAAAGTTTCTTGGTTAGTAAGATTTCAACCCCAGCAGCCTGACTCCAGAGTTCATCTGCTTAAGCCTTACTCCACACCATCCGGCTTACCTCTCCTGGGATTTAACCAGGGATTCCAAGGTATAGGCTAAAACTTGCCTCCACAGAGATTTTCTTTTTAACCTGATACCACATTGACCCTCATTGCCAGCGAGATAGAAATCACATTTCATAATATTTCCCTGGAGTTCTAAGCCTCACACTGGGGAAAGCAATCCAAGATTCCTACAAAATATTTGTTGGTCATTTATCAGAGGCAGAATACTGGGCTCTTGTGGCTTTAGATGACCAATTCTCATCTCTTACCCAGCAACATCCCACAAAGGTATGAGGGGACTGAAATGGTCTTCTCTGTTCACTTGCAGATAACTTCTAATTATGCAGACCTTGAAGAAATGCATTAACTGTAAGGCACTGCGGTCCCATGACACTGCATTTATTCCACGTTCTTCTCCAGCCATGTGTTTCCAGGTGTCCAACAGTCAACCAACATTGTGCAGATGCTGGATTTCAACGTGAGAAAGAAATTTCTCTACTAGACCAACCAGAGAAGCCAAATTTAATGAATAAACATTTTCGACTATGAGGACTACTAGGGAAGAAAAAAAATCACTGCAGGGAAAGAGGGAATTCTTTACCCCTGGCCAGAAACAGTGAGAGTTTTGAAGCTTGGGATTTTCTCCATGGAACTTTCTGCTACGAGCATTGGTAGCCAGACATCAGTAAGCACAGCAGGGAGAATTAACTCCTTTCTAATTATTAAATGGAAAGAAAGTACACATGTCCGACCTGCTGAACATGCTACTTCGCCTTTGCTCGTACCGGGCTGCAAACCTCCCACGCCCTGCCCTTCAGAGTTGCAGGTTTAAAGGCTTTGTTTGCAGTCGTTCATTGCTCAGAGTCACGTGTACAGGAGCCAGAAACACACCTCTTTCTTTTTTTCCCGTTCCAGCTGACTCACCCCCAACTTTTATGGAGGTGACCACAGGAGGCCAAGGCAGGGCATGGAAGGCGAATACGGCGCCAGTGAAAGTTTGGACTTCAATGAATCAGCACACTTAGGGACTGAAAAGATAGAGCCGAGGGAAGGGCTTTTTCTGAGACATTCCGTAGCTTCTCTATTTTTCTTTAGGAGTCAGTGCTGGCCCCAACAAGAGGTTTGCTAACCAACGTCTTGGTGGAAGGTTAGTGACAGACCCTTTTCCAATCATGACTGGGAAATAAAGGCAGGATACACTCAATGAGGAGGGTACAGAGACCTGCGACCTCTCCTAAACCATCCCTCAATTTCCGTCGAAAGCAAAGCTTGGTTTCTTTAAATGGTCCATGGAGTTTTCTGTCTTGTTCTAATAGAAAGCATTGACACTTTAAAAAAAAAAGTTATTTCTGATATTTCTCAATAGGCCCCAGTCCCAACATTTCCATTACAGAGAAATCCTAAGTAAACTTGCTGGCTGATCTCGCCTGTTGTTCTGAGAGCCAGCTCTGCCCCAGGTGTTCTAATGTTGACATGTGCTACAGGGAGCCAACTTAGAACATCTGAGAACAAAAGGAGAAAAACATTATGAAACGTGATTTCTCCCTGGGATATGCCAGATAGGAAGGAAACACCTTTGTAAGGAAGCAGGTCTCAGCCTGAGTGGCAGAGACCTGGTGTAGAGTGCCAGGAGGCCATGGGTGTTTGGTGGCAGTGGTGGTGGGGAGAAGTTAGTAAACAAGGTGGTTTAAGGATTTCTAAAGAGACCTCTCAGCTCCGGAAAAGTAGCATGATGCTGAAATGCCCACAGTACCGTAGGTGTCAGCACATCCCAAACCCAACGGGACATGGTTCATTTTTGTAGAGTCCATTTACTTCAGGCATATATAAAAAAGCAATGTCAGATTCACCCACAACAGGCATGTGAGAAAACTTCATGAATGGCCAGGTAAGAGCAGCCGGGTAACTGGGAAATATTTCTATAGCTGAATACTTTGTCAATCTCTGACTTCTTTGGAGATGCTGTTAGAGAGTGGAGTTACAGAGAAGGTAAAAAGACAGGGTCTGGCTTCTTCCCTGGATAGTTTAACTCAGATGAGAGGTGCTTGGGAATTCTAGTTCTTTGTGTCATGCTGAAGGCTGAAAGAAACATTGCTCTGCTGTGAACCAAAGTTCTTTATCACTCACTTAAGGAAATACCATGACAACAAAGCAGAGAGCTTTATACTCCTTTGGGTTCTCCTAACTCGAAGAACAACATTGCTAGTTTATCATTTCCAGCTAAGTCAGACCATACCTGCTATGCAAGATTTCTAGGCAAAATAATTCAGTGCAAGAAGCTGTCAATTGCCTGTCTGCCTCGGTGACTCTAAAGAGATTGACAAAGACCAGAGATATGAAAGGAAAATATTTATGAAATAGAATCAGAGTCCCTGCTCCCTCCTCTTGGCACCAATCTTATCTTTCTAGAATAATTCTAAGACTCTTATTCAAGTTGAAACTCACCCTGCTGCCCCTCCATGATGAATATTTGTATAGTTGAATATTTGCTTGTCACTCAGTTAACCAACTAATTTATTTCACACAAGGAACCATATTATGTGAGGGAGTCAAAAGGGACGTGCACATTTTCTGATAATTATTTCAGTACATTGGGTTCAACTGCAGCTCAAAAAAAAGGTCTTATCAGGTTATCCTTTAAAAAAAAAACTAATATTGATGAATGTACCTAAATATTTTCTCACCTAAGCTAACTTGCGTTGGCTAAGTTATGCTGATGTTATATATATAACTGAGCTAGGAACTGGGAATGCCAGAAACCCATTTGAGGTTGAAAGAACAATGAACTTAAAATAACTGTGGTCACTGAAGTATTTAGTCATGAAAATTCTCCAGGTTCATGGAGTGATTTGAGAGAGAAAGCAAAGGGAATTTGGTGGTTATGTGGTTTAATAGCAAGATCTCAGAACCAATAGTCAAGAGATCTGACTTCAGGTTCCTGCTTTGTCATTACCCAGTTGTATGACTCAGAGTAATTCACTTCTCTCTGGGTTTCATCTGGGGAGTGAAGTAATTGATTAGATGCTTTCTCTCATCTTATCCACATCAATTAATCCATGACATTGGTAATAATGCTTTAGAATATGCTGGTTTTGATCACTGATACCCTCTTTTGTTTATAAATGATCTGATTAAATTAAAACTGCATTTCATTCTAATGCTTGGGATTTTTTTCCCCAATAGTTTTTCTAATCCCTGCATTCAAACTTGGACAACCAGGCTAGTTAAACAGTTTAGGACGAGGGAGGACTGTGAGAAGATGACAGAGTACGGGGCTCCAGGAATCAGTCCCTTCACCAGAAAAACTATTAGACAAGCAGGAATGGTCTGAGTCAACTATTTTGAAACTCTGGAATCTAGCAGAATATGGTACTGCATCCAGGAAAGAGCAGGATGAAGAGACTGGTAAATCATAGGAATTATCAGCAAATGACTCTCTCCGCACCATGGTTACTGGTGCCCAGCCCCCCACTCTCATGGCCGTGGGCAGCAGGGTCTGGCCCCTGAAGGAGCTTGCTGGTGATAGAAAGGGACATAAGGATCCCCTGGAATCCAGGGTGGGTGTGGGTTGGTCACTGATCATGGCTTTCGATTGGCTGCTTCAGATCAGGCCTGGCTCTGAGGTCAGCCATTGTTCTTGCCTACCCCAGACAAAGGTGGTGGACAAGACTTCGAGATGGGACACTTCCTCAGAGCTGCAGAGGACATCTGAAGGGCTGCACTTGCTGAGAAGATCTAAATGGCAGTTTCGGGGAGCCATGGAAGAAACTCCTGACCCTTCCCTCATCCCCCCCCACCCAGGGCAGTTTGGAACCAACCAACTCTTCCTCTGTGGGTCCTGCCCTTATTCCAGCTGGAAAAGACTGACTTGGGTAACTCTTCTCTCACGTGCACCCCCCCCCCCCCCGAATTTGCCCTCCAAGGCAAAAGCAGCTAGAAACAGCAACATCAGTGTAAAAAACAATTGAGGGGGGTGTCCACTGTGGGACCTGCTTCGAGCCCCACAGCAGAATACCCAGGAGATGGAGAAGACCTGTTTCCTGGGAAGTAGAAGGGGCAGTCAAACTCCTTTAAACGGGGGGACTCTGAAGGCCACTAGAAAGCACAAGCCCAGAAGACAGAGATCCAGAAAAGACCGTGAACTTTGCACTCACCTTGGTCGACAGTCCTGACTGGACGACTCACACTCAAGAAACCGTCATATTGTCAACTGGTTACAAAATTAAGAAACAGACATGTCAGGAAATAAATCCCAGAGCTAATATTTTAAATATTCAGTGTACAGTGTACAAAAAAAAAAAGGTTACAAGAGAAACGAAAACACAGGAAATGATGGCCCATCCAAAGGAAGCGGATAAAAATCCAGAAAACATCAATAAAGAAGACCACATTGTGGATATACTCGACAAAGACTTTTAAAAAATGATCTCCCATATGCTCAAGGAGATGAAGGAAAATGCAGAAAAGAAACTAAAGGACATCAGGACAACAATGAGTGAACAGCATTAGCATCTCAACCAAGAGAAATTTTAAAAAGGAACCAAAGCACAACGTACTCCAAACAGAATAAACCCTAATAAACCCACTCCAAGACACATGCTAATCAGAATGCCAACTGTCAAACATACAGAGAGTTCTGAAAGCAGCAAGAAAAATAATTGATCACATTCATGGAAATCACAATAAGATTAAGTGCCAATTTCTCATTGGAAACCATGGAGGCAAGAAGTAATTAGAATATATTTAAGGTAGTGAAAGAGAAAAGCTGCCAGCCCCAAATTCTTTATCTGGCAAAACTCTGCTTCAAAAATGAAGGATAGTGTATAATATTCGCAGATAAGCCAAAGCTAAGAGAGTTTGTTAATGAGTCCTGCCCTACAAGAGATACAAAAGGGACTTTTGCAGGCTGAAAAAGAAAAGACAAGAGAGAGAGGCTTGGAGAAGAGTGTAGCAATGAAGATATCTGTAGGGGTAACAAAAAAAAAAAATAAGAGACAAGAATAAGAAATGACATATAAAAGCCAAAGGACAAAATGAAGTACGTACTGCGTTTACAGAAAAGCACTGAATATTAATGAATTAAATTCTCTGATCAAAAGACATGGATTGGCAAAATGGATTTAAAAATATGATCCAATTATCTGCTGTTTCCAAGAGACTCACCTTAGATCCAAGGATACAAATATATTGAAAGTAAAATCTGGAAAAAGATATCCCACACAAACAGTAACCAAAAAAGAGTTGGGGTAGCCATATTGGACAAAATAGGCTTTAAATGCAAAAATGTTATAAGATATAAGGAAGAACACTATGCATTAATAAAAGGAATAATGCACCAAAAAGAAATCACAATCATAAATGTTTATGGTACTAACCAGGATAACCCAAAATACAAGAGGCAGACACTGGCAACAAGCTGAAGGGAAAAATAGGTTTTCTACAATAATAATTGTAGACTTCAATACACCGCTCTCATAAAGAGACAGAACATCTAGCAGAGGCTCAATAAAGGAATAGAGAACTGGAATAATATGGTAAATGAACTAGATCTAATAGACATATACAGAACATTGCACCCCAAAACAGTAGGATATACATTCTTCTCCAGTGCCCATGAATCATTCTCCAGGATAGACCGTAAGTTGGGCTACAAGACAAATCTCAATAAATTTAAAAAGATACAGAACACTTTCTCTGATCATAATGGAATGAAGCTGTAAATCAATAATAAGCAGATACTGGGGAAATTCACAAACGTATGGAGATTAAACAACACATTATCAAACAATCAAAGGGTCAAAGAAGACGTAAATTAGTAATCTCAAGATGAATAATCATTTTATCTCTTCATTGCTCATGTTTTGGCTTTGGGGCTAGACCTCTATATTGGAAAACAACTGAGCTCACACACTTTCTGCCCATACCTACTGAGGGAAAGCCCCTGGAAGCGCATGCGGCCTGTGAAGTGGTCTTACTGTCAAATTAGTGTATTTGAACTTGAGACCATCGTTAAGTATGGCACAAACAACTGTCCTATTTTTACATAGCCAAGTCCCAGTAACTCTCCAACTTGGCTGAGGTATTTTATTAACCTCATTCCCCTTTTGGCTTGTAAGACACTTAAAAATTTCCTCACAGAGTTTAATGTTGATTAGAAATTTGCAAGAGCTTCTTTTCCACAAAAACCATTGGCAGATTATAATTTTGGCAACAGTGCTATTGCCAGACCTACACCTGCATCATACATGGTACAATTTTTTTTCCTTTATTTTTGTTGTACATGGTATAAATTTTACTCTTGAATGATAATTACCAACCTTCTCTTAAAATGAGGTGCGGATGGCGGTGAGCGCAGTGGAGAGCCCTCTGGAGTGACAGGGCTGCGGGTTGTCTGACGCCTCCAATGACCTCTGTGCTGCCCCCCCTTCTCCAGGCTCCTGTCCTTACTGCTCAGGAGGTCAGCGGCCCCAGCCCTAGGTGCCTGCGCGCCCCACGGTTCCCGACTCCCTTGCCCGGTTTTCAGTGCCCAGAGTCCTTCCTCTGTAATGCCCCATCCAGCCTGTTTCTGCTCGGGGCACCCCACCTTTAAGGACACTGACTCTGGGGTGCACCCTGCAGGTGGTGACGGAGGCACAGCCTCGAAGAAGAGGAAGAAGAAACGCCGGAACAGTGCCTCTGTGGCCGATGGCGGTGAGAAGGCCTCAGAAAAGCACGTGCCAGAGGAGCCCTCACTAAGTGCTGAGGCCCAGGCAAGATCCAGTCCCAGGTGAGAAGGGTGGAATCCCCGGGTGCATCCTGGGGTTGAGGCCACAGCGGCTTCCCGGTCCGGCGGCAAGTCTCGGATCAGCGAGTTCCCCAAGCCGCGGCAGCCTGCGACCGGCGCCCCTCCCCCACAGGCGACTGCCGGGAGGGAGAGGAAGGAGTTTCCGACAGTGGCAGGGACTGGGTCCAACCAAACACCAATAGTGGCATTAATAAAGGAGCCACAACATCTTTTGCTGGTGGGACCCACAGACAGACAAGCGCCACATACTGGGCAAGATAAAAAAAACAGAGCCCAGAGACTTCACAGGAAAGTCTTTCAACCTGCTGGGTCTCCCACTCAGGGAAATCTGAGTAAATGTCCAGATGCCAGCAAAAAATAACAAATCACACCAGGAAAATTGAAGATATGGCCCAGTCATAGGAACAAACCAATAGTTCAAATGAGATACAGGAGCTGAGACAACTAATTCTGAATATACGAACAGAAATGGAAAACCTTTTCAAAAACCAAATCAATAAATTGAGGGAAGACATGAAGAAGGCAAGGGATGGACAAAAAGAAGAAATGGAAAGTCTGAAAAAACAAATCACAGAACTTATGGGAATGAAAGATACAGTAGAAGAGATGAAAAAAACAATGGAAACCTACAATGGTAGATTTAAAGAGACAGAGGTTAGAATTAATGAACTGGAGGATGGAACATCTGAAATCCAAAAAGAAACAGAAACTATAGGGAAAAGAATGGAAAAATTTGAGCAGGGGCTCGGGGAATTGAATGATAATATGAAGCGCACAAATATACATGTTGTGGGTGTCCCAGAAGGAGAAGAGAAGGGAAAAGGAGGAGAAAAACTAATGGAAGAAATTATCACTGAAAATTTCCCAACTCTTATGAAAGACCTAAAATTACAGATCCAAGAAGTGCAGCACACCCCAAAGAGAATAGATCCAAATAGCCATTCTCCAAGACACTTACTAGTTAGAATGTCAGAGGTCAAAGAGAAAGAGAGGATCTTGAAAGCAGCAAGAGAAAAACAATCCATCACATACAAGGGAAACCCAATAAGACTATGTGTAGATATCGCTGCAGAAACCATGGAGGCAAGAAGACAGTGGGATGTTATATTTAAATTACTAAAAGAGAAAAGCTGCCAACCAAGAATTCTATATCCAGCAAAATTGTCCTTCAAAAATGAGGGAGAAATTAAAACATTTACAGACAAAAAGTCACCGAGAGAATTTGTGACCAAGAGACCAGCTCTGCAAGAAATACTAAAGGGAGCACTAGAGTCAGATACGAAAAGACAGAAGAGAGAGGTGTGGAGAAGAGTGTAGAAAGAAGGAAAATTAGATATGATATATATAATACAAAAGGCAAAATGGTAGAGGAAAGTATTACCCAAACAGTAATAATACTAAATGTTAATGGACTGAATTCCCCAATCAAAAGACATAGACTGGCAGAATGGATTAAAAAACAGGATCCTTCTATATGCTGTCTACAGGAAACACATCTTAGACCCAAAGATAAACATAGGTTGAAAGTGAAAGGTTGGGAAAAGATATTTCATGCAAATAACAACCAGAAAAGAGCAGGAGTAGCTATACTAATATCCAAAAAATTAGACTTCAAATGTAAAACAGTTAAAAGAGACAAGGAAGGATACTATCTACTAATAAAAGGAACAATTAAACAAGAAGACATAACAATCATAAATATTTACACACCAAATCAGAATGCCCCAAAATACGTGAGGAATACACTACAAATACTGAAAAGGGAAATAGACACATCTACCATAATAGTTGGAGACTTCAATTCCCCACTCTCATCAATGGACAGAACATCTAGACAGAGGATCAATAAAGAAACAGAGAATTTGAATATTACAATAAATGAGCTAGACTTAACAGACATTTATAGGACATTACACCCCACAACAGCAGGATACACCTTTTTCTCAAGTGCTCATGGATCATTCTCAAAGATAGACCATATGCTGGGTCACAAAGCAAGTCTCAACAAATTTAAAAAGATTGAAATCATACACAACACTTTCTCGGATCATAAAGGAATGAAGTTGGAAATCAACAACAGGCAGAGTGCCAGAAAATTCACAAATATGTGGAGGCTCAACAACACACTCTTAAACAACCAGTGGGTCAAGGAAGAAATTACAAGAGAAATTAGTAAATACCTCGAGGCGAATGAAAATGAAAACACAACATATCAAAACCTATGGGACGCAGCAAAGGCAGTGCTAAGAGGGAAATTTATTGCCCTAAATGCCTATATCAGAAAAGAAGAAAGGGCAAAAATTCGGGAATTAACTGTCCACTTGGAAGAACTGGAGAAAGAACAGCAAACTAACCCCAAAGCAAGCAAAAGGAAAGAAATAACAAAGATTAGAGCAGAAATAAATGAAATTGAAAACATGAAAACAATAGAGAAAATCAATACGACCAGAAGTTGGTTCTATGAGAAAATCAACAAGATTGATGGGCCCTTAGCAAGATTGACAAAAAGAAGAAGAGAGAGGATGCAAATAAATAAGATCAGAAATGGAAGAGGAGACATAACCACTGACCTCACAGAAATAAAGGAGGTAATAACAGGATACTATGAACAACTTTATGCTAATAAATACAACAATATAGATGAAATAGACAAGTTCCTAGAAAGGCATGAACAACCAACTTTGACTCAAGAAGAAATAGATGACCTCAACAAACCAATCACAAGTAAAGAAATTGAATCAGTCATTCAAAAGCTTCCCAAAAAGAAAAGTCCAGGACCAGACGGCTTCACATGTGAATTCTACCAAACATTCCAGAAAGAATTAGTACTAACCCTGCTCAAACTCTTCAAAAAAATTGAAGAGGAGGGAGAGCTACCTAATTCATTCTATGAAGCCAATATCACCCTCATACCAAAACCAGGCAAAGATATTACAAAAAAAAGACAACTACAGACCAATCTCTCTAATGAATATAGATGCAAAAATCCTCAACAAAATTCTAGCAAATCGAATCCAACAACACATTAAAAGAATTATACATCATGACCAAGTAGGATTCATCCCAGGTATGCAAGGATGGTTCAACATAAGAAAATCAATTAATGTAATACACCATATCAGCAAATCAAAGCAGAAAAATCCCATGATCATCTCAATTGATGCAGAGAAGGCAATTGACAAGATTCAACATCCTTTCCTGTTGAAAACACTTCAAAGGATAGGAATACAAGGGAACCTCCTTAAAATGATAGAGGGAATATATGAAAAACCCACAGCTAATATCATCCTCAATGGGGAAAAATTGAAAACTTTCCCCCTAAGATCAGGAACAAGACAAGGATGCCCATTATCACCACTATTATTCAACACTGTGTTGGAGGTTCTAGCCAGAGCAATTAGACAAGAAAAAGAAATACAAGGCATCCAAATTGGAAAGGAAGAAGTAAAACTATCACTGTTTGCAGATGATATGATACTATACGTTGAAAACCCTGAAAAATCCACAACAAAACTACTAGAGCTAATAAATGAGTACAGCAAAGTAGCAGGTTACAAGATCAACATTCAAAAATCTGTAGTGTTTCTATACACTAGCAATGAACAAGCTGAGGGGGAAATCAAGAAACGAATTCCATTTACAGTTGCAACTAAAAGAATAAAATATTTAGGAATAAATTTAACTAAAGAGACAAAAGACCTATACAAAGAAAACTACAAAAAACTGTTAAAAGAAATCACAGAAGACCTAAATAGATGGAAGGGCATACCGTGTTCATGGATTGGAAGACGAAATATAGTTAAGATGTCAATTCTACCTAAATTGATTTACAGATTCAACACAATACTAATCAAAATCCCAACAACTTATTTTTCAGAAATAGAAAAACCAATAAGCAAATTTATCTGGAAGGGCAGGGTGCCCCGAATTGCTAAAAGTATCTCGAGGAAAAAAAACGAAGCTGGAGGTCTCATGCTGCCTGACTTTAAGGCATATCATGAAGCCACAGTGGTCAAAACAGCATGGTACTGGCATAAAGATAGATATATCGACCAATGGAATTGAATAGAGTGCTCAGATATAGACCCTCTCATCTATGGACATTTGATCTTTGATAAGGCAGTCAAGCCAACTCACCTGGGACAGAACAGTCTCTTCAATAAATGGTGCCTAGAGAACTGGATATCCATATGCAAAAGAATGAAAGAGGACCCCTATCTCACACCCTATACAAAATTTAACTCAAAATGGATCAAAGATCTAAACATTAGGTCTAAGACCATAAAACAGTTAGAGGAAAATGTAGGGAGATATCTTATGAATCTTACAATTGGAGGCGGTTTTATGGACCTTAAACCTAAAGCAAGAGCACTGAAGAAAGAAAGAAATAAATGGGAGCTCTTCAAAATTAAACACTTTTGTGCATCAAAGAACTTCATCAAGAAAGTAGAAAGGCAGCCTACACAATGAGAGACAATATTTGGAAACAACATATCAGATAAAGGTCTAGTATCCAGAATTTATAAAGAGATTGTTCAACTCAACAACAAAAAGGCAGCCAATCCAATTACAAAATGGGAAAAAGACTTGAACAGACACCTCTCAGAAGAGGAAATACAAATGGCCAAAAGGCACATGAAGAGATGCTCAATGTCCCTGGCCATTAGAGAAATGCAAATCAAAACCACAATGAGATATCATCTCACACCCACCAGAATGGCCATTATCAACAAAACAGAAAATGACAAATGCCGGAGAGGATGTGGAGAAAGAGGCACACTTATCCACTGTTGGTGGGAATGTCAAATGGTGCAACCACTGTGGAAGGCAGTTTGGCGGTTCCTCAAAAAGCTGAATATAGAATTGTCATACGACCCAGCAATACCATTGCTAGGTATCTACTCAGAGTACTTAAGGGCAAAGACACAAACGGACATTTGCACACCAGTGTTTATAGCAGCATTATTTACAATTGCAAAGAGATGGAAACAGCCAAAATGTCCATCAACAGACGAGTGGCTAAACAAACTGTGGTATATATATACGATGGAATATTATGCAGCTTTAAGACAGAATAAACTTATGAAACATGTAATAACATGGATGGACCTAGAGAACATTATGCTGAGTGAGACTAGCCAAAAACTAAAGGACAAATACTGTATGGTCCCACTGATGTGAACCGACATTCGAGAATAAACTTGGAATATGTCATTGGTAACAGAGACCATCAGGAGATAGAAATAGGGTAAGATAATGGGTAATTGGAGCTGAAGGGATACAGACTGTGCAACAGGACTGGATACAAGAACTCAGAAATGGACAGCACAATACTACCTAATTGTAATGTAATTATGTTAAAACACTGAATGAAGCTGCATATGAGGTATAGTTTTTATTTTATTTTTTATTTTTTTCTCTCTATTATCGTTTTATTTCTTTTTCTGTTGTCTTTCTATTTCTTTTTCTAAATCGATGCAAATGTACTAAGAAATGATGAACATGCATCTATGTGATGATATTAAGAATTACTGATTGTATATGTAGAATGGAATGATTTCTAAATGTTGTGTTAGTTAATTTTTTTAATTAATAAAACAAACAAACAAACAAACAAAAACATTATTTGCCAAAATAGACCTGTGGGATATTGCAAGGTAAAGAAAATAATACAATCAACAGGTTTTTCTAGATCTATTTGAACAAGCTGTCCTTTTTGAATGCATTGTTCAATTAACTGTAATTCTTGCTCAGCTGCAGCTGTTAATTGTCTTTGGCTTAATAAATCAGAATCTCCTTGTAAAATATCAAACAGGTTTTGTAACATAAGGTGTTAATAGTGACATGTACCCAAAATAAATGACCAGATTAAAAAAAAAAAAGAGGTGCGATTAGCATGTGATATAAAAGCTTTTTATTTTTGTTTAGACAAAAGCAAGCTTCCTAAGCTTGAACTTATAGTTATTAAACACACACACACACACACATAAACACACACAACAAAAAGCAAGAAAAAAAATCTCCTGGGCAATAAAATATTATTTTATTTTATAAACCACCTTTGGAGCCACATTCTGTCTAACCCTCCTAATAGCACATTTTAATTTGTAGGAGGCCAGCTGTGCAAATGATAGGTATGAAATAAATTAAGAACTAAAATCATCAGCAGATTTTAATTCCAGTGTGTTATAATGCTGTCTTTTCTGTGGTGTTAAATCTTTATTTCTGGTGAGAAATGTCTCAGGCCTAGAAATATACGAAATTCCTTTTAGGATATTTGTGTTTGGGATTTTTATGTTTTTAAGCTGCGTGCGAATTTGTCATGACTTTCTTTAAATTTATTTTACTTTTTCATTTTTTTCTTTAAGAGGAAGATTTTGAATGAGTTCAGATCTGTGGTGTAAATACAGGCTTCTTGTTGTATGAAGTATCATTTATATTCTGAAGCCTTTTGATCTACAGGTAACTGTTTCACAGCTATTCCAAGAACTTGCACAACTTTGAAAAACAGACTTCGGTTGTGGAAACAGTTGACAAAGTTCTGAAAAGATGTTATTTGTTTTCTTCTGATCTCTTACTTATTATTGTTTACTGTACAGTCTTCTTAAGGTAATTCCTGTGAATCTGCGGGTGCTGTTGATTCTCTCATGCAGACTTCTTTTCAGTTATGTTAAGCTCTTGAATTTGCAGAGCTCTCAACAACTTCTTTCTTCATTGACTCATTTTTTTTTTCCTTCTAAAATATGAAGCATTAGGACCAAATTGTTAGAAAGCATCAGGATTACCAGTTATATAAAATAGGTTTTGCTGGATTTCAAAACACCTGGCATGACTCTGAAGATACTATTAAATGTTTTATATCTGAGTAATTACTGTTTAAGATATAGAAATTACTATAGAGTATTTAGAGAACCATTGTCAATCTTCAAACTAGTGCTCTACTCACTAAAGTGCAAGTTGACTTGAATAAAAACAACATGACAACCAGATTTGTCAGTTTTCAGAAACTAACACTTTTCACCAGTCAGATGATTTTTTTTAAGATAAACCACTTGCTGAAATTATTGAAACTAATTGAGCCAAAGTAATTATGCATTCTTGACCTATTTAACTGGTACTTTGTATCATTAAACACATTTTACAATACATGTGTAGCCTGTAGATATGAACATTGTATCCATTAGAGCTCTCACAAAACCTTTTCCGTAAAAGAAGAAGAAGGAAGAGGAGAAAGTGCTAAAATCAAAGACCTAACTCCATCATGGAAGAACTAGAAAAAGAATAGCAAATTAATCAAAAAGAAAGCAGAAGGGAAGAAATAAAGATTAGAGCAGAAATAAATGAAACTGAGAATAAAAAAAATAGAAAGAATTAACAAAACCAAAATTGATTCTTTGAGACCATCAATAAAATAGACAAACCCTTAGCTAGATTAATAAGGAAAAAAAAGAGAGAAAATGCAAAAAAATAAAATCAGGAGTGAGAGGGGTCATTATTTCTCATTTCATAGAAATGAAAGGGATCATAAAAGGATATTATTAACGATGATTCACCAACAAATTAGACAACTTAGATGAAATGGGCAAATTCCTAAAAGTACATGAACACTCTACATGACTCTAGAAGAAATAGAAGACTTAAACAGACCAATCACAAGGAAAGAAATTGGATTAGTCATCAAAAACCTCCCCAAAAAGAGAAGCCCAGGATGAGATGGCTTCACAGGGGAATTCTGCCAATCATTTCAAGAAGAGTTAATACCAATTCTTCTCAAAGTCTTCCAAAGAATCAAAGAGAAGGGAACAGTACCTAATTCATTTTGAGAGGCCAACACAGAATTAATAATACCAAAGCCTACAAGAAAAGGAAATGACAGACCAATTTCTATTATGAATATGGATGCAAAAATCCTAAACAAAATACTTGTGAATTGAATCCACCAGCACATTAAAAAAATTGTATACCATGGCCAAGTGGTATGGAAGGGTGGGTCCACACAAGAAAATCAATTAATGAAATACACAACATTAATAAAATGAAGGGGAAAAAACACAGAGACCATTTCAGTTGACGCAGAAAAAGCATTTGACAAAATCCAGCATCTTTTCTTGATAAAAGCACTTCAAAAATTGGAATAAAAGGATCCTTCCTCAACATGATAAAAAGCATATATGAAAAACCTACACCTAACATCATAGGAAATGATGAAAGACTGAAAACTTTTCCAGTGTGATCTGGAACAAGTGGAACAAGAAACGCTTATTCACTGCTAGTGGGGATGTAAAATGATGCAGCTGCTGTGGAAGGCAGTTTGAAAGTTCCTCAGGAAGCTAAGTACAGACTCGCCATATGATCCAGCAATCCTGCTACTAGGTATTTACCCAGAAGACTGAAAACAGGGACTTGAAAAGACATTTGTACACTGATCTTCATAGTGGAATTATTTACAACTGCCCAAAAATGGAAACCCAAGTGTCTATCAATTGATGAATAGATAAACAAAATGATGTATATACACATGATGGAATATTATTCAGTGGTAAAAAAGAATGAAGTCCTCATGCCTGCAACATCATGGACGAACCTTGAGGACATTATTTGGAGTGAAATAAGTCAGACATAAAAGGATAAATACTGCATGATCTCACTGTTGTGAATTACTTATAATAAGCAAATCATAGAGGTAAATCTAGAGATAGGCTCCTGGGAGATAGATTGGGGTTAGAGAATGAGGAATTGATGCTTAACTTGTACAGAACTTCTATTTAGCCTAAAGGTGAAGGTTTGGAAATGGATGATGGTGATGTTAACACATTATTTTTTTACATGGGCAGGCACCAGGAATCGAACCCAGGTCCTCAGGCATGGCAGGCAAGCACTCTTACCTGCTGAGCCACCGTGGCCCGCCCAACACATTATTTTGAGTGTAATCAAGAGCCCTGGAATATATGTGAATATGGTTAAAAGTGGAAACTTTAGGTTGTATATATTACTGCAATAAAAAAAGATAAAACATTGGATTGTACAACACAGTGAGCCCCATTGTAGGTGATGGACTAAACTTAGTACAAGTATAAGCTGGTTCTTTCATGAGTTATAACAAATGTAAGATACTAATATAGGGTGATATTAATACGGTGGTATATGGAAAAATTGCACCTGATGTAAATAATGGATGATAGTAGAACTATTTTAATAAAAATTTTTATCAATTGTAGCAAAGGTAATTCCTGGTTTAAAAAATTCAATTATAGAAAAAGGACGATCATCAACTGTAACAAATGTTTCACACCAATGTAAGGTGCTGGTGGTGGGGTGGTGTATGGAAATCCTGTATTTTAGGCATGATTGTTTTGTAAACTCACAAGTTCTGTAATAAAAAAGTATGACCCAACTATATACTATCTATAAGAGACTTACCTTAAATTCAAAGATGTAAGAAAAAAGATATATTTACAAGAAATAAATATACCATGTAAGTAGTAACCGAAAGAGAATTGGGGTAGATATATTAATATCAGAAAATAGACTTTAAGTAAAAAATGAGAAGGACAAAGAGAGTTATTATGTACTGATGAAGGGGCCAATTCAACAAGAAGTCATAACAATTATAAATATATATATGCCTAATAGCAGAACTCAAAAATATATGAAGCAATTGCTGCCAGATTTCAAGGGAGAAATGGACAGTGATACATTAATAATAGAGGAGACTTCAATGAACATCTTTCAAAATGGATAAAACATCTAGAGAGAAGATCAATAAGGAAATAGAGGTCTTGAATGAGAATCTAAACCAGCTCTATCTAACAGACATATATATATATACATTTCATCTGATAACGATAGAATACTCATTCTTCTCAGGCACACCTGGGTCATTCTCCAGGATAGACTGTATCTTAGGCCACAAAACAACACATACAATGAGTCTTCTTTGGGCACAATGGAATGAAGCTAGAAACCAATGACTAAGGGAGAAGTGGAAATTCATAAATATGTGGAAATTAAACTACATTGTCCCAAAAAACCAATAGGTCAAAGAGGAAATCACAAGGGAAATTAGGAAATATACAACATAGTAAAATTTATGGAATGCATCAAAGGCAGTACTGAGATAGAAATTTATAGCTTTAAATACTTACTTGAAGAAAGCAGAAAGATTTAAAATCAGCGACCTACACTCAAAACTGGAAGAACTAGAAAAAGAAGAGCAAACTAAACCCAAAGTGAATGGAAGGAAGGAAATAACAAAGATTAGAGTGGATATAAATTAAATAGAAAACCAGAAAACAATAGAGAGGATCAGCAAAAGCAAAAGTTGGTTCTATGAAAATATCAATAAAATTGACAAACATTTAGACTGACAAAGAGAAAGAGAGAGAAGACACAAATAACCAAAATCAGAAATGAAAAGGGGGTACATTACTACTGATGCCACAGAAATAAAAAGGACCATAAGAAGAAATTATGAACTTTAATCCCAACAAATTAGATAATCCATATGAAATAAATTACTAGAGATATACAAACTACTTATGCTGAATCACGAAGAAATAGATCTCAACAAATCAAAAACTAGTAAAGAGATTGAATCAATAATAAATAACCTCCCAATAAAGAAAAGTCCAGGATCAGATGGTTTCACAGGGAAATTTTATCAAATATTCCAAGAATAATGAACAGCAATTCTGCCCAAACTCTTCCAAAAAAATTGAGCAGGAGGGACCACTACCTGATTCATTCTATCAGCCCACACAAAGTTAATATCAAATCCAGATAAAGATACCACAAGAAAATAAAATTACAGAATATCTCTTATGAATATAGATGCAAAACACCAACAAAATGCTAGCAAAACAAACCCAACAGCACATTAAAAGAATTATGCACCATGATCAAGTGAGATTTATCCCAGGGATACAAGGATGGTTCAACATAAGAAAACCAATTAAGGTAATACCCCCCACTCCCGCATTAATGGAATGAAGGAATAAAAATCCACACGAGCATCTCAATTTACACAGAAAACTCGTTTGAAAAAATCCAGTACCCTTTCTTGATAAAAACACTTGGAAAACTAAGAATAGAAGGAAACATCCTTCACATGATAAAGGGCATATATGAAAAATTTACAGCTAACATACTCAACGGTGAAAGAGTGAGAGTTTTCCCTCCAGTATCTGGAAAAACACGAATATACCTACTGTCACAAAGTATTCAACACTGTGCTAGAAATTTTAGCTGGAATGTTTAGGCAAGAAAATGAAACAGAAGGCATCCAAATTGGAAAGGAAAAAAACAAAACTTTCCTATTTGCAGATGACATGATCCTCTATACAGAAAACCCTGAGAAATCCACAACAATGTTCCTAGAACTAGCAAATGAATTCAGCAAAGTGGCAGGGTACAAGATCCACACTGCAAAATCAGTAGTGTTTCTGTACATATGATGTCAAATCTACACAAAGTGATTTACAGAGTCAGTGTAATCCCAATCAAAATTTCAACAGCCTTCTTTGTAGAAATTTATATGGAAGGTAAGGGGCCCTAATTACTACAGCCATCTTGAAAAAAAGAAGAATGAAGTTGAAGGACTCACAGTTCCTGAAGTTAAAACTTATTACAAAATCATGGCAATCAAAAGAGCATGGAACTGGTACAAGGAAAGACATATAGACCAATAGAATTAAATTTAGAACTCTGGAATCAACCCTCACATTTATGGTCAACTGATTTTTGACAAGGAGCAAATAGCACTCAATTGGGAAAGAATTGTCTGTTCAACAAATCATGCTGGGAAAACTGGATCTCTGCAAAAGAATCAAGGCAGACCCCTACCTCACACCATATACTCAAAATGGAACAAAATGGAACAAAAATCAACTCAAAATGGAACAAAAAACTAAATGTAAGAGCCAGAAATATAAAACTCCTCAAAGAAAATACAAGGAAGCATCTTCAGGACCTTGTATTAGGCAATGATTTCTTATACTTTATACCCAAAGCACCAGCAACAAAAGAAAAAATAGACAAACGGGACTTCAACAAAGTTTAAAACTTTTGCATCTCAAAGGAATTTATCATGAAAGCAAAATGAAAACTTACACAATGGGAGAAAGTATTTGGAAACCACATATCCAATAAGGATTTAAAATCCAGACTATATAAAGATAGTCTTAAACTCAACAACAAAAAGGCAGACAACTGCATTTTAAAAATGGGCAACAAAGAATAGATATTTCTCCAAAGACATACAAATGGCCTAAAAGCACATGAAAGATGTTCACCATCATTAGCCATTAGGCAAATGCAAATCAAAATCACAATGGGATACCATTTCATATCAACTAGAATGACTAATATTTTAAGAACCTCAGAAAATTACAAGTGTTGGAGAGGATGTGGAGAAATAGAAACATTGCTGATGGGAATGTAAAATGGTGTGGCTGCTGTGGAAATCAGTTTGATAGTTCCTCAGAAAGTTAAGTGTACAATTACCAGGTGACCCAGCAATCCTCTTTCTAGTTGTATATGCCCAAAATAATTGAAAGCAGGGACTTGAACAGATATTTGCATACCAATGTTCATAGTAGCATTATGAACAATTACAATTACATACAATTACAAATGCCAAAAGATGAAACCAACCTGTGCCCAAAAACTGAAGAACAGATACATAAAATGTGATCTATATATATAATGGAATATTATTCAGCTATGAAAGCAATGATTTTCTCATACATGTGGCAACAGATAAATCTTGCAGATATCATAGAGTGAAATAAGCCAGACACAAAAGGACAATATCTCACTGATAAGAAATATAAGAATAAGCAAACTCCTGAGTCGGAATCCAGAATATAGATTATCAGCGGACAGGATGGGGGTAGGGAATAAGGAGTATCATGGTCAGGTTCATGTGTCAACTTGGCCAGGTGGTGGTGCCTGGTCATCTGGTCAGGCAAGTGCTGGCCTGTTTGTTGCTATGAGGACATTTCATGGACTTAAATCATGATTACATTGGCTGCATTCACAGCTGATTGCATTTGTAATTAGCTAAGGCGAGTGTCTTCTGCAATCAGTGATGCTTAATCTAATCACCAGAAAGCTTTTAAGGAGGATTCAGCGGAGACAGTCACTCTGCCTGCTTCAACCAGCGAGCCTCTCCTGTGGAGTTTGTCCAGACCCTTCATTGCAGTCACCATGTGTGAAGTCGCTATCTGCCCTATGGATTTTGGACTCTTCCATTCCCACAGTTGTCCAGCCAGCCTCTCCTGATAGTTTGTTGAGAACCTTCATTGGAGTTACCAGCTTGTGGCCTGCCCTACAGACCTTGGACTCTGCATTCCCACAGTTATGTGAGACAGTCCTATAAAGTTTATATCTATGATATCTTCTGATGATTCTGTTTCTCTAGAGAACCCTATATAGAGAGTTAGGGCTTAACATGTAGAATTTCTATTTGGGACAATGGAAAAATTTTGTCAATGGGTGGTGGTGATGGTAGCATGATATTGTTAAGTGTAATTAACAGTACTGAATTATATATTTGAATGTGGTTAAAAGGGGAAATTTTAAGTTGTATATATGTTACTAGAACACAAATTTTTTTAAAAAAATCCATGGCACTGTACAATACAGTGATCTCTAGTTAAACCATGGACAACAGTTAATAGCACAATTATAAAAATGTGTTTTCATCAATTGTAATAAAGGTACCACACCAATGCAAGGTGTTAATAGTAGGGTGGTATATGAGAATTGTGTATTTCATGCATGATTATTCTATAAACCCACAACTTCTGTAATAAAGAAAATATAGTTTAGTACTAGAAATTTTCAGATGGAATCAGTGGGGTTGAGAGTTTATCAGAACCGACAAAATTGTAGGATGGATACTTTAACTCAGGAAAAAAAAATGAAGATATAAGATTTTTGTCTATGTTAGCAGCAAGACTATTTTCCTGGGTGGGGAATTTGAAGAAGGCCAGGATAGGAAAATATGTGTTTATTAGTACTCTTTTCTTTTGGAGCAAAATTGTTGGCTTAAAAGAATAAAGAAATCATAGTGGATAATCAAAATGAATATTTCTAAACTTGAGGAAACAAAAGAATGGCACTTTTAAAATCCTTGAAATTTCATAAGCTGTAAGTGAAGACACAAAACTTCTTCAATAAAGGTGTTTTTTGAATAAATGTCAGCCTATGCCATACCTTTGTATTTCAGTTTGCTAAAACTGATGAAATGCAATAGACTAGAAATGGGTTGACATTTACAATGAGGATTTATTAACTTACAAGATTACAGTTCTGAGACTGTGAATATGTCCAAAACGAGGCATCAACAGGCGATGCTTTCTCCCCACACCGTGGGTACCAGGGATCCTGGGCTCCTCTGTCACATGGCAAGGTTCATGGTCATGTCTGCTGGTCTTTGCCTTCTCCTCTGGGGTCTTTGCTTTCAGCTTCTCACTGCTCTGTCTGTTGCTTTCTGAACTTCTGTGTGTTTCTCTCTTGGAGCTTCTCTTATAAAGGACTATGGTAAGAGGATTAAGACTCACCTGGGGCACACCTCAACTGAAATAACCTAATCAGAAGGTCCCACCCACAATAGGTCTATACCCAGAGGAATAGATTAGCATTAAGAACATGATCTTCTGGGGTCTGTTCAGCTTCACATTACCGCACTTTGAAGACCTAATTTTGATGACCTCAAAATCCCTACCCAAGAAGGAATTGCATAGGAAATATGGAAATCAAGACATTGGAGCAAAGAAGAGTCAAGATAGAGGTCCTATCATAAAGCAGAAATATACCTAGAGCTGTGGATGTCTGCCTAAGCCAGGCTGGAGTCTGCCAAGAAACTCTCTGAAGTTGGGTTCCCTGGGAAACAGACTCTGAGATGGAAATTTGCATGCAGGAGGTCTCTGGAGCAACCCCTGTCAAGGAGTGAGGGAAGTGGGATTGGGCAGGGGGAGACATTGATCAGTGATGCAAAAGGAGCCTTAGCCAATACCACAGAAAGTTCTGGAACTAGGATGGCCTTTCAGAATTGTCTCAAACCACGGCAAGGGGGCTGGGCCTTTTAGACCCACGTCAACAGGGCGTTGGATGTAAACTGCGCTTCGGGAGGGGCATAACCTTGGTGAACTCGCTCCCTTTGGCTGTGGGCAATGCCTTAAGAGAAACTCAGCTGTCAGCATTGAACACCCAACACTCTCTGGGACTTGGGGAAAGAGTGCCTCTCAGTCTAGGGAACATTTGGGGCAGTGCTGTGTACTACAGCATGACGACCCTGTTTGACAATTTGGAAACGATGCATCTGTGAGGGAGGAGCCAAAGAAAGACAATTACATAAGGTAAGAAATGAAATCCTTGAAGTGCACAGGAGTCTGTACCCATTTAGTGTAGGGACAGTTTGGACAGTGTCTTGGTGTGCTTTAAGGACTTTGCTGTATTATAACTCATTACTGTGATGGGTATTTTTCATGATAATTCCAAGTCTTCCAGAAAATGTTATTCTATACATTTTGTTTATAAAGGGAAAACACATTGAAGAATGACTTCCTTCCAAGCTAGTAAATTTCTTTAAAAGCTCGACTACTTGTGATTTAGTTATATGGAAAACTTGGCTATCCAGATTCTACCTCATTGCCTGAAGGTTCTCTATAGCCAAGCTCTCCCCAACCTAAAATCCCCTTTTAAAAAAATGGGGGTAACATATATAGAACATAAAATTTGTCACTTTAACCATTTTTTAAGTATACGATTCAGTGACATTAATTATATTTACGATTTACCATCATTTAAAATGTAATTATATTCACATTCACCATCAAAATCATCTGTTACCAAAACATTTTCAACACCCAAAACAGAAACTTTATACCCATTAAGCAGGAATTCCCCATTTCCTTTCCCTATTCTGCCCATAACCCCTGGTAACCTCTAATCTACTTTCTGTCTCTATGAATTTTTCTAACCTATACTTCATATAGGTGAAATTATACAATATTCGTTCTTTTGTGCCTAGCTTGTTTACACTTAGTTTATTTCATACACGTTGTAGCATGCATCAGCTTTCATTCCTTCTCATGGCTAAAGAATTTTCCATTGCAATGGAAGAATTTTTCATTGTAAACCACATTTGGTTCATCTATTCATTTGTCAATGGACATTTGGGCCATTTCCACCTTTTGGCCTTCGTGAATAATACTGCTACAAACGTGGGTGTACAAGTATCTTATTGATTTCTTGCTTTTAATTCTTTGGGGGTATATATTTAAAAGTGGAATTGCTGGGGCATCTGGTAATTCTATGTCTAACCCATTGAGGATGCATCAGTCTGTTTCCCACATCAGCACGCCTCTACACCCTCATCAATACTTGCCATTTTCTTTCTTAAAAATAATAGCCAGCCTTGTGGATGTGAAGTGGCATCTCACTGTGGTTATAGCCAAGCTTTTACTCCGTGCATAGATATGGAAGGGAAGAGTTAACAAGCATGGTGCCAGCAAAGGCTGTATTAGGTAGATGTTCACACATTTAAGCAAGTTAGAGGCAGTGGCTCTAGATCCTATTTCTATGCCTCCTTTATCAGGTCCCCTGGGGAGAAAACTTGGTAAGCACTGGCTAGATACAGATTCCTTCAGGTGATTGCAAGGAGTTTGGAGCATGCTTTGTCCCACCAGCCATCTCACCCTAGCTGACCTGCCTTAGACAAACCTCCCGCCAGTAGGTAGAATTCAACTCCGTGTAAGGCATCCGTACATCTCTTTCTGTTGGTTTCGGAAGGAAAAGTGTATATGAAGAAGACACAGTAAAAGCAGGTCTCTGACCAGCTCTCAGAAGCTGTGGGTGCTGTGGGAGGCAGCCGTCATTTCTCACCTAGGTATGAGGAGAAAGTATCACTGCAAATTTATCTAATTGGAGAGTCAATGGTAGCAAATTATTTGTGAAACGCTGAATCATTCTGATGCATGTGGCCAGAAGTTTATGCAATTCCTTTTATTATCACCGGAAGATCTTTCATAATTATGGGCACTCCTTCATTTCAAAAGCTTCAGAGAGGGATTGTTGACACCTTAGATTAAGCCAGTGGATGCGTGCCATCTTTTTCCATTCATAAAGTCAAAGAATTATGATGTGTTGAAAACCTGAAAGCCATTTAGGGGAATGAACTTAACTTTCTTTTTTTTTTTAACCTTGAAGTCTTTTTAACGTTTCTATAAGATCCTTATACCATAAAAACAATTAGTAATCCTCTAATTTAAACACATAAAAATCTTATTCATTCTCCGCCTCTCACCTCCCCTCATCAAACATTCTTTGTCCTGTCAAGCCCTGTGGCTGATAATGACATTTCTGACATACATAGAGATTGCTGTGTTTATAGTATTAGTGTGAAAAGCAAAATACATTACGCTATATCCTAGAGATTTCTTTGCTAATTAAATCCAGCTCAGTTTTCCAGGTAACACTTTTGTTTATACTGTGTCTTCAACACAGCACCAGGAATTCTACGGGCACTTGAATAAACATAAAATAGTAAAAATAAGTGTGCCTCCTATATTTACATTTTTCACATTAAGCTGCCTAACATCTTGGCTAGTGCTCTCCAAATATAAACAATTACTTCAAATAATATATTTTATACCTTAGAAAAAGACTAGGCTTCACATTTATCCTAATGGTTAATTTTTCACTCGGATAAAATATTCAGTATGTAACAAGGCTGAGAGAACAAATCATCTATCAGATAATATACATGAAAATATGTAAGACCTACTCAGACTATTAGCGTTGTCCACACTGTTAACAAAATCCAAACACTCAACAAAAATTGAGCGAGGAAATTGGCCCTAATTTCAAAAGCAGAATCAGACACTTTAAAATCTCATAAAGAAAGACCCTATTTTCTCTATGACATGATAACAAAAGTTAGTATACTTGACCTTGAAAACATGTTGGGTGACATTTCCAATATCAATACAGCAAGCAGGAGATTATTACTTGCATCCCAGTGAAAGAGGACAGCAAAATAGCATAATATTTTTATGGCTCATCCATATCGTGGCATGTATCAGAACTTCATTCCTTTTTATAACTAATAATATTCCATTGCATGAATCTTCTACCTTTGTTTTATCCATTCATCTGTGGATGGACACGAGTTCTCTCTACCTTTTGGCTATTGCATAATACTGTGAACGCTAGTGTACAAGTATCTGCGTTGAAACATACCCAGTGCTCCTAGCCACTTGTGAAAAGGAATTACAGAGGACAGCTAATGCCACTGTGGGGGCCATTCCACTGGCATTAATGATCAACTCAAAGTCCATTGTGAAAGAGTAATTTCTGGAACATTCACGGCCGGAGAGGAAGAATGGATCTAAAATTAAACTGACAACATGACAAAGTATTATTACGTAAAGTGAGATGTTAAAAAAAGTTTCTCCAAACTATCAGATATCTGATTACACCATTGGCAATTTATTTTACTCTATTTCTTTCATTCATTTATTCACATTCATTCCTTCATTCTTACTTTAACTTGAGTGGGAATGCACCCATAAGCTATCACTGTTCTATGAGGCTAAAAAAGCAGATTATATTTCTTCCGTCTCCAGCCATGAGGGAATAGCTAGTCCTGGATTTGCCCTCCCATTGTAAACTAGAACACTGGACTAAATACATGAAACAACTGTTCTCAGACATTAGACAGCAGACAGCAGAGCTGGTGATCCTGAAGAGAAGGGCAGCAAATGAGGTAAGCCTTATGAGTATCCCAGCTTTCTGCCTGATGCACTTTCTAGACCACACTGCAGGGAGGCCGGAGCATGAGCAGAAAAATGGAGGTGCTCCTAGCATGGAGACAGAGGTTAGAGCTCTGGGAGGTTGAAGAGGCTGGCATGCATGGGGTAGAATAATGCTGAGAAGGAAGCTGCACAGAAAAAGCGCTCTAGAGATTTGAATCAGTTCCTTTTTAGTCTGTGGCTGAATACGAAACTGAGCATGCATAGGGTAAGATTGCACAAATAACAACTAGGGAAAACATAACGACCAGAATTCTACAAGCTAAACAATTCATAGAGTTTGTACAATGCTAGGACATATTCAGATCTCTAACTACCTGGCATATTCAGTAGAGATACCAGAAAGATCATGCCTTGGAAGGAGGGCTACCCTAACCATAGAGTGAAGGATAGACCTATACATCAAGGGAACATAATTAAGAGTGGAGAAATAAACCCACATATATATGGTGAATTGATTTTGAACCAAAAAATCCAAGGTACTTCAATAGAGATAAAAATGTCTTTTCAACAAATGGCACTAGAACAAATGGATATTTGTACAGGAGAAAAATGAACCTTGATATTCAGCTCACAAAGGTAGCTCAGAATGGCTGTTAGACTTATATGTAAAATAAACAATTATAAAGCTTCTGGAAGAAATCTTAGAAAAAAATCTTTGCAACCTTATTTTAAGCAAAGATTTCTTAGATAAGATGTAAAAAGTACTAATAAGAGCAAAATAAAGATAAATTTGACTTCATGAAAATTATAAACTGCTCTTACAAAGATATCACTAAAAAAATGAAAAGGCAAACCACAGACTGAAGGAAAATATTTATAATACATGTATCTGACAAGAGAATGGTATGCAGAAAATATAAAGAACTCTGACATATTAATGAGAACATAAACAAGCCACACTTATAAATGGGCAAAAGAGTTGAATAAACCTATGGTGGTTTGGAGCTCTGCACCCCAGAAAAATGTTCTTAAGCTTAACACATTCCTGTGTATGTGAATTCTTGTGACTAAGACCTTCTGGTGAGGTTATTTCAGTTAAGGCAGGGACCAGCCGAGTCAGAATGGGTCTTAATCCTATTATTGCAGACCCTATAGGGAAGGAAACAGAGAGAGTGAGAGGAAGCTACATGGAGTAGCCAGAGGGTGGAAGTTAATGAAACACAGAAGTGAAAGGAGAAGCTAGGAGTGGTCACCATGTGTATTGCCTTATGACAGAAAGGCCGAAGACCAAGGATTACCAGCAGCCAGCCCCAGAACGACACAGTCTTCTGGGAGAAAGCATCTCCTTGCTGATGCCTTGATTTTGGATTTCTCCTAGATGCAAAGCTGTGAGCCAATACATTACTGTTGTTTAAGCCAATCCCATTGTATGGTATTTGCTTTGGCAACCAGAAAACTAATACAAAATCCTTCACAAAAGAAAATATGCAAATGGATAATATGCACAGAAAAGGTGCTCAACATATTTAGTCATCAAAGAATGAAAATTAAAGTCACAGTGAGATCCCACTATAAATGTTCCTAGGAATGGCTAAAATTTAAGAGACTGGTTTGGCAAGAATGGGAACACCTCGGATGGTTATACATTGCTTATAAAAGTGTAATATTGTCCAACCACTCTGGAATACTATTTGGCAGTTTTCTATAAACACTTTCTTACCATCTGACCTAGAAGTTTCGCTCCTAATATGTCCCAAGAGAAAAAAAAAAAAAAGATACATCTACACAAAGACTTGTAAATGAATGTTCATGGTAGTTTTATTCATAATAGCAAATGTTATTATGATTAATTCAGCAGGTGAATGGATAAATTGATTGTGGCATACAGTGGACTACCACTCAGGAACAAAAAGAAATAAACTACTGATACTTGCAACATGGATGATTCTCAAAAACTTTGTGCTGAACTAAACAAGTCAGACACATAAAGAGCACATGCTATTGAATTCCATTTAAATGGACTTCTAGAACAGGTGAAATGAATCTATAGTGACAAAGAAATGAGATCAGTGTTTTTGTTTGCCTATAGCCCAAGAGGTTGGGTTTGGGAGATAGATGGGAATTGACGACATAGGGCACAAGGGAATTTTTTTTTTTTGGTTTTGGTTTATCAGGAAATCTCATAATTTCTCTGTCATTTATTTATTTTAAGAGAAGTTCTAAGTATAGAGAAAAATCATGCAGAAGATACAGGGTTCCCATATACCACCCTATTTGTCTTTATTTTTGAAAGATAATTTTGCCAGATACAGAATTGGTGGTTGAGTTTTTTCTTTACGGATTTTCAATATGCCATTTCACTGTCTCCTGGCTTCCTCCTCTGCTGGAAAATCCTCTGCTAATTTTATTGAGGATCCTTGTATGTAACAAGTCACTTCTTTCTTGCTGTTTTCAAAATATTCTTGGTCTTTGGGGTTTGACAATTTCACTCTAACTTGTCTCTGTTTAGATCTATTAAGAGTCTATCCTGCTTGGAGTTTACTGAGCCTCCTGGATGTGTACTTCCACGCCTTTCATCAGATTTGGGAAGCTTTGGCCCTTTGTTCTTCAAACAGTTAATACTATTTCTATTCCTTTCTCTCCTTCCAGTACTTCTGAGACTCCAGTGATGTGTATAGTTAGTATATTTGATGGTGTACCACATGTCCTTCAGGCTGTTCATTTTTCTTCATTATTTTTTCTTTCTACTCCTCATTCTGGATAATTTTAACAGTCTTGTCTTCAGGTTCACTGATCCTTTCTTTTTCCTGATAAAATCTGTTGTTGAATCCATCTAATGAGTATTTCATTTTAATTATTGTACTATTCTAGCTTCAAAACTTCTGTTTAGCTCCTTCTAATTTCTATCTCTATTTTTTTAGACAACATTTTCCCAATTTTCTTTAGCTCACTGAACATACTTAAGACAGTTAAACTCTTTTCACTAATAGTTCTAGTTATGAGCTTCCTCAAGGATGGTTTCCACCAAATTATTTTTTCCTGTGATTGAGCCATACTTTCCTATATGTTTATAATTTTTGTTCGAACTGGGCATCTTGAGTATTATGTTGTTGTAATTCTGGAAATTTAGTTATCCCACTCATCTGGGATTGATGAGGTTGTTGTTGTTGAGGGCTGGAGCCATCAATTTGTGACTTTTCCAAACTATTTTGCTCCTGTTCCACTCTTATTAGTATAAGGAAACCAGGCTCATAAGGTAGGAACTGTGGCGAAACAGGGACAAGCCGCCATCTTGGTAAAGGAGAAGAGGCTATGCTTACAAGGGAACTTTTTAAAAATTATTTTTATTGTATAATATATCTACAAAAGGAAGAAATAAAAAGCAATTAATTTTCAAAGCATTCTTCAACAAGTGGTTACAGGACAGATTCCAGAGTTTGTCATGGGCAATCCTCTCATATTCTTTCTTCTAGCTGCTCCAAAATAAAGGAGGCTAGAAGGTTTAAATACTTTTTTATCATCACAATCGACTTTTTTTTGTGAACAACAACATATATACAAAAAAGCAACAAATTTCAAAGCACAGCACCACAATTAGTTGTAGAACATACTTTAGACTTTGATATGGGCTACAATTTCACAATTTTAGGTTTTTAACTTCTAGTTGCTCTAAAATACTGGAGACTGACAGAGATATCCATTTAATGATTCAGCATTCATATTTATTTGTTAAGTCCTATCTTCTATATATAATTCTGCTATCACCTTTGATCTTTCCATACTCTCTTTGGGGTGGTTTGGGCTATGGCAATTCTAAATTTTTGATATTGGAAGGGGCTGTCACTAATATGGGGTAGGAAGATGGAACTATCTGATGTTCTGGAGAGGCTGGGCTAGGTTTCAAGATTTATCTGGACCAGGGACCCATCTGGAGGTTGTAGGCTTCTGGAAAGTTACTCTAGTGCCTGGAACCCTTGTGGAATCTTATATATTGCCCTAGGTGTTCTTTAGGATTGGCTGCAATGGTCCTGGTTGGGGGTTGGAGGTTATGATACATAGTAAGGTCTACTTGAAGCTTGAGTAAGCTTTGAACTCTCTCTGCCACTGACACATTACTAATTATACTTCTTTTCCCCCATTTGGTCAGGATGGAATTGTTGATCCCGTGGTGCCAGGTCTGGATTCATCCCTGGGAGTCCTCTCCCACATCACCAGGGAGACTTTCACCCCTGGATGTCATGTCTCATGTAGCGGGGAGGGCAATGATTTCACTTGCAGAGTTGGGCTTAGAGAGACTGAGGCCACATCTGAGCAACAACAAGGTCCTCCAGAAGTAACTCTTAGTCATGCCTATAGGTAGTCAAAGCTTCTCCACTACCTACATAAGCTTCACAAGAGTAAGCCTCATGATCGAGGGCATGGTCTATTGATTTGGGTATCCCCGAAGTTTGACACAGTATCAGGGGATTCCCTGATGGTAAGGTTTAATAGTTTCATGGTCTTTCTCCCCTCCCTCACAGGACTTTGCCAGTACTTTTTGATTATCTGCTTAATATACTCTAGGATGTTTCTAGGCATTACAATAATCTATACAGGATTAAAGAACCTCTTTCTCATTCTGTGCTTCCTGTATTTCAGTTGTTCAAATTAGCTATACAGGTAGGTTGAATTGGGTTATGTACTACAGGAAATTTCAGTTTCAAATCAAATAAACCTTTCTTCCATTGGTCTCAAAGAGTATGTGTGGTTCTAAAATATAGACACTGTCTTCCTTACCCCTATGTTCTGAATTACCTTAACCCCAACCTGTTCGGCTTTGTTCTTATCTCTATATATCAGGTTATATATATATATAATAACCTCTCAGAATCCAGAAATAATAATCACCACTCTAGACTTAATGTGTCTGCTCTAAAAGCTTACAATCTAGGCCCCTGTTTTCTTATAAGCATTTTCTAAAGGTGACCATACCATTGTTCTTTGTTTCTGGCTTCTTTGTTTCACCAAATGTCCACGTGTTCACTCACATCGTTGCATGCCTCATGACATCGTTCCTTTTTGTAGCTGCACAACCTTTGTTCATAAGTATACACCATCGCTCAATAATCTACTTCTCCATCAGCGCATCCTTCAGATACCTGCATTCATCGGGCATCACATAGAGGGCCCAAAGTCCACAGTCCATCAACACTCTCAATTTTCGATAAATTTCATTGTTCCCCAGAGAAAACCAATAAACACACCCTCACCAAATAGGAAATCTAAACCTCCTCTTAACTCTTGTCCCTCCACCCAATATTTACCTCTGCTGTTGCTGTGGTAGTGCTGATGGTTTCTATTGAACATGGCTTATAGCATGCAATAACAGTTTCCCCCTGTACCCTGGACTTAAACACTGTTTATATAAGAATCATAACTTTGAAGTACTTCTTATGAGAACTCATTCATATTTCTAGTGTGAGTCAATGGGACAGGTAGGTTTATACAACGCTTTTCAATCTTGTTCATCTTCAACATGGTAATATTACTTCTAGACCCACTAGAGAATCACCTTTGCTCCTATCTATTCTCTTACATTGGCGTTCAACCTCATTAGCTAATGGTTCACCCATCTCTAGCTTCTATGTATCTCTAAGCCCTCTATGTTCTGTATTATAAGCTTCTGATTATACCTTTATGCTGGTCATAAAAGTGGAATCATACAATTTCTATCCTTTCGTTTCTGGCTAATTTCACTCAGCATTATGTCCTCAAGGTTCATCCATCGTGTCATGTGCTTCTGGACATCATTTTGTCTTACTGCTGCATAACATTCCATCGTATGTATATACCACATTTTGTTGATCCACTTGTCTGTTGACGGGCATTTGATTTGTTTCCATCTTTTGGCAATTATGAATAATGCTGCTACAAATATAGGTGTGGAAATGTCTGTTTGTGTCATTGCTTTCAGCTCTTCTGGGTATATACCAAGTAGTGCCATTGCTGGGTCATAAGACAACTATATAATTTAGTTTCCTAAGGAACTGCCAGTCTTCCATAGTGGCTGCACCATTGTACATTTCCACCAGCAGTGAATAAGTGTCCCAGTTTATCCACAACCTCTCCAACATTTATAGTTTCTTATTTGTTTAATAGCAGCCATTCTAATAGGTGTGAGGTGGTATCTCATTGCAGTCTTGATCTGTATTTCTCTTATAGCCAATGAAAATGAGCATCTCTCCATATGCTTTTGAGCCATCTATATTTGCTCTTCAGAAAAATGTCTATTCATATCTTTAGCCCATGTTATATTTGGATTGTTCTTTTGTCATTGAGTTGTATAATTTATTTGTATATACAGGAAATCAAACCTTTGTCTGATATGTGATTTCCAAATATTTCTCCCATTGAGTTGGCTTCCTCTTCACCTTTTTAACAAAGTCTTTTGAGGTGCAGAAGACGTTGAGTTTGAGGAGTTCCCATTTATCTATTTTTTCTTTTGTTGTTTGTGCTTTGGGGTGTAAAGTTTAGGAAGCTACTTCCTATTTCTAGGTCTTGAAAATGTTCTGTACACTTTCTTCTAGAAGTTTTATGGTGCTAGGTCTTATATTTAGGCATTTGATCCACTTTCAGTTAATTTTTGTATAGGGTAAGATAGGGGTCCTCTTTCATTCTCTTGGCTATTGATATTCAGTTATTCCATGCCCAATTATTGAACAGACTATTTTGTCCCAGTTCAGAGGATTTGGGGACCTTTTCAAAAATCAGTTGACCATAGATTTGGTGGTCTATTTCTGCACTCTCGATTCGAATCCATCTGTCAATGCTTCTGTCTTTGTGCCAGTACCATGCTGTTTTGACCACTGAGGCTTTATAATAGGTTTTAAAGTCAGAGAGTGTTAATTCTCCCACTTCGTTCTTCTTTTTTAGGATGCTTTAGGCTATTCGGGGTCTCTCTCCCTTCCAGATGAATTTGGCAGTTAGCTTTTCCAAATCTTCAAAGTAGGTTGTTGGAATTTTGATTGGTACTGGGTTGAATCTGTAGATCAATTTGGGGAGAACTGACATCTTAAACATATTTAGCCTTCCCATCCATGAGCAGTGAATGTCTTTCCACCTATTTAGATCTACTTTGATTTCTTTTAGCAATTTTTTTTAGTTTTCTGTGTACAAGTCCTTTACATCCCTAGTTAAGTTCATTCCCAAGTATTTGATTCTTTCAGTTGCAATTTTCAATGAATTTTTTCCTTAACTGACTTCTCAGCTAGGTCATTGCTTGTGTATAGAAAAGTTACTGATTTTTGCACATTAATTTTATTTTCTGCTACCTTGTGGAATTTGTTTATTAGCTCAAGTAACTTCGCTGTAGATTTCTCAGCATCTTCCAAATATAGTATCATATCATCTGCAAATAATGAGAATTTTACTTCTTCCTTTCCAATTTGGATGCCTTTTATTTCTTTGTCCTGCCTGATTGCTCTAGCTAGAACTTCTAGCACAATGTTGACTAATAGTGGTGACAGTGGGCATCCTTGTCTTGTACCTGATCTTAGGAGGAAAGCTTTCAGTCTCTCTCCATTGAGTATGAACTGGCTATTGGTTTTTCCTATATTCCCTTTATCATATTGAAGTAGATACCTTTGATTCTTATCTTTTGGAGTGTTTTTATCAGAAAAGGATGCTGAATTTTGCTGAATACTTTTTCAGCATCAATCGAGATGATCATGTGATTTTTCACTTTTGATTTGTTAATGTGCTGTATTACATTAATTGATTTTCTTGTGTTGAACCATCCTTGCATTCCTGGTATAAACTCCACTTGGTCCTGGTGTATAATTCTTTTAAGGTGCTGATAACTTCAATTTGCTAATATTTTATTGAGAATTTTTGCATCTATGTTCATTAGGGAGATTGGCCTGTAGTTTTCCTTTCTTATAACATTTTTACCTGGTTTTGTTATTAAAATGATATTAGCTTCATAAAATGAGTTAGATAGACTTCCTTTTTCCTCAATTTTTTGCAAAAGTTTGAGCAGAATTGGTGTTAGTTCTTTTTGGAATGTTTGATAAAATTTCACTGTGAAGCCATCTGGCCTTGGGCTTTTCTTTGTAGGAAGATTTTTGATGACTGATTGAATCTCTTTACTTGTGATTGGTTTGTTGAGATCTTCTATTTCTTCCTGAGTCAGTGGAGCTTGTTTTTGTGTCTCCAGGAATTTGTCCATTTCATCTGTGTAGTTAATTTGTTGGCATATAGTTGTTTATAGTATCCTCTTATGATTTCCTTTATTTCTTCAGGGTCTGTTGTAATGAACTCCTTCTCATTTATGATTTTGTTTATTTGCATCATGTCTCTTTTTTTCTTTGTCAGTCTTGCTAGTAGTCCATCAATTTTATTGATTTTCTCAATGAACTAACTTTTGGTTTTATTGATTCTATTGTTCTTTTGTTCTCCCATTCATTTATCTCTGCTTTAATCTTTGTTATTTCTCTTCTCTTATTTGCTTTGGGCTTAAGTTTATTGTTCTTTCTCAAGTTCCTCCAGGTTTGCTGTTTTAAGTCCTTGATTTTTGTTCTTTCTTGCTTTTTAATATAAGCATTTAAGGCAATAAATTTCCCTCTGAGCACATTCTTTGCTGCATCCCTTAAGTTCTGATAAGTTGTATTCTCATTTTCATTCATCTTCAGGTAGCTACTGATTTCTCTAGCAATTTCCTCTTTGATCCACTGGTTGTTTAAGAGTGTGTTATTTAATCTCCATATATTTGTGAATGTTCTCGTTCTTTGGTGGTTATTGAATCCAGCTTCATCCCACTGTGATCAGAGAACATGTTTTGAATAATTTTAATATTTTTAACTTTATAAAGATCTGTTTTGTGCCCCAGAGTGTGATCTATCCTAGAGAATGTTTCATGAGCACTAGAGAAGAATGTATAACCTTGCGCTTTGGGGTGCAATGACCTATATATGTCTGTTAGTTCTAATTCATTTATCAAATGATTTAACTTCTTTATTTCCTTGTTGATCTTCTGTCTGGTTGTTCTATCTATAGAAGAGAGTGGTGTATTGAAGTTTCCTACTATTATTGTTGAAACATCTATTGCTCCCTTCAGCTTTGTTAATGTCTGTCTCATGTACTTTGGAGTGCCTTGATTGGTAGCATAAACATTTATGATTGTTATATATTCTTGGTGAATTGACCCTTTAATTAGCATATAGTATCCTTCTTCGTCTGTTATGATATCTTTACATTTAAAACATATGTTGTCCTGTATTAACATAACTATGTCTGCTTTCTTTTGGTTACAACTTGCAAGGAAAATCTTTCTCCATCCTTTCACTTTCAATCTTTTTGTATCCTTTTGACTAAAATGAGGCTCTTGGGCCACGGTGGCTCAGCAAGCAGGAATGCTTGCCTACAATGCCAGAGGACCCGGGTTCGATTCCCAGTGCCTGCCCATGTAAAAAAAGTAAAAAATAAAATAAATAAATAAAATGAGGCTCTTGTAAGCAGCATATAGCTGGATTACGTTTCTTAATCCATTCTGCCAATCTATATCTTTTAATTGGTAAGTTTAGTTCGTTAACATTCAAAGTTATTATGGAAAAGACATTTCTTGATTCCACCATCTTATATTTTTTGTTTTATTTGTCAGATCTATATATTATATTCCCTCTTTCTCTTTGTATTATTTAAATTAGTGATACTCTTCAATTCTGAGCCCTCCTCCAGATCTCCTTCTCCTGTCTTTTTTTCAGCTGGCAAACTCCTTTTAGTATTTATTGTAGGGCTGGTCTCTTGTTTACAAATTCTTTCAGGACTTCTTTGTCTATGAAAACTTTAATCTCTCCCTCAGTTTTGAAGGACAATTTGGCTGGGTACTGAATTTTTGGCTGGAAGTCTTTCTCTTTCAGGATCTTGAATATATCCTACCACTGCCCTCTCACCTCCAGGGTGCTAGTTGAATAATCTGAACTCAGTCTTATTTCATTTCCCTTGTGAGTAGTAGATAGGTTTCTCTTGCTGCTTTCAGGATTTTCTGCTTCTCTTCAACATTTGACAGACTGATTAGTATGTGCCTTGGGGAAGGCCTATTTGGATTTATTCTGTTTGTAGCTCTTTGAGCTTGTTTGACTTGTATATTTATGTCCTTTATGAGGGTTGGGAAGTTTTCTCCATTATATCCTAAACTACTCTTCCTAGCCCTTTACACCTCTCTTCTCCTTCTGGGACACCAATGGTTCTTATATTTGTGCGCTTTGTTTTGTCTATCATTTTCCTGGGTTCACATTCAATTTTTTTCCATCTTTTTTTGCCATTTGCTGCTTTGAGTCTTCTAAGTCAATTATCCTATCCTCTATATCACTTATTCTTTTTTTTTGTTTGTTTCTTCAACTCTGGTGTTGTGTGCCTCTAGTATGTTTTTTATTTGGTCAACAGAGTCTTTAATCTCTGTGATTTCTGCTTTTTTCCATTTATTCTTTCAAATTCCTCTTTGTGCTCTTCTACTGTCTTCTTGATCTCCTTTATGTCATTTGCTGCCCCACTTATTTTATTAAGTAGAGTTGTATGAACATCTTTGATTAGTTGTTCCAATGTCTGTGTCTCCTCAGGTGTTTTAGTTTGGCCATTAGGCAGGGCTATATCTGTCTGCATTGTGATATGCTTAGTGATCTTCTGCTGTCTTTGTTGCATGTAAATATCTTGATTGGTTTACTTTGGGAGTTGATTTCTTTCAGCAGTCTAAAGGCCTTGCGTTTGTGGGATGGTCATACAGCAGGGAGCAGAGCACGGGGTGGAGCCCTCAATCTGGTGATTCGTTTCATGGCAGGTATGGGCACAGGTTGGGGATGTTACGCTGATGCTTGTGAACGTGGGTGCCCAGTATCCAGGGAGGATGCAGCTTTGCAGGTGCACTTGTCTGTGGGGCCATAATCCTGGTGTGCACTGGTCTAAGGTAAGGGACCCTCTGTGCACATGCATAGAGCTGTGGCACCAGGCTGGCATTATGCTTTCATGGACTGGGAGCAGATGTGGCCCGACTGCACAGGTTGGCACGTGCTCAGAGCTGGGAAGTGAGGCTGAGGGCTGTGTGCGTGAGCAGTTCTAGGACTGCTGTGAAGTGCGGTTCCCAGAGCTGAATGATGTGATTGGGGGTCTGTGCGCATGTGTGAGCCTGGGAGTGCTGTAAACGGATGCACTGAGCTCAGGGAGGGTGGGGTGAGGGTGTGTGACACTATGGGCAGGAGCGTGGGAGGGATAGCCTAGGTATGGAGGTTAGTGCCTGCAATCTTTATGCACTGGTAACAGCCTGCAGGGAACAGGGAGGGGGAGGTAGTGCTTGGGAGGGGTGCAGGAGAGGTGGGTTTGGCTACACTTGGGGTGGGGGTGTGGGGCAGGTACATGCACTGGGGGTTGGTGGCATGGGGGCTCCTGGAGCATGGGGAATGGGAACGAGTGATGGAGTTCAGGTGCATGGGGTGTGGGGTGAGTCACGGGGCTGCACTGGTGAAGGTAGCGCACCCAAGGAACGTGGCCTGGCTTACTAGTCCCATGCTCCTGTCTGTGCACTCCCACGCGCTCTGAGGCTCAGCACTGTGCCAGGCTCCAGCTTTCTCCCTCTCAGTTTCTCAGCCTCTGCAACCAGGGTTGCTGCATGTGGTGCAGAAGGCTCCCCCAGGTCAGCTGCACTCCTGACTCAGTGCCTCAGTTTCCCTCATGTCCCTTCCCTAAGTTTTCCACGGAGCAGGGCTAGTCTCAAGCTACTCTTGTCAACCACCTTCCCAGAAGTCCAAGGGCACTTTTTGAGGTGATAGAAATATTTCCTATCTGGAATGGGGGGCAGGGGAGTGGTTACGTGGTGTTCCAGTTTGCTAGCTGCCGGAATGCAACACACCAGAGACGGATTGGCTTTTAATAAAAGGGGATTTATTTTGTTGGTTCTTCAGAGGAAAGGCAGCTAACTTTCCACTGAGGTTCTTTCTTACGTGGAAGGCACAAGATGGTCTCTGCTGGTCTTCTCTCCAGGCCTCTGGGTTCCAACAACTTTCCCCAGGGTGATTTCTTTCTGCATCTCCAAAGGCCTGGGCTGAGCTGCTAGTGCTGAGCAGGAATGCCGAGCTGCTTAGGCTGTGCTACATTGCGCTCTCTCATTTAAGCACCAGCCAATTAAGTCAAATGTCACTCATTGCAGCAAACACGCCTCCTAGCCGACTGCAGATGTAATTAGCAACAGATGAGGTTCACATACCATTGGCTTATGTCTGCAGCAACAAAATTAGGTATGCTCACCTGGCCAAGTTGACAACTGACTCTAACTACCGCACGTGGGTTGTTGGGGATTGAATCACTCTACCACAAAAGACATGTTCAGGTCCTAACCCGGGTACTGTGGATGTAAACTCATAAATAAGATCTCTTCAAGATGTTACTTTAGTTAAGGTGTGTCCCAACCAAATGAAGTTGGGTTTTAATCTGGATTACTGGAGTCATTTATAAACAGAATAAAAGTCAGACAAAGAGAGAAGTCACAGGAGCAGTCAGAAGCAGAAAGTCAATAGAACCCGAGGAGAAAGGAGACATCGCCATGTGCATTGTCATTTGACAGAATAACCAGGGGACCCCAAAGATTGCCAGCCAGGCAGAAGATACCAACCATGGGAGGAAGCAAGGCTTCTAGCCCCTAAAACTGCGAGTCCATAAATTCCTGTTGTTAAGCCAACCCATTGTATGGCATTTGTTTTAGCAGGAAGGAAACGAAAACATGGATATATACATTTGCCAAAACTCATCCAACTGGGCAACTCTAATGGGTACATTTCATTATGTGTAAATTATACTTGAGTAAAGTTTATTTTGAAAAGTGAAAAGAAAAAAGACAGATGATAGGAATCCATTCAGTTAATGGTACTGATTGATTTTATGCAACTTTTATTAAGTGCCAGAAGAGAATACAAATTTGGATTAGACATGGCCTTTCCCCTATACCTTTTTCCAGTCAGATAGGTATATAAATAAGACACTACTTGTGATCACATCCTTTTGAAGTACTTTAAAGGGATCAGACTTAGTTTGAGCCTTCCAAAAGCTTATAGGCATTATGTGGATTGGGATAATGGTAGTATGGAATGGGGGCAGGACATTCAGTATAAAACCTATACAAAACTATGTATGTCAGAGAATTTAAACATGTGTTAGTTCAGGCCCTGTTAATTAAGAAATTTTAATAATATGCAAAGTGTATTTATGAAATTCTTTTTGAATTGTTGGTCATATAAGTTAAGACTTTAGAGTTAACAATCAATAAATAATAAAGAACCAATAGAATAGGCATTGTATACTTTACCACATTGTTTTATAGAGATAAAATTGACATGATAGAACAAATACTGGTTTTGGATTGAAACCCAATAATTGTTATAATAATAGCCAGCATTTATGATGGTTTACCAGGTGCGTGGCAGTATGCTAAACTTTCTGCATGCTGTACCTACTAAATCTTCATTGTGAAGATTTACACAATGAAACTGTGGAGAAGGCACTGTAAGGCACCACTTACAGATGAGGAAACTGAAGATTAGAAAGGTTAAGTAAATTTGCCTAAATTTTATACCTAATAATTAACAAAGCCAAGGCATGAATCCAAGCCTATCTGATCCTGGCACTCAAGCTCCTAACAGCCTTACTGCCTCAATTCCACTTTGGTACATATCACCTGCATGTCCTTTGGCAAGTGCCTCAGATTTCTCATCTATAAGGCAAGGATAATTTATGGAGAGCTGTTGAAAAGAGCAAATGAAATTATTTCAGTTAAATCACTTTGCTCAGTATTTGGAAGGGGTACCATCAATAAGTATTCACTTTTCTTCTTACTTTAGACTTAATTTATTATGCATAACATAGGACTTTCTGAGGATCAAATAAGAGAATCACGTAAAGTCCTTTGCAAACAATAAAATACAATATAAATTCTGCTTATTATTGTAAATGTTCGGAGACCCAAGTAGAAACTACCCTTATGCTAAAATTCAGCATATAAAATCCAAACTGTCCTAAAATAGTAGTTTCCAAACCTGACTGCACCTGGGGAAGTGATTTTAAAAACCAGATTCCTGGGCTGCATTCTATCTAGACCTATTGAAAATTTCTGGTTGTAAGCCCATGAGATCCAGATGATTCTAATGCACAGTCAAGTTTGGGGATGACTGTCCTATGGAAATGTCATCATACTTATCACTCGTTCAGTAAATATTTTAATTTAATCAATTAATTAAAAATTATTTTGAAATAATTTCAAACTTGCAATAGAGTTGCAAAAATAATGCAAACCTCACACAGAGAAGACCTATATCATTTAGTATTTGTTTAATGTGTCTTAATTATGTCAGGGCACTATGCTAGGCCCTGTGTTTGATGATCTGCAGTTAGTGATATCAATTACTCAAAATGGGATGTCGTTGAAATGTATGATGGCTGTTGGGGATTGAATCATGTTTCCTACAAGACATGCTCGACTCCTAATACCTGGTTCTGTGGGTGTGGACTTGTTTGTAAATAGGACATTGGAAGATCATACTTAGATGAGGGCAAATTAAATCGGGGTGGGCATTAATCCAATATGGTGGCTGGAATTCTTGTAAGGAGAGGAAATCAAGACAGAGATGCAGGTGACTGAACAGGAGGGGGAGGAGACAGGAGACAATTGAACATGTGAGGCAGATATTGAGCCCCCACCAGAACAGTACAGACTTCAGAGAAGGCATGGCCTGCTCATACCTTCATGTTGGACTTCTAGCCTCCAAATCCATGAGACAATAAATTCCTATTGTTTAAGCCAACAAGTCTGTAGTGCATGTTGCAGCAGCCCTTACAAACTAAGACAGTGACGTTCTTTTTATTTTCTTAAATGTTCTCTGTAAGATATGCTTTATATTTTTCATTTATCTAGGAAGCCATTTCTTGATAAAACTTTTAATTATTGGAATACACAGATTGAATCAAGAAAATGAAATAAATCCATGCATAAACCTTTTCTCTCATTCAAAATTCTAATGTAGTGACCCAAAATAGGCATATATAAAGAATAATGGAAAATAAGAAAGAAAGCCACTCACAGAACAGAAGTTTCAGGAATTGCTTCAAAAAATAGAAAGAAGATTTGACAAAATCAATGGAGAAAAAAATTCAGAGAAAACCAGAATCAAAGCAATTTGCTGAAAAAGCATAAGCAATTCAGAGCAGTTTCAACTCCCAAATCAGGAGATGCAAGTTGTAGGAGGGGTCCTTAGAATGTTCACCAGGGTTGTTAATTGGGGAGCAGTATTGGAGCCATTAGGCCAGCTGATCTTTCCAATTTCTTGTTCTCAGCAATAGTCAGCAGTATGCACATAAACTGCAATGCCTGGAACCTTGGGGAAACGGCTTCCTAGGGGAGAGAGGACATTGATATTCATGAAACAGGGGAATTCCTACAGCAACATGTACATGCCAGAGAGAAGATGCATGTGCAGAAAGGATCAGGAGACCCTTAGGCTTTGTTCTCAGCTGTTCTCTAAACTTATTTCATGGATAAGCTCTGAAGGAGAACACTCGCACAGATTGTTCTAGTTTGCTAGCTGCCAGAATGCAACACACCAGAGATGGATTGGCTTTTAATAAAGGGGATTTATTTCATTAGTTCTTCAGAGGAAAGGCAGCTAACTTTCATCTGAGGTTCGTTCTTACGTGGGAAGGCATGGGGTGATCTCTGTTGGCCTTCTCTCCAGGCCTCTGGGTTCCAACAACTTTCCCTGGGGTGATTCCTTTCTGCATCTCCAAAGGCCTTGGCTGAGCTGCGAGTGCTGAGATGAGGTATGCTGAGCTGCTTGGGCTGTGCTACATTGAGCTCTCTCATTTAAGCCCCACACAATTAAGTCAAACATCATTCATTGCAGCAGGCATGCCTCCTAGCTGACTGCAGATGTAATCAGCAACAGATGAGGTTCACGTACCATTGGCTCTTGTCCACAGCAACAGAACTAGGTGCCTTCACCTGGTCAAGTTGACAACTGAATCTAACTACCACACAGATCAATCTGCAAAGATTGGGAAAGGTGTTTTCTTTTTATCCTTTTTTAGTTTGTTCGCTAGTTCCTGGAATTTAAGGAAAGCTCTGTCATCACACTAGCTGGATACAAATGTAAGTAAATGCACATGGCGGCATCAAGTATACCAGGAACATGATGTATAGAACCTACATGCAGATGTTGAGCAAATGGATTGATAGATCGCAGACAGACTGACAGAAAGGTAGACAGATGGATAGATAGAGTGGTATGGTAAATGTGGAAAAATGTTAAAATTGGTGGATCTGTGTATCTGGGGGAATAGGGTATGTTGGAATTCTCTGTAGGGGGTTTGTTTTCTTTCTTTTATTATTATTATTATCATTATTTTCTGTATGGGGTTTGTATTATTTATTTTAACTGTATAATAAGCTTGAAAATCTTTATATATATGTATATATATATATATATATATATGCAGTTAAAGAACATAGAAAAAAGATCAAGAGACTGCTACATCTTACCAATAGAGATTTTAGAAGAAGAGATGGAAAAATAGCCCAAAAGCAATATTTGAAGGGATGATGCTAAACATCTTCAGAACTCAAGAAAGACATAAGTCTCTAGATCCAAAGTGCACATTGAGTTTCAGAACCTAATAAATGAAGATAAATTCACACCTAGGTATGTTGTAATAGAACCTGAAGGGCACCAAGGAGAAACAAAGGATATTAAGAGCTTCTAGAGAGAAAAGACAGATTACTTACAAAGAAAGAATTAGACTGACAGCAGGCTTCTCTTTATCAATAACAAAGGCCAGAAGAAAATGGAGTAATATCCTCAAAATGCTGAGAATAAATAATATTTACCAAAGTCATATACACAACTGAAATACCATTACAAAGAAAGAACAAAATGAAGGTGCATTTAGATATTGAAAGACTAAAAGTGTGTCACTTACAGACACTTGCTAGAATTATTAATGGCTGTACTTTAGTAAGAAAAGAGACCCAAGCATGATCTATAAGAAAAAATCATAAGAGCAATTATTGGTAAATCATGCAAATAAATTAAATTAACCACTGACTATCATTTAAAAATATTTTATGTGAAAAAATAAAAACTAAAACTCTAGATAGAAATAACAACATAAATGAATTTAATAGGTAAAATATGCAAAAGTGCTTGTCATATTTGGGAAAGGAAGACAAATACTTGAATAACTAGTTTTTGCTAGAAAATTTTTGAGCTTAATATATATGTTTAAAACTTCAGGGTGATCACTAATAGAACATAATGACATTCTATAATTTCCAAGCCAGCAGAGGCAAAAACCAAGAAGAAAACAAAACCAAAACCAAAACAAAACAAGACAACAGTGATGTAGAAGAAATATGTAAAAATTATAATATTTAAAATACATAAAATGTACAAATATAGAAAAACATGTTAAAGTTCAGAACACTGAAAACACAAAATGAGATGATTATAATAAGTCCACCAATTTTTGAAATGACAAAGATATAAGATTATACAAACAAACTCAGCTAGGTGATTTATGTATGTGTGTGTGTTGTGTATGTACATATGCATATATAGGTAAAAAGAAAGGTGTTGTAGTAATATTGACATTGGACAGAATGTAAAGCAACAAGCACTAAAAGAAATGGAGACAGGCATTATGTGATGATACAGGAAATAATCCACTAAGAATGTGTAAAAAGGATACATGTTTGCTTCTAAAAACATTATGTTTGAATATACACAAAAATAGATATAATTAAAAATCAACAAATTATAGTGGAAGCTTTTAAGACTTCAAATATAATCTGATATATCTAGTCAGCAAAATATTAGCAATATGAAAAGGTTTGAATAACAAAAGTAGCAAGTTTAACAGAGCTAGATAGAATACTGTATCCAAAAAATAAAGAATGTACATTCTTTTATTGTATACATGAGAATATTACAAAAGAACTGTTAACACATTTCAACAAATCACCATCAAACAGATCACATTGTCTGACATAATGAAGTTTGTAATACATTAACAGAATAAAGAAGAAAAACCAAATAATCATCTTAATAGGTGAGTAGGAAGTATTTGATAAAATTCAATATCCACTCTTGATTAAAAACTCTTAATAAATTAAGAATATAAGGTCTCAATCAAATAATAAAAAATCCAGCAAATATTATATTTAATGGTGAAATATTTAAAGTTTTCCTCCTGAAATCAGAAACAAGACAAGGATATCTGTTATTACCACATCAATCAACATTAAACTTGAAGTCCTGGCCCATACGATAAGATCAGACCAAAGAAGACATATGTATTGAAAAGAAGAAATAAAACTTATCATCCACAGATGATCAGATTGCCTTTGAAGAATCCAAAAGAATCTATAGACAAACTATTAAAAATAGCAAGTGAATTTATGAAGATTGCTAAATATCAGTCAACATACAAAATATTACTGGCATTTCAATATACCAGAAATAAGCAATTAGACAATAAAAATTTTAATGACGTAATTTACCATAGGAAAAAAGCACCAACTATCCAGGAAAAAAAACCTAGCAAAAGACATGCAAGATGAGAGACCCAGGTTCAATTCCTGGCCTATGAAACAAAGAAACAAACAAAAGATATGCAAGACTTCTACACAGAAAACTACAAAACATTATTTAGAAACATTAAAGAAGACCTAATAAACAGAGGGATAGACCATGTTCATGGATTGGTAGGTTTGATATTGTAAGGATGTCTATTCTTTCCAAATTGATCTTTAGATTTAATACAATCCCAATGAAAAGTTGCTTTTTTAAGAGTGCTTTTTGTTGACAAGGTGATTCTAAAATTTATATGGGAAGATGAAGGGTCAAGAATAGGATGGACAATCCTGATGAAGACGAACATTGGAGGGCAAAGCTACTTGATAACAGGGCTTACTATAATGAATAGTAATTCAAACAATGTGGTATTTATCCAAGCATAGACAAACAGAACAGAATAGAGAGCTCAGAAACAGACCTTCAGATATTTATGACAAAGTTGCCACTGTAATTCAGCAGGAATAGATGGTCTTTGCATTTAACGGTGTTGTATCAATTGATATCTATAAGTAAATAAATCTTGACCCTACCTTCTACCACCTATATCAATCAATTCCATATGACTTGCAGACCTAATTATGAAAGGTAATGTAATAAAACTTTTAGGAGCTAGTCTAGGGGAACAGCTAAGAATTTCTTAAATAGAAACAGGAACAAATAACTATGAAGGAAAAGATTCATAATTAGGATTTAATTAGTTAAAAGCTTTTGCTTATGAAAGGATGAGAAAAGGAAAAAGAGGCTAAAGAATTGGAAAGGAAGAACATGTTCTTCTTGGCAGATAATATGAACTTCTAAACAGGACTAATGAGAGAATTCAGCAAGGTTCCTGAAGAGAAGATCAATATAAAAAAGCAATCCAATAGCATCCCTATGCACCAGTAATAAATTAATTAGGAAATACAATAGAATATAAGATTCGTATCTTAATAACAGAACTACTAGCAATTTATTTAGAAATAACTTTAAGAACAATTGTGCAGTTTTTTGAAGATAATTTAAAAGCATTATTGAAGAACATAAAAGAAACAAATGTGGAGAGATATACCACCTTTTTGAACTAAAAGACTCAGTACTATAAAAATGACAGTTCTCCCCAAACTCATTTATGCACTGAGTACTATTACAAGCAAAACTCAACAGAGATTGGGGTCAGTTTTGGCAAATTATATTTTTCTAGAATATCAATTCTCAAAATCCTCTTCTCCCCAAGATCATTTCAGGCAGTTCACAAGATTATTTCCATAATGATGCTGGACATTCCTTATTTCTTTCACCTTCATTCTCTCATAATATACAGTGGAGTTTTCCAGTGGCTATATTAGGTAATACAATCACAACAGATTGAATGCAGAAGCAGGCAAGAATCCAACTGTCTTCTACTAAATCCAGATATTAAAGAGAACTACAAAAGTTGTAAAACAATGCCACTCTTCTCATTATTTTTTCTGTTTTGGAAAATATAGTTATTTTTCATAAATTATTTATATTAACTTGTAAAAAGTGGTTTATAATTGTTTTAAAATTAATATGCATTTTTAATTCTCAAATTTAATATTTAACATGTTAATATTGATTGATGTGCTTCATATAAAGGAAAGATCTTTCAGGTCTTCAATAATTTGGGGGAGCCCCCAAATTTGAGAAATGCTGTCCAGCAAGGTATCTATTTCATTTAGATTTTAAAATTTATTTGCATGGAGTTACAGCATTTAAAATTGTCTCTCTTTGACAGTCACTTCAACCTTGCCATTTCTTATTGTGTGTCTTTGGGCTTTCTTCCACTTTTAAAAAATTTAGGTTGGCTGATGGACTGTTTATTTCTATTATTATTTTTTCAAAGAACCAACATTTTATTTAGTACTATCAGGTTTTTATTTCATTAATTTCTGTTTTTACCCTTACATTTTGGCTTTTCTCCTGTTTTACTTTCATCTATGTTATTCTTCTACTTTTTAGCTGCATTTTCAATTCATTTATTTTAAATTATTAACATAAGTACTTAGTACTATTAATTTCCTTTGAGCACTACTTAGTTATATTATTGAGTTCTGACACTTTGTTTTCTATAAATTTTGCAATATCATCTTGAATTTCTCCATTGATCTCAGACATCTTTGATTACATATTTTCAATATGGTAAATAACATGGGCTTTTTTCTCCTTACTCTTCTATGCCCCTTATGAATGACTGTAAATTTTGAAATAACAGATTAGAAAGCTTGAAGTTTAACTTTTCATCTATTCATACTTTACAAGTTTCAGGCAAAACTCAACGACAGGTTTGTGATAAGTGTGTTTGGCTAGATGCCCTCTGAAATTCCTTCCAATTCCAAAATTCACCTTTTCTAAATGTACATATCAATTTAAAAACTTTTCTCTAAGTGACTGTTTCTATCCTCAGGAAGATTTTACGCCTTTTAAAGAGAGAGCAACTACCTTCCTTTGGAGCTCAGACTTACACTGACTGATGGCCAGGTAGAAAGGAAGTGATTTCAGCAAGGTAGGAAACTTCTTAAAAGAGGTAATTTTCCAATAAAGTGGAGGAGCCAAAGTTGGGGAACACTGACTACAGTTCTGGCTATTACTTACCACAGCTTTTCATGCACCACTGCCCAGTGCCATTTTCTCACAATGAGGTACCTTACACTCTGCTCTGTTGGCAAAAATGGCCCACTGTTAATGTCTAGCACGAGGAATAATGCAGCAAGTACCCAGTGGACTCCCAGTCGCCACATTAACAATATGAAACCACCTGTTGACACCACCAGGGCACCTTGTTGGTGCCCAGTAAATAGCAAAATCATCTATATTTAGAATAAAGCTCTCACTTTCAGCCTAATTCAGAAGCAGCAAACTTGTTGACAATAGGTTTTATGTTGATGTACTTCTTTCACGGTTGAGTTTGAGTCCCTAAGTTCTTTGTTCTGAGGCTTCTTCTGTGCTCTCTGATAGACATGCATCCCTTCTTTCCATCTGCTCTTTGCTAGTGTTTTGCCCATGGGCTGGCCCACACCTATCAGAGTCCAACTTTGGTTGTTCTGGGTTTTCCTAATTTGGCTTCCAGCATCCATACTCTTACTCACAAGAGAGTGTAGAATCTTATGCCTACCTTAATGCTGCAGTTAAACACAATGTATTTTTAAATGAATCACTTTCCTTTCATAGAGAGTTGTGCCTTACTCTCTACTCCTCTATCTCACCACCCTGAGAATATTGAGGGTTTGTTCCCCACAATTCAGGGGTGGGAGTCAGAACTTTGGCTTTGCCCTGCCAATGGTTTACACCAAAAAGCTCTGGAAAAACCTCTCTTTGAAAGTTAAGCTTTCCCACTAGTAGTTACCCCTGGTTATCTGTCATGTAGTACTTTTCCTCTAGTTCATTTGTGTGTGGAACTTGACACGAGGACTCCCTCTTCCCACAATGCCATCCAATATTTATTTCTAAGCTCCCTTTTCCATGCAAGGAAAAATATACCTATTTTATGATCCTGAAAGATGTTACCTATTGAAGTCTTGGACTTAACTATAGAAAGAGAGACCCGGGAAGAGTGTTAGTGACAAAATGGTAATATGAGACACATTTTTAATATTCTTTACCTTTAGTCTTTATTGTAATCTTTCATTATATTGATGCTGTCACTTATGGTAAATGTTTTAATTAAAATAATATTTCATGCAGTCTGCAACCCTGAGGCTGTCGTAAGCAATAAAGATAGTGCCAATGAGCCATTTCCATTTTCCAAAGTGTTCTCTGTACCTACCTGCGTGCCTTCACTGGGCTGGATGCAGTGAGGTAAGAGCCAGAGATTGACACTGAACCTCTCCCCCATCACTTCCTGAGTGCTTTGGCAAACACAGCATTTGCTAATATCTATTGGAGGTTCTTGACCTGTGCATCCCAGGTGGACTTCAATTTGAGCAGCTTCTCCATCTTCATTTGATAATGGTTATAGTTAACTTAGCTCAGACTCAGCTAAGCAGCAAGTCTAAAATCTTTACTTAAAGACAGGTAGTGTGAAAAATCATCAGGGATGTTGTAGATTGAATATTCAAGCACTGGGTATCAGTGTTGGACTAGATCAGTGAGGAACTGTTTTTTAGAGACTCAGTGTTCCATGGAAGGGACCAAGGGATCACCTTGGGGTAAGGAGAAAACTGAGAGACCAACTCAGTGGTGTTGGCCTGACTTCTTGCCTTGCTTTATCAGAATAACTTTATTGTATTCTGTTTTGTACCTTAAGGTTCTGTAGAAGTTAAGTTCAGATGTCAATTTAGCCAGGTGATGGTGTGCCCAGGTCTGTTGCTGTGGGCTCAAATCATCAGTATGTGAATTTTACCTTTAACTTATTACATCTGTGGTCGGCCTAGGGGAGTGCCTTTAACACTGAGTGGCGTTTAATTTAATTAGCTGGAGGCTTAAAAGGAAGAGTCAGAAGAGAGCTCAGAAGCTCAGTACAGCACAGCACAGCACAGCACAGCACAGCACAGCACAGCACAGCACAGCTCAGCTCTGAGCTCAGACCCAGACATTCAGAGATGCAGAAGGGAAATGCCCGAGGGGAAGCCATTTGAATTCAGAAACGTGGAGAGAAGGTCAGAAGATGTCTCTGTGTGCCTTCCCTTGTGAAAGAGGAACTGTAAATTTGTAATTAAATAAACCCCCTTTATAAAAGCCAATCCATCTCTGGTATATGCATTCCAGCAGCCTTAGCAAACTAAAACAAATTTTGGTACTAGAGCAGGATGCTCCTGCATTTGCAAATACCATACATGTTGGAATGGCTTTTTAAATTGATAAAGGGAGAATTCTGGAAGAACTGTGAAGAGCTTGATAGAGAAAGCCTAGATTGCTTTGAAGAGACTGTTGGTGGAAATATGGACTTTGAAGATACCTCTGTTGAGGACTTAGACAGAAATGAGAAATATGTCACTGCAGATTGGAGGGAAAGTGACCCCTGTTTTAAGGTGGTGGAGAATTTGGCAAAATTTGTGCCTGGTGCTGGATGGAAAGGAGAATTCGAATGTGACAATCGTTATACTTGGCTGGGGACGATTTCCAAATGAGTGTTAAAGGTGCAGCCTGGTTTCTCCTTGCAGCTTATAGTAAAATGTGACAAGAAATGGATAAGCTAAGAACTGAACTTTCAGTTCTTATCAGTATTGAACTTTTTCAGGTACAAAGAAATCAGAAATTGATGGTCTGGAAAATTCTGGCTTCCAGAAAGTAAGACCCCAGAGATAATGCCTCACTTAAGCATTTTACCAAATATGGAACCATTCAGTAATTATAGGTAAGCCAGGATTGGACAGTTATCTAGAAAGGATTTGTGGAAAGTCCTGTTGTCTGATGGCTTTTGATCTCTACATGCTATATGCCAAGACAACAAATTTTTTTGCAAGACATGTATGAATGGAACCACTATCAGTCTGGACTGGAAGGGACAGAAAATGGACAGATAGAAGGAAAAGTAACTTCAGAGGCAGAACCATGGAAGCTACTGTCTGAAGCCAAGAAACCTTTGGCCAGGAGAGCAGATCTGCCTGTGTGTGTGGAAGGGGGGAGTTTGCCCTGGAGGCAGAGGATGGGCTTTCTGCCTCAATGTTCAGGAAGACGTCTGGTACCCCAGGCCTTGGAGAGGGTAGAGTATATTCCCTGGGGATTATGGAGGGCCTGCTGCAACCCCGTTGCTTTGGCAGGTTGAATGTGTGCCCCAAAGATGGGAAACAATCCGGGTGCCACCCAGATGCTTGAGGAAGGTGCAGCTGAGAAAAAAGTGGTCTTTCCAATGTTCCCCAATGTTGCAACCCTCATCCCAGTGTTTGGACAGAACAGGGCTGTTGCATAGGCCCTTGGAAAGAGTGGGACTGCCACTTTCTAAAGTCTTGAGGATGAATGGCTCTCAGACTTTGAAATCTAATGGACTTTGCCCTGCAGGTTTTTGGAATTGTTTAGGCCCAGTGATCGCTATTTTCCTTCCAATTTCTCCTTATGGCAATGGGATAATTTATCCTATGATTGGTCCTTCTTTGTATAGTGGAAGCAGATAACTTGCTCCAAGGTACACAGGTCCACAGCCAGAGAATTTGCTTTAGGACTAACCATACCTGTAACTGATTTCAATGAAGTTTTATACTCATCGAACTGTATTGTTGCTGAAATGATTTAAGGCTTTTGTGATATTGGGATGAAATGAATGTATTTCATATATGGAAAGATTTAGTGTTGTATGCAGGACAGATGAGCATTGTTAGGCAAAAAAATATGTCTTATTATTTTCTATTCACTGATTAAGTATGGTTTAGGGTGATGTGCTGATTTGAAAGGATGTATGGACCCTAGAAAAGCCATGTTTTAATCAAAATCCCATTTTGCAAAGGCAGAATAGTCTCTATTCAATACTGTATGTTTGAATCTGTAATTAGATAATCTCCCTGGAGATGTGATTTAATCAAGAGTGGTTGTTAAGCTGGATTAGGTGATGACATGTCTCCACCCATTTGGATGGGTCTTGAGAAGTTTCTGGAGTCCTATAAAAGAAGAAACATTTTGGAGAATGGGAGATTCAGAGAGAGCAGAGAATGCTGCAGCACCATGAAGCAGAGAGTCCCCTAGTCAGCGCTTTGTAGATGAAGGAAAACACCTCCCGGAGAGCTTCATGAAACAGAAAGCCAGGAGAGAAAGCTAGCAGATGATGCCTTGCGTGCCATGTGCCCTTCCAGCTGAGAGAGAAACTGTGACTGTGTTCACCATGTGCCTTCTCGGATGGGAGAGAAACCCTGAACTTCATTGGCCTTCTTGAACCAAGGTATCTTTCCCTAGATACCTTTGATTGGACATTTCTATAGACTTGTTGTAATTGGGACATTATCTCGGCCTTAGAACTGTAAACTAGTAACTTAGTAAATTCCCTCTTTTAAAAGGCATTCCGTTTCTGGTATGTTGCATTCTGGCAGTTAGAAAACTAGAACAGGTGATGTGCATAGTTGCCAAGTTGACAAGGGCCGAGCACTGTTGTAGTAAGGTTCATGTGTCAACTTGGCCAGGTGATGGTGCCCAGCTGTTCTGTTGCTGTGGTCTTAAATCATCAGTATGTGAATTTCATCTATGGCTGATGACATCTGTGGGCAGCTTAAGGGAGTACCTTCCTCAATGGGTGAGATTTAATTTAATTAGCTTGAGGCTTAAAAGAAAAAGTCAGAAGAGAGCTTGGCAGCTCAGCACAGGCCAGCACAGCTCAGACCCCGATATTTGGAGATGCATAAGGGAAATGCCCCAGGGAAAGCTGTTTGAATCCAGAAGCCTAGGGAGGTCAGTAGACATCCACGTGTACCTTCCCATGTGACAGAGGAACTTCAAATTTGTAACTAAATAAATCCCCTTTATCAAAGCCAATCCATCTCTGGTGTTCTGCATTCTGGAAGTTTTAGCAAACTAAACAGGTTCCATGTAAAATCTTTTTTTCTTTTTAAGTGTCCTATTACAAAAAAAATGAAGTTTGAAAATGACTGGATTCAATAATATTTATGGTTTCTAGATTTCCTATGGAATGCACAGATTGCTTTGCCCTCCAAAACTTATTCTCTACGTGAACTGAGCACACATTGTGTTTAGTGGGCCTCCAGGTTCTGAAAGGATTACTTGAGCAGTAGCTATTAGAAAGAAGATTTTGGTATTTGTATATGTTCCTAAATTCTAAATAAATTAGTGGCAGTTTAGTTAGCTCTTTGGAAGCTGAGTCTGGCCTTACAGAATAGGCTTGAGTGTAATGTTTATCCTTTTGCCTTCCTTTCTAGTTTTTGACTCCTTAGAAGTTATACTAATAAATTATTGTTTTTTGACTTCATTAAGTCAGGCAATATTGGGTTCCAAAAAACCTAGTTTGTCTGAAGCCCACCATGGTGGTCATAAGACCTATAATCCCTTGCATTGTTAGAGATGACTTCACCAATGAAATGTGAGCTGGAGCTTGAAGTGTGGGGAATATTTATACAAGCAGAAGAGAAAGAGAGGGCACATTTCTAACCTCATGGGAAGAGGTGAACAGGCAGGGACGCACAAAGGATATTTGGAGAACAGTGAGTAGCCCAGTTGTCTGGAGTAGATGGTTTGTGGAGAAGGAAGCTAAGAATTTATATTGAATTTTGTTTACCTGATGAAAAGCTATAGTTTGACATTAATGCTCTAGACACTGGGAGCTATTCTGGGCATGCTGAGTCAGGGATGTGTGATGAAGAAAGTGATGCTTTAGGTTTTATCTGGGCAGGGAAATGGAGCCTGGGAACAGCAAGACCATTATAATGATACAAAGTTAGGGGACTTGAGCAAAGGCAGTAATTGCTTTTGAAAACAGCAGCATCAAAGGGTCTAAAATGGTAACCCAGTTAATATGAAGTTAGGAACCCAAGACTTTTTAGAATACTCTCATTTGTATTCCTATTATATTTTTGTTAGTCTCCCTGAAGGATTATGCCTTGTAGAGGGCATTTCTGGGTTATACTACTACTCAAAGGAAGGGGTTCTTTATGGTTTCTCTTTGTAAAGTTTTATTGTATGAAGGTCTATAACCATATTTTCAGATAAGAATCAAAGAACACCTGCTGATTTCTGTGCCAATTGATTATTACTTGAAAGAAAGGAATATTTTCAAATAGGGTGCTTGAAAGAACTTCATTATTTTTCAATAATGCTGTCAGTCATTTCATGGGCCATGGCTTTCCTCAGAGAAACCAAATTTGAAGGTTTAAAAAGGACAGTCCAGGCAGCCCAATTAGAATGTAACAGACTAATAAAATGATTTTAAAGTTAAGGAACGACTATTTCCTCTTCCCAGTATAGACGTCACACCTCTTTTCCCATGACCCTTACTCACCTGAATTTGTCTTTAATTCCCAAACCATCTCTCGCCCATGATACAAGAACTAGTTAAAAAACTAGCTTTCTAAGAAATCTCACTCACTCTAGCAAAACTCTAACTAGGTAAGACCTGTTCTCAATACATTTTTGTCAGTATGTATCATTCAGTTTTGCTGTGGAAACAAATAACCCCCAAAACATCAATTGCTTAAGCAGGCATTTATTTTCCACTCACATTAGATGCTGGCGGCTTTGCTCACTTCACTTGTCTTCTCGTTCTGAGGGACAGCGTGACCACTCTGTGACAGTGGGAGAAGCAAGGGAACTGGCAGAAACTCGTGGTTTCAGTTCCATTGGCTCCCATGCCCATCTGATCCTGTGCCCAATGTCAATGGAACAGGGAGGCACATCACTTGGCAATGGGTGGAGCTGCATCATCCTTTCACAAGTAAGGAGGAAAGGGAAAATGCAAAAAAATACGAACTACCCATAATGCATGTTGAAGACATACATTCATCCAGCATGCTTTTAGGGTTATCTATAAATGATCTATAAAATAAATGCAAAATAAATAAAAAAGAAAAGGAAACAAGAAAGCAGTCTTTTCCTGATATAATGAAGTCCTTGAAATGGTGATTTTAGAGAAAAAGATCCTGATGTGAACGTGCTTGACCAATCCATGAACTTGGCTAAAACAGCCAAACTCTGGCTTCAAAAGTCTAATCAGACCTAAAGGCTTGATATCTCTTTGACTGACTCCCAGGTCTTGAAACCAGTCAAGGATCCATTTCCTTACTTTAGAACTATAAAACAGATCCAAACAGAGCAAATTCTGAAGAAAAAAAATGAGACCTTTAAATCATTCAAAAGGACAGAGAGGTCTAGGAATTTCCTAAGGAAAAGTCATGTTTTACTCATACATACCCAGACTGCTAGAAAATTACATGTCTACAAATAGTTCCCAAGTCCAGCTCAGGAGGTAACTCTTAATGAAATCCTTGAATCTGAAATTGTTTGGTCCCAGCTGCAGTTGAGCTTCTATTGAGACTAAGGTCCCTTTTGCCTGTGGTCTGATCTGAACATCTCTCCCCTAGTCCCCGAGAGACCTTTGTATTCTAGCTCACAGCTTTAACTGATGGGTTCAGGCTAACATCTTCTTGTATCCCGAGAATCTTTCCTCCCAAAGACACTCCACCTTAAAATTCTCCACTCAGTAATTAAGAGTCATCTGGTCTCATCTGGGGGAGTTTGTGAGGTATCTCTTTGTGGCAGATTGGATTATGTGCTCCCTCAAAAGACATGTTCTTAATCTTAAACTGCAGCCAGGTAGGTGTGAATTTATTTGTTAAAGACCTGTTGCTGATAGTATTTTTAGTTAAGGTGTGGCTAACCTAGAGTGGGTCTTAATCCACAGTACTGGAGGCCTTATAGAGAGAAGACCAGAAGCCAGAATCAGCGAAGGCCACACACCAAGAAGCTGGAAGTCAGCAGAGACCAGAATAGCAGACACAAGGAGAGAGACATGCAAGCCAAGGAATCGCAAAGAGTGCAGGAAGTCAGCACGAGAACATTCATTATGTGCTCTGGGGAGAAAACATGGTCTTCCTAACTTGGTTTTGGACTTCTAGCTTCTGAAACCATGAGCTAATAAGTGCTTGCTGTGTCTGCCAACCCATTGTATGGTATTTGTCATAGCAACATGGTAAACTTTTATACTCATATTTCCATAACAGTAATAATTATATACTATAATCATTTATTCATGCAGAAAATGAAGAAATTACTCTTCTTCATCTAAGCCTTTGGAGATCAGCAATAGTAAGAGTCTGAAGTTTAGTTTGGGGATGTTCTTATATTTTCATAACAGTTCTTCTCAGAATCCCTTTTCTAATCCATTACATACTTTATTAGCTGGATCTCCACATACTTTATTTGACTTTGTAACAATCTGTTCAATATCTTTCTCCTTAAGCTGTAAACTCTGTGATGGCAAAGACCTCATCTGTTTTGTTCATCTTAATCACTATATTCCCAGAACTTAGCAGAATACCAAGCACAGAGAAAATGAGTGGAAAATATTGTGGATTTACTGATTACAGTAAAGCAATATTGGACTAATTGCTTAGGACTTTAGTTTCTTTATCTGTAGGTTTCATCTTCAAAGTCTTTATTGGATGACTGATTTATATGCTTGATTTGTGAAGCACACTAATGTATGCAACTTATTATGAAATGTATCAAAAAAGATGGATTGTTGGATGCAGAGAGGGTTGGGTCAATATGGAATATAGCTAGTAAATAAAATGTTAATTGTAGAATATGGATGGTGGATATAAGGATGCTCACTGTACAGTTATTTCAACTTTCTGTGTGTTTGAGAATCTTCATTCAAAAATGTCAGGAAAAATGTGGAGTTCAGAATAGCCTAAAACACAGGTTTTGGTAGGAAAAAAGCTGAAGGATATAATTCAATATAAAAATTAATAACATTGGGAGTGGCCATGGCCTGGGTGATCTGTGGTAATGATGGAGTTGTGCAGAGTTGTGGATGAGTGGGACTGCTGAATCACTGAAATGATATTTCTTTTGGTCTCCAGTATCTTAGAGCAGCTGGAGGTAGGGACCTGAAATCGTGGAGTTGTGGCCCATGCCAGGCTCTGGGGTCTGTTCTACAACTAACTGGTGTGCTGTGCTTTGAAATTTGTTGCTTTTTTCTATATATGTTATTTTTCACAAAAAAGAAAAAAAAAAGTCGATTGTGATGAAAAAAAAAATTATTCCTTCTAGCCTCCAATGTTCTGGAACAGTTAGAAGGAAAATCTGAGAGGAACGTTTGGTAGCCCATAACAAACTCTGGAATCTGTCCTGTAACTACTTGTTGAAGAGTGCTTTGAGAACTATTGCTTTTTTTCTTTCTTTGCTTTGCTTATATGTTGTTATACAATTTAAAAAGTTAAAAAACAAAAACAACAGTTCAAAGTGGTTAAAATGGGGGAATTTATGTTATATATACATTACAATAAAAAAATTTTAAATGATAGTTCAAAATTATGAATAGAACAGAGATAAAATAGACACACATTTTAATAAAATTATGGGAGCTTGCAAAACAGTATGATTTGTAAGTAGTAGGGGCTGTGAGTTTGCTGTGAGAGTTAAGAGGAGAGAACAGTCATGGAGGACTACTGAGATTGGCAGAAAGTGCTTCATAGAGTAGGTGGAATTTCAGCAGGGGCTTGAAGGATATGTAGGAGTTGGATGGATGATGAGGATAAGTAAAGGAATTTTTAAGGGGCCAAGGATAGCTAAAAAATGATAATGTGAGCATACACGTGCAGCAAGAACACAAAAGAAAGGATGGTGAATTTTACAGCAGCTTAGCTGGAACTGAGTAAGGGGAGATAGGTTGAAAAGCAATGATGATTATAAATAAAATGTATTAGGTTTTTGTTTAAATGTGCGAGGTACTGCATGCAACACTTTCCATGCATCATCTTCTATGAAGCTAGGATTATTACTAAAATCTAGACTAGTGACAAAACCCAGGCTTGGAGAAGTTTAGTCATTTGCCTAAGGTTACATAGCTAGCAAGTGGTAGAATCTGTACTGAAACCAGGTTTGTTTGGACCCAAAGCCCTTACATTTAGCCACTAGACAAATCGTGGTCAACTCCAAGGGCCTTAAACACCAAGTTCAGGGGTTTGGGCTCCACTCCCTAAGCATGGAGATTGTCTTAGTTTCCTGGGCGCTATGCCAAATACCACACAGTGGGATGGCTTAACAATAGGAGTTTATTGTTTCAGTTTTGGAGGCTGGAAGGCTTGCTTCCTCCATGCCTTCCAGTCTTGGAGCATTACAGTAGGGAGAATTCTGGCTGGCTGGCAAACCTTGGGTTCCTTGGCTTTCTCATCACATGGTGTTGTCCTTTCCTTTTTTCTTCAGGGTTCCACTGACTCTCAACATCCAGCTCCTCCCCATGGCTGTCTCTCTCTATTTCTGGATGTGTTCTGCTTAAAGGACTCTGGGAGTCTAGATTAAGACCCAACCTCATTCAGTTAGGTACACCTTAACTAAAAATAGCATCTTTACAAGATCCCATTTATAATGGGTTCATACCCACAGAAATGTAGGTTAAGACCAAGATGTCTAAATTTGGGATGCATAAGCCACCACAGGGCTCCATGGCAAAATTTTGTCTAAGGGAATGGAAGGGTCAGAGATTTTTAAAGAAGTGTACCTGGAAGAAATGTATAAGAGATTGAAGGCAGGAAGCCAGATTAGGAGGCTATCATAATAGGAGGTGCGCATATACCCCCTAAACCAGAATGATAGTTGTACAGTCAGAATAAAGGAATAGTTATCACAAAGAAATAATCTACAGGCCTTCTCTTTCTACTAATATTATATTGAAATCTATTGACGAATTCATTGCTTCAGTGTTAAAGTGCCTTTAGATCTCAAGAGTTATATTGTGTTCTCCCAATGACTGTGCAGCCCACTTTCCAAGTCACTAGGTCTCAGGCTGGTTTGAGAGTGTATATAGGCCAGCATTTGACAATCCGTCTTTGGTTTCTATCTTATAATTCCCTATTATTACCAGTAAGGTCTAGCGTGGATCCAAGACGTTCAAATCCAAGTGTTCCCATCAGTCTGTATGAACTGCTTTTCACCATGTGAAGGGTGAAAATTCTTATCAGGAGAGATGTATGTGTATTTGTAGATGGCAGAAAATTATCAGAGAGGTGGCATTCCCCTGGGAGCATTCATTTATACATGGGGTGGGGTCCCTTACCAGTTTTACTGTGTTCCTCCTCCCTCTCCCTTGGGTTATCTTACTGATAACAGTGGCAGGCTGGGGATAAGTTACCATGAAAGCAAAAGAAGAAGAGTCCTGAAAATATAGGCCATTAGACATGCCCTTGTTGTGCATGTGTGTACTCTGTTGATTCTCAAGCGAGATAGAAAGCAAGTTCTCAAAGAATGAAAGGGTCTTGAATGAGAGGAGGGTAAATCACAGAGAATGAATAATTGCATTATTTTCCCATGTGTTCACACTCAACAGGCTATGAAATTCAAGAGACTGTAAGAGGAAAAGTACTATTAAAACATGAGCCCAAAGCTCAGACACCTGAAAGTCATCTATAATAATGGAAAGCCCCATGGGCTATTGTGAGGCTTAAACAACCTGTTGGATGAATCAGTGCTTTGTAAACTGTAATGTGCCTCTAAACAGCAGGGAGCTATATAAGCTGTAAAATACTAAACAATGTGAGAGATTATTATTATTTGTGGAGGAAAACATTATTCTGAATGTGCCCTGTAACTTCGGAATTAGACAGTAATAAAAGGTTTATTTTAACAAACAATAGAATTTGTCCATTGAAATGCCCTTTCAAGATAGCCTTCATGAGGCTAGACATTTATTTCAAAGAGAAACTATTCAACATATCTGAGATTCCTCTTCTGGGATTAATTTCCTTCAGAACCCATTTATAAGCACACACAATGTGTTTTGGGCCCTATGTATAATCACCTAGCTTAATCATTAGATTTGACTCCAAAAGAATTTTAGCTGTTTTTAAAAATCAAAATTCACTCCCTAGAGCAATGATTCTTAATCTCTTTTTGTTTTGAGGACCTGAAAAAATACACAGTACAACAGTTTGTATGGGAGTCTCTGGATTCACAGGTAAAGAACTCCTCCTCTTGCAAAAGTTAAAGAAATTTTAAAAATGTACTACGGATCTGAGGGCAATTCATTTCTGAGCACATGCGGCAGTCTTGTTGGAATAAATGTGTAGCATCTCAAAGAAATTGCTTTGAAGGAGACCTCATTACTGTATGAATGATTGGTTGGTGTGAGTGTTCAAAATGAACCCCTTATAGTCAGATGGGGCGTGTGTTGTCATTTCTATAGCTGCAGTGGTTTTTGCTCTGTGTACACGTGTCTATGTGTGCACGTCTACTGCTGATGGGTTCCTGAGGCAGCACATGTACTTCCTTGATCCTCAGAGGGGCGCCCTTCTTCCTCCACAGGTGTCCACCCTCCTCCACTCACATGGCCAGTTCAAACTGAAAGAGCCGTAGCCCTAGGAAAAGGTGTTAGATGAGGTGAACATTGTCTGCCACCTGGTTGCAGAAGTCAAAGAAAGCCATTATTGGTGTTCATTCAGCAGCTCCCGGAATTCCTGGAAAAGAGGGGCTTTGGGATTTGTACAGCGGGTCTCCTTTAAGACAGAGAGGATTTCTTGTACGTACAGTGCACGCATGCGCAAATGTGCGAGCACACACACACACACATTTATAAGAGCTACTTCATTTAATTCTTAACCTCCTCCAAAAGGGAATATTGTCTTCACTTTATAGATGTGAAAACTGAGACAGAGAAAATCTCAATAGTTAGCAGAGCTAGGATTTAAATGCAAATTTGAAGTCAAAGCCTGGCTCTTTCCACAGCCCACCACTGTCTCTTCCCATTCCCTTTCTGGCTTTTTTGAAATGGTGACACAAGCCTCTTCCTCTCTGTAGTGCCTCTGGAAATGAAACACATTTCATTTATCTCGCAGAGGATGATGTTTCAAAGGGCACACCAGACACTAGGATTGAGACTCATTTGCTTCTAATACTAACGTCCTTGATGACCTGGCAACCTCCTTACTATGTCTAGGTCTCAGTTTTCTCATATGTAAAATGAGGTGCTGGAACTAGATGAAACTTTCCAGCCAGAAAGTCCAGGTGCTTTGAATTCTGTGCAATCATGCCATTCCCTGCAGCTGGAATCCCCTCCTTGCCCTGATGCTTACATCTCACCTCACAGGTACAGCCTTTTCTGACCACCTTAGATGGAAGTCTACTGACTGCAAAAACACTTACTGCTTGGTGCCATTTTACACACACTTGGCTCATCTTATTTAATCTTGTTCCTGATAAAAATCAGAATTGATAAAAATCAGATCTGATAAAAATCAAAATTCCTCATTTTATTTAGTTCAGGTCTTTAACTCCTATATAGTATCTGAATATGAATAAAACACAATTTATGTTTTAACTGCCTGGTTGTTTCTATTTTTCACAAACAGTGCTGCAACCTGTATTCTTTCACTTGGTTTGTCATGTACATGTTTTGGGAGATTCTCTAGATGGATGTGGAACGGCTGAGTCATCGGTTTTGTGCGTCAGGTATTGCCAAATCGTTCTCCAAAGTGGGTATACCAATATACGTTCCTACTAGCAATATTTAAGAAGAGTTCCATTTCCTGTAACCTCACCAATACTTATCAACTTAATTTTTTTTAACAAGCTGATGGATGTCTAACATTTTGATTATTTGTCCAACGAATGACTATGGCACTTACCACTTTCTCTTTTATGCTATATTTGTATATATGCTGCCTGCACAAGGGCAGAATCCTTGCTTAACTCAGTTCTATATTCCTCCCATAGTAATTGCACAATAAAGACTTGTGAATAAATAAATGGATGAATGGAATGAATTCATTTTATTTCCCAAGGAGATGGTGAGTTCCATGAGGGCAGGGAGGGATGAGGCCTTTATCTCTATTAATCTGGGAAAGAGGACGTGAATATTTTGGAATCCCCCAAAGCTGGAGAGATCACCAAGCACAGTGGTCATAATTGCCCTACTGAAGATCTACAATGGACTGTGACTAACCTCTCGGAAATCATCAAATATTTGCTAATTATTGTGAGTAGCCAATTTCCCAATCTCTGTCCTGTGGCTATCTTTATTAAGAAAGTGTTTATAAATGGAACTTCCCTGCCCCTAGTCCCACCCCATTACTAAGGGTTAGATATAATCCATATGTCCTTTGTACTAGGGTGCTGCATGACCTATGTTAAATGCCTCCACATTTTGTCACCCCAGCAGTTCCAGGCTGAGTCATTTTCTAAATAAGCAACTTGTGGGTTTTGGTTTGACATCACATGTGGAAGATCATGAGTAATTTTTTAAGAACCAGAGTTATATTTGATCAGAATAAGGTATCTTGTGTATGTTAATCATGGCTTTAGGACAAGGGGTCAAAAAGCTCTCTAACCCTCTCCCACCCCTCCTTTCTCTGGGTCAGGGAGTAGAAAGACATGAAAGGTGGATATGGTATGAAGAATTTTTGGGTATATATATTGTTTTGTTGACTTACCACATTATGCAAAGTTTACTAAAATTATATATTATTGCCTCTGCTAAGATTAAATGAAAGTAGTACAGCAAAGCAGTTAAGGTGATGAATTCTGCAGCTCCCTTGCTTGGGTTCAGATTCCAGTTCCACCCCTTAGCAACTGGGTAACCTTGAGGAAGTTATTGAACTTGATATGCCTGGTTCCCTCATTTGTCAAATAATAATAGTACCTATCATGCAGGGTTGTGATCAGAAATAAATAAGTTGATAAATGTTAAGTGTTTAAAGAAGTGTCTGGAACGTAATATACAGGTATTTGTAACTAGTTCTTTGAATCCATCACAATGTTTAGCTAATAGTAAGTGCCCAACAAATGCTTTCTGACTAAATGAATGCATTTTATTAAAATATATTTAAAGGCAGGGGGATAGAAGTGATTGCAAATGTAGACTCTTGGTTGGAGACTGAAGAGACCTTAAAGATCAATTAGTTTAAGCAAATCACCTTCCCTTTTTGTTTGATTGGTTTGTTCCGATTATTTGTGTCCTGGTAGAAGGAGGATTATCACCAACCTGGCGCAACTCACCAGGAGGTTCTACTTTCTGTCTTTTAAGTATAAGAAGTAGGCATGGTTCAAGATCCTTGAACCCAGGAAACAAGGAGCTGAGGTAGTTAGAAAGAGGACCCTGGTCCCAGAGAAATTCACTCTCTGACCTCCTGGCAACTACTGCTTGTGAGAAGAGTTAGCAGGATTGTGGCATTTGGATGAGTATTTTGTTGAGTTAGTAGGATGGGTGTTATGTATAGGACAATTATTTAGATAAAATGTTAATATATTGATTTATTTTTATCAGTGCAGATGTACTACTTTCTTCACAGCATTTGTGGTCTCTGGGAATGTACTCTTGAGTACTGGAGAGTCATGAAGAAGTCGGGATTGAAATCCCTTGAAGACCACCCTCGATTGCAGGATCCTTCACGATGCTGGAGGCCAGGCTTGTGGGACCCCCATTCACCAGAACAGTTCAGTCCAGGGCCCTTGCACCAAAACAGGGCTTTGGTTGAGGTGCTGGGTGCACCAGACAAGTAGGTCTAACTTGGCTGCTAGTGGAACAAGGGTACTATGTTTGTTAGGAAAGCTAGAATTAAATACAGTAGGTAGAAATGCTGAGTTGCTAAAGAAAGCCCAGCTATCCCAGAAGAGAGAAATTCACAAGGGGGGTACCAAGAGGCCCGGAATAAATGGCAACTAAAGCAGAGACATACTCTCAACTACTTGCAAACACGGGTATACACCTACAACCACGCTCATACATAAACACATTTACACACATACCAACACGTCTTCACCTTCATATACTTTTCACATCCCTACATTTGCAAACACACACATTCCTCACATACCTTCTCTCAGTCAAGGGTGGCCTAGAGGAGACCTCATAGTTGATTCAAATGCTGGTTAATGTTACTAATTTTATTACACCAAAGGTCTTAACATTTATTTGGAGATGAACACAAAAGTTGGCATACTACTATTACAGGGTCATGCATACTCCTTACTGCAGCAAACAGATAAGGACTGCTCTCTAGAGGAAGGAAAAATGGAGATTTTGCAGATTCTTATACTCCCAAATATCAGCAGACCCAAACTGCTTCACCACAACTGCAGTCTAGGAATCTTGTGGGTTGGACAGGTGTGTTTCAAACAGTTAAACAGGTGTAAAAAAGGATCCATGTGTAGGTAAGTTCCTAAAACTCAGAGTCACGAGTACTTTCGGTTAAGTATATATTTCCCAAACATGTCGCACTGACTAAAGATGTGGAGGGGCATGCTTAGCACTGCATCTGAGCCAGGTTAAGCTACCAGGAGTTAAGGTCACCCTGGTTTCACAGGGGAGAATAAGACATGACGGCGCTGTCACAATAAGGCCACTAAACTCACAGCTAATGAGGACCTCAGAAAGAAGCTTTCATGACTACAGGAAAGCAGCGCTTTCTTCCCTGATGTCAGGTGCCCCCTGTTAGTTAGGCACCTGCCCTGAGACCGGCACGTGGTCCTTTCTGAGCTGCACAACATCACTTAGCACAACAGGGCAGAGGAAGGGGCCACACAAGTCAAGGTCATGGGACATCACCACTGAGCGTGACTGACTGCTGGTCAACGTCTTAGGTGCCTTTCCCGGTCAGGCCGGGTGCCCCGTGTGTCTGAAGAGCTAATCTGAAAAGAGGCTGGCAAAGGACTTCCTCAAGCTCCGGATGGTCTCCGCTTTGGCTTCATCCTCATTGGTTGAAGACCGGAAGAAGGAGGACTCAGAGAAGCTGAAGGCATTTGTCAGGGACTGCGACTTGCTTGAAGATAAAAACCAGAAAGAACATGAGAGGGTGGTGTTCCCAGCCAGGCAGGGAAGGACGGTGACATGGGGATACACAACCATTCCCACCCCAGGGAGACCAGGGTGATCAAGGAGAAAGGTGGCAGCCAGAAGGGGCAGTGCTGCTAGGACACCAGGAGGCCCCTAAACTTTTCCTAACCTTGAGTGCTGCTAAAACAGGGAAGAATGGGGGCAGTGTGGGAATGAGGGAGAAGGGGAAAAAAAGAGAAGGAAAAAAGGGAGAATGGAGAGAAGAAGGGTGACTCAGAGTTATTTCTTTTCTTTTCTTTTTTAATTTCCTGCTAAATCTTAGAGGCCTCAACCTGGTAAATACTGATCTAGGAATCACACATCCTTCCCCTCTGATGAAATGTAGCAACCAGGGGCCTTGACAGTTTCCACCAACTGTCGAGCAGTGGAACCTGGATCAGAACAAGTCTCGGTTCTCCCACTTCCTCATTTTTGACTTTAGAATAAGCCACGTTACTCTCTGGGGCTTAACTCATCTGTAAAATATAGATGTTCAATGAAATGACTGCTAGGTCCTGTCTGTCTCTAATTCCAAAAGAACCTTTCGGCTTGCCCCAAACTCTAGTGCCTAAGCATCCCTGTTCTTAAAATGGACGTGAACTCTCCAGCAACTTTCCTTAGAGGAACCCTAATGTGAGGTCTACGGAGTTCAGGGTGTCCAGGGGCAAAATATGTACATATCAATCTGATATAAATTGATTAGGTAGTTTTCTAATTTAAAAATACAAATCACACACATTTTAGGGATTTACTTTTTCCTTGTAGAGCCTAGGGAATCAGAGAGGAAACATGGTGAAGGCAAGAAGGTAGTGGGAAGACACAGCGTAGCATTCTAGAAGACAACAGGAGATCAGGATTCTCCAGTTGCCCATCTTGTCTCTTGACTCCCACTCTGTCTTTTTCCTGCTGGCTTCTGGCTCCAGAATTTTTCTCCTGGTGGCTTGGTACTCCCAGGCCTTCCCTAAATGCTGGATGCAACCCAGGAAACTCCCTTCAACAGGACTGCAAATGGTTTCTCTTCTCCCGTAAGCCTGTGGCAGAAGCCCTGCCTTTCATTAGGGCTGGGATGAGCCCAAACATGCTGGCTGGGAGTGGGGGCTCCTCTGCATTCACAGGCAGAGGGCAGAGGGCACAAGCCTCGGCCCAGAGGGGGTGACAGCCAAAGATCTGTCCACAGATGGGGGCCAGAGTCACAGAATGAGAAGGAAGGAGAGATTAAGAAGTCATCACGCAGAAAACAACCGGGTTGAAGGGAGATTATGGGGCAGTTGATATGAGAAATGTGCCCTTGGCTTGGGAAGCGGGAGGGTGATGCCTCTCCTGACAAACAGGACGGGAAAACCCAAAGAAAGCAATAATCTGGAGACGGAGCCCTTAGCCTAGCTTTGCCACTAACCAGTTGTGTGGCTTTGAAAAGGAAAATTAATCGAATCTCTCTTGCTGTTTCCTTGTCTGTGCCATGAGTAGATCATCTCTGGTTTATTTGAGCTCCAAAAACTATAAATCCCTTTTTCCTGCTCCCTGAAGACTTCACTGATTGCACATTACCTCACTCTGAGGAGCTCTGATGGGACTGTAATGAGAGAGGCCTGTTGGGGAACACTGAAACCAGTTCAGAAGCATCTCAGGTTCTTGAGGGAGAGGGTGGGAAACCCAAGTGCTGGCTCTACCCAAACACAGCTATCTGCTTTCCAGGGAGGCCTCGGGTCTTCCCTCTGAGACAGAACAGTGTGATGGGGCTTCTAGGGTTACTGCTGGGAGCTAGAGAACCTATGAGGATGGAGTTCTTCAGGGTCTTGGGCCCTCCTCTGAGGACCACACCAGAGACTGACCTCCTTCTGACAGAGCTGAAGGTAAAAAGTTGAAACAGATTTAACTACTTCTCCCTTTTCCTTCTGGGCAGGCTTGATGATTGGACACCCTAAACTGTGAGTCAGACGCAGTAAAGATCTATCTATCTATCTACCTATCTACCTATCTGTCTGTCTATCTATCTATCTATCTGTCTGTCTGTCTATCTGTCTGTCTATCTATCTATCTATCTATCTATCTATCTATCTATCTATCTATCTATCTATCTATCTATCTATCTATCTATCTATCTATCATCTATCTATCTACTATTTATCTATTTTTCTAATGAGAGAAAGAGAAGAGAGAGGGAGAGAGAAGAAATGGAAAAAGAGTGGGAGGCAGGGTTAAAAGTAACAACCACTACCACAAAAACACCCTAAATTGTTTTCTTAGGGAAGCTGGTATAAGAATAAGATGGGCAGTAACTCTGCTTCACTGCCACTCCCTGGGAAGAAAGGGGAGGGTCTGAGCTTCTAGGTTTTCACTTCCCTCTTTCCTACTCTCTCCAATCAACCCAGACTGTGCTTACCCTTTCCCCCTCCAAAGGAACACCACCACAGAGTATCTGTAGGAGGACTGACTGGAGGTGCTTTCTAGCAGCTCTGGAGCCCAGAGCCTGTGAGGAGGGGCAGGAAGAGGGGGAGGGGAAGGAGCTGCTGAGTTGTCTCTTACTTGAGCTGTGGGTGAGGCTGGGGCTTCTGTGGTGGAGCAGCCGGGGGTGGCTGGGCCTCTGCCAGGGAGCTGCTGCTGGAGGGTGCATCTCCGTGGGTGGTGGGGCCGCCCGGCCGTGGAGGAGTTGAGGAGGAGGAAGAAGAGGAGGAGGAGGAAGAGGAGGAAGGTGGCAGTGATGGTCCAGGGGGGAGCCGGCGTGGAGGCAGCACCTTGCCTGGGGGTTGCATTCCTTGGGGTTGCCCAGGGCCCCCTAGGTTCAGTACAAGAAAAACTTCATAATTTAACCATATTAAAGGGTATCCTTATTAGAATCTATGTCTCAAAGGGTGTGGTTAGTTATTTATCAAAAGGATAAACTATTACAAGAAGCAACCCGAGGCTCTGAAGAGCTCCAAGAGGAGTCCCTCAATCCCCCCGTACACTGCTGCTATGTGCTTGTCCTCAGAGATTCAGCAACTCAGTCTCTGCAGAAGTCAGAAGCACAGAGATGAAACCATGGGGTAAGCAGGCCCCAATCAGAGGCGAGCTCTCCCACAAATGCCCCCTCACACTGCGGGCTGGCCACATTCCTCTTCCCCAGGGGATCCTCAGCTACAGGCCACTCTGCTCTGGGGCCTAGGGAAGACCTAAATTTCACATAGCAGAAGCAGTACAGGATGGTGGAAAGAGCACTGGATCTGAAATCCAAAAACCTAAGAAATAGTCTAGCAAGTCATCAGACTTCTCTGGTCTGGTCCTTGGTTTCCCCAAGAACAAAACCATGAAAAAGTATATCCTAGCCTTAGTTATCTCACAAGACTGTAGTATGTTTCTAGGATAATAATGGACGAGAGAGTTCTTGTAAAAGAACGAGGTGTTTCACAGTCATAGGTGATCACTGACTGAGTGTATCTGTTTGCTGCTGGCCTCCATCTAGTCCAGGTCTGCATTAATTTGTTACATTCCACATGGCCACCAGTGCTTTGTTTCAGCATGAACCTCAAGCCCCATGACCAAGATGAGTCCTTTCTTCCCAGGACCATCCTCAGGAGTTCATCATGATGTACCTCTCAGGTAAATGTGGTGAAATCCTCCATTATTTCCAATCCCATTCTCCCCTGGGGATTTGGTAAGAATTATATGCAAAGGAGAGTTCCAAAAAGGATATACCTTTCTCCCAGCATAAGACAGAAAACCATCAGGCAGCCCATAGAGAACAAGGCCATCCTTCCTCTGGGATAGGTAAGCAGTAAGTATAGTACCAGAGTGCTATGATTTGCTCAGAAGTCAAAAGACATCCCCATTTGTACACATTGACTAATGAGAGAGATGCACAATTGCCCTGGGAGATTCAATTTCTCAGCCTCAATTCCACATCATAGATCTATTAGAAGGAGAGGGTTCACAGAAACTCAATAGCAGAGGATAGGGATTTAACTTAGTTTTCTGGAAATACCAGAACTCTTACACCCTCAATTGATGCAGAATTGTCTGTCTGTGCTACAACAGCATGATTGTCAGCCCATTTACCCACTACATGGCATCAGCTCCCCTTTATCATCATCAATGACCAATCAATGTCATGGTCAGTTACATTTAAAAATGAGAGAAAAGTAGTAAGTTAAGTAAGCAAAACCATAAACATAATTTAGTATGCCTAAGAGGTTCCAAGTTCAAATCAGAGTAGTGAAGATGGTTCTTGATAGATTAGCAGGTTATTTCACGTTAACTGGTTTTTGCCTTTCCAAAGTCTGACATCATTTGTATTAGCACTTTCTTGTAAAGTAATGCAGGTTGATAGCTTGGCCTCTTGTACCAGAAACCTGAGTGCTCTTCTATTTGTACAGGGAGACTTGTATAGCCAAAAACTTTACAACTTAACACTGAAGACAGATATAACTTTTCCTTTATTGCACGTTAAGCTGTACAAGAGAGTCACAAAAGAGAGGTACTTCAATCACACTTCCAGCATTGGCTGAGGTTCTCCCAGCTGGATCAGTACAAAAAAGGGGGACAACATCAGAAAATAAATAGGTACAAAAACACCTGAACAGCAATCCTAGACTGTGACATGGATGTCCCCCAGGCCACAGAATTGTCCCTTAGCATGCTGCCTGAGGGTACGTGGCAGTCAGGTTACACTGCCTGCTTGTGGTTTGGCAGTGGGAGCCATGATCAGTTTCTCCACTACCTGAGAAGTCTTGCCTGACACCCCTTTGCAACCTGACTGAATTCGAATGGCAACTTCATACTTGTGGCTCATGGATATCACATGAAAAGCACCTAGATGTTCATATTGATAACATGCAGAAAAGCAACACCACTGTCAGTTCACCATTACCGCTTAGACAAAAATAAATAAAAATTAAAAATATTCCTGCATTCTGGGAAATGTTGCTTTATTCCTTTCTATCATTTCATCAGATTGGGAGGTATTTAAGAACCTGAATCTTATGCAACCCACCTGGAAGTGTATATATGCATATATGTATATATTTACAACAGATCAACAACTAGCATCATCATCTGAGGGAGGGATCACACGAGAACATTCACACTCAATGCATTTCTCTGTGGCCTCGGACTTTGCCAGCAACAAAAGGAGAACACAGGGCACATGCCCCTTGACTCGTAAATTGTGTTATATAACACCAACACCAATTACTCCTCAGACATGGCAATCCAGAACAGTGACACGTCAGTACAGAGGTGAGAGGGAATGTAAGAGTAGAACCAGAAGCACTTCTTCTAAAAGGCAAACTGCTGGCATGAACTCCACAGACCGTCTTCTAGAGGAGGCCATTTGCTGCCTGTTCCCAGCCTAGCCAGGAGATGGCGAGATGAGGCACAGAACCCAAGGCCTGGCTTTCCTTAACTGTCTTATCACCTGCCCAGAGGTTGGTTGCTTGTTGGAGTAAAGAGGACACACCCGTGACGGTTCTTCCAGAGCCATGGCTATGGGGCCTCCACCCATAACACACACAAGCTAAAACCTAGTCGGTTCTTCCCAGGAGAGATAAAGGCTTCATTCTCGACTCCAGAGGGCTTTAGTAATGGCTGAGGACAGTGGGACTCCACCTCAGAGTTGCACAGGCAATGTACCCACTTGAATGAAATGGAATATTTTGGATTTGGTCTTGAGTTATGATGCCTCAGGAGAGGTCAACAGCAGAATGATCTGATTCTTCCCACATTTTCAGTCTAGGACCAGCATTGCTAAGGAACCATCTCTCTATACAGGTAAAACTTTGGAGAATACAAAGCAGCCTCAGTTCCACAGAAGCATACATATGGCCAATTCAGAAACAGCAACAAAGAAACAACTTGGGGGGACTGGGATCAATACACAGAAAATATTCACAAGTTCACTTTGATATTGCACTTCAGCGGCCCCATTAAAAAAAAAGTCTCATAGCTAATTAGTTAATAATAAAATCAAAGGTGAAAATACAGAACACATTCCTGATAACAGTTTGTTCGTTATATTTCATGTCATCACTAAAAATACAAGAGCTCTACAAGCACAGCCAGCCTATTCACATATACTCAAACTGCACCGTACTTTAGCAAATGGAGAAAAAGGTGGATGCCTTCAAATTCAATGGATGGAGCTATGGAATTTAGACCCTGAAAATCTCTTAAACGTCTATTCACCCTAGTCATGCAGAAAGGAAGCAAAGAGCACAGTTCATTAAAGATCCCAAGCACACTCATGGCTGCAAGCAGTGGGGTTGGTGGGTGGGGCTAATCTGCGCCTGAGGAGAGGGAGAGGGGAGTTGGGTTTTATTTTTGTGCCCCTTACTTCTCCCCTGTCCAACCCCCTACTTCTATTTCACCCCACATTATGTAATAATTTAAAAAATACGATCAACCCATTCAGAAGATAGACTTGGGAGAGGCACGATTCTTTTGTACACTGTTGACAAACAGCCCTGGAATCATGAGTTATACAGAGAAACGTAAGTGAGCACTACAAGCACGAACAGGAACAGGTAAACAACCAGACAGAGGGAGCTGACACTGCATAGGAAAAACACAGTCCAGTCAGCACTGAAAGAACGCAGAAACGGCACCAATGGGAGGGTCTGTGGCTCCCCTCCCCGCCTTCCTTGCTTTTTTTTTTTCCTTTTCTTTCTTTCTTTTTGTTTGTTTTTGGCTTAAAATTTCTGCTTTGAAAAATTAACTACCAGTGACTTTAAGAAGCTTGGACTTGTTTTGGCCCTACTGCAATGCCATTACAGTCGAGAATATACTGTAAACAACCTTGGGGGGGTGGCCGCTGAGGAGGGGTCTTGCTGGTGTCCGGATCCTTAAGTGTCCCGCTCTGGAAGACAAAAAGGCAAGAGAGATAACAAATAATAATAATAAAATTCAAAACGAATTCCAAAAAGAGCTCCTGTGGCTCTGTGGTGTGGCTGCAGTGGGATCCAGTGAGATCTGGCTCATGCACTCTATGGAGCCAAAAACGCCAAAGAGGCTCTCAGCCTCTGGGGTGTTGTTCGGGGCTTGGACTCACTCTGATATGGAGTGTCTGAGACCTCCTTAAGCTCTTTTTTCATTTAACTCCCTTTTAGACTTGTTCTTTCTAGGAGGTTTGAGTCCTGACACCATTTGGCTTCTTCTCTGGTGCCTGCCTGCTGCTGCACTCCCACTTGTACTTACAGGGGTAGGCTCCTGAAGGAAAGGGAGGGTCAACACCAAACTCCAGAGACTGGGTTGGGAGGTAGGTGACTCCAGGGGCAGGAAAGACAGGGCTGGCTTGCTTCTCATCTAGAGTTAACTCCAGGATGGGATCAATGCTGGGGCTGACTCAGAGGTCAGATCCCTCTCTTTGGGCTGGGCTGGAACTCCCATGGGAGGAGCCTGAGAGGGGGTGGGGGCAGCCATTCATTTCCCAGCACCAGCCTTACCCAGAGGGAAGGAGTAAGATATTAATGTAAAAGTGCTCTAGGCCAAGCTGTTTTCCCCTGCAAACAGCATAATTAAATTTTACCCAACAATGGGGCTCCAAGCCCATGCCTTCTCTCCTTCCAGCTTTGATTCTGATTATGCCCTGACAGGATCAAAGACTCATGTGACTTCAGTTTATCTAACATTTTTATAAAGGCAGTGAGCACTTGAAGTTTGAATTAGGCACAGGAGAAATGCCCTAAAAACCTAAGGGCTGCCAAGTGGGCTGATGGTGATGTCAAAAAGAAGCCTGCAAAATGGGCTGTGTCTTCAGCATTCTCCCACTTCCTCTTTCAGTGTTCCTTTCTCCTTGTGACAGGACCCCCAGTCCTACCCCCACGTTGAAGCTGTTCCTCATTTTTTTCCCCCAGGGGCCCTCAGATTCTGGTCATCTATCTCCTCTCCCGCTGATTAAGGCCAGTTTTCAGCTTCACTACCAGAGAAGAAGTGTCATTTTCCCAGTGCCACTGTCTTTTAATATCAGAACTGCCTAAAACCAGTCTGCTATAGAATTTCAGACAGCAATAGCCAGGGAACCTTTGGAAGGTCCTTAGAGCCACCACACCAAAGACTGCCCATTCTACCTAAAATCCCCAACCTCTCACAAATCACAAATTCCTCTCTTCCAAGTACTCTTGGGACCCAGGAGGCTTAGGAATACCCACCCCCAAAAAACCATCTGGAGACCATTCTGTCCAGTCATCAAGACCCATCTGTTTTTCTCACTTAGTATCTTCGATTCATCTTCTCTTGGACAACCCAGGTCAGATCTTTATCATTTTTTTGCTTAGACTACTATAATAGTCTCCTAATCCTTCAGTCTTGTCTCTCTCCAATCTAACTTCTCCATGGCTACCTATTATCCTCCTAAACTCCTTCCCTAACTGCTACTCTACTGCTCTGAATAATTTACAGCTAACACTTAACTGAGTGCTTACCATGTACCTGGTAACATGATGGGCACTTCTATGCAGTATCTCCCTTAATCTCACAACAGCTCCAAGGGTAGAAACAATTATTCTCAGCATCCCTAATGTATAGATAAGGAAACTGAGGCCCAAAGAAGCTTGGTAATTAGCCCAAGGTCATTCAGTAGAGGCTAATGCAGCTGGGTGGGGAACCAGTCTGTGTGGCTCTCCCAATTTTTCCCCATTGTCTACAGGTGGCGTTAACATCAGACTGGCATTGGAAATGTGCTTCAGCTTGGCCACAATCGGCCTTTCTAGCCTTGTCTGTCTACTATGTCTTAAACACAACTTCTTCTACTGGACCTGGCTGCTCATTGTTTATTTTCCAGTCAAGGCCAAACCACTGTTTGTTTAGGCTGAGTCCCCTCCCTTCTCTCCTTTCTTAGCAATCCCATCCAACACATCCTGGAGCCTAAATCAAGTTGCACTCCATCCCTGAAATCTTCCCTTCTGAGGGCCCCTTTTGACAGTGATCTCCTCTCTGAAATCTTGTCATAGCACTTAAGAGACTCATATACCAAAGGGGTCATTTGCAGTGCTGTCTTGTCATCCTGTGGAATTAATGAGGCTCCTGAGAAGACTGCCAGGAGCAGTCCGCCTCTGGCAGACCGCATCTCCATCTTCTCATGGATTTCCAACAGTACAGTGCACACCACTGTTATTCAACATTGTGCTAGAAGTTCTTGCAAGAACAGTTAGGCAAGAAAAAGAAATAAAAGACTTTCAAATTGGAAAGGAGAAATAAAACTTTCACTATTTGCAGATGACATGATCCTATATATAGAAAGTCCAGAAAATTACCAGCGCTAATAAACGAGTTCAGCAAAGTGTTGAGATACATGATCATCATGCACAAATCATTATACACTAGTGATGAGCAAGCTGAGAAGGAAATCAAGAAAACAATTCCATTTATAATAGCAACTAAATTAATAAAATATCTAGGAATAAATTTAAGCGAGGATGAAAAGGAGCTGTACAATAAGCTACAAAACATTGCTTAAAGAAAAGACCTAAATAAATAGAAGGATATTTCATGTTCATAGATCAGAAGACTAAATATTGTTAAGATGTCAATTCTACCCAAATTGATTTACAGATTCAGCATAATTGCAATAAAAATTTCAACAGCTTACTTTGCAGAATTGGAAAGATAAATGATCAACTTCACTTGTAAGTGTAAGGGACCCCTAATTGCCAAAAACATCTTGAAAAAGACAAATGAAGTTGGAGGACTCACACTTCTTTAAAGCATATTACAAAAACCACAGTGGTCAAAACAGCAAGATACTGGCATAAAGTTAGATGGAATTAAATTGAGAGTACAGAAATAGAACTACACATTTATGGCCAATAGATATTTAACAAAACTTTCAAGTTTACTCAATTGGGAAAGAAGAATGTCTTCAACAAGTGTATTGGGAGAACTGGATATCTATATCCAAAAGAATGAAAGGGGACCCCTATCTCAAATCTTATTCAAAAGTTAACTCAAAATTTATCAAAGACCTAAATATAAAAACCAGAACCATAAAACTCCTGGAAGAAAAGGTAGGGGAGCATTACCTGTGGTAGGCAATTGTTCCTTAGATTTCACACCCAAAGCACAAACAACAAAAGTAAAGATAGATAAATGGAAGCTCTATAAAATTCAATACTTTTGGCTCATCAAAGGACTTTGTCAAAAAGGTGAAAAGGCAGTCTACTCAAGGGGAGAAAATATTTGGAAACCACATATGTGATGTCCAGAATATATAAAGAAATCCTACAACTCAACAATAAAAAGATAAACAACCCAATTTAAAAATGGGCAAAAGACTTGAATACCTATTTCTCCAAAGAGGAAATACAAATGCCTAAATTTGTACATGAGAAGATGCTCAACATCATTAGCTATTGGGGAAATGCAAATTAAAATCACAATAAGGTATCATTTCACACCCACTAGAATGGCCACTATCAAAAAAAACAAAAACTAATCAAGGGTTGACACGCCATCTAGTAGGCACCCTCCCCTCCTGATGTCACTATTCCTTTAAAACACAGCTCGAAGAACAAATATCCGGAGCCATTTTCTCTTTCCTTTTGCTGGCTTCCCATCTGTTTTCTGTCTTTTGCTCTCCTACCTATCTTTTTTCCTTGCTTTCTTATCCCAATAAACTGTTAGGCTTTGAAAAACAAAAACAAAAACTCTGCCAATCCTAAAGAATATCTAGGGCATAAGATTCTACAAAGGTTCCATGCACTAGGGTAACTCTCCAAAACCTACAACCTCCATATGGGTCCCTGGATCAGATAAAGTCCTGAAATGCAGAGGGGGTCAGCCCTTCCAGAACATCAACTAGTTCTATCCCCTATCCCTTATTACTGACAGCCCCTTCCAACAAGAAAAAGTTAGAATGGGCATAGCCCACATACCCCTAAAGAGTGGGAGAAAGATCAAAGGTGATGGTGGATTTATACAGAGAAGTTTGGGTTTAACAAATGAGTATAAGTACTGAATCATTATACTGATATTTCTTTTAGCCGCCAGTACCTTAGAGCAGCTAGAAATAAAAACCTAAAATTGTTTTTAACCCATAACAAATTCTGAAATCTGTTCTACAACTAAGTGATGTGATGTACTTTGAAATTTATTGCTTTTTTATATGTTATTTAAAGAGAAGGAAGAGTATAATAGAGCAGATACGATTTAACAAATGAATATGACTGCTGAATTATTATATTGATATTTCTGTTGGTTTCTAGTGTCTTGGAGAAGCTAGAGGGAAAAAACAAAAAATCATGGAACTGCAACTCCTACCAAACTTGAAAATCTGTTCATAACTACTTGTTAAAATGTACTTGGAATTTTAAGGACGTCCAAGTCAATAGGCCATGCCCTTAATCCTGAGGCCTACTCTTGTGAAGCTTATGTAGGTAGTGGAGAAGCTTAGACTACCTATAGGCATGCCTAAGAGTTACTTCTGGAGGACCTCTTCTGTTGCTCAGATGTGGCCTCACTCTCTCTACGCCCAACTCTGCAGGTGAAATCATTGCCCTTCCCCCACGTGGGACATGACATCCAGGGGTGAAAGTCTCCCTGGTGACATGGGAGAGGACTCCCAGGGATGAATCTGGTCCTGGCACCGTGGGATCAACAATTACATCCTGAACAAAAAGGGGGAAAAGAAGTGTAACCGATAAAGCATCAGTGGCAGAGAGAGTTCAAATAGAGTTGAAAGGCTACTCTGGAGGTTGCTCTCATGCAAGCTTCAGATAGACCTTGCTACCTATCGTAACTTGCCAACCCCCAACCAGGCCCATTCCAGCCAATTCTAAAGAACACCTAGGGCAATATATAAGATTCTACACGAGTTCCATGCACTAGAGTAACTTTCCAGAAACCTACAACCTCCAAATGGGTTCCTGGTTCAGATAAGTCCTGAAACCTAGAGGGCCCAGCCTCTCGAGACCATCATCTCCCTACCCCATATTCGTGATAGACCCTTCCAATATGAAAAAGTTAGAATGGCCATAGCCCAAACACCGCCTAAAGAGAGGTATGGAAAGATCAAAGGTGATGGTGGAGTTATACAGTGAAGATAGGATTTAACAAATGAATATGAATGCTGAATCATTAAATTGATATCTCTTTTAGTCTCCAAATTCTTAGAGCAGTTAGAAGTAAAAAACCAAAACTGTGGAATGGTAATCCATGTCAAACTCTGAAATATGTTCTACAACTAATTATGGTGCCGTGCTTTGAAATTTATTGCTTTTTTGTATATATGTTATTTTTCACAAAAAAAAGAAGGGAAAAAAGTCAATTGTGATGATAAAAAAACATTTAAGCTTTCTAGTCTCCTATATTTTGGAACAGCTAGAAGGAAAAATCTGAGAGGATCATACGGTAGCCCATGACAAACTCTGGGATCTATCCTGTAGCTATTTGTTGAAGAGTGCTTTGAATGCTATTGCTTTTTTATTTCTTTGCTTTGTATATTGTTACATTACACAATAAAAAAGCTTAAAAAGTGTACTTGGAAATTTATTGCTTTTTTGTATATGTGTTATATTTCACAAAAGAAATAAAAAAAAACAATTTTTTGTTGCAAGGGTAGTTCAGTGGTAGAATTCTTGCCTGCCAGCTGGGTTTTATTCCTGGCCCATGCACTTCCAAAAAAACAAACAAACAAAACAAATAAAGAAAAACAAACAAGCAACAAAAATTCAACAAATGGTGCTGCAACGGGATACTTACATGGAGGAAGAGTGAAATGTGACCCTCGTCATACAGCATTAAAAAAAAAACTACAAGTGTTGGAGGGGATGTAGAGAAAGAAGAAAACACTCATTCACTGGTAATGGGAATGTAAAATGGTGCAGCTGCTGTGATGGTTCCTCAAGAAGCTAAGTATAGAATTGCTTTATGATCCATCAATTCTGCTACTAGATATATACCCAGTAGAACTGAAAGCAAGGACATGAACATACATTTGCACACTGATGTTCACAGCAGCATTATTAACAATTGCTGAAAGATGGGAACAACTCAAGTGTCTATCAACGATCAACGAATGAGCAAAATGTGGTATATACATACGATGTAATATCGTTCAGCAGTAAGAAGGAATGAGGTCCTGATGCATGTTCATCAACATGGATGAACCTGGAGGACATTATGTTGAGTGAAATAAGCCAGGTACAAAAGGGCAAATATTGTATGATCTCATTGATATGAACTAATTACAACAAGCAAAGTCATAGAATTGAAATCTAGAATATAGGTTACCAGGAGCTAGAATGGGGGTAGAGAATGGGCAGGTGATACTCAATTTATGTGGAATTTCTCTGTAGGATGATTGTAAATGTTTGGAAATGGATAGAGGTGATGGTAGCACATTACTGTGAATGTAATTAACAGCACTGAATTCTACGTATGAATGAGGATGAAAGGGAAGTTTAAGATTGTGTGTTACTAGAAGGAAAGCTAGGATAGAAGTGGGGCTGTATAACACAGTGGACCCTGTGGTGGGTGATGTCTGTGGTGAATAGAACACATTTAGGAATGTTCTTTTATGAACTATGACAAATGTACATCGCTACTAAAAGAAGTTAATAATAGGGGGTTGTACGGGGAAAAATATGCCTAATGCAAACGATGGGCTACAGTTAACAGTAATATTTTAATAATCTTTAAATATAAATAAATCTTTAGAGACAGAACTGTATCAGAGGTTGTGTAGAAGGATAGAGGGATTGAGAGGTGACTTCTAAGGGGTATGGAGTTTTTCTTTTTGGAGTAATGAAAATGTTCGAAAATTGATTGTGGTGATGAATGTACAACTCAGTGATTACACTTATAGTCACTGATTGTACACCTGGGATGGTGTGCCGGTTTGAAAAGATCAAGCACCCTAGAAAAGCCATATTTAATCCTGATCCATCTTGTAGAGGCAGTCATTTCTTTTAATCCCCATTTGGCACTGCAAGCTGGAAACTTGATTAGATTATCTCCATGGAGATGACACGCCCATCTATGGGCATTAATCTTTGATTAGAGGGAGATGTGGCTCCCCCCATTCTAGGTGGGTCTTGATTGGTTTAACGGAATCCTTTAAAAGAGGAAACGTTTTGGAAAAAGTTTGAGAGCCCCAAGAAACACAGGAACCCACGCAGCCAGAGACCTCTGGAGATAAAGAAGGAAGATGCCTCTGGGGGAGCTCCATGAAACAAGAAGCCTGAAAAGAAAGCTAGCAGACATCGCCATGTTCGCCATGTGCCTTTCCAGTTGAAAGAGAAACCTTGAACTTCATTGGCCTTCCTTAAGTGAAGGTAAACTCTTGTTGGTGCCTTAATTTAGAAATTTCTATAATTGGGACATTTTCATGGCATTAAAACTGTAAACTTGCAACTTAATAAACTCCCCCCTTTTAAAAGCTGCTCCATTTCTGGTTTAGGACATTCCACCAGCTAACAAACTAGAACAGATGGACTGTATGGTACATAAATATATCTCAATAAAACTGCTTTTAAGAAAACCAGATATATGCTGGAAAATCCAAAAATTACAGTCATTTTACCCACATCATAAAGCACAAGGCTGAGCATATAAAAACGTTTAAATAAATGCTCATTGAATAAATGAACAAACATCAACAATGGGAAAGAAAATCCAAAAAGGCATAGAGTCTAAGTCTTTTAAGAGAAAAATACAGTTCAATCACAGAGTTAAGCCACACTGAATTTGGTTTAAATTTTGGTGAGCAGCTCTGAAAATGCTCAGGTGAAGGAATGAAAACTGAGGCCTAGTAAATGTGCCTGTTTATTAGGCATAGAAGGTAAAGTAAAAAAAAGCCTTAAGAAGAAGAAGGAATTTGGGCTTTGGGGTTAGGACGGCTTAGGGTTGCATCCGCATCTGCTTTACTAGCTTTGAGTCCTTGGGCAAGTTATTTCACCCCTCTGAATCCCTCTGAGCATTTATTTATGAGGTTTCTGTGAGATAAAATATGCTAACATCTATAAAGCACCTGGCCCCAGTAGGTTTTAAATAAGATACATAGGTGATGGTGATATTGGTGAGGCATTTTCCTTTGAGGCTCAACTGTTTCTTAGGTCTCACTCCCATGATGGAATATCCCATGCAGTATGCTCCAATTCCAGGGATTTGGAGAACTTCATTCAGTTATGATGATGAAGCCTCCTCTGGGCTCCCCTGAGAGGAATACTCAGGTGAAGGACAGCAAAAGCTGGGTTCTTTAGTGAGTATACACAATTATAGTTTGTAGAGGCAATGGACTGGCTTTTGCTAGTTCCCACTCCCAGGGGTTCATCCCGTGTACCACAGAAGACTGCCAGTGTATGACCTCAGTGGTCAAGAATATTGTAAGATGTTTCCCTCCCAGAGAAATGGTATTCTCAGAGAAGGTTATAAAAAGAACACACAGCAAGAGAACAGAACCTGGGTCAATGGGTTAAAGCCCCACAGAGGCAGATTTTCACTTACAGTAGGAAGAACTCTCTATAGTAAAAGCAATGGGAGAGGCTATCTTGGGAAAGGGGAGCGCTCCCTGTTAGTGGATATATTCTTGAAGAGGTTAGAGGATTACCTGACAAAGATACTGTTGAGAATATTCCTTAATTAAATGTGAGCTGGACTAGATTAACACTAAGATTCCTTTCAACCCTGAGAATCTAGGATTCCAAGAAAACTTTCTTTTCAGGCTTCTTGTTTCATGAAGCTCCCCCAGAGGCATCTTTCTTCTTTATCTCCAGAGGTCTCTGGCTGCGTGGGTTCCCGTGTTTCTTGGGGCTCTCAAACCTTTTCCAAAACGTTTCCTCTTTTAAAGGATTCCGTTAAACTAATCAAGACCCACCTAGAATGGGGGGAGCCACATCTCCCTCTAATCAAAGATTAATGCCCATAGATGGGCGTGTCATCTCCATGGAGATAATCTAATCAAGTTTCCAGCCTGCAGTGCCAAATGGGGATTAAAAGAAATGACTGCCTCTACAAGATGGATCAGGATTAAATATGGCTTTTCTAGGGTGCATGATCTTTTCAAACCGGCACACCATCCCAGGTGTACAATCAGTGCTAGGCCTCAGTTTTCATTCCTTCACCTGAGCATTTTCAGAGCTGCTCACCAAAGTTTAAACCAAATTCAGTGTGGCTTAACTCTGTGATTGAACTGTATTTTTCTCTTAAAAGAATCATAATCTCTTAAAATATCATAAATTAAGCTTGAATAGTAGAACTCTAGACCCTGGGATGAGCTTACAGGGTGGCCATACCATGAAGGCTGACCCTAGAGCTCCCCAGCCACAGAAAATGCAAGTGAGACTCTCAAGGATGAACTGAGCTCAAAGATTCCTTTCCAAAAGCTTCAGGAGAAGAGCTTCCAGAGTCAGTCCTTTGGTCTGGAGCCAGGGAATGTGCCTTGGCCACCCCTGTCTGGTGCCTTAGGGAGCTTCTGTCTCCAGCTCCACTAAGGTTGTGGACTGAAGACTTCCCAGGGGCTATGGTAGACAGGGAGGAAGTCCCTAAGGACTGTCCCTTGCTAGGCTGAGACATTCTGGCTCCTCCCACAAGCCTTCTGTCTGCTATGGTCTCAGGGCCTATTCCCTGTGGGGTTTGGCTACCATGGGATCTGTCTCTAGTCACCAAGAGCTGCCTGGGATGCTGGATTCCACAGAAGTCAGGCCATTCTGGCGTCACTGCCAAAATCTGGCCTGTAGCCAGCCTAAAGCAGAAACTCATGGCCAGGCTGAGCTGTAGTTTCCTGTAGAAATTTGGGCTGATTCAGGTAAGGATGTGAAGTCCAGCACTTACGCCCAGTAACGTACACAAAAGAAGGAGAATAAATGGTCTTATTGCAGCATAAGAAAAGAAAACCTCAGCTTAAAGGATGACTAGGAATGACAATGAGCTCAGAGGGTGTCAATTTCAATGCTGCTGCCAAAGATCTGATGCAGCTAGAAGTGCATCAGGAGGAGCCTACTGTTTCAACAAGGGGAGGTCATAGGTCCTTTGGTCTTCTGGTTGATCAAGCCCCACAAGAGAATACACACAGTTCTGGGTACCTCTTTTAAGAGGGATACTGGCAAAATAAAATGAGCCCAGGGAGTAGACAGGATAATGAGCAGTCTAAAAATGTCATCTTTCCTCATGTGACTTTGGGCAAGTTATTTAATCTCTCAGTCTCAGTTTCCCCAGCAGGGTGGAAGAAAAGGATTAAATGAGGTTGCTGTGGAAGTACCCAGGACTTAGCAGAAGATCAAAACCAGTCAAATGAAAGTTTGAAAAAATATCAAGGGCTGGCTTGGGTAATAGTGTGCTTCCTGGCATTAGAAATGCTTAAGCAGAGTCTGGGCAAGCTCTGGTCAGAGATGCTGTAGAGAGGGTTCAAGTGGTTGCAGGCGGATGACTTCTATAGGCTCTTCTGCCTCTGGGCTTCCATTTTCCTTCCATGCATTGTTCTGTTCCTTGCGTTCCTGAGATACAAGACAACTCCTTCCCACCCCCAGAGTCCTGGGCCCAGCAAGACCCCAAGGTCCTAAGAGGTGATGATCAGTGTGCCAGTGCAGAGGTGCCATGCATGAACAGGCTGGGAGGGTCTCAGCAAGGAGAGGGTACTGCTGCCCTCCATCAAAGCTAATTGGGCTGGATATCCTGCTAGTGCTTGTGCTGGTGAAGCTCCGAGACTTCTTTCAGTTTGCAGGTCTAGTACTTGGCTGTCAGGAGGAAGATAGCAAGGGTTTCCCATGTACAGGGTCACGAACACCCAGCACTTTCCATTCTTACCTTTCCCTATGCTCTGGTGGGAGTCCCAATAAAGCACAGTGCATGGTATTATGCAGAGTTCCCTGAACTAGGTGCAAAAAGATCCATTGTTCCCGCTTACCAGCTATGCCATTTGAACAAGTTATTTGCATTCTCTTTGGTAATATGTAAAGTAGAGAGAGAAATACCAATCCAACTTAGCTCACAAAGGTGTTCCAGTGCTTAAAATAACGATGTGGAAAGTGCTTGGCAAATATATGTGATCATCACTAATATTATCTAAATATCCATCCAAGGGAATTGAGCTTTAATTGTAGAATTTCAGGTGTCAGTGGAGAAGATATTTTTGGGTGGCTTACTGTTGTTACCTGGTACGTTGTAGTTCAGTGTGTGGAGAATTAAACTGAAATCAGATTACTCAGGAGGCTCTAGGCTGGCTGTACCAGGCCCTCTGAATAGCAGTGACTTGGTCCCAGTAAGGTCCCTGCAGAGGCACAAAAGTCAGTTCAGAAAGACTAAATATTAACTCTTGATGTGTTTGGGAAGGAAATCACTGGCCTGGGAGAGAAACCAAGTCCGTGGTAAGAGTTTCTAGGCTTTTGTCAAAGGCACCTTTAATATCCCAGCCTGCTGCTGTCAGCAGACAAGCTGGAAAAGAGGAGCTCTTCTCTCAGGTCCTTGGCAGGATGGAAAGCGGAGGAAGGAAAGACTCGAGTGACTCAATTCTTAAGAGTTGTTGGCCTAAGTCCAGCTGCCTCCACAGAGGAGAAATGGCCTGTGCTTGCTCAGCATATATGAGACAGGAAATTAGGAAAGGGTCCCAGGGTCTAGCCCCAGGAAAAGAGGCCAGGCCAAGCTCCTTGCTGGACACACCACAGAACTATTCTGATCTGCTCCCCAGGCCCCACTCCCCCGGTCTAGGACCCCAGGGGGAATGAGGCAGCAGAAAGGAATGTGGTTTGGAGGTTATAGGTTTAGTCAGAGCAAAGGGGACAGCATGTTTTCAGGCACCTTTGGATCTTTCTGGGCTCACCCCTCCAGTCACCAGTGCCCACCTTTCCACCCTCTGAGAGGTTATAAAAGGCACCCAAGCTGCTCCTCCAGCCTCCCTGTGGAGTGCGGCTGCTCTGAGGCCACAGCCCATCTTCTGACTGGGGCTGTCTCATAACCTAAGGACAGAAGAAATGTCCCATGGGGGCAATGCAAGATTCTATGGAGGAACAGAGGACAAGGTCATCCAAGGTCAGAATGTCAGCTTCAAGTGATTAAAGATGCCCCTTTAAAGTTAATGCAGCCTCAAATAGTCAGTTTCCCTTAATAGTCTGTTCAGGGATCTAGTCACTTGTGACTTTATCTGAACCTGCCTCAGATCTCATCACATTCTTAGCTTATATTCACTGGGGAACAAATTCCTTTTAAACTCAACCCTGCTGTGGGAAGCAGGAAGGCCATTCATTTGTCCTAAATTTACCTCTTCGAAGCTCAAGTGAAGCCCTTTTACTCCCATGTTTGGGATTTGAGAAACAATTATACCCTACTCCCTAACTGCATGGCTCTTTAGATTTCCCTCCTTAGCCTGGGTCATCTCACACTAAAGAGACCTCATCTTTACAAGACTTTGTGGTTGGAAAGACCTGGCTGCAAATGTTTTTGATTATCTCTTTAGACCAGAGAACCAGTAAGAAAGGATTGGTAGAATGTCCCACTAGAGGCCAGATGCTATTTGTCCTCAGTTCTTCAATTCTGAACTCTCATTGTTTCCTCCTTTCCTTAGTTCTGTGGCTAGAACATATCCTTGATCACAGAATTTCAAATCTGGAAAGAGATTTCAAATATTATCTGCTTTTGGGCAGGTCACGGTGGCTCAGTGGCAGAGTTCTAGCCTGCCATGCCAGAGACACATGTTCGATTCCTGGTGCCTGCCCATGCAAAAAAAATGTATATATATTATCTTCTCCAACAACTCTCACCAGGCCAGCCAATCCTTTCACAATGGCCCTCACCTGTGGTTCCTCCTAGTTCTGCTTGAATAATTCAGCAATGATGTGGCACGTATATACTACATCCCAGAGCAGCAATTTCCTCTCACAGTTTTAGAGTCTATTCCTTATGCCTGGCCAAAACTTGTCTTTCAGTAGGTTTGCCCTTTGGTACCAGTTCTATTCGATGACAGCTATGAGAGAGGCAAAGATTTTGTCTCCTGAGACAACTGCTATTTAACTGTGCTTCTTTTCATTGTTACTCACAGGAGAGATCAGGATGGTGGAAGAGGCTTGTCTTTGTCTTGGACACCATATGTATATCAATGCAAAGGCTGAATCTTAGAATCAATTCTATCAGTCTAATCCACAAGCCAAGCAGGGGCTCTGAACAGCGCCCACCTCAGCCCAACTGTGTTTGGAATTCTTGTATTATCAGTTCAGTCTCTTGTGTCTGGAAGACTTTACAGGAAAATAAAAATATTGGGGACAGTGTAATGGCAAATAAAAATGATCAGCCACATCAAGGAGAACCCAGGACACCATGTCTACTGACACGAATTGGAAGCTTTATCCACCTAAAGTTCTCTCCCTCGTTTCTGGGAGTCTTGGGAGCAGCACACACTTTTCCAGAGCTCTAGGATGTAAGGCCCAGCTCTGATCCCAGGTGAAAGAACCCAAGCCCGAAAATGGAGGCGGTGGTGTGGGGGGTAATGGGAGAACAAGGAGTACGGGCTGTACAGTTATGCAGCCTGGAGGCTTTGGTCATCACTGGCCACCAGGTGTCACTGTCACCTTGAGAACAGTATCCCTAAAGTACTTCAGATTCCATGGTGTAGAGGGCCAGTTGCCCAGGTAAACATTCAGGGAAGCCCCAAAGCTGGAAGTTGGGTCAGGGTGAAGCCAAGCTGTAATCAGCCAGACTGGGCTTTGACATTCACCTCTCTTCTTTCAGCTTCATACCCAATGCCGCTTACATCCCTGCCTCTATTCCTATGAACCACAGCAACCAGCCTGGACCTATTCCCAGGACTTTGTTCTTTGTTTGCTTAATTAATCCATCCCAGGCAAGAGGGCTGGCTGATAACAAAGCAATAGGTACCCTCTACCCAGCCCCTGCCACCCAGGTAGCTTCTTTTATTTATTTATTTTTTTTGACATGGGCAGGCACTGGGAAATGGCATGGCAGGCGATAATTTTGTCACTGAGCCACTGTTGCCTGCTTCCATGTAGCTTCTTTTAGGTATTCTTCTAGAATCAAAGAAATGAATGCTCTAATGGTAGAGTTGCATGCGAGTGGAGGGAGGGACAGAGAGAGGAAGAGAGAGAAAAAGAGAGAGGGGGAGAGGGAGAGGGAAAGAGAGAAAGAGAGAGATAGAGGCAGATGGGCAGTCATAAATCTGCCCTGGTCTTGGTCCAGAATTCTGGGCAAGAAATAACTCCTATGGCTTGTGACTCAGGTCAGAAGCTCCTTTGGCTTAGGTTGCCAGAGCCACAGAAGAAACAGGCCATCAGGAGGAACTTAACTCTAAGGAAGGGCAAGTGAGTTAGTGACAGTGGCCTGCGGGTTCAGATCACCACGCAAAGAATTGGCTGGGCCTGCAGCCTAACTGCGACTGAGCTAGTGTCTCTTGGCTTAGGTCCCTTCTGTTGCATATGACCAAAGTTGTTCCTAGGATCCCGATGTCCACTCCAATAGTCTGACATGGCTGTTAAATATACTTATTCCAACTGGGAACTCATTCAACAAATATGTATTGCAGTGGCATACCAAGGGGAGTGGGGTAGTGACAATGGTTCTGTGGGTGGGAGTAATATTTTATCACTGACATTTGTATAGAATTGCTGCTAGCATATGGTGATCATAAAAAAACAAACCAACAAAAAAACCAGACAAACTTTTGGTTAGTCTTATTGTTGTTTAAAGTCTCTACAGATGATTGACTGTACCTGGGCAGGCTGCTCCCACCCTCCCACTCCTTTGTCCACCTCTAGGCCCTAGAGATGCAGAAATGAGTCCCTATTCTCAAGGAGCTTACATTCTAGTGGAGGAAACAAGAATAAACTTAGCAGAAAATTTAAAAAGGAAGAGGCAGTAGCCAGTGACTAGGTAGCAACGTGGATTGGATGGTTGAGGAAGTGTCAGTTATACTGTCACAAAGGACCCAGCCATGCAAAGATAAGAGCAGTTCAGAGAGAGGAGACGCAGCTAATGCAAAGGCCCTCACCAGGGTGCTTGGGGCACAGGGGAGCTAGAGTGAGAATGGTGTGAGGGCAAAGAACAGGTAGGGGCCTATATGAATTGCTGTGGAAACTGGGGGTTGAGGGGCAGGTTTAAGGGGGAAAAAAACAATAGTTCTGCTTTGGCTGTATTATATTCAAGATGTTTTTTAGACAGCCAAGATATCAAGCAGGGGTTAAATGTAAATTTACAGTACAAAGGAGAGGCTGGGGCAGGAGATAGACATGGACTAGCCAAGATCACCAAGCAGTGTACATAGTGACACCAAGTTCTGGGATGCTGATTTTTAGAAGTTTAGTAGAGTGGAGGAGCCAGCAAAGGAGGCTAAGAAGAAGCTAATGAGGTAGGATGAAAACTAGGCAAGGGTGGGGTCACAGAGGCCTAGAAAAGAAAGTCTTTGAAGGAGGCAGTGGGTAGGTATGTCAAATGCTACAGAAGTTATATGAGATAAGAACAAAAGAGACCACTGAACTTGGTGACATGGAATGACTTTGATAAGAGCAAACAGTGGGGGTAGAAGGCTGACTGTAATGGGTTGAAGAGAGAATCTGATGCGATGTAGGAGAGATAGTGACAAAAACCACTCAAGAGGACTGACCAAGAAGGAAGTTAAGAGAGATGAGGCGTAGATGGAAAGGCATATGAAGCTGAGGGAGGGCTTTGTTTCATTTTCATTTTTTAAATGGGAGATGTTTGTATGTTGATGTGATAATCCGCTGGAAAAGAAAAAGACAGGGGATAGTTGAAAACAAAAAGGAGGATCCAGATCACAACTGAAGGGTGGGCCTTGGTGGGTAAAGATGCAGGTAAGCTGGTAGATGTGGCAGTGGGAAGAGGAGGGCAGTCCTGTCTGACAGCTCCTTGGGCCTGGAGCTATGAGGATGGAGATGTCTTTGGACATATAACAACAGAAATGTGCTATCACCTAGGAGAATTGGGAGGTAGAAAAATGATGCAATCATGGCTTTGTGCCCAAGTTGCAGGGTTTTGCCAAGGGGGACAGACTTTTGGCTGTTTCTTGTCTTCTGTGTGGTCTAGGATCAAGGTATAAGGCTCAGAAGGGAGCTAAGAGAGGATACAAGAAGACACCATTCCACAAATGGTGATGACCTCTAGAGTGATTTCAATTTAGAATATAAATGAAGTTCTGGATAGGAACTAAATCTCATTCATCACTATAGCCTTAAGAACTCAGGGTCCATATACTAACTGGTATTAAGGCTAGCGCTCGGCAGTAGTACAGAGAGGAATAAGGCATGGTCCTTGCCCAGGGGTGCTAAGAATGCTTGGGAAACATTTGCTATATCAATGCAGTCATGACGTGAGAAAAAAAAGAGATCTAGAGGTCATTGAATTGAATTCCAGTTTATAGGTGAGGAAACATAGGTCTAGAGATGGGAAATGGCTACCCAAGGTCCATACACTATGGTAGAGTACCATAACTTAGCACAGTGTACTTTTCACATTCTGCTGTAGCTTCGAATGTGAGGCTGGACAGAGACAAGCTTAACTTTGAGCCTGACTGGCTATTGCTAAGAGGGACTTCTGTAGGAACCCGTATCTTTAGGGAGGCTCATTCCTCACCGTGCTTCCTGCTTATTAACCATATTGGAGATTTCTCTTAAAAATGTTTAAGCTGCAATATTTAATGTTTATAAAATAAGGAGTTTATACCAAAGAGGAGCTAATACCTTCCGTGGAATATAAAAAAATTTCTTCTGTTACTGAACTTTTATGCTTCAGGTATTTTCATATAATCTAAATTTTATTGCTATAAGGGAGCCTAGGGGTTTTTTGGATTCAATTCTCCATTTTACATACAAAGGTGCTAAGGCACAGAAAGGGGAAGAAAACTACTTTAAGTCACCTGCTGAGTCAGTGGCAAGGATAGGGCTCAACCCATGTCTCCTGACTCTCAGCCTAGCTGTCATTCCAGTTCAGAAAGACATTCCTTGCAGAAGGCCAAGAGAGAATGCTACACCCATTTATAGAAATACATATAGCCCCTTGCAGGACTCCAGAGCAGCCCATTTTATCTTGTCTGGGCAGCATAAGGTTCTCTTACCCAGTTACAAATTCTTAAGACACTACCAAATGTTCTCTGCATTTTTGAGAGTTAAAGGGAAGAAAAGGGAAGAAGAGGACTGCTTGTTACTCTTTCTCTAGAGCCAGGACAGGCAAAATCTGCCAACCCCATCATAAACAGAGATAGGGTAGACTAAACAGACCCAAGTCTTTTGACTCCATCAGAGTAACAAAATCATAAAACCTAACCTCAGGCTTAACTAAGGATGTAAAGGACTTGTACACAGAGAACTATGTAACATTGCTAAAAGAAGATTTAAATAGGTGGAAAGGCATTCCATGCTTATGGATAGGAAGGTTAAATGTAGTTAAGATGTCAATTCTACCCAAAGTGATCTACAGATTCAATGCAGTACCAATCAAAATTCTGACAACCTACTTTGAAGACTTGGAAAAACTAGTTACCAAATACATCTGTAAGGGAAAGACACCCCAAATAGCTAAAAGCATCCTTAAAAAAAAAGAAGAAGTAGGAGGATTAACACTCCTTGATTTCAAAACTTATTATAAAACCACAGTGGTCAAAACAACATGGTACTGGCACAAAAATAGAAATATTAACCAATGGAATCGAAACTAGTGTGCAGAAATAGATCATCAAATCCATGAATAGCTGATCTTCAACAAGGCCCCCAAATCCACTGACCTGGGACAAAATAGTCTTTTCAATAAATGGGCATGGGAGAATAGGATATCAATAGCCAGAAGAATGAAAGAGGACTCTTACCTTACACTTTATATAAAAAGTTAACTCAAATTGGATGAAACACCTAAATAGAAGAACCAGTACCATAAGGCTCCTAGAAGAAACCACAGGGAAACATTTTCAAGACCTAAAAATAGGAGGTAGCTTCCTAAACTTTACAGCGAAAGTACAAGCAACAAAAGAAAAAAATAGATAAATGGGGACTCCTCAAAATCAAATGCTTTTGCACCTCAAAAGACTTTGCCAAAAAAGGTGAAGAGGCAGCCAACTCAATGGGAGAAAATATTTGGAAATCACACATCAGATAAAGGTTTGATATCCTGTATACATAAAGACAGGATATAAAGAAATCATACAACTCAACAACAAAAGAATAAACAACCCAATTATAAAGTGGGCTAAAGATATGAATAGACATTTTTCTGAATAGCAAATACAGATGGCTAAAAAAATCACGAAGAGATGCTCATTCTCATTAGCTATAAGGAAAATGCAGATCAAGACTACAATGAGATACCATCTCACACCTATAAGAATGGCTGCTATTAAACAAACAGGAAACTACAAATGTTGGAGAGGATGTGGAGAAATTGGGACACATGCTCTCCTGGTGGGAATGTGTAAGAGTACAGCCCCTACGAAGACAGTCTGGCAGTTCCTCAGAAAACTAAATATCGAGTTGCCCTATGACCGGGCAATATCACTACTCAGTATATACCTAGAAGAGCTGAAAGCAGTGACACAAACAGAGATTTGCACACCAATGTTTATAGCAGCATTATTCACAATCACCCAAAGATGGAAACAATCCAAGTGCTCAACAGACGAGTGGATTAACAAAATGTGGTATGTACATATGATGGAATATATGCAGCAGTAAGATGAAATGACATCCTGAAGTACATGACAAAATGGATGAGCCTTGAGGACATAATGCTGAGTGAAATAAGCCAGACACAAAAGGACAGATACTGTATGACTCCACGTTCACTCCACTTTCATGACTATGGTAAAGGTAAAATCAGAGGCTTGTAATACAGAATATAGGGGACCTAGAGATACACAGAAGCTTGGGATGGGTATACAGTTAGCTAATGAGGTTGAACTTAACTGTAAGGGAATAGATAGAAGTAAAGGCGGTTCAGTAGTGGGTCTGTAAATTTTATTACCATATTGAAAGTGAATGTAATTGAAAGTGGTTGTATAGACTCATGTGTCCCACCAATTAACACTACAAATACAAATAAGTTCTTGCATGAACTACTGCAAAGGTATGAATCTTGTATAATGAGCGTATATTTTCAGCATAAATGGGGAAAATGCTATTGCATGCTATTGGCTCTGTTTAACAGGAAAATATCAACAGCACCATAGCAATACCATGGGCACATAATGTGGGGAGGGACAAGAGTTAGGGGGAGGTTTGGATTTTCTCTTTGGTGAGACTGTGTTTATTTGCTATCTTTCTCTTGGGAACAAGGAAATTATCTAATATTGAGAGTGCTGAGGGACTGTTGACTTTGGAAATTATACATGAAGCCCAGTAGATGGAGGTGGCTGAAAGATGCACTGAGAAGTAGATTGGCAAACAATGGTGTATACATATGATCGAACATTGTGCTGTTACAAAAAGGAACAAAGATGTGAGGCATGCAACGATGTGAATGAACATGTGGGACATTTGGTGAGTCAAAATAAGCCAGAAACAAAAGAGCAAATATTGTATAATCTCATGTAGAAAATACTTATAAGAAAATTGGGGCTGATTGTAAGCTCTTACAGCAGTCACCTTTAGACCACAGCGGTAATTGTTATTTCTGGATTTTGAGGGGCTGTTTTATATAAGTATAATCTGGTGTTTAGAGATAAGAATGAAGCCAACCAGGTTGGGATTAAGGTAATTCAGAATATAGGGGTGGGAAGACATTGTCTGTATTTTAGAATTTTCTTACTTTTTGAGATAAAAGGAAGAAAGGTTTATTTTGTCCAGAACCTAAATTTCTGCAGCACATAATCCAACTCAACCTGTCTGGATCAATCATTTAAACAATCCAAACATAGGGGGTCCAGAATAAGAATGAGAGCCTTTAATCCTGCATAGTTTAATGTAATGCCTGGATACATCCTAGAGTATATTAAGCAGATAATCAAAAAGTATTGGCAAAGTCCCTTGAGGAATGGGAGAAAAAATATGAAACTATTAAACTTTACAAGTGGGGAAACCCTGGATTCTGTGTCAAACATTAGGGACACCCAAATCAATAGGACAAGCCCTTGAACTTGAGGCTTGCTCTTACGAAGCTTATGTATATAGCAGAGAAGCTTAGCCTATCCATAGGTATGTCTAAGAGTCACCTCCGGAGGACCTCTTTTGTTGCTCAGATGTGGTCTCTCTTTCTCTCTAAGCCCAACTCCTCAAGTGAAATCATTCTCTATATGGGACATGACATCCAGGGGTGAATGTCTCCCTTGCAGTGTGGGAGATGACCCGCAGGGATGAGTCAGCCTCTGGTGCCATGGGATCAACAATGCCTTCCTGACCAAAAATGGGAAAATAAGTGCATCAAATAAGGCATCAGTGGCTGAAAGAGTTCAAATAGAGTCAAGAGGCTACTCTGGAGGTCAATCTTAAGCAAACTTCAGTTAGAAATTGCTGCCTATCATAGCTTGCCAAACCTCAACCACAACCATTCCTGTCAATCCTAAAGAATACCTAGGGCATTATATAAGATTCTACAAAGGTTTCATGCACAGGGATTACTTTCTAGAGACCTATGACCTCCAAAATAGATCCCTGGACCAGATAAATCCTGAAATGCAGAAAGATTCGCCTCTCAGAACATCAACTATTTCCCTCCCCCATCCCATATTATTGACAGCCACTTCCAACATGAAAAAGTTAGAACGGGCATAGCCTAAATATCCCTAAAGAGTGGGAGAAAGATCAAAAGTGATGGTGGAGTTATACAGAGAAGGTAGGGTTTAACAAATGAGTATGAGTGCTGAAACATTATATCGATATTTCTTTAAGTCTCCAGTACCTTAGAGCAGCTAGAAGTAAAAGCCTAAAAGTGTGGAATTGTAACTCATACCAAACTCTAATGTATTCTATAACTAATTGTTGCGATGTACTTTGAAATTTATTGCTTTTTTGTATATATGTTATTTTTCACAAAAAAGGGGAAAAAAAACAAGGAGTATAACAGAGAAGTTAGGACTTAACAAATGAGTATGATTGCTGAATCATTATATTGAGATTTCTTTTGGTCTCCAGTGTCTTGGAGAAGCTAGAAGAAAAACGAGAAATCATGGAACCTATACCAAATTTTAAAATCTGTTCTACAACTACTTCTTAAAATGTACTTGCAAATTTATTGCTTTTTTGTATACATCTCATTTAGGAAATACTCATAAGAAAGCTGGGGTTTTTATTAAAAATTGGGTTTTTTAATTTATTATATTTCACAATTTAAAATGTCCTCAGCACCCCCATCCCTGCCAAAAAAAAAAAAAAAAAAGGAAAAAAAAAATCTAACATCAGGCCTGATATATATATATGTATATACATATATATATATTTTTTGGCCAGGAATCAAACTCATGTCTCCTGTATGGCAGGTGAGCATTCTACCACTGAACTACCCATGCACCCTAGTCTGGCTTTTTTTAACCATGAAAATTTTTTCATCACTTCTGTTAAGTACAATATTTAAACAATGGACTTGTATCTCTGACAAGCAATTAAGCTTTGTTTTTCCAAATCACCGACTGTAATTCTGTAGTGGCTAACATTCCTGAAGTGCAGGGAATAGATTCCTGCACTTGATCAGAGGTTGGATAGTGTGAGCCAGCTACAGAACATGTGAAACACCCACCAGTGGTAATATATGATAACCTCTTGCCTCCGAGGACTACTTTCCATTTGGATACCCAAAGAAAGTCTGAGTCAACATCTTAGTCCAACACCTATTAGCCATGATCAGTGAAGCTGGAACAATTCTACTGAAAATAAATTTTTAGAGCTCAAAAGACATTTAGATATCATCTCATATTACAGACTGGTAAACTGAGGTGCAGAAAGAGTACTTACTCGCCAACTGTCATACTGCTTTATTTCATCTGTTTTAATGGATATCTTTCTCATATATTACGTTTCCAGTCTTCTTAAACAGAATAGGGAATACTGACTAAAATTTAACCCTTTCTTGATGATTCAGACTCAATATGAACATCAACTATGTTCTTATGCAATGATTCTGTGAAATTCAAATGCAAGAAGAGAAATATAAGGTAATTTGCTTCTATATACACAATCCAGATTGCTTTATATATATGTATTTTTCCCCTTTTCTCTCTTCTTTCTTGCGGAAGAGTTTCTAGAATCCAATTATCCTTCTGACTATGGCAGAACTCCCTGAGAGGTACTGTTCTTTAGAAAAGGATTGATGATCTTAAAGCCTGAGGTTACAGGGAACACAAGCTCAGAGCCGCTTACTTACATAGTAACAACAAACTTTTATTGAGTGTTTTGTTATGTGCTAGGCCATATTTTAGGTGGTTTATCTCATTTAATTCTCATAACAACCCTATGAAGATATTATGTCTCCTGAGATACACAGAAGGATGGAGACCTTATCCAAGATCACGAAGCTAGTAAATGGAGGGTCCAGGACTCTAACTTGGGAAGCTCTTTCTTCAAAGCCCACACTTTGAATCACTATCCTATTCTCAGTAACTGTTTGAGGTAGGATTCTGAGAGAATTCTCTTACAAATGATAAAATTTGAGTCCAACAGTAACTTCCCCCCAAAGTTATATAGCAGCTAAGGGACAGAGCTAGACGAGGACTCAGTTATTTGATTCCTAGTCCCAAATTCTACTGCTTCTTGTACAAAATTCGGTGGAAAGAAGAGTTCGGAGATATTTTTGAAAATTGAGATCTCTCGAGCCTGCAGGGTCTGTTTCCCTTTGGCCCATTCTAGACCGTCAGGGCCTGATGTTCTACAAAAGCTTCCGTTATGGATTTCCCCACCAGACCTGCAGTTAGCATACTGTCGCTGTGAGTATGACCGGCCAAGAATCTTGTACCACAGCCAACTGAAGAATTCTGCTTCCTCTCCTTTAGGAAGGAAAGCAGATCTCTAATCTGAGTTTTGCCTTGTTACTCTCTCCAAGAACGAGAGACCTGACATTCCCCTCTCTGTCAAAGCAGACTAGCAGATTCCCTAAAAGACCCCTTTTCCTTGCAAATTGGGCAGGTTTGTCACACACAGTGAATAGCCCCATCTCAGTTTAAAAGTAGGAGCATCCTGGGGTCCAGGGTAAACTGGGACTCTGTTTCCTGGGAGACTCCCAGGTCAGAGGGAAGAGATCCTGTACTCACTTCGTGCTTGGACAGCGCTAAAGCTGATACTGTAGATTGCTAAGGAGAAGGGCCCTGTAACAGGTGGTGGAAGGCAATCAGGCCTCTGCAGGGGAGGGGACGCGAGGAAAGGAAAAGGGAGAAGACCCATAAAATCATCCAGGCCTATGGGTATCTGACTTCAATGCCATTCTGGAGTCACCAGTCTAGAGTGGTGGGCTCAGAAATGGTTCTTAGCTCTTCTACGTCTCTTCTCAGTTGCTTACCTGTGGCTGCTGGGTGGTTAAGGGTCTCTGAGGAGACAGGGCAGGGGTCCTGGACAGCAATTGGTTCATCTTACTGATGACTAGTTCAGTGATGAGCTGTCTGTCCTCCACCTGGTGTTCCCCAATCAGTGGCATACTGCAGTCCATGACCTGGTAGAAGATGGGGCCCAAGTGAGGAAAAGGTCTGGAAACCTAAAAGACCTGGTACAGTCTTTCAGACTGGGTAGGACTTAAGCTGGTAGACAGAGACTGGAGAGGAAATCGTGTTCTTGGCTTCAACTGGAAGCATGTTCCTTTGCAGGAGGAAGATCTTTGTCCCCAACTCCTGCAAATCTTTGTCTTGGGCCCCTACCCCAACCTTCAATCAGATTCAGCCTTAGTGAGACTGAAGAATGATTGCTGAAAGTAGTGGAGAGAGATAGAGGTCAGGACTTGAAGGTTTGTAGGCAGGGAGAGCAATTTTCATCTCTAACTTTTTATCCTCATCAATCTCTGTTTCCAAACATGCTCTGCTCAGTGAATGAGTAGATTCCCATCTTCGTTCCTGGTCTGGGATGCCATCCCTCTCTTTGCCACCAATCCTGATTCTTCCTGTCCTTCAAGGCCCAGATCAATGTTTTGCTCCCTTCGGAAGTTTTTGCCCAAATAGGACCATAGACTCTGTAGTCCAACGCTCTCATTCATGCATGAGAAAACAGGCCACCCAGAGAGGTGAGGTGACTTGCAGACACGGCATCCAGAAGGCTATATCCCCAGCAGGCTATGAAGAGGATTCTCAAGTCCACTTGGGCTCCTGACACTAATATTCTGGAAATACCTACAACTCCTTGCAGGGAGCCTTTCCTCCTCGCAGGAAGACAGGGCAAGAATGTGTGTGAAAGAGTACTATGGCCATTGCCTTTCCCTTTAATACAGGGAAAGGGAGTCAGCAAAGTTGTGTTCAAGGACTGGACTCAGTAAAGTATCTCCAAGGCCAAGGGAGATACTAAGAACCTTCTGCATCCAGGAGACCTGGATTCTAACCCAGTTTGAGGAAATAATTTATTCCCTGGCCTTGGGTACATACTCATGGCTTTAGGATTTAGTTTCCTCACTTGAAAAATGAGCAGGTTGGACCTGAAGATTTCCAAGGCCAGCCTTCTGAGACCAAGAATGGTAACAACACTACAGACTTTCCCAGAGGAATGGTATTAGCCTACGGTCCCAGGAATGCAGATCTGGCATCTCCTACAACATGGTGAGGGTTGGTGTAGCTGGATGGAAACAATGACACTCCACTGATGCAGGTGTCTAGCTACCCACATCCACAGATCTACCATCTGGGAACCTTCCCCTGGTCTAGGTAACTCTAAGCAAAGTGCAGTCTGGGCTTCCCACATAGTTCTAAAGACAACACCTTTAGCCTGGAGGGCTGTCTGTCTCTGAAATGTGCCTTAGGCTAAACGTACCTCAAAAATGTAGTCTTTCCCATCTTTGCCATGTACTGCTTTAACAGCACAGATGTCCAGGCCACCAAACATCTCAGAGCAGGTGTCCACCCACAACTTGTACCTGGAGGGAATAGCAAAGCGTTTTGACGCTGAGCCATTTCATGCTCTTCTTCTGCCTCTCCCATTCCCACCTCTGCCTCTCTCATTCCCTATCCTGTCTCTATCCCTCCCTCCCTCTAGCCCCATCAAGCACATTCCCTTATTTACAGTGCCCTCCCACTCTGCTTTACATGTCCTACCCATTTTTCCAAACCCAGAGGAAGTCTTGCCTCCTCTAGGAGACCTTCCTCGGCTGCCCAAGCCCACACTAACTACTTCTTTCTTGTAACTCCTATGGTACATAGCCTTTAACTCCATAAAATTTACCACATAACCCAGACCTTTCTGATCTTTTTAACTGGCTGCTTGGGCCTTTGTGTTTATCCTTCCTGTTGGATTAGAGACTACCTTTGGGTAGGGCTCATCTCTTAACCCTCTTCGTGTATGAAAGTCTGTCTCCCTGGGCTGGGCACTTCTCTCACTTACCTGTCTGACATGGCAATCTGCTCCAGCATTGCAGAGCCGGTGTTTGTCTTCCAATTCCCTGAGATAGATGTCCTCCTGCAACAAGGTCCCACAAGGACAGCAAAGGCATAAGCCACTGCAGCAAAGGGCACAAAACCTTCCAGCATTTTAGCTCATCCCTGCTTTCTCCACCCATTCCTCACACAGATAGCCTAGGTGGCGGCTAGTCTATAAGCTGCTGCCTCAGCCAACCCCCCACCTGCAATACCCTCTTCTCTACCAGGATCCAGCACAGACCACTCTGGCTCCATGAGCCCTCCCTGATCTTTTCAAATAGATGGGCTGTTGTTCTTCTTAGAACCCCCTACAATAGTCTGCCTGAATCTCATAATTCTACATCTACTTTTTACTTTAGTTATTTGAGCTAAGCCTTACATCCACAGGGTTTGTCAACCACTTGAGGGTATATCTTGTGTCTTCCATTCCCAGTAGCCTACCGACTCAGTACCTGAGCTGAATCAGCATATACAAACTGAATTGCACTGTTGATCTTGGGAATTCCTTCAGGGTTCTTGTGTATATCTCCCAATACTTCCTTACTGGACCACTCATTCAACAATCAATTTCTGAAGGCCTACAGTATGAGCAACGTGACTCTGGGCACAACAGTTAACCTCTCTGGGTTTAAGTTGTCTCATCTGTCAAAAGAGCTGATGGCATCAAGCTGTCAACCTCTTCTCTGCCGTCCCCACCATAACCTCCATCAATGAGTATATGTTGGGATTGGTTAGTTTTGGACTAAATAGGAGGCAGATAACCTGGGTTTCCAGTTCCAGATTTGCTCTTGACTGGCTGGATGACTTTGGGCGAACCATTTTAGCTCTCTGAGTTTCTTATCTATAAACACAAAATTGTCACGAGGACCAACTGATTGATACAGGTTTAAAGAAACTGTAAAGCACCAAAACTATAGCTTTTAAATTATTAGTCTTTATGCAGGCACAGTCAAGAACAGAAAAGCCCTGATCACATGGTTGACAGAGCCCATCATGTGCTATCCCTGTCACTAAGTACTGTTTGTAGACTGGATGTGCTAGTCTCCATTTAGCAGTTAACAGGAATATTCTCCCCAGAGATCTGGTTTTAGAAACTTGGATACTGAGATATACAGTTAGTTTTTCAGAGCCATATGGTGGCCCAGTGAAAGGACTGATGGGGCAATAACAACTCCTCACACGTGTACACTACCAACTGCTTTCCAAGATTCCCGCTTATTAAGCTGTGCCTTAGAGTTTCATTTAATCTCTCTGGGTAAGCAGGCTGGGGTTCTTACCCTTGTTTTTCAGACAAGGAGACTAAGACTCAGAAAGGTTAGGTGACTTGTCTGAGATTGGATATCTAGTCAAAGTAGATATGATAAAAATTCAGGTCCTCTGCTCCCTCTATGTGATACACTTTATACCCCATTACCAAGTTCAAAATCATACAGCTGAGTGGCTTGCAAAACCTGAGCAGAAACACAAAGACAGAATCATAATAAAAATATACTGAATACACAACACTGTTGGTATACAAATGAGTCCCTGTGACCAGACTGGGCTCCTCACGGGCAAGGACAGAGAGTCATTCACTTTGAAGTCCCCAGCACGAAGCCATGATAAATAATAGGGTTTTAGAGCTTTGAGTGACTAATAATAATAATATCCCTTACATATGGGTGGCACTTTAAAGTTTACAAAGTCCCCTAAGCTTTTACTCCACACCCTTCTCTAACAAAGGAGGGCATAGGACCCAGATCTAGACAGGCTGCCTGGGGCATGTGGAAGTAGAGGGGATAACGAGAGGTCACTCAATGATAGTGGGTGACCCATAGGTCATCTGACCTCCTCAAAAGGCCCTATATTATTGCCTACTGAGAGGCAGGAACAGCACACCATCTCTCCATCAAACATGGATGCTCTCAAAAAAGTTTGAGGAGACTCTCAAACCTCATCTTGGCTACTGCCAAGTCAATTCTTTCTTCTGAGAGCAAGAATATAAAAAGTTAGGGGGAGAAGAGTGGTGGAGAGAAGCTGAGAGGACCTAAAACACACCCTTAAATAACTGACGGTTCCTTGTAAATAAAGCTGCTCTGGTCACTGGCCCCCATCAAGACTTGGGAATTCTCTTTTCTTAGGCTTCATTTTAAATTGCTTTGGGAAACCCTGACCCTTTGGTGTCTCCTTTTAAGGTTAAGACACACTTGCTCCACTGCCATCATCAATAAACATTTTCTGTTATTTCATCTTTAAGATGAAAAAATTATGTGTAGGAATAAGGACCCTCATTTATTGCCAGCAGTAATGTAAAATGGTATAGTCAATTTGGAAAACAATATAGCAGTTTCTTACAAAGCTAAACATAGGCTTGTTACATTACCCAGCAATCACGTTCCTAGGTATTTACCCAAATGAGCTGAAAAAATTATGGCCACAAAACCCTGCGCAATATGTTTATAGCAGCTTTATTCATAATTGCTCCAAATTGGAAGCAACCAAGATGTCTTTCAATAAGCGAATGGATAAACAAACTGTGGTATATCTATTCCATGGGATATTATTCAGTAATAAAAGATGAGCTATCAAGCTATGATAAAACATGGAGGAGCCTTAAATGCATATTGCTAAGAGAAAAAAGCCAGTCTGAAAATGATACATACTGTATGATTCTAACCGCATGACATTCAGGAAAAGGCAAAATATTAGAGAAAATAAAAAGATCAGTGGTTGTCAGGGGTTCAGTGGGAGGCAAAAGGATGAATAGGTGGCGTACAGGGAATTTTTAGGACAGTGAAATTATTCTATATAATGCTGTAATGGTACATACATTATGCATTTGTCAAAATCCACAGATCTGTACAATATAAAGAATGAAACCTAATAAAAACTAGGGACGTTAGTTAACAACAATGTATCAATATTGGTTCATCAGCTGTAACGATGTACCATACTAAAACCAGATGTAACTAACAGGAGAAACTGGGGTTGGGAGTGGGAAGAAACATTGGAAAACTGTATTCTGCACTATTCTTCTGTAAACCTAAAACTGCTCTAAAAATAAAGTCTATTTTAAAAATTAGAATATGGGAAATTTGCTTTCATAGATGTCTGAAAACATCTATTCTTCCGTTAGATAGTTTTTAGAATAGCCATTGAAATTACCCTGTTTTATACTGTGAAAATAATTTTAAAGTAACCCTAATTTTTTTTTCTGAAGCAAGAAATCTATAAATATAAAATTAGAAACTTTAAAAAATTAGGAATCTAGTCAATAAAGGCAAAAAAACTTCTATTGGTTCAAGGACACTTTCTTGAATACTTATTGGGTGTCTACTCAGCATCTGCTGCTATACAAGGGAGTGGGCATGCAGAGATGGCTGCAAGAGCTCGGAGTCCGGAGGAGGAAGGGACACTAATAACACACAAGTGAAAAGGGCTAGAGGTGAGGGAAGGGGATTCTGGGAAAGAAGCACAGGGAAGGGACTCCTAACTAATGCTAGGGTAGTGAATATAAATACTGAATGAGGGGTGAGCAGAGGACAAAAAGGAAAGAAAAGCAGAAATGTGTGGATAAGTGAAGGGAAGGCTGTTTAACCCTTGAAGCCTGCTAAAGTCCTGAGTAGCATACAGAAAATTCTTATGTTCTTTTTTTTGTAAAGAAAATACAGTTTTTTAAAAAAGTGCATGTGCAGTTACTTTCAAAATTGGAATGTAAATGTTTTGCCTTTCTATGTGTGATAATGAACATTAGGCAGTCTGGAAATCTTTTCTTTCTCTACACTATAATAGAAGAAACCTTTTTAGCTTTCCACTCTGGCAAATGACCACAGTTATGTGGAAAAGTCACCTTCTTTCATAACCACTAGGCTTTTAATGATCTGAAACATTTTCAGGGCTGTACATTTATATCACATTTCTCTGCTTTGGCAGTCTGGTGAAGCCTATGGCTCCTTTCTCAGATATATAAAATATATAAGGTGTAAAAATATGTAAAATATGATCACAAAGGAACCCAAATTTCTTTAAACAGTTATCAAAATAGAGTTATCAAAATATTAAGCAAATATTAGTAGTATGTCTGCTTCTTTGTAAATAATAGGATGAAGTATCAAGTCTAATAACTACCAGGATTTTGAAGTAGTGATTAGAGTAATTGATATTTGGAGATACCTACAACTATAGTATGATTAAAAAATATCTATGTTCACCATTGGTGACAAAGTCACATGTACTGCTACTGTAGTAGTTGTCTATGTTCATAATTGAAGGGAATGCTACATTTCACTTAAAGGTTAATGAAATAAATCATATTTTTTTTCTCATCTTAACAGACCTTCCCTCCTCAAATTTAAAAGGAATCTAGGATAAGAATCTCTGACTTAAATGGCACCCTCTCTTTGTTATTTGGGCCGGAGGTAAAACTGAGAGTAGGTTGCTACCTGGAGGCTAGGATTCTCCATTCTGGTACAGGAGAAAATGGAGAGGATCTGCCAGGACCCCTCCCCACTCACATGTAAGCCTTGTAGTTGTTGCCTATCTTCTGGACCCGGATGTCATACTTGGCATCAATGAAAGGTTCTGCTGTGGCGTACGTCTGGGTGAGGGCCACCACACTAGCAATGTCCTGGAAGTCATAGTGGTTTTCCACTTTGACCTAGTATTAAAGCAAGGAGGAGGGGGAAAGAGGGAGACATACACACAATGAGAAGTCACAAGAGCCCTGGGCCTCCAAGCCCCTCAGGGTGTTTCCAATCCAGGTGCAAATACGGGTGTCACATCTCCCTAGGAGACCCACCGTCCACTAGTTTTTCTTCTCAGGGCTCAATGGCTGCACCTGCTGTACCTGCTCCAAGGGACCAAACAGGGGGTCTGCATTCTGCTTGGAAAAAGAAACCAGGCATTGGGGACAACTTATTTAATAGGCCACACCTTGATCTTGGGGCTTGCCCCTATGAAACTTATTCCTGCAAGGGAGATGCTAAGTGTACTTTTAATTATGCCTGAGAGTCACCCCCAGAGAACCCTTTTTGTTGCTCAGACGTGGCCTTTCTGTCTGAACCAACTCAGCAGGTGAACTCACTGCCCTCCCCCACATGGGACATGACTCCCAGGGGTGTAAATTTCTCTGGCAACCTGGGACATAACTCCCAGGGATGAGCTGGGATCCAGCATCACCGACTGAGAAACCCTTCTTGATTAAAAGGGAGACAAGAGAAATGAGACAAAATAAAGTTTCAGTGGCTGAGAGAGATTTCAAATAAAGTTGAGAGGTTATTCTTATGCATTATATAGATACTCATTTTTAGTTTTTAATGTATTAGAATAACTAGAAGAAAATACCTGAAACTGTTGAACTCTATTTCAGTAGCCTTGATTCTTGAAGACGATTGTATAACTATATAGCTTTTACAATGTGATTGTGTGATTATGAAAACTTGTGGCTGATGCTCCCTTTATCCAGGGTACAGACAGATGAGTAAAAAAATAGACAAAATAATTAACTAAATAACGGGGGTAGATAAGGGGTAAAAAAAAATTGGGTAGATTGCAATACCAGTGGTCAATGAGAGGGAGGATAAGGGGTATGGGATGTACGATGTTTTTCTTTTTATTTCTTTTTCTGGAGTGATGCAAATGTTATAAAAATGATCGTGGTGATAAATACACAACTATGTGATGATATTGTGAGCCACTGATTGTATACTTTGGATGGACTGAATAGTGCATGAAGATCTCTCAATCAAAAAATACAAAAAAAATACATAAATAAAAGTTTGGCAACACTAATGCCATCAAAAAGGACCAAATCATCTTCCCCTTGGAAAGAATTCATCAGTAAGGAGGCAGACAAACAGCCCTTACATGTGCTCTCTGAAAAGTATCCTTCCAGGCCTCAACCCTAGAGTTCAGCAGACCAGTCTGACTTACCTTGCCCATGCCTGAGTGAGCATGGCCAATTTTTACCACCACAGGGAACGTGGGCAGTGTCAGCTGGAAGCAGAGGAGAAAGGAAGGAATTAGTCAGAGTTTACAGTTTCTCTGTGGAATTTCACAAATATTTTTCCAAGAATATCCTTGGAAGGGTCCTTAAAGAATACCCCAACCTACTTGCTTTACAAATTGAAAAACTGAGGCTCTGAGAGTGACAGTGATTTGCCTAAGGTCACATCACATATTAGTGGCACAGCTACAGGAACCTTGCTCTCCTAGATGATATTCTCTACATCTTTAAAACTTGCTGCTTCAACCTTCTCTGCATAAGACAAGCCCCAAACAGGACTGGTCCTCAGCCAAAGAGAATTTAAAAGCACATCTTCGATCAGGTAAATTTTACTGTCTGTAAATTATACCTCAATAAACCTGTTTATGTCTCTCCCACTTCTTAGTGCTTCCCTCCCCTCTTCAAATGTCCAGCTTTCCTGTACTGAACCTGACCCTCCTCTCCTTTCACACACTCTTCACTGCTCATTACTACCCATAACTCATCACCAAAGACAGCTTTATATATTAGGCCTACTACCCAGCTTTGGGGTTAGAACAGAGTTAATATAAGAATTCAATGTTTAACATTCAAAAGAGATCCTTAAGAGGGCAGACAATGGTTGGTCAGTGGCAGAGTTCTCGCCTGCCCATGTAATAAAAAAAAAAAAAAAAAAGAGAGAGAGAGAGATCCTTAAGAGACTAATATCTACCTTGAGGTATCCATATTTTAACAGAGATGCAATAAAAACTAAAAAGGACTTAACACAGAACCACCCTTCGAAGGCAGGATTTCAAACAATTACAAATTGGGGATGGAAGAAGTAGCACGGTAGAGCAGAAGGGGTACTCAACTGGATACGAGGAGACTTATTCTAGTCCTTCCTGCCACGAACTTACTGCAAGATGTGAAGTCTTGGTTTTCACATCTGTCAAATGAGAATATTGGATGGGGTGCTTTACAAAGTTCCCTCCAATAATATGTAAGACTCTACCTTGGTCTGGGGTTGTATGAAGAACCAACATGGACACCAAACCTCATCTTTCTCAGTCAGATTCAGTTCTCTTTCAATTTCCTGCTTTTCAAATACCACTACCAACATCAAAACAAAAAGCTGCCCTTTGAAGGAATGACGTTGACCCTGATAAAAAGTCAGATTCCCATGGGAACTTAAGTGTAATTTAGATACTGGGAGCATCTCAGAATCTTAGCATTCCTGGCTGAGGCCAGTTGAGGCTGGTGAAAAGAAATCACACAGTTTTACACTATTTTATGGAAAAGAAATTGAGGCTCAGAGAGGCAAATGTTGTGAAGCTACCTAGTAAGAGTGGGAATCTGAACCCTGCCTTGTACATTCCAGGCCAGCACAGTGTAGACCCATCCTACAGGAATAACCTCAAGTGTCCCTTTTTATTTGGTACCTTAGAGCACTGTGCTCTGTCAAACAAAGCGGATGAGACTCCAGTCATAGTGACCCCAAGCACCTTTCTTCTTTGTTTTCTAAGCTGTCCCATCTTCTACAAACAGGACATAGTCTCAAGTGAGCAGCACCATAAGGTGGGAATTAGTGTAGCTTTAGGTCTGGGGAGGGCTTTCAAGTCCCCAGTTTGCCCTAAGGGATGGGATACTCCTCCATGAGCATTGTCCCCAGCCATCTGTAGAGTCTGAGGCACTGGGTATGGGAAAGGGTTTTTAAAGCACTGGTTACTTTCTCTGACATCCCTCCCCACCCCCTAGCCAACAGAGCCAAGACACACACACACACACCGCAACTTTCTCTGCCCTATCCCATTACTGTTTGCTGTTGCTTTGGAGCCTCATAAATAGGGCATTGAAAACACTTCCTGCAGCTGAAAGAAGCCCTGAGTAGCTTGTCTCTTTCCCAGTGTGCTGCTCAGCAAGAGGCCCGTCCTTCTCTGTCACTGTCTCTTTTGCCTGTTGTAATTCTGTCTGCCTCTCTCTGACTCTGCATGTCTCACTGTTTCTGTCTCTGTCTCTGTTCACTCTCGTTCCTTCTGCCTGATTACAGTCCCTCTTCTCTATCTTTCTGCCTATGACACCATTCCCTCTCTCTGTGCCTGCCTTTCTGGAATCAGATGGCTTAATTGCTCAGACAGGGAAATAGAGGCCACGGTCCTCTCTCCTGGCTTCCCTCTTCATCTTTCTGAGCCTGCCTGTCAGGAGGACCTCAGGTCCTGCAGCTGCAAGTGGCCTAGAGCCAGGAGCAGGCGGAGTCCATCCGGGCGGGATTGGCCCTAAGGCCACTCCATAAAGCCTGGGGTGAGGGGCACAACGTTCAGAAGGGGACTTGGAGGGGTTGTCTGATCTGACAATCCCCAGAGGCTCATTTACGGTGTCATGCACCAAGGTCCACAGACCGCGCCGGGCTGGGCGCTGTTGCTGCGGTTGCTGGTTCTGCTGCGGCCCCCAGGGCTGGGTGAGGCGTGCAGCTGTGCCCCTGCACACCCCCAGCAGCACATCTGCCACTCTGCGCTGGGTAAGTCAGGAGGCCCGAGAGGGGTAAGGGGATAGGGTGGGGGTTGGTATGGGTCCAAGCTGTGGTCTAGAGGGAAAAGAAGGAGTTCAAATCCCATACTGGTTGCCTCGAGCTGCTGATGGGTTGGGAAGGGCCGGGTGCCAGAGCAACCTTGAAAGCACCAAGCCTGGCTGGTTTGTAAGGAAATAAAGACTCATAGTAACTCCCTTCTTTGGCCATAGTGCAATCATAGTGTCATTGAAAAGAATTGTCACCATTCAGTGATTACTCTGAATGACAAGATGGAGGTGGAGGCAGGTAGGGTAGAGGTGCAGCTTGCCTTTTAAACACTCTGTTTCTGTGTCCAGACCTGTAACTTTGGTTGCCACCATGCCCCCACTCCAACACACACCTTTTGCCCTTTCTCTTCCTGTTGTCTGGAATGCGTTTTCCTCACACCCTTAAATTCCTGGCAAACTCCTACTCATCCTTCAAAGCTTAACTCAGATATTCCCTCTTCTCTCAAGGCTTCCTCCCAATTACCTACTTGGTGCTCTCACAGCCCTTCTAACATCTCTATGATCTTACTATACTATGCTGTCATTCTATATAAGTGTGGTCTCCACTAGACAAAGAGTTATGTAGGATAGGGACCCCATTTAAATCACATCTACGGGCCTAGCCAGGCCAAACACAGAGGAGGTACTTTATAAACAGCTTTTTACTAAGTCTGAGAAATGGACTGCCTCAGTGCAGAGTCAGAACATTTTACTAATTCAATAAACATTTACTAATATAAAATCTGAGCAGGCTCTGGTTAAAGCCTTGGGCTACATCAATAGATGAATTGCACATTTAAAGTCCTCAAGGGACTCATCCTCCCTCTAACCTTACTCCTACCTCCACCTACTGCAACCCAGAGCTCTCAAAACAAATGGGCTCAGAAAGGTAGAAAAGCGAAGAGGTTGTAGGACTCCTAGTAGGAGCAACCATTGCAGAGGAAGAGCTTCATACATCCCTTCTCCTCATTACCCAATGCCATCTAATCCAATAGTTTTCCTACAAAATCCTTTGGGCCCATAATCATCCAGATCCTAGATGGACTGCTCCCACAGATTGTTGCAAATTCCTTCTTTTCTCTTCCTATGCAGTGATCCGGGCCAAAATCTCTAGTGAGAAGGTAGTTCCTGCCAGTGTAGACCCTGCTGACACCCAAAAAATGATCCGGTATGAAATCAAACAGATAAAGGTACATGGGGACAGGTCAAGGCATTTACCCCCTTGGACAGTTGGAGGGAGTGTGGTCTGTGTTCTGGGAGAGGTGGGGCTGGTAGGTTTCAAGCCATCTGCCTCAGTATAGATGCTGAAGTAGAAGTAGATGTGATGTGGGGGCAGGGTCCACAAAACTCAATTGGCAATGTTGGACGAGGTCTCAGTGTCTGTGCATTGGGGCCCTGGGAGGTACTTCCCCCTCGGTGGGAAAACCCAAGGTTTAGATTTTTTCAGAGCAAAATGAACCCGCTGGACCATCTGTGTACACCAAATCCTGAACCAGCCTTTTGCTTAATTTTTTAGACGGAGAAATGAGAAATTTTTGTTTATAAATGTATAAAATACATGTACTGACTCAATATTCCTTTTTTTTTTTGGTAATTGCCTTTCAGATGTTTAAAGGGTTTGAGAAAATCAAGGATGTTCAGTATATCTATACACCCTTTGATTCTTCTCTCTGTGGTGTGAAACTAGAAGCCAACAGCCAGAAACAGTATCTCTTGACTGGTAAGTTGAAGACCAGCCACTGGGCTTGGTAGATTCTGTCCTGATGAAGGCAGAGACCTTCCCTGAGCAGCAGGCTAGGCCTAGAGCACTTGCTTAGGCATAAAAAAGAGAGGCAGGTTTCTGGCTGTGGGGCATCCTTTGAGTTGGGAGGAACGTTGGTAACCCCCCTTTCAATAGATAAGTCCTCACTAAAGTGACTGAGGCCACTGCTTCAATATTTTAAGATAGTTTGCTTTTCTAGCTAGTGCAACTGGTTCCATTTTCACAGTTTTGATTGCTGTCCATTTTTACGGTATCTTGACAAAAATTCTTCCCTCTGAGACTGCTCTTGATGGGTTCAGTTCTTTCCCTTGCCCCATGATGGCCCTTTAGAGATCTGCAGGCAATAGCCATGTGCACTCTTGCTCTAGGTCTGCTTTTTCTCAAGATGAACTCTTTCTGTGAGCCATTGTTCCCAGATTCCTTCCCACCCTCACCACCTTCTCAAATGCCTACAGCCTATCCCTGTTCCTCTCTTAGCAGGGGATCCAGAACCAGACACAACAGGCCTTAGTTTCACAGAGTAAATGAGGATTGTATTTGTGAGCCTGTGAGGCTGTTAGCTTTGGATAGCCACATCAAGTCCTGGTTCATAGTGTGTGTGTTTAACTCACCCCCAGGACCTACTCTGGGGGTACAGGAAAACACAGCTCCAGATAGGGGCCTTTAGTCTACCACGGTTCTATCTCCATGAACTTGGGTCAAGACAGGTCTCCTCCATATTGTACCAGTTAGCTAGAGTAGTTAAAGAGCTATATAACCACGTGTAAGAATATGATTCCATAGGTGAATGAATGCAACACCAAATTATCTAGAGTTCAGTGAAAGGAATTATTTGTGTGGTTGTGAATGAATGATTAGGGAAGATTCCACTGTGTAAGTGAATTCTAAACTGACCCTAAAGGTTGGAAAGATTTAAAAAGAGAGAGAGAAGAAAGAAATAGCATAGCATTGGGAGAACAGTGGAGAAATTTCACCATCTATTCATCCATTCAGTAATAATGAGTACCTACTTGATGCTAGGCCTTGGGCAAGAGAGTGAAGATTCAGTAATAACTCTCAGTCTTCAAAGAGTTCAAAGTCTAGACATGGCTTTTGGGAGGTCATAGGCATCAGAGGCCAGAATGGTAAAGGGTCCTCAGTCTAAGGATGTGGAACGGTGCTAACCTAGAGAGCTTCTGGATAGAAGAGACAGAGGCAGGGCACACTGCCACTGAACCCTCAGTTCCTAGAACTGGTCAACCAGGCCTCTCCAATCTCTGTTACCCTGCCTCCTTTCAAAGTACCTACCCTCTGGGTGTCTAGTCCTCTGCAAAGCACTGAAGTATATCAGGGAAACAGGAGACATGGTCTCTGCCCTATAAAAGGTCAAGGTCTATCAGCAGTTGGGAGTGGGGGTATAAGTAACAAAGCACAAGCCTACTGAAAAATCATCAGTGGTGTCCATGCCCTTCAGGAGAAAGCACAAGCTCCTTTATCCGAGGTAACCTGAATACTCTTGACCTCTTTATCTCCTTCTACTTGTCAGTGACAGTTTCCATACCCTCTCTTTCCCCAGATCTAAGCTAAACTATATGCAGTTTACATAGTGTTCTGCTCGTCTCTCCTCTTCTGCTTCTGTATAAGAGAGTCTTAATACCCAGAAGTCCTTTTCTCCAACTTGTCTGGCAGATGAACTAACTCATCCCTTCAAGGCCCAACTCAAACATCATCTTCTCTTTGACACCTTCCTTGCCCACCACCCCTTTAATAGATGGAGGTAATTGCACTTTCCATTGTTCTTAATACTAGATCTTGTATGTAATGACATAAATAGTGTAATTTTTGCTGACTTATCTATTATACTAGTTTTTAAGTTCCTGGGGTCAGAGATCATGTCACATTTATTTCTGTATTCCTGGTACCAGGTCATAATAGTTGCTCAGTGAGTAAATGATGGAGCTACTAAAGTTCTAAGAGAGCTATGGTCTACAGTGGTCAGGAATGGCTTTGAGGACAAGGTGGTCCTTGAAGGACAGGAATAAGTTTGGTAAGTAAGGAAGGGGGGAATTTCTATAGGGAAGGAGAAAGATACCAAGATAGGAATCCACAGGGCAGGAGATTGACCTGTGTAGATACTGGGAAGGGTTGGAAAGAAGGGGCCTATTATGCATTAAACATTGTCTAGAACTGTGCACAGAACTTAACAGACATTTTCTCATTCAATCCTCACAACAACCTTATAATTTTTACCTTCCAGTTGAGAGGTTATGTGACTTCTGAAGGTCACACAGATAGTAAATGATAGAAAAGAAGGTGGTCCCACCCAGAGCCTGACTTCCAAGCCCATGCTCTTCTCTGTGCCAGGCTAAAGGAAAAGGACTTGGATTTGGTCTGAATGCCAGATTCCCCAACTTTCTCTTGAACAAGCATAATCTGTTACTCTCCTCGATATTAAAATTGTAGTGGTTTGTGTGGTCCCTTCTGAGCCCCATGACACCATTGCTACCAAAAAACCATTGGAGAGGTTGCAATTCTGGGCTCTTCATGGACCTGGGCCCCAGGAACTCCAGGATCAGACTAAACCTCTTACGTGGCTCTCTTCCATCTCCCACCAAAGGTCAGATCCTTAATGATGGAAAAATCTTTGTCCATCTGTGCAACTACATTGAGCCCTGGGAGAACCTATCCTTGTTGCAGAGGGAAAGTCTAAATCATCACTACCATCTGAACTGTGGCTGTCAGGTAAGGGATTGTTTATTTCCAAGGCATTTTGCTGGTGGTGGGATGCAGTGGAGGTATCATGAACCTTGCAGCCTCACCCAACATGCATTCCTTCATGTGTGCATGCATTCAATCATTCACTGTACATCTACTTGAGATCTGTCATGGACCAGGCACTATACAAAGTTTGGGATGAGAAAGCAAGATGGTTCAGAGTCTCTGATCTCAAAGTACTTAAATTTTGGCTGGGAAGGCCATCATATAAGGCAGACTGAGATAAAAGTAACACAGCTGCCATTTAAAGAGCACGTGCTCTTTGCCAGGCCCTAAAATGGTCACTTTATAAAAAAATTTAATTTAGTCTTTATAACAAACTTATGATGAAATAAGATTTCCATTTCATGGTGAAGAAATTAAAGCTCTGGAAACTGAAGTAATTTGTTCAAGGTCAGTGGTAGATTAAAGACTCTAGGGTCTGCTTAACTCCAAAGATGCCATTAGAGAGGCAATATTTTAGTGGGGAACACTGTGGAAGGAAAAAGCGTAGGAATCCTGGGGACTGAGGAAGGTTTCATAAGGTGGGGATGCATTTGATATGGGCTGTAAGGATGTATAGAAGGAGTCTGGAAGGCAATAATGAAAGAAATCCTTGCAAGTGGAGGTATCCTTCTCATTGTGATGTTGTGTGGCCATGACTCTAGATCACCACCTGCTACACAGTGCCCTGTACCATCTCGGCCCCCAACGAGTGCCTCTGGACAGACTGGCTGTTGGAGCGGAAGCTCTACGGGTACCAGGCCCAGCATTATGTCTGCATGAAGCATGTTGATGGCACCTGCAGCTGGTACCGGGGTCACCTGCCCCTCAGGAAAGAGTTTGTTGACATTATCCTGCCCTAATAGGGACCAGTGACCATCACATCCCTTCAAGAGTCCTGAAGACCAAGCTAGTTCTTCCCTGCAGAGTTCTGGCCATCACCGCCTGCCTTACTGTTGCCAGCAAATGAGAAGTATGAACTGGACAGCTAGCCAGAGTTAGGGCAGTGATGGGAAAAGTCACAGCTTATGTTTAAAACCCCAGCCCAGAACCTGTCAAGGGTTAAGGAAGGTAGTGTAACATTTCTGTCCTGCCATCAGCCCTTCTTCTTTGTTTCCTAAACCCCATTAGTCTAACTTATACCTATCACTTAGAATTTTGCCTTGATCCTGGCTCAGTTTATTTGCCACAGCCAGAACTATTTCTTTTTCTCCCCAGGAAATTGTGTTTTCCTTTGTCTTAACTAATAGGATAGGGGAGAAGTGGTGACTATAATACACATGAGAAGGTGTAACCTTGTGATATATAAAATCAGAGGATGGGCTGACAGTATCAAAAATAGACTGATTTGGGGGGAATGAAAGATTAGCATACCATGGCTGTATGTCTCTACCTCTCCTGCCTCAACTCATTCTTATCCTCTGAAATACTTCCATCTGTTTGGAGAAGAGTCTAGGGAGATACAGAGTCACTCAGTATGAGATATAGAAGGGTCTAACTTCTCTCCCCGTGCCGGAATCCCTCTACACCATTCCTGCTAGAAAGTCTAACCCAATTAGCACACTTCTCCGGACAAGAATAGACTTAGGTATTTTCTGTCCAGGTTAACTATCCCCCGTGCCCTCAACTGATGTTCATAAGGTTTTCCTTCTGCAACTTTTAGATGGTCCTTCTCTACTAGATTAAGGTTTTCGTTCCCATTTCAGAGCTTTTTTAATCCAAAAAAGTATTTTCCTTGTAGAAATGAAATTTCCCCTTCATCAATTTTTGACACTTCAGAGAGATCATAAGAGGTCCTCTCTTAAGGGAAAATTACAGGATGGGGGGCAGGTGAGAACTAATACAAAGGCCCTTTGGGAAATAGGATGGTCTTTGTAATTGTTGTAATCTGTTTCAGTGACCAGTCCTTTCTAAATGGTACAGTGGAGAAAAACTAGGTTTGACCCTCCAGAGAGCTCCTCTACCCTACAGCTCAGACCCTTACCACTGTAACCTGGTCTCCCTGAGATCTCTAAGCACAGGCTCCTCAGGGCTCCTTATTCTCTGCAGGGCTCCCTGGCCTGCTTTGAAAAGGAAAGTCCTTATGTTGGCCTCGTGACAGGGGCTTAAAATTCCAGAGCCTCTTCCTCTGGAAACTCTGGCAAAGATGAAGAAGATGTTTCTTTGAAAGACCAAGGTTCTATCTGTGGTTTTCTGATGAACAGGGTCATGCACAATGCACAAAACCAGAAGGCTCTTGATTCACAGAAATGGTGCAAACAGAGATCCCTTTTGGAGAAGGGAGCGGGAGGTGGAAAAACATGATCTGTGTTCCAGAGTACAATATTTGGAATGCTATGACAGAGTCTCCATTGGAGGGTTAAGCAGGATCACCAACTGGCTGCATAGGCATGGAGCTGAGGATGTGGGCACAGGAAGAAGGGGGTATGAGTCCTAGGTTGCTTTGGAGAAAAAAAATTAGCAATAGTCTCCTTATCAAGTAACCACTCCATTTCTCTGCCCCTCTGACATCTGAGGATGGCCTCAAGGAAGGCACAGGGTTAATCTCAGCATTCTCACAATTCTGAGAAAATCAAGAGACTGGAAAAACCTGGTAAAAAATAAGAAGAACACCACCTTACATCCAATGAATGCTTTGTACTTTTCTAGTGGGCACTTGCTTAAAGCATCTCGCTTAAATTTTGTTAGCACCATACTACCTACCTTGATTGGTGAGAATCATGCTGACTTGACTCTCTTATTGGGAAACTAATACACAGTGAAGGAATATAACTTATCCAATGACACATGACAGAGGGAGTACTAGAGCCCGAAACAAAGGTATCTTCTGATTGTTGTTCCATGGGTTTTTTATTCTCTCTGCTTGGTAACCTGCCTTTGTTTCCACTTTTCCCTATTCTGTCTCCAGATTTGGAAGACAAGGGGTTATCAGCTGAAATCCAGCCACTTAAGCTTACAAAGCGGCTCCACAGTCCAATCTCAACAGAGTCTTCAGGGTTGAGATGCTGAGGTCCTCATCAGATTCCCATAGTCACTGCAGCTAAGCTCAGAGTGAAACAACAGAGAGACCAATGGACCCACTCAACCACCTACCATCTCTTTGTGGTTGGGATAGTATGTTTGTTCAATTAGTGGGAACTTTTCTCCTCCCAGTGTCTTGTAGATGGCCACCAGCTGGGCAAACTGCAAAGGAGAAGCAAACGTTTCAACTTTTCTAAGACAACATATGGAACTGACAGACAAAATATCAATCCAACAAACAAATATTTATTGAGTATTTTTCTCTGCTGAGCACTTTGAGGAGATAAAAGGGGTGTACAATCTCTATCTTCAAGGCTTAGTTGGGGAAGGAAGAGTAAACTAACATTCTTGAGTACTTACTCAATTTTACTGGTGTATCATTCAATCCTCATATCAAATTGATGAACAAGGTACTTTATTATCTTTATTTTACACATGAAGCTTACAGAAGGTAAGTAACTTGCCTAAAGTCACAGAACTGTAAAGAAGTGACACTGGGATTGAAATTTGGGTCTCTTTAACTCTAAGCACTTGCGTCTATGAGAAATGGCAAGAGATGAAGCTGAATAAGATTAAGTAAAATTAGTCCAAGCTATGGAAGCACAAATGCCAGGCAAAAGGATAGTAACTTTTTTCTGTGGCAGAATGGGGTCATCAGAATTTAAGTAGGGAGTGTCACGAATGGAAGAGCTGTTCTTCAGGAAGATTTAGATGGTTATGGAATGCAGGATAGACAGACCCTGTATATCTGGGACTTAGTAAGGACTGAACTCACTGCACCCTTCACCTATAAGAAATTGGAACAGCTCCATGGAGAAGAGGTGAAGTATGCATTCCCACCGTGTCAGGGTTAAAAGCCTTTGAAAATATCTTCTGTGTGCCACTCCCCCTCCTCCGATTCACATTTTAAAAGTGGAGAAACTGAGGCCTAGAGAGGTCATTTATCCAACATCAACAGTAATCGAACCAATTCATCACCAAGTACTTTTGTTCCCAATCCCTAACTCTCTCTACTCCTTCAAGTAGCTGCCTGTTAGTGTCTGCAGAGGCCATGCTCCTCCCACAGGAAAACTCCTAGGACTTTCTGGCCCAATCCATTCACAAACACACCCATATACCCATTCCTGGTGCTCGGGGAAGCTGGAGGCATCTTCTCTCTAGAGCTACTGTATTGGTCCACACTTTAAGTCGCCTAAATCTGAAACAGCTAGAAGGAAAGTTGCCAGACCAAACCCACCTTCCATTTATTAGAGAAAGGAAAGCTCAAACAGTTTTCAAAGGCTCATGTCCTATTCTTTGTAAGGGACATTAGCACATGAACTGTTAATGCTGAGATAGGGGATTGGAATGGTAAAAACTCAGAACTGGGTTGTTAGAAAACTGAAATCTTCTGCTTCTTGTTTTGCTTCTAACTTGTTAGGGGTCTTTGGGCAAATAATTTCCCCTAGCCAGACCTTGTTTTCTTCATTTACAAAATGGGGAGGTTGAACTTGATTGGCTCCTCAACATTTATACCACAAAGAACATCCTTTTTTTTTTTTTACTTCCTCCCAAACTCCATTATCAAACTGCAGTTTGTGATCATTTGTTGTGATTCTTTTTGTAAGTAAAGATATAATTTTGTTATTTTTGTAACACTGGAAAACACTAGGATTTTGAGCCACTCCCTTTAGTGACACAGTTAGTGACCCTAGACCTCTAAGGTCTCCTCTAGGACTGAACCTATGATTCATGGACTCTCAGGCCCCTAAGATTTTATTGTTGAAAGAGACTTTAGAAAATCTCTAGACTAGCACTCAAATTTTACAGTGAGGAGACCGAGGCCAGAGAAGCATGGAAAAGGCTCCCAGATCACATATGGATTATAACTAGGTTGGGACAGTACTCAGGTGTTTTTTTCTCCTTCTCCAGTGCATTCTCTATTGTATTGGCTGTCCTTGCCATTCTTTGGTTCTTCAACTTACTTCACTGTCTAGACCAACCCCTCAGACCTTCCCTGCCTTCTTCGATTCTCCCCACCACTTCATCTGACCCTTAAGTCCAGCTTGCCCACCTTGGCCTGGCTGGACTCGTGCTCTGCCTCTGGATACCTGCCTAACCTTTCAAGGTTCTTCAGCATTCACAGAGTGCTGTTGCCAGATCTGCCTAACAATCTCTGTCCTGCTGTAGCCCACGCTCTGGCATGGCACCAAGGCATGTGGGGTTCTATCTTCCTATTGTGTGGGAGAGTTACACAGACAATACACAGATGCCAGAAAGGCCCACGGCTGACTCCCAGAGCCCTGGGACAGCCAAGCCCCAAATGGCAGCTAGCTCCCAGGTGCCAGCTAGGTCCATGGGAGCTCAACCCGCCCACCTCTACTTGATCTCCAGCAGTCCCTGCCTTCTCAAGGGACTGAGCTAGGCCTCCAAACCCTGCCACCCTGGAAATTTATTATCTAAGTCACAGGTACACAGTCACCAATTAAATAAATATAGTATCAGATAAGGACTAGCTCCTCAATGCATAGACAAACAAATTAATTTGGGAGCCTACAGTAGTGTTGGCAATGAATAGGAGGAATCTATGTTCATTATAATCACCTATCCACTGATTCAGAAAAGACTCCTTGGAAGATACAGGATTTCAAGATCAGTTTGAGTAATGTTGTCCTTACCCCTCCTGGGAATAAATGCTTTAATTCAACTCTGGTGCATCTGTCTCCAAAAGAATCAGAAAGAGTGACAGTAATAGTGGAATTTCAGATCAATATATAGCAATAAGGGGCGGTGATGGTCTTTGTTCTCTGAATGCCACTTTCATTGACAGTTGATTTCTGCCTCCAAAATTCCTAGTGTACCTGCTTTGACCAATTTCAGAGATAGCCAGATGTGCTCAGAGACAGAGTAATGCAAGGTTTTCCAACCCAACTGAGGCCTCTTCTCACACCACAAGCAGCCACAGTGTAGAAATTTAGAAAACATGCACCAAAGCCATCACCTCAGAGGAACCCACCTCTCATTGTCAACAATTCCGTACATTCCCATGAATAGGCAGAGAACAATATGTAAAAATCCGTTAGTGTGGTAACCGCTTAGTGACACTGAAGGGAGAACTGGGTGTTCGGGGAGCCTACTGCTTTCACGTAATGACAAAGGCAATGCTGGGATTGTGAATAAGCGAGAATGTGAACTCTCACCAGGTCTCAGGAGTGGCAAAGCTCTAGACACAGGCTCTGCCTGATCCTCCCCTCCCTGGCCTCAGGCACAGTTCATGAACAGAAATCAGAGAACTGGTTTCTTTGAGATCCCAGATACTAGGGGACTTAACCAGGCTGGCAAACTGGTGGTAGATATAGCATGCTCTGAAGGTCTTGGGAGAGTGGCAGGTACAACTGTTATTCCCAGTTTATAGACAAAGAAATGAAGGCAAAGAGAGGTATAGTCATTGGGCTATTAAGTAGTGAAATCACTCAGAAAAAGCTGGTAATAGTAGCTGTGTGTCTACAAAGGAGCCAAATTCTAACAGACTATGGAGGGGAGGGGAGGTAGGGCATATGTGCAGTAGGGAAGGTCATATTACTAAGGAGATAGGGAAGATTCTTAGAAAAGAACTTGGCAAAGGCCTCACATATGCTCTTCTTTGATTAGCAACACACTCAAATCACACAACTCTTCTAGCTTTGTTTCTGGGGAACTGTAGGGGTCCAGGTGTCTCAGGCCACACAGAGATAAAGGCTGAACAAGTGAAGCTCTGGAACCCAACCCTCCCTCCTTAATGGAAGCAGCTCCCAGATCTTCTGACTCCTTGCCCATGATCTTTCTCTTACACTGTAAGGTTTTACTGGCTTCTAAGGGAAAAAGAAAGCTGTTAGTTCAAGTGTGAAAAAAAAATGATCAAGATCAAAGTAGATGAATCCATTTGGTTAAAAAATACTCCCTCCAGCTCCTAAGTGGTAGAGAAGCTTGGGGTCCAGGAACTTCACAGTTAGCCATCAATGTTGTGAAGCTTGGCAAGCCAGTAGTTTGAGAACTAACATTTGATTTTTGCAAAACAAGATGAGGAGGATATGATTAGGGCAGGCATTTCCTTCAGAGGGCCAGCACGGAGTGACAGTTAGAGGAGCTGGACCTCTGCAGCTGTCAGAGGAGAGGACAGAGTACGCCAGTAGCCATCAGAGGTTACTCTCCCCTTCCCCCAGTCTCACTCATCTCTTCCCCTGAAAGTTTCTACTCCTCAGAGATTTCCAGATTGGAAAAGGAACAGAGAACCAGACCATCTTCTTCCTTATACAGTAAGCCATTCCAGATGAGAGGCAGTGTGATCTAGAGAAATCCTGGGTCTGTAAATTTGGCAAGTTTCTTAATCCTTTTTGGGTCTCATCTCTCTGTAAAATAATGATAATATCTTCCTTGTAAGGTTATTGTGGGGAGTAAATGAAGTTAATGTAGGAAAATCTCAGAAACTGGCACCCTATAGTAAGCACTTTAATACCTATTACTTTCCTTTTCTTTTTCATATCTTGTATGGAGGAGGAAGATCTGATGATCACTACACTCACTTCCAGCTCATATAGGTGTCTTATGCATAGACATATGTAGATAAAATCTCATTTTAAGGTTGCTGAAGCACATAGTAGGGCTCTGTCACTAACATCCCTCTGAGCTGGACCCCTGCTCCTCACTAGCCTTGGGCCCTTCCAATAGCCCTTCCAATAGTCCTCATTCTAAGAGGCAAGAAGCAGCATTTTTTATCATTGCAACACATGGATGAAGGCAGAACTTACAGACCTGTAAGGGATCCTTCAGAGAACCTTTATATGACTTTTTTGTGAAGCCAAAGGCCCATGCTACAGTAAAGTCTTCCCAGCTGTGACACATGATAACATGCGGTTGTGCTATCATAATCTAACCAGGTCCCAGCTGGCACTCCTCTCAGATCCTCTCAGCTGGTGCCGTCTGTATCTTGATTACCACTGAATCAGTGATCCTCTTAGAGGACTGGGAGATGCAGGGTCTTTTACTTGGAGGAAAGAAGGGACTTACTTACCACCCAAGGCTTGTCACAAAAGTTGTAAATGGATTCCAGTGAATTAATGCTGGGGAGGCCTGCATACTGCATGCCAATGATGAGGTGGCGGAAGTCCTCATTCTCTGCCATGCCGAATGCATGCTGGCGGATGAGGACAAAATCTGGCCGGAAGGACCTGGTAAGAATTTGGAGGTAGGTTTGTGATTAACCTCAGGCCATATATCATACTTCAAGCTGCATACATCAACTTGTCTCCCATTTCCAAAGTCCAAGATAGAGAAGGGGTCTTAAAGACCACCGAGCCCAAACAACTCATCTTATTGGTATTCCTTCATGGACTGGGAAATGAAGTACTATGGCCAGACTGCACTTTCTCAAGTAGATGTGAAAAACAGATTTCTGAAACTCCTTCATTCCTTAGGGTTAAGCATTGTCTTTTTCTCTAAGGTACAAATACACTCAAGAAGGGAGAAACAGTTCTCAAGTCTTAAGTGAAAAGAATTTTCCCTGTCCTAATGGGGCAGTATGAGAGCCTGTACCTCCTTGCAGTTCCAGAGTTGGTGCTCAAAGTAGTTCCCAGCAGATTTCAAAGACTTGGCTGACTTCACTGTACTGCCACAGAGATTCCTGATCTCAGTGTCCTGTGCTGACTCCTTAAAGATGATCCTTAAAATAGGCAATGCCCTCATCAGGCCCCTAGGAGAGCAAGGAGCCAGGCTGACTGAGAACAGATTCCAGACTTCCCAATGTTATTCTTCCAAAGCGGACGCTAGGGAGGGGTGCAAATATTTTTCGCACAACTGAGGTTGAGCAATGGCTACAGGAAATACTGAGTACAGAATGTTCCCATATGTGGGAAATCTCCCTGCATTCACCACCAGCCAGCAAAGGTCCCTGCAGCTGCTTCACAGGACCAGGGCTCCTGTCTTTGTGCCTCAACTTCAGAGGAACCCCACCTTCCCAGAGAGTCAGTGCTGTGGTAGCCTCTGTTCCCAAGGCTCTAGGGTTTAGCAATTTCACACCCTGTGCAATGACCTAGCTGGTTCTTTGCCCAGGCACTCATCCAACTCCACCTACATACCCAGCCCTACCCCAGGCTTGAAGATCAGTCTTTCAAAGTGGGTGTTGAAGGAGCCCTTCTCAGTCACTTGGGGACTTAGCACAAAGTCAGCAGGGCATCTGACTTCAGTTCTGGGAAACTGGCGACAGCTATATTCCTGAGATTATACTCTAATACCCTATATCTCAGTTTAACGAATTGCGTTCTAGACTTGTGGCTGGCTCCTGAGTTCCCACATCAAAACCTAGAAAGGCCTGCCTTATTCCCTCCAGGCACCCTGCAACTGGACCTTGCTGTCACCACCTGCTTGTGTGTGAGCATCTCCATGATTCTCTGCCTGCAGATAGAGGAACTCATCCTCCTCCTCTTGTAGGATCTCCCTCAGCTCACTCCCCACCTGGCTGAACCTCTTTATTATCTTCCTTCTTAGTCTCTAGGATGTAAGGGCTCACACTTCCTTTTCTTAGCTTCCAGACATTCCCAGTCCTCCCATTCCTGTCCACTGATACCATCCTGAAGCAAGACTCTGTTGTCTGAAAACCAGAAGCCATGGTGAACGCCTGAATCACATCTGTAAGTCTCATCACCTCCCTTACAGAACAGTTGTATTACATTTTAGCACATCTATAAGAGCTCAAAACTGATAATTTTCTTTCACCTACAATGTCCCTTCCAACCCTTGGCTTCCTTATCAACCTTATGATTCCCAGGGATGAGGAATATAGACAGAACATAGGTCTGGGAGCCAAGAGAACTTAGACAGAACACAGGGCACTGTTATGAACTCACTAGGTGAATCTGAGCAAATCAACTGTGAAATGGTAGAGCAAACTAGAAGAGGTTTTCAATTTTTTTTTTAAAGCATGGCCTCCTGTTTTCCAAAGGAAATTTATGCAGAAATAAAAGCACAGAGGTGCAATGGCTGAAGGGCATCAGGAGTTCTAGAACCCTTTTGGTGGGAATCCAATTACCTCTAATTGAGTCTGTGAAGCTTAAGGTTGGCTTTCTTTGCTGTTGGACTAAGAGCTCCCCAAGGTCGGGAACTGTTTTTCTCTATCTACCTTTACTGTTTCCACTTAGCACACATCAGTACATACACCATACATAGCTCTGCTCTCTCATTCCACGCTCGACTTTGAAACCACCTCCTCAAACCAGAGGCAATAACTCTGGAGACAGTGACCTTGACCCTGCTGACAAAAAGGGCCTTACCGGACAACCTTCGTGCCATTCCGGAGCACCTGCATATCCACAGCGTAGGTCCCATCCGCATGGGCCACCAGGTTGAGCTCTGAAAACTCTGCCTGGAGAAAACAGGAGGGGAATAAGATCGTGGTTCTAACCTTGGCAATCCTCCACAACACGACAGCAGCAGCCGCAGCAGCCCCACCACCAAACATTCATTTAGTTTTCAAAGCATTTTCAGGAACTGATATCATCTAATTCTTATAGCAACCTTATGAGGTGGATAAGATAGAGATAATTATCCCCATTTACCAAAGGAGAAAACGGAGTCTCAGAGCAGGTGAGTGACATTTCTGGACAAATGAACCTTTATCATTGGCAGAGATAGGAGCAAATCTCAAGTCTTTTGACTCCTGATCAGCATCCTTCGATCTGTCTCTCTATAGAGCATGAAAGCTCACCAGGGCAAAATCCCCTGTATCAGTTTCAACATAAAAGCACTAGGTTTTAGTTTAGGCACCTGGTTTCAGTTCTTCTCTGTCCCCAGTTAGCTGCATAAGACATAAAGCAAGTTACCTGTCCTCTCTGGGTTTCCATTTCCCCCATCTAAAAAATGGAAATAATTTTTATCCACCCTTCTTATCTGACAAGTTGTTTTAAGAACTGAATGTAATAATAGGAAAGTACTTTGTAAATCATAGCACACTGTATAATGAATAACAAGTAATTCTTATTGTTACCTAGAAAATACATGCATTGTTTAAACTGGAACCCCTCAACCTTAAATGGACTTACTCATCCATTTATTATGAAGCAAGGGATAGAGAAAGATAAAAACCAGGCCATCTCACCCTATCAGGACTATACTGCATTAGAACAAGATGGTTCTTTTCTTGGATCCCCTGCAATACAGCCTTAGGGCCCAGGTTAGGTACCACTGGAGTCAGCACACCTGAATGGCAGTCATGTGCTCCCAGGAAAACATCTTACTATACCAACAGTATGGAGGCTGGCCAATGTCCTAGGAAGATATTTAAGATTTTCCTCAGCTTGGGAACTGTGGACTGCAAGAGGGCCCCAAGAGTCACACTTTTTGCTCTCTATAGACCCCAGAATCATGTAAAAGGAATTGGGGAAATTAAAAGATGCAGCCTTTTAAAGCACCATCCCTCACAAAGAGAAAAGCCCTGGGGACAGGGTAGGGGAGAGGAGGTGGATACCCCAGAACTCAGTGATGGGCACTATTCTACTCGGCAGAATTGGATGGTTCACTCTGGAATGCCAAGAGGGAACAGTGATGACACAGACGCAACTCTGGGCTTCAGGCTGATTACCTGTTCTACTTTGATATCATAATCTCCAAGGACTTTTTTGCCCCGAAAGCTCTTGGCCCTAGAGAAAAGAAAAAAGAAACACGTAAATTAGTTTTGTACAAGTTTCTAGTTCAGAGATTTACTATCATAAAGAGGATTACAGCAGACAGAATCCCAAAATGAGAGTCAAGAGATCTAGTTTCTGACTTTATGTCTATTATTTGATCACCATAAGACCTCAAGCAAGCCACTTCCTCTTTCTCAGCCTCAATTCCCCCATCTATAAAATAATCCAAAAAAGTCTTTCAGTTTTAGGTTTTGTGATTTTATGATAATATCCATGGCCTTTTGGCTACCAAAAACCCAAGAAGTCTAGAAGGAGGATTCTCCCTTATGTTTTTCTTGGTAAAGACTATGTCAATCTTATAAATCTCTATAGTTTTCTTATTTCCCTGATCCTACTTTTTGTTTCTGAGATTCTAGTTGATTCCTACCCTTGGAATTTTAGTTTTTAAAGACATTGCTATCATTTTCCCTCTTTGTATTCACATTTCTGTAAAGGAATTGAGGCAATTTGTAATTTAAAAAGCAAATACAACCAATAAACAGTTAATGAGAAGGAAATCATTATAGTGGGGAAAAAGGTGTGGGGGGCAGGACTAAGAAAAGCTACTATAATTGAACACAAAATTTATCACATGTTTCTGAGCAGTCAAGAAAATAAATCAAGCTGAGTTAATACAGTACTTATTTTCCCATTTTGTTATGGATCTAGAGGAACCTTGCTTTGTAAGTGGACTATGCTTATGTTTATATTTATATTCGTTCTTACCTTACCCCTAAACTGCCCCCACTATAAGATTTTCTTATCTGCTCATTTAGGCTCGTGTTTCATTTGTATAGCAGCCTTTCCACACCAAACCAGTTAGCTAGGTCAGGCTTGCTTTTCCAGTGCTTACATTTTCAAATTGGCACATTTTGCTGGAGGTTCTCCAGGAGTCCCTCCCAAAAATAAAGGAATAATCCAATATTTATTGGGCATCATATCTTGGAATTGTGTGACAGTTGCTTTTAAGAGCTTCTCATTTAATCCTCATAACAATTTATGAGACAGGAAGCAGGGTCTTCACTTTAGAGATGAAGAAAACAAAATTCAGAAAAGTAGAAGCCTGTATTTAAGGTCTATAGCAGGTCAGTGACACAGCCAGTATTCACATCCAAGTCTGTAGGATTCTGAGTCCAATGTGCGGCACGGTGCTACCTCCCTTCACTGACTGATTCCCTCCATCCTCACTCCCACTATGCTGGGTTGCATTATTTTTTCTCTCCACTTTCCCTCTCCTGCCCAAAAGGGACTTAACAACACTATGAGCAGTAAGCCACAAATACTTCCTACCCTGGTTCCTGTTCACTACCTAAGACAAGGCCAGGCTATTTCTTTTCCTCTCTGGGTTCTGGAACAGCCCGTTCTAGGAAGCTGTCATTTGTCCTATCCAAATCCCTGGCCACCCTTAAATTGCTCCTCAGAGGCACTCAGCCATCCTGGAGTTGGATCACTAAGGTCCATCCTCCCACCTCTGCCCCAATTCCTTACTAAGCTTCCTCAGTAAACTTCTGGAACCCTGATCCACATTCCGAGCTCAGGCAGGCCTGTCAAGCAGGGTGCCAATAGTGTATCCCATCTGTTTGACTACTATTCTATTTCATTTATGGGTTTAAATAAAAGAGTCTATACATAGTATTATCACTGATCTATAATAATCAGATCTTGGGCTCTGTCCACTATTACAAAAAAGAGGAGCTACAGTAAATGACTCATAAGGTTTCTCTCAGTCCCAAAACTCTTTGCCTAAAGAGCCTTAGTCCTTTCTTGCTTTCATGTGGCGTGTCTACCTTCTCACCAGCAATAGTTTTCTGATGCTTTCTCTCATCTTACTAACTCAAAATAGTTCTCCTTTATGAGGCAAGACTCATAGACATTAATAATAACCTCCTATTCTGTATGATGCCTTGTATTTTGGAAGCACATTTCTTGCCTTATTTGTCCTCATAGCTCTGTGGAGTAGCTGGGACAGATAGCTCTGCTCATTTGACTGATGGGAAAACTGAAAAACACATCAATTAAATGAGATGCCTAAATCATAGAAAAGTTCATAGGCGTTAAGCATCAGGTACTAACATGCTGCCAAGTTTTCTAACTCACCCATTTTATTTCTGTGGTCTTTGAACAGTGGTATTCAAGTGTATTTATAGATTCTAGCTAGATTTATCTGCCACCTCCTACATCTGCCCATTGACCAAGTTGGCTAATGAAGCTGTTTTCATGCCTCCCCCCACTCCCATCTCTCCAATTATCCTTAATGCCTTTTCCTTAAGGTAATTTGTCCTGTTGGAAATCTTAGTCTGTGTTTCCTGGTCCCGGGTCACTGACCTTTCTTGGCTGAGCCATAGCCTTGGGGAAAAGGAGCCAAGATGACAGATAGATGGGGCATAGAGCCCTCTTCTGGAGAACGAGCATATTCTTGCAGCTCCTGGCCCTTGGACGTTTTAGTTCCAGGTATTTTCATGAAAAATGTTGTAACTTATAAGCAAGTGGCAGAAGTATTCCTAAATAATAAGAGTGCACTGGTAGGGGACAATGTGCTAGAATCTCCATAGTGTGGGCTCTGGAATCAGTCAGGGGTTTAAATCCTATTTGCACTTTCCAAGCTGTGTGACCTTAGGCAAGTGGCGTCAAGTTTTTTTTTTTAAGTATGTCATATGGTTAAACTAATCAAGCACTATCTTCAAAAGTACATACAGGAATAAAATGAAAAATAAAAATTTCTTCTTCCCAAGCTTGCTCTCATCGTACATAATTCCCATTATTAGTTTCAGGCATATATCTTTCCAATGGGGGGAAATGTTAGGGTATGTTTGCATACATATATGTGTCAAACATATACATATGGTATCATGCCACATAAAAATGTCTTTTTTTAACTTTGATGTTTTTGCACTTAAAAATATATCTTTGTGATATGATTTTTTTTTTTTGGTGCATGGTCCAGGAATCAAGCCCAGGTCTCTCACATCGAAGGTGAGCATTCTACCACTGAATCACCCCTGCACCCCTTTATTATAAGCTTTTAGCACATATCAATGGACCTCTTTCTTTTTAATAGTTGTATGAAATTATACTTTAAGGGTATGCAATAATTTGACCATTTTTTTGTTGTTGAACATTTAGATTTCTTTCTTTCTTTCTTTCTTTCTTTTTTTTCTTGCGTGTTTGCTATTACAAAAACACTACAATAGCTTATATGTAAGAATAAAGCCATAGGATAAATACTTTACTGCAGAATTGCAGATACAAGGGATAGATGTAATGATAGTTTTTATTGATACTGCCTAACTGCCCCTCACTCAAAAAAATTATTATACCATTCTTACCAGTGTCTGAAAGTTTGGAAAAGTTACTCCACCTCCCTTATTTTTCCCCACAGACCTTTGCATAAGCTGGGCCCAGAGAAGGTGCTCAGTAAGGACTTTCTGATTGGCAGTCTTGTCAAATCAATCCCAATTCATCCCGTGTCCACTCCTAAACAGAACCCAAGATGTATATCCTTGAAGCACAGACTAAAAATATCTATGATGCCTGTTTTGTCAATTTCCCTCTATTGTACATTTTCTTAACAAGCCTAGCAGCTGAGGATCTATGTGAGTTTAATGGCTTGCAGCTTCCTTGATGGACCAGGTAATGAACCATCTCCTCTACTGTGAAAATGACTAGAAGTCTCCAGAGTTAACTCTTCTTAGCCAAGGCCATGGATACGTTCATCAATTCTCATCCATCTGCCCGCAGGACTTATCATTGTGAGGCTGAGAGCAACTGTTCAGAGATTTCTCTGCTAATGCCACTTCAAAACCTGGCTCCTCCCAGGCAAGTCCCGCTTAAGTACTTTTCTTTTCTATGTATGGGATAATGGAGAAAGAGCTCCAGAAATAGGAGCCAAGGTAGCTGAGTTCAGGCCTAGTTCTACCACATCTCAGCTGTGTGATTCTGAGCAAGTAACTACCTCTCTGGCCTCAGTTTCTTGGTGTGTAAAATAGGGCTAATAATTTAATAAAAATAGTGAACACTCAATAAGCACTAAACACTGTTCTAAGAGTTTCATATATTTCAATTCATTCAATAAGTGGCTCACAGGTTGTTGTGCAGATTTAATGAAATCAGATGAGAATAAATGATATGAAACTGTTTTGAAAATGGAAATACTATACAAATATAAAGCACTCTTAGCAAAATGCAATGAATATTTATGTGCCAGGTATTATGCTCTTTTACTACCACAGCCAATGTGGTTTCTTTCTTTTGTGACGTTTTATCACATTTACTGTCTGCACAAACAGCCTGGAGTGTAGATCCCCACTAGGTTACTCAGATTTGCGAAGAATCAAAACCTCCAGCTAGAAGATGAAAGCATTTGCAGGCTCCAGAAGGCACTTAGAGAGAAGGTCTTCTTCGAGCTCCAAAAATCAGCTTAGTATCTAGTAAATGCCTACTACTGATGTAGACTCTTACCTCTGGGGAGGTGCTCTCACTGATTCTAACTCAGGCTTGAACTTGTGGCCAAGCATCTCAAAGCTTCAAGAAGTTAGAAAATAAACTAGAAATAGGAGGAGATTCCTGTTTCCGACTTACATTCCAAGGGTAAAACTCAGGCCTGCCTGTCTTAGAGAGTTGATGAGTGCCTACTGCCACCTACTGGCAAGATGTGCACTGCAGATTCATTTAGTCCCAGTTTGGCCACCCCTGAACTGGCAGAATAGCTACTGACTCCTCTGGCCAAGGGATATTCCTCCACGTGTTTATTTGCTACTATGACAAACATGCTGGGAAATTAAGTGTCTCTTCTAAAAGTGTGTAACCATACACTTTCACCATATTCAAGCTGAATAGCTGGCTTTTAGAAACCTGCAGAAAGAAAGGCCATGGTTTGCCAGTCAATTCAGAAAAAATTTGCTGAGCACCCAATGGTAGGTGCTAGGGGGTTGTAAAAAGCATTAGTATTAGTTTCCCGGTGCCTGTCTATGCAAAAAAAAAAAAGCATTAGTAGTCACCAAGTATAGAAAAACACACCTAGAAAAGGAGACCAATATGCATATGGGTAATTGCTAGGGTCCCTTTCAAATCTAAGATTTATAACTAGAATTCACATTCTTACCTTTCAGTGTTCTCCTTAAAAAGAAGATAAAATATTCTAAGATACATACACAAGGTAACAATAATAACAATGTTTCCTATAGCAAGAAAGATACACAGTGAAAAATAAGTTTCCCCTACCTTCAAGGAGTTCACAAGTTAGTGGGAAGACAGAAACATAAATAAAAGACTGTAATGAAGGGTTATACGCTGCAACCAAAGAATGAATAAGGCACTATGGGAACCCAAAGGAAGGAGCAGTTCTCTCTGCTTAGCGAAATCTAAGCAGGCTTCACAGAGACTAATTTGAGTCTTAGAGAAAGAGCAAGAATTTGCCACATAAAAAGGAGAAAGCAGAATTGAAGGGTAAGTGCAAAGGCACAGGGGCTTGAGTGAGTGGTGTGGGCACTGCCGTGGTCCAGGGGACTGGAGGGAGGTGTATATATTGGGTGTTGGCAGAAAAGAGGCAGGCGGGCAAAGGGCTTCGAATGTCAGGCTGAGGACTCCTAAATAATTAACATTTCGTCAATCTTGTTCCATGTATTCCTTGCGCTGTTTTGATTGTTGGATGATTGTTGTAGTATTAAAGCAAATCCCAAATATCACACCATTTCTCCTGTAAATATTATCATCTCTAATTGATAACGAATTTTAATTTTTTAAATTTTATTGTGGTAACATACATACAACATAAAATATCCCATTTTAATCATTTTAAAATGTACTATTCAGTGGTATTCATTACATTTGTGGTGCTGTGCTACCTTCACCATCTGTGTAATTGGCAATGACTTTTAAAATATAAGCCCCATGCCATTATCTCACCTAACAAAATTAACATTTTTTTATTAATTAAAAAAAATTAACTAACACAACATTTAGAAATCATTCCATTCTACATATACAATCAGTAATTCTTAATATCATCACATAGATGCATATTCATCATTTCTTAGTACATTTGAGTCAATTTAGAAAAAGAAATAGAAAGACAACAGAGAAAGAAATAAAACGATAATAGAGAGAAAAAAAACCAAAAAAACTATACCTCAGATGCAGCTTCATTCGGTGTTTTAACATAATTACATTACAATTAGGTAGTATTGTGCTGTCCATTTCTGAGTTCTTGTATCCAGTCCTGTTGCACAGTCTGTATCCCTTCAACTCCAATTACCCATTATCTTACCCTATTTCTATCTCCTGATGGTCTCTGTTACCAATGACATATTCCGAGTTTATTCTCGAATGTCAGTTCACATCAGTGGGACCATACAGTATTTGTCCTTTAGTTTTTGGCTAGACTCACTCAGCATAATGTTCTCTAGGTCCATCCATGTTATTACATGCTTCATAAGTTTATTCTGTCTTAAAGCTGCATAATATTCCATCGTATATATATACCACAGTTTGTTTAGCCACTCGTCTGTTGATGGACATTTTGGCTGTTTCCATCTCTTTGCAATTGTAAATAATGCTGCTATAAACACTGGTGTGCAAATGTCCGTTTGTGTCTTTGCCCTTAAGTCCTCTGAGTAGATACCTAGCAATGGTATTGCTGGGTCGTATGGCAATTCTATATTCAGCTTTTTGAGGAACCGCCAAACTGCCTTCCACAGTGGTTGCACCATTTGACATTCCCACCAACAGTGGATAAGTGTGCCTCTTTCTCCACATCCTCTCCGGCATTTGTCATTTTCTGTTTTGTTGATAATGGCCATTCTGGTGGGTGTGAGATGATATCTCATTGTGGTTTTGATTTGCATTTCTCTAATGGCCAGGGACATTGAGCATCTCTTCATGTGCCTTTTGGCCATTTGTATTTCCTCTTCTGAGAGGTGTCTGTTCAAGTCTTTTTCCCATTTTGTAATTGGATTGGCTGTCTTTTTGTTGTTGAGTTGAACAATCTCTTTATAAATTCTGGATACTAGACCTTTATCTGATATGTCATTTCCAAATATTGTCTCCCATTGTGTAGGCTGCCTTTCTACTTTCTTGATGAAGTTCTTTGATGCACAAAAGTGTTTAATTTTGAGGAGCTCCCATTTATTTATTTCCTTCTTCAGTGCTCTTGCTTTAGGTTTAAGGTCCATAAAACTGCCTCCAATTGTAAGATTCATAAGATATCTCCCTACATTTTCCTCTAACTGTTTTATGGTCTTAGACCTAATGTTTAGATCTTTGATCCATTTTGAGTTAACTTTTGTATAGGGTGTAAGATACGGGTCCTCTTTCATTCTTTTGCATATGGATATCCAGTTCTCTAGGCACCATTTATTGAAGAGACTGTTCTGTCCCAGGTGAGTTGGCTTGACTGCCTTATCAAAGATCAAATGTCCATAGATGAGAGGGTCTATATCTGAGCACTCTATTCGATTCCATTGGTCGATATATCTATCTTTATGCCAGTACCATGCTGTTTTGACCACTGTGGCTTCATAATATGCCTTAAAAACAGGCAGCGTGAGACCTCCAGCTTCGTTTTTTTTCCTCAAGATACTTTTAGCAATTCGGGGCACCCTGCCCTTCCAGATAAATTTGCTTATTGGTTTTTCTATTTCTGAAAAATAAGTGGTTGGGATTTTGATTGGTATTGCGTTGAATCTGTAAATCAATTTAGGTAGAATTGACATCTTAACTATATTTAGTCTTCCAATCCATGAATGCGGTATGCCCTTCCATCTATTTAGGTCTTCTGTGATTTCTTTTAACAGTTTTTTGTAGTTTTCTTTGTATAGGTCTTTTGTCTCTTTAGTTAAATTTATTCCTAAATATTTTATTCTTTTAGTTGCAATTGTAAATGGAATTCCTTTCTTGATTTCCCCCTCAGCTTGTTCATTGCTAGTGTATAGAAACACTACAGATTTTTGAATGTTGATCTTGTAACCTGCTACTTTGCTGTACTCATTTATTAGCTCTAGTAGTTTTGCTGTGGATTTTTCAGGGTTTTCAACGTATAGTATCATATCATCTGCAAACAGTGATAGTTTTACTTCTTCCTTTCCAATTTGGATGCCTTGTATTTCTTTTTCTTGTCTAATTGCTCTGGCTAGAACCTCCAACACGATGTTGAAGAACAGTGGTGATAATGGACATCCTTGTCTTGTTCCTGATCTTAGGGGGAAAGTTTTCAATTTTTCCCCATTGAGGATGATATTAGCTGTGGGTTTTTCATATATTCCCTCTATCATTTTAAGGAGGTTCCCTTGTATTCCTATCCTTTGAAGTGCTTTCAACAAGAAAGGATGTTGTAGGCTGGTTTTAATGGCTTCAAATTGCAAAGTCCTGGGATCTGAATTCCCTGAGAGAGGAACTCCACCTGAGTTGCGTTTCACCCCTCCCATGGGGAAGGCTCATGTGGTAGAGAGCCCTGAAAGCAGCCTGTTTCTGTGTTTGGGGCAGTTGCACCTTGTGTAATCCCGGCGCTGAGCCCAGAGGCAACTGAGCCTCTGAGCCTCCGTAGAAATAGCTGCAGAAGGCTCTGTTTCGCCCCCTTTCCTCTTTTTCAGTTAGACCAATAGGCGACTTCCACCTTGATCAGCTTCGCCTGAGCTGGGGGCCTACTTCTAGTAGTCAGAATTTGTCCATTAACGCCACTATTGGTGTTTGGTTGGGCTCAGTCCCCGCTACTGTTTGGAGACTCTTTCCTTTCCCTCCGGGTAGCTGCCTATGGGGGAGGGGTGCCGGTCACCAGCCGTGGCTTGGGAAACTCACGATCTGAGACCTGCTGCCGGACCGGGAAGCCACCTGTGGGGGAGGGGCGCCGGTCGCTGCGGCCTGGGAAACTCGCCGATCTGAGACTCGTAGCCGGTCCTGGAAGCTGCCCGCGAGGGAGGGGTGTCGGCTGCCGGCTGCCGCGGCTTGGGAAACTCGCCTCTCTGAGACTCCCAGCCCGTCCAGGAAGGAGGGAGGGAGGGGCGCCAGCCGCCAGCCGCCATGGCCCGGGGAAGCACGCACTGCTTGGGGAGCTCACCGCAGCGGATTCTCACAGCTGGTCCAGCCAATCCAGACTGGGGTACACTGTGTGTCCAGTCCCTGCCGTGGCCCCGGGAGCTGTTCTGCACTGTTTATGGTTATTTAGTAGTTGTTCTGGAGGAGGAACTAAGACGCGCGCACCTTACTAAGCCGCCATCTTGGCCCCTCTCTCAACAATGATTTTTATTAACATCTTTATTAAGTCTATATTCAAATTTTTCCAACTGTCTCTCAAAATGCTCTGAAAGACTTTTTTTTTTTTTTTTTTTTTTTTAAAGGAAAGACAGAGAGAAGGAAGGAAGGATAGAAGGAAGGAAGGAAGGAAGAAAGGGAAACATTTTTAAACATTTTCTTGTTTTATTGTATTCTGTTTCTCCGTTTTTGTTACATGGGCTGGGGCCGGGAATCGAACCGAGGTCCTCCGGCATAGCAGGCAAGCACTTTGCCCGCTGAGCCACCGCGGCCCGCCCTCTGAAAGACTTTAAGCAGAGAAGTGACATGATCTGAGAGGCTACTTTGGAGTGTGGAAGAGGCTAGAAGCTGAAAACCAGGGCCCAAGGAGATCATTTCTAGTTACTGGTGCAGCAGCTAGACTGCAGGATTTGCTGTCTTACTAGCAGTTGGCAAACCAATAACCTGAACTATCAACTCAATTGCATGATTAATTAGATCTTGGAATTTAGAACTTAGTGGTAAACACAGTGACAATAAAAAATGGGATGTGATGAAGTGATGGAGAGTGGTATAGGAGTCCCATTGTAAACATTCTCAAATAGAGACATAAATGAGAGCTAACATAGTCAGATAGGGCCATGCATTGGCAAAGAGGTACTTAGACTTATCGAATTTACAAACCATAACATTTTATTTCAGTACATGAATAACTGGTTTAGGAACATGAAACAAAGAAAAGAAATAGATACTTTTCTGGAAAAATGGTAAATTTCTGTGGCTGGTCTTTGATATTATTAACTCAATGATTAAGTTGTTAAATTCAATGCTCTGCAACTAAAGCACTTCTTAGAGAGCATGACGCACGGTGTCTTAGTCAACATTCACGTAGATGATTTGGAAGAGAGCGCATATGGAAACTGCCAGGTTTGCAGATGGCACTCAGCTCTTCCAGGGATTAAAATGCCAAGCTGATTAGGGACAAATTGAAAGATGTGGATGTGGGCAGAAAAGTGGCAGATAAGTTGTAATGTGAGTAAGTGTAAGGAAACACAGTCAGGGAAAATAATCTTATCGGAAGATCGTGAGCTGCAGTGCTCAACCACAATCCAGTACAGGACCCTGGACTGACAGAAAACTTTTTCCTTAAAATAGCAAGCTGTGAACTGTCAGACAAAAATCGAGAAAGAGCAAGAGAAAGGTGAAAAAATGCTGGTTATCATCACAAGGCTTACTGGAAAAACCCAGAATAAAGCATTTCTCACTCTCCGACTGCATCTTGTACAAGCCCTAGTACTTCTCATATTTGTGATATAGGGTATCAGGTCCACTAACCTACACTCAAATATCATGACAAAAGTAGAAATGGTCTGGAGAAAATAAAGAACAAAATGAAAAGGTTCTGATTTTAGGAAAAGCTAAAACCAAGAATCTTCTTTGGTCTGTAAAGATAAAGATTGAAAAAGGAAGAGGGTGTGAAAGGGAGAGGGTATGAGACCACTGAGTGACTACATACAATATTACTCATCCTCAGATAACCTAAATTAATCCTCACAATATTTCATGCCTTACAGGAAGGAACATTATTTCAATGTTATTGGTTTTACAGGAAAATGAGGCTCAGATAGATTGTGACTTACTTAAAGGTGGCAGTTAATAAGTGGCAGAGCAAGTAAAATTAAATCTCAGCTCTTCTGAGGATCCAATTTAGAGACTATATAAACTCTGCATCTTTGTATTTCCAGTGTTTGCCCTATTGTTTGGTACATAATAGGTGCTCAGGAAATGTTTACAGAATTATTGAGGTTAATAGAGCTAGATACTTGGAGTTTATATAAGAAAACTATGCTCATTTTGATACAGAGTGTTGGGTTTGAAGAACTCTGAGGATCCCTCTCTCTTATCCTTGAAAAAGATATCACTTATCCTTCTTCAGAATTTATGAAATTCCATGAGGTGATTTGCAGGAGGACTTAAACAGCCTGAGGTGGTAGATGAAGCCCCCTAAGAAAAACAGCAATCCCGATGCTCTGAAAATAACTAATTTCTGAATAAACACCCCAGATGTGACTTCAGTTGGGAACAGCAAATCAATTTTCCTGAAGACCTCTATTTTGGGGCATAATTAAATGATGCAGTATCACAAGATAACAAGATTATCAAATAGAGAAAAAAAAAGAATCCTGTAACTCAGGAGAATACATTATGGGAAGATTAGATGCATTTGTCTGTAATTATAGTGGAGCTACAGAACAGAATGCTTTGGAGTCATGAGACAGATTCTCTTTCCATGACCAGCTTATAAAATTACATCAAGCTGATTTGATATTGAAGCAAGTAGGTCAGTTATAAAGTTTGCTTTGGAAAAAAACTGTCAGGCAAATATAATTTTCAAAAGAAGTGGATTTATTTTATGCCAGACAACAAGGTTCCTAGCATTGACACAGTTCCAGGTTTACCTCCAGTGTAAGGTCCCAAATCACATCCACAATCACCATACTCCCAAAGCTGCACATTTCTGTCCTTCCGTTGCAGTCTAGATACAAGAAAATGTCCACCATGATCTGGCCCACTCTTCTATTTCAAACTTAACTCCTGCTACTTCCCTACTGTCAGATTCCTGCAGGATCTTTGTTTGAATTAGAAAAAGGCACCCCTTCCTCTGGGTGGACACACCCCTGCACCAGGGCATTTGGCTTGGCAACCAGCATGTGGGGCTGTATTTCAGTCCCTGCTTGTCTCCTTAGACAGATGCCCTAGTGCAGTGAACAAACTGCACAGACATATGCAGGATCCCTGTCCTACTCCATCTCCCATTCAGACACTGTTTCCCCACTACCTCTACTGCCCCCGTGCCTTCATTCACTTAGAAATCACCTTCTTCAAGGTCCAAAACAAGTTCTGCCCTCCTTATGAACTCTTGCACCCAAATTTGCAGAGATTTCTCCTTCCTCTGTAAGCCTAGTCTGAAACCCATTCATTTGTTAACTTTAAATGGGCACAAACTAGTCTTATCCTCTGACTTTTCATGCATGTGTCACTTCCTCCCTACTATCGGAGAAGCCCCCTGAGGGTGCCCACTATTTTACACTTCCTTTCTATTCCCCAACCACTCACCCTCACATCACTGCTAGACACAAAAATATATACCCTTAATAAAGACTATTGCTTGACTCCTAGCAGAGGACACTCACCCACCTAGAACTTGAGGGAACAGGAATCATGATGCATAAAACAGCATCACACAAGAATATATAATACCGTATGTTCATCAAATGCTAAGAACAAATAGCCATTTACAACTGACCAAGATGGCCTGCACTTCCCTTCAGCTTGACCAAACTTGACAGGTTTCTCCCTGACTCCAGGGTCCAGATCCGTCATCCCCACCCTTATACTGCCCAGGTGCCAGAGGGCTCCAACGAGGAAGTTCTCCTCTTCCTCTTCCTTTCTCAGTGGCCCTTACAGATTCCAGGTGGTCTAATTACCACAAAGGAAAACATTCCGGACCAAGTGGTCCTAATTACAACCTCAATAAATCCGTCATTCTTCCAGGGGATCAAGTCCCCTGTCATCTGCGGGTGTTTTTTCACCAGCCCATGCCAGCCCTTATAAAGCTGGCTGTTCTTTGTTTCAATGGAGTTGAAATTCTACTCTTTCTCTCCCTGTTATATCAGCCTCTAAATTAAGTCATCCTTACCTGTTTAACATTGTCCATCATAACTTTTTCTTTGACAATACCTTTCAGCTGGAGTATAGCTCCCTGGCTCAAAAGATAGAAAGAGTACCTTTCCCATCAGTTTACAGAGAAATAGGTTTCTCAGGCCAGCTCAGAAACTTTGCATTTTAAGCAATTGCTGAGTGGCAAAGTAGAAAAAGCATAGGTTTTTAGAGCCAGACTAATCTGGGTTTACGTCTCAGGTCCTCTACTAGGCTCTTTACCACTCTACATCTTCATCTATAAAATAAGGATAATACCTATTTCTGAAGTTTGTGTGACTAAATGATTCTGCCTTCAACATATTCCTCAAACATGCTAAACTTATCTGCACTTTTACGGATTTGGCTTTTGCTACCTGAAACATTCTCCCCCAGATCTTGCATGTCCTGCTTCTTCTCAATATTCAACTCTCAGCTCAAGTAGGGATTCTGTCCTTTGGTGAGGTTTTCCCTGACTACCTGAGCTCCCAGTCATTCTCCATATATTATCTTCAGAGACATTAACTGTTTGTTTGTTATCCATCTCCCCAACCAAAACGCAGGTTCCATGAGAGCAGTGACCTTGCTGTCATGGTGGCCACTGTCTCTATCCTATACCCAGTTCTGTTATAATGCCTGGCATGTTAGGTGCTCAATACCATTTGCTGAATGAATAAATGGGGTAAGTAAAGTATCTAGCACAGCATCTAGCCATATGTTAGGTCCTTTTTCTTCTCCATCTTTTATGCAAAATTCACTGAGTTCAACAATATGCCTGGGTGGGTCCTGTAAAATGGAGGACATCTCAACAAAATGGATCCATTACTAGAATGCTGACCAGAATATACAAATAAAGACAGTAATAAGACCATTTATTCCAATGTGCATGGAGATCATCCTCTATCTTAACACTGAACTTAGGTAGAAATCAATATATCAGTTATTGAAAAAAAGTATGCATTTCACTGGAATGTGCTATATTTACATATAAGGAATTAACAACACAATGTGCCATATTTACAATCATAATATAAGGAGTTAACAACACAATATGGGAGGGAAAATTTTGCTTTGGGTCTTTTTACTTATTTTACGTATGAGGAAACTGGAGTTCTGAGAGAGGAAATACTTGACTAATTCAAGGTCAAAACACCTTGTTAAGAGGCACACTACATTCCTTTTCCATTGCACCATGCCACCTCCTTAAAGCAAAGAAGGTAACTTTCCTTAAAATCAAGGAGCAGTGGAATTCAACAGACAGAAATCTCTGAATGGATATTATAGGATATGGAACTGAGGACTTGATTTCCATTCAGAGTGCTTACAAGGTCCAGTGTGATAAAGAATGTAAACAGCTAAGCATTATAGAAGCGTAAGGAAGTTTTATTTATTTATATCATTTCATGATACTGCATTACCAGCACACAGATTATACAGCAAATTGCTGGAAGGAAATAAGAAATGAGCTCTCTCCACATTCTGCTCTTATTAGCAAAGGATACCTGCCCCTCTTATCTTGGTCCAATGCAAGCTGTCATGGCTGATATTATCAGCCTACTCACTACCACGGCTCAGAGAAACATCCTTGGGCCTCCAGGCAACAACACTTTTGATTTCCAAATCCAAACCCAGGTGGCATATTCTATCCTACAATTTTCCAACAGGTACCAATTCAGGGGGAGATGTTATTCCCCAGAATACGCACCAACATCTGAATTTTGGCAGACTGGCAGGAGAGTTGGCACTCTCCAGGAGGAGACACACCACAGATGCTCAGGTGCAACTGAGTTTAGTAACATAGAATCACAAAGCAAAACAGTGAATGGAGAAATGGACCTTAGATGCTATTCTATTGTATTAGTTAGGGTTCTCTAGAGAAACAGAATCAACAGGGAACACTAGCAAATATAAAATTTATGAAAGTGTCTCACGTGACCGTAGGAATGCAGAGTCCAAAATCCACAGGGCAGGCTGCGAAGCCGACGACTCCAATGGATGGCCTGGATGAACTCCACAGGAGAGGCTCACCAGCCAAAGCAGGAATGCCACCTGTCTCCTCTGAGTCCTCCTTAAAAGGCTTCCCATGATTGGATTTAGCATCACTAATTGCAGAAGACACTCCCCTTTGGCTGATTACAAATGGAATCAGCTGTGGGTGTAGCTGACGTGATCATGACCTAATCCTATGAAATGTCCTCATTGCAACAGACAGGCCAGCACTTGCCCAATCAGATGAACAGGTACCACAACTTGGCCAAGTTGACACCTGTCCCTAACCATGACATCTATCAATTTCATATGTGAAAAAACAATGAGGCTTAAAAAGTGGCCCAAGGCCGCATGGTGGGAACCCTGTGGAAACACTGTTCTCCTCTCAATCTAATGCTCTTTCCTTTGCACCAAGTTTAGCCCAGAGTGAATCTGGATAGAAGCCTTAATATAGAAGCTTTATATATAGAAGAATATACAAACATATATGGTGCCATTCCAGCTCTCTTCTCCTTATCATTGAATTTGTCTTTCCTCTTAGCCACCTCTAATGATCCATTTAAATGCTCCTCACATTCAATAAATCCTAAGAGTAGTTTTAAAAACCAATCCAAACTAAAGAGACCCACAAAAGACAAAAGCATCCTAAAAAAGAAGAACAAAGTGGGAGATTAACACTCCCTGACTTTGAAACCTATTGTAAAGTCACAGTGGTCAAAACAGCATGGTACTGGCACAAAGACAGAAGTATTGACCAATGAAATAGAATTGAGATGCAGAAACAGACCACCAAATCTATGGTCAACTGATTTTTGACAAGGCCCCCAAATCCTCTGAACTGGGACTCAACAGTATTTTCAATAATTGGGCATGGAAGAACTGCATATCAATAGCCAAGAGAATGAAAGAGGACCCCTATCCTACACCCTGCACAAAAAATTAACTCAAAGTAGATCAAACAGCTAAATATAAGAACTAGCACCATAGTTCTAGAAACATCTTCAAGACCTAGTAATAGGAGGTAGCTTCCTCAACCTTACACCCAAAGTACAAGCAACAAAAGAAAAAACAGATAAATGGGAACTCCTCAAACTCAAATGCTTCTGCACCTCAAAAGATTCTGTCAAAAAGGTGACGAGGCAGCAAACTCAATGGCAGAAAATATTTGGAAATCATATATCAGACAAAGGTTTGATTTCCTGTATATACAAAGAAATCATACAACTCAACAACAAAAGAACAAACAACCCAATTATAAAATGGGCTAAAGATATGAATAGGCATTTTTTTGAAGAGCAAATACAGATGGCTCAAAAGCACATGAAGAGATGCTCATTTTTACTGGCTACAAGGGAAATGCAGATCGAGACTACAATGAGATACCACCTCACACCTATAAGAATGGCTGCTATTATACAGCAAACTATAAATGTTGGAGAGGATGTGGAGAAACTGGGACACTTATGCACTGCTGGTGGAAATGTACAATGGTGCAGCCACTACGGAAGACTATTTGGCTAAATATCGAGTTGCCTTATGACCCAGCAATAGCACTACTTGATATATATATACCCAGAAGAGCTGAAAGCAATGACACAGACATTTGCACACCGATGTTCAAAGCAGCAGTATTTACAAGCGCAAAAAGATGGAAACAAATCAAATGTCCATTAACATTTGTGGTATCAACACAATGTGGTATATACATGCAATGGAATGTTATGCAGCAGTAAGACAAAATGACGTCCTGAAGCACATGAAAAGATGGATAAGCCTTGAGGACATAATGCTGAGTGAAATTAGCCAGACGCAAAAGGACAGATACTTTATGATTCCACTTTTATGACCAGCATAAAGGTATAATCAGAGGCTTATAATACAGAATATAGGGGACTTAGAAATACATAGAAGCTAGAGATGGGTGAACCGTAAGCTAATGAGGTTGAACTCCAACGTAAGGAAATAGATAGGAGCGAAGGTGATTTTCCAGTGGGTCTAGAAGTAACATTACCATATTGAAGATGAACAAGATTGAAAGGGGTTGTATAGACCTACGTGTCCCACTGACTTACACTAGAAACGTGAATGAATTCTTGTAAGAATTACTTCAAAGATAAGATTCTTGTATAAACAGTGTTTAAGTCCAGGGTACAAGAGGAAAACTGCTATTGCATGCTATGAGCTATGTTCAAAAGGAAACCATCAGCACTACCACAGCAACAGCAGAGGTAAATAATGGCAGGAGGGACAAGAGTTAAGAGGAGGTTTAGATTTCCTATTTGGTGAGGATGTGCTTATTAGTTTTCTGTCTCTTAGGAACAATGGAACTATCTAAAATTGAGAATGTTGATGGACTGTGGACTTTGGGCTCTCTACATGACGTCCAATGACTGCAGGTGGCTGAAGGATGCACTGACGGAGAAGTAGATTGGAGAACAATGGTGTATACTTATGAACAAAGGCTGTGAAGCTACAAAAAGGAAAAAAGTCGCAAGGCATACAACCATGTGAGTGAACATGTGAGACATTTGGTGAGACAAAATAAGCCAGAAACAAAAAAACAACAACGGTATGGCCACCTTTAGAAAATGCTTATAAGAAAACAGGGGCCTAGATTGAAAGCTTTTAGAGCAGATACATAAAGTCCAGAGTAGTGATTATTATTTCTGGATTCTGAGAGGCTGTTATATATATATAACCTGATATTTAGAGATAAGAATGAACCTGAACAGGTTGGGGTTAAGGTAATTCAGGACACAGGGGTAAGGAAGACAGTGTCTATTAGAACCACACATACTCTTTGGAAGAAAGTTTATTTGATCTGGAACTGAAATTTTCTATAGTGCATAATCTAATTCAACCTATCTGTATAGCTAATTTGAACAACTGAAATAAAGGAAGCACAGAATGAGAAAGAGGTTCTTTAATCTTGCATATATAATAGAATATATAGATTATATTCTATTAATTATATAGATTAATATACTCTGGAAACATCCTAGAGTATATTAAACAAATAATACTTTGCCAAAGTATTGGCAAAGTCCCATGAGGGAGGGGACAAAGACTATGGAACTATTAAATCTTAACATCAGGGAATCCCCTGATACTATGTCAAACTTTAGGGATACCCAAATCAATAGGTCATGCCCTCGATCATGAGGCTTACTCTTGTGAAGTTTATATAGGTAGCAGAGAAGCTTAGCATACCTATAGGCATGCCTAAGAGTTACTTCTGGAGGGCCTCTGTTGTTGCTCAGATGTGGCCTCAGTCTCTCTAAGCCCAACTCTGCAAGCGAAATCATTGCCTTCCCCGCTACATGGGACATGACATCCAGGGGTGAAAGTCTCCCTGGTGACATAGGAGAGGACTCCCAGTGATGAATCTAGACCTGGTACCATGGGATCTTCAATTCCATCCTGACCAAAAGGGGGGAAAGAAGTGTAATTAAGAAAGTATCAGTAACAGAAAGAGTTCAAAGAGAGTTGAGAGGCTACTCTAGAGGTTGCTCTTATGCAAACTTTAGGTAGACCTTGCTACCTATCATAACCTGCCAACCCCCAACTCTGCAAGTGAAATCATAAGAAAGGTCCCCAGCCAATCCTAAAGAACATCTAGGGCAATTTGTAAGAGTCTACAAGGGTTCCAGGCAGTAGAGTAACTTGCCAGAAACCTACAATCTCCAAATGGTTCCTGGTCCACATAAATCGATACCTAGCCCATCCTCTCCAGAACATCAGATAGTTTCATCTCCCCACCCCACATCAGTGACAGACCCTTCCAATACAAAAAATTTAGAATTGCCATTGCCAACCCCAATGAGAGGTATGGAAAGATCAAAGATGATAGTGGAATTATACATAGAAGACAGTACTTAACAAATGGATATGAAAGCTGAATCATTAAATTGATATCTCTTTTAGTCCCCAGTATTTTAGAGCAGCTAGAAGTTAAAAACCTAAAATTGTGAAACTGTAAGCCATGTCAAAGTCTGAAATATGTTCTACAACTAATTGTGGTGCTGTGCTTGGAAATTTATAGCTTTTTTGTATATATGTTATTGTTCACAAAAAAAGGACAAAAAAGTCGATTGTGATGATAAAAATGTATTTAAGCCCTCTAGCCTCCTATATTCTGGAGCAGCTAGAAGGAAAATATGAGAGGATCGCATGGTAGCCCATGACAAACTCTGGGATCTATCCTGTAACTACTTGTTGAAGAATGCTATGAAAACTATTGCTTTTTTATTTCTTTGCTTTGTATATATACTATGCTATACAATAAAAAAAGTTTAAAAAAATAAAGTAACAGAATATCTAAGATCTGTGGGACAATTTCAAAAGGACTAACTCATTCTATAATTGGAACATCAAAATGAAAAGAGAGACCATAACAGAAGAAATATCTGAAGGAAAAATGGCTGAGCATTTTCCTAACTTAATGATAGATACCAAGCTCAGAAAACACCACGCAGAATATATGCCAAAGTTTAATCATATTTCAAATCATATAAAAATTGCATAAAAGACAAAGAGAAAATCTTAAGAAAAGTTGAGAGGAGGGAGGCAAGGTAGAATGGAAGGAGCATCTTATAGGGAATAAGAGTAAAAATTACAGCATAGTTCTCATCGGAAACCACGCAAGCAAGAAAAAAAGAGGATAGAAATATTTAAAGTATGGACAGAAAAAAACCAATCTAGAAATCTACAGTCAGTTAAAATTATCCTTCAAAAGTGAAGGAAAAATATAGAAATTTTCTGACAAATGAAAACTGAGGGGTTTCATAACGACAGGCTTTCCTTGCAAAAAAAGCTAGGAGAAGTTCTTCAGGTAGAAGAAAAATGCTATAGGACAGAAATTCAACTCTACATAAAAGGAGGGAAAATATCAAAGAAGGAATAAATGGTTTCTTTTTCTTTTTCATAAAACAATAATTAAAGGTTTTCGTAGATGGAAAAAGTATGTTATAATCGTATCAAGTCATGATTTTTAATATCATCAATGGTTTTGAATAGTGTATGATCAAGTAGTTTGCACTTAATATATTTAAACAAAACAATTATTCTCTCCCATTGCAAAAGTGAAAAGGAAACCATTTATGAGGTCAGTGATTTTCATTTTTATGGGAGCACAGTAATAACTAGTCCTGGATGGAAAGTGAAATAACTCTTAGAAGTCAGTCATACGTCCTGAGACCTTTGGAATATCTCTCCTGATGCCAAAATCTAAGGAACAATTAGATTGCACACTGCAAAATTTGTATACATTTTTTAAAACTCTAAGTAATTCAAATGGTCTGTATTGATTTTTTCTACTCCTGAGAAATACAAATCTTTGACTTATTTTAATGGAGCACCTCTCTTCAAATTTCCAGAGGATTGACTAGCTACTGGTGTTCATGTTATATTACTGTAAACAAAAGAAGGCTAACTTCTTTTAATAAACCTTATTATTATTGCAATCCCAATTGCAACTTGGATTTAAAAAGAGAGAATGTTATCCAACATATGGGTAAGCTGACAATGACAAAATAAAAAATATCATTTATAAAAATGTTGGTATCAAGAATTTGATAGTATCACCCTCTCACTTGATGGCCTATTGATAATCAAGATCTACTGCCAATTTTATTTAAATATGCCAGAGAATAACTGGGAATTTTATTTTTGCTTTTGGAAACATGATTAGTTCTTCACTTGTCATCCTTTCAAAGAACAGTAGAGAGGACACCTGAGCCTCTCTGGCACTCTCTTTAATTTCAAAGCTGCCCTTCTCCTCCTGTGTGACTCTGATTGTATTGTCACTCAGGCAATTCTATCCATCTCCTACCTAAGGGTATGCTTTTCCCCAGAACACAGAGATTGCTCTAAAGCAAGGGCACATAATCCAAGCAAGTCCAATCAGAGTCGTTCCTTAAGAGTTGCCATATGAACACAAAGGGATGGCTAACCTATTCCTTTTGTCCACAGGCTGTAAATACAAAGGCTCAGGGTTGCTGCCAGACAGAGAGAAAGCCAGTCTATAGTAGGATAGGATGAGGCCAATTAAGAAAAGCCATGACAGGCAAAATTGAGAGATAAAAACAGAGAGGGATGAAAACAGAGATAGAAAAATGAGATACAGGGCTGCAATGATATTGTTTGAACTTTTTGCCTAACACCAAATTTGTACTGTTTGTCAAATTTGTACTAAGTAAAGTCTTGGAGTTTAAAAAAAAAACAAAAACAAAAAAACCAATTCAAACTCATTAACCTGAAAAATCCAGTTCATTTTATCATTACTGTTTAGACACACTCCTTTGAAAAAAAGTCTATTATTCAGCTCTGTTATAATGAAACTCTATAACTCTTTAAAAATATTATAATTCTCATTCATTTACTCATTCAACAAAGATTCATTAGATTAGGTATCTACTCTTTGTCCAGCATTTGTGCAAAGCACTGGGTGAGGGTGCTTCGAAGAAGAAGGAGAGATTTCTTAACACAAAGAAGAATAAAAATAAAATTAGTGTTAACAGTACAGTAGATTACTTATCCTAGAGTCCAAGGACCAGCATTATATTAACGAGATTAATAATAGCTAATATTAAATACTTCATAGCACTCACAAGTCACTGTGCTAAGCACTTTATATGTCTTATTCAATTAATCCTCACATCAATCATTAGATAGATAACATTGTCTCCTAATTTTACAGGGAACTAAGGTACAGAGAGATTACGTAACTTGCTCAGGGAAGGTCATGCAACTAGTGCATGACGGATTTGGGATTTTAAATCAGGCAATTTGACTCCAGAGTGGATCCTTTCAGCCACCTTACACTACTACTGCTAAAATATGGAATTATTCAAACGGACGTTTTGAACAGTGTCCATAAAAAAAAATCTCACAATTGTACAAAGAATTTTCTAAAATAGTCACTTTTATGTATGCTTTTCTATTTTATTTTTTAGATTAAAGTTTTGTAATTTAAAAAAATGCTTGAGCATGACAAATTTCTACTACTATTTAAAATGGATGCTTCCAAAGAAGTTTGACTTTTGCAATAAAAATATAGCAAAATGCTGGAAGGAAATAAGAAATAAGTTCTTAAAAATGGATACTTAAGCAAGATATAGTTTGGTATCTTTCTCACTAATAACCACCCATTATAAACGTAAATCCTCTTCTTTTATTCACTGTGGTTTTCAAGAGAAAAATGTTTAAAATCTTTTCCTTAACAGCTTCTAAATAACTCTCCAAATCTTGAAATTAAAGCTTTCAGAATTTCTTTTTAGCTAAGGCATATACACTTCTAAAACTTCTTTTTTATTTTATCATACCTTACATGAAAAAACATCTTTTAAAATCCAGTGTACTCTTTTGGAGGTAGGATACCTAAACTTTAAAAATATTGGTAATCTAAAACAGATTCTAGGCAATCTTCATAATTAGTTTCTATTTGTGCTATAGTTGTACTATAGTACTTTTTAGTGATTAGGATAAAATGGGGAAATTTTCTCAAAAGTGGTGAGCAGGTGTTAATTTGTGTAGTTTAGGAATTCATCTGGATTGCATTTTCTTCATTTGTAAATGAAGGGATTTTACCACAGGACTTCTAAGATTTTTTTCAGGCTCTGACAGTCTAGGAGTTAAACAGTGAGTAGAACTTCAATATGAGACGTGGAAAGGAAATTTCAAGTAAAGTGCTTAAGTAAAAGTTTTGCAGCCTGAAAGCGCATTCAGAAAGCCCTGATGAGAGATGGTACAGTCATGGTTTAATATGGGATATGACATGGTTGAGGGGAAATGACAAGGCAATGGCAATAAAGCTGAAAGATGGGACGGAGCCAGACAAGTTTCTTGCTCTGGTTTGCCAATGACCCCAAGAGGGGCCTCCAAAGACCTAAGACCTGTGAAGTTAATAACTTGAAATTCTGGGAATGATGAAGCAAAAACTTTGGTAGTATTCTCATAACCTCTCTCTAGAAGAGAGATTTCTACATGAATCCTGTTTATTTCTACTTTGTGGGATTTCCTAAGATAAAGCTGAAATCCTCAGGCCATGGGAAGTTTCCCTCTTTGTGTCCACAATTTTGGTATGTGGCTGAGTTCACTTGAGTGGGTTAAAGTCTCCAACAGAGAGTCTGTCTGTATCATTCATGCGTATGAAACCTAGACTAGGAAACTAAAAGTATACCATCAAATCTCATTCCAATGCCAGAATGTATCTACAGTGTTCATAACTAAGGGTCATCAGAGAAATTACCACTTCTCGGGGTTTTTCTTTTGTTTTTTTTTTTTTTTTTTTCATTTTGAGACAGCTGATTTTTAAAAAATGGGCCTAAAATTGCCATCCTTAACTTATTGTTTGTTTCTGGTTCTGCCCACATAAAACCAATCTGCTCCTTTCTTGTACAGGGCCACCACCCTGTGGGGGACAGTGAGCAGGCCCTCCTCAAACTTCACTTCTTCAGCCTTCAATGCCCCTGTTCTAAAGAACATTCCCCACATGACATGGTTTTCAGTCTCATCCTGAAGGCTTCCCTTTAAAAATACTCCATTTATATTCTTAGAGTATGACCTGTAATGAAGTTAGAGCACAAATTTAGTGAAATTCTTCTGGATTGGGACATCAAACCTGAGTAAATTGGGAAGTATTGGAAATTGGACAAATCTGAGTTTTTATTCAGTGTGGCTTTCTCTGGACAAACGTGATCCAGAAAACATAATCTTAGAGAAATGCAATTCTGTTTGTTTCTTTAAAGTAATGAATTTTAATCAGACCCAGTGTTAACTGTTTAAATTTGTCATCATTTTATCAAATTATAATGTAGAAAAACTAAATTTTATTAATTAGAATCCTCAAGGAGCTATAAACATTTCTCCAAATTTAAAATCATTATTTGTCTAAAGGAAGAAATAGTTCAAGCACATGGAAATATTTAAATGATGTAATAACAAATATCTGTTTATTTATCACATAAGTTTGTCAAATATTAATATTTTTCTATATTTTCTTAAGATTTAAAAAAATACAGCATGAATATACATAGTTGAATTCTTGCACATTTCTCCTCCATTCCATCTACCCACCCCCCAGGAAAACTACTCTGAATTAATGTTTATTAAGTCCATATATGCATTTATATAGTTTTACTATATGTATACATATCCATAAGCTATCTATAATATTGTTTCACTTGTTCAGGGTTTTATATAAGTAATGCTATTCCGTATGTCAAAAACTTGCCTTTTCCTACTCCATATTATGTTTTTGACATGTATTTATAGTAATACATAAAACTCTGGCTCATTTACTTTTATTTTTGAATACTCTACAATTTATTTATCTATTGTCCCAATGATGGACATTCAGGTTATTTCTGAATGTTTGTCATCGCAAATAATGCTGAATTGATTTCCTTGTATAAAACTCCTTGTACAAGTCTTTTCTTTTTAAATGTCCTTTTTACATTTTATTTGTATTCTTTTTGTGGTTACCCCTAATTTTTCTTGATAATATGCCTACTTTACTTACCAAAGTATAAATGTGATCAAACCTATACTCACCTCCTTAACAATATAAAGTATGCCTTAAGACTAATCACTCTCTTCCTGTTTTTCTTCTCCTCCCATGGTACATATTACTATGGTCCAATATTTTAATTTCATCTTGTTTTTATATTCACTGAATTGGTCATTATGTTTGATTTTATACAGTTACATTTTTTTCTGTTCCCTTTTTTTAAAGAAATTTACTCACACTTACCCATTTCCCTACTTACTATTGCTTTTTTTCATGTCACTACTTCCTTTTGCATTCAACTTTGGACTTCCTGAAGAACATTCATTTTTAGTAGTCTTTTCAGAAAGGAGCTCTTAGAATAAACTTGATGTCATTATTTGTCTAAAATTATCGCTCTTTTACTCTCACTCTGTGATGAAGGTTTAGTGAGGTGGAAAAGTCTATACAGAGGTGGCTTGCTTTTTCCTCTCAGTCACTGAGGACATTATTCCATTGTTTATTTTGCCATTGAGAAGTCTTATCCCAGTCTAATTATGACTCCTTGTAGGATATCTCTGCTTTGTCTTTATATGCCCTTAAAATCTATTTTTTATCTTTAATGTTTTACAGTTTCACTATAATATATCCAGATGTGGCATTATTTTAGCTTATCCTTTTGTAATTTAACGTGCTCCCTAATTGATGCCTTTCATCACTTTTGGAAAAATTTCAACCATTGTCTCTGAATATTGTCTCTTCTGCATTCTCTCTATTCTCTCTTTCTAGAGCTATAAGTGAACATATATTGGACCTTCTCATTTTATCCTCTATGTCTCTTAATCTTGCTTTCATATTTTCCTTCTCTTTGTCTCTTGAGAGTTATTATCATACATAATTTCAGTTTTATCTTCCCTTTCACCAGTTTTCTCTTTAACAATTTCTAAATTTGTGTTTAAGCAAGCCTATATATTTTTTAAAAATATTTTTATTGTGATATCTAAATATACCATACAATCCATCCAAAGTATACAAACAGTGGCTCACAATATTATCACATAGTTGTGTATTCATCATGATCATTTTTAGAACATATGCATCACTTCAGAAAAAGAAATAAAAAGACAAAAGAAAAAATCCATACCTCCCATAACCCTTACCCCTCCCTCTCATTAACCGCTAGGATTGTTATCTACCCAATTTTTTGTAACCGTTCATTCCACCTATTATTTATTTATTTTTTGTCCTTATTTTTTTATTCATCTTTCCATACTTTGGATAAAGGGAGTATCAGACACAAGGTTTTCACAATCACACAGTCACACTGAAAAAGCTATATAGTTGTACAATCATCTTCAAGAATCAAGTCTATTGAAAGACAGTTCAACAGTTTCAGGTACTTCCCTCTAGCTACTTTAATTCACTATGTACTAAAAAGAGATATCTATATAATGCAAAGGAATAACCTCCAGGACAACCTCTTGGTTCCATTTAAAATCTCTCAGCCACTGAAACTTTACTTTGTCTCATTTCTCTCTTCTCCCTTTTGGTCAAGAAGGTAAGTAAGCCTATATATATTTTCAGTTTTAATGATTATACATTTTTTTGTGTTTCTAGGAACAAAAGAAATTTGCAGAGATGAACAAAAATGTATTTGTTATATCTGCCTTACTTTTTTCATGATCTCTAGCTCTTTCCTCATGCTTTTTATTCTTCCTTGTCTTTAATCATTTTAAACACACTAATTTCATAATCACTACATTGTTTTATCATCTGAAGAAGGTTTGTGTTAGCTTCTCCTAGGCACCCCAGGGTATCACTGGGTGGATCTACTTTTTTGTGTGTTAATTAATCAACTTGTGCGACCTCAAGCCACACAGGTAACATTATGCAAACTCCAAACCCTAGTGAAGACCTATCTGTGGTATGAATTCTCAGAGGGAGACTTTTTATTTCTACCTAGAGCATAGGCTAAGAAGGACACCTTTCTTGCGTCTATGAATTAATAAGAAGATACTTTTTTCCCATCTATTATTTTATTTAAGGTCCTAGTCTCACTTGTGGGTCTCAGCTTTAACTCAGGTCTTGTAAACACCCAAGTCTTCACCTCCTGTTCCTGTAGTATTAACATGTGGGGTATTAAAACTCAAGCCCCACGGTTACCAAGATGGATATCTCATGAAGGCTGATACAACCTCAGCTTATAGGTTTATCACTCAGTTGTTTTTAGTTTCAGCTTCTAGAGATTCCTTTTACTTTCTTACAAGTTCAATTATATATTTTACACAATTTTATTTTTTTGTCCAGCGTTGTTAGGAATGGTGGAGAATTTTCAGATTATCAAGTTCAAATTATTGCTGGGAGCAGAAAAAAGAGTGTTTTGTTGTATCACCCAAAGTACCCAGCCACAGATAAGTTCAAAAGCATACTTCAGTTCAATCCAGTAAACATTTATTGGTCCCTACAACAAATGAGGCTCTGCAAGATATAGTCTTTCCCTAGTCTCACAGAGTTTGTAGTGTAGTAGTAGAAAAATAGTAACAAAAAATATAGAATATAAATCAAATCATTATAATAACACAAAGTTATATTTATCCATTTATTAAAAAAACATTTATTATCTACTATAAGTGAGATGCTGTTAGGTGTTAGAAATGAAGAGATAAGGTATATATACCTCTTTCTAGGAACACTGTCTAGTGTGGGGATCAGATACAGGTAATCAAAATAACAGTATATAAGTACAAAGCTAGAGATAGACACTCCCTATTATGGAAGGAACCTAATCCAGCTTGGAAGAGTCAGGGTAAACATCCCAAAGGAAGGGGTACCTGAGCCCATGCTATATTAAATAGGAGTTAGCCAGGTAAAAGTGAAGGAAAGGGGGCGGGCCACAGCAGCTCAGCAGGCAGAGTTCTCACCTGCCAGGCCAGAGGTCCGGTTTTGATTTCCAGTGCCTGCCCATGCAAAAAAAAAAAAGTGAAGGAAAAGGATTGGAGCAGGGAATTCTGGGCAAATGAACTGCATAAACAAAGGTATGAAAGTGAGAAACAACATGGTATAAGCAAAATTGCTATGCATATAATGTGAAGCAGGGAATGATGGGAGAAAAAGCTAACACAGGGTATTTCAATGAAAGGAGATTGCATAAGGTTGGAAAACAGGAAAAGAGTATTGAAGAAGGTGGCATTTAGGCCAGATCTGGAAAGATGAGTAGGATTTTGATAGGTGAAGATGAGGAGGAGGAAGCAAAGCCTAAAGGCAGGAAAACACAGGGTGTTCAGTACCCTGGAAGAAAACACAGGATCATGAAGGGGACATTGGGAAATGAGAACAGAGTGGTAGATTCCTGCCAGACCACAGAGACCTTTTAATGATTGATGACTCCTAGCACAGAGGCTGAGATATATTCCCTTAGGTAGGAGCTAGAGGCCTGTGTAAAACAGAAGAAACAGAAGCTAATGAGGAAATTGCGATTATAAACACCTATCACCTCCAAGGGCTTGGAAGGCCCTGCAAAACACACCTGGTCATGGCATTTGGCTGCCTCTGAAACACACAGCCAGACTAGCCAAGGGACAGGAAACATCTGTGCCACCATGGCCTGCCTGAATCCGCTCTTTCTCTATCCTTCTTGGCACCACAAAAACTGGGAACAAAACAAAGGCTGAGGCAAGCCCCAGCCTGGGTCCCAGAGAAAAACAATAACAAGAGGTGGCCAACCTGATTTACCAGTGGAGAGGGGAGGTGGACCCTGTCAGTTCTCACTTAGGGGAATAAAATAAAAGACTCATTGTTACTGACTTCTTCCCTTGGGAAATGAGCCTTAAAACAGTAAACTGTGGTTAAAAGAGCATCAGGGGATTGAGAAAACCCCTAGAATGAGCTGGGACTCAGCATCAAGGGATTGAGAAAACCTTCCTGACTAAAAAGGGGAAGAGTGAAATGAGACAAAATAAAGTGTCAATGGCTGAGAGATTCCAAACAGAGTGAAGAGGTTATCCTGGAGGTTATTCTTACGCATTAAATAGATATCACCTTGTTAGTCAAGATGTAAGTGGAGAGGCTGGAGGGAACTGCCTGAAAATGTGAAGCTGTGCTCCAGTAGCCATGTTTCTTGAAGATGATTGTATAATGATACAGCTTTCACAATGTGACTGTGTGATTGTGAAAACCTTGTGTCTGATGCTCCTTTTATCTACTTTATCAACAGACGAGTAAAACATATGGAATAAAGATGAATAATAGGGGGAACAAATGTTAAAATAAATTTAGATTGAAATGCTGGTGATCAGTGAGGGGGAGGGGTGGGGGGTATATATGAATGAATTTGTTTTCTGTTTTCTTTTTATTTCTTTTTCTAAATAGATGCAAATGTTCCAAGAAATGATCATGATGATGAATATGCAACTATGTGATGATATTGTGAATTACTCATTATATATGTAGAACGGAATGATCAAAAGTTAAGCATGTTTGTGTTTGGTGTTTTATAAAAATTTAAAAATTAATTTAAAAAAAGAAAACATCTGTTAAATGGAAAAAAGAAAAGAGTACTCATCTGGAAAGGAAACCTGGGTTCTAATGCAGATCTTGCTGTGTGTATCTGGCAAGATGTTTCAATTCTTAGTCTCTGCTTCACCATGTGTATTGTTAGGGAAATTGAACTAGACTAGTGGTTTTTAAACCATGTTCAGTAGAGCTCCAGTAAATCTCAGGGAACCCCTGATCCCACTTCAACGAAAGCAGTGCCATCTTTTTTTTTTTTTTTACCGGTTTTATATATAGGGTTCTACATAGAACTTTATTTGAAAAAGACATTTAGCTACTTTTAAAAATCTGAAAATCCCTGAACTAAATAATCTCTAATATCCTTTTAGACTTCAGTGATCTATGAATTTGTAGTTACATAAGTTACTATTAGGGGTCCAACTGGGAGTTCCCATCTTGAAGTCACTTGGGACTGGGACTGCATAAAGAACTCAAGGTGGGGGGAAGGTCCAGAAAGGGAGAGCAAAGGCAGGTATGGAGGGGAGAAGGAGAGGAAATGAACATGGGAGAAACATCAAGAAGTGGGAGCTGTGGTGTATACATACCACACCTCGGCTGCAAGAAAGAATGAAGTTGTGAGGCATGCAACTAGGTGAATGAAACGTGAGGACAGTATACTGAATGAAATAAGCCAGAATTGAAAAGACATACTATAATGCCTCATTAATATGGACTAAATATAATGTTCAAACTCTGAGAATTGAACTTGAGAGCATAGATTATCAGGTTGGGGCCTATTGTAAAGGTTCCAAGATTGTAAGCTCTTACAGCAGTCATATCTATTCTGGAATTGTAATTGTTATTTCTAAATTCTGAGATGCTGAGCTCTTTGGGTGTAACCTGGTTGTTCCCTGGAACTTTGAGCATTTGTGTGACACCTGAGACTCAGAGCTAGAGCTCAGTAGCTATGAAAGTCAGCATTACCCCATACAGCAACTGCTAAAAACACGAAAAAGTGATCAAACTTCAATTAGAGATATAAATAAAACTGATCTGGGTAGAGCCAAGGTAAATCAAACTAAAGCGTAAAGGATGATATTGACTGTATTTTAAAACTTCAACTTCTTTGTGATACCAAAGGAAGGAATGTTCATGTGGAGCAAAATTTATATTTTTGGTAGTACACTATCTAATTTAACTTGTATAGTCAGCTTATTCTAACACCATAATTATAAGGAACCACGAATAGGGAGTGAAATCTTGTTGGTTTGTACAGGTTGGTGTGATGCCGCAATACATCCTAGAATAAGCTGGGTAGAAGATCGAAAAAGTATTTGCAAAGTCCCCATGAGGGACTGGGGAAAGAGGTGGAAATATTAAAATTTCCCATCTGGGGAACATCTGATATTCTTGCAAGCACTGGGGACTGCCAATTTGATGGGACAGGCCCTCAATCTTGGAACTTGCCCTTATGATACTCCTGCAAAGGAGACCCTAAGCCTACTTATAATGATGCCTAAGAGTCACTCCCAGAGTGACTCTCTCTCTCTGTATATATACACATATATATTTTATTGTAAACAACATACAAACATACAAACATTCTTGAAATACAAACACTCTATATATGGTATACAATCAATGACTCATAATATCATCACATAGTTGTGTATTCATCACCATGATGATTTGTTTGAATATTTGCATCTCTCCAGGAAAAGAAAGAAAAAAGAAAAAACTCATACATACTATACCCCTTACCCCTCTCTCTCATTGACCACAAGTATTTCAATCTATTCAATTTATTTTAACCTTTGTTCCCCCTATTATTTGTTTATCTTTCATCCATGTTTTTTACTCGTCTGTCCACACCATAGATAGAAAGGAGCATCAGACACAAGGTTTTCACAATCACAACACAGTCACAGTGCAAAAGGCATATCATTATACAATCACCTTCAAGAAACATGCCTACTGGAACACAGCCCTACAGTTTCAGGTACTTCCCTCAAGCCACTCCAATACACCATAATTTAATAAGGGATATCTATATAATGCATAAGAATAACCTCCAGGATAACCTCTCGACTCTGAAATCTCTCAGCCACTGACACTTTATTTTGTCTCATTTCTCTCTTCAAGAAGAAGAGAAGGTTTTTGGTCAAGAAGGTTTTCTCAATCCCTTGATGCAGAGTTCCAGCTCATTCCAGGATTTCTGTCCCACATTGCCAGGGAGGTTTACACCCCAGGGAGTCATGTCCCATGTAGAGGGGGGGAGGGCAGTGAGTTCACTTGCTGTGTCGGTTTAGAGAGAGAAAGGCCACATGTGAGCAACAAAAGAAGTTCTCTGGGGGTGACACTTGGGCCTAATTTTAAGTAGGCTTAGTCTATCCTTTGCAGGGATAAGTTTCATAGGGGTGAACCCCAAGGTCAAGGGCTTGGCCTACTGATTTGTTTGTCCCCACTGCTTGTGAGAATATCAGGAATTTTCCAAGTGGGGAAGTTGAATTTTTCCTCCTTACTCCCCATTCTCCCAAGGGAACTTTGAAAATATTTCTTTATTCACTGTTCAAATCACTCTGGGATTTATCGGAGTATCACACTAACCTGGACAAACCAATAAAATCTCATACCGTATTCAAGGTTCCGTGTACTTATGGTGTTCCATTAAACTTACCATAAAAGTTAAATTATGAAATGCACTAGTCAAAATATGAATTTTCACCAAATAAAGATTTCTCCCTTTAGTCTCACATAGAAGTTGAAGTTTTAAAATATGAATGACCATCTATTTTCAACATCCTGCAACACTGATATTTCTTTGTTTATCTTCATACAAAAACATTTTTTAATTTGCACATTTAGTCACCACATTGTACACTCTAGGCATTCCTAATTTATATCATCTCAGTTTTTTCTGTCTGTCTTTCCTTCTGGTTTCATAAATGCCCCCAGCCCTTCTCCCTCTATTATTCTCTCATCCAGCTTCATTCAGTATACTTATTGAGCTATAATTAGATTGTATTGTGCTATCTATTTCTGAATTCTTACAACTGGTCCTGTTGCACAATCTGTATCCCTTCAGCTCCAATTACCCAATCTCTACCCTATTTATATTTCCTGATAACCTGTGTTCTTAACTGAAGTTCTCCAAGTTCACTCATTAAAGTTAGTTCTTATCAGTGAGACCATACAGTATTCGTCCTTTTGTTTCTGGCTATTTTCAATCAGCATAATGTCTTCAAGATCTATCCATGTTGTTACATGCTTCATGACTATATTCTGTGTTATGGCTGTTTAATATTCCATCATATGTGTATATCACATTTGTTTAGCCACTCATCTGTTGACGGACATTTGGGCTGTTTCCATCTCTTGGCAATTATAAATAATGCTGCTATAAACACAGGTGTGAAAATGGCCATTTGTGTCCTTGCCTTCATGTCCTCTGAATAGATACCTAGCAATGGGATTGCTGGATCATATGGCAATTCTATATTTAGCTTCCTGAGGAACCACCAAACTGCTTTCCACAGTGGTTGTACCATTATACATTCCCACCAACAGTGGATAAGTGGATATGCCTCTTTCTCTACATCCTCTCCAGCACCTACTGTTTTCCGTTTTTTTGGCAGTGGCCATTCTGTTGGGTGTGAGATGATATCTCATTGTGGTTTTGATTTGCATTTCCCTAATAGCCAGTGAAGTTGAGCATCTTTACATGTGCCTTTTAGCCATCTTGTATTTCCTCTTCTGAGAAGTGTCTGTTCATGTCTTTTGCCTATTTTTTAATTGGTTTGCTTGTCTTTCTGTTATTGAGTTGAAGAATCTCTTTATATATTCTGGATACTAAACCTTTATCTGATATGTTGTTTCCAAATATTGTCTCCCATTGCGTAGGCTGCCTTTTTACTTTCTTGGCTAGGCTCTTTGATGCACAAAAGTGTTTAATTTTGAGGAGTTCCCATTTATCCATTTCTTTCTCCAATGCTCGTGCTTTGGGTGTAAGATCAGAGAACCTCTTTTGTTGCTCAGATATGGCATCTCTTTGGAAGCCAACTCCACAGGTGAACTCACTGCCCTCTGCTGTACATGGGACATGACTTCCAGGAGTGTAAATCTCCCTGTCAATGTGGGACATGATTCTCATGGATGAGCTTGGTCCTGGCATTGTGGGAATGAGAAAGCCTTCTTGATCAAAAGGGGGAAGATAAATTAAACAAAATAAAATTTCAGTAGCTGAGAGATTTCAAATAGAGTTGAAATATCTTTCTGGAGGTTATTCTTATGCCATATATAGATATCCCTTTTTAGTTTTTGGTGTGTTGGAGTAGTTAGAAGGAAATAACTGAAATTGTTGAACTGTAATCCAATAGCCTTGATTCTTGAAGACCACTGAATAACTATATAACTTTTTTTTTCCCCATGGGCAGGCACTGGGAATTGAACCCGGGTCCTCGGGCATGGCAGGCAAGCACTCTTACCTGCTGAGCGACCGTGGCCCCTATATAGCTTTTAAGGTGTGACTGTGTGATTTGAAAACCCTGTGACTGACACTCCCTTTATCCAGTGAATGGACAGATGAACAAGAAAAAAAAAAGACAAAAAATAAATAATAATAGGAGAGTATGGGGGTTATGGGATGTTTTGCGTGTTCTTTTTTACTTTCATTTTTATTCTCCTTTTTTTGCTCTTTTGTATTTTTTGTTATTTTTATTCATTTTTTTTTTTTTGAGTAATGAAAATGCTCAAAAATTGATTGTGATGAGGAATGTACAGCTATATGATGATACTGTGAACCACTGATTGTACACTTTGGATGATTATATGGTATGTGAATATGTATCTCAATAAAATTGTGGTTTCAAAAAAAAGAAGTAGGCAATTGAAGGAACCAGGTCTCAAATAGACCCCAAAGTTTTCCTGACATTGATAAAATCAGACAACCTGAAAAGTGAATGAAGAAAGGGCTTCTAGATAGAATTGTGGAATGTGTGTAAAACTCTGGTTACATGTCTTCATGCAAATAATTAAAACCACAAATAATGAGGGTTGCCTCTACATGTCACAGCACAGCAATGTAGCAAAAAATATTTTTACAGAGAAAAATTACTGTTGCAGAGGGAGTGGGAGAAGAGCTGGCAAGATAACCAAGAAAAGCTTATTTATTACTTTATTCGATTATTAACATTTATCAAATTTCTACTAGGAGCCAGGAACTGCTAGGTTGCTGGGGTTACAGAAATGAAAAAAATACTATGCTTGTCTTCAAGGATCATAAAATGTAGAAGAAACATAACATGTAAGCAAAGTGAGATGGGAAGCTCAGTTCAAAAGAGCTGAATGTTCAAAGAGAAAGTATAAGGAATACTAGCTGATTTCAACAGTAGCTAGAAAAAAAAGATTATTTTTTTTTTACCCTGACCAAGAAAGGACACTTGGCACTGTTACAGAAAAGAAGCCTGATTCTCTAGGGAAATAAGCAGGTCCATTAAAGGAAAATAGTGAGGACAACAATGAAGATTAGAAAAGTCAGACTGACAGAGGGGAAAACAGGAGATTGTGGAAGTTTGCTTAATGTGTTAAACCTGCACTGTCCAATACAGTAGCCACGCCACTGAGCACCTGAAATGTGGGCAGTATGAACTGAGATGTGCTGGGAGTGGAAATACACAACCAATAAGTATGAAAATACTGTAAAGTATCTCAATAACTTGTTTTACATTAATTATATCTTAAAATGAGAATATTTTTGGACATATGGTAATATCTAAAATATATTATTAATCTCACCTGTCTCCTTTTATTTTTTTCACAGCTGCTTAAAATATTTAAATTTCATATGTGCTGCACTTGCAATTAGCATCATATTTCTATTGGAAAATTCTTTGTTAAACCTTGCCAAAAGCCCAGTGCTTGGTGACAGCATATCCCTATAATCAATCTCCTTAGGATACAACTAGACTCCTTAATGTCTTCACATTTTATAGGGGGCCAACAGCATACTGACTACTTAATAATCTTGCACAGACAAGATCTATGAAGGAAGAAGAAAAGTGAAAAAGTCATTCTATTTTGCATCTAAATACCTCTTTCATCATAAGCACGTGGGACTTTCAGCAAGCTTTTTCATTTCTTTTAGTCTGTTTCCTCATCTGTAAAATGGGATAAGATCACTTTCTACCTGTTTTTATATTTTAATTTGAAAGTTAGGCAGGGTCCAGATTATTATCCCCATTTTAAGGGTAGTAAACTAAGGCTGGAGAGGTTTGTTTGCAAATGGACATAAAACTGAGCTTCAGACTTAAGGCCAACATTGTTCCATGACTTCACACTGCCTTTCACACAATAAACAGTGAATTCCTACTCTTGCTTTTTTAGTTAGCTTTTCCTGTATACATCTTATCTCTCAAACCAAATTAAGATCCTTGAATGCAATTATCCTTGTCATATTCATCTCTGTAACCATAATAGCATCTAACACCTTTCCCGGAGTAGTAGCTCAGAAGTACGGTGTGGCACAGAAAGCCAAGACAGAAGAACTGGGAAACCTCGTTACCAGACAAAGGCCATGGATTCTTCTGCCTGACATGCTCAATAATCAATTCCTGAGACACCAGGGTTTCAAAAAGAGAGTTTATTACTAGGCATGTTGTAGGAGAGCAGATGGCCTAGCAGCCCAAAATCTGTCTCCCCAAACTCCAGTAATTCTGATAGTTTTATTAGAAAAAAAGATCCGCAGGGTTTAGGATAATGAACACAGCGGCTCCAGATGACATAATTAGAGTTGATTTAATTATTCAACACGCAAAGACTGATCACCTGCTTAGTCACAGAACATGTGCAAGAAAATGACAGAGAGGTATAGAAAATGACAGAGATACAGGTAACTTGTTAAAGACTAAGCTACTGTGCATGTTAGGCAGGCCTACTTTGATTGTATCCAGTGTTGGTTATCAAGATAACTTTATATTTGGGGTGAATTCATTCTGGGCTGACCCAAGACCCTTCGTTAATAAACATTAGAAGCTGTCTTTAGCGATTACAAGACTCTAAAGTTGAAAAACTAGATAGCTGGGTACAATTGAAGGTTAGTCACAAGGTTTGTACAATCACAGAGGCAGAAGATTAGGGCTATACAATCATTATGAGAGATCAAGGCAGCTGAATTACATTCAGAGATTCCAGGAATTTCCCTCTGTCTACTCCAATATACCAGAAAGCAAAAAGGAGTATCTATATCATGATTCAGGAATCAAAATCATTTCTTAAATCCTGATTTCTCAGTTACAACCTCATTTTTTTTTGGAATCCTCGTCTTGAATCCTGTCTCTGGGGAAGATGCCACTAACTTCAGGGCAGGAAGTTCCATCCTCTCCTATAAGGACAAAAGGTAGAAAACACAGACACACAAGAGAAGATTCAAAATTTGACAAATGAAGTTGACTTGACAATTACAGCTTTAAAGCAGCATTTTAAGCAGGTTATATAACAGATTCTGGCACTACCCACTTATATCATCAAGAGTGCTGTTGGTTCCAGTTCCTGACATTATTTGGAAGGGTGGACTGGGATAGAGTTAGTTCTCTGTCTCTCAGGGCCTTTGTAAACAATAAATGATGAGCTCTATGTGAGCCAGCACTGAAGGTACAAAATCCTGAGTAGTATATCTGAAATAATTTCCAGCATTTCTTTGTAGATTTTGAGACCAGATTTAAACAAGATAGGACATTCCTTTTTCTTCACACTATACCTTGGTAAGGGTAGCATCTAGATCTTGCTTACTATGAATCTAAAGCAACTAGCAAAGCTGTCATTCAATAAGTAAATGCCAAATAAATCAATGGTCATTACTAGGAGAAACTGCTTTGTAGTTTTCTATAGGAATAAAATCTGGATCCAATGATCCCATATTTGGAAGCAAGGAGAAATAAATCACAGAGAAGGTATATCTTATGTAGTTTTATTTATTTATTTATTTTAATGCATCTATTATCTATATAATAATATAATCATTATATAGATACTCCTTTTTGCTTTCTGGTATATGGAGTTGACAGAGGGAAATTCCCAAAATCTCTAAATTGTAATTCAGCTGCCTTGATCTCTGATGATTGTAACAGTCTTTATCTTTTACCCCCTGATTGTACAAACCTTGTGACAAAAACCTTCATTTGTACCCAGTTATCCAGTTTTTCAACTTTAGAGTCCTGTAATCACTAAAGACAGCCCCTAATGTTTATTAATAGAGGGTCCTGGGTCAGCCCAGAGCTAACCCAGCCCAAGCCCAAAATTATCTTGATCTAACCAAAATGGGCCCGCCTGACTTTAATTTACAAGTCACCTACACCTCATTCCACCATTTGCTTACATACATTCTATGACTAAGCATGTAATCAATCTGTGCATGCTCAATAATTAGATTACCTCAAATTGTATCAGTGGGGCCATTGAGTTCATTATCTTAAATCCTGCCCATCTTTTTCTCTAATAAAACTATCAGAATTACTGCAGTTTGGAGAGACAGATTTTGGGCCACTAGGCCACGTGTTTTCCTACTACATGCCTAGTAATAAACTCCTTCTGTCTTTGAAATCCTGGTGTCTCAGGAACTGGCTACTGAGCGTGATGTGCAAAAGAATCCATGGCCTTTGTCCGGTAAAAACATCCACCTGATATAGTCACTCTACAGAAAAATCTTGGGTGACATTGATAGTACAATGATCTTTGCTTCCCCCGAAGTTTAAGTCTTATCAAGGACGCCCTAGATTGTTGGGCTTAGAGCAACATTTGCAATTAACAAGGGGAACCTTCTCTAAAATGTCAGGAATTCCTTTGAAAATCTTTATTGTGGAGAAGGATGTCTGTTACTTAATGCCTCCTCTCCCCCTTTCTCCACAAAACATATAAAGCTCACTCTGGATCTCAAGTTTCCCCAAGACTGAAAGAACTGGAGAGCGGTTCTACTGAAGTGAAACCTAAACAGTCGACATTCTGGACACTCTGAGGAAATACCTCTCCAACAAAATCTTCATTTAATATCTGATCATTGACCAATCACAATACTGGCCACAGTCAGTATTCTGTTAGGCCATCTTTTTCTCTCTGCATTCCTAGTTCCTTTTCCCATTTTTTCCCCCCAAGCGTGTCCTTATTCTCTTCCCCTCTCCTCCTGCCCTTTCTCTAATCCTGCTCCCCTTTCCATACTAGCAATCTGAAATACAGCATTTTCCCCAAATTCCCCAGTTTCAAGTCCAGAAATCTAATTAGGGAGGAGGTTTTCACTTCCTTTTCCCAGGAGTTCAGCAAGACCTACAATTTTCCTGTCTGGAGGCTATGAGATCATTATTGCCAGTCTGTGATTTATCTAGGGCCCCTCACAAAAGAGCTGACATGTGGCCCCATGAATCAGCTAATAAGCTCAGTCTCTTTTCTGCGCTATCATTAACGCTCTGATGCTAACTCAATGACTCATCAGGGCCCTGACAGGCTTAGTTGAAAAATGCCTAGTTAAAAGGACAGGCACTCATCTAAAAGAAAGTAACAATTTCAATTCAATTTAAAAAGTATTGAATACCTATTATTTGCTAGCAGGTACTGGGCCAGGAGATGGGGATATAAAGATGCACAAGGCCCTGCTCTGAGGAAGCCAACAATTATCCAGTTCAACAGAAGTTCACAGAATGCTTACTATGTGCAGCCTACTATAGTAAGTATAGAGAAAGAAAAATGGCATTCTGGAGAGCAAAAGAATACCCCTGCCATGAAATAATTTCTCATCCTAATGTAAAATTAGGGAGGCAAGCATAAAAGACTCTCAGCCAAAAATCCTCAGGATTTAAGTTTCTATGTAAATTGGAACTCTTGGACCTTTGCATACCTTTCCCCAAGAACTATTTGTTTAACTTGCTGAAAGAAAATTAAAAAGACATAAAGAAGTCCAAAGGCAGCTGTGTCCACGAATTTGAAAGAATTAATATTATTAAGATGGCAATACTGCCCAAAGCAATTTGGAATGATGAAAATGTTTTTGTAATGAATGGTGGTAACGGTAGCACAACATTGTGAATGCAATTAACAGCACTGAAATATATATCTGAATATTATTAAAAGGAAAAATGTGAGATTGTATATATGGTGACAAAAGAAAAAAATTTTAAAAATCCATGGAACTACAATTCAAAAACAATGAATCCTAAGTTAAACCATGTACTTTAATTAACAGTAAAATTATAAAAATATGCTATCATCAACTGTAACAAATGTTCCGCACCAATGCTAGGTGTTGGTGGTGGGGTGGCATATGGGAATCCTGTATTTTATGTCTGATTGTTCTGTAAACTCACAATTTCTCTACTAAAGGAAAAAAAAATCCCAATGGCCTTTTCTTCAAAAATGGAAACTCTGACCCTAAAATCCATATAGAACTACAAGAGAACCAAGCCAAGACATATTTAACAAATGAGAACAGAGTTTGTAGGACTCATGCTTCCCAATTTCAAAACATCCTAAAAAAAGCAAAGTATCAAAACAGTATGGTATTGGCATAAGGATAGACCTATAGATCAAAAGAATAGAATTGTGAATCCAGAAATAAACCCCGACATCTAAGTCTAATAGATTTTTAACAAGGGTGTCAAGACAATTAGTTATGGATTCAAGTCCAAACCCCCTGTCCTGAAGATATAAACCCATTTATAAATAAGATATTTGAAAGTATTACTAGCTAAGGTAAGACTAAACTGAATGATGGTGGGCATTAATCCTATATGACTGGAGTTCTTAAGCAGAGGAACTTTGGACACAGGAGAAGATAGAAGGAGACAGATGGCAGTGTGACTGAAGTAGAGCTTGAGTCATGCTGGCAAGCCTCCATCAGAATGTTACAAACTTCAGAGAAAGTATGATTCTGCCAACACCTTGATTTTGGACCTCGAGCTTCTAAAACGGTGAGAAAATAAATTCCTGTTGTTTAAACCAACTGGTCTGTGGTTTTTATTATTGCAGCCCTGGCAACCTAAGATACAAGTTAATGGGAAGAGAACAATCTCTTCAGCAAAGGGTCTGGAAGAAGTGGATATACACATGCAAAAGAATGAAGTTGTATCTCTACCTCACACTGTATATACAAAAATTAACTGAAAATGAATCAAAGGCTTAAATATAAAAGCCAAAACCATAAAACATTTAAGAAGAAAGCATAGGTGTACATCTTTGAGACCCTGGATTTGGCAATGGATTTTTAGATATGACACCAAAAGCACAAGCAACAAAATAAAAAACATACAAGTTGGATTTCACTAAAATTAAAAACTTTTGTGCATCAAAAGACACTATCAAGAAAGTGAAAAGACAACAGTTTGGGAGAAAATATTTGTAAATCATATATCTGATAAGGCTCTAAAGTTCAGAACACATTAAAAAAAACTCTTACAATGCCACAACAAAAAGCCAATCCAATTAAAAACTGGGCAAAGGACTTGAATGCACAATTCTCCAAAGAACATATACAAATGACTAACAAGCACATGAAAAGATGCCCAACATCATTAGCCATCAGGGAAATGATAAAAATCCTAATGGGATATCACATTCACTAGATGGCTATAATTAAGAAAATAACAAGTGTTAGAGAGGATGTGGAGAAACTGGAACCCTCAAACACTGCTGGTGGGAATGTGAAATGGTACAGCTGCTGCCACAAAAAAATTAAACAGAATTATCACTGTACTCAGCAATTCCACTCCTAGGTACATACCTAAAAGAACTGAAAACATGTTCAAGCAAAAAGCTGTACATGAATGTGAATAACTGTACTATTCACAATACTCAAAAGGTGAAACCAATCCACATGTCTAACACATGAATGAATTAACAAAATTCCATACAATGAAATATTATTCAGCCATAAAAAGGTTTAAAGTACTGATACATGCTATACCACGGATGGATGCTGAAAACAGCATAGTAAATGAAAGAAGCTAGATGTAAAAGACCATATACTATGTGATTTATTTTACATGAAATGTTCACAATAAGCAAATCCACAGAGACACAGTGTAGATTAGTGGCTTCCAGGGGCTGAGGGGAAGGGTGAATGGGGAGTGACTGCTTAATGGGTATGAGGTTTCCTTTAAGGGTGATAAAAATGTTCTGAAAATAGATAGTGGTGGTGGTTACATAATATTGTGAGTATACTAAAGGTCACCAATGGTAAATTTTCCTCTGTATATTTTTACCACAATAAAAAAAAAAAGATTATGGAAGGGGAGTGGGAGATAAATATGACCTTTCTTGCTGAGGCATCAATTTTACTCAAAGGCTTTTACATTAAACAATTACAAATACTATGAAGTTAAATGCAAATTTTACACATATTGAAAAAATAAAACATAAGACTTCAAAAATTCAAATTTAAGGCCAGCAGCTAGTGGATTACATATAACTCTCTACTCCTTAGGAATACTTGGATGAAAAAAAAAAAAAAAAAAACACTGCATGAAGATACCAATATATAGAGCTAGCATGCTTATCTGAGCCACAATCATTCCTAGAGAATGGAACAGAGAGGAGTGTGATATCTTCTTTAAGATAATAACAGACAAACTAGGATTGTCATTATTGAGCTTAAAACTTGCATGAAGCCATCTACACAAGATAACCCTGTCACCAAAAGATTAGGCACTAAAGACCCCTCAACAGATCCTCCATTCATTTACGGCTCAACTCAAATCTTATTTACTCCGCAAAGCTCTCCATAGTCACTACAATCTGTATTAGATTTCTAAGGTTGCCATAACAAGTTACCACAAAGCACATGGCTTAAAACAAAGAAATTTAGTCTCTCACAATTCTGGAAGCCAGAAGTCCAAAATGAAGGTGTCAGCAGTACTGGTTCCTTCTGGACGCTCTGAGGGAATCTGTTCCATGCCTCTCCTAGTATCTGGCAATTACTGGCAATCCTTGGTATTCCTTAGCTTATAGATACATCGTTCCAATCTCTATCTCTGTTTTCACATGACCATGTGTTCTCTTTTTGTCTCTGTGTCCAAATTTCCTTCTTCTTATAAGCTCACCAGTCACTGGATAAGGACCCACCCTCATCCAATATGACCTCATCTTAACTTGATTACATCCACAAAGACCCTGTTTCCAAATAAGGTCATATTCACAGGTTCTGGTGGTTAGGAATTGAACATATATTTTAGGAGAACACAATTCCGAGATGTTCAAGTTATATGGCTAGCAGTCACCCTTGATTCCTCCCTTTCCCTCATACCCCATATCTAGAGATATCTAATTTTGCCTCTAAAATTAGACTTTGAGAGTCTAATTTTGCACTCTCAAAGTGCTCACTTCTCTCCATCTTTACCAACATCACCTTAAACTAACAACCATCATATCTTGTCAAACTTACTGTAATACTCTTTTCATTTTATTTTTTAATTTTATTTCTACAAATCTTTGTTCAAGAAAAGCATTTTTATTTCATAAAAATTAAATACGTTACCACATTAAGCCTTTTTTAAAAAGAATTAAATGAAAAAAATCATACAGCACAACCAGATAAATCAAATTTCAATAAGTCAGTGAAGAAAATGGGGCAAAAGAGAAACTGAGAAAAGGTAAGATGGAGTGGAGTTAGTATCCAGAATTCATACTGTAAAGTTCTGTTTTTTTATTGTATAGTATAACATATATTTACAAAGCAAAGAAATAAAAAGGCAACAGTTTTCAAAGCACTCTTCAACAAGTACTTACAGGACAGATCCCAGAGTCTGTCATGGGCTACCATACAATCCTCTCATATTTTTCCTTCTAGCTGCTCCAGAATATAGGAGGCTAGAGGGCTTAAATATTTTTTTATCATCACAATCGACTTTTTTTCTTTTTTGAAAAATAACATATATACAAAAAAGCTATAAATTTCAAAGCACAACACAATTAGTTGTAGAACATATTTCAGACTTTGACATGGGTTACAATTTCAGTTTTAGATTTTTACCTCTAGCTGCTCTAAAATACTGAAGCTAAAAGAGGTATCAATTTAATGATTCAGCAATCATATTCATTTGTTAAATCCTATCTTCTCTGCATAACTCCACCCTCACCTTTGATATTTCCGTACCTCTCTTTAGGGGTGTTTGGACTATGGCGATTCTAAATTTTTGATATTGGAAGGGTCCGTCACTAATATGGGGTAGGGAGATGGAACTAACTGACGTTCTGGAGAGGATGGGCTAGGTTTCAGGACTTATCTGGACCAGGGACCCATCTGGAGGTTGTAAGTTTCTGGCAAGTTACTCTAGTGCCTGGAACCCTTGTGGAATCTTATAAATTGTCCTAGGTGTTCTTTAGAATTGGCTGGAATGGTCCTGGTTGGGGGTTGGCAGGTTGTGATAGGTAGCAAAGTCTACCTGAAGCTTGCATAAGATCAGCCTCCAGAGTAGCCTCTTGACTCTATTTGAACTCTCTCTGCCGCAGATACATTATTAAATACACTTCTTTTCCCCCTTTTGGTCAGGATGGAATTGATCCCACAGTGCCAGGTCTGGATTCATCCCTGGGAGTACTCTCCCATGTCCCCAAGGAGACGTTCACTCCTGGATGTCATATCCCACATACAGGGGAGGGCAATGATTTCACTTGCAGAGTTGGGCTTAGAAAGACTGAGGCTACATCTGCACAACAAAAGAGGTCCTCCACAAGTAACTCTGAGGCATGCCTATAGGTAGGCTAAGCTTCTCTGCTACCTACATAAGCTTCAAAAAAGTAAGCCTCCTGATTGAGGGCATGGCCTGTTGATTTGGGTGTCCCTACAGTTTGACACAGTATCAAGGGATTCCCTGATGGTAAGGTTTAATAGTTCCATATATTTCTCCCATCCCTCACGGGACTTTGCCAATACTTTTTGATTTATCTACTTAGTATACTTTAGGATGTATCCAGGGATTACAACAACCTATACAGGATTAAAGGACCCCTTTCTTATTCTGTGCTCCCTGTGTTTCAATTGTTCGAATGCGCTATACAGATAGGTTGAATTAGATTATGCACTATAGAAAATTTCAGTTCCAGACCAAATAAACCTTTCTTCCATTAGTCTCAAAGAGTATGTATGGTTCTAAAATATGGACACTGTCTTCCTTACCCCTATGTCCTGAATTACCTTAACCCCAACGTGTTTGGCTTCATTCTTACCTCTAAATATCAGGTTATATATATATATAAAACAGTCTCTCATGATTCAGAAATAATAATCACCACTCGGACTTAATGTGTCTGCTCTAAAAGCCTACAATCTAGGCCCCTGTTTTCTTATAAGCATTTTCTAAAGCACATCATACCATTCTTGTTCTTTGTTTCTGGTTTATTTTATCTCACCAAATGTCCCACATGTTCACTCACATCGTTGCATGCCTCACGACTTTGTTCCTTTTTGTAGCCGCACAACCTTCGTTCAAAAGTATGTACCATCGTTCTCCAATCTACTTCTCCATCAATGCATCCTTCAGTCACCTGCATTCATCAGGCATCATGTAGAGGGCCCAAAGTCCACAGTCCATCAACAGTCTCAATTTTAGATAATTTCATTGTTCCCAAGGAAAAGAAAACCAATAAACACACCCTAGCCAACTAGATAATCTAAACCTCCTCTTAACTCTTGTCCCTCACGCCATTATTTACCTCTGCTGTTGCTGTGGTAGTGCTGATGGTTTCCTTTTGAACATAGCTTATAGCATGCAATAGCAGTTTTCCTCTTGTACCCTGGACTTAAACACTCTTTATACAAGAATCATATCTTTGAAGTAATTCTTACGAGAACTCATTCATGTTTCTAGTGTGAATGAGTGGGATATGTAGGTCTATGCAACTCCTTTCAATCCTGTTCATCTTCAATATGGTGATATTACTTACAGACCCACTAGAAAATCACCTTCACTCCTATCTATTCCCTTACATTGGAGTTCAACCTCATTAGCTTACAGTTCACCCATCTCTAGCTTCTGTGTATCTCTAAGTCCCCTATATTCTGTATTGTAAGCCTCTGATTATACCTTTATACTGGTCATAGACGTGGAATCAAACAGCATCTATCCTTTTGTATCTAACTCACTTCACTAAGCATTATGTCCTCAAGGCTCATCCATCGTGTTATGTGCTTCAGGATGTCATTTTGTCTTACTGTGGCATAATAGTCCATCGTATGTATACACCATATTTTGTTGACTCACTCCTCTGTTGATGGGCATTTGGTTTGTTTCCATCTTTTAGTGATTGTGAATAATGCTGTTATGAGCATCGCTGTGCAAATGTCTGTTTGTGTCGTTGCTTTCAGCTCTTCTGGGTATATACCAAGTAGTGCTATTGCTGGGTCATAGGGCAGCTCAACATTTAGTTTCCTAAGGAGCTGCCAAACAGTCTTTCATAGTGGCTGCACCATTGTACATTCCCACCAGCGGTGCGTAAGTGTACCAGTTTCTCCACATCCTCTCCAACATTTATAGTTTCTTGTTTGTTTAATAGCAGCCATTCTTATAGGTGTGAGGTGGTTATTTCCCTTATAGCCATTGAAAATGAATATATCTTCATGTGCTTTTAAGCCATCAATATTTGCTCTTCAGCAAACTGCCTATTCATATCTTTAGACCATTTTATAATTGGACTGTTTGTTCTTTTGTTGTTGAGTTGTACGATTTCTTTTTTTTTTTTTTTAATGTGGGCAGGCATCGGGAATCGAATCCAGGTCCTCTGGCATGGCAGGGGAGCATTCTTGCCTGCTGAGTCACTGTGGCCCGCCTGTTGTACAATTCCTTGTGGTATATACAGGAAATCAAACCTTTGTCTGATATGTGATTTCCAAATATTTTCTCCCATTGAGTTGGCTGCCTCTTCACCTTTTTGACAAAATCTTTTGAGATGCAGAAACATTTGATTTTGAGGAGTTTGCATTTATCTATGTTTTCCTTTGTTGCTTGCGCTTTGGGTGTAAAGTTTAGGAAGCTACCTCCTATTACTAGGCCTTGAAGATGTTTCCCTACATTTTCTTCTAGAAGCCCTATGGTGCTAGTTCTTATACGTAGGTGTTTGATCCACTTTGAATTAATTTTTGTGTAGCGTGTAAGATAAGGGTCCTCTTTCATTCTTTTGGCTATTGATATCCAGTTCTTCATGCTCAATTATTGAAAATACTATTTTGTCCCAGTTCAGAGGATTTGTGGACCTTGTCAAAAATCAGTTGACCACAGGGTGAGCCATGGTGGCTCAGCAGGCAGAGTTCTCACCTGCCATGCCAGACACTTGGGTTTGATTCCTGGTGCCTGCCCATGTTTAAAAAAAAAATCAGTTGACCATAGATTTGGTGGTCTATTTCTGTACTATCGATTTGATTCCATTGGTTAATGCGTCTGTCTTTGTGCCAGTACCATGCTGTTTTGACCACTGTGACTTTACAACAGGTCTTAAAGTCAGGGAGTGTTAATCCTCCCACTTCATTCTTCTATTTTAGGATATTTTTAGCTACTCGGGGTCTCTTTACCCTCCAGATGAATTTGGTAGCTAGCTTTTCCAAATCTTCAAAGTAGGTTGTTGGAATTTTGATTGGTACTGTGTTGAATCTGTAGATCAATTTGGGGAGAATTGACATCTTAACTATATTTAGCCTTCCTATCCATAAGCAGGGAATGTCTTTCCACCTATTTTGATTTTCTTTGATTTCTTTTAGCAATGTTCTGTAGTTTTCTGTGTACAAGTCCTTTATGTCCCTAGTTAAGTTCATTCCTAAGTATTTGATTCTTTTAGTTGCTATTTTGAATGGAATTTTTTCCTTAACTGACACTTCAGCTAGATCATTGCTTCTGTATAGAAATGTTACTGGTTTTGCACATCAATTTTATATCCTACCACTTTGAATTTATTAGCTCAAGTAACTTTGCTGTAGATTTCTCAAGATCTTCCAAGTATAGTATCATATCATCTGCAAATAATGAGAGTTTTACTTCTTCCTTTCCAATATGGATGCCTTTTATTTCTTTGTCCTGCCTGATTGCTCTAGCTAGAACTTCTAGCACAATGTTGAATAATAGTGGTGACAGTGGGCATCATTGTCTTATACCTGATCTTAGGGGGAAAGCTTTCAGTCTCTCTCCATTGAGTACAATGCTGGTTATCGGTTTTTCATATGTGCCCTTTATCATATTGAGGTAATTACCTTTGATTCCTATCTTTTGCAGTGTTTTTATCAGAAAAGGATGCTGAATTTTGTTGAATGCTTTTTCAGCATCAATCTAGATCATGTCATTTTTCCCTTTCGATTATACATATTTTGAGGTTGCCATATAAGTGAGGGCTGAGGTTTCAAGTCTTGTGTAATGGTAAGCTCTGAAGATTTTCTTCTGTGTTCATTATGATTATTTTGTACAGTTATTAATAGACACATAAGATTTTTTTCTAAGAACCTAGAATATGTGCTTAGTATGAATATAAACCAAAATGTTCCTCCAGGTTTGAATGGGGGGAAATAAAGTAAAGGAAATGATTTTCTAAAAATGCTACCTGGTAAGCTTTCTGTTTAAAACATGAGACTCTTCTACATATGCTGGCAGGTGACAAAACAGGTCATATGTAAAACAGTGGCAAATAATAAGAGAAAAAAGATCTTGGAAACAACATTTGGTTGTACAGAGTTTAAAAAACATATTTGTGGTCTTTGATATATTATCACATACATTATTAGAATCTAATTTTGTTAAAGCTATGCAGAGAGGAGAGTCTTCAAGAAATAAAATACTGGAATTTTAGAGCAGAAGGCAAGATGATTTCAATTACACTTTAAGAATGACTGAACAGAATTGGAACTGAAACCCAGACCTGCTAAACTTATACTATATTTTTCCAAATCAGATGAAAACATTAGTGTTTAATGTAAATATCCTACTATGGTGAAACTGCTACCCTATGGACCTGAAATTCTAAAACATGGACAGCCAGGGATGTGGTTGGTGGCTGGTGTCTGCTCACAAAAGCCTACTGCTAGAAGTCAGGGTGCCTCTCAGCTCCCCAACACAGGGCTCTCTGTCCATTCAATGTTTTCAGTTACACTCAGAAGCCAATAAGTGATGTTGCTGAACTCATGTATCCCTTTCATGCCAGGAAAACACTCCTAGTTACTAAGATTACAGGTCAGTAGCCTTCAGGCCAGATTCAGCCGACAGGCTTGTTTCGTTTGGCCTCCTCAGGTATTTCATTTTTAATTAATTGATAATTTTAAAAACTGAGATTTAAGGTAAATTCCTTATTACCAGTGTGCATGAATTTCTGCAGGGCAATCATCTGGAACTGAATAGCACCTCCTCCTTTGCTGGGGGAAAGCCTCTCCCATGTCCCACTGAGCCCACATCTCCAGGTTCCGTGGCTGCGCGAATGCAGGTCATGAGATTAGACTCCTGGGATTCTGGTCCTGGCTGTGTGACCTTTTGACTCCTAGGATTCTGGTCCTGGCTGTGTAACCTCCAGCAAGTGGTTTCTCTTTTCTAACCCTTAGCTTCTTCCAGGGTAAAATGGGCATGATAATAGTGCCTTTCTTATTAGATTGCTCAGAGGATTAAGGGAGTTATATGGAAAACACTTACAGCAGTGCCCGTTTCATGGTAGAAACTCAGTAAGTGTTTATTGTTATTTTATTTTATTATTAATGATTCTTATTCTCATTATTATCTAATCTAGCTCACTTCCCTTACATTTATTACTTGTCTGTCCCTTAATGGTGTTTGACTTTTTGACCCTAACTTTAGGTAAAGAAAGCCCTGCCCTCATTTGGAGTTAAAGGTGACAGCTGGTCTTCTCTGCTGGGCAGTGGGGCCAATAGGGTTGATGCCTGGTGTACAGGTTAAGAGCACAGATTTTACAGCCAGACTGGGTTCCAATCCAATTCTAATACTTCCTGCTAGTAAGTCCTGAGTCAAATAACAACATCTCCATACCTTCTCCATATCTTCTGTAAAACTGTAATGGATTGCTTTTGAATTAATGTGCCTAGTACACAGTAGGTTCTTTTTCTTCAATGATGTTTTAATTAAAATATAGTCATCTAAAGTGTACAATCAGTGGTTCACAGTATCATAAAGCTGCATATTCATCAATTACAACAGATTTTTGAACATTTTCAACACTCCAAAAACAATAAAAATAAGAATAAAAATAAAAGTAAAAAAGAACACCCAAAACATATTCATAACCTCCATACCCTCCTATTGTTTATTTAATTTTTCGTCTTTTTTTCTTATTATTTATCTGTCCATATACTAGATAAAGGGAGTGTCAAGTCAGGTTTTTATACTCACACATCCACACCTTAAAAGCTCCATAGTTACACATGAGTATGATTGCTGAATCATTTTATTTCTATATCTTTTAGTCTCCAGTATCTTAGAGCAGCTAGAAGTATAAACCTAAAATTGTGGAATTGTAACCCATACAAAACTCTGAAATCTCTGAAAGAATTAGTTCTACAACTAGTTTTTCTACAACTAATTGTTGTACTTTTTAGTATATATGTTATTTCTCATAAAGAAGAAAAAAAAGTCAATTGTGATGATAAAAAAAAAAATTTATTCCTTCTAGCCTCCAATATTCTGGAGCAGCTAGAAGGAAAAATTTGAGATGAGGTATGATAGCCCATGACAAACTCTGGGATCTGTCCTGTAACTATTTTCAAAGTTGAAGAGTGCTTTGAAAACTATTGCTTTTTCCTTTCTTTGCTTTGTACATATATTATACCATAAAAAGTTTTAAAAAATAATATTCAAAGATATAAAATTTTTTAAAGCTTTTGGAAGAACCAAAACTAATTCTGATCTGGTTTCCTTTGCTGCAGCAAAATTTGGTGTCCCAAATAAAATGTTCGTGTAGCTTGCAAAAAGGGGGGGAAAAAGACTCTATAGTTATTCAATCATCTTCTAGAATAAAGGTTATTTGATTACAGTTCAACAGTTTTAGGTATTTCCTTCTAGCTATTCCAACACACCAAAAACTGAAAGGGGATATCTATATACTGCACAAGGATAATATCTAGAAAGATCTCTCGACTCTATTTGAAATCTCTCAGCACTGAAACTTTTTGTTTAATTTATCTTCCATTTTTTGGTCAAGAAGGCTTTCTTATTCCCATGATGCCAGGGCCAGGCTCATCCCCGAGAGTCATGTCCCACATTGCCGGGGAGGTTTCCACTCCTGGGAATCATGTCCCACATAAGGGAGAGGGCAGTGAGTTCACCTGCAGAGTTAGCTTCAAGAGAGAGGCCACATGTGAGCAACAGAAGAGGTTCTCTGGGGGTGACTCTTAGGCATCATTATAAGTAGATTTAGTGTCTCCTTTGCAAGAATAAGTACCATAATGGCAAGTCCCAAGATTGAGGCCCTGTCCCATCAAATTGGCAGTTTCCAGTGCTTGTGAGAATATCAGGTGTTCCCAGGTGGGAAAGTTTAATATTTTCAATATTTCTACCTTTCCCCTAGTCCCTCAAGGGAACTTTGCAAAAACTTTTTTTTTTCAACTTTTTTTATTGTATAGTATAACATATATTTACAAAGCAAAGAAATAAAAAAGCAATAGTTTTCAAAACACTCTTCAACAAGTAGTTATAGGACAGATCCCAGAGTTTGTTATGGGCTACCATACGATCCTCTCAGGTTTTTTCTTCTAGCTGTCCCAGAATATAGGAGGCTAGAGGGTTAAATACTTTTTTTATCCTCACAATCAACTTTTTTTTCCTACTTTTTTTGTGAACAATAACATATATACAAAAAAGTTATAAATTTTCAAGCACAGCCCACAATTAGTTGTAGAACATATTTCAGACTTTGACATGGGTCACATTTCACAATTTTAGGTTTTTACTTCTAGCTGCTCTAAAATACTGGAGACTAAAAGAATATTGATTTAATGATTCAGCATTCATATTCATTTGTTAAGTCCTATTTTCTATGTATAATTCCACCATCACCTTTGATCTTTCCATACCTCTCATTGGGATTGTTTGGGCTATGGCAATTCTAAAGTTTTGATATTGGAAGGGTCTGTCACTAATATGGGGTAGGGAGATGGAACTAACATGTTCTGGAGAGGATGGGCTAGGTGTCAGGACTTATCTGGACCAGAGACCCATCTGGAGGTTGCAGGTTTCTGGCAAGTTACTCTAGTGCCTGGAACCCTTGTGGAATCCTATAAATTGCCCTAGGTGTTCTTTAGGACTGGGTGGAATGGGCCTGATTGGGGGTTGGTAGGTTATGATAGGTAGCAAAGTCTACCTAAAGTTTGCATAAGAGCAACCTCCAGAGTAGCCTCTCAATTCTATTTGAACTCTCTCTGCCACTGGTACTTTTTAATTACACTTCTTTGCAAATACTTTTAAATCTTCTGCCCAGCTTATTCTGGGATGTATTGTGGCATCACACCAACCAGTACAGACCAACAAGATTTCACTTCCTATTCATGGTTCCCTATAATTATGGTGTTCGAATTAGCTGACTATACAAGTTAAATTAGATAGTGTGCTGCCGAAAGTTTAAATTTTACACCTAATAAGCATCCCTTCCTTTGGTCTCACACAGAAGTTAAAGTTTTAAAATACAGGCAATATCATTTTTTATCCTTTAGTCTGATTTACCTTATTCTTACCCAGATCAGCTTTATTCATATCTCTAATTGAAGTCTGATCATTTCTTCAGTGTTTTTAGCAGTTGCTGTATGGGTTAATGCTGATTTTCATAGCTACCGAGCTCTAGCTCCGAGTCTCAGCTGTCACACAAATACTCAAAGTCCCATGGAATGAACAGATTATACCCAAATAGCTCAGCATTTCAGAATTTAGAAATAACAGTTACAACTCAGAATATGTGTAACTGCTGTTAAATGCTTACAATCTAGGAATCTTTACAATAGGCCCCAACCTGATAATCTATGCTCTCGAGTTCAGTTCTCAGAGTTTGCACATTATAGTTAGTCCGTATTAGTGAGGTGTTACAATATTTGTCTTTCATTCTGGCTTATTTCACTCAAGATACTGACCTCAAGGTTCATTCACCTAGTTGCATGTCTTACAATTTCACTCCATCTTGCAGCCGCTCAACAGTCCATTGTATGTATATACCACAGTTCCCACTTCTAGTCTTTATTTGATGTACCCTAGGTCATCTCCATCCATTGCAATTTGGGAACCCTGCCACCATAAACATAGTATGCAAATTTCCATTAATGTCCCCTCTCTCAGTTCCTCCAACTATATAACCCAACAGCCAGGTTGCAGAATCATACAGCAATCCCACTCCTAGCCTCCTGTGGAGTCATTACATTGCCCTCCAGAAGGGCTGCACCACTCTACTTCTCTACCAACAGTGAATAGGTACAACTTTTTCTCCACATTTTCTCCAGCACTTGTATCTCTCTGTTCATTTTTAAACAGCTTTATTCACACATCATATAATCAACCTAAATAAAAAAAATCAATGGTTCTCAGTATAATCACACAGCCATGCCTTCACCACTACAATCTACACGAGGACGATTCCATTTCTTCTCCAAAGAATGCCATACCCCTCCCCCATATCTCTGGCTTATTGACATTTATCTTTGGTTAAATCATCTTTGCTATAGTCAATGGCAGCATATAACAATGTTACTGCTAATTGTAGACCCTAGTAAGCATTGATTGTATTCTTTTTTCTGTATACCATCCCATTTTCAACACCTTGCAATATTGACATTTCATTTGTTCACCCTCAGGCAAAAACATTCTTATATTTGTACATTTAATCACCATGACTGCTCACTCTAGACATCAAGTTATGCCATCACAGTCTTTATCCTCTATCTTTCCTTCTGTTGTCACACATGCCCCCAAGCCCTCCTCCCTCAACCATGTTCACACTCAACTTCATTTCGTGTACTGTGCTATTAATTTCTGGGTCTTTATAATCAGTTCTGTTGAATATTCTGTACTCATTCAGCATCAAATGATCACTCTCTACCCTCTTTCTATCTCCTGATAACCTGTGTTTTCAATTTTAACTCTCAAAGTTCACTCATTAATGCTAGTTCATATTAGTGAGACCAAATAGTATTTGTCCTTTTGTTTCTGGCTAATATCACTCAGCATAATGTTCTCAAGATTTACCCACATTATTATATGTTTCATGACTTTATTCTGTCGTACAGCTGCATGATACTCCATAGTAGGTATATACCACAGTTTGTTGAGCCACTTAACTGTTGATGGATATTTGGGCTGTTTCCATCTCTTGGTAATAGGGAATAATGCTGCTATAAACTTTGGTGTGCAAATGTCTGTTTGTGTCCCTGCCTTCAGTTCCTCTGAATATATATCTAATTATTGGATCATATGGCAATTCTGTACTTAGACTCCTGAGTAACTGCAAAACTACCACAGCAGCTGCACAATTCCACATTCCCACCAACAGTGAATAAGTGTGCCTCTTTCTCCACATCTCTCCAACACTGGTCGTTTTTTGTTGGTTTGTTTTTTCCATAATGGCCATTCTATTAGGTGTGATATGATATTTCATTGTGGTTTCGATTTGTATTTTCCTAATAGCCAAGGACACATGAACATTTTTTCATGTTTTTGAGCTGTTTTTATTTCCTCTTCAGGAAAGTGTCTGTCTATATCTTTTGACAATTTTTTAATGGGTCATTTGTCTTTTTGTTGTTGAGTTGTAGTATGTCTTTATATATTCTGGATATTAAACCTTTATTGGATATGTGGTTTCCAAATATTGTCTCACATTGTATAGGCTGCCTTTTTACTTTCTTGACAAAGTCCTTTGATGCCAAGAAGTGTTCAATTTTTAGGAGATCCCATTTATCTAGTTCTTGTTTTGTTGCTCATGCTTTGGGTGCAAGGTCTAGAAAACCACCTCCTATGACAAGATCCTTAAGATATTTCCCTATATTTTCTTCTAAGGATTTTATGGTCTTAGCTCTAATGCTTAGGTCTTTAGATTCATTTTCAGTTAATTTTTATTTAACGTGTGAGACAGGGATCCTCTTTCATCCTTTTGGATATGGATATCCTGCTCTACAAGCACCATTTATTGAAGAGGCTGCTCTATCCCAGTTGAGTTGACTCGATAGCCTTATCAAAGATCAATTGGCAGTAGATGTGAGGGTACACCTCTGAACACTCAATTTGATCCCACTGGTAAGTATACCTATCTTTATGACAGTAACATGCTGTTTTGACCACTGTAACTTTGTAATATGCTTTAAAGTCAGATAGTGTGAGACCTCCCACTTCATTTATCTTTCTCAAGATATTTTTTAGCTGTTTGGGGCATACCACTCTTCCAAAAATTTTTGATTTTTGACTTTTCTATTTCTGCAGAGTAAGTTGTTGGGATTTTCATGGGTATTGCATTGAATCTATAAATCAATTTGGGCAGAATTGACATCTTAACTATATTTAGTCTTCCAATCCATAAACACAGTATGTCCTTCCATTTATTTGGTCTTCCTTGATTTCTTTTAGCAGTTTTGTAGTTTTCTGTGTATAGGTTTTTCTGTCCTTGGTTAAATTTATTCCCAGATACTTGATTCTTTTGGTTGCTATTATAAACGGAAGTTTGTTGTTGATTTCCTCCTCAGATTGCTCATTGCTGATGTATAGAAACACTACAGATTTTTGTGTTGATCTTCTATCCTGCCACTTTGTTGTACTAGTTTATCAGCTCTAGTAGCTTTATTGTAGATTTTTCAGGATTTTCTACATACAGGATCATGTCATTTGCAAACAGTGAGAGCTTTACTTCCTCCTTTCTAATTTAGATGCCCTTTAATTCCTTTTCTTGCGTAATTGCTCTAGCTAGAATTTCCAGCACAATGTTGAATAACAATGCTTTTTCTGTATCAATCAAAATGATCATGTGGTTTTTTCCTCTTTAAATTATTGATGTGGTATATTACATTAATTGATTTTCTTGTATTGAACCAGCCTTGCATACCTGGAATAAATTCCACAGGGTCATGGTGTATAATTACTTTAATGGGCTGCTGGATTCAGTTTGCAAATATTTTGTTGATGATTTTTTGCATCTCTATTCATTAAAGAGATTGGTCTGAAATTTCTTGTAGTATCTTTGCTTGCTTTGCTATTAGGGTGATGTTGGCTTCAAAGAATGAGTTAGGAAGCTTTCCCTTCTCTTCAATTTTTTTTGTTTGAAGATTTTGAGCAGGATTGATACTAATTCTTTCTGAAATGCCTGGTGGAATTCACATGTGAAGCCATCTGGAGATGGACTTTTCTTTTTGGGGAGCTTCTTGATGGCTGATTCAATCTCTATATTTGTGACTGGTTAGTTGAGGTCTTCTACTTCTTCTCGAATCAATGTTGGTTGTTCTTGCTTTTCTAGGAAGTTGTCAATTTTGTCTAAGTTGTCTAGTTTGTTGGCATATAATTGTTTATAGTAACCTTTCATTATCTCCTTTGTTTCTGTGGGGCCAGTAGTTATGTCCCTCCTCACATTTCTGATTTTATTTATTTGCATCCTCTTTCTTTGTTTCTTTGTCAACCTAACTAAGGGTCCATACACTTTATTGACTTTCTCAAAGAATCAAGTTCTGGTTTTATTGTCTCTATCGTTTTCATGTCCTCAATTTTATTTATTTCTGCCCTAATTTTTGTTATTTTTTTCCTTCTGTTTGCTTTGGGGTTAGTTTGCTGTTTTTTCTCTAGTTCCTCCAGGAGAACAGTTAATTTCCTGATTTTTTTTTCTTTCTTCTTTTTTAATATAGGCATTGAGGACATTAAATTTCCCTTTCAGCACTACCTTCGCTGAATCCCATAAATTTTGAAATGTTGTGTTTTCATTTTCACTTGCCTCGAGATATTAATTGATTTCTCTTGTTATTTCTTCCTTGACCCACTGATGTTTAAGAGTGTGTTGTTTAGCCTCCATAAATTTGTGAATTTTCCAGGCTTATACCTGTTGTGATTTCCAACTTCATTCCATTATGATTTAAGGAAGCACTTTATATAATTCTGATATTTTAAAATTTACTGGGACCTGCTTTGTGCCCCAAAATGTGGTCTATTCTGGAGATTAATCCATGAGCACTTGAGAAGAATGTGTATCCTGCTCCTGCTGGGTTCAATGTTCTATACATATCTGTTAAGTCTAGTTCATTTATTGGATTATTCAAGATCTCTGTTTCCTTATTGATCCTCTGTCTGGATGTCTATCCATTGATGAGAATGGTATATTGAAGTCTCCAACTACCACTGTAGAATGTATTTCTCCCTTCAGTGTTCAGTGTTTGCCTCATGTATTTTGGGAAACTCTGGCTTGGTGCATAGATATTTATGATTGTTTTGTCTTCCTGATGAATTGTTCCTTTTATTAATATATAGCGTCCTTCATAGTCTCTTTTAATTGTTTTACATTTGAAGTCTAATTTGTGTGCTATTAGTATAGCTACCCCTGCACTTTTCTTGTTCTTGTTTGCATGAATATCTTTTTCCAACCTTTCACTTTCAGCCTGTTTTTGTCTTTGGGTCTTAAGTACTTAAGTCTCTTGCAGACAGCATATAGATGTATCCTGTTTTGTTTTTTTTTTAATCCATTCTGCCAATCTATGCCCTTTGATTGGTGTATTGGGGTATTTAATCCATTAACATTTAATGTTATTACTGTAAAGACTATCCTTTCTTCAATCACTTTTCCTTTTAGATTGTATCTGTTGTATCTTAATTTTTTCTCTCTTTTAACCCTATTAGTTACCCCTCCAGCTAATCTACATTTCTACACTCTTCTCCAAACGTCTCTCATTTGTCTCTTCTTATGTGCCTGCAGTGTTCCCTTTAGTATTTCTTGTAGAGCACACCTCTTGTTCACAAACTCTCTCAGTTTATGTGTGTCTGTAAATATTTTAAGCTCCATGCATTTTTTTTTTTTTTTTTTTTTTTTTGGCTTACAAAAGCACCTTTTATTTGAGGCAAGAAGTTTGGCTGAAAGGTATATAATTCCAAGCAATTCCAACTATTAGTGGCACTATTTTAACATTATACATTTTTTTCTCCTTGCTCAGGGGTATTCAACTTGGATTTCCTAGTTGGGAAAAAAAAGGGGGGGGGGCAAAGAAAACTGCAAGAGACTTCTAATCCACAGATACTGCTCTTTATACCTCAACATCCAGCTGGGTTAGTCATCAGGTTGCTAATGCACTGCTGAGGAACTTGGGTCACATAACACTTGCAAGAAAAAAGGAGGCAGGAAAAACTTGGGGAAGAATCAGCAATCACAGCTTCAAAACTCAGAACTGAAGGGGTAATCCTTGTGGGAGGAAGCGCTCACCAAGGCACAGACCCTCCAGTCCCTGTTGTAACCGAGTAAGGTAGTCATATCCACATCACTTAGTTCAAAGTCAAAGACCTGAAAGTTCTCAGCAATGCGTTCAGGTGTCACAGACTTGGGGATCACCACCATATTCCTCTGTATGGGGAACCGGATCAACACCTGGGCTGTGTTTTTATTATGCTTGGTTGCAATTGCTTTGATCCTGGAATCCTCCAGTAGGGAAGGGTCCTCAGGCTTGGCCCAGGGTCTGTCAGGAGAGCCAAGGGGACTATAGGCAGTCACCACGATGCCTTTGGATTGACAGTACTGGAATAACTTCTCCTGAGTTAGGTACGGGTGGCACTCAATCTGGTTAACTGCAGGCTTATACTTTAAGCCAGGTTTATTTAAGAGTCTCTTGATTTGGAGATGTTTGAAGTTAGATACTCCAATAGCTTTGACCAGTCCTTCATCTACCAGCTCTTCCATGGCCTCCCGTGTGTCCATAAAATCAGTGTCACAAGGAATTACATTGCCTGTTTCATCCAAAGGGAAAAAGTCCTTTCCAGTCTGAAAGCCTGTAGGCCAGTGAATAAGGTAGAGGTCCAGGTAGTCCAGCTTGAGGTCACTAAGTGTCTTCTGACAGGCTCCTTTCACCATGCTTTTCTTATGGTATGTATACCAAAGCTTGCTGACGATGAAGAGGTCCTCACACTTCACTGCCTGCTCCTTGAGCTTCTCCTGGATGGCCACCCCCACCTCACTCTCATTCTGGTACACATGGGCACAGTCAATGTGTACAGCCAATATCAGTGGCTGCCTTCACAGCCTCTGTCACTTTGCCTGGAGGGGACTTCCAGGTACCCAGCCCCAGGATGGGCATCTTGGCGCCGTTGCAGAGCACAATGTGGTTAGCCATGGGTGTAAGTCTTCGTTGACTCCCTGCATTTTTGAAGTGCAGTTTTGCTGGATATGGAATTCCTGGTTGGCAGTTTTTCTCTTTCAGTATCTTTCACTGCCTTCTCACCTCCATGGTTTTTGCTGAGAGATCCACACTTAGTCTTATCAAGCTTCCCTTGTATGTGATGGATCACTTTTCTATTGCTGTTTTCAGAATTCTTTCTTTGTCTTTGACATTTGACAAATAATTAGTAAGTGTCTTGGCATAGGTCTATTTGGATCTATTCTGTTTGGGGTATGCGGTGCTCCTTGAACCTGTAATTTTATGTCTTTCATAGGAGTTGGGAAATTTTCATTGATTATTTGCTCTATTATTCTTTCTGCCACTTTTCCCTTCTCATCTCATTCTGGGATACCCATAACATGTATATTTGTGTGCTTCACATTGTCATTCAGTTCCCTGAGACCTGTTCAAATGTTTACATTTTTCCCCCATCTGTGTGTGTATGTGTATGTGTGTATTATTTCAGATGTCCTGTCTTCTAGTTCACTGATACTTTTTTCTGCCTCTTCAAAATGCTGTTGTATGTTTCCATTTTGTTTTTCATCACTTCTGTTGTGCCTTTCATTCCCATAAATTCTGCCATTTGTTTTTCCATTCTTCTGTATGGACATCGTGTCTTCTTTTTATCCTGTATGTTTTAACTGTTGAATTTATTTAGAAGATCTGTTTTAACATCACGAATTAGTTGCTTCAATTTCTGTATCTCAGTTGAGGTATTAGTTTGTCCTTTGGTTGGATCCTATTTTCATTCTTCCTAGTATGAGTCATGATTTTCTGCTGGTGTCAAGGCATCTGATTGTCTTGCGTAGTTTATTCTAGAGATTGTTTTATCTCTTTTGCCTAGGGTTTCCCTGTTGGTTGGATTTGTTCTCTATCTGTTTGTCTCTCTTACCAGCCAGTTGTCAGATCTGTTTTGTCCCCCAGTCTCCCCTCAAAACCAGGCACCTATAGCAGCCTGCCTCAGGGATGGGAGTAGGCACAGGAACGACAGAAATGTCTCTGTTTGTGGATAAAGCAAGTCTGCTATCTCCGAGTGGTGCTGTTTTTCACTGTCCTGCAAGACCTGGGTTTGTTTTCGGGTACTGCTTTAGCAGGTGGGTCATACGTGTTTCTCAGTCAAAACAGGGGCAGCTTCCCATTCAGGGAGTCTAGACCCACTTCAGCTGGCCTGAAATAATTTTCTGGGTAGTGTCTGAAAAAGCCTTTTAATTCTCTTGCACTTTATGTTCTGTCCAGTAGATGGTGCAGTTCAGTGACCTAATTGCCCTCAGAGCTCTGGTTGCTTATCTTCAGGTCTGGCTATAAAAGCAGGTTTCCTGTTTCCTCTCTTTGCTGCCCAAAATTTGGCTCAATATGGGTCTGTGTCCCCCACTGTATTTGTGGCAGAGTACAACCGAGCTGTCCCAGACTTTAGCCTTCCCCCAGGTAGGGATCAGGTCTCTCAATGCCATTTCTCACAGGAGTAGGGGGAAGACTTTAGGACCCAGGGCTAGAAACCCAGCTTCTGTACATATTCTCTCACGTTCTCTGTCTCTCACTGACCCAGGCCTTGAAATGCACTCTCCTGTCCCCCAGATCTCCAAAAGATGAGGGTTGTCCCACTGCAATGAGAGAATACATATTCTGTATCCCCATTGGGAAGAGTCCCTGCTGCTGTTTCTTTGTCCATCCTGTACTGCCCTGAGTGAGGTGGAGGAGGGAGGCCCAGCCAGTCCAGGACAGAAATTTCCTACCTGATATTCTTCTACTTCTTCAATTCAGGATTTATAGGGTCCCTCTCCAGTCCATTTCCTCCAGATTTCTGAATAACTAAGAATTGCTCTTTTATAACATGGAATGTCCAAAGAGGGATTTTCAGTAGGTGTTTACGTTGCCATGTTGATGATGTCACCACCCTGTAACAGTCTTCTAACTGGACTCCTTGCTACCTTTTTTTCCTGGCTCCCCTTCAATCTGTTCTCCATAGTTTCTATATTCACAAGAGAGATTTCTGAAAAGCATAAATTAAATCCAGTCACAGGTAAAAGCTTTTCATGGCCTATAAGGCCCTTCATGGTCTGGCTACTCTCTAACTTTATTATATTCCACTTTTCCACTTATTTATTCTAATGTAGCCATGCTGATGACTTTCCTGCTCTTTGAACATACAGATCTTTTCCCCACCTACTGTTTGAACTATTTCCTTTGACAGGGATGCACTATATCCAGCTCTTACTTGACTTTTCCTTATTAGCCCTCAGGATTCAGCTCAAATGTTTTTTCCCAAATAGCCCTTTCTTGGATCATCCTACCTAAAATATCCCTCCCCTACAAATTGCCAAGCTTATTTTTCTTCATTAGTGTTTATCAGTACCAGTGATTATTAATTTGTATAATTATTCTTTGTCTTTTTCTACCAGATGCAAATTCCGTGAGGACTTGCATAGCCCATGTGTGCTGGTTCGAAAGGATGTATGTAGTCCATGTGTACGGGTTTGAAAGGATGTATGTCCCTTAGAAAAGCCATGTTTTAATCAAGATCCCATTTCATAAAGGCAGAATAATCCCTATTCAATACTGCATGCTTGAAATTGTAATTAGATAATCTCCTGGAGATGTTGATTTAATCAAGAGTGGTTGTTAAACTGGATTAGGTGATGATATGTCTCCACCCATTTGGGTGGGTCTTGAAGTTTCTGGAGTCCTATAAAACAGTTAACATTTTGGAGAATGAAGGAGATTCGGAGAGAGCAGAGAATGGTACAGCACCACAAAGCAGAGAGTCCATGAGCCAGCAACCTTTGGAGATGAAGAAGGAAAACGCCTCCCGGGGAGCTTCATGAAATAGGAAGCCAGGAGAGAAAGCTAGCAAATGACGCCGTGTTCACCATGTGCCCTTCCAGCTGAGAGAGAAGCCCTGACTGTGTTCACCATGTGCCTTCTCACTTGAGAGAGAAACCCTGAACTTCATCAGCCTTCTTGAACCAAGGTATCTTCCCCTTGATGGATGCCTTTGATTGGACATTTCTATAGACTTGCTTCAACTGGGACATTTTCTTGGCCTTAGAACTGTAAACTAGGAACTTATTAAATTCCCCTTTTTAAAAGGCATTCTGTTTCTGGTATATTGCATTCCAGCAGCTAGCAAACTAGAACCCCATGAGAACCCCATGAGGACTTGTCCAGTCCATGAGGACCTAGAAAAATGCTCAAGGAATATTTGTTGATTAGATGAGTAGAGGGGCATGAAAATGCAGGACAGAGTTGGGGAAATAAGCAGTTTAATGGGTGCGTATAATTAGTGTATTAGAAGGAGAACAGGTAGTTCAGCAAGTTGAGGCTGGAAATTGTTTGTTTATCTCTTCTAGGTCTCAGTAAGAGAGTTAAATTAGGTTTAAGTTAATAATGTAAATAATTTGAGCTTTTAGCTCCTTCCTTTCATTTACTTTTTTTTTTTTATTAATGCAAATTCCAAATGTTCTGAGAGAATACTGGAGAAGGCAATTCAGATAGTGATTAGTCTTTTGCAATAAATCCAAAGAACATGTTCTGTACATTTCTGGGGTTAGGAAAGGTTCTGCAGTTGAATGATTTCTTACAGTGCTTGAAAATTAGAGAATCAAAATGTCAGAAGATTTGGACATTAAACATGAAGCTCAATGAATGGAGACAGTGAAGGATGCACTGACTGAGAAGGAGACTGGCAAACGAAGGTGTATATACATATGATCAAATACTGTGCTGCTACAAGAAGTAATGAAGTTGTGAGGCAAGCAACATTGTGAATGAACCTGTGGGACATTTGGTGAGGCAAAGTAAGTAAGAAACAAAATAGTGTATGGGTATCATTTAGAAAATAATTATAGGAAAACAGGGGCCTAAATTATAAGCTCTTATAGCAGTCACATTTAGTCCAGATGGTAGCTGTTGTTTCTGGATTTTGAGAGGCTGTCTTAATGATGTATAACCTGGTATTTAGAGATAAGAACGAAGCCAATCAGTTTGGGATTAAGGTAATTCAGAATACAGGAGTAAGGAAGGCATTGTCTATATTTAGAATCTCATTTACTCTTTGAGACCAAAGGAAGAAAGGTTTATTTTGTCCAGAACCTAAATTTTCAGTAGCATGTAATCTAACTGAACCTGTTTTTACAGATCATTTAAGCAATCCAAATACAGGATGCCCAGAATAGGAATGAAGTCCTTTAATCCTGTAAACTTAAGGCAATGCCTGGGTACATCCCAGAGAATATTAAGCAGTCTTCTTTGACAAAGAAGTATTGGCAAAGTCCCTTGAAGGGATGGGAGAAAAATTATGGAACTATTAAACTTTACCATGGGAAACCCCTGATACTGCGTCAAACATTAGGGATACCCAAATCAATAGGGCAAGCCCTTGATTGAGGCTTGCTCTTGTGAAGTTTATGCATGTAGGGGAGAAGGTTAACCTATCTATAAGTATGCCTAAGAGTTACTTCCAGAGAGCCTCTTTTGTTGCTCAGATGTGGCTTCTCTTTAAGTCCAACTCTGTAAGTGAAACCATTGTCCTTCCCCCTACATAGGACATGACATCCAGGGGTGAAAGGCTTCCTGGCAGCGTGGGAGATATCTTCCAGGGATGAGCACAGCCTTGGCATTGTGGGGTCAACAATTTTATCCTGACCAAAAGAGGGAAAAGAAGTATAACAAATAAGGTATCAGTGGTTGAGAGAGTTCAAATAGAGTCAAGAGGCTACTCTGGAGGTCATTCTTAAGCAAGTTTCAATTAAACACTGCTACCTATCAGAACTTGCCAAACCCCAACCAAAACCATATCCGCCAATCCTAAAGAACAGCTAGGGCATTATATAAGATTCTACAAAGCTTCCATGCACTAGGGTAACTTTCCAGAAACCTACAACCTCCAGATAGGTCCCTGGACCAGATAAGTCCTGAAATGCAAAGGGACCAGCCTCTCCAGAACATCAACTAGCTCCATCCTCTTAGCCCATATTCTCAACGGCCCCTCCCAACGTGAAAAAATTAGAATGGGCATAGCCCAAATACCCCTAAAGAGTGGAAGAAATGATGGTGGAGTTATAGAGAGAAGACAGGGTTCAACAAATCAGTATGAGTGTTGAATCATAATATTGCTATTTCTTTTACTCTCCAGTATCTTAGAGCAGCTGGAAATAAAAACCTAAAATTCTGAAACTGTAACCCATACCAAACCCTGAAATCTGTCCTACAACTAATTGTTGTGCTGTGCTTTGAAATTTACTGCTTTTTTGTATATATGTTATTTTTCACAGTCTATTGTGATGATAAATGCACAGCTATATATTGTGAACAACTGACTGTACACTTTAAATGTACACTTTGTATGATTACATGGTATGTGAATATAAATTATCAATAAAATAATTTTAAAAATCAAAGGAGGAGGTGGAGTTATAAAAGAGAAGATAAGACTTAACAAATGAGTATGACTCCTGAATCATTATACTGATATTTATTTTAGTCTCCAGTATCTTAGAGCAGCCAGAAGGTAAAACCTAAAATTGTGGAATGGTAACCCGTACAAAACTCTGAAACCTATTCTATAACTAGTTGTTGTGGTGTGTTTTGAAATTTATTGTTTTGTATATATGCTATTTTTCATGGTTTAAAAAAAGAGATATAAGGGTAAAGTATTTAGTAAATATTAGTCCCTCCTTCCCCCTTTGACACTGGGATCTTATCTTAATTTTTATTTTATTTATTATTTTTTCTTAAGTATTTTTTCAGTAGCATGATATTGGAGAGTACATGGGCTTTGGCATCAGACAGTCCTGGATTAAAATTGCAGTTTCATACTGAAAAAATAGAAGAAATATTTTTCTCACTAGTATTTAATTCATCCTTCTGCCATCACGTATGCCCCCTCCCCCAGCAAGGATTGAGAACTTTTCCCATGTTCAGATTGCTTTCCTGAATATCTAAGTGGATTAATTTGCAATCTTTTGGCTTTTCCCACCTGTCTATAGGCATTCCTCTCTCCAAGGCCTAACTCAAGTCTTATTTCCTTTAGTGAGCTTTCCTGTAGTGAATACTGTTCTTTTTTGTGTGTGTTTATTAGGTTTGTTGTTAACTTTAGCATTTGTTCTAAGGTGAAGAACTGAAGGACCAATGGGCAGAAACTAGAGAAGGCAGAGTCAGGCTCAATATGTGCGCTGGGTGTCCGGATCACCCTCAAGTTCGATGATTCACTAGGAAGACTCACAAGACTCAGTATGTAATCATATTCATAGTTAAGATTTATTACAACAAAAGGATACAAAGTAAAATCAGCAAAGGGAAAAGGAATATGGGGTGAAGTCCAGAGGAAACGAGATGCAAATTTCCAAGAGTCCTCTCCGAGTGGATAGGGCCAACCTAATTCCTGTAACAAGAACTAAGAACATGTGTGAAAGTTGTCTACCAAGGACAGTGTCCAAGGTTTTACTGGGGTCTGGTTATGTAGGTACCCTCTGCCTAGCACATAACCAAAATTCAGATTCCTAGAAGGAAAGCAGATGCTCAGCATAAACCACATTGTCCGTACAGTTTAGGCATAGTAGGTCACTCGTATCAGTCTGGGAATGATGGGAACCCTCCTGAAATCCAAGTTCCTGGAGGCCAGTCAAGGGTCAACCTCATAAGCAGGCCCTTCTAAAGGTAGCATCCTCAGGGCTGCTCTACTAACTGTTTTCTGCCCTCTAAGGTATAAGGAAGAACTTTTTAAAGTACTGTCAGAAGTTGAAGTAATCTAATTTTTAACATACTGTCAGAAGTTGAAGTAACCTAATTTTTAACATACTGTCAGAAGTTGAAGTAAACTAATTTAGGGAATAATGAGTACCTTACTACTAAGAAATACTTACAAATAAATTGGACAAAAAACTGCTTGAGAAGTTTTAAAGAATATATACCCATTGAGACTAGCCAACCCTAGGACTTCCAGAATTCTGTGATATATAATATTTTGTAGTTTCTTTATTCCAAGTGTTAACCCTTTATCACATCAGAGAATAGCATTGGGTTGGAAATCAGAAAACCCGCGCTTTGACTTAATACTGTCTCTCTTCACCTGTCACCTTAATTTTTATCTATTTTACAAATAAACTTTTTATCTCAAATATTCTTCCTAGTTCACATATTTCTGTCCCTCAAGAGAGTACATTGGATTACTTTGATGTTGAAAAGTTCTTAATGATAATTGAGCTAAAGAATACTTTCCTGTTATGTCTAACCATTCTTAGTGTTCTTAGCTATGTTTTTTGAGTCATTCAGATAAAATCTTAATTTTTCACTAGGATACCTTTGACCAGACTAAGAATTCCCACCACTTTTGGCATTGGTGCCAAAAAATCTTGCAAACTAATGTTTTGAGTTTAGCTTCCTACTGTGGGTTCATGGATCCGGGGCAGTGAAGAATGGGAAAACCCAAGGGGGGAACTAAGAATAATGGGAATGTTCTTTTCTTTCTGAAATTGATATTTCCCCTTAAAGTTGGAAAACCTTTAGGTTTGGAAAAACACTCAGATAATACTAGAAGTGCTCGAATATTCCTGAAACTACTGTGTCTCCATAACTTTTCTTTCTGTAGACAGTTGTGATTCTCCTTGAGCATAAAAAGTGTGTGTGTGGGTTGCTGCCTCCCACTGAAGATGGCCCTTCCTCATTTTCCACCCAGTGGTCTCTGGCAAGGATGGTGCAGAGTCCAACCATCTGCTTGTCTTAATTTGTCTGGAAATGGAAGCCCATTGGGCTTGAGGAAGACCCAATTCCTCCATCTGCCTAGCAAAATTATCACAACTCCATTTTATCCCACATGCTGCCAACATTTTACAGAGTGGAAAATGACAACATTTGGGAAACAGTAAGATTCTTAGAGCTATGTAATATGTTTCACAGGTTGGGGTAGCAAGAGGAGAATGCCTGGATGGTCCTTTGCCCAGACATATCTTTCTCCACTCATATAATTAAAAAATCCTATTTATGGCATCTCTGTTAGGTAATCATCTGGGTTTTGATTAAAAGTCTTCAATGGTCATGAATTTATTTCTGCCCTTTGAGATAATCCATTGGATCACTTGGAATATTCTTTATAATGTTGAGCTGAAATTTGCTTCCCTGCGATATCTAACCATTTATAATTTTCCTAATTTTATCTTTTGGAGTTATTCAGACTCTATGAGCAGCACTTCAAAATATTAGAGAATTTTTAAATTTTATGTTAGTTGGTATCCTCTTATATCTTGCAGATGCTCCTGGGAAGGGTAAACTATTAAGACCGTTTTCAAACTAGTTAATCAGGTTCTTTCCACCTAGACAGAGGATGAGATGAGATTCCAGAAGAAAAGGCCAGTTTTGGAGCATTCTTGGTGAAAGTGTTATAGCAGCCTCTAAAGAGCTTAAGGGCATTAGGTGTTTAGGGGGAGTCAGAGGAAGGTAGCTCAGGAGTGCAGAAAGGAGATATAGGATGTTCTAAGGGTTATCTGTTATCTAAGAGGAAGTGGGTGCTGGGGGGCGGGGGCAGAATCCTGGCCTAGATTCAAGTGTTCTGAGTTTTAGTTTTGCCTTTGCACATGATGAACTCTATAAATCTGGGTAGTCACCTTTGGTTCCTAGTTTTCTTATCTATAATGTTAGGGAGTTAGATTAGAGAATTTAATAGGACAGAGTAGCCCTGAAAGCACTTTAGCTATAACTGAATACCAGAAAATAGACTAAAAGCATTTTAAGAAATTTTCTGCTCAGATGTCTATCCTGACTTCCAGAGGACACGTATCTTTGAGACAAGCATATTTATTTCTGAACTCTTTTTGTCTTTTGACTAGCTTCTTAGTCCTTATGAGTTATAAAATCAATTGTACCTTAAGAGATTAACACCCATAAAAGTGGATGAAGCAAGAGTCTGAGGCTGTGTCTTCAGAAAAAATACACTACTTTCCTTTATAACTAATGTGCAGTTAGTTATAAAGAATTCTGAGGTGACTATCCAGGCAGAAGTTGCCAGGTTTGGGGTGGACTATATAACTAAGTAAATAAAACAAGTCATACCCAGGGTCGCATGGAGGCATCAAAAAGTTAGAGTAGCCCCCCAAAGAGAGATGACACAACATAGTGGAAAAATAGTGGACTGAGAGTTTGAAGACTCAAGTTTGAGTCCTGGCTCTCCCACTTTCTTGCCAGTAAGACCATGGACTAGTGAGTTTACTTCTCTGTGCCTGAGGTTCTTAGCTGTAAAATAAAAGGGATGGAATAACTTTAAAGTTTTAGTAACTGAGACTTGGCAACCCAGAAGTGAGGGAACAGAGTTAAGAGTCCCTGGACAGGAAGTCATCTGGACAGCAGGAAGAGTTCCTGGTCAAGAGCCTGATAAAGAAGGTTCATGTTCTTATGAACCTCGACTTAAGTGAAGTCATGGTGCTTTATCTGATTGTCCAACTGGCAGACTGACTAGGGAGTGCTTTTCTAATTTTCCTGCACAGATATCCCTAATGATAGAGGAAGATGAACTCATACCCCAAGTTTTGTGGGGAAGGCAGATGGCATAGCACTAAGTGGTGTAACAGGATTTATTTAAAACATTATATTAAGAAAAGCTCAAGTGAACTTGTATTGTATTCCATAAGTTCATTTTATTCCATAATATACTTGTTTGTTTTAACATTAACATCATGTTTGAAATTATTTTTAGGGAAAAGAAAATTCCAAACTTTCCTTCTCTGTCTCTTCCCCTCACAATCTCATTAGATGGAGGAATTAAGCCAGAAGATATAAATACTAAACTGTTTTCTGTAGTTTATTTCAGAGGAGGGAATGAAAAGGACTTTCCTTAAGCTTATATTTTTATATTACATGAATTTAAAATTCATGTAATATAAATTCTGTACTTTAAAAAGTACAGAATCAGAAAAAAGTGAGACTTTAAAAACATACACCTTTTCTCCTAAAAACTGCTGCGTAAAATTAGTACTACTGCGCTTATTTTTTAGGGATATATACTTTTTGACACATTTCCCATTTAAGAAGCAAGGAGCTAAGAGAAGATGACAATCTTGCCCTAAACTCTTCTCAGAAGTATTCTGATGGTTCATAGCCTAAATGGTAGGTAGCTTTTAATGTTAGTGTTTCCCAAGCCTATTAAAGGCAAAATTTGATGATCTCAAGTATGGGGATGTGGGGAAAGTCTTGTTGCAGTCTTTCTGAGAGGCAGCATGATGTAGTAAGAAAAGGATAGAGCTTTGGAGTAAGCGGGGGAAGCAAACAAAAACAAAAACAAAATAAGAGCAACTTGAGCTGTATTTATAAGTTATGAGGCCTTGGTAAGGTAGCTAATTTCTCTGAACTTCAATGACCGTTGAGAAATGATGTCTACCTCTTCTTAGGGTTGTTGTAAAAATTAACTAAGATAATATGTATAAATATCTAGCAGAGCACTTGGCACATAGTAAACACTTGATAAATGTTCTTTTCCTTGCTACTTCATTTTTTTGGGGGGAAACACTTTATCCCTTTCAGAAATTTTCATATTCAAGGTCAGTTTGGATGATTACAGTTCAAGTTGTGTCATCCTTATCTTAAAAATAAGGCTCAGACAAGGAAAGCAACTTATTTGAAATAACATCCAGCATTAGTTGAAGAACTAGAACTTGAGGCCAGATCTTTTGAATAGTCTCGGTGCTTTTATTCTGTACTTAATTTGAGGGAATAACTTTTTAAATTTAAATTGGTTTATAGATGTTATTTATGCTAGAAATTTACTTCTGTCAAAATAATGAAGCCTCAAGACTTAGTGATATTAGATATCACAGGGAAGCAAATTTCAGCTCAACATTATAAAGAATATTCCAAGCGATCCAATGGATTATCTTAAAAGGCAGATAACAAATGATAACAAATTACCCTTAACAGTTTACCCTTCCCAGGAGCATCTGCAAGATATAAGAGGATACCAACTAACATAAAATTTAAAAATTTTCTAATATTTTGAAGTGCTGCTCAGAGAGTCTGAATAACTCCAAAAGATATAATTAGGAAAATTATAAATGGTTAGATATCACAGGGAAGCAAATTTCAGCTCAACATAAAGAATATTCCAAGTGATCCAATGGATTATCTCAAAGGGCAGATAGCAAATGATAACAAATGGTCTAAACCAATCTTTCTCCTCTTTCTGCTCCAATTCCCACTAGTGTTTCAGATTTTACTTCAAGAGTAGAAAATTTGTTTCTAGCTCCTTTTCTTCCTCTAGCCAGGTCCACATCCTAACTTACTTTATGTTCATTCACTACTTCCACATTTTTTTGACCCAGCACTTTCCTTCACATACCTAATTTCAAACAAAAAGCAAAACAAAAATCAACTAACAACAACAAAAACATGCAGCCATTTATTGTCCACCTACTATATCCCTGATACTATGCTAGGTGCTTATCTATTTTCACTTTATAATTCTTACAATAACCTTGTGTGGACAGTATTATTATTCCCAATTCTACAGAGGTTAAATAACTTGCTCAAGGTCAGATAATTAGCAGGTGACAGAACTGAATCTTGAAACCTACGTTATTTTAACTCTATGATTTTCTTAATATATGCAACTGCTTTCAACCTCATATTATCTTGTGCTTTCTCTGATTAGATCTCTTCTCATCAATAATGAAATCTTCAAATTTAGGCAGTCCTGAGGGTTTCTTCCATCTTCTCTCCTAGCCAAATCCTTATCCTAGCAAAATCCTAGTTCTCCATGAAGTCTTCTCACTATGCTCCCATCTACTGAGATCTTTCCAAGCTCCTCTAAATTCAGAGCATTTATTAAATATATCACTTACTTGAAATTCCTTGACCATTCTTGCATTATTTTATTCCTCATATGTTACTTCTTATGTCCTCAGTCAGACTTCTTGGGTTCAGGGACTGTATTTCATATATTATTGCATCCTATACCTTCCATTGTTTCCTAATGTTTTACCTAATTGATATACAATAAATATTCATTGATTGACCACCTGAAACATTTGGAAAAATTGCTCCTGTCTATGTTAAATTGCAGACACTGGAGAAAGGACTGTTGAGGAAGAGACTGAGGTAACTAATGACTATTCTTCTAGGTTTCTTGAGCAATGCCAAAACGTTATAGGAGCTCTAAGAGTAGCTCTATAACATTTTTCCTTTCTCTCATTTTCATTACTACTCTCACAAGAGGCCCTCTGTGACTCCTCTTCTCCAAGGTCTGTTAGTCATGCCAAAGAGTCCCTTTATCACTAACCTCCTATGGGCCTCTGTGTGCTCAATAGTAAAATAAAGTCAAAGTGATCTCCAAGTTCCTTTCCAGCTCTAATATGCTATAACATCATTTGCCCAGAAGCTCTACTGAATGACAGAGCAAATTATGTATCACATTTCTTTATTATAGAAGCCAAATTGGTTTACTAAACAAGTTCTAGAGAATAAAAACTTCACCATCCAAGCCCCAGACTTAGTGAACATGTTAGTATTGGTGATGTGTGTGGGTTTTTATCAAAGGAAACTTGGGACATAGGAACCGTAATGTTTTTCAGTGTTGGCAGCTGCAATTGAGAAATCCAAGTTAGGAAAAAAATAATTGAAGTCATTGGACCCATTTTGACAAGTGTGGTACTATTTTTCAAAGCACACCCCAGAATAAGTCATTTTTATCCATCTGGGTCAAAGTATGGGGTTTGTTCTCCTCCTGGGAAGGTGGGTAGACAGTTTAATGATGCCTCAGCTTACCAGGGACATTTGATCTTCATAATGGGCTCAAATCTTTCCACTGTTCCATTGGGAAGTTCAACTATAACAAGGAAACTTAATAATAAAAATACCTCAATGTGGGAAAAAATAAGCACACTTTGTTGAAATCAGGTTGCTGTCATCACTGTCTCTGAGCATGCTATTCTCCTTTCCACATCAATGTCTCATTTGCTGAATGTCCTGCTCTTCTTTGCCAACATCCTAACTATATGTATATTCTAACTGTTCTAACAGTCCTTTTCAAAAGCTCACTCCCTTCCTCATCCTCTGACTGTCCTTTCCTTTTTCTCTGAAATTTAATTATAAGAATTTTCTACCATGCAATTTAATGTTTAGTTCTCTACTCTCCTATATAATATTACCTCATTGCTTTATGTGCATTCATTTTGTCTCCTTAAATAGATTATTTGCTTCTTGAGAGCAAGGAGGAATCTTTGTCCATCTCTGTAATACCAATAACATTGGGCTAACCTCATAGATAGTAAGAGTATAAGGAACTTAAAATGTACTAAATCCACATCCTATACTAGGCACTGTTATATCTACTTTGTTTAGTTTTAAATTTTCATAATATCATAAAGGTAGGAAACATTAGATTCATTTTACCTCTGAGGAAATTTGGTTCAGAGAGGTTAAGTAGGGGGTCATCGGCTATGTGGAGTCACTTTGTATTCCCACATGAAGGGAGAAAAATGTCTAGCATGACTCACAGGTGTCTGCCTTGAAAAAAACTGAGATGATGATGTAATTTATGGAGAATCTGGAACAATGGAAGAAAAACAGGTGCAGAACAGAAATGTTGTGCTTAATTTTGAGACGCTGAATAGGTAACTTAATAGTCATGTGAGAAGCTCAGAAGAGAGATTTGAGATGAAGTCATAAATCTGAATTTGTTGGTTTACATGTGGTAACTGAAGTCCTTCAGTGGAAGAGATAGAAAAAGCAGAAGGGGATGGCCTAAATCCTAAAGAACTCCAGCATTTAAAGGTGACAGAGCATAACCCAGTAAAGGTGACTGGACCAAACAGGTTGGAGAACCAGGAAAGATTAGTGTTACTTAAAGCCCAGGAAAGAAAACATTTCAACAACTGTCTACACAAGATGTCTCTTTTTTTCTATCACCTTCCATTTACTCTTCAACCTACTACAGTTTGGCTTCTGTACCATTCTCTGGCAATACACTGAAAAGGCTATTTTCAAATGGCAATTAACTTCAACTGGACAAATTCAGTGGACATTTCTCTGTCCTCTCTATCTTCACTGGAATTTTCTCAGCAACATTCAGCACAGCTAGCCATTTCCTCCTTTTATCTCCTACCTCAGTGGCTTCTCTTTTCTTAGCACCCTTACCTGATTCTTCCCCCTCTAACAATGCTGGTCCTCCTCAAGCCTCAGACATGAACCCTTTTCTCTTCTCTCTCTATAAATTCTTTTCTTAGGTGACCTCAACCATCAACATAGTTTCATGCCACCCCAGTCATATGACTTACAAATTTTTATCTCCAGAAAGACTTATCTTTTGAGTTCTAATTATCTGCCTGACATCTCTATATAGATGCTTCAAATATATGTCTAAAACAGAACTCTCAATATTTTTCTCTTTAAACCTATCTCCTTCCCAGCACCTTTTTTCTTCTTAATAAACAGTACCCTCCATCCTGCTAAGCTAGAACTTTGAAGTAAGCTTTACACCACCCCCACTTCCACTCACCCATTCTTGACATCTAATCTAACACTGAGCAAGTCTGTTCTACCTCAGAATTTATCTCAATTCATACCATTTCTCTCTAGTCCAAGTCTCCATCAGTTTTCACCTAGATTCTTGAAACAGCCTACTAACTGGACTCCTTGCTTCCAGCCTTGCTTTCCAGTAATGTTTTCTCCATATAGTAGGGAAAGAAATCTAAAAATATAAATTTTATAGGGCTTGTATGAGTTAAAGATGAAATCAAGCACTTTAACATTAAGGGGAAAATTCTTGCTGACTACATCAGAATCCTGCAGCAGGTCAGGGTGTGACTTGGAAGAGAACCCAGGTGTTCTGACAAACAGTCCAGAACTTCAGAAGGCCATTTTCACTAATCTGATTCCAAGTGACATCTTCTCAAAGTTAAATACAAATAAAAGCACATTGCTTTTCTGTTTATTCCATTAATTATAAGACTTCTACTATTAGATTGTATAATAGAATTCACTTGTAATCATGAGCTTCCGTTTATGTTTAGGATCTCAGTGCCTTTGACAAGATGGGTTCTTACTCATGGTGCAATGGTAACTTCTTTATTGGGAATCAATTAAAAAAAACATTTCCTCTGTTCCTTTCTGGTGCTATATTTTAGGTATACAAATCTAAATAAGGTACACTATCTGCTATCAAAGATTCACAGTATAGTAAAGCAAATATGGCATGTTAAATATTAGCTATAATAGATGTATGTAAAGAGGGCTATGGAAGAAGATGTGGGAGTAAATGATTCTGCCCAGGGGGAGATGTAATTGGGAAGACTTGACAGAGGAGTTGATATCCAAACTAGACTATAAAGAATGAATAGGAATTTTCCATAAAGGAGAGGACATTTTGGATAGGAAACATAGGCACAGGTATGAAAGGATCCCAGAGGATGATATGGAAATGTCACCAAAAAGTACACAGTGACCCCTAGAACCAAGAAGAGAGAAACTATGCACCAGAAGACAGAGACTCTGAGGAAACACTAATAAATAAAGGTGAAAAGGGGGTAAAGATAGGAAAATAATTGCCTACATATAGAAGGAAATAAGTTACATCAGTGAGAATGGTAGAACAAGGACCCCAAAACTCCTCTCTATAAAAGCAATGATAACACTGACAAAACCTGTCAGAATAACCTTTTTTCAGAAAGCTGCAAATTAACTAAAAGCTTATAGCAATTTGGGGAGCATTTATTCAAGAAAAATGGCTGACTCTCAGTAAGAACAGCAAGCTTTGTGGTGTTTTAATTTGTCCTATTCCAATCCTCACACCTTAGTTTTACTGTAGTCTTGAAAATCAAACGCCACCATTCAAACCAGCATCCTGCAGCTGCTAGAGGAGGTAAAATGCAGTTGGAACTCCTTCAAAGCCTCATTCCCAAAGAAATGTCATTATTTGACCCATCTAGTTTTTTCTTGAAAGAAGGCATTTGCAAGGCTCAATTTTATTGATCTGATTATGTTTTATCCCAGTATTAAAAACCTTTTCCTTGGGGCCATTTGTCAAAAACAATCAGTGGCAATTATTTAATATTGTACCTGCCCGAGGCAGTAGAAGCTTAAAAGTAAATGGTGGAAAATGAGATATTCATAAGGGGCTTTGAAAGAGATGAGATATTCCTGGGAACCAAGAAGGCCACACTCATGCACATGGTTGTGTGCATGTACAAGAAAGACCTAAAAAAGGTCCTAATCTCTCACCTCTGGTAACTCTGCACAAGCAGAAAGTGTAGGCTAGGGCAGACCTGTCAACTGCTTGGTTGAATGTTCAAAGTGTGACCCAATATACACTCAGAATTCCTGGCAAAGACTGGGAGACTTATTGGGTCCAGGCATTTAATTCAATCATTACCAGATCATTAAGCTAACCAAACAGAGACTTCACTAGCCACAAATGACAAAGAATACATACTTGACAGAATTAGCTCAGAAAACTCATTAAATGTGTATCAGCAACAACAAATAACCACAACAATAAACACTTGGGAGAGGAGAGATTCAGATTTCCAGAGTTGCCATATTATATTATTTAAGTGTCTATTTTTCAATGAAAGGTTTCAAGACATGCAAAGGAACAGAAAACTATGGCCAAATACAGGGGAAAAAAGTCAATAGAAAGTGTTTGAGGAAGCCCAGATAGTGGACTTAATTGACACATACTTTAAATCAACTATTTAAATTTGTTCAAAGAACTAAAAAGAAACCATGTCTAAAGAACTAAAAGAACTAAAAGAATGATGCCTCTCCAAATACAGAATATCAACACAAAGATCAAAATTATAAAAAAAGAGCCAAATGGAGTGAGAAATACAATAACTGAAATGAAAAGCATCTCTAGAGAGCTCCAATGGCAGATTTGAGGAGGCAGAAGAAAGAATCAGTGAACTTAAAGATAGGTCAATTGAGATTATCCAATCTGGGGATCAGAAAGAAAAGACAATGAAGAAAACTGAATAGCAATGAACAGTATCTGAGAAACCTCTAGGGCACCATCAAGCATAGCAACTATCAAACAATGGGAGTCCTGGAAGGAGAAGAGAGGGAGAAAGAATATTTGAAGAAATAATGAGCTGAAAGCTTTCTAAATTTGATGAAAGATAGGTCTAGACAATCAACAAACTTCAAGTAGAAAAAACTCAAAGAGATTCACACATTTCATAATCAAGCTGTCAAAAGCCAAAGACGACAACCTTGAAAGCAATAAGAGAGAAGTGACTCATCATGTACTGTACAAAGTATTCTCAAAAAGATAAACAGCTTATTTTTCATCAGAAGCTATGGAGGTCAAAAGATATATTCAAAATGGTAAAAGAAAAAGACTGTCAACCAAGAACTCTATATTTAACAAAATGATCCTTCAAAACTGAAGGCAAGATTAAGACATGATCAGGTAAACAGAATCTGAGAGAACACATGACTAGCAAACCTGCCCTTATGAAAGAGTAAAGGGAGTCCTTAAGTCTCAAATGAAAGAACAATACTTGACTCTACATGAAGAAATAAAAGGAATAATAAGGATAACTACATAAATATCAAAGAAAGTACTTATGTGTTTCCTGTAATTTCATTTTCTCCTGTTTTATTTTTAAATTAGCGAAGTTGTGGGTTTATAGAAAAACATGGAATGCTTCACGAATTTGCTTGTCATCCTTGTGCAGGGGCCATTTTCAACTTCTCTGTATCATTTCAATTTTAGTATATGTGCTGCGAAAACAAGCACATCTACCATTTGATTTTAAAGACCACTTCATAAAATAATAATTATAAATCTGTACTGATGGGCATATATATATAAATATATAATTTGGATGACAATAATAGTGCAAAGGAAAGGGGAAGGAATGGATCTATACAGGAGCAAAATTTCTGCAATTAAGTTAGCATTAATCCAAACAAGCTTATAAAAAATTAAAACTTTAATTATAATGTCCCAGAAAACCACTAATAGCTAAAGAAAAAAATAAAAGTAAGTAGAATGGCAAGGGAAGTAAAATGCTACACTATAAAAAAAATCTATATTTAGCATAAAAGAAGACAGTAATGGAAGAAGAAAAAGGAATAAAAAAGACACGACAAAGAAAATAAGTAGAAAAATGATACATATAAATTTTGCCTTAATAGTGATTGCTTAAATGTAAATGGATTACACACTCTAATCAAAAGGCAAAGATTGATGTAATGGATTAGAAAAAAAAAACATATTCCAGCTACATGCTATTTAGCAAAGACACACTTTTGATTTAAAGTCACAAACAGATCAAAAGGAAAAGGATGAAAAAAGAAATACCATGCAAACATTAACAAAAAAAGAGCTGGAGTGACTACAGTAATATGAAACTAAGACTTTAAGATGAAAATTGTTACTAAAGACAAAGGACACTGTATATTGATAAAAGGTCAATTCATCAAGAACATACAGTAATTATAAATATATGCACCTAAAAAAAGAGATCAAAAGTGCATGAAGCAAAAACTGACAGAATTGAAGGGAGAAATGGACAATTCAACAATAATAGTTAGTGACTTTAGCATTATTTTCAATAATGCAATGTTTTCAATAATGAATAGAGCAAACAGACAGAAGATCAACAAGAAACAGAAGTCATGAACAACACTATAAAGAAACCACACCTAAACATTATCTACAGAACACTTTAATAAATTTAAAAGGTTTGAATAATAATTGCAAAGTATGTTCTCTGATTACACTGGAATGAAATTAGCAATCAATAACAAAAGAAAATTTGAGAATTTCACAAATATGTATAAATCAAACAGCAGACTTTCAATCATAATAGGTCAAAGAAGAAATCACAAGGGAAATGTGAAAAACTTTTGAGTTGAATAAAAATGAAAATATAGCATACCAAAGCTATAGGATACAGCAAAAACAATACTTAGAAATATTTTAAATCAAAAACTTAACCTTCCACCTCAGAAACTACATAAAGAACAAACTAAGCCTAAAGCCACATAGAAGGAAGGAAATAAATATTAGAGCAGAATTAAAAGAAACAGAGAATAGAAAAAGATTAGAGAAAATTAATGAAACCAAAATTTGGTTCTTTGAAAAGATCAATAAAACTGCAAAACTTTTAGCAACACTAAATCAAGTAAAAAAGAGAAAAGACTCAAATTACTAAAATCAGGAATGAAAGAAGAGATATTACTATCAACCTTACAGAAATAAAAAGGATTATAAGGGAAGATTAAATGAACTGTGTGTCAACTACAAACAACTGTATATCAACAAATTAAGTAGCATAGATTTAAATGGAAAAATTCCTAGAAAGATACTGTGCTGGTTTGAAAGGATGTATGTCCCCTAGAAAGGCCATGTTTAAATCTAAATCCCATTTTGTAAAGGCAGAATAATCCCTATTCAATACTGTATGTTTGAAACTGTAATAAGATCATCTCCCTGGATGATGTGATTTAGTCAAGAGTGGTTGTTAAACTGGATTAGGTGACGACATGTCTCCACTAGTTTGGGTGTGTCTTGATAAGTTTCTGGAGTTCTATAAAAGAGAGAACATTCTGGAGAATGAGTGAGATTCAGAGAGAGCAGAGAAAAATGACATAGCCACTAGAAGCTGAGAGTCCACAAGCCAACGACTTTTGGAGATGAAGAAAGAAAACATCTGGGGAGCTTCATGAAACAGGAAGCCAGGAGAAGAAGCTAGCAGATGATTTGATTTTCGCCATGTGCCCTTCCAGATGAGAGAGGAACCCTGGCCGTGCTCATCACGTGCCTTTCCAGATGGGAGAGAAGCCTGACTGTGTTCACCATGTGCCTTCTCACTTGAGAGAGAAACCCTGAACTTCATCAGGCTTCCTGAACCAAGGTATCTTTCCCTGGATGCCTTTGATTGGATGTTTCTATAGATTTGTTGTAACTGGGACATTTTCTTGGTCTTAGAACTGTAAACTAGCAGCTTACTAAATTCCCCTTTTTAAAAGCCATTCCATTTCTGGTATATTGCATTCTGGCAGCTAGCAAACCAGAACAGATACAAAATCTGAAATTGACTGAAAAAACCAGAAAATCTAAATAGCCCTCTAAAGGTAGAGAGACTGAGTTAGAATAAAAGAATTTGCCACAAAGAAAATCCCAGGAGCAGATGGCTTCATCAATGAATTCTACCAGACATGTAAAGAATTAACACCAGGACAGGCAACAGTGACTCAGCAGACAAGAATGCTTGCCTGCCATACCAGAGGACCTGGGATCAATTCCCGGTGCCTGCCCTTGTTAAAAAAAAAAAATTAACACCAATTCTTCACAAACTCTTCCAAAAAACAGAAGGGGAGGGGACATTTCTCAACTCATTCTGTGAGGCCAGATTTACCCTGATACCAAAATTTGACTAATACATTACAAGAAAAAATAACAGATCTCCATTTATAAGAAATACCCAAAATAAGTAAATCTACAGTGACTGTTATGAATTGAATCATGTCCCTCACCAAGACTAGCTCAAGTCCTAACTGCTGGTCCTGTGGATGTAAACCCATTTGTAAATATGATCTTCAAAGATCCTACTAGTTAAGATGAAGCCAATCTGAATCAGGGTGCACCTTAATCCAGTACGACTGGAGTGCTTATAAACTGAGGAAATTTAGAGTCAGATGAGGAGAGAGATGGCCATGTGACGGAGCCAGAGATTAGTTATGGACTGTCAGCAAGCCACCACCACTGTACTACATATTTTGAGAAAAAATGACCTGGTCTATACCTGGATTTTGTACTTCTAGCCTCTAAAACTGGGAGACAATAAATTCCTGTCGTTTAAGTCAAATAGTCTGTGGTAGTTTGTTACAGCAGTCCTGGCTTAAAACTAAGACAGCAACAGAAAGTATATTGATGGTTGTCATATACCGAGGAGAAAAGGGAATGGGGAATAACTTCTTAATGGGTATAGTGTTTTCAAAATCCCAGGGTGATGACAAATTTTTTGAAACTAGATAGAGATGGTGGTTGCAAAACACTGTGGATGTATTGAATGCCACCTAACTGTCCAATTTAAAATGGTTAATTTTATGTTGCATGGATTTCACCTCAATAAAAAAAAAATTAGAAAAGTGAGCAAACAAAAGGAAGAGTGAAACCTTAGCAGTAATATTTGGGAAAAAAAATAGAACTTTTAGAAATAAAAATTTAAAAATAAGTACAAGAGATTGTAATGAATAGCAGATTAAATTCAGCTCAATAGAGAATTAATGAGTTAGAATACTGGTCTGAACAAATTACCCAGAATATAGCACACGGAGAGACAAGTAGATGAAAAATATGAAAGTGAAGTTATATGGAGAATAAAATGAGAGTGTCTAAAATACATGTAAAATAAAAGAGAGGCACTATCTAAAGAGATAATGGTTGAAAAGTGTGTTGGTTTGAAAGATGTACATACCCTAGAAAAGCCATGTTTTAATCAAAATTCCATTTCATAAAGGTAGAATAATCCCTATTCAATACTATATGTGTGAAATTGTAATCAGATCATCTCCCTGGAGATGTGATTTAATCAAGAGTGGCTGTTAAACTGGATTAGGTGACAAAATGTCTCCACCCATTTGGGTGGGTCTTGCTTGGTTTAATGGAGTCCTATAAAAGATGAAACATTTTGGAGAATGAGAGATTCAGAGAAAGCAGAGAAGAACATAGCCACAAGAAGCAGAGAGAAACCCTAAACTTCATTGGCCTTCTTGAACGAAAATATCTTTCCCTGGATGCCTCTGATTGGACATTTCTATAGACTTTTTAATTGGGACATTTTCTCAGCCTTAGAACTGTAAACTAGCAACTTATTAAACTCCCCTTTTTAAAAGCCATTCAGTTTCTGGTATATTGCATTCCAGCAGTTAGCAAACTAAGACAAAAAGTAAAGCTGAGAGAAAACAGAATCCCCAAAGAAAGCCCAAGACTTTTTAAAAATACAAAAAACCTTAAGCCTAAATAAAATGTAGTTAAACTACAATATCAAAGCAAAAGAGTATATCTTAAAAACAATCAGAAAGGAAAGAGAGATCACCTGCAAAAGAACTATAATTAGAACTGTGGTAGTTAGTAATATGAAATAAATATTTCATTTCTATTTCTTTGGGGCAAGCAATAGGATTTTATTTTCGTATTTCTTGAATCAGTGTGTTGCTATGTGACTCCTTTGGCTGATGAAATGTGAACAAAAGTAACATGTCATTTTCTGGAGGACCTTCATGTGATTTATCATTTACCCTTTTGTTGTCTAAGCTATTATGGAAGCCTTTAAACACATGGGTCACTGGATAACTATGTGGAACAGAATCTTCAGTGATTTGTGTAGAAAATATAGTGTGAGCAAGAAATAAACTTGCTGTATTAAACCAGAGAGATTTTTGGGACAACCAAGTCTATTCTGAATGATACAGAATATAACAGACTTTTCAATAGCAATAAGAGGAATCAGAAGACGTGAAATGATATTTTCAAAGTAAAGAGAGAAAAGAAAATAACTGACAACCTAGTATTACATAATAACAATAATAACTAACACATTTAGAATTTATGATGTTTCAGATCCCCTTCTAAGAACTTTATGTATTTTAATTCACACATATAAGGCAATCTAGTTTGTTTTAGCCCACTAATATAATACTATTTTTCCAAAATAAGGGTGAAAGAAAGTTTACCAACCAGTAAAACTTTGTTTAAGGAGCTTCAGGAAAAAGGAAAATAATCCCAGAAGAGAGGCCTGAGATATGAGAAGAAAAAGTGTTAAGAAATGGGCAAACTTTTAGGTAACTGTTTTATTTTGCTAGTGCTGCCAGAATGCAATATATAAAAAAATGGGTTGGCTTTTAAAAGGGGATTTATTAAGTTACAAGTTTAGAGTTCTAAGGCCATAGAAATATCCAAACTAAGGCATCCAGATAAAGAGACCTTCACTCAAGAAAGGCCAGTGGCATCCAGAACACTTCTATCTGCTAGATAGGCACATGGCTGGCATCTGCTGGTCTTTTGGCTTCTGGTTTCAAACAGCTTCCTGAGGTGCAGGCACCCCAGCCCCGCCAATCCCCGCATGTGTACCTGCACCACACCCCCACCCCAAGCACATGCATGCCTGCCCCAGCCCAACCCACCTCTACTGCACAAGCCCAGTCTTGCCCCACCCCTCCCGAGCCCTACCTCCCAGTCCCTGCCCCCCACAGGCAGTCACCAGTGCATAAAGACTGTGGGCACTTACCTCCTTACCGAAGCCACACCCGCCCTTAGACCATATGGTCAGGCAACCCCTCCCCAAACTCTGCACACATGTACATCAGTTTACAACACTCCCAGATCCGCACATGCACACGCCACCCCAGTCATGCCCTTCAGCTCTAGGAAAGCACTGACATGTGCAGCCAGGCCATATACTCCCAGCCTATGCAAACCCAATGCCGACCTGCTGCCCTGGCTCTGCACATGCACACAGTGTTCCCCATCTCTAGAAGAGCGCATACCAGAGCCCCACCCCCAGACCTGAGTGACCTGTGCCCCCACACCACCACATCCACCCCCACCACTGGGTGTCCACACTCACAAGCACCAGTGCAGCATCCCCAACCTGCACCTTCACCTGTGTTGCAGTGCATCACCACACTGCTGTGCCCCACCCTGAACCCTCCACCCTGCTCCACATACATCCCACAAATACAAGGCTTTAGACTACTGAATGAAATCAGCTTCCAAAGTAAACCAATCATGATATTTACATGCCATGAATACAGCAGAAGATCACAATGTAGACGGATATAGCTCAGTCTAACAACCACATTAAAATACCAGAGGAGACACACATGTTGGAACAGCTAATCACAGATGTTCAAAAGATTTTCTACTGAATAAAATAAATGGGACGGCTAATGACATAAAGAAGATCAAGAACACACTAGAAAAGCATAAAGAGTAATTTGAGACAATAAATAGAAAAATAGCAGATATCACACAGATTAAAGATACTGTATACCAAATAAAAGACACACAACAGCAGATTTGAAGAGGCAAAAGAAAGAATAAGTGAACTAGAGTACAGGACAATTGATTATGAACACTCAAAACAGCAAATGGCTAAAAAGATGGAAAAATTTGAGCTAGATCTCAGACAAATGACAGACAAAACAAAGCACACAAATATAAGAATGACTGGTGTCCCAGAAGGAGAATAGAAGAGTAAAAGGCTAGGAAAATTAATTGATGATATAATGGAGGAAAACTTCCCAACCCTTATAAAGGACATAAATATACAAGTCAAAGAATCTTAATGAACTCTAAATAGAATAAATCCAAATAGGCCTTTCCCAAGACACACACTAATCAGTCTGTCAAATGTTGAAGAAAAGCAGAAAATCCTGAAAGTGACAAGAGAAAAACAATCTACTACATACAAGGAAAACCACATAAGACTGAGTTCAGACTACTGAACTGATACTATGGAGGGATGAAGGCAGTAGTATGATATATTTAAGATCCTGAAAGAGAAATACTTCCAGCCAAGAATTCTGTATTGAGCCAAACTGTCCTTCAAAACTGAGAGAGAGACTGAAATGTGACCCCGTCATACAAAAACAAAACAAAACAAAAAAAACCGAGGGACAGATAAAAATTTTCTCCAACAAACAAATCCTGAAAGATTTTGTCAACAAGAGATGAGTCCTACAGGAAAGATTAAAGGGAGTCCTGACAGTTGAAAAAAAAACTGACAGGAGAGGGAGGGTATGGAGGAGGGCACAGAATTGAAGAGTACTAGTAAGGGTAATTTAAAGGATAAAAAGAGAAAGAAGGGAAAGAAAATATAATTTGACAAATAAAATCCAACAGATAATATGGTAGACTATGAAAGACCTTTTCAGTAATAACTGTGAATGTTAACAGACTAAACATACCACTTAAAGGATACAGACTGACAGAATAAATTAAGAACTATAATCCATCTATGTGCTGCTTACAAGAGACTTATCTTAGACACAAGGATACAAACAGACTGAAAATGAAAGGATGGAAAAAGAGTTCCACACAAGCTGTAAAGAAAAGAAAGCAGGAGTAGCTATACTAATATCAGACAAAACAGACTTTAAATGTAAAGGCATCATAAGAGACAAAGATTTATATTAATAAAATGGACAATACACCACAAAGAAATAATAATCATGAATATTTATGCTCCCAGTCAAGGAGCTCCAAAGTATATGAGACAGGCATTGGCAAAACTGAAGGGAGGAATTGATGTTTCAACAATAATAGTAGGAGACTTCAATACACCACTCTCCTGTATATACAAAACAACTCAGCAGATGATCAACAAGGAAACACAGAAGTTAAACAATTTGATAAATGAATTAGACCTAATTCATTCGGGGTATAGGTCATTATGCCCCAAAACACCAGGGTATACATTCTTCTCTACTGCTCATGGAATATTTGGCAGGATAGACCATATGCAGGGGCACAAAACAGGCCTTTATAAATTTAAAAACACTGAAATTATTCAAAGTACTTTCTCTTATCACACTGGAATGAGGCTGGATATCAAAAACCTACAAAGAATGAGAACATTCACAAATATATGAAGATTAAATAACACACTATTAAAAAACCAGTGGGTCAAAAAAGAAATTGTAGAGAAATCTGTAGCTATCTGGAGAAAAATGAAAGTAAGAATACAACTGTTCACCTGGAGGAACTTGAGAAAGAACAGCAAACTAACCAAAAGCAAATAGAAGAAGAGAAATAACAAAAACTAAAGCAGAGATAAATGAATGGGAGAACAAAAGAACAATAGAAGAAATCAATAAAATCAAAAGTTGGTTCTCTGAGAAAATCAATTAAATTGATGGGCCACTAGCAAGACTAACAAAGAAAAAACGAGAGAGGATGAAAATAAACAAAATCAGAAATGAGAAAGGGTGCATTACCACAGATCCTGAAGAAATAAAAGAAATCATAAGAGGATACTATAAACAATTATATAACAACAAACTAGACAACTTAGATGAAAACAACAAATTCCTGGAGACACACAAACAACCTATACTGACTCAGGAAGAAACAGAAGATCTCAACAAACCAATCACAAGTAAAGAGATTCAATCAGTCATCAAAAATCTTCCTACAAAGAAAAGCCCAGGGCCAGATGGCTTCACAGGGAATTTTATCAAACATTCCAGAAAGAACTAACACCAATCCTGCTCAAACTTTTCCAAAACATTGAGGAAAGAGGAACCTGACCTAACTTATTTTATGAAGCTAATAACATTTTAATACCAAAACTGGGTAAAGATGCTATAAGAAAGGAAAACTACAGGTCAATCTTCCTAATGAATATAGATGGAAAAATTCTCAATAAAATACTAGCAAATCGAATCCAACAACACATTAAAAGAATTATACACCATGACCAAGTGGGGTTTATACCAGGAATGCAAGGATGGTTCAACAGAAGAAAATCAATTTATGTAATACAGCACATTAACAAATTGAAAGGGAAAAATCACACGATCATTTTGATTGATGCCGAAAAACCATTTGACAAAATTCAACATCCTTTTCTAATAAAAACACTTCAAAAGATAGGAATCAATTGGGGTAACTTCCTCAGTATGATAAAGGGCCAATCTGTATCTTTTAATTTGTAAGTTTAATCCGCTAACACTCAAAGTTATTACTAAAAATGCATTTCTTGATTCCACCATCTTGTCTTTTTTATTTTATTCTGTTCCCTCTTTCTCTTTGTATTCTTTAAATTACCCTTAGTGGTACTCTTCAATTCTGTACCCTCCTCCCAACCTCCCTCTCCTGTCTATTTTTTCAGCTGGCAGAACTCCTTTTAGTGTTTCTTGTAGGGTCGGTCTCTTGTTGACAAATTCTTTCAGGACTTCTTTGTCTGTGAAAACTTTAATCTCTCCCTCAGTTTTGAAGGACAGTTTGGCTGGGTACAGAATTCTTGACTGGAAGTCTTTCTCTTTCAGGATCTTGAATATATCATACCACTGCCTTCCCACCTCCAGGGTGCTAGTTGAGTAGTCTGAACTCAGTCTTATTTGATTTCCCTTGTATGTAGTAGATTATTTTTCTCTTGCCACTTTCAGGATTTTCTGCTTCTCTTCAACATTTGACAGACTGATTAGTATGTGCCTTGGGGAAGGCCTATTTGGATTTATTCTGTTTGGAGTTCTTTGGGCTTCTTTGACTTGTATATTTATGTCCTTTATGAGGGTTGGGAAGTGTTCTCTCATTATATCGTCAATTACTCTTCCTAGCTCTTTACACCTCTCTTCTCTTTCTGGGACAGCAATGATTCTTATATTTGTGTGCTTTGTTTTGTCTATCATTTCCCTGAGTTCCCATTCAATTTTTTCCATCTTTTTAGCCATTTGCTGTTTTGAGTCTTCAAAGTCAAGTATTCTGTCCTCTATATCACTTATTCTTTCTTCTGTCTCTTCAAATATGGTGTTGTGTGCCTCTAGTATGTTTTTTATTAGGTCAACAGAGTTTTTAATCTCAGTGATTTCTGCTATTTTTCTATTTATTCTTTCAAATTCCTCTTTGTGCTCTTTTACTGTCTTCTTGATCTCCTTTGTGTTATTTGTTATCCCACTTATTTTATTAAGTACAGTTGTATGAACATCTTTGATTAATTGTTCCAATGTCTGTGTCTCCTCTGGTGTTTTAATTTGGTCATTAGGCAGGGCTATATCTGTCTACATTGTGATATGCTCAATGATCTTCTGCTGTCTTTGTGGCAGATAAATATCTTGATGATTTACTTTGGGAGTTGATTCCTTTCAGTTGTCTAAGGCCTTGTGGTGCAGGATGGTTGTACAGCAGGGATCAGGGCACAGGGTAAATCACTCAGAACAGTGACTTGTTTCAGGGCAGGTATGGGCACAGGTTGGGGATGTTAGGCTGATGCTTGTGAACGTGGGCCCCCAGCAGCCAGGGAGGATGCAGCTGTGCGGGTGCACCAGTCTGGGGGGCATATCCCTGCTGCGCACTGGTCTAAGGCACAGGGCCCTTTGTGTGCATGTGTAGAGCTGTGGCAGCAGGTCGGCATTATGCCTTCATGGATTGGGGGCAGATGTGACCAAGCTGCACAGGTCGGTATTTTCTCAGAGTTGGGAATGAGCTTGCTTTAGGATTTTTGACCCCCTAAACTTAGACCTCTTTGCATATCCAAATCCCTGGGAAAGTGGCATGTGACCTTTCCAAACCTACTCTACCACCACAAAGCCAGAAGTAATCTCCACTTCTTCTGAGTCACTATAGTCCTTTATTTATGCATAATGTTTGTCACATAGTGGACATCTAACAAATGTATGAATAAATTAATGAATGATGGAATAGAACAGAGAAGGAAAAAAAGTGAAAAATCTATGCCTTCTAAGGAGTTCTGGTCCTAGGTAGCCCAAGGAGAGGAAAAAATTGGACTCTGACTTATCAGAGAAGACCCTTGCTCTATGGCAATTTTGGTGGTTTGTATTAAGAAATATATACCAGAAATCACCAAAAAACCCATAATATTCTCAAAGACCTTTAGTTCCAGAATTTACGTGACTTCATTAGAAAATTGTCTCTTTTAAGATTTCAAGAGACACCTGGAGTCTATTATATAGGGACAATTTTTCTAGACTGACACTGTGTCATTCCAGGCCCCCTGATCTTTTTGTTTCACCTTGCCACCTTAGTAGACACAATAGACTCATATAATTCCTGATCCCACAGTTGGTAAAAGTTTGTTGTATTAATTATCTATTACTATATAACAAATTACAACAAAGTTAACAGATTAAAACACCTATTTATTACAATTCTGTAGGTCAACAATCTGATATACTGTATTCTCTGCTTAGGATATAACCAAGGTGTTAGCCAGCTGAGTCCTTGTCTGGTATCTTTGGGGAAAAACATGCTTGCAAGTTCATTGTTGTTCTTGGCAGAATTCAGTTCCTTGTGGTTGGAGGACTGACATCTCTGTTTCCTTGTTTGTTGCCACTCATAGGCCACTTTCAGCTACTAAGGCAAGGCAGCTTGCATTTCTTGATATGTGGCTCTATCAATCTTCAAGCCAATAATGACACGTTGAATACTTCTAATCTCTCACTTGCTCTTCTGCTACCAGCTGGAGAATCTCCCTATCTAAAGGTCAACTGTGCCATTCAATAACCTATCCACAGGAGTAAAATCCATCATATTTAATGATCCTGGGAGTAGGGCAAGAAATCTTGGGGCCATCTTAGAGTTCTGCCTACCACATTTGCATATGTTTATTTCCCTTATGAAACCCTTAGAGTCTTGAAGGGAGAATAATGCCTGACAATAATACTTAGTAAATACTGATTTTTATATTATCAGTGACTAAAAATTAATATTAGAAGTTATTATGGGGACTACAACCTTATTCAGTTTTAAATCTCTAGTATCTGGCACAGTTGATAAATGTTTAGATAAATAAATGAAGGAATGAATATTTAATTATATAATTCAAGGTTATGGCCACTATTCTGACATTGTGTATGCATAATATGTTTTTCTACAATCATATGCAATTCAGTTTACAATTTCTTTGTGGTTTTAATAAAATGATAGATTGCAGATAGAATTTCTAGGTTTTTTTAATTGCTGCTTTAAAAACAAAATTTCTCAAATTGCTTATTAACATAAATATTTCCATATTTTTTCTTTTATTAAGAAAGGAGCACTAGAATAGAAGAAGAAAGCTAGATACAAATCTTGACCCTGCTACTAGCTAGGGGTGTGTGTGTGTGTGTGTGTATTTTAGGGGTGAAGACCAGTTGGATTAGATAATACATTCCAATGACCCATGTTACTATGTCATAACCATGTGTCTTGCACATTTTGATTCCAGATATCTAATAGAAATATTTCTCCTAACCACATGAAGCTAGGTATCAGAGGGATTAAGCATTTTTTTTTCTTGCAGGCAGATAACAGCTACAGCTTCTAAGACAAATTTATCTTTGGAATTGAAAGTCTATTACCCTGGGACTATCTAATGCTAATATTTTCCTTCCTGCTTGAGTAGCTTTTTAACTTATAGTTTTGAGTGATGGATATATGGCATTTGCTCAGCCCTTATTGACTATTGCTCAAAAAATAGATTAGTAGATACTTAAACCATCAGAGAGCTTTTCTGTATAATGATATCACTGTACTCAGGCTGGATAATGAAATTCTCTACTTAGATGAGTTGGTAATGGTCATCCAGGGAAGTCATTCTCATCTGAGATGATTCATGTGGAAGCTTCTAAACACTAGTCATGTATTTTAAAGAATGCCAGGTAAGGAGGGGCAATATGATGTATTCATCATCTCTGACCTTCCAGTGCAGGATAGGTTAACTGACCATTTCCTAGAGTCTTTGACCACAGAAGCTTCATCCTCTTTTTGTCATCAAAGAATACCCAACAAATCTCAGAGAACAGTTTGAAAAAGGCTGGTTTCTTCTAATCTAAGAAACTAAAACCAACTCTTAGGAGCACCATGGAGAGTTATTAGAAGTAGCTTTAGACATCATTTGGTTGAACCACTTTTTACAACTGGAGAAACTGAGGCCCTTAGGGATTAAAGATTGAAGAGACTTGCCCAAGATTGTGAGTTGTTGGAAGAAATTGGATGAGAATAATCCAGATGTCTCTCATGCCTGTGCTTTTCTCACTATAGCTCTGAACAAACTAGTAAAATCACCTAGCTACTCTGAGCTAGAAACCCTTTTTTTTTTTTTCTGAAAATGGCCACACCGTTAACATTGACTATGCTTCAGTTTGCGGACAGGAATGGGAAAAAGGCTTTGACTTAGTTTTATGTTTCAAGAATGACCCAGATAGTAAGTTTTTCCTGAATCTAGTTTCCATATTATTATCATTTTTTTTTGTATGCTGTATGGTGGGGTCACATTTCATTCTTTTTCCATGTGAGTATCCCATTATTGCAGTACCATTTGTTGACTTTTTTGTTTGTTTGTTGTTGGTTTCTTTGTGTTTGTTTGGGAAGTGCATGGGCCGGGAATCGAAACTGGGTTTCCTACACAGCAGGCAAGAATTCTACCACTGAACTACCCTCACACCTCCTAGTTTCCTTATTTTTGTACACAGAGTTCCTCTTTTTAACTAAAGGTCCCTTCTTATTTCCCCTGTTCCCCTAACTCACCAGCCTCCAGTATAAACTAATTCAGCCATTTGCTTTTTAAACCACTGTTCTATAGGATGGGAGTTCCCAAGGGTGTCCTGCAATCTCCATAAATTATTCAGTGTCTGCCTTTTATTTTTTTAAATACATAATCAGTTTAGGAGACTCTTTTCCCAAAGCTTTACTTGACCATCTACCTAGAAGACAGAAAAAGATGAAGGGATGAAAAAAGATCATTCAGATTAAACATAAGGCAAAACAGAACTAAAAGCAAAAAGCATTGCTAGAAGGACAACAAGACTCATTATACACATTTAATAGGAACTATTGTGCAAGAAGATACTTGGAAATATGCATGGCCCTAAGTCATAGTTTCCAAATATGTAAACTAAAAGTTGATGGCATTGCAAGAAGAAACTGACAAATATGTGGTTGTAGTGGTAGATTTTTCTAAATCTCTCTATGCATTGATAGACTAAAAAGAGGAAAATTGAAAGTACAAAAATATTCCAATAATAATTAGCAAACTCGATCCACAAATGATTTAGACACCAATAGTTAAACTCTTCTTAAGCACACATGGAAAATTTATAAAAATTTAATCTAAGGCTATAAAGCAAGGCTTAACAAATCTCAAAGACTCAATCCTTGGCTCCTATATGCTAAATTAGAAATCAATATAAAAATATTCTTAAATAATCTACTTTTGGTTAAAGACAACAAAATGAGCACAAATATTTAACTGTATTATCTCCAGAAATTCAACTACAATAAATGCAAAGAGTTGCTGAGTTGTTGTTGTTTTAAGGTATAAATCCACTGGACAAAGAGAATAGAAGACACAAAATTATAGACATTGGAAAATGGAAGGAGGAGCGGTGACAGACTTAACAAACTTGAGAAGGCCAAATCTATGTCATAAGTGGGGAAACCAGAGAAGTAGCCTGGCTTTATACCACAGAACCTCCAAAAGGCTTACGAACAGGTGACAGCTGGTCTTTGGACGTGGAGATAAAGGTAATTGTGAGCAGATGGATTGAATGTCAACATGTACTTAGGCCTCCATATCGTCTCCACTACTGCACACTTAGTTGGGTCCAGGCAAAAGAGCAGATTAAAGCATTAAAAACCATCACTGAGGAAGACCAGACCTGGGACATACTAGATTAAAAAATGGTTCTGAATATGCTTAAAGAGCTAAAGAAAAATATGGACAATGAACTAAAGGAAATCAGGAAAATGACAGATGAACATAAAGATAATATCCATAGAGAGATGGACATCGTGAAAAGGAAGCAAATAGAGCTGAAAACCACGGTAATAGAAACTAAAAATTACCAACAGAGATTGGAGCTGGCAGAAGAAAAATCAGAGAACTTGGTAATAAGATCACTGAAATCATACAGTCTGAGATACATAAAGAAGAAAGAACAAAGAAAAGTGAAGAGAGCCTGAGGAACCTGTGGGACACCATCAAGCATACCAATATACACATTGTGAAAATCCCAGAAGAAGAAAGAAGAAACGGGCAAAGAAAATATTCAAAGAAATAATGACTGCTTACTTTCCAAATTTAATTTAAGACATATATATATATACATCCAAGATGCAAAACACACTACAATCAGGATAAACTCAAATAGATCCACACTGTGTCATATTTTAATCAAACCTTTGAATGCCAACTATAAACAAAGAAATCTGAAAGCTGCAAGAAAGAAACAATGTGCCATGCACTAGGGAGCCTCAGTAAGATTAAGTACCAATTTCTCATTGAAATTGAAACCACAGAGTTAAGAAAGAAGGAAGACATATTTAAAGTGCTGAAAGTAAGTACTTCTGCCAACATGGCACTGTGCATGGCACAGAACATGTGGACTGCCATCTGCAGCCTATGCCCAGCCTTGACACCTGCTATGTCCTGCCCACAGTGGCCCTGTGGGCTGGGGGCAGCCGCCTTCTGGATGTTGTGCACTGATCCTACTCTGTTCTCAGTGCAGAAATTTACAGACAAATAACAAGAAATGGAACTGAAAGAGTATGAATCAGAAATTTTGCCCAGGAAGTTTTGGGAGATGTTGTTTACTGTAGTCTTCCCATGGTTGTGACAAAATTGAACAACCAAGGGAAATCTGGGGCTTTGAAATGTGTGTAAGTGGCTAGTGAACTTTATTCTCCTCTATCAGAAGTAACAGAAATTAATGAAGCTCTTATAGAAAATTCAGGACTATTCAAGAAATCTTATTACAAAGATGGTTGGCTGATCAAGATGACACTGAGTAATCCTTCAGAACTTAATGAACGAATGGATGAAGAAGCATATGAGAAATACATAAAATCTATTGAAAAGTGAAAATGCAGCCCCTAAATAAACTAGTCTGAAACAGTTTACTCCAGCAATATTTTAAATTACTGGTAGATAGAAATTTATAATAGCAACATTTAGCAATACCAATAGGAAAACAAAAACTACTCATTCCAACTATGCTATTGAAAGAAAATGCTCTTTAACTGTCTAATGATAGCAGTATACACAATTTGCATAATTTTCATAGCACCCAATGATGTAGTTATTATGCTCAGAATTCATGAAATTATCTGAGGTAAAAACTACTTGAAAAAATTATGTAATTCATGAGTAACATTGTTATCTTAAGCCTTACATGATATTGTAGCTTGCTTACATCAATCCCTGGATTTGGGTCAAAATACTTTCACATTTTCATTGGAAATAACTTGGAGTGGCGATAAGTTTTTACTATTTGTATACTGTCAGGTGAGGAGCAGTGCTATACCATATTTGCTGGTGCTATTATCATGCAAAGCAACAGCCTTGCAGCAAAAGAAGAAATCCTTTAATAACAATAAAACATTCAACTTTTCAGTTAAAAAAATAAAGTGCTGAAAGCAAAAAATTGTCAACCAAGAATTCTATATAAGGCAAAACTGTCTTTCAAAGATGTGGGAGAGATCATTGTGCAGCGTTTTGAAATTTATTGCTTTTTTTGTATATAAGCTATATTTCACAATAAAAAGTAAAATAAATGAGGAAGAGACAAGAGGCAGGGCAAGATAGCAGCATAGTGAGGTGTGGCATTTAGTTAGTCCTGTAGAGCAGCTAGTGAATAGCCAGGAACTGTCTGAAACAACTGCTTGGGGCCATCCACAACCAGACATACATCATTCACCAGTCTGGAATGGGTGGAAGGGCTGAGATCACAGCAAAGAATTTTAAGTAAAACTTCCAAACTGCAGCGGCTGGCACTCCTCCCCCACTGGCACAGCACGCTCTGTTAGAGATGTTTCCCTGTGGGAAAAAGAAGCTGTTTCCATTAGGAGCAAAGGAAGATAGCCCAACCAAGCTCCAGTTGTGGGTTTTTTGTTGTTGTTGTTGTTGTTTCTTTGTTCGTTTTGCATGGGCAGGCACCAGGAATCAAATCCAGGTCTCCAGCATGGCAGGCAAGAACTCTGCCTGCAGAGCTACTGTGGCCCACCCACCAGGCGTGGTTTTAATGAACAAATTTAGACTGCTGAATACAAGCTCCAAGCACAGATAAACTGAGGAAAGGAGAAAGGAATCTTGAAGTCTCAGAGAAGAGACGGGGCTGATGAAGGAAAAAAAAAGGCTTTTGGAGTCACCCAAGCTCAGAAAACTGGAAAAGGGCTGTGCCCCAAGAATAGGGGAGCAAAGAGTCAGGTACCAACTCTGGTTCTTAACTGGTGAACCTTGGAGGGTGGGGAGACTGGCTCTGAAAAGGGATTTTTTTTATCTCTCTCTTTTTTCTTCTTTTCCTCTCTATTTTTTTCAAAGTAGCTCACTAGAGAAAGCCTCAGGAATTTTCAGTTGTCAGTGCTGACCCAGGCAAGGGTGGAGTTAAGATAATCTGAGAGAAAAAGTCAAATGAAGGAGAGAATTCCCTAAAAGGTGTTTCATCCCCCAAGAAAAGAGGGAGGGGACCCGGCTCAAGTGCGGCCCTCTTTCAGAGAATTCAGACCCCAGGAGCTGGGAATCAAAAACAGCTTACGCCTGCCTTCCACTTCAGCATCTGTCTCAACCACGCACCTGACAGACATAGGGTCTGCTAATAATAAAAGTCTCTGCACTGCTTTATACCGGGGAGTAGCTGTGGGCTGAGAAACACCACCTGCTGGGCAGGACAGAAAAAGCACAAAGCCTAGAGGGAAGTCAGACAACCTGCTGGGTCTCTTCCTCCAGGAAACTTGATACTGATTAAACCCTCCTCCTGAGACCTGGGCCTGCCTTGTTGTTGTTTAGGGTTCTCTAGAGTAACAGAATCAACAGGGAACACTTGCAAATATAAAATTTATGAAAGTGTCTCACGTGACCGTAGGGACGCAGAGTCTAAAATCCACAGGGCAGGCTACAAAGCCAATGACTCCGATGGCCTGGATGAACTCCGCAGGAGAGGCTCACCAGCCAAAGCAGGAATGGAACCTGTCTCCTCTGAATCCTCCTTAAAAGGCTTCCCATGATTGCATTTAGCATCACTAATTGCAGAAGATACTCCCCTTTGGCTGATTACAAATGGAATCAGCTGTGGATGTAGCTGACGTGATCATGACCTAATCCTATGAAATGTCCTCATTGCAACAGACAGGCCAGCGCTTGCCCAATCAGATGAACAGGTACCACAACTTGGCCAAGTTGACACCTGTCCCTAACCATGACACTTGTCTAGGAAAATCTGATTAGGGTCAATCATATCTAGGGAAATCCTCCTCAAAAAAGTTTCCATAAGGCAGGGCAAGAACAGAAAAACAAGGGCTGAAAAATTCTGATCAGTTAAACAGAAGCTGTGCTAGAGATCCAGAATAAGTTGGACTGGATGTCAAAGAACAGAGAACAAAGCCAACCAAAAAAAATGGAGAGATTTAGATATTTCCATATAAACAAAAGCTGAGGGAGTACATTACCACTAGACTGGCTCTACAAGAGATGCTAAAGAGAGTTTTATAGGTTGAAAGGAAAGGATAATAGTATATTGAAGCAGCATGAAGAAATAAAGATCTCTGGTAAAGAGTAATGACTTGAGTAAATATAAATGCCAGTACTTTGGTATTTTTGGTTTGTAACTCCACTTTTTAGTTCCTATAGGATCTAAAATGCAAATGCACAAAGCATAATGATAACTCAGTGGTTTTGAATTCAGGATGTATAAATAAATAATTTGTGAAAAGAACTATATAAAGGGGGGAATGGACGAGTATAGGGACATAGTTTGTGCATGTTATTGAAGTGAAGTTGGCATCAAAGCAATCATGATTGATATAGATTGAAATAGATTTAAATCTATTTAATTCCTGGTGGGAATAGGGGTAACAGGGAATTAATGCAAAATGGGCACAGGGTTTCTGTTTGGGGAGATGGGAAAGTTTTAGTACTGAAAGTTGGTGAGGGTACCACAATATTGTAAATGTGATTAATCCCACCAAATGGTATGCTTGGGAGTGGCTGGGATGGGAAAGCTTATGTGTTATATATGTTCCTGCAATTAAAGAACAGAAGGAAAAGAGCAACTAAAGAGATAATGACAATGCAATGCAATAGGTGATCTTGGATAGGATGCAATGATGGAGATAAAAATGCTCAAAGGGACATTATTGATACACATGAAAAAAATGGAATATAGACCCTAAGCTTTACGTCAATGTTAAATTTCTTGATCTTTATAACTGCACTTAAGGTGGTTACAAAAGTGAATATCCTTGTTCTTGGGAAACGTACATGGCAGTATTTATCAAATTGCCATTTAAGTGTCCCACCAGCTTAGGGCTCTAGCAGTTTCTGCTCCAGAAAAGCAGATGTCACCTGTGACTTTCTGGATTCAACTGTCTCTTCAGATTTTAAAGTAGCAGTTTGCTCTGTTCCCTCAGTTCTCTGATGGGTCCAAGAAAAGTCATTGGTTTTCGGTTTGTTTTGCTTTTTTTTTATAGTTGTCATGGGAGTGATGAGTTCCATGCTCTTTAGGTGTTGGAGCTGATACCTGCTGCTTTCATTATCTTCCTCACAGTTTTATCAATTGGCCAGCTGGGATGCATGTGATCTCCTAATAAGGGAGCAGATTTGGATATGTCTCAGTGGTGGGATCCAGCTCTTGGCCAAATATCAAGGCTCCCTTGTCCAAATAGGTAAGAATGTAGGGCTCAAATACTTTCACAAGAGGCCAATTTTATAAGACGAGAAAGTAGTTGGAACCAGCATAGAACTAGAATGAGAAGGTCCTTTCAGGAGGTGGTTGAAGATATGGTAAAGGTAAGGGCTGCTTTTAGAAGCCATGTTCAGCACTAAGAAAATCCAACAGAATCCTCTAACTAGGTCAGGGAAAACAAAATTATCAAATAGATCTTAACACCCATGCCTCTTTCTGTGTTTATCTCTGTTCATGATTCCCCCGTGTTTCAGCAGTGCCTTCCTATTCCCCTTCCCACTGCTTTTATCTTTACTTATTCACTGGGCCCAATTAATATGTTATCCAAAGAGCAGATACTAGAACTAGTAAGTGGAAACAACAGAGGCAAATTGTTCAACATTGTAAGGAACAATTTGCTTCAGGAGAGGGTTTCCTGAGACTGGCATATTAGAACAGAGATGGAACAATCACTTTCAGGAAAAGAAGTAAATTACTGTATTTACACCACAAAAAGACACAATTTAAATAACTGACACTTATTTTGTAAAGAAAAAATCCTGAGTCCTGATTCTTTTTTAGTTCTATATATATAGACAGCCTAACAGCCTATCTTAATTTAATGTCTTTGGTAAGGCAGCTGGGAACCATTAAGAAATTATTAAAGGGATCACCGATTTGTTGAAAAGAAAATGCATTTATGCTCAACTATCAAGTTCTCCAACTCAACACCAGAAATCAATGTTTCAAACAAATGCAAATGGTGAAGTAATAAATTGCGAAACTGAAGAAAGGTTAAGGGCAAATTTTAGGCATGTGTACCTATTAAAAATGCAGAGATTCTGATTCAGAGGGCTAAGGTGGGATCCAGGGAACATGATTTTAATGTAATCCTATCAGGTGATTTGACAGAGGTAATCGGAGGGTCACACTTTGAGAAACCAGGTTTAAAAATGATTAAAATAAAGAAAATGTTTCAAGTATATTTACATAATTATTTTTTAGTATTAAACACTTGAAATCAAAGAACCAACTCAATTTATGTGCTTATTTTAAGTATTTTCATTATATTTTATCATAAAATCTACCCTAGTTGCCTCAGAGCAAACGTAAAAGCATGCTGAGTAGAAAAGCAGAAAACCAGAGAAGATGGAAGAGGTCAGTTCCCTATAATTGAAGAATATAAAGTTATCAGAGTAAATAAGAGGCTAATAAAAAAAAATCTCAGTAAAAATTAAAGCTATAAATATAAGCTGACTTTCTAAAATCAAGCTACAACCAAAGAAATACCAACTTGAATCTCAGTCAATGTACAGGCACATAATGCAAGTCTAACACAAGTTTATACAAAGTGTTCAGGGCTAAGGTCAGCACCACATAAAAGAATCAAAACTAAAAATCCCTCCTTGGGGTCTATTTTTCTATATGTTTAGGATGGTACTAGTACTGCTCAGCTGCTAGACCATATTTGAAACTCATTTCAAATATCTCTGTTCATGTTTTACTAGAAAAAAATTTCCCCAAAAAAACATGAGATTAAAAGTGTCACTATGTTGAATGCTTGTTTTTTTCTGTTAGACTGAGCACCACAACTAGGCTTTTTATACAGATCAGTTGGGGGGAGGGAATTTAATATACAGGTTTTCACATAATTTTTTAAATAAACAAAACACACAACTTTTCAAAAGTGTGATTAACTGAAGAATACTATAAACACTGGGTTTAGAGAGAAATTATTGTGCCAATCATACTTCTACCTGCCAACATCAGTCAAAAAGGGAAGCAGAAAGAGTTTGTAATTTGGAAACAGATCAAGTTTGGGTTTGAATTCCTGCTCTGCTATCATTTCCATGGGAAGTTATTTCACCTCTTTGAGCCTCTGTAAAACAGGAATAATTATTTTTTAAAATTAAGGTAATGTCTGTCCAGGGATTGGGGGGAGAGGCCAATGAGGAGTTATTGCTTAATGAGTACAGAGTTTCTGTAAAAGGTGATGAAAAAAATTTGGTAAAGGATGGTGGTAATGGTTGCACAACATTGTGAATGCAATTAATGCCACTGAATTGTATCCCTAAAAATGGTTAAGATGGCAGATTTTATGTTATTTGTATTCCACCATAAGAAAATAAAAAACAACATCTTTGAAATGCCCTGGAACAAAGCCCAGCATTTGGTAGTCAAAAAAAAGATTGCTTTTAATGTATACAAGCTCCCTTCTTTTCTGCTATCTACTTACCTTAATTCTTTTGTTAATTCACTAGTTCAGACTTTAGAAGACATTCTTTTCATCAACCTTTATGTTGTGAAGTAAAAATACTAAGTCACACCAAAATGTGTATTACTTAATGAGTTCTTATAAGGAGAAAAACTGAAGTATCACAATCCAGGTTAAAAAACAGACCTTCCCCAGCCACTCTAGAAGCTTTTTCAGCTCCCCGTATCAATCTTAACCTCTACCTTACCCCCTGCCCAAGAATAACAACTATCCTAACTTTCATAGTCATCATTTCCTTATATTTACATCTAAGATACATCTTTAGAAGCTATAGTTTAGAGTTGCCCATTTTAAAATACCTTTGTTTCTTCTAAATCTCTTTTAATCTATGTGTTTCCTTCTTCGTCCCGTTCTTTTCCCGAAAAGAAAAGGATGTTTTCTTTTCAACAGGTGCACTGTTGAAGATTTTGGAGGACTGATTGGGCTGACCACACACCCATGGGAAAGTTCGACATGTTCCTCAGTCCTCTGTGTTTCCTACATGGTGGCAGCTGGATACGGGGGCTTGATCAGACTCATGTTAGATCCCTTGTCCTCTCTTTTCAGGATGCTTATAAAGTCTGATTGCCTTTCTTTTTGTGATATTAATAACTATTGACGTTCAGTGCCTAAATCCATTAATTCACACGAGTTGCAAAATGGTAAATGATAAAACTCTAATCTTATTTTTTTCAAACAAAATTGATTTTTCTTTAAACCAGCAAGCAATAAATAAAAAATGAAATTCAAAGAATAATGCCATTTATAATAGCATCAAGAAAACACCAACCACCCATGGATAAAGACAATGAAAAATATTAAAGATTTCTACACTGAAAAACCACAAAACATAATTGAGAGAAGTTAAAGAAGAATCATTTATGGACCTTAAACCTAAAGCAAGAGCACTGAAGAAAGAAAGAAAGAAATGGGAGCTCCTCAAAATTAAACACTTTTGTGCATCAAAGAACTTCATCAAGAAAGTAGAAAGACAGCCTACACAATGGGAGACAATATTTGGAAACGACATATCAGATAAAAGTCTAGTATCCAGAATTTATAAAGAGATTGTTCAACTCAACAACAAAAAGACAGCCAACCCAATTACAAAATGGGAAAAAGACTTGAACAGACACCTCTCAGAAGAGGAAATACAAATGGCCAAAAGGCACATGAAGAGATGCTCAATGTCCCTGGCCATTAGAGAAATGCAAATCAAAACCACAATGAGATATCATCTCACACCCACCAGAATGGCCATTATCAACAAAACAGAAAATGACAAGTGCTGGAGAGGATGCGGAGAAAGAGGCACACTTATCCACTGTTGGTGGGAATGTCAAATGGTGCAACCACTGTGGAAGGCAGTTTGGCGGTTCCTCAAAAAGCTGAATATAGAATTGCCATACGACCCAGCAATACCATTGCTAGGTATCTACTCAAAGGACTTAAGGGCAAAGACACAAACGGACATTTGCACACCAATGTTTATAGCAGCATTATTTACAATTGCAAAGAGATGGAAACAGCCAAAATGTCCATCAGCAGACGAGTGGCTAAACAAACTGTGGTATATACATACGATGGAATATTATGCAGCTTTAAAACAGGATAAACTTATGAAGCATGTAATAACACGGATGGACCTAGAGAACATTATGCTGAGTGAGTCTAGCCAAAAACTAAAAGACAAATACTATATGGTCCCACTGATGTGAACCGACATTCGAGAATAAACTTGGAATATGTCATTGGTAACAGAGACCAGCAGGAGTTAGAAACAGGGTAAGATAATGGGTAATTGGAGCTGAAGGGATACAGACTGTGCAACAGGACTAGATACAAAAACTCAAAAATGGACAGCACAATGCTACCTAATTGTAATGTAATTATGTTAAAACACTGAATGAAGCTGCATCTGAGCTATAGTTTTTTTGTTTGTTTGTTTGTGTTTTTTGTTTTTTTCTTTTTCCTTTTTTATATTTTTTTATTTTTTATTTTTATTATTATCTTTTTCTCTATATTATCATTCTATATCTTTTTCTGTTGTTTTGCTAGTTCTTTTCCTAAATCGATGCAAATGTACTAAGAAATGATGATCATACATCTATGTGATGATATTAAGAATTACTGATTGCATATGTAGAATGGAATGATTTCTAAATGTTGTGTTAGTTAATTTTTTTTAATTAATAAAAAAAAGAAGAATCAAATATTCATGTTCATGAATTAGAATATTCATCATTTCAATGATACCATTTCTTCCAAAACTGATCTACAGAGTCACATAATCTCAGATCCCAGCAGCTTTATTCTATGTAAGTGCAAACTCATTCTAAATTATGTTTACTTTTTCTCTTTGGAAATTTTCCTAACTTTATAAGATACACACTTAGCTCATTCATTTTAAAGCTTTATTATCTATGTAACTAAAACAAAAATTTCATCAAAACATCACCTTTTTGTATCTTAAAATATTGCTAGGAAGTATTTTATCATCATCCAGTTCTAAATATTTTACATTTTTAATAATTATTTAGTGGTGGGTTATGAAATTTTCAATACATGGAGAATTTTTAAATTGTATTTCTTTGCATTAACTTCTAACTTCCCTGTGTAGTACTCAAAGATCATTCCTCATAACATGTATTTTTGAAATCTGTTGATACATTCTCTAAGACTTATTTATGATTACTTTTTGTAAATACTCCACATATTTTTGAGAAAAATGCATATCCTTAAATTGTCAGATATAAAAATCTTTATGTCCAGACCACAGGATTGTGGGAAGATGGCAGAGTAGGGAGCTCCAGAATTCAGTTCTTCCCCCGAAACAACTATTAACAGGAAGGAAATGTCTGAAACAACTATTTGGAAACTCCAGAGGCCAGAAGAACACTGGATAGCATCCAGAGTGAGAGACACCCAAGACACCCCTTGGGGCACTGAGGAGAGAGGAGGAAATATTCAACTTTCCCATTTGGAGAATTCCTGATATTCTCACAAGCCGTGGAGACAACCACTGCTGAGCCCTCGATCTTGGGGTTCACCCCTATGAAACTTATTCCTGCAAAAGAAAGGCTAAGCCTACTTAAAATCAGGCCTAAGAGTCACCCCCAGAGAACCTATTTTGTTGCTCAGAATAGCCCCCTTCTCTAAGCCAACTCAGTAGGTGAACCCCCTACCCTTCTCACTATGTGGAACATGACTTCCACTGGTGTGAATCTTTCTGACAACATGGGACAGAAATCCAGGGATGAGCCAGGACCCAATATCAAGGGATTTGAGAAAGCCTTCTTTTTTTAAAAAAAATTTTTTTATTAATTAAAAAAAATTAACAACAAACAAAACATTAAGATATCATTCCATTCTACATATATAATCAGTAATTCTTAATTTCATCACATAGTTGCATATTCATCATTTCTTAGAACATTTGCATCGATTTAGAAAAAGAAATAAAAACACAACAGAAATAAAAACGAAACGATAACAGAGGGAAAAAAAAAAATTACACATACCATACCCCTTACCCCTCGCTTTCATTTACCACTAGCATTTCAAACTAAATTTATTTTAACATTTGTTCCCCCTATTATTTATTTTTATTCCATATGTTCTACTCTTCTGTAGATATGGTAGATAAAAGGAGCATCAGACACAAGGTTTTCACATTCTCTGAGTTACACTGTGAAAGCTATATCATTGTTCAATCATCATCAAGAAACACGGCTACTGGAACACAGCTCTACATTTTCAGGCAGTTCCCTCCAGCCTCTCCACTATATCTTGAACAACAAGGTGATATCTACTTAATGCATAAGAATAACCTCCAGGATAACCTCTCGACTCTGTTTGGAATCTCTCAGCCAATGATACTTAGTCTCATTTCACTCTTCCCCCTTTTGGTTGAGAAGGCTCTCTCAATCTCTTGATGTTAATTCTCAGCTCATTCTAGGGTTTTTCTCAGTCCCTTGATGCTGAGTCTCAGCTCATTCCAGGATCTCTGTCCCATGTTGCCAGGAACATCCACACCCCTGGGAGTCATGTCCCAAGCAGCGAGGGGGAGGGTGGTGAGACTGCTCATCGTATTGGCTGGAGGGAGAGGCCACATCTGATCAACAAAAGAGGCTCTCTTGGGGGTGAGTCTTAGGCCTAGATTTTAAGTAGACTTGACCTATCCTTTGTGGGGTTAAGTTTCATATGAACAAACCCCAAGACTGGGGGCTCAGCCTATAGCTTTGGTTGTCCACACTGCTTGTGAGAATATCAAGAATTCAACTTGGGGAAGTTGAATTTCTCCCTGCTCTCACCATTCCCCGAAGGGGGCTTGCAAATACTTTTCCACTCACTGATCAAATCACCCTGGGATTCATCGGGGCATCACTCTGGACAAATGAACAAAATCTCATGTCCTACCTGAGATTCCAAGTACTTATGACGTTCAATCAAACTATCTACATAAGTTATATTAGGAAATGCTCTAGTCAAAATATAAATTTTGTAACAAATACACATTTTTTTGCTTTAGTCTCACACATAAGGCAACATTTTAAAATATTAATTACCATCTATTTTCAGCACCCTGCCATAATGACATTCCTTTGTTCTTCCTCATGCAATAACATTTTTAAAATTTGTACATTGTACATTTCACTATTATTATACACTCCAGGCATTCCTAGATTATACCATCTCAATCTTTAACATCTATCTTTCTTTCTGATTTCATTTATGTCCCCAACCCTCCTCCCTCTATCATTCTCACATGCAGCTTCATTCAGTGTTTTAACATAATTATATTACAGTTAGGTAGTATTGCGCGGTCTATTTCTGAGTTTTTGTATCCAGTCCTGTTGCACAGTCTGTATCCCTTCAGCTCCAATTACCCAATGTCTTACCCTATTTCTATCTCCTGATGGTCTCTGTTACCAACGACATATTCCAAGTTTATTCACTAATGTCAGTTTATATCAGTGAGACCATACAGTATTTGTCCTTCAGTTTTTGGCTAGTCTCACTCAGCATAATGTTCTCAAGGTCCATCCATGTTGTTACATGCGTCTTAAAGCTGCATAATATTCCATCATATGTATATACCACAGTTTGTTTAGCCACTCGTCTGTTGATGGACATTTTGGCTGTTTCCATCTCTTTGCAATTGTAAATAATGCTGCTATAAACACTGGTGTGCAAGTGTCCGTTTGTGTCTTTGCCCTTAAGTCCTCTGAGTAGATACCTAGCAGTGGTATTGCTGGGTCATATGGCAATTCCATATTCAGCTTTTTGAGGAACCTCCAAACTGCCTTCCACAGTGGTTGCACCATTTGACATTCCCACCAACAGTGAATAAGTGTGCCTCTTTCTCCACATCCTCTCCAGCACTTGTCATTTTCTGTCTTGTTGATAATGGCCACTCTGGTGGGTATGAGATGATATCTCCTTGTAGTTTTGATCTGCATTTGAAAAAGTGTTATTGACAGAAAGGGGGAAAAGAGAAATGAGACAAAATAAAGTTTCAGTGGCTAAGAGATTTCAAACAGAGTTGAGAGGTTATTCTGAAGGTTATTCTTATGCATAACATAGATAACCCTTTTTAGTTTATGGTGTATTGGGGTAGCCAAAGGGAAATACATGAAACTGATGAGCTGTGTTCCAGTAGCCCTGATTCTTGAAAATGACTGTATAAAGATATAACTTTTACAATGTGATTGTGGAATTGTGAAAACCTTATATCTGTTGCTCCTTTTATACAAAGTATGGGCAGATGACTAAAAAAAAGAGATAAAAAAAATAATAGGGTGGATAAAGGGTAAAATATATTGGGTAGATGAAAATATTAGTGGCCAATGCAAAAGAGGGGTAAGGAATATGTTATGTATGAGTTTTTCTTTTTGCTTTTTTTTTCTTTTTCTGAACTGATACAGATGTTCTAAAAAATTATTATTATGATGAATATACAACTATGTGATGATTTTGTGAGCCACTTATTGTGCACCATGTATGGAATGTATGTGTGTGATGATTTATCAATAAAAATATTTAAAAAAAAAAGAAAAAAGAGCAGAAATCAAGGAATTAATTGCCCACCAGGAGGCATTAGAGAAAACAACAAACTAAGACCAAAATGAAGAGGAAGATAAATAATGAAGATTAAAGCAGAAATAAATGAATTGGAGAGCAAAAGGCAATAGAATAATTAAAACCAAAAGTTGGTTCTTTGAGAAAATCAATAAAATAGATGGACCTTTAGCTAGGCTGACAAAGCAAAAAAGAGAAAAGATACAAATAAAATCAGAAATGAAAGGGGGTCATCACCACAGACCTTGAAGAAATTTTTAAAAAAACATAAAAGGATACTATGCACAACCATATGCCAACAAATAAGACAACTTAGATGAAATGGACAAATTCCTAGAAACACATACACAACCTATACTGACTAGAGAAGAAATAGAAGACCTCAACAAACCAATTATAAGTAAAGAGATTCAATCTGTCTTGGAAGATTCAAAAATCTTCCTACAAAGAAAAGCCCAAGGCCAGACGGCTTTACAGGGGAATTTCACCAAACATTCCAAAAAGAACGAACACCATTCCTGCTCAAATGCCTCCAAAAATTTGAGGAAAAAAGAACACTACCTAACTCATTTTATGAAGCTAACATCACTCTAATGCCCAAACTAGATCAAGATACTACAGGAAAGGAAAACTATAGGTATAGGTCAACCTCCCTAATGAATATAGATACAAAAATTCTCAACAAAATACTTGCAGATTGAATCCAATGGCACATTAAAAGAATTATACATATGACCAAGTAGGTTTCATACTAGGCATGCAATGGTGGTTCGACACAAGAAAATCAATCAATGTAATACAGCATGTTAACAAGTTGGAAGGGAAAAGTCACAATTATCTCAACTGATGCTGAGAAAGCTTTTGACATAATTCAGCATCCTCTTCTGATAAGAACACTTCAAAAGGTAAGAATCGAAGGATTCTTCCTCAATATGACAAAGGGCATAAGAGAAACCCACAGCGAGCATCATACTCAATAGCGAGAGACTGAAAGCCTTTCCCCTGAGACTGGGAACAAGACAAGGATGCCCACCATCACAAATATTATTCAAAACTGTGCTAGAAGTTCTAGCTAGAGCAATCGGGAAAGAAAAAAAAATAAAAGTCATCCAAATGGGAAAGGAAGTAGTAAAACTTTCATTATTTGCAAATGACATGGTTCTATACTTGGAAAATCCTAAAAAATCTATGACAAACCTACTTGAGCTAATAAATTCAGGTAAGTGGCAGGATATAAGATTAATGCACAAAAATTAGTAAGGTAATTTTCTATACACAAATAATGACCGAACTGAGGAGTCAATTAAGAAAAAAATTCTATTCACAAGAGCAACTAAAATAATCAATTATCTAGGAATAAACTTAACCAGGGATATAAAGGACCTATACATATAAAACTTCAAAACATTGCTAAAATAAATCAAAGATTTAAATAGGTGGAAAGACATATACCCTGTTCATGAATAAGAAGGCTAAATGTTAAGATGTCAAGTTTACCCAAACTGACCTACAGATTCAATGCAATACCAGTCAAAATTCCAACAATCTACTTTGAAGACTTGGAAAAGCTAGTTATCACATTTATTTCGATGGGAAAGGACATCCAGCTAGCCAAAAGCATACAAAAAAAGAATAATGACGTGGGAGGTCTTACCCTTCCTGATTTTAGAACTTATTATAAAGCCACAGTAGTAAAAAAAGCATGGTACTGGTACAAAGAGAGAGGTATTGACCAATGGAATAGAACATAGAGCACAGAAATAGACCACCAAATCTATGGTCAACTGATCTTTGACAAGGCCCCCAAACCCACTGAACTGGGACAAAACAATCTTTTCAGTAAATGAGAATGGGAGAACTGGATATCACTAGCCAAAAGAATAAAAGAAGACTCATAGCTTACACCCTATACAAAAAATCACTTGAAATGGATAAAACACCTAAATATCAAAGCCAGTACCATGAAACTTCTAGAAGAAAATACAGGGAAGCATCTTCAAGACCTAGTAATAGGAGGAAGCTTCTTAGACCTTACATCTAAATCACAAAGCAGTGAAAGAAAAAATAGGTAAATGGGAAATCTTCAAAATCAATTGCTTCTGTGCCTCAAAGGACTTTCTCAAAAAGTTAAAAAGGAAGCCAATTCATTGGAGAAAATATTTATAAACCATATATCTGATAAGAATTTGATATGCAGGATATATGAAGAAATCACATAACTCAAGCACAAAAGAACAAACAATCCAATTATTAAATGGGCAAAAGATATGAAAAGACATTTTTTGAAGAACTATGAATGGCTAAAAAGCACATGAAAAGATGTTAATCTTCATTAGCTAACAGGGAAATGCAAATCAATACCATAATGAGATATCATCTCACACCTATAAGAATGGAAGATATTAAACAAACAGGAAACTACATAAGTTGAAAGGATATGGAGAAATTGGAACACTTGCGCACTGCTGGTGGGACTGTATAATGGTACAGCCACTGTGGAAGACAGTTTGGTGGTTCCTCAGAAAATTAAATATCGAGTTGCCCTATGATCAAGCAATACCACTACTCATTATATACTCATAAGAGCTGAAAGCAATGTCCAAACAGATATTTGCCAGTATTCATAGTATCATTATTCACAATTGCCAAAAGAGGAAAACAATCCAAGTGTCCATCAACAGATGAGTGGATAAACAACAAAATATATATATGATGGAATATTATGCAGCAGTTAGAACAAATGAGGTCCTGACGCATATGACAACATGGATGAATCTTGAGGACATAATGCTAAATGAAATAAACCAGACACAAAAGGACAAGACACTGTCTAATTTCACTAATATGAACCTTCAAAAATGTAAACTCAGAGTCTTAAAATGTAGAATATAGGGGACCTAGAGATAGACAGGAGCTAGAGAAGGGGAACAGTTACCTAATTTCTTCAGATTAGTAAATGAGATTGAATTTAAGGGTATGGGAATAAATAGAGGTAACAGTAGTTCATTAGTAAGCATATAAGTAATAGTGCCATATTGAAGGTGAAGAGTGCCATATTGAACGGGTTGTTTAGAGCCATGTACCTCACTGATTAGCACTACAAATATAATTAAGTATTTTGTTTGCTTGTTTTGTTTCTCCGGCATGCCACTGAGTCATTGTTGCGCCACCCTAAATAAGTTTTTGCATGAACTACTTCAACAATATAACCTTTGTACAAAGAGTTAATATTAGAAGGGTATACAGGAAAAACTTAAAAAAAAAATAGCAGCCAAGTCCATTTCTTCATAAGTGAATTCATTTTCACCAGTTTAACCCACACTTAGCCAAAGCCATGGAAAATGATTGGGTGGAAAGCAGTCAAGCAGAGCTTAAATCCTTGTTTTTCTTTACCTTAGCTATGTGCCTTCAGATTAGCCACTTTTCACCAAGCTTCAATTTTCTCATTTGTAAAATGGAGATAATAAGAAGATAATATGATAGCATAATACAATGGTTACCACTCACTGAGTACTTCTTATGTGCTAGACACCAAGACAGGCACCTTATAAAAACTGAGACAGGGAGGCATCCTTGAACTCTCTTCCTCATTTCCCACATCCAAACAGTCACCACATCATTCACATGATTTATCTGTGAAATGTTTCTCAAATCTCTCCTCTACTTCCACTGCCCTAACTCAGACCCTCATCTTTCTCCCACTCTTTAGGGGTATTTGGGCTATGCTCATTCTAACTTTTTCACATTGGAAGGGGCTGTCTATAATATGGGATAGGGGAATGGAACGACTTGATATTCTGGAGAGGCTGGGTCCTCTGTATTTCAAGACTTTTCTCCTACCCAACTCTCTATCATGCTTTCCCTCAGATGAGAGATCTAGAATAGTTCTAAATCCCTCAAGTTCTACCTTCTCTTCATAAACTGTTATTAATTCTCAAGTCCACTTAGATTTTGATCTTGTACTTTACCTTAATTTTTTCTTGGAAGTATAACCAAAAACTATCACCTTTCCAAAGAAAAAGTACAAGGTAAAGAAATAGAATGGAAGAAACTAGCAGGGAGCTAAGTTAGAAGCAGTAGCCCACATGGAAAACATATGATAGATTTACTAATATTTCTGGGCTCTAAAAGCTTCTTTCTTGGAGAAACTAAATGAATGGCTGAAAGTTTTTTGTCTGAAGGGGTGAGAATCTAACACCTCAGGTACATAGGCGCGCACATGGTCTTGAAGCAGATGCTGTTATAAATTGTGCTCCAAAAGTAGTTGTTTCCAACTGATGCATCAGAGGAATATTCTGTCTGGTCCAGAAGATCTTTGATAAGGAATTTCCACTGGGCTGACACAGGAATAAGCCTGTGTTCACTTTCAGACACCAGGATCTACTTAATGCTGGAGAATAGAGCAGAACCAAAAGTACTTAGAAAAGAAAAGGAGTAGATCACAAAATCTCTTAAGAGCTTCTAGTTCTGACATTTTGGAATTCATCTGTGTTAAGCAACCTAATTGGGGCAGCAACAATTTGAGGAATAGACCACCACAATCCAAAACTGGATGACCAACACTAGCTTTAGAGGAGAAATTCTCAATTCTTGTGCCCCTACCAGGGACATAGAACAGTGTAACAGCTTATTTTTTTAGCACAATGTTCAACAATAAAGAACACTATCCAATGAGCCCAGAATAAGAATGAGGGCTGTTAATCCTGCAAAGCTTAAGGCAATGCCTAGATACATCCCAGAGTATATTAAGCAGATAACCAAAAAGTATTGGCAAGATGCCCTGATAAACCCCAGAGTCATCTGAACAGTGAATAAAGAAGTATTTGCAAAGTCCCCTTGGGGGAATGGGGAGAGAGGGGGAAATTCAACTTCCCCATTTGGAGAATTCCTGATATTCTCACAAGTAGTGGGGACAACCAAATCAACAGGCCAAGTCCTCGGTCTTGGAGTTTGTTCATAGGAAACTTATCCCCACAAAGGATAGGCTAAGCCCACTTAAAATTATGCCTAAAAAGTCACCCCCAGAGAACCTCTTTGGTTGTTCAGATGTGGCCTCTCTCTGTCTCTCTCTCAACCAACATGGCAAGCAAACTCACTGCCCTCCCCTTCTCTACACAGGACATGACTCCCAGGGGAGTAAACCTCCCTGGCAAGGTGGGACAGAAATCCTAGAATGAGTATGCTCATCAAGGGAAAACCTTCTCAACTGAAAGGGGAAAGAAAGAAATGAGACAAAATAAAGTGTCAGTGGCTGAGAGATTTCAAACAGAGTTAAGAGGTTATCCTGGAGGTTATTCTTACACATTATATAGATATCCCCTTTTTAGTTTAAGGTGTATTAGAGTGGCTAGAGGAAAGTGTCTGAAACTGTAGAGCTGTGTTCCAGTAGCCATGTTTCTTGAAGATGATTGTGTAATGATACAGCTTTTGCAATGTGACTGTGTGATTGTGAAAACCTTGTGTCTGATGCTCCTTTTATCTATGGTACAGACAGATGAGTAAAAAATATGGATAAAAAATAAACAAATAATGGGGGAACAACTGTTAAAATAAATTGAGTAGATTGAAATACTAGTGATCGATGAAAGGGAGTGGTAAGGGGTATAGAAAAAAAATAGGGAGAACAAAGGTTAAAATATATTGGGTAGCTGGAAATATTAGTGGTTAATGAGAAGGAGGGTTTAGGGGTATGATATATAAGTCTTTTCTTTTTATTTCTTTTTCTAGAGTGATGTAAATATTCTAAGAAATGATCCTGGTAATGAATATATAACTATGTGATGATATCGTGAGCCACTGATTGTACACCAAATATGGAATGTTCATATGTTAAGAATGTTTGGTTTATATGTTGTTTTGTTAATAAAAATATATTTTAAAAAGTATTGGCAAAGTCCCTTGAGGGATGGGAAATGAAATATGGAACTATTAAACTTTACCACTGGGGAAACCCCTGATACTGTCTCAAACATTAGGAACACACAAATCAATAGGCCAAGCCCTTGATCTTGAAGCTTCCTCTTGTGAAACTTACGTATGTAGTGGAAAAGCTTAGTCTACCTATAGGTAAGCCTAAGAGTTACATCTGGAGGACCTCTTTTGTTGCTCAGATGTGGCCTCTCTCTTTCTAAGCCCAACTCTCCAAGTGAAATCATTGCCTTTCTCCCTATATGGGACATAACATCCAGGGGTGAAAGTCTCCCTGGTGGCATGGGAGATGACTCCTAGGAATGAGCCTGGTCCTGGCACCATGGAATTAACAATGTCATCATAACCAAAAGGGGGAAAATGAGTGTAACAAATATGGTATCAGTGGCTGAGAGAGTTCAAATAGAGTGGAGAGGCTACTCTGGAGGTCATTCTTATGCAAGCTTTAGTTAGACATTCCTACCTATTGTAGGTTGCCAAACTGCCACCAAAACCATTCCTGCCAATCTTAAAGAACCCTTAGGGCATTATATAAGATTTTACAAAGGTTCCATGCACTAGGGTAACTTTCCAGAAACCTGCAACCTCCAGATGGGTGCCTGGACCAGATAAGCCCTGAAATACAGAGGAGCCAGCCTCTCCAGAACATCAACTAGTTCCAACCCCCTAGCCCATATTATCAACAGCCCCTTCCAACATGAAAAATTAGAATGAGCATAGCCTAATACCCCAAAAGAGTGGGAAAAACTTTGTTCTTTCTGGAATTATTCAGAGAAGGTAGGGCTTTTTCTGAAGTTATTCAGAGAAGGTAGGGTTTAACAAATGAGCATGATTGTTAAATCATTATACTGATATTTATTTTACTCTTCAGTGTCTTGGTGCATCATGTAGTAAAAACCTAAAATTGTGGAACTGTAACCCATATCAAACTCGGAAATCTGTTCACCAACTAATTGTTGTGCTTTGAAATTTACTGCTTTTTTCTTTATATGTTATTTTTCACACACACACACACACAAGTCAATTGTGATGATAAAAAATATTTATTCCCTCTAGTCTCCAATGTCCTGGACAAGCTAGAAACAAAAATCTGAGATGATGGTATGGTAGCCCATGACAAACTCTGGGATCTGTCCTATAACTACTTGTTGACGAGTGCTTTGAAAACTGCTTTTTTCTTTCTTTACATTGTATATGTTATATTACACACTTTAAAAAGTTTTAAAAAATTAAATAAGCAAAGCTTTTATAAAGAAAAAAAGTTAAAAGTTGAAAAAATGGATGGATATAAAAGTTGTAGGAGTCTTGTTGGAAGTGAATTTTATTGGTTGTGGTTGAAATTGACTAAGATTTTACAGTTTTATTAAGATTTTTAATAGTTTTCTTATCAGACATATTTTCATACAAAATGAGAATTTGGGTCATTCTGTTAAAATGAAAATGTTTTCTTGGATTGTCTGTTTGCTTTTAGTGAGAAGCTATAAAAGGTTTTTAACCATCTGAGTAATCTGACTAGATGACAAAGATTCTGTTTTATCAGACCAGTATACTTATGGATAGGTATATTGATCATCTCCTTCCCTACTGTTTTAGACAATGCCTCCTCACTTTAAAAAATATGTCTTTTTAAAATTAACGTCTCTATTTTCAAACTTTTCTGTCACCTTGATTAAATAAAGAATCAAAAATAAAAGAAAAAAAAAGATACCCTAAAGAATTTAGCACTAGATAAAGGGCACATATGACAAACCCATAGCAGCATCATACTCAATGGTGAGAGACTGAAGGCTTTCCCACTAAGATCAGCAATGACACAAGGATGTCCTCTATCACTACTATTATTCAACATTGTACTAGAAATTCTATCTAGAGCAGTCAAGCAGGAAAAAATAAATAAAAGGTACCCAAATTGGAGAGGAAGAAGTAAAATTTTCATTATTTGCAGACCACATGATACCATACATAAAAAATCCTGAGAAATTTACAACAAAGCTTCTTGAGCTAATAAACAAATTCAGCATGGTGGCAGGATATAAAATTAATGTGCAAAAATCAGTAATATTTATATACCCAAGCAATGATCTAACTGAGGAGTCAATTAAGGAAAATATTCCATTCAAAATAGCAAGTAAAAAAAATCAAGCATCTAGGAATGAACTTAACTAGGAAAGCAAAGGACTTGTACATAGAAAACTACATAACATTGCTAAAAGAAATCAAAGAAGAATCTAAATAGGTGGAAAGATATTCCCTGCTCATGGATAGGAAGGTTAAATGTAGTTAAGATGTCAATTCTACACAAAGTGATCGACAGATTCAATGCAGTACCAATCAAAATTCCAACAACCTATTTTGAAGAGTTGGAAAAGCTAGTTACCAAATCCATCTGGAAGGGAAAGAGACCCCAGATAGCTAAAAGCATCCTAAAAAAAAAAGAACGAAGTAGGAGGATTAATAATTCTGATTTTTTTTAAAGTTATACTATTGGTTTGTACAGTCAACAAATATTTATTTAACCCCTGAATATTCCGGGCCTGTGCTAATATGCTGCAATAAATTGACAAACCAGGTCCCTAACCTCATGGAGATTATAGCCTTGTAAAAGAACAATATCATACTAATTATACAAAAAATTACTCAGTTACTTAAAATGTTTCAAAATGGGAAGTATAGGTGCTATGAGAGGATATAACAGGGGTCAGACACAACTGGGCTGTACCACATAATTGTGCATGATTTAGGATCAGTTTCTTTTTAAAAGATTTCCTGTATGTCTCAATTTTTTTATTTTTAGTTTTAGTTTTTTGTGTGTCTCAATTTTCTATTTTGTAGAATCACTTTTTGTTTGTTTGCTTGTTTTTAAATATTTTTACTGACAAATTTTCACACTCATAGAGTCCATACATGTTACACAATCAGTGGCTCACAATATCATCACATAGCTGTGTATTCATCACCATGACAATTTTTTAGGACATTTGATTCATTCCAGAAAAATAAATAAAAAGAAAAAGAAAAAAGTCTTACATCCCATAACCCTTACCTTCCCTCTCATTGACCACTAGTATTTCCATTTACTCATTAATTACTGCTTTTTTTTAACATATGATCATCCTGTTGTACATATATAATCAGTAATTCACAATATCATCACATAGTTGAATATTCATCATCATGATCATTTTTAGAACATTTGCATCAATTCAGAAAAAGAAATAAAAAGACAACAGAAAAAAATTCATACATACCATACCCTTTACCCTCCCTTTCTTTTTTTAAATTTATTTATTTTTTATTTATGATACATAACCACATACAAACACAAACATTCTTATTATATGATCATTCCATTCTTGTTATATAATCAATAACTCACACCATCATCACATAGTTGTATATTCATCATCATGATCATTTCTTAGAACATCTGCATCAATTCAGAAAAAGCAATAAAAAGACAGAAAAAAAATTCATACATACCATATCCCTACCCCTACCCTTCACCAATCACCAACATTTCAATCTACTAAATTTATTTTAACATTTGTTCCCCCTATTATTTATTTATTTTTAATCCATATGTTTTACTTGTCCGTTGACAAGGTAGACAAAAGGAGCATCAGACACAAGGCTCTCACAACCACACAATCACACTGTGACAGCCATATCATCATAAAATTATCTTCAAGAAACATGGCCACCGGAGCACAGCTCCACATTTTCAGGCAGTTTCCTCCAGCCTCTTCATTACATCTTGTGTGTGTCTCAATTTTTAACACCACACAATTTCTAGGAATGTTTGAGGGTTGAATAAAAATATTCAAAGCCATAACCTGGCACACATGTAGGCCCTCAATAAATACATGTTCATTCCGTAGGAGTTATGCCCGCCTGGAGAACAGAAAGTGTTGATTCAGGCTTTGTATCCTATTCTGCTATCTCAGGGCCTTTCCTCGAGCTCCTGCTGTCAGTAGCCTCACTAAGACTGGCAGGTGGGGAATAGTGCCATGATCACAGGCCTCGCCTCGCCTCCATTTCCCTAAACAGAAATGGCACTGGTGAGTGAGTACCAGCCTTGCACCCTTCCTGGGTATGATGCAATCTGGGAAGTGTGGTTCCACACGCCTCACCCGGCTTGAATACAATACTTTCTGATTTTAAAACTTATTATAAAGCCACAGTGGTCAAAATAGCAAGGTACTGACACAAAGATGGAAGTATTGAACAATGGAATGGAATCGAGAGCACAGAAACAGACCACCAAATCTATGGTCAACTGATCTCTGACAAGGCCCCCAAATCCACTGAACTGGGATAAAGTAATCTCTTCAATAAATGGGCATAGGAGAACTGGCTAACAATAGGAAAAAGAATGAAAGAGGACCCTTGCCTTATATCCTACACAAAAATTCACTTGAAGTGGATAAAACATCTAAGTATAAAAACCAGTACTAGAAGAAAATGTAGGGAAACTTCTTCAAGACCTAGTAATAAGGGGTAGCTTCCTAAACTTTACACCCAAAACACACGCAATAAAAGAAAATAATAAATAAATGTGAGCCCCTCAAAATCAAATGCTTTCATGCCTCAAAAGACTTTGTCAAAAAGCTGAAAAGGCAGTCAATTCAATGGGAGAAAATATTTGGAAATCATACATCAGATAAAGGTTCGATATCCTATATACATAAAGAAACCATACAACTCAACAACAAAATAACAAATGACCCAATTATAAAATGGACTAAGGATATGAATAGGCATTTTCCTGAAGAGCAAATACAGATGGCTAAAAAGCACATGAAGAGATGCTCATTTTCATTAGCTATAAGGGAAATGCAGATCAAGACTACAATGAGCTACCACCTCACACCTATAAGAATGGCTGCTATTAAACAAACAGGAAATTACAAATGTTGGAGAGGATGTGGAGAAATTGGGACACTTATGCTCTGCTGGTGGGATGTATAATGGTCTGGATCCCTTGGAAGTTTGGTGGTTCCTTACAAACTACATATCAAGTCACCCTATGACCCAGCAATAGCACTGCTCAGTATATACCCAGAATAGCTGAAAGTGTAACACAAGCAGACATTTGCACACTGATGTTCACAGTAGCATTATTCATAATCACCCAAAGATGGAAACAATCCGTATGCCCACCAACACATGAGTGGATTAATAAAATGTGGTGTTTGTATATCATTGAATATCATGCAGCAGTAAGACAAAATGACGTCCTGAAGCACATGACAAGATGGAAGAGTCTGGAGGACATAATGCTAAGTGAAATAAGCCAAACACAAAAGGACAGATACTGTACAATTTCATTTTTATGACCATGTTAAAGGTAAAATCAGAGACTTTAAATATAGAACACAGGTGATCTATAGATACACAGAAACTAGATGGGTGAACAGTTTAGCTAATGAGGTTAAATTTAATTGTAACAGACAGACATGAAGGCAGTTCACTCACAGGTCTATAAGTAATATTACCATATTGAAGGTGAACATGATTAAAAGGGGGTGTAAGTTCTTGCATGAACTACTGCAAAGGTATGAATCTTGTACAAAGAGTGTATAATTTGGGGGGTATAGGGTGGAAAATACTATCACATGCTATGGGCTATGTTTAATAGGAAAACATCAACAGTACCACAGCAACAGCAGGGGTAAATGATGGGGGGAGGGACAAGAGTTATGGGGAGGCTTGGATTTTCTATTTGGTGGGGTGTATTTATTGGTTATCCTTTTCTTGGGAACAATGAAATTATCTAAAATTGAGGATGTTGATGGACTGTTGACTTTGGACAGTATACATGGGGCCCAAAGATGGAGGTGGCTGAAAGAAGCACTGAGAAATAGGTTGGCTAATAATTACATATACATATGATTGAATATTGTGCTACTACTAAAAGGAACAAAGTTGTGAGGCATGCAACATTGTGAATGAACCTGCGGGACATTTGGGGAGGCAAAATGAGCCAGAAACAATAGAGCAAACATTGTATGGTCTCATTTAGAAAATATTTATAAGAAAACTGGGGCCTAGATTGTAAGCTCTTACAGCAGTCACATTTCGTCTGGAGTGGCAATTGTTATTTCTGGATCTTGAGGGGCTGTTTTATGTATGTATAACCTGCTATGTAGAGATAAGAATGGAGCCAGCCAGGTTGGGATTAAGGTAATTCAATATATGGGGTAAGGAAGACATTGTTTGTATTTTGGAACCTCATCTACTCTTTGAGACCAAAGGAAGAAAGGTTTATTTGTACAGAACCTAAATTTTCTGTAGCACATAAATGTAACTCAACCTGTGTGGACAGCTTATTTAAACAATACAAACACAGGGAGCACAGAATAAGAAAGAGGGCCTTTAATCCAGCAGAACTTAATGTAATGCCTGGATATATCCCAGAGTATATTAAGCAGATAATCAAAAAGAATTGGCAAAGTCCCTTGAGGGATGGGAGATAAAATATGGAACTATTAAACTTTACCACCAGAAAAACCCCTGATACTGTCTAAAACATTAGGGACATACAAATCAATAGGGCAAGCCCTTGGTCTTGAGGCTTCCTCTTGTGAACTGTATGTATGTAGCGAGAAGCTTAGCCTACTTACAGGTATGCGTAAGAGTTACTTCCAGAGGACCTCTTTTGTTGCTCAGATGTGGCTTCTCTCTCTCTAAGCCCAACTCTCCAAGTGAAATCTTGCCCTCCTCCCATGTGGGACATGACATCCAGGGGTGAAAATCTCCCTGGCGGCATGGGAGATGACTCCCAGGAATGAGCCTGGTCCTGGCACCGCAGAATTAACAATGTCATCGTAAGCAAAAGGGGGAAAATAAGTGTAACAAATAAGATATCAGTGGCTGACAGAGTTCAAAAAGGGTCAAGAGACTACTCTGGAGGTCACTATTACACAAGCTTTAGTTACACATTGCTGCCTATCATAGCTTGCCAAACTGCCACCAAAACCATTCCTGCCAATCCGAAAGAATACTTAGGGCATTATATAAGATTCTACAAAGGTTCCATGCACTAGGGTAACTTTCCAGAAACCTACAACCTCCAGATGGGTGCCTGGACCAGATAAGCCCTGAAATGCAGAGGAGCCAGCCTCTCCAGAACATCAACTAGTTCCAACCCCCTAGGCCATATTATCAACAGCCCCATCCAACATGAAAAATTAGAATGGGCTTAGCCCAAACACCCCTAAACAGTGGGAGAAAGATCAAAGATGATGGTGGAGTTATACAGAGAGGGCAGGTTTAACAAATGAGTACGACTGATGAAACATAATACTGATATTTCTTTTAGTCTCCAGTATCTTAGAGCAGCCAGCAGGAAAAACTAAAACTGTGGAATTGCAACCCATACCAAACTCTGAAATCTGTTCTACAACTAATTGTTGCGATCTGCTTTGAAATTTGTTGCTTTTTTGTATAACTGTTATTTTTCACAAAAAAGAAAAAAAAAGTTGATTGTGATGATAAATTCATCACTATATGATGATATTGTGAACTACTGATTGTACACTTTGGATGATTATATGGTATGTGAATATATAATACACATTAATAAAAATTAAAATTAGGGTAATGGTGGCTCAGTGGCAGAGTTCTCACCTACCATGCCAGAGACCCAGGTTCATTTCCCAGCGTCTGCCCATGTAAAAAAATTTTTTAAATTTTAAAAGTTAAAATTGAAATTAAAAATATCCTTCATAGAACCAAAAAAAGAAAGAAAAGAAAAATGCAGTGTCATAAAACAGATTAATATAATAGAATAGCAGATTTAAGAAATCTTCTTGCGTTCATATTTTTTAAGTCATTTTGAAGTAAATAAGCAATGCAAATTGACAGATTTTTCAGTCATGCTACTGGAGCAATTATAAACCATCTGAATAAGATACGGAACAAAATAAATAAATAAATAAAAGATATGGAACAATAAATATATTTGTATTAAAAAAAAGAATTTAGCACTACATATCTAATTGTCACAGTTCTACCAGGTAATCTTAAATTCCTGTTCATTCAGAAAGCCATTATGTTTTACTCAAAAATATTGTGCAGAATTTATCTTTCTTTTGTCTTCATAATCTGAACCACCTTTATTGAGAGGACACAAAGAATCAAAGACAGGTAAATCCATTGTCACATACTGTTCTAGTTTGCTAGCTGCTGGAATGCAATATATCAGAAATGGAATGACTTTTAAAAACGGGAAATTAATCAGCTGCTACTTTACAGTTCCAAGGCCAAGAAAACATCCCAATTAAAACAAGTCTATAGAAATGTCCAATTTAAGGCATTCAGGGAAAGATACCTTGGTTCAAGAAGGCCGATGAAGTTCAAGTTTTCTCCCTCATCTGGAAGGACACATGGCGAACACAGCATCATCTGCTAGTTTCTTCTCCTGGCTTCCTATTTCATGAAGCTCTCCAGAGGCATTTTCCTTCTTCATCTCCAAAGGTCGCTGGTTGGTGGTCTCTGCTTCTCATGGCTCTGTCGTTCTGCTCTGCTCTCTCTGAATCTCTCTCATTCTCCAAAATGCTTCCACTTTTATAGGACTTCAGAAACTAATCAAGACCCACCCAAACGGATGGAGACATGCCTCCAGCTAATCCAGTTTAACAACCACTCTTGATTAAATCTCATCTCCAGGGAGATGATCTAATCACAGTTTCAAGCACACAGTGCTGAATAGGGATTAGAAGAAGTGGCTGCTTTTACACAATGGGATTAGGATTAAAACATGGCTTTTCTAGGGGCATACATCATTTCAAACCAACACACATACCAAGCATTGGCGTGCGAGCCAAAAGTCCTGGATTCCTGTCCAGACTTTTCTACTGCTGTGCTCACTTTGGCAAGGCATTTACCCTTTTGTTATTCCTCTGGGTACCTGTTTTCTCTATATTTAAAATGAAGACATATGATAAAATGATCTTTCCAAGTCTACAAAACTATGGATTCATCCTAAACTTCAGCCATCGCTGTTAAGGAATGCACACTAAACAAAGGAGGGACCTCAAGGATCTGCTGTGATAAACCTTAGCACTCTAAAATTCTTGCAGAGAAGCTCTGACAGTTGGGATTTGCTTGTGTTGCCGAATTCCAGCATGACAGGAGCTCTCCAGGGTACTGATTCCATCTTTGACTGGTTTCTGCCTTTCCACTGGAAAGGACCTAAGCACTTTTTCAAATCTATCGACTCAGGCAGAGCTGTGGCAAAAACATAACGCATCACTCAATATCATAGCAGAAAACATCACAGAGCTAGAAAACAAAATGAATCTCAACTTAGTGTGGCGTACCATACATTTTCTACACATTCTCCAAGCCATTCATACAACTCTAGTACTAAACTAGGACCCAAGTCTTCGAACCTTTAATCTAATGTTCTTTCCACAACTCCTTTCTGCTTTTTTGAGACCCAATGTTCAATTTCCCAAAGTTATGCTAAACCAGTGAGCACTCAGATTGCTTTATTTCTTTTTTTTGTTTGTTTTTTGTTGTTGTTGTTTTTGTTTTTTTTTTACATGGGCAGGCACCGGGAATCGAACCCAGGTCCTCTGGCATGGCAGACAAGCGTCTTTGCCTGCTGAGCCAACGTGGCCCGCCCTGATTGTTTTATTTCAATGCCTGGCATACATTAAGTGTTCAATAAACATTTGCTGATGAATGAGAAAGATGGGTCCATGAGCATTCGTGAACCTCAGGTGCCTCCAGTTTCACAGTGTCTCACATGCATGTTCACAAAATCCATTTTTTATGGAATTCAAAAGACTGAAATAGGCTACCAGGACTGTCTGCTGATATAATGGCCCAAAGAAGGTGCTACTATGTTGATTTCTGAAGTTCCAAATCAGTGAGCTCATGAGCAAGGGTCTGAAGTTGGACAAACTTGAATTTTTTTGTATGCTTTACAGCAGGAGTCACATTTCATTGTTTTTCCATGTGAGTATCCCATTATTGTAGCACCATTTGTTGAATTTTTGTTTGGTTTTTGTTTGTTTGCTTGCTTGCTTGTTTTGTTTTGGGAAGAAGTGCATGGGCCGGGAATTGAACCCAGGTCTCCCACATGGCAGGCAAGAATTCTATCATTGAACTACCCTTGCACCCTTTGGACAAACTTGAATTTGAATCCTAGCTATCACTAGTTGCATGATTTGAGAAAATTACTTACCTTTCCTAAGCCTCATTTAACATATTTATAAAATGTGAGAAATATAAGCTATACCTGAATAAGATTGCTGAAAAGAGTAAATGAGATAAATATATTAAAGCATTTACTAAATAGGCACTCTAAGACGTACTAGGCACAATTCCTAGTACACAATAAGTATTCAATAAATGTTAGCTATCATCACTTTCAGGAGCAGCATCTTTATAGTAAATCTCTGGCTTCTATAACTACTAAATTAAAGACTTTATATATGACCAACAGCCTCAAATACTTCAAATAATTTTGTTGTTAAAATATCATAATGCAATTTCAGGGTGCAAGGGTAGTTCAGTGGTAGAATTCTCAACTGCCATGCAGGACACTCAGGTTTGATTCCCAGCCCATGTGCTTCCCCAAAAAGCAAACAAACAAAAAAATTCAACAAATGGTGCTGCAATAACAGGATGCTCACATGGAAAAAGAATGAAATGTGACCCTCCACATACAACCTCAAAAGGGCCCTAAGTCTGTCAACAAATAATTTGTTTATCTGGTCAAAAAACAATTATGATTTCAAATATTATTAATTCCCTTCAAATGGCACTCCTCCCATCTTCCCTCTTCCTTCTAAGTAAATGATCTGGTCTCCTACTTAACAGAGAAAATAAACTTCCTCAACTGCCCACCAAACAATTTAGTATTTCTGTAGCCTCATCCATGTTTTCCTCCTTCCCTTTTGTAAAAATAATAAGTCAGGAATTCTTCTCTTTTCTAAGGCCAATACTTACCACCTGTAAGTGAGGCCATATTTTTGTCCCTCTTTTAAACCAAACTTACACTAACAAGCATTTGTCTCTCCAAATCATTTGCCTTTTCCTTAAAACTATGTATGGTACATAATTGGTACCTTAGTGTATACAAAGAAATATGAGGCACTGATGAAAAAAGAATAAGATAGTTCTTTTTGTCCTGATGTGGAACAGTAATGGAATAAAATATATTGTTCTGAATTCACACCCACATACCCACTGCCGACTGGATATATATCCTGTACTGGGATGTGTCATAGGCATTTCAAACACATGACTGAAACAACATTCATCATCTCCCCTTAAAATCTATTTCTCATGATCCTCCAGTGTTCCTTATCTCAGTAAATGGCACTGCAATCCACCTAGTTGCTCAATCAGAAACATAGTTGATAATCTCATAAGCAGCGGGGACAACCAAAGCAATAGGTGGAGCCCTCAACCTGGAGGTTTGTTCATATGAAACTTAACCCTGCAAAGGACAGGCTAAGCCTACTTTAGGCCTAAGAGTCACCTTCAGAGAACCTCTTTTGTTGCTCAGATGTGGCCTCTCTCTCTCAAAAACAAAAAGAAAGAAAAAAACAGAGTTCACATAATTTGACACTTCCGTTTTGTGCTGGTTTGAAAGGATATATGGCCCCTAAGAAAAGCCATGTTTTAATATAAATCCCATTTCATAAAGGTAGAATAATCTCTATTCAATACTGTATGTTTGAAACTGTAATGAGATCATCTCCCTGGAGATGTGATTTAGTCAAGAGTGGTTGTTAAATTGGATTAGGTGACAACATGTCTCCACCCATGTGGGTGGGTCTTGATTGGTTTATTGGAGTCCTATAAAAGAGGAAATATTTTGGAGAATGAGAGACTCAGAGAGAGCAGAGAATGCTGCAGCACCACGAAGCAGATGAAGAAGGAAAACGCCCCCCGGGGAGCTTCATGAAACCAGAAGCCAGGAGAGAAAGCTAGCAGATGATGCCATATTCACCATGTGCCCTTTCAGCCGAGAGAGAAGCCCTGACGGTGTTCACCATGTACCCTTCCACTTGAGAGAGAAACTCTGAACTTCATTGGCCTTCTAGAACCAAGGTATCTTTCCCTGGACGGATGCATTTGACTGGACATTTCTATAGACTTGTAATTGGGACATTTTCTCAGCCTTAGAACTGTAAACTAGCAATTTATTAAAATTCCCCTTTTAAAGAGCCACTCCGTTTCTGGTATATTGCATTACAGCAGCTAGCAAACTAGAACACCTTTCCTTCATCCCCCATCTAACCATCTAATCAATCATCAAGCCCTGGAATCTGATCTATTAAATATTTCTTATATTATTTAATCTCTATATTTTCTGCCATTATATTTGTACAAGATACCATCATCTCTCATCTTTTAATGGTTTCTCGGTATCCACTCTTCCTACAATCCAGTCTCTACTAGATTGTAGCCAGAGGAGTCACTTTAAAAGGAAAATCTAATCATGGCTCTCCTTTTTTTTAAACTTTTATATAACTTGATATTTCTATTAGAATAAAAGGCAAAATTATTAGCAAAACCTATAAGTCTCTGCTAGATTTAGCTTCTGCTTACTCCAGCCTCATTTCAAACTATCCTTCCTCTCTACATTCCAGTCACATAGGAATTTATTTCTTCAAACTAATCATGTTCTATCCCTTTCAGGAGCGTCACAGATGATGTTCTTTCTCCCAGAATGTTCTTCTCTTTATTCTTTGCTGGTCAACTCCTATTCATCCTTCAGGTTATAGTTTATATGTAATTTCCTCAGTGAAACCTTTTTCAACTGCCCAGATTTGATCAAGCCTCTTTGAATTCCACCCCCTCCAACTTAGCAGTCATTCATTCATTTATCCATTCAGCAAATATTTATTGAGCACCTTTAGCATATCAGTTGCTATGCTAGGTGCAGAGAATATAGTTGTGAATACTGACAGTCTGTTTCCTGATTAAGCTTATATCCTAGTAGAAAATATAACCATTAAACAAATAATTATTTAACTACAGTTGTAATAATCACTATAAAGGAGGCATATAGGGAACTTTGAGAATGAATGAATGTCTAATAAAATGGGGGGGAGGGAGTGAAAGCCAGGCCTTCCAACTTCAAATCCCATATGCTTTTTTCCCACTACACTATAAATTCAAACTTCATTTGTATTTCTTAGCATAACTGATTTTAGCTTTTTCTTCTTAACAACTCTACCAGACTCAAATTCTATACAGTTCTCTCTTGTGCTTCAGGGAGGCAGTCCTGAGCTCACCACGACTCACAGCATGCAGTACTCCAACTCCACAGGGCTCACAATCAGCTCACCATGAGCACTACTGTTGAAGATTCCAGTAGAGCAGGGATTGTGAAGGATGAATGACATAAATAAATAATTACAGTAGAGTGCAGGGGTATGTGCATAGGACTACAGGAACCCATAAGATGGAAGAATGAATTCTGTCTGAGTGTAATAACATAAGGGAAAGTACTTTGTGAAATGGAAGCACTCCTCAGATGATCGTTACTGATTCTGGTGGCATAGGTGGTGATCTCTCTAAGCAATGGAATCCTCCAAGGACAAGAAATCATCTATTTAAACTGAAAAACAGTATAGCCATTTATTTTCCAATAAAAAATGAAATACCTTTCTCCTCACTCATTCTTAGCATCTTATTTAACTCATTTTGAATTTTACAAGAAAAATTCCTACTGGCAGCGTAGAAACTAATATATATTTTTTTATTTTCTACCACACTCTATTGCATCAAAAAAAGATCATAAGATAAAAGTCTGACAATTCCCACTTATTATGATTGCATCTCAGTCATTAAACAGTCATTGAAGCTAAAACACACACACACAAGCTTAAATATTAAGTGCAGTAAATTTCCTTTAAACCTCATCTTAGCACAGCTTCGTTACGGCACACATAATGCCTCCTGGTGGTCATACAGTGGAAAGACACTGGTTTGAAAGGGGACACTGACTAGATTTCTAGAAGCCTGGAGAGCCCAGGATGGGAACTTCTGGTCCGCACCATCTCAAAGGCATACAGTAGTATTTTTAACAATCTGGCTCTGCCACTTATTAGCTGTAGAACCTTGGGTACATTTCTTAACCTCTAATCTTTAATTTCCTCACTCATAAAATGGGAATGATAATTGTGTCTCTCTCCTAGGGTATTTGTGAGGATTAAACATTATATATATATTATGTTTAATTAAGAGCTTAGAACAATGCATATCACATCATTATTTATCAATAATTTAAAATTATTAACTTCTATTCTCTGCTCTGCTCACCATTTCCATACCCCAACTCTGTTCCTCATACAAGCAAGTTTCTTCTTGCATTAGAGACTTGGTATTTGCTTTTACCTTAGCTGGGAACAATCTTTCTTTCAGATTTCCCCAGTTGGTTCTGTCCAATTAACTATGTCTCAGCAAAAAAAGTCACCTTCTCAGAATGGACATCCCGGGTGAGCCTAGTCCCTCCACCTGACTACCACCCAAACACATACCAACTTGCCATTCTCTATCCCAGATTTTATTATTTTAAATAATATTTTATTACCCTTCATAGCATGACTCTCAAAATTATCTTGTGTATTTGTTTCTATTTGTTTGTTGTCCACTTCTTTGCTCTAAAATATGAGATCACTGAGAGCTTATTTTGTTCACTATGCCCAGAAGAGTACCTGGCATATAGTGGGTTCTCAACAAATAATTATTTAAAAGGAAAAAAGCATTTGCTATATTATTCTTATCTCTTTCAGCACTAAAGCTCTATGGATTCTATAAACTCAGTGCCAGAGAGCATAATAAAAAATATAGAAATCCTGAACGATAGGTATTTTCTAACTCCCCAATAGGAAAAAGGTGCTGTGGTTCACAACAAGAACCATGATGACGTAGACTTGTAGTTAAAAGGGACGCCAAGGACTTCCGGGGAAGACGGCAGAGTGAGGGGCAGTAGCGTTCACTCTTCCTCCAAAAGCAGCTAGTGGAAGGGCAGAAAAGGATAATTTTTCAAATCTTTGAATATCCTAGCTACTCGTGGAGTGGGAAAGACAAAATGAAATATAATATCCTATCATGAGTCTGAACGAATTTGACTGTTACAGAAGAATTCCCGTTCTTTTTGCCTTTGCTTTTACTATTCAAATTATCTCCCCTCTCCTCATCTGAAGCTCACCTAACCTTTAAGGTTCAAATTACATTGTTCTCCTGGCTTCTGATTTCATTTCTCCATTTGACTGCGTGAGGTGTATCAGGAAACTAAGACTCCGAGAGGCTAGAAAACATTCAGCAGGTAAGAGACAGCACTATGACTGTATAAATTCACTGAAGCATCAGGGCCACAGAGTCCAGATCTAACTATGGGGAAACACAATGACAATTCAGTGATACCAAAAACATCTAGGACACCAATTTGAATTATTCTGATTAAAAAAATATTTAGTTTATTTCAAACAGGTATCAAGACAGAAGTAAATCAACCACTTGAGCGACTTTTCAGCCAAGTCTATTCATTTTAAAGGTGAGAAAATAAAGCTCAGAAAAGCTTGTCTGAAGTCATTTTTTCAGTTCGGACTCTTAAATCTGTGAGTGTAAACTATGCCAAAAAATAACTTATTGACTCACATACATGAAAAATTCAGGCTTTGAATTCAATAAATTTTAGGAGTTCAAACAAGAGCCTTGTTGCTCTCCATCTCCATTTTGGTTTCATTTCCAGGCAGAACTTCCCCTGAGGGCCCCTGACATCCTCCAACGTTCAAGTCCAGGATAAAAAAAAAAAAAAGGATCAAAAGCCATAGATCAGGGCAGGCAGTGGTGGCGCAGCAGCAGAGTTCTCACCTGTCATGCCGGAGACCTGGGTTCGATTCCCGGTGCCTGCCCATGAAAAAAAAAAAAGCCATAGATCCAAACTGAGATTTATGCCTGTTCTAGTTTGCTGGCTACCGGAATGCAATATACCAGAAATGGAATGGCTTTTAAAAAGGAGAATTTAATGAGATGTTAGTTTACAGTTCCAAAGCCAAGAAAATGTCCCAATTAAAACAAGTCTATAGAAATGTCCAATCTAAGGCATCCAGAGAAAGATACCTTGGTTCAAGAAGGCCAATGAAGTTCAGGGTTTCTCTCTCAAGTGAGAAGGCACATGGTAAACACAGTCAGGGTTCCTCTCTTATCTGGAAGGGCACGTGGCAAGCACGGCATCATCTGCTAGATTCTTCTCCTGGCTTCCTGTTTCATGAAGCTCCCCAGGAGACATTTTCCTTCTTTATCTCCAAAGGTCACTGGCTGGTGGACTCTGCTTCTTGTGGCTGTGTCATTCTGCTCTGTTCTCTCTGAATCTCTCTCATTCTCCAAAATGCTTCCTCCTTTATAGGACATCAGAAACTAATCAAGAGCCACCCAAATGGACGGAGACACGTCTCAACTTAATTCAATTTAAGAACCACTCTTGATTAAATCACATCTCCAAGGAGATGATCTAATTACAGTTTCAAACATAAATACTGAATAGGACTTAGAAGAAACAGCTGCCTTTACAAAATGGGATTAGGATTAAAACATGGCTTTTCTAGGGTCCATACATCATTTCAGACCAGCACAATGCCCGTGCCTAAATCAATCTCAATGGTCAGAAGGATACAATGCTCTCATTAGCAAGGTATGAACTACATGCCCATCCCTGGTTTCAAGGATAAAGCAAGCACAAGGTCAAAACTTGTATTTTGACTCCCAATTCAATATTTTTTCTATTATATATCATGCTAACTTTCCTGGAAGAATAAACTATAAAACAGGATCTCAATGAGCTATAAGCTCTGAATTATGTGAAGCCTAAAATGTTTTGCTTTGCCTATTAAAAGCTATGTTCATAAAAAGACAGCTGCACAAAGCTCTCCAGGAAATAATCCTACTCCATATGGAGTTTCAGCATCATCTATCAAGATGATCTTAGGGACAGGCCACGGTGGCTCAGCAGGCAAGAATGCTCGCCTGCCATGCCAGAGGACCTGGGTTCGGTTCCCGGTGCCTGCCCACGTAAAAAAAAAAAAAAAAAAAAGATGATCTCAGTCTTATAATCTACTTTCCATCCATACATGGCAGGACCAGAAATACCTAATAGAGGATCATCTATAAGGATGAATCTTAGAGGAATCAAAAGGCCCCCAACCCAGACCTCTACCTTGCTACTCGTCAAAATTTTAAAGAATTCTACCAGATTCTATTGGATCTGGAAGGCCTTCTTCCAGTTTTCCTAAGGAAATACAGACATACTAGGAAGGAAAAATATACTCATTCAAACACATTTAATCAATGTGGAACAAAATGCTAGGCATTTCACGTATAAAAACGGGAAAGAAGAAACCTTTCCCTTTGAGGAGTTTGTGGTTTGACTGGGGAGGCAGATATGTAACATAATTATAATGCATTGTAAAAGAACTAGGATAGATCTCTTTATAATGTGATATAGAACAGAGCTCAGCAATCCCTTCAGTATAGAATTAAGTGACAGACAGGAAGGCCCAGAGAAAGTGTGGGGTACACCATGAGAGAAGATGATGTCAGTAAGAAGAAAGATAGGAAGAAATCAAAGATGAACTCTACCTTCTCAAGCTTGGTAATAGAACCTGGAAAGTGGAAGGAGAGGAGGAGGAGAAAAACAGAAATTTAACTAACAATTGAATTAATTAATTCAATTAATTAGCTAATGTTATGAATAAGGATTCCTGATAGGTAATATGAAAGACATAAAAGTGAACACGACATGATCCTCATCCTCAACAGGCCTACAAATACTTGCACAAATAAGACACAGGCACAAACAACATAACAAAAGAGAGACTGTAGTAAGTGTAACAAAATTGAAACAGATAAACTGCTAGGGATTTTCAGATGAGAGGGTAGAGTGGAGAAGAAGGCAAAGGAGAAGAGGGTGGGGGAAAGAATATTAGTAGGAAGAAATCTAGGAAAGCTTCATGAAGGAGGTGTGAATATAAGAAGATGGGAGATGGGAGAGACAGATGCTGAAGTCTAACCCCAGAAGGAAGTCCATATGAAAGACCTCTGCCTCTGACCCGCCTTTGATTAATCCACCTTTTACAAGTGCTCAGTCACTCTGGTTCACATAAAAAAAATCCCTCAGCCAATTAACAAAAGAAAGTATATGGCTGAAAACAGAATGAAAGAATATTCCTAAGAGATGAGCTTTCTATTTATCCTTCTGGGCTTTATATTTCTGACCAGTAAAATAAGGATAAATAGTCTCTATCCATATAATGTTGTTGTGAGATTAAATAAAATATTAAAGTACCTAGAACATGTCTGGTACATAGGAGACCTTTAATAAATACTAACTTTTCTTCCCTTCTTTCTTCAGATCTATAAGTCTGAAATACTTACAAGGACTTAAATCTGTCTAGTTCACAAGAGGACATTACCTTTTCATAAAGCTCCCAGCATTTTTTTTCCATGGTAATGAGTAACAATCTCTACAAATCCTTCAGGGAAAATTGTGCTTAACCTGGGGCAAGTCAACATTTTCAACAGACCCGAAAACTTAGGCTCCAGCATTTTGAACTCTAAATGATCATTTAGAGCTCATAATGAGCTCTAAAATGATACATGAATATAAGTTATTATTTACAAAACTTTCTATGTGAATTATTTAACAAAATGCACTGATATGTGACGAGCCCCATTTTAAATACCATGGGGAAATAAGAGAAAGAAAATATCGTCTGTGACTTCAAAGGGCTCATGGTCCAACTCTAAAATAAAAATTGGAAAATAATTGAGGACCAAATCATTTGGAAATTACTGTTTGCTATAGCAGAAAAGACAGTGATCAATGCTAAGTGAAGGATTTAGAAATCTGAACTAAAGCCTTGAAGAACAGGTAGGATTTAGCCAGAAAAGAAAGGAATGAATGTTTTGAGCAAGGGAATATAAGGGGAACAGAGAGAAGACTGGCCTAACGAGCAGATGGTGAATGCTGGGGAAGATCATAAGAAATAGATGTGAATGCTGGGGAAGATGATAAGAAATAAAATAGATATAACAGATTTCAAAGCTAGACAGTATTGCCTAGATCTGATGCAGAGTGGCAGCTCCTGGAGGTACCTGAATGGCAAAAGCCATGATGAAAGCAGGATTTTAGGAATACAGAGGCTGGCAGCATTTACAGTCTAGATTGGCAGGGGAGAGACAAAAGACAAGGGACACCAACAAAAAGGCTGTGGTCCTAATCCAGAGCATGCTCATCTTCACTGGCTGCAAAATTCATGACTGGCAGAAAGATCCATAATTTATGGAAAGCTGTTTACTTCTTAGCAGCATTTCTAAGCCTTTCCCAGAATTGTTTCCTGTGTTAACCTCACTAAACTAATACCTGGAAGTCTGCATATCACATCTCTTAGAATCTCAGTGCAGAAGAGAAGCTTGGAGGACTCATAGATAAGCTCCAATCCAATATAAAAATGATCTCTGAAAACAACATGGATTGGGTCATATAGCCTCTGCTTAAACATTTTGGCCTAAAAAGTACCCATATTTCACCAAAGCCACTGTCCCTGCAAACAACGGAGGTCAAAAACATCAGCTCCTTAAAGGAACATTTGGTCTGTTTGAGTCTGGGCAGCTCTCTCTCTGGGAAGTTCAGAGTTAAGCACTGCTGGAGGGAAAGGAGGGATGACACTATCCTGCAGCTTTAACAGAGATTCAGGCCATCCTCAGTAGCGGCTGGCTGCAGGGAGGCAGGTCTGAGTCAGTCTGTCAGGTGATGAAATCCTCACTCCATCTGTTCTGAAGAAGTTGTCTGCCAACGCTGATGCCTGGACACATGAGCTCCCACTCCCACACCTTCTCCTTTCTCCTCTGAAAAGTAGAAACAAAATCTGTTTCAAAGCTTCATTTTTCTCCTCTTCCCAACCCTCAGCTCTAAGAAATTACCTCTCAATTATAGGTAGTGGAAGAGAATAGAGGAGCAAATATTTCCCTAGTGACTCCAAATGGGCTCAATGATTACAATATGACCTACATTCAGCAAAGGGTGCCTAGCCTTCCCGTCACTAATTCCCTTCCTTTAACCCTCCATCTTTGTTCCTTTTATCCCCTTTCTCTTTTTTAAAACAAAATATTAGATATATTTTTAAGCTGGTGATATATGTATGTTATAAAGCATAGTAATAAAATGAATACTCATGGACCCACACTCACTTCAAGAAACCGGACTTGTCAATACCATTCAAGCTCTGCATCACCCCTCCTGCTTCACCCTGGCCTCCATCAGAGGTAATTGCTATGCTGAAAAATTTTGAATTTACCTTTCTCTCCTAGAACAAAATCAGATTAATTCCCTAATCCAAAATTCTGCTAACTCCTATTTTTCCACTCCAAAATCTACCTTCACCTTCCTTTTCTGTCTGGGAAGCCGCAATTTCCAGCCCATCTCCCATCAAATTCCAATCATCTTTGGGAAACTGAATCCCTACCAAATCTTAGTTTTTGATAACTTAACCACTGTATGTCCATGGAGTCTCTACTCCTCAAACTTGGGTACAAATCTCCCAAACTGCCAATTTGTGTCCCACACTGGCATACTTAATACATAATCACTCTATCCTTTATCATTACTGAACTAAGTGTACAATGAGTATTGCAGGCTCTCCCAACACCAGGGCTAACCTAGCTAAAGTGGGCCACTGTTAGAGGTCCAGAACCCCATGGAACAGCTCGTGTGTCATCCACACTAGACCATTAACCCTTTAAAGGCAGGAAACCTGTCTTCTTGTACATTAATCATTGGTATGGCCAATGATTTAAAGATAGCTCTAATTTAAGGTTAAGGTCTGATCCTACCTGATCCTAAAAAAGGATGGCCATACAACTAAGAAAAATTTGGGTTTCTTTCTCCCTATCCTAAACTCCTGGCCTGATATCCACAGCAGATCCAGTTCTGTCCCTGTGCCCATAAAGCTAGATTTATCAGAAATAAATCATGACATACTTTGCTTTTGGTATACCTATATAATGGAATATTATTCAGCCATAAAAAGAAATGAAGTTTTGATACATGCTAGAATATGAATGAACTTCAAAAACATAATGCTGAGTAAAATAAACTACCTACATTAGGGCAAAATACTAGGATTCCATTTATATAAAATCTAGAATAAGCAAATTCATACAGACAAAGTAGATTGGAGGTTATTAGGGCCTTGGGGGAGGAGGGAATGAGGAATTATTGCTTATTAGGTACAGAGCTTCTGTTTGGGGTGATAAAAAGTTTTAATAATGTAATAATGGATAGCAGTGATGGCAGCACAACACTTACAAAGCTCAGAATGGAAATTTTATGTTATAGATGTATATGTGTATGTATATGTATATGTGTTTATATATACATATGTATCTCCACTTTAAAAATTTTTAAGAAATTTTAAAAAGAATGAAGTACTGATACATGCCACAACATGGATGAACCTTGAAAAGATTATGCTAAGTGGAGGAAGCAATATACAAAAGACCACATACCACCTATTATGTGACTCCATTTTTATGAAATTTCCAGAATAGGCACATCATAGAGGCAGAAAGTAGATTAGTGGTACCAGGGGCTGGCAATGGGGGGGTGGGACTGGGGACTGGCTACTAATAGGTATGAGGTTTCTTTTTGGAATGATGAAAATGTTCTGGAATTAGTGGTGATGGTTGCACAACCTTGTGAATGTACTAAAACCACCAAATTGTATACTTCAAAAGGGTTTTATGGTCTGTTAATTATATTTCAATTTTTAAAAGCCCCAGTTACATATCATGTCAGTCTGTCACTCCCACCTCTGCCACATAGCTAGAAATTATCTAAACTCATCACCGTCCACAGTGTAATCTGTCTCATTGCCAAAATGAAGAATTACTTATAGCCCTTTACTTTGCTAATTTCATAAAGGTTACTCTTCTGATTGTGTTAATTCTCCAGAACCCCTTTTCTGACCCTGACCATCCCTAAATTTTTTTCCACTAAGCCATGAAATTGCTGTGACTCTAACAGTCAAATCATTTGGCTTTCAGAGTCATGAAGTGGAAAAAGCATGTGTGTGGATTTGGAGTTATGTACCCCAGAAAAACACCTTCTTAATCTCAATCTATTACTGTGGGCATGAGCCCGTTGTAGACAGGAAGAAGGTATGGACCAACTGAATCAGGATGGGTCTCATCCTATTATTAGAGTTCTCTATATACACAGAATGAAATTCAGACAACAGAGAGAAAACAATGGGAAGAAGCCAGAAATCAGCAGAACCCAGAGAAGCCAGGAGAAGCTACCATATGCTTTGCCATGTGACAGAAAAGCCAAGGATCAAGAACCACGAGCAATCAGCCCCAGAACATTATGGTGTTCTGGGAGAAAGCATTGTCTTGATGATGCCTTGATTTTGGACTTCTACCCTCAAAACCATGAGCTAATATATTCCCATTGTTTAAGCCAATCCCTTGCATGGTATTTGTTTTATAGCAACCAAGAAACTAAATCAACATGGGTTGTGAATTCAGATAGCCCAAGGTTTAAATCCTCACTCAGCACTTTCTAGCTGTATGAAACTTTGGGGAAGTTACTTAACCATTTGCTCAAATGTAAGGAGACAATACCTCCTTGAAGGTATAATGAGATGTATGTTTATAATGTGTGTAAGATGCCTTGTCATAGTAGGTTTTAATCAATGCCAGTTTATTTCTTCTTATGCCTTTGTAAAAAAAAAAAAAAATAGATGACGCTAACATTGGCCCCAACTGACCAGGTAATATGACCCAATCTGAAACTTTTCTTCAACCATCATAAGAATCTCAAGGGACCACGACATCTCCAAAGTCACAGATTATAAAAAGGAGGGTGAGTGAGCAAGAAATCCATCAGACGTGTTTAATTGGGAACCTGTTTCCCAGCCTAATGCAATTCACAGGCTTATGGTGGCAGGCTCCCCTGAAGCTATCTAGGCAAGCAGACAGGTGTTTGACAAGAGAATGAAAAAGCACATTGTTCCAATTACCACAAATGTAATGCATTTCAAATAAACATATGTTTCTGGGGTTAGAATAAGGGGGTCCATCATGCAGAGACGCTGTAAGGCTGAGCCACAAAGCCGACTCTAATTTTACTCACAGGAGGTAAAATTACAATCTTGCCATTTTCATCTCTAGTGATGTGTTTGAATGGCAAGGACACCACTGAGTTTATAGTGTGGAGACTTGCTGTCCATCAGCATAACCTCCCCTACTCCTCTACCCTTTTGTTTTATGTGAGCATTACACACATATCTGGTACCCTAAGATAATTAGGAAGAAATAAATGTAGATCCCAGGTCACCAAGCCTCTCCCTAAGACGAGTCATTTCTGACTTTGGGAGCATCACCACTACCATAGCAACCATCCAAACTCTACTGTGTGGATCAGGGATCCTGAGTCTATAGTAATCCAAATTTCACATTTTTAGGCAGTATTAATTCAAATGACATTTACATTCTTCATTGATCCTCATCATTCTAACATTCAAGTTTCTTTACAAACTGGCCTAACGACCCTTCCAACGTCATCTCTTAGCATTCCTTACTCTTTCCACTTTTCATCATACACAATATCCACTCCAAGAATGCAACATTTCCAAAATCTCAGCGTATTCTCATGCCTTCCTGCCTCATTCCTCTAGCTGAAATGCCTTATTCCCCTACTGTCCTTACCCATGTAGTAAACTTCTACTCTTCCTTAAAGTCCAGCTTAGGTGATGCCTCCTTTATCAACCCTTTCCCAAACTCCTCCCTTAGGCAAAATTAATTTTAGCTCCTCCATTCCCCTATGGTGGCCAAACACCATATTTTTTATATATATGAAGAAAATATTAAGGGTGAAAATTTTTCTGATTTACGTTTTGCCATTCATAATCTGTCATGAAGTAGATAGGTTCTTAGTAGAAATCAACTAGTCTGGTGGATTCCAAGCATGTATTTGTCACAAAATCCTTTGCTTAAACTAATATCTTAGGAGAAAGCTCATTACAACAAACAAAATCAGAGCTGTTCTGGTTGTAATAAGAAATAGGACAGTTAAAGTATCTCCTACTTGGCTCTTACACAGTAGCCCCTCAGGATGGTCTAAGGAACCACTAATCCCAGTCCAAATCCCTCTTTTTATAATTATAAATTAAGAAACCTAGGCCAAGAGAAGGAAAATGAGATATTCAAGATGACATAACAATTTAGTAATAGGGCCAGGACTTAGGTCTCCTGTCTTTCAGCTCTTTTTATCACTTGGCATTCTTGTCTTCCTACTGTTGGTGGAAAAAACCTACATGAAGAAAACTCGTGAGAGAGAGAAATAAGAGAGGCATGGATAGTCTTAAAAATTCAAATGGGAGCTTCTTCCATCAGCCTGCCAGCTGGAGTAGAGAATATGGCAATAAAATATCTACCTTGAGACAGTCTTAATGACTAGCTGCTAAATGATTCAGTGGGGAAGCAGTGAGAGCACAGGATTGAGGGGGTGGGGGGGTGGAGTCTGGTTGGGAGGCTGCTGTTTGCACAACTCAGATTCAGTGCCAACGAAGTATTCAATCTCAAAAAAGGGCCACCTCTATGAAGGGCTTTCAGAATCATCAGGAAGAGGCCCCTCCATTCACACACACACACATACACAAATAATAAAAATAAATAAAACCTCTTACCCATAAACTGTGATGGGAATGATTTGGATTCAAGGGGATCTAAGTTGCATTCAGGATGGCAATTATGAGCTTCCTGTTTAGCCTGTGAATCTGTTTTTCTGGCTTGTAAAGTCACCACAGTACTACTCATCTCACAGTTGATATGGGTATTACAGTGATTAAATGAGATCATGTAGTACATGGCATACAGCAGGTATTAAATAACCGGTAGTTTCCTTCTTTCTTTATGTCAGGCATATCGCTTTCTTTTTAAGTTTCTTATAACATAAAAGCCCCTGAAATTTAAAATACTGACATTACCAAGTGTTGGTGAAGAACTCTCATGCACTGTTGGTGGGAGTATAAACTTGTACAACCACTCTGGAAAGCTGTTCAGTAGTATCTACTAAAGCTGAATATACATATGCCCTATGACCAAGGAAATTCCACTTCTGGGTATATATCCAAGAGAAAAAAGAGCTTATATCCACCAAAAGACATATACAAGATTTATTCATGGCATCATTATTCACAGTAACCCAAAACTGAAACAAAGTTTCAAAGTTTCCTGTAGTATACTGGGTGAGCAGAACTCTTCCACTACATACCTCAGTTGTGCCTAAGGAGATATATGCAAGAATTTTCTTCAAAATTACTGCATCATTGTGGCCTCTCTCTCCAGCCAACATGATGAGCAGTCTCACCACCCTCCCCCTCTCTGCGTGAGACATGACTCCCACGGATGTGGACCTTCCTGGCAACGTGGGACAGAGATCCTGGAATGAGCTGAGACTCAGCATCAAGGGACTGAGAAAAACCCCAGAATGAGCTGAGAATTAACATCAAGGGATTGAGAGAACCTTCTCGACCAAAGGGGGAAGACTGAAATGAGACTAAGTGTCAATGGCTGAGAGATTCCAAACAGAGTTGAGAGGTTATCCTGGAGGTTATTCGTATGCATTAAGTAGATATCACCTTGTTGTTCAAGATGTAGCGGAGAAGCTGGAGGAAACTGCCTGAAAATGTAGAGCTGTGTTCCAGTAGCCATGTTTCTTGATGATGATTGGACAATGATATAGCTTTCACGATGAGACTCTGTGAATGTGAAAACCTTGTGTCTGATGCTCCTTTTAGCTACTATATCAACAGAAGAGTAGAACATATGGAATAAAATAAATAATAGGGGGAACAAATGTTAAAACAAATTTAGTATGAAATGCTAGTGGTAAATGAAAGCGAAGGGTAAGGGGTATGGTATGTATAATCTTTTTTTTCTCTGTTATCGTTTTATTTCTTTTTCTGTTGTCTTTTTATTTCTTTTTCTAAATCGATGCAAATGTTCTAAGAAATGATGAATATGCAACTATGTGATGATATTAAGAATTACTGATTGTATATGTAGAATGGAATGATATCTTAATGTTTTGCTTAATTCTTTTTTAATTAATAAAAGTTAAAAAAAATTACTGCATCATTAATAAACAAAAGAAAAGAATATTCAGGGAGAAGAACTCTAGGATATTCTATACAGGAAATGAATAACGTGGTATCAGGAATAGAAGATTATAAGCATTTTGTTCCTTGGTGCAAAAAATCAGATGTAATACCAAAACAGAGATTAAACCTGTCTTTAACAATTAGAAACAGAACACAATTAGAAATTGGGTTTCTACCCATGTTGGAGCGATATACATCAATAGCAACCTTGGTGAAACCACATGTGGTAAAGGCATCCTGTACAAGATGGGAGACTTTTTTAATCATTTGGAGACTATTTGGCGTTTTAGCCCAGGTCTACCTGGCTACCCAAGAAATTATACCTTGCATTTTTCAATTTCTTTTGAATTTCGCTCACTTCTTCACTCTCAGCTTGTCACCCTCAGCTTGTTTTTCAATGAAGTTGTTAAGCAGATGGAGCTGTCTTTGAAAGAATGGCATGTAAGCCGTATGGTCCAGAAACAACTGTATCTCAGGAATTAATGACATATAAAGTTCACCACACATCGAGCAGAAAGAAGAACCAATGTCACTTACCTACAACTAAGATTGTTCACATTTAGGAAGTGCTTTCATCATTAACATTTAGAAGTCAGAAAGCATTTGTTAAATACAGGTTTAATTATAAACCTACACCATTTAAAATTTGCACATAGAATACGGAAACATACAAGTACTTCTGTGTATATAGAAGTATTTTCTTTAGCACGTATACTTCAAAGTAATGTGTAGATCAGCATGTGCTGCGTTTACAACAATGGAATGTCATCACTGTTGCTAGAATACTGACATCATTCAGAAATTCAGCGTGCATTACATTAACCATATCACATTTAAGTTATTAATTCACACTCTGTGTAACTTGTTATAGGGCTTGCCTTGTGGCTTAGTTTGAGTAATCATCAGGTATTTTTAAACTTTGACTTAAAAATACTGTCAATAAAAGTCTCCTGGCAATTTGATCTTTTTTAATTGTTTTTATGGGTGGTAATATTCAGTGCTATAGTGAGGTTAGCTTCCAGATACACAGTTAATATATTTTTTGGTGAGTCCAGAGCTTTAAGCTACCCTCTCTCAGGTACTTTGGCTCCTTCAACAGTGCTAGTTGTACTTCAAATTTTGTCTTCAACAGATGAAGATGGCTGATACATCTCCAGTATTATGCATCCCTATTTTCTATTTATTATAGTATTTCAAACTATTTTTAAAAAAACAAATCAATATAAGGATTGGAGTGGTATCTTAGAGGTAATTTGTTTATTTAAAAAAAAAAGTTTACAGGAAGAACAAACCCCTAAGAGAGCTGATATATTGAGAGTGATAAGGTCCAAGAACACCACATTCTGTGACAACCTTATATCCATTCCTTCTTCTTCACTGCCATGATCCTCTTTCAAGTCTCCTGTAGCTCACAGAAGGAAAACTAAAACCTCCTTCTAACTGGTCTCCAGGCCTGCAAAATTTCTTCTTCCTCCCATCTTCTACACTGCCTCCAGATAAATTTCCTAATTAAAGTATTACCCTGTGCCAAAACCTTCTCGGCTCGCCACTGACTACAGGACAAAGTAAAAATCTGAGCTTTGCATCCAAGGTTCTCCTTATCTGATCCCAATCTACAACTCCAGGATTAACTCATAATTCCTGTTTATCCTAACCACAGCTGCAATCAAATCAAACACTCACTACCTCTAACACTGCCACATTCATGTTGTTTTGCCTTCCTCTTTTCACTGGACTTCATTTTCCTCTAGGAAAAAGACTTGGGCAGAAAGAAACTATTCATTTTCAAAAAAATGATTTTAAAAAAAAGGTTAACCAATGATTCAATGAAGAAACTACAAGAGAAACCAGTAAATATCTCAAGGTCTTGAAATGAAAATGAAAAAATAACATATCAAAATTTGTGGGATGCAGCAAAGGCAGTGCTGGGAGGGAAATTTATTGCCTTAAATGCCTATATTAAAAAAGAAGAGCAAAAATCAGGAATTAACCATTCGCTTGAAAGAGAAAGAACAGTAAAATAATGCCTAAAGAAAGAACAGTAAATAATACCAAGGCAAACAAAAGGAAAGAAATAACGAAGATTAGAGCTGAAATAAATGAAATTGAGAATATGAAAATAATTGAGAAAATCAACAAAACCAGAAGTTGGTTCTTTGAGAAAATCAATAAAATTGATAGATCCTTAGCTAGGTTGGCAAAAACAAGAAAAAGGATGCAAAGAAATAAAATCAGAAATTGAGGAGGAGACATAACCACTCACCCTGCAGAAATAAAGGAGGTAATGAAAGGATACTATGAAAAACTATATGCTAATAAACCACGTAGATGAAATGGACAACTTCCTAAAAAGGCATTGTGGTAGTTAGGTTCAGGTGTCAACTTGGCCAGGTGAAGGTGCCTAGTTCTGTTGCTGTGGCCATGAGCCAATGGCATGTGAAGCTCATCTGTTGCTGATTACATCTGCAGTTGGCTAGGGGGCATGCCTGCTGGAATGAATGATGCTGATATAATTGGCTAGATGCTTAAATGAGAGAGAGCTCAATGCAGCACAGCCCAAGCAGCTCAGCACACCTTATCTCATCACTCGCAGCTCAGCCCAGGCCTTTAGAGATGCAGCCTTCGGAAATGCAGAAAGGTATCACCCCTGGGAAAACTGTTAGAACACAAAGGTCTGGAGAGAAGGCCAGCAGAGATCACCCTGTGCCTTCCCATCTAAGAACAAACCTCAGATGAAAGTAAGCTGCCTTTCCTCTGAAGAACTATAGGTTTTTAACTAAATAAATCCCCTTTTATTAAAAGCCAATCCATCTCTGGTGTGTTGCATTCTGGCAGCTGTGGCAGACTAAAACAGTCATGAACAACCAACATTGACTCAAGAAGAAATAGATGACCTCAACAAACCAATCACAAATAAAGCAACTGAATCAGTCAAGAATAAGCTCCCAAAAAAGAAAAGTCCAGGACAGGATGTCTTCACATGTGAATTCCAACAAGCATTTAAGAAAGAATTAGTACCAATTCTACTCAAACTCTTAAAAAAAACTGAAGAGGAGGGAAAGCTACCTAACTCATTCTATGAAGCCAATATCACCCTAGTACCAGAGCCAGACATAGATACTACAAGAAAATTACAGACCAATCTCTTTAATGAATACAGATGTAAAAGTCCTTAACAAAATACTTACAAATCAAATTCAGCAGACATTTAAATAATACAGCATGACTAAGTGGGGTGTATTCCAAGTATGCAAGGCTGGACCAGTATAAGAAACTCGAATAATATAATACACGACATCAATAAAATCAAAGCAGAAAAACCACATGATCATCTCAATTAATGCAGAAAAGGCATCTGACAAAATTTAACATCCTTTCTTGATGAAAACACTTCAAATGATGGGAATAGAAGAGAACATGATATGGGATATATGGGGATATATGGAAAAAAACACAGCTAACATCATCCTCAATGGGGAAAGACTGAAAGCTTTACCTGTAATATCAGGAACAAGACAAGGATGCCCACTGTCACCACTGTTATTCAACATTGTGCTGGAACTTCTAGCCAAATCAATTAGACAAGAAAAAGAAATAAAAGGCATCCAAATTGGAAAGGAAGAAGTAAAACTCTCTCTGTTTGCAGATGACATGATACTATATGTTGAAAATCTCAAATAATCTACAGAAAAGCTACTAGAGATAATAATTGAGTACAGCAAAGTGGCAGGGTTCAAGATCAACACCCAAAAATAGGTAATGTTTCTATACACAGCAATGAGCAATCTGAGGAGGAAATCAAGAAAAAAATTCCAATTACAACAGCAATCAAAATAATAAAATATTTAGGAACAAATTTAACTAAGGATACTAAAGACCTATATACAGAAAACTACAAGAAATTGCTAAAAGAAATCATGGAAGACCTAAATAAATGGAAAGACATACCATATTCATGGATTGGAAGACTAAATATAGTTAAAATGTCAATTCTACCCAAATTGATTTATAGATTCAATGTAATACCAATTAAAATCCCAATAACTCACTTTGCAGAAATAGAAAAAACAATAACCAAATTTATTTGGAAGGGAAGGGTGCCCCGAATAGCTAAAAATATCTTGCAAAAGAAAAATGAAGTGAAAGGTCTGGCACTACCTGACCTTAAAGCATGTTACAAAGCTACAGTGGTCAAAAGAGCATCATATTGGCATAAAGATAAATATACTGACCAATGGAATCAAACAGAGTGTTCAGAAATAGATCCTCTCATCTATGGACAACTGAATTTTGATAAGGCAGTCAAGACAACTCACTGGGACAGAATCAGCCTCTTTAATAAATGGTGTTTGGAGAACTGGATATCCATATGCAAAAGAATGAAAGAGGATCCATATCTCACACCCTAAATAAAAATTAACTCAAAATGAATCAAAGACCTAAACATTAGAATTAAGACCATAAAAGTTTTAGAAGAAAATGTAGGGAAATATCTTATAAATCTTGTAATAGGAGGCAGTTTCCTAGACCTTACACCCAAAGCATGAGCATTGAAAAAAGAAAAAGATAAATGGGATCTCCTCAAAATTAAACACTTTTGTGCATCAAAGAACTTTGTGAGGAAAGTAAAAATGCAACCTACACAATGAGAAACACTATTTGGAAACCACATATCAGATAAGGGTTTAGTATCCAGAGTATTTAAAGAGATTCTTCAACTCAACAACAATAAGACAAACAACCCAATTAAAAAATGGGCAAAACACATGAACATCCACTTCTCAGAAGAGGAAATATAAATGGCTAAAAAGCATATGAAAAGATGCTCAACTTCACCGGCTATTAGGAAAATACAAATCAAAACCAAAATAAGATAACATCAGACAGCCACTAGAACGGCCATTATCAAAAGAAAACAACAAGTGCTGGAGAGGATGTGGAGAAAGAAGGACACTTATCCACTGTTGGTTGGAATGTAAGATGGTACAACTGCTCTGGAAGGCAGCAGGGCAGTTCCTCAGGAAGCTAAGTATAGAACTGCCATACGATCCAGCAATCCCATTACTAGGTATATTTTCAGAGGACCTGAGAGCAAGAACACAAATGGACATTTGTACACCAGTGTTTGTAAGCAGCATTATTTATGATTGCCAAGAGATGAAAACAGCCCAAATGTCTATCAACAGATAAGTGGCTAAACAAGCTCTGGTAAATACATATGATGGAATACTACACAGGTGTAAGAGAGAATAAAGTCATGAAGCATGTAACAACATGGATGAACCATGAGGACATTATACTGAGTGAAGTTAGCCAGAAACAAAAGGAGGACTACTGTTTGGTCTCACTAATATAAACTAACACTAATGAGTGAACTTTGAGAGTTGAAGTTAAGAACACAGTTTGTCAGGAGATACAAATAGGGTAGAGATTGGGCATTTGGTGCTGAAGGAATACAGACTGTGCAACAGAATTGACTGTAAAAAATCAGAAATGGATAGCACGATATTACCTGATTGCAGCGCAATAACATAAGTACACTGAATGAGGATAAAAGTGAGTATTACTGGGCGGGCCGCGGTGGCTCAGCGGGCAAAGTGCTTGCCTGCCATGCCGGAGGACCTCGGTTCGATTCCCGGCCCCAGCCCATGTAAAAAACAAACAAACAAACAAAATACAATAAAACAAGAAAATGTTTAAAGATGTTTCCCTTCCTTCCTTCCATCCTTCCTTCCTTCTCTCTGTCTTTCCTTCCCTTCCTCCCTCTTTAAAAAAAAAAAAAAAAAAAAAAAAAAAAAAAAAAGTGAGTATTACTGAGAGAAAAGGGCGATGGGCAAGTATGAAACCAGAAGGAAAGAAAAAAGACAAAGACTGAGATGGTATAACTTAGGAATGCCTAGAGTGGACAATGCTGGTGATTAACTGTACAATATAAAAACGTTTTTGCATGAGTAAGAGCAAATGAATGTCAACATTGCAAGAGGTTGAAAATTAATGGTATATAGGAAAAAGTACAATCAATGCAAACTAAGGTCTACAGTCAACAGTAACATTGTAACATGTTTCCACTGAATGTAACAAAGGCATTATAGGTCAAAACTAAAATGTCAATGGCAGGGGGAGGGAGTGCCCTATGGATTCTATGAGGAAGAAAAGGAAATGTCTTCATATAGATTATGGTGATGAAGGCATGTATATTTACTTAGGTTGGATTCTATAGTGTGCACATAAAATTGTTTAAAAATGAACAGAGAGAAACAAGTGCTAGAGAAAATATGAAGAGATGTACCTATTCACTGCAAGTAGGGAAACTGAGAAGTGCAGCCAATTAGAGGGCAGTGCAGTGGTTCCACAGACGGCTCAGGGTAGGGTTTTCATGAACCTGCAATCCCATTGCTCAGTATGCACCCGGAGGAACTGAGTGTGGGCACACGAATAGACAATTGCACACTGTGTTTATGGCGGCAATGTCTACAATCCACAATGGATGGAGCCAGTCTAAGGGTAAATGACTAAGGGAAGGAAGGGGAAACTGTGGTGCATACTTACAGTGGACTACTGAATGGCTGCAAGAAGGAATGAAGTTGTGAGGCATGCAACTAGGTGAATGAACCTTAAGGACAGTATGGTGAATGAAATGTCAGAAACAAAAAGACAAATATTATCATGCCTCACTCATATGGAATTAACTATAATATAAAAACTTGGTGAACTGAAACCGAGAGCATGAGTTATCAGGTCGGGGCCCCTCATAAAGGGTCCTAGATTGTAAGCTCTACAGTCACATACATTTAGGAGTTGTAATTGTTATTTCTAAATTCTGAGATACTAAGCTATTTGTTTATAACCTGGTCATTCCCAGAAACTTTGGGTATTTATGTGACATCTGAGACTTAGACATAGAGCCCTGGAGCTCTGAAAGCTCTACTCCATACAGAAACTGTTTTAAAAGTTGAAAAAAGGGATCAGACTTTGACTAGAGATATGAATGAAACTGATCTGTATAGGACTAAGGTAGGTCAGAATACTGGGTAAAGGATGATATTTATATAATCCATATTTTAAAACTTCAACTTCTGTGTGAAACCAAAGAGAGAAATGTTCATTTGGTGCAAAATTTACATTTTGGATACTACATTTCCTAATTTAGCTTGTATGGTCAATTTACTTGAACACCAAAAGTACATGGAATCTTGAATCTTGTTCATTTGTCCAGGTTAGTGTGATACCCCAATATATCCAGAAGTAATTTGGAAAGTAAATAAAGAAGCATGTGCAAAGTCTCCTTGGGGGACTGGGGAGAAAGAGGAAATACTCAATTTCCCCATTTGGAGAATGTCTGATATTCTCCCAAGTAGTGGGGACAACCAAATCAATAGGCTGAGCCCTTGATCTTGGGTGTGCCCCTATGAAACTTATTCCTACAAAGGACAAGCTAAGCCTATTTATAATTATGCCTAAGAGTCACCCCCAGAAAACCTCTTTTGTTGCTCAGATATGGCCTCTCTCTACGCAATTTGTCAAGTGAACTCACTGTCCTCCCCACTATGTGTAACATGACTCCCAGCAGTGTAAATCTCCCTGGCAACATGGGACAGAACTCCTGGGATGAGCCAGGACCCAGTATCATGGGACTGAGAAAGGCTTCTTGACCAAAAGGAGTGTGTTAGATTCAGTTATCAACTTGGCCAGGTGAAGGTACCTAGTTCTGTTGCTGTGGATATGAGCCAATGGTACATGAACCTCATCTGTTGCTCATTACACCTGCAGTCGGCTAAGAGGTGTGCCTGCTGCAGTGAATGATGTTTGATTTAATTGGCTGGTGCTTAAATGAGAGAGCTCAATATAGCAAGCCCAAGCAGCTCAGCATACCTCATCTCAGTACTCGCAGCTCGGCCCAGGCCTTTGGAGATGCAGAAAGAAATCACCCTGGGGAAAGTTGCTGGAACCCAGAGGCCTGGAGAGAAGGCCAGCAGAGATCACCCTGTGCCTTCCCACATAAAGAAAGAACCTCAGTTGAAAGTTAGCTGCCTTTCCTCTGAAGAACTAATGAAATAAATCCCCTTTTATTAAAAGCCAGGCCATCTCTGGTGTGTTGCATTCCAGCAGCCAGCAAACTAGAATAAGGGGGAAAAGAGAAATGAGACAAAATAAAGTTTCAGTGGCTGAGAGATTTCAACAGAGTTGAGAGGTTATCCTGGAGATTATTCTTATGCATTATCTAGATATCCCCTTTTAGTTTATGACATATTGATATGGCTGGAGGAAAGTACTTGAAACTGTTGAGCTGTGTTCCAGTAGCCTTGATTCTTGAAGATGATTGTATAATGATAAAGTTTTTACAATGTGACTGTCATTGTGAAAACCTTGTGTCTGATGCTCCCTTTATCCAGGGCATGGACAGATGGATAAAAAAGAAATAAATAATAGGGGGGACAAGGGGTAAAATTAACTGGGTAGAATGAAATACTGGTGGTCAATGAGAGGGAGGGGAAAGGGGTATGGATGTATGACTTTTTTCTTTCTTTTTATTTCTTTTTCTGGAGTGATGCAAATGTTCTAAAAATGATCACAGTGATGAATACACAATTATATCATGATTTTGTGAGCCTCTGATTGTACACCATGTATGGACTGTGTGTGAGTGAAGATTTGTCAACAAAAACATTTTTTTTTTAAATCTGACTATTCCCTAAGGTTAAAAAAAAAAAAAAAAGCTTAACAAAGCCTATACACTCCCCAAAGGTACTTCCTTTATCCATTCTCACTATTTCCTTGGTGGGGGAGATATTACTTTAGCAACTCCAATTTCATCTTTACATGACAAAATTGCAAAATATGAAGAATAAATTTAGACCCTAGCAAAAATAAATAAATAAAAAGAATAATAATTTCATCTCTCAATTCCTTGGTTTCCCACATGAGGATGATGATAACAATGATTTTTTAATTGACAGCACTCTAGAGCACTCTCACTTTCATAACAATTTATTTCAATGAAGTCTCACTATCACCCTGGAAAGTAGGCATTCTCCCCACATTTATAGATAAGGGTACCAAGGCCGAGGTGATCTGACTAGGATTATATTTCAGTTCAAATATTCCTGAGTCTCTGAAATAGGTGAGAGCTTTGATAACTTCCTACCACTCTTCTGAGCATCTCCTTCTCACTAATCTCCACTCACCTACCACTGAATCTATTCTATATTCCATCCCTGCAGGGACTGCTCTCATTTTGTGGTTATAATCTCCAATATATTGCCTGAGACCACCATACTCATCCTCCTAAAAGTATTCATAATTCTGTAGAGACCTCCAAGTTCAGAAAATCTTTAAGATCCAAACAGTGAATCTTCAATGGTGAAATTGTAGGTAATGTAAGATGTGAGATGACATTTTGGAAAAGAAGACTATCCAGAGCCCCCAAGAACTTCATATTCCTTCAATAATTTTGAAAGCCTACTAAATACTTTTTGAAGACTGCTAATTGCTGAGACAAAGAAGAAAACATAGCCCTTTCCCTAAAGGAATTCACAAGCTAGTGTAGACCCCACAGATGTCACTTCTACATGCAGTACTAGCTCTAGCTCAAAGAATCTGATTCTTGACTGTACAATCACAGACGTTTTTTGCCAATTGATGTAAATCCTCAAGAAAACATTCAACCCATCATCCATTCTTCTTCAGAAACAATGAATATTACTTCAAAATCAAATCACCACATGTAAAAGAATGAAAGTTGATCCCTAACTCACACCATATTTAACTCGAAGTGAATCAAAAGACCTAAATATAAGAACTAAAACCACAAAACTCCTGGAAGAAAACATAGGGAAACACCTTCAAAATCTTGTATTGGGCAATGGTTTCTTAAAACCAAAAGCACAAGCAATAAAAGAAAAAAATAGATAAACGAAGTCTCATTTAAAAAAAACAAAAAACTTTTGCACATCAAAGGATACTATCAAGAAAATGAAAAGGCAACCTACAGTTTGAGAGAAAACACTTGGAAATCATATATCTGATAAAACGTTTACTATCCAGAACTTCTACAATTCAACAAAAGACAAAAGGAACTCAATTTTTAAAAAAGGCAAAGGACAATTAGACATTTCTCAAAAGAAGGTATACAAATGGCCAAAAAGCACATGAAAAGATGCTCAACATCATTAACCATTAGGAAAACACAAATCAAAACCACAATGAGATACCATTTTGCAGCCACTAGAATAGCTACTAATAAAACCTGGAAAATAACAAATACTGACAAGGATATGGAGAAACAGGAAGTTTCATATTGTTGGTGGGAATAAAAATGGTTCAGCCATTGTGGAAAACAGTGATTTCTGAGAAAGTTAAATACAAAATTATCATAGGATCTGGCAATCTAACTTCTAGGCTTATACTCAAAATAACTGAAAGCAAAGACTCAAACAGATGTATGCACACCAATGAATGTTCACAGCAGCATTATTCACAATTGCCAAAAGGTAGAAGCAACCCAAATGTCCATCAACAGAAAAATGGACAAAATGGAAAAACAAAATGTGGTATATCCATACAATGTATTATTCAGTTACAAAAAGGAATGGAGTTCTGATATATACTAAAACATGGATGAACCTCGAAGACATTATGTTGAGTAAAAGAAGCCAGACACAAAAGTACAAATATCGTGTGATCTCATTTATATGAAAAATCAGAATATGTAAATTTATAGGGACAAAAATTAAAATACAGATTATCAGAGTAGGGGTGGGGATGGGGAATTAGAAGTTAATGTTTAATTTGGTATGGAGTTTCTTTGTGATAATGGGAAAGTCTTAGTAATGGATAATGGTGATGGCAGCACAACATTGTGACTGTATTTAACCCCACTGAGTTGAATACCTGAAAGTTGCTATAATGATTAATTTTAGAGTTGAATATATGTTACCAAAATAGAACTGTACAACAGAAACAGTGAACCCTAACGTCATTACAGAATATAGTTGAAATATAATTATAATAATATTGTTTAACCAATTGTAACAAAGCTACTATACTAATGCAAAATGTTAATAATAGGGATAACTGCATGGGAGTAGGTTATATAGGAACTTCATACTTTTGCATGATTTTTCTGTAAACCTACAACTGCTCAAATAAAAAAGATTATTAAAGATATTTTTAAATTATTTTTAAAGAATCAAATCACCAAGACACTAACAAGTAGACTGCCAAAAGGACATTTATTTGTCTGCCAAGACAGTTTACTTGTCACACAACATATTTATTAAAAAATGTTTGGAGAAAACATCCAATCTTACCTGTACTGATAGAAATACATGCAAACAGTGAGGTTAAAAATGGTCAGTGGACTGCAAATTGGAAAAACCTTACTTAGAAAGCAATATAGACATATCTATCAAAAGCTACATAGATCATCATAGCATTTCCTGAATGCTATCCACTCCTGAAATTTGGGAATGTCTACAGTTACACCATGTATAATGGCGAAAAACTGGAAGTACAATTCTTGAATAAAAGTATAACTGAGTGAATCATGGTACATATTAAAACTATGTAACAATATGTAAAAATTATTTATAAGTAGAAAAAACAAAATATCAAAGTATAGCTAAATTTCAATCACAATTATGTAAAATTCCATTTGCATAAATATTTATATTAGAAGAGAATATGGAAAAATATGAAAACAGTTGCTCTATTGGCATGGTAAAATTCAGCAAGAAATATATTCTATTTAAAATTTGCAGGGGTACAAGGGTAGTTCAGCGGTAGAATTCTTACCTGCCATGCAGGAGACCCAGGTTTAATTCCCAGTCCATGCACTTTCCCAAAAAACAAAGAAACAAGTAAAAATAAAAAACAAACAAAAATTCAACAAATGGTGCTGCAATAACAGGATACTCACATGGAAAAATAATGAAATGTGACCTCGCCATACAGCATACAAAAAAAAATTTCCTGTAATTGTGTTGCTACAACAATAAATCACAATCAAATATTTTTTAAATTGCCTGTCTTCCCCACTAGAGCATAAGTTTTGTAAAGATGGTACAGAGTCTCTTGTGCTCAGCATTATATTCCTAGCTCCTATTGCATAATTCATGAAAAAATGAATGAAGTACATGAGGAACATCAAAATAAATACCCTCAAGTAGGGGGTGTGGGGATAGATAATTAAAAACAAACAAAAGGCTCATCTCTATGTGCCTGCTTCTAAGCTCTAACTGTGGAAGGAAAAATCAACCCATTGAAGAATTTCTGTGAGGTTTTTCTTCCCTCACTACCACTTCTTTAGAGAAAGGCACAGGGTCCTGGGAAATGGGCACAGCAACACAGTTCTCCAAGATTTTCTGAGAACACACAGAATCAGAAGGGACAAAAGCTTCAAGTCCCTTCCCTACCCCAAAACAACTCGCTGCTCTCTGATTCCCAGACCCTTCCACATAACTATAACTGAAATTAAGATTGGACAGGGATGAGGTAGGGTATGGCAAGAGGGACTGGCTATGTGAAAAAAAGAGATGGAAAAGACAGATCAGCAGGGAACGGTATTTTTAGTAGGAACTTAAGGCTGACACCCCTCTGAACTTTGGCTGAGAAATAAATTCCCATGTATAAAGAAAAAGAAGAATTTTTAAGGATTTGAGTTCTGGAGTGAAAAATCCCTTTCCCTGACAACTCAATATTAGTCTGGTATATGCCAGAGACACCAGAAGGAGTCTAAGTTATAAAATGATTAATAAGCATTAACAAAACATACAGGGAAAGAGACAATCTTTAAGTTGTTTTTCAAACAACTTATGCAGCACTTGTCATAGATCATATAGGATCTTTCCAACTTAAGCAACTTTTTATCTATCCTTGGTGCTTCTGTGCAAAAGCATTATCAATTGGCTAATGCAGAGCTCAGAAGGGAGCTTAGTGGCAGAGAAAAAAAGGACACTAAGGAGAAAACAATAGAGTTAAGAGGAATCTAGATTTTAGATGCAGCTCTATCTATTCCAGTGTTACAACTTCAAATAAATTATAAATCTCCAAGTCTTGTTCTCCTAATGTAAATGGGAAGGTACCTCACAACATTAAGATGACAATTAAATGAGAGGATGCAAGTCAAAGTATATTATAAATTGTAAAATTTTACTTAAGTATATGACCTTATTACAGAATGACAAATATTATACTCTCCTTCCAGGATCAAAGTTAAGTGCATCTGTCAACCAAACTTGACCTGCAGAAGTTATCTAGAGGCTGCAGGAAAATCAAACTCATCTCACTTTGCCTGTTAACTGATGTTTTTTTTCTTCCATACAGTAATTTTTCATGTAGGCAGGTGGCTATATGGAATGAGTCTCCTTTCCCCCAATCTTGGTCCTATTGGTTATTCATTCCTTAGAGTTAGGGAAGCTTTACTGTTTGCATGCTCCTTCTGTGAAAATGTAAGCACCTTAAAAGGCATTGCCAATAACTATTAATAACTCAGAGTTGAATTAAGATTAACTTAGCCTGAAGAAAGGCTAAGGGATAGGAATATGTATGTCAACAATAATTTTATCTAATTTCCTAAGAACTTGTTGATTTCACGTTTTCAGTCTCACAGACTCCAACCACAAAAATTTTACTCAAATTTTCACATTTTAGCATTTGAAATCTCTCAAACTTTTTTTTCAGAATATAGTTCACTTCTGGAATGGGTTCCCGGTCATAGGACAACTATATTCATGGACAGAGAATGAGAGGCATCAATGGGGAAAGAGAGTAGAGAAAAGTAAGAAAATAAAATTCACCTTCATATTTCTGACTAGAATCAGCAGCCCTGTTACTAAGGAAAACCTGTTTTCTTTCCTAAATTCTTATTCCTAATTCTAGAAAATCTGCCTAAGACAATACTTAAAAGGGAATTAAATGGGGAATTCTTCCTCACATCTACCCTCAATCCCACCTGTTGCTACACTTTCAGCCAATATATATTTAAATCCATAGTGTGTATTGCAGTTTGTAAAGCCCTTCTGTCATGGTCAGGTTCATGTGTCAACTTGGCCAAGTGGTGGTACCTGCTTGTCTAGTTGGGCAAGTCCTGACCTGTCTGTTGCAATGAGGACATTTCATAGAATTAAATCATGATCACATCAGCTGCGTCCACAGCTGATTCCATTTGAAATCAGCCAAGGGGAGTGTCTTCTGCAATGAGTGATGCTCAATCTAATCACTGGAAGCCTTTTAAGGAGGATTCAGAAGAGACACGTTCTCTTCCTGCTTCAGCTGGTGAGCCTCTCCTGTGGAGTTCAACGAGACCCTCCATCGGAATCATCAGTTTCACAGCCTGCCCTGCGGACTTTGGACTCTGCATTCCAAAAAAGTGTCACGTAAGACACTTTTATAAATTTTATATTTGTGAGTGTTCCCCATTGATTCTGTTTCTCTAGAGAACCCTAACTAATACAACTTGGTACCAGGAGTGGTTCTTAAGAAACAGAATCTTAAAAATGGGTTTTTATTAATGGTTTTCTACTCTGACTGGACTCAAAGGCACTAAGGACTCTGATTCCCATAATCAAAATGACACTCCCAATCCATGGAGTGTGTTGGTAAAAGAGATAGTCAAAATATCACCATCTGATTCTCCTAATGCTTTGCTTGTATGAAACCAGGCTCTGGGGGATAATATTTTTTACCTTTACAGAGTTTTGTGGAAATAAGAGGAGAGAGATGTTAGTTGGTTATTGTTAGATACACTGGCTACATTAAGGAGTGAAAGGGATGGGCTTAAGGCTTCAAACCAGAAGCTTAAGCACTGTCTGACAGATGAAGAAGTTTCTATGAGTATCCTGAAGGAAAATCTTATTTCCTATAGCCGCAGACTTGAGATCTATGAAAACCAGACTCAGAATCTTATTGTTAGAGTAGCAACTTTACAACATAAACTGAATCTCAGTGTTGCATGGTGTCTGCCATTAAAATGAGGGCACTGATTGGAAAGCAGTGGGACCCTGAAAAATGGGATGGTGACATATGGATTGATAATTATGTCAGGGGTGAGGCTGAAACCCTAGGTCATGCTGAGTGTTCTCTAGATAACCCTGCAGCAGTCTGCCCTGAGGACATAGCTGTCCCACCTCCAGCCTGCCTTGAGGCACTGGCCACCCAACTTCCTCCTGAAGGGATTAGCCTAGAGTGATTAATCCTGTTTCACCAGAGGAAACTGCAAATGAATGCCCGAAGAAAATGACTTGGAAGATATTTCTAATTCTTTTCATGACCTACCCCCACCACCCCTCATTTCTTCCAGATCTATAACTAGACTAAAGTCCCAACAGGCCCCTAAAGGTGAGGTACAAAGTATCACACATGAGGAGGTACATTACATTTCAAAAGAACTGTGTGAGTTTTCCAATTTAGATAGAAATCAGGGGAGTATGTGTGGCAATGGATTTTAAGGGTGTGGGATAATGGTGGGAGGAATATAAAGCTGAATCAGGCTGAATTTACTGATATGGGCCCACTAAGCAGAGATTCTGCATTCAATGTTATAGATCGAGGGGTTAGATAAGGCATTAACAGTTTGTTTGGATGGTTGGTTGAAACTTGGATCAAAAGGTGGCCAACATTAACTGAGGTTGAAATCCAGACTTGCCAGGGTATAATGTAGATGAGAGAATCCAGAGGCTCAGAGAGATTAGAATGTTAGAATGGACTTATCATGCAAAGCCTGTTCCTACACCCCAGGAATGTCCAGAGGATGCACCTTTTATAAAAACAGTGAGAAATAAATGTGTGAGACTAGTGCCATCATCCTGAAGAGCTCTGTAGTTGCATTTCTCTGTAGTTCAGATATTACTGTAGGAACTGCTGTCATTGAGCTGGAATCCTTAAACAAATTGGGGATGCCCAGATCCCAAGTTGGCAGAAGCCAGGTGGCAGCACTTAATCACCAAAGACAGGGTAGACGTGGCTATTATAATAGACAGCAAATTCAAAGCAGGTGTCAAAATTATATGACTCACAGAGATTCGCAGCATTGGCTAGTAAATCATGGGGTACCTAGAAATACAATAGAAGGGCAGTCTACTAAATTCTTGTTTAAGCTGTATAAACAAAAGAGTTCTAGGTCAAGTGAACAGAAGTCTAACCTGAATTACAAATACACAGAGTCAGGGTCCCTTAATCAATTTCCAGACTTGAGACAGTTTACAGACCCAGAGCCCCTTGAATGAAGGGGAGGCCAGGTCCCTTTGGGATTGAACCCTGTTACACAGCCACAAATTTACACTGTTAATCTTCCTCTAAGCCTTTCCCAAGGAGACTGATGGTCTTTTACCGGGGTAATTGTGCACTGGGGAAAAGGAAATGATCAGATATTTCAGGGATTATTAGACACTGGTTCAGAAGTGACATTAATTCCAGGGGACCCAAAACGTCACTCTGGACCACCAGTCAGAGTGGGGGCTTATGGAGGCCACATGATCAATGGAGTTTTAGCTCAGGTCCTTCTCACAGTGGGTCCAGTGGGCCCCTGGACCCATTCTGTAGTTATTTCCCCAGTTCCAGAATGCATAATTGGTACAGACACACTGAAAAAATGGCAAAATCCCCACGTTGGCTCTCTAACTCGTGCAGTGAGGGCTATTATGGTGGGGAAGGCCAAGTGGAAGCCTCTAGAACTGCCCCTACCTAGCAAAATAGTAAATCAGAAGCAATACCGGATTCCTGGAGGGATTGTAGAGATTACTGCCACTTTTAAGGACTTGAAAGATGCAGGGGTGCATCTTTCAACTCTCCTATTTGGCCTGTACAGAAAACAGATGGGTCTTGGAGGATGACAGTGGATTATCGTTAAGCTCAACTACGTGGTAACGCCAATTGCAGCTGCTGTTCCAGGTGTGGTATCATTGCGTGAGAAAATCAATACATCCCCTGGTACCTGGTATGCAGCTATTGATCTGGCAAATACTTTTTTCTCAACAGCTATTAGTAAGAACCACCAGAAACAGTTTGCTTTCAGCTGGCAAGGTCAGCAATATACTTTTACTGTCCTACCTAAGGGGTATATCAACTCTCCAGCCCTATGTCATATTCTTGTCCGCAGGGACCTTGATCATTTCTCCCTCCCAAAAGACATCACACTGGTCCATTATATTGATGATAGCACGTTGATTGGACCTAGTGAGATGCTGTCTGGAGCCTTTGGAAGGCCCCTATAGGAAAATCACAACACAGACCCTTAGGATTTTGGAGCAAAGCCTTACCATCTGCTGTAGATAACTACTTGCCTTTTGAGAAACAGCTTTTGGCCTGCTTCTGGGCCTTAGTAGAGATTGAACGCTTAGCCATGGGCTGCCAAGTTACCATGAGACCTGAGTTGCCTATCATAAGCTGGGTGTTGTCTGACCCACCAAGCCATAAATTTGGGCATGTGCAGCAGCACTCTATTGTAAAATGGAAATGATACATACAAGATAGGGCCAGAGCAGGTCCTGAAGGCACAAGTAAGTTACATGAAGAAGTGGCCCAAATGCCCATGGTCTCCACTCCTGCCACACTACCTTCTCTTTCCCAGACCAGAGCTATGGCCTCTTTTGGAGTTCCTTACAGTGAACTGACTGAGGAAGAAACTCAGGCCTGGTTTACAGATGGTTCAGAATGATGTGCAGGTACCACCCGAAAGTGGACAGCTGCAGCACTACAACCCCTTTCTGGGGTGTCCTTAGCACAGTGGTGAGGGGAAATCCTCCCAGTGGGCAGAACTTCAAGCAGTGCACCTGGCTGTTCATTTTGCTTGGAAGGAGAACTGGCCAGAGGTGCGTTTGTATACTGACTCATGGGCTGTCACTAATGGTTTGGCTGGATGGTCAGAGACTTGGAAAGACCAGAATTGGAAAACTGGTGACAAAGAGGTCTGGGGAAGATGTATGTGGATAGACCTTTCTGAGTGGGCAAAAAATATGAGGATATATATTTGTGTCCGATGTGAATGTGCACCAGAGGGTTACATAAGCAGAGGAAGGTTTTAATAATCAAATGGATGAGATGACCCATTCTGTGGATACCAGTCAGCCTCTTTTCCCAGCAACTCCTGTCATTGCCCAATGGGCTCACGAACAAAGTGGTCATGGTGGTAGGAATGGAGGTTATGCATGGGCTCAGCAATATGGACTTCCACTCACCAAGGCTGACCTGGCTACAGCCACTGCTCAGTGCCCAATCTGCCAACAACAGAAACCTACACTCAGCCCCCGATACAGTATCATTCTCTGAGGTGACCAGCCAGCTACATGGTGGCAGGTTGATTACACTGGACCACTCCCTTCATGGAAGAGGCAGCGATTTGTTCAAACTGGAACAGACACATACTCTGGATATGGGTTTGCTTTCCCTGCACGCAATGCTTCTGCCAAAACTACCATCTGTGGGCTTACAGAATGCCTTATCCATCGTCATGGTATTCCACACATAGCATTGCTTCGGATCAAGAAACACACTTCACATCAAATGAAGTGCGGGAATGGGCACATGCTCATGGAATTCTCTGGTCTTACCATGTTCCCCATCATCCAGAAGCAGCTGGATTGATAGAATGGTGGAATGGCCTTTTGAAAACTCAATTATGGTGCCAACTAGGTGGCAAAAACTTGAAGGCCTGGGGTAATGTTCTCCAGGAAGCTGTATATGCTCTGAATCAGCATCCGCTGTATGGTGCTGTTTCTCCCATAGCCAGAATCCATGGGTCCAGGAACCAAGGGATGGAAATAGGAGTAGTATCACTCACTATTACCCCTAGTGATCCACTAGGAAAATTTTTGCTTCCTGTCCCTGCGACCCTGAGCTCTGCTGGTCTACAGGTTTTAGTTCCAAAAGGGGGAGTGCTTCCACCAGGAGAAACAACAGTGATTCCATTGAACTGGAATCTAAGACTGCCACCTGGTCACTTTGTGCTACCCATGCCCCTGGATCAACAAGCCAAGAAGGGCACTGCATTATTGTCTTGGGTGTTTGACCCTGACTATAAGGGGGAAATAGGACTGCAGCTACACAGTGAAGGTAAAGAAGAGTTTTCTTGGAATATAGGAGGTCCCCTAGGGCGTCTTTTAGTACTATATGCCCTGTGATTAAAATCAATGGAAAACTGCAACAGCCCAATTCAGGTAGGACTACCAATCGGTCTGAAACTTCAGGAATGAAGGTTTGGGTCACCCCACGAGGCAAAGAACCATGGCTGGCTGAAGTGCTTGCTGAGGGTAAAGAGAATATGGAATGGGTAGTGGAAAAAGATAGTGATAAATATGAACTATGACCACATGATCAGTTACAGAAACGAGGACTGTAATGCTGTTTTGTTCCTGTTATACTATTTAAGTTGTAAGATATCAAGTTTAAGAATGAATATTACCCAAGGATTTGCACCCTATTCTGGAGAGAGTTAATGTGCTTCCAGTTATATGCAGGACAGTTGAATATTGTTAGGTGAAAGAAAAAATGTGTGTTTTAATGTTTTTTATTTAAAACTTAGGTATGGTTTAAGGTGATATGTATAGCTGCCAAGTTGACAAGGGGTAGACTGTCATGGTCAGGTTCAAGTGCCAACTTGGCCAAGTGGTGGTACCTGTTTGGTTTAACAGTTTAGGAAGGCTGTAGAACTAAACACAGGACCCAAAGTCTAAAAAACCTGGGGTCTAGTTCTGACTCTACAAGTTCCTAGCTATGTAAACTTAACCAGCTCAAATCTTTATTCCTTCATATATAACATGAGAATTACATTATTATTGTTCCACATGTACTATTATGTGGAATATTAAATGAGACAATTGATGTGATGGCACTCAAAGGATAAAGTTTCTATAAATAAGCCACCTCAAAAACATATTCCCTGATTGCCCTCCCCTCTACATGGGACATGACATCCAGGGGTGAATGTCTGCCTTGCGGTGTGGGAGATGACCACCAGGGATGAGTCAGCCTCTGGTGCCGTGGGATCAACAATGCCATCCTGACCAAAAGGGGGAAAAGAAGTGTAACAAATAAGGTATCAGTGGCTAAGAGAGTTCAAATAGAGTTGAGAAGCTACCCTGGAGGTTACTTTTATGCAAGCTTTAATTAGACATTGCTACCTATCATAATTTCCCAAACCCCAACCAAAACCATTTCTGCCAATCCTAAAGAACACCTAGGGCAACATATAAGATTCTACACAGGTTTCATGCACTAGGATAACTGTCCAGAAACCTACAACCTCCAGATGGGTCCCTGGATAAGATAAGTCTGAAATGCAGAGGGGCCAGTCTCCAGAACATCAGCTAGACCCATCTCCCTATCCCATATTATAGGCTGCCCCTTCCAACATGAAAAAGTTGGAATATTCCTAAAGAATGGGAGAAAGATCAAAGTTGATGGTGGAGTTATACAGAGAAGGTAGGGCTTAACAAACAAGTTTGATTGCTGAATCATTATATTGATATTTCTTTTAGTCTCCAGATCTTAGAGAAGCTAGAAGTAAAGATCTAAAATTGTGGAATCGTAGCCCACACCAAACTCTGAAATCTGTTCTACAACTAATGTGGTGATGTGCTTTGAAATTTATTGCTATTTTCTACATACGTTATTTTTCACAAAAAAGAAAAAGAAGTCGATTGTGATGATACAAAAATATTTATTCCTTCTAGCCTCCAATGTTCTAGAGCAGCCAGAAGGAAAAATTTGAGAGGCTGGTATGGCAGCCCATGACAAACTCTGGGATCTGTCCTGTAACTACTTGTTGAAGAGTGCTTTGAAAACTATTGCTTTTTTCTTTCTTTGCTTTGTAAATATGTTATATGATAAAATTTTTTAAAAAACATATTCTCTGAAGACTGTTTCAAAGCACTGGTAAGTAGTGTTTTCTAAACTATGTGCCACAAAGGCTCCAACCAAAATAAAAGAATATTCATCAAAATTTGTTCTATTTTTCAAAATTATTTTTCGTGACATGGAAACCTGTTCATGATTTTACTCAGCTTGAAGGCTCCTATAAATACTCATGTGGTATGCTGTCATCTTAAAGCTGCAATGAAAATCTGATTGTCATGGTGAAACATTTATTGAACATCTCTCATTTGCCAGCCACTATGTTAGAGCATTTTACAGTTTATTTCATTTGATTCTCTATAAGAATCCTTAGAGATATATATTATCTCCTTTCTAAAGATGAAGAAACTGAAGTTCAGAAAACAAGAAATTGCCTAAGGTCAAGCATGTTTTATATCATTGAAGGAAATAAACACCAAGTTGTATAGGGTCGAGGAGTTATTTGGAACACCGTTATGCAGTCATTACAGAGCACAGTGGTTAAGGCATGGATTCTGGAGCCAGACTATCTTGAGTTCAAATCCCAGATTCACTATGAGCTTTAGTTTTCTCATTTGTAAAATGAGACTAATATTTGCTTGATTTCATGGCCTAGTAAGATTTAATACACCTTCTTAGAACAGTGCCTGCCCAAATTGTTAGGTGTTATCATCAATTCTCTCAATCTCGCTATCCAAACTTCTTGTTCCCTGCCCTAAAACCTTTATGCCGACTAGCCTAAATCTCCTCTACACACCTTACTCATTACTGTTATTATGCTTTTGCTTTCTCTTCCTTTTAATGGAAATGCTTTCCTCATTAATCTAAATTCCACTCAGCCTTCAAAGCCCAGCTCAGATCTAACCTTTCCATGAAACATTTCCTGACTTCTCCAGCCCACAGTGATTTCTTCCTACTCTGAATTCCTCTTTAACTGTCAAACAACTCAATCTCTAGAAATCAAGTGCTGGGAGGGCCCCTGCAGAAAAAAAAAATGATTTTGCCCAAATTCCTAATTTTTGAAATAGGAATTGAGGCTTAAATTAGTCAATTTAAAAGCTATTTGGTCAAACTAAAAGCTATTTGGCAGAATTGAGGTTTGAGTCCAGACGTTTTAAATATTTGTAATGCTCTTTTCACTATACTATCCTAATTGTGTCTTCCTTGAGATCTTGTAGGCGTTCTCAAAACTGAAAGTATATATTCTGTAATTATCTGATTCCCCGTATTTCAGTGGTTTGATAGCCTTCATGGCAGGTAAGACACTGGAGTTAATAGCTATTTGCTGACCAACTGATCAGTCTTTCACTGGTGCCCTTTTATCCAACAGTTAACATGTTTGTGAAAACAGAATCCTATAGGACTTAAATTCTCATCATTAGCTATTCATCAGGGGGAAGAAAGGACAGAAGAGGGAAATATATTCATATGTATCCCTAAAGTCTCATCACAAAGTTCAACAAAGGTCTCACTCTAGATCTCTGGAGCTAGAGGTATAAAATAAAAAGTTTTCAGCTGTAGTGTTCATGGATTGTAAGACTAAATATAGTTAAGATGTCAATTCTACCTAAATTGATTTACAGATTCAACGCAATACCAATCAAAATCCCAACAATTTATTTTTCAGAAATAGAAAAACCAATAAGCAAATTTATCTGGAAGGACAAGGTGCCCCAAATTGCTAAAAGTATCTTGAGGAAAAAAAACGAAGCTGGAGGTCTCACGCTGCCTGACTTTAAGGCATATTATGAAACCACAGTGGTCAAAACAGCATGGTACTGGCATAAAGAGAGATATATCGACCAATGGGATTGAATAGAGTGCTCAGATATAGACCCTCTCATCTATGGACATTTGATCTTTGATAAGGCAGTCAAGCCAACTCACCTGGGACAGAACAGTCTCTTCAATAAATGGTGCCTAGAGAACTGGATATCCATATGCAAAAGAATGAAAGAGGACCCGTATCTCACACCCTATAGAAAAGTTAACTCAAAATGGATCAAAGATCTAAACATTAGGTCTAAGACCATAAAACAATTAGAGGAAAATGTAGGGAGATATCTTATGAAACTTACAATTGGAGGCAGTTTTATGGATCTTAAAGCTAAAGCAAGAGCACTGAAGAAAGAAAGAAATAAATGGGAGCTCCTCAAAATTAAACACTTTTGTGCATCAAAGAACTTCATCAAGAAAGTAGAAAGACAGCCTACACAATGGGAGACAATATTTGGAAACGACATATCAGATAAAGGTCTAGTATCCAGAATTTATAAAGAGATTGTTCAACTCAACAACAAAAAGGCAGCCAACCAATTACAAAATGGGAAAAAGACTTGAACAGACACCTCTCAGAAGAGGAAATACAAATGGCCAAAAGGCACATGAAGAGATGCTCAATGTCCCTGGCCATTAGAGAAATGCAAATCAAAACCACAATGAGATATCATCTCACACCCACCAGAATGGCCATTATCAACAAAACAGAAAATGACAAGTGCTGGAGAGGATGTGGAGAAAGAGGCACACTTATCCACTGTTGGTGGGAATGTCAAATGGTGCAACCACTGTGGAAGGCAGTTTGGCGGTTCCTCAAAAAGCTGAATACAGAATTGCCATACGACCCAGCAATACCATTGCTAGGTATCTACTCAGAGGACTTAAGGGCAAAGACACAAATGGACATTTGCACACCAATGTTTATAGCAGCATTATATACAATTGCAAAGAGATGGAACAGCCAAAATGTCCATCAACAGATGAGTGGCTAAACAAACTGTGGTATATACATACGATGGAATATTATGCAGCTTTAAGACAGAATAAACTTATGAAGCATGTAATAACATGGATGGACCTAGAGAACATTATGCTGAGTGAGTCTAGCCAAAAACTAAAGGACAAATACTGTATGGTCCCACTGATGTGAACCGACATTAGAGAATAAACTTGGAGTATGTCATTGGTAACAGAGACCATCAGGAGATAGAAACAGGGTAAGATAATGGGTAATTGGAGCTGAAGGGATACAGACTGTGCAACAGGACTGGATACAAGAACTCAGAAATGGACAGCACAATACTACCTAATTGTAATGTAATTATGTTAAAACACTGAATGAAGCTGCATCTGAGGTATAGTTTTTTTGTTTTTCTCTCTATTATCGTTTTATTTCTTTTTCTGTTGTCTTTCTATTTCTTTTTCTAAATCGATGCAAATGTACTAAGAAATGATGAATATGCATCTATGTGATGATATTAAGAATTACTGATTGTATATGTAGAATGGAATGATTTCTAAATGTTGTGTTAATTTTTTTAATTAATAAAAAAAAGTTTTCAGCTGTGTTATCATTATTATTAATATTGGGGCCCTCCAAGGTTTCAAGTATACAGTAGAGAAAAGGGACCTCGATTCCATTACACAAAGCCCAAGCCTCCTTGGGCAGGTTTAAATTAGGCTGAAGTTATTGTATAAAGTTGTTAGATCCCTGCAATGGAGAAACAGATAAGAGGCATATACCTTAGAAATGGGATCACAGTTCCATTTAGAAGGACTGACATGGAAAAATGGTGCTAGACAGACAGAAGAAAAGAAAGATATGCCTACAATTTAAGTGTACAAAGACATCTCAGAACCTAGGCTGAGAGTGGAGAAACAGAGAGTACTCCAGCTGTTCTCCAGAAAGAAACAGCAAGCACGGGGTGCTTATTTATACCAGGGAAGGGTGAATTAGAGAGGGATACATAGTCAGGCATGTATACAGCAGGTGCATATTCAGAATTATGTAAGGGAATATGTAGGATAGTCTAAACAATAACTAAAGCTCTTAAAGCACTTTTAAAAGATTAATATATATATAATATATATTATATATTAAATATAAAATTATATAATATACATTTTATACCACATCTTGTAGACTAACCACCTTCGGTTAATGTAGCTGTCATCTGCTTATATTTACAAGGAGCTGAAGATGTGATTTTGCTCATCATTCACAGTTTTAAAATTTTTGAGTCATTTATTGGTTCAACAAAAAATCATTGAAAACCTTGTCTTACCAAAAGGTGAGGAAACAAATAAAATTTATAGTCATTGCCTTCAAGGGGATCTCAGCATTGTTGAAGGTGGGAAGAGGAAGAGACAGATAAACAAAACTTGATTATAATATAGTGAGTTAATTGCTATGAGATGCAAATGTATTATGATTTCTAATACAAATTGAAAGAATTAAGGAAGGCTGACTGAAGAGTCAGCAACTGAACTGAGTCTTGAAAATTATCTAGGAAAAAACAAGCTGAAAAGCACTGCAGATGGTAGAAGAAGTATAAACAAAGACATAGTGGAATGGCACATTCAGCTAACTCTAAGTGGTCAGTGATGGCTATAGCAAAGTGAGTGGTGAATCAGAGGCAAGACTGAAGAGGTAAGCAGAGTCAGATTATGAAGGGCTTGCTGTGTACTTTTGACATTTTTCAATCACAATGCTGTTTTGATTCTCCAGAACTCTATCCTATGTTATACTGTCTACTACCATTTAAGAAGTTTACTTTTTAAGAAAACTAATATATTATTAGTGATAATTTGAAGAGCCCTTAGAGACCAGCACATTAAACCATTCCCATACTTCTACTTTGCAGGTGAAGAGAAAAAGAAGCCAAAAACAAGCTGTATGGAAGAAGGTACACAAAATGTCATGAAGGCTAGAACAGAGAAACTCTGGTCCCAATTTTATTCCATCGAGCCTTTGCTCTGCTGTAGACCAAGTAATACTTTCCAGTATTGTGGGCTACCATGGTTCTCTCATTCAGTCTCTAAAGACTTATGGAATGGTTGAAAATTAGTAATTAAGTTAGTTTATATTTTACAGAACATAAGAGTGAAAGTATCCTAAAATCTATTATTAATGTGAATGAGAATGACTTTCAACATTGTAAATATGCCTTTAAGCACAGCGTACTCTTCCTCTCCATTGTTCTCTTCAATACTTTGTCTCTTTCTTTGAATCTCCCTGTTCAACTAAATTTGGCAAAGATTTACTGACCTCAAACTATGTATCAGACACTATTGAATGTAAGGATACAAAAATAAATAAATTAATAAGCCCTTCGTCAAAGAATTTACTACCTATTGGTGGAGGCAGATGCATAAATAGATAGAACATTGTGTTGAGTCCACTGATAAAGATATCCACAGGACTAAAAAAAGGACACAGAAGGGTCACAGATACCCAGTACAATCTAGGGAATTAGAAAGGAGTTTTCATCCCCAAAGTGTGCAAAACAATCACCTACACAATAAAATTTGGAGAACTCAAGGAAAGGGCCCAGGATAGGTTGGGCACCTTCAATTTAAAACAAGGAAGGATGCAACCATAACTACTATGGCACCTAATCCTTCACAAAGTGCTTTTTCAGAATCTTATTTTATTTAATTCTCACAATGTTATATTGTTATTTCCATGTTGCAAATAAGGAAACTAATTTTTGTCTGTGTTATTCTAGAACTTAGTATCTGGTAAACAGTGATCCTAATGAAGACTTGTCAAATGCAGTGGGGGGGGGGGGGTGGTTAGAGAGTTTATTTAACACTTATGGGGTTATACAGCTAATGATGGAGCCAGAACTCAATCCTAGGTCTTTTGACCCTCAATTCTATATTTACACATTGACTATAATCTTAATGAGCCTTACAATTTTACTGTGAACTAGCAACAATTTCAGAAATGCCTACTGTCAAGCAACAAGCCAAGGCCAGCATATTTCCTCCTATTCTAACACTGCATGGACATACTTAAAGTTCAGTCACATCTGTGGTATATGCTTCCCGTATTTTCTCCAAAGTTCACTTGCCTTCTTCTAAGTTACTTTTTTTCCTGCCACAATGAAGTGGTATCTGCAGAACAGAAAAGTCCTCTTGACCCTCTCCTCTCTTGAGAGAGTTAAGTGTAAGAGACAGAAAGTAGAGTACAGGTTATTAGGGGCAGGAGGGAGCAGAATGAGAAATTAACTCATTAATGGGTACAGGGTTTCTTTTTGGGGTGATGGAAAGTTTGGGTAATGGATAATGGTGGTAGCAGTACAATACTGTGAATGTGATTAAAACCACTGAATCATATGCTTGGGAGTAGTTGAGATGGGAATTTTTATGTTGTATATATATTACAACAATTAAAGATAGACTAAGGGAACAATGACAATTAAATTAACTATACGATCCTGGCCAGGAACTGATAATGGAGGAGAAAACGCCCAGAAGGGCATCATTGGGACAACTGAAAAAGTTAGAATAAGAACTATATGCTTTATATCAATATTAAATTTCTTGAACTTGACATCTGTATTTAAGGTGGTTATATAAGTATCTCTGCTCTTAGGAAATGTACAAGGAATTGTTAAATATTTCATAAGCATGATATATGCAACCTACTTCCAAATGTTTAGAAGATAACGATAAATAGAAAGATGATAGAATGATAATAAGAAATGTGGCAAACCGCTAATTGTTGGTAAATTTGGGTATCTGGATAGGGAGTATGTTGGAGTTCTATGCATTGTTTTTGTAAATTTCTTCTAAACGTGAAGTTAATTCAAAATAAAAAGGTTAAAAAAAAAAAAAGAACTATGTGTAGCCTTCTGGTATCCAATAGCATCTAGGTGGAAAGCTAAAACAAAGCATGACAACGCTACCCAATGAGAATGCAGACGGTCTCACATTCAAGATTTAGAGGTGCACACACAATGTGAGTACCATTAAGGACACACAAAAATTTGGATGCAACTGTCCATCCTAAGGACACTGTGTTTCATAATGCCCTCATCCATACAATGGTTATGATCCAAAAACACTATGTATATATCAAGCAGTTGGACACTTACTGTGATGATTCTTTTTGCAAAAGAAACAATCTACTTTATAAGAAAAAATCATCCCCTAATTTATCTGCAGGCAAATTTGGCATTTTTTTGCAGGAAAAATCTGGGTTCAGATCCTGCCACTTCAGCTTTATAGGCGATTCATTCATCTATGAAATGGGAATTCTTACCTACTGCTCAAGATCACTGTGAAGATAAAATAAGATAACATGTACGAATGTATTGTGTAAGCTGTAAAGCACTATGTGTATGGCAGGAATAAAGAAATCAATACCATTAGACATGTCAACATATGTACACATATATACTTGTGGTTGAGAGAAGAACTCAACCACAAGTCCCCAATTCCCATTGTTAAGAAGGAAACACACACACACACACACACACAGCAGACCTAACAAGCTACCAGGATCTCTTTTACAGAACATCAAATGGCAGTAATATGAAAAAGGAGATACACTAAACAGAGAGTACTCCAACGTGAGCTTTTCATCCAGGGAAACATTTCATCATTTGATATACTCCTCTCCTTCCAAAGATTTACAATCATTATCACACAGAAAAAAATTATAGAGCTACAGTTTTTGAAAGAAAATGGCACAAAAGCTATACCATGGAAATAATGCAGAGCTAGAAAGGATCTCAGAGGTCTGTTCTACTCCTCTCATTCTATAGCTTTTAAAAAATCAATGTCCAAAGAGGCAAACTGGTTTACATAAGAATACAAAGTGACACATTTTAATCAAACATCTTTAAGGTTCTGATAGTCATATCTTCATTCCCCAGGACAGCCTATCTCTGTGTTCCCACAGCATCCTACGCACACTAATTACCATACTAGATTAAAATTCTGTTTAAATGCCTGTTTTCTTCCCTGTTGGACTAGAAGCTCCCAGGAGACATGTCCTGTGCCCAACTCATCCTTATATCCCCAACTAAAATTAATCCCCAGTTAAAACTGTTTTGTAAATATGAGGGCAAGGTATTTACTTCTGGCAAACTTCCTATTTAGGTTCTGTTCCCTTTGAGGGATGCTCAGCAAGATATAAAAAAGACTAATCTTTCAACAAATCTAAACTTGGATATCTATAGAAAGACAGTAAGTGATCTTAGGTCCATAGGGACAATAAGGTAAAAATGGATCCCTGAAAAGAAGGACATCATTGCAGGACAGGACCCACTAAATTTTATTAAATTGTTGGATTTTGATGACCATGTCTCTAAGAGGTTTCTTCAACCATATGACCTATAGTGAAGCAATATACACAAACATATATAATAATATATACACCATATACACAAATATCAGTAACACAAATAAGAAACAGTGAAACTGTGGGTATAGTGTGATATGCTCAGTTGGTTTTTTAAGCACTTACGGACAACTCTGCAAGCTCCTAAACCAAGCAGTCACACACAGTCCTTTAAAGGACAAACTGGATTAAATTTGAGGAAGACTAAATTAAAAGTGGAAAAAAATGAATTGGAGTCAGAAAATGTGAGATCTAGTCACCATTCTTTCATTAATTTCTTATTTGACCTTGGGCAATTCATTTCATTTCTTTGAGCTAGCTGGTCACTCAAGATCCTGCAAGTTCAAACCATTATAAGATCAACACTTCTTGAGAGTTAGGGATGGCGAAAGATAAAAGTAGTTAGGGAAGATACAGGGAGACTATGGAACTGAAGGTATAGTGAAAAAAAAGTTTAGTAGTGTGACAGACTTCTGTTTTAGATTCTAGCTCTGGTTCTACCATTAATTAGCTGAGTAACCTTGAGCAAGTCACTTCACCATTCCAGACCAAAATTTCCCCATTTATAAAGTAAGCCAGATGTTCTTCCAACAACTCACAAGCCCTGGTCCAAACTGACTAGTGTAGATGCCCCTATTCTTAATGAAAAGCCCAAATGCTGGCCAGAAGAATAGTAAGGAACAAAAACAGGTGCTGAGAAACATAGTTTTTTCACTGACTCCTCTTTTTCTGCTGCTATACTTCCCTTACACTGCATACTTTCTGAACTGACCCAGCCCTATTTTTACTCAAATTCTCAGTTCAAGCCTCACTTCCCTATATGAAGATTTCCCTTTCCAATCTAACCCACGTTGATGTCTCACTCTTTTAAACTTCTACAGTACATGTGCCATTTGCATTGCTGTTGTAGAAATTAAATGTAACTTGCAAAGAGATTAGTACAAAGCAGCTGCTCAATAAATAACAGTAGTTGTTGGTGTTACCACTTCTTTTGCACTAATCACATACCCTTCAGTTCAGTGCTTCTCAGACTTAAATGTGCACATAAATCACTTGGGGGTCTTGTTCAAATGCAGATTCTGATTCAGTAGGTGTGAGGTAGGACCTGAATTCTGTACCTTTAACAAGCTCCTGGGCTCCTGCCAATGCTGTTAATCTGAGGACTATACTTCAAATACAAGGGACTAGTTTTCAGTATACTTTATTTTTAAAATGCATTTATCTTATCTACCCATCTGGACAGTAAGCTCCTAGAAGGAAGATAATGTCTCACATTTCTTGGCATATATATCCTACACAGGGATACTAAAAAAATCGCTGTTGACTTATAGGTGCAGTCTCTAGACAAACAAGAGTACCTGTGTTGTACTGATTTCCAAATTGAACACTGAGGTGTACAAAGATGAAAGAGTTCACTTGTTCCCTGGAATTAGAAACACTACCATCACTGGAATAGAGGGAGGTGAGGCTCTAGGAGAAAATTTACCTCTTTATCAGTGAATGTAACCCACAGAAGAAAAAGCAACATATATAAATAGACACATGTTTCTTGTGTAAGTACAAAGATCATTAAAGTGCTGTCTTTACTGCACTTCAAATTTAGGTATTGACCTTAAAAGACATGCATTTTCAGGCAAAAAAAAAAAACAAACCACAAATAATAGTTACTAATAATGTAAATAATGAACTTTGATTTAATTTTTTGATGGCAGAGATACATTTTTCAATAATCCTTTTGTGTGCAATTCATCTAAAGATCTCAGAAAACCAATAAAATCCCATTTCAACACCCCCCCCCCAAAATGAGAGAGGTTTTCTCCACCAATATTCCCATGAACTTGGGCAGTAATGAGGTCTCCAAACGCCATTGCCCACAATTGCACTTATAAAAATTCAGAGGAATCTACTGTACATTAAGGCTGCTCTGAGAGGCTTTCTACTTTAAGCTCTTCTTTTAAGTCACCAATTATTTAAATGGTTGCTAACATCCTCTTTATTTTGGCAATCTATAATCCAGATGGGAACAATATTCTTAAATTCTAGTAGGAAGCTATGCTCTGACTTCGTATTCGAGCACCAGGAAAATGATACTGGGAATATTTGGCACCTGCTCACTGAATACTACCTAAGTCGCTCAAGCTGTGAGACAAATGTACTAAAATGAGCCTCCAGAGCAAAAAGCACCTTTTTGTCACTGTAATTGTCATAAACAGGTACTTGCTCCGTAACTCAGAAGACTTTCTATATAACTGTTCATTGGTATTTAAGTGAGATGTTTTTAACCAATTTAGATACATGTTGGAAGAACACAAACTCTGTGACTCTGGGAATGGCTAGCAAGCACAGAAACAAAACACAAAATTGGTGTCAAGCACTAGACTCAAACTGGATTTATGAGTTTTAATAAATCAGAGAAATACTTCAGAGAAAAATCACAAAATAGTTAGGAGTCAGCCCACAGGAAAGTGGTTTCTATTACTTCCATCAGAAGTCGTCTCTAGGGCAAGGCAAATTCTCTAGTTCATGCCAGGCAGACTTCCTAGAAAATAATACTATCCAAGGAGAGTTTCAAAGCTCAAGCTACTGAAGCATTTATAACTAAACATAAATCTGCAGCAGCCTCATTGCACCCCTACAAATGAGTATCTACCTTACTCATGGTAGTATTTAGTTAATAACTGGTACTTAGACCCCAACAAACACCTTCAATAGGATAGGAGATCAAGGCAAGCTGCAGAAGGACCAGATTCTTGCATAGAAAAATGAAACACCTATGTCATTCTCATCTCTCCTCTCCTAGTCCAATTCTGGCCTTTCCTAAAGATTCATCTTTTGTGAAGCCTTCTCAAATAACTCGGAGTCTCACAAATCACTCCACTTACTGAATGCCTTTGTTAACATGTACTGTCTCAAGCAGTAATTGTAGGTTCCCTTTGTTTCATGTATCCTCCTTGTCTCCCAAATTTGACTGAGTTCTCCTTGAAGTCCCCATACTGGCTAGCACTAAAGAGCTTATTATTAATATTGTTAATAACATAATAATAATGGAGAGGCAATATAACAGTGGAGTGGCAATAACAGAGTCACAAGTTCAAATCCTAGTTCTAACATCTGGTTGCTATATGACTATGAACACATTACTTACCTTTGGTAGGTCTCTGTTTTGTGGTGAGAATTCAATGATACATTATAGTACAGTGTTTGGCACAGAATGGATGCTCAATAAAGCTTAGTTACCTTCCCTTCCCCTTTAATAAGCACTTGTTGATTTTAACCAAGTTAGTGTAATTCTCCTTTGGAGGCTGCCAATGGCACCGCTGTATGCTCTTATTCTTTGACCAATGCGCTACTGCTTGTGCATTTGTCATTTCTTGGCAAAGGCCCCTTCAGATTTTCTGCTCCACCGTCATGAAGAGAAAAAACCAACCACATAAGTTTCCTAAATGACGATTCAGAATGGTCACATTAGTGGCACCTCCACATCTACACCTCACTTTCACCACACCCACACCAGCCCTCGCTCCCTCCAGGTCTCCAATGAGAGAGTGATGGAGAGAGAGTGACAGAAAAGCAGCCAAGCAGTCAAAAGCAGAAACAGATAAACAGCTCTGTGGTCCCTCTGTGCCTCCCTCTTGGGAGGGAGCGCACAGATCCAATCTCCAACCTCAACCCCTCTGAGAAAAACGAGGCAAAAAAAAAAAAGAACCTTTCCCAGTATTCCTGAAGAAAAAGCAACCCAAATTCCTCACCTGGTCATTTCTTCAAGCTGTCTGTCCCTTCCACCCGCCCAAGTCTACCACCCCCCACTCCAACTACCTTGTCTGTCAACTTCCCATTACATAAAATAGAATCACTTTTTGTTAATGTCTCAAATGGACCTCATTCATGCTTTTATCAAGTGGGAGCAACATTTTCCCCCAATCTTCAGCATCTTGAGTCGGTAAGATGCCCCACGTCCCTTAAAAAAAAAAAGAAAAAATAATTCTTGAATTCTTGACTCCCTGTGTACTGCATTAAGGCAGATCTCTTTTTAGCTGCAGCCCTTTAATGACCCAGAATATTTTAATTCAGTCTTCATCTTTCCAGCTGAAAAAGGCCACCATCACTGCCAGCACACACACCCCCCACACATACACACAACCAGAGGAACAAACAAATCCACAAACCCCTCCCTGCTGCACAGAATACAATATATATATATTAATTCTTGAACGCCCCCCAGCCATGCTCCAAGGGGACAGGCCCACCGACACCTGGCTGGGGTAACGCGGCTGTGATTCCATCAACCTCGATGGCAGTACCTGCTATCAGCCTTCATAGGTCCAGGTTAAAAAAAAAAATTCCCCACCATCACCCTCCTCCCCCCCCCAAATACCAGCTTTCATTCCAAATTCGTTCCGTGCCTCCTAAAGTAGACCCTTTCCTGAATCGGCCTTAAATATCTCTTTGGCTATTTAGGACCATTTTCCCCTGAGCTTTTACGTATCAGAGGTGAAAAGTCTGCGCGCAACACCCCCCTCCCCCCTAAAAAAGAAGAAAAACAACAAAACTAAAATTCTATTTCTTAAGACTCTTTCTTGTGGCGTAAAAGTAGCTCCTACTTTTATTTCTCTAGGGAGACTGGAGACAAGTGAGGAACTATTTTACCTCGGGTTTCACCTCTCCATGCCGATCCATGCGACCACCCCACCCCCCACCCCGCACCCCCCGCAACCAGGCGCGCGCTCCCCACCCCCCTCCGTTTCCTCCCTGCGGGACAACGCAGAACCTCCTCCTCACTGGTCTTAAGTGTTTCCTTGGCTACCTGGGACCATCTTCGCCTCAGCCTCCGGGGGCCTCCGGAGCCCCGAGCAGCGGCGGCGGGGCACCTACCAGTCGGTGTGCGGCTCGTCGACGACCAGCAGCACCTTGGCCTTCCTGGCGGCCGCGGGCGCGGGCGCGGGCGCGTCCACCAGGCCCGCCGACGCGGCCGTCTGCTTCACGGCTTGGGACAGCGAGCTGAAGAAGCTGCTGCCCACCGACGGCGCCGCGGCCGGCTGCGGGGCGGGCGGCTGCGCTGGAGCCGGGGTCGGCGGCGGCCTGCGCTCGGGGCCCGGGGAGGCGGCCGGGGGCGCCGACGAGGCCGCGCCCGGGCCGGGGGGCGGCGGCGGCGGCGGCTGCTGGGGCTCCGGCCGCTGCAGGTCGGTCATGTAGCCATTGGGCAGGTTGGCGATGAAGCTGCTGTCCGACAGCCGGCGCCGCAGGAAGTTCATCATCTGGATTGAGGGGCTGGTGGCGCGCGGGGCGGCAGGGCCGGGCGGCGAGAGGCGGAGGGTTCGGCTGAGGCGCCGAGGCGGCTGAGGGGGCCGAGGCGGCTGAGACTCAGTCCCAGCGCCACGAGCCCAGCAGACAGCCGCGGCGGACTGGGCCTGGCCAGCCCAGGGGCTTGAGGCTGGGCGCGCGGGAGCGGGCGGGGCTGGGGGCGGGGCCACCACTATCCCCGCCCCTCGGCGCAGAGCTGGTGCCGCCCCCGGCAGGCTGCGGGTGCTGGGAATCCCTAAACCACCGGCCTCCAGGCCTAGGGCTCTGAAGTCCAGCAACCTAAATATGTGTTTGCTGGGGCGGGCGTAAAGGAATGGAGCTCTGTACCACCTTTGGGGGCGAATCAGAGCCATGCCTTCCCCCTTCAGACGGAGGTGAAAGCATCACTCCCGCTCCCCCTTGAAGAGGACAGAGGTGTCAGCTTCCCTACACTAAGATGAGAAAGAAAAGTGCCACCCTCTTTATACATACAGACGGAGACCCTTTAGTGAAAAGGAAAAGGACTACCTCCTTCCCCAAAGCTGAGGAGAAGCTGTAGGTGGTAGGGAGATGGCAACATCTATGTGCTCCCCCACACACACCCATATGGAGAGAAAGAGTGGAATTGCCCCTTCCTCAATCCTCAGTGCCGGGGAGAAAGGAGACATCTTCCCTGCCCCAAGGTGAGGGAGACAAGTTTTCCCTCCTCCCAAGCTAGTGGAGAAGAAAAGGGCTAGCTCTAATCTGGGATGAGAGGAAACGAATCCTCTCCACCCTGTCTTGGAAGGGAGTGTGGGGTACATTTTGGACACCTGCACTTTAGGGTTGATTCAGTCAGCAAGTTCTTCTCTTCTCCTTCTCATTGATGAGAGAGAGAAAAAAAACATGTATAAGGCTGGAAACTCTCCTGTAGGAACCCCAATATCTCAGTGTTTACTTCACTGACATGCATTTTGGTGTGTCCTACGTACTACCAAGAAGATTAACTCTTCCAGAGCTTGCTCTCTATTTGCTTTTACAGTTCATTCATTGACCAGTCTTCCATGAAGACTACTCTAATAGCCACCTTCTCATATACAGTCCCTAAATTGTATGTGACCTCTGGATACATGTTTTCACCTCTCATGAGATATATTTATTCCCTGTGTGGTATTGGAGCAGAACATAGCAGATATACTTTGCAGTCAGACCACCCTGGGTGATGCATGACCTTGGGCAAATTCCCCTCTGAGGCTCTTTTCCTCAATTGATAAAAGGGTATAACGTTTTTTCAAACTTGTTACATGGATTATATAAAGTCATATATAAAAAACACCTGACACATGGTAGGTAGTCCCTGAGCAGTGGCTGAATTCTTATTCTCTTTTTTGAACTGATTCTCAGTAAGTACTTACTGGGCTGAATGTAATCAATGAGTGGCTTGTCATTAATACTGGCAGTCAGAACTTTCCTCCCACACCCCAGCAGACCCTCCACTTGGGGCCTGGAGATGTGCACAATCCACCTCTGAGCCAGAGACTGACTATTGTGGGAGAGTCCTCTAGCCAACTAGAATAATACAGTGGTCTTTCCATCTACCATATGCCAGGCACAGTGGTAAGCACTAGAAAAAATTCGATATGAATAGGAAATGGCCTCTGCCTATGGACAGTTCACAATCTGTATGGGCTGAGGGAGGGAGAGGGAAGGAGAAGTGCTAAAGCAATTGACACAATAAGATGTGCAAAATGCTATAATATAGTTGGGCAAAGTGGTTTGGAAGCACCAAGGAGGGAGTGATTCATTATGCCTGTGAGGGTCAGGAAAGTTTTCTTAGAGGAGGTGACATTTGAGATGGGTCTTGAGGCAGCTGTAGGAGTTTTCTAACAGAGAAAGGGGAAAGACACTCAGGTAGAGAAAGCATGGAAATATGTGAGTTGATGACTCTTCCAGGAACCTTTCCCTCAACCCTCTAGGCTGGGCTGAGCATTTCAAATCCTATGCTTGGCTTTATCATCACCCCCGAAGGAATTATAAAATATTCTGATGACTCTTCTATTTCCATCACTAGCACATAAGCATTTCATGGATAGGATTATGTCTTAGTCATTTGTGGATCCCAACAGCAAGCAGGGTACCTTGCACATAGTAAGAGCTTAGTTGTTTGATAATTTAACTCTACTCTTACTCAACTCAGTTCTTGTGTCTATTGGAAAATATGCTAAATCACTAATAACTTAACATGAATTAATTTAATGCATTGCCCTTCCTAGAAGTACTTTTTAGAGGATTAAGGAATCTTATCCAAACATACAGATCTCTAAAGGTGGAATTTCAGATACTGTATCACTTGGATTTTTTTGATGATTGCATTGCCCTTTTTTCATATTTCTCAAAGAAATTCCCCCTAACCATTAAGCTTGGAATGTATGTATAATATTTTTTAAATCAACCAATCAACATACATACTTTGAATACCTAATATGTGCAATGCATTATACTAAGCACTGAAGGGTAAGGGAGATGCAAGGATCAATATAACTCAGGTTCTATCCTTAATAAGACAGTTCATAACATGTGACCTCATAACAGTTCCAGAGAAGTCTGTGAATGGCCAGAAGGTAGAGCAAACAGTGGATGTTAAAAGAGCCAATGTAAGAAGAGCTCTCTGGAGTAGGGGGAGATTTCACAGGGGAGGTGGACTCAGGCCTTGTAAAATGGGTACAATTCAGATGGGTAGGGAAGAGTATAGTAACAACCAAGATGGAGGCAATAGCAAGAACAAAGTCAGGGAGGCTGAACTGTATATAAGAATGAGTAATCTACTTTTTCAAGGCAAAGATATCGTTTGTTGTTGTTTGTCCTTATGTTCCTTAAGCCTTAGCAGAGCAACTGGCATGTTGTTTTCACTAAGTTATATGTAGGGGAGGCTCTGGGAGGTTGTATTTGTATTTATGTCTATGTTGTTAGTGTCTTTTCAGCTCCTCTTTTCAGATTACAAGCACCTCAAGATGAGGTATGCTGTCTTTTGCTTCTCTCAGAACGCTCTGCAAAGTCTAACATAAAATACAACACAGAATGAGTGACCCAATCTTGTGAGCTGGATCAGGATGTTCCCAGAGAATTGCTTTACTTTAGATTTCTTCATTGAAACAATGGAGGCCCACAAACCCATTACAAAATATTATCAAATATTCCATTAAATTATGAAGTTACTTATTGGCATGTTTTAATAACAATATATTCTTGTGGAAGAACAGTTCATATTGTCTTATAATTGGGTCATTAATCTGTTGTTTATGATCAGAAATCTTTCATTAGTTGGTACAACTCTAAATCACATCTGTTTCAACCAACATCCTCCTTCATATTCCAGTGACTCTTTGATGGCTTGAGTTTTAATGAGCTGTAATGAAAATCTTTCCCTTACCCTCACCTGTGGACCTAGGTTCCAGATGCAGGAAGAATACAACACTATTGGTTTATCTTATGTACTGCCTTTCCCCTGGATTTGAAGGGAGAGCAAAATTTAGACTTTAGGAACAGTTAGGGTCTTTTCTACTTTATCGCCCTCTGAAACCAATCAACCATTCCTCTGCCTCCAGATAGAGGGCACTTCTCCCTAATCAATCAATGGGTCAATCAATGGAGGGGTCTCCAAATCAATCGATAGAGAGGTCTCCCCTGCCTTAATCACTCAGCACCATCTCAACCAACTGTCAGAATCTCCAGTTCCTGAAGCCCAGGTTGTATTTGTATTGAGGTCTTCCCTGTGTGTAATCTTTTTCTTCCCATTAAGTTGTAAACACAAGTAAATATCTGGCAAGGACATATGAAAGCATCCTGTCAAAATCAGGAACCAATTTAAATGCTTTGCTGTCTCTCTGATTTCTCTCTTCTCCTGAGCTATAGTGCCATAGAGAAAGCTCACAAGAGAAAGACTAGGTACATGACCAAGGAACAATTGAAGTGTTCTTTCGTAGGCAGAGCTCGAATCCCAGATTAAAGGAAAACCTTGGGCATCCAGCCACCTGGCAGAATGCTTCTGTTTAGATTTTCTGCCAAACAAGAAAGACGGTTGGAACCATGCCATGCATAGCCCTCGTTCACATCTCAGAATCAGGGACCCCATTCTGACCCACCTGACTTAAAGAGAAGGGGAAAGAGTCTGGGAGTCAGATATTGCGGGTTCTAGTCCTGGCTCCTTCACTAATTGGCTTTGTGATTTTCAACAACCTGCTCAGCTCTCTGGGTCTCATGTGCAAACGAAAGTGAGAATGTCTGTCTTGACCTCTCATGAGATAATATGAGAATCACTTTGAAAGGATCATTTTTGCCTTTCACACCGGCTTGTTACCTAATATTTTGGAGAACCCAATGTTAAAAAAAAAAAATCCGGTGGATCATTTCTGTAAATGCCTTCTTCCTGACATCTGTATAGAGTCAGCAAAGGACAACTATGCTCCAACATTAAATTCTCCAAAGATGGCCATGCCAGCAGGTTCAGTTTGCTAGAGTTAGGAATTACATACATTTTAATTCAGTTCCTAAATCTGCTGCATGGTAACTTTGGGAAAATCACTTTTAGGCTCAGTTTCCTCATCTATAAAGGAACAGTGATAATTATCATAACAACCTTGAAAGACTAGTATGAGATAAAGTATGAGTATATTTTATAAGCTGTAAAGCAATGTGCAAATGCTAGCTATGAATATTTATGGCCCCAGGGGAAATCACAGAGCTCTCCAGCACCACAACTAAAACACACAAAAAAAACCTCTCCACACGCACGTATCTCCACATTAAACACCCACGAGAATTAAGGCAAGGCATGCCTGAGGTCGACCTCTCAGCAACTCCCTGGCTTAGTCATACCTGCTAAAATAAATGCAACAGCCACTTCACCTACTGGCTTCTACCCTCCTGGGTGACCTTGAACAGGGTACTTAACATCTGTCTCTAAGGCTTCCACTTCCTGGCCTGGAAAATGAGGGAGAGAAAGCTGAGCTGGGTGAATCCCCAAGCTCTCCTGTTGTGAGATTCTCCAGGCAGAAGTCACAGGGGAAGACAAGCACTTGATATCACCAGACTGAGCCAGGGAGTACAGGGACTGAATCTGGGAAGCAAACACTAAACAGTGACGAATGATTTTAGGGCGAGAGGGCAGAGGAGTGCTGAAGCAGTACAGGTGACATGAATTCTAATCCCAAGTCTGCCCCTGACTTTAGAGTCAGAGATGTTCTCCAGGCCAGGTGTCCATTTCTCTGACAGTATAAGAAACACAATAATAACAACTGATTAGATGCTGACTACATACCAGAGACTACCCACGTGCTATCTCTCATTTACTCTCCCACACGGGAAACATTAAGTACCCCCTTTCTGCCAGTAAAGCAATTTAGACTTACAGAGGTTATACCAACTAACAAGAGATCTCAGAATGGCTGCCTGCAAAACCCATGAGATTTTGCCTGTTAGGATATACCAATAGGCCCCTTAGAAAGGTGCTATCAGCAGCTTGCCTAATAAACACATCTATTGCCAAAAGAAAAATAATGTACTCTCCAGGACTTCCTCTGTAAGTTCCCTGCCATGACCCTTTGCTGGACATACAAAGCTTGGTGTAGCAGAGTCCTGCCCAAGGAACAAACTGGCCTAAAGCTACCATAAAGCCAGGAGAATCTGCCTAATAAGACATCCATTTCACTCCCACTTCCACCCAGCTAGGACCACAGCTCTCCACAGAGTGGCTTTGGCCTCTGTGGGATGCGGGTGTATTTGCTAGTTGCCATGGTGATGGAGGACCGGCTCTGTTATGCGCACATGAGTAGCATGGAGTGGGTTTCCCCCACCTGGGAAACTCAGAGGATTCATCAGAGGTTGTTTTCTAGCAGCATCCTCACACCACTTCAATAATGAATAAAAGAGTATCCCTTCCACTCAGCATTCCATCTACCCCACTGGGCTGAGCTTTCTGTACCAAGTCAGTGCAGAAGGCAACCAACCCCCTCCCTCTGCCACTGGTATAGTTTCTCTTCCAGATGGTAGGAAGAGATCATTACAAGACACCAGTGAATGAGATCTTTTCTGCAGTCCAGCTCCACCACCCCCGGAGTACGGATCAACTAGATCTTTAGCTTCAGATCCATGTGGGTTTATCCCCAGCCTCAGCCACTTATCAGAAGTGCAATCTCATGCAGTTTCTTTAATGAGACTCAGTTTGTTCATCTGTAAAGTAGGGTTAATCTTTTTTTTTTCACAGTTGAAGAAAATTAAATGAGATCATGTGTAAAAAGTGCCCAGCACCGTGTCTAGCACGTGGTAGGTACATAATCATGACAGCAATTATTTTAAAGAGAAAAACATAATAAGTATATGTTCTGATTTGGAGACAGAGTTTTGAGTTTGAATCCCTAGTTCACCACTTAATAATATGAATATAATATCTGCTGAGAAGCTGAGATATTATGAAAAGAAAAATAAAAGACATCCCCTTCTTTATTGTGAAATGGTGTAAGAGCATAATAATAGGCACCTTTATTGAGTGCCATCTATGTGTTAAGAACTGTGGCAAATGCTATACATTTATGTTCTCATTGTGATCCTCTGAGGTAGAAATTATTTTTGCAAATTTTCAGTTGAGAAAAATGAGCAACCTGTATGTACGTTGCAAAAATAAAAACTAAAAAATTCTACCCTCACCTTTGGGGTAAGTGGCTATCCACTGAGGAAAATGCTTCCCTTATCCCCACCCCATGATACCACATTGTATGAGATCCTTTATAGCTGTCCCATGGGAGTTGTTTTCTAGTGCCAGGGCCGTCTCTGAGCAGATGGCCCCATTTCTTCTTCACTTGAAAATCACCAGCTACGGGGATCTAGAAAAAAAAAAAACAGAGTCATCGCCCAAGGCTGAACATGTGACTATTGCCTGATGCCTTAAAGCTCATTGGCATTTTCTCTCCATCCCTTCCTCTTTTCCCTGTATGTTTGCAGCACTCTGCCAGCAGGCACCGTCAATAGCCCAGGACACCTGGATGGCTTGTCTGCCCCTGTTCCTGATCAGGAATGAGTCAGTATTCCCTTTTCCTGGTTTTTATCTTCTCCCTATGCTGCTGGTATCAAGAGAATGTCTTTTCTCATCTCCAAAATAGCATCTGGTCCATTCGAGGCTAGCAGTAGGCTGTCTGCCAGCACCCTCATTTCTTGGCAAATGGAAGTCATCCCCCATCCAATTATCTAAAAGTCCCCTTGCCTGATGACTCAGCCAACCCCTCCACCATGAGCAGGTCCTTGTATGCCAAAGTCACCTTGGACAGATCAATAGTAATGATTGCTACATGCATTGCCTTGAATTCTCACAACTCCACAATGTAGGAATCATACTGTCATTTGACAGATGAGGAAACAGGTGCTCCAAGGGGGAAAGCAGCTCCTTTCAAGGTCACAAAGCCCGTTAGCAGAAGAGCTAAGATTTAAACACTAATTCCCAACTTGAGGAGGATAAGTTGAGCACTCACTGGCCACTTACTTTTCCTACCAGCCATTCTGAGAGCTTGGGAAAGTTCTGGGCATGAGAGAGCACAGCAGTCAGGGTCCCAGAAAATCTACACTTTTGTCACCTTTAGTTTGCCTCCAAACCTTTGCCCAGGCTCTTCCCCATGCTTGGAAACTCCCCTTCATGCCTTGTATGCTGCAGTGAAATAACCATAGGATTTGTGGTAACAGGGCTCTTTGATATCCTGTCTGTACCACTTGCTGCTTTATGATCTCAAGCAATGTATCTGAGATCCCTAAGGCTTTCTTCCTCTGTAAAGTAGGGCTACCTGCCTTGTGGTGTTGTCAAACGAGGAGGCAAGCTAACAGGGCCTAGCATGGTGCCTGACGGGTAACAGATGCTCAGGATTATTGACAGGCCTTCCAAGTGCCGCTCAGGAACCATCAGCACCTCTGGGATGCCTTCCCTAATATCCTCTCTCCTCCTTGCCCTAACATTCATTCATTTTTTTCCTTCATTCAAAAAAAATTTTTTTAATGCACAAATAACCCACAGGATATTCTAATTACTGGTTCATGTTTGGTTTCCCCTTCTGGACTGAGATCTTTCTTAGGGTAGAAATTTTTGTCTGAGTCATTTCTGAATCCTGAATGCCTACTCCAGAACCTGGCAGAAGGGAAGGAGGGAGAAAGGAGAGAGAAAAGGAAAAAGAGAAAAACATCTTAAAATTAATGAGAGGACAGGAAGAAAAGAAGAAATCGAACAGCTTATCAAAACCTGCTCCAAAAAAAAAATATATATATATATATCACATCTCTGCATCCAGGCAGACAGGAAGAGCACCTGGCCTTCGCCCAGGTTTCTCTGCAAATCCTCCTAATTTCCCCCATTGACAAGAGCCAATAACAAGGCAGGAATATCAATAACCGCCTGAATGAGCTCCACACGGAGAATGGAGACAGGCAAGCGGCGAATGGGAAAGCACTGCCGCGGAAAGGCAGCGCGGACGGGGAGAGCCTGCAGCCCCAGGCCTGGTAACAGGGTGTGCGGGCGGCGCCGGAGCTCCACCCACCTCCAGCATCTGCGGCTGCAGCCTGGCAACAGCTCAGCCTGGCAGGGAATGAAGACAGTCCAAACCCAGCGGAAAGAGGGGAGCCCGAAAACTTGGGGCTCTACGGAGCTGGAAAAACAAGCCTGGGGCCCTGGGTAAACCGCCGGGGAAGAGGAGAAGAGGGTCTCCTTTATCCCTGCTTTCCAAACAGTGTCCCTGCCCATCACCAAACTATCGGAGGTACTTTTTGAAAATTCCGTTCTGATCCCACCGTCCTTCGCCACAGAGGAAGCAAGGCATTGGTGATTCTTCGCGCTAACTTTCTAGTTCACCTGCCAGCATTCCGTGGACGGCTCTTCAGCCACACTCAACTTCTTTCCGTTCCCCAAACACCATATGCTCTTTCATACCTCTGTGCCTTTGCTGATGCTATTCCCTCTTCCACAAATGCGCTCTGCCCATGCTTTGCTGCATTAGGTTCAGTCCTCCTAAAAGCAGCCCCTGAAACTAGGATTCGAGTGCAAATAATTAAAAAGTGATTTCAGAAAGCAACAGTAGGGGTATAAGGAAGTGAGACCAAGAAGGAAAAGAAGCTAGTACAAGGAGTATTAGCAAGGAGGTTACCACTTTGGGTAACTGAGGAATCGTGGGAGATGCTGTAGAACACATCTTAGAGATGTCTACCCAAGTTAAGGCATTTATCCATCAAATTCCAATAGAGATTGGTTGGACACTACTCCTGAGGGGCATTAAATCCACAGCAACCTGCTCTGTGCAAGATTAGACATATTCCTGCACCAGAGAAAGCTCTTAAGTAGAGTTTTGGATGAGGGGATTTGGGCACAGCACTGGTACCATCTGCTACCCTTGCCAATCTAGCTAACTACTCTCCATCTTCTAAGGCCCATCTCAAAAAGTCACCAGCTTTCATCCCAAACAAATTTCAGTGTCTCTTCTTTGCATTCCTAAAGCACATCAGGCATATCTGTATTGAATGTGTAGCCTCATGCGTTATAGTGGACAACCCTCCTGCCTGTCTCCCCCGCTAGCAGTGGGCTCCTCCAGGGCAGGGATTGTGACTCATTTCTGTGTCCCCAGCTCCCAGCACAGGGTGGCACATAGATAGCAGGTGCTCATTAAATGTTAGTGATGGTTGAGGACACTAACAAGCATTGACTTCTAATTCCAGTAGGGGCCACGGAAGCAGTAAGAGAGGGGCCTAAGATTATACTTTTCTGTTCAGGCACGGAACACCCTCTTACCTTTCCTGATGCAAAGAGAAAATAGCATCATGTGTTCAGAAAGTATAATATTGAATGCTCCCTCAGCTTCCTCAGGGTGATCAATCTTCAGGACACCAAAACCAAGCCTATCTAAAGACACCTCACAGATTCATACAGGTTTGTAGTTATTTATAACATATGTAACATTGTTAACCTGCTTCAGTATCCAGGGTACCCAGTCAGAGGAGCTTCGATAAAGAAAAAAGCATTTCCCTGGCCAGAACCCTCCAAAGCCATCGACATCTCAAGGGATCTGGGTCTTACCTGTAAGATTGGGCAGGAACGGGGCCCAGGTCAGATCACACCTCATCAGATCAGGTCAGATCAGAAGCAGAAGTTTCCCAAGATAACCTGAGGCAAAACAGCCAGAATGGTGATTTAAAACTGTTGCTGAAACAGCATCCAGTTAGGAAATAGGATAGAAGGAAAAAATTTATTTTCAGTAGCAATAAAAAAAGATGTATTATCTATCAACAAACTTAACAAGATGTGTGCAAATTCTGTAAGGAAAAAAATTAACATTACTAAGAGATACAAGAGAACACTTGAAGAACAACAAAAATTTATGTCATGTCTTTGCTAAGAAGACTCAGCATCATAAAGATGTCATTTCTCCCTAAGTCTGTAAATTTAATGCAATTCCAATTTTTTAAATGCCAACAGATTTGGGCGGGGAGGGGAACTAGACAAATTGACTCTGAAATTAATATGGAAAAATAAACGAGCAGGAATAGCTAAGAGAATTCTGAAAAAGAAGAATAGAAGGGAGGAAATAGTTGTATCAGATATTAAAACATTATTAAGCTGCAGAAACGTAAACAGTCTGATACTTGTGCATCGAGAGACAGACAGATCAATAAAAATGAAGTTCAAAAACAATTCTAAATATATTCAGAAATTTAGTATAAAATAAATGTGGCATTTGAAATAAGCAGGAAGGAAGAGTCGATAAATGTTGTTGTAATAACTGCATCCATCTAGGAGGACAGGGGGATGGAATAAGTTCTATCCATACCTCACTCATTAAGTCAAAAGGAATTCCAGATGGATAAAACCTGGAACAGTAACAGAAGAAAATGCAGGAATTAAAAATTGATAAGTTTGACTACCTTAACATTTCTCCATAAAAAACAAAAAATCTTCTCAAATTCAAAAGACAAACTGGAAAAAATACTTGCAATTCACACTACAAGCATAGGACTAATTTCTTTAATATAGTGAAAGCATCTACATATCAATAAACTTCTACTTCAGCAATCCTATAGCAAAATAAGTAACAGATGTGAAAAAAGGAAATGCAAATGGATTCTAAATCTTTTTCATAATAGGAGATCTGGGTGACTTGTGGAAATGTCTATGGGTCCTTTTGTAGCTTTAATTTTGTACTCTGTGCCTCTATTATATAATTTAAAATAACAAGCTCAAAAAAAAGAACAAACAAAAACTTATTTTTAATAGTAGTCAATTAGACCAAGTATATTAGCTGAAAGGATGACTGTGGGCACCAAAGGAAGATATGAAAAAACAAATAATAAATTTGGAAACGGAGAGAGCTAAAAGCAAGTATGAGGGAATACAGTGTGCAATTAATCACACAGGCTTTGGTGGTGAAGTTGCAGATCTATTTTTTGCTAGCTGTGTGATTTGGGGAATTGGCTTCACTTCTTTGACCCTCAATTTCTGCATCTGGAAAGTAAGAATAATCATAGTAATTACCTCATGAGCTGTTTCTGAGGGTTACAAGAAATGACGCACAAATTCATAGCGTCAGAAACTAGAACAGGCTACCAGGGCTGGGGCGGAGGTAGAGAATGGGGAGTTAATTCTTAATGAGTGCAGAGTTTCTGTTTGGGGTGATGGAAAAGTTTTGGTAATGTGTAGTGGTGATGGTAACACGACATTGTGGATTCAATCAACATCACTGAATTATGTATCTAAATGTGGTGAAAAGCAGAAATTTTAGGTGGTATATATGTTGCTAGAATAAAAAATTAAAAAAAAAAACTGAGATTATACAACACGAATAGTGAATCCTAATGTAAACCCCGCTGGCAGTTAATCATACAATTATTAAATATCTCTTACCAATTGTAGCGAAGGTACCATGCTAATACAAAATGTTAAAATGGAGGCGGGTATATGGGAACTCTGTATTTTCTGCATGATCTTTATGTAAACCTACATCTTCTCTAATATAATATTAATAAATGTGCAAAAAGTGCTTAACACAATATCTGGCTTTGTGGGTGTGCATGAATGGCCTTTTGCATGTTTTCGGAAGAGTGGGCGTGACAGCTTAGTGGCTGTGCAGGATAGGCACAGAATGCTGGACATCTGACCTCCCCAGCTTGACATCTGTAAGACTGGGCTGCACTCTTCCCTGATGGAAGTGACAAAGTCTCTTCCCTTTAACTCAGAAGACCCATACAAAATGAATATCTCAAATCCTCATTTGCAGTTACTCCCTTGAATATCCAAAGCCTCCGATACCTAAGAATTAGAAATTCTTGTTGGTGTGCACAGGACTCTCCAATGCTGAACTCTCCTGGAAAATTCCATTAGGGCTCCAAGAATACTAATCTATAATTGTGGCTCAGTTCGGCTCACAGTGAGAGTTCAGCGTGTGCATTTTGCACTCTGCCACAACCGTACCACCTCTAGACCTTTCAACAAGGCCATCCCACCCACTCATCACATTCCTGCCAGACCTTAAAAGCAGGCTATAAATGGTAGCTGATACTTTGGGCAATCCCTCAAGACCAGTGGATCCCCACTGCTATCTGATCCTAATCCACTCTGATCCATCCTGTCTCCCTGCTCCGAACTCCTGATTCCATTCCTTGACTTTGATCCTTGCCTCTAGCCTCTTTTGGATTTGGTTCACCTTGACTTTGTTCCTGGCACGTGGACTTCAGGACTCCTGAATAATTACTGATTTGCATAACCATTGGAGAACTTTTGCTCCCCTCTTAAAGGAGGACTCAGATAAAGCATGTCCCAACAAAACTATTTTGATACAAGTTTGCTTTTTCTGCCTTTGCACTCTCATTTCATAGGCCCTGGCTCAGACCTGCTGCTGCTGCTCACCTCTGGACACTACCCATAATGCCTTGCTCTGGGTTGACAATCATTATTACCCTCAAAATATCAGCTGATAAGATTTAGGAATGATACCTCTCTGAAAGCCATGGATTTTCCAAGGCATTCTGAGACCCAACAATGCCTCCAAGTCCTTGTGGAAAATTTTTATTGCTTTATCTATTATCTTCCTTCCCCACCTTTTTTGGGAAATTTTCTGCCATACTCCAATCACAAGGCTGCCATATTTTTACATGACTCACTCTCCTAAGTAAAGTTGCTTGGTTCACCTGACCCAGGCCAAGCCCATCAAAGATTTTCCCTGGAGTTCATGATGGTGGGAGCTATAAGGCAGAAGTTCAAGAGGTACCCACAGTCCTTTTAATCACCTATGTTAGTTCAGGTCTTCTGAAAGGCAGATACCAAGATGCAATTACACATGCAAGAGAGCTATTAGGAAAACACCTAATAGGGGAAAGCACTATTGTTGATTCAGATGGATGCAGCTTGGCGTTTCAGCCAACTCTGTTTCCCTCTTGTAGAAGTGTATTAGTCCAGTTGTCCAAGAAACAGTGACAATAAGGCAAGATTAAATGTACAAGGATTTTAGTAAGTGAATCACCTATGAGAGAAAATGGGGAGGGAAAGAAGGAAGGCTGGCTGAACCATTAAACTGTCATGCAAATCTGACTCCAAGTGAAAAAGGGAGGGAAGGCAGCATTCCAAACTACCATGCAGTCGAAGAAAGGTTTGTCAAGGCTATTGAAGGTCCTTAAGTCAAGCCAGGAAGGGGTCTTGGGTCTTCAAGGAATGAGCCTGCCTAGTTATCCCTGCCATACTCAGGCATTGGCCGGGAGCATCGGGTGGGAAGTTTAGCCTCAGGACAAACACAAGAAATGAATTTCAGAACATGGCAGCTGGGCCTTTAGTCAATGCAGCTTTCTGTGCTGGACTATCTCTCATGGCTACCTCTAGATCTGAGTAGTGATTTAAATAGCTTCCACCACCACCACACAAAGGAAATTGGTCTGAAGAGAGAATGATGTCTCTGTACTAGTAAAAGGGATCGAGAAAGAACCCTGGCACAAAGTCCTCATTGCCAGTTCTTCCAGCTTTCCCTGTCTTGAGCATAATTTGGCTGATTGGATATTTCTGGGATTTGGTAAACTGATAAATTCCTCTCTTTGGTAACACATTTGAGATGGATTTCTGTCACTTGCAACCAAGTTTAACCAGACCAACTAAACCTTCAACTAGATGATAAACTCCTGTGGCTTATATTCTATGTCTTTCTCTTTAGCGAATATCCAATACCTGGCATAGGGCTTAAAACGTAGGAGGTACTCATACTCAACACATTTTCTGGTAGTATTTCAAGGTGGCTGAAGTGTGGTCCTGCGTGAAGATGAGTGCAGGGAGGTAAGGCTTGGCAAATTAAGTTTATAGTAAAATAATGAAAATTAATATTAACAAAATAATGTTAAAAAATAAGATAGTAAGAAGAAAGAGTAGCAACAATAGCAAACAATTACATGCCTGATGCATGCCTGGCCTTGTGCCAAAAGCTTCACATGCATTATCTCATTTAATCCCTTGGATGATCCTATGGAATAAGCACTATTATAAAACTTCTGGGGTTTGTTTTTTTTTTACATTTTTTTTTAAACATGGGCAGGCACTGTGAATTGAACCCGGTGAGAACTCTGCCTGCTGAGCCACTGTTTGGTTGCTGAGCCATCCTTGGTTTGTTTTTAACAGCTGAAAATACCGATGCTCAGAAACAGGAATGGTGTCACCAAATGTCAAACAGCAAGGACGAGACAGCTGGATCAAAACCAAGTCTGGCTAATTCCAGAGGCAGGGTGTACAATCCTGCCTTCCCTTCCTAAAGAATAATAGCCTCATCCCAAAGCAATGGGGAGGCAACAGTCATTTAACTCCTGTGTGATGCCCCGAGTTACGCTGCATCAGTAACCCCTTTCTCCATCTCTCTGGTATTTGGAATCTTAGAAATGGACCAAGGTGTGGGCAGAGTGAAATGACAACACTGGCTGGGAGGGGCCAAGTCAAAACCGGAAATGAGATTGGGAGTAGATGCCAGGAAATGGTCTCAAAAGGTGTTCTCAAACCCAGGTTGGGAACTTGTTTCTACACCCAGCCTTGGGTTCAGGAACACTTTAGTGGCATCCTCTTGTTTAATCTTCCCTTCTCTCCACCCCAGATACAAACCCACCAGCCACGTGAGGATTCTGAAACTCAGAAAAGTATAGGGACTTGCTAAGGCACTTAGCTAGTTAGTAAAAAGGCCAGGCATTTCTTTTAAATCCAAGTCCTTTCCACAGCAGAAGATTGTTTTTCCCCGCTTTTTAATTTTAATTGACTTACTCACGGTTAACATCATGGACATGCAATATCAGGGGACCAACTGTCTCCAAGGCTTGAGGGATGATGCTTGGTTTCCCCAAAAGGATGGTTCTCAACAACACAAATGCCCGACAGCGGCCAAGCCCTGTACGTTCTGTTAAGTTTTTCTCTTTGATCAGCTGTGTCCATAGGTCTGTTGCTTCTCCCCAGGATAAGCTACAATTTAAGGTAAACTGCCCCAAGAAGGATTTCACCCTTGAGACTACCTGGGGACATTCCCAAACATTAACATCTTTTGCTGGAATCCACGGAGGAAGAATCACCCCCTTCTGCTCCATGACACTGGTGAAAAAGAGTTTATCTCTTATAAAATCTGAAGTTCTTTTTCAATGTGTTCTTTAAAGTTATGCTCTGAATAAGCTTGGATCCATAAAGGAAAGCTCTCTTGCTGGGAAAAAAAAATCGGTAACAACTTCTAAACTAGCTGTCAGAAAATGTGGTAATTGGAGAAAAAAGGAGTTTGAGACAGCAGTACAATCACACCATTACGTAAACTGTTTCTTTCTCCTTCTGCTTTACCCAGAGGCAAGAAAACCCCCCCTCAGGAGAAGGCTTTTGGTGAGACTGCCGTATCTGAACAAGAATCCTCGGAAGGACCACATGGTTACTGCATTAAATGATCACTAATAGAAGGACATGAAACCAAGAAACCATGGGGTGTTGGGACGCCTCTGGAAGGGCCCTTGAGTCAGCCTGGCTTGAAACATGTCCAGCACAGATAAGCTTTAGGAGGATTTAATGCTAGGAAAGAGTCAGAGTTTTTCAAAAACATCATCTGCCCAGCAGCTAAAATCGATTCTCAGTTCCAGTAAATTCAGGATCCAGACCCAGACCTTAATCTTCAAGCCTTTTGTAGCTATGCTCCAAATCTATGTCACATTTGCAGGGGATGGTAGAGAAATTGGGTCTGCTCAAAGATGTCTTTTGCTCTATTCAAATGAAAGTTTATTGTTATCCCTAAGAATAAGTCCTTTTAGTTCTTTTTATTCTAAATCGGATTTCAGCACAGTGGTCAAAGAGGTAGTTTGTCATCCATGTTCTCAGATTCTCCATTTTTCACCCTTTTTCTGCTTCTTCTTCCTGCTCCAAGACTCATCTCAGTCTTTTCCTGTTGTCTCTGCTCATTTCCTCTCTCCAGTGACCCCTCCCCTCAGGAAAGGGTCACATACCCACATTGGACTGCTTGAGCAACCACATTTTAACGAGGAGATAAGAATGCCCCGAGTTAAAAGATGTAATATTTAGGGGCAGAATTTCAGAGCCCATCTAATGTGGGAAAGCATATCTCGGGGAAAACAGAATCTTCCAGGGCTCCCAAGTCATCCCAGTGGGGAACGACCTATAAACATATGGGTCAGTTCAATTTCACCAACTTTATGAGTTTAAGCCAGTTTCAGTAAGAGGCAGTGGGCATCAGAAAACAGCCTCAATCAGAAATCATGATGCCTGGGTACAAGGTTCATTCTGCCACTAACTAGCTATGTAATCTCTGGAAATTTACTTTCTCTATACTTTGTTTTCCTGGTATGTCAGCACAGAAGTTTCCTTAACATTCTAAGAGTCAGTGGTGGATTTTTAAGGGTCATGGCTCTCTGCAAGCTGTCAGACCTGGATTAGGGGGCCATCTCTGTCACTTTCCGTTTGGGGAACTTTGCCATTCACCTGACCTTACTAAGCCTCGCTTTTCTCATCTGTATAATGGGAATTAAAAGTACCACACTCAGAGTGGTTGTAAGAAGTTCCCACGAGATGTGTGGTGCACGTAAGGGCTCAGTAAATATTAACTATTATGATCATTGCCTCCTGTTAAAGAATGATCATCTCTTTTTCAACCAGAATATTCACCTGATAGTTGAATGTTCTTTCAATAAAGTTTGAGGGTGAGCCTTCCTTTATTTTGCTGGATTTTCTAACTTAACTTCAGAAAGTCATGCCCCAAACAATAAGGTGTAGAACAGAAGAAGGACAATTTCTTTCTTTAACAAATGGAATTTTAATATTCTGAATTTTCACCTTAGCGTTTATGAATCACTGAAATTAATTGAGTTCAGTGCTGAAAGAAGCACGCTATCCTCTTGATGTTTTCATCATCAGCTCCCGGGCAAGTATTTTTAAAGATATTGTCAAACCTGGTCAGCATAATAATATGATAACTTCTTAAATTAATCAAGAGGGGGAAATGCTACATTTCATTAAGTCTTCTTGGGAATAAAATTCAATTTTTAGTAATTCAATAGTTTGCAGCAATTCTACTTTCCCTCGCAGTTCAGAAAGCATCACATTCAAGAAACGATCCAACATAAAACTGTTTTGTTCATCAAAAGCCAAAATGTTTACATTTTAAAACACCCCTTTACTCACCTGAGCACCTTACAGTGTCATGGATATCTTTTCTATCTTCCTTTCTTTAGCACACAAGTAAATCTATGTTCTTAGATATAAAATATGCATCAGCAAAAAGACAAGAAAATCTCCCAAATTTGCCATCCAATTAGCTGAACCAGAAACCTGTAAATCATCTCTGATTTTCCCATATGTCAGAACAGTCACCTTGTCTTGTCCATCCTACCTCCTTAATGACTCTGGAATCTGCTTGCTTCTCACCATCCCACTGTCATTAACCTAGGTCATCCTCTCTCATGTAGACCCTTGCTACTCAGAATGTTATTCAGGCAACACTGGCATCACCTGAGAGCTTGTTCAGAAAACAGATTTGCAAGCCTCATCCCAAACATGCTGAACAAGAGTCTGCATTTTAATAAGATGCTTGGTAGTTTATATGCATCTTAAAGTTTGCAAAGCGCTGACCTAGACCAGTTCAGGAGTGGGACACCAGATCCTGCTTTTCTAACTTGCTCCCATGCAAAGCCTGGTCTGGCTTTTCCACGGACCATGCTTTGGGTGGCTCTTAATTTGTCTTCTTGCCCTCAGTCTGGCCTTCTTCTAATTTAACCTACATTTTACCAACAAAAGAATCTTTCTAACGTGTATTTAGTCATGTCACTCCCCTGCTTAAAACCTTTTAGTGATTCCTGGCCTGGACATTTTTTTTTTAGTAGTAATGGTCATGGTTGCTATAGATTTGGGTTTTTATTTTTTTGGAGAGGCAGTTTGGTGGACCTCCTTCCTAATTTGGGAAATTCACCAACCTCAACTCTTGAAGGAGGGCAAAGATGGCCTCCCAGGGTGGAAGCCAAAAGTCCCAGATACCTTCTCTTTCTCAGCCCTTCTGTCAGCCAGAGCCTGGGCACATGACCTGAGCCTGGAATTAGTGATGAAAAGAAACAAACACAGAGAAGCAGCACCCACACCCAGTTTCTAGGGGCAGTAGTGGCAGAGACATTCAGGGTTGGAGGTGTTAGCCATGTAAAACTGGAGCATCCAGTGTTCAGAAGTGACTGGCGGAACCATCACTGGGCTGATTCTGAGGTTGATTTTTTGCCTGGCTGATTTTTTTGCCTGTATTTTGTTCCTGCCCAATTTCTAATCCTGGGTCTTATAGCCTTGCTAGCAATTCAGTGAGCTACTCAACATCCTTTCAACCAATTCCTTTCTTGCGTGTATAGTCCAGAGTCAATTTCTATTGCTTGCAACTAAGACCCCTAACTGGTAAGGCCAACTCCATGAAAATCAAGTCTGAATTCTTTAACCTGGCCTACAAAGCCTTCTTTACTTGGACTTTCATATTACTTAGGGTAATGCCATCTCTGAGACTCAGCAGTCCTCAATGATCAGAAACTTAACATAGTAGAAGATTATTTCTTGTGCAGTTAGTCCAACATGTGTGTTCCTGATTGATGGGTACTTCTCCTTTAAGTGGTGGTTCAAGAACCCAAGCTGTTTCCACCTTGAAGCTCTGTCATCTTCAACATGGCTTCTAAGATGCTAGTCTACACCAGGATGGTAAAAGGGGAGAGAATATAAAAATGTTATACCATTAGTTATAAGAGCTGGTGGGACAGGACATCAGGGGTGGTAGCTGGGTAGAGATGGGGATCAAGGGGTTGGTGAGAATTCTAGAAGCAGTTGGTAGAAATCTGACTATCTTTAATCAAGGATTCTTATTACAAGTTACAGAATAACTGTTCTGTTATAAAAACAGAACCCTCCTCAAAACTATCTTAAGCTAGCTAAAGAAAAAGAAAGAAATTTATTATAAGAATAGAGCAATTGGTGATGAATACATATCACATTTATTGCTGTACAAGGCAAGTCCTCTTGCCTTAGTGCTAGCACCACAGTTTTTTGTTTGGAGAACCATTGTTCTCACTCTTGGCCCATGTGGCTTGAATTGACCCCAACCCCTGGAGCCATGTCTAACCAGGTATGCTTTTCATCTTCTTGAACACACTGGTTACTGGGCTTAGAGGTGGGTAGGTGACCCAGCTCCATTGTGAGGGCTTTCTTGTAAATTTTGGGCAATAGAAATGTAAGAATCTATGCTTGGGACTTGCAGCAGCCATCTTTCTATCACGAGGAAAGAGCCTGCTAGAGCCTTACACCAGCTCAGAGGAGAGTAGAACCAAGGAATAGAGACTGAGCTCTGACAAGATTGGATCCAGCTGTGCCTGAAATCAGTGTTATACTTAGAACTAATGGAATCCCTTTCATTTAGCCGGTAGAAGCTGGATTTCTATCATTTACTCCCAGGAGTTCTGATTAATACAGGCAAGAAGCATAACGAGAGAATCCAGCAAGTTACTTTCTCTTTCTGCAATGGCCCATTCGTATTTCTTTCTGGGTCTCCCTTTCTTTCCACTTTCTCTCTACAGAATGTCTTTTCTACCTGTATATGTGCATGGCCATCAGTTACCACCCCATTACTCCCAACATCACATCTTCAGTTTGAGAAACCAGCAAAGACTGCCAAGTACCTCTGAAATCCAGTTCTAAATTTCTGGGAGAAGGAATATGAATGATCCAGCTTAACTCTGCTGTCCGATCCTGATTCCATCAACTGTGGCTTAGAGGGTGTGCTGGTTTGAATTTGTGGACCCCAGAAAAGCCATGTCCTTTAATCCTCATTCAATATTGCTGGGTGGGAGTTATTTGATTATCCATGGAGATGTGACCCACCCAATTGTGGGTGGTAACTTTTGATTAGCTTGTTTCCATGGAGGTGTGTCTCCACCCACTCAAAATGGGGTTGCTTACTGGAGTCCTTTAAGAAGGAACATTTTGGAAAGAGCCACAGAGCTCCCACAGCCAGAGACCTTTGGGGATGAAGAAGGAAAATGCCCCTAGGGGGGTTTCATGAATCATGAAGCCATGAGAGAAAGCTAGCAGATGCCATCAGGTTCACCATGTGCTTTTCCGGTTGAGAGAGAAACCTTATTAAACAAAGGTATCTTTCCCTGGGTGCCTTAGACTGAATATTTCTATAGCCTTGCTTTAATTGGGACATTTTCACAGTTTTAGAACTGTAAACTAGCAACTTAATAAATTCCCCTTTTTAAAAGCCATTTTGTTTTTGGTATATCACATGCTGGCAGCTAGCAAACTAAAACAGGGGGCTTTGGCAATTTACTTAACTTTCCTGGACCTCAGTTTCCTCAATAAAATAAGGATAATATTTTAGTAACCCCCTCATAAGTCTATTGAAAGGATTAAATGAGAGTATGTATGTAAAGCTCTTGCTTAGTACATGGTGTGCAGCAAAAACACAACAAATACAAGCCATGAAAATGAGGTCTCATTGATGACAGTGATTCTCCTCCCGTGGCCCTGGCTCCTTAGATTCTGCCTGATGTAGGGCATGGCGTTGAAGATATTGGGTTCTTAGCTGTGGATACGAGAAGGATTTGGAGGCAGAACGCCAGGCGGGTGATTCCAATGATAAACGATACCACCCAGAAGGCAGCCTGCCGCTGCATTGTGCTGAGAGAGTGGAGAAAGAGAGAATCCTTAATATTCAGCCCAAATGCTCCAGCTCAGGGAGACTCAATGAAATAAGCTCTTCTCCCTAAATTGATGTTGCTGCCTGCAGAGACATTCTCAATCAGCTTAGCTCTATCACCTGGTTTCCCCCAGGCAAGCAGTTAGAGAAGTTCCGAAAGACTCCTCAGGGTACTTGGAAAGCACCATCGCATTGAATCCTGGCATTGATTCCCACCCCGCCCCCAGTAGGTATTATTATTACATTGTTACAAATGAGAAAACAGAGGTTCAGAGGGGTAAGTAACTTGGGCAATCTGGTAATCAGCACAGAACCTGAACTGAAGTAGAATGTGATAAATGATAAAAACAGATGAATGGGGGAATGATCATTACAACAGCACTAGGAGGGAGGTACCCCCTTAGCCATTGATTCCTCATGAGATGCATACAACACTCAAGAACTACGAGCAGAAGACTCAAATTTTAAGGGCAAGGTGCCTTAGTTTGGCAGGCTGTTGTGACAAATGCCACATAATGGGTTGGCTTAAACAATGGGAATTTATTGGCTCATGATTTCAGAGACCATTTTACCCAAATCAAGGTGCTGATGAAAAAGTTCACTTCCTCCTGGGGTCAGTAGCATTGTGGCCGTGGATAATCCTTGGGTTCCTTGACTCTCCTGTTGCTTGGCACTGTTCTTTCGGTTCTCTTCCTGGTTCCTGCTGACGTCTGCCTTCTGGCTTCCCACCATGGCTTTTTCTCACTATGCCTGAATTTCTTTTGTTTATAAGGGACTCGAGTGCTTTGGATTAAGGCCCAATCTCATTCAGTTGGGCCTCACCTTAACTAAATGTAACATCTTTGAGAGATATTGTAGGACCTATTTACAAGGGGCTTAAACTCACAGATATGCAGATCAAGGCCAAGTCCATGTCTAAATTGGGGTACATAATTCAATTTACCACAGTGCCTGAATATTTTGTACAGTGGTTTTATTAAGATATATTTCACACACCATACAATTCACACGAAGTGTACAATTCAGTGGCTTTTGGTATATTCACAGAGTTAAGCGATAATCATCACAATCAATTTTAAGACATTTTCATTCCCTTCCCCAAAAGAAACCCTGTACACACTAGCAGTCACTCCCCATTTTTCCCCAAGCACTCCCCATCCCAGGTCTAGGCAACCACCAATTTACTTTTTGTCTCTCTGAATTTGCCTATTCTGGACATTTTATATAAATAGAATCATACAACATTTGGTTTCTTGTTTCTGGCTTCTTTCACTTATCATAATGTTTTTGAGGTTCATCCATGTTGTAACTTGTATCAGAACTTCATTCCTTTTTATGGCTGAATAATATTCCATTGAATTAATATATCACCTTTTATTTATCCATTCATCTGTTAATGGACTATTAGGAATAACGTTGCTATGAACATTTGTGTACAAATTTTTGTGTAGATATATGTTTTTATTTCTCTTGTGTATATACCTAGGAATGGAACTGTTGAATTATATGCTCACTCTATGGTTAGTCTTTTGAGGAACTGCCAGAATGTTTCCCACAGTAGCTGCACAATTTTACATTTCCACCAACAGTGTATGAGGATCCTAATTTCCTTACAGCCTCACCAATGGATTGTTGAGATGATGTAAGGAATTATCTGTCTTTTTTATCATAAATATCTGTTTTGGTTTGCTAAAGCTGCCAGAACGCAATATACCAGAAATCAGATGGCTTTTATAGTGGGGAATTATTAGCTCACAAATTTGCAGTTCTAAGGCCGTAAAAATGTCCAAATCAAAGCAGTAACAGGATGATACCTTCTCTGAAGAAAGACTGTTGGCATCTGGGACACCTCTGTAACAGAGGAAGGCACATAGCCAGCATCTGCTGGTCCTTCTCTCCTGGATTTTGTTCCTTTCAGCTTCTGACTTCAATAGCTTTCTCTCTCAGCTCCTCTGAGGGCTTTTTCTCTAAGTTCTTTCAGTTCCATCTCTCTTTTATCCTCTCACAAAGGACTCCAGTAAGAGAATTAAGGCCCACCTTGAATGGGCTGGGTCACATCTCAGTTGAAACAACCCAACCAAAAGGTCCCACCAACAATAGGTCTGCACCCACAGGAATGGATTAGAAGAATATGGCTTTTCTGGGGTATGTAACGGCTTCAAACCACCACATCATCCTAGTGGGTATGAAGTGGTAAGCAACTGTGGTTTTGATTTCCATTTTCCTGATGGCTAATGATGTTGAGCAACTTTTTCTTGTGTTTGTTACCTATTTGTGCATCTTCTTTGGAGAAATGTCTCTTCAAATTCTTTGCCCATTTTTAAAGAGCAAGAGCTCTTTAAATGTTTTGGAGAAAAGTACCTTATCAATACAAGATTTGCCAAAATGTTCCTCCATTCTGTGGATTGTCTTTGGCCTTTCTTGCTGGTTGCTTCAAAAAGCACTAAAGTTTAAATGTCTCTGCTTGTTTTTTTCTCTTTTGTTGGTTGAGCCTTTGGTTTTAATGCCTAAGAATGCTTTGCCTAATCCAAGTCACAAAGATATCTTCTGTATTTTCTTCTTAAAGTTTTAGCTCTTACATTTAGGTCTATGCTTCATTTTTAGTTAATTTTTGTCTATGATGTGAGGAAGGGGTTCAACTTCATTCTTTTGCATGCGTATACTCAATAATTGTCCCAGCATCAATTTTTGAAAAGACTATTCTTTCTCCTACTAAATTATCTTGGCATCCTTGTCAAAAATCAATTGACCCTCCATCAACAGAAGAGTGACTAAACAAGCTGTGTTATATACATATGATGGAATACTGCACAGCTGTAAGACAGAACAAGTCATGAAGCATGTAACAATGTGGATGAACCTTTAGGACATTATGCTGTGTGAAATGAGTCAGAAACAAAAGGACAAATACTGTATGGTCTCACTAATATGAACTAACATTAATGAATAAACTTTGAGAATTTAAGAACACAGGTTGTCAGGAGCTAGAAAGAGGGTACAGATTGGGCATTTGATGCTGAAGGAGTACAGGCTATGCAACTGGACTGATTGTAAGAATTCAGAAATGGATAGCACAATACTACCTGATTGTAGCATAACAATGTAAGTACACTGAATGAAGCTGAACATGAGTATAGTTGAGAGAGGAGGGCTGGGGCATGTATGAAAACAGCAGGAAAGATAAAAGATAAAGACTGAGTTGGTATAACTTAGGAATGCCTAGAGCGGACAACGATGGTGATTAAATGTACACATATAAAAACATGTTTGCGTGAGGGAAAGCAAATGAATGTCAACATTGTTAAGGGTGGAAAATTTGGATGGTATATAGGAAAAGGTTCAATCAATGCAAGCTAAGGTCCATAATCAATAGTAATATTGTAATATGCTTCCACTGAATGTAACAAAGGCATTATGCCAAAACTAAATATCAACAAGTGGGGGAGGAGGGATAGGGGAGGGAAAGTCATGGGGGAGGAGTATGGATTCTATGCGGAAGAAAAGGAAATGTCTTCATAGAGATTATGTTGGTGAAGGCATGTCTATTTACTTAGGTTGGATTGTATAATGTGAAAATAAAGTTGTTTAAAAATGAACAGAGAGAGGGGATTCAAGGGTAGTTCAGTGGTAGAATTCTCACCTGCCATGCAGGAAACCTGGGTTCGAGTCCCCTCACCATGTACTTCCCCCCAAAACAAATAAGCAAAACAAAAAAACAAGCAAAAATTCAACAAATTATGCTGCAGTAACAAGATACTCACATGGAAAAATAATGAAATGTGGCCTCGCCATACAGCGTAAAAAAAGAACAGAGCAAAACAAGTTCTAGAGGAAATGTGGAGAAAGAGATGCACCTATTGACTGTTGGTAGGGAAGCTGAGAGGTGCAGCCCCTTGGAGGGCAGAGTGATGGTTCCACAGGAGGCCAGGGCTGGGGTGTCATATGATCTTGTAACCCTGCTGCTAGGTATATACCTGAAGGAACTGAGAGTGGGGACATGGGTGGACAGTTGCACACTGGTGTTTAAGGCAACTCTGTTCATGATTGGTAATGGATGGAGCTGGGCTAAGGGTACAATGACTATGGAAGGGAGAACTGTGGAGTTTACATTCAATGGATTACTGAGCCTCTGTAAGAAGAATGAAGTTGTGAGGCGTGCAACTAGGTTAATGAAGCTTAAAGACAACATGTTGAATAAAATGTCAAAAACAGAAAGACAAATATTATCATGCCTCACTCAGGGTTAACTATAATATGAAAGTTTGGTGAACTGAAGTCGAGAGCATGTATTATCAGGTTGGGGCCTACTGGAAAGTTTCCTAGATTATAAACTTTCACGGCAGTCAATACATTTAGGAGTTATAACTGATATTTCCTATTTTAAAATATTTTTATTGACAAATCTGCACATACATACATTCCATATGTGCTAGACAATCAGTGGTTCATGATATCATCACACAGTTGTATTCATCACCACGATCATTTTTTAGAACATTTGCATCACTCCAGAAAAAGGAATAAAAAGAAAAAGAAAAAACTCATACATACCACACCCCTTAACCCTCCCTCTTACTGACCACCTGTATTTCAATCTACCCAATTTATTTTATCCCTTACCCCCTAATATTTACTTATTTTTTATCCTAATTTTTTTACCTATCTGTCCGTACCCTGGATGAAAGGAGCATCAGACACAAGGTTTTCACAATTGCACAGTCACATTGTAAAAGCAATATCATTGTACAATCATCTTCAAGAAACAAGGCTACTGGAACACAGTTCAATAGTTTCAAGTACTTCCCTCTAGCCACTCCAATACACTAAACTAAAAAAGAATATCTATATAATGCATAAGAATAACCTCCAGGATAACCTCTCATTTCAATCTTCCCCCTTTTGATTAAGAAGTCTTTCTCATTTCCTTGATGCTGCGTCCTGGCTCATGCCTGGGAGTCAAGTCCCACGTAGCAGGGGGAGGACATTGAGTTCACTTGCTGAGTTGGCTTAAAGAGAGAGGCCATATCTGAGCAACAAAAGAGGTTCTCTGGGGGTGACTCTTAAGCACAATTATGAGGCTTAGCTTCTGTGCAGGAATAAGTTTCAGGGGAAAGCCCCAAGATCAAGGGCTCAAGTATTGATTTGTTTTTTCCCACTGTTTGCAAAAATATCAGGAATTCTCCAAATGGGGAAGTAGAATATTTCCTCCTTTCTCCCCAGTTCCCCAAGGGAACTTTGTACATGCTTCTTTATTCTCTGCCTAAATTACTCTGGAATATATCAGGGCATCAACCAACCTGAACAAACCAACAAGATCTTATGCCCTATTCAAGATTCCATGTAATTATGGTGTTCATGTAAACTAACCATGCAAGTTAAATTAGGTAATGCACTACTCAAAATATAAATTTTGCCCCAAATAAACCTCTCTCCCTTTGATCTTGCACAGAGGTTGAAATTTGAAAATATGAGCCATATTATCCTTTTCTCTGTATTCTGCTCCACTTTAGTCCTACCCAAGTCAGCATCATTCATATCTCTACTCAAAGTCTGATCGCTTTTCCAACTTTCTAAACAGTTCCTGTATGGGGTACTGCTGACTTTCATAGCTTCAGAGCTCTAAATCCGTGTCTCAGGTGTCACATAAATAGCCAAAGTTTCAGGGAACGGCCAGGTTATATACAAATAGCTCAGTATCTCAGAATTTATCAAATTTTGACTTTGAGCCACTGCCTTCCCCTCTAAGTGGGACATGACTCCCAGGGGTATAAATCTCCCTGGCAATGTGAGACCTGATTCCCAGGGATGAGCCAGGACCTGGCATCATGGGAATGAGAAAGCCTTCTTCATCAAAAAGGGGAAGAGAGAAATGAGACAAAATAAAGTTTCAGTGGCTGAGAGATTTCAAACAGAATTGAGAGGTTATCCTGGAGGTTATTCTTATGCGTTATACAGATATTCCTTTTTTAGTTTACGGTGTATTGGAGTGGCTGGAGGGAAGTACCTGAAACTGTTGAACTGTATTCCAGTAGCCTTGATTCTTGAAGAAGACTTGAAAAAGCTATAACTATATAGCTTTTACAATGTGACCGTGTGGTTGTGAAAACCTTGTGTCTGATACTCCTTTTATCCAGGGTGTGGAGAGATGAGTAAAACAAAATAAGGATAAAAAAAATAAATAAATAATAGGGGGAGATGAAGGGTAAAAATTGGGTAGATTGAAATTCTGTGGGTCAATGAGAAGGAGGGATATGGAGTATGGGATGCATGGGTTCTTTCTTTTCTTCTTTTTCTGGAGTGATGCAAATGTTCTAAAAATGATCATGGTAAAGAACACACAACCATGTGATAATATTGTGAGCCATTGATTATATAATATTGTTGGACTCTGGATGTCTAGATATTTCTCACTAAAATACATATATTTTTAAATCAATTTATCCTACATGGGACATGACATCCAGGGGTAAAAATCTCCCTGATAATGTGGTATATGATTCCCAGGGATGAGTCTGCCCATGAAATCGACAATGCCATCCTGACCAAAAGGGGGAAAAGAATTGTAACAAATAAGGTATCAGTGACTGAGAGAGTTGAAATAGAGTGAGAGGCTACTCTGGAAGCTACTCTTATGCAAGCTTCAGCAAGATTTTGCTATTTATTATGGTTTGCCAACTCCCAATCAAAACCGTTCCTGCCAACCCTAAAAATACCTGGGGCTCTATCAGAAACAAAAGTTTCACACACTAAGATTATTTTCCAGAAACTTATCACCTCCAGATGGGTTCCTAGATAAGTCCTGAAACCCAGAGGGGACAGTCTCTCCAGAACATCAGCTCGTTCCATCCCCCATCCCCATATTATCGACAACCCTTTCCAACATGAGAAAGTCAGAATGGGCATAGCTCAAGTACCCCTAAAGATTGGGAGAAAGACCAAAGGAGAAGGAGGAGTTATAACAGAGAAGATAGGATTTAACATACGAGTATGACTACTGAATCATTACATTGATATTTCTTTTAGTCTCCAGCATCTTGGAGCAGCTAGAAGGAAAAAGCTATAGTTGTGGAACTGTAATTCATAACAAACTCTGAAATTTGTTCTAACTAATTATTGCAGTGTGCTTTGAAATTCATTACTTTTTTGTATATATGTTATTTTTCACAGTTAAAAATTAAAAATTAAAAAAATCAATTCACCATAATATAAGCGTTCATTTTGAGATTCTCAGCTATTTTCCATTGATCTATCCTTATGTGAATCTTCTTATTTTTATCACGATATAATTCACATATGATAGAATTTATCATTTTAAAGTGTACAATTCAGTGGGTTTTTAATATCTCTATAAAACTGTGCAACCATCACCACTATGTAATTCTAGAACTATCTAATCACCCATGAATCCTTTTTTGATCCATCCTTTCCAAACAGTAGTTTTGGGGGGTGGATGAGCTTTAGACCTCCATCTTGCTTTATACCTATTGCTGGGGTATCCAACCCCTGGTTTGCCTGGGACCTTCCTAGCTTTAAAACCGAAATCCCTGCATCCCAGGAACCCTTTTATTCCTGTGCGAACTGGTCACCCTACCTGCAGCATATGCTGTCAATGCTCTGCCTATATTCCTTACCACGTGTGTGTGTACCCAGCTGTCTTCCCACTGCCAGCTCTGCATCTCTTTGTCCAAAGCCTTTCTCCAAAGTCATCGAAGCCTTCTCTGCTCACAACATGAGGTTGGGAATTTAACCCTATTTGTGGTAGATTGAATTATGCACCCCAGTTTAGGCATGTTCTTCACCTAAATCTGCATTCTTGTGGGTGTGAACCTGTTGCCAATAGGACTTCTTGAAGATGTTATCTTTATGTAAGGTGTGGCCCAGCTGAACGAGGGTAGGTTTTAATCCTGACTACTGGAGGCCATACAAAGAGAAAATCACAGAGAGGAGCCAGAAACAGGAAGTCAATGGGGAACCTGGGAGAGATAGGAGGAGACGTGACCACGTGATGGGAAAGACAAAGAACTCCAAGGAGTTCAGCAAGCTAGCACCAGAATGTCATGGTCTTTGGGGACAAAATATGACCTTACTGATGCCTTGATTTTGGACTCCTACCTTCTGAACCCAGAGCCACTAAATTCCCACTGTTTAAGCCAACCCATTGTGTGGTATTGTCATAGCAGGTCGGGCACCCTAAGACACTGCCCCACAGGGTAGCCCGGATGACAATTAAAGTATAACTACCCCAACTCTTTCATCTTTTGTGTGGGATAACTAAGGCAAGCATTTTATACTGGTTCCCATAGTTTATCCTGCACAATAAGCTCCACTCACTCACAATGGTAGCTGGCCTAATATCATATCTTTTCTCACCTGCCTTCCCTGCCTTATCTTATTTTCCCACTCGTGAACATTTATCTCAAGATCTGCTTCTGGTCAAATCCAAACTAAGACAGCAGCTGCTCCCAAATCTTTGAAATAAGCAACCCATCTTTGAAGGGAATTCAAATCCCTTCTTCTGACCAAGTGGTCCCCATTAATACCTCCATAGAGAAATTCTGGAGTTGCCCCCACTTTCTGGACAGATCTTGATACCCAGCTCCACACCCCACCTCCACACACACATCCAATGTTTTGTCCCCCCTCAGTCCTTCTGCTTCTTCTTGGGCTTAGGGAAGACCTACTTCAAAGTAGGAAACTTTCTAGCCATGGCTGGCTGGACTTCATCCAACAGCACAGAAGCAGATCAGCATACTCATCCCTGTTTATTATCAATGTCGGGTTCTCTTGGCAGGCAGGATCACACCCTGCCTGCCAGGCGAGGGCTGTTGGAGTCTTCTGAGAAAAATGGATCACAAACTAATGGTAGAATAAATGCAGAGCCGAGAAAAGCAGAATTATGAATTCGGGAAGCTGGAACAGAGGACCCCAGAAGCAATGGGATCTGATTGGAGCCATTTGGAGGGGATTCTCCCCCTCCCACCGTGCACAAAATTCAGTCCCCACAGGCCTGCTTTGAGCACAAAATCCCACCATTAGAGAGTTGTGTCAGATTGTATTTTCCAAAGATGGCTACACCAATATTTATTCTATCCCATTCCTCCATTGAGAGGTAGGGTGACCTCCCCTTGAAATTGGGTGGGCCTTTAGTACTGCTGCAACCAATGAAATGAGGTAGAATTGACACTGTGAGTTCCAAGATTAGATTATAAAAGGCAATATGAGTCCTATCCTTCTCTGCCTTGGAATACCTACTCTTTGAACACAGTCATCATGTTGAGAGGCAGCTCAGACCACCCGAAGAGATCACAAGTGGGTGTTCCAGCCAACAGCCAGCATCAACCAACAAACATGTGGGTGCCTCAGCCTTCAGATGATTCCTGCCTTCAGCCTTAGAGTCTTACAGTTGAGGATCCAGACCTAACGAGACAGAGTCAAGACATCTTTTCTGTGCCCTGTCTGAGATCCTGAGCCATAGAAACTGTGAGACATAATAAATGATTATTATTGTTTCAAGCCATTAAATTTTGGGGTGATTTGTTTTGAAGCAATAGATTACTTCATAAAAATTAATACAGGAGTAAGTCCCTTAGTTGAATTAGAGAACAGCCCCTCTAAATGCAAACATACCCAGATGGGAAAAACATATGAAGCTATGTAGAGTCATTCACACTTTAGTATGAATTACTCATCTTGGCACCACTCCCCCACCTCCACCAGGGGGGGGAAAAACATTTTAAAGTGTTAGGAAATGGGAGATAACTCTGGGACTTGGACACTGAAAAGGCAGACTTGAATGTGGAACATTTTGTGAGAAGACATCTGGACTTAAAGCCAGACAGGACCAAATTCCAGTCCTAACTGTGCTCCTGTCTGACAGAATTTTCTCTACTGTATGCAAGTGGTTCTGTCACTTGTTAGCTCTGTGACCATAAACACAGCCTCAGTTACTTCATTTATAAAGCACTCCCAATAATACCTACAATTTCTGGGGAAAGCAAATGCAACAGTTGGCAAGAAGGTACATTGTCCTTCATTGACTTAAGAAAGGCTGTTTGTGATGGATGGGGCAGCCAAGTAGGAGTCAGCAGATCTAAGTTCAATCAAGTCGAGGCTCTGCCAGTAACTCACTCTTTAACCTTTGGCAAAGTCACTCCCCCTCTCCATTGGCACCCCCACAAGGCTCATGCAGATGTAATAGTCACCACCAGAGCCAAAGCATCCCTGATACAAGAAGGCCGTCAACCACCAGTACCAGCAGAGGGTTTCCGTGTCTCCATCACCAGTCCAGCTAACAAGGAAGGTCAAGGCAAAACAGGTCAAAGTACGGTCAAGCTGCCCAGGTGAGCAGCCAGTTCTGGGTTGAAGGGACCCAAGGTGAGTCTCATTGTCTCAATATTCTTTTATAGCAGTGAGAATGAGGAACCAGGGATGCAGTTGATAACTGGTAAAAAAGAACCATCCATTGACTGTTGGATTAGTCAGGGTTTTATGGAAAAGCAGAACTGACAGTATATATATGCAAATATTGAGTGATTTATTATAGGGGTTGGCTCACATGGCCATGGGGATTAACAAGCCCAAAATCCATAGGGTGGGCAAATTGAGATCTCGATGGTGACCTTGAATTCCCCAGGAGAAGTTGTCAGTTGGAAATTCCAGTGAAAGTGATGATGACTTCCCCAGGATAAGCTGACTGGTTGAAGCAGAGATAGAAATTCTTCTTTGGACTGCTGAAAGCATCAGTTCTCCCTTTCAGGCCTCCAATTTATTGAATGGGGAGAATGCTCTCATTGCTGAAGGCAATCGCCTGTGTTGGTTATAGATGTCATCAGCCATAGATGCAATCAATTGACAACTGACTTAATTCTGTCTAGAAAATATCCTTCCAGTAACAATCGGGTCAGTGCTGGCTTGACCAAACAAGTGCACCCCATCACCTAGCCAAGCTGACACGTGAACTTAGCCATCATCACTGGCTAATACAGCGGTTAGAGCTTAGACACTGGAACCAAAGCGCCTGCATTCCAAATCACAGCTCCACTACCTCACCGTCCTCATCTGTAAAATAGAAGTGATAATTACAGCATCCTCTTCACAGAGCTGTATGCTCTGGTGAACACACACAGTGAGTGTGTGTGTAAGAGTCCTTTCACACCCAGGTAACCGCCTTCAGTAAGGTGATTCTGATGGATGTCGCCCCAAATGAGGAAAATGCTGGTTATAGGGACAATTTTCGGAGGTAAATTCACAGGTCCTTAGACGTTAAATCACAGATTTCCTCCATTCTCCCTCCCCCCAAATCCCTCTCCAATTCTCTTTTGAACTATACCAAGGAGAAAGTGTCATCTTAGTGCAGGTGTGTCTTCAACACCTTTCTAACGCTTGCTGATTTGCTAATCCCTCTCTCTAATAATACAAAGCACAAGACCTGGAGCTCAGAGCCCTCCCAGGAAATGGTGTCTAGCTGCAGATGGATAGCGTTCTGCTTTTATAACGTTTTGTTTTTGCAGCTACTTTCTTTCTAGTTTTCCCTTTCTAGTAGTGATTTAAAGTTTCCTTTAAATGTATAATACATAAATGCAATTTTAAAGTTAATCTATACTAAAATAGTTAACACATTATGGTACAGATGGTACCTGGATTTGGGAAAAATCATGAAGGTGGCGCTCACATGGAAGCTTGGTAAATGCAGTATTGGGATGCAGCTGGCAGATGCAGATTACATCTCTCTGGGAACTAAACAACTCTCCCAACAATTTGCATCCCAGACGCATTTCCTACTTTCACATTTTGCCCTCTAGTCCCTTTTTCTGCTTCCCCACACCCCCAGGGATTCATGCTGCTTTCCTGTCCTTTTAAAAGCTGCCAGAATGTAAACTAGTACAAACTTTGCAGGATAAGTTGGCACATATGTTCTTTATAGGCCAGCAAGTGCATTTCTAGGAACTTATTATAATAAAATAACACACAGCTGTGCTCAAAGACACATGGTAGAGAATATTTGTAGCCACTTGACTGATGGTAGGGAAAAATTTGAAACCCTCTAAAGGCCCAATGAAAAGGGATTAAGTGAGCAAATTATACACTATCAAAACTGATTTATTAACAATAATATGGCAAGCACTCTGTGCCAAGTAATTTTCTAAGCATTTTACATGCTGTTCTAATTTGCTAGCTGTTGGAATGCAACACACCAGAAACGAATTGGCTTTTAATAAAAGGGGATTTATTTTCTTAGTTCTTCAGAGGACAGGCAGCTAACTTTCATCTGAGGTTCTTTCTTATGTGGGAAGACTCAGGGTGATCTCTGCTAGCCTTCTCTCCAGGTCTCTGGGTTCCAGCAACTTTCCCCAGGATTATTCCTTTCTGCATCTCCAAAGGCCTGGGCTGAGCTGCGAGTGCTGAGATGAGGTATGCTGAGCTACCTGGGCTGTGCTATGTTGAGCTCTCTCATTTAAGCACCAGCCAATTAAGTCAAACGTCATTCATTGCAGCAGGCACGTCTCCTAGCCGACTGCAGATGTAATCAGCAACAGATGAGGTTCGCATACCATTGGCTCATGTCCGCAGCAACTGAACTAGGCGCCTTCACCTGGCCAAGTTGACAACTGAATCTAACTACCACACATGCATTAACTCATTTAATCCTCACACAGATCCTACAAGACAAATGTGATCATTAGACCCATTTGACAGGCGAGAAAAGTACAGCACAGAGAGATTAAACATCTGGTCCAAGGTTACACAGCTAGCACATGGTGGGGCTGCCATTTGAACCCAGATCATTTACATGCAGATTCCATGTTTTGTAATCACTGCACTATACCCTTCTCATTGAAGCCATCATTGTAGACAGAAATTTGTTGGCATGGGAAAGTGTTCCTGATATATCAGTAAAGAAACAGGAAAGAAGAAAAGTCTGGAAAAACTTAACACCATATGTCAAAAGAGGTTATTTCTGGTTGGTAGGAATATAGGTTAGTTTTTGTTGTTTCGCTTGTTCAACCAATACAGATTATTTTTGTTGTTTCATTTGTTCTTTTCTGTGCTTTCCTAGTTTTCTGTACTGAATGCTTATTACCTTCATAATAGAAGTGAAAGTTACTGAAAGATGACTTTCCTCAGCCCTCCCATTCCTTGCTGCTTCTAAAGACAACTGGCTCTTCCTGATAACAATTAAAATGATGATGATAATGGTAATGGCCAACATTTAATGAACTCTCCCTATGCTAAAGGATTTACAAGTATCATCTTTTTTTTTATTAGAGCAGTTGTAGGTTTACAGAAAAATCATGCAGAAAGTACAGACTTCCCATCTATTCCCCCCACACAAACTTATCCCTATTATTAATATTTTCTCTCCATGTGGTATCATTATTACACTTGACGAAACATTATTATTATAATTGTACTATTATTCTTAACTCATAGTTTACATTAGGGTGCACTGTTTGTGTTGTACAATTCTATGTTTTCTTTTCCTAATTTACTTCCAACCTAAAATTTACCATTTTATCCACTTTCAAATATATAATTCAGTGGTGTAAGTGATATTCACAAATTTATGACTCCATCACCATTATCCATTGCCAAAACTTTTCCACCATCCCAAACAAATACTCTGTACCAATTAAATATTATTTCCCCCTTCCCCACTCCCACCCTGACTCCAGTTACCTGTATTCTAGTTTCTTTCCTTATGAATTGCATATTCTGCTAATTTCATTTAAGCAAAATAATATATGTGTCCTTTTATGTTTGGCTTAGTTCACCAATATGATGTCTTCAAGTTTCATCCATGTTGTTGCATGCATTAGCACTTCATTTTCTTTTTTACACCTGAATAATAGTCCACGGTATGGACATACCAGATTTTGTTTATCCATTCATCAATTGATAGACACTTAGCTTGGTTCCACCTTTTGGCAATTGTGAATAATGCCACTATGAGCATCAGTGTGCAAGAATCTTTTCAGGTTCCTGCTTTCGGTTCTTTCAGTGCTTTCATTTGGTATGGTGGTTTGGAGCTATGTAGCCCAGAAAACTATGTTCTTAAAGCTAATCCATTCTTGAGGGTGTGAACCTTTGTAAGTAGGGTGCTTCAGATAAGGTGTGGCCCAGGATTGGTCTTAACCCCATGATGAAGGCTTTATAGGGAAGTTCACCAGAGAGAAGGGGAAAAAAGCAACAGAAGGAGTAGCCGGAAACTGAAAGTCAGCAGAACATGGAAGAAAAGGGAGAGGCCAAGAGAGCTGCCATATGCATTGCCATGTGACAGGAACCCAAGACCTAGTAGTCAAAGCAGTCAGCCCAGAAAACCAAGAAGAAAGCATCACCTTGATGATACCTTGGTTTTGGACTTTTCTTCACCTCAGAACTGTGCACCAGTAAATTCCCATTGTTTAAGTGAACCCACTGCATGGCATTTGCTTTTGCAACAAGGAAATTAAAACATTGGTAATTCTATATTTAGTTTTCTGAGAAGCTACCAAACTGTTCTCCAAAGTGGCTGTACCATTTTACATCACCACCACCAATGAATGAGGGTTCCTATTTCCCCACATCCTCTCCAACACTTGTTATTTTCCATTTATTTAATAGTAGCCATTCTTGTAGATGGGAAATGGTATCTCTCTATAGTTTTGATTTGCATTTCCCTAATAGCTAATGACCTGGAGCATCTTTTCATGGGCTTATTGGCCATTTCTATATCTTCTTTGGAGAAAGGTCTATTCAAGTCCTTTTTCCATTTTTTAATTGGGTTTTTTGTTGTTGTTGTTGTTGTTGCATTATAGTTCTTGATATATTCTGGATATTAAACGCTTATCAGACATATGGCTTCCAAATATTTTCTCCCATTTCGTAGGTCGTCTTTCTTTACTTCTTAATAAGGTCCTTTTATGCACAAAAGTTTTAAATCTTGATGAAGTCCCATGGATCTATTTTTTTTTTCTTTTGTTGCTCATGCTTTTGTGTAAAGTCTAAGAAACCACTGCCTAGCACAGGGTTCTAAAGAAGAACCTTGTGTCATGTTTTCTTCTAGAAATTACATAGCTTTGGTTCTTATATTTAGGTCTTTGATCCATTTGATTTCATTTAACTCTTCACAGTCAGGACCCTTTTGATGGCCCCCCAGGCTGTGCACTGACAACTCCTGGGGCCCCACTCATATGTCATCAATGCTACACACTTTACTGTGAATGTCACATAAACTGCCCTATCAACAATCCTATGTTAGAGAATCTAATTATCTCCATTCTATAGAGGAGGAAACTGAGAAACAGAGAAGCTAATTAACACCCCCCAAATCACCTAGCTAATGAGAACCAGCATTGAAACCCAGGCAGTCTGACTTCAGGGACTGTTTTCTCATTTTTAACTGCAGAGGGAAACACACACAGGACATGACAAAGGAGACAAAATAAAATGCAGAGATTTCAGAACCAAGAGGAATTTGTGGCCACGTGATTTTAAAAAAAGCACCATCCTGAGAGCAGAAAACCCAGTTCCAGTCCCCACTCTGTCCCCACCTAGCTCTGTGACCTTCAGAAAGTTCTTTTTTCTCTCTGGGCTCAGCTTCCCCACCTGTAAAACGAAGGGATTAGACAAGATGATCTTTAAGTTCTCTTCCAGCTCTGAGAGTCTACAATTACAGATGGCATCCCAATATGGGCCCAGAATCGTGTACCTCCCACTCAGCATGGACCATTCTCCCTCTGGCTGGAGGCAGCGTCCTTCGTGCTGACCTACTTTTTGTGTGCAGAAGAGAAGGTCAGAGAGGAGAGCTGGGAAGTGGGATGGTAGTGGTGAAAAACCAAAGGTTTGCTCTCCTGGGAGTCAGGCTCCTCTCCAGCCTGCCAAAGGTTCAGACAATGCCTAGCTCACCTCTTTCTGATGTCTCTCCTTCCAGCTCCACAGAATGCTGTAGGCTTAAAATATCTGCCTGGGGCGGCAGTGTTGTTTTAATGCATTGCTTTTTTATTTTTTAATCATGCCGATGACTCATCAGGGTATTTCTCTGACTTTCCAAACAGGCTTTGTGAAAGTCATCCTTGCAGGATTTTCAGGATGTTTTAGTAAGCCAGAAAGGAAGGTCCAGTGGAGTAGTCTGTGTAGGGAAAGAAATATAATAGAAATATACATCTGTGTTTGTTTGGGGAGAGAAAAAGAGAGCGAGTATCTCTGGAAGGAAGCAGGAGACAGTGTTAACTGTTTGCCTCCTGCAGTGGGAGCTGGGTGTGGGTGAGGCAGAGGTAAGAGGGAAAATGTAAACCCCTTCGAGGGGCGCATATTAGTTCATCGAAAAGACATTGTTCCTCCATCTCAACACTGTTGAGTTCTGATTCTTCTCTTTCCAGGATATTTCTGGACTAAACCTGTGAATTCAGCTTCTTCAGACCAGTGGCTCTCCAAGGAACATTGACAGGTTCTTAGATTCATTCCATTTTTATCGAGCATCTCCTGTGAGGGAAGTTTTATGTAGTGTTGGGTGATACCAAACTGAGTTAGATTTGAGTCTGGCCAGAAGGCAGATAGAGAGACAAGAAAGAGTGCATGACTGAAAGTCAGGAGACCTGATCATCAAATCCTCACTCCTACCATTTACTTAACTGGGTCACCCTGGACAGGTTACTTAACCACTGTGCCAGTTTGAAAGGATTATGTACCCTAGAAAAGCCATGTTTTAATCCTGATCCATCTTGTGTATTTTTAATCCTTATTCAGCACTGGAGGTTGGAAACTGGATTAGATTATCTCCTCGGAGATGTGACGTACCCAATTGTGGGTATTAACCTTTGATTATATGGAGATGCGACTCCACCCATTCCAGTTGGGTCTTGATTGATTTAATGGAATCCTTTAAAACAGGAAACATTTTTAGAGCCACAAGATCCAGGAGAGTCAAGAGAACTATGAGAGCTCACACAGCCAGAGGCCTTTGGAGATGGAGAAGGAAAATGCCCCTGGGGGAGCTTCATGAAACAAGAAGCCTGGAGAGAAAACTAGCAGACATTGCCATGTTCGCCATATGCCTTCCCAGTTGAGAGAGAAACCCTGACCTTCATCGACCTTTCTTGAGTGAAGATAACCTCTTATTGATGCCTTAATTTGGATATTTTTATAGACTTGCTTTAATAGGGACATTTTCATGGTCTTAGAATTGTAAACTTGCAACTTAATAAATTCCCCATTTTAAAAGCCATTCTGTTTCTGGTATATTGCACTCCAGCAGCTAGTAAACTAGAACAGCCACCAATTTTATTACTGGTAAAGTACAAGTCATAATATGTACCTCAAAGGGTTGTTGGAATAATTAAATGAGACAAGGCATGTAAATTGCCTGGCACATTATAAGTGTTCAACATAGAGATGTTTCTCATTTATTTCAACTCCCAACTGAATTGTGGGCTCCGGGGCTCAGGGCCCAGAACTTTTTCATCACTAAGGCCCTGGAGTGTGGCAATGAACCTTAGTGCCTGGCTGGGCAGCATTGCTGGAGCAATAACCCCGATTGATTTGTGAATGCATGTTGATCTATCCCAGAGGGACTTCCGCAGGGGGTGAGGGGGCACCTTTAAAAGTTGGTTTTGAATGAATGAAATGTGAACATTAATGTTCATCAGAGGCTGATGAAGCAAAGGGATGCTTGTTTATATTTGGAACGCCTGTGTTTCACGTTATGCAACTATCCTTGGGACAGTGGGAAGCTCATCAGATTTCCAGTGGACATCTGTGGTTTTGATCTGCCAAGCATTCATTTTCCCTTGGTCTGGTAAGGGAATTCCATTTTTCCTTTGGGGAACCACCGTCGTTCATTCTCAGTCCACGGGGTGTGGACCACATCTCCAGGAATGAGCACATGGCTCCGACCTGGTCATTGAGAGTTCTGTAGTCTCCAGTTTACTGTGATTGGTGTAGAGATTGGCACATGGCCCCAGCCAGGCCAATCAGAGCAATTCCTGGGACTTTGACTGGCACTATCAGGAAAGAACCTATTACCAGGGTTGCAGGACTGGAACTGCTGGTGGCCATATTCCACCCTGAGGATGGCCCGTTTGAGTTCCCAGTTACATTGTTTGAGCACCTGGATCTAGCCTTGCCACGGAAACGTTATGTGAGCCAATAACTTTCTCTCATTTCTTAAATCAGTTAGAGTTGGGTTCCTTTCTGTCACATACATCCAGCAGAACAGTACTTCCAGATTAGCCCTCAAAGGCTCCTTCCCACTTGAATCCCTCGAATCCCTTCTATATGGGCCTACAACTATTTACTCCTAAGTATCAATCCATCAAACAACCGACCTGAGTCTGGCCCTTTGGAGTTTATAAATCCCCTTCATAAATCGGGAGTGTGGGGGGACACTGTAAAAATAGATATTGAAGGCATGGAGGAGGTGAAATGAGGACCTGACTAATAACTCTACCTGCCAGGTATGTCCACATTCTGATTCTAGCCCAGTTAGGACTCCTTGCTATGTACCAGGGCTGATTTTGTACTCTGGATTTGTGTTGGAGCTGGCATGGGCCGGCTAACAAGAGCCATTTGTTAAATATTCAGGAATTTTGCAAGCTGGTTGTTAAACAACTTGAGAGCTTGAAATTAGCCATTCTGAGAGTATTTATAGCACAGAAATCGCCAAACACTGCAATTCAAGGCTTTCTCCTCCCTGCCTCACCCCTTGATTCAACAGAGCCAAAAATGGCCAGCAAGGATGACTGTTCAGCAACTACCGCCAGCACCTATATTCCTCTTCATAACACTTTCTCATCCATGATCTCATTTTGTCCATCCAGCAAGGCTATGAAGTAGAGATTATTGCCCATATCCTACAGGGGAGGAATCTGAGGCCCAGATAAATGTTTTCCCCACGGTCAGGTGGCAGAGTTAAGACATAAATTCAGGCCTTGGGCTGCATGCTGAATGCTGTTTCCCTGACACCGCAGTGAGAAGTGACTGAAAACATCAAAATAGGATCTAAACAAGCAATTTGGTCACTGGGTACGGGAAAGCTGCTTCTGGAAAAAAGAGCTTTTAAACAATGCCTTTCTGAACAGAGGTGGCCAATTAGCAAGGCAGTTGCCCAGCGATTAGCAATAAAACTTCATATTCCATCTGCTGAGAAAACACAGCATCACTTCTAATAAATTATATACTTCAAAACTGTACAAGAATTTTTTTTGTAAAGCCCTTTTAAATAGGTTGCCTCTGTCAATTAAATTCTTAAGATTGCTCAGAAACTTGGACCCTGTGTGGCAGACTGATTAACCCCAAACCAACCACCACCACTCTTTTCTTTTAACTGTGTCTACTATGGAAACTGAAGATTCACTTTTTTTTTTTTTTTCACATGGGCAGACACCGGGAATCGAACCCAGGTCCTCTGGCATGGCAGGCAAGCATTCTTGCCTGCTGAGCCACCGTAGCCTGCCCTGAAGATTCACTTTTGCAGCTTCCTTAGAGACCTACAAATATGTGATCTAGTTCTGCCTATTGGATCTTAAACAGACGTCTGCATTCCTAAAACAAAGGTACTGACTTTACCCACTTCACCCTGCCTTGAACAAAGATGTGATAGCAGGTGCTGCAGCAGCTATCTTGGAACCATGATATGACAAACCAAAGGCTAAGAATGGCAGGGCTAAAAGAGAAAAAGTATGGGTCCTTGATGACAGTGTTGAGAGTGTGCAAGCTGCTTCCTTAGAAATTTTTCTTATGTGAGGAAAATAAACCTCACAGTTTGGTTAAGCTACTGTTATTTGGGGATTCCATTACCTTCAGTGAAAACATTCCTAATATAACCAATAATTCTACTTCTGGGAATTTATCAGAAAGAGTCCCTATAATAGGAAACACTAGAAACAGTCTTCCAGCAATAGGAGATTGGTGAAATAAATTGTGGGGTGGCCATATTATAGAGTCCATCTAGTAATTGAAAACTGTGTTGCAGACAAGGGATTCTTAACTTTGTGTTCTTAAACAAGTGCCCTTAAATTACATACAGACATTTTTGTGTGGGGGGGCATATGTGTTTTTCTGGGTACATAATTTTTTATCAGACTTTTATAGGTTTCAAATAAAAAGTTAAAGGCTCACTATTACAAATCAAAATTTGTAAACATATGTGCTGGCTTGAAATTGTTATTTACTCCAAAAAGCCACATTTTCTTTCCTAATCCAATCTTGTGAGGGTAGACCCACTGTTTAAAGTGGAAACTTTGATTGGATTGTTTCCTTGGGGATGGGGTCACACACACAATTGGGTGTGACCTTTTGATTAGTTGGAGATGTGACTCCGCCCATTCAAGGTAGGTCTTGATTAGTTTACTGGAGTCCTTTAAGAGGAAAGACATTCTGGAGGAAGCTCAGATGTTTAGAGAACTGTTGATTCAGAGCCCACAGAGATGCAGACATTTGAAGATGTTTGGAGTACCGGCAGAGCAGATACCTAGAAGGGAAGTTTGGAGATGCAGAGCCAAGCAGATGTCACTATGTGCCTTCCCATGAGATGCTGAGTAAGCCAGAACCCAGAGTTGTGTTCCAGAGGCGCTAAGTGAAGGCCCACAGATGCTTAGATAGGGAACCATTGGCATGAGAAGCTAGAAGCAAAGGAACCAGGAATGAGGACCAGCAGATGCCAGCCATGTGCCTTCCCATATGATAAATATTGGCCTTACTTGAGTCAAGGTATCTTTCTCTGGATGCCTTAGTTTGGACATATTTATGGCCTTAGAACTGTGAACTTATAACTTAATAAATTCTCTTAATAAAAGCCAACCCATTTCCGATATATTTCATTCTGGCAGCATTTAACAAACTTATGTAACATAGAAAAACTGTTCACAATATATTGGGGGAAAAATAACAATATATTAGGGGAAAAGAAACTGACAAAAGAATATGTACAATATACTTCCACATTCGGAAAGTTATATAGATATTATAAATGTATGTCTGCATGGTGACTTAAAATGTACCGAATACATACTTGGGTATGTATGAAGCTTATATTTATTTCTTTAATCTGAATTTATCTGAGGCTAATGTTCCCTATTCCTATTGATTGTGGGAGATTTCATCTTGTGATTCTGAGTAACTCAGACACTTTCTTATTTAAAATGGTCAGTTCAAGATCCTTCCCCATTCCCTGCTCCTTCCCTTATCTCTAGATTGGAGTGTCCTTAGCTCTTAGGTGGGCAAAAATATTATCCTGGAATCCAGATAAGCAGCAGCTGGCCCTGTGCAGTTCATCTGATCTGCTCCCCACCATCAAACTCTGGCATCCACTGCTAATGTCTGGTTCCATCTAGGACTCCTGGTCTACCTTGTCCCAATTTATTCTCAGTCTTTTTGATACCTGTCCCAGGGATCCATGGGAAATTCTCAGATGCTTTCCCAAAGCTGAAAGGGGGCCCTCAGCGCCCCGTCCCCCACCTCCCTGAGCAAATGCCACTTTACCCCTTAAAGACATCAAGTTTGACATAAAGGATTTTAAGGAGCTTTGGCATCTCCCAGGTATTCACCAAGAAGAGAGACTCAAATGTCTCCTGCTTTCATATTCTCATTAGACTCACTCAGGATTCCTAATGGCCACTTCCAGTCTCAGGTTGTAGGAAAGAGCTCCGAGTTCCTTCTCAGAACCCAGGTAATATGTCTGCTCTAATCTCAGTCCGCCAATTCTGTCCAGATGCTCGAAATTTTATCTTTTTTTTTCTGGATCTGTGTTCTTCATGCTTGGGTTTATCTTATAAACACTACCTCTGAGTTTCTCCAGGTTTCCTCTTTTGTATACAAAGTTAGGCAGCAGCAAATCTGGAGATAAACATTTTTTCCTATAAGGAAAATCCTAGCTTTTGTGAATCAAAAGTGCTTTAGCCTCCAAATTTTTTGTCCCTGCTATAGATTTTCAACTTATCTTGTAAGTAGTCAGAATTTGGCTTTTTTTCCCCCCTTAACTATTTACTGTCCCTCAAGGGCAATGTCTGTAAAAAGCCATCACAGCTGCCTGACTGGTAGGTGTAAAAGCAAAGCATAATATGTGCTAGGAGGAAACAACCTCTTAATAATTCAAAATATTTTCCTGTTATGTACACATTAGGAAAGATCTGAAAAGTGAAAAGTATATGCTATTATCTCTAGATGATGGGAACATACTAATGTAATAGTTACAGTGGAAGTTACAGAGAACCCAACTAACAGTGGCTTAAAATAACAACGGTTTATTCTTCTTACAAAACAAGAAGTTTGGAGGTAGGCGGCTGCTGGCATTGGTTCAGCAGCTCAACATTGTCAGTGCCAGCATCTGTGCAGTTCTCTTGGCCTTTCTATCATGGTCTCAAGATGGTTGCAACTCCAAATCTTACATCCCACATTCAGGGGAGAAGAGATGGCACAAGCCCCATCTGTTGATATGAGCAGGATAAGCAAAAGCCTTGCACTTTCACCTTATCGGCCAGAACTGTGCCATATGGCCACCCCAGATGCAAGGCAGGCTTGGAATACATTAGACAGGTGCAGGTGGGTATGGGAGAAGAGGGTTGGAAATGGACATGGGGTTAGCCAGTGGTGCCTAATCCAAAAAAAGATATTTACATAAGTCTTCTTGCTTCTCTGTGTTGTCTAATTTCACCACTGTGGACAAGTATTGCTTTTATAATAATAAATGATATATATATAATTAAATAAAAACAAATAATGCTTGCAAATTATATACACTGGCCCATTGATTCATCCCAACTCCTTGACGTTTTTAATCACATCCTGTTTTAAGAGAAAGCAAAGCTGAGAAGTAAAATGACTTTTCTAAGGACCTCATGGCAAATTAATGACAGTGCTGAACAAAGGATGCAGGTATCCAGACTCCAAATCCTCTGATTTGTCTACTACACCAACTTGCTGTTGAATATCAGGAGACTTATAAATGAAACTTTACAGTTAGATTGCTAGAGAAACTAGTGTTTTTGTTTCCTAGGCTGCTCAAGCATATTCCATGCAATGGGTCTGGTTAAACAATAGGAATTTATTTGCTCATGGTCTGAGGCTGAGAGAAAAGTCCAAATCAAGGCATTGCTTTCTTCTCAAGGAATGTGGCATTTTGGGGCTGGCTGCCAGGGATCCTAGGTCCTCCGTTTGTCCTCACATGGCAGGGTGGAGTGTCTCCTGGTCTCTCCTTTCATTTCTAGGTTCCATTGGTTTCAGCTTCCCGCTGCTGCTTCTTGGCTTTCTCTCTGTGTGTCTAAATTTTCATTCCGCTTATAAGGCCTCTAGTGATAGGATTAATACACATTCTAATTGGGCTCAACCACACCTTAACTGAAGTAGTCTCATCAAAAGGTCCTACTTACAATAGCTTCACATCCACAGGAATGGATTAGATATAAGAACATGTTTTTTCTGGGGAATATACAGCTTCAAAGCACCACAACTGGTCAAGATTAATTAAACACAAGCATAAAAGGCCTAATTCCCACATTTTAAGCAACACTGCGGCATCTTCCGTTAAGCCTATAGGTCTTGTGCATGTTTCCTTCTGTCCCTCCTTCCCCTTTCCCCGCCCTCCTCTACATTCTCTGGCCAGCCTTTCCTTATTCCAGCCCCTAGCAAAGTGTCCCTTGGTGGAAAGAGCTCCGGCTTTGTCTTCAGATACACGTGGGTTTGATTCCTGATCCCTTCACTTACGGTCCATGATGCCCTGACCAAGGGGCATTAACTCTCTGGGCCTCAGATTCTTCATCTGTTAAAGGATCTCAGTATTGCTGTTTCACAGGAATAAGTTAATAATTTTATGAAGCAGCAGCATAAGTGGAAGCTTCTTGCATAGTATCCAATGCTTAGCATGTGTTTAATTAATCATCATCATACTTCTTGTCACAATACAGAAGCTCAAGTTTTGAAGTTTCAACCTATAAACCTCCATTCTTATGAACCAAGGTAAGCTCCATGCCAGAGCAAAAGCTCATCAACTCTGCTCTCCATCAACAGAGCAGTCACATATAGTCAACTTGGACTTAAACCAAGAGGGCTTATTAGCAGGCTTTGAGAACCCAATCAAAGTAGACTGGCAAAGTTGTAAACCCAGTTTGCAAAGTAGAGTAATTTCTTAAAAGCATATAGTTTTGAGCATGGATTGTTGGAATCATGACTTTGACAATTATTTGACATTTATTTCCATTGCCCTCTCTCCTACATGGGACATAACTCCCAGGGGTGCAAATATGCCTAGCAATATGGGAAAATGAGGGAATAATAGTACTTCCTTTATAGAGCTATTGTGAGGATTCAAAAAGTCAATATATGTAAAGCGCTTAGAACAGTGCCTGGCACATTGAACATGCCACATTAATTCTTTGCTATTATTATTATTAATAATTACTGCTGCTATTATTGTATTGAACACTGCCGTGTGCTCAAGGTCACAAAGCTCCTAAGGGATGCATGCAGGATTAAACTCATGAGTGATTCTGAATCAGCTTTCCCAACCGCCAACCTGCCTGTATCCACCATATCTAACTACTCCCACTCACTTACCTGTCCATCCCCACCAACCTGTATCTCATGTTTCTGGGATACAGGTCCTTATCTCTTGTCCATTCTTTCTACCCTTTACCTTCATTTACCCTTTTCTATTTCATTCCCTCCACTATAAGCCTGGAGCTGAGGAGGCTGTTTAAGAGCAGCTCTAACAGAAACCCAACTTCAGAAGTTTAATACATTTTTATTTTCTCTTTCTCTTACATGAAAGAAGTCTGGATGTGGGTATTTTGGACACGTATGGTAGCTCCGTTATCAAACATCTTTGCTTATCTCAAGCCTTCCATCCTCAAGGTCACTTCATGTTGCCAAGATGGACACTGGCTTTCCAGCCATCACATCCACATTTGAAGTAGTGTGAAAGGGGGAAGTTTCTAAGAGGAGACTCAGCAGAATCAATGCCTTTCAAAAAGCTTTCCTGGAACCCCACTCAAGTACTGTCATTTGGCCGCTCTTATCTTTAGGGGAGACTGGCAAATATAGTTTCTCATCTGGGCACATTGTCACCCCCAATTAAAATCAGAGTCCTTGTATTAAGGAAAAAGAAGGAGAATGGTTGTTGTGTAGGCAGCTAACTATCATGACTACACTACCATCAGAAAGAAGAAAAGGAGAATGGATGTTGGGTAGACACTAGCTGTCTCTGCTATACCATCCTTAGAGTTCCTTCAAAAGAGAGTACCATGTGTGGTTGGGAAGAATTCTTTGATGAGCTGCTTAAGTGGAAGATAAGATGCCCGAGAAGATGGTGCAGTAATTATGGATCCCAAACTCATCTTTTAGGAAGAGTGATCCAGGTGAATTGGGCCTTTTTGTGTTGCTGAATACTGATTGCTGAATCCAGAGCTGATTTCCTTCGACAACAGAGAGACTAAATATTGTCAAAAGGAATCCTATTTGTTTTCATTCCTCATCCTCAACAACATTCAGCCTTTTCTCTGAATACTCTTTTAACAAATAGTTGAAGAATAATGGTTTGAAGAGATGCCAAATTATTAGCCTGCCCAGGATAGACATTATTTGTGCTCATCAATATCTGATTCTCCTTTTCCTCTTGGTGAGCACATAGGGAAAAGTGTACTCCCCACCCCTCTTGCAGTTGAACAGGGCCATGTAACTAGCTTTGGCCAGCAGGCTGCAAGCAGAGGTGACATATTTCACTTCCAGGCTGAAGCATGCAGAGCAGATGTGAGCTCTCCTTGCTTCTCTCTTTCCCCACATGGATGTGGAGGTCTTGTATTGAGATGGTAGAGCCACCGTATGACACTGCCTTGGTCACCAAGTGTCAACACGTGGAGGACAGCTGTCCTGGGGTGTGGGATGGGGTCTCAATGGACTTTGAGTAATCAAGAAATACATTTTTCACAACCACCCAAAAGTGGAAACAACACAAACCTCTGCCAGCTGATGAATGCATAACCAAAATATAGTCTATGTGACAGAATATTGTTTAGCCAAACAAAGGGCAGAAGTTCTGATCCATGCTGCAACATGGATGAACCTTGAAAACATTATGCCAAAATCAAAGAAGTCAGTCACAAAAGACCACATATTGTGTGATTCCATTTATATGAAATATCCAGAATAGGCATGTCCCTGGAGAGAGAAGATAGATTAGCAGTTGTCTAGGGCAAGGAGTCTTAGCTGGGGTGAAATGGGAAGAGAGTATTACTAGATACAGGGTTTCTTCGGGGGATGATGAAAAGTTCTAAAATTGTGTTGCCTGCACAATCTGTGAATATACTGAAACCAGTGATTTGTACACTTTGAATTGTATGGCATGTGAATATTTTTCTCAATACAGCTGTTTAAAAAAGAAAAACAAATTCGTTGTGTTCAACCACTAAGATTTCAGGGTTCATTTGTTATTGCAGCATGATCTGGTCTATCCTAACTAAAACATATGTCTATAGTCAGCCTTGGCTGTAATAAAGTATGAGTAAGATAGTGTGGGGTCATAGAGCAGAGAAGAACTGTTCCTTCCCAGGGAATGGTGGAAGGCATCACAGAGGGAGGATCATTTGAGGTCTGTATCGAATAAGAAGTAGAATTAGTGCCTTTCTGATTGGGTAGGTCTGAGGCAGGCCTGAGAAATCCTGAATTTCTAACAAGTTCCAAGGCCATGCTGATGCTTCTGGTCTGAGGGCCACACACTAAGGGGCAAGGGGCTCACCCAGAGAGATAGTTCATGGGTTCTCAGAGTTAGCTGCACTTTGGTGTCGGCCAATCATACTGATGACTGAGTCCTACCCTGGAGAGATTCTGATGTCATTAGTAGGGGTTGTGGCCCGGACACTGGCATTCTTTTAAACCTCCCCAGGTGATTCTACTGTAAAGCAAAGTCTGAGAACCACTGGTTTAGATAAAAGTCATGTAGTACACCTATGCCTGTACTACTCCATAGCCAAGTATCTAGTGACGGAGTATATAAAGTGGTAGTTGATATTATTATTAGTGTTAGGATTATGGGGAGGGGTGTGTCTCAGAAATAAGGCAAAAGAGGGAGCATGAGGCTGGAATGAGAATCCAGAACCTGCATGCACAAGGTGGCCAGGCCACCAGTATCTGCAGAGTACAGCTGGAGAGAAGGACCCCTGCTCTTATTCTCCCAGCCATGGGCAAACAAAGGCAGACAAACATGGGCGTGAGCTGCTTCCCTCTCTCACTGGCAATCCTCCAAGTGGCATGAGCAGCTGCTAGGGCTGGAGCTCAGCTCACACCCACGCTGGTTGCTTTGTGAAGATTGAGACAAAAGCCAGGCTGTTCCAGTCCCAAGATGAAAGAAGCACAATTGGCCAACCTTGAGAAAACCATAGCAGCCCCTAACTCAATTGCTTGCCAATTATCCCAGTGAAATGTCTCCGACCGACGGAGGCCCATGCCCTTATTAACCAGAACTCCAGACCCTGGAGACAGATGCACATTGCAGTCCCAAAATTCATTAGGAAGATTCAAAGTGGGGAAGGGAGACCAAAGAAGACAGGCTGTAAATTCAAAAACCGCAAGAGGCACCACCTGACACTAATAACAAAAAATAAAAACTATTATTATGTGCCAGGCTCTGTGCTAAATGTTCTTCTACATGCATTATCTCATTTTATCCTTACCCCAGACCTACGAAGAAGCTCCTCTTGGCTCCACTTAACAGGTGAGTTAAGTTCAGGAAGGGAAATCGCTTACCTGAGGTCACACAGCTAGTCATAGGTTTGACCCCAGCTTTTTAACTACTTTATGTTCTGCTTCTCACTCTGCTCAGCTGAGCCCTCATATTTCTGTGTGCTTTGGCCTTTAACCATGGGTGCGTGGATGCTTCGGTGGTAGAATACTCGCCTTTCATGCAGGGGACCCGGGTTCGATTCCAGGACCGTACACCACCCCCCCCAAAAAAAACCCCACGAGCACCACCTGACGAAACAAAAAATAAAAAAGGAAAGATTCTTCCCTGACTATCCAGGATAATATTGTCCCTGCTGAGACAAGAGCTTGCATCTACCTCTCCCAGTGCCTTCGCTGTGAGATGGCAGGAGGGCCCCAGAAGGAAAAAGCAATGAACAGTTAGGGCTTTGAAGGCACAAGCTCCAGGAAGAGTGAGGCTGTTCCGAGCCTTTTGTCTTTGGTTTTTTCATCAGTGCTTTCTGCTGTTTTAACTTTGCCCTGGGGGTCTGGAAAGATAGGCCCTCTGTTCCAAAGGCTTCCTATGGAAACAACCACAGGTGTGGTCATTTAATTTTCTGTGTTTAAAAAAAAAAAAAGGTATGGCATGGCCAGGTGACATTTTGAACCAGCTGGCAGATTTTTGTTCTGAAGAGCAGGACTGTGACCGGTTCTTATTTTATCCCTCGTCCCCCCAGGGAATAACATGGTTCTGCTTCCTCCATCAAGGTGACTCTCAGGATCCCACCATCTGATCTCTGAAGCCTGCAGACCCTTTCAGGAGAGGACAAAGGCCTCCATTCCATAATTAGAGACAAGGGCTTCAAGGCAAGGAGCGCTGAGAAAGGCAAGGTGGAAAGCGCCTTTCCTGCCAATCAGCTGGAACTTTCACGAATTCTGATCTACTCTTTAGCTACTCACAGCTAGAAATGTCATGGAGAGGGTGGCTATGAGTACAAAGCTGGGAGCAGTCTTCAAGTTTGGGCTTTTGGTGTGCTCACGCATTAATGCGTAAAAAAATTGTATTCCTTTAGAGGAAAAAAAAAACCCAACAACTTCCATGCTAATGAGGAAACATTCTTCGTTCAAGTTCAGAGCTAGCTAACAAGATAGCTAACACAGAACTGGATTCCATGCTGGCGGTCGGCTCTTCTGTTAGTTCGAATATATCCTGATTTGGAAACTGTTAAGTTAGCCAGGTTGCAAGCAAGTACTTTGGCAGAACATCTTGATTTTTTTTTTTTACCATTTTGGCCATTGATATTCTATACTTACGTGAGCAGGAAGAAGAGTTGTTTGTTTTTGAGCAAATAACAGGTCCAGGGAGAAGTGCCCCATTCAAAGCTGAGTAATAAGCAGAAAGGGCCCAACATGGGGCATATGCATAGAAAATAAGGAAAGAAATGTAACAAGCAAAAGTAGATTAAAGACATACTCTGGAAGAAGAATCACTTCAGGAATCAGACTGGAATTTTAGACAAAAACTTCTTCCTCTCAAAAAACTTAAAGAGAAAAGAGGCCCCATGTGACCTAGCCATGCAGCCGTTTCAGAGCTCAAGATCCCCAAATGGCAGAACAACTTCCCCCAGGAAGGAATACAGACCAAGTGTGCACCTTCCTCTTTGAAAAACCTGGATGTAAAGGTGCTGCAGGACGCAGAAAGCGCCAGGTCTGCGACCCAGAGCCAGAAGAAAGCAGCAGCAGCAGTGAGGGAAGCAGCACTGTGGTTGACCCAGAAAAGAAGCAGATGATCCGCAATCCAATGACACAGAAGACTCTTAGCAGCTGTAAACAGAAGGAGGCTTAGAGTGGTGAGACGGAGCATGAGCCCGAGAGTCTTGGCCTGGTCTACAAGTCCCCCCTCCCTGTGAAATCCCAGGGCTAGAGGATATGGAGCGACTGCTGTCTCCGAGCATGATAAGAAGCATGGTGCACAAGCCATCTTTGAGCACAGCTAGAAGATCCAGAAGGGTCAGAGGGGTCAAGGAAGATGACAAAATCTATTGAGGAATCAATAATTACCAGAAATGTGTGAACTCCAAAGACACACTTATGGGCAACGCCTCCTCCAAAATGGTGAGAAAGGCCCCATCAAGCTCCCAAGCACCTGCGGGCCACCGTGCTCTGGGATTCCCAGTCCGACGTCTGTGAGGACTACAAGGAGACGAGCTTCTGTGGCTTTGGAGACAGCTGCAAGTTCCTACGTGATCGCTCGGATTGCAAACAGGAGCCGCAGATCGAACGTGAACTTGAGGAGAGCCGCCGTAGTGTCTATGAAGATGAGAATCATGAAATGGGAAGTGACGATGAGGAAGTCCCATTCAAGGGTTTCAGCTGTTGCCAGACCTTCCAAAGCCCAGTGGTCACCAAGTGCAGGCATGATTTCTGAGACCTGTGCGTTGCAGCATTTCCCCACCACCCTGCGTTGCTATGTCTGTGACCAGCAGACCAATGGTGCCTTCAATCCAGCCAAAGAATTGACTGCTAAACTGGAGAAGCATCAAGTTGTGGGAGGGGGTAGTGCTTCTGATTTCTCTGAAGACCCCAATGTGGATCCAATTCCCATTATTTAGATGTCTCCTAATTCTCAGATCTCAAAATAAATATTTTATGGTTGTTGTTTTGGAAATCTTAAAAAAAAAAAAATTAGAGAACATCAGCTCAATAAAATGAGATAGCCAAGAAGTCGTTCAAAAAGATTAAAGGGAAAAAAATAAAAATAAAAAATAAAAAAAAAAAAGATTAAAGGGAACACAGCAGGGGTATGTGAAAGTGAGCTGATACCCATAGGGAAAGAAATAGAAGGAAAAGCAAAATTACTTGAGAAATGAAAAGCATGTTAGAAGCTGCATCCGTACACCTAAAATTTCTGACAGTCACACGGAGGATAAGTTTGAGGAAATTAAACTTATTTAATTTAATTTAAAGACAGGAGTGGGAAAAAATAAAGAGCTGTTAGCTATTAGAGATAAGATGTAAACTATGGGAGCGAGTCACCAGAGTCAAAATTTGTGTTTCTGAATAAGAAAATAGAATAAATGGAAAAGAAGGAATGTTCAGAAATGTAATACAAGAGCTCTTCCTTGAAACAAAAGATCATACAGGGATACAGATAAAGGGGCTCAATGTAAGCTGGAAGAAATTCAAAGGATTTTGAATGAGGACATAGCTTGGTAACCTTACTAACCCTGAAAGATAATGAAAGACTCTCACACATATTTAAGCCAGAAAAAAATAGACAAATCACAGGCCACCAATAATGGAAAAAAATAAAATCAGCTCAGTCTTAGACTTTTCGGCAGTAGAATTTGCCAGAAGGTAATGGAGCAGTGTTAAGTATGTGTGGGGGGGTGGGGGTGGAGGTAGGGGGGGTGCGTGGCAGATTCCGTGTGATTGGATCTGGATTACATTACATTAAAAGGCAGTGTACTGACAAAAAAAAATGATCATGGAGATGAATACACAACTATGTGATGATATTGTGAGCCGTGGATTGTAGACCACGTATAGAATCCTGGTATGTCAAGAATGTTTGGATGCTAAGTTTCTCAATAAAAATATTAAAATTAAAAAAAAGTTATACATAACTAAGAATAAAAAAAAAAAGCTGTGGTCAAACTCGATCAGGATGGGTCTTAATCCTATTACCGGAGTCCTTTGTTATAAGGAGAATGGAATTCAGACAGACAGAAGGAAGCCACAGAGGGAGCAGCCAGAAGCTGAAAGTTGACAGAACCTGGAAGAGAAGGGCGAGGACAGGAGAGCCGCCATGCGCATTGCCATGTGACACAGGAGCCCAGGACCCGAGGCAGCAGCCCCAGAATGCTAGTGGTGGGGACGAAAACATTGCCTTGATGACACCTTGATTTGGGCTTCTCCTAGCTTCAAAACCATGAGTCAATAAATTCCCACCGTTTAAGCCACCCCTTTGCATGGTATTTGCTTTTACCATCAAGGAAACTAAAACATTGTTCTTTCTCTTATTGATTTGTAGGAATTCCTTAGTGAATCTGGATGTAAGATTCTTCATTGGCTATACTATTGTAACTTTTCCTACTTGGTGCATAGCCTTTCCACTCTTTTAATGGTATTTTCCAATAGACAAAAATGTGGGTTTTTTTAAATAGCTTTATTGAGATTTAGTTTATATACCATACAAATCACCCAGTACAAAGTATGCAATTCAACGGTTTTAGTATTCAGAGTTGTTCAATCATCACCATTATCAATTGTAGAACATTTCCATCATCCCCAAAGAAACCCTGCACCCATTAGCAGTCACTCCCCACTCCCTTCCAGGCAGATCTCATTCCAGCCCTTTACTTTCTGTAGTAGCTTTTATTGCAATGTAGTCTAATTCATCAATATTTTTCCCCTTATAGTTAGAATATTTTGTGACCTTTGTATAAGAAATCTTTGCCCATCCTTAGGGTCCTGAAGATATTGTCCTATGTCTTCTTCTTATAAAAGTGTAATTGTTTTACCTTTCACATTTCACTCTAAAAGCCATCTAGAATTAATTTTAATGAATATACAATTGCCAGAGCATCATTAGTTGAAAACAAATCAGGTGACTAAATATATCCCTTCTGTTTCAGGACTCTCTATGCCATTCCTTTGGTCTATATGTCTGTCCTTGAACCAGTACCTTGCCCTCTTAATTGTTATAGCTTTATGTAGCAACATGATGTCTGATAGTGTAATTCTTACAGCTTGTTCTTCAGGATGCCTTTGGCTATTCTTAGCTTTTCCATTTCTACCAATATCTATTAGGATTCTTTTGGACTGCATTAAAACGGTGGATAAATTTGGTGAGAATTGTCATCTTTACAATAGTGGGTCTTCAAAATGTAACATCCTTCCTTTATTCTCTCAATAATGTTTTGTAGTTTCTTTTGTTGTTTTTACTTAAGTCATACACATCTTTTCATTCCATTTATTCCAAGATATTTGATATCTTTAATGCCCTTATACATGGAATTTTTAAATTTCATTTTTACTTTGTTGGTAGTACTTAGAAGTAAAATGATTTTTGCGTATTGGCTTTGTATTCAGTGGCCTTGCTGAATTCATTTAGCAGTTTAATAGTTTTTATATAGATTCTTTTGGATTTTTCGCATGTAAAATCATATTATCTACAAATAATGGCATTTATGTCTTCCTTTCCAAAGGTGATGCCTCATTAATTTTTCTTCTAGGACCCATTTGTTTACTATGTTAAAATCTGTGTAACTGTGCAGAAATCAGAGCTCTCTGTAGGCCTCACTTCCTTCCCAGGTCCAAGAATGCCTGGGATCTCACAGCAGGTATTTTTTTTACCTATGTTCATTTGTCAGGTTAGGAATGCTTTCTGATAGAAAACCTGGTATTGTGGCAAACCCAAACAAAAGTGTATTTTGTTTTTCATTTAAGTTTTATTTCATCAGGTCCTGAGAGTTTAAATACATGGCTGCTGCAGCTCCAGACATCACATCTACCTTCCAGGAGGAAAAAGGAAGGCAGCAAGGGCCCCTTTGCTTATATACTGAATACTTTCCCATAGGCCCCCAGAGAAGGATTGACTCTTAGGTCTTTTGATCAGAGCTAGGTAACATGGCAACCACCAATGTCAAACGGACCTGGGGAAGTGGGGTAGAAGCTCACCATAACTGATTTGGATCTACAATCTGGAACCAGACATGTTGGCTCTTTGAACAAAATGGCAGTTCAGTTAGCCAAGAAGGGGGAATGGTATTGGGTAGGCAACCAACAGCATCCATACAACTCAAACAAACGTGCCACTGCCACGACGGACTTCTGTCTGCTCTCTCCTGTGTCCACTGGGTATCCCTGTGTCTCCTCTGGATGACACCATCTTCTGCCGCAGCTGAAGCCTCCAGGTGGTCAGGCTGCCCTGGGAGGTAGCAGCTGTCAAACATAAAACAAATCTGGACTTAGTAAGGAGAGTTTTTACTCGACATGATCACTGCAAAGGGGGAATGGGACTATTGAGATAGGGATATCTGCAAGAGTCCCCAGAGGGAGGCAAAAAGGATTTTTCTTTCAGAGGGAGGAGTAAAGGAGGCTGGAAAGAACAGGGTATGGGGTTCTGATGAAAGGGTGGCTGGAGCGGCCGGTTAGCTCAGTTGATTATAGAGTGGTGCTGATGAAACTGTGGCTTGACTGGATAGCAGGTCAGAGAATGTTTTAACCTGAGGCCCGTCTATTCTCCAAAGGGGTGGTATGCTGGCTCAGGCTAAGGGTAAGTAAGTTAAAGTTTGGGGACTGAAAGGAGGGAGAGAAGTTTAGCCAAAGTTACTTTCTCCTCCTTTAGGCTTCACTCTGGTAAGAGTTATTGCTTGTACCCAGAACATGATAGAATTTTAGTAGAATGGACCACTTACAGCCCTTTCCTTTGCAAGGCCCTCTCACTGACCATTGATATTTCCATCTACCCATTTTTCTACCCCTTATCTTCCCCCATTATTTATTTATTGCCCTTATTTTTTTTAAAGTTCATATAGCTCTTATTCACAATAAGATAATTTTTTAATTGTATGATTAACATATATACAAAGCAAAGAAAGAAAAAGCAATAGTTTTCAAAGCACTTTTCAACAAGTAGTTACGGGACAGATCCCAGTGTTTGTCTTGGGTTACCATACCATCGTCTCAGATTTTTCCTTCTAGCTGCTCCAGAACATTGCAGGCTAGAAGGAATATATTTATTTTTTAATCATCACTTTTTTTTCTATTTTGTGAGAAATAACATTGTGCTGGTTTGAATTTGTGGACCCCAGGAAAACCATGTCCTTTAATCCTTATGCAGTATTGCTGGGTGGGAGTTTTTTAATTATCCATGGAGATGTGACTCACCCATTTGTGGGTGGAACTTCTGATTAGCTGGTTTCCATGGAGTTGTATCTCCACTCATTCAAGATGTGGTTGCTTACTGGAGCCCTTTAAGAGGGAACCGTTTTGGAAAGAGCTACAGAGCCCGCGCAGCTGGAGACCTTTGGAGAGGAAGAAATAAAATGGCCCTGGAGATGCTTCATGAAACAAGAAGTCAGGAGAGAAAGCTAGCAGATGCTGCCATGTTCGCCTTGTGCCTCTTCAGTTGAGAGAGAAACCCTGAACTTCATTCGCCTCTTTGAACCAAGGTATCTTTCCCTGGGTACCTTAGATTGGACATTTCTATAGACTTGCTTTAGTTGGGACATTTTCATGGCCTTAGAACTGTGGACTTACAACTTAATAAATTCCTCCTTTTAAAAGCCATTCTGTTTCTGGTAGATTGCATTCTGGCAGCTAGCAAACTAGAACAAATATATATACAAAAAAGCAATAAATTTCAAAGCACAGCACAACAATTAGTCGTAGAACAGATTTCAGAGTTTGGTATGGGTTATAATTCCACGATTTCAGGCTTTTACTCCTAGCTGCTCTAAGTATTGTCCTTGTTTTTTAACTCATCTGTCCATATCCTGGATAAAGGGAGTGCTGGCCACAAGGTTTTCACACTCACATGGTCACGTTAATTATAAAAGGTACATAGTTATACAATCATCTTCAAGAATCAAGGCTGCTGAAACACAGTTCAACAGTTTCCGGTACTTCCCTGTAGCCTCTCCCATACACCATACCTAAAAAAGGATATCTAAATAAAGCATAAGAATAACCTCCAGGATAACCTCTCAAACTGTTTGAAACCTCTCAGCACTAAAACTTTATTTTGACTCATTATCTCTTCCCCCTTTTAGTCAAGAAGGTTTTCTCACTCCCATGATGCTGAGTCCTGGCTCATCCTGGGAGTCACGTCCCATGGTGGGGGAGGGCAGTGTGTTTACCTGCGGAGTTGGGTTAGAGAGAGAGGCCACACCGGGCGAGCTGGGATTCTAATCTGCACCCCCTCTTAGGTTCTATCTGGGGCCCTGGCTACACATGAAGATGAGCGAAAAACTAGGAAATCATTTCAGCTTCAGAGCACTTTTGAACTTGGAAGACAAGGCAGTTGTGAGTGCTTTTAGCCAGCTGGGGAGTCAATAAACCTGGGTTCTAGCCACAATCCTGGCACTAGCTGGTTAATTCATCTTAGGCTTCCTGTCTTTGGGCCTCAGTTTCTCCATGCAAAAAAAATAAGAGAATTGGATGAGATTATCTCTTATGGTCAACCTAGCTCATTGTTTTCAGAGCCCACCTCCTGAGAACATGCTAAGGGAAAGTTCTAGTAGGCCCTCAGTATTTGGTAGCTTAGATCCTGAAAATCCTAGAAGGAGGTCCTACTATTAACCTCAGATTAAAGATGGGGAAACTGTGATTCGGAAAGGTAAGGCATCTTCCTGAGATGGCACAGCGAGTAAGCAGTGGCTCCAGGATTTGAACCTGTGCTAGTTTGAATCTGTTCTGTACCCATAAAAGCCCATGTCCTTTTCATCTATCCTTGTCGAGGCAGACCTATTGTGGGATGCTTTACTTCGGTTATTTCCATGGAGATGTGACCCATCAAACTCAGGGCGAGTCTTAATCTTTTACTGGAGTCCTTTATGAGACTCAGATACAGAGAACAGAGAGCAGAGAAATGAAACCAAATGAAAGATGGCAGCAAAAAGGAAAACGCCCCAGGGGAAGCAAGAAGGATCCACAAAAGCTGAGAGAGAGCCATTCTGAAACCAGAATCCAGGAGAGAAGGACCCGCAGACATCACCATGCGCCTTCCCATGCGACAGAGGAACGCTTGATGCCAACAGACTTTCCTCAGAGAAGGTATCTCCCTCCTGATGCCTTAATTGGGACATTTCCATGGCCTTAGAACTGTAAATGTATAACCTAAAAAAAATCCCCTTTGGAAAAGCCGATCTATTCCTGGCATATTGCATTCAGGCAGCTTTAGCAAATTGAAAAAGCATCCAGGTCTTCTGCTTCCATCCCAGCCTCTTCACCACCATGGCATGTGGCCCCCAGCCCTGCCCAGGTGAGGGCAGAGTGATCATCCTACCCTCCACCCACCCACTCCTTCCTGGGGCACGTCTGTGTCTGTGATTACACTTTTCTGCTGAGCCCTTGGTGTTTTTCTGCCTTTCCTTACCATAGGCTTCTTGTTTTATGATTTCAATATAAATAATTTACTGGGAATTGTCTGTTCCCCAGACTGCTCTGTTTGCTCCTAAACCCAGATTGCTCGCACTGCAGTTGAGTGGAGCAGAGGAACTAGTTTTAGTTTTCGGCTCCCAGCACCCAGGCTGAGCTAAAGGCCACGGTACTTGCTGCTCTGTCATTCATTCTGCGCTGCATCTCAGGATCTGCCGCAGGAGAGCCCTGTCAACAGATTCCAGTGTGTGCTTTCTCCTCCCACTGCATAGGAAGCTATACACATATTCCAACAGTTTCACCATGGAAACTTTTTGGTGAGAATCTCTTGAACTGCCTACTTTTCCCCTAAAAATGATCAACCTTTGGGAGGACAAAAAACAAAACAAATAAGAGTATTCAGTGTACTGGCCTTTCCTTGAGGCTGAGGGAGTCAGAAGCAGCAAGTTCTGTACCTTCCACTCATCACTTACTGCTGCAGTTTCATAAGGGAAATATGCAGAAATCCAGGCAATACCCACACCTTATTAATTTACTGTCTTTCATTCTAATGAGTGTGGCTGTCTACGGAGGAGCTGAAAGGACTCCTTTTGTCCCTCTTGCCTAAGCTTTCAGTGAGGGCTTCTCAAACTCTAGTTGGTAAAGGACTACTTTTTCCCAATCTGTCACAGCCAAATACTTTTATAAAATACAAAAAAAAAAAAATCACTTAGAAAAATAAAACTTTAAAACCCACGCAAACAAACTAAAAGCCCTAATGTTTTATTATTCGATTCAAGAGACGAAATGACTGTCAAACTGATATAAAAATTTCTAAATATTTTTACTCTTAATTTCAATTCTTTGCTTGTCACAGACCAGTTTCCAGCAGTTCATAGACCAGCACTGGTCCATGGACCACAGTTGGTTAACATGTTGCCAGATCACAGATGGTACATATGTGGCATGTGCGCCGCCCACTCCCCATCCCACACCGTGGCAGACATCGCTAATCAATCATAGTGCTCTTTCCTGCAGATCTTGAATGCAGCTCCAGATGCCTCCTCAGCATATTCATCCACTCCCAAAACCAAAAACTGGGCATTCAGAATATGAAGGGTTCGCCATCCCTGGTTCCTTCTACCCAGCCCTGCACTCTGATGCTGGCTCTTCTGACAACACAGAGCTGCTGAATCACCCACCCCAACCCCTGTTTTCCACTCTACCCAACCAGCAGGGAGGTCTTTCAAAAGGGCAGAGCCTGCCCACGGGGGAGGCAGTCCCAGGACTGGATTCATTGGAGGGAAAAGAGAGAGCAATCCCGAAGTATCAAGAGAAGAAAAGTTCAAGAAAGTTTCTCCTTCCTTCAGTTCTATTTTATGATCTCTTTACACCAGCCTAGGAGAATGGCCTCTTGTGTGCTTTCAATCTTTTACTAAAGACACCGTCTGTGGAGCACCTGCAATGTACCAGGCTCCATTTCAGGTGCTGTATTTTTGCTGCCTCAGTTCACAGTGTACACCCCGTTGAATCAGCCATTAGTACAGCCTCCTTTTAACAGAGGATGAAATTTAGAAAGGGAAAATGTTTCAAGGTCACACTGGTGAAAGTAATGGAACTCAGAGTCAAACGGAGGTCTGCCACGTGCCAAGGCCTGATCTTTTTTCCATTTTAGCATCTCACCTTCATTCCATCCAGTTTGGAGGTGGGGAAGCTGAGCTTGCGTTCCCCGTAGAGGTGGCACTATTCAACCCACAGTGGTCTCCAAATGACACCCTTAGGCCCGAGGGGCAGCACTTCCCCTCCGCACCACTAGATGGCAGCGGATGTCAGACCAACGCTCTGCCCCAAAGTCGGCCCCTTATCATAAAGCTCCTATATTGATGTGTATTGAGGAATTATAATGTCCTTTCCCACAGTCCAGAGGTGTTGCTATGGCGTCTTATTGGACATTATCCTTTCCTCTCTGGGTTCTGGAACTTCTCATTTTGAGGTGGGTTACAGAGTGTGAACCCAAAACCTGATGCAGTGAGTCAGTATTTTATCAAAAGCATTGGCTGGAGAATTCACCCATCTGGCCTCAGCAATCTGGCCTCCCAGACAACTACGGAAATAAATAAAACCAAATAAAATGAGAATAACAACTGCTACTATTTATTGAGCTCCATATGCCTAGTGCCATGTTAGGTATATATATACATATTCCTAAAATTCCAACAGCATTCCTTTGCATTTCTTCAGTGAAGGGGAAATTTTCATTCTTTGAGAGGGATTTTTTTTTTTTTTTTTTTTTTTGCAGAAGTGCCTGAATTCATTTAGTGTAGAGGCAGATGAATAAGGTGGGCGGTGGACTTGCATCGTGGCTGTATTTGATCCAAAATTAAATGATCATTTTAGTAATGAGATCAGCTTCGTATGTGCCTCAAAAAAACATCTCTTAAGCCTACTGAAAAGGGACCCCTGGAAGATTTTGAGCAGTAACAGCTCTCCAAGGGACTATTTGAAGTCGATGTGACTTTTTCCCCCTTTTTCAAAAAAGCAGCATTTATTTGTTTTCTGTTTTGCAAAGACCACTTATCTTACTGTAGAAATTAAAAAATGGAAAAGACCAAACGAAAAACGCAAATTATTTATAATCAATTATTGTTTTTGTTTCCAATTCTGTTGCTATTAAAATTATGCTGTCGTGAATATTCTTGTATTTACATGTATTTTGCACATCCTTGGTTATGTCTTTAATGCAAATTTTTAGAACTAGAATTTCTGGATCAAGGAGTATGTGTACTTTTAAAACTTGAAATTCATCACCAAGTTGGTAAGGAAAAAATGTCATCTTATTTTAAGGTGAATGTTTGATTATTAATTAGATGGAACATCTTTTAATGTGTTTCTTTTTTGTTATTTGTATTTGTTGTTTTGTGGGTTGCCTGTCTATGACTTTTGCTTATTTTCTCATTGAGGTATTTATCTTTTTTATTTATAAGGACTGCTTGTCTATTAAAGAAGCCAACCCTTTGTACATCATATACTTTCTTTCCCCAGTTTATCTTTTACATTTCAATCTTTAATGATTTCTTTAAAAATAAGTTTTTTACTTTCTTGTAGTCAGATAGATCTGTTCCTATGTGGTAACTGCCTTTGCTTGTATACATTAAAACTGTTTTCCTGTATGGAAATAAATATTCACTAAGGTGACTGCTTTTCAGGGAATGCTTTTGGAGGGATAACACTGGTACATTGTTTTAAAAGTCTCTGTCCTTCTGTGTGATCAACAATTCTATCCTGACCAAAAGGGGGAAAAGAAGTGTAACTAATAAAGTATCAGTGGCTGTGAGGGTTCAAACAGAGTCGAGAGGCTACTCTGGAGGTCACTCTTACACAAGCTTCAGTTAGACATTGCTACTATCATAACTTGCCAAACCCCAACCAAAACCATTCCTGCCAATCCTAAAGAACACCTAGGGCAATATATAAGATTCTACCAAGGTTTCAAGCACTTATGGTAGCTTTCCAGAAACCTACAACCTCCAGATGGGTCCCTGGATGGTCCCTTCAGATGAGTCCTGAAACCTGGAGGGCCCAGCCTCTCCAGAACATCAGATAGTTCCATTTCCCTACTCCCTATTATTGGCAGCTCCTTCCAATATGAAAAAGTTAAAATGGCCATAGCACATACACCCCTGAAGAGAGGATAGAAAAATGAAAGGTGATGGTGGAGTTATGCAGAAAAGGTAGAGTTTAACAAATGAATATGATTGCTGAATCATTAAATTGATATTTCTCTTAGTCTCCAGTATCTTAAAGCAGCTAGAAGTAAAACCCGAAAATTGTGGACTTGTAACCCATACCAAACTCTGAAATCTGTTCTACAACTAATTGTTGTTCTGTGCTTTAATGTATTGCTTTTTTGTATATATGTTATTTTTCACAAAAAAAGGGAAAAAATTAATTGTCATGATAAAAAAAAATTATTCCTTCTAGCCTCCTATATTCTATAGCAGCTAGAAGGAAAAATCTGAGAGGATGGTATGGTAGCCCATGACAAACTCTGGGATGTGTCCTGTAACTACTTGTTGAAGAGTACTTTGAAAACTATTGCTTTTTTCTTTCTTTGCCTTGTATGTATGCTATATTATACAATGAAAAGAAATTTTTAAAAAATGAAAAAAACTCTCTGTGCTTTATAATCACACATTTTAATTTGTTCATTTAATAAACAGCTGGAGATGCAGAGATCAACCTGACCTTGCAACATTTTGCCCAAGGCCAGGCCTGGCAGCCCAGGAAGAATGGGGTGCAGCCGTCTTTCACACTCTCTTCTTGACCTCAGTCTGTCCCTTAAATGTCCGTGCTTCCTGGAGTTCTATTCTCGGTCTTTTTTCCCTCTCATTCATCACCGGGTTCCTAGGTGATCACCTCCAATGATGGACCCCATCTCCCACCCCTGAGCGTTGGAACCACCTTCGTCTCCACCTGTAGGTCCCACAAGCTCTTCAAACTCAGCACAACCCAAATGAACCCCATCACCTCACCCACCACCTCACACCCTTTGTGCCTCTGAGTACATGGCCTCACTATCTACCCAACGCTCAAGCCAGCAGCCTGGGGCTCACCCTCCACTCCTAACCTCTCCATCACCTCTGGCGTCCAGCCAGTCCTCAATCCTGACAATTCTACCTCCTACCATATTTCAACTCCATCCCCCTTCTTTCCAAACCTACTACCAAGACCTTCCTTCCATCTTGCACCTGGGTCGTGGCACCAGCCACCCCACTGATCTCCATGCTTACCGCCTGTTCCCCTTCAGTCCATCTCCACACAGCAGCCAGAGTGATCTTTCTAAAGAGCAGCAGTGATCACATCACATTCCTCTTTAATCTCTCTGATTGTTCCTCTGTGGCCCTAGGATAAAGCCCAAGCTCTTTACTTTCCCTACAAGACTCCTAATTGCCTGCTCCCTGCCAGCCTCTCTAGACTCATCTCTCCTGGTCCTCCCGGGCCCTTCCCTCCTCCATCCAACCACATAAACTGCTTGCAGTTCCCTGAATCTGCCAAGCTTTCTCTTTCCACCATGATTTTGCAAATGCTGCTTCCACTGCTTGCAATTCTTTCCCTCCTTCCCCAACATCTTCACCTTGCCAATGCCTGTTTATCCTAGGGGTTTAATTTAGATTTCACTTCCTCCAGGAAACCTTTGAAATCCACCCCAGTGCCGAATTACTTAAGCGCCCCTCCTCTCTGCTCCCATAGTCTCCCTTCTTTCTAACATACTGCGTCATAATTGCCTGTCTGTATGCTTGTCCTCCTCTCTAGACTGTGGCAGAGTTGCAAGAATTATACATGGCACGACTTATGAGAGGGAACATTGTAAAGAGTAGCGTCTGGAATGATGCAGTGTTTACTGTATGCAATTATATATGGAAGCCCTAACCGTGACCCCTTGAAGAGCAGGATGACTGTATCTTGTTCATGCTTGTGTAACACATGTGCTCGGAAATGTTTGTTAGATGAATGGATGAATGGTGGGTGGTTAGATGGACAGATGGGTGGATGGATGGATGCATGGATGGTTGGATGGGTGAATGGATACATTCACACATTGCTCCTTGGTCTTCATGAATGCTAGTCAATGCTAGTCCACAAATTTCATCATCTTTGTCATTTCCCATCTGCTAACTTCTAACCAATACACCACCTCACTTGTCTTCTAAGCAGGTGCCTTTTCTCTGGGACATTTATATTTCTTAAAACCAAGACTCACTTCTCTTTATTTGCAACCCTAACTCTTAACACTACCTTGAAGGTTTAATTAGGAATGACTGATCACCTAGAATTATATAGGTTTTTGTCTCTGACATGGTGAAAAGTTAACCAGATTCTGTGCTGTATTTCCTAGAACATAGAAAATTTGGAGAGAAAATGGCTTAAATCTTCCTTCCTTTTTTTCTCCTCCTTCCTCTTGTCCACTGTTTAAAGGGTAATTGCCTTTGGGAAATGGCAGATTCTTTTCCACATCCTAATGAGAAAAAAAAGGGTTTATGAGAATCATAAATCACCATTAGGCCCAAAGGAGTTTATGCCTAGGAAACATTTGAAGATACACCATACAGATATGCTAAGTGAGAGAAGCCAGACCCAAAAAGCAAAATATCGTATAATTTCATTTATATGCCATTCTTTCAAAAACAAAAATATAAGGTCAGGAAACAGATCAGTAGTTGCCAGGGACTGGGTTGGGGTTGGGGGGAGGTTGGGGTGGGACATTTGAGGGGGGGATGGAACTGTTTTATACCTTGATTGTGGTGGTAGTGACAGGTCTGTATGCATTTGTCAAAACTTGCAGGACTGTGCAATAAACAGGGTGAATTTTACTGTATGTAAACTATACTTTAAATTTTTAATAAAAAAAGATAACATGCCATACAGAAATAATTAGCAACAATGCAAATGTGAAAAACTCAGAAAATAGTCAATGTTAAGTTCAGTTCTTTAGGGGTCTATTCATCTTTCTACCTCTTGAAATCCACTGAGAGCATCACTCTTTTCCACAACCACACCTCTTCTCTGAAACTAAAACAGACTTGGGTTTGAAACTTGCTTTGTCACTTTCCAGCAAATGAATCCTGGAAAAACCACCCAATCTCCCTGAGTTTGGGATTCTGGGTTTCCTTGTCTGTAGACTGGAGATAATACTATCCATCTCTTAAGTTCTCTATGAGTGCTAAATAAGATAATGTATCCAAAAAGGAAAACTGTAGGGTAGTTAGCATGCTATTATATTCATTCATCCATCCAATGATTCATTCATTCATTCATTCATTCATTCATTCATTCATCATACTCTACTGACCACCCAGGGATTAAAAGGGAAGACAAACTACTCACTTTAAGAGTTTACTGGTAGCAAACTCTATCACTTGGAAGTTTCCCATTTTATCCTCCTATTCCATGAAGAGATTCATGTTTGGAAATACTCGGCTGCACAGCAAGTAAAAGGAGTAAACACGAAGCAAATATCTCTGAGTCCACCCCTGCCTCCCCAGGTTCAGAAATGATGTTTAAAGAATGTTGTCTTTTTTGGTCCTCACAAGAACCCCATGAGGCACATGGCCTTCTTCCCACTTTATATTGTCCCTGCCTAAGATCGTGCGAGGCAAATAAATGACTTTGAAAGCTTCTGTCCTTGTCACTGCCAACAGGTCCAGGTCAAGTCAGCCAGCATGGAACCTACCCTCGTTTGCTAAGCAAAGCCCAGCTGCGTGTGACCCAGTCGGTGCACTCTCAGCAAGCACAGTACCCCTGTCCTGAGGCTAGGAGACCGCAAGGGTTTCAAAGCATTCTGGCAGGTAACAAATCTTGAATCTTCTCAGTGTGTGAGCTCTTTCATTATTCAGAGGTCTTCCACCACTGAGCTTCCTACTTCCATCTTCTGCCCCTCAGTTCCCACCTCTGTTAAATGGGGTTTATGGTACATTGCTGTTGGAGCTAGTGAGATATGAATGCAAAAGCACCTCATACAAGGACTGGTCATGGTAGGTGCTCAAAAAAACATAACCTGGGTGCATGGGTGGTCCAGTGATAGAATGCTCGCTTTCCATATGGGAGACCCAGGTTCGATTCCCGGACCATGCACCAAAAAAACAAAACAAGCAAACAACAACAACAAAAAAACCCCATAAACTTTCTAGCCCTTCTCTCTTCCTTTTTTAGATTAAGAGACAGGCTTTAACAGAGGACACTGGGGTAGAATTGTCACATAATCCTGCCGCCGTGTTGGTAGGTATATAGCTGGGGGAACTGAGTGTGGGGACACAAATAGACATTTGCACCCTGGTGTTTATGGCAGCAGTGTTTACGATTCACAATGGTTGGAGGTGACCTAAGGAGACATCAGTTGAGGACTGGAAAGGGGAACTGCAGTGTGTACATCCAACGGACTCCTGAGCAGCTGCAAGAACAAATGAAGTTGTGAGGCACGCAGTTAGGCAAATAAATCTTGAGGACAGTGAATGAAATGTCAGAAGCAAAAAGACAAATGTTATCATGCTTCGCTAATATGAACTAACTGTAATTTACAAGCTCAGAGAATTGAAGTCGAGAGCATGGATTACCAGGTTGGGAACTGTTGTAAAGGGTCTTAGATTGTAAGCTCTTACAGCAGTCACATCTATTCAGGAATTGTAACTGATATTTCTAAATTTTGAGATGCTGAGCTATTTGTGCATATCTGGTTGCTCCCTGGAACTTCAGGTATTTGTGAGACACCTGAGACTCAGAGTGAGAGCTCTGAAGCTAAGAATTTCAGCATTACCCCTTACAGGAACTGCTAAAAAAAAGTTGAAAAAGGGATCAGACTTTGACTAGAGATATGAACACAGCTGATCTGAACAGCACTAAGGTAAATCAGAACACACAGTAAAGGATGATATGGTCTATATTTTAAAGCTTCAATTCCTGTGTGAGACCAAAGGAAGAGATGTTTATTTGGTGCAAAATTTATATTCTTGGTAGCAATTTATCTAATTTAACTTGTACGGTCAGTTTATTCGAACACCATGATTACGTGGAATCTTGAATAAGGAGTGAGATCTTGTTGGTTCATACAAGTTAGAGGGATGCCCCAATACTTTCCAGAGTAATTTGGGCAGAGAATAGAAAAATATTTGAGGAAATATTAAACTTCCCCATCTGCAGAATTCCTAATATACTCACAAGCGTTAGGTACAACCAGTTCAGTAGGCTGAGCCCTTGATCTTGGGGTTCTCCCTTATGAAACTTATCCTGCAAAGGAGAGGCTAAGCCTACTTATACTTATGCCTAAAAATTACCCCCAGAGAATCTCTTTTGTTGCTCAGATGTGGCCTCTCTTTCTAAGCCAACTCGGGGGATGAACTGACTGCCCTCCCCGCTACATGGGACATGACTCCCAGGGGTGTAAATCTCCCTGGCAAGGTGGGACATGACTCCCAGGGATGAGCCAGAATTTGGCATCAAGGAATTGAAAAAACCTTCTTGACCAAAAGGGGAATGAGGGAAATGAGACAAAATAAAATCTCAGTGGCTGAAAGATTTCAGAGTCAGGAGGTTATCTGGACGTTATTTGTATGCCTTATATAGATATCCTTTTTTAATTTATGGTGTATTGGAGTGGCTAGAGGGAAGTACCTGAAACTGTTGAACTGTCCTCCAGTAGCCTTGATTCTTGAAGATGATTGTATAATGATATAACTTTTACAGTGTGACTGGGTGATAGTGAAAACCCTGTGTCGACATTCCCTTTATCCAGGGTACAGACAGATGAGTGAAAAAATAAGGACCAAATAAATAAATAATAGGGCAGAGATAAGGGGTAAAACATTTGGGTAGATTGCAATACTAGTGGTCAATGGTGGTGGGGGAGGTAAGGGGTATAGGATGCATGGGGTTTTTTTTCTTTTTATTTCTTTTTCTGGAGTGATGCAAATATTTTTAAAATGATCATGGTGATGAACACACAACTATTTGAGGATGCTATAAGCCACTGATTGCATGCTTTGGATGAACTATATAGTGTGTGAAGATATCTCAGTAAAAATACATATTTTAAAAAAAAGCAGGCTTTAGTGGGAAACTTCAAGCCAAGGGACTGCAAGAGCAAGTGTGGGGTGATATGCTGGTGTCAGGGTTCAGATGCCTTGTTGGACCTGTCATAAGTGTACATTCCAAGGAAGGGACATTCCCTCCCAATTCCTTCGCTTTCGTGGCACCTGCCCTTCCAAGGCTCAGTCCACCCTCCCGGGAGCTGGTGGTCATGATATTTAAAGCTCATTAATGTGTAATGGGACCCAATTCAGCAGCACCCATTGAACTCCTGGAGTGGAATCATCTTAGCATCTGCACATGTTCAAATTGGAAGCTTGTGAGCAAGAAATATGAGGAATAAAAACAGTTTATGGGGCTTACAGGTGGAAGTCAGGTATTCAGATCTAGGTTGCTACCTTCCATCCCAGAAGGGCTACGAGCACCCCTGGATGCAACCATGTTGCACAACCATGTTGTGACCTTGCACCCAGGGTGAGGCAGCTGGATGCGGATGAAGCCAAGTCTTGGGGCATGAATGGTTGGGCATTATTGCCATAGGACCCCACCGTGTGCTCTCAATGAGGTTCTCCCTCCTGGCCAACAAGAGCACAGCAGAGCCTTTAAAATGGATGTAGGGAAGTCCATGGACCCTGACTCATCCCTCATGCTCCTGGTTGGCTGGTGAGGGATGGTGCTCACTCTGGAAGCCTACCACCCCACCCACCCAGTCCCTTCAGGTCCCCAACCCCACATTCGCCTTTCTTGCACCTCTCCGTCTCTTTTCTTCTTCCCTCCAGTGCAGAGAATCATTTTGTAGGCTTAGGGACAGGAAGCCTTGATATGAGTCCTCAAATTTTTCTCCCGAATGTCTCTAATGTTTCATTCCCTTGAGACTTTAGGCTTTTGAAACTCAAATCCAGATGCAGCTCCTTTCCTACTGTGCCTACCAGCACATCCCTTCCCTGGGATCACCTGTCCCAGGATACCTAACTCGGTGGTTCTCAAAGTGGGGTCCCTGGACAAGCAGCAACGGTACCACCTGGAAACCTGTTACAGATGCAGGTTCTCAGCCCCAGTCCAGACCTACTGAGTCAGAAACCCGAGCGCCTTACCTGTAGTGCTCACCACAACCTTGTGAGGTAATTTCCACCTTCCAGATGAGGGAACTCAGGCTTGGAGAGAGGATTAGGGATTTGCCTTTGGTCATACCTGTAGTAGAGGGGCCAAGATTGAGCTCTCATAAATCTAGTTCAGGAGCTCCATTTTTGCACTAATTTAAAAAAAAAAAAAAGTTACAAAATAGTCAATATTGCAGGTGACTTTTTATTTTCATCTTTGTATTTTTCAAATCCCTCCATTGAACATGTGTTGCTCTTTAAAAAATTTTTTATTAATATGTGTTGTACTCACATACCATGTAATCATCCAAAGTGTACAATCAATGATTCACAACATCATCACATACCTGGCATTTATCATCCGCAATTGACTTAAGAAAATTTTTTGTGCAAAATAATATGTACAAAAAAGCAATAAATTGCAAAGCACATCACAACAATTAGCTGTAGAACAGATTTCAGAGTTTGATATGGGTTACAAGTCCACATTTTTAGTTTTTTACTACTAGCTGCTCCAAGACACTGGAGACTAAAAGAAATATCAATTTAAGATTCAGCAATCATATTTGTTTATTAAACCCTATCTTCTCTGTATAGCTCTACCATTACGTTTAATCTTTCTCCCACTCTTTAGGGGTATTTGGGCTATGCCCATTCTAAGTTTTTATTTTGGAAGGGGCTTTCAATAATATGGGATAGGGGAATGGAACTAGCTGATGTTCTGGAGAGGCTGGCCCCTCTGCATTTCAGGGCTCATCTGGTCCGGGGACCCATCTGGAGGTTGTAGGTTTCTGGAAAGTTAACCTAGTGCATGGAACCTTTGTAGAATCTTATATATTGTCCTAGGTGTTCTTTAGGACTGGCTGGAATGGTTTTGGTTGGGGTTTTGGCAAGTTATGATAGTAGCAATGTCTAACTGAAGCTTACATAAGAGTGACCCCCAGAGTAGCCTCTCAACTCTATTTGAACTCTCTCAGCCACTGATACCTTATTTCTTACACTTCTTTTTCCCCTTTTGGCCAGGATGCCATTGTTGATCCCATGTGTTGCTTTTGAATGCGAAGAAAAAGTTGCTATTTTTTTTTTAGAAAGCCCATCTGTACATACTGGTCCCCTATAGGTAAAATAAAATCTATGAAACCTACAATAATACATATACATTTGCATATATTGTATATGAATATATTAGAAATATCAATAGCTATTTATTTAAATTATAAATAAGAGGCTAAGCATCAAATGTTAGCAGTAATATTTCTGGGCAGTAAGGAGGTGGATGATTATAATTTGCTTCTATTTGCTGCTTGATATTCTTGTATAATGAAAATGTATGACTTTTATAATGAGAAGTAAATTTATTTTTTGCAAATCCAAAGCATTGTGACTCCTAGCAAACTGTCAATGCCTTTTTCTTGGTTTTTACCCTCTTTTCTAGCTTTTTTCAATAAATCAATCCTGTTTTCCCGACACATTTGTGGCTGATCACTCTTCCCAGTCCATGTCACCCAAGCAGAGAATCAAACCTTGCAAACAAGAGGCCTCTTGCAAAACTGCCAGATGCTATCTCTGCTTCAGATGTTGCCTGATTTTACTTACAATTATACTGTTCAAGTAAAGACTGGGAACCCACCTTGCCTTTCCCTAAACACCAGGACTCTCAGTACTTATGGTACATTCCTCTCTAGATCGTGAGGAACAATATTTCCTTCCTGGCTTCGTAAAGGAGTGGGAATTGCACAGACCTAGGCTCAAATTCTGGCTATTTCCATTTCTTACTAGCACCATGATGTTGGGCAAATTACTTTCTCCTCTGGGCTTTAGTTTTCTCCTCTCTAAAATAAGAGAAAGGAATAATGCCTTTCAGGTTGTTATGAGGAACCAATGAGAAAATACGTGAGGAATTTCTTAGAAAACTCAGCATATAGCTGTTCTCTGTATCAGTTTCCTTCTGTATTGAAGATTCATATTTTGTTTCTGCTAGTTACCAACAGTAGGTGAGTCACTTACTCTTTTTCAACCCCGCTTTTATCATCTATTAAATGAGGATAATGCTTCATTTCACTTTTATACCGATGTGAAGAACACAGGAATATGCCCCCCAGGTTCCCCTTCAAAGAAGGATGTGTGGCTCCAGCTCTTAGCTCCCTCCGGCTCTGTTTCAGAGCATGTCCCCATGCAAATGCTGATTGCAGTGGTGATATGAAGGACCAGCCATTTTGGCTCACTGCAGCATAACTCCACTAGCATTCCCAGAGCATTGACAGATTCATATCACATTTCAACTCCTCACTCTGCATTCCACGGCTATTGATCCTTACTAAATACCCTGTGTTCTAGTTTGTAAAAGCTGCCAGAATGCAATATGGATGAAACAGAATGGCTTTTTAAAAGGGGAATTTATTAATTGGAAGTTTACAGTTCTAAGACCATGAAAATCTCCAAATTAAGGCAAGGCCATAAAAATGTCCAAATTAAGGCATCCAGGGAAAGATACCTTGGCTCAGGAAGGCTGATGACATTTGGGATTTCTCTCTTAGCTGGAAAGGCACATGGAGACGTCTGCTAGCTTTCTCTCCTGGCTTCTTCAACGGCTTCCCTGGTGCTCTGTCCACTCTGTTGGCTCTGTCGGTTCTGGTGGCGCTAAAGAATTTTTCCAAAATGATTCCCTCTTAAAAGGCTCCAATAAGCAACCCCATCTTGAATGAGTGGAGACATATCTCCTTGGAAACCATCTAATCAAAAGTTACCACCCACAATTAGTGGGTCACATCTCCATGGAAACACTCAAAATCATCCTACCCAGCAATACTGAATGAGAATTAAAGGACATGGCTTTTCTGGGGTACATCATAGTTTCAAACTGGCATGGCCTGCATTGGCAAACTCCATCTCAGGGACTGCTTATAGAGTCAGGAGGAGTCTGAAAAAGCTGGTAATCCTACCTTCAGGATTTTGGATCTAGGTCATTCAGTGCCCAGCTGGCCATAAGGACCCCTCACTAAAGGTAGGTGAAGGACACAAAGCCCTTGGCACAAGATGATGGTCCAACTGTGGAAATATTCTACTGTGGTAAATTGGGCTGGTATGCAGACTGTACTAGCAGGTGGTCATAGCAGGCCCTTGAGAAGTTCTGGAAAGTAATAACTGTGAGGACAATGGGATTGGGTGGTCATTGCATTAGGCCATTGAAGGAGATGCTGAAACGTTAGGTGCCAGATTAACAGGCCATTGAAAGTCCCCTGTGAAAGTCAAAGGACCTCCCAGATCCCTAACAGAGATTCTCATCCCCTGCAGCAGGCAGGCAGAGCAAGCTGAGGATCAGGCCCAGCCAGGATTTAGGAACCAAAGTGGCCAAGCTCCAGAGAAGGCTAACTGCTCAATCAAGACACATCTGTCACACAAAGGTCAGGGTCCTGCTTGGGAAAAAAATGGGGCCCTGACACTAGGGATGGGGTCATCTGGTCCTGAATTCCTCCAAACCATCTGAGCCAGCAGTGGTAGTTCACCCCTCCTTATGAAGAGCTAGAGGCCAAATGGCGGCACTTAATTGCTAGAAGCCAGGTGGATGCAATTATCATAATGAACAGCAGAGTTGGCGTGGCAGCCAAGGACACCTGAACCCCAGGGAGGTATAAGCTGGTTAATAGTGCAAAACATCACAGATCAAAATGGATGAGCAGCTTGTACCATCAGGAGAAATCATAATGACATGGAGGCCGAGGACAATTGTCCTAATAAAAGTACAACCCCTTGACCAGTTCCAAACCTGAGCCAATTTTTGGACCTAGAACCAACCATCTGAGAAGGAGGCCAGATTCCCTGGAAGAAAAATCCTGCCACACCATGGCCAGTTTACATGGTAATGATTCCTCCAGTCCTTCCCTAAAGGAACCTACAGTCATTTACCCTGGTAATCGTTCTTACGGGGAAAAGGGAACACCCAAACATTTTGAGAACTGTTGGACACAGGGTCTCACTGTTGATCGGAGACATGAAGTGCCATCCCCCAATCCTCATATTAGAGTGGGGGCAGATGGAGACAAGGTAATAAATGCAGACCAGGAAAATGACTACCAAGGGTCCACAGGTTCGTGGACCCACTAAGTGGTCCTTTCCCTGGTCTCTAATGTATAATTGAAATCCACATCCTTAGTGGTTGGCCCAGCCCCCACATTAAGGGCTTGGCTTGTGTAGTAAGAGCTATCATAATTGGGAAGCCTCTAAAACTGCCCCTCTCCCCCACTCAAAATTGTAAATCTCAACCATCACATGGCTGGGAGGAATGGTTGTGGGATTTGTAACAGTGGAAATTAATGCCACCCTTAAGGATCTAAAGATGCAGGGAGGTGGTCGCCATCATGCCTCCATTTGATTCATTAGTGTGGTCCTGCCAAAACCCTATGGATCCTGGAGGATGACAGTGGACAAGCACAAATTCAATCAACTAGTAGCCCCAAATGCAGCTGCCTTGCCAGATGTGGTACCTTTGCTAGAGCAGAGTAACACAGCCTCAAATACATGGTCTGCAGCCATCAATTTGGCTGATGTGTTCTTTTCCATTCCAATTAGTTGAAAGGATTAGAAACACTTTGCATTCATATGGTACCAGAAATAATGTACAGTTACTTTTTTTAAGCAATGACTTTATTGAGATATAATTGACAGACTATACCACTCAACTGTTGAAAATGTATAGTGCAATGGTTTTTAGTATATTCATGAAGTTGTGCAACTATTACCACACTTAATTTAAGAACATTTTCATCATCCCAAAAAGGAACACTGTAATCATGATAAGTCACTCCCCACATTCCCCGAATCCCACCAGCCCTAGGCAACCAACAATCTACTTTCTGCCTTGATAGATGTGCTTATTCTGGACATTTCATATAAATGGAGTCATACAATATGTGATCTTTAGTGTTCGACTTATTTCACTTAGCATAATGTTTTCAAGGTTTGTCTATAGTGTAGTTTGAATCAGTACTACATTCCTTTTTTTTTTTTTAAATTTTTTTATTAATCAAAAAAAAGAAAAGAAATTAACACAACATTTAGAAATCATTCCATTCTACACATGCACTCAGTAATTCTTAGTATCATCACATAGATGTATGATCATCATTTCTTAGTACATTTGCATCGATTTAGGAAAAGAACTAGCAAAACAGCAGAAAAAGATATAGAATGTTAACATAGAGAAGAGAATTAAAATAATAATACTAATAATATATATATATAAAAAGGAAAAAGAAAAAAAACAAAAACAAAAGATACAAACACACAAACAAACAAACAAAAAACCATATTTCAGGTGCAGCTTCATTCAGTGTTCCAACCTAGTTACATTACACTTAGGTATTATTGTGCTGTCCATTTTTGAGTTTTTGTATCTAGTCCTGTTGCACAGTCTGTATCCCTTCAGCTCCAATTACCCATTATCTTACCCTGTTTCTAACTCCTGCTGGTCTCTGTTACCAATGATATATTCCAAGCTGATTCTCGAATGTCGGTTCACATCAGTGGGACCTTACAGTATTTGTCCTTTAGTTTTGGGCTAGACTCACTCAGCATAATGTTCTCTAGGTCCATCCATGTTATTACGTGCTTCATAAGTTTAGTCTGTCTTAAAGCTGCATAATATTCCATCGTAGGTATACGCCACAGTTTGTTTAGCCACTCGTCTGTTGATGAACATTTTGGCTGTTTCCATCTCTTTGCAATTGTAGATAATGCTGCTATAAACACTGGTGTGCAAATGTCCGTCTGTGTCTTTGCCCTTAAGTCCCTTGTGTAGATACCTAGCAGTGGTATTGCTGGGTCGTAATCCATTCTGCCATTCTATGTCTTTTGATTGGGAAATTCAGTCCATTAACTTTTAGTATTATTACTGTTTGGATAATATTTTCCTCTACCATTTTGGCTTCTGTATTATATATATCATATCTGATTTTCCTCCTTTCTACACTTTACTCCATACCTCTCTCTTCTGTCTTTTCGTATCTGACTCTAGTGCTCCCTTTAGTATTTCTTGCAGAGCTGGTCTCTTGGTCACAAATTCTCTCAGTGACTTTTTGTCTATAAATGTTTTAATTTCTCCTTCATTTTTGAAGGACAATTTTGCTGGATATAGGAGTCTTGGTTGGCAGTTTTTCTCTTTTAGTAATTTAAATATATCATCCCACTGTCTTCTAGCTTCCATGGTTTCTGCTGAGAAATCTACACATAGTCTTATTGGGTTTCCCTTGTATGTGACAGATTGTTTTTCTCTTGCTGCTTTCAAGATCCTCTCTTTCTCTTTGACCTCTGACATTCTAACTAGTAAGTGTCTTGGAGAACGCCTATTTGGGTCTATTCTCTTTGGGGTGCGCTGCACTTCTTGGATCTGCAAATTTAGGTCTTTCATAAGAGTTGGGAAATTTTCAGTGATAATTTCTTCCATTAGTTTTTCTCCTCCTTTTCCCTTCTCTTCTCCTTCTGGGACACCCACAACACGTATATTTGTGTGCTTCATATTGTCATTCAGTTCCCTGATCCCCTGCTCAAGTTTTTCCATTCTTTTCCCTATAGTTTCTGTTTCTTTTTGGAATTCAGATGTTCCATCCTCCAGTTCACTAATTGTAGCTTCTGTCTCTTTAGATCTACCATTGTAGGTATCCATTGTTTTTTCCATTTTTTCTTCTTTGTCCTTCACTCCCATAAGTTCTGTGATTTGTTTTTTCAGATTTTCTATTTCTTCTTTTTGTTCAGCCCATGTCTTCTTCATGTCCTCCCTCAATTTATTGATTTGGTTTTTGAAGAGTTTTTCCATTTCTGTTCGTATATTCAGCATTAGTTGTCTCAGCTCCTGTATCTCATTTGAACTATTGGTTTGTTCCTTTGACTGGGCCATATCTTCAATTTTCCGAGCGTCATCCATTATTTTCTGCTGGTGTCTGGGCATTTGATCAGATTTCCCTGGGTGTGGGACCCAGCTGGTTGAAAGCTTTTTCTGTGAAATCTCTGGGCTCTGTTTTTCTTTTCCTGCCCAGTAGGTGGCGCTCGTGGCGCTCGTCTGTCTGCACGGCAGTCGGCCCGGGAAACCGCGCGTGGAGGCGGGGGTCGCTGGCCGCAGCTTGGGGGAGTGCCGGTCCTAATTGCCCAGCTGGCCCGAAACGCCAAGCGTGACGGGAGGGCCCTGCTATCCAACGTTCCCAGTCAGACCGGGGAGCCACGTGCGTGGAGGGGACCCCAGTCGCCAGCCGCCCCAGCCGGGAAAACGCGCGCCCCTCGGGTATCTCACCACAGAGGATTCTCCCTGCTCGTTCAGCCGTTCCAGAATGGGGTACGCTGTCTTTTTGGTCTCTGTCGTGACTCCGGGAGCTGTTTCGTATTGTTTCTGTTTCTTTAGTTGCTTTTTTGGAGGAGGAACTAAGACCCACGCGTCTTACTAAGCCGCCATCTTCTCCGGAAGGGCCTACATTCCTTTTTATTGCTGAATAATATTCCATTGTATGGATATACCACATTTTGTTTATCCATTCATCAGCTGATGACATTTATGTCATTTCCGTTTTTGGCTATTATGAATAATGCTACTATGAACCTGTGTGGACAAGTTTTTTGTGGACCTAAGTTTTCATTTCACTTGGTGATATACCCAGGAGTAGAATTGCTGGATTATATGGTAACACTATGTTTAGCCTTTTAAGGAATTGCAAGAGTGTTTTCCAAAGTGATTTACCATTTTACATTCCCATCAGCAATAACTGAGGGTTTTGGTTCAGCCACATCATCAACAACACTTGTTATTTTCCATTCCTTTTACTACTGCATTCTAGAGTGTGTGAAGTGGTACCTCATTGTGGTTTTGATTTCATTTCCCTGATGACTAATGATATCGAGCATCTTTTTATGTGCTTTGTGGTCATTTGTATATCTTCTTTGGCAAAATGTTTTCAGACTGTTTCCCAGTTTTAATTGGGTCATTTATCTTTTTGTGATGAGTTACAAGAGTTATTTATATGTTCTAGATATTAGTCACTTATTAGAGGCATGATTTGCAAAAATTTTCTCTCGTTCTGTGTGTTGTCTTTTCTTGAGTGTGTTCTTTGAAACACAGTTGTTTTTAATTCTGATGAGGTATCCAATTTATCTATTTTTCTTTTGTTTGTGCTTTGGGGTAATATCTAAGAAACCATTGCTTAATCCAAGGTAATGAAGACATGTCTGTATTTAATGTATGACTTTTATAATTTAAGTTCTTACATTTAAGTCTTTGTCCCATTTGAGTTCATTTCTGTATATGGTGTGAGGTAGGGGTCCAACTTCATTCTTTTCTTAAGGATATCCAGTTGGTTCAGCACCATTTGTTGAAAAGCACATTTGCTTTTTTACCCCAGGGTTGTGTTAACTTTCCTGTCACTGTCATAACATAGTCCAGAGATATCTGGGCCATCTGGACATCCCATACAACACCACATCCTATACCACCACGAAGATATTATGCTAACTGAGCCAGATGAGCAAGAAGTGGGCAGCATATTAGAGGTTTTGATAAGGCATACAGTCCAGAGGATGAGACAAACCCTCCAAAGATTCTGGACCTGCCACATTAGTTAAACTTTTAAATAAATGGTCAGGGGTATACAAGGATATCGCCTCAAAAGTAGAAAGGGATGATTGCATCTCACATGTCCCACCACAAAGAAGGAAGTGTAATTCCTGGAAGACATCTTTGGGTTCTAAAGTCAGTATACTTCACATGTGGAAGTACTACTATGGCCCATATACGGAAGCCCACAAAAGGTTGCCAGCAAGAGTTCTGGGAAGATGGTAGAAAAGAATAAGCTGAGTTCACCCCTACTCCAAGGAACAGCTAAAGAAGTGACAAAAATGGCTGAGAAAGTGGTTCCAGGGTACAAATGATCTGAGAGGATGCAAATGACATAGGGAGGTCCTTCTGAAAAAGCTGAGGAATTGAGATACAGAGAACAGGAGACCATCCAGCTAGCGCAAAGAGCTCAATGCACCCCTCTCCAAACAGAGGCCTGGAGCCCTTAGGAGTGCATGGACAGGGAGACAGGGACAAGGAAGTAAGCCATGCCACACTCCTTGAATGCCCCAGACACACATGACCATGCATGCTGCCTCCCTCCCATGACCCAAGCACCACTGCCCCACACTTCCCACAACCTGAGCCATGCACCCCAGTGCCCCATGCAACCCCACCCTGTCACTCCTCCTTCCATGACTCAGGGACCCATGACCTGCCCCCCCCCCCCACAAGCATGTATGTGTGCAGACATGTCCTGCCTCTACTCCCTCTGTGTCACCACCCCTGCAATCCATGCTGCACGCCCTGTACCATGTGCTCCAATCCCCACAACGCGGCATGCCATGCATTGCCCCCACACCCTCCCCTGCACACACATGCCCTGTGCACCAAACAGCCCCTGCAGTCCTCCTCTTGTCATGCCCTGCCTCCATATCCCCCTCACCACACCCCATCCCTGCACTCTGAGGTCTGCCTGAACTGCACCCTGCCCTCATGGCCCTTGTGCCAACCCCCACCCCACAACCCCATGCTCCCGGGCACTAGCATAGCACCCCCAACCCATACTCAGCCTTGCACTGTGCCTCGCCCCATGCCCATCCCCAAAATACAAAACCTTAAACTACTGAGGGAAATCAACTTCCAAAGTAACCATATCAAGATAATTAAATGCCTCGAAGGCAACAGAAAATCATAAAGCACATGAAGATACAGACAGATATAGCTGAGTCCAATGGTCAAACTAAAACACTGGAGGAGACACAGACTTTGGAACAACTAATCAAAGATGTTCATACACTGTACTAAATAAATTCAATGGGTTGGTGAATGACATAAAGGAGACCAAGAAGACACCAGAAAAGCACAAATAAGAATTTGAAAGAGTAAGTAGAAAAATAGCAGATATCACAGAGATGAAAGATACTGTAGACAAAATAAAAAATGTACTAGAGACACACAAGAGCATATTTGAAGAGCAGAAAAAGGAATAAAAGAACTAGAGGATGGGACCATTAATTTTGAATGCATTAAGGAACAAATGGGGCGGGCCACGGTGGCTCAGCAGGCAAGGATGCTTGCCTGCCATGCCAGAGGACCCGGGTTCGATTCCCGGTGCCTGCCCATGTAAAAAAAAAAAGAACAAATGGCAAAAAAAAAAAGATGGAAAATTTGAATTGGCTCTCAGGGAAATCATGGACAATACAAAACGCACAAACATGAGAATCATCGGTATTCCTGAAGGAGAAGAGAAAGGGGCTAGGAAGATTAGTTGAGGAGTTAGTGGGGGAAAACTTCCCAACAATTATAAAAGACATAAATATGCAAATCAAAAACCCCAACAAATCCCAAAAGAATAAATCCAAATAGGCCTACTCCAAGACACTACTAATCAGTCTATCAAATGTTGAAGTGAAGCAGAAAATCCTGGAAGCAGCAAGAGATAAACAATCTAATACATACAAGGGAAAACACATAAGACTGAGTTTGGACTATTCAACAGGCACCATGGAGGTGAGAAGGCAGTGGAATGATATATTTAAGATCCTGAATGAGAAAGACTTCCAGCCATGATTTCTGTACCCAGTCAAGTTGTCCTTCAAGAATGAGAGAAAATTTGGAGAATTTTGCAAGCAATGGTGACAACCAAATCAATAGACTGAGCCCTCAATCTTGGAGTCTGCCCCTATAAATCTTATTCCTGCAAAGGATAAGCTAAGCCTACTTAAAATTAGGCCTAAGAGTCACCCCCGCAGAACCTCTTTTGTTGCTCAGATGTGGCCTCTCTCTCTAAGCCAACTCAGCAGGTGAACTCACTGCTCTCCTTCCTACATGGGACGTGACTCCCAGGGGTGTAAATCTCCCTGGCAATGTGGGACAGAAATTCTGGGATGAGCCAGGACCTGGCATCAAGGAATTGAGAAAGCTTCTTCTTGACCAAAAGGGGGAAGAGAGAAATGAGACAAAATAAAGTTTCAGTGGCTGAGAGATTTCCAACAGAGTTGAGAGGTTATCCTGGAGGCTATTCTTATGCATTATACAGACATCCCTTTTTAGTTTATGGTGTATTGGTGTAGCTGGAGGGGAGTACCTGAAACTGTTGAACTGTGTTCCAGTAGACTTGGTTATTAATGACGATTGTTTAACTATATAGTTTTTACAATGTAACTGTGTGTTTGTGAAAACCTTGTGTCTGATGTTCCTTTTATCCAAGGTATAGAGAGATGAGTAAAAAATAAGGATAAAAAATAAATAAATAATGAGGGGATAAAGAGTAAAAATTGGATATATTGAAATACTGGTGGTGAATGAGAGGGAAGGGTTAGGGGTATGGGATGTATGAGTCGTTTTCTTTTTTCTTTCTTTTTCTGGAGTGATGCAACTGTTCTAAAAATGATCAGGATGATGAATATACAACTACGTGATGATAGTGTGAACCACTGATTGTGCACCATGCATGGACTGTATGCGTGTGAAGATTGCTCAATTAAAAACGAAATGAAAGAGAGCCTTCACTTGGCAGCAGAGCTGCTGGCTGAGGACCAGCGGGCATGCCTGAGCTGCTGGCCTTGGGGGGCTGGAGCGCTGGGGGGCTGCGGGGGGCTGGGCTCAGCCAGTGTGCCCTTCATCGCCTTCGCGGGGGTCTGGTCCTACTACCACACGTGGCGGAGCTGTGCGTGTGCTACTTCCGGGAGCGGAGAACATGGTAAGGCCGTTGTTTACCTTATGACTTTCCATCTGTTCTTTATGTTTGCACGTCCTATTGCAGGACAATTTTCACGTCCCCCACGTCCCCCTCCAAAGAGTTCTACGTGTCCAATTCTAATAAGGAACGTTATAAAAAGGAACTCAGTCAAGAAAGACAAGAAGAAATCTTGAGAAGAGCAGCAAGGGAGGTACTTATTGACACCACACCGGTTACAAGGACCATCAGACGCTGTGAAAAATGTCAGTTGATTAAACCCGATGGTATTGCTGCTCAGCATGTGACTTATGTATTCTTAAGATGGATCATCACTGTCCTTGGGTGAATAATTACAAATTCTTCCTGCTGTTTTTATTGTATTCCGTATTATATTGCCTTTTTGTGACTGCAACAGTTTTACAGTACTTTATAAACTTTTAGATGAATGAACTATCAGATACACGTGCAAAATTCTACCTAGGTTTTCTGTTCTTTGTCTGCAGTGTTCATCAGCAGCCTGCCACTTTTCAGCTCTCCCTGCTGTCTGGTTGGAAAAAATGGAACAAGACAATCACGCCATCACCCACGTTTTCATACGGACCTGATGGAAATGGCTTCTCTAATGGATACAGTAAAAATTGGAGACATGTCTTTGGTGATGAAAAGGAATATTGGCTACTCCAGTATTTTCAAGCTTAGATGATTGTTGCAGTTTTCCAACTTGCCTTGTGGGGATGGACCCAGGATAAGCTTCTGTTACAAGCCAAAATGAACATGCCAGAAGTATTGCATCAAATCAACCTTTCCTATCCAACCACTTCGTGAATCAAAAAAACGATTATTGGACAGTGACTCTCATTGGACAGAGAATGAAGAAGGCAGCATCAGATCAGGGACAAATAACCATGGTACAGTGGCAATAGAAAATTGAGTACCACTTGTTCAAAACTAACCACCTGAATAAGAGCAAAGATTAGAAAAACATGAACTGATATTTTCAGTTTTATTTGGAAGAAAGTAATCAATGAAATGAAACAAAATACAAAAGAAGATATATGTTTTTAAAAAAGAAGCCCTTTACAGATTGTTAGACCCACAAAAGCACTTCTCTAGAGCAGGAAGATGCCTTAATCTTTTTTTAAAAAATATTTTTATTGAGAAACCTTCACACACATACAGTCCATACATGGTGTACAATCAATGGCTCACACTATCATCACTTAGTTGTGTATTCATCACCATGATCATTTTTAGAACATTTGAGCTGCCTTAATCTTAAATGTCCATTTGTGCAATATTGACTTACAGCTACTAAAGTGACTCCACTTTACTTTGGAAGTAATACTTAAACCTTTTATGAGATGGTATAATATGAGCAATCAATCACATTTTTATCACAACATATGTATTTTTATTTACCTGAGTTATACTATTAGAGATTTTTTTTAGTTATGCATATAAATTTTCACTCCAAAATCACAAGCTGAAAACCTGTCTTAAGTGAAGTATATCTAGGGCAGTATGGTGGCTAAAGGTGAATAATAATACCTGAATTACTATTGCTTGTACTATTATTGTAAGGAAACAAGAAAATAACTGCTTTTTTATTGGGCGTTTGCTAATTTATAATTTCTGTTTTATACTTTCAATATTTTAAATAAAGATTTTTTATTGTTGGCTATCCATATATCTCAATATAAGCGTTTAAAACATAGAGGACGTGTATAATTTATTAAAGGCTTAGTTATATGCAATACAACCATGTAGTATAGTGTGTGCCCAAGGCTTAAAGGAAACTTGTCAGTATAAGAAATACTTTGTGTTCTCTCTGCTTTTAAATTATTTTTCTGTTGAATTTTCAAGGGCATTTCTGTGGGCATGGAAACAAAAAAGTGCACATGCCATAGAAATATTGGACACAGTAGGAATAGGTGGAAGTGGTAAGAGGAAAAAGAGAAAGATACGCAAGACATTGTAAGCTGTTAAAAATTATTTCCATGCCTAAAAGTATTTAAAGTATAATGTGCTATTGAGTTGATTTGGTGGGTCTTTCAAATTTCAATTAAGATAATTACTGAAAATTGCTTTGAAACTTTCTACTACGGAAAACATGGTTTAGAATAATTCTGCTCTCAGAGCAGCAATCCTAACCTGAGTCATTTAAATCCTCCCCAGTCTCTCAGCAGATTTTGCTCTTAGATGCAAACTTTTAAATCGGACTTCTTCTAACAGCATCCCCTCTCTCCCTAAATTCATATCGTTTTTGCTTTCTAAAATCTAGTCTAAGTGGCAGGAATTATAGCATTAATTCTTAAAAAATAAAACAAAACTACAGTATCCTATAAAAGGCAAACTATATAGAAACATAGCTCCTTGTTTATACTGTTTTATCGAACACACACAAACCAAAATGATGAATTGCTTCCATTAAATGAGTAGAGATAAATCTTAACCATTAAGCATGTGTGTAAGTGTCAAAAAATTATAGCTGTCTTGCCTGTAAAAGGAAGGATGGATGGCAGTACTGTGAACCGGACTGGGTGACTTCTAACATTCTGTGATTCCTACTTTTTTTTACTCACCCAACAAAATTCTTCGAGTACCTTCTGTGCCGGTTTGAATCTGTAGTGGACCCCAGAAAAGCCATGCCCTTTGATCCTCATTCAGTATTGCTGGGTGGGAGCATTTTGATTGTTTCCATGAAGATGTGACCCACCCAATTGTGGGTGGTAACTTTTGATTAGATGATTTCCATGGAGGTGTGTCTCCACCCACTGAAGGTGGAGTTGCTTGTTGGAATCCTTTAAATGAGGAAACATTTTGGAGAGAGTCCCTTTTTTGTAGAGCCACGAGAAGGCCAGCAGATGCCGCCATGTTCGCCATGTGCCCTTCCAGCTGAGAGAGAAATGTTGAACGTCAACGGCCTTCTTGAACCGAGGTATCTTTCCCCAGATGCCTTAGATTGGACATTTCTATAGACTTGTTTTAACTGGGACATTTTCTCGGCCTTAGAACTATAAACTAGCAACTTATTAAATTCCCCTTTTTAAAAGTCATTCTGTTTCTGGTATATTGCATTCCGGCAGCTAGCAAACTAGAACACCTTCTATATGCCAGTGAGTATACTAGGCACACCTCTATAATTTTCTAACATATCATCGATTTTATAGGTAGCATCCCAGGTTTGCAATTTATAAGATTTGTTTAATTCCACTGGCCATAGGTATATTAGATTTTTAAATGAAATAACTTTTCCTCCCTTTGACTCAAGGAATGAGTTAGCTCTGAAAATATAGTTTGTAATACTATGGATGGAAACTACTACATTTATTTCAACTTCATAGTCTTATTAATCTGAGTCTACAAAACTTTTAAGTATGAGAGTTAGGGGATGTCAGTTACCAACCAAAAACATCACTGCAGTGTGGCAATTTGCATATTTTAAGGAAATAGTAAATGTTTAAACTTATTTGATGACATCAAACTTCCTCTTGCTACTTTTTGTGTGTATTTCTTCATTTAGATAAAAGGATCTGCATGCAACTGGGTAACAAAGAAACATAATTTCCCCCTTTAACCTATTCGAGCCTTTTTGTGGCATGGTAATCTTCCTTTATTCTTTCAATTTCTATCATTTAACATCATCTTTAATAGCATAGTAAACACCTTTTAAGAATTTTTCAATTTTAGCCTTTTACCTTTGATTTATTTTACGACCAGTATTTTCCTGCATTCTAAATAATATTTGGCTGAATTTATTCCTACATATTAGTGACCATTCAGTAAAGGTCTCCAAGTGGCATGAGAATCAGGGAGTCGCCTTCTGGCATTTCAACTGATATTACTATTTACTATTTGGGGAGAAAAGGACAAAATAAAGCCCTGTTAAAATGCATCTTTTCTCTGTCAAACACTTGAACATTTGTAATGATAATTAAGGAAAATAAAGTTAAATTTCAAGTATTGCCACTGCCATGGAAAACAAATTAGGGTGGGCCACGGTGGCTCAGCAGGTAGAGTTCTCGCCTGCCATGCCGGAGACGCGGGTTCAATTCCTGGTGCCTGCCCATGCAAAAAAAAAAAAAAAATCAAATTAGATAAAATACTTGTTTTACCCAGGTTCAGATTTGCTTGAATATTCAGGACCTGAGGTATCTAACCAGTATCACTTCACCAAACCAAAGAGTAGCTACAGTATATTAAAATGAACATGTTTAATAAGTTTAGATTCATCTTTATATAAGAATGATTTTCTTACAAATCTTTTTACATATTTAGTGGTTATGAGTCAATGTTTCATAAGTGACTTTAACTATAAGGTTAGTTTAAAGATCAAATAAGCAATGTTTACTTGAACTTTATTTCTACCAGAAAGCAGATTTCAACTTCGTTTGTGAGGTCATTTAAATTGAAGATTAGTAGATGTGAGATTTTCACTCAGTAATCTTTAAAGCAAATGTATGTAAGGGCTTAGTGTTAGGATCTGCGTAACTTTAATTTTGAATTGCTTATGCATAAAAACTCTGAATTTAATTTGTATTGGGCTGAAAGGTGACAGAATTTCAGCCACCATTTTTGAATTTTTATTTAGATTCATTATGAATATTAGAATTTGTTTTTTTAATAAGAGCATGGAAAGCATTTCTTGTGAGCTTTTTAATGAAGAATATTTAGTTTTATAAACATAGAGTTGACTGGCAGTTAATGTGAACCTCATCATTTTTATACTGAAAAATAAAATTTTTAGAAACTTAGATTTTAAAAATAATGACAACGCTTCACTTAGTATTATTTGTAGTTTGATTCATTTAAATCTAATGAGAATGTTTTACTTTCTAAGCTTTATTCCCTCTATATGCAGGCCTAAAAAAATAATTTATGATGTGAAACATACCCAACCATGCAAAATTCCTCTTTGATTTATTACATAAAAGTAACTTGAGCGCTTAGCTGGTAAATCTTGAATAAAAGTTAGGATAGTGTTGATTCTCTTCCTGTAACAATCTCAATAGCAGATTTTTCACAAGATTAATAAGAATTTACTCTGATTTTATTGTTTCTTAAATTTTAGACTTTTTAAGCTGACATTTAAATGATAGTACAAGCATTTACTCTTGAGTAGCTTTTTTGTTGTTCAGATATGCTGAAGTGGTTTCAATAAAGCTGAGTAATATTTAAATAATAACTTTCTCTACTTTTTAAAAAAAAAATCTAGCCTTTTGACTATTTTGGCTTTTTAAACACATGGCAGCTTCATCAAGCACATTGGAAGGTCTTTTATTAGAATAACTGATTTAAAGACAACTTGTGACAATAATACATCATTTGATTGATGATAAACACTGCAAATGCTGCATGTTATTTATAAAATCATATAAAGAAAACACTTTTGTCAGGCTCTTAATTTGAGCAAAATTTGTATGGATTTTTAGGCCTTAAGAATTGACAGTTTTATTTATGATTTTGTAGATTAAGTTATTTGTGTATAAAACAAAGGAGGAAAATATATTGAAAAGGGATTATGTTTACAGTGGACTTCTTTAATGTGTTACATTTCTGAAATGTAAGCATATTTTTAATATATACTTAAATAATATTTAAGGAAGTCAAAGTAATGATGCAACTGCAGTGTGTACATGTTGCAGATGACAAAAATAAAATTATTTTGATGGTTAAAAAAAAAGAAGAAAGAGGAAAAATCGAGGACTTAACTGCTCACCTGGAAGAACTAGAAAAAGAACAGCAAACTAACCCCAAAGCAAATAGAAGAAAAGAAATAACAAAGATTAAAGCAGAATTAAGTGAATTGGAGAATAAAAGAACAATAGAAAGAATCAATAAAACCAAAAGTTGGTTCTTTGAGAAAATCCATAAAATTGATGGACCCCTAGCAAGACTGACAAAGCAACAAAGAGGATGCAAATAAACAAAACCAGAAATGAAAGTAGGTCATTACCATGGACCCTGAAGAAATAAAAAAAAATCATAAGAGGATACTATGGACAACCATAAGCCAACAAAGTAGACAATTCAGAGGAAATGGGAGAATTCCTAGAAATACATGAACAAACTATACTAACTTAAGAAGAAATAGAAGATCTCAACAAACCAATTATAAGTAAAGAGATTCAATCAGTCATAAAAAATTTCCTACAAAGAAAAGCTCAGGGCCAGATGGCTTCACAGGGGGATTTTATCGAACATTCCAAAAAGGATTAAAAACAATCCTGCTCAACTTTTCCAAAAAACTGAGGAAAAAGGAGTACTACCCAGCTCATTTTCTAAAGCTAACATCACTCTCATACCAATACAAGGTAAAGAGCTACAAGAAAGGAAAACTGCCAGCCAATCTCCTTAAGGAACATAGATGCCAAAATTCTCAGCAAAATACTAGCAAATCAAATACAACAACATATTAAAAGAATTACACACCATGAACAGTGGGGTTTATACCAAGAATGCAAGGGTGCTTCAACACAAGAAAATCAATCAGTGTTATACAGCACATTAACAAATCGAAAGGAAAAATCACATGATCATCTCAATTGATGCTGAAAAAGCATTCAATAAAACTCAACATCCTTTCTGATAAAAGCACTTCAGAAGGCAGGAGTCAAAAGTAACTTCATCAATATGATAAAGGGCATATATGAAAAGCCCATAGCCAGCATCATACTCAATAATGAGAAACTGAAAGCATTCCCCCTAAGATTGGGAACAAGACAAGGATACCCACTGTCAACACCATTATTCAACATTTTACTAGAAGTTCTAGCTTGAGCAATAAGGCAAGAAAAATAAATAAAAGACATCCAAACTGGAAAGGAAGAAGTAAAACTTTCATCATTTGCAGATGACATACTATACTTGGAAAATCTTGAGAAATCTACAACAAAGCTTCTTGAGCTAGTAAATAAATTCAGCAAGGTGGCAGGATATAAGATTAATGTACAAAAATCAGTACTGTTTCTATACATAAGCAACGACCTAACTATAGGGGAAATGCAGATCAAGACTACAATGAGATACCACTTCACACCTATAAGAATGGCTACTAATCTACAAGCAGGTAACTACAAATGTTGGTGAGGATGTGGACAAATTGGCACACTTATGCACTGCTAGTAGGAGTGTATAATGGTACAGCTGCTATGAAAGGCAGTCTGGTGGTTCCTTAGAAAACTAAATATTGAGTTGCCCTATGACCCGGCAATACTGCTACACAGTATATTATACCCAGAAGAGGGGACAAAATAGACAAAAGATGGAACAATCAAACTGCCCATGAACAGATGAGTGGATTAACAAAAAATATATATATGATGGAATATTAGGCAGTAATAAGATGAAATGATGCCCTGAAGCATATGACAACATAGATGAACCTTGAGGACATAATGCTAAGTGAAATAAGCCAGATGCAAAAGGATAGATACTGTATGATTTAACTTTTATGACTGTGCTGAAGATAAACTCAGAGACTTTTAATACAGAGTAAGAGGGAGGGTCGATTCCCAGTGCCTGCCCATGCAAAAAAAAAAAGAAAAGAAAAGAAAAGAATATGGGGTACCTAGAGATACATGGAAGCTAGAGATCGGTGGATGGTCAGCTAATGAGGTTGAACTTAAATGTAAGGGAATGGATAGAAGAAGGTAAGTTCATTAGTAGGTCTATAAGTAATATTGCCATACTGAAGGCAAACGTGATGGAAAGGGGTTGTATAGACCCATGTATCCCACTGATTAGCACTACAAATGTAAATAAGTTCTTGTGTGAACTACTTATGAATCTAGTTCAAAGAATGTATAATCTTGGGGTATAGGGGGAAAACTATTCATGCATGCTATGGGCCATGTTTAACAGGAAGACTCAACAGTACCCAGCAATACCAAGGGTAAATAATGGGGGGTGGGTGACAAGAGTTAAGGGGAGGTTTGGATTCTCTATTTGGTAAGGGTGTGTTTATTGGTTATTTTTCTCATGGGAGCAATGAAAATTGTCTAAAATTGAGACTACTGATGGACCGTTGAGTTTGAACATTATACATGATGCCCAGTGGATGGAGGTGGCTGAAGGAGGCACTGACTGAGAAGTGGAATGGTGAACTGTGGTGTATACATATGATCAAATACTGTGCTCTACAGAAGGAGATGAAGTCGTGAGCCAGGCAATGTTATGAATGAACCTGTGAGACATTATGTGATCCAGAATAAGCCAGAAACAAAAGAGCAAAGAGTGTATGGTCTCATTTAGAAAGTATTTATAAGAAAACTGGGGCCCAGATTGTAAGCTCTTATCACAGTCACATTTAGTCCGGAGCAGTAACTGTTATTTCCAGATTTTGTGCTAAATGTGTATAACCTGGTATTTCCCTGGAACTTTGGGTGCCTGTGTGACACCTAAGACTAGAGGAGGAGTAGGGATTCTACAGTTCTGAATGTCTGCATTGCCACACACAGCAACTGTTGCAGATTTGAAAAAGAGATCAGGCTTCAGTTAGAGATAAGAACAAAGCGGATCTAGTCAGGACTAAGGTAAATCAGAATATAGGGGTGAGTAGACATTTTCTGAATTTTAGAACTTCACCTACTCTTTGAGACCAAAGAGAGGTTGATTGTGCCAGGAACCTAAATTTTCTGTGGCACATAATCTAACTCAGCCTGTCTGGATAGATCATTTAGACAACCCAAACACAGGGAGCCCAGAATGGGAATGACGGCTTGTCATTCTGTATAGCTTAATGCCCAGATACATCCCAGAGTATGTTGAGCAGATAATTATAAATTATTGACAAAGTCCCTTGCAGGATGGGAGAAAACATATGGAACTATTAAACTTTATCACTGGGGAAACCCCTGATACTGTCTCAAGCATTAGGGACTCCCATGCCAATAAGCCAAGCCCTTGATCTTGAGGCTTGCTCTTGTGAAGCTTATTTATGTAGCAGAGAAGCTTAGCCTACGTATAGGTATGCCTAAGAGTTACTTCCAGAGGACCTCTTTTGCTGCTCAGATGCGGCCTCTCTCTCTCTAACCTAACTCCTCAAGTGAAATCATTGCCCTCACCCTACATGGGACATGACATCCCAGGGTGAAAATCTTCCTGGCAGCATGGGATATGATTCCCAGGGATGAGCCTGGTCCTGGCACAGTGGGATTGACAATGCCTTCCTGGCCAAAAGGGGGAAAAGAAGTGAAACAAATAAGTATCACTGGCTGAGAGAGTTCAAATAGAGTTGAGAGGCTACTCTGGAGGTCACTCTCAGGCAAACTTCAGCTAGATATTACTATTTACCATGGTGGCCAAACCCCAAGCAAAACCATTCCTGCCAACCCTAAAGAACACCTAGGTCTCTATTTGAGATTCTACAAACGCTCCATGCACAATGATTACTTTCCAGAAACCTACAACCTCCAGGTGGGTTCCAAGGCCAATTAAGTGCTGAAACCCAAAGGGCCCAGACTCTCCAGAACATCAACTAGTTCCATCCCCCTATCCCATATTACTGGCATCCCTTTCCAGCATGAAAAAGTTGGTATGAGCATAGCCCAAATATTCCTAAAGATTAGGGGAAAGCTCAAAGGAGAAGTGGAGTTATAACAGAGAAGCTCAGATTTAACAAATTAATATGACTACTGAATCATTATATTGATATTTCTTTTGTTCTCCAGTGTCTTGGAGCAGCTAGAAGGAAAAACCTAAAATTGTGGAATTATAATCCTTACCAAACTCTAAAATCTGTTCACAACCAATTGTTGCAATATGCTTTGAAATATATTCCTATTTTTGTATATAAGTTATTTTTCACAATAAAAATAAATAAATTTAAAAAAAGAAAAGCATGGAAATTTTGCAACATCCCCCATGAGCCTCTCTCTGATTTCACAGGCCCTAATTGTTACACACACACCCTGGGCCACTTGCCCCACCCAAGACACAGCTTCTCTTCAAGCTCTCTGGCTGCAAGGAAAGGAGTGGATACTTGGAGCAGGAATTGAGGGGGAAGGACTGCTGAAGAAGCGGCTGCCTTGTCCACCTCACTTCCACCTCAGTGTTCAGTCAAACCTCTGGTGTGTCTTTTTTCCCTTCACATTTTCTCTGTTCACCTGACAGTCTGTATTCCCCCTGCCTCATTCCCTAGTGTAGACCCTCAGTGTCTTGTAAATTGAAACAGTATCTTTCTGCTTATTCTTTCTATTTTGGGATTCAGCTGGTTTCATTCCAAAATAGAAGCCTCATGATATAATGAAAACGTTTTATTTCCCAGCTGCTCAACCAAATACATACAATGGGTTGGCTTAACAACAGGAATTTATCAGCCAAAATACCCCTAAAGATAGGGAGAAAGATCAAAGGAGAAGGAGGAGTTATAGCAGAGAGGATATAATTTAACAAATGAGTATGACTCCTGAATCACTATATTGATATTTCTTTTAGTCTCCAGTGTCCTGGAGCAGCCAGAAGGAAAAAACCCTAAGATTGTGGATCTGTAACCCATACCAAACTCTGAAATCTATAACTAATTGTTGTGGTGTGCTTTGAAATGTATTACTTTTTTGTATATATGTTATTTTTCACAATAAAAAAAAGGTTGCTAGTTTTGAGTGTGGTCCACAGCAGGAGAGGACGCTTCAGGTGGTCCAGGCTGAGATGCAAGCTGCCTGGTTGATCAGGCAACATGTCCTAGCAGACCCTGTGGTATTAGAGGCATTTTTGCTGGGAAAAGATGCCCATGTGGTGTTTGTGACAAGCCCCAGTGAGGAATCACAAAGTAGATCCCTGGGGTTCTGGCCATGCCATCTGCAGCAGAAAATTATATGCCATTTGAAAAGCAACTTCTGGCATGCTACTGGACCCTGGTAGTCAAAGAGGGTATGATCATGGAACCTTGACCATGCAGCCAGAAGTGCCCTTCACAAGCTAAGTTCTGCTAGACGTACCACATCGTGATGTTGGTTGGCCTAGCAGCATTCCACTCAGGCATGAGCAAGACCAGAGTACACAAGCAAGCTCAGTGACAGGTGGCCCAGACCCCATGTCATCCATCATTGTTGCAACAGTCCTCCTCTCTCAGTTCCTGACTATGGCCCTAGATGAGCCCCTATGACCAGCTGGCAGAGGATGATAAAGTTAGAGCTTAATTTATGGATGAGTCGACTCCATTGTGGGTGTAAGCTGAACATGGATCGCTACTGCACTACTTCTTCTCTCAGGGTTAGTCTTGCAAAAGGGAAGTAAAACTCTTCCTAGTGGGTGAATCTTTGGGCAGTGCACCTGGTCATCTACTTTGTGTGGCAGAAGAAATGGTCTGAGATTAAAAATTTGGATTCATGGGCAGTGACAAATGGCCTTGCTGGCTGTTCAGGGGCCTGGAAGGAGAAAGCGTGAAAGATTGGAGATAAGGAGGTCTGCAATAGAGACACATGGATGGGTGTATGGGAATGAGCACAAAGTGTAAAGGGTCTTTGTATGATATGTTAACACCCACCAGGCAGCATCCAAAAGGAAGGCGGCACTAAACAACAAAGCAGATAGAATGACTCAGCCAGCTGGCATTGGCCACTCCAGGACGGGCACATGGGGATATGATTTCAGTGGTCCTATCTGGAGAGACAGAGGCTAGGAACAGGCCCCAAAGCATGGGCTCCCACCATCAAGGCTGATCTAGCTATGATTGCCACCAAGTGTCCATCCAATCTGCCAGCGATAGAGGCCAACACTGAGTCCCTGATGTGAAAATAATCCCTAGGGAGACCAGCCAATGACTTGGTGGCAATTTGACTACATTAGGCACCTTTTAATCTGGAAGGACCAGAGATTTGTTCCAACAGGAATAGTTGCATATTCCAGGGATGGACTTGCCTTTCTCCTAGCAGGACCTCTGCTAGCACCAGTATCTGAGAGCTTAAGGAACATTTCATGTACCAACATTGGCTCCCACAAAATATTGCATTAGACCAGGGAATCCACTTATGGAAATGGAGGTGCAGAAGTGGGCCCATGACCACGGGCTCCACTGGTTGTGTCATGTAACACACCATCCAGAAGATCTTGGCCTGACTGAGCATTGGAACAGCCTGCCAAAAGAGCTGTTTTAGCTCCAAATCAGTGGCAATACTCTACAAGGATGGGGTTCCATCGTCCCAATGCAGTATATAGATAGAGTACACTGTATCAAATACCTTTATATAGTACATCCCCATAATTCTGGGCACAGTTTTACTACGGATACAGTAAGAGTCTCACTGAGCTATAAGCCACAGTTGTACTTCAGAAACTTTAGGCTCCTTGTGTCCAGGGACTAGCAGACAAGAAGAGACCCCATCATTTTGCCTGGGGTGACTGACCTTAATTATCAGAAGGTGGTTGGTCTACTGTTACACAATGGGAGTAGCTACAAATATGTGTGGCCCCCAGGGGATCAAGTTGGGTGCTCTTGGTACTCCCTTGTCTAATAGTGACAGTAAGTGGCTGAGTAGAAGAACCCTAGCAGACTAAGAAGACCAGGCACTCAGGCTCTTCAGTGATGGGTCATGCCACCAGAGACAAGCAGAGGTCTAGCGAATAGTGAGGGGAATCTAGGAATGGATAGTTGTGGAAGGAAACAGAAGGAGCTGTAATGCATCCTCCTAACACTCCTCTTTTAAGCTTTCCCCAAGAGAGAGGCCCACTGAATCCTGGAGAAGCTGCTTTCCCAACAAATATGAAAAAGAAGCTTAAGGGGTGGACTGCGGTGGACATGGAAATCTGCCACACTGATCCTCCTTCAAGCAAGAACTTGCTGCCTCGGCAGCTGAGAGTACGGTTAACTGACAGTCTTCAGTTCTCAACTCCTTCAGGGTTTACCTCGGCTACAGAGGTGACTTACCCAAGAGCACATCCTACTTGGGTGGCCCACATCCACGGCAGGGGTTGAAAGTTACTGCCATCTTTACCTACTTTAGGACAATTCTGTTGGGCTGTAGAGCTCCAGAGCCCTCCAGGGAATTTGGCATGACTTGGTTAGGCCTGCTCAACTTTGCTTCCTCCCTATCTTCAAAACTATTGAACCTAATAATTATTCCCCATCGCAGTGCCTACTTCCAGAGAACCCAACCAATGACATGTGGTGAAGTTATACCAAGCCAGGAAGGGGAGAATTTCAAAGTCGTAAAGCAATTTGAACTGCTTCATCATGGACTGGAGTGAGACTTTCAATTGCTAGAATGAGGCTTTTCTTTTATCTAAAAGGGACTGAAAAGGTATCCCATAGAAGTTTGAAGGGACAGAGAAAAGACAAAAAGGTACTTTGTTATTGCATTTGACTGAATCTAGCTCATTTGATAAAATAATGACTATAGATTACTATCTACTCCCAAACACTAGGAGGATTCAATGAGAAAACGGATCAAAAAGTTTTTTAAACTTTAATGAGTTCTATAAATGTTAGTTACTGTTGTAGCAGAATAATAGTCACATTTCCAAAGATGTCCATATTCTACATCCCTGGAATCTGTGTATATGTTGCTTTACATGGCAAAGGGGACAGAAACTTTTCAGGCATGATTAAGTTAAAGACCTTGAGCTGGAGATATTATTCTGGATTATCCGGGTGGGCCTGATGTAATTTTAAGCACCCTTAAAAGAATCAGAAGAGTTACACTGCTGGCTTCAAAGATGTAGGAAGAAGCCATAAGCCAAGGTATCTTCCAGAAACTGGAAAAGACAAGGGAACAGATCTTTCCCTGGGGCCTCCAGAAGGAATGCAGCCCTGCTGACACCTGATTTTAGCCCAGTGAAATCCATTTCTGACTTCTGACTCCCAGAATAGTAAGATAATACATTTGTGCTATGTTAAGCCACTAAGTTTGCAGAAATTTGATACAGCAACAATAGGAGACTAATATGGTTGCCATTCATTTAGCACCTATCATGCTCATTTGCTCCAAACAGGTCTTCTTCAAGACACATGCTAATCAGTCTGTCAAATGTTGAAGAGAAGTAGAAAATCCTGAAAGCAGTAAGAGAAAAACAATCTACTACATACAAGGGAAACCGCATAAGACTGAGTTCGGACTACTCAAAAGGCACCCTGGAGGCGAGAAGGCAGTGATGTGATATATTCAAGATCCTGAAAGAGAAAGATTTCCAGCCAAGAATTCTGTGCCCAGCCAAATTGTCCTTCAAAATTGAGAGGGAGATTAATGTTTTCACAGACAAATCCTGAGAGAATTTGTCAAGAAGAGACTGGCCCTACAAGAAATACTAAAGGGCGTTCTGCCAGTTGAAAAACAAAAGACAGGAGAGGAAAGTCTGGAGGAGGACATGAAATTGAAGAGTATCAGTAAGGGTAACTCAATGGATAAAAAGAGAAAGAGGAAGAAGAATATTTAGATGTGATAAATAAAATCAAAAGGATAAGATGGCAGATTCAAGAAATGCCTTTACAGTAATAACTTTGAATGTTAACAGACAAAACTTACCAGTTAAAAGATATAGATTGGAAGAGTGGATTAAGAAACATAATCCAGTTATATGCTATTTACAAGCGACTCATCTTAGACCCAAGGATACAAATAGATTGAAAGTGAAAGGAAGGAAAAACATGCTCCGTGCAAGTTGTAACCAAAAGAAAGCAGGAGTAGCTATACTAATATCAGACAAAATAGACTTTAAATGTAAAGATGTCATAAGAGACAAGAAAGAACACTACATATTAATAAAAGGGACAATTCACTAAGAAGAAATAACAATCATAAATGTTTATGCTCCCAATCAAGGAGCTCCAAAGTACATGAGACAGACACTGGCAAAACTGAAGTGAGTGATAGACATTTCAACAATAATAGTGGGAGACTTCAGTACACCACTCTCCTCTATAGATAGAACAACCAGACAGAGGATCAATGAGGAAATAGAAAAATTAAATAATTTGATAAATGAATTAGACCTAATTAGAAATATATAGGTCGTTACACCCCAAAACACCAGGATGTACATTTTTCTCTAGTGCTCATGAAACGTTCTGCAGAATAGATCAATGCTGGGGCACAAAACAGGTCTTTATAAATTTAAAAACACTGAAATTATTCAAAGCACTTTCTTTTATCACTATAGAATGAAGCTGGAAACCAATAACAACCAAAGAATGAGAACTTTCACAAATAAATGGAGTTTAAATAACACACTCTTAAACAAACAGTAGATCAAAGAGGAAATTGCTAGAGAAATTGGTAGCTATCTGGAGATGACTGAAAATGAGAATACAACATATCAGAATTTATGGGATGGGGCAAAGGCTGTGCTGAGAGGGAAATTTATTGTCCTAAATGCCTATATTAAAAAAGACAAGGGTCGGCAATGGTGGCTCAGTGGCAGAGTTCTCACTTCCTGGGCTGGAGACATGCGTTAGATTCCCGGTGCCTGCCCATGCAAAAAAAAAAAAAAAAAAGGAAAAGACTAAAGAGCAAAAATCAGGGACTTAACTGCTCACCTGAGAAAGAACAGCAAACTAACCCCAAAGCAAATAGAAGAGAAATAACAAACATTAAAGCAGAGTTAAATGAATGGGAGAACAATAGAAAGAATCAAAAACCAAAAGTTGGTTCTTTGGCAAGATCAATAAAATCAATGGACCACTACAAAGGCTGACAAAGTAAAAAAGAGAGAGGATACAAATAAACAAAATTAGAAATGAGAGAGGGGGTCGTTAGCTACAGACCCTGAAGAAATATAATGCTCATTTGCATCCATTAAACAAAAATGGTGCGTGTTGTATGGCCCTAACTTGTTTAGCCCCCTTGGGTAATTTCTGTGGTAGGCTCTGGAGCTGGTGAATGTCTGAAAGAATTGAAGTGAATAAAAGAGTAGCTGAGAAATGGAACTTTACTCTGTGAATTGAGATGGTTTAAAGCCCAGATTTCCCCACCCAGCCCTCTTTGGTTCAATTCCCAACGCAGTCCTTACAGTTAACTTCTCTGTGCTTAGTTTCCTAATCTGCAAAATGGGGGAAATTAAAATCCATTGTGAGATCCTAGTGAGATAATGTCTATGAAGTGGTAAGAACTTAGTAACGTCTCAATGAAAGGTAGTTAGTGCTTGTTTGTATGTAACCTGTTCACTCCCTGGAACTTTGGGCATTCATGTGACACCTGAAACTCAGAGTTAAAGCACCGAAGCTATGAAATTCAGCATTACTCCATAGAGCAATTGTTTAAAAAGCTGAAAAAGTGATCAGACTTTGTCCAGAGATATGAATGAAGCTGATCTGGATAGGACTAAGGATGATATGGCCCATATTGTTGAACTCCAACCTCCATGCAAGACAGAAGGGAGAGAAGTTTATTTGGTGCAAAATTTATATTTTGGGTAACACATTATCTAATTTAACTTGTATGGTCAGTTTATTTGAACACCAAAATTACATGGAATCTTGAATAGGGAGTGAGATCTTGTTGGTTTGTACAGGTTAGTGTGATGCCCCAATATATCCCAGAGTAATTTGGGCAAAGAATAAAAAAGTGTTTGCAAAGTCCCCTTGGGGGAATGGGTAGAAAGGAGGAAATATTCAACTTCCCCATTTGGAGAATTCCTGATATTCTCACAAGCAATGGGGACAACTAAATCAATAGGCCAAGCCCTCAATCTTGGGGTTCACCCCTATGAAACTTATTCTTGCAAAAGAGAGCCTAAGCCTACTTAAAATTAGGTCTAAGAGTCACCCCCAGAGAACCTCTTTTGTTGTTCAGATGTGGCATATCTCTTTAACTCAGCAAGTGGACTCACTGCCTTCCCTCCTATAGGAGACATGACTCCCAGGGATATAAATCTCTCTGGTAACGTGGAACAGAAATCCCAGGATGAACCGGGACGCAGCATCAAGGGATTGAGAAAGCTTCTTGACCAAAAGGGGGAAGAGAGAAATGAGACAAAATAAAGTCTCAGTGGCTGAGAGATTTCAACCAGAGTTGAGAGGTTATCCTGAAGGTTATTCTTATGCATTATATTGATATCCATTTTTAGTTTATGGCATATTGGTGTGGCTGGAAGGAAGTTGTTGGAACTGTTGAGCTGTGTTCCAGTAGCCTTGAGTCTTGAAGATGACTGTATAATGATACAGCTTTTACAGTGTGACTGTGTGATTGTGAAAACCTTGTGTCTGATGCTACTTTTATCCAGAATATGGACAGATGAGTAAAAAAAATATGGATAAAAAATGAATGAAAAATAGGGAGGATAAGAGGTAAAATAAATTGAGTAGATGGAAATACTAATGGTCAGTAAGAGGCAGGAGTAAGGAATATGGGATGTATGAGTTTTTTCTTTTTGTTTCTTTTTCTGGAAGTGATGCAAATGTTCTAGAAAATGGTCATGGTGATGAATACACAACTATGTGATGATATTGTGACCCATTGATTGTACACCGTGTATGGACTGTAGTATGTGAAGATTTCACAATAAAAATAATATATTTTTAATTGAAAGGTAAGACTAGATCAGTCTTACTGCCAAGAGATTTGGAGTCTTGGAATTCCTATAGAAAACTCTGACTACTTTCTATATTTCCAAATGAAATCTAATAAAATCATTCTTTTGCCTTCCAAAACCTTCACAGAGTAATAAAAAAACATCCAGCTTCTTTCCTGTAGACTTGGAATCATAGGATTTGAAGGTGAACTTGTGGACTTTGAGTTTCAATTTTTATAGAGGAGGAAGGGCAGGTTTTCCTCCATAAGCCCAGACTAGCTGCTTATATGACAGCTCCTACTGGTGCAGGAGACGGGACTGTCGCCATTTAGGGTAACTAGAGAAGTGCTTGGGAGCCAGCCAGGGGACCAAAGTTTGAGCTGGGGCCACAGCAGCTGTATCTGAAAAAAACAAGGAAGGATATCACACTGTATGGGGGAGTTACTAAATGTTCTGTTGGCAACTGTTGTTGGTCCTGGGGTAGGCACGTGGCCTAGGCAGGCTGAAGGGAGTGCTGAGGGCGGAGAGAGTGTTGGCCTCCCCTATTGGATCTGAGCGAGGACACTTGCTGCTTCTGTTGCCAATGGCAGCCATTCTGAGACCAAAAAGCCAACCCAGAGGAGGGTAAAAGCTAGAAAAGAATAGAAAAATGGAGCAAAGCCGTGTTCTGTAACCTGAAGCCTCTGTGACCTCTGGATTTATTTTAACTAGATTTGAGTCCAGATCTTTGAGAAGCGTATCCATTTGGATATCCTCTGCTACACATTTCAGAGTAACTCTTGTTCTGGGTCACACGGCATTAGCACATTCCGTCCTCTCTCACCCATTGAACGCAGTTATTTATAAGTAGACAGTATGCATGGAGCAACTATTTGGGGTCTCTGCAAAGCAAGAACTAGTGTTTGGGAAGAAGACTAGACTTTGAAAAACCAATGAACTGGCGGTGGCTTTTTTTTTTTTTTAACTCCTGTGTCCCCCCCACACCCCAAACCTGGGAGCAGATATCAGTGTGGACAGACAGAGCACTGGAAATCCTCTAGTTATGGCTTCAGGAGCAGGAAAGGGGTCTCCTAATGCTCAATGAGAGTGTGGGAAATTCTCTGGATTTTTTTTTTCCTTTTTTCCTTTTCTCAGCCATCTCGTACACTAGCCCTCAAGCAAACCTGGGGCAATCTGGGGGCCGCAGGAACTAAAACTCTGAGAGAGGAGAAACTTCCTCTCTGATCAGAAGAGTAGTAGTCCCAATAGAGCGGGGTGAACCCCCGTTATTTTTCTTGACCCTAGATGTAGGTGCAGTTATGGGAAGTGACTTTCTGGTGGGGGGCCTGCAGTAACCTTTGACACCAACTGAATGCAATTCTGACCCTACCTGCAGTTAGACCTGGTTCACAGGTTAAGGGTACAGTCCCAACAAAACCGTCCTCACTTCAGATGCCAACCCCACGTTCAGGGCTCCTGGGCCACCTGCACTTCTGACCAGTTGGCTATAAGTTTAGAGGTTCCCACCACCCCTCAGGTTTGATAATTCACTAGGGCAACTTGTAAAACTCAGAAAAGTGCTATACTTATGCTTATAGCTTTAATTACAGCATAAAAGGATAGAAATCAGGAGCAGCCAAGAGAAGTAAAGCATTGGGCAAAGTTTCAGAGGGTCTCATACCCTGTTTCTATGTCTTCTCCCTGTGGAGTCAGGATGCAACACCTCCCAGCAAATCAATGGGTGCTACAAATTATGGAAAGCCACCTGGGTTGTGGTATCCATAGTTTTTGCTGGAGTTCCATTATGTTGGCACAACTGATGACTCAATGCCCGTGTGGTTGAACTCAATTTCCAACCCTCCTCCACTCAGCAAAGACCAGCTGATAAAATGTGGCTCAGAGCTCCAACCTTCTCATCACATGGTTGGTGTTTCTGTCACAGGCAGCCCCATCCTGAATTACCTTGTTAGCTTAAAATATCCATTGTGGGCTGGGCAACCAAACATGAATAAGATTTAGAGGGTATCTCCCAGGAGCCAGGGACAAAGGCCAGCCAAATTCTTTATTATACAACAGGGCCTAAAATGGTGAGACCCAGGAAAATGGAAAGTATGAGAGAGATCACAGAAAAGGATGAGCTCAGAAAAATGACTTCATAAATTAGTTTATGAAGTCCTGGGCTTACCCTCAAGCTACACATGCTTGAAATCTGATTTTAAATAGCATTCCAAAGACTTTGAATACTGAACTATGGGCTCCACTACTTACTGGGGGCCAGATGGGCCACTGGCAGCACACACAGGAGAGATCCAAACAATACTGCGAAGGCTTTGACGAGGGAACGAACACTGAAAACATAACCAACAGATGTAGGATCAAAACTTTCATTCTCTATCACCAGGCTGATTTCTTGCTTAAATAAAACCATCAACATTTTGAATGGGATTTAAACAAGACCCAGGGTCACATAAAATTTTAAGTACTGAAAGGAAGAATTATCAACCCAGAATTCTATATCCACCAATAATATCTTTGGGAATGAAGATGAATAAAGATTGCAAAACAAAAAAGAACACACAAATGCTTGTTCTAAAAGAATTGCTTAAGGAATTTCTCCAGATGGAAGGGAACTTGGGACAAATGCAGTGATGTAAGAAAATCCACATGATCATCTCAATTTATGCTGAAAAATAATTTGACAAAATACAACATCCATTCATGAATAAAGCTCTCAGTTTACTCAACGTCAGAAAGGGCATTTACTCAGAAAGGGCTTTTACAAAGAACCCTACAGCTGACATCACACTCAGTGCTGAATGCTTTCTCCCTGAGATCAGGAATGAGGCAAGAGTGTTCACTTTTGCCATACCCATTAAACTTTGTACTGGAAGTTCTAGCTAGTACAATAAAGCAAGAAAAAGAAATAAGAGTAAGATATCAGAAAGGAAGAAACAAAAATTTCCCTATTCACAGATGGCATCATTTTCTATTGAGAAAAACCACATGGAATTGACAAAAGCTCCTGGAACTAATGAGTTTGCAAGGTGACAGGAGACAAGGTCAACACACAAAATCAACATATTTCTACATACCCGCAGTGAACAATTGGAAACTGAAATTATTTAGGATAGCACCAAAAAATAAAATTCTTAGATATAAATATAATAAAACATATAGAAGATATGCTGATAACTGCAAAAGAGAATTACAACTTCAGTTCTAGCATGCAAAGAGGTTGAAAGTCATCCTGTCTGTCTTTACAGCTAGAAAAAAGCTGAATAAACTGAAAATCAGTTACTTTTCTTGGATCCATGAAATGATGCTAGGAAAAAAATTACACCTGTATGCACAAAAATGAAACTCAACCTCAACTGCACAACTTAAATGGAAATTAATTCAAAATGGATCATCTTGTATAAAATTTTAATAAGAAAATATAGAAGAAAATTTTTGTGACCTATGTTTAGGCAAAGAGTTCTTAGATAGGACACCAAAAGCACGCTACTTAAAAGAAAAAATTAATAAATTGGACTTCAAAATGAATTTAAACTTTTGATCTTAGCACATGGTTAAGAGAATGAGAAGATAAAAACCACAGAGTGGGAGAAAATGTTTGCAAATCACATAGCTGACAAAGAACTCATATTCAGAATATATAATGAACTCTCAAAATTCAATAGGAAGAAATTGCCAAGGTTTGCCAAACCTCAGGGAACATTAGTCCTGTTAACCCTGAAGAATACCCTGGGCTCTATCTGAGATCCTATGAAAGATGCAGGTACGAAGTTTACTCTTTAGAAACTTAAAAGCTTCAGATGGTTCGTAGGCCAGATAAGTCCTGTAACTCAGAGGGGCCAGTCTCTCCAAGAGCATCAACCAGTGCCATCCCCCATCCCATATTGTTGACACCCCTTTTCAACATGCAAAAGTTAGAATGGGCCTAGCCAAATATCCTTAAAGACTGGGAGAAGGATCAAAAGAAGGAGGAATTGTAACAGACAAAATAGGATTTGACAAATGAGTTTGACTACTAAATCATTATACTGATATTCCTTTTTAGTCCCCAGTGTCTTGGAGCAGCTAGAAGGAAAAACCTAAAATTGTGGAACTGTAAACAATGCCAAACTTTGAAATCTGTTCTGTAACTAACTGTTAAAATGTACTTTGAGATTTATTGCTTTTTTTGTATATATGTTATATTTCACAATAAAAAATGTTAACATATAAAATAAAGAAGAAAGGCAAAAACAACAACAACAACAAAAAACAACAAACCCTCAATAACAAGAAAAACAATTCAGCAACAACCAAAAAGAAAAGAACAAAACATTTGAGCAGACACTTCTCCCAATGGGATCTACAGATGGAGAATCAGCACATAAAAAGATATCCAACATAATTAACCAGTAGGGAAACGCAAAGTAAAACCACAATAAGATACCACTACATACCTATTAGAAAGACTAAAATAAAAAAAAATACTGACAAAGCACAGTGCTGGTATGGATGTAAAGCAGCTAGAATTCTCCTAGAGGGCTGATGGAAGTGCAAAATGATACATCCACCCTGGGAAAATAGTTTGGCAGTTTCTTATAAAGTTAAATAGTTAAACATTCATTTACCATATGATCCAGCAATCCCATGCCTAGGTATTTACCCTAGAGAAATGAAAACTTATGTTTACAAAAAAAAAAAACAAAACAAAAAAAGACAACATGCAATAATGTTTATAGGCGCTCTCTGTAATCACTCCAAACTGGAAACAACCCAAAACCCTTCAATGGGTAAATGGATAAATTGGTGCAGCAATACAATAGAATGTCAATCAGCATAAAAAGGAACAGACTATTGATCACCAACTTGGATGAATCTCAAAGGCATTGTGCTGAGCGAAGGAAGCCAGACCCAAAAGGTTACATAATATATGACATTAACTGTATAGGCTATTCTTGAAAAGCTAAAACCATAGTGGCATTCTTGAAACGTCAAAAGCAGATCAGTAGTTGCTAGAAGTTGGAGAGTGTGGGAGGATGTGACTGTGACAGGATAGCAAAAGGGAGTTTCGGGGAGCTGATGGGAATGTTAAAAACTCTATTGTGGTGCTGATGGCACGAATCTATACATGTGTTAAAATTTATAGAGCCGTCCCTCAACCCAAAGTTAGTTTAACTGCCATACTAATTTAAAAAATAAAATGAGAAAACAAAACAGTATCATAACATGGTGGCTTGTGCTGCGTACCCCAGAACAAAGCATGTTCCTAAACCTCATGGTTCCTGTGGGTGTGAGTCCATTGTAAATAGGACCTTTCGACAAGGTGACTTCAGTTAGGGTGTGACCCACTTCAATCAGAATGGGTCTTATTCTGACTACTGGAGTCCTTTATCAGAGAATGAAATTCAGACACAGAGAGAAAAAGGTACCAGCCAGAAGCTTGAAGTCAACAGAATCCAGAAGAGAAGAGAAAAGCCAGGAGAGGCCACCATATGCCTTGCCATGTGACGGGAAAACCAAGGACCAAGGATGGCTGGCAGCCAGCCCCAGAACAACACAGTCTTCTGGGAAGAAAGCACTGCCTCGATGATGCCTTGATTTGGAACTTCTCCTAGCCTCAAAATGGTGAGCCAATAAATTTCCATTGTTTAAGCCAACCAATTGCATGGTATTTACTTTAGCAGCCAGGACACCAAAACACACAACAGTACTTTCCTCAAAGGGCTGTGATGTGTACTAACATTACTTTCTAGAAACCTACAACCTCCAGATGGGTTCCTAGGCCAGATAAGTCCTGGAACCCAATGGGGCCAGCCTCTCCAAGAACATCAACTATTTCCACCCCCTGTCCCATACTATCGACAGCCCCTTCCAACATGAAAAAGTTAGGAAAGGTACAGCCTAAATAACCCTAAGACTGAGGGAAGGATCAAAGGAGAAGGAGGAGTTATAACAGAGAAGATAGGCTTTAACAAAAGAGTATGACTGCTGAATCACTATATTGATAAAGTTTTTTAGATTCTGAAGTCTTGGAGCAGCTAGAAGGAGAAACCTAAAATTGTGGAACAGAAACCTATACCCAACTCTGAAATCTTGTTCTATAACTACTTATTACAATGTGCTTTGAAATGTATTGCTTTTTTGTGTATTCTTTATATTTCATAATAAAAAATGTTTTTTTAAAAAAGGGCTATGGTGCTTTATAAATGGAAGCTACTGATGGAGATGCTTTGTGCATTAGCTGTCGCTTGTCTCCAACAATCACTTCTATCCATGAAGAGGCCCAGATGATCTCCAAAGTAGTTAGATACCAAGCAAAAGACTCCTATGCTCAGCCCTTGGAAATTTGAAGAGCGCCATTTTAAACAAGAAGATTGTTCCTAGAGTTCTATCAGTTCTGATTCTGAATAAAGGCATCTTCAGAATCAAAAGCATTGCACTGCCTGGGTTTTTAAAGTCATAAATCATGACAGTAATTCATGGGTCAGGAAGCTCCTCAATTTCTCTCTTAAGCTTTGAGATCCTCTAGTGCCTTCAGGCAAAAGAGGTCTATGCAAATTTGTATTGATTGTTTGGAGACACTGAAATGATTCTCTGACTGCAGGTGAGTGGTGCTTGGCACCAACATTTCCCAAATAAATGTACAGAACATTAGTCCCAAGAGACAACAACAGCAAGAGTGAGAGAGTGAGAAGGGTAAACAAAAAAGTAGTCTGCAAAATGCTACAGGCTCTATTTTCCCCTTGGAGAGTCACAATGTTCAGAGAAATCCCACAGCAAATAAATCTCTTTACTTCTGTTTAATCCAGAGTTTGCCAAACTTAATTGAACTATTGTACTCCTTTCTCAAATAACACCATATAATAATAGTTTGATGAAACCCACTTTGGGATGTATGAACTCTACACCAAACTCGGACGGTAGACATTGGTGGCTGGAGATAGGCTCAGTATACAGTGATTCATTCTTTCTCCTATAACTGGCTTCTTTGTGAATTCAGTTTCTCCCAAAATTTGGGGCTGGTATTACAAAGAGATCAAGTAGGCAGTTGTTGATTTGCTTGAATTTCTGGTCCAGTAGATGATGCTAATAGCAAACACACACACGGGGTTCATTGTATGTCAGGTGTTGTTCTAAATGCTGTATGTATGTTAATCCATTTAGTCTCATGACAATCCTGTGAGGTAGGTACCATTATTATCTGCATTTTACCAATATGGAAATTAAGGCACAGAGCCACTTGCCCAAGATCACACAGATAAGTGGCTGAACCAGCATTCAAAAATTCAGATTCTATACTCTTTTCTTTCTTTCTTTCTTCTTTTTTTTTTTTGCATGAGCATGTACCGGGAGGGCCCAGCAGGCAAGAATTCAGCCACTGAGCCACTGGTATCCGCCCCAGGTCCTATACTCTCGACCACAAGTTTATATTGTCTTTCTGATAAGATAACTGCTCTGTTCCCTGAAATTCTACCATTAGTCATTCATTTATTTGATACTGTAAAAGTTTCTGTTCTTGGAGAACTCCTCTGGAACACATAGTATCCTCCCAGAGTGAGAATTTCAAGACCCAGTTAAGGGTTGTTCTTTTTCCCTAGACTGCTTTCACCACTTTTTACAATCTGGTGAACTGTTGGGCATCTTTCAAGATATAGCCTAAATGCCACCTCCTCTGGGAAACTTTCCCAGAAACCCTGAAGAGTAAATCATCCCAGCTTTGTGTTACCGCAGCTGTGGTACAGACCTTGCCTGTACTTTCCAGATGGTACTGTAATTACTTTGTATACATGTTTATTTTTTGTGACCAGCCTCATATGAGGCTCTCAAATTTAGAAACTTTGTTTCAGTCACTCTGCAGGGCACTGAAGGATAGAAAGATGAATGAGACATGATCCCTGACCTCAGAGAGGCTCTGAGTTTTTTATAACTGTTCTTGGTGGGCACATCTGTTATTTAAAATAAGGACTAAAGAACTATAAGCAAGGGGTTATGTGGGCACAGAGGATGGAAAAATTACTTCTGATTGGAAAGAGGCCACATTTGAACCGGGACTAAAGAAGAAAATTTTAATGGTGGAGGAATGAATGAGTGAATGAAGACTCCCTTGGAAAATGAACAGTTTGTGTTAATTTTATGGTGCAGGGGTGTTTTAGTTTGAAAGCTGCTCAAATGCAACATACCAGAAATATAATGGCTTTTTAAAAGGAGAATTTATTAAGTTCCATGTTTATAGTTCTAAGGCCGAGAAATGTCCAAATTAAGCATCCAGAGAAAGATACCTTGGTTCAAGAAGGCTGGTGATGTTCAGGGTTTCTCTCTCAGCTGGAAAGGCACATAGCGATGTCTACTTGCTTTCTCTCCAGGAATCTTCAATGGCTTCCCCAGGTGTCTGTCCGTTCTGTTGGTTCTGTCAGTTCTAGCGACTCTAAAGTTTTCACCAAAATGGTTCCCTCTTAAAGGGCTCCAGTAAGCAAACCCATTTGAATGGGTGGAGACAAATCTCCATGGAAACCATCTAACCAAAAGTTACCACCCACAACTGGGTGGGTCACATCTCCATGGAAACAGTCAAAAAGCTCCCACCTAGTAACACAGAAAGAGGATTAAAGAACTTTGTTTTCCTAGGGTCCACAACAGATTCAAACAGGCACACGGGGCAAGGTTTGGGCTTGGAGTCTGTCTTGGCAAGAGCTGCCATTACCCTTGAGACTTCAGGGGAATCACTTAATTTTCCAAGGTTCAATTTATCCACCAGTAAAATTGGAACAATAACCATTCATCTCCCAGGACTCATTTTACCAGTTAAATGAAATCGTATCTGAAAAAGCGCTTTGTGTAAAATGCCAAATGCTACAACATTACGTATAATTATGCTTCTTAATACCTTTTGTTCATTGCTTCTTACGATTTCAATAAGATGGAGAACACTTACTGAGTGCATACTCTGCGGCAGGTACCATTTGTGCACTTCCCAGATATTGTTTCATTAACTGACACAATAACCCTGTGAGGTAGGTATTATTTTATCCCACTTTACAAATGAGGGAAAGATGCACAGATAGGTTAAGTCATATTGCCCAAGATCACACAGCTAGTAACTGGCAGGGCCTGGGTTCAAACCCAAATAGTATCTGTCTTAGTTTGTCAGAGCTGCTATAACAAACACTATAGACTGGGTGGCTTAGAAAACCGGAATTTATTGTGTGTAATTGGAGGCAAGAAGTCCAAAATCAAGTTGTCAGTAGGATCATGCATTTTTTTAAGGTCTGTACATTTCTGGAGGTGGCTTGTCAGCAATCCATTACTCAGTTTCTGCCTTCATCCTTGGCCACCTGTCTCTTCTGTCTTCTACTAAGTGTGTCCAAATTTCCTCTGCTTATTAGGATTCCAGTTATATGGGTTAAGGCTCACGATGATTCACTTTGGCCTCCCCTTAATAACACCTTCAAAGACCCTATTTACAAATGGGTTCACATCCACAGGAGCATGGATTTAGGACTTGAACAGTTTTGGGAGGAACACAAATCAATCCATAATAGTATCCCAGAGCCTCACATCAGAGACCGAAGATCAGTTAAGATGTTCTCAGTCTTGCCTGGTTGTGACATGTCAATCAGCTGAGGATGGACAGATGTGACAAGGTATTGGCTTACCCTCTTCTGGGGAGGCTGAGACCCCCCCTCCTTCCCGTCCACCAGCAGATAAATAGAACATGTGGTCAATTGTTAAGAACCACAAACTCTGGAATTTATTTTTTCAAACAATTTTCTCCCCCTTATTAAAACATTGTTTAGAAAAAGAGGCAGGTCATAAAAGGTACAGGTGGGTTTTTTTTGAATAGTTAAAGAAAAAAAATGGAATAGTTGAACCTTCTCCTAGTAAAACCTAGCCAGGCAAGGTCATCATTAAGTATTGCAAAACCAAGTGCTAAATAAATCAGAAAATGAAGCCCAAACTTCACTCAAATCAAGTGGCATTTATTTATATTTTTAAATGGTTCTCTAACACTTTTAGTTCATTGGTATGAGATTTCCAACAGAACCCTAAGGCGATTATATGGAACACTCAGGCTTTTCAAAATTGCTTCCAACGAACGTAGCAAGCAAGCCATGGTAATTTAAAAGGGAGCGGTGGACTGCTAGAGGCAAGAAGATTTCTGCTGGAGAATACTAATAGGCTTCTGCCACTTTCTGGGGAAAGGCAAAACGCACTCAGGAATGTGATGGAACTTTCCAGCTAGTGGTTTTGCATTATCAAGAGGAAAAGTGTTTGTGAAAATGAAAATTACTGATAATTAGGTGTGAAAGCCTCTAAAGGAGAAAAATGGAGAAAAAAACCTGCAGAATCTGTTTGGAACGGCTGAACACTGTTGGTGGGAGTGTGAATTGGTATAATATTTGGGAGGAGAAAATGTAGCAACGCGTTGACACTTTGACCCAGTAATTCAGCTTCTAGTAATGTATCCTATAGCAATACTTGCACATGTACACAAAGATACGTATACAAGGATATTCGCAGCATTGTTTGCACACATGGAAACTGGAAACAAGCTATCTCCGTCATTTCAAAAGTGTCAAAACAAATTATGGCATACCAATATTTCAGAATAATTTACAGCTGATAAATGGAATGACGTGGATCTATTTAGTCTGACGTGGAAAGATGCCCCTGATAAGTGAAGCAAGCAAATTGCAAAATAGTATCCATCATATGTTTCCGTTTTAAAATGTTTTTAAAGTTAATATATTCATAGAAAAAATATCTGGAGGAATATGTACTAAATGGCTATCTCTGGGGGGTGGTATTATACGTTTCTGTAATGTTTAAAATTTTATAAGCATGAATTATGTTTGCAAACAGGGAAAAAAAGATGAATTATTTCCTTAAGGGGACAAAGGGGGAAGAAAACATCTGGTAATGGGATTTATTCACTGTCTTTGGGTGAAAGATTTCAATATAATTCCTTGGTGACTGCACTCAGGAGTCAGACAATCAGGAGAAGAGTGGCATTTTGTGAGAATAAACCAAAATAATTGTGTTTCCATGTAAAGTTTGAGATGCACTGTCTGTTGTCTGTCCCTTCTGCCTCCCTTGTTCTGGTTTCTTGGTGCCCCCTTTGGCTATTGCTGCTGCTCCTGAATTCCAGCTGAGGGTTTAGAAGCAGCCTCTTTCCTATTTCCTTCTCTGCCTCACACGCCGTCCATTTCAGAAAGCAAAGAAACATGGTGGAAAAGGGTCTGGCCTTTGGAGTGCAGTGTCCTTGAACGCAAATGCTGGTTCACCACTTTCCTAATTGTGAGACCTTGGAAATTTGCTGATCCTAAAAACAGACACTTTATCTCATGTGAAAAATGAAACTATGCCTCGTAGAATCTTTGGAATGATGAAAAGAGATAATTACAAAAAAAAGTGCTGGGACATAGTAAGTGCTAAATAAATGACACCTAGAATTACTGTCACCCCATCCTATCAATTCTTCATTGGTAGAATCTCCCCCATCTGTCTTCTGCCTGATTAACCCCTACCAACCCTTAAAGGATGGGCTCAAGGGCCATCACTGGGAAACCTCCGCTGGTTTCTCCCACACACACCCAGACCTGATTAATCCTTCCTCAGAGGAAGACCTGCCCAGCACTGTGTAACCAGATTCACTACTATGCATTATATTCCGATTTGCTTGTCTGTCTCCTCTCCAGACTTTGAGGTCCTACAAGGCAGCCACCCTTTCTACTCATCTCAAAATCCTCGGTACCCACCTCAGTGGGTGAATTCAAATAGTCAATTTTCAAAATGAATTAAATGCTTCCTTGCCTCTACCACCCCAGGCCTGCCCTTCTATAGTCCAAACTACAGTCCCAGTGGTTCAGACTGCAGCGCACTACTCCGATCACCAGGGGGCTGTACGAAGTTCCCGCGTCCCCTCCGACGCCGGCGAGCGCCGTCTTGGCGCCTTTGAAGCGTCTGTGCGTGAGAGAGGCGTGACCAGAGGAGGCGGCGCCACGGCACAGCCACCGCCCACCACAGCCGGCTGCTGCGGCTTCTCCCGGCCTGGCTTGGGGTTGGCCCACTGCCCTAGGTTCTTGCCTGTGCCTGGAGCGCCTCATCCGCACCCCCTTTCTCCGGTTCGGGCTGGCCCCGGGCCTCCATTGCTCCCTCCTTAGCCATCTGTCCCGGTATCCTCTCCCCGCCCCGCCGCCTACCGCACTGCTCGGCTCAGGGTCCCGGGTCTCCAAGCCTCGGCCCCATGGCGCTGCAGGCGCTGCAGAGCTCGGGGGTAGCCTTCCGCAAGATCCTGTCTCACTTCCCGGAGGAGCTGAGCCTGGCGTTCGCCTACGGCTCTGGGGTGTACCGCCAGGCGGGGCCCAGTGCAGACCAAAAGGTGAGCCCGGCCTGCGGCGACCCTCCCCTCCCCGGGCAGTCCCACGCCGGGAAACGCCTCGTTCTCACAAGTTCTCTTTCTCCTGCCATCCTCGTGTCAAAGTACAAACCGTACGAAAGTTCCTAATGTAGTAAAGTGTAAGCAAAATTTTGAAGTAGAAGTAGGTGGGAGTCCACTTAGATCTAGAGCAGGAGGTGCAATTCGGCATACCCCGTGCAAATGCAAGATAGAAAAAAGGAAAACGTTATTTATCAGGTTCTTCCTCAGTGGTTCTAAGCCTTGGCTGAGCATTGGAATTTTCTGGGGAGCTTTAAAAAACTACTGATGCCTAAATTACACCTTCGGAAATCTAATTTAATTGGCCTGGGCTCCAGGAATTAAAAAAAAAATCTTCCTGGGTGAAGGTAACGCATAGCCAAGTTTGAGAGTTGGTAGCTGTAGGGGGGAAAACCGAATGAGATCTGCCTCCTGACTTCAGGAAGCTGAGAGAGAAGTTGTAGGGCCAGAACAGGTGCTGTGGAGGTAATAGAGGTGGGAAATAGGGAATCCAAGCTCAGATGGCCTCCCCAAAAAGTGAATAGGCAAACTTTAACCGGGAGGTAGGTTATAGTCAGGAATCCAAATCAGGGAGGCCCGCTTGTCTGCAATCTGAAGTCTGCGATCATAACGAAAACTATCCACACTGCTGTTGGCAGGCGGTAGACTTTGAGGTATAACAACGCCAATTCGTGAATATGGACTATTAAATGTACTCAGTCTGAATGATATACTAATCCTTCGCTATCTTTTGCTGTTTACTTTCCATTTTTCACGTTGGGTCTAGCAGCCTCCTATTGTGTTTCCCTGTTCATCTCTCTTTCCTCCAGTCAGCGAGGAACATTTCTTAGCATGGCAAACAGCCTCGCTCTATGGTTTTACCTCCCACCACTCCTCTGCCTGTTTTCTGTTCCAGCCAGATCACACTAAATGCAGCTCCAAGATCGTGTTTGGCTCTCATATCCACAGGAGCAGTTTCCAATTGCAGAACTCTACCTTTCTCCATGCTCTCCCAGTACATGCTCCAAGCCTGTTTAGCATTTGCACATTCTTGAAGACTCAGTTTGGTATTCTGAGTGAAGTTAGTATATTTTGCATTCCTCTATCAAGATCACATTGTTAATTTGTCTATTCTCAGTAGACTATGAATTCTTTTGTCTTTACCCTAGGACATTTCTGAGTAGCTGGCCCATTTAAGGCACTCAGTGAGTAGTTGGTGAATGGGTGAGAGTTAAAATAATTTATTTCCCTTCCATAATACTTATCAGTTATTCTTATGTTATTATTTGATCTTCTGGAAGAAAAGTGAAGTACATTTACCTACAGTTAGCTGCGAAGTAGGGTATCATAGCGGGGCAGTACTCAAAATTTGAAAACACCCTACTTAGTTCTGCCACTCATAGCTGTGTGTCCTTGGGCAACAAATTTACTCTGTGCCTCAGTTGCCTTACCTATACCATGGGGATGGTAATAGTACCTACCTTGTAAGGTAGTTTTAAGGATAAAATAAATTACTATATATTTAATATATAAAGTATTTAGAAGAGTACCAGGCACCACATAATACACATTAAAAAACCATTTGTTATTATTTGTATTGATGAAAACAAAGCTCACATTGGTTCTAGAGATTTAGTTTAAGCCTCTGATGGCAACCCCAACTCTTCTGACTTTCATCATAATGTAGAATTTTAGAGCTGTGCACTCAGTTTATGTGCCATTCTAGGAATTAATACTGAAATCATTTTTTTTTCCCACTTCGCAGAATACCATGCTGGACTTTGTGTTCACAGTTGATGACCCTGTTGCATGGCATTCAAAGAACTTGAAGAAAAACCAGAGCCACTATTCTTTCCTAAAAATTTTGGGGCCCAGGATTATCACGCTTGTCCAGAATAACTATGGCGCTGGAGTTTACTACAATCCATTGATAATGTGTGATGGTAGGGTAAGTGGTTTGGGGCCTTTATCTTAATTTGAATGGTAGATCTGTGTAGGCCTCTTAACCTTTGTGATTAGAATACCAGTCGAATATATATTGTTACTAGACTACTACTATATATATATATATATATATATATATATTCTTGCCATCAGGAAACATTCAGTTTCCTTGGGGGTGTCTTGAACCCAGGGACAGAACAATAACTGTAGCCTGCATCTTCTTATAACTGATATGATGTGAGAAGGTGGTAGGTGTTACTGTTTTTCCTTTCTGTTTTTGGCGTAGTGGTCCCCAAATTTTAGATCAGAACTACGTGGAGTACTTGTTCAAAACACAGATTGCTGCCCCCACCACCCCAGTTCTGATTCAGTGGATATGGGGTAGGACTTGAGAATTTGGATTTACAACAAACACCTAAGTGATGCCTGGGGATCACTCTTTGAGAACCACTGATTTGGTGAAGTGGAGAAAACAGGCAGGCCCATTTAGGGTCAAAGTAGAGATTAATCATATCCATAAGGAGAGACAGACAACCCTGAAGAAGTTAGACGTGAAGATGGCATCGGACAGAGACTCGGGTTTGATTCCCGGTGCCTACCCATGCACAAAAAAAAGAAAAGAGGGGATCCGCTCCTGACTACCTTCTTCTGAAGAGTGCTAGTCTCTAAGAGGCTGCAAAGAGGTGGGCAGGAGCCTACTTAAGAGGACCAATGGGAGAGTAAGGCAGATGCCGCTTAGATGTTAGCCAAGATAGGGATTGCTACTGATCACTTTTAGCAGTCAGAGTTTGATATGTATATGAATCACCTGGATTCTGACTCATTTGGCTTGGGATGGAGCCTGAGAGTCTGCCTTTTTTGTTTTTTTTTACAAGTCCCCAATGATGCTGATGCTGCTTGTCAGAAGCCCACATTTGGAAGGGCAAAAGCCTGGCGTGCTGACTTAAGATAGGTTTTAAAGGCATACTTAAACTTAGCAGGAATGTGGTTGATTGGCGGTATCTAACTTTGGGCCATATATTTTCTTTTTCTGGTTGAGGTCCAGTCCTGCTCTGCTTGCATTTGCAGATGAAGACTCCCAAGTTTCAGAGAGAGAGGAAATGACTTCCATTAGGTTGTGCAACTAGTTAGTAACAGGCTGCTGGTTAGTGATACTGCAGCAAGTTAGATCTCTGGGCCAAGGGTATTCCCATAGCCTCCCAGCTATTACTTACCTGCAGCAAGAAGGGATTTCTGCAGTATTGAGTCTAGAGTGGAGAGAAGAAGGTAGTTATTCGGCACCGCCTTCCACATCTACCTTAGTCATGCAAAATATGTAGGTTTGTTCTTTTTTCCATAATTAATATTATGCTGAGCCTATCTCTAATTAGTAGTCTTCAAACAGTATTATAAGGTCCAGTAACCATTGTTTGGGCGTAATTATATGCCAAAAGACTGTACTTTTTAATTGAAATTCTTTAGCTACTTTTTAGATGTCTGCAGTCTGGAAAGGATGTTTGGATATTTGACTTCAGTGAAGGAGGTCTGAAGTTATTTGTTGATTTGATTGGGATTCTGTAACCTAGAAGAACTACATTCAGGGTTTGTACAAATTACTAGTGAAATGAGCTTGACAATAATTCCGTGTGTTTAGCCTGATAAAGAGGTTGTATTTTTGGATTTTTTAAATTAAGAAAGTGTTTAAAATTCACCGTGTAAAGGATGCCAGTAAAAACTTTTAATTAAAGAAAACTTCTTGTACTTTGTGATGAAAGAACATTGGAGGACCAGACTGAATTCTGGGACGTAGTTTGACTCTGTTACTAGTTGTGTCCTCTTGGGCATGCCATTTATTCCTTCTGTGCCTCAGGTTTCTGATTTTCTCAAATGAGGAATTGTGACTGTATCGCTGCTTCTCAAACTATCTGTGGCAAAGAACCTGTTTTTTTGTTTGTTTCAAATCCTTCAAGGACTGATTCCAGATAACCTCTAAAAGCCATTCTGCCTTTAACATAGGAACCTAAGTTAAAATGGTGGCCACCTCAGCTTGTGTACCCGAAGGGTCAGATCAGTTTTGGGCACTAAATCTCTGAAAAGCTTTCGTGGAGATCTGTGTTTTTACAAAGCAAGCATTTTGAGTGGCTTTAGAAATCAAGGTACTATTCCAGCCAGGACTTGCATCTTTTTCCTGATGTCTTATATTTGCATACGCTACAGCATGGTATTTTGTTCTTTTTCATGCCCATTTCTTTTTTCTAGCTTATCAAATATGGGGTTATTAGCACCAGTATTCTGATCGAAGATCTTCTCAACTGGAATAACTTATACATTGCTGGGCGACTTCAGAAACCGGTGAGTGAATATTTTATGGACTGTCACCATTTAGTGATGCCGCCTCTCTGGCCAGACCTTCCTTTGATCATTGTGATTGTAGTCATATGGAAATCCATGAACTAGCCATGAGTTTCAGACTCCTTTTATTCCCTATGACATTCGTTACCAAACATCTAGATATTATATAACCCATACCACTCTTGCCCTCTCTCTAAAGATTCTTGTTGACTGATTGGATTGGGCTCAGATTGGGCTGGGAGAGTATTTTACTTTCCTTGGGCTGCCCATAACAGAGCACCCCAAACTGGGTGGTGTAAAACAACAGGCATCTGTCCTCTCATAGTTCTGGAGTCCAGAAATCCAAAATCAAGGTGACAGAGGGCCAGGATGTCTCTGAAGGTTCCACGGGAGGATTTTTCCATGCCTTTTGCAGCTCCTGGTGACCCCAGGCATTCCTTGATTTGTGGTAGTAAAGCCTCCATCTTTACCTCAGTCCGCTTCTTCATCATGTGTTTTTTCTTCCTGTAAGAGCACCTGTCATTGGGTATAGGGCTCACCTTAAACTTAGTGACTACCTCTTAAGATCTTTAATTACATCTGCACAGACCCTGTTTCCTCAAAGGTCATATTTGGAGGTTCCAGGTGAATATAAATTTGGGACAACACTATTCCATCCACTCTAGAAAGGATGCCCAGAACCCAAGTGGAGCCTCTATCAGCATATCCCTGATTCCCTTCTCTTCTAGGATATAGTTGCCACAAGGAAACTGTTTTGTTCACAGATGTATTCTAGAAGTTTCTAGAGCAATGCCTAGCATGGAATAAACATTCAGTAGATATTTTTTGAACAAGTGAATGAGCTAGGTAGTCATTTCATGGGGGAATGTTTTCTTTATCCTACCCTCCTCAGTCCAGTGGTGACCTCCAGTTGTAACTCTTACTTCATTTGGGACTTGAACTTTTAACAAGTATTTGCAAATATCACGTTCCTTCCGTTTTGCGGGTGTTTAGTCATTTTTGAGAAGGGATCTTTTCATAAATTTAAGAACTATATGATAGTCACAGTTGCTTATGTCATGTATTTCCTGCAACAAGGAAGTATCTCGTTGTTATATAACAGGGGCCTCAGGCCCTATAAAAGGATGCATGGATTGTTCTCAAGGCTCTCCCATGACAATGACTATGCCGTTTCTCTTTTTATGGTCAATTATGGCAAAAGATTAAGAGGGGTTTATATAATCTTACCTTTCTTGGCTTGTTTCATGAAAATCTCTTTTTTGATATACATGGGTTGTCAAGATTCTGTTGCCCTATATCTGGGCTTTAATGTGTAGTTCATTACATGTGTAGTTTTTTTAATGTGTAGTTCATTAAAATGCCCAAAAACCTCCAGAAATGCTTGATCTAGGTGGTGGCTATATGAGTATATGCATATGTCAAAATTTATCAAGGTGTTCACTTAAGATTTGTGCAATTTACTTTATGTGATTTTTACCTAAGTATAAACATCTTAAAGTTCAGAAGCAATAGGATTACTGAGATAATTTCTTATGTCTATATGTGAATTTTTCATTTTTTAGCTGGATAACTAATAAAGCTCACAATTGAGCAAATAAATGCAATTAAAAATTTATAATGCTCATTTTCTTTCCAGGTTTTGTTTTATTTTATTTTGTTTTTTAATATGTAGCTTTGTAGGAAGAGTAATGAAAGTGGAATTAAAAGTCTTAGGTCACAGAAATGATGAATATGCAACTATGTGATGTTATTAAGAATTAGTGATTGTACATGTAGAATGGAATGATTTCTAATTGTTTTGTTAATTCTTTTTTTAATTAATAATAAAAATAAATAAATAAATAAATAAAATATTCTATTAAAAAAAAAGTCTTAGGTCACAGCTATTCCTTCACTTTATTAGTTATGTGTATGCATATAGGCAATTTGTCTAATCTTTCTGAGTCTCTGTTAATTCATCCGTAGAATGGGAATAACAAAACTTGTCCTATCTACCTCATAAAGTTATTGAAAATTGGAAACAATTTTCTTCCCTGGGAATGCTGAGAAGAACACAGGTGTTCAGGATCAGACAGACCTCGGGTTGGCTCCCAGCTATGACACTCCCCAGTTGTGGGCCCCTGCAGCCCTGACTTAACCTCCCTGGGCCTGAGGGGATCCTCACCATGGATGAGGCTTCTCCCTCAGGACACCTCTGAGATGCCTGGCGCTTAGTAAACACTCGGTGCGTGGTCTTTGTCCTCTCTCAGCCCTTGCCTATGTTGGAGTTATTTTGAGATTAAAATGAGATAATGAATGTGAAACTGTTATATTATTCTCTGTACCGCTTTAGGCTTGGGATATTTCAGATTTTTAAAACTAGGCTTTAGAAAGTAAGATGTCCTGAAATCTGAGCACTGGAAGTGACCTCAGATTTCATCCAAATGTCACATATCCTTATAAAATGAAAACAAAAATACAAGACAAGAAGCAGGTCTTATCATGTAAAACTTTTTTCTGTGTTTCTCAGCTAACTTGGAATTTTCCTAATAGAGGAAAAAATATCGTTGATAACAATGACTAGCACTCTAGTTTATTAATCTTCTAGGACAAGAAAAGTAGGCTGTTTTTTTTTTCTAAATGCAATGAAGCATTGAAAAACCATGATAAAAAATAAAATTCAAAAATGATAAATGGGAAAATGAACTCTCTCACCAATCTCTGCCCTCAGATTCCCTTTCCAGTGGAAATAACTGTTGCCACTTTGCTTGTGACTTTTCCAGAGAATTGTAGGTGATTATTATCTTTGAACAAACTATTATTACCGCTAGGTGGCAGCAGATATAAATCAAGCTTGACTAAAGAACAAGTCTCTCCTGAAAGAAAAGGAACAAGAAAAATGAGTGAATGTTTTCAGAAAGAATTATGAGAATATGAGTGTGAATTCTTTGTTTTTATGTGTTTTAAAAGAGGTTGCATTAAATTATATTTCTGAAAGTTCTGAAAGAGACTAGCATGTTACAAATTGAAAAAGAATTATTTAATCATTAGCGATTTAAGTCTTTGAAAGGAATATAGAGGATTATCCTTGCTGGCAAGTTGAATGTAAATTAAATTTATAACATATTTTAACTTGCATGGTAATTGAAAAGAAACTCTATCTTAATTTCCGTTACAACTTTAAGTTTCTGAGCCATTTATTTTTTTTCCAAGTAAAGAACAAATGAATAATAAATTATTTAATAGAATAATAAATTATTAATTGGCTTTAGCCAATCTTTGTTGGGCTTTTTTTTAAGTCAAAAGAACTCTGAAGTAATATTGACAGTCATTTCCCTAATTTATTTAACGCAAGTTGGGATTTTTGTGTTTTGCTTTAATAAACAAATGAGGTATTTTGATTGAATTTTTAAGGCATTTGCATTGACATACAAGAGTGTTTTTGCTACCTTGTTAAGGGGATTTTAATGTATTCACTACAGTATAATTTCTCTTTTATTTGCTAGTATTAAAGCTTTATTGTTTTTATAACAGCTTTTTGGGGATTTAATTCACCATACGGCTCACCCATTTAAAGCGTACAATCCAATGGTTCAAAAGCTTTTAGTATATTCACAGAGTTGTGCAAGCATCAGCACATTGTAGCTTCATTGATTTACTTTTTGTGGATGGAAAAATCCCAGTGGTATAAAAGAGCCCTGAAGTGGGAGTTGGAAAACCTGACTACTAGTCTTGGCTCTGCCCATCTTTGGGCAAATCTTTGGGCCTCTAGCCTTTGAAATGCAAAGATTGAGCCATTCATTTACTTATTCAAAAGACAGCTAAGTTTCTTCTCTGCATATGCCAAGTGAATTTTAAAAAAAAAAGAAAAGAAAGAACAAGGCACTACACTACTTGTCCTAGAAGAGCCCAGAGTCCAACAGGTAGCTAATTAATAAGGTTTCATCCAGCATTCGTGTTTAGTGCTTTTTTCCCCCTTTGTCCTCATGAGATGACAGTTAGCCTTTCCGGTCATTTGGAATGGATAAGTTCTACGGGAACTCTCTTTTGGTTAGTAGTTGAGTATTTGAACACTAGGTAAAGGTTGTGTTCTTTGTGGCTATAACTTCATTCTTTGCAATTTAAGTAGTCTTTTCATGTAACTGTTATAGAAGAGACCACATGTGACTTTCTCTTTTTTCCTTCTTGAAAGGTACTCACAAATCTCTCTAGTCAGTCTTTTGAAAGTCCCTTCAAGCGTTGCTCCTTCCTCTCTCGAGTAAAGATTTTCTCTGTGGCAGTAGCGCTAATGTTATCTGTGCAGTTCAGGTTGGGACCTTCCCAGTAAGATACAAACAGCTATTCACAAATCTGAAGGCTTTCTTTTCTTCCCAGGCCCCTCTGGCAGTGTCCCAAGAGTTCACTGGCTTTCAACTCTGAGCAACAAATAACAGTGCTGCTGAGACAAGTTCCCAGTTCACCTTATGTTGAAGAACCAGATCAGCATAATAGCAGTCTTCTGAATTGGCATTTTCCCTTGGAGTAAGGATACGTTTTTCACTCTGTTAACTTTAAGTAGCAAAGAGTCTGCTTTTTTACAACCTAGCATGTTCTTGGAGAACAAGCGATATTTTGTTGAATAGGAAAATTTCCCCAAACTTTTTCTTTTCTTTGCATCTTTGATTTGTTAGTATCTCAAGATAGCTTCTGTTTTCATTGAGTTTCTGTAAAAGCCACCTAAAAAAAAGAGAGGGAGGAGAAATTTTCAGAAGAACCCAATAAATGAGAAAGAATAGGAGTTTGGCAGCGAAGCGGCATTGCAGCGTTGTGGAAAGAGTACTGCAGGAAAGTTGGGAGACCTGGTCCTAGTCTAGGGTGGGACTGCTGCTTTTAGGGGAGATCAATTAGTAAGATGAGGAGATTGGATTAAGTTGTCTTTTTTTTTTTTTTTTTTTTCATGTTTTGAAATTCCTCCTAGATCCATGATTCTGTAAGGAATACGAAGTTTGGTAAAGTTATTCAAGGAATAAATACAGGAGTTCTTATAGGACCTTACATTTTTAAAACTTATATTGCAGGGTAAGAAGCTAACCAGAACAAATCCCTAATTAAATATATGAAAAAAATTCAGAATATTTAGAGCTGGATTGGCCAGTATGGGGTGTTACCCTGATTTTTGTCATTGACTCGTTATGCAACCTTAGGCAAGTCATGCTTCTAGGCTGCTGCTTGGTTTTACTCTCTGCAGGTAATTGTGATAATACTAAACTCACAAAAGTTCTGAAAGGCTTAATTAAGGGCTGTTAAATCCCTGTAATTACCAGGGAGGAGGCGGTAGTATTGAATCTAGTGGCTCACCTACCATCTGTGGAGTTTATTATGTTATAAATACTCCCTTAGGAAGAGAAGTTGGGGGGAAAGGTAAAAGAATTTAGGTCCTTAAGTCTAATTTATAAAATAGTTAAATGTTTTATAATGCTGCTTTTTATAATTAATGAAAATCAGGGAAGAAAATATACCTTGGGATAGGCATCATTCTCCTCTTTCTTGGCTTTTTCTTAAGATTTTATTTTGTAGATTTTCATAGTGTCTTTGTCATTTAGGTACCATATTAATTTTGTCAGCAATTACCTGTCGTTGACAAATAAAAGGCCTGTTTTCCAGAATAAGAGGAAAATTTGGTGATGGCACTAAATAGTTTCAAGATGGTAGACACAGTTCAGATATATAGGAGTCCTTATTAGGAACTTCTATATGCTCTCCTTGGTTAAAAGCCCAGTCATGGTGTTTTAGTAAGATTATGGTAAGAGTATAAATTAATAGAAGCACTCTGAAGAGCAATTTGGTAGTTCTGCTTCTGAGTACAGGCCTTAGAACAGTGGCTCTCAACTTGTCGTCCCTGGACCAGCGGCCTCAACATGACCTGGGCACTTGTTAGAAATGTACATTTTCAGGGCTCATCCCTCATGTACTGACTCAGAAACTCCAGGGATTGGGCCCAATGGCCTGTGTTTTCATAAACCCTCCAGGTGATTCTGATGCTTGTTGAAGAACCACTGGTCCATAGAAAGTCTTGCATTGTACACCAGAGAACACTTATGAGGAAGCTCACTTCAGCTAAAGTGTGTAAGATATATCTTATTTAATCTTCCCAACAACCTTATGGGCTTGATTCTGTTAGTAACACTATTTTATGTGATGGAGTTAGGTCCATGCTCACAAAGCTATTGATGGAACTGGAACTTGAACATATTCTCTTAACTGCAGTGTGATCTTTAAAATTGAGACTATCAGAACAAACTAGAGCTATTTGTATTTTAATGGATTTGGGGAAAATCAAAGACAGCAGCTTCTGCTGTATGTTTTAGAGAAAGATTCTTTTCCAGGGGAATTGTTAACTGGGTATCCAGTGAAGGAAGAGGGAAGGAAAACGAGGATTTATTGAACGAAACATTCACTAATGCACTAGATACTTTATCATCTCATTCAGTCTTTGTAACAGTCATTTGATGCCAATCTATTAGCCCAGTTTTGTAGATGAGGACTTAAGTTTAGAGAAGTTAGGTAATTTGCCCAAACTCAACAAAACCAGTATGGAGCTGAGCTCAGAACTTTCTCCAAAACCCAGCTTTGTAAAGAGCTGTATTTACACTGTAGCTGATTTTCTTTCCTTTTTTCTTAATGAAGTTCAAAATAATTCTATCTGGAAATCATGAAACAGAGGGTATACTGTACAAATTATCTATAGGCATAAATACAGATGAGCTCTAAATAAAGAAGTAAAATGCTTTTGCCTACCAGAAAATTAAGTGAAGAGTGATGAGGTTGGAAAGTAATAAAAATATTAGAAAATTCCAAAGGACATTTATTCCATTTGTATGGACTTCTTTTTCAAAATCCATGGTGAGTTTCCTCATTTAAGAGGAATGTTTATTTTACTTTCATTGGCATTTCTTTTTTTTTTGGTGGTGCATGGTCTGGGATTCGAACTCAGGTCTCCCACATGGCAGGCAAGAATTTTCATTGACATTTTGTTTCTTTCCTATGTCATGCTTTCTCTGACTTTGGCATGAAACAGGAGACTGGGATTGCTTATTATAATAATGATTTCTTGTCCACTGACATAATCCAGGATCTTCAGTGCTAAGAGTTTGAGACATTTCCAATACATGTATAAACCAACAGCGTGAACAGTACTCCACTTCTGGATTTTCTCTTCCAAATATTCTGCTTTTTTCAGGTAAAAATCGTAGCACTGAATGAGAATGTCACTCTTAGGTCAGCCCTGGACAAAAATCTGAAGAGCGCTGTGACTGCTGCTTTCCTCATGCTTCCTGAAAGCTTCTCTGAAGAAGAACTCTTTATAGAGATTGCTGGACTCTCTTATTCAGGTTAGTGGACTTGCTACCCATATTTTCTACAAAAAAGAAAATTTATTGTTTGAAGACCATGCAGATATCCTGTTCCTAACTGTGCATTGGAGTTGCAGCATGTTTTGAAATTTCATAACTTTGTATATAGATTACAACAATAACCTCAGGATTTGCTTCCTTACCTCCAAGGTCTTTTCATCTCCACATCCTTTCATATATATTCTGAATTAATCTGAATTAACAGTTATTGGGCACTGTTAGTATTAATTTTTAATTTGAAAAAAATAAGACTTATAGGAAAGTTCCAAAAATAATACAGAAAACTCCTGTATACCCTTTACCAGATTCATCGGTTTTTAACATGTCACCACATTTGTTTCATCATTCTGTATGTGTTGATGATTTGTAAACTTTAGCCATGCGCCAGAATTATCTGGAGGGCTTGTTAAAAACACAAATTTCTGGGCCCTACGTTCAGAATAGCTGACAGCCAGCTAGAGAGGTGAGGCCCCAAATTTGCATTTCTAACAAGTTCCCAGGTACTGCTGCTGCTCCTCTAGGGATTGCACTTTGAGAACCACTGCTCTTTCTGTATCTGTAAAGAGCTAGTATTGTTTATTTTTTTATGAACTATTTGAAATTAGGTAGTACATATTGTGTCCTCTTTAGGCCACAGAACTTCACTGTGTGTTCCTCGGAACAAGGACATTCTCTTATATAACCACAGTAGTGATCTAATTCAGGAAGTTTTACACTTAATAGTTTTAACAAATTGACAGTATGTATTCTAAATGTTATCAGTTTTCCAAATAACATTCTTTATAACAATTTTTCCCTCAAGTACTTGATCATATTTTGTATTTAGTTGCCATGTCGCTTTTATCTTTTAATTGGAAAGAATTCCTCAGCCTTTCTTTGTCTACATAACATTCACATTTTTGAAGTATACAGGCCAGTAATGTTTTCTCCCTTATAAACCATCTGTGGGGATACACTGGAGGAACCTGCAAATATCCTGTTTCTTATCAAACTTTCCTTCCTGTATTTAGCTTCCATTGATGATTCTTGCTCAAAGCAGTCTTTACTATTATGGTCACAAAGTGGTGACTTTCGAAATCTACTTCTTCCACAAGAAGAAAAAGCTTTCATCTCTTTTGCATTTATCTGTCTGTCTAATTGTTAACTTCCTTTCCCTTTCCCCTTAAACCAGTTGTTTTCCTCAGAGATGTCAAGGGCCCCATCAAAAAGGCAAGGGGGAGACTGAAAGGATAGCGCCCTTGGCGTTTCTGCAACCAGAGGCGGATTTATCTGTTTAATATATTAAGGTTCCATGTAAGATTTCATTTACAAAAATGGGATCTGCTACTTTAAAAAATGTTTTGAAGATGACTGTCTTAAGTAAATACCCTCTTTCCCAACTTTTAAGTGTGAGACAAACCACCTTGGACTCAAAACATCGCAAAGGCAGTTGACGCATTCTCTGAGTCCCCCTTCAGATAAGGATACATAGACATTTGAGGCCAAAAGAGACTTTAGAGGTCTTGTCTTCATTCTTCCTTCTAGAATGTGTCTAGTACTGCCACAGCTGTAATTGCAACACTGGAGAGAAAGGAAGTAAAATAACCTCATTCTTGGGGCTGCTTCGGGCTCCACATGGCAGTATCCCTGCTCTCAACAAAAGGCAGAAGAGCAAAAAGCAGCCTGACTGTGTACCAGAACAAATAGCCTTGAATACAATGAGTGGGAAAGGGGAATCACTTACTAGGGTGAAAAAAGATAGACCAGAAGCCTTTAAGAAGCATTTACTTTGTGGGAGAAGGTATAGGATGGTTTTCTACTTTTCTACACCACTGCCACCCTCCATTTCTTCCCATGTAATCAGCATCAGCATAGTATTAGGGATATTCTAGGGAATTCTCTATAAATTCTGAACATCTATTAACAGAGGTTTCTCAAGACGTAATTGCCTTCACTTAGTTGTAGCCTTTTTAAAGTTAGAATTCAAGCTGCAGTCAGTCTTTCACTAATTTTGGCTTTACCCTCCTGAAAGGATCATATTTTATACTCTTGGTTTCTCCCACATTGCAAGACGCATAGCAGTATAGTTATATTAAAGCAGTATTTTCTGCTGTTTTGCTTCTTTCATGATATTTATTAAGGTCTACTGTATAGCAGCACTGTACCCAGCACAGATAGATGAGCAGGTAGGTAGATAAGTAGGTAAGTAGTACAGATTTTTTTCATCATTTAATCCTTACACAACAGTCCTATTTATTTATTTAACAAATATTTATTGTGTGCCTTCCATGTACCATACCCTTTCCTGGGCTCTAGGCATGCACTAGAGAGCATGACCTGATGAAACTTCTCATGGAGTTTCCATCCTTGTTGGGAAAGAGTCAATAAAGGAGCAATAATGTCATTTCAGATAGTGGTAAGTGTCATGAAGAGAAGAAGGTAAATCAGGATGAAAGAATAGACAGGTATGGAGGGTAGGGCCAATTTTACAGTTGATAGTCAGGGAAAACCCTTTGAGGTGAAACAAAACCTAAGAGCTCAAGAGTGTTAAGCAGTCAGCCATGGGCTGATGGGAGTGGAATAATCAGAGAAACCGAGCTGGTCTGTCTGACTCAACTTTCTCAGCCTCCAGTTTCTCCCTTTCCTCAGTCTCTTGCTTTCTTGCCATTGTGTTATTTATTGCTTAAACAGATTTGAATCTGAGAATTGGCCAAGTATCCTACATTGCTCGCTTCAGTGAGGTTGGCTCCTTTTATTGCAAAACTCGGGACACAATACCTGGAAAATCTTTTCGAGGGATTTGATTTCAGCTCTCTTCAGTCCCTAGCTTATGAATGAGACATTTTCCAAGTCTTCTATAAGGCAGTTGTTTAGAATTAGGAGTGCATTTCCCCACTGAAATAGCATTATATGTGATGGCTGTTTCTAAATCAGGACACAAGTAAATAGCTACTTAGTCTACAAGATAATGGAACTAGATTAGAATGCTGAGAGTAGAGAAGGCTCTAGGTCCCGTGGGTAGACAAATTTCATAGGTATAAGATTTGTCCCAGGCAAGGTGTTGGAAGGCAAGGTTCATACTTGACACTCTCCTTTCTTAACTTTATCCTCTGACCTTCTCGAGGCTTCTGACACAGCAATATCCTTGAATTGCTTGGTTTCTTTCTCTTGACCCAACTACCCAATACTCCCAACCCTACAGAATACTTCAGATTTCAAATAACCCACCAATCTAATTTTTATTTATAACTTTGACATTTATTTTCTACCTATTTTCAGTTGAGAGATAATAACGTGGTCCCTAACCTGTGAAGAAACAAAACAGAGAAATCAGTGTCTTCTCATGTTGTAGGCAAGTTCCTGCCAGTAATTGCTGGTAGAGGCAAGATCTGTCAACGTTAATAGCAGTAATAATAGCCCCTTACTTTTACATGGCATCTGCAAATCACTCTGTCCCTGGGGCCAGTATTTATGGTATCATTGTAATGAATAATGGGTGAGAAAGGAGTAGGTGGAGGATGAGAGCCTGCAAAGTTGGGGAAGAGAAAGATATTTTCTTCCTTCGGTATTCCTAGAAGCCAGCATTTAATGTTAAAAAAAAATAATAGATGGATATATGGGAAAAAATGTACCTATTGCAAACTATGGACTATGGTTAACAGTAATATTTTAGTATTCTTTTATTAACAGTTAAATGTACCACACCAATGCTATTGGTCAATGGTGGCATTGGGGGATAAGTGGTGTGGAGGATTTGGGTTTTATTTTTTATTTTTATTTTTGTTTCCTTTCTGGAGTAATGAAAATGTTCCAAAATTGATCATGGGGATGTATGCTCAACTACATGATGATACTGTGAGCCAGTGATTGTGTACTTCAGATGGTCTGTATAGTGTGTGAGTGTCTCAATAAAACTGTATTTTAAAAAAAAGTCAGCATTTAAGTAAACAGAAAAGGAAAACCAAATGAACTTTAAAGGATCACCTTGAACTTTGTTACAGGCATTCAGCCACTTTACCTTTCTGGTATTTTGGAGAATATTTAAGCCAGAACCAAGTTGGGCAGTGCCTTGCATGCTGGGTTAAAAGAGTTTGGATTTTTTTTTTGCATGGACAGGCACTGAAAATCAAATCCGGGTCTCTGACATGGCAGGTGAGAATTCTGCTGCTGAGCCACTGTCGCACAGACCTTTTTTTTAAAAATCAGGACAGTAATTCATTCAGCAAATATTTATTGAGTGTCTCCTATGTGCCAAGCACTGTTCTGAGTTCTGGGGTTACAACAGGCAACCAAATGAAAATCATGGTGCCTCACACAACTTATGATTATTTTATGCTTATTTCGGTTTACCATCCCATATTATTTATTTTTAATCCAGTAGTTCACCTAAATTGTTTGTAAACATGATTTTCAGTATTATTATTTCAAGATTTGTTCTCAGTATGATTTACATTTCCATGTTCTACAGTTATTTCGTTACTTCTTAAGAAATACTTGTTATAAGTAGGAATGGATTTAAAATCATTATATAGACTAAGTGGAGTTTGTGGGTAATTTTTTTTTTAATAAATATCTCACTGCTTCAGATACTATCAAATCTGATAAGGGTGCAGTTATTCACTAAGGACTAAGTATGCACTTAGAACATCAGCAAAAGAAAGGATACCAAAAAATAAGGAGCATTTTGGAATTATTCTGGTATTAGGAACTTCAGGAAGTTTGTTAGATGTCCTTACATTTATTGGTAAATATCTATTTACATATAGGTTGGGGAAGGCCATAACATATCATGATTTGGCCTGGGTTCTTCTGTCTGGAGCTGGTGATAACATCCAAGCAAGTCTGTTTATTCTCTTTTTAAAAAACTTTAAGTCAGATAATCTCCCTATCCTGATAAAACCTTCAAACGATTTCACATTTGGTAAAGTTGAAGCTCTTTACCAAGACTGCAGGCCTTGGTATGCCTAGCCTTGCCTACCAATTGATTGGTTTTCGAATCAATTTTTTTTTAAGTATTTTTATTGAGAAATCTTCACACATATACAGCCTGTCCGTGTTATACAATCAGTGGCTCACAATATCCTTACTTAGTTGTGTATTCATCACCATGATCATTTTTAGAGCATTTGCATCACTCCAGAAAAAGAAATAAAAAGAAAAAAAATCATACATCCCATACTTCTACCCCACCCTCTCATTGACCACTAGTATTTCAATCTACCCAATTTTTCACCCTTTATCCCCCCATATTATTGATTTATTTATTTTACTCATTTGTTCATACCCTGGATAAAAGGAGCATCAGATACAAAGTTCTCACAACCAGGTGGTCACATTGTAAAAACTATATAGTTATACAGTCATCTTCAAGAATAAGGCTACTGGAACACAGTTCAGCAGTTTCAGGTAGCCATTCCAATACATCGTAAACTACAAAGGGATAGCTATATAATGCATAAGAATAACCTTCAGGATAACCTCTTCTCTGTTTGAAATCTCTCAGCCACTGAAACTTAATTTTGTCTCATTTCTTTCTCCCCCCTTTTGATCAATAAAGCTTTCTCAGTCACATAATGCTGGGTCCTGGCTTATCCCGGGAGTCCTGTCCCACCTTGCCAAGGAGATTTACACCCCTGGGAATCATGTCCCACGTAACGGGGGAGGCCAATGAATTGACCTGCCAAGTTGGCGTAGAGAGAGAGAGACCACATTTGAGCAACAAAAGAGGTTCTTTTGGCTTGAGTCCTAGGAATAATTATCAGTAGGCTTAGCTTATCCTTTGCAAGCATAGGTTTCATAGGGGCAAACCCCAAGGTCAAGGGCTCAGCCTATTGAATTGTTTGTTCCCCTGCTTGCAAGCATATCAGGTATTACCTAGGTGGGAAAATTGAATATTTCCTCCTTTCTGCTCAGTACCCCAAGGGAACTTTGCAAATACTATTTTATTCTCTGTCTAGATTACTCTGGGATTTAGCCGGGTAGCACACTAACCTGTACAAATTAACAAGATCTCACCCCCTATTCAAGATTCCATGTAATTCTCGTGTTCAAATAAACTGACCATACAAGGCAGATAATGCAGTACCCAAATGATAAATTTTGCACCAAATAAACATCTCTCCTTTTGGTCTCACATAGAATCTAAAATTTTAAAGTATGAACGATATCATCCTTTACTGTGTGTTCTGATTTATTTTAGTCCTATCCAGATCAGCTTCCTTCGTATCTCTAGTCAAAGCCTGATCACTTTTTCAACTTTTTAAGCAGTTGGTGTGTCAGGTAATGCTGATTTCCATAGCTTCATTGCTCTAACTCTGAGTCTCAGGTGTCACATTAATACCCAAATTTTCAGGGAATGACCAGGTTATACACAAATAGCTCAGTAAGAGATTGGATTTTAACAACCCGTATCAAGCATTGCACGGAGAAAAAAAACAGGGAGAAATTTCATTCATTCAGTGAATAGTCAGGAGAAACGCCCCCCCCCCCCCCATGCCAGGTACTCTTGTAAGCCCTGCAGATGAAGGAAATAAATAAGGCAGGTGTAGTCCCTGTTGAGAAGTCAGTTAGCAAAGAAATGGCAGCACTCAGGTAGGGCAGGAGGGTATATGTGATTTACTGTAGTTTGAACAGGGAAAGGCTTTCTAGAAGGTAGCATTTCTGCTGAGCACCAGCAGATGTGAAGATCCTTGGAAAGAGTAGTCCAGGTAGAGGAGCCTGGTAGGGGTAATAATTAAGACCATGCACTGCCCCCACCAAAAACCCCCTACCATATCTGTGTTCTCACCCTTGTGTCCTCATCTCTAGAACTTTTCCACAGACAAAGAGATGAATGGTGGGAAGGATGATGAGGGCTTGAGCCAGAGCAGTACTTCAGTGAAATGACTCATTTCACGTGAAAAAATGATCAGTGTTAAACCCGTAGCTACTTAAATTACTCTAGATACACTTCTGATCTTTGACAGTGTGCATCATCCTATTGGGCAGTGCCTTGCTCTTTTTTTTTTAATATAATCTCATGTCATTTCTTAGGAGGCAGCAGAGTGAAGGGTTTAAATCGAGAGCTCTAGAGCAGACAGATGTCGTTCAGATCTTAGCTGTGCCACTAATTTTGGCTTTGGGCAACTTTCTTATTTCATGGTGACTCAGCTTCTTCATCTCTAAAGTGGGTTTTTGTACAGATTACATCTTCATTTAAATACCAACTTTGCTCAACTGCTTTAACCTTTCCAAGCCTCTAAGTTTCCTTATTTGTGAAGCAGAAAGAACTTTCATAAAGAGATTTTCAATGAGATAATATATATTTAAGCCTCATACCTGCTTGATTACCTGTGCTCAGAAAATGATTGCTATTATTATGTGTTAGTTTCAGCTACGTGGGTTTTCCTTAAGTGGAGACCCCATTTCTGCTCAGTCATTCCGAAATTGATGGACACTTAGGTTAGCTCTATTCATCACTGTTTCATTAAGTGCCGTGAATTACTTTATGCACATTACTTTTTCATGGGAAGGGGGCCACTAACTTCCTTGGATATCTTTTCCGAAGTAGAATTATGTTGTCAGTTATAAGAATTATAAAACTTGCTACATGTTGACAAATAATGCATATCAAAATTAGAATATTTATATCAGGCAGATTGAAAATTGACAGCCCTGATTATTTGGCCCTTGAAGGTCTTTAAGAAATGAAAAAACACCTTTGAGCATTCTCATGTAAAAGACAATAGTTTTCTTAATGCCACCTTGTCTGAACACAGGCTCAGCTACTTCTAGGAATAAGACAGAGCAGTGAGTAAGTTTCCAAGCTTCCAGTTGAGTGATTCTTGGAAAAAAATACTAGAAATATGTGCCAGCACTTTGAAGTGTGAGTAAACATCCCCCTTTCTGGATCCTGGTCAAAACCGTAAAAAAACTTTTCCTCTAGAGTGAGATTCCTAAGATTTATTCCCTCTCAGTCAGATCATCTGAAGCATTGCAAGTGGTGTCATTGGATGACTTGCATATTTGGGTCAAATATTTCAGGAATTTGAAAGCATATTTCTCTAAGCTTGGCATGCTTGAGCTTTTGCCGAAGCCTCAGAACTCCTTGTACTCAGTGGTCCATGCTAATTCCTGAGAAGGCAACACTGTTGAAAGCATATTAACCATTAATAATATCTAACAGTTTGTGGATTACTTACTATATGTATCAGGTACTATTCTAAGTGTTCTACATGTATTAACTCATTTAATCCTAGAAATGTCGGAGCTAGTTACTATTATTACTCCCATTTTCCAGTTAAGGAAACTGAAACTCAGATAAATCAAGTAGCTTGCTCTGGCTCAACATTGCTTGTCACATAGTAGTGCTGAGTTGGAATTTGAACTTAGGCAGTCTGTTTCTAGAACCCTTGTGCCCAACCCTCACTCTTTTTTTTATTCTTATTTTTTATTTTTTACATGGGCAGGCACTGGGAATCGAACCCAGGTCCTCTGGCATGGCAGGCAAGCGTTCTTGCTGCTGAGCCACCGTGGCCCACCCCCTCACTCTTCTTAGAAAGACTTGTGGTGTTGACTGTCATTCGTGGTCCATACCTGGAACCATCTCCTCCCAGGGATCCACATAGCTCAGCCCTGGCACTCCTTTAAGTCTCTGTTCTCTCTTGTGGTTTATCAGTGAGCTCTTCCCTGACCTCCAACCCCATGTTTCCCTATTCTCTTTCTCTGTTTTATTATTCCCCATAGCACTTACCATCATCTGACCTACTATGTATTCTGTATGTTGTTGTGGCTTTTGTTTTGTTTTTAGTCTTTTTTCCAATATGCAGAATGAAGATTTTGTCTTGTTTGACTCATTGTATAGCCAGCACTTACAATGGTGCCTGACATGTCTTAGGTGCTCTGTAGATATTTGGTGACTATTTGGTGAGTGAATGAATGAATGAAGGAGTGAATGAACGGTTGTGATATTGGCTCCTTCCTGAGCCGATGTTACATTGAATTAGGTCCCTCCCTATCCCAGCTACCTACATTCATCCATTTTGTGTTCTGTTAAGTGTGGAAAAGAAAAAGTGATTCCATTTTTTATCAGCAAGTTTATCAGCCATTTATTCTGATCCCATTTTCTTCCACATGTGAGTTAATGGGGTACAGTGTGGTTGTACAATAGGTATCCTTTTGCAGCCATGGAGATATTTTTAAGGATGCATTTTGAATGGTACATTAGACTGCCTCCTAGAATTACTGCCTTGGCCATTTTTAAAAAATAAATATTATTTTCCACATACAAAAGAATGACGTTAGATCACTAAATCCTGCCACATACAGAATTAACTGCAAATGGATCATAGACCTAAATACAAGTATAAAACTCATGAAGAGTGAGTGACCTTGGGTAAGACAGAGGTTTCTTAAATAGAACACCGGAAGTGAAAAAAAGTAGATAAATTAGACTACTTAAAAATAAAAAACGTTGATGTTACAACCAGATCTTTTAAGAAAGTGAAAAGAAAAGCCACAGAATGGAAGAAGGTATTTATGAGTAATATATCTTATAATTCAGAATTTATCTATAAAGAATAATGAACTCTTAGAACTCAGCAATAAGACAACCAGTTAAAAAACAGCAAAGGAATTGAATAGACCTTTCTCCAAGTAAGTTATAAAATGGCCAGTAGAAATGACAAGATGTGTGATGTCATTATTCATTGGAAAAACACCAGTCAAAACCACAGTGATGCCGCTTCACACCCACTAGGATGGCTATCATAATAAAGGTAACAAAGGCTATTGGTGAGGATGTGGAGACTTTGGAACCCTCGTTAATTGCTGGGATATGAAATAGTGCAGCCACTTTGGAAAAATAGTTTAGAAGTTGCTCAAAATGTTAAGCATAGAATTACCATATGATCTAGCAGTTCCACTCCGAGGTGTATACCCAAGAGAAGCCAAAACATTACATTCACACAAAAACTTGTACATGAATATTCGTAGCAGCATTATTCATAATGGCCAAAAGATGGAAATAACCCAAATATTATCCACTAATGAATGGATAAACAAAATATGGTAATCCATACAGTGGAGTATTATTTGTCTGTAAAAAGAATGAAGTTCATCCATGTTACAGTGTGGATGCACCTTAAAGACACTATGCTAACATCACAAAAGACCATATAGTGTATGATTCCATTTGTATGAAGTGTCCAAAATAGGCAGGTTTATAGAGACAGAAAGTATATTAGTTTTTGCCTAGGACTGGGGTGGAGGGGGTGGGGTGGAGGAGATAAGAGTAACTGCTAGGGGCTATGGAGTTTCTGTTGGTAGGTGGAGGATAAAAATGTTCTAAAATTAGATTGGCGCATTGCTGTACAAATATACTAGATGTATTAGCCAATATACTAAAAACCAAAGCATTGTTCATGTTAAAAAGGTGAATTGTTTGATGGGTTTTATCTCAAAAAAGCTGTTAATATATGAGAATTATTTTAGCATATCAACCTTCAGTTTGGGATGCTGTTCTTAATAAGAAGTGTCCGCTTCTGTAAACTGTTTGTTATCACGCTACATTGAAATGATCTGTTTTCATGCCTATTTATGCCTGGGTAGAACCTAAACCTTTGTATTTCCAGTATGTAGGACCAAGTACTGGCACTTAATAGCCACTCAAGTATTTATGGAAATGAAATGGCAGCAGTATTGCAGTTAGTTTAAGAGGGACAAAAAGTTACCCAAGGCTTCCTCTAGCCCTTCTCTTGCCCATATATATATGTATGTATCATAACAACAATATTTGCTTTACTACTTACAAAGCATTCTCTAGCACCTTAGCACATTAATCCAAAAGCAGCCTTGTGAGGTTAGTACCATAGCAATTGCCTCAAATCATACTGGGCCATCACCAGACTTGAAAGCCAGGTCCATTCCTCTGTACTGCACAGTGCCTCACATTCCCGTGTTCACAGTGTGATCCCTGACCACAGGTGGGCCCACTGCAGATGGTATGCAAGGCTCTGAGTTTGTCTCGTTTCAGAGTCAAAGAGAAATTACCCTTTTTGTTGCCTATTGTATGATACTGGCAATTCTCCTGTATTGGTAATCAAGAGTTAAAACCATCAGTAAAGGTTAAAAGTCAGCAGTCAGCATTTCTCCAACCCTGTGGTTTTTTTACAAACATATCTCTGGAGGCAAGAAAAGTTGATTCAAATGATCTGATGCTGTTTCATGCTGTGCCCACAAATTCTATTCATTTTGTTGTGAAGAAACTGGTAACATACAGCTTGTTTGCTTACTGCTCACCATGGCCAAGCTAGTTCTGTGGCACAGCAGTAGAGAAATCCAGTTCAGCAGACATTTATTGATGTTCTTCCATGTGGCAGGCAGTGCACGGAAGCTGTGCAAAGATGAATAAGACCCCATTCTGTTCTCAGACAGGCCAGAGTATTTTTTATTTTTAATTTTGAAATAATTTCAACCTTACAGGACTGTTGCAAAAAATAATACAAAACCCAGAAAAATAACTCCAATATACCCCCTAAAGATACCTAGATTTACCCACTTTCAACATTTTGCCACATTTGTTATATCATTCTTTCTCTTTTCTAAACATATGAAAGTAGATTGCATATATACATCATGTTCCCTGAACACTTAAAACTGCCATGTGCATCTCCTAAAAACAAGGATACCTACTTATGTAACCACCTTAAAGTTATCAAGGTTAAGCAGCTTAACACTGATATAAATTTTGCCAACTATATTCCAGTTATTTCATATGTCCTAATAATGCCCTTTTGGGCATTTTCTCTTCCATTATTAGATCCAGTCTAGGATCATATATTGCATTTAATGGTTATTGTTTCTTTAGTCTCTCTCTCTTTTTTTAGTTGTGGAATCATATACAATATAAACTTTCCCATCTCAACCACTCCCAGATATACAGTTCAGTGGGATTAATCACATTCTCCAGAATTTTCCCACACCCCAAACAAACCCTACAGCTGTTATGAGGCATCATATTTTCCAGGCAGGCCCTTTAATTATTGATCTCTTACATTTTGGTAAAATACAGTTCTCTCAGAAAGTTGCCATCTAAAATATGAGAACTTTTTGTTTGTGGATCATACAGAAAGAGAAGGAGTGACACAAAGATTTAGAACTCAACAGGGATACCAACAGACTTTTCGCTTCACAGTCAGCCTTGTTGGATTCAGAGTTTGGTGACATTTCATTCCTAGAAGTGGTGGTAGGGAGACTTCAAAGAGTAAGAGAATCAATTTATAGGCTTAAATAAAGCATGAGAATTCACATTGTTGAAAGTTATCCCAACTGCCACTCCATTCACAAAGTTGGAAATAATAGGACCTACTTTATGGGGCTTTGCCTGGGTTAAATGAAATAGCAAATATAAAGTGAACAAAAAGCCCACAATACATGTGTATTGTATTAGAACAAAAATAACCATGTTTATTTATTCCCTTTGTCTTGTTTTTCCTGTTTTTCACAAAGTTGTTCTCTTGTTGAACATTCACCTTGGTATTCAGCTTCCTATCTACACAGTATTATGTGATCATTTTCATTATGCTGTGTTTATTACTGTTATTTTTTAATGATTGCACACTGTTCCAAGGTATGGGTATCAATAGCTGATCCATCCCCTGTTGGATATTTGTGTGACTTCCAATATTTCAGTATTACAAATAGTGCTGCAATGGACAGTTTTATTTATGCAGTGTATTCACGTACTACCTGGAAATCGTAGGCAGGATACATAATCTCTGGACCTTCATTGCCTGGTATGCTAAGTAGTGATAAGAATAATACCTACCTAATAGGGTAGCTGTGTGGATAAATAAAGCAATACAAAGCACTTGGAACCATGCCTGGCACTTTCTGAGTGCTCAGTAATCATTGCTGTGGTAGTTAGGTTCAGGTGTCACCTTGGCTGGGTGATGGTGCCTAGTTCTTTTGCTGGGGACTTGAATCATTAGCATGTGAAATTCATCCATGGCTAATTACATCTGCAGTCGGCTAAGGGGAGTGCTTTCAATGATGATGTTTAATTTAATTAGCTGGAGGCTTAGAAGAGAGAGGTCAGAAGAAAGTTCAGTGCAACGCAACCCAAGCAGCTCAGCATACCTCATCTCAGTACTCACAGCTCAGCCCAGACATTTGGAGATATAGAAAGGAATTGCCTCAGGAAAGGCCGTTGGAACCCAGAAGCCAGGAGAGAAGGCCAGCAGACATCACTGTGTACCTTTCCATGTAACAGAGAACCTCAGATGAAAGTTAGCTGCCTTTCCTCTGAAGAACTATAAGTTTTTAACTAAATAAATCCCCTTTTATTAAAAGCCAGTCAGTCCATCTCTGCTTTGTTGCATTCTGCCAGCTTTGGCAAACTGAAACTTTTTTTTTTCTTTTTTTTTTTAACATGGGCAGGCACCGGGAATCAAACCCGGGTCCTTGGGCATGGCAGGCAAGCACTCTTACCTGCTGAGCCACCGTGGCCCGCCCTGAAACTTCTTAACCTCTCTTTTGGTTTATGTCTTTGAGCTTGCTCTACAGATAAGAGGTTTCTAGATTCACTGCTTTCTGGAAAGATTATAGCAGTTATGATGTCAACAGCAATGTGTAAAAGGACCAGTTCCCCCACCCTCTCAGTAGTCATCCCAGCTTTTGACTGTTTGACTTTCCCCTTTTTAAACAATAGTGAAAAGACAAGTTCATCCATATTTGGACAGCTGGTTATGACTGGGACTCACTTTTGCTCACTCCCTTGAACAATCAGACTCATCTACACAAAGATTAGGTTCCAAAGGCTGTTGGTAAGTCCATTTTTCTTTTTTTTTATTTTTTAATTTTTTTAAATACAAAAAAACACCAAATAAACTCAAGCATTCTTATTTTGATCATTCCATTCTACATATATAATCAGTAATTCACAATATCACCATGTAGTTGCATATCATCATCATGATCACTTAGAACATTCACATCAATTCAGAAAAAGAAAGAAAAAGAATAAAAAGGGAGGGGTAAGAGATATGTATATATATATATTTTTTTCTGTTTTCATTTTTCTTAAGCTTGCTGTCTCCAAATATTTTTTCACCAGATTGAGTGCGATTGGTCCTTTGAAGCTTAAAAATCCATTGTATTTTATTTATTACTGAAGTACATTCCATTTGAGTATCTTCCTCTTTTCCCTTCCCACCCCCATCAAAAAACAAGCCAACAGTTTACTCTAGCATTCACCAAGCTTAGCCTTGGAAGTTCTCATACATATGTCCAGCCTCTTTCAAATTAGCATTATAGGCCTTCACTTAACTTTTTCCATCTTATCACTCTTTAGCCCATTTTATAATTGTGTTGTTTTTTCTCCGTGCTTTGTTGGTGATTGTCAATGACATAGACAGGACAATTTATTTTTGCTTTTAAATCTGCCCTTGAAACTTGGGCCTTTTCTGTGTAGTGACTTTTTAATTTTAGTTTTTATAACCTGGAGATCAGATTGTCGCTTTTGCATGATGTACATAGTTTGTCATTGACTAGACACTGCTTTGTTTTATAGTATCTGTTTTATACTATCCATACTGGTATTTTCCAAGAGCTATTTTGTAAACAGTTGATGTATTTCTTCATTGAAAACACACATACAAAGCAAAAAAATGAAATGAAATTTTAAAAAGCTGCTCTTTATCCTTTGAGATTATATATTTTGCAGCTTAGTTCATCTTATAGACAAATACAGTGTTCCTTATTTTTCGCCACTTGGCAATTTTAAAAAGTATATCTGCTTTCACTTTCATCTTAAATGTAAACCTCTCCTTACTAGGACTTTTAACACTTACTGTTTTTGCCCTTTTCAAACATAACAAGCACCTCAAAATCCCTCCTGCAAGCATAGCAAGTGGGCAAAGCAAGGACAAGTCTAAGGCAATAAGCACAGCTCCTAGCCTAGTGATTGGTCAGTGGCAGAGTTTTGTATATAAGTGAAAGTTTATCAGTACAGAAACTTCTTCATGGGCAAAAAAAAAAAATAAAATTTCTAAAGATTTCATAATCTCAGTTTCTCAGTGATAATAACCTTTTATTCGTAGGGAACTATATTTTATTTGGCATAAAAAACTTTGTGTTTTGAGGTTAATCATCTACCCATCCTTTCTTTTCCCCAAATGTATCCCTTGGGTAATGTATTCATGGTTTTAAGGAGGAGAAATAAATGCATTAATGAGGGATCCTATCAGGCTAAACTAGTGCAAAATCAACTTGGAAGTTCTCTTTAGTGGTCACAGTTTGTATTTTCAATGGAAGGTCTGTTTTCTTTCTTTTCTTTAAATAGGCGACTTCCGGATGGTGCTTGGGGAGGATAAGAAAAAAGTGTTGAATATTGTGAAACCTAATGTAGAGCACTTTCGCGAGCTCTATGGCAGCATACTACAGGAGAATCCCCAAGTGGTATATAAAACTCAGCAAGGCCAACTTGAGGTAAAGTGTATATGGAAAATCACAGTGTTTCTAAGTATTCTAACTATTCTATATTTTATAACCTTCTAGTTACTGTATTTTTGGAGACTGTGTATGCATCACATAACCAGCTTTAAAACCAAAGTTTAAACTTTGTTTCAGGTCAACACTGCTATGGATATAGTCCTACTTTAAGATTTAAATTAATAGTTCTTAACCCTGGCTATGTGTCAAAAATAAAAAACCAGAGGAGCTTTTTAAAAATTCATATCCATATGAGGTTCTCATTAGATCTGTGATTGGGCCCTGGCATCTATGTTTTTTTTTTTTAACTTTTTTTGTTGTATAGCATAACATAGATACAAAGCAAAGAAATAAAAAAAGCAATAGTTTTCAAAGCACTCTTTTTTTTTTTTTCCTTTTTTTTCCAGTCAAATTTAGCAGTGGGGGGTTGTATACCAACTTTAGTGACACTAATGTTAATAAGTTCTGATAACCCACTACCATCGGACCAGCCACAATAGGAATGCCAAGGTTGTAGTCCAGACTTTTATTTTTATTTATTTATTTTTTTACATGGGCAGGCACCGGGAATCAAACCCAGGTCCTCGGGCATGGCAGGCAAGCACTCTTACCTGCTGAGCCACTGTGGCCCGCCCTAATAGGTACTTACAAGACAGAGCCCAGAGTTTGTCAGGGGTTAACATATGATCCTCTCATGTTTTTCCTTCTAGCTGCTCCAGAATATAGGACGGTAGAGGGGTTAAATATTTTTTTATCATCACAATTGACTTTTTTTCCTTCTTTTTTTGTGAACAATAATATATAACAAAAAAGCTATAAATTTCCAAGCACAGCACCACAATTAGTTGTAGAACATATTTCAGACTTTGACATGGATTACAATTTCACAATTTTAGGTTTTTACTTCTAGCTGCTCTAAAATCCAGAAATAATAATCACCACTCCGAGCTTAATATGTCTGCTCTAAAAGCTTACAGTCCAGGCCCCAGTTTTCTTATAACCATTTTCTAAAGGTGACCATACCATTCTTGTGTTTTTGTTTCTGATTTATTTTGTCTCACCAAATGTACCACATGTTCATTCACATTGTTGCATGCCTCACGATTTTGTTCCTTTTTGTGACAACACAACCTTCCTTCATAAGTATACACGTTGTTCACCAATCTACTTCTCCATCATTGTATCCTTCAGCCACCTGTATTCATCGGGCATCATGTAGAGGGCCCAAAATCCACAGTCCATCAACATTCTCAATTTTAGATAATTTCATTGTCCCAAGAGAAAGAAAACCAATAAACGCACCCTCGCCAAATATGAAATCTAACCCTCCTCTTAACTCTTGTCCCTCCCCCCATCATTTACCTCTGCTGTTGCTGTGGTAGTGCTGATGGTTCCTTTTGAACATAGCTCATAGCATAGCAGTTTTCCCCCCTGGACTTAAGCAGTCTTTGTACAAGAATCATATCTTTGAAGTAATCCGTGAGAGAACTAATTCATATTTCTAGTGTTTATCAGTGGGACACGTAGGTCTGTACAGCCCCTTTCAGTCTTATTCATCTTCAACATGGCAGTATTACTTATAGACCCACTAGAGAACCACCTTCACTCCTATCTATTCTTTATATTGGAATTCAACCTCATTAGCTAACGGTTCACCCATCTCTGGGTTCTATGTATCTCTGAGTCCCCTATATTCTGTATTATAAGCCTCTGATTATACCTTTATGCTGGTCATAAAAGTGGAATCAAACAGTATCTGTCCTTTTGTGTTTGGCTAATTCCGGTTAGCATTATGTCCTCAAGACTCATCCATCTTGCCATGTGCTTCTGGACATCATTTTGTCTTCCTGCTATATAATATTCCATCATATGTATATACCACATTTTGTTGATCCACTCATTTGGTTTGTTTCCATCTTTTGGCAATTGTAAAGATGCTGCTGTGAACATTGGTGTGCAAATGTCTGCTTGTGCCGTTACTTTCAGCTCTTCTGAGTATAGACCAAGTAGTGCTATTGCTAGGTCATAGGACGACTTGATATTTAGATTCCTAAGGAACAGCCTTCCATAGTGTCTGCCCCATTATATATTTCCACCAGCAGTGTCTAAGTGTTTCTTATGTTTCTCCACATCCTCTCCAATATTTATAGTTTCCTTTTTGTTTAATAGCAGTCATTATAGGTGTGAGGTAGTATCTCATTGTAGTCTTGATCTGCATTTCTCTTACAGCTTGTGTAAATGAGCATCTCTTCATTCGCTTTTGAGCCATCTGTATTTGCTCTTCAGCAAAATGCCTATTCATATCTTTAGCCCATTTTATAAATGGGTTGTTTGTTCTTTTGTTGTTGAGTTGTATGATTTCTTTGTATACACAGGAAATCAAACCTTTGTCTGATATGTGATTTCCAAATATTTTCTCCCATTTAGTTGTCTGCCTCTTCACCTTTTTGACAAAGTCTTTTTTTTTTTTTTTCTGAACAGCAAAGATCTTTATTGAATTTAGATCCTATCAGATCCCTGCTTTTTGGTATTCATACCTGTGAGTACCGTCCCACAAAGCATCAGGGTTAGTCCGTGTACCCAACAGAATACAGCAGAGGTGCTAATATTTGACAAAGTCTTTTGAAGTGCAGAAGCATTTGATTTTGAGGAGTTTCCATTTATCTATTTTTTCTTTTATTGCTTGTGCTTTGGATGTAATGTTCAGGAAGCTACCTTCTATTACTAGGTCTTGAAGATGTTTCCCTACATTTTCTTCTAGAAGCTTTATGGAGCTAGTTCTTGTATTTAGATGTTTGACCCACTTTGAGTTAATTCTTGTGTAGGGTGTAAGATAAGGGTTCTCTTTCATTCTTGTGGCTGTTGATATCCTGCTCTTTCATACCCAATTATTGAAAAGGCTTTTCAATAATTTGTCTCAGTTCAGAGGATTTGGGGGCCTTGTCAAAAATCAGTTGACCATAAATTTGGTTCGATTCCATTGGTCAATGCTTCTATCGTTGTGCCAGTACCATGCTGTTTTGACCACTGTGACTTTATAATAGATTCTAAAGTCGGGGAGTATTAATCCTCCCACTTCGTTCTTCTTTTTTAGGATGCTTTTAGCTATTCAGGATCTCTTTCCCTTCCAGATGAATTTGGTGATTAACTTTTCCAAATCTGCAAAGTAGGTTGTTGGAATTTTGATTGGTACAGTGTTGAATCTGTAGATCAGTTTGGGGAGAACTGACATCTGAACTATATTTAGCCTTCTTGTCCGTGAGCAGGAAATGTCTTTCCACCTATTTAGATCTCCTCTGATTTCTTTTAGCAACGTTATGTAGTTTTCTGTGCACACGTCCTTTACGTCCCTAGTTAAGTTCATTCCTAAGTACTTGATTCTTTTAGTTGCTATTTTGAATGAAATTTTTTCCTTAACTGACTCCTCGGCTAGGTCATTGCTTGTGTATAGAAATGTTACTGATTTTTGCACATTAATTTTATGTCCTACCACCTTGCTGAATTTTTTTATTAGCTCAAGTAACTTTGCTGTTGATTTCTCAGAATCTTCCAAGTATAGTATAATATCACCTGCAAATAATGAGAGTTTTAATTCTTCTTTTCCAATTTGGGTGCCTTTTATTTCTTTATCCTGCCTGATTGCTCTAGCTAGAACTTCTAGCACAGTGTTGAATAATAGTGGTGACAGTGGGCGTCCTTGTCTTGTTCCTGATCTTAGGGGGAAAGCTTTCAGTCTCTCTTCCATTGAGTACAACGCTGGCTATCAGTTTTTCATATGTTCCCTTTATCATATTGAGGTAGTTACCTTTGATTCCTATCTTTTGGAGTGTTTTTATCAGAAAAGGATGTTGAATTTTGTTGAATACTTTTTCAGCATCAAGCAAGATGATCATGTGATTTTTCTCTTTCCATTTGTTAATGTGCTGTATTACATTAATTGATTTTCTTGTGTTGAATCATCCTTGCATTCCTGGTATAAACCCCACTTGGTCATGGTGTATAATTTTTTTAATGTGTTGTTGGATTCGATTTGCTGATATTTTATTGAGAATTTTTGCATCTATGTTCATTAGGGAGATTAGCCTGTAATTTTCCTTTCTTATAGCATCTTCTCCGTTTTGGTATTAAAATGATATTAGCTTCATAAAATGAGTTACGTAAAGTTCCTTTTTCCTCAATTTTTTTGGAAAAGTTTGAGCAGGGTTAGTGTTAGTTCTTTTTGGAATATTTGATAAAACTCCCCTGTGAAGCCATCTGGCAATGGGCTTTTCTTTGTAGGAAGATTTTTGATGACTTATTGAATCTCTTTACTTGTAATTGGTTTGTTGAGATCTTCTGTTTCTTCCTGAGTCAATGTAGATTGTTTGGGTGTCTCCAGGAATTTGTCCATTTCATTTAAGTTGTCTAGTTTGTTGGCATATAGTTGTTCATAATATCCTCTTATGATTTCTTTTATTTCTTCAGGGTCCATGGTAATGCACCCCTTCTCATTTCTGATTTTGTTGCATCCTCTCCTTTTTTTCCTTTGTCAGTCTTTCTAATGGCCCATCAATTTTACTGATTTTCTCAAAGAACCAACTTTTGGTTTTATTGATTCTTTCTCTTGTTCTTTTGTTCTCCCATTCGTTTATCTCTGCTTTAATCTGTCTTATTTCTCTTCTCCAGTTTGCTTTGGGCTGGGTTCACTGTTCTTTCTCAAGTTCTTCCAGGTGTTCTGTTAAGGCCTCTGTTTTGGCATTTTCCTGTTTTTTACGTATAGGCATTAGGGCAAAAAATTTCCCTCTCAGCACAGCCTTTGCCACTTCCCATAAGTTCTGATAAGTTGTATTCTCATTTTCATTCATCTCCAGGTAATTACTGATTTCTCTAGCAATTTCTTCTTTGACCCATTGGTTGTTTAAGAGTGTGTTATTTAATCTCCATATATTTGTGAGTGATCTCATTCTTTAGTGGTTATTGAGATTCAACATCATCCCATTGTGATCCAAGAAATGTTTTTAAATTTATAAAGACCCCTTTGAGCCCCTGGAGAATGTTCCATGAGCACTAGAGAAGAATGTATATCCTTGTGTTTTGGGGTGCAATAACCTGTATATGTCTGTTAGGTCTAATTCATTTATCAAGTTATTTAACTTCTCTACTTCCTTGTGGATCTTCTGTCTGTTGGTTCTCTCTATAGAAGAGAGTGGTGTATTGACGTCTCCTACTATTATTGTTGAAACATCAGTCACTCCCTTCAGTTATGCCAGTGTCTCTCATGTACTTTGGAGCTCCTTAATTGAGAACATAAACATTTATGATTGTTTTATCTTCTTGGTGAATTGACCCTTAATTAGCATATAATGTCCTTCATTGTCTCTTATGATGTCTTTACATTTAAAGTTTATTTTGTTCAATATTAGTATAGCTACTCCTGCTTTTTTTTGGTTATAACTTGGGTGGAAAATCTCTTTCCATCCTTTTACTTTCAAGCTATTTGTATGCTTGTGTCTAAAATGAGTCTCTTGTAACCACCCTATAGCTGGATTAAATTTCTTAATCCATACTGCCAATCTGTTCTTTTAATTGGTAAGTTTAGTCTGTTAACAATCAAAGTTATTACTGAAAAGGCAGAGTTTCTTGATTCCACCATATTATCTTTTTTATTATATTTGTCAGATCTATATATTTTTTTCCCTCTTTCTCATTGTATTCTTTAAATTACCCTTAGTGGCACTCTTCAGTTCTGTGCCCTTCTCCAGACCTCCCTCTCCTTTTTTCTCAGCCAGCAGAACTCTTTTTAGTATTTCTTGTAGTGCCAGTCTCTTGTTGACAGATTCTTTCAGGAGTTCTTTGTATGTGAAAATTTTAATCTCTGCTGCAGTTTTGAAGGACAATTTGGCTGCGTACAGAATTCTTGGCTGGACATCTTTCTCTTTCGGCATCTTGAATATATCATACCACTGCCATTTCACCTCCAGGGTGCTAGCTGAGTCTGAATACAGTCTTATTTTGTTTCCCTTGTATGTAGTAGATTTCCACTTTCAGGATTTTCTGCTTCTCTTCAATGTTTGTCAGACTCATTAGTATGTGTCTTGGGGAAGACTAATTGGATTTATTCTGTTTGGAGTTTATTGGTTTTCTTTGACTTGTATATTTATGTCCTTTATGAGGGCTGGGAAATTTTCCCCCATTATATACTCAACCAGTCTTCTTAGCCCTTTACTCCTCTGGGACAACAATGATTCTTATATTTGTGCACTTTGTTTTTTCTATCATTTTTCTTAGAGCCAATCAATTTTTTCCATCTTTTTTGCTATTTGCTGTTTTGAGTCTTTGAAGTCAGTTATCCTATCCTCTATATCACTTATCCATTCTTCTGTCTCTTCAAATCTGGTGTTGTGTGCCTCTAGTATGTTTTTTATTTGGTCAACAGAATCTTTAATCTCTGTGATATCTACTATTTTTCTATTTATTCTTTCAAATTCCTCTTTATGCTCTTCTCCTGTCTTCTTGATCTCCTTTATGTCATTTGCTATCCCACTTATTTTATTAAGTAGAGTTGTATGAACATCTTTGATTAGTTATTCCAACAACTGTCTCCTCTGGTGTTTTAATTCAGTCTAATGAGGCAGGGCTATATCTGTCTGCATTGTGATATGCTTGTGATCTTCTGCTGTCTTTGTGGCATGTGAATATCTTGATTGATTTACTTTGGGAGTTGATTTCTGTCAGTAGTCTAAGGCCTTGTGTTTGCAGGGTGGTTGTACAGCAGGGAGCAGGATATGGAATGGGGCAGTCAGTGCAGTGATTTGTTTCAGGGTAGGTAGGGGTTCAGGTTGGGGGTGTTGCACTGATGCTTGTGAACATAGGCACCCAGTGGCCAGTGAGGATGTAGCTGTGTGGGTGCACCAGTCTGGGGGGCATAACCCTGATGTGTGCTGGTCTAAAGCACAGGGCCCTTTGTGCGCATGCGTAGAGCTATGGCAGCAGGTTGGTATTATGCCTTCGTGAATTGGGGGCACATGTGACCCAGCTGCACAGGTCAGTACTTTCTCAGAGCTGGGAAGTGTGGCTGAGGGCCTTTCACATGCACAGTTTTAGGACTGCTATGAAGTGTGGATCCCAGAGCTGAATGACTTGATTGGGGGCCTGTGTGCATGTGTGGGCCTAGGAGTGCTGTAAACTGATTTTCAGAGCTTGGGGTGGGTGGGGTGAGGTTGTGCAACACTATGGGCAGAAGGGCAGGGTTAGCCTGGGTATGGAGGTTAATGCCAGCCTTTATGCACTGACAACAACCTGCAGGGAACAGAGAGGGGGAACAGTGCTTAGAAGGGGTGCAGGAGAGGTGGGTTGGGCTGTACTTGGGGTGGGGCGTGAGGGGCAGGTACGTGCACTGGGAGCTGGTGGGCTGGGGGTGCCTAGAGCGTGGGAAATGTGATCAGGTGACCAGGTTTGTGTGCGTGAGGTGTGGGGTGAGTCACCAGTCACGGGGCTGCGCTGAAGAGGGTAATGTGCCCTAGGAACACATCCTGGCTTGCTTCCTTGTCCCCGGCTCCTGTCCGTGCTCTCCTGCGGGCCGCACGCCTCTCTGCCAGGCTTCAGCTTTCTGCCTCTCAGTTCCTCAGCCTCTGCAACCAGGGATGCTCTGTGTGATGCAGAAGGCTCTCCCAGGTCAGCGGCAGCCCCAAATTACTGCCTCAGTCACCCTCTTATCCTTTCTCTAACTTTTCGTGGAGCTGGGCTAATCTCAAGCCACTCTATTCAGTCATCTTCCTGGAAGTCCCATCTATGTTTTTTTAAACACTCCATAAGTTCAATTTGACAATGTCTATCAATATTTTAAATTCAGATACGCTTTCACTCAGTAAATCAACATCAAGGAATTTATTCTGCAGATAAAATAACCAAGGGCACAAAGAACTGTACACAAGGATTATTTGTCACACTACTGATCAGAAAATCTAATAGTAGTGCACCATAGACCAGCAGCTCTCAAATGTTTTAGTTTCAGGACCATTTTATACTCTGAAAAATTATTGGTGACCCCAGAGAATTTTTGTTTGTGTTGGGTTATATCTGAGAAACTAAAATATGTATTTATTAATTAATTTAACAATAACAATAATCCATTATATAGCAGCAGAGATAACATTTTTAGGAAAAATAACTTTTTTAACGAAAAAATTAGTGAGAATAGTGGTATTTTTAATAATTTTTTCAAATCTTAAAAATCAGCTGGATTATCATTTCTGTTTCTGCCTTCAGTCTGTTACAATATGTTATTTTGGTTGAAGTGTATGAAGGAAACCTGGCCTTAGACAGATCATGTAGTTAGGAAATGGAAAACCTTGTGGACCAACCTAAAAGGGTCTCAGGGACACTAGGGGCCTCGGACCATCCAGGAGAACCTCTGTTAACAGACCATCCTTACTTGGAATAGTAGGTAGCAAAATAGTAACACGAAACATTTGTCCAAGTATATGGTTAAGCAAGGAAGAAAAGTGTAAAGAGTATAAATAGTATGAATAATGTGATAATATATTTAAAAAGTGAATATTGTACGCAAATATTTGCTTCTATAAACTTAGAATACATTAAATATTATTACACAAGAAACTTGTAATAAGGGATTGCCTTTGGGAACATAACTAGGGGCAGAAGTGGGAGAGAATATTATTTTCCAGTATGTGTGTCTTTTTTTTTTTTTTTTAAAGAGAAGCCTCAGTATTTTATTATTATTTTTAAATTTTTATTATTATTTTTTTTTACATGGGCGGCACTGGGAATCAAACCCGGGTCTCCAGCATGGCAGGCAAGAACTCTGCCACTGAGCCACCGTGGCCCGTCCATGTGTGTCTTTTTTTAACTATTTGAATTTATTACCACGATATGAATTACCAGTCAGGAATGGATGAAAATTAACCTTCAGATTACCTTCTATCCATACCAATTCCATTTGTCCTCCCCTTTCCCGTCAGGCAGCCTTCCTGACAGTTTGGTGAACATTCTTCCAGATCTTTCTCCATGCATTTTTGTATATATTTGTACACATATATATGCATGTAGGGGTTTGGGTTATTTTGTTTCACGTAAATGCTCATACTTACACATATTATTCTGAAGCTTGCTTTTTCCTGCTTGTGCTTATTATGTCTTAGAACTTTTCTTTCAGATATCCCCCCAAAACTTCATTTGTTATCAAAATATTTGAAAAAATAGCATCCTTGAAGGTTTGAAAATAAAATCAAAGAACTTTCCTTTTGAGAAAAGTAACTTACTTGGGTTTAAGATTTTTTTTTAACTAAAGAAACTACAGAATACTGTATTTTACTTTTTTGTTTCTCTTCCAAATAATAGGGGCAACTAACATTGTATTGAATAACAGAGTAATGGGATTTCTAGAACTGGAAATGAAACTTGAAAAAAATAGCAACTATTTTAAACATAAGAAAAGAGTAAAGTAGCATATCAGGTTTTCTGTTTTCTAGGACCACTCCCTGTACCAATTGTGTAAGATCAGGATTGGGCAGACTTGAAACAAAGGCCTCGAGGCATCTGATCTGTGGCCTAGCTCTGGAGCTTGATGGACCTTCAGAGTTGTCCTGACTCAAGGCGGAGAGGCCAGGCCTTTGTATTGCTGCATTGTCCAGTCACTGGATATGGGCAGTGCCCTTTGGCTGAGGACAATTCTGGGAGGTGTTCTGGGAGAAGGGCTCAGCCAATTTTCCTAGCAGCTGGTGGAATGAGTACCTTGGTCCTAAAGGTAGACCATGTCTGAATTTTACAAAATAATAATAATGATTTTACTGAGATATAATTTGCATTATCATAAAATTCACCCTTCTAAAGTGAAAACTCAGTGATTTATAGTGTATTCACAGAATTGTGTAGCTATCACATATTTAATTTTAGAACTTTTCCATCACCCCCAAAAGAAACCCTGTACCCATTAGCATTCGCTCCCCATTTCCTTCCTCTACCCAGTCCCTGGCAACCACAAATCTGTTTCCTATCTCTATAAATTTACCTATTCCAGACATTTTCATATAAATGGCATCATGCAATACATGGTCCTTTTCCATATCTGCTTTTAAAATGCAATTTGAATCAGTGAGTTCCTGATTATATACCAAGAATGGAATGATCATATAGTAAGAATGTACATGTTTATATGTTATGTTTAAAGAAAATTAAATTTTTTTTAAAAAAAAATGCAGTTTGACTCTCAAGATTTAACTGAATGGTTTCATTTTCATGTTTTAATGAGCATTAAAGATTAAGGAAGATTAGGCAGAATTTAGCATTTTGTTAAAGCATGTCAGCTAATATTTTGCCATTAAATACATGCTTTCGAGTAAAGATTCTAGTGATTTTTTTTGCTCAAGAGAAAGCATTGGCAAATACTATTTTAAAATTCCTCATATTACTCACACCATTTTGGCATCTCTAAAATTCCTAGAAGTTTCATAAGTAAAGTATGAATGCAATATAAGATTCTTTTGGCTAATCTCAATACTTGGACCCAAAACATGAGTTCAGAAATATCATTTCTTGAATACTTTCAGAAATATCTACATTTTTTGTCATTTATATAGCCAAAACTAAGTAGAGGATGAGCCTTTGAATTTAGAATCATGCTCATGACAAATATTAAATATTCAGGTAAAAACTGCTGTCTGCCTTTAACAGAGCCACTAAATAATAGCATTGTTCTTTACATGGATTTTATGGACAAAACTAGAAAAGCTAAGCATTGTTATGTTGTCAGTATGTGTTGAAAGAAAAAAAAAGGTAGAGTAAGTGAATTGTAATTATTAAGAAAGTTGATCTTATCTGGAGAATATGAACCTAATATATAATACATTCATTTGTCTAATTTTTTCTTACTGTTCCCTTAATTGAAGTTAAAACCGTTTAAACGCTCATTAGAAGAATACAAGACATATTCTTACCTGAAAAATAACAAGATGAGCTGTGGAAGGTAGTGCCATTGGCTCTCAACTTGGTGTGCAGCCAAGGCTTACACAATTGTTTTCCACATTTAATTCCATGAAGTAAAGTATATTAGATTGGGAGTTTTTGACTCAAAGGTTTCCAAGTAAAGTGTGATATGTATTTTCATTTGTTTTATTTCTGCATTAATCTTCCAACTTGATGTGTTTTAGAATAAGTTCTGAACAGAAACCACTGGTGCAGCTTACTCCTGTTGAACAAATACTACGTTTTACTAATTCAGTTATTCATTCCCTAATTTAACTGATGTTTTTTTTGAGTCCTTGCGCTATGCTGGGGGATTAGAAGATGAATTGGGTTTATCTTTGCTATCAGTTTACTCCCAAAGTTTGTAAAATACAGCCTGATAGGTAAAAGGTACTGAAGACAGGAGGCCGAGATTCAGCTCCTACTCTCTCTTACTGGCTGCATGGTCCTGGGTGCATTACTCAGTTTCACTGTCTTTAAAAATGTCTTTATTATGAGTGCCTGGATTTGATGGGGTCTCACTGGATGTTAGCTTCCTTTTTACTACTAGATTTAAGACAAATAGAAATTTTTAAAAATATTTTTATTGTAAACAAACATATAAACATTCTTGACATGGTTACAATCAGTGACTCACAATATCATCTCATAGTTGTGTATTCATCACCGTGATCATTTTTTTGAACATTTGCATCTCTCCAGCAAAAGAAAGAAAAAAAAACTCCTACATGCCATGCCCCTTACCCCTCCCTCTTACCACTAGTATTTCAGTCTACTCAATTTATTTTAACCTTTGTTCTCCCTATTATTTGTTTATTTCTTACCCATATTTTTCACTCATCTCTCCATACCATAGATAAAAGGAGCATCAGACACAAGGTTTTCACAATCACATTGCAAAAGTTATACCATTATATAATCGCCTTCAAGAAACATGGCTACTAGAATACAGCTCTGCAGTTTCAGGTACTTCCCACTAGCCACCATCATTTACACCATAAACTAAAAAGGGGATATTTATATAATGTGTAGGAATAACCTCCAGGATAACTTCTTGACTCTGTTTGAAATATCTCAGCCACTGATTTATTTTGTCTCATTTCTCTCTTCCCCCTTTTGGTTAAGAAGGTTTTCCCAATCCCTTGATGCCAAGTCCCAGCTCATCCTAGGATTTCTGTCCCACATTGCCAGGGAGGTTTACACCCCTAGGAGTCATGTCCCACGTAGAGGGGTAAGGCAGTGAGTTCAACTGCCATGTCGGCTGAGAGAGGTCACATCTGAGCAACAAAAGAGGTTTTCTAGGGGTGACTCTCAGGCCTAATTTTAAATAGGTTTAGTCTGTCCTTTACAGAAATAAGTTTCCTAGAGGCAAACCCCAAGATTGAGGGCTCGACCTATTGATTTGGTTGTCCACACTGCTTGCGAGAATATCAGGAATTCTCCAAATGGGGAAGTTGAATTTTTCCTCCTTTCTCCCCATTTTCCCAGGGGGACTTTGCAAATAATTCTTCATTCACTGTTCACATCACTCTGGGATTTATATGGGCATCACACTAACCTGGATAAACCAACAAAATCTCTTTACAAACAAAATGACTGTATTTTGAGTGTCTGGATTTGATGGGTCTCACTGCATATTAGCTGCAACCCCACTTTTACTACTGGATTTAAGACAATTAGAAATTTTAAAACTGAAAATCAGAAGTCATTCTTTTCTCATGTAGAAATGTAATATTGTAGAAAAAGAGTTGTCTTTTTTAAAGGGACTTAGACTCCTTAACACCTATGCCTTCAGCTTCGGAAAGGAAGAGAGTTTCTGCTTAGTGTGCAGCAGAGTCTAAGGTGTGGGGACATACATGTTTGTGTGATTTTAAAGAGCACCCATTTTGTGATTTAAAGGGAAACCATTATCTTTGCATATTTATAGAATTTAATGTACTTTCCATAAATAGCATCTTGTTTCTCCCCTCAGATAGATAAAAGCCCAGAAGGACAGTTCACTCAGCTAATGACATTGCCTAAAACCTTACAGCAACAAATAAGTCATATTATGGACCCTCCTGGGAAAAACAGAGATGTGGAGGAAACATTATTACAACTCGCTCATGATCTTGACTGTGGAGAGGTGGTGCGGCTAGGTATGTTTATGACTTTGACAGTAAGGAAGTGTTGGCCCTGGGTAAAAGCAAGCTTTGTTTGTGACTGAGATTCATATTTAGTCTTTCTTGCCTAGCGAGATCAAGTGATAGATTGCCTCTAGGAAGGAAAGCACCAGCAATCCAGGGTTTTATCCAAATCTAGATTTACCCTTGTTTGAAGTAGAGTGGTCAAAGTACTTCTGTTTCAGATTCCTGTGTGCCACATCATCATCAAATGATAAAACATTGTTTCTTTTGGTTCAAGGACATAATTTCTGGAAGTTGCATAAGAAATAGGTCTGTGTCCTTCATGGTGGTCTAAGGAAAAAGGAGACTTGTGACATTTTTAATGTTTTTAAACATTAAGAACACAGCTTCCATCCATCCACTCTGATCTGATACATCTCAGCTGTGATAAATAGACTCCCTTTGCCACAGTGCATGTTCCCACAGCATTATCCCCAGGGCCTCCTTCATATTTATCAAAAAATCTGAACCTTGTCTTCAGAGAACACTTTTCTTTGAGGTATTTAAGATAATTTATAAGATCAGTCAGTAATGAAGTAATTATGGGATTGAAGATGATGCCTTCACTCAAATGAATATTTACTGAATTCCTCCAGGATACAAGCCACTGTGCTAGATGCAATTTACAGTAATGATATTGAACATTAAGCCAAAGTTTAACATGAGCCACCATATATGTACCACTCACACTATCTCACTGACCAGCCCCAGATTTTCAGAGCATATGTTTAGGTGACCAGGTACCTATAATAAGGACTGATTTGTCTAAGGCATGGTGTTTGTTTTAGCATGATCCTGGTAACAGTGGAATCGCTGCTGCCTTTGTAAGGAGATGCAGGGCGTGTTACTGGTGCTCCTCACTGTGGAATCCTCTATATGAGTTTTCAGAACGAATGTTTTTCTCCTAGACAGGAACATGTTTTATATTTTTCACATCTTGGGATTGAGAACCAGCAGCTTTAAGCAAATTTAAAGTCATAAAAACTGAGTTGAAAGAGACTTTAGGGCCAGCTAATCCACTCCACCTGTCTAATAGGTGAGGCGACCCATGTCCAGAGAGGTTCAGTGATTGGCCTGTGTTCACGTAGCTGGCTGGGAATGGTGTCTGCTATTCCAGTCTCCTGATTCCCTTTTCACAGTCAATCTGGAACACCATAACAGAGACAGGCTTGCTTGTTTATTAGGTAATTTGGAAAGAATATTTAGTTTCAGGTTTTAAACTGTTGGGATTACTGACATGGTTTTTGGTTTTGTCACACAGGGCTTTCTTCAATTGTGAGGCCTTCTAGTATGAGGCAGAGCACCAAAGGCATTTTTACTGCTGGTAAGAACTTTAGAAAATTCATGCTTAATGTACCTGCTGGATTGAGTGGCTTTAGCACTCCTGGTTAGAATGTAAATCTTTATCTGTATCCTTGAAGTACTTGCTGAATTTTGATGGTCATAAACTAGGATAGTGCAATAACGAAGCATAACAAACTCTGTAATCTGGTTATCTAAGATCTTAAACAGCGTAAGCTACTGTTGAAAGAGTTTATACCCTCTAGAAGTTTCTGAGTAATTCCTTAAATGCAGGCTTTTTCCTCATATTTATTTTTCAAAATTATGCATGCACATAGTTGCAAAACCAGTAGCACCTTGCTCTCCTTCCCTGCTTTTCCTCTCTGGCAGAGATGACCACTTCCAACTCTCTTAGTTGGTTGTTTCAGTTTTTACTACCTTTTCCCTAAATAATAATTTTATATTGCTCCTCGTCCATTTTTCAGTTTTAGACACCATCTGTTGACTTCCCACTATGGAAGATAGAATTCAACTGTTTCACCCACCCTTCCCACATTTATTTGCCTCTCCTGTCCCTCAATCCTCTTAATATAGGTATATAACTTAACAGTGTTCAGTGTTTGCATCATTATGACTCTTGAGAATGTGAACCACAGGTAAGTCATACAGTACACTTTTACTTTCCTGCACAACTTTCTTTTCCCATGGAGAATGTCTTCACCTCTGTTCCATGTTGGATCCCCATTTCCTGTATTTTGTGTCTTTTTGCTGTGCGCTCTCATTTTCGTGAAGTGCATCATCTAGTAATTCTCTGAGAAAGGATGTATGGGAGGTAAATTTGGAAATCATGATGTCTGACAGTAGCTTTAGTTTACCCTCACACATAATTGATTCTTAGGCTTGGTATAGATTACAAATCATTTTCTTTTAGAATTTTGAAATTGTTGCTCTGATTGCCTTTTCACTGCTGGGATTACTGTTTAATTCCAAAGCTATTCTGATTCTTTATCCTTTGTATATGACCAGTTCTTTCTCTCTGGGTGTTTGTCAGGTCTTGTTTTTTCCCAGTGTTCTGAAATTTCTCAGTGATGTAAGTTAGTGGGAATCTGTTTCTTTCAGTTCTGTAAATTTTTCTTATTTATTTATTTTTCTTCCGTTTTATTCTAGGACCCTCTCCACTAGTTCTTTGGTTTTCTTTCTTTTGCCTCCTATTTTTTTTCTCACACATTGTGTTAGGGTTCTCTAGAGAAACAGAATCAATAGGAAACACTCACAAATACAAAATTTATAAAAGTGTCTCACATGACCATGGGAACGCAGAGTCCAAGGTCTGCAGGGCAGGCTGTGAAGCCTACGATTGCGATGGAGGGTCTGGACGAACTCCACAGAAGAGCAGGAAGAGAGCCTGTCTCTTCTGAATCCTCCTTAAAAGGCTTACAGTGATTAGATTAAGCAGCACTCATTGCAGAAGACACTCCCCTTGGCTGATTACAAATGGAATCAGCTGTGGCTGCAGCTGACATGATCATGATCTAATTCTATGAAATATCCTCATTGCAACAGACAGGCCAGCACTTGCCCAGCCAGACAAACAGGTACCACCACTTGGCCAAGTTGACACATGAAGCTGACCATGACACACACATATATACATAAAAATTTGAATATACAGTTACAGAACATTACAACATGCTGACATCTGGTTTTATCAGTCATTTTGCAAACATGATACAAAATGTGTTGAGATAAAATGAACTTGGATTATTTATCTTATTTTTCCTTGCAGTTAAACATACATAATAAAAACATCACTGCTTGCTTGTTTGTCTCTCCTCATTTAGCATAAAAACACATTTATTTATTTTTTTTACTTGAGGGAGCAAAACAGTTATTTTTCTTTTCCTGCTATATTCCTGTCTAAACCATTTTTACTGCAAACTATGCTTGAATCTTAGATAAATTTTTTACTTTTTTTGAAATATAAATATAAAAAACCAATAAATTTCAAAGTACATTGTATAAAGTAGTTATCGAACAGATTTCAGAGTTTGGTATGGGTTTACAGTTCCACAATTTTAGGTTTTTCCTTTTAGCTGCTCCAAGACACTGTAGACTAAAAGAAATATAAGTGATTCAGCAGTCATAATAATTTGTTAAATCCTATCTTCACCTTATAACTCCTCCTTCTCTTTTGATCCTTCTCCCAAATTTTAGGGGTGTTTGTGTTGTGCCCATTCTAACTTTTTCATGTTGGAAGGGGATGTTGATTGGATGGGATAGGGAGATGTAACTAGTTGATGTTCTTGGAGAGGCTGGCCCCTCTGCGTTTCAGGACTTATCTAGGAACCCATCTGGAGGTTGTAGGTTTCTGGAAAGTAGTCTTAGTGTGTGAAACTTTTGTTTCCAATAGAGCCCTAGGTGTTCTTTAGAGTTGGCAGAAATGGTTTTGGTTGGGATTCAGCCGACTATGGTAATTAGCAATATCTAGCTGAAACTTGCGTAAGAGTAGACTCCAAAATAACCTCTTGACTGTTTGAACTCTCCTAGCCACTGATACCTTACTTGTTATATTTCTTTTCCCCTTTTCGTCAGGGAGGCGCTGTTGATCCCATGGTGCCATGGCCAGGCTCATCCCTGGGAGCCATGTTCACATTGCCAAGGAAACTTACACCCCTGGATATCATGTCCCACATAGTGAGGAGGGTAATGCTTTTACTTCTTGTAGTGTTGTTACCTCCAGTTTGGTTTTTTGGCATTGTTTTTTTTTTTTTTTGCATGGGCTGGCACCAGGAATCGAACCTGGGTCTCTGGCATAGCAGGCGAGAAATCTGCCTGCTGAGCCACCATGGCCCGCCCTGCCTCCTATTTTTAATCTCTCTTATTGCTCTGCTTTCTGAAAGATTTTTTCAGTTTTAGCTCCCAAGCTTTCTATTGAGGTTTTTTTTTTCCTTGCTGTTTTTATTTTCTAAGAAATTTGTTGTTGTTTCCTGAACGTTCCCTTTTTTATACATAACATCCTGTTCTTCTTTTATGGGTGAAATATCTTCTCATATTCCTGGTAGTTTTTTGGAAGTTGTGAATTTTCTGAGAGGTGTGTGCATGTGTGTGTGTGTGTGGTCTGTTTGTTTGGTTTCTGCCTTTTTTTAGCATGTTATCATGGCTCTAGAATGTACCTGGTTTTCTATATTATGGAGACCCTCTATTTCACCTCTCCAGAGTATTAACCTCCAATTATCTATTAGAGGAAATAGTCACCCATTTACTTGGAGTGGGGAGGAGATTTAGGGGTAACTCTTAAAAAGAGCCCATTCACTTGTCTGTCCAGGCCCTATCTATCTCTACTTTTAAAAACTCCTGGTCATCTTAATCCTGAACCTTTGGGGGTTGCTGATGGGTAAATCAGGTCACTTCTTAGCTTTCTCCTGTGCTGGTTTAGAATTTGGTTTCTTAAGGTATGCTAAGACAGTTTCACTGATCTATTAAGTATCTGAAACTTTGATTCCTTTGCATGTCCGGGTTGGTTTATAGCTTTAAAAATTCCTTTTATTGTCATTTTGTCAAGTTTAGGGATTTAGTAAAAGGCATACTGTGTGCATTCAATCTATTTATCTTTGCTGGCTTTACTTTTACTTTTGTGCTTTATTCCTCAAAGATCCTAGGATTCTCTCTTTGTAAACATGCACAGCTGATCTTTTTTTTTTTTTTCATGGTTTGCATTTCTAGGCCATCATGTTCAGTTATACAGCTGTTTTATTTTTTTATTTTTTTGCTGGGGTGGGAAGCAAAGATATGATGTATCCAATTGTGAAAACATTTCAGATTAATCAGTTTTACCTGAGTGTAGTGGTAGTTGGTATTAGTTCCCAACAACAGCAGCTGTTACTGTTGACAGTTTGAGCAAGTACACTGCTAAGCAGTTTACAGAACTTTTCTCCATTAACTGTCTCAACCCCCACAGTTTCATCTTTTTTTATGCATGACAAAACCATTCAGGCAGAGAAGATAAGCAATTTGCCAAAGGTCATAAAGCTCAATGACAACCTGGGATTTGATCTGAGATTTTTCTGTCTGCAGAGCCTATGCCCTCTCTTGCTTTTCCACACCCATCCCTGGTCTTAAATTACTCGGTCCGCCTGACAGATGTGGTATCTTTACACTGGTCATAGTACTTACATCCCCCAGCTAAACTGTCTTACTTTGGGAAAAGAGATAAATGCGTGAGACTGGGAACACAGAGGTTGCAGAGGTACAAACGAGTAAACCACTCAGTAGTGTTGTTTCCTAGTTGTTTCCAGTCTTTTGACAAAGCTGTGATCTTGCCAGAACACATGAAATCAAGGAGAGACCCCCTTCTGTTTTATACAGCTGTTTTAAAGTATTTTTTATGATTCTGTCTTCATTGATTTTTTTCTGCACCCTATCAGTGCTATAAATTGAAAAATGTAAGGTCCTAGAAGGGGAAGAAAGAAGTACCCAAACTTATTTGTAAAGCATCCTCTATAAATCACAAAACAACTTGAGTCTTTCCATATAAAGATGTCTGTTTGCCAACCAAAACGAGACTGATTTCTGTCATTTTCTTACCCTGAGAAATTATCTGCTGCTATTTATAAAATAATTTTAAAGCTTTTCAGATTTTTCTTCTTGTTTATATATTTTTCCTTCATTGGGAAGTTATTAAGAGAATTGAGTATATGACACCTTAGTAAGCTGATTTTGACTTCCTCCCCCCCTTTTAGGCAGTTTTAGTTCAAGCCCAGGTTTTTAAGCTTATTATAGCTTTTCCTAAATATCTTCATTTTGTTCTATGCCAGATAATTAACATCTCTCCAGCTGTAAAGGTGATGCACAAAAGATTGTGGAGGTTCTTTTATGCCTGAACATTCTAAATTTTTGCAAGGCTCGTTGCAGTTTCTATTTGTTTATACCTTTTTATCCTATAATTTCATTATTTGTAAATGAACTATTTCGAAAATACAGAAAAATATAATTCCAATTCTAGATTGTATCTTAAGAAAAGTCATCAAAGATGCTAATGATAATTTTGTGTGTCAAAGCTAACCTCATGCCAGTATTATTTATGCTAATGAAAATTGATAGAAACACTAATTTTCACAATAGGAATTTGATTAAATTAAATATGAACTATTCAAGTACAGTTTGAAGGTGTTCTGTGACAAAAGCATTAAAAGGAGTTTAAATCAGACCTTAAGTATTTTAGCTAAAGGAGACGAAACGATCCACTTTTTCACAGATATGTTTTTGGACATCCTTATCTTTGTTTTGCTTTGCCTTTTTTGGTGTGGTAAAGAGTGGAATGTGGCATCTAACAAATCTGACTTCAAAGCATGATTCTTCCACTCACTAGCCAGGCAAGTTACTTAACCTTTAAAAAAAAACCAAACATTTTTTTATTGTGAAATATAACGTATGTACAAAAAAAAAAAACAGAGAAAAAGCAATAATTTTCAAAGTATACTCCAACAAGCAGCTACAGAGAAGATTTCATAGTCTGATTTAGGTTACCATTCCACAGTTTTAGGTTTTTCCTTCTAGCTGTTCCAGAACACTGAAGGTTAAAAGAAATATCATTGCAGTGATTCAGCAGTCATACTCATCCTATCTTCTCTGTTGTGACTACTCCTTTTCTTTTGATCCCTTCTCCCACTCTGTAAGGATCTTTTTCATGTTGAAAGGGGTGTTACTTTTATAGGATGGGGGATGTATTTAGTTGATATCTTTTTCATGTTGAAATGAGTGTTGTTATTATAGGTTAGGGGAATGTATTTTGTTGATATTCTTGGAGAGGCTACCCCTTCTGGGTTTCAGGACTTTGTAGCAAAACCCTCTGGAGGAGGGTTTCAGGAAAGTAAACTAGTAGTGCATGTACTTAAGCTTTTTAAATCTCATATGTAAAATGGGGCCAATGATCGTACCTACCTTGTATGGTTATTGTCAGAAGTAAATGTGATGATCCATATAATACACTTGACACCTGGTAAAAGGTCAACAAATATCAAGATGAACATTCACTGAAATGGTTGATACTGAGAGGGAAGGCATTGGAAAGGCAGTAGGAAAAGAAGCATCAGATTCTCTGCAGAGGTGATACTGCCTTCAACTTGTAAAATCTTTTTTCTCTCTTTTTTTGATAGATGCTAGGATATTAGATAATGGAAACATCATTTATGCCTCCTTTTCAAATCCATCTCCCTCCCTTTCTCTCTCCCTGGAGCTTACCTCTATTCAAAAGTTGGTATGTCTCTAACCTGTTTATGTTTTTATACTTTTACTTGATGTGTATGTGCCCTTAAAAAAATATAGTCTAGGAGGGGGTCCAAGATGGTGGCTTAGTGAGGTATGGAATTTAGTTTGTCCTCCAGAGCAGCTAGTAAATAGCTAGGAACAGTACAGAACAACTGCTGGGGCCACATCAATGACCGAACACACAGCGTTTGCCAGTCTGGATAAACTGGACTAGCTGCAACCCCACCCAGAACCAAGAGTCCCCCAAACCAAGGAGGCCAGTGACCCTTTCCCACAGTCTGGTTCCAGAGGGGAGCAGGGGCTGAGCTCAACCAAGCTCCAATAGTGGAGTTAATTAACAAATTCTGACTACTAAAAATAGATCCCCTGCTCAGCTGAACCTTGATAAAAGCTGAGGTTGCTGGTTTTTCCCCTGGCACAGAGGGGGCAGGGCTGGTGGGGGTGGGGGGGGTGGAAGAGTGGGGGGGGGGTGGTTTGGATTGGACAGCACAAAATACTTGAAAAGGTCTGGGCCCTCAAGGAGAGGAGGGGGCACATAGGACCTAGAGAGACATAGAGCAATGTACCAACTTAAGCTCTTGATTGGCAAACCTAAGGAACAGGGGTCCTGCTCTCAAAAGGATTATTTTTTTTCTTTTCTTTTTTGTGGCTGTGTTTCTACAGCTTGACTGCTCTTTGCATACAACTGCAAGGATTCTCAGGCTGCAACTGCCCCAGGCAACAGCAGAATTAAGCTTGTCTAAGAGTCAAAGAGACTGGTCAAGTGAAAGGAAGTAACACCTGGGGACTGTGCCTTACCTGGGAGAGGGGTGGGGCCCAGCTCAGGTAGAATCCCTCCCTCAAGGAATTCAGACCCCAGGGTCTGGAAAACTGAAGCAATTAAACCCAGACTACAACCTCTCCCTGGCTTCTTCAGGCCCCCAGCTGGGAGGGTCTACTGAAGTTAAAGGTACCACATCACTTTATGCTGGTGGGACCTGCAGATGGACAAGCACCACATACTGGGCAGGATAGAAAAAACATAGAGGCTTCATAGGAAAGTCTTTCCACCTGCTGGGTCTCATCCTCATGGAAAACTGATGGGGTGACTCTTTCTGTTTGAGAGGTCAGTCTTGTCTGGGAAAATCTGACTGGGTTCTATAATACCTAAATAGACCCTCCTAAGGAATAAAAAAAGAAGAACAAGTTTCTTGCAGGGCAAGAAATAAGAAAACAAGAACTGAAAAATTCTGATCTGTTAAACAGAACCTAAGCTAGAGGTCTAGAATAAGCTGAACTGAATGTCAGAGAACAGATAGACAACAAAGTTATCCAGCAAGAAAATCCTAGGTAAAAAAAGTGAAAACAATCTCTAGAGTAAACTAATTAAGGAAATTTAATGTCTAGATGCCAGCAAAAATAACAAACCATACTAGGAAAATTGAAGATATGGCCCAGTCAAAGGAACAAACCAACAATTCAAATGAGATACAGGAGTTGAAACAATTAATTCAGGATGTTCGAACAGACATGAAAAATCTCATTAAAAATCAAGTCAGTGGACTTCCTGGAAGATGGCGGCTTAGTAAGACGCGCGGATCTTAGTTTCTTCTCCAGGACACCTACTAGGGGAGTAGAAACGATACAGAAAGCGCCCAAAGCCACAACAGAGATAAAAAAGACAGCGTACCCCATCCTGGAACGGCTGGCTGGCTGAGAGAAGCAGCTCGGGTGAGATCGCCGAGGCGCGCGGGCCTTACCGGGCAGGGTGGCAAGCGGCCGGAGTTATTCCCTTCCCCCTTCCCGGGCCGGCTGGGAGAATTGGAGAGGCGGTTCCCTGAAACCAAGGCGGCTGGCGCCCACACCACGCGCAGCCCCCGGACCAACTGAGAGAATTGGATCGGAAACCCCCAGGCCGCGGAGAACGGTGACGGGTGGGGGAGGCCCCTTCCAAACCCGTGACTCCCGGGGAACGTGCACTCTCTCGGGCGGGCCGCTGCCACTGGCGCCCTCCCACCACGCTTGTTGCCCAGGGCCGACTAGGAAATTCGGACGGGCTCTTTCCCTGGCTGCGGCGACCAGCAACCCTCCCTGCGTTCGGACCCCGGGCCGGCTCAAGCCGCTTCGGCTAGCGAACCCCCAGGAGGGCGAGAGTTTTCCAAAGTTTAAGGTCCCACAGCACCTTTTACTGGTGGGACCCGCAGACAAACGTGTGCCACGAGCGCCACCTACTGGGCAGGATAAGAAAAACAGAACCCAGAGATTTCACAGAAAAATCTTCCAAACTTTTGGATTCAATACCCAGGGAAATCTGTCTAAATGCGCAGACGCCAACAGAAGATAACGGATCACGCTCAAATAATTGAAAATATGGCCCAGTCAAAGGAACAAACCAATAGTTCAAATGAGATACAGGAGCTGAGACAACTAATGCTAAATATACGAACAGAAATGGAAAACCTCTTCAAAAACGAAATCGATAAATTGAGGGAGGACATGAAGAAGACATGGGCTGAACATAAAGAAGAAATAGAAAAACTGAAAAAGCAAATCACAGAACTTATGGAAGTGAAGGACAAAGTAGAAAAGATAGAAAAAACAATGGATACCTACAATGATAGATTCAAAGAGACAGAAGATAGAATTAGTGATTTGGAGGATGGAACATCTGAATTCCAAAAACAAACAGAAACTATCGGGAAAAGAATGGAAAAATTTGAACAGGGTATCAGGGAACTCAAGGACAATATGAACCGCACAAATATACGTGTTGTGGGTGTCCCAGAAGGAGAAGAGAAGGGAAAAGGAGGAGAAAAACTAATGGAAGAAATTTTCACTGAAAATTTCCCAACTCTTATGAAAGACCTAAAATTACAGATCCAAGAAGTGCAGCGCACCCCAAAGAGATTAGACCCAAATAGGCATTCTCCAAGACACTTACTAGTTAGAATGTCAGAGGTCAAAGAGAAAGAGAAGATCTTGAAAGCAGCAAGAGAAAAACAATCCATCACATACAAGGGAAACCCAATAAGACTATGTGTAGATTTCTCAGCAGAAACCATGGAGGCTAGAAGACAGTGGGATGATATATTTAAATTACTAAAAGAGAAAAACTGCCAACCAAGACTCCTATATCCAGCAAAATTGTCCTTCAAAAATGAGGGAGAAATTAAAACATTCTCAGACAAAAAGTCACTGAGAGAATTTGTGACCAAGAGACCAGCTCTGCAAGAAATACTAAAGGGAGCACTAGAGTCAGATACGAAAAGGCAGAAGAGAGAGGTATGGAGAAGAGTGTAGAAAGAAGGAAAGTCAGATATGATATATATATAATACAAAAGGCAAAATGGCAGAGGAAAATATTATCCAAAGAGTAATAACACTAAATGTTAATGGACTGAATTCCCCAATCAAAAGACATAGATTGGCAGAATGGATTAAAAAACAGGATCCTTCTATATGCTGTCTACAGGAAACACATCTTAGACCTAAAGATAAACATAGGTTGAAAGTGAAAGGTTGGGAAAAGATATTTCATGCAAATAACAACCAGAAAAGGGCAGGAGTGGCTATACTAATATCCAACAAGTTAGACTTCAAATGTAAAACAGTTAAAAGAGACAAAGAAGGACACTATATACTAATAAAAGGAACAATTAAACAAGAAGACATAACAATCATAAATATTTATGCACCGAACCAGAATGCCCCAAAATACGTGAGGAATACACTGCAAACACTGAAAAGGGAAATAGACACAAATACCATAATAGTTGGAGACTTCAGTTCCCCACTCTCATCAATGGACAGAACATCTAGACAGAGGATCAATAAAGAAATAGAGAATCTGAATATTACTATAAATGAGCTAGACTTAACAGACATTTATAGGACATTACATCCCACAACAGCAGGATACACCTTTTTCTCAAGTGCTCTTGGATCATTCTCAAAGATAGACCATATGCTGGGTCACAAAGCAAGTCTCAACAAATTTAAAAAGATTGAAATCATACACAACACTTCCTCGGATCATAAAGGAATGAAGTTGGAAATCAATAATAGGCAGAATGCCAGAAAATTCACAAATACCTGGAGGCTCAACAACACACTCTTAAACAACGAATGGGTCAAGGAAGAAATTGCAAGAGAAATTAGTAAATACCTGGAGGCAAATGAAAATGAAAACACCACATATCAAAACTTATGGGATGCAGCAAAGGCAGTGCTAAGAGGGAAATTTATTGCCCTAAATGCCTATATCAGAAAAGAAGAAAAGGCAAAAATGCAGGAATTAACTGTTCAATTGGAAGAACTGGAGAAAGAACAGCAAACTAATCCCAAAGCAAGCAAAAGGAAAGAAATAACAAAGATCAGAGCAGAAATAAATGAAATTGAAAATATGAAAACAGTAGAGAAAATCAATAAGATCAGAAGTTGGTTCTATGAGAAAATCAATAAGATTGATGGGCCCCTATCAAGATTGACAAAAAGAAGAAGAGAGAGGATGCAAATAAATAAGATCAGAAATGGAAGAGGAGACATAACTACTGACCTCACAGAAATAAAGGAGATAATAACAGGATACTATGAACAACTTTACGCTAATAAATACAACAATTTAGATGAAATGGACGGGTTCCTGGAAAGACATGAACAACCAACTTTGACTCAAGAAGACATAGATGACCTCAACAAACCAATCACAAGTAAAGAAATTGAATTAGTCATTCAAAAGCTTCCTAAAAAGAAAAGTCCAGGACCAGATGGCTTCACATATGAATTCTACCAAACGTTCCAGAAAGAATTAGTACCAATTCTCTTCAAACTCTTCAAAAAAATCGAAATGGAGGGAAAACTACCTAATTCATTCTATGAAGCCAACATCACCCTCATACCAAAACCAGGCAAAGATATTACAAAAAAAGAAAACTACAGACCAGTCTCTCTAATGAATACAGATGCAAAAATTCTCAATAAAATTCTAGCAAATCGTATCCAACAACACATTAAAAGAATTATACATCATGACCAAGTAGGATTCATCCCAGGTATGCAAGGATGGTTCAACATAAGAAAATCAATTAATGTAATACACCATATCAACAAATCAAAGCAGAAAAATCACATGATCATCTCAATTGATGCAGAGAAGGCATTCGACAAGATTCAACATTCTTTCCTGTTGAAAACACTTCAAAAGATAGGAATACAAGGGAACTTCCTTAAAATGATAGAGGGAATATATGAAAAACCCACAGCTAATATCATCCTCAATGGGGAAAAATTGAAAACTTTCCCCCTAAGATCAGGAACAAGACAAGGATGTCCACTATCACCACTATTATTCAACATTGTGTTGGAGGTTCTAGCCAGAGCAATTAGACAAGAAAAAGAAATACAAGGCATCAAAATTGGAAAGGAAGAAGTAAAACTATCACTGTTTGCAGACGATATGATACTATACGTCGAAAACCCGGAAAAATCCACAACAAAGCTACTAGAGCTAATAAATGAGTACAGCAAAGTAGCAGGTTACAAGATCAACATTCAAAAATCTGTAGCATTTCTATACACTAGTAATGAACAAGCTGAGGGGGAAATCAAGAAACGAATCCCATTTACAATTGCAACTAAAAGAATAAAATACCTAGGAATAAATTTAACTAAAGAGACAAAAAACCTATACAAAGAAAACTACAAAAAACTGCTAAAAGAAATCACAGAAGACCTAAATAGATGGAAGGGCATACCGTGTTCATGGATTGGAAGACTAAATATAGTTAAGATGTCAATCCTACCTAAATTGATTTACAGATTCAATGCAATACCAATCAAAATCCCAACAACTTATTTTTCAGAAATAGAAAAACCAATAAGCAAATTTATCTGGAAGGGCAGGGTGCCCCGAATTGCTAAAAGTATCTTGAGGGAAAAAAACGAAGCTGGAGGTCTCACGCTGCCGGACTTTAAGGCATATTATGAAGCCACAGTGGTCAAAACAGCATGGTATTGGCATAAAGATAGATATATCGACCAATGGAATCGAATAGAGTGCTCAGATATAGACCCTCTCATCTATGGACATTTGATCTTTGATAAGGCAGTCAAGCCAACTCACCTGGGACAGAGTAGTCTCTTCAATAAATGGTGCCTAGAGAACTGGATATCCATATGCAAAAGAATGAAAGAAGACCCATCTCTCACACCCTATACAAAAGTTAACTCAAAATGGATCAAAGATCTAAACATTAGGTCTAAGACCATAAAACAGTTAGAGGAAAATGTTGGGAGATATCTTATGAATCTTACAACTGGAGGCGGTTTTATGGACCTTAAACCTAAAGCAAGAGCACTGAAGAAGGAAATAAATAAATGGGAACTCCTCAAAATTAAACACTTTTGTGCATCAAAGAACTTCATCAAGAAAGTAGAAAGACAGCCTTCACAATGGGAGACAATATTTGGAAATGATATATCAGATAAAGGTCTAGTATCCAGAATTTATAAAGAGATTGTTCATCTCAACAACAAAAAGACAGCCAACCCAATTACAAAATGGGAAAAAGACTTGAACAGACACCTCTCAGAAGAGGAAATACGGATGGCCAAGAGGCACATGAAGAGATGCTCAATGTCCCTGGCCATTAGAGAAATGCAAATCAAAACCACAATGAGATATCATCTCACACCCACCAGAATGGCCATTATCAACAAAACAGAAAATGACAAGTGCTGGAGAGGATGCGGAGAAAGAGGCACACTTATCCACTGTTGGTGGGAATGTCAAAGGGTGCAACCACTGTGGAAGGCAGTTTGGCGGTTCCTCAAAAAGCTGAATATAGAATTGCCATACGACCCAGCAATACCATTGCTAGGTATCTACTCAAAGGACTTAAGGGCAAAGACACAAACGGACATTTGCACACCAATGTTTATAGCAGCATTATTTAAAATTGCAAAGAGTTGGAAACAGCCAAAATCTCCATCAACAGAAGAGTGGCTAAACAAACTGTGGTATATACATACGATGGAATATTATGCAGCTTTAAGACAAGATAAACTTATGAACCATGTAATAACATGGATGGACCTAGAGAATATTATGCTGAGTGAATCCAGCCAAAAACTAAAGGACAAATACTGTATGGTCCCACTGATGTGAATGGACATTCGAGAATAAACTTGAAATATATCATTGGTAACAGAGTTCAGCAGAAGTTAGAAACAGGGTAAGACAATGGGTAATTGAAGCTGAAGGGATACAGACTGTGCAACAGGACTAGATACAAAAACTCAAAAATGGACAGCACAATAATACCTAATTGTAAAGTAATCATGTTAAACACTGAATGAAGCTGCATCTGAGCTATAGGTTTTTGTTTTGTTATGTTTTGTTTTGTTTTGATTTTACTATTATTACTTTTATTTTTTTCTCTATATTGACATTCTATATCTTTTTCGGTTATGTTGCTAGTTCTTCTAAACCAATGCAAATGTACTAAGAAATGATGATCATGCATCTATGTGATGATGTTAAGAATTAATGATTGCATATGTAGAATGGTATGATCTCTAAATGTTGGGTTAATTTCTTTTTTTCCGTTAACTAAAAAAAAAAAAAAAAAGAGAGAAGGGATAATTGGAGCTGAAGGGATACAGACTGTACAACGGGACTGGATATGAAAACTCAGAAATGGACAGCACAATACTACCCAATTGTAATGCAATTATGTTAAAACACTGAATGAAGCTGCATGTGAGGTATAGGTTTTTTGTTTTTGTTTTTTTTTGTTTTTTTTCTTTCTATTATTGTTTTAATTCTTATTCTGTTGTCTTTTTATTTCTTTTTCTAAATCGATGCAAATGTACTAAGAAATGATGAATATGCAACTATGTGATGTTATTAAGAATTACTGATTGTACATGTAGATTGGAATGATTTCTAATTGTTTTGTTAATTCTTTTTTTAATTAATAAAAAAAAAAGAAAAAAAAATCAAGTCAGTGAATTGAGGGAGGATACAAAGAAGGCAAGAGACAAAGAAAAAGAAATCAGAAGTCTGAAAAAACAAATCTCAGAACTTATGGAAATGATAGGCACAGTAGAAGAGCTAAAAAAAAATATGGAAATCTACAATGTTACGTTTCAAGAAGCAGAAGATAGGATTAGTGAACTGGAGGACAGAACATCTGAAATCCAACAAGCAAAAGAAAATATAGGGGAAAGAATGGAAAAATATGAGCAGGGACTCAGGGAATTGAATGACAACATGAAGCGCACAAGTGTTGTGGGTGTCCCAGAAGGAGAAGAGAAGGGGAGAAGAAGGAGAAAAACTAATGGAGGAAATTATCACTGAAAATTTCCCAACTCTTATGAAAGACTTAAAATTACAGATCCAAGAAGTGCAGCGTACTCCAAAGAGAATAGATCCAAATAGACGTACTCCAAGACACTTACTAATCAGAATGTCAGATGTCAAAGAGAAAGAGAGAATTTTGAAAGCAGCAAGGGAAAAGCAATCCATCATATACAAGGGAAGCCCAATAAGACTATGCATAGATTTCTCAGCAGAAACATAGAGGCAAGAAGACAGTGGTATGATATATTTAAGATACTAAAAGAGAAAAACTGCCAAAAAAACTGACAGAATTCTGTATCTGTCCTTCAGAAATGAGGGGGAAATTAAAACATTTTCAGAGCAAAAAATCACTGACAGAATTTGTGACCAAGAGACCGCTCTGCAAGAAATAATAAAGGGAGCACTAGAGACAGATAGGAAAAGACAGGAGAGAGAGGTGTGGAGAAGAGTGTAGAAGTGAAGACTGTCAGTAAGGTAAAAAGAAGAAAACTTAGATATGACATATAAAATCCAAAAGGCAAAATGGTAGAAGAAAATACTGTCCTTACAGTAATAACACTAAATGTTAGTGGATTAAACTCCCCAATCAAAAGACATAGCCTGGCAGAATGGATTAAAAACAGGACCCATCCATATGCTGTCTACAGAAGATGCATTTTAGACCCAAGGATAAACATAGATTGGGAAAAGATATTTCATGCAAACAACAAACAGAAAAGAGTGGGAGTAACTATACTAATATTCAACAAATTAGACTTCAAATGTAAAACAATTAAAAGAGACAAAGAAGGACACTATGTATTAATAAAAGGAACAATTCAACAAGAAGACATAACAATCATAAATATTTATCCACCGAGCCAGAGTGCTTCAAAATACATGAGGCAAACACTGGAAAGAGAAATAGACACATCTACCATACTAGTTGGAGGCTTCAATTCCCCACTCTCATCTATGAACAGAACATCTAGACAGAGGATCAATAAAGAAACAGAATTTGAATAATACAATAAATGAACTAGACTTAACAGACATTGGATACACCTTTTTCTCAAGTGCTCATGGATCATTCTCAAGGATAGACCATATGCTAGGTCACAAAGCAAGTCTCAATAAATGTAAAAAGATCGAAGTCATACAAAACACTTTCTCAGATCATAAAGGAATGAAGTTGGAAATCAATAATAGGCAGGGGGCCAGAAAAGTCACAAAGATATGGAGGCTCAACAACACATTCTTAAACAACCAGTGGGTCAAGGAAGAACTTACAAGAGAAATCATTAAAAATCTCGAGGCAAATGAAAATGAAAACATAACATATTAAAATGTATGGGATGAAGCAAAGGCAGTGCTAAGAGGGAAATTTTATTGCCTTAAATGACTATATCACAAAAAAAAGATAGAGCAAAAATGGAGGAATTAACTGTCCACTTGGAAAAACTAGAGAAAGAACAGCAACTAACCTCAAAATAAGCTAAAGGAAAGAAATAACAAAGATTAGAGCAGAAATAAATGAAATGGAGAACATGAAAACAGTCGAGAAAATCGCAAAACCAGAAGTTGGTTCTATGAGAAAATCAATAAGATTGATAGACCCTTAGCAAGATTGACAAAAAGAAGAAGAGAGAGGATGCAAATAAATAAAATCAGAAATGGAAGAGGAGACACTGACCCCACAGAAATAAAGGAAGTAATGAGAGGATACTATGAACAACTTTATGCTAATAAACTAGATAATGTAGATCAAATGGACAGCTTCCTAGAAAGGCATGAACAACCAACATTTATTCAAGAAGAAATAGACGCCCTCAACAAACCAATCACAAATAAAGAAATTGAGTTAGTCATTAAGAAGTTCCAAAAATAGAAAAGTCCAGAACGAGATGGCTTCACCTGTGAATTCTACCAAACATTCAAGAAAGAATTAGTACCAATCCTGCTCAAACTCTTCAAAAAAATGGAAGAGGAAGGAAGGCTACCTAACTCGTTCTATGAAGCCAACACCACCCTCATACCAAAGCCAGACAAAGATACTACAAGAAAAGAAAATTACAGACCAATTCTCTAACGAGTATAGATGCAAAAATCTTCAACCAAATTCTTGCAAACCGAACCCAGCAGCATATTAAAAGAATTATACGCCATGACCAAGTAGGATTCATCCTAGGTATGCAAGAATGGTTCAACATAAAACCAATTAATGTAATACACCATATCAACGAATCAAAGCAGAAAAACCACATGATCATCTCAATGGATGCAGAAAAGGCATCTGACAAAATTCAACATCCTTTCTTTTTGAGAACACTTCAAAGGATAGGAATAGAAGGGAACTTTCTCAACACGATAAAGGGAATATATGAAAAACCCACAGCTAACATCATCCTCAATGTAGAAAAACTGAAAAGCTGACTAGAATAACAGTATTTTCTTCTACCATTTTGCCTTTTGGATTTTATATGTCATATCTAAGTTTTCTTCTTTTTACCTTACTGAGACAAAGACAAAAACAAGACAAAGATGTCCACTGTCACCATGGATATTCAACACTGTGTTGGAAGTTCTAGCTAGACCAATTAGACAAGAAAAAGAAATACAAGGCATCAAAATTGGAGAGGAAGAAGTAAAACTCTCACTGTTTGCAGATGATATGGTACTGTATGTCAAAAACCCTGAAAAATCCACAGCAAAACTACTAGAACTAATAAATGAGTACAGTAAAGTGGCAGGTTACAAGGTCCACACTCAACTGTTTAGTGTTTCTATACACAGTAATGAGCAATCTGGGGGAAGTCAAAAAAATTAAGTTTACAATTGCAACCAAAAGAATAAAATATTTAGGAATAAATTTAACTAAGGATACATAAGATCTATACAAAGAAAACTGCAAGAAATTGCTAAAAGAAATCACAGAAGACCTAAATAAATGAAAGGGCATACCGTGTTCATGGATTGGAAGACTAAATATAGTTAATATGTCAGTTCTGCCTAAATTGATTTATAGATTCAATGCAATACCACTTAAAATCCCAAAAACTTACATTTCAGAAATAGAAAAACCAATAACCAAATTTATCTGAAAAGGCAGGGTGCCCCGAGTAGCTAAAAATGTTCTGAGAAAGAAAAATGAAGTTGGAGGTCTCACACTACCTGACTTTAAAGCATATTACAAAGCTACAGTATTCAAAACAGCATGGTACTGTCATAAAGATAGATATACCGACCAATGGAATTGAATAGAGTGTTCAGATATAAACCCTCTCATCTATGGACAATTCATCTTTGATGAGACAGTCAAGACAACTCACCTGGAACAGAGCAGTCTCTTCATTAAATAGTGCCTGGAGAACTGGATATCCATATGCAAAAAAATGAAAGAGGATCTATATCTCACACCCTATACAAAAATTAACTCAAAATGGATCAGAGAGGACGGGCCATGGTGGCTCAGTGGTGGAGTTCTTGCCTGCCATGCCAGAGATCTGGGTTCGATTGCCGGTGCCTGCCCATATTATAAAAAAAAGAAAAAAAAGAATCAAAGACCTAAACATTAGATCTAAGACCATAAAACTTTTAGAAGAAAATGTAAGGAAATATCTTATAAATCTTATAATAGGATGTGGTTTCCTATATCATACACCCAAACCACGAGCGTTGAAGAAAATAATAGATAAATGGGAACTCCTCAAAATTAAACACTTTTGTGCATCAAAGAACTTTGTCAAGAAAGTAAAAAGACAGCCTACACAATGGGAGACAATATTTGGAAATGATATATCCGATAAGGGTCTAGTATCCAGAATATGTAAAGAAATTGTTCGATTCAGCAACGAAAAGACAACCCAATTACAAAATGGGCAAAAGACATGAACAGACACTTCTCAGAAGACAAAATACAAATGGCCAAAAGGCACATGAAAAGATGCTCAACTTCCCTGACTATTAGGGAGATGCAAATCAAAACCACAATGAGATATCATCTCACACCCACCAGGATGGCCATTATCAATAAAACAGAAAATGACAAGTGCTGGAGAGGATGTGGAGAAAGAGGCACACTTATCCACTGTTGGTGGGAATGTCAAATGGTACAACCGCTGTGGAAGGCAATTTGGCGTTTTATAGAATTGCCGAACTAAGTATAGAATTGCCGTATGATCCGAAAATACCATTGCTAGGTATCTGTTCAGAGGACATGAGGGCAAGAATGGACATTTGTACACCAATGTTTTAGCAGCATTATTTACAATTGCCAAGAGATGGAAACAGCCCAAATGTCCATCAACAGACGAGTGGCTAAACAAACTGTGGTATATATATATATATATATATACAATGGAATATTACACAGCTGTAAGACAGAATAAAGTCATAAAGCATATAACAACATGGATGGACCTTGAGGCCATTATGCTGAGTGAGATTAGCCAGAAACAAAAGGACAAGTACTGTATGGTCTCACTGATATGAACTGACATTAATGAATGAACTTGTAGAATTTCTGCTGGAACAGAGGTCATCAAGAGATAGAAATAGGGTAGATTTTGGGTAATTGGAACTGAAGTGATACAGATTGTGCAACAGAACTGATTGTAAAAATTCAGAAATGGATATCAAAATACTACCAAATTATAGCACAATTATGTTAGTACACTGAATGAAGCTGAATGTGAGAATGATAGAGGGAGGAAGGTCAGGGGCACAAGTGAAACCAGAAGGAAAGATAGATGATAAAGACTGAGCTGGTATAATCTAGGAATGCCTAGAGTGGACAAGAGTAGTAACTAAATGTACAAATTAAAAAATGTTTTTGCATGAGGAAGAACAAAGGAATGTCAGTATTGCAAGGTGTTGAAAATAAGTGGTAAATCATATTTTAAAACTTCAACTTATGTGTGAGACTAAAGAAAAAATGTTTATTTGGTACAAAGTTTATATTTTGACTAGTGCATTTCCTAATATAGCTTGTGTGGACAGGTTAATTGAGCACCATAAGTACATGGAACCTTGAATAGGGCCTGAGATTTTGAAGGTTTATCCAGAGTGATGCCCTGACAAATCCCAGAGTGATTTGAACACTGAATAAAGTATTTGCAAAGTCCCCTTGGGGGAATCGCGAGAAAGGGGGAAAATTCAACTTCCCCCTTTGAAGAGTTCCTGATATTCTTGCAAGCAGTGGGGACAACCAAATCAATAGGCCGAGCTCTCAATCTTGGGATTTGTTCATATGAAACTTAACCCCACAAAGGATAGGCTAAGCCTACTTAAAATTATGCCTGAGTCACCCCCAGAGAACCTCTTTTGTTGCTCAGATGTGGCCTATCCCTCTCTCAGCCAACATGACAAGCACACTCACTGCCCTCCCCCTCTCTATGTGGGACATGACTCCCAGGGATATAAACCTCCCTGGCAATGTGGGACAGAAATCCTAGAATGAGCTGGGACTCAGGGTCAAGGGATTGAGAAAATCTTCTTGACTGAAAGCAAGGAGAGAGAGGAACGAGACAAAATAAAGTGTGAAAATAAAGACAAAATAAAAGGCTGAGAGATTTCAAACAGAGTTGAGAGGTTACCCTGGAGGTTATTCTAATGCATTTTATAGATATCCCCTTTTTAGTTTAAGGTGTATTGGAGAGGCTAAAGGAAAGTGCCTGAAACTGTAGAGCTGTGTTCCGGTAGCCATGTTTCTTGAAGATGAAGGTGTAATGATACAGCTTTCGCAATATGACTATGTGATGTGAAAACCTTATGTCTGATGCTCCTTTTATGTATGATATTGATGAATAAGTAAAAAATATGGATTAAAAATAAATAAATAATAGGGAGAGCAAATGTTAAAATAAATCGAGTAGTTTGAAATACTAGTGAACAATGAAAGGGAGTGGTAAGGGGTATAGAAGAAAAGTAGAGGGAACAAATGATCAAATCTGTTGAGTAGGTGGAAATACTAGTGATCAGTGAGAGGGAGGGGTAAGGGATATGGTATGTGTGAGTTTTTTCTTTTTCTTTCTTTTTCTGGAGTGATACAAATGTTCTAAAAAATGATCATGGTCATGAATATACTACTATATGATGACATTATGAGACATTGATTGTATACCTTACTTGGAATGTTTGTATGTGGTTTTGGTTTGATAATACAAAATAAATTAAATTTAAAAAAAGATTTAAGGCACTCACTGAATATCCAGTATTCACAATAACTGAATAAACCTACATAACAAGAAATAATCATGAAATTTTAAAACCAAAGATAAAGGGAAGAGTTTAAAACCTATCAGAGTGAGGAGGAAAGCAAGCAAACAGAAGAATCAAAAACAACCCTGGCTGTAACTACTTGTTTTTGAAAACTATTGCTTTTTATTTCTTTGCTTTGTATATATATTATAGTGTACAATAAAAAATTTATAGATAGATAAATATAGTTTATATCTATATCATACACATTAGTAACAACAATAGAATAAAAAGTACAGAATATTTTTTAAAACGTATTCTATAGGATTGTAAAAATTTTTGCTTTTAAAAATAGCTGAATGGTATACTGCTATTTGCTTTTTGCCCTTGGCATTGTTTTTGTATTCCATGTTGTGTGTAGTCCTAGTCGATTGATTTTAACTGTTGTGCAGTATTCTCTTGCATTAATATACCACAATTGATTCATCAGTCCTCTGTCGGTAGGCAGTTGGTTTGTTTCTGATTTCAAAACAATATTGCCTACCTGTGCCTACTTGTGCACAGGCAGCGCAAGATGGTATCTCCTAAGTAGACACCTAGTTACAGATTAGATCCCCATCTTTATTGGATATTGCCAAATTGACTTCCAAAGTAGTTGTAGTGCCTTATTGTCCCTCTAGCAGTATATGAGAATTCTAATTTTTCCTACATTCTTTTTGATACTTGGTATGGTCAGAATAGATATGGATATATCTATATCCATACACATTAGTAACAACAATAGAATAAAAAGTACAGAATATTTTTTAAAACATTCTATAGGATTGTAAACATTTTTGCTTTTAAAAATAGCCGAATGGTATATTTATAGATAAAAGGAGCATCAGACATAAGGTTTTCACATCACATTTAACCATGTACTGAGCATCTTTTATGTGCAAGCCACTCAGGATACAAAGTTGAGCACAACGCCGTTCACCTTTAAGGAGCTCATAATCTAGAAGGGTGACAGATGTGTAAATAGACATTTTCAGTAGAAAAATTTGAAGTGGCACAGAGGTAGCTCAAAAAAGAAGAGTGAGGGGCGGGCCGCGGTGGCTCAGCGGGCAAAGTGTTTGCCTGCTATGCCGGAGGACCTCGGTTCGATTCCCGGCCCCAGCCCATGTAACAAAAACGGAGAAACGGAATACAATAAAAACAGGAAAATGTTTAAAGATGTTTCCCTTTCTTCCTTCCTTCCTTCCTTCTATCCTTCCTTCCTTCTCTCTGTCTTTCCTTTAAAAAAAAAAAAAAAAAGAGTGATCTTTCAGCCTAATTCTGATTCCTGGAACTCAGATCGCGGGGGAGAAGGTATGGTCACCCCCTTCAGCATCTCACAGCCCAGCTGTCTGGAATCCCATCCCAGCATTTTGGCCCCAGGGATATAGTGTTGCCTTCCCGAATTTCTGGAAAGATTCAGCCAAAGATTCGGCAAGGATTCGATAGCACATATGCAAATGCAGCTTAGCCAGAGATTTTCCTATCAATAGAAGGTTCATAGCTCTGTGTTTCCAATTAAGATATTTATGTAATCTATGTTCTTACTCATTTATCCTGGCAAGACTGAAGATGAGGAGCTTTTGTCTGCTTGGGTGGTTCACAGTGTTAATCTGTGTTTTGATGATTGCAGCTCCCTTGTCATGATCCTCCTTGGGAAAGGCGTGAGAATTTGCTTATTTTGAGTTTTAGCTTCACCTGCTATAAGGAATTATTGAAATTATTAATTTTTTGAGTTGTGATACTGATATTGTTATGTTTTTATAAAGTTCTTTTTCTTTTAGAGATATATACTAAAATATTTACAATTAAAATATGATAGGATGTTGGGTTAGTGTGATGGTAATATGTAGGAGAGGGAAGTGGCCATGAGTTGACAAATTATTGAGGCTGAGTGAAGAGTATATGAATGTGTTTTGTGAAGAGTACGTGAATGTGTTTTAGACTATTGTGTCTATTTTTGCATACATTTGAAATTTTTTCCTAATAAAAGGTTTAAAAATCCATCATCATGCTTGACACCACCTGAAATGAAACTTAGATCCTCCATCCACTCGTTGTTTACAGTGGCCAGTAGAGGGCAGTAGGTCCTACCTCACAGAACTGTAGCCCCAGGTTTCCTGGTGGCTGCAGAGGGCCCTTTGCTGGGCTTCCTGAGAGTTTACTGCTTGCTTCCCTTTCGCTCCTAATGATGCCATTGGATTATTGGATTATTCAGAGTAACAGAATTTATGTAACCTGCACTGTGAAAAGTGATGAGCTCCCCTTTAAATTCTGCAAGCCTGCTTACACATGCTTTCTGGTGGTAGTGGGTTGTAACAATCAGCATACGGCAAAGCACAAGGGTCTGTGAGCCCCGGACTAGGGTTCAAATTTCAATTTAGGGCCAAGGTGGCTCAGCAGGCAAGAATGCTTGCCTGCCATGCCAGAGGACCCGGGTTCGATTCCCGGTGCCTGCCCATGTAAAAAAAAAAATAAAAATAAAAATAAATTGAAATTTAATGTCTGTGACTTGGGCAAGTTACCTAGTTTACCTGAGCTTTAATTTCATAGGGATAATTGTACGTGCCCCACCAGGTTGTGAAATGTATCTTAGGATATATGAAAGTATCTAGCACCGTGCCTGGTTTTCCTCTTCTAGCATCATTCCCTAAAAGTTATACAGTTTTCCTTACCTATCTTTAAAACCTACCTCTTGACACAGTCATATTCAAATGGCAGTAGCTAATTAACCAGATGTCCAGCTGGAGGGAATGAGCCATGCTGGCCAGGCACTGAAGTTTGGGTTTACCTACTTCTTTCTCTTCTGTTCTCACAGCAAGCTGCCTCACCGTTCCTCTTTCCTCACATGCTTTGATCTTTAGAAGTCCTTTTGACCTACTAGGGTAGCTGCTGCTGTTGTTCTGCCTGGCTTTTGCTAGGTCCTTCTTTTAGATCTCCAAAGTTCTATCTCCTTTCAGTTTTTCAGCCAGCCCATGTATCGTCTGCAGGGAGAGAAAAACCCAATATATTTGGCCTAATTTTTATTCCTTTATAGCCATTGTCACTTCCTGTCTCTGCAACATCTTACTTATCCTGAGGCTTATAAAAAGAGGTTCAGACCCTTAGGGGGGGAATACCTTTTTGTATTCAAATTCGGTTAAATCCAGGGAAACAACCAACAGAAGGAGCTACACTTAGGGCTTGCAGCTGTGATTATACACTTCTTTATTCTATAACCTTGGTATATGTTAATCAGTTTCTCTTTGAAATTGTGGGGATGCTAACACTGCTTCCCCAAGCGTTCCAAGGCTTAAATGAGAGTGTTCAGTACATTGCATGGTCCCTCATAGGTGCTTCATAAACTTGGGTGAGCCTAGACCTAAATTGCAGTTTATTCCTGGAAAAGATGGAAGTGGGGCATATATAACCAGCTCAGAGGATCACCCTTTGGATAAAACAATATCAGACAACACAGCAGTGTGTTCTCTTCAGATGCTCTGTCTTTATTAATTCCCTCAGTATTTTCTGACTATCAGGTATTCAGATATGAGCTCAGAAATGCTTCCAAAGCCAAAGTTATTTTTCTTTTCTTTTAGCCTGGGAGTTGATTATTTAGAAAATGCTGACTTCTCTTAGACCCTACTGTTAGGAGGGTAACATAGTTCTGATCAGGGTAAGCGGGTCAGCAGCTGAAGCCAGTCAGCTTAGGAGTAGAGAAAGACTAACAGTAGTGCTTTCCTGGACTTGGTTGTACCGCCTCTCCTGATAGCAGCTGATTGTATCATGCCTTCAACCAATAACAAAAGACCAGTTAAGCAAACTCATAATCTGAGCTGGCCACTTTTTCTATTTCTTGATTAGAGAGAAATAGAAAAGTCTGTGTATTCTGCTGTGGGCATAGGAAGATTGGAAATGGGAATATTTAATGATCAGACTGAGAAGTAATTGGGAACCAGAAAAGGGAAGGCCTTGATAGCCATGTTAAGAAATTCTGAGTTTATTTTGAGGGCTGAGGGAAGCCACTGAAGGATGGTAGAAAGATCATTACAGCTAGAGAAAAGAGATCAGATTGAAGGGAGATAAAGCCATTGCTAGGGAGATTGATTAGATATGGATGCAGTCAGCCAGGTGAGAACTTACAATATCCTGAACGCAGCCCATGCCAGACACAGAAAAGAGATTCGACCCTATTTAGAGTGACCAGGCCTTGGTGATTGAAGAACTCAGCATCTTGCATGTGTGAGGGGCTTGCTCATTAAATATTTGTTGAGTGTGTGACTGAAGAAATGAAAGATTCTAAATCTTGTCGAAGTAAGAAATATCTCCACTAATCAGAGGATTTTAAGCTTTTTAACTGAAGTATTTAGAGGATTTTAAGCTTTTTAACTGAAGTATAACATATAAACAGAAAAGTGCTCAAATCGTAAACTTGGTGAATTTTCACAAACTGAACCCACTCATGGATTTAGCATCCATTTCAAGAATTAGGACAGCGGCAGCACCCTAGAAGTTCCTCAGGCCTCACGTCCATTCACAACCCAAGAGTAACTACCATGCTTTAACATTGTGGTTCTATTTTGTCTGTTTCTGAGCCTTGTATAAATATAATCATATGTACTGCTGTGTCTAGCTTCTTTCACTTATAACATCTCTGAGATTCATCAAGTTGTTGAGAGTTAGCAGTAGTTTATTTCTTCTCTGGCAGTGTAGTATCCCATTGTATCAATATACCAGAATTTATCCATTCTGTTGTTGAAGGATACTTGGGTTGTATCTAGTTTGGGGCTATTACAAGTAGAGCCACTATGAATGCTTTTTTATCTATTGTTTGGTGAACATAAGTGTGCGTCTCTGTTAGGTATATACTTAGAAGTAGAATTATGGGTCATAAAATAGGTGAATGTTGGACTCTAGTAAATACCATCAAACCATTTACCAATTTGCACTCCTACTGCAGGGTTCCTTTGGCAGCACTTCCTAGACCAGTACTTGATACTATGTGTCTTTTTCACTTCAGGCAGTCTGGTACGTGAGAGGTGGTATAATGTTGGGATTTTATTTATATTTCCTGATGACAAGTGAAGTGGAGCACTTTTCATGTTTATTTGCACATCCTCTTTGTGAGGTGCCTAGTCCAGTCCTGTGCTCACTATCTGTTGGGTTGTCTGCCATTTTCCTGTTGAATTCCTTTTATCTTCTTGTTGCAAGTCCTTTGTTGGATATACATAATAGAAAAATTGTCTCCCACTCTCTTAATGGTGTCTTTTGGTGAAAAGTTCTTAATTTTAGCCAGTCCACTTTAGCAATTTTATCCTTTATGGTCGACAGCTTTTTGTGTTCTGTTTTAAAGTCTTTTGCCTGCTCTAAGTTCATGCAGATATTCTGCTAGGCTTATAATAAGTCTTGACATCTGGTATAAATCCTCTGCCCTTGTTAAAATTACATTACTAAGGCAAAAAGCACCCTTGGTTCTGATATGTTGGTTCTTAACTTTTTGCAAGTCCTGGATTCCTGTGACAATCTGACAAAATTCTAGCCCTTTTGCCCAGAAGTACACCTACGCCCATCCACGTCACATTTTCCTACAGTTTCAGGGACTTCGCAGACCAACATCAAAGTCTGTTTTTGGGTCACAGGTTAGAGAACCCTGATCTAGACCAACCTATTTATTTTGCACATAAGAGAGGGGGGGAATCATACACTTAAGTTTGTGGCCCAGCTGGAATTAGAACCCAGATTTCTTGACTCCTACTCCAGTACTCTTTCTGACACAATCCCTGTTAAAAAGCTTTCTGAGAATACTTCTCTGGCAGACTCATCCAAGGGAGAGACAAGTCAAGGGAAATTTCTATCCAAGAGCAGGGAAAAAAAAGCTTACATGGTAATGCTCGTGTACTTACGTATTTATTTTAGTTGTTTGAACCCCATGGAGTCTGTGATTCAGTTTCTTAAAGTTGAGCTGAGAATTATCATGGTCGATGCATCTTCCTCTAGCTGTGACTCAGTGCCCTGGGGTTGCTCTATTGAACCTTGCTATGTGCAGCTACCTGTATTCTGCTTGGTCTCTGGATTGACTCTGGCTGGAATTTCAAAAAGCAGTTACATAATAAGTTTCCAGTCTCAATGCTCAAATGGGTGAGGTTGACCAGAGTGGTTGCTCTAGGGAGAAAATTAAAAGGGGTGGAGGTAGGTAAAGGAGCTCTGAGTTTCTTGATTTGGCTGAGTCAATTTGCAAGTAGTTAATTGGTAGACAAGCCAGGCCAGAGTATCTAGAAGTAAGTATTCATTAAGGATTTAGCCTGTTTTCTTACCTGCCACTGCCCACAGTAGCCCCTTCAGAGATTCTAAGTAGATTAGGCAGCTTACAGGTAACAGGGCCTGGTATTTTTAAGCAGTCACTCAAACCGCAGTGCCAAGAGTCTCCAAAACTAACCTTGTTTCCTTGTCAGCATGCTTACTAATGTCCACTGCCATGGGTATGTATTTTAGACTTGCAGCACAGACTACAGTTTGGATCTCATGGTGAAAGGGACTGTCTGGTTCTTTGGGCCACACCCTAAAACACAGACTAAGTGATCTCATCTCCACACAAAAGAAGACAAATCCATAATATTGTACGCATGTATAATCCTGTTAGCTGTGACAAATAACCCACGCATTTGATCCCCTTTTATTTTTTTCCCAGAAACTTCTGAGAACCCCTTCTCTGGCTTCTTTATGCACTTGTGATTAAGTAGACAGAAGCAATGTAAGGTTAGATAGCTGAAGGAGGCACACTGGCTCAGTCGTTTCAAAGGCGTTTACTGACTACCTAACGTGTGTGTGCTGAATATTGTACCAGGTGACAGGGAAACAGAGATGAGCAGGGCAGTGCCCGTTCCTCAAGAAGTTCCCAGTGTAGGCCGAGGGACAGCTAGGTAAACTGACAGATGCTGTATGGGACAGGAAATGTTGTGATGGAGGTAGGCACAGGTGCTGGGGGCTTTGGAGGAGCAGTACCTGAATCAGCCTGCAGAGTCAAAGAAGGCCCTTCTTGGAGAAGAAATTTCAAAGGGATTTGGAGTCTCCAAGGTAGAAAAGTAATGGTAACAGCATTCATTCTAGGGAGATAAGCAGCATGTATAGTGACACAAAAGCACCAAATCAGGGGTGGTTGGAACTATTAGGCATTGGGATAAAGAAAGAAGGTCCAGCAGGCTTGTTTACCGCATCTTATTTTTGTCCTGCCCTTCTCCTCCTTTTAAAAGGGCTTCTACATTCAGAGGCTGCCAGTATGCTCAGAACTCGAAAGATTCACTGATCCCAGCAACTCAGGCACCTTTGGCTCTATATCACTCAATAGTAGCTTAAATCAGAGTCCATCCACCCCGCCTCACACACACATTCACCACAGGTGACCTTCAGTAAACTTTAGCTGTCAGAGTCTCCAAACTCTACCAGTCCAGCACTGCTCCATTCCAAAGACAAATCTGTGGTCAGACTATTTCATAAACTATAGCCAGAGCATGCACTCAACAAGCCTCAATTTTCTCACCTTCTCTTCTTTTCTTTTTCTCTTTTAGGCATGAAGAAATCGGTGGTTTATAGTTCATTGAAATTGCAAAAAATGTGGAAAGGATGGTTAAGTAAAACATCCTAATTTTCTTGTTCTTCTATATATGGTATGTATAGATGAATAAAATATTTGATCCTTTTTGACAGAACAGTGTTTGCTTCTTAACCCATTGCTTGGTTTTGGAGACACCCTCATGTATAATACTTACTTTTGAAATGTATGCATCAGACACTTATCCAGAAGGGGACCAAAATATCTTTGTTGAGAGCTTAGCCTTTATACATAAAACCATCTGAATCCTGCTTTTCTAAGAGCTTTAACCAGGGTCTGGAGTTTCCAGGTACATAAGAGTCACAGACATAATAGAGTGTACATTTGCTTTTTTTTTTTATTATTAATTAAAAAAAATTAACAAACAAAACATTTAGAAATCATTCCATTCTACATATATAATCAGTAATTCTTAATATCATCACATAGTTGCATATTCATCATTTCTTAGTACATTTGCATCGATTTAGAAAAAGAAATAAAATGATAATAGAGAAAAAAAAAAAAACTATACGTACCATACCTCTTACCCCTCGCTTTCATTTACCACTATTTCAAACTGAATTTATTTTAACATTTGTTCCCCCTATTATTTATCCTTATTCAATATGCTCTACTCTTCCGTTGATGTAGTAGCTAAAAGGAGCATCAGACATAAGGTTTTCACATTCACAGAGTCTCATTGTGAAAGCTATATCATTGTTCAATCATCATCAAGAAACATGGCTACTGGAACACAGCTCTACATTTTCAGGCAATTCTCTCCAGCCTCTCCACTACATCTTGAACAACAAGGTGATATCTACTTAATAACCTCCAGGATAACCTCTCGACTCTGTTTGAAATCTCTCAGCCATTGACACTTTGTCTCATTTCACTCTTCCCCCTTTTGGTCGAGAAGGTTCTCTCAATCCCTTGTTGCTGAGTCTCAGCTCATTCTAGGGTTTTTCTCAATCCCTTGATGCTGAGTCTCAGCTCATTCTAGGATTTCTGTCCCACACTGGACATGTAAGTTTCTAGCAGAAACTTTGTAGTCAGCCCCGAGTGTATGATTTTACCTCCGCCACAGGACTGGCAGTATTCCACACAGAGGCTCCTCCATCAACCTGAGTCCTAGAGCAAAGACCACATGGATCAGAGCTGCATCCTACCCATCGGGGACACTTAGCATGAGTGAGAAACAAACATTTGTTGTTGTAGCACCTGAGATTTTGGAACCACTTGTTACTTAGCCTGTCCTAATTGATAAATTAGGAAATATCAGATTTAGTTGAGAGGGTCAAAAGAGGTTTCATGTAGTCAGTTGGTTTTTGATAAGACAATTAAATGGGGACAGAATAGTCTTTTCAACAAGTGGTGACAGAACAACTTGATAATCACAGAGAAAAGATGAAGTTATATTCCTACTTCATTACATTAAAAAAAAATGGGCTCAAAATTAATCAAAGACCTAAATGTAAGAGCAAAACCATAAAACTCTTAGAAGAAAAAAGTAAAAGAATAAATCGTGACCTTGGGCTAGGCAATGGTTACTTAGACATGACACCAAAACCATAAGCAACAAAAGATTTAAACAGGACATCATCAAAATTTGAAACTTGTGCTTCAAAGGATACCATCAAGAAACTGAAAAAAACCTAAAGAATGGGAGAAAATATTTGCAAATCATGTATCTGATATATTTAAAATATACAAAGAACTCTTACAACTAAATAATAAGGACAGTCAAATTTTAAAATGGGCAAAGGACATCTGTGATGGTTTGAAGCTGTATGTACCCCAGAAAAGTGTGCTCTTAAAGTTAATCCTTTCCTGTGGATCTTCTGGTCAGTAGGATCTTAGGATGTGACCCACCTCATTCAGGGTGGATCTTAATCCTCTTACTGGAGACCTTCACAAGAGAATGAAATTCAGACAAAGAGAGAGAAAACCATGAAAGCAAGAAGCTGGAAGCAACAAAGAGTCCTGAAGAGAAGGGAGTGACCAGCAGATGCCATGTGCCTTGCCATGTCACACAAGAGTCCAGGATCCCTGGCAGCCAATCTTCAGCAAGAAGGTATCGTCTCATTGATGCTTTGATTTGGACATTTTCATGGCCTCAGAACTGTAAGCTCATAAGCCAATAAATTCCCATTACTAAAAGCCAACTCATTTTATGGTATCTTCTTTCAACCTCCTAGCAAACTAGAACAGACATGAATAGTCATTTCTCCAAAGAAACGGCCAATAAACACATGAAAAGGTGTTCGGTATCATTAGCCATGAGGGGAATGCATCAAAATCATGAGATGCCACAGCACGTACACTAGAGGGCTGTAATCAAGAAGTCATAATAACAAGTGTTGGTGAGGATATGGAGAAATTGGAACCCTCATAAACTGCTTCTGGGGATGTAAAATAGTACAGCTCTTTTGGAAAACTGTATGGCAGTTCTTCAGTTAAATATATGAGTTACCATATGACCCAGCAATTCTACCCTAGGTATATAACCAAGAGAATGGAAAACATGTCCACACAAAAACTTGTACACAGATACCCATAGCAGCATTATTCATGATAGTCAAAACACAGAAGCAACCCAAATGTCCACCAAAGATGAATGAGTAAGCAAAGCATGGTACATACAATGGGATATTACTCACCAATAAAAAGGAATCAAGTACTGATACAAGCCCCACATGGATGAACCTTGAAGACATTATGCTAAGTGAAGGAGTCCAGACAAATAGGCCACATATCGTATGACCCCATTTATATGAAATGTCCAGATAAGCAAATCTACAGAGATGGAAAACAGATTAGTGTTTGTCTAGGGCGGGGATGGATTGGGAGGTGACTGCTGATGGGTAACATGGTTTCTTTTGAGAGTAGTGAAAATGTGCTAAAATTGACTGTGATGGTGGATATACAACACTGTGAATGTAGGTGAAAAACATCTCAGGCTGTTTAAAAATAAAAGTAAGAAAAGTTTCATAGAGAAGATGGCCTTTGAGATGGTCTCTTAAGAAGTGGCAGGAGTTGAGTAAGTGTAGAAAGTCCAAGTAAGAAAAGGCATAAAGGTTAGCAAAATAAGGAGCTGACAGAGATCGAGGTATAAGGTTGTTTTTGTTTTTGCCTTAGAATTTTGGGTTTCATTTTAGGGAACCAGACAGAGCTGCCTCTCTCGAAGCCAAACTAGATTTTGGAACATAGACACAAATCAAAGGACACTCCCTTTGTTCCCTGCTATGCCAGGAAATACCTGGATATTATCTGCACTACTTTCAGCCCTGCACTGAAGGTGGGATCCTTCAACCAGCCCCAGAACTGGTATTACTGTCTCAGAGATGAGAGGTGGATGATGGAGATGTGGCTGGGTGCCTTACATTGAACCTCTACAGACCTCACCCTGGTGGGCGAGGAAGCAGGGTAGAAACAGTGGGCCCTTGTGACAATCAGTCACATCTCACCTTATTCATATACCGAGGGCCAAGTTTCTCACTATTCTTCTATAGAAGTTGGAGACACAAGTATACTTCCTAAACCCAGGAGAACTTTTAAGAGAGAATTTGTACTCATTGCACATGTTCCTCCCTTCTTCCAGATATGTAGCCAGTCATCTGGCAAGAGGCCCACAGATGTTACTTTTCCTGGAAAACAGACTGACCACATGTGTGTGCAGATTTGTCAGGGGTTCTCTTGGAGACAACACCTGTAAGAGAGTGAGGGAGCCAGGACCAGGCATGGGGAGAAGTTGCAGTAGAGGCCTCAGCCAATTCTAAATGGAAGCTCTAGAGCTGGTTCCGCAATTCAGAATTGTCCCAAATTGAAGCAAGGCGGCCAGGCCTTACTACATGGTAACAACCGTGGGGCTGTGGGTGCATACCTGTGAGTGAGATGACTTCCTTTGGCTGATGGCAGGTCCCACTAAGGGACTCAGCTATGGGCCATCAGCAGTCAACCCCAAGGTCGTGGCCATTCCTGGAAGCAGAGTCTAAATGGTGCTGAAGTCCAGAGGGTCTTCCAGACCTTGTTCAGCTGGAAATTCTCAAAACCTCAGTAACAGAGAAGACCATCAAATATTAAGCATTTAATGTTAGCATTTTTCTCCAAAGATTGCTGTCTGAGGTGGTGTCCTCTAGGCACATGTAGCTGTTGAGCACTTGAAATGGGACTGGTCCCAAGTGAGATGTACCGACCATACAATATACACCAGATTGTGGAGACTTCAATGAAAATAAGAGTGTCAAATATCTCATTAATAATTTTAAAATATTGATTATATATTGAAATGATAATATTTTTGATCCATTGGTTAAATAAAATACATTAAGCTCACCTGTTTCTTTTTAATTGTTTAATGTGCCTACTAGAAAATTAAAAATTACATATATGATTCATGTTAGCTTTCCTTTGGATAATGCTTATCATAGACCTTTTCAGGCAGCCTGTACCTAGGTTTCTTTCTGAAATGGGAAAAAGACTGTTTCTCTCTTCATTTGATGGCAGGCAAGACCTATATTCATGGCTGCCATGGTAAATCGTACCTTGCATATAATAAACTTTCATGATGGTTTATTGAGGAAAGCAATGAAGCAAGAAAATCCCATTTTGTTTTAGTTTTCTCTTTAGATAATGCTTTGATACTTTATCAGATGCCTTAGCTTCATCACAAATGGGGAAGAGAAAAGGTTGTGGGTGTGTCAAGGGGCGTGTGAAAGAATAGCTTATTCAAACTTGATGATGTCATTCAAAGAAGGCAATTGGGAGAAGATTACACAATAACAATAGCTATGATTTGTGCACAGCCTTAGCAATAAAAATGCCCTTCTGAATGCTTTTTCACAAACATTATCCCATTTAATCCTCCTAACAGTACCATGAGGTGTATGTTTTCATCATCCTCAGTTTACAGGTGAGGAAACTATATATATAAACCAAACTGGTTTATATTACCTCCCTGGCCTTGTAGAATTTGAGCTTTTTCCCCCGCTCCTTGGCCAATTGCAACTTTTTAAATATTGAAACATTGATTGAAACCAAATGAATAAGGTTCTAATCAAAGTCTTAATTCAAAGACATTGATGGAAATTTTTAATCAAGTTCATTTACATTGTGATTTAAATACCTCTTTAGACCTGATTTGATCCTCTACAACAGATGGTTCAATTTAAGTTTCTTCTTTTGTAAGTACATTCTAGTTGTTTAACAGAACCTCATTAACTCAAAGATAATTTTTCTTTTATTTCCTTTTAAGGAGGACCAGATGCTGAAAATAATTTGTTTTTCAAATGTTGGAGCTATTTCAGAATATACAGCAAATTGAAGTGAACTCACTGATAGGTGACCCATTTCTAATTCAGCATGTCAGTAAGGATTTAAGGATAATATTTTCCCTATGTTTATTAGGAGTACAGTCACAGCTACCAAAAATTTCAAGATGTCAATGGTTTTATTTAACTAGAACAATACACATATGTTTTCCAGATATTTTTATTCAAGGCAAAAAAAAAAAAAAAAAAGCATGAGATTTCTTTCCAGTATAAGAATGAGAATTTTTTAAATGTTTGACTTATTTATAATTGCAAAATATGTGTATTTCTAAAATATTTACTAAACAAGTTCCAATCAGGTCAGCATGTAAACTTTAGATATGGGAGTGTATGGCTGACACTCTTCTTAGTTTCTACTTTTTTTTGCAGGACAGAAGAGAAAGCATTCCCACTTTCTAGTTCTCAAATACATGACACTCAGTATTAACTTCCAAAGGAATAACATATTCTTTCTATGCTTGTTACTGTTGAAAGCATAATTATCAACTTAGAAAGTGACTTGGTTTAATGGGAAAGGTATGGCTTTTGCAGCAGTCAGACCTGGGTTCAAATCCTCACCCTACTACTCCTCTACTGAGGGATCCCGGGGAAAACATTTGTCCTCCAAGAAGCTATGTTTCCTCTTGGGTAAAGTGGGGATACCTACCTTGCAAAGGTTGGCGTGAGGGCCCAATTAAAATACAGATTTTTAAATATGACAATGGTTGTATTTTATCAATCATAAGGCTTATGTATCATGTTCCCTCTGATGAATTCCAGTGATCCAGAGACAGTGTGTTGCAATGGAAAGAGCTCTGGATTTGAAGCCAGAGGAGGAAAGAAGGCAACACTGTTTACACACCTACTGTACACCTGAACCTTTAGATAAATTGTACCCGTTTCCTTACAATAATCCTGCCAGGTGGGTGTAATATTCTCACTTTGTAGTCTGCTCTTCTCACTATAATTCTTAGAGTCAAGTTTCCATTATGCAAATTACTATGTGACCTTGAAGACATCATTTATCCAAATGTTCAGTATGAAATCAAAGTAGTAGTAATCCTGACATCCCCTCAGATCGTTTCTGGAGGTGGCCAACCCTTTTTAGAGCTAGATTAGCTATCAGTAAAAAATTAAAAGCTCAAGTCATCACCAGTCAAATCAAATGGGATAACACACCCTCCCAACAGCATGCTGGCATGACTTCATTTTTAAAACTTTTCAGCACAATTTACACAGTGGAGACATGACTGCAGAATAGCCAGGTCCTGGGCCCTAATCAATTTGTAAAGGTGTCCTGAAAAGCATAGTTGAAGGATGAGTTGTTGAAATGGATATGGGGAATCACCAGGAAGATGGCAGGATTCAAATATAGCACAGAGGGAGACCGTGAGCTGGGCTCCAAAGCCTGCAATGAATGTTGGGAGTGGCCAGGTCATGAGGTGAGAGTAATAAGGAAAGGACTCAAAGAGAGAGGGGTAAGGTTCAGAAGATTGCAACTTCTCTACCCACCCCCATTCACCCCCCAGGCCTGTGGCATGAGGTTACTTCATGGAAATTTCTCCCTGTTCTGCTCATATACCATAATCCATCTTGTGCTGGCCCCAGCCAACTGAAAGATCAACCTGGAACTCAATTATTGCTTTTATTGGCAAAGTGCAGGCTCTTCCTGTGCCAGCTTGATTGGGTAGAAAAGTTTCTGGATACACACAAAAGGGAAAGAGCACTTTCTCATTCAGAGGAATGAGAAGAGGACAATCCCAGGTTCAGAGTTAATCAGGTGGTCAGAGAACTCTCCCTTTCTGTGTATTTTGTCCAGGAAGTTCTTCTGTGCAACAATTGTGTATTCATAGAATCACAGAACAGGGTGCTCAAACCTGTTTAGGTGGTAGAGTACCTGGAAGTCATGGCTTCCTTTGCAGAAGATTATAAAACATTGATATTCTGATATCTTGTTATGCAAACCGTGATTGTGCTCAGGAGAATATGCTGATGGAATTAGCCTGTAGGTTGGCTTAGAATCATCTGGTTAATTAAACATGCATAGGCTTATAAAATTACAAAACCACAGCCATTAGCACACTGGCTCAAGGAGAGGAAAAACTGCTGAGCTATATTACTCAGGGTGTAGCTGGCAGGTGTTTCCATTACTATGCACTCACCATAGGTCTGGATGTTACAGTAGGACTTAACAGTAGTCATGGAAGAAAAATGTGAAGAAACAAAATTAACAAGGTGCTGGTCATTGACATTTTCTCCTAACTAGCAAATCAAGAAAAAAATGTGTTTGGGGGGGCTTTGGAGTCAAAAAAACCTGGGTTTGAATCGTGTAATACTGGGCAAGTTAAAAGCTTGTAACTTGTTTCCTCTTCTTTAAAATGGAGGTAACTATTTGGCAGGATTACTCTCAAGATTAGCAATAAGCCCCTAGCACAGGACCTCACCCATACCAAGAGGCTTACTTAAGTGCAGGTTTGTTTGTTTTTTAAATAAACATTGTATCTTGAATACTTTCAAATTTACAAAACAGTTGCAAAATAATACAAAACTGATATAAAGAGCTCCAACACCTATCAGATAACCAGAGCCCCAACCTTTTAAGGTTTTGCCTCATTTGCCGGATCAAAAACAGGTGTATTTAATATCATCATCATCAGAACGCTTCATCCAGCTCAGGAAACACCAGTAGTGTTCATTAGGGAAAGCCTGCTTGTGCTGGAAAACGGCTCGGAGACATTCGGGTTTTCTTCGGTCGTTTAAAAGATGAGGAAATAGAAGTTCAGAGAGGTGCCCAAAGTCCTACGGCAAATTTGCAGAGAACCAGTCACGCCATCCCAACCTCCTGTTCCCGCCCCGCGGCTTTTCCACCGTGCTGGGCGGTTCTCTTCTGTAAACCCAGGGCCTTTTCTAAAATGCCCGACTCTTCCTCGGGCCCACAGGGAATTGCGTGCATTCTTTTTTTTTTTAGTAGCCAGCCAGCAGGAGAGAATACACCGTGACTCACCAACTCACCAGGTGAGCCAGGCCCGAGTCCCTAGCGACTCTTCGTGTTAAAGAAAACAGCGCTCGCCCCACGAAGCCCGCAGGTTTGCGTTTCTTTGTGGTGGTTGTATTCCTCCTGCGGTGTCTTGGCGGTGCCAGAAGATCCAGCGGGGATGGGCGCTGGAAGTGCCCACGGGTCCGAGGCCCGGTTCCCGGTCAGGGCGCGGGGCAGCCTGGGCCTGGCGGGGGCTGCGGGGCTGGTGACGCCGGGCTCCGAAGAGCAGGTCCGGGCAGAGGGAAATGGACTGGGAGTGGAAGGGGGCATGTCAGTACTTGTCTGCGAGTCGCGGGAGAAGCAGTACAAAAGCACCTGGGAGACGGCCCGTTTCGCAGTTTCCGCCACAGAAGACCCTCTTTATTATATTAAACACCGCCCCCATGCTTTAAAAGATGTTGCCCGCTTGTCAGCCTGCGCCTGTCCTTTGCGTCCCGGACCCTCCGCTCACCTTCTACACCTGGTCTGGGGATCCGCAGGCTGCAACTGGCCTGCCAATCATGGGCTCCTACTTCCTATTATGTCACCGGCAGCCAATCAGAACTCCCGGCTAGTACCCGATAACCAGCGCTCCCAAGCCAAAAGAAACTTGACTGTGTTGCTCAGCAGGCATTGCCTTTTAAACAGCTTTTTGAAAGCCCACAGATACTTTCCCGCAGACCTCATATGGCCTTTGGGAAATTCCAGTTGAGAACGAGCGATCAAATTCGGCTCCCTTATTTTGTCCACAGAGGGCTAGAGGCTCAACCAGGATCACTCAGGGAGTTGTCAGCGGAGCAGCAAGTCTTGACCCCACGCCTCCCGACCCCCGCCGTAGTCTCATAGGGCCACTGTCGCGCTCATAAAGCTCCATTCCCCCCGTCCCCCCCCCCCCCCCCATTGATGACCTGCACCCGAGGTGAAAGAGTCAGCATATATGCCGGAGAAGACTTCAGCAGGTGTGGTAAAAGAGTCGGCACCGCGGGGAGCGCCCGGAGAAGGTCCTCTTCCTCACCTCCCTGTTGCTGGCTCTGGTGCAGGACCAAGGGCGCAGCCTGACTTAGGATCCGGTGAGGCACCCCGAGCACAGCCTTCTATTAACTGCAATCAAGCCTTCCGGTGTCTTGGGCCCAATGATGCTTTCCCGAGATGGTTTCTCTGGTTCTCTGGGTTGCGAGTTCTTTTGGCGGGATGGTGACCTGTGTAAGTTCTACGTATCCCATGCTGTAGGCATAGGCCCTCAGAGAACTCTCCAGTGGCCTGGGAGAGTGAAGCCCTCGGCACAGTTGGGCATTCTGCCTCATCCTGTAGGAGATGGGGAGGGGGAGGAATGGAGGTCCCAGCAGAGCCAGTGTTGGGGGCCTGGCAGTTCTTGAGGCCTAATGAACATTCTGCCTCAGTTACAATATGTGCTTCCCTTGCCCCACTTTAATTTTCACCACCATCAAGATGACTTCTGGATGGTCAGTGGCCTACTTGCCTATATTCTTTCCTTAGTCTAATCTACGGGTCAGTAAACTATAGCCCTCAGGACAAATCTAGCTCTCCTACTTTTAGAAAGAAAGCTTTGTTTGAACAGAGCCTCCCTTATTCATTTAAGTCTTTTGTCTATGACCGATTTCACCCTACAGCAGGAGAGTGGAGAAGTTGCCCCTCAAAGCACCATAGGGCCTCCAATGCCAAAATTATCTACTATTTGGGCCTTCACAGAAAGAGGTTGCTGACCCTTTAATCCACCTACGTGGCTGTCCACAAAGTGACCACCTTAAACCTCAGATCCAATCATACCGCTTCTGAAAATTCTCAGTGACTCTACATCCTCATAGCCTGAAGCTCCTCAGTGTGGCTCTTCACAACCCAGTCCACTCTCCCTCCTACCACTTCTTTCCCCTTCTCCACCTCTGCACACTTGTAGGCTGGCATCACCAGTCTACCAAACATTCCCTGGCCATGCATGTCCCCTCCCATCACCAAGCCTGTGTCCACATTGTGCCAGCATGCCTAGGATGTCCTTTTCCTTCCTCCCTCTCTCAAAATTCTAAACCTCCTTCCCACCAAATGCAAACATTACCTCCCCTATGAATCCTTCCTAGATGCTCGACAGAAGTAATTGCCCCATCTTCTGTGCTCTCATAGCTCTTTGGACAGACCATGGCCATTGTATTCCCTAAGGGATTACTAATATGTTTTCATGTATTTGTTTCCCCCACCAGATAGTGTGCTACTAGGGATGAAGGACCTTGTCTCATTGCCTCTCTGCCCCCACCAGGAAAGGAGATGGGTCATCTGGTGATAAGTTTAAATTAGAAACAAGCTTTTGTGAAAGTGCCAGGAACCTGGCCATAGCATTTTGTCTGTGCCACCTGCAATGATTGACCATCTGGTTTCTTCTTATCCCTGTACCTTTTGGTATCTGGCATATAGATGTTCAGAACATATCTTACTGAATGAGGGTGTACATGAGTGAAATACATATTTTCCTTCTAACATTTCAAATATGGTAAACATTGTCACATTTACTTTATTCTCAGATACATTCAGAATATATCAAAGTATTCTACCTCCATCCAATGAAGATAATTCAGCCCATGAAAAAATACTCATCATCAGGAAAATACAAATCAAAGCCACAGTGAGATACTACTCCAACCCACGAGGGTGACTGTAATCAGAGACAGATAATAACAAGTTTGGTGAGGACATGGAAAAATCTGAACCCTCATACTCTGCTGGTGGGAATGTAAAATGGTGCACTGCTGTGGAAAACAGTCTGGCAGTTTCTTAAAAAGTTAAATAGAATGTGATGCTTAAGTTAATGTGTCAACTAGGTCAGGTTATGGTGTCCACTTGTTTGGTCAAGCAAGCACTGGCCTGATTGTTACTGTGGGGACATTTCACTGATTTAGATCATCAGGAGGCCGATTGTACCTGTGACTGATTACATCAACAATCAACTGAGAAGATTGCCTTGAGCCATGAGAGAAACCTCATCCAATCAGTTGCAGGCCTTAAAGGGAGAAGTGATGATTTCATCAGTCAGAAGGAAGAATTTCTGTCTCTACTTCAGCCAGCCAGCTTCTTCTGGGGAATTCACTGAAAACCTTCATCAGAGTTCCCAGCTTGTGATCTGTGCTATGGAATTAGGACTTGCCCATCCCCACAGTCATGTGAGCCAATTCCTGTTAAAAAATCATAATATTTACATTATATATTATCTTGTCAGTTCTGTTTTCCTAGAGAACCTTGATTAATACACAGAATTACTATGTCACTTAGAAATTCCACTCCTAGGTATATACTCAAGAGAAATGAAAATATACGTCCACACACACAAAAAATTGTACTCAGATATTCAAAGCACCATCATTCATAAGATCCCCAAAGTGAAAACAACCCCAAAATGTCCATTAACCGATAAATGGAAAAAGAAAATGTGATATAGCCGTACAATGCAATATTATTTGGCCCAGAAAAGAAAAAAAAAAAAAGGAAAGAACTTCTGATACATGCTACAACATGGATAGACCTTGAAAATAAGCTAAGTCAAAGAAGCCAGTCACAAAAGCCTACATATTGTAGGATTCCATTTCTGTAAAATTCCCAGAATGAGCAAATCCACAGAAACAGAGAATGGACAGTGGTTTCCTAGAGTGAGGGGTGGTTAATATGGAGTGTGACTACTAATGGGTTTCTTTTTGCGGTGATGAAAATGTTCTGAAATTAGATAGTACTGATGGTTTCACAACTCAGTGAAGGTACTAAAAGTCATTGAATTGTGCACGTTAAATGGGTGCATTGCATGATAAGTGGATTATATCTCAATAGAGATGTCTAAAACATGTACTATACCTTGAATAAGAACTAAGATCACTGGATTCTATTAGTGTCAAATTCTAGTTGTGAAAATCTGCTATAGTTTTGCAAGATGTTAACATTGGAGCAAACTAGGTAAAGGGTAATTGATATCTCTCTGTAGTATTTCTTACAACTTTACAACTGTTTGTGAAGCTACAGTTATTTCAGAAGTTTAATTGTTAAAAAGTACTTGGCCTCTATTATTCCTCTCTTCTCAAAATAAGAATTCCTCAGAAGTAGTTTGTCCATGTTCTTTAAATGATGTTTCATTTGAAGCCATCTTTTACTAGGTAAGAGCCCCAGGCCCCAGGTGGGCCACGGTAGCTCAGCAGACAGAGTTCTCGCCTGCTATGTGGGAGACCCGGGTTCAATTCCCGGTGCCTGCCCGGGAAAAAAAAAAGAAGCCACAGGCTTAACTTATAGGCCCTATCACTATTTCAAGAGCTAACGAAAGTGTTTGAGACACCAAAAGTATTTACTGGCTCTTGAAAGAGAAAAGGATACCATAAAATTAGTAACAAATGTTTAAATATCAACAAAGTATGACCTTATATCAAACAGCTGCAACTCAGCTCATATATGTCTCTCTCTGTGTATATTCTCCGTATATAAGACTTAATAAGGAAAATAGTTGTGTTAAACAGTATGAGGGTTCAAAACCAGAGGTGACCTGTTAGTTCTAACTTTTTATCGTAGTAACATAAACAACTCAAAATTTCCCATTTTAACCATTTTCAAGCATTCCATCCAGTAGTATTAATTACATTCATTAGATTGCGCTATGTCCATTACACCAACTTTTTCATTCACCCCAAATAGAAACTCTGCATCCATTAAGCAACAACTTTCCCCTGCTGCCCGGCCCATGGTAACCTGTAATCTACTATATGTTTCTGTGAAATTTGCTTCTTCTAGATATTTCATATAAGCAAGATCATATGAAATTGCCTTTTCATGGTTGGCTTATTTCATGCAATATATTGTTTCCCAGCTTCATCCATGTTGTTGCATGCATCAGAGCTTCATTCCTTTTTCACAGCTGAATAATATTCTACTGCATGTATAGTCTACATTTTGTTTATCCATTCGTCTGTCAATAAACATTTGGCTTATATGCCTCTTGACAATTGTAAATGCTACAATGAATATTAATATGCACATACCATTCAAGTCCCTGCTTTCAATTCTTTTATGGGTTGCTGGATCATATGGTAGAGCTATGTTAAACTTTCTGAAGAACTGCCAAAATGACTTCTACAATGCCTGCACCATTTTACAATATCACCATCAATGTATAAGGGTTCCTATTTCTCCACATCCTTGCCAGCACTTATTGTTTTTTGGTTTTCTAAAAATAGCCATTCTAGTGGGTGTGAACTAGTATGGTGACCTGGTTTTGAAGCTTGTCTTAACATCTTAACTTTGCATAAATTTCTTAGCTTCTCTGAATCTCAATTTCTTTATCTGTAAAAAGAAACTTACAATATTATTCCATAGGATTGTTGAAAAAATTAAATGCATTAATTTATGCAAAAGGCTTGCTAGATGGCCTGCACATAGTAAAGGCCCAATAAGTGGTAGCTGTTATGATGATAATGACACAGATGATGGCAATTTATATACCATTGTCCTGGACATGAAGTTTCTGGGTGGCTGGGGCTGGTGGTAAAAATTGGGAGCCCAGTAGGTCCTGGGGTTCACTTGATAATGAGTTTATACTCACCCAGAGCCAGAGAAAAGGCTGGTATAATCAGTTCTTCTAGAGGAACAACAGGAGAAGAAGAACAAAGAACTGGTTTCATTGGAAGCTCAAGCTAGCATTATTTTAAATGAAAGCTACAAAAACAGTGTAGAAAAGCCACAGAAGGGGTGAGGCCAGCTAAGGTTTGCATCCATAGTCAGTTGGTAGTTGACTGAGTCATAATTCACGCAAATCATGGTCTGACAATGGCCATCTTTTCTTTACTAACATTCAGGACACCTGTTCTTTAAAAAGTTTTCAAAAAATGAATGTGTGTGATTCGTGGGGTATTATATATGAATAGCTTGTAAACAGCTAAAATCACATTTCAGTATGCATGTATCCAGTCATCTGTGTTGAAAAGAATAAAGATTATGTGACTTTGGGTACTTGCTGGTAAATTTGAGCTTTAAAGCTGTATATACTGAAGAATAACTGTTTAGATCAGCTCAGTAAACATTTATCAGTGCCCAGTGCTTCCTTTTTCACACACCTGCACACATACACACACACACACACACATATGCATGCATGCATATAGAAACACTCTTCCAGAGACTAAGAAATCAGGTTTTCTTTGACAACTTTTTGGACCTTGGGCTTCTAAAAGTCTGCTCCTTGGGTGATGGAGAAACCAAGAGTGGGGCCAGCTTTTCTTGCAACCCTTGGTGCCTGGATCTGCATTTTCCCCTCTCTTGTATGGAGAGCTCAATATTAGATGGGAGCCAAGTCACCAATAAAGACTTAATTCCAGGCTAGGAGTCTGAGGGGTTGCAAGGAGGCAAATACAAAGTGCTGGACTGCTATAAGGGCACACAGCTAAGAGACTGGGGTGCTCAAAAGGAGAAATGGGCTTTCACAATGAACCCGCAAACCAGAATCCCAAAATCTAAGAAGAGAATCAATGCAAAGACACCAAGCCAAACAAAATCAACAAGCAAGAGATAAATTTGTTCCAGATAAAATGAAAATAATAAAATAACCTGAAAATGACTTTAAGATGAATATGTTTACTGTCTTCCAAGGGATAAGAGGAGGAATACCCACTGATGTGAACCGACATTAGAGAATAAACTTGGAATATGTCATTGGTAACAGAGACCATCAGGAGATAGAAATAGGGTAAGATAATGGGTAATTGGAGCTGAAGGGATACAGACTGTGCAACAAGACTGGATACAAAAACTCAGAAATGGATAGCACAATACTACCTAATTGTAATGTAATTATGTTAAAACACTGAATGAAGCTGCATCTGAGGTATAGTTTTTTTTTTCCTTTTTTTCTTTTTTCTTTTTTTTATTTTTTTCTCTCTATTATCATTTTATTTCTTTTTCTGTTGTCTTTCTATTTCTTTCTCTAAATCGATGCAAATGTACTAAGAAACGAATATGCATCTATGTGATGATATTAAGAATTACTGATTGTGTATGTAGAATGGAATGATTTCTAAATGTTGTGTTAGTTAATTTTTTAATTAATAAAAACAAAACAAAACAAAAAAGAGGAGGAATAACAGCCTTTTTTAAAAAAAAACAAAACAAGACTTTAAAAAACAATAATGGGATGAAAAAAATGGATATGAAAATGAAACCACTGGTGAAAATGAAAAATATAATCATTGCAAACAAAGTGTTAATGAAAGATAGAAAAGAAAGCAACTAATTCGGCTTGGTGGCTGGGCTCAGGAGATAATTTTGAGCTGGTGTTTATTAAGTATCATAGGAATGCAACCAGGGAAAGTGCTCCTTACCACATGTTTGAATATATACTCGCTAGCTATTGAGTTAATGTCTGAAGTGATGATAAGCTGGCCTTCAATCTTTGGGGAAGAACAGTAGGCAATTGCTTGCATTATAAGGAAGAGAACAAACTTTGTCTGACAATGAAGCAAATACATCTCCTTAAGTTGAAAAGCTTCCTGAGAAGGTAATAAGCTGTCTAACCAGAATGACTAGAATTAATGTGTTCTGGAACTATTAGGTCCATCCTCTTGGTGTGGGTTTCCTGCTCAGGAATGTTTTCTTAAGCCTGATTTATAGAATTTGGTTTTAGAACACAATGTGTGCAGTGCTTAAACCCGGAACACAATGTGTGCAGTGCTTAAACCCGGAACACAATGTGTGCAGTGCTTAAACCCGGAACACAATGTGTGCAGTGCTTAAACCCGGAACACAATGTGTGCAGTGCTTAAACCCGGTACACAATGTGTGCAGTGCTTAAACCCGGAACACAATGTGTGCAGTGCTTAAACCCGGAACACAATGTGTGCAGTGCTTAAACCCGGAACACAATGTGTGCAGTGCTTAAACCCGGTACACAATGTGTGCAGTGCTTAAACCCGGTACACAATGTGTGCAGTGCTTAAACCCGGTACACAATGTGTGCAGTGCTTAAACCCGGACGCTGGAGGAGCTAGGGTGGACCGGGAAGAATTGGTACTCAATAAGCCATGGACTATACACGTTGTTTTCCAGTGTTTCGTGTATTTTCTCAAGCCACACATCAACCCTGGAAGTCAGGCACGTGTAGTCCCATATTACAAATGAGGAAACTGAGGCGCCAGAGGGTTAAAGCACTTTATCAAATTCTGTCAGGAAGAGGTGGGACAGGAAATGGAGCCCTGGTCTGGTTGTTCCAGTGCTCTTTTCACTATACATACAACTTCAAAATAGAGATTGTGTCCCATTTATATTTGAATTCTCAGTGTCTAGTACAGTGCTCGCCACATGGAAGATGTTTAATAGGCATTTTCTGGAAGAATGAAAGCACAATAGAGCCTAGGGTGAGCTTCTAAGTAGGCAAGCACTCTTCCCATTTGGGTAGTACAGAGGGGAGCTGGGTGATAGCAAGCGTATGCAGGGGGGTCCCCAAAAGGATATGAGGAAGATAAAATTTCTGTTAATGAGAAAGATGAAAAATAATTGCTTCCCCATCATTACATTCTTTAATCTCACCAAATTCTGTTAGTTCCATCTCTTACAGATCTCTCAAATCCATTCATTTCTCATCCTCATCCAAGAAACCTTTATTTCTCGTCTCTTACCTGGTCTGCTCATTTTTCCTTTCACCTCTCTCCAATCCATTCCCCCTTTGCACACACGTCGTCTTTCAAAACATGCTTGGATGCAGTCTTGTCACTGTTCTGTTTAAAATCCCTGAGTGTTGGGCAGGCCATGGTGGGTCAGCAGGCAGAGTTCTTGCCTGCCCATGTATCAAAAAAAAATCCTTGAGTTCCTCCTGTTGCCCTAAGGAAAATAGAAACAAATGCCCTAATGTGGGACGTGTCTCCCAGGGAGAAGCCTGGCCCTAACATTGTGGGATTGAGAATGCCTTCTTGACCAAAAGGGGGAAAAGAAATGTGACAAAATAAGGGTTCAGTGGCTATGAGATTTCAAATAGAGTCAGGAGGGCATTGTGGAGGTTACTCTTACGCAAGCTTCAGGCAGATATTGCAAATTGCCACAGTATGCCAAGCCCCAACCAACAGTGTTCCTGAAAACCCTAAAGAACACCTGGGATTCTAAGACTGTATAAAAGTTTACTTTTTAAGTTTATTTTTTTAGAAAGGTAAAAACTTCAGATTGCTCCTATGCCACTTAGAGGTACCAGGCTCTCCCAGAACATCAACCAGTTGCATCCCCCAACCCCATAATGTCGATAGTCCTGTTCAACATGGAGACGTTAGAATGGTCAATGCCCAAATATCCCTGAAGATTGAGAAAAGGATCAAATGAGACGGAGGAGTTGTAACAGAGAAGTTAGGATTCGGCAAGTGATTATGACTACCGAGTCATTATATAGACATTTCTTTTTAGTTTCTGGTGTATTAGAACAGCCAGAAGGAAATACCTGAAATTGTGGAATTGTTACCCATACTATACTCTGAAATTTGCTGTGTAACTACTTGTAAGCTGCACTTTGAAATATATCACTTTTCTGTATATATATTTCACAATAAAAAATGTTTTAAAAATGCACTATACACATTGTTTTCCAGAGTTTCATGTATTTCCATTTACATTATAAGGAAGAGAACAAACTCTGTCTGACAATGAAGCAAATACATCTCCTGAAACCCTCATGATGTAACTTGGCATAGGGAGTCTTGTAGGTTCTGCCCTGCCAGCTGGCCCTGCTCACCTGTGGCATCTCCCCGTTTTTATCTATCTTTCAGGCAACTGGAATTGACTCCCATCCTTGGATTTTGCAATCTCCTGCCTTCATACAAACTGTTCTTTCCGTCTTTTACTTGACTTGCTCCTACTCAACCTCCTGTCCGTGGCTTACATACTAGTTCCACAGGGAAGCATCCTTTGACTTCCCCAAGACTCCATTTAAAATGCTGGTTTTATGCTCCCCTGACTTTCAGTACCTTTCCTCTATAGCCCCTAACACAACTTCAATTGTTTCTTAAATGTCCTTGTGCCCCCCTAAATACCTGGGACTGTATCATTTTCACTCACCAACATATCTTGAGCTCCCACTCAGGGACTAGACATATAGGAGACTCTCAGTGAATGATCTTCACTCTGTATTTAGGTGGTGACGTGAGCAGCAATCGAGTGGAAGTAACACAGAATTGCTTCTAAATTGTAGGCTCGGAGCAAAGATTAAACAACCCTGTGATTTATTTTTCAGATAGGGAGCTCCTGAAGGTCTGGAAAATAAGTTAAAAAGCATTGTCATTTTGCTGTCTGTGTTCGGCAGCTCATCAAGCCCCAGGGGAGCTCAATTCCCATGTGGGGAATAAACAAGGTGACATCATGGTGACACACTCCCGAGGTACTGTGCAAGTTGTCAACTCTGTGCTGCTGGTTGGAAGAGGCTGTCCTTGGTCTCTCGGGCTGCTAATCATCTTTGTAAGGCCCGTGATTCTGTAGCTCTCCAGGGATGGGTGACAAATGTCTCTCTCCCTGTTGCTTTGACCTCCATGGGACCCTTGGGATCTAGCCTGTCCTTCTGGGGCGATGGCCTCTACTGCACGTGCAGAGTCCAGGACAGCACTGTCCTTGCCCACTGGTTTCCAAACTCTGACTACACTCATAACTTCCCCTTGCTTAAATTTCAGCATCATGGTTTGTAAAGCTTTCTCACTTATTCTCTTGCTCCTTTGATCATTTGATATTATGCTTGTTGAAGGAAGATAGTAGAATGAAGACTGCAGTATTCCATGACATATTTATAAGTAGGTGAGTAGGTAGGTGGGTAGTTAATAAGATGATAGATAGATAGATACATAGATAGATAGATATAGATAGATAGGTAGGTATGTAGATATATAAACTCAGTAGTGTAATCCAGGTAAGTTATTTAACCTCTTTATGCCTCAGTCTCTTCCACTGTAAAATGGGATAATAATCCTTCATGGATGACTGCAAAGGTTAGTTCAATTAATGCGCATGTAGACCTCTAATTCCCAGCACACATGTTATCACTGGATATTAGCTCCTTTTACTGCTATTATTATTATTATATAGCATTTTTCAGGAGACAGAATATGGTCAGTTTGCAAGAACACAGGTTTTGGAATCCGGAAAACCAGATTTCTGTCTTGGTTCTACCAATTCCTGGCCTGTAACCTTAGGAAAGTTATTTAACTTCCTAGAGTTCAATTTGCTCATAGATAGAATAGTGATTAATAATATAAAACTCAAACATTGTGAACATTAACTGAGAGACTATCTGAAAAGTACCTAATGAGAGCCACGCCCAGAAAGGACATGCTGTAAATGATAGAACCCACTATTACTTTGCATGGAAAACAAAACTCTTCCAATACATAATAAATGAGAGTTATGCTCAAGTCAGCCAGTAAAGGCTAGTGATGTAAGAAGAGAAAAGGCAATGCTCTCAGCTGTAGTTGGTGCCATCCACAAACAGTAGCAGTTCAATGATTCTAATTGAGAGCCAACATATACTGAGCACCTCAAAGACAGAGAAAGAGAACTAAGATTTATCGGTACCTCCTATATACTAGGCATTTTACATAGGTCATTTGGACCTCAAAAAAAAAAAAAAAAAAAAAAAACCAAATCTGCCAGGAAGGCATTATTATTCCATTTTACTGATAATAAGTCAGACAAAATGATGGCTTAAGATCTCACAGTGAGTAAATAGTAAAGGGGAATTCTTATCCAGGACTGTCTGATGCCCAAAGATGGTTTCTTTTCTGATTGCATAATACTCAGACATCCCAATACCAGTTAAAAGGGTAAATAGAAATTAGCCAGAAGAAGGGTTTGGAGAAAACACCATGGGGTGAAATCATTGCAGGTAATGAGAAGAGCATAGTATACACAGGAAACCACCAGCAGACAGACCCCAGAGTTCTGTAAGATTTGGTTCTGTAAGCTTTGATGGAGAGAGATGAAGCTGGAAAGGTGGGGCAAGGAGGAGCACAGATCATGGTGGGTCCTCAGTGGCACGATAACCCCCCTTAGAGTGAGAGAGGAGGACATCATCAAGCAGCCTTAGCATTGGTCATTGTGCCAGTCTGAATCTGTTGTGTATCCCAGAAAAGCCAAGTTCTTTAATCCTCATTCAATCTTGTTGGGTGGGAGCTTTTTTATTGTTTCATGGAGATGTGACCCACCCAGTTGTGGGTGGTAACTTTTGATTAGATGGTTACCATGGAGATGTGTCTCCACCCATTCAAGGTGGGGTTGCTTACTGGAACCCTTTAAGAGGGGAACCATTTTGGAAAAACCTTTAGAGCCACCAGAACCAATAGAGCCCACGTAGCCAGACACCTTTGGAGATGAAGAAGGAAACCACCCCTAGGGAAGCTTCATGAAGCAAGAAGCCATGAGAGAAAGCCAGCAGACATCGCCATGTGCCCTCCCAACAGAGAGAGGAACTCTGAACTTCATCGGCCCTTTCTTTGGAGTTAAGGTATCTTTTCTGGATGCCTTAATTTGGACATTTTTATAGACTTGCTTTAATTGGGACATTTTCACGGCCTTAGAACTGCAAATTTGCAACTTAATAAATTCCCCATTTTGAAAGCTGTGCTATTTCTGGTATATTGCATCTGGCAACTTACAGACTAAAACAGTCATCAAGTACTCACAGATGACAGGAGCACAGGGAATGGTCCTTGTCTTTAGCTTCAAGCTATACTTTCCCATATGGCAGTGTCCGGAGGCCAGTGAAGACTCAGAGATGGTTCTTCTCATCCAAATTCCTTTTCCCAGCCCCTTAACAGGAACTTGTTCTCTGTGAACTGCACAATCTTCTTACCAACCCTGGTAAACAAAATCTCTTGCCTTTAGGCCTTCTGTCCTTTCTCTCTCCCCCACAGCACCTCCATCCTTTTGGTTCTTCTACTCTCCTTCACCAGGATGCCCCTCTTCTTACAGTGTCTGCCTGGGCCCACTGTGGCAGGGTCTGTGGCAATGGCAGCAGGGCTGCAGGTCATGTGGGTGAAGCATATACAAGACCCAAGACTTCACAAAACCAAGATGGTGGCCCTCTTTGCATATCTCCTGTGTTGTTCACAGACAGCCAAGCTCTGTCTCTTCCTTTGCCTTGACTCTTACTCCACAAGTCTTCCTTTTTTTCCCACAAGCCTTTCTTTTCTCCCCCTAGCTTCAGTATCTTCCAAGGCTGGGGGTAGGGGAGGGAAAAAAAGTGGATCCCACCACCTCACGTGGAGTTTGGCATTTTCCAGGTGCATCCCAGGAAAAATTATACTTTAAGAAGGTCACGCTGGTGGTGGGTATGCAGGGCTTAGTTGAGGGATATGACACCAAGGTTGGGGGTGCTGCTGAGGAGGCTCCCACAGTTATCCAGGGGAAAGAGGTTAAAAAGAATGGGTTATTGATTGGCTGTAGGAGCGAGAGAAAGGGAAGAGCTTGATGCCACTGAGATTGCTAGCTTGGATATCTGGGTAGCTGATAGTGCTGATACCTGAGCTGGAGAAGCAGAGGATGGAGCAGACTCAAGGGGCGATGCTGGGGGTGGAGCTTTGAAAAAGTTACATTTAAAAAATTATTTATTTTTAATTGTGGCAAAATGTACATAACATGGTCATTTTAGCTGTTTGAAGTGGACAATTTTTTGACATAAAGCACATTGGCAACACTTGTAACTTTCACCACTATTTCCAGACTATTTTCGTCACCCCAAACTGAAATTTATATTCATTTAGCAATAACTCCCCATTCCCCCTTCCCTGGAAATCTATATTCTGCTTTCTGTCTCTGTGAATTTGCTTATTCTAAGTAATATGAGAGAAATCACATAACATTTGCCCCCTTGTGTCTGACTTATTTCATTCAACATGATATCTACAAGGTTCAACCATGTACTGTTTTTCCCTTCCTTTTATGGCTGAGTAATATCCTATTGTTTGTGTATATATATACCACGTTTTTCAGCCATTTATGTATCGATGGATACTTGGGCTGCTTCCTCCTTTTGGCTATTATGAATAATGCTGCAATGAATATTGGTGTGCAAATATCTGTCTGAGTCCCTGCTTTCAGTTCTTTTGGGTACGTGCCTAGGAGTGGAATCTGCCATGTCATATGGGGAACAAGTTAAGTCTGAGATACCTGCAGGATATGTAGATGGAGATGCCAGCAGGTGTTTGAGACCCGAGTCTGAAACCCAGGAAAGAGGTCCTCCTGAGGGACCAGGTGGAGAGAGCAGGTAGCATGAGAAGAACGAGGGGCCAAGGAGAGAAGCTGGGAGAACGGCAATGCTTAAGGGACAGGCGGGAAAACAGAAGCTCCCCAAAATACAGAGATGATACAAGAATGTGAGGATAATGTGAGATTTCCCATTGCATTGAGAATAAGTCCGGACTCATTACCACTGTCCACAGGCCCCGGCTTGACCTGGCCCTACTGACCTATCACACACACCACCCCCACCCTTCCTTCCTCACATATGCCATGTGGCCTCTCTTTCCACGGGCACACTAAGTCCATTCCTGTTTTAGGTCTGCTCCTTCTGACACCCTGCCTTCAACACGTGGCCATTTCGACCATCCTATCTACAGTAGTTCTCTCTTCCTCCTCACCATCACATCCACCTTGATTTCTTCAAGAGCTCATAGGAAGATCTTAAATCTTTTGAATATTTACTTGTTTATTTTTCTCCCTTCTCATCCCACACTAAAACATGAAAAGCTCCACAGGGACAGTGACTTTGTCTGCCTTGTCAATCTCTGTATGCTCAGCACCTACTTGAGTGTCTGGCCCAACGTATGCACGCAGTGACTACCCAATGAATGGGTGGATCAGGACAGGGGGATGCCACAGATACCTAGGACAGTGGTTTTCAATCTGGGCTACCTGCGTCAAAGTCATCCATGGGGCTTTGTACACCTACATGTGTCTGCCCCCTGCCCCAGCCTCAGACCCATCAAATCTGAATCTCCTGGGCGTCTATAAGTGCAAAATTCTCTACCTGGATGCACTCTGTTGACAGCCAGAGCTGAGAACCATAGAGCTGAGAATTTCAAGGAGGATCAACACTGGCAAATGCAGCAGGGGGTTCCAGCAGCATAAGGACTTGACAATGTCCAGACTTGATACACTTTAGGGTAAAGCTGGTCAGTTCAAACATAGTGGCAGCTGCTGAGGAGGAAATGTGTTGGCTGCTTTCCAGGGTCTGCTGCCATCTCCTACCAGCGATGCCATGACTGTCCTTTCGGGAATCACTTGTCCCCTATTCTCAACAATGTGGTTTGGTAGGAGTGACCCCACCAGGGCAGGCTCTTGCCGGGATGCGTTTGCCTCCTACAGCAGTTATCTCAGTGATGGGCACATAACCAAATCAGAACCAAGAAGATGCTTGCTCAGACACTTGAGAAATTTAGTCCCTTTTCTAAATCGCTGGAAAAGACTCTCTCTTCCTTTTGATGAGAACAAGATTTGTCAGCATCAGCCATTATTTCTAGATGATTAGAACCTGGTCCTAAGGCTAAAATGGGCTTGATTCTGGAAAATAAATCTTTTGCAAATGCCTCAAAACTCAGAAACCTTTTTAGAAATAGACATTCCATGGAGCCTTTGGTTCACCTGGGCACACACTCATGGCCACATTTATCTTACTGACCAAAGTTCATTTTTGCCACTTTTAGAAACCAACACAAGAACAACCAGTTCCAATAGACCTCAAGCAACTGTGGGTGCAAATGAACACTCCCTTTTGCGTTGTATCTGAATGCTGGACTTCTAATTTCAGATAGGTCCGCTGTGTTTGTGCATTTATGCTTAGCTCCACAGTAGCTTCTCGTGTTATGGAATTGCTTTGCATTGAACACATTTGTAAATAAAAAGAAATAAATTGTTGAAAGAGGAAAAAGTAAACACCATTTATCTGTCAGCAGATGCTGACTAACTCAGATGACAATGGACCATCTTCCCTCTGTCTTATCCATGTAGGTTGGAGAGCTACAGAGATTCAAAGGCTCCCCCTGGAATCCTAATCCTTGTGAAGCAAAGGAAGCAGTCTTTAGTAGCCAGAACCCAAGTCTCATGAATATAGGATTACAGTTCCCATCTTTGTAGTCAAAAGAGTATGCCTGGGCGGCCCACAGTGACTCAGTGGCAGTGTTCTCATCTGCCATGCCCGAGACCCGGGTTCGATTCCCAGTGCCTGCCCATGTGGGGGGAAAAAAAAAAAAGAGTATGCACTTTGGAGACAGATCTAGACTCAAGTTCTTGTTCCTATCACTTAGAAGATGTGTAACCACAAGAAAGTTATTTAACAAACCTGAGCTTCTTTGCTCACTGCAAACACAAGTGTGATAAAATCTACTTCCTAGAGCGTTAAGGGATGATTGATTGTACAAATGTCAAAGAGGACCCCTGGGTGCTTCTGGTATCTCAAACTATGATAGCAAAGTGATTGCCATGGCTTCAAAGCTCACACTATCCACCCTTCCATCCAAAACACACTTCTGGTGGTTCCCACAGAAGTCTCTCAAAAATACCAGTGTCTGTTTTTTTCTTTCTCTATCATTTTATTGCTACATATGAGATTGAAAAGCACCAATATACACTCTGTTCATAGCAGCATTATTCAAAATAGCCCAAAGGTAGAAGCAATCCCAGTGTCCATCAACAGATGAATAAACAAATGTGGTTTATCCATACACTGGAATATGATTTAGCCATGAAAAGGGATGTTCAGACTCGTGCTACAACACAATGGAACTTCTACACAACATATGGCATGAAATAAGTCAAATACAAAAGTCCAGATGCCATATAATTCCACTTACATGAAATAACTAGAATATATAAATGTATAGTGACAGAAAGTAAAGTACAGGTTATCAAGGGCAGGGGATAGGGGAACCGGGGAGTCAATGCATAGTGGGTGCAGGGTTTCTGTCTGGGGTGATGGGAAAGCTCTGGTCATGGATGGTGTTTTGGGTAGCACAGGACTGTGAATGTGATTAATCCCACTACATGGTATGCCTGGGAGCGGTTGAGATGGGAAAGTTTATGTCATGAATCAGTTTCCACAATTTAGAAAACCTCATCAGTGAGGTTAATATGAGACATAGTCTAATTACTTCAAGTTTAAAGAGCGAGGTTCTAGTGTTTGAGATGTAAGTACTGAGAACACTGTTCATGCTTGTGACCCACTTGACACTCGTATACAGATCTTTTTGTGACATTTCATCTATTTTGGGTAAATGCCTAGCGCCATGGAAATGTGTATTGAAATTTTGAAATGTCTATTTCAAAAGGTCTATTTTGAAATGCCAAACAGCCTTTGAGAGTTCCGGTTGCTCTGCATCCTTGCCAACACCTCATATTGTCAGTTCTTTTAGTTTTAGCTATTCTAATGGGTATAACTCTTGTAGTTTGCCACTAACTTTTTTTTTTTTTAACATTTTTTTGTGAAATCTAACATACATACAAAAAAGCCACTAACTTTTTTTCTATCATCTGCAGATGTAAGATTTATAAGTGTCTTGCAACTGAACAGCCACTAACTTTTAAACTGTTCTCTTAGTTGTGTTGTTCCACATTATCAGTGAGAAAACCAGTTCAAAGTGGAAATTGACCAAGATAGTACAAATTATAGGATTATCCTTATCTCATTAAAGATAGAGATAAGCAATCAGTTCATGTGAGTATTTATTCAGTGATTACTAAGGGCAATGACCATGTGACATGCCAGATTTGAGGGGGACAGATGAGTAAACAGATAATGATAATTGAGAAGTTCCATAATGGGGAAGTAATGAGGCTAGGAAGGCATATTTGAGAAATTGAAAGTACAGCTGGAGCACTGAATATAAGGACTAGCCAGGAATAAGGTTAGAGAGGAAGATGGGTTAGAATCCTTAGGTGAAAACAACAGAATGTACTCGAGTTTATTTAAGAAAAAAACAAATTTGGAAAAGAATGTTAGGTAGTTCACATCTCCAAGAGGGAAAGAGGGTGAATTTTGGAGACCATGGGACCAGAAACAACACACAAATGTTCATAGCAGCTTCCTGTTTTTATTAGAGATTTTGTGGGTTTACAGAAAAATCATGCATAAAATACAGAGTTCCCAAATACCTCCTCATTCACAGCAGCTTTAATTGCAATAGCCCAAAACTGGAAATACCCAGGTGTCCTTCAACAGATGACTGGTTAAACAAACTGTGGCTCATCTGTATCAAGGAAACTACTTAACAATGAAGGGAATGGACTGTTGATAAACACAACCTGGATGCATCTCTAAGGAATTATGCCTAGTGAAAAAGCCAGTCCCCAGAGGTTATATATTATATGATCCCATTTATGTAACATTTTTTAATGATTAAAATTTTGGAAGTGGAGAACAGATTAGTGGGTGCCAGACCAGAAGCTGGGGAAAAGAAGCGGGTTGCCCAGCAGGAGGGAGGTGGTATGGTCATAAAAGGACCACGTGAAGTGCTTGTAGCAATGCAGCTATTCTGCATCTTGACCATGGTTGTGGGTACAGGAGCCTAAAATTGTATAGAACTAAATACACATACACACACACAAATGAGTGTAAGCCAAAGTGGGGAATAAGATTGGTGAATTATATCAATGTCCCATTGTGATATTGTATTACGGTTTTGCAAGATGTAACATTGGGGGAGCTGGGCAGAGGCTACATCAGATTTGCCTGAGTTATTTCTGACAACTGCATGTGAATCTAAAATTACGTCAATTTTAAAAAAGCAGTGGACAGTCAGAAAACACTAGAAATTTGGGACTTTAAGAGCCAAGGGGACCTACTGAGGGATTTTTAAGAGGGGTCACACATGTCTTCATTTAGCACCTAGTTTCTGTCCAATGGATGGCTAATGTCATCCTGGTTTAGGTTACAACTGTGACATTTTAATTTAAAATAAAATTCAAAAGTTCTGTCGTCCTTTTTCTGCATGCTATGGTTTCCCAGAATTTCCAGGAAAGCAATTTTAGGCCCAATATATGAGCTCTGATTTTTCTTGCAGCAGAAGTATCAAGGAAAGATTCATTCTCTCATTCCTTCAACAAACATGTATTAAGCATCTGTTATGAATTAGACTCTGTGGCTGGTGATATAGATTGAGCAATGAATAAAATTGAACTGAGCCTTTGAAAGACTGTGTTGTCAGATCTTCAGGGGAAGAAAAGCAATGGCTTCAATAAGAAAAGGGTTATTTGAATTTCATGTAACCTGAAGTCTGGGGACAAAGGTCCAGTGCTGTTGGCGTGGTCTCACAATGTCACCCATATCCCACACGCCTTCTGTCTTTTTGCCTCACCATCCTTAGCGTGGTCTTCCATTTTTAAGCTCAGCACATGATGGCAGGATGGGCACTTGCAGCCCAGTGGATGGAGGAAAGAAATAGAGCAACTACAGCTGAACTGGCAAGATCTCACGGCATCATTCCTAGAGAACCTTCCTGTAAGCTGAATCTACCATCTTGTGCTTACATGTCATGGCCTAGAGTTCAGTTACATGACCCCTCCTGTCTACAAGGGACCTGGGAAACCAGGATTCACTTGTTAGGGGTAGAGGAGAATGGATATTGACTGGCAACTACAGTCTGGAACACAAAGACCTAGTCAACTAGACAGGGAGACAAGCATGTACCTAGTTAGTGACAATACAACATAGTAAGCAGTGTAGTAATAAAAGTATGACCTACAGCCTCCAGAGGCACACAGTTCAGCCTTGGAACATGTGGGGAAGACTGGATAGAGGGAGCTGAATCTCAAAGGAACTCCTAGTAGAGGGAACTGCACTGTGAGTCCCAAGGCAAAGAGGCAATAAAAGGGGCTATCATGTGTAGGGTAGAGAGGAAAGTCTAGGTTGTTAATGCGTAAAATATTTTCAGGAGTGTTGGGAGAAGTGTCTGGAACCGAAACAGGAAGAACTGAGTATCATGCTAAGGATTCGGAATTTTATCCTAAAAAGCAGTGCTTCTCAGACTACAGTGTGCTTAGGACCATCGGGAGGACTTGTTAAAGCACGGATGCCCAGCCCCATCCCTAGAATTTCTGATGTGGTAGGTCTGGGGTGGGACCTAAGAATTTGCATTTCTAACAAGTTCCAGGTGAGGCTGATTCTGCTGTTCCAGGGATCCCCAATAAGTTCCCAGGTAATGATGAAGGACAGGGGACTCCATTTTGAGAACTACTGGTCTGAGGAATGGGGAACAGACAAAAGTTTCCAAATAGGAGAACAATGTGATTAGTTTTTAGGAGAATCATTAATGGAAATAACCTGGGAATGAAGTGATTTCCTGGAGGGTATAAATACCAGAGATAAAGCAGCTCAAAGTGATGAGCAGAGCCCTAAAAGATAGGCAAATTCTGTTAGGGACACCACACTACTCAGTACATGAGGGATCAAAATTAAACGATTATCAAAACAATTTACAGATTCAAAGCAATCCCAAACAAAATTCCAAAAGCCTACTTTGCAGAAACTGGAGAAGGCAGTTGTCAAATTTATTTTGAAGGCCCAGGCCCATGAATCAGTAGAACAAATTTGCCTTTGAAAATTTGAAAAAGTAGAACAAATTTGGAGGACTCACACTTCCTGCCTTTAAAGCATATTACAAAGCTACAGTGGTCAAAACAGCATGGCACTGGCACAAAAATAGATATATCAACCAATGGAATCAAATTGAGAATTCAGAAATAGATCCCTACATCTATGACCAATTGATTTTTGACAAGGCTACAAAGTCCACTGAATTGGGAAAGAATAGTCTCTTCAACAGATAGTGCTGAGAGAACTGGATATCCATATGCAAAAGAACGAAAGAGAACCCCTATCTCATATCATTTACAAAAATGCATCAAAGACTTAAATATAAGAACCAAGACAACAACTAGAGAAGGGGTAAAGGGAGTCTTTAAAACAGCACAAATAGTTTCTACACAGAAGCTTTAAAATGAGAAAATAAAATATTAGCAGTATAAGACTAAAAAACAAAAAACAAACAAACAAACAAACAAACAAAAAGAACCAAGACCATAAATCTCCTAGAAGAAAACATAGGGAAGTAACTTCAGAATCCTGCGTTAGGCAATGGTTTCTTAGACTTTACACCCAAAGAACAAGCAACAAAAGAAAAAAAATAGATAAATGGAACATCATCAAAATTAAAAACTTGTGTACATCAAAGAATTTTATCACAAAAGTGAAAAGACAACCTACTCAATGGGAGGAAATATTTAGAAACTACATATCCAATAAGAACTTAATATCCAGAATATTTAAAGAAACTCTACAACTCAGTAATAAAAAGACAAAAACCCAATATAAAAATGGGCAAAAGACTTGAATAGACATTTCTCCAAAGAGAATAGACAAGTAAGTGGCTAAAAAGCACATGAAAAGTTGCTCAATATCACTAGCTATTAGGGAAATCAAATCAAAACCATGAGATACCATTTCACACCTATAACAATGGCTACTATTAAAAAAAAAGAAAATTACAAATATTATACAGGATGTGGAGAAAAAGGAACACTCATTCATTGCTGGTGGTAATACAAAATGGTGCAGCCACAGCGGAAGACAGTTTGGCAGTTCCTCAGAAAGTAGAGAATTACCATATGGCCCAGCAAGCCCACTACTAGGTATATACCCCAAAGAATTGAAAGCGGGGACTCAAAAATACATTTTCACACTGATGTTCCCAATGGCATTATGCATGATTGCTGAAAGATGGAAGCAACCCAAGAGACCGTCAACAAATAAATGGATAAACAAAATGTGGTACACACACACACACACAAACACACAATGGACTATTACTTTGCCATGAAAAGGAATGAAGTCCTGATACATTTGACAACATGGATGAACCCTGAAGTCATTATGTTGAGTGAAATAAGCCAGATACAAAAGGGCAAATATTATATGATCTCACTGATAAGAAATAATTAGAATAAGCAAATTCATAGAGTCAGAATCTAGAAAGAATATAGGTTCCCAGGGGATGGGATGGAGGTAGGGTAAAATGTACAGAATTTCCATTTGGGATGATGGAAAAGTTTTGGTAATGGATGATGGTGATGGTAGTAAAACATTGTGACTGTAATTAACAGCACTGAAATATATATCTAAATGTGGTTAAAAGGGGGAAATTTTAGGTTGTATATAGAATATAGAATATAGAATATAGTATATAGAATAAAAACGAAAAGATAAAACATAGGGCTGTATATCACCGTGAACCTTATTGTAAACGATGGACTATATTTAAGGATAATTATCATTATCATTAAAATGTCCTTTAATAAATAATAGCAAATGTATCATACTAATCAAAGTGTAAAATGAGAGGGTGTTATATAGGAAAGAAAGGCACAATGTAAACTATGCACTATAGTTAATACTACAGTTTTAATATTCTTTCACCAATTCTACCAACGCTACCACAGTAATGCAAAGTGCTAATAATAGGGGGTATATGGGAATCCTGTAATTTTTACATGATTTTTCTGTAAACCTACAACTTATTTTTTTTTAATTTTTGATTAATTAAAAAAATTACAAGAAACACAAACATTCCCAACACATAAACTCAGCAATTCACAATATCATCACATAGTTGCATATTCATCATCATGATCATTTCCCAGAACATTAGCATCAATTCAGAAAAAGAAATAAAAAGACAGTAGAAAAATATAACAAACAGAAAAAAAAAATTTTACAGGCCATACCCCTTACTGATCTCTTTCATTGATCACTAGCATTTCAAACTAAATCTATTTTAACATTTGTTCCCCCTATTGTTTATTTTTATTCCATATGTTCCTCTCATCTGTTGACAAGGTGGATAAAAGGAGCATCAGACACAAGGTTTTCACAATCACACAGTCACACTGTGAAAGCTATATCATTATACAATCATCATCAAGAAACATGGCTACTGGAACACAGCTCTACATTTTCAGGCAGTTCCCTCCAGCCTCTCCATTACATCTTGGATAACAAGGTGATGTCTACTTAATGCATAAGAATAACCTCCAGGATAACCTCTCAACTCTGTTTGGAATCTCTCAGCCATTGACACTTTGTCTCATTTCACTCTTCCCCCTTTTGGTCGAGAAGGTTTTCTCAATCCCTTGATGCTGGGTCTCAGCTCATTCTAGAGTTTTTCTCAATCCCTTGATGCTGAATCTCAGCTCATTCTGGGATTTCTGTCCCACGCTGCCAGGAAGATCCACACCCCTGGTAGTCATGTCCCATGTAGACAGGGGTAGGATGGTGAGTCTGCTCGCTGTGTTGGCTGGAGAGAGAGGCCACATCTGAGCAACAAAAGAGGTTCTCTTGGGGGTGACTCTTAGGCTTCATTTTAAGCACGCTTGACCTATCCCCTGTGGGGTTAAGTTTCATATGAACAAACCCCAAGACTGGGGGCTCAGCCTATAGCTTTGGTTGTCCACACTGCTTGTGAGAATATCAAGAATTCAACTTGGGGAAGTTGAGTTTTCCCCAGTTCTCACCATTCTCCGAAGGGAACTTTGCAAATACTTTTCCACTCACTGATCAAATCACTTTGGGATTCATCAGGGCATCACTCTGGACAAATCAACAAAATCTCATGTCCTATACAAAGTTCCATGTACTTAAGGTGTTCAATCAACTATCTACATAAGTTATATTAGGAGATGCACTAGTCAAAGTATAGATTTGTACCAAACAAACATTTTTTGCTTTAGTCTCACACATAAGGTGACATTTTAAAGTATTAATTACCATCTATTTTCAGCACACTGCAGTAATGACATTCTTTTGTTCTTCCTCATGCAAAAACATTTTTTAATCTGTACATTTAGTCACTATCATTATACACTCTAGGCATTCCTAGATTACACCATCTCAATCTTTATCATCTATCTTTCTTTGTGATTTCATTTATGCCCCAGCCCTCCTCCCTCTATCATTCTCATATGCAGTTTCATTCAGTGTTTTAACATAATTGTATTACAGTTAGGTAATATTGTGCTGTCCATTTCTGAGTTTTTATATTCAGTCCTGTTGCACAATCTGTATCCCTTCAGCTCCAATTACCTAATATCTTACCCTATTTCTATCTCCTGATGGTCTCTGTTACCAAGGAAATATTCCAAGTTTATTCACTAATGTCAGTTCATATCAGTGAGACCATACAGTATTTGTCCTTTTGTTTCTGGCTAATCACACTCAGCATAATGTAAAAAGGTCCATTCATGTTGTTACATACTTCATAACTTTATTCTGTCTTACAGCTGCATAATATTCCATCTTATGTAAATGTCACAGTTTGTTTAGCCAACCGTCTGTTGATGGACATTTTGGCTGTTTCCATCTCTTGGTAATTGTTAATAATGCTGCTATAAACATTGGTGTGTAAATGTCCATTTGTGTCCTTGGCCTCGTGTCCTTTGAGTAGAGACAGCATATAGATGGGTCCTGTTTTTTAATCCATTCTGCCAGACTATGTCTTTTGATTGGAGAGTTTAATCCATTAACATTCAGTGTTATTACTGCATGGGTAGTACTTTCTTCTACTATTTTGCCTTCTGGATTTTATATGTCGTATCTAATTTTCCTTCTTTTTACCTTTACTCATAGTCTTCCTTTCTACACTCTTCTCCACACCTCCCTCTTCTGTCTTCGCATCTGTCTCTAGTGTTCCCTTTAGTATTTCTTGCAGAGCTGGTCTCTTGGTCACAAATTCTCTCAGTGATTCAGTGATTTTTTGTCTGAAAATGTTTTAATTTCTCCCTCATTTTTGAAGGACAGTTTTGCTGGATATAGAATTCTTGGTTGGCAGTTTTTCTCTTTTAATAATTTAAATATATTATCCCACTGTCTTCTCACCTCCATGGTTTCTGCTGAGAGATCTGCGCATAGTCTTATTGGGCTTCCCTTGTATGTAATGGATTGCTTTTCTCTTGCTGCTTTCAAGATCCTCTCTTTCTCTTTGACCTCTGACATTCTGATTATTAAATGTCTTGGAGTATGTCTATTTGGATCTATTCTCTTTGGGGTACACTGCACTTCTTGGATCTGTAATTTTAAGTCTTTCATAAGAGTTGGGAAATTTTCAGTGATAATTTCCTCCATTAGTTTTTCTCCTCCTTTTCCCTTCTCTTCTCCTTCTGGGACACCCACAACATGTACATTCATGCGCTTCATATTGTCTTTCAATTCCCTGAGTCCCTGCTCATATTTTTCCTTTTTTTTCCCTGTAGTTTCTGTTTCTTGTCGAATTTCAGATGTTCTGTCCTCCAGTTCAGAAATCCTATGTTCTGTCTCTTGAAATCTACCATTGTAGGTTTCCATTGTTTTTTTTTATCTCTTCTACTGTGTCTTTCATTCCCATAAGTTCTGTGATTTGTTTTTTCAGACTTTCAGTTTCTTCTTTTTGTTCTTTCCTTGCCTTCTTTATATCCTCCCTCAATTCATTGATTTGTTTTTTGATGAGGTTTTCCATGTCTGTTCGTACATTCTGAATTAATTGTTTCAGCTCCTATATGTCATTTGAATTGTTGGTTTGTTCCTTTGACTGGGCCATATCTTCAATTTTCCTAGTGTGATTTGTTATTTTTTGCTGGTGTCTAGGCATTTAATTACCTTAATTAGTTTATTCTGAAGATTGCTTTCACTTCGTTTATCTAGGGTTTTCTTGCTGGATGAATTTGTGGTCTATCTGTTCTTTGACATTCTGTTCAGCTTTATCTGGACCTTTAGCTTAAGTTTTGTCTAACAGAGGAAAATTTTTCAGTTCTTGTTTTCTTGTTTCTTGCCCTGCTTGTGTGGTGCCTTTTCCCCCACCCCACACTTAGGAGGGTCTACTTAGATATTATAGACCCCAGCCAGATTTTCCCAGACCAAACTGGCCTCCTATTAGGAGGAAAGAGTGACCTGCATCGGTTTTCCCTGGGGGTGAGACCCAGCAGGTTGAAAGACTTTCCTGTGAAGTCTCTGGACTCTGTTTTTCTTATCCTGCCCTGTGTGTGGCGCTTGTCTGACTGCAGGTCCCATCAGCATAAGATGATGTGGTACCTTTAACTTTGGCAGACTCTCCCTGCTGGGGGCATGGTGGAGGCAGAGGAGAGGTTGTAGGCTGGTTTTAATGGCTTCAAATTACCAAGCCCTGGTGTCTGAATTCCTTGAGGGAGGGATTCCACCTGAGTTGGGTTTCACCCCTCCCCTGGGGAAGGCACAGGCTCCAGACAAGCCCCCAAAAGAGCTCACTTCTGCCTATGTCTGGGGTAGTTGCAGCCTGAAAAGTCCTGCCGCTGTATCCAGAGGCAGTCAAGCCTTTGTAGATACACAGCCACAAAAACCTCTGTTTCCTTCTTTTTTTTCCCCCTTTTTCTGTCAGTCCTGCGCCCTTGGCACCGGGGCAAAAATGAGCAACCTCCACTTTGATCAGGTTCACCTAAGCTGGGGGCCTATTTTTAGTAGTCAGAATTTGTTAATTAGTTCCACAATTGGCGTTTGATTGTGCCCAGTCCCTGCTGCTGGTAAAGTCCTTTCCTTTCCCCTCTGGGAAGCGTCCTGTCGGGGAGGGGCGCTGGCCGCCGCAGCTTTGGGAACTCACGGTTCTGGGGGGGTGCTTGCAGCCGGTCCAGCTGGTCCAGACTGGGGTACGTTGTGTGTCTGGTCACTGACAGTACCCCAGGAGCTGTTCTGTACTATTTCTGGTTATTTAGTAGTTGTTCTGGAGGATGAACTAAAACGTGCACGTTGTTAAGCCGCCATCTTAACCCGGAAGTCTCAACCTACAACTTCTTTCATTAAAAAAAATTAGATGAAAAAAATCCATGGAACTACCTGACAGAGCCATAGGTTAAGTCATGGGCCATAGCAAACAGTACAATTATAAAAACATGCCATCAGTTGTAAAAAATGTTCCACACCAAGGCAAGTGGTTGTTGGGGAATCCTGTATTTTGTGCATGATTGTTCTGTAAATGCCCAATTTCTCTAATAAGAATAAATAAATAAATAAATAAAGCTCTAGAAGTTAAGGGAATTTGGGTTCCAGTTCTATCTCTGTGACCAACTCACTGTCTGAACTAGGGCAAGTACATTAACGAATCTGAACGCCAATGAAAACATGGATAACAATAATTAGCATCATTTATTGAGTTGTTATACACACATCATCTTCCTAAATACATACAACTGTGCTGAATGGTAGATATTGTTGCATTATAGGTAAGGAAATTAAGGCTCAGAGAGATGAAATAACTCACGTATGATCCCAAGACTAATAAGGGATGAGGCTGGGATTCAAACCAGGATTATTTTTTTTAACTTTAAGCTTATGCTCTTCAATACTTTGCCACTATTATAAACTGGGTTTTACAGATATAGTCCTAGGAATTTATGACTTTTCTAGGAGAGTATTTTAATTAGTATTTTTCAAGTTTATAATTAAAAAATTAATAAGAAAATATTGGGCCATCTTGATGATCCCTTCTCACTGATTTTGGACCCTGCATGTCTCCTTATTTACAATAGCCTTGGTTCTAAGTGGAACAGCGTTCTAGTTTGCTAGCTGTCAAAACGCAACATATCAGAGATGGACTGGTTTTTAATAAAAGGGGATTTATTTAGTTAAGGTATGGTTCTTCAGAGGAAAGGCAGCTAACTTTCATCTGAGGTTTTTTCTTACATGGGAAGGCACAGGACGATCTCTGCTGGCCTTCTCTCCAGGCCTCAGGGTTCCAGCAACTTTCCCCAGGATAATTCCTTTCTGCATCTCCAAAGACCTGGACTGAGCTACGAGTGCTGAGATGAGGTATGCTGAGCTGCTTTGGCTGTGCTGCATTGAGCTCTCTCATTTGAGCACCAGCCAATTAAATCAAACATCATTCACTGCAGCAGGCATGCCTTCTAGCCGACTGCAGATGTAATCAACAACAAATGAGGTTCACACGCCATTGGCTCATGTCCACAGCAGTATAATGAGGCACCTTCACCTGGCCAAGTTGACAACCGAATCTAACTACCACAAACAGCTTTAATTTTCCTGGCCAATGACAAAAGAATAGCAGCACACTTCATTTGTGATTGATGCATCCCTGAAAAGTAAAGAGCAAATGACCTCAAGGCAAGCTGATTGATGAAGGAGTCACAGTGGTTTGAATGGAGAGAAGAGGTGAAAGAGTTAACTCATCAACTGGCACATGACACAAGGTAGCAAAAAAACTCAAAAAACCTCACATGCGCATATCAGCAGTTTTTACTCACGTTCCTAACAGCTACCTAGCTCTGCCCAAACAACATCAGATGTCCTATTAAATGAATGTTAACTTCAACATTGCTGATTTTGTGGTATTGATTGTATTTAGCTTGCAAATGTGTTTGTGTTTTATAGTTGTCCAGAAGCTACGAGCCTCAAGGGAATTTATAGTTAGTTTTATGTTTGTCCATATGTGAACTACATTAGAACAAAAAATAATTTATGACTCTGAAGTTCAGGAGAAATTTTGTTCTTTAACAGGGATCTGCAAACTATTTAAGATTAAGTTGGGGTTCCAGTGGGTTACGGACAACAGAAATGGTCTCTGGTTAATATAAGTAGAAGTAGAGTTTATTGGATGAATATTAGGTGGCTAAAAAATGAATGGGACGACCCCACCCCAGTCAGCATGGTAGAGTGAGATACTTTGGGTCTCCATCCTCCCACAGAAGCATTGAACAACCAGCTAGAATTGGCAGAAATATCTTTCTCAAAGCTCCAGAAAACAGTTAAAGAAATACAAGCAACAAGGTGAGCCATTAATCAAGAAAAAGGCTACTTAAAAGACGATAAAAGAAATTTATTCCTTCTAGCCTCCTATATTCTGGAGCCACTAGAATGAGAAATCTGAAGTGATGGTGTGGTAGCCCATGACAAACTCTGAGATCTGTCCTGTAACTACTTGTTGAAGAGTGCTTTGAAACCTATTGCTTTTTCATTTCTTTGCTTTGTATAAATGTTATATTGTACAATTTTTTAAAAGTTTTAAAAAAATGCAGCAGGTTCTTTTGGTATCCTTGCTGGTTCCGTCCATACCATTCATCAGCTCCACACGAAGCCAGCTCCCAGTGTAAAGTCTGGTTTGTGTGTGAGGCTTATTCTGCTCCTGGGAACTGGGGTTCCAAGGGAACAGAGTAAGTCTTGTGCACATACTGGAAGCATGTATGTGTGACCTAAACTCTCTGCTGACAGCCTGAGAGACTCATCATACCAGAACTTGCCCTTCTTATAGAAAGCAGTTCACAGAACTCTCCTACGAACACCATGGAAGAGCCGTCAAGCGGCTGTGTGGGGCAAGGGATTGCTGGCTTTGGATATACAGTGCAGTACTTGGGACTGTGAGGAAACTGTCTCCTAGGAAAAGGGGACATTTGTATCTGTGTGAACAGGGGAATCCCCAGGGCTCCATGCTCACAACCAAGACAATTGTCATGGCAGCCCCTCCACTTTGGCTTTGAGATAGTCTGTAAACTCATGGTATGGTAATACTCCCAAGGCATGCACTGGCACAGATCCATCTGCAAACACTGGGGAAGGTGTTTTCTTTTTTCCTTATTTCTTATAGTTAAGCTTGGCATTCTAGGAAAGCTTTGTCATAACACTAGCTGGACATAAGCTAAAGGAACAGATTCCTCAGAGTCTAAATTCCAACAATGACACATTAGTATATGAAAATGTCCAGGTTTCAACAAAACACTTTAAAACATACAAAGAAATGGGAAGTGATGGCCCAGACAAAGGAGAAGATTAAAGCATTAAAAACCATCAATGAGGAGGACCAGATCCAGTAAGTACTAGACTAAGACTTTAAAAATAAATGGTCCAAAATATGTTTAAAGAACTAAAGGAAAATGTAGACAAAGAGCAAAAAAAAAATCAGGACAACAATAGATGAACACAAAGAGAATATCAGTAGAAAGATTAAATTTATGAAAATGAACCAAAGCTGAAGACCACAGTAACAAGATTTAAAACTTCCTAAAATGGTTAAACAGAAGATTGGAGCTGGCAGAAAAAGAAGTAGTGAACTTGAAGATAACACAATTGAAATCATCCTGTCTGAAGAGCAGAAGGAAGAAAGAATGAAGAAAAGTGAACAGAGCCTGGGAACCTATGGGACACCATCGGGTGCATTGTGGGAGTACCAGAAGGAGAAGAAAGAAAGGGGGCAGAGAGAATATTCAAAGAAATAAAAGCTGAAAACTTCTTAAATTTAATCAAAGATGCCAGTATACATATCCAATTTGCTTAACAAACTCCAAACAGGTAAACTTAAATAAATCCATACCGCAGCATATTTTAATCAAACTGTCAAATGCCAAAGATAAAGAATTCTGAAAGCTACAAGAGAGAAGCAATATGTTACATACAAGGGAGCCTCAATAAGATTAAATGCCAATTTCTCATCAGAAATCATGGAGACAAGAAGGTAGGGAATGCACATATTTGAAGTGCTGACAGCAAAAAATTGCCAACCAAAAATTCCATACCTGACAAAACTATCTTTTGAAAATGAGGGAGAGATTGAGACATTCCCAGATAAAAGTTGAGGGAATTTGTCATCCTGCAAGAAATGCTAAAGAGAGTTCTTCAGGTTGAAAGGAAAAGACAAAAGATCAAAGCAGCATGAAGAAATAAAGACCTCTGTTGAATGACAAGCAAACTCACCACCCTCCCCCTCTCTACATGGGACATGACTCCCAGGGGTGTGGACCTTCCTGTCAATGTGGGACAGAAACCCTAGAATGAACTGGGACTCAGCATCAAGGGATTGAGAAAACCTTCTCAACCAAAAGGGGGAAGAGTAAAATGAGACAAAATGAAGTGTCAGTGGCTGAGAGATTCCAGAGTTGAGAGGTTATCCTGGATATATTATTATATATATTCTATATTATTCTTATGCATAATATAGATATTACCTTTTTAGTTAAGGTGTAATGGAGAGGCTGGAAGAAACTGCCTGAAAATGTAGAGCTGTGTTGCAGTAGCCATGTTTCTTGAAGATAATTGTATAATGTAGTCACATTTCACAATGTGACTGTGTGATTGTGAAAGCCTTGTGTCAGATGCTCTTTTTATCTACCTTATGGACAGATGAGTAAAACATATGGATTAAAAATAATAAATAGGGCGGGCCATGATGGCTCAGCAGGAAGAATTCTCACCTGCCAAGCCAGAGGACCCAAGTTTGATTCCTGGTGCCTGCCCATGTAAATAAATAAATAAATAAATAAATAATAGGGGGAACAAATGTTAAAATAAATTTAGTAGATTGAAATGTTTGTGATCAATGAAAAGCAGGGGTAAGGGGTATGGTATGTATGAATTTTTTTCTGTTTTCTTTTAATTTCTTTTTCTGAATTGATGCAAATGTTCTAAGAAATGATCATGATGACGAATATACAACTATGTGATGATATTGTGAGTTACTGATTATATATGTAGAATGGAATGACCATGTGGTAACAATGTTTGTGTTTGTATGTTGGTATGTTTAATAAATTAAATAAATAAATAAATAAGATCTCTGTTGAGGGTAATGACGCCTAAATATAAAGGCCAGTACTATTGTATTTCTGGTTTGTACACATTTCTTCACTTCCTACAGGATCTAAACCGCAAATGCATAAACTCGAATGATAAAGCAAGGATTTGGGACTCATAATGTATAAAAAGGTAAAAAGAACTACGTGACAAGAAGTACATAAAGGTGGGAAATGGAGGGATAGGGGAGCATAGTTTGTGTATGCTATTGGAGTTAAGTCTGTATCAAAGCAAACAAGGTAGTTAAAGATGTATGATGTTAAATTTATGCCCATGGTAACTACAGAGAAAATATTGGGGAATCTGCAAACTCATAAAGACAGAAATTAGAGTACAGGTTGCCATGGGCAGGGTTATAGGGAATGGAGAGCTAATGCAAAATGGGTGCAGAGTTTCTGTTTGGAGAGATGGGAAAATTTTAGTAATGGAAAGTGTACTGGTTTGAATCTGTGGTGGACCCCAGAAAAGTCATGTCCTTTAATCCTCATTCAATATTGCTGGCTGGGAGCTTTTTGATTGTTCCCATGGAGATGTGACTTGCCCAACTGTGTAGTAACTTTTGATTCTATGGTTTCCATGGAGTTGTGACTCCACACATTCCAGGTGGGTCTTGATTAGTCTACTGGAATCCTTAAAAAGAGGAGACATTTTGGAGAGAGCTGAAGAGCCATGAGAGAACCACGAGAACCATGAGAGTCCATGAAGCCAGAGACCTTTGGAGATGAAGAAGGAAAATGTCCCTAGGGGAGTGTCATGAAACAAGAAACCTGGAGAGAAAGCTAGCAGATGTCACCATGTTCGCCATGTGCCTTTCCAGTTGAGAGAGAAACCCTGAACTTCACTGGCCTTTCTTGAGTGAAGGTAACCTCTTGTTGGGCCTTAATTTGGACATTTTTATTGACTTGCTTTAATAGGGACATTTTCATGGCCTTAGAACTGTAAACTAGCAACTTATTAAACTCCCTTTTCTAAAAAGCCATTCCGTTTCTGGGGTATCGCATTCCAGCAGCTAGCAAACTAGGAGAGAAGGTGATGAGGGTCCCACAACAGCGTGAATGCCTTTAACCCCATTGAATGGTATGCTTGGGAGAGGTTGCGGTGAGAAAGTTTATGATATGTGTATGTTCCCACAATTAAAAAAGAGAGAGAGAGAAAGAGCAGCTAAAGAGACAATGACAATTAAAGACAATGCCTGACCCTGGAGGGGTCTAATAAGGGAGGAGAGGAAGCTCAAAAGGATATTGTTGGAACATATGAAAAAATGGTTTATAGACTGCAAGCTTTATATCAACATTGAATATCTCCAACTGGACTTACGATGGATACATAAGTGAATGTCCTTCTTAGGAAATTTACATAGTGGTTTTATGTGTTCAAGGGGCATGATGTGTACAACCTATAGTCAAGGGTTCAGAAAATGGATTGATACATAGATGCATGCATGGATGGCTGAATAGAGAGGGAGAGAGAGAGAGATGGATGGATAGAATGAGACCACAAACATAGCACAATAAAGCTGTGCATCTGGATATCTTGAGGAATAGGGGTATGTTGGATTTCTCTGTATGGGGGTTGAATTACTTCTTTTTTTTTTTAAGTTTGAAAGTACTTTAAAATAGAAGAGTTTATAATTAAGAAGAATAAGGAAAAGGAGAAGGAGAAGGAAGAGAAGGAGGAGGAAGTAAGAGGAGGAGGAGGAGAAGAAATGAGATGCCTAGAGAACCAGACTCAGAGAGTGGGGGGAACCAGAGAGAGTCAGCCAGGGCTGTACCCAGGAACCTCCTGCTGGGGCCAAAGCTCTTGACTGTCACCAGGGCCTCCCTGTCACTGCCATTCAGGATTCTTTTTTTATTTTTATTTTTTTACTTTATATTGTGGTAACATATATGCAACTCATAATTTCTCATTTGAACCACTTTCAAGTGTACAATTCAGTGACATTCATTGCATTCACAATGTTGTGCTACCTTCCACCCACCACCAAAACCTTTTCATCACCTCAGATAGAAACTCTGCACTCATTCAGCAATAACACCCCAATCCCCCTTGCCCCCTTGCCCCTGCTAGCTTCTAATCTCTTTTCTGTCTGTATGAATCTGTTTATTCTTGATATTTCATATACGTGGAATCATACACTTCCCTTCGTGTTTGATTTATTTCAACGTAACATCAAGTTCCATCTACGTTGTTGCATGGATCCGAACCTCAAGCCTTTTTATGGCTGAACAACATTCCATGGGGTATAGACGCCATATCTTGCTCATCCATCCATCTGTCGATGCACTCTTGAGTAGTTTCCACCTCACCCCAGGACTGTGGATGCTGCCACACCAGGCCAGCAAATCACCCCTCAGGGTTAAAAGCCTGGAAAGGAACATCCAGATGGCTGAGCCTAAGTCAGCTGCCCACCTCCTGAGTGCTGGGAAGGGAGTGGGCGGGAGAATTCTCTGGCTCCCTTTGGCTTCTACAGACCCAGTGAATGGAGAAGTTTCCCCCAATAGGAAATGTGTCTTGATGCTGCAGAGCCAAAACCAAGCAGATACCCACTGTACTCTCCTACAAAACCAGAGCAAATGTCACGAGCATTAAGGAATAACATCTTGTGAACACCAACTATAAAGTCCTGCCCACATGTTTGTCGTTACTGTAGCATCCAACCGCCCTGGCTGTGCTGTGATCAAAAACAGCGATAAGAGGCCCGGGCTCCACCACCCGTATTTTGTTTCATGACCCCTCACTAAAGTGGGTAGATCAACAGGCAGCAAGGTAATTTAACAGGCCCCAGAAACTGTGTCTTCCTTGAAGACAATGTTTTTTCATTTAAACCAGCTTCTTATAATGTTTATAAAAACAAGCTAATAAAATGCCTCTGGCTCAGGCTTTGAGTTGAAATTCAGAAAACACAGTATTTATCGTAGCCACATTTTTACCTTCTGATCCCACTGGGCTAATCACACAGCTGTTTTTGCTCCAAGCATGAGGGATGGGGAGCGTGTGTCCAGGTCTCCTAAAGCATTTGCTTAAAATAAAAAAATGCCTCTTTCCCCTCCTGTACATGTGGCTGCAATTAACTCTGAAGGAACCCTGCCACCTGAGAATAATTGTGGATTCTGGGCCCCAGTGTTATGACATGGTTACCTTTTCTTGTTTGGGTTGCAAATCCTCCCACTTTGAAGGTGTTTCATTTTGGGAATAGCATTGGAAGTTCCTGATTATGCATTGCTTTCTTTGCAGAGATTTATGCACCAGGAAATAGGTTGGTAGTTTTTTGTTCCTTTTTTTCCCTCTCCTTCTCCAATTACATAAAGGTGTTAGGGAAAAAAAAAACAAAACTCTTAGTCTGGCTAATGCACGATGGTCCGCCCCCTACCTCTCTGACCTCGTCCCCTACCATGCATTCCAGCTCCACTGCAGCCACAATTGGTGGTTTTGGAACATGCAAGGCATTCTCTGCCTCTGGGCCTTTGCACTTACTGTGCTCCCCTTATCTGGAACACTCTGTCCCCATTTATCCGTGCAGTTTGCTCCGTCAAATTCCTTCAGGTTTTTGCTCAAATGTCACCTTATCATAGAAGCCCCTCTGCTTCAAGTAATTCTCCTTTTCCCCTAACTTCCCTGGTACTTTCTCATTCACCCTGTTCTCCAGAGCACTTTATATATTTTAATCCTGTCTTAGTTTGTTTTTTCCCACAAGAATGCTATCTTGATGAGGCAGAGCCTATGTCTTTTTCACTAACCACCAGTGTCGAGTACATAGGAAGTACTCAATAAACTGCGTTCAATGACTAAGTGTGTGCCATGGTCACAGCTGTCATTTAATAAGTAATAGAATTACAAGCATGATATCTCTAATAGTGGAGTGAAGTTGTGCCTGTGCAGATAATGCCTTCAGGGTCAAGGGCAGTGAGGAGGTCAGGCCACCATAAGAAGAGGCATCAGGATCAGAAGCCACTGGGTAAAGGGAAAATGCAACATCTAAATCTTCAGCCTTAACCCCGCCTCTGAACTCCAGGCTCATATATCCAGCTGCCTGTTTCACGTTCCCTTCTGGATGTCTCATAGGGAGCTCACACTAAATTATATGTAAGATGGAACCCTTGAATACCTTATGGTATAAATCTGCTTCTACCAGTGTCATCTCATTTCATTCCATGGCCACCTTCCACCTTTGCTCAGGCTGAAAGTCAAGGAATTATCCTGGGTACTTGTCTTCCCTCCAGTCCACCCCCCACCCCCCACCCCCCACCTCATGCAATCCTCCAGAAAGTCTGCCAACTCTGCCACAATGGAGATGGCCCGCAGACACCCAAAGAGTTCTTTTGTGTTCCCATACAGGAACTGCCTTCCTTGTCCCCCTTCATTCAGGTGAGGACATGTGACATCAGTGGAATGTAGGTGGAAGTCATGTGGGCCACAAGTGGTCAGGAGGCATTTGTGCCTTCTCCCTGCTTTCTTTCTCTATCTGTTGGCCAGGTGAAGGGGATCTTACGGAGGACTCTGCGACCGCAGGGGCCATCAGTCACTAAATGGAAGGATCCTGGGTATTTGAGTCACCACATGGAGGAGAGCCACTTGCTCTCCCATGATACCTGTTTGGACTTCATATGAAAAAATCACCAAGATTTGGGGGTTTATCTGTTACAGTCACTGGCAATACCTTAACTAGAACATCCACCTCCAAAACTTATCTCAAATCTGCCCAATTATCATCGTCAACCTTTCATCTTATTTTGAACCACAATCCTCTCTCCCCTAGCTTACAGGAGATAGGTTGTAAGAGCTTCTAACCTATCTCCTTGCTTCTATCTTTACCCTATGCAGTCTTTTATCCACACAGCTGTCAGGGGAATCTTTTAAGACCCCAAATCATGTTACCCCTTTCCCTAGACCCCCTCAAATGGCTTCCCTTTGCTTATAGAATAGAGTTTGAACTCCATACCTTGGTCTGTAAGGCCTTAAGTGCTCTGGCCTCTGACTATTTCCCCAACTTCATCTCAAACCTCTCTCCTCCTCACTCATTATGATCCTACCACCCTGGCCTCATTTCCTTGAACATGGCAAACTTGTCCCCGTCCCTGAGCCTTCGTATTTTTGCTTGGAAATCTTTTTCCCCAGATTGTTGTGCGGCTGCCTCCTTTTCATCCTTCAGGTCTCAGCTCAAATGTCACCTCCTCAGATCACACAATCCAAAATGATGCCTTCCACAGCTGTAAGCTGTCATTCCTTATTATTATTATTATTTATTCACTAGAGAAGTTGTGGTTTACAGAACGGTCATGCAGTACAGGATTCCCATACACCACCCTATTATTATCACCTTGCATTGGTGTGGTACACTTGTTACAACTGGTGACGGCACATTTTTATGATTGTGCTTTTAACTGCAGTCCATGGTTTCACTTTGAATTTGCTGTTTGCGTAGCTTCATGGATTTTTTTAAACGTCTTATTCTATTACAATGTATATTATATATATTATTCCCCTTTTCACCAAGTTCAGATACATTTCAATGCCATTAATCGTGCTCACAATGTTGTGCCACCCTCACCACCATCCACTGCCAAAACTTTCCCTCACCTCACATAGAAACCCCTGTCCCTTTTAACCCTTAACACCCCGTTCCCTGTCTCCATCCCATCCCCCATAACCTGTATTCTAGATTCTGACTATGAATTTGCTTATTCTAATTATTTCGAATCAATGAAACCACACGATATTTGTCCTTTTGTGCACTGGCTTTTTTCACTCAATATGACGTCTTCAAGGTTCATCCACCTTGTTACACGTATTGGGACCTCTGTCCTTTGGTGGCTGACCAGGATTCCATTATGTGCATATACCATGCTTTGTTTATCCATTCATGGGTCGAAGGACCCTAGGGGTGCTAGTTGGTCATTCTTTGTTTCGTTACCCTGTTTTATTTCTTCAGGGCTCTCATCACTACTTTAAATGACCTCGTTTAAGTTGCCTTCAGTTACATGACTTAAATTATGTTTCCTGGCTTATTGCTTCTCTCCCCGCCTCCCCCGCCCCAACACCTCACCATTTAGAGTATCAGTTCTATGAGAGCACAGACTCGTTTGTATCCTCCATATCTAAAACGAAATGGCAAACAGATGGTGCTCAATGAATGTACAAAGACAGAAAGAAGGGAGGGAGGCGGGAACAATAATGGCCTAATTAAATTGAGGCCCTCACAGCCCAGCCCAAGGATCTACCCGAAGGTCCTGGAGAAGAGGAGGTGTGGGTGGGTGGGGGGGGAGGGGTGTGGGGGGGCGGGGGGGGGAGACACATGCCATGGAAGGTGAATAGACAGAACTGTGGTTTCAATAGCAGCTCTAGAGTGTAGATGTGACATTACCTAATGCCCTGAGGTATCGGCTTACTATCCTTTGGAAAGCTCTCTCCCACTCTGGAAGAAAATATCCTTGTCCCCCCTTTTTCCCTTCTGCATAGAAACCTCATCTATTTTGAACATAAACCCACTTCCCCTGCTGCTCTAAGGAAGAAGGAAAGGTCTTGCTCTGAAGTTGCAGGGAACAATTACACTGTAAAGCCTTTAAACACTGGAGAGATGTAAAAAAAAAAGATATGGATCTGGTTTCATCCAAGATGGCTAATCTGATTACTTATTTACAAATATATCAAATCCTTAAAAAAATAATTTTGTACATTGTGGTGCCCTAAATGCAAACTTAGCCTGCTTATTGGGTCATTCAGTGCTGTTTACAGTAGGGGTACGTGAGAATTTGAACTGAGAGTCTCTTTTATTGGTTATGTAACTGCTCTAATCCATGCAACCACCTTACTAAGTAGAAACCACCCCCCCATCATATATGTGAGGAAGTAGAAACTTGCCCAAGTTAAGGAACGTATTTGAGACCATGCAGCTAGAAAGTGGTGGAGCCAAGGTTTAAACTCTTCTCATGCCAAAGTCTTAGTAATCATGTACCGGGGACTTCATCTTCTGACAAATACAGTGATGACGTTTGAACCCCAGCAAATTCTAACTCCATGTGGTAGCCCAAGGGGCTGGGAAAGCAAGAGAAACTTTAAAAATATATATACGTCAATATATGCATTAATTTTAATTTCAAAAATACGCAAATTCTACAGTGGCCAAGAGAATTCCATTGATTCTTTTTGTTTTCACTTTTTAATGTGAAACAACGTCAAACTTACCAGATACTTGCAAGAATAATACAAAATCCATACAGAAAACTCCAATACACCCCTCACCCAGATACCCAGATCCACCAACTTCTAACACTTTGTCACATTTGTGTCATCATTCTATCTATCCATCCTTCTGTCCATCCATCTCCTGTCTTTCTGTCTGTCTACCTAAGAGGAGACTTTTTCCTTCAGCATTGAAGTGTTGGTTAAAGAGCGCAGATGCAATGTCTGCTTAGAGATGATCAAAAGAGTCTTTTTTGGGTGAACTTAGTGGGATTCTTGAGAGATTACTGAACAAAGACTCAGGCCACTTGATTGTGCCCTACTCAAGTTAGCTACACTACTACGGCAAATGTTTTACACTCTCTGAGTCTTAGTCTCCTCATCTGTAGAATGGTGACAGTAATGTGTACTGCTCAGGATCACACTGCATTAAATGAGAATTCTCATCACCGTGACTTGTGTGTGGTTGGCACCCAGAAATGCTGATCTTCCTTTTTCCTTGTTCACTTTCTCCTTGCTTTTATGTAGTACATGCTTTGTAAGAGTTGAATGCAAAAGAAGAAAAAGAGACATAGCCATCCAACTTGAAGAATTTCTCTCAGAGGTGGTATTCTCCTCCGGATTCCACACTCAGAAGAAAAACACATGCTCTTTTTTGGTAAGTTCCCCAATTTAAACCATTCTCAGACTCAAAGACAGTTAGTTAACTGTAGCCATACTCTGGCTGGCCTTGGACACAACATCTGCAACATTCTTTTCTTTGCAAAATGGCTCTCATTATCTCCTCTCCCAGCACACTGAAGTTTGTCTCTAGAAACGACAGCAAGAACACATTGCCAAGCCGAATTGGTCTTGCAGGATTTAAAAGAAAATTCCGTGTGTGAAGACAAATCCATCTTTGGATCAGTGTTTGATACCAATCTGAGATCTGAGGTCTGAGCAATTGCTCTAGCCATAAACTGTTTTTGCTTAAGGGGACTATTTTGGAACCATGCTTTGAAATCAGCTGACATACAGACAACCTCTCACCCTCTGAGAGGTTTCAAATGGTGCACCCCCAAAACTTGGAACGTTGCCCTCAAGCACAGCTCTTCATCTAATTCTGCAAAAGGCTTGAGGTTCAGGTTTCTACCACTCAAATGGTCCCGTTTCACTGGACTCCATCCAGTTAGTTGAAGGATAAAATCAGATGACCCACTTTGGGTCGCGATAGAGGTAGGACTCACTTCTGAGCTCTCAAGGCTATTTAAGGAAAGGAAGGGAATGAATTTTTTATGGACAGCTTAATGTGCATACCTGGTCCTGATAGAAGTTTTACTATGCATCTGCTTAGACATTTGCAAATGTTTTAACCTTGGGTAGGTCTATTATTTTCCACCTTCTTATCCCGTGACAAACCTCTGAAATCTGAGCAGTAGAAGACTTTGTAGCCAGGTCTGGATTTGAATTCTGACTATCCTACACTAGCGAACAGCACCCCACGGAGCATCTTTAGCTCTCTTAACCATACTTTCATTTTATTCTTGTTTTTTATATTTTAATATGAAAAATTTCAAACATACGCAAGAGTGTAGAGAACAGTATAATGAACCCCCTGTAATGAGTTTCAACCAATTGAACAGCTTCAAAAATAGTTACCTCCTGGTCAATCTTATTTCTTCTCTATCCTCACTCACCTCCCTCCTTGATTATTTTAATCGTTCTTAATTATTTTAAAAATAAATCTCTGGTGCATTTATGAAATCCTTGGTTTGAAGCATATTCTCATCAGGGGTCCATGCATAGCCTACTCATTTATTTGGTTTGCTCCTTAGTTATTTTTTAAAAAATTTTTCTTGTGGTAACTTATATGTACAACAGAGAATTTCCCATTTTAACCACTTACATGTGTACAATTCAGTGATATCAATCACACTCATAATATATAATATTTTGCCACCATCACCACAATCCATTCCAAGATTTTTTCATCACCCCAAACAGAAACTGCACTCATTAAGCAATAACTCCTTAGTTCTTCTCCACCCCAGGCCCTGGTAATCTACTTTTTGTCTCTATGAACTTACTTATTCTAGGTATTTCATAAAGCTGAAATCATACAATATTTGTTCTTTTGTGTCTGGCTTATTTCACTCAACATGATGACTCAAGGTTCATCCATGAAGTCGCATGTATGAGATCTTCAAACTTTGGACAGTTGAATAATATTCCATTGTATGTATATACCGGATTTTGTTTATTCATTCACCTGCTCATGGACTTTTGGGTTGCTTCCACCATTTGGCTAAATTGCAGAGTCATATGGTAGTTCTATGTTTAACTTTCTGAGGACGCCTCAAACTCTTTCCCACAGTGGTTGCACCATTTATGTTCCTTCCAACAATGCGCAAGGGTTTCTGTTTATCTGCATCCTTGTAAACATTTCTTTTTTGTTTTTATTTTTGATAGTAGCCATCTTAGTGGGTGTGAAATGGTAGCTCACTCTGGTTTTGATACGCATTTGCCTAATTTCTAATGATACAGAGCATATTTTCATGTGTTTACTGGCCATTTGTCTATATTCTTTAGAGAAATTTCTATTCAAGTACTTTGTCCTTTTTTTTTGAGGGAAGGAGGTGACTTTTTCACTGAAATTAAAGTTTTTTCCAAGTCAATAGATATATTTTTACACAGGAAAATTTAACAATTAAAAAAAATTAAAGGAACCTAGAAGAGATGGCTGTCCAGCCTTTTAATAAGGCAAGAACTCAGATATCAAAAAATGGAACACAATATCAGCTTTTCTTTCAGGATCAGGGAGTGAGTTTAAATTATTAGCATTCTTTTTAATAGTCCACAGCTAATAGCATAATTTAATGACCTTAATGATGTAAGTTCTTATAAATTAACAATTGATTAAGAAGTTGTAAAGAGGTTTTCATGAAATGAGATGATTACAATTCAGCAGAAGTTCTTTAAAAAGCAACTATGAAATACCTTTGTTCATTTTTAAATTGGGTTGTTTGTCTTTTTGTTGTTCAGTCATAGGAGTTCTTTGCATATTGTGGATATTACACCCTTCTCAGAGATAAGGTTTCCAAATATTTTCTCCTGTTCTGTAAGTTGTCTTTTCACTTTCTTGATAAATGTCCTTGAATGCTTAATTTTTTTTTTTTGCATGGGTGGGCACTGGGAATTGAACCCGAGTCCCTGGCATGGCAGGTGCCTGCTGAACCACCATGGCCTGCCCTGATGTTTAAAACTTTTTAACTTTGATGAAGTCCATTTAATCTGTTTTTTTCTTTTGTTGCTCATACTTTTGGCATATTTAAGAAATTATTGCCAAATCCAAGGTCATGAATATTTTCCCCGATGTTTTCTTCTAAAAGTTTTATGGTTTTAGTTCTTATGTTTAGGTCCTCGATCCATTTTGAGGGAATTTTTTATATGTGGTGTAAGGAAGGGGTATAACCTCATTCTTTTGCGTGTGGATATCCAATTTTCTCAGGACCATTTGTTGACAAGATTATTCTTTTCCCATTTAAGGTACTTGACGCCCTTGTTTAAATCAGTTGGCCACAGAGTTGTGTTTTCATTTCTGAACTCTTGATTCAATTCCATTCATCTATATATCTATCTTTACATCAGTACCACACTGTTTGGATTACTGTGGCTTTGTAGTAAGTTTTGAATTCAGGAAGTGTGAGACCTCCAATTTTGTTGTACTTTTTCAAAGTGGTTTTTGCTGTCTGGGGCTCCTTGCCATCTCATGTAAATTTGAAGCTCGGCTTTTCCATTTCTGTAAAAGAAGGCTGCTGGGATTTTTATTGGGATTGTGTTGAATCTGTAAATCACATTGAATTGTATTGATATCTTAACAATACTATCTCCTAAGCCATGAACACAGAATATCTTTTCATTTATTTAGGTCCTCTTTATTTTTTTAGCTTTACCATTAAAAAATTTATTTTTTTATTGACAAAACAATATACAAGCATACAAACATTCTTAACATACAAACATACCATACACGGTATAAAATCAGTGACTCACAATGTCATCACATAGTTGTGTATTCATCATCATGATCATTCCTTTGGACATTTGCATAACTCCAGAAAAAGAAACAAAAAGAAAAAAGAAAAAACTCATACCATACTCCTCATCCCTTCCTCTCATCGGCCACTAGCATTTCCAGCTATCCAATTTATTTCAAACTTTGTTCCCCCTATTATTTGTTTACTTTTTTATCCATATTCACCCCCTCCACCATGGACAGGCACCAGGAATCGAACCCGGGTCTCCGGCATGGCAGGTAAGAACTCTGCCACTGTGCCACCGTGGCCTGCCCTATCCATATTTTTCACTCATCTATCATGCCCTAACTAAAAGGAGCATCAGACACAAGGTTTTCACAAGCACACAGTCACAATGTAAAAGCTATATCATTATACAATCATCTTCAAGAAACAAGGCTACTAGAACACAGCTCTATAGTTTCAGGTACTTCCCTCCAGCCTCTCCAATACATCATAAATTAAAAAGGGATTACAATCCCTTAGATTACAATCTAAGACCCTTTACAATAAATCCCAACCTGATAACCCATGCTCTTGACTTTAGTTCAACAAATTTTTATATTATAGTTAGTCCATAGGATTGAGGTATGATATTTGTCTTTATTTATTTGTTTATTTATTGCATGGGTAGGCTCCGGGAATTGAACCTGGGTCTCTGGCATTGCAGGCGAGAATTCTGCCACTGAGCCATCATTGCCCGCCCCAATATTTGTCTTTTCATTCCTGACATTTCATTCAACACACAGCTGTTAAGGTTCTTTCATCTAGTTGCATGCCTCACAACTTCATTCCTTCTTGTGGCCACTCAGTAGTCCATTGTGTGTATACACCACAGTTCCCCTTCCATTCCTCAGTCGCTGTCCCCTTAGGCCACCTTCAGTCATTGCTGATCACTAACACTGCCGCCAGAAATACCAGGGTGCAAATGTCTATTTGTGTCCCCACACTCAGTTTCTCCCAGTATACGCTGAGCCCGGTTTCAGGATCTTATGCTAACCCACCCCTGGCCTCCTGTGGAGCCACCACACTGCCCTCCAAGGGGCTGCCCATCTCATTTCCCTACCAACTGTGAATAGGTTCATCACTGTCTCTGCATTCTCTCTAGTACTTATAGGTCCTCTTTAATTTCTAAATAGTTATTTTTAATCACCAACCTGTGAACCCACCACCTAAAAGCTAGGACCTCAACAAATAACCTATATCTAACCAAATGGCTCCCTTCCATCTAATCCCAGACCTTCTCTTGCCATTAGCCTACATCCTCAGGTCGGCATTCCCCTACCCCATTTTTCTGTATTTTTATTGCAGGTATATGTACTCCTAAAATTATTATTTTATTTTTCACATTATAAATAACGGTCTTATGCTGTATGTAATCTTATGAAGCTTTTTCCACTTACCGTTGTGACAATTCGTCTACAATATTACAGACTGCTATAGGTTATTTGTTTAGACTGTCGTATAATATTCCATTATGCTAACATTCTATTGTGTCCTGATAGGTTCTATTTTCAGTTCTAGTCTACCTACATCTTCAGAGCAACCCCCCTTCTTCTTAGTTAACTACAGTGTCTGTCTCTTCCTCACAAATAAAACAGTCGAACTAAATCACACTAATGCTGACGTCAGGGTAATAGTGAGATTAATCCTTGCAAAGGTCAAAGACTTGTCACATCCACGAGACAGAGGCCTGTGTTCCCATGATTGATCTCCAGAATGAAGTTTGCTCTGAGCAGCGATGGAAATTAAAGAGGCAGCTCTAGGACCTCCGACTGACCCCAAATGGAAATCATTTAGCCACATACAGATGACTGAGTTGCTGTAAAGATCAAATGAGATAACGTGAAGTGGGAACACTTTGTGAGCCCTACAGTTGTCTAATAATCATGCAGTTGTATAATTATTGTTATCATTATTCATTTGCATTATCTGGGCAAATTCATTTTCCTATTCCTCCAAGAACGGGATTGGTGTCTTTGTATAATATGCACCAACGGTACGGGATTTAAAGCAGCAGTTATTGGATTTACATGCTGAATTTAAGGCAGGAAGAGAGAAAGAGGGAGATGTGAATATTCATTGAAGACCTCTGCATAGGCCCCAATCTCTACAAGGGTTCTTCAAAGTAAGAATTAGTATCACTGTTTTACAGATGAGAAAACTGAGGCTTGATAACTGCCCAATGTCCTATAACTAAAAGACAAATCCAGGTCTGTCTGAATCTAAAGCCCTTTTTTCTGCCTTGCCACGCTTCCTGGAATCTGACCAAGCAGTCCTTACTCTTTCAGCATTCCCTGTCCTAATTTGGCAGGAAGAAAACCTCCTATTTCTGATCTGTTTCGAGGATTTCTCTGGTCCCATCTGAGGCCAATGATGAACTAAAACGGAGTCTAAGGAAAATATCTTGGTAAGTTTTGGGCCTTCACAATTTCAATCTATGAATTTTTTACGTTTTTTGTTTTTTTTTTTTTGGTGTGTATGTATAAAATTTAACACCATGCAAAGTAAAGAAAGGAAAAGGCAATAAATTTTAAAGCACACTTCAACAAGTAGTTATAGGATAGGTCCCGGAGTTTGTCATGGGCTACCATTTCACCATCTCCCATTTTTTCCTTCTAGCTGCTCCAAAACACTGGACGCTAGAAGGAATATCAATATAGTGATTCAGCAGCCATACTTGTTTGTTACATCCTACTTTTTCTGTTATACCTCCTCCTTCTCCTTTGATATGTAGGTGTATGGAGCAGCTCCAGACTCCTTCTCCCAAAATGTAGGTGTGTGGAGCAGCGTTGCCGGAGCAGCGTTGCAGGAGCAGCGCCTCCTGCTCGGTGTTACCGGCTTAGCGTGGCTAGCTCAGTGTTAACCAGCTCAAGTTAGTTCTTCGGATGCTCACGCAGTGTGGCAGAAGCTCTTTTATTTCTTTCTCACGAGAAAGGGAACTCACAGGAACAAGCAGCGAGCGAGTGCAAAGCCTGGCAGCCGCAGGCTCCTTCTGTTTTAGTCCCTCACACAAAGGAATTCCTCCCGCGGTTCGCCATTGGCTGGCTACTTCGGAGTTAAAATCTAATCTCGGAAACTAGCCAATTAAAAAATGAGTTTTCTACACATTATTATCATAATTATTCATCTGTCTTTGACCAACCACAGATGAAGGTATGCTGAGTCCTTCATTTGTGTGTTTAGCTGCCCTTGGAGAGGACCAAGCAAGTAAACCTCATACCTGACCAATCACAGATGAAGGTATATTGAGTCCTCATTATCATATGTTGTTTGGCGGGGGTGGGGGGTGGGATGGGGTGCGGGATGTGGGCCGGATTAGAAGGTCCGGGTTTAAGTTGCTTTCTTATTTGAGTGGAAGGAATCCACCATCCCCTACACAGGGACCTTTGGGCAATCCCCATTCTACTTTTTCACGTTGAGGGGTGTCGAAACTAAAGGATTGGGGGATGTAATTAATCTCTGAATTTTGATCTGGAGTCCAGGAACCAAGGGGCAGTTCTGTTGAGGCTCACTGTCACCGCAGTTGCCCCTCTGCAGTGGCCTGGTGTGGCCTGAAGAAAAGTGCATTCCACAAGGGGTCAGAAGACGTGCGTTCTGGTTCAGGCAACACCCCTGTGTGTTTCAGGGAAACCGTTTTAATCTGCCTGTAAAACGGAACGATTAACACCTGTCCTCAGTCCCTCACTGGGGTGCAGATCAAATGGGATAAGATAATGCGCTGTGACTTGAAATGATCGGATGAGGTAATAAATGGGAAAACAGGAAAGCTTTTTTTTCCCCTAGCACTAATGTAAGCTGGTATTTTTATGGTTATCATCATTCCCTCTCAGCAGAGCCCTCTCCCAGGGAAAGCCCTTAGAGAGGGGGCTCCTAATAACTGCTGAGGTTTGAGAACAGCCAGAAGGCAAGCAACATGATGCCATTTAAAGCAAACCAGAGGAAGTCCAGTCTCTGACTATTTATTTTATGAAGTTAGAGGCTGGATATGTTAAGCAAATGTTTTCTTAATTGTGGCAGCAGGAGAAAGCAATGGGGGCAAGGGCTGCCGGGGATGGAAGGGACTCTCAGGCTCCACCCCCCTACTCTCCCCCACCCCCACCCCCAAATCTCCAGAGAATGACAGGAAAATATTAAAGACAGGCCTTTTCGTTTCCTGATCACATGTCTGCTCCGCTGCTGTAATAAGAGCATGTACCAATTAGAAACGTTTCACCTCCTCCAGCTCTGCTCCTCCCCGCGCACATTTCAGAGCAGCCCCGGTTGTGGACTTGAGTTTGCCAAACCCAGCAAACACGGGTGTGTGAGCGGCTGACGAGAACTCCTTCCACCTCGTCCCTCCTCCGCCTTTGCTCGCTCCCTTCCAACTGTTTTGATTTACTGGGACTTCCTCCTCCGAGCCGAGGGTGGGGGAAGAAAAGAAGCCGCGGGGTGCCTGGCGTGTGAGCGTGCGCGTGTGCGCGCGCGGAGTAGAGCGGTGGAGTGTAAAATGCTGTAATGGGAGGAAGCCGAGCGGCGTCGGAGCGCCCGGGACCGCACAGGCCGTTCTGATCGCCGAGGCACCTGAGCGCACACCTCCCCAAGCAAGCGCGACCTGTACCTGCAGGTACTTGTGGCCGCCGGCCTGTCTGGGCAGTGTGGCTGGGGCGTGTGTGGGGGTGACTACAGGGTGAGGCAGTGCCCCCGGTTGGCGCCCGGCGGAGCGTGGAGACCAGGGAGCCGAGAGGTGCCAGTGGTGTGCCGCATTCCGGGGTGAGCGCGGGTGTGAACCCTGGGCGCCTATGGGTTTTGCACGCCCTTGCTCAGGTTGCTTCGCGAGCAGGTGTGTGTGTGTGGCCAGTTGCTTCGCGAGCAGGGGTGTGTGTGTGTGTGTGTATGTGTGTGAGGCCAGGACCCGCGCGGGTCTGAAGCGAAGGGCAGTGGAGGTGGTGCGGCTCTGCCTTGAGCGCCCCCGGCGGTTGGCAGGCTGCGCGCGGCGGTGACGGGGCTGCAGGTCCGGTGGGTACCGGGTATGACTGGCCCGTGAACGTCGGCGCCACACGTGTTGTGTCCACTGGGTGCATGTGGGGAGCGTGCATAGCCCCTAGCCCGCACCCGAACGTGCGGGAAATGTGGGTCTGCGTTTGTGCGTGTGCTCTGAAGATGGTTCGCACCGGCTGCGCGTTAGGTCTGGAGGTGTGGGAGGTGCCAGGTACACTAGACTGCGGTGGGTCCACGCGTCCCCTCCGGGCTGGCCCCTTGTCTGATGGGTCACTTGGAAGCCCCGGGCCCTCCTGGAACGGGCTGTTTCCGCGCGCCCACTCGGGCCAGGTAGGTGCGAGGTGACGCCGGGCGCGCGGCTGGGGAGGGTAGAGGAGCCTCGCCCGGCCGCGGCCAGACCCCGCCCCCGGCCTCCCTCGGGGCTCACCTGGGCTCCGCCCCACCTGGTTGGTGCAAGGGGCGTGCCCGGGGGGCGTGCCCAGAGACGGGCGGGGCGGGGCGGGGCGGGCCTGGCCGAGGCCGCCGGAGAGCGAGCGGGCGAGCGGGCAGGCTGGCAGGCGGGCGGCACCTCATTCCAGGGATTCCTTGCGCTCCCGCGCTCGCGTCCGCCGCCGAGCCGGCCCAGCGCGCGCCGCCTGAGTGTGCGAGTGCGTGACGGGAGACTCAGTGCGGGAGCGCGCCTCCGGGAGTGCGCCCCGCGCGTCGGGCTCCGCGCGCCTGGCCGGCCCCAGCCGGCACGGTCCCGCCCTTGCCCCCCGTGGGGCCCGGCTGGCCGGAGGTCCGCGCTCCCGGAGCCGCCCCGGGGTGAGTGCGGGAGAGCCGGGCGGAGCGGGCAGGACGGTGCCGGGGACCCCGGTGCTTAGGCGAGGGCCGGGCCTGCGGGAAACCCAAGGGTGGGGGTGACGTGGAGCCAGGACGAGGGGCACCCTCCTGGAGGGAGGGTAGTTAGGAGGAGCCGGGTGTGAACTGAAGTCCCTGGAGTGCGGGAGGGCGCGGTCTGGCCCCTGGAGGGGTCCCAAGAGGGGGTTACCTGGGAATCGGAGGTGTGGGGCCTGCAGAGGTCCTGGTCAGTGGCCAGGGAAGACTGCACTGCGGGGCTGTGGGAAAGGGAATGAGAATGGACAGCTGGAACAGGGTCGCCTTCCTCGTCATTTATTTCCTGCCCCCTCTATGAAAGAAGACAGCGCACTCTTCCTGCACCGTGACCAGGCCTAGCTGGAAAACAGAAGTCTTTAACCAAAACAAACAAACAAAAAAGGCAGTCTCCCTTCCTTCATCACACTGAAAACATTTAAATGTCTTAGGTTAGGATGACAATACTTGCTGGGGCTATTAAGTCAGTCTTTATGTGCTTTCCTGGCATGTGATCGCCTGTTAAGCGAGTTTTTTTAAAAACTCGGTTTCACTTTGATCCTTGGTGCTGTATATTTGCTGGTTGTATTTCCTTCTCTGTGGTTAATGAGAACCAGCAGCTTTGCGGGCGGCGGGAGGGGGAAGAGGCTCTTGTAGTTATCAGCAGCCCCCTCTTTTTGAGAGGTGCTCTCTCCCAATTGGTTGAGTTTTCTATCACTCTCTAAACCCAAGCCCTGTCTTGACTAGAAAGTCTCACATTTCTTTCGTCCGAACATTGGAAGACAAAAGCAGTAAATGTTAATTTTCCTATTAGGATTAGAAGGCGAGTTTTGCACACAATTTTAGCATACCAAACTTTGACTGGTAGGTCAAGTCTCTAGACTACAGACGCGTGATGTTCATTGTTCCTGGCTTGCAGCTCTGGGAGAGCCTGCTCAGGGGTGGAAGGGGGTGTACAGCTCTGCTTTCTGCTACATTGAGGCTGTACTTGGAGAGTGATCTTGGGACAAGTTATTTAACATTTCTAAATCTCAGTACTCTAATTCTAAATAATGGGTTTAGAAATCCTTTCCTCACAAGTTCATCGTCTTATATTCAAGCGTTTTTTTCTTCCTTTTATTTCTCTCCTGTACGCTTCCTCTTACATCTGGCTGAAGAGTCACCCCACCACTGTGGAAATGATGCAGACCTCTCCAGTTGTTGTTTAGATTTGGCAAAATTTTAATCCCTGGCTAATTTTCCCTGCCACCGTTTTTTTTTTTTATCCCCCACACGTCTGGGCAGCCTGCCTTTGCTTACCAGTTGGAAGGGAATGCAAACTAATTTTTATGTTGACCAGAACACAATACAGTTAAGAAGTAATTCTACTATAAATAGCCATGGACAACATTCCAAAACTGTGAATTTTGTGGTTAAAAACAGTGCTGGCTTATTATTTCTGGAGACTTGAATTCAAGTTCTACCTCTAGCACATTACAAGGTTGTGACCAGAAAAAGTTACTTATACTTAACCTTCGAGTTTTACTTTCTTCTGTAGGAGGGTGATAATATCTGTTCCAGTACATTACAGAACTTCAAGAACTACAGGGAATAATGTGCTTTGAAAATATCTTCTGTTATGTCATTTATGAAAGTCAGTGATGATTTGGAAGAACTACACACCTCCAACTGATTTAGAATTGTCACTTTACCTTAAGATTTTAACACTTTACATTATGAAGCTAGAATTTTCACTTTGAAATGTTCTGTGTGATAAGGAATGTTTCTCTAATGGGAAATTCATTTTAACTCTTTGTGGAGTCAGCCATGTTACCAGTCTCTGGTGGTTGCCAAAACAAATCCAAAAGAAAATTTCTCTCTTTGGAATTGTTTGGCTTTGCAACTCTTAAGTCACCTTCATAAAATAACAAATAGAAAGCATTAAGGAAAGTGGTTTTGCAACTTTACACATGACTTAATAAAATAAAGTTGTAAGTTCAGGAGGCAAAAGTCAAATGAATGGGAAAATTTTAATATAATTAAAATTATGACACTGTTGTGACTTTAACTTATCAAGTCATCTCTTCATTGCCTGTGTTAGATAAGCTGCTGCAGCTGTGGAAAAATGGTTAAAAGAAGTTTTTTTTCTGTTAACAAGTCTTGGAAGGGAGCCTTTCTAAAGTTAATGAAGTCTGTGAGTGGGAGCTTAAGATAGCAGAGTAAAAAAGAATGCTGCTCATAATTTTGTAGCCCTTTAAAATTGGTCCGTATTTTTAAAAAATAACAAAACCAAGAAACTGTATTGCCAAGGTAGGAAAGGAAGGACAGTGTGAAAAAATCTGTCTCCCTGAGATACAGGATAGGAGCTCTTTTGCAAAGGAGAAAACCTTGTAAATGCATGTTCTCAGGTTTGATAACCGTTTGTTTACGATACCAGTGATTTGAGTGCTACAAATGATACACAGTGGGTCATGAGTGAGAAAACTTTCTTCTTTACTACGTTGAGAGTTGAGATTTGGGGACAATGAAGATTTAGACTAGGGGTATTTAGGAAATCTACCAACTTGGACTATGATACAGGTTCATGTCTCTTATTCTTTGGGAGTAATAGTTCTTTGAGGTGCGTGATACCCCAATACCTGTGAGTAGGAAATTCTAAGTGTCTTAATCAAAATAAATAACAAGAACAAGCATACCTAGAGTAAACCAAACATGCCACGGAGTTTCTCTTCATTTCATATACAGCACTGCATGAGACTGAGGTCTTGAGAATGAAAAGGTAGATTCATAATAACCTAAAGGCGAGGAAGAAAAGGATAGCTCATTATTACTTGGGCTGACAACAATGTGGAAAAATGGTGGGAATTGGTAGTCTTTTCAAAAAAGTCCAGATTTGAATTTTTTTTTTCCTCCTTAGAAAAATTTTCTCTATTAGCATCTTGCCTTCGTTGGCTTATGGAAGTTTTTTCTTTTGTTTTTTTTTAATTAGATAATGTAAGTTAAATAACAGACTCAGTGTGGGCCTAACACAATTACTTTCCATGTAGCATTTGAGGGAGATGAATGAGCCAGCAAGTGAGAATTTTACCCCAGCCTCATATATGGGTTGTGCAATATGTGATAGCATACATTTGGTCTTGAAGCTTTAGGCCTATATAGATGGCCTTCAGCCGGCACATGATTAACTGCTATACAGTTGATGCATTTGTAGTTTACACTTGTTTTAGTTTGCTAAGCTGCTGAAAGCAGACCATAAAGTGGGTTAGCTTTCAGCAATGGGAATTCATTAGCTTACAAGCGTACAGTTCTGAGGCCATGAAAATGTCCCAATGAAGGCCTCATCAAGATGATGCCTTCTTCCTGAAGACTGGCTGCTGGCAATCCAGGACTCCCCTGCCACACGGCAATGCACATGGCAGCATCTGGCTAGCCTCTTTTTTCTCCTCTGGTTTTGTTGCTTTCCGCTACTTGCTTCTGTGAATTTTTCTCTGTTTGTGTGGATTTCATTTTCTTATAAATTAGGACTCCGGTAAGATGATTGAGACCCACCCTGAATGAGGTGGGTCACATCTTAAGTTAACATCCTGCTCACCAAGAGATCCTATTTATAATGGGTTCACACCCACAGGAATGGATTAACATTAAGAGCATACTATTCTTTGAACCATCACATTCCACCCTTTGGACCCCCAAAAGACATGCTTTTTCCATATACATTCCATCACAATATTCCAAAAGCCTTAAATCATTTCAGTAACAATAACAATATTAAGGACAAAGCCTCATCAAACTTGGTTAGTCTGTCCTGGGGCAAAATTCCCCTCAGGTTGTAGACCTGTGAAACTTAGAGAACCAGTTATCTGCTTCCAATATACAAAGCAAAAAACATTCATAGGATAAACATTCCCACTGCCATAGGGAAAAATTGGAAGAAAAATAGGGGTCACCAGTTCCAAACAATTCCAACCCCCCATAGGGCATATTCTATTACATTTCAAGGTCTATGAATCATTTGTAGAAGAATGCCTTGTCCTTGGGGCGTGATGGAGTGGCATCCTCGCCCTTTCCAGCTTGTGCAGTGGCCATGCCCTCTCCAACCCTGGGGTGAAGGCTTCATCATCTTCAAGCATGGGGGTGGGAGCCAGCCTCTCAGAAATCCCCCAGGCATCTGAGAAACCTGGGGTGGTACCACACTCTTCCTGAACAATGAAAGCAGAAGACCCACCCTCTCCAAGCCCTAGGATATACTCGCCCTTTCCACACACTTGGGTGGGTCTGCTCTCTTGGCCTGAGAAGATACCTTCAGTCCAGACATCACCTTCCATAGTTCTGCCTTTTAGTCACTTTTCCTTCAATCGGTCCCTTCTAGACCAGGCTGGCAGTGGTTCTGTGTATACAGATCTCGTGAAAAAACTTGTCAGTTTTACATGTAGTACAGGCATCCAAACCATCAGGTAGTAGGATCTTCCACAAATCCTTCCTGGATAACTGCACTTCCTGACTCACCCTCAAATGACGACTTCCATTCTCATATGGAGCTCTGTTTTCTGGGGACTCACTTTCCGGAAGCTCAGAATTTTTCAAGCCATCAGTTTCTTGTTTCTTTGTGCCCAGGAGTTCAGTTCTCAGTTTGTCCCTTTCTTCTCATATTTTAGTATAACTGCAAGGAGAAACCAGGCAGTACTTTTCATATTTAGTTTGGAAATCTCCTCAGCTAAATATCCAAGCTGGTCACTTTAAAAAAAAAATTTTTTTAAATACCAAAAAACACCAAACAAACACAAACATTCTAATTTTTGATCATTCTGTTCTACATATATAATCAGTAATTCACAGTATCATCACATAGTTGCATAGTCATCATCATGATCATTTCTTGGAACATTTGCATCTATTCAGAAAAAGAAATAAAATGAAAACAGAAAAAAATTCATACATATGATATCCCTTACCCCTCCCTTTCCTTGATCACTAGCATTTCAAACTAAATTTATTTTAACATTTGTTCCCCTATTATTTATCTTTATTCCGTATGTTCTACTCGTCTGTTGACAAGGTAGATAAAAGGAGCATCAGACAAGGATTTCACAATCACACAGTCACATTGAGAAAGCCATATCATTATACAGTCATCTTCAAGAAACATGGCTACTGGAACACAGCTCTGCCTTTTCAGGCAGTTCCCTCCAGCCTCTCCATTACATCTTAACTAACAAGGTGATATCTATTTAATGCATAAGAATAACCTCCAGGATAACCTCTCAACTCTGGTTTGGAATCTCTCAGCCATTTACACTTCGTCTCATTTCCCTCTTCCCCCTTTTGATCGAGAAGGTTTTCTCAATTCCTTGATGCTGAGTCTCAGCTCATTCTAAGATTTCTGTCCCACGTTGCCAGGAAGGTCCACACTCTTGGGAGTCATGTCAAGCTGGTCACTTTTAAAGACTGCCTTCCTTCGACATTCTGCAGCACTGTAAAATAAGAACTGCCTTTCTTCCAGCTTGCAAAGACACAGTCATCATTTCTGTCTAGGATGTCATCAGAAGTACCTTTAGCGCCCATATTTCTACAATAGTCTCTTGTAGGCAGTCTAGGTCTTTCCTATCCAGCACCTCCTAGTTCTTCCTACCTCTACTAATTAATCAGTTACAAAACTGTTTCAACAGTTTGGTACTTGTAATAGTAGCATCCCACTTCCCTGGGGCCAAAATCTGTTTTAGTTTGCTAGGCTGTCAAAAGCAAATACCGTGAAATGAGTTACCTTTTAGCAATGGACATTTATTAGTGTGGTAGTTAGGTTTAGGTGTCAACTTGGCCAGGTGAAGGTACCCAGTTCTGTTGGTATGGACATGAGCCAATGGTACGTGAACCTCATCTGTTGCTCATTACATCTGCAGTCGGCTAGGAGGCAGGCCTGCTGCAATGAATGACGTTTGATTAAATTGGCTGGTGCTTAAATGAGAGAGCTCAACATAGCACAGCCTAAGCAGCTCAGCATACCTCATCTCAGCACTCGCAGCTCAGCCTAGGGCTTTGGAGATACAGAAAGAAATCATCCCAGGGAAAGCTGTTGGAACCCAGAGGCCTGGAGAGAAGGCCAGCAGAGACCATCCTGTGCCTTCCTACATAAGAAAGAATCTCAGTCGAAAGTTAGCTGCCTTTCCTCTGAAAAACTAATGAAATAAATCCCCTTTTATTAAAAACCAGGCCATCTCTGGTGTGTTGCATTCTAGCAGCTAGCAGACAAGAACAATTAGCTTACATGTTTATGGTTCTGAGGTCATGAAAATGTCCAAATTAAGGTATCATCAAGACGATGCCTTCTTCCTGAAGACTACTGGCAATGCAGGCCTGCTCTGTCACATGGCAGCTGCTGGTCTCTCTGTTTTCTTCTGTTTTTATTAACTTCAGCTTCTTGCTTCTCTGGCTTTCTCTCTCTTTGTCTGAATTTCATTCTTTTATAAAGAACTCCAGTGAGAAAATTGAGACCCACCCTGAATGAGGTGGGTCACATCTTAGGTTAAGATCCTACTCACCATAAAAAAGTATTTGTAAAGTCCCCTTCAGGGAATGGTGAGAAAGGGGGAAAATTCAACTTCCCCAAGTTGAATTCTTGGTATTCTCACAAGCAGTGTGGACAACCAAAGCTATAGGCTGAGCCCCCAATCTTAGGGTTTGTTCATATGAAACTTAACCCCACAAAGGATAGGTCGTCTACTTAAAATTAGGCCTAAGAGTCACCCCCAAGAGAACCTCTTTTGTTGCTCAGATGTGGCCTCTCTCTCCAGCCAACACAACAAGCAAATTCACCACCGTCCCCCTGTCTACGTGGGACATGACTCCCGTGGGTGTGGACCTTCCTGGCAATATGGGACAGAAATCCTAGAATGAGCTGAGACTCAGTATCAAGGGATTGAGAAAACCTTCTTGACCAAAAGGAGGAAGAGAGAAATGAGACAGAATAAAGTGTCAATGGCTGAGAGATTCCAAACAGAGTCGAGAGTTTATTCTGGAGGTTATTCTTACACATTAAATAGATATCACCTTGTTAGTCAAGATGTAATGGGGAGGCTGGAGAGAACTGCCTGAAAATGTAGAGCTGTGTTCCAGTAGCCATGTTTCTTGCAGATGATTGTATAATGATATAGCTTTCTCAGTGTGACTGTGTGATTGTGAAAACCTTGTGTCTGATGCTCTTTTTATCTACCTTGTCAACAGACGAGTAGAACATATGAAATAAAAATAAATAATAGGAGGAACAAATGTTAAAGTAAATTTAGTTTGAAATGCTAGTAATCAATGAAAGGGAGGCGCAAGGGGTATGGTATGTATGAATTTTTTTCTGTTTTCATTTTATTTCTTTTTCTGAATAGATGCAAATGTTGCAAGAAATGATCATGATGATGAATATGCAACTATGTGATGATATTGTGAATTACTAATTATATATGTAGAATGAAATGATCAAAAGTTAAGAATGTTTGCATTTGTTTGGTCGTTTTTGGTATTTTAAAAAAAGATCCTACTCACGAAAAGATTCTACTTATGATAGGTCCACACTCACAGGAATGTATTAACTTTAAGAGCATACTTTCCTGGGGTACATACAGCTTCAAACCATTACAACCCCTATATGAAACTCTATTATAGTAAGTAATGATTTTGAGTTATTGCATTAAAGCACAGTCTGCCAGTTCCCGTTGCTGTGGTTGTCAACATTACTAAATATCGCCTCCCTACTTTCCCATGGGGCTGAAGAGATCCACAGAGTAAAGCTTGGGCCAGCCACTTTAGTGTCAGAAAATCTAAAAAATGTTGGAATGGAGCATCTATTCAGGAGTTTCCATCTAGACTGGTATCCCCTTTCTCAGCCCAGGCCAACAGTCTTTCTCTCTGCTGGGGCGATGGGAGGTAGAGATGAGCAGGAGGTGGAGCTGAGTCAATGGCAGGTACCTGAAGTTACCTTGTTCCTGATCCCTGACATGCCCTATTTTGGAGGATAAGAGATTGATGGCTGTCCAAAATTATAGACTTGCTACCTGCAGAGGTTTCACTGGAAGGTAACATGGCTATACCAATTTACCAACTTCTTTAGATTTTCAGGACAATGGGAGGACTGCCAAGAGAATTGGTTCTCATCCTGGGGCTCATGCTTGAGGTTGGAAAAAGAAGTTTTTCATGTGCCTGAGCATGTCCTTTTTGGGCTGACTTTAGAAATGGTCATGTTATCCCCTGGTATGTATCTCAAGGCATCAGGGATAGAGCACGGGACTTGATGTCATGTCTTGTCTGCTGATGGAAGTTTTCTGTTTTCCTACACAAGTTAAATAACTGCTTGTCTCCGAAAGGTCTTCGTGAGAAATATCACTGGTTAGTTAAGTCATGAGATTTGGATTCTAGTCTTGGCCTTTGTAGGAAGTCACTTATTTTCTTCGTGCCTTGGTTTTACATCTATCAAGAAAGAAGAATAATCATTTGGTCATTTGGTGTAATGAGGATCAAATGAGATCATTTTTGTGAATGTGTTTGGAAAAAATATACATTATACCACTGGAAGATGGTGGTGATATTAGAATGATAGCATATACTTCTTGCTTTAGTTTACAAGGTATTTTCAGGTATATTATATCATTTAGTCCTCATGACTAAAGCTTGTGACCGTGTGAAATAGGCAATACTATAACTATTATCTTTAGGTGAAATGATTGACCCATACAGTTGGTTTTGAGCCTTTAGATCCAAGCCTAGTATGTAACAGGCTTTCAGTGATTAATTGTTGATTGAACGAATCAAAGTATTAAAGTAGGGCTCAACCTTAGATTTTTCTGATGCTAAATTCCTGGCTCTGTTGATTTAACAGATGGTAAAACGTGAGAAGAAGAAAGGATTATACACATGAAAACTATTTTTAGTAAGAAGAGCAGAGGGGGTTGGTCTGAGAATCGGATGTTAATTGGAAGAATGTGTATTGCAGGAAGTTCGTGGGGCATCGGTTGGACTCACTTATAGGGAAGAAATAGCGAGGAGGAAGTTAAGGCATATCTGAAGCTCTCCCTGCATGTGGGCCCCAGAATCGGGTGATGATTTGGTTGAGTATTTCATTTCAGTTACCTCTGTCCCCAAGACCAACAGCTAGCCACGGCACCACAGTGTGGCCCTTGTTAGGGGTGAGCTGTTCCAGATCAGGGGGTTTCCTTTTCCGTTTCTGTAATGTCTGCATGATATGTTGTATAGAAATAGGAGATTCCCAGTGAATGCCTTTAAAATCTTGGTGGCCAAAAGGACCGTGCTGTGGTGTGGTAGTTCGTGTGGGCAGGCTTGTCCAGCCGTTGCACGTTCTTAGCTGAGGTAGAGTTTGGTTACCCAGGGAGTGGTCCTGAATGCAGGGGATAGAGTGGGGCTCAGGATGAAATGGAGCCAGCAGGAATTAGGGGCGACTTAATGGCATGCATTTGGAAGTTGGAGGTGCCATCAGGTGTGCCAGGATTGTGACGTCTTTCTGTTTTCTGGCTTTTGGCCAAGTAAAGTGTGGCAAGAGGGTCAGGAGTGTGATCACACCCACCTCACCACCACCACCCCCCCAGTGGTTTTCATCCACGGATGGGAAAGTTGCTCTGTTATCGCTTACGTTTTCCTGAATTATGCACTAGTTGGCCCATTAAGGGAAGGGTCCTGCTAGTGAGGCACATATGGTGCTGGAAGTTTCTCCTTGGAAATCTCCTTGGAATACTTAGGATTCCATTCCCTTGCTTCAATAAAATAGTCCAATACACCCCATAATTCTCTTACCAAGATGGGTAGTTTTGTTCTTTTGATGATCAAAAGGGACAGTTCTTTGTGGAAGGCCATAATAATGGCGTTCAAATTTATAGCTGAGCTTGTCATCAGCATTGAATATCCCTAAGTTTAGGAAGCTTTAGAATTCATACCTATTATTCCCTAATTTTCAACCTTAAGCACTTTGGGAGAGCATATTTGAGGAATGGAATCTGAGGATAGGAATGTGGGCTGGCGGAGAAAATTCATGACCATTGCTTGAAAAGCATCCTTAACCAAATGTACACCCTATTCCGGGTGAGCTGTCTTCCTATTGGACGGCAACCACGGAAACAGGTGAATGCACAGGTTCCAGAGATGGGTTTGTGTACACTAGAATACCCTTCCAATGCACTTGGTCTTCTTCCAGAACCACATCCCTCTCACTTTGATGGTGTTACTATGTTTCAGGTATCAGCTTCTACAGGAATTATATTCGTGGTTATCACTGTTGTTATAACCATCAGAATCTTGTATGCTGCCTCAGGATCCATCTCACGTTGGCTAAGCCTCTCGCCTCAACATTGATCTTTCTTTCCCCTGAGCAAGCAGCTTTCCAGCTCTGGGACATAAATTCCCTCAGAACTCAAGCACCTCACTCAAAACCCACAGTGGGTTTCAAATGATAAACTGACCATCCCCACTGCCTTCATACCCCAGCTCCTGTTCCCTTTTCAGGCATGCTTGCTTTAATTTAACCTGTCCTTGATTCCCTCTGGAAATCTAACTAACCTCCATCTCTGGACCACAATAAAGGCACGGGCCCAGGGGCCCCCCCAGCCCGACTCCCACCCTCCCCCACCCCCGTCCCCTCAGCCCCCCACCCCCTTAGCCCTGCTCTCCCTGTGAGCTCCCCGCCTGCTGGGTGAACTGCCCAAGCCTGTGGCGGCCCTTCCTGCCCACCTCTGATGTCCCCCATTTCCCACACCGAGAGTAACACACTGTCTCTTCTCACACATTATGGCCTCAGTTTCCATTATGTTTCACTCAACTCCACCCAGACCCAAATTTAAAATGTAGCTTAACCAATTCAGAACAACTATATTATGATGTAAAAATCACCACAGAAATAAGAAGATATTATTGGGAGGTACTTGGATTTGCTTTCCGAATTCTGCATGGTTGTCTTTTGCAAAAGGTAGTGGAGAGTTTGTGGTTCATAAAGCATATAAAGTAAACCAGGTCTGGTCACTCCCCTGCTTAAAACCATCGAATGGCTTTTCATTGCCCTTAGGATAAAATCTCAATTTCATCACGTCCTATGAGGCAACCGTTATCTGGCCCTTGCCCACCGGCCCAACCTCACCTGGTGCTTGCTCACAGCCCTTCCCTTGTGCTGAACTTCCTACACACTGACAGGTCCGCATTTGTGTATCTCGAGTTTCTTGCACAGGCTCTTTGTTGCTTGCTCGCTGCCCGTTCTGCTCTACACGTGGCTGATTCCTCTCCTCCTCTAGGTTCTCTTTATCTCCACCAGGAGATCTTCCCAGACCACTCCAGCTAAAATAATGATCAGTGCCCTGTCTTTTTTCAATATGTTTATCATCATAGGCAATTTATTTACTATGTATGCATAGTTTTTGAAAATTTTGTTAATTGTATAACATGTATAGAAAGCAAAGAAAGAAAAAAGGTAATAATTTTCAAAGCACACTTCAACACATGGTTGAACAGATCCCAGAGTTTGTCATGGGCTACCATTCCACTATCTCAGATTTTTTCTTTCTACTTGTTCCAAAATATTGGAGGCTAGAAAGAATAAAAATATAGTGATTCAGCAGTCATACTTGTTAGTTAAATCCTATTTTCTCTGTTATACCTCCTCCTCCTCCTTTGATCCTTCTCTCAATCTATAGGGATTTTGGGGCAGTGCCTGTTCTGACTTTTTCTTGTTGAGGAAGGATGTCCACATTAAAGAATAGAGGGATGGAATTAACAGGTAATCTTGAAGAGGCTGATCCCTCTGGGTTTCAGGATTTATCTGACCCAGGAACCCTCTGGGAATTATAGGTTCCAGGAAAGCAAACTTAGTGCCTGAAACCTTAATAGAGTCTCAGTTAGAGCCCCAGGCGTTCTTAAGAGCGAACAGGGGTGATGTTGGTTGGGATTTAGCAAACCATGGCATTAGCATTATCTACCTGAAGCCTGCATAAGAGCAGCCTCCACAGCAGCCCCTTGACTGTATTTGAACTCTCTTGGCCGCTGATACCTGATTTTATTACACTTTTTTCCCCTTTTGATCTGGAAGGTGTTATTGATCCCACCGTACCAGGGCCAGACTCTGTTCTGCAAGTCACACCCCGTGTTGTCAGGGAGACTTTCACCCCAAATGTCCTGTTCCGTGGAGGGGGAAGGGCAATGATTTCACTTGCAGAGTTGGGCTTAGAGAGTGAGAGTCCACATCTGAGCAACAAAGAGACTTCTTGGAAGCAATTCCTAGGCTTCATCAGGGGTAATTTTAGCTTCTCCCCTACAGAAATAAGTTTCATGTGGGCAAGCCTCAACATCCAGGGCTTGTGCTGGAGAAAATGTGGAGAGAGCTGTATACCTGTTCACTGTTGGGAGGGAAGTAGAGTACAGCCCCTCTTGAGGGTAGTGTAGTGGTTCCTCAGAAGGCTAAGTGTAGGGTTGCCCTGTGATCCTATAACCCCATTATTAGGAATATACTTTTCAATAAGAACTGAAAGCAGGGCCATGGATAGACATTTGTACACTGGTGTTTATGGCAACATTATTCACAATTTGCCACAGGAGGTGGCCAAAGAGTACATCAACTGATGAACGGAAGGGTGAGCTGTGGTATATACATGCAATGGAATATTGAGTGGCTGCGGGAAGGAAATGAGTCATGAGGCATGCAACTAGGTGAATTAACTTTGAGGGCATTATGTTGAGTAAAGCAAGCCAGAAATGATGGGACAAATATTGTATGGTCTCACTAATGCGGGGTAACTAAAATGAGCAAACTTGGACAAAAAAAAAAAATCCAGGGCTTGGCCTTTCTTCTTAGGAGTCCCCAGTGATTAAGGGGGTACCTGGAGTTACCCAGATGGGAAAGTTTAATAGCTCCATATATATACATATGTATATATAGAGAATCCCCTCCCCCCCACTTTGGACCCTCAAGGGACTTTACCAATAGTTTTTTGGGGGGTGCATGGTCTGGCAGTAGAACCTGGGGCTACCACGTGGAGTTTGAGCATTCTACCACGGAACCACCCGTGCCCCTTTACCAGTAGTGTTTAGTTATCTGCCCACCATAGTCTGAGATGTGTCCTATACAGGAAAACAAAGTCTTATTCCTATTCTGGACTCCGGGAGTTTGGGTTATTTAAATGATCAGCCCAGGCAGGTTGATTTGGATTATGTGTTACAGAAAATTTACATTCTACCCATAATAAACCTCTCTGCCTTTGGTCCCCTAGTAGGTGAAGGTCTAGAGTACTTACACTATTCTCTCGTACCCTGTATTCTAATTTACCTTGGACCCAGCCAGATTGACTTCATTTTAAACTCTAATTGAGGCCTAATCTCCTTCTCAGTTACTTAAGCTGTTATTATATAGAGCTATGCTGACCTTCAGGTGTCACAGAGGTACTCAGAGTCCAGGGAAATACCAGCTGATACAGTACAGCTCAGTGTCTCAGAATCTAGAAATACATTTTACAACTTCAGACTAAGAGTGGTTGCTGGAAGGGTTTACAATCTAGGCTCCCATTATCTTATAAGTATTTTCTGAGAGGACTTAGTGTGCGTATTTGTTCTTTAGTTTCTGGCTTATTTTGCACAACACCTTGTCCCCCAGGTTTATTTAGTTCATTGCATGCCTCTTGACATCCTTCCTTTTTGTAGCCACACCATATTCCATCATATAAATGTATCACCATTCACCATCCTGCTTCTCAGTCCCTCTATCTGTGGGGCAACGTAGACAAAGTCCAAAATAAACAAACCATGTCATATAGTATCTTTACTTGGGTGTACATTCAGCAGCACTCTCAATTTTAGGCAATTTTCCTTGGTCTATAATGACAAAGAACTGGCAAACACAATGTCACCAAATATAAAGTCAAAACTACCCCTTTTCACTTGTCTCCCCACCCCGCAATTAGTCAGCCCTGGTAGTGCTGCCAAACTATTCCTGTCTACCTGTTAACTGTTGACCCATAGCGTACATTTTTAGTTTTCCCCCTGTATCTTTCCACTGTTGACTCTTTGCCCACTATGGAACCTTCATATGCATTTGTTCTGACAAATATTTTAATACAAAGAAGCTCATTCACTCCTCATAACACCCAATGAGGGAGGTGATATTACTATCCCTATTTTTACAGATTAGGAAACAGGCACCCAGGGGAAGAGTCACTTCCTAGAGTCAGGCAGGTGGGAATGGCTGAACCTGATTCTAACTCAGACACATTGGCCTCCTCTTAAATAACCATTATACTGATTGGCCCCCATGAAATGTGACCCTCCATCAAATACTGTAATCATATATATTTTCCATGTCATTAACATGTTTTAATGGGTCCGTTGGGCTGTGGATATTGTACAAGATGTAAAATTCAGAAGACTTTTTAAATACATTTATTGCAGTTACTGTCCACATTTATTTACTTCGTCCTTTTGTGGCTAGATGATACCTCCTCTCCCGCCTGTATTATTGGAGCAGTTGCTGTTGTTCTTACCTCACACCTGTTTCCTACAAAAACCGCCTAAATGATCCGCCTCTGGGAAGTCCCCACTTGACTCCCTCAAGTCCACCCACCCTATTCAGAACTTTGAAACTAAAATGCCACTCCCACCATGTGGTGGTTTGGAACTGTACGGATGCCAGAAAAACATGTTCTTCAAGTTAGTCCCTTCCCGTGGGTGCGAACCCAAGGTAAGTAGGATCACTTGATGAGTTACATTCAGTCAGGGTGGGTCTCAGTCCTGTTACTGGAGTGCTTTATAAGAGCATGAAATTCAGACACACAGGGAGCCAAAGCCCAAGAAGGCAAGAGGTCAGACACCCGGTGGAACCCAGAGGAGTAGGGAGAGATGAGGAGAGACCCCATACGCCACAGTTTTGGGGAAGAAAGCATCGCTTTGATGACTCCTTGATTTGGACTTTCTTTTCGTCTCAGAACTGGGAGCTAATAAATCCCCATTGTTGAAGCCAACCCATTTCATGGTATTCGCTTGAGCAGCCAAGGCAATGAAGCAACCCTGCTGTAGGAGCCAAGTGTTAAAACAAGACCTGCAGAATTTGTTGGAAGCAGCTTGCCTCAGGATGGCGGCAGTAAACTGTGGAGATTGTTATGTAGAGCAGTCTGAGAGGAAGAGAATGTTTACCCCAAATGGTTAAGTATGAAGGAAGAGAGCACTGAAAAATAAGCTCTCTGTTCTTTCAAGAAATGTATGCATGCCTTTTGTCACCCTGCAGTATTTAAATAGGATCTGGATAAGAATAAAGTTGTCTGAAGTTTGTCTGATGTAAACTCAAGCTTCAGACCCCCTGAGCCCGTCTGTGTCTTTCTTTCTTTTTCTTTCTTTTCTTTCTTTCTTTCTTTCTTTCTTTTTCTTTCTTTCTTTCTTTCTTTCTTTCTTCTTTCTTTCTTTCTTTCTTTCTTTCTTTCTTTCTTTCTCTCTTTCTTTCTCTCTCTCTCTCTCTCTTTCTTTCTTTTCTTTTCTTTCTTTCCTTTCTTTCTTTCTTTCTCTCTCTCTCTCTTTCTTTCTCTCTCTCTCTCTCTCTCTTTCTTTCTTTTCTTTTCTTTCTTTCCTTCCTTCCTTCCTTCCTTCCTTCCTCCCTCCCTCCCTTCCCTCCTTCCCTCCTTCCCTCCTTCCCTCCCTCCCTCCTTTTTTTTTTCTCATCATTCCTTAATATCCTTCAAGCTCCGTTTCAATAGGAAGCAACACCCTGCCTGCTCAGGGACTGACAATGACTGCCTGTTGTCCTACTATCCTACGTGTGAACCCATCAGGCTCCCTTCAGCTCTTCCTGACATCCACCCACATCATGGTGACCCAAACTTAACTTCTGCTGCTTTCTAACATGGGCTTTCAATTTCAGCCAGGCTGTTCTCAGTCTCTCTGTCCCAGGTATTTATTCTTGCCCCTATGCATTCCTCAGACTGCTGATCTAACATGACTGTATTGGCTGTCTTTGTTTCCCAGCTGCTTCAGACAAATACCATGCAATGGGTTGGCTTAACAACAAAAATGTGTTGGCTCATGGTTTCAGAGGCTAGAAAGCTTGCTTCCCCTTGGGGCTGCTACCTTCTGACTAATTGGCAGTCTTTGGGGTTCCCTGGCTTTTCCATCATGTGGTGATATACATGGCAGTGATTTCTGCCCTCTTTCAGGTTCTATTGACTTCTAGATTCTGGCTGCTCCCCATTGCTTCTCTTTCCCTGTCCAATTTTCTTTGCTTGTAAAGATTTAAGCAATATTGGATTGAGGCCCAGGTTCACTCAGTGTGGACACACCTTAACTAATAACATGTTCAAAGGGCCTGTTGACACATGGGTTCACACATACAGGACCAGAGATGGGGACCTGAATGTGCCTTTTTTAAGGGGACACAATTCAATCCCCAATATAGGGATAAGACTGAGATCTTGCACTTCAGTGTGATGGAGGTAACTAAATGAGGGCAAAGAGGAGAGTGATGCCTGAGGGAGAGAAACAAGGGAGGAAACCTTTGAGGTGGCTTTTTGAATCACACGTACACACTCACATAAATCAAACCAAAAAAAAGATGTTCACATGATAAATATTTTAGCCAGCACTGATCTCTCTTTTATCCCACAACACACATTTTAGTTTTAAATTACATTTTGTCTTTTATTGTCCTCTTTAATTTTGTTTATTATTATCCTACTCATATATTTTAGTTTTGTGAATGAGATTGCAATTCCTTAAAAACAGGGATCCTATCTTCTATTTCTCTTCAGCCTCTCCCAGGTACTTTTCTGAACTCAGAATAATTGCACAATACAAATTTGTTGGTTTCACTAATAAGGTTGCAGCAGATGGCCTTATAGATGAACCTGAAACACCTGATCTCTTATCTACCTATTTTGAACGTAAGTTTCTTGGCAGTTTAGATTTTGTCCTACCTGAATAAACAGAAATATCTAATCTACTGTGCTAGAAATCTGGACCTACCTCTCCTCTGTGCATTTAACACTTCTTTTACTTTGATATTTTAACACTTTGCTTCTATGCAAAGCACAGTCCTTCAACTTTATGGGGAAATTAAGAAATTATATGAATCTAAATGTTGCATCATGGAGTAGAATGCTTATTAGCATTTACTTATGTAAAATCAACTTTAAACCTTAATCTTGCCTAAATAAGAAACTGGTTTGGGTTAAGAGAAGATAGCCGAATTCTTGGGAATTACTCAGCAAACCTCGGCCTTTCATTCTGTTCCAGTCCTTTTGATATTTTAACACTTTGCTTCTATGCTGTACAACTCAAGTTGCATAGAAGAATTTTAAAAGCACAGTCCTTCAACTTTATGGGGAAATTAAGAAATTATATGAATCTAAATGCTGCATCATGGAGTAGAATGCTTATTAGCATTTACTTATGTAAAATCAACTTTAAACCTTAATCTTGCCTGAATAAGAAACTGGCTCAGGTTAAGAGAAGATAGCCGAATTCTTGGGAATTACTCAGCAAACCTTGGCCTTTCATTCTGTTCCAGTCCTTTCTGAGTTTTCTACATATTTTGAACAAGTCACAAATCCTTTCTCACAGGAGATGTTTGTCTCTATTCTTAACATCATTAATGAATGTCATTAGTTTTTCTAATGTGAATTTCGTTAGTTTTTCTCTCCTAGACCTCTGGTTTTACTCATCCCACTTTCTCTTTTCTCTAAGGAAGAAGTAATTTACCCTGTTTGCTTTCTGACATCATTTGGTTTTTGACCCTGCTCCCTCATGGACACCTTCCAAGCTCAGTCGGTTTTCTCTGCAGTTTTCTTTTATCTCCTTGCTCTCATACAAGGGTACTCTCAGGACCTTCTCCCCCTCCAGCAGTATCTTTCCAATCGTCCCCCCCCACCCCGTCTTTAGCTTTCCAAGCTCTATTTCCTAGACCACGGTGTTACCAGAATAGTTCTTCTAGAACACATCCACGAACAAGTTATTTCTCTGCTCAGAGATTTCAGTGATTCAACCCAAACTGAAGAAAGTCTAAATCCCTTCACAGCCCCCCAATCCTTCCAGGATGTGACCCCAGTCTAAACTTCCCACCTTGTCTCCTCCTTCCGAGCCCCTTTTTATTCTTGTCTTCTAGCCAATTTGTGAAGCTTGTTCTTCAATAGATCCTCCTTACATTCTAGTCAGTCTTCAAAGGCCCAGTTCAAATGATTTCTCCACAAACCTTTTCAGAGTTCATCTGTATTTCTATAGAATTTTATCTGTAGCATTTTTGACATTTAGCAATATATATATGTATATATATAAATAAAACAAAGCTTGCCATTTTAATCATTCTTAAGTATATAATTCATTGGCATTGATTACATTCACGACCTTGTGCCACCATCACCACTGTCCATTACCCGAACAGAAACCATTTATCCATTAAGTAATAACTTGCTACTTCTCCTATCCCCAGTACCTGGTAATCTCTGATCTGCTTTTTGACTCTATGAATTTGCCTATTCCAGATATTTCATATAAGTAGAATCATATAATATTAGTCTTTTTGCATCTGGCTTGTTTCACTTGCAACATGGCATCTTCAAGGCTCATCCGTGTTGTAGTGTATATTGGAAACTCACTCCTTTTTAATGTCTAAATAATACTCCATTATATGGATATACCACATTTTGCTTTTCCATTCATTGGTTGATTGACCCTGGGGCTGCTTCCATCTTTTAGCTGTTGTGAATTATCCTGCCATGAATATTGGTATACAAATATCTGTTGGAGTCCTTGCTTTTAATACTTTTTTGGGTGTATACCTAGAAGTGAAATTGGTGACACTTAGCACATTTTGTCTAAATCCAGTATTTTCCTAAATGTTCCTAAGATATTTCAGGTTAAAAGAGGATTTGCTGATAAAGGCTGAGAGATTCTGTATATACAGGGCCCCCCTCCCCACCTGCTAACCTCACCCACTGCACATGGCATAGCAGCGTATTAAAGGCACAGAAAACAAAAAAAGCTGCTCAACTTTGTTTAATCCAATTTTTCCCAAAGCTTATTTGCCATAGAAATTTTTTTCTTACAGAACATGAACATACAGTGCAAAACACTTGGGGAAAATATTACCTTAAGCTAAATTTCTTATAGACATGTCTGCTATACCAGATTGAAAGCTCATTGAAGGCAGTGACTCACTTTGTTCATTTTCTCTTCCTTAGTACTTCATAGGTATTTAATGTTTCTTGAATGAAGTCATGAAATCATACCACAAGATCAAGCATTAATGCTTCTTTGGAGGCCTGAACTATGACTATTATAAGCAAAAGCTTGTCAGCCAGATGGGGTAGTTCACACAAACAGTAAATGTTAAAGAATGCTGACTAAATACTGGGTGTCTCTAAAGCAGTGACAGCGTTTTTCTCACTTGTTGAACTAATCGCATGTGCTTGCATGTTCTCTTAATAATGATGTGTGTGTGTTTAAATAATTCATAAAAGGGAAGCTGGTCCAAAGTTTTCTAGGGCTTTCCGCCATCTTTAAATATTTTTCAGTTTTTGCCTTTATAGGTATGCTATAATTTAGAAAACAAAATGAATGAACAGACATGAAATTCCAGGCTTCTTTAAAAACATGGCTCTACATAAATTGCTGTAGGTGGTTGTTTTTTCCTGGGCTGCTTAAGCAGGTAAAACAATGGGTCAGTTAAACAATGGAAATGTATTTGCTTTATGGTTTTTGAGGTTAAAAGAAAGTCCAAATCAAGGCGTCAAGGTGACGCTTTCTCCCTGGCTGTTGGCAGTCTTTGGCCCTTGGCTTGTGACTTGGCCCGGCACATGGTGGCTTCTCCTGGTTTCTTCCGGGTTCCAATGCAGGTTCTTGCTTCCTGTGGCTTCCTCTCTGTCTGAATTTCATTCTGTTAGAAAGGACTCCAGCGATAGTGGCAAGACCCTTCCTGAGGAAGGTGGCTCACACCTTAACCGGAGTAGCCCCCTCAAAAGGTCCTAGTTACAATGGGGTCACACCCACAGAGGTGGATTAAGTCTAAGAACATGTTTTTCTGGGGTTTCTACAGCTTCATACTACTACAGTGGTGATGATCGTAAAAGTACGCTGCCCATGTGGCTTTTTTTTTTTTTGGCCTGGGCAGGCTCCGGGAATTGAACCCGGGTCTCCGGCATGGCAGGCCGGAATTGTGCTGCTGAGCCACTGTTGCACCACTGACATGTGGCATTTTAAATAGTGTTTCTGTTGGACTGAATGCTTTAATTCACAAGTGGAATTCACACACGCCTTTTCAGGAGTGCTTTGCATAACGTAAGCTGCACCTCCACAGTTATCCAAAATTCTATGATAACTTCTCAGCTAAGGAGGAGAAAGAACAGGGTGGTTAAATCTTTTTTTTTAATTTTATAAATGCAGTATATATTTTTTGATTAAAACAAAAAATAAGCTTCATTATGTTGACAAAATAATAAAAAATAGTAAGCAGAGTAATTTTTCTTGATATGTATATATTCACATATAGCCTCTTTGTATATCAGTTTTTGTCACTGGCGCATTTGTGAAGAGTGATTTTTTTTACTTTTCCTGCATGGGTTTAACACATATTTGAAAATGAAATACATTAAGTATTTGCATACCATATGATCATCCAAAGTGCACAGTCAGTGGTCCATAGTATTATTCAATATCTGTGTTTTTATCATCGCAATAGATTTTTGAGCATTTAGAATGCTTCTGTTAAAAATAATAAATGAACAACAATGAAAACCTCAGGCTGGTAGCAGTGCTATGTTCACAGAGCAGTTTTAGTCCCCAAAACTGTTTTTTATTGGGCGTGTCTGCCCAGGCATATTATGCCCTCACATAAACATTTCTAAGCATAAATAGCATGGGCATGAATTTTCACAATGTCCAATCTTTTAGTTCTGACACAAGCTGCTTTCTGGAATTGGTAAAGTTTAGTAAACAGAATGCAATTTAACCCATTTTATCTATCCCTGAACCCTTCTGTTTCTTTACAGGTTGGGAAGAATTTCATTCTTAAAGAATGATTTCCATTTGGGGAAGGGGGAATAATTCTGTCAGAACCTACAAACCAAGAAGAGATTGTCAAATTATGATTAAATTCTTTTTTTTTTTTTTTTTTAATTTCCTCTTTCAGGCTCTAACCAGGAATGGAGACCCCACTGGATGTTTTGTCAAGGGCGGCGTCTCTGGTGCATGCTGATGATGAGAAACGTAAGTCAGGAATTCATTTTAAGTGCTTTTTACATTTACCCTCTTGTGTCCTGCACTCCAGTAAAATCATGTGTCTCTCCACATGGTTAGGCTGTTAATTTTAGTCGTTTTCCTTAGAGATAACAACTTGGTATCCTTAGTGTTATTTTCCAAGTGCCAGAAAATTTAAGTATTTTAAATGTTATCTTTGGATGCTCGAGCTCCAGTGGTTAACTCTTTTTTTTTTTTTTTTTTTTTTAAAGACAGAGAAGGAAGGAAGGATGGAAGGAAGGAAGGGAGGAAGAAAGGGAAACATTTTTAAACATTTTCTTGTTTTATTATATTTTGTTTGTTTGTTTGTTTTTTACATGGGCTGGGGCCGGGAATCGAACCGGGGTCCTCCGGCACGGCAGGCAAGCACTCTTGCCCGCTGAGCCACCGCGGCCCGCCCAAGTGGTTAACTCTTAAATAGTCGTTTCCTTTGCAGTTTATACTCTCATTTGGGGCTGGAATGAAGGTATTTCCTATGGTCTCTAAAAGTTTAGATAAATATATGTTGGTTGATAGACTAATTGACCAGCACAGAACTAGAGATGGAAAAAAAAATCAGGTTCATTCATGTAACTGGAAGTATGCAGTTTGTATCAAAATGGAAAACCGTCCTGAAGGTTCTGTTTGCATAGCTGAAAGAGAAAGCACATATTGGGGGAAAAATCTTCTTGGACTGAGGGAGGGGGAGAGAAAAGAGAGCGAGCATCAAAATTGGAAGGTTATTCTATAGTGTTATTCTAAAGTGAGCTTCCTGCACAACCTAAGGTGTATTTATTTTGAAATGTTCATGTTCAAAGATAAAATTGCTTGCTAAATAGTATTTGCAAGAATTTCTGTTTTATGTGGGGACAAGGTGAATGTTATTTTCCCAAACACTAAAATATTAATAACAAAAAAATTGAAGGTTGAAATTCTGTATATTAGAATTCCGTTGCGGTAAGCTCCTTTTCAGTTTAGCTCTTAAGGAATTGGCCAGCTGGAAAGCGCATGCTGTTAAGATGCAAAGCCTGCCTTTTAGTAGTTGCTAAACTTTTATTTTTTAAGCCTCATTTTCCTCCTTAGTAAAAGAAGTAACGATACATACTTGTAGTGTGTTTGGGAGGATTCAATGGGCTGTTGTGCATATAGTGCTTGTCTTAGTTTTTAACTCCTGGTAGTGGCTGCTTGCCATATTTTCTTGTGGCATCTTATTGATCCTCTGGTAGGATTTATCCTGTCTTCTATATCCTCATATGCATGTGGGTCCCACCCTCTTCCTCACTATACTACACTCAGAGAAAACTGTCATTAGGAAGTGTTGGCTTTTTCATCGTCTTATATAATTTAGGTTTGTTTACCTTTTGGTTTTGGTGAGGTTATACCCACTCAGTAGTGAGTGATAACTCTTCTTCCCTAAGGTCATTGAAACTCAGCTATAGTAAAGGTCATTTCCTAGGACACTAGGAAATGCTAGTGCCAGGGAGAGGCAGCTCGTGCCAAGGGCTTTAATCTAAACGATAGAAAACTGCTTTGTGCTTGTAAGATTGTAATAAATGTTACTGCCTTGAATAGCTATGTACAAATTTAATTAACATCGGTCTTCAGTTTAAAAGTTTTTAATATAAGGCAATGTTTTGAATGTCTCTTTTTAAATAACGCCCAAGTTTAGTTAGGATCAGTGAAACAAAATATTATTGATACAATTGGAAAATAGAAATAATAGCCTCAGGTTGGCCCCTCTGTGTCCCAAGAGTAAAACAGTTTCTTTTCTTTTTCTGCCACTTTCTCTGGTTCTCTCTTGAAGCCCAGCTTCAGGCTCCATCATTTCAGGGTGGAGGCTTGCAGTTTCTCTTTTGGTTTGGTAAAGCTAACGTAATGCAATGTTCCAGAAATGGGTTGGCTTTTGCAATGGGGATTTATTAACTTACAAGTTTACAATTCTAAGACTGTGAAAATGTCCAAATTAAGGCATCAACAGGACAGTGCCTTCTCTGAAGACTGGTTACTGGAGAGCGTGGGCTCCTCTGTCAGATAGCAAGGCACGTGGCATGTCTACTCCTCCTTCTCTCCTTGGGTTTCATTGCTTCCAGCTTCTGGCTTCAGTGACTTCGCCTGTTTTCTGTGTATCCTCTCTTTTAGCTTCTGTGTCTCTCAGCTTCTCAGGGTGTTTCTCTCTGTTTTCTGTGTGTCCTTTATCCTCTTGTAAAGGACTCCAGTAAGAGGATTAAGTCCCACCTTGAATGGAGTGGGTCACATCTCAATTGAAATAATCTGATCAAAAGGTCCCACCCACGATAGGTCTACACCCACAGAAATGGGTTAAAATAACCTGGTCTTTTCTGGGGGTACTTACAGTTTCAAACTATCACAGTCTCCAATTCAGTGATCAGTGATTGAATGCTTATGTAAAGTTGAATAAGGTGCAGCCCTACCGTCATGGAGCTTATGAACTTACTTGGATACAGATTCTAGAGTTTGTAAAATATAGAGCGAGGCAGCTGGAGATATGTGGTAGCTTATGTGTAAACTCTAGAGCTTATATTTGGAGAGAGCTCAGAGAAACAGAATGATAGTGTAAAGGGGGAGAGAAAGTCTTAACTTTCTTCCTGTATTGAACAGAGCCCATTTGTGTTCTGCAGAGTTAGAATAAATATATCTATAAGGTCAGAGAATAGACTTTGGTCTGGAATCACCTTCTTTTGTCTCTGACAACTCCAATTTGTTTAATGGTCTGGCACAATTCTGGAATGCCTCTCAAATGGTTTCAACTTCTTGGGTTCTTTTTCTTCTTATTTTTTTTTATTTAAAGAAGCAGGGAGAAGTCTAAAGATGTCTCTACTTGTTTTTAACATGGCAACGTTTTTGAGAGACTTTTCTTATTGTGGTGCTATATGCACCACCTTCAAAGTGTGCGAAATTAAAAAACCAGGCTTTGTGGTTTTTATTTCCTACTAATGAAAGCATGTGAAAATTCATACAATTTACAGACAAGAGTAAGCATTAAGTTTAGTTTTTCAGTAGGTTTCTTAGACCTGTACAGCCTGGTTCAGCCTGATTCAGCTTTCTCTGCCCTAGATTAGTTCTCTTTCAGCTTTTGTTATAAATTGTTCTTACACTTTAATTGAAGGCAACATTCTCCTCAACACTTAAAAAAAGTTTTGTGTATGTAATCTGATTTGGGCGTCTTATTTCAGACAGAAAAATATTCTACCTGAGATCAGTTTCCCAACTCATCTAAGTGACCTAAATGCTTCTCTATACTTTTCTTTTGCTCCTGGAGAACCAAAAACTTATGCATTTTTGAAGATGCCATTGTTTTAGCATTTCAAAAGGAACAGTACCTATTATGACTTGAGTATATAATACTGGGTAGACCTGAAGCTTTATTATGTCTACTAGTGGAGAATTAAATGTCTCGAGAATACCTTGTAGAGCTAAAGTAAATAGTGAAACGAAAGTTTTGTAGTAGCACAATAATCACTTATCTGGATGGCCTAGAAGGGATACATTTACTTAAAATTATTCCACTGCTCAGGAGACATTGATTTAATCAGTGTCCAGGGTAATCCTGGAAGGTGCTTAATGAAAATACAGTTTGACGTTGCCACTCTGCCTTGGGTTTGAGGAATCTCTTCTTTCAGTGACCAGTGATGCTTTGCTGGGAAGTCTCCAAACTTCTCCAATTCTATTTTTTTTGTAATAAAGTTGATCAAAATGGAAGGGCAGGGCACTTGATGCTGGTGTTTAAAACCACACCTTAGTACATCTTTAACATGATACTGCATTTTATTTGTGACGTTTACAAAATGTTTTGCTTTGTTTTGGTAATCTTGTTCTTATATCTTTTGACTATAAGATCTTATATCTGCTGACTTCCTCATTTTGATGAAAATAATTTTAAGGAAAGTGTGGTTGTGTTTTTGAGGATTTTGATGACGTGTTAGTACTTTGGATGCTGTCTGTCTAAAAATATGCATATATGATCAGAAAAGTTGTATAAGGCTGGAGGGAGTGATGGAAAGAGAAGAGAAAGAGAAGACAACAGGTTTTATAGGGATTGCTTTTGTAGCTACTCCTAGAAATTCATTAACTCCTTGTTCGGTGAAGATTATTGAAAGTTGGCTAATTTGTTAATTACTACAGTCCTTCCAAATAAAACATTCCTTGGAGCATAAGCTTTTACAACTGTGGGGACAGATGCCCATGATGAGTGAAGTACTTTCACATACATAGGTTGTGATCTGTTTTGCCTTAAAAGAAAAAAATGTTCAGGTTAATTATAACATAATGAGCAGTTGTATCCTCATTCTATTTTCTCAGATTGATTCCTTTCCTCAGAGATCTGTGATATTGTATGGTTGGCTTCCACAGCAATTAAGTAAACCAGTTAGAGTTGTGTTGTTTGCCTTGTGCACAGATGACAGTGCTGTAACAAGCACGTTGCTTGACCAGCTCAGCTGTGTCTGCTTCTAATGTCCTCCTTCTTGTTTCTTCTCCTTTTCTCATATTCTCATATCTTTTCTCTCAACATCTAAAACAGTACCTTCCTAATATTTTGACCATAGGACACAGTAAAATGCATTTTATATTGTGACCCTAATACATAGCTACTAATAGAACTATTAGAAAAGCTTCATGAAACAATACTTTGTACAGTGTTGTTTGATTTGTGGGTTCTATTCTTTGTATTCTTCTCTATTTAAATAAAAATATTGGGTCATGACTCATTTTTTTGACTTTAAGTTCCGACTAATGGGTTACTACCTGCAGTTTGAATAACAGGATTTTGTTTATGTCTTCTTCATTGGCTCCACTTATTTCTGACTCCTCCAATTATATGTACCGAGAAGATGTGACTAACTTGTATATTACAAAAATCAAATGAGCGAGGATGTTCAGACACACTACAGTATGGTGTCTTCTCCATTAGTGTTTCCAAGGCAGGCTCAGTTGGACAAGGCAGGCTCAGTTGGACAGAGGGCAGCAGAGGGGTTTGTTTTCAGAGCATGTGGTAGCTAAGAGTTTGAACCAAAGGGAAGTGACCGTTTCTGTAAGCGCTGCCTCTAAATATTGGGAACAGTGCAGGCTTTCAATAGAGAGGGACTGTCCCTGCTGGGGTAGGCATTGTTTGCCTATCCTGTGTGCCAAATCCTTTAGTGCTCTTGAAGGAAACTCATATAATGATGTCATTCTTGCCCAGTCTCCTTGTAGTCTTGGTCCTAGAAAGTGATTGTAGTCTTGTTTGATCAGAGTGGGTTGTCCTTGGTGAGGAGCAGAGCATGGTAAGTCTCTTGACGTTTTTGGTAGCTGTGTATGCCATGTGGGAAGTTGGTTCATTGGAACTAGTGGGAAAATTTCATCAGGACAGTCTAGGAGGAAAGCATGTTGTTGTTTTGGTGTCTGTCTGTCTGTCTGTCTGTCTTCCTCCCTCCCACTGTCTCTTGGTATTTCAGACTCCTGGTTTTATAAAGTTGCACTTCAGAAAAGTTAGGTCTAAAAACAGTGCTCTATATACACAGCCTTTGGATTTGTTTCCTTCCAACTTCTAGGTTGTTATTAAACACGTCATTCTGGGATCATTTCTGATCATTTGTAGCCTAACTGATTTCTCATAATTTACCCTCTTACAATTTTTATCCTTGTTACCTATCTGAAAACATTTATTTACAGTGGTTTGTGTGGCAGTGATTCTCAAATAGAAGAGGTAAGAAAGGAGTATTTGTAAGCCTTCCCAAGGGCCTCTGATGTTGGGCGCTTCTTCCCAAATGGGAATTAGTGGCCTAATATTTACTTCTTGGGTAGTCCTGGATGTCCAGTGCTATAGGAGGGATCTGTATCTCTTAAGAGAAATTAGCAAATCCTTCTAGTTATGAGATGCTGTAACTCTTGAACCAGGTTCACCAGTTGTTTATATTTTGCCCCATATACTCTGTGTGTGTGTGTGTGTATATATGTGTGTGCTATAGTTTGCTAGCTGCTGGAATTTAATATACTAGAAATGGAATGGCTTTTAAAGAGGGGAATTTAATAAGTTGCTAGTTTACAGTTCTAAGGCCATGAAAATGTCCCAATTAAAGCAAGTCCTTTATGTCCAAATTAAGCCAGCAAGAAGATGTTACCTTCACTCAAGAAAGGCCGATGAAGTTCAGAGTTTCTCTCTCAACTGGAAAGGAACATGGTAAACACGGCATCTCCTAGCTTTCTCTCCAGGCTTCTTGTTTCGTGAAACTCCCCTGGAAACTTATTCCTTCTTCATCTCCAGAGGTCTCGTGGCATGGGCTCTGGCTCTCATCATTTTTTGTGGCTAAAAAAAGGGGGACCTCTCCAAAATGTTTCCTCTTCTAAGGGATTCTAGTCAAGGTCCAGCTGGAATGGGTGGAGTCACAGCTCCCTCTAATTAAAAGTTAACACCCATAATCGGGTGAGTCACATCTCCATGGGAACAATAAAAAAAACTCCCACCCAGCAATATTGAATGAGGATTAAAGGACAAGGCTTTTCTGGGGCCCACCACAGAGTCAAGCCAGCACACTGAATTTACATAAATCTGTATATAAATATTCTTTTTCTGAAAATTTAAGAGTAAGTGGGAGATACCCGTTTACCCCAGATACTTCAGCTTGTAGTTCCTAAGAATGAAAACACCCTTTTACATATTCATAATTTGTTTGATAAAAGAAATAATTAGCTTTATTATAATGTTACTTAAATATATATGAACATAAAACTAGGTGCACACTCTTTCTGTTTATAGTTCTTTTAAATTTTATAACCAAGATATAAATTTATAAACTAAATACAGCCAGTAAAATTAGCCACTGGATGTTGACCCACTACAAGTAAATCTCTGCATCCATTAGTCTGGCACATCCACTGCTCCCGTGCAAGTCTCTGATTTTTTCATGTCAACCTATCCTGCCAGCTGTCCTTTGATTCAATCCCTTTCGCCCCCTTTATCTTTTCAAACTATCATAAAATATCTTATTATACAAGTCGTAGTGACATAATTCGGCCTTCTTTTAGTGCAAACGCCTCAGTTTTGGATTAGGTCCGTGTGCTGGTTTGAATCTATTATGTACCTCAGAAAAGCCATGCTCTTCTAATCCAGTCTTGGGAATGCAGACCATTCGTTTGTGGGACCTCCCGAAGAGGTTGTTTTGTTGAGGATATGACCCACCCACCTGTAGGTCTGACCTTTTGATGAGGTCATTTCCATGGAGATGTGACTCCACCCATTCAAGTTGGGTCATAATCTGTTTACTGGAGTTCTCTAAGAGGGGGAGACATTTTGGTGAAACCTCATACACAGATGTTTGGAGATGCAGATGGAAACCCAGGAGGTGCTAGAAGGACACACAGGAGGTGAGAGAGCCATTTTGAAATTCGACCCGGGAGCAAAGGGCCAGCAGATATTGCCATGTGCCTTTCCATGTAACAGAGGAACCCTGGGTGATCGGCCTGTCTTGAGTGAAGCTATCCTTTCATTGATGCCTTAATTTGGAAATTTTCACAGCCTTGGAACTGTAAATTTGTAACCTAATAAATCCTCTTTGTAAAAGCCAGTCCATTTCTGGTATATTGCATTCCAGCAGCGTTAGCAAAATGAAGCAGTTTGTTTCTATTCTTTTCTCCTTTTCCCAAGAAAATTAAAATTGTAATACTTGGTTCCTGCCTGCTGAGAAGTGAAAATGCAAACACTGTCACTGAAATCATATGCCAGAACTTGCTTTATATAGTAGGCATCTGTTTTGGAATAGGCACAGAATTTTTTTAAAAGATTCTATTTGTAATAAAAACAAAGTAAAACTTCTTCACAGATGCCTGAGAATTTGTCTAAGTTAGGCTTTATCTCATTTAATTCTTGTAACAGCCCTATTAAGTAGGGGTTATAATGAGTCCATTTTAAATTCAGCTGTACAGTATTTAAATAATTTGCTCAAGGACACTTCCCAGGTAGTGATGCTGAGCTTTAAATTCAGGCAGCCCGACTCCTAAGCCTATGCCCCAGGTGTCTCTGCAGTATGCCCCTCCCTCAGCAGTTTTTTCTGCTGATACAAAACTAAGCAACACTCTATATGTTACCCCGACTAATGAGTCAGCAAAGAGGTTTTCATTTGGAAAGGATTTCCCAACCAGTGAAACAAATCAGACTCTTCAAGCTTCCCCCCAATATTAGGACGGTTTATGTCAGCTAAATGCGTAGATGTGCCGCAGCACATGTTCAGGATTGTGCCCAGGTTCTCCCTGGTCATCGTGTGGCCTTTTCTCATGGGGCAGTGGCTCAGACGCACCCTGCTGTAGGGCTTCCCTTTACATGGAGCTTTCTTTCCCAGTTAAGGAAAGGAGCCCAGTTCAGATGAAATGGGATGCTTCACAAAGTAACAAGAACCCTCATCTGCCAAAGTGTTCAAGTAGAGACAGGATCATCTGTTTCGGAGGCATTGTGGAAAGGGTTGGTGTTGGTGGAAAGGGATCGGTGTTGGTGGGTGTCTAGACTTGGTGACCTGAGAGTCTTTGAGTCTACGTAACATGCTACACTTGTCGAGGGCAGGGAGCTCTTCCACCCTGCTTTGCATTCCAGCCTAGACCATTTGTGCTTGTGGGAGGCATTTAATAAGTATCCATTGGTGATAGCATAGCCATTAGAGTAAAAGGCTCATATCTAAGGATTTAATTTAAAACTCATCGCTAGCAAAAATGATTTGTTATAATTATTACTATTACTTCTACTAATTTACAAATTGAAGGAAATCTGCTATGTTCCATTTGGTAATACTAAACGGTCTGCAAAACATTTTCATTGGATTCTTATAACAGCCACCTTTCTGGTGAGTTAACAGTAGTCAGTGAAATGTTGAGCTCTGAGAAGACGGGTGCCTAATTCAAGATTAAAGTTTTAAAAAATGCTTGAAGTGCTCTTTTTTCTACCCTTATGCTTTAATGTGCAATCATATATTAGGATTATCAGAATGGCAATTACTATTTGAGTGTCATCCTTTTTTGGATAAAGAGCTTTAAGGTAGGAAGGTAGGATGCCCTGGGGAGATATTGATCTCCTCTGACTAAGCAATGCTCCCAATCATTTTAATTTTTTTTTTTTTTTTTTTTTTTTTTTTAAAGGAAAGACAGAGAGAAGGAAGGAAGGAAGGAAGAAAGGGAAACATTTTTAAACATTTTCTTGTTTTTTTTATTGTATTCTGTTTCTCCGTTTTTGTTACATGGGCTGGGGCCGGGAATCGAACCGAGGTCCTCCGGCATAGCAGGCAAGCACTTTGCCCGCTGAGCCACCGCGGCCCGCCCCCATTTTAATTTTTAAAATAATGACGGAGTCAAGTGCCCTTTCTAAAGGTTGTGATCACCAATAACACATTTTCTGCTTTGAGTTACTTCTTTTTTGTGAGCTGTGGCATCTGAAGTATCATCTCCCAGAAGGATAATTCACTTTGAAAAGCTTCAACATGAAGTGGGATAGTATCATGTGGTAATTTAGTCTACTCTTTAGGTGTGGGCAGTTGCTTTAATCAAAATTGCCTTCCGGGGTAGACAGCTGGCACTTAGATCAGAGGGGCTACCGTACCACTGCTACTTCATTCCCTTCATCCGTGGATGAAGTACTTTTGTTTCCATATGACATGTTCTCACTGCCTTCCCCCTCAGTTCTCAGCCTCCCAATTCTCTCTTCCACTCTCTGCATCTTGAGAAAAACGGCCCTAATCACAATCCCCAGTACAGTGAACTTTTCTTTACTGGTTGTGTTTTGTAAACTCACCATCTTAAGCTATTGCTTTCTATAACAACCCTGGCTTATCAGTATCTTTCCTAAAATACGGTACATTTAGACCTACACAATGAGTTTGGTGTGGGATCTGATTAGTATAGTGTCCCAAGGGCCACTACCAATTTTGGTCAAATTGAGAAATTCTTGGGCATAAAGGGACAGAAGGGGGTGGGGCAGGCTGGTGGTGAGTGGATAGGGTAACCAGTATAGGGCTGTCGGAAGAGTGGGGGCCCTGGTGAAGGGGCAGGCGGTGTTAGGGTTCTCCAGAGACACAACCCATGGGGGGGTGTGTATAAGTATATACCTCTACATATGTACATACAAATACACACATACCCCTGTATATATCTATATACATATATATAGGGAGATTTATTATAAGGAATTGGCTCATGTGACCCTGGGGGCTGGCAGATCCAAACCCTGTAGGACAGGCATGCTGAAAACTCTGTAAAAGGAGGTATCAGTGTCCTTAGCCTGATTTTCCCAGGTGAAGTCGTCAGACTAGAAACTGGAGCATGAGTCAATGTTGAAACCTTGAGTCAGAAAGAAACCCTTAGTTCTGGAACCCTTAGTTCTTGCTGTTAAGACATCCATGGATGAGGTCTTGCTGCGTTATGGGTAGAAATCTCCTTTGCTTAAGGTCAACTGATTGTAGATGCTAATCCCATCAACAAAATACCTCCACAGACAAGTCGTATTTGACCAGACAGCGGGACATCATCACTAATCAAGTGGACACAGAGGATTAACCGTTGCAGGCATTTACTCCTTTTCAAGGGTGAGCCAGTGCGTTAACAGAACCAACTCCAGAGAGCAATTGTGTGTATTTGTCTCCAGATCTGGATGTCATGTTGGGAACTTGGAGTCAGCCATGCTGGGAGTATTTACACCGTGATAAATACCACAGATCAGGGTGTTTAAAGTTTTTCTTCTCTAGAGAGCCAGTTAAACATTCACCAACACATCACTGGTTCCAGCTGACTGCTTCTATGTGGAGAAGTGGGACTGGATGTGTCAAATTTTCTGATTGTTCGAGACAAACTGGAAACCTTGATTTTTATGTAAATTCGCTAGATGCTTAAAATACAGCATGAGCCAAACAATAGTTCTTTTGCTATGACTGGCTTCCAAGCATCTACCTAGTATGTGTTCTCTGGTCAAGTCACAACTTTTAATAAAGCCTAAAATAACAGTAGATTCTTTTTAAAAGCAACCTCCAACTGCTTCCCTCCCCACCCCCAACTGTAGTTGTGAATTACTGTTGCAATTATTTAAGAACTGAAAAAATTGGTTTTCAACCTGAAACCACTTCCTTGTAACTTTTACTGTTACTTCCTTGTAACTATTATTATCTCAATGTGGAAACTAATTTGGATATATTTGTATTTTTCTTCCCATTTAGATTCTGTGTTGTTAAAAGACAAAAGACCACATCTTCTTTTGGTTTCTTAAAATTCATGTTACACACTTATGAAATACTTGACTTGGTATTTGATATGGCTATAATTTGTCAAAGCAATATAATTTAGAGATATTGAATCAAGTTTAAAAATCAAACTGTTACATTCTTAGTGATTTTAGATTTATTATAATGCCTCTTTTTTTTTTTTACTTTTTCTTTTGAAATACTTTCACATTTTCAAGTCACAAAAATAATGCAAACCCCATACGGAGAAGTCCAACACACCTTGTTCCCCAAGATACCCAGACCCAGCAATTTTAACATTTTGCCATATTTACTGTATCGTTCCATCTATCTATTTATTGATCTATTTTCTGAACACTTGCTTGTAGGTTATATACACATAATACTTCCCTGTATATTTCCTAAGAAAAAGGATATTTACTTACACAGCCATCTGAAGTGTGGTCATCAAGCTCAAGAAATTTAACATTGAAATAAAGCTTCTAGTCTACATTCCAATTTTTTTCATATGCCCCAATTATGTCCCTTTGAATCTTTTCTCCTCCCTTGTTTGATCCACTCCAGGATCATGTATTGCCTTTGTCTCTTTAGTTGCTCTTTTTTTAAAAAAAAATCTGACAACATAAATACAACATATACTCCCCCATCTCAACCACTCACAAGCATATGATTCAGTGGGATTAATCACATTTAAAATTGAGGTATGCTGACCACTTACCATTACTAAAACTTTCCCATCTCCCCAAACTGAAACCCTATACTCATTATGCGTTAATCCCTCATTCCCCCTGCCTCTTGCCCCTGATAGCTTGTATTCTAATTTCTATCTCTATGAGCTTGCATATTCTTTATTTTCTTTGACGTTTTCACGGAGCATAAACTTCACATCCAAAGCAAAACACAATCTGGTTTGCTTTGATACCAACATAGTGTATATACAAACTCTGTTCCTATATCCCTGTCCCCCCACCTTTATGTAATTCTTGTCACAGATTACACGTTTATACATTATGAGTCCAAAACCACTGACTTCTCTTTACATTTTATGCATTTGTCTTTTAGATCTCGTAGGAAGTAAAAAGTGGAGTTGAAAACCAATTGTAGCCACCTTTTTCTTGGATCAAACTCCTGATTCCTTGTAAATGAATAAGTATTCTTCCGTTTGAAATCTGGTGAAGTTACTGTTTCTTCCTCTAGAACTGCCTTTCTCATCAAATCTCACATTTGTGTTTCTTCTCACTTTGAAAAACATCGCTCCAAATGTCACTTATTTCATGGGACTTACCTTGTTTAACTGTACCCAGTCACTTTTTTAACGAACTTAACAGGGCAAAGGTATGTTTTGTTCTTCAATAAGGCAAGAATTAAGAGTGTTTTTTCTGTTTTCTAGCAAAGTGCTAGGTTAGGGTACTTTGAATAAAATGGTTTAAATTGTAAGGGACTATTTCATCTATCAGTTCCGGCAGACAGACTTGCGCATACATTTAGCTCCTTTCTTGCCCAAATCCTTTAAAATAAAATATATTTCTATCTCTATGAGCTTGCATATTCTTTTATTTCCGTAACTTTGCTGGAAAAATTAAAAGGGTGCCTACTTCCAATGGACCAAAAGTTCTGAAGATTTCCTGGAAGACCGAAAACAAACAAGATTAGATTAACTGAAGGAAAACAAAAACAAAACACAAAAATCATAGCCCATAACCCAGGTGCAAAAGAAAACTGAATTGAAATCCTAGAATGAGCTGGGATTCAGCATCAAGGGATTGAGAAAATCTTCTCAACCAAAAGGGGAAAGAGAGAAATGAGACCAGATAAAATGTCAATGGCTGAGAGATTCCAAACAGAGTCAAGAGGTTATCCTGGAGGTTATTGTTATGCATTAAATAGATAATCACCTTGTTAGTTAAGGTGTAATGGAGAAGCTGGAGGGATCTGCCTGAAAATGTAGAGCTGTGTTCCAGTAGCCATGTTTCTTGAAGATGATTGTATAATGATATAGCTTTCACAATGTGACTGATGCTCCTTTTATCTACCTTATCGACAGACAAGTAAAACATATGGATTACAAATAAATAAATAATAGAGGGAACAAATGTTAAAATAAATTTAGTAGATTGAAATGCTAGTGAAGGGAGGGGTAAGGGGTATGGTATGTATGAATTTTTTTCTGTTTTCTTTTTTATTTCTTTTTCTGAATTGATGCAAATGTTCTAAGAAATGATCATGATGAATGTACAACTATATGATGATATTATGAGTTATTGATTGTATATCAAGAATGGAATGATCATATGGTAAAAAAAAAACTGAATTAAAGGAGAGATTACAGTGAATAAGAACAACCAACAGGAAGGGACCCTAGAGCTGTCTACAGGAAATTAAAGTATTATGTTTATGAAGTGACCTTCTGACTAAAAATTGAGAACTGTGTTCTGAAGAAAATGAACATCCTATCTTAGGGAGGTTCCTAATGTGAGCGTAGGGACCAGGGAGAGACACAGAATAGAGCTCAAGACCCTGATGGGTACCCCATCAGATAAAGGGTTGTGGAGGAAGGAAATATAAACTTTATAGGAGACAGTATCTACTAAAGTCCTTTACCACCAGAGGAAAGACTTTCTTATTTTGGAATGTTTGTGTTTTTGTCTCCCAACTTGGCTTACTGTTTTGTTTGGTTTTGTTTTGCCATGAATATACACTAAAGCCAAGCTGATTATTTGATGCTCCTGTACTTTTACACAGAACCAACTGTTGACTCTCCCAGAGACGATACCGAATGCTGTAGAGGAAATATGCATTAGTTGTCCTTATTGACTGACCAAGTCTTTCTTTCTAAATTATGAATGAATATTAGAGAATTGCAAGGCATTTGAGGAAGACATAGTATAAAAGAAAAGGCCTCTAGGATAAATAGATTTGGGAATATAGGAGAAGCAAAAAATGTATTAATTGGTATCTTCAAAGAGACCTGAGATGGTGAGAATATTGAACAAAAGTAGCCTGCTATGGAAAAAGATAATTTAGAACAATAAAACTCATGGGATGAAAAATATGATTATTGAAATAAAAAGATTAAACAGATTAGCTTCAAAATAGAATAGATATAATTAAAGATGAAATTAGTGCTCTAGAAGACGGGCAGAAAAATTTCTAGAATATAGAGCAAAAAGGCAAAGAGATAGGAAATATGACAAGAAAATTAGAAGGTATCGTGAAATGAGGTCTAAGAGATATTGAGTGGAAGATGCATTTATTAGAAAAATAAGAAATAATTGTGCAAACATGAAAACCAAAAATAAAAAGCCCTCAAAAATGAATAATAGAAACAAACCTAAATAAAATGGTAAGAAACAATTGATTTCTGCTTTTATCTTTATAAATGAAAATATACCAGTAAATGTGATTAGTAAACAAAGAACCTTTTTTTTCCTTATAGAACAGTAAATTAGAGAAGCCTTTGGTGAGTTTCTTAAGGAATGAAGAAAATATGCAATTAGAAATGAGAAAGGGGACATTATTATATATAGATGAGAAGAATAGATATTCACAGGAAATAAAAAATTGAAAATACAGATGAAATGGATGATTTTCTAAGACTATTTTAACCAAATTTGAGTCATGAAAAGATAGAAAATCTGAATTGATCAATAATCCTAGCAAGAACTGTGAAAAAGTAGTCAGAGATTGTGGCTCAGATGTTTTAACACAGGATTTTACAAAATCTTCAAGAAACAGATCTCACTATGCTATGAGACTATTCTCTAAAGCATAGAACACTTACTTACACCTACTATAAGGATAATATAACCATGAAACCTTAAAACTGGACAGAGATGGTACGATGTTCATGTATATTCTGTTAATCAGTTTGACTTATATGTGTGTGAAAATCCTAAATTAAATGTCAACAAATACAATCTAATGATGTATTAAAAGAGTAACATACCTAAAATAAATTTAGTTTGAAATGCTAGTGATAAATGAAAGCAAGGGGTAAGGGGTATGGTATGTATAATCCTTTTTATTTTTTCTCTGTTATCGTTTTATTTCTTTTTCTGTTGTCTTTTTATTTCTTTTTCTGAACTGATGCAAATGTTCTAAGAAATGATGAATATGCAACTGTGTGATGCTATTGAGAATCACTGATTATATATGTAGAACGGAATGATATGTTAATGTTTTTGTTTGTTCTTAATTTTTTAAATTAATAAATAAATTTTAAAAAAAGTAACGTACCACAGTAAGTCATTAGTATCACAAGTATACAAGGATTGTTCAATACAGTAACTCCTATGACATAATAGATTAATAGATTATATCACTTTAACAGATTAAAAGAAGAACAATCTGTGATATCCATCATAGAAGCCCCAGAGGTATTAGATTAAATTCAGCACGTATTTATGATAAAAACTCTTAGCACAAGTAACTTTCTTAACATGATAAAGAATATTTGCTGGAGATATGATAAATATGTTTGATGGTGAAATTGTGTGAAAAGTCAGGAATGAGACAATGCCCTTAGCTCTGACCCCTAGTTTTTGGCTAGTGAATTTTAAAAGAGATAAAAACTGGAAAGAAATAGGCAAAACTATAATTTTCAAATGTTATAATAGTCTACTAGAAAATCTTAAGAATAAATTGGGAACAACTACTGGGACTGTTAAGAGACATAAATAAGGTGGCTGAATTCAGGGAAATTGCAGTTTCCCTGTTCATTTTCAATAACCAGCTAGAGATCATCTCTTCAAAAAATCTCATTCACATAGTAACCATAGCTATAAAATATTTAGAAAGTTATCTAGCAAGAAATATATGACCTTGAGTAAATTACAAAATTATTGAATTGTATAAAGATGATCTGAATAAAAGGAAATATATACTGTGTTTTTGAATGGAAAATTTCAGCTGTATAAAGATGTCAGCTGCATTCAAATTAATGTATAAATCCAACGTAATCCTAATCTGAATATCAAAAACAATGGTTTTAGTAAGATGATTCTAGAATTTATCTGAAAAAAAAACATGTGGGGGTCAAGGGGAGGGACGTGGAATATTGGACAAAACACTATATATTGGCATAGGAATAGCTTGAGTTGTATTTCCCAAACTTTTTTTAAAAAAACATAATCCATAGTAGCAAAATGCATTTTACAACTCAACACAGTATACAATACACACATATATAGAAACAAGTTTCTTGAGATAATACCTTTACCATGTCAGAAGTTCTCTATTTTCTGTTCTATTCTCCTTCATTAAAAGATAACAACAGCAACAATACTAATATAATATGATCCATTAAATTTATTTTAGGAACCACTAATGGGTTGCAACCTACTGTTTGAAAAACCCTGAGATAAGTAATAAAACTGAACAAAGTCCAGAGATACACACATATATGAAGGAATTCAGTATATCATAAAAGCAGAATTAAAATCCATGGGAAAAGAATTTTTTTTAATTAAAAAATTTTTATTTGAGAGCATTCATGCATAAAATACACCACCAATACACCACTCCACCACCAACACTAGCATTCGTGTGGAAAATTTGTTATAACTGATGATAAGCACTTTTTTGTAATTCCACTTTTTTGACAGTAGTAATATTTGTTACAATTGATGAAAGATGATTAAAGTAGTAATACTACTCGCTATTGTCCGTAGTTTCACAGGGTATTTCCCCCAATATTCCCAACCTATTTTTATTATTTTCTTTTCATACATATCTTTATTTTATTACTCATATACTGGATAAAGGGGATATCAGTCACAAGGTTTGTACAATCACATGTTCATAAGATAAACACTATAGAGTTATGCAATCATTTTCAAAGATCATGGCTACTGGATTACAGCGCAACAATTTCAGGTATTTCCTTCTGGCTGTTCTAAAACACAAGACACTAGAAAGAAATATCTTTATAATGAGTCACTGGTCATAATCATTTGTTAAATCGTAACTTCTCAGTTACAACTCCTCCCTCTCATTAGATCATTCTCTCAATTTTCAGGGATATCTGGCAATGATCATTCTAACTTCTTTGTGCTGAAAAGGGCTGTCAGCCTTATTGAGTAAAGGAATGGAACTGGTTGCTGTTCTTGGAAAGACTGTTCCGTCTGCGTTTCAGGGCTTATCTGGCATAGGAACAATGCGAAATTTTACGTTTCGCAAAATAAACTTAATAAGCAGAATTTCTCCAGAATCTTAGATAGAGTCCTTTGGGTTTTCAGGAACACTGTTGGGGCTTGTCATACTGTGGCAATTTGCAATATCTGGCTGAAGTTTGTATAAGAGTAACCTCCTGAATGACTTCTTGACTCTATTTGCAATATCTTAGCCACTGAGACTTGATTTTGTTTCATTTCTCTTCCCCCTTTTGGTCAAAAAGGTATTGATAATCCCACGATGCCAGGGCCAGGCTCATCCCAGGGAGACCTGTCCCACATTGTTTGGATAGATTTATACCCTTAGGAGTCATGTCTCCTATAGAGGGGAGGGTAGTGAGTTTATTTGCAGAGTTGGCTTAGAGAGAGAGACCACATTTGACCAACAAAAGACGTTCTCTGAGGGTGACTTTTGGGCATAATTATAAGTTCAACATGATGTCCTCCATTAGCTTTGCCATTACTGAAATAAATTTCATAAGCGTAAGCTCTAAGGTTGAAGGCTTGGCTTATTAAATTGGGAGTCCCTAATGCTTGAGAGAATATCAGGAATTCCCCAGGTGGGGAAGTTTAATAATTCTACATTTTCCTCCATTCCCTCAAAGGACTTTGCAAATACTTTTTTATTTTCTGCCCAAAATTCTCTGGAATGTATCAGGGTATTACATTAACCTGTACAGAATAACAAGGTCTCATTCCCTACCCTATTGTAGGTTCCATGTAATTAGGTTGTTTAAATAAACTGACAAGACAAGTTAAATTAGATAATGTGCTACTGAAAATTTAAATTTTGGACAAAATAAACATCTCTTCCCTTGGTCTCACACAAGAAGTTGAAGTTTTAAAATACAGACAATATCTTTTTTGTATTCTGATTTACCTTAGTTCTAACTTGATCAGCTTCATTCATATCTCTAACTGAAGCTTGTGTGTGTGTGTGTGTGTGTGTGTGTGTGTGTGTACGCTGTATGGTGGGAGTCACATTTCATTCTCTTTCCATGCGATTGTCCTGTTACTGTTGTTGAATTTTGGTGGGAGGAAAGTGCATGGGCCGGCAATCGAACCCAGGTCTCCTGCATCGCAGGTGAAAATTCTGCTACTGAATTACTGTTGTGCTCCTCATTTTCAGCTTCTTTAACAGCTGCTGTATGGAATAATGCTGCCTTTCAGAGTGTAGAACTCTTAACTTTGAATCTCATGTGTCACACAGATACCCAAGGGAACTGCCCGGTTATACACAAAGAGTAGAGCATCTCAGAATTTAGAAATAATAATTTAAAACTCAAGAATAAATGTGACTGCTGTAAGAGCTTACAATATAGGAACCTTTACAATGAGCCTTATTGAACATTCTGTACTCCTTAATCATCGATTGCCTGATCTCTGCCTGTTTTCTATCTCCTGATAATCTGTGCTCTCAAATTTAATTCTAGAGTTTGCTCATTATAGTTGGCTTATATTAGTGAGACCATGCAATATTTGTCCTTTTGTTTCGGTTTTATTTCGTTCAACATGATGTCCTCCAGGCTCATCCACTTTATTGCATGCATTATGACTTGATTCTTAGAGCTGCATAATTTTTGCATATTATTCCATCATATATATATATAAATATATAAATATATATTTATATATATATATATATGTATATACCAAAATTTGCTGATCCACTCATCAGTGGATGGACATTTGTGCTGTTTCCAACTTGGCAATTGGCAATCATGAATAATGCTGCTATGAACATCGGTGTACCAATGTCTGTTTCCCTGCGTTCAGTTCTTCTGAGTGTATACCTAGTAATGGGATTAATGGATCATATGGCAATTCTGTCCTCAGCAGCTTGAGGAACTTCCAAACTGCCTTCCAGAGTGGCTGCACCATTCTACATTCCCACCAACAGTTGATAAGTGTAACTGTTTTTCCACATCCTTTCCAGCACTTGTCATTTTCTGTTGTTGTTGTTGTTTTTGATAATGGCCATTCTCATAGGTGTGAGATGGTCTCTCATGGTGGTTTTGATTTGCATTCCCCTGATAGCCAGTGAAGTTGAGCATCTTTTTCATATGCTTTTGAGCCAGTCGTATCTCCTCTTTAGAAAGTGTCTATCCATGTCTTTTGTGATTTTTTAATTGGGCTGTTTGTCTTTTTGTTGAGCTGTAAAAATTTTCTTTTTTAAATGCTAAGACAATTGACTGATCATTTGGAAGCAAGTTTAAGTTAAGAAGTTTCCCTTCCTCACACTACACACTAAAATAATTTCAGATTGGTTAAAGAACATTTATTTCTAATATAGAAAAACAAACTTATGGTAGGGAAGTCCTTCTTAGGCAAGATAATACACACGAGTTATAAAGTGAAAACTTTAGGCTGTCTACAAATTCACACTTTCCTATCACAGGTTAGTGAAAGGTGAAAGAAGGTTAAGGGTCATTTTTACAAGCTGCAGGTTGTTAATAAATGCTCATTTAAAAAAATGAAAGGTTTGATTTCCTAGCAGTTAAGAAGCTAATATTGTGTATTTAATGTAATAACTCTCACATTATAAAAATTATAAAGTTAGTAGGAGTTGAATACTTTCATTTAATCATAGATACTTGAATATACTTATATACTTTTTGTGCTAAATTTGAAAAGTAGTTCATTGTGTGAGACAGACAATCTTATAGAGGGTTACGTATTTAGGAACATCTAGAGAAGCGAACTTAAGATCAGTGAACAATAAAGTAGAAAAAAGGATGTGTGTATAGTTCCTGAGACAAAAAACTCTATCAAAGAAACTAGTTCTAGGGTGGTTCTAATATAATTCAGCCCCCAATAAAAGTGAGGTGATTTAGAAGATTTTCATTCATTCAGAAAGTATTTATTGAGGGCCAAATGTGTACAGAGAACCATGCTAAGCTTTAAAGTAAATACATTAAAATACAAAAGCACAGCTCTTGCTTTAAATCCAGCAAGGGGGAAAGGGCACAGGCTCTTGAAACCAATAAGCAACTGTATTAGTTTTCGATTGCTACTTTACCAAACTGTTAAACAGATTTAGCATCTTCAAGGAGCACTCATTTATTTTCTTGTTCATTGATCTTGCTTTGACTTTTTTAGATGTTGCTGAATTTAGTCATTTTTGTTTTTGCTGATAGCACTTTAGGTCACTTTTCCTCATTTTTCTTTATTTTCATTCTGCCTGAGCTTTCAGAAGGATTTCATACATAATTTTATGAGACACTACATTATCTTTGCCTGTGTCTGAGTACCTCTGCCTACACATCTTTTCTTAGGCTTTCTGAATTAAGTTTAAAATTAATTTTTTCCTCAAATTTTTCCCTCTAAATGTACCTAAATAGATATTTGTTTTTATATAACCTAACCTAGTTTTAAGGCAGTTTCCCTTGCCTGCATCCCTAATACCTCTCTCTTTTCTCTATAAGTACAAACTTTACAAGCAGAAGGAAAGCCTTATGATATTTGTATCATAACTGGTTATGTTCTGTTCAGCAGCATTTTAACCAAATAGTAAATTATTATTGAGATTTGTTGAAAATCCAGCTGTTCTGATTGTTGAAGACTAGATGTTTTTATTTATTTTTCCAGGGTATGGAATTAAAATATAAAGTAATTCAAGCACATGCACAAAAGCATATTTAGAGAACATGTCGATTTTTTTTTTTCTGCCAACGATTTGGTTGTTTTTCGTGGTATTAAACTTGAATTTCAGTGGAGATTTATGGAAGTCTCATTATTTGATAGCCACATTTCATGAATGTGTGTCAGGTAATTACAGAAATGAATTAATGTCCTAATATTGATAGCAGGAAAGAATAGTTGAAGTTTATCAATCAGGAGATAATCAAGTGAGGTCAAATGCATGTACACTTTTGCCTATATTTTCTGTGATTGAGCATATTAATTATTTACATCTTGGGGGGAAAGGAAGGGTTTAAAAATACTGTGGTTTTTGTTTGTTTGTTTAGTATTTTAGAGACTTGCACAACCATCACCATAAGAAATTATAGAGCCTTTTCATTACCCCCAAAAGAAATACATTCCCCTATGATAGTCACCCCATTTTCTCTAACTCCCTACCCTCTGACAAAGGCAACCACTCATCTTCTTTCTGTCTGTATAGATTTGCCATTCTTAGAATCCTATGATGGTTGGTCTTTTACATGACTCACTTTTTGGCTTTTCTTTCTTCTGTATCCTGGCATCTTTAGGGCAATCATACTTTACTTCTTGTTTGCCGGGAACTTTCCCAATTTTAGCACTGACAGTCCCAGATTCCAGGACATCCCTCAGTCCCAGGTAAAAATGGGGCAGCTGGTCATCTTCTGTACTGTTTGCATCATTGCACTCTCTAAGCTGAACTATAATTAGCTGTTGTATCAGTCAGGGCTCTCCAGGGAAACAAAACCAATGGGATATATGTTTATATATATGAAGAGATTTATTTTAAGGAAGTGGCTCATGTGATTGTGGGGGCAGACAAGTCCAAAATCTAAAGGGCAGGCTGGCAGACTGGAGATTCCAGTAAGAGTTAATGTTGCAATCTTGAATCTGAAATATACAGGGAAGACCAGCAGGCAGGAAACTCAAAGAGGAACTGAGGTTGTAGTCTTGAGGTAGAATTTTTTCTACCTTCAAAAGTCTCTGTGATGTGCTTTTTAAGGCCTCCAACTGATTGGGTAAGGCCCACCCACAAAGTAAACTGACTGTAGGAGCTAATCACATGTACGAGTAGCTTCACAGCAATATCTAGGCTGTTGGGCACCACAGCCCAGCCAAGCTGACCCATGAAATTAACCATCCCAGCTGTGTAGTTAGTCTCTCTTAGCCCAGGATGCATGACCCTTAGATAATATGCTGGTTTGAAACTATTGTGTATCCCAGAAAAGCGATGCTCTCAAATCCTCATTCAATATTGTTGGGTGGGCTCTTTTTTATTACGTTGTTTCCATGGAGATGTGAACCACCCAGTTATGGGGGGGGGACTTTTTGATTAGGTGGTTTCCGTGGAGATGTGTCTCCACCCATTCAAGGTGGGTTGCTTACTGGAGCCCTTTAAGAGGGAACCATTTTGGGTAAGGGGTATGAGAAGTATGTATGAGTTTTTTCTTTTTTCTTTTTTCTTTTTATTCTTTTTCTGGAGTGATACAAATGTTCTGAAAATGATCATCTTGATGAATATATAACTATATAACTGTGTGATGATAATGTGAGCCGTTGATTATATAACATGTATAGACTGTATGTGTGTAAAGATTTCTTAATAAAACTATTGAATATTTTAATAATTATTTAATAAAAATATGCTAATGCATATTTTTGCCTCTAGTTCACAAGGATAACAGGAGATATTTGGTATATTAAAAATGCCTTTATTGCCTATCTCAGAGTCCAATAATTACATGGAGGGTGGGGGAGGAAGTGAGAGTAATTGGCACAAATTATACTTTAGTGAATCTGTGGCATCTCCTAATGATTGTTTCCTTTTTTTGAGTGAAAGCAAACGATTTGTTTAGTAATCTCATTTTTACATAATGCCCACGGGTAGCAGTCTGTAATTTCTTACCAGCCCTCACCCCAATCCCTACCTGCCTCCTGTTGCTTACCATTTTTCTAGTTTTATGGAAGTGTCTTTTCCTCCATGTTTTTTTAAAGAGTATCATTAATAGTTTTGTGATAATCCCTATGAGCTCTTTATATATCTTTGGGTATAAATCACCTGGGTCTGGAGCTTTTAACGCAATGATATTCTTTCTTATCCTTGACCCATTTGTTTTGTCTATTGGCTCTATCATTTGGTGCACAGGGTATACTACTAATTTGAAGGTCACCTTGGTTGGTAAAGATGGACAGCACTCTTCAAGCTTTGAATTGTGACATTACACCTCTAAACACAGGGGGGATCACAAAAGACTTTAGAAGGCAATAGCCACGAAACTTGCCAAAGTTATTTGTTAAAGAAGGAGTACAAGATTTAAAAACAAATGACTACCGGTTTTTGTCTTCAAAAATGTATTCTACCTCAAAGAGATAATTTCCCATTTTTGCATGCAGTATATTTAAGTATGAAAATGAATCACAATATTGCTCAAATCTACCAAATTAGAAATTTATTTGATCCTCAAATTATAAATTAGTAATTTCAAGCAAGATGAATTTTCCAGCATAGTTATATGGAATTTGGTGGTGAAAATGATGCTTCACACTGTGGTAGTAAGGAACGCAAAGTCAATTTATGACATTAAGTTGCGTATAGAGCAGTGCAACAGTGGCCCAGTGGCAGAGTTCTCGCCTGCCATGCTGGAGACCCGGGTTCGATTCTTAGTGCCTGCCCATGACCCCCAAAATAAATAATAATGATTTAAAAAACCTGAGTGATTAAAAAAAAAAAAAGAAAGGGCTGGAATATGATAATCTCATGTTCTAGTATGCTTGAAAATTTCTTTACTCCTATATTACTGTTGTAATTTAGAGAACATCTCATTGATAGCCAGAGAATGAATAAATGGTCATAAAAAGGCTCCTTCTGGCACCAAACTTCTTATTCTGAGATACTATTTTTGGTGTCATTGGATCCTTTGTGTGCTTAAATAATGATCATAATCTTTCTTTTAGAAAAAGTAAGGTTCCTTAATAGAACGTCCTGGTTAACCAAATAGAATAGTAAATAGAATATTGGCCACAGATTTATTCCCAATGTCTATATAATTCAAATAACATAAATACCCTAAAAAAAGACCAACAACAAACCTTTGGACAAGTGGGTCTTTTAACAACAGCGCACAGAATAGAGTTAAACCTTGTTGAAGACAAGACTTTTGTTATGGATGTTAATTTTGGCTGTTTGCTTTGTTGAATGTATGCCTTTTGAGGCTACTGACGCATGTAGGCCTATTTGCCCTAAAATAAATGGCTCTGGTCTGTAATCAGCTTTTTATTTATTTTTTAATGAACTTTTATTGAAATATATTCATATACCATACTGTCATTTTAAAAAAATTTTTGGCTTTTATAGTTTGACAGGACTTGTCTTGTAGTTCTTTTCAGCATGTGCCTCTAAATCTCTTTTCATTTTTTTAAGCTTGTGTCTTAATCTGTTTGTTGGGCTTCTGCTCTAAGGAAGTCTCTATGTCATCTGTTTGCTGATGACCTCCATATTTATAGCTCTATCGGATAGAGTATGTCCCGCCATCTTTCCTAAACTCCAGGCGGGTGTCCAGTGGCAAATTTGACTTGTATTTCTGATCGGTATCTCAGGTTATATATGTCTAAGAGAACCCTTGCTTTTCCCTCATTGGCCCTAAAGCCCACCCCTCCCTTCTAATAGATGGTTCCAGAATTCACCCTGTTGTTCATGCCAAATTCCATGTCAGCCATGATCTCTCCACTTCCCTCACTTTCCACTTCTGACCTGCCTGCCGGTCAGGCCAACTCTGCCTCCACAGTCATGACTGCTGTCTTCCCAACCGGAGCCATTGTCATCCTTCTCAGGATGCAATAGCCACCTAACCGGTCTCTCCACTCCCCGCTCCCCGCTCCTGGCAGTGCACTTGCCCCACAGCAGCTAGAACCGTTTTGTTGCCGTGTTGCACAATGTGGATTAGAGGAGATATTTCTTTACAGGATTCTGTCGACCCCCCCAAAGATCCAGGGCTAATCTTTGGCAGTGAAATCAGCAGTTCTCTGACAGTGTGGACGTAGGGCCCTCCTGACCCTCACGTTGGCCAAGAGCGCAGGTCTTGGAGACTGTACTCCGGCGGATCCTCTCTGGGGCCTCCATTTGCTCAAGCATTAAATGTTGGACTGAAGGTGAATCCCAGGGTTCCCTTCTGTGTCTAAAATTAGGTGATTCATTCAGAAACTCTGAGGTAGACACTTAAAAGGACAAATAAATGGCCTATTAAACAAAAATGCTAAATGAATGCTGAGATGAACACTAGGCATTTTCTCCAAGACAAGACCAGGGCTTGGGGAAAGTAGCATTCTCCTCGGAGCCATCTTTTTAATGGTAAGTCCTAAAGTTCTTTGAAGGCTCCTCAGTGCACGTAAATAAAGCCAACTCCTCCTCCTGGCTTCTAGGGTCTTTCAAGATTTGGGCCTGCCAACCTCTCTCACCTCAAGTTATACCACTCTTCCCCTCCTCCTTGTTCCTTGTAAACACATCACTATCATCTCCTCTCAGAACCTTTCTACTAGCTGCTCTCTCTCCTGAAATACTCTTCTCTCAAATCTCAGTTGCTGTCTCTTCATATTAGGACCTCCAGCTTGACTGTCCCTGGAGCTGCAGTATGAATTTTGTGAGTCTGGGGCACTTTTCCCTTCACGGGCCGTGTTCTGGTCTGCTAAGGCTTCCAGAATGCAATTTATGAGAAATAGATTGGCTTTTACAATGGGGATTTATTAGGCTAAAATTTACAGTTCTAAGGCCATGAAAATATCCAAATTAAGGCATCCAGAGGGATATACCTTTTCTGGGGAAAGGCTGCTGGCACCCAGGGCTCCTCTGTCACACGGGAAGGCACATGGTGACATCTGCTCCCCTTCTCTCCTGGGATCTGGTTTCTTTCTTTTTTTTTTTTTTCAATATTTTTTTATTGTAAAAGCTTAGCAAACAAACATACAAACATTCTTGGCATACAAACATTCTATACATGGTGTACAATCAATAGCTCACAATATCATCATGTAGTTGTGTATTTATTAGCATGATCAATTTTTTAAACATTTGTATCACTCCTGCAAAGAAATAAAAAAAGAAAAAACTCATACATACCATATCCCTTCCCCCTCCCTCTCATTGACCACTGGTATTTCAATCTATCCAATTTATTTTCACCTGTGTTCCCCCATTATTTGTCTATTTTTTATCTGTAGTTTTTACTCATCTGTCCATACCCTGGATAAAAGGAGCATCAGACACAAGGTTTTCATAATCACACTTTCACATTGTCACAGCTGTATCATTATGCAATTGTCTTCAAGAATCAAGGCTACTGGAATACAGGTCAACAGTTTCAGGTATTTCCCTCTAGCCACTCCAATACACCATAAACTAAAAAGGGGATATCTATATAATATGTAAGAATAACCTCCAGGATAACCTCTTGACTCTGAAACCTCTCATCACTGAAAACTTATTTTGTCTCATTTCTCTCATCCCCCTTTTGGTCGAGAAGATTTTCTCAATCCCTTGATGCTGGGTCCTGGCTCATCTGGGGATTTCTGTCCCACGTTTCCAGGGAGATTTACACCCCTGGGAGTCATACCCCACCTAGGAGGGAGGGCAGTGAGTCCACTTGCTGTTTTGGTTTAGAGAGAGACTGGGATCTGATTTCAGTGGCTGTCTCTCTCTCAACCACCCTGGGGGATTTTCCTCTCTGGACATCTCCAGGGCAAACTCTGGATTCATCTCTTAGCTTCTCAGAGTTCTGAGTTTCATCTGCCTTTTATCCTCTCCTAGAGGACTCCAGCAAGGGATTAACACCTACCTTGAATGGGCTGGGTCACCTCTCCGTGAAAACAACCTAAGCAAAAGTTCCCACCCAAAAACAGGTCTGACCCCACAGGGCTGGATTACGAGAACATTGCCTTTTATCTGGTACATAACAGCTTCAAACCAGCACAGGCTCCTTCCTTTATAAAAGCATATTAGAGATTATATTTTATGACTGCATTGGTATAAAGGTGAATATATAATATTGTTTTGGCTTGCTAAAGCTACCGGGATGCAACATATCAGAAATGGATGGCTTTTAAAAAGGAAATTTATTAATTTGCAAGTTTACAGTTCTAAGACTGTAAAAATGTCCAAACTAAGGCATTCAGAGAAAGATACCTTGTGTCAAGAAAGGGCTAATGACAGTCAGGGTTTCTCTGGCAGCTGGGAAGGTATGTGGTAATGCCTGCCAGCTTTCTTTCCCAGCTTCTCCTTTCAAGCAGTTTCCCTGGGGGCATTTTCTTTCCACATCTCCAAAGGTATCTCTCTCTGTGTGAGTTTTAAAGCTTTTTCCAAAATGGTGTCCTCTTAAAGGACTCCAGTAAGCAACTTGAATGGGTGGAGACATTTCTCCATGGAAACCACCCAATCAGAGGGTCCCATTCATAATTGGGTGGGTTGCATCTCCCCGGAAACAACTTAATCAAAAAGAGCCCACCCAGCAATAATAAATGAGGATTAAAGGGCATGGCTTTTCTGGGATATGCAACAGTTTTAAACCAGCACAAATATCGTATGCCGATGTTAGATATGAAGACATTCTCATCTACTTAGCAGATCATTTTCTCCTTCTGACTTTGAAAAAAATTAAAATGTTTTCATGGGACCCTAAAATATTGAGGGCCCTGTTGTGGGTCGAGGGGAGAGTAACTAATGGGTAGTCAGCCCGAATGCCCCCCCCCGCAGGGAGTGCCCAGTGCCGTGCTCTGCTCTGGGATATGAGGGAGAAACCACATTCACTGCTGTGACCTTGGTGTTCTGAGCAGAGCCAGGCTCACGAATGCACGATGAGAGAAAGCGGCACTGGCCTCTGCATGAGGAGCTCCGCTCTGACCACAGTACGTGACGTTGCAGGCTCTTAACGTGCCACAGCCTTTTCATAAAGGCTTTATTATACAATACCTGCTCATGGAAGAAAACCTGATAAATTCAGAAAAGTTGGAAGGAAAAAACCCATAGTCCCACCACCTAGAACAAACTGTAGTTTGTTTTTACTTTTCCCCATACTTTCCCAAGCATGCTTTCTTGTTTCATAGGAGCATTGTTAGATGCTGGACACCCTTGTATATACTTTTTTTTTTTTAATTAAAAAAACTAACACAACATTTAGAAATCATTCCATTCTACATATGCAATCAGTAATTCTTAATATCATCACATAGATGTGTGATCATCATTTCTTAGTACATTTGCATCGATTTAGGAAAACTAGCAAAACAACAGAAAAAGATATAGAATCATAATATAGAGAAAAAAATAAAAAATAAAAAATATATAAAAAAGGGAAAAAACAAAAAACACAAACAAACAAACAAAAAACTATAGCTCAGATGCACCTTCATTCAGTGTTTTAACATAATTACATTACAATTAGATAGTATTGTGCTGTCCATTTTTGAGTTTTTGTATCTAGTTCTGTTGCACAGTCTGTAACCCTTCAGCTCCAATTACCTATTGTCTTACCCTGTTTCTAACTCCTGATGGTCTCTGTTACCAATGACATATTCCAAGTTTGTTCTCTAATGTCGGTTCACATCAGTGGGACCATACAGTATTTGTCCTTTAGTTTTTGGCTGGATTCACTCAGCATAATATTCTCTAGGTCCATCCATGTTATTACATGCTTCATAAGTTTATTCTGTCTTAAAGCTGCATAATATTCCATTGTATGTATATACCACATTTTGTTTAGCCACTCGTCTGTTGATGGACATTTTGGCTGTTTCCATCTCTTTGCAATTGTAAATAACGCTGCTATAAATATTGCTGTGCAAATGTCTGTTTGTGTCTTTGCCCTTAAGTCCTTTGAGTAGATACCTAGCAGTGGTATTGCTGGGTCGTATGGCAATTCTATATTCAGTTTTTTGAGGAACCGCCAAACTGCCTTCCACAGTGGTTGCACCCTTTGACATTCCCACCAACAGTGGATAAGTGTGCCTCTTTCTCCGCATCCTCTCCAGCACTTGTCATTTTCTGTTTTGTTGATAATGGCCATTCTGGTGGGTGTGAGATGATATCTCACTGTGGTTTTGATTTGCATTTCTCTAATGGCCAGGGACATTGAGCATCTCTTCATGTGTCTTTTGGCCATTTGTATTTCCTCTTCTGAGAGGTGTCTGTTCAAGTCTTTTTCCCATTTTGTAATTGGGTTGGCTGTCTTTTTGCTGTTGAGTTGAACAATCTCTTTATAAATTCTGGATACTAGACCTTTATCCAATATGTTGTTTCCAAATATTGTCTCCCATTGTGTAGGCTGTCTTTCTACTTTCTTGATGAAGTTCTTTGATGCACAAAAGTGTTTAATTTTGAGGAGCTCCCATTTATTTATTTCTTTCTTCAGTGCTCTTGCTTTAGGTTTAAGGTCCATAAAACCGCCTCCAATTATAAGTTTCATAAGATATCTCCCTACATTTTCCTCTAACTGTTTTATGGTCTTAGACCTAATGTTTAGATCTTTGATCCATTTTGAGTTAACTTTTGTATAGGGTGTGAGATACGGGTCCTTTTTCATTCTTTTGCATATGGATATCCAGTTCTCTAGGCACCATTTATTGAAGAGACTGCTCTGTCCCAGGTGAGTTGGCTTGACTGCCTTATCAATGATCAAATGTCCATAGATGAGAGGGTCTATATCTGAGCACTCTATTCGATTCCATTGGTCGATATATCTATCTTTATGCCAATACCATGCTGTTTTGACCACTGTGGCTTCATAATATGCCTTAAAGTCCGGCAGCGTGAGACCTCCAGCTTCGTTTTTTTTCCTCAAGATACTTTTAGCAATTCGGGGCACCCTGCCCTTCCAGCTAAATTTGCTTATTGGTTTTTCTATTTCTGAAAAATAAGTTGTTGGGATTTTGATTGGTATTGCATTGAATCTGTAAATCAATTTAGGTGGGATTGACATCTTAACTATATTTAGTCTTCCAATCCATGAACACGGTATGCCCTTCCATCTATTTAGGGCTTCTGTGATTTCTTTTAACAGTTTTTTGTAGTTTTCTTTATATAGGTTTTTTGTCTCTTTAGTTAAATTTATTCCTAGGTATTTTATTCTTTTAGATGCAATTGTAAATGGAATTTGTTTCTTGATTTCCCCCTCAGCTTGTTCATTGCTAGTGTATAGAAATGCTACAGATTTTTGAATGTTGATCTTGTAACCTGCTACTTTGCTGTACTCATTTATTAGCTCTAGTAGTTTTGTTGTGGATTTTTCCGGGTTTTCGACATATAGTATCATATCGTCTGCAAACAGTGATAGTTTTACTTCTTCCTTTCCAATTTTGATGCCTTGTATTTCTTTTTCTTGTCTAATTGCTCTGGCTAGAACCTCCAACACGATGTTGAATAACAGTGGTGATAATGGACATCCTTGTCTTGTTCCTGATCTTAGGGGGAAAGTTTTCAATTTTTCCCCATTGAGGATGATATTAGCTGTGGGTTTTTCATATATTCCCTCTATTATTTTAAGGAAGTTCCCTTGTATTCCTATCTTTTGAAGTGTTTTCAACAGGAAAGAATGTTGAATCTTGTCAAATGCCTTCTCTGCATCAATTGAAATGATCATGTGATTTTTCTGCTTTGATTTGTTGATATGGTGTATTACATTAATTGATTTTCTTATGTTGAACCATCCTTGCATACCTGGGATGAATCCTACTTGGTCATGATGTATAATTCTTTTAATGTGTTGCTGGATTCAATTTGCTAGAATTTTGTTGAGGATTTTTGCATCTATATTCATTAGAGAGATTGGTCTGTAGTTTTCTTTTTTTGTAATATCTTTGCCTGGTTTTGGTATGAGGGTGATGTTGGCTTTATAGAATGAATTAGGTAGCTTTACCTCCACTTCAATTTTTTTGAAGAGTTTGAGGAGAGTTGGTACTAATTCTTTCTGGAATGTTTGGTAGAATTCACATGTGAAGCCATTTGGTCCTGGACTTTTCTTTTTGGGAAGCTTTTGTATGACTGATTCAATTTCTTTACTTGTGATTGGTTTGTTGAGGTCATCTATTTCTTCTTGAGTCAAAGTTGGTTGTTCATGCCTTTCCAGGAACCCGTCCATTTCATCTAAATTGTTGTATTTATTAGCGTAAAGTTGTTCATAGTATCCTGTTATTACCTCCTTTATTTCTGTGAGGTCAGTGGTTATGTCTCCTCTTCCATTTCTGATCTTATTTATTTGCGGCCTCTCTCTTCTTCTTTTTGTCAATCTTGCTAAGGGCCCATCAATCTTATTGATTTTCTCATAGAACCAACTTCTGGTCTTATTGATTTTCTCTATTGTTTTCATGTTCTCAATTTCATTTATTTCTGTTCTAATCTTTGTTATTTCTTTCCTTTTGCTTGCTTTGGGGTTAGTTTGCTGTTCTTTCTCCAGTTCTTCCAAGTGGACAGTTAACTCCTGAATTTTTGCCTTTTCTTCTTTTCTGATATAGGCATTTAGGGCAATAAATTTCCCTCTTAGCACTACCTTTGCTGCGTCCCATAGGTTTTGATATGTTGTGTTTTCATTTTCATTCGCCTCGAGATATTTACTAATTTCTCTTGCAATTTCTTCCTTGACCCACTCGTTGTTTAGGAGTTTGTTGTTGAGCCTCCACGTATTTGTGAATTTTCTGGCACTCCGCCTATTATTGATTTCCAACTTCATTCCTTTATGATTCGAGAAAGTGTTGTGTATGATTTCAATCTTTTTAAATTTGTTAAGACTTGCTTTGTGACCCAGCATATGGTCTATCTTTGAGAATGATCCATGAGCACTTGAGAAAAAGGTGTATCCTGCTGTTGTGGGATGTAATGTCCTATAAATGTCTGTTAAGTCTAGCTCATTTATTGTAATATTCAAATTCTCTGTTTCTTTATTGATCCCCTGTCTAGATGTTCTGTCCATTGATGAGAGTGGCGAATTGAAGTCTCCAACTATTATGGTAGATGTGTCTATTTCCCTTTTCAGTGATTACAGTGTATTCCTCACGTATTTTGGGGCATTCTGGTTCGATGCATAAATATTTATGATTGTTATGTCTTCTTGTTTAATTGTTCCCTTTATTAGTATATAGTGTCCTTCTTTGTCTCTTTTAACTGTTTTACATTTGAAGTCTAATTTGTTGGATATTAGTATAGCTGCTCCTGCTCTTTTCTGGTTGTTATTTGCATGAAATATCTTTTCCCAACCTTTCACTTTGAGCCTATGTTTATCTTTGGGTCTAAGATGTGTTTCCTGTAGACAGCATATAGAAGGATCCTGTTTTTTAATCCATTCTGCCAGTCTATGTCTTTTGATTGGGGAATTCAGTCCATTAACATTTAGTGTTATTACTGTTTGGAAAATATTTTCCTCTACCATTTTGCCTTTTGTATTATATATATCATATCTGATTTTCCTTCTTTCTACACTCTTCTCCATACCTCTCTCTTCTGTCTTTTCGTATCTGACTCTAGTGTTCCCTTTAGTATTTCTTGCAGAGCTGGTCTCTTGGTCACAAATTCTCTCAGTGACTTTTTGTCTGAAAATGTTTTAATTTCTCCCTCACTTCTGAAGGACAGTTTCTCTGGATATAGAATTCTTGGTTGGCAGTTTTTCTCTTTTAGTAATTTGAATATATCATCCCACTGTCTTCTTGCTTCCATGGTTTCTGCTGAGAAATCTACACATAGTCTTATTGGGTTTCCCTTGTATGTGATGGATTGTTTTTCTTTTGCTGCTTTCAAGATCCTCTCTTTCTCTTTGACCTCTGACATTCTAACTAGTAAGTGTCTTGGAGAACACCTATTTGGGTCTATTCTCTTTGGGGTGCGCTGTACTTCTTGGATCTGTAATTTTAGGTCTTTCATAAGAGTTGGGAAATTTTCAGTGATAATTTCTTCCATTAGTTTTTCTCCTCCTTTTCCCATCTCTTCTCCTTCTGGGACACCCACAACACATATATTTGTGTGCTTCATATTATCATTCCATTCCCTGATCCCCTGCTCAAATTTTTCCATTCTTTTCCCTATAGTTTCTGTTTCTTTTTGGAATTCAGATGTTCCATCCTCCAGTTCACTAATTCTAGCCTCTGTCTCTTTAAATCTACCATTGTAGGTTTCCATTGTTTTTTCCATCTTTTCCACTTTGTCCTTCAATCCCATAAGTTCTGTGATTTGTTTTTTCAGACTTTCCATTTCTTCTTTTTGTTCAGCCCATGCCTTCTTCATGTCCTCCTTCAATTTATTGATTTGGTTTTTGAAGAGGTTTTCCATTTCTGTTTGTATGTTCAGAATTAGTTGTCTCAGCTCCTGTATCTCATTTGAGCTATTGGTTTGTTCCTTTGACTGGGCCATATCTTCAGTTTTCCTGGTGTGATCCGTTATTTTTTGCTGGCGTCTGGGCATTTAATCAGATTTCCCTGGGTGTGGGACCCAGCAGGTTGAAAGACTTTCCTGTGAAGTCTCTGGGCTCTGTTTTTCTTATCCTGCCCAGTGTGTGGTGCTCGTCTGTCTGCGGGTCCCACCAGTAAAAGATGCTGTGGCTCCTTTAACTTTGGAAGACTCTCACTGTGGGGGAGGGTCGCCAGCCGACGCGGCTTGTGGGAGTGCCAATCCAAATCTCCCCGCCGGCCTGGGAAGCCGTGCATGGGGGGGGCACCGGCCGCCGCGGCTTGGGGGAGTGCCGATCCAAAGTTCCCAGCCGGCCCGGGAAGCCACATGTGTGGAAGGGGCTCCGGTCGCCGGCGTCCGCGGCTTGGGGGACCTCCGATCCAAATCTCCCAACCGGCCCGGGAAGCCATGCGTTGGGGGGGGCACCAGCCACCGCGGCTTGGGGGAGTGCCGATCCAAAGTTCCCAGCCGGCCCGGGAAGGAGCTGTATATACTTTTTCACTTAACATAATGTACGCATTTTTTAATGTTAGGAAATCTTCATAAATGTTTTACTGGTTGTGTCATATGTCATCCTTCACTTGGGCCAAAACAGATATTCCTTTAATGTTGAATTTTGAAGTTATTCCCAATTTTTCTATTTTATACATAATGCTGCAAAAAACATCTTTTATTCAGAAAGCATTTTCCTACCCTACACCTCCTTTCAGGTTTCTTTTTTTGGGGGCGGGGGGGATTGGTGCATGGTCTGGGAATCGAACCGAGGTCTCCCATGTAAAAGGTGAGCATTCTAACCGCTGAACTACTCAGGCACCCTCAGGATTAGTTTCTTAGGGTGAATTCCCAGAAGTGAATTACGAGTCCCAAGAATGTACATTTACTTTTAAAAAATAATAAAAGATTAATCTTTTTTATTAGAGCAGTTGTGGGTTTGCAGAAAGTCCATTTCTCATATTAACTCCCCCCTCACAGTTTTTTTCTATTAACAATTTTGTTAATGTGGAACCTTTGTTCTAAGCATTGAAACAGTATTATAATTATACGATTAACTATAGTCCATAGTTTATATAACACTCTTTGTATTACACAGCTCTGCTTTTTAAAAACTTTTATCCTGTTTACACATATACAAACTAAAATTTCCCACTTTAACCATTTTTATGTGTACAATTCAGTTACATTAATTATATTCATAATGTTGTGCTATCATCCAGCACTAGAACTTTTCCATCACCCCAAACAGAAACTCTGCACCCATTAAGCATTAGCACATTTGCTTTTTTTTTTTTTTAGCATGGGCAGGCACGGAGAATTGAACCCGGGTCTCCGGCATGGCAGGCGGGAACTCTGCCACTGAGCCTCCATGGCCCACCCAGCACATTTACTTTTATTACTACTTCTCTCCTGTCTTTCCTGGAGTGTTGTTATTTTTTTTTTTAATCTCTGGCTCTCCCTGTCCTCCCCCCACCCCCCCACACACCAAAATCAGTCAATCAGTCACTCACTCAATCAATTAATCTCTGGCTCTTTATCACATATAGTTGAATTTTCCATTGAATGACCTTTTGATAAGTGGAATTAATGGTGTATTGTTTTCTATTTACTGTTCCACATGTTGCTAGTTTATTAATTCCAACTAAGTATAAAATCCCAGCAGGCAGGATCATTTACTCTCAATTTTTCATAGACCCCTAGCACATCATAGAACCCATAGTAGGTGCTTAGTTTTGGTTGGTTAGTTGAATAGACGTTTAGAAGGGGAGTATTCTGGGGATACTTGACTGATGACAAGTTAACAGTTCTAAAAATAGGAATTTGGAATTTTCCAAATTCCAAGTTCCAAGCAAGGCGGTGGAGAAGATGAGATGGGAACCCGATTTTACACTTCATAGTTCATATGCATTCCACTACACAATTTAAATTTAGATGAATAATTGATCTTAGTATATTATGGGACCCTACATGTTCGCATAGTTTGCTCTGCATCAGAGGAGAGATGTATTTGTCGTTCTGTCATTTCCCCGTGACATTCTGATCATGATCATTGTCATATCCCGATGCCAGAGATAATGGCTTTTCCCCACTTCTGAGTTTATCTTTGAGTGGTTCTGTATTAATCACAGTTTTTTTCTGTTAAAAATTTTTTTTTTAGTTGTGAACTATAACATACACAAAAAGTTTTTTTTAAAAAAAAACAGTAATTTTCAGAGTGTATTTTGACAAGTAGTTACAAAACAGATTTCAAAGTTTGGTATGGGTTACCATTCCACAACTTCATGTTTTACCATCTCCAAAATACTGGAGGCCAAAAGAAACATCAGCAGTCATACTTGTCTGTTAAATGCTAACTTCTACTTCTCCTTTGATCCTTCTCCCAATCTTTAGGGGTATTTGGGATATGCACATTCTAACTTTTTTATGTTGAAAGGGGTGTCAATAATATGGAGTAGAGGGATGGAATTGGTTGAGATTCTTGGAGAGGCTGGCCCTCTGGGTTTCAGGACTTACCTGACCCAGGAACTTTCTAAAGGTTGTAAGTTTCAGGAAAGTAAACTTAGTGTATAAGACTTTTGTAGGGTCTCAGTTAGAGCCGTGGGTGTTCTTTAGGGTTAACAGGAATGATGTTGGTTGGGGTTTGGCAAATCATGGCAATTAACAATAGCTAGCTGAAGCTTGTATGAGAGTAGCCTCCAAAATAGCCTCTCAACTCTATTTGAACTCTCTTAGCCACTGATACCTTTGTTACATTTCTTTTTCCTCTTTTGGTCAGGAAAGTGTGTGGATTCCATGGTGCCAGGGCCAGGCTCATCCCTGGGAGTCATGTAGTCAGAGTTCTTTTATATATCTATTATATAATGTCAATATGAGATTTATTATAGGAATTGGCTCATATGACTGTGGGGATAGTCAAGTCTGAATTTCAGAAGAAGTGCTGCAAGTTAGGAACTCTGATGAAGGTTTCAGTGAATTCCCTGGAGAAGCTGGCTGGAGTAGATGTGGAAATCCTCTATTCTGACCACTGCAATCATCAGTTCTCCCTTTAAGGCATTCCACCGACTGGATGAGCCTTCTCTCATTGCTAAGGGCAGTTTCCAGTGTTGACTGTAGATGCAATCAACTGACCGATGATTAAAATCCAGGAAATCCCCTCATAGTAACAATCAGGCCTGTGCTTGCTCGGCCAAACAACCGGACACATGAACTTAACCATCACAGGTACTTTGAACAAAAGACATGTTTATATTAAATTGGATATTATTTCTCTTAGTAGGTATACATTTGGTAGTGTTTTGTGATGTTTGATTATTAAATAGCCATGGAAAATAGTCCATGGTTGTAATAGTAGGGAATCCTTGAAAATTAGATGGCATTTCTTAATAATATCCCTTTGCTTTGCTATTTTAAAAATTAGCTTACCTTATTTTACTCATTTTTTTGTTATGGAAATTTTCAAATGTAAAACAAGTAACAAGAACCACTGTATCATATTATTTGAAAGTTGTTAAAATTAGAATACATGTTGCCACAATTAAAAAAAACAAAAAACCCAACAAACAAGTAGAGAAACGTTTATTCCATCCACCAGATTCAGTGCTGGGTTGAGGATCTCAGTTAAACAAGAGCAGCTTCCAAAGAAAGGAACCTGAGGCCAGGAAAAACATTCCTGCTGAAAGATGATTGGTATTTAGATTAGAATTACTGTCACATATCTCTGGAGTGAAAAACACTATGGTATTAGGAAATTAGCTACAGGCCAGAGGCTCTTTATTTGGCCTGAAATTTTAGGTAGACTCTATTCTTTTCTGTGTTTTTTTTCTAAGAATTTAATAACTTTTGTAGGATTTTAATGTTGCCATGACATTTTTACAAAAGTACCTGTCCACAATGAATTGAAGATGGCAAAAAAAAAAAAAAAAAAAAAAAAAGCCAGAAAACAAAATAAACACAAAAATGCAGGGCAGTCTCACCGCGTTTATTTTGGGAAGTACAGCTTCAGCACCTACTGCGGAACTTGGGGAGCAGAAAGTTCTGTGAAGTGATGGCTAAATTATTTCAGGGACCGGAATTGCTGAGGGGCCAGAGTGGAGAATTCAGTTCACGGGCTTACTGAGTGCTCTGGGGCAGCCCTGCCCTAGGCTCTGGGGTGGTGTATTGAGAAAGAGAAATGGTGACTAACAACTACTTAGAAAGATCTCCGAGGGGATGCAAGGGTAGGTCAGGAATAGAATCCTCGCCTGCCCTGCTCAAGACCCAGGTTGGATCCTGGCTGGTGCACTCACCACCCCCCGCCCCCCCCCCAAAAAAATTCAACAAACGGTGCTACAATAACAGAATAGTCACATGGAAAATGAATGAAATGTGACCCCTACCACACAGCGGACGAAAAAAATCGCCCAGGTGCGAAACAACAGCGCAGAGCAGGGTGTAACTGATTGCAAACATCTCAGAATGCAGAGGAGCCGTTTATGTATCACAGTGGGAGCGCGGCGCCCGGGATGGGCTTGACCGGGAGGATTCACGGGAGCTTGTGGGAACTGACGTGAGCTGCGAAGGGTGAATAGAAGTTGAAGATGGAAAAGCATTCCAGGCTGGGGGTGGGGCGGTGAGGAGCAGTGGGATGGGATGGCTGATCATCGGAACAGAGGCTCCATCTGAGTATAAATTCCTACTCCAAATTCTTGCAGGAGAGTTTTCAACATGGAAAAGCCAGGAATTTTTTCACAAGGTTAATCCAGCAGGTTTGTGAAGAGGGCGGGGTGGGGGCGTCAAGACTTAAGTCAGAGGCCAACTTGGCAGCTACCTGGAGTCAGCCAGAGGGTCCTGGCGAGGTCGGGATGGCAGAGCCAGAGGACGCGTTATATGGTAACTCTGGGTTCAGCTTTCTGAGGAACCGACACACTATTGTCCAGAGTGGCCGCCCCATTTTGCATTCTCCTCAGCAGTGTTACTTAAGTTCTTATTTCTCCACATCCTTCCACAACTTTTTTTCTTCATTTTCACTTTTAATAATAGCCATTTTAGTGGGTGTGAAGAAGGAGCTCATTGTGGTTTTGATTTGCCTGCATTGGTTACTGACCTCTTGTTTCCTCTTTTTTTTAAGATTTGTTGATATAGTAGATAAAATATCATACTTCACTGTCATGTTCATTTGTATTTCTTTATTAATTCAGATGAATAGCCCATAGGTGTTTTAAAATTATTTTTTAAATTAGACAAATCCATAGGATTTCGAACTACTCATAGTTTTTGGTTTTCTGTGTCTTTTGGAGATCATAGAGGATATGTAACTAAGAGAAGCGAGAATAAAGCATACACAGTGTGATAAGATAAATTGCCTCTTGAAGGGAAAGCATATTTTTAAGTAAGCTAAGCCAACATTATTGTATGAGAGTAGAACTTAAGGGAAACACCTAATTCAAGTCAGGACACTTAAGCCCAACATGAGTAGAGTTATTTTAATAAGGGCTTTTATATTGAGCAGGATTTTTCATCTCACTATTGAGTACAGCTCATAGAATGCATTTTCCATAACTGAAAATGATTAGCCAAGCAATGTATATTGCCAACTCTCTTAGGAAAGGAATCTAGAAATGCATATGTTTGGCTTTTATCATGGCACACTTTGCAGATGTCGGGCAGATTAGTTCTCCGCATATAAGTAATGGTGGTGTTACCATGAGCTGGTTTATGGAGCAGATAGCTTACTTATATAGTATACTTTCGTAGCTTTTCCTTCTCCCGGGGTCTTACATTTGTGCAAAACATTTTAGCTTTTACAAATATCTAAATACTCCTGATGAGTCATGGAGAACTGTCTGGGTTACCCTACTCCCCTCTGAATATCGGAAGCTCGTCCTGCCTCACATACGCGTACTCTACATAGGTACTGGTACATTAGAATGAAGGAATTTGGAAGTCTGTTGGATGTGATTGCTGAGTGTCGGATGAGCCACACCACTCTGCCACCATGGAAGTATTTAAGACTATGCTTTCTAAACTCCTGGGCATGTCATTCTAATTATATTCCTTAGTGCTTCGGTTTCCTATTTCTCCCCTACCACTTTCTTTCCCTCTTCCTCTATCCTTTGCTTCTGCCTTTTTTTTAATTTGGAAAAATCTTTAAGGTCAGAAAAAAATACAGAAGAGTTTCACACGCAGCGTTCGTCCCTTTCTGCATAGTCCATCGCATGCTCCTATTCTCTTTTCTTCTTATCCGTGTTCCGCTTTATCCTTCTCCTCACCAGGCCTCTCTACCATCTCACAGTGTCTACTAATGGTCACTGGCGTGGGTGCAAAAGTCCGACAGGCTTGGGTTTGAATTTTCAACTCTGCCTTTGACAGCTGAGTGACAGCGGGGAAATTAACCTGTCTGAGCCTCAGTTTCCCCATCCGTAAAACTGGCATAATACCAACTAATAATGGCTAATCTCACGGGCCTGTTGTAAGACTTAAACGACGTGATGCATGTAAGCGCATAGCTCAGCGCTTGCATGGTGTGAGTTATCAGCGAGCACACGGCGTCTCTAGCCACACATGTTTCAATTTGCTCCCATCTGGACTGGTCTTCCTCTGTGCTGGTTGCAGGTGTCACCTTCGAATCCCTCTTCACCTCTGTCCTAAGGATTCCTATGCCTCCCCGCTGTATCCTGTGTGTATTTCTCTTTCCAGTTTATCCCCTCATTTCAGAAGAGTTAATCCTGTGAGAAAGACTGTGTGAAAGATAAATGTTTTGAGATATTGCAGAAAGGATCTTCATTCTATATTTACATTTGACTGATACTTTGAGAATAGAATTCGAAGTTGGAAATTTTCCTTCAGAATTTTGGAGGCAAGCTCCATTTTCTTCTGGCATTGTGTTGTTAGGATATGTGAAGCCATTCTGGTTCCTGATCTGTTGTGGTGGCTGGTTTTTTCTCTTTGGAAATATTTGCAATCATCTTTTTGTCCCTGGTGTTCTGAAATTTCACAGTGTTTGTGCTTTGTTGTGGACTTAGTTTTATTCATTGTAATGGAGACTTATCAGCAAGACCTATTCAATCTGGAAGCATTCCTGGGAAATTTTCTTAAATAATTTCATTGATAATTTTTCTTATCTCTATTGTCTCTTTTTGGCAATTTTATTTTTCAGATTTGGACCTTCTGGACTTGTCTTATCTCCCCCTGCCTTTTTTTCTTTTCCTTTTCTTCCCCCTTTTGACATTTTGTTCCTTGTTTATTGACTTTGTTCCTTGGAGAGATTTTTCTCAACTTTATTTTCTAATCTTTCTATTGATTATTTTTAAAAGTTCTGCTAGCATGTTTTTAATTTTGTAGCGCTCATTTTAAAAATAAAAGCCTGTTTCATGGGTGCTATCTTTTTCTCTCTGAGGGAATTGATATATTAACTTCTTTTTTTCTCTCCTTACATAGTGTTTTGGTTTGTTAAAGCTGCCAGAATGCAACATACCAGAAATGGGTCAGCTTTTACAAATAGGGACTTATTAGATGTTACACATTTACAGTTCTAAGTCCATGAAAATGTCCAAATTAAGGCATCAAGAGGGAGATACCTTCTCTGAGGAAAGGCTGCTGCCAATCCTGGGTCCCTCTGTCCCATGGGAAGGCGCATGGCGACGTGTGCTGGTCTTTCACTTCTGGATTCTCATTTCAAAGTGGCTCTCAGGTTCTGTGGGCCCATCAGGGGTGTTTTCTTTCTTAGCTTCTCTCAGCTCTCTCTAAAATATCTCTGCCTTTTATCCTCTCATAAAGGACTCCAGCAAGGGGATTAAGACCCACTTTGAATGGGCTGGGTCACCTCTCCATGGAAACAACCTAAGCAAAAGGTCCTGTCCACAATAGATCTGCACCCAAAGGGATGGGTTAAAGCATGGCTTTTCTGGGGTACATGATACATTCAAACCAGCACACAGTCTCTGTCCGTTTTTGGTTTGATTGGGTCTCTATCTTCCATGTTAGTAGCTTTTCTCAAATATCTGGGTGCCTGCTCATGATGAAGGGTACAGAAGAAATTGCTGAGTTCAGTAGAAGAGGGAGTATATACTCTTGAGTTTCACGGTAGGGTAATCTGAGGGCCATCTGTTAAGGGAACCCAAATGTTGATGTCAAAGGTCTTTGCTCTTGGCCTGGGTAAGTTTCTCATGATTCCTGGAATACAGAGGCTAGCTGCCCTTCTTGGTAGCTGTGTATGTGTGGGGTGTGTAATTAGTCTACCATCCTAAATTGAGTAGGGGCTCATGTAGCATAAGATTGCGAAACTTTATGCCCACCCCATTATTTGCTATTCCCTTACTCTGCATTGTTTAATGCAATTTTATTGAAATATATTCACATGCCTTACAATCCATCTCAAGTATATATATGATCAGTGGCTCACAGTATAATCACGTAACTGTGCATTCATCATCATCATCAGTTTTAGAACATTTTCATTACTTCAGAAAAAAGAAATGAAAAAAAAAAAAGAAAGAAAACCCAAGATATACCATACCCCTGATCCACACCGCCCCCCTTCCCCCATTATTGAACCCTGGTATTGGTGTGGTACATTTGTTATTATTGATGAAAGAATAATAAGACATTACTGTTACTGTAGGCCATAGCTTGCAATGGGTATATTTCCCCCCATATACCACTCTATAAACTACTTGCAATAGAGTACGTTTGTTCTCGTTCATGAAAGAAAATTTTTTTATATTCATGCCGTTAATCACAGTTGTTGTCCACCACAAGATTCACCGTGTTATACATTTCCATGTTTTAACCTCCAGTTTTCTTTCTGGTGGTGTCCATGACTCTAAACTTCCCCTTTCTATCCCACTCGTCCACAATTCAGTATCGTTAATTATACTCACAATGGCATGCTACAACACCTCTATCCATTTCGAAATGTTTAAGTTCGACCTAGTTAAAAATTCTGCACATATTAAGCAACCACTCCCCATTCTCTAACCTCAATTCTACCTTCTCATAACCTATATTCGATATATTTTGTCTGTGAGTTTACTTATTCACTAGGTCATATCAGTTCTTTTGTGTCTGACAGATTTCACTTAACATAATATCCTCAAGGTTCATCCATGTTGCATATACTTTAGGACTTCATTCCTTCTTACTGCTGAACAATATTCCATCATATGTATATACCATATTTTGTTTATCCACTTATCTGTTGAGGGACACCTGGGTTGTTTCCATCTTTTGGCAATTGTGAGTAATGCCTCTTGTGAACATCGGTTTGCAAGTATCTATTCATATCCCTCCTCTCTGTTCTGCTGGGTTTGTGCATCTAGCAATGGGATTGCCAGATCATAAGGCAACTCTATACTTAGCTTTCTGAGGAAACACCTCCTTGGTGTCTGTACCATTTTACATTCCCACCAGCAGTGAATGAATGTTCCTATTTTTCCACATCCTCTCCAACTTGTAGTTTCCTGATTTTTTTTTAGTGGCCATTCCAGTAGGTGTGAGATGATATCTCATTGTGGTTTTGATTTGCATTTCCCTAATAGCTATTGATGCTGAGCATCTTTTCATGTGCTTTTTAGCCACTTGTATCTTCTCTTTGGAAAAATGCCTACTCATGTCTTTTGCCTATTTTTAATTGGGTTGTTTGTTTTTAATGTTGAGTTGTAGGATTTCTTTACATATTCTGTACATCAAACCCTTACCAGATGTGTGGTTTTCAAATATTTTCTCCCATTGAGTAGGCTGTCTTTTTACCCTCTTGACAAAGTCATTTTAAGCATAGTATTTTTGAGGAGGTCCTGTTTATCTACTTTTTCTTTTGTTACTTGTGCTTTGGGTGTAAGGTCTAAGAAACTACTGCCTATCACTAGATCTTGAAGATGTTTCTCTACATTTTCTCCTAGGAGTTTTATGTTACTGACACATCTTTAGGTCTTTTTTTTTTTTCATTTTGAGTTAAGTTTTATATAGGGGATGAGTTAGGGGTCCTCTTTCATTCTTTTGCATATAGAAAACCAATTCTTCCAATATCGTTTATTGAAGAGACTGTCTTTCCCACTTGAGTTGACTTGTGATCCTTGTCAAAAATCACTTAAGAGTGGGCCACGGTGGCTCATCAGGCAGAGTTCTTGCCTGCCATGCTGGAGACCCGGGTTCATTTCCTGGTGCCTGCTCATGCAAAAAAAAAAATCAATTGACCTTAGATGTGAGGGTCTATTTCTGACTTCTCAATTCAATTCCATTTATGGATATGTCTATCTTTATGACAGTTCCATGCCAGTTTGATCACTGTGGTTTTACAACATGCTTTAAAAGTCAGGTAATATGAGTCATCCCACTTCATTTTTCTTTTTCAAGATGTTTTTGTCTATTCAAGGTCTCTTACCCTTCTAAACAAATTTGATAATTAGCTTTCCCATTTCTGCAAAGTAGACTGTTTGAATTTTTATTGGTATTACATTGACTCTGTGGATCAATTTGGGTAGAATTGTTCCACTTCTGTTGTTAACAGTTGGCCTGCTAATCCATGAACATGGAATATCTTTCCATTTATTTAGGTCTTTGATTTCTTTTAGCAGTGTTTTGTAGTTTTCTGTGTACAGGTTCTTTACATACTTGTTTAAGTTTATTCCTAGGCATTTGATTCTTTTAGTTGCTATTGCAGATGGAATTTTTTTCTTGATCACTTCCTCAGATAGCTCATTACTAGTGTATAGAAACAGTATTGATTTTTGCATATTGATCTTGCATCCTGCCACTTTGTTGAATTCATTTATTAGCTCTAGTAACTTTGTTGTAGTTTTTGGGGGACTTTCTAAATATAGGATCATATCATCTGCAAATAATGAAAGTTTTACTTCTTCTTTTCTAATTCGGATATCTTTTATTTCTTTTCCTTCCCTGGTTGCACTTGCTAGAACTTCTAGCACAATGTTGAATAACAGTTTCTTGTTCCTGATCTTGGAGGGAAAGCTTATAGGCTTTGACCATTGAATATGATGTGAATTGTGGATTTTTCATACATGCCCTTAATGGTGTTGAGGGAAAAATTTCCTTCATTTCCTGCCTTTCAAAGTGTTTTTCAAAAGAAAGCATGCTGAACTTTGTCAAATGCCTTTTCTGTATCAGTCAAGATAATCATGTGGTTTTTCCCTTTTAGTTTGTTAATGTGATATATTGCATTAATTGATTTTCTTGTGTTGAACCACCCTTGCATTTCTGGTATAAACCCCACTTGGTCGTGGTGGTCATGGTGCTGTGGATTTCGATTTGCAAGTATTTTGTTAAGGATTTTTGCATTTATATTCATTAGAGAAATTGGTCTGTAGTTTTCTTGTAGTATCTTTATCAGAGTTTGGTATTAGTGTAACATTGGCTTCATAGAATGAGTTAAGTAATGATTCCCTCTTCAAGTTTTTGGAAGACTTTGAGCAGAATTGATATTAATTCTTCTTGGTATGCTTTGTAAAATTTGCCTATGAAGCCATCTGGTCCTGGGCTTTTCTTTGTAGGGAGGATTTTCATGATTGAGTCAATCTTTTTACTTGTGATTGGTTTGTTGAGGTCTTCCATTTCTTCTAGAGTTAGTGTAAGTCCTGTGTTTCTAGGAGATTGTCCATTTCATCTAAGTTGTCTAGTTTGTCGGTGTACACTTGTTCATGGTATCCTCTTATGATTTTTTTTTTATTTCTTTGGGGTCTGTGATAATGACCCCACTCTCATTTCTGATTTTATATATTTGTAGCTTCTTTCTTTTGTCTTTTTCAGTCTAGCTAAGGGTTTGTTGATTTTATTGATCTTCTCAAACAACTGACTTTTGGTTTTATTGATTCTCCATGTTATATTTTTGGTTCTCCATTTTATTTATTGGGTTGTATACCTCTCTTTACTTGGGGCAGAGGGCTGCTGCAGCCACCCCAGTCCACAGCTGCCCCTCAGGCAAGGACTGGATTCCCTGCTGCAGCTTCCTTTGAGGGTGGGGAATGGGCACCAGGAGCCACGGCTCAAATTACAGTCTGTGGCCATGTTTTCATAGTCTCTTGGCCCTGCACTAACCTGGGTGTTAAAATGTCCTCCTTTATCTCCCAGGTCCCCAGACAGTTGCTTCGGACACTTTCTGACTGACTACTTGCTGCTTTTGGAAAAGAAGTAATTCTAACATTCCTTCCCGTATTCTCCCAAGGTCCTACCACTTTTAAGAAAGCTTTTTCTTTTCTAACCACTCACCTTTTCCTTGATTTTGTGCTGATGGTCCTTTAACTTTTCTAGAGCTTTGAGAAGGATGTTTGTGTCAGCTCTTATTCGTTGTTTTCAAAGCTTCCATGGGTCCTGCAGCCCTGAAGCATTTCATTCTGCCATCTTGTTCAGGGCCCACCCTGCATTTTAAAACAGTTTTATTGAGATGTAATTCACATACCATACAGCCAACCCCTATAAAGTGTACAATTTAGTGGTTTCTTTTACTATATTGGCAGAATTGTACAACCTTACTGCACTTACTAACTCCTGATATTATTTTATCATTTGTTCCTTGCCTCTCTCCCTCGCTAGAACGTAAGCTCAAGAGTTGGGGATTTGTCTTCTTTGCTGTTGTAACCACAGCATCTAGAACAGTTGCCTGCCTAGTCTATATTAAGTTTTTGACAAGAATATGTTTAATGAATGAAGTTTATCTCAAGCTTCTTACCTTTTCTAAACCCTTCTTTTACTTTTACCATTTGCAAATGATTGAGGTAGAAAAAAGTTAAACTAATGATGGCGTTTTTGACCCAATATGTAATTTTCAGAGCCGCATTTGTTAGTTTTTGCTCTGGCAGTAGCTACCCTATTTACTTTTTGTATTCCATTTTTCTTAGTGGGACTAATATCTGCTTTCCTTACTTCAAACAAGGTTCAAAGGTAATGATCTTATGGTTTAAGAAGTATAAAATGGTCTTATATGTTTAAAAATTAAAAATTAAGAACAAATTTGTCAAATTATTTTCAAGCCCTTAATTTTTGCAAGTTGGCATTATCAATGATAATATAATGGCCTTGAGGGAAATAGAATAAATAATGTATACACTGAGCTCATGAATAACACCCCATGTCCTATGTGCACTCTAGAAATTTGGGGTTGGTTAAAGAGTGACTATTGTGGCATATGAAGGTGCTATTATAATATCTGTAGGACATATTATGTTTATGTTCTAGGTGTTTTAAAAAAAAACCCTAGCTCTAGTGATCAAATTTGTGTAGTTAACTAGTGACTAGTGAATGCCTGGTTGTTTTTGATCATCAAATGCAATATTTTTTGTTTTTGATCTTTAGATTAGTTTAAGTGAACTTGAAAATGCATACCTTTTTTTGTTTGTTTTTGAAATGGGATTTAGATAAATGGAATTCCAAGAATCCTTTTTGCCAAACTAGTCATTATTATTTTAGATGGAAATATATTTATACATATAGTAAATACACATTGGTGTGTGGGGAACTGAGAACCTCGGCATCGGGGCTGGCCCTCACCTTGAATTTTTTTCAGGCCTTCTGGTAGTAGAAGGGGTCAGTTGGGCTGCCTATAACATAATCCTCCTATCTCCCAACCTTTTCTCATCTCTGCCATTTTCTTTTGTTGTTTTTTACTTTTCGGTCTTTTTTCCCTTGCCTGAAAGTCAAGTCAGGGCATATGATCTGAAAATGGTCCATGCACAGCCTCCCTCTTTTTATTTGTTTGTTTGTTAACATTTTATCCTTATTTCCCATCCCCCCACCCCCATGAGGAACTATTCCAATGTGTTTAATGTGTGTATGTTTGTATAGGTTCCCTACCTTCTGTGTCATGTTGTGTGCAGAAACTTTCGTAACCTCTGTGCCTCTTTCGTGTCATTCATTCAACAAATAGCTTCCGTGCTTGGCACTCTTCTAGGCACTGGGGTCATGACAGTAAGCAGTCCCCCCAAACTCTGCCCTCGTGGAGTTCCATGGACCTTTCCACTCTCTGGGATGCCTAGCCTTCTTTCTTTATAAAATTTATTGTGTGTATGTATGTATATATAATAAAATGTCCCATTCTAACCATTTTTAAGTGTACTGATTATATTCTCAACGTCATGTTAACCTTTGCTACCATCCATTACGAAACGTTTTCGTCATCCCAAACAGAAACTCTGCCTAACTATTAAATAACTCCTGTGCCCTGCTCTCCCCAGCACCTGATAACCTCTAATCTATTCTCTGTCTCTATGAATTCACTTATTCTAGATATATTTTATAAGTGGAGTCATTCAATATTTGTCTGAGAAGCCTCTTTGAATTGGCTCCATCATAAAAGTATATACTTAAAGAATCCATGAATAACTTGACCAAAGTCCAATATATTTCATTCATATTTTGAAAGGTTAGCTACATCTTCCAATTTTTTTCTGAGACATTAAACCGTAATTCTTTTACTTATACATGACCCTTAGCTGATTTTCTTTTTCCCTGCCTGAGTTGATGGTACTCACGACAAAAGGAGTCTTCCCTCTACAGCCAAGCAGAGATTTGTTATGAAACGTGGCCTGGGGGAATAGATGAGGGAGCATTTGCTGTTTTAAATTCAGATCTATGAGTAACCGGCCTAAGAATTCAGTGTGTGTCTGTTCTCTCTTTTTCAATTAAGGTAACAGCTTTAGCATTCTTTTTTCCCTCTTTTAGAATTTTTTTGTTGGTACTTCTTAGGTAAATGTTTATAGAGAGCTGTTATTTCTCGTAATTGACTGCCCCCATACATGATTAGAAAATACACAAAAGAAGAAGTCAGGAAACTCGGTTTCTAATCCCAACTCATCCTCTCAATTCTGGTATAACCTTGAATATGTTACCTAACCTGCTTGGCTCTCCGCGTCTTCACCTGTGAAATGGAGGGCTTGGACAAAGTTTAAAAGTCCCTTGCTGATGGGCAGGCCGCGGTGGCTCAGCGGGCAAAGTGCTTGCCTGCTATGCCGGAGGACCTCGGTTCGATTCCCGGCCCCAGCCCATGTAACAAAAAACGGAGAAACAGAATACAATAAAACAAGAAAATGCTTAAAAAATGTTTCCCTTTCTTCCTTCCTTCCTTCCTTCTATCCTTCCTTCCTTCTCTCTGTCTTTCCTTTAAAAAAAAAAAAAAAAAAAAAAAAAAAAAAAAAAAAAAGTCCCTTGCTGGGCCACAAATGTTAGCAAAGTCTCAGCAAAAGAACAATGCATATGTCAGGATGCATATGTCATCACCTTGTATATATATGTTTGACAGGCGGTGCTTGTACAAGTTGGGACTTGGAAATCTGCCTCTGTGACAGTGACTCATGGGGAGTTGTGAAGAATTTGCTGGGGATATTGCCCCAGGGATATTGAATGAGAATGAAGAGACTTTTAAAAACAAGAAAATAATAGGCTAAATCTAATTTACAGGATCAAACAAGCGCTAAATAGAAGCATATGCTTTATTTTCAAGGTTTTTGTTTGTTTGTTTGTTTAACACTTGAGAATATAATCTTTGAAAACTAAGATTATAGTTTGAAAGAGCATTGCATTCTGAACTCATCTGCAGTTAACCTTTGACAGCTAAATTCTATTTTGCAGTTAAGTAGCACTTTTGCTTTGTAAAGGGGACTCATAATTGTTCTTGCTCTACAGAATGATGATTTGAGGTGACCACAAACTGTCAGGGAGCCCAAAAGTTCTTGTTGGTTCTCTAAAACGCTGTAACTCTTCTGTATGATCTGTGTGCCAATGGGAATTTAGAAATATTGCCAAGAAAATGTCTTCTTTCTGCTTTATAGACGCTATACAAATGGAGAAAAGGATTTCATGTACCTGGCAAGCATGCAATAGTAGAAATTTGACAATTCTGTGACACCGTTTTATGACAAGGTTGAGTAGGAAATAAAAACGGAAATGAGGATGACATTGATTTAAAAAGCTAATAACCAGATTGGTGCCATGCATTTTGGATACAAAGATTAGGCAAATATCCCATTCTTCTGGAAAAATGCTAGGCATTCTGAGAAATCTATTTTTATGAGACATGTGTCTGGGGTCCTGGGCTTTAAGCCAGACTCTGGCTTCAAGGAATTTTCCCAGTTGAAGTTGAAAAAAAAAATGTGAGTTTTTGGATTACATATTCTCAGAATTTCTGAGACTCTTTCGGTAGCTTATTGCTGCCTGACATATAGTCTCTGCTTTTTTTGCTATTCAAATGTGGCCCTTGGCATTATCTCGGAGCTTGTTAGAAATGCGGAACCCAGGTCCCCACCGAAGAACCCCTGATTGCGAACACGCATTTTGACAGAACCCCTGAGTAATGCATCTGCACGCTTCTAAAGTTTGACAAGCATGGCTCCACACCATGGTGAAAAACCCTCTTTTAATTTTTACGATGTATTAATCGATCTGGCAAAAGTGGTGTTGTTGTGTACTTCTTACAAAGAGAAGTTTGGTATGTTTATCTCAATGCCAGTCTAGTGCTTCTGCTGCTTATTTTTAATCCTCCCCTTCTTTCCTGGTGCATTGTTTGTGCTCAGTACTCATTAATGCCCACGGATTCCCTTGAGCATGACACTGCCCTCCTCTTAGACCTCTGGGCTCCAAAGTGGGGTGCACCGTGTGGGATGTCAATGTAGATGTTTTATTTATATTTATTTTTATCTAAAAAAAGAAAGAAAGCTTCACTAATATTTAATATAGATATTGGCTGTAATTTTATATACTGATATAATTTAAAAATGAATATCCGTATCTGAGCCGTGAATGTTGAGAATTATCATATAGGGTCCCTTGATTATGAAACAATCTAAGTAGCCTATACCTTGAAAGGGCTGATGGGATTCAGCCGAGGTAGCATGTTCTCTGTCTCTGAAGATATTTGAAAATATTTAAAGTATTTGGAGATATTTTTAAAAGATAACATAACCAGGGTTCTGCTGACACCAGAACCAAGCTCCGTTTCAGGCTTGGAGTCTTGTCACGAGAAAGAATTCAAGGATGAGAAAGGAAGTAGCAGTAAGCAGTGAAATTTATTGAAATATTAGTACACTGTAAAGAAATTAGCGAAGGCGTGCTCAAGAGAGAGATGTGCCCTGAGTGGCATGGGTTTAGCTTGTTTTATAGGGAGGTTTTGCTAGGAGTAATTTTCCATTTTGGCCCCTGAATGCCAGGTGTCTTCTTTGTCTCTGGAAAAGGTAACTACTGGTGCTTGTGGTCTCCTGCCATGTACTAAAAGTTTGTTTTGGGCACGTAGTTTAACAATCTTTATGACCCAGACTTTTTCTTATTAACTAAGAGTTCATTTCGGGTCCATGATTTTACAAGCTTTATGGACTGGGGACTTGAGAGGAAATTCTGTGTCTAGGGAGTTTGTAGTTGTGCATTAACTCCTTTGGAGTTGGGTAGGAAACCAGGGACCAGGGACTTCGTGCCCCATTCTATCCAGCCTCAACAGTATTTTAAACTGGAAGGAACTAACTTTGCATATTTTACCTTTAAAGAAACCAAGGGCCATAAAGTGGAAGTACTTTCTTAAGGCCGTACAGACCTGGTACTAGAATAAGGGTTTTCTGACTTATTCTCTAATTTTCTTACCACTGCTCATTTGGCTTCTGAATGTTTTCCAAGGGACGCTAGGGGTTCTGTAGAGGTGTCTTAAGTGCCTGGAGTGTGGGTGGGAGGTGGAGAAAGGAAGGACAATAAGAAGGTGTTTCAGTTTGCTAATGCTGTTTGCTAATGCTACGGGATTGCAATATACCCGAAATTGATTAGCTTTTACAAGAGAGATTTATTAGATTACAAGTTACAATTCTAAGGCCATGAAAATATCTGAATTAAGGTATCCGGAGAAGGATACCTTGACTCATGAAAGGCCAATGGTGCCCGGGATTTCTCTGTCAGCTGGGAAGACACATGGTGACGTCTGCTGTCCTTCTGTCCTGGGTTGTGTTGCTTTCTTTCTCCAAGTATCTGTGGGTCCTCATTTAGCTTCTCCAGGGCAGACTCTGGGTTTCATCTCTTAACATCTCCAAATGTCTGTCAGTTTCATCTCTCTGCTTGCTGTATCAGCTCTGAACTCTCTATGCTTTCTACTTTTTATTCTCTTTATATACAGTTGCAGTAAAAGGATTAAGACCCACCTTGAATGGGTGGGTCACATCTCCGTGGAAACAGTTTAATAAAAAGGTCTCACCCAACAATAGTTCTTCCCCCACAAGGCTGAATTAGAAGAACATGGCCTTTCTGGGGTACATCACAGTTTCAAACCAGCACAGAAAGGGTTCTGGTTAGCCTGTCTACAATCTGAATATGTTTGCTTTTATCTGTCTTAGAGAAAAGAAATCTCCTGCTTTTATAATGCAGTACTTTTTTTTTTTTTGTATGCTGTGTGGTGGGGTTCACATTTCATTCTTTTTCATGTGAACATGGGAATACCCCTTTACCATTTGTTGAGTTTTTTCTTTCTGGCATGCGCCAGGAATCAAACCCAGGTCTCCTGCATGGCAGGCAAGAATTCTACCACTGAACCAAATGCACACCCCCCACAATGCATTCTTGAAACTGTGTATCATCCTCTTAAGAGAAACTTTAATCAGCTGGAGGAGGAATTATGTTTCATTTTAAGGATGCATGTCAGAATCGATACATTCAAAAGTACTTTATACTAAAAGCATTCATCTAGAATAAAAATATTGCTGTGATGCTATTACTGCTCAAGGAGTTTTTGAAGTTGCCTACGGACTGAGTTTATTAAATGCACCAAAATAATTTGTTTAATATTTAAGCTTTGTTTTGGAGTAGCAGTTGTACTATCCATCTTATGCCTCTGATCCACACCACTTATATCTAAACAATTAGGTATATTCTAACATTGTAATTATACCTTAGAAGCTTATTTACCATCATTAAAAAGAACGCCATAGACTTCAGATGAAAATCTAAAGCTCTCCAAAGAAGCCCATGAACTAAAGTGGCATTCTCTTTCTGAGTTGCGTTTTTAAAGCATTTAAGTGCCTGTTTACTCCAAGCCATGTGCTAGGTACCAAAGACACAAAGATGAGTCATATGTAATCGCGCCCTTGGGACACAGTCTGTCCATTAGAGGAGAAACAGACATGTAAGAAACAAATCATGGTGTTGTGATGCGACCTCCGCTGCAGTAGAGAAGTGGAAGGCCGGAAAAAAGGGGAATGATTTCAACATGGTTGGTGAGGATTCTAAGCAGAGATTGGGAAGGGGGAAGTGGTTTCATTGATGACATTTGGAAGGGTTTTTGTAGACTGAGGAGTAAAAGAGACACTGAGTTGGTAAAGTGCATGGGTATTTGTAGAGAAGGAAGAATGATGTAGCGTGACTAGAATCCTGGGTGAGGTGGCAGCTCTGAGATCACTTTCCCCCGTTTGGATGGAAGCTCCCTGAGGGCAGGGGTGTGGTTGGCTAGTTCACAGCTACTGCCTTGGTATTTGCAGAAGTACCTGCTGTGTGGCAGGCGGTCAGTACCTGTAGATTGATGTACTGGAAGCCTGTCGCATTTAAATGATGAAGATCCTTCACTTTTTGCCAAGGTGCTTGGACTGTACCCTGTGGCCATTGAAAGTTTTTGATGAGGGATGTGACATTCTCAGATGTGTTTTCAAAATGTGACTCTGGAGGTATGAAAGACCATTCTTCTCAAAGGTTCACCTAGAGAGCTTGATTTTTTAAAAACTGTGATTCCTACCCCACTCTCCAAGTGATTTAGTGGAACTGGGGTGGAACCCAGAATTTGTAGATCTCACTTGTTCCCAGGTGTAGCTGATTTTGCTGGACTAGCAAGGGGAGAAGTTTGGGAACATGTCAATAAGGAAAGCTCCAGGAATAAAAAGAAGCACAGTGCATTTAGAAATATTGGTTACTCAGAATAGGCTGTATTTGGGATTTAGAAGGCAAGAATAAAACTGCTGTATGTGTGTGTTAACATATGTATATTGCAGAGGTTGCTATTTTAATCTTTTTTTAGTGTCATGAATTAATTATATCAGTACTGTTGCATAACCATCAGCACTGTTCCCATCACTTTTTCATTACCCTAAGGAGAAGCTCTGAGCCCATTAAAAAACAACTCCTCAATCTTCCCTTTCCTCAGCTTCTGAGTAACTCCCAGTCTGATTTCTGCCTATGAATTTGCTAGTCCAGCAGTTTCATATAAATGGAATTGTACATATTTATCATTTTGCACCTGGCTTATTTCACTCAGCATAATGTGTTTGGATCCATGTTGCAGCATGTATCTGAACATCCCTTTTTATGTCTGAATAATATTCCATTGTATGGATAGACCACATTTTGTTTGCCCACTCATCTGTCAATGAACGTTTGAGTTATTTCCACCTTCGGCAGTCGTGATTTATGACCTTATGAGCATTGGTGACAAGTATCTGTTGAAGTCCCTGTTTTAAATTCCTTTGGGTACATGTCTATGAGAGATAAAACTTATTTTCTATTTAAAGTCCTATTTCTTAAGGCGCATTTTTTAGGAGGGACTTTATACCTAGAAGAAATGGGTTGCTTTCTGCAGCTTGAAGATAGGAATATTTTTACAATAAAAAAATGTAAAAAAAAAGAAAAAGAAAAAGCAACTTTCCAATGGCTTTCAGTATCTTGCAGAGATAAGAGCCTAAATTCTCACCTAACCTCTTGGCCAAGCTAGAAAGCATGTCTTCCTCCTGCCTCAGGGCCCTTGTACTCATTCCTTCAGTGTAGAATTATCTTCTTTTAGGTAGCCTTGTGGATTGCTGCCTGTACTTTCCTGCCCAACGTATCTTATTCCACTCTTTTTGTCTCTCTTTTTTTTAATTTAACACTTAAAATTTTTTCTTGTTTGCCTCTCCCGTACACTAGAATGTTATATCTGTAAGAGGGGGGGGTTTTCGTCTTGTTTTATTCACTGCGCGGTCTCCAGTGCCTAGAGTGCTGGGCGCATGGTACGTGATGAATTCTGAATGAACGAATGAATGCCAACTCCTCTTGCCCTTGACGGCTGGCTTTCTGGTACAGACTTTGTCAGACACTTGCATGCACAGACAAGACTTGGCTTGTTTTACAAGGGAGCAGTTCTCAGTTCTTCCTTCCTCTGCAGCACCCGGAGCTCTTGCTGCCCACCCAGAAGTTACTCATTGCACAGGTAATGGGCTGGCAGCAGGGTGGTAATTGGCTTTGGCAAAGTTATAGGTGTACAAAGGCGTGTTGGGATTTGAATGCGATGATGTTTTTAGAGTAACTGAAAACATTCAAGTGGCTTTCATTTTGGTTAAGCAATGTATGGAACTTTCATTTTGGAGCTAATCAAATTTATTAAAAATGAAAGACATCAAAGAATATCTCCAGTCGTTGCTACAAAGCTCTTTGTAGCCCTGAAAGAAATAAGGGAAAATGCCATCCTGCTTTGAGAAAAAAGGCAAGGGGAGTATATTTTGGTGAACTGATTGGTATAGCTATTTTGTTATATTTGAGGTCAGTTTTATTTCCCAAAACAGAAAATTCTATAAATTGCAGGGTCCTGGGGTGGGTAGAGGTTCAACAGAGAAAAAGCATATGTTGGACAAATGTCAAGGATGAATATCTATACATTTCACTTATTTCTGGTGAGATGTTTGGTTCCAGAATTATGTTGTCCTTGAGAAAATTTGTTCTGGTAATAACGCTTGAGAAGTTTCTCTCTAGTCCCCTACCTCTAGGCCAGTGATTCTTTACATGGAAAGTATTTCCCCTCTGGAGTTATCAGTAACACTTTGAGGAATTTTTACAAACTACTTTGTATGTTTGTATGTATGTGTGTGTGTGTGTGCAAAAATAAATATGCACACACACACACACACACACATATACACATATATATGCCTTCCAGGATTTTAATGCAATGAATTTCTACTAGTCCTAAATTTTAAACACACGTATTTTGGATTTACCATCTGTGAATGAGAGGAAACAACAGAAAATAAATCAATATCAGAGATTTAAAAAATGGTACAAATTTATTTTCTTGACATTTGCTGCTTTCTCATTGGTTACAAATTGGAAAATACTTCTTTCCTGCCATGCCAGAGACCCGCGTTTGATTCCCAGTGTACTTTTTTTGCCCATGCAAAAAAAAAATCTTCCTCTCCTCTTAATATACACTTCTGTTAGTTTTGGTTTATAGGTTCTGAACATACTTCTGTACTAACATATAACATCAGAAAACAGAATAGTATCAAATGTAATAATATTTATATGTACTTAACTATGCAACATTATCTATAAACAATGTATATAAAACCAAAATGGAATCAACACATGTAAACAAAACTGATCATGCCATAGGTATTGCCCATTTCTTGTCACTTAAAATGATTGTGAACATATTTCTGTACCACTAAGTGTAGACCTACATCATTGCTTTAAATAACTACTGCGAATAGATATATCATAATTCATTAGTTTATTATTTCAGGTCATTTTTTTCTTTTTTTTAACTTTTTAAATTTGCTATTATAAACAATGCTATCAGAAATCTTTTATGTACCCCTTTCTCTGTTTTTTAGGGAGGTTTTTTTAAAAGGCAGTTTGTGAGGTATGTGATAAGGGTAACAATTGTTTTTCTTCAAATAAAACACAACATGTGCTAATAAAATATGGCACATCAACTATTCTGACATGAATAATTTTTTTCTGACTTGTGAATGTTATCTGTTAAGGTAGGAAAAATACAGTCATATCTAGCTGTTCTTTTAAAGAATTGCATATATCTGGGGGCAATACATGACATTGGGAGTAACTTGGAAAACTGAGATATTGGTTTATATTGTTATTAATTAGTATACATTGGTTTAAGCCCCAGAAATCGATTTCCTAGGGTTGGTATAACAGAGTCCCACAAACTGGGTGGCTTAAAAAAAACAGAATGTATCTCACAGTTCTAGGGGCCAGAAGTCTGAAATCAGGGTGCCAGCAAGGTGGGGCTCCCTCTGAAGTCAGCAGGGGAGAGTCTTTCCTTGCCTTTTCTGGCTTCCCCTGTTTGCTGGCAACACTTGGTGTTTCTTGGCTTGTAGATGAAGTATCTCAATCTCTGCCTTCATCGTCCTGTGGACACCTTTCTCCCGAGTCCTTGTTTCCTCTCCTTTTCTTATAAAGACACTCGCCACATTGGGTTAAGGGCTCACCCTACTCCAGTAAGTTTTAATTTTAATTTAACCTAATTCTGTTTTCTACAACCCTATTTATAAATAAGGTCACATTTTCAGGTACTGGATTTAGGACTTCAGCATATCTTTTTGGGGGCCACAATTCAACCTATAATGGCCCATTCCCTACTTTATTCGTAGCCCTGTGCTGAGATAATGGATATTCATAGACATAACCCAGCTCAAAGCGTTGCAAAATTCCTCAAAGGAAGGCCGGTGAGTTTCTTTTGGTAGGTTCTACATGTGCTTTCAATTCTCTTCTGTGTAATTGTAAATTTATAATTTACATATGGTAACTTTCAGTGAACCAGCGCATTTAATTAATACTCTGTTCTTTTCAATCTGCAAATAAATATCAGTTTGTGGCAATTACTTCTTACATAAAAAGTGTCCTGGATCTTGAAGCCTGGGTCTTTGAGTTTAGATAATTAGGTAATTGGAACTGACAAGAAACTAAAATGTTTATTTTGATCAGATAATAGTAATTGTCAAAGAGTCTATTCCTAAAAATGAGTCCACAGCGCTTTTACTTGGAAAAATTCCACAGCAAATAGAATTTGAATTCTCAGGTAATTTACTCTAGATTCTTAATGCTTATGATGTCTGTTCAGACAAGTCCTACCAGCTCCATTTTTTCTTGGATACATTTTGTAACTTACCTAGTAAATAGTATCAGCTGCTATGTGGGTTTTTTGTTTGTTTCTCTTGTTTTACTTTGCTTCAATTTTTTTTTTCTTTCACTTGCTCCTAAGATCAAGGAATAAGGACTCTAGAGGAGGGACTAATGTGACACAGTCTATCAAGGAAGAAGTAGAAGGGAGTAAAAGAAGTATCCAGATAATAAGAAATAATAATTTCATTCTATTGGTCAGTTCTTTTCTGAAACACTGTGTTCAACTCTGTGTACCATTTTTTTTAGGAGGATTAAGTAGTACCCTAAATGATGCATGAAGAGGGAAGTTGAGCAGGATTTGGTGGGATTAAAGCTACAAGATACAGTTGAAAGAACTGGGGATAGTTACCCCAGAGAAAAGAAATCTAAGGTGAGGTAGAAGAGCTGACTCCTAAATAGCAAATATTCTCATTGCAGATGGATGATGAGGCTACTCAGTATTGCTGCAGTGGACCCAGCCGGGATCAGTGGGCAGAAATCACAGGAGGTTTCAGTTCACTGGAAATAAGAAATTGCTGATAGTAAGAGTTGTCCAACAATGGCATAGCAGGCTCCCAGATGAGACAGTGCATTCCACCCACAGCTGGAACCAAAGTTGTCACACATCCACTGCTCTTTGGTCCAAGGATGTCTTGAGTCAGTAGGCACCTTAGATTTGGACAGCCTTGAGGTCTATGCAGCTCTGAAATGTTAAGATTTTATCCATCACGCAGTGAGACACTTGAACCAAGTGCTGAACCCTTAAGATCTATTTCCTGACGTTTAGTTCTTAAAAATGTAAATGCTTTTCCATTGCAACTTCTGGAGACTGTGTAGCTGCAGCCTGGTTGCAGCCTGCAGTGACACAAGCACTTAGAATGGGTAACATCCTCATGGTGTAAACATCCTTCTAAAATCTAGAAATTAGGGGGACTAAATTAGGGGAACTAATTAGAAGGAAAAAATGAAAGCTGTTTATACATTAAGATGATAGTATTCTGGGTAAATTTTTATTCTTCATAATATTAAGGTACTCATATAATTTTAAAAGCCTTATATAAAATATATTTTATTGTTACTATAGATATTAAATGTCTCCATATTCATGTCCTTATCCTCTGGCCCATTAAATCTGTTCTGTTGTGTTTTCTGCTACTTCCTACCCCAAATCCCTCTGCTTTAGTTGACTCACAATTCATAGTGTTTTGCTAGTCTGAATGCTTTTTCTCCTCTGCTACTTTGCCAACCCAACTTCTCCTTATGCCCTCTCTAAAACCTCCTAATTACTCTGAGTGACTCCTAACAATCTTTTGTTCTTCTGAATTTTCAAAGTAATTTTTTTATTTCCCAATTTTTACTATAAAATTTTTTTTTTAAAGAAAATTCAGTCAATGAAGGAAATGTCCCTTCAATCTCAATTTTACATCTCCTGTGGCAACCACTGCTAAGTTTCTTTTTATAGCCTTCTCATGCTTTTCATGTCAGGGTCACAAAATAGCTGCCTTATGTCCCGCCATCACATTTGCATTCAAAAGGCAGTAAGGGTGTAAAACAGTAGCATGAGCTATATATTACCTTTTTTTTTTATTAAGGAAAGCAAAAGCAAAAGCTTTTCCAGAAGCCTGAAGCAGATTTCTGCTTATGTCTCATTGACCAGATTCTATGTTACATAACTACTTTTAGCTCAAAGAAACCGGAGTAGAGTATTTAGCTTTTCCAGCCCCTCTAGTAGAGGCAGCAAAGAAGAAGGGAGTTGGGAGTGTCGTTTGAGTTAGCCATCAAACTGTGTTTACCACACAAAAACTGCTGCCTTCCTATCAAGATTTTGATAAATTAACTGTATAACGAGGCACCTTTTCTCTCTCTCTCCTATTGTTTTTAATGGTTTTTCAGTTGTATCTCCTATGTGTTTCAGGTGTTTTATTAAATTTCTAATGAAATTTTTGCTGTTTCCATTTCAGTTGATTTTTAATCTCTCATATCAAGAAGATTTCAATTGCAAATAATGGAAAACCCAATCAAAATTATAAAAAAATAAGGAGGGTGCATGGGTGGTTCAGTGGTAGAATGCTCGCCTTCCATGTGGGAGACCTGGGTTCGTTTCCCAGACCATGCACTTAAAATAAATAAATAAATGAATGAATGAATGGAATTTATGATTTGACATAGCTGAAAAGTCTGTAGATGGGGTGGGCTTCAGGTGCAGTTTGATTGAAAGGATCACAATGCTGTCAGGTTCTGGCTTCATTTCTCTGTAATTTTCTTGACTCTGCCTTTCCTGGGATGTGGCTTTGACCTTTCATTGACGTCCTTTGTGGTTGCACAGTGACTAGAACCATATTATCCAGAGCAGAATGAGTCTGGATACCTCTCTTAGAAGAACAGGGAGGCTTCTTCCCAGAAAATCTACAGGACACATCCTTGAACCAATCGTTATGGCTGTGAGGATGGGCTTCCCTGATTGTAGCTAATTGGAATTCACACCTTTGATAATTTTAAGTTCCTTTGTCACCTATGCTTTTGGCCTTGAATTCAGTTTTTTTTTTAATTTTGTTGAGGTGAAGTTCACATCACACAAAAATCATTCCAGAAAAAGTAATAAAAATAAAAATCTCATACATTTCATATCCCTTACCATTCCTCATTGACCACTAGTATTTCAATTTACCCATTTACCCTTATTTTACTCCTTATCCCCCCCATAATCTATTTAATTTTTTTATTCATCTGTCTATACCCTGGATAAAAGGACATTAGACACAAGGTTTGCATACTCGCATAGTCCCATTGTAAAAGTTATTTTGTTATACAATCATCTTCAAAAATCAAGGCTACTGGAACACAGTTCAACAGTTTCAGGTGCTTCCCTCCAGTTGCTCCAATACACCATAAACTAAAAAGGGATTTCTATATAATGCATAAGAATAACCTCCAGGATAACCTCTCGACTCTGAACTCTCTCAGCCCCTGACACTTCATTTTGTCTCATTTCTCTCTTCCCTCTTTTGGTTAAGAAAGTGTTCTCAATCTCATGATTCTGGGTCCTGGTTCATCCCAAGATTTCTGTCCCACATTGACAGGAAGATTTACACCCCTGGGAGTCAAGTCCCATGTAGGGGGGGAGGGCAGTGAGTTTACCTGGTGAGTTGGCTTAGAGAGAGAGAGAGAGAGACAGAGAAAGGCCACATCTGAGCAACAAAAGAGATTCTCTGGGGTTGACTCTTAGGTCTAATTTTACATCGGCTTCGCTTATCTTTGCAGGAATAAGTTTCATACAGGCAAACCCCAAGGTGGAGGGTTTGGCCTATTGATTTGGTCATCCCCACTGCTTGGGAGAATATCAAGAATTCCCCAAATGGGGAAGTTGAATATTTCCCCTTCTCACCATTCCCCCAAGGGGACTGTGGTAGTTCGGTTCAGGTGTCAACCTGGCCAGGTGAAGGTGCCTAGTTCTATTGCTGTGGACATGAGCCAATGGCATGTGAATCTCATCTGTTGCTGATTACACTTGCCTGTTGGCTAGGAGGCATGCCTGCTGCAATGAATGATGTTGACTTAATTGGCTGGTGCTTAAATGAGAGAGCTCAAGGTAGCACAGCCCAAGCAGCTCAGCACACCTCATCTCAACACTTGCAGCTCAGCCCAGGCCTTTGGAGGTGCAGAAAGGAATCACCCTGGGGAAGGTTGTTAGAACCCAGAGGTCTGGAGAGAAGGCCAACAGAGATTGCCCTGTGCCTTCCCATGTAAGAAAGAACCTCAGTTGAAAATTGGCTGCCTTTCCTCTGAAGAACTATACATTTTTTACTGAATAAATCCCCTTTATTAAAAGCCAATCCATCTCTTGTGTGTTGCATTCCAGCAGCTAGCAAACTAGAACAGGGGCTTTGCAAATACTTCTTTATTCTCTGCCCAGATTACTCTGGGATATATCGGGGCATCACACTAACCTGAACCAACCAAAAAGATCTCATGCCCTATTCAAGATTCCATGTACTTATGGTGTTCAACTAAACTGACCATACAGTCATTTAAATTAGGTAATGTGCTTCCCAAAATATAAATTTTGCACCAAATAAACATCTCTCTCTCTCTCTGTGGCCTCACACAGAAGTTGAAGTTTATGTACAATATCTTCCTTTACCCTATATTCTGATTTACCTTAGTCCTATCCAGATCAACTTCATTCATTTCTCTAGTTGAAGTCTGATCTCTTTTTCAACTTTTAAACAGTTCCTGAATTGGGTACTGCAGAGTTTCATAGCTTCAGAGCTCTAACTTTGAGCCTGAGAAGTTTCTGGGACCAACGAGATTATATACACACAGCTCAATATCTCAGAATTTAGAAATAACAGTTACAATTTCTGAATATATATGATAGCTGTAAGAGCTTACAATCTAGGACCCTTTTCAGTAGGCCCAACCTGATAACCCATGCTCTCAACTCCAATTCACCTAGTTTTTTTAATATTGTAATTAGTCCATATGAGTGATTTATAATATTTTTCTTTTTATTTCTGACATTTCATTCACCATCTGTACCTTAAGATTCATTCATCTAGTTGCATGCCTCAGAACTTCATCCCTTCTTGCAGTTGCTCAGTAGTCTGTTGTATGTCAACACCATAGTTCCTCCTTCCTTTCCTCAGTCGTTGTACCCTTAGGCCACCTCCATCCATTGCAAATCGGGAATACTGCTGCCTTACACAGCCTTGTGCCAAATAGCCATTTGTGACTCCATGCTCAGTTCTTCCAGCTATATACTGAGCAATGACATTGCAGGATCATATGGTAACCCCACCCCTGGCCTCCTGTGGAACCCACCACACTGCCCTCCAAGGATCCGTACCTCTCAGTTTCCCTACCAACAGCGAGTAAGTATGTCTCTTTCTCTGCATTTTCTCTAGCACTTGTTTTTCTCTGTTCATTTTTAAACAGTTTTATTCCTACATCATACAATCTTTGATTCAAGAAGGCTGATGAAGTTCACGGTTTATATATATATAACCCTAACCCTAACATACACACACACACACACACACACACACACACATTTATATACATACATATGGTTTACTATAATGACTTGGCTATGCAGCTGTGGGGGCTGGCAGGCCTGAACCTTGTAGGTCAGGTCTCAAGCTGAAACTGATAAACGCGATGCTGAAGTCCTTAGTCCGAATTCCCTAGGGGAGCCTGGAGATTCTGGCAAGAGCCAATGCTGAACTTGAGTCTGAATTCCTCTTCTGATCTCTGAAATTCTCTGTTCTGGCCTTTTGGACTCTATTTGGATAGGGAGCCTCCCCACATTGCTGAGAACAATCTCCTTTGTTGATCATAGATGCAATAAACTAATTACACATGCAAATCGCATCTCAAATACCCTCACAGTAACAAGCAGGTCAGTACCTGACCAAATGACTGGATGCCATAACCTAGCCAAGTTGATACATGAGATTAGCCATCATAATCTGTAATTTGTTTTCTTTAACCCTTTAAAAATGTATTCTTTTCTACTTAACTTTGCTTGATTTTCTGAAGCCTGTCCTCCAAATACCTGATTGTGTTTTTGTTTCTCTTATTGCTTCTAATATAGTATCCATTTCTGTAATTGTTTTTTCTTCCATTTCTTCCCTTAGCTCTGCTAACTATCTTTTAATCTCCCCTTGTTGTCTTCTTGTTTGTTATTTGAGCTTTTTTTTTCCCTAGAAAGATTTTTTTTTTAATCTCACACTGACTTGTTGGTTCCTAATTTCAAAATCTTTGCAGCATAATTTTTCTGGTGTGTTTTCTTTAACTGCCTGTTGTTTGTAATGTTTCTTCCCTTCTTTATCTTGCACCTTATTTTGCATCATTCTGTGATGGTTCCTTTCTCATTTTTACTCTGTTCTAAATGGGAATTTTTCTCTCCAGTTGACTGCATGTAGAATTATTGTAATTGGGATGTGTTGGAGACAGAGTCCTGGGGGTGTAGGCAACCTGAATTTTAGTCTGTTGCTTCTGAATACATTTTACCAGCACTCTTTCTTCTCTCATATAGCATTGTACCGCAGGTCCTTTTCATTTAGTGTCTGAGTAGAATAACAGGATATATGTGTTCATTTTTGGAAGATTTTTGTTCTGTTCCATGGCTACCCTGAAGAAGCTGAAATGTATAATGGACTATTTTTGTTGCCGTTTGGTATGCTGTATTTTTTGTGATCTTCTGGAAACAAAGCTGAAATGAAAGTTCAGTTAACATAAAGCTCACAAGCGTCTCAGGATCCCAAAGTTACTTAATTATTAATTTTTAGAACTATATTTAAATGATTTTCCCACTGTTTTTTCATATACCCAAGGCCCTGAAGATTGATTTTTAAACCTATAGCAAAAGTAACACAAAAAACATCCCACCAGGATAGGGGCATGCATGCTGAAACCTGCATGGTAAAGACTCAAATTATGAAATTTGGGGACTTTCAAAATTGGAAGGACAGGACACTTCACAGTACCAAGGAGTGTATTTTCGTAGGAAATAGAAATCCATTAGAAATGAAGAGAACGTGGCATTTACTGGGTGTTGGCTAGAGCTAACACTGTGCAAAGTGGGCTCAGAGTAAACAAAGCTCTTTATCTCCATTGAGCTGTTGGTCTACAGGGGAAATAAAGCCATATGCAACCATGATACACTGTATCAAATGACATGATAAATCGGTGGCCTCGAAGGGGAGTGATCGGTATTTTAGGGAGGTATCATTATCCCCATTTGTCAGAGATGCACAACTGGATCAGAGGAATTAAGTCATTTGTTTAAACTCACGAAACTAGTCCAAGGTTAGAACCTGCATCTATCCACTTCCTGGCCTCCAGGATTTGATATTTTCAGCATTTTTATATTCCAAGTTGCTTTTGCAATCCGTTATCTTAGTATGCATGGTACTTTGAAGCTGTCATGTACCCTAGAAAAGGCCATATTTTTTCATTCCATTCCTGTAGGTGTAACCTGTTGTGGGCGGGACCTTTTGATTAGGTTATTTCACTTGAGATGTGACCCACCTCATTTAGGGTGGGTCTTAATCCTCTTGCTGTAGTCTTTTATAAGACGATAAAACACATACAGAAGCAGAGAGAGATGGAATTAAGAGACGCTCATAGAAGCTGAGAGAGGGAGCCACTGAAGCCAGAAGCTGGGAGCAGGGAAACCTGGGAGAGAAATACCGGCAGACATCAGCCATGTACCTTCCCATGTGACAGAAGTGTCCCGATGCTGGCAGCCTGTCTTCAGAGTCCAGGTATCATCCTGTGGATGCCTTGAGTTGGACATTTTCATGGCCTAAGAACTGTACATTGTAAGTTCATAAATCCCCATTGTAAATGCCAACCATTTCTGGTATATTGCATTTTGGCAGCTTTAGCAAACCAAACAGTATGGAATAATCAATGAGACATATCAAATATTTTATTCTGGTTGTATCTAATGAAGTACTGTTTGGAATGCTTCGTCCCTCAACCCTGCTTTGGAATTCTCTTATTTCAAGGGCCCAAATAAATGCCACTTTCTTTACAAAGCCCACATAAGTCCCTGCAGAAAACAGGATTTCTCCTTCCTCTGCCTTCTATTGTTTGTGGGATTTCTACTCTTGCTTCTATTTAGGAGCTCTTCAAGGACAGGTACCATGTCTTAATCATTGCTGGATCCCAATTGCTTCTAGGCCATTGAAATAATATTTTCATTAATTCAGTAGTCTACCCACATTGTTTATTTATTTATTTTTCCCCATGCATGTCTGTATTTTATTACTCATCTCCCCATACACTGGATAAAGAGAGTGTCAGTTACAAGGTTTTTATAATTAGGTGGTCACACGATAAAAGCTATATAGTGATACAATCATCAGCAGCAATCAGGGCTACTAAATTACAGTTCAACAATGTATTTCCTTCTAGCTGTTCTAAAACTCTAAAAACCAAAAAGGAATATCTATATAATGAGGCAGTGGTCATAATCATTTGTTGAATCCTAACTTCTCTGTTTGATTATTTGGTATTTCATTTGATTACTCTCTCTAGCTTCAGGGATATCTGGGCAATGACCATTCTAACTTCTTTGTGCTGGAAATCTTATGGGGTAGAGGAATGAACTGGACGATGTTCTTGGAGAGACAGGTGCCTCTGGGTTTCAGGGCTTATCTGGCATAGGAACAATCTGGAGGCTTTACGTGTCTGAAAAAAATAAACTTAAGAGGTAAAACTTTTATAGAGTCTTAGATAGAGCCCTGGGTATTCTTTAGGGTTTTCAAGAATACTGTTGGTTGGGGCTTGGAACTCTGCGGCAATTTGCAGTGTTTGGCTGAAGCTTGCACAGGTGTACCCTCCAGAATGACCTCTAGACTCTATTTCAAACTTCCTAATCACTGGGAACATTAATTTGTTACATTTCTTTTTCCCCTTTTGGTCAGGAAGGCATTGTCGATCCCACGGTGCCAGGGCCAGGCTCATCCCTGGGAGTCCCGTCCCACATTGGGGTAAGGGCGGGGATGCATTTTCATTGAAGTCTTTGCTTACTTGTCCAGAAGACAAGTAAATGGTATTTGGAGGCATGAAAATTGCAGGTATGTTGGATTTTATTTCCAGATGTGTGCCTATTTCATGACCCTAGGCAATATAAATTTGTATCTTTGGCGTGGAGCTATGGGTCGGGTGTGGGGGATGAGCTGTTAGATGTTTCTGCTTCTGGGGCTTGGTGACACTCTTCCATCAATAAGAGAATTCCAGGTGCCACCCTTTGTATAGCGTGTTCTGTCATCAGCTGAACAGCACTTTTTGTCTCTTCAAAATATTTTCACAAAGTGCACCTAGTAACATGGGGCAGTTCAATACTTTATAAGTGCATTTTGGACAAGCTATTCTGACTTTCTTTTCTTCTTTGTAGAATGTTTTAAAATGTGCACTTATAAGCAAGAATTTAGAGCATGAATTTTTCTCTTTTCATGAGGAATAGTGGGCTATGTGCCAGGTAAATAAAAGGAAAGGTCTAGAAGAATTCATGTATTCTTTATCTCCGTGGCCTTCCCAGTTTATTTAAATTGGCAGCTAGTTCTTTAGGTAATCAAGATATTAAAACAACAAAGACATTGCTCTGTCAGAAGGATAACTGGAAGGCATGGACCCTGTGTTTGCTAAAATAATACAAAGAAAAGCTCTTTTACATGTCAGCCTTCCGAAGGAAAATATATTGGTATACGTTTCCATGGTGGTTCGAGATGAGCTGGAAATGCATTATCTTCCACTTTGGAAGAGGTTCTGCCTTGAGTGCTGCAATAAATACAATCTGGTCCTTTGGTTATGGCTGCGAGGCATAGACCCGTGTGCAGATACAAGCCAGTTTTCCTCATGCTTTTCTTTTAAAAACTCGTTTTACTGGAAAAATGGGCAAGAAGGAGCAGGAAGAATCATTATTTAGACATAATGCAAATTAGCACTATTGCAAGGAGGGTCATAATGTATTTCTTGGCAGCCTGGGCCACAGGGCTATTAGCACAACTATCCTGTAACCTTGACTAATCACAATTTCAAAGAATACTGATAGCCATTCAAAGGTAACAGGATTATACCTGAAACCTCTATGGGTGAAGTGTTGAGGCTCCTTAACCCCCTAGTAACTAGCCTCTCCTAGAACCAAAGAAAACCAGGAAATGTTCATGTTTTCATTTAGGTTGAAGGGAAAAGCCAGATTCCTTCTAGGTGCCACGTGTCTTGTGCAGTCTTCTTCCAACTCAAAAAACATAGAATTTTGGTTACTGTAACACCTCGCACAAGTTTGTTGCAATTGTTAATTCAGACCATCAGGAAAAAATCAGCTAAGCAATATTCTTCATGTCTCTGTTTTGATAAAAGTAATTCCTCCCTCCCTCCCAACCTGTCCCCCTCAACCCCGCCCAGGCACAGGTCTAACTTACTGCCTGTATCTCTTTAGTAAGAAACACCAAACAAAACAACAGTAGAAGGGCGGTGCGACGGTGGCTCCGTGGCAGAAGTCTCGCCCGCCATGTCGGAGACCTGGGTTTGATTCCCGGTGCCTGCCCATGCCAAAAAGACACACAAAAACACAGAACAGTAGACCCAGCAGAAGCAACCCTCTCTAGATAACAAAAATGAGTAAAAACTAACATTATTTATTACATAAAGCGTGAAATTCTACCTTGAGATGACAAATGAGAATGGCAGCCTATGTCTGCACAGGGTGGCCAGAAGGACAAAGGACAGGAAGGAATGACCCAGAACCCTAGAATTATAGGATGGATGCGGATACCCCAGAGGTTAGAAAGAGGCGAGTGTTGCTTTCCTTGCTGGGTGTGATGTATGCTGCCTTAGAGAGGGGAAGAGATGAAGCTTGGGGAAATACATGTGCAAATATGGTAAATTTTGTGTGCCGTCAACAGAGTAAGTCCGTTCTGGTGTTAGACCCCTGTTTGTAATGCCATCTTCGGGGCATACTTTCACTGCACTTAAATAATAATGGGTAAGTGGTGTATTTGTTTCATAGGGCTGCTATAGCAAACTGGATGATTTCAAACAATAGAAATACAGTCTCTCCCAGGTCTGGAGACCAGAAGTTCAAAATCAAGGTGTTTACAAAGTTGGTTCCTTCTGGAGGCTCGAGAGAAAAGCTGTCTCAGCCCTCTCTCCTGGCTTCCTTGGCCTTGGTTGGCGTATTGATGCTTCACTCTAATCTCTGCATCCGTCTTTGCATGGCCTTCTCCTCTGTGTCTCTGTGTGTCCTTTTCCTTGGATTTAGGGCCTGAGCTGGTTTGAAGCTGTTATGTACCCCAGAAAAGGCCATCTTCTTTTAACCCATTCCTGTGGGTACAGATCTGTTATAGATGGAACCTTTTGATTAGGTTATTTCATTTTGAGATGTGACCTACCCCTTTCAAGATGGGTCTTAATCCTTTACTGGAGTCCTTTATGAGAAGATAAAAGACAGAAAAAGCCCAAAGAGCTCAGAAAGAAACATCCAGATATTGCCTGGAGAGAAAAGGCCCGGGGGAGCTAAGGCAGGACCCACAGAATCTCAGAGAAGCCGCTGGAACCAGAAGCAGAAAGCAATGGAATCCAGGAATGAAGGACCAGCAGAAGTTACCATGTGCCTTCTTTTGTGACAGAGGAACCCCAGATGTCAATAGCCTATCTTGAGAGGAGGTATTGTCCTGTTGATGCCTTGAGTTGGACGTTCCCAGGGCCTAAGACCTGTAAATTGTAAGTTAATAAATTTCCAATATAAAAGCTGACCCATTTCTGGTATATTGCATCTAGCAGCTTTAGCAAACCCAAACAGGGACCGTCCTAATCCAGTACGCTTTCATCTCAAACCTTATGTTAGTTATTTCTACAAAGACCGTGTTTCCAACTAAGGCCACAGTCCAAAGTTTTAGTTGGACCTCAGTTTTGGAGGGGCCACTTTTCAAGCCATTACAGGTAGTAAACATTTCAAATATTTGATACTTTTAGGGCTAAGAATACTAAATTTAACTGAGCAGGCATTATGATCATATTTTTTAAGTTGAAAGAAAAAAAGGTGTGTTGATTCCTTCACAAATTTGTAGCCATCTTAATTACTTCTCCCTTTTTGGAATGAAAGGATGATTTGTATGCAGCTGTATTTCTGGACTTTCCTTTATTTACCATTTACAAATCCAAATAAGGCCTTATTTAGCCTACCTGCTTATGCTAGTTTGCTAGCTGCTGGAATGCATTATACCAGAAATGGAATGGCTTTTAAAAAGGGGAATTTATTAAGTTGCAAGTTTATAATTCTAAAGCCGTGAAAACATCCCAATTACAGTAAGGCTATAGGAGTGTCCAGTCTAAGGGAACAGGGAAATATACTTTGGTTTCAAGAGGCCGATGACGTTCAGGGTTTCTCTCTCAACTGGAAAGGCACGTGGCAAACATAGCGATGTCTGCTAGCTTTCTCTCTAGGCTTCTTGTTTCATTAAGCTCCACCAGGGGCGTTTTCTTCCTTCTTCTCCAAAGGTCTCTGGCTGCGTGGACTCTCATTGGTCCTCATGGCTATCTTGCAGCTTTCTCCAAAATATTTCCTCTTTTAAAGGATTCCAGTAAACTAATCAAGACCACCTGGAATGGGCGGAGTCACATCTCCATCTAATGAACAGTTAATACCCACAATTGGGCATGTCACATCTTCATGGAGATAATCTAATCAAAAGATTCAACCTACATTATTGAATAGGGATTGAAAGAGACGGTGCCTCCGCGAGATTGGATCAGGATTAAAACATGGTTTTTCTGGAGTACATAATCCCTTCCAACTAGCACACCACTCTAACATGACCTTTGTTGTGCTTCATTTTCTATGGATGGCTGCTGATGTTTAAAATTCTTTGGGGGTGGGGCAGGGTAGTTGGACTGTCTAAACAGGACGTGCTTAGCCCATCATCTTTAGGAGAGTGACAGTCATAACCCCTTACATTTGAGATTACCTTATAGAGGATGCAATCCTCTAAAAGCCATTGTTTCATTTGGTCCTTGACAACCCTATTGATGGACCAGTTAGGTTTACTCTCATTCTTTTGCAGATAAGGAAATGGTCTTGGAGAGGAAGAATGACTTGATCAAGACCACATGGCTTAGACTAGGAGAAAATATTTGTAAAACATCTAGTGAAGAACATTTATCCAGAATGGAAAAATAGCTCTTAAATGCAATACTGAGAAGACAGACAACTTGATTAAAAAGGAAAAAAAAAAAACAGACAAAATATTTGAATAGACACTTCACCAAAGAAGATAAGTGAATAGTAAATAAGTACACGAAAAGATACTCAACTCATTAGGGAAATGCACATTAAAACCATGAGTCACCACTACGTACCTGTAAGATTACCTTAAATTAAAAGCTGTTTATGTGAAGTATTGGAGAGACTGTGAAGTGACTGGAACTCTCATATGCTGCTGCTGGCAATGAAAAGTGGCATTCCACTGTGGAAACAGTTTGACATTGTCTTCTAAAGTTAAATGTACATGTACTGTATGACCAGGCTATTCTGCTCCTAGGTATTTACCCAACAGAAATGAAAACATGTGTCCATATGGCCACACAAAGACTTCTGCTTGAATGTTCACAGCCGCTTTATTCACAATAGCCCCCCAGACTGGAAGCAATCCAGGTATCTATCAACCAATAAGTGGATAAACAAATTGTATATATACACAATGGAAGAATACTCAGCAATGAAACTGAATGAACCGCTGAATACGCAACAACATGGGTGAATCCCAGAAGCTTTAGGCTGAACAAAAGAAGCCAGATACAATAGTGTATGTACCATATGATTCCATCTACATGAAATTCTAGAAAAGTCAAAGCTATTGTGTTAGAAGCCAGACCTGTAGTTGCCGGGGCCCCTTGGTGGGGATTTGTGACTGTTGGGGTTGATACAGATGCTTCAGGTCTTGATTTTGGTGATGGTTATGTGACTGTATTCATTTGTCAAATTCATCAAATTGTACTCCTGAAACTGCTGACTTTCATATTATGTAAAATTATACCTCGATAAAACAGATTAAAAAAAAAAAAAAAGACCACATGGCTAAGTGTGGGTCAGAGCTGGATTAGAAACCTAATTTTTTCTGATTTTGTATCCAGTGTGCCTGGTACTGGGAAGCCAGTATGAGGGCACCAATTTCCTCTAGTTTCCAGTTCTACTGTCTTTTTCCTCCTTTGCTGTCTCACTTCTGATAACACTTATTGATGGCTCAATTCTACCCAGCCTCTTCTGCCTTAATTTTAACCTGGACTACTTTTCTCTTCCCTAGGGTCTGATTTCCCCCACCAGGGCTGGAGTTAGGCTGTGCTTCTCTGAGAGACTGGGATGTCTCCAGGCTACTAAGGCCAATGAGAAACCCAGTTCTTCAGGCAGAGCCCTTCTTGGTTGTCACAGAGCTGTGGATCCTCTCTCCTGATTCCCTTAGACTTGAACGAACTCCAATTCACTCGCTCTCTGAGGGCCTCAGTCCCCTTCTGGCTTTTCTCCGTACCCAGCTCCAAGTCTGGAGTTCTTCAAGAAGTAATTGATTGCCCAGCCTGCGCCAGGCATCAAGTGAGGTACCGGGAAAACAATGATAAGGGAAAACATCATGGATGTGAATGGCTGGGAGAGGGGCAGCCATCAGATGAGCTGTAAGATTGTAGCTGCCCAAGTCTTCTGAAGGAGAAGTTCCTGGTGCCCTGACAAGTGTCCTAAAAGCTCAAGCTCACCAAAACTGACTGGGCCCGCAAACTGTGGCTGCCCTGCCGTGGCCGTTCAGTAAATGCTCCCGCCTCACTTCCATGACACGCCCCCCCCCCCCCCCCACGAGCCTCCCAGACACACTCAGGAGAATCAGTAGGTAATCCTGGTTTGTACATTTCTAGTCTTAGTAGTCAGGCATTGGCAGTTTACACATTTTTAGCCCTAACGCAACAACTGAGCACTGGTGGTTTAGAAGACAGGTTGAGAAAGAGGGCTTCCATTTGTCCCTTCCATGTAAAGGAAAACTGAAACTGTTGAACTCCAAACGATGGGGCTCACCATCCCCCTTCTCAGTGGGAAGGAAATTGAATTGTTTCTTAGGTTGACTCACATTACCACCTCGTTCTTCCCTGGTGTGACCCATAGGGGATGCCTTTGAGCCCTGGAAGGTGTGTGGTAAAAGTCAGTCCCTTAACGCACTAAGTGCTCTACTAAATGCATTCAAATCCCCAGTGTGGTGTCCTGGACCCCAAGGAGAGGCGCCCTTGCCCAAATTATAGTGGGGTGCTATTTTCAAACTATGCTGCTAGATGTGGTTGTTTCTTAGATGTATATTCAAAATACATCTTTTTGTGCCCCACTGGGCCGTACCCCAGACTTTACTAAATCTCTAGATTAGCAAATAACCTCTTAAGATATGAGGCCTGAGCAGGTGCGGGTTTCAGGAGCCTTGTGCATGGCCACTGTCGGGAACTGCTCCTCTCATGGGTGCTCCCAGGTGGCTGTGTTACGCTGTAGCCAACATCCTCACAAACAGAAGCGTTGATAGCCATGCCCAAAAGACCACTGAGGTGGCAATGTTGGCACATCTGTCCTTAGAAAAATGGAATTGCTTATGTTGAGAGAAGAATTTGATGGTGTGGAGCATCATTTGATTTCCTCGAACATTTTCAACAAGAGCATTTTATGTTACTGAATATAGTTGGCTTGGTGATAAAATGAGATCTGGGCTACGTGTGCATTTTGTGAAACCTCTCTCTCACTGGGTTTTCAGGTTAACAATCAACTCAGGAGCCTGTAAATGCCTACTCCTATGAGCATATGCAAAGAAAAGTGAGATGCACATCTAACGTGAATGAAATCACAGTCCGATGAGGGAGAGGGATTTGTTTAAAAAGTTTAAGATGTGGTTCTTACAGGTGCATTTGCATTGCTGGTGATCTCTTTCTCCCACCTGGCTGTATTCAGTTGCTTCTCATAGAGTTAATGTGACACTCACCCCTTCATTGTGGTGATTCCCCACAATCCTTGTGGACTTTGAAAACACTTCAGTTTTAATTAAAAGTCAGACCCCAGGTGTAGCAGAAATCCAGAGCTTCTAGTCTCAGAGGGTGGGTTTGGAGAAGCCATTAGTCTGTTATCTATTTTTGATGCTACCTCATAGCTTGGTGGTAAGGATTAAAAAGGAGAAAGATGTGGGAAAGAGCCTGGCACTATGTCATGCGCCATGCGTGGGACATAATACAGTCCTTTACTTTCCCACCCCTTCAACTTTAAGGTGAAACTGACATTTTAAGGCAGTAGGAAATTGACCTCTTGAGTTGTCCCAGTTGCTTACTGTGTGTCTAGGGAGAAAAACTTTGCCTAGATTGGTGTTTCGTAACAGCAGCGTCATTGCATTTGGGGCTGGAGAGTTCCTCGGTGTGTGTGGGGGGGGCAGGGGGCAGCTGTGGTGGGCATCCTGGATGTTTCGCAGCCTCCCTGGCCTCCACCCGTTAGATGCCAGCAGCACTTCCCATGCGGTGACAATCATGGCGTCAAATGCAAAGCCGCCGGGTGGAGAATCGCTAACCTAGACTGTCCCCCTCTTTTCTGTCAGTGAGGAACATACAGAATCTATGTGTCAAGGTGTTTCCTGTGTGCAAAGGAAAACCACTGAGTGTTCACTCCATGCCGGTCAGAACAGCAGGAGCGAAAAAGAAGGAATAGTGTTGGCCAGGACGTGAAAGCTCACAGACTCTTGTCTATCTACAGATAGTTATAATTTTACTAGAATGTGCATATCAGAATGTTTTGCTTGTGAATAGCCTTTGAATAGGATTTAGTGAAACTTACAATGTTTGTAGTAAGGAAAACCACTGAATAATCATTGTGACTTGCAAGGAAGCAGTTGTGTTGTTAAGCACATAAGGCACTAGCTATAAAGCTAACAAGTGTTTTGTAAGAGATTCCTCCTTTCTTTGGAATGCTAATCCAATTAAATTCCATTCTCCAATGCCGATTTATTTAAAACATCAGTCCTTGTCTGTACTTTCAAAATACTATTTGTAGCTTAAATTCATATAAAGACACAATTTACATTTATTAATTTGATACCAATTGAATTGTTTTTGTAAGTATTTTTTAGTTTTTTCAAAGTTTAGAAAAAGGTTCAAAAATTTGTTGAGATATTTGCTGTGATTTTCTTTCTTTTTTTTTTTTTTTTGCATGGGCAGGCACTGGAAATCGAACTTGGCTCTCCAGTATGGCAGGTGAGAACACTGCCACTCAGCCACCGTGGCCTGCCCTGCTGTGAATTTTTTATTAAGTGAAGTTAGTGGTTTGTTTTGGTTTGAAACATAACATCAAGTGAGGATGGCCGGAATTATGGTTTGCTTTCTCAAAACTGACGTTGCAATTTAAACCTCACCTCTAGAGGGTGCTGTTGCATTGAAAGTTTAAACCTTTGCATTGCAGACTTCAAGTTTTTAAAAAGTGCCTCTATTTGTGTTAAAACCCACTGTAGCACCGGAAATTATCCAGTGCGGCTTGGAAAAAAATTTGAGAATGTTTTAACTTACAAATAGTACCATTTCATAAGTAATGAAATTCAAGACATAGAGCTTAATAGTATTCGCTTTTATGAAACTTTTGACAAAATGCTGTATATTTGTCATTGTCATTTCAGTATGAACAACTCCAAAGTTGAAATGTTAGGCTATATCTAGGAATTCTTTATTTAAGAGAAGCTGTAGTACCATAGGGGACTTAATAGGGATCCAGGTTTACATCATTTATACTTGAGGCATTTCAAATGTGTTTGGTTTCTTCTCATTATTTTTGTATAAACAGGGTGGGTGGGCTTTTGATAATTTTCCAATTAAGTTTAATTCAGCAGCTAAGTACTTGAAGACCTACTTTGACAAAGGCCAGCTTTGTCATCTGATGGGGAGGGAGATAAATATAGACTCTACAGTCTGCCTTGTTTTAAATTAAGTGCAGTAGAAGCCCAAAATGCAATAGAATAAAGAGATTAATTCTACCTAATGGGGTTCTTGGCCAAGGCAGGATTCCAGGTACACCTTAAAGGAGCCATAGAACTTTGCTTGCTAGGCAGTATGTAGAGAAAAGTAAGTTTGGTTTCTTAAGACTTTCTTACCACATAAAACTAGAGTTTAATTTTCTCTGGGCTCCCTCTGACATCCCTGTGTTAGTAATTAAGATAATTAGATTAAATTGAATGCAGATAAAATTGAATACAGGAGTGTTTACCAACCTCATCATCATGATTTTGTTACTGTTCATAATATGCTGAGGAAGATACACATGATTGGGAGTGAATTCTAGAGATGCCTTTAAACATTTTTACACACCCCCGATTTCTAGTTTAATTGGTACTTTTGATAAGATATAGATCTTTTTAGATCAAGATCTGGATATAAAATCAAATTACTTATTTTCTTCCTTTGATAAGGTCTGCTTTCATTATTATTCATATATCAGGTTAAAGTGGTGTTTTAAAATAAATTTGTAGTTAGGAATTAAAAAAAAACACAAACACCTTTAAAATGAAAGCATAAATGTCTAGTTTCTTAGAACCCTGGGGGAGAAGAGCAATTGAATCCAATTGGGAAACCCGATTGCCCAGTAGGGCTATTTATGTTTCCATTGCCTTCGAAGGGATTGTTGGTAGGCTTAACGTTCATTTTTCCCTTCTCTGAAGTGCCCTAATGAAAGCGTTTTATCTTAAATAAAAGCCTGGAAAGTGATTTTGATCATTTGGCTTTTATTAAACAGCTCACGGTTTTTGGTGATTCTATTCTAAATGTAGTTCAACCTCTCGTAAATAGAGAAACTTAATCTAGTAATTAGCCTGGAGTTTCTTCTGTTGTCATTTTGCCATCGTTATTACACAAAGAATGCTAAGCCACAGCTATAATTAACATTTATGGAGCACTTACTGTGTTCTGGATACTGAGAACAGAGACAGTTTTCTTTTCCTCCAAAAGCTTATGGTCTAGTAGGGAATTGACACGATTGCGTGAAATAATTAATGAACAATAGAAGGCAAGAAGCTTCTGCATACCTGTCTACCTGAAAGTTTAAAATAGAAAAAGTTTAAAATAGTCTCTGTAGACTTATGTTCTTTATGGTATGTACCGCATACTGAACGTCTTTGAATTTTCCAAAATTCTAAATAATGTTTGAATTTTATCTTTAGTTGTTAAACCTTAATTAAAAAGAGATGCTATGATGTTTAAAGATTATATATATTCCATTACTTACGCCTTACCAGGACACATTTTCTCATTATGTGCCTCCTTTTCAGAAGTAGGAAACTTCCTTTATCCCCACCTGAATTATACAAGTAGTGTAAATTTTGTAGAAATAGAGAAAGTGTGAGAACTGGCCATCATCCAGAGATATGCATTGTTTACATTTTGGTATGCTTTCTAGTCTTTTTATTGTGTGTGCATACTTTTTTCTATATACATGTATTACAAACATAAATATGTGAGCAAAATTGGTGTGTAATCTATAAGTTTTATATCCTATTTTTATCTGTTTTCAGTTAATGTTCATAATACTGTTATCATAGAATACATACAGTATTTCCTTATATCACTGTATATTTTTGAAAGCAATATAGTGGCTACATAATATTCTGTGGTTGTTATAGCGCAATTTTAATCCATTCCCTTATCTTTGGGTTTTTACGTTTTCAGGTGTCCATTATTATACACAGCATGTAATGAACATCTTGATGTAATTCTTTGGACTAATCTTATTGTTTTCTTAAGACAGAGTTCTAGAAGGAGAGTCTAATGCAAGGAAGAAGTAGGAACATTTTAACAATGTGAGTGATTTGATGTGTATGCCGGACTGCTTTGTAGAAAGGCACTATTTGTTTATACTTCCATTAGTAGTAAACAAAAATTCCATTTGTATTTCCACTTCACCACACTGAATCAGATTGAAAAAGTGTTTTTTTATTTTTCTCTTTTATTTCTTTCTATTTTTAAATGTTCTTTATATACCAAGAACATTTATCCTTCATCCCTCATCATATATGTTACAAATGCATTCTTATGTTTTGTATTCTTCCTCAACTTATTTTTGGTGCTCTTAGAAATACAAAACCATAAAATTTCTGTATTCTGTCAAGCTCTTCCATATTTTCCTATGTGACATTTTCTTTTTTACTTAAGATTTTTTTTTCTGGCTTAGAAAATGTTTCCCTTTTCTAAATTAGTAGTCTACACTTGTTTTTATAGTTCAGAAAGTTTTTACAGTAACTCGATCATGCAGATTTTTGTGTCCAGTGTAAGTGATGCTCTATTTTGATTTTTTTTAAAAAAATTTCTAAACAATGTGTATTTTGTAATTCACTTCTTCTCCATTGGTTTGGATTTCTGATTCTTACATATGACAGGATCTATTTTGTGCCACCAATTCTGTTTCCAGCACTACCCTTTTAAATGTTCTTTGTTTCATGTTTTATCTGATAGATCCAATTTCTTCATTCTCTATTAAAAATATATTAGCTCTTCTACTTGACTTTTTTTGTGTATGTGGCTAAAATTTAGACCCACCTTTCTAATTTTCCTTAAAACAATCCACTGGTACTTTAATTATGACTGTATTAACCTAGGAATGAATTTGAGAAGAATGAACATTTCAAGCATTGGAAATGAGTGAACTGAGCATTCCCTGAGGTACAATCAGCATCTAGATGAGTGTTTCTCAGATATATGAGCCTTTGGGTCCCCAAGAGATGTGACAGATTGCAGTTTGAGAAACATCTTGTAGGATAACCCAGTGTGCCCTGAAAGTAGGGAGAGAGGAAACAAAAAAATCTGCCTCTTAGCTACTTTAGGCTTACTAATTTTATTCAACAGCTATTTATGGACACCCGTCCCTGTGCCAGGCTTACACCAGACTGACCTTGGAAAGGTGAAATAGGCACAGACCTAGCTCTTCAACCCTAGTCTTTTTAGGATGGAAGCATGTACCTGGTAAAATGAGAGCACCAAGGAGGGAGTTGAGGGCATGGAAGGACTGGGTCTGAGGGAAAGTTTCACCCAGCAAGACAGGCTGGAACCAGGTGTTAAGGGAATGGATATTTGCTGGGTAGACAGGCTGGAAGAGTCTTTCAGGAAACGAGAACATGTGCACTGAAAAGTGAGATGACATGATGCTTAGAGTACCTGCAGGTAGTTCAGTGTGCTTGAAGTGAAAGGAGAACTGGTATGAGATGGAAGGTCCCAGACCAGATAATGTTGGGCATTTACTGGGCTATAAAGTTGGGCTGTTATAGCCGGCGGCCTGCTAGCATGTAGCTTGTCAAACCATCTAGGGTGGAAGACCAGGTTTTTGCTTATTTTTCTCATTCTTTCATCTGTTGCAGATTGTTTCTTTTTGTGGAATGCAATGAAACTCAATCACTAGACGATACCGTGAGCCAGGGATTGTATATTTCAGTATGAGTGTATCTCAATAAAACTGTATTAAAAAACAAAAAACGCAATCACTAGAAATAAGAAAAAATGTACAAAATACATCCCTTGAAACTTTTTAAGATTTAAGAGGTCTAAGATTACTGTCAAATTACTCTAAAAGTTTCTAAATGTTTATTCTCAGTTTCTTTAGCTATCTCTTGCAACTAGTTACAAACAGTTTTGGAACCTCTCTCTGTGGACCATGCCAGGTCAATGGGGGGAGACGTGGCTAGATGCTGGACACTTTATAATGGTCATTTTAAACACACGTCAAGGTATGCCTGTCAGGCTGTGTCCACACAAATGTTGGCCACTCAGAGACTGAGAAACACTTTTGTGATTTTTTTATTCACAGCTTTACAACGTATTGTTGGGATCAGGTGGTTAAGTCACGGCATTTAAAAAAACTCTCCTTCTGAAAATAAGTGTGAAAAATGAAGTATCCTCAGGCAGGCATTCCCCCCCAGGTGAAAGAGATGATTCTCAACCTTGGCTTCCTATTAGAATTGCCCTTACGGATGCTGTGTCCTACTCCCTCAGATTAATTTGGGGTGCAGCCTTGGCATGAGGATTTTTCAAAGCTCCCCATTGATTCTGATATGCAGCCAAGCTTGAGAACCACTGTTCCACTGGGTGGGATATGTTAATACCCTCTTGTGTCTATTCCCTGTTGGTTAGGCACATATAAGATTTTCAGAAGGTGCTTTTCTCCCATATAGGATGCACTAATGACTCAAAGTTTTCTGATTGAGAATGTATGTAAAAGAACACAACAGTACTTTTCAGTTGAATTTTAATATGATACCTAAGGATCATTTTTTGAAATTTCATTTTATTTATCAGAAAAATCATGCATAAAATACAGGATTCACATTTACCACCCTGTTATTGATACCTTGCATTAGTGTGGTATATTTGTTACAATCCATGAAAGGACATTTTTATAATTGTACTATGAACTGTAGTCCACCATCCATTGCCAAAATCTTCGGCCAACCCAACTGGAAACGCTGTTCAATTTCAGCATTAAATCCTCAATCCCTGTCCCACCCCATATCCTGGTAACCTGTCTGTGAGCTTGCTTGCTCTAATTATTTCATATTTCTTTTGTGTCTGGCTTATTATTTCACTCAATATGATGTCTTCAGGGTTCATCATTGTTGCATGATTCAGAACTTCATACCTTTTGACAGCTGAATAATATTCCATTTTCTGTTTTAAATGCAGTAATCTTGTGTATCTTAGTTGCTCTGAATTTTCTTCCCATCTCCCCCAAAATACTATTAAGTATTTTAATTGCAAGTTATGGTATACCTATCCTTCAATGTAACTAATTTGGTTTCTAGACTATGTTGTCTAGTGTTTAAAATATATATCTTCATAAGTTAAAGCTTGTGAAATCTTGATTTTTGTGTTGCTTATATGCTGTTACCTCAGTTATGACTGTTGCGGCAGTGATGACAACAGTAGTTGGGTGTTGTGTTAATCTCCAAATAAGATTTGATTGCAACAACCTTCCATATGCCTGTTGCCTAAAATGCAATCATTATTGGATTTTAAACATATAATCCCTTGAAATTATTCATTCCAGTCTTATTCTATAGTATCAAAATGCCAGGTCTTGGTCTTCAATACTGCATACCCCTCAATATGTTTAAAATTTACAAATAGGCAAAATGTCAATATAGAAACATTCCCCATGGTAATTTATTAGTTTATTTATGATGCTAAAAGCCAGCTGAGATTTGAAAGATAAACACTTTTTTTCCCCTTGTTTTGCTAGTATGCTCTTCATCTGCTGAAAACTCTGAACATTCAATGCTTCACTTATTTAAACATAACAGCTTTTGGGCACCCATTTACTGTGCAAGGTATTGGAGATGCTTAGTTTTAAACCCCAAGTCCTTCCAACAAGGAACAACAAAGCAGCATGTACTAGCCTCAAATACCTTTAAGTGACAGCTTTTATATGTGCAAAATGAAAATAATCTCTCCTCCTCCCCTTAATTTCAATAGGCTTTCAATTTTGGATATATCATTCTTACTTGCCGACATCCCCTTCTTTCCTCTCTCCCTGTTTTTGAGAAGGTTACACTATTAGGGGGGAAACACTCTAAAAATAGTCATTATCCTCTGAGTCTCAGTTTCCTGTGTTGTAAAAAGGTGATATCATCCTGCTCTGAGTTGTTACGGGGATTATGAAAGGAGTTATATATCACATTAACGTAAAAAACCAAACAATATATGTACGTGTGTGTGTGTATACACACACACACACACACATACATATACCACAGCAAAACTTTGGGTTTCTGAAACTAAAGAATGAAGTTACACAAAAGTTCAAATTCCATGGACGTTTGAAAACTCCTTCCATGATGGAGGTTTTCTTTTGTTTTGTTTCGTTTTTTTTTTTTACTTTTTTTACTCAGCTCCTGAGAAAGAAACTCCTTTGGCTTTCTCTTTTCCTCCTGCAGTTCTGCAGTGGCAGGGCTGCTTCCTGTCAAGAGCCCCCTTCCGTACAGACTCTCCACCTCCTCTTTCTCTTTCTTTCAAACACTTTTAATGCATTTAGAGACTGATCTGGTGCAGAAAATATCCCTGACCTTTGCAGAGCCCCAGGGATTCGGCGAGCATGCGCGCTGCGGCCGCCCGCGGGGAAGAGGAAGCGCGCTCCCCTCCGAGCCGGGCAGCATGTCAGCGCAGCGAACTTGCAGCGGGCTGTGAGGAAAGCGCAGCGCCTTTGTCCTGGGAAATGTGTCCTTGTTTTCCTTTCTCACTGCCTTTTCACTTCCAAGAAGGTCTCCTAAAGACTTCCGAAGCTCCTTTTTAATGCGCGATCGAGGATACAACCCACAGACCGTCCACAAGTAAACCCTGGAAGCGCTCCGTGTGCGTTCGGCAGCGTGCGCGCGCGTGTGTGTGCCTTTTTTTTTTTTTTTTTTTTTTTTTTACTTTTACATATTTTGTTTTGATAATCCGAGGCCAGGCCTCTGTCTTTGTGAAGTTCAAGAGAAGAGCCGGGAGCTACTCAGCTGTAACCGATTTTTGAAACTTAACTATTTGGGGCGGGGGGCGAAGGCAAAGAGCTGGTTTTCTTTGCTAGCCCAATAAATGCTATTTATGAAGATGGACCTGTTGAATTACCAGTACCTGGACAAGATGAACAACAATATCGGCATCCTGTGCTACGAAGGTAGATGTTCCGTCCTAAAAACTGCTGCTCTTTTACTTTTGTAAAGGCCACTCCCTCCTGTTTCAGCGCTCCGTTGGCCTGTGCTTTTCGTCCTCTTTCGGGACTTCGGGGTTGCGCTGAAAAGGGAGCGCCTGTTCTCTGTTCTTTCCATGCCCAGGTGTGTTGAGCGCTTGTTCTCTATTCTTTCTACGCCCAGGTGTGTTGTGCGCTTGTTCTCTATTCTTTCCATGCCCAGGTGTGTTTTGCGTACTTACGCTTTCCGGGATTACAGTGGACGGGGCCGGGGGGGTGGGCGGCGGGGGAAAAAGTTGGCCTTACACTTACAAAGTACGGATTAAAAAATTTGTAGCGCTTTAAAATGTCTTTCTTTTCGACTTCTGTCGGTATTTCTTTAGAGGAAGGACTTCCAGGACCTGAACAGAAGTTAAACGGGTCTCTTTTTTACTTTGGTGCCGATTTTAAACACACCACCGTCTACAGTATTTGCCTTGTGTTCAAACAGCATTTTGAATTTTCATGGAGGAAAGACCACAGAGTTACAGAGAGTTTTTTGTTTTAGGGAGAGAGATGGCGCCGAACAATGAAGAATTTTTCTATTCAGTTTGGGGGACTGGAAGGGCACCCGTGTTCCAGAGCACAGACTGGCCCTTTGTTTGACTTCCCATTTCCTGTACAGCTCCAAGAGAGAGTTCTGACATTGAAGGATGTTCTCCCCATACTCTGGTCCCTTGTGGAAATAATTGCACAACACACTGACCAGAAAGCTAAGTTAAAGGAAAAAAAAAAAAGAAAAAAAAAAAAACCAAAGCTCTGATTCATAAGAATCATAGTTGATTACCTCGCGCTGACCCAATGAGGTGTTTTCTCCCTGTCTGTGGGATTGCAAGCTGCCTCTAGTAGTAGTAACAAGAGAACATCTATTTCTCCATCTGTTGGAACATTATCTACGTGCGATTGGAAAACCTGGTCATGGCCTGGGTTTGAGTGGACTGAAGGCATCACTGGGGGAATTCAGCTTGGCAGGAGCAGTGTTTTTTGTTGTAACCACGTACAAATCGTGGAGCCATCTCCTTTCTGATTCAGCAGGAGCAGTTTCCATGTTTTCTCCTGCAGTAAACTGAGCTTTTGAAAAAGAAAACAATAAAGAAACTTGTAAACTTGGGGTGGAGTGGGGGGAAAGTGACCTGGTTCTATTGTACTTATTCGGGTAAAAATTTCAGGCCTGTTTTCTCACTGGTTGAAACTTGCCGTTTCCTCTTCCAAGAAAGAAAACCCAACTCGTTCATGTTTTTATTTAACTCTCTGGGCTATTTGCACTCTATGGATAACTCTTTGGATCTCATATTTAAAGTTTTTTTTTTCCAGAAAGGTATTTTTTTCCACACTTCCTAGTTCTAGTGATGAGAATTTTAGTGAATTGCTCTCTTTGAATCTTCTGCTTTAAGTATCATCTTCCTTCTGAACTCAGTCATTAAAAGCAGACCTAAAGAAGCAGCAGGAGGGATTGAGCTTGTTTCTTAAAATTTTTTTTTTCACTGAATAAGAGATTAAAAACCTTTATGCATTTTTCAGTTGTATTGTGTTGTCTGCCAATGAGTAATATGATATTTTCAAAACAAAACAAAGCATAATGATCAACCTAAGAGAGGAATCTAGGGATTGTTAGGAAATTAATACCAGATTAATTTTTTATGTCTCCAACTCGTGGTGGTGAGGAAGGGCTTACGGAGAGCATGTCAGGTTTGATTTATAGTTGTGTAGTAGGGAATATACACAATAGTAGTTTTCTTCGAGACTTCCTGATTATTTAGGTGGAAGAAACTTTGATTTTGAAAGTTGAGTAGACATATGGGATAATAGTCTGTAGTCTGTTTGGTTTGAACATCTGCTGCTATTTTCCCTATTATGAAAGTTAACATTATTTTAACACCAAAATGAATACACAGGAAATGAAGAAAAGCACAGCAAAATTTGAGTGGTGTTTAGAGCGAGCTGTTTATGCCCAAGTAGTTTTTTTCCATGTAAACACCACACACATCTGCTCTGGACTCAAAAGGGTGTTTTGAAGATGAATATAAATCTTAACATGATATATTTTTTTGGCGGGGGTGGGGAAGAAGAGTTGGAACAGTTACTGTTCCTTTAAATCCACCTCGTGAGACAATCTGTATTAAACCTATTGGCTCACCAGCATTCCAGGGACGCTGCTGGGAAATGGAATGCCCAGTTGGTGGGCAGCATTGATTTCATGTAGGGCACAGGCAAGTTTCACATCGTTTAAGAATAAGAGACACACATGAATTTTCTGAATTATATATGTAAATAATAAACTTTATTTTTAGAGCAGTTTAGATTTATAGAAAAATTGCATAGGAAGTACAGAGTGTCCCCATATCATCCCCCTCCCTCAGTGTCCCCTACTAACATCTTGCATTAGAATGGTACATGCACTAAAATTGATGAACCAGTAAGTAATACATTCTTAGTAGCGAATGTAGTTTCCATCTGTAGTTTCCATCAGGGCTCGCTCTTTGTACAGTTCTATGGGCAATTTTCTGAATTTTCAGTTATAAAAATTGTTTTTGTTGATTAGTTATTCTTGTTGAATTATCGAGGCAAGTTGTACCATAGGCCTTCGTTGTAGTAGACTGAATCTACTCTGCAAAATAAACCATGTGTCTACCGTCTTTCTTCAGCGTCTCTAGCAACTTATAGACAAATGGGAATTTCTCGTCGACTCCCTTGTTGCACATGCAATCTTCTTAAAAATCTCACTTTGGAGTAGACTCTAAATAGTTTAGATATGGTAACTGGTAACTTTGTAACTGCTCCTTGGCATCTGCCTTTCACCATAGTCATCTACAAGCACAACTGAAAAGAGAATAATGGGGGAAAAAATAACCACAAATAGTAGTTTTGAGCTGGGGCCCTGTTGAGGTAGGAAAAGAGGATTGGCAGGCGGCAGGAGGACTCTCAGTCTGGCTGACATCTGGAAACGAGCTGTCTACCTTTGCTAATAATCAGCAAATTTGCTTGTATTAATGTATCTGTTCAAAATCTTCATGGTTTATTCTTACAGTACTCAACAGTCAACCAATTCATCATTTCTCACCCTCTGAAGGTTCAGATTATCCCTACTTGGAGGCCAGTTTTGCTTCTGTCTCCATGAAAAGGTCATAGACCAATCCAGCCCTCACTTTTCCACCTCTAAGCTCCTGAGAAGATGCCACCTCTGGGGTGTCAGCCTCAAAAAGGGACTTGTGACATCTTCCCTGGTGCATCCTGAAGGCTGCGTGCTGGCTGGGGCTCTCAGGAAGTCCTTTGAAATGGATGACATCTCTGCAATGGTAGTTGTAGTTGCTACTGCATAATTTAGCATTTAACTACATCCATTAATTATATTCTTTAATCCTCTAAGTATTGTAGTGCATAAGGGGCCTTAGACATCAGCTCCTACATTTCCCTTAACTCTGCCAAGGAAACTGAGGCCCAGAGAGGTACGTTGTTCAAGTTTATTCAGAAAATTTGTCCCAGGGTTGAGTTGAGATTATAGAACCCAGTGATTTGGGTCTGTATACCATACTGTCTCTTCAAAATTATTTTACATCTTGGTTGTCCTTAATTAATTAGGAGCTCCTTGATGTCAGGGGCCCTGCTTCATCCTGGGTATGCTCTTGGCCCCAGTTTAGGGAGTTCACCCTGGATGACGCTGCTCCATCAAGCCTGGCCTTGACTCTTTATTCCTTTAGGCCAGTCCCTGTCTACCTTACCAGGCTGTTTAGTAGCAGCAACCCTGGGTGGCCAGCCTTGTTGAAATTTGCTCTCCCTGCTGCTCTGGCACTTAGATGGGCTTTACTTTTTCTTGATTATGTGGAGGACGAGGCTCTGTGTAGATGCCAGTTAACAAAGTGAATCCCCACGGGAAAAGGGAGAAGCTTCAACCATTGACTTCTCTCAGAATGGCTGATGGGGATATTTACTTAACTCCTGGGTGCTGAAAATTTAGGTCCTAGAGAATGTGCTGGCTGTGCCTTTAAGCTGTTGGAAGTGATTCCTTAATTATGGATTGAGCCATTAGTGTGTAATTGGGTAGAAGAATTCTCCCCCTTTTAATTCAGTAGGGTGATTTATACTGGGAGAGAGTAAGGGTGAATAGCATATTCTGATCGTCTCAAAGTTTAAGAGTTAGAGGACTTCAAGTTCCTCAAATTTTAGAATGGATCATCATTTGAGAACGTAGTTACCACTTGTTTCATCCCAGACTACATTTAAATTAATTTTTGGAAAGGAATTACAGAATTACAAAATGAGAGTTACTGAGTTGATTGGACCCTGCCAGGATTGTGAGTGAGGCTGGGTGACTGATTTATTTTGTTGTTGTTGTTTTTTTCCTGCCAGCCCAACTCCCAGCAGTTTAATGGAGTCCTGGTTTCATTGTTCTTTGTCTAATGAGCTCCAAGGGTTTAGGAAACTTAGGAGAGCATTGGGTACTATTCAGGTGAAAAAGCCACAGAGCAGAGCCTTTTGTACCAGCCTCTGCTCCCCAGTCCTACGTATCAAGTGACAGGCTCTTGGTCCCCAGGAGCTGCCTCCTGTATGCCAAGGTAGAACACGTGTAACTCTTTTGCTATGGAGATTCATTTTACTTAAGTTTTTTGCTTTGTGGGAAAGGGGCAGGAGTGAGAGGGGAGAGAGAGACAGAAACTGAGAGGCACTTTAATATAATATACCCAGGTGAGCCCAAGAGATCTCTGTCTTACAGGAACTCTGGCCAGTTTGTGTTTCTTCTAATTACAGTTTGCGAAGGTAAGGCATGATTATACTGTCCTTCCTTCCAGCGCCCCTGCCTGGTTTCTCTGCCCCCTCCTCCAAGGGTTATTGTACTTGACTGCTTATCTCTTGGAGCCTACACAGGGCTGTGTTGACTGAGGCAGATTTGTCTTCCTTCCTTCCTTCTCTATTGTCTGCCTGGACTTATATGGGTGTTTTCCTGGGGTGGGGGGGAGGTGTGGGGTGGGGGAGCTTGGATTTGTTGCTGTGAAGAAGATTAAAAAAACAGGTCATAAGATGCAAAGAAGTCCCCCAATGCATGTGAGAAGATTCAGAACCCCTCGATGTAGTTTCGTTCTACGTGATCCAGGAGGATGTTGGAGAAAACCAAATTTTGTCATGAAATTAGATATAGGTTTGGTGTTTGTGCGTGTATATGACAAGTACGTAAAACAGCCTCACCAGGGAGTGTTTCTGGCCATATCCATTTTATCTCTAGATATGTAGTATTTATTCAGTGACTGTTTATATTTAGTGGTATTTATATATTGCATAGTTAGCTCATTGTAATGATTCTTTAGCCTTGGCTGGCAGCATAAACAACATGATCTCTCCACTCTTTTACTTTTTAAAATGAATTCATGTCTTTAGTTCTCCCACAATAAAGCAAAACAAAAACAAAAACCAACCATGGACTTAATTTTAAAAGCAGAGTCTACTTATTCCATTTACTCATTTTTTATTTTTGCTTTCCTGTGAATGTCACCTGTTCTGCTAAATTCTAGGAAATTACTTCCATCCATTTGCATTGCTGTCTTGTCGTCTTTTCTTGGGTAAAAAAAAAAAAAATTTCCGTATATTGTTTTTAAATTTCAGGGCATTGAATATAGAGTATGCTTTAATCCTAACAATGAATCACTACTAGTTGAAAGGATGTTTGCCCTGAAAAAAAAAAACAAAGTTCTATTCTTAAAGTTCTCTTTTGTTTGTTGCTATTTATATTGTCTTTCTAAACTCTTAATATTTAACCCTTTTATTTGCAAAGAGGCCTGTAAACAATCAAACTGAAATATCTTTAGTAAACGATCAGAGAAAATTCAGTACTGCCCTTTTGTCACCCAATATGTATCCTTTTACACATTTATGGAACACCTATACTCTGCTAAAGAATAGATCACTCTGTCTCCTTTTGCCTTGAAATATACCATACATACTAAAAAACACGTCATATATATATATATATATATATATATATATACTTAAAAAATGAACAATCTTGTGAACAAGAAATAGTAAATTACCTCTTCCAAGCATTCCTTCTGGATCAGAATCCCTCCCAATTCCAACCTACTTTTATTATTATTATTTAACACCCTCATAACTTCCTGTTCTGTTTTTGGTCACTGTTGTTGTTAGCTCTGTATAATTGTTGTTATCCTGTATGCCTTCTTTTGTGTCTTGTTTACGAGGTCTTATAAACTGGGGTGGAGATGTTCTCAGATGTGTTGTCTTTTTCCATATGAAGCCAGCTAACCTTGGAATTTGGGGTGCCTTGGCACAGCCTTCCTCCTCATTCACCTGCTTTCTTGCTGTTTATGAAATAGAGCTGGCGACGCTTTGGTTTGAACTTCTGCACCATATGTCAGTGTTCCGTTCACATTCGCTGCCACCTGTTAAAGGCCTCCACCCCCTGAGCTGTGATGGGAAATTGTATGTCAGAAAAATTCTACATCATTTTGGGAGTGCAAAGTGTGGGACAATTTTGGAGATACATAGAGTAATTAGTGTCTAAACAGCAACTTCGGTTCTGCATTAATAAGCAATTTGCTTAAAGGCTGAGACTTGTTTCAAGTTGCTGTGCCAGGTTTCTTTGGATGCTAATCCAGGGACTTTTGGATACACAGAAAAAGCTTAAATTGCTCCAGTATTCAAACAATACTCTTCATTGTATAGAGATGAGATTTAAAACAATAGTCTGCATTATGCTCCATCTGATCTTATGAACGACAAAGACATCATCCATCCTTGTAGTGGTCTCGATTTGTATTTTATGTCTATTTTGCATGAAAATGGTTGCCTGTTAATTTTCCTTGGGCTTATACAGATGGAGCTTTATGATTTGACTTTGAGAGTGTGAATTCCAGAATTTAATGTGCTTGATGCAGATGCTCATTGCCAAGTGCTTAAGTAAAGTTGTTTACAGTATGCACAACCCAGCTGGGACAGAGTCTATACTTATTCTCTGGTAATAGTAGAGGGAGTGATAAGGGCAAATTTTTGGAAGTCCTCCCCACCCCCCTTTAAAGTAAACACATCTTGCATCAGGCAGTGCAACTATTAAAGTGAAAAAAAAATTAGTTTAAAATTTTATGATAAGGCCAGCAGCTTTTTCTTTTATTCACTTTCCCCTATTTTTAATATGCATGTCCTTTAAAACTATTGCTTTTCTGATGGGCAACTGATAAACTAGTGGCTGACCCCTCAAGGGACCATTGTTTTATTTTCCTGTTGAATAATAGTTAGGACCTCTTTGCCAGTGCTTAAAGTCATCTATGAGAGTGATTTGGGGAGCTTTTTAAGGACTGTATAATAGGCAGCTGTACCTGATTTTAAGTTTATTGACTTGAGAGTAAAAGGGATGGACAAGAGTACTGATTCTCGACATAAAACCTCTATAAAGTTTGCTAGCACTGCTCTGATGAATTCAGATTTGGGGCAGTTACCACCAGTTTCTGGAGGAAAGGTTGGGAGGCTTTTTCTATCAGAGGCTTTATTATACCAGTAAGAGAAGGCTGAGATTGTAGGGGAAGAGAAGGAGCAAAGTACAATTCCAGAGGTAACAGGAGACATCAAACATTGCTCTTGGTACCTAGTGATAAATACAGTATATATTTAAAATGTACTGTACTTGGCTCTTTATTTTGTCTAACAAAGAAAGAGAAGGTGGGAGAGGAACAGCGTTATACAGCTGGAAAAGTCCTTATCCAGGATAGATCATTTAAGGAGAAAAATAGAGGAACTGCTGATCTTCCTGCTTTCCCACCTGCAAACTCTTCTGAATCCAAATCCGATCTTATCTCCTTTCCCTCGGGCTCCATGGAAGGCTGGTCTTTTCATTGGTATGCACTGGTTCCAACCCTTTTGGCCTCAGGGACTTATCCTTCATCTGATTTTTTCTTTCCTGATTTCCCCACCTCATTTTTTCTCTTTATCATGTACTCACATACAGGTATCTGTATTTAGACTCTTCCCTAAATCTGGTATTCCCCTCCAGCTATGAGATTATCTTTTCTTTGGCATCCAAGTTATTGGAAGAAGATCAATTTGTCCCTGCTACCTTTCTGTCCATTCTTTCCTCAGTCCACTGTAATCTGTTCTCTGCTCCCACATGCCAAAGAAATTGTACTGAACCAGGTTGTTTGGTGTTGTCCTAGTGATGAGTTCAGGGGACATCTTCCAGTCCTTACCTTATTTGATCTCATTGTGCCATTTGGTGCTGTCTCCTTTCAGATTCTCAAATTCTTACCTCTTTTGGCTCATACTGCGAACCCACTCCATCAGAAACTGTGCTAGGTGCTGGCGAGTGAATGGTGGACAACATTGAAAGGGGCTTTATGAATCTTTTGGTGTGTAGGTTAGGGAGTTTAAAAGGGTGAAGCAGGCTGATGGACATTAAAACTGTGGTTGCACTTTGAGAATAGATTTGAAGGGAATAAGAGAGGAATAAAAAAAAAATAAGAGAGGATACGGCTTGTTGCTGTGGTTTAGGGAAAAGATGACGGTAGCCCAAATTATGGAGGTGGTTGTGGAGAAGTGCAGAAGTGGGAGATATTTGAGAGAAGATGGACAGGACGTTGTACTGGATGGAAATGGGATGGGGGAGAAAACTTTGAGGGGGCCCCTCAGATTTCCAGCTCCTGTGAATGGGTAGATGGTGAAGCCATAAGTTCAGTTTTGGATATGTTGAGTTTGAGGGAGCTTTGAGATTTCAAAGAAAAGATAAATATTAGCCAGTTGGGGCTAGAGCTGAGAGGGCAGAGGAGAGGAATATTAGCAGAACGTAATTCCCTATGTATCTCTTCAGTTTTACCTTCCACCACTCCCTCACCCATAGCCTGCAGGTCAGATAAATGAAACTGTTTCCAATTCACTTACCATAGCCTCTTGCCCCTCACGTGGGCCACTGCCTCTAATGGAAATCCCCTGCCCCGTCTCTTGGCTTCTATTAGTCCTGTAGATGCAGGTGCTTCTTCTAGAGAGTAACTCTCCTGGCCCTACTTTCTCGGCAGCATTTGGCCTTGTGTTTCTACTTTCACGGCATGCCATGCCATGCCTATTTCTGTCATAGAATTTATTGCATCACCTCCTGTACTCCTCTCTCTACCTTACTGTAAGCTCTGGGAGGGCTCCGACTTTCCTCTCCTTGTTCTTAGCACCAAGCCCCAAGGTGCCTGCTTATGAATGAATTGCTCCCCTATCTTTTCATTGAAAACAGAGAGGCATTGATGCTGTGTGATTAGTCCGAGGATATTCAGTTAGTTGGAAACACAAGTGAATTTCTTCATTCTTAGAAGTTGTTCTTAGAGGAAGAAAAGATATCTGGCCAAAGGAAGGATGTAAACAAGAAGGAAAGAAAGGAATGGAAACTCGTTAGGACTCACTTTCTGTGTAGAAACATTTGAAGCGGGTTCGTTGGTTGGAAATAACTGCCCCCAGCTCATCCTGTTTTCTAGTTACTTGACTTTGGACAGTTTAGTCAATGAAACGATTGTTTATGGGACAGTATTTAATACTAACTGTTTATGTGCCAGGCATGGTTTTATATGCTAGAGATACTGCTGTTAAGAAACAAGGCAAGAGGCCCTGAATTTTTACAAAGGAGACAGACAATGAACAGGTAGATTAAAAAAAAGGTGATTATGTATTGTGAAACTTATTACTACTGCCCGTAATAGTTCGATGTCCATTAGCTTGTTTGCTGTTTAGAATAGTTAAATCCTTACTCCAAAAAGTGACTGCTTTTATTTTCCAACTTCAGACTATAGAGTTGAGTGAATGGTTTCGTTCTCCCAGGTCTTGTGAAAGATTTAGAAGTGTCTTATGGGAAATTTTAGAAACTTTCCTAGAGAATCTTTGGAAGTATAGATTGGCTTTCTAACTACTGCTTCACTCCATTATACCAGTTTGTTATAAAAGCCAAATGGTTCACTTGGGCCCTGATGGGAATAAAATATATTTAGAATGTAAAAATTCAGAGAATACAAAAAGTCTTAAGCAATCCATGGATTGGGTATATGTTCTTATACTTGTCTGGTCAGAACTTAAAATATATTGCCCGGAATAGGATAGCTATTAAAAAAACCCAGGGGGGATTTTTATTTTAAGCTGTTGCTTTGTGATAATGTCTGTTTGGAAAGGGCTAGATAAAATGTAAACCCTGAACTTAATTTGGATAATTGATGGGCTGGTGATTTTCCACCTGTTTAATTTTCTTTCTTTTGGTTTTGTTGAGTCATAATTTAACATGGTAAAATCTTAAGGGTGTATTTACACAAAAATTCCCCCTGTGTTTATACCTTTGTCACTATCACCCAGGTCAAGTTATAGAGCATTTCCATCACCCCAGAAAGTTCCCTCCTGGCACTTGCCAGGCAACACCCATCTGCCCCAAAGGTAACCACTATTTTGACTTTTTATCATTACAGATTAATTAAAATTAATTAATTTTGCTATTGAACTTCATATAAACAGAGTCATGTGAATGCAACATAATATTTTTGAGATTCATCCATGTTGTTGCACGGGTCAGTAGTTTGTTCTTTTTTTATCGCTTCACAGTAGTTGGTTGTATGAAGACATCCCAATTTGCTTATCCGTTGCTTGGTTGATGGATAGTTGAGTTGTTTCCAGGTTTTTCACTGTTGTGAATGAAATTGCTCTGAACATTTTTATACAAGCCTTTATGTGGACATATGTATTCATTTCTTTTGTGTAAATTTGAGTGGAATTGCTGGGTCATTAGTTACGTGTAACATTTTTAGACGCTTCCCGAATGTTTTCAAAGTATTTATACCATGTTATATTCCCACCAGTGGCATATAAGAGTTCCAGAAATTCTAGGTCCCCACCAGTACATGGTATTGCTAGTCTTGTTAATTTTAGCTCTACTGGGATTTGTGGATAATTACCGAGGTGTTCCTCATTAAATTGTAATTCATTACTTTTTAGAATACCTATTATGACACTTCGTACTATGTGAAAAAGACATATTCCGTGCTGTGGATGAGTTTATCGTCTAAATTAGAGGCTGGAGTATATATATATTTCTGGTCTGCTTTCAAGGCAGAGGTAGTGATTGTGGTATTGTCAAAGGAGGGGTTGTTTTTCCAAGTGGGTAAATGTAAGCCATGGAAACCAGCCCCAGCCAGATTGAGGGGTGTTAAAAAAACACCAACGTGGCATCGGGGAAGGACTTCTTTTGGGAACATTTTCCTTTAGCATAATGTTGTTTTGCTTTATTTTTTATTTGGTAGTGATTCATCCAACCACTGTCCTGTTAAAATAAAATTCAGAGATTAAGCTCTCTGGTTTGCAAGCCATCTTAGGTCCTTTAATTTTTCTTCTATTTGGGTAGCATTCTGTGCCATTCCAATCGTTTGAATTTCATACATCCTTCAGAGTTCATCACTTCCCCTTATGAAACTTTATCTGAAATTTTTCATGGGCAAGATTTGTCATTTAACCTTTTAAATGCTAATGCTGTAGCAAGAGGTCTTGTCCTTTTAAAATGTGGAACTTTATTTATATTAAGGTCTTTCAAATTCCTATAGAATTTACATAGTCTGCCACACTCATCTGGCAGTATCACCTTGTATTTTGTAATCTTAAATGTAAATAAAGTATGACTGTTGAAAAGCAAACAAACTTTCAAGTACCTAAATAAGTAGTATGTTCAAGCTTGTTTTCAAAATAGTTACCTGGGGAAATTACCCAGTGAACGGCATGTGGTAAAGATCTCATTCTCAGAACATTGCTGGTTTTTTGGAAATTGCCTTCAGGGTCAGAGGTACAGTCTTAATATTTTTAATGGTGGCCGGTAAGTTTTAAAAAATATAACAGACATTTCTCATAGCACTGTTTGCTAAGCGTTATCCTGTGTTGTTTATATATATGCAGATATTGTAAGCAATATCTTGTTTATTCCTTGGACTGGAGATAGAGGCTTAATTTTTTTTTTTTTTAATAACCCAAAACATTTGAAGCCAAGTTTGGAATATATGATTGGAGATCAAATTAGATAATCCCGTTTTACATTAAAATAGTGTGTGCTTATAAAATGATGAGCTGGTTTTTCCTCTGGCATTCTGAAGCCAATCCCACAAGTTAAGTTCCAAAATATCTCTTATAATCAGTGACAATTTCTTTGGGCTGAGAAGGTTCAAGTCGTTCTAAACTAACTACTTTGACAGCTATGCTCATTTGCATGTTTGCATTTAAAATCTCTTTGTGTATTTGTAACACCTGATCTAAAATGGGAATTACTTGAGGGCTCGGAGCACCCTGTCTTCCTGTGCACAGCCCTCGTCCTTGTACTGTGCACACGGCGGCACTCAGTAAAATGTGTGAGGATTTCAGATCATTTAGCCCTTATTTTAAAGAGCTGAGGTAATTTGGTTATTTCTTTCTTTCTTTTTTTTTTTTAACGCTACTAAATTTATTTTAACATTTATTCCCCCTATTCTTTATTTGTTTTTAATCCACGTGTTTTACTCATCTGTCCATAAGGTAGATAAAAGGAGCATGGTTTTCACAATCACACAGTTACACTCTATCATTGTACAGTCATCTGCATGAATCAAGGCTACTGGAACACAGCTCTACATTTGCAGGCAGTTCCCTCCAGCCTCTCTGTTACGCCTTAACTAAAAAGGTGATATCTATTTAATGTGTAAAAATAACCTCCAGGATAACCTCTCGACTATGTTTGAAATCTCTAAGCCACTGACAATTTATTTTGTCTCATTTTCACTCCTCCCCTTTTGGTCAAGAAGGTTTTCTCAATCCCTTGATGCTGACTCCCAGCTTATTCTAGGATTTCTGTCCCATGTTGCCAGGAAGGGCCACACCCCTGGGAGTCATGTCCCACGTGGACAGGGGGAATGGCAGTGAGTTTGTTTGTCGTGTTGGCTGAGAGAGAGAGGCCACATCTGAGCAACAAAAGAGGTTCTCTGGGGGTGACTCTTAGGCCTCATTTTAAGTAGGCTTAGCCTATCCTTTGTTGGGTTAAATTTCATACGAACAAACCCCAAGATTGAGGGCTTGACCTCTTGGTTTGTTTGTCCCCTGGTTGTTTCTTTAAGTAGCCTGGCCATCCATGTCTCTACCTGTATTCTGTTCAGCTTTCTCACTCACTTGTATGCATCAGATATCGCAAAGTGCCCGTTTGTGAAGTCCCAGCAGCTTGCTCTTCACCCTCCTTTGTTGATGACACTATCTTGCCTATTTTGTCCCAAAGTGATTTCCTGTAAAGTGAATCTCCCATTCCCACTGAATTCCAGTGTAAGTACTAGAGATCTGGTGTCAATAATTTTAGGACAATCTATAGGCTCATAGCTATCACACTGATGGTTAGAGTAGAATTTGGTAAATATATTCATGGCACCTTAAAATACTTATTTTAAAGCTTTCTGGATAAAGGTTATGAAATCTCCTTCTGTGTTACATCTCATGTGTCATAAGAAAAAAAGAAATTGTAGTTCCTGTTCTTCCCAGGGCTTACATTTTAGGTCTTTGGAAATGTGTATGATTCTCAGAAATATATGCGCCCATCCAGGTACTCATTTGTTTTGACTTTGGGTTCTGTGTGTGTGCGTTAGTGTCAGCTACAGCTTTTTATTATTATTATTTTTAATTTAGTATTTTTTAAAGCTTTACTGGTATATAATTCACATACCACAAAACTCACCCATTTCAAGTACACAAGACAGTGATTTTTAATATATTCGGAGTTCTACCACCATCATCATTATCTAAGTTTAGAATATTTTCATCTGCCCCAAAAGAAACCTTGTACTCCACTGCCCTCACTCCCCCATTCTCACCTCTTCCCAGTCCCTGGGAAACACTAATCTACTCGTTGTCTCTATGGATTTGCCTATTCTGGACACTTTGTGTGAAGGGAATTATGTAATAATACATGACCTGTTGGGTCTGGCTTCTTACACTTGGCATAATGTTTTCAAGGGTCCATCCATGTTGTAACAAGTATAGTCCTTAATTCCTTTTGGTGGCTGAATTATTTTCCATCATCCAGATATATACTACATTTTATTTATCCAAAAGACAATAGTTTTGAAGAAATAATAATAGCTCCTGGATAAAGATTGGGTTGAGCAGTTATACAGGCTATGATGCTGTCTTTACTCATTTTAACTATGAAAATGCAAGAGCAAAACATGCCATCTTGTTTGCCTCTTTGCACTCCAACCCCTGCAAAATGTCATGGCCTCAACCCTATGGTGTTACCCTCCTGGAGCCATAGCATGTTTTAGTATCTGAGTGACAATTCTGCTCCATGATTTCTTCTAACTGTACATGGTTCTATGCACATAAAAGTGTTTGGCATTTTTACACTTGTACCTTCAGAGACTTTGGAACCAAATGTCATTCAACCTAAACCGCAATGGATTATAAACTAAATATTCTGTAGTTTTGTTCTCAGTTGTCATGGAGTCAGATAAGATGGACTGCCAAATGCTAGCAGTCCTACCTAGGAGACCTACTCATGGCATTGTGAAAAAATGAACTGTCACAGATGAATTATGCAAACATCTAATTGTCATGAGTGAGATTCTTAGTCACTTGAAATAGCATTTGAAAAGCAATTTGAGACAGAAGCAAAAGCCTCTGCCAGTGTTGAATTTGTGGAGAGAGAAAACTTTAGGAGGAAGCTTGGGATTCTTTCACTTAAGTATTTTATTTTTTGTGTTGTAAATAGTTATAGAATGAAATAAGGTACTTTGAAAGGTGGGTCTCACCTGAGAGCATTTCAATTCCTCCCCCGCGGCCCCCACACACAGATCTCAGTTTACCTGCTGTGGCATCCAAATAGTGATCAAGTCAGCTTTGTGGGCTCCTTAAGTTGAATCATAAGGAGCTAGTTGGGAGTTGCCTAAACGATTTTCCTGCTGAGCAAGTTGAGATTGGTTTCTGTAGTTAAAATATAATTTTTCTGTGCTCCCTTCCCTGCCCCTGCCATGTTTCTAGACTGAGAAATTTACAAATCGTTAATCATGGGCGCACTCTATCTGGAAGGCTTTCGTTGCATATCTCTTGGGTCCCATTCAAAGCGTAAGGGGGATAAGTTGTTTTGTTATACAAAAGGGTGTACTAGGTGGTGGTGAAGGTAGCACACATTGTGGATGTAATTAAGTCCCTTAAAAATGGTTAAAAGGGCAAATTTTATATTATCTATTTAACCATGATTTTTTTTTTTACTAGAAAGGACACCGTGGGAAGTAGAAAGCAGCAGTGGGTATACCCGTTTCCCATTTGAGGCAGCAGTTGGGGTCAGGGGGAGTCACTTGACGAAGGTTCTGACTTCTGGAGAGATGAACATTCAGACAAGTTTAATTAAAGAGCCACATCATTGGTTGAAAACAGAAGTGGACTCTCCTAAAAGAGGCCTTGAGCTCTCTTACACGATATCGTTGGCTGGCAGTAACCAGGCTAGCCCAAATCTTGCCCTTTGAACCTGGGTTCATCAGGCACTTCCTGGTTAAATAGACTCAGGGTCTTGAGTTCTCGCTTTGACTTTATCACTGCCACGCAACCCTTAGGCAGTTATGAAATGCTGTATGTTGTATTGGTGGCTCTTAATATTGATCTGTTTTGAAAGGGGATGTATAAGAGGCCGGAGAAAAGATAAACGCTAATGTGCATCTACCCTCCTGGGGAACATGCTAAACTGACATGTTTTGGAGTTCTTGAACTTTTCCATTAGGACTGGGGTCAGGCCCAGGGATATACATTTAAACTCAGGGGACGCTGATATAAGTCGTTCAAGAACCACAGTTTGAAAAGCTTTGTGCTAAGTGGTGAGTTAGAGCCACTGAATGAGAAATACTAGGGGACATTTCCAGAGATTGATGAGAATGATTTGAAAACCACTCAGTGGAGCTTTTAAAACTGAATTACCAAAGTTGATTTATTCTAATTTTTCAGGAATAGCTTTAGGTGAAGTCAGTTGCACCTATATGGTTATAGGAATATTAACATTTCTACATTATACAACGCCTATTTTTAATTCCTGCTGGAAATAAAGTCCTTTGCTGCTTCTGTTCCGTAGGCCCTTTCTTCCATCCATTCCAGCAGTTCTCCAGTACCCGGCCATTATCCCAGTGGACGATTGACTATATCAGTGAGGTGACTTGGTGGTGTGTGAGTTAGTGTTGAGGCTAGGACTTGCTATGTGTGATATGATGTCACTTTCTCCATCATCCCCTCTGTGCTGTCACTCACCATGAGGCTCCATAATAGGTCTGATGTGAGAATCTTCAAGGAACCATCCACATTAAAGAAAAAGTTTGAAACATGAGCCTTTAAAGATGTTTCTGAAATGACAAGTACTTAAGTAAATGGGTCATCCCAAGCCTGAACTACCCTGAATGGGTGTGAGTGTGATCAAGAAAGAAGATGCAAGAGTCTTTTCAGGCTTCAAATTCTCAATCCAGCAGGTGGAAACCTGAGTTACATGAGCTCACATCTGCTGTCTGTGATTTGACTGGGCTTGTGCCATAGTGTGCCACAGAATTTACCGATTCTGCAGCCCCTAGAAAGCATGACGGAAGTGAGATTGACAGAATTAGATCCTGAAGGTTAATGACACTGACCGAGTAGGAACTAATGGCGAAATAATGCCGGTGGTTGCAGACCACTCATCCGTTTAATTTGCTAGAAGCTAATGTAGTCGAGTAGACCCCAAATTAAAACACTTCAGTTTTGCTTTGTTTCTCCATTAGTCTAATTCCCGTTGACCTTGTGTTGAGGCTGAAACAATTCAGGATCATTTTAGCGTGGGAGCAGTTTTAACAATCATTGTCAGAATGTGTTTAAAGAAAACACATTGGCAAAGTACATGTAGGCTCTGCAATCCATTCATGCTATGATATTGCATTTCTTTATTTCATAAAACCATGGAAATAAGGCTTTGGGAAGATCGGCCGAATTTCTGAAATGTCAGAATATCTATAGAAATGTCACTGTGGCTTATCTAGGAGTTGGCTGCTGGGCTGAAGGTGGCTGCTGTTCAGCCACAGCTGGAGCCTCATCCCTCCACCAAGAAAGAGGTGGAAAGATAATGGCTTTCAGAAGAGTATTTGAAATCGAAATTGTATGCCCCCTACAGGAGATAAGAAAGGTCATATTTTTGTAAGGTCTTTTGTTTCTAAGTCTGAAGGCCATAGATAACTGTAATAATAGGTTTGATTGAAAAGACGACTCATAGAATGGGAGAACATTTTTGCAAACCTTATACCTTTGATAAGGGACTTGTGTGTCCGGAATATATAAAGAACTCTTAAGACTACTCAGCAGTACAAAGGCAGATAACCCCATTCAACAGGGTTTGAATGGACATTTCTCCAACGAAAATAAATGGGGGCCCAATAAGGACATGAAAAGATGATCAGCATCACGAGTTGTTAGGAAAATGCAAATCGAAAGCACCGTGAGAAACCACTTTATGCCCTTTAAAATGGCTAAAATGAATTATAAACCAACCAGACAAAACAGTAACAAGGGTTGGTCAGGAAGTGGAGAAATTGCTACCCTTGTCCATTGTTGGTGGGGTTGTAAAATTGTGCAGCCACTTTGGAAAACAGTTTGGCAGTTCCTTACAAGGCTGAACATAATTACCATGTGTGCTTGTTTGAAACTTTCGTTTACCCCACAAAAGCCATGCTCTTTAATCCTTATTGGGTATTGCAGAGTGGCATCCTTTTGGTGATTTAGTTGTTTCCATGGAGATGTGACCCAACCTGTTGTAGGTGGGACCTCTTGATTAGGTGGTTTCCATGAAGATGTGTCTCCACCCCTTCAAGGTGGGTTCTCTTACTGGAGTCCTTTAAGAGGGAACCATTTTGGAAAAAGCTTTAGAGCCCACACAGCCAGAGACCTCTGGAGATGCAGAAAGAAAATGCTCTTGGGAAAGCAGATCCTGTCTGCCTTTACAGCTGATAGAGAAATGCCCAATGTCATTGGCCCTTTCTTTGGAATAAAGGTATCTTCCTCTCTGTGATTTAGTTTGGACACTTCTATAGCTTAGAACTGTAAACTTGCAACTTAATAAATTCCCTTTTTAAAAGCCATTCCATTTCTGGTATATTGCATTCCCGCAGCCTTAACAAAACAAAACACCATGTGACCCAGCAATTCCATTCCTAGGTTTATACAAAAAAGAATTGAAAACATAGGTCCTCGCAAACACATGTCCACACATGTCCATCCAGCATTCTTCGTAGTAGCCAGAAGTGGAAGTAACCCAAGTATCTATCAGCTGATGAGTGGATGAAGTGTAGTGTATCGTGCAATAGAATATTATTCTGCCATAAAAAGGAATTATGTTCTGATACAGTTATATACAACACAGATGGACCTGGAAAACATTATGCTGAGTGAAAAGAAGCCAGGCACTGAAGGCCACATATTATATGATTCTGTTCAGATGAAAAAACCTAGATTAGTCAAATCCACAGCGACAGGAAGTGGATTGATTAATGGTTGTTAGGGGCTGCTTGCCACTGAACACAATTCAGCTCAAAATTCTAATAAATGAACATATTCTGTGCTGAGAGCAAATTGAACAAATTGTGGTGCTGGTTGGGAATTGGGGGTAAGGAGGAAAGGTGGGGATGGAATGCCAGGCGGGAGCAATCGACAGGGGCCAAAGCACAGGAAGACCAAGCATACATATGAACATGTTGCTTTCCTTCTTATGTCTCTGGATCCAGACCTTGGGGAGCGAGGGGGGCAAATCCAGTCTCCCGGAAGCCTGAAAATAAAGTCCAAACTCCTGAGCCCGGCTCAGGAGAAGTGGCTGCTCCAGAATTTCCCTATAGGAGAGATTTAGTGATGGCAGTCTCGTTGGAAGTAGTGGAGGGAGAACTCCGGCCCTTGTTTTGAGCTTGTTTGTATGGCATACAGTTTTCCTAAAAGTGTCGGTTTATTTGGTGTGGACTTTGGAGGTGCTTTGGATGGTCAAAGCCCTGCTCCCCATTCTTTCATTTGGCCTATTTCCTCTTCCTCTATCCTTAACCTCTTCCTTTTTGCCTTCACCCTGTACACCAGAGGTACCAGATGCTTATTAGCTGCACCATGCTGCTTTCCACTACTTGGCTCTGTGTTCTTTGGCCTCCCGGATTTTGTTCACTGGCAGACTCTTGCTCATCCTTCAGAACCCAGCTCGTGCACTGTCTGCCCTAGGAAGCCTTTCTCCGGTGGCATAGAGGTTGATGGTGTTGTCTCTCGAGCCAGACCTTCTGGGGATAAATCCAGACTCCCCTACTTCCTGGCTGTGTGAAGCTGGACAGTTGTTAAGTCACTTTTTGCTTCTATTTCTCATTTGTAAAATGAGACTAATAACAGTATGTACCTCAGAGGTCACTATGAAGATGAAATGAATTTCTGTCTATAAAGCTTTTGGATTGCCTCCCGATGCCAAGTAAATGCTCCTAAGGGTTGCCTGGCATTCCGATTCCCAATTTAAGTCGGTCTTCCCTCTTTGCAACCTCTATACTTATTTGCATGCACTTCCATTCCTAACATTAAATCGTGGGGGTAGGGGGCTGTAAATTCTCTGAAAAGTTTCCAGTGTGGCTTCAACTGTGTTAAAGGGACATGGTGGGGGAGAGTACTATTACCCCATTTTATAGTCCCTCCGAGGAATCTCTTAGAGAGGAAACTAGCCTGAATGATTTAAGGGCCTTTTATAGTGTAAGGTCTTCACTCCCTGATGGAGCATCTGTCTGCTGTGGCACTGTCTGTGGGTGGCAGGATGGGGTACAGGGAGTGGATGGGATGGTGAAATAAGGGGAATATTTTATAATCCCAGATCCGCTTGATTTTCCCCACTCTTCCATCCCTGGCTGTAGTTGACATTAGACCAACTAATCCAAAGGCCTAAAAAGCAAGTTGGGGGCCCCATCTCAGTCAACGCACTAAGTGTCCCAGATGCAACTGCTAGAGACACGAGGCTTATTGGTATATTCAGAATCTCTCAAAATTAAAATTTATTCCATTACACACCATACAACATAAGGCAAATCTCTGTTTAAATGGAATGGAACACTCTTTCAGAGATGCCAGCTTTTTAACAATTCTGGAAACTTCCCTTGTGTAATTTTAATTTTTGCAAGTGTGGAAATGATGCATGCCACTTTATAATTTTGGGTTACCTACACCTATTTACATCCAATAGGCAAATATCTAAATGTGTCTCCTTCCTATAAACATAGGAAGGAGTCTAGGAATGTCATCCAGTCCATTAAACTTGAGTGCCTGCTTCCCATGCAGGAACTCAGGCTGTTAGCTCACCCCAGCTCCGCTGCACCTTTGAAGTGGAGAAGGAACCTTTCATCTTCAAGCATTTTCACTTAATGACAGCCTGGCCTTTGATCAGCTCAGTCTCTCTCGCTCTTTTTTTTTCCTTGCTTCATAATAAGTGACTCTGAGGTAGGGAGAGACGTGGAGTAAGCCAGAAATGGCCTACAACTTTTATGAGCTCAGAGGTTGATTGAACTTTGTATCTTAAATAAATATACCAAAGGGGAGTCAGCCCTTCCTGGGCTCTCATTGATAAAATTTGCTCACTGGTTAGTGTAAACTTGGAGAGAGGAGAAATAAAAAGTAAGCAACATCCATCCATTGTTAAATTTGGATGCCTGCCTCCCTGATAAATGTCTTTAATCGTGGTAATAGCTATGTAACACAAAATTTCCCATTTTAAGCATTTTTAACTGTACACTTCAGGGGCACTAATGACATTTACAGTGTTGTGCCACCATCGCCACCGTCCGTTACTAAGACTTTTTCATGAGCCCAAACAGAAACTCTGGACCTATTAAGCAAAAACTCCCCATTCCCCCTTCTTCTTCCCTCTTTCCACCCCCTACCCCAATATTTTAAGTGGTTTAATTTGGGAAAGCCCCCTTCACCCTTGTACTTGCCTATAAAACTTCTCAGCATCAGAGGGATGTTGTATTGTATTTTGGAAATACATTAAGTTCTAATGCTAATGAAGTATTAGGTTTCAGATGAAACTTTAAGACTTTTTAGTTTATTTGTGACAGCCTCTTTTCTGGGAGCTTGGTAAGGATTCAAAAAAATTTTCTTTTATTGGATATAGTTTTTGCATAAGGATTTTAAGGTTTCTGATTAATGTTAAAATCTGGGAAATAAACCTGTAATAGTCCCTTTAAAAAGCAACTCACAGATTTACATATTTTTTTGGTTGTGCTCCACACCTTTGCAAGGCTATATTCCTTAATGTGAAATTTAAAATATATGATGTAATTACTCATCCATGTATAACTCCAATAAACCTCCAATAAGTATTTTAATATTCTCTCAAGCTAGTTGGCATACTTTTAGACTTGAGTTTCTTAGTCTTTGGTTGGAGAAGAAAGCATCTTTTTTTGTTTGAACCCGGGTCTCTGGCATAGCAGGCAAGAACTCTGCCTGCTGAGCCACCATGGCCTGCCCGAAAGCATCTTTTAATAATAGTTTATAAAAACTATAATTATTGAGGAAAATTTGTCCCTAAAAAGACTCCAGATAACACTCCACTATATGTTAGGTCAACACCAATTTAATGATGATGTCATGGTATAATTTTTTAGAATTTGGACTATGGAGTAGTTATCATTTGAGTCAGTTTTAAATTACCACTCAGGATTTTCTTCTGTATGTGTGCATCATTACTTGAAAGTGCTTATTATCTGTTCTTCACAACTTAGGTGATGAAATGTCGATTGGATGAATAATGATTAACCATGGATAATTGGAAACTCTTGGCATAACCCTGCCACTAAAACAGTAGGCATCTATATTATTTTGATATACTGAATTTTTTCTCTACCAATAAAAATATCATATTAGAATATTAAGAATATAAACTGACTAATTAAAATGTGGATTTAGAAGCTTAATTAGTCCTTCAGGTAGAGCAACCTATGGAACTTAAAATTTAAGTAGTACGGCTAACTCTGTATTTTCTCTCATATGTTGTTAAGCTGGGAGGAAGAAGTGTCATTGAAAAAAATCTGGCTTTTTTCAGTTCATATTTAAGAAGAAGAAGAGATCAGCATTGAGTTTCTTTTTTTTTTTTTTAGTATTGAGTTTTAAGAGAATCGTTAGGAAGAAGGTGAAAACAGAGACAATTGTTGGCTTGTGTTCTGAAGGTTAGGTAAATGTGAAGTGCTTTTCTAGTTCTCTGATCAGCCCTTAAGATGTCTCTCAGACTTGCCTTTTCTCCGTCTTGCTGATAGGTCCATTGCCGGAGCCGCTTCTCCCTTCTTGCACCACTGCCATGCCCTCTGGCGCAGGTCTGTCTGTCCATGAGCACCAGGCAGCGTGCTTTTGCCATGTCAGCACCTCACCTGGCTCACCATGAAGTGCCTGCCACACAGGTTCAAACTGTTCAAACCCCTTGATCTGGAACCATTTATCTATTTAGCCTTAATGCTCACTGCTGGAAGAAATGACCCTTCGTCCCAGTTAGCCGTCTTATCGATCCGTGCACACATGCCCCAGACCGTCCTTGCTCACTCACACGGGTTCTTCCCCCTGGAATGCCCATTCCCACCATTTCTCAGGGTACAAATCCGACCTCTTTTCCAAATCCTTGTGTTGCTTATCTGAGCAACAGTCGATGTCTTCATTATGTTAAATGTCCATAGCATCTCTCTCTTTCTCTCTCTTTTTTGGCATGTAATATATTCATTATTTATTAATATTTGAAATTAGTCAATATTAATAAAACTTCCTCTGTTTTTATTTCTAATATTGCTAAATGTGGATAGATACAACCTACATAAGCAAAAGCTCTTTGGTGGCTTCAGTGATTTTTTTTTTTTTTTGTTAACAGCTTCATTGAGACATAATTAGCATACCATTTAAAATTCTCTCTCATTAGGGCATTTACAATGGTCTTCCTTATGGTTATCTCCACGACTTGTTTCTACTATTAAAACTAAAGTTCCTTGAGGAAAGGCCAGATCTCAAATATCCTTATCATCTCGGTTCCTGGTTTAGCCCTGCAAACATAGCAGCAGGAATTGAATGAAGGCTTGTGAATGAAGCACCTTCCCTCATTTTTCTTGCTAGTCCCAAGTCCTGCACGTTCTTTAGATGGGTTGAAATCAACAAATAGCCAATGGCCTTTCAAATAAGGGTTCCATATGTCGATTTCTAGGAAGTTGGGATGACTTCAAGAAGAGAGCTTGTGTACCAGCTTTTCAGAGCACAGGAAAGTGGAGTAGGGCTTGTCACTGGAGCCTGCCACAAGAAAGGAGCGCTTTGGGAATCAACAGGGTGTAGTTTTGTGAATGTAAACAGTGCTGCTACAGTTAAGTGATAATTAGAAGCCACAATGCCTGGTGCTGACAATAAGATTTATAAATACTTTTGAGATGGTGAAGATCAAGGCGTACCAACTTGCCAAGGAAGAACATGCTGAAGAAGGTAAAACTTGAATTCTAGACCAATGCTTTAAGTGACGTGACATGGAAACACATTGCCAGCATGAGTGAGAAGCATGAGCAGTGAGGCTTGGGAGTAGTGAAGGAAGGAAAGAGAGGCAGATAAGGCCAGGGAGATAAAGTGGGGCGGGTGGTAGAGAGTCAGACCATCAGCCTGAGAAGTTCTAGACTTTATTTAGCAAATTCATCCGAGATTTTAACTCTCTCCATGGTAGACCAGTTGAGACTTTGTGCTCAAATTGTGAGTTGATATGAAAAGGAAGAATCGAAAGGATGGGGTTCGTTGCCTCTAGTCTTTTTCCCTGAGGCCTACAGGTCACATAGTCAACAGTATTTATTGAGCATTTTCTATAATCCAAGCCAGTTCCTGATTGTATTGGATGTTTTCTTCTAGTTTTCTCTCACTGTCTTTTATATAAAAGTATTGTGTCCCAATTCAAACTTGTAAGTTATTTGTAATCAGGGGTGCCATGTTTTATCCTGCTTAGCTTTGGTCTCTTGCATAAAAGATAAAAGGTGCTTAATAAATGATGGAGAGATTGAGTGATAATGACAAGCTACATACCCCATATTATTATTACAAAAGGGAAATGGTTACTTTTTTACAGTGGAGAAAAATGTGGCCAACTCTTCAAGTAATGAAGTTTTAGCATCATGAAGTTTTAGCTAAAACTTCAAGTAATGAAGTTTTAGCATGGGAAAAACTAGCCTCTGGTGCCTTCTGATGGGACGCATTGGGAATCCACAATATCTCCTGGGTCTTGCTCTATCTAATCATGAGGAAATGATCAGGCCACCCAAAATTACAGGACATTCTACAAGATGCATGATTGGTCTGGATTCCTTAAAAAGGTTGATGTCTGCTAAAAGGAGACTGAAGAGACATGACAGCTACGTCATGTAATGTGTGGTCCTTCGGATCCTAAATTCTGCTCCCTTTCCCCCCAGAGAACAGTACAATTAGGGAAATTTGAATGTGGATTGGATATTAGATAATGAAAGTATTAGGACAATGTTAACTTTGTAGGGTGTGAGAAGATATTGTGACTGAAGGAGAATGCCCTCGTTCGTAGACCTTGTTGATGTGTTTAGGGGTAAAATGTCATGACATCTGCAAATTGCTTCCAAAAAATGTAGCCATCATAGCCAAAAACAGTGTGTATGTATATAGTTAAAGCAAATTAACAAATTACTTATAATAGGTGAATTAAGGTAATTAGAGATCTGTTGTCTGTTCTTTCAACTTTTCTATAGGTTTAAAAATTTTCAAAATAAGGAGTTGTGAACAGATAAAATCATTTACTTGGCTAATAAGCCTTTTCATTGATGCAGCTGACCAAATCTGATTTTAAATTGTTTTTGGTTTACCCAGTCTTCATTGTAATTAGGTACTTGAATTGGGTGCAGGCCGGAGTTCTTAAGTGTGGAGACCATCGGCTTGCGTGTCCCATTTGAAGCCTTGAAAAATCCACTCTATGGAAATGTGCTGAGACTAGCACGTTTAAACCAATCACTGTGATGTAGTGAGTAGCCTCTTTGTGGGACCTCAGAATGACTTTCTGAGATAGTTGACTTAGGATATCTGTCATGTCCCAGCCCCCTGCCCACTTCAGCTTTGTTAAGGGTTTGGAGCTGATCGTAGGATTTCATATTCAGGAGAGGTGGGCTTCTAAACGTCCATCAGCCATCCGTGTGCCAGTTTGTGTAAGAATTTTGATTTGGTTCTTGGGTGCAGCATCTTATTCCTGAGAGTCTGGGCTAGAATGCACTGCAGATAGCAAGATTGCCCACTTCCCTTTTGAGAGACCCATGCACACATGACGGTATTGCTCAAAAATCTTTAGTTTTTGAGTTGAAGCCAAACAGTACTCTTGTTTTTTTCTTTTGTTAAAAAAGTTGTAGTTTTACAGAAAAATCATGCATCCAATATAAAATTCCCATAAAAAGATCCCCCCATCATTAACATCTTACATTGAAGTGGTACATTTGCTACAATCATGAAAGACCATCAGTAATTGCACTATTAACTATAGTCCATCATTTGCAGTAGGGTTTACTACTTGTGTTGTATAGTCCTTTGGTTTTTGTTTCTTTCAATTTTTATTTTAGTTTGATACATACCGCCTAAAATATCCCCCTTTTAACCACATTCAGTGTAATTAATTACATTCACAATATTGTGCTCCCACCATGAGTGTCACTTGGGTTTCTACTACGTCATTCAGCCCAGCTCACTGCTGTCAGAAGATGTGTTCTTGGGGCTGGCGGCAGCCAGGGGCCCTGAGTTGGGCTTAAATATGACTTTAAGATGATTCTGAACACGTTCTAGTGAGGGAGAAAGGCAAATGGAAGCCAGCCTCTGAGTTGAGTGTGTGGGGTTTTTTTTTTTTTTCTTGGGAGGAGGAAGTTGTCACTAGTTTATCAAGCACCAATAATTTGCCTTGACTGAGCCCTATGACTTACATGTGGGTTAGCAGTGACATTGTCACACATGTAGGAGCAGACATAGAAAGTCAGGAAATGGTCCCAGGGTCACCCAGCTGTTGGAGTAACCCACATTCCCTGCTGCTGAGCCCCTCACCTTTTCCATTAACTGGTGGAAAGTAGATATGCATGAACATTATTAGTGGAGAGGGGTTATCTTGAATAGTAATGAGAGTGACGTTTGGAGAGGTTTCTTCTGCCTCACCATCCCATCTTCAAAATGAGATTTGTATCAACTGATGGAATTCAGCAAAGAGTATGTTCTGTATTTTCATTGGTTCTCACAAAAATCCTTCTAGGCTGATGAAAAAATAGAGGCTTAGGGAGTTAAAGAGACTTTGCCCAGGTAACACAATTTTCTGATTCCAAAGCCCTTTCCTTGTTCTGGTTAGTAAGCTACCAGAATGTGATATACCAGAAACAGAATGGCTTTTAAAAAGGGGAATTATTAAGTTGCCAAGTTTATAGATCTGAGGTTGTGGAAATGTCCAAATTAAAGTACCAACAAGGGGTTACCTTCACTCAAGAAAGGCCGATGAAGTTCAGAACTTCTCTCTCAGCTGGGAGAGCTGATGCCAAAGTCTGCTAGCATCCTCTCTCTGCTTCTTGTTTCATAAGGCTTCTCTGGGGGCATTCTCCCTCTGCTCCAAAGGTCTCTGACCGCATTGGCTCTTTTGGTTCTGGTAGTTCTGAAGCTTTTTCCAAAATGGTTCCCTCTTAAAAGGCTGCAGTAAGTAACCCCACCTTGAATGGATGGAGACGCATCTGCATGGAAACCATCTAATCAAAAGTTACCACCCACAATTGGGTGGGTCATGTCTCCATGGAAACAACCAAAAAGGTCCCACCCAGCAATATTGAATGAGGATTAAAGGACATGGCTTTTCTGGGGTACACAACAGATTCAAACTGGCACACCCCCATTCTACCAGGCTTTTACTGTCCCTGTGCTAGTGTGGTCAGTGGGTCACTCCAACAGCTGGGTGACCTAATATCCATGCTGGCCCCAAGACATTACAGAAAATGGGGAGATGCCCCTGCCTCACAGTGCACAGAAACCACAATGCAAGGTTGATACAAAGAAGACAGGACTGGGCACCTGTATTCATGTTCGTGGGTAAACTCTCCTGTGAGGTAGACTGGTTAAGTTCCATTCTAGAGGTTCAGATTATTACAGGAGATGAGAGGAGAATTTCATCTTCCAGTCTCTCCCTCCACACCCCAAATTATCTCTTGTTTTTCCGGCATTGATTGAAGACTGATTCCAAGACTCAACCCTTCCAGGGCCCTTGGGGCACCATTCAGATTCTCTTCTATTCAAGAATGTTTTGAAAATGCAGATACTACCGTATTACCTTAGATATTTAACCTGTTGCGTCTCTAAGGATTTAACAGAAAGAATTTCTTTGAGTATTTTTACCTACTTACATTTTGAAGAGGTGATACCATTTCCCTCCAGCTTAATTCCTTCATTTCATGGCAGTTGGAGTCCCTGGAAGGCTTGGCTCCACAGGTGAAGAGGTTTGAACAAGCCTCTTTGCTCAGCCTTGTTGAGCAGGAGATTGAACCCTAGCAAAGTGCTTGATTTTCATACCACTTGCAGACAATTTACTTTAATAATTCTCTTCCTCCTCATTAACTGTAAAATGTTACAAAAGATTTGCAAGTAAATACAGTCAAGAATTTCTGCCAAAATTGAAGAGCATTTTCTATTAGAGCAGGTTCTATGGGATTCAAGGTTCTTGAGCTACCTTTATTTCCTTGGGGTGGGGGGCATCCGATGGGGACACACGGGACATGGGACACCCTGTGCCATCCACCTAATATCCATGCTGGCCCCGAGACCTTGCACCTCACCCAAGGTGTTTTCTCATCCTTTCGTGGATGTGCCAATACTTGGGTGACTTGGAAAGATTTCATTCTTCTTTGAGTTTGGCCTTGAATAGCTCACGTAGATTAACAGGACTTTTTCTGTATTCATTTAAAAGATTATTTCATTTATTCTCCACTGGACTCCAAACAGTGCAGTCAAAGCAGAGCTTGTGCTCCTGGACTCATCCTCCCTAATTTGCGGGGAGCCCTGTGGCAGTCAAGGTGAGTTCCACCAGAGTAGAGGGCCAAGAAGAGAGGTGGGTGTAGTCGAAGTCTGTGACTACAGTTAGGATTTACAAAAGCCAAACAGACAAACCAACAGAAAAACCCAACAACAGCAACAAAAACCGAAGCCAGAAGTCTAGATCTGCTGCCTCTTCAGCTTAGTCCCATTAGTGGTATGAACCTCAATTTTTCTTTGAGCTGAAATGATATGAACAGTAAGATGTATCATAGGATTTTGAGTGTTTTTGTTCTGTGATAACTGCACCCAGGTCACAGTATTGCACAATCCATGAAAACACAATAACTGTGAAAGTGAATTTAATCGGTAATGGGATTGCAGGGGCTTTGTTTAACCCCAGAGAGAACAAAATGACTTTAAGCAAAATGTAGAACTTTTTCGTTAGATGAATAGCAATGTGAATATAATAGGCTTTCATTTTTTAAAAGATATTTTTAATTAATACCTTTTGCTGCTCCCACAAACTTTTCTATTTATTTAAAACGTTTTGGTACATATTCAAAATGGATATTGAGAATTAGAGACTTTTGTCATATCCTAGAAATATTTTTCTTCTTTCCCTTTTATTCCCTATAGAATTGCAGATATTTAAAACCAAAAGGGGGGGGGAACGTTAGATTGTATATATGATAACAGGATGAAAAAATTAAAAAAAAGAATCCATGGGCCTACACTACCCAAGCAGTGAATCCTAGGTTAAGCCATGTACTTTAATTAATTATACAGTTACAAAAACACGCTGTCATCAGCTGTAACAGACTTCCCACACCAGTGTAAGGTAACGGTGCTGGGGGGGTGGATGGGAATCCCATACTTGATTCATGATTGTTTTCTCAATCCACAACTTCTCTAATAATTAAAAACCAAAAGCCTAGAAGAGACTGTAGACATCTCCCAGGCCCTTGCTGCTCAAAATGTGATCTGTGCACCAGCAGCATTTGCTGGTCAGAAATGCAGAATCCCAGGTCCACCCCAGGCCTGCGCAGTCACACTCTGGGTAAGGCCCCCAGACGATATTCCTGGGCACATAAGAAGCACAGGCCTCGCCCAGCCTCCTCATTTTCCATGCAGCCGAAGAATTCCTGGGAGGTTAAGGGCATTCATTTTGTTAGTTAAGAGCCCAGGTCTTCTGCTCATCAGGCCATTATTCTTTCCCTTGGACCTGCCCCTTCACCCTTGCTTTTCAAAGAGAGCCCTGTGCTCGGGGCGACACACAGCATGGATTTATAAAGTTTTCCTGGTACCGAGCCAAAAATCCCGCTCTCTGGGTGCCAGCGCCGCGGCGTCCTCTATTCGGGGGGTGGGGTTGTAATCCGGAAGTGGCATCTGTGCATTTGATTTCTTTCATCTCACCCTGGGTTCTGCTGTGTTTCGTTAGGACAGACCAGGAAAGACCAGGCTAGGATAGCCGCATGGTGGAGGTTGGCTCCAAAAATGTAATTTAGGTATCAGTCTTGCCCTCACCTCCTTCAGCCCTCTTCCCTTCCCTCCTCCCTTCCTCTTCCTCCTTCTCTCTTTCCCGTTTCCTCTCCCTGCCCTTCCACTCTCTGTTTTCCCTCCTTCTTTCCTTCAATTGTCTTCCTTTTTTCTTTAACTGGTAAAGCAACAGCTAGAAAGAATATGAAAATTGGGGAATGAATCCCAGGGTTCTCCTTCTAGCTCTTGGGTTAATCAGTTTTGTGACTGAGCACTTCGGTGTTACTCTCCTCCACTCTCTCCTTCCCCTCCCTTCCCCTCTGATTCTTAAAACGCTAGTTTCCTTAGCTGTCTAAGATGGGACTTGCTGCTCTTACCTTTCAGGGTTATAGTCAGGCGCCCCCAGAAAAATAGGTAGTGTGTTTTAAAATGCTGTAAAATAAAATGTAAGAGATACGGGAAAGCATTGACAAAGGGTGATGTTCACAGGACAATTCTGATGAACAAAAATTCCTGTGGAAGTGGCCTGTGTTTTAACTGCACGGGTTTTACTGTGCTGTTGGTATGCTTGCCATAATTACATTATTAGCAGTCAGCAGGTGGGTTGTGTTTCTTTGCTGTTGTTTTCCCTCCACAATCTCACTGTTGCCCTAAAGAAAAAAGACCAGAGCTGCCCAGAGCAGCCTCGGTTAGGAATCTGCATGCCACACAGCTTCCCAGATGTCTCATCAGGCCCTGCCAGTTTAGAGGCTGTATGAGAGCCACGATGTGAAAGAGACTTTGTGTGGCAAGCCGAAGGGTGGTGGAAAAGAAGAGCCGGGGCCCCCAGTGGTGGAACTTCACATCCATGCCCTCCTTGTCCCGCGGCAGACAGGATGTCAGCGTCTTTTATTTTGGGGGGGCTGGCCTGCGCTTCGTCACGTTCGTTGCCCAACAGCCCTCCTTTAAGAAAGGGAAGAGTGAACCAGTGCAGGAATAGCTGCAAGTTGAACTATTTCAAAGAGATTGGCTTCCCTGTGTCTTATCCCCAGCTGCTGGTACGTGAGACAAAGAAGTATTATTTGAAAGAAATGAATAAGCCGCTGGCTGCCGGGGCTTCTGTCCTGCACAGACACCACTCTGTACAGTAATGGGCTTGTGAGATTCGAGGAGGATTGTGAAATGCTAGAGTACAGTTGTTTTATCTTGCCAGGAGGGTGATGTCAGTCCGATTGCTTGCAGGCTGTGGTCGGACAGAAGGAGCCCAATCAATGTAGCACACACAGGGGCCTGGCGTGGTAGACCGAGCTGTGGTTTTATTCCTTTGATTTAGGTTCAGATACCATACATGGGGGACGCGGGGTGGGGAGTACCAGCGCGTAATGTCTCCGACACAGCAAATATTTGAATTGTGGACTCAGATTCAGTTTTGGGCAGGGCACAGGGACTTTTGTTAAGTTATCTATCCTGAAAAGTTACAACGAGATGCTTTGTGGTACAACAGTCCTCTCCCTTTCCCCATAAACAGAAAGATGTCATCGTCTCTCCTGATGCTATTTGATGGCTCTCCCTAGAATGACATGAAATACCTTGATTTTGATGAGTTTCTCTCAAGTCATGCCATCATCTTAAAAGCACTCACAAATCCGTTTGGACAGTCCGCCCCCAGAGTTGATGCAGCGGCTGGGACAGGACGTAAGAAATGGGGGTGCTAAGCCTGGCCCATGATGGGCTGTCATTGTAACCTGGGGAGACTCAGCTAGTCTCTCTGAAAACTCGATCAGTTGCCTCATCTCTATTTTGAAGGTCTTGGCCAAGGCTATTCAGTCCTATAAAACTCTAATCTGCATTTTGTGGACCAGATTACATTTATCTTAGGTTTCAGTTGACTGCCTACAGCTCTCCTATAGCATTTGAATAAATGAATGAAGCTGGAACACAGAGAATTAGTGTCCTTGTTTTTTTTTAGGCAATAGGAAATTTCTCTTTTTAGATAGAATAATCTATTTTTTTCCTAGCTTTATTTTGAAATAGTTTCAAATTTACAGGACAGTTGCTAAAAATAATATAATATCCATACAGAGAACTCCAACATATCCTTCCACCCACCCAGGTACCCAGACTCACTAGCTTTTTAAAAATTTTTTTAAAATTTGATTGACATTTATTATATAGTCACACACCATGAATTCATGCAAAGGGTACAGTCAGTGGTTCACAGTGTCATCATATAGCTGTGCATTTATCCATAATTGACTTTTTTCTTCTTTTTTTTGTGAAAAATAACCTATTTATAAAAAAGCAATAAATTTCAAAGTACAGCACAACAGTTAGTTGTAGAACAGATTGCAGAGTTTAGCATGGTTTCCATTTCCACAAGTTTAGGTTTTTACTTCTAGCTGCTCCAAGACACAGGAGACTAAAAGAAATATCAAAATAATGATCCAGCAGCCATACTCATGTGTTAAACCCAACCTTTTCTGTGTAACTCCACCATCACCTTTGATCTGTTTCCCACTCTTTAGGGGTATTTCTCCACACTCACTAACTTTTGAATTTGGTCACATTTGCCATATCATTCTATTCCTCTTTCGACCCGTCTGTTTATCTGTCTATCTTTTCTAAACATTTAACATTAGGTTATATACCTCATGCGTCTTGAACACTTAATATTTCCATGTGTATTTCCTAAGAACAAGGATATTCACTTATGTAGCTGCCTTGATTAAGTACATTTATCAAGTTCAAGAGATTTAACATTGATATAAATAAAGCTTACAGTTTGTGTTCCAATTCTTTCATATGCCCCATTGATGTCCTTTTGAGCCTTTTCTCCTCCATTATTAGATACTATCTAGGTTCACCTATTGCATTTATTGTCATTGTCTTTTTAGTTCTGTTTTCAAAAGTTGTAGAAACATACATGCAACATGAACTTTCCCATCTCAGCCACTCCCGAGAGCACTGTTCGTTGGGCGTACTCACACTCATAGCGTGGCAGTGCCTTCCCCACCGTCCATTACCAGGACTCTCCCATCACTCCAGGCAGAAACCCTACACCCAAAATACATTAGAACCCTACACCCACCACCCTGTTCCTCCTGTCCCCTTCCCCTGGTAACCTGTATTTTACTTTCTGACTCTGAATTTGCATCTTCTAGTTATTTCCTATTAGTGAAATCATACAGTGTCTGTCCCTTTATGTCTGACTTATTTCACTCAACCCAGTGTTGAGCCATGAGTCAGAACTTCATTTCTCTCTGTGGCTGAATAATATTCCATTAAATGAGTATGGACCATATTTTGTTTATCCATTCATCTGCTGGTTTGGGCTGCTTGCCCCTTTTTGCCATTATGAATGACGCTGCTGTGAACATTGGTGCCCAAGTACCTGTTTGAGTCCCTGCTTTCAATTCTTTGGGGTACATATCTACAAGTGGGGTTCCCAGGTCATACGGTAATTCTGTGTTTAGATCGCTGAGGAAGTGTCAAACTGATTTTCACAGCTGGTGTACCATTTTACATCCCCACCAACGATCTATGAAGGTTCATATTTCTCTGCATCCTCATCAACACTTGTTATTTTCTATTTTCAAAAGATAATAGCCATTCTCATGGGTGTGAGGTCAAATCTCATTGTGGTTTTGATTTTCATTTCTCTAATAGCTAGTGACGTGGGACATCTTTGTATGTACTTATTGGCCATTTGTTTGTCTTTTTCAGAGAAAAATCTGTTCAGGTCCTTTGCCTATTTTTTTTTTTTTTGGTCAAAATGTTTTTATTTGAAACAATAGTTGCAGCAAGTAAGAGCTTGCTTTCTCCACTCCAAATTAAACAGCACAATAGGGGTGAACATATATTAGGATAGTCCCATTATGTGAACATCCTCCTACACATTGGGGCCAGGGTGTCTTTATTCATAATAATCAGTTGTTCTTCTACAGTATATTGACCCCAGATTGCTAGTTATCATACCAAAAGAAGTGGTTGTAATTTCATGTGCTGGACAGTACGTTCTATAAACGCCAGAAGGTGGGAGAAGCACAAACACAGCCCATTCTTTAATAAAGCCATATAGTTCAAAGTAGAATTTTACATCGCCCCCTTTTCCTACAATACAAAGTCAGCACTGGGTTCCGGCCCCCAGATCTTTTCTTTGGCCTGGGCACCAGGAACCGAACGGAACCCAGGTCTCCGGCAATGCAGGCTAGAATTCTGCCAGTGAGACACCATCGCACCATCCCCAGATTTGATTCTTATCCTGACCATTTACAAACTGTTCTCCTACATGACTTGTATCATTGGGGCTTTGGTTAGTAGTTCATTCACCTCGAAGAGAGTACATCTGTTCTTTCCTCTTCTTCTTGCCTTATATTCTCGTGTTTCTTGGGACAGCTGCTATCTGAGTGTCCTAGAATCACCATGCTGTTTGGCTTCTTCCAAAAACTTGTCCAAACCAAAAGGATCATCTTCAAACTGAACTGGTCCTTCTGCTTTGCCCATTTTTTATTTGGGTTGTCTTTACGTTGTTGAGTTGTAGGAGTTCTTTATATTTTCCGACTATTAAACCCTTATCATATACACGGTTTCCAGATTTTTTTTTCTCATTTTGTTGGTTGTATTTTTACTTTATCATGTCCTTTGATGAGCGCAAGGTTTTAATTTTGATGATGTCCAATTTATCTGTTTTTCCCTTTGCTGTTCGTGCTTTTGGTAATAATCCTAAGACTCCATTGCCTCTTACACGGTCCTGAAGATATTTCCCTATGTTTTCTTCTAAGAAACATAAGAAACTCTTCTAAGATGTTTATGCTTTTAGCTCTTGTGTTTAGGCTACTGATCTATTTTGAGTTAATTCTTGTATATGGTGTGAGGGATGGGTCCATATTAATTATTTTGTGGATATTCAGTCTTCCCAGTACAGTTTATTGAAAAGACTCTTTTCTCCCCACTGAATGGACTTAGCGCCCTTGCTGACAGTCAGTTAGCATAGATGTGTGGGCTTATTTCTCTACTTTCAATTCTATGCCTCTGTTTTGTATGTCTGTCTGTATGCCATTACCACAGTGTTTAATTACTATGGCTTTGTGTTAAGTTTTAAAATTGGCAAGCCTGAACCCTCCAACTTTATTCTTCTTATTCAGCTTGGTTTTGAGTGTTTGGGTCCCCTTACCCTTCCACATGAATTTGATAATTAGCTTCTGCACTTTTGTGAAGAAGGCTGTTGGAATTTTGATTGGGATTGTGTTAAATCTCTTAATCATTTTGGGTAGTTTTGGCATCTTAATGATATTTAGTCTTCCAGTCCATGCACACAGAATATCTTTCATTTATTTACGTCTTCTTTAATTTCTTCCAGCCATGTTTTGTAGTTTTCTATGTACAAATCCTCTACATCCATGGTTAAATGTATTCCCATGTATTTGATACTTTTAGTTGCTATTGTAAATGGAATTGTTTTCTTGATATCCTTTTACAGTTGTTCTTTGTGCCCTGCTACTTTGCTGAGTTCATTTATTAGCTCTGACAGCTTTCTTGTAGATTCTTTGGGACTTTCTCTTTATGGAATCATGTTATCTATGAACAGAGTTTTTTGGATGCCTTTTATTTTTCTTGCCTCATTGCTCTGGTTCACACTTTCATTACAATTGGATAGCAGTACCGGAAGTGGGTGTCCTTATCTACGCGTACTTGACTTTTAATGAAATCTTCAGATATGATGTACATTATTAGTTATAATTAGGTGACGAACCCATTCTTATTCTTGCCAAATAAAGTACGTCCTGTAAAACTTTAATGAAATATTTCTAGATCAATGATAAAACAAATACTTTACTTTATAGGGTATGTATTATGTAGAACAGAGACTTTTAGAGCCCATGTTAGGCCATCAAGATGATATGATTGAACTACTTGATTTTACAAATGAAGAAACTGAGGCTTGAGATAAGTGTTCTTTTGAAGGTCCAATGACTTTGATTCCCTCTCATCCAGTGTAGGACTCCATCCTTTATAAAAGAGAACCATTATTTCATATACTACTAAGAAAGAAAAAAATCCTGCCAATTAAACTATGACATGCCGATTTATTGTGACACCTTCAGTCTTAAAGATATGAAAATGTAGGAAATAGAGAGTCTTAAAATCTTTGTAATATGGTGATGACAGAAGCCCAAAACGAGGATACATTCTCTGGACTTTCCTCTCCTGCTATGCTCCTCTCCCTTTGCCATTCTGACTTTGAAAGCAGCATTTGCCAAAATCACTAGACAGTATGTCAGAAAGCTAAGTTATTTTCTTTTTGCTTTCTTTCTCTCTATTAAACTATTTTTTCATTGAAATTAATATACGCTGATTGTTAGAAAATTTTGAGCCAAAATCTTTGCTCATCTCCCATTGGGGGAAATACTTAAGGGGTATTTTTGCATACTTGGTAACATATATTTGACAAAGAACTTCCCATTTTCACCACTTCTAAGTGTACACTTCAGTGACATGCATTAAATTCACAGTTAGGCTACCATTACCATCATCCGTGACTTAAAACCTTTTCATCACCTGAAACAGAAACTCTGCCCTCATTACCCAATAGCTCCCCGTGTCCCTTCCCACTGGCCCCTTGTAACCTCTAATCTACTTTCTGTCACTGAATTTGCATATACTAGTTATTTCATATACGCGGAATTAGACAGTATCTGTCTCATTGTGTTTGGCATATCTCTCTCAGTTTCATCCCCGTTGTAGCATATTGGCATTTCATTCTGTAGGAATATTTTTAGTCATGCCACCATGACTAAAAACAGCAGCTAAATAATTTTATGTTAGACATTTTCCTTCAATATTTCACATGTAGACAAAATTATTTTCATTAGAAAGGCCAAATATATTTTAAAAACTGAACTTCTTTAGTTATCATTGTGAATTTTAAAAAGTAAAATTGACAGCTGTAGCTAAGCCAACTCGAAAAACGTAAAATGTTGGATTACTCTCACAGCTCAAACCTCCCTTCTGTTTCTTTTTTAAAAAGAAAGATAATATTTTCTCCCTCTTCAATTCCCAAAACCATTGTGAAACTTAGAATTCACATTAGTACAAAAGGAAAAGCCTTTTGAACATGCCCAAAGATAAGTCATTTTTGGTGTGTATTTTTTTCTTCCCTCCTTGTCTGTATACATTTCCTGGTCGGTTTTTCTGATAGTACACAACACAGCCTTCAGCACGTGAGGGGCACTCAAACACTGATTAAATAAAAGCTGAGTTGTAGCTTTAGTAGGTCTCTGAATCCAAGTGCCTGTGTAACCTCAAGCAGTTCTGTTTTGGTTTTTTTAACTTAATAAATAATGCTTTAAAAATTCTCTGACTTGAACGTTGTAGGGAGATAGAACTACAATAACAAAAGGTTTGTTTTTATTTCAGGGAAAATTAATGAATGGCTGTTGTCCTGATTTATTTAGCAGTTATGAATTAATCTGAATACTGAGTGTTAAAAACCTGAGAGAGAAAGGGATCTACTAGGACCGAGTTCCTTTCTTTTACTTTATTTAGGTGGACTGGGGGCGGGGAACAGCTTTATTGAGAAATGCTTTGCATACCATACATTTCACCTGATTTAAAGGGTACAACTCAGTGATTTTTAATGTTGTACAGCCTTCACCACAGTCCATCTGAGACCATTTTCATCCCTCCCCAAGAAACCCAGAGCCTGTTAGCAGTCATTCCCCACCGCTCCTCTCCTCCCTTCCTAGCAGCCACTAATCCACTTTCTATCTCTATGGATTTGCCTATTCTGGACATTTCAGGTAGAGTCATACGATACGTGGTCTTTCGTGACTAACTTATTTAGCATAACTTTCTTAACCGTCATCCATGTCATCATGGATCAATACTTTATTCATTAAAAAAATTTATTGTAACTATAACACAAAATTTCCCATTTGAACCATTTTCAAGTGCACAGTTTAGTAGCATTCATTAGTGTACCGTCACCATCATCCACCCATGACCAAAACTTTTTCATCCCCCCAAACAGAAACTTTACCCATGAAGCAGTAACTTCCCAGGAAGTATTTTTGCTTTTATTTCTCATCTAACAACTTAGGGTGGTATAATGGGTGCCTGCTCCTTCTGGGGGACCGATTTGAATGTGGGGTGGTGGTTTTCCGTGGTCACTCCTGCTGGCACTTGTCCTACATGTAGCCTAAACCCCTATACCAGACTCTCCGTCTCCTTCGAAGGATATCGAGAGACACAGGGGTCGAGGGCAGATTCAGTCCATGCCGTTTTGATCAGGTTTGATTTATGATCGCTGAGTTATTGGGCATATCATCAGGACCCCTCACAAAGTTAGCTGGCTTGGGCTCATTTTACTTCGGGAGAAAAAAAAAAACACCCTCTTGCCTCTCTGTGAGCATGAGAATTAAAAAAAGAGGGGGATATGTTTTAGGATATCAAGGTATAAATATTAGCACTGCTTTTTTCGGTTGGTTTTTAAACCAAAAATTACTAATAAGGAAGTAGAGGTCAACTAAAATCACACTGAATTTCTGAGGTGCGGGCCTGCATGGGTCCTGTTTTTTCAGTATCTCATTTAAAATGGAAAGTTCCCATTTGCTTCAGTGCCAGAAACCTTACAAGAAATCCTGAGTTGAGGTGTATTGTGGGTCAGCGTGTATTTACTCGTTTACGTCTTGCTGACTAAATTGGCAATTTAAAAATTTTTCCTGGTAAACACTCAGAAGGTTTTTTCCTCCCTCTCTCTTCCCTAACAAAATCAGAGTTGTCATGTGTGTATGAAGTACATGACTGTTAAAACTGTCCACACATCTGTGATGACATGAAAGTAAGCGGTGGCAAACAAAGATTTCCTTTCTTGGATACCACAGGCCTCCGATGAAGTTGACTTTATCCTAATATGACTCTCAAGTTGTGACCCAGTGCAGGCCTTAGAGACTAATAAATGTAGAACAAAAGGGGTATTATTTGTGCACGGCTTAGTCGCCCCCATATGACTTATAAAGTTTGAAGTTTTCTCTCGTAAAGTAATTATGACTCCTGTTTATAAACTTAATAAGGTCTACAACCTTCATTTTTATAAAACGTTTATGCTTATTTTAATTCATAATGAGGAAAAACAGCTATCATCTAACGAAGTCTTTTAAGAACAGAGATGGAAAACCCCAAGATGTCAGATGAGATCAAAATGTGAGCCCGACTTTGAACGTGCCACTTTGAGAAATATTTTTGCAAACCACATGTAGGCATTATGATGCCTGTGACAGACCCTATGCAGAAACCTTGTGCTGATAATCATGTTTTTAAATGTGCCATTTTTAGCACACAGTTAGAAGAAAATGTTTATTTACCATAAACCAATGCATTTTTATTTCTTTCAAGATCTTTTTTGCAAATATGTTTACTATGGACCCCCATACATTGTCCTCACTCTTAAAAAACAAAGCAAAACTATAATAGAAATGCAACAAGCAAGAAAAATTAGTTTGGAACTGTGATTTCATGCACTAAATGATAGGTTATTCTCTCGCAGGTAGGGAGTCAGTACCCACAAATCTTAAGACCTTTCATGTTATAAATGAACTTTTGCAGTTGTTTATAGTAAAGTTACTTTATGGCAACGCTTATTTTTAAACTCTACCCTAAAGAGTTTATTGTGCTAAAAAAGCACGTTTATGTAAAATGTCTCATGCTTGGCAGCTAACAGTGTGCTCAGAGAGTAGTCTGAGAATGGCAGGCAGCCCATTCGCTGCCAAAACTTTCCACTGGGACTAATTTTGCAAGGGGCCGGGCAGGCGGGCCCGGGGGACCAAGGTGGGGGCCTTTCTCCTGCTGGGTAATGCATCCTCTCTCTCTGCGTAGGTGAAGCTGCTCTCAGGGGCGAGCCCAGAATGCAGACCCTACCCGTGGCCTCTGCCCTGACGAGTCACCGCACGGGGCCTCCTCCCATCAGTCCCAGCAAGAGGAAGTTCAGCGTGGAGCCAGGGGACGACGGCCTGGACTGCGAAAACGACCCTGTCTCCAAGATGAGTCGCGTCTTCAGCCCCCATCTGTGAGTCCCTGCTCTCTGTTGGGTGGGGGGTGCTCATTTTGGCCGGTGGGCACCCCGATGCTGGGGCCATGTTTCCCCCGCGAGTCCTTCTTCCCTTGGTTGGTCTGAGCCCAGCCTGTAGTCGAAGGATAAAGAGGGCTTGTCTGCCACCAGGAAGTATTAAGCTGGTTTGAATAACTCATGGAGAGACGAACTCTATTTCTTTCCAGCTTACTTGTGGGACCTTTCAGGTGTTTTATCCATGGAAGCTAACTTTCCATTAGAGCTCCTGGGGGGTGTTATTTGAAAACTTGTGCTTTTCCTTCCTTGTGTGCAGTGGTTATTGCTAGTGGAATCAGTGGTTGGTGAATGTCCCCAGGTGCCAGAGGGAAATAGAAGGACAGATTAGCACCTGAGCAGACTTCTGTAGAATTTTTTATTTAGGGGTCTTGGATTATGCACATTAAGAAACATTAATTCTCATTTTGTTTGCTCATAATGTCAACTTGAGACCCTCCCAAAGAGAGGGAGATGACTTTAAAAGAAAAAAAGACTTTGAAATGATTTCAAATTTACAGATCAGTTGTGAAGAAAATGCAGAAACAGTACCTACAACTCCAACATACCCCACATACCCAGATTTACCAACTTTTAGCCTTTTGCCATATTTGTTATTTCTCTCCCTCTCTCCCTTTCTTCCTTCACTCTTTTTCTCTTCCCTCCTTCCTTCTCTCTTCTCTTTTCTTTCTTTCCTTCCTTCCTTCTTTTTCTGTTTCTTTCCTTCCTCCCTCCCTCCCTTGCTATCCATCTAACCATCCATCCATCTTTCTATCTTCTAGACACTTGAGAGTAGGTTGCATGTACCATCCTCCCCTAACACTTAGCAATTCCTTGTACGTTTCCTAAGAACAAGGCTATTCACTTACCTTACCACCTCAAGTATAGCATATCAAGTTCTAGAAATTTAGCATGATATCAAGTATTTAGTCTATATTCCAATTTTTTCATATGTCCCAATAATGTCCTTTTGGGCTTTGAGAAAGATGGCGCTTTGGTTTTGTTTTTTTTTTTTCACTGGGCAGGCACTGGAAATCGAACCTGGGTTCCCTGCATGGCAGGCAAGAATTCTGCCTGCTGAGCCACCATGGCCTGCCCAGATAGTTCTTTGTATTTTAAGATAATGCTCATTACATCTGATATTTGCTTATGGGCGTGGATAGAGAACCAGTCTGGCTCCAGGAGACCTGGGTACTAGTTCTTGATCTGCCTCAACCCTCTTTACAGACTGGACAAACAAACACTGCTTCACCTCTCTGGGCCTCTGTTTCCTTTAGTGAGACGAAGAGGCTGGAACTTAAGTTCTCCGAATCTGCAGACTGTTACTGCTTTCATATTTGCAAACTAGATTTTTTCTGGCAGACTATATTCTGGCTTCTTTGTGCTCTCTTCCCAGCATACACACACTTTTAGCAAAGGGAATGAAGTGCCTTTTCCCCAGGTTTTCAGGACTTGGAAGTACCAGGCCAGCCAGCTGTCCAGCAGAGTCTGCACCAAGCACTTGTGCAGTCAGTTGTTATATCAGGTTTGGTCCCTTGTCAGCATGCTGATGTATCTCTGCATACCATGTCCAGGTAAAAAGCTCCTGCTGCTTCCCCTCCCCTCCCCAAGCTCTTTTCCCAAGGAAGAGAATTGTTGTTTTGAATTATTCAAGATGCTCATCTTTCCCAGTTCTTGTTTCTGAGAATGCTGCTATTTCTGGCAGGAATGTAAAGCTGCAGGGTCTCCTGCCTCCCATTGGAGGAAGCGCTCTTCCACGGTTAGAGGTAGTCCTGTGTCCCGCCAGCCCTCTGCTGCCTCAGCTTCAGCAGGCCTCAGCATTCCACGCATTCCAATCTGCTTGGACTGTTGTGTGCAGTCATAAGACACTGACAGAGGTATTTATCCTCAAATAAATCACTGCAGTGTTAGTCAGAGGCTGAGCCTGCAGTCTGGGGCCCTGGAATTTGCTACAATCAGGAATCCAGCACCAAGGCAATGCAAAACAATGAACTCTCACAAAACTGGGAGAGGCTCAGAATTTAAATCCTAGTTGCTTAACTATTTGGAGTTCGTTCTTTTGTTACTATGAATTTTCTTGTTCTCTCTTCTGCCTTTCCCCAAACCCAAATAAGAGACATTTGGTCCTTTTTTTAAAAAAAAAATAATAATAAAGGAAGGTAGGCAGGCAGGAGGAGGCATGGAGACAGTATGCTTTGGAATCAAGCATGCCTTGGTTTACATCCTAATTCTGCCACTTAACATCTGTAAGGCCTTAGACAAGACACTTAATTTATCTGGGCCTAAGTTCCTTATTTGTAAAATGGCAGTAATAATAGTAATACATAGAACGATTGTGAGGATTAGAGTTTAAATATGCAAAAATATAGCACTCAGTTGGTGGCAGCTATTTTTTTTTTAACTCTTTTTATTGTATAGTATAACATATATACAAAGTAAAGAAATAAAAAGGCAATAGTTTTCAAAGCACTCTTCAAAAAGTGGTTACAGGATAAATCCCAGAGTTTGTCATGGGCTACCATACAATCCTCTTATATTTTTCCTTCTAGCTACTCCAGAATATGGGAAGCTAGAGGGCTTAAATACTTTTTTATCATCACAATTGACTTTTCTTTCCTTCTTTTTTTGTGAACAATAATATATATACAAAAATATATATTTTTTGAAAATTCTATAAATTTCCAAGCACAGCACCACAATTAGTTTTAGAACATATTTCAGACTTTGACATGGGTTACAATTTCACAATTTTAGGTTTTTACTTCTAGCTGCTCTAAAATACTGGAGACTAAAAGAGATATCAATTTAATGATTCAGCATTCATATTCATTTGAGTCCTACCCTCTATGTATAATTCCACCATCACCTTTGATCTTTCCATACCTCTCATTGGGGTTGCTTGGGCTATAGCAATTCTAAATTTTTGATATTGGAAGGGTCTCTCACTAATATGGGGTAGGGAGATGGAACTATCTGATGTTCTCCAGAGGCTGGGCTAGGTTTCAGGACTTATCTGGACCAGGGACCCACCTAGAGGTTGTAGGTTTCTGGCAAGTTGCTCTAGTGCCTGAAACCCTTGTGGAATCTCATATATTCCCTAGGTGTTCTTTAGGATTGGCAGGAATGGTCCTTGTTGGGGGTTGGCAGGTTATGATAGGTAGCAAGGTCTACCTAAAGTTTGCATAAGAGCAACCTCCAGGGTAGCCTCTCGACTATATTTGAACTCTCTCTGCCACTGATACTTTATTAATTATACTTCTTTTCCCGCATTTGATCAGGATGGAATTGTTGATTCCATGGTGCCAGGTCTGGATTCATCCCTGGGAGTCCTCTCCCATGTCACTAGGGATACTTTCACCCCTGGATGTCATGTCCCATGTAGCGGGGAGGGCAATGATTTCACTTGTAGAGTTGGGCTTAGAGAGACTGAGGCCATATCTGAGCAACAACAGAGGTCCTCCAGAAGTAACTCTTAGGCATGCCTATAGATAGTCTAAGCTTCTCTGCTACCTACATAAACTTCACAAAAGTAAGCCTCATGATCGAGGGCATGGCCTATTGATTTGGGTGTCCCTTAAGTTTGACACAGTTTCAGGGGATTCCCTGATGGTAAGGTTTATTAGTTCCATAGTCTTTCTCCCCTCCCTCAGGGGACTTTGCCAATACTTTTGATTATCTGGTTAAAGCACTCTAGGATGTTTCTAGGCATTATAATAATCTGTACAGGATTAAAGGACCTCTTTCTCATTTTGTGCACTCTGTGTTTCAGTTGTTCAAATGAGCTCTTCAGATAGGTTGAATTAGATTATGCATTACAGAAAATTTCAGTTCCAGACCAAATAAACCTTTCTTCCATTGGTCTCAAAGAGTATGTGTGGTTCTAAAGTATAGACACTGGGTGGCAGCTATTTTTAAAAATTATTATCAACTTCCATTCTTCAGATACTGGTAGCAGAGAATAAGAATATTACTCTGGTGAGTTTAATATTGGAGAGCATGGGCTTTATACTGATGGCCAAAATGCCTGGTTTCAGACCCCAGCTGCTTTATCTTTCGGTGGGATTGGTAATAGTATCTGCCTTGTAGGATGATTATAAGCGCTTAGAACAGCGCCTGGTCAATAGTAAGCATTCAGATTTTGTCACTAATGATATTATTGTTAGAATGTTGAAGCAGTTAGAAAATGATTTTGTAATTCCTTAGGGAGGTACAAATATGGACTTGAGGTATAAGACTATGATAGCACTATAAACAGTGTTAAGTGTTACATAATAGAAACAGAATTGCTTAAATTTCGTGTGCGTAACCCACAATTGACAGCATTATGGAAAGTCGTAGGAAAATGGAAATGGCCACATCCCCAGGCACTGGCTCCCTGTCTCACACCGTATGGGCTGCTTTTTAAACTGGAAGGGAGTGTTTGCCTAGTTCCTTTGGTGCATCCATGGTTTACCATGCAGTAATTGTTAATTCAGTATCATCACCAAATGTTTCCACGTGTACTTTCTAAGAGCTTAATGACAGATTTCACAGGCAAATTGAAAAGATGCTGCATCTTTCACTTTTTTATGTTGTGTAGGGTACTTAGTTAAGTCCTGTTGGATTTGTTGAAATGCTTCCTATTTGAGCCATTGCATTTCCCTCCTTTTTTTCTTTTAACATTTTTTTATTGTGATATATAGCATACATACGAAAAAGCATTAAATTTTAAAGTACGTTTTAATAATTTATTTATAGAATAAATTTCAAAGTATGGCATGGGTTACAGCTCCACAATTTCAGGTATTTCCTTTTAGCTATTCTGAGACACTGGGGATTAAAAAGAAATATCAATATGATGATGCAGTAGTCAAAATCATCTGTTAATTCATATGTTCTTTGCTATAATTCTTCCTTCTTCTTTGACCATTCTGACTTCTTCATGTCGAAAAGAGGTGTCAGCAGTATGGGGTGAAGAGATGCAACTGGTTGACACTCTTGAGAGACTGGTACCTCTGGGTTTCAGGACTTATCTGGCTTAGGAAGCATCTGAAGGTTTTAGGTTTCTGAGAAATAATCTTAGTGAGTGAAACTTTTAGAGTCTCAGAGCCATGGGTATTCCTCAGGGATTACAGGAATACTGTTAGTTGGGGTTTGGCATACCATGGCAATTAGCAATACCTAGCTGAAGCTTGCATAAGAGTAGCCTCCAGAATAGCCTCTTAACGCTATTTGAACTCTCTTAGCCACTGATACCTTTGTTACATTTCTTTTTCCCCTTTTGGTCAGGGTGGCACTGTTGATCCCATGGTGCCAGGGCCAGGCTCATCTCTTGGAGTCATGTCCCACATTGCCTGGGAGACTTTCATCCCTGGATGTCGTGTCTCATGTGGCAGGGGGTGGGTGTGGGGTAATGATTTTACTCAGACTTGACTTAGAGAGAGAGGCCACATCTGAGCAATAAAAGGCATTCTCTGGAATTAACTCTTAGGTGTAATTATAGTTAGGCTTAGCTTCTCTGTTACAGAAATAAATTTCCTAAGAGCCAGCCTCAAGATCAAGGACTTGGCCTATTAACTTTGTTCCCTCCTTTTTATTTAATGTGTCTAAAAAGTTTTCTGTGATAAATTGCAGAATCATTTTTGTGGAAAAGTGTGGCCTGATATATTTGTCTCTTTAAGTAGATTACAAAATGATTTTTGCTTTTTATCTTCTTAAAACATGCTAAGAATGTGTAATGAGTATGTGTTTTGTTTATTTTATCACTTAAGAAATTACAGTTATGCTGGGGAAGGAGTCTTGTTGAAAAACAGTTTTGTCAGCTAGCTAAGAGGGTCTCAAAGATTCACACGTTGGCTGCATTTCAGTATCACATATCATATTGAGATATTTTCCAGTTGAGAGATGGCGAGATTGAGTGGCTCTGAGCCAGAGTAGGAGGCTACAGAGATGGTCATTGAATTTCATTTGATTTGATTCTAGAGAAAAAGTTATATATATATATATAAAAAAAAAAGGAGGGGTTCTCTTAGTGAGCTTTCTCCCGAAATTGAACAATGAGAATTCCTGGGCTGTTAGTTCAGTCTCTAATAACTTGGGTCATTTGAATTCTATTAATTTTCTCATTAACGTGGTTTCAAGAATGTATTATACAGAGTATATTCTTTGGTTTACATGTTACCTACGAAAAGCGTGTTAAGGACACAAACGTGTCTTTGAGAGTTTAAAGTGCTCTGTCAGCCATTTGGAAAGACAGAGTGTGGGTTAGTGGGTGGGCCAGGGGCACAGTGGGATTTGTCTTGGGGACATGTTAATAAGTAATATTTTTTAAGACCCTGATTTTCAAAGCCCTGAATTGGTAAGGAAGCTCCCTCCCTTTCTCTCTCTCTTTCTGTCTGTTTGCCTGTCTGTCTTTCTCTGTGTAGTTACTGTCCATGTGGACTAAAAGATCCCTCCTGTATTCAGTGTGTCAGTTTGGAGGAGCCCCTTTGAAATAAACTCTCAGATAAGAGCTGCTGTGTCCTCATGACATGCTTCCATTAAATAGTTTTGAGCACTCTCTTATTTTCTGGCAAATAAGATGTTCTAGACTTATCTTGTAACGCACCTGCCCTGCTGTGGACTCAGCCACATCTCCAAGGACGCCTGATTGCTTTTAGTGGGGAAGGATAGTTAGAAGCCAAGATCTGGGAGCTTGGAGTGCTTGCTGCTGTTGAGTATTGTTGCTTCCAGACTTGAGTTGCCACTTAGGGTGGACACCAGCCGCGTGTGACTTTTTAAATTTAAAATGAAAAGTTCAGTTCCTCAGACACATTACCTGCCTTTTTAGTGCTCAGAAGCCACCCGTGGTTCAGTGACTACACTACTGGGCCGCACAGTTTGCAGACCCTGTCCGCGGAAAGAGTTAGGAAATCCTGAGTTCCTAATGACACTCCGATTCTAATCAGAGGTCTTTGTTGTCTCCCCCTGTTCTAGTTTGCTAGCTGCCGGAATGCAATACACCAGAAACGGAATGGTCTTTAAAAGGGGTAATTTAATGAGTTGCTAGTTTATAGTTCTAAGGCCGAGAAAATGTCCCAATTAAAACAAATCTATAGAAATGTCCAATCAAAGGCATCCAGGGAAAGATACCTTGGTTCAAGAAGGCCGATGCAGTTCAGGGTTTCTCTCTCAAGTGAGAAGGCACATGGCAAACACAGGGCTTCTCTCTCAGCTAGAAGGGCACATGGCGAACACGGCGTCATCTGCTAGCTTTCTCTCCTGGCTTCCTGTTTCATGAAGCTCCCCAGGAGGCATTTTCCTTCTTCATCTCCAAAGGTCACTGGCTTGTGGACTCTCTGCTTCGTGTTGCTGCAGTATTCTTTGCTCTCTCTGAATCTCCCATTCTCCAAAACGTTTCCTCTTTTATAGGACTCCAGTAAACCAGTCAAGACCACCCAAATGGGTGGAGACATGTCGTCACCTAATGCAGTTTAACAACCACTCTTGACTAAATTGTATCATCCAGGGAGATGATCTGTTTACAGTTTCAAACATACAGTATTGAATAGGGATTATTCTATCTTTATGAAATGGGATTTTGATTAAAACATGGATTTTCTAGGGGGCATGCTCCCTTTCAAACCAGCACAGTAGATGTATCAGCTGTATTTTACAGCAGCAGAAATGGCAGCTCTGAGAGGTTCACACACCTAAAGGGATAGATCTGGGATTCCATCTCTGCTGTATGTGACCCCAAAAGCAACGATCCGTTCCGTTCCTTCCTGGCCATGCCTTGCCTGGGATGGAATTACACACAGCTGAGAAGCTGGCTATGTGAGAGCCCTCAGACATCTACGACGACACTTGACCCAGTCTGATGCCTGGCACACAGGAGGTGCTAAACAGTCTTCGTGTTGGACGGAATTAGACCTCCCATCAAGAGAATAGGCTCTCCGGGTGCATGTTTCAGCTGGAGTAAGCATCCTCCTTGAGATCAGTGGTGTACATTTCCAAAGGAGTCATCTCCGGCCTCAGCACAGAGCGAGACCCCTAAACATACCCCAGGATCAAAGCCATGGCTGTCAGCTTGTGCTCTCTCCAGCTGCGCTTGCCACAGTCCGGAGTGAATGAGGAAGGGCTGAGGGAGAGCACGCGTCGCCTCCTCTCCCCGGTGGTGCCCTTTGAAATGCTGTCCTGGGGTGAAACGTGTGCATTGTTGTTTTTCCTTCTTGGTCGTTCCTTTGAAGTTTTTTCCGAAGTCTGATGTAGCCAATTCTGGTTTGTCCAGGAATGAATGATCCATTCTTGTGGTCTTTCTCTTCTTTCTTCTTCTCTCCTTCCTTCTACCCCCATTTTAATCCTTTTTTGTCCCCTGACCTAGTTATTTTACTATTTCTTACAGAGCACTGAATAGAAGAAGGGGGAGGAACCCAGATAAACCCCAAACCAGTCATTGTTTCAGTTTAACACAGGGTTGAAGGAAGCCTTTGAAATGAAATGCTGGCCATGTGTTAAAAACTGTACAAACTACTGGTTATTGGCTCAAATGGGATTTGGGTGTTTCCCCTGGGTTTTATTCATTTTATGCAGTGGAGTTGACTTATAAATGGTACTACACCAAAGTTCTAGAGTATCTGTAGCGTGTGGTATATATGCCTAAAATCCTTGGCAAAACGATCAGTCTCCCTTTGCTGGCTGTTTCTCCTGACTCTTTAGTTTTAGTCCCTTAGCGTGAATCTGTGCTTTAACATGAGATTGTGTATTTGTTCCATAGACTTCATGAAAGTGGAGGAAGCAATTCTTCATTTCAAAGTATACCCAAAGGAAATTGAAAAGTTGAGGTTATTTTAATAGCTTGGCCCTACTAGCAATTCTACAAGCAACTGGGCCTTTCTAAGGTAAACAGTAATAGGTGTTTATAGACAAAGCATGTTTCTGTTTTGTTAATGTCTACATACGCCTTAGAGAGGGGCAGACTTCTTCTTCTCATCACCAGGAACTGCTGGGAATCGTGAGAAGCTTCTATCAGGGCTTATTAACCACCGCAGCTGTCCCTTGTGTCCTTTTTGTGTCAACTGCTATGGGAAGTGCTTCTTGAGCTTTATCTCCCCGAATCCTCACACCCCCATCGAGGAGATGGTGTTATTTTTCCTCTTTTATGGATGGTAAAACTGAGGCGTAGAGGTCATGTCATTTGTTCAAGGTCACCCAGCCAGGATTCCAGAACCAGAGCTCTCAGTAGCTGGGTCTCGTTTGTAGGAATCGTACCTGTATCAAGTTGCTCATTTGGTGTGATGGCATCTCAGTGCTTCAAAGTTTTGGACAGTTTGGTAGTTAGGCACTCTCAGCATTCCACCAATGATCCTTCGGATGTGAGAGGTGGGAACGCTTGTTCACGGTAGAGTGCACTGACGATGAAGAGGGAATAAGAGGAAGGTCCCATTATAAGGAAGGGCACTGAGCAATCCAAATCCTCGCAGCAGGGTCTCCCATCAGGGACCTTAAAAGGACGAATCCCAGTACCACTTCTGATCAGGCTCAGAATGCATCTTGATAGAGGTGAGAACGCCACAAAGACAAGCAAGATGGTTCTTGATCCTCAGTGGAAGTCCTTTTTTATTATTTTAATTGTCCTTTATAATCTTTTACAATGGTAAGTGCTACAGGCTAAGGGTAACTTTCATCTCAAACATTCAAACTGGAACATTTTTTGGATTCTCTTCAGATACGTGCATCTACGTCTTCCTTTCCTTGCCTCTGGATTTCATAAATCAAAGACTATTGAATAGAGTTCCTCAAACTGGGTGCCTTAATCCTTTTTCTCCTTCACTCTCTGGGCATGGTCCAAAACTTGGGAAGTTTTGCCCCCAACATTCTGTGCTGTTTTGTACTTTCACATGCAGTCTTAGTATCCTCCAAAAGTGTTCTGGGAATTTAAAAGGATTTTTGTAGCCTTAATTTTAGTTGCCTTAAATGACTAACCTAGAAACACAGACATGTTAAATCAGGATTGTCTTCTTTTTTTTAAACCACTCCTCCCCTAGTTTATATCAATTATATGTAGTTACTTTAAAAAATAAACGAGAAGGGAGTCTGGGCCTTTAATAAAAGTTTCATGTTACGGGAGTATAAGCACATTTCATATGACATTAACTCTTCTGTTGGGCTTTGTGGACCAGCCTTAACTTTGTTGGAAGTGAAGCTGTTATTAAAAAAAAAAGAAAAGAAAAAAATTTTTTATGGCCACTCGGTGATGTTAAATGCATCTGTGAGTTACATGGAAGTGTTTCACTAATTAAGTGTGGTGCCTTTAAATAAAGGTCACAGGCCTGACCTGTGTTGTGTGGGTTTCTTGTTTGTCAGGCTAGAGGCATTTTCTCATTTTCACAGTTCAGCTGAAAACAAAGCCCTCCTTATCCTAGCAGGGAGCTGTGCTCTTAGAGCTGACATCAGCCTTTTCCCAGCAGGCATCATTTCTGCCTTAAGAGTCTTTGCAGAAAGCTGGAAAGGCAGATAACCATTGCTGCTCCTGGCATTTTTTTTTCCCTTCTGGCCAAACTCCACATAGAAGGAAGAAATGCAAAAGGTGCCAAGAGTCAAAATCAGAATAAAGGGGCTGTCCTCCACTTATCTTTTCCAGTATGCATTGGGGATTTGGGATTGTTTCATGCGAATATATAGTTGTAATCTGCGTCATGAAGATTAGGAAAGTGGGAAGACAACTTTAAAAAATGAGGGTTTTTTTTTTTTTAACCTCAGAGGATTGCTTATCAATCAAGGGACATTCATGATCTGTAACAGAGCTGTCATTAGCATGTGCAAAGTAGCTTTTAAAAATGATACTACAGGGCTGGCTGCCGTGGCTCAGCAGGCAGAGGTCTCTCCTGCCATGCTGGAGACCTGGGTTCGTTTCCGGTGCCTGTCCATGCAAAAAAAAAAAAAAAAAGAGATACTACAATTGGAAAAAAGGAGTGTTAGATTAATGGATTAAGTTGGAGGCATTTATTTATTCAACATGTGAAAAAAACAAAACAATGCAAGATTTTACTCCTTACCACCACTGCCCCCTCCCTGATTCATTGAGTTTCTTAAGCTCCTTTTAGCACGCTGTTTTCATGAAGATGCTTCTGCTTTGGGAACTCAAATTGCAGCTGTTTTGTACCGAGAGGATTAATCTCGACGTTGTTATGACCTCATAGCATCTCTCCTTATTGCAGTAAAAAGCCAGCTCTGCTACCTTAGTAGATCTGATGGAAGACCAGAAAGGTGAATGCTAAGAAATTTGCCTGGGTGTAGGTGTTGATGTTTCTTGTATTTTCTCTAGGATCTTGCTTGTCAAGTGCTTATTTGCCTGTGCCACATGCAGCTGGAACATAGCACGGCAGTTTGCCAGCCCCATGTTCTGTGTCTAGTGCAGTTATTTGATAAATGGCTGTGCTCGGTCTCTGTCTGCTTTGCTATGTCTCTGGGTTTGAAAACAAAGCAAAACAAAACACAGCACTCTTCACTTTAAAATGTCTTCACAGGTTGTCTCCAAAGCATAATTAGAGAATTTAATGTTGCAGTAATGTTCTTGGTCTGGCGGTAGCAGGAAGCGTTGCCAAACAAGGGATCTGGATTCTGGATCCAAGCCTTCATGGCCTTGACAGAGGCAAATATACTGCAGAATAGAAGGAGACCAGTTTTGCTGCAGTGCTGTCCTCCAACTTAAACGACCCCTGCCCTTCCCTTCCTTGGAGAGGCCTAAGAAAGGCAACTGGAGGGATCCACGTAGAAACCAGCCCCAGAAACTGGGTCAGGGCCAAGTAGAAGAAACAAACATTAGGTCAGGAGCCGAAACCTCTTTGCATCCCTAAACTATCTGTGTGTTTGAACCCATCTTGGAGAGGTTGTGGTGTTTTCTAACTGGCTAGGTGCAGTCACTTTGGCTGTATCTGCCATTAAGTGACACCCCTTAGAGATTCAAAGCAAAGCACCAGTGCCCATAGATTATCTCAGAACACGGCTGCCTCAAGATGCTCTAAGGAAAAAAAAATATGTGTTCCCTGGTCAGAGTTTGGGAAGTGCCAGACAAGGCCTTCCAGTCTGCTAACACATTGCAGGCTATGAGATGTCCTCTGGAAAGAAATACTGTTTTCCCAGAGTGCCTCAAAAGTAATTGGCCATGGACTCCTTTGTCCCTTTTTAGAAAAAAAACCCTGATTATTAATATTCCATAGAGCATGCTTGCCTAACAAATATTGCCTAACAGAACAAGCATTTTATTTTGGTTTCAAAGTTCTGTTATTATTAGCATTCAGATTCACAAAGTTCTGGTGCTGTAAAGAGCGCTGAAAATTAAAATGTAATGGTTGTAAAATTCCTTGATTTGGGACTGTTAGGTAGCTGCTGTCTTCAGCGCTTGGAACTTTCAGGAAAATTCACTGAGGCCAGAAAAATTGAGGAAGCCTGAGGCTTATCTTCCTTTTACTCCGTGCTCCCATGTCCTCCACTCGTACTTCTCTCTTTCCTCTATAGCTGTTTTCTAGAGAGTAGATTCTCTTCACTTCCTTACCAGTCATCAGTCCAGTGCTCTGTTACCCATACCAATAACTTTGATGAAACTTCTCTCCCTACTTTCACTAGTGCCCTACTTATCGTGGGGGTCAGGAACACTTGTAATTCTCATCTCACGTGACTCCTTTCTTTTCTCCTCCTCCTTTGGTTTCCATGGCCACTTTCCTGCATTCTTTGGAAGCCATTACTGCTTTTCTCCAGAGTTCTGTTCAAAAATTTTCCCTGTCCAGACCGCTCTACTGAAGTCACGTGCATGGCTTAAATTTCTACTATAGGTGGATGACTCCCAAATCTCTAGCTGAGACCTAAGCTTCAGAAACCCATTGACCATCTGCCTGTTAGACGTCTTACATGTTCCTCAAATGCAGCCCTAATTGTCCGGAATTCATTCAGTAGCTCCTTTCCTCTTCTAGCCTGCTACCAGGTCTGCTCCTTATCTTCGCCCCCATCTTCATGATTGGTACCCAAACCAGACCCAACTGGAGTGGTCCTCCATCTTCTTCTGTCTCATCTCCCCTGTCCAAGCCGCCCTACCCTGTCACATCCATCCGCTAAGTATCTGCTGTCTCGACGGTGTCCTGGGCCGTAGCTGCGATCCCACTTTCAGGAAAGTGCTCTCCTTACTGGCTTTTCTGTCACTCGAGTGCCAGAATAAGGTTTCTGACACATTAATCTCTGCATGGACTTCTCCCACAGCCGCCGGGCAGCTGCAGGGCCGCAGTGACCAGACCCTACCCATCACGCTGGTGCCTCAGGCCACGTGGACTCACTGCATTCTGGGGACATTTTTGCTTGCCTCTTTCTCTTGGCAATCGGCCAGTCCATCTGCTTAGATGCTAACACTTCTTATAAAATGATGACATTTTGCTATAATTATGTGCCCATTTGCCTGTCTCCTTCCCCAGACTGTACGTTCTTCAAGGGCAGGGGCTGGGGCTTACTCATGTCTCCATCCCTAATACTCAGCCCTGGGCCTGGCACTTAATAGGTGCTAAGTAAACGTTTAAATGCAAACCTGAGACACTGGGTACATTGTCGGAACACTCTTCCCTGTGACGTAGAATTGCTTTCAAACAGCCGATGGCACTGCTTATTCTACTTCCCATTTTTTCCTTTTGACCTTGATGTTTATTTCAGGGGATTAAGGAGAGTCCCCCCACTACTACCTCCACTCTCCTCCTTTCCCCATATCTAGCTCCCCCACACAGAGAAATGAAAATACCTAACACTTGGCAAATGCATAATTTGCAATCTGTATCACTAGTCCTGCCTGTGGTGCTTTTTTTTTTCAGATTAAAAAAAAATGATCTTGTAATGTTGACTCTGAGTAACAAGTTCTTCAAAGTTTATTATATGAATGGAATGCTTTTTTCACTTCTCTGTTTATACTTATGCATGTGGCTCCAATCCCAGCGTGAACGTAAAGTAAGGTCTATGAAAATGAGAAATTCAGTACGGTTGGGGGAGTCTTTCACGTCAGAAAGCTAGGCAGACACTTCTGGGTGGAATCAACCCAAGTGTCGATTTGTTCAGATTAGAATTGAGAAAACCAAACAAACCTCTGCCCAAGTGTTTATTACTTCAGGTTTTTTCTTCCCTTCAAATTTACCGGAATGTTCTGAAAGCCAAAGTGGCCTTCAACTATTTTCTAATAGGTTCATTGTGACGTTTATTTCATTTTTGTGTGAGAATTCTGTGTGTATCGCCGATAGCCCTCCGTCCCCTTAGGTTGATTTGGAATGACAGTGCGCCATTTTGTATTAGGCTGTTGGCTTTTGTGCCAGTTGTATCAAATGACTGAAGCACAGATGCTCTATACTCTCTAGGAGCTGCTGTTCTCACGTGGTAGACTTCCTGGAAGGAGATGTTGGTGAAAGGGGCTGCTGGCCGGGCAGCCTCTTCAGCAACAGGTATTCCCGAAAGCTGGTTTGGAGGACACTGCATCTTACCACCGGCCAGTGGGACTGGCCCCTCTTTGACTACAAAATGAAATCCGGGTTCTTTGGTGTGACCTTCCAGGACTTGGATGAACCAAACTCTGTTCCCAGGATTATTTCTTTACTTTTCCTTTCCTTTTTAAAAATCTCTGCTATTACTTGCCTTTAGGCAAGCTACACACAGCATTGCCCACGTGAGAAGCAGATCCTTTACAGTTCAGGGTGGGCAGTTTGGATGGTCCAACCTCCCATGTGACTTTCATTTTGAGGCTCTTTTTTTTTCGCATGGGCAGGCACCAGGAATCGAACCCGGGTCTCCGGCATGGCAGGCGAGAACTCTGTCTGCTGAGCCACTGTGGCCTGCCCTATTTTGAGGCTCTTTGAAATGAGCGTTTTCACCACCTATGGTATTTGCATGGCATGTGCCTCTCTTTGTCACCTGATGTTCTAGTTTGCTAGCTGCCAGCATGCAATAAATATACTGGAAATGAAAGGCTTTTAAAAAAGGGAATTTAATAATTTTCGTGTTCACAGTTTATAGGCCGTGGAAATGTCCCAATTAAAACAAGTCTATAGAAATATCCAGGGAAAGATACCTTGGTTCAAGAAGGCTGATGAAATTCAGGGTTTCTCTCTCAAGTGGAAGGGCACATGGCAAACACAGTCAGAGTTTCTCTCTCATCTGGAATGGCACATGGTGAACATGGCGTCATTTGCTAGCTTCTTCTCCTGGCTTCCTGTTTTATGAAGCTCCCTGGGCGGCATTTTCCTTCTTCATCTCCAGATGTCGTTGCTTCTTGTGGCTGTGTCTTCTGTTCTGCGCTCTCTGAATCTCCCCTTTTCTCCAAAATGTTTCCTCTTTTGTAGGATTCCAATAAACTAATCAAGACCCCACCTAATCCAGTTTAACAACTACTCTTGATTGAGTCACATCTCCAGGGAGATGATCTAATCAGTTTCAAATATACAGTACTGAATAGGGATTAGAAGAAACGGCTGCCTTTACAACATGGGATTAGGATTGAAACATGGCTTCTCTAGGGTCCTATATCCTCTCAAACTGGCACACCTGGGTTCCTCCTCCTATCCCCTTATCAGCTCTCCTGGAAGACACCTGCCTGTTCTTGGGTTCCCAGTGCAGTGACTTCCCACATAGGGTCCTACGTCACGTACACAGTCAGTCAGACCATTCTAAACCTACCATTCACATTTGGTGATACCTTCCCCTGTCCCTTCCCTCCTCGGACTTCCATTTTGGAAAAAGTTGAGAACTGTAGAAAATCTGAAGGACTAGTACAACGAACACTCATATATCCTTCACTGGATTGTCAGCTGTTAGGAGTCGCCACGTTTGCTTTGTGTCTTCTGTGGATGTAGATAATGATATGCTCCAATATATAATACATGGCCAGACTCAATCCTGTCCTTTATAGGTGTTTTCTTTTTAATTCAGAATTCAGTCATGGATCATATGTTGTGTTTGGTTGTCATGTCTTTTAGCATTCTATAAAACTTTGGGGAGGGGCCGGGGGGGAGGGGGAGGGGTTTGGTGGGTGAGGAAAGTTGGGGAAGCCAGACAAGGACTGCTCTGGAGTGCCAGGCCCTAGGAGGTCTCTGTTCAGAACCCCAGTGGGCTCAATGGCAGGGAGATTGCCCCAACCCTGGGAGAAATGACCTTGTATATGATATAAAATAAGTATTTAGGAAATGTGCATGCTTAATAAGTGGTGAAAAATGTAAGCTCAGAATGAGAGGACAAGGGAAAGGGAGAGGTCATATCGAAGAAGGAGGCAGAAGATTTGGAACATGAGAAGGCTGAGGCATATGGAGGTAGATTAAAAATGTTCACGCCTGTTCCGAGATAACTTCAGTCACCTTTTCAGAAAATTTCGTCACCACCTCAAAGGCTTATTTTTTTAAAAAAAATTTTTATTGATAAACAACATATACAACACAAATATTCTTAACATACGAACATTCCACACACGTACAATCAGTGGCTCACAATGTTGTCACCTAATTGTATATTCACCACCATGATCATTTTTTAGAACATTTGCATCATTCCAGAAAAAGAAATAAAAGGGAAAAACTCACACATCCCATACCCCTTACCCCTCCCTCTCATTGACCACTAGTATTTTCCATCTACCCAATGTATTTTAGATCAAAGGCTCGTTTTTATTTCTAGCCAAAAATCTCAACAGTTTTACTTTAAAAACAACAACAGCAAAACAATAAATAAAAACACAGACACCCCAGTATGTTCACTTATTCATGGCACAGATGGAGCATTTCCCTGTTTTTTTCTCCCTAAACCCACAGAACCTAAGCAGAACCCTGAAGATGATTTTCCTGTGGGAAACTCAGTCCATTGGAAAGCTCAGGCCATGTCTCTTCTGAGCGTGAAAACTGGGGACATTTGTGTGTTGTGTGTGTGTGTGAGGGGGTGGGGGGAAATTTGTTATATTCTGGGATATAATTAAGTGATCTCAAGATCTTTAAGAGATTCGACGCTAACATCTAAAGAAACTGTGATTGGTGGAGGGAAATGTATTAGTTTGGTGTGTGTGTTGGACCTAAAAGCCTGACTGTGGAATTCCTCACCCGTGGCTGACGTGGAAAACCGGAGCTCATGCTTGTTTCTCACAGCCCACCAGCTTTCCTTCGAGGGCTGAGAAGGAAGGAGAACCGAGTGCGTTTTCCAGGCTGTGCGCAGAGCTCTCTAGGAGCCTCCCTCTGCCGCCCACCGCCCAGGGGCTGCCTCACTTTCTGCCCCTTTTGAAGGTTTGGTTGCTCACCTCTCCTTCTTTCATTTCCAAGACATCCCACAGTCTCCTTCCCCTCTTCTTCCTTGGGCTAGCGCGTGTTGTTTCACATTGCTCCCGAACAAGAGAACTTTTGAGCAAATACGGATATTCGGGTTGTTTACAGTGTTTCACAATGATCTGTTCACTTTTGAGAATGTCTGTGTCCATCCATCCTTGCTCGTATCTTATGCGTCCCGTTTTTCAGGAAGTGGAGTTGCTGGGTCGAAGGGTACCCGTCTGCTCTTGCTAGCCATTCTGTATTCTGAACTTGAGAAGGTTTGCATTCCCACTGTACCTGGGTGCAGTTGCCTCTCCTCGCATCCTCGTAAGGTGACTTTGAGCATGTATTTAATTTTTGTGAGTATCCTTAGGGAAACACAATCAATTCTTTCAGCATAACTGTTACTGGTTTTTATATTTTTGCAGCTAGGCAACTTGAATTACTTTTCTCCCATGCTTATTGCCATTAGTATTTCTTCTTTTGTGACCGTTCTGTTGATAATTTCATCTTTTTTTTTTAATTAGGGTGTTCACCCTTCACTTGATATGTGCCAACTCTTCACAGTAAGGCTCCCCTGTCATGTGTGTTAAGAAAACAAGCATTTTCCTAATTTGGTGTTTGTATTCCATCTTTATTTACTGTGTTCCTGAAATATAAATGTTTTTGGATTTGGATGTGGTTGAACCAGTGAATCTTTTCTTTTCATGGAAAAAGCTTCTAAAATGTTCTGAGAAGGGCTACCATGTTAGCTTAAAGAATACCTTCTACCAGGTCTTCACAGTGGAATGATTATATATATGCCCAGTATATTCTGGCTGTGGAATGAAGAGAAGCGCATCGTTTGTTCATTACTTCATTCGTTCATTTATTCAAACGTTTCCCGAATGCCAACTTCATTGGCTGCCTTGTGGGGTGGGGGCAGGTGGTAGGGGTTGGCGAAGGGGTCCACGGCTTCTGAGGGCGAGAGAAGCTGTGGTTAGAGCAGTGGGATGAACTTTTGTTCACCTGTGAGGTGTCGGGCAGGGTGCAGGGGTGCCCTGTCCACTGGGGAGCTATGGGCCCAGCCCCCCAGGAGGCGCAGTGGGAGCCCAGGCTTCCTCACTGTGAGCAGACAGCAGCACCCAGCCCCGTGCCCCCTGGCTTCCCTTCCTTCCCTCGTGACCCTTGAGGATCCTGTTCCCTCTCCCACTGAGCTAGCTTTGAACTCAAAAGTTGAAATTCTCTGCTTGTATTTAACCATTTTACCAGATGTTTCCTGTGGTTTGACAGATGCACCATTTACTAGAAAGTTACACTCCTGAGATTGGAGTTGCTGTGGACACTGTTGCTATAATAGACGTTGAGTCGGCCAGGGCAGGACTTGGAAGACAACTTCTGCATCAACTTCGGGGCTCTGGTGTTTTACCCAGAACAAGAATGCTATTTGCAGAACCCACTTTTATCTTCTCTGTTATCAGTCGAATCCCTGGTTTATTAATAGTGCTTAACCAGTTGACCAGAGCCCATTACAATCAGCACAGTGCCTCCCTTGCTATTCCTTTCTGAAGGCAGCTGGGCCTAGGAACATCTAAGTTTTGTTTGCAAAGCATCTAAAAGAACTCAGGTAGGTTGTTCGGCAAGTAAGAACTTAAACCAGCCTGAAGATCTAATGCTCCAATGTTCTTGGGCCACCTGAAGCTGGGATATGGTTAAGACATCTGCAGACTTGGCAGATATTTGCAGCCACCTAAAAGCTCATCAAGACAAACCAAGAACTGCTTAAGGTACCTTTGTGTTTCTAGTGCCAGCATTTCACTGCAGCTTAGGGGTCCAGATAGAATACAGCCTCTTTGCCAAGACCCTGCTGGTGGGGGTGGGGAGTAGAAGGGAGGTGCTTCCTGCAAAGCACAGTTGCAGCTGGGGCTGCAGAGAAAGAAAGGATGAAAACTCGGCAATTTCTGACATTCTTTCTCTGAGGAGCTTGTTGCAAGGGTGCTTTGAGTCCCATGCTTTGTTTCTTCGGAGCAGGCTGGCTTTTGCAGGAGCCTTCCTCTCCTGCGTGTTGTGTAACGCTCTTTGAAAGTTCTGTAAAAGCCTTAAGTTAGGGGAGATGGGGAAACAAAGAGAGAGGAAATGGCATGCCATCATCCTGACAGCAGATCTCTTTTCTCACAAAATGGAACTGTAATGATGCATGTCCCCTTCTGGCAAGACACATAGGTAAACAAACCCTCCCAGGAGTGGCTTACCTATCCCAAGACCCAAAGGAAACATTTCTTCCAGCAGGGGTGGGGTTGTGGGTGCAGGCCGGCCCCTTACCTTGCAGTCCTCCTTCCAGGCAGGGACTTTTATTCTGACAGGCGTCCTGCCTACCCCTTTTTTCGTGCCTGGGACGGCTTGCCAAGTTTGTGAGGCCCAAAGCTTTCTTGTGGGAGGACGCTGGACCGTCTTCATGCTCTTTGGCAATGATTAAAGTGAGGTTAGTACCAAAAACCCTTTCATTTTATTCCCTTATCCTTGCTTTTTCAAACCAGATGGCAACCCTGTATTTTCAGCTGTAATTAATTTAAACGATGAGGCAGCAAGTGCTAGGAGAGGTAGAGTTGGTTTTGCTCAGAGGGGACAGTGGGGATTTTCCTTCCTGTCCCTCTCTCCTCACCACACGGCACCTTGTCCCAACCACATCCGGGCCCTGGGGGTGGGGTCGGGGGGTTGCAGCCCGGGCCCCTGCCTGCCCACGTGAGCTGGAAGCGATTGTTTCCTTCCTGAATTGAGAGTAACAAAGTTTCAGGTGGTGGCTGACATGTCCCTGCAGGCGGGGCTGTGGAGTGGCTCTCTCTAGACCAGGGTGCTTAGTTTACAGGGAGGGCGGGTTTGGGGAGTGCAGGCTGCTTTTTCTTCCCACCAGGACAGCTGCCAGGGTCTCCTCCAAAGCAGGGTGGGGTGGGGGGTGTTTTAGGGTTAGTAATTACTCTTCACGAAAATTACAAGGGAAATAAAAGCCTTTGGCCACAATTGAAGTCTGGAGGGTTTGACCTCAGTTATTTGACCACTTCCCTTAGTGGAAATTTTATTTGAGCCCTTCTCTGCAGTTGCGTTAGAGTGCAACATCAATTAGAGACGGAGAGATCCTTCACATTTAATAGAAAAATGCCTTAAAAAAAACCCACCTCTCAGTGACTTGTAAAATAACTCCACAGACCAGCTTCTCCTCCCCCTCCCCCGCCCCTGTTCTGAAAGGAAGCTGAATTTCAAAACGAGAGAATTCATGGAGTCAATTGATGGAGTCCTTGAAAGCTGGGATTCCCGCCCTCACCTGCACAGATGAGTAGGATGAGGTTTGAGTTTTATCATTTGAGAAACGCATTTTCTTGGCATTCTGGAGGAGTTGCAGATTGAAAATTTGCTAACAGTCTATGCACAGAGCACTTGGCAAAACTGTACGCTAACATTATACAAATGGTAGTTATTACTACTATTAATGTTAGCCATCACTGGGCCACTTGAATTAATTTTTAAAGGCTCAGTGAGGAATGAGAATCCGCAAATAGGTAGCTTGCGAGTCCCCACAGTGCTGACTGTTCATTTTAACGTGGTCTGCCTGTGGTCCCTGCGTGCGCCTGAGTTGGCTGAATTCAGTGTGCTGGGTGCTGCATGCTTTTTTGTTGATTTGATTTTCATGTTAGATGGTTACATTATTCATGGGTGTTTTTCTCTCCACTTAGACCATTTTTATAAAATGCTGTGGTTTTTGTTATGTGGACTTGAACTGTCCTTTTGGACACCTTTTTATTTTCCTTCGGTTGGGAGAGGCACACAGGTAGTAAGAAAAAAAATGCATCTTTTACTTGCATCCCCCTTTCCTACCAGTGATTTGTCAGAACTACTAAGGGCTCATGATTTAACTTCAGTTCAACTGAATAAACTGTCATCGGTCTGTTAGGTGCTAAACTCTTATATTCCATCCTCAGCTAGGATGGAGCAATGCATGAAAAAAGAAGTGGGCAGCCTGGGGACAGAAGAGAGTTTGGCTTTCTGAGAATATGATATTTTGTGCCTAATTATTGGTACGTTGCAGTGTAATGCCAATTGGGGAGTGGTCCTTTTAATTTAAAGGGTAGTTAAGATGAGCTAGTAGCCATTAGGTTTTGGAAGTCCTCATAAAAAGGAAGATTGTATGTTGTTTGGGCTATTGGGAAGATGTAGGCCCCCTGGAACTCTGGAGGCAGTTTTAGAATCATCAGCTTGGAAAGGAAATACCATTTCAGTGTTGAATGAAATCATCAGGTTTCCTTAGGTTCCTTTAGTGTGTGTGTGTGTCTGTGTGTGTGTGTCTGCGTGTGTGTTTCCCCCTCCTTTTCCGGGTTCCAGGTTTTGGTTTAAATAAATGTGATGTCAACAGCCAGGGGCCCGTTCTTAGTTTTTAGACCTGTTATGATGAAATTAAGGAGACAGGTTGAGGAAAGTTCCTTCTGAATTCTGCAAAGTTGGGAACTGAGAATATTTGTAAGGAAATGTAGTTTTATAACTCAGAAAAATGACCCATTTTTTTCATGCTGTCTTTTCCACATTGCTTGGGAACTTTGCCTTAAGAATAGAGGAGATTGATTTGCCATTAGTATAGCCGTTGTCAGTATATTAGCAGCTTTTCTAAACACTCCTTAAAATAGTCTTTCCTTAGAGTAATTTAAATCTTGTTCCTTTAGTGTAATCTAAGCTTAAAAAAAAAGCTTAGCCAGTGCTTTTTCCTAGTTTTTGAAAAGATGGCGTTCAGCCCAGATTGCCTTGGGATGTTCACAGAAATACTCAGAGGGCCCCACTGAGAAGTAATGCACTCAGCAGTCTGTTCTTGGGTGGAAAGCTCTCGAGGCCCTTTATTACCATTTTAAAGAATATTTGGTTGTTGTCCCGAGACTATTTAATAGTTATTTAGTGACTTGACATACTCAGTGTTTACATTATCAGACTTCTTTAGGATAGCCGTATAATAATTTATCTCAGTAATTAAATTTTGCCTGCAAAATTTCTGGTGTCAGGGTAGGTGGGTGGCTTAAAAACAAAAAAACAACCAGCTGGCTTTCTCATTTTTGTTTAGTGTTGAATAAGTTTATTGAATGAGAGGTTGGCCTCTGGTATCAGGAAATCCATGAAATAATTGGGAACTGGTCACTGTCCACGCTGGGACTAGAGGAACTGGTGGCCATCCCCATTCAGCTGTAGGGTTTCAGGGAGGGGGGCTTGCAATACAGGCAGGGAATGTGTCATTGTCTCCTACACAGATATGCGTAGTAACTCACTTACACCTGCTGTTCAGACAATACAGCTGAAGCAGAAGGAAAAAAATGCTAAGGGGACTTCAGGGGTGCACATACTTACTAGTGACATGCAGCGGAAGTGGCCGTCATCATCCTCTGTGATGCTGCTGGAAGTGTGGTGTGGCCACTGCAGGTCTCAGGATAATCTTCAGTTTGGATATTCTGTTCTGCAGACTTTAGTTCTTATTTATTAGATTAATTAGACCTTCATTTCTGGTACCGAAATGGAAGGGAATCAGTCCTTTACTATGTGCTGTGCTGTTCAGATCACATCTGAGTGCTATGCCCAGTTCCGGGCACCGTCCTTAAAGGTGAATGTTAAATTGCACGTATGCAGAGGTGTGGGCCACAAGGGCAGGGGATCTGGGATTAGAATCATTTTGAAGGGATTCTTGTTTGGTAAAGAGAAAAAGAGAACTCTGGGGGTGGCAGGGCTGGCATAGAACCAGTATCCCAGTAGTTGGACCACGGACATGTGCAAGAGGAAATAGACTCAATTCACTTCTTCCAAAGGGCAGACCTGGGACCTCACAAAAGTCCTGGAGGGCAGATTTCATTCATTATGAGGGAGAACCTTGCGTTGGAGCTTTTCAGTAGTCGAATGAATTGCCTAAAGAGGAAGTAGGCGCCCATCCCTGGAGGTGTTTAAGGAATAGCTGGCGCGATTTTCAGGAATGTGGGATTCTGTGTCCTTCCGATTCTACGTCCTTCCCTTGCCATTCACAACCACTGTGCCACAAAGCTTTCCTCTTCTAGAAAGGACAAATCGTCCAGTCTTTTCATGAAACTGTTTTACATTACTTTCCAGTGATTGGCTACAAAATACGGGGTAAATGAACTGAGAGTGAGACTTCAAAGGAACTTGAACGGAGTTATGAGAACAGCACAAGTCCCAGCTCAGAACAACGAAAGAGGAAATGATGACTGAAGGGGTTGGCAGCCCACTTCTCTCTGGCTGGCTCACATCCTCTGGGGTCGTCCCTCTTCGGTTTTCCTAGTAACCCCTGTTTTAGTTCACCTGCCTTCTTAAGCCCTTCCTTCTCATTCCAACCAGTGGGTGCTGGTTTCTCCTAGGCATCTTTTCACTCTTTGTGTCATTCCCTCATAAAATATTTATTGTCTGCTGGGCACACAATTCAGTACTAGACAGTGAATTATGGAAACTTTTGAGTTTCCATACTGTTGATCATAGGGTCAGCCACCTTCCCTGGTTTGTTTGGCTCCAGGTGTGTGTAGAAAGAACTTGTCCTGGCCAGGTCGATGACCTAAGAAAGTGCTTCCATCCTCTGCCTTTCTGATAAGGGCATCTAAAGCAACTGGTCCTTTGCACTACTTTTCTGGCACAAAGAAGACTTTATCAATAGACCGTAGAATCCGATTGAGGACGTGGGGTGGAGTGAGACCCCTGAGAGACTGGGGTTTCTCAGTTGACCCCAGCAAAGCCAGTCTAGACAGTTCCATGGAAAAGCCAGCACCAGATGGTCTTGGTGGGGAGACCCCTTTTCTTCACCCCTCTCTGTGGTCTCCTCCCCTGCCAGCCTAAGTAGCCCGAGGGTTCATACCTGTGATGCTGATGCAAAGGAAGAAGCTGATCTCCCCTAGCTTTTTGTCCACTTCAGACTTTGTATAGCTCATTCCAGATGGAGAGACATGATGCTTTTCCATCTCTTTTCTGGTGAAGGACTCTGTTTCAATGCCACACTATAACAGTGGCTGTGTTTTTAAAATTTCATTCATTGAGAGAATACATCATGACAAAAGCAGCAACAAATTCAGTAGCAGTGGGAATTTAAAATTAATTTATATTTTATTAATCTCAGCAACATCTCCATTCATTAGAAAACTCAAGTGAACATGTGTGAGACACATGATGTGTTCGGTCTGTAAACAACGCTTGGTGTGCACATGGATTCCCACACCCTTTGGGAGGAGTCTCGGGGGTCCCCGACCCACAGGTGTAGGAGGCCCCCTATTTTCATGGCAACAGCTGCTAACATGGGGTGGGCAGAGGGGGAGGATGCTTTACCAGTGATATACTCAGAGTTGACCTCCTTTCTCAAACTTGGGTTTTCCTTTGGTCTCAGCTAATGATGGAAAGCATGCGCAGATGGTTGTTGTCATATAAAACCGGTATCTTATTTACATGGAGCCTAGCAATTCGGAAATGTGACTCAAGTGGCCCCTGGTAGTCTGTAAGTGTACTGCTCTGGTAGCTGCCTTGTCAGTGAGCCTGGATTCTTTCTGGGCAGCAAGTCTAGAAAGCCCCTGCATTTTTTCCAAGGAAAGAAGACCTCTGAATAGTCGAGTTGGATGGAGGCAAGGTTGCAGTGGTAGGTCCTGTGCTCACTCAGAACCTGTTTACTCTTACTTTACATATTATTCTAGCAAACTTAGTTGCCTGGCTTTTTGGCCCACCATGGGGAGAAGACAAAAGCAGGAGCTCCTGGTGGTGACAGACACACTGAGTCCAAGGAATGACCCATTGGCAAACAAGGCAGGAAACCAAAATACAGTAAGTTGCTGAACTGAGAACACAAGAAGCCGAGTGTGCTGGTTTGAAAGGATATATGCCCCCTAAGAAAAGCCATGTTTTAATATAAATCCCATTTCTTAAAGGTAGAATAGTCTCTATTCAATGCTGTGTATTTGGGACTGTGATGGGATCATCTCCCTGGTTGATGAGATTTAGTTAAGAACGGTTGTTAAACTGGATTAGGGGATGACATGTCTCCACCCATCTGAGTGGGTCTTGATTAGTTTCTGAAGTCCTATAAAAGAGGAAACATTTTGGAGAATGAGAGACTCAGAGAGAGCAGAGAATGCTGCAGCACCACGAAGCAGAGAGTCCACCAGCCAGCGACCTTTGGAGATGAAGAAGGAAAACGCCTCCCGGGGAGCTTCATGAAACAGGAAGCCAGGAGACAAAGCTAGCAGATGATACCGTATTCGCCATGTGCCTGTCCAGCCGAGAGAGGAGCCCTGACTGCGTTCGCCATGTGCCTTTCCAGATGAGAGAGAAACCCTGAACTTCATCGGCCTTCTTGAACCAAGGTATCTTTCCCCGGATGCCTTTGATTGGACATTTCTATAGACTTGTTTTAATTGGGACATTTTCTAGGCCTTAGAACTGTAAACTAGCAACTCATTAAATTCCCCTTGTTAAAAGCCATTCCGTTTCTGGTATATTGCATTCCAGCAGCTAGCAAACTAGAACAGATTTTGGTACCGGAGAGTGGGGTGCTGCTGCTGCAGTTTGCAAATACCAAACATGTTGGAACGGCTTTTTAAATGGATATGGGAAAGATTCTGGAAGAGTTGTGAGAAGCTTCATAGAGAAGGCCTAGAATGCTTTGGAGAGACTGTTGATAGAAATGTGGACTCTAAAGATACCTCTGATGAGGTTTTAGAAAGAAATGAGGCACGTGTTATTGAAAACTGGAAGGAAGGTGATCCTTGTTTTAAAATGGCAGATAATCTGGCAAAGTTGACTAATGGTATTGGCTGGAAGGCAGATTTTAAAAGCCATGAACTTGGATATTTAGCAGAAGAGATCTCCAAATTAAATGTCGAAAGTGCAGTCTGGTTTCTCCTTGCAGCTTATAGTGAAATGCGAAAGGAAAGAGATAAGCTGAGAACTGAACTCTTGAGTAAAAAGAAACTAGAAATTGAGGTCCTGGAAAATGCTGGGCCTCCAGAAATGGAGACCCCAGAGAATAGTGCTCCATGTGAGGATTTGACCAGATGTGGAACCAGTCAGCCATTTCAGAGAAAGTCAGGATCAGACATGGAGTTATCCAGGAAAGATTTGTGGAAACTCCTTATGTCTGATGGGCATGATCCAAGGCTACTGCATAGAAAGCCAACGAGAGTGCTGTGGGACCTGTATAAACAGAGCCGCTGCCAGTCTGGACTGAGGGGTTCAGAGAAGGGACACATTGGAGGAAAAATAACTTCAGAGGCAAAACCGTGGAGGCTGAGGTCTGAAGTCAGGAAGCCTCGGGCCAGGAGAGTGGACCCACCCAAGCCCGTGGAGAGGGTGAGTTTGCCCCAAAGGCAGAGGATGGACCTTCCACCTCATTGCAGTGGAAGAGTCATGCCGCCTCAGGCCTTGGAGAGGGTGAAGCATGTTTCTTGGGGTTGGGGGAGAGCCTGGCTGCCACCACATGGAGGGGCTGAGCGTGTGCCCCGGAGATGGCAGAGAGCCCGGGTGTGGCCCCAATGCTTGGAGAGGGTGGAGCCGAGAGAAAGGTGGTCTCCCCAATATCCCCCAAGGTTGCCTTCAGAGAGAGGCAGGCGTAGGCATTTGGAAAGGGTGGGACTGCCACTTTCTAAAGCCCTGAGGATAAATGACTCTCAGACTTTGAAATCTAATGGACTTTGCCCTGCGGGTTTTCGAAACTGTATGGGTCCAGTGACCCCTGTGTTCCTTCCTCCCTATGGAAATGTGTCTATGTATCCTGTGAATGTTCCTCCTTTGTATGTTGGCAGCAAATAACTTGTTGTGAGTTTTCAAAGGTCCAGAGCAAATGGAGAGAATTTTGCCTTAGGACAGACCATGCCTGTAACTGACTTGATGAGGTTTTATACTGTCTCTAATTTTGTACTTCATTGTATTGCTACTGAAAGGTTTAAGGTTTCTGATATTGTTATGAAGTTAATATATTTGTATATGGGAAAAACATGTCTTTTTTAGGGGCCAGAGGGTGGAATGTGCTGGTTTGAAAGGATATATGCCCCCTAAGAAAAGCCATGTTTTAATATAAATCCCATTTCTTAAAGGTAGAATAGTCTCTATTCAATGCTGTGTATTTGGGACTGTGATGGGATCATCTCCCTGGTTGATGAGATTTAGTTAAGAACGGTTGTTAAACTGGATTAGGGGATGACATGTCTCCACCCATCTGAGTGGGTCTTGATTAGTTTCTGAAGTCCTATAAAAGAGGAAACATTTTGGAGAATGAGAGACTCAGAGAGAGCAGAGAATGCTGCAGCACCACGAAGCAGAGAGTCCACCAGCCAGCGACCTTTGGAGATGAAGAAGGAAAACGCCTCCCGGGGAGCTTCATGAAACAGGAAGCCAGGAGACAAAGCTAGCAGATGATACCGTATTCGCCATGTGCCTGTCCAGCCGAGAGAGGAGCCCTGACTGCGTTCGCCATGTGCCTTTCCAGATGAGAGAGAAACCCTGAACTTCATCGGCCTTCTTGAACCAAGGTATCTTTCCCCGGATGCCTTTGATTGGACATTTCTATAGACTTGTTTTAATTGGGACATTTTCTAGGCCTTAGAACTGTAAACTAGCAACTCATTAAATTCCCCTTGTTAAAAGCCATTCCGTTTCTGGTATATTGCATTCCAGCAGCTAGCAAACTAGAACACCGAGCAACTGGAGAATATATAGTACCGAGCAAACAGGCCTATCCTGGAAGCCTGCTTGCATCATATCTCAAACTAATGCTTGGAATAATGATCCTGAGTCATCAAGAAGGGAAAGAAGTGGATTGTAGGATGTTTCAGACACATTTCTAACCAAAATAGTTTCAAAATGTCTTATCTCCTAAAGGCTTACATTTCAGTCACCTAGAAGCTTTTCTTAAGTGGCTGCTGCTGGATAAGTGAAACCCTGTGGTCCCAAATAAAATCAGTCAGGTGTCCCCTGTGTCCCTGTCGGTCTGGGGAGAAGTTATGCTCACTTTCCCCTCGAAGATCCCTCCATTTTCATGGCGAAAGACAGGCGAGAGCACGTCCCACAAATGCTGGTTCCTGCTGAACTCTGGAGCATTTGAAGTGGTGCAGGGCCTGGGGACTCCTGAAGGCTGTAAAATATATAGGGATACTCACCAGTTTTGCTAATTTAATAAGTCTGGCTCTTGAGGAAACTTTGATGGGGTGCCCTTGAGTCAATTATAGAGACAAAGCCCAAGTCAATGAGGAAATAGCCGAAATGTTGCTCAAATACATGTTTCCTCTTAAGTCCTTCTGTGCAGGATGGGTTAATCTTCCTTTCCAGCACCAAAGAAGTGTGCTATTTTCGGAACTCTCGCAGGCAGTGGTGGCCTGGTAGAAAGGACTGGCCTTGAGTTTGAATCCACACTCTGGCACTTAGCAGCTGTGACCCCGGAGCAGTCAGTTCACCCCTCTAGCTTGTGGGCTTCGCTGGACGTGGAATGATGGTGCCTGCTTCGGTGGGATGAGAGTGGGTGGGCGGCACTTACAAGGGGCCCATGTCCTCAGGGATGTTTGCTGGGCGGGTCATTATGGGAACATGGAAAGAACTGTGGTTCGTTCATTCTTTCATTCTTCTAGAATGTTACTGAGCAAAAAGGCTTTGGACAGTGACTTGGTGGATAAGCTTCTTCCATCTTGCATTTAGGGCAGACGGTGATGTCTTTTTCTGGCTTCTTAAATTGTCGCTCGGAGGGGAGGTCAGGGGACAGCTAGCTTGCTCTCTAGTCTCTAGTTGGTCCGGGTTGACCTACCCCTCTCCTCCACCCACGCTGGTCTTGATGTGTGGAATCAGGTCTCAGTGAATTGGTCAATATGCCCTATAATGCATGCATGCAAGGCAAAGCTGTCCGAGTCTAGTGGCAAATGTCTGAAGGCAAAAAAAAAAAAAAAGAAGATTGGCAGGGGGTTGTGTATTAATAATAGATGATGCAGAAAAAGCATGGGTTTGGAGACTCTAAAGAAGTATACATGAATAGAGGAAAAATGGCCATGGGAATTAATAGGCAACACATAGAAGAAAGTACAATGACCAAGCAAGATATGAAAAGATGCTTAACTTTGTTGGTAACTACAGAAACGCAAACTCAAATGGCAGTTGGGGCACCCTTCCACACCCACGAGAAGGGCGGGAAGCAGGCAGCCTGCTAGGGCTTGGGGCCATGGAGGTCAGAGATGCCCAGGAATTGCCCCCGCTGGAGGGAGGGAGTGCAGAGTGGCTCAGCAGCTGCAGGGCGGCTCGTCGGCAGCTGTCGGAGGTGACCATGGTGCGCCCTGCAGCCCAGCAGCTCTCCTTGTGAAACTGCCCTGAGAGAAACTTAGAAAGCCTTGCTGCCAAGGCACAAGCTTTCATGCAGGCACCTAAACGCCAGGGCGTTGGCATCACAGGGCAAAAGTGGAGCTCACCCAGTGCCTGTGAGCTGTGGGTATGTACACAGCGGTGTATTCGTATTCAGTGGGTAAATGACATGAATAAGAGCCATCTCTATCTAGGAAACATGGTAGAGCCCCAGCAGTGTGAGTTGGAAAAGCATGGTTGAAAAACTGTACATCCAGTGGCATGCCGTTGTGTCAGGGTTAGAAGTGCTGTGTATTATTTACAGATAGAGTCCCATGGTCAGAGGACAAAAGCCTGCGTAGGAGGAATTACCAACTGCACAAGCCAGTGGGTGGGCCGGGGGTTGGGGGGGTGGCCCGAAATGCGTCATGTGTTCCTTCTTTTATCACTGCTAGTATTTCTTTGAAGAGGCAAGAAAAGGCCTGAAGCCAGTGGGAGCGTGCGTTTTATTTAGTTCTAGGTGATGAGAACATAGGTCTTTGTGTTTTTTCATGTCTCTCTTTCTTCTTTTTTCATAAATAAAATGGGATATAGTGGTGGAAATGTTCCGGAACTGGGTGTAGGCTGGTGGCACAACTCTGTGAATGTAATAAATGCGACCGAATTGTACGTTTTAAAATGGGTAACACGGGGGATTTTATAATATGTGAGTTTTACCAAAGAAAATTAAAAAAAAAAAAAAAAGCTCAGCCTTCGGGGCGGTGGGGCGGGGGGGGGGGGGAACAACAACAACCAACAAATGAGAAGCCAACCAGGCAGCCCCTCAGTTCTCTCAGGCTGAGAAAACGTGTGTGAGACACCCCTGCTCTCATCCCAGAGCCTTGGAGTATGAAAGTAGGCTGTGTTTTTCCTGACCTCAGGTTTAAAAGTCTTTTCTCCAAGTGTTTGGTCCTTTTTGAATTACCTTGCAATTTCCCTTAAAATTTCCCACATGACCCCAAATAAAGAAATATCACATTTAAAAGTGTGTGTGTGTGTGTGGGGGTGGATCAGGCTTTGGGACCAACCAAATATAAACCTGAATCCTTGTGCTATACTACTTTTGTAACCGTAGACAAGTTACTTAACCTCTGACCCTTAGATGGGGGTAATGGTACCTGTTGTACAGTGTGGTGAATTTAATAAGACGATAAGGTCTCGCATCTGATCTGGCATGTATCATTCAATAAGCCATAGAGTATGATAATTATACCAATAGTCACATGAATAATTTAGTTAGAGGTTGTCCCCACCTTTTAATGTGCTATACTCTTGGACTGTACATTCTGGGGCAAAATTGCAGTTTCTTGTACTGTGACTTCAGGTGGATGAAACATGTCTTGGACAGATAAAACGACATGTGAAACAGAGGTAGAGACTGTCCTCATTATTTGCAGATTCCAAATGTATGAATTTGCCTATTTGCTAGAATGTATTTATAATCCCAAAATTAATACACATGGTGCTTTCGTGGTCATTGATGGACGTGAAGAGAGGAAAAACCTTTGCGTGCCTAACACGCATGGTTCCCAGCTGAGGTCAAATGAGGGGACACTCTGTCACCAGGGTTTTTTGCATTTTTTTATATGCTTTATGTCGCTGATGCCACTGTTTGTAGGCCTTCGTGTGCAGTGCTGAAGTGCTGTCTGGTGTTCCTAAGTGCAAGCGGGCTGTGCTTTCTGCGTGTGCCATATGCAGAAAAGACGTGTGTTATGCTTCGTTCAAGCATGCATTCAGTGTTCATGACTCATATTGAAGAAGGTGCCTTTAAACAGAAATACACATGAAACAAAGTTAGGTATTGATCGTTGAATGGAAATGTCGTGAGGCTTGCAGGACCCGGAGCGGTAGTTTGGTATCCACAGGTACAGTGTTCCTGGCATCTTCACAGAGCGTGACTACCGCAGACAATAGATAACGAGAATCAGCGGAATGTGTGGGTCACAAAAAGTTGACTTTTGAGATCTGGTCTAGCAATAGGGGACCCTGCCTCTGTGGGGAGTTAAGGGAGGAAAATGTCATGTGTGTGAAGGCAGAAGTTTAGTTAGTGAGCAGCTGTGTCATTCACAACAGCCGTGGTTCCCAGGAAACCATGGGTACTGGTAGGAAAGGGGCTTTTTTCTTCATTATTAAGCAATGGTAGCCGCTTCTGCCGTCCCATACAACAGTCTTTCTATATGTTTAAGGGCAAAGACAGGCTCCACCCTCTCCCATGACTGATCAGGACACGTTCGCTCATTGCAGCAGAGGTTTCAGGGTCGTTCTGTCTTTGGACTGTCCGAATGCCGCTATTTCCCACTGCTTTTCCGCCTGCGACACACACTTGCCATCTTGCAGCAGGGGGGTCGCTTCTGCCTTGGCCCCTGCCGCCCCCGCATGCCGACGGCTCCTGTACCCGCCTTTCCCTGTGCAGCCCTGTCCGCCCCACCCACATCCGCTGGCCAGCACCCGCCCCGCCGCCACCCTCGTTTCCCGTCTTAAATTGGTAAAGACGAGTGACGACAGTTGACCAGGATGTCTTTGAGACACACCCAGGCACCTTCCTGCTTGGTTGGGAAGCTGTGAATTATCCCGTTCAAAAGAAGAAAGAAGTGGGTGACAAATACATTCCTCCGTGTGTGCAAGGTTTGGACACGCCAGGGGACGTGGGAAGTCGGGTGGAGGAAAACAGAAGGGAAGGTGATTCAAAGGCGGAAGGAAAAATCATTCCTAATGATGCCCATTGTTTAGATTCTCCCCCAATTCTGCTTTTTCAGAAACAGTTCTCTTTCTCACTCTTGTTTCATTAGTTACACAAGTATCTGCCCCTGGAAACTTGTTCTCACACTCATAATAAAGGCACTAAAGCATCTTTCACTTTAAACAGCTTTGTCACAATGGTTACTTACCGACGGCTCAGGTTTATGAGCTGAGCTGGGGAGCGGGCTCGTCCCTGGGCCCTGACCCTCCCTGGCCTCCTGTTCTCAGCGGCTATTGCCACTGCTCTAGGTTCTGCTCTTCCTGGAACATGTGTTGAGACCTCAACCATAATGCACGGTAGTGCCGCATGAACCTTCAGCTCAGCTCTGCCAGGGTGGCCTGGCTTTAGGAAGGGTCCCTCCGCCACGTCAGGGGTGGTCTGAGGACTGTGGGTGGGCACAGAGCGGGACTGGCCTGGCCTCCTTTACCTGGGCCAGTGGCCTTCCAGTGCCCGAGTCCACACACTACAGCCAAGGCAAGATACCCCAGGCGAGCCTTTAATAATGCTTCAAAAGCGTGAACTAAAACACCTGCTCTTAGAACTTCTCTGTGCTAAGAATTCAGATCTGTTTAGTTAAAAGCCATTAGAAGTTATTGAAGTTCAGTCAAGAATCAAGGATGTCAAGGAACATGGATGGATAAACCTTGAAGGCATCCTGTTGAGTGAAATAAGCCAGGCACAAAAGGGCAGATGCTGTGTGATCTCAGGGAAATGAAACCTCTAGCATAAGCAAGTAGAGACAGAATCTCTCAGAGGTTAGCAGGGGGTGGGGAGAAAACGGGGACTTACTGCCTGATGGCTGCAGCCTTTCTCTCGGGGAGCATGGAAAAGTTTTGGCACTGGGTGGTGGTGCTGTTAGTAGAATATTGGAAGTGTAATTAATGCTGCTGAATTTGAAAGTGGTTAAAATGGGAAATGTTATGTTGCATCTATGTTGTATGCATGTAACATATGTATATATGTTACCACAATAAAGTGAAAATAAAGTATGTCAAGTAATATATTTCCAAGGGCTTGCTTGCACCTCTGAGCTCCTGTTTATTTAAGGGTGGGGGAGTTTCATTTTAATCAGCATCATAAATGGATGCATTGGTTGGTTTGTTTGTTTCTTCTTTCTCATGTGATGGATTCTTTGACGTTTTCACTGCATGGACTCTAGGTTATGTTTTTCCAAACTCTGTAGACATTTCTGGTTTCTCAGCTTAGAGTGGGAATAGTAGCAAACCCGGCACCCATTCCTCAGTACGCATTGTCCTGGAGGAAGGTGTAACGGGGCCTCTCCGTTTTACTGTTTTCCTCTCCTCCCGCAGTTGAGGGTGGAATTGCCTCTCAAGGATGAGTCTGAGTCTCGGGACAGGGCCAGGCCCAGGCCCACTTTTTGGGGTTGGCAGGGAGCTCCCGGCAGCCCCCAAGGCCGCACGGAGCAGGCCCGGAGCTGTGTTTCCAGCCAGCAAACCCCGTCTTTAACTAGAGCGGAGCCGGCCCGTGTCTGCGGGGCAAAGCGTGCGGTTCGGGCCAGGCGCCCGCAGAGCACATGATGCCTCTAAAGAGCCAGCCTCGGTATGATTCACATGGAAAACAATGTCTGCCTTGAAGCTCCGGGAACCATGATAATGAGTTGGCAATGTAAGTAATGTATAATTTTACTAAAATTAACCAGTGAGTTCGAGACTTTCTGTGCTTTTCGGTGTCTTTGATCCCATAATGCTGCTGTGTGGTGTTTTCAGTTGACTGCTTTTCTGGCTGGCTTACCCAAAAGTCCTGTCCCCTGGGCGGGTGTGAGATGCATGGCGTGTCTTTGGGAACCCTTGGTGGTTACGGTTCCCCATAGCCCCTTGCTATTAGCAAGGTGACTGCACATGATTTGCCTACTGTCAGTGAATATCCCTCTGGCAGTGGTTGAATGAGTCCCTCTCTCTTGGGGTTGGCTCTCCTGAGCTCAGCTGTGTTAATATGAGGGACTTATGCTTGGGTGTGAGATGAGGGTGAGCGGGATGGCAGCAGCAGAGACGCCAGAGGCAGCGTTGGCTTGGGCGTGGCCATAGGCTGCCCCGCTCTTGCCAGCAGGAGGCAGTGCTTCCGCCCTTGACTCTGTCTGGCCCTTTGCTCACCCCACCTCACCTCTGACTGAGGCAGAGGCTTGTGAGCCTTTTACCCACCAGCAGGGGTTGTGCCTTGTCTTCTGTAAACCTTCAAAAACTAGGCTTGGTTAACACTGGTTGAATAAACTGAGGTCTAATTTGACAGAGGCCAATTCTGGCTGTTTAGCTCATGAATCCATTCCCTGATTTTGCAGGATTCATTAAGTGGTCTCTAGAAACCTTCTGTTTCATTGGGAAAGAGGTTGTGGTGTGGAAGCATTGTGCACATCGTTCTAGTTTGTTAGCTGCCAGAATGCAATATACCAAAAATGGATGGCTTTTCAAAGGTGGAATTTAATAAGTTGCTAGTTTATAGTTCTAAGGCTGTGAAAAATGTCCAAATTAAAGCAAGGATTTGGAAATGTCCAATCAAAGGCATCCAGGGAAAGGTACCTTAGTTCAAGAAGGCCGATAAAGTTCAGGGTTTCTCTCTCAACTGGAAAGGCACATGGCGAACATGGCAGCATCTGCTAGCTTTCACTCCAGGCTTTTTATTTCATGAAGCCCCCTGTCTCCACCCCAGGGATGAATTCCTTTTTCATCTCCAGAGGTCCCTGGCAGTATGGGTTCTCTGCTTCGTGGTACTTTCAAAAATGGTTCCCTCTTTTATAGGATTCTAGCAAACTAAACAAGTCCCATCTGGAACGGGTGGACCAGTCACAACTCCATGGATGCCATCTAATCAGAAGTTACCACCCACAGTTAGGTGGGTCACATCTCCATGGGAACAATCAAAAAGCTCCTAGCAGGCACTATTGAATGAGGATTAAAGGACATGGCTTTTCTAGGGTCTACCACAGATTCAAACTGGCACACACTTCTTGTCCAAAACTAAATTTTATTTTTATCCAATTGCTGATGAAAACTCAATACCGAAGGCAAGTACATGCAACCATGTAGTCTTAATACATTCAGGACCCGTGAAGTCTATCTCAGGTGTGAATGGCCCACAGTGTGTTAGGTGGAAAGTCTTCACATCGATAACTGGGGCTTGTGTTCATAACCCCTGAAGAAAGACAAGCTAGTTTCAGGGTTAAATGCCTTCGATGGGAAATCCTACAACTCAACCACAAAAGAACAAACAAATTAATTCATAAAATGGACAAAAGATATGAATAGACATTTTTCCCAAGAGGAAATACAGATGGCTAAAAAGCACATGAAAGATGTCCATCTTCATTAGCTGTTAGGGAAATACAAATCAAAACCACAATGAGATGTCACCTCCCACCTATAAGAATGGCTGTCATTAAACAAACAGGGAACTACAAATGTTGAAGAGGATATGGAGAAATTGGGACACTTATCCACTGCTGATAGGATGTATAATGCACTGCTGCTGTGAAAGAGAGTTTGGAGTTATCTAGAAAACTAAATTTTGAGTTGCCCTACACCCTGGCAATTACAATACTTGGTACATATTCCAGGAGATCTGAAAGCAGCGAGACGAACAGACATATGCACACTGATGTTCATAGTGGTATTATTCATAGTTGCCAAAAGATGGAAACAATCCAAGTGTCCATCAACGGGTGAACAGATAAACAAAATGTGTATATACATATGATGGCATTTTATGCAACAATAAGAAGGAATGAGGTCCTAAGCATATGACACCATAGATGAACATTGAGGACATAATACTGCATGGAATAAGCCAGACACAAAAGGATAGATACCATATGAGTTCACTATTGTGAACCCCCTAGAAAATGTAAACTCAGACTCTTAAAATGCTAGGGAAGTAGAAGCAGTTAGCTTTTATGTTTAGACTTGTTAACAAGGTTGAACTTTAAAATGTATGGGAATGGATAGAGGTGCTGGTAGTATGTTGGTGGGATTATAAGTAATAGTGTTGTATTGAAAGTGAATATGATTGAAAGGGATTGTAAATTCTTGCATGAACTACTTTAAAGGTATGACACTTAACAAAAAGTTAATAATAGGTTAATGTTTTGGTTTGCTGAAGCTGCTAGAATGCATTATACCAGAAACAGAATGGCTTTTAAAAAGGGAATCTATTAAGTTGCAAGTTTACTGTTCTAAGACCATGAAAACATCCAGATTTAGATACAACAAGAGGTTAGTTACCTTCACTCAAGAAAGGCTGATGCCATCTGGAGTCTCCCTGTCAGCTGGGAAGGCACTTGGGGATGTCCATTAGCCTTCTCTCCTGGCTTCTTGTTTTATGAAGCTTCCCCGGAGGCATTTTCCTTCTTCATCTCCAAAGGTCTCTGGTTATGTAGGCTCTAAAGTTTTTTTCCAAAACAGTTCCCTCTTAAAGGACTCCATGAAGTGACCTCATCTTGAATGGATGGTCCATGGGAATCACCTCGAATTTCAGCTCCATGGAAATCACCTAATCAAAAGGTACCATCCACAGTTGGGTGGGTCACATCTCCCTGGAAACAATAAAAAAGATCCCACCCAGCTCTATTGAATGAGGATTAAAGAGCATGGCTTTTCTGGGGTACATGATAGTTTCAAACTGGAACAGTTGGTATCTGGGAAAACAATCTATTGCATGCCATCAACTATATTTAACAAGAATACCTCACTAGTACCACAATAACACTATAGTTAAATAACTGGGGGGTGGATAAAAGAGTTATGGAGTATTTTGGATTTTCTCTTTGGTGTGAATGTGTCTGTCACTTTTCGGTGATTTTTCTTTTCAGAGCAATGAACATGGTCTAAAATTGAGAGTGGTGATTTACAACTAAATGAGGGTACTGTGAGAATTGCTTATTTTTGGATAGAATATATACTATGCGAATATATCTCAACAAAATCTGTAGATTCAAAATAAATGAACAGAAAGATTCAAATGCTAGAGAAATGTAGAGAGACAGGTATATCTCCTCAATGTTGGTAGGGTGACAGAAAGGTGCAGCCCTCCAAAGGGTAATGCAGTGGACGCATCCACAGGAGGCTAAACATAGCCTCACCATACAATTAGGCAGTCCCTTTACTGGGAATGTACGTGAAGAACTGAAAGCAGAAACTTGAATAGACATTTGCACTTTCATGTTTATGTGGCGTTGTTGTTGATATCCAAAGGATGGAGGTGGCTGAATGTACATTGATTGAGATGCAGGAGGGCAAACTGTGGTGTATTAATGCAATGGAAGATTGTGGGGCTACAGAAAGGAATGTAGTCGTGAGGCCTGCACACACATAATCGTGAGGCCTGCACACACGTAGTCGTGAGGCCTGCACACACGTAGTCGTGAGGCCTGCACACACGTAGTCGTGAGGCCTGCACACACGTAGTCGTGAGGTCTGCACACACGTAGTCGTGAGGCATGCACACACGTAGTCATGAGGCCTGCGCACACGTAGTCGTGAGGCATGCGCACACGTAGTCATGAGGCATGCGCACACGTAGTCGTGAGGCCTGCACACACGTAGTCGTGAGGTCTGCACACATGTAGTCGTGAGGCATGCACACATGTAGTCATGAGGCCTGCACACACGTAGTCGTGAGGCATGCGCACACGTAGTCATGAGGCATGCGCACACGTAGTCGTGAGGCCTGCACACACGTAGTCGTGAGGTCTGCACACACGTAGTCGTGAGGCATGCACGCATGTAGTCATGAGGCCTGCACACATGTAGTCGTGAGGCCTGCGCACACGTAGTCATGAGGCCTGCACACATGTAGTCGTGAGGCATGCACACATGTAGTCATGAGGCCTGCACACACGTAGTCGTGAGGCATGAAATAGTGTGAATGCACCTTGAGGACATGTGTTGAGTGAAATAAGCCAGAAACAAAAGGACAAATATTGTATGGTCTCATTTAGAAAATATGTGTAAGAAAATTAGAGACTAGACTGTGAGCTCTTACGCAGTCACATTTGTTCCTGAGCTTTGAGTCTTCTAAATTCTGAGATGCTGAGCTCTTGGTGTATCATCTGGTATTTCCCTGGAACTTTGGGTGCCTGTGTGACACCTAAGACTCCAAGTTAGAGTTCTGCAGCTCTGAAAGTCAGCATTTCTCCATACAGCAACTGTTAAAGAACATCAGACTTCAATTAGAGATAAGAATGAAGCTGATTTGGTTGGGGCTAAAGTAAATCGGAATACAGGATAAAGGATGATATTGTCTGTATTTTAAAACTCCACCTACTATATATGACCAAAGGAAGAGATATTTATTTTGTGCAAAACTTAAATTTTCTGTAGCACATATTCTAATTTAACCTGTCTAATCAGTTCATTTAAACAACCTAAACACATGGAGCTCTGAATTGGGAATGAAATCTTTTAATTCTGTGTGGCTTAATGTAATACCCTGATACATTCCAGAGTATGTTGGGTAGATAACTAAAAAGTATTGGGAAAATTCATTGGGGGACTAGAGAAAAAATATGCAACTACTAATTTCCCCACCTGGGAAATTCCTGATACTGTCTCGAGCATTATAGGCCATGGCCTCAATCTTGAGGCTTGCTCTTAAGAAACTTATTTCTGTAATGGGGAAGCTAAGCCCACCTATAATTATGCCCAAGAGTTCTTCCAGAGAACATCTTTTGTTGCTCAGATGTGGCCTCTAAGCCTAGCTCTGCAAGTAAACTTCTTACCCTCCATGTTCAGAAGTGAAAGTCTCCCTGGCAACACGGGACATGACTACCGGGGATGAGCCTGGCCCTGGCATCATGGGATCAACAATGCCTTCCTGACCGAAAGGGGGAAAAGAAAGGTCATAAAATAAGGTGTTAGTGGCAGAGAGAGTTCAAATAGAGTTGAGAGGCTATTCTGGAGATTTCTCTTATGAAAACTTCAGCTAAATTTTGCATACTGCCACGCTATGCCAAGCCTCAACCAATATTATTCCTGAAAACGCTAAAAAATACCCAGGGCTCTTATCTGAGGGTCTGTAATAAAGTTTCACTCACTAAGTTTATTTTTCAGAAACTTAAAACTTCCAGATTGTTTCTATGCCAGATAAGCCCTGAAACTCAGAGGCACCAGTCCCCAAGATATCAACTGGTTACATTTCCCTACTCCATAATGTTGACACCTCTTTTTCAATATGAAGAAGTTAGAATGGCCATTCCTCAAATGCCTCTGAAGATTGGGAGAAAAATCAGATGAGAGGGAGGAGTCATACCAGAGAAGAAATGTATATATTTTTAAATTTTTATTGATAAAACAACATACAAGCATATACATTCTTAATGTGCAAACATTCCATACATGGTGTAATCAATGGCTCACAATATCATCACATTATTGTATATTCATCACCATGATCAGAGAAGAAATATTTTAACAGATTATTGTGACTCCTGAATCACCCTATTGATATTTCTTGGTCGTCTCTAGTATTTTAGAACAGCTAGAAGGAAGTCTTGACATTGTGGAACTATAACCCATACCATATTTCGAAATTTGCTCTATAATTACTTATTAAACTGTACTTTGAAATTTATCCCTTTTCTGCATATATGTTATATCTCACAATAAAACGTATTTTAAAAAGCAAACCAAAAAAATGCCTTTGGAGGGGTTGGGGGTGAATTGGAATTATTTGAAAATTCTCCAGGGTGCAGGTAGCATACATGGAACATACTGGCTAAGCTGTTGGACCAGAACAATCTCATCCATGATTGTCTTTTCTTTTTTCTTCTTCTTTTTTTTTGTTTTGTTTTGTTAGCCACACATGTAAATTTTAATTTTCTTGTAAGCCACATTTTTTAAGACATAAAGATAAGCATGTATTTTCTTATATTATTAAATACATTTAAAATAGAATTGTCAACATGTAATTAATATTTAAAAATTGAGATATTTTACATTTTTTCTATACAAAATCATAAAGTTTTCTGTACAAAATGTTAAATTTGGATGTACATTTTAAACATATACATACACAGCACATTAATGGAAGATCACAATTTCTTCCCACCTCTCTCTTTTACTCGCTCCCTCCCATTTCCCCATTTCTTCTTTCCTCACCCTCAGGTCTGTTCCCTGCAAGATCTCTAAACCGTCGGTGGGAAGGGCAGAGCTTCTAAGTAGCCAAGGGGTTTTCTAAACCACTCTTGCAGTGCTGAGAGATATTCTGCCCAGCAGAATGGAAAACCATGGGCATGATTAGCTGTTAGGCAGATGGAGTCAGAGAAGTAACTGGTTAGCCTTTTCCTTGCTACCCTGAGCTCTTTTAAAGAGAAGGAGCTCTGGAATCGTAAGATTTCAGCCTCAAATCCTGGCTCTGGCTCCTACCAGCAACATGGGTTTATTTAATAGCCTTAAAACGGCTATAAAGCGGCAGTAATACCCACCTCAGAGTTTGTGCAGGGATTAAATGAGGTGGCACAAATGAAAGAGCATAATAAATGCTAATTCTCTCCTGCAACCACATATATATACATATATTTTTAATACAGTTTTATTGAGATATATTCACACACCATACAAACCATCTGAAGTACACAATCACTGGCTCACAGCACACGATTGTCTTAATGTACTGAAAAGTTTACTTACTCATTGCTTTTAAGTCATTATGTATAGTCAACCAGAGTAAAAACAAAACAAAACCCATTAACTGAATGCTTGTGCCCTATGAATGCCCACTAGTCAATTACCCATCATCAGAAAACTAAGCTTAGAGCTGATTTGGACTCTCCTAACACTCAAGGATTTTCCTGCAAATACTAGGCATCCTTGTTTACATCGGAATAACGTTTGATCCCCATTTAACCTCCCCCCACCCCCATGGCCAGGGCTCAGGTGGGTGAGGTGGCTTGTCCAGGATGGCGCTGCAGGACCAGACCTGGGACTGGGCACGGAGGCTGCCCCTCTCACCGCACATCCTAAGGCTGACTGCTCGTGGCCCCGAGACTGCTCGTGGATGCGCCTAGTACCGCCCCTGCCCCTGCTGCCCGCCCGCAGAGCCCCGCTCCGTGGCGCCTTGCTTTCCTTCTCCAGTCATCGAGTCCCTGTGTTTCTTCATTCATTCCCAAAGTCACTGGGTGCCTCCCGTGCACAGGGAGGGGACTCAGGAGGAGGTGAGACTCTGCTCTCACAAGCTCAAGGTGGCAGTGGGGGGCATAGATAAAGAAATGGTTGATTATAGGGATGCAGCTGGCTCTAGATTAAAGGTTTGCACGAGGCACTTTTGGGGTTCAGGGTCCAGCACCTCACACTGTCACCATGGCTGGGCAGGGTCCGGGGGGGTAGTGAGAGGCTGGTGGTGGGCTCCACCTGAGACCTTGAGGACAGAGGGCATCACGGAGACCTAAGGTTCTTGTTGTAATCCCAGAGAAATGTGTTTGGGGGTGTGCAGCCGGAGATGAGGATGGACAAGTAGTCAGGGCCAAAGTGCAAAGGGCCTGGGGGCTCATCACAGTTTCTGGAACCTTCTCTTGGGGACTGAGCTGCTGAGGAATTTTAATTAAGAACTTGATATGGCCGGGTTTGCTTTGTGACAAGATTTGCTTTGAGATGAGGGCGAGTCAAAAGCAGGAAGCTTGCTTCTGGTTAGTGGCCTGCTCCCGTGTGGTGTGCTGTTGTAGTGACAGGCGTTCTCGTCGGGTTGGGGACTGGATAAGGGGCAGGCGGGGCCTCACTGTATTATTTCTCACAACTGTGTGTGGATTGACAGTGATGTGTGCCTGTCATTCATCTGTGCGGGTCTTCCAGTCTCTCTGCATAATCCCACAAGTCTGTATTAGCTCATCCGGGAGGCAGGCTGTGGCTTTTTCTTTCTCTGTGCAAGCCTGGGCTTCGCCCCTGGTACAGTGGGTCATCTAATGTCACAGCAAGACACTGAGAATAGTTTGCTCTTCTTAAAGAAAAGTCACTGGTATTGTTATTGATCTAACATTTTTAATTAAAGACTTGATCATGAATGATTTATAAAACAAAGAAGGTTGTGCTGGGGCAGAGAACATGGTGTGTAGGTGGAAGGGGTCGCGGGCAGAGGCAAAAGGGCTCTGGAAATAAGATAGGGAAGAAGTGAGAACCTGGGCTGAGCCAGCAATAGCATTTATGGGGTTTTATAGGCTGTGCCTTACCAGTTTAACACTGAAACCCACTCTGTTTTGTGTCATTCTCTAATAGGTGCAGTTAGAATGGATGAGGTTGCTGGTAGGGGCATTGCTTTGTCACTTCTGTGCCCCCCATAGGTGTGACTGCATGGCAGCAGCCCACGTGAATGCGGGTAGATGGAGCAGTCAATGAAATGGGCTTTCCTAAAACAAATGGGCTTTTGTAGTATATTCCAAATGGTTGGCTCTGCACAGGCTGCCGGCGCTCCCAGGCTGAGCGCACACACGGTGTCCCAGGGGAGCTGCGGCCACTCATGAGCCAGGACCCTGGCCTGTTCCTCCTCTGGGGAGGGGGTCGTCAGGGCATCTTCTTCTTAGTCCTGCTGGAGAGACAGAATGAGCCTTTGGGGACTTCAGAGCAGAACCAGGGACATAGGATGCCTTCAGTTAGTTCTGATCTTGTCGTCCTGCCTGAATGGCAGACCCTTGTCTGACCACGCCGGCTGTGAGCATGTAGGCTAGGAGGTGTCATGCTCAGAGCACTCGAGTTTATTTTATCGAAACGCTTGGATTGTCTGGTCCAAGTTGCTTCTCCGCCAGTATAGAGGGTGTGGGGGCATCCTGGCTCCTCACCTCACTGGCAGGCATTTGCTCTGCACCCCCACAAAATGGGGGTGATTGTACTATAATAGTGTTTTCCCACTGCAACGTAAAAATCAGATGAGTGTGAAGTGCCTGGCCCAGTGGCAGTGTCACTGCCATTCGGCGGAGACCGGGCCCCCCGCCTGAGTGTCATGTCTCTTTTACAGGAACAAGACAGCCAATGGGGACTGCCAGAAGGACCACCGGGAGCGGAGCCGCAGCCCCATTGAGCGCGCCGCGGCCCCCACCATGAGCCTGCACGGCAGCCACCTCTACGCGTCCATCCCCAGCCTCTCCATGGAGCAGCCCCTCGCCCTGACCAAGAACAGCGTGGACGCCGGCAGGCCGGCTGGCATCGTGCCATCCCTGGTGCCCGTGGAGCGGCAGCAGGTGGCCTTCGTCCAGTAGGGTCGGCCTCTGGGGAAGCGGGGGGACCCGGAGGGAGGGCCAGGAGGAAGCTGGTCCAGGCGTGGCTCTCTGGGGCCTCGCCTCTGCCCTGAGCCCCGGGGAGTAGGCAGAGGGACCCTTCTAGAAAATGCCACCTTGTGTTCTAATTCCTACCCAGATCCCCTGGGCCCAGCCTCTTAGTACTAAACGGCCTTGGACATGGCACTTGGTGTCTTTGGGGCCTGGTGCCACTCTTTGAAAAATGCAGGGCTCCCTCCTGTCAAGAGTGGGTGTTGTGTGGTTGTTGTTTCTGACGGCCTCCATTGGCAATTCTGTTTCTGTTAGGATTAATTTAAGAATCCTAATGGAAATCCTATAATGTGCCCATTATAAGGTCACACCGACTTAAGTGAAATGTCAGGTTTCTTTGCTTTGGCCCAAAATGCTGTAAAGTCAGTGTGGTACAGAGGTTACCGTGTGCTGATCAGAAATGCATGATTGACAGAGTGAGTTTTATTTAAGTATTTATTTTATTTATTTATTTATTTTATTTAAGTATAAATTTATTTATTTATTTATTTAAATAATTTATTTAATTATTTAATTAAGGCAAAATAAGGAAATTTATTATTACTTCATGAACAGTTTGCTTGATAGAAAAAAAAAGCCTTATCTTTTTCTTAAATGGGGTAATGTATAATGAAAAGAGGCATTAGCATTGAGGATGTTTGGAATCCCTGCATGTGACAGTGGCTTCTCTCTCTCTCTCTGAAAGCTCCAGGCCCTTGTGCAGTGCCACAGCCTAATTGGGCCCTCACTGAGCATTTGCCTAAGGCATGTGTGTGTGTGCGTGTGTGTGCATGTGTGTGCGTGTGCATGTGCATGTGCGCTGCTTGCACCCAGCAGCTCTCGGAGGCTGTTCTGCCCTGGTCTGGCTTGTGGGCTGGTCCTGGGAATTGGGAGAGGCTGTCCCCTGGTGCTTATGAATTCTGGAAAGCTGATGAACACCAGCTGCACATCCTACCTTGGGTTCGGCCATCATAATGGGGTCTAATAGACACCTGCTGTGTGCAAGAGCCTATGCTAGAAGCTGGCTAAACAAGATCAGGTGTGTCATTCTCAGGGAGCTCACAGTTTTAATCTGGAAGAGAGACAGGCGATCAGATAACTGATCTAGAATATTTTACATATTGTAGCAATAGGCAGCCACTGATTTATTTTGATAGGAACCTGGGGCCAAGTTATTGCCAGATGGCGGTCAATTGTCCAGTCACTGGATTAACACTGACCATGCACCAGGCACTTAGTGAGATGCAGAGCTCTTTGTGTAGGACGCAGCTTCTGCCCATGAGGAGCCAGAGGTCAGGTTAACGGGTGTGTGGCGAGACCAGTGGTGCAGGGTGCTAGAGAGCATGTGTATGGGGGTGCAACGGGACCCCAGAGGGCCCGGCATTCTCTGCATATTTAATGGGAAGTAGGCTTACCTCTCACTAAGACTCCTGTGGATGATGGGCCCCCAACAATGGCCCATCTTTAGCTGCCAAAAAGACTGCTTGGAGCAAGGGAAATGATAAACATCCAGAGCCCTGGGGCAGCAGGTGGGCTGGGCCATAGGTGTGCACTGCTAGGACTCAAGTGTGCAGAAGGAAAGAATTAGGACCTGTGTCTGCAGAGGCCCTGGAAGGTTTTTGAGCAGTGGAGCAGCACAGATGTGTTAGATCTAGTCTGTGGCCTTTGGTGGCAAAGGAAGTAGCTCCTGTGAGCCCTCGGGGGGCCCCTGCCCTACCCTTCCTTTAGCATCTGTGAAGCTTTTGTTGTCTTGGATGACACAGTTCTGGTCACAGTTGTTTTGTGAAAAGTGTACATGGGAGAGTGACCTAGGTTCCTGGCCTATGGCCACACAACGGGCTTTTCCCAGCCTGTTACAGGCACTGTGAGGCCGTTGAGCAGGTTTTCTAGGAGGGGGAACCTCGAAGGTCCCGCCCTCTCTTGCCTGTGTTCTTGTGAGATTCCTGGACAGGATGGAGAATGAAGCCAGTGGCCCTGCTCCACGCTGACCGCTTTCCTGGAGAGGGCAGAACAGCTTTGTCTCCTTTGGCGTGGGAGCCACTGGTGCAGCTTGTAAGGTTGGGGGTAGGTGGCGAAGAGCAGGCGATCGGGCCGCTGCTCCCCGGCTGCCTTCATTGGGTTGTGTTCATCGAGCCCTTTCCTGGGTCCCCGTGGCCTAGAGATAAGCTACAACCCCTGCTCCCACTTTGATTACTCAAATGTTTACTGAGTCTGTTCCAGGCACAGTGCTGGGGACACAAGGGGAGCGGGACAGGGTCCCTGTCCTGCGATAGCCTGGAGGCATCCGCCCGTTTCCAGTTCTTGGCCCATTGCCGTCAAGGTGGCTGTGGTGGGGAGGTTTGAGTGTCAACCCACAGCTCCGAGCAAGGGAAATGATGGTGGGGAGGGCGCTTCCGGGAACGCCCAGGGGCCTGGGGCAGCAGGTGGGCCGGGCCCCAGCTCTGCGGGGCAGACAGGGAAACTGTGAGTCAGAGCTCTGGGAACGGGGACAGGAAATGTCCCGAGAGGCATGCCTGGGAGTCTACAGAAAGCGTCTCCCCGTTTCATGGCCCTCCCTGCAATGGCAGCTTTGAGGTTGTAGAGGCTTCTTAAGAAAGGTACAAAGGATACCATAAGGGTGGCCTTGGGGGCTGTGGCAGATGAGAGGCTGGATAAGATAAAACAGTGAAAACCCAAGGGATGGCGAACACCAAGGGGTCATCCTTGGGCAGCCTGGGCTTGGTTCAGACAGTGCATAGGGATCACGCATCGCTCCCCGGGACCCTGCCACTGGTTTCCTATGTAGCCTCCAATGGGTTACTCCTTTCTGACCTTCATTTTCCCTAGCAGGAAGTGAGTGCTCCCACCTGGAACTGTGAGGTGCTTTGAGCAGAAACCAAACTTGCACGGAGTTAGGGATGAAATGTTCGAATTTAAGTTTGGAAGATGGGGAGGTTTTGAGCATCCCGGGAGAGCTTAGCTGCGCCCCCCCCCCCCCAACAGCCACGGCATCGGGGGGGGGGGGGAGACCCAAAGCACTGAACACTTGCACATCTGTGGGTCTTCAGTGGAGAGCATTTTATTTCACCTGATCTTAAAACAGGAGGTATCCCAATGATCGATACCAGGTGTGCTGTTGGAATCTTCTTTACGCATGCTTTACGATGGCCTCTCAGCAACTAAATGTCTCACTCTGCTTATCCCCCCCCCCCCCCGCCCCTGAGACAGGCAGAGCATTTTCTCCTGAACGTGTCAGCACTGACGGAAAGGGCTGCATGTTGAGTTCATTCTTCTATGACATTTTGCATTTCTTCAGCTTCTGCACCCCCTTGCTTCCTTGCAAATGAGCCCCCACTTTCCAATATCCAATTTGTGTTGGCCAGGACCCTGGTGGCAAGGAACAGAAACTGCCATGGGGTGGCTTAAGCACAAAAGGAAGGGAGTTTTATTGGAAGGACCCTGGGCGTATCCCAGATCCCAAGGTCAAGTGTACAGCCAGACTCAGGAAGGAAGGGTGGGGCCCAGTGCCTTCTCCAGAGAGCTGGAGAAAAGGCAGGACCCTCCTCCATTCCTTGGCTCTGTGCCTGCCTGGGTCACTCCATCCACCTGGCCAGCCCAGGGTGGCTGTCCCACAGCTCCTGAGATCCACGTGAGACCAGCCTGTGCAGAATCTTTTCCTGAGTTTAGTTCAGTGGTCGACTGACCACGTTTGGGACAGATTCCTGTCCTGGCTCCATCAGTAGTGAAAAGGGAAGGTAAGGCTTTATGAGCATGGCCGCCTGGAGGGATTGAGAGAGCCCCTGGTCTTCAGGCTTAGAGAGCCTTTAGCAGGTGGTCCCTCAGCCTGCCCCTCTTCTCCAGTGTGTGTGACCTGCCTCGAGGACAGGAGCTCTTCTTGCATGTGCCTTGGCCCAGGTTCTTCACCTCAGTCTGTCCTTCAAGCCCCGTCAGGTGTTGTCATTCCCATTTCCTGCACGAAGAAAGAGAAGCTTAGAGGGACGAAGGCCCTGGCCCAGGGTCCCACCTAAGGCGTAGAGAACTGGCATCCAACCCAAGTCTTCCCGGCCTCAGAACCCATGCTCCTCCCTTTGTGCCAGTTTCGTTGGTGCCATGAGGGATCCTACCGGCTCCTGTGGTGGTTTCCTCTCCACTGGCTGAGTGCTGTTACTAACCCCAACCCCCCCAGTCCTCCTCTCCTGTAAGAGGACTGAGCCACACCTCCCGCTGTTTGGGGTATGTGGGATTTCTGGGCCCAAGTACAGTTCATGTCTTTCTTAGCCCTTTGCCCTCAAGTCTCATTGTCCTTGTGGATGCAGATTTTCTATCATAGCACAGCATTTTGCTACCTGGGGGCATCTCCCGTCATGCAGAGGTTTGATGCATAGGCCATTCCCATCTCCATACAGGCTCCTGATTGCACTCTTTAAAGGAAAGGGCTGGGACAAGCCCCGCTTTCCCTGCAGCTAGTACCAGTCATTTGTCCCTTCGGTTGTGACCCTGTGGCCAGCTCCTTGCTAGTTGTCTTGGGATTCAGTCCTCTATCTTCTCTGGGGGCATCAGGACATGCCTCTCCTAGCTGAAACCTGAGGAGGTTTGGTTTCATTCACAAATATTTTCTCTCTCAGGCACAGTAGCCAAGATCTGGGGATCCAGAAATACTGCATGGTCCCTGGTGTGGGGTACACCTGGTCAAGAGAAGGAGACAGGTGCTAGGTGGCTGTGGGAGCCCCTGGATGGGCTGGTTTGCCAGAAACTTGGTGGGAGTGGTTATAAAAGGCTTCACCGAAGCCATATCAGAATAGGATTTTAAAGGATGAATGGAGTTTGCCAGTTGACAGGTGTAGGGGGTTCTGGGGAAAGGAGAGAGAGAGAGATGTAAGCAGGGTAGGTTGGGTGAGGCTGGCATGGATGTAATTGTTAGGCTTCATCTCCTTCAGCCAGTTCTGTCTCCATCACAATTTGTATCATCATAACAGAAACCAGCTTGAGCTGGCTGTGGCTTCAGCAAAAAAAGGGGAGGACAGAGTGGTTTGAACAGTGAATAAAAAAGTATTTGTAAAGTCCCCTTGGGGGAATGGTGAGAAAGGGGGAAAATTCAACTTCCCCATTTGGAGAATTCCTGATATTCTTGCAAGCAGTGGGGACAACCAAATCAATAGGCTGAGCCCCCAATGTTGGGATTTGTTCCTATGAAAGTTATCCCTGCAAAGGATAGACTAAGCCTATTTAAAATTAGGCCTAAGAGTCACCCCCAGAGAACCTCTTTTGTTGCTCAGATGTGGCCTTTCTCTCTCAGCCAACACAACAAGCAAATTCACTGCCCTCCTCCTCTCTACATGGGACATGACTCCCAGGGGTGTAAGTCTCCCTGGCAACATGGGACAGAAATCCTAGAATGAGCTGGGACTCAGCATCAAGGGATTGAGAAAATCTCAACCGAAAGGGTGAGGAGAGAAATGAGACAAAATAAAGTGTCAGTAGATGAGAGATGTGAAACACAGTCAAGAGGCTATCCTGGAGGTTATTCTTAGGCATTTTATAGGTATCCCCTTGTTAGTTTAAGGTGTACTAGAGAGACTAGAGGGAAGTGCCTGGAACTGCAGAGCTGTGTTCCAGTAGCCATGTTTCTTGAAGTTGATTGTATAATATATAGTTGTCACAGTGTCACTGTGTGATTATGAAAAACCTTGTGTCTGATGCTGCTTTTATCAACAGTATTGACAGATGAGTAAAACATATGGATTAAAAATAAATAAATAATAGGGGTAAAAGTAGGGGGGGAGGATACCGGCAGCATTCTAGGACATGTACCCTGAGCCGTCAGCCTTGAGGAAGCAGGGACCAGGCAGCCCTGGGGCCTGAGTGGTAGGGCCTGGTGGCCCTCTGTGCAGCCTGCAGCCATTTACGTGACTTGTTTCCCAGCTCTCAGCACCCCTCTCAGTTCAGATTCCAGGGGGGAGAGCCAGAGAAGGCTGGACTGATACTAAACAAGCCTAGACTGTGTCACTCTGATCCAGAGAGCCAGGACCAAGGGCTGGCTCTTCTACTTCGTAAAGATAGGACAGCTTAGGAGTGGGCTGAGCTCTCACCCGTGTGAGTTCCCCAGCACGCATGCCCCCGGCATCTCCGCGCACTCTGGTTTCCAGTCTCAGAGTGGGGTCTGCATGTGGGCCTGACTTTAATTTGCCCCTGGTCTGGAGTGGCACTAGGATGGGCTGTACACCAGATTTTTCATTTGGTGAAATGAGGTGGGGGCTGGCTCTGCCGGCACTTGGGCTTTGAGGTCTGGCCGCAGTGACTCCTGCTTCTTGGCCTCCACCGGCCATGCTCACCGCAGCCCCGCTCCCTCTCTCCCCAGAACCGGCCCTCGGTCATCACGTGTGCCTCTGCCAGCAACCGCAACTGCAACCTGTCCCACTGTCCCATCGCCCACAGTGGCTGCGGGGCCGGGCCGGGCAGCTACAGGAGACCGCCGAGCAGTAAGTCTCCCCACTGGCCCCAGAGCTTGTTTTTGGGGTTGAAAAGAGTACTTTTTGAGCACTTATGTACCAAACATTGTGCTTGGCTTGGGTGGCAAGTGGGAACGAGATATGTAACGGTCCCTCGTATCCAGGGGCCTGTGATCTAGCCGGTGGGGAACAGTATTTGTTCTAATAGAGTATTTCTAAATGGTAATGGGTCTGCTCCATACACTGCTGACATCTGACCGCATCGTCTCTGAACTCTGACCGGAGCCCCGGCGCGGCTGGGACGTCGCCATTCCCCAGGCCGGGTGAAGTTGCGTGCCTGGGCGTGCAGTTCACGTGGGGCGGAGGCAGAGCCTCTGTCCCCGGAGCCCGCTGACCTTGGCAGTCTGCCCCGCCCCTGCCTGCCAGGACCTGGTGGTGACGGGCCCCCCGCGGCGCTGCGGCGGGCGTGGGGGTGTGTGTGTGTGCAGGGGCCTGACCGGCACAGGCCCTGACCGCCCTCCCCCCTCTCCGTGCAGCCGCCGCCTGCGACCCCGTGGTGGAGGAGCACTTCCGCAGGAGCCTCGGCAAGAACTACAAGGAGCCCGAGCCAGCCTCCAGCTTGGTGTCCATCACCGGCTCCGTGGACGACCACTTTGCCAAAGCCCTGGGTGACACGTGGCTTCAGATCAAGGCGGCCAAGGACGGTGCGTCCAGTAGCCCCGAGTCCGCCTCGCGGAGGGGCCAGCCCTCCAGCCCCTCGGCCCACATGGTCAGCCACACCCACCCACCCTCCGTGGTCTCCTGAGGCCGGGCCCTTCGGGAACAAGGCGTGGATCTGCATGGTTTGCCTGAGCTTTGAACAGTCCGTGCTTAAAAGCAGCAACGACAGAAAACCCAGAAAATGTCACTGGGGAGGTGGGGAGGGTGTGGGGGGAAGGGTAGGGACCGTTTATTTGCAAAAACCACATTGTTGGGATTTTTTTTTTCGTTTTGTTCTGTTTTTGTACTTGCTTGGCATTTGTGCAAGGGTGCCCTCCAACATGACAGCAGGATAGAGGTGGGTCACCTGAAACACAGCGTCCTTCCTTCCTGCCTCAGCTACCAAAGAAACCTCCGGTGCAGGCCTGCCGCCCCCCGGGCAGGGCGGGCTCCACGGCGCTCCTCAGCCACGGCCACGGCGCTGGCGATCCAAACGCTCTCTGCTTTTCCATTTGCTTCTCAGCCCGGGCTGTGCGTGGCTCAGCTGCCCTGGCGCGCTCTGTCAGTCCGCGTGTGTGTGTGTAAATACTTGAAGAGGGCTGTCGTGTCTGATTTGCACTATTGGAGGAGGGTTAAAGTTGCCTGCCTGACAACTTTACGGAGATGCTAGTACTCTCGAGGGCAAACTGCTGAAAAAAACAAAGGGTTTAAGGATGACATTTCTGACCATTTATGTGGGGTTTTTTGTTTGTTTGTTTGATTTTGTTTTGAATTTAGGCAAAACAGCTTTGGAAGGGGAAGTCTCATACAGGTTATAGGTCTTTCTCTAGATTTCAGGTGCTTGCAACCGGACTGCAGATTACCAATCACGGGCATTTTACCTTTCGTAGACACTGCAGTTTGTTAGACTAGAGCTGAGGTTGGAGGATTCCATAGTGCTTTAAAAATACGTGATGCATGTTTTAATGGAGAAAAATAGCTGGTTTCTATTAATGTATAGACAGTAAACAGAAATCTTAATACTTAATAGCTTCTTTTCAGAATTAGTTTATTTTTGTCAGTTACATCCTAGGTATACGTACTGCTGGTACAGTTGTACTCTGAGATTTGTATTTGATAATCACTTTCCTCACAGGTAGTGCCGGGGTCGGCCGTGGAGGATGCTGGGGCTTTGGCTGCAAGGCTGGCATTTTTTTTTGTTTTTTTCCTCCCTGTCTGCTTATTACCAGCTCCCAGGGGAGCTGGGGTTTGTGTCTTCTGACTGCCCCCCCGCCCCCCGAATGCTCTTGGCTGAACCGCAGATTCGTGACAATCTGTGATATGGTATTTTCTACGCTTCCTTGTAAGCTGGGGCCAAGGCAGTGTACATTCCTCTGACTTTATACAGTTATTACCGCATTTATTATCATTTGCTATATTAATAGCTACTAATTAGAAGTTAGGTGAAGAAGAAAGCATGACAGACGCAGCTGTGGATGCTCAACAGCTTCTCATCCCTTTGTTAAATGAACCTTTCTGTCCCCCCCCCGTGGTACATTCCAGCCTCGCCCACTAGAGGGCTCAGTCACCTGGGGGGGGCGCGGCCCCCGCCCACCTGCTGTGGACACATGGACGGGGGAGCCCTCTCGAGGCTGATTTTCAGCATGAGAAAAATAAAGGTTTTACTGCTCAATTTGGAAAATTGGCACAGGACAGAAAGACTGGGGTGGGGTGGGGTCCGAACTGTGGTCCCAGTGTGGCCGCAGGTCTTTTTCTAAAAGCAGAACGAACAGCCCTTCTCTCGCCCTGCACACCCGTCTCCCTCCTGTCATACTGGGCTTCCAGGCTTTGGCATTCGGGCCCCTATTTTCTGTAGGAAAACTTGTTGAGAACACTTTTTTTATATAGGTAACTTTAAGACCATCATTACGCTGTGCGTAAAGAATGTACAGAGAAATTTGTAGGTATTTTTGAAGAACAATTAATTTGTTAATGATATGTAGCTATTTAATTTTTTCCCTTTCCTATTATAATCATTCGTATTTTTTTTGTTTGGGGAAAAAAAAAGTTGATCTTTTTTTGTTGTAGATGTGTCTGTAAAAGTGCAGGAACACAGTTATTCTATGAGAACACTGCATCTGCATTAATAGCCACTAGTTTGTTACTGCGGCAGGCTACTGAGCTCCGCCAGGAAGACAGCCCACTGCCGAGGCCGCCATGGAGGACGGCGGGGCCCCTGGGCGGGGCGCGGGCGCGGGGAGGGCCGGGCGCTCGGGCAGAGGCGGGCCGCCAGCATCTCCCTGGGAAGGAGCGGGCCCCTGCCCGGGGGGGAGCCCGGCCGTCGGCAGTGCGTTCTGCACCGTCTCCGTGTAACTCTGTAATATACCGTTCTCTGTGGCCTGTTTTTCCTGGAAGAAGAAGAAGAAAAAAAAAAGGTTTGGCAGGCCATCTTTTTTTTTGTACTTAAAAGTAGCCTTAAGAACAATAATAAAGTGCTCTTAAACCACAGCCTCCTGTGGGTGGTCCTTCCCTCCTGGAGGGGCGGGCGGGGGACCTGGTGCCACCGCCAGGGCAGGTGGGGCGGCCCCTGAGCCTACACCCTTGGCGGCACCCCTAGGGAAGCCCCCTCTGAGCTGCAGAACCGTTAGCTGAGGTGCCTTTCTGTTGTAGGGAAAGCAGCCTTTTAAACCTCACCTATAGGCCATGCGCTTTTGTGAGAGCCCCAGACTCGATTCCGAATTTGGCTGTGAGCCTGAGACAAAAAGATGAAGCCGGGAAGATAAGATGAAGTGTGGGGAGGACACCTCCAACTCCTACTCCACCACCCAGGGCCCGGGGATGCGCCCGCCTCTGGGTCCCCACCTGGGACGGAGAAGACAGCCAGCCACCCAAACCCACCAGGGTCCTCACCAACAGGCCAAGGCAGGCACACCGCCAGCCAGCCCCGGCCAAGGGCTGGCATCAGACCCCCCCCACCTCAGCCCCACTCCTGGAGGCCCCACGGGCGGGAGAAACGCAGCCTGTGCTTGGCAGGGGGAGAGTGGGCCCTTCTTGGAAGTAGCATGCCCAGAGGGCCGGCCGATGGGCAGCGGGGTGGCTACCGGCTCCTGGGCCCTCCCGTAGCAGGGGGCCTGGCCTGCCCTCAGGAGGCACCATCGGGTGACAGAACTCCGGTGGAGTTCTGGGCCTGGGTCCCCTTCTGAGCCGCAGCTCGGCTCTCCTGCCCTCCTTGCACACGAGGACCCCTGCCTGGCCAGTGCAGGCCCCAGCAGGGGAGAGTCTGGGCCAGCAGGTGGCAGAGCCGGCCGCCCTGGGTTTGCAGGGCACCGTGGAGCTGGGGTGCCGCGACGGCTCTGGAAGGAGCTGGCTCCTCTCGTCCCCTCATGGCCTGAGGCTCCTCCCTGTCCTCATCCCACCCCAGGGGTGGGGGGGCTTCACTTTCAAATTCTTGCCTCAACCAAGAAAAAACTGCTCAGGGAGGGAACCAAATTCCCAATGTATAGCAACACCAAAGCCGAGGTTATTATTTAGTTCAGACTCGGGCAGGGGGTGGGGAGGGTGGAGAATCATGAGCAAAGGGACGAGTCCTGTCCTCAGGTGTGGAGAGGAGGGGAACCATAGCCCGGGACGTCCCGTCCTCTCGGCGACCCGGAGCCTCTGCGGCGGGTGGCGGTGGGTGGCAGTCCCTTCAGATGGTCTCCTCATCGCTCATGTCCCAGATCTGCATGGAGGAGGGAAAGCAGAGTTGGTGAACTGTCCGGCAGCGCCCATTGCTGCTGCGATGAAACTGAGCTGTCACGAGCACGAGTGGCAGCGGCTTCCAGCCAAGCAGGGACCATGCACCCCTCGCGCTGGCCGCCTGGCCCGCAGCTTCGTTGTGAGTTAAGGGTGGACACCCTTGGTTCTTGTATAATGAACTCAAATCTCCGAGAAGTTCAGTAACCTGCCGTAGGCCTCAGGAGTGAGTGAACCGGTAGGAGGCGTCGGGCTGGGTTTGCACCAGGGGCTGAGTTCCTGCCTCTCCACCTCCGCCCCCCTCTTTCCCGAATGGCCGCTGCAGCACAAGCGGCCACCTGCGGTGGTTTCCGTAGCCCATATCACCACTGCGCATACGCTGGCAGATCTGCTTCCTTCTGGCTGTCCCTCTCCTCTCCAAAAGGGGTGCTGCAGGAGGGCAGGGGCTCTCGGGTTTGGCCGTCCAGGGGTGGGTTTGTAGGGGGAGGCCCAGCGGCCCAACAGCCTCGCCCCCAGCCTGCTGCGCCGGCCCCTGTGCATGCGGCCAACTGGACCGAAGAGGAGCATGCTGGACAAACAGACGCTGAGGCACCGGCTTCCCTCATGGCGAGCCTTCCCCCTACCGGTCCCAGCAGTGGCCTGGAGCAGGGAGCCTGGGCAGAGTCAGATCTTTCCTTTGTAACCGTGGGGTCGCACACCTGGTGGAGGGGCGTGAACATGGGGGAGCAGGGCCACCCCGCAGCCTCACAGTCAAGAGCGCGAGAGCGTGCGTGGGTGAGGCCCGGCAGTCAGATGGGTCCCCCGGGAGGAGCCCCCGGGCCAGTACGGCAGGTCCCCAGTCTCTTTGGGTCCCCCGGGAGGAGCCCCCAGGCCAGTACGGTAGGTCTCCAGGCTCTCTGGGGAGCTGGGTCCTCAACGTGTGCCTTCAGCCTTTCAGAATTCCTAGAACTGGTTGCACAAGGCCACCTCGGCGCTAGCAGAGCAGAGAGAGAGGGAACAGCGTGTTTACACGGGGCTGGCCCAGGGAGGGGGGAGGCCCGGCCAAGGTAAATATCAACACCAGCTTGGCTTTCAGAGTCAAGGATGTGGAAAATAAATACAGTGAGAAGGAAATTCCCTCTCTCCTGAGGACCCAGAGGCCTGGGCGCCAGCAGGGGAGAGGCTGGATGTCCCACCTACCCCACATTTCTGTGCAGACCCTGCCAGGGCATTGGGAGGGGATTGCAACACAAACGCCCAGCCACCCAACTGTGACTTCTCTGAGCCCAGCTCCACACCCAGCTTGCCACCAGCACTGCTCACACAGACTGCGGAACCCTGCAGCCAAGGGGCCTGGGATGGGCCGGGGGTGGGGTGGGGGAGACTGCATTTAGGAAATCCTAGGCCGCATCTTCCAGTTCTGAGATTTGAGTGGGAGAAATTGATCAGAGGGTTCAACTGGCAGAATTCATTCCATTCTTCTGCTCATTCGATAATCATTCAATAAATTAATGGAGATCCTCGACCCTACCCCAGTGCCATCCAAATATTCCCTCATTTACTCATCACTAAAACTATGAGGCACAGGCAAAGTTGGAAACACACACAGAGAGGCAGGGCAACCTGACCAAGCTCACACAGCAAGTAGGCCACAGAGCTGGGAGCGCAGGCCTGTGGGAAGGTTAATCACGTGAACAGAAAGTGTGGTCTCCAGAGCGGGGTGGACTTCCTGGAGGAGGTGGCTGAAGAACAGAGGCCCACCAGCCAAGGGGAAGGAGGCTGAGCAGGGCCCTCTAGGACCTCCTGCCCAGCTTCTGAGGGGCTACAAGGCAGGGCATGGCCAGGACAGGGTCCTGGCAGCCATGGGAGGTTCTGGGTGGGGGGCAGATTCAGTGGAAATAGGAAAGTAGGGCCCCTTGGGGAGGTTCTCTCCATTTTGTATCTGTAAAAGAGCTCAGGGCATGCGTGGCCCGGGCTGTGCAGGGATTTAAAGTGAGACAACCCAAAGAACTTATTTATGACCCCACTCTGCAGAGGGGGTGATGGGTTTTACAGAACAGCTGGGTGATTTTCCAGAGCGACTTCCCTGGGCCAGAGGCGGGGGACCTGCCCGGGCAGCTTGTCCTCTGCCTACCTGCCGGGCTGCGGGAGGTAGCATCTAGATTTTATGCCCCGAGAAACAAAGCTGTCTCTCCTAGCAGGACAGGGACGCCCCGGGGGAGGGAGGGCGGGCGGCTGGGCTTAGGTCCCTCTGCACCGAGACGGCCCGCGGGGACGTGCCCTGATGAGTGAAGCGTGCATTAGATTGGCAAAGGCTTGTTGAAGTGTTGGTGCTTGGTTTGTGCAAGGGCCCTTAAGTGAAAACACTGCCGGGAGGAGAATAAGCCAGTCCCATTTCCCTCCATAGATAAATATATTTTCCCTTGTATCACTAAAAAAATTTATTTCACATGATTTGCAGCATATAGTGTACTTTCTTGAGAAGGAAAGAACTTTTGCCCCAGTTCATAATATAAATTAATGCACAAATATAGAGCTGGGTTAAGAGACAGTATTTCTAGAAGCCCAGACGATTCGTCACATACAAAAATACCCATAGAAACCAGTCTTTTGCGTACACAGTGTGGGGGTGGGTCATATCTCTTTGGTTTACTTTCTGTATGATTTTTTTTAAGTGACATTGATGTAATTTACATACCTCAGTAAAGCTGCTTTATAATGGGTCTTTTCTGTAGGTGTGTTTCGAGATAAAAATAGACATTTTTTAAATAATGCTATCTCAGGAAACGCACGTGGAAAAGATGAAACTGTTTCTCGTGTTTGTGCTTTTTTCTAAGAATAAATGAAAATAAAAAACCAGTGGCCCTCCCCCAAAGCCTGACAGAAAGGCAATTTGCACACATTATCTTCATCTCAGAGGAATGCTGCTCCGGTAAATTCAACAACTGTCCACATTTTAATGGAGACTTTTTGAATAAACTCTTTCACCCCACAGACAGCGGCTGCGCCCCAGCCCCGGGAGGCTGTCCCCAAATCTCTGAGGCGGGGACGCTTCTGAGCGCAGGTCTGCTGAAACACGATGCATCTATACTTTACAAATTCTGACGGCGGATGGCTTGGGTGTATTGAAAACTATAGAAATTCCATCCGAAAACTATTTAAAAATTTTTTGAATCATACTTTGGTAAATGATGACAAATCCAGGACCCATGCTAAAAGAGGCAGGACCCCCGGCAGTTACAGTCCAGGCCAGAGGCCCCCCCACCGCCCCCTGGGAACGGCGCCGGGAATGAGACAGAGGCGCTGTGCACCCTTGCTGCTTCGGGAAACGTCTCAAGTGGTTTTCATTTCCACCAGAAGCTTTAGGTCGAACGAGATCCGGCTCCATCCCTGCCCCTGTGCATTTCTGCTTGCCTGGGGATGCTGGCTGCTGCTTTTTTTTTTTTAGGAGCTACAGCAGAGAGGTTACAAGCCCAGCTGTGAGGTCAGACTGCCTGGATTTGTCCCGGTCCTGACCGTTTACTCTCCATGTAGCCTCGGGCAAGCCACCGAACATCTCAGAGGAAAACGAGGGGTCATGATCAAATCTGTCGTCTTCTAAGGTGGTTGTGAAGACTGAATGAGCGAAGGCCCGGGAAGGGTCTGGGCCGGGGCCTGGCACACAGGCCTGGGCAGGCATGGACGGTGCACTGGCCTGAGCGTGCCCTATGCACCAGACACTGGAGCGGCAGCAGAGCTGGTTCATGAGCTCAAGGATTGGTGGCGTTGCCCAGAGCAGGGTTTTAAAACTTGAAATAGAGGCAAAGAAGAAAAAGTTGGAGGTTTCATATGAAAATCCAGGTATCTGGCTTTTCTAGAAAAATCAGAAAGCTCCGTGCAGGAGATCACCAGCTTCCCAGCCTTTCCCAACTGCCCCACTAGCATTTTGTAGGTGCTGTTATTTTCCCTACCTAGCAACTTCGCTTGTTTACATTGATGTGCCGGCCCCTGTACACATTTTGCTTGCAACCTTGGTATGCAGTGATGAAGGAAGTAAACACGGTCCCCTTACAGGAGTTTCAGGGGCTGCTGTCCCCAAGGAGGATAAGACGAATGTCTCTAAGGAGCCCTTTACCCAGAGAAACCTGTAAAATCTTGCCACACTATAGAAAGAGTTATCCCCCTCGGGCCTCGATGGAAATGAAGATCCTCAGGCCCTACCCCAGACCTCTAAACTAGAACCTGCATCTCCAGGAGCTCTCCTGGTTTGCACATGAGTGTTGGAGAAGCCCTGCTCTGGGCCGCAGAGCCCCCAGGGGTGGGAGAGGCTGAGCCTGCTCAGGTTGCAGAAGGGCCTGGCAGGACAAGGGCTGCAAGAGGAAGTCCCCTGGCTGTCATTACTGCTGCTGCTGTCACTCGGCTGCAAGATGGCTGGAGCTGGGGGGACATGCTGCTGGGGTGGGGGGTGTGGGCAGTGGACACCCTCTGCCCCTAGGTGGCAGCTGCCAGAATGCACTCACCGGGACCCCTGTGCTGCCCACACTTAAGGCCCTAAGGCTGCTGAAGGAGGGCTGGAGGCGTGAGCACAGTTCCTCCTGACTACAAGGCAGTGTTCGCCCTCCTGCTCCCATACTTTGTGTGGGGGTATGTGTGTGTTTTATATTTTTTAATAACGTTTGTAATCCAATGGACACACAAAACAAAACTGCATTGAGAAAAACAGTCTCATAAAGTAGTGTTAGGAAGTTGGGGAGGAGGTCCAGGTAACAGGAGGGGAGGGATGGCCAGTCTTTTTGTACCGGTGCTGTGTGACACTTCCCGTGCTGTGACAAAGCTCACTTACACAAATGAGTGACGATATGAAGTCTGAGCATGAAAAAAAAGATTTTCTCTGAAAACTCTCATTTTTGGCACAGATTCAAAAAAATGTATGTCGGGGGAATTTGATTTAGGTCAGTATTATATATATTTTTATATATTATATATTTATATATGCATACTTCCCAAGTTCTGCATATCCCACCAAGAAAGGAAATTAACTATCCATCTGCTTGCTGTTTTTTGATTGTAAACTGTACATCTCACGTGAACCAGAGATGGTGGTGGCAAGAGAATTAAGGAAGGTGACATCCAAATGAGCAGGAAGAGGGGAGAGGGTGGGGGCCATACTTTTAAAAAAAGCAACATAGCCGTACAGAGTTTTAAAATATCCAAGTCCTAAGGAAGAGGTAAAATGATCTCTTTTTGCAGAGGATAAGAAAGTACCACGTGAAAACCCAAGACAATAAATGGTAAAGTGAACCATCAGCATATTCAGTAAGATAGCAAGATGCAAAAATTAATGAAAACAAAAATTATGGCCTTCCTGTATATGACTGACATCCAATTAGAGAGAATTATGAAAATGGGAGAAGAACCCATCTATAAGTGCAATGAAAAAGATGAATTACTTGGGGATAAAAGCAACATGAAATGTTCAAAATCTATACAAAAAAACCTTTAAAGCTGTCCTGCCACAGTGTTGATTTGTGAAAGACATAAAAGCAAACTGGACAGTATTTAAAAATTGCATTAATTTTTTAGAAATTCAGTTAAAAAAAGGCTAAAACCTTCTTTCAAAAAAGGCATCTAAATGTGTTCCTAACTTTGTAATACGGGCATAGGTTTTTGTAACCAATAAAAAGAGAAAAAACTGCTCTCAAATATGATAAAATCTTGAAGAACAGGCGGGCCACGGTGGCTCAGCAGGTAAGAATGCTTGCCTGCCATGCCCGAGGACCCAAGTTCGATTCCCCGTGCCTGCCCATGTAAAAAAAAAAAAAAAATCTTGAAGAATGCATTTCAAAAAAATAACTTAATTACTTGATTTTGTTTTCTGTAAGAAACAGCAACCACAGTAGAGATGAATCTTGGAAAAAAAAAAACTGGAACAAATGGAGAAATACCCCTTGATTTTTCAAAGAGCGAGTCACATCATAAAAACGTCATTTTCCCCAAAATTAATATGTGAATTTAATTAACAATCTCAATTTTAAAATTTCAACAAGTATCTTTCCTGGAGCTAGACAAGCTGGTTCTAAAGTTTATATGAAAAAAAATAAAGAATATCTAGGAAAACATCTGGGAAAGAAGAGCAACGAGGAGCTTCTCCTACTATATATTTAAATATATTATGAAGTCTAATTTAAAAAGGGGTTGTTACCATAAGAATAGACAGATGGTCCAATGGAACAAAATGACTCCAGAAATAGAATAGAACGTGTAAGTACATATGGAAATTTAGTATGCTAATGATACAGGTCTGGGGAATCTGATTTCAAGTCATTAGAAAAAGATGGACTTTTTAATAAATGATATGGTGACAAGTAGAAAGTCATTTGGAAAAATACGTAATTGATGCCATGCCTCACACTATACATAAAAATAAACTCCAAATGGAACAGAGAGCTAAGTGTAAAAAAGAAATGAAACCCTACAAATACTAGAAGCAAACATGGGTGCATTTCTTTTGTAACTTGGGAGCCTCTGAACCAAAATCATAAGCAATAAGAAACTGATACCCTAGTCTCTGTAAAAATACATGCACGCGCACAGGTGCAGTTTTGCTGGACAAAACCACTGTAAGTGAAGCAAAGAAGACAACTAATGAACTAGGAGAAAACATCGCAACATGCCACAAAAGGCTAATCTCACTAATTAATATAGAAGTAGCTCTTTAAAATCAAGAAGAGAAAGCCCAATAAACTGATAAAAAGAAAATGAGCCAAAGACACAATTAGATATTTCACAGCAAAAGACAGGCAAATGGCTCTTAAACATAAGAAAAGATGTTCAGCAGTACTCATAGTTAGAGAAATGGAAGGATTTCTTGGCTAGAACACAAAAAATATTGACCAGAAAAGAAAAAACTGAAGAATTGGACTTCATAAAAATCAGAAGTTCTGGTCTTTGAGAGGTGCCAGGAGGCAAATTAAAAGACAACCAAATGGGATTTATTTTAACAAATGCAGGATGGTTCAACATATGAAAATCAATCAATGTATACACTCCACTAATAGAATGATGGGGAAAAAGTACATCTCAATTGATGCAGAAAATGCATCTGACAAAAACCAACACTTGATAAAAACACTCAGAAAACTAGGAATAGAAGGGGATTTCCCCCAAATGATATAGGGCATTACATGAAAAATTCACAACTAATACAGTAAAAGGCTGAAAGTCTTCCTTTCAGGTCAGGAACAAGACAAGGATGACCGCTTTCTCTGCTGCTATTCAACATTTGCTCTAACCACAGCAATCAGAAAAGAAAAAGAAATAAAAGATCTAGATTGGAAATAAACTACCTTCTTTATTTGTGGATAACATGATGGCATATATAGAAAATACTAAAGAATCCATAAGAAAGCTGCTTGAGCTAAGAAATGAATTCAGCAAATTTGCAGGGTACAAGATCAACACACAAAAAAATCAGTTGTATTTCTACATATGAGCAAAAAGGAAATAAAACAATTAACATTATAAGAGCATCTAAAAGAATAAAATATCTAGGAATAGATTTAAACAAGGAGTTGAAAGACTTGTAAACTGAAAACTAACATTGCTTAAAGAAAATGATATTATTAAGATTTACAGATTCAATGCAGTACCTATCAAAGTACTAACAGCCTTTATTTTTTCCAGAAATCCAAAAGCCCTCAATTCATCAGAAATTGCAGAGAGACCCCGAATAGACCCCATCTTGAAAAAGAAGAACAAAGTTGGAGGAACCACACTTCCTGATTTCAAAACTACTACAAAGCTACAGTAAACAAAACCATATGGTACAGGCACAAGGACAGACGTATGGACCAATGGAATAGAACTGAAGGCACAGTAATAAACCATCATTTCTATGGCCTGTTGATTTTTGACAAGGGTACCAAGCCCATTCAGTCAGGTCCATTTAATGGGGAAAGAAAAGACCCTTCAACAAATAGTGTTAGGACAACTGGATTTCCACATGCAAAAGAATGGACTAGGAGGACCCCTACCACACACCATGTACAAAAATTAACTTAAAATGGATCGAACCAAAATAGCAGAACCAAAACCAAAGAAACTTAGAAGAAAACAGAGGAAAATTTTCCTGACCTTGGATTTGACAGTGGATTCTTAGACTTTACACCAAAAACATGAGCAATTAAAAAAAAAAAGATAAATTTGACTTCATAAAAATGAAAAACTTTTGTACAAAGAACATTATAAAGAAAGTGAAAAAAATCTATTCAATGGGAGAAAATAGTTGCAAACCATATATCTGATAAGGGTTAAATATCCAAAATACATTTAACCTTATACAATTCAACAAGATAATACAATTAAAAGTTGAAAAGGACTGAACAGACATTTTTCCAAAGAAATATAAATGGCCAATAAACCCATAAATAGATGTTCAATATCATTAGCCACCAGGAAAATACATATTAAAACCACAGTGAAATATTATGTCACACCCACTAGGACAACTGCTAAGAGAGAGAGAGAGAGACAGAGAGAGAGAGGGAAAGAAAGAGAGAGACAAAGGGAAAGAAAGAGAGAGACAAAGAGAAAGAAAGAGAGAGAAAGAAAGGAAGTAAGGAAGGAAGAAAGAAAGAAGGAAAGAAAGGAAAATAATAAATGTTGCTAAAAATGAAGGGAGAATTGAGCCCTTGTGCATTCCTCCCGGGAATGTAAAATGACACAGCTGCTGTGGACGAGTTTGGTGGCTTCTTAAAAGTTAAACATAGAACTGCCAGATGACCCAGCAATCCCACTCCTCGCTATCTACCCAAATTAATGAAAAACTAGGACTCAAACAGATACGAGCATGCCAGTATTTATAGTAATTATTATTCGCAATAATAGCTGCATTAGTCACAGCAGCATTATTCACAATATTTCAGAAAAGGTAGATACAACCCAAATGTTCATCAACCGATGAATAGATAAGCAAAATGTGGCCTATCCATATAATGGGATATTGTTCACTGCAAAAAGGAATGAAGAACTGATACATACTGCTATATGGATGAGCCTTGATAACATTATACTGAGTGAAACTGGCTAAGAGGACAACTATTCTGTGATCCCGTTTTTATGAAGTATCTAGAATAACAAATTCACGGAGACAGACAGTAGATCGGAGGTTACCAGGGGCTAGAAGAGAGGGAGTTGGGTGGTGATGGTTAAACAAACATAGCGAATGTAATTCACTCACTGAATTGTACACCTAAAGGCGGTTAAAATTGTAAATTTTATATGTACTTTACCACAATAAAATTTAAAAGAAAGAATAAAAAAGAGAATGAAAAAGTAAACTGCAGACTTGGAGAAAACACAAAAGTATCTGTATCCAGAATATATAAAGAACGCTTACAACTCAATAATAAAGGAGACAAATTGATTTTTTCAATATGGGCAAAAGATTTAAACAGACAAATTAGAATATGAAAACATCCTAGCCCTCAGGAAAACGCAAATTAAAACCACAGAGCACTGAATTCTTTACTTAAAAGTGGTTAAAACAGGAAATTTTATGTTATATATGTTACCACAATAAAAGTAAAAAAGCAAATAAACCAGAAAAACAAAAAACCCATACAACCGTAGCACACAGAGAGTGAACCATAAGTAAACTATGACCTTCCATTTATAATTATAATAAGATTGTTTCACCAGCTGTAATAAAGGTAGTACCACTAATCCGAAATATTAACAGGGAAACAATGTGTGGGTGGGTGGTATATGGGAATTATACTGTCAGCATGATTTTTCTTCAAACCTAAAACTACTCTAATTTAAGAATATATATATATGTATTAGAAAATAGAAATAATTTTAAAAGAATGACACATTTTTTTAAAAAACATGTAAGAACCGTGCAACACAAAAAGTGATCCCTAAAGTAAACTATGGACTTTGATTAATATCATTCTAGTAATGTTAGTTCATCCATTATAACAAATATGGCACATTAATGCAAACTGTTTAATAAGAGGGAAAAAGTGCCTGTGGGGCTGGATATGGGAACTGTGAACACTCTGCGGAATTTTGCTGTAAACCTACAACTGCTCTAAAAAATAAACAACACAGAAGGATACCACTCCACACTTCTAAAATGACCAAAATCAAACCTGGCAATGCCAAATGTCTGGAGGACGTGGAGTAACTGGAATTCTCATACACCCAGTGCTGGTGGGAATGTAAAATGGTACAATCACTTTGCAGAAAGGTCTGACGACTTCTTATGTATGAAGTTAGACATACCCTTGCCATACGATCCAGCCGTTTTACTAGTCATCCAAGAGAAACGAAAACACACAGCCACAGACAGCCTTTGCGCACAAACTAGAACCCACCCAAATGTCCGCCAGCAGGAAGACGAGAAACTGTGGCATATCCACGCCACGTCTACTACTCAGCCAGAGGGACAAATGCCACGATGTATACGAGCCTCAAAAATGTTTCATTGAGTGAAAAAGCCACACACAAAGACAATATACTACTGCATGATTTCACTTATATGAAATTCTAGAAGAGGCAAAACTAATCTCTAGTGATGGGAAGCAGATCATTTGCCAAAGCCCATCAAACCTTACCTTTTAAGTGGGTGTGTTTTATGGTAGGCAAGTTACACCTCTAGAAAGTGGATTTTTTAAAAACCTGTACAGATGCCAGTTTCTCACCCAATCCAATCGGCAAACTCCCAAAGCTTTGAGAATATGTTGCTTGTGAGGCTGTGTATGTGGGGCGAAGTTCTCACACTCTGCTGGTGGGACACTAAACGGTATGACTCCTACAGAGGGAAACGTGGAATTATTGACCAAAATAATTTTGTGTATTAACTTTGGACCCAGTCGTCTCATTTCCAGGAATCTATACTAAAGATACACCTCCACAAACACAGAAGGACAGAAACACAAGCTCATTCGTTGTCCTGTGATTTGTTACAGAAAAAGACTGGAAACAACCCAAGTGACCTGACAGGGAAGCAGCCAACTAAGCCATTCCCTGCACACCCACGTCGCGGGAACCCGCCGAACATGGGCGCCTGCAAAACAGAACCAGGGCGAGTGCGGTGAGCTGGGGGGGCTCACTGCCAGAATTTGTTCAGTGAAAGAAAGATGTAGAATATCTAATTTTCGTGCAAGAATAGCTGACTTTTGTATAAGAATGAAGGGGAAATCAGAACACCTAAACATTCTTTTTTAATTCTGCAAAAGTAAACACAGGAGGGATAAACCAGAAATTCACTTAAATGGCTACCTATGGGAAAAGGGTGGGGAGGAAGGTAAAGCTGCTCTGAGGACATTTATTTTTTTAACTTTTGGAATCAGGTAAATGTTTAGTTTTTATCTAAAAACTACATAAAATTAAAAACTAAAAATATAAGGAATAAATAAAAAATAGATAAATTACATTTCATTAAAATTAAAAATTTTTCTGCTTCAAACGACACTAGCAAGAAAGTGAAAGAATCACAGACTGGGTGAAAACAGCTTCAAATCATATATGTGATAAGGGACTTGCATCAACACTACATAAGAACTCCAGCAGCTCAATAATAAAAAGACAACCCAATTTAGACTGGGCAAAGAACCTGAAGAAGTTCTTTCTCCGAAGATGTCCGGTGGCTCATCAACACATGAAAAGCTGCTCGGCATCAATAGCTACCAGGGAAATGCAAATCAAACCATGATGAGACACCACTTCACCTGTATTAGAAGGGCTTAAATAAAAAACAACAAGCGTTGGTGAGGAGGCTGATGCCCTGGGGATGTCAAATGGTGCAGCCACCGGGGAAGTTCCTCAAAACTGGATCTTGAGTTTGAAAATAATATACAAAAAGAGCTATAAAAGACATTTTGGGACATTTGGGAAATCTGAATATGGACCAGATTTTAGATAATATTATAAAATAAAAGCACTTTCCTTTGGTTTGATAATGACATCGCCGTGGTTTTATGGTGAAAGTATTCTTAAGAGATGCGCGGTGCTGGGCTCAGGCTGACGGGCCACGCAGTTTGCGATTGACTTTCCGATGATTCCATCAAATCAACCAATTCCTCCACCTCTCTCTGTATCCACATACACATATACATGTGTCTATATATACACACGCAGAGTAATAGGGGAGAGGGGATACAAATGTGGTGAAATGTTAGCACTTGAGGAAACTTGGTAGAGGACGTTCATTTTAAGAGTTTTACCAAAACACACACAAACACACACACACAAAATGGGGAAACTGGAAAAACTGGGACAAATATTTACTTTTTTAGGAGGACTTTATCCTGTAAGAAATAATCAAGAGTAAGGATAGAGATTCATGTATAAGAATTTTTCTTGGAGCATTAGTTTTCGCAGAAGGGAAAAACTGAAATAAGTTTCCAAAGAATGTTTCACGATGGAGGAGAATGCTCATACTTGACGTCAAAACTGAAGAGCAAGTAAAACTGTCCAGGTCGTGTCATCCTCACAGTAAACATGTTATTATGTAAATCTAAATCATGGAAAAACCCCAAAGTGTTCCCCTGATCAGCTCTTAGTCTCTGCTTCCCAAATTGTTTCCCGACGGGCCAGAAATGCCCCACGGAGCACTGGCTTCCTTAGTTTCCCACAAGGTAGAGTTCAGGGTGGGGAAGGGGGAGCCGTGTAGGCGCGAGGGTGTCTGTAAGTCTCTAAGACAACCCTCCTCCTTTCTGAGGGAACAACATTGGCACAAGGACCCGCAGGCCGGGTGGTGGGAGCACTGAAGATGACCCTGTCCCCTGGGCACGCAGAGCTCCATCCTGGCCACCATGGGTGGGTGTCTCAGAGGGACAGCGGGGAGCCAGGGAGACCGTGCCTCATGCCCAGTATGGCCCCATGGGCCTCTGCTGGTCCCTCTCCACCAGGCCACTCATGCCCACCTCAAGTCCATGTTCTCAGCTGCCCCAGGACATTGGCACAGCCACCTCATTTTACAGGCAGAGGCATTAAGTGACTTGCCAAGGACACAGAGCTGTAAGGGGCAGAGCATGAACTTCCCCACTTTATCTACCACCTCTTTAGTTAAAAATACTAACCTGGGCGGGCCACGATGGCTCAACAGGCAGAGTTCTTGCCTGCCATGCCAGAGACCCGGGTTCGATTCCCAGTGCCTGCCCATGTTAAAAAAAAAATACTAACCCTTTCTAAAAACTATTAAGGACAGTCTCCAAAGTCTCTACCTGAACCCCAGAAATTCTTGCTCCCTCACCTAGTGGGATGGACAGTAAATGACCTGGAAGCTCACCAGCCCACAGAGGAGTCACAAAGAAGCCCTGGGGCGTGGAAAGCAAGCTGGCTTGCAGCTGCCTCCGCTCCCCTGCCCCGCCCCCCCCCCCCCCCGGCCTGCAACCTCCGTGCCCTGCCCCGTTCAGGAGGGGGTGGCTCCAGTGTGGCTCGGGCCTGGCCCAGCTAGGGAGAGGACCAGGCTGGCAGGAGCTTCCCAGGGTGGCTGGGGGGGTCAGCCCCCATATGCATGTGGCCTCGGCAGTGCTGCACCCACCGCCCCTCTGCAGCTGGGAGCCCCAGAAGCTGGCCCACAGCAGGAGGTGCGGCTCCGTGGGCGGGGAGGGTGAGGCCCAGGAAGAGGGCTGGGCTGGGTGGCAGCACTGGACGGGGGGGGGCCTCCATTGGGGGCCTGCCCCAGGGGCCGGGAGGAAGGGCCGGCTGCCCCACACACGCTCTCGCGCCTTGAGGTCTAACTTTGGACCCTCTCCGAAGGAGACAGACACATCTGAAAGGGACCCTTTGTCTTCCTCTTTCAAATGTGGGTCCCACTTCTGCAGCAGGCCGCCTGGGGCGTGCCGTGAACTAAAGTTCTCCCTTTAAAAGCAACGTAATTATCTTGTAACAGGCACAATTATATTTTTGTGTATCGTGATCACTTGTCAGAAGAAGTAAACATTTAAAACATACCATGATTTTTGTGACCCGGTTTGGGCATTTCTTTACTTTTTAACAGAAATGGAAGTCTCCAGGCCTCTCAGGGCCTCGGAGCAGCCCCCACCCCACCCACTACGGGGCCCAGACAGAAAGAGAACAGAAGGCCTGGGGTGGCCACGGTGGGGACGGAGGGAGGGTGGTGGGCTGAAGCCCCCTGCAGAACTTCCAACCAGGGCTCGGCGCGCTTGGGGAAACAACAGAGGCCCCAGTGTATTTCCCATGGATCAAGCAGCGGCCATGGGTTCGTTCACCTGCGTGTATTCACTCAAACAGCATTTATTAAGCAGCGCCTGCTGGACACCAGGGCCAGCACTGGTCACGGGGGGGCTGGCCTCCATCTCCTTGCCTGTTCAGTGGGCAGAATATCCCAGGAGTCAAAGGAGGGGCCGTAATCCCCATTTCTTAGTGGGAAAAGGTTCTAGTAGTCAACGAGCTCTTTTTTTTTTTTTTAAGTTTTTATTATGAAATATAATATATATACAAAAAAGCAATACATTTCAAAGTATACTGCAACAAGTAGTTATAGAACAGATTTAAGAGTTTGGTATGGGTTACTATTCCACAATTTTAGGTTTTTCCTTCTAGCTGGTCCAAGACACTGGAGGCTAAAAGAAATATCAATATACTGATTCAGCAGTCACACTCATTTGTTAAATCCTATCTTCTTTGTTATAACTCCTTATGCTGGTTTGAAAGGATGTATGAACTCTAGAAAAGCCATGTTTTAATTCAAATCCCATTTCATAAAGGCAGAATAATCCCTATTCATTACTGTATGTTTGAATCTTAATTAGATCATCACCCTGGAGATGTAACCCAATCAAGAGTGGTTGTTAAACTGGATTAGGGGAGATGTGTCTCCACCCATCTGGATGGGTCTTCACTGGTTTACTGGAGTCCAATAAAAGTGGAAACATTTTGGAGAATGAGAGATTTGGAGACAGCAGAGAATGCTGCAGCACCAGCAGAAGCAGAGAGTCCATCAGCCAGCAATGTTTAGATGAAGAAGGAAAATGCCTCCCAGGGAGCTTCATGAAACAGGAAGCCAGGAGAGAAAATTAGCACATGATGCCATGTTCGCCACATGCCTTTCCAGATGAGAGAGAAACCCTGACTGTGTTCGCCACGTGCCGTCTCACTTGAGAGAGAAACCCTGAACTTCCTCGGCCTTCTTGAACCAAGGTATCTTTCCCTGGATGCCTTTGATTGGACATTTCTATAGACTTGTTTTAATTGGGACATTTTCTTGGCCTTAGAACTGTAAACTAGCAACTTATTGAATTCCCCATTTAAAAGCCATTCTGTTTCTGGCATTCTGCATTCTGGCAGCTAGCAAACTAGAACATTCCTTTGATCTTTCTCCCAATCTTTAGGGGTCTTCGGGCTCTGCCCTTTCTAACTGTGAGCTCTAACTGAGCACTGCCAGGTCCAGGGGAGGAGACCCCCAGATAATTATTTCAGACAGGGACAGACAGCTGGAGAGCAGCATGCCCATGGAGGGACCAGGCCCAGCAGGGCTGCTCAGGACAAGGGGCCTGATTATGCCCCGAGGCCCAGGGATGGGAAGGGCTTACAGGGTCACAGACCGGCAGACTGTGGGCCTGTGCCTAGGGACACCAGGACACACCGTGGCAAGGCCCATCCCAGTAGGGCCTCAGCTGTGCCCTCCTGGGTAGAGACATCCAGCCTGGATCCCCCGCCCAGCCTGGACTTTGAAAAGGCTCTTGATACCGGCCCAGACAGGGGGATCTGTTGTCCCCCAAGTATTACTGGCCCTGGCTGCTCTCCTTGGATCTCCATGTGTGCCCCGATACCCCACCAGTCCACACCCCGCACAGTAGCCACAGTAGTTTTCTCAAAAAACATCGTCATTGCTCCTTTCCCCAGTTTTCCAGCCTTCACAGGCTTCCCTCCCCTTGCAAATAGGGACAGCAAGACCCAAACTCCCTTCCCGGGCTGCTGGACTCCTTATCCAGGCTGTGCCGACACCCCTCCACCCGTGGTGAATTCCTGACCCACTCCCAGGTCCCAGCCATACAGGCCTCCTCCCAGCTCACCGAGCTGGGCCAGCTTGCCCCTTCTTGGGGCTCTGGCCCCCTTGCACGATGCCCTGCACAGTGGGCCCCTCCTCAGTCCCCAGCACTAGGGCCTTCCCTCACTCTGTACCTCACATGACCGGCATGGTCCTCCACAGAAGGCTGTCATCTGCTGTCACCCTTTGGCTTGTGCGTCTGTGCCCCCTTAAGGTAGGTGGCCTGTCCACCAGGTGCCACCAGGCCTGGCACAATGCCTAGCCCAAATATGGTCTTGTGAATGAACAATGGCTCAGAACCATCTGCTCTGGACATAATTCCACTGGAGAGAAAAGGGGAAGTTTTGATGTCCACATAGTACCCAAAAATCAAACAGTAAAGAAAGGATCCTTGAATATAGCTGGTTGCTAGGGATATCAGTTAATTAATGGGCCTCCAAGCTCTGGAAGGCCAGGAGGGCTCAGCTGTGGGCACCCTTGGTGGGAGGATGTGGAGGTAAGAGGGAAGCAGAAAATGAAAAAAAAAAAAAAAACCACATAAACAAGTGCTGGTGATGATGTGGAGAAAGCGGAATCTTGTGCATTGCTGGTGGGAATGTAAAATGGTGCAGTACTGTGGAAACCAGTGCAGCGGTTCTTCAGAAAGTTGAACAGAGAAGCCCCCTTTGACCTGGCAATCCCACTTCTACATATATACATAAGAGAAGGGAAAGCAAGGGTTTGAACAGATACCTGCCCACAAATGTTCGTCAGAGCATTCCTCACAATCGCAAAAGGCAGAGGCCACCCAAGTGTCTGTTGACAAATGAATGGATAAGCAATATTTTTTTTAACCACAGAAAGAAATGAAGTTCTGATTCATGCTACAATGTGAATGAATTGAGAAAATATTAAGCTGAACGAAATATGCATTCAAAAGGGGAAGGGGAAGTTCATGCTTACTGAGCACAGAGTTTTGTTTTGGGGTAATGGGACAGTGTGGGAAATGGATGGTGTGAGTGGCATGCATCGTGGGGGGGCAGGGCTCAGAAGGATGCCTCTCTTGGACTGTGGGCACTGCCAGGCCTCCTGGGGACTCTGCCCAATCCTCTCCCCACCCCCAACAGATGTTCTTGGCTGAGACTGATAAGGGAGCAGGGCACTGGCAAAATGGCCTCATGCCCCAGAACCTAGATGCAGAGAAGGACGAAGGTCGCCGTGCCTGGCCTGTGGGCAGTGCCTGGCTGGGACCATGCTCAGCAGTCCCATGACCAGGAACGAGGCTGCCACTGGGCGCCCAGAGGCAGGGATGGGGGGGGGGGGGCGGTGTGCGTGGCGGTTCCCAGGGCCCATCATGTGACAGGGGGTGGAAGAGAAAGGGGGGACAGGCTACTGAGAGCTGCTTCCTGGCTGGGAAAGAGGGAGAAACCGAGGGCAAGTTCGAGGCTGCGGCTCCCTTCCCACCAAGGGTGTGCAGACCTCAGGTGCCTTTGCCTAAGGGCAGGGAGAATGGGGGGCAGGGGGAAAAGGCCCCTGCCAGGGCCAGCGGGAGGCTCAAGCGATCCGGCTGGCCAGAAAGGAGAAACTGAGGCCTGACCCAGTCCTGGGCCTGACCCGCCCCACCGGAGCTCACATTCTTTCCCTCTGGCTCCGAAGACCTTACTGTCTGGGGGCTGCAGGGCGGCCCCCATGCCTGGGAGATGGAGGCCTCACACTGGTTTTCAGTCTGACTCTGGGTGTGGATACACATGGGGGGAAAAGGGCGAGAAGTAAGAAGCAACAAAGCAATAACCTCTGAGAGGTGGAATTGTGGCTTTCTTTGATAATGCTTGCATGTTCCCTTCCTGATCAGAAAACAAACAAACAAAAACCCCAAGAACAGGCAGTGTGATAATAGTGTGAGTGGGCGAGTGGGGCCCAGACCTGTTAGTTTTTGCTGGTATCTTTAGCAGCCTCCTCCCGGGGCCGGGGCCGCCTGAGCACCACACCTCTGTGCTCTCCCGTGGCCGCCTCTTGCCCAAATGCACGCCTGGGACCGAGTCCTGGGATGGGGAGGGTTGAGTGGAGGCCGAGGTTTGGTGGCTTTGGGGCTCTCAGCTCCTAATTACCAAATGGCATTAAAAGGAGGGAGGTTTCAAAATAGCAGCAGCGGGGAATGACTAACAGGATGTGCCGTGGATTGCTTCTCGCAGGCTCCACTCAGCATGGGGAGCTGTGGGGATTTATTTCGGGGCCGCCTGCAGGCAGGGGATGTGTGGGAGAAGGGCAGCCAGGCCCCCAGGCCTGTTTGCTTTCTTCCGAGTTTCACAACACATTTTCAAAATTGGGGGGTAAAGAGTACGGGGTAATTTTTGTGGCACCAACATACTTTCTTTCAAGATATGATTTATATGTTTGGCCCACGGTTTGAATGAAACGGTTATTGAGATAAATGGCCGTGCTAGAGGTTGCAAAATGGTTTCCATGATGTAGTTCTTATTTTCGGTTCCTTAGGAAACTTTTTGAAAAGTGCCCCCTTTAAAGAGGCAGGCGCTTTGCATTTTTGTTCTCTCCCTCAGAGGGCTTTTGGGGTTGACGCTGGAGGGAGGAAGCCAGCAGAGAGGGGAGAAAAGCCTGGGCACTCAGCTCTAGAGGGGTATGACGGGAGAAGACAAACACACTCAGGCTCCTGGTAAGAAGAGACCATTTTGAGACTTTAAGTAATGCCAATGCAGGTGGCCTGGAAGCTCAGGACAGGGATGTGATTCAGTCCTAGGAAGGCGTTTGCGAAAGCGTTTGGTATGCCCGTGTGCCCTTGTCATTGGAGATCGCACGTAAGAAGGACAGTGACCTCTGACTTTCTCTGAAGCTACAGTAACCAGACAGGACGTGGGTGGGTGTTGGGGGGGAGGGGGGCGTGGAGATAGGATAGAATGGAGTAGAGTCCAGAAACAGACCCAGCCATACATGGATCAGCTGCCTCTTAACAAAGCTACCAAGCAAATCTGAAGGGAAAACAAGGGTCTTTTCAACAAAGGGTGCTGGGAACAATTGCATATATATATATGGGGAAAAACAAACCTCAGTGGTTACTTTGCACCACACACAAAAATTACCTTGAAATAGATCATACACTTAAATATGAAAACTAAAACTGTAACATTGCAGAAAAACATCCAAGAAAGTCACTGAGAATTGGGATAGGCAAAGATTTCTTAGGATACCAGAAGCAAGGACCATAAAAGAAAAAAAAATCAATAAACTGGACTCATCAACGTTAAAAACACATTCTTTCCTAACGATGGCATTAAAAAAGTGAAAAGACAAGTCAGCAACATATATCTGACAAAGAACTTGATGTCCGGAAAATATAAAGAACACTTACAACACTTACAACTCAATAATGAGGTAAAGAATGCAGTGAAAACCTGGGCAAAAATTATGAAAGAAATGTCACAGAGGGCAAATAAGTGTTTGGAAAGATAGTCAGCATACACTGTCATCTGCAAAATGCAATTAAAACCATAATGAGTTACCACTAACATATACTTGAATGGCTAACATTAAAAAGACCGCCAATTCCAAGTGTTGGTGAGGACACGGAGTAAACAGAAGAATCATACGTGGCTGATGGGAGTACAAAATGGTTGGTTGGACAGCCTTTTTTTTTTGTATGCTGTATGGCAGGGTCACATTCCATTATTTTTCCATGTGAGTATCCCGTTTTTGTAGCACCATTTGTTGATTTTTTATTTGTTTGTTTTGCTTGTTTTTTAGGAAGTGCATTGACCAGGAATCAAACTGGGTCTCCTGCCTGGCAGGTGAGAATTCTACCACTGAACCACTGTTGCACTCCCAGATGGACAGTCTTTTAAAAAGTTAAACATACACTTACATTATATGCCTTAGCAGTTTCAGTCCTAGGTATCCACCCAAGTGAAATGAAAACCTATCTACACAAACACTTGCACTCAAACTTTCATTGCAACTTTAGTCATAACAGCTCCAAATTAGAAACAACCCAAATGTTCATCAGTAGGTAAATTAATAAACAAATTATGATATAGTCAAACCATGGGCATCTACTCAACACTAAAAAGGAAGAAACAACCAATGTACATCACATTACGGATGAATTTTAAAAACATTACTCTGAGCAAATTCAGACAATCAACTGATGAATAAATAAAAATAATGTGGTATATACACACAATGGAATATTATACAGCCATAAAAAAGAATGAAATTCTGATACATCTCACAACATGGATGAAACATAAAGACATCATATAGAACGAAATAAGCCAAACACAAAAGGACAAATACTACATAATTTCACTGATAGGAAATAATTAGAATAAGCAAACTCAAAGAGTCTGAATCCTAGAATATAGGTTACCAGGGGATGGGGTGGAGACAGGGAACAGGAAGATAAGGCTTTAAATGTACAGAGTTTCTATTTGGAATGATGGAAAATATTTTGGTAATGGATGGTAGTGATGGCAGCACTACATTATGAACTGAAACATTTATCTGAGTGTGGTTCAAAGGGGAAATGTTAGGTGGTGCTAGAATAAAAAATAATAATCATCCATGGAACTGTACAATAGTAAACTCTAAGTTAAGCGATGGACTATACTTAATTGTACAATTATAAAATTATGCTTTCAGCAGTTGTAACAAATGCTCCACACTGATGCAAGGTGTGAATAACGTGTGGTGTATGGGAATCCTGTATTTTACGCATGATTGTTCTGTAGACCCACAACTTCTCTGAAAAAAAAAAAAAAAAAGGAACCAGACAAGGGAGTACATATTCTATGATTCCATTTATATGAAACTCCAGAAAAGTCAAACCTTATCTACAGGGACAGAAAGCAGATTAGTGGTTGCCTGGGCCAGGCAGAGGGGAATCAACTAGAAAGGGCCACAATGAAACCTTGACTGTTTGGGGAGATGGAAATGGTCTACATCTTGATTGTAGTGTTGGTTATACAGGCATATGTTCATCATAACTCATGAAAATGTATACATTAAATGCATGAAGTTAATTTATATAAAATATTCTCAATAAATTTAATTATTTTTAAATTAGGCAAAAAAGAGAAAAATATAGCTAAAGGGGGTAGGGATTCACAGAATGTCAACACACATTTATAATAACTGTCCAAAAATGTAGTAAGAGGAATACTGGAGACTTTCCAAAATGGTCCAGAAGGCAGAGTGTGGGCATTGTTTCCCAACCACGGTCCCTAAAAATTTTATTTCCCAACCATTTTAACCAACAGAATCAGGTCAGCGCTGCATTTCCTTGTTCCTCGGCTAACAAGAATGCTCCCTCTCACCCGGGATATGATTCCCTCTTTAGTCACCAAATGACACCAAGTTAGGAGTTAAGAACTCAGCCTCTGAGCCAGACTTCCGGGGTTGCCCCTGAGCCCTGCCACGCAATCGCTGTGCATCCTTAGGCAATTAACTTAATCTCTGTGACTGCACTTTCTCATCCAAGCAATAAAGACAAAAATAGTATCTCCCTCATAGGGTGGCTGTACCAATTTAATGAGTTCATGGAAGTAAGTGCTTAGCACAATATCTGACACAGGGTAAACCTCTACAAGTGTGTACTATTATTTGCTTTTAATTCTTGAAAACACATCTGAATACATACAACTTTACAGCCTGGAAAAAAAAATCCATGTTCACATCATTAACATTTTTTGTAAGCTTGGGGAGGTGTGGGCTGTTGACCTCTTATAATAGCCAAATTAAAGCTTTTCATGCTGAAAATAACATGGCTGAAAACAGATGTGCAGCAACCTCCATGGAACACAATTATTAAGTGCTTATCTTGTGCCAGCAGTTGTCATTACAAAATGACTCTCTTAAACCTCAGTCATATAATGGAGTTCATACTATTTTATGGGAAAAGAACTTTAGGCTCAGAGAAGGGAAATGACTTGGCGAGGGTCACGTAGCAAATGAATAGCAGAGCTGAGATTCAAATCCAGGTCCGTCTGGTCCCATGTCCTATGTTCTCTGCCACGGCTTTGGGAAACTATGTGCATTTCAAGGCTCCAAGTGGGTGTCCTTTGAAAGGTAACTGTATGACAGAGTCTGTCTCACCTCAGGAAGGCAGCTGACTGATCACTGTCTAGATGGCAGAATCCCCTGGCCTGTTTCCTGAGCCGGAAATTATTACCAATCCAAAAAAATCTCCATGCAATCTCTAAAAATGCCATAGACCTTATGTCAAATTCCAATGACCCTCAGGGACATTGGCCAATCCTGGGGTCCACACATCTCCCAGCCAGAAAGATGATAAAGGACATCTCAAGTCTCACCCGTGGGCTGGCCAGGCCCTCCCTCCACCCTGCCCCTGGCCTCTTCCATGTTCGTGGTCACAGCTCTACCGTGTCTCACCTTGGTTAAGTGGCACTGAATATGAAGGAAACAGCACTGGATGTGGGGGCAAGATCTCCCCAAGTCCAGACCTGGGCTCTCTCACTTACTAGCTCTGTGGTTTTAGGCAAAGTTGTTTAATCTCTCTGAGACTCAGTTTCCACCCGGATTGAATGAACACTCCCTTTTACCACCCACTTTGCAAAGGTTGCTGAGGGGTAAATGAAATAATGATTAGAAAGCGCTCACCTAGGACCTGGCATTGAAGGAGACCTTAGGAAACGTTAAATGAATCTGAATCCAACTATGCTGGAAGCCACAGGGGCCAATCACAGGACGGGCAGGCGGCAGGGGCTGGAGGGAAAGGGTTGGGATGGGAAGTAAAACCCTCTCAGCTATTGACTGAGGACTTCACATTGGACATTTGGTTCTTCATGCTGCCTGCAGACCCTTGGAGGAAAACGGAGCTCTGTGGGAGGAAGTATCCACGCGTGCAGCCATCACTCGCCGGGTGCCCCCTACACGCCAGCATGGGGCCAGGCTCTGGGGGGTCAGCCGTGATCTAGATGGATGCAGCTCCCGTCCTCGGGAAGCCCCACTGGACACTTACCCAAACCCAGGGAGGACAATGAGGGAGAAAGGACACTGAAGTGAAATCTGAAAGCTCGGAAGGGGCTCCGATGAGTGGGTCTGTGAAGTAGAGTTGGGGCTTACCCTAGACCACTGAATTGGAGCCGGAAGTGACATGATCATGGAATGCCAGGAGAGATGGAGAGAAATGGACATGTTGGAATTATATTTGAGATTGGAATCCTAAAATGTCAGAGCTGGATACACCTTCAAATTCATCCCCACTGTTACAAAAGAGGAAACTGGCAGGGTGGGCCACTGCTGCCCCCTCCCAGGTCAGAACCGCCGGTCCGGCCCCTCCTGCGGAAACAGAGGTGACAGGGTCCACTCTCCATGGCCTCTCCCGACTGGAATGCATGCACACAAAGGTTTGTTCTGAAAACAGATGTGCGGCAACCTCTGTGGAACACAGTACACCCTCCCGAGGTGTGCATGAAACTTTGCACTTTTCTTGGGAAACGGAAGTTTTTGCTTCTCCCCTGCTGTCCCAGTGAAAGAGCCTGGGAAGGGATGGACCTAACCCAAAGCCTGTGCTCTGGGTTAAAAGAGAAACAAACACAGGAGGCAGGGGAGAGCTGGTCCGAAAGGAACAGGGGTTGGGGGTCCTCCAGGGCTGCCGGAAGGGAGGATTTCCTGAGCCCAAGCTTGCAGGAGGGTAAGAGGATAGGGCCCAGGCTATCCTTAACTAACAGCAGTCCTTAAAGCCTCCCAGGTATTCTTTCTCTACCTAATTCATCCCTAATGAGCTATTTCAAACAGACTGGAAGCCTCTCGGTTTCCCTCTAATTCTGCTCCCTTGCCGCGGGGTGGGGTGGGAGGGGCACAGTACCTTCACACTCCTCCCACCCAAGGTACCAGCTGCCTGGGAGGCCTAGAAAGCTCAAGAACTAGGCCTGCAGGCTCCAACCCGCTCAGCTGCGGAGGGTGGTTTTCGGCCTCCTCTTGCCAGCTTTGAGGCCCCTTCCTCCTGGAATTATGGGACAGAAGGCCCTGGAGCTGTGCGGGCCTGGCCTCGTGGCCCGTTTGGGAGGCCCCCTTCCCACCCATATGGAACTGTCTTTTCCCACAGAGGAGGATAAGCTACAGGGCTCAGGGCTCATTTTTTATGGGTTCAGCAGAAATTCTCTTTTTTTTTTCTTTTTTTTTCAAAGATGGATTTCACCCACAGTGCCAGGGTGCAGAGCTCGCAGCAAGCCTCGGGTTCAGGAGAGTTCCCAAGAGCTCCTGAAGGCTCCTCCAGAGGCAGGAATCGAGAACAGCACCAACAGCTCACCTGAGTCAAAATGTGGGTGCCTCCCTGGAGTAGGGTGCCTCATCCTTTACCTAGGGCCTGCGGGCTAGAATACAGAGAGAGGTGAGCCCTGAGCATTCCCAGAGGGAGCCTACCTGCCTCAAAAGTCAGCTCCGCCCGCTGAAAAGCTGGGGACTCTCCCAGGGTTCATGGTTGTCTCCTCAACTAACAGGTTCTAGAGCCACCCCTAGGCAGGACCACTGTCCCATCATCAGCACCCCCGCCCCTCAATCTGGTCCAGCAGAGTCTACTCCGAGACCTGCTTTGCACCTGCTCCTGCTTCACCCCACATGCTGTGGGAGGGGCCACCCTGGGGACTTTCAGGATGACCCAAGGCAGGGTCCCACCTGTGCCAGGTGCCACTGGGGCTACAAAGATGACTAAGATGGAGGGCCCTGTCCCTCCAGAAGCCTTCAGGCCAGCTGAGAGGAGAACACCAGGCAGAATATCTGGCCGAAGGTACAGGGGTGGGGCCTGAGCTAGAGGGGACTGGCGCAGCCTTGAACGTAAAGGATGGAAGGACAGGTAGAGGTCAGATGCAGACATTCCAGAAGGAATGCCAGCATTCCTTTTAGGGAACTCCCTCAATAAGGAATCCCAGGAAGCATCAGTTGGCTTCCAGGAGGAAGATTCACCAGCAAGCTTTAGATAAGAGAAGAGGAGGTGGGGAGTGGGTAGTCTAGCTGGGGGTGACACAAGAGAACAAGGATTTGGGGGTGAAAATGCAGGATGAGACCTGAATGTCAGGTAGAGTGAAGACTCTTGCCAGGGGCTAAGGAAAGAGCCACAGAAGGCCATTTGGGGTGGAGGTATGGGCTGGAGAGGGGGAGGAGCATCTGGGGCTGCTGCTTGGCTTAAGGCCCACTGAGCTTCAAGGAAGGGAGCTGGCCTGCACGTCCATTCCCTGCACTGGGAGGGATGCCTGGGAGGTCACAAGGTGGGCAAGTAAATACTGGGAGGTGTGAGTGGGGATTTTTCCCCAAGTAGTCAATGGGGCCAGGAGGCTGACCGAAGAGACAGCAGCTTCCCTCTGTGTGTTGAAGGAAATCTGCTTTGGGGAGAGGATGAGCCAGTGGACATGGTTGAGTCACATGGGGTGTGCAGGTCTGAAGGGATTATGTGCCCTAGAAAAACCATGTTTTAATTCTGATCCATCTGGTGGAGGCAGCATTTCTCTCAATCCCTATTCAGCACCATAGGTTAGACACTTGATTAGATTATCTCCATGGAGAGGTGGCTCACCCAATTTTGGGTATTAACCTTTGAGCAGAGGGAGATGTGATGCCACCCTTTCCAGGTGGGTCTTGATTAGTTTACTGGAATCCTTTAAAAGAGGAAACGTTTTGGAGAAAGCCACTAGAAAGCCTTGAGAACCACCAGAGCCCAGACATCCAGAGACCTCTGGAGACAAGGAGAATGCTCCCAGGGGAGCTTCATAAAACAAGAAGCCTGGAGAGAAAGCTAATGGACATCACCATGTGCCTTTCCCGTTGAGAGAGAAACCCTGAACGTCATCGGTCTTTCTTGAGTGAAGATGACCTCTTCTAACTGCCTTAATTTGGGCATTTCCACAGCTTTAGAAACGTAAAGTTGCAACTTCTTAAATTCCCCCTTTTAAAAGCGGTTCCGTTTCTGGTATATCGCATGCTGGCAGCTAGCAAATTAGAACACAGGGCTTAATGACACGCCTGTTAACAATGAGCGCGTGGCAGCTCCCTTCAGTACAGCAACTATTAAACCGCGGCGTCCCGTCCCTGCCTGGCAGCACGTAGCCACTGCTGTGAAGAACAGTCATTCAGTAAAGGCCCTGATGTCTTCCAAATGGCCCGGGCTTTGGGGAGCCCGCCTTCTCCTCATCAAAGTGCCTACCCACCCGAGGCAACACAGGCCCTGCCTATGAGCCAAGGATGTGAGGACAGGCAGTAAAATGCTCCAACTCCAAAACAAACGGTGTTCTGAGGCCACGCTGGTCATGTCTTTCTTTACCTTGGCAGTTTCATGCCTCGAACCTAAATACAGGCGTCTCTACAGAGTGGGCATGTGCCGGCGGCCGTGGTGTCTTGGTGCTCCAACCTGCAGCTGAAGGGTGCAGTGCTAAGGCTCAAAATCTTGTTGCTACGTGTCATGGGCACCTCGGGTTCCTCTCCTGTTGGCACTGCACTTCCTCTGCTGCAGGTGGAGAGGACAGACAGCCCTGCAGTGGAGCACGGACACAGCAAACGGTTGGATGTACAGCTTCTCCCTGGGAAGGAGGCAGAGGCACAGAGCCACCGGGCTGGCCCAGCACGAGTCTTTTTTGCAGTACTTTTCCAGCCCAGTGGCTGAGCTCAGAGGTGTTGCAATTCTTGATTTTCCCTTAGTGACCGCACATTTCTGATGGTGGGAAAACTGGGTCTCAAGACAAGCTCCAGGTTTTTAAAAATTAGCCATAACTCGAGAAGGAGCTTACTTCTTTAAGGGCAAAAAAAGAAAGGGTGGTTCATTCTCATGACAAATTAAAATTTTTTTAAGCCATTCCTAAACGAGTCAGAGTTTTCTGCTTCTAGTTTCTTTCGTTTTTCCCTTTTCTCTTTGTTCCCTGATAAACAACAGGCACTAAGTTCAGAAGGCGGCATTTTGGTTAGCAGAAAAGACAGAACTGTGGTTTCAAAAAACAACATCTTTAAAGAATCAGTTCTATGTATTCCATACCATCTATTCGCCCTTCTCAGAAAGCAGTTTTTAATGACAGTTTTTCAGCATTTCAGAAATGGGTTTCTGCTTCAATGTATTTTATGCAATGACTTTTTTTTTTGGCACAGAATGGGGTCTTTTCTCACTGTGGTCCCAAAACACCTGAGAAGAAGGTAGATCCAAATTCATGCTGTAAATATCAAACCTAAACAGAAGCATAGCAGAGAACAGGCCAACATACAGATCCACTGCTTAAAATCACACTTAAAAACTATTTTATCTTTCTTAATAAACTATTGCCATGTGGATTGAAAAAAAAAAATCCCTCCAGAGTAGGTTTACAAGATAAATAGCCCGTCTGAAGTCGTTTTCTTTTGTTTTCATTGGCGTGGGTGTTACTGAGATTAAACCAACAGGCCCAGGGACAACGAAAGTGAGCTGAGGAGGGCTGGGGCTACCCGTCAAGAGGGTCTCCCAGCACCCTGGCGAGAGGCGTACTGGGACCATCAGGATTTGGGACCTCTGTGAAGTCACGATTCTAGGTCACCAATTCCAGGGCACAGAGCAAGGCTCCAGGCGCTGCTCCCAGTGAGTCCTTTCTGGGCCTTTCCTAGAGCCCTCCCCCGCCCCAAGCTGGGGCAGGTACCTCTTTCCTCCCTCCGCGGTGGAACCTTCCAGGTGAGCCTCAGAGAACCCACTGTGTATGTGTGCCAGCGCTACTGCCGTGGGAGAAAGGGGTGGTAGAAAGATAAATGAACAAAACTCACAGCGTCCTCCAAAGCTTCTTACCTATAATCGAAAAATAACTAATTTGCACTGACTGCTCACTGTATACCAGGCCCTGTGCTAAATACAATTGGTTCCATCCTCACTACCTGGGAACAATGGTACTGTCATGAGTCTCCTCTCTCAGGAGAGAAGCCTGTGCTTCTGAGTCCACTGAGTCCACCTCTGTCTTTGTGCCTCCAACTCAGCCTTCCAGGCTCGGCCTCTTTCTCTTCCTCTATTTTGGGTATGTCTCCACCATGACCCCATACGGAGAGTATTTCTGGTTTATTCCTTGCAGATGATGCCCTCCTGAGATGGGAGCTGTGCCTTCATTTTCTGGGCTTGGAGCACCTCATGCAGCACTTGGTACCAAGTTCATGATTAATAAATGTCTGTTGAATGAATGTAAAAAAGAACAAGCCTACTTACTCGGCACTGGATCACTCCCTGTAAACTCTCTTACCACTTGAATCTCAAACAACTCAGGGCAGGAAATCCCGCCCTGCAGGGCAGGTAGACCTCCCAGAGCCTAGTAGGGGAAGCCTATTGATGGATGGGTGTGTCTGCTGATAGAAACAAAAAGATTACATTTTAAAGTCTTAACAAGTGATGCTTCTTGAGAAGATTAAATAAATGGTGCCAAGGAAGTGTAAAGAACAATACTTGGCATATAGCAAGCAAGCAATAAATGCTAGCTGTTGCTATTACCAGATCTTAACTTTTAGCTATTTAATAACTTCAAAATGCTGTTTTTAGGGAAGAGTTTGGTGAAAACCAATTCCCAGGCTTGCAGGCTATTTGACTGTTCCTTGGGGCATAAGGGAATTTGTAGAAGGCTGAGTCCCCTAGATGTCCCCTGGCATTGCAGAGGCCAGACTCCCAGGAGGAACAGGCTCCGTGAGGAAGGTCTTGCCAGGCAGGCTGTACCCAGCTTGATCACAGACAAAGAGCCTTCCTGCTCCTGGGCCCCTACCCTTCCACCCTTCCACCCTCGGGCTGCGGGAGCAGGAGTCCTGCTTCTCCAGGCTGGCATTCTGCCTTCCCCTCTTCTGGAGTCGGGCATTGGCTGGGGTCCCCACGGCCCCCCTCCCAGAGGTAGGACACCTGGGCTTTAGCCTAGACTCTACAGCCTGCCAGCTGAGGGCGTGGGGGGGGGGGGCGATAGGGTCCGCTCCGCGCCTGGACTCCTACTCCAGGAAATGGTGCAGGATGAGACACTCAGCCAGGAGCCATGCGCAGGGTAAGGAGCCATTTCTCATTTTAAAGAGTAAAACTAATGGGCAGAATTATTCATCAGTAGTAAGAAGAATAGGAAGAAAAAAGAAACACGGCAAGGTGGGGGTCACTGGGTCAATCCTGGTGGGGGTCAGGGAGGGGAACTCTGACTTCAGACGAAGGGGCACGTTTCACGATAAAGTCCGGCTTGTGCTCTGGTTTGAAAGGATTTGGAGTTTTTCTGCATTTTGTTTTCAAGTAAAGGAAGTCATCACTTCATGCTGCAGCATCTAAGTTTCTCAGAAAACTGATGGAAGGTCTGGAAGCTATTTCGGTGCCAGGATGCAGCTCAGGTCACTACGGCTGTTTAAAGTCAGAGGGTCACACTTCTTAAAAAGTTGATCTCTGAGCACTCAGCGCGCAGACCAGCAACACAGAAAGACTGCAGGAGAGCACCCTGGGCCTCCAGCTATGGGGAGGGCGTGCTGCTGCTTGCAAGGCTCCTGCGCTCCCTGGTAGCTGCTCTGACAAACCCATTAATTGTTCAAAACAGACAAATTTTATTTGGTCATGTCTGCTGAGGTAGGAAGGCTAATACGACACATCTGGGTTGGCTCTTTCTGTGTGGGTCACCCAGGTCTCCTGCCTGCCTCAGCCCCCCAACCGCTGGCCCAGAGCGAAAGGAGTCACAGCACAGGCCAAGGACAAACCTGCTCTGGGTAAAAGAATGCCCCCTCCCTTTCTCAAACTAAAAAGGAGGAAGCAAAAGAGAGTACCTGGGCTCCTCTCATCTGGAGAGGATGGGCAAACTCGGTCATGGTGAAGGAAGGGCAGGGAAAAGAAGAGCGTGCCACTGTCTGCAGCTGGCTGCCAGCCACAGCACCCTCCCAACCTTCCCAGGGCCCTAGGGTCCAAACCCAGTTTCCTCCCCCAGGGTGGCTTTTGGGGTGCCCCAGGACACGGCCCCCAGCCTCTTAATTCCAAGTCCTGCCTTCTACCTGTCTTCTCATGTTCGCTTGTCCAGTTGTACTGGACACTGCTCACTGTCCCCTGAATGTACCACGCCGCATTTTTGACTGTGCCTTCAATGTGGTATTTTTCTTACTTGAAATGTCCCTCCCGGGTCCCCTCCCCACCTCTGCGATTCCTACCCATCCTTCACAAAGCCTTCCCCCACCTTTCTCTTTCCCAAGAGGCTGGTTATGTGGAGAGCTTAGCAATGGTTTGTTTATGACCTCTCTTCTGTCGTGTCCTTGAATTGGAACTTCATTCTTACATTGCTTTTAACTCTTGATGTGCACTTGATATGTTAGACTGTGATGTTACAATCAGTCTTTTTTATTGTACTCAGTCTCTGATGGCACACAGGAGGTACAGAGCCATCTGACTTACTAAATTGGTGATAATAAATAAATGACTGATTATAAGCTCTTTGAAGGTAGGATATATGTCTTCTGTTTTTCCAAGTTAAGGTTTCATTATAACTTTGACATACTTGGGCACATACAGAAGGGGCCAATCCTTGCTGATTTAATAACAGTAGATCACTAAATATTTGTTGAATGATATCAACATTCTCTCAGGTTAATAAGATTTAGTATAGAAAACCTTGCACCATGAAAGGTTTCTATGCATATTCCCATAGTCACAAAAATAAGGTGCTAGCATAACACCCACAATTTATATAGAAATGACTACATGGGTGAGCTGCAAGCAACATAGCAGGTAGGGAAGACATAATGATTTAAGCCAAGGATGCATGGCAAGTCAGTTCACAGATGTGCTTCTGCAGAGAGAAGGGTCAAAAATTCCTTTGTTTGTAGTCACAAACAAGGAAGGGAAAACTTCTTTGGAACAAAACTTTACATACGTTGGCTGTTGAAGCATCTGAAACAGAAAAGGCATCTGAAATCCCTTATACCTCTGGACCTGTGGGTCTTTTATAAAGATTAAGAGTGTTAACTAGCTTCTATTAACAATAATCTTCTTAACATGCCCATTTTAAAGCAGAATGGATACTGTTTCTTACGCCATGCAAGGGTTTTCTAGAATAGAAATTTCTCAAACTTTGATCTGCTTTGCCTTCTTCATAAACTGTGGGGTTATACACTTTGACTGTCGTGCCTTTGACCACAAATCCCAGTGCTCCTTCCCTACACTCTGACATACACATACACTGTTTTGAGCCATTTGTATAACCTCAAAGATAGTTCAGTGTCATTCATAGCCCATGAGTTCCTAGGAATGCAAGTTCTTAACTACAGAAAATGGTTACTATGGGTCAGGTACAAGGGAATGACATTATCTCAAGAATACAAGGATGGTTTGACATTTAAAGAAATGTTATTCATTGAATACACCACACTACTAGATAAAAGGATAAAAATATAACCATCTCAATAAATACAGGAAAATTTTAACATTCATTCACAATTTTAATAAAACAGAAAATCCATATCGAAAAGGAGCTTCCTTAACCTAAGGAAAGCCTATAATCAATGTCAAAGTAAACGGTTAAAATTTTGGGAGCATTCTCAGTAAAGTCAGGAACAATTCAAAGAATCTGCTATTAGTGCTTATCCTAGCAGCCTTAGCCAATGCATAAGACAAGGAAAAGAAACAAGAGGTAGAAGAATTGGAAAAAAGCCCAAACTACTGTTATCTGTAAGACATCTGATTGTTTACATGGAAATTCTCAGAGAATTTTCAGATAAACTATTAAAAGTAATAAGATAGGTCAACAATGTGGTTGGATATATAATCAACATAAAAAAATCAATAGCCCAGCTGTACACCAAAAATAATAACCACTCTGAATATGTAACAGAAAGGATCAGAGACATTATTCACTATCGTATTGTCTGTAAGTTATCAATTTGGAAACATATCCAAAATTCTATCACAGCAAGAGTTCTTGAGTAGAGGTTATAGCTCAAGCTTATGAAAGCTTATACTTGAACTTTGAATATGGGAAAAAGAGAAGCAGTGATCACATTTATAGCAGCATAGCACTTTACAGTTTATTGAGCCCAGTCAACTATCAGAGCATATAGACCCTAGTATCCTGTGAGAGAGGGCGGGTCTCCATTTTATGTGTGAGGAAAGAAATGCTACAAAGTTGTTTGGTATCTGCTGATGGTCTTCCGGTTCAAAATGGTTGCAACTAGATAGTAGCACTGGCTACATAAAAGATGCTAAACTAACCAGCAAACTAGTAAGTATCTAAAAATACAAAGAAAAAAGGAGTTTAAAAACATCAGTAAATGGTTTACTGTGACCCTCTTATGAGTAAAGTCAATCACTTATCGTCAATCACCATTTCTTGTTTATACTTTTCAAGAAATAACTAATACGAGATTTGAGCAGTTGGAGGAATCATACTCCTAAATTTCATACCAAATCTTGAAGCAGCTAAGGAAAAGACAAAATATATGATGTTTGTTTCTGTGTTGTTACTTTAAACATCCACACCTTGATAAAGGGCCGTGTTTTAACGATCTGCCAGATGTGAAACCTCACCTGGAAGATAATCAGATGACAAGACAATCCCCTACGGACTTGGGGTGCATGGTATTTATTAGGAGTGTTAAAAATAGCATGTACGTTCTTTATTAGAATTCTTCTTTTCTAAGAAAAATGAAGCAGCTATACTTTTGTATTTCTATAATGTGCCATTTTGAAAAGGAAATCCCAAATCCCATTTTTTGGAACTCAAAGTCAGTTTTCCAGGGGTTGATGGGAGTGGCTTCTCCAGCAATGGTAGGTGGGAAACACCTGCCTTCATTTTACATGCTCCAAATACAGCTTGACGGAGCCACAGCTTAGTTAACCGAGGGGCGAGCCTGCCGGGCAGAGCATTAGAAGAGGGGCACACAGAGCAAGTGGGGAGATGTGGGGTTCCTTTTGATGGAGACACTTGGGGGTGGGAGGATGACCCAATGTTTCAAACTGCTTTTGAACTGAGACTTTTAAAAAATTGTTTTGTCTGTTTTGGCCTGGGGCTGCATACTTGAAATGATAAAAGCAGTTCTTTCAACTCAACTTTAAATCATAGAGTTCCCACAGCTAGTGTCAACATGCACAGAGAGGACAGCTACAGAAAAGAAAGCAGTGAGGTGGGGGAGGGGCGAGGAAGTGTTGCCTTCAGGACCAGACAAGAGGGAACAGAAGATTTTATGTCCCATCAAAGGCCCCTTTTACCATCCCTTGCCACGGTCCCCACCCCCATCCCCGACCTTCTCTAGTTTTTCCTTGTTAGCAGGATTTAGCAACTATTGTTGGGGCTGTAATCAGAGAAGCAATGCAGCTTAATAATTCTAACAGCCCAAGGTAAAGTTCTGTTTCCAGAGCCGATATTTTATACACGTAGCTTGCTCCATTGCGTGCTGGTTGCCAATGTCACCAGAGCACTTCCTTTATAGTATGTGAAAGGAAACCAGCACTAGAGCAGTATCGTAAATCAGGTTGCAGTGACTCCGCCCCCACCCCACCCTCAAAGGCAAATCAAAGTTTAGGGCTCCCTGGGGAATGGAGAGAACAGATTTTCCCATCACTCTAAATCACTTCAGTGTAATTCATTTCTGCCTAAAGGTAGAATGGGTTATCTGTGGAACAAGCCAGGTATATAGTAAAGATTAAAAAACTCCCCCCTCCTCTCACTAGGTCAAGAAACAGGTTAGATAGAGGTGCCCAGTGTGCGGTGGGGCACCAAGTGTGAGGGAAAGATCACCTTTGGCTGAGAATTTTACCAAGGACCTTTACAAAGAACACCCTTTCCCCCCAAAGAAATGGAAAGGGACTAGCTTCAGCTGACAGACCAACGTTTAAAGAAATAATCATCCTGATTTTTGGTTGATCCTTACAACCTGGGGCTGACAAATTGGGTTGAGTGCTACAAGCACCCAAGGAAGCACTTCCTATATGACACAAAATTATGTTGTCAGACATTTACCAATGCGATCTACATACGGTATTCCTTTGGGCCCCTGGAAAAGTCCTCAAGGCATCAGTAAGTCCGTTTTACAGAAGAGGAAACAAGGCTGAGAGAGGAAAAGCCAGTGGCTGGAGGACACACATCTGGGAGGCGCCAGGCTGGGACTGGACCTCAGACCTGTATGCGTCTAGACCCAGAGCTGCATACCGATTTGTGAAAAGCAGCCTTTGAACACAATCAAAAGCAGAGCATGTGTCCACTGCATTCATCTAGGCAGCCCAGCTCCTGACAAGGTCCAGAAAACTGGTTGTTCAGGGTAACATGGATTTGCCCCATAACAGCTTTTAAAATTGAGGGCACCATTTTTTTTTTTCAAATGTAAGTCTGAGATATATTCACACACCATACAATCCATCCAAAGCACACAATCAGTGGTTCATGGTGTTATCACATGGTTGTGCATTCACCACCATGATCAATCTTAGAACATTTGCATAACTCCAGAAAAAGAAATAAGAAAAAAGAAAACCCCAAACATCCCAAACCCCTTATCCTCACCCCTTTTACTGAACCCCAGTATTGCATTCTAACCAATTTAAAGACATAATAAAAGTAAATTAACTAAGACAGTGTAGTATCGTCAGAGATAGACATAGATCAGTGGAAAAAAAATAAAATATCCAGAAGCAGATACATACGAACACGGGCAACTGACTTTTTGTTTTGCTATATAGCTATACAATTATCAAAGAGCATAATAGTGGATCACAGCTCAACAATTTCTGGTATTTCCTTTGAGCTATTTTAATACAGTAGAAACTAAAAAGAAATATCTGTATAATGAGTCAGTGGTCATAATCATTTGTTAAATCCAAATTTCTCCATTATACTTCCTCCCTCTCATTTGATCATTCTCTTCATCATCAGGCAATGATTAATATCTGGGCAATGACCATTTTAACTTCTTTGTGCTGGAAAGTGGAGTTGACCTCATGGGGTAGGAGAATGATACTGGTTGATGTTCTTAGAGAGACGGGTACCTCTGGGTTTCAGCATTTATCCGGCATAGAAACAATCTGGAGGCCTTAAGTTTCTGAAAAAAATAAACTTACTAGGTAAAACACTTAGAGAGCCTTAGACAGAACCCAGGGTATTCTTCAGGGTTTTCAAGAGTAGTACTGGCTGGGGCCTGGCACTCTGTGACAATCTGCAGTAGCTGGCTGAAGCTTGCATTGAGAATATGGGTGTACCATTTGGACATAAAAGAGCCCTAGAATTTAGCCTACATTCCATGAATAATTATGCCTGTGGCCTCGGAGCATGACTGCTTCCAGCCTCAGCCCCTGCCAGCTTCTCACGGGCGTGTCTTCTAGCTTTGCCCCACTGCTGGGCCAGCCTGCAAACTAAACATCCTATCATCCTGGTGTCTGACTGATCAATAAATCATGAGCTTATCCAGGAATTCCCCAGTGTCTTCGAGCACATAATCACCTATCCAATTCCTATAAACCCACCTTTAATTAGGAGAAAGGCATGGAGGCACGGAAGAGTAGGAAATTCCAGACGTAGGTGACTCACAGTTTAGGATATCAGAGGTTCCCTAACACCCCACTGGTTCAGCGATGAATTAATCCCATAGGAATGGTCCCAAATAGACGAGTAAGTGAAACGAACTGAGCGGACTTGGGAGGTATAAAAATATCCGCCCCCCGACAATACGGTTATCACACAGGATTACCAGCTTGGGCTTGGGGCCTAGGTAAATGTGCAGTGGGACCCTGGCTTGGCCACTTATTAGCTGATAACCCTGGGGGCAAATAACTTAATCTATATTCTATAAAATCAGGACAATGATGGCAGCGACTTCACAGAGGCAGTGATGAAGATTAATGACACGCATACAGAGTTTAGTAAAATAACAGAAGGCATTCCTTTGATGGATTTAACAGTTGTCTCTGTTGGCAGCAGCAGGAATCTGGAATCAAGGAATGCATGGTAAATTCCTTACAAAGCTTCCATTTGTTGTGGTCTTGTGCCTGAGGGCCTTAAAGGGCCTGCACTCAGGGGGCTCCTGCCCACCGCCCTGCCTGCCGTTCTGCCGGGCTCACCCCTGTCCCTCCCACCCCCAGGGTCGGCCTATTCTCCGTGCGTCACGCCCATAATCTCCGAGTTTACGATTCACCACCGCCGCTTCTCGCAGCTCTCCCTTTCCCATGCCGAGCCCATCTGCACTCTGCTTTCCTCCTGTCCTCTGTCGACATGTAGCACATATAGCCGGCTCGTCTAGCTCACTGCTACTAACGGTGACGAACTTCGCTTGGTGGTTTCCAGATTTTCAGTGTTCTCCGTCTACTATCTCCTTACCTATCAGCTGGGGGGATTAACCCCTGCACAGTCCAGTTAGGCGGGCACTGTCCCCACCATCCCTGAGGCATGGAGAGGAAAACCCTGATTCTCAGAGAGAGAGCGGCCACGTTTTCCTTAATGTCCCCTGCCCATCAGTGGTAGGGCCAAGTCCTCTGAAGACAGTCAATAGCTTTCCTCTCTGCTCATCCCTATCTCAAATCCCCAAGTGCAGCCTACTGCAACAGCTATTTTCTCCCCACATCCACTATGCGAACATGGCAGCCTCAAGTGCAGGAAAATGCTCATTGCTTGCAGAATGCTGGCCCCTAAGGCAAGGACTAGAGGGATTGTACCTAACTCTCAGAGAGCGCAGGGGAGATGTGAGGTAGGGGCAGGGAGGGTTCCTACTAAATGCTTACTGTTGTCTTTTTTTAAATGCTGACTTTTTGAAAAGGGAAAACCACTTTCCAACAACACTGTAGGTTTCCTACAACCCTGGGCCCAGAATCTACAGAATAATTTCCATCACAAAAACTCTGTTAGTAGAAGGGGACCTCACAAGAACAGGGTCTGTGGGCCAGGCACTGAAGATCCTGCTTTGACCATAGGGCTTGTTATTTGTTTAGGGGCCATTTCCCCATCTCCCCAATCCATCTCAAAGGGTACCTGGGGTAGCAGCTACTATTAAAACTGTAATAGCTGTTGCTTAGCAAAGTGCTTACTGCCAAGCTGGAAGCTAAAAGCGTTATGTGGATCATGTCTCTTTTCATCCTCAAAATATCCCAGTGATGGAGATAGATGTATTGTCTGCACTAGTTTACTGACAAAATGAAGACAGTGCATTTCAGACATTCTAGCTCTCTGTTAGAATACTGCTGGAGAAGGAATTTTAATCTGGGGCATCCAAACTGTGCAGAGTTGGTACGGTGAGTTGAGCTGCATGGATTTGGGGTCTAACTGAGCCGGGTTCAAATCCCGGCCTTGCCACTTTTTAGCTCTGTGTCTCTGGGTACATTTACTCAACTTCTCTGAGTCTTGGTTTCCTCATCTCATAATATCCCTGTGAAAATGAAATGAATTTATGTGTGAAAGTGTCAAGCACATGGCTGCCGTTTGGGTATCTGACAGGCGTTCTCCTACTCACTGCAAGACCAGCACATTCTCAAGTCTGAGGAATGTGACCCAAAAGCTACTTCCATTTTAAAATGCCAAAAAATGTGTATTATCTGAAAGAGGACATGAGTAGGAGAAAGTGAGGATATTTGGGTTGAAAACAAACAAAAAAATGTTTAGGAGTTTAAAAACCACTCTCACTTACTTCAATGAACACAGCAAAGCATATTTTAAGCCTGAATGTGAGACTGTTTGTACCCATTTTATCCCTCTGCACTAAAAATAAAGACAAAGACAAAGAGTTGGCTGAAAACTGATTCTCAGATCAACTGAAAGAATTTCATGAGAAAGAAATCTGAGTAAGATTCACTATCCAGAAATAATCTATCAAGAAACTATACGGTATAAAATAATTGTTCTTTCATCTATTTATTTTCTCATTTAAATTTAAATTAAGGTTATATCACCTGCATTCACCATGACATAAAATAGATGTTCATCAAAGGAATATCATTACTGCAGGGTGCTGAAAACAGACGGTAATTAATATTTTAAAATCCCAACTTCCGTTTGAGACTAAAGCAAAAGATGTTTATTTGGTACAAAATTTATATTTTGACTAGTGCATTTCCTAATATAACTTATGTAAATAGCTTAATTGAACACCATAAGAACATGGAACCTTGAGTAGGACACGAGATTTTGTTGGTTTGTCCCGAGTGATGCCCCGATAAATCCCAGAGTGATTTGATCAGTGAATAAAAAAGTATTTGCAAAGTCCCCGTTGGGGAGTGGTGAGAACAACGGGGGAGGATTTAACCTCCCCAGGTTGAATTTTTGATGTTCTCGCAAGCAATGTGGATGGCCAGGGCTATAGGCTGAGCCCCCAGTCTTTGGGTTTGTTCATGTGGAACTTGGCCCCACGAAGGATAGTTCAAGCCTACTTAAGATTGGGCCTAGGAGTCACCCCCAGGAGAACCTCTTTTGTTGCTCAGAGGTGGCCTCTCTCTCCAGCCAACACAACAAGAAAACGCACCACCCTCCCCCTGTCTATGTGGGACATGACTCCCAGGGGTGTGGACCTTCCTGGCAGCATGGGACAGAAATCCTAGAATGAGCTGAGACTCAGCATCAAGGGATTGAGAAAAACCCTAGAATGAGCTGAGACTCAGCATCAAGGGATTGAGAAAATCTTCTCGACCAAAAGAGGGAAGAGTGAAATGAGACAAACTGTCAATGGCTGAGAGATTCCAAACAGAGTTGAGAGGTTATCCTGGAGGTTATTCTTATGCATTGAGTAGATATCACCTTGTTATTCAAGATGTAGTAGAGAGGCTGGAGGAAACAGCCTGAAAATGTAGAGCTGTGTTCCAGTAGCCATGTTTCTTGAAGATGATTGTATAATGATATAGCTTTCACAATGTGACTGTGTGATTGTGAAAACCTTGTGTCTGATGTTCCTTTTATCTACCTTATCAACAAATGAGTAGAACATATGGAATAAAAATAAATAATAGGGGCAACAAATGTTAAAATAAATTTAGATTGAAATGCTAGTGATCAATGAGGGGGAAGGGTAAGGGGTAATGGTATGTATAATTTATTTATTAATTTATTTTTCTGTTTTCGTTTTATTTCTTTTTCTGAATTGATTCAAATATTCCAAGAAATGATCATGATGATGAATATGTAACCATGTGATGATATTGTGAATTACTGATTATATGTGTAGAATGGAATGATCATGTTAAAAAAAATTTTTAAAAACACATTAAAAAAATAGATGTTCATTTTTCTTAATAGAGCACTCTCATTGCTGTTAACACAGAACTAATTTTTTTTTTTTTAGACGATAAAGTCAGAGCTTCAGAGGATACAGTATTTCCAAACAATAACAACTCAGGGGATTTGTAGTCTGGGAAATCTAACAAGTCAGGAGTTTTAAAGTTAAAACTTTGGGTAAAAAAAAGTACTTGAGGCTCAGCAAGGGATGGTGCTGTATTGCTGTGTGTTTAGTCACATAACTAGTGTTTTACAAAACCTTGATGAAAAATTCCATTAAACTAGAATTTCAGAGCTGGAAGGGAACTCTGAAATCAAAGGTCTTTTTCCTGTTGACATGAGAAAATTGGGGTCAAGGAAGATTAAGATGCTTTCTATTGTTCAACTTGCTGTTTAAATTCAATACTTCAAGAAATAATTGTTAAAATACAATAAAAGCTATTCTCTTTTAATTACCTACTTTGGCTTTTAAGCTCAAATCAAGTTTTTCTCCATGCTTCAATAAGCCCTGATTGTCAGTTTGGGCGCGGGCCAACGTTAAATGTTTATTCTAGCATATAACAACTCCAAGATGTCCATCTCTACCCTAGGTTCTGGCCAAGATCCGATGTATCAAACAGCAGAGAAGTAACAAACAGTAATTTGCAAGGAGATTGTGCCTGGTGTTTTCAATACAGAGTCTTTACCTTGGCATATTAATACCCTCACAGTATGGTTCTAATCAAACTTCTAGTTTTATTTCCTATCCTTCCGATCCCAGCTCCTCCTTCTCTTCTGGAGAATTCACCTTCTGGAGAATACATGTGTGCCCCCACTCACCTGCACCCAGTCTGAATAAGAACCCTGAGAAGTGCCTTAGCCCGCTGCCTCTTGCTCACCTCCCAAACCCAACCAATTCCCAAGTCCTGCAGTTTCGGTCTTGTAAATATTTCTTCAATTCATCCACTTCTTTCCAGCAGGCTCTTTGCCAGGTCACTGTCCTCTCTGGTGGGACTGGGTTCTGAGGGCAGCCTTCATGCTGGCCTCTCAGAGCTGACCTGCTCCACTGCAGTTCAGTCTCTACACTGTCTCGCTGATGCAGGAATCTGATCATGGCACCACCCAGCTTAAAACCTCTCAGCTCTCCCCTGCTGCTCTGAATGAGAGGTCCGACCCCGGATGCATACCTGACGAAGCCTTCCAGGAGCCTGCCCTGCCTGCGCTGAGCCTCTCAGCTCATCCCACTGTTCAGCTCTCCTGGGATATATATATATATTTTTAATTACTGACCAACTCTCCAACGAATACAGATGCAAAAATTCCCAACAAAACCACAAATCGAATCTAGCAGCACACTAAAAGAACCATACACCATAACCAAGTGGGACCCACTCCAGGCATGCAAGGCTGGTTCAATACAAGAAAATCAATTAATGTAATTCACCATTTAAATAAGTCAAAGTTGAAAAAACACATGATCATTTCAATAAATGCAGAAAAGGCATTTGATAAAATTCAACATCTTTTTTCTTTTTAATTTTTTAAAATTAATTTTATTTATTAAACATACCACATACAAACACAAACATTCTTACCATATGATTATTCCATTCTACATATATAACCAGTAATTCACAATATCATCATACAGTTGTATATTCATCATCATGATCATTTCTTAGAACATTTGCATCAATTCAGAAAAAGAAAACAGAAAAAAATTCATACATACCATACCCCTTACTCCTCCCTTTTACTGATCACTAGCATTTCAATCTACTAAATTTATTTTAACATTTGTTCCCCCATTATTCATTTATTTTTAATCCCTATGTTTTACTCATCTGTCCATAAGGCAGATAAAAGGAGCATCAGACAAGGTTTTCACAATCACACAGTCACATTGTGAAAGCTGTATCATTATACAATCATCTTCAAGAAACATGGCTACTGGAACACAGCTCTACATTTTCAGGCAGTTCCCTGCAGACTCTCCATTACACCTTAACTAAACAGGTGATATCTATTTAATGCGTAAGAATAGCCTCCAGGATAATCTCTGGACTCTGTTTGGAATCTCTCAGCCATTGACACTTTATTTTGTCTCATTTTTCTCCCTTTTGGTCAAGAAGGTTTTCTCAAGCCCTTGGTGCTGAGTCCCAGCTCGTTCTAGGATTTCTGTCCCATGTTGCCAGGAAGGTCCACACCCCTGGGAGTCATGTCCCATGTAGACAGGGGGAGGGCAGTGTCTCCTGGGCTACTTTAACTCAAACATGCTTTCCCTTCCTCTCTTTCCTCTCTGGGCCTTTACTTGTACAGTCTTCTTGACCTGGAATGTTCTTTCCTTTTTCTGTGTCTTTGTGGCTCTTTCCAGCGGGTCACACTGTGGGTGGGCCCCTTCCTTGAGAAGCTGTCAGTGCAACCCCCAGACCTGGTTTGTTGGCTCCCTCGCCCGGCTTCCTCTCTAGGGCCACAGGAAGAGACTTGTACTTCCTCCATCTCAGGAGATTTCCCACCATACTGTGTGTCTGTCTCCCTTCAACTAACTGACGTCCTCAAGGATGGGGATGGAGTCTTTTCATCCTGGAGACCCCAGCATCTAACATGATCGTTGGCACAGAGGTGGTGCTCAACAAACACGAGCTTAGGAGTCATGCCTTACATTCCCAGCAAAAGGGAGCACAGGCTGCTCCCCAAATATACCTTACCGCTACCAGCCCTTTATTCTGGCTATTCACACTAGAAGATCTTACTGCCCAGGCAACTGGTCTGGGAAGACATTTTAGATTTCCTGCAGTCAGCAATGTTCTATCTTGGCCTCAAATCTTTACAAGTCTTCTTTTTAAACCATCTCTTGTTGCAAAGGCCACATTTGGTTATGCAGGACAGTTTTCTGTCTTATCCACATTAAATTGTAAGCCCTTTAAAAGGAAGGACCCATCTTATGTACTGAAATTCTTTAAAAAAGTTTACAGTTGGTAAAATTGACTTTGTGGGAATCCCAAGAAATGGCAAGTTTTATCATGCACTTTTCTTGAAATCGATATGAAAATTCAATTGATAACAAATCCTCTCAAGAAGGAAATACTTCCAAACCTTGATCAGACACACTTGGTTGCTTCTCTTGTGTGGAATGTTCTTCTCTCTTTTCCCAAGTCCATCTAGGTATGCCAGCGCCCAGATCAAAATCTTCTTTCATGAGGACTTCCCCAAAACCCAGGTTAACTCAGTCATTCTTTGAATCCTTTATGTTGATGCACTTAGGCCTGTGCTGCCAAACGTACACACGACAATTGGTCACAACACTTGTTCTGTCTTCTCAGTGGACTTGTGGCTCTATACAGGAGTCAGGCCTTTTATTTCTGATTCTTCCATGGCTAGCAATAATAATACGCCAGGGGCCAATGAACTCACACCTGCCCAACGTTTCTCAAAAGCAGCTTGATTTGAAGTGCCCTACTCATCGCAGTCCACTGACAACAACAGACAGAGAAATATACTGAGACCTTTTTGGGCGTTAGGGACCCTGACAGCTACTGGCGCACGCCGCGGCATTACCATCCGGCTGGCTCACGCACAGTCAGGGCTTCGGAGCGGCTCAGAGCGGGTGACAACAGTGGGTGGCGTTCCCTGGAAGAGGCCACCACATCTCATATCTCCCTCTCTCAGTGGGGAAATTACCGAGTTCCTCCTGTTCAAGGCAACAGGCCTGAGCCCAGGGGACTGGCTTGCTGATCTGAAAATGGAAGGTGAAAGAGCCATCCCGAGGAAAGGAACTGCAAATACCAATCTTCGAAGGTAATTATACTTCTGCTACAAATTCCAGAAAGAGAAGGAAAATGCTGTTTGATTGTTGAATGGCTGGGCCTTAAAGTCACACTGGCCAGACTCAGATGCTGACGGTCCCACTTCCCCCAGGTTATGTGATCTTGGGCCAATCATCACTTCATTTTGGGGGGCTTCACTTTCTTTATTTATGAAACTGGGGGACTAATACTTTTAAAGAGCAGTTGTTAGGATTCAATGAGATAATTCCTGTAAAGCTCTTAACACAGGATCTGTCACAGAGGAGGTGCTCATAAAATGGAAGCTATCATTTTTCTTCCTGCTGGTATGTTTTCTACCTTTCGTAAAGCATTTCAAATACTAATGCATATCTCATTTGATCTACATGGTTGCTCTGAGATAGAAGATCAAATCCATGCAAAGGAAACCCAAAGCTACGAGCACAACCGTGTATCACTGGTGAGCTGCTGGTTTGTTCCCTCTGACTAGACCTCAGCACCAGGCTCTACGGCCTTGACCCTGGGGTGGAACTTGAAGGCTGAAACAGTCGCTCCTTAGTTCCAGCACAAAGTGTGGTCCCAGAAGGGAGCAAGGACTCCAGCACCCAGGACTGGCTGAGCAAGGGCAGGTGGCTCTGAGAGGCGAGCCAGTTGTAAAAGTAAGGAGATACTAAGGACCACTGAGTGGCTGAAGCTACAGATGCTGGCAAATTAACCAGGGGGGCTAAGACTCCACATGGCACATCCCTGGACCAACTTAAACATTTACCCGTTATGTTGGCTATGCCACCCCCAAGTACTACTACTGCCAAGAACAAAATGGCCAAAGTACAAGAGGAAAAAAAGAGAGGCAGAATCAGTTTTTGTTTTGTTTTGAAAATGTGCTGTTTTCTGCATGAAAACCTGGGAAAAGGATGTAAAGAAAGGGCTGTCTTCCAAGTCAACTGCCCCCCAACTGAGAGCGTATTTATTGTGGTGGATACTGGCAGGGAGGACCAGTCTGCAAAGGAGGGAGAGTCGGCTTTGGAGAGCTGAAGCCTGAGACATCTTCTCAGAGGGGCTGACCGGACAACCCAGTGTCTCGGTCACTGCTTGGGGTGGGGAACGGGCTTCTCTCTTCCGTTTGATGATGGGCTGGGCACAGGTGAGTAGCGGCTAAGAAAGAAGAAAAGGGAACTTCAAACGAGGCCACTTTGTTCATTAGCTGCAACTTCTTGGGATTTTTTTTTCAACTTGGGACAGGGGGCAAACCTACAAAGACAAGGGAGAGATAATGTTGTAAAATACTCAGTTCAAGTGTGAATATAGGGGATTGTTCTGCTTGAGAGCTGATGGGTTTCTATTTCCGACAAGGCAAAGCCGGCCCCAGAGATCCTGCGGCTTGATGGGCGGGGTAGGTGCCATTCTTGGGTGGAATGAAAGAAAGACAATCCTGAAAGGGGGTGAAGACATATGATTTCAGGCAACTCCACGTCATGCACGTACTGTCCTTCTGATTTCTGCAGATCCCAGCAGGCCTGGGGGAGGGCGAATGACAGGCAGGTAGAACAGAGACGCTCCCCAGAGGTGGGGGCAAACAGGGAAAGCCACTGGAGGAAGTCATTTCTGGGCTCAAAGAAATCCACTTAGAAAGCTCTGCTTATAAAAATAGCCATTGGCAGGCCCTAGCCTATTTATATCACACGTCCAGGATCACTGTGAGGACCCAGGGCTGAATCACAAGACCCTGTAAATAATCTGTACAGGCATGGGGCCCTGGCTGCCTGATTGGTGGGAAGATATTTGAACCACCAGTGGAGCAACTGAGTCAGGGAAAATTTGAGGGCTGGCACCAAGCAGTACACTTGTAAGTGGATCTCACTTTACAGAAATAGATAAGTTCCTGAAGAGTTGGCTGTAAAATGAGTTCAATTAAGAGAACCATATTTTCCTAGTGAATCACATTTTAAAATAAGAGGTGCATTGGAGGCAGGGGTGGCAAAAAGCTGTGATCCTAAGACTAAATAAAAATCACCCTTAATTGAGCAAACTTTAAAATGTCACGTACTTAAAAGACCACTATAAATGCTCGTAAAATATCAACAATTTGTTGGCAAACATTTTTCTTGGGCTTTGATGTACAGGAATTGCAATGGGCTTTCGGGGGCTGCCAAGATCCCAGCGCCTGCCCCTCATGAACTCACAATCTGGCGCTCCAAAAAAACAAAGACACTGAGCATTCACGTTGCATAAGATAAAAGACCCCCGGATTCAGACGAGTATGAGAGACTGCTATCTGGCCCTTTAAGTGCTATCTCAAGTTGGAACAGCTCTGCCTCTCTCCTGCCAGCAGAATCCAAGCAGAAGCAGAAGCCAACCAGGCCTGACTCTAAGTATGCCTTCTCAAACCCTGCGTTTATAAGCTAAAAACTGCTGGCCATGTGGTGCTGTGTCATAATTGCTTATTTACTTAACTAACTTCAAAAAAAGGGGGGGGGGGGGAGGGGACCCAACCCATGACCTGAATGCTTTAATAAAATAAGAAGAGTTAATGTACTTAAAATTAAAGGCCTGTACAGCCCAAGGAATTGTTATTTTAAACTTTAAAGGGCGTTTGCTCAGGGATCTGTTTGTTTGGAAAAAGTCTGCCGCCTCCTGCCCTCCTGCTCACAGACTATGGGTCATAAGTGAGAGGAGCAGCGGCCTAATTTGTTATTGGTTCCAAAGTGCAGAGCATGGCAGACTGAGTTTTCTTAAGCAAGGGACAAACACTAACGCTTCTGACATTTATGAAAATGTTGGCTCTTTTTAGTAATTTAATGTTGTCAGTGACTGCAGCCATGTATCCAGAATTGGGGGATATTAGCTCAAAACATGCTATATGGTGCCGTCTGAGAAATGGGTACTATTGTGTAAGCCTGGTGACAGCTAGTAAGAAGAGTGGATCTCTTCCTGCCAGTACCTGCCTTAGATCTAATAGCCGAGCAGACAGCACATTTTTGGAAAAATAGTTTTAGTTTCAATTTCCTCATGATAAACCACACTGTGGCAGGCAGCTATCTACCCTGATATCCATCTTTCCCTTCTTTCTTTTATTGGAAGAATTCCCCCAGGGCTCCATTAGCAAGGCACTTGCAGCTGCCCGACCAGAGCCTACCTTTGCAAGCCTGCTTCACACTGCATGTGACCACGTGAGTACGAGTTGGCCAATGGGGTGTGAGCAGCCTCCAGTCTTTCAGAGGGAAATCACTTGCCCTCCATTTCCTCTCTCTTACATTTTGGATAATGAACTCCATGCTTCTGAGCCAGCTTTGACAATACCCAGCAGGGGTTCTTAACTCTGGGGTCCAAGAGATGCACAAACAGAGTTCACTGATCAATAAACTGGGATGGGAAAAAAACTTATATCTTTATTTTTAATAACCTCTACCTGAAATTTAGCATCTCAGTTATAACACAGGCAACATACCCCAGCAGCATTAGCAGTATCCACACTCTGTTACTAACAGAGATAACAGATAGCTTCATATCACATTATAATTTTTATGGCTATCTTAAAATATAGTATGTGCTCATCACTACTTCTAAGTCACAGCAGCCAACAGGCTTGCCACGAGGTCATCACATAGTGCATTAATACAGCACACATTACTATTCACAAGTCCGTTCTTTAGAAAATATTTTGATGATGGTATTTCAATATAATTAATGTCTTTCATAATTTTTAAAAACATTACTCTCTGGGAAAGGGTCCATAGGCTTCAACACACTGCCAAAGGGATCCAAGGGACAAAAAAAGTTATGAATTCCTATCTAGGGAAAGGCAGAGCAATCGCATCTAAGGACCTTAAGAGCAGAATGGCCCTTCAACAAGTTCTGGCTGGTGCTCTAGATCAGGGCTGTCCAAGAGAACTTTCTAGGATGACGTAAATGTCCTTTGTGTGACGTCCAATACAGTAGCATCAAGCCAAGTGGCTACTGAGCACTTGAAACGTGGCTAGTGCAACTGAGGAATTGAATTTTTTATTTATTTAATTTTAATGGATTTAAAGGTAAACAGACACATGTGCCTAGCGGCTACCATATTGAATAGTGCAACTCTAGAATGAGAAAAACAAATAAGAGAAAAACAAATTTCTACCTTGTCTGAGCCACCATACTTTTGGGTCTCTTTGATACAGCATTTTAGTCTGTACTCATGCCTACTTGGACTCAATAATAATAATAAATATACCAGGGAAAGTAGGCACATGTGTAGAAAGACAAACTCAACAGGTAAAGAAAACTAAGTTCTTGAAATTTAAATCTTCAATGTGGGATCCCCCATTTCCTATATTCCAGGTCTTCCTTTTCCTTGGTGTAATGCTTCGCTTTTCTGAAATCCATCCTTCAGTGTTTCCACAAAAAGAGTAAACAGATGGTAAATTTTATGGAGATTTTGTATGTCTGAAAATATTTTTATTCTACCTTCATATGTGAATAATAGCTTGACTGGAGATTGACTTGTGGATTAGGAATCATTTTCCTTCGTTGAATTGAAAGGACTATTGCCATGACTCTGGCTTTCCAGCATAGCTATTGAGAACTCTGGAGACATTCCGATTTTTGCTACTTTGTATAGAACCTATTTTTCCCTTCTTTAAGCTGCAGGTCTTTTTTGCCCCTGACATTTTGCAGTTTCACTATAATGAGCCTTGGCATTGGTCTATTTCCGCCACCACTCTGGGCAGCTGGTAGACCTTTCCAATCTAGAAACTTGGGTCCCTCAATTCTGGGAAATTTTTTTTCCATTAATTTTACTTTTTCTGGCCTGTGTGTGCTTTTTTCCGAAACCCCTATTATTTGGATATTAAACTGTTTACTACCCGACTAATTTGCTTACAATTTTCTCTATTTTCTACTTCGTCTTTTGCTTTAGTTTCTGGATGGTTTTCTAGATTTCACTGTACAAGTCTACTGAATTTAAAATTTATTTTATTTTTAATTTCTGAGACTATTTTAAATTCTCTGCATATCCCCCTTTTTATAGCATTCTGTTCTTATTTCACAGGTATATTTCTTTTACTTCCCTGAAAAATAAATGGAATTTTGGATGGAATAAAAAACTTTCATCTTCTTTTGTGGTCTGTTTCCTGCAAATTTAGTTTATTCTCTGTCTTTCCAGTTAAATGCCTGATAATACTTGGTTTTTGCTCCTATTAGAAAGAAGGCATTCTAAAGCTGTTTGATGTCCACTATGGACTTCACCGTAGGGTCATCTGACTGAGCCGTCACATTAGAGAGTCTCTGAAGTCTCCTCTTTTGAGTTGGTCAGATTCACTGAGAAGCATGATCCAGTCTCCTCCCTGGAACATAATTAAACCTGGCTGTCTGAGATGAGGGAGCCAAGTGTGGGGAGAGAGCCAGAAGCCTCTGTATTTGATAGGTAAACATTCATTTAGTCCCATGTTTTCAGTACCATATATCCTACTTTCAACTTGGCTGATGTGCCCTAGTTCAGAAACCCTGTTTTACCCTCACCTGAAAGCAAATTTCTAGTTTTTCAACTGGAGCAGGAGGTGGCAGTTGTCCTTTCATGCAAAGTTAGAGTGGGGAGCTGGAGATCAGGCTGCTTCTTAAAACAGACTTTTAACCAACCCTCCTGTTTCAAGCCTCCTATTTACCTACCACATTCTGATGCATTTATTGTTTCCAATTTCCAAGCCCTTTTGGGGACTGGCAGATACCACTGACTCTATGGCTGGCTTACAAGTACTTTCCTGGGTTTTATAAGTCGTCCAGCATTACAGATTCCAATTTTTGTTGTTGTTTCTTTTCATATTCTCATTGTCCCAATTAATGCCTTAAAAAAAAAATCACCCTGTTCTCAATTTAGGGAGTTTTAAGAAGCGCTGAAAGCACAGCATGTACTCAATCACCAATTTTTGAATAATATATTCCCATGGTTCAAGATTCAAAAAGAAAAAAAGGATACACATTGAAGTTTCCCTTCCAACTCATCTTTATCTTAACCACCAGTCACGCAAGTCCCCTCCCAGGAAGAAACCAATGTTACAGTTTCTGATGTCCTTCCAATCTACTTTTATAATTTTTTTTAATGTGTGTTTTTTAAATTGTAAAATACAACATACATACAAAAAAGCAACAAATTTCCAAGTACATTTTAACAAGTAGCCTTAGAACAGATTTTTAAGTTTGGATGGGTTACAGTTCAACGATGTTTTGTTTTTCCTTCTAGCTGCTCCAAGATACTGGAGACGAAAGAAATATCAACATATCTACTCTCTTTAATTTAAGGTTTGACTTTATGTTATCAGCCTATCTGTATTTGTATTTTTAGACCATGTTCTACTATAGCACCTGTCACATTGCACTATGAACTTGAGGAAACAGATGTAAAACTGAAGGAGCCGAGCACTTTGGGGAAGACTAAAATAAGGTTTATCTTGGCTGTCTCTTCCATTTTATGTTCATTTTCCTCTTTTCATAGTCTCATCGTATCTACCGAGGACAACAACCACAAGGACATTCTCCCTACCTCTTACTAAACTAGTATCCAAGAAAGGATGAGATAAAATTGTTCTCACAGAGGCGTGAATGACCAAGACAGCTTACTGTGCCATCTTTTCCCTGAAGTGGTGGAATTTTCAAAGGAGGTAACACTTAAGGACAAAAGAATTAAACTCTACTGACTGCCACTGCAGGAGCTACCTAAGATAGCCGACAAGTTTCGAGCTTTACCAAGCTGTGATGTTTCTGGGCCCATGCTTACCAGGAAAACAAGGTCAAGCCAAGTGGACTCTCAACACTAGTCAACTTTCAAACCAAGCGAATGCCACAGCAACGATCTCTTAATATAAGCAAACACTAAAGCCAAATTGGACAAGCGAAACGTCCATTCATTAATAAAGGTGCTTCTAAAAAAATAAAGATAATAATTTTTTTACTAAATGATAAAAGCACTCTGGGTCCACATGTTGGGAAAAGCTACTGAATAATAAAATTACCATGAAGTAAAACCTAAAACCATTAAACATCAAAATGATCCATAACTTACGCCTTTAAAAATGAGTGTGTAAAGAAATGAGACTGAAAGCAAGGTAGTAAAACACCGACTTCTAGTTCCAGCCATGATAAAGTAGGATGGTGTCAGAATTACTTTTCTGCCATAAGCAATTATATAAACTGGAGAAAGTAAATAAAATAATGTTTACCAGGTCTAGAGAGCAGCAAATACAGGAACCCAGACAAGGAACAATGATCTAGATGGGGAATGAGGTAGAAATTAGATTTACATGCTATTAAGGATGCTGGGATTTGGGGATCAGGTTGGCAGAGATAGGTGAACCTCAGAGAAGAACACAGAAATCTGCACAGATATTGCCTAACTATTGGACTGTAGAACAAAGAATGAGACTCCTAAAAACCGGGATAAAGTATATGCTGGAAAACCGTGAAAAAAAGATGAGTAGAAATGCCTTTACTGGAGATGTATTGGGTTTTAGGCCACGTCAGAGTGTAAGACACCAAACATTCATGTAATACTCCAGAAACGCCACCCCTAAGAGTACTGACCATACCCTAGGGGTAAGGGGAACCCTGAAATAGATCTGCCGTGACAAGCCTCACCCGCACCTTTGCAGGATTGAAGTGTCCTGGTAATTCCATGAACTGTCAGAACAAAACTTAACACCCTCTAAGAACAAATGCTATAACATAATCCTGAGTCTTTATCATCTGTCATTTACAATATCTGAATACAAAAAAATTAGTGACTCTGAAAAAGCAACAATAAAAAAAACTATAAAAAGTGACCAGTTATCAAGAGATAATACAATGAATAGAAACAGACCAGAGATGATATAGATATTTGATTTACTAGAAAAGTACTACAAAATAACTATGTTATATGAAAAAGAGAAAAAACAGACACACTAAAGATAGAACATTTCAACAGAGAATTAGAATCTACAAAAAAGAATCCAATAAGTTTTCTAGAATTCCCAAAAATAGTACCTGACATTAAGAACACTCTGGATGATTTAACAGTAGACTGCTATAGGAGCAGACAAAATTAGTGAGCTAGAAGATAGAGCAATGTTAAATATTCACAATAAAGCACAGAGAGAAAAAAAGAATGGACATAAAACAGAATATAATGCAAATTTAGGACATGGTCAAACAATCAACATACATATAATTAGACTGGGAATTGAGAGAGAATGGGGAAAAAGTCATATTTGAAAAAAATATTGGCAAAAACTTTTCCAAAACTGAGGAAATACATCTACCCCACAGATTTAAGAAACCTAGTACTCTACAAGCAAAAACAGATAATAAGAAAACCAAACCTAGGTAAATCATTGTCAAACTGATGAAAAGCAAAGATAAAGATAAAAATCTTAAAATCAGCCACCAAAAAAAAAAAAAAAAAAAAAGATGACGCTACCTTCAGGGAAACAAAGAGAATGAATGTCAACTTTTAAAGAAAATTACACAATGGAATGAAGTCTGAAAAGTTCTGAGAAAGGAAAAAAATAAAGCCAATTTTAAGTTGTATATTGGGAAAATATACTTTAATTGACTTTAATGGTAAATTAAATAGCCAATTACTATTTAATTGGTTATTAAAAACAACAATGATAACAATAACTTCTGGGGTTTATTACTCATGTAGAAATAGAAATAAAATATACGATAGCTGTAGCAAAATAATTGGAAATGGTGACATAAACTGTAATAGGTTAATCTGGAAATCTTTATAGTATCTCCTTAAAAGATTAATAATAAAAGACCAATAGAAGGGATGAAACAAAATAAAAAATACTTGATTAATTAAAATGAAGGCAAGAAAAGGGAACAAAGCAAAAACAAAGCGAACAAATATAAAACAAATGACAAGACAGTTAACCCAACTATATCAGAAATTACATTAAATTTAACTGGAGTAAAACTAACAATAAAAAAAAAGATTGTCATATTGGATTTTTTTTTTTATTTTTTTTATTTTTTTTATTTTTATTTTTTTTATTAACGGAAAGAAAAAAAAAGAAATTAACACAACATTTAGAAATCATACCATTCTACATATGCACTCAGTAATTCTTAACATCATCACATAGGTGCATGATCATTGTTTCTTAGTACATTTGCATCGGTTTAGAGGAACTAGCAACACAACAGAAAAAGATATAAAATGTTAATATAAAGAAAAGAAATAAAAGTAGTAGTAATAGTAAAAAACAACAACAACAAACAAACCAACAAGCAAACAAAAACAAAAAAAACCCTATAGTTCAGATGCAGCTTCATTCAGTATTTTAACATGATTACTTTACAATTAGGTATTATTGTGCTGTCCATTTTTGAGTTTTTGTATCTAGTCCTGTTGCACAGTCTGTATCCCTTCAGCTTCAATTACCCATTGTCTTACCCTGTTTCTAACTCCTGCTGAACTCTGTTACCAATGACATATTTCAAATTTATTCTCGAATGTCCGTTCACATCAGTGGGACCATACAGTATTTGTCCTTTAGTTTTTGGCTGGATTCACTCAGCATAATATTCTCTAGGTCCATCCATGTTATTACATGGTTCATAAGTTTATCTTGTCTTAAAGCTGCATAATATTCCATCGTATGTATATACCACAGTTTGTTTAGCCACTCTTCTGTTGATGGAGATTTTGGCTGTTTCCATCTCTTTGCAATTGTAAATAACGCTGCTATAAACATTGGTGTGCAAATGTCCATTTGTGTCTTTGCCCTTAAGTCCTTTGAGTAGATACCTAGCAATGGTATTGCTGGGTCGTATGGCAATTCTATATACAGCTTTTTGAGGAACCGCCAAACTGCCTTCCACAGTGGTTGCACCCTTTGACATTCCCACCAACAGTGGATAAGTGTGCCTCTTTCTCCGCATCCTCTCCAGCACTTGTCATTTTCTGTTTTGTTGATAATGGCCATTCTGGTGGGTGTGAGATGATATCTCATTGTGGTTTTGATTTGCATTTCTCTAATGGCCAGGGACATTGAGCATCTCTTCATGTGCCTCCTGGCCATCCGTATTTCTTCTTCTGGTAGGTGTCTGTTTAAGTCTTTTTCCCATTTTGTAATTGGGTTGGCTGTCTTTTTGTTGTTGAGTTGAATAATCTCTTTATAAATTCTGGATACTAGACCTTTATCTGATATGTCGTTTCCAAATATTGTCTTCCATTGTGAAGGCGGTCTTTCTACTTTCTTGATGAAGTTCTCTGATGCACAAAAGTGTTTAATTTTGAGGAGCTCCCATTTATTTATTTCCTTCTTCAGTGTTCTTGCTTTAGGTTTAAGGTCCATAAAACCACCTCCAGTTGTAAGATCCATAAGATATCTCCCAACATTTTCCTCTATCTGTTTTATGGTCTTAGACCTAATGTTTAGATCTTTGATCCATTTTGAGTTAACTTTTGTATAGGGTGTGAGAGATGGGTCTTCTTTCATTCTTTTGCATATGGATATCCAGTTCTCTAGGCACCATTTATTGAAGAGACTGCTCTGTCCCAGGTGAGTTGGCTTGACTGCCTTATCAAAGATCAAATGTCCATAGATGAGAGGGTCTATATCTGAGCACTCTATTCGATTCCATTGGTCGATACATCTATCTTTATGCCAATACCATGCTGTTTTGACCACTGTGGCTTCATAATATGCCTTAAAGTCAGGCAGCGCGAGACCTTCAGCTTCGTTTTTTTTCCTCAAGATGTTTTTAGCAATTCGGGGCACCCTGCCCTTCCAGATAAATTTGCTTATTGGTTTTTCTATTTCTGAAAAATAAGTTGTTGGGATTTTGATTGGTATTGCATTGAATCTGTAAATCAATTTAGGTAGGATTGACATCTTAACTATATTTAGTCTTCCAATCCATGAACATGGTATGCCCTTCCATCTATTTAGGTCTTCTGTGATTTCTTTTAACAGTTTTTTGTAGTTTTCTTTATATAGGTTTTTTGTCTCTTTGGTTAAATTTATTCCTAGGTATTTTATTCTTTTAGTTGCGATTGTAAATGGGATTCGTTTCTTGATTTCCGCCTCAGCTTGTTCATTACTAGTGTATAGAAAAGCTACAGATTTTTGAATGTTGATCTTGTAGCCTGCTACTTTGCTGTACTCATTTATTAGCTCTAGTAATTTTGTTGTGGATTTTTCTGGGTTTTCTACATATAGTATCATATCATCTGCAAACAGTGATAGTTTTACTTCTTCCTTTCCAATTTTGATGCCTTGTATTTCTTTTTCTTGCCTAATTGCTCTGGCTAGAACTTCCAACACAATGTTGAATAATAGTGGTGATAGTGGACATCCTTGTCTTGTTCCTGATCTTAGGGGGAAAGTTTTCAATTTTTCCCCATTGAGGAAGATATTAGCTGTGGGTTTTTCATATATTCCCTCTATCATTTTAAGGAAGTTCCCTTGTATTCCTATCTTTTGAAGTGTTTTCAGCAGGAAAGGATGTTGAATCTTGTCAAATGCCTTCTCTGCATCAATTGAGATGATCATGTGATTTTTCTGCTTTGATTTGTTGATATGGTGTATTACATTAATTGATTTTCTTATGTTGAACCATCCTTGCATACCTGGGATGAATCCTACTTGGTCATGATGTATAATTCTTTTAATGTGTTGTTGGATACGATTTGCTAGAATTTTATTGAGGATTTTTGCATCTGTATTCATTAGAGAGATTGGTCTGTAGTTTTCTTTTTTTGTAATATCTTTGCCTGGTTTTGGTATGAGGGTGATGTTGGCTTCATAGAATGAATTAGGTAGTTTTCCCTCCACTTCGATTATGTTGAAAAGTTTGAGGAGAGTAGGTACTAATTCTTTCTGGAATGTTTGATAGAATTCACATGTGAAGCCGTCTGGTCCTGGACTTTTCTTTTTAGGGAGCTTTTGAATAACTAATTCAATCTCTTTACTTGTGATTGGTTTGTTGAGGTCGTCTATTTCTTCTTGAGTCAAAGTTGGTTGTTCATGTCTTTCCAGGAACCTGTCCATTTCTTCTAAATTGTTGTATTTATTAGCGTAAAGTTGTTCATAGTATCCTGTTATTACCTCCTTTATTTCTGTGAGGTCAGTAGTTATGTCTCCTCTTTCATTTCTAATCTTATTTATTTGCATCCTCTCTCTTCTTCTTTTTGTCAATCTTGCTAAGGGCCCATCAATCTTGTTGATTTTCTCATAGAACCAACTTCTGGTCTTATTGATTTTCTCTATTGTTTTCATGTTTTCAATTTCATTTATTTCTGCTCTAATCTTTGTTATTTCTTTCCTTTTGCTTGCTTTGGGATTAGTTTGCTGTTCTTTCTCCAGTTCTTCCAAGTGGACAGTTAATTCCTGCATTTTTGCCTTTTCTTCTTTTCTGATAAAGGCATTTAGGGCAATAAATTTCCCTCTTAGCACTGCCTTTGCTGCGTCCCATAAGTTTTGATATGTTGTGTCTTCATTTTCATTTGCCTCTAGGTATTTACTAATTTCTCTTGCAATTTCTTCTTTGACCCACTTGTTGTTTAAGAGTGTGTTGTTGAGCCTCCATGTATTTATGAATTTTCTGGCCCTCCGCCTATTATTGATTTCCAACTTCATTCCTTTATGATCCGAGAAAGTGTTGTGTATGATTTCAATATTTTTAAATTTGTTAAGACTTGCTTTGTGACCCAGCATATGGTCTATCTTTGAGAATGATCCATGAGCACTTGAAAAAAAGGTGTATCCTGCTGTTGTGGGATGTAATGTCCTATAAATGTCTGTTAAGTCAAGTTCATTTATAGTAATATTCAGGTTCTCTATTTCTTTATTGATCCTCTGTGTAGATGTTCTGTCCATTGATGAGAGTGGTGAATTGAAGTCTCCAACTATTATGGTATATGTGTCTATTTCCCTCTTCAGTGTTTGCAGTGTATTCCTCACGTATTTTGGGGTATTCTGGTTCGGTGCGTAAATATTTATGATTGTTATGTCTTCTTGCTTAATTGTTCCTTTTAATAGTATATAGTGTCCTTCTTTGTCTCTTTTAACTGTTTTACATTTGAAGTCTAATTTGTTGGATATTAGTATAGCCACTCCTGCTCTTTTCTGGTTGTTGTTTGCATGAAATATCTTTTCCCAACCTTTCACTTTCAACCTATATTTATCTTTGGGTCTAAGATGTGTTTCCTGTAGACAGCATATAGAAGGATCCTGTTTTTTAATCCATTCTGCCAGTCTATGTCTTTTAATTGGGGAATTCAGTCCATTGACATTTAGAGTTATTACTGTTTGGATAATATTTTCCTCTACCATTTTGCCTTTTGTATTATATATATCATATCTGACTTTCCTTCTTTCTACACTTTTCTCCATGTCTCTCTCTTCTGTCTTTTTGTATCTGACTCTAGTGCTTCCTTTAGTATTTCTTGCAGAGCTGGTCTCTTGGTCACAAATTCTCTTCGTGACTTTTTGTCTGAGAATGTTTTAATTTCTCCCTCATTTTTGAAGGACAATTTTGCTGGATATAGGAGTCTTGGCTGACAGTTTTTCTCTTTTAGTAACTTAAATATATCATCCCACTGTCTTCTAGCTTCCATGGTTTCTGCTGAGAAATCTACACATAGTCTTATTGGGTTTCCCTTGTATGTGACGGATTGTTTTTCTCTCGCTGCCTTCAAGATCCTCTCTTTCTCTTTGACCTCTGACATTCTAACTAGTAAGTGTCTTGGGGAACGCCTATTTGTGTCTAATCTCTTTGGGGTGCGCTGCACTTCTTGGATCTGTAATTTTAGGTCTTTCATAAGAGTTGGGAAATTTTCAGTGATAATTTCTTCCATTAGTTTTTCTCCTCCTTTTCCCTTCTCTTCTCCTTCTGGGATACCCACTACACGTATATTTGTACGGTTCACATTGTCCTTGAGTTTCCTGATACCTTGTTCAAATTTTTCCATTCTTTTCCGGATAGTTTCTGTTTCTTTTTGGAATTCAGATGTTTCATCCTCCAAATCACTAATTCTATCTTCTCTTTCTTTTAATCTGTCATTGTAGGTATCCATTGTTTTTTCCATCTTTTCTACTTTATCTTTCACTTCCATAAGTTCTGTGATTTGTTTTTTCAGTTTTTCTATTTCTTCTTTATGTTCAGCCCATGTCTTCTTCATGTCCTCCCTCAATTTATCGATTTCGTTTTTGAAGAGGTTTTCCATTTCTGTTCGTATATTCAGCATTAGTTGTTTCAGCTCCTGTATCTCATTTGAACTATTGGTTTCTTCGTTTGACTGGGCCATATGTTCAATTTTCTGAGGTGATCCGTTATCTTCTGCTGGCGTCTGGGCATTTAGTCAGATTTCCCCGGGTGTTCGACCCCACAGGTTGAAAGATTTTTCTGTGCAATCTCTGGGTTCTGTTCTTCCTATCCTGCCCAGTAGGTGGCACTCGTGGCACACGCCTGTCTGTAGGTTCCACCAGCGAAAGTTGCTGTGGGTCCCTCAACTCTGGAAAACTCTCGCCGTAGGGGAGGTTCGGCAACCGAAGCGTCTTGGAAGAATGCCAGCCGGCCCGGGGTTCCAAACGCGGGGAGGGTCGCCGGTCGTCGCAGCACAGGAGAGCGTCCGGCCAAATTAGCCAGTCGGCCCGGGGCACCAAGCGTGGCGGGAGGGCGCCAGCTGTCGCGGCCCGGGAGAGTACACTGTTCCCAGCCGACGGGGGAGTCACGTGTTTGGAAGGGATCCCCCGGTCACTGTTCTCCGCAGTCTGGGGATTTCCGACCCAACTACCTCAGTTGTTCCGGGGGGCCTCGTGTGGTGGGGGCACCAGCTGCCGCGGCCTAAGGGGACCGCCTGTCCAATTCTACCAGCTGGCCCAGGAAGGTGGAAGGGAGGGACTCCGGTCGCTTGCCGTCCCACCCAGGAAAGCCCGTGCCCCTTGGTGATCTCACCGGAGCTGGTTCTCCCAGATAGTCAGCCGTTCCAGGATGGGGTACGCTGTCCCTTTGATCTCCCTCGTGGTTCCGGGAGCTGCTCTGTATTATCTCCACTCCCCCAGTAGCTGTTCTGGAGGAGGAAAGGTGAGGGCGGCAAGGCTGTCGAGGCTGGTGGCGGAGGAGCACGGTGAGGGCGGGGGAAGAGGGCACCGTGGTGGTTGGAGAGCAGCCGGAGCAGGAGGGGGAGGAGAGGGGAGAAGGAGGGCGGGCGGCTCGGCTGCTGCGGGGCGTGGGCGCCGCGCGGCGGGCCGGCGGAGAAAGAGAGGGGAGAAGGAGGGTGGGCGGCTCAGCTGCTGCGGGGCGTGGGCGCCGCGCGGCGGGCCGGCGGAGAAAGAGAGGGGAGAAGGAGGGCGGGCGGCTCGGCTGCTGCAGGGCGTGGGCGCCGCGCGGCGGGCCGGCGCAGAAAGAGAGGGGAGAAGGAGGGCGGGCGGCTCGGCTGCTGCGGGGCGTGGGCGCCGTGCGGCGGGCCGGCGGAGAAAGAAAAAGCCATATTGGATTTTAAAAGGACCCAACTATATGCTGTTCACAAGAAATATACTTTAAATACCAAGACAAAGATAGGTTGAAAATAAATGATCAAAAAATTGATACTATGCACACAGCAATTGAAAAAAGTTTTTGTGGTTATATCAATATTAGACAAAGTGAATATTAAGATAAGATGTATTACTAGAGATAACTAGAGACATTTCACAATGATAACTATTTAACATAAAGATTTCACTATCCCAAATAACAGAGATTTAAAATAAATGCAACCAAATTGGGAATATAAAAGAGACACAGACAAACCTATAATCATAATTGGAGATTTTTAATATACTTGTCTCACTAATAGAATAAACAGATAAAAAGTGAGCAAGGATATGGAAGATTTAAACAATAGGATCAACCAACTTGATCTAATTGAAATATATAAAACACTACATCCAATGACTATAGAATATAGATTCTTTTCAAGTGCACAAGGCACATTTAAAAAAGAAATTATTCATTAATTAAAAAAATTAAGAACAAAAACATTAACATATCATTCCATTCTACACATATAATCAGTAATTCTCAATATCATCACATAGTTGCATATCCATCATTTCTTAGAACATTTGCATCAATTCAGAAAAAATGAATGAAAAGACAACAGAAAAAGAAATAAAACGGTAACAGAGAAAAAAAAAGATTATACATACCATACCCCTTACTCCTTGCTTTCATTTATCACTAGCATTTCAAACTAAATTTACTTTAACATTTGTTCCCCCTATTATTTATCTTTATTCCATATGTTTTACTCATCTGTTGACAAGGTAGATAAAAGGAGCATCAGACACAAGGTTTTCACAATCACACAGTCACATTGTGACAGCTGTATCATTATTCAATCATCCTCAAGAAACATGGCTACTGGAACACAGCTCTACATTTTCAGGCAGCTCCCTCCAGCCTCTCCATTACATCTTGAATAACAAGGTGATACCTACTTAATGCGTAAGAATAACCTCCAGGATAACCTCTCAACTCTGTTTGGAATCTCTCAGCCATTAACACTTTGTCTCATTTCACTCTTCCCCCTTTTGGTCAAGGAGGCTTTCTCAATCCCTTGATGCTGAGTCTCAGTTCATTCTAGGGTTTTTCTCAATCCCTTGATGCTGAGTCTCAGCTCATTCTAGGATTTCTGTCCCACGTTGCCAGGAAGGTCCACACCCCTGGGAGTCATGTCCCACGTAGAGAGGGGGAGGGTGGTGAGTTTTCTTGTTGTGTTGGTTGGAGAGAGAGGTCACATCTGAGCAACAAAAGAGGCTCTCTTGGAGGTGACTCTTAGGCCTAAATTTTAAGTAGACTTGACCTATCCTTTGCAGTGTTAAGTTTCATATGAACAAATCCCAAGATTGGGGGCTCAGCCTACAGCTTTGGTTGTCCACACTGCTGCACAAGGCACATTTACTCAAATAGATTACATAATTGACCATAATGTACATCTCAACACATTTCAAAGAATTAAATAATAATTCCTGTTCAATGTGAAACTAAATTAAAGTGTAATAACAGAAAAATAATGAGAAAATCTCCAAATGATTAGAAATGAAGCAACACACTTATAGGTAACCCTGGGTCAAAAAAAATCTCAGTGGAAATTAGGAAATACTTTCAGCTAGATAATAACGAAAACATGATCTATAATAACTTGTGGGATACAGTAGAAGTAACACTGAAAGGGAAATTTATAACTTTATATGCATGCATCAGAAAAGAAAGTTTGAAGATCTAGGATTGAAACCTCCCACTCAAAAAGCCCAGGAAAAGAACTGAATCAAAAGGAAATAGAAGGTGCCTGCCCATGTAAAAAAAAACAAAAACAGAAAAAAAAGGAAATAGAAGGAAGGGAGTAATAAAACAAGAGCGGAAGTCAATGAAATAAAACAGACATAAAACAGAAAAATCAATAATGCCCCAAAATAGACTATTTTAAAAGATTAATCAGTTGATAATCTACTAAAGAAAGAAATACTTTACACAAACTCTTTTGGACTTGTTTTGAGAAGAAAGAAGAACTCTGAGACCAAAACATGACAAGGACATTCCTGGAAAGGAAAATTACAGTCCAATCTTTTATGTATATAGATGCAATAATCTTTAAAAAAAATTTAGCAAAATATACAAAAGTATAATATATTATGAGCCAAAGGGATTTATTCCAGAAATGCAAGGGTGGTTTAAGAGAAAATAAATTAGTGTAATTGCCCATTTTAATAAAATAAAGGAAGAAAACTAAGATCTCAACAGATACAGAAAAGGAACGATAAAAATTCAGCATCTGTTCCTAATAAATAACTCTGCAAACTAGGGATAGGAAGAAACTTGCTTAATTGGTTACACATTCTCTCCAAAAAACTACAGGTAATATCATATTCAAAGGTAACATTTTTAATGCTTTTCCTCTTGAAGTTAGGAAAAAGGCAAAGAAGCCCACTGTTACTTACTACTGAATTCGAGTACCTAACCAGAGCAATAAGGCAAAAAGAAGAAATAAAAGACAAAAAGATTGGAAAAGAAACAAAACTGTCTTTATTTGCAGGTGCCATACTGACAATGTAACAAATTCTAAGGACTCCACCAAAAAGTAATTAAATTAAGTGTATTTAGTAAGACTGCAGAAACAAGGTTAATATTTAAACTATCAATTATATTTCTATTTAGCAATGTGTAATTAGAAAATATTTTTAAAAACCTTTTTCACAAGAGCATCAAAAATAATTAGAAATCAATTTGAAAAAAAATTTATTTGTGTGGGTAGGAACTGCACACCAAAACCCACAAAACATGGCAAAGAGAAATTAGGCATTTAAATTGTTAAATGGGGAGATAAACTTTGCTTGTGGATTGGAAGACTCAATATTGTTATGATGACAATTTGAGCGATACAGATACAGTGCAATTCCAATAGAAATCCTAGAACACTTTTGTAGAAGTTGATAAACTTTTTATAAAAGCTTCTTATTTACATGCAAATACAAAACAACTAGAACAGTCAAGGAAAAGAACAAGGTTGAGTCTTTATATTACTTGATTTTGAGACTTGCTGTAAAGTTATCATAACCAAGACAGTGTTGTACTGACATAAGGATATGTATATGTATATATACATCTGTGTATACATATATCTCAGTGGAACAGAAGACAAAGTATAAAAGGAGAGCCATTCTCATACGGGCTAAACTGATTTCCAACAAAGGTACCAGGTTATGGGAGAAAAGACTGCCTGCTCAACAAATGATGCTGGTACAAATGAGTATATGTATGGGAAAATTAAATCTAAAACTTTATTTTTAGGCTATAATCAAAAATTAACTCGAAATGTATCATCGACCTCAAAATAAGAGCTAAAACTATTAAAGTCTAGAAGAAAACATGCAGAAAAATCATTGTGACACTAGGTTAGGAAAAGATTTCTTAACAGGACAAAAAGACAAAAACAACCCACAATCACAAAATTGAAAACTTGATTAAATGGACTCCATAGAAATAAAAACATCTACTCTTTGAAAGACATGATGAAGAAAATGAGAAGGCAAGCCACAGACTGAGAAGATATTTGCAAATATCTGAAAAACAGTTTGCATCCAGGATATATAAAGAAAACTTACAAGTCAATAAGAAGATGACAACTCAATTTTAAAAGTAGGCAAGAGAATGTTCTGGACAAGCTAGAAGGAAAAAATCTGAGAGGATGTAGCCCAAGACAAACTCTGGGATCTGTCCTATAACTACTTGTTGAAGAGTGCTTTTGAAAACTATTGCTTTTTTCTTTCTTTGCTTTGTATATATGTTACATTATACAATACGAAAGAAAAATAAATAAAAGAAGGCAAAAGATATGAACAGACATTTCACAAAAGAAGATATATGTGTGGCTGATAAGCACATGAAAATATACTTAACAGCACTTATCATCAGGAACATGTAAATTAAAACCACAATGAGATACCACTACACACTCAGCAGAAAGGTAAACAAGTGTGATAACGCCAAATGTTGGTAAGAATGTGGAGCAAAGGGAACTTGCATACATTGCTGATGGGAATGTAAAATGGTACAGACACTTTGGAAAACGAGTTGGAACTGTCATAAAATTAATCAGACACTGATGACACATGTGATCCAGCAATCCCACTCTGGGATGTTTGCTCATGAGAACTGAGAACATACAGTCTCTCAAAGAAAAGTGCATAAATATTCACATCAGCATTAGCCTTGACAAATACAACTGGAAACCATGCAACTATCCATCAACTGATAAAGGATAAAAAAAAAAACACACAACTGGTTTTGTAAAGAGTACTCAGAGTTGAACATATGTATGTTCACATATTTATGTGAAATTCTGAAAAGGTACACATATATGATAGCATACCAGCGGCTGCCTGAGGATAGAAATTGGGGGAAGGGATTGAATGTAGAGAGGAATGAGGGGTCTTTCAAGGATGAGGGAAGTATTTTATATCTTAATTGTGGTGGTGCTTATATGACTGCATGCAATTACCATATTCATCTAACTGTATTCTTAAGAGGAGTGAATTTTATTGCATGTAAATTATCCCTCAGTCAAGCCATTTCTTAAAAGGCATAACAACTGGGAAAGGAGTAAATTTGTCTTTATTCACAGAGAACATAATTACGTACACAAAAAAATCCAAAGAATCTACAAAAATTTAGAATAAATGAATTTAGCAAAGGTCATTGTACTTCTGAACTACAGCAACAAAAATTGAAAAATGAATTTTTGAAAGTACTATTTATAACAAGCAACAAAAATATAAAATATCGATTAAAGAATCTAATTATACACAAGACCTCTACATTGAAATCTATAAAATATTCTCTAGGGACATTAAAGATGACCTAAGAAAAATAAGAAAAAATTATATTTATGAACTAGATGGCTCGCTCAATAGAGTTAAAATGTCTACCCTCCCCAAATTGAGCTAAAGACTCAAAAAAATCCCAATAAAAATCCTGGCAGATTTTTTTGTAGAAATTAATATGATGATTCTAAAATTCAAGTTGAAATGCAAAGGACTTAGAATAGCCAAGATAGGCCTGAAGAAAAACTAAGTTGGAGAAATTACACTTCTAGATTTCAGACTTTATATAAAGTGATAGCAAATAAGACACTAAGACACTTGCTCTAGTGAGCAAGGAAAGACAAATAGGCAAATGGAATACAACAGGAGCTTTTAGAGACAGACTCACACATAAAAGTGACTTAATATACAAGAAAAGATTGAATTTCATAAAGAAAAGGATGGTCTTTTCCATGATTGTAGCTAGAGAAACTGGACATCCACAGAGAAAAAAATTTAACATTGACTCTTACTTCACATCATACACAAAAACTAATTCAGGAATATCATAGAACTAACCAGGAAAGTTGGAGCTACAAAACTTCTTGAAGAAAATAAGAGAATATTTCATGATGTCAGATAGATGAAGATTTCCTGAACAAGACAAAAAGCACTGACAAAAAAAAAAAGATAAGTTAGACTTCATTAAAATTAACAACTTCTCTTCATTAAAAGACAACATTAAGAAACTAAGTTGGCAAGTTGTAGACAAAGAGAAAATATTTGCAATATATGTATCTGACAGGGGACTCATATCTAGAACATAGAAAAACAGCTCTTATAAAACAATAAGAAAAAAGATACATAGCACAATTTTACAACGGGCAAAGGATTGAACAGGCACGTCACAAAAGAGCATGTCCCAATGGCCAACTGACAGAAAATGGTGCCCAAAGCTGGCTAGCTCCTTTAGTGTTAAAAAAGTGTTATGCAAAATGCTGCTGCAATAATGGGACATTCACATGGAAAAATAATGAAATGTGACCCTGCCATACAGCATACAAAAAAAAGTGTTATGATTTTGCATTGTTTGCAAAATCAAGGGAGATAATGAAATAATCTTTAATTTGGAATTCTGTGTGAGCTATCACCCAAGCTATCAGCTCTTTTCAACTCTGGAATTTTTACTGTTAAAGCACCTTGCTTAGAAAATATTTATGTCTGAAACAATTGTCTGAAAAAAAATGAACTGTGCAATTCTTGTCATTAAAAAAATAAATGGTGCTCAACATTACTGGTCATTAAGGAAACAAATTAAAATCACCACACGTTACTCCACACCCACCAGGACGGGTAAAGTTATTAAGACTAGTAACACCAGAGGTTGGCAAGGATGTAGAGCAACTGGAACCCTCACACCTTCCTGGTGGCAATGTAAGATGGAACAAGCACTCTGAGAAATCTGTCAATTTCTTATAAAAGTAAAACCTAGGACTTCCGGAGAAGATGGCGGCTTAGTAAGACGCGCGGATCTTAGTTTCTTCTCCAGGACAGCTACTAGGGGAGTAGAAACGATACAGAACAGTGCCCAAAGCCACAACAGAGATAAAAAAGACAGCGTACCCCATCCTGGAACGGCTGGCTGGCTGAGAGAAGCCGCTCGGGTGAGATCGCCGAGGCGCGTGGGCTTCACCGGGCGGGGCAGCAAGCGGCCGGAGTCACTCCCTTTCCCCTTCCCGGGCTGGCTGGGAGAATTGGAGAGGCAGTCCCCTGAAACGGCGGCGGCTGGCGCCCACACCACGCACGCCCCCCCGGACCAACTGAGAGAATTGGATCGGAAATCCCCAGACCGCGGACAACGGTGACGGGTGGGGGAGGCCCCTTCCAAACCCGTGACTCCCTGGGAACGTGCACTCTCCCAGGCGGGCCGCTGCTGCTGGCGCCCTCCCACCATGCTTGTCGCCCCGGGCCAACTAGGAAATTCGGACGGGCGCTTTCCCGGGCTGCGGCGGCCAGCAACCCTCCCCACATTCGGACCCCAGGCCGGCTCGCACTCTTCCAAGCCGCTTCGGCTAGCGAACCTCCCGGACTGCGAGAGTTTTCCAAAGTTAAAGGTCCCACAGCACCTTTTACTGGTGGGACCCGCAGACAAACGTGTGCCATGAGCGCCACCTACTGGGCAGGATGAGAAAAACAGAACCCAGAGATTTCACAGAAAAATCTTCCAAACTTTTGGATCCAATACCCAGGGAAATCTGTCTAAATGCACAGACGCCAACAGAAGATAACGGATCACGCTCAAATAATTGAAAATATGGCCCAGTCAAAGGAACAAACCAATAGTTCAAATGAGATACAGGACCTGAGACAACTAATGCTGAATATACAAACAGAAATGGAAAACCTCTTGAAAAACGAAATCGATAAATTGAGGGAGGACATGAAGAAGACATGGGCTGAACATAAAGAAGAAATAGAAAAACTGAAAAAACAAATCACAGAACTTATGGAAGTGAAGGACAAAGTAGAAAAGATAGAAAAAACAATGGATACCTACAATGATAGATTCAAAGAGACAGAAGATAGAATTAGTGATTTGGAGGATGGAACATCTGAATTCCAAAAAGAAACAGAAACTATCGGGAAAAGAATGGAAAAATTTGAACAGGGTATCAGGGAACTCAAGGACAATATGAAGCGCACAAATATACGTGTTGTGGGTGTCCCAGAAGGAGAAGAGAAGGGAAAAGGAGGAGAAAAACCAATGGAAGATATTTTCACTGAAAATTTCCCAACTCTTATGAAAGACCTAAAATTACAGATCCAAGAAGTGCAGCGCACCCCAAAGAGATTAGACCCAAATAGGCGTTCTCCAAGACACTTACTAGTTAGAATGTCAGAGGTCAAAGAGAAAGAGAGGATCTTGAAAGCAGCAAGAGAAAAACAATCCATCACATACAAGGGAAATCCAATAAGACTATGTGTAGATTTCTCAGCAGAAACCATGGAGGCTAGAAGACAGTGGGATGATATATTTAAATTACTAAAAGAGAAAAACGGCCAACCAAGACTCCTATATCCAGCAAAATTGTCCTTCAAAAATGAGGGAGAAATTAAAACATTCTCAGACAAAAAGTCACTGAGAGAATTTGTGACCAAGAGACCAGCTCTGCAAGAAATACTAAAGGGAGCACTAGAGTCAGAACCGAAAAGACAGAAGAGAGAGGTATGGAGAAGAGTGTAGAAAGAAGGAAAGTCAGATATGATATATATAATACAAAAGGCAAAATGGTAGAGGAAAATATTATCCAAACAGTAATAACACTAAATGTTAATGGACTGAATTCCCCAATCAAAAGACACAGAATGGCAGAATGGATTAAAAAACAGGATCCTTCTATATGCTGTCTACAGGAAACACATCTTAGACCCAAAGATAAACATAGGTTGAAAGTGAACGGTTGGGAAAAGATATTTCATGCAAATAACAACCAGAAAATAGCAGGAGTGGCTATACTAATATCCAACAAGTTAGACTTCAAATGTAAAACAGTTAAAAGAGACAAAGAAGGACACTATATACTAATAAAAGGAACAATTAAACAAGAAGACATAACAATCATAAATATTTACGCACCGAACCAGAATACCCCAAAATACGTGAGGAATACACTGCAAACACTGAAAAGGGAAATAGACACAAATACCATAAAAGTTGGAGACTTCAATTCCCCACTCTCATCAATGGACAGAACATCTAGACAGAGGATCAATAAAGAAATAGAGAATCTGAATATTACTATAAAGGAGCTAGACTTAACAGACATTTATAGGACATTAAATCCCACAACAGCAGGATACACCTTTTTCTCAAGTGCTCATGGATCATTCTCAAAGATAGACCATATGCTGGGTCACAAAGCAAGTCTTAACAAATTTAAAAAGATTGAAATCATACACAACACTTTCTCGGATCATAAAGGAATGAAGTTGGAAATCAATACTAGGCGGAATGCCAGAAAATTCACAAATACGTGAAGGCTCAACAACACACTCTTAAACAACCAGTGGGTCAAAGAAGAAATTGCAAGAGAAATTAGTAAATACCTCGAGGCAAATGAAAATGAAAACACAACATATCAAAACTTATGGGATGCAGCAAAGGCAGTGCTAAGAGGGAAATTTATTGCCCTAAATGCCTATATCAGAAAAGAAGAAAAGGCAAAAATGCAGGAATTAACTGTCCACTTGGAAGAACTGGAGAAAGAACAGCAAACTAATCCCAGAGCAAGCAAAAGGAAAGAAATAACAAAGTTCAGAGTAGAAATAAATGAAATTGAAAACATGAAAACAATAGAGAAAATCAATAAGACCAGAAGTTGGTTCTATGAGAAAATCAATAAGATTGACAAAAAGAAGAAGAGAGAGGATGCAAATAAATAAGATCAGAAATGGAAGAGGAGACATAACTACTGACCTCACAGAAATAAAGGAGGTAATAACAGGATACGATGAACAACTTTACGCTAATAAATACAACAATTTAGATGAAATGGACGGGTTCCAGGAAAGACATGAACAACCAACTCTGACTCAAGAAGACATAGATGACCTCAACAAACCAATCACAAGTAAAGAAATTGAATTAGTCATTCAAAAGCTTCCTAAAAAGAAAAGTCCAGGACCAGATGGCTTCACATGTGAATTCTACCAAACGTTCCAGAAAGAATTAGTACCAATTCTCCTCAAACTCTTCAAAAAAATCGAAGTGGAGGGAAAACTACCTAATTCATTCTATGAAGCCAACATCACCCTCATACCAAAAGCAGGCAAAGATATTACAAAAAAAGAAAACTACAGACCAATCTCTCTAATGAATATAGATGCAAAAATCCTCAATAAAATTCTAGCAAATCATATCCAACAACACATTAAAAGAATTGTACATCATGACCAAGTAGGATTCATCCCAGGTATGCAAAGATGGTTCAACATAAGAAAATCAATTAATGTTATACACCATATCAACAAATCAAAGCAGAAAAGTCACATGATCATCTCAATTGATGCAGAGAAGGCATTTGACAAGATTCAACATCCTTTCCTGTTGAAAACACTTCAAAAGATAGGAATACAAGGGAACTTCCTTAAAATGATAGGGGGAATATATGAAAAACCCACAGCTAATATCATCCTCAATGGGGAAAAATTGAAAACTTTCCCCCTAAGATCAGGAACAAGACAAGGATGTCCACTATCACCACTATTATTCAACATTGTGTTGGAGGTTCTAGCCAGAGCAATTAGACAAGAAAAAGAAATACAAGGCATCAAAATTGGAAAGGAACAAGTAAAACTATCACTGTTTGCAGACGATATGATACTATATGTCGAAAACCCGGAAAAATCCACAACAAAACTACTAGAGCTAATAAATGAGTACAGCAAAGTAGCAGGTTACAAGATCAACATTCAAAAATCTGTACACTAGTAATGAACAAGCTGAGGCGGAAATCAAGAAACGAATCCCGTTTACAATTGCAACTAAAAGAATAAAATACCTAGGAATAAATTTAACTAAAGAGACAAAAAACCTATATAAAGAAAACTACAAAAAACTGTTAAAAGAAATCACAGAAGACCTAAATAGATGGAAGGGCATACCGTGTTCATGGATTGGAAGACTAAATATAGTTAAGATGTCAATCCCACCTAAATTGATTTACAGATTCAATGCAATACCAATCAAAATCCCAACAACTTATTTTTCAGAAATAGAAAAACCAATAAGCAAATTTATCTGGAAGGGCAGGGTGCCCCGAATTGCTAAAAACATCTTGAGGGAAAAAAACGAAGCTGAAGGTCTCGCGCTGCCTGACTTTAAGGCATATTATGAAGCCACAGTGGTCAAAACAGCATGGTATTGGCATAAAGATAGATATATCGACCAATGGAATTGAATAGAGTGCTCAGATATAGACCCTCTCATCTATGGACATTTGATCTTTGATAAGGCAGTCAAGGCAACTCACCTGGGACAGAACAGTCTCTTCAATAAATGGTGCCTAGAGAACTGGATATCCATATGCAAAAGAATGAAAGAAGACCCGTATCTCACACCCTATACAAAAGTTAACTCAAAATGGATCAGAGATCTAAACATTAGGTCTAAGACCATAAAACAGTTAGAGGAAAATGTTGGGAGATATCTTATGGATCTTACGACTGGAGGCGGTTTTATGGACCTTAAACCTAAAGCAAGAACACTGAAGAAGGAAATAAATAAATGGGAGCTCCTCAAAATTAAACACTTTTGTGCATCAAAGAACTTCATCAAGAAAGTAGAAAGACAGCCTACACAATGGAAGACAATATTTGGAAATGATATATCAGATAAAGGTCTAGTATCCAGAATTTATAAAGAGATTGTTCATCTCAACAACAAAAAGACAGCCAACCCAATTACAAAATGGGAAAAAGACTTGAACAGACACCTATCAGAAGAGGAAATACAAATGGCCAAAAGGCACATGAAGAGATGCTCAATGTCCCTGGCCATTAGAGAAATGCAAATCAAAACCACAATGAGATATCATCTCACACCCACCAGAATGGCCATTATCAACAAAACAGAAAATGACAAGTGCTGGAGAGGATGCGGAGAAAGAGGCACACTTATCCACTGTTGGTGGGAATGTCAAATGGTGCAACCACTGTGGAAGGCAGTTTGGCGGTTCCTCAAAAAGCTGTATATAGAATTGCCATACGACCCAGCAATACCATTGCTGGGAATATACTCAAAGGACTTAAGGGCAAAGACACAAACGGACATTTGCACACCAATGTTTATAGCAGCGTTATTTACAATTGCAAAGAGATGGAAACAGCTGAAATCTCCATCAACAGAAGAGTGGCTAAACAAACTGTGGTATATACATACGATGGAATACTATGCAGCTTTAAGACAGGATAAACTTATAAAGCATGTAATAACATGGATGGACCTAGAGAACATTATGTTGAGTGAGTCTAGCCAAAAACTAAAGGACAAATACTGTATGGTCCCACTGATGTGAACGGACATTCGAGAATAAACTTGAAATATGTCATTGGTAACAGAGTTCAGCAGGAGTTAGAAACAGGGTAAGACAATGGGTAATTGAAGCTGAAGGGATACAGACTGTGCAACAGGACTAGATACAAAAACTCAAAAATGGACAGCACAATAATACCTAATTGTAAAGTAATCTTGTTAAAACACTGAATGAAGCTGCGTCTGAGCTATAGGTTTTTGTTTTGTTTTGTTTTGTTTTGATTTTACTATTATTACTTTTATTTTTGTCTCTATATTAACATTCTATATCTTTTTCGGTTATGTTGCTAGTTCTTCTAAACCGATGCAAATGTACTAAGAAATGATGATCATGCATCTATGTGATGATGTTAAGAATTACTGATTGCATATGTAGAATGGTATGATTTCTAAATGTTGGGTTAATTTCTTTTTTTCCGTTAATTAAAAAAAAAAAAAAAGAAGAGAAGGGGTAATTGGAGCTGAAGGGATACAGACTGTACAACGGGACTGGATGTAAAAACTCAGAAATGGACAGCATAATACTACCCAATTGTAATGCAATTATGTTAAAACACTGAATGAAGCTGCATGTGAGGTATAGGTTTTTTGTTTTGTTTTGTTTTTCTTTCTATTATTGTTTTAATTCTTATTCTGTTGTCTTTTTATTTCTTTTTCTAAATCGATGCAAATGTACTAAGAAATGATGAATATGCAACTATGTGATGTTATTAAGAATTACTGATTGTACATGTAGAATGGAATGATTTCTAATTGTTTTGTTAATTCTTTTTTTAATTAATAAAAAAAAAGTAAAACCTACTCTATGATTCAAAAATTAGACATATGTCCATAAGATGCACAAATAAGTTCACAGTAGCTTTATTCATAAAAGCCTAAAACTAGAAATAGCTCAGCTGTCCATCAACAGTAGAATAGATAAGCAAACTGTGATTACTGATGCACTAAACTAGTACTCGGTCATAAAAAGGAATGAATTACTGACCCATGCAGTACCATGAATCTTAAAAACCATTTTCGGAAGAAATAAGCCTTACACAAGAGTACAAATTTTATGATTCCATTTATATGAAGTTCTATTCATCTAGATTCCATATATATGAAAGCCAAACCAAACCTGAATGGACAAAAAATCAGAACAGTAGTTGTCTTGGGGTGGGGGTGGAGGTGGGAATTGCTGGGAAGGCGAAGGAGAGAACTTTCCGGGGGTAATGACAATGTTCTGTTTCTTGATAGGGCTTCAGTTACACAGATGCATGTATTTATCAAAAGTCAGCAAATGAACACACAATATACAATAATGTCACTGAATGTTCATTTTACCTCAAAGGTGGGGAAGGGAGAAGGGGAAAGGGGAGGGGGGGAGGAGGGGAGGAAAGGGAGGCATAAAAAAAAAAAACCTATGTTGTTGAGACTCTGAAGCATTTGAACTTGCTGGTGGTAACATATTCTGGTTTATCTACTTGGAAAACTGGCAAAAGCTATATAACTAAGCACATGCCTACTCTATGGCTCAAGAATTCAACTACTAGATAAATGCAAAAGAAATGAGAGCATAGTCCACCAAACACATGAACAAAAACACTCACAGCAACTTTATTCATAATTGTAAAAACATTGAAAACACTATCCATTGAAAATAGCCTCCAAAATGAAAGAAAAACAAAGACAGTTTTGGATATACAAAAGCTGGATTTGTTACCAGCAGCCTTGCACTGCATCGCTAGAGGAAATTCTTCAGGCTAAAGGGAAGTGACACCAGATGAAACATGGCATGACTGGAAAGACCGAAGAGTGCCAGAAATGGTAAATATGAGGGTAAATGTAACAGACCAGTCTGGCCGCTATGTGGAAAAGGAACTGTAGAGGGAAGAGTGGAAGTAGGGAACCAGTTAGGAGGCTACTGTTGTCAGCCAGGTTGGAGACAATGGCAGCTCAGAGAACCTCAACCTTTGGCAATGTCTCCATATACATCTCCTCCTGAGAGGCAAAACTGCCCCTGGTTGAGAACCAAAGGAGAGACGGCAATAGATTTAGAAGATGAAGCCAACAGGTTGGGTATATGGTAGAAGAGGAAAGGAGAAAAATAAAGTGAATGGCTAGCATCACGCATTTAGCAAGCATTTTTTTTGAGCGCTAACCATTCTATATGCAAACCTTGCACTTAGGAAATATCAGCACAGAGGTGAACACCTCTGTTCTACAAAAATCATAAGACACATTGTGGGGTGACCCTTCATCCCAATTTGCATTCCAGGCACTACTTAAATGTTTGCCCCACCTAATTATTAATAGGGTCCCTTTTCATCTCACTAATGCCTGCTGCAGACTGAATCATGTCCGGTCCCCCGCTAAAGACACGTTCAAGCCCTAACTCCCGGGCCTGTGAATGTGAACTTATCGGTAAATAGGATCTCTGAAGATGTTATTAGTTAAGATGAGGCCAAGCTGGATTAGGGTAGTTCCTAATACAAAATGACTAGCATCCTCATAAGGAGAAGAAATTAGGATATGGACAGAGATAGAGACAGAAAACTGCCATGTGACAGAGGCAGAGATTGAATTATGGTGCAACAAGACAAGGAATATCATGGGGTCCGGGCCACTCACCTCAAACCAGGGAAGCAGTAGGGAATAGATTTTCCCCTTTAAGAGGGAGTGTGGCCCTGCCAACACCTTGATTTCAAACTTGCAGCCTCCAGAAACTTTAGCCAATGCATCTGAGTTGCTTAAGCTAAATAGTGTGAGGCACTTGGTTACTGCAGCCCAGGCAAAGTAGGACAATGTCCCAGTGTGCATGATAAATGATCCAGTTACCCTACATGACAGGGAGGAGAGTATATCAGTACAAAAATACACACTTTTGTTGTGACAGCAGTTGGTCCCATTTAATGAGCACCTGTTATCTTGCCAGCATCCTGTCATATGCTGATCACATATGACTTCCCTGGACTTCCCAACAATAGCCACTTCTCTCAGGAGCTCTGCTGCCTAGAGATCTTGAAGATGGCATTAACCTCCTCTGGCAAATATCCATCTACAGTAGACAGCAGGCCCTTGCACTTAAGATCATTCAACTTACTCTGAGCCATGGCCAGCAAGTTACTTGATTATAATTTGCTTTCCATGTAGAATATGCCAACCAAAGGATCCTGAGGGAAAGACGCCATCCCAGCTCTGCTCTTCTCTATTATGTTGGGTTTATGTGTCCGACTCAGGGTACTCTGACAAAACCAAGTTTCTGGCCCTTCATAGTTGAGAGTCAGACCTTGACCCATGGAGATGGAACCCAACTGAGCAAGTCAGCTGGCAACCTGGGAAATCTCTATGCATCATCGCATCTGTCACGCAATTGTACTTTTCAAGGGCAGGGCAGTATCTGAAGCAGGCACCCACCTAAAGGTGCTTGTAAAGTTCTTTCTGCCCCCGTTCCACAGTGAAATGTCAATGAAAGCATCATCGCTCCTCAGAGGCCACTAGATATATGAGCTCATTAGCTAAAAGGAAAAACCAGGTACACCACCACTTGCTTGAGGAATCCTTTGGACGCTTTTTGCCTCCAGATCAATACAGTCATATGTATATCCAGTGGGTCAGATTTAGAACCGAATCATATGAGCCATGGAAGTGACTGGCTCAAACCGGGTAAATGATTCCCCTTCTTGGGGAAGTAAAAGATTAGTGGTATCGAAAAAGACATGCGCCAAAGGAGGGGCCTAAAGTGCTGTCAGCAGAATCTGTAAGCTCTTAGGTCTGGAAGGGATCCTGGAGCAACAAAAAACCTTGTTTTAAGTTGGAAAAGACTGTGTCTAGAAAAGCCAAGTGGTGTGAGGTTTCACAGACAGTCGAGAGGCAAAGCAAGGACACTAAATCTGGTTCCATGATTCCAATGCACAGGCCTTCTCCCATTGCCTGACTCCAACATATGCAGAAACCAATGCAGGAAAGTTAAGACAACTGAGATTACTCTCTAATATTTTTTTGGTGGTACTCATTCCTTTCATATGCCTCAAAGCCCTGTGCTTATTTAGATGTTAATGCAATTATTTCCATGTTACACTCCATTTTGTTTTCACAGCCTTAAGTATTGATAGAAATACTAATGCTATTTATCTTTGGTCTGCCAACAGGTTGACAAAGTGAGTAGGAACAGAAAAGGAGTTAAGTAACCAAAGCTTCCTGGTATCTACCAAGCTGAATTTTCCTTACTCTTGACAGGGTAGCTGTCCTCAAGTCCATCCTTTCCTCCTTATTTCTACTGATACTCCCTTCCTCCTGTCTCCTGATCAGACCTCCAGCCCTCTTCTTCTAATTCAGGCCTTTCCTGATTAGCAGAGGCATTTTTCTAACAGTCCCTAGCCCAGTGAGATATGGCCACAGGAGAGACATGGCTTGCATCCTTGGTTTTGCAGAGAGTTGCCTGCCAAAGTACAGTGGATGGGCATCGGCCACTAGGAGCTTTGCCTTCCCCAAGAAATTTCAAATTCAATAGGTCAAATCCTGAGCTTACTTTGAGAGAGAGAGAAAAAAAAAAAGAAAGTAATTTAAAGGTACCAGTCTCCAAATTAAAAGCCACAAATTAAATCAGTGTGCTATCTCTCAACTAAACACCTGCTTTTATGAATCACAAATTCTTGAGGCAGAAAGAGATCTAACCATTCATTCAAAGCATCAACAATGCAGGATACAGGAAGAAAGGAAAGGATACTCAAATGCTTTGGGATGTGTATGAAGGGCATCAGAGTAAGTGAAGGAACGCTTGTGGAAGCATCATTCATGCTGCTAGAAAACCTGGACGCTGCCTAAGCATCTTTTGACAGAAGAATGGATGAATTTTCAAGTATTTATTCACCAAAATACTGTGCTATGGCGAAAATGGCTGAAATAGGGCTACGTATAGCAAGATGGATAAATCTCAAAAGTATACTCTCGAATGAAAAAAAGCAAGCTGTGGAAGGATTTGTATGCCATGGTACCACTTAGGTCAAGTCTTCAAATATGGAAAACAATGGGATATATTGTCCAGGAAGATGTCACACAGGCAGTAAAAGGCTAAAGACATTCACAGTAATGTAAGTTCCAGATTCAGGGCAGGGCTTGCCTCTGGAGGGTGGGGGGACAGAGGGCGTATGTTCACATAGGGCACCAACGGGAGAGTCAACTAAATATTTTACTTCGGTCTTTGGTTGAGTGGTGGTATCCAGGATTTCATCATGGTCCCTAAATCCTTTTGTAGGAGTGAAATATTTCATTGCAAAGTTAGTCATTAAGAAAAAGTTTTCAAATCATCTATATAAAGATCTCCGGTGTTAGACACTTCAGCGCACCAAGGACAGAGCATCAAATTCTCCACGAGCTTACCAGCCTCTTCCAGGTGGGAGGTGAACTGGGTCCCTTTCTGGGCCTTTGGTGGGCAAAATGTAGCTCCCAGTGAACCTTCTCTCTCTGCATCCTCAGCTTTAACTGCGCTACTCCCTTTTCTTCTGAGAGCAAATGTGCCTAATACAATCTGTTCGGCGTCAATGAGCATAAGGTAAAGCCAGGATGAGCCCCAGAGCCATGAATCCCTGTGGGCTTCTCAGGCAGTGCAGGGTAACGGAGAGAACATTGAGAGATGGCTCAGGAGAGGCAGGTGACTGGGTGTAAGACCCAACCAGTCACCAAACCTCTGCTGGCCTCTGGGCCTTCATTTGTAAATTGAGAGGTTGGGATCTCTCAGGTCAGTCCCTTACACCTCTGAAATCGCCGAGTACAATGAGCCATATCAAAAGAGGACCAGTTCCATTCCTTAGCACAGAAGAAACTGTGTGGGTCAGGGGCTTTTGTGCTGAATTCCATCACCAATACTGGTGACTCTGGTGTCAAGGTAAACAAGTTATTTATTGAGAATATTCCACAGAACTACTCACCCACATGTCTGAGTCATAGTGAAAACAGGAAAGCCATACCTTTTTCTTCTGAGGCTCATCCCCTGTGCCCACCAGCTTCAACCAGCTGTAAAAACGCCCTCATGAAATCCCCACTGAGCCAAAGCCAAAGGCCTGTTCCGTGCGGGTGGCGGGAGGCTGGGGCAGGAAGCGAGAGTGCAAAGGGCTGCTCGCTGTCAGAAAGATTAACAGTGGAGTCAGCATGGCCTGAGAAAGAAATCGTCAGAGAAATTCACCCAGAGACAGGGCATTTCCTAAGTACTCCACCTGCCCCCAGGCATTCTTAATTCATTTATCCAATTACATCTCAACAGTAAAACTTAGCTTGGGACAAGGAACATAAAATATTAAAAAAATTTTTAATAGGATTTTTTCAAATGATAAAAAGTGTAAGCACATGATACAAGATTCAAAAGCTAAGTCTCCATGACGCCAAAAGCATGAGCAACAAAAGAAAAATTAGAAGAACTGGACTTCATCAAAATTAAAAACCTATAGGCATCCAAGGATATTATTAAGAAAGTAAAAAAGATAACCCATAGAATGGGAAGAAATAATTGCAAATCATATCTCTTGAAATGGTTTAATATCCAGAATACATAAACAACTCTTACAATTCACCAACAAAAAAGACAAACAACCCAACTAAAAGCTGGACAAAGAACTTGATTAGACATTCTCCAAAGAAGATATACAAGTGGATGATAAGCATTTGGAAATCTATAGTATATTGCTGAAAGAAATTAAAGATCTAAATAAATGGAAAGACATTTCATGCCCATAGAATGGAAAACTAAATATATTTAAGACGTCAATACTACCCAAAGTGATTTACAGATTTAATGCAATCCCATCAAAATTACAACAGTCTTCTTCACAGAAATGAAAAAGCAATCATCACATTCAATTGCAAGGGGCCCTGAATAGGCAAAGCCATTTTGAAAAAGAAAAACAAAATTGGAGGATTCACACCTCTCAATTTCAAAACTTACCTCAAAGATACAGTAATCAAAATAGTATAATATTGGCACAAAGACAGACATAAAGACCAATGGAATCAAACTAAGAGTTGAGAAATAAGTCCTCAGATCTCTGGCCAAATAATTTTTGACAAGGGTCCATTCAATGGGAAAAGGATAGTCTCTTCAACAAATTTTGCTGGAAAAGTAGATATCCATATGCAAAAGAATGAAGTTGGACCTTGATCTCACACAAAAATTAACTCAAAGTCTATCAATGACCTAAATATAAGGGGTAAAATCATAAAATCCTTAAAAGAAAACATAGGGGAATATCTTCAGGCACTGATATTAGACATGGATTCTTAGACTTTACACCAAAAGTAAGAGCAAATAAACAAACAAAAAATAGGTAAACTGGATCTCACCAAAATTAAAAACTTTTATGAGAAGGACATTATCAAGAAGGTGAAAAGAAAAGCTACAGAATAAGAGAAAATACATGGAAGCCATATGTGATAAGGGTTTAATATCCAGAATATATAAAGAACTTCTACAACTCAAAAACAAGAAGATAGACAAGTGGCCAATAAACACATGAAAAGATGCTCCATATCCTTACCCATTTGGGGAGTAGAAATCAAAATAACAATGGAATATCACTTCACACCCATTAGATTGACTATTATTTTAAATCAGTGATGGCAACTGTTGGTGAGCATGTCAGAAATTGGAACCCTGGTGCATTGCTGGTGAGAATGTTAAAGGATGCAGCCACTGTGGAAGACTGTCTGGCAGTTTCCTCAGGATGTTAAGAATAGAACTACCATATGACCTGGCCATCTCACTTTTAGGTATATGCTAAGAGGAACTGAAATCAGGGACTCAGATATCTATACACCAATGTTCATAGTAACGTTATTCACAACACCCAAGGAAGCAAGCCAGTGTCCATCAACAGGTGACTGGACAGACAAAATGTGGTACATACGTAACAATGGAATATTATTCAACCATTAAAAAGAATGAAGTGCTGACACATGCTGTGACATGGAACCCGGAAGACATTCACATTGGGTGAAATAAGACAGACACAAAAGGAGAAATGTTGCATGGTCTCATGTATATGAAATATTTAGAATATGCAAATTCACAGAGACAGAAAGTAGATTACAGCATACAAGAGGCAGAAGTGGGGGTGGAAAGTGGGGAGCTAATGCTTAACAGGTACAGAGCTTCTGTTTGGGGTGATATTTTAAAAGTTTTAGTAATGTATGGCAGCCGATGGTGGCACAGCACTGTGAATGTAATTAACACCAGTGAATCATATACTTGAAAGTGGTTAAAATGGGGAATATGTTGTATATATGTTACCACATTTTTTTTTAAGTACGGTATTACATCTGTGCACTAGAGTTGTATTTCCCAAACCTTGTGCCAAGATCCCTTACGGCACTGCGGTGAATTGACACCATGGGATGTTTTAAATGTTTCAACATTAGTTTGTGTTACAATCCTTAGGATGATCCCCTGTCTTTGCAAAACTGAGTTTCTGGCAGCTGTTTTATGAAAGCAAGCATTGTTGAAAATCAACATAAAACTCGGAATGAGTGTGGCAGTGTCCCATCTCATTGCAAGGTTTGAAAAGTTATTTGATGTCTCAAGAAGAGCACACACGCAATTAGTGAATTGTTGTGGTTACTTCAGAGTAAGATAAATATATCTCCGTTAAATTTACCTGTAGTATTTTTTTCAGATGGCTATTAAATTGTTAGGACATAAATACTTACTAAGTTCTTGGTCCTAAGTACTTAATAAAAGGAGGCGTCCTGTATTTCTTTGGCCTAGGGGCTACGTGAAAGAATTACTAAGACTCTGAGGCCAGTGTTTGGGAACCTCTTCTCTAAAAGCTGTGGGCGAGTTTCGTAGACCAGAAGCCACCATAGCAATGTAAGCAGGATGTGAACGATTAGGCTTATATATTCTCCTAGGATCATCACTCATTTCAGGAATTCAGAGAAGAAGGGGCAGAGCTGGTCTGGAGTCTAACCTAAGAAAGTATCAAACAAACAACCTGGCCATGGAGGGGTGGGGAAGGATCTAAACCATAGACAGCAGAGGGCATTTGCATGAGCAAAGAAAATGAGAATGAATCTGGCTCTCGCTGCTGTAGGTAAAGAGACTGGTCTGGCTGGTGGCCTTACAGGACCTGCTGTGGAATTAGGGCTTGACCTTAGAGCAGCAGGAACAACGGGAGGTATTTGTTCACAGGAGTGAAAACAGCACAAACCAGTGTTTTAGGAAGATTAACCATAGTAAGGGTTGGTAGATGGATCGGCGACAGAAGAAAGTAGATGCAAGTATCAGTTATATCAGATGAAAGAAATTACAGACGATTTTTGTCATTCAGGGTAGTTATGTTCTACAAAGTTGCCACAAGAACCAAATTAGCAAGTACGTAACCACCGCTCATAGGGGAAATACAGGGTTATTAGGTCGCTGTGAGCCTTTGATCACATTTTCATCAACTGACCAATACATAACCTTGTTTTATCTGTGTTTCTGGTGTAAAGACATCTTATTTAATATACATTGCTGATTTAGCAACATTGAACTCATGGCCAACAGCACTAAACTCATGCCAGAATGAAGCTTATCTAACACACATCTTTTTCCCTGTAAGCCAACTGCAGCCTTCTTGAACTTTGGAACACTAGACAGCGCTTCAACACTACAGTTGGGGACCATTTAAAACAGTGAAATTAACAAAAAAGCACAAAAATGCAACAAAAAAAAGTGGCACTAAATATATTGTAAAACAGATACTTGTTTATAGTACGAAAGCTGAAAGAAGGCAGTGCATTGCTTTGCGTGACTTGAGCTGGGAATGTTCGGTTTGGGTGACTCTATACATGTCCACAAATGACAAGGAAACTGCCACAAGTATTGGTTTTGGTTACAAATAAATTTTAGTAAGTAGGCAAATTCACTAATCCGCGTGAATGATGAGAACTGACTGTACATCACCTGAAAAACAATGCAGCCACATAGTAAAAGTATAATATAATCAAGAGTAGGCATTGGGCCTATCTGTCAATTGTACCACCTCGCTAATAGGCCAAAACTATCATCTCTGATAACAGGAATTGTATCCCTGGGCTGCATGTTTGGAAAATTGCTTGTTTTAGAATTCTCTCTAACTGGGACACATGAATTAAGTTTTTGGAAATTCTGCTTGGAAACCACAGCCTTGATTCATGGAGTAGGAGAAAAAGTACTGGATCAGATCAGGAGACTTGGGGTTGAAGCCCAATATGACCACCAACTCGGCAAAGGAGGGTACTAGGCCTCTGCTTCCTCCTTCTCAAAAGGAGGATTCTGGGATTTGAGACACAAAGAAATAGATTGCCAAAGAAGGCTCATATCTGCCTGATGTATTACGACCAATCTCTTTGGGCACTAAGTAGAGCCAAAAATTGTTTTAATGTTGGAAAACTTGAAATTTGAATGTTCTAATGTTTCATTCCATCTTGCATGAAGCATTTATGTTAATAAAGAGCTCTTTATTATTAAAATATCATAATCAGAGCTCCTGTAAACTATTGTTACTGTAATAGCAGTGAATGTACACAACAGCTGTGAAGACTGACAGAGACTTTGGGGAAACTAAAATCAGCCTTGTGTACCCAAGTGGCTCCATGACAACGGATCACAAGACAACATTTAAGATGAAAATGAAGCAACTGATCTGCTTTCGTTCTCGAGGGAATAAACAAACTTTGAACAACCTGCACTGAAACAGGGTAAGCAAAGCGCAGCATGATGAGGTAAAAACTATGGAAAAGAAATCACCGGGCAGAATGACAGACTTAGCACTTGGAATCACTAGGAACATAAGAGATGCACAATAAAGACTGCATCTGAAATGACATTAGGAAAGTTCTAAGGATTTTTATTTATTTTAAATCCCGGTATTAGCAGCTCCATTGTTTCTTTCCATCTTCGGAAGGTATGATACTGCATCTCACAGAACAGCCTGTGAAGCACTCACGAGTCTTTACTCAAACTGGACATAAGATTGAATGTGACAGTATTTGGGACTTCCCCGCAGTGATGACTGTATTATATTTTATGGGATTCGATGTCAAGGTTTAGTAAAGAGTTACAGGCATTCTTTGGATTTTTAGTGGTCCCTGACTGTTGAACGCTAAACCTCAGCCCTGAATGTCTCTGTAGAAGCACTGGTGTGCCCCATGCGCACACTCCCACCTCCAGAAGCCCAGGATAAAAATGGTATGGATCTGCCTCTAAATGCAGCTATGCATTACAGCTTTTGTTATGGTAGGTTGTGGGTGCCTTACAAGGGGGGTGGGGACGTAGCTGTAAGGAAGGGAGGAGGAAGAAAAAGCATTCTCTTATCCTTGGGAATTTGCGAAATGGTTTCCCTGAATGCGTTTATGTAAGCACAATCTCTACCTCCCACCTACTCCTTACAGGCAGCGCAGTGGCAGGAACACTGGGAGAGAAGGTGGTATCCTGTTTAATTTGGCCGTGCCAGTGCCAAACCCCTTATCTGTGAATGTTTTTTTTTTGTTTTTTGTTTTTTTTTTTTAGTTAGTTTAAGAGCAATAACATCCTCCTTCCAGGGGCCTTTCCTCTAGTGAAATGGAGTGCTCTCTGTATTTATGAAAGGACTGCCATTGCGTCACTTAACCTTTCCACGCATTAATCTCATCGGTGCGATAAGGAGTAAGCCCTAATTTACTTATATCATAAGGCTGCTGTGTGGGAAATAAAAGTGTGATGCACTTGCAAAAGTAAGTTCTTAAAGTGCAAATGAACTAACATCCACTGTGTAGGTTTTGTACCCCACTGTCAGCCGTTCTGTTAAGAATAAAGAAAGGGGGAATGTGGGGAATTAAAAGTAAATAAAGTGTGTTGGTGGCTAGAAACTTGGTATCCACAGCTATTAGAATCATGGCCACCAGGAACAATGACTTAAATAAGCTTTAGACAGTTTAGACTGATAGCATTAATAGAGACACAGAAACTCAAGGGTTGCTGCAGGTAGATAATGAAACCTAAATTTCTCAAATTCCAAAAAAGTGTCTCTCCCCTATGGGCAGCATTTCCTTTAGGAAATTGCCTGCGACCCTTCTGCAGCAGGAATAACTATTAAGCGGTCTGGTCTGGGCACCCCCTCATTGACCAAGAAGTCAAGAAGCTGCTGCTATCACCAAGGTTTTGACTGGGATTTCTGCCACACGGTTTCCTTATATATTTGAGTAACGGCCTCCAACGACTTCAGCGCCTCATCCCCTCTTCGAATGATGCACCCTACCCTTCCCTCTACTACAAACCTTTCGTAGCTCACCATTACCTGAGCAAGTCCAAACTGCATCTCCTGCTCAGGGTTTCCCATGCCTTTGCCCCATCCCATCTATTCAAACTTCTCTTTCATTATTTCCAATCCCTACCCTCTCAAGCCTATCCATTCCCACCTTGAAGCCTTCAGTCATCTTACGCTCCTTAATTCTGTTTGCACCTCACGATCCATGACAATTCCTGCCTCCTCCAGGTGCTTCAGCCTTGGCCGCCTTCCCTTTCCACCACCGTCACCAGCGCCTACACCGTCTGTTTCAACCACAAGAGCACGGCAGCAACAGAGGAAATCAGGGTTGGGTAAGACCTTACAGAGCAACGGTTCCAAAGCTCAACAGAGTACCCAAATCCCCTCCAAAACATCTCCGACAAAGGGCCACCCAGTTCCAATATGTCAGGTGTATTGTCCATAATGTCCATTACACAGTCTGTGCCCAGACACCTGGCCCATTTTGTTTAACAGCCCAAAGTATTGGGAAAGGTCTAGGTCAAACCAAACCAAAGACTGTTCCCTTTAACTCTTACCTAATGCTAAATTTGCTTCCGAGGGTCACACCTCATGTAGGACAATCCTTTAAGTACTGGAAGATGGAACACATACACCTCTGTTTTCTCTTTTCCATCTAATTGATTTTTTCTTTTCTTTTTCACCTGGGCAGGCACCGGGAACTGAACCCAGGTCTCCAGGATGGAACCCAGTCTCCGGAATCAAACCCAGGTCTCCGGCATGGCAGGCGAGAACTCTGCCTGCTGAGCCCCCGTGGCCCGCCCCCACCTAATTGATTTTAAACTTTGGAACGTGCCCTGTGTTGTAGTTTATGGATGGGCGGTACAGTGCTGGTTGATCTGAGACTCTGGTTCTCAGTATCCCTCAGGACCTTTAAGTGTGGTGATCTGAAGTGAATTCAATCCTCCAGGAATGGGTTCTGGCCACTCAACTTCTATAAAGGTAACTCCATGGCACAGAAGCTATTTTTCCTGCCCCTCGACATAGCTGATTCATTCGCTTGTGCTTGCAAGCTACTCAAACTTTTTCAGAGGTATTTTTTAGTCATGTCTCCTCCATCCTGTACTTGAGTATTTTTAAAAAAATTTAATATCTAAGGATATAGACTTTTGCCTAAATAAGAAGCCTCTTATCTTCTTAGGTTCATCCTGTTTGGGTCCTGATTTGAGTATACTTCCCGGCTCATATATGAATTTTCTAGATGTGTCAGTTTTGCCCTCATGCAAGTCATGAATCAAAATGCTGAGCTGGACAAACTGAGAACTTAACCTCTGTGGCATATCACTTTCCCTTCAGGCTGCAAACTGTGCATTGTGTAACACTATGTATATAATAAATGCTTACACAGATTCTTCCTGGTTGGGTTCATTTTTTTTTCTTTCTCTCTCTCACTCTCAGAACTCTAAAAAACATGATGAAGCCTGCAAGGCCCGAGAAATAAACACTGTGTCTATAACATGCTCTTTACATCCTAGCACAGAGTCTACCCTGATTGGGTACAATGTCAATTAAAGCAGATAACATCTGTGAATTCTCCAATTTTCTGTTTGGCTCCAATGTCAATATAATAATAGCTTCTTGCAGATAATTTTACTGTAAGATAAACAGATTAAGCTCCACTTTTAAATGTGAGAATTTGACTGTGGAGGGAGAAGACAAAATGGGGGCTTCTGCTACCTTCTGTAAAGTAACCACCCCATCAGATTCCTTACTAGTGAGAGGGACAACATGTATGACACTAACGCGTTTTCCCGTCCCTGAGAACATTCGAGCCACAATCAGGTGGGGGTGGGGTGGGAAGAGACGCACACCTTGACAGGAAAAGGGAAGCAGGAATCCTTGCACGCTGGGAGTTCAGTGGACAGCTTGTGATTCCAAGAATCACAATCTTGTTCAGCTTCAAAAATATGCTATACTGTGAGGTTTGGGCACTAGGAAAACAGGACCAAAGCCCCTTGGATTCCATCTGTCTACTCTTCCAGATTCCAGGATCAAGTGGGCCTGACGAGAAAGGATGGAAAGACAGAGTCACCCTCCCTCCCTACTGCCTGGGGGTGGGAGGTAGAGGCCGGAGTTAGGCTGTGTGGGGAAGATAGAGAAAACCCTTCTGAAATTATCACTGCTTTGGTTTCTTTTTGGCCATAGCATGTAATCATTAATTTCGAATGCTTAAACGATATTGAATAGGGGAATGGGACTCAGGAGCAGGCATAGGTGGAAAAAGATTAAGAATCCAAACTAATCTAGGGTGACAGAAGTCAGAGTAGTAGTTACTTTAGGGAATACCGACTGGGAAAGGGGCAGAGGGGGCCTTCCGGAAGACTGGAAATGTCTGATACCTTGATCTGGGAGAGGGTAGCTACACAGGTATAGACACAGTAAAAATTCATTGAGATGGACACTTAAGATTTATACACCTGATTATACATAAATTATACCTTGATAAAAAAATATTTTTTTAAGAAAGGGTCCCCTTTAACTCATGGTGCTGGTATGGGAAGGGTGTTCAGGCCTGTCTCATTCAGAGGTGCAAATATATATAAAAGGATGTCAGTGCGGGGAGACTAATAAATTACACTACCAACCACAGCTCTCTGGTTTTCAACAAATGGAATTCTAGCTCTCGGTGAGGCCTGATGCAAGGCCAGCGGGTCCCCTGGGAGCCGGGCAGAGCAGTGTGGCTCCAAAAGGAAGGTCTCCTGGGCTGAAGATTCTCCCGGGCTGCTGGGGCAAGCAACCCAGATGGAAGACATGGGCCCATGTCAAAAAGCACCTTCCTTTCTTTGCTGCTGGCTTAGGACTGAGGGACAAGAGGTCGCAGGAAAACAAGGGGAAGGTGCTGGGTGTGAGGAGTGAGAGAGTGAGGTCTTGGAGTCTTGAAAGAACAATAAGCCAAACAGCAGCGAGAGTGTGGAGCCCCACTGTGTTTTCACAGCTGCTGCCAGAGCCAGGCCACGGGCTCAGGGCCACGTCACTTCCCCTCTCACGCAACGTCAGCGTGCTCATATCACAAATTTTCCAGTTCCAAGGCAGACAAAGCAGGAGGCCAAAAGTACATCAAGAAAGGGCAGAAGGAAGAGCTTCACATCACGGGAGGAAAAAGCGCTTCTTAGGAGGCGCCTCAGGTGCTTCCACACATCTAGGATAAAGGGTTCTCTGGAGCGTGGAGCAGCCATCCATTTCATTCTAGTCCTTTCCACAAAAGCCTTGTGGGGAAGGTAATGACTTCTTTTTTTCTTTAAAACCATCTACTGTGTCCCCCCGTGTGGTGCTAAGTGTTCTTTTTACAAACATTAGCACATTCAATCCTAACACCCCTGCAAGGCTGGTACCAACCCTCCCATTTTACAGATAAGGAAGCTGCAACCACAAAGATGAAATGACTGACCCACAGTCACACAGCTGGCCAAAGGCAGAGGTGGGAGCCAGAGCCCACGGGCAGGGCTTTAACCACACGCCAGCCCTTGCAATAGGACCTGGGTCCCTGTTCTCCAAGCTCAACAAAACGCTCGCCATTTCTGACAGCAGAGTTGACAACAAGGCCTAAGTCAGGAGAAAAGTTCTACAGTTTATTAGTTGAAGTCCAGTTTTTACTTCTGTTGTTAAGGATAATTCTTTGCTAACTTAAACAAGGCCATACACAATATTTTGATGATAGGAGCAATTCATGGAATACCGACTTCAGCACCTGCTATGTGAAATGTAAGAAATGTGGAATTCCAAGGCTTTGTGGTATTTTCTAGAGACACGTGTGAAACACAGAACTTACCAGTAAATAATTCGCCTTGATTTAAAAAGTGCGCAAACCCCCTACAGTTTAAATGGGCCTATTAGTGGGAATTTCTTTAAGCTGCAGAATGCCCGCACGTTGTACCCATTCTTAAAAGCGGTGTCTTGCCCAGGGCTTTGCACAAAGCACATACTTAGAAAATGCGTGTTGAAGAAAATGAAATTTATAGTCATACAATAAGACAAACTATCATACTACATAAATGAAACAGATTAAAGCAAGTATACTTTCCCATAAAAAAAGACTAAAAGCCGTCCTCGCCAAAAAGAATTCTGAGTCATTTATGACTTGTTTACACTTCTGGCATCAACTCCACTTATCGGCTGTGATCCAGGTCTCTTGCTCCCTTTAGAATGAGGGAGGTGAGTTAGCAGGTGGTAGTTATGGGTCACCCGGGCCTGGGGAAGAAGACTGGTTTGGCCAGGCCACACTCAACATGAGCTGTCGTCAAGTGGACAGTGACTCGGTGCTCTCTTAGGACAGTCTCCCTGGTCAGATGTGTGAAGTGGCAGTGACCCTGCTGGGGAAATTGATTGAGGGGCTTTAACGTCATAAAGTTACTTCCAAAGCCCCGATATTTATCAGTCTCCTCTCTTGGAACAGAGCATCTCTCTAGTAGGTCCCCGTCAGGCAGCTCAGGAGAACCTTCCCAACCTTGGCTTTTGAGTCTGAAGCCCAGAGTAGGGCGTGCTCACCACGAAGGAAAGGCAAAGTCGCTGGACAAATCCTGGGGAGCCAAGCTTTCCAAGGCCCTCTGTGTACACCTGCCACCCAGAGGGGAGGCAGGGGGTCCCCCTTGATCCCTTAGGCTAAGCTGGGGAATCGGAGAAGGATGAATGATAAGGATTTGACTAATTCTGGGGTACTGCAGAAGCAGGGGAAAGACACTTCCAACCTGAACAAACGGCCACTTCACTTTGCAATTTTATAATCTGGTAAAGGCTCGGAGCCCTAAGTGGAAAGGATTAGAGGAAGGCTGTTTGCTGGAGGGAGGTTGACTGTGTTTTTGAAAACTGCGGGGCAGGGAGGGGAACCCCGTACTTACACAGCAACATCCACTGGCGCCACTATTTGGCCCCCCGTGACTTTGTTTTGCCAAAGCTCCTTCACTGGGGAGAATGTTGTTTTCATTTTCTTCCACATGCACATACAATTGTCCAGCGACTGCCTTTCCTTTGTGGTGAGCACGCCCTACTCTGGGCTTCAGACTCAAAAGCCAAGGTTGGGAAGGTTCTCCTGAGCTGCCTGACGGGGACCTACTAGAGAGATGCTCTGTTCCAAGAGAGGAGACTGATAAATATCGGGGCTTTGGAAGTAACTTTATGACGTTGGGTTGTGTGCTGGCATGAGGGTCTGGGTTTTAAGCAGTCTGCTGTCATATGGCGCTTAGCTTTTCCAAGAAAAACTCGGTAAAATGAAAACACTTTATTGCCACAGCCTTTGACTCCTTGAGATTTCCACAAATACTATAATCTCTTGCAACATTCAATTTAATTTAAACTCACTTCACCTAAAGAACAGATTAGTTCTAAACCTGCCCATTTCACTTTTTGAAAAGCTCCAGTCTTCTCCATGGTGTCACTGTTTTGTTTGCTACGTGCCAGAATGATTTCACGTATGTGAAAAGAAAATTGGCATCAGGTCCATATGAACTAAACTATTGGCAAAGGTGATGCTGAAGCTTGCCATTGAGAAGATTAAATTCCCAAGAAACTCCTTTAGTGGTGTCCAATACCCACAAGCTAAAAAAGTGTGTGTATGTGTGTGTGTGTGCATGTGTGGAAATGCACACATACATATTTGAAGATGCAGATTCTCATCCCCTTTCCTGCCAGAAAAACATTTTCAGGTAGTATTTTATTAATCATTTAAGTCATCCAGAGCTTAAACACCTCAGCTGTACACATATATACTGATCAAATAATAAATGTACATTGATTAACAAGTGATAATGTTATACAGAGAAAGCCCCAGGGGACCCTCAGGACCAACAAAACAAAACGAAACAAAAAACCCATGCCCTACTTTTCCTCTTTGAATCCCTCTGATACCTTTTGAAACTTGAAATCCCCACCAAGGTAGCCAACTCAGATAATCAATCAAGCCCCTAGTTCATGATGTTGAACTCAATACAAAATAAAGCCCACCTGCCCTGAACCCATTCCTATAAGACCGACAGATCCTCTTCCAATCAATAGGAATCAAGCTAACTTCCGTTTTAATTCTATAAAAAATGTCTGCCATCCCTAGAAGCCTAAAACTCCTTTCATTCTCGCAAGTGATCAGACTTCCTTTGCTGCACGAAGCTTTGGTATCCTAAAAAAAATGCTGTAATCTGCACACTCGACTCTCATTTATCTTCTGACATAAGAGAAATACGGAATTATTTTATTTTTCTTCAAATCTAAGCTTGCACATTTCAATTGTCTTCCTTGTTTGCTTAGCAAAGAGGATGATTCATAATTCCCCCCACGTAAGACTGTCTAGATCATGTCCAGTGTGTGTGGACATGCTGGTGTGTGTGTGTGGCTTTCCTTTTAAATTTTCAATTAATGTTTTCCTTTACTTTTTTTTTTTTTTGGCATGGGCAGGCACCGGGAATCGAACCCAGGTCTCCGGCATGGCAGGTGGGAACTCTGCCACTGAGCCATCGTGGCCCGCCCTTTTCCTTTACTTTTAAGGTTATTTAAGGCAGAGTGTTTTGCCTTTGCACTCACAATTTCAAATATGGAACCCAACTGAGAAATGGAAGATTTTATTATCCAAAACTGTGGTAAGTGGTTTAACACTATGAGGTAAGTTGTTGAAAACTACGTTTCCCGGAATCTCAGATTCTGGTCCTTTAATAATAACACATTCGTGATGGCCATGTGGTCATAGCAAGTATTTTAAATTCATGCCTGTCTCATCTCTCCAGACTCTACCCTTAGACCACAATATTAAGGGCTCTTTTGGGCTAAAGAATGACCAAAGGTAAGGTTAGGCAATCATGTGAAATACACATGTATACTTTTGTGACTCAGGCTTACTGGAGGGAACTCTTTCTAGAAGAAAGTGGAGATTCACTTTGGGAAAACATTTAGAGAATGTTTTCAAAACCTGGATACTTCATCATTTCATATCCGTTTTCTACAATAAGCATTGTGTTTTTCCCAGTGAGTGGGGCACCTTCATTTTCATCATTGGCTCTAATAGGGATGTCAATCACAGTACCCCGTGCTCCACCCTCACCCCCCCATGGATGCCATGTGGTCCAGGCCTAGCCAATCGCACCAAGCCATTTCCTTGGCAACAGTCATTAGTATGGGAGTGGGGCACAGAGGCCCCTACCCCACTCCTCCCTGCCGGACTGAGGGTCTGAGTCCTTTCTTGGGACTGATTTATAAAAAACGGAACACAGATGTTCCTTTTCCATCGGAGTTGCTAAGCTAGAAAGAGGGAAATCTGGGTCTACTGATGGCCATGTTTCCTAAAATAGAGAAAAGAATGGAAGCCTACCTTCATCAGGGCCAGGTAAACTCAGTTGAGATGACAGAGAGGGAGTCCAGGAGAAACGGAATTCCAGTTTCTGGCCTGAGTTTGAGTTCTGGGAGCTCTTACTTTAATCCTATAAGCAATTCCAATAACATTACAGGGACGCCACTGATCTTTTACATCAACTTTAAGTTAGTGGCATACCATGTCAATCTACGTGTCAAGAAATAAATGCTGAAACTGGTAAAATAGAGTAGGGAGAACACCCCCAATGCTTGTTAGAAATAGCAGAATTATATAAACATGCTTCAACTCATTTAGCATTTCTTGTCACAGAGAAACTTACATTCCTTACTGAAAGTTACCTATTGATTCAAAAGGCTGCATCACAAAAATCCTCATCCACATCTTATTTTATCACCACTGCTCATCTGCCTATGGAAGAAAAAGAGGCCAAGAACCGGATCGGGAAGAAGAAGAAAAGAAAAGCTTCCATTCATAGAAGTGCTCGATTCTTCCCTTCCACAGGTTTATGTTCTACTGCTGCCTCCTCATCCAGAGCCGAACACCTCAAAGATGCTGACAGATACCAACACGCTCCCTTTTAATTACACCTCCAAATTGCTGCAATAACTGATCGCCAGTTAAATAATTATAATCAAGAACCCATTGTGCATAACAATAATTTAATGACTGCCATCCGAAAACACTGTAATAAAGAGAGCTTTAATGAAGAAAACTGGAAATGGGCCAAAGTTTTATGGCAGTTTGCTTAAAGGAAAAGGGCCATAATCTGTATTCAAGATTAAAAGAAGCCTTTAATCCAGATGCTTGACATTAAACAAGGGAGTGGGGAGTCAATCTGATCAAAAGTTATTCCCCGCATAAAAGAAAGTAACATAAATGGTCTTTTAGAAAAAAGCTCCAGTAAATTACATTAAGTGTTTGTAACCATTTGCTTTGGAAAAAAAATTAAAAAGAAGAAAAACATCTGATTTTCATTTTTACAAGAACACTTGGCTAAAATAAAATACATAGGAATAGCACTTTATTTATTTGTATAATATCACTGAAAACAAAGGGAGTTGCCATTTGATCTACCTTGTACCAGTAATCATTCTGTTTCTACTGATCCTATTTATTTTTTGCCCTTACTTTGCTAGGCCAGGCCTGTCTCTGGAAGGGGTAATTATATTCTCCCACAAAGTCCTAATTGAAATGGTTTTGATGATCTCAGCTCTAGCAAATAGTAGTTCTTATCTGAGGTGGGGATTAAAAAAAGCCTCACCACATAAAACTCAGATCATCTGGCAGCTACTGCTGCTGCTGAAGCATGGAGTATTTGGCTAATGAATTAAGACTGTGCAATTCCGAGAACTGCAGCCATTTTCTACGAGTTGATACGTAGCCTGGCCAAAGATAAACACCAGAGGCTCCAAATGCTGCTAGAGTGAATGCTGGGAGAAAACTAAAAGTACCAAAGTAAGTCTGCTCGAAGAGGACGAAGGAAAAACAAAACACTAAAAACTATTCCTATAGGTTAAACCAGTTTTGGGTTCCCCAAAACTTTCTCAATGGTTTAGAGGTACAAAGGAGCAGGGCATGGACCCTCTAGGGCCTAAGGAAACAACCCAGTGCTTTCTGTACCACAGAGACTCCCCAGTCCTTGGGAAGCTGGGATGATGCCTGGGGGCTATGAAAAACGGAAACAAAACCATACCTGGGATTCGTTTTTTGCTCCAAGGTGAACTTTCAGAAAGGAACAAACTGCCTTGGCATTTATGAGATACCCCAAAATGTACAGGGCTTGGGTGAGGGGGAGGGAGGGAGAAAAGGAGATGAACTGAGGTTATGAAAAATTACTTCCTGTCTACCTGGGGTAGAGAATACAGGCCAGCACATGTTTTCCAAGACCTTTTTTTTTTTTAAACTTACATTGGAATTAGGAAAAGGTATAGGAATTTAACAGACTCCAGGACATTTTTTTTTTTTTTTTGACATTCTAAGTCAAGGGTATCAGCGAGTTCTCCTCAGGAAACCATGTTGTCTGTTTTGTGTTAGAGGTAGGTCAGATCACCTGCTGGTCTGCAAATGGCCGGAGGTGGGTGGGGCTGGGCAGCACCAATGTGAGAACACAGAGCTTTTCCCATGGCTTCTGCCACTGTGCCACGTGCACAGCAGCGGCTGCCTTTGAAGGCAGGCTCCAGACTCGGGCTCTCCAGCTGCTGCAGGCCGTGCTCCTCTCCTTTGCACTCCAAAGTCACTGCCTGGCTTTCCATGAAGCCTCCTGTCAGCCCCCTTCCAAGGTTCCACACAAGGGCTTCGCGTCACTGGCCATCACGCAGCTTCCTCACAGCTGTGTGGGGAGTTCTGGGCAAATGACAGTCTCCCCACACCTCGGTGTCCTCCTCTATAAAAGGAGGATAGAGAGCCCATCTTACAGGTTTTTTTGGTAAGGACTCAGTGAAAGAAGGCACATAAAGCCAAGTGATTGGCACCTGGAAAGTGTACAATCAACGGGAGTTACTATGGTTACACATCACTGCCTGCAGTCCCTTGGCCAGGTGTTTAATGTATCAATGACAATAACACCATGACCTGCCTTAGCCAGCCACTCTGTCCAGAAATCCTTGTTTCTATCCCTCCATAGCCTGATCCACGCCCTCGCAAGTAGCCAGGACATTTTTCTTTAAATGTCAATAACTCCATGTTATTCTTCTGCTTAAAACACAACACAAATCCATTCTCATGGCCCACAAGCTTCCACGTGGCTTGCCCATGTCTCTCCTGCCCACATGTCCAAACGCATTTCCTACAACCCTCCCTGATTCATTTATGCCGCGGGCGTGCTGTTTCCCCCGCTGTGCCGTAAGCGGGCCAAGTGCCTTCTCAACCGAGGGCCTCTACCCAGGCTGCTCCTGAAGTCTCCCTTAAACAGGGCTGGCTCCCCTCTTGGTCCCTGGATCTCAGCTCCGAGGCTGCCTCCTCAGAGACACTTGCACCGATCTCACCACCTAAACCACCTAAAGCTTGAAACTCTCTTCTTTACCCCCAAGTCCCCACACCAACTGATTCTACTCCAACATCCTGTGTCGTTTTCATCCCCAGGCCCATTGCTGGTTGCAGATGTCATTACCCCTCGTTCATGGAACTGGAATGTAAGCGCCATGAAAACAGAGACTTGGCCTACGTGTCTTGAGTATACTGTATCCTCAGTGCTTAGGAGAGTGCCCTGCAGAGGGCAGATGCTGGATAAACATGTTGTGCCCACCCCCCACACACACAGGTCCTTGTACCAGGCTGCCACTGAGTGAAGCACTCAGTAAGTCACAGCTGAACAGAACCGGGGTAAATTCAAACTACATGCCAATCTTCCCCAGGTACAGATAAAAATCTTCCCTTGGTTGCAGATTGCCAAAATGATGCACAATAGATGGTTCATACCTGCGACCCATGCTGATCAGGACATTCGTGGGACCTACAGATCAGAGAGCACGTGGGTTGCAAAAGGTATGGAAGACTTTCCAATGTTTCTGGGGTCATCGAAATCTGAGGAAATACAAAAGTCTACCTCTACAGCACACAGGAGGAGAAACCTCAGCAAATTAGCAACTGGTGAAATTGGTGCCTGGGTTACATTTCAAATAAACTCTTGATTTGACATTTAGATACAGACCCAGCTGGATTCAAATGGAAGCGCAGTGGGATATGGAGGCAGAATTCACCCTCCCCTGAATTTGAATAGCACAATAAACCATAGTGTATCATTCGGCTCTTAGAATGGTCTGACCTTAGATTCACTCTCATTGTTTCAAATTGTCTTATCCCCTCAGCTTTAGGTCTGAAATTGGATTTCAAACTCTTAAAGTTTCTAGCCTATCTCTTGCAGAGTGGGCTTTGAAAGCCAGCATACCCAGATCTGATTCCCAGGTCTTCTACCAGTTCTAAGAAGTTTGGCAATTAATGTCTAAATTTCTTAAGTAGCAATAATGATACCTGTTATAGACTGAACCACATACCCCAGAAAAAGACAAGTTCTTAACCTTAGTTCATGTTTCTGTGGGAACGAACCCATTCTGTAAATAGGACCTTTGAAAGATTAGTCATTATTAGTTAAGGTATGGCCAAAAATCAGATTAGGTCTTAATCCACATTACTGAAGGTTTTACGAAAAGAGGAAATTTGGACAAAGTAAGTCATAGAAGCCAAAACCAGAAGAAGCCAAAAGCAATAAAAGAGTGAAGAGAAAATTCAGGCAAGAGAAGACAGGTCACAATGGACTTTTTTTTTTGCATGGGCAGGCACTAGGAATCGAACGATGGACATTTTTTGAACACTTGGATCTAGTGGTGCCTAAAGCTAGAACACATACATTTTTCAGTTACATGAACAAATAAATTCCTGCTTTGCTTAAATCTATTTGTCAGTGTCTAACTTGCAACACCAAGAGTCTAACTGATAGAGTAAGCTTTCAGAGTTTTCTTCTGAAAGAGCTATCTAAAAAAGCAAAGTACACGATGATCATGCATCTATGTGATGATGTTAAGAATTACTGATTGCATATGTAGAATGGTATGATTTCTAAATGTTGGGTTAATTTCTTTTTTTTTCCGTTAATGGCTAAAAAAAATGTTAAAAGAGAAAAGAATAATGCAGTGTTTTTATGAAATAAAATGACAAATGGAACAAAACAATACATTGTTTAGGTATGTAAACATAAATGCTGAATCTATAAAATGCTAATAAACAAGACAGTTGTCATCTCTGAGGGAAGCAAGGTGCTAGGCTGGATGACAAGCCTTTGAAAATTTCAAAGATGTTGATAATGTTCTATTTCTCAGATTATTTGGTGAGTTCCCGGGGGCATGATTTCTTTTTTAACTGAAGGCCGTATACATTTCACTTATTCCTTTGTACATTACAAGAACTTCTTGATTAAAAAAATAAAAACAGTCAATGTTCAAAAAAAAATAAAAATAAAAATAAAAAAATAAAAGGAAAAAGCAATTAAAAAAAGGCAAAGTACATGAAATGCTTTTCTGAGTTCTCTAAAATATTAAAAGAAAAAAAAAAAAGAATATGTGAGAGACTGGGGAACCACCTGCACTTTCTCACAGTGGCATCTGCATTTGACCAACATCTGTTCAATACGTACCATGCAAGCACACTGTACGGTGACCACAGACGGAAAGAGACTTCTGTTTACTATGTCCCTGATTCTTCCTCTTCACATGCCACTAAAGAGTCAAAGACTTATTTGTTCATTCAAAAATGTTTTTATTAAGTGCCAAATAAGTGCCAAGCGCTATGCTAGGTGGTGAGGATACAGAGGTGATGGAGACACGTCCTTATTCCAAAGGAGCTAACAAATGACTGATTCAGCATGACACATGCTCCAGGATGCAGAAAAGGCCCCAGTGGTGGCGATCAGGAAGCGGGAGGGAAGGGTCCCAGGGGAGCCTTGAGGAAGGATGAATGCCTTTGCTACCTGGTAGGAACAAATACAAGGGGATAGGTGCAAAGTGCAAGAAGCCCAGCGTGACTCAACTGCCACACGTGAGAGGCCCGCTGGAGATAGGCTGTAACAGGCTGGGACTGCCATGAGAAGCAGTCCATCTGAGCCTGATGCAAAGGGGAGCCTCTGGAAGTCCCTGAGGAGCATCTTCCGATCTGAGCCCTCCAGAGGGAAGCCTGGTGGCCATCGCAGAGGAAGCCGGAGAGGACGGTGACTGAAGCGTGGGCTGCATGCAGACTTGCTGAGGCCCACTGAGGTAAGTGGGAAATGGCTGCGGGGAGCTTTGATGGAGGGAAGCCAAACTAGGAAGCAAGTGGCTACCAATTCTAACTTGAGAAACACTTGAAAGCTACTTTCATGCCAATGGCTTGAGAAGAATTCTGGTCAACGCCTGCACCTTAAAGAATAAAGACTGAGCAAGAGTAACAGGGGAGAAGGAAGGTAGTAGATGCCTGTGCTTTCCTCAGTCTCTGCGTCCCAGCTCTTTTGCTCCAAAAGTGCTCTCTCCCCAGTCTAATCCCTGCCTACCCTCAAGGCTCAGCCCAATTCACACAACTTTTCATAGAAAGCCCCTGCATCGTTGCCTCTGGTGGCCCCTTGGCTCTCCCCATGCTATGGTATCCCACACCTTTTTTTTTTTTTTAAGACCTCATCACTGACCACATTTCTCTGAACCTCAACTTCCTCACCTGTAAAATGGGAATAATGACATTAAGCTCATCTAAGGATCAAATAAGACAAGTTTCATAGAACACTCTGAATAGAGTCTGGCATGTGGTAAACAATAAATAGAAGCTGTTGAATTCCTGCTAAAGAGGAAGTAATTTGACTAGTAACAAACAAAGACACTAAAATCAAGCAGCAGCTCTTTGCTTGCCAGAAATTTCCAGATCTCACAGCTAATCAAATTTTGTTTGAAAATTTGCACTTTTGCTAAAGCGCAGAAGCACTTTATTGGGTAGTTAAAGCGTGCAGATTAATGCAAACCCACTTTCTGTGAAGACCTCTAAGAAATCAGGTCAGGCTGCAATGAAAGGTGCTTGCAGAGAATAGGAATTTAAATATTCCCGAATGTAGTAATATAACTTTCATCTCTCATACTTCTTAAGGGCCAAAGGTCAAATGTATCATCACACTTCCTCTGTATAGGAATGGCCGAGGAAGTTTAGTCGTGGAAGGAAAACCTCAGTGGACTAAAAAAAAAAAAAACAAAACAAAAAGCAGTGGACCGATGGGTAGGTTTGTTGGTGGTGTGGTTTGTTTTAATTTATTCTTACAGCCAGCTCTATAGGGATGCCCTGTACACAGATTTCCTACATCTTCTGCTGACAAGTGAGGGCTTGGTTACCAAGAAGCCTGGCTTAATTGTTTGCACAAATGAGAAAGCTCAGTAAGAGATGGGAGAGCCTTTTTGCAAAAACCCAACAAGATTGGTCAGCTATACACTGTTTGAGCATTTCTATTTCCAACCTACCCACACAGAGTTTTGAGTGCCAGAGAGGCAAATGTGCAGTCAGCAAACTTAAATATATATATATATATATATATATGGTGGTTCCTAACCCACTTTACCCCAAATATACCCTGTAAAATTCTTAACAACTCTGTCCTCTACATTCATACCTGACTGCATACATTTTACATACAACCCGAACTGTCCCGGCCTCAGCCCCCAAGCTCTTCTGTAGTCCCATAAGAATTTAGACAAACAGCTCACAGAACTGGAGAGGCTGTGGTAGGAGAGTCAAGAACTCTTCTCAGGGCTCATTGCCGCAAATATCACCTCCTCACAGGCAGAGGGCTAATCAGTGACATGAAATTCAGTGGTCAAACACGTATCGTCCTCTGTCCTGATCAGCTTGGTGCTAGGCTCTGGGTGGCCATGGAACCCTTGGAATCTTAGTGGGTTCCAAGGTGCCAAGTAAATAAAAGTCAAAAAGGATGCTCTGGTGGTGTGGGAATTGGGGGTGGGGGGTGAGGTCTGGGTGGTGAGAAAGTCACCAGGTTCCTCAAGGGCAGAGGAAAGGAAGCCCTTTCCCTCCCATTTGGCTCCACTTATTTCTTCTATCCTCATTCTCTATTTATGCAGAGGCTGCAGATTCCTCGGGTAATTTTGAACCAAATCCAAACGGTTAAAAATAATTTGCTAAAGACCTTCCTGGATAAACTGAAATCCAAGACCTTTTTGAGCCTTGTCCAGCCATACCTCAAAGAGGGAAACAGGGCTGGAAGTCCTGCTCTTCCCTAGCTGAATTCCTGAGCCAGACTTCTGCCTGTCAAGCTGCTGATGTCACAAATCAAACCGCGCCATCGAAAAGCTGAGTAACCATCTTCAGGATGCAGCAATTCAACTGTAAGAACACAGGTATCTCTACTTGCAGAGCACGTACGCCTGGCTTCCAACTGAGCTATTGTACATCAGTTTAGCCATGACACCAGGGGAGGATTTTGTTTTTTAATTCTGCATTATTTTGGTGTAAAAGAAGTCAAAGGTGAAGAGAGTAAATAGGAACAATGTATCACTGCTATTTTACTCACTAGAGACACAACCAGGAACAAGACAGAATCGTTCTTGGCCCTTATGAAGCATCTGTTTGAGCAGGAGCTGAGGAGGAAGACAGAAGATGCACACAAATAATTTCACATAGTGATAAGTACATGTAGGAAATAAAACAGAGTACTGGGATAATGAATGTCTAGTTCCTCTTTTTGTGTCCATCTCAGCAGATGAGGAAACCGAGGGTCACAGAGGTGGGGTGAGTTGTTGAAGCATCCCAGCTGGTAAATAGTGACTATAAGCCGAGAGCTGCCTAATTCCATAGCAGTTCCTAACCTCTAACTACCCTCTACTATCTCTTCAGCCTTCAGAGAAACCAAAGAATACGGAGGTAAGAGGCCATTGTTATCTTTAAAAGGTCTTTCTATTAGGACATCAGCAAAAATGAACTCAATTGTGTGTGCTACAAGCTGCCATTGTGATGCTACTGCAACTAACAATTTGAGTTTCTATGCGTGACATTTGTACAGACTTTAGCTCTTAAGTTACTGGCTCTATGTTTTAGGAAAGGACATTGAGGCTCAGAGAGTTTAAGTAACCTGTTGAAAATCACAGGGCTCATGAGCCAGGAGACTAGAACCCAGAGCTTGCGGTCCCAAGGACATTGCTTTTTCCATTTCACCACGATGCCTTCCAGAAGACTCCCCAAGGAGCTACATTTTTCCTCCAATAGGAGGCAAGGCAGCAATTAACTCGGCACTGCAGAAGAAATGAGTGACAGTTTTGTGCTCTATCAAGCAAGTGTCCATGCCCTTGGCAATAAAACTTGGACATGATACCCAATTGATCTTTAGCAGTTGAGCAGTCTAGAATTTGCTGAAGAAATGTTCTCACCTTCTCCAGATGGGGTCCAAAATTAAGAGGGGGGGGAACACATTTTTGTTTCATTCAGAATTGGGAATGTAATAATCCTTCAAGCCCTTGGTAAATTTCTTGAATCCAGAGTAATCACGTGTCCCGGTATAAGGAGTCTTGTGTTTATGTGCAGCAGTGTCTCACTATCATAATGGTAGCCTTGCTGTTGGAGCGCTTGCTTCTTCAAGTGCCTGGGGGATTGTTCCATTTGCCACATTAGGAGTGAGCTGCAGATCTGAGGTTCTCAAACGGAGCCAGAAACACTGACTAGAATCCAGATGCCTTCAATATAATTAGAACAAAATTGTGCTGCTCTTTGTGAAACACACAAATGTAAAGAATGCATGAACTTCTAGAATACCAGTCCAGAAAACAAAATCATAGATTCTGATTTTCACAAACAGAACACAGGTTTTGTTGCACCGAGAGGCTCCGCAGAGTAACTGGAAACTTTCCAATGATCCCCCTTTCTTCAAGCCTCTCACTCTTTATTTCTGTAAGAGCTAAGCATACCAGAGAAGGAGGATCTTAATAAACCAGGTTTTCACTTAGCTCACTTTCCGGAGGTGTCCATTCACTTAAAAAAGTATTTAGGTTTTCAGGGACTGATGTGATAAATAAAAAATGTTTTTTTCTGTAAACAGTCACTTATCCCTAATCTTTAAGAGAAATAAAACCTTTTAATAGAAATAACATCCATATGTTACACCATTTAAAATAAGATTAGTATAAAATAGGATCAAACAGTGCAAATACATGTGTCTTATTTTCAGCTGTTATTGATAAAAATGATGATGAGAAATACAGCATTTTTGAGTGCTTACTATGTGTAAATTTTTAAAAAAATTTAATTTATTTTGTGTTATCAAACCAAAACAACATACAAACATGAACAGTCTTCTTTTATTTTTATTTTTTGCATGGGCAGGCACTGGGGATTGAACCTGGGTCTCCAGCATGGCAGGCGAGAGAGCTCTGTCTGCTGAGCCACTGTGGCCCGCCTAAACATGAACATTCTTAACATGCAAACATTCCGTGAATGAAAACATTCATTTTTAGAACACTTGCATCACTCCAGAAAAAGAAATAAAAAGAAAAACCTCACAAATACCATACCTCTTACCCCTCCCTCTCATTGACCACCAGTTTTTCCATCCACCCAATACATTTTAACCTTTGTTCCCCCTATTTTTTTCTATACCCCTTACCACTTCCTTTCATTGGTCACTAGTATTTCAGTCGACTCAATTTTAAATACATTATCTTAATTAATCCTAACAGTATCTCCATGAGATAGTTTTTATTTCCATTTTACAGTATAGAAGCCGAGCTTCGGGTGATTCTGCAATTTGCCCAAAGGTTACACAGCTAATAATCAGTGGAGCTTCAATTTGAATTTACAGAATGAGCTTCAATTTGAATTTACGGAATGAGCTTCAATTTGAATTTACGGAATATTTCTGGAATAATAAGTAAAAGTCCCCTGATTTTCCCCCTCTCCAGAAAGCCATTCTCCTAGCTACTCTGTCATCAAATCTTTCTGAATTAAACTTGATTTCCACAGAAACAACTTTCTTTTTGCATTGGTATTAATTTATGTGTGTGTGGGGGTATTTAGATAAACTGTATAATTACAGCAAGTCCATCTGGCATTCACAGGTTTGGCAAGAGACCCGGGATGATTCTTGGAAAGCTTACACCTCAACTGGTGGGTGCAGAACCAGGCAGGTGTGTTAGGAATCTGCCTGCTGGCTGAGGGCTTCCGGCGTCCTGGGGTTCGGACCATGCTTTACCAGGAGGGTGTGCAGTTAAACCATCCGCCACGCTAATTAAGGCAAAGTCGTCTAGGCAAATTTTATTGCACATGCACATTTTTTAAAAAAGCATATGATGCCTATCATTTTTCAACTTGATCTTGTCACGTGAATTATTCAATCATTCCTTTCCTGATGGAAGAGGACTCTCAGTTTAAAAGTTCCTGCTTATCCTCCAGGTATTCCATTTAAAAGCGTCTCTGCTGCCCTAGAAAGTTCCCTGGCCTCAGTCTCTATCTGAGTTAAGGGTCTCACCTTTCCCCATGTTAAGAGAGTCCACCCCTGGAAGGCCTTGGGTGGGACCTGGGGTTTTCTAACTCAAATTTCTAATACACACTTCTGGTTTGGTTTGCCCAGCACCCATCAGTTTTCTGGGAATAGCAGACACCTTCTTATGGGAACAGCTTCTTCCCTGCCTTAAAAACCATGTTCCTTTAGAGACTTTGCCTCTCTGACTAAAGTTGACTGGTCCAGGAATGAAGAACAGGTTGAGGATGGGCCCTGATTTTTTAATTTGGGACCTGAAAAAAAAACATGGGTCGGTCCATCTCTGGCGACTGAAATTGTATTATGAGGCATTGGAGGTGCCAGCAGCTATGTTTCCCGCCCTGGGGAGGCAGCCTGTCTGCGATGAGAAAACCTGTACCTGTTATTACTAAACTTCAGCTTTTCCTAAACTGTACCTGTTATTAGTAAACTTCAGCTTTTCCGAAGCTTTGCTTGATCAACCTTTCTTTTGATGATGTCCAATGTTCCAATATTTCCATTTCCTGCGATAATTCAAGCTGGGTTTATATCCTGAAATAAGTTAGGACTTGAAACCCAAACAGTCCCGATTAATTTAGAAAATGGTATGAGGGGAGCTGAAAGTGACCAACTCTAAATGCAGAAAAAGCTGAGGTGAGGTGGTTTGGGAGGTCACTGGAAATACCTCGTCCAGGGTAGACAAAGACCCAATTCCTGTTACGGAGTAATGAAATCATTGTTTTAACAAGGCTGAAGGTTTAGGAAAATATCAGCTATTTGGAGAATGCAGCCTACTTATTGCTACGTCCCAGAAAGGCAAAGTGAGAGATGCATCAGCTCACAGAGGCCCACCTGGAAACAGATAAGGAACAGCACAACTGGTATGTACACCTCTAAGTGAGGCTGCTTCTGCTTTTGGTCATAATCCGAGACCCCCTGAACTTGAAAGGCTGAATTTTCTGCAGAAAGCTAAAGTCAGTGCTTGTTGAGGAATGGTGGGAATCTGAAAAAAGGATGGAGACATCCCAGAAAAGCCTGACCCCACACTCTCTACCAAAACCCCAGGTCCCGCCCAAGGCCTCCCAGGGTGGACTCCCTTAACACCGGGAAAGGCGAGGCCCTCCACTCAGATAGAGACTGAGGCCAGCGAACTTTCCAGGGCAGCAGAGAAGCGTTTAAATGGAATCCCAGGAGGATAAGCAGGAGCTTTTAAACTGAGCACTTAGAGGCACTGGTCTCCAGTAGAAACAGAAACCGCAAGGGCTGAGTAGGTTTAAGTGGCTGGACCCAAGGGATCTGGAATTGTTCGGATTCCACAGCCTTAAAATGAGAGCATCAGATAAGATTAGATCTCAACAGTGTTGTGGTGGTTTGGAGCTGTGTGTATCTGAGAAAAACACATTCTTAAATTTAATCCATTCCTGGGGGTGTGAATGCCACAGCCTTTAGGGCGACAGCATTGCCTCGATGACACCTTGATTTTGGACTTCTCTGAGCCTCAAAACCCTGAGCCAATAAATCCCCGTTGTTTAAGCCAACCCATGGCATGGTATGTGTGTTAGCAGCCAGGAAACTGAAACAAGTGCTCTCCTGGTTCTAATGTTTTGTTTCTAAGTGATTAAATACAGGATGAAGTTTTAAAATTTTCTTAAAACTGTTCAAGAAGAATTAGCATTACCCCATACAGCAACTGTTGAAAAAGTAATCAGACTTTGACTAGAGATAAGAATGAAACTGATCTGGATAGGACTAAGGTAAATCAGAGAATATAGGGTAAAGGATGGTACGATCTCTATTTTAAAACTTCAACTTTTAGAAGTCAGTAATGCTGACTTTCATAGCTTTAGTGCTCTAACTCAAGAGTTTCAGGTGTCACATAAATACCCAAAGTTTCAAGGAATGACCAGGTTATACACAAAAAGCTCAGTATCTCACAATTTAGAAGAAACAGTTACAACTCTGGAATATGTGACTGCTGTAAGAGCTTGCAATCTAGGACCCTTTACAATAGGCCCCAACCTGATAACCCATGCTCTCGAGTTCAATTCACAATTGTTCTTAAATTTAATTGTTAGCATAAAGAAAGTTCTTCTTGAACAGCTTTAAGAAAATTTTGGATGTTTATTTGGTGCAGAATTTATATTTTGGGGGGTGCAAGGGCAGTTCAGTGATGGAATTCTTGCCTGCCACATGGGAGACCCATGTCAATTCCCAGCCCATGTACTTTCTAAAACAAACAAAAAAATTCAACAAATGGTGCACAGTAATGGGATACTCACATGGAAAAAGAATGAAACGTGACCCTGCCATATAGCATACAAAAAAATTTCTATTTTGGGTAGCACATTATGTAATTTAACTTGTATGGTCAGTTTAGTTGAACACCATAAGGACATGGACTCTTGAATAGGGTGTGGGATCTTGTTGGTTTGTACACATTAGTGTGATACCCTGATATACCCCAGAGCAATTTGGTCAGAGAATAAAAAAGTATTTGTGAAGTCCCTTTGGGGGGACTGGGGAGAAAGAAAGTATTATTCAACTTCCCCATCTGGGGACTTCCTGGCATTCTCCCAAGCAGTGGGGACAAACAATTCAATAGGCTCAGCCCTCAATCTTGGGCGTCACCCCTATGAAACTTACTCCTGCAAAGGAGAAGTTAAGCCAATTGATAATTACACCTAAGAGCCACTCCCAGAGAACCCCTTCTGTTGCTCAGAGGTGGCCTCTCTAAGTCAACTTGACAGGTGAACTGACTACCCTCCCCCCTACATGGACATGACTCCCAGGGGTGTAAACTTTCCTGGCAACATGGGACAGGGCTCCCAGGATGAGCCAGGATCCTTCTTGGGGTTGACCAAAAGAGGAAAGAGAGAAATGAGACAAAATAAAGTGTCAGTGGCTGAAAGATTCTAAACAGAGTTGAGAGGTTATTCTGATGCATTATATAGCTATCCCTTTTTAGTTTATGGTGTATTGGAGTGGCTGGAGGGAAGTACCTGGAACTGCTGAACTATGGTCCAGTAGCCTTGATTCTTGAAGACAATTGTATAACTATACAGCTTTTACAATGTGACTACATGCCTGTGAAAACCTTGTGTCTGATGCTCCTTTTATCCAGCATATGGACATATGAGGAAAAAAAAAAGGGTAAATAGATAAATAAAAGAGGGGGAATAAAGTATAAAAAGAAAATAATCATACAAAAAGAGAAAAATGACACAAACAAAAAAAAATAACAACTGTGGGGTTGAGACAGATTTAAGTGCTTGCTTATGAGTTTCTGCTTAATTCACTGCATGATGTTGAACCCCTAACATACTCATTTCCTGCAAGAGGGAATTTCAGATGCCTATCTTTACAAGGCAAAGAGAAGGGAAAAGTGAAAACTTTTTCAATTCTGTGGTGGGAAGAAAAGATGCTGTGAAAATCCCAGGCAGGATTATGGAAAAGTCCTTTTTTTTTTTTTTTTAATGCCAAGGCTGGCTCCAAAATGCTTTCATTTTTGGTTTCTCAGTTATAGTGATGCCATTTCTGAGCCCAATTATTGTTCCATTTAGTTTTTATATTCCTAAACAGAACAAATTTCCTAACTTGTTGGCTTTGGATCAATGTCATGATGGGCTGCATTTGACATACGGGATTATTTCTTTCAACATTCCATTCTGCCTGTTTGGTACTAACTCCCTATATCCCTGGCTTCAACAAGCCCTGACCCAGTCATGATCTGCCTCCAAAGGTCTTACCCACATCAAAATTTCTACAACATTGACCCATTGTGATAGATCACTTTTATCTCCTCTTTCTGGGTGTGTAGCTGAATCATGACTCAAAAGAGAAGACTTACTGATGGTGGCATTCTATGCATTCTGGATAGAGTAGTTACAGAAAAATGGGGGACTGCTGGTCATGCCAGGTGCCTCTTAAAATACACTCCCTCTATGCTCCTCACACATGGATCAAATAAGGGACAGACTGACTGACATCCTCTCTGTGAAGCCTGACCTGACATATATAGCAATGCTTTCTTCTGTGCTCTCTGGGTGCATCATAAATTTCTCAGCATATAGAAATTATTTCTGAAAATTTACATTTTTCTGGAATGAGGCCATGGATTCTTAGACATTACACTAAAAGCATGAGCACCAAAAAGAAAAAGTTACACTTCATCGAAATTAGAAACTTTTGTATATCAAGAAAGTGAAAAGCAACCAACACAATGGGAGAAAATATTTGGAAACCATCTATCTGATAAGGGTTTAAGGTCCAGAGATACAAAGAAGACCTATAACTCAATAAGAAATAAGCAAGCCAAGTAAAAAGCATTTTTTTATCTCCCCAAAGAAGATACATAGATGGTCAATAAGCACAAGAAAAGATGCTCAACGTCATTAGCCACTAAGGAAATGTAAAAGAAAACCACTATGAGACACTACCTCATACTCACTAGAATGGCTCTAATTTTTAAAATAGAAAATATCAAGGACATTCTTACTATGCCGGCAAGAATGTGGAGGCATAGGAACCTTAACTATGCTGTTGGTAGGAATGTAAAATGGTGCAGCTGCTGTGGAAAATAAAACATGATACTCCTACACAATGGAATACAGTGTGCCCACGTGAGGGTATACTATACTGATACACCCACACAATGGAATACAGTGTGCCCACGTGAGGGTATACTATACAGCTGTAAAAAAAAGAATGGGAACATGTGCGGCAAAGCCACGCAAGACTGGTGCCCTCCCCAATGTCTGGATGACCTGGGCACTGGCCATTGCAGCAATGCAGGACAAAACCTACTGCTTTGGCCCTTCCAGGCCACGTGTCTGCTGTGCAGACATGGAAAACTTCAGGGTGGTCAGGGGAGGGTTCCTCCTACTGGGGACTAGGAGGAGGTGGGAAGGAGTTCTGGATCTGGGTGCTTTGGTGTTCACCACGAAGAGTATGAAGCTATTCTTTTCTGCTGGGCTTTCTTTTCGGTATATACTCTAATCAACTGCTCAAAAAACCAAGGTACTAACTACTTCACATTTCTCTGGTTGAACTCTCTGATATTTGGGGGCAGGGGCTTTGACTTAGTCATCTTTCTAACATGTTTTGTACAACGTGGGAATTCAATTCATTTTTGTTGAATGAATGAATCATGTCAATCACTACATTCTATACTCTGCCTGAGTGTATTCCTGAACTGAAAATAATTTTTGGAACCTGTGCCTCTTAGAAGGAGTTCCTGACTTTGAGTGAGTAGCAAAGACACACAACTGTGCCACCCTTTCTCTTCTCCCTGGCAGATGTTACTACTCAGCCATGGTCGTCTTTCTCTCTCTCTCTCTCTCTCTCTCTCTCTCTCTCAAGTCTGAAGGTTTCCTGAGAACCCTTCTCAACACAGTGTTCCAGGCAGCCACCACTAGTGAATGAATTGGCACACAGGAGAAACCAATTTGGCTAGTCTGACATCCCTGATGTGGACTATATTCTTGAGAATGAGTGAACACATGGCTGAATATGGAGCTCTTTGAGCCAACACCAAAATGCACCAAAGAATGCTCAGACACAGCCTGCATGGTTCCTTTAAAATTTAAGATGCCACCTGTTATGGATTGAATCGTATCCCATACAAAGGCAAGTTCAAATCCAAACCCTTGGTCCTGTGGATGTGAATCCATTCGTAAACAAGATATTCAGAGATATATTAGTTAAGATGAGGCCAAATTGAATCAGGGTGGGCTTTAACCCAATGTGAATGGATTTCTTGTAAGCAGAGGAAACGAGGAGAGAGATGACCACATGGCTGTGTTATGGATTTCCAGAGTGCTACAGACTTTGGAGAAAGCATGGCCTGCTCATGCTCTGAGTTTGGACTTCTTGCCTCCTAAACTGTGAAATGATAAATTCCTTTAATTGTGGCAATTTGTTATAGCCCTGGCAAACCAAGGGAGCACTTAAAAATCATATGACAGGAACCAGTTAACTCCAAGAGCAAACCCCATCTAGTTATGGAGCACTGAGGTTACCTGTTTTTAACTGGTTATTGTTGCTTTAAACAAGACATAGTGCCAAGTGGGGGGCTGACTTGTGTGACTGGAGGCATTTAAAACCTCTGCATGATTTCAGGCCTGCGAGTGGGGTGTGGGGAACAAGATCACAGACTCCAGTGCATTGTCCCACCTCACAGGGTTACTGTGAGGATTTGACAGAACAACATCTACAAGGTGTTTACAAACATGTGGCCTGGCTAAAGTCTACCAAATAATTAGTAAAATGGTCATTGTGCTGGTTTGAAATGATGTGTGGACCCTAGAAAAGCCATGTTTTAATCCTAATCCCATTTTGTAAAAGGCAACCGTTTCTAATCCCATTTTGTAAAAGGCAGCCGTTTCTTCTAATCCCTGTTCAGCACTGTATGTTTGAAACTGTAATCACATCATCTCCCTGGAGATGAGATTTAATCAAGATTAGTTGGAGGCGTGGCTCCATCCATTTGGGTGGGTCCTGATTAGTTTCTGGAGTCCTATAAAAGAGGAAACATTTTGAAGAATGAAAAAGGAGATTCAGAGAGAGCAGAGCAGAACGATATAGCCACGAGAAGCAGAGACCACCAGCCAGAGACCTTTGGAGACGAAGAAGGACAACACTCCTTGGGGAGCTTCATGAAACAGGAAGCCAGGAGAAGAAGCTAGCAGATGACGCCGTGCTCACCACGTGCCCTTCCAGCTGAGAGAGGAACCCTGAACTTCATCTGCCTTCTTGAACCAAGGTATCTTTCCCTGGATGCCTTAGAGTGGACATTTCTATAGACTTGTTTTAATTGGGACATTTTCTTGGCCTTAGAACTGTAAACTAGCAACTTATTAAATTCCCCTCATTAGAAGCCATTCTGTTTCTGGTATATTACATTCTGGCAGCTAGCAAACTAGAACAGCCATTATTGATTAAATGAGGCTTTATGTCTCTGTTGGCACTCTTGTTGCCAATTCAATGGTCTTGTTAAGTAAGGATGACTAGTGCCTTGATAAAAGTTAACAAATGTGTATTTTCCTCCCAAAGCCAATTACAATAGCTGTTATTAGACTAGGAGAAATAGGTAATCCATTATTTCCTTCTTTGCTTTGGTTCCTAGGAGCCACATAGTGACATTTCATGTTCAACTCTGGAAGCTTTCCTTAGTTTAAGCTTGCTATAATATAATCACTTTATTTTTTTTGTAAACTTGGCTCTTGTCTTCCCAGTCTCTTTTTCTTTCCCATGGGCAGGCACCAGAAATCAAACCCGGGTCTCCGGCATGGCAGGTGAGAATTCTGCCACTGAGCCACTGTCACACTGCCCTCATCCTCCTTTTAAATGTTGTAAAGGTTAATGATTTCTATGGTTCTGAGTATAACTACTTCACTTTGTTTTTTCAATCAGGCAGTGTACATAAATATAAGAACATGTATTTGTCAGATTCCTGGTGCTGAATGTTAGCCAAGACGGGTCTGAGATGCCACATTACATATTCATGGGTGACGTCTGGCATTCCTATCCATGCATTTCATTTTTACCACAATCATCTAGGAATATAGGGCAAATCGCATGTAACATTCCATAAAAAATATCAAAAAAGACTTTCATTATGTTTCTCTTTCATTTTAATTCTCATCACTAAAACTGCCATTCCTCCACCTTACCTTAGGAATATTGTTCCTAGGACAGAAAATAAAGCTGAAATCAGAGAATTGATCAGCCAGGCAGAAGACGGAGAGATAATTGTGTTGAAACCAGTGCTCTTGTTCATTCTCTATCGTGAACTTCATAGATTCAAAGGGCATATTTATCTCAATTCTTTATAGAGATGCTGAGACCCAGGGCGCAGAAGTGACTGGCTTAAGGTCACTATCAGTGGAAGGCAGGCCTGACTTCCAGGCCCATGTTCTTTCTAAAATGCCAAGATGCCTCTCTAGATCACTGAAACACAAAATAATTAGGGTGGCTAAACTAAATTTGAAACTGTTAAAAGATATTTTATTGCAGTGAATTGAAGGGCTACTTTGAAAACAAGGCACAGGCTCCATAAAAACCAGAGTATTTTAGGAAATACTACCATTGCAAAAATGTACTTCCTATGGAAGGCACCTGGGGAGTGCCCATTTACTTAGAATCATGGGCCAATTTCAGAACTAGGAAATAAAATCCTTCATTCAACCAATATATACTTCCTGGTCATTTCTTACGTGCCAGGCAATGCGCTAAGATCCTGGGAATATACTACCTGAGATACAGAAGCTGCCTTCAGGGGACTCATGGTCTAGGGCAAGTGCTCAACACATATGCTACCAATCCTCATTGCTTTGGTGTTCACGTCCGACGCCACTAATTCACTGTATGGCTGTCTTTCTTGCTGGCTCTAGAATTGGCCTCAGAAAGTCCTTCCCAAGACAATTTCCCAGGCAGCCCAGAGCAAGTGATAAGAGGAACGAACTGAAATCTATCTGGTGTCCTCACCCTGGGATAGTGACCATATGCCTATTAAATGCCATGCAATTTGAGGCACTTATTGTATCTACTAGAATTCTGAGCCCCCCAACTCCCACCTCAGAGGAAAAGAATGACGAATCTTTCATTCATCTAGCATTTATTGAACTTTTGAGTGAAGAACAATCTCTCCTAGATACTGTAAAAAGGCTTAATTATGCCTCCTAAAAAACCAATTCTGCCCCAATAAGAGACCTGAGTTCTTTTCCCTTGGAATTTACACTTTGGATCAGGGAGCACCGCCCTTTATTTCATGTCTGTCATCACCCCCAATTGCCATCTGCTGCTGGGACATCAAAAGCTGGAGTTGCTGCAACACTCACTTCAAAGCAGGTGCTTATCATACCCAGTGATTTACGGACTGAGAAAGAGCCATTTACAGACAATGCCGCCTGGTATAGTTCTTCCTTGCTGGCAAGAGTTTGGGGGAAGAAAAACCCCACCTCTGACCTCAACGCAAGGTGGGCCCAAAGACAGCTACAGGGCCTCCGTTTCATAAACCTGGCATCTTCCCTCTCATTTAAGCTATTTTTCTCAGAGCTTAGTCAAGGGAGAAAAAGCAGGGTGATATTTTTTCCTTTTAATGCTTTTACTATGTCTTTAAACTTTTTTAAAAATTTATTTATTAATTAAAAAAATAAAGAAACAAAATAAAACATACATAATCAGTAATTCACAGTATCATCACTTAGTTGTATATTCATCATTTCTTAGAACATTTGCATTAATTCAGAAAAAGAAATAAAAAGACAATAGAAAAAGAAATAAAACGAACACAGGAAAGGAAAAAAAAGATTATACCTACCATACCCCTTACCCCTTACTTTCATTGATCACTAGCATTTCAACTAAATTTATTTTAGCATTTGTTCCCCCTATTATTTATTTTTATTCCATATGTTCTACTCCTTTGTTGACAAGGTGGGTAAAAGGAGCATCGGTCTTTAAACATTTTAATTCTTGGCCATAAGTGAGGAAAGACCCCATGAAAGACACCCTGCTTTGTAGATCACGTTGTTACCCCCACAGCAGACCCTCTTTGACAGCTGACAGCACAGCGCATATTGTTGTCTGCAAGGAGATGTGTGGGGACCAGCCTTTCTTTACACTCCCCTCAGAGCAGGCGGATCCGTGGAGCTTTGCACACCAGTGACCCGCGGTTGTAGATCAGGTCACCTCCAACATCAGGGCCTCAGGGAGGCCAAATAGTTTTAGAAGAGAGATGCAGCACTAGAAAAGAGTACAGCTGCAGCACGAGCAGAAAAACGTGACACATCTAGGGTTAAACCAAGAGAGAAACTATACGGGGGTAAGGCTCTACTTCTCTCCATTTCGGCAAACAGTCATTGTATTCTTTTGTTAGGCACAGACAGGGTGTTAAGTATTGGGTAGAGTAGCAAGAAAGGATTCCAGCTTCTTTTCTGCCCTCAAGGGTTTAGGCCTCCTAAAGAAGATGGGAGGTAGCAATGATAAGCTACATACCATAGAGATTTAAATACTGAAATATATAATGTTAATAAAAGAATAGTATAAAACATCCTAGGCAATTGCGCTCCTAGGTGCATTTCAGTACCCAAGAGAATTGAAAACATATGTCCACACAATAATTTAGATACCCAAATGTTCATAGCAGCCACTGTCTTAACAGTCAAAGGGTGGAAACAACAAACCCAAATGTCCATTAACTGATTAATAAAATGTGGACATTTCCCTAATCTAAAGTGAAAGTTCAAGCCAAAAAGAGCTAAGGTCTCTTATTGGGGCAGAATTGGTCGCTCAGGAGGCACATAACAGAGTATGGCACAGCCATATAATAGAATATTATTTGGCCATAAAAAGTAATGAAATTCCAATCCATGCTACAACATTGATGAGCCTTGAAAACATTATGCTAAGTGAAAGAAGCCAGTCACTAAAGACCACATATTGTATGATTCCATTTAAATGAAATGACCACAGTAGGAAAATCTATAGAGATGAGCGTAGATTGCGTAGATTAGTGGCTGCCTAGGGCTGGAGGGGAAATGGTAAAATGAGGGTGACCGCTAGGGATACAGGGTTTCTTTGGAGGTGACGGAAATGTTCTAAACATAGATCATGGTGATGGATGTACAACCCAGTGAATACATTTAAAAAAACACATTGCACTGTATCTTTTAAATGCTGACTTGTATGATACGTGAATTATATTTCAATAAAGCCGTTAAAAAGAAAAATAGCACAGACAATGCTGTACAGGCTCAAAAGAGGGATAAAGAATTTCTGGGTTGGAAGGTTTGGAACGGCATCACAATACATCTTGGGTACTTGAGTTCACTTCTTTCTTCCTCTTTTTTAAAACGAGTAGAATACTGTATATTTAGGGAAAGTTATATTATTTTCAGGGGCAGGAGTGGCTAATTAAATTACATGGTGAATACAAACCCTAAAAGCACTGCTGTATTTTTCTCTTTCTTTTCCTGTGTTCACAACAATATGCCGGGCTTCTTCTGGGTTGATTGAGTTAAATCCTGAGGAGAAGTAATTAATGGAAGTGGGCACAGTGGGAGCCAAAGGGCAGAAATGCTCTTGGGACAGACATATACTGGGACAGTGAGTGAGCCACAGGCTGGCTGAGGTGGGAGCCCAAAGTGGGAACTAAAGGGATAAGGCTGACAGGAGAGTCACAGCCATGCTGAGTTAGAAAAGGGGCTGAGGGACATTTGCACACTGATATTCATGGCAGCATCATTCATAATCTCCAAAAGATGGAAACAAGCCACATACGCATCAACATATAAGTGGATTAACAAATGCTGTATATATATAAGATGGAATAATATGCAGCATTAAGACAAAATGACGTCCTGAAGCACATGACAAAGTGGATGATTCTTGAGCACATAATGCTGAGTGAAATAAGCCAGACACAAAAGGATAGGTACTGTATGATTCCACTTTTATGACTATGTGTAGAGGAAAAAACAGAGGCTTATAATATAGAATATAGGAGACCTAGAGATACATACAAACTAGGGTGAATGGTTAGCTAATGAGGTTGAACTTGAATGTAAGGGAATAGATAGAAGTGAAGGCGGTTCTCTAGTGGGTCTATAAGTAATATTACCATATTGAAGGTGAACATGATTAAAAGGGGTTGCATAGACTTATGTGTCCAACTGATTACCACTACAAATATAAGTTCCAGCACGAACTACTGCAAAGGTATGAATTCTGTACAAAGAGTATGTAAGTTCAGGGTACAGGGGGAAACCTGCTATTGCATACTGTGCTTAACAGGAAAACATCAACAGTAGGACAGCAAAACCAGGGATAAATAATGGGGGGAGAGACAAGAATTAAGGATTTTCTATTTGGTGAGGGTGTGTTTATTGGTTATCTTCTCCTGGGAACAATGAAATTATCTAAAATTGAGGGTGTTGATAGATTGTTGTCTTTGGACATTCTATATAGTTCCCAATCAATGGAGGTGGCTGAAGGGTACACTGACTGAGAAGTAGATTGGTGAATGATGATGTATACATATGACTGAATATTGTGCTGCCACAAAAAAGAAATGAGGCTGTGAGGCATGCGACATGTGAAGGAACCTATAGGACATTTGGTAAGGCAAAATAAGCCAGAAACAAAAGAGCAAATATGGTATAGTCCCATTTAGAAAATACTTATATGAAAACAGGGGCCTAGATTAATAAAATCATGCACTGCATTAAACAATAAAGAATTTAAAATCTTTAAAAAAAAAGATTGGGAGAAGGATCAAAGGAGAAGGAGGAGTTATAACAGAGAAGTTAGGATGTAACAAATGAGTATGACTGCTGAATCATCACATTGATATTTCTTTGTAGTCTACAGTGTCTGGGAGCAGCTAGAAGGAAAAACCTGAAATTGTGGAACTGCAACTTACACTAAACTTTGAAATCTGTTCTATAACTAATTGCTAAAAAGTACCTTAAAACATACTGCTTTTTTTTGTACATATGTCATTTCACAATAAAAAATGTTAAAAAAAGAAAAAAAGAAGAAAAGGAGCTGAGGATGGTCACTGGTGAGGTGGAGCCTCGTCGGCCTGACATGTCTGTCCTCCAGGATTCTAAGCCAAAATGGTCATGAAAACCTGCACATCACTTTTAGGAGAAATGGAAACCGCTGGAGGAAGAGACTGTGACGAGAGCCCCTTTTTACCTCTTTAAAACAAGAATGCTTGGGGCAAGTACGTGCTCAGGCCCCGCTGTCGTGCAGGAGGGGTGGCGCAGGTCCGGATGCGGGCCGTGACAGAATAGAGGTCCTGGGACATCCAGGCACCACCTGCCAGGGACAGATGGCGCTGGACTGCTCTGTTTCAGAGTGTGTGGCCATGAGAGTGTGGCATGTGTGAGTCCTACTGGGTAAAGGGATGGGACAAGCTCTGGGAGAAACTTTACTAGTAAAGTAGGACTTCACTACTCTAATGAAGGACCACTTATAAATGGTGACTTAGTTTCTGGAAAGCAAAAATCAAGAAGGCATTCTAGCTTCTCTTCAGTTTCTGGGTCTGGAAAATCATCTTGCATAAAGGGGCGTTTAGGTATAATTTACACTGTATAATGTGCAGCTCTAAATAGTATTTTTTCCTCATAGAAGTACTCAATTAAAATTGATAGGTATATACCTATAATTGTACTTGAGAGTTACAAAGTTGCTTTTTTATAAATCAGTCTTCTCAGTAAGTCAAACTATCCCCCCCTATGCCACTCTCTATTGTTTTGGTAATTTCAAACTATCAACTATAAAAACAGTGTCTTCCAGGTAAAATCTGAGTGTTAAGCACATATGTATTCTCTGCAGCAGTGCTGGTCTTCTGAGCTTCCTCTGATGGTGGGAATGTTCTCCATCTACGCTTTCCAAGAAAAAGTCAGTAACTACACGTGGCTACTGAGTGCTTGAAATGCGGGCAGTGTGACTCAGGAACTGAAGGTTTAACTTCATTTTATTCTTATTCATTTAAATTTAAAGAGCCACGTGTGGCTACTGCCTCCCATATTGGACAGCGGCAGCCCTATAGGATCCAGAACAGTACTCTGTCCTCTCAGGTGTTCAATAAATATCTGTTCAACTAGATGAATTTATCCAGTGAACACATACTGAGCTTCCTCTATATATCAGGCACTCTGCCACATGTTTGATATGAGTGAAACACCGCCCCCGAATGAGTTAAAACTCTTGGTGGCAAGGGACAGAAAACTCAGCCCCAATTTATTCAAGCCAGAAGGGAACTTGGCTCCCACAACTAGGAAGACCAGGAATAATGGTGCCTTCTGGGGCAATTTCAAGACGTAGATGGTAACACCATGGCCATCCTCTCTAGCTCTAAGCTCAGCTAGGCTCAGCTCTCTTCCAGGCGTGGTCTTCAAGCTCAAATCGGTTCTTCCTGCACAACTGCTGGAAGGCCATCCCTGCCCAGACCTTCCTCTGTCAGAGCACCACGCCCTGAACCCAGCGTTCCTAACCAAAGGCTCGCTGGATCTCGTTGGCTAAGACTGGGTCATATGCCCACCTCTGAACTAATCATTACAGCCAGGGAAAGATGTGTTGGTTGTCTTGGGCCTCAGTGACAGGCTCCAACCCTGAGCCAAGAATGGAGCCAACTCCACCAGGAAAGCACACGAGATGAGAGTGAGATCCTGAATAGTCTTGGAGAGTCAAGTCAAGATAACCATTAGGGAGAGAGTAAATTTTGCTAACACATATCCATTCCAGTGTCTATCCTAAATAAAGGAGCTCAGTATCCCTTTGGGGAAAACTACATAAAAATACTGGCCAGATAGCCAAAGAAAACACTACATAAAAGGAAAAGCTCAATTTAGCAAGATCCAGGTTGAAACAACAGTAACGTTCATTCACACAGAATTCCTCCGATGCTGCCTTTTTCCTTAATAATTCTCACAAAACCTTTACTACATCTATGAAGTCTAGAAATCTTTCAGATGGAGCAGTCAGCTGATCAGGGCCTGTTGTTGATGGCTTTCCTTGCCCGCCTTGGCTTTGGACCCCAGACTCCCTCTCTTGTGCTGCCTGGTCACCAAGGGTGTGCTCAGGCCTTACAAGTCCTGACATATGGGGACGCAGGCAGAGCAGACCCAGCGCAGCCCACCCAGGGAAGGAACACACAATTGCTAATTCACACAATGCTTCATGAATTATCTATTTTCATAAGGGCTACTCCAAGAGAGATTATTTGTGGGCAGAATGACTCATGGGAGAGCCAAATGAATTCATCCCACAAAGAAGACAAAGAGCTTGGAACATCGCTGAAATGAGAAAAATTAGCCAAAACAGCTGCAGCACTTTAGACTCTTTAAAATAGTCTCCTTCGGCCCACTCTGCTGCCCTTTTCTAGCTGTTCTTTCTCACTCATTAAATACAGACTGAGTTTTTGCTATTGTTGGCTCAAAGGGGTGGCCGGGGCTGGGAAATATTCCTCTAAGCAAGTATATCTTTTTATCCCTCCAAGTTTTCTGCTATTATCTTTTGTAAAGATGACTCTGGATTACTCTGAGAATTACCTGGAAACTTCTTGGCTCGTTTCCGGGTCTGTGTGTGGGGGGGGTGGGGGGGAGTTATTAACGCTTGAGGACAGGCCTTTCCACACTTCAAGGACATTCAGTACTCAGGCCAAATGGCAAGAAGGCCCACGCCCCAGTTTATTCTTCTCCTGTGGGAATCCAGAGAACTCTCCAGCCCCTTCAACATCAAACGGACCACTCCCTCCTTTCACGATGCAGGGTGTCTTCCCATTTGAGTGCAGCTTTCTTTAGGCCAGAGGACACAGCTACAGATACTCCGTGCCTGATAAGAGAAGGGGTTTTGGTTTCCAATACCCTTTTCTGGGCTTTACCAGCCTGCCACCCCCGGTGTTGGCACTGCACTTGCCGCAGCCCATGATACTGGGCACTTTCAGCAGACACAAACTGGTTCTGCCTTTGGTCAGCAGCTGGCACACAGCAGCTGCTCAGTGAATGCCTGTGAAATGTGGAGAACTGTCTGTACTTGGAGATGCTACTGTGTGAAAGAAATCCTAAAGAGGCCGAGTCTTAGTACCAATATCTGTCAACAGTTGTCTCCTATCCAGAAAAGCATCCATCTCTTTCACTTAACCTGTGAACCTCAGTCCCCCAATTCTAACAAGTCCTAAAGTAACTCAGCTTTTTAAGAGGCCTTTATTGTGGATCCCGGGCCTAAGGAAATAAGCTGTGTTAACTGGTTCTCCATTCTTCAAGGGCTAGCAAGTATTCCAAAGGCCTCTAGTAGATGAGATTAGCACAAATAACATACTTCTCGGAATCCCCCTACCAACTTTTTTTGTTATATTGTTTGCTTGCATGCCAAATGGGTCTTTTTATGGGTTGCAGCTTCTCATTTATCTTTTTTCTAACAGTCTTCTGAGATATAAATCACATATCATGCAATTCACCCATTTAAAGTGTATAACTCAATGGTTTTTAGTATATTCACAGAGCAGTGCCAGCATCACCACTATCTAATTCCAGAACATTTTCATCACCCCAAAAAGAAACCCCATACTTACTAGTAGACACATCCCATTTCTCCTTAACCTACCCCTCCCTGTTCCCCCAGTCCTAAGCAACCATTAATTTAATTTCTATCTTTATAGATCTGCCTATTATAGACATTTCATATAAATGGATTCTTGATCACCTTAAATAAAAAACCACACCTGTGTTTCTTATGTAGCCCAGCTCTTAGGTTAGGTGCTGGGATCATACACTTGAATAAAATCTAGAATCTGACTTCAAATTACTCGAAATCTAGCAATAAACATTCACTGAGTGTCTCCCACACGAGACTCCTAGTGTTTTCTCTTGGGCATGACAACCATACTCCTCATACTGGCTGGCAGAGGCCTTCTGTACCAGCTGTATACTCAGGCCAAGAGGCCCAACATTTCTCTTGGTTTCAGTACTATGAGGTAGATGCTACCCAGTGCTGCATCTCATGGGCTGCTCAGACCCAGACATGTTTACTTTCAGGTCTACTTAATCAGGTACCTGTACTGATCTGCCCTTGCAGAAGACACCCTCTTGACAGTAAAAACTCAGAACTTTTGGTTTGTTTCTAAGTGTATGTCCCCAGTTTTTCTTTTTCTTAAGATCGAAGGAGTATTTCTCCTCTAAGACGTGAGCTCTTCCTATGTGATACTGATGTATTCAGCACAGGCAAGGGGGCTACACTGAGGATTCCCTACAGACCTTAGAAATAAGGCTAGCCCTGGAGGATGGAATTAGTAAACATGAGCCATATATAGAAATCTGAAAAGTCATTCATCCAAACAGACTATAGAAATGTAGTTGAAGAGACTAGGAATTTCCAATTTGATCTAAGGAGGTATGGTTTTACCTAAGGCACCACACCTCTCTGGTAACCAACTGACTACCAATTGTGTTCCCACCTACGTGTGGGTTGTGACAGATGGAAGAAACTGAACTCTAGGGTTTGCTCATCAATTTTTTTTTGAGTTTGGCTATTGGGAGTTAGCCTTTGAGTGTTTATGCACTAGGAAAATGAAGTTTCTGACCTTTAGAGGTAGGGACCTGGAAACAGCATGATCCACCACAGCACAGATCTGGAGAACTGAATGTGAAAACCATGGTTCTACCACTTACCAGCTTTGTGGTCTTAGGCAACTTACTTTGTGTGTGCCTCCATTTCCTCATCTATGAAATCAAGTCATCATGAAGATTAAATGAGAAAACCCCAAAAATGCTTAGTACGATGCCTGGGGCACAGCACATCCTCAGATGTTAGATGTCACATTACCAAGGTCTGATCTAAGAAAGGATCTTTAGAGTAGTCCAAAGAAGGAACAGATCACCCCATGAACTGGAGGTTTGCCAGGAGTTTAAGCAAAGGCAGAGATGAGGGCAAAATAACAAAAAAGCTCTAGAACTTCCAAGGGGCTCCCATGCCCCTTAAATTCACACATACAATTCAAAATAAAAATGTTGCCTCAGTAGCTAACATGTTTTTCATATAAAATTGCTTTTTTTTTTTGCTATTTAACCAATATATACTTCTCTGATTACATACATGGAAAGCCCAGTTGTCTATGAGGCTATATTAGTCTATGGGTGGTCCTTGCCCTCAAGAAGCTTAATATCTAACTAGGAAGTGCGAGTTAGGGAGCCACATAGTTGATGATTCAAAAATATCTGCTGGATGGAGAGTAGGCCACGTGGGTCAGCAGGTAGAGTTCTTGCCTGCCATGCCAGAGACCTGGGTTTGATTCCTGCCCAAGCAGAAAAAAAAAAAATCCGCTGGATTTAGGTCAACCATCTGCTTGGTGCTTGATTTCTTTATTAGACAGCCTTACCCAAGAGAAGGGTCTAGGACATCACTTGATTCTACGAAACATGAGAAGGCTTTCACTATACTAAACTCAAATCAATCTTATTCTCCATGCCCCTCCCCAATCTATTCCTCATTTCCACGTACTTCAGGGTACAGCAAATTGGCACAATGGGTCTTCCAGCCCCACGTCTCAGGCACATCTTTTGGGTGGGTCTTGTGAGTGCAACTAGTGATAGCAGCCAAAGCAGCCTCCACGATACGAGCTCACACAGCGCGCCTCTGCAGGACACTGAAGGCTCGTCCATCGCTTACTTGTAATTCCTGATTGACTGCCCATCACCTCTCCATCTGTAAGTTCAATGACTGTAAGAACTGTGTGCTCTGGTCATCATGTGGCACAAGGTAGGCTGTCCAATATCTGTTTATTTGGGCATCCTGTGGCTTCTTATATTTGGCATTTATGAGAAAAGCTGCCGACCTCCACTCTCTTACAGCAGCCCCTCAGGTGGGGTGACTGTCTCTCAGTGATGCTTTTTTGTGCGTGACATTTTAACCACACAAAAAGTTTTGGGCTCTTTGCTTCCATGGGATCTGGTTGAAATGATTTGAGAGTATTACTCTTGTGTAAAGAATCAGGTAGGGGAGAGGGGGCTCCAGAAGCCCCACATTCTGTCTTGTATTTTGTGGACAAACAGCTAGGAATGGGCATGCCAGGAGGCTCCATCCATACTGAAAAGGCCTTCAGTGGACCAATGGCTCTGTTGCCTCAAGAAATTCACAGCACCTTCGGGCAAAGAGCACAGCAGTGTGGTGTTTATTGAAACCTACATCTGGTAGCAATTTGTTCAACAGCAACCAGCTTTCCTCCCCTCCTTTTCTTCAAACAATCCACAGGGGCCCATAACACCCCACGACTGTTTGTTTGTGCGAAGCCTTTACTGCGTCCTTTATGTTTCCAATTACAGACCTGGGTTTAGCAACGTGTCTCAGCATGGTAAGCGGCAGGGGAGACAGAAAGGCGCATGGCCTTCGGCGGCACCGCTGGTACTGACTAGCACCGTCTGGGCTAGAAAATGAAGCCTCACACTGCCCTCCCCTTCCCAGCTCTTGCGAGGCCATGCTTGGTCAGCGGAAGCAGCCAGAGTGTCAGCGGAAGCAGCCAGAGCACTCCCCTTCCCCACCCCAAAGGGTGGACCTCATGATGGTATGTAGGAGCTCGGAAAAGGGATGGCCGCGTCCTAACCTAGAATGAGCTACCACGAAAGGGAAAAGTGCTCAACTCCCACCCTGCAGCAAATTCTTTCTTCCTCTGGGGGTGTGAGTGGGCTGAGGGGCCTGAGCAGCTAGGTGGCTAAAGGACTCAATGTTATCTGTGGTTAGGTGAGAAAATAGGGTAAGTCCAGAAAAAAGAGTAAGTCAAGTTCCGGGGTAAATGCTGGGACTAGAATTTGATGATTTACAACAAATTCCTTAAGCTGAAATCACACATAGAAAAGCAGACTTGTTTAGGAGGGAGAGAAATGCACACAGGAGGAGGACAGGAGTATGCCAGTTTATAATGGATTTCTGTTCTGTGTAGCCAGTGCCCACCCACACATATCAGTTCCTCCTTTAAGGGGACCGCACCCCCCAAGGTTCTCCGGGGGGTTTCCGGTCCCTGCGCCCTGCCCCTGGCCCAAGCTGGCCAGTCACAGCAGCCTGTCCCTGACACGGCAGGTGACACAGGCCTGACCAATCCCAGCCCCGGCCTAGGATTCCTCTTCTGAAGCCACTGGGGAAGATGTTCTAAATGAACAGGAAGGACAAGACTCTGGAACTGTCTGAGGCCATGTTTCTTGCAATGAGAGGGAGGATGAAAGTCCACAGAGAGAGGAGAGGAAAGACAAAGACAGCTCAACATGAAGTCCCTAAAGCTAGACTCCTTGGGCCAGAATTCCCATGAGGTAATAAATTCCTATTTTATGCTTAAATCAGCTTGAGCTTGTAGTTTCTGTCCTTTGTAAAACAGGGTCTAGATTGCTACAAAAAATTTCTCATTAGAAGTGATTGCTGTGAGAATCCAGAGCAAATGTGAGTAAATATACTCAGAGGGGCCAGGTGCGGTGTGAGTGTTAGATACTGACCACAGCTGACACAGGTATGCACGGCAGGTGGGCACTCCAAAGTACTGCTGCCCTGGGCTTGTAAGTGGCTTTTAAAACACTTTTTACCATGGAGAAGTTTGATGACACACAAAGGTAGGTGGCATAGTTTAATGTTCTCTGCCGGTGACTCTCCCCAGCCCCAACAACTTCCCCCCACAGCCAGCCCAGGAGAGCTGTGATTCTGATGAACTGTCCCCAGAGCACGCTTGGCTCACACAGATGGGCCCACAGCTCCAGCCCTGAGCAGTCCCCTGATTGACTGGAAATGGAGATAGGGTCTCTGGCAACGGGACAGAAATTTGCAGTACGCAGTCAGAAGTCATGAATTCAGCCTTATCAGGTTTCTGGCCTCTTTTTGGTGCTCTCATCCCTACGTGCTTCGGTTGCTGCTTACTAGGCTCCTTTTTTCATGCACTCTCTGGCATGATGGCAGAAGTAAGGCAAATTATGCTGTGGGGGCACCAGAATTCATCTATTCAATGTAACTATTTCTGAGCAACTATCATGCGTTTTGTATTGTTGTAGGCTGGGGGTGGGAAGAAAAACTAGATATGTATTCTGGCATCAAAGAGCTTATAGTTCTAGTAAGTGGAAAGAAAATCATATTGTACATAGAATTAACTTTAATTTTGATGTAGATAGAACTAAAATGTCTTAAAGAACAAGATGAATACAAGGTCAAAAGAAGGACCTTGAATTCTTTGAATACTTCTGGATAATGGGAGAGCAGGGACAAAGAAAGGTTAACATACATTTCAGAGTTCAGTGAACACTGAGAGATAGGTAGGAATTATAGTATAAGAATTACAGTATAAGAAAAGTCAAGGGTGGAAATGTTCAGGGTGCTAAGATCCCTCCAACTTCAGATAAAATAGAGAAGACAGGCAAATTTAGAATTGATCTACAATGGGCATACACACACATGGCTAAACTCAGTCTTGGACTTGAATTTTCTGTCTCTTTCAGGAGTAGGAATTCAAGCTTTGAGATCTGATGTCTAATTAATTAAGACATAAATATGCTGGCCAAGTCTCTGTTTATGCCTTGAATATATTCCTGGTACTATTATCATCTATAAACAATTGTAAAGTATTATACAGAAAGATGGGAAGAGCTACTTTGGGTTAAAGAAAAAAAAATAAGACAACCCACAATGTGAAGATCCTTTTAGGGGTCACCAGTAAACTGATATCTTCTGATCATATCTCAGATTGAGATGCCACTTGGAAGTCCAACAGCCTTCCCATTAAAAAATAGGTGATGAACACTATGGTGAATTTCCCAGGCAGTTTCTTTCTCTTGCTTGTTTTCAATAAAATTTACTTGCAGGGGAAAAAGCACAGCACTTGCTCAAGAGCTGTAGGTTCTACACAAACCGGCTACTAGCTGTTTGAGGTTGGCCACTTAACTGAGCAACTTCAAGTTAGCTTTATTATAAAAGGGCTTCTTTGGCTGAAGACAGTGGGCAGACCAGGTGATTCTAAAGTCTGGATGGGACATGGAACGCGTCACTCATGGTTATTTAGGTGAACTGTGTCATCCTTTCATCAGCAACCACAGTATACTTACAATGGCAAATAAGGTCTGGCCAACTTCTGTACCATTTCTAGGGCTATTAGAGAATTTCAGCAGTTGGTCACAATGGCTTCTGTTAGGGACATTTTGTGACACTCAATGAAACCTAATCCTCTGTGCTTTTTATTCCTTTCTTCTAAGCCTGTTTTATTCTATTTCTATTAAAGGATGTGGACTGTTTTGATGAAATGAAGGTTTTTGACATGGCTGAGTGCTCCAGAGTCAACCAAATTTTATAAAATACCTGGGTAGGAGGACTATGTCTAGAATGCTGACACGTATCTCATTCTTTCTAAGCCTCATTTATGATTTCTTAAGATTTCCTTGGATGTGTATTTTTATCATTCTAGGTATCAATAAAGAAAACGCTACTAGTACTAAAAGTAAACTAGCTAAAAGTATTTTGAATGTTTACAGCAATTTTCCTCCATGGATTAAATTAAGGGCTTCCTCCTTTTTATAACTTATTTATAAAAATAGATTATAGTCTGACAAAGAAACAGTGCTCAGGCATAACAAATTTAGGGCATGGACAAGAACTATGATCGAAGTTGAAAAACCTATGCATTAAAGACAATTCTCTCATTATCATCTAATGTTAGTGTTGGAAGGGACAAAATAATCTCTAATCAAATTAGAGTCGCCGGAGGTGAGTATTTTTCAAAGGTATTCTAGGCAGTCTTACTGGGAAGTCAGGGTTGAGAACCATGAGTCTAATCTGACCAATGTCTTTACGTAACAAATGAGGACACTGAGGCCCAGAACCCTGAAACTCTGACCAAGTCAAACAGCTTCTCTGGTATTAGAACACAGGTCTCTGAGCTCATTATAGTGAAGAACAAGGTCACCTTATTGTGTTTTCTTTTCATAGGGGCTATGAAATAGAGAAATAAACCATCAGGGAAGAGGAATCCAAACAACTTATAAGAGGAGACATTCAACTATATTGGTAATCAGGCAAATGCAAATGGAAATCATAATGAAATACTGTTATATAACAAACAGATTGGCAAAAATTAAAAGTTTTACAGTACCAAGTATATGGTAAGGATATGGAGTCACAGAAACTCCCATATACCACTGGCGGTCATTCAGTCATACAATTGCTTTGGAAAACAGTTTGGTATAATTTAATAAAGTAAATGAATCCCATTTTCCATGGCCCAACAATTCTGGTCATAGGTAGAACATACATTCTCAGTGAGGGGATACAGCTCCCAAGAAGAACAAAATTTGATTGAGAGAATGAAACAATCTTAGATATTACAATGGCTTGTAGCTCTCTTTTGGGGATTGAATCCTGTCCACACAAAAGGCATGTTCAGGTCCCAATCCCTGACCCTGTGAGTATGAACTCACTTATAAAAAGGTCCTTAGAAGATTTTATCAGTTAAAGTGTGCCCAAACTGAAGGCGGGTGGGCCTTAATCCAATGCAGCTGAGGAAACTGGATATGGAGGGAAAGTCACAGAAGAAGCTGGAACTCAACAAAACTGGAGGAGAAATGAGTGGACACTGCCATGTGTACTGTCCCGTGAAAGAAAGTCAAGGACCAAGGAGTGATGATAGCCCCAGAATGCTATATTCTAAAGCTCTTTTGACACTTCAATTTTGGACTTCTAATACTCTCAAAACTGGGCCAATAAATTCCTGCTGCTTAAGCTAATCCATTGCGTAGTATTTGTTTTAGCAGCTGGGATACTAAAACACCCTCCAAAGCTCAACCCTATGTGGCAAAATCGTATTTCTTAGTGTTCTAGCTTGCTAGCTGCTGGAATGCAATATACCAGGAATGGAATGGCTTTTTAAAAGGGGGAATTTACCAAGTTGCAAGTTTATAGCTCTAAGGCTATGAAAATGTCACAAATAAAGCAAGTCTATAAAACTGTCCAAATTAAGGCATCAGGGAAAAGACAAGTTGGTTCAAGAAGGCCGATGAAGGTCAGGATTTCTCTCTCAATTGGGAAGGCACATGGTGAAAATGGGACATCTGCTAGCTTCTCTGTAGGTTTCTTGTTTCAGGAAGATCCCCCAAGGGTATTTCCCTTCTTCATCTCCAAAGGTCTCTGGCTGCGTGTGCTCTCTTTGCTCCCATGGCTCTCATGGCTCTGCTGCTCTTTCCAAAAAACGTTTTCTCCTTTAAAAGATTCCAGTAAACTAGCCAAGTTCCACCTAGAATGGGTGGAGTCACATCTCCATCTAATCAAAGGTTAATACCCACAATTGGGTGAGTCACATCTCTGTGGAGACAGTCTAAACAAGTTTCCAACCTATAATGTTGAATACGGATTAAAAGAAACAGCTGCCTCCACAAGATGGATGAAGATCAAAACACGGCTTTTCTAGGGTACATAATCCTTTCAGCCCAGCACACTCAGTATAATTAAATTAATCAATTAATTAACTTTAAATGAAACATTTTCCATAGGAGGGGTGATTTTAAAAAGGTTAAGAAACACCGACCTATAGAAATGTTGCACAATTCTACCCAGCACTCTTTGTTATAGTTCCAAACTGGAAAACTATAAATGTCTATGTATAGTAGAATGAATAAACAGTAGTATATTCAAACCATGTAGTACTATACAGCAAAGAAAATGAAAAAGCTTCAGTCAACTTCACAATATTGAGAAAAAGAAGACATTAAAGGATATATAAAGTATAATTCTATTTATAAATAGTTCAAAGTTGGGCAAACTGAATTATATTACTTGCAGGTCCATACCACCAGTGTAAAGCTGTAAAGAAGACAGGGAAATGATTATCAGGGTAGAATAGTAACATCCAGGATTGTGATGAGGGAGGGAAATGGTGGGTGGCAGAGGGCAGTGGTATATTTTTTGACCTAAGTGTTCACAGCATAACTATTCTCTAAACTGTACTTAGTACCACCTACATATTTGATGCAGTCCCTATCAAAATTCCAATAGCCTTTTTTGAGAAATGGAAAAGCTGATCCTCAATTCATATGGCACTGCAAGAGGGCTGAATAACCAAAACAATCTTGAAAAAGAAGAGCAAAGTACGAGGACTCATATTTCTTGATTTCAAAATTACTATAAATTTTGAATTTGATTACTATAGTAATTTACTATAAATTTTGAATTTGATTACTACAGTAATCAAAAACAGTGTGATTCTGGAATAAGGATAGACATATAGGCCAAGAGAATAGAATTAAAAGTCTAAGAAAAAACATATATGCTCAGTTGATTTTTAACAAGGCTGCCAAGATCATTCAACTGAGGAGAGTATTTTCTTCAACAAATAGAGCTGGGACAATTGGATTTCCATGTGCAAAAGAATGAAATTAGACCCCTACTTTCCATGATATACAAAAGTTAAATCAAAATGGATCAATGACCTAAATATAAGAGCTAAAATTATACAACTCTCAGAAAAAAATATGGGAATAACTCTTCATGACCTCGAGTCTTCAATAGATTCTTTGATACAACACCAAAAGCAGGGGCAACAAAAGAAAAAAAAAATTGGACCTCATCAACATTAAAAACTTGTATGCAAAAGAAATCATCAAGAAAGTGAGAAGACAACTTACAAAATGGGAGAAAATATTTTGAAATCATATGTACTGGTTTAAAACTGTTGTGTACTTCAGAAAAAAGCCACATTCTATATCCTAATCCAATCATGTATGGATAGACCTATTGTTTGAGTGGGATCTTTTTGATTAAGTTGTTCCCATGAGATGTAACCCACCCAATTGTGGGTAGGGCCTTTAGCTTAGGTGGTTTCCATGGAGATGTGTCTCTACTCATTCAAGGTGGGTCTTAATCCACTTACTGAAGTCCTTTCAGAGGGAAACATTTCAGAAAAAACCCAGAGCTAACACAAACAGAGACGTTTTGAAATGAAGAAAGAAAACATTCCTAGGGAAGACATTTGCAAAACTAGAACCTGGGGTAGAAAGCCAGGAGATGTCACCATGTGCCTTCCTTTGTGACAGAGTAACCCTAAATGCCATCGGCCTTTTCTTCACAGTCAAGCTATTGCTCCCTGGATGCCTTAGTTTGGACATTTTTATGGCCTTAGAACTGTAAATTCGTAACTTAATAAATCCCCTTTATAAAAGCCAGCCCATTTCTGGTGTATTGCTTTCTGGCAGTATTAGCAATCTAAGATACCAAATATCTGATAAGGGACTAGTATCCAGAATATATAAAGAACTTTTACAACTCAACAATAAAAGATAATCCTATTTAAAAATGGGCAAAACATTTGAACAGACATTTCTCAAAAGAATATATACAAATGGCCATGAAACACATAAAAGATGCTCAACATTAGCCATCAGAGAAATGCAAATCAAAACCACAATGAGGTACCTATTTCACAACCATGTGATGGTGATAATTAAACAAAAATAGAGTACAAGTGTTGGAGAAGACATGGAGAAACTGGAACCCTTGTACATTGCTGGTCAGAATGTAAACTTGTGCAGCTCCTGTGGAAAACAGTTTGGCAGTTCCTCAAAAAGTTAAACCCAAACAAATATCTGTACACCAGTGTTCACAGCAGCATTACTTACAATAGCAAAAAGGTGGAAACAACCCAGGGCCCATCAACCAATGAATGGATAAATAAAATGTGGTACAACCATACAATGGAATATTATTCAGCCATGAGAAGGAATGAAGTTTTGACACAGCTACATCATCAATGAACCCTAAAGATATTATGTTGATTTAAATAAGCTAGGTACAAAAGGACAAATATTGCATGGTTTTACTACATGAAATACCTAGAATAAGCAAATTTCATAGAGACAGAAAGTACATTACAGATTACCTGGGATTGGCTGGGAAGAGAGTGAATGGGGCAACTTAAAGGGTCCAGAGTTTCTGTTTGGGGTAATTAAGAAGTTTTGGTAATAGATGGTGGTGATGGTAGCATGATATTGCAAATGTAATTAATATAAGTAAATTATAGACATGAAAGTGGTTACAATGGAAAATTTTGCATTTGATATATATGGATATATGTTACCACACACTCAAAAAAAGTTAAACAAAGAATTACCAGATGACCCTGCAATTCCACTCCTAGGAATCTATCCAAAAGAACTGACAACAGGTGTTCAAACAAATACATGTAAATGCATGTTCACAGCAGCACTATTCACAATTGCCACAATTAAGAAACAGCCCAAACGTCCATCAACAAATGAATGGATAAAGAACTTGTGGTCGATCTGCACAATGAAATATTATTCAGCCATAAAACAATGAAGCACTGATACATGCTACATCACGAATGAACCTCAAAAACGTTAGGCTAAGTAAAAGACAGTCATTAAAGCTGCTGTATGATTCCATTTCTATGAGCTATCTCCAGAATAGGTAAATCCATACAGATGGAATGTGGACTGGTCATTGCCAGGACCTGGGAGTGGGGGGAATGCCGAACAATAATCGTTTAATGAGGACAGGACCTCCTTTTGGGGTGATGTTTTGGAACTAGATAAAGGTGGTGGTTCTACAACATTGTGACTACACTAAAAGACACTCTTTAATATAGTTTTGTGTTATGCGAATTTCAAAATTTGTATGCTTTCTTCTGCATATATTATAGCTTGTTTTAAGCATTACAGAACAAAAGAAAAAAGCAGGGGGTGGGATTTTCTTGATCCTTGCCATTGTAATTTTCCCAAAGTTTCGTATGGAATAAGTTCTTCCTCTGCTCACAAGCAATCATATAAATTACCTTAAACATGACAATCTTTCAGACTTTCATTTACATGATCTCACTTGCACATTCCCATTTTAACCACTCCCTCAGTAGGAAGGAGTGAGTCAGAAATTATTTCTCCAAGGAGGTAACACTTAAATAAGAAGGACCAGTAGGAATACCAGGCAGATAGCATGCATGGGGCAAGAAAACAGGGCTTCCCAAGCAGAGGATGGGGTGAAAGAAGATACAGAGGCGGGAAAGAGCACAGCCAGGGGTTATGAGCACACATGGCTTAACTGGGGGGAACAGGCAGGGTCACCTGAGAGGAAAAAAAATCACATTTAGTACTTCTTCTGAGGAATAGTACCAAAGCATATAAGAATAGTCTTTGAAAAAAATCACCTTTTTTTTTCTTTCTTTTTTTTTTTTTTTTACATGGGCAGGCACCGGGAATCGAACCCCGGTCTCTGGCATGGCAGGTGAGAACTCTGCCTGCTGAGCCACAGTGGCCCTCCCCCTTTTAAAAATCATCTTAATCAAGCAGTTGCAATTGTTTTATACTAGGAAGTTTTACATAGATATAAAGATAATGTGTATTCTTATACCCTGCCAGACATCGAACAGCCTATAGGTTCTTCTGCAACTAAGCTTCTCATTACTAACCTCTGACACTCAAATAAATAACTTTTGACACATGAACATATTTAATTCAAATAAGCATTTTGATGGATAATGATGATTTAAAGTCTAATTCAAGACATTTATGTTTTAAGAGCTACGAATATTATATATTGGTAAAAACTTTCGTTAAAAAAAGCTCTGGTAGTTTTCCATCTGGTTCATTTGTATTTAGTTTATACTAACAACTAGTATTTGTATTGCACTTCTGAAGATTTCAAAGCACATCGTGACACCAACTCGGCGGGTACTATCCCATTTTACAGATGAAGCACAGAAAGGAGGAGGAGCAAACCTAGTCTTCCAATCCAAATCCTTGGCTCCTTCCAGGAAAACACTGTTTCTAGGCCCATTTTACCAAGGGGCTATTAAACAATGGGTTTAATGTTGTTTTAGCTTATCTGTCAAGGCATTGAAGCATTAAGCTTATTTCTACATGTCATTGTTGAAAGAGAGAAGAGGGGAAGAGGGGTCAGAGTATAAACAGACCAGGTGGTGTTTGGGTTTAGAAATTTGAAATAAGCATCTCTGGAAGGCTGGTACTGAGCTGGTGCTTTAAAACTTTATTCAATGTTGAGAGCTAAAGTTAGATAAGAATAACATCAAGGTTGTAAATGCATGTACTTCATGAAATATTTTAAAAATCTATTTTAAAGCCAACTTTCTTTGCTTTTAATAAAATACTAAGGACAATTAAGTATGGCCTCTGCCAAGGGAGAATGAATTAGGATAAACAAAAATACCTTAAATTTTAACAGAAAATGAAAAAACAAAATAAAATCATAGCAGTTCATTGTATTTGTTATTAGGAATGCAATGATTTTGTTCTGCAATAATAAGATTCAGATAGTTCCAGTTTAAACACCAAATTTTTTTTCCTTCATCAGACAGCTGAATAAGGGCAAGTGGGGACGAGCTCTTGATTTTCCTTTATAACACGTAAGGTGCAGTAGACTGAATTAGGCAGCCCAATTTAGACTTGTTCTTAATCTTGTTTTTTTTTTTTTTTTTTTTTACATGGGCAGGCACCGGGAATAGAGCCTGGGTCATGTTCTTAATCTTAATCTGCATTTCTATAGGTGTGAACCCATTGTAAATAGGACCTCTTCAAGATGGCATTTTAGATAAAATGTGGCCCAAATTAATGAGGCTGGGTCTTAATCTGGATTACTAGAAGCCTTATAAAAAGAAACTGGGAGTGATAGAGAGCAGCATAGGAAACAGCTGGAAGCCAGAAGTCAGTGGAGCTGGAAGAGAAAGGAGAGGACATCACCCTGTGATGGGAAAGCCAAGGAACCTCAAAGATGGCTGGCAGCCAACATGAGACTGTTACAGATTTTTCGAGAAAAAGCATCACCTTGCTAATGCCTTGATTTTGGACTTTTTTAGTCTCAAAACTGATCCATTAAATTCCTGCTGTTTAAGCCAATCAATTGTGTGCTATTTGTCATAGCAACTCTGGCAGACTACAACAATAAAGTTAAATCTGAAGATGGAATCAGAGGTTTAATGTAAAGGTCAATCCCACAGACTTTATTAGAAGCCAATCTATTCCTAAAGACTGTTTAAGAGTAAGAAAGCCCAGTGCCAGGGTGGTAAGTGAAAGAAACCATAAGGTTTTAGTTTGTTAAAGGTGCTGGAATGTAACATACCAGCAACAGAACAGTTTTTAAAAAGGGAATTTATTAAGTTGCAATTTTACAGTTCTAGGGCCGTGAAAATGTACAAACTAAGGAGCGACAAGGAGTTATCTTTACTCCAAAAAGGCTGATGCCATCTGGAACACCTCTGTCAGCTGGGAAGGCACGTGGCTGGTGTCTGCTGAGGTCTTTGGCTTCTGCGCCCCTTTCTCAGCTGGGAAGGCACATGGTGATGTCTGCTAGTTTTCTCTCCTCATTTCATAAGGCTTCTCTGGGGGCATTTTCCTTCTGCATCTCCAAAGGTCTCTGGCTGTGTGGGCTCTGTTGGCTTGGAAGCTTTTTCCAAAATGGTTCCTCTTAAAGGCTCCAATATGTGACCCCACCTTGAATGGGCAGGGACACATCTTCATGGAAATCACCTAATCAAAATGTGCCACTCACAATTGGGTGGGTCACATCTTCAAGGAAACAAGATCCCGCCCAACAATACTGAATCAGGATTAAAGAACATGACTTTTCTGGGCTACACAACAGTTTCAAACGAGCATACATACTAGCCATGAATGCAGTTTAAGGAAACTGGAGACAGAAAGCAAAACTGCTTTTAGAAACCACTCAATCTGAAAATAGAGGGGCTCTCTATGAAGCAGAATATATCTACATGTCCCCAGAAGCATCCTCCTCGCTACTCCCAGACTTATGGAAGTGTACCGTACACCTCAAGAAACAGTTAAACACTGAACACAGCTGAGTTTAACAATGTGCTGTTTACATAGTGAGTCACTTCTCTGAGCCTCAGCCATCTGTAAAATGGGGTGCTATCCACTTTAGCTGTGGACACTGAAAGGCTGAGTAAAGAAGTCCTGTGAAAATGAGAAATAATGCAATCAACATCAGTTGCAAGACTTCTCTTGTGACTTTCCATTTATGCTCTTGGGTGTTCTCCTACCTATCTGGAATGCCTTCTCTTGTCCACCTCTCCTATACTTTCAGCTCCAATTTTCAAGGCCAGGCTCAAAACCCAAGTCTTGCCTGGAGCCCTCTCTGCACCCTAACCAGAGGGACCCGAGGCTCCTGAAGACCCTGGACAACTTACTGTACCATGTGTGTGACTGTCTGTACAGATTCTCACCCTGTAGTCTCTGGTACTTTTCTATCCTATCTCCCCAAACATACTACTTCACACTCCTGAAGTCTAGCTTGTGTCTTTTTTCTTTAGGAAACAAACAAACACACACAAAACCCTTTTTACTGTATTACATACATATGGCTCAACATTTCCCATTTAACCACTCTCAAGTGAACAATTCAGTGGTTATTAATTACATTCAAAATATTGTGCTACCATCACCCCATCTCGTTACCCCAACTTTTTCATCACCTCAAACAGAAACTCTGCACCCATTAAGCAACAATGCCTCCTTCCCTTCTCCCCTTCTAGCCCCTGGTAATCTGTAATCCATGGTCTGTCTCTATGAAATTTGCTGATTCTAGCTATTTTGTGTAAGTGTGTCAAACAATATTTGTCCTTTCGTGTCTGGCTTATTTTGCTCAACACGTCTTCAAGGCTCATCAGTGTTGCACCATGTATCAGATTACCCCTTTTTATAGCGGTGTAAATGTATATACTGCATTTTGTATTGTTCCTGTTGACAGACACTTGGGTCGCTTCCACCTTTCGGCTACTGTGAATAAGGATGCTACCCACGTTGGTGAGGCTTGTATCTCGCATTCGCCACACCACCATGAACTTGGCAGGAAGTCAATAAACATCTGTTGACTGACAGGGGCCACGATAAAACATGAATATTTAATTTAAAAAATCCACACATTAGACTATTTTACCTTCATTTCCCTCTGTGCTTTCCCACAGCTAATTGAGAAGAACAATAGATCAAAACTAAATTTTCAGAACCAAGAACTGATTTAATTTTACAGTATAAAAATATGGAACCTCCCCAAATACAACACGGAGCAGCTGTTATGTTTGTAAGTGAGAAGGGTCAGCTGTTAAAATACAGCCCCTAGAATAACAGTCACAGGACAGACTGCAAGAACGGCTCCCTGAGAGCCCTGCACTGCCGATGAAAAGGCAAGAAGTGAGCATCCCCAGTGCCTTGCCCCAAGAGGCGTTTCCCTTCTAACTTCTAAGAATTCTTTTTAGCTTTCACTTTCTCACAAGCTATATCTTAAAACACCCCTCCTACAAATATAGATAGTAAAGGACATTACTTTATCTTAATGCTTTCATAACTCAAAGGCCTACGCAGAGCTCCCGATAGACGCAAGCTAGCCGTACTCCAGCCCACTCTGAGATAACAGAATCTCAGCAACATCAACAGCAAAAATCTCCATGGTTTTGGTTGGCCAGTGCAATCTTCTCAAGTAGTCAATGATGCATTTCTGTTTGGGTTTTTGAAATACCAAAGATAGCCTTTGCAGTTCCATTCCTACCTCCTTAAAAGCTTCAGGTATTGGGACCTGGGTGGAGGTGGATAGGGACAACTTTCCAGGCTGGGTGGCCATTTCAGGAACCCAGCAGGGTGCCTCAGTCAGACCGGGAGGCGCAGAGGATGCCCAGGGGACAGGCACACCTGGGCGAGGTCTGGAGCAGCAGGACCTCTGGGACAGGTCGTCTGATGGGGTAATCTCCTCCCATTTTAGAGATGAGGGAGCCAAAAAGAGTTTAAAAGACATGCTCCAGTTCATATACCAAGTGACCCGTGCTGAAGTATTATTGCAAAGAACTTAAGTATAAATTTACCAACTTGAGGCAACGGCAAACAATGGTTTGAAGGGTACGTTAATAATCTGGAAGACTAATGTGGAAATTTGAATATGTCCTGGATTTTAGGTGGTATTCGAGACTCGTTGCTGGCTGCGTTCTGTTTTTGTGGGAGAACGTCTATGCTTAGTAGACATATACAAAAACTTAGGGGTGAGGTGTCACTATATAGGGAAATGGCTTCCAAACACATTTCAGCAAAGGTGAATGTGGGAGTGTATTTATTTGCATATGTAAGAAGGGTGAAAGAATTAGGGAGAGAGAAATCAGTTGTGGTAAAATGTTAATTCTGAATCAAGGTTTTAGGTATTTGGGTATTTATTGTACTTTTCTTTTAACTTTTCTATATGTGTTTGTGAATTTTCAAAATGAAAGTCTTAGGGGAAAATAAAAATTCTATGGTAAATCCTTTAAAAATTCAGACCCAGTTGGAATTTGCATCATCCAATACCTGCTTAACTTTACAAAAATAGATAATAAAGCACTCTCAGCCTCCCCTAAACCCTTCACTCATGATGACCTCTGGGGCTGGAGCTGACATTTTGACTTTTCCTCCCCTCCCAGAACGCAGGAAAGGGAGGTATTTGGCTGGTGGGCTCCATTCACATTTCCCGCCGGTATTCACTAGCGTAAGTGAGATGAGCAGAGACCAATGCTTTGAAAAATGAGGCACGATAAAAATCGAAGAGACCATAGACATAATTTGTGCAGAACTCATTCCTGCAAACAAACAATGAACTAATAATGTGCTCCAAAAGCCTATTACAGACAGAAAAGCAAAACTGCACTCAGAAAGTCAGGGAGACAAAAGGGAATAGGAAGGAACCACTGTGCATCACAACTATGTGCATAAGGGCTACAAATTTTTCATTGAAAACATTTTTATTGTGATATAATACACACACCATATAATCCACCCATGTGGAGTTTACAATTCAATGGTTTTGGTACGTTCACAGTAATATGCAGCCATCAGTACAATCTAGCCTTAGAACATTTCATCACCACCAAGGTTCATCCATGTTCAGTATGTATCAGTACTTCATTCCTTTTTATGGCTGATTAACATTCCATTATTACTCCTAAGTAATATCCACGTTTCATTCCTCCATTCATCAGTTGATGGATACTCGGGCTGTTTCCACTTTTCCACTATTACGAATACATAACACTGTTAGGAAAATGCATGTCTACGTTCTTGCATGGCCACATGTCTTTTCTTTTGGGTATGTATGTAGGGGTGGAAATGCTGGGTCATAAGGTAATTTTATGTTTAACCTTTTGAGGAACCCCCAAACTGTTTTCCAAAGTGACTGCACCATTGTACATTCCCACCAGCAATGCACAAGGGGTCCAATTTCATCGCATCCTCGTCAGCACTTGTTTTTATTTGCCTTTTTGATTATAGCCAACCACGTGGGTGTGCAGTGGTACCTCACTGTGGTTTTGGTTTACATTTCCCTGGTGACTAATGATGTTGAGCAGCTTTTCATGTGCTTCATGGCATTTATATGTCTTCTTTGGAGAAATAGCTATTCAAATTCTTCCCCCATGTTTAAATGGGTTATCTTTTTATGACTGAGTTTTAAGAGTTCTTTATAGATTCTGCATACCATTATCAGATGCGTGATCTATAAAAAAGCATTTTCTCCCATTGTGTGGGCTGTCTTTTCACTTTCATAATAGTGCCCTTTGAAACATAAAGTTTTAAGTTTTGACGTAGTCTATTTTTCTTCTGTAAGGCACTTTTTAATGTAATGCTATGGTGTTTGTGTGGAACAGCAATTACTAATTCAATTCTACAAATGAAGAAACTGAAGCTCAAAGTAAATGACCCAAAGTCCCACACAGGCCTGCTGCATTTGGTATCCACTACACAACCTTTACAGCAGACACAGCAGCCCTGGTCATGTGCTGGAGATAGATATGAGCACCGGCCTTCTCAAGAAGCCAGGGTTCAGGCTACTCATTCACTCTCTGAGTGCTCTACTGTAACTGGGATGCTTCTTTTTTTTTTTTTTTACATGGGCAGGCACCGGGAATTGAACCCGGGTCCTCTGGCATGGCAGGCGAGCATTCTTGCTAACTGGGATGCTTTTTAAGGACACTCCTTAGATATTATAAATTCAACATCCTATGGATGCTGCCATTACCTAAAATAAGGGGGCGTTGGAACTCATCTCTGGAATCTGACATTACAAGAGGTAATGACATGCTTTATGAATATACTCAATTATGTCAAGGGTAGACTTGAGTTTACAAAGAAGCCCAATGTCCTAGGAAACAAGTCTGGAGAATGAGCTGAGTTATTAAGCTAGATTATATACCATCTTGGATTTATACATACTGCTACACACACACATACACACACACACACACTAATAATCAATATAAGAATTGTTCTTTTGAGGCTCAAAAGTTGATCTAAATCTCAAAAAACAAAATAAGAAGGTGTCCAAAAATGTTTCTAGCAATGGTAGCTAGATGGAAGAGACACCAAAGAATATTTACAAAGTATATAAAAGGTAAGCATTTTGATACTTTTTTTAAACATTTTAATATGAAAATTGACCATCTTTTTACTTCCTAGCCATACCCTGTGTTTTGATTTGTGAAAGCTGCTGGAATGTTATATACCAGAAATGGCCTGGCCTGGATGACAAATGGATACAGAAAATTTATTAGGTTACAAATTTACAATTCTAAGGACATAAAAATGTCTAAACTAAGGCATCCAGAGAAATATAACTTGACTCTGAAGAAAGGCTGTTGGCGTCCAGGGTTTCTCTGTCACATGGGAAGGCATATGGTGACCTCTGTTGTCCTTCTCTCCTGGCTTGTGGTTTCAAATGGCTCTCTTATTTGTGCGTCTTTGTGGCTTCCCCTGGGACTCCCTCATTCTGCATCTTCAAACGTCTGTGTCCAGGTATCAGCTCTCTGGATTGGCTTTAGCTCTCTCTGTTTTCTGCTTTTTATTCTCTTCATACAGGGCTCCAGCAAAAGGATTAATACACACTATAAATTGGGTGGGCCGCATTTCCATGAAAACAATTTAACCAAAAGGTCCCACCCATAATTGTGTGGTTCATATTTCCATGCAAAAAACCTAATCAAAAGTTTCCATCAAAAAATAGGTCTTTCCCTACAAGACTGGATTAAAATAACATGGTTTTTCTGGGGTGCGTAACAAGTTCCAAACTTGTATATTTGAATCAAAATCAATGGATTATTAGAGCTAAAAAAACACTTCACATATCGTTCAATCACCTCACACTAAGCAGAAAGTCAGACGTACAAAATGTTGAAGTTATTCACCCAAGGTTACTTATGAGGATGCTAGAAGAACAAGGACTACAATTTAAGGCTGAAATACATCCCAAGTTCAATTTCTTAATATTAGCTGTTTTTACTCTACTTTCAGTGTTTAGAATTTCATTCCTTCTCTCTTCTATAGACCTCCAATCTAAGACTCCTCTTCTGAAGGGTGAGGAATTCTGCCTAGATTTCACTGTCTATTTTCCAACTGGATGCTTCTCAATACTAGTTTATCCAAACATTTCAAACCCATGTAGATAACTCTGACAGCAAATAAAAGGGACACATTTTATACAGTGAATTCCAAATGGGATACTGCCAAGCCTTATTTTAAAAAGCAGGCCCTAGTTTCTCATCTAAGAAGGAAATGGCTTTCTGCCTGCTGTTTCTGCCTCCCCTCATCCCCACCCCCCTCACTAAGGAGAGAAGGAAGCCAAGGCTGTGTCTTTAAGGAATTGCTTCATGAGGAAAATTCAAGGCAGGGCACAGTCCTGTGATGGGCCAGCACAGGTTGGAAGGGGACTAGCAGAAGGGTTTGGGAAAAGAGAAAAGGATTCATAAGCAGGCTAAGTCAGTTCCCAGCGTGGTTTCTCTCCATTGGAAACCGGTCTAAGTGCTGACATGGGGGTTTCCCGCAGCTTCTACTGGCCTCCAAAGGCATATTTGTCATCAGAGGCCCTTGATGAAGCTGTACATAAATATCTGACTGTTGTTAAATGCAAAACAAAACAAAACAAAATATTCCACAGGAACCAAATCAAAACCAGCTGTCACGAGGGAGAGGCCAAAAACCCAGAATAAGTGCAAAAGGCCCAGCAGAAACACTTGTTAATTGTGTTATTTACTTTGCTGAATAGTAAACTACTATGCCAATGCAGTCATGTCACATGACCATAATGCTTTTCATATGGCTTTCCTGCTATGAGAGAAATGGGCATTTTATTTTCTAGAATCATGAATTCTATAGTGAATGAGTCAGACACCCAATTTTAATTCAGAATCAGCCCATCAGCTTAGCTTTGTTCATTTCTGCCAGTCTGTTTATGATTTTACATCCTATGTTATAGCTGGCTCTAAACCATGTTAGTGATCATTCATTAGTCTCCAATTCACGAGACAGAAATACTGCTTCAGCAAACATTTAAGAGAAATGCAAATCATATTAATGGAGTACTGTAACAGCAATCCTGAAATCATAATGGCATAAAACATCAAATACTGATAAAATATTCAAGACATGGGAATAAGGCACAGTCTAAAATTAACCCTTGGATCATGGAACTTGCAAACTTCCAATAATAAGGATGAGTTATTTTAGGAAAGTTGGTTATGGGGTTTAAATTTGAATTTCTAAAGACTGTATCAATATAGCTTGATTCGGTAATTTCCTTATCAATAAGTTTTTTCTCTCTGGTTAGATTAAGTCTGAAAGTTAGCTGGCATTTACCACAGCCAACAACATTGTTCAACAACAATCTTGAACCCATGGCTAGAACTAAATAAATGTATGTGATCTGACACATTCTTTTCATAGGATGAAGAATAGTCCTAGGAAGGGAAGTCAGAGCAAGTCTTAGGAAAAGATGGCTCCCATTCACATTCCTTCTTTAGACTGAAGCTTTCTTTAACAATTTCAGTGATTTTAAAAACATTTAATGAATGCTTTAACAGCTCTGTGACTTCGATATCTGCAGTGCTTCATTACCTTGGGCCCTGTTTCGTTTGGCTCCAACTATGATAAACAGAAGTCTGGGAACAATGGAAATAAGCGTCCATCTCAAAGTACCAGAAACTATTCTCACCAAGGGCCTTGGAAAGTAAAGGTCAGGGGCAGGCCATGGTGGCTCAGCAGGCAAAGTTCTCACCTGCCATGCCAGAGACCTGGGTTTGATTCCCAGTGCGTGCCCATGCAAAAAAAAAAAAAAAAGAAAGTAAAGATCAGAACCTCACAACATTTTAAGACCCACCCCTGTGTGGGTCTTTCTTCTATCACACCTCCTAACACCCCTGGACACAATGTCATGATAATTTATAGCCAGATGGTCTAGAGACAAAGAATATGGGTGTCTGTTCAAGGCCCTTTCTTTATGAAATACACAATCAGCAAAGACAAATGACATTTGAGGTATTTTAAAAGTTTAAATCTATAACTTGAGATAAAATTAACCCACCATATACATTTCTCACTTAAACTTTTTCTTTTTTTTGCATGGGCAGGCACCAGGAATGGAACCTGCGTCTCTGGCATGGCAGGCGAGAACTCTGTCTGCTGAGCCACCGTGGCCAGCCCTCTCATTTATATTTTAAAGACTGCATTGTATCTCTTCAGCCTCTCCTCAGTGCGCTGAATGGAATAGGATAATTCTTCTTTATCTGGCTAAGCCAAATGGCCAGTTCTGTTCTTTTTTCATAGCCGCCAAGGCCATACCATCTCCAATGCCATCCAGCAACTTTCACTCACTTCGCCCGTTTCCTAAAAAAGTCACCACTACCTTCATAAGCCTGCTCCTCAACCCCTTTTCCAATAAAATCCACCTGACAACTTGTCTGTTAATCCCAACAGCACCATGATTTTACCAGAGAAAGGGATGACTGCAAAAAAAAGAAAAAAAGACTGCTTCAATTAATCTCACTGACTCTAGATGATTCTGTCTTGGATTTATCTTCCATTTCATTGTCTACGTGTCCCTTTCTTTCTCTGGAAACAAAGGGATTTGTAGTATCAAGTAGAATCAGCTTTGTATTCCTCCTTCATAAACGGACTTTATTTTTGGGAGCTAGACCACAGTTGTTAAAAGACATGGGAAAATTTAATAGCATCAAACTTTGTTTTTCTTTAAGCGAAAAAGTACCTTGCTCTAGCATGGACAATCCTTGAAAACAGCGTGCTAAGTTAAAGAAGCCAGGCACACAAGGTCACATATTCTATGATTTCATTTAGATTCCTTTATATGAATAGACAAATCCATAGAGACAGAAAGTAGATTAGTGGTTGTCTAGTGATGGGGGTAGAAGGGTAGGGGGTGGAGGGTGAGAAGTGACTGCTCATACATATGGGATTTCTTTTTAGCCTGATGAAAATATTAATTTAGATAGTAATGACGGTAGCACAACTCTGAACAACCACAAACCACTGACTTACACAATTTAAAAGGGTGAATTTTATGGTATATGAATTATAACTCAATAAAGCTGTTATTAAAAAAATTATCTTAGTTTCAGGTAACTCTGGCTCCAGCCACATTAGACTGCTCATCATTCTGAGTTACACACTAAAGAGCTTGGCCTCTGAGACCCCTATTTAGCTGAGAAGGCCCTGGTCCCCTCCTCTTCTTCTCTTCCCTATTCTTTGCCTGACAAATTCCAACTGTGCTCTCTCTGCATTTAATATTCAAACGACTAGAACATTTTTGGTTATATTAGAGCTCACTATTAACATCTCTGCTCCTCACACGAGACTCTGAGTTTGCAAAGAGGAGGACCGGATCTCACAACTCGTGTGCTCAGTTACTAGCACAATGCCTGTATCGACACTTTCAAATGACGTTCGGTAAATTAAGAAACAAAGGAAACAGAGTGGTGCACATACATATTTTATAAACAAGACACAATGATACAGTCACATATTATTTGGTTGAATCTTTTGCAATTCTAGTTTTGATTGATGAAAACAGCCCAAGATGAGAAATAAAGGGGCATCTTGATTACATGGTTAAAATAAATAAGTTGGGACCTTTCTAGATGGAAGGTGAATTAAATTTTTATTACTGAATTTAACATCTGTGAATGCACTAGGAATCAAGCATGTAAATCAAATACTACCTTGATGCAATTATTTTACCTACAAACCATGTGTGTGCGTACACACACATTTTGCACAGTAATATAAAATGATATGGGTAGCACAATGATTTTTGTTGCTACCAGGTCCTCTGGTAAGCATGGTATTTTGACCCTTATCTTAAAACAGAGCCCTACTTAGCACTTAAGAAAAAAAAGATCCTTTTCTAAGACAAAGGCCACCAACTGAAGAACATTATCTAAAAGGAGAATATCACCTAAAGAATATCTCTGGGTGAGAAACTCACCAGATAGCTGGGCTCCAGGAAGGGAGCTGGGTAGTTAAGGAAGATTTCCTTTCCGTGAAATATGTTCTTGTACCTTTAAATTGTGTAGCAAGTGCATTATGTATGTATATAATTTGCCTCTCAGCTCCAGCTAACCATTACTATTAAGTAATGCAGGCTAGGGGTTGCCAGACCTGATTTTTTCAACAAGCCAGAAATTGAGAAATTTTGACTTTTATTTAAAACTCATGATTTTTTAAATGTTAGCTTAATCCAAAAGTTAACACATAGGGCAGCCAAACAAAACACACCTGCAAGCCATATCTGGCTCACAGGCCAACCAGTTTACCACCTCTAATCTAAAATTTCATGTGTGACTTATGACTCCTAAACTATAAATATACTTAATGGAGGAAAAGTTCAAAAAGAAAATTCAAACTTGCAAATGAAACCAGGTCCCCTCACCACCATCTACTTAGACATAACTATTGTTCTCTTAAACTTTTTCTCTTCTTGAGTCTCTGAAAAGCTTATTAATGTTTGATCAACTAAAATGCAAAACACACCAAGTTAAATTAAGGAATTTGCCCATTATCCTAGCATCTGCTCTGCTTTAAAAAAGAGTGAAATATGGCATCAATTTCAAGTTCTTCGAGCCAGCTTAAGATTATATTTGAATTGTTCCTAGCTGGTGGAAAATTCCCCCAGCTAAAAAGCCAAGTGGCTGCATGATTGAAAAGGTCTATAAGTTATTTCTCACTCACCATCAGGCAGCACAGACTGCTCAAAAGACCAACTGGTATTGAGTGTGGCAACCATGTTCTGAACTCTGGCCTGGTAACCCGATCAGAGAGTGGAGAAAATCTCAAAGTTCTGCAGAGATAACACTCATCTCTTGAAACTGAAGGTAGCAGACTTCCTGTGATTCTGACTTTGGGAAGATCATGTCCATTAAATACCCCAAGGATATCAAAGTGAGTTAGAGAAGAACCCCTTTTAGTTCTAAGCCCAGCCCTAGATACACACTATCTGGTGTGCTTGATAATTGCAGCCCCATCTACTCAAAGCTCCAAGGAGCCCCACCTGGTTTTTCCACACTCGGTGCCAGCTCACTCTTCTGAACTGCAGCCTTTCACCCCAATGGCTGGATCAGCACTGGCTTGGCAAGGACTTTTATCAATGAACAAGACTAATGACAACTTTGTGTTTTACACCTGTAGGACAGGTAGTCCTGGTTTTCCTTATGTAGCTTGTGGAAATGCTATGAGAGGCCACAATTTTCCTAACAGTTTCTTCATCCAGGTAACTAAGAAGAAAAGATGTTGACAAACTCATTCATCCATTGGTAGGAATTATTCATTTCACCAAATGAATAAAAGTTCCACCACTTTACATGGTGCATACATATCAAATACAAATTGATAATCTTTCTTTTAAACTCAGTCTTTAAAAAAAACACACACACACACAGTATAGTGACCCAGGGCATTATTATCTGCAAAATATCCTAATGACAAACAAAAACATTAACATGTAAAAGGCCTAGTAAAAAGAAAACTACCAAACAGTGGCCAGGCAGCAGGAAACCTATTGACACTTTCCTTGGAGTCCAATGGTTTCAAATCACTTTCTCAGGTGGTGATTGGGAAAGTCATTTTGTGGTGTGCTTCAGTAGCCTAAGACAATGGATCAAATTCTGAAATAAACACCAAACATTGTGTCCTTTGAGAAGAACATGGCCAGAGTCCGGTGCCTTCCTGGACTTACACTCTGATATACCAACAGTAGAGCCGACTACAGACAATCAGCTCTCCAGTAAGGACATAAGGTACTTGAAAAATCAGTATCTTGCTCTTTCTTTATCATCAACGTCGTGCCTAAGGCACCTACTAGAGAACAACCAATACACATTAGCATCTAGCAGTTTCTGAAGGCTCCTTCTTAACTAGCAGAATATGTAGTGATATTTGCTCTAAAAAAACCAAATCATAATGAATCATTTTCTTCCTTTTCTATAAAACTGAATGTCAGACGAGTCTCAAACACATCAGTAGTCAACTCAGAAAGCTTTGTTTTGTACTTACCTCAGCAGCTTGGGTCTCTTGATGCAGCAATGTAAGACCAGTCAAGTCTTCTAAGAAGGAATGTGAAGAATTAAACACTTTTGCCAGGAAATTAAATCCTTCTCGTTCATATTGATCAAGAACCTGTAAAACATTTATATATATTTTTAAAGGGGGCTACAGACTTTAAATGCATTTTAAAAGACTTTTACTTCAAACAAGCATCTGTTGAAAACATAGTAAACAATGCTAAAACTAGAATTATATATGGAGATATTAATGAAATTTGCTGGTCAAAAAAAAAAAACAACAACAACAGAGAGGGCTTGGCATTTTTTTTCTTTTTAGTTAGAATGACAATCACATCCTTCAGTTCAGTGGCCAATTTTTCCCAAATGAAATAAAAGATTCATGCATATTCACTAAAAGTTCATTGGGATTACTGATCTAAAAGTTCATTTGTCAGGACAAAATAATATATGAACGAAATACCAAGACAAAAATTGAAAAGGAAAAAGGAAGGGACAAAAGGATGTGACCTACTGGCTAGTCAAATGCACTTAAAAATGATAATTTAAAAATGGAAAAATGAATTTCAACAGGCATTTCACAAGTAAAGGGATAACCAAACAGGCAATAAAGAAATGAGAAGGAACTCAATATCACAAATGATCAGGTCAATGAATACTAAAACCACAACATAACACTGCATATAGCCATCAAAATGGCTGAAATGAAAAAGAAAATATCAAGTACTGACAAGGAGGTAGAATAACCAAGACTCTCATGGGTGTGCAAAATGAGACTTTAGAAGTTGAATACTTATATAGCCCATGATTCAGCAATTCCACTCAGGTATATACCCAACACAAATGCATATATGTGCCTATCAGAAGACAAAATGAAAAGATTCATGGCAGTACTAATCATGAGAGCATGGAACTAGTAAGTGTCTGTCATGGTCAGGTTCATGTGTCAACTTGGTCAAGTTGTGGTACCTGTTTGCCTTGTTGGGCAAGTGCTGGCCTGTCTGCTGCAATGAGGACATTTCATAGAATTAGATCATGATCACGTCAGCTACATAAACAGCTGATTCCACTTGTAATCAGCCAAAGGGGAGTGTCTTCTGTAATGAGAGATGCTTAATCTAATCATGGGAAGCCTTTTAAGGAGGATTCAGAAGAGACAGGCTCTTCCTGTTTCAGCTGGTGAGCCTCTGTGGAGTTCGTCCTGACCCTTCATCAGAATCGTTGGCTTCACAGCCTGTCCTGCAAATTTTGGACTCTGCGTTCCCGTGGTCGCGTGAGACAATTTTATAAATTTTATATTTGCAAGTGTTCCCTGTTAATTCTGTTTCTCCAGAGAACCCTAACTAATATAGTGTCCATTAACAGTAGAATGAATAAACAAATGGTGGTATATATACAGTAACGAGAATGACTAATCTACAACTAGATGCAAGAACACAGATAATTCTCACAGACAATTTTAAAACAAGTTCTCTTCTGGCAGAAACAGTAGATAACTGTATGATTCTATTTATATATGAAGTAAAAAAAAATAAAAACAGGCAAAATGAATCTACGATGGTAGAGTCAAGATGGTGATTACCTACAGAGAGACTGTAACTGGAATGGGGTACGTGGGAGACTTCTCGGGTGGTGGTAATGTCTGTTTCTTTCACTGGGGGCAGGTATACAGGTGTTCTTTGTGAGGATACAACAAGCTGAACACTTAAAATTAGTGTACTTTTTTGCATGTATGTTATCCTTCAATAAAAAGATCAAGAGGTAAGAAGCAGGTAATCTTGATAAGAGAACAATATGAGAAGAGTGAATAGTCCTTAGATGCAAACCAAAAAATGATGACCACGTTTAGGAATTCAGTGATCACAGAAACTGTGAATTGTAGAAAAACAAACCCCAAACCAGAATGCTTCAGAAATTCTTCCAGAACTCAAAAGAAATAAAGAGATGGAAGGTTTCAAGACGGTAGCAGATATCAAAGAAAAAAATAAAGAAATCAATCAACATGAATAGAAGCTGGAGAAGCAATAATAAGGAAATAGAAAAAAAAAAGTCTTCTTTCTGAAAATGTATAAACTTTTGGATCCAGCCATTCTGCTTTTAAGATTTTTTCTTACACTTGTATTTGTTCATGGGCATTCTACTGGTTTGAAGCTGTTATGTACCCCAGAAAAACCCTGTTCTTTTAATCCAATCTTGTGGGGGCAGATCTATTGTTGGGTAGAGCCTCTTGATTAGGTTTTTTCCATGGAGATGTGACACCGCCCACTCAAGGTGTGTCTTAATTTTTTCCTGGAGCCCTTTATGAGAAAGAACTCAGAGCCAACACAGAGCAGCAGAGAGTCCAGATGGCTTGGAGACGTAAGCTCAGAGTGGAGGTCACTGGAACAAGGAGCTGAAAGCAATGGAACCCAGGAGCAAAGAGCCAGCAGGTGTTGTCATGTGCCTTCCCGTGTGACAGAAAAACCCCAGAAGTGATCAGCCTTTCTTGAGTGAAGGTATCATCTTGCTGATGCCTTAATTTGGATATTTTCATGGCCTGAGAACAGTAAATTGGTAACCTAATAAAGCCCCTTGGTAAAAGCCAATCCACTTCAGGTATACTGCATTCTGACAGCATTAGTAAACCAAAACAGGCATAAAGATTGATGGGTAAGGATGTTCATTGAAGCGTTGTTTGCACCAACAAAAGATTATAAAAAACTGCCCTTTAATAAAGACTGATTAACCAAATTAAGGTATAGATAAACAGTGAAATATCCTGTAGCATTAAAAGAATGAGGCCACTCTGTTGTACTGATATAAATTGATTTCTAAGCTATAACGATATATTGAAAAAAGTGTTGTCCAGGACCCTCTGTACAAAATATTTGTATTTTTAAACAAGGTCAGGGGAAGCAGAGGAGAAGAGCAGAAACTGTACATTTGTATATGCTTCTTTATATGTATACTATTTCTGGAATACAAACACATAGCATACACACAGGTATCAAGTTATTGTCTCGGGGGGGAGGTGGGGACATTTACTGCACATCCTTTGGTGCTACTTGAATTTTTAAAGCCCTGTGCACAAATTACTGATTAAAAAAAAACAAAACTGATTTAGTTTCAATTATTTTTATTGCTGCAGAAATATCTGAGAAGAGATAGAAGGAGAAATATAAAATACAGATGAAGAGGCTGGCACTAGAAAGGAGGCACAGCCCTCCCGTGGCAACAGGAAGTGTGGAGGTTAAAGAGGACCCTAGTGGGAAGTTGAGAGAGAAGTGATGTGAGAGCTGATGAACTCTGGCAACTCTGAACAGCAGGCAGCATGGTCATCTGTTCCAAGATGGGCGGGTGGGGTGGATTCTAGAACTGGAGAGTTGGTAGTGCTGTGTGTCAGCTGCCCATGGAATGTGAGAAAGGAGTCTGCCTGGTAGTCACAGAATGCCAAGAGAGAGCTTAAGCAATGTAAAGTCCCTCCCTGCTCAGGGCAGAGAGTATGTTTTGGGAAAAAAGTGGGTAAGGAAACCTCCAAGCTTGGAGATTGGCATGAAAGGGTAACAAAAAGAAAGGCCAAAGAAACTGAGGGGTTGGCAAGTACCAGTGAAGAGACTGGGAATGGGGCTCAGGTTTGTAAGGAAAGAAGCACAGGCTAGAGGGCACAGAGAAGTGGAAGTTCTGAGGTACAGGGGCAGGGGGACCACTATGCCTCAGGGCACAAACAAAGTAGAGTCTTGGCCAATTAGCCATGGTCAATTAATCTGAGAACTCAATGTCAGGATACAAAGCCATTTAATAAATAGCTGAATCCTTCAGTAATAATCAGATTCCTTATGAACACAAAGAGAATATCAATAGACAGATGGAAATTATGAAAACGAACCAAACAGAGCTGAAGACCACAGAAATCAGATTTCCTGAGAATACTATCTCATGAAAAACGTCTGTGGAAATTAAACGATCTTTTCCTAAATGATAAATTCTGTGTGTTTAGTGATCCCTTATTTCTGAGTGAACCACTAAGGTCACTAAATAGCTACTCCATACTACGTTTCCAGGAAGATGAAAGAAGAAACCATTTAGAAAAATGGACAGAAGAATCTTGAAAAAAAATTGGAATCATTCCAGAGACAATACTTTGTTGGACCCCAAACTTTCAAACTTTAAGCCTATGTTTCCACAGACAATTTCACTGTGGCACAAATCTGACTGGGAAAACGAACAGCCAGTACAGAATGAAGTAAAGTCTTCCCCCCATAATCAGGATGTACAGAAAGTTTAAAGCTGGCTTTTTATTAATAGTGGTGGATTTAAAAATATGTGGAAAAACTGAATCCTCTCGGGGCATATTTAATCATGCCAGGGTTTTCCAGTATTCTCTTTATGTGCTGGGAAGTTAATCTGGGTTATGAGCATAAGCGGCTTATAAAAAGTACAAGGTTGCCCCCCCCCCCCCCCCCGTGCCCCACAGTTTAATCTTCTTAAAAGGAAAAATGAAAAGAAAGGGTGGTGGGGAAGAGGGAGGGGAGAAGTGGGGAGAGGGAGGAACAGAAGGGGGAGTTGGGGGAGAAGGTGGAGAGAGAGAAAAAGAAATGCTCACCATGAATGTGAGGACTGCAACAACCTCTCGGCCGACACACAATACATCACACCTCTGAGGCGAATTACAGGATATGTGGTCCTGAGACGTGTACGCACATTACATTTTGGGAGGTTATAAATATAAAGGTACTAGAAAAGTAGGACAGCGAAATAATAATGACTTAGTATAAGGAATGGATTCCTTCCTGATGGACTTGATTTTCCTTCTTGGTTTATAAGGCTGGGTTTTCTTTATTCATGATATAAATGAACACATACTCCCAAAGAGGGTAGGATCTTTACTTAAAATATGAATTTATTGATTGTGGTAATGAATGCACAACCATCTGATGTAGTGTGGACCACTGACCATATACTTTGGATGGATTGTATGGTACGTAAATACATCGCAACAAAATTGCATTAAAAAAATCCCTATTTTATGAATCTCGCTCCTGTGACTGGGAACCTTTGGTGATGCCTCACTGTTTAATAGATCAAATCAAGACTCTCCTGCTAAGCATTTAAGCCCCTCCACAACCCTCCAATGACAGGTGATTCCCTGAAAAATGCCATTCACAGGATCTAAGACCTCCTGACAAGGGGAAAGAAGAAAATCACAGTTTGCAACTACTGTCTATTGTCCTTAAACAAGGGACACCAGGAACTATGCAGCCCATTAAAAAAAAAAAAACTCACTGCCCTGATCAAGATGGCAGAGTGGGATGCTTCAGAACACCCTCCCGCAGAAGCTTTAAACAACTGGTAAGAACTGTCTGAACCATTTTTTTTTGTAAGTTCCTGAGAAGAGTTAAAGGATTGCAGTAACTGGGCAGCACTGAATGAAAAAAAGGCTAATTAAAAGTGGTAGGCTCGGGGGGTATAATATGTATGGATTTTCTCTTTTTCCTTTTTATTTCTTTTTCTGGAGTGATGTAAATGTTCTGAGAAATGATTGTGGTGATGAATATATAGCTATCTGATGATATTGTGGGCAACTGATGGCGCATCAGGTATGGAATGTTCATACGTTAAGAATGTTTGCGTTGTATGTGGATTGATTTTATTCATAAAATTTTTTTTAAAAAGTGGTAGGCTTTCATGGTGCCCTGGCTGGCCCCTCATTCACCTCTCACCAGCTCAGTGCACAGCCAGAGCTTAGCCATGTTTCCAGCCCAGGTTCCTGGTCCTGGTGCCAGAGGAAGCAGACTGACCCTCATGCACATACCGGGGGCACACATGTCTGGTGGTGCCCTGAGAGGCTCGCTGTCCCAGAATCTGCCCTACATGCAGAAGGGGGCACAGAGCTCTCTTATACCACACTGTGGGATGCAGAAAAGTCGAGCTGCCAGGGGCTAGCGACTGCTGCTGTAGGACATGCCAGGCAGTGCCCAGGAATACAAGGAAACCATTTCCTGGGGGGAAATGGGGACATTGATACCCATGTACAGCCCATGCTCAAGACAAGACATGTATGCAGAAAGGATTGGGGGGCCCTATGCTTCGGCCTGGAGCTATTCTCTAAACTCATTGTATAGATAGGCCCTGAAGGAGAACACTGGCATAAATCAGTCTGCAATGACTGGAAGAGGTATGTTTTTCCTCCCTTCCCACCCTTAGCTCTTGGCATTCAAAGAAAGCTCCATCAATAATACCAGCTGGATACAAGCTTATAGAACAGACACCTCAGAGTCTAAACTCCAGCAAAACACATAAAAATATCAAAATGTTCAGATTTCAACAAAAGTTTTAAAACACAAAAAGAGACTGGAAATGAGAGAACAGGTAAAAGAAAAAAACCTAAATCATTAGAAACCATCAATGAGGAGGACCAGACTAAGGATGTTCCAGACAAAGGGTTTTAAAAATGGTCCTAAATATGCTCCAATAACTAAAGGAAAACATGGACAAACAACCAAAAGGAATCAGGAAAACAATAGACAAACACAAAGAGAATATCAATAGAGAGATGGAAATTATGAAAAGGAATTAAATAGAGCTGAAGACCACAGTAACAGAAATTAAAAATTCCCTAAAGAATTTCAACAGCAGACTGGAGCCAGCAGAAGAAAGAATGAGTGAACTTGAAAATAAGACAACTGAAATTGTCGAGACTGAGGAGAAGGCAGAAAGAATGAAAACAAATAAATAGAGTCTAAGGAACCTGTGGGGCATCATCAAGTATACAAATGTACACCTTGTGGGAGTCCCAGAAGGAGAAGAAAGAGAAAGGGGCAGAAGGAATACTCAAAGAAATAAGGGCCGACAACTTCCCCAATTTAATGAAAGACATAAATACACATATCCATGACATGCAACAAATTTCAAACAGAATAAATCCAAATAGACCCATTCCAAGGCATATTATAATCAGGTTGCTGAATGTTAAAGATAAAGAAAGATTCAAAGAGCTGTAAGACAGAAGCAACATATCATGTACAAGGGAGCCTTAATAAGATTAAATGTTGATTTCTCATTGGAAACCATGGAGACAGAACACAGTGGGGTGACATATTTAAAGTGCTGAAAGCAAAAATAAAAATAAAAAACAATGAACTACGAATTCTGTATCTGGCAAAAATGTTTTTCAAAAACGGAGAAAACAAGACAGTCCCAGATAAACAAAAGGTGAGAGTTTGTCACCACTACCCTGCCCCTAGAAGGGATGCTAAAGAGAGCTCTGCAGGTCAAAAGTTTTGCAGAGGCAGGCCGTAGTGCTCAGCAGGCAGAGTTCTCACCTGCCATGCCAGAGACCGGGGTTTGATTCCCAGTGCCTGCCTGTGCAAAAAAAAAAAAAGGGTTCTGCAGATAATAGAGCAAAGAAACATGAAGAGATAAATCTCCAATAAGGGTAATGACAGGGGTAAATAGAAAAGCCAGTAACATTATGTTTTTAGTCTATAACTCTACTTTTTACTTCCTACAGATGCTAAAAGGCAAACACATACAATGCAATGAGAAATCAGTGGTGGTGGACTCATAATAGATAAACATGTAATTTGTGACAAGAACTACATAAAGTTGGGGAATGGCTGGGTATAGGTAATATATATTGAAGTTAAGTTGGGTATCAAAACAAACAAGATTGTTATAGATCTAGGATGCTACATTTAAGCCCCATGGTAACAACAAAGAAAATATAAAAGAAAACACAAACTCATAGAGACAAAAATTAGAGTACAAGTTGCCAGGGGTAATGAGTAGGGGCTATGAGGAGTTAATGCAAAATGTTTGGGGAGATGGGAAATTTTTAGTAATGGAAGTTGGCAAGGATACCACAACAGTGGATGCAATCAATCTCACTGAAAGGTATGCTTGGCAATGGTTGAAATGGGAAGGTATATGTTGCATACATTCCCATAACAATAATTTTTTAAAAAGACAAAGAGCAACTACAGAGACAATGAAAAATAAAGGGAATACAAGATCCTGCTCAGGATCTAATAAGGGAGAGAGAATGCTCAAAAAGGACATAATTGGAACATAGGAAAAATTGGAAAAGTCTATAACTTTTTAAATCAGTATTAAATGTCTTGAACCTGATGGTTACACTTACAGCGGACTGTAAGTGAATATCCTTGTTCTTGTGAAATGTACATGATAGTATTACATGCTAAAGGAGCATGATGCTTACAACCTATACTTAGCATTCATAAAGTAGATGGATGGATGGATTGATAGACTGATGGACAGACAGAACATGGCAAACGTGGTAACATGTTAAAACTGATAATCTGTGTATCTGGGGGTTAGGGGTTTTGGAGGTCTCTGTATGGGGTGTGCATTATTTCTGTAACTGTCCTATACATTTGAAAGTATTTCAAAGTATATAATTTAAAATTAAAAAAAAAATCCACCTTATTTTCAAAGGGGGAAGAGAATGTATCATTTCCACAGACCTCCTGTTTAAAGTCTCTTTTATTTAGAAATCATGCTTACTTGATGATTTAAAAATATACATATGTAGGTATTTCAAAAAAGATTAGGGAAAGTTTGTCCAATGTCCCAAACAGAGTAACAGAAGACTGACTGGAGGTCTCTGGGGCCTTGAGCGTGTGTGTAAGATAATCCACAAAAGAAGGGTCAGAACACCACCCTCTCAGGGTCAATTACTTGGTTATGTCTGCAGAGGTCTGCTTCAAATCGAGGGCAAACCCTGTTTTCCAGTACTATTGGTGAGCAAGCTACTCCAGGATGGAGAATCCACACTGCAGGTAAGGAGCAGGAAGCAATGCAGTAAGACCGGGAAACATTCTGACCAATTTCTGTCTCTTGGTATCCTGGGATTTCTCTCATTATAATAAAAAATAAACACAAAAATGTGAGGAAAAAAAAAGCTCTGATTTCAGCAGCCCCTGAAATACTGCTATTCTACCTTCACTATAACCAGTTCTTCTACAGGACTCTCTCCTTGGAAAAGCTTCTGCTCCTTTCTCTTTCCCTCTTGGTGCTTCCCTACTTTCGAATGATCTCCTGTCTTTCCCCTCAGCTTAGATCTTTTTTCCATCAAAGTTCAGCTCACTTAGCAACTCTGGCAAGAACCTTTCCCTATTAAATTCCTCTCCTATGATTGTTGCTTCCTTCTAATATTCTCTGACCCTACTCCTCATGGCATACTGGGTTGCCAAAGTGATTGAGGGAAATGCTTTGCTTGCTTGTCACTGGTAATCAAAAGTTGATAGCATTTTTCAAATGTCAACCAGATGGCCAGTAACTTTCTTTTTGTTTCTATATATGTAAGTGAGATAAAGTAGATAATGGACAAGAAAACAGATTTATATGGAAACGTAGTTTTTATCCCAACTGAATCTGTTGCTGTTACTTTATTCTATTGGACACAGGCAGGATTTATAAGACCAAATTTTTAAAAGGAAGATCAGATTTGAGCTCGAGATATGTAAGGGTATGTCAAAAACTACAGTATCAACCAGGATAACTACTGGCACACCAAAAATAGAGAACAGATAAGTCTTTGGCTTCTTGCCAAAAGTTAGTGGAAATTGTACTTATTCTTAGGCATCCAAATACAAAATAGGCATGAGAGTTATTTAGAGGATACAAGGAATGTCAAATCAAAAGATCAAATAGCTTTAAAATCAAGACAACAATTTATTCTGGAATAACAGTCCCCAAATTTTAGTATTTTAATTAATTTCTTATGGTGCAATACTCAGCTATACTAAAGAGAATCAAATGATATTACACCTTGATATCTTCACACATCCAGATGAGAATTCTACGGGAGTAAGGTAGAAGGAAAGAAACTCAGAACTGGAACTGGAAGTACTCAAAACACTTCACACTCTTGACCCTGTTTCCTCATCTCTAAAAAGGAGTTGCAACTAAACCCCTCTCTCCTCATTTACTGAGATACAAAGAAAATTTCATGACTTCAAACACTGAAAATTGATAGTTTCTATCAGGATGAGCCTGGCCCTGGCACTGTGGGATCAACAATGCCTTCCTGACCAAAAGGGAGAAAATAAATGTAACAAAATAAGGTATCAGTGGCTAAGAGAGTCCAAATGGAGCCAAGAGGCAATTTGGAGCTACTCATATGCAAGCTTCAGCCAGGTATTGCTAATTGCCAGGGTTTGCCAATCCCCAACCAAAACCATTCCTGTTAACCCTAAAGAACACCTAAGGCTTACCTGAGATTCTACAAAAGTTCCACGCACCAAGATTACTTTCCAGAAACCTACAACCTCCAGATGGTTTCCTAGGCCAGATAAAGTCCTAAAATCCAGAGGGGCCAGCCTCTCCAAGAACATCAACTAGCTCCATCCCGTTATCCCATATAATTGACACCTCTTTCCAACATGAAAAAGCTAGAATTGGCATAGCCCAAATACCTCTAAAAATTGGGAGAAGGATCAGAGCGGGAGGAGGAATCATAACAGAGAAGATAGGATTTAACGAACGAGGACAACTGCTGAATCATGATATTGATATTTCTTTCTGTTTCCAGTGTCTCAGAGCAGATAGAAGGAAGAACCTTAAGTTGTGGAACCGTAACTCATACTAAGCCCTAAAATCCATAACTACTTGCTACAATGAACTTTGAAATACATTCCTTTTTTGTATACATATTTCACAATAAAAAATGTTAAAAAAAGAATGGATTACAAACATTTGTTACACATTTTTTACTTTTTAAATATAATTATTATTTTCATATAGGTCTTGATAAGTACATAAAATACACGATAAGAAAACACTTAGTGATGCCAGTAAAATTACTGGAGTAAGGACTTCTAGAAATCTTCCTCTCCATAAAAGTAAAGAGAATAATGGCAAAAATGTTCCAAGTTGATTTCCAGACTGGGCACCTCCCCCCCCAAAAAGTTCCAAGTTAATTTTTTCAGAACTCTGAAAATTAACCAAAGAATTTCAGAAACTGGGGAGCATTTATTCAAGAAAAATGGCTGAATCTTGGTTAAAACAGTGACCTCTGGCATTTTAACTTGCTGTCTTTATTTGACCTGACTCAAAGCTTACCCAGTGCCAAGGCCTTTTCTCCAGAACCCAATGTTTAACACTGTGGTCTTCTGAGGTGGTGGATAATAGGTGGAGCAAACAAGAAGCTAACCAGAAAGCTTAAAAGGAAAATCTGAAGAATTAGATGCTTATAGGAGGCTTATGAAAAGAGCCAACACACCCTTGGGAACCCCGAAGACCATTAGGCTAGGTGCCTAGGACGTGCACATGCTCAGGAGAGACCCGAGAAGGCCCTAAGCTCTCACTTCTAGATGACCTTGAGGATCTGTGTAAGTGGGAAAGGAAGGTTAAGGCAGAGTTTTCAACAGCCTGGCTGAGAGCTGAAAATATGCCCCAACATGCATAGAGAGCCCCTTCGCAGAGATTTTGAGACTTACTGGTTCCAGGCATTTAAGGAAATCTCTGTCCCAGTCACTAGATGGCCATGAAGCAAACTACACAGAGACTTCAGAGGCCACAGGTAACCAAAAATACAAACTTAAAAAAATTAGGTCTGAAAGCCACTGAACAAATATAACAACCAAAACAAAAACAACAGCAAACAACAAACCACAAGCAGAGGGGAAAATCTCATTTCCAGAGTTGACTATTTACATCATTTAAAATGTACAACAACAACAACAAAACCATCAGACATTCAAAAAAACAGTGGAAGTATGTCACATACACAAGAAAGAAGGGAAGAAAACAAATGTAATCAATAGAAACTATCGCTGAAGACACCCAGATGTTGGATGTTAAAATACTTAATTTAAATAGATCCACAAAACAAAGAAAACCATGTCTAAAGAACTAAAGGAATGATTATGAACTATGACTTCTGAATATAGAGAATATGATTAAATAGAAATTTAAAAAAAGAACCAAATACAACAAATGAAATGGGAAATTCATTAGAAGGGCTTAACAGCAGATTTGAGCAGGAATACTCTGCAAAAATGAAAACAGGCCAGTTAAGATTCTCCAGTCTGAGGAACAGAAAGAATATAAAATAAGAAAAGTGAATAGAGCCTCAGAGACTTGCGGAAGACAATCACAACAGAATATGCACAAGAGAGGTGCTAGAAGAGAAGAGAGAGGAGAACAAATAATTGAAGAAATAAAGGCAGAAAGCTGCCCAAATTTGTTGAAAAATAATCTATACATCAAATAAGTTCAACTCCAAGTAGCATGAATTCAGAGATCCTTATCTAGATACATCAAACAACACACTCCTAAATAACCAAGTGGCCAAAGAAAACTAACAAAGGAAATTAGGAAATACTTTGAGATGAATGGAAATAAAATATATATACCAAAACTTATGGGATACAGTGCAAGCATTGCTTAAAGGGAAATTTATAGCCATAAATGCTTTTAAAACATTACAAAAGAAGATTTATTTCAAATCAATAATCTAAACTTCCACCTTGCGGACACACACACAAAAAAGGCAAACGAAACCCAAAGCTAGCAGAAGAAAGGAAATAATAAAGATTAGGGTAGAAATAGAAAATAGAAAAACAATAGAGAAAAATCATCAAAACTAAGATGGTTCTCTTAAAAGCTCAGCACAATTGACAAACCTTTAGCTAGCTTAACCAAGGGGAAAAGAGAGAAGAATGAAATTACTAAAGTCAGGAACAAAAAAGGAAACACTACTATCAGCCTTCCAGATTTTTAAAGGATTCTTAAAGAATACTATGAATAAATGAATGCCAACAAATCAAATAAACTAGATGAAATGGACAAATTCCTAGAAAGACAAAGTAATGAAACTGATTCAAGAATAAACAGAAAATCTGTGAAGACCTATGAAAAGTAAAGAGACTGAACTGGTCATCAAAACACTTCACACAGGGGCGGGCCATGGTGGCTCAGCAGGCAGAGTTCTCGCCTGTCATGCCGGAGACCCGGGCTCCATTCCTGGTGTCTGCCCATGCAAAAAGAAAACAAAAACGCTTCACACAATTAAAAGCCCAGGACCAAATGGACTTCCTGTTGATTTTTACCAACATGTAAAGAAGAATTAAAACCAATCCTTCACAAAAATTTCTAAAAAATAGAAAAGGATAAAACATTTCTCAACTCACTAAGGCCAGAATTACCCTGATATCAAAACCAGACAAAGATATCACAAGGAAAGAAAACTATAGACCGATATCCCTTACGAATCACATGCAAAATTCTTCAACAAAACGTTAGCAAACTGAATCTAGGAACATTTAAAAAGTATTTTATGCCATCATATTAATCTGGGTTTAGCAAAGAAACAGAATTGTCCGGAGAAGTAGAAAGATTAGATAGAAAGACAGGCAGACAGAAAGAAAATATTAAGAGATTTATTATATAGGAACTGGTTCATAGAACCATGGGGATTGGCAAGTCCAAATTTCACAGAACAACGGCGCAAGTTGGGAACTCAAGATTTCAGTGAATTCCTGAGAGAATCTGGCTGGCTGATGTAGAAATTCTTCAGATTGATGAAATTAATGGTTCTTCCTTAAAGGCCTTCAACTGGTTGGATGAGACTTCTCTCACTGCTGAAGGCAAGCTCCTTCGTTGACTGAAGATGTAATCAGTGATAGATGCAATCAACTAACCAATGATTTAAATTCACAAAATGCTCTCACAGCAACAATCAGGGCACTGCTTGCTTGACCAAACAACTGGACACTACCTAGCCAGACTGACATAGGAACTCAGCCATCACATCTACGACTGGGTGATATTTAACTCTGGAAAGCAATACTGATTCAAAATATGAAAGTAAATCAATGTAATACAACATATCAAGAGTAAAAAACAAAACTAAACTAAAAAACCCACACACAACAACTTCAACAGAAACAGAAAAAGCATTTGACAAAATCTAACACCCTTTCATGATCAACACTCAACAGACTAGGAAAAGGTGGGAATTTCCCCAACAGTAAAGACAATGTACAAATACCCACAGCTAACAGTTAGTTCTCCTAAAACCAGGAATAAGACAAGTATATCTGCTTTTGTTATTCAACATTGGGCTGGAGGTTTAGCCAGGCAGTTAGGCAAGAAAAAGAAATAAATGGCAAAAAGACATAAAAGGTATCTAGACTAGGAAGGAAAAAGTAAAACTATTTCTATTTGCTGATGACATGATTCCTTAAGTAGAAAATTCTAAGGAATATACAAAAAACTATTCAAACTAAAAATGAATTCAGCAAGGTTGCAGGATACAAGATTTATATGCAAAAACAATTATATTTCTATATACTAGCAATGAAGAACTCAAAGAGAAATGAAATTCCATTTATAGTAGCATAACAAAATAATTCCATTTATGAGAGCATAAAAAAGAATAAAACACCTACCAATACATCTAAAAAAATAAAATAAAAAATAAGAGGGTGATTGCTTCGGCAACACATATACTAAAATTGGAATGATACAGAGAAGATTAGCATGGCCCCTGCGCAAGGATGACACGCAAATTTGTGGAGTATTCCATATTTTTAATTTGATGGAAATTAAAAAAAAACTAAGAGGAATACGTGTACATCAAAAATTACAAAATGTCACTGAAAAAAATTACAGACAACCAAAATAAATACAGTGATATCTTGAGGTCATGGACTCCTAGGCTGAATAGTGTTAGGACAGCAATATTGCCCAAATTAAGCTAGCTTTTTGGTTTCTTGCAGATATTAACAAGTTGATACTAAAATTCCTAAGGAAATGCAAGGGACCTAGAATAGCTAAAACAATCCTGAAAAAGAGCCAAGTTGGAGGGCTCACACTTCCTAATTTCAAAACTTACATTTTGTGTTAGACAACATTTTTTTTCAGGTATGGCATCAAAACCCCAGGCAATAAAAGAAAAACATAGATAAATATGACTTCATGAAAATTAAATCTGTGCTTCAATGATACCATCAAGAAAGTGAGAAGACAGTATACAGGATGAGAAGACATTTTTGTAAATTATATAACTGATGAATAACAGTTTAGTGTCCAGAATAAAGAACTCCTATGACTCAAAAACAAGATAACAACCTAATGAGAAGGACTTGAATAGATATTTGTCCAAAGAAGATATATAAAAAACCAACAAGCCCATGAAAAGATGCACAACATCACTGGTCTTCGGGGAAATGCAAATGAAAACCACTGTGTGATATAACACTACCCACCAACAAGGATGGCTAGAATAGAAAAGAGACAATAATGAGTTCTGGTAAAGAGAAAGAAAGACTGGACTGCTGGTAGAAATCTAAAATTGTACAGCTGCTGTGGAAAACTGTTTTGCAGTTCATCAAAAAGTCAAAATACTGCATTACAATATGACCCAGTAATCTTACTCCTAGGAATATAACCAAAAGAACTGAAAACATACATACACACAAAAACTTACACATGGATATTTAGAGCTACAGTATTCATAAGGACCAAATGTCCAAATGATGATTAAACAAAATATGATATATCTGTATAGTGGAATAATATTCAGCCATAAAAAAAGTACTGATACATACTCCAGTATGGATGAATCTTCAAGGCATTAAGCTACATGAAATAAGCCAGTCATAAAAAGACAAATATTGTATGATTCCCTTTATATGAAATGTTCAAAATAAGCAAATCCTTAATGATAGAAAGTAGATTTGTGGGCTTTGGTTATAGGGAGAAAAGAGAGCAACTACTAATGGCTATGGGGCTTCCTTTGAGAATGAGAAAATATTCTGGAATTAGTGGTGATGACTGTGCAACCTTGTCAATATGCTAAAAGCCACCGAATTGTACTCTTTAAAAGGATGAATGTTGTGGTGTGTGAATTATATTTTCATAAAACATGTACCCATGATGGTATATGAGAATGAAGACCTAGTTTAGGGTGACTGTTAAGCAGCCTGAGCAGTTAGAACCCTCTAGATGGATGACCTTAGGTATCCCATCCACCGTCAATCTGTGGATTGCTAGGGAATGCTTTTTCAACAATGCCTCATTTAACTAGAATAGTTGTTTAGGGTTAAGTACCACATAGTCTGGTTTATCCTCTAAAGAGATGAAGAATACTTGTGAAGATCTTCTGAAATCAGAAAGATAAAGAAGTAAAAATCTCAAAGAGAAAGGGAGAGGAGATAAAGGAAATACCCTTAGGAAGATACATAACCTTCAAGTTTTGGGAAGTGATAGGAGAATCAAAAAACTAGTGGAGATCCTCAGGTAGAAAAGTCAATCTGGCACCAATGATTTTCTCTAAATCTATAAAGTAGTTCTCTTTCAAACATTCTATCATAAACATTAAAAAAAGGTATTATGGTAGATTAAATCACGTATGCTAACAGGGCCTTTTCTTAATCTATGTTCCTGTGGAAATAAACTCATTTGTAAATAGGACCTTGTGAAAATATTGTTAGTTATGCTGTGGCCAAATTGAGTCACAGTGTATCTTTATCAGGCCTCTAATAATACAGATTAAGAGGAAATTTGGATGGAGTTAATAGAAACCAGAACCTAGAAGAAGCCAGAAAATAGAGAGCCAAGCTAGAGAAAGCCATGGGAGGAGACCAAGGATACCACATGAGACAAGCAGAGATGCAGGTCAAGGAATGTCAAAGACTGGGGCAAGCTATCACCTGAACACTACCAAATAGAAGAGAAAGCATGGCATACGGACCTCTTGATTTGGTACTTTTGGCTTTTACAACTAGCAGCCAATAAATTCCTGTTGTTAAGCCAAGTAGCATATAGTATTTGTCAGAGCAGCCCTGGCAAACTAAGGCAGATATTCTCAAATAATTTGTCTCAACAAAACTGAGCTCAATAATAACCAGGATGTTATAATGATCAAAATATTTACAAAGAATGGACTCTCTGGCTAATTAATCTAGTCTTTATACAGTCCTACTCTAGGTCATAAATTTGAGGAGGGCTTGTTTTAAACTATCAATACAAGTCAACAGGGAGACAGATTAGAACGATGCAAACAAGAAGCCCAACAACAGCTACTGCCATAACCACTCAATACATTGACTCAAATCTATAGAGCCATCTGTAGGTTACTGGCTTCTTCTGGAAACTGAGAGTGTTTGTGCATAAGGGGTATCATCTTTTGTCAAGGAGATAAACTCATGTCTGCTATGATGCACAATGCATCCAGAGCTGTTTTTGCACTTGGGATAGTCATGTTTCCATGGAGATGTGGCCCACCCAATTCAAGGTGGGTCTTAATCCTTGTGTTGGAGTCCTTTATGAAGACAATAAAAGGCAGAAAACAGAGTGCTCAAAGCTGACACAGAATACAGACAGATGAATTCAAGTGACAGATGTTTTGGAGATGCAGAAGGAAAATGCCTCAGGAAAAGCCAGAAGGACCCACAGAGCTAAGAGAGCCATTTGAAGCCAGGAGAGAAGGATAGTAGATGTCGTCTTGTGCCTTCCCATGTGACAGACGAACCCAGATGCCAGATGCCTTCCCTCCAAGAAGGTATCCTCTTGTTGGTACCTTAATATGGACACTTTCATGGCCTTACAATGGTACACTTGTAACCTAATAAATCTCCTTATAAAAGCCAATTCATTTCTGGTATACTGAATTCGGGTAGCATTAGCAAACTGAAACAATGACTTAACAGGCATCTGTGTAAAATAACATTTAAATCTATGTTAACGGGCATACCATGTATAAAGACATAATCTGAGACAATAACAAAAATGGGCACGGGCAGAGATACACAGGTGTAAACAGTTTGCCAACTATTGAAACTAGGCTGTTATTAGTCAACCTAGGTTATTATTAGTTTAAGAGGTTAACTGTAATTACAAAGGTAACCACTAAGGAAATAACTAAAAATATATAGAGAAAAATTTTAAAAAAGGGAATCAAAATAGAATCTTATAAAAAGCAATTAAAAGGGTGGTACAATGGTGGCACAGTGGCAGAATTCTTGCCTGCCATGCCGGAGACCCAGGTTCAATCCCCAGTGCCTGCCCATGTCAAAGAAAAAAAAAAACAACTAAATACAAAACACACAGTAATGAAAAATTGAGCAACAACAAAAAAACATACAAAGAATACTGGAAACAGCTATATGGCAAAAGTAAATTATTCCTTTTCAGTATTATTTTAAAAGTCAATTGATTAAACTTCCCTATTCAAAAGCAGAGAATGGCAGATTGGATGAAAAAGTATGATCCACTTATATGCTGTCTACAAAAGACTCACTTTAGGTACAAAGACACAAAAGTTGAAAGTAAAAGGGTGAAAACAATATTCCATGAAGAGTTATCAAAGCATTTTTTTTATAGTCAGACAAAATAGACTTTAAGTAAAAAAAGATTACTAGAGTCAAAGAAGGATATTATGAATTGATAAAAGGGTCAATCCAGCAAGAAGCTATAACAATTATAAATATATATGTTCCTCACAATAGGGCCCCAAAATATATGAAGCAAAAATGGACAGAATTGAAGGTAAAAGAGTTCTACAATTATAGCTGGAGATTTCAATACAACACTTTCAACAATTGTTGGAAAATCTAAACAGAAGATCAATAAGGAAATAGAGAATTGAATAACACTATTAAACAATTAGACCTAATGGACACACATAGAATACTCCGCCTAATAACAGCAGAATACATATTATTTACAACAACACATGGAACATTTTCCAGGATAGACCAGATGTTAGGCTACAAATCAAATCTCAATGAATTCAAAACTACCAAAATCACACAAAGTATCTTCTCAGACTACAGTGGAATAAAGCCTGAAATCAGTAACAGAAGGAAAACTGGGAAATTTACAAATATGTGGAAATTAAAATAAAACCAATGAGTCAAAGGAAATTATGAAATATCTTGAGAATAATGAAAACAAAACATAGCATGACAAAATTTATGGGACATAGCAAAGGCACGTGCTCAGGAGGAAATTTATAGCTCAAAATGCCTACTTAAAAAAAAAAAACCACAAATCAATAATATAACTGCACAACTAAAGGACAGAAGAAGAAGAGCAAACTAAACCCAAAGTTAGTAGAAGGAAGGAAATAGTAAAGAATAGAGCAGAGATAAAAGAAATAGAGAACAAGAAAAAGGAGGGAATTAATGAAACAAAAAAATTGTCTTTTTGAGAAGATCAATAAAATTGACTAATCTTTAGCAAGAATGACAAAGAAAATGAAAGCAAAGACACAAATAACTAAAATCAGGAATGAAAGTATAGACATTACTACCAACAGAACAGAATTAAAAAGTATTATAAGAGCTACTATGAATAGTTACATACCAACAATTTTGGAAACCTAGATGAAATGGACAAATTCCTAGTGATATACAAATTAACTAATTTGATGCAAGAAGACATGGACAAAATCAAACTTATAACAAGCAAAGGGATTGAATCTGATTAAAAACCTGCTAGCAAAGAAAAGTCCAGGGCTGGATGGTTTCATTGCTAAATTCTACCAAACATTTAAAGAAGATTTAGCACTAATCCTTCTCAAAATCTTCCAAAAAAAAATAGAAGAGAAGGGATTACTTCCTAACTCATGGGAAGCATTACTTCCCAGGGGGCCAGCTTTTCTGGCCCGGATTACTGTGGGGCCAGCATTGCTCTAACAACAAAGCTAAATAAAGACAGCAAAAGAAAAATAATTACAAACTAATATTTGTTGTGAATATAGAAACATCTTCATCAAAATAATTGCAAACTGAATCCAAAGCATATTGACAGATTACACACCATGATCAAGTGGATTTATTCCAGGTATGCAAGGATGGTTTACTATAAGAAAATCAGTCAGTGTAAAACACCACATTAATAGAGTGAAAAAGAAAACAAAAACACATGATCATCTCAACTGACAAAGAAACAGCAGTTGACAAAATCCACCATCCTTTCACGATAAAAACACTCAAGACCACGAACAGAAGGGAACTTTCTCAACATGATAAAGGTCAGTTATGAAAAGCCCACAGTTAACCTCATACTCAATAGTGAAAGAATAAAGCTCTACCCTGGAACAAGACAAGGATGCCCACTTTCACCCTGGTATGTAACATTGTACTAGAAGTTCTAACCAGAGCAATCAGTCAAGAAAAACAAGTAGAAGGTATCCAGATTGGGAGAAAGAAGTAAAACCATCCTTATTCACAGGTCCTATATGTAGAAAATCCCAAGGAATCTACAAGAAAGCTACTAGGAAATCAGCAAAACAATTCCATTTACATTAGCATCTAAAAGCATACAATACCTCGGCATAAATATAACTAAGGAAGCGAATGACTTGAATACTGAAAACTGTAAAATATTTCCAAGAGACATTACAGAAGACCTATGTAAATGGAAAGAGCCCCTGTCTCCATGGATAGGAAGACTTAATATCGTTAACATGTCAATACCGCGAAAGCAATCTACAAATTCAATGCAATCCCTATTGAAATTCCAGCAGCATTTTACTTTTTTTCAGAAACAGAAAAACTAATACTCAAATTTATAAGGCATTGCAAGGGGCCCCAAACAGCTCAAACAATCTTGAAAAAGAAGAACAAAAGGTGGAGGGTTCAGACTTCCTGATATAAAGATTTACTACAAGGATACAGTAATTAAAACAGTATAATATTGGCATAAGGACAGATATATAGACTGATGGAATAGAATTGAGAGCACAGAAATAAACCTGTACATTTTGGCCATTTGAATTATGTCAAGGGCGCCAAGAACATTCAATGGGGCAATACTCTCTTTAACAAGTGGTGCTAGGAATACTGGAAATCCACATGCAAAAAAATGAATTTAGACCCCTCCGTCTCATCATACACAAAAAGTAGTTCAAAATGGATTACCCTCAATATAGAGCTAATGTCATAAAAATTCTTAGAAGAAAATGTAGGGGAATATCTCTGGACTTTGTATTAAGCAATGGATTCTGAGATTTTTATAACAAAAGCACAAAGAAAAACAACAAACAGACAAGTTGGACTTCATCAAAATTAAGAACCTCTATATATTAAAGGACATTATTAAGAAAGGGAAAAAGATAACTTACAGAATGGGAGAAAATATTTGGAAACCATTATTTGGATAACAAGCATTTAATATCAAGAATACATAAAGAATTCCTACAATTTAACAACAACAAAAAACAAACTCAATTTTACAAATGGACAAAGGATTTGAATAAATGTTTCTCCAGAGAAGATAGACAAATGGCCAACAGTTCATGAACATGCTCCACATCATCAGTCGTTAGAGAAATGCAAATTAAAGCTACAATGAGATTCCATTTCACACCATCTAGGATGTATATTATTAAACAAAAAGAAAATAAATGTTGATGAATGCTATGAAAACAGTCTGGCATTTACTCAGAAGCATAAAAACAATTATTGTATGACCCAGCAACTCCAATTCTAGCTAGAAATCTATCCGAAATCATCGAAAGCAGGGACTCGAACAGATATTTGCACACCTATGTTCACAGCAGCATTATTCACAATAGACAAAGGTGGAAGCAACCCAAGTGTCCAAGAGATGAACGGATAAGTAATGCAATAAATATCATTCAGCCATAAAAAGAAATGATGTACTGATGATACGTGCTACAACACGGATGAGCCCTGAAAACATCATGTTGAGTGAAATAAGCCAAACACACTGAAACAAAAAGTATATGATTTATCTTATATGAAATACCTAGAATAAGGAAATTCATAGAGACAAAAAGCAGAATCATGGTTGAAGGGGGTAAATGGGGAGTTATGGCTTAATGGACACGAGTTTATGTCTGACATGAGGGAAACATTTTGGAAATGGTGGTGACAGATACACAATATTGTCAATGTACTTAAAGTCCAGAATTGTTCACATATAACTGTTAAAATAATTCATTACATATATCACCATAAGAAGGAAATAGTAAACATCTGTATAACTACCACTCAGTCAAGAAGACCAGCACATCAGAAGTCCCTACAAAGCCATCTCCTAATCATAACCCCCTACTTGCTTTGTAGAGGTAGCCTACTTTATAATTTTCTACCTCAGTTTATTCCCTAACCAAGATAGCTTAGCTTTGCCTGTTTTTGAGTGTCAAATTTATTCTTCATATAAATTTTTAAAATTTTTATCTTCGTATATACTTATATCTTCTTTTCAAAATCCAATACTATGTTTTTAAGTTACATGTTAATTTGTGCCTTCTTTTTCCTCTTGATCAACTTCACCAGAGGTTTATCAATTTTATAGATCCTTTCAAGGACCAACTCTTGACTTCTAATCTTCTTTCTGTTCTTCTCTTTATAGTAGTTTCTACCTCAGACTTGTGTGTGTTTATCGTGTCGTGTGTTCTGACTTCTTGAGACAAATAATAGCTCATTAATGTTTGGCTTTTTTTTTTAAAGCTACATGTTTCCTGCTTTATCTATATTCTGTAAATTTTAATATGAAGTATTTCTTATCATCCAGTAAAAAAATATCTTGATTCCCCTTTTTTAAATTACTTTTTTAATTTTTTAAAAAAATATAACAAACACAAACATTCTTAACTTATGATCATTCCGTTCTACATACATAATCAGTAATTCACAATATCATCACATAGTTGCATATTCATCATCATGATCATTTCCTAGAACACTTGCATCAATTCAGAAAAAGAAACAAAAAGACAACAGAAAAAAATTCATACATACCATACCCCCTCCCCTTCCCCTCATTGATCACTAGCATTTCAATCTAAATTTATTTTAACATTTGTTCCCCCTATTTATTTTTATTTGATACATTTTACTTGTCTGTTGATAAGGTAAATAAAAGGAGCATCAGACACAGGGTTTTCACAATCACACAGTCACACTGTGAAAGCTATATCATTATACAATCATCTTCAAGAAACATGGCCACTGGAACACAGCTCTACATTTTCAGGCAGTTCCCTCCAGCCTCTCCATTACATCTTGACTAACAAGGTGATATCTATTTAATGTGTAGGAATAACCTCCAGGATAACCTCTCAACTCTGAAATCTCTCAGCCATTGACACTTTATTTTGTCTCATATTGCTCTTCCTCCTTCTGGTCGAGAAGGTTTTCTCAATCCCTTGATGCTGAGTCTCAGCTCATTCTAGGATTACTGTCCTACGTTGCCAGGAAGGTCCACACCCCTGGGAGTCATGTCCCATGTAGACAGGGGGAGGGCAGTGAGTTTGCTCGTTGTATTGGCTGGAGAGAGAGGCTGCATCTGAGCAACAAAAGAGGTTCTCTTGGGGGTGACTTTTAGGCCTAATAATTAAGTAGGCTTGACCTGTCCTTTGTGGGGTTAAGTTTCATATCAACAAACCCCAAGATTGGGGGTTCAGCCTATTGCTTTGGTTGTCTGCACTACTTGTGAGAATATCAAGAATTCAAGTTGGGGAAGTCGAATTTTCCCCCTTTCTCACCATTCCCCAAAGGGGACTTTGCAAATACTTTTTTATTCACTGTTAAAATCACTCTGGAATTTATCAGGGCATCACTCTGGCCAAACCAACAAAATCTCATGCCCTACTGAAGGTTCCATGTACTCATGGTGTTCAGTTAAGCTGTCTACATAAGTTATATTAGGAAATGCACTAGTCAAAATATAAATTTTGTACCTTATTTCTTAATTTCTATTACATCCTTTTAAATTTATCAGTTATTTAGAAGTACATAACTGAATGTCCAAACATTTGGGGATTTTCTAGTTATGTTTTTACTTATAACACAATGACATTGTAATCAGAAAACACACTGTATAATTTCACTTTGAAATTTGTTGACACTGATCTTAGTGATGTAGTCTCGGTGATTTTTTGTAAAATCTTTTGTGTGTGTGCTTGAAAAGAATGTTTACTTCACAGTAGGTACAGTGTTCTATATATACGTTCATTGGAATATAATTATAAATCATGTTGGTCAAATTTTCAATAGCTCTTCCTGTTTTTGATATGCTTCTTTTATCAGATGCTGTAAAAAGATTTGTTAACCTTTTCCATTGTGATTATGGATTGTACATGTCTTCTTGCAGTTCTGTATGTTTTTCTTTTATATATTTTGAGATGATATTATTGGCTATATATACAAATTTAGAATTCTATCTTCCTGGTGAATTAAAATAGATTGTTATAAAGTAATAGAAATGCATAGTTATGTTTTATGCATTAGTCTATTTTGTCAGATATTAATACGGCTATGCTAGCTTTCTGCATCCATACGTTTAAGATGTATTACTTGTAGCATGCATTTCATTTTTAAAATCATGCCAACTTTAGAGTTGTCAGTACCTGCTGAAATTAAAGTTTGGCTTTTATTTCCTCAACTATTACATGCATAGCTATATCTGATAAGTTCAAATATTTAGAATCGCCATGATTCTAAATATTTGTGTTTAGAATATTTCTAAATATTCTATTTAGAATTAGTCTATTTCTGTTATTTGTTGCTTGTGATGGTTTCATTTATGGTGCCATCTCTCCTTGTGTGCCTGCTTACTGCCGACTGTGGTTGGATAATGTAACTGAGATATTATTTGTTGAATTCAATTGGACTAGGATCATGAGATCTTCCTCTAAGTCAGTTTCATTGCTTTTACCTTGCACCTATGGGTTAGTTAAATGGAATCAGCTTAACCCAAGTGTGGTAGTTAGATTCAGTTGTCAACTTGGCCAGGTGAAGATGCATAGTTATATTGCTGTGGACATGAGCTGATGGCATGTGAACAGCTGATTACACCTGCAGTTGGCTAGGAGGCGTGCCTGCTGCAATGAATGATGTTTATTTAATTGGCTGGTGCTTAAATGCGAGAGCTCAAAGCAGCTCCGCATACCTCATCTCAGCACTTGCAGCTCAGCCCAGGCCTTTGGAGATGCAGAAAGGAATCACCCCGGGGAAAGCTGTTGGAACCCAGAGGCCTGGAGAGAAGGCCAGCAGAGATTACCCTGAGCCTTCCCACATGAGAAAGAACCTCAGATGAAAGTTAGCTGCCTTTCCTCTGAAGAACTAACAAAATAAATCCCCTTTTATTAAAAGCCAATCTGTCTCTGGTGTGTTGCATTCCGGCAGCTAGCAAACTAGAATACCAAGTAGAATACCAAGTAAGCCTTAAGGTTTCCGGGTCACTCAGATGATATGAACTAGGGTGATAGCCAATGTAAGGGTGGTTTACTTCTGTTTCACCCTTACTTCTAGGGGAATTGCTTTGGGGGATTCCAGTCCAATGCAGGGAATGGTTTTCCAGAGCTAGTTGGCTTAACAGGATTGATACTCCAACTTTTATGCCCCTAACCTTACAAGGACACCAAAGGTACAAGTCTGGCTCTCAACTTCCTTTTCTTGAATGCCAAACACCCACAAGGCAAAAGTGGCCTAGTCCTAGGCTCATTTCTCTGTGTCTACATCCTTTTCTAATCTCAACTCAATTTCTCACAATGTATTAGTTTTTTTCTGATGTTTATAAAGATTCAAAAATTAGTTCATCCAGTGTCTCTAAGTGACTTCAGTTAGAGTTGGTTTAAACGACCTGGCCTATCACTAGTTAAACAGAATCTCACAGCATTCTGTTATATCCTGGGCACATGGCCTTACCTTTCTAACACATGCCCTAAGGTGAAAAAGTTCTATGCTTTTCTCTGAAGAATAGTGATAGCTCTTCTTGGTAGCAAATTACCCTTATAGTACAGATGAGCTGTAAAGAAGGAGGGTTCAAATGAAGAGTTCCTGCAATCTATTCCTTCTATGAACCTCAATAAAGATATCTTCAAAATGGGGTAGGGAAGACAACATCAGAAGATCAAAAGAAGGAATGTGAAAGAGCTTGGAGAATCCTACAAAATGACCAACAATTATAATTTTTTTCTCTGCCTTATGGCTGAGCTATTCATCCATGACTTTGGTTACATCATCACGGCAGGCCAGTGGTCAGGTGACATGTCAGGTCATTCATGAATGGTTGGCAACATTTTAGAAGATACAATATTCCAGGGTCAAATAAAGAGAGACCTGTTTATAATCTAGAATTACTTTCTCAATTCTTGAACATAGGTTCTATATACTCACCCTATTCTCTAAGGGTAGCTGGATAGTATGAAGCATTTCAATCAATAATGCATACTCCAGGTATGGCTGGTTGGCATTTGAAAGACTACTCAGAGGTCTACCCTCCAAACTCAGGCTATTGTAAGTACATCAAGTACAGCTCTTTAAATCTACATTAAGGTTGCTTGATGAGTATAAAAGATGGTACATATAAATTTTCTGATGAAAATAATGGTGTTCAAGATATATGGATTGACTGGAATTACACAGGGACCTTCAACTTTGGAAATGGGTTATAAGAATCTGGCAAAGTAGGGGCCTACTGTTCTCAGCAGCGGTATTCTGGGCCCCAGGACCTTCCAGTCTTGGTTTTGGACACTTAACAGAGGATTCCATCACTTGCTCCAACTAAAAGGCGAACGATGTCCTGTGACTAGAATATTGTTACAACTGTCTCCACTGAAACTCTGATGTGAGAAAGATAATGAAAGCATGAGTGTTGGGACTTTTCCCAGCCTATAAGAACAGGCGAAAGACTAACTTTTTTGTCTGTTTGCTAATATATAAATGATATGAACAGACATTCTTCCAAGGAACAAATACAAATGTCTAAAAAGCATGTGAATAGATGCTCATCTTTACTAGCTATAAGGGAAATGTAAATTAAGCCTACAATGAGATCATCTCACATCTATAAGAATGGCTGCTTCTAAACAAATAGAAACTACAAATGTTGGAGAGCACATGGAAAAACTGAGACACTAATTGACTGCTGGTAGGAATGTATAATGGTACAGCTGCTACGGAAGACAGTTTGGTGGTTCCTTAGAGAACTAAATCTCGAGTTGCCCTACAACTTGGCATATACCCAGAAGAGTTGAAAACATTGAAAAATACATTTACACTGATGTTCACAGCAGCATTATTCACAAAGGCCCAAAGATGTGAACAATCCAGTGTCCATCAACTGATGAGTGAATAAACAACATAACGTATATAAACACAATGAAATGTTATATATGCAGCAGCAAGACGAAATGAAGTCCTGAAGCATATGACAACATGGATGAACTGGGAAGATTTAATGCTGAGTGAAATAAGCCAGAAGAAAAAAGGATAGATATAGTATAATTTCACTGTGATGGCTCTGATAAAGAAAGCAAACTCCAAATCATATGACCCGGGAAGAAAATCTGTACTCATATATAACAACGAACTAGCTGTTGCATCTCTGCAGCTAGAGTATGCAAATGATTTCACAAGCAAACACTTCCATGTTTCACATTTTTAACACTGACCATTCATAATAAAGATTCTATAAAAGAGAAAAAAATTAATAAATAGGATTGTTTATGTGTCATAGGAAAAAAGACAGTAACTACATTAACAAAAAGAAAAAACAGGTTGAAGGCTTAACTTTTGTGTCTGCTTGCTAACAAATGTTCGTATAAATAGCAGAATTTGGTTTGAAATTTGATTTCATTGTAAAAGACTACCTGGTAAGATGATAACCTCTAATCATGGGAAGCTACCAGTTTATACCAAAAAATAATTGCACTGTTGGAAACAACAAAACTGATTCAGTTCAATTTGTAACAATTGCAGTGCATCAGATTTCTAAAATGAAACCTGTCGGGACATAACCTCAGAGAAGAACTATCATGATTCTGATCAGTTTGATGCACAAACTTGCCATCTTGGACCTTTCAAGAGAAAGGCTGTTTTTCTTCAGTGGGAAAACCACAGGAAGCTATTCAGACAGCCTTGGGGTGTGGGTGCTGCTGGGTCTGGGATCCTGCCAAAAAAACCATTGCTTGTTTCTTTGCCCCAGGAATGCAATGATGCCCAATTTCTGTGTTTTTTTTTTATTCCCCCTAAACCTCCTCAACTGTGTATTCTATTCAAAATGATGTCATTTAAACAGTATCTATATTTAAAGGGATAGATGGGAGGCAACTACCCTACTTCCTTAAGTAAATACAAAACTGAAAAATTTGCATTTTTCAGAACAGTGCTGTCTTAGATTCTGCTGCATGTCCCTACCCTCCACATGTCTCTAAAAATACTGAAGCTGAAAGTTACCCAAAACGGGAACATGAACTATGTTATCATAAATAGTTTCTTGAAGAAAATTTTAAAATCTTTGCCCCCCACCCTCTTTCTATACTGGTGGGCACCTAGAACGTACTCATGTACACACAATTTTCCTGATGATATCCATTTTACAGTCTGAAATGTATTGTGAGAAATGCATCTCCTAGGTATCAGGATTCCCTTTAAAAGGACAAGTTCCCCAAAGATGGTTAAGCTAATGGAGTTAGGTCCTCAAAGCTGCTAAACATTTAAAGTAGAATCATTCCCCCCTCTGATTGAGAATTAATCCTACCACATCACTGATGGAAAAATGTTTAACATGGCAGGTAAGTGAGCTGGAAGCTGGAAACCCTAGAAGTTTAAGCTGTTTCTCGGTACCTTGTACTCTCTCCACCTGATAGACTGGAAATTTTCTTGCTAGCCATTTCACAGGAAACTTGAAAGGACACTGGGAAAACAACCATAAAACGATGCCAAAGAAGCAGTAAAATGCTGCAGCTCTTGAAAAGATTAAACTCAGGCAGCTGATCCCTCCTTGTTCTGTTGCACAGGCCTCTCATCCATTTCTAGCTGTCGCAAGAAAAAAGACAGTGGAGGCTGAAGAAAGGCCACTGAAAATGGGTGTGGGACGGTGATAAGAACAGCTACACTAGTGGGCAGCAGGCCTTGTGCCAAGCTCAGGGCTGACATAGGAACTGCGAGCCTGGCTCTCCCATGTCTCTGTCCCTAAGAGACCGATTTAGAGGGAACATAGCCAGGAAGCCCTTTCAAATTGGTGTGGGCTCCTCTAAAGTTGTGGCCTAACATCGGTTGCAGTTCCTGGGCTGACTTCCGCCGCCGGGCAATATGCGGACTCACCCCAACCTCTCCAGGTACCCATGCTCCGGGGAACATGAAACCTCAGCTTCATTCTGATTAATAATTAAACCCCTAGATTAGTAGCCTACTTGAAAAGAAGGTGGAAAAGGAAAGAAAAAGACAAAGACTGTAATCACCAGCACATTACCTCTTGAGGCCATGCCCTTTTTAAAAGAATCACTCATCCTTTCTTGTTTCCCTCCCACTTTGCTTGCTCCCAAGGACTGAAAGTTTATGGCTGTAAACCATAAAATAAACGCATTAATAAAAGGCAACAGGATGGCATGTGATCTCTGCTCACACAAAGGAACAAAAACATTTATAGAGTGCCAACTACGAGACACCTGGCACGTGAGCTCCAGTTTCATCTTCATGGCCTCCAAAAAGGTATTTTAACTATTTTTACACCTGAGGAAGCTGAAGCTCAGAAAGTTTGAGATACAATTCCAAGGTCACAGAATTAGTAGGTGGCAGTGTCTCCAAACTCAGTGTTCATTTCTACCTCACCAACTGTATAAAAATTTCCTGCCATCTCTCAGCTGGTTTAGTTCAAAAGATGAGGATAATTTGAATTTCCTTCTAAAGCTCTCACTTATTCAGACCCACATGCCATTTTAAGCGCTCATAGCTCCTTTTAAGTTTTTAATTTTTTCTTGCTCATTGCCTTTACTTACACAGAGCTTCAAATGACTTTTGGCCTTTTTCAAAAACAAACAAGTAAAGAAAAAAACAAACTCATTCTCAAAACTCAAGAATATACTACTCCCAAGACTATTAAGAGATGTGAGAGCTGAAGCAATTTTCCAAGAAGAGCCTGTCAACTGTTTTGAGCTAGCACAGAGAATTAGAGTAAGTGCATACACCCCTCTCAGAGGCTACTCCGAACAGGGCCCACTCCTTGGGACTTTCAGTCCTTTTGCAAAGTGTGCTATAGGATAATGTAGGTCTCATTTTGCGGGTATACTTCTAATCAGTGCCTACTCGAATATTCTCAATAACAGGAAGCAGTGAACAATTAAGCAAAGAATAGCAGATGTTCTGAATCGAACCTTTTACTCCTTGTGGCTGTGTGAAACTATTATATACCCCCAAAAGCCACATTTTAATCCTGATCCTATCTTGTGGGGTAGACCTCCTGTTTAGGATGGAAACCTCTGATTAGATCGTTGCCATGGAGACTGACCCATTCAATTGGGAACATGTTCTTTTCATTAGATTACTCCCAATTGGTGTGATTAGATTACTTCAGATTGGTGTGCCCGATCGTGGGTGTGGCTTTTTTATTAGATAGAGATGGGACTTCATCCATTCAGGGTGGGTCTTGACTAGTTTACTAGAGCCCTTTGAAAGGGGAAACATTTTGGAGAAACCTCAAATGCAGACATTTGGAGAACAGTTTCTTCAGAGCCAAAAGAAATGTAGACTTTTGGAGATGCTTGGAAAGCTGACAGAGAGAAACACCTAGACATGGATGTCTGGAGATGTAGAGCCTACCACGTTGCCATATTTGGGAGAAAGTTCAGAGCCAATGTAGTCACAGACATCTGAATATGCAGAAGAGGCAGAGCCCAGCAGACATCACCATGTGCCTTCCCAAGAAATGCTAAGCAAGCCAGAGCCAGAGTTTTGGCCCAGAGAAGCTCAGTGAGACCCACAGACGCTTAAAGAGGAAGTCACTGGCATCAGAAACAGGAAGCAATGAGGCAGGAGCAAGGACCTCAGAGGCCAGCCATGTGCCTTCCCATGTGAAAGGTATCAGCTTTTCTTGAGTCAAGTTATCTTTCTCTGAATGCCTAGTTTGGACATTTTTATGTCCTTAGAACTGTAAACTTGTAAGTTAATAAATTTCCTTTTTTAAAAGCTGTTCTATTTCAGGTATATTGCATGTCCAGCAGCCTTAACAAATGAATACACTCCTCTAGAGGATGTGGGAGGTATGTGTCTGGTGTTTTGTTTTGAGTTCTTACTCATATGGATTATTCTACTGGTAAGTCATTTTGGACTCATTTTTCTTTTAACCTTTATGCTATGATTCAAGTCAATCTTTGTCATTCAGGTCAAAACAAACTAAAAGAAAATCTGTTTATGGTTATATTAGCAATCTTATGGATGATTTTGCAAAGGCAACAAAATAAATGGTCTTCTTTAAGAGAAAGCAGCATTGAGCTCGTGGTCCATGTCTGGGATCCATGAGAGGCTTTAGCAGCAATGAGTAATCATTACTTGCTTCAACTCCTTCTTTTGCACCTTCCACTACTAAGATCTTGAATGAAAGAGTTGACATTAAAGGAAAGGAAAATCTGAACTACCATTGAGAAACGGGAGACACTAAAGCTCTCTCTCCTACTTAAATAACACAAAGATACATTTTTTCATGGATTTGTATCCCAAGTCAGAGTGTCAAGTTCTTAAAAATATCCAAATGCTTCAAGAAATCCAGAGTCAATTGCAAAGACACCCAAATTGTCCAGAGTTCCAATGACAGGTAAGCTCTGGCTACAAGGTATTGTGTCTATTTCACATATCCTTCAAAGTAGGCCTCTACTTTAAAGTATCATTATTAATATATAGTTATCATTATAATAATAACAGTATCATTATTCCAATCATGCCATTTCTCAAGACACTGCTGAATATACACTTATTTAATGCTAAGAAGGTTCCTCTAATTTACCAAACATGCTTATGTCTATTCTCCCATTAACTCCTGACATTTGGCACATTTGCTTCTGTTTAAACCCCCTACACAGGAGGTACTTTACGATTTTAGCCTGATAGATATAAACTCAAGATAGCTAACTTGGATGGTATGCTTTCACCAGTAATTAAATATTCTAGAAGTAAGAAACATGTAGTCTTTTCTTCATTGTTAAAAAACAAAAACAAGAAAGAATTATCATATGACCCAGCAATTCCACTTTTAGGTATCTACCCTAAAGAACTCAAAGTAGGGACTTGAATGGATATCTGTACACCAATGCTTATAACAACATTATTCACACAAAAACCAAAAGGTGGAAGTAAGCCAAGATGAATGCATAAACAAAATGTGGTCTATCCTTACAATGTAATATTAAGGAATGAAACTGTAAAAAGGAATGAATTCTTCACGTTTGAATTTATTATGCCGAGTTAAATAAGCCAGATGCAAAAGGGTGGATACTGTGATTCTATTTATATGACATATCTAAAATAAGCAAATTCATAAAGACAGAAAGATTAAAGGTTACAAGGGGCAGGGAAAAGGAGCAATGGGGAGTTGTCACTTAATGGGTATGGAGTTTGTTTCAGTGATGAAAAAATTTTGGTAATGATGGTGGTGATGGCAGCACAACATTGCTATGGTAATTAATGTCACTGAAACGTATACTTAATGGTTAATATGGGAAATTGGTAAATGTTACCACAACAAAAGTTTAAAAACAATGAAAAAGAAAACTCTTCAAGGAAACTTTTCTTATGAAAGAATTACTTAACCCTAAGGAAGGCCAGACACTCTAGAATTTATCACTATCATCACATAAAATGTTATATAAACAAGTCATAAGGACAATAACTTTGGGAATAGGATGTTCTCAAACAGTTTTTCACATCTTCTATGGCAAAAAGGCTATAGTGTTAAGTACTTTTGGAAATACCTGGAAGGCCCTTTGGAAAAAATAAAACGGAGACATTAAAAAATCCTACAGAGAGCAAGCAAAACCCTTCAAAGAGCTCAATGCCAAAATGTGTCCTTTCATGAAATGCTAAGACATTTATGATTTATGTTGAATCCCAAAGGCATTCTGTTTTAATATACTCTGGAAATGATCTTTCAATACAATAACAAATCACTGAAAGCATCGCCTAAAGTTAATGAGATAGTAAAGGCTGGAAAGAAGCGCAGATGAATAAGGTAATGTCACATTCAACAATAGCTACCATTAATAGTTTGATAATAAATCATACTTCTGCACTCGAAGGCAAAAGCGCTTTCTGACACTGTGTCTTAGCTGCCTACCAGACTATGAGCTCCTTGAGGGCAGAGGCTATCTTATTTTTGACTCTTGCTGCATTGTTCATTTATCTATCAAATCACTCATTAATTTTTCTCATCTTTCAAAACATATTTAATCAGTTCCTACTATCTGCCAGGAACTAGTTTTGCCCCTTCCAAGCTAAGAACAACTTGGGTAAAGATGTTCCACTAATGACATATACAGCACCTGGATGACATACCTTCTAGTAAATTTTACTTCCTTGTCCAGGTGATGATCAGAAACTTAGGAGGCTGCCTTAGTCACCTTTGCATCATCTAAACATGTAGGATTGGAGCTCAAATGTTTGTTGAACTGAACTGCTATAACAGTCTTGAAAATAAACTCATGCAAACATGTTTTGGGTGTTTTAAATATTCAATTTAAAAAATATATGTATATATAGATACATAAAATTTACATTGTATGCAGTCCTTGTACATATAAGCATGTTAAATCCATAAAAGATCTCTGAGTTCAAGCTTATGGCTCCCAGGACCATCAAGGAGCCAGCAGCTACTTTCACATTCATTTCTCCCTACAGCCCAAAGGTATTGAGGGTGAAGGGAGGAAAGGAGAGGATAAGTGTATTACATAAATAAAAAAGAAAGCACAAGAACAGATGATAGTTGGGGCTCTCTTTTCATCAGGAGTCAAATCAGTGCACCTAATGGTGGGGAGAGAACTGACCCATAGAATCCTGGGCTGGGTATCTTCCCTTGGCCTCCAATTGGATGCAGTTGGGTTTAAAGAAATAAAATATCTCATCAAGAGACAATATAAGGGTGGTGCAACAGTAGTTCAGTGGCAGAATTCTCACCTGCCATGCCAGAGACCCAGGTTTGATTCCTGGTGTCTGGCCATGCAAAAACAAAAACAAAAACAATAAAAAGACTATACAATCTCAGAGTCATAAAACAAAGTCTAGCAGTAGATCAGCCCCCACACTTCCCTTTTCCTCAGTTGAAGAAAATGAGCGCCCAAAGAGTGTTAACTTTCTAAAGCCACAAGAGAAGCCACCATGGGACTGGGACTGGCAGGAATGCTTGTCTCCCAGTATCTTATTCAGGAGAGCTTAGCAATGGAAGTAAGAACAATGCCTTACTAAGACTCACAGACATGTTTTTGGTCTTCAAGGAGCCAATGAAATTGTGTGCAAAACTGTGCAGCTCTTTGTTTTTCAGGGGAGCATAGTTTATTGATTTCATCAGAGCCTGAACAAGTTGCGTGGCTCAAAAAATTTAGGTACCAAATTTAAAAATGTTTTGCATGAGGAAGAACAAAGGAATTGTCAATAATGCAGGGTGTTGAAAATAGATGGTAATTAATATTTTTAAACTTTAACTTATGTGTGAGAATAAAGCAAAAAATGTTTATTTGGTACAAAAAATATATATAATGCTATATTTTCTACTCTTGAAGATTTAACATTATAGTTTCCTCATTTTTAAAATGGCTACACTTTACAGTCTTTTTTAAAAAATTAAAGTTCCAATTCTAAACCCCATTCTCTTTTGTTCACATAATCCACTTAGCAAAAATTATTTTCATTTCAAAATGGTAGCAGCTCCTGAATTTTCTAAAATAATAATTTGATTAAACATGCTATGCTAAAAAAAAAAAATTAGGTACCACTGTGGCAAGGGATGGGCTTGGTGGAAGGGAAGGCTAAAGGTGAATGAGAGAGTTCCCCACTAAAAGGAAACCAGTATTTCAATAATGTGAAGGCTGTGCCTGGGCCAGTCTGCCAGTGGAACTAACCAAGGAGAAAACAGCCCTACACTTTCTGGTCTGGGTTGTAAAAGGGTCCTAAAAGAAAAAAATATGTTTAGGTAGGCATGGCATGTCCTTGTGAACGCAAATGTCAAGGAAAGAACTAAGTAGCATAAGTTTTAACTACTGATTAGGTGGTCTAGGAAGACTACAGGTCAGAAGTAACAACAAGAGCGGTGTTCTCTGGAATCATGGAAAAGGTATTGGCAGCAGTAGTCACAAGATACAACAGAAGGCTGCTATGGCCTCTTAAAAGCTAACCAATTACGTCTCTCCCTGTACCTGCTCCTGAACAAATGAAGAGCCCAGAAAGAGACCCACACACCCCAGGAGACCTACTGTGAACACAGAGGTCTATGCTTTCTTCTTGTTCCCGATGTCAACACCCGTCCCAGGAGTGGACAAAGGCCTTGGTACTTGGTCACAGGGAACTAGATACACGTCAGCCATTGCAATTTCCCTGGGAAACAGAAAATATTTTCCCCACTGTACAGATGAGGAAATTGAAGCAAAGGGAGGAAGGTCCAAGGTTTTTCAAGGAGGTGAAGAGCCAAGAGTTCTGAGGTTAGGGCTTGCAACTGAACACTCACACTGGCTCCTGCTGGATATTCCATCTCCATTTGGGAACCAAGCAGTTCTGGAGATTGGGGAAACACAAGTTGCTAAGGACAAAGATGTGGGATACAATTTATACCACACAATCATACATATGGAATTCATCACACATTAAAATAGAAGACTTGAGGCCCTCACCGGGTAAATGAGATAGGAAAAGAACCTGGGAGTTACTCATCATTTTCCAAATCAGAGATTTATGTCCCTTTTGGAAAGGAGAGGGAAAACCTGGCAGCAGCCCAGTTTTGAGTAATCTTTGCCACTGAGAAGCTGTACACAAAAATTTCTGGCACAAGCTCTGGAGAACTCTTCCGCTTGGGCTCTAGCCAGTCCTTGTAAATGAGATTTAAAACTCTATCATATCAGAGGAGCAGGGAGTATCTTAGATGCAGCACCACAAATCCCTCTGCCTATAGCTAAATTTCAAAGTTAAAGTAGGAATGTTTGGAAAGAAAAATTATCTATGTGTATCTGGATAAGGAAAATTAAAAAAGACACAAAAGGTAGAAAGCAAAGGTGAACAGTGATCAGGATGGTTGGAATATGGTTAATATCTTCTTTATACTTGAATCTATTTTATGATTTTTCTGCAATTAAAATGCATTGCTTATGGAAAAATAAAATAAAACTAGGTAAAGGAAATATAAAATATGAAGCCTAGTAACCTAGAGAAGCACTAAAGAGCCAGAGCTTATTTCATCCAACTGACACATTTAAGGAAAGAAGAAATGGAGGTGGTGGAGTGGGGGTTATGGACAGCTTGCTTGTATTCCCTCAGCTGGTCAATGAGGGATGCACAGCCAGGTCCCTGGAAATCCCCCAACTCCTTGGCCTCTGAACCACTCAGCTGCAGCTGCTGCTTTTCTTAAGATTAGGAAACCCCCTCAGTTTGGCACTAGGTGAAAAAATTTTATGTGGAATTGTAAAATTCAGAACAGCAACCTCAAATGTTACACAAAGGACTTCAGTTTCCGACTCAACAAACAGCTTGAAATGGAAATGGTGCTCACCAAGACAAAAGGACAACTGGTAGGGAAGTAGATGTTCGAGGCTCAGTCGCAGCTGCTGTACTGAACAACAAAAGTGCGCCGTGTTTTCTTGTCTCTAGCTATTTACATGCTATTCCTTCTTCCTGTAATGCTTTCTTCTTGCCCTCTCTCTCCCATGTCTTTCTAGAAATTCCCACTCATTTCTTTCACATCAACTCAGAAGTCACTCTCTCCAAGGCCTTCCCTGACCTTCCCAGTCTTGGCGAAATTAACTGGTACGAAGGAACCACAATGAGAGCTGTGCCTTGACTACAGAGCATACTGCCATGGAATGAGATCACCCTATTGGTTTATAGGCCTGACTCACCCTTTAGATAGCATTCCTTGAAGGCAGTGGCTATTTTAATCATCTTTGTATCTCTGGCACACAGTAAGGACTCCAATGTCAGTTGAATAAATGAGTGCCCGCTAAGAGACAGAATAAGACTAACCTTTCCTTCCAAAACTACAATGTGCCTTTCCATCTTCTAATTGGTACGTTTGCAGGGCTCTTAGGCTACTAGGTGCCTTAGGACAGAGGTTTTTCTCAGAGAAAGTTTAAATACCTGCGTTAAATCTTGGTACTGCAACTTAAGTGACAAGCGAATATGATGTAGAATTACATAATACTAAAAGATAAATGGACAGGTTGGCTATGACAAACGTCTAAAAGATATATATATATCTATCTCATATATTTTATCTTTTATATTTATTATATATATATAATTTACCCTATGATGATACCAGCTCACATTATTCCTACATCACCCTCTTCCAATCACTCCTCAAAACTCACATGCACACCTGCACACAAAAAGCTAACAAGTCACTTCGAGAAGTTTAATCATAACTCATCAATACTGCCACAGAAGATCCCATCTCATAGTAAACACCAGAATGAGCATATTATTAGGGGCTCTAATCACTAATTAAAATCTTAAGATCAGGTTTCCGGGCACATCTTGCTACATCAGCGTAGGAGAAATGTCCCAGGTGGTAGGCACACCAAGTTTAGAGCATGCTTCTTCATAACAGGCTGCTTCTGCAGTTTAACAACGTGGGGGAGTGACAGAATTGTGCAACAGGATCAAGAGCCCTCCATGCCTGGCTCTGCAAGTCTGAGGTAAGTCTCTGGTCAACTTCTGGGTCCAGAAACAAGGCAATTGTTGCTTAAACACCAGAAGGTGCCTAACTTGACAACTCAGAGGGAAAGAGAATAGTTATAATATTCAACATTACCCCAGGTCCCTCACATTCTGGGACAGAGAAAGAGTATGAGGGAACTTTCTGGGGTGAAATGTTCTATATCTTGAGTCTATATCCATATGAGTGTAGACAGCTGCCAACACTTAGAGAATTGTTCTCTTGAGATCTGTGCATTTTACTGTATGAATTTTACCTAGAAAAAAAACAAAGAACTACGCACAGATATTAACCTCTAGTTACTAGGTTTACTTTCTGCAGTAGCATGGGCTAGCAGTTATTTTAAACTACTTTCTGTGTATTCTAGACTTGAGCGAGTAAATATATTGTGGATAATAAGAGTCAGGTTTCCTACTGCCAGGGAGGGTAGTTACAAATATGGAAAGGGGGGAATTAACATCACCAAAGGGGATAAAATGCATCATGTGCCTCATGAAAGGAAGCTACGACATCTATTATTTGCCAAAAATTCATAACCTGAATCTAATCATGAGGAAACTTTAGACAAACCAAAATCATGGGGAAATTCTACAAAATAACTGGCCTGGACACTTCAAAATGTTGAGGTTAAGACAGACAAAAGAAAGGCTAAAGGACTTTTCCAAATGAGGGAAGTCAGAGGGACATGTAACTAAAGGTAATGCCTGATCCTGAATTGGCATCCCCTCTGAGATGGGGAGAGGGCCAGAGGGTGGAGATGACCCAGAACATTAGTACAAATAACATTTGAAATACGGACAGTGGGTTAGAGAACAGCACGGTACTAACATTAAATGGCCTGAATTTGATAAGTATATTGAGTTTGGATAAAAGAATGTACTTGTTCTTAGGAAATATACAGTTAAGTACTTAGGGGTAAAGGAGCACAACGTCTCCCACTTACTCTCAAATGGTTAAGAGAAAAAAAAATATATGTATATAACAGAGAGAAGAGAGAAAGAAGATGGAAAGAGACAGAGAGGGGGAGAGAAAAGCAGGCATATGCACAAATGGGGCAAAAAGTAAACATGATTGGATGAATTTGGTAAATGAATTTGGGTAAAGGGAATATCAGAAGTTTCTTGAACTATTACAACTCTTCGTAAGTTTGAAATTACACCAAAATAAAATGTTGCAAAAAAAAAAAAAAAAAAAAAAAGCCCCAGGTCCCTCCCCTGGCAAAAAATATTTAGGTAAAAGGGTAACAACAACATCCTAACCCAATGTCTTCAGAGAAATTCTTTCAAAATATTAGCTTCAAAATTATGCTTTTCCCTCTGGTATCAACTCTACTTAGTTCTGAACTCCTTTTTAGAACTAAAACCATGGCTTATATAGCTGATAAAGTCTTTGAAATTCCATTGGCAGATACAATCATTTCAGAAGGTTCTGCAAGGCAATAAGCAGAAATTGGGATGACAGCACTCCAGAACTGCCGTCCCCCCAACCACACCCGCCACCAAGTCCTCAATTTTGTTTTCTGCAAGACGAAACACTTTACCTGGCTATATGCCGAGTTAAGATCAAGCAGAGTAAGAAATTATTTGTGAGAAGCTGATCGGCCAGTCATAAAAGCAGAGAACAATATCCTTCCCTATCTCCAGTCCTATAAAGGATCTTTACTCACTATAGTTACGGTAATAAACAAGAGTATTCTTTAAGCAGAGCCTATTCTGCCAACCACCACCCCCCAACCTTCCTATCTGTATTTGTGGTTAATCAAGACTCAAGGATGTCCTTGGTCCCTGAAACTATCATAGGAAAAAAATATCTTCATGAACATCCAAGGAGACATTTTAAAAAGTCATTTTTAACCCCACAGAATCTTTTTGAAACAATGACAACTATGATATGACTCAGTATAGAAAATATTGTGCTAAGTAAGCAATAAGAAAAATTCACATGCACAGAGATGAAAATGTAATTGGATTTGTCATTTCAAAGTATCAACGTTAGGTTTGCAGATAATAGAGAATGACATTCTCCTAAATGAATAAAGAAGTTAGCCAAGTAAGTAAATGCTGTGCTTCTACTGTTAGGAAATATGTGCACCAATGAAGCAACCTTTTCAGCACAAAAGAAACTTAATACCCAGACCACAGGAAACGTGATCACTATGGGAATAGCACAGCTGTTAAAATCCAAGTCAGTTTGTATTAAATCGTCCAGCATGTTTATGCAAAACAGGACTATCTGAATGACCAAGAGGAAATAATTGTTAACAAAAGTGGTACTTATATTTAATTTAATGCTTACAATAAGTAGGAAGGAAAAATACAGAGCTATTCACTTTTTGTTTTTTTCGTGGGCAGGCTCCAGGACTCGAACCTGGTCTCCAGCTCGGCAGGTGAGAATTCTTGCCACTGAGCTACGGCTGCACCTCCCAGAGCTGACCTCACTTAACTGATATGCTCATGATTCTTTTATAAAACAGTATCTCAAGGGCCAATTTAATTGGAAATAGAACAAGGAAGAATGAGTGTGTGCATTTCACTCAGAGCACCCAATTATCTTTATTTCATTGACTAGTGAGACCTACATAAAGCCATAGGAAAAGCTATAGGTGCCTGGGCCAAACGATTTCATTCTGAAAATCAACAGTGCCAATGTTATTTTGAGACCAATTAGCTCAGTCATTCAAAGAAGAAAAAAAAAAACTTCTCCGTTAAAGAGCATATAATCCTAAAACTTGTATTTCTGAATACAGAAATACATGCAGCCACCCTTGTGGTCCTGACTTGCGTAGCATCAGATACAGTAAAGAAACTACAGAATGAGCTCATGGGTAACTCCTGACAAAGGGCAAGCTTTAAATCTCACCATAGGGACTGGGATGCACAATGAGAAAACAGGGACTTAAGTTTAGAGTCAAAAGCTAAAAGAAAAAAAAAAACCACTAAATTGTTGAGCACCTAAATTTAATCAAACACATCAACATTGTCAAATCTAAGTTAATTTTTGTTTATTGTATATTGTATGATAGGGGTCATATTCATTCTTTTTCCATGTGAGATCCCATTATTGCAGCACCACTTGTTGAATTTTGCTTTGTTTTTTCTTTCTTTCGTTTGCTTACTTGTTTGCTTTTTTTTTGGTTTTTTTTAGGCAGTGCAAGAGCCGGGACTTGAACCCGGTCTCCTGCATGGCAGGCAAGAATTCTACCACTGAACTACCCTTGCACACCCCCCTAAGTTATTATTTTTTTGAATATTTTTATTAAGATATCATCAGACACAGTCCATCCAAAGTATACGATCAGTGGCTCATGATATCATCACATAGTTGTGTATTCATCAGCATGATCGTTTTTAGAACATCTGCATCTCTCCAGAGAAAGAAATAAAAAGAAAAAAAAGAAAAACGAAAACTCATACACCCCATATCCCTTAAAGGTGAACTACTGATGATGGTTTTCTACGACATGAGTTAGCTTTTTTGAGAAACTGGTGAGGATTGTGCCTCTCATCTGATATGACCCAAGTGGAATTTTCAAGGAAGGCTCATCAACTCAGAGTAGAGAAGAATTTCCCTACACTTCAGTCCTTCCACACTGGGAGGTATGGGCTGTACTGCAAAGAATCGCCAAATTATTACTGAGAGGCCATAATTTGGGGTTAGTAACCCCAAGGCTATTTTTGCCTGACATTTATTTCTACAGGAAAATCTTTACTTATTAAGAATCATGAGGTAGGAAAGCAAATCGCTGGACACTGGAAGACTTAAGGAAGCACCCAACAGGAAATGAGCTGTAACATACAGTGTACATGTAAAAATAACAAAGCCTATTAAAAAAAAAAAAAGATGCCCTCACCATGGCCTTGAAATTCATCAGTCTGACGGTTCCCATTACAACTGAGGGCAAACCAGCTCTATTTTTAGAGCCTCTGGAAAGATCAAAGCTGAAGGGCCCCTTTTATTGGCTCTGCAGGCAGATCCCTAATCTCTGTTTACTCTTTGTTATTATGCAGATCTCCAAAAGACAGGCAGCTGAAGACTGCCTGGTATCTTCATCCTTTGAGTAACACTTAAAAATTGCTCTATGATGGTCAATAGAGGGGGAACTCTCTTTGGGGGAGGAACAAAGACTCAAGGTCAAGCCAAAATTACTGTGATGCAAGTATTGATATAGAGCTAAAAATATCCAGTCCAGTCTTTCTCCAAACACTGTAATCCAAATTTTTTTTCAGGCTGGCTTCTCTGCGAGATTTAATACAGAAATATGAAAACAACCAAATGTTTCCTGGTTTTTTAGACCCTCCCCCTCCCTCAAACAAACCCTGAGTTGGTTTCACCGCCTCCGGCTGGTAAGGCAGGGGTCAAATGTTGATGGCTCACTTTTAAAAACAAGTCCCTCAAATGCAAAATGACTTACTTTGGAAGAACAAGCTGTACATTTGTCAAATGCTAGGCTGACAGGAAGGACGTTATCAAACCGCGACAGGAATCCCCGGATCTAAATAAACAAACAAAAAATTCACATCAGGCACAGAATAATCACACCTATAAAAATGCATGTCCAGGTTCAGACAAGAAGTGAGAAATGATTAATATGGTGGCCTTGACACAGATTAGCAGCAAAAATAAAGTTCAACACAAATATTCTCCTTTGTGTAATACTCAGTTTGGGAAAGAATATTATTCCATTAGGAACTAGAGCCTACAAACTTTTCAGATAACTGAGAAATAAAAACAAATTGACATCAAAATACAAAAAGAAAGCTGCAAAATCTAACATGCTGCTTTAATAAATATTTTCATAAATATAACAAGTCAAATTGTTTACTATGACTCAATGACTCAACTCTCATACATAAGTTTTCTCATGCATAAGTTAGGGTGAAGATGTGAAAAGTACATTTACATGATATAATATTGGGTGGGGCTTCCCTAAGTGAGAGGGTCAGGGTCTACAGAAGGCAGAAAATGATCCTAAATATCTATCTGGTTATATGCTTCACTTGGAACAGAGATAAAATGCAGAATATCACCAAATTTATGTGGAAACAGCACCACCTTGAGCACATACTCTGGAGTACAACTAATTCACATTGACAGAACAGCTATCACCAGCCTGTGCAAACTGTGGCTGAAGTTAACTTATTCAGAACATTCTACCTCTAAAACAAGACTAATGCCAAAAGGGGAGTTTTTAATCTGTTGTATGTATCACTAAAATGTTATTACTACAAGGAACGATCTCTAAAGTCTCCACAACACGTACAATGAGCCAGATGATAGGATTCTACTCGTGAGTTAATCCATTTATCTCCCCAATTATGCCCCTATCCACCCCTCCCCCTTTTATGCTGAGAAGATTTGTCTCCGAAAGGTTAGGGAACTTGGCTCAGGGAAACTGAAATGATAGCGCTACGATGCAAAAGCAGGTGTCCTGACTCCAAACCTGGCCCTGGCCAGCAGGTGTGCGCCCTCTCTCCCTAACAACTGCAGTGGTCTTTAACGTTAGGGCTCATCACATTAGCAGACTCACTCCAAGTAGAACCGACCCCCCTGCTCTCGTTGCCCTTCGCTGTCCTGCCAACACCTCCCACCACCCCCCAACCCCAACCCCCACCCCCCCAAAAAAAATCCACCAACAAAACCTGACAAATGGTTTAAAGACAGGCTTTCCTCTGAGTTGGGCTAACCCCATCTTCATACCCACACTGCCACTAACAGTCTAACGGTACTGCATACTTATCACTGGGAAATGTAACCTTGAAAGAAATGCCTCTAGCTATATCAATGTGCTGCGTGATTTCAACGTCATCCAAGGTCAAAAGAGTGTCTGGTAGAAACTGTAAGTTAGATCCTTATTGTGACTCTTTGAAAATGTGATAATCTTTCAGTTCCATGTATCTCGGGAACGTGGTGACTATTTTGTAATAGGTATCCTTAGTCCTTTGAGGCATGGAGTCATAAAAGTTTGCTATTCAGGACTTGTGGGCAGAAGGGACTTTAATGGCAAATCACAAATGGGACAAATACCACAAATATCATGATCTGGAAGTTATAGACCTAAAAGAATGTTCACAGTGAAACCCTTCTGTACTTTAGTAACTTAAAAAAATTATACTGAGTTACTTTTATATTAAATTTACTTAGAAAAAAGTTCCTTATTTTCCATTAAATTGTTCAGTTGCACAGCCCCATGCTGAGGCCTCTATATGTGCTTTAGGAAAAGGTTTTCTCATTCTATTTTTTCTTAAAGTTGATATCAAGCACAAAGAAAGGGTGGTCATTTTCTCTGCTAAATCTTCTCATGATTGGAAGTGTCTCATGAAGAAAAGGCAGTGAGTAGACTTGGTCAGGAGCAGAAAGGAAGAGTGGAAAAAAAAAAAAAAGGAAGGCTAGAGGGAAAAAGCAGGCAGTGAGAACAGGAGAAGAAAAAGGAGACACCATGAATGTACTGGCTGAAAAGGGGCCAACTTGCCATTGCGTAGCAACCCCGGACAGCTCTTTACCAGGAAGCTGTGATTCATTTTCTCAGGAAATGAAGTATAACGACAGCTGCGTATAAGAGCATTCAAACTTCCCAAGTTGGGATCAGAAGGCCCAGAACCCATCCAAATAGTTCCTGTTTAGGGGAATGGCAAAGAGGGAACCTTCTTCTCAAACCTACTACCATCGACTCCTGACAGCATCTGCACAGACTGGCTCTCTTCCTTCCATGTAATGCAACAATCTGCTGTCGTTTCCCTAATTTGCAGCTCTCAAGTGACCAAAGAAAAACAGAATTCTTGATAAGGGCATTCTGGGCCTGACCTGCCGCCACAATATCTTTGCTACTGAATCTTTTCACAGGCTCCGCACAACTGCTGAACTCCAAAGACACATCTCCTTTCCCCACCTCACCGCATGCTGGGAATTTGGACTCAGCGCGTTTTCTTTTGGTAACAGGTGCATATCCAAACCCTCACCTTCCTTAAAGCACACTCAGCTCAAACACACTTCTTTTAATCTAACTCAATCTACCTACCTACAATCTGGAAATAATGTCTCCATCCTCTGAAATTCTTCCTTTGGTCTTTATTACCAAATACGTGTATAAGAGGTGTTTTTTTTTTTACTAAGAAATTTACTGAGATATAACAATTCACATACTGTAAAATTCACCTTTTAAATGTATAAATCAGTGGATTTTAGTGTATTCACAGAGCTGTGTAGCCATCACTATCTAATTTCAGAACATTTTCATCATCGCAAAAAGAAACCTATCCTGGACGGAGGTAATGGTAGCTCGTTATTGGGATTATAAATACTGCCGTATTGAAGGTGAATCTGACTGAGAGTGGTTGTTTAAAGTCATGTTTCTTACCGATTAACCCTATAAATATAACTAAGTTCCTGCATGAATTACTACAAACATGACACTTGTACAAAGATTTAATAATAAAGTGGTATATGGGGAAAAATTACCTATTGCATGCTATAGACTATATATAACAGAATTAACTTACTAGTACTGCACCAGTACTAGGGGTAAACAATTGGGGTGTGGGGAGGATAAGGGACATGGGGTATTTTGGGTTTTCTGTGTGTGTGTGTGTGTGTGTGTGTCTGTCTGTGTGTGTGTCTCTGTGTGTTTGTGCATGCTTGCTATTTTTCTTTGGAGCAATGAAAATGATCTAAAATGGGGAGTGATGATGATTACACAACTAAATGAGGATACTGTAACATACTGATAGTACACTTTGGATAGAATATATGGTATGTGAACATATCTCAATAAAATCTGCAGATTCAAAAGTAAACAAACAGAAAGATACAAATGGAGAATTAGAGAAAGGTGCACCTATTCACTGTTGGTAGGGAAGAGGAACGCTGCGGCCCCCTGGAGGGCCGTGTGGCGGGTCCACAGGAGGCTAAATGTAGGGCTGTCACAGGATCATGCAATCCGTTACTAGGAATATATTCAGAAGAACTGAAAGCACGGGCTCAAATAGACATTTGTACACTGGTGTTTATGGCAGCAGTGTTCGTGATTTGCAATGGATGGAGGCGGCCCAAGGGTCAATCAACTGAGGAGTGGAAGGGCAGATGGTGTACACATATGATGGGATTCTGTGCTACCACGGAAAGAAATGAAGTTGTGAGGCATGCAACAAGGTGAACGAATGCACCTTGAGAACATTATGTTGAGCAAAATAAGCCAGAAACAAAAGGAAAAATATTGTATGGTCTCATTTAGAAAATGCATATTAGAAAATTAGGACCTAGATTGTAAGCTTTTACAGAAGTCATATTTAATTCCTGAGGTTGTTTTTTGTTTTTTTTTTTGGCCTGGGCAGGCACTGGGAATCGAAGCTGGGTCTCTGGCATGGCAGGCGAGAACTCTGCCTGCTGAGCCACCTTGGCCCACCCAACTATTCCTGAGTTTTAATTGTTATTTCTAAATTCTGAGATGCTATGCTCTTTGTGTATAGCTTGATAGTTCCCTGGAACTTTGGTTACCTGTGTGACACCTAAGACTTAGCGTTTTGCAACTCTGAAAGAAGCTGCAACTGTTAAAAAAAGCTGAAAAAGAGATCAGACTTCAATTAGAGATATGACTGAAGCTGATCTACAGTTAGGACAAAGGCAAATCAGAATACAAGGTAAAGGATGATATTGTCTGTATTTTTAAACTTCAACTTCTATGTGAGACCAAAGGAAGAGATGCTTATTTTGTCCAAAACTTAAATTTTCTGTAGCACATTATCCAATTTAACTTGTCTGGTCAGTTTATTTAAACAAATCAATCACATGGAGCCTAAACTAGGAAATGAGACCTTATTTTTTGGTATAGGTTAATGTAATACCCTGACATATTCCAGAGTATTCTGAGTAATTAAAAAAAAGTATTTGCAAAGTCCCTTGAGGGACTGGGGAAAAGATAGGGAACTATTACATTTTCCCACCTGGGAAATTCCTTATATTCTCTCAAACACTAGGGATTCCCAATTTAATAAGCCAAGCTCTCTGTCTTGAGGCTTGCCCTTAAGAAACATTTCTGTAATGACTAAGTTAAGACTACTTATAATTATACCTAAGAGTCACCCCCAGAGAACCTCTTTTGTTGCTCAGGTGTGCCCTCTCTCTCTCTCTTTCTAAGCCAAATTCTGCAAATAAACTCACTACCTTCCCTGCTACCTGGGGCATGACTACGGTGGGTGGGGGTGGGGGTGGGGGGCAAGTCTTCTTGGCAATGTGGAACATGACTCCCAGGGATGAGCCTACCTTGGCATCATGGGATTGAGAATGCCTTTTTGACTAAAAGGGTAAAAAGAAATGAAACAAAATAAGGCGAAACCACTGAAAGTAGCTAAGAGATATAAAATCTGAAGGTCATTTGAGGAAATTATGCTTATGTAAGCTTCCATTCTTCCCTTTTTCTAGTACCTGGCAGCCACTAATCTACTTTCTATTTCTATGGTTTTGCCTATTCTAGATATATCCTATGAATGAAATCATACAAGATTGGCTTCTTTCACTCAGCATAATGTTTTCAACATTCATCCATGATGAGGCCTATACCAGAATTTCATTTTATGTTAAATAACATTCCATTGTATAGATATACCACACTTGGTTTATCCATTCATCAGGCAATGGATATACACTTGGCTATACACTTAGAGCGCTATTACTAGGTTACATGGTAGCTCTGAAAACCACACCATTTTACATTCCCACCAACAAGGTATGAATGTTCTAATTTCTCCACCTTTCTGCCAACACTAGTTACTGCCCTTTTTTTTAATAGCCATTCTAGTGGGTACAAAGTAGTATCTCACTACTATTTTTTTAAACAGATGGATTTTATTGCATCTTTAAAATATCTCAGATTTGTCTGGCATCTTGTTTCGACAGCTGAACAACCCTTATATCTTATCAGCCTGCTGAACTGTTCATTTTTCAGACATAAATAACTCCAAAAACTTTCTGATATACTTGTTTTGAACTATTTTGGCTTGCTGAATCAAAGCAGCTGAATTTGAGACAAGGTCAACATTGTTTCTTTCAAGAATTAATTCCTACTTCTGGGCCTGAGATATTGAACAAGCAATGGCTAGCCTCATCCAAACCCTGTGGATGTATTTTTCACCCAAGAAATTTTGGACTTCAAGAGATCCACTTTCCTGAATGAGGACATTGATAAGGAAGTGGACACACACGGGCATCTTGCAATGGAAGCCCAGCGTGACACCCCAGATCATGTCCTGTGCATGACACGAGTACAAACTGTAGCTGGTTCCTTTCTATTTCCCTGCTATTTGTCAACCTGAAGCCTCTTCTTTTTTCCCCAAGCAAACTGAATTCTACAATGATGTGACTGAAGCCCCTTCACAGGGCTCCTCTGCAGCCCCTCACAATAACTGCATGTCTTTTCAGTGTGAGGTTGACATTTTCAGGAATGGTGATAGTCTGGTTGTTGAGAATAGTCTTTATTCTCGCATTAGATGTGGTAAAGAGCTCACTATTGTTTTGATTTGCATTTCTCAAATGACTAATGACATTGAACATCTTTGCATGTGCTTCTTGATCATTTGTTTTTATCTTCTTTGGAAAAACGCCTATTCAAATCCTTTGTCTAGTTTTAAAATTTTTATTGTGCTAACATACAAATTTTTCCCTTTGCCCATTTTTAATTGGGTTGTCTTTTTATTGTTGAGTTGTGATTTATATATTCTGGGTACCAGTCCCTTAACAGATACACGATTTGCAAATGTACTCTCAAATTCTGTGGATTGCCTTTTAACTTTCTTGATGTATCCCTTGAAGCAGAAAAGCTTTTAATTTTGATGAAGTCCCATATAGCTATTTTTTCTTTTCTTGCTTGTGCTTTTCATGTCATATATAAGAAACCATTGCCTATTCCAAGGTCATGAAGATTTACCCCATGTAGTCTGAGGTAGTTAGACTCAGTTGTCAACTTGGCCAGGTGAAGGCACCTAGTTCTGTTGCTGTGGACATGGGCCAATGGTACGTGAACCTCATCTGTTGCTCATTACATCTGCAGTCCGCTAGGAAGCGTGCCTGCTGCAGTGAATGATGTTTGACTTAACTGGCTGGTGCTTAAATGAGAGAGCTCAAAGCAGCACAGCCCAAGCAGCTAAGCATACCTCATCTCAGCACTTGCAGCTCAGTCCAAGCCTTTGGAGATGCAGAAAGAAATCACCCTGGGGAAAGTTGTTGGAACCCAGAGGCCTGGAGAGAAGGCCAGCAGAGACCATCCTGTGCCTTCCCATGTAAAAAAGAACCTCAGCTGAAAGTTAGCTGCCTTTCCTCTGAAGAACTAACAAAATAAATCCCCTCTTATTAAAATCCAATCCATCTCTGGTGTGTTGCATTCTGGCAGCTAGCAAACTAGAACATAGTCTTACAAGAGTTTTGTAGTTTTAGTTCTTATATATAGGCCTATGCTCCATGTAAGTTAATTTCTGTACATGGTGTGAGGTAGGGATCTAACTTCATTCTTTTCATGTGGACATCCAGTTGTCCTAGCACCATGTCTTGAAAAGACTATTCATTCTCCATTTCTCCTTTGCAATTTTAATGGAAAAGATGCTTCTCATAAAAAAAAAAAAAAACCACAATACTGTTATAAATGCCAAGTTTTCATATCTAAGTCCATCTTTGACAAGGAACATTAAGAACTTCCCTTAGGAAAAAAACAATGATGTTCATTCTTCCTAACATCCAAATCGAAGGCCTACCAAAGCCAAAACAAAACAAAAGAGCCCACACAAATAAAAAAAGTAACAACAATCATATCCTAGGGGTTCAGTGCATTCAGCAGCCTTTACCAGGTTGACTGCCTTATCATCTTTAAGTTGACTTTCCAAAAATAACACCCTAGCTTCCATTTTCCATTTGCTTTTTTTTTCTAATTAAAAATATTTTTTAAAACTTGAAAGATCGGTGGGCCACGGTGGCTCAGCAGGCAGGAATGCTTGCCTGCGATGCCAGAGGACCTGGGTTTGATTCCTGGTGCCTGCCCATGTTAAAAAAAAAACAAAAAAACTTGAAGGAACTCACAATCAATTGCCTGATTTGTTTCAGTGTCATCTACAGCATATAGAGGTCAGGATGGCTAGCTGCAGACTACATGACTAGATCATATTCACCTTCAGTATTTAGTTTTCTTCTCAACAGTATAAAATATTCAAAATAAAAAAAACAAGTCAGGGTTCATTTCTGGACTCAATTCAATTCCATTGACGAGTATGTGTATCCTTATGCCAGTACCATGCTGTTTTTATTACTATAGCTTCAGGGAGTACATGTCCTCCAACTTTGCTGTTCTTTCTCAAGACTGTTTTGGCTTTTCTGGGTCCCTTGCATTGCACTATGAATTTTAGCCCCAGCCTACATGCCATTATGTTTTTATTATTTCTCCTGCTTCTAGAAGGCACAGCACAGGTTGGACTATTTGGATTTATCCTTAGCCCAATGACTTACATGCTCAATAAATTATAAACTGAATGGATGAGTAAAACACAATTATCCCAAAGCCTGTGAAAGTTCTCATATGTAAACTATACAGATAAAAATGCATACCAGATAAACCACAAGAAACTAACTTCCACCTTTCACATTTTCCAGACAACTTGAAGCCCTCCCCCCACCATCCCTGTTTTATAGCCCTGACATTATCAACACACTGAGTTCCACAATATGCCCTCCAATCTTAAAAGAAATGCATAACATGTAAAGAACAGAAGTTGCTACTTAATTTTAGTGCCTTACTTAGACATACATAGCAGTCCCAGAACAGTTAACATCCAGGTAACCTATGCAAAAGTTCTAATAATCATATTCACACCTGTTTATAGAGAAGCTAGCTTCCATCTCACAGTAAAAGAAGTTATAAGGATCTGTCCCTTGCTTGGGTGGAGAATAATTTACTACAATCTTTCTTCTTCGGTGTGAACAAAGTATGTGAAGCAATATGTTCACTCAGTGTTTTTCCAAGCTTGCCTGGTCACAAGAATCACCTGGAACTTGATTCATAAGGCCTGGAGAAAGGCCTGGCAATCTGTCCATCAAACAAGAGCCCCACGTGATTCTCACCAGGTAAACATGTGAAACACTGCTTCCTGTTCCCATCCTCAAATACACTTTCCTGTGGCGTGCGCTATCCCACTCACCATTACCTGTCAGAGGTAAGAAAGCACATAGAAGCAGCTACTAAGCCTCTAATTCTTCACACATTTTAAAAAATATATAGCACCACCACACAGCTGTTAAATTTAGCCTATATCTCAATTAACTCTTACATTATAAGGCTTTATAAAGTGATATCAAGGTCATTTCTCCATCCACACAAGAACAAAGCCTCCTGACACTGCTCAAGGAAAGTTCTCTAACTCTAGGGGCTGCCAACAGCTTACTCTAAACCCTTGTTCTATTACTAATACCTCTCCTTCTGGGAGCGTAGAGAGTAAACAGTTATTTAAAAAAATCAAACTCTACTTATAAGAAGAACAATAGGCATGTGACTGAAAACAAAAGAGCAAACAAAAAATAACCCATACTCCCATAGCATTTCCCTATTTTAAAAAAAATGTAAGTACTTCATTTCATTTTAAACAACTTCTTTTGAATACTGGCTTATATACAAATGAGATGAGTGGCTGCCTGGGGCCAAGAGTGCAGTTATTGACTAGGAATAGGTACACAGGAACTTTTTGGGGTGATGGAAATATTCTGTATCTGGTTTAAAGTGATCATTATACATGAGTATAAAAATTAGTTAAAACTCATTAAACTACACTTAAAATGGGTGTATTATACTGTATATGTTATATCTCAAAAAAGGCGATTTAAAAATTGTAATCTTGAGTTAAAACTGTGCAGAACAGTACAAAACGAAAAGAAATCGCTACTGCCCCCAAATCCTCACCCCAAAGATATCCACCAACATTAGTGTCCTGTGTAACCTTCTAGCAAAAAGATACTTTAAGCCTAAGTTAGCTATATGGCATACGTATTTTTGCTATGCCCCCCTCCCCCCCAAATATTTAAAAACATTTTGGGAGTGACAGAACCTAGACGAAATGCAATTACCTGTGGTTTCCTGGCTCCCTTCCCACTCATCACTCTCAGGGTCCCAAAAAAAGGTCAAAAGCAGTTTGAGCTGAAATCCTTATCATCAGACGTGACTGAGGCACTTGGCTGTCGTTTTGAGTTCAGTTAACAGGGTCTTAGAAGCTAGGAAGAACTCCTCTCACTAGGAGGAGTAAAAACATGGCAGAAATCATGCAAAAAGCACCAGAACAGGGTCTTTAAACGGTCTTTTGGCCTCCCTCCCAGCCTGTCTCAGCAGGGTGGGGTGTGGAGTCTGGCTGGAATTCATTGGGCACACCTGTGCTTGTCTAAATTAGCATCCATGAGTTCTCAATCAAGAACAGGTGTTTCAGCTAGGGGCATGTACTGGGGACAAGTTCAAGGGTGCTTTAGGAAAGCACAAAGAAGCCCAAGTTATGTTCAGAGAGCAGGATTTGTTCCATGTTACCTGGAGAAGTTATGTACTTTGTTCCATATGATGGCACCAAGAAGACTTTTTTTGGTGGACTTTGAAGCAGTGGTTCTCAGATGACTAATGCCCTTGGGGGACTTTTATTCAATGCAGTGGGGTTCAGGATGGGTGTATTTTTTTAAGTCTCCCTGGTTGATTCTAATGCAGCCTATACAACTCTAGTTTTATACCCAGATCCACTTACAGTTCTTCCAAACTATCCTCCATGCAGCAGCCAAATTTTACCATGTCATGCCTCGGTTATAGCCTTTCAGTGGTGTCCCACTGCCCTTGGGTTAAATGTCCAAACATTTAAAATAGTCTGTCCGGTCCTGCCTGCCTCTCTTCCTCTTCCACCCTTGGCCCTAACTCAATTATGATAGAAACACTCACCTTTCAGTTCCTCAAACCCACCAAGCATCCCCATCACCTATCCTCTCTGCCTCTCCTATAACTCCCCAAAAATGCTTACTCCACATCCTTTCTCTTCCACATAAACACCTACCCCTCCCCTGACCTGAGTAGTTTGGCAGGAAGATATGTTCTGTTGAGTGGTAGGGGTATAGAAAATTCTGGTTCAGGGGAGGGAGCAAGAGAAGAGGGCATTAGTATTGGGGGTAGAGCTCCTAGGTGGTTTCATTTCATCTCCTTTTGGCTTCACCACTATCCTGTGATGGCGGGCTTCCCCACTTTCCAGATAAGGAAGTCAAGGCTCAGAGAACTGACACAGTTTGCACACGGTTTCACAACTACTAAGTGGCAAAGTCAAGACGCTTGAGTTTTGTTCTTTCTGGCTCCAAAGCCTGGAAGAGATACATGTGGGAGAAGAAAGCTGAAAAGCAAGAAAGGAGGAAAGAAAGAGAAGGCCAGAGGGATTTAAAACAACACTCTCCCCCCCCCCCCAAAAAAAACAAACAAAACTCAAAACTTAGATGGCTGCTATCAGAGCCTGGTTGGATTAAATGACCTTTAGTCACTTATGCCCAGTTGGCTATAAAATAATGAGATTAGGAATAGAAAGGGGCCCCTTCCTTTCTGGGCCACCCCCGGTGGTGTTTATACTCAAGCTGAATAAAACCAGCTTGCATGCCAAGCCCAGTCTCACCTCCATGGGAAGCTAAGATCCAATGCCCAGAAATAAACAACCAGTCTGAGAAGGCACAGTTGCAACCACAACTGGAACCTAACCTCCTGCTTTAGCTTCACACCAGCCTCCTGCAGGCCTGGCAATATTTCTAGAGCTTGGAGTCTGCATAAATAAAAAGTAACTTGAATCTCCAGATTGACCTTGGATGTTGAAAAGAGCCTTCAACAAATTCAATGCCAAAATGGAATTTAGCAATTGCAAAACCCCAGGCACATTACAAGGGTCTTTATTTTAGATAACAGCTTCAGCAACCATCACTGGCCTCTCATCACAGAACCAGCATCACCACAGGACAGAAAAACTAAGCTGGAAATGAGCCAGCATCATCCTTAGAAGAATGGAACTAATCTTCCCAACCCTTCCCCAGTCACTCTTGGCTTCCAGAGTTTTATAGGTTTCTTCATAACTTTCTTTTTAGGAGAGATCAGCTCCTTTTTTTAATTATAAGCATAAAAGAAAGATAAAAACCAACATTTACAAATGCCTCTTATGTGCCCAGAAGTACATTAGTGTTTCATAAATGTAATTCAATTTAATCCCTATGTGAATTCCAGGAGTTTATTATATTATTACCCCCACTTTACAGATATAGAACTTGAGATTCAGAGAGGATAAGGAAACTGTCAAATGGCACACAGACAATGGCAAGAGCTGCCTCAAATCCATTTGTAAAATGAGGTAATGAATGAATGGATGAAGATAAAATTAAAAGAAAAAGCTAAGATTCTAATCAGATATGCCTCATCACAAAGCCTTCAGGCTGCCTCTTCCATGGAACCTTTCCAGACAGCACAACCTCCTTAGGTGAGCAAAACTCATGGGGAACAAGTAACATGCTTCAACTGATAAAGTTATGCCCAAATCCTCTTGGGACAAGAAGGGCTACTGAGAAGCTTTTCAACTCTGAAGTTACCTATAATTTATCCCCTCCTTGTTGCACCAGGGAGAAGAAACTCCCCTCTTTTCTACCAAGGCCTCACATAGGAAACCCAGACATTGCCAGATCTTGTACTCAGGTCTCCTTCTGTTTAGAGGCCTCCCCACTGGAACGAGTCTCCATCACATCCAAACGGCTTAGATGACTCCAAAAGCAATTGGCAATAAATGCTGAGTGACTTCATCCCAGTTACTTAACGTCTCTGGACCTCAGTTGTAGTGCCTGGCACAGATCAGGGTCTGGGGATTATCTGTTGAAGGAATGACTGGGTGGATGTAGGGAAGAAGGGAAGGTGAATACATGGCAAACAACAACATCCGATATGGTGGAACAGCATTCATTTGGACTGCCCATTTTCTCTGCCCCTTCTATCATCATCGACCTGAGAGCTATAGAACTGAAGGGGGAAGGAGATTCTTTTTCCTGGCCTATAGCTCAGGAAATACGCTCTTACAGCTTATTTTCTTAACCTCCCTCCTTAGCAGTCAGTCAGTCCCTCCCACTAGAGGTATGCCAAGATAAGCATTTCTGATCACTAAGGACAGTTTATTGATAGCTAAAGGCCTGAGGATTTGTGGGGCACAGTTTATGCACACAGGCCTACTAAATCCAAACCCAACTCATGACTGTAGACTCTAGCTCTGTCTCAGCATTTGTCTCACTTAGACATTTCCCAGGCCAGGCCCCTCCCAGTGTCCTGTCCTAGTTTGGGCTTTGTTAGACTTCTCTGAAAGTAACTAAAACAAAGAACTGAAAGAGCTGAGAGATCCATGGAGTTGGCAAGTCCAAACCACTAGGGAGGACATACACATTCAGGGTCTTTATTTTTCAATACTTTAGAACCAAGAGTACATTTATTCAAAGACCAAAAAAAAAAAAGGTGAGCTGCTGGATCCACAGCAGTTTTGAAAACAAAACTAGCTTTATCAATGCCTTGGTGTTCGGACAACCACTTTATCACCATCACCTTGTTTTATCATTCTCTGAGGTCTAGAGGCTGCTAATTTCTCTTATATACAGGATCTCTCAACAGTCTGAGAAACAATACCCAGGAGGTATCAAGAGTGGCCTGTACATTTTATAAATCCTGAGCTGTGCCTCTCACCAAAGAAACAGAGAAGGGACTGGCCTCACAGATCTCAGCCACTACCCCAGGAGCCAGGAACAGATAACTGTTTTTTTTTTTTAATGAAAGGTTCCACTTGATGGGAAACAGAGGGAACAGCGGCACTATGCTAAGAACTGCAATGAAAAAGTGCTCTCTACAAGAGAAGCCAGACCCCAAAGAGTATATGCTATATGATTTTACCTATGGAAAACTGAAAATCAAACAAACGTCTCCTATGGAACTGAGAGTCAACAGAAGCTTGCTGTTGTGTAGGAAGACAGCGATGAAAACTGGGAGAAGCACGAGGGGGTTCAGATATGTTAAAATGATAACATTTTATTTTGAACTGTGGGCTGGGCATAGGCGTGTGCTTATTTTGTGATAATTCATCAAATTGTACACTTGATTTGTGTGATTAGCTATATGTATTTTATATGTCAATAAAATGATCATTTAAAAACATCACTTCTTTATAGACAGAAAGTGGTTTGAATTTATTGCTGTTTGCAGAATCTAATCCATATACAAATAGGTCAGAGATTAAAAAAAAAAAAAATCCCGAGCAAACCTAAATTTTTTTTTAACCTTAAATGGTTTTTCATGGTTTTCAAATTGAATAAGAGGTTTCTTGCCCCTCAGGCTGAATTCCACTGCCTCCTCAAGCCTTTTTCTGTCCTCTGCCAGTCTCTGGATGGGCCCAATTCTGCCCATGGTCCAGCAGAGAGAACAATTCAATCCTCTGTTCCTCTTCACTGCCCCTCTCCCGTCACCTAGGAAGACACTCTCATTTTGTATTTAAGGATGCAAATCAAAAGAGAGGAAATAACTTGTCCATGATCTTGGAGAGAGTGAATGGATGAGCTGCAATCCAAACCTAACACTGGCTCTCTGATCAGCGCTCTCTTACAGGCTTAGTGAATGAAAAAACCCGGCCTACAATCTAGGAGATTAAGCTCCAAGGCTGTACTCTAGCCTGTTGCACTATGTAGCACGTAACAGACCTTGTGTTGGTTACCCGACCTCCCTGGGCCTCGGCTTCCATATTAGTAAAAGCAGGTGCTTTTTACTAGCAGTGTTCCCAGGACAGGACACTGGGAGGGGCCTGGACTGGGAAATGCCTAAGTGAGACAAATGCCGAGACAGAGCTAGAGTCTACAGTCATGACTTGGGTTTGGATTTAGTAGGCCTGTGTGCATACACTGTGCCCCACAAATCCTCAGGCCTTTAGCTATCAATAAACTATCTTTACAGTGATCACAGAGGAGAGCACAGACCCAGAGAGCTCAGCATTAGGTTAACCAACGTTCTCCACATCCCACAATGAGGTGCGGGGGTGGGGGACAGGATTGGGGTCTTGGTGATGCTCAGTCCAAGGACTATCACTTTTCTACTACAGCTCATTCCACACAGGCTGATCGATAATACTCTCCTTTAGGAGACTGAGAAAAATGAGCCAGGAGAACGGCACTGGTGGTTCTTTGTATACAAAGTACACAATGAGGTTGACCAAGTTCCTCTCCAGCAGGAAATCCTTTGTCTCAGGAGCCAGGAAGAGGAGGAGGGAAGTGCTGAGTCTGCAACAGGGCATTGCAGCACAGCCCGGTGTTTTCCTGGAAACCACATTCCCCTAATCAAAACACAGTTGCATCAATGGGCTCACAACACTTTAAAAAATTTTTTTTAAAGTTTAAGAGCCTATAAACGGGACAACACAACCCTGATTAATGTTGAAGGTTCTTTTTATGCTTTCTTTTGTAGGGTATAGCTAAAAATAAAGGCTTGAAACCTGAAATAATGTAAGCAAGTAATCTCACACACCACACACACACACACACACACACACACTGGGGCGTTTTCCATATATGGCCATGTCATTCTTTAGTTTTTGAAAAGGCCAAATGAAGAGATCGCCAACAACCAAAATAATCCTCCAGACATTTGAAAACGAGAGGCAAGAACAAGGAGAGTTGGTGTATGACAGACAATTGCAAGGCTCAATGGGGTCAGTAACACCAAGAGGAATTAGTTGCCATAGTAGTTTAAAAACACGGGCAAATGCAATTTGGTATCTGACGCCTACAAAGCGACTGTTTTGCCCTCTGGCCTCTGCACTGAGAAAACTACAACAGCAGTGATTTAACATAAAGAATTTAAAGAAAGAAACCATTGCAGGGGCATGCCTGAAAATTTAATTAAGGTCCTTCTCAGTCTAAAATCTGTAGTGTAGATGAGGGCACATCTCAAGGTCAGAAGAAAGGGGAGGAGATGTGAAGAAAGGAAGAGGGTAGGGATCTGAGAGAGACACGAGAGCACAAGCGGCAGAGGTCAGCTTCCTTCTGACAGATGCTTAGTACAGTGTCCCGGCTCCTCCCTGGAATGTTTTTTTTAAGACAAGATTCACACATTCACGTCAAACACGGCCTCATTGGAGGCAGGGTGGAAAAGCCACAATTGCACAGTGCGTCCTGGCTTGCAAAGCCTCATCACGCACACTACCCTGGACACAAGGTAAAGCACCTGCTTTTACTAATATGGAAGCTGAGGCCCAGGGAGGTTGAGTAACCTAACACAAGGCCTGTTATGTGCTACATAGTGCAACAGGCTGGAGTAGAGCATTAGAGTTAAATCTCCTAGATTGTAGGCCAGGGTCTTTCCATTCACTAAGCTTGTAAGAGAACGCTGATCAGAGAACCAATTTTAGGTTTGGATTGCAGCTCATCTATTCACTCTCTCCAAGATCATGGACAAGTTATTTCTTCTCTTTTGATTTGCATCTTCAAGTGCAAAATGAGAGTGTCTTCCTAGGTGACAGGAGGGGGGCAGTGGAGAGGACAGAGAAACAAGCATGAACTGAGGCAGGCACTGTGCCCTATGCCCTCATCTGACCTTCTGTCCTGGCAAATCCCCGGGTGGGGCTGCTGGGCACTGTCATCACCTCACAGTCTCAGCCTTCATATCACAGACTGAAATCCAGGCATAGAATTTAGAGAAATAACTTCCAAAAATGAAAGACTTTAGCAAACTACTTTCATTCCCCCAAATGAAGAGTAATAAAAGTGACTGAGGGGGTGCAAGGGTTGTTCAGTGGTAGAACTCCTGCTTGCCGTGTGGGAGACCCAGGTTCAATTCCCGGCCCATGCACTTCCCCCCCAAAAAAACCAAACAAACAAGCAAACAAAAGAAAGAAAAAACAAACAAAAATTCAACAAATGGTGCTGCAATAATGGGATACTCACATGGAAAAGGAATGAAATGTGGCCCCTGCCATATGGCAGAAACACACACAAAAGAGGTAATGTGATTTCTAATTTTCATTCCACTACTTCTTTCTTTTTCACCCTTTATGGGATGGTATCATGTTTCAGGTTCTTTTCTGAAAAAGACCCCCCCATTTCTGGGTGACACTGCACGCTTCCAGTGGTTTTTCCCATGGATGCCCTTCAAGGTTTTCTATTTGGTGGGGAACAATAATAACAAACACCAACAAAATAGCAGACATCATTTACTGAGGGCCTACAATGTAAAAGGCACCATGCAGAGACCTTTCGATATACCGCCTTTCATCTACAACTACCAGATGAGTAGTTATTATTGTCTCCATCCCATAGGTCAGAAAACTAAGGCTCAGAGACTTGGTCAAGGAAGACCATCCTACTAACTGCAGGGTTGGGATTTAAACCACTGGCTGGCTGATCCCAAAGCCCACTCTTTTTCCTTCTGCTCCATTATAAGGCCTCTGGTCAACACACGAAACACATCAGAGACTCTGCCTAAAGCTGTTTGCTCACGATTTCTCCTCCTTACCTTCCTGCAGAATGGGAGAACTTCCAGGAGGTCCTAAAACGCTTACCCTGGAAATCCCAGCCAGCTGGAGGATATCGAGTGGCTATGAGGTGGGCCAGGCTGATGGAATGTTAAAAGGGACCCTCAAAGCTTCCCCTTGCACCGATGGGATCAGGATCAGAATTGTGCTTTCATTTCCAAATCACTAACCTGGTGGGGCACAAGCCCCAGAGAGGTTGGCGGCTCATTCATGCGGTCATCACTGCTGCTGGCAATGGCGTAGCCCCTGAGAAAAGGAAACAAAGTTCATATTTAACACACTAGAAGATCTGGAGGAGTCCATGAAACTTTATAAGGATAACCTTGCTAGGAGGCATGAGCTAGTGAAAATCTAATTTCCCTGGGATGGGATGCAGGAAGAGTAATTTTAAAAGCATGGATTTTGTCACCATGGGCAAGTCGCTTAACCTCTCTGTGTTTCATGTCCATCATCTATAAAACAGGAATAAACCATCTCACTAGGTTTGTAAATTATAGAGGAATAAATTAGATACTTGCCAAGCACAATGTCTGGCACATGGTAGGCCAATAACTGTTAACTCCCTTCCTCAAAAATAGTCTCAGAAATGCAGCACAACTAAGTATAGAAAGGAACTTTCTAACCTTAGCTTTGTGGGCTGATATGTTACCAAAATGGCAGAAGGAGAAATAAAGGTGAGGAGTTAATTGGGCAGGAGAACTCACTGCTTTCTGAACAATGGTGCAAAGTTTATTTGTCATAAAAGAGCTATGATTCAGATTCTGGTTTTAACATTGGACCAGGGCAAATGTTGCTAACAGTGGAATCAGTGTTAAGGAATCAAAGAATTAGTTCTCAGATTTTATTCTGTATACTTCCTGCCAGAATACTGCAATAAACTTAAATGGCAGGGATAGCCAAGGTGATAAAAAAGAAAAGAATAAGACCAAAATTAAAGCTGTTTATTTTCATTTAACTCCAGAATGTCTAGCTACGTATGCTACCCAAACTGTACTAAAGCCCATCTCTTCAATTGTATAAAAGAGCTCTGAGTCATCCAATAAATAGAATAGGCATGCTAATTTGCTTCCTGAGACTGGCAAAATAAATCTTTCAAAAAGTCGATTTCCCCTGCCTGTATTACAAATAGCATAGAACGGTGACTGAGAACGCAGACTATGGAGCCAAACTGGCTATGCTAAATTCCAGCTCCACCAGTTATTAGCTGTAAGAATTTTAGCAAGTTACTTATCCTCTCTATGCCACAATTTTCCCATAAAAAAATGGAACTAATAATAATGGTTCTTTCCTAATAAGTTTGCTGTGCGGATCGAATAAGTTAATATTTATAAAGTGCTTAGGACAGTACCTAGCACAAAGTAAGTACAATATAAGTGCTTAAAGAACAAAATAATTCAGTGTATGAGTTATTATGGCCAGATAGAAATATCTGTCTGCCTATTTGACATTTGATGGCATGGTCCTAACCAGATATTGAAAGAATGTTAAATTGTTTCACAATTTTTCTTGCTCTTTTCACCCTTTTTTTTCTATTTTCTTCTTTTTTTTTTTTAACAACTCTGACTTTTTAAAATTCATTTCATTTTTATCTCACTTCTATTTAACCTCAGAAGAATTAGTTCTATTGGTTGTAAGTCATAAAGTAAGCTCTTTTTGCTTGGAGAAGATAAAAGAGAGTCCAGACCATAATTGTGCTAAATTGTATATCTGGAATATGATAAATATACAAAGTATTATACATATAGGCCCAAGGTCAAGTTGAAACAAAAACCATCATTGACAGGATTTATGAAATCCTAGAATACCAGGAGTGCTTAATAAATTAAACAACATTTTAAAAATTACTGAGGTACTGATGGACAAGGTAGTCAGGACCAACCTTCCCCTCAAACACAAACAGAAAAGATGCACAAAGCATGAACACCTTCATGTGAAAGCATCAGAGAGTTACTAAGGGAGTGACGAATTATAAGGCCAAGATCTGTGGGAGGAGAGAAACTCCTCAAGGCGAATCGAGCACTGGCAAGGACCACTCTTCCCCATGAAAGAACTGCCAATCGCCAAAAGCAGGAGCCACGACGACCAGAAGCCGAACAGCGATAGACTGAAAGACACAAGGGGCTGAGAAGGGGAAACTGGAGTATGAGTCTCCAGTAAGGAGGAGCCTTGGAAAATATCCTAGGCTTCGGTTTGGTATCACTGAGGGCCACACTCTCAGAATAAGAGTGAACCAGAAATAGACTAGCCCTAACTGAATTAAGGTTTTCTAGGATTGCTAATACACTTAGCCTAGTAGTATGCAAGACACAAATGTAAACTGCATCATCTCTGTAGTTGTTCATATACAATGTCCAGGACTCAATCAAAAATAGGCTGGAAAATTTAAGCAATCAGAGAAATTTCAATACTAATTAGATATGTGATAATGTTAAGAAATTGCCTTTAATTTGTCCTTATGTTTGAAAAAAGAATTCCTACTATTTTAATCATACATACAAAGCTTGCATCTTTTGGTTATTCCTTTCTTCTTAATAGTAATGGCAGAAGCAATATTGCAGGTAAGGAACCATCTTGTGACCACAAGGTCACAAGCATAAAGAAGAAAGTTAAGAGTGGCTAAGTGAATGCTAAGAATGAACCCAAGTCCCTGGTGGTCTAATGGAACCTTTGTACAGCCCTGGACTTCTTGATGCATAAGAGAAAGAAAGCCCCTCTTGGCTAAGTCACTAAAGATGGGTCTCTGTTTCAGACAGCCTAATGCAATTTCTAATATATATGATTCAGGTATTGCCTTATGAATGTTTAGGGCTAAGTAGATCAAAACTTACTAACAAAGAATAAAAACCTGAAGGTCCTAAAGGCTTTATCAAAATCTTTATGCTTCCTTATTACCAGTAACCAAATAGCTCAAGGAGAATTCAGCTCCAGAAGGATGCAAACGTGCATGATGTCTCAAGCCAGGCCAGGTTTTTCTAGTTTGTTTTTTTTTTGGAAGCTAGAAAGAGCAATAAAATTCTCAAAAGAGTCAGACTTAAAATAAGGCCAAGGGAGACATCAAATGAACAATGGCCTGCAGAAGCAATCTTTGTTTTTGCCATCTCCAAACAGCAAACTCACCCTTCTGGATGCTGCAAAACAGAAACCATCAATTCCACAGCCAGGGCTCCTGCAATCATAGCCAGTCCTGGACGACTCACAGTGCACTGCTGGTCCAAGGTCCGGTCCTTGGTTGACTACAGAGAAACGATTTGACATGTGTTGAAAGTTCTATCCCACTCAATTCTAGCTGTCAGAAGCATGAAGCTCCTCCATAACAAAGTACTCCAAAATAACCAAAAGCTTACAGCAAAGGACATTCAGCTTCAAATAAAGTCATTTCTTGGGAGTATCAAGCAAAAACAAAATATACAATTTAGGCCACTAGTGAGGTGAAATGCAAAAAAGGATTAGCAATCATAAACAAATTAAAGATTGGGGGACACCAACCAAAAATGCTGGCCCAGATGCATGATACAGTGGGGTTGCATCATATGCTCCTTTGATTCAATTCACTCTCCTGTACTTGGCAATTAAAAGAAAGAGACACAGAGAGGAATAATAATTGGAACAGTGCAGGTGACACCGCTCTGTCATTCTAATTGCGGAGTTAATGCTTCAGCGTGACCTGGAGATGGGAGCCATTACTTTCCTATTCCTGCAGTCCTCAGTTCCCATGTATCTCTTGGAGCTGTGGGCATCTTGGCCCTCTGAGTATGATCCTAGGACTTAAATGCAAAGATCTTTGCTGAAACGTGCCTCCTAGACAAATTTTCGTTAGGCCAACCAAAGAAATTCCCATCTTCCAACTCTGGGAAAACTAAGAAGTGGTTAGGGGTAACTTTGACTGTGAAAATTTCACCTTCTGAACAGACGTAACTTAACCATAGCTGACCCTCAACCCTTCTTCTTAATCAACAACAAAAATAACAGGACCAGCTGTATATTATGGTCCTTTGATAAAGATCAAAAGCCATTTTTCTTCATATGAGAGAATGCTTATCTTTTCTCCTTCATACAGGGAGCATACAAAAGCCAGTCATCCAAAAGAGATAGGAGATCTTAAGGAATAAGTCTAAAAAGAAGGGGAGAATAGAGGGCAAGGTACAGAAAACATGTGTTTTACTTCACTAGAAATTATGATCTGTACTGATAAAAGATCATTCCTACACAACTCAGCTTACATGGAATTATTAATGCTATAGAATCTTTTATTTGTACAATAGAGTACTTGCTGTCCAAAGCAATTTCACATGGGACCCACCTTACCCTCTGAGTTGGCAACCCTAACCCATGAGGATTGTCAGATTCAAAATATAAGAGACCCAGTTAAATTTGAATTTCAAATAAGCAATGAATAATTTTTTTAGATAAATAAGTCTCAAATATTGCATGGTACATACTTACACTAAAAAGATTACTTATTCATTGTTCATCTGAAATTCAAAGTTAACTGGGCATCATGTATTTTTGGTTTGCTAAATCTGACAACCCTATCCCCTACATCCATTTTGCAGAAGCAAGAGTCTGCAGAGTCTAAGAGATTTATTCAAAATTATTCTGTGAGACAGTGTTAAAGTCTAGACTGGAATGTGGATCTTTATTTCATGCCTTCTTCACCAAGATAAGTGCCAGAGACAATGTTGAATGCTATCAGGCTATCCTTCGGTTTCCCTGCTGAGTTTTCCACAGAAACAAGTTTGTGTCTGCATATCTATTGGTGAACAAGGAACAACTGCACACAGTTGATGATGCTAATGAGGTTCATGGTGGGATAATGCCAACCCTAGAGAAGTGGAGAATTCTTCTTTTTGTTAAAAGGCAATATTTAAATAGTCATGTTTGAAAGAGCTGGGTCTTGCTGCCCCAGTGAACAAGATGGTCGTAGTACATATTTGAAACTAGAAAGAAATCCACTTACATCGCCCGGGGCCACCACATCATTGCAGAAATAGCAGCCAAGTTTGTAGCCAGGGATGTTGGCAAAAAGCGATGAGCCCAGGAGGTCGGCAGATGCCACAGGGTGGCTGGGACATAAGTCCCCGGCTCCCTGCTGCTTGGGTTTCTTTAGGCCATGCCTCATGACAACGAAGGTATCAAACCCCAAGGCAGCATTGATGACCAGCTGTGGGTTTCAAGGGATAAAAGAATACAGTGAAGGAAGACATAGATTTCAAGCTAATTTAATATTTGGTCAGCTTTTATCTGTTTTGTGCATAGTTAGATTTTGGAAGCTAATAATGGCAAAAGCCACACAATACTGAGGGCTTATTAAGTGCAAAAGACTTAACAGGTGAATTACATAAATTATCTCATTTAAGTTCATTTCAAATGCCCAACATGTTTACCATTTATAGAGGAAGTACTGAGAGTCAGAAAGGTTAGTTCAATAACTTACCCAAGACCACCAAGCTGGTAAGAGGTAGAGTACGTGTATAAAACCAAGTATAGAGTTTTCAAACCCATTCTTCTCAGCATTATGTTATACTCTATTGTGTCAACATGATTTTTTTAAATAACAGCTTTACTTATTGAGATATGATTCATATACCATGCAATCCATTCTCCATATAGATCTTTTCCAACAATTGTACTGAGTTGACATATATACCTCCTATATAGGCTTTTAAGGAAGTTTTTCCATTTATATGAGAAGAACTTCTCTTAGTTGTAATTTAACATTTCCTCTCAAATGTCTAATTATACAGAAAGCTTGAAAAGGAAAGAAAACACACCATAAAAGAAAACAAAAATTACTTAAAATTCCAGCAGCTCAAACAATTACTAATAGCAGTTTGGGTTATTCCTTCCTATTATCTCTCTTCCCTTCCCTTTCCTTCCTTCCATTTTTCTTTTCTTCCCTCTAATTCTCTTTCTCTCTCTCTCCACATATACATGTATCTAATTGATATTATATATTATATCTTGCTTACTGATATAATAATAAGCTAGTGGTATTTCCCATATCAAAGTTTTTTGAGACTACACTTGTGAATAGTTACATATCATCCACATGTGCACGCACCATGATTTATTCAACCATTCAATACTGTTGGTTGTTGAAGGTACCTGAGCAAACAACAGTGAATAAGACGACTTTGTCCTCTTGCAGCTTACACTTCAATGTAGGAGTAGTACACCTTCCAGAGCAGACTACCTCAGAGGATTGTTATAAAAAATTACAGAGTAAACGATACATATTATTTTGGATGATGATGGGTGACGCCAAGATAGCATCTTCCATGGGAGCCCTTTGGCACCACGCCACTAGGGAGGGTTGGGATATTCCTCCCTCTAGGCCATGGCACACCAAGTCACAGGCAGAGAAGAGAGGCCCAGGATGCCTACACTCTACCTTTCTCTTGCTGGCAGCAATGACAGCTGGAAGCCACCGGCTCTCCCTGGTATCCATCAACAGGAAAATGACATCATGGCTTTCGATGAGCTGCTCCAGCTGCTCCACATCCTCGCGGGCCTGCTCCAGGGTGACGCTGGAGAAGTTCACTGGATGTCCAGGCATGGGGATGCTCATGTTGTACCCTCTGGCATTCTAGGGAAACACCCAGATGCATTTGGGTAGACCCTGTATGCACAAGCTTCCCTGTGCCTATAAACACGTGTGCATAGTCACAACCAGAGACTCGGCTGAGCATGGTTATGCTGCTTTTTATTTATACTATCCATGCCCTCCACCCCTTCATTTCTGCATCCTAAAGCACCTTGTCTGGCCCACCCAGCGTCCCTGAGGCAGGATAAAGCAGCAAGTAGGGACACAGAGAACCCAGTTCCCAAATGGAAGGGGGCATTTTCCATCCAAGACAAGGAGAACACTGGAGAAAACTGTGTATCTTTGGCTCTTTCCTCCCGTCTGGGGCCATGAAATTTCATCGGGGGGCCCTCTGATGGCCTTTGTACCTCTTTCCAGCCACACTGTGTCTCCCAACTTGCTAAAAAATTACCCACCCCTCCATTTCTTTAGGGTATAACATCACCAAATGGGATGTTATACCCAAACCAATTCACTTTAATGAATTCACGTACGATTAGAATGATAGTCTTCTCTTAATCCTCTCGGGGGTATAGGCATTTAAACTGCCCCCCTCCCCCCCCAAATAACAACAATAACTTCTATGTGCTAAGTTTCTGCCAGTAAATCTTCTTAAGAGTATGCTGATAAAGATCCTTTCCTTGTCCAAAAGTAGAAGCTGCCCTGCAACCTGAGCTCTCCTGAATGCAGAGAATTCAGGATTTTTTACAGGAGCTTTAAGAACAGCTCTGTAATCATTTGCCCTCTGAAGGTCTCACGATGTTTTGGCAGATTAACAGTGAGTCACGTATGGGTGCGAATGAAGCAGGAACAGTAACTTTCACATAGAAAAATGTTCTGAGAATCACAAAATGCACCTGAATCTCCTGCATGCCACTGACCCGGGAAGTATGTGAAAACATCACTTTTTTTCATTTACCCTCACTTACTGAGGAAAAAGGAAGCTCGGGGGGCAGGGCAAGTCGGTCCTTTTTCTTTTCTTTTTTTAATATTTTTTACTGCGAGATATAACATATATATATATATATATATATATATATATATATATAAAATCAAAGTACATTCTAACAAGTAGTTATAGAACACATTCCCAAGTTTGGCATGGGTTACTCTCAAATAATAAAGACTCCCAAGAAAGTGGGTCCTTTTTAAAGGAAAATCTATTTTGTAGATTGTAAAATGCTTTCTGCTTAATTTCTTCACCTTTAAGCCTGATCACTAGAATTCAAGAAAGGAGCAGTAGTAACAAGGTTAAAAGAATGGGAAATCAAGGAGCGTGATGAATAAACCTTCTCTCACATGTTTAGAAAATGGATGGATGGATGGATGGAGAGAGAGAAGGAAAGAACGACAGCACAAATGTGGCAAAATGTTAAAAGTCGGTGGGAATCTGGGTGGAGGATATGTTAGATTTCTTTAAAAGTGTGGGTACTGTATTATTTTTGCAACTGTCAAGTGTAAAACTGTTTTAAAATAAAAAGTTAAAAAAAAAACATGGGAAAAAAGTTAGGAAAGGACCCAGACAGGAAGGACTTCAGAAAGAACAAAGGCAGATGAGGAGTCGCCGTAACAATGAGACCACCACAGACACCCGCCAGGACTCATTCATGAATTAAGGAAGTAATAAGGATAGTTTATTACAGTATCCCAAATACTGTGATTACAGTTTATTATAGAATCATAAAAATAATTAGCAAGAATCATAAAAATAATGCCTCTCTGGCATTTTAACTATGGGAGCTTGATCCACAAAGCTATCATGTAGGAATTTTAACTGAATTCCAATTCTGACCTTTTGAATAATACTTCAACTGATCCTTAGCCACAGGAAGAATCAACTTCACTAGCCTTAAGGAATCATGACCTGCTAAAATTTCAGCCAGTAAATCGACTTTGGAAAGGCTCTTGGCTTATCATTTAGGCCCAGAGTCCTGAGGCTTGGATCCAGCTTTTACTACAATAGTTCTCAACTTTGGCTGCACATTACAACCACTGAAGAAGGTTTTTCCCCTTTTTTCTTTCTTTCTTTTTTTTTTTTTTTTTTCAATTAGAGAAATGCAGAAAACATAGAGTTCCCATACTGCGGGAGTTTTAAAAACTCCTAACGCCCAGGCTTTTCCCCAGACTACTTAAACTGGAATGTCTCACAAAGGGGCCAGCCATCAATAGTTGTGAAAACTCCTCAGATGATTCCAAAGTGCAGCCAGGGTGAGGGGCAACTGACATGAAGTGGAGCGCACAGAGCTCAAGTGTGCAGTCCACCGTGTTTTGACAAATTACTGATCAGTCACTGCATACACACCTGTAACTGAAATCACAACAGAGGACATTGCCATCACCCCAGAACACACTCACAGATCCCTTCCCAGCTGAATCCCACTACCCCCAGGACAACCAGCATTCTGAATTTTAAACCACAGATTGGTTTTGCCTTAATGAGCTTCATTTAAATGGGATCCTACAGTATAGGCTTGCTTGTGTTTGGCTTCTTTCTCTTGGCACAATGCTCCCGAGGTCCAAACATATTGTTACGTATCAACAGGGCACTCCTTTTGGTTCTATGAATATGTATCTGGTTTACCCATCACCCTGTTGATGGCTATTTGGGATATTTCTAAATTTTGACTACTATGAATAAAACTGCCATGAACATTCTTATACAAGTCTTTTGGTGTTTAGATGTTCTCACTACCCCTAGGTAAACATCTAAAAGTGGTATTTCTGGGTCCAGATGTCCATTTAAGGTTTGCTTATTCTGTTTTTCAACTTTTATTGTTACCATGTATACAAGCTAACACTTCCCCCCTTAATCATATTCAGATATATATTTCAGAGTTGTTAATTGAACTCACATGTTGTGCTACAGAACCACCATAAACATTTCTAACCTTCCAAACTGGAACCCTATACAATTTAAGCTTTAATTTCCCATTGTATCCCCACCTCATCCCCTAGTACCCTATATTCTAGATTCAGATTCTATGAGTTTGCTTATTCTAATTGTGTCAAATCCTTGAGATACTGGTGAAGTTCATGAGAAACTGCCAGACTCCAGACTGATTTCCAAAGTGGTTGTCTCACCAGCAAAGTCAGACAGTTCTGGTTGTTCTACATCCTAACAGAACTTAGCACCGTCAGTCATTGCAGCGGGAGCTGTCTTTGTGGGTGTGTACTGATATATCTTTATGATTTTAATTTGTATTTCCCTATGACTATTGAGGTTGAGCATTTTCATCAGCCATTCGTAAACGTTCATTGTGAAAGAAGTGCCTGTGTAAGCCTTGCCCCTTTTAAAAACTTGGGTTTTAGATGATGAAACTGTTTTAGAAATAGTGGTGACAGTTATATAACATTGTCAATGTACTTAATGTCACAGCATTACACACTTGAAATGGTGAAAACTGGTTTATGTTATGTACACTTTACTATAGCCAAAAAAAAATTTTTTTTTAAATTTTGGATTGTACGTCTTCTTATTAAATTGAGCTGTAGGAATTCTTTATGTATTCTGGACAGAAGATGTTTTTCAAATATATGTACTGTGACTATTTTCTCAGTTTTGACCAGTCTTTTCATTTGCTTAGCCATGTTTTTTTTTTTTTTTTTGTATGCTGTATGTTAGTCACATCTTTTGAGAAGTAGAAGTTTTAATTTCATGGACTCCAAATTACCAATTTTTTTGTTTATGGTTAGTATTCACTGGGTCCTTAGAAATCCTGCCTAACACAACATCACTACAACGCTTTCTTCTAGAAGCTTTGTGGGTTCAGTTTTTACCTTTAGTTCTATGGCCTTTCTGGGGTGTCAGTTAAGAGCTCAGGGGTACTGGGTGAGGTCTCTCCACTCTGGATAATTGGAAATCCAATGTCTCTGGGCTCGTGTGGGCTCTGGAATCTTCACTCTGCTCACAGCTCCCTGTGGATGCTTTTCTCCCAGACTCACAGAGTCTCACCCTGTGCAAATGTAGATTATGTCCAGCCAAAGAGTCATGAGATAGTTTTCTGAGACTCCCTTCGCTGCAAAGCTCCCTCAACACTGGTACTCTATTCTGCAAATTACACCTAAGCTGCTCTGAACTCTGATCTCTGTTTCCTCAGGTTCTCAAACCCAACAATATCTTCTCAGGCTCCCCAGGGGCTCTAGCATGGACCAGAAAATTCCCCCATGCAGTAAGCTGGGAGCAAACATTGTTTCTTTCCTTTCTGTCTAGGATCATAGTCTTTTACTGCTTATCATTCATTGTCTGCAGAGTTATTTTATATATATTTTCCCAGGTTTATAACTGTTCATAGTAGGAGAGCTAGTCCAGTATCAATTACTCATCAAGGCTGGAAGCAGAATGTCTACAGGTGGCTGAGGTCTGGCTCCATAATCTTACATTTTATTACCTCATCTTTTTAAAAAAGTTGGTGACCTCAAATAGTTATTTGATTTATTAAATGTCAGTTTTCTCTTATTCACTTAACTCAACCCCAGGGTTAGGCATGGTATTAGCAGCAGAGCAGTTCTTTTCATGTAATTTTATCAGAGCATTTTTTGTAAAGCATCTGGAGAGGATAAATGTGATACCTCTATCATGGGAGTAGAAAAGAAGGGATTACTCAAGGGATACCATGCAGGTAAAATTCAAGGATATTTTATGACCTGGCCTTGGAGGTATCTGAAGTTCTGGGACCGGAATATGGTTTTTCTGGTCAGTTGGATTTTAGAGCAAAAACTACTAACGCTCAGGGTTTCTGGCTCTTTACATCTTCCTGTAAAAATGTATAAATATCTCAAAACAAAACAAAACAAAAGGCTTATCAGACTTACTTTGTTTCCCCCAAATCAAATGCTACTAAACTTCAAAAGTACTGAGATGATAATTTTGTGATACATGAATAAGTGAGGGGGGGCATGAATTCGATAATTTTGTACTCACAGAACCAATCTTTCTAGCTTTTCCAGATAACCAGATATCTGGGAAGTTTTTCATTTTAAACATGCAACTTCAAAGGCCACTTTTCTTTCCTGGAATGCTCCTCCTGGCCTCTGGCCTCTCCCACCACTCTCCGGCCCACGGCCTGCCCCCCTCCCCAATCTCTTTTCTTAATTAATTCCTTCAGAGCTCAGCCCAAATGTCACTTCCTCAAGAAAGCCTTCCCTTGCCCCCAGTGCCTGTCTAGGTCCCTACTTCCCTGTATTTCCTTAGCAATCACCTACTTATCCTCCTTAGCACTTACTATAATTATAATTAGTTATTTTATTAATTATTCAAGCTGCATTTCCTCAATTAGACATAAACTCTACAAGGTCAGGGCCAGGCCTCGGTCACTGCTCTATGCCTAGCCTTTCGTGCCCAGATCGGCATAAGGAAGGTCATGGATTTACCTTTGGTGGACGAATAAACTCCTCTAAATCACATACCTAAAGAAAATTCTTAAATCTGGCTAACCAATAGTTTCACAAGTATTTTTCATGAATTCGATGCATTTTCCTAATAGTTTGATGGGTTCTGTACTTTATCTGTTACTTAAAAGACCCACTAAAGAAGTGAAATATGACACTCGTCCCCTAGCCTCAAGGACCTTAATAATCCACCATGGAGAATGATAAGTGCTAAGGAAGAGGCAGGAGCCCAGTGAGTTGGAGTTTTCAAGAAATGTTCAGCTTGATCTCTAAGGCCCAGTGGCATCTGGCCCGATTCTGCTCCAGCCTCATGGGTGTCTTCCTTGACCTCTGAGCTGCAGAGGTCACTCTACTTTCCTCTCAGTGCCACAGTGCACCCTGCCTCTTCCTAACCCAGGCATCTGCACAGACAGTTCCACTACCCCTCATCTAGCCAACTCCCAGAGTCCCCAAGTCTACGTCAGGTCTGCCTGTTATGCAGTCTCAGGGCAACTGTGCTTCTCCTTCGTTGCACTTATGATTTATAATTGTTCGCAAAAGTATTTGTTAATGACTGCCTCCCCCACTAGACTGTCAGCTCCATGAGGGTGAGGAGACCATATCCGTCTCGTTCCCCAGTGCTCAGTGCCTACTAGGTCTTAAATAAATATTTGATGAATGAGTTAGTGAAAAAAGTAAATAATGGACAAGACTGCCAAATGTCAGCTTTTGAAGCTGTCTTAAAAGGTACAATAAGGTTGTACTTTTATTTCCTATTTTTATCTTAAATTTTTAAAGAAATAAATAAAGCATTCTTTGATTATTGCAGAAAAAAAGTAAGTAACAGAATAACTGAACAAATAAACAAGGGAACTGCTTTGGGTTAGAGACAATGGCTAAGATTTGGACAATCAAAAATTTCAGGCAGCTCGTAAGTGGCAGAGCTCAGATTCAAAGGCAGGCCTGTCTGAGCCCTGAAGGGAGTTCAAAATACTCTCCAGTGAGAGCCGGAATTATTTTTCCCACCTGTGTACTTCCAGAGTCAACCTTGAACTCCTTGGGGCTCTAGCCTAGTAGCAATCAATCTTCTGCTTATAAGAATAAATTCAGTTGACCCTTCAGGAAACTAAACCTGGAGTTTCTCTTTCTTCATCACTTGATCAAAGGAAACTGCTCCAAGAGGCTATAGGTGTGAGCTGACGAAGAGATATTGGTGCAAGAGTGGTTGATGACACTCGGAGTCTCGGCCCCTCTGACAGAGTTAGGGATCCATGCCGCCAGGCATATGATTTTCCAGAATCTCTCACTGCAAAATACGGACCAGCCCCACTGACTTTGGGCTTGGCCCTGTGACCTGTTTTGGCAATGGACATGGATGACAGGACTGTGTGCCATTGCTGAGCTGAGACTTTAGAAGGCATGCAGGTTTTCATCAACTCTTTAAAGTTTCTAGCACAAGAAGAGTAGGAGTCAGATGACTTTTGCTTCTTCAGCCTAGATTTTTAAACAATTACATATAGAGCAGAGCTAAAGCTGGCTCGAGGCCTGGAGTCCAGCAAGGCCTGCAGCTGAACCCTCGCCAAGCTACAGCCCGTGACTATGAAATGTCCACAATTGTAAGCCACTGAGATTTTGGGATTGTTTGATATCCACTATTGCTGTAGCAGAAACCTAACAAATATATCCCTTCAGTGGCAGAGTTGTAACTTATTATTTATTTTGGCACCAAGCTGATAGCTGGGTACATAATAACATGGTAGGTGATCCATCAATGCCATTCCTCAGGTTTATGAATGAAAGGGACAAAACCACCAAAGCTGCCGCAAAAGCAAGAACTTCTAATATGGATAATCTAACACTGAAGTACTAAATAGAGAAACGACGAGAAAAACTGGCTTTTTTGGTTAGTGCTGAGAGCTTCTTGTGGCACCTTAAGTATAAGTAGATGCTTTGGAGTCTCCTAATCTAATCCTTCAGATAAACTGAATAAGCTTTGCAAGATACAGAATCTTTTCTGCTGGATAATCTAAAAAAAAAAAAAAAAATCTGGCAAGATTTTGAATTAAATGAACAGAATGACTTATCTCTGATTATCTGATGCTTTTAAAGTAAATGGTGCAACTACCAAATAAGAAGCTAGAACAAAATGCTAAACGTTTAGCCCAATCTCTCATCTGCTCAGGGAGACCTGAATTCAATTTAACTTCACAAACCTATATAAAGTAACTACCAAGAAGTCTGGTAATGGAGGAAAAATAATATGCTACAACATCTGACTACCCGAAATCCTTCTTGGAAGAAGGCAGATTATAAAAGCATACATGCCTCAAAAATCCTCCACTTAAACTCAAATAATGCTTGGCAAGTTTGCAAAACATTTTTTTATACAGTCTTCATTTAATTTTCACAATAATATATGAGAGTTTTGTTTTGTTTTTTGTAATCTCCATCTCTGACATGAGGAAATGGGGGAGCAGCCAAGTGGTAAATACCTGGGGGTACGTGGCAGACGTCTGACCCTTTCACCAACACCACAGGGCCCCATTCTCTACATCTTAGATTTTTAAAGAAATCGGAGGAAACCTCTGACATTCCCCCCAAAGCATCCACATACCACTCCTGGGAATATTTTCTGGAGCCGATCTGCTGCCGCCAGGGCCTTGGGTTTACCACCACCGAGACAATCCTCAAATTCGTAGAGAGGCTGCCTCACAGGGTTGGAGTAGGAGATCCTGGCATTGTCCACAAAGGTGACGTGTCTGACACCCCAACCCTGCATAGGAACAAAATATCATGCTGTGTTTCTGGTGACCGTTACCCAGGGTGACCCTCTTGAGAGCCTAAAAGGGGTTTTGCTTTGGAGCCGCTTGCTAATTTCCAAATAAAGGAGACTTCAGAAATGGAATTGTGCAAACGTAGTTCCTGATGAACAGAACAGCAACTTCTTTTAAAAAAACAAGGTAATCATACAGTCAGTGTTTGGTGTTCTGCAGTAGTGGTGGTGCTAACTGATATTTCATCATTTTTCACAGTGGCACCAGAGAAAAATTTAGAAGTGGATCCCAGAAGAATCTATGTCTATGTCACAGTCTTAAGAAGATGAGTGCAGCCCCCTGATGACCTGGGTCTCCCTCAGTGAATAATTAAGTATAATTAAAAACTCCTCTTGAAATTCATGTGAGGCTTCAATTAACCCTCAGTAAAATGCTTTACAGGATATTTTCTACTGTATGACGCTGTAGAATACTTTGTACTATTTATCCAAGAGGCAAAAGCCTTATTCATCACAGGAGATTTAGGGGGCACATCTGTATGGTCAAGAATCGTTTCATGATTTTACAAGCTTCAATAACATGTTCGATGATATTTTATAGAACCACAAAATTTTAAAGTTGGAAGACCTCTCTGTAATCCTTGCCCAATCACTTTGTTTTTATCAGAAAAGATAAAGGATATGCTTAAGGATTTAGATCTGGTTAATGGTGGGGAGGGTTACAAACAAAATAATTTCTACTTTTTCTCTTCTGGCGTATCACAGTAGAGCACAGTGGTCTAAAAGAAGCTCTACCATGGCTGACTACAAGCTAGGATTCTAGTCTCTTTTTTATTTCAATGCCCTTCTGTTAGGGACTTAGGGACTCAATTAGGCAGGGGGACAGGCAACAAGGTTGACAACTAAGGTTGGGAACGACAGACCAGAACCCATCCTTTCACAAGCAGATTTTAGACTATTTGTTTTGAAGCCCACTGGTAACCTTCTGGTCTACCCATCCAGTTTGGGAAGTTATTTTCATTACTAAACACTTTATCATGAAAGAGGAATAGAGGTATGGAAAATCCACAAGTCACTGGTGCTTGGTCTTCAGAAATTCTTACTTCTGAAGTACTTCTGCATTCCTTAAGCAAGTTCTGAGTAGAGAGCAAAGGAGGGCAGTCTGGGAACATGCTGGGAAGTGGGAAGAAAGTCAGGTAAATTATAAACATGCCATAAGTTAGTCACATGCAAGTGGACTTTCACATTTAACTTTTGGGTCCTTGGAATGCTACACAGTTTAAATGGCTAATCAGCACTGATTTTTAAAAATAACAATACTTAAGGCTCGGGAGGATGTGGTGCTGAGAAAGCTACCATCTTCCTGGTTAAGAATGTAAACAGTGTAATTTTTCTGGAAAGCAATTGGCAATATGTTTCTAGAATCTTAAAAATGTTCATATCCTTTTAGCTACTTCCAGAAATCTACCCCAAGAAATAATCAGAAAATTGACAAAGATGTTCTTTGAAATATTATTTATAATTGTAAAAAAAAAGAAAACCAGGCACGTGTCTATATTATGAGAATGTTTTGTACACTGTTTCATCCTACAAGAAGGCATATTCTATAGCCATTAAAATGGTTATAGACAATCTTTTTATGACATGGGAAAGTATTTACAATGTTAATTGGCAAAAACAGGGGACAAAATTATTACATGTCAAATAAGATTTTAAAACACATATGGGACGGGTGATGGTGGCTCAGTGGCAGAGACCCAGGTTCACTTCCCAGAGCCTACCCATGCCAAACAATTAAACAAACAAACAAAAACACATATGGGTCGAACACTACAAGGTAATAAATGAAAAAGGGAACAATGATAGTCTTTCAGGGATAGGATAACAGGTGCTTTCTTCTCCTACTGCTTTACAACTTTTATACTTCCCAAATTTTCTAAACTGGATCTATACCAACTTTATAGTTTTTCAAATGTTACGAAAAACTAAGCAACTAATTCTAGAAGTTAGAAAAAGAACAATAAAATAAACTTCACAAAGGTGGGAAGAATTGATAAAAGTAGATATTAATAAATCTGAAGGTAAAATAAAACAAAAACAAAAATTACAGAATTATATAAATCTAAGATTTTGTTCTCTGAAAGGGCTGATAAAGTAGCAAACTTCTGGCAAATCTGAATAAGAGAAAAACACAGAAAGCACAAAAAAGAATGTGAAAAGATTAAAAATGAAGATGATCAGAGAATACCATATGGATTTTATGTTAATTAATTTTCAAATTTAGGTGAAATGGGTGATTTTGTAGGAAAACAAAATGACTAACTGACTCAAAAGTGGTATAATATCAAGGAGGCAAATCAACATTAGAAAATTTTTTTTAAATTTCCAAAGATTTCCTCTTCCCTCAACAAAATTCCAAGAGGCAACAGGTCCAGGTGAATTTATAATTGAATTTTACCAAATTAATCAAAAAAGATAAAATAGGATTTATTCTAGGAATGGTCAACATTAGAATACTTTATCTTTATGGATATGTTTGATAAAGGTCAACAGTCATTTCTAATATAAACTCACAGTAGGTTAGAAATAGAAATCAGCTTCCTTAATTTATAAAGAGCATTTAGCAGAAACCAATCAAATATAAAAATTAAAGATAAAACACAAGAAGTATTCTCATTAAAATCAGTAATAAAACAAAAGATGCCACTCTCACTGTTACTACGCAACATTACTATGGAGTCCGAGCCAATCCTGTAAGACAAGGAAAAGAAATAAGGAATATAAATATTGGCAAGGAAGACTTACCACCCTACAAGATTCAAACAAATCAAATAAAAAACTGTTAGAACTTAGAGAGTTTAGGAAGATGGATACAAAAATGACAAATACACAAAACACTATTTTTTCAATATCATAGCCATGGGGAAAATTTTATGGGGAATGAATCTCTAAAAGAAAATAAATCATTAAACATATAGAAATAAACTAAAAAAGACATGAGCAAGACCTAGATAAAGGAAATACTTCTGAAAGATTAAGATGATCTAAATAAATGGAGAAATATCCTATGCTTCTGAAACTAAGGACCAAACACTGTAAAGATGTCAATCCTTCTCAATTTATCTACAGAGTCGTAATTTCAATCAAAAGACTGTGCAGGAGTACAGGAATAAATAAATCAATGGGGCAAAATAGAAAATCCAGAAAGACACCAGGTACATAAGGAGATTTATTATTTGATAAAGGTGAAAAAAAAAATTTTGAATATTGATATTTTGAATAGTGAATATTGAATCATTGAGCCAATTGAAGAACCATTTCGTGGGGAAATATGTTCCATCATACCTCTCATCATATATAAAAATAAATTCCACATTGATAAAGACCTAACTGTAAAAAAAAAACATAAAGGAAAAAACTGACATATTCTATAACAAAAATTTAAAACTTTTATATTGTCAAAGATACCTTAAATATATTAAGAAAAAATATCTGCATCATATTATAGAAAAAAGTTAATATCCATAATAAAAACTCCAAATCAATAAAAGAAATATAACAAAGTACATGAACAGAAGAAATAAAACTCACAAAAGAAATAAAAAAAATACTCACCCTCATTAACTAAAGAAACATAAATTTCAAAAAATAAAATGTTACTTTTTAACCAACTGGACTGGCAAAGATTTAAAAAGTTGATAAAATCCAATTTTGGCAAGAGTGTGGAAAAGAGCTATTTCTAGGAGAATAGACTAGCATAATGTTTTTGGAAGATAATTTAGTTTGAAAAACAAATATATATACAAATTGCCCACTTTCTTTAATGCAGCAATTCTAGTTCTAGGGCTTTTTTTTTTAAAGAATCCCATGGACATAAAAAGATATTAAGTATTAAAATTGTTCATTTCTAATAGAAAGAAAAAAGTAGAAAATAGCTTGAAATCGATTAAATAAATTGAGGCTATCATCATATGACAAAATACTATGCATACACAGTATGGAATACATAGAAAGACATTCACAATTACTATTATTTTTTCTATTTAATTAAAAATCAAAGCCTATTATAGAATATGTATAGAGCATTATCCAACCTTGTAAATACAAATTAATAACAAGAAAGATAATTTTTCTTTCTATATTCGTATATGCCTGTAAAAAGTTCTGGGAAAGATATGCTTTATTCTCATGTATGAAATCCTGGGAAATGGGACTTGAGAGGAAGATGGAGGGAGACTTTCTGTTTCGACCTTATTCCTCCTATATTGATTGAATTTTCATCATAAAAACATGCATAACTTTTATAACTAAAAAGATACTGCAAGAAGAAGAAGGGAAGAGGGAAAGAAAAAGTAGAAAGGCGGGAGAGAGAAAGTGAAGGAGGGAATAAAGGAGAGAGAGGGCGGAGAGGAAGGGAAGGGTAAATCTGGGTAGACACTCACGTATAGGAAAATAATCAGAGGGGACACAGCCTCAAAGGACCCACTAACTTACCATGAGTGTCCTGGCTACGTTACAGCCCAAGGTGCCAGCTCCGAGCAGCAGACATTTAACAGACACAACCTTGTCTAAGTCCAAAGTAGGAACCAATCTCCAACACATCAACTTGAGATTTAGGTCCACTGAGGATTCAGCTAACCTAGATAATGAAAGAATGATTTACTTGTTCCATCAGCCACTCATTTATGCCCCACCTTGTCCTAAAACATATGAAGGAGCTATAAGAAAAGAAGAAACAAATGATGGGGAAATAGGGTTGGAAAGGAAAATAGGATGACGCTTAAGGAGAAAGTGGAAAGAAAAAGGTCACCACATGGATTGCACACCAATCTTCTGCAATTGCTAAGGTGGGCTGTGAAGTGGATACGGAGCTCCTAGGAGCTGAGGTGAAGAGGGAACTATGGCATCCATGAATGCAAACACACCAGCTATTTAAAAGGAAAGTTTTCCCAGTACTGAAAACAGAGAAGTTTCCTCCACGTCACCTCAATAAATAAAGGGTGCATTAGCATCCTCTCAAATGCAATATTGGTTTCAGCGAAATATTTCTCATTACGTCCCTCAATGAAGGCCAACAGCATGAAACTCAATTGTAATGAACGAAAGACTGAAAGGTGAAACAGGTGTATAGGTCTGAGAGTTCGTGCTTGAAGCAAGAACAAAATCTAGAACGTTCAGCAAACTGCTGGAACTGTGTGTCCTTCAGGACAACCACCGCGGGTATTACCATTCCCACAGCCAAAGTTAAATAAAGAATTAGGGCAGCAAAGAGTGGATGACACTTGTCATTATGAATGGCACCCACTGGAATTGTGTGACTCAGTCACCCTAACAGAACCTAGTGCGTGTCATGCTGAAAAAAAGCCCCATTGGGGGAAAGAGTTTCCAGAATTATACCTTTTAGGGTCCATACATTCACTGAGATTCACCATTCTCGGTCCCATGCCTCCTTTCTGGTTCTTTTCCCACCCGACTGCTTTGGGACAATCTTAAGGCAAATAAAACAACAAGTTTAATGAAAAAGGGAAGAATGCAAACAAGTGAGTAAAGAAGCAAGCTTGCTTTATAAAGGTCGACAACATTCACCATGGCCCATGCACTGTTAAGTTTTTAGCTCACTTCGTTTCAGAGTTTGAGAGGCCTTAATTTTCAGCTCCTCAACATACATCTTCCTCGGCAAGTAGGGATATTGTTTAGAGACCCTCAAACCCAAGCATAGGCTTCCTATAGAGAAGCTGCTGAGAGTCCTCAACTCTGGCCCACGTTGCCTCAACTTCCACAGTTGCTCGGAGAAAAGACAATCAGTGTGGGTATATACAACCACATCCTTACAGGACAATCTGAAGTGACTACAAAACACCTCCCACGGGAGGTTCTATTGGGATTTTGAACCTGCAAGTTCGGAAGGCCCCTTGGTTCCCCATCCTTACCACGTCCCTCTGCTCTGTCTCATGATTCTTCCATTGCACACCTGTGTGCAGATAGGTCACAGTCCAAAATGACTGTCCCTCTGTTAAGCTGCCCTCTCCCTTAAGCTGGCCTTTATCCATTCAAGCTTTCGCTTTCTCAGACCCAGCTCTTCTCCACTGACCTCTCTTTTAACCCTGGGTAGGGTAACCGCTCTACCTCCAATTCCAAGAGTTTCCAAAGTGGGCCCTGTGCGATGTTCTGAGAAGACGAGGATCCCATGGCTAAGTATGACTGGGAAAAGCTTCAAAATCCATGTCTGTATTCTATTCCCACCCCCAACCCTCAACCAAACCTGGAGAATCACGTTACAGAACAGGGTGATAAACGTTCTGAAAAGCCTGCAGTACAGAAACCAGTCTTATTTGGATTTGTGCTTACTAAAGTGACTTTGATCTCACATCTCCCCATTCAGGACAATGTTGCTCTACTCTATTGTTGCAAAACTCCCCCTAGAATCTTAGTTGCTGGGTCCAACACCCCTCCCACCTCCTCGCCTTAACCAAAACCTGGCTTTTCTTGGTGGCCTTGCCCATCTTGCCAATGGGGGCCACCATTTTCTTACTTTCTTGGCCTCTTGGGACCTCTATTTCTTCTTCTATCTCATTGAATTCCCACTGCCCATTCAACTCCTTGGCAGGGAATTGTAGGCATTCTTTCCTGCAGCCTCACCTCCCATAGCTGCCTTAAGTAACAATTGCTGCAGAAGAGAAACTCCTTGACTCGAAGTTAAGATGTATGGTATGGGCCCATTAGGAGAAATTACACGTTTGTTTCCCTTTGTGCACTGGTTTTGTCTGGCCATTTTCCTACTTTTAGATTTCGAACAACACCTCTATTTTCCTTTCCTTGGGAACTTATTAGCTTTGGCTTTTGTTTTTAAATATAGAATGGCTTAATATAATTATGGACCCAAAAGGTGTTGATTTCGCTTACACAATCTTTTCTTTCTGGGATAGGATGACTAACTGGAAACCATGGGGCTAATTATCTTTGAAAGCTGCTTGGGTCCCCTTTGGCTGGAGACATCATTCACAGCAAGAAGCCAGGAAATAAATGTTCCTTCCATGTTGAACTCTGCGCTATGGCGCTACGGTGTGGTCCTTTCTTAATGCCATGAAAAACTTAAACTGAAAAAGAAATCTGTGTTCTTAACTAAGAGCTGAAGACTTTAAAATTCTTTTACTGGGAAGGCAAAAAGAGCTCAGGCCTGCAGGTAATGTATAATTTGTTTGACTTCCTTATTATTCTCATCCTAAATTAAAAAAAAAAAAAAAAGCTTCTCTAATTCAACGCATAGAAACTTGACAAGAAGTACAAAGTCCAGTACTGTAATTAATAACTCCAGTGTAAGCTTTCTCCTGTCATAGAGATAAAATATGATACAAAAACAAAATTCCATTTCAAATTAAAACATCTCTGGGCTCAGATTGTTATGGCCATTTCTAAGAAAACTAGATGAATTAAAACTTTTTATCAATAATGAAAAAAATACTACAAATGACAATAGTATTTGATCTACCATATCTGCCCCCATATAGTCCACACCCATAAGACATACTCCAACATAACAAGGAAGGATTTTTTTAAGGGAAAATTAGGTCTTGTGTTTCCAACCAGGAGGACTCCATCAAGGACAGAGGCTTAGCTGAGCCTGTCTCTTCCCCCTTTAGCAGCATCTGTGGACTCTTTCAGGTGGTTATTGCCCGAATGTGCTTTTTATCAGCTACAGAGGGGAGCACTAGGGTGCACCATAGGAAGCAAGAGAAAATGCAAAATAGTTTAAAATTTCTTATGCCATGGCTGCTGCAACTATGGGAAGTCTTAGAAATACTAAAAATATTATCATACTAATACCTTCATATTCACATTATTATATAGAATAACTTCCCGAGTTCCTAAATAATACTGTATAATTTACAGCTAAGAGAGAGAATGTTAATTTACATGAAAAAGGAAAAGCTGCCTTTCCTAAACTAAACAATTTACATTCAATATCAAGCGTAAAGAAGATGTATTGAAAGCATTATTGGATAACAGAAGACCTCCTTTTCAAATGGAAATAAATGGCACCTCCGGGTTTGAATGCCAGCTTCACCAAGTATTAGCTGTGTCATTGGGAGGTGGGGGGGTGTAAGAGTCACTCAGCAACTTTATCATAAGTATGGAAAGAAAAACGTCTCCCCCTAGGGTAGTTGGAAGGATTAAATAAGAGAGAGAGAGAGCGAGAGAGAGCCTAGCAGCCTGCTAAGCCTAGAACTGACATGCTCATTACTTGCTAGTTAACGTTCTCCTCTGAAAGTACACTGAAGTTGTGGTTTAATAAAACAAAGGTGTGTCATGTTAACATTACGGGGAAGCTATTTTAGAATACGCCAGAAGAGGGCGCTCTATCAAACGAAAATAACTAAAGACGGCAGACAGGCAACAGCTTTCTTAAGGCCCTAAACTGAACAGCTGATGGCTGGGGCAAATATGTCATCCTTGGCTGGCCGAGCAGAGTCGTCTGTCAATCCTTCCTAGCAGTCTAAGACAGTTATCACTTCCAAAGCACATAAGCACTCATAAGATTTCATCAGACCCAATTCTAGATCCCTTTGACTTTTGCACTCTAGAAATGCCATTTCAGAAGAGATTTTAACACTCCCACGCCTTTTAAGGCCCAGAGAGATTAATCCAAAGAAAGGAATGTCTTTTCGAGCAATGGGATGCTATCAAGCACAAATTAAACAGCATATGTGGAAGTACTTTAGAAACTTTATAAGTCATATAAATCTGAGAGCCTGTTTTGGAAAGGAGTGGAAGAGTGCTCGGCTCTGAGAGCAGTATGAAATAAGTTAACATAACCTAGCATGTTTAAGCAACTATTTTATGTCAGACCTGTGCTCTTGTCTTTTTACAGGACAGAGATCCTCATAAGGAATAAGGTCTAATTAGCCTTATTTTGCCCAAACTTGAATATGCATTCTGCCTCCGTGACCTGTATATATAAATATATACATATATAGAAATGTGCGTATATAAGTACGCACACATATCTACAGATAAAATGTCTCTCAGCCTGTTTCCTAATTTATGAAATGGACATAATAGCTGATATCTTCCACACAGATACCGAATGACAAACATGAAATGCGGAAGGAGAAATGGCACGCTCGAAAATGCTTTACTAGGTGGAGAAAAGGATCATACACAACTCTATGCCTATAACAATTAAATAAAAGTGCATTAATACTGCCTCCTTCCTTTAAGAAGGGACAGACATAAAGATCTTATGTTCAATAAAAACCAAAACCAAAACGAGGGGGGAGGAAACCCTCAAAACAGAAAAAAATTGCCTGGAGAAGATGTTCTGGTGACAATCTCTGCCTTTGTTCCTGTCTGAATAGCAGAGCATGCCCCCTTGTTCAAAGGAGGTGTTTGCACCCAAAGAGGTAGGAGCTGCCCTCTTCTTTCCCTTCCCCGCTGCCATTGTGAGGGGACAAAAAGAAACTCAACCTGATTCGGCTTCTGATAAACGACAATTATATGCATTCTCAAAGGCCCGGCAAATTACCTGGACTGAACGCCATCTCTGGAAGCTTCACCTCAAACAGGATGCTGTGGGTGCTGTCTCTCGCCCCCTGCAGGGTGCGGTCCCGGAAACAGAGGACTTCCACAGCCTGGAAACTGCTGCTCCTGTCGTCAGGCCCGTTTTCATGTGGGTTTTTTTTGTTTGTTTTTTTAAAGGAAGAAAGAGAGAGAGCTCACATAAGAGCTTCAGTAAATGCAGCTGGACAGAATTCAGTTCATTTCAATTATGCCTCTCTGACGCCCTTGGGGAACAGTCTTAGCCTTTGCAAGGCTTTGAAGACTGCCGCATGTGCTTCCTTTGCCCACGTGTTTAGAGGCAGAGCACTGAACAGGCGGTGATTTCTTCCTAGGTGAATTAATCACGTTGCACAGTGATAATTCGGACAGGTAAATCTGTTAAATGTAGCCAAAAAATTAAACGCTCACAAGACATTAGAAAAGGACCTTTAAGTCACGGGGTTCTCTGGTCCCTGCTCTGACCATCTAAACTTATAGTTTATGAAATAGCACCTGGGTCAGTAGCTAGGAAGCCCATTTGCCCTATGTAGATGTACCACTTGGATAAGTAGATATATAACCATTCTCCCTCTGGGGACCATCTGTGATGGATCTAATTTAGCTTAAGTAAACATTTTTATTTATGTCAAGCAGACATGCTTGTCTTGTATAAAGGAGCTGATAATGGCTCATTCTAGTCACTAATTCAAGAGTAATTGCCACTCTAACTAAACCCATACATAGGTTTTGCCTGTCCCTGAATTCCATGTAAATGAATAATAGAGTATGTATTCTTTTAGGTTTGACATTTAACGCAACATTATGTTTCTGAAATTCATCCATGCTGATACATGTTTTAGAAGTTTGTTTAGATTCGCTACCATACAGCATTCCATTGTAAAGAATACACCACAACTTATCCATTCATTGGTGAAGAACATTTGGGTTATTCCCAGTTTGGGGCTAGTACGAATAATGCTGCTATAAACATTCCTGTACACATGTGTGTGGTTGTATCTAAGTTGACATTTCTGTGGGTTATATACCTGAGACTGAAATCGCTGAGCCACGGGTGTTTTTTAGTTTGACAGACTCTCCCAGTCAAACTTCCAGCAGTGTTGGAGAGTTCTAATTGCTCCACGTCTTTGACAACACTTGGTACTGTCATTTTTTTTTTTTTGAAGTTATTCTGGAGGGTATGCCATGGTATCTCATTATGGTTTTGATTCTATTTCCTTGATGATTAATGCCACTGAACATCTTTCAAATATGTACTAGCTTTTTGGATACCCTTAGTCCCAGTTTTCATAGGGTTAGGAAAATAGAGGATGGTAGCAGTAGGGAAATGCTATCTCAAAGTGACCCAGACAGCTAGAAGGGAGGGCTAAAGAAATTCAGCAGCAGAACTTCTGGATACTGCCCTGCTGTAGCCTAAAATATCCTCGGTCCAGTACAGAGTCTGCAATTCTATGACAGATGTCATTCAGGGCTCATCATTGAGGTAAATTAGTTATGACTGACTTATTTATTTATTATCTAGTTTCTATGCCAGAAATTAAAGAGAAAGAACAACATTTGAGAAAAGAGTTACAGACATAGGCAGATAAATTGCCAAAACCTTATAGACAAAGACAGACGCAGGACACATATATACACACACACGTAAATACCATCTGTGGGCTGCTAGGACCAAAAAATTCCTCAAAGGCCATCCAGGGTACTGGGCTAAGTTGCAGGGGTCATATACACCAACTGTTATCTGTGAATACAAAAGACTTTTGCAATAAGTATCATGTCAGATTCACAACACAGGCATTGCCAATACTGCATTTTCCTTATTTATGCTATTTTCTCTTTGTATGCCATTCTGCAAAGCATTAAAAAGTAGATTGTTAGTGAAGGGCTAAAAGGAAGAGAAGAAAGCAAAAGGATCTCATGCTCGAGTATAGAACTTAATGGCAGGAGGGTTACTTCTCTGTCTCCCCTTTGCCTTACATTGTACCTGGCATAGAATAGGAATTAGATACATTTTGAAGGAAGAAAGAAAGAAAGAAAGAAAGGAAGATAGGGAAGAAAGGAAGGTAGTCAACAGTCAGGGTTTACTTAGAGAAAATCTTTGAAAGGAATATAGCCTGTGAAAATTGCCAATTTTGGGGCAATGAGAAAAATCAAAGGGCAACTAAACTGTAATGTTACAGTCAGACAAAATTTTAAAAGCTAGATTCTCTTGATATTGCTAACACATTATTTCCTCCCCCACTTCCCCAGCCATGACATCCACCTGGGAAACTCTACTCAACTTCAAATGCCAATATTCAGTGGAGATTTCCCTGAGTAGACATAGCCACTCTGTCTTTTCTGCTTCCATTGCTTTTTTTTTTTTTTTTTTTGGCATAGGCAGGCTCCAGGAACCGAACCCAGGTCTCCAGCATGGCAAGCGAGAATTCTGCCACTGAGCCACTGTTGTATTGGCTTTTATTTTCCCTTCCATTGCTTTTTGCACATTACATATAACTTTTTAACTTCGTTTGTCGCCTTTCTCTCAAAAGATAATGAACAAAGGGTGCATGTGTGGTTCAGTGGTAGAATGCTCACCTTTCATGCCAGAGACCCGGGTTCGATTCCCAGACCATGCACCTTCACCCCCCTACAAAAAAAAGATAACCAACACCCAGCACCCAGATCTTGATTTCACAATATCATTCTCCAACAAAAGGAATCAGGAATTCTTGGAGATAGGGCTAATTCTAGGACTGGGGAAGGGAAAATACATGAGCCTGAAGCATCCTGTAGTACCAGAAAGTAAAGCAGTCAAAAATTAAAAGCATGGGGGCATGCCAAGGGACTCAGGAGCCAATCTGAAAGTGTGATCAATAGCCAAATCTGTAAAAGGGTGTGTATGTCTGGGCTCATAAACCAAAGTGTGAAATAAACTTATGTGAGCCCATACTGATATGATAAATGATAGAATAAAAAGTAAATGTGGAAAAATGACAAAGCTTCTTACAAAAGAATTACAAAGGATACATGTAGATTCTCCCCTCTCCAGGAGCTGAAGTTTAATCCTTCCCCTCATTGAGGGTGAACTGGATTTAGTGACTTACTTCCAAAGATAAAACAGTAACTTTATAGTGTAGAAACCTGGCAAACACTATTTTAACCAAGAAATTAAGGCTAACATCCCCAGTGATGTCATGAGGATATCAAGTGCCCCCGGATATGAAGTGATGAGAAGAGTATCTCATTTCAGTGGTGTTTTTTCCAAAAAGCTCATAACTCCCAGTCTCATCATGAGTAAAACAAGCAAACTCAAACTGAGGGACAGCCTACAAAATACATGAGTGGTTTGCCTCAAAACTGACAAGGTTATCAAAAAAGGAAAGCCTGAGAAACTATTACAGGCCAGGAGAGACTAGACAACTAAATGCAAAGTGGGATACCAGATGGGAACTCAGAATAGAAAGAGGATGTTCATGGGAAAAAAAACTTGAGAAATCTCAATAATGTTTGGAGGTTAGTGAAGAGTAATGTACAAGTTTTGGTTTCTTGGTTTTGACAAACGTACTGCGGTAATGTAAGGTGGTAACATTAGAGAAAACTGCAACTGAGTGAAGGTAAATGGGAGCTCTCTGTATTATCGTTGCAACATTTCCATAAATCTAAAATTATTCCAAAATAAAATGTTTATTTAAAAGAAGACAATGAGCATTTAGAGTGTAAAAAGTATCATCTCTCTATGATCAGCTCATAGATATGTAGTAGGTACTCAGTGAATGCTTGTGGAATGGTGAAAAAATTGGTGGGAAGATGGATGGATGTGTGGATAGCTGGGTGGGTGGGTGGGTGGCTGAGCAGGTGTGTGCATGAGTGAGTGGAGGGATGTATGGGTGGCTGGGGGACTGGGGTAGAAGGAGGGGAGAAAGGAAGGACAGCTGACAGGAAACCATAAGTTAATCTATAGGTTTCTTTTATAGGAGTAGTCATGGGTTAAATAAAAATACAGCTAATATACTTTTGGTTAATCTATATCCAGATAGTTCAGCAAAGATGGGGTCCCCAGACATTTTATTTTCCACAATGCTCAGTACAATTTCAGCCACAAAGCAGGTGCTTAATCAACATTACTTTTTTTTTTAATGAGAAAAGCTATGTTTATTTTTCTAGCAGTAATGTATGACAGACAATTTTTTCTATAGAGATATTAAATAAGTCATAATGAAAAATGTTTTACTCGTTTTTATTTAGGGGGGGAACCTTCACTTTACCCCAATATTTTCTTCAGGGGCAGACTTTTTTTTTATTTCAATGAGTTATTCTACTTGAACCAGTACACTTTTCAATCAAACCAAATGTAAAAAGAGCTGAATATAGGACCTTAAAGTACATTTCAGGAGGCATGTTAGGGATCTTCTCTCTACCTACAGTTATAGAACAAAGATCTTTAGACTTCTGAACTTCTTGGCTATTTTTTAATTTCTGCTTCAGAGTGTGCTTTTGATATATTAAATCCTGTATCGAGTGGCTTGAAGAATTATTCTCAGTCTTTCCAATTTCTGTCTATAATCCAGAATTACTTTAATTTTCATTATCTTTAATAATCAATTACTTCAATAAATTTAATGAAGCCATGATCCTATGTGAATTTTGCAGTAAATCTGTTTCAGCACCTTCTGGGAGAAAAAGTACCAAATCTAGAAGGGAAATCAGTTCTGGTCCCACAAACCATTTGTTGTTAAGATGTTCTCTTTAATGACATATCAATTTGATCTTTGATATGTCAATTTGATTTATTTTTAAAAATAAATGCTTCCACATCTGAATGATTACTTGCATTCAGTAAGGCACCTAAACAACACATATTTGTCTTGTGACTCTAAGTTATTAAAATAGCGGAAGCACAGCTAAATCCCTTTTCCTCAATGTCTCAATGGGACAAAGTGTCATTACTTTCACTAAACCCTGAGTTACAGTAAGAAAACTTTTGATTTCTAAATATGATGAAGTAGACTGCTGTCTTTCACTCTTAATAAACCATTCTCCAACAAATTCAATCCTCTGGAGAAAACAGACTTTCGTTCTTTGCAAAAAAGACTTCAACATGCCTCATGCTAATTCGCAAAAGGGGTGATGGGCTGAAGACCATTGGAAGTTGATCAATACCCTGTACAAATACTAGATATACCAAAGAAGCCATAGAGTCTGCTAACTGTTTGTCTTTTTTCCCCTTAAATTCAAGGTAATTCTAAGTCCTCCTTTTCCTTCCATGAAAGGGTCTCTCATTGCTGATAAAAAACCATTATTGGTCCAGATAAGTACTGAAACCTAGCCAGCCTCTCCAGAACATCAGATAATTCCATCTCCCTATCCCATATTAGCAACAGACTCTTCCAATATGAGAAATTCAGAATTGCCATAGCCCAAACACCTCTAAAGAGAGGGATGGAAAGATCAAAGGTGATGGCGGAGTTATACAGAGAAATAGGATTTAACAAACGAATATGAATGCTGAATCATTAAATTGATATCTCTGTTAGTCTGCAGTATTTTAGAGCAGCTAGAAAAACCTAAAATTGTGAAATTGTAACCCATGTCAAATTCTGAAATATGTTCTACAACTAATTGTGGTGCTGTGCTTTGAAACTTATAACTTTTTTGTATATATGTTATTTTTCACAAAAAAAAAAAAAGGAAAAAAAAGTCAATTGTGATGATAAAAAAAATTTAAGCCCTCTAGCTGCCTATATTCTGGAGCAGCTAGAAGGAAAAATCTGAGAGGATGGTATGGTAGCCCATGACAAACTCTGGGATCTGTCCTGTAACTACTTGTTGAAGAGTGCTTTGAAAACCATTGCTTTTTTCTTTCTTTGCTTTGTATATTTGTTATACTATACAATAAAAAAAGTTAAAAAAATTATTTCATATGCAAAACACTTTAAAGGATGATTTTCAGCTTCTTTAGGCTGTAAAGGAATTGTGCTGTCACAAAGGACATTTTAAGCTTTTGAGACAAGACGTCAGTAATTCATTCATCCTTTAACTTTTCATTTTTCAGTGAGTATTCTTTGCATCAACGACTTCTTCCACAGAAAGTTTAGTGAACTCTACTAAGGCCTTAACAACACTGACAAAGGCCATGGTTACCTGTTTGTATTTGTTCTTTTGAGTACAGAAGGGCAGACTATGCTAATCCAACTGAGTATGCCTTGTTGTTATGAAGTTTTTTAATTCCTGTGTGTAATGGCTGAAGTAAAAGAAGAATCATTTGAGATATCTGTTTTCCAGAGGGTTATTCAATTAGTTCAAGCAAACCCAAAAATAATTTCTTTGGATTATATAACTTTACCAATAAATTAAGCATCAGAAAATAATATTTTATCATCTACCTTATCATTCCACAAAAGGTACCAAACAACTGGACCGACAAAATGCCAGCCCATATATTTTTTTCCTCTCAAGTCATAGGAAAATAGTTTTATTTCATGAGCTGGCATAAAATGGGCACTTAATAATAACTGTCAAAGGAATAAAATTTCGAGAATGAGTACATATTTCTCTCCTGAATTATAGCTTTAAAATTGATGAGTAAGTATGGGCATTAAACTGGTATCCACAACCATTCCCAGCATGTCTCATTTATCATCACTTTATTTGCTAAAGAAAGGTGGCTTGGCCAGAGTTACACAGCAATTAAGTAGGAAAATGTAGATTTGGTAATGCTTCTCTCTTGCATTTTGGAGAGATATGTTGGTTGTTTTTTATTTTTTATTTTTTTGCATGGGCAGGCACTGGGAATCGAACCTGCAGCCCATACTCTTGATGATGACTTTATTCTTTTCCTTTTGAATAATTTCTAATAGCTGGTCTAAATGTCCTTCATCTATAGACCTTTGGCTTCCTAACTTAAACAGAACAAAATCATTTTCTTTAAAATTTTGCTCTTCTAGGATTTGACATCTTTTTATTATGGACTGAAGTTATTCCACAGCCATTCCTGGTTATAATTCCTAATTTCAATGCCACCAGACCTTGACCCCTCTCAGCGCCCTCCCTCACCTTCTTGGGCCACACAGTAGCCAATATTACATTTAAAAAAAATCCTATAATTCCACCACCCAGAGAGACCACTATTAATACTGTGCTGTACAACTTCCCATAACTTTATTCTTTGCATAAATACATCATTATTACTACAACTTTTACATAAAAATGGGATCATGTTATAACTACTACTTTATATCTCTTATTTATATTAATGAACTCTTCATGTTAATAAATATTCTACAATCAATATGTAGTAGACGTTAAATGGCATTCCACTGGGTTGAAATATCATACCACTCACTAGTCCATATCTTCCTGAAGGACAATTAAGTAGTCTTCACTTGTGCTGAATAAATCTCTGAAAATGAATTTTTCTATTGTTTTATCAGAAAAACATTGCCTTATTTCAAAGCTATTCTTTAAAAATGTTTGCTGCCTTCTCTTTATGTGAAATTTTCTTGTTCCTAAAAACCAAAGATTTTTCTATTTAGATGCATTTTCATGTGTTAAATGCAAACAGATTAATATTTTAATTTAATACAAACCGATTCATATCTATGGTCATCCTCTTAGGAAAACAGGATACCTCTATTGGAGAAGATTGCCTTTTCCACAGGGTGATAAAGCATCATCATCATGTAGGGAGGTTTTAAAAATAAAGATTACAAAGCTTTTCTGAATACTGCCCCTTACTAAATGAATGACCCTGAACAGATTAGTTAACCTCTGCATGTCTCAGATTTTTTAAAGTCTGCACCCTGGATAAAATAACAGTTGTCGTGAGGATTAAATGAGATCATACTGAACACAAAAAGCTCTGCACACGGTAGGGCAACGTGGCAGAATTCTCGCCTGCTATGCCAGAGACCACAGTTCAATTCCTGGAACCTGCTCACGCCAAAAAAAAAAAAAAAAAAAAAACTCTGCACAGGCATTTTGCTTACTAAGTGATGACTTCTAATATCATTCTTATTAACTCAGAATCTCCAGGGTGACCTTAGCAAGTTGTATTTGTAAAACACTCCTGAGTAATGATCCAGCCCGTCTGGTCCATGACCTGAGTTGGGAACCACTGGAGAGGGTAGCCGTGTAGAAAGAGGAGAAAACAAAACAAACAAAATCATATCTCTGGGCTACTTTTCATTGCCTTGAAAAGTCTAATTGGCTCTGCGTCTTCCTGTGTGCCTGCAAATGCAGTCCACGTACCAGCAGCATTGGCATCGGCTGGGAGTCTGCCAGAAGTGCAGAATCGCAGGCCCCACACAGACCTACTGAGTACGAATCTGCATTTTAACAATGCTCTATAATTCACTGAAGTTTGGGAAACACAGCTCTGCTCCTCAACTCTCCATGTCAGTGGTTCTTGAATTTGAATGTGCTTAGGAATCAGACACACCTATGCCTGGGTCTCACTTCCAGAGATTCTGATTTCATCAGTCTGGACTGCAGCTTGAGCATCAGGATTTTTTAAAGCTCCCCTGGTGATTCAAATGGGCAGCCAAAGCTGCAAGCAACTGAGAGACCTACTATGGACCACCTGCATCAGAATCACCGAGGAAGCAACTTGAACTTGCATGATTCCCACCACTCAATCTGACACATTTCCAAGAACCAATATCCTCATGTTTAGTGAATGTCCGTGTGATGTACCCTGTCATTTGAGAATGGCCAGTCTAGAGCCTAAAAATGAGAAAACAAGTACATGCTTAAAACAGAGTTCATCATATCCTATTTTTTTCCTTACTGGAACTGTGATTGTCAAACCATTATATTTTCTTGACTTAAAGAAACCATAGATTACAAAAGCTACTTTTAAATTGGACATTAAAAAAAGGGGGAGGGTCTGCCACCACATTAAACACACATAATTAAGGAATTCCTGGTTTTATAAAGATTAAACTATGACCAAAAAAAGTGTTGCACATGTGTTTTCTCTTGCTGGTCTATAAGCTCTGTGAAGACAGGCGCAGACTTGATCTTATCCATCTTTCATTTCCTAGCCCCCATCACAGTGCCTGAAGCTCAGCAAATATTTGTTAAATGAATGAATGAACTGGTAAACTTTTCTAGGCCCCAGTATATGGATGTCTCCCCAACTTGGGCCAGGACCTGTGAGGGAGGGAGAAGGGAAAAGGTGAGGCTAACCAACAGTGAGACCTGAAGCTTACTTACAAACCATGGTGCGGCCTCTCAGCAAATTTCTCTGCCTCTCCTCTCGCTTTTCCACATTATAAGCCCACCAGTCAATGACATTTTAACCTTGGAATTCTCTTAATCAGGAATGTGAGACTATTGTCTAAAGGGGATTTCCTATGAAAAGCAAGAGAAGTCTGAGAATGAAAGCGCCAGCCTAGGGTTTCCTCTGAATCAAGACGCTGGCTTCTGTTCTAGTTTGCTAGCTGCCGGAATGCAAAATACCAGAAACAAAATGAATTTTAAAAAGGAGAATTTAATGAATTGCTAGTTTACAATTCTAAGGCTGAGAAAATGTCCCAATTAAAACAAGTCTATAGAAGTGTCCAATCAAAGGCATTCAGGGAAAGATACCTTGGTTCAAGAAGGCCAGTGAAGTTCAGGGTTTCTCTCTCAAGTGAGAAGGCACATGGTAAACACAGTCAGGGCTCCTCTCTCATCTGGAAGGGCACATGGCGAACACGGTGTCATCTGCTAGCTTCTTCTGGCTTCCCATTTCATGAAAGCTCCCTGGGAGGCGTTTTCCTTCTTCATCTCCAAAGGTCGCTGGCTCATGGACTCTCCGCTTCGTGGTGCTACAGCATTCTCTGCTCTCCCTGAATCTCATTTATTCTCCAAAATGTTTCCTCTTTTATAGGACTCCAGAAACTTATCAAGACCCACCCAAATTGGTGAAGACATGTAATCACCTAATCCAGCTTAACAACCACTCTTGATTAAATCACATCTCCAGGGAGATGATCTGATTACAGTTTCAAACATACAGTATTGAATAGGGATTATTCTGCCTTATGAAATGGGATTTTGATTAAAACGTGGCTTTTCTAGCGGACATACATCCTTTCAAACCAGCACAGCTTCCTTGGGTGACATCCCAAATAGCCACTGCCACCGCCACCCCGTCACTCTACCCCCAGCAAGCCCTTTTTATTATAATTCCCTCCATCAATCATACAGATACTCTCTTCAAGATGGACTATATTTACTGAGTAATGATTGCTTCATTGTCACATTTTTTAATTCGAAGGCATATACAACTGCCATTCACCAAAAACAGGGCTGAAGAAGTGAGGCACAAGCACTTCTGCTTCTTTAATATTTGAAACAGTTTACAAGAAGAAAATGGATGGATGTAGTAAAAGAAAAAAGCACTGGATGGAGGGTTGGCAGACATGCATTCTAATTCTGCAGAAAATTGATTTTAAGACCTTGGGGGAGTTCCTTCCTCACCTGTAAAATAAAGGGGTTGAAACATTTCATCTCAAAGGATCCCTTTCGGCTCCAGATGTGTATGAAAGAGAGAATCCTATATAGGTCACAAAACAACACAGACTGGATTAAGGCTCAGTTCGGTGGGGCATCTAATAACTGGGTCAGTTAGGAAGAACCTAAACTGCATCAATTCAGAAAATGTCATTCATATAGAGATGGTGGGTTTCTATTTTCAATGTTACTCCCTAAGCCTGGGCTCTGATCCAATAATCTCAATCATCTACTCTTGTGAGACCTTCAGCAGTTTATTTAACCTCTATAGAGAGGTTTTCTCATCTATACAATAAGGGTAACTCTTACCCGTACTTAGCACAGAGACTGGGAACATATCAAGCACTCAACAAATGGTAACTATAGCAACAGCATAAATAAACTCTACTGTCGTAACTTCATTGACTTCTTTGTTTACTTCAATCTATCATCATTATGCAGTTTATCTTCAGTTCCAAGGTTATCTTTTCTTATAAACTGGTAAAGAAGAGAAGGGGATAAGTTCTAGTTTATTAAATATTCTGTAGTTCTAACTTTTATCATCTGCGTATGTGGCATTTAGACTAAATGCCATCTAAATTATACAAATTAAAATGCTTGTTAGATACCACAAGTGGATGCCTGATTTCAAAGAATGAGCACATTTCTGATGCTAAGTGTAAAGGCAATGAGGTATTGAGATAATGAGACAAAAAGAAATCTTTTCTGAGCACAGGAGATGAGGAATAAGCTTCTCAGAGCAACCTGACCTAAGATGAGCTATAGAACAGGAATGCCCTGCTAAGAGGAAACTCTATCACTTACCCAAAAAGGGAGGTCAGCTGGGGAATAACCTTAATGTCACTTTCCTACCCATATGAGGCATGCACGAGTGCAAAAGCCAAGCATCCAGATAGGAAAATGACAGAATCCATTTGACACTAGGCTGAACATAATTTAGTCTTTCTTTGGTGATTCAAAAGTGACTTCAAAATCTTTAAGTGGCTCAGGAACCAGATTAGAAACCTCAATCATCATAGTAATTAACAGGCACAGGGCTAGATAAGTCAGCTTACACCGTATGGGTAAACAGAAAAAAAAAATTCTTTAAATGGCATTCAGAAATAATAATCACTGGCTAAGAGCTATGGGTTCTAGAACTGGCTTTGCCACAAATTCAATATGTGAACTTGGGCAAATCACTTCCTTTTATAATAGAAGTCAGCAGAAAGAAGCAAAAGGTAATTGAAAAAAAAATCTGTTTAGATGGTTATGAAATAAACATTCCTTTCTACTTGGCTGAGAACATACAATTCATTGAGTGGTTCAGTCGTGATCTGGCTACAGTCCCCCAAGCAATTTAATGAAAAGTACAACTTGAGAAAGAAAAGAGAGCAAAATTGTCAACTTGATATCTTTAGCTGGAGAAATTTCCACAAGGATACCATAAAACATGCTTATCTGACAAATGGCTGTCTTTATTACCCCAACACTGGATACAACAGGAAATGTACAAAGGAGATTACACGTTTTTAAAGTATGTAAAAAAAAAAAGTCAGCTATCTAACGCACTGCAGTGTCAGAGACAACTGCCAAGATGCAAAGAAATCACTAAGTGAAGAAAGAGCCCAAGTAATAGTGCTCCAATTGTCACCCCTTTGCCATTGCTCTTGTTGAAAGATTTTAAAGCCCTGGAATTAACAGGCTAATGTTGTCGAAATTACAAAACATTTCCCAAACATTCAATCTTCAATAACTGTTCTAAAAGAAGGAGAAGTACCAAGCAAGCTTTCCCCAAAGATTGGCAATGGGATAGCAATATGGGTTGTTTTTAAAAGTGTTTTTATTGTTACCACAAGAATTGGCCTATTTGTCATAGCAATGTCTGGCCACTGACCAAATAAATGAACTCAACATTTTATGGAGGAAAACAAAAACTAACAAGGCCCAATTTTTGACCTACCAAATGTGTAAAAATGTACAACACCCAGTGTTGGTAAGGGTATGCCATTGGCAGGAGTTTCTTTTTTTTTAATGAATTTAAAAATTTTTTTTTAAATGCCAAAAAAACCCCACCACCAAACAAACGCAAACATTTGTAATTTTTTGATCATTCCATTCTACATATATAATCAGCAATTCACAATATCATCACATAGTTGCATATTCATCATCATGATCATTTCTTAGAACATTTGCATCTATTCAGAAAAAAAAAATAAAAAGAAAACAGAAAAAAATTCATACATACCATAGCCCCCACCCCTCCCCCTCACCGATCACCAGCTCACTCTAAATTTATTTTAACTTTTGTTCCCCCTGTTATTCATCTTTATTCCATATGTTTTACTCGTCTGTTGATAAGGTAGATAAAAGGAGCATCAGACGCAAGGTTTTCATAATCACACAGTCACACTGTGAAAGCGGTATCATTATATAATCATCTTCAAGAAACATGGCTACTGGAGCACAGCTCCACATTTTCAGGCAGTTCCCTCCAGCCTCTCCACTACATCTTGACTAACAAGGTGATATCTATTTAATGTGTAAGAACAACCTCCAGGATAACCTCTCGACTCTGGAATCTCTCAGCCATTGACACTTTATTTTGTCTGATTTCATTCTTCCTCCATTTGGTCGAGAAGGTTTTCTCAATTCCCTGATGCTGAGTCTCAGCTCATTCCAGGATTTCTGTCCCACGTTGCCAGGAAGGTCCACACTCTTGGGAGTCATGTCCCACACAGACATGGGGAGGGTGGTGAGTTTGCTTGTTGTGTTGTCTGGAGAGAGAGGCCACATCTGAGCAACAAAAGGTTCTCTTGGGGGTGACTCTTAGGCCTAATTTTAAGTAGGCTTGACCTATCCTTTGTGGGGTTAAGTTTCATATGAACAAATCCCAAGATTGGGGGCTCAGCCTATAGCTTTGGTTGTCTACACTGCTTGTGAGAATATCAAGAATTCAACTTGGGGAAATTGAATTTTTCCCCTTTCTCACCATTCCTTAAAGGGGACTTTGCAAATACTTTTTTATTCACTGTTCAAATCACTCTGGGATTTATTGGGGCATCACTCTGGACAAACCAACAAAATCTCATGCCCTACTCAAGGTTCTGTGTACTTATGGTGTTCAATTAAGCTGTATGTATAAGTTACATTAGGAAATGCACTAGTCAAAATATAAATTTTGCACCAAATAAACATTTTTTGTTTTAGTCTCATGCACAAGGTAAAATTTTAAAATATTAATTACTATCTATTTTCAGCACCCTGCAGTAATAACATTCCTTTGTTCTTCCTCATGCAAAAACATTTTTAAAATTTGTACATTTAGTCACTATCATTCTACACTCAGGCATTCCTAGATTATACCATCTCAGTCTTTATCATTGGCAGGAGTTTCTGCTTGAAGTTTCGGTGCAAGCAGCCCAGTTTGGGTGCAATCAGCGGTGTGCTAGTGCTAGCTCGGACGGGGGTCATTTGTCAGTGTCTCTTCCCACCACGGCATTCTGTGACTTCACACTGGGAACGTGAACTAGGCCGTGGAGGGAGGATTTCTGTCACAGAAATAAGCAAATGCTACAAAGTTTGGACTTCTCCCCACAGTGAGCTGGTTGTTTACCAGCATATCCCCGATTATAAACCTTATGCTCAAACCCTTTAAACCAGCAATTCTACCTCTAGAAAGCTTTTCTAAGGATATAATCCAAAATACGGGGGAAGGTGGGGAATTTCATGCACAAAGAGGCACCGAATAATGAAGAATTATGAGAAATCTAAATGTCAAAAAAGAGAGATAAAATACCCTATCATACATCCATGAAAATGGTGTTTATGAAGAGTGATTTTAGTTTTAAAAATATACAGAAAAAGATTAGAAGGAAATATATGACATGTGTACTTAAAAAAATAAATGCTTAACAGTGGCTGAAGAACTTGGTGAGATTTTAAAAACAGAAAGATGCAGATGGAAATAAAAACAAATAGAACCAGGCTCACTGCAGTGATGAGCTATTTGTGAGTCTTAAATCATTCAGCGCGTCATCATTAGCATTTTTCAAAAGGATAAAACAGAATAGGAAAGAAAATAAAGTGCATTGCACCTAGTATTCTTTTGTGAAAGTTTTGTTTCAATTATATATGTGTATGTATATACATTCAAAGATATGCAGAGACATGAGTATTGAGTTATGACATTACACATATTTTTAACTGTAAGTCACAGTCATAAAAGTTGGGTATTAAGGAATCATATTATCAATCCTAAGTCATCTAAGAAATGAGAAGGAAACAATGAAAAATGCATTTGCTATTGAGCTTTAATTTAAAGAAAGCACCATTAGTGAACAGTAAAACCTTCCTGGATGCACCAGGGCTGCTGAACTGATTACCCTGCAAATCTCAACAGTGGCTTCTTTTGAAGATGGAACACCCCTAATTGTTTTTTAAACCAAAAAGATAAGAAAGTTTGCCTTTCTTTGGTAAAGGTAGGGTCAACTGTATGACCTAGAGTATCAAAATCTCGTTTTTATAGACTAGCTGGAGACTGAGGTCAGTTCAAAGAAAAGAACTGTCCTCTCCAGATGAAAACGAACAAATCCATTTTAAGGAAACTGAAATAGGTACAATGATAACATGTGAGCAAAAGTTAATGAGGTCTGCTTCTATCTAGTATCTCCTAACAATGTAGGAGAAAAGAGGAGTCATTATTATACACTTAAGGAGCAAATTCAGGCTTGTTAATCTGCAGTTGGAACCTGCAGTCTGGCCATCCTCTGCTGCTACCACATGTGATCAAGTAGGGAGAAGAAAGTGAATCTGACTTTTCCATATGGGAAGCATTCTGCCGACCGGGGTAAGATAAGTTACAGGAAAGAGTCCTCTGCTCCCCAACCTCTTCCGCAGTTTCCTCCTCTGAAGGATGGAAAGAGCACCACTTACTTTGCAGGGAATTGTAAGGGTGAGCAACAGTGCCTGGGAGTGACCAGCTGGGTGCTGGATATGCAGCTGGAACTCAGAACACGGCGGCTGCAGCTGTGGGGATTAGGGGGACAGCACGCAGGTGCCCACTCCCTGATCACATGTCTGAGTAGTACTTTTGCAGGAGGCAAAGGTCCCATTCTGGTTTGGAACAGATCTCAGCAATCCCACAGGCTCCCGCCCAGGCAGGTTAGCTCCTATCCTTCCCTTCATCTTCCTCTAAGCCAGAGACTCAAAGAGGATCCATGAAATGGGCTTCAGCGTTCTGTAACTCTCGAGATTAGTGTAGAACCATGTGCAGATTTTCTTGGGAAAAGATCCATTGTTTCCAACAAATTCTCTAAAAGGTTGTTATGCATTTGCACTACCACTTCCACTCCAAATTAAGAATTACTGCTCTAAATAACCCATTGTAGATCTCATGCCTGCCCCATATTCTGTCTCCTGTCAGAACACTAATCATATTTGTGACTTATACTACACATGAACATTCGATATATTCACCATTTGTGAAAGCCTTTATAAACCACTTCATACTGAAGCACTGGGCCAGAAGCGATCCCCTATCTTCACAACAACTCACTCATGCCAGCATGTATTCATTCTTTAATCATGCTTATCACACCAGACAGGACACTACGTGATGTAGACACAACGGTGAGAAATTAAGCATAGGACACCTACCCTCATGGAGCTTACATTTAAATGGGAGAAAAAGATCAATCAAAGACCACCCAGGGAAATGTAAAATTACAACTGTGTAAAATGCTACAAAGAGGGGATACAGAGCCCCATGGGAATCTATAACAGGCAGAATAAACCTTTTTATAGAGGCAAGAGAAGCTTTCCTTGAGGAAATGATGATTAAGCTTAAACCGTAGAAAGAGTAAACAGTTAATTAGGCAAAGGGAAGGTGTGATGGTGGAGGGAAAGAAGCAGAAGACAAGAAAGGAGAGAGAAGAGTGTTCCAGGCAAGAAGGATGGGCAAAAGCCCTGTGGCAGAAGGGCACCTAGCACATGAGGAGAGGTTAAAGGTCAGTATGGCAGGAGGTCAAAAGCAACAGGGAACATGTAACAGTTTGGGGCTGGATATACAGCAGGGCCAGGCCATATAGATTCTTCTATGCCATATTAAGCAATTCAGTTTTTAAACTTATAGCACAAGGAAGATACTCAAGTTCCTAATCTTAGGTGTGCTGTCATTAGATCTGCTTTTCAGAAAGATCTCTTTGGATGATGTTGGGATGGATCAGAGGGAAGCCACAGAAGATACAAAGAGACCAGGTAGAAAACTAATACAGTAAAGCAGACAAAAGACAACGGAAGCTTAGATTACAGCAGTGGCAGAAGAAATGCAAAGGAGGCAGATGGAGAGAAGTTTTGGAAATGAAGTCCACAGGACACGCGGTGGTAAGTGACAGGAAGATATCCAGCACAATGCTTGCATAACTGCCTGGATGATGGCAGCATTCCTTGGGACAGCGATGCCCGGAAAAGGGCCTGGGGTACAGACTGAGTTCAGTTTTAGACAGGTCAAGGCAAGGTGCTGGTTGGCAGGTGGACAAAATGGCCTGGAGTCCAAAAGGAGGTGCAGGTCAGGGATAGACCATGGCCATGCTTATGGGAAAGTGGTCCCTGCAGTGAGGGGCATGAATGAGGTCATCCAGACTGAAGAGCGGAACCTGGAGGGCTCCCAACATTTATCCATCCTACCAAGGCTCACAGAGGAATAGCGGCTTCTTGGGCATCACAGTGCTGATGAGAGGAGGTGGGAAATACAGTACAACATGAAGTCAGAGCACAGCTACATGAGTCCACACTGAACAGAATGCCTGCTTTTCAAAGAATAAGGTGAAGGCCTTCAAGGGAACTTTGTGATGCAAGGAACAACAAAGAGAAAGTAAATTTATATTAAAGAAAACTGAACCAATATAATAAAAGCAGAAAAGACTTCAAGTGAATCAATATCTAGCTTTCCCTTCATAGAAATTTATTCATCTCAAGTCCTACTTCCCTACACAGCCTTCTTTGATTATGCCAGTCCACAATGATCTCTCCCTCCTATTCAAACACACCAGGAAGCCTATTAAGTGTCTGGCATGACCCACCTATTAAATATCTGACATGACACTAAATGTTGAGGATTCAGAGTGGAGTAAAACCTGGTTCTTGTGCCAAAGTAGCTTGCAGGCTGATCGGGGACAGGGGACAGGCAGGAAAGCAAACCAACAACTATATTAAAGTTTGGTCAGTGCTATGAGAACGACTGCCACCAGAACACAGGAAAGGAATACCAAACAATGCAAGGAATCAGCCAAAGCTGCCCAGACGTGGTGAATTGGAAAGCTATGAGGCACTGGCCAGGTGAAGGAAGGAGAAAGAGCGAAAGACTTGTCTAAAGGTAGGGAGGTGGGGGGAGGGGGGAACAGGGGGCATTTGGAGAACACAGTTGTGGCCAGACATAGAGGATGCATCCCAGGAAATTGCAAGGGGTGGGGCTAGAAAGATGGGCAGGAGACAGATTGTAAGAGGCCTTGAATGCCAAGCTAAGTAGTATAACCTTAGCCTGAAGTTGACGGGAAGGCTGGAAGGGTTTTAAGGAGAAGAATGACACGATTAAGTTTACATGTTAGAAAATGAATTTGGGCAGCAGTGGGGAGGACGATGGAACATGTATGACCACAGCTAGGGAGTCCAGCTAGGAGGCCGGTGAACTCCAGGACAACCAACAACCTGCACAGCTTCTGGTGACCCTTTCTGGAACAGGACAGGATACTGACAAACAACAAAAGTATCATCTGTATCATTTCTTTGGCACTTGGCTTCCATTACCTAACTTCTAGTTAACTTTCCGCAAGTCAATGTCTCATATCCCCTAGAAGGACTTCGTTTCTTTGATAACAGGTATACTTCTACCTCACCATCTCTGCCCTATAAGTTAATGCTCCATGTCTATGTTGAGAGGCTGTCCAGGTTTTCTGAGATGCTACTCTAAGCAAGCTTAGGACACTGTGCCTGAACTTTGTAGGTAGTTTGTCTCAGAGACCCCGGAGATTTATTCAATCTTTGAGAAGATGCTGCTGTTTAGGAAGAATGGAAGCATATAAATATAAAATATACAGCACCTACTACGTACTGTGCATTTGATGTACATTATCATGTTTAATCTTCACAACACTTTGTTAAGGAGATAGTATTAACACCATTCAACAGATCAACTAGGGTGAAAAGAGGTAATGCAGTTTACCCAAGGTCACAAAGCTACTATGTGGTGACACTGTGTGTCACATCCCAATCCATCTGATTCCAATGGCCAAGCAGAAACCGCATCCATTAGAGTGATGTGACGATGGAATGAGAGAAAGTACATGGGCTTTGGAATCAGACCATTTGGACATGTGACTCTGGTCAGGTCATTTTGCCTCTTAGAATCTCATTTTCTTCAAATAAAAAATGCAGATTCTAGTAACACCTATTTCACAGAGTTATAAGATCAAGTACACAATATAAACTGAACTACAGCTGTTTCAAAAACACAGGCTACTTAATATTACCTCCTATTGCAATAGGACCCCACACTAGATTGGGCTTTATATTATTAATGGGTAGCCTGATTGCTACTAATTTAGCTATTTCCTGTAAAATCACCCAGGGTGGGGGGATTGAATAAAAATTTAATCCTCAGTCATTAGTTTAAAAAGTGCCTTCTCTGGAAAAGAAAGTGCTAATGTAGTTGATTAAAAAAACAACAAAAAAAAACACACTTAAAAAAAAGAAAAGATATTCCAAGTTCAGACTAAGGAATAGCCAGGCCATCAGTTAGAGGCTTCTCTGTTCTCAACTCTGATAACATGTACATGGCTATTGAAATTATTCTACTTGATTTCATAACTTCACCATAGTTATCATTTTAAAAAGTTCTAAATTTACAATCACTTGTGTGGCCAAGGCAGCTTACTACATATCTGATCACTTCTAAAGGTAAATTAGTTCCACAAAATTACCACTTTTGATTTGTCCTCAAATTAACCTTTTTTTTTTTTAATCAATAAGGGTTGCTCCCTGGTTTCAGTATTCAGGGTTTTGACGTGTTTCATGAACTCAAATCATCTTGTCATTCAATCTTTGCTTTAAGAATAATCAGAATTCTTTAGGGTCTTCATTCTACCAGTCTGATTATTTTATTTGCTTTTCTTAAGACCATTTCTAGTGACCTTATTCTTTTTCTTAAAGTGCAAAGATTAGTTCTGCATGGATCTTTCCTAGAGAGGGTAAGGAGGGTAACCAGTTGCATAAGACATGGTCCCTGCCAACTAGGAGCTTACAGTCTAATACAGCATAAAAATATTCTGTAAAAAGGAGTAAAGCAGTAAATGAGGATCGGGTAATACCTGCAGTGAGTTCACAGGTGGGACAGATCATACATGGACATGGCCAAAAGAGAAGGCCCCGTGGTGGAGGAGAATTTAAAGTGAGCTTCAAGGATAGGAAGAATTTCAATCTATAGAGTTTCTTAGATTTTCTCAATTGGAATATGTTTTAGGGAGATGCTACAACATGGACAAAAACTGTAAGAGAGGAAAAGTTCTGGGTAGATACCATTGGAGGAAGGGGCTGGTGGAAAATAGACAAGCTAGCTGGAACAGTGGATTGTAAAGAAATTAGTGGAAGATGAGGCAGGAAAGGTAGTTTGGGGCCAAAAGGAAGATATCATTAGACTCTTGATCGATGATTGGGGATGATATCTAACAGTGGCAGCATGCAAGATGAAAGCAAGAAGACACTACCTGTCCAGGATGAGAAAATCAGGGCTTGATCTACAAAGGTAGCTTTGGGATTGGAAGTAAAGAAATGGATGTAAAAAATATCAGAAAAGAAAAATTGAAATATCATCACAAACAAGATGGGGGAATCCAAAATTACTCTGCAGGGTAAAAGAGCTAGAAAAGTCTGGAGGAAGAATCAATTTGGAAAATAGGGGTGGGAGGGAGGGCAGAGATAAAGAAATGTTCTAAAACATTCTTTGGAGGGCCGAGGAAATTGAAATGAGTTTGAGTTTTGCAGTGGCACATCATAACATGAACTTCAGATTTCTTTTTCTCAATTATAAAATGAGACTCAAACTTTCTCTGACCTTTGTCCTTTGTCCTTGGAAGAAATCACTGCAGTGTTTAAGTAAGGAAATCAGCACCGTGTTCTCATCATACTTGATTAAGAAGTAAGGTAGGGCGGTGACTCCTTCCTTTTGACAAAGGTCATCATATGCACGTACAAGGGCTTCAATCTGAAAACAGGAAACACTGAGTTATTTTTCAGGCAATTACATTTCTAGTTCTGAGTTAAAAATTAACATATAATAAAAAGCATCTTAAAGCCAAAAGACTGGACGTGACTAATCACATTCCTCTCACTCTTTTGCAGTAACTGAATATAAAAGTATGCCAAATAATATCACTTAACTTTTATACAACAGTTTCAACATGCCTAGTGCTGTATCTTAGGCTACAAAGGGACACTGGTACAGTACGGTAATATTCTGTGCTGTCATTCACAAAGGTTTCAAAAGCCATCCAAACATTCTTTTTTTCTTGTAATATCCCAACATGAATCTACCATTTATGAATTTATGCTGAACCTTTCCATAACAATTTTTAAAAAGCTTTCTTGAGACATAATAATAAATTCATCCATTTAAAGTATATAATTCAATGTTTTTTTAGTATATTCACAAGGTTGTTCAACCATCAACACAATAATTTTTGACCATTTTTGTTCCCCCTAAAAGGTTCTGGATGGAGAATGCAGTAAATTCCCTCCTATAACTTTCTCCCACAACCTAAATTTCTTCCTGGTAAATTAGTTCCACAAAATTACCACTTTTGATTTGTCCTCAAATTAACCTTTTTTTTTTTTTTTTAATCAATAAGGGTTGCTCCCTGGTTTCAGTATTCAGGGTTTTGACGTGTTTCATGAACTCAAATCATCTTGTCATTCAATCTTTGCTTTAAGAATAATCAGAATTCTTTAGGGTCTTCATTCTACCAGTCTGATTATTTTATTTGCTTTTCTTAAGACCATTTCTAGTGACCTTATTCTTTTTCTTAAACTGCAAAGATTAGTTCTGCATGGATCATTCCTAGAGAGGGTAAGGAGGGTAGGAGAATGTCTTCTACTTTGTCTCAAAGATTCTCTGTAAAGATACTGAGCAGTTGTGGGCATTTCTGCATTTCAAACACCAATTATCATAAATTCTGGCTCCTTTCCCAGAGTGGAACAGAAAATGTAGCATGGAATTTTTTGTCTGCTTAACAAAGAAAGGATTCTTCTCAAAGTAGATTGCCTTGTTTCCCCATGATGAAACTGAAGATCACATTATGGTAAATCCATTCAGTCTTTCAAAATGTTCCTATAATTCCTTCCTAACGGCTGAGCATTTTACCAAATGTCAAAACCGAGAAAATTATTCCTCACTACTTCTTCAAAATGGTTTCACAAACATTTTATAAATAAGTCTACTCCTAGTACCATCTTTGGAGGATTCCATTCCACAGTTGCCACTTCCTCATTCAGATAAGCTATTCTTACACGTTACACCCAGTTTTACTTGCAATTTGCTTTATCTTTTGATACCTGTTTCGGTGAAAACCTTTGATTCAAACCCACTGGCCCTTGAATAAGTGGTATACTCTCTGGAAGACAGAGGGCAGGGTAGCAAAACCAATAGTAGAAATGGTACTTCTTTAGATCCTAGAAACAAATATATATAATAGGATATTAGAATAGCATTGACAATCAAATTAAAATGCATATATTAATATAACTTCTCACGGCCATTTGAGACAAAAAAACTGATGCCCACAAAATATGACCAGCTTGTCCAATAGTCTCTCCAACAGAACTCATGATAGAATGCACAGCTTCTGTCTTTATTTCAAAATACTTTTCACACACACATATGAAAAACATGATGATAAACATACTATACTTTATTGACCACATTTGCTAAAATAGAAAAAGTTCAATAAGAAATTATTCACCATTGTTTAACACACAAAGCCACCCAGGGAGGTAACTGTGATTATCCAGTAATAGACAAAAAACTGAAACTTAGAGAGGAAGAGGACTAATGAGCTTAAACAAAACAAAGCCAGTATGAGAGGGAATCAGAACTCTGCTTCCAAAACCTGAGCTTTATTTATTTATTTTTACTATACCATGCATATTCAACGTACTATCTGTGGTAGCACAACCTCCAAAACACAGGACATTCTCCTCATAACCAAATAAATTGAGCATGCTATTAAAGAAACTGTGCTAATTAAATACCTCTATCTGCCTGAGATAATTTACTGTGCTTTCAGAAATATCTTAGTGGTGAAGTTCAAGTCAACTATTTAACGCTTGATATGTATAAGGCAAAACACTAGAAATTGATTTAAAAAAAAAAGGTGAGCAAAACCTACTTCCAAGCTTGTCTTCTGCACGGGGCAAAGATAAAGTGAGTACATGGTTAATTCCAAGTCACAGAAGAGGTTCGGAGCCTTAAGGAACCTTGAAAGAATGCGTGAAGCTGTCCTTGACACTGCTCCTCTGTTCCCACTCCAGTTGATTATTCTTGCCTAGGGATTCCTGGAGCTTCTGCGGCCTGCATCACTCGTGGGTGGGAGGGGGCAGGTCCTAGAGCTCTGTGGATATTTGAGCACTTCCCCACCAGTCTGACCTATGACCCCCCCCCACAGATGCAATTTATTTGACTAATCCTTCCTTTTTATTTGAAATGCTAATTTATACACCATAAAATTCTCTATTTTACAGTGTACCATTGAGTGGTTTTTAGTACATTCACAGGTTACACCACCATCACCACGAATTCTAAAACACTTTCACCAGCCCTGAAAGAAATCCATATCCATTAGCAGTCACTCCCCACTTCTCTCTCTTTCCAGCTCCCAGCAACCACTAATCCACTTTCTGTCTCTCTGTATTTGCCTATTCTGGGCTCTCCATTTAAATGGAATCATACGAGATGACTTTTTAAATATAAATGTGTGCATAAATGTGTTCAGATGAGAAAGTGTAGTGCTTATACTTTCCACAACCTCTATATCTGGCACCAATCAATCAACTATGAACAAATTCCCTTTTGACAAAGGCAAAACAAACTGAAAAATTGAAATGAATGAAGTGGCTGGTTTGTTCCTTTGAGTCCCAAAAGCAGCAGAAAAGACAGCAAAAACACCCCCGAGGTTATTATCTGTCCTTTGTATTTAAATGATTTGCTACAACCAACCTTTGGCAAAAGGTTAAACAATTCAACATCAAGGACTTCATGATTTCTAAGCAGCTTAGGAGGTCACCTTCAAAAGTCAAAGGACTGAATTTCTTAAGATACTTTTCAAGTTACCAAGGACCTCAATGAAATTAAACAGACAGCTCTTTGCATCTAAAGATTTTAAAAGATATCGATTTCTAATTTTTTTTTTCAAGCCTGGGTAGGAATGCCCAGTAGAAAGGGTAACAAGGCCCACATATGTGTGGAGTCCAGGAAAAGCATTAAAACTTTAAGCAAGAGCTAATGTTCTCATTCTCATTAAAAGCCATTTGTCAATTATGTGCTACTAGTTAGAATTCTTAGTCCAGAAAATGTATTGACATTTAAGTAGCAAAAACAGAGAGCTTTAACTAGCACTACCTACATGTATTCTTGAGGAGAACCAACTAACTTATTCACATTTATGGATAACTTATCAATGCCATATTGAACTTAGAAGACTGATGAAGAATTTAAACATTATGCTGTCTCCCTTTTACAAAGAAAGCATGAAAACCTGCTAGAAAGCATGCTCTTGTAGATCCCACTCTCTAGTATGGTCCCCAGTTGGAGGCCTACCCTTCCCTCCTTTGCCCTGTAAATCAGGGATGCAGCATTCAGGAGAAAGGGAGGATTATTTCATGGGGAAGGAAGAGAGGAAAGACCTATATCCTGGCCAACCTCCCCAAAAAAGACCTATATCCTGGCCAGCCCCCCAAAAAAAATTGTGGGGAGGAAGACTGATACCTAAAGCTCATGATGCAGTAGTGAAACAACACACACTACACACTAAATGCTTATTAGCATCAATGTTTATAAGCCCACTCCAAAGAACTATTTCCTAAAGAAATAAAGCAAGCAGGAAAAAAATCAATACGGCCCAAACTGTTAAGTGCAGCAATTCGTTGTATAACAGTGACTTCTGAAAACAACCTAAACGGAATCTTCGGAACATACACTTGATAGAATATTAAATGATCAACATAATTACAAAGAATTATATATATGTGTGTGTGTACACACATACGTATATTGTTCAGTAAAATAAAATAGCCACTTGCACTGGGTGTTGTCAGAAGAGTCATTTTCAAGTAGGCCTTTCCAGAGGACAAAAACAACTGACCTGCAGGGGGTTTCTGAGAAAACAGAACACACCGTACCAGGTCCCTGATAAACAATACTTGATGATAAAATTAGTTAAGGTCTGGTAGAGAGGATTTGTCAAAATGAACAAGCATACCACACAAATCAATGTACATCTGCTCTCTCATTTTGTAAGACATGCCTCCATCTCATAAAATGGAAACTTAATGTCAGCCAACCAGAATATTTCATCACTTGCTTCTCTGTTCGCCCTGTTTGAGGTTCCCCTTCTCACCCCTTAGTAAAGCACCCCTCCACTTTCTGAATGGGATGCTGTTCGATTCATGAATTGCTCAATAAAGCAGTAAGATTCCTAAACTGCATGAAGTTCTTCTCTTATCAATGGACACACACACACACGTATCCAAACAGCTGGTATCTATACGACTGACCCTTACCTTTTCCTCACTTCCCTGTCCCAGCGGCCAGGCCTTCCCCCTAATTCACTGTCCTACCTTCCCTAGGCAGCAGATGCTGCCTACCCTGCTATGATTCTTTTCCTCTTCAAGGCTTTCCTTAATGTTCATTTTCATTAGATCACCCTTACATAAGCCATTTTTCTTTCTTTCTTTCTTAAACAAACAAACAAACAAAAATAAAAAGCATGGGGTGGTTAGTCCATTTAGTGTGATCCCCTATCCTAGGAGTTCCTGGGGGATGGCCAGGACCCCAGACTTCTGATTTCCCTTATGCGGATGGACCCGGCAGCTGAGAGCTGCAGGACTACATCTAACAGAGACCTTTATAACAATGGTATCACTATCCCTGAGCCTAATCTTATCGTGTCCTGAAGAGCAAGAATTGGCCACTTTTTTTTTTTGTATTATATAAACTATGCAACGACGATGAATGTGATGAGAAGAATGGATTAACTTTGCATTGGCAGTAAGTGCCAGCATTATCTGGCTACTAGTAAAAGGAGCTTTTCTTTCATAGCTATCCCTTGACTAACACAAGTTAATAGCTTCAGAGAAGAGAACGGACTGTTCTACTGGGGCGCTGGGTTGAGCCGGGGGATTTCCATTAGTCTAAATGTAACAGAAAGTGCATTTACTTACTGCAAATGTCAAGAGGAGGAACTTGTTGAGGAGCACAGGGTTTTCAAGAGCAGCACCCGATGTTATTGATTCCCATATCTGCCAGAAGAAAGGAAAGCATCAAGGCAGGTTCCGGCGTACCTCGGAGCTCCTGGCTCTCAAGCCAGGCGTGGCACTAAAAAGTAGCAAGCTCTCCTTTCCCCCAGGCTTGGCACTGAGCGCCCCTTACTTGGCTACTCTACTTGGCCCACTTCCCACTGCCTCTCCACCAACCATCCCCTCTTGGGTCTTGAGGAAAATGAAACAACCCTCCTTTCAGCGGGTCTCAGCCTCGGAGCAGGCAACGTGATCCTCTTCCTGCCTTCCCTCTTTCCTTCAACAAAGACTCGGCTGCTGTCCACAACATGCCAGCAACGTTGGGATTACAGAAATAAAGGGCATGGGCCCTACCTTCAGAAAGCTCACAATTTAGCGAGAAAGACAGGCAGAAATGAAGACGGACACCACCATACAGGACTCGCTCTCACAGAAGAGTGTAGAATTCCTAGGAGGAACACAGACTTGGCGGGGGAGGTGGGAAAGAAAAGACTCAGGCAGGATGTCTTATTGAGGGTATTATTTGGGATTACTGTACCCTGAGAAGTGAGGAAGGGAGACCAGACTTCAAGTTTATTTACACTCAGCAAGCACGGAGATTGGAAACAAGTGACGGCTGTGGTGTCAGAAGCTGCTGATCACAAAACGCACTAGCAACTAAGATGAGTTATTATAGTTTCTGCCACTAAGTAAGACAAAACCCTTGAGCGGGTAAGAACCAGGCCCCCAAATGTGGGCCTAAGAGGTAAACATGCAAAAAGAAGGAAAGTCCTGCCACTGAAATAAGTGAAATAAATAAAAATACATAATAAATATAAGTTTGGAGGAGGAGAACCATTGGAGAGCAGGCCTTCACTTCTGATAAGGTGGAGGGGTGGGAACCACCGTGAGAAGACTGTGCTGTCATCAGCTCTTGGGGGAGCTGATGTGAAAACTCTTTGGAAACTCCCTTTTCAATGTGCTGCCAAAGTAGGAGGCCCAGGGGGCAGTCAAACAATAGGCCAAGGAAAATGGCCATCCTGACCTGAGTTGCCAGCTAGAGCCATCATGAGGGATAGGAGAAAAGCCTGCCTCAGGTCCTTCTTTGACCCCGTACTCAAATAAATAAAACTCTTGTTTTTTAAGACTGGTGTAGAGACCACTCAAGTGTGTGGATTAGAGAAGACGGGTCTACACTGTCTCTCTGATTTTTATTCTTCTCTGATTCAGATGTAGAGAAATAAAGTAAAGACATTTTAGGCAGAGAGAGCATCGTACCCAAAAGATAAAGGTGTGAACAGTGAGTTAAGGGGATTTTAAGTGGTCAGGTGTGGCTGGATTAGAGTATGCGAGGCCAAAAATGAGAGGGCACAAAGGCCTAAGAGGCCAACAGAGGCCAGGTCCTGAAGGGTTTTAGGAATCAGATGAAGTCGCTTGGAGTGAACCCTGAAGATAATGGAGGGCCTGTACAACAATTTCTTAAGGATTACAGTGCCGAGGACTTGTAAAGCCTCTTTAAGGGGCACAAAGAAGGGGGTATCCAAACTCATCCAGGAACAGGAACATAACGCAGTCAGAGGTCAAGCCATTTCAAAGGACTCATTGGGGATAGCCAGCAGAGTTCATTTACCCACTGACCCACCATTCATACTGGCCTATCTTGCTGAGAGTGTGGATGTCTTCTCCCTGACTGTCCCACCAACACACAGTGAGCTGCAGGTATTCTCTGAGGGAATTATCCAAAACCGACAGGTATTTTTGAGTACCCGCTATATATTAGTTTCAGTGATGGAGCATGCTTCTGATGAAGGAGAGATACTACAGCTGCCAGGACCAGAGAAAATATGACGGATACATTATGTTTTTCCATCTAACCTCATTTGCTGTTTGTTCCAGAAGTAGCTTCTTGTCTGCAGTCTTGAAGGACTCCAGTGTATTGGTGTTATACAGAGTCCCAACAGCTGGGCAGCAATGGGCTGGGGTGGGAGCAGTCCTAGATTCAAGAGAAACGTGGTTAACCAGGCACAGCTGGGACTCAAAAAGCCAGTGAATGACAATTAAAACCATGACAGTGGAGAAGATAAAGGATACTGCTCTCTAGGGCAAACAGAAGACATGTTGTATTTCTCTGGGAAGAGATGAATAACACCATCAAAGGACTAAAACACAAGCAGAGTTCCCACCAAAAGACTAGACATTCCCTTTAGCCTAACCCCTCTGCACGCCACTCTTCCACTGTCCCCCTAGTAGCAAGTTCTGTTACTCTATGATCTAAAAAGGAAACACTACTTATTGAGCTTCCACTGTGCCAGGAACCACACAAGGTTTTAATTTCATTATCATAACAGCTCCTTCCCCCATTTTAAAGACGAGGATGCATAGAAGGATAAGAAAGTTTAAGTAACTTACCAAAGGTCACATAATAATAGGCAAAGTTAGGATCTAAAACTAGGGCCATTTGGCTCCAACGTCAACTGCACTGCTCACCTCTCCCAGGTCTCAAGGCCCAGTTCCAGTTCCCACTCTTCCAGAAAGCCATCTTCCATTTTCTCTGGGAATAGTCGGTGCATAAAACTGAGCACAACATTCTGGATCAATTTCCAGAACAACAGGATATACACCCAGCTGGAAGGCAGTAAGCAACTCGAGGGCCTGGAGCAGTCTCCTCCTTCTCTTTCTCTTCCCCAGTGAATCCCACCCCACCCAGGGCCCTGCACAGAGCTGCTGGTGAGTAAACTCTGGTGGTTGTCTGATTCAGCCACACAAAATGTCCTGTCCCTGGGCCACCTGCCACATGGTTTCCAGACCCTGCACTGCCCTCAAAGGCTTTACCGTCTTGAGAGTAATAAATCAGGAGAGAAGGCAAGTTGATTCTGAGTGCTACAAATTCAGATAAGGAAAAATCTAATCTCCTCTTTGAAATGATAAGTTTGTGTTTTGGAGGTTACAGATGCTAAATGAAAATATTCATTTCATCAGGAGACTAATATTATTGTCACTGACAACGAATGCTGAGTAAATGTACTTTTGCTGATTGCAGTTGATGATAGCTACATGGTTTAAAAGACCCTGTGCCCCAATGTCTCTTCATTCAGAGTTTGCATAAAATTTGGCTCACTGGGGGCTGCAGGAAGAAGAGATATAAACGTAGGACAGGTGTGGCAGGGTACAATGGGTGACGCTGCTCTGTTAAATGCCCTCTAGAAAGCCCAAACACCAAGCCCTAGGAGAGAGGGCCAGGAGACTTCCCTTAGGAGCTGCAGAGTCAGCAAATCCTAGTGTTTGTCCCACCCTCCTTCAAGAAGGATATGTTTCTTCTGGATGAGACAAGGACATAGAAAGCCTTGAAGAGGAAGAGAAATCACAAGGGGCAAGATTAAGCCTAGAGGGAGGGAGAAGGAAGCAGAGGGGCTTGTAAACCATGTGTTCTATATGTTCAGGCTTTGTGTTATGAAATTACTGCTGAAGCTGGAGGCTGAAATGGAAGGATGCAGGCATGGGGCTGCAGCAGGACCTATGACCTAATTTAGATGAAAGCACAAGAGGAGGAAGGTGAGAGCTCAACAAGACACCCTCTTTGCTAATGTTCAAATGTCCCCAGGTGTGTCCATTCCATGCCAAAGCCTGCTTTGAGAGTGGAGGACACTACAGCATGAGTATTCAAGGAACTGCCAAGACAGTGAGACCACTGAGAGCATCGTCACCTCGCTATTTAATTAATTGGGGACCACCTGAAGTTTTAGAGGAGAAGCATTTTCATGACTGAAGCGTCCACCAAGGGAGGGGGCCAGGGAAAAGAATTAAAAGTAGTAATGGGAGGGAAAGCCATTCTATCGTCTCTCATGGATTAAGCTTCACTTGTTCTACAAAGAGGTGGCTCAGATGCAGAGTGAAAAGAGCCCTAAACTTGGAGACAAGATAATTTAGTTCAAATTCTGGTCCTGACACTTATTAGTTTGGTTTCTCATGATTACGTTTATATCAAATGTGCAGAAAAGGTCAATCCATAGAGACAGAAAGTAGATTACACATTGCCAAGGGCTGGGAGAAGAGGGGGTTAGGAAGTGACTTAATGGTATAGGGTTTCTTTTTGGGGTGATGAAAATATTCTGGAATTAGACAGTGGTGCTGGTTGTACAACATTGCAAGTATTTTAAAACCACTGAATCATGTAGTTGAAAATGGTGAATTTTATCGTCTGTGAATTATATCTCAATAAGGCTATTTTTAAAAGTCTGAATTGAGAATCTTTCCCATATACTAAAACTTGCAGTGAACTCTCAATGGCAGACACACTAACCTGGTAAAGAATGGAATCTCAGGAAGCTGAAGCCTGGGCCTGCTCAGGGGTGTCACTTTAAAGCACTTGGCCTTCACATCACCCAGCCACAGTGGTTGCTCAGGAAAGTACTGGGGTTGTTTTGCCCCAATTACTCACGGCTGGCCATCGGGCATACATAATGGGAACCTGAAGTCACATTTAGTCTGGGGGCTGTGCTGTGTTGTCTTCTGTTTCAGTCATTATCTCTGAGTTTCTGATTCCTCTTACCTTGAAGAAATGTAATATCCTCTGGCAGTGTCCAGGGGGCCTTTCCATTATTCACACCACCTCACGTGTTGACAGCCATGCACTTGGACTACTCACAATTCCACTCAACAATTACCTGAGCCACTAGTACAAGCCAGATCTGTGTTTGGTGCCGGCGATACAGCTGAGAACAAGACAATTAAGCCTCTGCTCCCAACAGATGGTTTGGCACATGAGTTTTAACTTCCATAGCTACATTTTAAAGTTTTTTGAGGGAAGGGTTATGCCTTCCACGTCTCTAATTAAGTCCAACTTGAGTGTCCATTCCATGCCAAAGCCTGCTTTGAGAGGGGAGGACCCTATAGCATGAGGATTCAAGGCACTGCACTTGGACTACTCATGTTCAAAAGACAACTGATCATCAGGGGGAAAAGGAGAGGGAAAGAAAGCTCATTGCTACCAGTACAGAGATTATCTACCAAAATGTATTTCCCTCTACTTAAACAGAAGTAGAATAGAAACATGATATGTGGAGCTAGGCTCCCAGTCTCCCTGGCAAGACAGGGAAGGTCTCAAGCTCTCTGCAATGAAGAGGAGACGAAAGGTGCACGCCCCTCCCCAGCCAGGGCCTTTACAAGACTGGGTATGCCTCTTCCGCCTATTTCCACCCCTGCTCTCCTTCCCTGTCTACCCGAATGTGACAACTCAGTCTTAACCAGCACACAGAAAGGCAAAGGGCTCGAGGATGCTGGAGCCACAAGATGGAATAAGGCTGGATGGTCTGCTCTGGATAATTAAGTGAGCACAAAGTAAACTTCTTTTGTGTTGGAGGCATTACAGCTGACCGTAATGCAGCATCTTCCAGCTCAAGACGGCTGGAGCCGGATAAAATGGTACTTGACTGGTAATTTACCTAATACAATTCAGAGGACAGGATCCTTGTGCTGCTAACTGCTGGCAGAGAGTCATCAGGCTTCCAGAGACTGAGAGTAAAAGGGATTTATCTGTTGCTATGCAAGACTGAGATCCTCTTGGTGTCTACAAATGCAGTCTAGAAATGTTAGCTCTTCCACTGTGTCTTAATCCTCTCTCTGCTTAGTGCCTAGCACATTCTATTATCAAGACACAGAGGATGCAATCAATAAGAATTTCTGAAATAACTGCTACCTCTTCACATTTATTACCGCACCGAGCACACTATACTGCAAATATTTGTCTTCTGTCTCTCTCATACCACAGTGGAGCTGCTCCAGACTTCCACGTCTCATAAACCTTTGTATTCCTACATCCACACATCCTGCACAGAGAAGGAATTCAGCATTTGATGAATAAATTCATAAGGATTTTCCATACAAACCTATGCAGGCATATAGCAATAAAAACAGATGCATTATTTCATTATTATGAAAATAATTTCAGTACATAGTAAAGAATGCATTCCTTCCAAGCAGCCCAAGTGTTTTCATTAAACTTCCCAAATATCCTAAGAAAGAAGAGCTCAAAAACCACAGACCTTTAAAACTAGAAGGGGCACTAGTAGTTAACTAGCCCATGTTAGAAACGAGAAAACCAGGGCTGAGCAAACTAAAAGGACACAACATTATGGCAACCATGTGAGAGAACATTCTCTTCTCTCATGTTTCCAGTGCCTAGCACAATGCCTGGCACATTCTAGGTTTTCAGTCACTACATTTTAAAAAATGGGGGGAGTAAATCTGAGTAATTTGTGTGAGAGTCAGAGCTGCAGGACCACAGATCTTATGTGCTTCAATGAAAATTTCTAGATTGCAGAAGTGTCAAGAAGCTTGGATTTTGTAATAAGATCAAACCTAATTTCTTTTTTCTATAATTGCTTTTTTCTATAATTAATTGTGCCAAAGAATATAATTACCAAACTGTTTTAAAAATTACTTCAACCTAGTATCAGAGTAAAAGTTGAAGCCAGGCTAGCCTGAGATGAGTCTCAGACCCCAGATTACATCCAAACCGCACTATTGATATTCCCCTTTTACCATCTTCAGATAGTAAAATACTTTTACTAGGTTCCTTTTTATTTCTTAATTGCTCTCAAACTAAGTGAGTCTTTGCCAAAACAGGAGAAAGATTAATAGGATTTAATTTGTTGTGACAAATTGCCACAAGAAATTTATGATGGAGCAAGAAAGCAAGAAACAAGAAACACCAACACATACTTTTTAAAAATATAAAGACTGGGCGGGCCATGGTGGCTCAGCAGGCAGAGTTCTCGCCTGCCACGCTAGAGACCCGGGTTCGATTCCCGGTGCCTGCCTATGCAAAAAAGAAAAGAAAATTAAAAATATATATATAAAAAGACTAATATCATTTTGGACTTAGGTTATACTATTAAATTTTGCAATTTGAGAAAAAGGAATAAAATACATTGACTTTCAGAGAACTTTTTTTTTTTTAATTCTAGGAATACTTTATTTCAAATACCTTAACTTTTGAGTTTCAAAAGTCACCCAATCCTTAAAAGAACCTCTTCACCTACCCCAAATCCCTTATCTTGACACTGCTCAGGTATACAGGACAGCAGAAAAAGTGGATCTCACTGTAGCCCCTAATTCCTCAACCTATTCAGTAATCTCAAAGCCCCTCAACATGGTTTCTGCTCCACCACTTTCTGTAAAGCTCTGTTTTGAGAAAGTGAATTCTGAAAGACCACAAACACTGACCTAGCAAATCCAATGAGTCTTGTGTTGAACTCTGACCACTCTGCTTCTGACATTGGTGACCACCTCTTTCCTTTCTGAAAACATTTCCTTCTTTGCGTTGTTATGCTTTTCTGGTTCTTCTTCTCTGATGACTCCTATTTCATCTGCTAATTGTATATTCTCTTTCCATTCCATACTAAGGGGCATCTGCCATTTGGCCTTTTGCTCTGCTTACACTTTATATCCATTCTCTTTCTCTGGCTCTCTCTCTCTGCCTCTCTCTCTCTACCTCTCTTTATCTCTCTCATTACTGCAGTTTAGGTTTACAGAATATTTATACCAGAAGTACAGAGTTCCCATATACCCCAACTCATGCAAACTTTTTCCTATTACTGACATTTTCCACTAGTGTGGTACTTCTGCTACAACTGATGAAAATATATAACTATAATTATACTATTAAGTTCATAGTTTACATTAGGCTTCACTTTTTGTGTTGCACAGTTCTGTGGTGTTTCTGTTTTGTTTTTATGCTGGTAACATGTACATTACCTAAAATTTTCCATTTTAACCACTTTCAAGTATAGAATTCAGTAGCACTGATTACATTCACAACGCTGGCTACCATGATCACTATCCATTACTAAAACTTCTCCATCGTCCCAAACAGAAACTTGGTACCAATTAAGCATCAACTTCCATTCTCTATCCCCACCCCTGCCCCTGGTAACCAGTCTTCTAATTTCTGACTCGATGAATTTGCATTTTCTAATTATTTCTTATCAGTGAGATTATATTTGTACTCATGTGTCTGGCTTATTTCACTCAAATGATGTCTGTTAAGTTCATCTGTGTTGTCACACGTATCAGAATTTATTCCTTTTAATAATTGAATAATATTCTTGTGTATGGATGGCTCACATTTGTTTATTCATTCTTCAGCTGATGGACACTTAAGTTACTTCAACATTTTGGCAATTGTGAATAATGCTGCTAGGAACATCAATGTGCAAGGATCTGTTTGAATTGTTGCTTTCAAATCTTCTGGGTATATACATAGCAGTGATATTGCTAGATCATAAGTTAATTTTATACTTAACTTTCAGAGATAACACCGAACTGCTTTACACAGCAACTGTACCATTTTACATTCCCACCAACAATGAACAGTGTTCCTATTTCTCCACATCCTCTCCAACTCCTGTCATTTTCCATTTTCAATAGTGGCTTATTTATTGGGTATGAAATGGTATCTTACTGTGGTTTTTTATTATTTTTGTATGCTATATGGCAGGGTCACATTTCATCATTTTTCCATGTGAGTAGCCCATTATTGCAGCACCACTTGCTGGAATTTTGTTTGCTTTGTTTGTTTGTGTTTTGCGGAAGTGCATGGACAGGAATTGAACCCAGGCCTCCCGCGTGGCAGGCGAGAATTCTACCACTGAACGACCCTTGCACCCCCCCACCCCCTCCCCAGTATCTCACTATGGTCTTGATTTGCATTTCCCTTATGGCTAATGATGCTGAGCATCTTTTCTTGTGCATATATGCCATTTGCGTATCTTCTTTGAAGAAGCCTTTTGCCTTATTTTAAAACTAGATTGTCTTTTTGTTGTTGAGTTGTATGATTTCTTTATATATTCTGGTATTAAGCCCTTATCAGATATGTGGTTTCAAATATTTTCTCCTGTTCCATATGTTGTCTTTTTACTTTCTTGGTGAAGTCTTTTGATGCACAACAGTTAATCATTTTGATGAAGTACAATTTTCCTATTTTTATCTTTTGTTTCTCATGCTTTTGGTGTAAATCTAAGAAACCACTGACTAACATAAGGTCCTAAAGAAGCTTCCCTATTTTCTTCTAGAACTTTTATAGTTTCAGCTCTCATAGTTAGGTATTTGATTCAATCTAAGTTAATTTTTTATAGGTGTGAGGTAAGAATCCAACTTCATTCTTCTGCATTAGGGTATCTAGTTTTACCAGCAGCACTTGTTGAATAGACTATTCTTTCCCCACTGAATAGACCAGGCACCCTCATTAAAAATCAGTTAGTTACAGATGTGAGGGTTTATTTCTGCACTCACAATTTGAATTATTTGGTCTATAAGTCCTTATGTTAGTGCCATGTTGCTTTGAATACTGTAGTTTTTAGTAAGTTTTATAAACAAGAAGTATGAGTCTTCCAAATTTGTTCTTTTTTTCAAGATGGTTTTGACTATTCAGGGCCCCTTGTGATTCCACATGATTTGATGATTTGCTTTTCCATTTCTGAAGAGGAGGTTACTGAATTTTTCTCTGGGACTCTATTGATTATTTAAACTGATCTGGGTAGAATTTACTATCTTAACAATATTTAGTTTTCTAACCCATGAACACAGAATGTCCTGTCATTTATTTTAATTTCTTTCAGCAATATTTTTTGTTTTTCATGTATAAATTCTTTACATCTGTTCAAAGTATACTCTTTTTTTTTTATATATGCTATATGGTGGGGGCCACATTTCTTTCTTTCTAAATTTGTTTGCCTTTTTTTTTTTTTTGGAAGTGCATGGGCTGGGAATAGAACCCAGGTCTCCCGCATAGCAGGTGAGAATTCTACCACTGAACTACCCTTGTATCCTCCAAAGTATCCTCTTATACTCCTTTTTATTTCTGTAGAGCCAGTAGTAATGTCCACTTTTCATTTCTGGTTTTACTTATTTGGTTCTTCTCTCTCTTTCTCTCTCTCTTTTTTTTTGTCAGTCTAGCTAAAGGCTTATCAATTTTATTAATCATTTCAAAGAACCAACTTTTGGTTTCACTGATTTCTCTATTGTTTTTTAATTTTCTATATCATTTATCTCCACTCTAATCTTGTTATTTCGTTCCTTCTGCCCACTTTGGGTTTAATTTGCTCTTCTTTATAAAATTCCTCCAGGTTTGAAGCTAGGTCTCTAATTTGAGATCTTCTTTCTTTTTTTAATATAAGCATTTGAAGCTATGAATTTCCCTCGCAGTACTGCCTTTCCTGTACCCCATAAGTTTGGGTATGTTTTATGCTTTTATTTTCATTATTCTTAAGATAGTTCCTAATTTCTCTTGTTAGTTCTTCTTTGACCATTTGTTGTTGAACATGTTTGTTAATTTTCCAGTTCTTTCTCTATTACTGACTTCTGGCTTCATTCCATTATGGTTGGAGAAGATATCCTGTATGAATTCAATATTTTAAAATTTATTGAGACTTGTTTTGTGACCTAACATATGGTCTATCCTAGAGAATGATCCATGCGCACTAGAGAAAAATGTATATTCTGCAATTTTAGGACGAAGTGTTCTATTTATGCCAATTAGGTCTAGTTCACTGATAGTATCATTTAAGTCTTCTACTTGGTTATTGATCTGTTGTTTGGATGATCTATCCATTATGAAAAGTGGTTGTTTTAGCTTACTAAAGCTGCCAGAACGCAACACACTAGAGATGGATCAGCTCTTTTTTTTTTTTACATGGGCAGGCACCGGGAAACAAACCTGGGTCTCCGACATGTCAGGCGGGAACTCTGCAACTGAGCCACCACAGCCTGCCCTGGATTGGCTTCTAATAAGGGTACTTATTTAGTTAAATGTTTACAGTTCTTCAGAGGAAAGGCAGCTAGCTCTCATCTGAGGTTTTCTGTTACATGGGAAGGCACATGGTGACATCTACTGGTCTTCTCTCAGCTTCTGGGTTCCAATGGCTTTCCCTGGGGTGATTTCTTTCTATATCTCCAAACATCTGGGCTGAGCTGCAAGTGCTGAGATGTGGTATGCTGAGCTGCTGAGCTCTCTTGTGATCTTTCTCTTTTAAGCCTCCAGCTAATTAAATTAAACCTCATTCATTGTGTAAGGCATTTGCCTTAGCCAACTGCAAAGTAATCAGCCTTAGATGAATTTCACATATTGATGATTTATGTCCAAGGAAATAGAACAATGGGACATCATCACCTGGCCAAGGTGACACCTGAACCTAACTACCACAGTGGGGTATTTAAGTCTCCTACTATTAATGGAGACCCATCAGTTTCTCTCCTCAAATCTGTCAATATTAGCTTCATATATTTTGAGGCTCTGCTGTTGGTGCATATATTTTTATACTATTATATCTTGTTGAATTGACACCCTTCAGCAGTATATAGTGTTCTTTGTCTCATTTAACAGTAGATCAAAGCAGCATGTAAAAATAGAGTCTATCTTATTTGACATTAGTTTAGCCACCTGCATTCTCTTTTGGTTAGTATTTGCATGTAATAATTTTTCCATTCTTTCACTTTCAACCTACTTCCATCTTTGAATTTAGGATATAATCACTTATACAAACCATATAGTTGAGTTATACATTTTTCCATTTTGCCAATCTTTGTTTTTTGACTGGACCATCTAATCCATTTATATTTAAAGTAACTACTAATAATGCAGGACTTCTGTCATTGTGCTCTTTTTTTTTTTGTAAGTCTTATACTTTTGTGTCTCTCAAGTCTTCATTATTCCTACTTTCATATGTATTTGACTTCTAGTGAACCAACTGATTCTTTTTCATTTCCTTCTGTCTATATTTTCAGATTTTTTGTGGTTACCATGTAGCTTAAATTTAAAACTCTCTACCTATAATAATCTTATTTGTTTAATAACTCAGCATATAGAAACTATGTTTGTATAGCCCTCTGATCCCCTACCTTTTCACTGTATTTATTACAAATTATCTTTATAAATTGCGTGTCCAAGACTACAGATTTATCATTACTTTTTATGCATTTGATTTTAGAACTTGATAAAAGTAAAAAGTGGAGCTGTATACCAAAAATAGCATATCACTGTATTGGCTTTTGCAATTACCTTTAGAAATGTTTATTTCTTTATGCTACTTCTACTATTGTCTAGTGTCCTTTCCTTTCAGTCTGCAGAACTCTCTTTAGCATTGCTGGCAGGGCCATGCTAACAGCGATGAACTCCTCAGCTTCTGTTTATCTGGAAATGTTTTAATCTCTCCTTCATTTCTGAAAGATACAGATACAAAATTTTTGGTGGGCAATGTTTACTTTCAGCACTTTTTCATCTCACTGCCTTGTTGCTTCCAGGGTTTCTGATAAGAAATCAGTGCTTAATCTTACTGGGCTCCCTGGTACATGACATGGAGTTGCTTCTCTTGCAGCTTTTGGAGTCCTCAGTGTTTGACAGTTTGACTATGATGTGTTTGGGCATGGTTCTCTTTGAGTTTATTCTATTTGGGGTTCATTGGGCTTTTTGGATGTGTATATCCATGCCTTTCATTAAATCTGGGAAGTTTTCTGCCATTATTACTTTGAATATTTCTTCTATCATTTTCTCTCCTTTTTCTCCTTCTTTGGCTCTCATAATGCCTATATTAGTATGCTTGATATTGTCCCACAGGTCTCTTAGGCACTATTCACATTTTTTGCTCTGTTTTCTGTTCCTTAGCCTGGAAGATTTCAATTTTCTTGTCTTCAAGTTCAATGATTCTTTCTTCTGTGAGTTCCAATCTGCTATACAAATTTCAGTTATTGTAGTCTTCACTTCCAGGATTACTGTTTTGTTCCTCTTTAAAATTTCTGGTTCTTTATTGAGATTCACTGTTTTTTTTTATTGTTTATTCATTGTTTTCCTGATATCCTTTAGTTTCTTCTCTGTGTTTTCCTTCGTCTCCTTTAGCACCCTGAAGGTCATTTTAAAAAAGTCTTCATTGATGGTTTCTGAATTTTTATCTTATTCCTCTGGTTCAGCCAACATATCCTATTTATTTGTTTGTCTTATAATCTTTTGTTTTACACTGTATATTTTAATATTGTAAGATGCTAACTCTGGAATTAATTCCTTTGCTGTCTGTTCCTTAATTTTGTATCCAGCTAGTAAAATGATAGAAGTTCCCTTGAATGCCAGGAGCTAAAAACAACTCAATGCAAAAAACACCTTTCACAATCTGCAAATTGGCTCTTTGTTGGCTGGTGCTCTTCTTCAGAATTCAGCCATTCTATCAAATCGGTTGGTCCAAGGCATATACACTCTCCATCTTTTCTGTGCATGTGTCCTGTTCTGGGCATACACTCATAGACTTGGGAGCTCCCCTATAAACAGGGATAAGGGTGGCCCCTCTACTTCTTTTGAAGTAGACTTTCTTCCCCTCCTAGGTGCTTTATTGTGTGTCTTAGAGCCAGTAATCTTTTGCCCCAGGCTGCTTGATTTAATTGTTTCTTGTACTGTTTTGGCTGTCTGCAAGCTTCTTGCAGGGCAAATTCTGGGGATAGAAAAGCGATGAGTGTCCTGGCTCAGTTCTTCAGGCTACCACCTGACAGACTGACACTAATAGACTGGCACATGGGGCTACCTGCTCCCTCCAGAATGGGACCCGGGACTCACAATGAGAGCAAGGCTGGATCTACTCTGCACAAGTTTCTCCTACCAGTTTTTTTTTTCATCACATAGTTGTATATTCATCATCATGATCATTTCTTAGAATATTTGCATCAATTCAGAAAAAGAAATAAAAAGAAAACAGAAAAAAAAATTCATACATACCACACCCCTTACCCCTCCCTTTCATTGATCACTAGTATTTCAGTCTACTGAATTTATTTTAATATTTGTTCCCCCTATTACTTATTTTTAATCATATGTTTTACTCATCCGTCGATAAGGTGGATAAAAGGAGCATCAAACACAAGGTTTTCACAATCACACAGTCACTTTGTGAAAGCTATATCATTATACAGTCATCTTCAAGAAACATGGCTAGCGGAATGCAGCTCCACAATTTCAGCTGGTTCCCTCCAGCCTCTCCATTACACCTTAACTAAACAGGTGATATCTATTTAATGTATAAGAATAACCTCCAGGATAACCTCTTGACTCTGTTTTCTCCTACCATTTTTGAGCTGCATTTTCTTTTTTTTTTTAAATTTCAAGTTCACAATTTATTTTAGAGCTACATTTTCTTGATTCAAATGCTCATCCTGTTATTGCAACCCTTTCCAGAGCTCTGAGGAAGATGGCTCTGCCAATTTTTGCTAGTTGCACAAAGATTCTGTTGGCGAATGGAACTCTGGAGCATTCTATATCACCATCTTGGTGTACAGGAAGTCTTTCTCTCTTTCTCACTACAGCCTCATGATCTCCTCTGCACAGACGGCTCCCAAACTCGTCTGACCCTCCCTCCTTGACTCCAGTGCCTCCCAGACTTTCCTATTAGACAATGTCATTTCAAATTCAGCATTTTCCAAACCAAATTCATCTCCTGATAAGACTGTGTATTCATTTATCTAATTCTGTAGAAGGTAACAAAATTCTCCTAAATTTTCAGTCTGGACCCTTGGAAATACATTTTCTTTTTCTCTCATTTTCACTTTCTAAATTTAGAAAATACCTCAGGCAAGGTATTTTATCTTTTGACCCTTGGCTTCCTCATCTGAAAAACAAAGAAATGGCATATCTGGCAGATTTGAAAATATATATATGAAAATGCCTAGTACTTAAGCGGTCAGTAAACTTCTCCCTTCTCTCCCACAACTCCCCACAACCCCTAATCAGGTAGCAAAACTCTTTGAGGGCATATCTTTCATATTTCCTTGTATATACTCATAATGCCTCTCATTATGGCTATATGCAGTGGCTGGTATGCAGAAGTAGTCTAATGAATATTCATTGATTGATGCCCACAGATGAGCAACTGAAGGAGTAAGTCAAAAAATATCAATGAAAGATCAGAAAATAGCAACTACAATCCAAATTAAGAGAGTTGTCATCTAAGTCCCAATCAATCTAGATGGTACTCGATACCTAATAGGCTCTGATAAACATCAACTGAAAAAAAAAATCCAATACTCCTAAGCATCTTCACTCGTCTCTGGGCTATGGAAGGTATAGGAGAAACATGTGGAGCTGACTCAGCTCACAGGAAGCTTCCCTACCCCATATGGGGAGTTAATGCTCATTCCTCACTAAAAGCAAACAGCATTATTTCAGATACTGTGTAAATAAATACTTACATGTCAAATGCACTGAACTCCAACGTTAGACGAGCTGGCAGCCCAACAGAATCACCTGGGCAGAGACAGCAGCACATTTTCAGTGACAAGTCAGTAACAGCAGCATGCATAACAAAAGTGCTTGTGAATAATTCTGTTTTCTTTGTTGAACCCAGAGTGCCCCCTACAATCCTGATTAACCATGAGACGATATCCACGAAGGAGCTTAGCAGAATGTGATATAGCTCTTGTGAATTTGAGGAATTTGCCAAGAATATAAATGAGATAAATATATAAATATAAATCATTAGGAAAAAAAATTCCAATCTCCTCCCCTGGCACTACTAAGCAATCAATATGATTTAGATTAACAACTTGGGGTTCGCTACTCCATTTCTTTTCCTACAACAAGGGAGAAAAGAAGTGGAAATGAACTTGGATCAAAGTCAGGATTGGAAAAAAATCAGTGAAAAGCATTAATTATGAAAGACAAGCATGTGGTTTCTGATGGAAAGCTGACACTCTCCTGGAGGCTAGAGAAGGATCACAGAAGACAGCGGAAGACGGAGTTTACCATTGCCTACCATTGTAGTAATAACCCTTAATGTCCTTGGGTGCTTCATCCAGCCTGTACTCATTCAGTTTCTTCTGGGTCAACTCGTGCCAGAACCCAACATCCAAGGCACTGCTGAATGGGGCAAATTGCAATTTGGAGAGTCCAGGATCCCCTGTAGCTGCCGCCATTATTTGCTGCCTACTAAAACACAAGAAAGAATCCAGTTCGAAATAGCATATCCACAGAAAACTTGGTGAGAAAGAACATTTCTAATAATGCTTAATTCAAACAAAGAAACAAACAATAAGTAAGGAGAGATATGCAGGCTACCTTAACACACAACTTTTCAAAACCATCCTGAGCAATTTGCCTGTGTTGTCAGGTTCAGTCTCTTCAAAACACAACTGATTTTTCTAATTAACCCTTTCTGGCCTTAACTTTTGCGTTTCTTTGTTTCTTTTAGAGTCAACCTGACTGATGTTTCTGCTATTCCTTGTTCAACATATTCACAGTCCCAGATGTTCTTGCCATCTGTGTAGACACAGAGAACCCTACATATATGAAATAAAAAATCCAGCCAGTTAGGAAAGCAAAATACAAATGGTTAGAATTCTGTGTGAGAGCAGTGCTTTAGTACATCCAGCCAAGGAAGAGATTTTTATCCCCCTCCTAATATCAGTACCTGAATTTCTTTAAAGCCTCATATTTACCTTTTAAAGGCATGGAAATTTTGCACTCAATTTCATGATACAATTTTACTATATAATTTCCCCCCTCAAATCATCAAGTACATTTGACCCTCCAGGCAATCAGACCATGTTTACACCGTCACTTCCTATATCCTCTGCAAACCCCCGGATATATATACTCTAGTTTGAGGAGTATATTAGAAGAACTTGGCAGTTCCAAAAAGCATAAATTAATGAGTCTTTCACTTTCCATCCTGTCCAATTACCACATGATCGAACACATCAATATTTTTGTTGCAAAATGTACGAACAGCTACACTAAACGAGATAAATTTTTAAAAAGAACAGTTTCGTATCCATTCAGAGAGGTTTTGCCTGACTTTTGTGCCAAAACTTATTTTAAAAAGCTTTCCATTTTCCAAGCTTGGGGGATTTTAGAATTCCAGATGAGAGCTTTCAACTGATCGTAACTGTATGATAAAATGCAAAATTATAGCTCTACATAAAAAGGGCTGAAAGCCAAGTAAAAAAAAAGAGTGGAACAAAGCATGAGAAGGTCTTTTTGAAAGAGATGGGAGCTGAGTTATCCTGAAAGTGATGGATGGGAGGGAGATGGGGAAAGGGCAGAAGGAACAAGTAGAGCAGAGGAACTGCTGTGGTAGAAACGGGGAAAGCAGGGGGTAGGGGTTCTACTGTGCAAATGAAACACACACAAAGCCGAACAAGTTATGTGGGGTGAAAATGTATATGGAAGGCTTCACATACAAGCTGAAAAATTTTCCCAATACAGTTTTGAACAGTGATATATATATAATCTGATATAATCCCCCAATGGCAAAATGGGTTGGAAGGAGGAAGATAGGGAAGGTCAGGGCAAAGTCTAAGGATCTACGCTGACTTGGATTACATCAGAGTAAATAAAATCGGAAAGGAAGAGAACACCATCAAAGAGGTCTTAGGGGAAAAGGTGGCCAGACTTGATGTCTTGGTGAAATCAAGGAATGAAAGAAAGGGAAAAGTCTCTGAGGTCTCAAGTTGGCTAGGAGAATGGGAACACCACCGAAAGAAAAGGACACTGGAGAGGTAGAGCCAATTTCAGAAGGATAATAAAAAATTAAAGACATCTCAGCCATGGAAAATGTGAAGAAGACTGGTAGGAAACAACTGCTAACCTAAGAAGGTGGATGCAGAAATTAGAGAGGCATTTACGCAGAGAAGAGCTAAAGCAGTAAGAATGATCAGTTCTTACAAGAAATCCAGGAAAAGAAAAGCCATGGCCCAATAAAGCCCTAGAGGATGCCCATAGTTAGGTGGTAAGAAGAAAAAATAGTATCCCCAAAACAAAGTATCACAGCAATAGCAGATGTGGCAGGAGAGTGGTATACCTATACACTAGCCCAAATCAATAAAGAAGTTGGAGTGAGTGATACTGAACAGTGAGAAAGAACACTTGAAGTCAAGGAAAATGAGGACAGGTCAACGCCATATGATTTTAATTTTTAACAGGAGCTCAGGGGTGGCTTTCTAAAATGCAATTTGATTGCATATTGTAAAAGCGAGAACAAGCTATAAAGATAGGCTCAGCACTGGGGAATAACAGATTGTGCCTGGGGAGAAGGTGAGTTTACTAATCTATTTCTGATGGATGGTTGTTTTTCAACAGGATTCATATGCTTTCCACATTTAAAAATATGCTTTGGCAACAAAAATCCAATTATAAACTAATGTACATTCAAAATAGGGTTTAATGAATTCAGAAAAACTAACAGTAAACAAGAGGCAGGAATTATTATAATAATTATGTTTCTATAGAATCCTTAATAAGCTTAGTTGATCACAAAGGACAATGCAGTACTGTTATTAAAACTATGATTAAATCACTTTCCTTCTCTCTATCTCCACTGCATTAGCATGGATTTGCATTGTCATGCACAAGGTAATACCTGACCAAGGGTCTGCAAACTTTCACCAACTTGAGGGCTTGTTAAAAAAAAAAAAAGGAGAATTCTTGGCTCTCCCCACTTTTTCTGTCAGAGGTGAGAAGAGATGGAGAGGGTGGCCAGGGGTCCATATTTGCCTCCTGCACCCAGAGATTCTCAAAGTCTAGAGCTATCTTGATGTCTTATAGGCCATTGGCACACTTATTTTGGAGGCCCCATCTCTTGATTATATCAAACATCTTTAAATGCACCTTTGTCTCATGTTACAATGTTTCTTGGCTTTTCATTGTTTGAAAGGATTTTTATAATTTTGCATTCTTAGAATCTTCACAGGCTTATGAAAAGCTTATGGACTCTATGCACTGTGGCTTCATGCCCAGTGAAGAAACACACCATGACACAGCTGATTTGAGGCCCACACTTGAAGAAACACTACACTAGAACACTCCAACAGCTTCCTGCATGGTTTCCTGGACCTCCAATTGCTCCCCTTTCATCTCTTTTTCCACAATGCAGCTAGCATTTTCTTTCTGCTGTTGGTTTTTAAAGGGATCCATGCTCAGCCCTCTCTTCAGTCTGTAAATTTTCCTAAAAGCAAAATCATGGGGAGTACATCTGGGAAAAATGGTACAGTAGAGATCTCTAGGACACACTCCTCTTCCAAAACAGCTAAAAGACAGGTAGCAACAGACTGAAACAACTGTTCTAGGGTTCCCCAGGCCAGGAGAGCACTGTACAGAACCAGGGAAGAGCAGGAGAAAAAGGGTGAGAAATGGTGGTAAAGAACTGTGAGTAGCTCGCTCCATGGAGGATGCTGGCAACTACCCCCCTGCCCCCTCTTTTGAGACAGGCCACCTTGGCTGGCTGCTGCAAACAGAGAGGGGCGTGTAAGCCCTCTTCTCCAAGAACGGGGGCAGGGGGCACAGAAAAGCACTGATCACACTTTTTTTTTTTTTTTTTTTAAAGGAAAGACAGAGAGAAGGAAGGAAGGAAGGAAGGAAGGGAAACATAGACAGATAGAAGGAAGGAAGGATAGAAGGAAGGAAGGAAGGAAGAAAGGGAAACATCTTTAAACATTTTCTTGTTTTATTGTATTTTGTTTTTCCGTTTTTTGTTACATGGGCTGGGGCCGGGAATCGAACCAAGGTCCTCCGGCATAGCAGGCAAGCACTTTGCCCGCTGAGCCACCGCGGCCCGCCCTGATCACACTTTTGATCAGTGAATTTGGATGACTGGGTTCTGGCTCTGATACAATCCATCCCACACAGGAGAGGACAATGGAGATTTAAAATTTGGGGACCTCCTTAGAGCTGCGGGGAACAGTTTGCTGAAAGGTGCCTTCTGATGGGCAGGCCAGGAAACCACAGCATTGAGGACTTGTCCAAAAGGCTTTAGGTGTTGTGGTAGTTAGGTTCAGGTATTAACTTGGCCAAGTAAAAGTGCCTAGTTCTATTGCTGTGGACATGAGCCAATGGCCTGTGAACCTCATCTGTTGCTGATTACATCTGCAGTCGGCTAGGAATGATGTTTGACTTAATTGGCTGGTGCTTAATGAGAGAGCTCAATGTAGCACAGCCCAAGCAGCTCAGCACACCTCATCTCAGCCCTCGAAGCTCAGCCTAGGCTTTGGAGATGCAGAAAGGAATCACCCCAGGGAAAGTTGTTGGAACCCAGAGGCCTGGAGAGAAGGCCAGCAGGGATCACCTTGGGTCTTCCCGCATAAGAAAGAACCTCAGTCGAAAGTTGGCTGCCTTTCCTCTGAAGAACTATATGTTTTTAATGAAATAAATCCTCTCTTATTAAAAGCCAATCCATCTCTGGTGTCTTGCATTCTGGAAGCTAGCAAACTAGAATAGGTTCTTTCCTAACCCTCTCCCCAGGACTTTTTGGAGATGGTCTGCACCCACATCAAGGGTCCCTTGCCCTGTTTTTGGCTTGGAAATATTGACTTCAGAAAGGCCTCTCGGGATGACCATCCTCCCAGAATTTTAGCTCCAGGCAAAATCAGCTTTAAGCAATAAAAGAAGTAAAAACAAAATAAAATAAAGGTAAAACAAAACCAAACAGAACAGATCAAGATTGCCAAAGAAGGAACAGAGGAAAGGAAGCTTTCTTCTAGGTGTGAAACAATTGCACAAACTGCAATCTTAAAAACTGTACTTTATATCCAGGGCAAGAATCAAGTGAAGAGCTCAAAAAATATGATCAGTTAAATATGGGCAATCTAAAAGTCTAGAGTAAGTTGAACCAAGTGTCAAAGAAGAGCCTTAACACAAAGCCAACCAAAAATAAAACCCTAGGCAAGAGGGAAAACGACCTTCAGAGGAAACTCATCAAGATAATCAGATGCCTAGACATCAGCAAAAATTTTACAAGCTACAGTAAGATACAGAAAGATATGGCCCAGTCAAAGGAACAAATTAAAACTCTGGAGTAGACACGGAATTTGGAACAACTAATCAAAACCGTCCAAACAAAGTTCCTAAATCAATTGAAGGAGAAGAAGGAAAATATGGCTAAAGAGATAGAGGAGTTAAATCCCTTTTGGTCATGGTTTGTTTAGCTGTAGATCTTGTGTAGACATTCGTATTAAGTTAAATTTCCCCTGTATTCCTATTTTTCTGAGAATTTTTATTTTTTTTATTTTTTTATATCTATAATGAAAGACTGTTGAATTTTGTCAAATCCCTTTCCTGCATCAGTTGATATAATTTATCTCAGGAATACAAGGATGGGTCATCAAAAGAAAAATAAATGAATATAACACTACATTAACAGAATGAAGGAAGAAAAAAACCACATGATCATCTTAATTGATGCAGAAAAACATTTTATAAAATTTAGCAAAATTTCCTGATTAAAAAAAAGACAAAGGATATTAAGAAGTCACTTATGTGAGCATAAAGAATTTGAAAGTATAAAAACAAACAAGAGAAATTATGGGATTGAAAGGCATACTAGAAGAGGTTAGAAAGTATACTAAAAGCATAAAAGAGTAGATCTGAACAGGCAGAAGAAAGAACTAGAAGAAAGGACAAGAGAAATCTTACAGACAGAAGAACAGATAGAGAAAATGAAGGGAAAAACTGAGTAGGTGTCTGGGATTTGAATGACAGCAGCATGAAGTGCACAAACATATGCAACATGGGTGTCCCAGCAGAGGAAGAGAAGGGAAAAGGAGCAGAAAGAAGAATCAAGAATATAATGGTCAAAATCTTCCCAACTATGATGAAAGACATAAATGTATACGTTCAAACAGAATAAATCCAAACAGCAAAAATCCAAATAGAACCATTCTAAGACTCATATTAATCAGAATGTTAACTGCCAGAGACAGAGAATTCTGAGCGCAGCAAGAGAGAAGCAATCCATCACATACAACGAATGCCCAATAAGATTCAAAGCTGATTTCTCATCAGAAACTATGGAGGTGAGAAGGCAGTGGTATGATACATTAAAGATATTGATATATATTAAGACACAAGAGAAAAAATGCCAGCCAAGAATTCTTTATCTGGCAAAACTGTCCTTCAAAAATGAGGGAGAGTTTAAAATATTCAAAGAGAAACAGGTGCTGACAAAGTCCATCAACAAGAGACCTGGCCTTTAAGAAATACTAAAGGAAGTTCTACAGGCTGAAAGGAAAAGATAGGGGAGAAAGGTTTGGAGTATAGAAATGAAGATTATTGGTAAGCATAACTAAAAGAGCAAAAAGGGAGACAAAAATAAGATATGATATATAAAAGCCAAAAGATAAATGGTTGAAGTAAGTACCGCCTTTATAGTCATAACATTGAAAGCTAATGAATGGAAGTTCCCAATCAAAGGACACAGATTCACAAAATGGATTTAAAAAGTACAATCCAACTATATGCTGTCTCAAGAGACTCCTTTTACACCCAAAGACACAAATGGGTTGAAAGTGAAAGACTGGAAAAAGACATTCCAAAAAACAATAACCAAGAAGGAGCTGGGGTAGCTATACTAATATTGGACATGTGATAGTTAGGTTCAGATGTCAACTTGGCCTGGTGATGATGCCCCACTGTTGCTTTGTTGCTATGGACTAAAATCATCAGCACGTGAAATTCATCTATGGCTGATCACCTCTGCAGTCAGCTAAGGAGAGTGCCTTCCACAATGAGGGAGGTTTAATTTAATTAACTAGAGGTTTAAAAGAGAGAAGTCAGAAGAGAGCTCAGCAGCTCAGCATACCTTGTCAGCACTTAGAGCTCAGATGCAGACATTTGGAGATACAGAAAGGAATCACCCTGGGGAAAGCCGTTTGAAACCCAGAAGTCAGGAGGGAAACCCAGCAGACATGCGCCTTCCCATGTGACACAGAAAGCCAGAGGAAAGCCAGCCACCTTTCCTCTGAAGAACTATAAATTTATAATTAATAAATCCCTTATTAAAAGCCAATCTATCTCTGGTGTGTTGCATTCTGGCAGTTTTAGCAAACTAAAACAGGATAAAGTAGACTTTAAACTTATAAAAAAACTGGTTACGATACAAAGGACACTGTATATTAATAAAAGGGGCAATCCACCAAACAGAAGTAATCATAAATATTTATGTACCTAACCATGGTGCCAAAAAATACACTAGGCAAACACAGGCAAAATTGAACAGAGAAATAGATGTCCCTACAATAATAGTTGGAGACTTCAATATCATCAACAGATAGAACATCTAGACAGAGGATCAATAAGGAAACAGAATTTGAATAATATGATAAATGGACTAGGCTTAACAGACAAATACAGAACATCGCACCCTAAAATGGCAGGATATACAGTCTTTTGAGTGTTCATGGCTCATCCTCCAGGATAGACTGCATGTTGGGTCACAAAATAAGTCTCAATAAATTTGAAAAAACAAATTATAGAAAAGCACTTTCTATGATTATTATGACATGAAGATGAAATTTAAAAATGTGGAAAATTCACAAATATATGGATGTTAAAGAATACATTCTTAATAATCAGCAGATCAAAGAAATAATTGCAAGAGAAATTAGTAAATATTTTGAGATGGATGAACACGGGAACACAACTTAACAAAACTTATGGGATGCAACAAAGGCAGTGATAAGAAGGAAATATACAGCCCCAAATGCCTATACTCAAAAAGGAGAAAGAGTTAAAATCAAAGAACTAACTGCACACCTGGAAGAACTAGAGAAAGAACAACAGACTAATCCCAAAGGAAGTGGAAGGAAAGAAATTATAAAGATTAGAGCAGAAATAAATGAAATTTAGAACAAAAAAAAATAGAATCAACAAAACCAAAAGTTTATTTGAGATCGATAAAATGGACAAAAAAGAGAGAGAAGATGCAAAATAAATAAAATAGATCTACAGAAATAAAAAGGATCATAAAAGGATACTATGAACAACTGTATGCCAACAAATTAGATAACTCCGTGTGCCAGGTTGAAAGGATTGGCCTAGAAAAGCCATGTTTTAATCCTAATTCAATTTTGTGGGAACAATGTTTTTCTTAATCCCTATTCAATAATGTAGGTTTGAAACTCGATCAGGTTATCTCCACGGAGATGAGACTCACCCAATTGCAGGTATGAACTTTTGAATAGAGGGAGATGTGACTCCACCCATTCCAGGTGGGTCTTGATTACTTTACTGGAATACTTCATAAGAGGAAGCATGTTGGAAAAGACTTGAGATTCTGATAGAGCAGAAAATGATGACAAAATGACAAGAACCACAAAGCAGAGAGTCCACACCGCCAGAGACCTTTGGAGATGAAGAGGAATATGTCTCCAGGAAGCTTCATGAAACAAGAAGCCTGGAGAGAAAGTTAGCAGACCTTGCCATGTTTGCCATGTGCCTTTCTAGTTGAGAAAGAAACCCTGAACTTCATTGGCCTTTCTTGAGTGAAGGTAACCTCTTGTCGGTGCTTTAATCTGGACGTTTTTATAGACTTGCTTTAACTGGGATATTTTCTTGGCCTTAGAACTGTAAACTGCAACTTATTAAATTCCCCTTTTTAAAAGCCACTGTTTCTGGTATATTGCATTCTGGCAGCTAGCAAATTAGAACGCTCAGATTAATGCATTTTATGTATGGAAAGAGCATGTCTTTTGGGGGCCCAGAGGGTGGTGTGTGCTGGTTTGAAACTGTTATATACCCCAGAAAAGCCATGTTTTTCTATTCCAATCTTGTGAGTTCAGACCTATTGTTGGGTGGGACACTTTGGTTAGGTTGTTTCCATGAGATGTCACCCTACCCATTCAAGGTGGGTCTTTATCCACTTACTGGAGTCCTTTAACAAGGAGACATTTTGGAGAAAGCACAGATGCTTGGAGAACTGACACAAAGAACAGATGCTTGGAGAGAGACTGCCCTGAGAGATGATAAGGAAGGACCCACAGGAGGCAAGAGAGTCATTGTGAAACTAACCGAGGAAACAAAGGCCAGCAGATGTCACCATGTGCCTTTCCATGTGACAGAGTAACCCCAGACATGATCAGCCTTTCTTGAGTGAAGGTATCCTCTTGCTGATGCCTCAATTTGCACATTTTCACAGCTTCAGAATTGTAACTTGTAACTTAATAAATCCCAACATAAAAGCCAATCCATTTCTGGTATCTTCATTCTGGCAGCTTTAGAAAACTGAAATGTACCCCCATCAAAAGGTATTCCTAGAAATGTTCTATACCTAGGTAACTTTGAACTGAATGGGATATAATTATTGTTTCCAAAGTTTTCAGGTATTACTGCTTGTGGGACACCTTCTCACCCTGGAGGCAAGTAATCCCACCTCTACAATCTTTGTTTTTTTGAACTGCATGCTTGCCCTTTATTTGAGCTGCCTTTTTAAATTTATTACAAACACTTTTTATTATCATATTTTGGTATGATTCAAGCTATACAATCCTTTTGTATTTACTGGGAAATAAGTAATATACAAAAAGGCCATTTTCATGCATTTGTGGTTAAGAGGGAGGGAAATTATATTGTATATAAAATTAGGCTTTTTAAAAAAAATTAGATCATGATCCACATTATTGTTGATAACAGATTTTTTTTGTAAATGCAAGCACTACAAACATTGTTGACCTTTTCAGACTATTTATCTGCTCTCACCATCCACAATAGACTATTAAAACATTTCTTAAAGCTTTTCTCCTTTTTTCCCCTTTTAATGTTTTCTCCGTTGCAAAGAATTTCCTAAATTGTATGGGTGCAATAGTATTTTTGATGTTTTAATTGCCTTTGTATATTTGTACTGTATTTTGTACAACAAGGCGATTGTTTTCAACAACGTCCTGTGTTTGGTTTGAGTTGTTTATTTCTTTGCTGCAGGAAACAAATCCATAAATAGTTTTAGTAAAGGACCTGAAAAGTTAGCACAAAGTTTGCAGAAACTATTTAAGTTTCAAAATTTAAGGCAGCAGTGAAAAGTAAGGTTGAGTTCTAAGACGATTGCTATAACTTTTTCATTTCAGACCGTGTACAATTTCCTGTATAAATCAACTTGTTTCCTTGCTTCACTGGGGGTTCTGTTGCTCAGTTGCGGTTAGCCAGTTCAATTTTGCAAAGGTGCAGCGCCTCTCCTTTTCAAGGGGTGGTGTATTCTTTTTTCTTTTCTTTCGATTTAGGTGAATGGCAGTAACTAGCCTTGCCTTTCTATTCTCAAAAAATGACAGGACCTTCACAATCCTTTACCAGTGGCTACTAAGCTATAATTAGCTGAACAGAAAAAATGTGGAAGTGATTTGAAGCATAAAGAGTATTCGCCAAGAACACTACCATATATGGCATCAGCTTTGGTTACCAAAGAAATTTTCTTAGTCATTAGACCATATAACAGTAATACATAACTATGTAAATCTTTAGATATCAATTTAAGAATCCTTCAAAAAAAAAAGAACAGAGCAAAAACTGTATAAGCTATGTGTTAGAAAAAGCAATTAATAGTAAAATTTTGACCTGCCTATGTAAGATGTAAAAAAAAAAGACCTTGTGATAGACAATGGTTTCTTAGACTTGATACGCAAAGCACAAGCAACAAAAGAAAAAACGGATAAATGGGATCTAATCAAAATTAAAAAGCTTTTGGGCGGGCCGTGGTGGCTCAGCGGGCAAAGTGCTTGCCTGCTATGCCGGAGGACCTCGGTTCGATTCCCGGCCCCAACCCATGTAACAAAAACGGAGAAACAGAATACAATAAAACAAGAAAATGTTTAAAGATGTTTCCCTTTCTTCCTTCCTTCCTTCCTTCTATCCTTCCTTCCTTCTCTCTCTTTCCTTTAAAAAAAAAAAAAAAAAAAAAAAAAAATTAAAAAGCTTTTGTGCTTCAAAGGACTTTGTCAAGAAAGTGAAAAGGCAACCTATTCAATAGGAGAAAATATTTGGAAACACAACCCTGTAAGGGTATACTATCAAGAATATATGAAGAAATCCTACAACGCAACAATAAAAAGACAAACAACCCAATTTAAAAAAGGGGAAAAGACTTGAATAGACATTTTCCCACAGAGGATATATAAAGATGCTCAACATCACTCACTCACTATTAGGGAAATGCAAATTAGAACAGCAATGAGATATCATTTCATACCTATTACAATGGTCAATACTAAAAAAACAAAAAATGGGTGCACGGGTGGTTCAGTGGTAGACTGCTTGCCTTTCATGCGGGAGACCCAGGTTCAATTCCTGGACTATGCACCCAAAACAAACAAAAACAAAAAAGCTACAAATGTTGGACAGAATGTGAGAAATAGAAATACTCATTCACTGCTGTTGGGAATGGAAAATGGTGCAGCCACTGTGGAAGACAGTGTGGCATTTCTTCAGGAAGCAAAGTATAGAACTGCCATATGATCTGGCAATCCCACTACTAGGTATATATCCAGAAGAACTGAGAGTAGGAACTCGAACAAACATCTGCACACTGATATTCATAGCAGCATGATTCACAATTGCCAAAAGATGGCAGCAACCCAAGTGCCCATCAACCTATGAATGGACAAACAAAATGTGGTATATAAATGTGATGAATTACTCAGCTGTAAGAAGAAATGAAGTCTTGAAGCATGTAACAGCATGGCTGAACCTTGAGGACATTACGTTGGTGAAATAAGCCAAACACAAAAGGAAAACTATTGTATGATCTCACTGATATGAACTCATTATAACAAGCAAACTCATAGACTTAGAATCTAGCATACAGATTACCAGAGCATAGACTGGGGGTAGACAATGGGAGCTGATGTTTAATGTGTACAGAATTTCTATTTAGGTTGATTGTAAATGTTTGGAAATGGATAGTGGTGATGATTGCACTTCATTGTGAGTACAATTAAGAGCACTAAATTATGTTTGTGAATGTCATTGAAAGGAAAGTTTTGGGTTATTAATGTTGGTTGAAGGAAGATTAGAAGATAAAACATGGGAATGTATATCACAGTGAACTCTGCTGTGGACAAAAGAACGTGGTTAATAGCACAAATGTAAGAATTTTCTTTCATTAGGTTTGGGTGTCAACTTAGCCAGGTGATGGTGCCCAGTTGTTCCGTTGCTGTGGACTTCGGTCATCAGCATGTGAAATTCATCCATAGCTGATTACATCTGCAGTCAGCTAAGGGGAGTGCTTTCTGCAATGTGAGGTTTAATTTAATCAGGTGGAAATTTAAAAGAGAGAGATCAGCAGAGAGCTCAGCAGCTCAGACCTAGATGTAGAAAGGAATTGCCCCGGGGAAAGATGTTTGAACCCAGAAGCTGGGAGGAAAGGCCAGTAGACTCTGTGGGGTGCTTTCCCATGTGACAGAGAACACCAGAAGAAAGCTTGCTGCCTTTCCTCTGAAGAACTGTAAATCTGTAACTAAATAAATTCCCTTTATAAAAGCCAATCCACTTCTGGTGTATTGCATTCTGGCAGCACTAGCAAACTAAAACAAATTATAAAAGATGTACAACACTATTACAAGGTTTAATAATAGGGTGGTATATGGAAACATATACCTAATGTAAACTATAGACTATAGTTAACAGTAGTATTTTAATATTCTTTCATCAACTGTTACAAAGTTTCTACACCAATGCAAAGTGTCAACAATAAGGGGTATATGGGAAAGCTGTATACTTTTACACGACTTTTCTGTAAACCTACCACTTCTCTAATTAAAAAAAAAATTTTAAACATGCTAATTGAAAGAAACCAGAAACAAAGTACTACATATTATATGATTCCATTTGTATAAAATGTAAATATAAATAAGTTTATAGAGACAGAATTAGATTGTGGTTATGTAGGGCTTGGGAAGGATAGAGGGATTGAGGGATTGAGAAGTGACTGCTATGGGGTATGGGGTTTTTCTTTTTGGAGTAATGAAAATGTTCTAAAATTGAATGCACAATTCTGTGATTATACTAAAGCCCATTGTTTGTAAACTTTGGATGGATTGTACGGTAGGTGAACATATCTCAATAAAACTGCTGTTTAAAAAGGGCAAATTATTCATTTCCTTCATCAATTTCCACCTATATGCCAATGAATCCCAGGACTGTATTTCTAACCAGAATATCCAAACATATATTTAACTGTCTTTTAAAGGCAGGAACTGGACTTCTCACAGACATCTCCAATTTAACAAATCCCAAACTGAACATATCTTTTCCCAAAAGTCTGCCCTTTCTCCTATGTTTCCTAGTTAACTTAATAGTATTGCTATACATATATCCAAGGTAGACACCACAAAGTCAATTTCAATTTTTCTCTCCCTCACATTCAAGAAAGCACTAATTTCTAGAGGCTCAACCTTAAACAGTCTTCTGGAATAAGATGAAAGTAACCATTACTGAGTATTGACTAGGACCATGCACTGCAGTAGGGGTGTTCACCTGAATTTCATTCTCCCAACAGCCCTAACAAGTAATTTCATTCCAGTTTCACAGAGGAAGAAACTGAGGTGCAGAGAGGTAATAACTTCATGAAGGCCAACCAGCTGGAAGGGTGGAGGAGATAAAATGCAAGTTCTGGTTTTACTCCAAAGCCCATCTTCTTCATGCCATTCCCTCTTTTCTGTCCAAGTCTGCTTCCCTTGTCCTCTTCCACCAGTCAAGCCACTTCTCAGCCCTCAACACCTGTAGAAATATGCTCACTGGTCACCGGCTTCCCCAAACTGCCATCAAAGTTCTTTCCACTACACAGATCTGTACAGCAATCTCCCTTATTTAAGCAAACAAACCTTTACTGGCCTTAGTTGCCTTCTCAATCTGCTAGCTTCCTTCGCTGATGCTACCAGGAAGCCTTTCCCCCTCCATACCAGGAAAATCACTTCTCTTTTCTCGGGGTCCTTTAGGAAGCTCTCCCACCATAGTGAGTCCTAATCGTCCCCTTCCCTACGGCCATAGAGGAAAACTTCCATGAGTGCATTTACCTCTTTTCTTGATAACACCCTTTTTTTTTAAAAGCTTTTGAAATAATAAGAGTAGTAACAACAGTGGTAATAGTGACTGTTTTTACTCAGTGCCAAGAACTACACTGAACATTTTACCTATTATTCTCACGACAAATCCAAGGTGGATGTACCATGCCTACTTTACAACTGAGAAAACTGAGGCACTGAGAAGTTAAGTGACTTGCCCAACGACCCACAGTTAGGAAGCACTGGAGCTGAAATGATAACCCATGCCTGCTGGCTCTGAGCCCCCATTCTCATCACTATATTATACTGCCTTGAAAAAAGAAACCCCTTTTTAGAATCTTTATACTCCTCATGAGCCCCACATATGCTAAAAAAATAACCAATCACTTTAAAAAACAGCATACTGACCTCTTTTTCACCAGAATCAAAAGAATGGAAGGAAATCAGCACAGTAGCAGGCAGTGGCACAAACGATCAGTGTCTAAAGCTCTCTGTGCGATGGGTCATCAGGCCTCTCTGTGTGTTAGTCATCCACGACTCCCTCTTAAAAGTCAACAGTAACTTGTTTTCATCATCATTTTGATGACCTTAGTATGTCATAAAGATAGAATTTTACAGGCGCCAGAGACAATAAAGAAAGCTCTATTCCATACAGCACTTCAGCAGCTGGGAAAAAGCAACTCAGGGTGACCATTTAGAATCTGGAGAAACACGTTAAGAAATTTGCATAAGAGGCACATTCTTCAAACATTTTCTGACTTTTTTGGCTGTTGTGCAATTATAAACAAAAAACGGGAGCCTATTTCACAAGAGGATATGGTTGGTGTTCAGCCGCTGATGCCTGAGAGGCTAAGGAAAAGGGAAGGACTTGGGCAAAAGCAGTAACATGTGATGAGGAATCTGCTGGAGACATCTAAAGAGGGTATTCTAGAATGAATATCACTTGGGAACAACACCTCCCAAACATCACTACCTTCCTTCAGAAGGGAAATCATAAGAACTAAGAATTGGAGGGGAATTCTGACGGAGGTAAGTTCTAGCAACAGAGTTATGTGTAACTTATCTAGATCCAAACATCACTGAGCTTCCTGAAAAGTAAGGCTTCTCTCTATAACCTTAAAGGTAAGAACTGTGAGACTTCCTGCTCTTAAAAGCAGTAAGATTAGCTCCATCACACTTCAACATTAAATTCAGACATCAACAAAGACAGAAACTGACTAGGCATCAGTATGAGTGTGGCTCAACTTGATCTCAAACGATTTCTATTACACACAGGGTGTGAAACTCAGTAGTTACACAAGATGGGATGGTGGTGTCTCTCCACAGTGTAATGAAAAAGCATCCAAACAGAATAAGAAGCCCAGCAGTAACCAGAAAACCTGGTTAAGATCAAACTGAAACAGCAGGGTGCAGGGTTAAACAACACAACCTTCTGGGGCTATATTTGCTATCCAAACCTGGTGCAAATTTCAGAGATCTACAAAAATAAGACTGAGTCACACTTGGTAACTTATGTAGAATAGGAACTAGGAAAACAACATTTAATGAGTACTTATAAAAATTTCTACCCTAATGGTCCTAAATCTTTTTGTTAGTGCTGTTCCCTAAAGTAAAATTCCACAAGAAACTTGTAACCTAGTGGTGGCCTCCAAAGAAAGAAGCTAGGGGTCAAGAAATAGAAAAATAGTCAAGAGATTTATTTTTCACTGTAGGAGTCTGTTTGCCCTTTGAATTTTATACTGTGAATATGGAGTAACAATACTGTTTTAGCTTGTTAATGCTGCCAGAAATGCAATATACCAGAAATGGACTGGATTTTATAAAGGGCATTTATTTATTAAGCTACAAGTTTATAGCTCTAAGGCCATTAAAGTGTTCAAACCAAGCCATTCAGAGAAAGATACCAAGAAAGGGCTCATGACGTTCAGGGTTTTTTCGTCAGCTGAGAAGGCATGTGGCAAGGTCTGATAGCTTTCTCTTCCAATTTCTCATTTCAAAAAGGCTTCCCCTGGGGAGTTTTCCTTCTGCATCTCCAAAGGTCTCTTGTTTGTGCCAGATATTAGCTCTGTTGGCTCTTTCCAAAAATGGTTCCCTCTTAAAGGCTTCCAGTAAGCACCCCACCTTGAATGGGTGGAGATACATCTTCATGGAAACCACCTAATCAAAAGTTACCATCTACAATTGGGTGGTCACATCTCCATAGAAACAAATTAATCAAAAAGATTTCACCTTACAATATTGAATCAAGATTAAAGAATATGGCTTTTCTGGGGTACACAACAGTTTCAAACTGGCACATTCTACCCTCTGAACCCCAAAAGACATGTTCTTTCCATATACAAAATACATGCATTCCATTACAATATCACAAAGCATTAAACTATTTCATTAACAATACAAATGCAATACAAAGTCAGAAACAGTACAAAATCTCATCATAGTCAGCTACCAGCATGGTCTGTCCTAAGGCATAATTCTCCTCTGGCTCTGGACCTGTAAAACTCAGAACAAGTTACCTGCTGCCTATATACAAAGAAGGGACAGTCATAGGACAAATGTTCCTATTTCCATAGGGAGAAATTGGAAGGAATACAGGGGCACTGGACCCAAACAATTCTGAAAACCTGCAGGGCAAACTGCATTAGATTTCAAAGTCTGAGAGCCATTTGTCCTCGGGGCTTTAGAAAGCAGCAGTCCTATTCTTTCCAGGAGCCTTTGCAGCAGCCCTGCTCTCTGCAAGCACTGGGGTGAGGGCTGCAACACTGGGGCTCGTTGGGGAGGACTACCTTTTTCTTGGCTCCACCCTCTCCAAACATTGGCACGGCACCGGGGAACAAACTCAACCCTTCTAGAAAAATGAGGTGGCAGCCAGGCTCTCCCTAATCCTTGGTTTATGCGCTCCACCCTCTCCAAGGCCTAGAGCAGCAAAACTCCTCCTGAGCAATGAAGCAGAAGGCCCACCCTCTGGGGCGAACGCACTCTCTCCATGCGTATGGGTGGGTTCACTCTCCTGGCCTGAGATTTCCAGGCTCCAGACCTTAGGTTCCATGCCAGACCTTAGCTTCCATGATTCTGCCTCTGAAGTAATTTTTCCTTCAATTTGTCTCTTTTCTGTCCCTTCTAGTCCAGACTGGCAGTGGTTCCATTTATATAGATCCTGCAATACTCTTGTCAAGTGTCTAGGGATCATAATCATCAGACAATAGGACATTACATAAATCCTTTCTGGGTAATTCCATTTTCAATCCTTGCTTGTCCTATAATGCCTGACTGTTTCTATGTTTGGTTAAATCCTCACGTGGGGTTCTATTCACTGGGGTCTCACTTTCTGGAAGTTCAGTAGTTTCCAGACATCAATTTCTGTTTTCTTTGCATCCAAGAGTTCAGTTCTCAACTTATCTCTTTTCTGTCACATTTTCCTATAAGCTGCAAGGGGCAGTGTGGTAATTAGATTCAGTGGTCAACTTGGCCAGGTGAAGGTGCCTAGTCATACTGCTGTGGACATGAGCTGATGACATGTGAACCTCATCTGTTGCTGATTACATCTGCTGTCCGCTAGGAGGCATGCCTGCTGCAATGAATGATGTTTGATTTAATTGGCTGGTGCTTAAATGAGAGAGCTCAACATGGCACAGCTCAAGCAGCTCAGCACCTCATCTCAGCACTTGGAGCTCAGCCCAGGCCTTTGGAGATGCAGAAAGGAATCACCCCAGGGAAAGTTGTTGGAACACAGAGGCCTGGAGAGAAGGCCAGCAGAGATCACCCTGTGCCTTCCCACGTAAGAAAGAACCTCAGTTGAAAGTTGGTTGCCTTTCCTCTGAAGAACTAAGAAAATAAATTCCCTTTTATTAAAAGCCAATCCATCAATGTGACTGTGTGATTGTGAAAACCTTGTGTCTGATGCTCCTTTTATATATCTTATCAACAGATGAGTAAAACATATGGAATAAAGATGAATAATAGGGGGAACAAACGTTAAAATAAATTTAGAGTGAAATGCTGGTGATCAGTGAGAGGGAGGGGTGGGGGTATGGTATGTATGAATTTTTTTCTGTTTTCTTTTTAATTCTTTTTCTGAATAGATGCAAATGGTCCAAGAAATAATCACGATAATGAATATGCAACTATGGGATGATATTGTGAATCACTGATTACATATGTAGAACAGAATGATCAAAAGTTACGAATGTTTGCGTTTGCTTGGTGTTTTTTTGGTATTAAAAAAATTTTTTTAAATTAATAATTAAAAAAAAAGCCAATCCATCTCTGGTGTGTTGCATTCTGGCAGCTACCAAACTAGAACAGGTAGCCAGGCTGTATTTTCCACATTTAGTTTGGAAATTTCCTCAGCTAAGTATCCTGGGTCATCACCATTAAATCCTAACTTCCATCTAACAGCAACAATTTGGCCAAATTCTCTGCTACTCTAAAACAAGGATCACCTTCCTTCCTGTCTGCAGTAACACATGTATCATTTCTGTCTAACATCTTATCAGAAGTATCTTCCCGAGTTCACATTTCTACCAACAAGTTCTTCTAAGCATTCTAGCCCTTTTCTATCAAACTCCTCACCACTCTTCCAGTATCTTCCCCCTATCCCTTTAAAAAGCCGTTCCAACAGGTTGGGATTTGCAAACACAGCACCCCACTTTTCTGGTCCCAAAATCTGTTTTTGTTTGTTAATGCTGCCAGAAATGCAATACACCAGAAATGGGTTGGCTTTTATAAAGGGAGTTTATTAAGTCACAAGTTTACAGTTCTAAGGCATACAAATGTCCAAACTGAGGCACTGAGAGAAAGATACCTTGACTCAAGAAAGGGCCAATGATGTCCAGGGTTTCTCTTATCAGCTAGGAAGGCAACACCTGCTAGCTTTTTCTCCTGGCTTCTCATTTCAAAAGGCTTTCCTGGAGCATTTCCTTTCTGTATCTCCAAAGGTCTCTTGTCTGTGTCAGCTCTGTCAGCTCTGTTGGCTCTTTCTAAAAATGGTTCCCTCTTAAAGGATTCCAGTAAACACCCCACCTTGAATGGGTGGAGATACATCTCCATGGCAACCCCCTAATCAAAGGCCACACCCACAATGAGAGGGGGGTCACATCTCTATGGAAACAAATCAATCAAAATAATCCCACTTTACAATATTGAATTAGGATTAAAGAACATGGCTTTTCTGGAGTACACAACAGTTTCAAACCGGCACAAATACAGAAATAAAACAACCAGGAATGAGAGGAACATAAGGCTACCAGCTCAACTGCTCTGGTGCTAAGGAACCCTTGATGAAAGAACCGTGTCTCACTCATCTTTTTCACCACTTATCATGGTGCCTGGACTATATTAGGAGTTCAGTAAATGTCAGGAGCTCAGAAATGAAATAATAGCTTTCTTCCCCCAACAAGGGCCAACGGATAGACACTTGAGTTTAAAAATTATTAATAACCTGAATTTCCATGTAGGAAATGTTCTGACCCTCGAGAGAATGAGTTTTCCATTAGTGAAAGTGTTGCAAGTATATATTAGATGATTATTTGTCCAGTACTATTACACAGAGGATTACTGCATCAGGCAGTTAGATGAGACCTAACTGGGGTTGGTGAGTTTTTCTGGCTAAGAGCCAGAGAGTAAATATTTTAGGCTTTGTGGGCCAAATTCTCTGTTGTACATTCTTCTTTTTATTTTTTCAACCTTTAAAAAAAAGGTAGAAACCATTCTCGGCTAATCGACTGCACATAAACAGGTGTAGGGCAGGCTTTAGCCTGTAGACTGTTGTTTGTCAATTTTCTAAACCTGTTATTTTTTTGTTCTTTGAAACTATCAATAACATATTTGTTTTGAGGGAGACTGATGCTTTTGCAGTCCTGCTAAAATAGTAGTAGATATCTGCAAGGGCTGCTGAAAGAGAAGCAGATGCAAGACCAGATTCTAAGACTACACATGCTGGTTTACAAAATATACCTTGTATGCAAGTACAGTTTTATCACTAAGCCAAAGTGAAACTCATTTCACATTTATTGAGGCTCGTAACCTGCAGGAAAGACTGCCTCAGCAGCACTCCACATCCTCGGCAGGCAGGTTACCACACCTCTGAGGGTTTCCTACATAATCTTTTCCCTAGACCTCTGCTATTACCTTCTAGCTTTTCTAGCCCCCCCTGGGGTTCCTGCCACTCCTGCCCTCTTGACGTTTGATGCTCAGGAGATGGTGTTCCTCTCACACACCTGTTTGCATGCCTCTGCAACCCTGAACATACTGCTCCCTCTGTCTGAAAAGCACCGCCCCTGCCCCCACCTGGTACTTTTCAAAATCCAGCTCAGTGGTTTCCTGCTCTGGAAACCTTCCCAGAGCTGCCCTCCCACACTCCACCCTCATCAGCTACAATCACTTTTGTCTCTAAGCTTCCTTTAGATTTGGTACTGTTACTTATCTGTCACCATCAATTTGATTGTAAAATCCACAAATGCAGACCCTAGCTCATATTCCTTCGAGATCCCTAGTCCCTTGCACAGGGAGTTTCAAATGTTACTAAGATGAATTCTGTAAACCTTTTATGGATATGTTACCCAAGAGAAACGAGAGAGAAATACCCAGGCTTCTGAAAGTGGGCAGACAAACTCCAGAAGGCTTATACCTTGGAAACTGGAGACCGAAGTAGAAATGTTCTCCATTAAGAACATATGGAGATATGCCATATGTCTTAGAAGGTCACTAAACCGTTTAGGTATTTTTTTTACTGAGGTCTTAGAGGACAGAAAATGTGTGTATACAAATCACTTTAGTGAAACCTTACTCATTCATCAGTAGTAAAGAATGATGATTCATCAGTAGTTTAGAATGCAATGAAAAGAACACAGTATCTGTGACATAACCTGTGTCTTATCAGGCAGAAAGGTCAGACAAAGCCAGATTGAGAAACATTCCACAAAACAATTTAGGCCTGGTTTATAATCTTCAAAAGTAGCAAGGTCTTAAAAGTCAAGGGAAAACTAAGGAGCCTTTTCCAGATAGAAAGATACAACTTTCCCAGATAGAATGACATAACAAATCCCAGGCACAATACGTGATCTTGGTATGATGCGCTGTTAAAAAGGACGTTATTGGGACTAAATCTGAGTGGAGTTTCTGGGTGAAGTCTCTGCTGTCATATCCTTAACCTTTGCATATGGAAATTCTCTGTCCTGTCCTTGTAATGTTTCTGCAAATTTGAAACTGTTCCAAAATAAAATACTAAAATGAACAATTTTAGCATCTGTACACACAGCTATGTTCAACAGACAAAACCAATCAGTATGAGAGATATTGCAATAATAATTGCAATTATTATTATTGCAAGAATAATTATAATTATAATATAAATATAATTATTATTATAATAATAATTGCCCTGTAATTATTATTGTAGGGCAAGGTGGGGCTACTGGCTGGAAAGGGGCTTGAGGAAGCTTCTGGAGAGGAGAAATATTCTGTATCTTGAGCTGGAGAGTGGTTACGGTGCATACACATGTGAAAATCCACTGAGCTATATAGTCAAGATTAGTACAGATTACTATATGTATCTTACACCTGAATTAAAGAGTAGTACAAAAAAGTCTATTTTAAAGCTATACCAATCATACAAATTACATTCATGTATTCATTCAACAGTTAACTGATGACCTACTTAAATCTAACATCAGTGAAAAGAAATTCAATACTTCAAGTAATGAGTCTAAATGAAATTCATTTCCATAAATTTTTCTGGTATTTTGTTATGTAAGATGCTAAAGATGGAAGTATTTGGGCTTTTGCTGCTTATAAAATTAATTGATGCAGAAGTGCTTCCTGGAGTGAGACTGCCCAAATGTTCAGCCGCCGCAGAGATCTAATTGGATTGGACATAGCAAATATTAAGCCAATATAGTATTTCTGGAAAGGAAGAAGTAAAATTGGTAGAAAATAAACAACAACCATAGAGGAAAAATAAAATATGTCTTTAGAGAAACTAGACGCTTCGGGGGAGAGTAGGGAAATAGATTAGCCTGAGTACACTAAAAATCTCTTACTAAAATTTTTCTATATGTATTTTGGTTTTTTGTTTGCTTTAGGAGGGCAGGGGAGTTGGATTTTGGTTTTGTTTTGCATGTGGTAACATATGTAAACATAAAATTTCCTATGTTAACCATTTTTAAGTATACAACTGAGTGGCATTTATCACATTTACAATGTCATACAACTAACACTACCGTCCATCACCAGAATTTTTTTATAACCCCCAAATGAAATTCTGGACCTATCAAGCAATAAAAGTCTCTTCCCTGGCTCCTGGCATCCTTTAATCAAACTTCTGTCTCTACAAATTTGCTTATTTTAGATATTTCCTATGTCAAGTGGACTCATACAATACTGTCCCTTTGTGTCTGACTTATTTCACTCAACATGATGTCTTCAGGTTTCATCCATCTTGTCAAACACATCTGAACTGCATTCCTTTTTATGGTGGAATAAAATTCCAATGTATGGCTATAGCACATTTTGTTAATCTACTAATCAGTTAATGGACATTTGATATTCCAACTTTTGGCTACTGTGAATAATGCTATGAGCTTGGTGTTCAGATGTTAGTGTCCCTCTTTCAATTTTGGGGGGTAAACAAGTAGAGATGGGATTGCCAGGTCATATTTTAATTCTATGCTTAACTTTCTGAAGAATCGCCAAACTGTTTTCCACAGTCAGTGGCTGCACCATTTTACATTCCTATCAGCAATGCACAAAGGCTCCAATTTGTCCATACCCTTACCAGCAGGAGCATTTTTAGTGGTTCAGAGGAAAAGGATGCTAAAAGCAGAGGCAGTAAATACCCTTGAGGGACTGGAGAGAAAAAATGGAACTATTAACTTTACCACCAAGTCTGATGCCATCTCAAACATTAGAGAATCCCAAGTCAATAGGCCAAGCCCTTGACCTTTTTTTTTTAACATTTTTATTGAGAAAACCTCACACACATACAGTTCATAGATGGTGTACAATCAATGGCTCACAATATCATCACATAGTTGTATATTTATCACCATGATCATTTTTAGAACAGCTGCATCACTCCAGAAAAAGAAATAAGAAAAAACTCATACATCCCATATCCCTTACCTCTCCCTCTCACTGACCACTAGTATTTCAATCTACCCAATTTTTTACCCTTTCCCCCCCCCATTATTTATTTTTTTATCCGTATTTGTTTACTCATCTGTCCATACCCTGGATAAAAGGAGCATCAGACACAAGGTTTTCACAATCACACACTCACACTGTAAAAGCTGTATCATTACACAATCGTCTTCAAGAACCAAGGCAACTGGAAAACAGCTCAACAGTTTCAGGTACTACCCTCCAGCCTCCAATATACCATAAACTGAAAAGGGATATCTATATAATGCATAACGGTAACCTCCAGGATAACCTCTCGACTCTGTTTGAAATCTCTCAGCCACGGAAACTTTGTCATATTTCTCTCTTCCCCTTTTGGTCAAGAAATCTCGACCATGATGCTGAGTCCTGGCTCATCCCACGAGTTCTGTCCCACGTTGCCAGGATGATTTACACCCCTGGGAGTCATGTCTCACATAGGAGAGGGAGGGCAGTGAATTCACTTGCCGAGTTCAAGTCCTTGATCCTGAGGCTAACTCTTGTGAAGATTATTTCTGTACTGGAAAAGCTAAGCTTGCCTATAGTTAGGCCTAAGAGTTACTTCCAAAGGACCTCTTTTGTTGCTCAGATGTGCCACTCTCTCTCTAAGTCCAACTCTGCAAGTAAATTTATTACCCTTCCCACTATGTGGGATATCCAGGGGCAAAAAGGATGAGCCTAGACCTGGTACCACGTGATTGACAAGGCCTTCCTGATCAAAGGGGGAAAAGAAATGTAACAATATAAGGTATCAGTAGCTAAGAGAGTTCAAATAGAGTGGAGAGGCTATTCTGGGGGCTACTCTTAGACAAACTTCAGTTAGCTATTACTAGATACCACAGTTGGCCAAACGCCAACCAAAACCATTCCTGTTAACCCTAAAGAACACCTAGGGCTCTATCTATCTGAGATTCTACAGAAGTTTCACAGATTAACAACATTACTTTCGAGAAACCAACCTCCAGATGGGCTCCTAGGCCAGGTAAGTCCTGAAACCAAGTGGCCAGCCTCTCCAGAACATCAACTAGTTCCATCCCCCATCCCATACTATCAGTATCCCTTTCCAACATGAAAGAGTTAGAGTGGGCACAGTCCAAATACCCCTAAAGATTGGGGGAGGGATCGACAGAGAAGATGGAGTTATAACAGAGAAGATAGGATTTAACGAATGAGTATGGCTGCTGAATCATTATATTGATATTTCTTCTAGTCTCCAGTGTCTTAGAACAGCTAGAAGGAAACACCTGAAATTGTGGAACTGTAATCCATACCAAACTCTGAAATCTGTTCTACAGCTAATTGTTGTGGTGTGCTTTGAAATTTACTGTTTTTGTATATATATTTCATAATAAAAAAATGTAAAAAAAAAAAAGCAGAGGTAGTATACCAGCAGCCCTGGTCTTTCAATGAGGTTTGAATTCTGGCTTTACCTCTTACTAGCTGGGTAACCTTGGGCAAATTACTTCATCCCTCTGCTCTTCAGTTTCCTCATCCATAAAATAAGGGTAATTATTCGTAAGGCAGATGGCTGTGGTGAGGACTAATTGAGAATGTGTGCGATGCCCGTATTATGGAGCCAGGCTTCCACCAGGCAGTTGATGAATGGTAGCTGTTATTAGCTATTCTTGTTTCTCCTCATATTAGCCAGCAGGGAAAAACTAATGCGGCCACCTTTCCCAAGCTCACTGGGAAAACATTCTCTGCCTAAAACACGCCTCATTTAAGTTCCACCTCCCTTAAAGGAGCACTGCAGTCACAGATGTTTAATTAAAGTGAAATGGCCAATCTCCTGCTTTAGGTCATCAAGGGGAAGTTCAAAGGAAAAAGTTATAAGCACTTAGGAGCACAATGTGTCCAATTTCTCTGAGGCCATGTGGGGCCATTCACTAAGCAGAAGTGCCAGAATAACTGCAATTTGGCCATCAAGTGCCTTCTCTGGGCCAAAATGGAGCACATAAAGCAGGCTTCTATTCTCATCTTCCCAGATGTGGGGCTGTGAGCTCTGGCAGTCATTAAAATAAGCACCAAGCCATATAACCAAGACCCGCTGACAAACAGAAGATGTTCTTAGCTGCTGATGCGTAAAAAGGAGGTGGAGATGGCCAGGAATTGGGGGAGAGCCACTTTAGCATGCAGAGCCAACGCACATTTTGTAGATTAAGGATGCTTCTGCAACTTCATGAGTTTTGGAAATAACCTCCAAGGCTGCTAAAAAGGGAGGTTTAAAAAGCCTTCTCTTCCAGAAGGCGAAGAGAAATTCTAAACTTAGAAGAAAGATTAGGCTTCACCAGAAGATGAAAACTCAGGACTCCTACAGAGAAACCAGCTGGGTACTGAAGCCCGGCTTCCTTTTAAAGATAACATTAGAGGCAAGATTCCTTGAACTAATCTGATGTCTCCACAAGACACCAAGTCTCCCCAAATGGCTTTTTTTTGTGACTATGTTGAAGGTGACTTCTGTGATAACAGTCGATCATATGCAGCCAAGACTATTGTCATTACGGGTATTGTCTCCCTCACCCCATCTGAGCCACCTCCACCCCTACAGAATCGATATTATTTACTTTCTGGGGCAAACAGGGAACAGACACCTCTGCCCAGGGTCTTCAAACCATAACCTTCATTCTGATTCGTTACTTACAGGAGTTGTTTCCTTTTGTTTCTTTTTCCTTCTGCTCTGATATCCTTGACCTTCACTTATAACCTGGTCTCCTACAACCTTAGTTTTTGAGAACAGATGCACCAGATACCAGCATTGTTGGGGCTGGCAAGCTTATAAAGGTGTGTAGTAAAAGCTGAGAAGGATCTGGGAAAGAGGAGAGAGGCAAAACAGGAAGATGGGGGTGGGGGCAGTATGCCTACTTTGGAGTCCTTTCGGTTGCCTCCCCCAATCCACACCGCCATTCTACACAGGAGGGACACCCACCTTATTCATCCAAATTCTACGGAGCCCTGAGGCCAACCAACAATGAGAAGTCTGTGAGAGTTCCTAAAGCTGGCTGAGTTATGAAGGTTGCTTCTAAATGACAGCATCTCTGTTTCTCATCTCTCGTGGGCTATAAGGAATTCCAGAAAATGGGAGAGCAAAACTCTAGTAAATGCTTGAGTTCAAATTTTCAAAATATTTGATTTTCAAATATGAGAATGAGGGTGTATTCTGTAGCCTACTGGACAGAGATTTTGATCCTAGGGTAAGTGCCAGATGGACCATTCTAGCCCATATGGCACTTCAATACAATTAGAAAATGGCATCCTTCCTCAAAATATTTTACTTCCTTTTACCAGAAAACTGTTATAATATACCAATTAGGTTAGGTCAAGACATTTCTCCCTAGTCTACCAGAAAACCGGTATTACAAAAATATGCCCATGATGCCTGTGATCAAAACAGAACTTTCTTTGATGTGGTCTTTTGCACAATGCACAATTGGCACAACTGGATGCAGCAGTCCGGAATAATCACAAGAGGACAGTACGGTTCCTCTGAGAACAAGTCAGGACACAGTGACTGGATTTCTGCCTTGATCAGGGAAGAATCATAGACACAGGACCTAGGCTACCTGGACTTCAGCAAGGTCTCTGACAGGCTGCTCCAGGTATCCTAGCAGACAAAATGAACACATAGGAATCAGACACTGACCTGAACAGTGATTAGGAACTGGTAAAATACTCTTTTTCAAAGGGTGTTGATTAAAGAATGAACTAATAATACTAAGAATGAAGCTAATAGTGCAAAACCTTTGGCTCAGTCTTTGGTGCTGTCCAGTTTCTTTTTATCTAGTAATTCATTCATTCACCCATAAATGAATATTCATCAGCATTAATTAAGTATTTTATGCATGTTAAGACCTGTGCTAGGGATTTACAGCAGGGGGATCAGACACATAAACAAATAAGCTATTATCATTAGTACATTTTACTGGTGGCATAGATGATATACAAGGTTTGTGTAACAACTCCATAGATGAAATGAAGCAGTAGTCAATATAATAGCTAATCAAAAATGACTATAAAAAGATCCTCACCACCTGGAATGACAGACTGATTTTAACAAGATTAGAAATTTCACAGAGATAAACATAGGGCCTTAAATCTAGGTCCAAAACACATTTGGATAGCAATATAGTTTAATACACTGGATACAAAATGATAGCCTGGGAAAGGTAGAGGTTCATGAGCCAGAGAGATCTGAGTTCAAATCCCACCTCTGCTGCTTTCTTAGCCAAATAGCCTTAGGAGTAATTTTGGACTCTTCCCTGTCATACAATCCCAACTCTCCCTCTCAACTCAGACAGACACCAAAATTCTACAGATTCTACTTCCTTAATATCTCTTGATGCATTTCCTCCCCTGCTGCCTTGGTCAGACCCTTTTCGCTTCCTACCTCAATTCCTGCATAGCCTCCAAGCTGGTAGCCTGCCTCCAGCAGTCTGACTGGTGTGTCCTCCAAACATGCTAGGGTGCCCTTTCTAAAATATAGATTTTTCCTTAAGTATAGACCCATAGCTTACCACATAAGGGCTCATGAGATTTGGTTTTTGCCTACTTTTATGACATCGTTTCCAGCTACTCTGCCACATGTTCCTCTCCTTCCTGCCATAAGGAATTCATTCACACTTTCTCAAACATACCATGCCACATCATTCATTCATATGCTCATGCAAACATGAACAAATATATATTGGGCACTTATCCGGTGCTAAGACCAAGTCAGATGTTGGGAAAACAATGACGAATGAGCGGAGATGAAAAATCAACATCGTCCCTTTCTCATACAGCTTTTATTCTAGTAGAGGAGACTGACATTCATAAACATACACAAAATAACTGCAGTATACGCTCTGGCGATGAGGTACATGGTGCTCTTCAAGTGTAAAATACAGGAAAGGTGACCTAGTCCGGAGGCAAGAGAGTCAGGGAAGCTCTTCCCCAAGAAGTGATGGTTGAGCTGAGAATTGAATGGGAAGAAAGGAATTTTCTAGGTGGTACTGGATGTTTTAGTTTGCCAGGGCTGCTGTTACAAAGTACCTGAGACTGTTGACACAGACAGCCACTAATTGGCTCTCAGAGCTCTGGAGGCTAGAAATCCAAAATCAAGTTGTTGGCAGGGCCATGTTTCCTCTTAAAGGGGAGAATCCATTCCATGCCTCTCCTCTGGCTTCTGGTGGGTGGCCAGTAATCCATGACGTTTCTTGCCTCGTGGTGACTTAACTCAAGCTCTGCCTCCTTCAGATGTCTCCTCACCATCTGTTTCCTTTCTCTGTGTCCAGACTTCTGGCTATCAGGACACCAATTGTATTGGATTAGGGCCCGTCCTAATTCAGTTTGACTTCATCTTAACTAATTACATACTCCATGATCCTGTTTACAAGTAAGTTCACATTTGCAGGACTAGAGGGTTAGAACATGAACATGTCTTTTGGGGGGACACAATTCAATCCATAACAGTGGACAAGAAGTGCAGATGCCAAGTAATGAAGAGAACTGTGGAATGTTTCCAGAATTGAGGACGTAAAGCTGAACTTCCTCGTTTTGCCTGGAGAGTCCCCAATTCCTACCTTTAGCCTTCCTTATCCAGAGCATATACTGCAGTTATTTTTACTTGGCTTGGGTGGGGGTGTGGGAGGTGGAGAGGTGCAGCCATCTATCCACTCTGTCTTATCCAACAAGGGGCATTTGGATCTGTTTTATATATCTTTGTTTTGTGAAAATGACTAGAGTGCACTACTGCATTTGGCAGGAGAGAACCAGAGACACTAAACATTCTACAGTGTACAGGGATAGCCCCAGACACAAAAGACTTGTCCCACACAGCATGCCAGAAGGGCCGCTGTTGAGAATCTTATGCTTGTTCTTCCTTAAAACCTCGGCTCAAGGATTTCTTTTGGGAATATTCCTGCTTCTTCAGCCTGGTTTAGGTGTCCTTCCTCCCTCCTCCCGTAAGTTACCACACTGTAGTGTAATTGTTTTACCCCCAAATTGCTTTACTGTAATTCCTTGCTTGTCTTACCCTCAACTTATTAGTTTCTTAAAGACAAGGACCATAGCTTTTTTGTCATTGAATCCTGAAATAACTCTCAAATTCACCCACCCATCTCCATCCCTACAGCCACTGTCTTCTCAGGCCTGTCTTCTGTCATCTGGATTGCCATGACAGTGCTCTAATTGGTCACTCTGCCCTTCTTGCTCCATTAAAGGTCATCACCACATTTGGGTACTTTAAAAGACATCTTTGTTCAAAATTCTTCAGTGCCTCACTCCACATACCCCTAGTCTCATAGCTTTAAAAATTAAGACCGAAGTTCTTAGCATGTCATTCTAACTGTTTACCAAGTGTTTACTATCTACCAGTACCAAGCGGGCAACATGTATCATTTCATTCAATTCTTACAGCAACCCTGCAAAGTAGGTGTTTTAGTTTGCTAAAGCTGCCAAAATGCAAAATACACAAGAAACTGGTTGGCTTTTAAAAAGGGGATTTATTAAGTTACAAGTTTACAGTTCCAAGGCCATAAAAATGTCCAAACTAAGGCATCCATAAAAAGATACCTGACTGAAAAAAAGGCCAATGGCATTTGGGGTTTCTCTGTCATGTGGGAAGGCACATGGCAACATCTGCTGGCTTTCTTCCCTGGTTTCTAATTTCAAATGACTTCCCTGGGGGTCTTTTTATTTCTGTATCTCCAAACAGCTCTGTCTGCAAGCTCTGAGCTTTTTCCTAAATTGTTTCCTCTTAAAGGACTCCAGTAAGTGGATTAAGACCCACCTTGAATGGGTGGAGACGCATCTCCATGGAAACCACCTAATCAAAAGGTCCCACCCACAACTGGGTGGGTTATATCTCCATGGAAACAATCTAATCACAAGGTCCCATGCTAAAAATAGGCCTGTGCCCACAAGATTGGATTAAGAAAAGGAACATGGCTGGAGTAAATAACAGTTTCAAACCAGCACAGCAGGTAGTACATCTCCCCTTTTTATAGAGGAGGAAACTGATGCTTAAATAGAAAGTGATTTTCCCAAGGTGAGAAAACTAGTTTAGTGGTGATGGCCCTACGTGTAACCCAGGTATGTTAAATTCCAAAGCCTGTGCCCTTGACCATTATATGCTATTGCTCACAAGTCCCTTGTAATCTGGCTCCCATTTACCTTTTCACAGTTACCTCTTATTCCAGAACTCTACTTGCAAGTCAGGTACTCTCACCTACAGCCCTTTGCTCATGCCACTGCCAATATTTACAATATCATCCCACCTCTTTTCAACTGGCTAATTGCTACTCATTTTTTAGGACTTGGATAAATCATATCCTCACAGAAGCCTTCTCTGATGTCTCAGACTGACTTACAAGCACTTCTCAATTTTCCTCTAGCAAAGCTCCACAATAGCTTCATACTGTATTGCTATAATATATCTCTTTGAGTTGGAAAAAAAAAAAAAGTAAACTCCCTGAGGACAGGGATGTATATCTTACTCATTTTTGTACTTTCAGACTGTGGTATAGTGTCAGGTACACAGCAGAAGCTCAACATGTATTTTTGCTTATTTTCTATCAGGAGAAACCGGCTGAAAACAGAAAAGGGATCTTGAGGTTGACAAATAAAGAGCCCAGTACTCAGCTCCCCAAAACGGTTTCGAAATCATGTATATGAGTGGCAGGGAGGACTTGACCAAGAAAAGCAGAGGGGAAGGCAGCAAGAGCAGCAGGCTGTAGGTGAGATGACCTGCAAGAACAAAGTTGGGGGGGAAACAATCAGGCAATGTGAGCCTGCACAAATCTAGCCTTTTCACGAGCTCAAATATAAATCTACTCAGGGAAACCTTCTTGATAACTCTCAAATGTCTGTTTTATGTATTCATAAGCAACTATTTGTTGAGCCTCTATAATATGCTAGGCACTATTCTAAATGCTGGAGATAGAGCAATAACTAAACCCAGATTTCTGTCCTTGCAGAGCTTACTCTGGTAAATAAATAAAATGTACTTAGCCTAGAGGAGAAAAGGTGGGAAGAGGAAGACAGAAGTGCAGGGCAATTAAGTGGAAGGGGCAGTTAACTGAAAGGGCAAAGAGACTGAAGGAGGGATGAGATGATTACCAAGTAATAGCATACAGTTCAATATATGACTTTTAATGAGAGCTGGGGGAAGAAGAAACAGGAGAACCAAAAGTAGTGAGTTTTCTGTCACTGAAGAAAATTAATCCGTGGGCAGGGATGTCACATAAGAAATCTAAGTATACTATGGGATAAGGAAGGTAGGACTCAGAAGTCCCAACGTGTCACAAAAATGCCTGGTTTCAGTAACAGTGTTAAAGTTCGATTACACTTCTGTCAGTGGAATTTTCTTACGCCTGCATTTACCTTACCTGATTCCGGTTAAACATCAGAGTTTGCAAACCCTGCACCAAACCAGAAAAAATGCGCCTAGAGTTCTCTTAATTTAACTTCCTCATTGCACAAATGATGTATTGTATTCCCACTTGACAGATCAGAGTATCTCAGAAACGGGCGGGACGCGCCAGAGCCACACAACAAATCCAGGCAAAGACAACGAAAACCCAGGTGTCCTCCTAGCTATTGTTCCCAAATCAGAAATTCTGAGCACTCCCTGCAGAGGACAGGAGGAGTGCCTTAGACAATCAGCAGGAATTTCCAAATCAGAAGTCTCGAGGCTGTAAGAGCATGAGGGGACGTAGCTGGAAAAAGAGGGAAGACAGTCGGAGTGACTTCCCGGAGGCCCCCTCAGTTCGGGAGAGGAGTAGCCTGAGACGCGCTCCCGCCCCCACGGTCGAGCTCCCCTCTTCTCTACCGGCCTCCGGCACGACCCCGAAGGACCCCCACCACTCCATCGGCAGCAACCGCTCACTTACCGCCACTCAACTTCCGGCAACCGCAGCGTCGCCGCAGCGCGCGTCCCGATGACGCAATATAGTCCCGCCTCTGTCTTACCAGGAGGAGTAGTGCGCATGCACACAAACAGGCGCCGGCGAGCCTGGAGGAAATGCGACCTTACCGTCCAGCTGAGTGGAAGGGGCTTGGGTTCTGGAGAATATAGGGCGGGGGGAGTGGGCGAGGACCCTGGGGAGGGACGATCAGGACCCCTCCCTTTTCAGATGTGGAAATATGTATATGGTCTGTCATGCTTTTTAAAAAGTGCTCCACGTCCTCTTTTTATTTAAGAGAATAAGAATCATCATTGCCATTTTTCAAGAGAGGGAACTTCCGACATAACACGCGGATCATTAGGAAGGCAGGTGTGGAGAGATAGCAGAGGAAAATTTTAATAAGCAAAGGCCAGTGAAAACTGACAGTGACCAACCTCCTCCTTCTCAACACTCATGCTTTTCGTAGCTTACGATGTCAATGGGATTAAGTTATTCATTCTAAATTTATTTAGCACATTGTACAGTGCCAAGCATTGGACAAGTGTTGAAAATACAATAGTGAATATGATAAATTTCTTAATCTGGCATGTAATGCTGGCTCACAATGTAACCCTCATGCAGCTCTATAGACTTATAAGAGTAATGACGACTCTTTTTTTTATTATTATTGTTTTTCTTTTTGGATTACCTCTGTTTCACATTTCTAATCTTCACAGAGGTCTGGCCCCGGATGATGTCATATTATTCCCATATTACATGTGAGAGAACAGAGCCTGGGAAAAGTGGTTTGCTGAAGGTCAAAGAGTTAAAAAAAAAAAAAAAAAGGGAGAGGATTCTAACGGAAGCCTGTTTGTCTCTGGTGAAATGAAAAAATAAATCCAGATTTAGTAAGGAGAGACTTTATTCCAAGGATTGTTGCACGTGTTGGGAATGCTGCAATAGGAAGAGGGGCAGTACTGCAATAAGGAAAATGCTGTGAGCATGAGATCTGTAGGCATCTCAAGGGTTTTTTCTTTTATAGGGAGAAGTAAACAAGGCTATAAAGAATCTGGTGTGGCTAAGTAGGAAGAAAGGGTGGCTTGACCCAATACTAGATCAGAAGACGTTTTACCATGAGGCCAGCATATTCTCAGGAGAGGTTGTATGCTGGTTCAGGCTGAGGGTAAGTCAAACAAAGCTTGAGAACTGGGAAGGAAAAGAAGCTTATCCAAAGTTCGATTAACAGGCCTTTTGTTCCCATTGATCAGTAGGGACAGGAAGTTTGGCTAATCATTTATAAGACAAAGAATGGGAACTTGGAGGGTCTGTGTCTGGCCCTGTCATAGATAAACAAGGGAGGCATCTATGAATTTTATCTAAGTCATATGGAGAAGAGTGTTTCTTTGCAGAAAGCCATTTCCCAAACACAAAAGGGTGCCAGTGGGGAGGTTCTTAACCATTGCTGTTTTCCAGGAGGATTTTACAAGTAAAATTTAACATTTTCAACTCTTTCCACTGTGTCAGTCTCCTCTCCTGCCACTGACCCTCAGACTGCATGCTTGAGTCACTAAACTAATTCTGGTTTCCTGAACACACTCTGCTCCTTTTTATCTCCATGCTGTATTTGCCCTTACACTTCCTGTGTTTGTAGAACCCTTTCTGAATCTTCAAAACCCAGTTGAAATGTAGAAGAATATCACAGACAAGTCATATGAGAATATATGAGATTCTAAAATCAGCAAAACTCATCTATAGTGATACTGATCAAATCGAGTCATTGCCAGGGCAGTAGGGGTAGGGATTGTCTGCAAAAGGGCATGAGGAACTTTCTGAGGTAACAGAAATGTTTTATGTATCTTGATTGGGGTGGGAGTGAAATGGGTGTACATATTTGTCTAAACTTGTTGAATTCTACATTTTAAATGGTGCGTTTCATTGTCTGTTTTTGACTTTTTTTTTTTTTTTTTTTTCTTTGCATGGGCAGGCAACGGGACTCAAACCCAGGTCTCCAGCATGGCAGGTGAGAATTCTGCCACTGAGCCACCATTGTACCGCCCATCTTAGCTTTTTTTAAAACCCGGTTGGATGTCACGTCCTCTGTGAAGGCATGCCTGACACCCATCAAAGTAGGCTCCAAGAGTACTTAACTCTATTAAGCCTGTATGAGCCTTGGTTGAAGTTAGTTCTTTATAAGCTAGTCTTCCCTGCTGGATGTAGAGATTCTTATGATAATCATCTTTTGGAGTTTCTGCCCAGCTCGTAATGATTCCTCCTTCTCATGTGCTCCCCCTCCACACACACACACAGTTGATTAGAGCAGAGGTGGAGATGACAGTTCTTTACTCTGAGTTTTGGACTTTTAAACTAATGCTCATAGAGAATAGCAATAGTTCCTTTGGGTCAATGGCATCGTTACAGAGGGAATGTTCTCAAATTCTTACTTTTGAGGTTTCTGTGGTTGACTTGGCTCAAGCCCTGCCCAAGGCTAGGTCATTCAGAGCTTCATTCGAGTCCATAAATGTGATGGCTTAGAAGCTGTGTGTACCTCAGAAAAGATCATGTTCTTTTAATCCATTGTTGTGGGTATAGACCTATTGTAGGTGGGACCTTTAGATTATGTTATTTCAATTGAGATGTGATACTACCTCATTCAAGGTGGGTCTTGATCCTCTTACTGGAATCCTTTATAAAAAGATAAAAGACACAGAGACGACACAGAAAAAAAGACTCAAAAAAGCTAAGAGGAAAGAGTCAGAGAATCTTAAGAGGATGCACAGGAAAACAGAGAGAAATTACAGAAATGGAGAGGAAATCACTGAAGCCAGAAGCTGGAAGCAGTGAAAACCTGGAGAGAAGGGAGAGACCAGCAGACATCACCATGCGCCTTCCCATGTGAGAACCCAGGTTGCCAGCAGCCTTTTCTTCAGGAAGAAGTTATCTTCCTGATGGTACCCTGATTAGGGCATTTTCACAGTCTCAGAAGTGTACATTTATACATTAATAAATCCCCATTGTAAAAGCCAACCCATTTCTGGTATATTGCATTTCATCAGCTTTAGCAAACTAAAACAATAAAATGCACAAGTAAGCATTCATAAAGTTGGCTTCTGTTATTTGCAACCCTGAAGTAGCTCCATAGGGTTAGAACCATTTCTGTCTTATTCTCCTGTGTTTCTTAATGCCCAGATCGAGGCCTGGGCTAAGAAGTGCCTAAAAAGTATTTTTTAAAAGTAACAGATGGTGTCTGGGCATGAAAAATAGATGTGGGGACCAGAGTTGATGATAGCTGAGGTCACAAATTTGTCTTCCTTGTTAACAAGGAGTTAAGGTGGGGCTCAGAGCATAAGCTTCCCAGGACAGGTGGCTTTTGGTAAGCAGACCGCTGGCGCACTAAGACCAGGGAGCATCAAGGAAGCTGCAGGACCAGGAACCACAGAAAGGCAGAGAATGTCCTCAGACACAGCATGGCAAGGAGGTCTCGTGACACTTATTCAAGATTACTGCAATTCAGGCCAATCTACCTTCACCACTTGTCTTGCCGCTCAGTTACGGGGAGCACACACTCCCCAGAGTGAGAATCCTACGCCAAGCCAACCTACGTTTTGAGAACTGCGAGATTGTAGAATGACAAATGTCAACAAAGTAGATTTTAACAGCATTGTATCTTTATAGCACTTAGAGTGCCTAGCAGCCAGAACAGCTCCAGCATCTTTTTCACCCTTTGTTAAGACTATCAATAATCAACCTCTGGGAAGTCCACGCATTCCCATTTCCGAGAAGGAAACCAGTGATTATCTGAAAGCCAAATACCCAAATGACCAATTCCTCAAATTTGCAGACTGGTAAATTTTTCTGAATGCCAAAATTACCTGTGTTTAAGGTTCACAGTTGTCTCTATTGGATGAAGTGGCTTTGTAGGTTTTTCAAGATTTATGCAGTGTTGTAGATGACTGTTTTTCATGTTGTCTTCAGAGAAGTCCTTTAAAGAATTTTTATTTATCAGAAGCTGTGCCGGTGTGAATCTGTTGTGTACTCCAGAAAAGCCAAACTCTTTTTAATCCTCATTCAATATTGCTGGGTGGGACCTTTTTGATTGTTTCCAAGGAGATGTGATCCACCCAATTGTAGGTGGTAACCTTTGATTAGATGGTCTCCATGGAGATGCATCTCTACCCATTCAAGGTGGGGTTGCTTACTGGACCCTTTTAAGAGGGAACCATTTTGGAAAAGGCTTTAGAGCCACTAGAACCGACAGAGCCAACAGAACGGACAGAGCCCTGGGGAAGCCGTTGAGGAGCCTGGAGAGAAAGTTAGCAGGCATCGCCATGTGCTTTCCAGCTGAGAGAGAAACCCCAAACTTTGTTGGTCTTCTTGAACCAAGATATCTTTCCCTGGATGCCTTCAATTGGACATCTTTATAGCCTTGCCTTGATTTGGGCACTTTCATGGCCTTAAAACTGTAAACTTGCAACTTTATAAATTCCCTTTTTTAATAGCTGTTCCATTTCTGGTATATCACATTCCAGCAGCTTACAAACTAAAACAGAAGCTAAAGATGGTTTATTCTTCCTTCAAATATGCTTCACTTTTGAGTAGATTAATGAAGAGTATGTCCTTGAGTATAGATTTCATTCTTGAGTGTATTACTGTTATGCTATTGAGTCTATTCTTTCTGTACCCCACTCTCCTCTTCTCCTTTCCTGTCTCTTCTTCCATCCCTGTGTCCTATTTTATATCCCCCTGTCTCCCTTTTCCTCCCCCTCAATGTCTCAGTCTTTCTGCATCTTCGTCTCCTCATCTGCCCCATAGTCTTGCCCCCTCGCTGATCTTCAGTATCCTCCTCTCTGTGCGTATCGATCTGCCCCCTTCTCTTGCCCCCATCTTGATACCCTCGTCCCTTCCCTCCCAGTTCCACTTCTGACCCTTTGTCTCTCCCCACCTCCTCTGGTCTCCTCTTACTTCTGCCCCTCTTTTTCCTCTCTGTTTTGCTCACTCTCTCACTTCTGCTTCTCCTCTCTCAACCCATTCTGTTGTCCCCTCTCTCCTCTTCACTTTTCCTGCTTCTGCTCCTCTGTCTCACCCCACAGTAGCCGAGAACTAGGGGCAGAGACAAATCGAACATTCCTTAGTATGCTACTATGAAGTTAGATGAAGTCAGCCAGCTACTCGAACTTCACAACAAATGTAGAAAATGGCTTTTAAAAATCATATCCAATATGAATTGTTATAAACCTCGTAACTAGTTTAAATTAACCAATTTCTTGCAAATTGGTGAACTTGGCCAATTTATTCATTTAGGAATTGGCTTAAGCTAATCAGCTTTCAGCCATAAAAAAAAAAAAAACCTGAAGGAGCTTCTGAAACTACGAGATTTCAGACACACAATGAAATCTCTGTGACAGCTTTACCCTAGAAAGTATGTGTTTTAGCATTTAGAAGGCAGAAAGCTTCACCTGAATTTTATGCCATCTGTCAAACATGGATTCTTTCCTATGTGCTGGGGCTGAGCTATCTCTGCACTGCAGTCCCTTGACTTTCATAATTTCAAAAATTAATTCTGTCATACAGACAGGAGTAGAAAGAGGCGATTGATACAGTGGAAAGGAAGCAGATTCCAGAATCAGATCTTGGAGTGGTTCCTTACCTCTCTGTGCTCCAGTTTGCCTATTTGTAAAAACATGCAGATAAGTTAGAGAATGAGGATAAAGCACCAAGCCTGGCATATGGTATACTGTCAGCATGTTTTACAAATATCTACGTATCCTTGCTGTGTACCATACAGGATGGCAGGCATCATAAACATTGTAGAAAATGATGCATGCAACTGTGTGACGATACTGTGAGCTGATGATTGTACACTCTGGATGGTTTGTATGGTGTGTGAATATATCTCAATAAAACTGCATTAAAGAATAATAATAATAATAAAACTAAAAAAACAATGCATAGACCCTGTTCTTTTGATGATGACAATTTACATTTATTGACCATTTCTTTGTTCTTGTCAGACTCAAATCCAGGGCTTTCTGACCCTGAAGTCACTTCTAATTCCTTTCTTTGATTGTTCATCACCATAAATACTGGGCACTAGGCAATTTATCCAGTGGAGTGGCCTTTTTAAGTGTCTTTGGTCCTGAGGGATCCTGGGAAGCAGCTCTCTCCCAGGTCTTCCAGGAAATTGTTTCTGACCTGGAAAGAGACCAGCTACAGCTCCTAAAACCAGGATAAAGTTCTCCTCAACTACCCCAGTTCTGAGGCAGAAGAACTTTGGGGGATACAAAGCAGAGTAACACTGAAGCTTTTATAGATATATAATAAATTCCTTTTCTAAAGACATTTACAAATAGGATTTCAAACCCCATATCAAATCTTCTATCATTTGACACTTCAATATATTTGATAGTTCAGTATATCTTCTCGGTCCAAGAGACTCAGAAAGATAGAAATAAATAAACCACGTAACACTATAGTTTCAAACATCATATTTTAGGCAGGTAAAAATATCTCATTTTAACAGATCATGCAAATATGAGCATAAGACACAGAACACCAGCTTTTACAGCCAATCCTATTTGCTACACACTTTATGGTTTGGCATCAAGTTTTAAAATACAGACCACAACCAGACTGTAGCAAAAACACCAAGTAAAATAGTCTATCTTCAGGCCTTTGCTAGTTTTTACTGAAGTATGACTATAAAAGAACATGACAACACTTTAAACAAGCACACTGGGTCTTATGGATAAAAATGCACCTTGTCCCTTCAAAGGAGTCACCTTTTGTGGCCACAGACTTATGCCATGACAGCTGTTCCTCCTCCAACATAGTTTTTTGAGGGCTGCTATCATATTCGTGTGCAGGTACTTAGTAGGACAAATCTTTGCCTTTTGGAGAAAATGTGTTACAATGAGCTGGAACTAGACAGGCTTTTCATTCCTGCTCTCTCACGCCATGAGTTGTGTGACCTCACAACTTATTTAAGCTTGCTGCATCTCACATGCTTCTCTGTAAACTAGAGCTAGTAACAACTCCCACCTGTGCGAGGATGATAGGCAATAAACCTGGGATATATTCCTAACCTAGGATAGCCCTCAAGCAATATGGGTTTCTTTCCCCTATTCTTTTTTTGTTTAATTTGCCAACCACTCAAAAGTATTTTTTTCCACTTTCTTTTGAGGGCAGATTTTAATCATTACTTTTTAATAGCCAAAAAGAATTTGGGGTTGAAAACGATGGCTGTTCAAGCTGCATAATTTCCTACCAATAAGGTATGCATGAGAGAGAAATAATAATGTGAAATTTCCAGGGGAAAGGGGCAAGGTTTAGACACTGGTTCTGGAAAAAGCTGTAAAAGAAGTTCAGAAAATGTGTTCTGAGAAGTGACAGGAAGAGCTGTCACACCTCTCAAAGTGACCCTTTAACGAGGAGAGCCCATATCTGCTGTGTAAAGTCTGCACAGCACGAAAGCTCCATTCCAGGAAGGCTCGAGAATTCTAATTCCCCAGTGAAACTCTACCCACATGTCCTTTCAATTGGCAATCAATTCAAGTCCGAAAGCTTGAATTACAGTAGGAGTCTAAAGTTCCCACATTTCCTGAGCGGCAAGAGGGCTCTGTCCAGGTCTGAGTCTCTTGGAAATACTCAGCTTTCTACACAGAGTACAGTTTTTCAGCTGACCACCACCGTCTGCTGTGCTTCCAGTACTGCAGAAGAACTTTCCAAATGACCCAGCCCACTAAAACTATCCTTTTGACTCCAGAAAGCTCAGGAGCATGGAACACGCAGGCATTCATCTTCCATCTCCTCCTTGGCCATTCTAAGCCTCCCTTAGGAGCGGATGTGAAGAATTTTTTTGAACGTCTTCTTGAAGTTCTCATTGCATAAGGGATAGATGAAGGGGTTCAATGTGGAGTTGATGTAACCCAGCCAGATGGTGACCGTGTGCACATGCTTATTGAAGCAGCTCTCGCAAAAGGCAATGACCATGAAGAAGACGAAGTAAGGAATCCAGCAAAGGATGAAAGCTGCCATGATAAAACCCAATTGTTTGGCAGCCTTTCGTTCACGGTTCATGTGCAACCCAGACACATACTGTCTCGAATGTGAGCGGAGCCTCTTCCACGTGAACTTGATATAATCTAGGCCTGTGCTAGACCCACTTCTCAACTGGCCTTTCCCCGATGCCGGCTCGGTGGGGGTGTCTGAGTCTGTCCGGGAGCAGGACTGGCTATCACCTCCGGTTTGCTCCTCTGATGTCTCACCAGCCTCATGCATGCTCAGGCCCTGCTCGTTCATCTCAGGCTGGCTCTGGTTGATGGTGTCAGACCCCGTGCTACTCTCCTCTGCGGCAGTCTGCGTCGATACAATGTGAAGTGGAAGACAGTGAGGTTTAGCCACTTCTTCATCTTCCTCTTGGCTGAAGACAACTGGGGATTTCATCTCCTCTGGGTCTTGGAACGGTGACTTCAAGACCTGTCCACCTCCAGCATCTTTTGGCTTCCTTTTCAGAACCTCCCAGGGAGACTCCTTGCCCAGTTTCTTGGAACCCATCTTGGGATTCTCCAGCTTCGGCTTAATTTCTGAGAAGGAGGGAAGGGACCCATCGATGAGCTCCCGGTGCTGGCAGTGCTGCCGTACGGCCTTGTAGATCTTGGCATAGAACCACAGCATGAGCAGCGTGGGCAGGTAGAAGTTGATGATGGCGGTCATGATCTTGAACCAGGTGACGTTGTAGAAGTCCGTATCGCACCTGTCCTCCTGGGACCCTGTGGGCTCCAGTTTGAAGCGATTCCAGCAGAGAATGGGAATGATCCACAGGAAGGAGAGAAACCAGGCCCCCAAGATGGTAGCCGTTGCTCGGGTCTTGGTACGATACTTCAGGTACCTGAGGGGCTGCTGGACAGAGCGGTAGCGATCAATGCACAAGATGAAAACACTGAAAATTGACGCGGTGCTGGCCACGTAGTCCATGGATAGCCAAAAGAGGCAGAGAGGTCGGCCCAGGGACTGCTTGGGCATGAGGAGGTAGAGGATGTTCAAGGGCATGACGGCGGCCCCCACGATCAGGTCTGCCACTGAGAGGCTGATGATGTACAGGTTCCCCACAGTGTGCAGTTTCCGCTCGCTCCGGACAGCGTACAGGACCAGCAGGTTCAGCCCCACGGTGACCAAGGAGATGGAGCTCAGGAACACTACCAGGGGCATGAACTGGGGGCTGGCCATGGTGGTCTCGTTCCCCTCAAACATCTTGTCTTCTAAGGTGCAAGAGGAGTTGAGGAGGGTCATCTATACAAGAGCAACCTCCAGCTATGGCTCCTTCCCTGGAAGGAAGGATACAAGGATTCTGGTCAGTGATTTGGTGATCAGCACAGTCCCTCAGTAGCATCGTGATTGTCAAACTAAGGGTGCATGCTGGAGGGATGGGGGGCACTTCTGGTTACCTACCCAACAGCCTTGTCCCATTCTGCCTTCTTCCCCATCCACCCATCCATCCACCCATCCATCCACCCATCTATCCACCCATCCATCCACCCACCCACCCACTCATCCATCCATCCATCCATCCATCTACCCACCCACCCATCCACCCACCCATCCACCCATCCATCCACCCACCCATCCATCCACCCATCCATCCACCCACCCACCCATCCACCCATCCATCCACCCATCCATCCACCCATCCACCCACCCATCCATCCATCCATCCACCCATCTACCCATCCACCCATCCATCCACCCATCCATCCACCCACCCACCCACCCATCCATCCATCCATCCACCCATCAACCCATCCATCCACCCATCCACCCACCCACCCACGCATCCATCCACCCACCCACCCACCCATCCACCCATCCACCCACCCATCCACCATCCACCCATCCATCCACCCACCCACCCATCCATCCATCCATCCATCCATCCAATGACTATTGAATTCCTCACAGCAAACAGACAAAAATCTTTGCCCTCACGGAGCTTACATTCTAGCAAGGGAATTGGGCAAAAAAATAGTTTGTATAAGGCTGATTCTACCCATGTTCTGGGGAGACAGGATGCATCATGATTTGTCCAAGCTTGAATGGGGTAACCTAGATCCTTTTTTGCCAGTGACTGGTTATTTTGGTTTCCCAAAGGCTAAAACAAATACCATGCAATAGGTTGGCTTAACAGCAGGAATTTACTGGCTCACGGTTTCAGAGGCTAGAAGGCCTGCTTCCTCCAGGGGTCAGTATCTTTAGGCTGGCCAGCAATCTTTGGGGTTCCTTGGTTTATCCATCATATGATGATGTATATGGCAGTGTCTTCTCCTTTCGCTTCTGAGTTCTGATGACTTCCAGCTTCTGTGCTCTCCGTGGCACTCTCTCTCTCTCTCTCCCTCTCCTCTTGCTCTCTCTCTCTCAATTTGATTCTATTTACACAAGCCTCCAGTAATTCAGATTAAAGCCCAACCTGATTCAATTAGGTACACCTTAACTGAAGTAACATCTTCAAGAGATCTATTTATAAAGGGTCCACACCCACCGCACCAGGGGCTTGGGACCTAAACATGCCTTTTGCGAACATGACAGTCCTCAACATCAGCCTATGAGTGGACATGAGCCAGACAGTAGTGGTCACTGAATTGGATGGGGAAGTCTGATGGTAGAGGCAGTGTCCTAGGGGAGTTCTTTCTCTCTGATAAATGAGCAAAATAAGGAATAGACAAATTTCCCACTTGCCCTTCTTCCTGCCAGGAAGTGATGTGGTTTATTTATTTGAACTTTGCCTTCCACTATAGAATTTATCTGGCCTTGTATGAAAGTAAAAATAATTTGTTTTTGTTAAATTATTGAGCGAAATGGGGCAAGGGAAGTCATCTTGTAGGATCAGTGAAATGCCAAGAAAATCATGAAGCCACAATCCAGAACCCTGCTATACTCTTCCTCTTTAAATAACATATATACATAAAAGCAATAAATTTCAAAGTACATCGCAACACTTAGTTGTAGAACAGATTTCAGAGTTTGGTATGGGTTACATTTCCATAATTTTAGGTTTTTATTTCTAGCTGCTCTAAGGTAGCAGAGGCTGAAAGAAATATCAGTATAATGATTCAGCAATCATACTCATTTGTTAAACCCAACTTTCTCTGTATAATTCCACCATCACCTTTGATCTTTCTCCCACTCTTTAGGAGTATTTGGGCTATGGCCATTCTATCTTTTTCATGTTGGAAGGAGCTGTCAATAATATGGGAGAAGGGGATGGAACTAGTTGATGTTCTGGAGAGGCTGGCTCCTCTGCATTTCAGGGCTTATCTGGTCCAGGGACCCATCTGGAGGTTGTAGGTTTTGGAAAGTTACCCTAGTGCATGGAACCTTTGTAGAATCTTATATAATGCCCTAGGGGTTCTTTGGGATTGGCAGGAATGGTTTTGGTTGGGCATTGGCAAGTTATGAGAGTCATTAAATTTTTTATATTCATCAAAAAGTGGCATGACTTTAAAGAAAATTTATAAACACTAACAGACAGTATATATTTCTCTCAATGATTTAACAAAAACCAATTATTTTTACTTTATTACAAGGCCAGACAAATTCTATAGTGGAAGGCAAAATTCAAATAAATTGTTTACGATAAAAAAGCAAGACCCAAGGCAAAACCTTAGGGTTAGTTTGTTGGAAAAGCACCATTTGAGTAGCACTGATTTGGCCCCAGCTCTGTTACTATCTTTTGAGCGATCTCTCGGCCTCTGTTTCTCACACATCCCAGGTGTAAGGTGGGATAAATGAACTCCAAAGGCTTTTTTCCAGGTTTCTTTTTCACAGCCTGCTTTAGGTATTTTATTTATTTATTTATTACTTATTTTCCTTGTAGGTATTTTTAGAGCTCTTCCTCCAGCTCTGAGCTGTCACAGCTGCAGTAATCCTCTGGCATCTCTGACCTCCTTAGTACCATCCCATTCTCTTCCTACTCCTCTTAAATGCTCATACGGCCCAAAGGCCTACTCTCTGCTCCTCTCACCCTCTGCTCCCTGTCTCAGGGACCTTATCCACGCCCTCCACCCCCACCATCACCTCTATGGGGATAACCCCAAATCTCCTTCTTCAGCCTGTATCCTTCCCCATTACTACATCTAATACCTTGCAGCTTCACCTTCAGCCCCACAAGTCCAACAGTTACCTCTTAAAGGAGGAAAATTAGGTGTGGGAGTTTGAAGCTGTATGTACCCCAGAAAACATCATGTTCTTAAAGGTAATCCATTCCTATGGGTGTAGACCCACTGTGGGTGGGACCTCTGGATCAGGCTATTTCAGTTGAGGCAGGCCCCAGGTGGGTCTTAATCCTCTGACTGGAGTCCTTTATAAGAGGATGAAAAACAGAGAAGAAACAGAAAAAAGCCAGAGAAGCTCAGAGAGGAAGCCATGAAAGTCAGAAGCTGGAAGCAACAAAACCCAGGAGAGGGGATCACGTGACAGAAGCAGCCTGTCTTTCAGAGTCCAGGATTCATCCTGTTGATTCCTTGATTTGGACATTTTCACAGCCTCAGAATTGCAAACTTCTAAGTTAATAAATCTCCATTGTAATAGCCAACTCATTTCTGGTATATTGCATTTCATCAGCTTTAGCAAACTGAAACAGTAGATTAAGTGTCATCTCAGGGATTTTGTTGGGAAGAAACAGAAAACAGTTCCCTAAAAATATTCACATAGCCTGGCGTTCACTAGGTAGCGCTGTTAACCCTCAGTTCCTACAGATATGTCTCATTTCTTTCTCCTTATCTGGCACACAGGGGAATCAAGGAATCAGTAATGTTTTTCATTGTAAATATACTCTGTACCATACAACAATTATATTACACAGGAAAATAATGTTTTTTACTAAAAAATATTTTTCTTTTTTATTAAAAAAGGAAAGTTGTTATGATTGGATTAACATCTGAACTAAAAATTTGTGTAGTGGTTTGAGTATTTTCAGGGTGGAATCTACTGAGTCTGCATCTTACTTTGAAATGCAAAAAAAGTAAGTTGGATTGATGGTTGGTTAAAAGAATGGATGAATGAACAGATATACTATAAAGCAAATAGAGCAAAATATTAATTTGTAATCCAGCTGGTAGGGATACGGGTGGTCATTGTACATCTTCCCACTTTTCTGTCTTATTGATAATTGTCATAATAAAATGTTGGGGATAAATACTGTACCATAAATTTATCTTCATCCCCTATTACTCTATGTAATAGAGTAAATAGTGTAAACTCGATTCTTTATCGCATTCTCTCCTGTGGAGCTCGGATACATTATTTTTTGTGAAGATAGAAGCACATGAATAATATATGTTTGTTAACGGAAGCATAAACGACATAGGCGCAGGGCACTCTTTAGTATCTCAGCTCAAAAATTATCCAATCAACAAACATTCACTTTTTTTTTGTATGCTCTATGGCGGGGTCACATTTCATTCTTTTTCCATGTGAGTATCCCGTTATTGCAGCACCCTTTGTTGAAATTTTGTTTGTTTGTCTCTTTGTTTTTGTTGGTTTCTTTGGGAAGTTCCTGGGCCGAATCGAGCCCAGGTCGACTGCACGGCGGGCGGGCGAGAATTCTACCGCTGAACTACCCGCGCAGTCCCAACAAACATTTACTTTCGAAAGGTTCCTTTTCAACTCAGTGACGTGTTTTGAGAACAACAGAAAAAAAAAAAAAGATCCACGTTTGTCCTCAGAAGCCGCCAGATTAGGAAGAATGATGCCTGGAAAAGCCGCAGCGGCACTCACGCCCGGCCCTGCGCTGGATGCCCGCCCGCTCCGAGGAAGCAGGAGCAAGCCCTAGGAAGCCCGGCAGGGGCTGGGCTGCGCTGCGCTGGGCTGTGCTGGGTTGCGCTGGGCTGCGCTGGGCTGGGCTGCGCTGGGCTGCGCTGGGCTGCGCTGGGCTGCGCTGGGCTGCGCTGGGCTGCGCTGGGCTGCGCTGGGCTGCGCTGGGCTGGGGGCGGGAGCGGGGAATCTCAGGGCTGCGCTGGGCTGGGGGCGGGAGCGGGGAATCTCAGGCCACCCAAGAGGGCAGCCGCGGGAGCGGCAGGAAAGGCGCACAGGGAAACATTTCCCCCCTCTACGCGGCATCTACCTGACAGCCCACTCAGGATCCAGCGCAAAAGTGAACATTTAAAAATTATTACCCAGGAGCAGGCACCGTTCCCTCCCTGGGGGATCTGCATTTTGAAACACAGACCTGCGAGTGGGTTTCCCTGTACACGATCCAAAGGAGCTTTGGACACTCTGGCAAACAGCGTGGTGGGGGAGGGGGGTGCGGGGGTGCGGACTGGGGTCACGGATCCTTGGCTGCTCTCCTCATTTCCCCTCACGCCATAGAAGACCCCTCTCTCCTCAGGCCACCCAGACCCTTTTCTGGATCTGTGGCGCCCTTTTTGTGGCAAAAGTCAAGCCTACAGACATGGTCCTGGCGAGAGAGACAGAGAGAGAGAGAGAGAGAGATCGGAAGCTGGAGGAGATGCTTCAGGGAAGGCATCTCGAGAAGAAGGTGGGCACCTGTGAGTCTTCTATGAGGTGGGTCCTCAGAGAGGCAGCGCTGGGCCTGTGAGAGGTGGAAGCCAGAGTTCTCGCCCTCTGAGCAAGCAACATGTGTCTCCAGTTTCTTCATCTGTGAGACAGGGAAAGGATCCATAGCCTGCCTTGTGGGGCTGTTGGGAGGATGGGTTGGGAGAAAAGCTTCACAAACCCCACGGTGATAATAACTTGGCAAGAAGCAGAAGTGGGACCTCCTCTGAGAGGTGGCGTCCACAAGCAAACCATCGTTTTTGCATTAAGGCAATGGCACCATCCCAAAACTATTAGCCTGGAGTCTTTTACTAGAGTGTTTACAAATAGCCCAATCAAACCAGGTCTGTATGCCAGCAAGTAAACAAAGATGGTCCTCAGAAGGCTGCCTAGATCAGCTATGACACAACCAGCCCTGCACGGCACTGGTGCTTTAAATCCCTCCACAAGCCCCTAAGAGAGGGCTGGCTACCCCTGTGGTAGAGATGCAGATACAGTCATCTCAGGCTCAGAGGGGGGAAGCAACTTACTCAGGGTCACACAGCTGGGAAATGGTGAGGCTGGTCTATCTTGTTCAGGGTTTCCCAACCTTGGCACTGTTGACATTTTAGGCAGGGTAATTATTTGTTGTGAGGGACTGTCCTTTAGTGTCTGATGTTTAGCCGCCACTCTGGTCCCACTACTCACTAGATGTCAGTACCACCCCCAAATCCTGACAATCTAATATGTCTCCAGACATTGTCAGAAATCCCCTGGGGAGGGGGGTGGGGTCGCAGAATTACCCTCAGTGGAGAACTACTAAAAAATATGCACCCTGAAGTACTCTACTGCATTGCCTCCCAAAGAGTATGGCTTTCAGCTCAAGAGAAGGAAGGATTTTCTAAAATAGATGTTACTACCTAACAATGCAATAGTAAGCTTCTCATCGTGGGAAGAATGCAAGAAGAGGTTGCCTGGATCTAATTCCATATTGCAAATACTCTGCTTTCTCAAGGACAATATTTACCTGAGTAAAACTTGCAGATGCTTGTCTTAAATGAAGGAGATTTACAGATTATCAGGAAGGAGAGGCAAAAGAAAGCAGAGGGTCTGGAGGGATGCTTCATGTTAAAGATGCTCCTGGCAGACTCATCACCTATATCTCCCTCCATTTCAGCAAGACATGGAAAGCTTAAATCTCTCTTGATTTAAATCTTAAATCAAGACATGGAAAGCTTAAATCTCTCTTGAGGGGGTTAAGGGCCCCTCACCAGCTAGGCCAGATATTTCACTTTCCTAAGCCTCAGTTTTCCTTGACTAGTATAGTGCCTGGCATCCAGGAGATGCTTAATTAATAGCAGCTGTTTTTTTTTTTTTCCACTTCCATATCTTGGCAAGGGAAATTGCTGGCTCAGTCTGGCTCAGAGGATTTATCCTTGACCTCTCCCCGTTTTTCACTGGGGCAGAAATTGCTAATTGTCTTCCAATATCAGTTCTCCTCTATTGTTTAGGAATAGTCCCCTGCTTTTTAGCTGAGGACCTGGTAGCTTGGAATAAAGACTATATTTCTCAGGCTCTTTTATAGCTAGGTGTGGCCATGAATATAAATGGGGGGTAGTTGGTGACTTCCAGAAAGCAGCCCTAAAGGGAGGGTATGCACTTTACTTGGGTGCTTCATTCCTCCTGTTGGCAGGACTGCAGATATGATGTGTAGAGCTTAGGCAGCCATCTTGGGACCATGATGAAGAAGCCACAAACTGATAAAGGTGAAGCAGTAATAGGGAGTTAGTTGAGGTCCCTGATGATCAGACAGCTTCCGTATCAGTCCAAGACGGTCCACCTCCAGACCTTGTTGAAGCCACTATTAGTTTGGATTTCCTATCACCTGCAGCCAAACTGAATCCTACCTGAAACACTGTCCCTGACTTTAAGGAGTTTCTAAGTTAGTATAAAAAGAAATACAAAAGAAAAACAGCAGCATAAAATTTAAATTAAACTTTTAAACCCCTGAAATGCAGAGGAGAAAGGAACTAACTCTCCCAAGGCAGAGCACAAATGCCAGGAAGGAGTACGGACTGGGCTTTGAAGGATGTGTAGAAGTTCACCGGGATGAAGAAAGAGGGATTTAAGGCTGAGCAGAAGAAAGAAGAAAAGAACTGAGCTGAGTTGGAGTAGTTGGGAGGGAATCATTGAAAGTGAAAGGGAGCATGGAACAACAAATCTGGAAATGCATGGTGGATTTCTGACATAAGAGTATAAGCTTGTTCTTTTACACCACTGTGTTTTTACCAATCTTGTTCCTCCTGCCTGGAGCACCCTTTTGCCAAGATGCTCTTAGTCGCTCCTCGTTCTGTGTACTCACAACACTCTTACCATCCCGGCACCCCTTCTGTATCACCTGTCTTGTGACAGTATCAGCCTTTCTTTAGCTGATTCTCCCCAACTAGACTAGAAAACTTCCAGGGCAGGGATGTGGCTGGTGAAATGCAATGCCCGTGGACCACAAGGGAAGCCCCCTCCATGAAGCGGGGTCACTTGCTGCTGTCTCTCTTGTACCTGCCTGGCTCGTGACAGGTGCTCAGTGGAGGTTCACTGGATGAGCACTGAGAAAATAAGATACAAATGGATAAAGGGCAGTGGAAGACATGGAGATATGGCCCTACCTGCAGAAGGTGTAGGCATAGTTTTCATAAGGTCGTTGAAACCAGCAAAAAAATTCGAGGTAAGGGTGGGCCACGGTGGCTCAGTGGCAGAGTTCTCACCTGCCATGCCAGAGACCCGGGTTCAATTCCTGGTGTCTGCCCATGTTAAAAAAAAAAAAAAATTCGAAGTAAAATTTATCCTCTTGATAAATTACTGGACCACATCTTTTGGCTAACTTTTCTACTTCTCCCTGGAAATGTTTATCATTAGAAATTTCTTTTGTGGTAATCCAAACATGAAAAAGGATTTATGCATAAAGATGCTCCCTGAGATATTATTTATGATGGGAAACAAAAGGAAATAACCGAATATCTCACACTGGGGAACTGAATATCTTCTGAGAGAGTTACAGAATAGAACATCATGCAGCCAGTGATAATGACATTTATGGAGCACCATAATGATAAGGGAAAATGCTTATGATGAAATTAAATTTACTAAAGAGGTTGTTTGCCCAGGATGATGTCAGTTCTATTAACTAATAAGCTTAGAGGTGAATCACTAATATGGTAACAGTGGTTTTCTCTTGGTAATGGCTGATATTTACTGTCTTCAGTATTTGCCAACATTTCAACAATGAAATGTCTTAATTTTAAAGTCGGGAAAATAAGAACTAACTGCATTCATTTTTAAAAGCAACACGAAATGGATTTATTCCATTGTAAACATAATAAAAAGAAAGAAGCATCCTCACATTCTTTTATTGTCTTTTACAAAAGTAAGAGTCTGGGATTCCTTTCTCGGTTCATTCTGAACTGCTTTACCTACCACTCTCCATTCCAAACTGGTCGAATCCCTTCCTCATTTGCATTGGATGGTTATTGTGGTTAAAAAAAAAAAAGTCAGAACCTTAATTTCTTTGCTCCAATTCTGAGAAAGAGGCATCATGCATGAGGATGCCTTAAGTAGTGCACATTCTCATTAAGTCTGGAGAGGGCATAATTTCCATAAACCACCCAAGCATATCAGTGCCACTGGCTGTGGTGCACAGAGCAGACTGCAAATAGCAAACCCCCTTTATGAACCCAGGGCTGCAGGAGCTTGGCTGGGGGGCTACGGGGCAAGGAGCTAGCCTGGGGTGAGACCAAGAGGTAGGGGGTCTTGTGGCAGGCCGTGGCCCCAGTGGCTTTTCTGAGAGAGGGGTACACGTTCAGATGTCTGTAGGGACAGTTACAAGAATGGAGGACTATGTGTAGAACAAGAGGGAAGGTGGGGACCGGGGCTGCATGGATGCCACATTCTCTGAAGAGAAGCCACTGACTGCTGCAGGCCCAGATCTGCTTATTTATCAAATGAAGCTTGAATCTGCATTTTTACACGAACTCTTTTAGTTTTTTAAATGTCACTCATTCAATTGTTTCAGTTTTTGTCTTGAATACTACGCAGCTCAAACAAACTCATATTGGGGATACGACCTGTGAGTCCCCAGCTGGACATCTCAATCTATGTAGGATGCTGAATCTGAAAGAGTTGACACTTCAGGAAACACATTTGGGGGTATTTTTCTAGCTCACCACAAGCCTCCCTGTTTGAGAAGCAGCATCTCACCTAGAGGTGGGCTCTGGTAGCCAGACTTATGTCCCTGGGCATGTGTGACCGGATCAGAGGTCCCCAATACAAAATGGGTCAATCAGTCCAATTCTCTCTTCCAGAAAACTGCAATTGAGATTGTGCAATTCAAGACAGACTGTTGGTGCCCTGAATTGAAAGAATGGGGTGCAGGGCTGAGGCTGCCACTGAGGGACAGCCTTGCTCATCTTTGGGCACACCGAAGTAGCGGAAGGGACAGAAAGCCCAATGCCTCAGGTGCTGAGATAGCTGGATATCTACATACAAAAAGCTGAACTCAAACCTGTCCCTCATGCTCTATGCAAAAATTAACAAAAAATGGATGGTGGTTCTAAATGTAAGAACAAAAACCAAGAAAACTTTTAGAAGAAATCATAGGGAGAAAGTTTTGCGACCTTGCATTAGACAAAGACTTTTTTAGATATGACACCCAAAGTATGATCAATGAAAGGGAAAAAAAAGATGAATGGATTTCATCAAAATTAAAACCTTTTGTACTTCCAAATGCATCATTTAGAAAGTGAAAAGCTGCAGACTGAGAGAAGATATTTGTAGATCACAGACCTGAAAAAGAGCTTGTATCCAGAAAATAGAAAGAATTCTTCCCACACATTAGAAAGATACTAACACAAATAAAAATGGGCAAAAGAACTGAACAGACATTTCATCAAAGGAGAAAGAGGAATTAGGGGAGGGGAAATGGGTAGCTATTGGTTAATGGGTAAAACTTCTGTTTTGGGTGATAAAAAAGTGCTGATGATGTTAATGTTAGCAAGACATTGTAAATGTAATTAATGCCATTGAATCATACACTTAAAATGGCAATTTTATGTTATAAAAAAGAGAAGACATATAGGAATGGCCTATAAGCACATGAAAAGATGTTCAACGTCATTAGACATTAGGGAAATGCAAGTCCAAACCATGCCCTCTGGAATGGCTACAAATAAAAAACAGGGGCAATAATAAGTGTAGGTGAGGATGAGGAGAAATTGGAACCCTCATATGCTGCTGGTGAGAGTGTGAGATGGGTGCAGCCACTTTAGAAAAGAGTTTGCCAGTTACTTCAAAAAAGTTAAACATACATTTACCATATGACCCAACAATTCTACTGTTTGGTATCTTCCCAAGAAAAACAAAAACAAATGTCCACACAAAATATGTATATGAATGTTCATAATAGCCAAAACTCAAATGCCCATCCACTGATGAACAGATAAACCAAGTGTGGCACGTTCACACAATGAAATATTATTTGGCAATAAAAAGAAATGAGAGTACTGTCACACGCTGCGACACGGGTGAACTTCAAAAACATTATGCTAAGTGAAAGACGCCAGCCACAAAAGACCCCATTACATGGTTCCATGTATATGAGCTGTTCAGAAAAGGCAAATCCACAGAGACAGAAAGTAGATTTGTGGCTGCTGGGGGTACTGGCGATAGGAACAGGAAGAGATCTTTTGAGATGATGGAATTATTCTAAAATTGAAGTTTGGGGATGATTGTACAACTCTGTAAATTTCCTTAAAATCATTGAAGTACGTATTTAGAATGAGTGGATTTTATGGTATGTAAATTGTGCCTTAATAAAGTTGTTTTTAAAAATCCAGTGACCTAAGGTAGAGGCTGCCTGTGTTTCTGACAGTTCCGGGCCCTCTTTGGAGACTGGCTGCCCTTGGGGTCTGTGAGATACCCAAGCAGGTATTCCTTTTTTTGGCATGAGCTAATCTTCTATTTTCAACAACTCCTCCCCAAAAAGAACTGAGAAAGAAACCAAGGACAACCCCTTATCCTCTTTCACCCTTAGTAAGCGCAGGTATGGGGAGAGGAGAAGCCCAAAATAAAAATTTTATTTTTATGATTACATTAGACTAGTCATTTAAAGTACCAACTTGAGTCTGTTTTGCAGCTTAAAGTAATTGCAGGATTTTTTTTTTTTTTAATAGCATAGGAAGGACCAGAGAAGCCATTAGGCTTCCAGGAGTTTTCATCTAAGGAGAGAGGAAGAATTAGTCCCACTTAATAAATGCAAAGTGGTGTTTTTATTCCATTCTATGTGCTATGCTTGTTAAGCAAAACTACCGCACAATCACAATAACATTTGTATGTAGATATTATTAACCCCATTTTATAGGTGAAGAAACTAAGGCTCAGAAAGAGTTAAATACTTGCCCAGTATCACAAAGCTAGTACATGGTAGAGCCAGGGTTCAGTTCAGGCCTGAGTCTCTGGCCTATGTCTTGACCTCTCCATTGTGTTGAATCCAGTGGAACTGCCCAACAGTTGGATCTCTCTGCTTTTAAAATCTATTTCTTTACATCAAGTGCTGCTCCCCAAAATATCTTTTGGGTAAAGGGCAAATAAGAATGAAGCTAAGAGTGGGTACTAAAGAACCACTAACTGTGCCACAAATCTGAGTTTCCCAGAAGCCAAAGCAAAGAGGGAAATGGGATCAATTACAACAACCTCAATGTCATTTAAATGAAAGCAGACTAGTTGCTTAGTAGAAGGACAGCTTTAGCCAATTCTAAGGCTTAGATGAAACATTTCTCATGGTTTCTTATAAAGAGGACACAGTGAGATATTACAGATAACTTCTGAGTTAATCATTAGAAGTGGAAGTAGGGACATGACTTAGCTACATGAGCCCTTTCCTCCTTTACCTTTATGCACTTTCATTTTATAATTTGGTTTAAGAGTTTAGGAAGTTGAACTTATTTGTCTGCTTTTCCACCCCCCACAACCCTCCATATCACCTAATTCCTCATACCCCACTCCCCACCCCTAGCACACCCCCATACCCTTATCTACTCCCCCTATGTCACAGGCTGAGATCTTTAAAGCCAGTCACAGGAAAAAGAACTAGAAGATTATTATTACTAAATGGAAAACAAAAGAAGTATACATATCCCAGCTCAGTTATCTCTTACCCTTTGACCTTGAAAAGCAGTAAAGCAGAAGGAAAGTAATATTTTAAAGACCTTCTACTCACATGCATTGTGCTGGAAGATTTTCCAGGTGGCCTCATTTAACCTTCCCAGTTCCTGTGACCTTACAAAGAAGGGATCATTTTCACCCACATTAAAAAATGTGGAGACCGAGGCTTCTGGAGTGCAAAGAGCTTGCACTAAGAGATCCAAAAGGAACTGAAAAGCTATTTCATTTAAAGGCCTAAGAGTGGCCCACCTTCTAAGTCCTTTATGTGAGCTCCACAATCCACTCCCCTACTGGTCCTCCTTTTTTACTATGGCGAAGGTAGAGGTGAGAGTGAATAACCACTTTAAATGAAGATTTCATGGAACTGAAAATATGGACATCTGTGCTAACATTAGACAAGGGCACAGGAATACTACACCCAGCAGAGCACATCCATGTGTCGTTTCAGGGTGTGATGAATAATGCTTTCTTCTTGTTCCATATCCCCAGAGATTAATCCTTGAGAAAGGCACTTTCAGAGACCAAACTTATCCAGGCTGTTTTCTTCTTGAAAAAAAAAAAATTGATTTATGACATTGAAGTAAATAAAAGAGCTGGCAGAAAAGAAATGAGCGGCAGATGGGATGTTTACAAGAGAGAGCTCCTAGGTAATTAGAAGTTGCTTTTACTTCCCAGTCCCCTTCAGGCAAGTGCCCAACTGTGGGGCCACCACCCCTTTCCTTTCCAGGGGCTCCTCAGCATACCAGCTGCCAGCCGAGACTCCCTCTGGTTCTGCGGTCAGGCTTATCTCTGAACAGGAGTGTATATAAGGGCATAGAAGAGGTTGAATCAGTCCAGCTACTGAATCCATTCTGGTATTCATCCATCCATCCATCTATCCATTCATTCTCTCTTCCTTCCATCAATCCATCCCTCCAGACCAAAAATCTCCACCGAGGGGTGTTCTTTGTCAAATACAGATGTGACAATAGGCAAAGGACAGCCACAGTCCCTGGCTTCATGTAGCTCACAGCTTGCACCAGTGGTCCTCAACCCCGGCTGCCTGGAGGGTTTTTTAAATGTCCTGATACTTCCACTTCCTGAAAGATGGAGTAGATGTCCTTTTCTCTATTCTTCCTGCTAAGTACAACTAAAAACCCTAGACATCATAGACAAAACAAAGTAAAGACTATGAAAGGTGGAGAAGAAAAGGTAGACCAGCTAGAGATCTAGGGACTCAAGAACGATATGGTGATGAGTTTCCTGGGTTTCCTTTTGGCCTCATATATCCGAGACTTCAAGCTGAAGAAGTTGGCCATCCAAAAATGCCAATGAGTGTACAAAGCCCTCCTCCCCCAGAAGCCCTAATGTCTCTAGCCAAAGCACCAGGGAAGGGACAGTCTAGCAAGACAGAAAACTTTTGGGCAATAGCCACTCTACTCTAGACAAACACTACCAAAAAGACCATAGCCCCAACCCTACCCAGGTCTGTAAAGGGCAAGTAGGAACCAAGACTTCCACCCTTGTCAGGCCATAATGAGACATCCCAAGCCTCCTGCTGGTCACTAGTCGTGAGCTGGGACTTCCCTCCCCATCTGGCAATGCCGAGCCCTGCTGCCGACCCTCAGAGCCAGGGTGGCACGTGGGGGTCAGTAAGCAGACAGCCCATCTTCGCCCAGCCAAGGAGTTATCAGTGAAGGCCTATGAGGGAGCTGGGTGCTGACTTCTGCTCAGCGGGAATTAGAACTCTTTCTCCTCCAGGTGCCAGTAAAAGCCAAGGGGGGTGGCTGTCCAGGGAGGACCTGGACTTCTGTTCCCACCTGGAAAAAATGAGGCTGTGCAGCCTTCCCCTGTCACTTCTTACGCCAGAGCAGTATCAAAAGAAACCAACTGAAACAGAAGATTTAAATGACACCCAGAATCTTATAATACCCCAAATGTCCACACTGCAATAAAAAAAATCACCCAGCATACCAGGAATCAGGAAGATCTCAAATGGAAAGAAAAAAGGCAATCAATAAAACTACTGCCAAGATGACAGAGATGGTAAAATTATTTGACAAAAATTTTAAGGTAGCCACAATAAAAAGAATGCTCCACTGTGCACATACGAACACGCATCAAACAAATGAAAAATAGGAAGTCTTGGCAAAGAAATAGAAGATATAGAGAAGAACCAAAAGAACATTTTAGAACTGAACAATATAATGACTGGAACTAAGAATTCCATGGATGGGATCAACAGCAGAATGGAGGAGGCAGAGGAAAGGTTCAGTGACCTGGGAGATAGAACCCGAGAAATGTGCACAATCTGAACCACAGAAGGGAAAAAAAGACTAAGGAAAAAAAGAAAGAGATGAACAGAGCCTTATTTGTGTCATAGGGGTCCTGGAAGGACAGCAGAAAGAGAACAGGTCTGAAAGTTTCCCAAATTTGGTAAGAGACATAAACCTACAAATTCAAGAAGCTGAGCTAAGCCTAAAGAGGATAAGCCCAAATACACACCACGAAACATCATCATTAAACTTCGAAAAAGTAAAGAGAAAGAAAAAAATCTCGAAAGCAGCCAGAGACAAAGAACACATACTCATAGGAGAAAAAGAGTTCTAATTCTTATTACAAACCTTGGAGACCAGGAGGCAGTGGCACAATATTTTTTCAGATGCTGAAAGATCTGTCAACCCAGAATCCTATACTCAGGGAAAATATCCTTAAGGAAGGAAGGGGAAATCAAGATATTCTCCGATGAAGGACCCATACAGGACTTGTATGCTGAAAACTACAAAACTGGCAAAAGAAGTCAACTAAGAGCTAAATAAATGGAGAGATACATAGCCAGTATTCATAGATTGGAAAACTCATGGGAAACGTCAATTCTTCCCAAACTGATAAACAGGTTTAATGTAATTCCTATCAAAATCTTAGCAAGATTAAAAAATATACAGAGAGAGAACATATTCTAAAATTTATTTGGAAAGACAAGGGAATTAGAATAACTAAAACAATTTTGAAAAAGAATGAAATGGGAGGAATCAGTCTACCCAATTTATTTCTCTTATAACTGTATGCCACTACAATTTTCTCAAAAAATTTATTTTAAAAAATATTTATTAAAATAATAAATATAATAAATAATAAATATCAATAAATTAGTCACTACACCATTTGTTAAAAATAATAAATGTATAATATAAAATAATAAAATATAAAAATAATAAATAATGATAAATTATTTATTTAAAAAAAAATACCGATACCTGGACCCACTTCCGGTCTATATGGCTTAAAGTTCCCCCAGGTAATTCAATGTATAGCCATGGTTAAAAACCACTGCTCCAGGCCAATACTTCTCAAACCTTAATAGTCACATACATTTTCTGGAGATCTTGTTAAAATCTTTCATAGGTCTGGGCAGAGCCTGAGATTCTGCTTTTCTCATCAGTGTCCAGGCAACGTCTACTCTGCTGGCCCATGAACCTCACTTTGAGTAGCAAGAGTGTCTAGACAGAGGTTGCAGCAAGGTTGGGTTCATAAGTATTGGGGAAACTTTAAAAAAATACAATACACTGTGCCCTTGCTTTGGAGATTCTAATTCAGCAGGACCAGGCGGGGCTCTGGGACGCTGCATTTTTCATAGCCTCCCTAAGTGAATGTGGTATCCAGCCAGGTTTGGCAGCCAACACCAAGGGGCCTCTTGCTCCCAGGTTCCTCTGTTTCCTCTATGAATTACCCTGCTCAGGGGCCCCTGCCTGCATTCCAAATTCTCATCTTCATTGCTGTGATGGTCAGGGTCATGTGTCAACTTGGCCAGGTGGTGGTGCCTGGTTGTCTTGCCAGGCAAGCGCTGGACTGTCTGTTGCTGTGAGGACATTTCATGGACTTAAATCATGATCACGTTGGCTGCATCCACAGCTGATTGTGTTTGTAATCAGCTAAGGGGAGTGTCTTCAACAATGAGCAATGCTTAATCTCATCACTAGAAGGCTTTTAAGGAGGATTCAGAAGAGACAGTCACTCTTCCTGCCTCAGCCAGCCAGCCTCTCCTGAGAGTTCACTGAGGACCTTCATTGGAGCTGCCAGCTCACAGCCTGCCCTATGGACCTTGGACCCTACATCCCCATGATTATGTGAGACACTTGTATACATTTTATATTTACAAATATCTCCTGCTGATTCTGCTTCTCTAGAGAACCCTAGCTAATACAATCACCCAAGGTCTGGGGCAAGACGTCCACCTCTGCCGCCAGACCTCTTGTGGCACATCAGCCTGCCAGGGGGGCTCATGCCAGTATCAGTCCCACTAGAACCTGCTCTATTGTCTCTTGCCCATTGCCAGCCTCTCTGATGCCAACTGCCTCCTCCTCTCGTTTCCCTGTTGGAGGTGCCTCAGGCCAGGCTCAACTTAGCTCTCACTTGGGCTGCTGCAATACCCCCCCAACTGGCCAGCCAGGTTTCAATCTTGTCCTGCTCGGCCTCCACCCGAGTCACTGTGTGAGCAATCTTCCTAAATCCATGTTTCCCTCCTTCGGGTATGTACTCACTGTCTTTATAATTTTTGTTGAATCTATATATCTTCCATTCCATCATTTACTTTATATATTTAAAAACAGATCCACTTTTTTTTTCAGCCTAAATTTCTTTCACTACCATATATGAAAACTAGTATCATTTATTATCTACAGGTGGTTTCCATTAAAATAAATAGGATGTAGTACATGCATGCGATGAAATTTCATTCAGCCATAAAAAGAAATGAAATTCTGACACATGCAACACTGTGGATGAACCTTGGAGACATTATGCTGAGTGAAATAAGGCAGATATAAAAGGACAAATATTATGTGGTTCCATTTATATGAAATACTAGAATAGGCAAATCCATAGAGACAAGGTAGATTAGGGGTTTGCAGAGCACAGGAGGAGAGGGTGCAATGTTTCTGTTTGGGATGATGAAATGTTTTGATAATAGATGGCAGTGTAGGTAGCACAACAATGTAAATGTAATTAATGCCACTGAATTTTGTACATGAAAGTGGTTAAAATGGGAAATTTGGGGCTATATATATGTTACCTCCAGAAAAAAATTCAAAATAAGTAAACAGGATGACAACAAAGGATTGTCCCCAGACATTGTGCTAAAGGAGGTAATTAAGAGGACTGAAATATAATTGGAAATCAGCATGAGTCAATAATATTTAATGTCACATCTGTGTACTGCTGAGGGTTACTTCAGGTACCACCTAAAATGTGATAAACGCTTTTCTAAATCTCATAAAACGTTTTCCTACTAAATGCGTTTAAGGACAAGTTCAAACTCCGTAGGCTGCTTGATATGACATTTCCTTCACATTTTGGCCCACTACACTCCATTATTAGTGAAGTTACTGTCCCCCAAAACCCTGGGTTCTTTCAGCCTTTGGGCCTCTGCACGTGTTATTCCTTCTTTCTGGAAGGGGATGTACTTTGAGGGGGGGGGGGCCTGCATTTTTCACATATTATTGTTTCATTTGGGCCTGCATTAGATTCTGCCTGAAGCAAAGTAGGCAAAAAGGATAAAAAGTAAAACAGGGGTGATAGAAAAGTTGATGAAGATGGGGAAAAGTGGAAAGAAAGGGGAGAGGCATGAAGGGAGGAAGGGTGAAAGAAAGGAAGATCAATATTAATGAACTTCTGCACATACTACAAAACCCACCTTAAATATCCCTTCTCTTTGAAGCTTTCCTGTATTCTTTAGCCACGTCCAGGCATTCCTTCCTCTGGATTCCCATAGCATTGTTCTCATATCGCTATTAAGGCATTTAACACTCTATATTCTACTGAACAAATAACTCTATAAATGAATGAGTTCAGTATCCCTCACTTCAAATTTGAGCTTTATAAGCGGATTGGCAGTGTGATATATGGCCTGTAATGCTAGCACCTACCCCAACACTTAGCACCTCATTCCAGAACCAGTAGTTCTCAACCTTGGCTGCACATTGGTATCACATGGGCAGCTTAAAAAACAAACAAGCATACACTGATGCCTGGGCCCCACCCTGAGATGTTTCTGATTCAGTTGGTCTAGAGTGTGACCTGAATATCAGGATTTTTGAAAACTCTCCATATGGTTCCAATGTGTACCCAAGATTGAGAACTTCTCTCCTAACTCAAAGCTCAATGGTTGATGGAGCTCAGTAAATGATGAATGAGTGAGTGGATCCTTTAGCACCCCACTGTTCTGACCCAACATGACCGTATTCCGAATTTTATGCTATGCTAATTCATTAATATATTCAGGAACTATTAATTAGATAATAATGTGGTACCAGGTGCTATGCTAGACCTAGCTGTTAGAGATAGAAACATGAGTAAGACTCCCAATTCTCCCCCTTGTTCCAGTGTGCCTCTGGGAAGCTGGGGTCGTGTCCTAGTTTATCCAAGAACTTTCTGTCTTCCTGGTTAATTGGCAAGTCCCAACAGCAGTCATCTCTGTGAAGGACAGTAACTCTTACTTCAGGTTGCTCACTCTGGCAAGTGCTATCCAAGGACAGATTCCATTCACCCCTAGGGAGAGGAATTCCTTGGAGGGTGTGTGCAAGTCAGGAGACCAAGAGAGAAAGCAGTCTTGTCTGGATCCCTCCAATCACCGCAGAAGTGAACAGTGAGACTCGCAGGTGGCAGACCAAAGTCCTGGGCTGCCTGAATCTTAAAATTTTCCCAAGGTCCCACCCTGAAGCAGGTAGGAGCTGAGGTCAAACCCTCCTTCTGGGTATGTATTTACACAGGTAACGGGAATTGCCTCCCCTGCTGCTGCTATCTCAAACTCTGCACTCCAAATTACCAAGGAGAAGAGACAATGACCATTTGTGCTGCCAGTGCTCCAGTTCAGACCTTCTTCCCAATGAGAGCAACAGCTTCCTAACTGGTTGACCTTGGCCTTCACCCATCCTCCACATTGAAGTAAAACGAACTTTCTAAAAGCACAAATCCAATCACCCCCTTACCCCACTCAAAACTCTACCGTGTGATAGTGTCTGTGTCTTAGAACTTCACTTACTCTATGAGACCAAAGGAAGAGAGGTCTATTTCGTCCAAAACGTAAACTTTCTATAGCACACAATCTAACTCAACCCGTCTGCATAGCTCATGTAAACAACCCAAACACAAGGATTCCAGGACGGGAACAAGGTCCTGCAATTCTGTGCCCCTTAATGCAATACTCAGACACATGCCAGAATATGTTGGGCAGACAATTAAAAAGTATTGGCAACCGATAAATCCTACAGTGATTTGAACAGTGAACAAAGAAGTATTTGCAAAGTCCCCTTGGGGCAATGGCGAGAAAGGGGGAAAATTCAACATCCCCATTTGGAGGATTCCTGATATCCTCACAAGCAGTGGGGACAACAAAATCAATACACCGAGCCCTCAATCTTGGGGTTTTTTTCTATGAAACTTATCCCCACAATGGATAGACTAAGCCTACTTAAAATTAGGCCTAAGAGTCACCCCCAGAGAACCTCTTTTGTTGCTCAGATGTGGCCTCTTTCTCTCAGTCAACACAGCAAGCAAACTCACTGCCCTCCCCATCTCTATGTGGGACAAATGTAAACTGGGACAGAAATCCTAGAATGAGCTGGGACTCAGGATCAAGGGATTGAGAAAACCTTCTTGACCAAAAGGGGGAAGAGTGAAATGAGACAAAATAAAGTGTCAGTGGCTGAGAGATTTCAAACAGAGTCGAGACATTATCCTGGAGTTTATTCTTACACATTATATAGATATAACCTTCTTAGTTTAAGGTATATTAGAGAGGCTAGAGGGAAGTGCCTAAAACTGTAGAGCTGTGTTCCAGTAGCCACGTCTCTTGAAGATGACTGAATAATGATACAGCTTTTGCAATGTGACTGTGTGATTGTGAAAACCTTGTGTCTGATGCTCCTTTTATCTATGGTATGGACAGATGAGTAAAAGATATGGATTAAAAATAAATAATGGGGAACAAATGTTAAAATAAATTGAGTAGATTCTCTCTAAGTCCAACTCTGCAAGAGAAATCATTGCCCTCGCTGCTACATGGGACATGACATCCGGGGCGGATAGTCTCCCTGGCCACATGGGAGATGACTCCCAGGGATGAATCCAGACCTGACACCATGGGGTCAACAATTCCATCCTGACCAAATTGGGGAAAAGAAGTGTAATTAATAAAGTGTCAGTGGCAGAGAGAGTTCAAATAGAGTCGAGAGGCTACTCTGGAGGTTGTTCTTACAAAAGCTTCAGGTAGACCTTGCTACCTATCATAACCTGCCAACCCCCAGCCAGGACCATTCCAGCCAATCCTAAAGAACACCTGGGGCAATATATAAGATTCCACAAGGGTTCCAGGCACTAGAGTAACTTTCCAGAAACCTACAATTTCCAGATGGGTCACTTGGTCCAGATAAGTCCCGAAACCTTACCCAGCCTTTCCAGAACATCAGATAGTTCCATCTCCCTACCCCATATTAGCGACAGACCCTTCCAAAATGAAAAATTTAGAATTGCCATAGCCCAAACACCCCTAAAGAGAGGGATGGAAAGATCAAAGGTGATGGTGGAGTTATACAGAAAAAATGGGATTTAACAAATGAATATGAATGCTAAATCATTAAACTGATCTCTCTTTTAGTTTCCAGTATTTTAGAGCAGCTAGAAGTAAAAACCTAAAACTCTGAAATATGTTCTACAACTAATTGTGGTGCGGTGCTTCGAAATTTATAGCTTTTTGTTATATTTGTTATTTTTCACAAAAAAAGAAGGAAAAAGAGTTGATTGTGGTGATAAAAAAATATTTAAGCCTTCTAGCCTCCTGTATTCTGGAGCAGCTAGAAGGAAAAATATGAGTGGATCCCAAACTCTGGGATTTGTCCTGTAACTACTTGGTGAAGAGTGCTTTGAAAACTACTGCTTTTTTATTTGTTTGCTTTGGATATATGTTATACTACACAATAAAAAAAGTTAAAAATAAAAAAGAATTGAGTAGATTGAAATACTAGTGACCAATGAAAGGGAGTGGTAAGGGGTATAGAAAAAAATAGGGAAACAAAGGTCAAAATGTATTTGGTGGATGGAAATACTGTTGGTTAATGAGAAGGAGGGGTGGGGGATACGGTATGTATGAATTTTTTCTTTTTGTTTCTTTTTCTGCAGTGATGTAAATGTTCTGAGAAATGATCATGGTGATGAATACACAAGTATATGATGATATTGTGAGCCACTGATTGTACACCATGTATGGAATGTTCTTATGTCAAGAATGTTTGTGTTTGTATGTGTTTGTATATGTCAATATACATATATATATAAAGTATTCGCAAAATCTTGAGGGACTGGAGAAAAATTATGGAACTATTAAACTTTCTCACCTGGGAACTCAGTGGTACTGTGTCAAACATTAGGAACTCCCAAGTTCATAGGCCAAGCCCTTGATCCTAAGGTTTGCTCTTATGAAACTTACATCTGTAAAGGAGAAGCTGAGCCTACTGATAATTATGCCCTCGAGTCACTTCCCAAGAACCTCTCTTGTTGCTCAGATGTATGGGGTATGATTCTCAGGGATGAGCCTGGCCCTGGCACGACAAGATCGACAATGCCTTTATGACCAAGGTCGGGGAAAATGTCATAAAATAAGGTATCAGTGACTAAGAGAGTTCAAATAAAGTCAAGAGGCTATTCTAGAGGTTTACTCTAAAGCAAGCTTCAGCTAGATATTGATAATTGCCTTGGTATGCCAAACTCCAACCCACATCATTCCTATAAACCATAAAGAGCACCCAGGGCTCTATCTAAGACTCTATGAAAGTGTCAGTCACTAAGTTTATTTTTCAGAAACCTATAACCTCCAGATGGTTCCTAGGCCAGATAAGTTCTAAACCCAGAGTTACCAGTGTCTCCAAGGGCATTAACCAGTTGCATCATCCTACCCCTTAATGTCAACACCCCTTTTCAACATGAAGAAGTTATTTGGGTCATTGCCCAAATATCCCTAAAGATTGGCAGAAGGATCAAAGGAGAAGGAGGAGTTGTATCAGGGAAGATAGGATTTAACAAATGAGTATGGCTGCTGAATCACTATATTGATATTTCTTTTTAGTCTCCAGCGTCTTAGAACAGCTAGAAGGAAACACCTGAAATGGTAGCCCTGTAACCCATACTGTACTTTGAAATTTATTCTAAAATTACTTGTTAAAATTTACTTTGAAATTGATCGCTTTTTTGTATATATGTTATATTTCACAATAAAAAATGTTTTATAAAAACAAACTCAATCATGGTTTGTCAGCGTGGTCAGGACCTAACCTCTATGTGTAATAAAGCAAAACCCAAATACAAGTGGGCTCTGTCATGTCCAGTCTATTCCCGGCCTCACATTAAAAAAAAAAATTCAAGTCCAATATCCAGAGGGGAATAAAAGCTCAAGAAATAATCTAAATCTTTACTGAAGAGTTTCAAAGAGGCAAAATACCCTAAGGAAACTCTTCTCCCATTATCACCCCATAATCCCACTTCCTGTGGCAACTGCTGGCCCTCAAATCTCTGTCCCTCTGTACCAAACACTTTGGTTTGAATGGAGCCCCCATTATTCCCCCTTTCTTTCTCCCACCCACTCTTCAACCTTTCTGATATGTGCACCATGCCATTTCTAATGTACATCAATTTGTCTTTTCTACTCCCTTCTCTTTATTCCTTATTCCGATCAGCGCAATGGAACTCAAGAGATGAGCAGTCACACAAAATCTGCTCTGGGAACTGAGGAAGAAGACCAGGCAGTGACTAATTATACATTAATGCTTTTGAACCTGTCACACCAGGACCTTTGCCATCTGGTTCCAACTTACATGCAACCTTATCTTTTGACACTCCAACTTTATAGGCCCTGCTCTTATGCTGTCCTCACTGCCATGTTCGTGTTGTCCCTTCCTCTCAGCCTGGCAAGGCAGTCAGTTAAGTCTTTACCTCCCAGTTCTTTTATGGCATCCCTTTATGGCATCCCTTTATGGCACTGCACGATCCCACAGGCAGGGTGAATTTGCTTCCTCCTGCAACTTCCTCTGAACTTTGTTTAGCCCTCTGTCATAATCCTAACTAAACTGAGTTGTAATTCCTTAATTACTGATTAGATTTTCTTACTAGACTGTGGGTGCCAAATTTAAGTCTGAGTCATCTCTGTGTTCCCAAACCTGAGAACCATGTAGGTACTCAATAAATAGTTACTAAATGCTCCAGAAATATGCTCCAGAGTTAAGGACCAGTCTTTCCTTCCATGCTCATCTCTAGGGGTACCTGGGAACATGTGTCATAACTAAGTTAGAAAACTCTGTTCTGCATCTCACCTGGCTGCACCTCAATAGTCTCTTATCTGGCTGGGTCCTCCCCAGGGCTTAAGCCAGGCCTGCTTCTTACCCAGACAATAAAAGGAGCTAAAAGCCACCCAGCAATGAGGTGAAATAAAAGGCATCCAGACTGGAAAGGAAGAAGTAAAACAATCTCTATCTGTAGATGACTTATCTTGTATGTAGAAAATCCTAAGGAATTCACAAGAATTCTATTATTAGCGCTAATAAATGCATTTGGTAAGGTTGCAGAATACAAGAGCCATATAGCAAAATCAGTTGCATTTCTATACATTAACAATAAACTTAGCAAAAATGAAATGATGAGGAAAATTCCATTTACAATACTATCCAAGTGAATAAAATACCTAGGAATAAATTTAACAAAAGACGCATATAGAGATCAATAGATTACAGCTGACTATCTAGAAATAAACTCATACATCTATCATCAACAAGGGTGTCAATGATTTTTGACAAGGGTGTCAAGACCATTCAATAAGAAAAGAACAGTCTTTTCAACAAATTGTTCCAGAACAACAGAATATCCACATGCAAAAGAATGAATGTGGACCTCTACCCTACACTATATACGAAAGTTAATTTAAAATGGACCAAACGTAAGAGCTAAAGCTATAAAACTCTCAGAAGAAAACATAGGTATAAATCTTCATGACCTTGGACTAGGCAATGGTTTCTTAAATATGACACCCAAAGCATAAGTAACCAAGTATAAAATAGATAAATCGTACTTCCTCAAATTAGAAACTTTTGGGCATCAAAGAATACTGTTGAGAGCGTAAAAAGACAACCCACAGGATGGAACAAAATATTTGTAAATCGCATATCTGGTAAGTATCTAGCATATATAAAGAATTCTTAATCTCAATAATAAAAGGACAACCCAGTTTTAAAATGGGCAAAAGATTTGAATAGACATTTCTCCAAAGAAGTTAGACAAATGGCCAGTAAGCACATGAAGAAAATGCTCAGCGTTATCAGTTTTAGGAAAACGCAAATCAAAACCAGAGTAAGATAGCATTTCACATCTACTAGAACGGTTTAAAGAAAAAAAAACAGACAACAGCAAGTATTGATGGGGACACTGGGAAGTTGGAAACCTCATGTATTGCTGCTGGGAATGCGAAAAGGTGCAGCTGCCATGGAAAATAGTTGGCCAGCTCCTTCAAAAATTATGGGTAGAATGATAACCACGCCATCCAGCAATTCCACTCCCAGGTTCATACCCAAGAGACATAAAAATACAAACCCACAGAAAAACTTGAACATGAGCATTCAAGCATTATTCATGATGGCAAAAAAGAGAAAACAACCCAATGTCCATCAATAATGAATGAATTTTAAAAATGTGGTATACCCACACAATGGAATATTATTTGGTCATAAGAAGGAAAGAAGTACTGAGACCTGCCTTAGGGATAACCCTTGAAAACATGCCAAGTGGAAGACGCCAGACACAAAAGCCCACATATTATATGATTCCACTGATATGCAATGTTTAGAAAAGGCAAATCCATAGATGCAGAAAATAGAGTAGTGGGGGAAGGAAGGAAGGGGAATGACCGCTTACTGGGTATGGGGTCTCTCCTCAGTGATGAAAATGTACTAGAATTAGACAGTGGTGATGGTTGCATAACATTGTGAATATACTAAAAATCACTGAATTGTATAGTTTATAATGGCAAATTGTATGGAATGTGAATTATACCTAAAAAAAAAAAAAGTGGCCTAAGCTTCAGGATATGACAGGCCTGAGATCACCCCTCTGTCCCTCATTTTGACTTCTTCCATGATGGAGATTATCACAGGACTACACCTCACAGAACCAATGTGAGGTTAAATAACTTTACATCTGTTCAATTGTGGTAGTCAATGGATGATATTATTCATAGGAATTAGTATCTGCATGAAGCCATCTATGAATTCCTTTCTTGCTTCAATTGGAAACACTCTCTACCTTCTCTGAGCCACACAGTCCTTGTCAAATCACCACTTTCTACCATCAACCACAGTTGTTTAATTTCCCATGGATAGTCCCTCCTTTCTGCTAACGGGCAAACAAACCCACAGCTGCCGGACTCAGCTCTGCTCCACTTTTCCCAAAACTCCCTCCTTGCCACGGATCTCAGCGCCAACAAATCTAACAACCTGTTAGACACTGCCTGATTTCTCCTCTTGCCACTTTGCCTGGGCACTGCCCTCATCTGGAATGCTTCTCTCTCAGCATTGCCTTATCTCTAGAATTAAGAGTTGCATTTATTGAGGCTAACAGTGGAGCGGGCATTATCTCCTTTTATCTTTGCAGTAACTCCCAGAGGAAGGAACAATTATTTTCACCCATGTGTTTCAGGATGAGGCTCTGGGAAGCTAGATGCCTTGTTCAAGTTCACAGGGCTTGGGGGGGGGTGGTGGCTGAGCTTTGAAGTGACGGCTACCTGACTCCACCCTAAAAACTGGGGAGATAAGAGAGGCTCAAGTCCAGTATCACCACTCTTGGTTAGATATGGTTCCTCTCTCCCCAGCTAAAACTCCCTTTATCACTCCCTCCACAAGGCGTTTAGCACTGTGTTGTGGCCAATCACGTAGAGTTTTTCTCTCTCTTGTTAGGCTGCAAGTTCCGAGGAAGCAGGAACCACATGTTAACCAGCTTTGTAGCCTCATGCTTCACACACAGTAGGTACACATCTTGCAGCAAATGACAGTCTGTTTGCTTTTGCATGCACAGGAAGAGATGACAACACTCATATTTGGGGTGTGAGGATGATCAAGTTGGAACACAAAGTGGGCGGAAGAAGGCTATTTTCTTCCTAGCAGACAGTTCCCCGTGCAGCCCCTGCAAGGCTACCAAGAAGAGCACCCCTCTTTAAGGGCAGGAGATTCATGCACTCATCTCTGTTTGCTGTGCATCTGGCCCATACTAAGTGCTCAGTAAACATTTGTTGAATGAATTTGCTGTGTGGCTTTGAGCCCCTTTCTCGACTTCTCTGGGCTTCTGTCAAACAAAGGGATTATGCAAGATTTGAGTTTTCCCCTTTTCTTCTTAGTCCATCCAATGGTTCATGTAAACATTTATATGAAACAGATAAAAGCAGATTGGTCTTGTTGGAATAGAGGTATGGGGGATATGAGCACCATCTGCTTGGCTCTTTCCCTCCCTCTTTGCCTGAGGCTCCCCAGAGTCCCTCAAAGTACAGTTTGAAAACAACCATGCTAAATGAATCTGAAACGTCCACATAGCGTGAAAATTCAGACAGCTCTTTAAGGAGCATCTGCATTTTAAGAGAGTGGCTTTAAAAAAGGGAAAATGCTTTCTGACACATTCGGATAACTATTATTGAGGGTTGAATGTGCCTGAATGGTGGAAGGAGAGGAACCTCGATGGAAAGAATTAGGCAGAGTTGCTTGGTATGAAGACTGGATGCTTTCCAGTGCCTCCAAATCACTAGATTCAGGGTCCACCTATTCTCCCTCGACTCTTATTGAGGTCCGCCCCAGCTACAAAGCATGGCAACAGCTCAGTAACTTGCACCCTTGTTCCCTGCATGCCAGTCTGCCATCTTCTTCCTAAATGGGCATTTTCTCCAATCCTATTTTTCTCCACTGGTTTTCCTCTCCTCTTCTTTTCCAGAATTCACAAAAACCTCCACTAGTGATAAGTGATCAAAATAAGTGCAGTGAACTCATCAGAGGAAGGGGAGCCAGTGGATATATAATAGATGGCTGCATATTTCAGTATTTGAGTTAAAATTCCCTGCAACGTGTGGGATTTGTGATCACCAGGGAACCACTCAGCTTCCTATGAAAATAATCACAGAGATGAGGAAATGGAAAATAACCATAGTTTTCATAAATTGATGCCAAGAGAACTCTCCCAATCCAGGGAAGTGACAACCGTGAATTTATAGCATGCTTCAGTTCCTTGTCAAGTCCTGGCTGCCCCTCAACCCCACCCCTTTCCCACTTCCTGCTTCTTCTCTGGCGATAAGTTTCCAGAACCCAGGGGGTGGGGGTTAAAGAGAGCTGTTAACCAATTATTAGTACCTCATTGGGAATCTCACCTGTTCAATCAGAACAACTACAAAATCACTGGAACAAAGAATTGCTGAAAAATTTTACAGCATTCCCCTGCAGTGCCTTAAAGCATTTTGACAGGGTCTACCATTAAAGGATTTGTGGATTTAAGGGGATCATTAGAAGGCATCTTTCTGGGAATTCAGGGAACATTGAACACAATTGTTTTATAGTAAACACCAGTGAATCTACTGAACTGTTATGAATTAAACTCATATTCCCACTTTCAGATATTTCAGGGGACAGGGACTCCAAACAGCCCATCTAACATGATTTCTGGTCGCCCTCTCAGTTAAGCCATCAAGGATTGGCCAGCTGTCTCTGTCAGGTTCCTGGGGGAGCAGGATTTTGAAGGAAACCTGACTATAAAGAGCAAATATTTCACAGATAGATAACCTTACCCTGGGGAGGAGGGGGTGCTACCATTACCCTCAGCTTGTCTGACCTTGAAGTTCAGCACAGCCTGATAAAAGTCATAGAGGGAATGAGTGCTGAATCACTAAATGGATATTTCTTTTAGTCTCCAATATGTTAGAGCAGCTAGAAGTAAAAACCTAAAATTGTGGAACTATAACTCATACTGTTCTAGTTTGCTAGCTGCTGGAATGTACGCACCAGAGAAGGATTGTCTTTTAATAAAAGGGGACTGATTTTGTTAGTTCTTCAGAGGAAAGGCAGCTAACTTTCAAGTGAGGTTCTTTCTTACGTGGGAAGGCACAGGATGGTCTGTCTCTGCTGGCCTTCTCTCCAGGCCTCTGGGTTCCAACAACTCTCCCCGGGGTGATTTCTTTCTGCATCTCCAAAGGCCTGGGCTGAGCTGCGAGTGCTGAGATAAGATATGCCGAGCTGCTTGGGCTGTGCTACGTTAAGCTCTCTCGTTTAAGTACCAGCCAATTAAGTCAAACATCATTCACTGCAGCAGGCACACCTCCTAGCCGACTGCAGGTGTAATTAGCAACAGATGAGGTTCACGTACCATTGGCTCATGTCCACAGCAACAGAACTAGGTGCCTTCACCTGGCCAAGTTGACAACTAAATCTAACTACCAGACATACCAAACTCTGAAATCTGTTCTACAACTAATGGTTTGCTGTGCTTTGAAATTTATTGCTTTTTTGCATGTATGATGTTATCCACAGAAAAGGAAAAAAAAAAACTGATTGTGATGATAAAAAATGTATATTCCTTCTAGCCTCCAATGTTCTGGAGCAGCTAGAAGGAAAAATCTGAGATGATGGAAAGGTAGCCCATGACGAACTCTGGGGTTTGTCCTGTAATTACTTGATGAAGAGTTCTTTGAAAAGGATTGCTTTTTTCTTTTTCCTTGCTTTGTATCTATGTTATACTATACAATAAAAAAAGTTAAAAAAAAACAAAACAAAAGTCATAGCAGGCAGGCAAGGTTTGCAGGGGGCAGTCCAAGAGTCACAGGGTAAAAATAGCATTATTTTCCTGGTGTAGGATAACCGAAACGAATTTACCATCTCCGCCTGTAGCCAGGGCATGTTTCCACCTGCCAGTGTGCCCGGGAAGGGCCAGCACCCAGCTACAAGTGAAGTTTCAAGTTTATTTCGGGCTAGGCACTGGACTAAGGGATTTATATACATTGTCTCATTACATTCCCACCAAGATGCTGGGAGGTAAGTACTATTATAATTTATTTTCCAGATGAGAAAACTGAATCTTGGAGGGGTGAAGTGATTTGCCAAAGGTCACAGAGCTAACAGGTAGTAGAACTTAGATTTGGAGCCAGGTCTGGCTGACTCCTTCTATTTGTGTCCAACACTTTCCCCACTTCCTTTTTAAATTTTTTTTTCTTTTTGGGTAAAATAAGACACAAGTACATAAAAATACTCAAATCTCATATATAGATTAGTGGATTATTATAACGCAAATATACCACCTAAGTCAAGAAAGAGAACTCAGCCACCCACCCCAGAAGCCCCACGCTGGACTCCTACTCCACTCACAAATCCCCTCCTCCCCCTCCCTCCTCCTGACTTTATAGTAGCAACCACTTCCAGCATCTTTTAAAATTGTTTTACCACCCAAATGTGCAACCCTAAACTGTATTCTTGCCCATTTAAAAAACTGATGTCTTTTACGTCTGTTTGAATGTATAGATTCCTCACCCATCCCTTTTCTGCCCTTGCAACAATCCTTGCAAAACCGCAGGCTGGGTTTTGCTAATTGCACACTCACGCTGCAGTCCGACTTGCTCTTTGGTCCTCTGTGTGTCCTGCGACTTGGCAGCTGGATCCAGAGACTGGATCAGATTCCAGGTGGATCCCTTTGGTAAGGCTACGGGTGGGGTTTGGCTTATCTGGGAAGCATGCAATGAAGCATGCAATGTTTGGTTGTTTGCATTTTAATGTCCCAAAGAATTGAAAACAGGGACTTGAACAGACACTTGTACTCCAATGTTCAGAGCAGCATTATTCACAATGGCCCAAAGGGGGAAACAACCCAAGTGTCCATCAACAGACCAATGGATAATCAAAATGTGGTCCTACCATACGATGGAATATTATTCAGCCGTAAAAAGGAATGAAGTTCTGATACGTACTACAGCATGGGTGGAACTTAAAGTCATTATGCTGAGTGACAGACACCAGATACAAAAGGAAAAAGTACTGTATGATTCTACTTTTATGAAATAACTAGAATAGGTAAATTCATAGAGACAGAAAGTAGATTGGAAGTTACCAGGGCCAGTGGGGGGGCGGGGAAGCAAGAATGGGGCATTTTTGTTTAATGGGTACAGAGTTTCAGTTTGGGATAATGAAAATGTTCTGGAAATACTAGTGAAAGATACCCAATATTGTCAATGTACTTAATGCCACTGAATTGTACATTAAAAAATGGTTAAAATGGTTTTATGTTATCTGTATTTTTACCACAATTAAAAAAAAAAAAGAAAAGGTACCTGGGGAATTTTTCTCAGTAAAGCCAATAGGATGGCAGCCAGAAGGTCTGACAAAAAAGGGTAAGACCTGAGCTATCCATGACAGCTTGTCTCCAGTCTCTGTGGACGGACCCCAGCACGCGGGGCCTGGTGGGGTTTTGTGATGGCCTCTGTGGGGTCCTCTAACTGCAACAAGTACATTTCCCAGGCCTGTCCCCGCAGAGGTCTCACAAAATGAGAGACCATGAAATGTGTCCTTCGCCGACAAGAGGCAGCGAAAAAAAGGCAACTTCTGTAACGACTTAGCAGAGAAAAATGAAAATTGTGTCCAGGCTGGAAAATAATCCATTTGAAAGCGACACTTAAGCTTTGTGTGTGTGTCTACACGTGTGTTTCTTTTCCCTTCCCATTTGAAGCATGGCAGAGCCTTATCACATAGCCTATGCTGGTTTGAAGCTATTCTGTACTCCAGAAAAGCCATGTCCTTTGACCCTCATTCAGTATTGCTGGGTGGGATCTTTTTGATTGTTTTCATGGAGATGTGACCCACCCAGTTGTGGGTGGTAACTTTTGATTAGATGGTTTCCATGGAGGTGTGTCTCCACCCATTCAAGGTGGGGTTGCTTACTGGAGCCCTTTAAGAGGGAACCATGTTGGAAAAGCTTTAGAGTCAATAGAATGGACAGGGCCTTGGGGAAGCCATTTGTGCCAGTTCGAAGGATTTATGTACCCTAGAAAAGTCATGTTTTAATCCTAATCACTCTTGTGGGAGCAACCATTTCTTCTAATCCATAGTCAGTACTATAGGCTGGAAATTTGATCAGGTTATCTCCACGGAGATGTGACTCAATCAATTGTGGGTATTAATAGAGATGTTTCCCAACCCATTCTACGTGATTCTTGATTAGTTTATGGGAATCCTATAAAAGAGGAGACATTTTGGAGAGAGTGTCTTTTGAGAATGAGGAGAGAGCCACAGAACCACGACAGGACAACATGAGAGAAAGCCATGAGAGTCCCAAAGAGATGGACTCCACCAGCCGGCGACCTTTGGAGATGAAAGAGAATGCCCCTGGGGGAACTTCATGAAGCAAGGGGCCTGGAGAGGAAGCTAGCAGATGCCGTGTTTGCCATGTGCCTTTCCACTTGAGAGAGAAACCCTGAACTTCATCAGCCTTCTTGAATCAAGGTATCTTTCCCTGTATGCCTTAGGTTGCACATGTTTACGGACTTGATTTAACTGGGACATTTTCATGGCCTTAGAACCGTAAACTTATAACTTATTAAATTCCCCCTTTTTTTGGTGTGTGTATATATGCCCACCAGATGGTTGTGTTTCCTTAGCGTTAAAACTCAAAATGCTCTACTCATACTGCAAATTAAAAAGATTGCAGTGCTCTTAGTTCAAGAAAGGGGCAGAAACTCTGCAGACATTTAAGGAAAATACTCAAGAAACTCAAATGGAATGAAATGACATACTATGCACTCATATTTACTTGTGATAAATGATTTAACATTTACAAAAAATGTGAATAAATATGCACACAACAGGCTTCTCTGAATATTATCCTCACAGTGCAGATACATTCAGTGTTGGACTGGTTCTGAGCAGCATTGTTCTAAGGGACTGGCAAGCACTATTTCTGTTTTGCTTCTTTTCTTCCTTTGTTGCTATATATTTTAACAGGAAGCTCAGCTGCTGTTGGTCAACAGATGTCTTTTGTTAGTGATCAAGTGGCTCCAGCTCACTATAATCACAATCAAAGCTACCGGCCATCTTACTCTGATACAAGGAGACAGAATTCCCTTTTTTAAAAGCCATTCTTTTTCTGGTATATTGCACTCTGGCAACCAGCAAACTAGAATACCATTGAAGATTCCTAGAGAGAAAGCTAGCAGACATTGCCATGTGCCTTTCCAGCTGAGAGACAAACCCTGAACATTATCAGCCTTCTTGAACCAAGGTTTCTTTCCCTGAAGGCCTTAATTTGAACATTTTCATAGCCTTGCCTTAATTTGGACATTTTCACAGCCTTTGAAATGTAAACTGGCAACTTAATAAAGTCCGCCCCCCCTTTTTTTTAAATGAAACACTTCATGAATTTGCATGCTATCCTTGTGCAGAGGCCATGCTAATCTCCTCTGTATCCTTCCATAAATTCCCCTTTTAATAAGCCATTCTGTTTCCGGTATATTGCATTCCTGCAGCTTGCAAACTTCTGAAATTCCTCCTTCATTCCATGCTTTTGCCTCAATTCTTTTACAGGCAAAAACACAAACTGGGGTTGAGGCCACGCCCCTCTCTCTGCCAGCCTGACACTGAGGTGTCATCTTCAGCAGCTGCCCAGGACAACCAGGGTCTCAAGTACTCTGATCAGAAGCTCCCACCCTCCAGCAGCTCTTGAAGGGTGCAGTGCACCAGAATCATCTGGGAGCTCGTTCAAATGCAGACCCCAGGGCCTCCTCAGAAATGTGACTCAGTAGATCTGGGATGAGGCTGTGAAGTTGCGATTTTGCTAGGAATGCCTGATGATTCTGATGGAGATGGCCTGAAAAATACTGCCTGGAGCCATAGGAATTGCTCCACAGCCCCATCAGTCTGCACCTGAACTTGCAGGATGAAGTTGCCTCATCAAGACTACAAGAGTGGGTGGGCCACGGTGGCTCAGCAGGTAAGAGTGCTTGCCTGCCATGCCCGAGGACCCGGGTTCGATTTCCGGTGCCTGCCCATGTAAAAAAAAAAAAAAGACTACAAGAGGTGGGTGCACAGGTAGTTTAGTGGTTAGAATGCCCGCCTTGCATGCGGGAGACCCGGGTTTGATTCCCAGGCCATCCCCCCCCTCCCCCAAAAAAAAGACCACAAGAAGTGAATTTTGGTTCCTGCCAGGGCTGGGAACTGTCCTGGGCAAATGGGGAGCAGAGGAGTCTCTCGGAAGTCCCAGTCCTTTCCACTGTTCATTCCCACCCACCTGTTTATCATCCTGATTTGAAATACCTTCTCTGCCCAGGGCTTACCTCCAGGCTTCAGCCATAAACAGACAGGGGTGCCAGGGCAAAGATGTCAAGTTATGATTATGAGATACAGTTGCATTTCTTAATTTATTAAATGCACATGTCAACAGTACGTGTCCTCCCATAACAGTTAGAAACGAAAGAGCTCGGTGCCTTTTATTATTATAATTTGTTGAAATACGGAGCCAGCAGCGGCAGTGCTCATAAATTACAAAGTTGGTTTGAGGGCCCCTGTTAGCGGCTGGCTTTGGGCATCAAAACTGCTAATTAAAATCTTCCCGAGACTGCCCTCCTTTGTTCAGCAATCTGTTCAGAGGCCAGCTTCTCCCAGAGGCTGTCCTCATCCACTAGATCTAAATGATTCTCCTCCCCAAGCCCTCTCTGTCCTTATTTCTAACTTCTTAGCCTGTTTTATTTCCTTTATAGCACCTAACACTACTTAACTGAGGGTACAGATTTATTTGCCTTCTATGCTACTGTCGGTCTCAACCCCCCTCCCTGCCCCAGTAGGTAAGTTCCTGGGGAGCTGGGACCTTTGTCAGGTTCATCTCTTTATTGTGATGCTTGGCACATAATATACACCCAATTGAAATTTGATGAATGAATGAATGAATGAATAATGAGGTTTATGCTCCGAGGGTCCTAAGCCATCTCTAACTCCATGGTGCTCCACTCTTGGGATCCAGGGGTCTTTGAGGACTAAGTTTATATACCAAAATAACAACAGCTGCCTTTGTTTAGTGCTTACTATGTACTGGGTATACCCACTATTTCATTTTATCCTCAAAGCAGTTTTGCAAGGAAAGAATTGTTTGCCCCATTTGAGAGATGGGAACACCAAGGCTGAGCCACACTGCCAGGAAGGGGCAGAGGCGGGATTCCAACCGAAGTCACCAAGGCAAGGTCTTTGCTCTCTCCATTAACTGGAGTTGAGGGCAGCTACCTAGTATAATAGATAATGGGGGCAGGAGCAAGAGGCAAGCCAGGCAAGGGCCTCCCCTGCAAGTTCTCAGTGGAGCTGGGCAGAGTGGTGGTGTCATAGTCAGGTTCATGTGTCAACTTGGCCAAGTGGTGGTACCTGTTTGTCTGGTTGGGCAGGTGCTGGCCTGTCTGTTGCATGAGGACATTTCATAGAATTAAATCATGATCATGTCAGCTGCATCAACAGCTGAGCCAAAGGAGAGTGTCTTCTGCAATGAGTGATGCTTAATCTAATCACAGGAAGCCTTTTAAGGAGGATTCAGAAGAGACAGGCTCTTCCTGTCTCGACTGGTAAGCCTCTCCTGTGGAGTTCGTCCAGACCCTCCATCAGAATCGTCGGCTTCACAGCCTGCCCTGCGGATTTCAGACTCTGCGTTCCTGCAGTCACATGAGACACTTTTATAAATTTTATATCTACCGATATTTCCGGCTGATTCTAAACCCTAACTAATACAGGTGATGAGCAAGGGATTGGAGTGAACTTCCAGGTCTGAGTGCCAGCCCTGGCCAGCTGAGTCTCAGTTGGTTCAGGTCTAAAATAGAAATAATAATTCTTACCTTGTTGGGACTTTTCAAGGATTCAGTGAGATAATAGCCAAGGAGTGCTGACCTAACAGAGCCTGGTAGCACCTGTTAAACACTCAGTAAACGAGGGGGAGCATTGGCTACCACTGGACAGACAAGATAACATCCAAAGCAGCCTGATGGTTCTTAAAGTTGTCCTTATGGTAGAGATTCTGGAGGTCACAGTGCCACTGGCCAAACACAGTGAATTACTGATGCATCTGATTCTATCACACAAACTAGAAGTGATGTATTTATCAGACAAGATGTGAAAAAAAAAAATCAAGATTCAAGGCAATTCAAAACCATTAAATCTCCCCAAACACTCATCTGCAAAATCTCTCTAGTGAAGCGTATTTCCTAATTGGACTTTTTAAAATTATTATTATTTTAATTTTAACATCTCCATGAGCAATACAAGGCAGAAGAGAGTGAGGGAAACTGGCTTCTCACATTGGGTGATGTCAATTAGGACTCTTTCAGGAGAACTGATGGTGGTATTTTTAAAAAAAATGCATCATGATAAAATACATAAAACATAAAAATGGCCACTTTTACCATTTTAAAATGTCTAATTCGGTGCACTGGTTACATTCACTGTGTTCTGCATTGGGAACTATCATTACTATACATCTTCAAAACTTTTTCACCTTCCCAACAGAAACACTGAACTTACTGAGCAGTAACTTCCATTTCTCCCTGCCCCTGGTAACTTCTAATCTATCTTCTGTCTCTATGAGTTTGCTTATCTAGATAAGTCATAAAAGTGGAATCATACAATATTTATCCTTTTGCATCTGGCTTATTTCACTGGGCATAATGGTTTCAAGGATCATCCATGCTGTAGCATCCATCAGAACTCCCTTCCTTCTAATGGCTGAATAAAATACTATTGTATGCACATATCACGTTTTGTTTTTCTGTTATCCAATCAATGGCCCCTGGGTTGTTTCTCTTTTTTTGGCTATTGTAAATAATGCTGCTAAGAACAGTGGTGTACAAGTATCTGTTTGAATCTCTGTTTTTAATTCTGGGGGGGGAGGGGCGGATATACCTAGGAATGGAATCCCTGGGTCATATGGTAAAAGTATGTTTAAATTTGAGGATTTTTACTCAAAGCGTGGTAAAATATACATACCCTTTGGCGCAGTAATTCTATTTCTGAGAATCCTTTATCACACAGAGTACAAAAAAGAAGTTCACCATAGCGCCATTTATATCATTTGAAAATTAGAACAATATAAACATCAGTCACTATGGGATTGGTTAAATCGTGGCACATTAAAACCCTGAGATGGTCAGCAGCTCTTAATACTGATGTGGCTGCCTCTTATTGACATGGGAAGATGGTCATGATATTCTGTCAGATTAAGGAGGTTACAAACAGCATGTAAACCCATTTATGTAAAATTGTATGGGTATCTGTGCTTGGAGAAAAGTCTAGAAAAATGTTTCTTCAAATATTAATAGTGAGTTTTATCTGGGTAGAAGGATTTCAAGTGAAATTGTTCAAGTTGAATTGACAGTCTCCAGTGGATGAGGATAAAATGAGCGTTAGGACAAAGCTAAGCATAAAACGTGCGTCAATTCAAAAGTGATTTAAAGGAAAGTATTCAGGAAATAATAGAACAGATAAGTAAAGTGATATGACAAAAGTTGTGAAGGCAGAATATAAAAGTTTGGGAAACACAGTTTTAAATTCTTCTGGACCTCTCTCTTGTGTACATACCACAATGCAGAAACTGTCTGCTCTCCCTTTTTCAATTACAAACTTCTTAAGAGGACGTATCTTCTTTCCTTATCCACCGACCCTGTTTCCGTGGCCCACAACATCTAGCCCTTCAGGCCGCTGTCAGGGGGTGGGCCAGATAGCACCCCTCACCCCTACCCCCACCCCCAAGAGTGGGAATGACCACAGACATTGCCTGGATCTTACAGTGGCTTTCTACATACTCTCATCTTCTCACATCCACCCTTGGAGGGAAAGCTTTTGATTATCCCTCCTCCTTTTTATCAAGGAGGAAACATAGGCCCAGAGAGGTTAAAGATCTCAGCTGAGGCCACACAGCATGTAGGCAAAGGAGACTAGACTCAAATCTAGGTATGTCTGATTCTAGAACCCTCTGTTCTAAACTTCTAATAAGCCTGGTATGCTCTCTAATAAGCCTGGTGTGCTGATCTGAAGCTGTTACGTAGCCCCAGAAAAGGCCATGTTCTTTTAATCCATTCCTTTAGGTGCAGACCTATTGTAGGTGGAACCTTTTGGTCAGGTTATTTCAATTGAGAATATCCCATTCAAGGTGGGTCCTAATCCTTTTTACTGGAGTCCTTTATGAGAGGATAAAGGACAGAAAAAGCTGAGAGAACTAACAGAGAAGAAAACCCCAGAGGAGCTTGGGGAGGAAGCCACCGAAACCAGAAGTTGAAAGAAATGGGACCCAGAAAGGACTAGCAGATGCTGCCCATGTGCCTTCCCATGTGACACAGGTGTCCCAGGTGCCGGCAGCCTTTCTTCAGAAAAAGTATCCTCTTCTTGATGCCTTAATTTGGACGTTTTCATGGCCTTTAGAACTGTAAATTTGTAAGCTAATACATCTCCACTGTAAAAGTCCGTTTCTGGTATATTGCATTCCCACAGCTTTAGCAAATGGAAACACCTGACCTTTGGGGCTCAGCACGAGCCCCTGTGCGTACCTGGCCTGTGCGTACCTTTCCCACTCTGTCCTGGAGCCCCAGTGTCACTCCCTGCCCACCATCAACCTCCAGCCCTTGGACTTCAGAACTCCCAAGCATCTCATGCACTGAGCCTGCTATTCTCTCTTCCAGGATTGTCCTTTGTGCCGCCAACCTCCAGAGAACTTCCACCCATCCTTTGGCATCTCTGTGACCCCTTACTGGACTTCTCCCTCAGAAGATAAAGGCCTTGCCCAATTTTTCCACACACCCCACCTTGGGTCTTCTCTACCACAGCTCTTACCACCCCACTCTCTCACTATCTGTTTCCTTGTCTGTCTCTTCCCACAAGCCTGTGTGCTCCTCAGAGGTTCAGACCATGGTCTGTGTATTTCCTTTACCCCAGGTGCCTGGCTCAGGGTCCAGCACACAGCAGGAGCTTAGGAATCATAGAGTGGGTCAACCAGAGGGTGTGAAAATGAGCTTTGGAGTCAGAGGGAATGGGTTTGAGCTCCATGTGAAAACAACCAACGAGTAGGGAGCAATCCATGTAAAGGTCAGCTGGTTGGGTATGCCCCAGGTTCACAACCAGACAGACCACAGAGAGGGCATCCAGGACCCGGGACAGTCACAAATCTAAGGTGGCAGGCCTCAGGCAGTGTAAAAAGGAAACCTGTGGGTCCGGGGATTGGAGGCAGGACTCTCACCCAGGCAGAGTGTGGGGCACTCGCAGACCTAATGACAATGCTCAAGGGTCAAGTGCTAGGTGCTTGCTAAGTGCTTTACATGCATTATCTCATTACATCTTCATAACCCAACCTGATGCAGTAATACTGTTATTATCTCAGATCACAGAGGAGGAAATGGAGGCCCAGAGAGGTTAAGAAACTTGACCAAAGACACACAGCTGGTAACTGGCAGAGCTGGGATTTGAACCCAGACAGTCTGATTCCAGAGAAATGCTTCAGGCCCTGCCCCCACCCCCCCACCCCCATCTAGTGCTCAGGGCAGGGTGTAACCTATAGGGGGTTGGGGGGGGTGGTGTTAAGGGAAGAAAGGCAGCAGGGGCCCAAGCTGGGTTACCCCCAAAGCAGGGATCACATGATCCTTATGGTTTCTGCACAATGTGTTCTCTGTGGGATCGGCTGTCCTTCTCCACCAGGAAGAATTTATACCTGGAGGCTGGCCAGATGCAGCCTGGTGGGTGGCAGTGCATACATTTCTCACGTCCTCAGACCTACCCACTGAGAAGAGAGGCACTGATGGGAGGCCTGTGTCACTGGCAAAATTGCCTCCAAAGTGCCTTCTTCATTAACTGTACAAATCTGCATCTTAATTAGGCTTAATGGAGTAAAATCACCAGACCCCAAGTTTGTATTTCTGATTCCAAGCAAGGATGCCACAAGAGACAAGCCAGAAGCTGAAACCAGGGGGCTGGAGGGAACCGTCTGGGCTTTCCCTGCAGGAGATCCAGCTTCTGGAGATGGAGGTGGGGACCCTGCACTGCAGGAGCTGCAGAGGCGGTATCCAGCCCCCTGTGGGGATGAGAGGTTGGGCTTTCTGATTAGGCCTGGGAGGGAAGCTGGCCTCTGCCTCTGACCAGTGATGTGACTTACAGTCCTTGCTCTTTCTGAGGTTTCTGTTTCCTCCTCCGTAAGGTGGGGACAGTGTTGACATTTACCCGTGGGTGGGTGCAGGGATTAACTGAGCACACAGCACCTGGTATGTAGTTGGTGCTTTCTCCATGCCCTCCCTCCAAGGCACACAAGGGTTTCAGATCCCTGCCCACTGCTCAGTGAGGGTTGTCTTAGACCATCCTTGCCTTAGGCTCCGGCCACACAAGTGCATGAGTTCTTGGAAAGCAATTAGCTCCTTCCTGTCTCTAGGACTGTTCCCCCTCTCCAGAACACGTGGGCCCTCTTTCTCTGCCTGGTTAATACCTACTCCTTCTTCCAACCTCAGTTCAAATATCAGGGAGGAGGCCGGGAGACCCACAGCACAGAGGGTTGGGATGTCAAATGCCGGGAGAAGCCGCAGAAATGATCAGTTAAGTGGTTCCCCAATCAAAGGCTCCCAAGCCTTCCCAAGCCCCCAGACTAAACTCTACCATGTATTTGTGAGATTATTTCATTAGTGTCCTCGGATCACCCATTAGACCGTAAGCTCCATGAGCGTGGGAAATATTTCTATCACATTCTCTCTTGCATCTCCAGCTCCAGGCTCAGGGCTCAGGACATAGCAGGTCCTTCGTTCACGTGTGTTGACTAGTTGGAGAGACTCATATTGCCAAGCCACAATGATGGCGGCTGGCAAATGGGAACCCGATTGCAGGGTTGTGAAGCGATAGAACAATTTCAGGCTGCAGCAGGCTCTCCACGGACCATCTCTCCACCCCCCACCCTCGTTCCCTTTGATTAAGGAAGAGTTGGAAGCTGAAGCTCAAAGACCAGCTTGGCTAAGGGATGCAGGGGGCTGGGGAGCCGGGAGGCCAGACCACAGAGGGTCAGGATGTCAAAAGCTGGGACAAGCTGTAGAAATGATCAGTTAAGTGGCTCCCCAATCAAAGGCTCCTTTTCAGGCTTCCCACCACAAAGCATCTTTACCACAAAACTGCGTTTAGTAGGAAAGACTCCATTTTCCCCATTTTTGAATGACTTAAAGGCATCCTCTCTATCAAGCCCGCCCCGTGTTGGGGGCAGGGGAGGCCCATGTGGAGATGCCCTGCCGAGGTAATTCCAGCAAAGGGCCAAGTCCTCTGACGCTGCCCCAGGCCCGGGCATCAGGCAAACACTTCCCTTTAGATTTCCTGAGATGTTCACAGCAGCCTCTGGAGTCCCCATACAAGGCCGAGTTATGCACTGAATGAAGTTCTGTGGAACTACACAGGGGCCATGCTTCCTGAGGGCAGCTCAGCAGGCACCACGCAAGGCCCAGAGATGAGAGCCTGCTGCCCGAGAGAAACCTTGAAAATTTACAGACATCCTTTTCCCATGGAGTGTGCGGATGCACGGATTTTTCAGCCCGATTCTTGGAAACCTATGTTTAGACATTAGGTGCATAGGGCCATCTGGAGTTATTTCCTGCTCTGACCGCCCCCCCATTCTGGACACACCCTAAAGTATCCTGTGCCCAGTGACTGCCTCTTGGCTCCTCTCCCACGTGCCGTTTTCTGCCCCTCCACCCGGCCGCCACCATCTCCCCAAGCCCACCTCTCTGGGCCCATCTCACTATGTTTCAGAAACACCATCAGACACAGATGTTTGGAAATGCGTAATACCTTATTATGGGTTAAATCGTGTCTCCCCAAAAGATATGTGCAAGCACTAACCTCTGAACCTGTGAAATAGGGTAATCTGAAGATGTAAATAACATCATTTAAGATGAGGCTAAGCTGAATCAGGTTGGGTTCCAATTCAATATAGCTGGTGTTCTTTTAAGAAGAGAAAGACACAGGGACAACCGAGGCAGAGACTGAAATGCAAGGATGGCCACAACCCACCCAGAAGCTAGAAAGAGGCAAGGAAGGACTCTCCCTGACAGATCTCAGACACTTAGCCTCCAGAGCTGTGAGATGATAAGTCATTCGCTTGTGGTATTTAGGAAACCGAGATCTACAGTTTGAAGCTGTTATGTACTCCCAGAAAAGCCACATCCTTTATTCTGATCCAACCTTGTGGGGCGGCCATGTTTCTCTTAATCCTGATTCAATATTGTGAGATAAAAACTTTGATTGGATTTTTTCCAAGGAGATGGGACACACACAGTTGTGGGTGTGGCCTTTTGATTAGCTGGAGATGTGACTCCACCCATGCAAGGTGGGTCACGATTAGTTTACTGGAATCCTTTAAAAGAAGAAACAATTTGGAGACACTTCAGGGGCAAACTCAGATGTTTGGAAATGCAGAAGCCCAATAAGACACAGTTGCTTCAAAGCTGACAGAGAAACAGACATTTGGAGATGCGTGGAGTGTCAACAGAAAGAGGAGATGCCTAAATTCAGACATTTGGAGAGGCAGAGCCCAGCAGACGTCACCATGTGCCTCCCCATGAGGTGCTAAGCAAGCCAGAGCCCAGAGCTGTGTCCCGGAGGAGCTCAGTGAAGGCCCACAGACGCTTAGAGAGGAACATGCTGGAATCAGAAGCTGGAAGCAACAGACCGGAGAACGAGGACAAGCAGATACCAGCCACGTGCCTTCCCATATGACAGACATCGGTCTTTCTTGAGTCAAAGCATTTTTATCTGGATGCCTTAGTTTGGACATTTTTATGGCCCTAGAACTATATACTTGTAAACTGATACATTCCCTTTTTAAAAGCCAACCCATTTCTAATACATTGCATTCTGGCAGCATTTTAACAAACTAATACACCTACCCTGTGCCCTTTCACAGCGAGTTACACTCTTCCTGAGCTTTGGATGTGCTGTGCCTTTGCCCATATGCCATCCTCTGTCTGAGCAGCTGGCAAACTCCTACACGAGCAGCAGGGCTTTCCTGTGCCCTCCCCAGGCTGGGCGGAGTCCCTCTCTTGTGTGGGCATCCTTAGTCACTGGGGTTCCCCTCCTATGCAGATCTCTGGAGCTGGAGGATGGCTGGTTTATATGCACGTCCACCTCCCACTCCAGAGGGTTGGCCCTTCTGAGAAAGGCTGAGTTCTACCTTTGCCCATCCTCGTTCCAGGGCAGACAGAGCCCAAGGGCAGGAAATGGCCCTTGGCTGCTTTTCCCCAGCTGACTCCACTGATGGATCCTCTAAAACTATACATGGCACTTTGCAGTCAGGAGTGTTTTTCTGGGGAGACCTCAAAGGGGTGTCTATTCTCACCTTAAAGATACAGAATTTTCTCCCTAGGCCCTGAGCATCTCAAAGGAAGGAAACACGTCTAACTCTCATATTTCACAGTCCTGCAAATGGCAAAGTCCCAATATAAAATGTCACCAAGTCATAATGGGTTTTGGTTTTTGTTTTGAGTTGGAGATCTCACCCAACCTTCCCTTTTGTAGATGAACAAGCTGAGTCCCACAGTAGGGAAATGACTTGCTCATCCATTGAGCAGCTGGAATGCCCAGGGCACATACCTTTTCTCTTATGAGTTAGGAAGCAGCATTATTAACATTAATTTCCTCATCTTCCCATTTATTTCCCGATCATTTTTCAAGTATGGGGATAGAGAAATGACCAACGTGCGGTGCCTGCTCTCATGGGGCCCACAGCCAGCGGGAAGAGAGGATGTGTGCTCAGATAATGGATATGCACAGCTCCAGGTGTCCAGGGGAGGGAGGAGTTACTTCCTGGTGGGGCTTCTGGGAAAGCTTGGTGGAGAAGGGGTATCCATACACAAGAAGGATGTCCCAGGCCCCACTTGATGCTGGAGTTTGAGCCCAGGTCGTTGCTCTGTTCTCTAACTGGCCTCAGATCATATTTGTCTTCATGGTGCAGCTGTACTTATTAGGATGATTGGGGCTAAAAGTATGAGAAAACCTGAACCCATTTGGCTAAAATAATAACATTAATTCCCTCTGTAACAAGTAGAGAACTAGGGTAGCTCCAGGGTTGGTGCATTCAGCACCTCAAGGATATCTCAAGGATCCCAGTCCTTTTTCATCTTTGGCTCTGCCTCCTTGGAGTATTTGTCTCTCAGATGTGTCCTCAATCCAGATCACCTCCTGGCCTCAAAGTGGCTGCCACAGGCCTGGAAGTCACATCCAGACCTTACAACATCCCAAGGAAGAAACTGTCTCTCTCCATGTTTCTCTTTCCTAAGATCAAGGAAACCTTTTCTGGACGCACTATGACCCCAGCCCTCCCAAATCCCCCAGTGTCTTATCCACGATGAAATAGATCAGCAGCAGCAGGATTAGATTTCCTGTGACTGGCTTAGTTTAGAATGGCATCATCTTCCCTGAGGGATATTACTTGAGCAAGATCGTTTCTATCGGAAGGAGGGGGATGGCTGAAAACTGGCCTTTACACATATCAACTGAACAGACCATTTCTCAGGTTCCTCTTCTGAGGAACATTTTAAACAGAGCCAACAAAAGTGTTTGGTCAATTTTGCATCTCTTCAGCCAGGTACTCTTAGACCCATTAACATTAATGGTGTCAAACATGCTTGAGGCCCTTCCACATGCCAAGCTCTGTGCTAAGTGCTGGGAGGACTGTAATGGACTAGACAGACGCAGTCTCCTGCCTAGGAGGGGACAGACAAATGATCATGTGTTGGGACTGTGTACACACTGGGGAGGCAGTTCAGCCCCTGCCTGAGACAAGGAGGAAGAGTCCAGGGAGGGCTTCCTGGAGGAGGTGTACTTCCAACCACAACCTGGAGGGGGAGTGGGAGCTAGCCAGGTAGGGAGGCAGTGGGGCACTGCAGGCCGAGGGCACAGCAGATGCAAAGGCCTGGTGGGGAACAAGAGCAAGGAAATTCTTGGGACTGGCAGGATGCTTAATGGTTAAGAGCATGACCTTGAATCCTGAGGTCACCATAATATGGAAGATAACCAGAAGCGATTTGTTTCACCTCTCTATGCCTGAACTGTTTCTCATCTATACAACAAGGGAAATGATGCCTATCTCATAGTGTGGGCGTGAGGCTCAAATAAGATCATGTCTATTCACACTATAAATTCTCAATGTTCATAATATCTTATTATGAAGATTGGACTCCACAAGAAAGAGACGCTATAGGAGAGACGGGCAGAGGCTGGATTTGTTCCTCCCCATCGTCCTCTAAGGCAGACAGGCCAGGCCTGTACTGTCCTAAGTGAGCACTTGAATGTGGCCAGTCTGAACTGAGAGGTGCTGCAAGTGTAAAACACACACGGGGTTGCAAAGACTTAGCCCTCCAAGAGAATGTAAAACACCTTGTCAACCATGGTCTACACTGATAATCTGTTGAAATGATAACACTTGGGTTAAAGTTAATTATTGAAATCAATTGCACATGGCCCTCTTTGCCTTTTCCAGCGTGGCTACCAAGATATTTAAAACTACATTGCTGGATCTCATCTTATCTCTATGGACCGTGCTGGGCTGCACAGCCAGCATCCCTATTAGAGAGGTCAAGAAAGTGCCCTGCAGACAGAATCAGCGCCTGCCAATGGTGGGGCTGAGCAGCTGACCTCCTCCCACTGCTCACTCTACATCTTCTCCTCTCGACACAAGCCTCAGGACTGCCTGGCAACTCACTCCTCATGGCTGATATGACCACGACCCCAGCTCTCCTGTTTCTCAATCTGCAGTTGCACCTATCTTCTCAAGAGCCCCCAGCTTCCTCTTTGCTTAATGAGCCTGACTTCTTGGAACTGTTGACAAGCTGCTCTCTTGATACGGAGGGAGGGAGGGGGGCGGAGTAGAGCTAGGCAGCGAACTGAGTTCTGAAGTAGCAGTTTTGCAATCAGCCCCAGAGGCAGGGGATAGGTACATCTGCCAAGGTCATACCTCACCGGCAACACTCACGGGCCCTAAGCAAACAGGGTCTAGGACTTGATGCTACCTACTGTGGTGTCACAATCACCTGGCTTGCATGTTTATCTGGGGACACCTCTATCGGGAAGTCTCAGATCCCCAGACTCATCGCATCTGAGTCATCTCATCAGCAGTGCCAGCCCCAACTCCTCAGTCTAGTCCAGGTCTACACCCATAACACCCAGTGGGGTCTCTGCCCGAGGACATTCTCTCTCCATCCCCATGCACAGACAGGTTGGAAGTGCTGAAGCCCCTCACCCAAGGAGGGGTGGGAGTGGTGGATAAATACCCGGCTTCAGTGGGACAATTCTGAGGCTTGATCCACAGTCCCTCTAAGGGTCCCCTGTTGCCCACCAAAGTGTCCCGAGCATTAACACACGTTTCATCAGTTTTCCTCCTTTCCCTGGCTCACTTCCCCACTAGCAGTAGCGCTTCCTGGGACCAACTCCCAAATAAACAACTTGCACCCAAATTCTTGCCTTGAGGTCTGCTTCGGAGGAGAGTCCAAACAAAGTCATCATCTTGCCCCCACACCTGGTTCTTGTCCTCTCATAAGCTATGGCTAGAGATCTGGGAGTCAACTCTGACTTATCCTTCCAGCTCACTTCTCCATCTCCACTTGCTACCCATTCTACATCCTAATTACCTCTTGCTTCCATCCTCTTTTCTATATCATCTGCCACCATCTCTGGTCCAGGTCACTGTCACCTCTCATCTAGAAAGCTGTCACAGCCTTCTGTATTCCTGCCTTAACTTTTGCTCCTGGTGCCTCCTAAGTCTGCCCAGACCTGCCAAGCTCCAGGCCCATATATCCCCCTTGGGGAGGTGCCTCAGACTTGTCATTCCCAAAACTCTTCCTGAGTTATCTGTCAGTGACTGAGTCACATATCTTAGCCACCTATCCGTAAAGCAGGAAGTCATCCTCTGTAATTCTCTTTCTTCATTATCCCATTTCTGCCTTGGAAATTTCATACACATCAATCTTCTCCCTTTCGTTTTCACATCACTGCCTTACTTCAGGCAGCCAATGTCACCTGATCCGATGACTAGAAAGAACTCTCCTAATTGGTCATCCTGCCACCAGCTTTGGCCCTTTGATCCTTTCTCTATGTTATTAACAGAAGGGTCTTCCTGAAATGCTAATTGGGTCATGCCACCTTCCTGATTAACTCTTCATTGGCTGCCCATGTCTCTAAAGCATAGAATATGAATTCCTGCATTGGCATTTAAGACTCTTTATAACTTGGCTCCAAACAGCCAAGCCACACCCCAGATGCACTATGTGTTTTTATAATTCTGTGCCTTTTTGGTTCATACCATTTCCAAGGCCTGGAATGCCTTTCTGGTTAGCAAACAACTACTTATTTATTTATTTAAACATTTTTTTATTGTGAAATATATACAGAGAAGTGATACATTTCAAAGTACAGTTTAACAGTAGTATAGAGCAAGTTTCAAAGTATAGCATGGGTTACTGTTCCACAATTTCAGGTGTTTTCTTCTAGCTGCTCTAAACACGAGACACTAACAAGAAATATCAATGTAATGATTCAGTAGCCATAATCATTTGCTAAATCCTAACTTCTCTATTACAACTCCTCCCTTGCATTTGATCATTCTCTCAATCTTAAGGGGTATTTGGCTATGACCATTCTGACTTCTTTATGTGGAAAAGAGGTGTCAACATTATGGGGTGGGGGAGGCAACTGGCTGATGTTCTGGGAGGCACTGGTACTTCTAAGTTTCAGGGTTTATCTGGCATAGGAACAATCTGGGGTTTTAAGTTTCTTAAAAATAAACTTAATAAGTAAAACTTTCATAGGTTTTGGAGCTCTGGGTTTTCTTTAGGGTTTTCAGGAATACTTTTGGTTGGGGTTTGGCATTTTGCAATATGTGGCTGAAGCTTGAATAAGAGTAACCTCCAGAATGACCTCTCTACTCTATTTGAAATCTCTTAGCTACTCAAATCTTATTTTGTTTCATTTCTCTTCCCATTTTTGGTCAAAAAGACATTGTCAACCCCACAATGCCAGGGCCAGGCTCATCCCTGGGAGTCATGTCCCATGTTGCCAGGGAGACTTATACCCCTGAAAGTCATGTCCCACATGGGGGGAGTCGTGAGTTTATTTGAAGAGTTGGGCTTAGAAAGAGAGAGGCCAGATTTGAGCAACAAAAGTTGCTGGGGAGTGGTTCTCTGGGGGTGACTCTTAGGCATATTTATAAACAGGCTTAGCTTCCCCATTACAGAGATAAGTTTCACAGTGGCCAGTCCCAAGTGCAACAGCTTGGCTTATTGAATTGGGAGTCCCCAGTGCTTGAAAGAATATCAGGAATTTCCCAGGTGGAAAAATTTAAGAGTTCCATATTTCTTCTACAGTCCCTCAAGGGTCTTTGCAAATACTTCATTATTTGTCCAAAATACTCTGGAATGTATCATGGTACAAACAGCCTTCTTTTAAATGTTTTTGAAAAGTTTGAATCCTGACATCTACCCAGGTCTTTGATCACTCTCCCAATCCCCATATCTCCTGCCCAGGCCTCCCTCCTTATCATCCTTGACTGTCTGCAGTATGTCTCTCCAGGAGAGAGATCCTATAGGTGCCTCAAACACGGCATGTCTAATACCAAATCATCACTTTTCCCCCTAGTGTCTTCTTCTAGATTTTTCTTCATCTTCTGCAAAATATGCATACATATGATCCTCTTTTTCCTTGGTCTTTCTGGACATTTTAAAGATGCTTATCTGAAGTCCCTTGGAGATTGGTCTCTCATCTTTCAGAGTGATTTGATGCTCAGGGAGTAGGTCTCACGAGCTTTGTGATTTTTGACTATTAGGTTATCCTTAGCAGGCAGCATCTTCTAAAGTCATCCTACGTCCCTGAGTTATGGAAAATCTCGTTTGAGGGTAGTTTAGCATTTGCTTCTGTTGTAGAAGGGAGGGAGGGAACAATATGCTTACTGGTTCAAAGAAAGATTTTAAGTTAGTCTCTTGGCTCAAAGGTCCCACACACACTTGTAATGCACCTGGGTTCTGATTTCTTTTAGAGCTTTTTACCCTCAGACCTGAGCAAGCAATAAGTGCTGAGCTGCCAGGTCAGTGGGCAGAGTTTTCCCTGTGCACAGTTCACCATCAGGACAGTCCTTATTAGAATCCTGGCATGATGGATGGATCCCTTTCCAGCCACACTCAAGATAAAACCCAGTTATAAGGCCTCTGCCTCTAACTCAATAAAACCATAGTACTTTTAGAAGCTAAAACCACAACAATTTTAGAAGAAAACCTAGGGGGAAATCTTTATGATCTTGGGTTTGGTCATGAATTCTTAGGTATGACAGAAAAGCATGATAAACAAAAGAAAAATAGATAAGTTTTAATTCATCAAACTTTTGTGCATCAAGGACATTATATTCAGAAAACAATAAGACAACCTACAGAACAGAAGCAATTATCTGCAAATCATATATCTCATCAGGGTTTAAATATCCAAAATATATAAAGAACTCAAAAACAAAAGACAACCAACCCATTTAAAAAGTAGGCAAAGGAAATGAATAGACATTTCTTGAAAGAAGATATGCAAATGACCCATAATCAGTGAAAAGATGCTCAACATTATCAGTCATTAGGGAATGCAAATAAAATGACAATGATATATCATTTCAAAAAGCAAACAAATAAACAAAAAGGAAAGTTGCAAGCATTGACCAGGGTATGGAGTAACTGGAATCCTTTGTATTGCTGGTGGGAATGTAGAATGGTACAACTGCTATGGGAAGAGTTTGGAAGTTCACCAAAGGGTTAAACAACCTCTCCCTAATCAAGATGGCAGAGCAAGAAGCTTCAGGGCTCCAACCCTCCAGAGAAGTTTTAAATAACCCTCAAGAACTGGTAGAGACATCTTTCTTGAAGCTCCAGAAAAGAGTTAAAGGATTGCAGAAAGAGGGTGAGTGATCAATCAAGAGAAAGGCAACTTAAAAGCGACAAGATCTCCTGGCATCCTTGCTGGCCCCTCCCCCCCAGTGCTCAGCAGACAGCCAGTTCACACTCCCAGTGCAGGACCCTATTCCTGGTTCTGGAGAAAAGAGAGTAACTTTTATGCACATACTGGGAGCATGTGAGTCTGTCCCAATCTGTCTTGTGGCAGCCTGGGGGACCCAACCAGGATATTCATTGTAGGCTTGCCATCTCAGAACTTGCCCTGCATTAGAAGTAGCTCATTGGCCTCTCCTACAGAAGGCTGTAGGGGAGCAGTCAAGCTGTGCTGTCTGGGCCAAGAACTGATGGATGTAGGATGTACAGTGCAATTCCCAGGATCATGAGGAAACTGTTTTCTAGGGAAGAGGGGACATTTGTATCAGCGAAAGCAGGGATGGAGTGGGGTTTCCTAGAGCTACCTGCACATGCTGAAGACAAGAGGCATGCACAGAGAGAATCAGGGAGGCCCCTGTGCTTTGGCCTTGAGCTATTCTCTAAACTCATTGTATGGCTAAACTCTAAAGGAGAGTACTCCCACAGGGCAAGCTGCAAAAACTGGGAAAGATGTCTTCTTTTTTTTCCCTTTTTCTTTTTTTTGGTTAGTTCATGACATTAAAAGAAAACTCTTGTCATAATATTACCTGGCTACAAGCTTAAGGAACAGATGCATCTGAGTCTAAATTCCAGTAATAACACATAAAAATATAAAAATATAATTTTTATTTTATATTTTATAAAATCTAAAAATGTAACAAAATATTACAAAGTACCCAAAGAAACAGGAAGCAATGGACCTAGCAAAGGAGAAAATTCAAACAGCAGAAACCCTCAATGAGGAGGATCAGACTTGGGATATACCAGAAAAAGATTTTTTTTAATTGCCCTAAATATGCTCCAAGAGCTAATGGAGGGTGGGCCACAGTGGCTCAGCAGGCAAGAATGCTTGCCTGCCATGCCAGAGGACCCGGGTTCGATTCCTAGTGCCTGCCCATGTAAAAAAAATAATAATAATAGAAAAAGAGCTAATGGAAAACAAGGACAAAGAACTAAAGGAAATCAGGAAATGATACACGAATACAAAGAGAATTTCAACAGACATATGGAAATCATGAAAAGAAACCAAATAGCTGAACACCACAGTAACAGAAATGTAAAATTTCCTAGAGGGATTCAATAGTAGATTGGAGCTGGTAGAAGAAAGAATCAGTGAACTTGAAGAAAAGATAATTGAATTCATCCAGTCTGAGGAGTGGAAGAAGAAAGAACGAAGAAAAGTGAACAGAGCCGGAGGAACCTGTCCCTCCTTAAGTGTGCCAATACATGCACTATGGAAGTCCCAAAAGGAGAAGAAAGGGAGAAAGGGGCAGAGAGAATATTCAAAGAAATAGCAGTTGAAGACTTCCCAAATTTAACAAAAGACATGAATATACACATCCAAGATGCTCCATGAACTCTAAACCGGATAAACTCCAATAGACCCACATTGTGATATCAAACTGTCAAATGCTGCATATAAAGACAGAATTCTGAAAGCTGCAAGATAAAAAGAAGCATTATGTCACATGCAAAGGAGGTTTACTAACATTAAGCGTCAAAATCTCATTGGGAGATCAGTTCCTGGAAGATGGCGGCTTAGTAAGACGCGCGGATCTTAGTTTCTTCTCCAGGACACCTACTAGGGGAGTAGAAACGATACAGAAAGCGCCCAAAGCCACAACAGAGATAAAAAAGACAGCGTACCCCATCCTGGAACGGCTGGCTGGCTGAGAGAAGCAGCTCGGGTGAGATCGCCGAGGCGCGCGGGCCTTACCGGGCGGGGTGGCAAGCGGCCGGAGTTACTCCCTTCCCCCTTCCCGGGCCGGCTGGGAGAATTGGAGAGGTGGTCCCCTGAAACCAAGGCGACTGGCGCCCACACCACGCGCCGCCCCCGGACCAACTGAGAGAATTGGATCGGAAACCCCCAGGCCGCGGAGAACGGTGACCCCGTGACTCCCGGGGAACGTGCACTCTCTCGGGCGGGCCGCTGCCGCTGGCGCCCTCCCGCCACGCTTGTTGCCCAGGGCCGACTAGGAAATTCGGACGGGCTCTTTCCCTGGCTGTGGCGACCAGCAACCCTCCCTGCGTTCGGACACCCTCCCTGCGTTCGGACCCCGGGCCGGCTCAAGCCGCTTCGGCTAGCGAACCCCCAGGACGGCGAGAGTTTTCCAAAGTTTAAGGTCCCACAGCACCTTTTACTGGTGGGACCCGCAGACAAACGTGTGCCACGAGCGCCACCTACTGGGCAGGATAAGAAAAACAGAACCCAGAGATTTCACAGAAAAATATTACAACCTTGCTGGGTCCAACACCAAGAGAAATCTGAATAAATGCCCAGACGCCAGCAGCAGAAGATAACTGTCCACGCTCAAAAGATTGAGAATATGGCTCAGTCAAAGGAACAAACCAATAGCTCAAATGAGACACAAGAGCTGAGACAACTAATGCTGAATATACGAACAGAAATGGAAAACCTCTTCAAAAATGAAATCGATAAATTGAGGGAGGACATGAAGAGGACATGGGCTGAACATAAAGAAGAAATAGAAAAACTGAAAAAACAAATCGCAGAACTTATGGAAGTGAAGGATAAAGTAGCAAACATAGAAAAAATAATGGATAGTTACAATGATAGATTTAAAGAGACAGAAGATAGAATTAGTGATCTGGAGGATGGAACATCTGAATTCCAAAAAGAAACAGAAACTATAGGGAAAAGAATGGAAAAATTTGAACAGGGTATCAGGGAACTCAAGGACAATATGAACCGCACAAATATACGTGTTGTGGGTGTCCCAGAAGGAGAAGAGAAGGGAAAAGGAGGAGAAAAACTAATGGAAGAAATTATCACTGAAAATTTCCCAACTCTTATGAAAGACCTAAAATTACAGATCCAAGAAGTGCAGCACACCCCAAAGAGATTAGACCCAAATAGGCGTTCTCCAAGACACTTACTAGTTAGAATGTCAGAGGTCAAAGAGAAAGAGAAGATCTTGAAAGCAGCAAGAGAAAAACAATCCATTACATACAAGGGAAACCCAATAAGACTTTGTGTAGATTTCTCAGCAGAAACCATGGAAGCTAGAAGACAGTGGGATGATATATTTAAAATACTAAAAGAGAAAAACTGCCAACCAAGACTCCTATATCCAGCAAAATTGTCCTTCAAAAATGAGGGAGAAATTAAAACATTCTCAGACAAAAAGTCACTGAAAGAATTTGTGACCAAGAGACCAGCTCTGCAAGAAATACTAAAGGGAGCACTAGAGTCAGATACAAAAAGACAGAAGAGAGAGATATGGAAAAGAGTGTAGAAAGAAGGAAAATCAGATATGATATATATAATACAAAAGGCAAAATGTTAGAGGAAAATATTATCCAAACAGTAATAACACTAAATGTCAATGGACTGAATTCCCCAATCAAAAGACATAGATTGGGAGAATGGATTAAAAAACAGGATCCTTCGATATGCTGTCTACAGGAAACACATCTTAGACCCAAAGATAAACATAGGTTGAAAGTGAAAGGTTGGGAAAAGATATTTCATGCAAATAACAACCAGAAAAGAGCAGGAGTGGCTATACTAATATCCAACAAATTAGACTTCAAATGTAAAACAGTTAAAAGAGACAAAGAAGGACACTATATACTAATAAAAGGAACAATTAAACAAGAAGACATAACAATCATAAATATTTACGCACCGAATCAGAATGCCCCAAAATACGTGAGGAATATACTGCAAACACTGAAAAGGGAAATAGACTCATATACCATAATAGTTGGAGACTTCAACTCACCACTCTCATCAAGGGACAGAACATCTAGACAGAGGATCAACAAAGAAATAGAGAATCTGAATATTACTATAAATGAACTAGACTTAATAGACATTTATAGGACATTACATCCCACAACAGCAGGATACACCTTTTTCTCAAGTGCTCATGGATCATTCTCAAAGATAGACCATATGCTGGGTCACAAAGCAAGTCTTAACAAATTTAAAAAGATTGAAATCTTACACAACACTTTCTCGGACCATAAAGGAATGATGTTGGAAATCAATAATAGGCAGAGTGCCAGAAAATTCACAAATACGTGGAGGCTCAACAACATACTCCTAAACAACGACTGGGTCAAAGAAGAAATTGCAAGAGAAATTAGCAAATACCTCGAGGCGAATGAAAATGAAAACACAACATATCAAAACTTATGGGACGCAGCAAAGGCAGTGCTAAGAGGGAAATTTATTGCTCTAAATGCCTATATCAGAAAAGAAGAAAAGGCAAAAATTCAGGAATTAACTATCCATTTGGAAGAACTGGAGAAAGAACAGCAAGCTAACCCCAAAGCAAGCAAAAGGAAAGAAATAACAAAGATTAGAGCACAAATAAATGAAATTGAAAACATGAAAACAATAGAGAAAATCAATAAGGCCAGAAGTTGGTTCTATGAGAAAATCAATAAGATTGATGGGCCCTTAGCAAGATTGACAAAAAGAAGAAGAGAGAGGATGCAAATAAATAAGATCAGAAATGGAAGAGGAGACATAACTACTGACCTCACAGAAATAAAGGAGGTAATAACAGGATACTATGAACAACTTTACGCTAATAAATACAACAATTTAGAGGAAATGGACGGGTTCCTGGAAAGACATGAACAACCAACTTTGACTCAAGAAGACATAGATGACCTCAACAAACCAATCACAAGTAAAGAAATTGAATTAGTCATTCAAAAGCTTCCTAAAAAGAAAAGTCCAGGACCAGATGGCTTCACATGTGAATTCTACCAAATGTTCCAGAAAGAATTAGTACCAATTCTCTTCAAACTCTTCAAAAAAATCGAAGTGGAGGGAAAACTACCTAATTCATTCTATGAAGCCAACATCACCCTCATACCAAAACCAGGCAAAGATATTACAAAAAAAGAAAACTACAGACCAATCTCTCTAATGAATACAGATGCAAAAATCCTCAATAAAATTCTAGCAAATCGTATCCAACAACACATTAAAAGAATTATACATCATGACCAAGTAGGATTCATCCCAGGTATGCAAGGATGGTTCAACATAAGAAAATCAATTAATGTAATACACCATATCAACAAATCAAAGCAGAAAAATCACATGATCATCTCAATTGATGCAGAGAAGGCATTCGACAAGATTCAACATCCTTTCCTGTTGAAAACACTTCAAAAGATAGGAATACAAGGGAACTTCCTTAAAATGATAGAGGGAATATATGAAAAACCCACAGCTAATATCATCCTCAATGGGGAAAAATTGAAAACTTTCCCCCTAAGATCAGGAACAAGACAAGGATGTCCACTATCACCACTATTATTCAACATTGTGTTGGAGGTTCTAGCCAGAGCAATTAGACAAGAAAAAGAAATACAAGGCATCAAAATTGGAAAGGAAGAAGTAAAACTATCACTGTTTGCAGACGATATGATACTATACGTCGAAAACCCGGAAAAATCCACAACAAAACTACTAGAGCTAATAAATGAGTACAGCAAAGTAGCAGGCTACAAGATCAACATTCAAAAATCTGTAGCATTTCTATACACTAGTAATGAACAAGCTGAGGGGGAAATCAAGAAACGAATCCCATTTACAATTGCAACTAAAAGAATAAAATACCTAGGAATAAATTTAACTAAAGAGACAAAAAACCTATATAAAGAAAACTACAAAAAACTGCTAAAAGAAATCACAGAAGACCTAAATAGATGGAAGGGCATACCGTGTTCATGGATTGGAAGACTAAATATAGTTAAGATGTCAATCCTACCTAAATTGATTTACAGATTCAATGCAATACCAATCAAAATCCCAACAACTTATTTTTCAGAAATAGAAAAACCAATAAGCAAATTTATCTGGAAGGGCAGGGTGCCCCGAATTGCTAAAAACATCTTGAGGAAAAAAAACGAAGCTGGAGGTCTCGCGCTGCCTGACTTTAAGGCATATTATGAAGCCACAGTGGTCAAAACAGCATGGTATTGGCATAAAGATAGATATATCGACCAATGGAATCGAATAGAGTGCTCAGATATAGACCCTCTCATCTATGGACATTTGATCTTTGATAAGGCAGTCAAGCCAACTCACCTGGGACAGAGCAGTCTCTTCAATAAATGGTGCCTAGAGAACTGGATATCCATATGCAAAAGAATGAAAGAAGACCCATCTCTCACACCCTATACAAAAGTTAACTCAAAATGGATCAAAGATCTAAACATTAGGTCTAAGAACATAAAACAGTTAGAGGAAAATGTTGGGAGATATCTTATGGATCTTACAACTGGAGGCGGTTTTATGGACCTTAAACCTAAAGCAAGAGCACTGAAGAAGGAAATAAATAAATGGGAACTCCTCAAAATTAAACACTTTTGTGCATCAAAGAACTTCATCAAGAAAGTAGAAAGACAGCCTTCACAATGGGAGACAATATTTGGAAATGATATATCAGATAAAGGTGTAGTATCCAGAATTTATAAAGAGATTGTTCATCTCAACAACAAAAAGACAGCCAACCCAATTACAAAATGGGAAAAAGACTTGAACAGACACCTCTCAGAAGAGGAAATACGGATGGCCAAGAGGCACATGAAGAGATGCTCAATGTCCCTGGCCATTAGAGAAATGCAAATCAAAACCACAATGAGATATCATCTCACACCCACCAGAATGGCCATTATCAACAAAACAGAAAATGACAAGTGCTGGAGAGGATGCGGAGAAAGAGGCACACTTATCCACTGTTGGTGGGAATGTCAAAGGGTGCAACCACTGTGGAAGGCAGTTTGGCGGTTCCTCAAAAAGCTGAATATAGAATTGCCATACGACCCAGCAATACCATTGCTAGGTATCTACTCAAAGGACTTAAGGGCAAAGACACAAACGGACATTTGCACACCAATGTTTATAGCAGCATTATTTACAATTGCAAAGATATGGAAACAGCCAAAATCTCCATCAACAGAAGAGTGGCTAAACAAACTGTGGTATATACATACGATGGAATATTATGCAGCTTTAAGACAAGATAAACTTATGAACCATGTAATAACATGGATGGACCTAGAGAATATTATGCTGAGTGAATCCAGCCAAAAACTAAAGGACAAATACTGTATGGTCCCACTGATGTGAACGGACATTCGAGAATAAACTTGAAATATGTCATTGGTAACAGAGTTCAGCAGGAGTTCGAAACAGGGTAAGATAATGGGCAATTGGAGCTGAAGGGATACAGACTGTGCAACAGGACTAGATACAAAAACTCAATAATGGACAGCACAATAATACCTAATTGTAAAGTAATCATGTTAAAACACTGAAAGAAGCTGCATCTGAGCTATAGGTTTTTGTTTTGTTTTGTTTTGATTTTACTATTATTACTTTTATTTTTTTCTCTATATTAACATTCTATATCTTTTTCGGTTATGTTGCTAGTTCTTCTAAACCAATGCAAATGTACTAAGAAATGATGATCATGCATCTATGTGATGATGTTAAGAATTAATGATTGCATGTGTAGAATGGTATGATCTCTAAATGTTGGGTTAATTTCTTTTTTTCCGTTAATTAAAAAAAAAAAAAAAAAGAGAAGGGATAATTGGAGATGAAGGGATACAGACTGTACAACGGGACTGGATATAAAAACTCAGAAATGGACAGCACAATACTACCCAATTGTAATGCAATTATGTTAAAACACTGAATGAAGCTGCATGTGAGGTATAGGTTTTTTGTTTTTGTTTTTTTTGTTTTTTTTTCTTTCTATTATTGTTTTAATTCTTATTCTGTTGTCTTTTTATTTCTTTTTCTAAATCGATGCAAATGTACTAAGAAATGATGAATATGCAACTATGTGATGTTATTAAGAATTAATGATTGTACATGTAGATTGGAATGATTTCTAATTGTTTTGTTAATTCTTTTTTTAATTAATAAAAAAAAAAAAATCTCATTGGGAACCATGACGCAAGAATGACACATGTAAAGTGCTGAAAGCAAAAAAATTGCCAATAAGTATTCTATATCTGTCAAGGCTGCCCTTCAAAACTGAGAGAGTTCAAGCCATTAACAGATGAACAAAAGCTGAGGGAGTTTGTTACCACTAGACTGGCCCTAAAAGAGATGCTAAAAAGAATTTTGCCAATTGAAAGGTGAAGACAATAGACTATGAATTAAAGTCTCATGAAGAAATAAAGATCACTGTTATGGGTAATGAAATGGATAAGTAAAAACGCCAGTACTACTGTACTTTTGGTTTGTAACTCTAATTTTTACTTTCTACTGGATCTAAAAGTCAAAATACACATAAAGTCATGATAAATGATAGGTTGTGGAATCACAGTGTATAAATGTATAATTTTTTGACAGGAATACATAAAGGGGAGCACCGAGGGGCATTGGAACATGACTGTGTATGTTGTTAAAGTTAAGTTGGTATCACAGCAAATGAGATTGTTATAGATTTAGGACATTATATGGAAGTCCCATGGAAGCTACAAAGAAAATATTGGAGAATATGCAAGCTCATAGAGGTGGAAAGTGGAATACAGATTTCTAGGGATGGGGGGCAAGGGAATGGGGAGTTAATGTTTATGTAATCGTTTGCTGATTCTATTAATACTTAAAAAATATTTTAACTTACATCTCTATCTATACTCTTGCTTGGACCCCATCAATTTGAGGGGTGGCCTGGGGATGGGACGCTCCCTTATTGGCCCAGTCAGCCCTTTTGACAGGAAGCCCTCTCTCTCCCATTCCCCGTGTCAGAGAACGGCACCAGCATCCACTTGTATGTCCAACCCAGAAGCCAGGCAAACATGGATATCTAATGAACAGCAACTATTATAACAGTGACATGGGTCTATCGGTCCTTCACACACTACTGTAATCTAGTGCCTTCCTTAAACAGGATTCTGTTCGCAGGGCCCTGGAAAAAACGGGACTTTAACAGGTCAGAGAGGAGAGAGAATACTTCGGAGCATGGACAATTAGAAAGGAGGTGGGAAGTGGAAGTTAGTTTGGATAGGACTTTGTGGGGAGGGGCCTGAGCCCCTTGGCCGGTAAGGTGGAGGACTGTGCAAGAAGAAGTGTGAAGATGGAAAGGACGAACTGCAGCTGTTAGTATCTTACAGCTTTGTAGAGGCTGGGCCCGAGGTTGCCACTTCCCCCTGTGACTACTGATAACAGATATGGCCGATGGCTGAGGGTGCAGGGGGCAGATGAGGGCCCGTGTAGTTAATTGGATAACTGAGGCTTTGGATAAGGAATTGAATAAATGATGCTGAAAGGACAAGCAGAGTCGGAGAACAGCATCCCCATTTTCCAGGGGAGTTGAAAGACCAGCCTCCAATCACAGCTAGTAAAAGGCAGAGGCAAGACTTTCCACGCACAGACCTGCCAAATGTGGTCCTCCATGCTTTGGTTGCCAAGAGTTAATGCTGTAGTGTTGGAAACAGAGTGCGGACTGCAGGGAAACCCTAGATGAGCTTGTTTTCTTTTAATTAATTCTGTGGATGTATGTCATGACCCCCTGCAGTATAACCACACACTGTAATATTTTTTAAGGTGATCTTCAAAAGGCATGTTGACAGTGCTATCCAGAGATTACAATTGTGAAATCATCCTTTCCAAAAGTAATTACTAAATTGGGTTGCATTTCTTTACCTTTTTTTTTATTATTATTATTGAATCCATTAAGTGACCGCTATAAGCATCAAAACCAGCATTGAGGTCATTTTCAGACTAATGCTCTTTTCCCGGACAGTACTTTTTGTTCAAAATAAAGTAATTTAAAAAGCATCCTATAATATGAAAGACTTTGTGTAATCCCTTTTCTGGGAGATAATTTTTGGGAAAAAACAAAAAACAAAACATCCTTACCTATAAATGCCAAGCAACATGCAATACACTAAGGTGTTGGACAAAACAGCCAGGGCCCTGCCCTCACAAAGTATACCATCTAGAAGGAAAATCAAACACCAGATAAGAAGCAGTTATAAATGTAAAGAAGCCAAGGGCGGAGTTTAGTTTCTAGGCTGCTCAAAGGAAATACCATGAAATGGATTGGCTTAGACAATGGAAATTTTTTTATACAGTGTGAGGCCGGGAACATGTCCAAATCAGGTATCATCAAAGCGATACTTTCTCCCCACAGTCCAGCTGCCAGTGATCGCTGGCTCCCCTGCCATGTGGCGAAGGCACATGGTGGCATCTGGTGGTCTCTCCCTTCTCTTCTGGGTTTCATTGCTTCTCGCTTCTTGCTTCTGTGACTTTCTCTCTGTCTGACTCTCATTCTCTTATAAAGGGTGCCAGGGATAGAAACATCCTGAATGAACCACACCTTAAGTGAAGTAGCCTCATCAAAAGGTCCTACTTGCAATGGGTTTACACCCACAGGAATGGATTAGATTTAAGAGTATGTTTTTCTAGGGTACATGGAGCGTCAAACCACCACAGGTGTCTCTAGAAGACATAAAAAGGGTATCTTAACCCAGCGTCTCTTAAACTTTAATGGGCACAGGAATCACCTGGGGATTCTGTTAAAATACAGGTTCTCATTCTTTTGGTCTGGGCTGGGTCTGAGATTCTGAATTTTTAACAAACAAATGCAGACCCTGCTGGTCCAAGGACCCCGCTTTAGCAGTGGGGCCCCCACCCCCACCCCCACCCCGCCACCCCATCTGACCAAATGGTAGCTGAATGGCTACTCATAACTCGGAATACGATTTCCAGGGATGGCTTCAGGCATGGTTTCAGAAAGGGCAGCTTCTCAAACATTTGAGATGGGTTTGAAGCTCGGGGGCTCCAAAGGCTGTGAGAGATGAGTCAGGGGATGCAGTGAGAAAAAACAGGTCCTATTCCTATCCTGATGGAGCTGAACGGTAGTGTGGGCCTAGAACAAATAATAGTCAAAGAATCACACAGATCAACATAAACGTGCGCCTGTGCCAAATGTCACGAATGTCTGTAATAGGGGAACGTGCCTGAATCCGGGAGGCCCGAGGCGGGGTTCGCAGGACTACAGTGAGAGGAGAGAGTGCTCCGGGACGGGCAAAAGCCCGGCTGTTTTCGGACTCGGGAATCGGAGGCTGGGGCAGAGGGAGTGAGAGGATGAGGCTGCAGAGTCAGGCAGTGGACCGAACACCCAGAGCCTCGTGAAGAGTTCTGCCTTCATCCTAAGAACACCAGAGGGCCACTGAAGGAGAAGGGAATCTAGCCAGATACACATTTTGAGAGGCTCACTCTGGCTGGGGGGAGAACGGGCTGGAGGAATAAGAATCTGTAGTTCCTTCCCAGGAATGCAGAATTGGCCCTGAGAGAGATACAAGGACGCTGGGAGCTGGGACAGACGGTCTGCTCTGCACATGCCACAAATCAGACCCCCAGGAACTAACTGGGAGACAGAGGGCTTATGGGGAGGGGCTCTCTGCTGCATTTTGGCCCCTGGATCCAGCCCTTCCTGAGGCTCATCTGTAACCCGGCCTTGATTTCTTCAGGATGCTTCTATAGCTTTACAAGGAGTTCCCTGATGGAGGGGGTTTCTGTCCCTTCCAACCCAAAGAGTCCTAGAGAATTCAGCCATACCTGAACAGATGCTATGAAAAGTGAAAGAGCAGGGGCGCCTGCCTGCCATACTGGAGACCCGGGTCCGATTCCCGGTGCCTGTCCATGTGGAAAAAAAAAAAAAAAGTGAAACACCACTAAAGAGGCAAGTGGCAGTGTCCCAAGACAAAAAAGTCTGCAAATGGTCTACAACTTAATCCCAGTGCCATTTGAAAGTCTCTTGGTTCTGGTAAATACATGGAAATTCCTGAGCTCTGGCAGGGTCCTACTAGGTCATTCCTAGCTCCCCAAGCCTCCCTGCCCCCCACCCTGCACACACAGATGAGGAGAGAATCTCTAGGGGACTCAATAACAGCAGAGGTGTGTGTGTGGGGGGGGAACGCCAGGGACTAACTTGGCAGATATGCCTAAATATGGTCTCATCTGGATGTACCAAATTAACTTAAGCCCTGCCTCTAGCACTGCTCCCCAGCTCCATTCAAAGCTCTTTGTGGTTTCCCCTCAAGTGGGAGTGGGAGTCTGATTTAAAGGGATTGAGATGAATATGAATCTTTTCAAAAGATAAACACCCTTGCAGAAGCCGGATGTTTGGAGGAGGGACTTGCTACAATGTTTTCCTTTTTTTGGTTAAAGGCAAGAAGAAGAATGGGGATCAGAAAGGCGTGTACAAAGGAAAATGTCTTGGAGGAAAGAAAAATGTCTTGGAGGAATGTCGCACTGACCTCTCAAAGGCACTGCTTTGAGTGCATTCTTTTGGTCAGGAAATCCACTTCCTTGTTGGAAAAAAAAGACTATTGCTACCCTTGACAAGATGTCTTGGGGATTAAAAATGGAAATCTGGAGCTCCCCAAAGTGTGATGTGCATCCAAATGTCAGAAAGCATGGTGATTTTTTTTTTTTTGCCATACGCAAAGAAAATTTGTTTAAGGTTATGCTTCTGTTTTAAGGGATTTAGGAAGAAAAAAACGCCCTGATTTTATGGCTCAAGATGAAGCTTAATTTAAATTAGAAAGTGAGATGGCTTAGAAGTTAAGTAAAGAATAGCACGGTCAGCAAATGAATAAGGCCACAAATGGTGAAATCCGCAGAGCCTTCAGTGGATGGAGGGTAAGCATCTGTCAGTCTGGTAGAGTAGACGCTCCCACTTGGCAGCCATCACTTACGAGCAATGTCACCTCTAGTCTTTACAACAAGCAGGGCAGAGATGATCGTGTCTATGCGACAGTTAAAAAACCCTGAAGCTTGGAAAACGAAAAACAACAACAACAACAAACTTTTCCAAACACATACAACTAAAAGGTGACTTCAGTTTCTCTGTCCTTAACTCCACTGTGCTATCTTGAAATAAATCACTCTCTCTCCTCTCTAGCATAAAACAAGTCCCTTTCCATCAACACCTCACAAAGACCCCAGATTTGGGGGGCAGCCCGTTTTATCCCAACACATACGCGCTACCATACATTCATTGCATTTATGAATGAATCATTCATTTATGCAATGAATCAACAAATGCCAAGGCTAAACAGTGCTTGCACTTTCTCACAGGCCTGTGAGAAAGAATATTCCTCTGATAATGTGAAAACAACGCTTCCTTGTAGGAGACATTTAAACTGATACCTCTGGGAACTGCCCTAAAGCTTATCCCTCTCCTCCCCATCCCACCTAAAAAAAGAACCTCAAAACATAATGCAGAATAACTGCTAGCCTATTTTTAATAGTTTGTAACTTATTACTGGCTTCATTTTGCCAACTATGTCAAAGATTTTCTTTTTTTTAATTCTATTTATGATCGTTTTAACTTAGAAGATGAGAAAATGAGCAGTTGTCAACCCACAGATAGAGCAATTCCAAAAGAATTTTGTTAGGATTAGCTTGGCTTCAAAGGCAGTAAATTGAGTCATAGTAACTAACAGGTTTAGATTTAGACGTAGCTGATGGTCTGGCCCATAATATAGGATGAATTAGAAATAATTTTGTACTGGTCAGCCCAACCAGAAGACAAAGATGTTTTAATTTACACTCATTACTAAACTCATTACTAAACAAAATAAAGCAAGCAAAATGAAAAACAAAAAACAAAAACAAACCAAGATAAAGCAGTTGGGTGAAGAAGGATTGCTACGGCTTAATGGGTGCAGAGTTCCTGTTTGAGATGAACAGGAAAAAGTGTTGGCTAGGATGGTACACTGTGAATGTAATTAATGCCACCAAATTGTACACTCAGGAGTGGTTAAAGTGAGAAATTTTGAATTGCATATAGGTTACTACAAAAAAAAGTTAAAAAATAAATAAAGGCACAAACGGGCAAAATAAAAATAATGATTGAGTCATGGTTTTTCCTACTGGGTGTGAGAGGGACATAAACCAATAAGAGATAAGCCTCTCCTGGATACGAACACAAGACAGCAAGGCACAGCAGTGAAGATAAGAGGAACAGAAAAAGGAGAACCTCGGGAAGACTAAGCTTCATCTAGGGTAGGAAGTCTGTTGCATATGCATCTTGTGTGTTTAGATGATGCTTGGAGACCCATCTCATCCTGGGTTTCTGTGGAACCACCAAGTGAAAAGAAGTTCCAGTGACGTACAGAGATGTGCACAGATGTTTAGCCAAAAGATGTGCTAGAATAGTCACAGTAGCGCTATTTATAATAGCCCTAAAAGGCACACTGTCCATATCAACAGTAGGCAAAAACTTTTCGTTGTATATTCTCACCGTGGAACAGGACAAAGCAAAGAGAATGAGAGGCCAAGTACACTCAACAACGCGCTTGGCTGTCACAAGCATAAGGTTGAACGAAACAAGACAAAAAGACTAAAACAGGCAAAACTAATCCATGTTGTTAAAAATCAGGATAGCAGCTGTACTTGATTGAGGGGTGAGTGCCTGAAACAGGGGATGTGGGGAAGGAGCTTTGCAGCGTCGATGACATTCTCTTTCTTGATTTGGGTGCTGGCTACACAGACGTGTTGAGTTTATTAAAATGCATGTAGCTGAGTACTCACGATGTGTCGGCTTTTATATAAATTACAGTTCCATAAAAGGTGGAAGTAATATCACAATGATAATAATAGTATTAAGTAATAATAAAGGCCAATGAGTAGTGAAATGATCACATCTAATGAAAACTCTTGGGCAGTGAGAGTTTCCTGTGTTGAGACAGGGTGAAAAACAAGGGCCCGGGAGGTTCCTGCCACTTCCTTCTCTGCCCACCACACCCAATAAACAGGCTTCTCCTTCTTTTAGAGTCTGGTGCTGACTCTTAAAGCAATGGCTGTAAATCAGGGGTAACAGCAGCCTTGGGGGGGGGGGTGGTCCCCAGGAACTGGGGATGCTACAGAATTCAGAGGACGATGTCAAGAATGCTCAGGGCCTCCCATTTTTTTTTTTATTGTTGTTCCTTTTTTTTCTTTAAACTTTTTTTTTTATTAGAGCAGTTGTAGGTTTATAGAAAAGCCATAAAGAAAGAACAGAATTCCCATTAACTCCCCTCTTACATGCAGTTTCCCTATTATTAACATTCGGCATTGGTGTGGTACTTTTGTTACAGTCGAACCAATACAATTATATTATTAAGTATAGTTCATTGTTTACATTACTTTTTATTTGGGGGGGGGGGGGCATGGTCCGGGAATCAAACCTGGGTCTCCCGCATGACAGGTGAGCACTCTACCACTGAAACACCCGTGCGCCCCATTGTTTACATTAGAGTTTACTCTTTGTGTCGTACAGTCCTACGGTTTTAAATTTTTTTTTAATTTTTATTTTAGCAGTATAAATACAGGCGTATCTTGGAGATGCTGTGGGTTTGGTTCCAGACCATTGCGATAAAGTGGTGTGCTGGTTTAAAACTGTCATGTACCCCAGAAAAGCCATGGTTCAATATTGTGGGTGGGATCATTTTGATTAAGTTGTTTCCATGGAGCTGTGACCCACTCAGTTTTGGGTGGGACCTTTTGTTTAGGTGGTGTCCATGGAGATGTGTCTCCACCTATTCAAAGTGGGGTTGCTTACTGGAATCCTTGAAGAGGGAACTATTTTGGAAAAAGCTTCAGAGCAGTTTGGAGATGCAGAAAGAAAAGAAGCTACAGAGAAGCTCTGTTTGAAACCTGGAGCCAAAGCAGATGCCAGCTACATGCCTTCCCACATGACAGATATCAGCCTTTCTTGAGTCAAGGAATCTTTCTCTAGATGCCTTAGTCTGGACATTTTTATGGCCTTAAAACTATAAACTTGTAACTTAATTAATTCCCTTTATGAAAATCAACCCATTTCTGGTATATTGCATTTCCAGCAACATCAACAAACTAAACTAAACAAGAGAGTCACCCAAATTTTTTGGGTTTCCAGTACCTATAAAAGTTATGTTTACACTATAGTGTAATCTATTGTGTGTAATAGCATCATGTCTTAAAATAAAGTACATATCTTAATTAAAATGTGACACAGAGACAAGAAGAGAGCACATGCTGTCGGAAAAATGGCCCCAACAGACTTGCTCGATAAACTTTCAGTTTATAAAAAGTGCAGTATCTGCAAAACACGATAAAGCAAAGCACAATAAAAAGAGGTATGTCTGTACAACCTAAAATTCTCCCTTTTAACCTCATTCAAACATACAATTCGGCAGTACTGATTACGCTTACAGTGTTGTGCTATCATCACCACCTATTCACTACCAAAATTTTTACATCCCTCCAGACACAAATCTCTACCCATTAAGCATTAACTCCCCACCTTCCACATTTCTTGCGTTGAACAATCCTCCTTGCTAATGTGCCCGTCTGCTCTCATTGAGAAATACTGAATTATACCAAGAGAGTAGACTCAAGGTTCATGCTTAATTCTTCTAGTTAATTAGCAATTATATAATGACCAAGGCTGGAGCCATCCCAACCCTGATCATGGGCTCTAGGGTCTTTGGTGCCAATGAGCTGTTCACAGAGAGACGTGACGGTTGGGGCAGTGGCTCAGAATGACTGATTCTCAGCTCTGCTTCTGCAAACATGCCCAGACAGGTCCTGAGACCTGTCCCTCTTCAGACTGCCCCTCAGCAGTCTGATTTCCTCATGCTGGGTCTTTGATCCTCTCCTTCTGTATGGGAACCCTCCTTACCCAAGGCCCTTTCAGGAGTGCAGACACTGATAATGGCTGATCCTTGACAGGTGACAGGTAAGTATCTCTTCCCAACCCCCCCCCCCCACCTCATCCACTGGAGCTTTAGATATTGGGGATTTTTTTTTTTTTTACAAATTAGAAATAATCAGATTCCAGCCAGCAGAATCTGAATATTAAAACATTTTAATTCCTTAAGTATTCTCAAACTTTGATGGCCCAAAGTTTGCTAATGACTGTCAGACCCAAAGGACAAGGAAGCTTTGGGCCCTGGGCCTTGCGGGAGCCGGCACAGCACAGGAAGGTTGGTGCTCTGTGCTCTTCCTTCCACATGGCTGGAGCACTGCCCTGGCTGAGGCAGCTTGTGGGGTGCCTCTTGGCTGGGCTGGACCTTAGGCAGTGAGTCACTGACTGGTCTTTCCTTACTGTTGGAGGCGGAGTGTTGAGCCAGGGCAAAGGGCTTACCTTTCTGGTCTGGTCATGCTCACCTGTGTTATAGGTCGCTTTCTGGAGCTAAATGTTCTGAGTGAGTCACTGCTCGGTGTCCTTTGAGCACTTACCTTCCTATTTGGTACTTGCTGGGCTGGGATGGCTGGTTCGGGGCAGGATGGGGTGTTCCCAGGGCCCCCCGGCTGAAGGCCACTGATCCCACCTTTCCATAACCATGTCCCAAAGGCTGCACCAAACACACCAGAAAGGTTACAAGTATTCTGGCTGTCTTCCAGTCACACCGTCACTCTAGAGGCATGTACTTCCTGCCTGTCTCTCCTCCAAGTTCTCTGCAGTGTCACTATTCTCACTTCCTTGATAGCCATTTTTCACAAAAAGAAGCAGCATGTGTGTGTGTGTGTGTGTGTGTGTGTGTGTGTGTATGTACAGTGTGTGGGTGTACGTGTCCACTTTAGTTTTCTAAGCTGCTCAAGCAAATACTAGGCAAATGAATGGCTTAAGCAATGGGAATTTATTTGCTTACAGTTTTGAAGGTAAAAGGAAGCCCAATCAAAGCACTTTCAAGGCCATACTTCCTCTCCAAAGACTGTGGCCTCTTGGGGCTGGCTGTTATGAGCCTTTGCCTGTAGTCTGTCCATTGGCAAGGCACATGGGAGCGTCTCCTGATCTCTCTCCTCTCTTCTGGGTTCTGTTAATATTCAGCTTCTCGCTTCCTGTGGCTTGTTCTCTCTTTGAATTTCATTCCATTTATAAAAGACTCCAGTAATAGGATTAAGACCCATCCTGATTGGGCTGGGCCACATGTCAACTGAAGTAGTTTCATCAAAGGTCCTACTTACAATGGGTTCACAGCCACAGGAGTGGATTAAATTTAAGAACATGTGTTTTTCTGGGGTACACATAGCTTCAAGCTACCATACTCTACCCTGTGGACCAAACACACACACACACACACACACACACACACACACACAAAAACCACGTTTTTTCTACAGACAAAAAGACATCGATTCCATCACAACATCCCAAAAGCCTTAAGTCATTTCAGAAACAATGCAAAATATAAAGTCTCATCAAAATTGGTTATGGGTGCAGCCTGCCCTGGGGCACAATTCCCCTCTGTCTGTGGCCCTGTGAAACCTAGAAAAAAAATTAGCTGCTTCCAATAAACAATGGGGTAAAGGCATCAGATAAACATTTCCATTCCAGAAGGAAGAAACTGGAAGAAAAGCAGGGCCATGTATCCCAAACAATTCTGAAACCCAGCAGGGAAAACACCATCAGATTCCATGGTCTGAGGGTCATCTTTGGTCAATGCTTGTTCTCTGGGCCTGATGGAGCAGCAGCCCCTCCCTTTCCAACTGCTTGAGCAGCAGCCATGCTCACCCCACACATTCAGGAGAAGGCTCCACCCTCTCCATGCATCAGGTGGCTAGGTCCTCCACAAATGCCAGGACTCAGGCCTCACCCTCTCTAAGCACCGTGGTGGCAGGACTCTCTCTGAGCAAAAGGGTGGAAGGTCCAAGCCTTCCAAATACTGCCATGGACCCAGCCTTCCCACACACACAGGTAGGCCTGAGGAGGTATTTTCATTCCAGACCTCAGCTTCCATGGTTCTGCCCTTGAAGTCATTCTTCCTTAAACTCACCCCTTTTAGCCTAAGATGACAGTGGTGGCAGCCATACGAATTTTGCAAAAAAACTTGTCGGTTTCGCCTGTAGTTCACAGAGGTCCAATCCACAAGACAGAAGGACTTTCCATAGCTCCTTCCTGCATGTCTAACCCTGACTTCCCTGGAAATTGCTCACTGGTTCCATGATGAGTTAAAACCTCTTTTGGATAGGCTCAGAATTTTCCAAACCATCAATTTCTGGTTTCTTTGTGCCTGGGAGTTCAGTTCTCAGCTTATATCTTTCTTCTCTTATTTTACTATAAGCTACAAGGAGAGACCAGCCACACCTTCCACACTCAGCTTAGAAATCTCCTCAGATAAATATCCAAGTTCATCGTTTTCAAGTTCTCCATCCGACATCGGAACTCAATGTCACCAAGTCCTCTAACACGTTAAAACGGGTCACAGGTGGGCCAAGGTGGCGCAGCAGGCAAGAATGCTCACCTGCCATGCCAGAGGACCCGGGTTCGATTCCTGGTGCCTGCCCATGTAAAAAAAAAAAAAAAAAAAAAAGTAAGGATCACCTTTCCTCCAGTTTCCAATCACATATTCATGATTTTCTTCTAAGGCCTCATCGGAAGTGCCTTGAGTGTACATATTTCCACTAACAGTCCCTGCAAAGCAATCTAGGTTTTTTCTATAAAGTACCTCACAGTTCTTCCAGCCTCTACCCATCACCCAATTCCAAAGACATTTCCACTTTATTTATTTATTTATTTATTTATTTATTTTTTGTATTTCCAACAGCAGCACCCTACTCTCTTGGTACTAAAATCTGTTTTAATTTCCTATACTGCTCAAAGCAAATACCATGCAAAGGAGGGGCCTAAACAATGGGAATTTTGGTTATGGTTTTGAAGCTCAAAGAAAGTTCAATCAAGGCATTATCAAAGCAAGGGTTCTTCCTCCAAAGACTGTGGCATCCTGGGGCTGGCTGCTGTGAGCCTTTGTCCATAGTTATCCCATACAAGGGCATATGACAGCATCTCTTGGTCCCTCCCTTCTCTTCTGGGTACCACTGAAGTTCAGCTTCTGGCTGCTCCCTCTGTGGCTCTCCCTCTATGTCTGAAGTTCATTCTGTTTACAAAGGACTCTAGTAAGAGGATTAAGACCTATTTCGAATAAGGAGAGTCACCTTTAACTGAAGTAACCTCACTAAAGGTCCTACTTACAATGGGTTCACACCCTCAGGAATGGATTAGATTTAAGAACATGTGTTTCTGGGGTACATATGGCTTCAAGCCACTACAGTGTACGTTTTAATTATTATCATAATATCATTCCATGTGAGTGGTTAAGTTTTGCTTCAACAAAACAAAAAAATTGTTGCATGTTATGGACCTATAGGGTCCTTTGAGGTTGCAAAACTATTACATCGACTGATGTCAAGGATTTTATAACACTGGCTAATATTTACTGAGCACTAACTATGCCCCAAGTATTATTCTAAGATGTTTGTAGGTATTTCTAATTTAATTCTTCTTGAGGTAGGTACTAGTATCCTTCCAATTTTACAGATGAGGAAACTGAGTCACAGATGGTTTGAATGGCTGATGAGTGGCAGAATAAGGATTCTAACCAAAGCAGTTGCAAATGCAGAACCATGCTCTTACCCATTCTGCTGGTCCAGGATATGAAACTGTGGGTGTCTCCGCGAACTGGAAGACACATCTGTCTGAGAGATCTGAGTTTGCATCATCACATAAGTGGTGTAACCTTGGGTAACAGCTCAACCACACTGAGACCACTCTGTCATCTGTACAATGGGGATAAGACCTGCCCTTCTGACACAGAGGGCTTCTGTAAAGATCAGATGAGATAATGGATGTGAAAATATGTGTTTTCTAAGTTCTACAAACACAACAGAAAAGTAGGATAAGGATATTTCTTAGCTGGCAAACATAAGCATGAAGTGACAGGGATGTGTGGATAATTCTGACGTTGCCCCTGTCTTCAGGAAGCAGTTAGGATCTTACATGGAAGAAAAATAAATCAGATAACCACTTTCTTCTGAATAATGCTGCAAAAACTCAGGATTGAGGCACAGCTGAGAGGGCTGCACCAAGCACACAGTGTAATCTGAGACAAGCAACTTCCCCTCTCTTGTTTTCATCCTTCCTGACTCTAAAATGAGGGCATCTCAGCAGAGGTCTGTTCACAGTCTAATGCTTTATGGCCTTGACCCCATTTCCGGGCTAACCTTTTTGTGAGTGAAAGGGCAGACAGCTCACTGTTTAAAGGTTCTTGCTGGTGGAAGCTAACAGCAGTGATGTGTCTGACAGTTGTTAGTAACGTCTTCACATGGAAAACCAAGGAAAGGAGGACATCCAGTCAACCACGATGGATGCATAACATGCTCCAAAGTGCTCTTCCCCCACAGAATTTTTGAACAACTAGCAAGACCCAGCAAAGCCATCTTCTTCAAAACTCTGGAAAGCAATTAAAAGATTGCAGTAACTGGGTAAGGACATAATCAAGAAAATGCAGCCTTAAAAATGGTAGGAGAGGTTCATGGCACCCTTGGTGACCACTGCTCCACCCTCTCCCTGGCACAGGGTTGAGCCAGCCTATGATCCCGTTGAAGGTTCCTGACCCTGTTCCACAGGGAGCAGGGTAAACCCTATGTGCATACAGGTGCATCTGCCTAGCTGGTGGCAACCTAAAAGATGAAAGCAGGAAACTCATCCATGCCTTGCCCTCCCAGAACTTGTCCTGTAGGGAGAAGCAGCTTGCCAACAATTAAAGCAATATAAAAAAGTGTAAAGTCAAAGACGCCTGGGACAAAGGATTACCTGCTTTTAGACATACAATAGAACACCCTGGAAGGTGGGGAGAAGTCTACTTCATAGGTAGTAGAGGGGACTTCAGGATTTCTATAAACCTGCAAATGGGGGGGAATTCCTACAGCTATGAGAATGAACACAGGACCAAGAAAAGAAGGAGACTCAGAAAGACATAAAGGACCTGGAGTTCTTTTTCACCTCAGATTGATCTTCTTTATACGAGAGATAAACTTTGGAAGAAAGCACCAGCCAACAGAGAGCCAAGTTGCAAACTGTGGAAGGTGTTTTTGCACTGGTTTGTTTTTGTTAGCTCCTGACCCTTGAATGAATCTCTCTCATATCACTAGGTAGATACAAACTTAAGGAAAAGACAGCTAAGGGACAAAATCCCATGGTTCACATTTTATAACATTAAAATATACAATGTGCAACAGAAGATTACAAGACAAAGAAACAGAAGATGGTCCATCCAAAGGAGTAAGATATAAATTCAGAAAGCTTCCATGAAAAAGAACAGATTTTGGATACACTGGACAATACTTCAAAAAAATGATCCTCAATTTGCTTAAGGAAATAAAGGAAAACATGAAAAAAGAACTAAAGGATATCAAGAAAATAATGAATGAACAACACAAGAATCTCAATAAAGAGATAGAAATTTTTTAAGGGAACCAAAGAGAAATATTGGAGTTGAAGATGAGAATACCAAAGTGAAAGATTCCCTGGGGGGTTTCAATAGCAGATTAGAGCTGCTGAAAGAATCAGTGAGCTCAAAGGAAGGCAATTGTAATGATTCAGGGTGGGGAGCAGAGAGAGAAAAGATTGGAAAAAAGTAACAGAGCTTAAACTTCCCAGTTAAGAGGCAGAGATTGGCAGAATGGATAAAACAACCATAGGCTGTTCATAAGAGACTCACTTTAAATTCAAAGTCTCTAGTGGTTTGAAGATGAAAGCATGGAAAAAATTATACCAAACAAATAGTAACCAAAAGAAAGCTGGGGAAGCTAAACCAACACTAGATGAAATAGATGTTAAGTCAAAATCAGTTATGAGGTAGGGAAAAAGATCACTATATGCTGACATGGGGGTCAACAGAACAAGAAGACATAACCATTATAAATATTATATGCACCTAATGGCAGAGCCTCAAAATATATGAAACATATATGGACAGATTTGTGGTATACATTAATAGTAGGAGATTCAATACACCAATTTCAATAATGGATAGAATACTTGGACAGAAGTTCAATAGGACACAAGACTTGAATGATACTCTAAACCAACTAGACCTAACAGATGTATATAGGGCACTTCAACCAACAGCAGTAGAATGCACATTCCTCTTTAGTGTGCATGGATCATTCTCCAGGATAGACCACATGTTAGGTCTCAAAACAAGCCTCAATAAATTAAAAAATGTTGAAATCTGTGCTGGTTTGAAACTGTTATGTACCCTCAAAAAGCCAGGCTCTTCTAATCCAATCTTGTGGGTGCAGACCTGTTGTGGGTGAGACCTTTTGATTAGGTTCTGCACATGGAGATGTGAGCCACCCAATTCAAGGTTGGTCATAATGTTTTACTGGAGTCCTCTATAAAGAGAATAAAAGACAGAAAACACATAGAAATCTGAGAGCTGACGCAGAGGGCAGAGAGATGAAACCAAGACATAGACGCTTGGAGATGCTGAGAAAGTTGTTTTGAAACCAGAAGCCTGGAGAGAAGGACAGCAGACATTACTATAGGCCTTCCCATGTGAAAGGGAAACCCCAGACTTGACTGGCCTTTTCGTATCCTCTTGTTGGTGCCTTAATTTGGGCATTTTCATGGCCTTAAAACTGTAAATTTATAACTTAATAAAACCCCATTATAAATGTCAATCTGATATATTGCATTACAGCAGCTTTAGCAAATCAAAACACAATCATACAATGTATCTTACGCAATCACAACAGAATGAAACTAGAAATCAATAGCAAAGGGAGAACTATAAAATTCACAGATATGTGGAAATTAAACAACACAGTCTTAAAACACCAATATGTCAAAGAAGAAATCACAAGGGAAATTAGGAACTATCTGCGGGCAATGAAAACAAAAACACAACATACCCAAACTTTGGGATGAAGCAAAGGCAGTGCTGAGAGGGAAATTTATAGCTCTAAATGCTTACAGTATAGAAGAAAAGCCCAGGTCAGAGAACTAATCTCACAACTGGAGGATCTAGAAAAATAGCAGCAAACTAAACTCAAAGCAAGCAGAAGAAAGGAAATAACAAAGATTAGAGTGGAGATAAATGAAATAGAGAATAACAAAACAGTAGACAGAACTAAAAAATATAAAATCTTGGTTCTTAAAAAAGATCAATAAAATTAGCAAACCTTTAGCTAGACTGACAAAGGAATGAGAGAGAGGATGCTAACAGCTGAAATCAGAAATGAAATGGGCACCATTACTACTCACCCCACAGAAATAAAAAGAATTATGAGAGGATACTGTGAACAACTTATGAAAAAAATCAGATAGCTTAGATAAAATGGAAAAACTCCTCAAAACACCCAAACTACCTATACTAACTCAAGGAGAAACAGAAGATCTCAACAAACAATAATTAGTAAAGAGATTGAATCGGTAATAAAAAATCTCCCAATAACAACAACAAAAAGCCCAGGACCAGATGGAGTCCCGGGTTAAATTTACAAAATATTCCAAGAAGAATTAACACCAACCCTGCTCAAACTCTTCCAAAAAACTGAAGAGGAAGGGACACTCCTTTACTCATTCTGTGAGGGCAACATCACTCTCATAACAAAATCAGACAAAGACATCGCAAGAAAAGAAAATATAGACCAATACCCCTTATAAATATAGATGCAAAAATCCTCAGCAAAATACTAACAAATTAAATCCAACAGCACCTTAAAAGAATTATATACCATGGTCAAGTGGGATTTATTCTACGTATGCAAGAGTAGTTCAACATAATAGATGAAATAATACATTACAGCACATTAACAGAAGGAAGGAAAAAAACCCACATGATCATCTCAATTGATGCAGAAGGGAAACATTTGACAAAATCCAGTATCCTTTTTTGATAAAAACACTTAGAAAACTAGAGTAGAAAGAAACTTCCTTAACATGATAAAGGGCATATATAAAAACCCCACAGCTAATATCATAACTGATGATGAAAGACTGAAATCTTTCTCCTTAGGATCAGGAAATTAAAAAGATGTTCACTGTCACCACTATTATTCAACATTATACTGGAAGTTCTAGCCAAAGCAATCAGGCAAGAAAAAGAAATAAAGAGCAAATTGGAAAGGAAGAAACAAAACTTATTACTTGAAGTGATTTACAGATTCAATGTGAGCCCAATCAAAAATCCATCAGTTGTTTCTGCAGAAATGGAAAAACTAATCATCCAATTTATATGGGAAGGTAAGGGGCTCTGAATAGCCAATAACATCTTGAAAAAGAACAACAAAATTTGGAGCACTCATATTTCCCTACTTTAATACTTATTACTAAGTGACAGCAATCAAAATAGCATGGTACTGGCACAAGGACAGATGTATAGACCAAGGGAGTTGAATTCAGAGATAAGAAATAAACACTGATAACTATGTCAACTGATTTTTTAAAATTTAATTTTTTAAACATTTTTTATTGTGAAATATATACTGTGGAACAATGCTAAGGTGTGTATGCCAATTGACTTAATGAACCCCTTCAATGCTGGGTCCAGAAGTGGCATCACCAGAAGGAGGTGCTTCACCACCAGGAAAGCCCTCAGGCATTCCTCCTGGCATGCCTCCTGCACTCTGGTACTGCTTGGTAACGATGGGTTTGCAGCTTTTTTCCAGCTCCTTCTGCTAATGTTCAAAGTCTTTCTTCTCTGCAGTCTCATTCTTACTGAGCCAGCTGATTTCATTACATTTGTCAAGAATCTTGTTTCTTCTCATCATTGATCTTGCCTCATTGTGTCTCATCTTCAGTTGTTGCTCTCAAGTTAAATGCATATGATTCAAGTGAATTATTGGAGTATACGTTGTACCTCTGCTTCTCATCTTCAGCTTTGTGCTTCTTGGCTTCCTGGACCATGCACTCAATGACTTCTTTGTTCAAACGGCCCTTGTCGTTAGTGATGGTGATCTTGTTCTCTTTTCCTGTGCTCTAATCTACAGCAGAGATATTGCAAATGCCACTGGCATCAGTGTCAAAGGTGATTTCAATCTGAGGCACACCACGGGGTGCAGGAGGCATCCCAGTGAGTTCAAACTTGCCAAGCAGGTTGTTATGGTTGATCGCAGCATGCTCACCTTCATGAACCTGAAGGACCACAGTGGGCTGTCTGTCAGGGTAGGTAGTGAAGGTCTGTGCCTACCTGGTGGGAATGGTGGTATTGAGGACATGATTCCACCAGCAGTTTCCATATCAAGGGAAAGAGGAGTGACATTTGACCATTTGGTTGTCAAAGTCATCATCATCGAGTGTCTCCAGCTGTTGATGTGACCTCGAAAATTCCGCCTTCAAGGGTGAGGATTGACACATCAAAAGTGCCACCTCCTAAGTCAAAGATCAGCATGTTTCTTTCAGCACCAGCTTTTTTGTCTAAGCCATAAGCAATGGCAGCAGCCAGTGGCTCACTGATGATTCTGAGTATATTGAGGCCGGCATCTTTGGTGGCCTGAGGCTGAGAGTCATTAAAATAAGCTGGCACTGTGACAACAGCATTGGTAACCGCCTTCCCAAGACAGGCTTCTGCAATTTCCTTCATCTTTGTCAGAACCATAGATGACATCTCTGGATAGAGAATTTGGTCTCGCCCTTGTATTCTCCTTGGACCTTCGGCCTGCCCACATCATTCACCATCATGAAGGGCCAATGCTTCATATCAGACTGGACAACAGCATCATCAAATCTACATCCAACCAGATGTTTGGTATAAAAACTGTGTTGGTGGGGTTCATTGCAACCTCATTCTTCATAGCATCACCAATCAATTGTGCGGTATCAGTAAAGGTGACATAGCTTGGAGTTGTTCAGTTCCCCTGATTGTTGGCAATTATCTCCACTTCTCCATGCTAGAAGACACCTACAAGTGTGTAAGTAGGTGGTACCAAGATCAATGCCAACCACAGGTTCCTTCAACATGGGTGCTTATCATAGGCCTGGCTCGCAGAAGAAAACAGAAGTCCCGAGAGCTAATGCCACATTCAATTCCAATTGATTTTTGATAATAGGGAAAGAATAGTTTCTTTCTAACTATCCAGGAAAACTGGATATCCAAATACAAAAGAACGAAGGTGGATCCATAACTCACACCATTTACAAAAATGATCTCCATATGCGTCAAAGACCTAAATATAAGAACCGGAACTACAAAACTCCTGGAAGAAAATACAGGGAGGGTTCCTGAGGACCTTGTGTTAGGTTACACCAAAAGCCCAAGCAACAAAAGAAAAAACAGATAAATGGCATTTTATCAAAATTAAAAACTTTTGTGCATAAGAACAATCTATTCATGAAAAAACATACAGAATGGAAGAAATATTTGGAAGCCACATATCTGATCAGAGTTTAATATCCAAACTATAAAAAGAAATCCTACAACTCTACAACAAAAAGACAATTCAACTTAAAAATGCACAAAGGGACTTGAACAGACATTTCTCCAAAGAAGATATATAAATGGCCAATAAGCACAGGAAAATATGCTCAACATCTTTTGTGAGAGGAATATAAATCAAAACCATAAGATACCATTTCACACCCCGTAGAATAGCTACAATGTAAAAAAAAAAAAAAAAAAAAAAGGGAAATAACAGGTATTGAAGAGAATGCGGAGAAATTTGAGCACAGTCATTCCTTATTTGTGGGAACATAACATAGTGCAGCTGCCTGTGGACAACAGTTTGGCAGTTCTTCAGAAAGTTAAGTAGAGAATTACCTTATAACCTAGCAACCCCACGTTAGGTAAATAACCAAAAGAACTGAAAGCAGAAACTCAGATATTTTCACGCTGATATTCATAGCAGCATTATTCACAATTGCCAAAAGATGGAAGCAAAACAAGTGTTCATCAATTGATGAATGGATAAACAAAATGTGGTATATACTTTGAATGGAATATTATTCAGCTATAAAAGGGAATGAAGTTCTGATGCATGTGACAACATGGATGAACCCTGAAGACATCATTTGAGTGAAACAAGTCAGACACAAAAGGACAAATATTATATGATATCACTGATATGAAATAAGTAGAATAAAAAATTCATAGAGTCAAAACCTAGAATATAGGACACCAGGGTTGGGGTGGTGGTAGGGAAAAGGGAATTAATGCTTAAATTGCACAGTTTCTCCTTGGGGTAATGGAAAAGTTTTGGTAATGGATGGCGGTGATGGAAGCACAATATTGGGAATATAATTAGTACCACTGAATTAGATATTTGAATGGGGTTGAAATGGGAAGTTTTAGGTTTTATAATATTTATGTTATTATAATATTTATAATATTTATGTTATTAGAATAAGCATTTTTTAAAAACCATAGGACTGTACAAAACAAACCATGATCCCCAATGTAAATTATAGACTATAGCTACTAGTAAAATTGCAATAATACTGTTTCATCAAGTATAAGAAAAGTACCATACTAATGCACATTGTTAATATTAGGGAACTCTGCATGCATGAGGAGTCTATAAGGGAACTCTGTATTTTGTGCATGATTTTTCTCTAATAATTTCTCTAAAAAAAATCTGAGGGGTGGTCATTAGCAGAACACTTTTAAAAGTGGCATGCTTGCCTCATTAGTACCAGCATTTTGATTTGAAATCTTGGGCCTGATAATCCTTCTCAGCCTGAACAGTGCTTCTCCTTCATTGTGCCTCCCTAGCTTCCAAACTCAGCCTTGCAGAATACATTTTCATGGCTAAGTTTCTTTGAATTTGAAACCAGTACAGATGAAAACACCATCCTTAACGTCAGACAGACCTGAGGTTGAGTCCTGAATCTGCAGCTTACTAGCTGTGTGACTACTAGGCAAGACTGTCTGGAATTCTGATTCTGACAGCATCCTCTGGAAAACCGTGATAATACTAGTTATCTCATAGGGCTGCTCTGTGGATTCAACAGGAGAAAGTAAGTAAATTGTTTGGGCACATAGCAGGCATTCAATAAATTGCAGCTATTATTACTGAGGTTAGGGAATCTATTAGTCAGCATAGGCTAGGATATGCTGCAGTAGCAAATAAACACCCAAATCTCAGAGGCATGACAAAGCAAAGGTTAATTTCTCATTCATGCTAAATGGTCAATGTGGGCCAGCAGGGGATTCTGTTCCATGCAGTCACTCAGGGAACCAGGTGGAAAGACACCAGAAACATTGGTGATTAACATGGTAGGGGAAGAGAGTGCTGGAAGGTCTCAAATTGCCAACCAAGCACTTTGGACTTAATTAGTTTGAATGAGCTACATAGCCCTGATTAGCTATAAGAAGGCTGGGTAATATAGGGCAGCACATGGAATAGAATGGTAAGCATTATTCTCTATGCAATATGGAGCTAAATTTTGTTCAGCTTTGATTCCCCCCATTGTTTAGCTTCATGTCAGGCATACTAGAACTGCTTAATTCCATTCCAGGCTTATTAGAGAAATGAAGTCAGAAGGCAAAAAGAAGGTTTCTCTGATGATGTGGCAATTTTCTAGTCAAATGATTTACCCTCTCTTTTTATTTTACTTTAATGGGCTGTATATTTGTTATTCTCACTCTCCAGTTTGTCACTGGAATAAATATTTCAGAAATTTTGTAGATGAGGAAGTTTGAAAACGCCCTTGGACTTAAAGAGAAATCCCAAGACATATCTAGGTCATGAACTCACACTTGGAAGAGGAAGAAAGAGAAGAGAGAAAGGGATTGCCAAGGACAAGATGCCAAGACGTTTGCATCTCTTACACTACTTTCAGCCCTTTTCAAGCCTTTTCCTGCTGCAGTAACCCCCTGGATCCTTAAGACACGTGGGACTAGGAGGAAGGTTTTATGTCCACTTAACGGTGATGGAAATTGAAGCAAGGAGACAATATGGCTGCCCAAGGACGCAAAGCCGGTCAAGGGCAGACCAATGTTCCTTCCACACTTCTTTCTCCCCAAACCCCAGCAGTCTGAGAAGGCTTTCTTCTTGCCCAACATTCACAGAAACTATTGCAGGTCACTAAATATCCAATGCATCTTCCCAAGAGAATTCCTAAGAGCTGATGACCCCCTCCCTTGTGATGGGTGGAGAAAGGGAGTGCCAGGAAAGAGCCTTTCCCACAGGAAGGAATCACCTGTCAACACATTGCCTTCTGGGATCCTAGATGCACCCCGGTCCTGGCCCTGCCACTATGTCAGTGGGTAACCTTGGACAACTGAGTTTCCCTCTACTCACCTGTAAAGTCATTCAACAAGCATTAGCCAACATAGGCTAGGTTTTGCTGCAGCAACAAATGAATCCCCAAATCTCAGAGGCATAATAAAGCAAAGATTAATTTCTCACTCATGCTAAATGGCCTGAAACCTAAATGTCTGGCAGAAGGGTGATATTAAGTCAATTAAGACACATCCAATTTGCATGTTATTGACAGAATTCTATACTGTTATTGCAATTTGAGGATGCGGAGGCTTTATCATGGAAGAACGCATGACATAATGGTAAGGGAAAAAGAGCAGGACATAACACTAAATATATTGTGTTTACAGCCAACTAAAAATGCCAGTCATAAAATGCTGGAGATTGGGTTGAGTAAGCACAGCCAGAGTTGTCTGTGAGGATTGGGATTTCTGAAGATATTCCTTTTACCCATGATTTTCCAAAATGTTTTATAATTCTGTTACATAACTTTGTAGTTAAAAAGAACAGTAACTACAAGTATTCATTTTCAGTTGACTTTCCAAATGGGTCATCCCACTTTCTTAGGAGCCCCGGTATACTTTTTTTTTAAACAGCTGTGCTTGTGTCACTGGAGATTAAAATCTTTAGATTTGTTTAATAATACTATTGGCATTTTAATAAGCAAAGAAGAGGTATCTGAAATCCATGGGAAACAATTAACAGAAATGACACCAGGGAGGTGAGGACATTCCAGGCCTTTGGACTCCCTGTGCCCCACCCTAGACTGAGGCAGGTCCAGAATTGCATAACGCTGAGAGGGAATGAAAGGAGGAGGAGGGCGAGGCAGCTCCTGTTAGAACAAGCAGGCACACAGCAAGCCTTCCAGACCTGCAGGCTTAGGAATCACCCATTAGGCCTGAATGTGCCCATTTCACAGATGGCAAAGATGAGACCCACAAAAGAAAAATTTCAGTACTAAGACAACAAGGCTAGAAAAATCTTGAATAAAAACCACATCATTATTATTATTACTGATATGTTACTTTAATAGAACATGAGGTACCATCCAAAGCATATTCTTTTGATTATTGCACTTGAGTCTCACGATGGATAAGGGAGGAAGGACTGGTTGGAATTTTGATCCAACTTTTGCAGAGTGAGAAATTGAGACTCAATGAGTGGAAGGTAACTGGTGTGTTAAGCAGATCCTATGTGTCAGGGTTGTTTTTTTGAATTAATTGTTTTAATATCTGCTAAATGCACAAGGTTAGAAAAGAAAGTGATACTAAAAGAAATCAAAACCCTTATCCCTCACCACTCAGCTTTTCTTTCCAGAGGCCTCTGTTAATAGTGTGCTATATATCCTTCCAGGGTGTTTTAGTTTCCTAGCTGCTAAAACAAATATCACGCGATGGGTTGATTTAACAAGAGGAATTTATTAGCTTACGTTTTCAGAGGCTAGAAGTCTTGCTTCCCCCCAGAGTCGGTATCTTCTGGTTGGCTGGCAATCTTTAGGTTCCTTGCCTTTTCTGCCACATGGCAAGGCACACGGTGGCGTCTTCTTTTTTCTCTTCTGGGTTCCATTGACTTCCAGCTTCTTGCTTCTCCAATGGCTTCTTTCTGCCTCTGACTTTCACTCTGCTTACAAAAGACTCCTGTAATCTGGATTAAAGCCCAACCTGGTTCAGGCAGCTGGGCCACGATTTAACTGAAGTAACATTTTGAGGAGATTTTATTTACCATGGGTCACACCCATCAGAATGCAGACCAAAGCAAAGAACATGTCCGAACTGGAGCACATAAGCATTATGTGCCTTTACAAATACACTTCGCCCCTCCCTCCCTTTCTCCCTGCTCCATCTCACTTCCAATATCCCTTTCTCCTTTTTTGCTCCGTTTTATGTCCCTTTTATTTTTATCCTTTTCTACCTCCCTCCTTCCTCTGTTTCTTTCTTTACACAAATGAAAATTATTCCATGTCAGTTCATATGGGCTGGCCTCATTCCTTTTCACACTTGCATAGTTAGCCATGGTATGGATATACGATCATTCACTTAAGAAGAACCCAGTGAGTAGATATTTACAGTTATTTCCAAGCTCTTGTCACATCAGACTCTCCCCATAAAATCACTGGTTCATATAATTACAAGTCTGTTTGTAGAATGGACTTCTAATAGTAAAACTGTTGGGCGAAAGGATTTGTGCACTTGAAATTCTGTAAGATCCAAAATGCTCTCTATAGGGGCAGTATTATTTATACACTATTGGCAATGTATGAGGGTGCCTGTGTTCTTGTATTATCTAGCTTTTAAATCTCTGGCTGATAGAAATAGTATTTCATGCTACTTTAATTTTCATTTTTTAAAATGAAGGACAGTGGGCATAATTTCATGTTTAAATGCCATTTATATTTCTGTTACTGTTCATGTCTTTTGACCTTTTTTCAATGGGGGATTCTTTTTTTTTTTTTTACTGATTGGTAGGAACTCTTTATATATTAAGAAAGTTACCGAGAGGCTACTCTGGAAGTCATTCTTATATAAGGTTCAGTTAGATATTGCTACCCATCATAACTTGCCAACCCCCAACCAAAACCATTCCAGCCAATCCTAAAGAACACCCAAAGAATATAAAATTTTACAAAGTCTCCATGGACTAGGGTAACTTTCCAGAAACCTACAACCTCCAGATGGGTCCCTGGACCAGATAAATCCTGAAACCTAGAGGGCCCAGCCTCTCCAGAACATCAGCTAGTTCCATCTCCCCACCCCATGATACTGACAGCCCCTTCCAATGTGAAAAAGTTAGAATGGCCATAGCTCAAATACCCGTAAAGAGTGGGATAGAAAGATCAAAGGTGATGGTGGAATTAAACAGAGAAGGTAAGGTTTAACAAACTAATATGATTGCTGAATCATTAAATGGATATTTTGTTTAGTGTCCAGTATCTCAGAGCACCTAGAAGTAAAAACCTGAAATTGTGGAACTGAACTCTGAAATCTGTTCTGCAACTAATTGTTGTGCTGTGCTTTGAAATTTATTGTTTTTTTGTATATATGTTTTTTTCATAAAAAAGGGGGGAAAAGTTGATTGTGATGATAAAAAAATATTTATTCCTTCTAGCCTCCTATATTCTAGAGCAGCTAGAAGGAAAAATCTGAGAGGATGGTATGGTAGCCCATGACAAACTCTGGGATCTGACCTGTAACTACTTGTTGAAGAGTGCTCTGAAAACTATTGCTTTTTCTTTCTTTGCTTTGTATGTATGTTATACAATAAAAAAAATAATGGTGGACATAAAGGACTTGTACACAGAAAACTACACAACATTGCTAAAAGAAATCAAAGGAGATCTCAACAGGTGGAAAGACATTCCCTGCTAATGGACAGGAAGGCTAACTATAGTTCAGATGTCAGTTCTCCCTAAACTGATCTACAGATTCAACACAGTACCAATCAAAATTCCAACAACCTACTTTGAAGATTTGGAAAAGTTAATTATCAAATTTATCTGGAAGGGAAAGAGATCCCAAATAGCTAAAAGTATCCCAAAAATGAAGAACAAAGTGGGAGGATTAACATTCCCTGACTTTAAAACCATAAAGGCACAGTGGTCAAAACAGCATGGTACTGGCACAATGACAGAAGTACTGACCAATGGAATTGAATCGAGAGTGCAGAAATAGACCACCAAATCTATGATCAACTGATTTTTGACTAGACCCCCAAATCCTCTGAACTGAGCCAAAATAGTGTTTTCAATAATTGGGGCATGGAAGAACTGGATATCAATAGCAAAAAGAATGAAAGAGGACCCCTATCTTACATCCTACACAAAAATTAACTCAAAGTGGATCAAACACCTAAATATAAGAACTAGAACCATAAAACTTCTAGAAGAAAATGTAGGGAAACATCTTCAAGACCGAGTAATAGGAGGTAGCTTCCTAAACTTTACAGCCAAAGCACAAGCAACAAAAGCAAAAATAGGTAAATGGCAACTCCTCAAAATCAAATGCTTCTGCACCTCAAAAGACTTTGTCAAAAAAGTGAAGAGGCAGCCAACTCAATGGGAGAAAATATTTGGAAATCACATATCGGACAAAGGTTTGATTTCCTGTACATACAAAGAAATCATACAACTCAACAACAAAAGAACAAACAATGCAATTATAAAATGGGCTAAAGATATGAATAGGTATTTTTTCTGAAGAGCAAATACAGATGGCTCAAAAGCACACGAAGAGATGCTCATTTTAATCGGCTATAAGGGAAATGCAGATCAAGACTACAATGAGATACCACCTCACTCTTATAAGAATGGCTGCTATTAAACAAATGGAAACTATAAATGTTGGAGAGGATGTGAAGAAACTGGGGCACTTTTGCACTGCTGGTGGGAATGTATAATGGTGCAGCCACTATGGAAGACTGTTTGGTGGTTCCTTAGGAAACTAAATATCGAGTTGCCCTATGACCCAGCAGTAGCAGTACTTAGTTATAACCAGAAGAGCTGAAAGCAATGACACAAACAGACATTTGCACACTGATGTTCATAGCAGCATTATTCACAATCGCCAGAAGATGGAAACAAACCAAATGCCCATCAACAGATGAGTGGATAAACAAAATGTGGTATATACATACAATGGAATATTATACAGCAGTAAGACAAAATGACATCCTGAAGTACATGACAAGATGGATAAGCCTTGAGGACATAATGCTGAGCGAAATTAGCCAGACACACAAGGATAGATTCTGTATGATTCCACTTTTAGGACCAGCATAAAGGTATAATTAGAGGCTTATAATACAGAATATAGAGGACTTAGAGATACATAGAAGCTAGAGATGGATGAACCATTAGTTAATGAGGTTGAACTCCAATGTAAGGGAATAGATAGGAGTGAAGGTGATTCTCTAGTGGGTCTAGAAGTAATATCACCACATTGAAGATGAACAAGATTGAAAGGGGTTGTACAGACCTAAGTGTCCCACTGACTCACACTAGAAATATGAATTAGTTCTCATAAGAATTACTTCAAACATAAGATTCTTGTATAGAGAGTGTTTAAGTCCAGGGTATGGGGGAAAACTGTACTATGAGCTATGTTCAAAAGGAAACCATCAGCACTACCACAGCAACAGCAGAGGTAAATAATGGGGTCAGGGACAAGGGTTAAGAGGAGGTTTAGATTTCCTGTTTGGCGAGGTTGTGTTTACTGGCTTTCTTTCTCTTGGGAACAGTGAAATGATCTACAATTGAGAATGCTGATGGACTGTGGACTTTGGGCCTTCTACATGATGCCCAATGAATGCAGGTGGCTGAAGGACGCACTGACGGAGAAGTAGATTGGAGAACGATGGTGTATACTCATGAATGAAGGTTGTGCTACTACAGAAAGGAATAAAGTTGTGAGGCATGCAACGATGTGAGTGAACATGTGGGGCATTTGGTGAGACAGAATAAGCCAGAAACAAAAAAAACAACGGTATGGCCACCTTTAGAAAATGCTTATAAGAAAACAGGGGCCTAGATTGTAAGCTCTTAGAGCAGACACATTGAGTCCAGAGTGGTGATTATTATTTCTGGACTCTGAGAGGCTGTTTTATATATATATCCTGATATTTAGAGATAAGAATGAAGCTGAGCAGGTTGGGATTAAAGTAATTCAGAACATAGGGGTAAGGAAGACAGTGTCTATATTTTAGAACCACACATACTCTTTAAGACCAATGGAAAGAAAGGTTTATTTGATCTGGAACTGAAGTTTTCTGTAGTGCATAATATAATTCAACCTATTTGTAAAACTCATTTGAACAATTGAAACACAGGGAGCACAGAATAAGAAAGAGGTCCTTTAATCCTGTATAGATTATTGTAACGCCTGGATACATCCTAGAGTACATTAAGCAGATAATCAGAAAGTGTTGGCAAAGTCCCTGAGAGAGGGGAGAAAGACTATGGAACTATTAAACCTTACCATCAGAGAATGCCCTGATACAGTGTCAAACTTCAGGGACACCCAAATCAATAGGCCATGCCCTCGATCATGAGGCTTACTCTTGTGAAGCTTATGTAGGTAGCAGAGAAGCTTAGACTACCTGTAGGCATGGCTAAGAGTTACTTCTGGAGGACCTCTGTTGTTGCTCAGATGTGGCCTCATTCTCTCTAAGCCCAACTCTGCAAGTGAAATCATTGCTCCCCCCTACATGGGACATGACATCCAGGGGTAAAAGTCTCCCTGGCGATGTGGGAGAGGACTCCCGGGGATGAATCCAAACCTGGCACCATGGGATCAACAATTACATCCTGACCAAGAGGGGGAAAGGAAGTGTAATTAAGAAAGTGTTGGACAGAGAGAGTTCAAATAGAGTTGAGAGGCTAATCTGGAGGTTTCTCTTACACAAGCTTCAGTTAGACCTTGCTCCCTATCATAACCTGCCAACCCCCAACCAGGACCATTCCAGCCAATCCTAAAGAACACCTAGGGCAATACATAAGATTCCACAAGGGTTCCAGGCACTAGAGCAACTTTCCAGAAACCTACAACCTCCGGATGGATCCCTGGTCCAGATAAGTCCTGAAACCTAGCCCAGCCTCTCCAGAACATCAGATAGTCCATCTCCCTACCCCAAATTAGTGACAGACCCTTCCAATATGAAAAATTTAGAACTGCCATAGCCCAAACACCGCTAAAGAGAGGGATGTAAAGATCAAAGGTGATGGTGGAGTTATACAGAAAAGATAGGATTTAACAAGTGAATATGAATGCTGAATCATTAAATTGATATCTCTCCAGTATTTTAGAGCAGCTGGAAGTAAAAACCTAAAATTGTGAAATTGCAAGCCATGTCAAACCCTGAAATATGTTCTATAACTAATTTGCATGCTGTGCTTTATAGCTTTTTTGGTATATATGCTATTGTTCACAAAAAAGAAGGAAAAAAAGTCGACTGTGATGATAAAAAAGTATTTAAGCCCTCTAGCTTCCTATATTCTGGAGCAGTTAGAAAGAAAAGTCTGAGAGGATCATATAGTAGCCCATGACAAACTCTGGGATCTGTCCTGTAACCACTTGTTGAAGAGTGCTTTGAAAACTATTGCTTTTTTATTTCTTCGCTTTGTATATACCTTATACTATACAATAAAAAAAGTTAAAAAAAACGAAATAAAAAAAATAAGGGTGGTGCAACGGTGGTTCAGTAGCAGAATTCTCACTTGCCATGCCAGAGACCTCCAGGTTTGATTCCTGGAGACTGACTCCCCAAAATAAAAAAAATTAAAGAGAAGATAAAATAAAAAAAATAAAGAAAATTAACATATGGGTGCTAATATTAATGTAATACATGTTTGCAAATCTTTTTTTCCAAGAAAAAAATGTGTTATAAAAGCATTTAAACGTCTTTAGGTATTAAAATTTATCATACATCTGCATGGTATTTTGGATTGTACCTTATACTTAGAAAGGTCTTCTCTATTCTGAGATTTTTTTTAATCATATCTTCTTTTAATAGTTTTATGATGTTATCTTGTTTTCATTTGAACTGCTGATGCATCTGCAACTTATTTTTGTAAAAGGAGTGAGTTAGGATCCAACTTAATAGCTTCCAGTTGTTACGCAATTGTTCTAACACCATTTCTTGAACAATCCATCTTTTCTCCCGTGATTTGCAATGCCATCTTTAATACACACTAAATCCCTTTATCTATTTTTGACCTATTTCTGACTCCTTTGTTCTATGGATCTGTCTGCCTATCTATTGTGGAGCCAGGCACTTTCCTACATGGTCATTTGAACAAAAGCAAGCTCGTGGCACAAGTGAAACTAGAATGCCACGCCTGTGCTACTTTACACCCATCACTGGGTGGTGACAGTTCCCTCACCCTGGGTAAAGAACCAGAGAGGTCCCAGATGCCGATTCCCCACCTAACCCCAGCCTTTTCTTCCCCTTCGCTCACTCAGAGACAGTGAGTGGCAGGGGAGGCTTTGGCCCCGGCCAGCCGAGCTGAACTCCAGCTCTCTCAACAGTCTGCTCACCACTTGGAGCCTCAGTTTTCCCCATCTGCAAAATGGTAGTAGTAATAATAATAATACTTACATCTTGTTTTGGGAATCTAATCGTCTGATATGGAGCAAAGGGGCAAGGCAAAAGCTGCAGTTACCATGACTAATGGGACCAGCCACTTTCCCTCATCCTGAGGCAAAAAATGTCCATTGCTTGGGCTGCAGTTTAGCAGGGACTGAGCTGCACAACTTCTTGACAATTGATTAGTAATTCTAAAGTTCTGGCTGCCCACAGCCCAAGGATGTAGAATTCCTAAGAGCAGGTCCCTACCCAGAGGACAGGAGTGCCAAGCCTGCTTTCAGAGTGCCAGTGCTGAAAAGGGCTTCGAATGGACCCCAGTGGATGGGAGAGAAAATGTGGGACTGTTGAATTTTGCCACCAGGGAAGCCCCAGATGCTGTGTCAGCCACTGGGGTCACCAAGATCAGGGGGCTGGGCCCTTGATCTTGAGGCTTGCTCCTATGAAGCATGTGCATGCAGTGGAGGGGCTTGGCCTGCCTATGGGGGTACCTGGGGTCACGTTTGGAGGACCTCTTTTGTTGCTCAGGTGTGGCCTCTCTCTCTCTCTCTGGGCCCAGCTCTCCAAGTGGGGTTACTGCCCTCCTCCCACGTGGGACGTGGCATCCAAAGGTGGGGGTCTCCCTGGTAATGTGAGGGTTGGCTCCTGGGGATGGGCCTGACCCTGACACCGTGGGATTGACGGTGCCATCCTGGCGGGGGGAGTGGGGAAGGGAAGTGTGACAGGTAGGGTGCTGGTGGCTGGGAGAGTTCAGGTGGGGTTAGGGGCTGCTCTGGAGGTCACTCTCACGCAAGCTTCAGTTGGGCATTGCTGCTTGTCATGGCTCGCCAGACCCCAACCAGGGCCATTCCTGCCAGCCCTGGAAAATTACTAGGGTGCTGTATAGGGCTCTGTGGAGGTTCTGTGCATTGGGGTGGCTTTCCAGGGGACTGTGGCCTCCAGGTGCGTGCCGGGATAGGGGCTGACCTCTCCAGACCATCAGCTGGTTCCATCCCCCATCCCATGTTGTCGGCAGCCCCTTCCAACATGAAAACTTTGGAGTGGGCATGGCCCAGATGACCCTAGAGGATAGGAGAAAGATGGTGGTGGTGGAGTTGTGCAGAGAGGGTAGGGTTTAGCAGATGAGTATGATTGCTGAATCATTATATTCGTATTTCTTTTGGTCCCCAGTGTCTGGGAGTGGCTAGTAGTAAAAATCTAGAAATGTGTGGTTGTGGCTCATACCAAACTCTGAGGTCTGTTCCATTGAGATGTGCTTTGAAATTTATTGCTTTTCATATATATATTGTTTTTCACAGGAAAGAGAAAGAGGTCGATTGCGACAATTAAAAAAAATGCAATATGAAGATAAGTCAACAGGAGTCAAAATAGTTCCTAAACTTTTGCCTAAAAGCAATGGAAAAATTATGGATGTAAATGGATCAGGACTGGGAAGGAGGAGGAATAAAAACAAAAGCTGCTGTATTTATCAGAGACAGTACAACTGTGGACAACTATTTTTTATTCTTATTTCAAATTTCACTAATCTAGTTATAGTGTTTGTATAATAAATAACTGGAAGTAAATAAGAAGTCACCAATTGAACTGAAATAGGATCCCTGCCAAACTCACTTTTCCTGGGAAGTTGGGGCAAGACCCTCCCCTCTCTGTTCAGTTACAGTGACAGTTTCATTTCATAGCTCCATGGGCTGTGCAAAGTAAGCTGGCATTAGCATTTCAACATCCCAGGAAAACCTTAAAGATGCTCATAAATGTAAAATGCTGGTTACAAAATAATACGTATAGTGGGCTTCCAATTTTATTAAGAAAATATAAATGTGTGTATGTATATATGCACATATATACATATACTTACATATATGTTCTTAAAAGAGTTGAAAGATATAAATGAAAATATTAACAGTGGTGCTGCCTGGGAGGGACAAAGGTGCTCATCCATGGCTCGCAAGGCAGGCAGTAGGAGCAAGGAGAGGGAAAATGAAAACACCAAACAAACCCAGCCTTACCGTTCCCTGGAAGCCACATAGCCATGCTTGGAACTTCCATCTGGCCCTCATCAAACACTGCAAGCTCAGGGGATGTCAAGGCAGAATAGCCCAGAAAATGCTATAACCAACACCTCTAAGTGCCAACACTCCAAAGTGGACTACACTGCCCCCCTCCACACACACATGTACATAAGCAAGGCACCCTGGGGCTTATAAAACACTGCCACATTCTTCACCCGTACCGTCTGAGCTCAGGATAACTCCAAGAGGGACAGATGATGATGATCCCCAATTTCCAGATGTGCAAACTAAGCCTCAGAGAGAGCACATGAACTGCCCATAGTCAGGATGGTTAAGAGGTGGCAATTAGATTTCAGGTCATTTCGGTCTGAAGGCCAGACTACAAGAAGCTCCAGATGTGGGCCGGAGTGGAGTGTTTATTTGGCCATTCGTTCAGCAAACATCCATGGAGCACCAACTTCATATAGGCACTGAGCCAGGTGCCAGGTGTACAGTGGCAGATAAGATACGGCTCTCGCTTTTGAGGACCCAATAAACCAATAATTACATTGTGGTATCAGCTGTAACAGGTGTACAAAGTGCTATGGAAGATCAAAGGAAGGAGCAACTAACCACTTTGAAGAATCAGGGAAGTCTTCCCAGAGGCGGGGACTTTTAAGTCAGAACTTGAAGGACATTTCGTCGTCAATGATGAGAGGGAATTTATTCCTTAATTGATAAAGACGCCCGTATCTGGACCCAGGGCAGTGCCTGGAGGCTTCCACTCCCTCTCTGGCTGCACTTTAGAATTTCCAAGGAAGCTTATTAGAAATACCCACTCCAACACCTCATTCCAGACTTCCCGAATCCAAATTTGCAGTGTGACGGCCTGGGCACTTGAATACTTTCATAATCCCCCAGGTTTTTATCTGACGATGTGTATTTGGGGCCCACCATCCGATAGACAGCTACTGGGAGTTTTTAATTTAAAATTAAGCATTGTTCAATTGAATAAAAATTCTAAATACAATGGAAAACTAAAGCCAGAAACCTCTGGGATAACCCCCGTGCCCATTTAGCCCAACATAGTTTGATTTTCTTCCCTGTGCTTAGAAAGGATTATGTGAACACTATAGGAAGGTGCTTCCTGCACTCCCATTCATTATGCCTGACATAAGAAGGGCTTTGAGATCTGGAAACTTCATGTGGGCCTGTCCAGGAAAAAGTTGTCCCCAGATAGCAGGCTGTGCTTTGTTGGCAGGTTATTATTATTTTTTTTAATTGTAGCAACATAGGTACAACACACTATTTCCCATTTAACCACTTTCAAGTGTACAATTCAGGGCTACCATCCTCACATTCCATTACTGAAACCTTTTCATCACTTCAAACAGACACTCTGTACCAATTAAGCATTAATTCCCCATTGTCTACCCAACCAATGCACTGGTAACCTATATTTGAATATACGAGTCTTTGAATTTGCATATTCTGATTATTTAATGCATATGAGATCATACAATATTCGACCTCTTGTGCCTGACATATTTCACTCAGCACGATGTCCTCAAGATTCATCCATGTTGTCACATAGATTAGAGCTTCATTCCTTTTCATGGTTGAATAATATTCCATTGAATGGATATACCACACTTTGTTAATCCATTTGTCTGTTGATGGACACTTGGGTTGCTTCCATCACTGGCAGTTTGTAAGAAAGGGAGCAAAACATTCAGTGGTTACAGGCATGGTTGCTGGAGCCAGACCACCTGTGTTCAGGTGCTGCCTCTGATACTTTCGTGCTGTGGGATCTTGTACAAGTAACTTAACCTCTCTGTGACTCTCAGTTGTTTTTGTTTTATGTAAAATGGGGATAATAGTAGTATCTCATAGGTTGCATGAGAATGAGCTGAGTTAATGCATGTAAAGAACTTTGAATAGGGTCTGTCGGATATAATAACTTCTTTGCAACTCTCTGCTTCCATTATATTGCCATGTCAATTGGGGGATGGGAGGGGAGGGGCTGAACATGGCTAAGACTGAAGGCCACTCTTAATCCAGCAGAAGACATCTTCTCTGATCAACATTCAGCAACCCCTGCCCTGCTACCAACTGCTTTCAGCTATTGCACCAGATCCAGCAAATCCAGCGGTTAATGAGACACAGTCCCTGTCCTCGAGAGGCCCCAAGCCCTCAGAGATGAAGAAAATCATTTCATCACCTGCCTCTCTGACCAGCGAGGACCTGCCTAGACTTCTCCTAATAAGAAAGTGGCTGCTTGAAATAAAAAAGTAAGTATTCCAACTCTTTGGCTTCATCACAAGCTCACGTTTGACATTGCCAGCCTAGAACACAGAAAGGGGAGCTGCGGTGGAATTCTACCTTCCAGAAACCAGGCAAGGAAGGTCCTCCTTAGATACGAGCTTCACGCTCCATGCACAGACACGCCACCACCCCAGGTGGGGCCATGGGAAGAGGGCAGGACCATTTCTGCAGCTACTACTTGCCCAGAGCAGAGCTTTTCAACCTCAGCACTAGTGGCATCTGGGGCCAGGTTGTTCTTTGTAAAGGAAGCTGTCCTGGGCACTGTAAGATGTTTAGCAGCATCCCTGGCGTCTACCCACATCACCCTCACCAACCCCCTCCAAGTGTGACAACCCCAAATCCCTCCAGACAGAAAAGACCAAGAAACAGATCTGCCCGACTTCTAGAAAGACAGGCCCAAAGGGATCTTTGCTCCAAAACTCAACACGTTGCAGGCTGGGCTCGGTCTCCGAGATGGTTAAATTCCAAGCCACCCCAGGCACCACTTTAAAATGGCAGGATTGGGCGGGGCTTTGATTGCATTAGTAAATACCAGATTCAGAGGGCTTACGGGACAATGAGGGCATTGTCCAGGGCAGGAATGCATTCTCTTTTTTCTCTGATGTCCTTTGTGGCTATTAGAGAGTTTCTGATGTAATCAATAAACATCAAAGATAAAAAGAGGAAGTCTCACTAGTGGCCTAACCGTGGTGACCCAGGAGATGGAGCACCCCAGGAGGTGGCACCAGACAGGATAAGCATGGGGGCTGAAAGTCCTGGGCTCATATCCCAAACCTGTCAATTTCTAGACCTGAGTCCACACCTGTGGAATGGGCAGGTGAGAGCACCTACAAGTTAGGGCAGCTGGGAGACCTGAATGAGATTATGTACATTAAAGCACTTCTGCCAATGCTTGATACACACAAGATGCTAAGTGCAGGCTACCTCTAACCCACCCCCTCCACCTATAGTTTATAGATTCAGACACTGAGATGCAAGGAAGGAAAGTGATCTGCCTAAGGTCCCACAGCTAGGAGCTCCATTCCAGATCTTCTCTAAGCAATTTCTGAAGTCCAGAGCAGGAAGTAATTTCCCTTCTCAGCCCGAGCAGCTTCACCTGTGAAGTGGGTAAGTGTGTGTGTGTGTGTGTGTGTGTGTGTGTGTGTGTGTGTATGCAGGGAGCGGGGGTCAGATGAAATGATATCTGGGGCTTACATGACCCTGAAGTCCTATGAATTAAAGTATATTCTATTAATCATTGCTACCTATTATAGCTTGTCAAACCCCAACCAAAACCATTCCAGCCAATCCTAAAGAACACCTAGGGAAATATATATGATTCTACAAAGGTTCCATGCACCAGGGTAACTTTCCGGAGACCTACAATCTCCAGATTGGTCCCTGGACCAGATAAGTCCTGAAACCTAGAGGGCCCAGACTCTCCATAACATCAGCTAGTTCCATCTCCCTACCCTACATTACTGACAGCCCCTTCCAACATGAAAAATTTAGAATGGCCATAGCCCAAATACCCCTAAAGAGAGTGATAGAAAGATCAGAGGTGATGGTGGAGTTATACAGAGAAGGTAGGGTGTAAAAAATGAATATGATTGCTGAATCATTAAGTTGATATTTCTTTTAGTCTCCCGTACCTTACAGCAGCTAGAAGTAAAAACCTAAAATTGTGGAAATGTAACCCATACCAAACTCTGAAATCTGTTCTACAACTAATTGTTGTGCTGTGCTTTGAAATTTATTGCTTTTTTGTATATATGTTATCATTCACAAAAAAAGAAAAAAAAAGTTGATGGTGATGACAAAAAAATAGTTATTCTTTCTAGCCTCCTATATTCTGGAGCAGCTAGAAGGGAAAATCTGAGAGGATGGTATGGTAGCCCATGACAAACTCTGGGATCTGTCCTGTAACTACTGGTTGAAGAGTGCTCTGAAAACTATTGCCTTTTTCTTTCTTTGCTTTGTATATATGCTATATTATACAATTAAAAAAGTTTTTAAAAATGAGCTAAGCCTTGAACTAAAGTTAATAATATTATTAAAATACCAAAAAAGAGAGGCCCAATCAGTGAGTTATTGTTTAAGCACCTGTTTTTTTATGAGAATGATATACCATGGGAATGGCTTCTGGTCATTGGGTGGCTGGATAAATTAATATTTTCCATACCTGTATCTATTGGGTTAATACTTTTTTCAAAGCTAATAAGATGACCTTATATGCGGTAGTTAAACAGTATACTTGTTTTAGGTTGGTGACGATTTCGTTAAGAGCAACTGTAATTTTATCAGTTTTTAAATAGCATTTATTTGCTGATAATGAGTATTTAATATATGGTAGTTTGAAGATTTTAAAATGGAAATATGCTCTCAATAAAATTGCAAAAAAAAAAGTATATTCTATTAGTAACCACAGATAACAGCTGCTTACATACATACTTTAATCTCGGGAAGACGGTAAGTTACAGCCAAGAAAATTTCGGACTTCTATATCTGATAAATGACTAATATCCAGAATATATAAAGAACTCTTAAAACTCAACAATAAAGAGGCAAATAAGCCAATTTAAAAGTGGGCAAAGGCTCTTTCTTTAAAGAAAATATGCAAATGGCCAAAAAATACATGAGAAGATGCTGAACATAATTAGCCATCAGGGAAATGCAAATCAAAACCTCAATGAGATACCACCTCATACCCACTCATATGGCTAAAACAAAAAGACACCCAATAACAAACATCGGTGGGGATGTGGAAAGTGGGTGCCCTCGTATATTTGCTGATGGCAAAGTAAAATGGTGCAGTTGTTTTGGAAAACAGTTTGGCAGTTCCTCAAGAAGTTAAATGCAGTTACCATACATATGGAACAGCAGTTCCACCCCTGAGTACATATTCGAGAGAATAAAAGACATATGTCCACACCAACACCTGTACATATACATTCATAGTAAAGTTACTCATAAGAGACAAAAGGTGAAAACATCCCAAATGTTCATCAGCTGATGAATGGATAAATAAAATCTAGTATACCCACACAATGGAATATTAGTTGGCAATAAAAAGGAATGAAGGATTGGTACATGCCACAGAAGGCATAAACTTGGAAAACATTAAGTGAAAGCAGCCAGTCACAATAGAATATGTTGTAAGATTCCATTTATATGAAATGTCAAGAATAGGCAAATCCACAGAGACAGAAGTTATATGAGTAGTTGCCTTGGGCTGAGGGGGAGAGGGAAATGGGAAGCAACTGCTTAATGGGTTTCTTTTTGGAGTGATGGTATATTCTGGAATAGACGTGACTGCACATTTCTGTGAATATACTAAAAACCACTGAATGGTACACTGTATTCGGGCAAATTGTATGGTATGTGGATTCTATATTAATAAGGCTGTTACAATAGAAAAAGGAGGAGGAAGAGGGGAAGGAGGCAAAAAGAAACTGAGGCTTCGGGAGGCAAGGGGACTTATTCAAGGATACTCAGTGAGTTTGGAACAGACACCAGGCTATCCGATTCCCAGGCCGACCTGAAGAGAAGGGTCGTTCGTTAAAAAGAACTGCAGGTCTGACCGCACACCAGGCACTTCCAAGGGCGCCTTCCCACTTAATCCCACAACAACCCTAGGAAGAATGCATAACTGCCACCAAGCTACAGATGCAGAAACTCGCTCAGAGCAGAGAAGTGACACGCCCAGAGTCGCTGTCTTAATTCAGGCTTCCTAGAAGCAGAGGCAGGGAGAAGGACCCACATGCAAGAACTGAGGGAGAGGAGAAAGCAGAGTGTGGGGAGAAGGGAAGGAGTTGAGCAAAAGTGCCATCCCAGGCAAAGCCCTGCCAGACCCTCCAAGGGTCTGGAAAGGGTAAGCCGTGCACCGTGTCTTGGAGTTGGGCCAACCCAAGGAAAGGGAGTCAGGCCTGCACACGCCTGCACCTGTGTCTTTGGTCAAGGGCCGCAGGTGCAGGCGGGGTGGGAGGAGGGGTAAAGTTTCGGGCATCCCTGGATCTCCGTGCTTGGCTGTGCACACGATGGCCCACAGCCTGCCGAGGGTCTTCTAAAGAACAGCGGCAGGTGCGTGCCTCGGTTGGGGGGAGGAGGAGGGGGCTTAGGGAGGAACACAGAGAAACTGTGAAAGAGATGCAGGGGGCCCAGGTGGAGCACTGACACTGTCCACTCCGGCCACCCGACTAGGAAATAGGGGACCCGGGATCTGAAGCCAAGTCTGGGCCCAAAGCCTATGCCCTCCCATCCTACTCAAGGAGGGCTGGGGAAGCGGGTCCAAGCATGTGGGCCTCTGGGGAAGCTGGAACCAGAAGAAAAGAGGCTTGAGAGGGACATGAACCCGGGCTCCAAGGAAGACAAGGAGGAGCCAAGGATGCACAAGGAGGAGGGATGGACACAACAAGGTCAGCCAAGTAGCACCCTCCTTCCTCTGCAGCCTCAGTCAATCAAACCAAATCACATCTTCACTGCTGCCACGAGCTCCAGTTTGGGGGCAGACTGGACACAGAATGCAGATGGCAGCGATGACTGCAGGATGCAGATATGTTGGAAAGAAATCCCACCCAGGGAACTCTTGTTTTTCATTGATAAAACAACATACAAGCACAAACATTCTTTTGTTTTTTGTTTTCTTTCTTTCTTTCTTTTGTTGTTGTTTTTTCTTTTTTAACACAAACATTCTTAACATGCAAATATTCCATACATGGTGTACAGTCAGTGGCTCACAATATCATCACGTAGTTGTGTCTTCATCACCAGGATCATTTTTAGAACACTGGCATCACTCCAGAAACAGAAATAAAAAAAAAAAGGAAAAAACTCATACTCATACATACCATATCCCTAACCCCTCCCTCTCATTGACCACTAGTATTTCCATCTACCCAATTCACTTTGAACTTTGTTCCAACCCAGGGAACTCTTTCTGACAAACCTCTTCAGAGGGAGCATGTATTGTGGCAGGGACAGACGGACTCCTGTCTCTATTTGTGCCAACCAAGAAGTTTCAGTGTCTCAGGAGTGCCTGTCAGTAGCCAGGGAATCCCAGGTGACCGTGATCTGTCCCTCTGAGTCACTCAGCTTGGAGAGTCTGCTCTGGGAGCAATTTAGAGGCCAAAGTGAATTTGCTTAATGCACACATTCATTCATTCTGCATTTGGGAATGCTTGTGATATAGCTGGCTGGAGCTGTGCTGGGTACTGGGGATGGAGGAAAAGAGTTGGGGGTCTTGAGATGAATCAGGCAAGGTCTCTGCCCTCACAGAGCTCATTGTCAAGTGGAGGAGACAGACACACCCATATCACAACACAGGGTGGTAAGTGTTGTGGTAAGAGTTTTGAATGGCCACATGGCAACCCAAAAGTTCCCAAAGGAAGGAATACTCATAAATCCTAGAGGAACTGGGATAGAGTCACAAATGAGGTGATGTTTGAGTTGGGTATTGAGGGATGAGTAGGAGTTTACTGGGCAAAGAATGAAAAGCCATTTTGAAATTACCAAGCTGATGAGTAGTAGGACTGGGTTGTGCTTGACTCCTATTTGTGCTCTGAATGCTACTTGACACTATTTAACCCAAGGCTCCCATACCGTTATCCTGCAAAGATTTTTACATTTTTTTTTTTTGGGGGGGGGGGGGGGCATGGGCAGGCTCCGAGAATCAAATCTAGGTCTCTGGTAAGGCAGGTGAGAATTCTGCCACTGAGCAACCATTGTACCGCCCTCTGCAAAGATTTTTACAATCTTAATTTTTAAAAGCATGGTAGAAAGCATTCCCTTTGGCGTCAGACAGTCCTGTCTGAATCCTGGCTTTGTCACTTATTAGCAGGTATGACCTTGGGCCCAGCTGAGCGAAGATACTCGATATTCATTCATTTTTCCTCCCACTTCCCTAATCCTGACCAGCCCCAGGCCCAGCGGGCCCTGTACCCGAGCAGACCTGAGACACTGGGAAACTTTAGGTTCGGCAGTAGGTGGCGCCATTTGGCACCGCAGCCAGTGGCCTGGCGCTCCCTGGTGCGCGTTGGAGGGGCAGGCACAGCGGGTGCCCACTGTCCTTCCAAACCTCACGCTCCGCACCCCCCTCCCCGCGCTCCCCTCGTAGAGTGTTCCTCAACAGGGTGTGGTGACAGCGGGGGATAGGGAGGTACCGCCTTCCATGGGGCATCTAGAAACAAGAGAAGAGGGATGTTCTAAGGTATCACAATAACTTGGGGACTACAATTGGCATTTAGTGGGCAGTGACCAGTGAAGTTTCACATGAGGAACTGTCCCTTTTCCTGCCCACCCTTCCAATGTCCCCTGGACACTCACGGGCGTGGAAAACCTGCTTATAATGATCTCAGCCCGGAACCTCTAACTCCGTATACATATAAACATGCAGATTCATGACACAGTTTTAATAATTCCCTGAATTTTCTAGAAAAAGTCTTGGAAGAAGGCTTGGATCATGGACGTGTCTAGAAACTCACTAAGAGCTGAGTTCCATGGAGGTAGCGGAGCTGCCACGTCACACTGTGTCCAGTTGCATTTGTTGCTGTGCATCCGCTGGGAGTCTAGATGTGGCTGTGGGATCCCACAGCTTCAGAAAGCCTCCGCCTGTCGGCCCCAAGCCTTTATGTGTGGCACATGTTATTTCATTACAGTTGGCTGTCCTTTGATTTCTCCTCTACCACACGACTTGTGTGTTGTGCAGATTTTTTTCATCATTTGCAGGTAGATCACGTGATCGGTGACCTTCATTTCAGGATGGTAAAGGGGATGTTACTTTATTTGTATTTAAAAAGGGGGGGGAACTGGGTCTGAAGGACCCCTGGCCTAGTCCTTTAACTGGAAACCTACTGCGTTTCCTTTGGGATGACAGAGAGTGTAGCCTAATGGTTAGGAGCCAGGGTTTGAGAGCCAGGAAGATCTGAGTTTGAATCCCAGCTCTGCTGCTTACTATATGGCCCAGGGGAATTGGTAGAATTTTGATGATCCTTAGCTTCCAAACCTGCAAAATGGGCATGGCCCATCCCGGAAGGCAAAAATGTGGATTAAATGAAGTGAACAATACAAAGTCACAATTGAAGTGCTCAGAAGTCATAGAATAAACTATCATTATTGTTGTTATTATTTCTCCAAGGAATCCTTCCCTTTGCGGGCTCATAGTTCCCAACCTCAGCACACACACACCATCTGCAGTGTGATAAAGTTCCAGACAAACCATCCACGTGAAACTAAGACACCCCAATGGGGACCCTGTTGGACCCAGGCCTGAGTCAGTTTCCATTAGAAAGCAGCGTATTACCAGCAGTTCCCCTAGCCCCGTGCTCACCTCCTCCACTCTCCCTCCACCACGACCAAGGCTCTGGGGTAAATCCTTAGAATGTGGGGGTCGGCCAGTAGTAGCCTCCCCTGGCTCTAGCTCTGGCCTCTGAGCCCTCAGATTCAATCAGGCTCCTCTGCCTGAGGTCCCAGGCTGTGGAATCTTGAAGACAACCGTCTCCTCCCAAGGTCAGGCATCCTCAACACCTCCACCCACCTCTAAACAAGCCATCCGTGTTACAGCTCATGGCACATGCGTTGTGGAGTGTAACAGGAGGGGCTTTTTCTCATCATTCCTCTGTGGCCTTCTCTGTCTTTTCACAGCAGGAATCCCCAGTTTCCTCCCTTCTCAAAGCAAGCCCAGGTAGAGAGAAGCCCCAGCAGCCATCGTCTCCGGCTTCCTGGGCTTCTGCACTTGGGGACCCCAGAAAGGTTTAAACTGTGCACTTGGCAATCAGAGGGAAGTGATTCTCTTCTCAGAGACCATGGGAATAGCAGAGTTTTTGAAAGAGCTCAGATGGCCTCTCTCAGACTTAGGAAACCCAGAACTATCTCGTTGCTCTGCCTGTCCTTGGCCAAGTCTGTAGGAACCCCTACAAGATGCTGAATGGAATCTGGTCTGGACCAAGTGCTTGTTAGGATGACTGTGACGCCCCACACCTGAGGCCTGCTCTAAAGAAGTTCCCAGTTTAGCTGGTTGGGTCACGGGTAACTATGGTGCAAAATGGCATACGGTAAAAATGAGGTTTGCCATACAGACTGAGGCTCTCTGGTGTGGAAATGGCCAAGTGATTCTTCCTGGGCAGGATAGAAAGGCTAATGAGAAAAGAAAACATCGGAATGGGTATTGAAAGATGAGTAGGAGTTTGCAAAGGACTAGCCTAGATCCTCAAGCCCTACCTCCATCCCTGGTTCTACAATTTTGGTAGGGTTTGTCCGTACCTTTCTTTCTGAGTGATAACCTTGGGGGAAAGGGAAGTGGAGAAGGAACTGAAGATGAAACACGATTTTTTAGGCCCCTAAGGGTCTGGGTCCTGGTACAGAGACACTGAAATCCCCAGATTATTCCCAAAACACAAAACCAGTATTTCCCAAAGTGAGTCCCCCAGAGCATGAATCCCTTAGGAAATTCCTGTATATTATATGGAAAAAAATACTCCAAGATCAAATAAGTTTCTGAAATACTGGGTTAAAACAGATTTTTTTTTTTACTGCAGGACTTCTCAGAACCTTTAAAGGTAAAATAACAACTATTACTAGATTAATAATAGTAATAATAGCAGCTACCACATATTTAGTGTTTTTTTTTTTATTTACCAAATATGTGCTGTGTACCACCATCTCACTGAATCTTTTTAATAACTTTATGTCATCAGTACTGCCATTATTTCCATTTTACAGACAAGGGGACAGAATCAACCCAAGAGATGAAGTGCCACACTTAAGATGACACAATAAATGGTAGAGCTGAAATTCAAACCCAGATTCTGTCCAATACAAAGTCTACACCTGTTAACGAGCTTTGTGAATCCCTAAGAAGGAGATATAATGTACAGTATTCAAATTTTTTGCCAAGCATCCATGGAAAAACTTTGGGAAACACTATTCTAGTTTGTTCCTAGAAGGTTTGCCAAAAAGCAACAAAAGCATTTCAAAGGCTTGGCTTCTCTTTCTTCCTCCTCTCTCTCAACTGGACTGGAGACCCTGAGTTGCTCCACAGGTGCTTCCGTCCTCACCCAGATTTTGATGGGTTCCTGGAAGAGGCCAAGTTTCCAGCTGGCAGCTCCTAAGCTGTCCACATATAAACAGATGGACCTCACTGGCCATGAGTAACCTGCAGAAGGTTCTGCATTCTATTCTCAGTTACTTCTACGTTGCTGTGTTAAGCCTAGCTAGTGCTCGAGTCTCCTGCCAGCTAGACAGGTTCAGGAACTCAAAATCCTTGATCCATTGCTCACTTTGCAGGGGAAGATACAGGCGAACAGGGCCACTGCCCAGACCCAGGCCTTGACTTCCTCACTTGGGCCCCTGCACCAGCCCCCGAGCTGATGCCCCTGGACCTCTGTCACCCCCATTGCTAACACAGCGGTCTCAATATGCTGCCAACACTCCACCTGACAGTGCCCTCCTCGTAGAACTCTTCAACGGCTTCCTAGTACCCCCAGCAGAAGTACAAATCCTTTGGCCTGGTTTTCCAGGTCCTCAGAGATGTGGGAGACCGTGCAATAGTTTTCTCTTTCACCAGAGAACACAAAGATGAACCAATAGAGCCTATTAACACACCAGGTCTGGATGTCCGGTCCTTGAAGATAAACCATCTTGCAGAAGGGGCCACGTAACACCTGTCAAATCGCTTCCCCAGATATCTTTATTTGGAGAATGACTTTTTAACAAGGAACAGAGAAAAGCTTCCCCCTTGCTAAAGAGAGTTGTGCTTAAAATGTCTCCCCTTGATCCCATGTCAGATGAAACATATATGCATAGCTGTCGCCAAGGACCCCAGGGCTGGAATATCTCCCCTTTTAAAGCAATCACAGATTTGGGGCAAATCTCTCCTGGTCCTCCTCTAAGACCGAATGACACATGCCCATTCAGGGGTCCTGGACTTCTCAGAGAGCAGAAAGCCCACCTTCGGCAGGGGGCTGGAAGCAGAGGGGGCCATGTCTGTTTGAAGCTATTATGCACTCCAGAAAAGCAATCCCTTTAGTCCTCATTCAATATTGCTGGGTGGGGTGTTTTTTATTGTTTTTATGGAGATATGACCCAACCAATTATGGGTGGTAACTTTTGATTAGGTGGTTTCCATGGAGGTGTGTCTCCACCCATTCGAGGTGTGATTGCTTACTGGAGCCATTTAAGAGGGAACCATTATGGAAAAAGCCACCAGAGCCACCAGAACCAACAGAGCTCACACAGCTAGAGACCTCTGGAGAGGTATAAAGAAACATCCCCAGGGACGCTGTTGAAGAAACCCAGAGAGAAAGTGAGCCATAAAACTTTTGAACTGAGAGAGAAACATCACTGGCCTTCTTGAGCCAAGGTATCTTTCCCTGGTTGCCTTCCTCTGGTCATTTTCACAGGCTTAGAACTGTAAACTTGCAGCTTAATAAATTCCCTTTTTTAAAGCCATTCCAGTTTTGGTATATTGCACTCCAGCAGCTTTTGCAAACTAGAACAATGTCCAAACACTCTCCAGACCCATGTCTGCTGGTCAGCTCATCACAGTGTCACAATCTGTAAGGTGCATCACATGTCACAGTTAAAATGCAGATTCTGGTCCTGCAGGTCTGGGGTGGGGCTTGTGATACTGCCTTTCTAACAAGCTCCCAGGCGATGCTGGTACTGCTGGTGCAGGGACCACGCCACAAGGGGCGAAACTCCAGGGAATAAATGGGCAGTCAAAACCCATTGAGATGAGTGCTGAAGGGGTGCAGAGTTTCTGTTTGGGGTGATGGAAAAACTTTGGTAATGGATGGTGGTGATGATAGCACAACATGGAGGCACGATCAATGCCACTGAATGATGTACTTGAAAGTGCTGAAAATGGGAAATTTCATGTTGTATGTTACAACAGTGTGCATTTTTTTTAAAATAGCAAAACAAAACAAAACCCTTCAACTCCTTTTGATCTCTTGATGTCCCTGGAATTTTTACTCATTGCAATGAAAAGATTCTAGGTTAGACCAAGACAGGGAGGGAGGCAACCCCTGATTTTGAAAGGTCCTAAACAATATGGCCTTGCTTATCTCTCCAGCTTTGTTCATGTCCAACCATCCCAGCCCTTAACCTTCATGTTATGCTCTAGCAAAACCTAAGGGCTCCAGCTCTGCAAGTGAAATCATTGCCCTCCTTGCTATGTGGGGCATGACATCCAGGGGTGAAAGTCTCCCTGGTGGCATGGGAGGTGACTCCCAGGGATGAGCCTGGCCCTGGCCCTGGCCCTGTGGGATCAACAATGCCGCCCTGACCAAAAGGGGGAAAAGAAGTGTAACAAATAAAGTATCAGTGGCTGAAAGAGTTCAAATAGAGACAAGAGGTTACTCTGGAGGTTACTCTTACGCAAGTATTACTTAGACATCGCTACCCACCATAACTTGCCAAACCCCAACCAAAACCATTCCAGCCAATCCTAAAGAACACCTAGGGAATTATATGAGATTCTACAAAGGTTCCATGCTCTAGGGTAACTTTCCAGAAAAATACAACCTCCAGATGGGTCTCTGGATCAGATAAGTCCTGAAACCTAGAGGGCCCAGCCTCCCCAGAACATCAGCTAGTTCCATCTCCTAATCCCTTATTACTGACAGCCCCTCCAACATGAAAAAGTTAGAATGACCATAGCTCAAATACCCCTAAAGAGAGGGAGAAAGATCAAAGGTGATGGTGGAGTTATGCAGAAACGGTAGGGTTTAACAAACGACTATGATTGCTAAATCATTATGTTGATATTTCTTTTAATCTCCAGTATCTTAGAGCAGCTAGAAGTAAAAACCTAAAATTGTGGAATTGTAACTCATACCAAACTCTGAAATCTGTTCTACAACTAATTGTTGTGCTGCATTTTGAAATTTATTGCTTTTTTGTATATATGTTATTATTCATAAAAAAGAAAAAAAATAATGATAAAAAACATATATTCTTTCTAGCCTCCAATATTCTGGAGCACCTAGAAGGAAAAATCTGAGAGGATGGTATGGTAGCCCATGACAAACTCTGGGATCTGTCCTGTAACTACTTGTTGAAGAGTGGTTTGAAAACTATCGCTTTTTTCTTTCTTTGCTTTGTGTATATGCTATGTTATACAATTAAAAAAAGTTTAAAAACAAACGACAACCAAAATAACTTAAGTGCTCCCAAGTTACCTGCACACGCCATGTGTTTCAGACCACCAGGCCTTTGCACAGGTTGTGCCTTCTGGCTGGCAAGCCCTTCTTACTGCAGTTTGCTGAATTAAGTCTTTGAAAACTCTGCTTGCACACCATCTCCTCCAGGGAGCTTTCCCAGGTTTCTCAGGCTGAAATAAGTGCTCCTCCCACACTGCCACACTCCCATAACCCTGTGTGCATCTCGACCATAACACATCTTGTATCATATGGGGATTGGCTGTGTCTGGGTCTGCCCTTCCCACCAGGCTATAAGTTTGAAAGCAAAGATCATGCTTCATCCACCTTTGAACCCTCAGAGCCTAACACAGAGCCAGGCATGTGGTAGGCACACATTAAACATCTGATGAACAGATCTAAAGCTGGTGACATTTCCCTCCTCCAAGCCAGGAGGGCTTAGCAGAATCTGTCCATTTCAAAGAGAAGTGATTTAATTTTTATAAACACAGCGTGTGTTGTTTTTCCTACTTTCTTCTTTGTTCCTGAGTTTCAAGAAAGGTGTGAAGTGATGATAACAGTAAGGTTGCATTAACTCATTGAATCCTGTGAGACAGGTCCAGGTACCCACTCCCCTTGAACAGATGAAAAAGCTGAGATGCAGAAGGGCCACTAACCTCTCACACAGCTTGGAGTGGCAAGGTGGGGATTCTTCCCACTCAGCTCCATGGGACTCCAAGTTCAGGGGTCCTTCTGCTGATTCTCAGGCGCCTGCAAAGCTTGAAGCTTACAACCTAAATGTGATGTGAGGGTGGGGCAGGGCAGCCTAACAGTGGCTGCAAGCTAGGGGGAGGAGGTAGCCCTTAGCGTTATGGGGTGGAGTCCCAGAGGGCTGGGGTGTGGAGAAGGGGGGTGGTGTGGGAGTCCCTTCTCAGGACAAGGTGTCAGAAAGGGATCTAAGTGCTAAAAGACACCTGGATGGGGGGATCAGGTGCAAATCCCAAGCAGAGCTGTTCTTGTCCAGAAGGCAGTGGCTAGCTCACTTTGATCTTGACTCAGAGAAGAAGTTAGATGGGTCATCAGCTTGATTTGATGGGGCTGGGGTGGAGAGGATTTTTCAAAGGGCAATACGGTGTATTGTCTCTTGAACAGTGCAGAAGGAAAGGCAGATGGATAAAGGATTCCAGAATGAGCCAAATCCCAGGTGGAGTCTGCCCTGCGGGGGGAGGTGGATGGGGGTGGCTGTGGGTGGTCTTCACCAGCCATACCTGGTATCTCACATCCCCTGTAGGAACAAAGGCAAGGGTTCAGCCCAGCCTGCCTTTGTCTCTTTCATCACTGCCTCACTTCCCACCCCTCTTTGTTTCGCTGAGCCCTCGCTTGTTATAATGAGCTGGCTGAGACCAGGTCGGTGGGTGAGAGAGGGAATGACGTCCCCTCCCCACCCCCATACTTCCTCTGGGCCTCTCCTATTTCCTGCCCTCATCCACCCCCATCTCTTGGTTTCCATGACAGCATCTAGCAATGCAGTCTCTACTTCGAAATGCTGGCAGGGATGACAAGCAAGAACCACAAAGACACAGGTCTGGGGGTGAAGGGAAGGGAGCTCTCATCTCTTATGTGTGGGTCCCATCTAAGCCTTTACACCCATCGCCTCCCTTACTCTTCACCCTATCTGGTGACAGACCCATTAATTATTCCATTTTACAGATAATAAAAGACTGAGGCACAGAGAGGGCAAGCAACATGCCCAAGGTCACACAGCAGCAAATGGCAGAGTCAGGATTCAAACTCAGGTTCCTTTGGGTGTCTAGGCCTGGAATCACCAGACAACACTGCTTATTGGTGAGAGGTCAGCAGTCAGGCTCTTGGGTGAATCCCTGTCTCCTCTGAGACTCCGAAGAATGGGTTTGGTGAATCGCATTGCTCTGAGGTACTAGAAGGGTTAAATAAGCTGGGACAAACCCAGGCTCCTGGTTGGAGCTCCATGAAGGGGTCTGCTCCCTCCATTTCCAACTGGAAAGACCTCAATCCCAGGGTTCCTGGATGGAGCAGAGATGGGGTGCCCCAAATCTGCAGGGAACACTCCAACCCCAAGGTGTTCTTTGCACACTAAGCACCAACACCCCTACCCCCACCCCAACCTGTGTCCTTAACAATTACAGCTCTCTCTTGCTGAGCATCCATTCACTCCAGGAGCCCTGCTGAGGGCCCTACCTGCACCCCAGGGGGGAGAAGGGGTCATTTTCCTTTTGCAATAGACCAGGAAACCCACCAGTGACACCCAAGATAAATACCTCAGGAATAGAGGAGGCAGTGCTTGAGTCCACTAGAATGACTGCGGGAAGGTGTAGTGGAGAGACACCTGTTATGCTCGGTTCCACCTTCAGAACAGATCTGGAAGCTGATCCCTTCTCACCACCTCCCGGTTATGGGCCTCCTATGGGGTCCATCTGCCTCCACCTGCCGTCCCTTCTGTCTGTGTCTGCCCACTGGCTAGGACGCTGCTTTGCACCGCATCCTCTTGTCAGGTCATCGGGGCTCAGATCCCTCCCCTGGCCCCCCCCCCCCCCCCAGGGTCTTTGAACTCAACCTGAGGCCTCACAACAGCCTGCCAGGCCCTGTGTGTCTAGCCCTGTGACCTCTCTGACCCCTCTACTCGCCTCTCACAGTTCTGCTCTGGCCATCCTGGCCCCTCGCCCTACCTCAACCATGCTGAACCACGTCAGACCCAGTGCCTTTGCTGTTCCCTCAGTCAGAATGCTTTTCCCTTACATATTAATAAGCCTCAATTCCTCACCTGATTCAAATGTCACCCCTTGGAGGGCCTCCCCTCCACCTACTGTGGAGAACCCCACCCGGGTGCACGAGTGGTTCAGTGGTAGAAAGCTCGCCTTACATGCGGGAGACCCGGGTTCAATTCCCAGACTATGCACCACCACCCCCCAAAAAAGAACCCCACCCTCTTACCCCTTTCTGGTTTTCACCATTACAGTGCACCTTCATTTGTTGATTTATTTCTTGCCTTCTCCTCCACCAGAATGTCACTCTAGGATATTCCTTTTTGTCCACTGCTGGACACCAATACCCAGTATAGCTCCTGACACTCAATTGATACTTTTCAAATAAATGAATGTGGGCCTTTGGGCCCCAAGCTTCCATCTGCAGAAAGCTGAGCCAGGGCTCCATCACCCCGGGGACTGGTAAGTGGCCCAGGAGAGGGCTCCTGACTTGGAATCCTGCATTCTGGCTCATTGCACTAATAGGACTCCCTCTTCAAGGCTGAATGTGAAACACTGAGACAGCAATTGGGGGGGGGGGGGGGCAGAAATCAAGACATCCAGAAGGTAACAAGTTAACAAGCAGAGGCCACCAGGCTGCAGAAGTCAGAAGGTGGAATACAGGCTCCGCAAGGGCAGGAATCTTGGTTTGCTTTGTTCTGCGGAGCATGTCAAGCACACAGATCAGTGCCTAGTGGGCTGCAGGATGTCTGCAGAATGAATGAAACGTAGAATGAGAGTAGAGAACAGTTTGATGGACTGAGTGGAAACAGTGGAAGCCAGGAAACAAGTAACTTAATGATCATGCTGTCCCAGCATGAGCCAGGGAAACAGTGGCTGATGCTGCAGAGGGATGGATGGCAGGAGATTGGGTCTCGGACCCACATGACCACCCAGTTCCCTGTGGTGTCTGCCAGTGTGGTGGCGACATCGTTTTCTATCTTTCTTCCATCTCCATATGTCCAGACAATAGAACCCATTAACCAAGGCTAAACTGAGCTAAGTCTCTATTTTCTGCAACCCCCCCAACAACTTAGTAATGGTTAATCCTTCTAGCTTTGGGAGCTGTAATTTATACATCCATGGAAACTCTCCTGCTTTAAGTATATGGTGCAAGGGAGATGGAGATGGTAGGGGAGCACAGCAAGCAGCGAAGGCTTCCTGAAGAGGATCTACAAGGCATATTTGGGGGAAGAGCCATATGGGAACAAGTTGGGGTACAGGGGGTGAAGCAGATGCAGCCAGTGGAAGAGGAGCCAGCTATGCCTGGCTACAGGTCCAGATGTTATCTGGTAGGCCTCAGAAAGAGAAGGGTCTGTCTGCAACCCGTAGTGGTGGCTGCAGAGGCCAGGGGATCGGGGCCCCAGGGTCTGCTCTCCCACTCACAGGGGGTGTAGCCCTGGCAGCTACCCTCCTCCTTGGTCCCCACTGCTCCTCTGAAGAAAAGGCCTCCCTTCCTGTCCTCTCATGGTCCCCTGCAACCTCTAACTGCCCCCAGAATTTGGTTCGGAGCACCATGCTGGGAGGCAGAGCTGGCCTTAAATTCTGGCTCCTTTGCTTTTTAGCTGTGGGACCCTCCGGCTCTCTGAGCATCGGTCTCATCATCTCTAAAATGGGGATGACAACATGCCCGGTCTCACAAGGTGGTTGAAAGGGTTAAATGGGGCAAAAAATATCAAGGGCTTAGCAGGACATCCGACACACAGGAGCTACTCAACAAATGGCAGGCATTACTATGACCTTGTATCTGGCGACGCCTATATGACTTGGGAGGGCAATACTGTAAAATAAGCGTGTAGAAGAGGAGTTCCACCCCTAACCGTAGTGTTCCCAAAGTAACATTTGGAATACAGGTAGACATGCAGCTCTGCATGGAGACTAAAGGGGATAAAATGCATTTGCCAGAAAAATGCTTGACTCTGAAAAGATTTCCACTAGCAACCAAGAGTGCAGAGAAAGCCCTCAGTGCTCAGAAGTGAGATTATCCTGTGGTGTGCGATCCTGATGGGGCCACTTGGTTCAACCTCAGCTCCAAACCCTCAGCATCCAAATCCTTGTAACTCACAGGGCTAAACAGTCATTTGATTTTCTGTGCCGATTTGCCTATGTTTTTTTCCTAACCTCTAGCAGAGGGGGAAAAAAAAAAGTCTCCTGGTGTCAGTATGCACTGAATATCAGAAAGCCAAGGATTAGTTTTGTGACTCTTATTCCCACTCTCTGGACCGGAGCTCAGGATAAAGGCACAGAGCCTGGCACCTTGAAACATCACTTTATATTTAGAGGACAAGGGAATGGAGAGATGAATGCAAGCTGAGGTAGCAAGGGAAGGATCAGAAGATTTATTTACCTGACACTGAGCAATTTCTAAAAACGTTCCAGGTAATCAGTATCATGTTTGGGATGGCTTCATAGCACAGTGGTAAAAAGGGTCAGAGAATCTCGGTTCAAATCCCAGCTTGGCCATTTATTAGCTGTGTGACCTTGGGCAAGTCACTTAACCTCTCTGGCCTCCCATAGCACTGTCCTTCCCCCAAACTGAGAACAATATATCTCGCTTTACTGTTATTTGTCTAGCACTTGTCTTCTCCACCACCTGGTAACCTTTGAAAGCAGAAGCTGTGTCTGTTCCCTGCTGTGTCCCCACATACAGTAGGTACACAATCCCCCCAAAACAGACCCCAGCTCTCGTGTTGTCATGTTCGGTTTTGGGAGGCAAGATTCAGTTTGACTCCAAGAACTACAGCAAGAAACTTTTCTTCTGCAGGTTGATGGTTAAAAGGTCTATCTCTGCATCTGACCCAGGAATGACCGGCAAGCCTATTCCTATTTCTGGCCTGACTCAAGGACTCAATAAAGGAACTACAATCAAGAGAATGGGTTTGGTTAAGTGGGAGAAGTTATAAATCTTTGACTGAAACAAGAACAGGAAGTGGAATTCAACTAGCATCCAGACACTGGAATGCACAACACATTCAATGTCTGTAGCTCCACACAGCATAGAAGAGGTCGGGGTGGAGGAGGGAACAGCTTATCTTTGGGTGCAAGATGATTTTTAAAAGGGAAAAAAAAAATCACCATAAATTTCCATCTCTCAAGGAGGGGCCTGGCGTCTGGTAGTAAAAAAAGGCAGGTAACCCGGGCGTTTATTGTTCATTACCATCACCGCAGCAAGCCACGGAACCATCTAAGCCGGTCTAGGGAAACTGGCTGTAAGGGAAACAGGAAGATTCCTTCCTTCTTTACTCCCACGCCTTTTACACCCCTCTCCTGTACACATCCACAGGGAATGGTCCCTATCGACCGTGCACACCCAAATCACTTTTTATTAACCCTCTTAATCACGCTCCGTGATGAGGCCAGACCAGGCCACTGGCTCCTTCCCACCTCTGAGCCTTTGCTCATGCAGTTCCCTCTGCCTGGAATGCCCTTTCTCCATGGTAAGCCCCAAGAATTTCCTGGGGGCTTACTATGTGGCAATAGGAGCCAGGAATATAATGGGGGGGCTAGCCCCAGCCCATTCCCTCAAGCTGCTGACAGCCAGATGGGGATGACAGATGGTTACGACACGGAATAATGAGTGGGTGGTAGATGTAAGGTCAGCATGTGTGTAGAGAAGGAGTCTAATCCAGCCGGCAGGGGTGGGTGGAGATGGGTAGAAGGGAAAGGCAAGGGTGTTCCAGCAAGACTTCCTGGAAGAGGAAACTCTAACCTGAAATTTATAATGACAGGTATTGGCCCAGCCATAATAACAGCTGCCATCTACTGAGTGCTCCTAGGACCCAGGCACTGAGCTAAGCAATAATGCCCAAGACAACCTAGGGAGTGGGTACTATTATTCATGCCCATTTTACAGATGAGGAACCTGAGTCACGGAGCAGTTAAGAAATTGCTACTCACCACACAGCTAGTAAGTGGCAGAGCTGGGGTTCAAATGCAGTGTGGCTGTAAAGCCCAAACTCCTGACCACTGTGCTGTGACGTAATTCTGCCATTTACTCCTTTCACTTAACCATCCATTTATCATGGACATCTTTCCAAGTAGGTTTCCTTCTATTTAATGGCTGTAGAGGATGCCATTGGATTTCAAGCACGGAAAAGACATGATCCGATTCATTAAGGGGACAGGGGGCTGCCAGGGGGCCAGGAAGCTGGGACTGGGGGTCCCGGGGAGAGGTGGGGCACCCAAGGTCAAGTTGGAAAGGGGAGGTTGCAGAGGAGGGGACTTCAGAAAGCCGAGGCAGTGGGGGAGTGCAATGAACACCTCTAAGGGGATTGTGAGGGGTGAGGGTAGGGATAAAGGGGGCATCTCAGGATCCTCCAGCCTTAAAGGCCTTCCTAGAGACCCAAGCGTCTTTCCCCTTCAATCCCAGCCTTTTATATTTTAATTTTCTCCAAGCACGCCCAGCCAGCACATCCGATTAATAGCGAGTGATCATTCGTTTCATTTCCACTGTAGTGTGCAGATGTGCCACCTGTGGAATTCTTTGGATAATCTTTGCCTGGGAGGGTCACATCTATTCTAGCCAGAGTGCAAAACAAACAAAAAGACACACGTTACCCAGGGGTGCAACATCCAACCCAACCACCTGTCAAATCCTCTTGCCTCTACTCCAAAGCAGTCTCAATCTGTCCACCCTCTCCATTGCCATTGCCCTCTGCCCCAAGTTCCATCCTCCCACCTTGGTCTCCCCAGTTTCATCCTAGCATAAGTTAGTCAACATCTCTAACCTCAGTTTTCTCATCTATAAAATGGGAATGCTAATACTTATCTCGCAGGTCTGGGGAGAGAGGCCCTAGTGGCATAATAAACAGGAGGTCCCCAGGACTGGAGTGCTTTCTCAACAGATGACAGTTCCTTTCCACTCTCACCTGGATGGGAGGAATCAGAAAGACCAGGGACCCTCTTTTTCTTCTGCTCTGCCTCTGTATTTCCCCGCCACTCTCTACTTCACTTTGCCACGTCAAAGGTAACATCAAGAGTCTTCTTGTCTACTCCCGGTGTTTATTCTCAGGCGTGATGGGAACTTCACCTGCAGAAAAATCCTCTGGCCGCATTGCACCGCGGCATTTTCCCTCCCCAGGTGGAAGGTGGACATATTCAGTGGTGAGTTTGAGAGATGAAGAAGGCAGAGGGAACTCAGGCTCTTCCCCGTTGCTCTCAGGAGGCCGCCCGTCTGCAGGTGACCCGTGTCCCACACCACTCTCTAACCAAAAGCGAAAGGGGCCTCACCTGTGCCCGAGCCGGGCACCGCCTGCTCCAGGGGCTCAAAAGCCAGTCCAACCCCGGCCCCAAGTCCTGACCTCATTCCCGTCAGGAATCAGGGCCAACAAAACCACACCTTGCTTTTTTGTTTTCATTCCTGATTCGTTCAGCACTGGGGCTGGGAAAGGGAGCGGGAGGAAAACTCGTTCCAGGTTCCTGCCTCGTTAATGCAGCTTCTCAGGGCCTCGGTCCAGCCCTGGGCGAGGTGCTGGGAGAATCAACCAATATCTGGCCCACAAATATCTACCGAAGTTTTGACAGAAAGTGAAAAGTACTCACCCTGGCCCGCTGTTCCTCACCATTTTCAAAATACCCAAAAAGACATCGATCCAAAAGTCTGGGAGTGTTGTCAACAGCCGAGGACTGAGTTAAGCACAGGCACCACCTCTGTGCTCTTTGCTCCCAGTTGCATAATTGAGACACACCCTCTTCTTTGTGGTCTAGTTGTTGCCCCATTTCTTTCATTTAATGAATTTTTTTAATTGATATATATTATATAGTCACATACCATGCAGTCATCCGAAGTGTACATCAATGGCGCACAATATCATCCCATAGCTGTGCATTTACCATCACATTCGACTTTTTCTTCTTATTTGTGAAAAATAAGATATATACAAAAAAGCAACACATTTCAAAGCACATCGCAACACTTAGTTGTAGAACAGATTTCAGAGTTTGGTATGGGATACAACTCCACAATTTTAGGTTTTTATTTCCAGCTGTTGTAAGATATTGGAGACTACAAGAAACATCAATATACTGATTCAGCACTCATACTCGTTTGTTAAACCCTATCTTCTCTGTGTGATTCCAACCTCACCTTTGGTGTTCTCCACTCTTTAGGAGTATTTGGGCTATGCCCATTCTAATGTTTTTACGTTGTTGGAAGGAGCTGTTGGGATGGGGGAGGGGTGGGACTAGGTGATGTTCTGGAGAGGCAGGGCCCTCTGCATTTCCACTTAATGAGTTTTCACTGTGCACTTACCAGGTGCCAGGTGCCAAGGAAAGCATTGCAGGCAGAGCACTAAACCAGCGAGAAGGCAGCTCCACACTCCTGGAGCTGACATCTGGTGCGGGCTATGAAAAAAATGAAATGGACTGTGGCTGGGAGAGGATGCGGGGAGGTAAACTTAAGCAGAGTGGTCGGGAAGGACCCTGACAAGGGGACATTTGGGTCCTCGATGATGAGACAGCATCAGCCAATGCAAGCTCTGGGAGAAAAGTTTCTTGATAATGCTGGGAGATGGGTATTATTCTGCTTCCCCTTTTACAGATGAGGAAACTGAGGCCAGGGGTGTTAAAATGCTTCCTCTGAGGCCAAAGAGGCATCTATTAGTGCAACCAGACGTGAGTGTGGGTCCCGAATCTGAAACCCCAACTCTTTTCACAAAATCCACTTGCCCCTGAGTTCTAGCACTTTCTTGCTCCTTTATTAGAGAAGTTGTAGATTCCACAGAACAATCATGCATAGGACACAGGCTCCCCATACCCCCTCCCCCCAACATCCCGCACCGGTGTGGAACATTTGTTACAGTTGATGATGGCACATTTTTTATCATTGTACTATTAAAGTCCATGGTTTAACTTAGAGTTCAATGTTTGTGTGGTCTTTCTATGGATTTTTTGGGTTGTTATTCTGTTACCATATATACAAATTAACATTTCCCCCTTTAATCACATATGAGTATATATTTCAGTGCCACTAACTGCACTCACAATAGGGTGCCACCATCACCACCATCCTTGACCAAAACATTTCCATCTCTCCAAATAGGCGCCCCGCACATTTTAAGCCTTCACTTCTCATTCCCTATCCCTGTCCTGTCCCCCGGTGTATTCGTTTGCTAATGATGCCAGAAAGCAATGTACCAGAAATGAAACAGCTTTTAAAAAGAGAATTCAATAAGTTACACATTTACAGTTCTAAGGCCATGAAATGTCCAAACTAAGGCACCAGCAGGAGGTTATCTTCACTCGAAAAAGGCTGATGCCATCTAGAACACCTCCGTCAGCTGGGAAGGCATGTGGCTGGCGTCCGCTGATCCTCATTCCTGGTCCTGTTGCTTCCAGCTTCTGATGCCAGTGATTTCCTGTGTAAGCACCTGTGGCCTGCACATAACTCCTCCAGGACACAGCTCTAGGTGCTGGCTTGCTCAGCATCTCACGGGAAGTTACGTGGCAGCCTCTGCTGGGCTCTGCCCAGGTCGAGGCTCCTGCTCTCTCTGTAGGCACTCCAAGCATTCCCAAACAGCCACGTCTCTGTCAGCTCTGAGCTTTCTCCAAAATGTTTCCCCTTTTAAAGACTCTAGTAAACTAACCAAGACCCACCCTAAATGGGCAGAGTGACATCTCCATCTAATCAAAGGTCCCACCCACAGCCGGGTGTACCATATCCCTGTGGAGGTAACCTTATCAAAAGGATTACCATCCTACAATATTGAATCAAGATGAAAAGAAACAGCTGCCCCTACAAGATCAGGTCAGGATTAAAACGTGGATTTTCTGGGGTACATAATAGATTCAAACCGACATACCTGGTAACCTGTATTCTAGATTCTGACTCTAAGAATTTGCTTATTCTAATTGTTTTAAATCAGTGAGATCATACAATGCTTGTCCTTTTATGTCTGTCTTATTTCACTTAACATGCTGTTTTCAGGTTCATCCATGTTGTCACATGTATCAGGACTGCATGCCATTTTACAACGGAAAAATGCTCCATCATATGTATATACCACAATTTAGTTACCCATTCATTGGCTGATGAACACTTTGGTCATTTCCATCTTCTGGCAATTGCAAATACTTCTGCAAGGAACATCAATGTACAGACATCTGTTTGAGTCCCTGCTTTCAATTCTTTTGGGTAGATGCCTAGAAGTGGAGTTGCCGGGTCATACAGCCATTCCATATTTAGCTTTCCGAAGAACCACTGAAGTGTTCCACAGTTTCTGAAGAACCTCTAAAGCGTTGCACAGTGGCTGCATCATTTTATACTGCCACCGGCAATGTTCCTATTTCTCCACATCCTCTCCAACACTTGTTATTCTTTTGCTTTGTTTTGTTTTGCTTCGTAATAACAGTGATTCTAACAGACGTAAAATGGCATCTCGTTGTATTTCTGATTTGCAGTTCCCTGAGGACTAATAGTGTTGAGCATCTTTTCATGTGCTTTCTGGCCATTTGTGTATCTGCTTTGGAGAGACATCTATTCAAGTCTCTTGCCCATTTTTTAATTGGGTAGTTGTCTGTTGTTGTTAAGTTGGAGGATTTCTTTATATATCCAGGATATTAATGATCAGATATGTGGCTTCCAAATATTTCCTCCCATTGAGTAGGTTGTCTTTTTACTTTCATGGTACAGTCCCCTGAGGAACAGTTTTTTTTTATTTTTATGAGGTCCCATGATCTCTTTTTCCTTTTTTTGCTTATTATTTGGGTGTAAGATCTAAGAACCATAGCCTAACACAAGATCCTGAAGATGCTTCCCTACATTTCCTTCTAGGATTTTGCTAGTCCTAGTTCTTATATTTAGGTCTTTGATCCATTTTTAGCTGATTTTTTGTATATTGTGTGAGGTAGGGGTCCTCCTTCTCTCTCTCTCTCTCTCCAAACAGAGATCCAGTTTTCTCAGCACCACTTGTTGATGAAACTATTTTTTTCTGATTGAGTAGTCTTTGCTACTTTGTTAAAAATCAGTTGGCCATAAATGTGAAGTTAGATTTCGTAACTCTCAGTTCTATTCTATTGGCCTATATGTCTGTCCTTGCGCCAAAACGAGGCTGCTTTGATTACAGTGGTTTTGTAATGAGTTTTAAAATTGGGAAGTGTGCTTCCAATTTCATTCTTCTGTTTCAACATGTCTTTAGCTATTCAGGGCCCTTTACCCTTTCATATAAATTGGATAATTGGTTTTTCTATTGCTGCAAAGAAAGCTGTTGGAATTTTTATTGGGATTGCATTCAATCTATAAACTGCTTTGGGTAATATTGACATCTTAATGATATTTAATCTTCCAATTCACAAACACGGAATATCCTTCAATTCATTTAGGTTTTCTTTAATTTCTTTTAGCAATATTTTGTAGTTTTCTGTGTACAAGTCCTTTACATCTTTGGTTAGATTTATTCCTAAATATTTGATTATTTAGTTGTTATTGTAAATGGGACTTTTTTCTTAATTTCTTGTTCTACTTGTTCATTGCTTGTGTATAGAAACACAACTGATATTTGCATATTGTTCTGTGCACCACCACTTTGCTGAATTCATTTATTAGCTTAGGAGCTTTGTTATAGATTTTTCAGGATTTTCTATACATATATATATATATATAGGATCATATCATCTGCAAATATGGAAAGTTCTATTTCTTCCACTCCAATTTTGATGCCTTTTATTTCTTTTTCCTTCCTAGGTGTTCTGGCAAGAACTTCCAGTACAACAATGTTGAATAAGAGAGGTGACAATGGGCATCCTTGTCTTATTCCTGATCTTAGAGCTAACCCTCTCAGCCTTTCACCATTAGTAGGATGTTAGCTATAGGAATTCATATATATCCTTTGTCATATTAAGGAAGTTTCCTTCTATGCCTAGTTTTCTAAGCATTTTATCAAGAAGGGGTGTTGGATTTTGTCAAATGCCTTTTCTGCATTGATCAAGATGATCATGTGTTTTTCCCCCTCATTCTGTTAATGTGCCACATTACATTAATTTATTTTCTTATGTTGAACCATGCTTTCATAGAAGGGAAAATCCCACTTGACCATGATGTATAATTCTTTTAATATGCTGTTGGATTCACTTTGTTAGTATTTTGTTGAGGATTTCTGCATGTATACTCATATAAGATACTGGTCTGCAGTTTTATTTCCTTGGGGTATCTTTATCTGGTTTTGGTATGAGGGTGATGCTGGCCTCAGAGAATGGGCCAGGTAGTATTCTCTCCTCTTCATTTTTTTTGGAAGAGTTTGAGTAGAATTGAAGTCTTCTTGGATGTTTGGTAAAATCCTTCTGTGAAAATCTGGTCCTATGCTTTTTTTGTTGTTGTTGAGAGGTTTTTGATTATTGATTTAATTTCTTTACTAGTAAGTGGTTTGTTGAGATCTTCTATTACCTCTTTTGTTTTGAATTAGGATGTAAAGGACTTGTACACAGAAAACTACAAAACATTGCTAAACAAAATTAAAGAAACCCTAAGCAAACTTTTAATGATGCATAAATCATGGTACAGAAATACATTTTAAATAATTTATATCCAACATCATGAAGGGAGAATTTGTGGCACCAAAACATCTCCTCCTATATCATATAAGATTTAGATTAGTATCTGTGATGGTTAGGTTCTAGTGTCAACTTGACAAAGTGATAGTGTCCAGTTATCTGGTCAGGCAAGCACTGGTGACAAGGTGGGTGTGGCCACTATAATGGACACAGATTCAAAGCTGCAGCCAAAATAATCTGACTCGCAGAGACCTGTGGTATTGGTTAGTAGATCAGGGGTACCCAGAAGTAAAATAGATGGACAATCTACTAAATTCTTGTTTGAGTTGCATAAGCAGAAGAATTATGAAGAATTAAGAGAGTCATGGCCCCTTAATCACTTCCCTGCATTGAGACATTCACAGACCCAGAGCCCTTTGGATGCAGGGAGGGTAGGGTACCCTTGGGGAGGGACCCTTTTACATTGTTCAAAATTTACATTCCTCCAGCCTTCCCAAAGAGACCTACAGCCTTTTAACAGGGTGACTGTGCACTGGGTAAAAGGAAATTATCAGATACTCCGGGAATTATTGGACGCTGGCTCAGAAGTGACATTAAGTCCAGGAGATCAAAAACATCACTCTATTCCACCAGTCAGAGTGGGGGCTTATGGAGCTCAGGCGATGGATGGAGTTTTAGCTCAGGCCTCTCTCACAGTGAGTCTAATAGGTTGCTGGACCCCATTCTCTGGTCATTTCCCTAGTTCTATAATGCATAATTGGAATTGACGTACTCAGCTATTGGCAGAACCCCACATTCGTTCTCTGACCCAAGGAGTGAGGGCTATTATGGTAGGAAAGGCCAAGTGGAAGCCACTAGAACTGCCCCCACCTAACAAAGTAGTGAATCAGAAGCAATACCGGATTCCTGTGGGATTGCAGAGATTACTACCACTCTTAAGGACTGGAAGGATGCAGGGGTGGTGATTCCCACCACATCCCCATTCAACTCTCCATTCGGCCTATGCAGAAAACAATTGAGACTTGTAGGATGACAGTAGATTATCGTTAACTTAACCAGGTGGTGACTCCAATTGCAGCTGCTGTTCCAGATGTGTATCATTGCTTCAGAAAATCAACACATCTCCTGGTACCTGGTATGCAGCTATTAATCTGGCTAATGCTTTTTTTCTCAATAGCCGTAACTAAGGACCACCAGAAACAGTTTGCACTCAATTGGCAAGGTTAGCAGTATAGTTTCACGGCCCTGCCTCAGGGGTCTATCAATCTCCAGCCCTATGTCACAGTCTTGTCCACAGGGAACTTGATCGCTTCTCCCTCTCACAAGACATCACACTGCTCCATTATATTGTTGATATCTTGCTGATTGGACCTAGTAAGCAAGAATTAACAATTACTCTAGGCTTATTAATAAGGCATTTGCAGGTCAGGGGAGGGGGGCCTTCCACTTTAATGAAATTTCTAGGTGTCCAGTGGTGTGGGGCATATTGAGATATCCGTTCTAAGGTGAAGGATAAACTGTGGCATCTAGCCCCTCCTACAACTAAAAAAAAGGCACAATGCTTAGCTGGCCTGTTTGAATTTTGAAGACAATATATTCCTCATTTGGGTGTGCTACTATGGGCCATTTACCAGAAAAGTTGCTACTTTTGAGTAGGGACCAGAGGCTCTGCGACAGGTCCAGGCTCTGTGAAAGCTACTCTGCCACTTGGACCAAATGATCCAGCAGATCCAATGGTTCTGGAAGTGTCAGTGGCAAATAGAGATGCTGTCTGGAGTCTTTGGCAGGCCCCTACAGGAGAATCACAATGCAGACCCTTAGGATTTTGGAGCAAAGCCTTACCATCCACTGCAAATAATTACTCTCCTTTTGAGGTACAGCTTTTGGTCTGCTACTGGGCCTTAGTAGAGACTGAATGCTTAGTCATGGGCCACCAAGTTACCATGAGATCTGAATTGCTTATCATGAGCTGGGTGTTGTCTGACCCACCAAGCCATTAAGTTGGGCATGCACAGCTCCATCATAAAATGGAAATGGTATTTAAGAGATAGGGCCAAATAACAAAAATAATAAAACAAAAAAATTAAAACAAAACAAACAAACAAACAAACAAAAAAGAGGTAGGGCCAGAGCAGGTTCTGAAGGCACAAGTAAGTTATATGAGGAAGTGGCCCAAATGCCAATGGCCCCCACTCCTGCCACATTACCTTCTCTTTCCCAGACCAGAGTTATGTCCTCTTGGGGAGTTCCTTACAGTCAGTTGACTGAGGAAGAGAAAACTCTGGCCTGGTTTACAGATGGTTCTGTACGATACACAGGTACTCCCCGGAAGTGGACAGCTGTAGCACTACAACTCCATTCCGGATGTCCTTCAAGGACAGAGGTGAGGGGAAATCCTCCCAGTAGGTGGAACTTTGAGCAGTGTACCTGGAAGGAGAACTGGCCAGAGGTGCATTTGTATACTGACTCATAGGTTGTTGCTAATAGTTTCGCTGGATGGTCAGGGACTTGGAAGGAGCATGATTGGAAAACTGGTGACAAAGAGGTCTAGGGAAGAGGTATGTGGATAGACCTTTCTGAGTGGGTAAAGAATATACTTGAATGTATTTATGTCCATGTGAATGTGCACCAGAGGGTGACTTCAGCAGAGGAAGGTATTAAAAATCAAGTGGATAGGATGACCTGTCCTGTGGATACAAGTCATCCTCTTTCCTCAGCCACTCCTGTCATTGCCCAATGTGTTCATGAACAAAGTAAGCACGGTGGTAAGATGGAGGTTATGCATGGATTCAGCAACATGGACTTCTACTCATCGAGGCTAACCTGGCTAGGGCCACTGTTAAGTCCCCAATCTGCCAGCAGGAGAGACTCACACTCAGTTTCCAATATGGCAGCATTCCCTGAGGTGACCAGCCTGCTACACAGTGGCAGATTGATTACACCAGACTACTTCCATTATAGAAGGGATAGCGATGTGTTCTAACTCAAACAGACACATATTCTAGATCTGGGTTTGCATTCCCTGCACACAATGCTTCTGCAAAAACTACCATCCATGGGCTTATGGAATGCCTTATGCACTGTCACGGTATTCCACATAGCATTGGTTCTGATCAAAGAACCCACTTCACAACAGATGAAGTGCAGGAATGGACAAATGCTCATGGAATTCTCTGGTCTTACCATGTTCCCCATCACCCAGAGGCAGCTGGGTTGAGAGAACAGTGGAATGACTTTTAGAAGATCCAATTACAGTGCCAGCTAGGTTGCAATACCTTGCAGGGCTGGGGCAGTGTTCTCCAGGAGGCTGTGTATCCTCTGAAACAGCATCCACTCTATGGTGCTGTTTTTCCCATAGCCAGAATTCACAGGTCCAGGAATCAAGGGGTGGAAATAGAAGTGGCGCCACTCACTATCACCCCTAGTAATTCACTAAGAAAATTTTTGCTTCCTGTCCCTGAAACCTTAAGTTCCACTGGTCTACAGGCCTTAGTTCCAAAAGGAGGAGTGCTCCTTCCAGGAGGCACAACAATGATTCCAGTGAACTGGAAGTTAAGATTGCCACTTTCTGCTTCTCATGCCACTGAATCAACAGGCACTAAAGGGGATTATTGTTCTGTCCAGGATGAATGACCCTGACTATCAAGGGGAAATTAGATGCAACTACACAATGGAGGTAAAGCAGAGTTTTCCTGGAATACAGGAGATCCCCTACGGGGTCTCTTAGTAGTACCATGTCCTGTGATTAAAGTCAATGAAAAACTGCAACAACCCAATCCAGACAGGACTAACAATGGCCCAGAAACTTCAGGAATGAAAGTCTGGGTCACCCCACCTGGCAAAGAACCACAGCCAGCTGAAGTGCTTGCTGAGGGCAAAGGGAACATGGAAAGGGTAGTAGATGGTAGTGATAAATATGAACTATGAACCCTTGACCAGTTATTGAAATGAGGACTGTGATTGTAGGAATATTTCCTCCCTGTTTTGTTATGACTATGCTTGCATTTGTACATAAGCAAATATCGTGTTTTCCTCTTATCACATGATATAGGTTGTATTGTTCATGTTATAGTATTTAAGTCACAAAATATGAAGTTTAACAGTAAATGTTACCTAAGGACTTACACCCTATTCTGGAGAGATACAGTGCATTTCTGGTTGTATGCAGGAGAGTTGAGTATTGTTAGGCAAAACATATGTCTTATATTGTGTTGTACTTGGAAATTAAGTGTGTTTCATGGTGATGTGTATAGCTGCCAATTGACAAGGGATGGACTGTGATGGTTAGGTTCATGCGTCAACTCGGCCAAGTGATTATGCCCAGCTGTTTGGTTAGGCAAGCCCTGGCCTGACCATTGCTGCAAGGATATTTCCTGGCTGGCATATTAAATCATCAGTCAGTTCACTGCATCTGTGGCTGATGACATCTGTGATCAACTAAGGCACACCTCCCACAATGAGATAATCCAATCAGTTGAAGGCTTTTAAGGAAGGAGAAAGACTCTTTCCCTACTTCTTCAGCCAGTGAGCCTCTCCTTTGGAGTTCATCCAAACACTTCACTGGAGCCACGGGCTTTACAGCCTCCTTTACATATTTCGGACTCTTCCATTTCAACAGGGGCATGAGACACCTTTATAAATCTCATATTTACAGATCTGTCCTGTTGGTTCTATTTCTCTAGAGAACCCTGACTAACACAGTGCCCAATCTACATTTTTCATTTTCTAGGCTTATTTCCATGCAAACTTGAGTATTTTACCAACATTAGGCAGAATTCTACTTTTTAAAAAATGCAGACCTCAAGCCAATAAATATCACTAAATCTGCTCGGATACTCTTCAAGAACAAAATCCACTTTGAGTATTGAGCCTCAAGAACCAAAGATCCAAAACATTAGGTTCTTTGCTACTTAAAGAATCAAACTGATGACACAATGACTGAAAAGCTCCTTCAATGAAACGTTCAACAACATGCTTAAAATAAGTCAAAACAGTGTTCCAACCACTTGATTTCAAACTAAGTAGATTTTGCTTAGAAACTTCTAAGAAAAAAGAGGTGTTTCACCTATAAATATGGAAGGAAAAAAACCACAATGGCACTAATCCAGAAAGAACAAAAAAAATAACGATGACAAGAAGAAATACAAATTTTATTTAGCTTCACTGTTCACTGAGCTGCTCAAATTCCACAGAATTTGCTAAAAAAAAAAAAAATGCTCTTGACAGCCTATATTTCTTGTCATTTCCCAGAGACTATTTTGGACTTTCAGATTATGTTTTATGAATTCTGTTTCCCTGTGAAAGCCTGAATAACCTGGACAGCTATCATTCCAAGTGGTCACTTTGTTTATTCTATCAAATCATGGCAAAAGGGACACATGTGAGGAGAACAGGTGAAGTCAGAACACCATCACACTCATCACAAAGTTAGAGATCTTTATGTCAAAGGACAGAAAAGACATCAACTCTGCTTTGAACCAAAGCTTTCATTATTATTATTAATTAATGGAAATTAGTGGTAATGGTTTCTAAAGTAAAAGTTAAAGTGAGTGAGCCAAGCTGAATTGACTTAGCAAATTCAGTGTAACCTTTAAGCTAAATCACCCTGCTAATCAGCTGTGTGATAAATACCATTTATATGACTTAGCAAATGAGTAAAGTCACGGTGCTTATGTAGAGCTTATCACATTTACTGATTTACCAGGAAATACGGCATGGTTTAAGATTTCCAGACAGTTCTGTCCATGCCCTCTAATCTCAAACTACAGTACTCTAATGTTTATTTTTGTCACTATCTGCCAATAAAAAGGAAACTAAGTTCACTTGACCTTAAAAGAAAATTGGGAATAGGCTTCACTTTTCTTTCCCCTCTGGGGAATAAGATTACTGTAAACCCACAGTTTAACAGTGTATTGCTTTATCTGGGGGGGCTGCGGGGGAAGGGGGCTCTATGGTGAGGGGACTATGGATGGAGGGAGCAATGATGTTCAGATGAGTAAGTGCAAAATGAATAAATGCAATGGTTTTCTTAAGAGGATTTGATGCATGGAAAAAAAATTTTAATTGCTGTTGCAAAAGACATCTGTATGAAGTAGAAAGTGGTCTCAATAACATTTGTGGAGAATACATTCTAGAAACTGGCAGTACCTGGATGCAAAATTCAGATAGCCATTTAATAGGAAAGTTCCAGATGGTTAGGTAGAGGCCAACATCTACTGAGGATGAAAACCTTTTCTGTGGGGAATTTTGGGTGATACTTGGAGAAATATACTATGCACAAACCAAATTGAATTGTTTTCACAAGTGTTGTAAAGTTTCATTTAAAAAGTGAACAAAATGCGGTGCCACAGTGGCTCAGCAGGTAGAGTTCTCATCTGCCATGCCGGAGACCTGGGTTGGATTCCTGGTGCTTGCCCATGCAAAAAAAAAAAAAAAAAAAAAAGTGCATGAAGTTCTATATACACTTCAATTTCATAGCAAAAGTGGCATAGACTAAAACACAGAAGAGAGTATTCATGTAAGGTATCTAACTCCTTGATAGAATAATGCATACACCTATTCAAAGTGATTGCACTGTGATTACAACTAGGGTTTCCTGCAACTCCGAGGTGGTGGTGATGGAAAGCATGGCCCCTGGTATCAATATCTAGAAAGCAGCCACCACCTTCTATGTGTGTTCTTTTTTTGCTTTTCTTCTTCATTTTTCTTAATCAACTCTGCTGTTGGGGCTGATTCTTAGCAAAGCTGGTAAAAACAAAGTTGTAATCATTGAACATAGCACTCTGACAATCAAGATGTTTGAAACCTTCAGTCTTCTGGGATGAAGAAAGCAGTGTGTGACATTTAGAACTCTGATTTACAAACAAGATGGTCATGAACTTTCCTGGCTTGAAGACTTTCACAACTTTTCAGATCAGGTCATCATAGGAAGTCTGACTTACCTTGTTTCAAAGCTAACATAAGAAAATCCTGGTTCCGGGGTGATGTGAATAGTTCAATACGTTCCATCCAACTTCATTTCATTCATCGAATACCCACAAGGATTGAACAGTGTGGCATCAAGAGAGAAACCTGTTATGGGTCACTAATTCTACTCTCACGGAGTCTCATCCTTTGCAGTAACACCATCTTTCATGCAGAGCTGGTCCATACTTGCTGAGTCAAACCCACACATCAGAATTTCCAGGGTTTAATCTGGCTGACTGATAACAAGACTCTCTTGGGAAATCTAGAGTACATAAGTACCAATGACCAGAATTCATCCATCCCATAATATGCTGTTCCATTTAGGAAAACTGCATTAAGAAACTACTTCTTCCTGGAAATTCTGGCATGGGCAACCTTGGTGAGAAGGCTCCACGAAATTCTTACGAGAATAAAAGAAGCTTTGAAGTGAGTCAACCTCCTACCAAGCTTCAACAGGGGAATCAGTGCTTTTATTAAGAGAATGGTACCACATATCTTTAAAATGAAACATCTCTTGGAGTCAAACATGCTACTCTCACTGAGTACATAAGCTTCCTCCTTGTCAGTTTTTGTCATAATTGAACATTAAACGTTCTTCAAAAGTATGTCCCACTCAGATCTCAGGATGGTGCAAAGATTCCCAGATCCTTGGTTTGCATTAGGCTCCTGCTGGAAGAACCAAACCTCCAGTAGCTTCTTGGACCCTTCGAAAAAATGTGCAGATTCCATCACCATGAGACTAGCAAATAACCAACAACCACAGAAAATCAACTAAATTAAAATTTTTTTTCCCATTGCTGTGGATTGTACCAGCTGTTAGTAAAGTCGAGGTTCCTTTCTTTTTGCTATAATTTTATATTAACATTAAAAAAAAAGGTTTAATAAAATTTTCCCAGCATTTTTTTTGTGTGTGTGTGAGTATAAGTTGAATGTGATTCTATTGGAAATAACAGGCAGATACACTCAGACTCTTGTAGTCCGCTGTGTCCCCGTTACAGAGAATAGAGTGGGCACTAGCTAATGTCACCGGTCATACTGTGCAAGCCCTTCTACTCCTCCTTGAGTCAATGTGGGTAATTTGTGCTTTTAAAATAATTTGTCCATTTTATCTATGTTAAATTATTGGCATACAGTTGTTCACAGTATCCAGTCATAGTCCTTTTCATTTCAGCTGTGTCAATAGTAATGTCTCCTTTTTCATTCCCTTCTTTTATTTTTTTGCATGGGCAGGGACCAGGAATTGAACCCAGGTCTCTGGCATGGCAGGCGAGAACTCTGCCTGCTGAGCTATCGTGGCCCACCCATTCTTTCATTTCTGATTTTCTTATTTTGCATGCTTCCTTTTTTCTTTTTTGCCAGTCTAGCTAAAAGCTTGTCAATTTTGTTGATCTTTTCAAAGAACCAACTTTTTGTTTTGCTGACTCTATTTTTTTTTTTCTATTTCATTTATCTCTACTCTATTCTTTGCTATTTCCTTCCTTTTGCTTGGATTGGGTTTAGTTTGCTCTTCTTTTTCTACTTCTTCTAATTTTGAGGTTAGGTCTCCAATTTATCTCAGTTTTGAGGTTAGGTCTCTTTTTTAATGTGAGCATTTAGAGCTATAAATTTCCCCCTCCGTCCTGCCTTCACTACATTTGTCATGTTGTATTAACATTTGCCTCAAGATATTTCCTAATTTTACTTCTGACTTCTTCTTGAACTCATTAACTGTTTAAGGGTATGATGTTTAATTTCCACATATTTGTAAAATTCCCCTTTCTTCCTCTGTTATTGCTTTTTTTAATCTTCATTCCACTATGGTTGGAGAAAAAACATTGCATGATTTTAATGTTTTCAAAATTATTGAGACTTGTTTTGAGACCTAGTATATGGTTTATCCTGGAGAATGATCAATGCACACTGGAGAAGAATGTGTATGTCCAGTATAAATGTCTGGTAGGTCTAGTTGGTTTAGTGTATCATTCAAGACCCATGCTTCCTCACCAATCTTCTGACTGGATGTTCTATCCATTATTGAGAGCGGTGTGTTAAAGTCTCCTACGAACCGTTCTATATTTGGGGGTTTGCTGTTAGGTGAATAAATATTTATCATTGTTACATCATCCTGTTGAATTGTTCTTTCATCAGTATGTAATGATCATTTTTTGTCCCTCATAACTGTTTTTGACTTAAAGACTATTTTATCCAATATTAGTTTAGCCACCCCAGCTCTCTTTTGTTACTACTTACATGGTATAATTTTTTTCTATCCTTTCATCATCAACCTACTTGTATCTTTGACTTTAAGGTGAGTCCCTTGCAGACAGCATATACTTGGGTCATGCTTTCTTATTCATTCTGTCAATCTCTGTCTTTTGACTGGAGAAGTTAACCCATTTACATTTAAAGTCACTACTTATAATACAAGTCTTTCTTCTGCCATTTTGCTATTTAGTCTTTGAAAGTCTTATACCTTTTCCCCCCTCACTTCCATTAAAACCTACTTTTATATTTATTTGCTTTCTTGTGTTGTGCCATATTGAATCCTTTCTCACTTTTATCTGGATATATTTTTTGTACGTTCCTTGGGGTTACCATAGTCTTAAAATTTGACATCCTAAATATATAACCCTTATATTTGGCTTCATACCAGCTTAACTTCAATAACATGCACACATACTTTTTCTATATTCTTTTTTACTTGTTACCACTTATATCTTTGTACATTGTGTGTGCAAAAACCTAGATTTATCATAACTTTTTTTTGGCATGGGCAGGCACCGGGAATTGAACCCAGGTCTCTGGTATGGCAGGTGAGAACTCTGCCTGCTGAGCTACCATAGCCTGCCTTATCATTACTTTTTATGCATTTGCATTTCAGCACATGTAGGTTGTTAGGAAGTGAAGTTATATACCAAAAAAAACAAACAAACAAACAAAAAAAACAATATAATAATACTGGCATTATTACCCAATGCCCAAGATTACCCAAATGGTTATCTTTGTTGCAGGTCTTCATTTCTGTATGTTGCTTTGCAATCCTATCTAGTGTCTTTTTATTTCAGTCTGAAGAACTCCCTTTTACCAGTGCTTATAGGGCAGATCTAGTTGTGATGAACTTCCTTGGCTTTTGTTTTATCTGAAAATGTATTAATCTCTCCCTCATTTTTGAAAGAAAATCTCACTGGATATAAAATTCTTGGCTGGCAGTGTTTTCTGCCAGCACTTACGGGATTTCAATTCACTGCCTTTTTGCCTCTATTATTTCTGATGAGAAATCAGCATGAAATGTTATTAGGATTCTCTTACATGTAACATATTGCTTTTCTCTTGCAGCTTTCAGAACTCTCGCTTTAGTTTCTTTTTACTGTATTTTTTTAAAAATTGTATTGCTAAAACAACATACAAGCACATACAGTCTTAACATACAAACATTCCCTACATGGTGTATAATCAGTGGCTCATGGTATCATCACATGGTTGTAAATTCATCACCATGATCTTTTTTAGAACATTTGCATCACTCCAGAAAAATAAAAAGAAAAAAGAAAAAACTCATAGGTACCATACTCCTTACCCCTCCTTCTCACTGACTACTAGTATTTCCATATATCCAATATATATATATATATTTAATTTTAACATTTGTTCGCCCTATTATTTATTTTTAACCCATATGTTTTACTCATCTGTCCATACGGTAGATAAAAGGAGCATCAGACACAAGGTTTTCATTATCACACAGCCACACTGCAAAAGCTACCTCATTATACAATCATCCTCAAGAAGCATGGCTACTGGAACACAGCTCTATAGTTTCAAGTACTTCCCTCCAGCCTCTCCAATTTATCTTAAACTAACAAGGCCTAATACACCTTAATCTAAAAAGGGGATATCTACATAATGCGTAAGAATAATCTCCAGGATAGTCTCTCAACTCTGTTTGAAATCTCCCAGCCACTGACACTTAATTTTGTCTCATTTCTCTCTTCCCCCTTTCAGTTGAGAAATCTTTCTCAATCCCTTGATGCTGAGTCTCAGCTCATTCTCGGATTTCTGTTCCATGTCTACACCCCTGGGAGTCATGTCCCACATAAAGAGTGGGAGGGTCTTGCCTTAACTTTTGCATTTGATAGTATAATCAATATATAATGAGTTGCATTTTTCTTTATAATTACCCTGTTTGGCATTCTCTGAACTTCTTGGATGTGCACATTCTCCTATTTTACTAATATTGGAAAGTTCTCTGTCATTATTTCTTTGACCATTCCTTCTACCCCTTTCTCTCTTTCCCTCTTTATGGGACTCCCATAATGTATACATTGGAGTGCTTGATGGTGTCTCATAGCTGTGCTAGGTTATTTTCACTTTTAATATTTCTTTATTTGGCATGAATCATTTCAAGTATCTTGTTTTCAAGTTCACTGATTCTTTCTTCTGCCAGCTCCATTCTGCTCCTGAAACCCTCCTGGGCCTTTTTTGTTCCCTTATTGTGGTCTTCAACTCCAGTAGTTCTATTCAGTTTCTCTTTATAATTTTTATCTCTTTAGCTGGACTCTCATATTATTCATTCATTGTTTTCCTGATATCTTGTACTTATTCCTCTGTACTTTCCTTTATCCCTTAAAGCGTTTTTAAGATTGTTTTTCAAAAAGCTTTGTTTGGTATATCCACATTCTTGTCTTCGTTGGTATACTCTGCATTTTTATCCTCTTCCTTTGGATGGACCATCATTTCCTGTTTCATTGTCTTATACTCTTTTCTTGCACACTGTACATTTTAACATTTTAAAGTGTTAGCTCTGGGATTTACTCTCTGGATGTCTGTTTCCTGATTTTGTTACTAGCTGGTGATGAGTCAGAGATTTTCTTGAGCTTTAGCCCCCCATCAGGAAGGTCTGCCCAAGGCAAACGCATATGCATGGTTTTCCCTGTCTTATTGAACCTCTGTCTTGTCCTGGGCTTTTGCTTGTTAGTTATTTTGGAGTTCCCCGGATTATAAGAGTTTGGTTGTCCCTTCTGTTTTCCAGATATTCAAATATACGTCAGAATATTCAGCACAAAATAAAAACTTTCAGATCACACTTTCCAACAAAATGTCTAGCTGTCTGAACCTACTACAATAAAACTTCCAAAGCAAAAGAACAAAAAAGATTATATAAATTACTTCGTGGCACAGGACACCATAAACTTATGTAACACAGCAGGTAGATTTTTGTGCTAGATATAATATGGAGAAGAATCCAAATTAAATAAAAAATTCAATGAATGGGTGATGTCTGGTTAAATGAGGCTCAACTTCATAAAGACCAGGAATCTTTGAGCATCACTTGGGCGATAAAAATAATAAAGCTTCTTCAGCTGTATGGTTTTCAACTTCAGCCAAGATAATTTCCCCCTTTGGTAATTCAGAATCCTGCTTTTCATTTGCCAAATTTATGAACAATATCTGGTTAACTTCTTAAATTTAACTATCAATGCCATACTTCAGAGGCTGATGCTGTTGCATTTTCTTGCAATTTTTTTCCCCAAAGAAGTTAGGGTCTATGACACGGAAGCCACACATATATAGAAATTGGTCTTAGTCATACTTGATACGTGGACATTTGCTTTAGTTTGCCAACGTTGCCGAAAAGCAACATACCAGAAATGAGTTGACTTTTACAGACAAGATTTATCAACTTACAAGTTTACAGTTCTGAGGCCATGAAAATGTCCAAATCAGGGAATCAAAAGGTGATGACGTCTCCCTGAAGACTGGCTGTCGGCGATCCTCAAGGCAGATAGCAACGTCTGCTGGTCTCTCCCTTCTCTCCGGGTCTCAATGCTTCCAGCTTCTGGCTTCAGTAGTTTCTCTCTATCTTCTGTGTGTCCCTCTCTCTCAGCTTCTCTGTGTGTTTCTCTGCATTTTATCTCTTATAAAAGACCCCAGCAAGAGGATTAAGACCCACCTGGCACATGCCTCAAGTGAAATAACTTAATCAAAAGCCACCCCCCCACCCCCGTAGGTCTACACCCGCAGGAATGGATTAGCTTTAAGAACAAGATCGTCTCTGGGGTACATACAGCATCCAACCATCACAATAGTACAGCAAATATTTATGAACATCCTACCATATTCCCAGCTCTAGACAAAGCTGGGCAGGCACAGTGCTCTCTTTCAGAGCACTAGCCCTTTAGAAATCCAGGTTCCATTCTGCTTCTCGATTGCCAGGAGACTTCATGACTTCATTTGATCTTGCAGGACTTGCAGAGATATCACTTTCCGCCAAAGAGTAAACAAAATCCTTCCCCCTTCTACACATCTTTCTCTGGATTTCCTTGAGAGGATTTTGAAATTTGAACATTGACAAGGACTGTATTGTGATCTAATGGACTCTGTCTGCTTTTGGCATGTGTTATGCTCTTGCTTTTTCCCTCAGCCCTCCCAGTTGTGCCCTCTGCAGCTGTCTGCCCAGTTGGGTTTTTCTGTGCCCTTGGCTTTGGCTTTCTGTTCTCCTTCACCGCAATTCTCTGTTGCTTTCCTCCTTACTGGTCTTGTCACTAGGCTTCCCAGCTCACCATTCCTGGCTTCTTATTCACTTGGGAGACTTATCTTAATGCTTCTTAAATGCAGGTTCTTCAATATGCAGAACAAGTAGCATTTCCAACGAGTGTTTCCTTGAGCTTTGCTGCAAACTCCAGATATTTGCAAACAATAATCTTCTGAATGCTATTTAGGATTATTATCCTTAAAAAGAAATGGTTTCTTGAGGATTCGTGTAGGTGATACTAAAAGAGATTGATGGGTGGCCCACGGTGGCTCAGCAGGCAGAGTTCTCACCCGCCATGCTGGAGACCCAGGTTCAATTCCCAGTGCCTGCCCATGCAAAAACAAAAACAAAAAAACCTTAAAAGAGATTGATACAGAAATGCATAACTTAGCAAACATTTCTTCTAAAGTACTGTCAATTCTCACTACTGGAGAATGGATTCTATTGGCAGTTAAAGCCACTTGCTGTTCCTGTGTAAATAACGGACTTCTTTGAGCTCTCCTGTGGTTATTAATTTGAGATATTAAAATAGAAAAGGATAAAGTGAAAAAAAAACTGAGAAAATAAACTCAGTTTATTCATGAGGGCTAGCTAAAAAAATTGGCACTTTGATATTAAATTGAAATGTATATGCACATGTGAAGTTTGGAACATAAAAAAAACAAACTAGATGTCTAAGCATCAGTTTTGGAGGACCTCTTTTATTGCTCAGCTGTGGCCTCTCTCTCTAAGCCTAATTCTGCAAGTAAAATCATTATCTTCCTCTCTACATGGGACATGACATCCAGGGGTGAAAGTCTCCCTGGGAGCATGAGAGATGACTCCCAGGGATGACTCTGGCCCTGGCACCATGGGATCAACAATTCCATCCTGACCAAAAGGGGGAAAAGTAGTGTAACAAACAAGGTATCAGTGGCTGAGAGAGCTCAGATAGAGTCAAGAGGCTACTCTGGAGGTTGCTCTTATGCTACCTGCCACAACTTGCCAAACACCAACCAAAACTACTCCTGCCAATCCTAAAGAACACCTAGAGTGTTATATAAGATTCTACAAAGGTCCCATGCACTAGAGTAAGTTTCCAGAAACCTACCACCTCCAGATGGGTCCCTGGACCAGAAAAGTCCTGAAACCCAGAGGGCCCAGCCTCTCCAGAATATCAGGTAGTTCCATCCTCCCATCCCATATTAGCGACAGACAGCCCCTTCCAACATGAAAAGGCTAGAATGGGCATAGCCCAAATACCCCTAAAGAGAGAAAGATCAAGGGTGATGGTGGAGTTACACAGAGAAGGTAGGGATTAACAAACGAGTATGAGTGCTAAATCATTATATTAATATTTCTTTTAGTCTCCAGTATCTTAGAGCAGCTAGAAGTAAAAATCTAAAATTGTGAAACTGTAACATATACCAAACTCTGAAATCTGTTGTACAACTAATTGCTGCGATGTGCTTTGAAACTTATTGCTTTTTTTGGTATACATGTTATTTTTCACATACACACACACACAGAGTCGACTGTGATGATTAAAGAAAAAACAACTAAAGGATACATATTTGAAAGAATTGTATATTCACTGGATGTCTATGACTCTCATCATAAACTACATCTAATTAGGAATCCACCTATTCATGAGCCCTGGAGGTCAGACACTGCTGCTACTTATGAACAATACACTTTTCAAAATTTCAACCCAAAGACAAACAATCATGGTTTAGTAAACTTTAATTTTCCAAATGTTTTGAGAAAGGATTATCAGAAGCATCTGCCAGTTATAAAGCAGAGTCAGATAATCCATTTATCCCCAACAAACTGACAATCGTCACTGAGAATGAGCCACGAAAGGTGGCAGCGGCGGCCTCGAGCCACAAGCATCCCCCCTTCACATGATGAGAAACAACAGTCATCTTTCACTACTTCCCTGACTACTGGCATTTTCAGAATATTTTAAATAGCCTGATTACAATTTTACAAAAAAAAAAAAAAAAGCAATATTTATTCTGAATGATACTCGTGCGTTCCAAATAACGGACATCGACATCTTCCAATGCGATCTCCAGGGATAATTCACTTTCTGTGCAGGGTTCATTCCTATCACACCCCTGGCAATAGCTGCACTTGCAGTGAGAGAACTTTAAATTCTGCTGCGAACTCTAAGGTTGCTGTGAAAGGGGTGCTTTCAGGAACACTGGAAACTTTGTAGGAGAGCCGCGGGTCAGCCATCAGCGCTATCCTGAAAGAGACCTTAGACGTGGTGAAGCAGGGGTGATCCCCTCTGTAATTTTTTACACTCCTTTAGTTGTCACAAGCTGTTTTCTCCTGGAGGGCAAATTCTAGTAGAAGGGTCCCCCTGGGGAGGACTTTCCCAATTTGCTCTTTCCCAGCCAAAATAGAGCCAGGGACCCAGGAAGGGGGCACAGACGGGCTCCAAGGAGCCCAGCGTGGGGGTGGAGGGGGTCAGGAAGAGCGCCAAGAGCTTCTCCAAAGGCTCTCCAAAGCCGAGCTTTCCTGGCCTTCCCAGCAAATGCAGCCTGTCCCCTAACTGTGCCCAGCAGCCCTGAGGATGCGCTGCATCTTTAAATCTCTACCACCTCCACCTCTGTCAGGGGAGGGTTGAACCAATGGCTGCCTTCAGAGCTGGGACCCAGCGATCTGAATCTGCTATCAAAAGCCATGATCAGTGGTCAGCTGTGCAAACCCTTGTTCTTAGGGAAGAGAGTTTTTATGTCCCTTTCTGTAGCCAGCAGCTAGCAAAGGACTGGACCCTGCAGTGGCCTGCTGTGAGAGTGAGGGATGGATGCCAGTGGCTGCCACACAGAGAGAGCAATTTACTGTTCTTTGCTATAATTTATCAGCCTCTTCCAGGTGCTCCTGTCTGGATGCTGTACAGTGTTCTTTTGGCCTGTAGAGCTTCAAGATATTTTTTTCAGGCAATTCCTGCCTGTTAAGAGTTGTTTTGGTGGAAGCACTGAAGCCTGGTGCCCTTACTCCTCCATCTTCCCCAGAACTCTCTAGAACTTTTTAAAAAGAAGCTTCAGCAAAGTGAAACGCCGCATGTCCTGAGGGAGCTCCCAGTTTAATTGGGGAGAAAACACTAATAACACAAAGCAGGCCAGTAATTGAAATGTAGTTCTTGGCATTAATGTACAGGATTCATGCAATTAAAAAAAAAAAATAAGTATGGGCGATTTGTTTTGGAATGTGACAATTTATTCCAAATTTCCTGGCAGAGAAGAAATCCATATAATATATATATTTATTTATTGGTTTATTTCTTAAACTATTATTATTTACCAGACCCCATCCTAAATGATTTTCAAATATTAATCCTTGTAGAGTTCATCTAGAATAGTTACAGGGTTTTGCAGGGTTTCTGCTTGGGGTGAGGGGGGAAATTCTGAAAGTGGAAGTTGGTGAAAGTAAGACAGTATTGGGAACAGCTGAGATGGGAAAGCTCCTGCTGTATACATGTTTTTTTTTTTTTTTTTTTTTTTTTTTAACATGGGCAGGCACCGGGAATCGAACCCATGTCCTCTGGCATGGCAGGCAAGCATTTGCATATATGTTTTAAAAAACCTATTTTGAAAATACGTTAAAAAAATATATTAAACAAAGGAGAGAGACACTAATGACAACTCATTGCAATTCATGATCCTGAACTAGATCTAATAATGGAGAAGAGAATGCCCCAAAAGTCATTATTGTGACGTATAAAAAATTGAAATATAAACTATACGCTTTATGTCAACATTAAACTTCTTGTACTTGACAACTGCACTTAGGGCAGTTACGTAAGTGGATATCCTTGTTCTTAGGAAATGTATAGGAAGTACTGTGTGCGCCAGGAGCCTGTTATAAAAACCTACTCTCAGATGTTCAGAAAACAGATAGACAGTATTATAACTTAAGCATATTTAACAAACAAAAAAGATGAGTACACAAACTTACTGCTGCTTAGATCACTGCAGCTTCCCTTTCTGTAGTCAGCATTTATAAATCAACACAAGAATTTTATAAACAAATAAAAGAATTTAAAAAGGTGTGCCTGAAAAAAAAAAAAGACAGAGATGACAGATAATGGATACACAGGTAGATGGACAGACAGACATGGACAGATGGATGGATGGATAGACAAGTGGCAAAATGTTAAAAGCGGGTGGATTGGGTACGGGTGGTAGGTTGGAATCCTCTTTATAGGTTTTGTATTTTTTTGCAATTGTCCTGCAAGTTTGAAGTTATTTCAAAATAAAATGTTTATCAAAAAAGAGAAAGAAATCTATCTGTTTAAACGTCAGAACTCATTTAATCCTCCCAAAGACCCGATAAATTAACAGTCGCGCTAATCTGCAATTGAGGGAACCAAGGAAAGAAAGGCGGAGTCCCTCGCCCAGGACACACACTGTGAAGAGGAGGCAGGATCTGAACCTGCCATCATCTAACTCTGGAAACTGTGCGCTTAACCAGAAACTGAATTTATGAATCTAATTTGAAAAATAGAATTTATTCATAAAATTACATTTGGGTCTCTCAGTCTGTTTCTGCCCCCATTAACCGGCTTGGAGAGGGAGCTTGGGATGGGCTGATCTAAACGCAGAATTCACGGTTCCCCGCAAATCCATCCGGGGACACCCCAGGGAGGCAGTGCAAGGAGCTACAAGGTCGTTCTCCAGGGGGCTGGGACTAGGATACAGCCAGATGCCCATGAGCATAAACCTGCCCCACACGCAGCGTGACATCATGGACGCACGACAGAAACAAACGCTTCTGCTACGGGCCCCGAATCCATAGTCACATCGGCAGATGCCCCAGACAGCAGGTGTTGGCTGGCAATGGAACTGCACATCACCTGGGCTCAAGGTGAGAAGCAGCAGAATGGATTTATTTCATGATGGTTAGTGATCTCCTCCAGGAACAGAGACAAAGCCTGCTAGTAAATAAATGAAGTTCCCCTGAAAGAACGAACTGAGTGAAAATTGCCTGGAAAAGCTTGACAAAAAGAAAAAAAAGGAGAAGAAGAATGGGGAAACAGACGCCTTTGCTAGCTATGAAAATATCTTCTCTATCTATAACCACCCCAACAGTGTGGCACGGTGGATTAGGTACTTTTGTACTCTTTCCCCTCACTGTCTGTGCCACATTACAAGGCCCGCGGACTGCTGAGCAGGCCCCCTTGCATTCCAGCTGCTGGTTGGCTTTGGCCATTAGGAGGGTGGACGAGAGGGAGGCTAGGTGTTTATCCTCCTGGCTCCCTCCCAGCCAGGTCTCTGAGGGTCGACTACACCCTCTCCCTCCCTACAGCTCTCTCTCCAGGTTTGCACCACTGCTCCTTTCCCGGGCCCCTGCAGGCGCAGAGGTGCACACAACTCTTCTCTCTGCAACTGGCATCCCCAGGCCACTGCCCCACCCCACGTGGGTCTCCCCAAACCCGGCATTTGTCGTTGTGAAATATCCCTTCATTAAACTCATCTTAGTTACCCAGTTTGAGGGTGCCATCTTCTGCACAGCCCCTGTCCGGCATGCAGACACCGGCATGGGGACAGTGTCCCTTGAGCTGGGTGATGTGTCGTCCTGCTGGTCAATATTTTAGCACAAATGTGGGAGGCAAAGGGAAGGGAGACGGTGAGGAAAGGAAGAATGACTCCATAAGCAGAGTAGGCACAACTGGTTAAACAGACGAAGAGAAAATTAATGTAGATCTTTGTCTTATGCTAAAATCTGAACAGGTTAGAGTGTGATCATTTCATGCAAAATCTGAAAGCAGGCAAACAATAGCAACCAGAAACCCAGTTTCCGTAAAATGGATAATAGGGATGTCAGTAACTAACTCAGAACATTGTTATGGGGTTGAGGGAGGAGACCCAAGTTGGTGCAGTGCCAGATTTTTTATTAAAAGTCAGGGGTTGGAGTGGTGGAGGGATTTTTAGGGCAGTAAAACTGTTGTGTGTGATACCATCATGATGGATACATGACATTATGCTTTTGTCAAAACCCATAGAACAGCCCAACACAGAGTGAACCCTAAAGTAAATTAAGGGCTTTAATTAATAATAATGTATTAATAATGGTTCACCCACTGCAACAAATGTACCACAACAATCAAAGATGCTAAGAATAGTGGAAACCAAGATGGGGGTGGGGGTGGGGTGGCAATATGGGAGGGAACTTTCTGTACTTTCTGCTTAATTTTTACATAAACCTAAAACGTCTCTAAAAAATAAAACAAAAAAGAGGACTGAAAAAAGATTCCTGCTCAGAAATGTGCCCAAATCTAGCTTCCCTGGGAGGGCTGGGTATTGGGATGAGCAGGAGTGTGGTCCTTGTGTCATCATCTTGGGATTCTGTGCAAACTAATATCACAGCCGAGACGATCAACATCTCCTTCCAACTGGAAGACGAACTATGGATGGGGTCAAGTCCCTCTATCTGGGACCATCAGGGAACAATACTTCATGACAGATTTGCAGCAGCAGCAATTTTAGAAGCAGAAGGAAACTCAAGCTGAGGTCATACCCTGTGCTGACTCCTGGTGGGAAGAACTTCTCTTAGTGTCCACGGATGGGCTCCTCTGTGGTACTCAGGACAAACAGCTTCACAGTCCCTGTCCACTCCCAGCCAGGAGAGTCCAAGTCTCATTCTTAGAATGCTCCTCCTTGCTCGCATTAAACTGGAACCAGTTTTCCACCCCACTCACCACTTGAGCTCCACCCACTGGGGACCTCACTGGTGAGTTCCACCAAACACTCAAGGAAGAACATCACTCATATTGCGCAATCTCTTCCAGGGAACAGAAAAAGTGGGAACTCTGCCCACCTCGTTCTGTAAGGCCAGCAAAATCTGACTACCAAAGCCTAACAAGTAATGGAAAGGAAAATCTCCAGCAAATCTCACTCACAAACTCAGAGATAAAATTCCTGAACAAAAATGTTAGCCAATATGATCTGGTAATCATATTACCAGATGCTGCAGGACAACCAAACTGGGTTTATTCCAGAAATGGAAGAAAACAATAAAATTCATCATGTTAAGACACCAAAAAGGAAAATCACAGGATTATCTGAGAAGGTACAGAAAAAGCATCTGTTAAAATTCAATTTCCATATATGACGAAAAAGAAAAGAAACAACAAACTGTGACTAGAAAGGCATTTCTTAATCTGGTAAACAGTATCTACCAAAAATCTAAACTAAGTATATATTACAGTCAAATGTAGAAATCTTCTCCTTCTGGAGCTGCAAAAGACAAGCCACACAATCACTTCTTCAATGCACCACTGTAGTGAGATCCTAGCCAGGGCAAGAAGGCAAGAAAGCAAGGCGGAGAAGAAGGAAGGAAAGGGTTGGAAAAGAAGAAATGAAACTGCCATTTGCACCCGCTACAATTTTAGACACAGGATTTCCAAAATGAACTACAAGTAAACATTTTTCAATGAGTAAAAAAGCAAGGTTTGAGCAAGGTTTATGGGCACAAAATCACTAAGCAGAATGCAGACACATTTCTCCAAAAAGTAGACAACAGAGCATTAAGTTTAAATACACACAGACACACACACATGCCATTTCTAATAGCACACTAAAATACAAAATAAACTTTTTCATATGCCTAGAATATGTTTAACAAAAGACATGCAAGACCTCCAAGGGAAAACTATGAAACCGTATTCTGAGATGTTAAAGAGACACTAAATATGAAGAGGGTTACCATGTTCATGGAAAACTCAACACAGCACCTGCCATCCTTTAGAAGGCAACAGAGGGCTCAGTGATAAGAGCTGGACCTTGGCAATCAGAGCAATCTAGGCTCATGTTTACCGTCTGCTGCTTCTAAATTGTGTGGCTCTGGGCATTCCAACGACCCTCTTCCAGCCTCAGTTTCCCCACCTGTGAAACAAGTGGAGCCATTCCTCTGTTTGGAGTTCTTCGGAATCAGTGGTTAAGAGAGCACTTTGTAGAGAGCTGTGCAAATGCATGTGTGATGGTTTGGAAATGTACGTACCCCAGAAAAGCGTGTTCTTAAAGTCAATCCACTCCTGTGGGTGAGAACCCATTGTAAGGAGGACCTTTTGATGAGGTGACTTCAGTTAAGGCATGGCTCATCTCAATCAGGATGAGTCTGAATCCTATTACTGGGATCCTTTATAAGTGGAATGAAATTCAGATAGAGAGAGAGAAAGCCACGGGAAGCTAGAAGTTGAGACAGAACCCGGAAGAGAAGGAAGAGTCCAGGAGACACCACGTGCCATGTGACAGAGGGACCAAGGATCACCAGCAGTCAGCCCCAGAACATGGAGGTCTTCAAGAATAAAGCATCACCTTGATGATGCCTTGATCCGGACATTTTCCTAGCCTTAAAAACATGAATGAATAAATGCCCATGGTTTAAGCCAACACATTTCATCTGTTTTAAGCAGCCAAGGAACCTAAAATATCACGGCATTCTTATGACTAGTATTATTGACCCTTGCTCGGTCTACAGAGGAGGAAAAAGTTAACCAGATAACCAGTCCAAGATAACCAGAAGTCAGCTCTGTCCTTGTTTCTGCCCATGAGTTTGCCATCAACAGCATTGCTGAGTGCTTCTTTGGCGCATAACCTTTCCTCATTCAATCCTTCCAACAACCTGTAAGGCAGGCGCTTTATTAGTCCATTGTAGAGATGAGAAAACTGAGGCTTAGTAAAGCAACTCATCGTTGGCATATTTACTCATTCATTAGGCATTCATGAGTGCCTGCTGTGTGCCAGAAATACCCTGGCAAATGAGATAAACATGATTTGGGCTGCAATAGAGCTGATATTTCAGTGGGGAAGACAGATCAAAAAAACAAAAAGCATACCCACATTTTCACAGCCAACACATTGGCAGAGCCAAGATTCAAACTCGGGTCTGTAAGACAGCAGAGTCCATGCTTCTAAACACAATCTGGGGTGCCCCTTCAACTTCTTCTGCTCCCCACCCTCTGCTCTATGGTTTCTATCCCATAGTCCATCAGCAGTGCCAAGTTCCAATGGGCCTCGCCATCCGAGCTGCCACACACACTGAGAGCTGTCAGCATCCATCCCAAGGCAGAGGATTCCAGGCATGTGATGCCTGTGCACTGGAAATCACGGCCCAGAGGATGGGCGCATAGAAGAGGCGGGGCCACCTGCCCCCACCCCCACCCTGCCTCTGACAGCATCAGCAGCTTTGTTCCCGATGAGTGTGTGTCTGAGTCCTCTGCCACCATTAATGGCAGAAGTGAGTCACTTATAAACAAGATAGGAAGCCTTATTATAATTACCTCCCCAGACTCAGAAATGCTCAGCCTCGCTGTGAAAAGGAGGGCAGCAGGTGACCAGAACGTGGATAATCTTCTGCCAGGTACGGCCTTTCCGACAAAACGTCTTAGATGAGGATCACTTAGAGTTGATGCCTGGCCTGAATGCTAAGGAGAATGACTTACAATTGCCTGTAATTCTTTGTCATTTTTACCATCTGATTTTCTTCTTCTTTTCCATCCTGGCATTAATCCTGAGACACAGCCACTGACTAATATGATCAACGGCCATTCTATAGATGAGGAAACTGCTGCCCCAGGTCACCAGCTCTAAGGGCCAGGGCTGGGATTTGAACCCAGCTCTCCCGAGCATTTTTTTTTTTTAACTCCATCATGCTGTCTTTCCGGGGAAGAAGAAAAAGTTCAGACCTGGAGCTGTGTCCTCCCCACCTGAAAACAGGGGCACAAAATGGGCAGCCAGGGAGCTGTGTTTCTGGTGATCTCTTTGCTCTGATGGGAACAGAGCGGCTGTGGCCAGATTGTGTGAACTGAACTTCACGCCATGTCTTCTGCCATCGCGTGTCCCCCAAGAGGCCCAGACTTGTCTCTCGAGGACCCCAGAAGTGACCAAACAGCGGGAACTGGGGCTAAAAGACAGGCTGCACAACATGGGATTTTACAGAAGGACAAACCAGGAATCTGCCAACTCCCATCCCCCATCTACTTGAACACTGTCCTGAACTCATGAACCTCTGAAACAAGGCAGAACACAAAGTCTGAGCTGCAGCGAGCAGGAGCACGTTTAGCCATGGAAGCAAAACCATGATAACCACCAGCGTTTCCTGAGTACCTAGTAGAAGGCCAAAGGGCTAAATAAATCTACACTAAGGCTGCAGGTTCTAGACTACTTAAAGCCTGAGACCCCATTAAGACCCTGAGACACACATTCTGTCTAAAGCTAGGCCTGCCAGGTTAGAATAAATATTCCCACTTTTCAGAAGAGAAAGCGTGAGGCTTGAAGAAGCTGACCATGTTTCAGGTGGCTGAGATGGGATACAAAGCCGGGCCTGTTTGATTTTAATAACAACAATAATCACTACCAACATTTAAATAGCATTTTAATGGACTGGACAGCCAAGTACATAGTCTAAACGCTTTATGCACATGAAACCACTCAAAGTTCTCATCAACCCAGAGAGGGAGGTGCTGTGTGGACCTCCACTCTATTAATGGGGAAACTGAGGAACAAGAACGTGTAGCAACTTGCCCAAGGCCGCAGAGCCCACAGTGACAGCATTATGACTTAACCCAAGCAGGTCAACTTCAGAATTTATCTTTTTGTGATGTTAACTCTGCAGAGGCTACAGTATTTCCATCAAACACTCCTTGATTGGGAAATGGAAAGTTCAAACCCAGAACTCTGTCCGAGGGAAGGAGTCTAAGATACAAGCTCCCTCTCCTTTGGACGCTCAGCTGAGGATGGGGAGGAACCACTCCCAGATTCTTCTTGGTCATGGGGTCCCTTGGTTGACAGCTCCAGCCTCTACCCAGCTCTAAAATCAGGAACAGGCACAGCCTGGTCATCTCCTGCCTTCACAGGACTTTCTGTCATGTTCGAAAATGTTACCCCTTCAGCCCCCCTACTGACTTCCGTCTCCATCGGGGGACACACCTCCTGAGAGAGCCAGGCAACCTGGGCTTGCCTGTGAGGTTTCAGCAAGCTCTGAATCACATTAGGATACGTATATAGAGTTGTCAGGACTGGTGAGTGATAACCTGCTGAGCAGCAGGCCTCCTGCAGATGCCCCACAGAAAGAAAGGAGAGCAGTGCTGGGTCTATAGGGACCCTGGTACCTATTGTTCCCTCTATTCTTCACCTTTGCTGCGGTCACCCATAAACTCAGAGGGACCTAAGGTCCCACCTGCCACCTTGGGTTTCATTAATAAGCTGGAAGGAGGCAGGCAAGACCTGATGCCACAGATCAGCTGGGCAACCTCAGGCAAGTTATTAACCTCTCTGGGCCTCAATGGGCTATCTGTTCAATGGGGGTAGTAATAATAGTAGGTACCTTGCAAGCTGCTGTGAGAAATGAGGCAACGCACAATAGCGCTCTCTGACCGTGTCTCCCCTTTTCCTTTCCCTCTCTCTAGCTAACTCACGGCTGCTTCCAGAATAAAGCCAAAAGTGGGGAATTCAAGCCCCTGCCTATCAGACCCCAACTCCCCTTTCCTTCCTGCTCTGGAGACAGACCTCATTTATGCTCCAACCACAGGGCCCCACCTTCCGTCATAGGACGAGTTTCCCAAGTACTTGCGGCTCCCCCAGGTCTCGCGGCGCAGTGCCTTCCCGTTGCGCTCTGCGGTCGGAGCCCCCTGCCGGAGGATAGCGAACCAACCCGGAGCACCTCTGCTCTCCAAGCTCCCAGGAAGAGCGGACACTTCAAATCGCAGCTCAGGGACAGGATCTTTTTCTTGGGGAAGGGGTTTCCCGGGAAAGGGAAAGGTGGCGACCGTGCAGAACCGCTGCGCTCTAGCTCCTATGCCTTTCAGAAAAACCTAAAGCAAATTCCAGAATTTGGTACCTTCTCACCCTGGCCCTGAAAGCACAGCCTTGATGGGTTTCTGCCACCATAACCCACCAGCTGGACTTCATGTCCACCCATTTCTCTGAAAGATCGTACTATAGAGAGTAGGCGGTGCACGGCGGCCGGGGCTGCACGAGGCTGGCGGACGGTGGTCCTGACGCTCCCCACGCTTCCATAGACCCCCGGTGACTTTGAACTTAGGGTTTGTCAGGCCGACTCTGGCTCCAAACCCTGGCTCTGCCCTTACTCGCTGGTGCGCCTGGCCACAACTTTCCTTCTCCAACTCTCAATTTCCTCTTCTGTAAAATGGGTAGAGCAATGGCCGTTCCATCTAGTTACGGGGAGATCATGGATGCCCAACGCCTGGCACGGAGAACACACTCAACACATGGGCTGGGACTGCCGTAAACATTAAACTCCGACCGTGGAGGCAGCTCTCGGAACACAGGGGGCTTACCCTCTCCCCGCCCAAGCCCGGAGGCAGACCCTCGGGCCGCGCGCCCCGGCAGAGCCACAGGTGTCGGCGCGCTAGGGCGCGGGGGGCGAGCCCGCTCTTGGACCCTATCCGAGCCACCCGCGTCCCCAGGGGTCTCCCAGCGCGCAGACCCACGCGGGTATCTCTCGGGGTCTCCGCCGTCCCGCGGGGATAAGGCGACTCAAGCGCCTGCCGGCGCCCTGCCCGAGCTCCGCCCCGACTCACCAGAGCTGGTTCCCGGGAAAGTTTGGTGGCGCGGCGGCCGCGGCGGCCCGGCTGATCCGTGTGCGGCGGCGGCACGCCGGGGCCGACTGGGGCGCGGAGGCAGCGGATTGGGGAGGCGGGGAGTCGGGAGGAGGAGCCGCGCCAGAGGGGAGCCACAGAGGGAGGGAGGGCCGGGGCTGGAGCTCCGCGGGCCTGCAGCGCCCGCGCCACCCGCTCCACGCTCCTAGGGCCGCTCCCACGCCGGCAGCGGGTGGGATGGGAGGCTGCCTCCGGCGCGCACTCCTTCTCCCATCTCCCGACCCCAGGGTCGGAGCTGTTCCAGCTGGGCACTCAGCATGATGCGCTGGGTGAGGGGTGGGGGTGGGGGCTCCTGGGGTTTGGAGAGGGAGGGAGGGGTGGGGGTGGGGGCTTCTGGGGTTTGGAGAGGGAGCGAAAGAAGCAGGCTCAGAACATGGGCGACCGTGTCGTCCCTACCCCCCAACACACACTCAATCCCTGCACACGCACACACACCTGAGACAGGCCAGCAGAAAAAGATACGTCAAGATAAAGAGCAAAGAGAGAAATAGTCAGAGATGAGTCAATGCTTGGCAAAGTCAACCAGAGACCGACTGATAGACAAAGACAGGCAGAGATACCACCTTCCCTGCATCCCTGCTAAGACAGGCCAAAATAGAAAAACACAGAAAAAGTCAGAGAGAGAAGATTGACAGATAGGGACCTTACCACTAGAGGCTTCATGGGCAACCTAGAGAGACGTCAAATGTCCAAAATCCCACATCCCTGATGTTTCTCCATAGTCCCTCCTGATGAACTAAGATTCAAAATACGTGTTTCATATCAATAGAATAAAAAGAAAGAAAGAAAGAAACATGATCATCTAGATGCAGGGAAAGCATTTCATAAAATCACAAAACAACCTTTCTTAATAACAACACCGAAGGAATGAGGACTAGAAGGGAACTTCCTAAAGCCCATAAACGAAGGCTTCCAAAGCCCTTTGAAAAATTCACAGCTAACATCGTACTTAAGGATGAAAGACTGTGGATGCTTTCCCCTGAGAGCAAGAACAAAACAAGGATGTCTTCTTTGGCCACTCCTGACTGTCAGGATGGCCAAAGCAATTCTGAAACAGAACAGAGTAAGAGAACTCACTTCTCAATATCAAAGCATCGGTAGTCAAGAGGTACTGGCCATGAGGTTAGACATATAGACCAATGGAATTGATTTCAGCATCTAGAAATAAGCCTATACATCTAGTGATTTTCAACAAGGTGCCAACACTGTTAAAGGGTAGGGGATAGGGAACGTGTCTTTTCAACGAATATGTTGGGACAACTGGATAGCCACATGTAAAAGAATGAAGTTGGACCCTTACCTCACACCACATATGAAAATGAACTCAAGATGGATCAAAGATCTATGTGTAAGAGCTAAAACTATAAAACTCTTACAAGAAAGCATGGGGGTAAATCTTCACGACCTTTGATTTGGCAAAGGGTTCTTAGGCGTTGTGCTGGTTTGAAACTGTTGAATACCCCCAGAAAAACCATGTTCTTTAATCCTCTTTCAACATTGTGGGTGGGATCTTTTTGATTAAGTTCTTTCCATGAAGATATGACCCATCTCATTGTGGGTGGGACCTTTTGCTTAGGTGGCTTCCATGGAGATGTATCTCCACCCATTCAAAGTTGATCACTTACTGGAGCCCTTTAAAAAAGGAACATTTTGGAAAAACTTCAGAGCCGACAGAGCCAACACAAGACCCAAACATTTGGAGATGCAGAAAATAAATGCCCCCAGGGAAGCTGTTTGAAACCAGAAGCCAAAGTCCCCTACAGATGCCAGCCAGGTGCCTTCCCAACTGACGGAAGTGTTCTGGACACATCAATCTTTCTTGAGTCAAGGAATCTTTCTCTGGATGCCTTGGTTTGACATTTTTATGACCTTGGAACTGTAAACTTGCAACTTAATAAATCCCCTTGTTAAAAGCCATTCCATTTCTGGTATATTGCATTCTGGCAGTTTTAACAAACCAAAACACGCATGACACCAAAAGCCCAAGCAATAAAAGAAAAAGCAGAAAAATTAGATGTTGTCAAAATTAAAAACTTGTGTTTCATAAAAAACCATCAAGAAAGTAGGGTTTTTTACAAAAAGAGGGTCCATATAATGGGAGAAAATATTGTAAATTATCTATCTAGTGGGGTATTGGTATCCAGAATAAAGGTGATTTACAACTCAATAATACAAAGACAAATAACCTAATTTAAAAATGGGGATGGATTTCAATAGACATTTTTCCAAAGACAATATGCAAATGGCCAATAAGCACATGAAAAAAATACTCAACATCATTAGTTGTTAAGGAAATGCAAATCAAAACTATGAGATACCATTTCATACCCACCAGCATAAAAAGGCCAGATAATAACAAGTGTTGGCGAGGATGTGCCTCCATTGTCTCATCTGCAAAATGGGACAACAATAGTACTATCCTCATGGAATAGTTGTTGGGAGTACATTAATTAAATTATGTAAAGCTCTCAGAGTCCCCAGCCTAGCCCATGGTTGAGAATGACATCAGGGTCAACTATTATTTTTCTGCTGTTGCCTGTAGAAAACCAAATATTATTCAAAACCCAAAGCCACTCAGCCTGTCTGCAAGGTGGGAACTCGAGGGCTGTTGGTGATCCCAGAGATAGGAGACTTTGCAGTCAGGACAGCAGGCAGGCCATGCTACAACCCCGGGTACAAGCTCTGACCTACATGAATCAAAGGGGCAGGAGATGCCCATTGTCCTTCTGAACAGCCCCCGTACTGAGCCTAACCCCGTAACCAGGATGCACCCCGAGCATAGCCCCCCCTCCCCCCTCCCATTCCCCATGACTCCCCCCGCACCTCCGTATTTTACACTTTACCAGACAAACGTGCCTTTTGGAACTGAATTAGCATCTGGGATAGCAACTGTTAGAAACTCCCAGGAAGAGTTTTCTGCTCCCAGAAGAAACTGAGTGGCCTGTAAGCTACGATATGGAGCACTTGCCAAGCTCTTTGCATAAATGACCTCATAAAACTTCCCAGCAGCTCCAATGGGGGAAAAATCCTCAAGCCCCCGGAGCCAGCAGACAGATGTTCCTGGAGACTGCAAAAGGCTTTCAGGGGTGAGTGAGGAGAAGGGGCTCTCTCCTTTCTGCAACTCAGCAAAGGTCTGCTTATTTGAAATTCCTCTCCAAGGTTTCACTTCCTGGGCTGTTTTAAGGCCCTTTAAGCCCATAGTAGTCAGCATTTTAAGAAAAATCAGCATTTTAGAAACAGCATATCAGACATGATTTGAAGCCCCTGGTCACCACAGTAGATGTTGTTTGGTTGTGGGTTTTGGAACAGATGCATCATGAGTTAACTGCTGGCTATGTCCGGTGTGGGGGTGAGAGTGGGGAGCAGTGGACACAGCTGGTTTTCCAATAATATGCAGGCAACAGCAGAAAAATAATAGTTGACCCTGATGTCATTCTCAACCATGGGCTAGGCTGGGGGTTCTAAGAGCTTTACATAATTTAATTCATCTACTCCTCACAACCATTCCATGAGGATGGTGCTATTGTTGTCCCATTTTGCAGATGAGAAAATGGAGGCACAGAGAGGTGATCAGACCTCTTCAGAGCAGACAGCTAGCAAGTCAACCCATGGTCAGACAGTTAGGAGGTGACTGAAGCAGGTCTGAAAATGGGGTCCATCTGGTTCTCCAGCCTAGCTAACTACTTCCACAGCTTGGAAGAAAACTGGAAAAGGGAATCATTGGAGTCCCTGAGTAGTGATTAGAGCTAAGGAGGGGGAAAAAATTCTCGCTCTGCTACTTGCTTGCTCTGTGTTCACTTTGCTTCTCTGGGCCTCAGTTTCCACACCTGTAAAATGAGGATAATAATAGTACTACCTCATGGAATTGTTGTGAGGAGTAGATGGATTAAATTATGTGAAGCTCTTAGAACACACAGCCTGGCACACAGTGAGAATGACACCAGGGTCAGCCAATGTAATGTTCAGGATTTTAGTGAGGATTTTCTTGGTGGCAGGTGACATAAGCCTAGTTTTAATCAACTTTTTGCCAAAAAGCATTCTTGAACTGAAAAGTCTGGGAGGTAGCACTGGATTCAGACATGATTCATGCCACAGACTCAAAGGAAGTTGCCATGAATCTGTCTTCCCCTGTCTCCTGACTCTGTTTATCTTTGTCTCCATTTCATTAGCAGGCAGGGTCTTTCCACACCATGGCAGAAATGGCCAATTATACAACCTCAAGCAAAGAAACTACCTCCTCTCCCAGTAGCTCTTGGGAAGATCCCACGGTTGACTCCCCTGGCCTGGCTTGAGTCCCATGCCCAGCCCTGAAACCATTACGCGGCTCTGCTTGGCCAAGCCTTGGTGACATGACTACACCTGGTTCCGGGGTGTATTAGTTAGGGTTCTCTGCAGAAGCAGTATCAACAGGGAACACTCGCAAACATAAAGTTTATAAAAGTGTCTCACGTGACCGCGGGAACACAGAGTCCAAAATCCTCAGGGAAGGCTGTGAAGCTGACGATTCCGATGGAGGGTCTGGATGAACTCCATAGGAGAAGCTCACCGGCTGAAACAGGTAGAGCCTGTCTCTTCTGAATCTTCCTTAAAAGGCTTCCCATGATTAGATTAAGCATCACTCATTGCGGAAGACACTCCCCTTTGGCTGATTACAAATGGAATCAGCTGTGGATGCAGCTGACGTGATCATGATCTAATTCTATGAAATGTCCTCATTGCAGCAGACAGGCCAGCACTTGCCCGGGTACCACCACTTGGCCAAGTTGACACATGAACCTGACCATGACACAGGGGGTGGGACCAGCCCCTGCTGAGCCACAAGGACTAGGAGTAGGTGAGGAGTGAGTCGTTAAAATCAGAGTGCTATTAGCAGAATCATGGGTCACTGGTGCTGGGCAGCCACGAGCACAGATGTCCCCTTCCTCACGGGGCAGGTATGAGGACTAAGTAAACTCACGTCTGCAAAGTGCTCAGTGCAGTGCTTGGCTCTGGGAACTCAGTGTCCAGCAACCGAGTCCTTTCCCTTTTCCCCTGTCCTTTGAGAAACAGGAACCATGGCTCACCAACCCCAGATGGGGAAACCAAGGAAGCCCATGGAGGGGAAGGTCTGGCCCAAGGTGACCTAGCTAATCAGTCACAGAACCCAGGCCCCTTGACTCTCTGAAACAAATCCCAGTTAAAATCCTAGCTGATAATTCTCAGGTCTGCCCCTTAACCACAGGAGAGCCGGGAAAATTGCAAGCCCTTAAGACCCAAGGGAAATGAATGCCTCTTATCCTGGGCTCCCAGGAGGTGTAACAAGCTACACGTTGGTAGATCTGGGCAGAGCGCCCAGCCAGACTCCCCACCCATCACATTATGAAGTCAGCCATCTCCTCTGGGGATGACACACTCTGGGTTCCTGAAGATCCGAACGCTCATTTCTCGTGTAGCTGCCCAAAGTCGGCAAGATGGCCCTTCCCTTGTTTTCTTTCCTGCTCAGTGCGTGAGAGCAGAACTGAGCTCTCTTCTCACTTCTGCTGAGAGAAGAAGAGAGCTTCAGGACCACAGGCTGCCAGTGGTGAGGATGTTGTTTAGTGTTCTCCCAAGTGACCCTTTCAACGTGGCCCTGGCTCAGCTCTAAAGTTTCTGGGCTGGAGCAGTGAGTCTGACTTCTAATATTTGGTTGGCCAAGGCATGTGCTGTGAAGCTGATCTATTGAAAGGAAGATGAGCAAGAAGGACAGCTATCCAGCTGCAATGACAAGACCGTGTCCTCTCCTGTTAGTAAGGTATCCTGGTTTGGAAGTGCACACCCCTGGTGGAAGTGTCAATTGACACAACTTTCCTGGAGGGTCATTTGGAACCAACATCTTAAGAACCTTAAAAATGTTCAGTTCTGTCGTTGTACGTTCTAACAATTTTTCCTGAGAAAATAGTCATGGGTGTTACCAAGACATGTACAAAGATGTTCATTGCTGGATGGTGTAAAATAATCCAAATGTCCAGCTATAGGAGAGTGTTAAATAAATGATAACAAAGAATGAACTATTAAACAGTTGTTATGCTCATATAGAGGATATAAAATTGTGGCAATTGATCGTGATAGGATGTTAGGTTAGAAGAGCATGTTATAAAAGACTGGGCATGTATGAGTTCATATTGTGAAAAATTATACATATTTATATGTAAAAAAGCTTAAAGTAGGTATAGCAGAGATAGCTGGGAAGGAGAGGAAAATTTGCTTGTGTTTTAGGTTCTCACTTATCTGTATTTCCTGACATTTCCATATAAATATGTATTACTTTGGTAATTAAAAAACTGTCCAATAATTTTTATTAAAAATTTATATTTGGATTTTTCCTAGAAAAGCAACTTCATTTATTAAAAGACCACAACCGGAGTGAGATTACGTTGATTTCCCTCTCTCTCTCTCTCTCTCTCTCTCTTTAGGAGGTATGGAGAGGAATGGGGAGGTTAAAGTTAGGAGCAGCTGCAGCTGGAGAGCTGTAAAAAGAAGAAATGTTTCCTGGGGAGGCTGATGCCCATGGCCTAATTGCTGTGTGACTCTGGGCAAAACACTCAGTGTCTCTGGCCTCAACTGTCATGTCTATGCAATGACGTATTTGGTTCCGTTATCTCCCTGGAGTTCTTTCCAAGGCTAACATTCTATGTATGGATAAAGTCTGTGAGTTTCAATGGATGTTCATATATGTTGCAGGAGAATATGTAATGATCCAGAAATGTGTTCAGCATAAATCTCTGTGGCCCCCAAGAGTGCTGAAAGTTGTTGTTATCATTACTTTAATTAAAGAAATCGTGGGTTCATAAACAATCAGGAATAAAATAGAGGGTTCTCATATACCACCTTACTGTTGACACCTTGCATTAGGGTGGTATATTTTTTACAATTGATGAAAGCACATTTTTATGATAGTATTATTAATTATAGCCCAGGTTTACCTTAGAGTTCACTGTTTGTGTTGTGCAGCCCCATGGGTTTTTTAAAAAAAATGTTATTCTAGCAACACATATGCAACCTAAAACTCCCCCCTGTGCTGGTTTGAAGTTGCTATGCACCCCAGAAAAGATTGTGTTATTTTAATCCATTCCTAGGGACCGATCTATTGTAGGTGGGATCTTCTGATTAGGTTGTTTCCATTGAGATATGACCATCCAATTCAAGGTGGGTCGTAATGCTTTACGGGATCCTCTTATAAAAGAGGATAAAAGACAGAAACGCAGAAAGAGCTGAGAAAGAAACACCTGCAGAGAGAGCTCTCAGAGGGAGGAAAGCCCTGGAGATGTTAAGAGAGGACTCACAGACACTCAGAGAGAAAACCACTGGAATCAGGAGATGAAAGCAATGAAATCAGAACAAAAGAACCAACAGACCCCAACCATGTGCCTTCCCATATGACAGAGGAACCCTGGGTATCAGCAGCCTTTCTTCAGAGAAGGTATCTTCCTCTTGTTGCCTTAATTTTCATGGCCTTAGACCTGTAAATTTGTAAGCTAATAAATCCCCATTGTAAAAGCCAACCTATTTCCTGTATATTGCATTCAGAAGATTTAGCAAACCAAAACTTCCCCTTTTAACCACATCAAATATATAATTCAGTGCTGTTAATTACATTTACAATGTTGTGCTACCATCACCACTATCCATTACCAAAACTTTTCCATTATCCCAAATAGAAACTCTATAAAATTTAAGCATAATTCTCTATTCCCTAACTCTATTCCATTTCCTGGTAACCTGTTTTCTAGAGTCTGACTGTATGTGTTTGTTGATTATAATTATTTTATGTCAGTAGATCATACAATATTTGTCCTTTTGTGTTTGAATTGTTGCACTCAGCATGTTGTCTTCAAGGTTCATCCGTGTTGTAGCATGTATCAGAACCTCATTGCTTATTATGGTTGAATAATATTCCATTGTGTGTATATACCACATTTTCTATATTCATTCATCAGTTATGGACATTTGGGATGCTTCCATTTTCTGGCAATTGTGAATAATACTGTTAGGAGCATCAGTGTGAAAACATCTGTTTAAGTCCCTGCTCTCAAATCTTTGGGTATATATCTAGAAGTGTGTAACATGGTAATTCTATGCTTAGCTTTCTGAGGAACTACCAAACTGTCTTCCACAGAGGATGCACCATTTTACATTCCTACCAAAAATGAATGAGTGTTCCTGCTTCTCCACATCCTCTCCAAAGCTTGTAATTTTCTGTTTTTTTTTTTTTTAATATTTACCATTCTAGCAGCTGTGAAATGGCAATCATTGTGGTTTTGATTTGCATTTCTCTAATGGCTAATGATGATAAGCATCTTTTTATGTGCTTTTTGGCCATTTGTATATCTGCTTTAAGAGAAATCTCAGTTCAAATCTTTTACCCATTTTTAAATTGGTTTGTTTGTCCTCTTGGTGTTGATTTTAGGATTTCTTTATGTATTCTGGATAAAAGCCTTATTGGATACGTGGTTTCTGAATATTTTCTCCCACTATGTGGATTGTCATTTTATTTTTATGATAAAGCCCTTTGACGCTAAAAAGGTTTTAACTTTGATGAGATCCCATTTATCTATTTTTTTTCTTTTCTTGCTTGTGTATTGGGTGTAAAGTCTAAGACACTGTTATCTAACACAAGTTACTGAAGATGCTTCCCTATGTTTTCCTCTGGGGGTTTTATTGTTTTAGCTCTTATATTTAAGTCGTTGATTCATTTTGAGTTGAGTTTTGTATATGGTATAAGGTAGGAGCCCACCTTCATTCTTTTGCATATAGAGATCCAGGTTTCCCAGCATCTTTGTTGTCCAGACTATTTCCCAATTGAGTGGTCTTTGTCCCTTTTCCAAAAATCAATTGGCCATAAATGTGAGGGTTGATTTCTTAACTCTCAATCTGATTCCATTGGTCTATATTTCTGTCCTTGTGCCAATACCAGGTTGTTTTGATTACAGTGACTTCGTAATAAGTTTTAAGATCAGGAAGTGTGAGTCCTCCAACTTCATTCTTCTTTTTCAAGATGGTTTTGGCTTTGGGGGGCCCCTAGCCCTTTCCTATAAATTGGATGATTGGCTCTTCTGCTTCTGCAGTGAAGGTAGTTGGAATTTTGATTGGAATTGCATTGAATCTCTAAATTGATTTTGGTAGAATGAACATTGTAATGCTGTTTAGTCTTCCAATTTATGAGCACAGGATGTCCTTCCATTAATTTAGATCTTTGACTTTTTTAGCAAAGTTTTGTAGTTTTCTGTGTACAAGTCCTTTACATCCTTGGTTAGATTTATTTCTAGATATTTGATTCTTTTATTTGCTATTGTAAATGGATCTTTCTCCTTGATCTCATCATCCAGTTGTCCATCACTAGTGTATAGAAACACTACTGATTTTTGGGTATTGAGGTTGAACCCCACCACTTTGCTGAATTGACTTATTAGCTCTAGATGCTTTGCTGGGTATTTTTCAGGATTTTCTGTGATGCAATCATGTCATCTGTAAATAGGGAAAGCTTTACTTCTTCCTCTCCAATCTGAATGCCTTTGATTTCTTTTCCTTGCCTAATCACTCTGGCAAGAACTTCCAGTATGATGTTGAATAACAGTGGTGACAGTGGGCATCCTTGTTTTGTTTCTGATGTTAGAGCTAAAGATTTCAGTCTTTCACCATTAAGTAGGATGTTAGCTGTAGGTTTTTCATATATGCTTTTTATCATGTTGAGGAAGTTTCCCTCTATTCCTAGTTTTCTAAGTGTTTTATCAAGAAGGGGTGCTGGATTTTGTCAAATGCCTTTTCTTCTCTAATTGAGATGACCATGCATTTTTTCCCTTCATTCTATTAATGTGGAGTATTACTTTAACTGATTTTCTTACGTTGAACCACCCTTGTACACCTAGGATGGATCCTACTTAATCATGGTATATAATTCTTTTAATGTGCTGTTGGATTTGATTTGTTAGCATTTGTTGAAGAGTTTTGCATCTGTATCTCTAAGAGATATTAGTCTATAATTTTGTTTTCTTGTAGCATAAATCTGACTTCTGTTTGGAAGTGATGTTGGCCTCCTAGAATGAATTAAGGAGTGTTCCTTCCTCTTCAGCTTTTTGAAAGAGTTTGGGCAGAATTGGTGTTAATTCTCTTGGACTATTTGGTAAAATTCCTCTGTGAAGCTATCTGGTATTAGTTTTTTTTTTTATGTTGGGAGGTTTTTGATTAATGATTCAATCTTTGTACTAGTTATTTCTTTTTGAGTCAGTATAGATAGTTTGTGTGTTTCTCAATAGTTGCCCATTTCATCCATTGTATCTGATTTTTTTGGCATATGGTTATTCCTAGTATACTTTCATAGTCCTTTTTATTTCTGTGGGGTCAATAGTAATGCCCCCTTTTTATTTCTTATTTTAGTTGTGTCCGCTTTCTTTTTTTTCTCCCTGTCCTGCTAAAGATTTGTCAATTTTATTGATCTTTTCAAACACACTAGTTTTGGTCTTGTGGATTCTATTGCTTTTATGTTAATCTCTATTTCACTTATCTCCACTCTAATCTTTGTATTTCCTTCCTTTTGCTCACCTTGGATGTTGCTTGTTCTTTTTCTAAATTGTCTAGTTTTGAGGTAAGCTTTCATATTTGAGATCTTTTTCCTTTTTCAGTGTCAGTATTTAGAGCTATAAATTTCCCTCTCACACTGCCTTTGCTGCAACATATATGTTTTGGCGTGTTGTGTTTTCGTTTTTATTTACCTCAAGACATTTCCCAATTTCTCTTATGATTTCCTCTTTATTCCATCGGTTAATTGTACATTATTTAATTTCCACATATTTGTGAGGTTTCCAGTTTTCCCTCTGTTATTGGTTCTATCTTCATTCCATTGTGGTTGAAGAAGATACGTTGTATGATTTCAATATTTTACTGACACTTGCTTTGTGACTTAAGATATGATCTATCTGGAGGATAATCTGGAATCTAGAGAAGAATGTGCATTCTGTTTATTTTGGGAGAAGTGTTCAATATATGTCTGTTAGGTCCAGTAGGTTTAGAGTATTGTCCAAGTTTTCTATTTTCTTATTGATCTTCTGTCCTGATGTTCTATCCATTATTGAAAGTGGCGTGTTAAAGTCTCCTACGATTAATGTAGAATCTGACCCTTTGTCTGATGCTCCTTTTTTCCTGACTATGGACAGATGAGTAAAAAAATATATATATATGGATAGAAAATAAATAAACAATGGGGGAGAATAAGGGTAAATTGGGCAGATGGAAATACTACTGGTCAATAAGAGGGAGGGGTAAAGGTATGGAATGTATGAAATTTTTCTTTTTCTTTCTCTTTCTGGAGAGATGCAGATGTTCTAAAAATGATCATGGTGATGAAGACACAACTATGTGATGATATTGTGAGCCACTGTACACCATGTATGGACTGTATATGTGTGAAGGTTTGTCAATAAAAATATTTTTTAGAAAAAGGATTCTATATTTCTCTGTTCACATCTGTCACTGCTTCACATACTTGGGGCTCTGCTGTTAGATGTATGTATACTTACAATTGCTATGTCTTCTTGTTGACTTGACCCCTTTATCAGTATACACTGACTTTCTTTTTCCCTCATAAAAGTTTTTGACTTAAATTATATTTTATCTGATATTAGTATAGCAATTCTGGCCCTCTTTTGAATATAACTTGCATGTATACTTTTTTGCATCCTTTCACTTTCAACCTACTTACGTCTTTCAATTTAAGACAAATCTCTTAAATTGCATATAGTTGGATCATAGTTGGTTAGTGTGCTGGTGTGAAAGTGCTGTGTACCCAGAGAAGTCATGTTCTTTAATCCTAATTCAGTATTGTTGGGTGGGATCTTTTTCTATTGTTTCCATGGAGATGTGACCCACCCAATTGTGGGTGGTCCGTTTTGATCAGGTGGCTTCCAAGGAAATGTTTCTCCTCTCATTCAAGGTGGGTCACTTATGAGAGTCCTTTAAGAGGAAACCATTTTGGAGAAAGCTTCAGAGCCCACACAGCCAGAGACCTCAGGAAATGGAGAAGTAAAGCACGCCAGGGGAATCCTTATGAAACAAGAAACCAGGAGAGAAAGCTAGCAGATGTCTCTATGTGCCTTTCCAGATGACAGAGGTATTCTAGATGGCATCAGCCTTTCTTTGAGTGAAGGTAACCTCTTGTTGGTGCCTTAATTTGGACATTTTTATAGCTTTAGAACTGTAAACTTGCAGCTTAATAAATTCCCTTTTTAAAACCATTCCATTTCTGATATACTGGATTCTGGCAGCTTTAACAAACTAATACAATTAGATACCAGCTAATACATATACACTATTCCTATACATCTCTATCTCCCCACCTTTTTTGTACTATTACCTACTATATCTTTGTGCATGTACAACCAAAACCATAGATCTATTATTAAATTTTATGCATTTGCATTTTAGCACCAGTAAGAAGAAAGAAGTGGAGTAATATATCAAAGAATACAGTACAACAACCAGCACTGGCATTTATAATTGCCCAAATGGTTACCTTTACTGGAGGTCTTTATTTCTTAATGCTGTTTTGAACCTCTGCCTCATGTCCTTCCCTTTAAGTCTGAAGAATTTCCATTAGTATTGCTTATAGGGCAAGTCTAGTGGTCATGAACTCCCTCAGCTTTTGTTTAACTGGGAATGTCTTATTCTTTCCCTCATCAAAAAAAAAATGTTTTTATTGAGATATATTTATGCATTCCATTCAATCAGTGGCTCAAAATATTATCACATAGTTGTTTATTCATCACCAAGATCATTTTTAAAACATTCGCATCACGCTAGAAAAATAAACAAAAAGATAAAGCCCATTCATCTCATACTGCTTATCCCTCCCTCTCATTGACCACTAGTTTTGCAATCTATCCAATGTATTTTACTCCTTATCCCCTCTTTTATTTATTTATTTATTGTCCTTATTTTTTTACTCATCTGTCCATATCTTGGATAGAGGGTGTGTCAGCCACATGGTCACACTGTAAAAGCCATATAGTTATAAAATTGTCTTCAAGAATCAAGTCTACTGGAATACAGTTGAACAGTTTTGGTGTTTCCTTCTAACTATTCTAATACACTAAAAACTAAAAAGGGTTATCTATAAAATGCATAACAATGACCTCTGAACCCCATTTGAAATCTCTCAATCACTAACATTTTATTTCGTCTCATTTCTCTCTTCCCCCTTTTAAGAAGGCTTTTTCAAGCCCTCATGCTGCCAGGTCCCAGCTCATCCCCAGGGGTCATAGTCCATGTTACCAGGGAGATTTACACCCCTGGGAGTCATGTTCCATGTAGGGGGGGAGGTCAGTGAGTGCACCTGCCAAGTTGGCTTAAAGAGAGAGGCCCTCCCTCATATTTGAAACAAAGTCTCACCGGACATAAAATTATTGGACGTTTTCTCTTAGCACTTTTAAGTATTCCAACCCACTGCTTTCCTGCCACCACGACATCTAATGAGAAATTGGAATTTAATCTACTTGGTACTTCCTTTAGCATGTTACTTTTCTCTTGCAACTTTCAGAACTCTCTCTTTGCCCTTTGTGTTCAACATCTGAGCAGTATGAGGCAGGGTATATTACTCTTCAAGTTTATCTTGTTCTCTTGGGTTCCTGGATGTATATTCACTTATTTTTCTATGTTTAGGAGGTTTTATGACATTACTTCTTTAAATATTCCTTTTGCCTCTCTCTTTTTCTTCTCCTTCTGGAACTCCCATACACATATATTGGCATGCTTAATGGTGTCCCAAAGGTCCCTTAGGCTATTTTTGCTTTTTATAATTCTTTTTTCTTTTTGCTCCTCAGCTTGATTCACTTCAGTTGTCTTGTCTTTGAGTTCGCTGATTCTTCCTTCTGCCAGCACCAACAGGCAGTTGAAACTCTCCAGGGAATTTTTCATTTCAGTCTTTGTGGTCTTCAACGCAAGTAGTTCTGTTTGGTTCCTTTAAAAAATTCTTATCTCTTTATTAAGATTCTTAAATTGTTCATTCATTATTTTCTTGATATCCTTTAGATCTTTCTCTGTATTTTCCTTTATCTCCTTGGGCATATGAAAGATCTTTTATATATACATATATAGTTTTTGTCTGTTATGTCCACAATCTGGTCTTCTTCGTTGATGTTTTCTGGATTTTTATCCTCATGCTTTGGATGGACCATAATATCCTGTTTCTTTGTTTGTCTTGTAATCTTTTGTTGCATGTTGTACCTTTCAATATTTTTAAAATGTTAACTCAGGGATTTATTCCCTGAGGTGTCTGTTTCTTCCATTTTTATTTAGCTAGTGATATGACAGATTTTCTTGAATGTTAGGAGCTAACAACCCTGAGCAAACCTAAGCAAAAACACCTTTTACAGTCTTTGCAAATTGGCTTTGCAGTGCCGGTGCTCTTCTACAAGGAAGGTCAAACCAAGGTGAAGGCAGAGTCAGGGTTCTCTCTGCCTTTTCTGGATGTGTGTCCTGTCTGGGATTGTATTTCCTAGTGGCCTTAGGTGTTCCCCTTTCTACAGGAGTCTGAATGGCCCTTCTAATTCCCAGGAAACAGATTGTGTCTGTCTCCTGGGTGTTCTACTGCCAAACTTAAAAGCAGGTAAACCTCTGCCCCAGGCTGCCTGTCTCAATTATTTCTTACATTGCTTTAGCTGTTTCAAACTGCTTTTGCCTGGAGGCCAAATTCTGGTGGGAAAGGGGATGGGCAGTGTGCAGGACAGGAGTTTCCCAAAATCTTTTCCCATCAGAGTGAGCCTGCTGCCTCCCATCTGCTCTGGAGAAAGTATGAGGGAGGGGCAGGAAGGGCAGCAGGACTTCCCAAAGATGTGCTTTCTTGACTGAGAACCTGTCCAACAAATGCAGTCCTTCAACTGCCCTCTACAGCTCTGAGGGAGCTTACCACCACTAAGTTTCCTCTGCTACCTTTATCCTTTGTGGCGGGTTGGAACACTGCCATCTTCAGAGCCAACCCCCCAGAGATCTGAATTAGCTAATCAATAACAGCTATCAGTATTCAGGCTGGATACCCCCAGACCTTGGGGAACTGGCCTTTTATGTCTAGCACCAGCAAGCTGTGCCAGTACTTTACCGCTGCCTGCTATGAAGTTGGGGAATGAGTAATGGTTGCCATGGCATGGAGAATGCAAATCACTTGTATTTACTGGGATTTGCTAGCCTCTTCCTCTGGCTCAGCATTCTACTGGATTCCAGAGTTGCTAAATAGTTGACTCAGACAGGTACTGCCTATTTAATAGTTGTCCTGGTGAAGCGAGTGATTCCTGAAGGTTTCTGTTCCACCAAATTCTGAAGGTATTTGGAAGAATACCTTCAGGGAAAGAGTCCGCAGAATATTGGGCCATCTCAATGTGTTTTTCTTCACTCTAGGATCTTGATCCCTTAAATCCTGACTGCCTTGGTAACTTTTTGCTGCTCTCTAAAACATTTTAATTTTCTTTTTAACACTTTTATCCAGGTTTTCTAGTTGTTCTTTGGGAGGATTTCTCTCTACATGCTAGTTTGTCATAGGCAGAAGTGGAAGCCCCTTTGTGTCTTATTAAGTGAAAATGACTGGCTATAAAATAATGTACACTGGGATCTTATGTATATGCAAAACATGTGTATGTGTTTATGCAGAAGAAATAGAGAACGTGAAACGCTATACACAGTGACCCTCTCTGGCTGAGTTTTCATTTTTTAAAAGCCTTATCTGTGTTTTTCAAATTTTATACAGTGGTCGCTGAGAACGTCCAAACTGGAACTGACCTTTGAGATCATTTATACCCGTTTTACAAATAGGGAAACGGAGGCTAAAAGCATTTAAATTCATTTCAATTTAATAATTATTGAAGGTCTGCCAAGGGCAGAGAACCATTCCTTGGACCATGAAATATCCAAAGAAATTTAACACCCTAGTCACTCATTTTTCCATCGTGCCTCTAATTTAATAGACTGTAAGATACAAGGAAGAAAATGATAAGGCTCTTCCCTCAAAATGCCCTAGCTAAGGAGAAAGATATCCTAATAAACCACCCCAGGAATGACATGATAAATACTAAAGGAATGATGCGGGAGAGACTGTACCTTATCTCCTTGTCCCAATATCCAACTAAGAGATTACATTTTTCAGGCTCCCTTGCAGGAAGGTGTGGCCATGTGACTAAATTCTGGCCAATCAGATGTAAGGGCAAATGTGGAATTTCTGGGACATCTCTTTAAAGCGAAGAAGCAAGCCCTCCTTTCCTTTTCTCTGCTGTGTGGAATGTAGATGTAATGGCTGGAGCTTTAGCAAGCACATTGAGCTATGATGTCATATTGGGAAGGGAATTATATATGAAGATGGTGGAGTAGCAAGATAAAAAGAGACTGACATCATGGAGCTGCTATATCTGGGTTGCCCACCTTCAGAATCTTTTCAGGAGAAAAAAATAAACTCTCTTGTTCATGGCACTATTATTTTGGATTTTCTCTTACATGCAAATAAACCCAACTCCAACTTATACAAATCCTAAAAACAGAGTTCTATGGGAACAAAGTGGGAACTGGAGGGAGAAATGGACATTTCCTACTCTGGGGCTTCAAAGACATCAGCGGAGATGCCAAGGATGTGAAGAGTTCACCAATGACATGGGACAGGCTGCAGAAGGAAGATAGCTTCAGGTAGAGTGGCCCATACAGGGAGCCCGGCCTCTGGGCTAGAAAAAGGAAGATGAGCATAGGAATCAAGTATTCAGGATTTGAATTCCATCACAGCCTTTTCAAGTCACATCACCATTCTATGCCTGTTTCCCCACCTGTAAAATTGAGCTAATAATGTCAGCCTCATTGGGTTGCAGTGAGGAGTACATGAGTAAACACAGGGTGAGTGCTCAGTAAAGGTTGGCTGTATGTCATCCTTGGTAAAATGGGATTTCCAGTTCCTACCTCATAGAGAACTCAGTGTGTATGACACAGCACAGGGCATTATATATCATACGTGTTCAGTCATGTAGCATGATTGCTCTCCTTTCCCTCAAGGGGCATGTAATGGATATTTTTATAAATCTTCCCCAAGTCCCTCCTCTGTGTTAGGAGGTCACTGATTCCAGAATGAGTCAGAATTCATTGGGCAGTCCCTGCCCTCAAGGAGCTCATACTGCAGGGCAGTCCCTGCCCTCAAGGAGCTCATACTGTCAAGAAGAGGAAAGGAAATTAAGCAAGCCTAATACTATGAAAAGTGGGACAGGGGTCCAATATCAGTCCACACACTCAGGAGAGCAAGAAAGATCACATTTGGTGAGTGAATTCATTCTCGGCTATGATATGCCATTCTAGCTGGGGAAATCTTAACCTTAAGGAAGTCAAGTTTCTCCTTCCTCTGGGGTGGCATCTCTGTACTAGAGAGCTCATGGGGAACCTTTAAGGCACATCTTCTCTCGTCTACATTGATATCTGCTGAGACTTCTTTGTTCTTGTTTGAGGAGACGTCATCCGCACAGGTTACTGGTAAACTGTGCTTTGTTTCTAGGTTTCATTCTCTTTCAGCTGCTTCAAGGGCTCCTTCCAAGTATACTCAGTCCCCATGACTTTTGGGGCACAGAGAACTCAGTTAGATATCTGAAATTCTTCTGCCCAGCCCCATGCAGTCATTTCTCCTCCAGAGTATCTTCTTAGGAGAAGAGCACAGGTCCTTTCTGTATTCAGTTTCCCCAAACTTATCTAGAGATTCTAGGGTCCCTCTCTGTTCTAGTTTGAAAGCGGCTAGAATGTGATATACCAAAAACGGAAGGGCTTTTAAAAAGGGAAATTTACTAAGTTGCAAGTTTGAAGTTCTAAGGCTGTGAAAATGTCCAATCTAAGGCAGTGAAAGATACCTTGGTTCAAGAAGGCCGATATGTTCAGAGTTTCTCTCTCAACTGGAAAGGCACATGGTGAAAATAGCAATGTTTGCTAGCTTTCTCTAGGCTTCTTGTTTCATAGAGCTCCCCTGGGGGCATTTTCCTTCTTCATCTCCAAAGGGCTCTGTCTGCATGGGCTCTAAAACCTCTTAAGGGCTCCAGTAAACAACCCCACCTTGAATGGGTGGAGACAAAAACCATGGAAACTCTCTAATCGAAAGTTACCACCCACAATTGGGTAGGTCACATCTCCATAGAAATGACAAAAAAGCTCTCACCCAGGAATATTGAATGAGAATTAAAGAACTTGGCTTCTCTGTGGTATACAATAGATTCAAACCAGCGCACTCTCTAAGCTCAGAGTCATGACCAGGAGAGGGGCAGGTTCAAGTGCTCCGTTATTCAGAGGCTTGCACCATTTACTCCCCATCCTTGCTGCAGCCCCAACTTCCTCCCGCACCCTTTTCTGGAAACTCTTGTCTAGTCTCAGGGGATAGACACTTGCTTCAAAATCCCCTGTGTTTTCCTGTACTGATCATATTATTAGTGTACAAGAGCCTCTCCTGTTGCCTCTAAGGTTCTAGACTTTTGAAATTTGATATCCAGAAAAGGACTCTGGTTTCTCCATTTCTGCAGGCTCAGTAAAAGACAGTAGCCTTGAGTCAAGAGCCTAACATGGAAGATTTAGGTTCCTTGGTAACAAAAATGATCAAGATTGCATAAGAACTTCAATGAGCTAGCTCCATGCTCCCATCAGAATGGCTGGAATTCAAGATTGACAACATCAAGTGTTGGACAATGTGGGGAGCCACTAGAACTCTCATGCATGGCTGGTGGGAATGCAATATAGTTCAGACACTTTGGAAAACTGTTTGGCAATTTTAATAAATAAACTTCTACCCTATAATCCAGCAATTCCACTCCTAGGTTTGTATATATCCAAGAGAAATGAAAGCATATAGCCACAAAAAAAGACTGTACAGGAATCATAACATTTGTATTGATAAAAACCCAAACCCAAAATGACAAAAATGTTCACCAAGAGAAGTTGAATAAACAAACTGTGCTAAATTCATACTATGGGATGCTACACAGCAATAAGAGCATATGAACTAATGCCACAAAGGGAAAGAATGTCAAAATCATTACTTTGAATAAAAGAAAACAAACACAAAAAAGAAAACATTTTTGTATGGCATTTAATAACTGGAAAACTAATCTACAGATGTTAGAAGAGGTTACTTCTGTGGCAGGGGAGGATAATTGCCTGAGAGGTAACAGGGGAAAGGGGTGCTGGAAAAGTTCTGTACTTTGATCTTTATGATTATGCAGGTCAGGTATAGGTACAAATTCTCTGAGCTTTTCACTACCTATTTGTACATTTTCCTTTTGCAAATTATACCTCAATTAAAAAAAAACCCCTTATTTTCCTTAAAAAAACAGAGGTTAACATTTCAAAAATAATATCCTTTCCAAGCATTATGAAGAAGTAAGAGGTACTGTGAGAGTCCAGAAGAGGTATTAGACATACCATGGTGTGGGGATGGAGGGGCACACCGCGAGGAAGTTCTCCTGGGGAAGTGATGTCTAAACTGACTGTTCAAACACCTGAGCTGGCCAAGCAAAGAAGGCTAGGGACATTTCAGGCACAAGGAACAGCATACAAAGAAACTGACTAAGGACAAGAGAGTTTGACAGGCAAATGGTCATGATGGTGTGGGGAAGGGATAAAAGATGAGGCTCCAATATAAGCAGGAGTCAAATTTTATAGAGCCTCATAAGCCAAAGGGGAGACCCTGAAGAGTTTTGGTTGGTTTTGACCTTTGGGAAAGATCCCTCTGGAGGTAGGGAGGAGGGTGGTTTTGCATCCAGAGATACTAAAAAGGAAGGCTTTGGTAGCTGATAATCTAGCAAGACAGGGGAGAAGAAATAATTAAGGAGACTCGAGGGTGTGTGCCTTTAATGCCCAGATAGATGGTGGAAAAATTTGCTAAGAAAAAGAAGATAGGAGGAAGTCCACATATGTGCTGATGTGGTTGCCCAGCTGTTGTTTTTGCCTTTTGGGCCCTATTTCCCCTTTTTCTTTTGATAGGACCCTGGTTTTCTCTTGGAGAACTGCTCGTCTTCCCTACCTACACACAGGCCATGTAACTAAAATAGGATGACTCCTCCTGTCCATCTTAGAACATGTGACCCAGGCCTGGCCAGTCAGTATGTTCAAGGTCTCTGGTCCCAGTGATTGGTTCAAGGATTATTATGTGACCCCAAAATGGATCCGATGAGAATCAGCCTTGGAAATTTGGCTGGGATTGTTGGGAAGGAAGCCTGTCTTTTCTGCTGGGATTGCTGAACCGGTGAAATGAATGCCTAGAACTGCTGGTGGGTTATCTTTGCCACCAAGATTGTAGAGCTGCCTGAGAATGAAGTCAGCATATGAGTAAACAGAGCCGAAAGAACAAGCTATATATCTAATGATACTATTTGGGCTCCTAGACCCAGCTATGCCTGAAGACTTTGTGAGCCAATAGATTATCTTCTCGGTGGAATCCCATATGAGTTGGGCCTTTCGTCACTTCTAACTGAAAGAATTCCGATGAATATAGGTTCTGTTAGAAAGGTTTTATAAGTATGCTGAGAGAGACAAGCTTTAGGAAAAGAAATCATAACATGGCTTTAGGGACGATGTGACATTTTGAGGTAGACCCTGAACCTGAATAAGATATGGTTTGGAAGTATTTCAGGTGGAGGAAACAGCACAAGCAAACTCCTGGAGGGAGGAAAACAAAGGAACATTCAGGGAACGGTAACTGTTCTGTTTGGCATGAGCAGACTGGAGAACAATGATATGATCTGGAAGGGTAATTGGGAGCCAGATTAGAAGGGCACTGAATGTCAGGGTGACATTTAATTCTTCCCTAGGAGAGAGACCTGGGAGTTTCAGGGCTGTTTTGAGAACTTCACAGAGAATTTAATGAATGGCTTCTGGGACCCGGGCTCTGGGTTGTCTTTCCTGGAAACTGGCTTCCCTGGAGCCAACTTCTATCCCTCCTGGTTCCCTAAGAGCTGGATAGCTGATGAGCTCAGGGACGGGTGGATTTTTCCAGTTATAGGGTGGTGATATCTCTGCCTTCCTTTGCCCCAAGCCTGATGGTTTTCCAAGGCTAGGATATCCGGAGGTCTTGGCCAAAAAAAAATTTTTCAACGAGGGGTGCAAGTGTAGTTCAGTGGTAGAATTCTCGCCTGCCATGGGGGAGACCCGGGTTTGATTCCCAACCTATGTAAACTATCCATCCCCACCCTTTTAAAAAAACATTCAACAAATGGTTCTGCAATAACAGGATAGTCATATGGAAAAAGAATGAAATGTGACCCTCGCCACACAACATACAAAATAATAATAATAATAATAATAATAATAATAATAATAATAATAATAATAATAGAACTGAAATCCTTGCCCACTCCAACCCACTCTACGCAACCAGCAGAGGGTCCTTTAATGCACATCAGATCACTCTTATGCGAAACCCTCCAAAGGATTATAACTGAATTCGCTCACCTCTTCATGGTTTCTCATCATCTGATCTCAGTGCCCGGCTCTGTCCTCAGCTCCCACCACTCTGCCCTGGGATCACCACCCTCCAGCCAATACAGCAAGCTTTGGTCTTATCCTGGGGTCTTTGCATTAGCTGTTCTCTCTGCCTAGGATACTCTTCCTCCAATTCTCCTCTAGGGACACCTCATCATCATTCAATCTTTACTCTGTTGTCACTTTTTGGGGAAGTCCTCCCTGTTACTTCGTTCTTCATAGTTCCCATCACTGTCTGTAAAGATCTTTTTCTTTTTATTGTCTCTCTGCCTCCATTTGAGTGTGAGCAACTCAAAGACAAAGACTTTCTCTTGATCCCTGCTGTATCCCCTAGTACTTTGAGCAATGTCTGACCCTTACATGGAAGGTACTCATAAATACTAGTTGAATGAACTATTAGTACAGGAGAGGTCCCGAGGCGTAATTTTGCAAATAGGGAAACAGCCTAGAGAGGGTGTGCCAGTTTGAACCTATTATGTACCCTGGAAAAGTCATGTTTTAATCCTGATTCAATCTTGTGGGGGCAACCCTTTCTTTTAATACTGATTCAATATTGTAGGGTGGAAACTTTGGTTAGATTGCCTCCATGGCGATGTGGCAGCCCACTTGTGGGTGTGACACTTTTATTAGATGGAGATGTGACTCCACCCATTCAAGGTGGGTTTGATTAGTTTGCTGGAGTTCTTTAAAAGGAGAAAACATTTTGGAAAATCCTCAGAGCAGAGCCAACAAAGAGAGCAGATTTAGATACTTGGAGAACAGTTGCTTCAGAGAACAGAGACACAGATGTTTGGAGATGCTTGGAGCCCAGCAGAGGTTGTCATGTGCCTTACCGCGAGATGTTAAGTAAGCCAGAACCTGAAGAAAGCTGAGAGAAGTCAAGAGATTAAAGCCAGCCCTGGAGAAGCAATGTGAGGAACCCCCACAGGAATGGAGGCTGAAAACAATGGAACCCAGGAGCAAGAGACCAGCAGATGCATCCATGTGCCTTCCCAGTTGACAGACGTATTCCAGACCCATCGGCCTTTCTAGAATTAAGGTATCTTTTCCTGGATGTCTTAGTTTGGACATTTTTATAGGCTTAGAACTGTGAACTTTAACTTATTAAATTCCCCTTTAAAAGCCATTCCATTTCTAGTATATTGCATTTCAGCAGCTTAACAAACTAATACAGAGGGGAAGGGACTTATCAAAGATATGCCAGTTTGAATCTGTAGTAGACCCCAGAAAAGCCATGTCCTTTAATCCTCATTCAATATTGCTGGCTGGAAGATTTTGATTGTTCCCATGGAGATGTGACCTACCCAACTGTGGGTGGTAACTTTTGATTAGATGGGTTCTATGGAGACATGCCTCCACCCATTCAAGGTGCTTCCTGGAGCCCTTTAAGAGGGAATCATTTTGGAAGAAGCAACAGAGTCACGAGAACTACCAGAGCCTGTGCAGCCAGAGACCTTTGGAGACGAAGAAGGAAAACACCCCTGGGGGAGCTTCATGAGACAAGAAGCCAGGAGAGAAAGCTAGCAGATGCTGCTGTGTTTGCCATATGCCTTTCCAGTTGAGAGAGAAACCCTGAATGTCATTAGCCTTCTTGAACCTGGATGCCTCAGACTGGGAAGTTCTATAGCTTGCTTTAGTTGGGACATTTTCACGGTCTTGGAACTGTGGACTTGAAACTTAATAAATTCCCCCTTTTAAGAGCCATTCTGTTTCTGGTATACCACATTTTGGCAGCTAGCAAACTAGAACAAAAGGCATCTTGCAAATCAGGGTCAGAGACAGGTCTAGACCCCAATACTCCTGGCTCCAAGTTCAGTTCATTTTCTATAACTTCCTTAACCTCTTTCTGCCAAAGAGGTTGCCAGGCTTCAGTGGTTTTCCCCTCTGATGCAAGTGTTCTAAGGAAGAAAGAGCAGTGGAGCTCATAGGAGATTTGGGAGCTTTTTCTAGCTCTGCCACCCATATGTTTTCTAAACTGTGAGTTCCTTGAGAGCAGTGGGCCTCATTAGTGTCTAGCACACTGATAGTACAGTCAGTGCTGAAAAAGGGTTTGTTGACTGAGTGAGCGATTACTTGCATGAGCATAACGGAGTCAACATAGGATAGTGGTAATAACTTAGGGTCTGAATGACACAGACTTGAATTCAAATCCTGGCTGCACTACTTTCTAGCTGCTCCACACTTGGTCTCACATAACAAAAGTACTGGGTGGTTATGGAAGGAAGGAAAGTATGTGTGGTATTTAGATTCAGGTGTCAACTTGGCCAGGTGAAGGTGCCTAGTTCTGTTGCTGTGGACATGAGCCAATGGCCTGTGAACCTCATCTGTTGCTGATTTACATCTGCAGTCGGCTAGGAGGCTGCCTGCTGCAATGAATGATGCTTGATTTAATTGGCTGCTGCTTAAATGCGAGAGCTCAACATAGCACAGCCCGAGCAACTCAGCATACCTCATCTCAGTGCTCACAGCTCAGCTCAGGCCTTTGGAGATGCAGAAAGGAATCACCCTGGGGAAAGTTGCTGGAACCCAGAGGTCTGGAGAGAAGGCCAGCAGAGATCACCCTGTGCCTTCCCACATAAGAAAGAAGAACCTCAGTTGAAAGTTAGCTGTCTTTCCTCTGAAGAACTAACAAAATAAATCCCCTTTTATTAAAAGCCAATCTGTCTCCGTTGTGTTGCATTCCGGCAGCTAGCAAACTAGAACAGTATGTCAGCATAACCATCATCTGTGGTAGATAGTATCTATCCAAGATGGCCCTTGATGACCATCTCCTCCTGGTATTTATGTTTCTGTGTAGTCCCTTCCCACATTGAATTAGGGCTGATCTGTATGGCCCATAGAATATTACAGAATTGATAGTGCATGATATCTGAGTCTGAATCATAAAAGGTATTATAGCTTTAGCCTTGGTCTCTTGGATTATCAGTTGGCTCAACCATCCACCGTGCTGTGAAGACACTCAAGCAATTTATGGAAAGCCCATTTAAAGAGGAACCAAGGTCTTCTACCAAGAGCCAGGACCAACTTTCTGAGCATGTGAGTGAGCCACGTGGAACTGTATCCTTCAGCCAAGCCAATCCTTCAGGATTCAAGTTCCAGCCATATGAGAAACTATAAGCTAGAATTGCCCCCGAGTTCCCCAACCTACCAGACCCATGAGAAATAATAAATTATTATTGTTGTTTTAAGGTACTGAGTGTTGGGTCATTTGTTATGTAGCAATGCATTGGTAACTGATACATCATCTTAATTTCCATCACTGACATTTACTGAGAGCTTCCTATGTGATTTTTCATTTAACCCTCCTGTGCCAGTTTGAAAGGATTTACGTACGCTAGAATAGTCATGTTTTAATCCTAAGAAATCTCTTGGGAGCAATGGTTTCTTCTAATTGCTATTCAGTACTATAGGTTGGAAACTTGATTAGGTATCTACACAGAGATGTGACTCAATCAACTTGATTAGATGGAGACGTGTTGCCACCCATTCCAGGTGTGTCTTGATTAGTTTACTGGAATCCTATAAAAGAGAAGACATTTTAGAGAGAGTTCCTTTTGAGGATGGGAGAGCAACAAAGCAGAGTGAAGAGAATGACAAGAGAACCACAGAGTCCACCAGCCAGGCACCTTTGGAGATGAAGAAGGAAAACGCCCCAGGGAGCTTCATGTAACAAGAAGGTGGAAGAGAAAACTAGCACACTTCACCATGTGCCCCTCCAGCTGACAGAGAAACCCTGAACATTATTGGCCTTCTTGAACCAAGTATCTTTCCCTGGATGCCTTAGATTGGACATTTCTATAGACTTTCTTTAGTTGGCCTTAAAACTGTAAACTTGCAACTTATCAAATCCCCCTTTTAAAAAGCCATTCCATTTCTTGTATATTGCATTCCGGCAGCTAGCAAACTAGAACACCTCCCAATACTGCTATGAGATGGGTACTCTTATTATCCCCATTTTACAGAAAAGGAAACTGAGGTTCAGAATAAATAGTGAAGTCTTTCCCTGCAGAAGTCCCTAAACTTAAGGACTTGATGGTCTGGCCTGAGAGTCAGAAACTCAAGCACCCCCAACTCAAGATCAAATAAGGCTCTGGGATCCCAGAAGGGAGAGAGGAATTTTAGATTTTTGCTCCAGGTAGTTGGTCCTTGTTGGTTGCGAAGGAGAACATGTTTCAAAGGCAGCGGATATACTCACTGCATTTGAGGACCTGCTCGTTGAGGGGAAAGGTCAGATGCATATGAATAACCTGTAGTTTTCTCCTGCAGAGAAACAAATACAAGTCTATGTGGTAATGGTGACAACACCCTTTCACAAAGCCTCACACATTGATGATTCCATGAGACGTCCACCCTGGAGGCCAGCATGACATCTTGTATTTTACAGACCAGGACACTGAGGCCCAAGAAATTGTGATTCTCACAGAGCCTCACAGCATGGAAGTGGTAGTGCCTAGCCTGAAGCCCAGTAATTGTGGAGTTTTTGTTGGCTTGTTTTTGCTTTTACAAGTGCAACGAGATGATGGGATGCAGGTGGGGTCCTCTGAGGGTGGATTCTGGGAAGAGGTGAGCTGGGAGCTGAATTTTGACATTTTAGGGGAGAGGATGGGGCCCCTAGAAGATTCCAGGGGGTGTGTGAGGGCAGAAAGGGGGCACATCTGGAGTGGAAAGAACAGGCCCGTCTGGGTGCCTGGAAGAGGCTTGTCTTCAGGAATTCGAATGTGAGGAGGAATTGCAGCTGGAGTGCGTGTGCAGGGGAAAGGGTCTTGGGGCTGGGACCAAAGTCAACTGCCACTCCTTGGATGGAACGGAAACAAAGGGGCTTCTTTTGCTTCCTGGGCGGAAATCAAGGCTGTGGTTTTGTTCTCCTCATGGAGGAGGGGTTGGGGTTTCATCCAGCCTTGGCAAATACACTCAACCGATTATCCCTTCTCTTTGGCAGATGCAGGCAGGAGAGGCCCAGCTGTGGGTGGGAGCCTTTACGTCCCACAATGAACAGCTGTGCAGGTCACTCACTGCACGTGGGTATCAGGCCAGGGGGCCTGAAATCCAGCCTGAAATGTGTTTACCAAGCCATGTGCCCGCAGCACTCCATTTTTTTCTTTTCCTTTTTTTTTTTTTTAATTTTAAGATAAAAGTCGCATAACATAAAATTCACCATTTTAACTATTTTAAAATATACAATTTAGTGTTTTTTTTAGTATATTAGCAAGTTGTGCAACCATCACCACAATCTAATTCTAGGATATTTCCATCATTCCCCAAAGAAATCCTGTACCTCCCAATTCCCCACACCCCCAATTCCTTGGCAGACACGAATCTCTTTCTGCCTCTAAGGATTTGTCTGTTCTGGACATTTCTTATAAATGGCATCATACAATTTGTGGTCTTTGTGACTGGCTTCTTCAATGTAGCATCTATCAGTCCTTCATTCCTTTTTATGGCTAGATAATATCCCTTTGAATGTATATATCACATTTTATTTATCTACTCATCAGTGGATGGATATTTGGGCTGTTTCTCCGTTTTAATTATTGTGAATACTGCTGCTATGAACATTGACATACAAATCTGTTTTAGTCCCTGCTGTCAATTCTTGTACTACATACCTGCAAATCGGATTGCCAGGTCAGGTGTAACTATGTTAGCTTTGTGAGGAATCGCCAAACTACTTCCCAAAGCAACCGCACCACTTCACATTCCCACCAGCAGTGTATGAGAGTTCCAATTTCTCCACATCTTCGCCAGCACCTATGCTATTTTCTGGTTTTATTTTTAACTGTCATGCTAGTGGGTATGAAGAGGTATCTTATTGTGGTTTTAATTTGCATTTCCCTAATGGCTCACGATGTTGAGCATCTTTTTATATGCTTGTTGGCATTGGTATATCTTCTTTGGAGAAATGTCTATCCAAGTCCTTTGCCCATTTAAAAAATTATTTTTTGCTGCACTATAAGAGCTCTTTATATATTCTGGATATGAGTCCCTTATCAGATATATGCCTTGCAAATATTTTCTCCCATTTGCAGGGTGGGTGGTGATCATTTCTCTAATTCTCTCCAGGACCATTTGGGGCTGGCAGGGACCCTAACCCCCAGTCAGAGCTCTGGTCACTCTCTTGCCATGAAAACAGACACAGACTCTCAGTGCATCACCCAAGAGAACAACTCAGTACTTTGACAGACTGCCTGCTCTGTGCTAGACTGGGCATTTACATACAAAGTTCACATGGTCCCTTCCCTTCTGTGTTCTCCGTTTCCATGAATGACATTGACAATCATCCAGACTCTCAAGCCAGAAAGTTGGGTTTCTTGCCCATCACGCCACCATCTGATCAGTTAGCACAGCCCACCATCCCTCCTTTCCATCCATCCCCCCATCCTAGCATCGTCACCTCTCACCTGAATGACTTCAATAGCTTCATACCAGTCTCCAAGCCTCAGGTTTTGCCTCCTCCCAATCCTTACCTCCTCCCAGCCCATGCTCCCCTCCTTCTGTGCATGGGCAGAACAATTCTTCTTAAGTTGAAAATGCAACCTTAGGTTGCCAACTTTTCAGTGGCTATTCTCAAGAGAAGAAATGCTCACGGACATCTGCAGCTCCACGTCATTTGGTATCACTTTCCTTTTTTGACTTAGCTATACTGAGCTGCTCTCAATTTTCCAACTCACCCACCTCGATGCTGTGCTGGTGGTGCTGACTCTGAATTGAGTAAAGAGATGGCATTAGGACCTAAAATAGGTCATAGGTTGGAACAGCAACTGGCATGCCAGGAATGGAGAATTTATGTGGGGAAAGATAAGGGTTATGGTTAGAGGAGGGAAGTTTGCTCATGAATGCGCAGCTACATGCTGGAACATGCAGACCTGGCCTTGGCACTCATCAAAGTGACAGGGGAAGGTGTGTCCTGAATCAACCCCGAGGGATCAGCTGATCCTACTTGGATATCTTAGAATCCCGGAACTCAAGCACTGGAGAAGACTTCAGAGATCATGAATCCCAACCCCTCATCGCTTTGCCTGTATTGGAATAGTAACACTTGCAGGCAAAGGCAGTCCCGTGCTTAAGCAGCATATCTCAATTCCTGTATTAGCTTTTATAACAGATGAGGAAGCTGAGGCCCGAAGAGAACAAGCAGGGGTTTCCAAGAATCACCAGTGGAATTTGTTGAAAATAAGCTTCCCTACTTCCTACTGCTGGGTTGAGAGACGGGGCCGGCCATCTGAATTCTTTCAGGGAATTCAGCTGGAAAGCCAGGGCTGGGGAACGAGGACACTCAGAAAGGAGCTGGACCACCGGACCGGGTCTGGTTCTCTCCCCAGAATCCGGTGGAGGGCCCTGGTGGAGTCACAGGGGCCCGGCTGTGTGTGGCCGGGTCTGTCTGGTTGCCCTGCTTATAAGCCAGAAGCTGGCTTTCCTGCTGCCAAGAGGTAGGGAAGATAGAGGCCCTTCTGTGCACTGCAGTCTAGACTTGGCTGTGAGGCATGTTCCGGGGAGAAAAGTCTCCTGGTGTGCAGCCCAGGCCTCCTGGGGGGTTGCTGATATCTTCAGAAGGGGAGGATTGGGGAGTGAAAGAGAATTGGGAAAGGGATGGGAACTCCATCATAGGGCGAATAGAAGAGAAACCAAAATAAAAACAGGATAAACTTATTATGAAGGAGGGGCTCCTGCTATTACCTTTCTGCCTGCTTCAGGCACTTTGCTGGCTCCCGGCCTGCCCTTCCCTGTCAAAACTGTGCTCTGCAAAGCTGAAGCTCATGCATGCTCAAGTGCTATTGCCTAATAATAGCAATTTGAAAAATGACTCTATTTCCTTCTTTCTTTTCTCCTCCCCTTTCCCTTGTCTCCCTCCTTTTTACCTTCCTTTCCTCTTTTCTTTTTTCCTCATTCCTACCTCATGGTCTGATTTCTAATTTTCCTTCTGGTCTTGTGTTTTAAGCTGAGATGTATTTTTCCAAAGTCTTTATTTTTTCATTTATCCTTTATATTTTTCACACTCGCTTGACAAAACCACAAGTCAGAGTATCTCCCACTCCCTGCCCCCGTTCAGCTGAATGTGGCAGGAGGAAAGCTCAGAACCAGCTTGACTGTGTTCACTTTGAATTTACAGCCTTGAATGCTAAGAGAGCTCTGAATGCTGCCCGGCAATTACACAACGCCTGCATAGTCATTCACTCTCCAGCTTTGCTAGAAAACGGTTCCCTGCCTTCTCTCTCTTAAACCCTCCTGCCACTCTCACTGGCCACTTCCCTGAGAAAATCGAAGCAGTTCAAATGCCTGCCAATCCCACCCACATACTCTGCCTTCCTACCTGCTGCCACAATGGAAAAAAATTGATGCTTTGGGAGAAGAGGGGCAATTGCTGAAGAGCTGTCCTTGAGTAGATGAAGATGCATCCCTCCACCTCCACCGGCTTCCACCCTTCTTTGTGTACTCAAGGACAGCTCTTCAGCAGTTGCCCCTCTTCTCCCGCAGCATCAATTTTTTTCCTCCTCTGGATCATGGTCATCAGCACACAAACCTGCTGTTATTTCTCCCATTTGAAAACAATAGCAGCAAAAACTCTCTCGGTTCCACTTCTCCAATCGGTTATCACTTAATATCTCCCTGTTTGGTTATTTGCTGAGGTTTAACTGTCCACCCTAAAATTAGTGGTGTTAAAGTAAACACCACTTTATTTTCTCCCTTGATTCTTGGGTTGACTGGGCTCAGCTAAGTGGTTATTCTGCCGCATGTAGCTGTCTGGGGGCACCACTAGGCTGGGATATCACAAAGAAGGAGGTCAGTCCTGGCTGTTAGCTGGGAGTCAGCTGGAGTCATTGAGCAGAGAGGCTCATTCTGTCCTCCACATGGCCTCACACTGTGGCCTGGGCTACGTATAGCTTTGTAGCTGGCTGCCAAGGCCAGGAGAAAGAATCAGCTGACTTGAAGATAAGAAAATTGAAATTATTCAGTCTGAAGAGCAGAGAGAAAAAAGAATGAGGAAATGTGAAAAGAGACAGAGAGGCCTGTAAGACACTATCAAGTGTTCTGAAATATGCATATAGGGAATCCCAAAAGAAGAAAAAGAGAAAGGGGCAGAAGAATATTCAACAAAAATAATGGCTGGAAACTTCCCCGATTTAGCAAAGGCATGAATATACATATGCTGGTTTGAATCTTTTATGTACTGTAGGGAAGACCATGTTCTTTTAATCCATTCTTGTGGTTGTAGACCTATTGTGGGTTGTGCTATTTCACTTGAGATGTGACTCAGCCCATTCAAGGTGGGTCTCAATTCTTTACTGGAGTCTTTTGTGAAGAGGATAAAAGACAGTAAAGGCCCAGACGGCTTAGAGAGAAATGCCCTGGGAGAAACTAGGAAGGACCCACAGAAGCTGAGAGAGACAGCCATTGAAACCAGTACCAGGAGAAAAGGACCAGCAGACCTCTTCATGTGCCTTACCAATGTGACAGAGGAACCTGGATGCCAGCAGCCTGTTGTCAAAGAAGGTATGTTCCTCTTAATGGACATTTTCAGGGCCTTAGAATAGTAAATATTTAACCTAATAAAACCGCATTGAAAAATCCAACCTATTTCTTGCATATCGTATTCCAAAAGCAGAAAACCAAGACATACACATTCAAGGAGTCCAATGAATCCCAAACAGATATACTCAAAGAGATCTACAACCAGACGTATTATAACCAAACTGTCAAATCCCACAAAGAGAGAATCCTGAAAGTTGCAAGAGAGTAACAATGCATCATGCACAAGGGAGCCTCAATCAGATTAAATGCCAAATTCTCATGAGGAATCATGGAGGCAAGCGAGATGGCGTTTTTATATGAAAGAAAATAATTGCCAACTGCCTTAGTTTGCCAGGCTGCTACATCAAATACCACACAATGGGCTGGCTTAAACAATGGAAACATTTTGGCTTACAGTTTTGAGGCTACAGGAAGTCCAAATCAAGATATCAGCAAGATCTGATTTTTGCCAGCATCTATACCTTCTGGCACCAGCTGCCGGCAATCCTTAGGGTTCTATGGCATTTATCTCTGATACTATAACAAAGCAATATACTTTATTTTCTCTTCAGAGTTCCTGCTGACTTCTCCCTATGGTCTTCTCTGAACCTGGCTTCTGGTTTCTTCTCTTTATAAGGCTTCCAGTTATCTGGAGTCCACCCTAATTCAGTTGGCCATACTTTAAAAATAACATCTTCAAAATGTCCTATTTAAAATGGGCTCACACCCACAAGGTCATGGATTAAGATTAAGAATATTGTTTGTTGGGTAAATAAATCAACCTATCACAACAACCAAGAGATTCAGACATTCCTAGAGAAGCAAAAGCTGGGGTAGTTCAGGACCACTAGACTTGCCTTACAAGCAATTCTAAAGGGAGTTCTTCAGACTGAAACAAAAGGACACAAGACAGTGGATCAAAGCAGCAAAAGAAATAAATGCCTCCAGTAAAAGTAACAATTTGGGTAGTTGCCATAATACTAGTACTATTGAATTTTCGGTTTGTAACTCCACTTTCTACGTCTTACAGCATCTAAATTGCAAATGCATAAAAAGTAAGGGCAGATCTATGGTTTTGGAAACACAATGTACAAAGATGTAATTTGTGACAAGAATGACATACAGGTAGGGGATGGAGGGGTTCTATATTTTGTGTATGCTATTGAAGTTAAGCTGGTATAAAACCAAGTGAGATTCTTATGGCTTTAGGATATTAAATTAAGTCACATGGTAACCACAAAGAAAATATCTGAAAAATATACACAGAAAGAGATGAGAAGGAACTCAAACTGAATCACTGCAAAATATCAGCTAAATAAAAAGGTAGGCAGTAAAGGAAGAACTGATGGACAAAAACAGTATATGACTTACAAAGACCAAACAGAAAGATGACAGGAGAAAGTCTGGCATTATCAGTAGTTACATTAAGTGTAAATATATTAACTTCTGCAGTCAAAAGGCAGAGATGGGCAGAATGGATAAAAAAGTATGACCCAAACTAGATGCTGCTTACAAGAGATTCATCTTAAATTCAAAGACTCAATCAAGTAGGTTGGAAGTATAGGATGGAAAAAATACACCACGTGAATAGTAACCAAAAGAGAGCTGGGGTATCTGTACTAATAACAGAGAACATAGACTTTATTTCTATATGCTGCTTGAATTTACTGATAAAAGGGACAAAGACACTATATACCGATAAAGGGGTGAATTCAACAAGAAGATATAACAATTATAAATGCATATGTACCAAGCCAATAATAACAAATTTGAAGGGAGAAAAAGGATATTCTACATTAATAATAGGAGACTTCCATACACCAGTTCCAAATATGGATAGAACATCTATACAGTAAATCAGGAACAAAACTAAAGACTTGGATGATACTGTAAACCAACTAAAACTAGCAGACACACATAGGACACCTCACTAAAGAGCAGCAGAGTTCATAATCTTCTCGAGTGCTCATGAATCATTCTCCAGGATAGACATATGTTATGTCACAAACAAGTCTCAGCAAAATTTAAAATTTTGAAATCTTACAATGTATCTTCTCCAACCACAGTGGAATGAAGCTAGAAGTCAATAACAGAGGGAGACCTGGAAAATTCACAAAAGTGGGTAAATTGATTAATTTTAGATTGTATGTATGCTACCAGAATAGACCTATATAACACAAGGAGTGAACCCTAATGTATATTATGAACTTCAGTTAGTAATGTAACTAAAATAATATTGATTCATCAATTGTAACAAATTCCCACACAAATTCAAAATGTTAATAATAGGGAAAACTTCATGTGTATGTTTTGCATGTATTTGAGGGAGTATGTGGGAACCCTGTGCTCTCTGTATGATTTTTCTGGTGCGCTCTGCATGATTTATCTGTAAACGTATAATGCTCTAAAAAGTTAAATAATAATAATAAAAAGCTTCCAGGCTTTCTTACGTCTAGACCTGGAACTGACACAGTGTTACTACAACCACATACAGTTGCTTTAAGGGGAAGAGACTATGCAAGTACTTGAATCCTACGAGGTGAGAGTCACTGAGCAGCAGCAGACATCTATACTTCCCTTTGCAGTAAAACACTTCAAAAGAATTATGCATCCTCAATCGCTGCAATTCCTCGTTTCTAATTTTTCTTGAAATCATTCCAATCAGGCTCCTGTCAAAAGGCAGAGATGGGCAGAATGGATAAAAAAGTAAGACCCAATGTGAGGCTGCTTACAAGGGACTCATCTTAAAGGCTCTCATGTCCACTGCTCCACTGATGCTGCATGTGTCAAGGTCACTGAGGATCTCTACCTGGCCAAACCCATGACATTTCACAGTCTCTTCCTTAGCTTCACGTTAGGGATAGCTCCTTTCTTCTTAATATCACGTATTTACTTGGTTTCTCGGACCCCACGCCCTTCTCCTTTTCCTCCTATATCAATGACTTCTTCTCAGTCTCCTTTTCTGTTTTTCTTCTTTCTGTAGCCTCTTTTAAATGCAATTTTATTGAGATACACACATCATATAATCATCCAAAGTATACACTCAGCGGTTCACGGTATCATCCTATAGTTGGACATTCACCACCACAATCAATTTTTGAACATTCTCATTACTCCAAACGAATAGAAACAAGAATAAACAATAAAAATAAAAAGGAATACCCAAAACATCCCATACCCCTTATTTGTCCCCCTAGCATTAATTAGCTTATTGTCCTTATTTTTACTCATATGTTCATATACAAGACAGCGTGTCAGCCACAAAGTTTTCACAATTACACAGTCACACTGTAAAAGATATATATTTGTACAATTTTCTTCAAGCATCAAGCTACTGGATTACAGTTCAATAGTTTCAGGAAGTTCCTTCTAGCTACTCCTATACACCAAAAGCCTGGAAAGGGATATCTATATAATGCATAAGAATAACCTCCAGAATGACCTTTCAACTCTATTTGAAATCTCTCAGCCACTGAGTCTTTATTTTGTTTCATTTCTCTTCCCCCTTTTGGTCCAAAAGGCTTTCTCATGCCCCCATTGCCAGGACCCTGGAAGTCCTGTCCCACATTGCCAGGGAGATTTACACCCCCTGGGAGTTGTAGCCCATGTAGGGGGAGGGCAGTGAGTTCACCCGCCAAATTGGGTTACAGAGAGAGACCACATCTGAGCAACAAAAGAGTTTCTCTGGGGGTGACTCTTAGGTATTCACAAGTAGGCTTAGCTGCTTCTTTGCAGGAATAAGTTTCATAAGGGCGAGCCCCAAAATCAAGGGCTCAGCCTATTAAATTGGTTGTTCCCAAATGCTTGCAACACTATCAGGAATTTCCCAGGTGGGGAAGTTTAATATTTCCACATTTTTTCCTGGTCCCTCAAGGGGGCTTTGCAAATGCTTTTAATTCTCTTTCTCTTAGTCTCTTGATGTTGGAATGACCTTGAGCTCTTTTCCATCTATTTTCACTCTTAGTAATCTCATACAATTTCACCACTTTCATTACCATTTAGATGCAAGTGAATCCCACATTTATACCTCCATCCTAGACTTCTTTTCTGAATTCCAATTAATATCCAACTGACAACTTGACATCTCCTTTGGATATCTAATACACATTCAAAGTCCACATGTCCAAAATGAAACTCCTGCTTGCCCACTCCCTCTGACACTTCCCCACACCTGGCTTTTCTTGTTTCAGTCGATGGCAACTTCTTTCTTGCCATTGATCAGGCCAAAAAATGTGGTGTCAAATTTGACTCCGCTCTCTCTCTAACACACTGGTTCGAATCTGTGGTAGACCCCAGAAAAGCCATGTCCTTTAATCCTCAATATTGCTGGCTGGGAGCATTTGGATTTTTCCCACGGAGATGTGACCCACTCAGTTGTGGGTGGTAACTTTTGATCAGATAGCTTCCATGGAATTGTGACTCCACCCATTAATCCTTTAAGGAGCAAACATTTGGGAAAGTCCCTTTTTAGAGCCACGAGAAAGCCACAGCACAGTGACATAGATACAAGAAGCAGAGAGTCCACTAGCCAGCAACCTTTGGAGTTGAAGAAGGAAAATGCCTCCCAGAGAGCCTCGTGAAACAGGAAGCCAGGAGAGGAAGCTAGCAGATGATGCCATGTTGGCCATGTGCCTTTTTCCAGATGAGAAAGAAACCCTGACTGTGTTCGCCATGAGCCTTTCCACTTAACAGAGAAACCCTGAACTTCATTGGCCCTCTTGAGTCAAGGCGTCTTTCCCTGGATGCCTTAGATTGGACATTTCTATAGATTTTTGTTTCAGACAATTTCATGGATTTAGAACGTTAAGCTAGCAACCTATTAAATTTCCCTTTTCAAAAGCCATTCCGTTTCTGGCAGGTTGCATTCTGGCAGCTAGCAAACTAGAACACGCCTTATCCAAAATGTCTCAAAATCCTGTTGGATCTACCTTCAAAATATATCCAGACTCCAACCACTTCTTGTCACTCCCACGGCCACCCCTGATCTGAACCTCCATAATCTCCCAGCTGGATGTTGTCTCATTGTTCTTTCTACTTGTACACTGACCCTTTATGGTCTATGAATTTTTTTTATTGTGGCAAAATACTCAAACATAAAATGGACCATTTTAGGCATTTTGGAGTTGCATTTAGTAAATTCACAATTCATAACTGTCAGCACTATCTAGTTGCAGGACCTAACACCCCAAAAGGAAATGCCCATAACCATGAAGCAATCACCCCATTTCACAAACCCCCTCTCCCAAACCACTGGTCTGCTTCTGTCTCTATGAATTTGCCTATTCTGGACATTTCATATAAATAGAATCATAAATATCTGGCCTTCTATGTCTGGCTTCTTTCACTCAGCATTGTGTTGTCAAGGTTTATCCATGTACCATGCATCATCCAAACACATAACATAAGCATTTTAAAGTTGCATTTAGTACATTCACAATTCATAACCATCGATGCTATCTAATCCCAGAATCTAACAACCCAAGAGAAAATGCCCATAACCATGAAGCAGTCACTCCCGTTCCACAAACCCCATCCCCCAAAGCACTAGTCTGCTTTCTACCTCTACGGATTTGTCTATTTTGGACATTTCATATAAATAGCATCACATTATACAGTATCTGGCCTTTTATGTATGGCTACTTTCACTTAGCATAATATTTTCAAGGTTTATTCATGCATCATGGGTCCATGTGATACATGTTTATTGTGATAACATATGTAACATAAAATTTCTCATAGTAACTATTGTAAGTGTACAATTCAGTGGCATTAAGTACATTCACAATATTGTGCAATCACCCCTATGCTCTATTTCCAAATCTTTTCATTACCCAAGGCAGAAACTCTGTACCCCATAAGTCATATCACCCCATTCCCCAACCCCAACCTTATAATGTCTAAACTACATTCTGTCTCTATTACCTTGCCTATTCTAGATATTTCACCTGGGTGGAATCACACAATACCGTCCTTCTGTGTCTGGCTTATTTTACTCAGCATAAAGCTTCCAAGGCTCATCGTGTAGTAGCATGTAACAGCACTCCATTCCTTTTTATGGCTTAGCAGTATCCGTTATGTGAACGTACCACATTTGTTTAGCCATTCATCTGTCAACAGACACTCGGGTTGCTTCCACATTTTGGGTAACACGAGCAGTGCTTCTTGGAACATTGGTGTCCCTGTTTTAAATGCTTTTGAGCGTATACCTAGGAGTGGAATTGAAGACCTCCCCAAAACTCTTTCCTCCAGTGGCAGCACCGCTTTACGTTCCCATCAACAACAGATGAGAGTTACACTTTCGCCACATCCTCGCCAATACTCATTTCTGGTTAGTTTGTTTGATTGTTATTATGGGCATCCTAGTGGGTATGAAATGGTGCCTCTGTTGTTTTAATTTGCATTTCTCTGATGACTAATTGTAAACAACTGTCAAAACTTTTGCGTGCTGCCTCGGCATCTGTCTTGCTCTGGCTAAACCACTTGCCTCAACACTGACTTTAAGCCAAGTTAAAGAACAGTTTTCTAGTCCTGGGGCATACACTCCCCCAGAGCCCAACCCACATCTCCAGTCACCATCTACACACCTGCACACCTTACCCCAAACCCACAGCTGGTTCCAAATGATAAGTGACTCATCCCCGGGGCCCTCGGACCCACAGACCCTTTCTCTTTTTGCATGTTTGCTTTTTTGCTTTTAACTAACCAACCATGACTCCTGAGGAAAATTTACCAACCTCCGCCCCGGACACAACAAAGGAACAAACCCAAGGATCCCTCTTGCTCTGCCTATGGAGCTTCCCACCTGCTAGGTGAGCCTTGGAATGGATAGTGCTTCCCGTCAACCCTCATGGCCATCCCCTCCCCTCCCCCCGGAATTGCCAGTAGCACACTATCTTTCCTCATGCGTTATGGCCTCAGTTTCCAACTATGTCACACCTAACCTTCCCCTGGATGCGCATTTAAATTCCAATTTTGACTAAATTGAGACAGTAATGGTATCTTTTTATGTGCTTGTAGATCATTTGTGTATCTTCTATGGAGAAATGTCTGCAAATCTTTGGCTCACTTTAAAATTAAATTATTTGTCTTTTTATCGTTGAGTTTTAATCATCTTTACATATTCTGGATACTACACACATCAGATATATGATTTGCAAATATTTTCTGCCATTCCATGTGTTGCCTTTTTACTTTCTTGATAGTGTCCTTTGATGTACACATGTTTTAAATTTTGATGAAGTTCGTTTATTTTTTCTTTTGATGCATGTGCTTTTGGTGTCATACTTAGGATCTTTGCCAAAACCAAGGTCCTTTGTGCTGGTTTGAAACTCTTATATACCCCAGAAAAACCATATTCTTCTGATCCGATCTCGTGGGGCAGACCTATTGTTGGTTGAGACATTTTGATTAGGTTGTTTCCATGGAGATGTGACCCACCCAGTTCTGGGTGGGACTTTTGATTAGGTGAGGAAAATGCAGCCTGGCTTCTGCTTGCAGCTTATAGCAAAAATGCAAGAGGGAAGAGATATGCTGAGAATTAAACTCTTGGGTACAAATAAACCAGAAATTGATGGTCTGGAAAATTCCAGGCTTCCAGAAAGTGATACCCTAGTGAGCAATACCCTGTGTGAGGATTTAACCAAACATGGAACCAGCTGGCCATTTCAGAAAAAGCCAAGATTGAAGATGGAGTTATCCAGGAAGGATTTGTGGAATGTCCTGATGGTTTTGACCCATGTATGTTGCATGCCAAGTCAACAATTTTTTTTTTGTAAAATATGTATAAATGGAATCACTGCCAGTTTGGACTAAAGAAAAAAGGACAGATTGAAGGAAAAATTACTTCAAGGGCAGAACCGTGAAAGCCAAAGTCTGGAGTGAGGAAAACTCAGGCCAGGAGAGCAGACTCACCCATGCATGTGGAGAGGGGCTGCCCTGGAGTTTACAGAGGGTGGAGTACAATCCCTGGGGATTGAGGAGAGCCTGGCCATCACCCCACTGTTCTGAAGGGGTTGAGCATGTGCCCTGGAGATGGCAGAGAATCTGGGTGCCACCCAGATACTTGAAGAGGGGGGGGCTGAGAACGAGGTTGTCTCCCCAACGCTTGGATACGTTGGAACATTCACCCCAGTGTTTGGATAGAGCAGGGCTGCTTCCTAAGCCCTTGGAAAGGGTGGTACTGCCGCTTTCTCAAGCCCTGAGGATAAAATGTCGTTCTAGAAGTAATTTCCAAACCTTAAAATCTGGTAGTGTCTGCTCTGCAGGTTTATGGGTCTGTTTGGGTCGAGTGAACCATGTTTTCCTTCCAGTTTCTCCCTATGGCAGTGGGAACATTTATCCTACAACCATCCCCCATTATGTATTGGCAGCAGATAACTTTTCTGAGTTTCACAGGTCCACAGCCAGAAGAAAATTTTGCCTTAGCATAGACCATGCCTGTACTTGATTTTGATGAGATTTTGTACTGTTTTTGATCTTGTGCTATATTTTTATTGTTACTGAAATGGTTTAAAGCTTTTGTGATATTTTGTTGAAATGAATGTATTTTACATTTGGAAAGAATATGTCTTTTGGGATCCAGAGGGTGGAATGTGCTCGTTTGAAACTGTTGTCTACCCCCGAAAAGCCACGTTCTTCTAATCCAATCTTGTGGGGGAAGATCTAAAATTTGGGAGGATTTTTTGCTTAGGCAGTTTCCATGGAGATATGACCCTGTGCATTCAAGCTGGGTCCTAATCAACTTACTGGAGTCCTTTAAGAAGGAAACATTTTGGAGAAAGATCACTCACAGACATCTGGAGCTGGAGGGAAATGCCAGGAGATGTCAGAAGCTGAGAGAGCCATTTAAAACCAGATGCCTGGAGAAGAGGATAGCAGATGTCACCATATGCAGTTCCACATAATAGAGGAACCCTGATGTTAACAGCCTTTCCTCTGAGAAGTTATCCTTTCGTTGGTGCCTTAATTTGGACATTCTCATGGCCATAGAATTGTAACTTGCAACTTAATAAATCCCCTTCATAAAAGCCAATCCATTTCTGGTATATTGCATGCCAGCAGCTTTAGCAAATTGAATCAGTCCCAAAGATTTACCCCTATATTTTCTTCTAAGCTTTTATATCTTTCACTCATGTATAGGTCTTTGATCCATCCTGACTTAATTTTTCCATATGTTGTGATGTAAGGATTCAACTTCATTCTTTTGACTGTGGATATATAGCTGTCTCAGCACTGTTTGTGAAAGAGACTATTCTTTCTTGATTGAAATGGTCTTGGCATCCTTGTTGAGAATCAACTGACCTTAGATGTCCGGGTGTTTCTGAACGTTCAGTTCTATTCTATTACCTATAGTCTGTCCTTGTGCTAGTACATATAGAAATCTGCGTCTCTGCTGCTGTTGCTTTGCACTACGTTTTGAAATCAGGAAGTGTGAATTCTCCATCTTGGTTCTCTTTCAAGATTGTTTTGGCTCCTGCAGTCCCTTACAATTTCATATGAATTTTAGGATAAGATTTTCCATTTCTGCAAAGAGGCTTGCTGGGACTTCAATAGAAAATGAAGTAATCTGTAGGTTGCTTTGAAAGGATTGCCATTTTAATTATAATCAATCTTCCAACCCATGAACATGGGATGCCTTTCCATTTATTCAGGTGGTCTTTAATTTCTTTCAGCAGTGTTTTGTGGTTTTCAGTGCACAAACTTCGCACTTCCTTGGTTAAATTTATTCCTTAGTATTTTTTTCATGTTATTGTAAATGGAATTGATTTATTATATTCATTTTTGAATATCATATAGCATACATGAGCAATGTACAAAACAACTTTGTTCTGGGTTGACCTTGTATCAAACAACATTTCTCAGTTCATTTATTTGCTCTAATAAATACTGTGTGGATGCTTTTGGATTTTCTATATACAAGATCATGTCATCTGCAAATAGAGAAAGTTTGACTTCTTCGTTTCCAATTTGAATTCCTTTTATTTCTTTTTCTTGCCTAATTGCTCTGGCTGGAACTTCCAGTGAAATGTTGAATAACAGTGAAGAAAGTGGACATGAGTTTTCAGTCCTTCGCCATTGACTATGATGTTCCCGGTGAATTTTTCATATATGCCCTTTATTAAGTTGAAAAAGGTACTTCCATTTATCATATATTATGTTTTTTTGTTTTATTGTAGAAGGGTGTTGGATATTCTAAAATGATTTTTTCTACATCAATTGACATTTTATGTGGTTTCTTCCTTCATTCTATGAATGTGTATATTAAGCATTCATTTTCTTTGTTGACCCACCCTGGCATTCCTGGGATAATGTCATGATGATATTATGTTGTTAATGAACTCTCTCAGCTTCGGATTATCTGTGAATATTTAAACTCTCTCTAATTTTTGAAAGGCAGCTTTGCTGGATACAGAATTCTTGCTGGCATGACCTTTTTAGTTAATAATAATGTATCAACACTGGGGCATCAATTGTAATGAACGTATCATACTAATGCGAGATGTTAGTAATAGAAGAAATTATAGGGGTGTGGGTCATGATGTATACTATCAGGTCTGATTTGCTAATATTTTGTTGAGGATTTCTGCATCTATATTCATGACGTCTACAATTTTCTTTTCTTTTGCTGTCTTTGTCTGGCTACTGCTTATCACCCAGCAAGCATCCATTCATATATGTCTGTCTGTTTCTCTAAATGTGTAAACTTTTTCCCAATCTACGATTTAACCAAACAGCCCTTCAGCGAACATTTTTGGGGCACTACTCTTGGACAAGCATTGTGATGGGTTCTGCCAGTCGCATCGTGACAATAAGGATGTGACCCACAGCCTTCAGCCAATGTGATAGCAGAGATAGATGAGCAAACAAGAAACCATCTTCAAGATATAATTTGATAAATATCTGTTCCAGGACATTTGCATAAGGAAAAAAAGGCCCTAAAGTCTTAACTAAATAATGCCATCGTAAGCAAAAGCTGGGGACTGGTTGGGTGGAGGTGGGTTTGGGGAAGGGAGGAGGGAAGTTGCTGTTTGGTGCTTTCCTTTTCTGTCTCCACCCAGGCTGCCCGTCAAGCAGGGGACTACAGACCTGGGACATCTGGTTTCTACTTCCCTCCAGGTCCCTGAGCTTAAGATTCTTCATCTGTCCAATGAAATGATAATACTCACTTGATAGAAATAACTGAGCTAAAGCATGTGGAAAAATTCTTGAAGCAGCAACTCTTTACCTTGGCTGCACATTCGAATACCCTGGGAAGCTGATGCCCAGTCCCGTCTCCATTCAATCAAATCTTAATCTCTTGGGGTAGACCTGGGCATTTATAGTTTTTAAGGAAGAACTTCCAGATGATTATAATGTGCAGCCAAGCTTATTCAGCAGCAGGGCTAGAGCAGTTTAATCAATGTTCCTTATCTATTTAATTGATCTTGAATATTTCAGCCAGAGAAAAACAGATTTAATTAGAAGGGGATGAGACATTTGTGAAGATGCTGATGACAATGTCTGGACACATTCAATGATTTCACAAGTTTTATCTTTCTTGTTATCTCTCTCTTAGTTTTTTTTTTTTTAAATAAGGCTTCATTTTTTAAAGAAGGTTTAGGTTTATAGAAAAAATTGTGCATAGAGTATGGAGAATTTGATATGCTCCCTTTTCCCACACCCCGATAATTTCTTCTACTACTAATATCTCGCACTAGTATGATACATTCATTACAATTGATGCCCCAATGTTGATACATTTTTATTAACTAAAAAGTTCACGCCAGCAAGAATTTTTTATCCAGCAAAGCTGCCTTTCAAAAATGAGAGTTTAAATATTCACAGATAAACCGAAGCTGAGAGAGTTCATTAACAAGAGCCCTATCCCACAAGGAATAATAAAGGGGAGTTCTTCCAGCAGAGAAGAAAAGAGGTGAGAGAAGCTTGGAGGAGAGTATAGAAATGAAAATTATCAGTAAGGATAACTAAAAGGATAAAAAAGAGAAATATAGTTATGTAAAAACCAAAGGTTAAAATGGTTGAAGCGAGTATTGCCTTTAAGTAATAACATTGAACATTAATGGACTAAACTCCCCAAATCAAAAGAAACAGATTGGCAGAATGTATAAAAAAATATGTTACATCTATATGCTGTTTACAAGAAACTCATTTTAGACCCAAATGTATAAATAGGCTGAAACTGAAAGACTGGAAAAATATATCCCATGCAAACAAGTAACCAAAAAAATTAAAAAACAAAAAGCTGAGATAGCTATACTAATATCAAAAACAATAGACTTTAAATGTAAAATTGTTTTGAGATAAAGAAGGACATTACATATCATAAAAGGGGCAATTCACCAAGAAGAAATTACTATCATAAGTATCTATGCACCTAAGCCAGGTGCCCCAAAGTATATGAAGCAAACACTGGCAAAATTAAAATAATACAATAATAATGGGAGACTTCCACACATCACACTCATCAATAGACAGAATTTCCAAACAGAGGATAAATAAGGAAATAGAGACCCTAAATAATATGATAAATGAACTAAACCTAACAGATATATAGAGAACATTGCATTCCAAAACAGCAGTATATACGCTCTTCTCAAGTGTTCATGGAACACTCTTCAGGGTAGACCATATACTGGGGTCACAAAACAGGTCTCCATAAATTTAAAAAGGTTGAAATTAAACAAAGCACTTTCTCTAAGCATAATAGAATGAAGGTGGAAAACTGGAAAGACTTCACAAATATATGGAGGTTAAACAATACACTCTTAAACAATCAGTGGGTCAAAGAAGAAATTGCAAGAAAAATCAATAAATATCTCAAAATGAATGAAAATGAGAATACAACATATCAAAACTCGTGGGATGCCGCGAAGGCAGTGCTGAGAGGTAAATGTACAGCCCTGAATGGCTACATTAAAAGGACTTATTTGAATATCTGGAGAAACTAGAGAAAGAACAGCAAACTAAATGTAAAGCAAGCAAACATTAAAGCAGAAATAAATGAAATAAAGAACAAAAAACAATAGAAAGAATCAATAAAACTGAAAATTGGTTCTTTGAAGAGATCAATAAAACTGGCAAACCCTTAGCTAGACTGACGAAGAAAAAAGAGGAAGAGGCAAATAAAGAAAATCAGAAATGAGATTTTTAAACCCGTAGAAATGAGAACAAAAAAGATCATATAAGGGTACTATGAACCACTGTATGCCAACAAATTAGACACTGTAGACGAAATGGACAATTTCCTAAAAACACATAAACAACCTACACCACTTAGAGAAAAAATAGAAGACCTCAGCAAACCAATCACAAGTAAAGAGATTGACTCAATCATCAAAAACCAATAAAGAAAAGCCCAGGACCAGATGACTTCGCAGGCAAATTTCATCAAGCATTCCAAGAATAATTAATACCACTCACAGGTGAATTCTACCAACCATTCCAAGAAGAATTAATACCAATCCTCCTTAAAAGCTTCCAAAAAATTGAAATTGAAGAGAAGGGAACACTACCTAAAACTACTCGGGTCATTTTATGATGTCAACATCACCAAAGCCAGATAAAGATACTACAAGAAAAGAAAATTACAGACCAATTTCTCTAATGAATATAGATGCAAAAATTCTCAACAAAATACTTACAAATCGAATCTAGCAGCACATTAAAAAAATGTAGCAGCAGTATATTAAAAAACATATACACCATTACAAAGTGGGTTTTATCCCAAGTATGCAAGGGTGATTCAACAAAAGAAAAACAATCCGTGTAATACACAGCATTAACAAATTGAAAGGAAAAACCACATGATCATCTCTATTGTCACAGAAGAGGCAAGAGACAAAATTCAGCATCCTCTCTTGATAAAAGCACTTTGAAACATAGGAATCAAAGGAAACTTCCTCAGCACGATAAAGGACATATATGCAAAACCCACAGCTAATATCGTACTCATTGGTGAGAGACTGAAAGCTTTCCCTCTAAAATCTGGAACAAGACAAGGATGCCCACTGTCACTATTGTTATTCAACACTGTCTCAGAAGTTCTACCGAGAGGTATCAGCCAAGAAAAATAAATAAAAGTCACCCAAACCAGAAAGGTAGCTCCAAGTTTCCACAGGCACATACAAAATCACTGTCAGTCATTCAGTCAGTCAATATTTATTGAGGTCATACTATACCCAAGGCTTAGCACTTAGCATTGTGGATGTGACAGTGAGAGTGAACAACAAGCAAAACTACCCCCCCCAGGAGTGTACATCACAGCTAGGGAGACATTATAGCACTTGTCACTTATTCACAGTTACGAGATGCTATGACAGCATCTAATTGGTGGAGTCATAGAACTCCACGTCTAGACCTGGACCCTTTAGAAAGTGAAAGTGGGTGCTTTGAATAAGCATGGCTAGACAACTGGCATACACTGGGACTATCCTGGACAAACTGGGATACATGGCGATTCTAAAATAGAGGAATGATGTGGTCCAGGAAATCAGAGGTTTCCTTGAGGCAGTGGCATTTGAGTTAGGATGTGAAGGATGTGTAAGAGTTGTTTGGGACTCAGATCCCTATTATATGTTCTCAGAGTCTGGCAGCCCATCCTAGATGGTTGTCACTGGGTATTGGCTGATTATGTGATGGGTTATTTCTCACAGTCTTAGGGACGGCACATCAGAGATGCCCCCCCCCCCTTTGTCCAAGAGAGCCTTGTGGGGATTCTTTTTTCTTTTTTTTTTTTTTACTTTAGGCAAAGTTTTATTTCAGGAATAAACACAGCTACTTAGGTAGTGTTTCAAGAGAGGGAAAAATGGCTGCCCCGTATGGCTTGGGGGTAGGGGGTTGGGATAAGGGGTTAGGCAAGTTTTCATTGGTGGGTTTTTGGGAGTTGGCAGCCTTCCATTGGTGAAGTTTAAAATTTAAATGCTGCCTTAGTTATGCAGGGCTGTAACTGCTGGAGGGTGGATATTAAATGAGGGGAGTTTACTGTAAGAATGTGTCTGCCAGAGGTTAGATATTGAGTAAGGGGAGCTTACCGCAAGAATGCATTGCTGGAGGGTGGAGGTTGAGTAATGGGAGGTTATCTCAAGAGAACAACTGCTGGAGGGTGAAGGAGATGTGGGCTGGTGTGGGTTGGGGCAGGAGAGGCTTTCTGAAATGTTTGCCAGGGGCAGGTCACATTTGGATTCTTTTGATAGCACTGAAATGGAAATCTCAGGGCCCCTAGAAAAGCCTGTCCAAGGTTTTTCTTCTGCCTTTTGTTGTCACTTAGGGAAGAAAATAAGGAACCCTGATAACCTTCAATCACAACGTACTTTTGCCTCCTTGAGATGTAGATGAAACTGCTTTCCCAAAAATCTTTTTTTTTTTTTTTTTTTTTTTTAGAGGGAGGAAGGGAAGGAAAGACAGAGAAGGAAGGAAGGATGGAAGGAAGAAAGGGAAACATTTTTAAACATTTTCTTGTTTTATTATATTTTGTTTGTTTGTTTGTTTTTTTTTACATGGGCTGGGGCCGGGAATCGAACCGGGGTCCTCCGGCACGGCAGGCAAGCACTCTTGCCCGCTGAGCCACCGCGGCCCGCCCCCAAAAATCTTTTATAGGGAACTTTTAAAACCTTTTAATTTTGAGATAATTTATAATTCACTCATAGTTAAAGGAAATACTTTGGGGAAGTCTCATATATTCTTCACCCTGTTTCCCCTGTGGAAACATCTTAAATAACTATAGTACAACATCACAACCAGGCTGTGGGCAATGATACCAGCCACTGACTTTATTCTTTCAGTAGTCTTGCATGCACTCGTGTGTGTGTGTTTGTGCATATGTCTATGTGTATGGGTGCATATGTGTGTCTATGTGTGTAATTAGTTCCATGTACTTTTATCACAGGAGTAGATCCACACGACCACCACCACAACCCACAGTCAAGATGCAGAAGAGTTTCATCCCAAGGATACAAGAAAGGATTATAAAATATTTTATTTTGGAAAAATTAAAATTAGACAAAGTTAGAGAGGAATGTAATAAACAACCAACATAGGGAATGTTGAATGCCCTAGCTTCAACAATTCCCAATTCACTACCAATTTCATTCCCTGTTGTTCTAGTTTGCTAGCTGCAGAATGCAATATACCAGAAGCAGAATGGCTTTTAAAAAAGGGAATTTAATAAGTTGCTAGTTTACGGTTCTAAGACTGTGAAAATGTCCAAATTAAAGCAAGGCTATAGAAATATCCAATCTAAGGCATCCAGGTAAAGAAACCTTGGTTCAAGAAGGCTGATGACTCAGGGTTTCTCTCTCAAATGGAAAGGCGCATGGCGAACATGGTGACATCTGCTAGTTTTCTCTCCAGACTTCTTTTTTTCCCCACAGTCACACAGTCCCATGGTGAAAGTTTTTTCATCATACAATCATCTTCAAGAAACATGGTTATTGGAACACAGCTCTACATTTCAGTTACTTTCCTTTAGTCTCTCTAATACACCATAAACTAAAAAGGAGATATCTATATAATACATAAGAATAAATTCTCCAAGTTCACTCATTAACATTTCTGGTAGTTAGATTCAGTTGTCAACTTGGCCAGGTGAAGGTACCTGTTCTGTTGCTGTGGACATGAGCCAATGGTACCTGAACCTCATCTGTTGCTGATTACATCTGCAGTCGGCTAGAAGGCGTGCCTGCTGCAATGAATGATGTTAGACTTAATTGGCGGGTGCTTAAATGAGAGAGTGTAACGTAGCACAGCCCAAGCAGCTCAGCACACCTCATCTCAGCACTCGTAGCTCAGCCCAGACCTTTGGAGATGCAGAAAGGAATCACCCCAGGGAAAGCTGTTGGAACCCAGAGGCCTGGAGGGAAGGCCAGCAGAGATCACCCTGTGCCTGTCCACATAAGAAAGAAGAACCTCAGTTGAAAGTTAGCTGCCTTTCCTCTGAAGAACTAACAAAATAAATCCCCTTTTATTAAAAGCCAGTCCATCTCTGGTGTGTTGCATTCTGGCAGCTAGGAAACTAGAATAACGTTAGTTCATATCAGTGAGACCATACAGTATTTGTCCTTCTGTTCCTGGCTATTCTCACTCAGCATAACGTCCTCAAGGTCCATCCATGTTGTTACATATTTCATAACTTTATTCTGTCTTACAGCGCATAATATTCCATCATATGTATACACCACAGCTTGTTTAGCCACATATCTGTTGATGAACATTTGGGCTGTTTCCATCTCTTGGCAACTGTAAATAATGCTGCTATAAACATTGGTGTGCAAATGTCCATTTGTGTCCTTGCCCTCATGTCCTTGAATAGGTACCTAGCAATGGTATTGCTGGATCATATGGCAATTCTATACTTAGCTTCTGTCTCTCCAGGCTTCTTGTTTCATGAAGCTACCCCATGGGCATTTTCCTTCTTCATCTCCAAAGGTCTCTGGCTGCATGGGCTTTTGTGGTTCTCACTCTCTCAGATCTCAAGCCTTTTCCAAAATGCTCCTGTTTTTTTTCTGCATGGGCAGGCACCAAGAATCGAACCCGGCATGGCAGGTGAGAACTCTGCCTGCTGGGCCACCATGTCCTGCCCCCAAAATGCTTCCTCTTTTAAAGAATTCCAGTAAAGTAATTAAGACCCACCCTAGAATGGATGGAGTCAAATCTCCATGGAGATTACCTCATCAAGTTTCCAACCTACATTGTTGAATAGGGGTTAAAAGAAAACCATTGCTCCCATAAGATTGGGTCGGGATTAAAACATGGCTTTTCTAGGGTTCATAACCCTTTCAAACAGCACACCCATATAGCCTCACCCCACCCCCCATTAACGTGCAGCAAATGTCAGTCTTCTTACTGTGTCACCTGCATATCTTTCAAAGTGAATCTCTAAGAAACAAGGACATCCTCTTTAAGCAGGACCATTAACACTCATTGTGCAATTCCCCTGCCCTCCAGCCAACGAAAATCCAGAAGCAGATGTCACAGGGAATGTGCAAGCATGATAGACTTTCCTTCTTTGTCAAAGACAAGCAAGCTATGCCTCAGAAGGGGCATACACAGACCATAAATAGGCTGCTCATGAATAATAGCAAGTCACTGCTTCTTTTTTTTTTCCTCACACCTCACAACAAATCCATCAGAAAAATCTGTGCAGCTTCCCTTTCAAACTGTGATCACACCGGGTGCGCAGGTGGTGCAGTGGTAGAATGCTCTCCTTCCATGCAGGAGACCGGGGTTCGGTTCCCACATCATGCACTCCCCCTCCCCCGCCAAAAAAAATGTGACCACCATCCAACCACGTGTCAGCAGCTCTGCTCCTGTCACGAGGGCCCCAGCTTCCACCATCTCTTACCTCCTTGCTGGCCTCCCTGCCTCCCCCTTCGCCCCACTACAGCCTATTCTTCACGCAGCAGCCAGAGGGATCCTGTTAAAGGCAAGCCGGCTCATGTCTCTCCTCTATCCAACACCTCCCAGATGCGTCTCCTCTCATTTGACAGCCTAAACCATCCGCCCTCCTCAGCCCTCCTTTCACCTTCTGGTTCCATCTTCTTCGCTGTCACTCTGCTGCAGCCATAAAGGCCTGTCTGTCATTGCACAGACATCCTGGGCACACCCCCACCTGCCCATGCTGTTTCTGCTCCCTGGGATGCCATCCCCAGACATCCACCTGGCCCACTCCCTCACTTCCTTCAGGTCTCCACCCCACTGTCATTGTATGAGTATCCTCAGTCAGCCCCACCAGCTTAGTTTCCCAGGGCTTCTATGACAGATATCCCCCAGTGGGTTGGCTTAAACAAAAGAGATTCAGGGACTGGAAGTCCAACATCAAGGAATTGGCAGGGTTTGCTTTCCCCTAGTGCCTAGCATTCCGGCAGTCCTGCATCACACAGTCATCTCCTGCTCTTTGTGTTCGCACCTTTGATTTCTGCTGACTCCTGGCTTCTACTTCAGTACCCAGTTTCCTTTACTTACAAGGACTTCAACCACATGCATTAAGACCCACCCTGATTCAGTTTGGCCCCATCTAGATAGGTTCCCCATAGATTCTATTCACAGCTGAGCCCACATTTCAACCAATAATGACATCTTCCAAGGGCTGTTTACAAATGGGCTCACTGGGGATCAGGGGTCAGGACTTGAATGTGTCTTTATGGGGAGGAGCACGATTCAATCCCCAACACCCACCCCACCACAGCCACTCATCCTCTCTCTCTACCCTGCTCTGTTCTCCAAGAGGCTGATGGTAAATCGACAGGCTCCTTCACCCTCTGGAGCACCCATGAGAAGGCTGTCAGGCAAGAGGAGAGTGAGGTTGGGCTATTTCTTTCCTGGGCTCTCTCCCCAGGAATGGTTGGGGGCTGACTGTGGCTCTCCATTGACATCACAACTCCTGCCCAGTGGCCTCTCCACGCAGTCCTCACTGTCTTTACATTCTGTTGAGAATCCTCCTCTTCTGGTAATAGGGGGATGGATATAGGAGCCCCACAGCACTCACCCTTGGTTTTCCCTCCATCCTGCCTTCATCCTAGTAAAGAGTCCCTCTGCTAACTCTCCTTAAATCACCCACTTTGATCTGCCAGCTGCTCCCTGCTGGAGCCTTGCTGATGCAGCAGTCTCAGCCAGCTGGCCTGGCCTCCCTATCTAAAATTGCTCTTTCCGCCATACACATACACTCTCTCTAGTCCCTATGTTCCTCAGCCTTATCACCGTCACACATGATATATGGTGTGCTTAGCTGTGTTGCTCATTGTGTCCCTCACCTGGGGCAGCTGTGTCCTGTTGCACACTGTGTCGCCCCAGAGGTTACCCCCGACATAGAGTAGGAGTGATACAGCCATGGCAACTCCCAGAGTTGTGCAAAGGGTGGCCCTGCTCTCTCCGGAATACAAGTCCTGCTCTTTTTCTTTTTTCCACTGTTGTATCCCAAGTCTTAGTACTTGGTACATAGTACAGCCTTCAAAATTTTTATTTCATAACTCTTAATCCCTTTTGCTTCCCACGAGAAGAAAATCCTTATATGGTGGTATCAGTGTGTCTTAGTGAGTTTTCCTGAGGGTTTCTCACATGCCTATAAGGTCCATGGAAGTGGGAACGACATCCTCTTTTTAATTATGGTGCTAAAATATTCATGAAATAATAGGCACCATTTTAATCATTTAAAATGTACAATTCAGTGACATTTAGTGCACTCACACTGTTGCGCAATCATCAGCACTAGTTAGTTCCAGAACATTTTTACCACCCCAAAAACAAAATCCCAAGCCCACTAAGCAATCACTCCCCATTCCTCTCTCCCTCCAGTGCTAGGCAACCACCAATCTGCTTTCTACCTCTATGGATTTGTCTCTTCCAGAGATTTCACATAAACGAAATCATACAACCTGCCATCTTTTGATGGCTTCTTTCACTTAGCGTAACATTTTCCAAGTTCATGTTGTAACATGGATCTGAACTTCCATCCTTTTTATGGCTGTATAGTACTCCATTGAGTATATACCCCACATTTCTCTTATCCATTCACCTGTTGATGAACCCTTGGATTATTTCTACCTTTTGGTTACTGTGAATAGTGCTGCTATGGACATTTATGCATATGTTTTTGCGTGAACATGTTTTCAGTTGTTTTGGGTTTCTTCCTAGAATTTCTGGGTCATATGAATCATAGTTGTATGATTCACTTATTGAGGAATCACCAAGCTGTTTTCCACAGCAACTGCACCATTTTACATTCCTACTGCTAATGCATGAGAGTCCTATTTTCTCCATATCAACACTCGTTGGTTTACATATTTTTGATGATAGCCATCCTAATGGTGTGAGACAGACTGCTGCTTTTCTTACTTTAGTGGATGCTGTTGGTGTCTCTCTCAGATCTCTGGAGAATTGTCCTCGGCCAAATGGGAGCCACCTTGCTTGGGAGATAAACCTCTCTTCGCTGGGCTGACACAGGGCACAAAACCAGGCCCCTTGCTTCAAGGTGGGAGCCACTCAGTGGTGCAACCCTGCAGGCCCAGGGCTGGTGCCAGGCTCCAGCGCAGTCCACATCTTTCAGCCCTCACATGCAAAGGAATCTCCAACTCAGGCTCCGCTTCTCAGGAACCTGATCTAAGACACTTGTGTATCCTTGAGGCCTGTCCTCTTGTCCAGCACACAGCTGGTGCTTAATAAATGTTTTTTTGATTGGACATATCAATCAGCGTGGGTTAGCTTTTCTTCTCTGCCACCCCCTAGTGGTATAATCTTAGGTGAGTCAGATCTGATCCTAAGCCTCAGTCTACCAAAGGGCCACGTGGGGGATATTATTGTTCATCGAGATGAATCTACAAAATTCCAAGGGACAGATACTAGCTGTGAGCATTTCGGATACACCAGGCAGAGTGCATTTCACACCCATTATTTCTCTGAAAATTTCCAACAACTTCGAGAGGCATGTGTAGCAAACGTCCTTCCCCTGCCCAGCTCTGCCCTTTTAACTCTTCTCTGAATGTTCAAACCTGTCTGGCCAGCTCACTTGTTAGCTCCTAGCAGGGTGCTTTCTGTTTCATGGCCTCTTTGCCCTGGGGAATGGGACTCAGAGGTGCTTTGTGAAAGCTCTTTGCTTGATTGAAAGTGCTTCTGAAAAACAGGAGGAAATTTAAAAAGGAAAGCGATTAGAATGAGCCATTAGAAATGGATGCCACCTGTAGACTGACTTGCTTTCCTTGATTCAGCCAGGCTGGGGTTAATTAGCTTCTGGATTTTTTAGCTGCAGGGTGTCTCTAATCATTTACCTCCTGGCCCCAGCTCAGATCTGGCAAGTGTTGGAGAGAGGTGTCTAGAAGCATGAGCTGAGTAGAAGACAGCCTTATGGAGGGAGAACATCTCAGAGCTGAAACTGTGCTTAAGCGGCTAGACCACCCACCCCATTCAGGGAAATGGAGGCCCATAGGGTTTGGGACCAACCCAAGGCCCTTCGGCCAATGGCAGAGCTAATGGGATTAGAACTCACATTCTGTGGATGGTCTGGGGCTTTGTCTACTTCAGGAGTCCCTCATCCATTCAACAAATGCATCCCTGGCACCCCCCTCCTCAAGTTGGGACACTGCACCTTCTGGATGACAAAACCACCCATCAGTACACAAGCAAGCAAACACATTGATAATGGCAAACCACGGAAGGGGCTAGGAAGGGGATAAAGAGTGCAAGGAAAGGGTTAGTTTGTCCAAGGAGACATGGAGGACCCCAACGAGACAGTGACTTTATTTCCCTAAGATAATAAGCTTTTCTTTAGGGAAGTCCAGCTCATAAAGGAAGATGACATAACAGGATATGAATACTGCAACCCATTAAATGATCCAGGCATTGGGCATCAGTGGGGGCAAACGTTCACAGAAAGGGGGGACCAGAAGGTGCCACGTGCCCCCTGATACAGGCGCACAACCTCACATCATCTCTGAAGGAGTCTTGCTGGAAAATTGAACCTAAATCTGATCATGCTTCTAACGCAGCACTACCCTGTAGAAATACACACAAATGGGTGTCACATGGGTCCTATACGTAAAAAAAGTAAAAGGAAACAGGTTAAATTAATTTCAATCATACATTTGAACCCAATGCATTCAAAGTATTATCATTTCAATATGCAATCGACATAAAAATGATCAATCCAATATTCTACACTCTTTTTCTTTCAGACCAAGTCTTTGAAATTTGCTGTGTATATCACTTGCAGCCCTATCTTAATTCGGACCAGCCACATTGCCAGGCTTTAGCAGCCACATGGACTGGATAGCACAGTTTCCAATCAGCCACTAACTTCCAGGAGAGTCAGAGGACGAGAGGAACAGGCTCAACACCAGGGTGAACCAGGGAGCAAAATCCAGACTGCGGGAAACTACAGGACAATCGACCCAGTATTTTGCTCTTGTTTTTTTAAGGGTGAAAAAGTAATTGAGGGAGAACCCATAAATTAGTAGTCTCAAGGGACATACAAACCAGTCACAATGTATGGGCCTTGCTGGTTAAAACAAACAATATTTTATAATGTTTATGAAATACCTGGAAATCTGAACATTGACAGTACCTGATGATATTAAGGAGTTGTTATCTGTTTTAGATGCAATAATTGTATTGCAGTATCTTTTTAGGTCATTAAACCTTAATGAGACATACAGGAATATTTATGAAGACATGCCAAAATAATATGAAGTCTGGAATTTGCTTCAAAATAATATGGGAAGGGAGAAGTGGGTGGGAGTAAAATGAAACAAGATTGATAATGCTGGATTATGGATACATGGGTGCTTATTATACTATTCCGTCTACTTTAGTATATGCCTGAAATTTTCCATAATAAAAAAAACTTTTTTGCATGCTGTATGTTGGGGACCACATCTCATTCTTTTTCCATGCGAGTATCCTGTTATTGCAGCACCATTTGTTGATTTTTTGTTGGTTTGTTTGTTTTGGGAAGTGCACAGGCCGGGAATTGAACCCAGGTCTCCCACGTGACAGGTGAGAATTCTACCACTGAACTACCTTTGCAGTGCCATAGTGAAAAAAAAATGTAAGGAAGTTAGGATGGTGTTGGAGAGAGCCATGGATAGCGGAAGCCACAAAACCACTTATGCCCATGAGATCAGGGCTGTCTTCCTTATTCATTACCCTTCCTCAATATCTCTCTCAGCTATGACACAGGGTAGCTACACGATACGTTCTTTTCTCTCTTACTTTGTAATTATTTTTATCCTTATGGCTCTTACAACAGATCTATCCTATTGGGGATGTACAGTCAAATTCCTTTCCTTTCTTTGGGATAATTTTCCTATGTATGATTACACCACCAACCATTTTTTAAAAGTTTATTTAATGCTTATTTGTTTCATTGTACGTTTTATGTTTAATGAGTTTATACATTTTAATTTCATTTTATAATTGTGTAGAATATTTGGACATTCCTAAGTTCAATCCACAAAACAAGGTAAATTCAAAAGAGTCCAACTGCCATCCCTGACAATTTATTTCTAAGGACTTGCCTCGGCCCTTTGAGATGCGGGGCACATGGTGAGTCCTCAGCTGGCGGGGCTGAAATCAGGGCTTCTCCTTTTTCTAGCTGAAGGGCTCAACCATAAACTAGTCAACTGGTCACAACTCCTTGGAATGAGACCCAAACAGAGGGATGAAGAGATTGAAGTGGTTGGACTCTACTCATGAGGTGGCGGCACACTGACCAGACTACCCTTTCTATGACTCTCCTTCTCAAGTCCCAGCACCCCAGCCCTCTCTTATTGCTTCGGTTCCTGCCTTGGTCCCGCCCAGCTTCTCCAGCCTTCACTCCATCCTGAGCCTCTGTTCTAGTTTTCTAGCTGCCGGAATGCAACACACCAGAGACAGATTGGCTTTTAATAAAAGGGGATTTATTTTGTTAGTTCTTCAGAGGAAAGGCAGCTAACTTTCCACTGAGGTTCTTTCTTACATGGGAAGGCACAGGGTGGTCTCTGCCGGCCTTCTCTCCAGGTCTCTGGGTTCCAACAACTTTCCCCAGGGTGATTTCTTACTGCATCTCCAAAGGCCTGGGTTGAGCTGCAAGTGCTGAGATGAGGTGTGCTGAGCTGCTTGGGCTGTGCTACGTTGTTGAGCTCTCTCATTTAAGCACCAGCCAATTAAATCAAACATCATTGATTCATTGCAGCAGGCACACCTCCTAGCCAACTGCAGATGTAACGAGCAACAGATGAGGTTCACGTACCATTGGCTCATGTCCACAGCAACAGAACTAGGGACCTTCACCTGGCCAAGTTGACAACTGAATCTAACTGCCACAGCCTCCAACATGAATCAGCTAAACTCCCTTTGGCTTATATTAGCCTGAGTCTGTTTCTGTTGCTTGCATCCTAAGAACTCTCACAGAAACACACACCTTCAGCAACATATTGCACCATTAATTATCAAATTGCAATTCTGATAAGAAAATCCCAGAGTGCTATGGAGAGTCCAGAACTATGTTGGGGCAAGAAATGAGCTTTCAGAATATCTTGGGTCAGGCAAAGCTGGAGAATTGGGTGTGGCCTTAACGAGGCTGCTAAGATGTCTGTTCTTGATATCTTGAAACTCCCACTGTGGTAGTTTCAGCCTGAGAATCCCCAGAGTCCATGCCTAGGACAGTACTCCCTGAACACTCCACTCCACCCCTTTCCTAGTTTACAGAATCCTTGTGCATGACATTCCCAGAGCAAGGGCTTATGATTTCCACCCTAGCTTAGCCTTGTTAGCTATTCTGAGGGAAGAACTTTTGGGGTTCAGGTCTCCTTTGCTGCATCCTGACTCTTGGGTAGGCTGATTAAAATGCTTGGAGGGGCTACGCCCAGGGTAGGGCAAAAGAGAGAGAAGCAGATACTGGGAAGAATTTGAGAAGTTCTGCTGTTAAGTTCTAGTGATTGTTGTCATGTGGGAAAGAAAGCTCCGTGTCCGCAGATATCCTGCTATTTCATGCAAACCTGAAAATTAGGAATTTTAAGTGCAATGTTCTTATTTTTAAAATACTTGATGGACACACAAAATACGTCTATGAGCTAAATGCATCCCATGGGCCATCAGTTTGAAACCCCCTGTCTCCCACCTACGTGTGCTTCCACTTTGGATGGCCATTGCCTGCTTGCCCCCCTGCTGCTCCCACAAGACCCTGAGCTTTGAGAGGGCCGGGATCATGACTTTTTTGTTCACAGAAGAATGCCACATGCCTATCTCAGTCCCTGGCATATGGCAGAGCTCAATGTATAGTTAGATGGATGGATGGATGGAGAGAGGAGAACCTGACAAGTCATGGAGAGAGATAACCTATAGAAAAAAATCAGGACATACCAGGCAGAGGGAGGGAGAGAAGAGAGATGACTCAAGTTCTTCCTTGGAAGCTTATGCCATCAACTGTTAACAGAGATAACAGAGATAAGGCATGCTGTTCTACTGGTGTCCAAGAGAGTCAGTCTAGGGCCTTGACAGCGTTGCTAGGCTCTGGGCTTTGAATGGGATCCCAGAATATCCGCTCCATCCAGGGTGAGGAACATGCCATAAAGCTTACTGCCCGAGGTTATTCAGGGCTTAAAGCCTTAGGGCTCTGCTCTTCCATGTTCCCCCTCCCTCCCCTGCTCAGCCTCAGAGGAACCCTCTGTCCCCAGCTCCAGCTGGGAAGCAATTTCCCTGGCCTCTGCCAGCCCCAGCCCCAGGGCACGGAAGCCACGTCTGCCTGCAAGGAGACAGGGCTGTTCTGGCCGGGATGGAGTTTCCCGTGGGTCTGTCCCCCTGAGCTTCCAGCCAGCTTCCTTTGAGTGCTGGCAGGAGCCTCTTTCTCCCCTGCGCCACCACCCACTTGCCTGTGAGGACACAAAAAGGCTCAGCTGTTGCTATAACAACATCTACCACCTTCCTTTGCACTTAGCTGGACTGTTGATTTCCTCTTGGATAATGGATTTGCTGACTAAGTGACTGTTCCCCCTTGAGCTGGCAGGCCACCGTCCCAGCCTCCGGCCTCAGAGCTGAGTTTGAGCCATCACTATTATTAGCCTTAGTAGAATCGCTGCTGTTGTTTTAAGCTGGGATTTATTGCATGTGCCATAATAACCCTTTAACCCTCACAGTGACGCTATGAAAGAGCGAATAGTGTTCTAAAATGATGGCTCAGGAGAAAGCCAGTGTGGTTGAGATTTAGAGCAGGGATCTAGAGGCAGAGTGCCGGGGTTCGAATCCTCACCCTGCCAGGTGCTAGCTGTGTAGGCAAGTTACTTATCCTCTCCATGCCTTGCAAGAAGGAATGAAGTTGTGAGGCATGCAACTAGATGAGTGAACTTTAAGGACTGTGTGATGAATGAAATGGCAGAAACAAAAAGACAAATATTATCATGCCTCACTCATATGGATTAACTAGAATATACAAACCCAGTGAACTGAAGTGGAGAGCATGGTTTATTAGGTTGGGGCCTATTGTAAAGGGTCCTGGATTGTAAACTCTTAAAGCAGTCACGTATATTCAGGAGTTGTAACTGATATTTCTAAATTCTGAGATACTGAGCTATTTCTATATAACCTGGTCATTCCCTGAAACCTTGGGTATTTATGTGACACCTGAGACTCAGAGTTAGAGCACTGAAGCTATGAAAGTCAGCATTACCCAATTCAGTAATTGTTTAAAAAGCTGAAAAAGTGATCAGACTTCATCTAGAGATATGAGTGAAGCTGATCTGGATAGGCCTAAGGTAAATCAGAATACTGGGTAAAGGATGATATGCCCATCTTTTCAAACTTCAACCTCTGTATGAGATCAAAGGAAGGGATGTTTATATTTGGTGCAAAACTTATATTTTGGGTAGCACATTATCTAATTTAACTTGTATGGTCAGTTTACTCGAACACCTTAAGTACATGGAATCTTGAATAGGGTGTGAGGTCTTATTGATTTATTGGTTTGTACAGGTTGGTGTGATTCACTGATATATCCCAGAGTCATTTGAACAAAGAATAAAAAAGTATTTTCAAAGTCCCCTTGGGGGACCGGGGAGAAAGGAGGAACTATTAATTTTCCCCATAATGAGGAATTTCTGATATTCTCAGAAGCAGTGGGGACAACCAATTCAATAGGCTGAGCCCTCAATCTTGGAGTTTGCCCCTACGAAGCTCACTCCTGCAAAGGAAAGCTGTGTTCCAGTAGCCTTGATTCTTAAAGATGATGGTATAAAGATATAACCTTTACAATGTGACTGTGCAACTGTGAAAACCATGTATCCGATGCTCCTTTTATCCAGGGTATGGACAAATGAGTTAAAAAAAAAAGAATAAGGATAAAAAAATAATAGGAGGAGATAAGGGGTAAAAACTGAGTAGATTGAAATACTGTGGGTCAATGAGTGGGAGGGGTAAGGGGTATGGGATGTCTGAGTTTCACCTTTTTTCTTTTTGTTTATGTTTTTGGGGTGATGCAAATGTTCTCAAGATGATCATGTGAAGAATACACAATTATGCGATGATATTGTGAGTCATTGATTGTATAATATGGTTAAACTGTGCTGTGTAGATATTTCTCAAAAAAAAAATTAAAAAAAAAATCTCTCCATGCCTCAATTTCCTCATCTGGAGATAACAGCGGTGAGATAAGAACGCCTGTCACATAGTAAGTGCTTGTCTTGTTTACTCAGAAGCAGAAGCGAGCATTCCAGCCGGAACTGTCTAGGGGGGCTGGCACAGGACTGAGGCCAGGCAGGGAAGGAGGCCAGTAAAGATGGCATTACCATTAAGTTACCACTGAGAAGCCTCCTGGGGGATTTTCAGAGCCAGGGAAAATGGAGCTGCAGTATTCATCCACCGGCTCCCATCAGTCATAAGTTGAGGATTTCCCCTGGGTGGAGTTGGGAACCCCCCAGCGCTCTGCCTTACTCCATGGACTCTGCAACGTGGGCTCTGGTCCTGGAGCCTTCGGCCAGTTGATGAGGTGCTGGCAGTGGGAAGGTGGGTGGCCAGGCACTGAAGATGTAAGGGGGAGAGGTATGGCAGGGCACCTACAGTATCTGCTGCAAAGCAAATAAACATCTTCTAGATGAATGAACAAAGGAAAGGAAACTGTGGCTGGCAGAATGGCCCTGTAGAGATGCCCACCACCTAATCCTTGAAACGTGTGAGTATGAGCTGTTCCATGGCCAAAGGGAGTTCGCATACTTAATTAAGGTTACAGATCTTAAAATAGGGAGGGTATCTAGGATTATCCAGGTGGACCCAACCTAATCGCATGAGGCTTTAAAAGCAGAGAACACGCTCTGGCTGAAGTCAGAGAGATGCAGCAGAAGGGAAAATCAGAGCGATTGAAAGCAGGCGGCTGCTGGAGGGAACACGTGGAAAGCACGAGAAGGAATGCAGGCAGCTTCTAGGAGCAAAGACCAGCTGGGCTGACAACCAGCAAGGGGAGGGGCCCTCGACCCTATAATTGCAAGGAGTTGAATTCTGCCAGCAACCAGAATCTGCTTGGAAGCAGAGTTTCCACCAGATCCTTCAGATAAAAGCCCAGGGCAGTTGACTCCATTTTAAACTTGGGAGACCCTAAGCAGAGTCTCTGACTGAGGTTGCTGGATTTATGGCCTACAGGATTGTGAGATAGTAACTTCGTGCTGTTTTACACTCCTAAGGTGTGGTAATTCGTCCTAGCATGAATAGAAAGCTACTATAGAAACCGAGCTTCAGAATAGGTAAGCAATTTGTTCAATGCCATGCAACCAGTAAGAGACAGCTGGGATTTGAAAACAGGGTTATATGCCTTTAATTACCAGATTTCTGGCCTGTAGGTAATGTTGCCTTCGTTCCTTAAGGAGCAGGAGGGGACAAGAGACCCCTGAGAGTAGCTCCGGAAAGGGAGAAGGGAAGGAGTCTCTAGGATCACTCTATTTAAGTGCAGCAGTTGTGCACTGCTACCTACCCCAACACAAGATGAGTCCTCAATCTGCATTCCTGTGGGTGTGAGCCCATCAGTAAACAGGACACTTTGAAGATGTGCCATCAGCATAGGTGTGGACTCACTTGGGGATATAGTCTTTAAAATCCTATTAGGTGTGGCCCGACTGAACCAGGGCAGGCCTTAGTCCGTATTACCGGAGCCCTTCCAGAGGGAGAAGGTCACAGATAGAAGCCAGAGAGCAAACGCAGGAGATAGAGGACAGCGCCGTGTAACGGAGGCAGAGATACACGCCAAGGGAGCCCAGCGATTGCACAAGTCAACTCCAGAATGCCACAGACTCGAGAAGAAAGCATACTGACCCCGCGGTTTTGTCTGTTTGTGTGTGTATGTGTGTGTGTATGTTTGTTTTTCTGGTGCATGGACCGGGAATGGAGCCTGGGTCTCCTGCACAGAGGGCGAGCATCCTACCACTGAACCACCTGTGCACACCCTTTTTAAAAAATCTTTTGTCTGTTTTGACCCCATGATTTTGGGCTTCTAACCTCTGAAATGGCAAGTTGGTAAATTCTCAAGTCAACCCATTGTGTAGCATTTGCCATAAGACCACGCTAAGTTCGGGAAACTAAGACAGTGAGGAAGAACACAAATTCTCAGTCGGACATACTTGGGTTCCGAGTCGGCTCCTGCCTGGCCGAGTGACTCTGGGCAAAGTCACGTTACCTCTCCAAACCTTCGTGTCTTCATCTGCAATCTAGGACCTCCCTGATGGAGCATGCTGGGAAGGTTGAATGAGGTAGTGCTTGCAATATTTATTTGCAATGACTGGAACATGGTGAGTGCTTAATAAATGTAACCCATTATTATTGTTATTTACTCAGCGTACGTTTTGTGTCAGGAGCCTTAGTGGCACTCTAAGACTCCTGCCGTAAGTGTTGCTGTGCCCATTTTACAGATAAAGAAACTGAGGCTCAGAGAGGTGACGGGCCATGTCCAAAGTCACGCTGCTGGGTCAGAGCTACATTCAAAAGCACACTCCTTAAGTCCCAGGCCCTGTGTCTTTGCCCTATCCGTCACAGCAGTTGTGACACTTTGTGTTCAGAACTTTAGTCTACAGAATAGGAACTCTCTTCTCCCTGTCCCGAGGGCAGCCATGTTGACTCCAGATGTCCGAAGAAAGCTTTCTCCTTCCAGCTTACTCTTTGCTCTGAGTCCTGGGGATGCCCTAGTGCCGAGAGAGGCTCTCCTGGCCTCATTGAGCAAACACTCCAAGGGGTCTCAGCTGCTCAGACCCAGTGTTAGGCACGGGGGGCAGGGGGGGAGGCGCCCAGAGCCCCAACAGCCCCGAGCCCAGGCTCGTGAAGGAGACGAACGTGAATGACCACCGCGAGGGGTACCCAGGGGTGATGATGACAATGGTGATGGCGACGATGACGATGTTATCCTGCATTGGGGTTATTTTCAGATTTGCCTAGAGAAGCAATAATAGGAATTCAAAGAGGAACAGGGGTATTCCAGGGCATTGCATGGTAGCAAGATGTGAGAAAGAGAAAAAAAAAATTTTAAAGACAGGGAAGGAAGATAAGAGTAGTAAGGGAAGGGTGATGAAAATGTAGCTTTTTTCTAAAGAAGGCCTCACTGAGAAGTACAGCCAAATGAAGTCCTGAAGTTGTGATGGAGGGAGCCACGAGGACACCGGGGAAGAGTTTCCCAAGCGGAGGCACCTGCAGGTGCAAAGGCTTGAGGTAGAGGAAAGCTCAGCATGTGCCAGAAACACCGCGGAGGCCAATGAGGCCAGTAAGGAAGCGAGGGTAGGGATGAGGCCAAACAATATAGAGCCCTGAAGGCCACAGTGAAGATTCTGACCTTTGGATGGGGACAGCGGGTGGGGGTTGGGCGGAGAAGGGGCTTTGTGCAGGGGAGTGGCATGGAGGAGTTAGCAGGACCCCTCTGGCTGCTCTGTTGAAGATAGACTGGGAATGAGAGGAAATAATGAAAGCAAGAAAACCTGTGTGGATGCTACGGCAATAATGCGGGTGAGAGGTGAGAGTGGCTTGAAGCCTCGTGATTGTTGTGAGAAGTGGTTGGATGCAGGATCCAGGAAGGAGGCAGATCAATGTATACCAAAACAGAATGATCTCGGAGATATACAGTTAAGCAAACAGATTGAGATGTGAAATACAATATCTAGGTTACATTCCTCCAGAAGCAGATCTTGAGACAAAGATGTAAGAGCAAATAGCTTATCTTAGGAAGCACTGGTAGAAGAGAGAGAGTGAGACAGGGAAAGGACGGACTCTGACAAAGGGCGAGTTGCCAAGAACATTACACCTTTGGGACACTGAGGCTCAATTCCTCTGGAGAACTCTGGGAAACAATATACAGTGTGCCTCAGAATGATCCCAACAGAGAGGCAAGGGGACCTGATGCATTTGGACACCAGCTTCTGCCGTCATTGGCAGAGATCAGCTCTTAGAAGAGGCATTAACTTCCTGGCACTTGAGTTTGCCTTGGCGCAGGCTGAGTGCACTCCTGTGACCAGAAGAAGCCCTCAGGCAAAGAAACTCAGGTGCTTGGGGCTGGACGCAGGGCCAGTGTGCATGGAAATGGGGAGTATAAGGGGATACAGGCAGGACACTTACAGTGACTGTTACACAGTATTTATGGTATATTACGATTTCTGTTTTTAAAAAGGGACTCATCAAAGTTTCAGCAATGGATAACTGTGAAATTACCACAAATTGTGAGCATACTTAACATCATTGGAAATTTATTTGCGCACAGATTTTTTTTTTTTTTAACATGGGCAGGCACTGGGAATTTTACATGGCAGGCAAGAACTCTGCCACTGAGCCATCGCTGACTGCCATGCTCATAGTTTTGAGGCTTGGGAAATGTCCAAATCAAGGCATCATCAAGGCAATGGCTTCTTTCCAAAAACCACCTTCCAGGAATCCTTGGCCCCTCTGTCACATGATATGGTGTCACCTGCTGGTCTGTCCCTTCTTTTCCAGATTTCATTGATCTCAGCTTCTCGCTTCTGTGGCACACTCTCTCTCGAATTTCATTCCTATCAAGGACTGTAATAGTAGGATTAAGACCCATCCTGATTGAAGTGGGTCAAACCTCAACTGAAGTAACCTCACCAAAAGCTCCAACTCAGAGTGGTTTACACCCACAGGAATAGATTAACTTTAAGAATGTGGTTTATTTTGGAGGGGGTAGTAGAATTGTTACTAACAGTAATGCACAATGTTAATCATAGGGAAAACTGAGTATGTGGGAAGCATATGGGAAGTCTGTACTTCCTGCATAATTTTTCTGTAAACCTACAACTGCTCTAATAAAAAATTTTAAGAACCTCTCTCTATATACATGTATAGAATAGTTTGAAGAGGATAGTTTAATAAGGTGATAACACTGGTTACCCCTAGGGAGGGAAACTGGAATATTTAAGGACAAGGTGGTTGAGACATTTATTCTTCATATGTAACTTTCTGTAAATATTTTTTTACTCTGCATTTTCATTTGTGAAATCAAATAAAACAACAGGAATTTCACTTTCAGCTAAGAAGATTCTTGAAAGAAGGGAAACGTGATCTAAGCCCCATATTCACCCTGACTTTCAGCCTAGAAGTAGGTTCCAAGTCAAAGTGTAAGATGATGGCCAAGCTGGAGTTTGAAGCTCCTGAGGCAGTTGATTTTTGTGGGTCGAATACCAAAGATGAGGGAGTTATGCAGGGGAGAATTACAGGGGCATCAGAAGGCTGTGTTTAGGGAGAAGGGAGGGTTATAATAGCTCTTTGTCCAAGAGCTGGTATGCACATGTAGAAGGCAAGACTCCATGAGGCCTAGCAGAAAATGAATGCTGTGGCTAAGAGCTGAATGGTGATACCAATGGGTGTGGGAAACGATGGAGTTCTATCCCAGCCAAAATGTATAGACCTCATTGAATACCTTGAACATTCAATTGAGATATCAGAAAGGTCACACCTAAGAAGGAAGGATCAAGCCTTCTTGTCACCCTCTAGTACAAAGACAAAACCCAAAAAAAAAAGACCAGACACAACAAAGAACAAAACAAAACCTGACAGGATTTAACTGTCTGCCAGAATAAACCTCAACACTCTTTAAAGAAAGAAAATATAATCGAAAATTCGTACATTATTACCATGTCCAGAATAAAATAAAAAATTACTAGACACATGAAGGCATTGGAAAGTAAGATCCACAATCAAGATAAAAAGCAATCAGGAGACACAACATCCTGAAATGACCCAAATGTCAAAGTTAGCAAAGACCTTAAAGCAGCTCTTACAAGCATGCCTTGGAGATATAGTGGGTTCAGTTCCAGACTACTGCAATAAAGCAAATATCACAACCAAGTGAGTCACACTTTTTTTGGTTTTTCACTGCATATGAAAGTTACATTTACACTACGGTATAATGTATTAAATATGCAATAGCATTATGACAAAAAAACCCAACAATGTACATACCTAATTTCAAAATTCTTTACAGCTAAAAAATGGTAACTCTCTTCTGAGCCTTCAGCAAGACATAATCTTTTTACTGGTGGGGGCGTCTTGCCTTGATATGGGTGGCTGCTAACTGATGTTGGGTAATGGTTGTGAAAGTTAGGGGAGCTGTAGAGATTTTTAAAAATAAGACAACAATTAAGATTGCTGCATTGGAGGACTCTTTCTTTCATGAAAGATTTCTCTGTAGTATGTGATGCTGTTACAGAAGTTCTATCCATATTAGAACTTCTTTCAGAATTGGAGTCAATCCTCTCAAACCCTTCTGTTGCTTTAGCAACTAAGTTTATGTCATATTCTAAGTCTTCTGTTGCAATTTCAAGAATGTTCACAGTATCTTCACCAGGGCTACATCCCATTTCAGGAAACCACTGTCATTGCTCATCCGTATGAAGCAACTCCTCTTCCTTTCTAGTTTTATCATAAGATTTTAAAAATTCAGTTACATCTTCAGGCTCCATTTATAATTCTAGTTCTTACTATTTCCACCACATCTGCAGCTACTTCTCCAATGAATTCTTCATCAGCACTGCACTTTTTTGTTTGTTTGTTTTGCATGGGCAGGCACCGGGAATTGAACCCAGGTCTCCGGCATGGCAGGTGGGAACTCTGCCTGCTGAGCCACCGTGGCCTGCCCTGCAATGAACTCTTGAACTTCTCAGGTTATCCATGAGTGTTGGATCACTTCTTCCAAACTCCTTTGAATATTGACATTTGGATCACCTCCCATGAATCACAAATGTTCTTAATGGTATCTAGAGTGGTGAAACCTTTCCAGAAAGTTCTCAATAGGCTTTGCCCAGATGCACTGAGTAGTCACTATACATAGCAGTTTTAGCCTTATGAAATGTATTTCTTGAATAATAAGGCTTGGAAGTAAAAATGACTCCTTGGTCTGCAGAATGGATGTTGTGTTAGTAGCTATGAAAACATTTGTTTCACTGTGCATGTCTATCAGAGCTCTTGAGTAACCAGATGTATTGTTAATGAGCAGTAATATTTGCAAGGACTCTTTCTCAGCAGTTGGTCTCAACAGTGGGTTTAAACCATGTTGTAAACAGATATGCTGTCATCCAGGCTTTGTTCCACTTCTAGAGTGCAGGCATATTGATTTAGCACAATTGTTAAGGGCACAAGGATTTTCAGAATGGCAAATGAGCATTGGCTTCAACCGAAAGTCACCAGCTGCATAAGACCCAACAAGAGAATCAGCCTGTCCTTTGAAGCTTTGCAGCCAGGCATTGACTTCTCTTCTCTAGCTATGAAAGTCCTAAATAGAATCTTTTTCTAATATTGTATAAGGCTGTTTCATCTACATTGAAAATATTTTGTTTAGTATATCTACCTTCATCAGTTATCTTAGCTAGATACTCTGGATAATTTGCTGCAGCTTCTACTTTAGCACTTGCTGCTCTACTACCTGTACTTTTATGTTATGGAGTTGGCTTCTTTCCTTAAGCCTCATGAACCAACCTCTACTAGCTTCAAACTTTTCTTCTGCAGCTTCCTCTTGGAAGCAGCTTACCCTTGGCTTAAGGGAATGTTGTGACTAGTTTGATTAGCTATCCAGACAAGCTGCAGTCATAACTTGGCTAACTGCTTTGGCCTATCTTGGCTTTCAACATGCCTTCCTCACTAAGTTTAATCACATATATCAAAAGCTTTTATATCAAAAGCTTGAAGTGAGAGATCTGCAACTCTTCCTTTCCCCTGAACACTTAGCAGCCATTGTAGGGTTATCAACTGGCCTAATTTCAATATTGTCATGTGTGCCAGTTTGAAATTATTGTGTACCCCAGAAAAGGCATGTTCTTTAATCCTGATTCAATAATGCTGGGTGGGATCTTTTTGCTTAAGTTGTTTCCATGGATATGTGACCACCCAATTGGAGGTGGTACCTGTTGATCAGGTAGTTTCCATGGAGATGTGTCTCCACCCATTCAAGGTGAGTCACTTACTGGAATCCTTCAAGAGGGAACAATTTTTTGGAAAAATCTTCAAAGCCAACACAGAGAGAGACGTTTGGAGATGCAGAGAGAAAATGCCCCAGGGAAGTTGTTTGAAACCGGAAGCCAAAGGGTCAGAAGATGCCGGCCACATGCCTTCCATATTGGCCTTTCTTGAGCCAAGTTATCTTTCTCTGGATGTCTTAGTTTGAACATTTTTATGGCCTTAGAACTGTAAACCTGCAACTTAATAAATTCCTTTTATAAAAATGAATTCATTTATGGTATATTACATTTCTGGCAGTTTAACAAACTAAAACATTATGTCTGAGGGAATAGGGAGACCAAAGGTGAGGAAGAGAGATGGGAACATAAGGTTGGAGCAGTCAATACACACACAGCGTTTATCAATTAAGTTCAACATTATATAGGGCATAGTTCATGGCACCAAGAATGATTAGAATAGTTACATCAATGACCACTGATCACAGGTCACCATAACAAATACAACATTAATGAAAACATTTGAAATATTATGAGAATTACCAAAAGGTGACATAGAGAAAGGAACTGAGCACACCTTGTTGGAAAAATGGTACCAATAGACTTGCTCAATGAAGGGTCGGCAAAAACGTTCAGTTTGTGAAATGTGGTATCCTGTACACCAAATAACAGCAGTATATCCTTTCCTTCCAGGAGCACAGAACATTCACCAAGATAGATGATAAACTGGGCCATAAAAGATTTTGTTTTCAAAAGATTGAAAATATACAGAGTATGTTCTCTGATACCAATGGAATTAAATTAGACATAAATAACCATGAAAAACTAGAAAATTCCTAAATATTTCAGACTTAAACAACCCTTCCAAATAACCCGTGCTCAAAGGAGAAATCACAAGGGGAATAAGAAAATATTTTGAATTAAATGATAATGCAAACACAACATGTCAAAATGTGTATAATGCAACTAAAGTGAAATTTATAACTTTAAATATTCATATTAGGAAGGAGAAAAGGTTTAAAATCAATAATCTAAAATGGTGAGACACTGTGTTCATGGGTTGGAAGACCCTATTGTTAATATGTCAGTTTCTCCCAAATTTTTCTATAGATTCCATGCAATTCCAGTTAAAATGCTAGGGGGATTTTTTGGTAGATATTGACAAGTTGATACTGAAAATTATGTGGAAAAGAAAAGAAATTAGAAAGTCAAAACAATTTTGAAAAAGAATAAAGTTGGAATAGTCTGAAACAACTGTTCTGGGGCTCTGGAGAGCAGGGGAGCACTGTACCTCATCCAGGGAAGAGCAGGAGTGTCTTAATTTGCTACACTTCCTGAAATGCAATGTGCCAGCAATGGATTGGCTTTTCCAATGGGGATTTATTAACTTTCAAGCTTACAGATCTGTGGCCATGAAGATGTCCAAATCAAGGCATCAACAGGTGTTCCTTTCTCCTTGAAGTTTGGCTACTGATGATGTTGGACTCTGTCACATGCGAGGCACATGGCACATCTGCTGGTCTCTCCCTTCTTTCCTGGGTTTCTTTGCTTTCAGTTTCTGGCTGCTCTATCTGTGGATTTCTTTCAGAACTTCTGTGAAAGTCTTTCTCTTCCAGCTTCTGGCTTTTCTCTCTGAGCTTCCTTGAATTTCATCTTTCATGGAGGACTCCATTAAGAGGATTAAGGCCCACCTGGGGCTTGCCTCAAATGAAATAACTAATCAAAATGTCCTGCCCATAATAGATCTACACTAACAGAAATGGATTAGCTTTAAAACCATGATCTTTTCTGGGGTACACACAGCTTCAAACCATCACACCCCACCAAAAAGACATGTTCTTTTCATCTGCAAAGTACATTCATTCCATCCAAAGCCAATAAACAATAAAACTCTAGGCTAGAGAGAGAAACTCACCTTCAAAGTAAACTCATAGAGATCATCATATGCATAGATATCAGCAAAAATTTACAAGCCTTACTAAGAGACATGAAGCTATTGCCAGTCAAAGGAAAAAAATTAAACTTTGGAGGATTCATAGAATTTGGAACAACTAAACAATGATGTTCAAACAAATCTCATAAATCAATTGAAGGAGATGAAGGAAAGTATGGCTAAAGAGAGAAAGGCGATTAAGAAGACACTGGGTGGGCATAAAGAAGAATTTGAAAGTATAAAAATAAATTATGGAAATTAAAAGCATAATAGAAGAGAGAAAAATACCATAGAGGGATACAGCAGCAGACTTGGACAGGCATAAGAGAGAATCAGTGATCTAAAAGACAAGGCGATTGAACTCTGACAGAAAGAATAACAGAGAGTGAAAAGAATGGAAAAACTTGTACAGAGTCTCAGGGATTTGAATGATAGTGTGAAGCACACAAAAAAATGTGTCATGCGTGTCCCAGGAGGGTAGTGTGATGGGTAAGGGACAGAAAGAATATTGGAGAAAGTAATGGCCCCAAACTTCTCAACTCTTCTGAAAGACATAAATATACATCTCCAAGGAGCGCAATGCACTCCCGACAGAACAAATCCTAGCAAACCTACTCCAAGATACATATTAATCAGAACGTCAAATACCAAAGATAGAGAATTCTAAAAACAGCAAGAGGAAAGTGATTTATCACATAAAAGAGAACAAAAATAAGACTAAATTCATATCCTAATCAGAAACCACGGAGGCAAAAAAAACAGAGGCATGATATATTTAAAGTAGTGAAAGAGAAAAACAGCCAGGCAAGAATTCTTTATCCAGTAAAAATGCCCTTCAAAAATGAGGGGGATTCCCGGAGCCTGCCCATGAAAAAAAAAAAAAAAAGAGGGGGAGTTTAAAATATTCACAAACAGTAGCTGAGACAGTTCATCAACAAGAGATCTGACCCACAAGAAATATTGAAAGGAGTTCTATAGGCTGAAAGGAAAAGACAGGAGAGAGAGGTTTGGAGGAGAGGATAGAAATGAAGGTTTGATCAGTAAGGGTAACTAAAGGGGCAAAAAGAGAGACATAAATAAGATATGAGTTATAAAAACCAAAGGATAAAATGGTTGTAGCAAGTACTGCCTTTACAGTAATAACATTGAATATTAATGGAGTAAACTCCTCAATCAAAAGACACAGATTGGCAGAAAGGTACTAAAGTATGGTACAAATATATGCAGTCCCCAAGAGACTCATCTCAGACCTGAAGATACAAATAGATTGAAAATGAAAGGTTGGAAACAGATATTCTATGCAAAGAGTAACCAAAAAGGAGCTGGAGTCACTAAATTAATATAAGAAAAATAGACTTTAATGCAAACTGTTATAAGAGAGAAAGAAGGACACTCTATATTAATAAAAGCAGCAATCCACCAAGAAGAAATAGCAATCATAAATATCTATGTTTCTACCCATGGTGCTTCACAGTACATGAACCAGGGTGATGCGACGGTGGCTCAGTGGCAGAATTCTCACCTGCCATGCCAGAGACGCGCATTCAATTCCTGGTGCCTGCCCATGAAAAACAAACAAACAAGAAAACCACGAGGCAAACACTGGCAAAACCAAAGTGAGAAATAGACACCTCTACAATAATAGTTGAAGACTTGAATGCACAACTCTCATCAAGGGATAGAACATCTAGACAGAGGGTCAACAAGGAAGCAGAACTTGACTAACATGATAAATGAACTAGACCTAACAGACATACAGAACAACGCACTCCAAAACAGCAGGATATACATTCTTCTTAAGTGCTTATGGATAATTCTCCAGGGAAGACTACATGTTGGGTCACAAAACAAGACTCAATACATTTATATATATATATGAACTTATAGAAAACACTTTCTCTGATCGTAATGGAATGAAGGTGGAAATTAATAATATGCAAAGAACTGGAAAATTCACAAATATATGGAGGTTAAACAAAACACTCAAACAATCAGTGGGTCCAAGAAGAAAATTCAAGAGAAATCAATAAATATCTCAAGATGGATGAAAATGAAAATACAACATTTCAAAAATTATGTGATCCAGTGAAGGCAGTGCTGAGAGGGAAACTGAGCTAAAATAAAACACCCAGGTGCTTACCTGGAGGAATGAGAAAAAGAAAAGCAAACTAATCCCAATGTAAGCAGAAAGAAAGACATAAAGATTAGGGCAGAAATAAATGAAATTGAGAATAAAAAAAATGAAACTAACAAAATCAAACGTTTGTTCTTTGAGAAGATCAATGAAACTGACAAAACTCTTAACTAGACTGACAAAGACAGAAAGAGAGAAGATACAAATAAATAAAATCAGAAATGGGGGGGGGGAACATTACTACTGACCCCACGAAAACTGAAAGGATCATAAAAGGATACTATGAATAATTGTATGCCAACAAATTAGAAAATTTAGATGAAATGGACAAATTCCCAGAAACACATGAGCAACTAACACTGACTCTATAAGAAATAGAAGTCTCCCACAGACCAATTACATGTAAAGGGACTGAATCAGCCATCAAAAACTTCCCAAAAAAGAAAAGCCCAGGACCAGACGGCTTCACAAACATACCAAGAAGAATTTATATTAATCCTGCTCAAACTCTTCCAAAAAATTGAAGAGAAGGGACCACTACCTAGCTCATGAAGCCAACATCACTGTAATACCAAAGCCAGATAAAGATATAAGAAAAGAAAAATATAGCCTAATTTCTCTAATGAATATGGATGCAAAAATCCAAAGCAGAATACTTGGAATCTGAATCCAGCTGCACATTAAAAGAATTAGATACCATGCTCAAGAAGGTTTTATTCCAGATATGCAAGCGTGGTTCAACACAATAAAATCAATTAATGTAATACATCATTGCCATAGCAAAATTCCATTTATATGGCAAATAAAAAATAAAATGTCTAGGAATAAATTTAACAAAGTATGTAAAGGAATTTGTATACAGAAAACTACAAAACATTGTCAAAACAAATCAAAGAAGGCCAAAACAAATGGAACAACATTCTGTGTTCATGGATTGGAAGATTAAATACAGTTTATGGGTCAAGTCTACCTAAATTGATTTACAAATTCAGTTTCACTGTTAGGTATATGCCCAGAGGAACTGAAAGCAGGCACACAAACAGACATTTTCACACTCATATTCAAAGCAGCATTAGTCACAACTACTAAAAGATGGAAGCAACCCAAGTGTCCATTAACCAATGAATGGATTTAAAAATGTAATATATACATAGGATGGAATATTATTCAGTCATAAGAAGGAATGAGGTCCTGATGCATGCTACAACATGGATGAGCCTTGAGGATACTAGGTTGAGTGAAATAAGCCACACACAAAAAAGGACAAATATTGTATGATTTCACTGATATGAACAAATTATAATAAGTGGATTTGGTTACCAGAGGATATAATGGCGGTAAAGAATGGGGAGCTGATGCTTAATTTGAGCAAAGTTTGTATTTAGGTTGATGGTAAATGCTTGAAAATGGATTATTGAGTGTGCAATTGTGTGTGTAATTAAGAGTGCTGAATTATATCTCTGAAAGTAGTTGAAAGGGGAAGTTTTGGGTCGTTATGTTACCTGAAGGACAGTTTGAGGATAAAACAAAAGACTGCATAGCACGTTGAACACTATTATGGACAATGTGTCTACTTTTTTGTTTTAATATTTTTATTCACAAATCTTCACACACATGCATGCCGTACATGGTGTACAATTCATGGCTCACAATACCATCACATGGTGTGTATTCATCACCACGATCATTTTTTAGAACATCTGTATCACTCCAGAAAAAGAAATAAAACACTCATACACACCATACCCATTACCCCTCCCTCTCATTGACTGCTAGTATTTCCATCTACCCAATTTACTTTACCCTTTGTCCCCTGTATTTATTCATTCATTTATTTTTATTTATTTTTTAACCCATATTTTTTTACTCATCTGTCCATATCTGGATAAAGGTGCATCAGACATAAGGTTTTCACGATCACACGGTCACATTGTAACTGTTATCACTTTATACAATCATCTTCAAGAATCAAGGCTATTGGAACACAGCTCAACAGTTTCAGGTACTTCCCTTTACTCACTCCAATACACCACAAATTAAAAGGGATATCTATATAATGCATAAGAATAACCTCCAGGACTAAACTCTCGGCTCTGTTTGAAATCTCTCAGCCACTGAAATTTAATTTAGGCTCATTCCTCTCTTCCCCCTTTTGGTTAAGAAGGCTTTCTCAATCTCTTGACCCTGGGAGTTCTGTCCCTCGTTGCCAGGAAAATTTACACCCCTGGGAATCATGTCCTACATAGGAGGGAGGGCAGTGAGTTCACCTGCCGAGGTGGCTTAGAGGGAGAGGCCACTTCTGAGCAACAAAAGAGGTTCATCTGAGCAACTCTTAGGCCTAAATTTAAGTAGGCTTAGCTTATCCTTTGCAGGAATAAGTTTCATAGGGGGGAACCCCAAGATCCACCTATTGATTTGGTTGCACCACTGCTTGTGAGAATATCAGAAATTCTCCAAATAGGGAAGTTGAATATTTCCTCCTTTCTTCCCCCAGGGGATTTTGCAAATACTTCTTTATTCACTGCCCAAATTACTCTGGGGTATAACAATAGACTTCTTTTAATAGTACAAATATAATAATGTTCTTTCATATATTATAACAACTATATGTCTGTATTACAAGGTGTTAATATTAAGGTGATATATGGGGAAAACACCTGAAGTAGACTATGACCTATGACCTATAGGCAACAATAATATTTTAATATTCTTTAATCAATTGTAACAAAGGTACCACACTAAGGCAAAGTATTACCAATAGGAGGGAATATGGGAATATTGTATTTTATACATGACTTTTCTGTAAATTTACAACTTCTCCAATTAAAAAAATAATAACAATAATCTCAAAAACATCATTCTAAGTGAAAGAAACCAGACTCAACCACTACAGACTGCATGTTCCCATTTAGATTAGAATTAGATTAGTGGTCATGTAGAGCTCTGGAAGGAAAGCGGTGACTGCTGATAGCTATGGGGTTTTTATGTTTGACGTAATGAAAATGTTCAAAAACTGATTGTAGGGGCGGCCACGGTGGCTCAGCAGGCAGAGTTCTCACCTGCCATGTGAGAGACCCAGGTTCGATTCCCGGTGCCTGCTCATGCAAAAAAAAAAAAAAAAAAACCCAACCAACCAAACAAACAAAAAGATTGTAGTGATAAATGCTCAACTCTGTGATTATATTTAAAGCCACTGATTGTAAACATTAGACAGACTGCTTTAAAAAATAAAATAAATAAAAAAATAAAACTGCTTTAAAAATTAAAACTTTTGCTCTTTGAAAGATACTATTAAGAGAAGGAGAAGATACGCCACAGACTGGGAGAAAATATTGGCAAATAATAAAAATCTGACAAGGGACTTATAAGCAGACTATAAAGAAGTCTCAAAACTCAAAAATAAGAAAACTGACAATCAATTTTAAAATGGGAAAATACCCAAATGAGTTTTTCACCAAAGAAGACATATAGATGGTAAATGAGCACATAAAATGATGTTCAACATCATTAGTTATTAGGAAAATGTAAATTGAAACCACAATAAGGTATTACTACACTCCTATTGGAATGACTAAGATAAAAATATTTTAAAATACAAGTGCTGATGAGAGTAGGGTGCAACTAGAATTCTTACACATTGCTGGTGGGAATGAAAAATGGTATAGCCTCTTTAAAAAATAGTTCGACAGTTTTTTATAAAATTAAAAATATATTGACATTATGATCCAACCAGCCCCCACCTCACTATGTCTCAAAAGAAATAGAAACCTATGTTCACACAAAAGCCTGCACAGGGAGGTTGATAGCAGCTTTATACATTTAACCAAAAACTAGAAACAACTGCATGCCTCTCAAATGGCAACAGCTAGGCTAACTGTGGTACTCCATACCATGGGTTATCACACAGCAATAAAAAGGAAATTAAATAATGATACATGTAGCAACATGAATCTCAACGGCACTGTAATAAATGAAAGAAACCAGAATCAAAGGGCTACTGTATCCTGTATGATTTCATTTATATGACTTTCAGGACAGTGCAAAAGGAAAAGGAAAGAGAACAAGGCAATAGTTGCTAGGAGTCAGAGGTGGTGAGAAGGATTGACTACAAAAGGGAATCACAAGGGATTTTTTGTTCGGCATTTTCATTGTGGTTGTAGTTTCATGACTCTCTGCATTTGTCAAAGTCCGTAGAAATACACATTTTAGAGAGTGAGTTTTACCATATAAACTAAAAATATGATTATAAGAATCAGTGATTAAAGTTTCTGCTTTAAAATGCTGTCAAATGAAGAAAAAGTAAACCCAATATAGGTAGAAGAAAGGAAGAAGTGAGTAGAAGGCCAAAAGTAATAAAGACGACAGCAGAATAAGTGAAAAAAATCTAAAACTAGATACATCATAAAGAAAATTAACAGAGGTAAGATTTGGCTTTTTGCAAATGTTAACAAAACTAATAAACTCCTAGCAAGACTGACTGATAAAGATAAAAAGAGGGAACACATATTACCAATGTCAGGGATAAAGGAAGGGATATCAGGGCAGTGCACCAGTGCCTCAGGGGCAGAGTTCTCACCTGCGATGCCAGAGACCCGGGTTCGATTCCCGGTGTCTGCCCACGCAAGAAAGAAAAAAACAGAAAGGACAGCAGCAGAGATTCTACAGATATTAAAAGAACAACAAGGGAGGGAGTATTATGAACAGTTTTAGTCCAATAAATTTATGAACTTAGATGAAATTGACAAACTCTTTGAAAAAAACATAAAAATGATCTCAAGCAGAAACAGTAAATCTGAATAGCTCGAACAAAAAATTGAACTTATAATAAAAAAAATTCTCACAGAAAGAACCCCAGGGTCAGAGGTTTACAGTTGTGAATTCCATCAATCATTTAAAAGAATGATTTTATGCAATTTTATACAAACTTTTTCAGAAATTAGAGGACGGAACACTTCATATATTGTTTATGAGGCTAGCATAACCCTGACACTAAAACCTGAAAAAGACATTTTTTATTGTGAAATATAACATACATACAAAAAAGTAATACATTTCTAAGTACATTTTAACAACTAGTTATAGACCAGATTTCAACATTTGGAATGCTTTCACAATTTCAGGTTTTTCCTTCTAACTGCTCTAAGACACTGGAGACTAAAAGAAATATCAATATAATGATTCATTAGTCTTAACTTCTCTGTTATAAATCCTCCTTCTCCTTTGATCCTTCTCCCAATCTCGAGGGGTATTTTGGTTATGCCCATTCTAGATCTTTTCATGTTGTAAAGGGGTGTAGACAATATGGAATAGGGGAATGAAACTGGTTGCTGTTCCTGGAAAGACTGGCCCCTTTGGGTTTGAGAACTTTTCTAGCTAGGAACCATGCAGAGGTTTTAGGTTTCTGAAAAGTAAATTTAATACATGTGTCTTTTGTAGGATCTCAGAGAGAGCCCTGGGTGTTCTTTAGGGTCAATAGGAGTGATGTTGGTTGGGTTTGGCAAACCTCGGCAATTAGCATTATCTATCTGAAGTGTGCATAAGAGTAGCCTCCAGAATAGCCTCTTGACTCTACTTGAACTGACACCTTATTTTGTTACATTTCTTTTTCCCCTTTTGGTCATGAAGGCATTGTTGATCCCATGGGGCCAGGGCCAGGCTCACCCCTGAGAGTCATCTCCCATTTTACCAGGGAGACTCACACGCCTGGACATCATCCTGTGTGGGTGGGGAGGGTAATCATTTTACTTGCAGAGTTGGGCTTAAAGAGAAGAGAGAGGCCACATCTGAGCAACAGAAGAGGGTTTCTGGAAATGAACCTTATGCTTAGGTTAAGGCTTAGGCTTAGGCTTAGCTTCTCCACTACAGAAATAAGTTTCATAAAAGCAAGCATCAAGATCAAGGGCTTGGCCTATTAACTTGAGATTCCCTAGAGTTTGAGACAGTATCCATGGATCCCAGGTGGGAAAGTTTAATAGCTTCATATTTTCTCTCCAGTCCCTCAAGGGACTTTATCAATGCTTTTACATTATCTTCCCAACATACTCTGTGATGTATCCAGGTATTACATGAAGCTATGCAGAATTACAAGCCCTCATTCCCATTCTGGGTTGTTTAAATTGATTATCCAGACAGATTGAATTAGGTTGCATACAACAGAAATCTTATGTTTTGTACAAAATAAAGCCCTGGTCTTTTGGTCTCATGCAGTAGGTGAAGTTCTAAAATAAAAACACTGCTAACAAAGACATTTTAAGAGAAGAAAATTTCAGGTCAATATGTGTCATAAATATAGTCATAGAACCATAAAAATTTACAGGTTTGATCTAGCAATATATAAAAAGAATAATGCATCTTCTTTATGTACTGGGGTTAATCCCAGTGGTGCAAGTTTACTGTAGCCTTTAAAAATCATATGGGGGACTTCCGGAGAAGATGGCGGCTTAGTAAGACGCGCAGGTCTTAGTTCCTCCTCCAGAAAAGCAACTAAAGAAACAGAAACAATACGAAACAGCTCCCGGAGCCACGACAGAGACCAAAAAGACAGCGTACCCCATTCTGGAATGGCTGAATGGGCAGGGAGAATCCGCTGCGGTGAGATACCCGAGGGGCGCGCATTTTCCCAGCCGGGGCGGCTGGCGACTGAGGTCCCCTCCACGCACGTGGCTCCCCGGTCTGACTGGGAACGTTGGATAGCGGGGCCCTCCCGCTGCGTGGCGTCTCGGGCCAGCTGGGCAATTTGGACCGGCACTCCCCCAAGCCGCGGCGGGCGGCGACCCCCCCATGCGCGGTTTCCCGGGCCGACTGCGAGATTCGGATTGGCAAGTTAAAGGAGCCACAGCATCTTTTACTGGTGGGCCCCACAGACAGACGAGCGCCACGAGCGCCACCTACTGGGCAGGAAAAGAAAAACAGAGCCCAGAGATTTCACAGAAAAACCTTTCAACCAGCCGGGTCCCACACCCAGGGAAATCTGATCAAATGCCCAGACACCAGCAGAAAATAATGGATGACGCTCGGAAAATTGAAGATATGGCCCAGTCAAAGGAACAAACCAATAGTTCAAATGAGATACAGGAGCTGAGACAACTAATGCTGAATATATGAACAGAAATGGAAAACCTCTTCAAAAACCAAATCAATAAATTGAGGGAGGACATGAAGAAGACATGGGCTGAACAAAAAGAAGAAATAGAAAATCTGAAAAAACAAATCACAGAACTTATGGGAGTGAAGGACAAAGAAGAAAAAATGGAAAAAACAATGGATACCTACAATGGTAGATCTAAAGAGACAGAAGCTACAATTAGTGAACTGGAGGATGGAACATCTGAATTCCAAAAAGAAACAGAAACTATAGGGAAAAGGATGGAAAAACTTGAGCAGGGGATCAGGGAACTGAATGACAATATGAAGCGCACAAATATACGTGTTGTGGGTGTCCCAGAAGGAGAAGAGAAGGGAAAAGGAGGAGAAAAACTAATGGAAGATATTATCACTGAAAATTTCCCAACTTTTATGAGAGACCTAAATTTACAGATCCAAGAAGTGCAGCACACCCCAAAGAGAATAGACCCAAATAGGCGTTCTCCAAGACACTTACTAGTTAGAATGTCAGAGGTCAAAGAGAAAGAGAGGATCTTGAAAGCAGCAAGAGAAAAACAATCCGTCACATACAAGGGAAACCCAATAAGACTATGTGTAGATTTCTCAGCAGAAACCATGGAAGCTAGAAGACAGTGGGATGATATATTTAAATTACTAAAAGAGAAAAACTGCCAACCAAGACTTCTATATGCAGCAAAATTGTCCTTCAAAAATGAAGGAGAAATTAAAACATTTATAGACAAAAAGTCAATGAGAGAATTTGTGACCAAGAGACCAGCTCTGCAAGAAATACTAAAGGGAGCACTAGAGTCAGATACGAAAAGACAGAAGAGAGAGGTATCGAGTAAAGTGTAAAAAGAAGGAAAATCAGATATGATACATATAATACAAAAGCCAAAATGGTAGAGGAAAATATTATCCAAACAGTAATAATACTAAAAGTTAATGGACTGAATTTCCCAATCAAAAGACATAGAATGGCAGAATGGATTACGACCCAGCAATACCACTGCTAGGTATCTACTCAAAGGACTTAAGGGCAAAGACACAGACAGACATTTGCACACCAGTGTTTATAGTAGCATTATCTACAATTGCAAAGAGATGGAAACAGCCAAAATGTCCATCAACAGACGAGTGGCTAAACAAACTGTGGCGTGTACCTACGATGGAATATTATGCAGCTTTAAGACAAACTAAACTTATGAAGCATGTAATAACATGGATGGACCTAGAGAACATTATGCTGAGTGAGTCTAGCCAAAAACTAAAGGACAAATACTGTATGGTCCCACTGATGTGAACCGACATTCGAGAATCAGCTTGGAATATATCATTGGTAACAGAGACCAGCAGGAGTTAGAAACAGGGTAAGATAATGGGTAATTGGAGCTGAAGGGATACAGACTGTGCAACAGGACTAGATACAAAAACTCAAAAATGGACAGCACAATAATACCTAAGTGTAATGTAACTATGTTGGAACACTGAATGAAGCTGCACCTGAAATATGGTTTTTTGTTTGTTTGTTTGTTTGCTTGTATCTTTTGTTTTGTTTCTTTTTCCTTTTTTATATATATATATTTTTATTAGTATTATTATTTTAATTCTCTTCTCTATATTAACATTCTATATCTTTTTCTGCTATTTTGCTAGTTCTTTTCCTAAATCGATGAAAATGTACTAAGAATGATGATCATACATCTGTGTGATGATACTAAGAATTACTGAGTGCATGTGTAGAATGGAAAAAAAAATCATATGGGGGTAATTCATACATTTACAGAATAAAGGATAAAGCCATATGATTATTACAATAGTTTCAGAAAAAGCATTAACAGAATTCAGCATTAATGTTTAAAAACCTGTCAGCAAACCTGGAATAGATGGCTATTTCCTTAAAGGGATATCTATGATAAATTTATAGCTAACATCATATTTTAATGGTGAAATATTGAACACTTTATCTGGAGATTAAACAAGGCAAGTATGTCCACTCTTACTTGTATTTAATATTTTACTGACAGCCCTAGCTAGTGTAATAAGGCAATAAAAGTCATAAAGATTGGAAAGAAAGTGGCCAGACCATCTTTATTTAGAGGCAAAATGATTTTGTGTAAAGAAAATCTTAAGAAATCTACTGAAAAACTGTTAGAACTATTAAGCAAATGTAGTAAGTTTTCAGACTTCTATATACTCGCAGCAAAAATAGAAAATGAAATTTAGAAGTATATAAAAAAGATGATATAAATCATTAAAGAGATATACCATGTACATGAATTAGAAGACTCAACAGTGTTAAAATGTCATTTATCCCCCCAAATGATTTCTTCACTCTATGCAATCCCAATAAAAATTTCGACAGTTCTTTTTATTTTTTATAAATTGTCACATTAATTCATATGAAATATGAAGGATAGAAAATAGGCAAGGTAATCTTGAAAATTGAAAATAAAATTGGAGAACTCTCAGTACCTGATTTCAAGACTTGTTATAAAGCTTCAGTAATCAAGAGAGTTTTCTATTGGTGCAACGATAGACAATTATACAGATCAAATGGTCTAGATAGGCCAAAATAGAACATGACACATATAGGCAATTCACTCATGACAAAGGATGTCAAGGTATTTCAATGAGGAAGAGGAAGATTTTTCAAAAAACAGAACTGAAACTGGTTAATCTTATGGAATAATTGAATGTCAACTTCTTATACCTTACATAAAAATTATTTTGAGATAGCTTACCACTTACATGTAAAATCTAAAACTATAAAGCCACTTTAGGAAAATATACTTGTGCTCTTGGCATAGGCAAAACTTTCTTAGGCAAGACCTAAAAAAGCATTAACCATTCGATTCCTGGTGCCTGCCCATGCCAAAACAAACAAACAAACAAAAACAATAAAACTCCCACTAACCAGTGCAGAAGCTGAGCACCCACAGGAGTACATAGAAGGAGAGATGAGGAGTAGGAAGTAAGCCAAGCTATGTTCCTTGGACAGGCTACCCCCACCAGCACAGCCGTGAGCTGTGACTCACCCCAAGCCCCACACCCCACACACCTGAGCCCCATCACCCACCGCCATTCCCCACGCTCCAAGCACCTCCACCCCACCATCCCCCAGGGTGTATGCCCAGCCCACACCCCCTCCCCAGGTGCAGCCCAGCCCACCTCTTCTGCACCCCTCCTGAGCACTGCCCCCTCCCTGCTCCCTGCCTACTGTTGCCAGCACATAAAGGCTGCAGGCGCCAACCTTCATACCCAGGCTACACCCGCCCCCTGCCCACAGTGTTGCACAGCCTCACCCCATCTCCCCACCCATGCTCTGTGCATCAGTTTACGGCACTCTTAGACCCACGCATGCGCACAGGACTCCAATCATGTCCTTCAGCTCTGGGAACATAATTTATGGCACTCCTAGACCCGCTCATGTACATGGCCTTTAGTCATGCTTCCCAGCTCTGAGGAAGCACTGATCTGTGCAGCCAGGCCATATCTGCCCCCAGTCCATGAAGGCATAAGGCCAACCCACTGCCATAGCTCTGCACAGGAGCACAAAGGGCCCACACCCTAGGCCAGTGCCCACCAGGGTTGCACCCTGAGACCGGTACACCCACGCAGCTACATCCTCCCCCACCACTGTGTTGTTCACACGCACCAGCATAACTTCTCCAACCTTTGCCTATACTTGCAGTGCAATGCATCAACGCACTGTTGTGCCTGGCCCCATACCCTGCATACTGCTACACACCCACCTAGCAAACACAAGGCTTTAGGTTACTGAAGGAAATCAACTCCAAAGTAAATCAATCAAGATGTCTTCATGTGAAGAAAACAACAGAAGATCACTAAGCACATCACAACGCAGACAGATATAGCCCAGCCTAATGACCATATTAAAACAACAGATGAGACACAGATATCAGACCAACTAATCAAAGATGTTCATACAACTCTACTTAATAAAATAAGTGGGGTGGCTAATGACATAAAGGAGATCAAGAAGGCAGTAGAAGAGCATAAAGAAGAATTTGAAAGAATAAATAGAAAAAGGGCAGATATCACAGAAATTAAAGACTCTGTTGACAAAATGAAAAACATACTAGTGGCACAAAACAGCAGATTTGAAGAGCAGAAGAAAGAATAAGTGATATAGAGGACAGGATAACTGATTTCAAACACTGAAAACAGCAAATGGCAAAAAGATGGAACAATTGGATTGGATCTCAGGGAAATGATAGATGAAACAAAGTTCACAAATGTAAGAACCATTGGTGTCCCAGAAGGAGAAGAAAGGAGTAAAGGGCTGGGACTACTAGTTGTGGATATAATGGGGGAAAACTTCCCAACCCTTAAAGGACATAAATAAACGAGTCAAAGAAACCCATTGAACTCCAAACAGAATAAATCCAAATAGGCCTTCCCCAAGACACATAGTAATTAGTCTGTCAAACGTCGAAGAGAAGCAGAAAAATTCTGAAAGTTGGCAAGAGAAAAACAAGCTATTTCAAACAAGGGAAACCACATAAGACTGAGTTCAGACTACTCAACTGGCACCATGGAGGCAAGAAGGCAGTTTATGACATATTTAAGATCCTGAAAGAGAAAGACTTCCAGCCAAGAACTCTGTACCTAGCCAAATTGTCCTTCAAAACTGAGGGAGAGATTAAAATTTTCACAGACAAACATATTCTGAAAGAATTTATCAACAAGAGGCCAGCCCTACAAGAAATACTAAAAGGAGTTCTGCCAATTGATAAAAAAAGACAGGAGAGGGAAGTCTGGAAGAGGACACAGAATTGAAGAGTACCAGTAAGGGCAACTTAAAGGATAAAAAGAGAAAGAGGGAAAAAAATATATAGATTTGACAAATAAAATAAAAAGATAAGACGATGGATTTCAGTAATAACCTTGAATGTTAATGGACTAAACACACCAATTAAATGATACAGGTTGGCAGAATGGATCAAGAAATATAATTCAGCTATATGCTGCTTACAAGAGATGCATCTTAGATATAAGAATACAAATAGATTAAAAATGAAAGGATAGAAAAAGATTTTCAATGCAAGTTGTAACCAAAAGAAAGCAGGAGTAGCTTTACTAATATTGTACAAAACAGACTTTAAATATAAAGACATCATAAGAGGAAAGGAAGGACACTATAAATTAATAAAAGGGACAATTTACTAAAAAGATATAACAATGTTTATGCTCCCAATCAAGGAGCTCCAAAGTGCATGAGACAGACATTGGCAAAACTGAAGGAAGTGATAGATGTTTCAGCAATCATAGTAGGACAATTCAATACACCACTCTCCTCTATAGCTAGAACAACCATACAGAAGATCAAGAAGGAAACACAGAAGTTAAACAACTTGATAAATGAATTATACCTAACATACATATATAGGTTATTGCCCCCCAAAACACGAGGATATACATTCTTCTCTAGTGCTCATGGAACATTCTCCAGGATAGATCATATGTTGGGGCACAAAACAGGTCTTTATAAAATTAAAATCATTGACATTATTCAAAGCACTTTGATCACAATGGGATTAAGCTGGATCTCAATAACTACCAAAGAACAAGGACATTCACAAATATGTGGAGATTGAATAACACAATCTTAAACAACCAGTCATTCAAAGAAGAAATTGCTAGAGAAATCAGTAGCTATATAGAGATGAATGAAAATGAGAATACAACTTATCAGAACTTATGGGATGTGGCAAAGGTTTGCTGAGGGGGAAATTTATTGCCCCAAACGCTTATATGAAAAAAACAAAACAAAACAAAAAAGCAAAAATTGAGGACTTAACTGCTTATCTCAAGGAACTTGAGAAAGAATGGCTAATAAACAAAAGCAAATAGAAGAAGAGAAATAACAAACATTAAAGCAGAGTTAAATGGATGGGAGAACAGAAGAACAATAGAAAGAATCAATAAAAGCAAAAGTTGGTTCTTTGAGAAAATCAAGAAATTGATGGGCCGCTAGCAAGACTGACAAAGAAAAAAAGAGAGAGGATGTAAATAAAATCAGAAATGAGAAGGGGTGTGTAGCCACAGACTCTGAAGAAATAAAAGAAATCATGAGAGGATACTATGAACAACTATATGCCACCAAATTAGACAACTTAGATGAAATGGATAAATTCCTGGAAACACACAAACAAGCTAAACTAACTCAAGAAGAAATAGAAGATCTCAATAAATCAATCATAAGTAAAGAGATTCAATCAGTCATCAAAAATCTTCCTACAAAGAAAAGCCCAGGGCCAGATGGCTTCACAGCAGAATTTTATCAAAATTCCCAAAAGAACTAATACCAATCCTGCTCAAACTTTTCCAAAACATTGAGGGAAAAGGAACACTACTTAACTCATTCTATGAAGTTAATATCATTTCAATACCAAAATTAGGTAAAGATGCTATAAGAAAGGAACCCTACAGGTCAATCTCCTTAACGCACATAAATGCAAAAATTCTCAACAAAATATTAGGAAATTGAATCCAACAACACATTAAAAGAATTACACACCATGACCAAGTGGGGTTTATACCAGGAATGCAAGGATGGTTCAACACAAGAAAATCAATTAATGTAAAACAGCATATTAACAAATCGAAAGGGAAAAACCACATGATCATCTCGATTGATGCTGAAAAAAATTCAATGAAATTCAACATCCTTTTTTGATAAAAACACTCCAAAAGATAGGAATCAAAAGTAACTTCCTCAATATAGTGCATATAGGAAAAACCGATAGCCAGCATCATACTCAATGGAAAGGGACTGAAAGCTTTCCCTCTAAGATCAGAAAAAAAGACAAAGATGCCCACTGTCACCACTATTATTCAACATTGTATTAGGAGTTCTAGCTAGAGTAATTAGGCAGGATAAAGAAATGACAGGCATCCAAGCTGGAAAGGAAGAAGTGAAATTTTCATTATTTGCAGATATACATGATGCTATACTTGGAAGATCCTGAGAAATCTACAGCAAAGTTACTTGAACTAGTAAACAAATTCAGCAAGGTGGTGGGGTATAAAATTAATATGCAGACTGGTCTAATGGTAGTGGGTTATTAGACTTTATTAACATTAGTGTCACTAAAGTTGGTATACAACCCCCCACTGCTACTTTGACTGGCTTTAAAAAAAATTAATGTGCAAATAACAGTAACATTTCTTACAGAAAGAATGACCTGAGGAGTCAGTTAAGGAAAAAATTCCATTCAAAATAGTAACCAAAAGAATCAAGTACTTAGGAATGAATTTAACTAGGGATATAAACAGAAAACTATGGATTATCATGCAGCAGTAAGATGAAATGATGTCCTGAAATACATGACAAGACGGCTAAGCCTTGGGGACTTAACGCTGAGTGAAATAAGCCAGATAAAAAGGATATATATATATATCCAAAAAATATGGAACTATTAAACTTTACCATCAGGGAATCCCCTGAATACTGTGTCAAACTTTAGGACACCCAAATCAATAGGCCATACCTTGATCTTGTGGTTTATTCTTGTGAAACTTATGTAGGTAGCAAAGAAGCTTAGGTTCCCTATAGGCATGCCTAAGAGTTACTTCTGGAGGACCTCTTTTGTTGGCTCAGATGTGGCCTCACTCTCTCTAAGCCCAACTCTACAAATGAAATTATTGCCCTCCCTGCCACATGGGACATGACATTCAGGGATGAAAGTCTCCCTGGCGACATGGGAGATGACTCCCAGGTATGAATTTGGCCCTGGCACCATGAGACCAACAATTCTATCCCGACAAAAAGAGGCAAAAGAAGTGTGACTAATAATGGATCAGTGGTAGAAAGAGCTCAAATAGAGTCAAAAGGCTACTCTGGAGGTTGCTCTTATGCAAGCTTCAGAAAGACATTGCTACCTATCATAACCTGCCAACGCCCAACCAGGACCATTCCAGTCAATCCTAAAGAACACCTAGGGCAATATATAAGATTCCACAATGGTTCCATGCACTAGAATAACTTTCCAGAAACCTACAATCTCCAGATGGGTCCCTGGATCAGATAAGTCCTGAAACCTATAGGGCCCAACCTCTCCAGAACATCAGAGAATTCCATGTCCCTACCCCATTATCAGTGACAGACTCTTCCAACATGAAAAAGTTAGAATGGCCATAGTCCAAACACCCCTAAAGAGAAGGATAGAAAGATCAAAGGTGATGGTAGAGTTATACAGAGAAGATAGGTTTTAACAAATGAATGTGATTGCTGAATCATTAAATTGATATCTCTTTTAGTCTCCAGTATCTTAGGACAGCCAGAAATAAAAACCTAAAATTGTGGAATTGTAACCCATGTCAAACTCTGAAATATGTTCTACAAGTAATGTTGTGCTGTGCTTTGAAATTTATTGCTTTTTTGTATATTTGTTATTTTTTCACAAAAAATAAAAAAAGTCAGTCATGGCTGTAGTCATTAGATTCAGTTGTCAACTTGGCCAGGTGAAGGTGCCTAGATCTATTGCTGTGGACATGAGTCAATGTTGTATGAACCTCATCTGTTGCTGATTACATCTGCAGTTGGCTAGGAGGCGTGCCTGCTGCAATGAATGATGTTTGACTTAATTGGCTGGTGCTTAAATGAGAGAGCTTAATGTAGCACAGCCCAAGCAGCTCAGCATACCTCATCTCAGCACTCGCAGCTCAGCCCAGGTCTTTGGAGATGCAGAAAGAAATCACCCTGGGGAAAGTTGTTGGAAACCAGAGGCCTGGAGAGAAGGCCAGCAGAGATCACTCTGTGCCTTCCCACAGAAGAAGGTACATGGAGAGGGTGAGTTTACCCTGAAGGACAAGCATGAGTCTCCCACCTTGTTGCAGTGGAAGGGTTGTGCAGCTTCAAGCCTTGGAGAAGGTACAGTACGCTCCTTGGGGGGACTGGAGAGAGCCTGGCTGCCATCACATGGATGGGTTGAGCATGTGCCCTGGAAATGGCAGAGAGCCCAGGGGCAGCCCTGATGCCTGGAGAGAGTGGAGCCGAGTAAAAGGTGGTCTCCCCAATGTCCCCTGAGATTGATTCAGAAAGAGACAGGCCACTGCATAGGACTTTGGAAAGGGTGAGACTGCCACTTTCTAAAGCTGAGGGATAAATGACTTTCAGACTTTGAAATCCAATGGTCTTTGCCTTGCAGGTTTTCAGAACTATTTAGGTCTTGTGACCCATGTTTGTTCCAATTTCTCCCTATGGAAATGAAAACCTGTATCCTGTGAAAGTCCTCATTTCCGTATTGGCACCAGACAACTTGTTTTAAGATTCATAGGTCCACAGCTAGAAGAGAATTTTTTTCACCTTAATATTGTTTAAGGTGATGTATGTAGTTGACAAGTTGACAAGGGGTGGACATGTAGTAGTTAGATTCAGTTGTCAACTTGGCCAGGTGAATGTGTCTAGATATATTGCTGTGGACATGAGCCAATGGCATGTTAACCTCATCTGTTGCTGATTACATCTGCAGTCAACTAGGAGGCATGCCTGCTGCAATGAATGACGTTTGACTTAATTGGCTGGTGCTTAAATGAGAGAGCGCAACTCAGCATACCTCATCTCAGCACTCGCCGCTCATCCCAGGCCTTTGGAGATGCAGGAAGAAATCACCCTGGGGAAAGTTGTTGGAACTCAGATGTCTGGAGAGAAGACCAGCAGAGATCAACCTGTGCCTTCCCACATAAGAAAGAACCTCAGTTGAAAGTTAGTGCCCTTCCTCTGAAGAGCTAATGAAATAAATCCCCTTTTATTAAAATTCAATCCATCTCTGGTGTGTTGCATTGTGTAGCTAGCAAACTAGAACAGTGGTGATAAAACAAAATATTTAAGCCTTCTAGCCTCTATATTCTGGAGCAGCTAGAAGGAAAAATCTGAGAGGATCTTATGGTAACCCATGACAAACTCTTTGAGATCTGTCCTGTAACTACTTGTTGAAGAGTGCTTTGAAAATTGTTGCTTTTTTATTTCTTTGCTATGTATATATATTATATCATACAATAAAAAGTTTTTAAAAAAGCATTAACCATTTGGTGAAGATATTAATAAGTTGAACTTTCTTAAAATTGAACATGTCTCAATGTAACACACCATTTTAAAATGATGAGACACGCTGAAGACTGAGTAACAATATTTGCAGTATGCATACCTGGCAAAATACTTGCACCCAGAATATATAAATAATGCTTACAATTCAATAATAAAATGGCAAGCAGTCCAATTTAAAACGGACAAAAATGATGTCAACAAAATAGTGAAATAAGAACCTCCAAAATTTCTCACCTATCTAAAAGCTAATAGAAAAGTGGGGAAAATTGTCAAATCAACCTTTTTAGAACTGTGGAAATTAATGAAACCCATGCAGCAATCTAGAGATCATTCAAGAAAAATGACTGAACTTTGGTGGGAACGGCAGGCTTTGTGGTGTTTTAACTTACCCTATTCCCATCTTCCCTTACCCCTGGCTCCATGGTAACCTTGAAAAAAAAAAAACAAACCAACAGCCTGCAATTGTAGAAACCTGGAGGCAACTGGAGGCATAAGTGATTTGGGGCTCCTTGAGAGCATTATTCCCAGAGAATTTTCATTATTTGACTTTCTGATGGTTTCCTGAAGACCCCCTTGTGAGACTGTCTTCATTTGACTAGAACTGGGGATATTTCTGAAAACAAAACAAGACATTTAGAGACAATTGTTTAACTTTCTGGTTGTTGAGGTGGTGGATAACAGTTGTGCCAATACAGGCTACACACAAAGAAGAAAAGGAAAAACTGGGAAATAAGATGTCTATAAGGACTTTGAAAAGTGTTGACATAGTTCTGGGAATCTAGAAGGCAATGTACATACATAGTAGGGCTGTGCACATACCAGAGGAGTGCGCTCCTGCTAAGTGCAAGCCCTAAGATCTCACCTCTGGCTATACTTGAGGCCCTGTACGAGCAGGAAGGGAAGGCTGAGTCAGAGTTCTCAACTGCCTTGCTGAGTATTGAAGGTGTGTTGCAACACATACACAAAGCCACTTGGGAAAAACGAGATTAATTGGTTCCATAAATTTAAGGAACTGTCTATCTAATCATTAGCTGAATTCTAAGTTAACTAAACTGTGACTTCAGTGGCTACACAAAATAACACAGGTTTCAGAGATTTAGTTTAAAAAGTTACTAAACAAAGAGCAATGACAAAATCCCTGGGTAGGGAGGATCTGATTTCCAGAGTTGCCACATTATAGTATTTAAAAATGCACATTTTTCAACAAAAATTATGAGCCATGTGAAGACATAGGAAAGCATAGCCCATAAACGGGGAAAAGCAGTCAATGTGGAAACTGTCCTTGAGAAATCCCAGATGTTTGACTTTTCAGTTGTTTCTAGAGACAAAGAAGGGAATTTCATAATGATAAAATTGTCAATAGGAGAGGTGGGACAAGTTGGCTGCCCAGGAAGTTTTGGAATTTAGTTAGTCCTGTAAGGCAGGCTAGTAAATAGCCAGGAACTTCTGGAAAAACTTTGTGGGACTTCTGTAATTGGGCACATATTGAACACCAGTCTGGAATGAGTGGAAGGGCTGAGATCACAGCAGAGAACTTCAAGCAAAGTATCCCAAACTGTGGAGGCTGGTGCCCCTCTTCCACTGATATGGTAGGGTTTTTTTCTGAGACACTTCCCTGTGGGAAAAAAGAAGCAGTCTCTACTAGGAGCATGGCAAGGAAGGCTCAAGCAAGTGCCAACTGCAGATTTGATTAAGAAATTTGGACTGCTGAATACAAGCTCCAAGCACAGATAAATCCAGATTAAGCATGAAAGGAACTCCAAGGTCTCTCTCAGCAGAAGAGGCGGAGTTGACAGAAAAAAACAGAGGCTTTTTGAGTTGGCTGAGCTCAAAATACTGCAAAAGAGTTGTGTATTAAGAAAAGGGGCACATAGAGCTGGGTACCAACTCCAGCTGTTGATTGACAAACCTGGGGGGGCTGAGGATTGACCATGAAAAGAATTTTTAATAAACTTTTTAAACAACCTGTTCTAGTTTGCTAGTTGCTGGAATGCAACACACCAGAGACAGATTGGCTTTTAATGAAAGGGGATTTATTTCATTAGTTCTTCAGAGGAAAGGCAGCTAACTTTCATCTGAAGTTCTTTCTTACATGGGAAGGCTAAGGGTGATCACTGCTGGCCTTCTCTCCAGGCCTCTGGGTTCCAACAACTTTCCCTGGGGTGATTCCTTTCTGCATCTCCAAAGACCTGGGCTGAGCTGCAAGTGCTGAGATGAGGTATGCTGAGCTGCCTGGGCTGTGCTACATTACACTCTCTCATTTAAGCACCAGCCAATTAAGTCAAACATTCATTGCAGCAGGCATGCCTCCTAGCCAACTGCAGATGTAATCAGCAACAGATGTGGTTCACGTACCATTGGCTCACGTACACAGCAACAGAACTAAGTGCCTTCACCTGGCCAAGTTGACAACTGAATCTAACTGCCAACAACCCATTAAAGAAAGCCTCAGGCATTTTTAATTCTCAGCACTGACCCAGGCAAGGGTGTCTGAGTTAATCTATGTTTGAGAGACAGAGTAACCAGTCAGGTGAAGGAGATAATTCCCTACAGGGTCTATCTTCCCCAAGTAAAGGGGGGGCCGGGCCTACCAAAGTTGCAGCCCTCATTCAAAGAATTCAGATCCTAGTGGCTAGAAAACAGAAATAGCTTAAGCCCACCTTCCACCTCAGCCTCTGTCTCAACCATGCACCTGGAAGGGATAGGGTCTTCTGAGATGAAAGGCACCATACCACTTTATACTTGTGGGGAGCTGTAGGAGGACAGGAACCAACTGCCTGGGAAGGACAGGGAAAGCCAAGAGGCTTCACAGGAAAGACTAGCAACCTGCTGGGTCTCATCCTCAGGGAAACTTGTTACTGATTATTCTTTCTTCCTGAGATCTCGGATTGAATTCTCTGGGAACATCTGATTAGGGTCAATCATATCTGGGTGACTTTCCTCAAAACAACAACAACAACAAAAAAAAAACCATTCCATATAGGCAAGGCAAGAACCAGAAACAAGAGCTGAAAAATTCTGATCAGTTAAACAGAAGCTATGCTAGAGGTCTATAATAATTTGAACCAAATGTCAAAGAACAGACAGAGAATAAAGTCAAACAACAAGAAAACTTAGGTAAAAGAGAGAAAACAACCTCCAGAATAAACTAATCAAGGAAATCAGATTCCTAAATACCAAAAAATCATGAGTCATATTAAGAGGTACAGAGATATGGCCCAGTCAAAAGAACAAACTAACACTTCAAATGAGATATAGAAGTTGAAACAACTAATTAAAGCTGTTCAAACAAGTCTTCTAAATCAAATCTATGAGATGAAGGAACATATGGAAAAAGAGATGAAAGAAATAAAGAAGACATTGGGAAACCATAAAGAAGAACTCAAAAGCTTGAAAAAAACAAATGGCATAATTTATAGGAATGAAAGTCACATTAGAAGGGATGAAAAACACAATGGGACATGCAACAGAGATCTGAATAGGCAGAAGAAAGATTAGTGAAGTAGAGGAAAGAATATCTGAAATTCTACACACAAAAGAAAAGATAGGGAAAAGAATGGCAAAATATGAGCAGGGTCTCAGGGAATTGAATCACAACATGGAGCACACAAATATATGTGTTATGGGTGTCCCAGAAGAAGGGTATGGAAAAGATGCAGAAAGAGTAACAGAGGAAAAAAATCACTTAAATTTTTGCAACTGTTATGAAACACATAAAATTACAGATTCAAGAAATGCAGCATACCCCAAACAGAATAGATCCACATAAACCTACTTCAAGACACACACTAATCAGATCTTCTAATGTCAGAGACAAAGAGAGAATTCTGAAAGCAGCAGGAGAAAGGTATTCCATCACATACAAGGGAAGCTCAATAAGACTATGTGTGGATTTCATGGTGGTGGGAAGGCAGTTGTATGATATATTTAAAATACTGAAAAAGAAAAATTGTCAACCAAGAATTCTGTATCTGGCAAAACTGTCTTTCAAAAATGAGAGTGAGTTTAAAATATTTTCAGACAATCAGACACTGAGAGAGTTTGCAAACAAGAGGCCAGCTATACAAGAAATACTAAAGGGAGCACTACAGGCAGATAGGAAAAGACAGGAGGGAGAGGTTTGGAGAAGAGTGCATAATTGAAGATCATCAGTAAGGGTAAAAAGAGAGAAAGAGAAAAAATAAGATATGATATATAAAATCCCAAAGACAAAATGATAGAAGACAGTACTGCCTTTACAGAAATAACATTAAATGTTAATGGATTAAATTCTCCAATGAAAGGATATAGACTGGCAGAATGGATTAAAAAAAATAGGACCCATCTATATGCTTTCTACAAGAGACTAACTTTAGACCCAAGGACAAAAATAGGTTTAAAGTAAACAGTTGGAAAAAAGATATTTCATACAAACAACAACCATAAAAGTACAGGGGTAGCTATACTAATATCTGGCATTAGACTCCAAATGTAAAACAATTAAAAGAGACTTAGAATGACACTATGTACTAATAAAAGGGACAATCCACCAAGAAAAAACAATCAAATATCTATGCACCTAACTATGGTGCTTCAAAATACATGAGGCACACACTCACCACACTGAAGGGAGAAGTAGATACCTCTGCAATAATATTTGGAGACTTTAACACACCAGTCTCACCAATGGGTATAATATCTAGACAGAGAATCAATAAGGAAACAGAGATTTTGAATAATACAATAAATGAACTAGGCTTAACAGGCATTTACAGAACACTACACCCCAGAATAGCAGGATATGTATTTTTCTCAAGTGTTCATGGATCATTCTTAACGATAGACATGTTGGATCCCAAACAAGTCTCAATAAATTTAAAAAGACCAAAATTATAAAAAGTACTTTCTTGGAATGAAGCTGGAAATAAATACAGGGAGAAGGCTGGAAAATACACAATTTTATAGAGGCTAAACATATTCTTAAACAACCAGTGGCTCAAGGAAGAAATTATAAGAGAAATCAGTAAATATCTTAAGGCAAATGAAATTGGGAACACAACACATCAAAACCTATGGGACACAGCAAAGATGGTGATGAGAGAGAAATTTATTGCCTTAAATGCCTATAAGAAAAAGAAGAAAGACCAAAAATTGAGGAATTAACTGTTCACTTGGAAGAACTAGAGAAAGAACAGCAACTGACACCAAAGCAAACAAGGAAAGAAATAAAAATTAGAGCAGAAATAAGTGAGATTGAGAATATGAAAATAATAGAAAAAAATCAACAAAACCAGAAGTGGATTCTTTGAAAAAAATCAGTAAAATTGATGGACCTTTAGCTACGCTGACAAAAGGAGAGGGGAAGAGAGGGAGAGAGGGAGGAAAGGAAAGACAGAGGGAGGGAAAAGGAAGGGGAGGGGGAGAAAATGCAAGTAAATGAAATCAGCTATTGATCTGGCAAATGCTTTTTTCTCAATAGTATTAGTAAGGACCACCAGAAACAGTTTGTTTTCAGCTGGCAAGGTGAGCAATATGCTTTCACTGTCCTACCTCAGGGGTGTATCAACTCTCTGGCCATATGTCATAATCTTGTCCGCAAGACCTTGACCGCTTCTCCCTCCCATAAGACATCACAGTGGTCCATTATATTGATGATATCATGTTGATTGGACCTAGTGAGCAAGAAGTAGCAACTACTCTAGGCTTACTGGTAAGGCATTTGTGTGTCAGAGGATGGGAGATAAATCCAACAAAAATACAGGGGACTTCCATCTCAGTGAAATTTCTAGGTGTCCAGTAGTGTGGGGCATGTTGAGATATCCCTTCTAAGGTGAAGGATAAGTTGCTGCATCTGGCCTCCTACAACCAAAAGAGAGGCACAATGCCTTGTTGGTCTCTTTGGATTTTGGTGACAACACATTCCTCATTTGGGTTTGCTACTCCAGCCCATTTATCGAGTGACCAGATGAGCTGATAATTTTGAGTGGGGATCTAAATAAGAGGAGGCTCTGCGACAGGTCCAGGCTACTGTACAAGCTACTCTGCCACTTGGGCCATATGATCTAGCAGATCCAATGGTGCTGGAAGTATTAGCGGCAAATAGAGATGCTGTCTGGAGCCTTTGACAGGCCCCTATAGGAGAATCACAATGAAAACCCTTAGGATTTTGGAGCAAAGCCTTACCATCTGCTACAGATAACTACTCTTCTTTTAAGAAACAGCTTTTGGCCTGCTACTGGGCCTTAGTAGAGACTGAACGCTTAACCATGGGCCACCAAGTTACTATGACACCTGAGGTGCCTATCATGAGTTGGGTGTTGTCTAACCCATCAAGTCATAAAGTTGGGCATGTGCAGCAGCACTCTATTGTAAAATGGAAATAGTATATACAAGATAGGGCCAGAGCAGGTCCTGAAGGTACAGGTAAGTTACAAGAAGAAGTGGCCCAAATGCCCATGGTTTCCACTCCTGCCACATTACCTTCTCTTTCCCAGATCAGAGCTATGGCCTTTTGGGGAGTTCCTAACAGTGAATTGACTGAGGAAGAGAAAACTCAGGCCTGGTTTACAGATGGTTCAGCACGATATGCAGGTACCACCTGAAAGTGGACAGCTGCAGCACTACAACCCCTTTCTGGGGTGTCCTTGAAGGACAGTGGTGAGGGGAAATCCTCCCAGTGGGTAGAACTTTGAGCAGTGCACCTGGTTGTTCATTTTGCTTGGAAGGAAAACTGGCCAGAGGTGCATCTGTATACTGACTCATGGGCTGTTGCTAATGGTTTGGCTGGATGGTCAGGGACTTGGAAAGACCATAATTGGAAAATTGGTGACAAAGAGGTCTGGGGAAGAAATATGTGGATAGACCTTTCTGAGTGGGCTAAAAACATGAACATATTTGTGTCCCATGTGAATGCGCACCAGAGGGTGACTTTAGCAGAGGAAGGTTTTAATAATCAAGTGGATAAGATGACCTGTTCTGTGGATACCAGTCAGCCCCTTTCCCCAGCAACTCCTGTCATTGCCCAATGGGCTCATGAACAAAGTGATCATGGTGGTAGGGACAGAGGTTATGCATGGGCTCAGCAATATGGACTTCCACTCACCAAGGCTGACCTGGCTACAGCCACTGCTGAGTGCCCAATCTGCCAGCAGCAGAGACCTACACTCAGCCCCCAATGTGGCACCATTCCCTGAAGTGACCAGCCAGCTACATGGTGGCAGGTTGATTACGCTGGACCACTCCCTTCATGGAAGGGGCAGCAGTTTGTTCTAACTGGAATAGACACATACTCTGGATATGGGTTTGCTTTCCCTGCACGCAATGCTTCTGCCAAAACTACCATCCATGGGCTTATAGAATGCCTTATCCATTGTCATAGTATTCCACATAGCATTCTTCTGATCAAGGAACACGCTTCACAGCAAATGAAGTGTGGGAATGGGCACACACTCATAGAATCCTCTAGTCTTACAGTGTTTCCCATCATCCAGAAGCAGCTGGATTGATAGAATGGTGGAATGGCCTTTTGAAAACTCAATTACGATGCCAACTAGGTGACAATACCTTGAAAGGCTGGGGTAATGTTCTCCATGAAGTTGTATATGCTCTGAATCAGTGCTGTATGGTGCTGTTTCTCCCATAGCCAGGATGGGTCCAGGAACCAAGGGATGGAAATGGGAGTGGTACCATTCACTATTACCCCTAGTGATCCCCTAGGAAAATTTTTGCTTCCTGTTCTTGTGACTCTGAGCTCTGTTGGTCTATAGGTTTTAGTTCCAAAATGGGGAGTGCTTCCACCAGGAGAAACAACAATGATTCCATTGACTAGAATCTAACACTGCCACCTGGTCACTTTGGGCTACTTATGCCACTGGATCAACAAGCCAAGAATGGGATTACATTATTGTCTGGGGTGATTGACCCTGACTATCAGGGAGAAGTAGGACTGCAACTACATAATAGAGGTAAAGAAGAGTTTTCTTGGAATATAGGAGATCCTCTAGGTCATATTTTAGTACTACCATGCCCTGTGATTAAAATCAATGGAAAACTGCAACAACCTAATCCAGGCAGGATTACCAATGGCTCTGAAACTTCCAGAATGAAGGTTTGGGTCACCTCACCAGGCAAAGAACCAGCCAGCTGAAATGCTTGCTGAGGGTAAAGGAAACATGGAATAGGTAGTGGAAGAAGGTAGTGATAAGTATGAACTTGATCATGTGATCAGTTACAGAAACGAGGACTATAATGCTGTTTTATTCAGGTTGTACTATTTAAGTTGTAAGATATCAAGTTAAGAATGAATATTACCCAAGGATTTGCACTCTATTCTGGAGAGATTTAATGTGTTTCCACTTATTTGCAGGGCAGTTGAGTATTGTTAGGTGAAAGAAAAAAATGTGTGTTTTATTGTTTTTTATTTAGAAATTAGGTAAGGTTTAAGGTGATATGTATAGCTGCCAAGTTGACAAGGGGTGGACTGTCATGGTCAGGTTCATGTGTCAACTTGACCAAGTTGTGGTACCTGTTGTCTGGTTGGGCAAGTGCTTTTGTGATGAGGACATTTCATAGAATTAAATCATGATCATGTCAGCTGCATCCACAGCTGAGTCCAATCTAATCACTGGAAGCCTTTTAAGGAGGATTCAGAAGAGACAGGCTCTCTTCCTGCTTTGGTGGGTGGGCCTCTCCTGTGAGTTCATCCAGACCCTCCATTGAAATCGTCGACTTTACAGCCTGCCCTGTGGATTTTGGACTCTGCATTCCTGCGGTCATGTGAGACACTTTTATAAATATCATATTTGTGAGTGTTCCCTGTTGAGTCTGTTTCTGTAGAGAACCCTAACTAATACAGAGGAGGAACATAACTTAAGATCCCATAGAAACAAAGGAGATAATGAAAGGTTGTTATGAGCAACTATATGCTAATAAACTGACAACTTGGATAAAATGGACAACTTCCTAGAAAAGTATGAACAATCAACATTGCCTCAAGAAGAAATAGAAGATATCAACAAACCAATCACAAGTGAGGGGATTAAATCAGTCATCAAAATACTGCAAATAAAGAAAAGTTCAGGACCAGCTGGTTTCACATGTGAATTCTACCAAGCATTCAAGAACAAATTAGTACCAGTCTTGCTCAAACTCTTCAAAAAAGTTGAAGAAAAGGGAAAGCTACCTAACACATTCTATGAAGCCAAGATCATGCTAATATCAAAGCCAAAAATACTACAGAAAGGAAAATTACAGACCAATCTTTTAATGAACCCAGATGCAAAAATCCTCAACAAATACTTGCAAATTGAATCCAGCAGTACATTAAAAGAATTATATATCATAACCAAGTGCATTTTATTCCATGTAAGGCTGATTCAACACAGAAAATAAATTAATATAATGCACCACATCAATAAATCAAAGCAGAACACCATGTAATCATCTCAATTATTCACAGAAAAGGCAATAGACAAAATTTAACGTTTTTCTTGATGAAGACACTTCAAAGGATGGGAATAGAAGTAAATTTCCTCTACATGATAAAGGAAATATATGAAAAACCCACAGCTAACATCCTTCTCAAAGAGGAAAGACTGAAAGCTTTCTCTTTAAGATCAGGAAGAAGACAAGCATGCCCACTGTCACCATCGTTATTCAACCTTGTGCTGGGAAGTTCTAGGCAGAGCAATTAGGCAAAAAAAAAAAAAAAAAAAAAAGCATCTTTATTGGGAAGGCAGAAATTTTCACTGTTTGCAGATGACATGGTACTAAGTGTCAAAAATCCCTAAAAATACAGAAAAGCTACTAGAGCTAATAAATGAGTACAGCAAAGTGGCAGAATACAGGATCAACACACAAATGTCGGTAGTGTTTCTATACACTAGTAATGAGCAATCTGAGGAGGAAATAAAGAAAAAGTTACGTTTACAATAACAACCAAAAGAACAAAATATTAAGGAATGAATCTAATCGAGCACAAAAGAATTAAACACGGAAAACTGCAAAAACCACCACCACCACAACAACAACAAAAAAAAACGCTAAAAGAAGTCAAGGAAGACCTAAATAAATGGAAGGACATACTGTATTCATGGATTGGAAGACTTAATATAGCTAATATACAAATTCTACCCAAACTGACTTATAGATTCAATACAATACCAACTAAAATCCCAATAACTAACACTTTGCAGAAATAGAAAAACCAGTAACCAAATTTATTTGAAAGGGCAGGGTACCCTGAATAGCTAAAAATGTCTTGAGAAAGAGGAATGAAGTGGAAGAGCTCATACTACCTGACTTTAAAGCATATTACAGGTCTATACAGCATGATACTGGCATAAAGATAGAGATACTGACCAATGGAATTGAATTGAGTGTTCAGAAATAGACCCTCTCATCTATGGAAAATTGATCTTTGATAAGGTGGTAAAGGCAACTCAACTGGGACAGAGCAGCCTCTTCAATAAATGGTGTTTGGAGAGCTGGATATTCATATCCAAAAGAATGAAAGAGGACCCCTACCTCATACCTTATACAAAGATTAACTCAAAATGGATCAAAGACCTAAACATTACTGCTAAGACCATAAAACTTTTAGAAGAAAATATAGGGAAATTTCTTAAAGATCTTGTGATAGGTAGTTGTTTCCTAGATGTTACATCTAAGGAGTGAACAATGAAGAAAGAAATAGATGAATGAGATCTCAAAATTGAACACTTCTGCACATCAAAGGACTTTGCAGGAGTGTAAAAGGGCAGACCATGCAGTGGGAGTCAATATTTGGAACCCATATATCAGGCAAGAGTTTAATATCCAGAATGTATAAAGAGATCCTACAACTCAACAACAAAAAGACAAACAATCCAATTTAAAAATGGGCAAAGGACATGGACAGACACTTTTTCAAAGAGGAAGTAATACAAATGCCTCAAAAATATAGGAAAAGATGCTCACCTTCTCTGGCTACTAGGAAAATAAAAATCAAAACCACAATGAGATATCATTTCACAACTACTAGAACAGCAATTATAAAAAAAAAAAACCAGAAAATTACAAGTGCTGGAGAAGATGTGGAGAAAGAGGTACACACTTATTCACTGTTGCCTGGAATGTAGAATGGTGCAAACACTCTGGAAGGCAATTTGGCAGTTCTTCAAGAAGTACGGAATTGCGATCTCATTACTAGGTGTATACTCAGAAGAACTGAAGGCAAGGACATGAATGGACACTCGCAAACCAGTGTCTATAGCAGCATTATTCACGATTGCCAAGAGATGGAAACAGCCCAAATATCCATCAACAAACTAGTGGATAAATAAACTGTGGTATATACATATGATTGAATATTATACAGTGTAAGATGGCATAAAGCCATGGTGCCTGCTACAATGTGAATAAATCTTGAGGACATTAGGTTGAGCAAAATTAGCTGAAACAAAAGGACAAATACTGGATGGTCTCACTAATATGAACAATAATAAGCGAACTCTGAGATTTAAAGTTGAGAACACAGATTATCAAGAGATACAGAGTAGAAATTGGGCATTTGGTGCTGAAGGAGTACAGAAAGTTCAATAGAATTCATTGTAAAGACCCAGAAATGGATAGCACAATAGTACCTGATGGCCACACAATATTGTAAGTACAGTGAACAAAGCTGAGTATGAGTATGGTTTGAAAGGGGAAGGCTTGGGGCATGTAGGATACCAGAAGGAAAGATGAAGGAAAAACTGGGACTGCATAACTTAACGAAACCTAGAGTGTACAATGATGGTGATTAAATGTACAAATATAAGAAAGATTTTACATGAGGGAGAACAAATGAATGTCATTTCATTCATTGCAAAGTGTTGAAAATGGGACGGTGTATGGAAAAATATGATCAATGTAAACTAGAGTCTATAGTTAACAGTAACATTACAATATGCTTCCATTAATTGTAACAAAGGCAATATATACCAAAGCTAAGTATCACTAACAGGGAGAATTAAAGGAGGGTATGGGATTCTTGTTGTTGTTGTTTTTCCTTTTTATTTTTTTTCTTCATTTTCCCTTCTTCTTCTTTCTTGCAGAAGAAATGGAAATATTCTCATACAGATGTGGCGGTGATGTATAGCTCTGTGATTATACCCGGTGTCACTGATTGCACACTTAGGATGGATTGTATGGTGTGTGAATAAAACTGTTGAAAAAGTAAACAAAAAAACACAAGTGCTGGAGAAAATGTGGGGAGAGAGAACCTCTTCACTGTGGAGGGAAGCTGAGAGGTGCAGTGTTGTGGTTCCACAGGAGGCTAAGCATAGGGTTGCTATATGATCCTGCAATCCCGTAATTAGGTACATACTTGGAAGAACTGAAAGCAGAGACACAAATGGACATTTATACAATGGTGTTTCTCATGGCAGTGTTCATGATGCCAATGGATGGAAGTGGCCTAAGGGGACATCAACTGATGAAAGGAAGGGGGAACTGTAGTGTGTATAAACAATGGAATACTGAGTGGTTGCAAGAAGGAATGAAGTTGTAAGGCATGCAACTAGGCTAACAAAACTTGAAGACATTATCTTGAGTGAAATAAACCAGGAACAAAAGGACAAATATTGCAAGGCCTCACTAGTATGGACAACTATAGTGAGCAAACTCTGAAAATTAACAAATACATGAAAATTAAACAACACACTCCTAAATAACCAATGGTAAAACATAAATCACAAGGGAAATTAGAAAATATTTTGAGGGGAATGAAAAGGAAAACAAAGCATGCCAAAACTTATGGGATGCAGCAAAAGTACAGTTCAGAAGAAAATTTATAGCCATACATGCCTATGATAAAAAAGGAGAAAGCTTTTCAAATCAACAACTAAAATATATAGCTTAAAATTTGGAAAAGGAAGAGAAAACTACCAAAGCAAGGAACAAAAAGAAATAATAAAGATTAGAGTGGCGATAAATGAAATAGAAAATAGAAAAATGATAAAATAAAAAATTGGTTCTTTGGAAAGATCAACAAAATCGACAAACCTTAGTTCTGGGAAGATGGTAGAAGAGGATAGAGCAAGTTCACCCCTGCTCCAAGGAACAGCTAAAGAATTGATGGGAGGGTGACTGAGATGGTGATTCCAGGGTGTAAGTGACCTGGGAAAGTCTTCTGCACCACACAGGGAGGTGCTGGTTGCAAAAGCTGAGGAACTGAGAAGCAGAGAACTGGAGACCATCTGGCTGGTGCAAACAGCTTAATGCAGAAGCCTGGGGCCCTCAGGAGTGCATGGATGGGGAGACAGGGAATAGAAGTAAGCAAAGTCATGTTCCTTGAATGTCCTAACCTGACTGGTGCAGCTCCGTGACCCACAATCCAACCCACACCCCATGCACCTGAACCCCATTACCTGCTCCACGTCCCACACTCCAGGAGCCCCAATCCTTGTGCATATACCCACCTCACACCCCCACCCCAAGCATGCTCATGCCTGCCCCAGCCCAATCCACCTGTCCTGCAAAAGGGCAGTCTAACCCCACCCCTCCTGAGCCCTACCTCCCAGTCACTGCCCTCTGTAGGTGGTTCCGGGGCATAAAGGCAGTGGGTGTTTACCTCCATACCCAGACTACACCCATCCTCAGTTGTGCAACCCCACCCTACCTCCCCTGAGCTCTGCGCACCTGTACTGCAATTTATGGCCCTCCCAGATTTGCACATGCGCACGGCCCCCAGTCATATCCCCAGCTCTGGGAAAACATTGACCTGCATACCTGGGCCACATCCACCCCCAAGCCATGCAGGTCCAACACTAACGCACTGCCCTGAGCTCTGCGCATGCACATAAGGGCCCCGTGCCCTAGACCAGCACATGCCAGGGCTCTGCCTCCAGACTGTGCACCCACACAGTCACCTTCTCCCTGCCGCTGGGTGCCCACACTCTCAGGCACCAGCTCAGCATTACCAACCTCCACCTATATCTGGGCTGCAACATATTGTCACACTGTTGTGTCCTGCCCCGTGCCCAGCATCCTGCTCTACATCCATCCCACAAATACAAAGCTTTAGGCTACTGAAGGAAATCAACTTCCAAAGTAAACCAATTAAGATATTTATAGGCCACAAAGCAACAGAAGATCACTAAGCATATCATGATGCAGGCAGATATAGCCCAGTCTTGTGACCAAATTAAAACACCAAAAGAGAAACAGACATTGGAACAACTAATCAAAGATGTTCATAAAACTCTACTAAATAAAATAAATAGGATGGCTAATGACATAAAGGAGATTAAGAAGACACTAGAAGAGCATAAAGAGGAATTTGAAAGAATAAATAGAAAAACAGCAGATATCTCAGAGATTAAAGATGCTGTAGACCAAATAAAAAGCATACTAGAGACACACAACAGCAGATTTGAAGAGGCAGAAGAAAAAATAAGCGAACTAGAGGACAGGACAACTGATTTCAAATACTCAAAACAGCAAATGGCAAAAAAGATGGAAAAATTTGAATTGGATCTCAAGGAAATAATGGACAAAGTGCACAAATATAAGAACAATTGGTGTTCCAGAAGGAGAAGAGAGGAGTAAAGGGCTAGGAGGATTAGTTGAGGATATAATGGGGAAAAACGTCCCAACCCTTATAAAGGACATAAATTTATAAGTCAGGGAAGCTCAATGAACTTCAAATAGAAAAATCCAAATAGGCCTTCCCTAAGACACATACAAATCAGTCTGTCAAATGTTAAAGAGGAGCAGAAAATCCTGAAAGCAGCAAGAGAAAAACAATCTACTACATACAAGGGTAACCATGTAAGACTGAGTTCAGACTACTCAACTGAGGCTATGGAGGCAAGAAGGCAGTGGTATGATATACTTATGATACTGAAAGAGAAAGACTTCCAGCCAAGAATTCTGAACCCAGCCAAACTGTCCTTCAAAACTGAGGGAGAGATTACAATTTTCATAGAAAAACAAATCCTGAAAGAATTTTTCAAAAAGAGACCAACCCTACAAGAAATACTGAAGGGAGTTCTGCCAGTTGAAAAAAAAAGACAGTTCAGGGAGGTCTGGAGAAGGGCACAGAATTGAAGAGTACCAGTAAGAGTAACTTAAAGGATAAAAAAGAGAAAGATGGAAAAGAATATATAGATCTGAAAAAAAAAATCCAAAAGACAATATGGTAGATTCAAGAAATGCCTTTTCAGTAATAACATTGGATGGTAACAGACTAAACATACCAATTAAAAGATACAGATTGTCAGAATGGATGAAGAAATACAATCCAGCTATATGCTGCTTAAAGAGACTCATTTTAGACACAAGAATACAAATAGATTGAAAGTGAAAGGATGGAGAAAGATGTTCCACGCAAGTTGTAACAAAAAAAAGCAGGTGTAGTTATACTAATATCAGACAAAATAGACTCTAAATGTAAAGACATCATAAGAGACAAAGAAGGACACTATAAATTAACAAAAGAGACAATTCACCAAGAAGATGTAACAATCATAAGTGTTTATGCTCCCAATCAAAAAGCTCCAAAGCTCATGAGACAGACACTGGCAAAAATGAAGGGAGCAATGGATGTTTCAACAATAATAGTAGGACACTTCAATACACCACTCTCATCTATAGATAGAACAACCAGACAAAAGATCAATAAGGAAAGAGAGAAGTTAAACAACCTGATAAATGAATTAGACTTAACAGACATATATGGGTCATTGCACCCCAGAACACCAGGACACTTATTCTTCTCTAGTGTTCATGGAACATTTTCCAGGATTGATCATATGCTGGGGCACAAAACAGGTCTTTATAAATTTAAAAACTTTGAAATTATTCAAAGCACTTTCTCTGTTCACAATGGAATGAAGTTGGATATCCATAACCACCAAAGAATGAGAACATTCACAAATATATGGAGATTAAATAACACACTCTTAAAACAACCAGTAGGTCAAAGAAGAAATTGCTAGAGAAATCAGTAGCTGTCTGGAGATGAATAAAAATGAGAATACAATGTATCAGAACTTATGGGATATGGCAAAGGCTGTGCTGAGAGGTAAATTTATTGCCTTAAATGCCTATATTAAAAAACAAGAAAGAAAACAAACAAAAAAACAAGAAAGAGCAAAAATTGAGGACTTAACTGCTCACCCCAAGGAGCTTGAGAAAGAACAGCAAACTAACTCCAAAGCAAATGGAAGAAGAGAAATAACAAACATTAAAGCAGAGTTAAATGAATGGGAGAACAAAAGAACAATAGAAAAAAATCAATAAAACCAAAAGTTGGTTCTTTGAGAAAATCAATAAAATTGATGGGCCACTAGCAAGACACAAAGAAAAAAAGAGAAAGGATGCAAGTAAACAAAATTAGAAATGAGAAAGGGTATGAAGAAATAAAAGAAATCATAAGAGGATACCATGAAGAACTATATGCCAACAAACTAGACAACTTAGATGAAATGGTTAAATTCCTGAAAACACACAAACAATCTACACTGACTCAGGAAGAAATAGAAGATCTCAACAAACCAATCACAAGTAAAAAGATTTAAGCAGTCATCAAAAATCTTCCTACAAAGACAAGCCCAGGGCCAGATGACTTCACAGGGGAATTTTATCAAATATTCCCAAAAGAACTAACATCAATCCTGATCAAGCATTTCCAAAAAATTGAGGGAAAAGGAACACTACCTAACTTCCTCTATGAAGCTAATATCATTTTAATACCAAAACCAGGTAAAGATGCTAAAAGAAAGGAAAACTACAGGTCAATCTCCCTCATGAATATAGATGCAAAGATCTTAACAAAATATTAGCAAATCGAATCCAACAGCACATTAAAAGAATTATACACCACAACAAAGTGGTTATGAGGAATACAAGGACGTTTCAACACAGGAAAATCAATTAAAGTAATACAGCACATTAGCAAATCAAAAAGGAAAAATGACATGATCATCTTGATTGATGCTGAAAAAGCATTCGACAAAATTCAATTCAAGTGAGAGGATTAATACTTTCTGACTTTAAAACCTATTATAAACCACAGTGGTCAACACAGCTTGGTATGAGCACAAAGATAGATGCACTGACCAATGGAATTGAATCCAGAGTGCAGAAATGGACACCAAATCTTTGGTCAACTGATTTTTGACCAGGCTCCAAATCCACTGAACTGGAACAGTGGATTTACTGAAAAGACTATTTTCAAAATATAGTCATACAGTATCTATCCTTTAGGGTCTGGCTTAATTCACTCAGTATTATGTCCTCAAGGCTCAATCCTCTTGTCATGTGCTTTAGGATGCCATTTTATCTTACTGCTGCAATATATTCCATCGTATATTGTAAATGGGCATGGAAGAACTGGATATCAATAGCCAAAAGAATGAAAGATGACCCTTACCATACACACTACACAAAAGTTAACTCAAAGAAGATTAAACACCTAAATATAAGAATTAGCACCATAAAACTTCTAGAAGAAAAGGTAGGCAAATATCTTTAAGACTTAATAATAGGACGTAGCTTCCTATACTTTACACCCAAATCAAAAGCAACAAAAGAAAAAAATAGATAAGTGGGAACTCCTCAAAATCAAATGCTTGTGTACTTAAAAAGACTTTGTCAAAAAGGTGAAGAGGCAGCCAACTCAATGGGAGAAAATATTTGGAAATCACATGTCAGACGAAGGTTTGATATCCTGTATACATAAAGAAATCATACAATTCAACAACAAAATAACAAACAACCCAATCATAAAATGGGCTAAAGATATGAATAGGCATTTTTCTGAAGAGCAAATACAGATGGCTCAAAAGCACATGAAGAGATTCTCGTTTCCATTAGCTATAAGGGAAATGCAGATCAAGACTACAATGAGATACCACCTCACATCTATAAGAAGGGCTGCTATTAAACAAACAGGAAATGTTGAAGAGAATGTGCAGAAATTGGTACACTTGTGCACTGCTGGTGAAAATATATAATGGTACAGCCACTCTGAAGATGGTTTGGTGGTTCCTTAGGAAACTAAATATTGAGCTGCCCTATGACCCAACAATAGAACTACTTGGTATATACCTAGAAGAGTTGAAAGCAACGACACAAACAGACATTTGCACACCGATGTTCATAACAGCATTACTCACAATTGCCAAAAGATGGAAACAATCAACAGACGAGTGGATTAACAAAAATGTGGTCTATACATACGATGGAATATATTGCAGCAGTAAGATAAAATGGCATCCTAAAGCACATGACAAGAGGATTGAGCCTTGAGGACATAATACTGAGTGAAATAAGCCAGACCCTAAAGGATAGATACCGTATGACTCCATTTTTATGACCATGGTAATAGTAAAATCAGAGGCTTATAATATAGGGGGCTTAGAAGCTAGAGATGGGTGAATGGTTAGCTAATGAGGTTGAACTCAAGTGTAAGGGAATAGATAGAAGTGAAGGCAGTTCTCTAGTGGGTCTCTAAGTAATATTACCATATTGAAGTAATATTACAATATTGAAAGGGGTTGTATAGACCTACGTGTCCCACTCATTAACACTAGGAATACAAATAAGTTATTGCATGAGCTACTTCAAAGGTATGATTCATGTACAAAGTGTTTTAAGTCCAAGGTTTGGGGGAAAACTGCTACTGAATGCTGTGGAATATGTTTAACAGGAAAGCATCAGCAGTACCACAGCAACAGCAGGGGTAAAGAACAGGGGGACAGACAAGAGTTAAGGAGAGGTTTAGATTTTCTGTTTGGCGAGGGTGTGTTTATTGGTAATCTTTCTCTTGGGGACAATGAAATTATCTAAAATTGAGAGTGTTGATGGACTGTGGGCTTCGGGCTTTATATGTGATGCCTGATGAATGCAGGTGGCTGAAGGATGCACCGACTGAGAAACAGATTGGCGAACGATGGTTTATACATATGATTAAGTATTGTGCTGCTACAAAAAGGAATGAAGTGGTGAGGCATGCAACAGTGTGAATGAACCTGTGGGACATTTGGTGAGGCAAAATAAGCCAGAAATGAAAGAACAATTATTGTATGGTCTCCTTTAGAAAATGCTTATAAGAAAATAGGGGCCTAGATTGTAAGCTCTTGTAGCAGATACATTGAGTCTGGAATGGTAATTATTATTTCTGGATTTTGAGAGGGTGTTTTATATATCTGTAACCTGGTGTTTAGAAATACGAATGAAGCTGATCAGGTCAGGATTAAGCTAATTCAGAAACCAGGGGTAAGGAAGACATTGTCTATATTTTAGATCCGCACCTACTCTTTGAGACTAAAGGAAGAAAGGTTTATTTTATCCAGAACCTAAGTTTTCTGTAGCACATAACCTAACTCAACCTGTCTGGATAGCTCATTAGAACAATTGAAACACAGGGAGCCCAGAATAAGAATGAGGGCCTTTAATCTTATATAACTTAATGTAATGCCTGGATACATCCTAGAATATATTAATCACATAAAAAAGTATTGGCAAAGTCCCTTGAGGGATGGGAAAAAAATATGGAACTATTAAACTTTAGCTCCAAGGAATCCCCTGATACTGTGTCAAACTTTAGGGACACCCAAATCAATAGACCATACCTTTGATCTTGAGGCTTACTCTCATGAAGCTTAGGTAGGTAGTGGAAAAGTTTAGCCTATCTTTGGCATGCCTGAGAGTTACTTCTGGAGGACCTCCTTTGTTGCTCAGGTGTTGCCTAACTTTATCTAAGCCCAACCCTGCAAGTGAAATCATTGCCCTCCCCCCGACATGGGACATGACATCCAAGGGTGAAAGTCTCCCTGGCGATGTGGGAGATGACTCCCAGGGATGACTCTGGCCCTGGTGCTGTGAGATCAACAATTCCATCCAGACCAAAATGGGGAAAAGAAGTGTAACTAATAAAGTGTCAGTGGCTGAGATAGAGTCGCGAGGCTATTTTGGAGGTTACTGTTATGCAGGCTTCAGTTAGACATGGCTACCTATCTTAACCTGCCCACCCCCAACCAAAACCATTCTAACCAATCTTAAAGAACACGTAGGGCAATATATAAGATTCTATGACGGTCCCATGCACAAGGGTCACTTTCCAGAAACCTACAACCTCCAGGTGGGTCCCTGGAGTAGGTAAGTACCGAAACCTAGAGGGCCCAGCCTCTCCAGAACATCAGGTAATTCCATCTCCCTGCCCCAATTTATTACAGCCCCTTCCAACATGAAAAAGTTAGAATGGCCATAGCCCAAATACCCCTAAAGAGTGGGATAGAAAGGTCAAAGGTGATGGTGGAGTTATACAGAGATGGTAGGATTTAACAAACAAATATGATTGTGGAATCATTAAATTGATATTTCTTTTAGTCTCCAGTATCTTAGAGCAGTTAAAAGTAAAAACCTAAAATTGTGAAATTGTAACCCCAACCAAACTCTGATGTATGTTCTACAACTAATTGTTGTGCTGTGCTTTGAAATTTATTGCTTTTTTGTTTATATGTTATTTTTCACAAAAAAAGAAAAAAAGTTGATTGTGATGATAAAAAAATATTTAAGCCTCCTAGCATCCTATATTCTGGAGCAGCTAGAAGGAAAAATCTGAGATGATGGTATAGTAAGTAGCCCATGACAAACTTTGGGATCTGTCCTGTACCACTTGTTGAAGAGTGCTTTGAAAACTACTGCTTTTTTATTTCTTTGCTTTGTATATGTGCTATACTATACAATAAAAAAAGTTTAAAAAATTGACAAACCTTTAGCTAGACTCACCAAGAAAAGGAGAGTCAACTTGATAACATCAAAGAAATAAAAGAGGGGACATTACTATCAACCTTACAGAAATAAAAATGATTATTAAAGGCCAGTATCACCTTCATTCCAAAACCAGAAAAAGAAATCACAAGAAAAGAAAACTACAGACCAACATCTGTTATGAATATAGATACAAAAATCCTCAACAAAATACTAGCAAAGCAAATACAGAAGCCTATAAAAACATTATACTGAATGAGACATCCCAGAGTGCAAGGTTGGTTCAAACATATGAAAATCAATCAATGTAGTATAGCATATTAATAGAATAAAGGACAAAAGTCATAAGATCATGTCAAAAGATGCAGAAAAATCATTTGACAAAATCTGATGCCCTTTCATCATAAAACACTCAACAAACTAAGAATAGAAGAGAATGTCTTCACCTGGATAAAGGGATTCTGTGAAAAAAACACAGCCACAGCATACTCACCAGTGAAAGACTGAAAGCTTACCCCGTGATCATGAACAAGACAAGGTCATCCATTCTTGCTGTTTCTTTTCAACACTGTATGGTAGGTGCTAGTTAGGTAAAGCAGGCAAGAAAAATATATTAAAGGCACCCAGATTGAAAAGGAAGAAGCAACATTATCTGTATTTACAAGTGATGTTATCTTATACATAGAAAATCCTATGAAATCCACAGAATACAACTCTTAGGGCTAATAAATGAATTCACTAAGGTTGCAGGATATGAGGTCATTACATAAAAGTCAACTACATCTCTACATACTGGCAACTAACAACCTGAAAATGAAATTGAGAAAATAATTCCATTTAACAAAAGTATCAAAAAGAAGAAACAGTACAGAACAGCTCCCGGAGCCACGGCAGAGAACAGAAACACAGCGTACCCCATTCTGGAACGGCTGAACCGGCTAAGAGAATCTGTTCCGGTGAGGTCCCCGAGAGGCGCATGCTTCCCCGGGCCGTGGCGGCTGGCGGCCGGAGCCCCTCCCTCCCTCCTTCCCGGGCTGGCTGGGAGATTTGGATCGGTGGTCCCTCAAGCCGCAGTGGCTGGCGCCCCCCCCACGCGCGGCTTCCCAGGATGGCTGGGAGCTTTGGATCGGCACCCCCCCAAGCTGCGGCGGCCAGCGCCCCCTCCCCACATGCGGCTTCCTGGGCTGGCTGGGAGATTTGGATCAGTGGTCCCCCAAGCCGCGGAGGCCGGCGACCGGAGCCCCTTCCACACACGTGACTTCCCAGGCTGGCTGGGAACTTTGGATCGGCATTCCCCCAAGGTGCGGCGGCTGGCACACCACCCCATGCGCGGCTTCCCAGGCAGCTGGGAGCTTTGGATCGGCACTCCCCCAAGCCGCAGCAGCCAGCGCCCACCCACCACACGCGGCTTTCCAGGACGGCTGGGAGATTTGGATCGGCACTCCCCCAAGCCGCGGCGGCAGGCGCCCCCCTCCACGCGTGGCTTCCCGGGCGGCTGGGAGATTTGGATCGGCACTCCCCCAAGCCGCGTTGGCTGGCGACCCTCCCCCACAGCGAGAGTCTTCCAAAGTTAAAGGAGCCACAGCATCTTTTACTGGTGGGACCCGCAGACAGATGAGCACCACATACTGGGCAGGATAAGAAAAACAGAGCCCAGAGACTTCACAGAAGAGTCTTTCAACCTGCTGGGTCCCACACCCAGGGAAATCTGATTAAATGCCCAGATGCCAGCAAAAAATAATGGATCACACCAGGAAAATTGAAGATATGGCCCAGTCAAAGGAACAAACCAATAGTTCAAATGAGATACAGGAGCTGAGACAACTAATTCTGAATATACGAACAGAAATGGAAAACCTCTTCAAAAGCCAAATCAATAAATTGAGGGAGGACATGAAGAAGGCATGGGCTGAACAAAAAGAAGAAATGGAAAGTCTGAAAAAACAAATCACAGAACTTATGGGATTGAAGGACAAAGTAGAAAAGATGGAAAAAACAATGGAAACCTACAATGGTAGATTTAAAGAGACAGAGGCTAGAATTAGTGAACTGGAGGATGGAACATCTGAATTCCAAAAAGAAACAGAAACTATAGGGAAAAGAATGGAAAAATTTGAGCAGGGGATCAGGGAACTGAATGATAATATGAAGCGCACAAATATATGTGTTGTGGGTGTCCCAGAAGGAGAAGAGAAGGGAAAAGGAAGAGAAAAACTAATGGAAGAAATTATCACTGAAAATTTCCCAACTCTTATGAAAGACCTAAAATTACAGATCCAAAAAGTGCAGTGCACCTCAAAGAGAATAGACCCAAATAGGTGTTCTCCAAGACGCTTACTAGTTAGAATGTCAGAGGTCAAAGAGAAAGAGAGGATCTTGAAAGCAGCAAGAGAAAAACAATCCATCACATACAAGGGAAACCCAATAAGACTATGTGTAGATTTCTCATCAGAAACCATGGAAGCGAGGACTTCCTGGAAGATGGCGGCTTAGTAAGACGCGCGGATCTAAGTTTCTTCTCCAGGACACCTACTAGGGGAGTAGAAACGATACAGAAAGCGCCCAAAGCCACAACAGAGATAAAAAAGACAGCGTACCCCATCCTGGAACGGCTGGCTGGCTGAGAGAAGCAGCTCGGGTGAGATCGCCGAGGCGCGCGGGCCTTACCGGGCGGGGTGGCAAGCGGCCGGAGTTACTCCCTTCCCCCTTCCCGGGCCGGCTGGGAGAATTGGAGAGGCGGTCCCCTGAAACAAAGACGGCTGGCGCCCACACCACGCGCAGCCCCCGGACCAACTGAGAGAATTGGATCGGAAACCCCCAGGCCGCGGAGAACGGTGACGGGTGGGGGAGGCCCCTTCCAAACCCGTGACTCCCGGGGAACGTGCACTCTCTCGGGCGGGCTGCTGCCGCTGGCGCCCTCCCGCCACGCTTGTTGCCCAGGGCCGACTAGGAAATTCGGACGGGCTCTTTCCCTGGCTGCGGCGACCAGCAAACCTCCCTGCGTTCAGACCCCGGGCCGGCTCAAGCCGTTTCGGCTAGCGAACCCCCAGGACGGCGAGAGTTTTCCAAAGTTTAAGGTCCCACAGCACCTTTTACTGGTGGGACCCGCAGACAAACGGGTGCCACGAGCGCCACCTACTGGGCAGGATAAGAAAAACAGAACCCAGAGATTTCAAAGAAAAATATTACAACCTTGCTGGGTCCAACACCAAGAGAAATCTGAATAAATGCCCAGACGCCAGCAGCAGAAGATAACTGTCCACGCTCAAAAGATTGAGAATATGGCTCAGTCAAAGGAACAAACCAATAGCTCAAATGAGACACAAGAGCTGAGACAACTAATGCTGAATATACGAACAGAAATGGAAAACCTCTTCAAAAATGAAATCGATAAATTGAGGGAGGACATGAAGAGGACATGGGCTGAACATAAAGAAGAAATAGAAAAACTGAAAAAACAAATCGCAGAACTTATGGAAGTGAAGGATAAAGTAGCAAACATAGAAAAAATAATGGATAGCTACAATGATAGATTTAAAGAGACAGAAGATAGAATTAGTGATTTGGAGGATGGAACATCTGAATTCCAAAAAGAAACAGAAACTATAGGGAAAAGAATGGAAAAATTTGAACAGGGTATCAGGGAACTCAAGGACAATATGAACCGCACAAATATACGTGTTGTGGGTGTCCCAGAAGGAGAAGAGAAGGGAAAAGGAGGAGAAAAACTAATGGAAGAAATTATCACTGAAAATTTCCCAACTCTTATGAAAGACCTAAAATTACAGATCCAAGAAGTGCAGCGCACCCCAAAGAGATTAGACCCAAATAGGCGTTCTCCAAGACACTTACTAGTTAGAATGTCAGAGGTCAAAGAGAAAGAGAAGATCTTGAAAGCAGCAAGAGAAAAACAATCCATTACATACAAGGGAAACCCAATAAGATTTTGTGTAGATTTCTCAGCAGAAACCATGGAAGCTAGAAGACAGTGGGATGATATATTTAAAATACTAAAAGAGAAAAACTGCCAACCAAGACTCCTATATCCAGCAAAATTATCCTTCAAAAATGAGGGAGAAATTAAAACATTCTCAGACAAAAAGTCACTGAAAGAATTTGTGAACAAGAGACCAGCTCTGCAAGAAATACTAAAGGGAGCACTAGAGTCAGATACAAAAAGACAGAAGAGAGAGATATGGAAAAGAGTGTAGAAAGAAGGAAAATCAGATATGATATATATAATACAAAAGGCAAAATGTTAGAGGAAAATATTATCCAAACAGTAATAACACTAAATGTCAATGGACTGAATTCCCCAATCAAAAGACATAGATTGGCAGAATGGATTAAAAAACAGGATCCTTCTATATGCTGTCTACAGGAAACACATCTTAGACCCAAAGATAAACATAGGTTGAAAGTGAAAGGTTGGGAAAAGATATTTCATGCAAATAACAACCAGAAAAGAGCAGGAGTGGCTATACTAATATCCAACAAATTAGACTTCAAATGTAAAACAGTTAAAAGAGACAAAGAAGGACACTATATACTAATAAAAGGAACAATTAAACAAGAAGACATAACAATCATAAATATTTACGCACCGAATCAGAATGCCCCAAAATACGTGAGGAATATACTGCAAACATTGAAAAGGGAAATAGACTCATATACCATAATAGTTGGAGACTTCAACTCACCACTCTCATCAAGGGACAGAACATCTAGACAGAGGATCAACAAAGAAATAGAGAATCTGAATATTACTATAAATGAACTAGACTTAATAGACATTTATAGGACATTACATCCCACAACAGCAGGATACACCTTTTTCTCAAGTGCTCATGGATCATTCTCAAAGATAGACCATATGCTGGGTCACAAAGCAAGTCTTAACAAATTTAAAAAGATTGAAATCTTACACAACACTTTCTCGGACCATAAAGGAATGATGTTGGAAATCAATAATAGGCAGAGTGCCAGAAAATTCACAAATACGTGGAGGCTCAACAACACACTCCTAAACAACGACTGGGTCAAAGAAGAAATTGCAAGGGAAATTAGCAAATACCTCGAGGCGAATGAAAACAAAAACACAACATATCAAAACTTATGGGACGCAGCAAAGGCAGTGCTAAGAGGGAAATTTATTGCTCTAAATGCCTATATCAGAAAAGAAGAAAAGGCAAAAATTCAGGAATTAATTATCCATTTGGAAGAACTGGAGAAAGAACAGCAAGCTAACCCCAAAGCAAGCAAAAGGAAAGAAATAACAAAGATTAGAGCACAAATAAATGAAATTGAAAACATGAAAACAATAGAGAATATCAATAAGGCCAGAAGTTGGTTCTATGAGAAAATCAATAAGATTGATGGGCCCTTAGCAAGACTGACAAAAAGAAGAAGAGAGAGGATGCAAATAAATAAGATCAGAAATGGAAGAGGAGACATAACTACTGACCTCACAGAAATAAAGGAGGTAATAACAGGATACTATGAACAACTTTACGCTAATAAATACAACAATTTAGAGGAAATGGACGGGTTCCTGGAAAGACATGAACAACCAACTTTGACTCAAGAAGACATAGATGACCTCAACAAACCAATCACAAGTAAAGAAATTGAATTAGTCATTCAAAAGCTTCCTAAAAAGAAAAGTCCAGGACCAGATGGCTTCACATGTGAATTCTACCAAACGTTCCAGAAAGAATTAGTACCAATTCTCTTCAAACTCTTCAAAAAAATCGAAGTGGAGGGAAAACTACCTAATTCATTCTATGAAGCCAACATCACCCTCATACCAAAACCAGGCAAAGATATTACAAAAAAAGAAAACTACAGACCAATCTCTCTAATGAATACAGATGCAAAAATCCTCAATAAAATTCTAGCAAATCATATCCAACAGCACATTAAAAGAATTATACATCATGACCAAGTAGGATTCATCCCAGGTACGCAAGGATGGTTCAACATAAGAAAATCAATTAATGTAATACACCATATCAACAAATCAAAGCAGAAAAATCACATGATCATCTCAATTGATGCAGAGAAGGCATTCGACAAGATCCAACATCCTTTCTTGTTGAAAACACTTCAAAAGATAGGAATACAAGGGAACTTCCTTAAAATGATAGAGGGAATATATGAAAAACCCACAGCTAATATCATCCTCAATGGGGAAAAATTGAAAACTTTCCCCCTAAGATCAGGAACAAGACAAGGATGTCCACTATCACCACTATTATTCAACATCGTGTTGGAGGTTCTAGCCAGAGCAATTAGACAAGAAAAAGAAATACAAGGCATCAAAATTGGAAAGGAAGAAGTAAAACTATCACTGTTTGCAGACGATATGATACTATACGTCGAAAACCCGGAAAAATCCACAACAAAACTACTAGAGCTAATAAATGAGTACAGCAAAGTAGCAGGTTACAAGATCAACATTCAAAAATCTGTAGCATTTCTATACACTAGTAATGAACAAGCTGAGGGGGAAATCAAGAAACGAATCCCATTTACAATTGCAACTAAAAGAATAAAATACCTAGGAATAAATTTAACTAAAGAGACAAAAAACCTATATAAAGAAAACTACAAAAAACTGCTAAAAGAAATCACAGAAGACCTAAATAGATGGAAGGGCATACCGTGTTCATGGATTGGAAGACTAAATATAGTTAAGATGTCAATCCTACCTAAATTGATTTACAGATTCAATGCAATACCAATCAAAATCCCAACAACTTTTTTTTCAGAAATAGAAAAACCAATAAGCAAATTTATCTGGAAGGGCAGGGTGCCCCGAATTGCTAAAAACATCTTGAGGAAAAAAAACGAAGCTGGAGGTCTCGCGCTGCCTGACTTTAAGGCATATTATGAAGCCACAGTGGTCAAAACAGCATGGTATTGGCATAAAGATAGATATATCGACCAATGGAATCGAATAGAGTGCTCAGATATAGACCCTCTCATCTATGGACATTTGATCTTTGATAAGGCAGTCAAGCCAACTCACCTGGGACAGAGCAGTCTCTTCAATAAATGGTGCCTAGAGAACTGGATATCCATATGCAAAAGAATGAAAGAAGACCCATCTCTCACACCCTATACAAAAGTTAACTCAAAATGGATCAAAGATCTAAACATTAGGTCTAAGACCATAAAACAGTTAGAGGAAAATGTTGGGAGATATCTTATGGATCTTACAACTGGAGGCGGTTTTATGGACCTTAAACCTAAAGCAAGAGCACTGAAGAAGGAAATAAATAAATGGGAACTCCTCAAAATTAAACACTTTTGTGCATCAAAGAACTTCATCAAGAAAGTAGAAAGACAGCCTACACAATGGGAGACAATATTTGGAAATGATATATCAGATAAAGGTCTAGTATCCAGAATTTATAAAGAGATTGTTCATCTCAACAACAAAAAGACAGCCAACCCAATTACAAAATGGGAAAAAGACTTGAACAGACACCTCTCAGAAGAGGAAATACGGATGGCCAAGAGGCACATGAAGAGATGCTCAATGTCCCTGGCCATTAGAGAAATGCAAATCAAAACCACAATGAGATATCATCTCACACCCACCAGAATGGCCATTATCAACAAAACAGAAAATGACAAGTGCTGGAGAGGATGCGGAGAAAGAGGCACACTTATCCACTGTTGGTGGGAATGTCAAAGGGTGCAACCACTGTGGAAGGCAGTTTGGCGGTTCCTCAAAAAGCTGAATATAGAACTGCCATACGACCCAGCAATACCATTGCTAGGTATCTACTCAAAGGACTTAAGGGCAAAGACACAAACGGACATTTGCACACCAATGTTTATAGCAGCATTATTTACAATTGCAAAGAGATGGAAACAGCCAAAATCTCCATCAACAGAAGAGTGGCTAAACAAACTGTGGTATATACATACGATGGAATATTATGCAGCTTTAAGACAAGATAAACTTATGAACCATGTAATAACATGGATGGACCTAGAGAATATTATGCTGAGTGAATCCAGCCAAAAACTAAAGGACAAATACTGTATGGTCCCACTGATGTGAACGGACATTCGAGAATAAACTTGAAATATGTCATTGGTAACAGAGTTCAGCAGGAGTTAGAAACAGGGTAAGACAATGGGTAATTGAAGGTGAAGGGATACAGACTGTGCAACAGGACTAGATACAAAAACTCAAAAATGGACAGCACAATAATACCTAATTGTAAAGTAATCATGTTAAAACACTGAATGAAGCTGCATCTGAGCTATAGGTTTTTGTTTTGTTTTGTGTTGTTTTGTTTTGATTTTACTATTATTACTTTTATTTTTTTCTCTATATTAACATTCTATATCTTTTTTGGTTATGTTGCTAGTTCTTCTAAACCAATGCAAATGTACTAAGAAATGATGATCATGCATCTATGTGATGATGTTAAGAATTAATGATTGCATGTGTAGAATGGTATGATCTCTAAATGTTGGGTTAATTTCTTTTTTCCCGTTAATTAAAAAAAAAAAAAAAAGAGAAGGGATAATTGGAGATGAAGGGATACAGACTGTACAACGGGACTGGATATAAAAACTCAGAAATGGACAGCACAATACTACCCAATTGTAATGCAATTATGTTAAAACACTGAATGAAGCTGCATGTGAGGTATAGGTTTTTTGTTTTTGTTTTTTTTTGTTTTTTTTCTTTCTATTATTGTTTTAATTCTTATTCTGTTGTCTTTTTATTTCTTTTTCTAAATCGATGCAAATGTACTAAGAAATGATGAATATGCAACTATGTGATGTTATTAAGAATTACTGATTGTACATGTAGATTGGAATGATTTCTAATTGTTTTGTTAATTCTTTTTTTAAAAAAAAAAAAAAAATAAAAAAAAAAAAAAAAAAGAAACCATGGAAGCTAGAAGACCGTGGGATGATATATTTAAATTATTAAAAGAGAAAAACTGCCAACCAAGACTTCTATATCCAGCAAAATTGTCCTTCAAAAATGAGGGAGAAATTAAAATATTCTCAGACAAAAAGTCACTGAGAGAATTTGTGACCAAGAGACCAGCTCTGCAAGAAATACTAAAGGGAGTACTAGAGTCAGATACGAAAAGACAGAAGAGAGAGGTATGGAGAAGAGTGTAGAAAGAAGGAAAATCAGATATGATATATATAATACAAAAGGCAAAATGGTAGAGGAAAATATTATCCAAACAGTAATGACACTAAATGTTAATGGACTGAATTCCCCAATCAAAAGACATAGACTGGCAGAATGGATTAAAAAACAGGATCCTTCTATATGCTGTCTGCAGGAAACACATCTTAGACCCAAAGATAAACATAGGTTGAAAGTGAAAGGTTGGGAAAAGATATTTCATGCAAATAACAACCAGAAAAGAGCAGGAGTAGCTATACTAATATCCAAAAAATTAGACTTCAAATGTAAAACAGTTAAAAGAGACCAGGATACTATCTATTAATAAAAGGAATAATTAAACAAGAAGACATAACAATCATAAATATTTATGCACCGAACCAGAATGCCCCAAAATATGTGAGGAATACACTGCATCACTGAAAAGGGAAATAGACTCATATACCATAATAGTTGGAGACTTCAATTCACCACTCTCATCAATGGACAGAACATCTAGACAGAGGATCAATAAAGAAATAGAGAATCTGAATATTACAATAAATGAGCTAGACTTAACAGACATCTATAGGACATTACACACCACAACAGCAGGATACACCTTTTTCTCAAGTGCTCATAGATCATTCTCAAAGATAGACCATATGCTGGGTCACAAAGCAAGTCTTAACAAATTTAAAAAGATTGAAATCATACACAACACTTTCTCAGATCATAAAGGAATGAAGTTGGAAATCAATAATAGGCGGAGTGCCAGAAAATTCACAAATACGTGGAGGCTCAAAAACACACTCTTAAACAACGAGTGGGTCAAGGAAGAAATTGCAAGAGAAATTAGTAAATATCTCGAGGCGAATGAAAACAAAAACACAACATGTCAAAACCTATGGGACGCAGCAAAAGCAGTGCTAAGAGGGAAATTTATTGCCCTAAATGCCTACATCAGAAAAGAAGAAAAGACAAAAATTCAGGAATTAACTGTTCACTTGGAAGAACTGGAGAAAGAACAGCAAACTAACCCCAAAGCAAGCAAAAGGAAAGAAATAACAAAGATTAGAGCACAAATAAATGAAATTGAGAATATGAAAACAATAGAGAAAATCAATAAGACCAGAAGTTGGTTCTATGAGAAAATCAATAAGATTGATGGGCCCTTAGCAAGATTGACAAAAAGAAGAAGAGAGAGGATGCAAATAAATAAGATCAGAAATGGAAGAGGAGACATAAACACTGACCTCACAAAATAAAGGAGGTAATAACAGGATACTATGAACAACTTTACGCTAATAAATACAACAATTTAGATGAAATGAACGGGTTCCTGGAAAGGCATGAACAACCAACTTTGACTCAAGAAGAAATAGATGACCTCAACAAACCAATCACAAGTAAAGAAATTGAATCAGTCATTCAAAAGCTTCCCAAAAAGAAAAGTCCAGGACCAGACAGCTTCACATGTGAATTCTACCAAACATTCCAGAAAGAATTAGTACCAACTCTGCTCAAACTCTTCAAAAAAATTGAAGTGGAGGGAAAGCTACCTAATTCATTCTATGAAGCCAACATCACCCTCATACCAAAACCAGGCAAAGATATTACAAAAAAAGAAAACTACAGACCAATCTCTCTAATGAATATAGATGCAAAAATCCTCAACAAAATTCTAGCAAATCGAATCCAACAACACATTAAAAGAATTATACATCATGACCAAGTAGGATTCATCCCAGGTACGCAAGGATGGTTCAACATAAGAAAATCAATTAATGTAATACACCATATCAACAAATCAAAGCAGAAAAATCACATGATCATCTCAATTGATGCAGAGAAAGCATTTGACAAGATTCAAACACTTCAAAAGATAGGAATACAAGGGAACTTCCTTAAAATGATAGAGGGAATATATGAAAAACCCACAGCTAATATCATCCTCAATGGGGAAAATTTGAAAACTTTCCCCCTAAGATCAGGAACAAGACAAGGATGTCCACTATCACCACTATTATTCAACATCGTGTTGGAGGTTCTAGCCAGAGCAATTAGACAAGAAAAAGAAATACAAGGCATCAAAATTGGAAAGGAAGAAGTAAAACTATCACTGTTTGCAGATGATATGATACTATACTTCGAAAACCCGGAAAAATCCACAACAAAACTACTAGAGCTAATAAATGAGTACAGCAAAGTAGCAGGTTACAAGATCAACATTCAAAAATCTGTAGCATTTCTATACACCAGCAATGAACAAACTGAGGGGGAAATCAAGAAATGAATTCCATTTACAATTGCAACTAAAAGAATAAAATACCTAGGAATAAATTTAACTAAAGAGACAAAAAACCTATACAAAGAAAACTACAAAAAACTGTTAAAAGAAATCACAGAAGACCTAAATAGATGGAAGGGCATACCGTGTTCATGGATTGGAAGACTAAATATAGTTAAGATGTCAATCCTACCTAAATTGATTTACAGATTCAATGCAATACCAATCAAAATCCCAGCAACTTATTTTTCAGAAATAGAAAAACCAATAAGCAAATTTATCTGGAAGGGCAGGGTGCCCCGAATTGCTAAAAACATCTTGAGGAAAAAAAACGAAATGGGAGGTCTCACGCTGCCGGACTTTAAGGCATATTATGAAGCCACAGTGGTCAAAACAGCATGGTATTGGCATAAAGATAGATATATCGACCAATGGAATTGAATAGAGTGCTCAGATATAGACCCTCTCATCTATGGACATTTGATCTTTGATAAGGCAGTCAAGCCAACTCACCTGGGACAGAACAGTCTCTTCAATAAATGGTGCCTAGAGAACTGGATATCCATATGCAAAAGAATGAAAGAAGACCCGTATCTCACACCCTATACAAAAGTTAACTCAAAATGGATCAAAGATCTAAACATTAGGTCTAAGACCATAAAACAGTTAGAGGAAAATGTTGGGAGACATCTTATGAAACTTACAATTGGAGGCGGTTTTATGGACCTTAAACCTAAAGCAAGAGCACTGAAGAAAGAAATAAATAAATGGCAGCTCCTCAAAATTAAACACTTTTGTGCATCAAAGAACTTCATCAAGAAAGTAGAAAGACAGCCTACACAATGGGAGACAATATTTGGAAACGACATATCAGATAAAGGTCTAGTATCCAGAATTTATAAAGAGATTGTTCAACTCAACAACAAAAATACAGCCAACCCAATTACAAAATGGGAAAAAGACTTGAACAGACACCTCTCAGAAGAGGAAATACAAATGGCCAAAAGACATGTGAAGAGATGCTCAATGTCCCTGGCCATTAGAGAAATGCAAATCAAAACCACAATGAGATATCATCTCACACCCACCAGAATGGCCATTATCAACAAAACAAAAAATGGCAAGTGCTGGAGAGGATGCGGAGAAAGAGGCACACTTATCCACTGTTGGTGGGAATGTCAAATGGTGCAACCACTGTGGAAGGCAGTTTGGCGGTTCCTCAAAAAACTGCATATAGAATTGCCATACGACCCAGCAATACCATTGCTGGGAATCTACTCAAAGGACTTAAGGGCAAAGACACAAATGGACATTTGCACACCAATGTTTATAGCAGCATTATTTACAATTGCAAAGAGATGGAAACAGCCAAAATGTCCATCAACAGACGAGTGGCTAAACAAACTGTGGTATATACATACGATGGAATATTATGCAGCTTTAAGACAGAATAAACTTATGAAGCATGTAATAACATGGATGGACCTAGAGAACATTATACTGAGTGAGACTAGCCAAAAACTAAAGGACAAATACTGTATGGTCCCACTGATGTGAACCGACATTAGAGAATAAGCTTGAAATATGTCATTGGTAACAGAGACCATCAGGAGTTAGAAACAGGGTAAGACAATGGGTAATTGGAGCTGAAGGGTTACAGACTGTGCAACAGGACTGGATACAAAAACTCAAAAATGGACAGCCCAATACTATCTAATTGTAATGAAATTATGTTAAAACACTGAATGAAGCTGCATCTGAGCTATAGTTTCTTTTTGTTTGTTTGTTTGTGTTTTTTGTTTGTGTTTTTTGTTTTTTCCTTTTTTTATATATTTTTTATTTTTATAATTATTTTTATTTTTTTCTCTATATTATCATTCTATATCTTTTTCTGTTGTTTTGCTAGTTCTTTTCCTAAATCGATGCAAATGTACTATGAAATGATGATCACACATCTATGTGATGATATTAAGAATTACTGATTGCATATGTAGAATGGAATGATTTCTAAATGTTGTGTTAGTTAATTTTTTTTAATTAATAAAAAAAGTATCAAAAAGAATAAAAAAGGAATAAATTTAGAAAAATAAGTGAAAACTTGTATCCTGAAAACTACAAAACACCTTTGAAGGAAATTAAATAAGACCCAAATAAATGGAAAGAAATCCTATGTTGATGTACTGTTAAGACAACAGTACTGTACTTTGATCTACAGATTCAGTACAATCACTTTCACAAATTGACAAGCTGATTCTGAAATTCATATAAATATGCAAGGGAACTAAAATAGCTAAACCTCTCTTGGAAAAGAAGACCAAACTTGGAGGATGTACATTCTTCATTTCAAAACTTACTTCAATGTTATGGTAATAAACACTCTGTCATGCTACCATAAGGATAAACTTATAGACAATATAGAATTGAGAGTCCAGAAATAAACCCATACATTTATAGTCAATTGATTTTCAATTAGGGTGTCAAGACAATTCAATGGGGAAAGATTAGTGTTTCCAACAAACAGTGCTTTGACAATTGATTTCCAAATGAAAACTAATGAAAGTGGACCCTACCTTGCACCCTATTAAAAATAACTCAAAATGGATCAACTTACATAAAACTGTAAAGTCCTTAGAAGAAAACATAAGTATAAATCTTCACGAACTTAGATTAGGTAGTGGTTTCTTAGAAATGACAGCAAAAGCACAAGCAACAAAAGAAAAAAATACATAAATTTGAACCTCATCAAAATTTAAAACTTTTATTCTTCAAAATACTATCAAGAAAGTGAAAAGACAACCCATAAATAGGAGAAAATGTTTGCAAATAATATATCTAATAAGGGTCTAGTATTCAGAACATATAAAGAACTCTTACAACTCAAAATAAAAAGACAACTCAATTAAAAATGGACAAATGATTTGAATAGACATTTCTTTGAAGAAGATAGATAAGTGGACACAAGTGCAGAAAAAGATGTTTGATATCATTAGTCACCAGGGAAATGCAATCAAAGCTTCAACGAGATACCATTTCATACCCACTACAGTGGCTATATTTTTTTAAATGAAAAGAAATTTTGGTGAGAATGTATAAAAAGGAAACCCTCATACATTGGAGGTGGGAATCTAAAATGGTATAGCCTCAAACATTAAACATAGAGTTACCATAATAGCCAGCAATTCTACTCCTAGGTAAATACAAAAAAAAAAAAAAAGAATTGAAAACAAGGACTCAAACAAATATCTGTACACCAATGTTCACAGCAGCCTTAGTCACAATAGCCAAAAGGTGGAAACAGTCCAAATATCCCATCAATAGATAACTGGATAAACAAAATGCGTCATATCTATACCGTGGAATATTACTCAGCCATAAAAAAGAAATGAAATAATGATGCACACTACAACATGGATGAAACTAGAAAACATTATTTAAAGTTAAAGAAGCCAGACATAAAAGACTACATATTGTATGATTCTATTTATATGAAATGTCCAGAATAGGCAAATCCATAAAGGGCTCCTTTTCCTACAGTTCTCTCTTAAGAGAGAGGAAAGTTTTCTGAACAGCCTCCAGCAGACATGCCCTCACACCTCCTGGCCAAAATTGACCCACATGCTTATCCTAAGCCAATCCCTGGAAGCAGGAACAGAGTTCCTTTCAGACCAGTGAGGTCCAGTCTGCACGTGGAGGTGGTGATAACTTTCCTTATAGCACTTGGCTTTGGTCACCTAATATAAATACATTCAACCAAGAAGGCAAAAGGAAACACAGGTGACATCAGGTGTTCTCTGTGGAGATTTAAGACATAATAGTACCAAACAACAGTGCATCGCGACCTCCAATCTCACTGCCAGAGATTCCCCCAGGAGGGTCCACCTTCCAGTAACTGGACATCTCCTAGTGAAGGACCTTAGCTATAGTGCAAGGAGAATCCGGTTTGGAAAGGTAGTGCACATACCTTAGCACAAATTAGTTACCTTATTATGCCTCTGTAAGAAAGAATGATCTGCAGAATATTTATCTCCATTTATAAGATGAAAAATAGTTAACAGAAAATAAATATAACAAAAATAAATAGTAAAAATTATTTTTAAATGGGCAAAAGACTTGAATAGATGCTTCACAGAATAATACATACTGTCGGCCAACAGGCACATGGAAAATTGCTCAACTTCCTAAATCATCAGGGAAATAACATTTCTAAAAGTAAAGGTACTGAAAAGTCACGTTTGTGAGCATACAAAGCAGCTCAAACTTTCAATCATTGCTGGTTGGAGTGCAAAATGATAGAACCACTTTGGAGAACAGTTTGCTAGTTTCTTATAAAGTTGAACAAACCCTATCCCCACCAATCCCACTCCTGGTAATTATTCCAAAAGCAATGAAAACATATCCCTACAAAAAGACTTGTTCAAAAATGGTGTGCTGGTTTGAAAGGAAGTATGCCCCCTAGAAAAGCCATGTTTTAATCAAAATCCCATTTCATAAAGGTAAAATATCTCTATTCAATACTATATGTTTGAAACTGTAATTAGATCATCTCCCTGGATGATGTGATTTAGTCAGGAGTGGTTGTTAAACTGGATTAGGTGATGACATGTCTCTACCCATTTGGGTGGATCTTGATTAGTTTACTGGAGTCCTACAAAAGAGGAAACATTTTGGAGAATGGGAGATTCAGAGAGAGCAGTACCATGAAGCAGAGAGTCCACGAGCCAGTGACCTTTGGAGATGAAGAAGGAAAATGCCTCCTGGGGAACTTCATGAAACCAGAAGCCAGGAGAGAAAGCTAGCAGATGACACCGTGTTCGCCATGTGCCCTTCCAGCTAGAGAGAAGCCCTGACTGTGCTCACCATGTGCCCTCTCACTTGACAGAGAAACCCTGAGCTTCATCGGCCTCTTTGAACCAAGGTATCTTTTCCTGGATGCCTTTGATCGGACTTTTCTATAGACTTGTAATTGGGACATTTTCTCAGCCTTAGAACTGCAAACTAGCAACTCATTAAATTCCCCCCCCCCTTTTTTTAAAGCCGTTCCATTTCTGCTATATTGCATTCCAGCAGCTAGCAAACTAGAACAAATGGTTATAACAGTCTTATTCATAATGGTCAAACCCTGGAAGCAATGAGAGCATCCGTCAGCAGAAGGATGGACAAAGTATGCCACATTCTTATCATGGAAACCACACAGCAATGAGAGGTGAACTACCTCTAGCTACCCAGCGTGGATGAATTTCACAGATACAAGTGAAAGAAGCCAGATCCCCCAAAGCACATATTGTGTGATTCCATGTATAGGATGTTCAAGAACAGGTACCTGTAATTCATGGTGATAGAAATCAGTAGAGTGATCGCCTGAGGGTTTAATTGGAGAGCAACACAAGAAAACCTTCTGGGGTGATGGGAATGTTTCTAGAACTTGAGAAGGGTGTTGATTGCATGGGTGTTTACATTTATCAAAATAAATCTATTTGTACATCCAAGATCTGTGTATTTTAGTGTGTGATGATTTTATCTCCATTAACATAAATAAATAAATGGCAAGAAGCAGAAGCAGTGACTAGAGGAAAATTGCTTGGAGCCAAACCAGAAGAGCTAGGAAGGAATTCAGGGTCAAAGAGTTTGGCTGTGATGTTCTAGGGCCATGGGGGACCATGGGGGGTATTGAGTGGCAGCATGGGGTGGGGGTAAAGGGTCTCGCTCAGCCCTCCCCAAGTACTCCAGGGACACTGTTTGTGGCTCCAGTTTCCCTTCTGAGCTGCTGTGTGGGCTGAGTCAGCTTAGCCCCAAGTTTCTGGGCTTTATCATCTGTCTCATCCCTCCTGAAAAAGCTTGGAAAGTTTGTCCCTGAGGAAAGGCTTAGCTGGAGGCAGATGAGCCCCTGGGCTGCCTTCTTCCCAGCCCAAGAGAAAGGAGGGCTGGAAAAGAGGCTCCCCACACACCTCCTGCTTTCTCGAGCAGAGTGGCACTGATGCGGCTGAGAAATCTCATTTCAAGTGTCAGCTGCCCGCTCTGTCCCTGCTCCAGGAGTTTTCACCACTCAGCATGGGGGCAATGACTCATTGTGGGGGAAGGAGGTCTGGGGGGTGGGGGAAGAGACTGCGCTCTGCCCAGAGAGGCCAGATGTGTAACTGGGAGAACAAAAGCTGCCCATCCTTGTGGGGATGTGGGGTTCCCTTTTCTGAGCCATTTGCTGTCAGTTCTACCAGGCAGGATGAAGGAAGGGAATGGGCTTGAACTTTGGGAACAGACCAAGCCTCAGTTTCCTCTTCCATAAAATGGGGCATCGTGTCTTAGGCTGGGTTTCCTAGAAGAATGCAGGGGTCTGGGTGCATGTGGCTGATGGAAGGAGGGAACCTTCAGGAAACACCTGTAAGGTGGGAACTGCTGAGCAAGGATTTGGCCTCAGGTAATATCTCGCCTTGGCCCAATCTGCCAGAGGCTGCAGAATTGATCACATTACAAGGTCATCCCCTGACTTGAAATGAGGGGACCAGCCTTTGGCACCCCCTTGTCCATCAGTCATTGCCTTTGGGATGCCCCTGGTAGGATATAATCTCAGGCCAAGGCTGCCAGCAGCAGTTGATTACAGGGGTAAAATACCCACTGCTCAGGGCTTCTGTGAGTTCAGATAAAACGTAGTGAGGAACGAACTGTTTTTAGTTGCCTGAGAAAAGGGATTGTCTTAATTTACCAAATCTGCTATCGAGACTATCGCAAGCTGGTTTTGGCTTAACAACAGGGATTTTGGCTCACAGTTTTGAGTTTAGAAAAACATCCCCAATCAAGATACCACCTAAGCTTGCTTTTTCCGAGGCTGTAGCATTCTGGTGCTGGCTGCAGGCAATCCTCAGGGTTCCTCGGCTTGCATCTCTGCTTCCCATCCCATGACGATGATCTCACCTTTTGTTCGTGTTTTCAGCTCCACTGATTCTCAGCTTCTACCTGTGGTCTCCTCCCACTTCTGGCTTCCAGTTTCTTCTCATTGTAAGGCCTCCAATAATATGCACCTTGGTGCACCTTCCTTCAGTGGGGCTATCTCTTAACTGAAAGAATTGCACCTTCAAGAGGGCCTCTTTATAATGGATTCACAGTAATATGGATTAAGATTGCAAACATGTCTGTGCTTAATTCAATCACCGCAGGTATCTAAAGCCATAAACTATGTGTCCTGCCTATCACACAGTCGTTATTTTTAAAGTCTACTGTCTATGTAGAGGCAGTATCAAAAATACTCAACAACCAGATGCTGGCAGAATAACTGGGTCCTAAAAAATCTTTATTTCCTGGATCATAGGAAAGTCTGGGGATACTGAGGAAGGCAGTAGGGGTAGTGGCCTTTTAGAGATTTTGGGCAGTGCTTATCTACCAGTTGGTCTTAAAGGCTTCCCACCTCCTGTTGCCTTCCATCCGTGCACCTAGAATGTGCTCATGCACTCCTGTCCTGAGTCCGCCAGGTGATTCAAGGGACCTCTGGTCGCTACCCCCACTCCTCCTGGAATTCCTCTCTTATGTGCTTCTCAGAACCTGGGGAGTAACTGCTGGGCATCACCTAATCCATGCAACTCAGGATTCTGCTTCCGATGGGGCTTTTCAGAAACAGTGAGTTAGAAATGGACCAGGATGGACACATCCCTTCCTAATGATCCAATGTGAAGCCTGGAAGGAAAGAATACTGACTTTGGAGTTCTAATACAGTGTTTGGGCTCTAATATCAGCACCGTCATTTGTTAGCTGTGTGACCTTGAGCAAGATGCCCTACCTCTCTGAGCCTCAGTATCCCTACCTTTATGAAAAATGGATAAATTAATGCTTGCCCAGGATGGTTATTGGAAAGATTAGGAGCTCATCCCATGATGCTTGGCACATAGTAGGCCCTTGACAAATGTTAGCTCTTACCCCTTTTCTCCCTGGAATGATTTTGTATTTCTGGGTCCCGCCACCCCCAGAGAGACTAGCTTTCACAGGCGCACTGCCTGCAGAGGCGAAGTGTGCTTTGTCTTGCTCGTTTTTCCCAGTGGACTTCTTTACTTTCCAAGGAGGGTCCCCTTGGTTTTTAGGGTCCAGTTTTGGCCTTAGCCTCCAGCCTTCAAGCCAGGGGTTTATTTCAAGTCTGACTTGTCACTCCATTCTCCTGGCTTTACTGACTGTTCAGAAATGGGTGTTTGGCCCCTTCTGCTGACAAGGCTCAGTGAGACTCAATTCTAGAACCTCTGGAAGTGCTGAGAAATAGAATGTCTCTTAGAGATCAGGGGTTCTACTCAGAGCTACTCATGGCTGTTTCGCCTCTGTGAAAGGAGAGCTTGCCTGAGAAAGAAGCCAACATAAAGCCGGGAGATAAAAGAGAAAGGTTCCTGATAATATCCTGTTTTAATCCGTAAACTGTCGGAATGCTATATACCAGAATTGGAATGGCTTTTAAAAAAGGGGAATTTATTAACTTGCAAGTTTACAGTTCTAAGGCCATGAAAATGTCCAAATTAAGGAAAGGCTATAAAAAAATGTCCAAATTAAGGCATCCCCCAGGGAAAGATACCTTGGCACAAGGAGGCAGATGACGTTCAGGGTTTCTCTCTCAGCTGGGAAGGCACATGGCGCCCTGTGCTAGCTTTCCCTCCTCCTTTCCTAAGGCTTCCCTGGGGCTCTGTCTGTTCTGGTGGCTCTCTAGCTTTTCCCAAAATGGTTCCCTCTTAAAGGGTTCCCGTAAGCCACCTTGAATGGGTAGAGACACATCTCCATGGAAACCACCTAAGCACAAGTTACCACCCACAACTAGGTGGGTCACACCTCTGTGGAAATAGTCGAAGAGCTCCCACCTAGCGATACTGAATGAGGATTAAAGGACATGCCTTTCTGGGGTTCAGATTCAGAACAGCACATGTCCTTCAGTACCGGGATCCACTGCACCTGCAAACCCACCTCAGTGTTTTCAAACCCTGTTTTGTGCTGAAGCCCATTTGGGCTGAGTTTTCTGTCCTTTGCCACCAAGGGGGAGTGGGGGTGGGGTGAAAAGAACACATCTCTCTCAGGCTGCTGAGAACACAAAATGAGTTAAGCACGCAAGACTCTTAGCGTAGAGCCTAGCACACAGTAAGCACTCAATAAATGCCCCTCTGTCCCAGGGGCTTGGTTTTCCTACACGTGGAATGGGTGCACTGGATTGTGCCCTATCACTTCTTAGCAGAGGTGGAAACCATGAGCAGAGAGGCTGCTCCTGCTGTTAAACTAACACTGTGCCAGGAAGAATGACGGCCACCAAAGAGGACAACGTCCTAATCCTTGGGGCCTGTGAGTGTGTCGCCTTACAGGGTATTGTGGGTGGAATTATGTCCCCCAAAACACAAGCTGGAAGTCTTAACTCCCAGAATGTGACCTTATTTGGAAATAGGGTCATTGCAGGTGCAAGAAAGTGGAGACAACATTGGATTAGGGCAGGCCCTTAGTTCCTCTGACAGCTGTCCTTACAAGAAAGAAAGAAGCACAGACAGACGAACAGGGAAGACGGTCATGTAAACACTGAGGCGGAGACTGGAGTTTTGCTGCCACAAGCCACAGGCACCAAAGATCTCTGGAAGCCACCAGCAGCTGGAAGAGGCCAAGGCAGAGCCTTCCCTAGAGTCCTAAAGGGAGCCCAGCCCTCAGACAGCCTGATCTCAGATGTCCAGCCACCAGGACCCTGAGAGAAGACATTTCTGCTGTGCTAAGCCACCCAGCTTGGGTACTTTGTTACAGCAGACCCAGGCAACTAAGATCCCTGGCAAAAGGGACTTTGAAGGTAGGACTCCATTGAGAATTCTGAGATGAAGAGATTATCCCAGGTTATCTGGGTGGGTCCAACCTAATCCCACGAGCCCTTTAAAGAACCTTCCCTGACTCGGGTCAGGGTCTGAAGGAGATGTGAGCGCAGAGGGAGAGTCAGAGCAGACGTGGCTGCTCTGAAGATGGCACTGGGGCCGTGAGCCATGGAGACCTTCAGCTCCACACACCGGAAAAGGCAAGGAAAGAGATTTCTGCCCCCTCGCCACCGTACAGTTTCCAGAAAGAAAGGCAGCCCCATTGGCCCCTTGATTTAATTCAGGGAGACCTGTGTCAGATTTCTGTCCTCCAGAACTGTCAAAGAATACATCTGTATTGTGTTTGGCCGCCAAGTTTGTGACAGTTTGTTATGCAGCAGTAGGACACTACTACGAGTCTTCTCACATGCTGGTTCATTCTCGCTATGCATTCATTTATCATAAGCAGCAACTGGGAATCAGACCCTGCTAGTAAAATATACTTTGTTCCAGCCCTCAGTCTAGGCAGGGAGACAAGTAATTATGACTCAGCTTGATAAACAGAATTAACTGGAATATGAGGGGTCTTAGCCAGGGAGACAAATAATTATGACCCAGATTGATAAACAGAATTAACTGGAATATGAGGGGTCTTGGCTGTGGCGAGCTGACAAGCTTAAGGGGTTGCCAGTTTGCTACCCATCACAGAGGGGCATGCGAAATCGTCCCATTCTCTTATTTGCCTAAATCATTTTGAAAGTGTCACTCTAGCGTCCTCAGCCCGCGGCAAGCACTTCAGGGTCAGGCCTGGTTGTTGCGGGTTTCTCCTCTTTTTTAGGGTCAAACAAGAGTCAAGGATGGGTGCTTTCTGGGGACACTTGAAAGGCAAGGGCAGGGCCTGGCCCCCAGGCCTGGTGGGGTTCATCTCTCTGTCCTCTCCCAAGGCAGCTCTTTGTCCTGGCTCTTGGGCTTCACGGGTGCCTGTGGATTCCCAAAGTTTCTCCCCGCCCACCAGCCACATGCCCGGCCTGGGAAAACCTCCTGACCTCACACAAGGGCTCAGGGCGGTCTCTTTCCAACCTCCACAGGCATCCTGCACCGGCAGCCTTTCTCCCCCTTCTCTCCAAACCACAATCCCAAGAGCGGCCCCATTTCCTCCCCAGCCTCCTTCCAGGGCCTTCCCCCCCAATCCAAAGTCTGGGGCAGGCGGGGCTCCTTCCAGCAGGGTGAGGAGTTCCGTTTTGAGACTCTGAAACCCCAAGGCTCCCGGAAGTATCAGATTCCACACACAGAGTTACAAAGGACTTTTGGGGAGAGAGAAGGGATTTAAAGCAGCTTGTTATTTTTCTGAGTCATCCGCAGAAGTGAGAATCAATCAGAATGAGTGTCTCGACAAGGGCTGCTGCCAAAGGCATTTTAGGCAGAGGGACTTGCTTGGGCAAAGGCCCAGGGGCAGGAAGGGAGCTGCGGGGAGCAGGAGAGTGGTGACAGAGGACGTTGAGGAGGTGGTAGGGGCAAGCCCACAGCTGGGCGGGGAGCCAGGGTTGGAAGTACCGAAAGGCATTCCCAAGGGCAGCGAGAAGCACCACTGTCACCTTTGTCTTTTGGAAAGATCCCTTTGGCAATTGGGGCAGAAAGAGCACTGGATGGAGAAAGAGAAGCTGCCAGGAGAGCACCGAGGAGGCTGTTGGAGTTTCCCAGATGGTTCCTTCAGGGGATGATGTGCAGGTGGCCCCATGAGGCCCTTAGGAGCCCCTCAGGAGCCAGAATTGGGGGGGGGGGCTAGGAGGGTGAGGGGGGGCCCTAGGCCAGACGCATGGCTTCCATAATAAAGGCCTTTGGCTGTGCAGAACAGGGTTGGGGCTTGGCAGCACAGCTCTTCCCGTCCAGGGCACAGCTGCCCCGACCCTATTTCCACACCACGTGGCTCTGATTGGGCTCCCCTGAGCCCTAAAATGACTTTCCCAAATTTGAAGCTTGCTTTTCTCCTGTCTCTTGGACCAAGTGGCATTCTGCAAGGCTTGGTCACATTCTTATCAGGAGGGATCAGATCGTTTTTAATTCCTTCTAGAGAATAATCACACCCAGGGGTCTACTTAGTTAATTGTTCTATGAAAATTTGGTATTTGGACACTTCCTAATGGGTCTTTTTTGTACATAATTCTAGAAGCAATGCACACACACACAAACACCCATATAAATACATACATATATATATACACACATACACACATATATATAAATATTTGCATGCTTATATATATTAATATTTACATGTACGTATATATTAATAGCACCTCATTGAGTTGCAATTAACCTACAGTAAAATGCTCAAATCTGAAGTGTACAGCTTAATGAATTTTTACTGCCACCCAGACCAAGATGCAGAATATTTTCATCACCCCAGAAAATTCCCTGTATCCCTTTGCTGTCCATAACCACCCCCTACTTCCACCGAGCAAAACCACTTTCATCGTGGCAGTTCAGTTTTGTCTGTTTTGGAACTTTATATAATGGAGTTGTGTATTACATAGTCTTTTGTGTCTAGTTTCTTTCATGTATCATGTTTTTGTTCATCCACATTGCTGCATGTATCTATCATCATTCTTTTTTATTGCGTGGTAGTATTGTTATATGAATATGCCCCAATTGGTTTATCCAGTCCCCAGTTTGATGGATAAGAGCCCCCTTATTTTAAGCACAACAGATACGGGGCATGTTGAATTTCAATGAGCATAATGTCCAGGCTGGAAGAAAGGAAGCCAAGAGTCACCTACCTCCACTTCCTATTCGTGTATGAGGCTCAGAGAGGGCTCAAGGTCACACAGCTTTGTCAGGATAGAATTAAGGTCTTGACCAAGTTGGCTATTTCTCTGGCCAGTCAGGCCCTTTTTTCTTTCTCTGTATCTCGTGCTATCTCTTAAGCAGACGTGAGCGCTCTCCCATTCTTAAAGGATTTGTCACGGGCAGTTTCTCTACATAGACATTTCCCTAGGGGTATATAATGCAATTTACTTTCAAGTTGTCAGGGATATGGCCATTAGGAAGTAAGGTGGATCTTTAAAAGTTCACAAAAGAGGAAACACAGATGATTCACAAGAAAAAAAATCCCTTTGTGGCAAGGTCTGGGGTGTGAGAAAACACCAAATAGCTGAAAGCATTTTTCAGCTAGCCTGGTAGCGATGCGGACATCTACCAGCTCATGGATATTATTCCTGGAGTGATTTCTTTTATCTGTTTATATGCTTTACTGTAAAAGAACAATTGCAGGAAATGAGACAGATTTGTATTCAAATCCTGGCCTTCCCTTTTGTTCTGTTTGCTAGTTACTGGAATGCAACACACCAGAGATAGATTGGCTTTAAATGAAAGAGCATTTATTTTGTTAGTTCTTCAGGGGAAAGGCAGCTAACTTTCAGCTGAGGTTCTTTCTTATGTGGGAAGGCACAGGGTGCTCTCTGCTGGTATTCTCTCCAGGCCTCTGGGTTCCAACAGCTTTCCCCAGGGTGATTCCTTTTTGCATCTCCAGAGGCCTGGGCTGAGCTGTGAGTGCTGAGATGAGGTATGCTGAGCTGCTTGGGCTGTGCTATGTTGAGCTCTCTCAATTAAGCACCAGCCAATTAAGTCAAATGCCATTCATTGCAGCAGGCATGCCTCCTAGCCGACTGCAGATGTAATGAGCAACAGATGAGGTTCACGTACCATTGGCTCATGTCCACAGCAACAGAACTAGGTGCCTTCTCAAGGCCAAGTTGACAACTGAATCTAACTACCACACCTTTTGTAGCTTTGTTACCTTGGACAAATGACCACTTCTCATGAGCCTCAGTTTACCTCTCTATAAAATGGAGGTAATAACGCCCGTCTCATAATGGTGCTGGGTAGCACATTTTCCGACACACAGTAAGTACTCAATACTTCCTTGTTGGGTTTGGATTTGGATTTACAGAGAAGAATCCCTTGGGAGACGGCAGACTGCTCTGAGAGAAGTAAAGGTAAAGAAGTGGGAATTAGAATAGAATGCATGGGAGACCATTTTCTCCCTGTAAAGGGTGACACTTTCCTTGGCAAGATATGTGTACCTTTTAAGCCTCTGGTGCCTGGCCTTGTCTCTTTCTTTAGCTCTCCACTGAGTCCCATCTGAGACAGGAAGTCCAGGGAGAGGCCAAAATGTGTATGAATCAGGAGGGATCAGATCGTTTTTAATTCCTTCTAGAGAATAATCACACCCAGGGGTCTACTTAGTTAATTGTTCTATGAAAATCTGGCATTTGGACACTTCCTAATGGGCTGGGGGAGGGAGCCCCAGACTGACGGAGGGCTGAGCAGCAAAACAAAGCAAGGGAAAGGTCTCAGGCAGGTATTTTCTTTGACATTTAGGGCCTCAGGAGACCCTCAGGAGACCCTCAGGAATGAGGCCTTAAGTTTTGGGGTGTCTGAGAGCCCAGATCACAGGGGGACCCCTGCTCCCGTACTGACTAGCTGTGTGACCTTGGGTGTGTCGTTCTTACTCTCTGAGCCTCTTCTTTCTCTGCACAATGGGGGAGTCATCCCTTTTGGGAAGGTTTTACGGATCCAGTGAGATGACAGGGGAACAGTGAAGGGTGAGGTTTAGTTCCTTTCCCTCTTCTCTAGCTGATGGCTGAGATGTCTCCAGCCACACCAATGAACTGACTTGCTAAACTAATTAAGTCTTCCACCCCCAGCCCAACCAACCCCCGGCCCATATCCAGATCAAGCCAAGAATCTTCCACAGGCATCTCAACTATTCACAACCCCAGGACAAGGAGAAAATGCCAGCCTGCGAGACTGAGGGCCAAGGCTGCCGTGCACAGGCAGGCTCCTCGGGCTGTTTCTTGGTTGGTGCAAAATGCCTTAGGGCCAGTGGGTCCCATGTTCATGGGCCACCACCCATCTTAGCCATATGGAAACCATGTGAGCCATCATCTTCCTGCTTCAGCTGGTACAGAACACCCTACATGGGCATTGCTATGAGCTGAGTTAGGTGCTCTGTCACAACTGTGGTGGGGATGGATTCTCCAGGGGCTGGGTTATCTGTCCATGTAGTTTCATTTCTCCCCTTGGTTCTGCTCAGGTTCTACTCCAGATGCGCCGTGTCCCATGTGTAAAGGATGCCTGCAAGAAAGCCCAGCTCTCAATGGGCAGCTCCAGATGCACGACGAACTGGGGCCACGTGGCTCCGACGATCAGTGTGTCACCTCTCCATCCCAAGGTCACTCTTCATTGCCATCTCTGTGAAAATGGACCCAGCCCTTCATTTAAAAAGAAGATGAGGAAGAGGAGGAGGAGATGATGATGATGATGATAACCTGCTGTTCTTCCATGGACTTCCATGGGAGGCAAGGAGGGTGTCTCTGGATCTTTCTTGCTAAGCAGCTGCTTCTCGCTATGTGCCTTGAGCAAGCACCTTCCATTCTCTGAGCTTCTGTTGCTTTAACTATAAAATGGGATAATAAATGCATTGATATTGCAAGATGACCATGAGCATTAAATGAAGTAATGATTGTGGAGCATTCAACACAGAGCCCAGTTAAGTGCAATGATGAAGGAATGGGCCCTGGATTCAGGCTGGCTTCAAGTCCCGTCTCTACCACTTCCTAGTGGCATAATCTCAGGAAAACTGTTAAATTCTTTTGGCCTCTGTGTCCCTATCTGTAAAATGGGGATGTGACCAGAGCCTGCCTCCCAGAGCGGCTGGAGGGCACCCACAGGATAACAGATATGAAAGAAGAAAATGACTTAAAGCTGACCAAGGGTTCTTAAATGACAGATGTTGTGTTGAGGAGCTGACAGTGATTAAGGATTGACTTATTCCTTCATTTCTCTGTCTACTGGTCACTGTAATATAATTGAACTCCAATCAGTTACAGCAGTATGATTGAATTTCAGCAATACTACTGAAATTATGAATATTTTTAAAAAAATACTTCTTTTATTTTTAAAAGTATTCTCTTTGCAGATGGAAAGAATATGGCCTTTGGAATCCGACAGACCCTGTGTTGTACCCTGATCCATTCACGGCTCAGTTACGTGAAGCCAGGGGAGTCACTTCTCCTCTCTGGGCGTCAGTTCCCTCTTAAACAGGGACATTTCTGCCAACCCTGATGGGTGACTGAGGGTGAAATGAGACGGCAAGTCTCAGGCCCCAGGACCCCTTCTCACCCAGGATCAGTTTCTCACAGACTGTGGTTTCCTGGCATGCCTTTGTGTTTAATGGTTGCCATGGTGGTAGAATTTGGGCTCCAGGGTACTAGGACAATGCCCCACGGCCGTTAATGAAATGTTGGCCTCAGTCTGCCTTTTGTAGGCCGATGGCCTGTAGCCTTCACGCCTGCATTCCATACATGGTAGCGAAGGAAGGAGGTGCAGCCCTGGGTTCCAGCAAACAATCCGGCTTCCTGGCTTCTTTGCCTTCCTCTGGCTGTCTAAACCCTGCCAATGAGGCCTGATACAGGATAAGGCAGGGACTTCTGGCTTTTGATGTCAGACAGATCTCCAAAATTAATCTGGCTAATTTTAGGCTGTGTGCCCTTGGGGAGGTGACTTCACCTCTCTGATCCTTAGTTTTCCCAGCTGTAGAATATGGATAACAAAGCCCTTATCTCAAAGGGTTACTGGGGAGAGGAGGGGGGTGCACAGGAGGGTGTCGATACTTGGGCATAGTACGTGGTATCTTTTATTACAGTCTGTTACTGAATAGGAACCCCCAGCATAAGTGGGGGCCAGGCCTTCCCCAGCACGTTTTCCACAAACTCTCTAAAGCATGTGGCAGGACACAAGTTAATATGCTTCTCTCTGACAAGGTCATCAAGTGCTTGGAACATAGTAGATGTGTAGTTAAAGCTAATTCCTGCTCCCCCAGCCTCTCCTGGGCAAGTCCAAGGACATGCCTCTAACTTCTCTGGGCACCAAAGTCATCTTCGTGTCCTGCTCAGCCAGGGCCTGGCCACCCCCACAAGTGCAGACAAGGAAAAGCAGGAGACTCAGGCAGCTTCGCCAGCATGGCCCAATGACGGGTCCACACCAGCTGCCTCATGCTCACTCCACAAGTAGCGACTGGGCACCTCCTTTGTGCCAGGCACTGCCGTGAGGCCCTGGGCATAAAGCGGCAGACAGACCAGATGCATCCCTGAATCTCGGAGTTCTTAGTCCAGGAACTGGAGAGAGAGACAAATGACACCAAAAGTTACACCAGCACAAGTGTGATAAATGCTTTGCACAGGAAAAGCAGGGAGTGGAGAGAACAGGTAATGGGGAGACCTGGAAGGCCTTCCAGGGGCTGCAGCAGGGACTTGGGTGCGAGGGGGCTCCAGGTAGCAGCAGTGGGGAGGCAAAAAAGGAGGGCAGCCAACATAAAGGTGAGTTATAGAGGTCACAACTGAGGGTCACTGGGTTTGACCCTCCCAGAACCACCTGAGGAGTGGATAGAGGGCCTCCTCGCAGTGTCAGCCTGAGGAGGAGGGTGGATCTACCTTTCCTTTGGGAGTCAGGCCAGTTCCTCTGTGTCCTTCTCATCCAGGGAGACCAAGCACAACCGTCCATCCAGCTGAGGCTGGATGGGAAAACGTGGTGGGGAAGCCTGGCCTCCACTTCTGCTAGGGGTTCCTACTCAGTAACAGACTGTAATAAAAGATACCACGTACTATGCCCAAGTATGGACACCCTCCTGTGCACCCCCCTTCTCTCCCCAGTAACCCTTTGAGATAAGGGCTTTGCTATCCGTATTCTACAGCTGGGAAAACTAAGGATCAGAGAGGTGAAGTCACCTCCCCAAGGGCACACAGCCTAAAATTAGCCAGATTAATTTTGGAGATCTATCTGGCATCAAAAGCCAGAAGCTCTTGAATCAGAGTTCAGACCCAGACATGTCTGCCACAAGAGGTGACGTTTTGAGTGCAGTTGGAAGGTGAAGGTGGCTGTTGGAACAGCTCCACATCCAGGACCTGTCACAGGGGTGCCCGTGTGCCTTTGTCCAAGCCCCCAGGGTTTCTGTTGGCCCCTCTGAATCTCAGAGTGGAAGCATTTCTTGGAAAAGTTACATCTTCCCAAAGCCCGCTTCTTCCACACAAGCACACAAGCTGCATTTCTCAGAGTAAATAGCCCAAGCAGTTGCCCCTCCTACTGCCTGCTTTATTGATCCAAATGAAATGGGCACTGTTTGTATTTACCACAAAGAAGATTTGCTTCTTTTCCCTCCCCTCGGGCCTCTTTGCCTCCGGACTCTCAGAAGCACTGGAAGGCAGGAAATTCCCAGAGAGGCTGTGGGGTCTGGGGTTTGGCTTCTTGGAGGGTGAGCTGGTTTGAAAATATTACGTACCCCAGAAAAGCCATGTTTTAATCCTGATTCAATCTTGTGGAGGCAGCCGTTTCTTTTAATCTTGATTCCATATTGTAGGTAGAAATCTTTGATTAGATTATCTCCATGGATATCTGGCATGCCCAATTGTGGGTGTGACCTTTTGATCAGATGGAAATGTGTCTCCACCCATTCTAGGTGGGTGGGTTTACTGGAATCCTTTAAAAGAGGAAACATTCTGGAGACAGAAATGACAGACCCAACAGAAGCTTCAGAGCAGAGCTAACAGGCAGAGAACAGAGACACGAATGTCTGAAGATGCTTGGAGCCCAGCAGATGTTATTATGAGATGTTAAACAAGCCAGAACCTGGACAGAGCCAAGGGAAGCCAAGAGATGAAGCCAGCCCTGGAGAAGCCAAGTGAGGAACCCCCACAGGAACAGAGGCTGAAACCAATGGAGCCCAGGAGCAGGGGACCAGCAAGGGACCAGCATTCCTTCCCAGCTGACAGAGGTGTTCCTGACCCATCAGCCTTTCTTGAATTATGGTATCTTTCCCTGGATGCCTTAGTTTGGACATTTTTGTTGGCTGAGAACTGTAAACTTGCAACTTATTAAATTCCCCTTTCTAAGAGCTGCTCCAGTTCTGGCATATCACATTCCAGCAGCTGGAAAACTAAAACAGAGGGGTAGCTCTGCGCGGCCCCTTGGTGGCCATAGAAACCCAAAGGAGCTCAATCTAGAACCTAACTACCTCTTAATGGAATGCAGGAAGCCAGAGGCCTTCTTTGCCCTTCCCCTCCTCTCCTCTGACACTACTAGGGAGACTCAAGGTTTTTGGTCCACTGCTAGGGCCAAAAGGAAGACGCTTTTAGGAAGGCGGCAGGGGCTACATCTCAGCCCCTCTCCTGACATGGACAGAGCAATGAATCGGGAGTGAGGGAGACTTGGCTCCAGGCCCACGACTCCTTGTGTCATTATTGTGGAAAGTCCTAGACCAGTCTGAAATGTGCGACTCTTAGGCTCTTTCTGGTGGATAATGGGGGTAGCCGAAAATGGAGAGTGGGAGAGAATTTGCTGCTTCTCCACAATCTTGCTACTAGGTTATAATGAAAGCAAGTCATGGACAGAATTCTACCACCCCACCCCTACCCTCTTCCCCCAAAAGGCAATCATTAAGCAATTAATTCATCTTAATTATATTAGTTAGCAAGCCCCAAACAGTTCCTACATCATGCAATTCAATTCACTAAATCTGAGGCAGGCATAAGAATAGGCCAGAGCCACATTCTATTACTCTTAAAATCCTCATCGAACATCCAGAATCATCCTAAACCAAGGCTGGACAAAGGACCTACTAGGGCCCAGCCTGAAGCACCAACCCTAAGGGTGCAGACCCCAGGGCTTGCTAGATTCTCATGCCTTGTTTATGCCAGAAGAGGGAGTGTTTCTAAAATATTTTAGCCAAGCGACATATTCTGTGCACCGCTTATTTTGTCAATGAGCACTCCCATCTAGCACCCACTGAGCTGGTTAACAAGCCACTGATCTCACCTCTGAAAACCCATCTATGTTTTTGTTTTTCTTTATTTATATAAGAGAAAACAAAAGAAGAGTTTATTTTATTTACCTATTTCAGATAGTTACAAACCAAATTAGATTATTCTGATTAAGCATTCATGTCAGGTTTATATGAATCAGTTCTCTATACCCATGAAACTAGGCTAATTTTCAGATCTTTCCATCGCTTTGCATATTAAAAGCAAATTAAGCACTGCGCTTCATAATTCAAACTTGGACTTTTACCATAAGATGCATGCCTTGTTCAGTTGTGGGAATGGAACTTGATTAGATGGAGATGTGTCTCCACCCATTCTACGTGGGTCTTGATTAGTTCACTGGGATCCTATAAAACAGGAGACACTTTGGAGAGAGTTCCTCTTGAGAACAAGGAGAGAGCCGCAGAGTCCACAGCCAGCGACTTTGGAGATGAAGAAGAATGCCAGCCATGAAGCAAGAGGCCTGGAGAGGAAGCTAGCAAATACTGCCATGTTCGCCATGTGCCTTTGCAGTGGAGAGAGAAAGCCTGAACTTCATTGGCCTTCCTTGAGTGAAGGTAACCTCTTATTGATGCTTTCATTTGACATTTTTATAGACTTGTTTTAATTGGGATTTTGTTCTTGGCCTTAGAACTGTAAACTGGCAACTTATTAAATTCCCCTTTTGAAAAGCCATTCTGTTTCTGGTACATTGCATTCTGGCAGCTAGCAAACTAGAACAGATGGTTAAGAAGTGGCCATGCCTTTTCCACCCTCACTCTTTCCATGTTAGATGTTGTGGTAGTTAGATTCAGTTGTCAGCTTGGCCAGGTGAAGGTACCTAGTCCTGTTGCTGTGGACATGAGCCAATGGTACATGAATCTCATCTGTTGCTCGTTACATCTGCAGTTGGCTAGGAGGTGTGACTGCTGCAATGAATGGTGTTTGACTTAATTGGCGGATGCTTAAATGAGAGAGCTCAACGTAGCACAGCCCAAGCAGCTCAGCATACCTCATCTCAGCACTCGCAGCTCAGCCCAGGCCTTTGGAGATGCAGAAAGAAATCACTCCGGGGAAAGTTGTTGGAACCCAGAGGCCTGGAGAGAAGGCCAGCAGAGATTTCCCTGTGCCTTCCCACGTAAGAAAGAACCTCAGTTGAAAGTTAGTTGCGTTTCCTCTGAAAAACTAACAAAATAAATCCCCTTTTATTAAAAGTCAATCCGTCTCTGGTGTGTTACATTCTGGCAGCTAGCAAACTAGAACAGACGTCAACTCCCAAAGTGACCTGGGAAGCCACACGTTGAAGATGTAATGATACAAGGATCCAGGTTGATGGAGGGTCCACCATCTCCATTTATGTTTAACACTCATCATACTAGTGTTGATCAAAGTTAAAGAGAAAAGAAACCCTAATGGAGCTTCCTGAAGGGGCTGCAGCTGTTTACCCCTGGACTGTGAATTCCAGAGTAGACACCTGACCCCATAGGAGTTGTAACCAGGACATAAACCAGGGATACACATTTGTGAGAAGGGGCAGTCATATTTCTGAAAAGCTGAGACCTGGTGAGATTTCAGGATTGGAGGAGACACAGGACTAGGAAACAAGATGAAAAGCAGAGACATGCAGAATTAGAGCTAATAATATGTGCTGAGCGCCAGGTGACAGGCACGCTGGTAGACCTGGAGACTCACCAGTGACATGGGCAGGCTCTGCCTTTGTGGAACTTTAAGTCTAGAGCTGTGGTGGCAAATCCTGGCCCACGGTCCAGTTTTGTAAGTAAAGTTTTAATGGAACACGGCCATGCTCATTCGTTTACAGATTGTCTCTGGCTGCCTTCGCTACAGAGGCAGTGCTGAGTAGCTGCAAGGGAGACCAGATAACCCAGAGAGCCTGAAATACTTATCTGGCCCTTTACAGAAAAACCTTGCTGACCCATGGTGCAGAGTCCAAGCAGACAGTCAGAAAGTGAGGCAGAGAGAAGAATGATGGAAATAAAAATACACACAGAGAGAAAAGGAGGGAGAGAGGAGACCCAACATCAATGGGAAGGCGGCAGTTCCTGCAAGTATTTCCATTTGTCATCCTTCACCAGGACAAAAATTCCACCCTCAGCAAGTTGCTCCTTAGGGATAACCGCATTAGGCGCCCTCATCCTTCCTTCATATCCTGAATGTGGATTGCTTGATGAGACCTTCCAAGAAAGACACAGGCTGCCAGGGAGTTCCAGAAGCCTGGAAGAAAGGACAGGGAAGGCTGGGCCGGGAAGGGCAGGGAAGTATCTGGGAACATAAGAGGGGCAGAGTGACATGTGAGCAAAATCAGGTATGTTGTCAAAGGTGGACTGTGCTGGTGGGTGTCTCTGAGCTGCCCTGGAGTTTTGTGAGGGGGGTGGTATTTATCACAATAGAGTCACTTCTTCCCAAGAGCAGATTTGTGGTCCCCACCCAACCCCACCCTTAGCTTGAAGAATGCCTGCCCTTGGCGCTAGCAGGCATGCATGTGCAGATGGGGGTTCAGGAGTGTGTATGTGGGTGTGTGTGTGTGCACATCCATGTGTGTACTAGGGCTGGATCCACATTTTGTAGGGGGTGGGGCGCTACATTTAGAAGACTTGCTTTAAGAAAAAAAGATTTCAAAATTACAAAGTAAAGTATTTACAAATTATTTACAAAATATTTACAAATTATTTAGAATGTGAAAAGAAACCACAGTGAGTTGCAGGTTTGTTTTACAACAGAAACAGCATATGATGTAGAAAAATTACATCATACAGGTATTAACTCCCTGATAGTCTCTGAAGTACATTTCCTACATTTTTTTGGCTGTATGCTCCTTGATTGCCTGCTTGTAGGTCTGATTTTTGCAATATTTTCTATAGAAAGAAAAAAAAGGTAAGCCGCTCTTTACTCTGACCTGGCTGAATGAAATTTGTTCTGTTACTGAGAGGTAGGATGCATCAAATAAGTGATTTCATACACATTTGCTGCTTGTAGTATTGCTTTGGGTTTCAATTCACCAGACACAGGAATTCTCAAAAACCCTGTTGCATTTTTTTCCATCACAAACGGAGGAAAAAACATGGTGTGGTTATAATGGAATATGTTACATTATTGAGCATGTGCCCCAGTGGATAAAATGTTTTTTGACAAGGTTTTTTTTAAGGTATTGCATTTTATGTTTTTAAATATTTTTACTGAGAAATCCTCACACATGTGTAGTCCATACCTGATGCCCAATCAGCTGTCCACAGTATCACCACACAGCTGTGCATCCATCACCACGCCCACCTCCAGAATAGCTGCATCATCCCAGAAAAAGAAATAAAAAGAAAAAACTCACACATCCCATTCCCCCAGTACACCCTCCCCTTGACCACCAGCATTTCAATCTGTCCAATTTATTCTACCCTTATCCCCTCCATTATCCATTTATCTTTCATTCATACTTTTCTACTCTTTTGCCCATACCCCGGAAGCAGCATAAGACACAAGGTCACACTGTAAAGCTATACCATCATACAATAGTTTTCAAGAATCAAGGCTACCAGAGTACAGCTCAACAGCTTCGGGTTGAGTGATGTCCACACAATGCACAAGAATAACCTCCAGGATAACCCTTTGGCCCTGTCCGAAATCTCTCAGCCACTGAAACCCTACTTTGTCTCATTTGTCTCCTCCCCTTCCTGGTCAAGAAGGACCCCTCAGTCCCATGATGCTAGGTCCTGCTCCATCCCAGGACCCCCATCTGTGTTGCTAGGCAGATTTACACCCCTGGGAGTCATGTCACATGTAGGGGGGAAGGCAGTGAGTTCACCTGCCGAGATGGCCTAGAGAGAAAGGCCACGTCTGAGCAACAAAAGAGGTTCTCTGGGGGTGACTCCCAGACACAACTATAAGAAGGCTTAGCTTATTCCCGTAGAGGCAACCCCCAAAATCAAGGGCTCAACCTATTGATTTGGTTGTCTCCACTGCTTGTGAGAACATCAGGAATTCTCCAAATTGGGAAACTGGATATTTTCTCATTTCTCTTCCATCCCCCAAGGGGACTTTGCAAATACTTTCTCATTCATTGTCCCAGTTGCTCTGGGATATATCAGGGCATCACACCAACCTGGACAAACCAACAAAATCTCACACCCTATTCAAGATTCCATGTAGTTATGGTGTTCAACTAAACTGACCATGCAAGTTAAATTAGCTACTGTGTTACCCCAAAATATAAATTTTGCACCAAAAACATCTCTCCCCTTGGTCTCACACAGAAGTTAAAGTTTCAAAATATGGACCATATCTGATTCACCCTAGTCCCATCTAGATCAACTTCATTCACGTTTCTAGTTGAAGTCCAATCCCTCCTTCCACTGTTGAAACAGTTCCTGTGTGGGGTAATGCTTTCACAGTTGCAGAGCTCTAAACTCTGAATCCCAGGTATCACACAAATACCTGAAGATTTTAGGACCCACCAGGTAATACACAACCAGCTCAGCATCTCAGAATTTAGAAACAACAGCTGTTACTCCTGACTATACATGATTGCTGCAAGAGCCCACAATCTAGAACCCTTTATAATAGGTCCCAACCTGATAACCTATGCTGACTGCAAGTTACTAAGACCGCACATCAAAGCCAGTTCACATGAGTGAGGCATGACAATACCCATCCCATTGCTTCTGTCATTTCACTCAACATACAGTCCTCATGGTTCGCTCACCAAGCTGCACGCCCTACAACTCCACCCCCCTGAGGTCACCCACCAGTCCGCTGTATGTATACTCCACAGTTCTCCCTTCCTTCCCTCAGTCGTTGTACCCTTAGGCCACCCCCATCCCTTGGGAATCTCGAACACTGCCACCTTAAACACCAGTGTGCAAATGCCCATTCGTTTGACTAGGTGTTGGTGAGAAATGAATCCAATTATCATACTGCACATATGATGATGGGAAGAATTCTCCATAGACGAATTTCTGGCTCTTATCTCCCGGTTTTACTTCTCATCATCATGAACCCATTTCTGAAATGGGCACCCAGCACTCACTGAGTCATTTCAGCACAGCCTCAGGTACCACAACTCCATGTCGTGTGTCAGGTGAGGTGTCACAGGGGTGACGCTGGGAATCATTTCTAGGCCAGGGTGGCAACTAACAAACTTTATATGGAAGAGACAATAAACTACATACTTATATCCCACAGGTCCCAAACTAAATGTATCCCTGACTTCCCCTTAGTCAAATCTCCAAAATATCACCTATCATGAGCAGAAGTACGACACAGGAGAAGTCAGAGTAAAAAGAGCTACTAGCTTCTTAACTGATTATAGCAGAATATGTTACTTTCTCCAAATGTCCATCAGTGGATGAATTATGAACAAACTGTGGTACATCCATGCAATGAAATGTTTTTTGGCCATAAAAAGGATGAAGTAGTCACTTACTGCAATATGGATGAACCTTGGAAACCTATGCTAAGTGAAAGAAGCCAGACCCAAAAGACCACATATTACATGATTTTATTTATATGAAATATAAAGAAAAAACACATCTTTAGAGTCAGGGGCTGAAGAGTGAGGAAAATGAGGAGGACTCAATGGGTATGGGATTTCTTTTGGGGGGAGATGAAAAGTTCTGGGATTAGGTAGTAGTGAGGGTTGCAGAACTCAGTGAATACACTGAAAACTCCTGAATTGTACATTTTAAATGAATCAATTTTATGGTTTATGAATTATCTCAATAAACCTGCTATTTAAAAACATGTATTTTTGCAAATTTTACAAAACCCTATGACCAGGTAAACACTTTGCCAGGACCCCCTCAAAGGCCTTGAAAGAGCCTTTGGTATTTATTTGCATCTGTTATCTTACTGACCCAACAACAAAAACAAAACAAAACACAAACAACCCCCCAAACTTCAGTGGCAATTTATTTGACTCATGAGTGAACTGGGCTCTGCTGGGCAGTTCTTCTGGTTTTAGCAAGTCTCATACTCTGATTGACTGGGGGCTGGCCTCATCTGGGACTAAGGGGTGATGTGGTATTTGTACCTTGTCTCTCTGCTACCACTCTAGACGTGTTCTCACAGCAAGGCAAGGACAAAGAGAGGGAAGCAGAACTGCACAAGCACTTTTTCCTGGCTCTCCTTGCATCCTATCTGCTAACGTCCCATTGGCCAATGCAAGTCACATGACCCCGCCCAGCTTCCATGGGCTGGGAAATAGATCCCACCTCTTAGAAGAAGAGGTTCTGCAAAGTCCCACGTTAAAAGAAGTGGATACATGGAGGGGCAATGAAGCAGGACCACTAAGGCAATTCTATGTCTGCTTCTATGACATATATATAGAAGTGTGAGCCTGCTTATGTGTTTGCAGGGGTGTGTACACATGTGTGTGCAAACATGCATGTGTTTAGTGCATAGGTGTGTGCCTTTGGGGGATAATTTCATTGAATGTCTATATACCTGCTACAGGCATGCATGGGCAAAGTCTGGAGCTTTCCTGCTTGTGTATCTGTGTAAGTGTGAGTATGTCTAGATGTATAGGGCCAAGTATAGTACCAGGGCCAATACATATGGCCCCAAACCCAATCGGATTCCGGGGTCTCTAGGTCCTTGCCTGTCACTTCCCCAAAGGAGATGACTATCAAAGGGTCAAGAGCAGAGACTCTGAAACTGAATTCAAATACCAGATCATCCTCTCACTAGCTTGACTCCAGCCCCAGGTTTTCTGATCTGTAAAATGAGAGTACCACTTCATTGTTTCTTTATGAGTGCTTAGCAAGGGAATGCTTCTGAAAGGGCTTTGTAACCTGCCCTAGGCTGGGGCTTTGCTAGTTCTAAAGATGGTGGGTATGATGGTTGAGTTCATATATCAACTTGGCTGGGTGGTTGTTTGGTCAAGCCAGCACTGGCCTGATTGTTACTGTGAGGATATTTTGTGGATTTTAATCATTAGTTAGCTGATTGCATCTATGGCTGAATGCATCTACAATGAACAAATGAGAGGGCCTGCAGCCATGGGAGAAGTCTCATCCAATCAGCTGAAAGCCCTAAAAGAAGAACTGATGATTTCAGCAGTCACAAAGAAGAACTTCTATCTCGACTTCAGCCAGCTAGCTTCTCCTAATTGATCAAAAACCTTCATTAGAGTTCCCAGTTTGAGGGCCTCCCTACAGAATTCAGACTGTCCAATCCCCACTGACGTGTGAGCCAGTTTCTCTAATAAATTTCTTAATATTTATATATGTACATACACATATACATAGAAATACACACACACATCTGTACATATCTATCTCCTTTCGGTTCTGTTTCTTTGGAGTACCCTGATTAATACAGCGAGGTGGGAGTTTTCTCTTCCCACTCTGTCCTCCAAAGGCTTGACCCTTTCCAGTTGCCGATCCAGGAGCTGGTGCCTCATCTACTAACGCACTGCCATGGCAACCACTGTCTGGTTCACCCGTCAGTAGAGTATGGGGGTCCGATGCTTCCTCACTGCTGGACGGGAGGTGGGATAGAGGGTATGCAGTCTCACTGGGAGTCCCTGCCCTTCCCAAAGGCATCACAGAAGCATGTGGAGAGGTTGTTGCGTGTCTTTGTTGCCATTTCTTCTTTTTTTTTTTTGCACTGTTCCTCCGCTATCAGCAAGAGGTCTAGAGTAGCTCTTCAAACTTTAGCACACCTCAGAATCATCTGGGCAGCTTTAAAAAATGCAAACTCCTGTCCCCAGGAAGTCTGAGCCAGCAGGTCTGAGTGGATATCAGGTATCTGAGTTCTTAACACGACCCCCAGATTCTGATGCGGGGGGCCCAGGATCCACACTCTGTGAACCCCTGCTCTAGAGGATTCAGACCCAGGGCAACTCACCCACTTACACTGCTGATCCCCACAACATAACCCATGGCTTCATTTATTCACGTGCTCATTCAATCTCTTATTCACCCTCTGATATAATCACAAATTCATGCAATTATGCATTCATCAACTCACATTCACATTTAAATAATCATTCATTCACTTATTCACTCATCTATTTAAGCAAACATTTATCAATGCCTTACGCTCTGGGAGATGGAGAGCTAATTAAGGGCACAATCCCTGCCACCCCGCATGATGACCCAGGGCGGTGTTTTTCAAATCGTGGCAAAATGAATTTAATGGGTCGACCAGCCAGTTTTAGGGAATGAAAGAGAATAGACTATACTAGAAAATATTAGTCTGTATAGCAGGTAGCAAGGGAGAACTTTGTCTGTGCAGCTCTGGCACCCAGCTGCGTGTGTATATGTGTGAGTGTGGGTAAGTGTGAGTACTGGGTCCCAATGTGACATATTTCCCTGGGGCCCAGGCATGTCAACTAATGTCAAGATTACATGCCAGGAAGATGGCAGAGTAGGAGCTCCAGGAATCACTCTCTCCACCAGAATAACTATTAAATAGGCAGGAACCGTCTGAAACAACTATTTTGAAACTCCAGAGTCCAGTCAAACACTGCACAGCATCCAAGGGGAGAGCAGAGGCAGTGCCTGGTAAATTACCAGTAAACTGCTCTCTTTGTACAGTGGTCCCCATCACCCAGCCCTGCTCTTATGGCTTCAGAGGGGCCTGGAACCGGGTGGGTCTTGCTGGTGCCAGAAAAGGACATAAAAACCTCTTCCCCAGGATCTGTGGGGCAGGGCATTGGCCAATCTCTGATCAGGGCTTCTGATTAGTGACCTCAGATCACTGGAGGCCTGACTCTGAGTGTACTCATTGCTCCAACTTGCCCAGACAAAGGCGGAGGAGACTTAAATATGCTTCCTGTGAGCTGCAGAGGATAGTTGAAGGGCTGCTTTGCTGGGCAGTTCAAGAAAGTACAGCTTTGCAAAGCCATGGAAGAAGCCCCTGGTGTCCCTCTCAGCCCCTCCCTAGTTCTTCTCCAGGGCAGCTTGGAGCCAGCCTGTGCCCTTTCGTGGGTCCCTGGCATGGTTCCAGTTAGGAAAAATCAACTTAGGAAACTGCTGTCCTGCATGACCCACCCCTGAACTTGCCTTCCAGGCAAAAGCAGCTTGAAACAGCAAATGGATTGCAAGAATCAATTGAGGTGGACAGTGTGGGACAAAGGCTGACCTGCTTTAAATCTGCTCTGGAACACATGAGAGAGGGAAAAGGTTTGTTCCCTGTAGAGAGGACATTCAAATTCCTATAAACAGGGGAACTCCTGGGCTCCTTGTTCAGATCCCAGAACAAGACACAGGCCCAGAGAAGCCAGGGAGGACCCTGCATTTTGCATTTGCCTAGGGTGGACCCTCCCGAGTAGAGGGCTGACACTCAAGAAAATCTGTCTCTTATCACCAGCTGGGGACAAAATCAAGAAGCAGACATGTAGGGAATAAATCCCAGAGTTAACATTTCAGAATGTGAAAATGTACAGTATGCAACAAAAGACTACAAGACAAAAAAAAAAAAAAAAAAAAAAAGGAAATGGGGAATGATGGTCCATCCAAAGATAGAAAAAAAAAAAATCAAGGAAACACCAACGAACAAGACCAGAAGGTGCATATACTGGAAACAGACTTTTTAAAAATGCTCAAGGAGATGAAGGAAAATACTGAGAAAGAACTAAAGGATATCAGGAAAATAATGAATTGATAATATAAGAACCTCAAAAAAGAAATGAATTAAAAAAAATTTTTTGGCATGGGCAGGCACTGGGAATCGAACTTGGGTCTCCAGCATGGCAGGCAAGAACTCTGCCTGAGAACTCTGCCTTCAGAGCCACCGTGGCCCACCCAAGAAATGAAATTTTTAAAAGGAAACAAATGAAACCACTTGAATTGAAGACTACAATGACTGAAATGAAAAACTCCCTAGAGGGTTTCAACTTCAGACTGGAGCTGGCAGAAGAAAGAATCAGCAAACTCAAAGACAAGGCAACTGAAATGAGTCAGGCTGAGGAGCAAAAAGAAAAAAGAATTATAAAAAACAAAAATAGCCTAAGGGATCTTTGGAATACCATCAAGCATACCAATATATGCATTATGGGAGTCCCAAAAGGAGAAGAAAGACAAAAGGGTGCAGAAGGAATATTCAAAGAAATAATCACTAGAAAGTGCCCAAACTTAGCAAAAGACATTGTGCTGGTTTGAAAGTTTTATGTGCCCTAGAAAAGCCATGTTCTTTAATCCTCATTCAGTATTCCTGGGTGGGATATTTTTTATTGTTTCTATGGAGATGTGATCCACCCAATTGTGGGTGGTAATTTTTGATTAGGTGGTTTCCATGGAGATGAGTCTCCACCCACTCAAGGTGGGGTCCCTTACTGGAGCCCTTTAAGAAGAAACCATTTTAGAAAAAGTTTCAGAGCCCACACAGTCAGAGACCTTTGGAAATGAAGAGGGGAAAACACCCTTGGGGAATCCTTATGAAACAAGAAGCCAGGAGAGAACACTAACAGACATCGCCATGTGCCTTCCCAGCTGACAGAGGTACTCCAGATGGCATCAGCTTTTCTTGAGTGAAGGTAACCTCCTGTTGGTGCCTTAATTTGGACATCTTCATGGCTTTAGAACTGTAAACTTGCAATTTAATAAATTCCGTTTTTAAAAGCCACTCCATTTCTGGTAGATTACATTCTGGCAGCCTTAACAAACACAAAACAGATTTGAATATGCACACCCAAGACCCAGAAAATATCAAACAGGATGAACTTGAAGAAAAATATGCCCTGTCATATATTGGTCAAACTGTGAAATGCAAGAGACAAAGAGAAAGTTCTGAAAGCTGTAAGAGAAAGGCAATATGTTATGTACGAGACAGTCCCAATTAGATAGAGTACTGATTTCTCATCAGAAACAATTGTGGCAAGGAAGGCAGTACTGAAGGAAAACAACTAACAAACAAGAAATTTATTTCTGGTGAGAATTTCTTTAAAAAATGAGGGGGAGATTAAAACATACCTAGATAAACAAAATCTAAGGGAGTTTATCACCACTAGACCTGTCCCCCAGCAATGCTAAATAGAATTCTCCACACCAAAAGGAAAGGACATTAGCCAGTGGTTCAAAGAATCACAAGGTAATAAAGACCTGCAGTAAAGTTAGCCATTTGGGTAATTATAAATTCCAGTGCTATTGTATTGTACTTTTTGGTATATAATTCCACTTCTTGCTGGTGCTAAAATGCAAGTGCATAAAAAGTAATGATAGCTTTATGGCCTTGGATATACAATGTACAAAGACATGGTAAAAGGACAAAAAATAGTAGGGAGACAGAGGGGTATTAGAGAATTTTATGTGCATGTTATTGACGTTAAGGTGGTATCAAACTAAATATGATTGTTACATATTTAGAATGCTAAATTTGAACTCCATGGGAACCACACATATAACAAACAAAAATATCAAATAAATACAAAAGTAGGCATTACTGGAAGAATTGAGGGACAAAAAAAGTGTGTAAGACTTACAAAGACAAAATAGCAAAATATCAGTAGAAAGCCTTGTATTATCAGTAGTTACATTAAATGTAAATATATTAACTTCTTCAGTCAAAAAAGCAGAGACTGGCAGAATGGATAAAAAAGCAAAACCCACTCTATGCTGCTTGCAAAAGACTCACCTTAAATTCAAAGACACAAGCAGGTTGAAAGTGAAAGGATGCAAAAAATATACCATGCAAGAAGTAACCAAAACAGAGTTTAGACTTTAGTCAAAAACAGTTAAGAGATGGGTACAAGGGTTGTTCAGTGGTAGAATTCTCACTTGCCATGTGGGAGACCCAGTTTGATTCCTGGCCCATGAACTTCCCCAAACAAACAAACAACAACAAAAAACGAACTGAACAAAACAATTCAACAAATGGTGCTGTAATAACAGGATACTCACGTGGAAAAAGAATGTAATGTGACCCCACCATACAGCATACAAAACAACAACAACAGCAAACTGTTAAGAGGGACAAAGACAATCACTATATACTGACAAAGGAGTCAATTCCACAGGAAGATAGAGCAATTACAAATAGATATACACCTAAAAGCAGAGCCCCAAAGTATATGAATCACACACTGACAGACTTGATTGGAGAAGTTGACGGTTCTACTAAATAGTAGGAGACTTTAATATACCACTTTCTATATTGGCTATAACATCTAGACAAAAGATCAAAGAGAATTACTAGACTTAAACACTAAACCAACTAGATCTAACAGACATGTATGGAACATTTCACCCAACAACCACAGAATACGTGTTCTTCTCAAGCACACCTGGATCTCTAGGACAGATCATATGTTATATATCAAAACAAGTCTCAATAAATTAAAAAATTTAGAAATCATATGATGCATCTTCTCCAACTACAGGGAATGAAGATAGAAATCAACAATAGAGGGAGAAAGGGAACATCACAAACATGTGGAAATTAAATAACATACAATTAACCAATAGGATAAAGAGGAAATCATTAGGAAATCTCTTGAGGCAAATGAAAATGAAAATACAACTTACAAAAACTAATGGGATGGGCGGTGTGACAGTGGCTCAGTGGCAAAATTCTCACCTGCCATGCCAGAGACCCGGAGTTCGATTCCTGGTGCCTTCCCATGCAAAAAAAAACAAAGAACAAAAAACAAAAAAACCAAAACTTATGGGGTGCAGGAAAGGTAGTGTTGAGAGGGAAATTTATAGCTCTAAATACTTACCTTTTTTTTTTTTTTTTATTTATTTTTTTTTTTTTTAAAGAGAGAGGGAGGAAGGGAAGGAAAGACAGAGAGAAGGAAGGAAGGATGGAAGGAAGGAAGGAAGGAAGGGAAACATCTTTAAACATTTTCTTGTTTTATTGTATTTTGTTTGCTTGTTTGTTTTTTACATGGGCTGGGGCCGGGAATCGAACCGAGGTCCTCCGGCATGGCAGGCAAGCACTTTGCCCGCTGAGCCACCGCGGCCCGCCCACTTACCTTTTTTAAGTATTAAAAAAATTGAGAACAAAAATCCATTGAGAGTATTAACGAAACTAAAAGTTGGTTCTTTGAAAAGAGCAATAAAATTGGCAAACTTTTAGCTAGACTGACAAAGAAAAAAGAGGATCCAACTGAAATCAGAAAAGAAAAGGGGGACATTATCACCAGCCCCACAGAAATAAAAAGGACTATAAGGGGATACTATAAACAATTGTATGTCAACAAACTGGATAACTTAGATGAAGTATTGGATAACTTAGGTAAAGTAAACAACTTTTAGAAACACACAAACTACATACACTGATTCAAGAAGAAATAGCAGATCTCAACAAACCAATAACTAGAAAAGAGATTGAATCAGTAATCAAAATCCTCCCAACAAAGAAAAGCCCAGGGCAAGATGGCTTCACAAGGGAATTTTCTTAAACATTACAAGTATTAACACCTCTCCTGCTCAAAGTCTTCCAAAAAATTGAAGAGGAGGGAATACCCCCCTCATGCAAAAGTGAAATATAGATACCACAAGAAAAGAAAACTATAGAAAAATATCCTGTGTGAACATAGATTAAAAAATCCTCAACAAAATACTAGCAAACAAAATCCAAAAGCGCATCAAAACAATTATACATCATGATCAAGTGGGATTCATCCTAGGTTCTCATTTCTTATTTCTATTTCTTATTAATCGATAAGAAAATCAATTAATGTAATACGCCATATTAACAAAATGAAGGAAAAAAACCACATGATCACCTCAATCGATGCCAAAAAGGCATTTGACAAAATCCAACAACACTTCTTGAATCAGGACAAGACAGTGCCATAGTGAGGTGCAGAATTTAGTTCATCCTCTAGAGCAACTAGTAAATAGCCAGGAACTGTAAGGAACAACTGTTGTGGAGACATCACTGACCAGGCACATATCATACACCAGTCTGGAGTGGATGGAACAGCTGAGATCCCACACAGAACTGTAAGTCTCCCAAGCCAGGGAGGCTGGCATCCCTCCCCCACAGGCATGGCAGAAGAAGTTAGCTGAACCAAGCTCCAACTGTAGAATTAATTAACAAATTTTGACTGCTGAAAATGGGCCCCAAGTATAGATAAAATTGGAGAAGGCACTAAAGGAACCAGGAATTTTTAACCTGGCAGAGAGGAGGTGAGGCTGATGGGGGAAAAAAAACAAACAGATACTTTTTGACTTGGACAACACAAAATACTAGAAAAGGGCTGGAACCCAAGAAAAGGGGGACGCATAGAGCCACATACCAAGTCTAGCTCTTGATTGGCAAACCTGGGGAGCTGAGGTCTGGCTCAGAAAAGGGTTTGCTTGTTTTCTTTTTCTTCATTTTTTTAAAACTTAACAGCTCATTAGATAGAGTACTATCGAGCTTCAGCACCGTTTCAAGCAAATGTGGAATTAAGGCATGTCTGAGAGACAAAGTAAACAGTCAGATGAATGGAGACAATTCCCTAAAGGATGTATATTTCCCAAGAAAAGGAGGGCCAGCCCAGCTCAAGTGGTGGCCTTCCTTCAGGGAATTCAGATCTGAGAGGATGGAAAACAAAAGCAACCTAAGGCCTCCCTCGACCTCAGCCTCTGTCTCAACCACACAGAGAGGAGCTGCTGAAATCAAAGGCACTGCATCACTTTACACTGGTGGGAAGCTCCAGGCAGACAAATGCCACATGCTGGGGTGGGGAGGGTTTAGGAAAAACAGAGTTTAGAGGCTTTGTAGGAAAGCCTGACAACCTGCTGGGTCTCACCCTCAGAGAAGCTTGACAAGGGCTACGCTCTCCTCCTGAGACATTTCTCAGGAAATAGCTGGTTCCTTACTGTGTGGTCAGGAAAAATCTGACTGGGGTCTATCATATCTGAAAAGACCCTCCTCAAAAAAAGATTCCATATAAGCAGGAGAAAAAACAGAAATAAGAACCAAAAAATTCTGATTAGTTAAAGAGGACCTATGCTAGAAGTCTAGAATAAGTTGAACGGAATGCCAAAGTACATATGGAGAACAAAGCCATCCAACAAGAAAACCCTAGGTAAAAGAATGAGAACAACCTCCAGAATAAACCGATTCAGAAACTAAAGGCCATCCTTGCAGGAAGAGCTGAAGCAGGTGCTCTTGGCTCGGCATGGCCTGCTGCAATCCATGGAGGAACGTGCCGCTGAGCCACCATCATGCCTGGCCACTTACAGGAAGGCTTCAGCTATGTGCTCAAGAACTGATTGATCAGTTATCTGATGATGAATCAGATTCCTTTGAGGTGTTGAAGGTGACAGAGAACAAGAAAAAAGAAGCCGGCAGGGGTGGTGTTGGGGACCCTGGGCCCAGAGCGCAAATCAGGCCACGGCCCAGACCAACTCCGATGCGGTGGGCAGACAGCTGCGTAAGGGGTCCCAGAAAGACTGCACGAGCCCACCGCCCCCCAATGTTGGCATGGCTGACATGAAAGAGGAGGCACAGCCACCTGTGGTGCTTAAGAAAGAAGGAATAAGAAGTGTTGGAAGAAGACCTGATCAAGAACTTCAGGGTGAAGGGAAAATAATTGCTAGGAGAACAGAAAGGTGACCACCTCGAGAACGACGATTTGAGAAGCCACTTGAAGACAAGGGTGAAGGAGGAGAATTTTCAGGGGATCGACCAATGATTGACTGGCCTATCTGGGGCCATGGTGGTCTTGGAAGAGGTCCAGGAGGCTGCAGACGTGGAATGGGCTGAGGAGATGGATTTGATTCTCGTGGCAAATGTGAATTTGATAGGCACAGTGGAAGCGATAGATCTTCTTTTTCACATTACAGTGGCCTGAAACATGAGGACAAACGTGGAGGTAGTGGATCTCACAACTGGGGAACTATCAAAGACAAATTAACAGAGTGCCCAAAATACCTTCAGAAACAAATGTCTTATAATTGCAGAGACTTGGAGCCATCAAATGTGACCGAGGAAACACCTGAAGGTGAAGGACATCCAGTGGTAGACACGGAAAATAAGGAGAATGAAGTTGAAGAGGGAAAGGAAGAAGGTCCAAAAGAGATGACTCTGGATGAATGGAAGGCTACCCAAAATAAGGACGGGGCAAAAGTAGGATTTAATATCCATAAACCAAATGAAGGTGCTGATGGGCAGTGGAAGAAGGGATCTGTTCTTCATACATCAAGAGTGAAGAGGCTCATGCTGAAGATTCAGTTATGGACCATCATTTTTGGAAGCCAGCAAATGATATATCAGCTGGGGATCAATTTTGGAGACCTTGGCCACCCAGGACGTGGTGTCAGGGGAGGACATGGTGGCCATAGGCATGGCAGGTGTCCTAATCGTGGCAGCAGGACTGACAAGTCAAGTGCTTCTGTTGCTGATGTAGATGACCCTGAGGCATTCCCAGGTCTGGCTTAACTGGATGCAGTAAGACAACTGGTTCCTTTGTGGACCCTCCTCTCTGAGGCTTTGCATGCTTAAGGATCCCAAACAGCTAAGAAAAAAAAAAGACTGTCTTTCATACCATTCACACCTAAAGACTGAATTTTATCTGTTTTAAAAATGAACATCTCTTGCTACACAGAAGTAACAAATATGGTAGTCAGTTTTATATTTAGAAATGTATTGGTAGCAGGGATGTTTTCATAATTTTCAGAGATTATGTATTCTTTATGAATACTCTTGTAAATATGTATTTCCAAATTTGAAATATAGGTGTGAACAGTGTGTACCAGTAAAGAAAAAAAATTAAATGCCTAGACACCACCAAAAAATAATGAGTCAGACTAGGAAAATCAAAGATATGGCCCAGTTAAAGGAACAAACCAACATTTCAAAAGAGATACAGAAATTGAAACAACTAATTCAGCATGTTGGAACATACATGTAAAACTTCATCAAAAAATCAAAGTTAAGGAAAAATATGGCAAGAGAGAGGAAGGATATAAACAGGACATTAGACAAACATAAAAAAAGAATTCAAGAGTTTGAAAAAATAAATTGCAAAACTTATGGGAATGAAAGATACAATGGAAGAGATGGAAAAAAAAACAATGGAGACCTACAACAGTAGATTTGAAGAGGCAGAAGAAAGGATCAGTGAATTGGAGAACAGGACATCTGAAATCCTACACACAAAAGAAAAGATAGGGAAAAGAATGTCACAATATGAGCAGGGTCTCCGGGAATTGAATGACAACATGAAGCATATGAATGTAAATGTTAGGGTGTCCCAGAAGGAGAAGAAGAGGGAAAAGGAGTAGAAAGATTATTGGAGGAAATAATCACTGAAAATTTCCCATCTCTTATGAAAGGCATAAAATAATAGATCCAAGAAGTATAGTGTATCCCAAAAAGAATAGATCCAAATAGACCTACTCCAAGACAAATACTAACCAGATTTTCAAATGTCAAAGACAAAGAGAGAATTTTGAAAGCAGCAAGAGAAAGTGATCCATCACGTACAGGGGAAGCCCAATAAGACTACATGTGGATTTCCCAGCAGAAATCATGGAGGCAAGAAGGCAGTGGTATGATATGTTTAAGATACTGAAAAAGAAAAAATGCCAACCAAGAATTCTGTATTTAGCAAAACTGTCCTTCCAAAATAAGGGGGTGATTAATTTGTCACTGAGAGAATTTGTGACAAAGAGACCAGCTTTGTAAGAAATACTAAAGGGAGCACTACAGGTAGATAGGAAAAGACAGGAGAGAGAGGTCTGGAGAAGAGTAAAGAAATGAAGACTATCAGAAAAGGTAAAAAGAGAAAAAAAAGATATGACATATAAAATCTAAAAGACAAAATGATAGAAGGAAGCACTGCGTTTACAATAATAACATTAAACATTAAGGGATTAAACACCCCAAACAAAATACACAGACTGGTAGAATGGATAAAAAAAAACTGTCTATAGGAGACTCACTTTAGATGCAACAATAAAAATAGGTTGAAAGTGAAAGCTTGGAAAAAGATATTTTTCTGGAAAACAGTGGGGGCTGGCTATATTAAAATCAGACAAATTAGACTTCAAATGTAAAACAATTAAAAGAGACAAATAAGGACACTATGTATTAATAAGAGGGACAATTCAGCAAGAAGACATAACAATCATAAATGTTTATGCACCAAGCCAGAGTATTCCAAAATACATGAGGCAAACACTGTCAACACTGAAGGGAGAAGTACACACCTCTACAATAATAGTTGGAGACTTCAATTCCCCACTCTCATCAATGGATGGAACATCTAGACAGAGGATCAATAAGGAAACAGAGATTTTGAATAATACAATAAATGAACTAGGCTTAACAGACATTTACAGATTATTACACCCCACAACAGCAGGATACACATTTTTCTCAAGTGCTCATGGATCATTCTCAAGGATAAACCATATGCTGGGTCACAAAACAAGTCTCAATAAAATTTAAAAGACTGAAATTATACAAAACCTTTTCTTGGATCATAATGGAAAGAAGTTGGAAGTCTGTAACAGGCAGAGGGCCAGAAAATTCACAAATATACAGAGGCTAGACAACACACCCCTAAACAAATAGTGGTTCAAGGAAGAAATTACAAGTGAAATCAGTAAATATATCGAGGCAAATGAAAATGAAAACACAACATATCAAAACTTACGGGATGGCTGGAGCCTGCCTATGCCAACAAACAAACAAGCAAACAAAAACTTATGGGATGCAGAAGGCGGTGCTGAGAGGGAAATGTATTGCCCTAAATACCTTTATTAAAAAGAAGAAAGAGCAAAAATTGAGTAATTAACTGTTCACCTGGAGTAACTAGAGAAAAAAGAGCAAAGTAACCCCAAACCAAACAAAAGGAAAGAAATAAAGAAGATCAGAGCAGAAGTAAATGAGACTGAGAATATGAAAACAATAGAGAAAATCAACAAAACCAAAAGTTGGTTCTTTGCAAAAATCAATAAAATTGATGAACTCTTAGCCCAATTAATGATGTCTCTGCCTGGCTCAAAGCAATTTTTCCTTCCCCAACTTCACCTGGACACAGCAGGAAGTAGCCAAAAAAGAGAACACAATGTCCTTGCTCCCTCCAAAAACTGCTTCAAGCTAAGCTAAGCTAAGGCATCCCCCCAAGTCTAATCGTAGCTCTAGTCAACTTTATTAAAATAAAAAGGCAGGAATGTGAGGTATCAGAAAATAAAACTTAATATACAAAATGGATTCTGTGACACAGGGGCCCCTTTCAGTTTCTCTCTCAGCAGCTCTTCTGACAGGACCTGATATGACAGAAAGATAGTGAACACAAACCTGATATGACAGAAAGATAGTGAACACAAATGTGTCAACCCCCCCCCACCACCACCACCACCAGAGGCCAGACCCGATAACCACGAGTGTGAAGTCATGAGCTGCACCAGCCTGATACCTCCTGGTGATGCCTGTGGCCACACGTCACCCCCAACCCTCCTGGCGTGGCTTTTCCTTTAAACCACAAGCTGTCAGAAAGTTGAAGCCATTTTTCCATTCTCTTTCGCTAGCAGGTTCCGCTGGCTGCCACCTGCCTGCTCTACCTTTGCTGTTTCTTTCTTTCTCTTTGGCAATAAACTATTAAGCGTTAACTCGCTGTCTCATGCGGAATCCTTTAGCGACACCATGTGTGCTGGTTTGAAAGGAAGTATGCCCCCTAAGAAAAGTCATGTTTTAATATAAATCCCATTTCTTAAAGGTAGAATAGTCTCTATTCAATGCTGTGTATTTGGGACTGTGATGGGATCATCTCCCTGGTTGATGAGATTTAGTTAAGAACAGTTGTTAAACTGGATTAGGGGATGATATGTCTCCACCCATTTGAGTGGGTCTTGATTGGTTTATTGGAGTCCTATAAAAGAGGAAACATTTTGGAGAATGAGAGACTCAGAGAGAGCAGAGAATGCTGCAGCACCATGAAGCAGAGTCCACCAGCCAGCAACCTTTGGAGATGAAGAAGGGAAATGCCTCCCGGGGAGCTTCATGAAACCAGAAGCCAGGAGAGTAAGCTAGCAGATGACGCCGTGTCTACCATGTGCCCTTCCAGCCAAGAGAGAAGCCCTGACTGCGTTCGCCATGTGCCTTTCCAGATGAGAGAGAAACCCTGAACTTCATCGGCCTTCTTGAACCAAGGTATCTTTCCCCGGATGCCTTTTGATTGGACATTTCTATAGACTTGTTTTAATTGGGACATTTTCTCAGCCTTAGATCTGTAAACTAGCAACTCATTAAATTCCCTTTGTTAAAAGCCATTCTGTTTCTGGTATATTGCATTCCAGCAGCTAGCAAACTAGAACACCATGCCTAAGAAAATCTGAGACTCAGAGTTAGAGCTCTGAAGCTATGAAAGTCAGCTTCACCCTACACGGCAACATTTAAAAAGTTGAAATAGTGATCAGACTTAGACTAGAGATATGAACAAAGCTGATCTGGATAGGAAAAAGGTAAACCAGAATACAGAATAAAGGATGACATGGTCCACATTTTAAAACTTCAATTTCAGTGTGAGACCAAAGGAAGGGATGTTTATTTGGTGTAAAATTTCTATTTTGGGTAGCACATTATCTAATTTCACTTGTCTGGTCAGCTATTGGAATACTGTAATTACCTGGAATCTTGAATAGGACAGGAGATTTTGTTGTTTTGGGGCATCACACACAGGTTAGTGTGATGCCCCAAAACACCCCAGAGTAATTGGGGCAAAGAATAAAAATGTATTTGCAGAGTCCCCTTGGGGGACTGGGGAGAAGGAAGGAAATATTAAACTTTCCCATCTGCAGAATTCATGATATTCGTGCAAGCAGTGGGAACAACAAATTCTGTAGGCTGAACCCTCAAACTTGGAGTTCATCCCTATGAAACTTGTTCCTGCAAAGGAGAGGCTAAGCCTACTGATAAATAGGCCTAAGGGTCACCCCCAGAGAACCTCTTTTGTTGCTCAGATGTGGCCTCGCTCTCTAAGCCACCTGGGCAGGTGAACTCACTGCTCTCCCCACTACGTGGGACATGACTCCCAGGGGTGTAAATATCCCTAGCAATGTGGGACAGAACTTCCAGGGATAAGCCAGGACCTGGCATCATGGGATTAAGAAAACCTTCTTGACCAAAAGGGAGAAGAGAGAAATGAGACAAGATAAAGTTTAAGTGGCTACGAGATTTCAAACAGAGCTGAGAGGTTACCCTGGAGGTTATTCTTATGCATTATATAGCTATCCCTCTTTACAAAACTCCTAGGAAAAAACTTAGGGAAGCATCTTCAGAATCTTGGGTTAGGCAATGGCTTCTTAGACTTTTGTTGCCTTTTGGGCAACAAAAGGAAAAATAGATTAATGTGACCTCATCAAAATTAAAAAATGTTGTACCTCCAAGGACTTTATCATGAAAGTAAAAAGACAACCTACACAATGGTACTAAATATTTGGAAATATAAATATGATAAAGGCTTAATATCCAGAAATCTTTCAATTCAACAACAACAAAGACAAACAACCCAATTAAAAAGTGGGCAGAAGTCTTGAATGGACATTTCTCCAAAATAGATATATGAAGGCCAAAAAAGCACATGAAAAGATGCTCAACATCATTAGCCATCAGGAAAATACAAATCAAAATGTCCATGAGCATCCATTTCACACCCACTAGAATGACTACTATGAAAAAATCAGAAAAATACAAGTTTTGGAAAGGCTGCAGAGAGATGGGAACCCCTATTTCTTATTGGTGGGCATGTGAAAAGGTACAGCTCTTGTAGAAGGCAGTTTGCTGGTTCCTCAGCAAGCTAAGTATAGAATTACCATATGACCTGGTATTCCCTCTTCTAGATATATACCCAAAAGAATTGAAAGCAGGAACTTGAACAGAAATCTGCACATTGATGACACAGCAGCATAATTCACAATAGCCAAAAGGTGGAAGCAACCCAAGTGTCCACCAACCAATGAATGGATAAATAGAATGTGGTATATCCATACAGTGGAATATTACTCAACCATTAAAAGGAATGAAGTCCTGATACATGAGATAACTTGGATGAACCCTGAAGACATCATCTTGCATGAAACAAACCAGAAACAAAAGGACAAAGAGTACATGATCTCACTGATATGAAATAATTAGAATAAGCAAACTCAGAGTCAAAATCTAGAACATAAGGTGTTGGAAGAGAAGGCTCAAAATGTCAAATGAATTTATCTTTGGGACAATAGAAAAATTTTGGTAATGGATGGAAGGTGATGGTAGAAGAACATCTTGAATATAATGAACAGCACTTAAAAATGGTTAAAAGGGGAAATGTTCGTTTTTTTTTTTTCTCATGGGCAGGCACCAGGAATCAAACCCGGGTGTCTGGCATGGCAGACGAGAACTCTGCCACCGAGCTACCATGGCCCACCTGTAATGTTAGGTTTTATATATGGTATTAGAATATGTATTTTTTAAATCCATGGAACTATACTACACAGTGAACCCTAACTTCAACCATGGACTATAATTAATAGTACAATTATAAAATTATCATTTGTAACAAATGTTCCCCAACAGTGCAAAATGTTAATAATAGGGTCATATATGGGAATCCTGTATTTTATGCATGACTGTTCTGTAAACCCACAACTTCTCTTATGAAAAAACAAAGAGTGCATGCTGAAAGTCTGCTGCAGTGGAGATGTGCCGGCTGGGGTTAGAAAGAGTCCAATCCCCCTGGCAGGGTGTCACCAGGGAAGCATCCCATGGAAGGTAATATTTGAACTGGGTCTTGAAGAAGGAGCAGGAGTTTTCCCATTGAAGACGATGACAAAGGGAACAGTGTTTGCAAAACACACAAAGGCATGGAAAAGTAGATGACTGGTGGGCCTGGATCATGGAATGTGTGGCTGGAAATGGTGCAAAATGAGGTTGGATGGAAGGGAAGGCCAACTCCAGAGCGTCCTTGAATACCAAGGACAGAGCTTGGGTTTTATTCTGTTCTTACTGGAGCCACTGGAGAGAAAGTAGGGAAGCAACAGGGTCAGATTGGCTATCCAGAAAGACCACATCAGCACAACTGGGGTAGGAGACCGGTGGGAGACCGTAGGGTTCAGCGCTAAGTGATGGGGGGTTATCATAGGGGCAGAGGCCTGCGATTGGGGTTGAGACATGGTTACTCTTAAGAAGTGTTTTAGGAGGTAGAACAAACAGGAGTTGATGCCCAGACACGGGAAAGAGAGATCTGGAATAATCTATAATGATGTCCCAATCGATGGTGATGTGGGAAACCGGGTAGATGGAGAAGCTGTTTACTAAAGTGGGGGATCCTTGAATCTCCTCCTAAAGGTGCCTTCCTGGTTTCAGCACAGCTTCTCTCCCTGGAAAGTGGAGGTAACTTCCAAGCCATTCCAAGTAGAAGGGGAAGTTTAGTAACATTTTTTAATTTATAATTTTTAAAATTAAGCCAGTAACAAAGGTTCTTTATGGAAATCATAACAATGGCAGTGTGGCACCCATTACTAATCTCATTTCCTCTATTCTGAGAACCCACTGGAGGCACACTTGCCCTCTTCTGGGAAGCCAGGCACGGTGCATGAGCTGGGCAAGTAAGTGAGGGAGGCGCCTCTGATCAGAAGCAGTGAGCTGGTAGGCGCCCCTTTCCACCACCCTGTTCCCTGGCTCTGCGAACTCTGAAGCCTGGTCACAACATTGGTATCAAGAACTGGTGGGCTCCACATGCTGGAGCAAGAAACAAGCCCATGCAGCCTTAAGCCACTACGATTTGCAGAGTTATCTGTCACCTCTGCATCCTCATGCCTACTCTCCCGTTCAGGCCTGACCTACCTACTCTCCAGCTCCCCAATTCCCAGCCGGCACAGCTTGGCCTCGGGGCCGCTGGCGCTCCGTGCTCCTCCTGCTGGATGCCTGAAGTGGGTAGCAGCGCCACCTGTCGGACACATGAGCCATCTGCATCCTTTGGCGCTGGGTGCCTGTTGGGAAAGGAAACAGGCAGTCTCACACCCTGGGGACTCTCCTTTGAAACCCTTTAAGAGTTGAAGTGTATGCCTACAGATGTGGGCTGAGACACGCCATCATTGCCTCATTTATTCACAGCACCGTTAAGGGCGCCAGCGCTGGACTCTGACCGACCTAGGCTTGAATCCTGGCTGGACCACTTGCGTCTGCCGTCCCTGAGCAAATCCCCGAGCCTCAGATTCCTCCTGTGCAAAATGTGGAGAAGGACCTCGTAGGGATGTCGTGAGGATGAAGCTGGTAATGCTCAAATACCGCTTCCAAAGAGAGGCCCTCCCAGATTAACCTGAAAAATTCAGCTCACCATCTCCTTCCAAGTCATTTTCCATCCCCCAATTTTTTTTCTTTATAGCATGCATCACCATCCGATATTTTAATATTCCTTATTTACCATCACTCTCTTTCCCCCACAAAATGTCAGCTCTAAAATGATAGGGACTTTGTTTACTGTTGTATCCCAAGGGTCACAAGCAAAGGCTGGCACATAGTAGGTACTTACAAAAAATACTTATTAGTGGAAGCACACTTTGAACAATGGCTGGCACAGACCCATTTATTTTCAAAAATGCTATTAGTAATTTTCAAAAATGCCATTAATATCATCACTGTGCATTTGTCATTCACTTATGCATTTACTCATTCACTCCTCTCTCACTTGATTCACTCAGTCACATGTATTTCTTGAGCACCTACTAAAGGGAAAAGAATTGTTGGGCTGATTGAATGAGATGAATGCAGGGAAAGAACGTAGCAGGACCAGTCACAGAGGAAGAGGCAAAGAAAATGCGGCCCATGCCCCTCCCCTCTGCGGTAGTGGGGGTGAGGTGGTGCTCTCTTGTCGGCAGCAGACATCTCTGTACTCATCTCCCAGCCCTCTGTGGCTGCTCTGCTCTGCAAGACGCCAGATGGCAGCCTGGTGCCATGGAAATGCCTTTGGCTGTTGCCTGCTGCAAGGAACAGAAATGGTGGGGGAGCAGGGGCCCACCTGGGGCTGGAAGGATGGCAGGAAATGATTAGGAAGAAGGTCCCTGGGGGGTGTGATTCCAAGACCAAAGCCCCTCAGGGTTTGCATCATGTGCAGAGAGCAAGACTCTAACAAGAAAGAGGAGAGGAAGGGGCAGCATGTTGCAGTGGAAAGACCCGTGGGGTCAGCGCTGGACCCACGTGGGTTCAAGCCCAGCTCAACCACTTTCCTGCTTTGTGATGTTGGGTAGATGTCTTTGCCTCTCTGAGCATCTCCTCCGGCATCTGTAAACTGGGTCTTCTGATACCCACTCTGCTGGGTTGTTGGGAAGAGTAAGTGAAAAGGCGTGCTGGACTTCCTGCCACACAGAGAACGCTCCATCAATGTTTACTAACTTGGAGGAGTGAGTTTCTCTGTGATAAAAGATCCAGGAGGGGGGGAAACTTTCCTCTGGCTCACCCCATTTGATGAGGATCACTTAAGTTCCTATTTACCAAGTTTTCACTCTGTGCCAGACCCTGAGCCAGGTACTTGGCAAGTCCAGAGAGTCTGGCACTATCTCTGAGTCCACGCTGCAGACTGCTGGTGAAAGCAGAGGCTGGAGGAGAGCCTGAGACCCTGGAGTCCGTCTCTCTGCCAACTTCTCAGCCCCAGCTGCTTCCATGAGTGTCCAGGCAGGGACTCTTGAATTCCCATTATACAGAATCCCATCTTACAGAAACTAATTCCTGTTGCTCACAAGAAGTCTAATTTAAGAAGCCAAACATAAAAAGTCACTTATTATATGATTCCATTTATATGAACTATCCAGACAAGTAAATTCATAGAAGCAAAAAGCAAATTAGTGGTTGCCCGGGGCTGGAGGTAGGGGAGAAAAGGGAATAACTGTTCAACACAGTTTTATTCGGGGGAGATGGAAATGTTTTGGAACTAGATAGAGGTGGTGGGTGTGCATCATCGTGAATGTGCAAAATGCCATTGAATTGTTTACTTTAAAATGGTTAATTTTATGTTCTATGAATTTTACCTCCATACATTTTTTAAGGCAGTCTGATTCAAGAACATGTCACTGCTGCTGTTAAAGATCAGGGCCAGAGGCAGGTGAAGTGGCTTTCCAGACCCTGAAGCCCAAAGGCTGGAGCATTTCTCCCTCTAACAATATAGAGAGGATGAGCATCCCTCTGTCTCTGTGCCCAGCCAAGCCCTTACCTGCTATCTGTTAACTTATCCTATTATTCATCCACCAATATCTTTCCTTCTGTCCACTCACCTACTTATCTATTCAACTATCTGTCCATCCATCCATCCTTCAGACTCTCTAGCGTTTTCTCTGAACCAGAGAACATAATTTCAATAATAAGCATCTTTAACTTGGTCCCTGTCCTCAAGGAGCCCCTGTGTCCAACGGAAGAGACACAATCTTAAAGAATTACAACAGATTATGACAACTGCCCAGAGGAGGGAACCTTCGGAGGCTTTGGAACACTTTGCAGGGACAGCTAATTTGGCTTGAATTAGGGGGGAGTGGCCTTGGCGGGCATGGTTGCTGTGCCTATTTGAAACTGTTGTGGACCCCAGAAAAGCCATGTTCTTTAATCCTCATTCAATAGTGCTGGGTGGGAGCTTTTTGATTAACTTGATTCCATGGAGATGTGACGTGCCCAATTGTGGGTGGGACCTTTTGATTAGGTGGTTTCCATGGAGATGTGTCTCCACCCATTCAAGGTGGAAACACTTACTAGAGTCCTTTAAAAGGGAACCATTTTGGAGAAAGCTTCAGAGCTCACACAGCAGAGGCCTTTGGAGATGAAGAAAAAAAATGCCCCTGGGGAAGCTGTTTGAATTAAGAAGCCAAACACCCCAGCAGCTGCCAGCCACATGCCTTCCCAGGTGACAGAGGTGTCCTGGACCCATCAGCCTTTCTTGAATCAAGATATCTTTACCTGACTACCTTAATTTGGACATTTTTATGGCCTTAGAACTGTAAACTTGCAACTTAATAAATTCTCTTTTTAAAAACCATTCCATTTCTGGTATATTGCATTCTGGCAGCTTTAGCAAACTAAAACAGTTTCCTTGAGGAAGCAATGTACAAGTATAAACTCAAAGAATGAACCAGAGGAAACCTAGAAAAGTAGTTTTCGGCGAGGGGGTGCAGGAAGGATTTAAGAGAGACCCACAGTATCAGAGTCCAGATGGATGGGAGGGGGTTAACGGAGAGGGTGGTTGCCTCGTGGCTCCTAGCAAAAAGTTGGAGTTTGTGCAGAGGGTGACACAGAGCTAGCCAGGGAAGGTTTTAAGCAAGAGAGTAACAAGATTAGATCTGCGTTTTATTCAGCCCCTCTGAGGCTAAATTGAAGAGGGCAGGACAGGATGAGGAGCCTTCTTGGGGTGCTGGCACCAGAGGATGGGTGAGGGTGGGACTTGGACTGTGGACGTGGCCTTGGAGAGGACGAGACTGAGGGTCTGGGTGCAGTTGAGGTGCTCACCACCCCCTGCAGTCCCGACCTGCCCCCAACATGGCCTCCCTTCACCCTTCAAGCCCAGGCTACCTTGTCTTGCTGGGATCTGAAGCTATTGGGTCTTCAAGCCTCATTGCTTCCATTAGGTGGCACTTCTCCTCCAGGGGCTCTGTGGGATCTGGGCTGCTGCTGGGAGCAGGGAGGTTGGAGGGAGAAGCAGGGAGCAGCACCCCAGGACCACAGTGGGCAGACCCTGCTCACGGCGTCTCTCACCCCATCCCCGCACACATCCCCTCCCGGTGACTCTTCATTGCACCTCCTCTTACTCCATTACAGCCTTGGCTGGGGACAGGGATTGTTGGTCCATTTCACCAAGGAAGAAATGTGACAAAGACAGGGAAAGTGACTTGCCCCAAAGCACAACCTAGAAAACAGCAGAACTGAGGTCTGATCTCCAGTCTGCCTGAGCCCTGAATAGCCTGACCTCTTAGCTCTGATAACTACTCCCTGAATAGTCACTATCTTAAAAATAATTGCTGCAGGGTAGTATCCACACCTATAATTTTCACTTCTGCACATCCCTGCTGAGAAGCAGAATAAAATGATGGTCAAGCAGAATAAAATGAACCTGAGAGATGGTGGGCTCTAGAGCCTCAGGGCGCCTTTCCAAGTCTGCAGCTGTGTGGCTTTCGGCAAGCTACTTAGCCTCTCTGTGCCTCTGCTTTCTCATCTGTGATAAGGATAGTGAAAGTGACTAGTGTGTGGGATATTGGAACAGGTCAGTTAACATGTGGAGAGTGTTTTAATAACAGCTTACATTCACTGAGTGTGTACTCTTGCACTTTACAAGTTATTCATTTAATCCTCAAAACAGTCTTCCGAGGCATTGGTATCAATCCTGCTTTACCTGTAAGAAAACTGAGGCACATAGCGGTAAAGGAAATTGCCCTCAGTCGTGTAGCTAGGAAATAGCAGAGGCAGGATTCAAACCCATGCAGGCCGAGCCCAGAAGTCCCGTTCTTAAAGCTGCACCCCCGGCGGGGCGATGGGGGGGCGGTAGTTCTGCTCAGTAAGCCTCTACCATGATCACCAGCCACCATGTGGCCTCTACTATCTTATTTGAACCTCCACGCTCAGCTGCCAGTGACAGGATTAGGTTCAGTGGCAATGGCCTCTGAAGGCACCCCCAGTCAAGGGATCTGGGGGCCTCTGAAGGCTCCAGGGAAGGATTCCTCCCTCCTCTCTCCTGGCTTCTGGCAGTAGCCTGCCCGCAACCCATGGCTGTCTCTGTCTCAGTGCTCACGTGATGTTCTCTCCTCTACGTCCAAATTTCCTCTTCAAATGCTAGCCTACCCTATTTGATATGACCTCATTTTAACTCATCTAATTCTATCTCTAGTGACCTTATTTCCAATAAGGTCCTTGTGCTGGTCTGAAGTTGCTGTGTATTCCAGAAAAGCCAAGTTCTAATCCAATCTTGTTAGGGCAGCTCTGTTGTTTGGGTGGAAACTTTGGATTACGTGGTTTTCGTGGAGATGTGACCCCGACCATTCAAAAGAGGCCTTAATCTGCTTGCTGGAACCCTTTTGAAGAGAAACATTTTGGAGGAAGGACAGATGCTTGAAGGCAGAAAACACCTCAGGAGATGCTAAACTAAGAGATAAAATCCAGAGTTTGCTCCAGAGAAGCTAAGAGAGGACCCTGGAATCAGAAGTTGAAGGCTACAAGGACCAGCAGACACCAGCTGACAGAGGCGTCCCAGATGCCAGCAGCCTTTCTTCAGAGTCCAGGCATCACCTTGCTTTTGCCTTAATTTGGATACTTTCAAGGTCTTAGAACTGCAAATCTGTAACCTCATAAATCCCCTTTGTAAAAGCCAATCCATTTCTGGTATATCGTCTTCTGGCAGCTTTAGCAATCCGAAACAGTCGTATTCTGAGGTCCCGGGGAACAGGGCTTCAACGTAGCTTTAGGAGAGGACACAATTCCATCCATTACCCATGGAGACCCAGAGGTCCCCCCAGCTCAGGCCAGGAGCCCCAGTTCCAGAACTTGACCTACACCCCATCTCCTGGGACACGTCTCAGCTAACTTAGCAACGATCCTGTCTCTGTGTAGGTGGTGCCCTCTCAGGGGCTCCCGGTTTCCAGTTACCAGGGCCATCCGAGGTCAGCAAAGCCCTTTCTCAATGCAACCAGAGGCCCCAGGCCTGCGGGGGCTTAAAGATAAATGCAGGGGCCAGACAGTGCAGCCCCTGCTCCCCTCCCACCCAATACCCATCCCCTCTCTCTCAAGGACGCCTCACTGGCAACCTTCACGTTTCATCAGAAAGGAATCTCAGAGCCTCCCCAGTCCTCACTTTAATTAAAAGGAAACGTCCTCCCAGAGATGTTGGGCTCATTTTTCTTTCCCTCCTCGGAACATTTGCTGGGCCTCTGAGCCGGAGCCCAGCGCCTGGCTAATGGAAAGTTACAGGTGAGCCGGAACATAGCCCTCTAGGGAGGGACACAAGCTGGTGCTGGCTCCGAGCTTTTCCGGCTGGGAGGGAGCAAGCATGCCCCTGGCAGGGTAGCGGGAACCCAGACTGAGGGTCTGGGGGCACCAATGCCCCTCCATAAACAGCCCCCAGTGGAAGCCCCCACGCCAAACATAGCTGAATTCTAAATAGCCCACGTGCTGCCTTTCTTCCGTAAAATGACAAAAGAGAGCAAAATGAAGGGCCCCAGCATGCACTCATCCTCCCACCAGCTGGAGATAATCACTGCTAACACCCGGGCGTCTACAGCCTTCCAGAACTTTCTGGGCATTTCACACAGATGATTTTATTGCCATTCCCCTCCTTGATTATAAAACCGATAGATGTTCATTGTGAAGAGACTGGACTTTTTTTTTAATCTGCTTGCCCGTAATGTACTCAGAGACTGTGTGTGAGAAGCCTGGTGTCAGGGTGTGGTGTGAGTGCGGGTGCTGGAGGCAGAGAGTCCTGGCCTCGGTGAGGAGCTAACTGGCCCGCAGGCCTCGAAGGTGAGATAGAATCATACAAGGTGGGGGCAGGGGGTTGGTATGAGAAAGATGAGATTACCAAGAGCATTCTGCGCTGCTCAATAAATGTAGCCAGAATTGGTGCACATGATGTCAACTTTTGGGGAGATTTCCTTTCACGAATGTAATAAAATATATATACAAATTTAAAGTATATACGTACTTTACATATATATATATTGCTGTAGTTTGCTAGCTGCTGGAATGCAATATACCAGAAACAGAATGGCTTTTAAAAAGGGGAATTTACTAAGTTGCTCATTTACAGTTCTAAGGCCGAGAAAATGTCCCAATTAAAGCAAGTCTATAGAAATGTCTAATCTAAGGCATCCAGGGAAAGATACCTTGGTTCAAGAAGACCAATGAAGCTCAGGGTTTCTCTCTCAAGTGAAAAGGCACATGGCGAACACGGCCAGGGTTTCTCTCTCAGCTGGACGGGCACAAGGTGAACACAGTGTCATCTCTGCTAGCTTTCTCTCCTGGCTTCCAGTTTCATGAAGCTCCCCAGGAGGTGTTTTCCTTCTTCCTCTCCAAAGGCCGCTGGCTGGTGGACTCTGCTTCTTGTGGCTATGTCATTCTGCTCTGCTCTCTCTGAATCTCTTTTCTCCAAAATGTTTCCTCTTTTATAGGACGCCAATAAACCAATCAAGACCCACGCAAACGGGTGGAGACATGTCATCACTTAATCCAGTTTAACAACCACTTTTGACTAAATCACATCTCCAGGGAGATGATCTGATTACAGTTTCAAACATACAGTATTGAGTAGGGATTATTCTACCTTTATAAAATGGGATTTTGATTAAAACATGGCTTTTCTAAGGGGCATACTTCCTTTCAAACCAGCGCACATATATATATGCAGTGTATATAGATTTTTGGATACTACTTGTTTTTACTCATCATTTCATTTTGAACATTCCCCTATGTCATTTCCTTTTCTTTTACCACATCACTTCTAATTGCTGTGTCATGTTCCATGACCTGGGTGGGCCATAGTTCCCCTGCCAACCCTATTTTTGAGCTTCTAGTTGAATTCTTTTCTCTTGTGGTTGGTATTATATATAATACTGCAGTGAAAAGTTTTGAAGGCACATCCTGTTCAACGTTTCTAAGTATTTCCTAGCAAAGAGAGTCCTAGAAGTAGAATTGGTGAGTCAAGAAAAATAAACGGTCTTGCTATATATTATTATTAAATTATAGCCAGGGAGTTTTAAGAAAGTCAATGTATGCATCTGTCTTACATCCAAGAACATGTTCACTTCACTGCATTTTTCCTTGATTCTTCCAATTATAATTTTTAAACATTTCATAGAGTTGACAGATGAAGAGGATCTCTCTGATTCTTTAATTATCAAGTGAAAAGATGAGTATTTTTGTAGTTGTGTGACATTGAACAAGTTTCTCAATGTTCTGATACCTCTGGTTCCTTACTTGTAAATTGGGGATAATAATAGTAATATCTATTACCTAGAGTTGCCATGAAGATTAGAGTTATACATATAAAACTTTTAGAGCCTTTTCTGGTAAAAGTCAAATAAGCCTCAGCTGGTACTATTATCTCTGTTGCTATTGCTGTCAAATTCCATAAGCACAGTTGAGGGCCCATCTCCTTATGCAAAGAACACTGTTTGATTTTGTACAGGTCTCCTGTCCACTCTGGTACTCAGTTTCTCAGTCTATAAATTAGGGCCTAGAACAGCTGTTTTGCTTCCCTTGGAAGGTTGTTGGAAGAACAGAATGAGGACTTGCCTCTCAAAGAGCTGGGCACGAATGAGGGCTTATTGTCTCTCTTCTGCCTTGATGAGTCTTGGATTCCAAAGGGGAGGGGATAATCTAGGAAGTCTTCTTGGAGGAGGGAGCACTAAAGTCAAGATTTGAAAGAGAAGTTGGAGTTAGTCAGTTGGATGTAAAGAAAAAGAATGCTCTGGGTGTCTTTGCACCGCATGTGCAAAAGTTGAAGGTGGAAGAGAGCATCCAAGTTTGGGAAATAGTGGAGCTGAACACTGAGTAGGAGAGGCATGAAACATGAGAGAAGATGCAGGAGCCTGAGAATGTTGATTTGTGATGGACCCAGCCTACAGGGGTCTCCGCCTCTCCCTCTGGCTCCCTGCTCTTCTTTTCATGGGACACCCTATTGTTACATTTCATTTTTGCTCCCTCTTGTCCAACCTAAAACTACAATATAAACTTGGGATTGGGGTGGGGATTTTCTAAGATTTTTTGTTAAGTCTCAAGTGTCCAGGAGGATAAAATTGGAACAACAGTACTCACCTCTTATGGTTTTAGAAAGAATTAAATGAGATCATGTCTCTTTAGGACTTAGGACAATGCCTGCCACAGAGTATATGTGCAGTGAATTTTAGTTATTATCATTGTAGTTATTCTTATTTTTATATAAAGGTAGAGTAGAGATTTTGAGACAGGAACACAAAAGAGATGGAAAGGGTCACAAGTAGAAGTGCTCTCTGGGGGAGATGCCTTAGACTTTGGGAATGTCACCCTGTCCTTCGCAGGCATCACCCCATTTACTCCTCACAGCTTGTACAGACGGTGGTCCAGATAAGGAAACAGAAGGTCAGAGAGGGGACATCATATTTCCAAGGTCACAGATAAAGTGCATAACAGGAACTCAGTAGGCAAATTTGATTTAACATCTCAATGATTTCATCAAGCACAAGGCTCCTTTTTTGTTACTGTACTGCCATCCTCATCATTTTGGCTTCTTGCCTCATGATCACAACATGGCTGCTACTACTCCAAACACCCCACTCTTTGCAACTGTACTTAAGGTAGGAAGAAAGAGAGGAGTGCTGTCTGTCTTTTTCTCAGGAAGGACCATGGATTACAGAAGTCTGCTATCACTAGCTACTTCCCCCTACTTCCAGTAAACTTTTTCACTTCTCATTGAGCAAAATTGTGACACAAGTATACCTCTAGCTACAAGGGAGACTTATAAAGTGATTATCTGCCAGAGTGAGATGGGATGCCCATGAGTGGCTTTGACCAATGGTTCTTAACTCTGATTGTCGACTAGTATAATCAGGAAAGCTCTTAAAAATACTGATGCCTAAAAACAAAACAAAACAAAACAAAAAAATGATTCCTGAGCTCTGGCCTAGACAAATCTGAATCTTTGGGTATGATGCATTGGCCAAGTACTTTTAAAAACTACTCAGATGTTTCTAATGTGCAGCCAGAGTTCAGAACAACTGGATTAGACCATTAGTGGTTCATCCCCTGGGCAGGTCCTGTTGCTGCACAAATAAAATTAGGGTTCTATTCACAAGGAAGTACATAAAAATAAGTATAGACTCAATTATTTTCATGTAAACAACACCAGATCAACAGAGCACTACCAATATCCCAATATATGACACCATAATTTAGGTTTAGCCTATTTTTGAACTATGTCCCTTTACTGTCTGACTTCTCTTGCTCAGTTATATTGGCAAGTTCACACCTGTTGTGTGGAGTTATAGTTTGTTGCTGTGTGATATTCTGTGGTATGAATACACCACACTTTATCCATTCCTCTGTTGATGGACATGTGAGGTATTCCAGTTTATAGCCATTACAGATAGTGCTTCTATGAACATTATTGTACATGTATGTGACTGAATGTAAGTATGCATTTCTATTAGGCATACACCTAGAAATAGAATTTTTGGGTCATAGAGTGTGGATATGTTCAGCTTTAATAGGTTCTCAGGCATTATGTTTTATAACATTATATTATGAAAATTTTCAAACATATAGAAAAGTTGAAAGAATAGTACCATAAATACCTGTATATTCACCACCTAGAGTCTACATTCATAGCCATCCCAACCCTCTTTTGGTTACTATTTCCATCCTTTCATGTTCAGCCTGTCTGCATCTTTGGATCTAAGATGGGCCACATTTCTTTATCCATTCTGAAAATTTCTGCCTTTTGATTGGAGAATTTAATCCATGTACATTTGCAGTAATTATTAATAAGTCAAGATTTATTTCTGCCATTTTGCTAATTGTTTCTTGTAAGTCATACCTTTTTTGTCCTTCTTTTCCTTCATTACCACCTTCTTCTTTGTTTAGATGACTTTTTTTTTACTCTTTTTATTTTTTTATTAATTAACGGAAAAAAAGAAATTAACCCAAGATTTAGAAATCATACCACTCTACATATGCATTCAGTAATTCTTAACATCATCACATAGATGCATGATCATCGTTTCTTAGTACATTTGCATCAGTTTAGAAGAACTAGCAACACAACAGAAAAAGATATAGAATGTTAATATAGAGAAAAAAAATAAAAGTAATAATAATAGTAAAAAACAAAACAAAATAAAACAAAACAAAAACCTATAGCTCAGATGCAGCTTCATTCAGTGTTTTAACATGATTACTTTACAATTAGGTATTATTGTGCTGTCCATTTTTGAGTTTTTGTATCTAGTCCTGTTGCACAGTCTGTATCCCTTCAGCTCCAATTACCCATTATCTTACCCTGTTTCTAACTCCTGCTGGACTCTGTTACCAATGACATATTCCAACTTTATTCTCGAATGTCGGTTCACATCAGTGGGACCATATAGTATTTGTCTTTTAGTTTTTGGCTAGACTCACTCAGCATAATGTTCTCTAGGTCCATCCATGTTATTACATGCTTCATAAGTTTATCCTGTCTTAAAGCTGTATAATATTCCATCGTATGTATATACCACAGTTTGTTTAGCCACTCGTCTGTTGATGGACATTTTGGCTGTTTCCATCTCTTTGCAATTGTAAATAATGCTGCTATAAACATTGGTGTGCAAATGTCCGTTTGTGTCTTTGCCCTTAAGTCCTTTGAGTAGATTCCCAGCAATGGTATTGCTGGGTCATATGGCAATTCTATATTCAGCTTTTTGAGGAACTGCCAAACTGCCTTCCACAGTGGTTGCACCATTTGACATTCCCACCAACAGTGGATAAGTGTGCCTCTTTCTCTGCATCCTCTCCAGCACTTGTCATTTTCTGTTTTGTTGATAATGGCCATTCTGGTGGGTGTGAGATGATATCTCACTGTGGTTTTGATTTGCATTTCTCTAATGGCCAGGGACATTGAGCATCTCTTCATGTGCCTTTTGGCCATTTGTATTTCCTCTTCTGATAGGTGTCTGTTCAAGTCTTTTTCCCATTTTGTAATTGGGTTGGCTGTATTTTTGTTGTTGAGTTGAACAATCTCTTTATAAATTCTGGATACTAGACCTTTATCTGATATGCCATTTCCAAATATTGTCTCCCATCGTGTAGGCTGCCTTTCTACTTTCTTGATGAAGTTCTTTGATGCACAAAAGTGTTTAATTTTGAGGAGTTCCCATTTCTTTCTTTCTTTCTTCAGTGCTCTTGCTTTAGGTTTACGGTCCATAAAACTGCCTCCAATTGTAAGTTTAATAAGATATCTCCCTACATTTTCCTCTAACTGTTTTATGGTCTTAGACCTAATGTTTAGATCTTTGATCCATTTTGAGTTAACTTTTGTGTAGGGTGTGAGATATTGGTCTTCTTTCATTCTTTTGCATATGGATATCCAGTTCTCTAGGCACCATTTATTGAAGAGACTGTTCTGTCCCAGGTGAGTTGGCTTGACTGTCTTATCAAAGATCAAATGTCCATAGATGAGAGGGTCTATATCTGAGCACTCTATTCGATTCCATTGGTTGATATATCTATCTTTATGCCAATACCATGCTGTTTTGACCACTGTGGCTTCATAATATGCCTTAAAGTCAGGCAGCGCGAGACCTCCAGCTTCGTTTTTTTTCCTCAAGATGTTTTTAGCAATTCGGGGTACCCTGCCCTTCCAGATAAATTTGCTTATTGGGTTTTCTATTTCTGAAAAATAAGTTGTTGGGATTTTGATTGGTATTGCATTGAATCTGTAAATCAATTCAGGTAGGATTGACATCTTAACTATATTTAGTCTTCCAATCCATGAACACGGTATGCCTTTCCATCTATTTAGGTCTTCTGTGATTTCTTTTAACAGTTTTTTGTAGTTTTCTTTATATAGGTTTTTTGTCTCTTTAGTTAAATTTATTCCTAGGTATTTCATTCTTTTAGCTGCAATTGTAAATGGGATTCGTTTCTTGATTTCCCCCTCAGCTTGTTCATTACTAGTGTATAGAAATGCTACAGATTTTTTAATGTTGATCTTGTAACCTGCTACTTTGCTGTACTCATTTATTAGCTCTAGTAGTTTGGTTGTGGATTTTTCCGGGTTTTCGACGTATAGTATCATATCGTCTGCAAACAGCGATAGTTTTACTTTTTCCTTTCCAATTTTGATGCCTTGTATTTCTTTTTCTTGCTAATTGCTCTGGCTGGAACCTCCAACACAATGTTGAATAATAGTGGTTATAGTGGACATCCTTGTCTTGTTCCTGATCTTAGGGGGAAAGTTTTCAATTTTTCCCCATTGAGGATGATATTAGCTGTGGGTTTTTCATATATTCCCTCTATCATTTTAAGGAAGTTCCCTTGTATTCCTATCTTTTGAAGTGTTTTCAACAGGAAAGGGTGTTGAATCTTGTCAAATGCCTTCTCTGCATCAATTGAGATGATCATGTGATTTTTCTGCTTTGATTTGTTGATATGGTGTATTACATTAATTGATTTTCTTATGTTGAACCATCCTTGCATACCTGGGATGAATCCTACTTGGTCATGAGGTACAATTCTTTTAATGGGTTGTTGGATACGATTTGCTAGAATTTTATTGAGGATTTTTGCATCTATATTCATTAGAGAGATTGGTCTGTAGTTTTCTTTTTTTGTAATATCTTTGCCTGGTTTTGGTATGAGGGTGATGTTGGCTTCATAGAATGAATTAGGTAGCTTTCCCTCCACTTTGATTTTTTTGAAGAGTTTGAGGAGAGTTGGTACTAATTCTTTCTGGAATGTTTGATAGAATTCACATGTGAAGCCGTCTGGTCCTGGACTTTTCTTTTTAGGAAGCTTTTGAATGACTAATTCAATTTCTTTACTTGTGATTGGTTTGTTGAGGTCATCTATTTCTTCTTGAGTCAAAGTTGGTTGTTCATGTCTTTCCAGGAACCCGTCCTTTTCATCTAAATTGTTGTATTTATTAGCATAAAGTTGTTCATGGTATCCTGTTATTACCTCCTTTATTTCTGTGAGGTCAGTAGTTATGTCTCCTCTTCCATTTCTAATCTTATTTATTTGCATCCTCTCTCTTCTTCTTTTTGTCAATCTTGCTAAGGGCCCATCAGTCTTATTGATTTTCTCATAGAACCAACTTCTGGTCTTATTGATTTTCTCTATTGTTTTCATGTTCTCAATTTCATTTATTTCTGCTCTAATCTTTGTTATTTCTTTCCTTTTGCTTGCTTTGGGATTAGTTTGCTGTTCTTTCTCCAGTTCTTCCAAGTGGACAGTTAATTCCTGCATTTTTGCCTTTTCTTCTTTTCTAATATAGGCATTTAGGGCAATAAATTTCCCTCTTAGCACTGCCTTTGCTGCGTCCCATAAGTTTTGATATGTTGTGTTTTCATTTTCATTTGCCTCAAGGTATTTGCTAATTTCTCTTGCAATTTCTTCTTTGACCCACTTGTTGTTTAAGAGTGTGTTGTTGAGCCTCCATGTATTTGTGAATTTTCTGGTACTCGGCCTATTATTGATTTCCAACTTCATTCCTTTATGATCTGAGAAAGTGTTGTGTATGATTTCAATCTTTTTAAATTTGTTAAGACTTGCTTTGTGACCCAGCATATGGTCTATCTTTGAGAATGATCCATGAGCACTTGAGAAAAAGGTGTATCCTGCTGTTGTGGGGTGTAATGTCCTATAAATGTCTGTTAAGTCTAGCTCATTTATTGTAATATTCAGATTCTCTATTTCTTTATTGATCCTCTGTCTAGATGTTCTGTCCATTGATGAGAGTGGTGAATTGAAGTCTCCAACTATTATGGTATATGAGTCTATTTCCCTTTTCAGTGTTTGCAGTGTATTCCTCACGTATTTTGGGGCATTCTGGTTCGGTGCATAAATATTTATGATTGTTATGTCTTCTTGTTTAATTGTTCCTTTTATTAGTATATAGTGTCCTTCTTTGTCTCTTTTAACTGTTTTACATTTGAAGTCTAATTTGTTGGATATTAGTATAGCCACTCCTGCTCTTTTCTGGTTGTTATTTGCATGAAATATCTTTTCCCAACCTTTCCCTTTCAACCTATGTTTATCTTTGGGTCTAAGATGTGTTTCCTGTAGACAGCATATAGAAGGATCCTGTTTTTTAATCCATTCTGCCAACTATGTCTTTTGATTGGAGAGTTCAGTCCATTAACATTTAGTGTTATTACTGTTTGGATAATATTTTCCTCTACCATTTTGCCTTTTGTATTATATATATCATATCTGATTTTCCTTCTTTCTACACTCTTCTCCATACCTCTCTCTTCTGTCTTTTCATATCTGACTCTAGTGCTCCCTTTAGTATTTCTTGCAGAGCTGGTCTCTTGGTCACAAATTCTCTCAGTGACTTTTTGTCCGAAAATGTTTTAATTTCTCCCTCATTTTTGAAGGACAATTTTGCTGGATATAGGAGTCTTGGCTGGCAGTTTTTCTCTTTTAGTAATTTAAATATATCATCCCACTGTCTTCTAGCTTCCGTGGTTTCTGCTGAGAAATCTACACATAGTGTTATTGGGTTTCCCTTGTATGTGATGGATTGTTTTTCTCTTGCTGCTTTCAAGATCCTCTCTTTCTCTTTGACCTCTGACATTCTAACTAGTAAGTGTCTTGGAGAACGCCTATTTGGGTCTAATCTCTTTGGGGTGCGCTGCACTTCTTGGATCTGTAATTTTAGGTCTTTCATAAGAGTTGGGAAATTTTCAATGATAATTTTCTTCCATTAGTTTTTCTCCTCCTTTTCCTTTCTCTTCTCCTTCTGGGACACCCACAACACGTATATTTCTGCGCTTCATATTGTCCTTGAGTTCCCTGATACCCTGTTCAAATTTTTCCATTCTTTTCCTGATAGTTTCTGTTTCTTTTTGGAATTCAGATGTTCCATCCTCCAAATCACTAATTCTATCTTCTGTCTCTTTAAATTTATCATTGTAGGTATCCATTGTTTTTTCCATCTTTTCTACTTTATCCCTCACTTCCATAAGTTCTGTAATTTGTTTTTTCAGTTTTTCTATTTCTTCTTTTTGTTCAGCCCATGTCTTCTTCATGTCCTCCCTCAATTTATCGATTTCGTTTTTGAAGAGTTTTTCCATTTCTGATCGTATATTCAGCATTAGTTGTCTCAGCTCCTGTATCTCATTTGAACTATTGGTTTGTTCCTTTGACTGGGCCATATTTTCAATCTTCTGAGCGTGATCCGTTATCTTCTGCTGGCGTCTGGGCATTTAGTCAGATTTCCCTGGGTGTTGGACCCAACAGTTTGGAAGATTTTTCTGTGAAATCTCTGGGTTCTGTTTTTCTTATCATGCCCAGTAGGTGGCGCTCGTGGCACACGTTTGTCTCACGTGTTTGGAAGGGATTCCCCCCTGGTCACCGTTCTCTGCGGCCTGGGGATTTCCGATCCAATTCTCTCAGTTGGTCCGGGGGGCTGCGCGTGGTGGGGGCGCCAGCCGCCGCGGCTTGAGGGGACCCTGTGGCTCCTTTATTAATGCCCCTATTGGTGTTTGGTTGGACCCAGTCCCTGCCACTTCGGAAATTCCCTCCTCTCCCTGGAGGGGTGCCGGTCGCCGGCTGCCGCGGCCCGGGGAACTCACCACCGAACCAGGAAGCCGCCCGCAGGGGTGGGGCGCCGGTTGCTGGCCACCGCGGCTTGGGTAGCCCTCTGATCCGAGACTTGTAGCCGGTCCAGGAAGCCACCCGCAAAAGAGGGGCGCCGGCTGCTGTGGCTTGGGAAACTTGCCTCTCTGAGACTCTCAGCCAGCCCGGGAAGGAGGGAGGGAGGAGCTCCGGCCGACAGCTGCTGCGGTTCGGGGAAGCGTGCACCGCTCGGGGATCTCACTGCAGCAGAGTCTCGCAGTCAGTCTAGCCAGTCCAGACTGGGGTACGCTGTGTGTCCATTCCCTGCCGTGGCCCCGGGAGCTGTTCTGCACTGTTTCTGTTCACCTAGTAGTTGCTCTGGAGGAGGAACTAAGACGCGCGTACCTTACTAAGCCGCCATCTTGGCCCCTAGATGACTTTTTAAATAATGATCCATTTCGAATCCCTTCTCATTTCCTTTTATTTTTTGGCATGAGTAGGCTCCAGGAATCAAACCTAGGTCTATAAGATATAAAAGACACATTACTAATGAAAAACTCAATGATATTGGAATTTATATTTACCCATATAGAGATCTACACTAGAGGCCTTTATTTCTTCAAACAGCTTCAAATTACTGGGTGTTGTCCTTTCCTTTCAATATGAAGGACTTCCTTTAGCATTTCTTGTAATGCAGATCTAGTGGTAATGAATTCCTTTAGCTTCTGTTTGCCCATAAGTGTCTTAATTTCCCCCTCATTTCCTTTCAGCGCTTTCAATATGTCTTCCCATTGCCTTCTGATTCCATGGTTTCTCTTGAGAAACAGGATGCTAATCCTATTAAGGACTTCTTATATGTGCACAGAGTTTCTTTTTTGCTGTTTTTTTAAAATTCTCTCTTTATCTTCAGGATTTGATGGTTTGATTATAATGTGTCTTGAGGGGTCAATATCTTTGGGTTCATCCTGTTTGGCATTCATTGTGCATTTTGGATTTGTATATTTGTATCTTTCATCAGAAATGGGGATTTCTCAGCCATTATTTCTTCAAATAATTTATCCCTTTATTTCTCTTTTCTGGGACTCCTATGATGCTTGCTGACCTCACACAGGTTCTTCAGGCTCTGTTCATTTTTTTCATTCTTTTTTCTTCCTGCTCCCCAGAATGCTCAATTTCAATAGTCTTATCTTTAAGCTCTCTGATCCCTTCTTCTATCTCTTACAATCTGCTGTTGAACCCCTCTTTTGAATTTTTCATTTCAGTTATTGTACTTTTCAGCTCCATAGTTTACATTTGGTTCTTCTTCATAGTTTCTATCTAAATATGAAATTCTCACTTTGTTCAAAATCATTTTCTTGATATCCTTTAGTTCTTTCTCCTTATTATACTTTAGTTTATTGGTCATATTTAAGATAGTTGATCCAAGATCTTTGATTAGTAATCCCAGAGACAGAGCTTCCTCTGGAATAGTTTCCATCAAATTCCTTTTTTCCTGTGACTGGATCATATTTCCTGTGTCATTATATGCTTTGTAATCTTTTTGTTGAGAACTTGAAATTCTGTGTATTCTGTTGTGATAACTCTGGAAATCTAGTTCCCCCACTCCTCAATCCTCCAGACCAAGAACAAGAGAAAAAAAAGACAAAAAAAGGAAAGAAAGAAAGGAGAGAGAAAATACTAACAGACAAAACACCACCACCACCACTACTACGCATACACAAAACTAAAAGGAAGGAAGGAAGGGAAGGAAGGTGCATTGTCTCCCCAAGTCTCTCATTAGATGCCTTTGGGAACCAGGATGTGTTGCAATTGAGGCCAAAACCAAAATCAGATCTTCACCCAGGGATCCACCAGAATAAATAGCAGAAGAAAGAGAAAGAAGATACCTAACCAAAAAAAAAAAAAAAGGAAGGTGCACTGGTGTGAGATCAGAACTTCCTGCTGAGAGGACCAAGACCAAGGCCAACATCTGTGCGAGGCCCTCAGAGAACTGCCAGACTAAGAAATAGCATTCACAAAAGAAAGAAAACCAACAACAAAAAAATTCACTGGCTCCTTAATTCCCAGCAGATGCTGCTGTTGAGTGGGCCAAAGCCAAGACCTCAGGGCACAGGGCCTCAGATATCCATCAGATGAAGACACACACACAAAAAATTTTAAAAAATAAATAAAAAAAAAAGCAACCAAAGAAGATACACTAGCTCTTTACATCCTAGTGGATGCTGGAAGCTCCTGCTGTCCACAGGGCTGAAACCAAGGTCAGAGTCCACAGTGGCCCCTCAGAGATCCCTCAGATTAACCTCAACTCTGAACTCCAACTTTTAGAGGGTGAGATTTCCTCTGGGCTGGCCTGGCCCCAGCTGGTGGCTCCCTGAATCTGAAGCCAGGCTGTATTTCTGCAACTGCCTCGAGATGGAGGGGTGAGGGCCACTATTGGTCATGCGTTCACTCATAAAAGGCCTCTTGCTTCTTCTGTCCTCCTATAGTTATTCTAAATGTCCGGTCTGGTCCAGGATCACCACCTAGTTATTCCAATCTTTTTCCAGCTCATTCATTTTTCTAGTGGAGGGAGCAATCTTTAAAGTTACCCTCTCTGCCATTTTGTGCCAACAAGTGTATTCAAGCATTTATTTTTAAGAGCAAAAAATAATCCTTTCAGGTCTACACCCCACCCGCATCTGCCTTTCATTGGCCCTATGTGTGCCCATTCCATGGTTCCACCAATTACTGCCAAGGGTGATTGACACAGGATTGACAAAGACCGATTGAGATTTACCCTCTGGAGCTGGGACAGAGTCCAGCTCCTTTGCTTCTTGTGGCGACCCCATACCTGAACAAAATCTGGATTTGGTATTGAGGAGGAAGGAGGGAAATGGCTGGTGGCTCAGCAACCGACAGTGTCTGTCACACCATCTCTAGAGACCTGGCAGGCAGGGAAATGTCCTGGTGGGACTTGTGCATCCCCCAAGGTAGGGGAACATCTTTATGTTCTACCAGTGGCTATCAGTGGGAAGCCTCCAGTTGGCTTTCCAGCCTCATTTACTCATTATGTTCCCCCAAGGCCTGGCAGCTCCCAGGAGTTCAGGAAGCAGGAGGCCTGGCCCAGCACCTGCTTTCTTCTGCAAGTCAGGTGAGCTGGAGCTAAGCACCTTCCAGGACCTCCCCCACCACGGGTTCCAACCTCGGGGTACTGGTGTGAAGTCAGAAGTGAGCAGCAGTGAGCTAAGCAGTGTGCCCCCAATTTCAGAACAGAACCTGGCACAGTATTTTGTAAAGTTTTTGAGGGATTTGAATCCTGGGCCTTGGACCTCTCCAGGCTCCAAGATTTTTTTCCTACAAAAATGGGTAAATAAAAGAGAGATTTATAGAGAAAGCTTCTGTCCTGTACTTACAGGGCTTCCTGCCCACCAGACCAGCAAGCAGTGTCTGCCAGTTCCTCGCACCCTCGTCCTCTCTCTGTAAAGACACAGAAGGTCTCTAGTGCTTCCAGGAACAGCAGTATCAGCTTCATCTGGGAGCTCATTAAAAACGTAAAATTTCGGGCCCCCAGACCCACCAATCAGGTGATTAGGATGCAAGCTAAAGTTCGAGAAACACCCAGTTTCCAGCTGAAGCTGATGCTTGAGGAACCCAGAGTTTCTGATCTAATTCATCTGGGGCTTGGGCCAGGGATGCTTTTTAAGCTCCTCAGGTGGTTCTAACATGTAGCCAGGTTTGAGAACCATTGCTTTAAGAGTTTGGGGGATTTTCTGGGTCTTAAGTGGGTGTGTTATGCATTCATTTCTGTTTGCTTGTTTGTATCTGCTTGCTTGTTTCCATGGTGAATATTGTTTAATCTGCCTTTGGATATCCTTGCTTCTCCAACCACCCATTTCAACCAGTACATAGTTGTTGGACTTTTACAAAGTTGGTGGGCAAACAACATGAGTAAAGCAATCCCTATCCTCACGGTGCTGACATCTAGCTGTGGGATGAGAAGGGAAAGAAGGAATGTCAAAAGATGATTTTGAGAAGAGTTGGGTAAGTCTTGGGGGTCTCCTGAGGGACGTATGTAGTGGCTTGGGTGATATAACCCAGAAAAACAGGTTCTTAATTTTAATCCATTCCTGGGTGTGTGAACCCCTTGTAAAGAGGATCGTTTGCTGCGGTTACTTTATTTTAGGTGTGGCCCATCTGAATCAGGATGGGTCTTCATCCTTATAGAGAAGGCCACGGGGAGAGAAGCCATGGAGAGGAGCAGAAGCTGGCTGTCCACGGAACCTGGGAGAGAAGGGAGAAGATGCTGGCTGTCCTCGGAACCTGGAAGAGAAGGGAGAAGATGCTGGCTGTCCTCAGAACCTAGAAGAGAAGGGAGAAGATGCTGGCTGTCCATGGAACCTGGAAAAGAAGGGAGAAGATGCTGGCTGTCCTCAGAACCTGGAAGAGAAGGGAGAAGATGCTGGCTGTCCTCAGAACCTAGAAGAGAAGGGAGAAGATGCTGGCTGTCCATGGAACCTGGAAGAGAAGGGAGAAGATGCTGGCTGTCCATGGAACCTGAAAGAGAAGGGAGAAGATGCAAACCTTCTACCCTCTGAAACTATGAGACAATAAATTCTTTTTGTTAAGTCAACCCATCGTATGCTATTTGTTTTAGCAGCCAGGAGACTGGGAGAGAGAGAATGCTCTAGAAGTACAGGCAGAAGTTCACGAAGTAGACAGGAGGGTGGGAAAGGGAGCTGTGGCAGAGGGCATAGCCAGAGCAAAGCCGATGGAAAGCAGCCAATGAGCATGCCAAGGACATGCTGCAACTGGGTGTGGTTGAAGGCTGGGCACGGCAGGGAACAGAAGGAGATGAGGGCGGAGGCCACGAGATATAGGGGACTTGCAGGGCATGGAGAGGAGTCTGGATGTTGTGCAGGGGAAGCTTTATAGGGTTTTCAGCAGGCAACTTAGAGGGCCTGACTTACACCGTAGAGCCCTCCGGTTGCCATGTGGACAATGGTTTGGAGGGTGCAAGGTGGAAGTCAGGAGACCATTAGGAGGTCACTGCAGCTGCCAGGAGAACCAAGGTGGTGGCCCGGACAAGGGGGATGGAGAGGAGAGATCGGTTTTAGGGGGAGAACTCCCAGGACTTGGTGATGGCGTGAACGGGATGCGTGACGACCTCACAAGCTGGCAGGACCCTGCAGTGGGAAAGTTGGCGGGGGTGGTGGTTGGCAGCTGAGCTCTGGCTGAGGCTGAGAAGCTGTTCTAAATGACCCAGTTGCCTCTCAAGCCCCAGAGTGTGTGTATATGGGGGGGGGGGGGGAGGCCAGCTGAAGACTCCATGTCACCACAATTAGTCTGATTTGGGGGTCGGTTCCCTCGCTTTAAATCAAGTCTAACGAGGCCACTGTTTTGTTGCAACGCTCCAGCTTAAAAACACTCTAAGATTTTAAAATTAATGCTTTAATGGGCCAGGACTTGGCAGCACAGCCTCAGGGAAATGTTCCTCCTGGGGTGGGGGCTGAGGAAAAGAAGCCAAATGCTTCTGCTTCAGATAGCGAATGTCCCAAGTCCCTTCCTCTCCTGGGCCAGCTCAGAAACCATCTGCTGCCAGGAGACTTGTAGACACAGCCCTCTCCCAGATGTGTAGTCATCCTTCCTTTCATCCCTGTTGTCCTGCCGTTTGCACACCTCTGGGCATGGTGAGCTCACTTACCACTAAGGCAGTTTGTTGCATTGTTGGACAATCCCGACCATGGGAAAATGCTGCCACAGGTTGAACTGGAGTCTGTCTCCTGGAATCCTCTTCCATATCTAGTACACACAGCTTTGGCCCTCCCAGGGTCACAGAACACTCTGCACTTTCTGCCTTCATTCATTCATTCATTCATTCATTCGGTAATAAATGTTTTCTGTTTTTTTTTTTTTCATGGGCAGGTACCAGGAATTGAACCCAGGTCTCCAGCATAGCAGGTGAGAATTCTGCCACTGAGCCACCGTCGCACCGCCCAATAAATGTTTTTTAAAGCAAGTCGCTTCATTTCTCCAGTGTCAATTTCTTTAATCATAAAATGGGGGTAATCAGACCCACCTTATGGATTTTTTGTGGGTATTAAATAAGATAAAGGTCAGTTAGGCAGGGCTTATTTAGCCTGTCTGTACTGCATGCTTACAAAATGCCAGGTTTCAGGAACAGGAAAACCAAAAGCTAATCTCTTTTGAGCACTAACATGTGCCAAACTTCATGCCAGGACTGGGGACAGAGAGACAAATGAGACAGTTTCTCCCCCGCCGTAGCCCCCAGAGACTTATAGGTCAGTATAAGAAACAAGCACAACAGTGAGTGACGTGAGAGGGAGCTCTGGGGACCCAGAGGCACAGCCTGGGACTGTGCCAATCCCAAGAGGCTTCAAGGAGGAGGTGACTTTTCAGCTGATACCTGAAGGAGGATTTAGCCAAGAAAAGAGAAGAAATGACCATCTGGGAGTGTGCGAGTGGGATGGAGTTCGGTCCCAGCTAAAACCACGTGTCCCTATCCCCATCATTCTCACCACTGCAATAGAGGGAGGCCCCATCCCCACCACCTTGTGCCTGCTCATCAAATGAACACAGACAAAAATGAATGTTTAAATGATGAAATGAAATGTTAAATAAAAATTAAATGTTAAATCGAATGTTTAAATACTTTAGACTTAGAAGTTGCAAAACTAGTAGAAAGGGTTCCTGTATTCCCTTCACCCAGATTCCCCAAATGCTATTTTTTCACATTAGCCTGCTTTATTATTCTCTCTCTCTGCATGCACGCACACATGCATACACACACACACACACATTACATGTGTCTATTATTATTTTCTCTGAATCAGTTGGCATAATTTGCAAATATGTTACTCCTTTAATGCTAAATATTTCAATACACCATTCCTGAAAATAAAGGTGCTGTCTAAATCAACCACAGTGCATGGATTCAGATCAAGAAATTAACCTTGATATAATACTATCTAATTTTTATATACCTTATTCAAAAGTCACCATATTTCACACTAATGTCCTTTATAGCAAAAGAAAAAAAAATTCTGGTCTAGGATCCAATCTAAAGCCAAGTGTTGTCATGTCCCCATAACCTGAACAATCCATCAGTCTTTCTTTGCCCTGTATGTCCTTGACATTTTTCAAGAGTTTAGGCCAATTGTTTTGAAGACTGCCCTTCTGTTTGGGTTCCTGGATTATTTTAATGTCTCTTGATATGTCTTCAGCATTCCTTCTACAGCAGAAAGTCTTGGGAGGCTGGTAAGAATGCAATTCCTGGGCCCCAAACCTGTTCTTTACCCAGCACCTTCTCTGATTCTTATGTGCACTGCTGGTTTAAAGCTTTCTCCGTGTGAAGATGGAATTGAGGAGCTGTGCTCTGGGCCAGCAGGCTGGTGCTTCCAGGAATGGTCTGTGTAAATTCTGTGCATTTCTACTCTGGAGCTCCCTACAGGCTCACTGGGACAGTGCAGGCTCTTAAATCCAAAAGAACTGGGGATAGAAGTGGGGCTAACCCTTGAGGCTCCTGCGAAAGAAGGGAAAAGCCCCTGACATCCATACCCTGGGTGTTTTCTGATCACCCTCTTGCCCTTAATCTTCCTGGCTTCTCCTTTAACCATGTGCTCTTGGACCTTTGTCTTGAACTTATACTGTGTCTCCGCTCACAGAGGCCGCTGTGGTGTAGTGGAAAGATATGGTTGGGCTCAGGAGTCTAGCCCCATGACTTACTAGCTGTGTGGCCTTGGAGAAGTTGCTTTCCCTCTCTGAGCCTCTGGATACTCATCTATAAATAATAATAATAATCCTTACTTTTCTTTTACAGGTTTGTGGTTGGAGGTAAATGGTATTTCACGTGAAAGCATTGGGAAAATAGAAGGCATTTATTAAGTATGAATGTCCTTTCCTTGTCCTTGCACTCCTGTAATTTAGAGAATTAGAACCTTGTGCCAAATAAATATTCCTTCAAGAGAGAATATGCTACTTGGTGAACTGAAGTTGAGAATGTGGGTTATCAGGTTGGGGCCTATTATAAGGGGTCTAGATTGTAAGATCATACAGCAGTCACATATATTTAGGAGTTGTAACTGTTACATCAAAATTCTAAGATACTGAGCTGTTTGTTTATAACCTGGTCGTTCCCAGAAACTTCAGGCATGTATGTGACAGCTGAGGCTCAGAGTTAGAGCTCTGAAGCTATGAGAGTCAGCCGTACCCCATACAGGAACTGTTTAAAAAGTTGAAAAAGTGATCGGACTTTGACTAGAGATATGAATGAAGCTAATCTGGATAGGACTAAGGTAAATCAGAATGCAGAGTAAAGGATGATATCATTCATACTTTAAAACTTCAACTTCTGTGTGAGACCAAAGGGAGACCAAATTGGTGCATAATTTATGTTGGGTAGTGTATTTCCTAATTTAGTTACTATAGTCAGTTTAGTTGAGCACCATAGGTACACGGAGTCTGGAATAGAGTGTGAGACTGTTGGTTTGTCTGGGTTAGTGTGATGCCACAATATATCCCAGAGTAATTTGGGCAGTGAATAAAGAAATATTTGCAAAGTCCCCTTGAGGGGATTGGGGAGAAAGAAGGAAATATTCAACTTCCCTATTTGGAGAATTTCTGATATTCTCCCAAGCAATGGGGGCAACCAAATCAATAAGGCCAAGACCTTGATCTTGGGGTTCACCCCTATGAAGCTTATTTCTGCAAAGGATAAGCAATACCTACTTAAAATTAGGCCTAGGAATCATCCCCAGAGAACCTCTTTAGTTGCTCAGATGGGGCCTCTCTCTCTCTAAGCCAATTCTGCAGGTGAACCCACTGCCCTCCCTCCTATTTGGGACATGACTCCAGAGGTGTAAATTTCCATGGCAATGTGGGACAGAATTCCTGGGATGAGACGACACCCAGCAAGGGGATTGAGAAAGTCTTCTTGACCAAAAGGGGGAAGAGAGAAATGAGGCAAAATAAAGTGTCAGTGGTTGAGAGATTTCAAACAGAGTTGAGAAGGTATCCTGGAGGTTATTTTTATGCATTATTTAGATATCCCTTTTTAGTTTATGGTGTATTGGAGTTGCTGGAGGGAAGGACCTGACACTGTAGATCTGTGTCCAGTAGCCTTGATTCTAGAAGATGATTGTAGAAAGATACATTTTTTATGATGTGCTGTATGATTGTGAAAACCTGGTGTCTAATACTCCTTTTATCCAGGGTATGGGCAGATGAGTTAAAAATATGGATAAAAAATAAATAAATAATAGTGGGGACAAAGGGTAAAATAAACTGTGTGGATGGGAACACTAGTGGTCAATAAGAGGGAGGGGTGAGGGGTATGGGATGTATGAGCTTTTTCTTTTTTCTTTTTATTTCTTTTTCTGGAATGATGCAAATATTCTAAAAAATGATCATGGTGATGAATACATAACTATGTGATAATATTGTGAGCCATTGATTGTGCACCATGTATGGAATGTATGTTTGTGAAGATTTCTCAATAAAAATATATTTTAAAAAATTTTTGTTTTATAATATAGCATATATACAAAACAAAGAGAGAAAAAAGCAGTAGTTTTCAAAGCACTCTTCAACAAGTAGTTACAGGACAGATTCCAGAGTTTGTCATTTTCCCTTCTAGTTGCTCCAGAACATTGGAGGCTGGAAGGAATAAATATCTTTTTATCATCACAATTGACTTTTTTTGTGAAAAATAATAATGTATATACAAAAAAAGCAATACATTTCAAAGCACATTGCCACATTTGTTGTAGAACAGATTTCAGAGGTTGGTATGGGTTACGATTCCACAATTTTAGGTTTTTACTTCTAGCTGCTCTAAGATACAGGAGACTAAAAGAAATATCAATTTGATGAGTCAGCACTCATACTCATTCGTTAAACCCTACCTTCTCTGTATAACTCCACCATCACCTTTAGTCTTCCTCTCACTCTTTAGGGGTATTTGGGCTATGCCCATTCTAACTTTTTCATGTTGGAAGGGGCAGTCGATAATATGGGGTAGGGAGATGGAACAAGCTGATGCCCTGGAGAGGCTGGGCCCTCCAGGTTTCAGGATTTATCTTGTCCAGGGACCCATCTGGAGGTTGTAGGTTTCTGGAAAGTTACCCTAGTGCATGGAACCCTTGTGGAATCTTATATATTGCCCTAGGTGTTCTTTAGAATTGGCTGAAATGGTCTTGATTGGGGTTTGGCAGGTTATGATAGGTAGCAAGGTCTAACTGAAGCGTGCATAACAGCCACCTCCAGAGTAGCCTCTCAACTCTATTTGAACTCTCTCAGCCATTGATACCTTATTTGCTACACTTCTTTCCCCCCTTTTGGTCAGGATGGAATTGGTGATCCCATGGCGCCAGGTAGACATTCACCCCTGGATGTCATGTCTCATGTAGTGGGGTGGGCAATGATTTAACTTGCAGAGTCAGGCTTAGAGAAAATGAGGCCACATATGAGCAACAAAAGAGGTCCTCCAGAAGTAACTCTTAGGCATAGGTAGGCTAGGCTTCTCTGCTGCATACATAAGCTTCACAAGAGCAAACCTCAAGATCGAGGGCTTGGCCTATTGATTTGGGTGTCCCTAATGTTTGACACAGTATCAGGGGTTTCCCCAGTGGTAAGGTTTAATAGTTCCATAATTTTCCTCCCATCCCTCATGGAACTTTGCAATTACTTTTCTATTATCTGCTTAATATATTCTAGGATGTATCCAGGCATTACATTAAGCTATAAAGGATTAAAAGCCCTCATTCTTATTCTGGGTTCCCTGGGTTTCAGTTATTTAAATGAGCTATCCAAACAGGTTTGCTTAGATTATGTGCTACAGAAAATTCAGTTTCTGGACAAAATAAAACTTTCTTCCTTTGGTCTCAAAGAGTAGGCAAGCTTCTAAAATATAGATAATACCTTCCTTATCCCTGTATACTGAATTACCTTAGTCCCAGCCAGATCAGCTTCATTCTTATCTCTAAATACCAGGTTATACATATATGAAAGAGCCACTCAAAATCCAGAAATGATAATTACTACTCTGGACTAAAGTGATGGATATAAAAGCTTACAGTCTAGGCCTCTGTTTTCTTATAAGCTTTTTCTAAAGGAGACCATACAATAGTTGCTCTTTTGTTTCTGACTTATTTTGCCTCACCAAATGTCCCACAAATTCATTCACAATGTTGCATGCCTCAAAATTTTGTTCCTTTTTGTAGCAGCACAATATTTGATCATATGTGTACATCATCGTTCGCCATTCTACTTCTCAGTCAGTGCATCCTTCAGCCACCTGCAGTCATTAGGCATCACGTATAATGTCCAAAATCAACAGTCCATCCACACTCTCAATTTTAGATAATCTCATTATTCCAAAGAGAAAGATAACCAATAAACACACCTTCACCAGGTAGAAAATCTAAACCTCCCCTTAACTTTTGTCCCTTCCCCCATTATTTACCCCTGGTGTTGCTGTGGTACTGCTGATGGTTTCCTGTTAAACATAGTCCATAGCATGCAATAGCAGTCCCCCCCATACCCTGTATACTCTTTGTACAAGAATCATACCTTTGAAGTAGTTCATGCAAGAACTTATTTATATTTTTAGTGTTAATTAGTGGGACACATAGGTCTATACAACCCCTTTCAATCTTGTTCACCTTCAGTATGGTAATATTACTTCTAGATCCACTAGAGAATCACCTTTGCTCCTGTCTATTCCCTTACATTGGAGTTCAATCTCATTAGCTTACCGTTCACCCATCTCTAGCTTCTATGTATCACTAAGTCCCTAATATTCTATTTTATAAGTCTAGAATTTTACCTTTACCATGGTCATAAAAATAGAGTCACACAATATCTATTTTTGTGTGTGTCTGACTTATTTCACTCAGCATTATGTCCTCAAGGCTTATCCATCTTGTTATGTGCTTCAGGATATCATTTCATCTTACTGCTGCATAATATTCCATAATATGTGTATACAACATTTTGTTAATCTACTCATCTGTTAATGAGTATTTGGCTTGTTTACATCTTTTGGTGATTGTGAATAATGCTGCTATGAACATCGCTGTGCAAATGCTGTTTGTGTCACTGCTTTCAGCTCTTCTGGGTACATGCCAAGTAGTGCTATTGCTGGGTCATAGGGCAACTCAATATTTAGTTTCCTAAGGAACCACCAAACAGTCTTCCATAGTGGCTGCACCATTATACATTCCCATCAGCAGTGCATAAATGTCCCAGTTTCTCCAGATTCTTGCCAACATTTAGTTTCCTGTTTGTTTAACAGCAGCCATTCTTATAGGTGTGAGGTGGTATCTCATTGTAGTCTTGATCTGCGTTTCCCTTATAGCCAATGAAAATGAGCATCTCTTCCTGTGCTTTTGAGTCATCTGTATTTGTTCTTCAGAAAAATACTTATTCATATCTTTAGCCCATTTTATAATTGGGTTGTTCGTTCTTTTGTTGTTGAGTTATATGATTTCTTTGTATATACAGGATATCAAACCTTTGTCTGATGTGTGATTTCCAAATGTTTTCTCTCATTGAGTTGGCTGCCTCTTCACCTTTTTGACAAAGTCTTTTGAGATGCTGGAGCATTTGATTTTGAGGTGCTCCCATTTATCTATTTTTTTCTTTTGTTGCTTGTGCTTTGGGTATAAAGTTTAGGAAGCTACCTCCTATTACTAGGTCTTGAAGATGTTTCCCTACATTTCCTCTAGAAGCTTTATGGTACTATTCTCATATTTAGGTGTTTGATCCACTTTGAGTTAATTTTTCTATAGGGTGTAAGGTAAGGGTCCTCTTTCATTCTTTTGGCTATTGATATCTAGTTCTTCCATGCCCATTTATTGAAAAGACTATTTTGTCCCAGTTCAGTGGATTTTGGGGCCTTGTCAAAAATCAGTTGACTATAGATTTGGTGTCTATTTCTGCACCCTTGATTCAATTCCATTGGCCAATATATCTATCTTTGCGCCAGTACCGTGCTGATTTCTTGTTTGTTTGTAATTCCATTTTTACTCCTTAAATAGCAAAGGCATAAAAAGTAATATGCCTTCAGAAAAGGAAGAATACTGTGCTGTTTTGATCACTGTGGCTTTATAACACGTTTTAAAATCAGGAAGTGTTAAGCCTCCTACTTCGTTCTTCTTTTTTAGGATGCTTTTAGCTATTTGGGGTCTCTTTCCCTTCCAGATGAATTTGGTGACTAAATTCATTTTAGTCACCAAATTTAGAAAAATTTTCCAAGTTTTCAAAGTAGGTTGTTGGAATTTTGATTGGTCAGTAAAAACATTTTTAAAAAACAGAGAATCTGCAGCAAGGAGCGCAGTCAGCTAAGGGTCTCTCACTACAGTGCCTTTGGGAGCTGCCAAGTTCATGCCTTGCCTGACAGACCCCAGTTAAAGACTGAGCAAAATGGGGATTCTAGGGCCTGGACAGCTCTCCAACGTGGAATCCCCCGTCTTTGTGCTGGGGCTCCCCGCTGGTCTGGCCGAGACTGTTCCAGAGCCATGCCACAGTCTGTGGTCCCCCTTTCCAGCTTTCCTTCCTTCCCCTTTTCCTTTCACAGGGCTTGGACCATCTCTGCGGCCCCAGAGGTCTCTCTGCTCACTTCTGCTCTATACCCTGCTTTATCATTTACAAGCACTCACCCCAACGAATCTCTTGCACTTCTCACTCTGACTTAGCGCTTGCCTCCTGGGGGACCCAAACTGACATGCACCTCGAGAGAAAATACAAAACAAACTCTCTTGAAAACATCAGGTGCAACATCCAGTGAAAACACTGCCGGGACACCTGATTTCTCCTTAGACAATGTTGTGATATTATTAGAGCTCTCTGTCATCTTGGTCTCCCCACCCGTGTCCTTATTAGCATCTTGAGTGCAAGAAAACGACCCTCAAAAAGCAAAATATGCACAATCCTTAAGCATATGTACATAGTAATGAAATGCCGCTGTCACTAAGTCGCCTTTCTCCGTGTGGGCAAACCCATGTTACTTTGTGACTTTTAAAAATACAGTTTGTTATGTTTTCTCCATTATAAAAGTAATACCTAGGTTTGTGACACAGACAAGAGGTGCTGGACACCAGAGAGAAGGCGTGTGCAAAATGGTACAGGGGCCTGAGGGAACATGCCCGGGATGTTAACACAAAGATAATCCATACTTTGCAGGGCTGGCCTGAGGTTTAAACGGGAAAATGTTTGGAAGGTTTTGGGTACAGCTCTTGCTTGGCAGGAGATCAGTAAATGGTCATTATCTTCATTATCATTTTCATTACCCCTGCCGTGACCACAACACCCAACTTTTGTAGGAGTGGACCTGACAGGAGCCCAATGAACTCGAGATTTGTCCCAGGAAAAGTTCTAAATGGATCAAGCAAGGGATGATGTGTGAGGACAAAGTGAGGAGTAATCAATCGGCTGGTGCTACTGCAGGGTCACAGAAAATAAGTTCCTGGAATGACCTTGTTCTAGTTTGCTGGCTGCCGGAATGCAATATACCAGAAATGGAATGGCTTTTAAAATGGGGAATTTAGTAAGTTGCTAGTTTACAGTTCTAAGGCCATGGAAATGTCTATAGAAAAGCAAGTCTATAGAATGTTCCAGATTAAGGCACCAACAAGAGGTTACCTTCACTCAAGAAAGGTTGATGACATGTTCAGGGTTTCTCTCTCAACTGGAAAGGCATATGCTGAACACGGTGACATCTGCTAGCTTTCTCTCCAGATTTCTTGTTTCATGAAGCTCCCCCAGGGGCATATTCCTTCTTCATCTCCAAAGGTTTCTGGCTGCATGGCCTCTCACGGGTCTTGTGGCTCTCTCATGACTCCCCCGTGGCTCTCTTGTTTTTTCTGAAATGCTTCTTCTTTTAAAGGAGTCCAGTAAACTAATCAAGACCCACCTGGAATGAGTGGAATCACATCTCCATCTAATCAAAAGCTAATAACCACAATTGGGTGTGTTACATCTCCATGGGGATAATCTAATTAAAGTTCCCAACCCACATTATTGAAACAGGATTAAAGAAATGGCTACTTCCGCAAGATTGGATCAGGAGTGAAACATGGCTTTTCTAAGGCCCATAATCTTTTCAAACCAGCATAGACCCACTATGTGCTGGGCTCATTTGACATTGCAATCATTTTACACTGAGGGATTCACTGACAGCAATCCTCAACTCCTTGAGGAAGGTGCAGCAAGAGTTACTCCGACATTCTCAAGTGGACCCTGCTACACGTGGGGTGCTAGACCACTAATGAGAGACGTGGAAAGGAGATGGCTGAAAATGTCTTTTTGACCTTCAGCTCAACACCCATCTCAAACTATAAAAGGGTTGAAATTAGAGAAGCCAGGAGTTGGAAAACAGAAAGAGGACTTCTTTGGGAGAAGATATAAACATATCAGTACTGTCATTTAGTTGCCTAAAGAATGAATGAGTGTTTTCGACGTGTATAAGCAAAAGTGTCAATAACCCCCATATGTAAAAAACCCTTTCAAACAAATAAGACACATACCCAACCAAAATGCCTGTGAACTGTCAATTCATAAAAGAAACACAAAAGGCCTAAAAAAAAAAACACAAGAGTCCAGCATCAGTAAAATTCAAAGCAATGTAAGTTGAAATAATAAGATGCCTTTAGCTATCGAACCAAAAAATACATATTTTTTAAACAAGACCTGGTTTTGGAGATTGTGAGAGGGGAAATTATCACTACCATATACTTCTGGGGGGAATGAAAACGGATATAACTTCCTTGGAGGAAACTTTAGCACTGGGTATAGGTGACCCTTTGATCCAGCAATTCCACTTCTGTGAGATTGTTGTAAGGAAATAAATATAGATTTGCCCAAAACTTGAGCTTCAAGACTGTGAACCATTTTCAGGATCTTTTTAATTAACTTGATCAAAGGTAGCGGCAACCCAGCCTGGAAGAGATTTGCTCCTGAAGACAATCTGCACAGCTTTGATTCGAAAGAGGAGAAATACAAACCTGTCTCAAGTCTGCAGCCAAACATTTTGTGAGCTAACGGAGCTACGAATCCACGTGAGACCCTGGACATGGAGATTCCGATGGCCCCTTTTTCCCATATTCCAGAAAGCCCAGCGGAAATCACATAATCACTCGCCTTCAGGAACACTGGGTCCCCAAAATGCCAAATTTCTTTGCTTTTGCCTGGAATGATATCGGCTCAGTGCTATCACCCTGGTTACCTCATGCTAATCAGGAGCTCTAATTAGTAGCCACATCTGATAAATAAAGGGGGGGCGGGGAACGGCTTAATTACTATGCGACAGTTTGGTAGACAAAATCCTTCAAAACATGGGGCTGTGGATGGGGGATAGACCCTGGTAAAAGCGGCCCTTCCAAGGAAACATCGTGGGAACCTTTGCTGTAATGCCACCTACTGTTTCTTGAAGGCCCACTTTGGACCAGGCACTGTGCTGTGCTTCCCTTGTTTTAACTCATTTCATCTTAAAACTGATTCTATAGGGAAACTGAGGCACGAAGAGATTTTTTTTTTTTTAAGTGTATATTCAGTGCCACACAGAGAGTGAGCAATAGAGACAGAAAACACACCCAGGTCGGCCTGGACTGAAAACCAGTGCCCTTAACTGTTACACTGTCATTCCCTGTTCATTCATTCATTCATTCATTCATTCATCCATTGTACTTGTTGAGCTTCTATTATGTGTCAAGCACTGCTCTAGGCAATTGGGATATGGCAGTGAGCTAGAAAAAAAATCCCTGTCCCTCAGAGCATCCTTTACAGTGGAGGGAGAAAGGCAATAAATTAATAAATTTATGATTTATTAATTATAAATAAATAATTAATAAAAGAGAGGGGGAGAGAAGAGGTTGTTAATTTAGCTAGGATGATCAGGGGATGTCTCTGTGAGGAGGTGACATTTGAGCAGAGACCTGAATAAAGTGATGGAACTGAACTTGAGGATATCTAGAGAAAGAGCAGACCAGGTTGGGGGGAATAGCAGGTGCAAAGGCTCTGAGGCAGGATGTGTTCTGGGCTCCCTAATATGGAAATGAAGGTGGCTTTCTGCCCGTGCCTCTGTGTTCCAAGCCCCTGGATCTTTACCTATTCTGCCCCCACTGTCCCTCTGACCACCTCCTCCTTATCCTTCATCTCTGGGCAGAGTTGGGATGACACATTGACGGTAGTTCCGATGGGTAAGTCATTTTTTGGCTCCCAGATTAGATGGATCCTTCTCTAACAAGTCATCCCTTGGTCACCCCAAAAGCCCCCTGAACAACTCCCCAAGCAGTATGAACCATGGGTGCAAAGTTCCTATGGCAGGAACAAGTTTGGAGGGTCCAAGGTTCAGAGAGATGACTAAATGATGGAGTGCTGTGAATGATGGTATGTGAGGTCAGAACGTTCAACAGTGGTCAGATCACAGAAGGCATCGTAGGCTAGAGTAGGGAGATGGACTTTTTTTCTAGGTATGATGAGAAAAGGCATTTTAGAGTTTTAATCAGGGAAAAAGGATCGGATTCACATTCCCAAAAGAGCACTCTGGCCACTCCTGATGCAGAATGGATTAGAGGGGGCAAGAATGGGGGTATGGAGATAAGTGTGTCTTGACTCCAGTTGAGTCAAGATGGGGGTCTGGGCTGAATGAAGGGCAGTGTCCTGCCTGCCACTTTTTGGGTCTATCCAACGGTAGCCCCACCCTGAATTGTCTCAACCCATTCCCCAACAAGCCCAGTTCCTCTCCACCTGCCTTTCAATTGGTCCAAAGCACAAGAGCCTTGTGCTAGAAATTGGACAAACGGTGCACCTATTGGAAGATCCATGCCATGGGAGGACATTCAAAGGGTTATTTGGAGAGACAGTTTGTTCAGGTGGGCTTTTTTGTTGTTGTTGATCTTACCTGCCTAGCATCTGCTCCCCTACCTTCTCCTTTGGGACCCACAGGTCCCCGATTCTCAATCCATGTGCTTGGGTGCAGCTGATCCCTGGATCTGGTCACTCAGCATAGTCATCCTCTTGACCACACTCATCAGCCAGGAGCCTGGCATGTGATATAGGTTGACCTAAGTAGACCCAGACCCAGAATTCTGACATAAGTAATGGGGATGAAAAACTCACTTCCTCTTGTGGTTTCCAATCTGGTAGGAGGTAAGCCTGGAGCTACTAGAAGCCATTTTCTTTGCATTATTAAGGGTAGAGCCAGACTGAGGGTGAAGCAAAGGCAGAGAAAGGCAGAACTGAGAGTGGATTCTGAGGCTGACTTCTGATGCCATCTTTTGAGCACCTGGATCTAGCTGTACCTGAAACTGGTTGGAAGTGGCGGAGGGGATGTCAACAAATGTTCTTTAACGCTTAAGACAGTTTGAGAGTTCCTGTCAGTTGCCTACAGAGGTGGTAAACTTCCTGAGAGTATTTAAGAAGAGATTTTCTCTGGAGTCTTGCTTTAAGTGTGGGAGAAGGACCATCAGCAATACCTCAGAGCTTTCTTAGAAATGCAGCATCTCAGGCCCCACCCAAGACTTACCGAATCAGAATCTGCCTTTTAAGAAGATCCTCAGTGATTTGCATGCATGTTAAGTTGGAGAAGCACTTCTCTACAAACAATTCAGGCTTCTAGTCGAACCAAAAGACCTTTAAAATTCCTCCCAATCCTGAGCTCTCAGATCTGTTTTCCATCTTTCTTCTGCAAAGCAGAAAAGCGAAGATGCGGAGGGCCCCGGAGGAAGAAACTCAGTGTCCGGTGAGGGAAGGAGTGGACTATAAAGGGAATCACCATGGCCATGTGTGAAAGGTGAAGTTCACATTTTGGATTTCCTTTTCCATTTAAGTTTGCATGCTAAGTACTTGAGGTTTGGGAAAAAGAAGAGTCAGGAAGGGGTGCAGCCAGCCAGGGAGAGAGAAGGAAGGAGAAGCAGCTGAAGATAGAGGTGGGTGAGTGGCAGGTACCCCGTCCTAGAGATGACTTCTTTAATTTAACCCTTCGTGATGCTCATAGCCAAACCCTGGCAGTTGTTTCACAGCGGAATAGAGAGTGGTAGAGAAAGAAGCCTTCCCTTGCTTTTCATTCAGAAGTGAGAGAAGTGATGAGGGGGATGGGGAGGAGAGGGCCAGACTTCCAGAACAATTTCGAGTGTGTTTGAGAGGCTGGAAGTATTAAAAAATATTTGCTGAGAAACATGACTATAAATGCAATGTGTGATTCTGGGTTGGACTCAGGGTCAGATAAAAACTGCCATAAAGGACATTACTGGGACAATAAGAGGAATTGGTTATGGACTAGAGATTAGATAATAGTATTGTAATACTGGGAAATTTACTGAACCTGATAAATGCTCTCAGCAGTTATGCTGAAGTTTTAAGAGGAACAGAGTTTAAATGTCAGCAACTTTACTCTCAAATGGTTTATCATCATTATCATAATAGTAATAATAATAATGTGTATGGGAGACAGGTTTGTGTTGTACTGTCAACTTGGTGAAAGTTACATCTTCTCAAATCCTCTTCTCTTCACGGTTCTGGGCTAAAATTGACCAAAGGGCCATTCGCCCAGGATTTGGAAGGCGGAAGTCAAGCAGGTGCCATTGCTCTCTGAAGGTCATCAGGGTCATAGGTAGTGAGAGAGGTGCAGGGGTGCCAGCCCGTCCTGCTCTTCCCAGCCCTGTACTCTGCTGATGAACATTTGCTCCAGGTCATCCTCCAGACATCAGAGGTGGCAGCTTTGCAGAGGCACAGCCCTCCCTCGACTTTTCCCAGGACCAGCTGTATAATTTGCAGCTCCCTGCATTGGGGCTACCCTGGAATCCCATGCTCGGAAGGCATCATGAACAGTGTATGACAAAGGAGCAGTGAGAACCAGTGTGCACACGCAGACTGCAGCAACACCCCTCAACCCCACCCACATGCATGCTCCACCGTCCAAAACCCTTCACTTGCAAAACCCAAGCGCAAAGATACAATTATCAAGAATTCAAGATGGTGCCAGCAGAGCGCTGAACCCAGCATGGGGCCCTTTGAAGCACGGAGCCTTCATGACTCCCGCCCAGGCCAAACACCATGAAGTTGGCTGTGACCCCAGCTCCTCTTGGGGTTAGGGGTGAGGAGGCTGGATGTACCCGGCCTCACTCAGGAGGGCTGATCCCTAACTGCTCTGATACCCCAACTCTCCCCGTTGGACTCTTACTTCCCTACTTCCCTTCCAATTGCATGAGGTCTTATTCCTATAACGAATCGCTTATTTCACAATACTCATCAGTGGTCTGCTTCCCGGACCTGACCCTGACTGAGAGAGCTGGAACAAAGGCAGCAACCTGTTGACAGCTGCACCTGGATGAACCCCAGTGAACCGTCTGTAAGTGTCCATTCGACTGTTCTTATGACTTCTCTGTTGAGTCCACATTTTTCTAAATGAGTATTAAAAAAATATTTTAAGGAATGAATGAATGAATGAGCGCTGTCATTAACTACACGTGTGCTAATTATTCTATACTTTTAGACCTATACTTTGCTGTCCCGATTAAAGTTGCTTAGTATACTTTTTTAGTGAAAGTAAATGGCAAATTTCACCTCCCTTATGTGCTCCAAGTTCTTTTCTATCTATCGATTCCACGGCTTTTGGGAAGTACAGCTCTACCTCTGCTAGATCTGTAAGCCCAACTCTCTCTCTCTCTCCCTGCTGAAGAAAACAGCTGTGTGTGTATGTTTTCTTGTCGTGCTGATGAATACCCAAAAGAACCGAAACTCTTATATTGTATATCATAGACCCTTTATTATTTCTCCTCTAAATTCTTAGAAACTTACATAATGTCCGTGCTGTAGTTATCACACCATTTATAGACATTTAAAATGCATCTTCATTTATAAATATTTTACATTTGGTCCATAGAACAGATCATTTTACTAAATAATACTGTAATTTTTTTTTAAAACAAGCTCTGTATATAGTTTGAATATGTATATATTACATATATTTTTTAATATAGAGATAGATTTACTTGGCGTTCTGAGAATAAATCCTTATTGCAAAAAAAAACAGCATATATGATAATACAATACCTTTTTTTTTCCTCCCCAGGGCAAATACTAAAAAAAGTTACACATATCACATTCCTCACAGTAATTGTACGACACCTAATATTGTGCTATATAATGAGGTTTGGGTGGAAATCAGTTAGGGGATTCCTTGCCAAACATCTCACTTGGAATTGCTTACAAACATTAAATACATTGCATTTATCTTAGAACAACTTGGACTCAGTTTCACATTGAAGAACAAAGAGAAAGTTTGAAGTCTTCCTGTCCTTTATCCTAAAGGAATTCACACACAGTTGGGGGTGAGAGTGAGGTCCATGAGACACAAGGAAGGGGTCCTGTCATTCTACATCCTATGATTTAACAAGATGTCTGCATGTTTTCACCTTAGCAGACATTTGGGGTGCCTTAGCGATGAGAGTATCTTACAGATGACCTCAGGAAAAGGTTTTAGATTTCCTACACAACGTCGAATGAGACCCTACACGCCACACGTGAGAATAAATGTGCATATGTGCATTTATATATGTATATACGTAGTTTTTTTTTTAATTTTTCTTTTTCTCTACAACGATGTGCTTAATATTCTGAGGGTGATATCTTATTGCAAGAACTGGTATGCTGGTCACTTTCAGATGGGAATGACAAGAGATTAAAAAAACCCACAGTCACAGTTATTCACCATAGTTATTAAGGATTAGTCATAAAACACAGTTTGTGCGCTAACTAGCTAAGGAGCTAAGGGGCAGGACAAACGTGTTGCCACATGGGAACCCATCTTCCTGGCAGACGAGAAATGCTGAGTTTTACCGGGGCCCAAAGAAACTGTCTTCACTCTTTGCCGCCACCACCGCAGAGCTCAATTCCAGAAAGGAACAAATAACACCCCGCAACCAAACAGTTAAAATCTCGGAAGCCCTGGGAGTGGGGGGTGGGGGCTGGGGGAGTCTCTGCATAAACACTAGCTCCTCAGTTAGCGGGCTGGGTTGATTTTCGTGGCAGTGACGATTTCTGCAGAGGAATTTCAGGGCAACTCCAGAGGCAGCAGCTTTGAGTGGGGGTGGCAGTGGGTGAGAGAGCCGAAGAGGGAAACCAAAAGAGCACAGCTCCTTCTAGACCCTCATACAGACCCTTCAGCTTGTTTTCCTCTGCAACTACTTTGTGCTCTGAAAAAACTGGGCAGTTTAAGATAAACTGGAGCTCCCGAATAAGGGGGTTTTGGCCAGCAGGACCTTAAGCCCTCCAGAATCGAGACCGAAAAAATAGCAACTGCGCTTGAGGCAGTTTTCCGACCCGCAGGATGCATACATCCGGAAGGCCTGCTGGCTCCTGGGCTGGTGCCAATTGGGAGGGACTGGCAGGAAAGAGGCTGCAGGCAAGCTTAGCTGCAGAGTGCACGCTCCTTCGGTTTGGCAGCCGGGATTGGAGGGTGCGGGTGGGAAAAAGGAAGCCACACCGATGACTCAAGAAGCAAATCTGGGACTAAAGACTGAGGTCTTTGGGGGAAGTTGTTTTGTCAAGCTGCCTCGGGAAGGAGAAAACCAAAAAAAATAAAAATAAACATAAAAAAAATGAAAGTAAGAGCTACACTGGCTCCCTGCTACTTAAGAGTGAGTGCTCCCTGGAAATTTCCATTGTGCGAAATGCCCTTTTTCATGTGTACAAAGCAGCGTTCCCACGGGACCGATCTCCTGCGAAGTCCAAGATAACAGTCGTGGGTTTTCGGCAGTAAAAGAACAGTCAGAAATACGACTAAAAACCGGGAGCACGGGACCTCGCCGTGCCACGCTCGCCGGCGGAATAAAAACGGATCTACCACGGCAGTTACAAACTCAGACTGCTGAATGCTTACAGGGCCCAGGTGAAAACGGTTCCCAGTCCACGGGGTGCTGGAAGCCACCAGACCCTGGGGCCCAGGGTTGGGCCCGCCAATGGGTCTGCCTGTGCGCCCCCACCTCCCCTCTCTCTGCGTGGTGATGGTGTCTGGATTCGCCACTCGAGGTAGGTTGAGACAGACGGGATCTTCAGACATCAAGCGGTCATGTCAGCCAGCCTGGGGGGTGCGAGTGCTGGGTCCGCGAGAGACCCCACACCCCTAGATGTAGGCCTCTTTGCTGGCTGAGCCGCTGGCCTGAGGCTGCTCTGGACCATTCTCCGGGCGGACGATGTCTTCGCTGGGCTGGATCATGACCTGGATGCGCTGGGAGCACGGCCAGGTGGGGCAGGGGACAAGCAGGGGACAAGCGTGAGGCTCTCCAGGGAAGACTGTGGCTGGGATGTCAGGGGCCTGGCTGCGCCCTCCTCCCACCTGCTTCCTCTCTCTTGGAGTTTATCCTGCCTGCTCTGCCTTCAAACAATGCCCAGGCTCTGGCCACGTCTCTGCACCCTGTACCACCCCTACCTGGTCCGAGCTAGGGCGCCTCTCACTTGCACTGATGCCAGAATTCCTAACTGGGTCATCACCTTCTTCATTCTAGTCTCAACCCAGCAGCAGAGGGGTTCTGTAAAACCAAAGTCAGATCCGGTGCCTCCACGCCTCGGGACCCAGCGGGAGCTCTCCATTTTCATCAAGTCCAAAGTCCCCAAGGCCCTCTCAGGACTCAGTATCCGTCCCCTTTCTCCACCACTCACTCCATCCCAGCCACACTGCCCTCCTCACCGCTCCTCCAACACACCAGGAACACTCCTGCCTCAGGGCCTTTGCATGTGCTGAACTTGCTGTCTGGCACATCCTTGCTGCAAACAGTTACACAGCTCACTCTCTACCTCCTCCAGCTCTTCGCTCAGGTTTTACCTTCTCAGAGAGTCCTTATCCTGCCTTCCCTGTCCCCTCTTCCTATTTTATTTTCCTCTAGACTACTCCATCACCCTCTAGCATGTTTTCATTTTGTTAATTGTTGATCTTCTTCTATTTGAATATAAGCCCCAAGACGGCAGGATCTTTGCCTGTTTTGCTCATGGTTGGGTCCCCAGTGCCAACAATAGCACCTGGCATACAGAGGTGCTTGATACATATTTGCTGAATGGATGAACCCGCCATTACCTTCTACAAACAAATCCCCAGCAATCCTGCCCCGTCTTGTAACCTGCTTTGCCCTGTCCCACAATGGGCCTTTGCACGGGCTGTGCTCTCTTCCACAAATGCCCCCCTTTGTCCCTCTTCCACTCTAAGGACTGACTGTTTTCTGAGGCTCAGCAGCCAATCATGGAGAAAGAAAGCTTCGGACCCAGAGTTGGAAGAAGGGCCGCATGCCCTGGCTCTGCTGACAACTTGCTGCAAGGCATGGGTCAGCAGCTCCCTGCTCAGGGTCTCAGCTGCTCCATCTGCAAAAGCAGGAGGCTGGCCGAGAAGCTCCAGGGGCCATGCATAGCCCACAGCTCATCTTTCCCTCCTCTGGCTCCAAGGGGGTCTGGTCGGGGCATCTTGGTGGGAAATAGAGTTGGGAACCACTGATCCAAGTTCTCTCCAACGTGGCCCTCCACATTTTAACTTTCCTGCCCTCCTTGGTGAAATCTCCACTTACACTTACCCACCAATCCCTCTTTCATCTGAGCACCTCCGACACTGCCAGGCTTCACTCAAGAATCCAGGGCAATTTACCAAGGCACTAGTGTGGACCTAGTATGTGCTGAAATCAGGGTGTTTTACATGCTTAGTCTTTCCTTTAGAATAAGCCCATGTTTTCTCTCTATCAAGGCCACAAATCATCTGCAGAGTAAGCTCTCCACAAATCTGACTCCATCTTTCCCCTGCTCTGAAACCTTAACTGGTTCCCCATTGTGTTTTGGATAGTTCTTATCCTGATTTTTAAAACCCTTCATGATCAGGCCCAAGTTTCTTCTATCTCCAACCTCCTTACTTATCACTCCCCATTACACCTCTCCCCACTGTCCCCTCCCAAGAACACTCAGCTCTCTTCATTCAATAAATGCAATTTATACCCCTGGGCCTTTGCACATGCTTCCCCACAACCCACCCTTCAAAGAATATTCCTTCTGCTTCACTTTTACCTCTGGTCTGTCCTCAGGCCTCTCCTTAGCTGTGTCATCTTCCAGGAAGCATTATCCAATCCTCCCAACCCAGGAAGGGCAAAGGGCTCCTCCTATCTGCCCCCACAGCTCCTCCCTGACTTATCACCATTATGGCACGTCCACGACTCTATTGCCACTGGCTGTGGGTTGTCTGTCCCACCCCCACCCCCAACCAGACTGTGAACTCCAGGAGGGCAGGGGCAGTACCCAGCAGGATGGGAGAATGGGATTGGCCATGCAGAGGATGGAAAGTTCTGGATGGTGGAGGAGGGCCTTACCTGCTTCAGGGAGCCCTTTAAGGTGAGCAACATGTAGGCCATGTACCCGGGGATGAGGACCATAGAGGACAGCGCCATGAGCCAGCCCACGCCCTGGCCCCACTTGGGGAACACGTAGCTTCCCATGGTGAGCGGAGTCATTTGCACAGCACTGAAGATGAACACACCCTGGGGACGTGGAGGAGGGGGTGAGCCGGTGGGGAGCTGCCAATCACCCAGACCCGACCAAGGTCCCTCCTCCACCAGGCCCAGAGGCCCTGACCCCCAAAAGGGTCAGCATCCTGGGGAATCCTGAACTAAGGCCACTGCTGGGATATCTGGCACTTTTATGCATGATCGAAAAAGGCTCCCCCTCCAGGAGGACCACTAGATAAAGGTGTCCCCTCAGCTACTCTCTCTGGCACCTTTTGAGGGAAGATAAGTGGGAAAAAGTACTCTTTTCCCTAAGTTAATCAGCTCAGCAAGCAGAACAAGAGCAGGATGTCAGCCCCCACTGTGACACTGGCTGGGGGCCCCTGTGCAGGACACAGAATACCCAGTGACACCACCCCTCACCCAGGGACCTCAGTGGCACCTCCACGGAGAATGAGAGGCCTCTCGGTGGGAACAGCTTGCGCTTCGGTATCAGGCAGATCTGGATTTATCCCCAGCTTTACCCCTAACTAGCTGGGGGACGCTGGCTGGGCGAGCCCCAGTTTCCTGAGGGGTAAAGTGGGGAGGTTTGTGAGAATGATGGTAGGGAGTAGTAGTATTAGAGAACAGGGGTTCTGGGGACCTTTTCCATCTGCTTTTGCCTCAAGAAGTTTCACCCTGGACCTGGGTCTACTGTCAGCTTCTCTGTCACAGGGATGGTGGCATTGTCCTTACCGCCACAATGATAGGGGTGAAGAAGGACCAGCAGAGTTTCCACCAGATGCAGGGTCTGGAGCCAACCATCTCCTGGATGTTGTCATAGAATCGGTTGACCCCTGTGCCATTTGGAAGGAAAGCAGAGGGATGGATAAGCTGTGGGGTCTCCAGGTACAAAGCCCAGACCTACCACTTTCTTGCAGAATAACCACGGCAAATCTGCTAACCTCTCTGACCCTGTTTCCTCATCGGTAGCATGGAGCCAGTACTCCAGGGAGCCTCATTATCTAAGTATTCAATAACCAAATTCCCACAGCAAGTGGGTTGAGCAGGAAGCCAGTCACCTTAAGGTGAAAATATCCACCAATGAAAGGCTACGTAGAAAATACGTTCCCACTCAAATGTCCCATTCCACTCAGGATCAACATCTATCCAACGCTTTGCTGGGCAGGGGCAGTCCCCACCCCCCAACATTCTGATGCCATACATAACTGGAGATAGATTGCAAAGAAGAATGGGAAATCTTGCAAAAAAAAAAAAAAAAGAAAGCATGCATTTCATGAAGTTCTTGAGAGTGAATCTGGGATACTGCAAAGTCACTAACCAATGAGGACCTGATAGTGAGATGAGTTAGAAGGTGAAGAAGCAAAACCCCCAAGGATGGTGAGGTGGCAGGCGTTTTGAAGGGAATAAACTGAAATCAAGGGCCAAGAGGGGCTCTGGAGAAAACTCCTTTGAAAAGATATAATGTTGCGGTGATAGTCAAATGTGCACGGAAGGGACATCCTTTTGACTCTCATACAGTTGGGTCAGAAAACGTAAGCCACAAAATAAAAAATAAAATCAGTGTTGCGCTGATTCTGTTTTAAGATAGAATCCTAAACTTTTAATCACAGGCTAACTTTGGTTTCATGTCTAAGCAATTTCTAAAAAATATAGTTTTTAATTTCATTTTTTTAGATAAACTCTCAAACAAACCTTTTTAATCCCACAGTTTATGATGAAATTTTGGCTCCCGTTTTAAGTGAATTTACTTAACTGGCCCTTTCATGGTGTCTTCCGAACATGGGGACCTCCTGTGTTAACCTCATCAATTTGTGAGGAATAAATAAATTAGTGTATAGGCAGGGCCTGGTGTTCAAGTTGTATTTGTTGAATGATAGTTGAAGAAACAAAAAGAATGAAGGGAGGAAGGGTGGATGCTTACCATAAAACCAGGAAATGGAGACACATTCAAAGAACACTAGGAACAGTAAGCTCATGCCACTGGCCGAGTAGTAATCAAAGAGTTTGAAGACGTAGATGCCCCCCTGCCAGAGAAAGAGAGGTGAGAATGGGTCCCCTGCCCCCTCGTGCCCAGTGCTTTCAGATCATGGTCTTAACAAGGACTCAACTCTGATGAGGATGGCAAGATTAAGCTACACTGCAGCAAGAAGGCTTGAGAGTAGAGTAGAGGAAGCACCGAGGACCTAGTGACCATGAGAGGATGTGGGCTTTGACTCTCTGGGGATTGAAAGAAAATGTCTTTGTGGCAATGGGAGAATCCCATTTTTGGTAGGGTAAGGCTGGAGGGCAGAAAAAGGAATTGGCCACTGCAGCCATCTTTCAATAACATAAATCACTCATGTCTCTTCCCTGTTTAGAACCTTCCAATAGTTCAAATAAAATAATAGCATAATAAATAAGTAGCTAGAGAGATATGACATAAATAAAATACAAAATAAAATGCAAATCTTTGGCCTACAAGATCCTGAATTATCTGCTTCTGCATCCCCTAATCACCACTCATGCCCTCCAGCCAGCCACACCAGCCTCCTTTTTTATCCTCAAACTCTCCAAGCTTATTCCTACTTCAGGGCTTTTGCACCTGCTATGCTTTCATCCTTCAGATTTTTCCTTGGCTCTTAATCATCATTCAAGTCTCAGCTTAGCTGTCACCTCCTAAGAGAGTCCTCCCCGATTACTTTAAAGCGGGGTCCTCCTGCCCCTGCCTGTCATTCTCTATTCCACTATCCTCTTTTATCTTTTCTTCATGACACTTTGCACTCTAGGATTATCTACTTTGCATGTCAGTCTCATCTATCAAAATGTAAGCTCCCAGAGAGCAGAAGCCATGTCTGCCATGTTAATTGCTAACTTCCAGTATCCAGTGTCACGCCAAGCCTACAGGAGGTACCCACAACTACCTACTGAATGAATGAATGAACAATAACTCTGGATCACAACTTCAGTTTGGATTCAGGGGTGGTTTTATGGATCATAAATCAGACTTGCAGAGCTGAGCTCATGACATTAGTCATTTACATTTATTGTACAATTCATTGGTTATGTATATATCTTCTGAATAGACAAGGAGCGCTTTAAATGAAGAGACCTTTCCCTTCCATCATTACATCTCTGGTACTTGGCACAGGACCCAGGACACAGGGCTTGCTCATTAAAATTGACTAAAAAAGAAAAGGAGCAAAGGAAGGGGCAATGTCAATGTCAAAGTCCCAATGCCAACTTAACTTCCTGGCTAATTTCTGTGAGTCTTTTCAAAACTTGGCTTCTGCACCCCCTCCTCCAGGAAGCACTCCCTGGTGCCCCAGACCAGGTCAGGTGCTATGTCCACCAGCTCTGTACTCTAATTTCTAGTTCAATGCCTGTGTCTTCCGCTGGCCTGGGAGCCCCTGGAGGGTAGGAACTTTCTGATTCAAGGCTCTGGACCCTCCTTGGCTAGTGATAGGGTAGAGGGGTGAAAGGAGAAAGCTGGTGGTGGCCCTGGGGTGGCCCCAGAGGAGCCAACTGAGCTCACCTGGGTGATGTTAGAGAGGCCGATCAGGTAGGAGACAATGCAGACAACCGCAATGAAGAGTTCCCTGCGGTTACGAAGGAGCCTGGGGTACTCGTCCACCAGGGCCGTGATGAAGCCCTCCACGGTACAGAACTTCACGGAGGGGAAAGAGGTCAGCCACCCGCGGCAGTCTCCAGCCCACCCAAAGCCTAGCCCTCAATGGGGAGACAAAAGGGGCTTGTCCCAACAGCCCTAGAACCCAGACCTGATTCTGCCTCCAACTCGCTCTGTGACCTCAGGAAAATCCCTTTCCCTGTGGACCTCAGTTTCCCCATGTGGAAAATGGAGAAAGTGGACGAGCTGTTCCCTGAACTTCCATGCAGGAGAACATTCCAGGGGTGTGATGTGCTGGGCTATCTGGGGAGGCAGGAGCGGCCGGTCACCCCAGGTGGGCGGGGAGTGTCCTCACCTGACTGTCAATGCCCAGCATTAGCAGCATGGAGAAGAAAAGAATGGCCCAGAGGGGAGAGATGGGCAGCTGGGTCACAGCCTCAGGGTACGCCAGAAACGCCAGCCCGGGGCCTGTGGAGGGGACAGGTGGCGGGGAGCAAAAAGGAAAGAAAAGGTGTTGAGTCACACCTACACTAGGCACTTTCTAAGCTTTATTTCATTTAATCTTCAGGATAAGCTTCTGGGGTGGGTAAAGTCAGTCCCCTTTTCCAGATGAGGAGTTTGGGGTTGGCTGCAGGGGGTGTGTCCAGAGGCAGGGAGACCAGCAACGAGATGTGGCCTTCACCCAGATGGGAGGTGGGGACAGTGGCCATGGAAGCACAGAGAAGCTGCCACAGGGCAACATATTTAGGGGGTGCAGTTCCTGGCATGACTAGGCTTGTGGGGTGAGGGGTGAGTGGAAGAGCGCAGGATGAGGCTAAGGTTTCTGGTCTGGGCCCTGCCAATGGATCCCTCTGCTGTGATGGAGCACGGGCAAGGAGGTGGATTTGGTCTGTACTGGATACATTGTGTTTGAGGTGCCTGGAGTAGGGAGAAGCATCCAAGTGTTGAGGGGAAACCTTGGAAGGAGAAGGAAAGAGATTGCAACCTCCCTGGGGTCCCTCTCTGGAAAGGGGAGGTCTGGAGAGTATCAGAAAAATGAGATGAGGATAGTGCCCTTACAGGGAAGGTTAGAACCTCCGTGAAGAAAAGTTCCTTATCCCATGACCAGCCCAATACTCCATGACTTGCCTCCAGGAGACAGGTCTTGTCCACCTCCCCAAACCTCAGAGCTCTCTGCCATGTACACAGTAGATTCAACACGGCTGCTGCCTTCCTGGCTGAGCAGTGAAGAGGGTGGGGTGGCCTGGGGTTTCCCTCAGATGAGTGGAGAAGGCACAGCCCACAGGTGAGAACACTTTGGGGTCAAAAGCACTGGATGGGGGGCTTTATGTCTTGGCCACCAGCATGGCTGTGCTGGATCAAAGCTTGGTCCCAACAGGCAAGACTAGACGTCCTCTATCCTCATAAATTTCAGGATTGTTCCGGAAGAGGAGCATGGCCAGGACATCAAGGGCTTTGGAACCCCACCAGGACTGGCTTCAAACTCCAGCCCCTCCACCTTTCTAGCTCCACGACCCTGGGCAGGTGACCCAGATGAGCCTGTTTCCTCACCTATGAAGTGGGGATAACAACAGCACCCATCCCACCGTGCTGGGAAGATTTAGGGATACAGTTAGTGCAAAATTTTCAGTGCCCCACAGGGTGTGTAGCAAACGCTCCACCCGGGCCCCACTCCAGGTCCTCCACGTGGGCGCTGACCTGAGGCCGCCACATCAGCGATGGACCGCTTGGTGACGTGGGCCATGAAGCCCACGATGGAGAAGATGACGAATCCCGCAAACATGCTGGTGCACGAGTTGATGCAGCAGACGATGATGGAGTCCCTGAGGAGGGTGATGGAGCGATGTCAGGCAGGCGGGCTCGGGGCGGGGCCATGGGGGTAAGGGAGGAGCCAGGTGCAGAGGGCGGGGCCACAGAGTAAGGGAGGAGCCAGGCACAGAGGGCGGGCCCAGAGGAATCAGAGTCCAGGAAGGGGCGGGGCTGGGAGGAGAGGGCACCGGGAATGGTGGCGCTTCTGAAGGGAGAAAGGGCCCAGGGTGGGGCTTAACAGGGGAGAAATGCCAGAGGGGCGTGGCCTCTGGGCGTGGCCTCAGAGGGCGTGGCTGTGGGGCGTGGCCTGGAAGGAAGGCTCTCCCCAGCCCCTCTCGCACCTGTAGACATTGTTGTGGAAAGAGTTGTAGCTCCCCAGAGCGATCAGGGATCCCAGGCCCAGCCCGTAGGAGAAGAAGATCTGGGTAGCCGCATCCAGCCACACCTGTAGGCAGAATTATCAAAATTTTTCACAAATAACCAAACTAGCATTCAGCTCCCAAGGGCCTTTGACCTGTGTGAGCCACCTCTATCTCACAACCACCTCAGTCCACGTATAAAGAAACTAGGGTCAGAGAGGGTCGGTAACTTGTCCTCGGGCCACCAAACTGGTATGCGATGGCTCTGGGGGTCCCCCTCACCTCAGAGTCCGACAGCTTGCGGAAGTTGGGCGTGATGTAGAAGAGGATGCCCTCCTTGGCCCCGGGCAGCGTTACACCGCGGAAGAACAGGATGACCAGCATGATGTAAGGATACGTGGCAGAGAAATAAACCACCTGGGGGGAAAGCGGGTGACAGGGTCAAGCCCCCTCCATGAGCACCCCTGCTTCCCTACTTCACTTACGCGCATACCTGTATCAGCGACAGTTCTGGGATTGGTTTCAGGGCTTCTTCCTCCAGGAAGCCTTCTTAGATTTCCCCAGCCTGCTCTGATTGGCCACTTTCGTGAAGTTCCTCCTTGGAATCTGCACCAACCAGCTTAGCACCTGATTTTGCCCTCCCCCTTGCCCTCTCCTAGTTTTTGCCTTCTGTCTAAAATATTCAAGGAGTACATGTGATGATAAGAAAAATGTTAAAAAAAAAAAAAATACATATGAACACACACAAAATTAAAGCCCTCTTCAGCCCTCACAATGTTATTTACAAGAGGGACAAAGTTGTTTTGTTCATATTTGTAGATATTTAATAAATGTTGGGGCAAATAAATAAGTGTATGAATATTAACATGTCACTGCTCATCCTTTGAGCCCTTCCTTTGCATGTATGACCCCATTTCTTAGAAAATGAGGCTCAAAAATTTTGTAACTTGCTTTTTTCATTTAACATACTTGAAGTTAAAACATATACTGTTGCAGTTTTGCTTCCTGTTTTGTTTACTAAACGTTTATTACTGTCTCATGAAAAATATGATTTTAATTATACAAAATAGTCCTTCAAGAGACATCACTGTCCTTTTTATAGGAACCCTTACTGTTATCTATTTAGGTTACTTCCAACTGCATGTAAATTATACCACATTGTTAAATAATCTACATACTTCACTGAACATCCTTGAATATAAATCTTTGTCTACAAAATTCTTGTACTTCTCTTGAGAACAGTTTCTAGAAGTGGAATTAAGAAGTAAAAAGGGACCCACTTCTTCAAGGCTGTTGACCCATATTGCTTAACTGCTTTACAGAAATTTCCAGCATGACAAGAAATTGCCTTCGCTGCACAGGTGCCAGCTCTGAATCTAATGATTTTTTAAATTATTTCTCGCTAAACTGATCATCAAAAGACTGATATTATTGACGGGAATTGACTCTGAGCCCCTTTAGGGTTAGGAAAGTGGCCACAAGCTACTAAAAAAGCCACTCGGCTTTTTGTACTTGAACCTAGGAAAGGGGGCCAGATGTGTCACTGACATTGCATGTCTTTGAGTAAATTTCTTATCCTCTCTGACTCTTACTTTTTCTCATCTGGAAAATGGGTGCAAGCACACTTGCTACCAGAAAGGTCCACTGTATGATGACAGAATGCATGGTTGACACAAGTTGCCTACATACTACACTTCCGTGTGTCCTCAGTGTTCAGCATGGAGCCAGGCACACGGTAGATGCTCAACAGATGCTTGTTGATGGATTGGTTGACTGACTCAACAGGTGCATATCGAGGGACCCTATTCTCTGCCCCCAGGAAGTGGTCAGTCTCCTAATGTAGCAGAAACTCCAGAACAGCACTTAAAGATGATTATAATAGATACCATGTGTTGAGTGTGTATTTTATGCCAGACATATTCTAAGCACTTTGAGACAACCTTGTAGGTTTTCTTTGTAACAATCTTGGAAGATACCATTATTATGGCCATTTAACAGATGAAGAGACAGTGGTTCAGAGAAGTGAATCGGCCAAGCACACACAGCTAGGAACTGAGGGACTGTGATTCAAACTCAGCTCTCTCTCTTCCAAATCCCTTAAACTCCACATTCTTCTGTTTCCTAAAGTTGGGTTGGGTGATACCGTGTCCTCCTCCTGCCTCCCTCTGAGGGACAGATCAGAGGTGTTTTGGCACCAGCCTTAGACCTGAGAATCAGGTACAGGCAAAGTTCCCACCAGACTGTGACAGGGCAGCTTTCATCAGCTGCGCCCAAGCCCAAGAGTGGAATTCATTAAGGTTCTGTTTTGCTCATTCCCAGTGCCTCATATCAGCTTCTTGGGTGGTTCTGACCTTTCTGTCCCCAGCCTTACTCATTTCAACTCCCTTCTGTGCCCGCTATTTACTGTGAGACCTCAGACAACAAACTTGCCCTCTCTGAGTTTGCTTCAGGCCAGAGCCAGTGAGAGGCTCAGCCTTCTCCTATCCTTAGACCCTGGAGTAGGGTGTGAAAGGGTGAAGAGGAGGGAGCTGAAGCCAGTCACCCTTCTCTATCAGTTTAATCTGTCAGCTCCCCAGATATCCCAGGTTGGACATTCCAGCTTGGCATTGTTCTGCAGTTGCCAATAATAAAAACAAAAGCATGTCCCCTTGCTACATGGTGGGTGCTTTGCAAAATCAGCATCTCATTGAATTCTCTTAATAAACCAATGGATACCCATCATTCCTGGCTGCATTTTACAGAAGAAGATGCTGAGTTTCAGAGAGGCAGAGTATCTTGCCCAAGGTCACACAGCTAGTAAACGGCTGAGTTGGGATTTGAACTCAGGACTGTTTAAGTAAAGCATCTGAGCACTTAACTGCTACTCTATTCATCTCTGTTGTTCCTCAAAGAGTGGGTGTTGCATTTTTCTCTCAGAATACCCAGTACCCAGAACAAGGCTTAGCAAAGAGTAGATGCTTGAGGAAAGTTTGTTGAGGGGTCCTCGAACAGAGGGTTCCTCAGTTTTGCTTTGCCAGGCACTGTGGCATCTCCTGGGACTTACCGTGAGCCTGGCACTGTGCTAAGTGCTTAATGTGCATTATTTCCTGTAACCGCTCTAGAGGGTAGGTTATTATTCCCATTTTATAGGAAAGGAAACTGAAGCCCAGAGAGATGAAGCAACTTGCTTAACTCAAGGTTGGGTGGGGTTTTTAGGAGGTGCTGACTCCTGAGCCAGGGAAGAAATCCCTTTGTAGGCCCCTCCCTTGGGGGAGTCCTCCCATCCCTCTGTGCACACCCCTTACCTTTCCAGTCCAGCCAACACCCTTCCAGATACAGAAATATACAAGGATCCAGGCGATGGCCAGGGTGATGGCCAGGGGCCAGCGGATCTGGCCTGGCTTATCCAACCCATCTGTCATCTGATGCATGTTGCGCCTAGTTGAAGAATGGAAGAAGGAGACTGTCACATGGGGTGCATGGAAGCTGGAGTGAGCAGGGAGGTCCAGGGTTTGGACATGTAGGCTATCCTCCACAGAGACAGTGCTGACAACTGTGACGCACAGTCGGATGGGGACAGTGAGGCCCATTCTGCTAATCGACAGTGGTGCTATTTGGCTAAGTGATCGCACAGAGGACCTGCCACCGCCCTAGGTCAGCCACCATTACTGCTCCTGCATTGCTGCCCTAACTGCCTAGTGGGATCCCCACCCAGGGCTCTTCCTGAATTGCAAGTCTGATCATGTCACCCCCCTGCTTAAATCCTTCAACAACTCAAACAGAGACTAGTACACCATGTTCACAGCAGCACTGTTCACCTTGGCCCAAAGGCAGAAGCACCCAAGTATCAACCAGCAGATGAATGGATAAACAAAATGCGGTATATCCATACAATGGAATATATTCACCTGTAAAAAAAGAATGAAGTTCTGTTCCATGTGACAGCATGGATGAACCCTGAAGACATGGCGCTGTGTGAAGTAAGCCAGACATAAAAGGACAAATACAGTGTGAATCTACTTATGTGAGGTATCTAGAATAGGTATGTCCATAGAGACGGAAAGAAAGTAGATTACAGGCCACCAGAGGCTGGAGGGAGGGGAGGGATGGTGGGTACAGAGTTTCTGTCTGGGGTGACGGAAACATTCTAGAAGTAGAGGTGATGGTTACACACCATAGTGAATATACTCAATGCCATTGAATTGTTCCTGGAAATTGTTAAAATGATAAATTTTAAGTTGCATATTTACCACCATAAAAACTTTAGAACACACACACACACACACACAAAGTCCTTCAATGAATAGCTCCCTGTTGTCAGAACAAGGCCCAAACTCCCCAGGCTGAACTCACCTCCACGGGCTCTTGTCCTGGTGCTCAGGACAGCCTGCCTCACGCTCTTGTCCAGCCAAACCACTCACCTCCCCTGCCCTCGCTTGCCTAAGAGCCTTCGCCATGTTCTCCCTTCTGTCAACAATTGTGTCCCCTGTATTACTTTTCGTCCTTAGCTGCTTTCTGCTCGCTGGGCCGGTCCCAGTGCACAGTCTCTGGCGAATCTTCCCTCTTAGCCCCATCACCGGGGGTTGCCGATGCCTGCTTATTCAACATCTCTAATCCAACTGGCCCATATGGGTGCTCAAGAAATGTTTACTGAATGAAGCCCGGATGTGCATGACAGGGTTGTCTGTGGGAGGTGTGGAGGTGCAGAACCAGCCAGAGCAGCATTTGCTCTTTCTTTGTAAAGAGGCAGCCTGGCCAAGGACATTTCCCCACAGAGAGCTGGGGCACCCCATGTTCTGATGCTCCAGGGAACAGCAACTCCTGGGAAAAATGCTATAGATACTTCCGGGTTGCTCCCAGACCCTCCAGAGCTGCCCAGCACAGATGCTTTCTTCGGGCCAAAGAGCTCGGGATCCCAGGACCTTATTTTGTAAAATCAATGCTCCCAGCGACACCAATCTCCTATCTTCCCCGAAGGTACCACCGGAGTGGCCTCAGCTTCTACCGGCCAGAGTGGCTCCTTCGAGTGGCATCACCAACATGGGTTCACCGCAGACAGAATCATGTATGCGTGTGTGTATGTGTGTGTGTGTATGTGTGCATTCTGAGTGACTGGGTTTATAAGGAGACTGGACTGATTTTTGGGACGAATGCAGTCCTCGTTGGCCTCTGCTGGTAGTTCTTACTACAGGTGCCAGCCATTCTCCGGCACCTGTAGGACCCACTGGTCCTCCCTCCCCCTCCCTGCTCTGTGCCCGGGAGGCTGACCTCATGTGGCACCACTGGGTCCCCAAGCCCTCTGGCTTCTAGCTGGGTTTGACCAACGGAGGCCCTGGCAGGAGATCAGAGGAAGAGAGAAGAGAGAGGTTGGGAAGTTCTCCTCCCCGCTATGCCACAGCTCTGTCTGTGGCTGGGTTCAGCTCCCGAAGGCCACAGGTTGTGTCTAGCAGTCCCTTCCATGGTATAGAAGGTTGAATTAGGGACCCCAGTTTAGACGTGTTCTGAATTTTAATCCACGTTCCTGTGGGTGTGAGCCTGTCGCACCTAGGACCTCTGGAAGATGTTATTTTTAGTTAAGGTGCACCCAACTCAAGCAGGGTGGGTCTCAATCTAGATTACTGGAAGCTTTATAAAGAGAAAGTCACCAGAAGAGAAGGGAGAAGACATTGCCATGTGACAGGAAAGCCAAGGAACCCCCAGGATCGCCAGCCAGCCCAGCACCAGATGCTACAACCCCAGGAGGAAGTAAGCCTTCTAGCCTCCGAAATCGAGAATGTCCCTTTGTTCCAGCCAACCCACTGTGTGGTGTTTGTCACAGCAGCCCTGGCAAACTAAGACACATTGTTCCAGCTCTCTCTGGGTTCCAGTACCACCTCCCTCCCCTGGGCTCCTTCAGGCCTGGAGGTCGGAAAGGACCTCCCCAGCCCTTGAGGACCCCTTAACCTCCCCGCACCTCATCCAGCCCTTCTGAGGGTGCCTCTGTCTCCTGCCAGACACCAGCCAACCCGCCCCCACCCTCCAGCCCATGGACAGGCCTCAAACTCACTCCCAGAACTCCACCACGGCGCTCGTCATGTTGGTGGTGTTGACGACGCTGTAGTTGGAGAAGCAGCGGTCTGTGTTCCAGGGGTTGTCACACTGCTTCCACGGAAGAGTCTGCAACGGCACGGTGAATCGGGGATCATTCCAGGGACCATCACACAGACAAACCCACTGAGCCCGGGGTTTGGCAACATGATCCCGTGTACCCCATGTACCCTCAGTTCCCCCATGCAACTATTATCTAATCTCCCCTTCCCAACGGCTCTGGGAGGCAGGAGGCTTGGGACACCAGTGTTAGAGGTCAGAGAAGGGAAGTAACCTGCCCATGAACAGAACCACTAACCAACTGAGTGTCAGAGCTGACACTAGAACCCCGACCTCCCTGCACCGAGAACTACTCTTCCAACCTGCCCTGACATCTCGGGCATCCATCCTGGGCCCCTCCCCAGATAAGGACGCTGTGCGATCCTTTGCACAACGGTGATGCACTTTGCACATCATTACTCCTTAGTCCTCACAACAGCCTTAATAGGTGGCTTTCATTTTTATCCCCATTTTATAAATGAGGGCACAGAGGCTCAGAGAGGGGAAGTCTCTTTCTCAAGGACACACAGCTGTCAAGCTGGGGATTCCAACTGAGGCAGACCCGGTCCACATAAAATGGGGCCAAAGTCCCCATTCAGGAGGGGTGTCATGAGGATGAGATGGAAACCCAAATAAAGTGCTGCCTCCATGCCTGGCCTGAGGTAGGTGCTCAGTCCAAGGTGGCTGTGATTGTCATGGGAAGACAAGGGTGGGTGAGGACAAACTGTGTTGTCCCGGGGGAAGGGCTCGGCTCAGTGTGGAGGAGGGCTCTGGGTCTGGCTCCTTCCTGGGGGTGGGGGGTGCCTAAGGGGCTGCTCACCATGGTGAAGGAATTGTACAGGTAGTAGATGGCCCAGGAGATGATGACGATGTAGTAGATGTTCAGCCAGAAGGACAGCACAGCTGCAGCGAGACCCACACCTGGGCGGAGGAAGCAACACCCTCATATTATTACCATAATAAAAATAATAACCACCTGTGCTGGTCTGGATCTGTGGTGGACCCCAGAAAAGCCATGTCCTTTAATCCTCATTCAATACTGCTGGGTGGGAACTTTTTGGCTGTTTCCATGGAGATGTGTCTTCACCCATTCAAGGTGGGGTTGCTTACGGGAGTCCCTTAAGAGGGAACCCTTTGGGAAAAAGCTTTAGAACCAACAGAATGGACAGAGCCCCAGGGAAGCCATTGCAAAGAAAGCTAGCAGACGTCGCCATGTGCGGTTGAGAGAGAAACCCTGAACCTCATCAGCCTTCTTGAACCAAGGTATCTTTCTCTGGATGCCTTAGAATGAACATTTCTATGGGCTTGCTCTCATCTGGACATTTTCACAGCCTCAGAACTGTAAACGTGCAACTTAATAAATTCCCCTTTTTAAAAGCCGTTCTATTTCTGGTATGTATATCACATTCCGGCAGCTCACAAACTAGAACACTGCCCTATCATGTAGAGCTTTTACCATTTCTTACCATGTCTACCATCTCAGTGGACTCCAGAGCTGGGCGTTATTGGGGCACTGGGTCTGACAACTAGGAGTGACTGGCCTAAGGCCGTATTCATCCTGCAAGCGATGGAGGCAGGCCTTGCACCCGGGGCGCCGCCAAGGCTGGATGACGGGTGGGGGGGTCTGGGAGCTGCCCGGCGGCGGCATGAGGCTCAAGCACAGGTTGGAAGCTTGAGTCTTCAGGCAGTCGCATGGTCAGGCAGGGTTCTGGGCACCGAACAGGGAAGCAGAGGAAGTCAAGCCCATTCCTTGCTGGAGAAATGAGCTAACAGGACAGGGTAGGCTGATGGGGCGGGGGTGAGGGTGTCTCTGGCTCCTGGCCCTTGCCATGGCCCCACTCTGCTTGGAGATGTTGCAACAGGCTCCCTCTCTCCAGAGGGGTCAAAGGTGTCAGAGGCCCCGGCGTCACCGTGGATCTGCGGGCAGAAGAGCCAGTGTCCCCAATGTCCCCTCTGCAGACTTACCCTTGAACATGGGGGCCAGCTTCCACACTCCCAGACCCCCAATGGACGTGTACTGGCCCAGGGAGCATTCCAGCAGGAAGAGCGGGACCCCCGCAAAGATGAGCGTCAGGAAGTAGGGGATCAGGAAGGCCCCTGGGGAGGGGAGAGGAGAGAGATGCTCGTGGCCCTGAGGCTTTGGAGACCCCCCACCCCCACCCCCTGCCAGAGGGAGCCCCGTGCCAGGGCGTTCTGGGGGCCCCATCTGGGATTCCCTTGGACCCTGCCTCAACTGCAAAACTGAGACCCGGCTAGTCCTTTGCTCCAAACATGCCCCCCTTCCCCCCTTGCAAAGTGAAAAGCTGAACGTTCTAGAATCATTAGCAGAGGACCAGCACCCTTTGGAAATCCTCCAGCCGAAGGGCAAGAAGCAAGAAATGGGGCGCAGGCGGCCCCTTTGGAGTCTTCCCCCCACGCCCGCCACCCAAGGGCCCCCCAGCAAAAGCCTGGGTGGGACCCTCCTCTCCGGGGCCGAGACCAGCTGTGGGGGTGCGGAGGGGAGGGGGGCAGAGGCCGGCACCCACCGCCGCCGTTTTTCCCGCAGAGGTAGGGGAAGCGCCAGACGTTGCCCAGGCCTATGGCGTAGCCCACGCAGGACATGAGGAAGTCGAAGCGGCCCTTCCACGTGTCGCGGTCCGGGAGCTCCGCCTTCTTCTGCACCTTCACCACCAGCGTTTTGGGCTTGTCATTGGGCACGGGCGCCTCGCTGACCTCGGTGGAGATCTGCCCGTCGGCCACCTTGCCGCCGTCGCTCGCCATGTCTCGGGCTTTGGCCCCGGGGGTCCTGGCGGGAGGACGGGAAACGTCGGCCCCGGTCCAGGTGGACAGCAGTTTCGCGGTTCAGGGTGGCCCTAGGAGGACAGCGGGGTGAAGCTGCAGGCAGGGGAGAGGGGGGCGGGACCCTGGAATCATCCTGGGTTTGTCCGGAAATCACAAAAACAAAATAATACCCCCACGCACACACACACACATACACACACACACACACACACACACACACAACTATGGGTTCCAGAGGGTTCTCGCACACGCCCCCCTACCCCCACCCCCACCCTCGGCTCCCGGAGGAAGGAGGGTGCCGTCTCTTCCCAGACGCAGCTGGCGCGCGCGCTCTGTTGGTAATTGCCCGCCCACCTCCTGCCCTCCGTGATGGGTCCCACTCAGAAGAGAGACCTGAGGCCATCAAACTTCCAAACAGAAATATGAAGAGTTCCTCATCTTTGCCTCCGAAGCTGCAAATGGGAGGTTTGCATATCTGGAGGCCTTAACAGAAGGGTTTACCCGGGGGCTGAACAGGGAGGGGTCCCGGCTGCAGGCGGTTGGGTGGGAACGATACAGGAGCGCTCACTCTGACCCGTGCTGTGTGACTTTGAATAAAATCGTAATCCCTCTGTGCCCCAACGTCCTCTCTCTCTTTTTTTCATCCTCTCTTTTAAAACGAGGGTGATAACTAGTACCTCCCACACTGGGTTGGTGTGAGCAGTAAGTGCCTGGCAAATGGTAAGTTCTTGCTGCTTTTCTCATGAGCAGTTTCCAGGCCTGGTTGTTGATTCCAGACCATTTGGGAAGTCCTTTGAATATTTCTGGGTCTCATACCAGATGCATGGATTTGAGTCCTGACTGTATTTTAACCAACCCCACAGGAAATTCTTCTGATTCTTACCCCAGCAGCCCAGCCCTGGCCCTTGGTTGAGGAAGGACTGCTGGCTTGCATGCCCGTTCCGACCCTCTGCAGCCCGGAGATGTTTGATCTGCACTCTGCCTCCTTTTTATCTCTTTGGCCCCAGAGGCAGTGTGGGGTAGAGGGCAGTGTATGCCACCGGGGTCAGACCGTGTGGGGTTCAAATATCCCATCTGGCCTTTACCGACAGAGTGACACCAAATAACCACTCTTGATGGCGCCGAGCCTCAGTTTCCCCATCTGTAAAATGGGGACAATCCTCTCCGGTTTGCAGAACTGGGACAAAAATCGGATTTAAAGTCTGTTAAGAGTGCTTATCACCTGGCTGGTTTAGAGAGAGAACTCCGTAAATGACTGTCATTACTGCTGCGGTTGACAATACCTGAGACTCTCTGTGGCACGTCGGCTCCAACAAGCCTGCTTCTGCGGTCACTGGATGAGAACCTGCCAAGCAAAGATGAGGGGACGTTGAGCTGGCAGGCGGGAGCTGGAGGGACCCCGGTGGGGTGCAGGAAGCCTGCCTGCATTGGTGCTGTTCGCGTGCCCCATGCACCGTCCCCAGCCGGGCAACTGCGGTAAGGGTGGGTCCTCACAGCAGGGTGCTGGCCCATGGGGTGCTGCAGGCATGCGGAAGCAGGGCCTGCTGCCCTGGGCACAGTGTGGGGATGGGCCTGAGGGAAACTGAGGTAGCTGCTCCATAATTTTATCAGAAGGAGACAAGAAATCAGCAGAGGGGCTGCACTTCCTCAGGCTCCCCCAGGAGCTGACTCACACAACCCAAATCTTCCTCCAACCTCTATCCAAACTCTCAGAAATGTTGCAAAAGACCACGTGAGAACACGGGAGAGGGCACTTTGCTCTGCTTTGTTGGGCCAGAAAAGCGGGATTCAAAAGAGTTTATTCAATACGATCCCATTTTTTTTTTTTTTTTGCAAAAGAGAAAAGAAAAATCTGTTCATAAGAAGATGCGTCGTAAAATAATGTGTCAAAAAAGACACATCATAAAAATACCCTAAGATGTTAGCAGGGATTCAATAATGAAGGCCTTTTTTGTTTTTGTTTTTTTGTGCTTGTATGGATTCCCATAATGTTCAAAGCTTTCCAAGTTCATGAAATAACCCAAACTGAACTTATAGAATCCTGGAGCAAACTGGGACTTAGAAAGCATCAGGCCATGTATGCTCAGAGGCAGTGTGCGACGGGGGCCCTGGCCCCTTCTCCAAATGACCTCCACCCATTGTTCTGCCCTCTGAGGGGTCCCCAGCTGGCAGGTGCATTGGCCCTGGGGACTGCAGGTAGATTCCCCCTTAGCAAGCACCATCAACTCTTCCTAGAGCTCAGGGAGCACCACACCACTTTTGGGCAATGGGCACTTCACCCTGGCTTCCGGTTCTCCAGCCCGACCTGCTTGGTTTGCTCTGCACAGGCCAAAGGCTTGCCTGGGATGCGCATCTAGAAACTGGCCTGGGACGGACTCAGTCAGGTGACCCTCTCCCATCCTCAGGAAATGCAGGGAGCGGAAGGCAGCAGTCCTCTGGTCTACCAGAGAGTCTCGGGACACGCGGGGGACAGCACAGCCTCAGGAAAGGGGAAGGCCAAAGTGGACCCGTGTCCTTAATTTCCCTGGGGTCTACCCCGGTAGGTGCCAGCTGCCAGATCTGTTCAGAGGCACCCAACCACCTTGGCCAGAGGTCTCTGACCCAGATTGGCCAGTCAAAGCTCCTTCCCTGGGAATCTGGCATGGGATTCCGAAAGAGGGTCGATCTTCCCAAGCGCTTTGGGGAAATCTGAGGTGCCACGTTGGGGTTGGAACAGCAGACAGAGCTGGTCTGCTAAGGAAGAAAACTATCAGAGACCAAAAGACAGAGAGAGAGAGCCTTGAAGACATTCTAATTTGCGGTTCCAGGATTTGTTAAGACCGGCTTCATTTCCGCTAGGAGATGTGGGATCCATTAAGGACGCGATGCCATGTGTGCATGTGACAGATGCTCCTTTCAGGACTCAGGGCTGAGAAAGGCCCTTCAACTTCCAAGGTGACCTCAGCTCCCGCTCCCGCTTCCCGACTCTCAGTGGGTCCCTTCGCATTTCTGGTCCTCTTCTGTAAAATGGGGGTGGGGGGCAGTAATAATACCCCCCTCGGGGGGTGGTTATGGAGCATTTAAAACAACATCTGGTGCACGTTTGGAGCTTAGGGACCCTCAGCCAAGGCGCATGGGTGGTTCAGTGGTAGAATGCTCGCCTGCCATGCAGGAGACCCGGGTTTGAATCCTGGCCCGTGCACCCTCCCAACGCCCCCAAAAGAAAGAACCAGTGTCATCTCAGCCAGTCATCACTGTCGTTGTCACCAATCTCATTCTGGCATTCTTGGCTTCCCAGAAGTCCATAATGATAACAATAAATAATAATAATAACAAAATAACTGGCATTTATTGAAGGCTTATTGTTCAGGGCCCTTGGTATCTTTCAGCCTTTCCAAAAACCCCAGTGGAAAGCAATCTTTCAACTGTCCTAGAGAACACCAGTTAATAAAAATGTCATGTTTCTTTGATTTGGGGTCTATTTGTACCATTTCAGGGTAATCTAGCCATTCGCCTTGGGCCAGTTCAAAGCTGGGATTGCCACATTTGCGTGGTTGGTTTATTAAAAAAAAATTATTGTATAATAAATAAAGCTGGGTAAGAAAAAAACGTTCAAGGCATCTAGGACATGGAGAGAAAATGGTGAAAGAGACCCAGGACTCCCAAACAAAGTGGTTTGAGGAAGCGCGTCTTAATCCCAGGGGGAAATAGCCATTTTAGAATTCTAACTCCTGACCCCACTGGGTGACCCGTGGCTCCCCGCAGTCACGTGAAACAGCAGGCATGGGCACGGGCACGTGTGAAGTCGTGACTAGGTGGCCCGGTTGTAATTTTAGAAAGTTCACTATCTCTGAAGCAGTAACAACTCTTCTGCAAGTTGTTGCTTCCCCCTCTGGGAGCGTCGGCGCGCGCTGCGGCACTGGGGGAGCTTCTCAGCACCCTGGGACCGCTCCGGGGCAGTGAGGGAGGCAGCCCGTCCCTCCACCGCCTGGGCGGGGCTGGTCTTACGTCCTCTCCCTGCAGGTGGAGTGGGTGGAAGGAAGACCTTTCACCACCTCGTGATTTGGGGCATTTTTCCAAGGCCTTTTCCTCCAGAATCTTCTGGTTCTTCCTCATCAGGTGACAACATTTTGCAGACAAAGAATCTGGTCACACATTCCTCAGTAACACTGGTTAATACCTCATCATGAACTGAATTCCACCCAAAGCAGCATTTGAAAGGGCACTTTTAATGGAGACCGTAAGTAACAAGTTTTCTATCTTCACCCAACTACTCATCCAGTCCTTCGTTCATTTCACACATATTTTCTAAGCATGTCCTATGTATTGAAATGATGACAAGACGGGTTTTTTTTTCAAGAAATTCCGTTATAAAGTAGCATTTTTTGTCTTCTGAGCCACACTCTAATCTCCAGAATTGGAATCAGTGAATCAACAGAGGAAAGATTCAACTTAGTAAATACTCCCTGATGGCCTACTATGTGCATGGAGCTGGACTGGATGCTCAGGATGCAAGGATTAATAAGACACTGCCCTGTCCTTGACAAAGTCACAGCCAAAAGGAGAACTATCTCTGCCTATAGCTAATCATAACACCCTGTGATAAGTGCTGTAAGAGGTGCAGCAAGAAGACGCTATAGGCCTGGAAGGAATGAGTTATTTCAGCCACAGAAGGTAACCCAAGTGAGGGGATATTTGAGCTGGGTTTTGAAGGTTGAATAGGTGTTCATCAGACTCAAAAAGAGGGAAAAGACATTCCCAAATGCAGGGAAACGCATGAACAAAAGTAAAGAGGTTTGAAATAAGAAGGCCAGCTTGTGAAGGGCCTTGAATGCCAGGTTAAAGAATTTCAGGACCAGTTGCAAGGATGGGGCAGGGGTGACAATGTGATCAGATTTGAACTGTGGAAGAAGACTCACTCAGGAGGACTCTGGGAAGGATGGAGTTAAGGAAAGAGACTCCATCTTCTCCAGCCCAGCTGCTGATCTGCTGATGGCCAATCCACCAGCAAGGCCTGCGGGTCCCAACACCACCAGCGATCTCCAGAGCCACCTCTCACCACCCGGGAGGGAGGGAGGTGGTGAAATGCTCCAATGATGCTCCATCCTTCCCCAGTGTTCAACCTCTGACCAAGACCTAAAGTCATCGATAAGAATGGGGACAAACCAAGCAGAAAGAATACTTCTGCCAATCCCCAAATGTCCAAAGAAACATTTTGTAAGAAAAGGAAAATATGTGGAGGTTGAAAGCTCTAGATCAGAAGTGGCAAAATGGGTCAAAAATGGCCCTTTGGCTTATTTAATTTGGCCGGAACCAACATTTTTTTTTCAGTTTGAATCAGGAGGCAGAAATGTGACTCTCTGGGATAGAGTATTCCAAGCAGTGGGAACAGCAAGTGCAAAGGCCCTGAGGCAGGAACAAGCTTGAAATGTCTGAGTGGCAGCCAGGAGGCCAGTATGGCAGGAATCCAGTGTTGGAGGGGGAGGACGGCACAGATCCGGTCAGAGGCAGTCAGGAGACTGTCACACAAGGCTTCAGAGACCATGCACGGCGGGGAGATAAGATGTTCTGCTAAGTGGGACAGGAGGCTGCAGAGGGTTTAAGAGGTGGGGGCAATCTTGACTTACATTTGAGAGACTCAGGCTGGTTGCCAGGTGGAGAAGAGGCTGACCGTCCAGGCAAGAGATGATGGTGACTTAAGTGGTGGCAGCCTGGGCACAGGTGGTGAGAGGTGGCTCTGGAGATTGCTGGTGGTGTTGGGGCCCGCAGGCCCTGCTGGTGGATTGGCCATCAGCAGCCGGGCTCTGGGCCAGAATGGCAGGCTGGAGAAGAGGGCAGTGTGTGATAGCTGCCTTGGACAATCTCCCTCTGTCCCACTGCATCAGAAGCACAGGCAGCTGTGTGGGATAGGACCCTAGTGGAGGCCAAAAGGCCAGCGCTGGAATCTCAGACCTTGGGCCCAGGAAGACCAGTGTGGGAGCCACAGGCCTGGAAATAGAGGGCCATGGCGCTGTGCACACTTGGGCTTTGTTTTGCTCCCGTTCCATAATTAGAGTCTTGTTCACACTGCAATCACTCTATTCGCTTTTATTTCTTTTTAAAACGCTGGTGGTTCAAGAAAAAAATTAATACTGGGCTTGGCGTCATTCCAAGGGGAAACATAATGCAGTTTATTCTCTGCTTTGACTCCTTTCAATCAACTGGATGAGTCTTTATTGAGCATCTGTTGTGTACCCAGGCCCATGCCAGCTCTTACCAAGGAAGAAAAGAGCTAGCATTTATGGAGTGCCTATTGTGTGCATGCCAGGCATTTCACAGGGGCTGTATCATCCAGTCCTCTTTCCATCTCCATAAGCTGAGGGCTACTTTTCCCATCTGATAGGTCGGGAAACTGAGGCTTGCCAGCCTGGTGCTACTGTAAAGGAGTTAATCGCTTAAGTGATTTAGGGCCTTGCTACTCAAAGCGTGGCAGCATCAGCCGTCACCTGGAGCTTGGTTAGAAATGCAACCTCTCAGCCCCACCCCCAGCCCTCCTGAATCAGAACCTGCATTTTAACAAGTTCCCAGGTGCTTCATGTGCCCATTGCAACTTCAAAAGCTGTCACATAGGTCTGGCCCCAGTTGTTTCCCAGACAAGGTTCAAATCCCTTGTGTACCTTGGGGCTAACTGTTGAGCTCACTTGAGTCTCAGTTTTGTCACCTGTAAATGTGGACCCTTTTGCTTCATGGGCTTGCCGTGAGCATTAGAAGAAAGGCAATGCTAGGCAGAAGCTCGCTTAAGCCGAGTGCCTTCCATAAAGGAAGTGCTCAATAAATAGCGGCTCAGATTGTCATTCAAAGAGTTGACTGGCCACAGAAGTGCTTTGTAATTGAAAAATAATGCACTTAAAAAAGAAAGATAAGAGGATGAATTATCACGTGATTATCAGGCCCAGAAGGTTAGAGGGAGATTGGAATTGTGCACGTGGTTGGCAGGTGCCCTGGGCCCTGGAGGTCAGGGAAGGCTGCCTGGTGGAGGTGTCCTGATAGAGCGGGCAGAGGACCTTCAAAGCCTCGCTGCCTTGGCCTCAGAGGCTGGAGCTGAGTCTGGGTGTGGGGAGCTGGTCAATCCTTGCCAGGGCGCAGGCTGCAGGCAAAAACAGACGGATAAGGACTGATCCCAGTCCTCGGATTCATGGCCAATGTGTAGTGGGGTTTGGGACCAGAACCCAAGCAGCCTCCTTCCTGGTCCAGACTCGTTCCATGCCACAGTAGGGCACCTTAGCCTATGAACAATCTACAGATGCAAAAAAAGGCCCAGAGAGGGCTGAGGGAAGGCCCAAGGTCAAACAGCAACCAAATCGTGTGATCCTTATAGACTTCTGACCTTCCACCATGCATTCTAATTCAGAGATAAAGGAAAGTCGCTTCCGCATCTTGGTGCAAACCCCTCAACCACCTCAATATACCAGAGAGGTCATTTGTAGACCCAAGTGCATTTTTCAAAAGCGTGTATTGAATATCCACCCTGCACAACATCCAAGTGTGACTTTCAAGTAAGTTACTTCTTTTCCCAAAGTTTTTGCTTCTTCATCAGTGGATGGGTCAATAGAAACCACTTTGCACAGTTGTAAGGGCTGGATTTCAAGTTTTTAGCACCTATGCCTGACCCAGCAAGCACAAAATATATTGAAGCTAAAATGATCATTAGCCCCATTTTACAGATGATGACACTGAGGCTCAGAGAGGTCAAGTGACCCATCCACGGTCACCCAGGACTGCACCCAGGGACTCTGACTCAAGGCTGGTAATACTTCCTCACCCGACAGGTGCCTCCCAGACACCAGTCTTAGGGAAATTTTCTGACCCCTTTAGATATGGCCTTATTTCCTCTCTGAGCCTTTCTCCTGTGGGAAGATGAGTTTGCCTGGCCTCATGGCCTGCCTCTATGACAGATTAGGAAACTGAGGTTCAAGCCCTTCCAACTGCTAGCAACCTCGAGGGACTGGAAGTCTGGTTTTCTAGGGTGCCACCTTTCAAAAGCATAATGTCAGAGAAGGACAGAGGGCATGCTCCACCCCACCGGGCAGAGTGAGAAAAAAATCAACCTTGCAACTAGTGGAGACTTGATGGGCCCATCCAAAGGTGAAACAAACCCTGGAAGTCATGGCGCTCTTTCTTCTGTGGTTGTATAAAGAATAAATTTTTTAAAAAATTAAAAAATAAAAAGATACCTTGTCATCAGCAAACAGGAAGGGGGAAGGAAAAGAAGAGCTCAGAGTGCAAAGAGGAAGTGAGCCTGGCATGTTAGCCCTGCTCAAAATGATGCACGCATATTAACTTGCCATATCGTTGCCCTTCTCCCCATTTTCCTGATGGGTAAACCGAGGTGTAGAGAGGGAAAGTGACTTTTCAAAGGTGTCCCAGGTAGGAACTGGAGGTACCAAGGCTTAGACCCAGGCAGCTGGGCACCCAGTGCACACTCTTAATTCCCCAAACCCAGCCCTGCGACAAATTAGGGTGGCCCCTCCCCAGGAGGCAGTGCCCGCCAGGACAACTCCCACGGGGACAAGGAAGCCACCCAAAAGAGACTGCTGGTGTCCCTGACAACATGGACATGTCTCCCAGGCACCGTGGGATCAACAACACCTCCCTGACCAAAAGAGGAAAAGAAATGTTACAAAATAAGGTATCAGTGGCTGAGAGAGTTCAAATAGAGTCGAGAGACTACTTTGGAGGCTACTTTGATGCACGCTTTAGCTAGATATTGCTAATTGCCACTCTTTGGCAAAGCCCAGCCAAACCATTCCTGTTAACCCTAAAGAACACCCAGGGCTCTGAGACTCTACAGAAGTTTCACGTACTAACGTTACTTTCCAGAAACCTAGAACCTCCAGCTGGGTTCCTGGGCCAGATAAGTCCTGTAACCCAGAGGGGCCAGTCTCTCCAGAACATCAACCAGTTCCATCCCCTTATCTCATATTATCAATATCCCTTTCCAATATTAGAAAGTTAGAATGGGCATAGCCCAAATACCCCTAAAGATTGGGAGAAGGATCCTAGGAAAAGGAGGACTTATAACAGAGAAGTTAGGATATAACAAATGAATATGACTGCTGAATCATTATATTGATATTTCTTTTTAGTCTCCAGTGTCTTGGAGCAGCTAGAAGGAAAAACCTAAAATTGTGGAACTGTCACCCATACCAAACTCCGAAATCTGTTCTGTAACTACATGTTACAATGCACTTTGAAATTTATTGTTTTGTGTGTGTGTGTGTGTGTGTTGTATTTCACTATAAAAAACATTAAAAAAAAAAAAAAAGAGGCTGCTGAGGTCTGGCTCCATGGACACAGACCTGTTCCTCTGGTTGTATCAGACACACTCTGAAGGGGTCCTGAGAGCCGGCAAGAGGTCCTGGGACACAGGCTGGGCAGCCTTGCTGCTGGGGGGCCCTTGCAGGGGCCGCGGTGCTCCTCCAGAGGCAGCCCACGCCTGGCCTTAGGGGCTTGTCTGTGGAGTGACGGCTTTATTCGGTGCTGACCGCTACCCGGAAAGGAGGAAGCGCAGTTAGCTGGACACTCCGGAGTTACAGGGCGCAAATCCTCACACTCAACCACGTACTTGCTGAGCGACCTTGGGCCTCTCTCTGTGCCTCGGTTTCCTTCCATGCGCAGGGACAGGGGTTGGACTCTGATTTCTAACTTCTCTTTGACTTTCACCTTCAGCCTGAACTCATCCTGCTCGTCTCTCTCGCACAATCAGTGGTTTCTTAACATCTGTTCTGGCCCCTAATTGTCTGCAAGGCACCACTTGGCTCTGTCAAGGCAATTTCCAATCGAATTCAACCCCCAGTAGCTGTGCACCTCCAGGGAGCCGGGCTCCCCACCAGGTGTAGGAGAGGAGAGAGACGCCAGTAGCAGAAGCCTGAGCCCTGCCCAGACTGAGCTCTCAGAACAGCTTAGTTCAGACAACTCATTATTCCTCTACGAGCTGCTCCTTAGCCCAGAGAAGGAGAGGGGGTGCCTTGCTGAGGGGCTGGGGATCAGGCCGGCAACTGGGAGAGGGCAGATTTGGGCTGCTGGAAAGGGGATGAAAGGGGGACATTCTATTAATAGCTGTGACTTATCCCATGCATTGAGCCTTTCTGCACAGTGGGGCCCATCCTAAACCCTTCATACTGACGTTGTCTCATTTAATCCACACCACCCTGTAAGGTAGGTGCTAATGTTACCTCCACTTCACAGCTAGGGAAACTGAGGCATGGGGAAGTCATTTAACTTCGTTTCCAAAGTCTCACAGCTCAAGAGGCAGTACTGGAATCCTTGATCTTATCACAACCCTAACTGCTTCTGCTTCATTCCAGGCAGAGAGAACAGGGTAGAAATGCAAAGTGTATTTAGAGACCATGAAGTACCGGGCTTGGTTGGCTAGACTCGGGTGATTTAGGGAATGTGGCCGGGGAGGTGGCCTGCAGCCGAGAGAGGGCCTTGGATGCCAGGAAAAGAAAGGTCATTTTAAACTGTGATGAGAACTATGACCACGCCTGAAGATTATTAGGTGGTTAACATGTTTAGTGCATTTCATGGATGCTTGCATTAAACTTTTACAAGACCCCATTGCACAGATGAGGAAATTGAGGCAACTTGCCCACAGTCCCAGATGTAGGAGGCTGCAGCTTTATTCCAAAGCCCATGCAGGGTGGCCACAGGGGAAGCTCTCGGAGCCTCGGAAGCAGGGGGAGGGAGGGGACATGACCGTGACCTGGTAAGAGCACCTGGCAGCTGCGTGCAGAAGGAGAGAGGAGGGTGGAAGATGGGAGGCAGCTGCTGCAATAGCAGGATGGTGGCTGAGGCTGGGGCCACGGCCGTGGCTATGGAGAGAGCCCGGTGGCTCTACACAACTCTGCTTCCATCCAGACCAACTGTAGATTCTTCTGTCTCGCCTCCCAGCTACACTGCAGGAATGGGATCTGGCTCTCCAAGTTGTGCTGCTTCCCCCACAGGAGCTCACGCAGTGCTGGGCACACAGTCTTGTCCCGGTCAGCCTCTCAGCCTCGGGGACCTACGACACAAGACCTTGGGAAATGCCCATGTCTGAGAAGATAGGCCCTGGTTTCCAAAGCAGTGTGTGCTGGTAAGTGTTTAACAACTGATTCTCAGGAAATGCAAAACAAAAGGCCTGATTTGTAGCACTTACTGATTCCTGTGATGTAAACACAGGCACACCTCGGAGACATCGCGGGCTCTGTTCCAACCCACTGCAATAAGCGAGTCGCACGAGTTTTCTGGTTTCCTGCTGCACATAAAAAGTTATGTTCACACTCTACTGTAGTCTATTAAGTGTGCAATAGTACGACATCTAAAAAAACAATGTGCAGGCCTTAATTAAAATGTGACACAGGGACACATTGCGAGCACAGGCTGTTGGAAAAATGGTGCCAAGAGATTCGCTCGACGCAGGGGTTGCCACAAACCATCAAACACAGCATCTGTGAAGCACAATAAAGAGATGAGCAATAAAACGAGGTCTGCCTGTATTCCTGCCGTGGCCCATTTCAAGGTACCAATGTGAGGTCACAGACTCTTGCTGGCTCCGGCACACCCCTGCTTCTGAAGCCTCTCACGTCTTGTGGGGTGAGGCATGCTCGCCAAAGCAAACGGCCATGCCTCCCGAGTGGTTTATCTGCTGGAAGCTCTCTTGATTACTCAGTGCAAGGAAAACCTTGGGCAGTTCCTTCTTGGCTGGCCTGGAGGCCTCGGCTAGCTATCGCCTCCATGGGTGCCAGTGAGGAGGCGGTTGCTGCCACGGGGTGTCGCATCCTGTGCGGTGTGTTCAGACCAGAGGAACCTGTAGGCAACCTCTGGCCAGAGCCCAGACCTGGAACAGAAGGATGGGGTGGGAGGAGGGGAGAGAAGAGAGCTGGAGGATGGGAGAGCAGAGGGAGGGAGGGAGCGACAGAGAGGACAAAAGGAGAGGAAAGAGAGAGGAAGTAGAGGGAAAAGGAAGCAGCAGGAGGAGACAGGAAGACAAGGAGGAAGACCAGAGAAAAACAGCAGAGAGATGGGGGAAGGAAGGAAAGAATAAGAAAGGGGCAGAAGAACAAGTAAGAACAGAAGGAAGAAAGGGAAATGAGTATATTGGTCATTTCCTATGTATTGTACACTGCTCTCCCCTTGTGATCTCATTTAACCTGCAAAAGAGACCAAGGAGGGAAGCAGCCTGTCTTTTAGCAACAAGGAACCTGAGGCTTGCAGAGTCCAAGGTCACAAGTGGTTGGGACACCAGAATTCCAACCCAGGCTTCAGGAGCTCTCCGGCTGATATCCTTCCCTTGGTTCTAACTGGAGTTGCAGTGGCCAGTCCATCCATCTCAGCTTTCCATGGAGGGCAGCTGCCTCCCCAAATCAACTCAGTGCATTTATTGGGATTATACCCAGGGAACCCCACTGTAAAATAAGTCAAGTTTCCCTCCTCAGAGCCCTCCCAGTGCTGTTCCAGCTCACTGTTGTCACTGTTCCTTCATTCTTCTGACCTTCTTTTGGCTGATGTGGGGCTTTCTGGAGGCCTTCAGTGCCAAGGGATGCCTCTGAAAAGGCCCTGAGCTCAATCGGCCAGAAAGGATTAATTCAGAGCAGGAAATAAAGGAGACAGGATGATTGCTGGGCATTCTGTCACCTCACTCTTTGCCTTTTAAGACACACTTGGAAGAAAACGACTGGTTTAAATAATCGTCCCCTCCTGTTCAAGATGCACTTTGAAAGACTCCAAAGGGCATTAGGATAAAGGCCCTTTAGGAAATCAGATTTGGGGAAAAAAGAGAAAATATCGCAGGGATGCGCTGAACCACTGAAATGTGATCTTTAATAAATCACCTGCGGAAGGGCAGCCCGAGCGGAGGGCAGTCCCGTTGTCGCCGGAGGGAAGGTGAGTACGTGGCTGTGGGCGGCTCCTTATTGGCCCCATTCAGGAGATGGACCTACTGAGGCCCCTAAGAGAAATGGTCTGGGCCAGGATCACACAAGATCACAGTCAGAACCGCCAGGGACCTCAAACTGGTGGTCCGGGGGCCGAATGAGCCCCTAAATGTGTGCAGCTGGGTGGTACCAGCTTAGACTTTTAAAACTCGAACTGGCAGCCTTCAGGAAGGAGGAGTGGCTCTGCATTTTCCAGCTCACTGCACGTCCCACCATTACTGTCACCTTAGTCTCTGGTCTCTTTACTGGTCTCTGTGACATGCCCGGCCCTTCACGGCCCTTTGAGTTTGCAATCCTGGCACATGCCGCACGGTGCACATGTCACTCAAGAGAGCTCTTTCTTGAAGTGGGAGACGAAGGGCGAGGCTAGTTTCGCCCCTTCCCTAGGGGATATGTCAAACTCCTGGAGGTGGTGAAGTCTTCAACAAAAATCATCTTCAGTGTTACAATATTCTATTTTTAGAAAAAACTCAACCCTGTCGTTCTCATAATACAAGCTCGGCTGGATTTGAAACAACTGCCGAGACATCTCTTTAGAAGAGTTTGCAAAAATGAGGGGGGAGAGATGCTTTTTCAGTGGATTAAGGGTCAGATTCCAGGGTCTAAAATATTTTCCCACAAGATAAAGCTGGTTTTATTTTTAAAAGACTCACGGGTGCCCCTTTAGCCAACACATCTGTTCATTTACTTAGCTTTCAAAAGGAATCTTTACAGTCTGAATTCCCCTTTCTTGGTAAAATGCAAAACCCTGTGTGGAAAGGATAATCCTCTCCTTGACCTGCCCATATGGTAAATTCAGATTTTTATTGAGCAAATTCTCCTAAATTGCGTGAACAATGAGGAAACACATGAGTAAGTTCTGCTTGGGATGCAAAAGAGTCATCAGAAGTTCATTTGTCAAGAATCATGATAGAGACAGGCAAGGGATGGCAAAAAAAACCAGTTTGGAGTCTCAGCTCTGATGCTGTGTGACCTCAGGTTAGTCACCTAACCTCTCTGTCTAAACCAGGGGTAATAACATCTGCTCCCAGAGATATTATGAAGATTAAATGGGAAAACATCAAAAGTGGTTAGCATAGCACATAATAAATGCTTGACACATGGCAGATATAATAAATCATCTGATGTAGGCCAGTGTTATTTGTTTTTCAGATAGCTGTGGGAAAAAGTCTGGACAGAATGTCAGAGTTTTCTTAACCTACAGGCAAGAGATCAATACAAGGCAGTGGTCAGAGTTGCTGGAAGATGCTGATCCGATGGAATTCTTAGAGCAAATTGTTCGTTAAACACAAGTCCCAAAGCACATGAATACCTAGCCTGTAATTAGCACATTTGTTAAAATCCTGGTTAAATGTCAACTGCCTTCATTTGTCCACCTAGCGAGTCTCCTCAATCCTTTTCCTGCCTCCTTGGGATCCGAAGCCTTTGGCTCATTGCTGCATTCCCTGGCATCCAGTCTCAGGATAGCAGCGAACAAATGAATCTCTCTCTCAGCAGCTTCTCTGGCTGTTATCTCTGGGGTTGGATTTGCTCAGACAGGTTTGAGGCAACCAACAAAATGGTTGCTTGCATCCAAGTAATCAGGATCTCAGTTCTCACCATCGCTTTGCAAACAGCCAAATGCCTGAGTCCAGCACCCTCTTTCCGCTTGCAGAATGGAATGGGGCGTCTGCCAGCCCACATCTTTGCCAGTAGGCAAATGATGCACTTTTGGGTTTCTCAGCATGTTAACCCCACACTCTCCAATTTCCGATTAGATTAGGGAGGTGAACACACTGAGCCAGCTGCAACAGGAGAGAGACATGAAGGGCCTGGGAGAGAGTATTTACTTTCCACAAGTGTTTGCAGCATGGGGTCATTTACAGAGCCAGCACAGAGAAAGTGCAATCTCCCCCAGTGGGGTTTGCACACAAGCTTCTAGGGACAGTACATTTGCTGCAAGGCACACAAATCACGCTCTCCAACCGCAAAATATTTATGTATTTCTTTTCCTTTTTATTTTTTGGTGATGGGGGTTTTCATTTGTTCTACTGATATTTTCTAACTTGGAATGAGGAGCCCTGCCATCAGTTGCTCTTATACTTGTTCTAGCCAACTCCACACATCATAAGCAGATACATGGTTGGGAGTGGACCCTTCTCTTGGCCTCTCCCCTTTGATTAATATTAATAGCTGCAGCCAGGAGGAGGGTTGATGCTTTATCTACCTTCTCTTATTTGCTGTCATAACAATCCTATGAGGAAGATTCTGTTATTATCTCCACTTTACAGAGAGGCTCAGAGAGGTGAAGTGACTTGCCCAAGGTCACACAGCTAAGGAAGAGGCAGGGCAGGGTTTGACTTCAGCTCCAAAGCTGATGCTTCTTAACACCTTGCCGGTTCCTCATATTGCTTCCCCAGTTCTCTTGGGCTGGAATGGTAATTTCTGGCCCATCAGAATCTCAATAGATAGACACCCTCCGTAATGGTCTTGAGAGAGATAGAGATGCTCTAAGGTGCCAGGCTCCCTCCTGAATCCTGATTCCAGCCAGCACCGCTTCTCACTTACAATGGCTCCTTCTAGCCCCACCACCTTCTTGGAGGCCCAGGAGATGGCCCTAACCTAGGCAAGCAATTTAGGGTTTAAATCCCAGCTCTGCCGCTTTCCTGACTGTGTGACTTGGACAAGTCACTTCACTTCTCTGAACCTAACTTTGCACCTCCACCTGGTGAAAATAACGATCCCCTTCTGGCAAGGTTAGAAGAAGGACGAAGCTAGACAATGCAGGTTTCCCCACTGCTGCCCTCCCCCCCCACTCCACCCCGCACTCCAGTCCTGAGCTCTTTCCTGGGGGGAGCTGAAACCCTAGACACGGTTTCCTCCACTCTCTTGCTCACTCACTGGTTCCAACAGCTCCCGAATCAGCATTCAACACACATCACTCTGCCTTGTGCAACGCCATTATCTCCCGAGGACAAGGCTCCGTTGTCACGGCAACCAGAGTCCTTCCACCAACTCTATTTAATAATTTCTCAACAGCAGAGCTGGGCTGGCTTGGGGAAGGGGAAAGAGCATTGGTTAGAATCTCTGGGTCCCAGGACAGGCTGGACGTATGAGACTCCTCTCTAGCTCTGTTTATGCATCTATAATACAGGGGCCTCTGAAATCTGTGGGTTTTGTGACTTTCTGTGGCCTAGAAAAATCTGAGAAGCAGGGTTTTTTTGGTCCAGGGAGCCGGAGGCTGGTAGCCTGACCTGCAGGAGACCAACTGGAGGTTTGTGTGAGATTTTAAAGCCACAAGGAAGAGCCACAAGCTGCCTTTGGTGACCACATTCTTCCCTTCCGTTGAATTGCCTCCAAAACCCCACTTTGCAGATCTGCGATCTGTAGGCAAGCTGAACGGAACTCCAGCTTCAGGACTGGGATGGTTTGTAGATATAATTTGCTGGTATGGAGACAGAGGCTCAGAGAGGGCAAGGGGTTGCCCGTGATGACCCAGCAAGGAGAAAGCCCAGACCTCCCATGGCCGCATGCCACAGCACATGCCAGCCCTCAGCACCTAATGCACAGCCATCCGGGAAGGCTGGTCCCTGGACAGACAGCTTGTCCACCTGTCCTGTCTCTCTGCCCTGCTTGACCCATGGTGAGTCTTGGCCTGGCCACCACTCGTGTGGCTTCTGGCTCTCATAGGGTTCTTCTCACTTAAGGAACCTTGCAGGCAATCAGAAATGAGAGGGAAGCACCCACTGTGTGTCCCTACACACACACTAGGATGGGCCCGGAGGCACCAGAAGACCCAGAATTCCTGCTCATTGGGAAGGTCTGACCTTGACCATGACCTATTCAAAGGCATGAAGAATGCCTGGCTTACCTCCACGATCGACCGCAGGGCTGGCACACAGTAGGTGCTCAGTGTTTTATTTGGACCAGTTTTTTGCCCACATCTGCCCCTGAGGGTTCTAGGAATATCTCTCCAAAGCAGTCATCAATGTCCCCAGCTCCTGGGGAGCACTGAAGACCCCAAGCACGGGACAGCAAGAACGAGGGGACACTTAGCTTTGTGACTCCTGTCTGGGGTCCGGAGGCTGGGGAAGGGGCGGTCTGCATGAGTCCCGGGCTGATGCTCTGCTTTCAAGCACAGCCCTGCCAGCCCAGGGGTGCTATTTAACTCTTCTGGGGTTGGCGCCTTCATTTAATACCCGCGGCATAATTAACAGTGCCGCGTCTGCTCTAGTCATTAGTGGCATCCACTGCCATTTGGAGAAAGGGCTCTTAGCATCCCCACTCATTAGTCTCAGCGAGGCTATTATGGGGGGGAAATGGAGGAGGAGATGAGGAAGTGGGGCGTGCTGTTTTCCTTCCCCACCTCCAGCTGGAGAGCTGGTGCCGCCGCCGGCCAGGAGCGGCCAGTTGTCCCATCCAACGCCCAGAGAGGGGAAGGAAACTGCCAAGGTCAAACCAGGCTCAAAGGCTGGCCTGGGTTGGAGGCAGTCCTCTGACTTCTTTCTCAGGTCTCTGAGCCCAGTTTTGGGGTCAGGCAGTCCCGGATCTGAGGCCGGGCCCTGCCACCTGCCAGCTGTCAGCCATATGACCTTGGGCAGCTCCCTGAGCCTCAGTTTCCTTACTGAGGATCCTGGGATAATGCTAGTAAAGCATTCAGCTCAGTGCCTGGGTCACACATCGTACGAGCCCAATAATTGGGGGATGTTGTAATTGTTTGATCTTTTCATGACACTGTGCTGAACCAACCTGCTCAAAATAGATACGCAAAATATCCTGTTCATTTCACTTTCATCTTTACAGGCTACTCTTCAGTAAGACTTCCTCTTCCCCATACTCCAGCCCACTTTTTGTTTTTTAATCATAAGTGGGTTCTTGACCTCAAGCTCTAGAAACATCCAACTCAGGAGCAAAGGGCTATATCTGTCGAGATCCCACAGTTAATTCAGACGGCGGCAAGGGCTCGACTGTGGACGGGAACTCAGACGGCTCACGGGGAGTGGTGGTGTCTGGCCTCTGTTGCATTTGCTTTGTATGGCTTTCATTTTGCCTCAGCACAGTCAGAAATGACAAGTACAGAATTCACGGCCCCCTCCCTCGGCCCCCCACCCCATGATTTCCACTCCAGTGCTTTTCAGAGGTGGGGGTGGGAGGTGGCCTGGGAAAGCACACAGGTGGTACCAGCCAGACCTGGGTTCCGATCTCTGGTGTGCAACCAACCCTACAGCCCTGCCTCAGTTTCCCCCTCCAGTGGGTGGGGAGAGTTACCCGAGATGGCACCCACAAAGCCTTGACGCTCAGGCTGTCCCCTCGTCCCACAGCCAGGGGCCACGCCAAGCCCTCAGGTCTCCTTCTATCCCAGATGGAAACTCCCGGAACTCATGATATTTCAAAACCTTCAGCCTTGAGCAACAGTGTAAAAGGCAGAGGGAACAGGTGGGGTGGGGAGTGATGGCCGGGGCACCCCGGTCACAATTCCACATCCCCTCCCTTTCCCCATCCCCACAGCTCAGCTCAGCTCAGCTCAGGGCTTTACAGGCTGATCCGCCAGCGACCAGAAGCTCATATACAAACACTTCCCAGACACCCATCCTGGCTGCCAAGGCGATGAGACCCTTCCAGACCATCTCCAAGCACCCCGGGGTTCATTTTCACCCAAATTTACCCAGAGAAGTGCAGGAGTGTGTGTTCACATATGTCTAAGGACCATCATCCCTTCCTCTCCCCATACGCCTCGGTGTCAGGTATTCTCCCTTCAGACCCCAGATTCTGGCACCATGGGTAGCCTCTGGCCAGAGCTCAGGCAAAGCCAGAATAAGAGGCCGAGGCCCTTTTCTCCCAAACCTCATGGGAGGTGCAGATCCGCTGCCAGATCTGGGCTCACCTGGGCTCCTTCTCAAAGGGCCACCTGGGGAATCAGGTAAAGGTTGGGAAACCAGCTGTCAGAGAGGAGGCGTCTCAGGGCTCACTGAGCCTCAGCTGCCCCAGCCAAAAGATGGGGGTAATGATGGAATTAATAATAATATTGCCTTTATCTTGAACTTCCAGGGCTGTTGCAAGTTGAATTGAGAAAATGCTTTCAACACTGTACACTTCTATGTGAATGTGAAGCGTGCATGTGCACACACGTGTGCCAATGGGCCACATCGAAATTGAGGTTCTTTCTTGTTTGGGCTTTATGAGAAAACTAGCCTTAAAAAAAATGCTGCTCAATGATGATCATACATCTATGTGATGATATTAAGAATTACTGATTGCATATGTAGAATGGAATGATTTCTAAATGTTGTGTTAGTTAATTTTTTTTAATTAGAAAAAAAAAAATGCTGCTCTTTCTTTGAGAGTGGATTCTTCTCCAAGATCTCAGGGACCATGTTTTCTCCCCCTGCTCTCCCAGAACACTTCATACTGGATCAAAGGAAAAAGCAGCTGCAAAAGCTTTTTTTTTGTAAATCCTAAAGCACTTTCTAATGACAGAGAATATTGTCATCAGCATTCACTTTCAACACTCGGCAAGGCTGATACCAAATCACTGATACCAAAATCACCTCCTCGTGGCCGCTGCCCTCTCCCTGCACAGAACCTCCTTACCAAACAATAAGGCCATGAAAGCAACCTGCTGTCACTGCCTTCTGGGGAGTCTTTGACCTTGAATATCCCTCTGGCCAGGGCTCAGTTAGCTCAAGAGCTGGCATGAGACGCTACTCTTGCAGACACGAGGTAGTCGACAGGTGGGCAGAGCTGCAGGTCACCGTCTGAGGCAGCCACTAAACCCCAAACTTCCCAGCCTGGCCCACATGCAAGGATCCCACAAGGCCTGGAACCAAAGGCCCCCCTCACAGCCAAGAGGGCCCCTGGGCACCCAAACGTGGCCCGTTCCACTAGCTGCGCACGCCCCGCTTTCAGAGTGCCACAGCCAATCGTTCTGCAAGACCTGGCCTCCTTGTAATTTTCAATTTGTGAGCAATGTAAAAATAGAAGGCCATCCGCTGCAGGCAGCTCACATCGAATCGGATGCCACTTCCGTGTCATGTCACATCACGGTAAAAAGGCGCTGATGGCTTCGGCGCGCCGCTCTCAAGCCTTCCCACGTAGCGAGATGGTGGCGACAAATTGGGGTGCATCAGACAGCCAGGAAAAGGTGCACAACATCAACACCCTTTTTAAATGAGTTTAAAGTCCGGGGCACATAACCAGCTGGGCAATTGCGTTCCAATCCCAGCTCTGCAGCTGCAGATCTTGGGCTCAAATTGGTGTCTGCACCTCACTTCCCTCACTTTCCAAACGGCAGCCATCGTGTTCCCTGCCTCCAGAGCTCTGCACAGCTCAAACAGGGAAGTGTTTTGTAAACTGTGAAGCTCATTAAATGGAGAGTGGCCGTTGTCACCAAGGAGCACCAGTGGGGGCAGCTCAATGGCAGAGATTTAAGCGTGTTACGGGGGGATGGGGGGACCTGGACTCCAATGCCATTTACTAGCCCGGAGATCCTCCAGCAGATGCCTTTTCCTTCTTGGTTTCCTTGTCCGCATGGGAACAATTACTCTACAGGGTTTTGCAAAAATTAAATGCAATGATATAAGTAAAGCATACGGCACATCCCTCGCATATATTGCCAATTGGCAGAAAGCTTGTTACTGTGACTGATAAGATTATTTCTCACTTTGCTGTTGTTGTTTTCATTTATCACTGGATCTAAAGCCTGAGCAAAAACATCACAGCTTGCGTTCACACTTCTGCCTAAGTCAGGTAACTCTTCTCTCCGTTCCCGACCAGAGTTGGCTTCCCTGGCCCCCTGGAGCCCCTTCCCACTGGCCTCGGGGGCTTTCAGTAAGCACGGAGCATGTGAAGAGGCTGGAGGTTAAAAAAGCTCCCTGAGACCCATTTCTTGGGAAGCCCTACTTTGGGGCTCCACATCTGGCCCCCCCACCTTTCTTGCCTTCGCAAACGCCACCTTCTTTCCCTCTGCCTTCAGTGACCTTCCAGAGAAGGGGGCAAGGCCAGCCTAAAGGCTCACCCGTGCGGGGGCCCATCTGAGGAGGCAGTGGAGGCACACGGCCGAGTGGGTGAATACACGGCGATCCCTTCAGCTGAGCGGGGAACCCGCTGCTCTTTGCAATTGGAGTCAATTCAAGGTTGTTTTCATCCCGGCAGGGGCTGCACTCTGTCCATCGTTCTCCAGGCACAGAAAAGCTCGGCTTTGCACGGTTGAACTGAAGAGGCAGTTCTGACACAGGCAAAGACACAGGGGCTGACGTCCTCACGACGGTTTCCATTTGTGGAAAGAGGCGCTTGAGTGACATGAACTTGATGTGGCATCAGGGCTGTGGCTGGGCGAGAGGGGCTGCCGAGGCGGTGCGACTTTGGAGATGAAGGGGGAGCTGGGTACCTCCCAGGCCAGGCGGGCAGGGGCAGTCCCTGGTTCCCCACCTGCTCCCAAGGTCAAAGGGGATGGACTTCAGGAGGCGGCGCGCTCTCCTGGGGTGCCATTCCACCTGCGATCCTTGCCCAAGCAAGAGATGGAGAAAAAGACATCTCCAAATTCTGAGTGACTTGGGACATCTCTATCTCAGCTGCTGAGTTCACAGCTAAACCTAGGAACGGGTTCTTTACGGGATGGCAAGAAGCCACCCGACACTTGTGCTTTCTTTAATGTTGCTCTTAGCATATGCCGGGGAGGTAGAGAAGCAGCCTTGCTCAGAAGGCAGACTCAAGGGGCCTCGGCTGACAACCAGCAAATCCCATCTAGTGCGCCATCAGCCACCACCTGATAGATGTGGAAACTGAAGCCCTGACACAAAATGATGGGGCCAAGTGTTGGCCTGGGAATCAGAAGACAAACGTTCAAATCCCCGCCCTGCCTCCTCCTAGCTGTGTGATCTCGGACAAGTCACTACATCTCTCTGAACCGTCGTCTCCCCACCTGTGAAATGGGGGATGAGAATAGTGCTTCCTGTATAGGCTGCTGTAGGAATAAAATGAACTCCCATGTGAGCCTGGCACACAGGCAGCATTGGGTACTCCATTATTTCCCTTCTGATGGGGAAGAGGGTTCGCCCAAGGTCACAGGAGAGGACTGCAGAGCCCCAGCTCAAAGCCAACTCTCGTCATGGCTCGTTCCTGGCCCCGGCCTCAGAGGCTCAAGGAGACAGGGAGACATTGCAGGTAGGTTCACGCTAGTGCTGTCATCATCTTCCACCCAGGCACGCTCTATTCCAAGACATGTATAGCGCACCTGCTGTGCGCTGGACCACATGTAAACAATTCACAGTGTTTGGTGGTCCTGGGTTGCAAGTCATGTTAAAATCCAGGCAGATGGGAGAGGCAGCGCTATTGTGCCTCTTTCAGCTTTGATGAACTTGATTTTTCTGCATCTTCACTCCCTAAGCTGGATACTCCTTGGCCTCTAAACCCTTCTCCCAACCCTTTTTAGAGTTCTCTGGGGGACCCACTTCTCAGCCAGCCACTAGGCCAGGAATTAAAGGGTCCCACGCCAGAAGAGATAGTTTCCTCCCTCTCTCTCACAGAGGCTGCCTCTCTCCTGCGGGGCTCTTAGGGATTGCCTCACTCTCCAGAGGCTCCCAGACAAGCCAGTGCTGTGTCCCGCTGCTGCCGGGAATCACTGCTTGGCCTCCAAGGTCTGGCCACTGAGCCAGGGCCTGGCTGGAGAGAGAGCGCTCCCTTTGTTTGCCGCCCGACAATTTATTTCTGAGGAAAGCTCAGCCATTTTGCCGGGACTGCTCTGGGCAAAGGCCTCCCTACTGCCCCAGGGACTTTAACCTCTAAGGCCAAGTTCTCTTCCCCTTCTGCGGCCTGGGGGGTCTGAGGCAGCTCTGACCAGGCCACCAGTAGGGACAGATCAGCCCTTCCCAGAAGAAGTGCGCCAAAGAGAAAGAGAAAGATGCAGGTTCTCACTGACCTCCTTTGTCTCGGAATTTGGGAGTTGGGGTAGCTTTCTCAGGCTCCGGGAGGAATACATTTGCCCCAAAGTTCCTGATGACAGAGATCCCAGGACACAGTGCTCCCTCTCCAGCCAAACGCCCACCTTGGGTGTCACGGAAAAGTGAATGTTCAAGCACAAATTCCACTCAGCTGACAAGGTCTCTGATTTTGGGGGGGTGTCACTAAAGCTCAAGAGCCATTTTATTGCCCCTCCCCCCCACGGCTCATCAGGGGGATGAGGCTGAGCTTCCTGGGAGAGGGGGTGGGTCCTCCAGCCCCACGTAGGGAAGAAACGTTGGCCCCAGCTCTGCATTACTGTTTGACTTTTTTAAATTCCATTTTTCTCCTTGGGGTTCTCTTCTTTTGGGGTGGGGGCCCGGGAGCTGTAGCTCAGAGCCTCAGTGGGGTATGGCCCTGTCTGAGTGTGTTGTCTGATGACCAAGCCAAGCACAGAACAGAACATCTGTGGGTGCCACCGGTAGGGACGTGGGCGCCTACAAAGCAAGCATGCATGGAACCCCGATGGCCACTGCCTCTTCTCCACGCCCCGGGAGTAAATGCTGGGAGGCAAGACAAGAGGGTGAGAGCGCTCCCATGGCAGCAAGGAGACGCGGTCTTTGAGCCCTATGGAGAACCCCCTTATCCCACATCCCTCAGGGAAATAATTGGGGGGTGGGAAGGTGGAGCACGGTGTGAGCGCGTGTGCGCTCAGCCCAAGCCACGCTGTGTTTTTTAGCCAACCTTTCTTGAGCGCTTGAGCAGGCCCAGGACGGGAAGCGGCTGTTTCATCCCCCAAGTGGCCTCCCACCCCTTAGCCCTCGGAGAATAAATGAGGGGCGTGGATCCGACCCCCAGACGGAGAAGTGGCGCATGGCCCCCCAAACGATCTTGCTGTCATCCGCCTCCCAGTCCCCCGCCAGCCCCCAGGGAATGAATCAGGGGGCGCGGAGGGGACGCTCCGACAGCTCCAGCAGAATCCACACCAGCTCGGCGATCCAAGGGACACCGGGACAGGAAAGGGGCATACGATCTCCGTGACCCATTCGCGAACCTCTCTTGTCCTCAGCGCGTCCCAGGGGAACGGCTGGTGCGGACGTCGGCGGTCGGAGCTGCGCCCCGGGTTCCTTCGGGTGGCCTCAGACGCGGCGAGGTTCCGGGGCTGGCATCTCCGGGTGTCCGCCTCCCATCCCGCCCGGCCCACCGCAGCGGCTCGGGGCGCGCGCGTGTCCTGCCCGGGCCGTCCAGGGCTCTGCGCCCTGAGCCCTGCGCCCCGACGTCCGCGGCGCGTTCCTACCTGCAGTCGGTGCTGCGCTGCCCGCGGCGGGAGCTGCGCGGGGCGGCTGGGCCGCTGCGGTGCGCTCGGGGCGCCCGGGCGGCTCGGGCTTGGGCTGCGCTGCGCTGCGCTCCCGGCTCCTGGGCTCAGCGCAGCTCGCCAGCAACCTCGCGGCTCGCTGGGTCTTTCGAGGGCGGGCAGAGGGACGCGGGGAAGGGAGGGGGAGGGGGAGGAGGGAGGGAGGGAGGGAGGGCCCGCGGCGCCTAGAGCCCGCCCAGCCTGCCCGCGTGCCCGCCTCCCGCCCCTGCGCTCCCCCGGCCCGCGCCGCGCGCCTCCCGCCGCAGCTGCCTCCTCGCAGCTTCCCCGCCGGCAGTCTTTCCCATTTCCCCTTCACCCCCTCTCCTCTTCCTCCCTTTCCCTCCCTCATTTCCTCCTCCACATTCTTCTGTCTGCACCCCCCTCTTCTTCGCTCCTTTCCTTCTTTCTTCTCCCCTCTCCCTCTCCCAAACTCCTTCTGTCTCCCTGCCCCCACTCCTCCTTTTCCTCTCTCTCCTTCCTTGTCCATCAGTCTGTTGGCCTGTCTGCCTGTCTGTCTTGGTCTCTGCTTCCCTGTTTCTTTTTCCAGCCTTGCAGTTCTCTCTGCTGTTCTGTCCTTTTTGTTTTTCTGTCTCTGTCACCCTCTTCTCTGAATTTTTGGGTCACAAGACCCGGCTCTCTGTGGGTGGGGGCTTGGCTTCTGTCCCCTTTCTAAAGCTTTCTTCCCCGAGGCAGTCCACTTTACTGTTACACGTGGGAACACAGGTCCTGACCTGGAGTTACCCCGGAGGGGCCAGTGGCGAGGGGGGCCAACAGTTGTGTAAGACCCTGTCCTGCTAGGGGTTGGTCATGGAGACAGTGTATCTGGGGTGGGAATGGATAGATGGATCAACAGATGACTAAAAAAGGAAACACAGGCTGCATGTCCCCCCATAAGCCCAGGGATTGCATGGCAGCAGAGCTCCTAAGACACCCTCCAGTTCTAGAGGTTTAAGAGGGTACCCCAGAGAAGCCTCCCTCCCAGCAATTCCATCTGGGCACCTGAGGAGCCCCTCTCTCCCTCTTGCCAAGTCCTGGCCTTCTCCCACCCTCTCTCACAAAGGCTCCTGGGAAAGGGGCCATGCCTGCCATTCCCTGTGGGTTCCCCAAGGTCACACAGAAAGGATTCCTTCTCTCCTGCCCTGACCTAGTCTCCTCCCTCCCCATCCCAGGACTGGCATTTGCCCGTTGACAGTCCATCCCCCACCTGCTTCCCTCCCTTTCCCGTCCTCTCTGATCATCCACCCTCAGATCCCACAGCTCAGAACTTCCCAAGATCATCCTGGCTCTCCTCAATCTTTCCTAGAACTCTCACCCACAGACTTGAAATTGTTGTCTTCCTTGAGCCATTCATTCCCACCCCCATCTCACTTGTCACCGGGTCCTATTAGTCATAACCTCTGTCAGCCCTTCAAATACATATTTATTGAGCTCCTTCTATGTGCCAGGTACTGTCCCAGGATCTGGAGACACAGCGGTGGGCAAGACAGTCCTCAGGGGGGGTTCCAGCCTGGCAGGAGAGACGGGCCTTCATCAAATAATCCCATAAGCCCACAATGACAAGCTCAGCCAGGAGCACACATCTCAGAAGATCCCAAACCAGCAGGGGATGGTCTGCAGTGGGGGGCAGGTCTTGAAGGAAATGACATTTAAGCTGAAGTCCTAGGGCTGACTAGGGTTTGTTTGGATGAAGATGGGGGGGGGGGGGACAGCTTTGAACTAGGATATGAGGGTAGCAAGAATGGAGGCTAATTTTGCTAGCCTGGCACTCATTTCTCCTTCACCTGGCAACACCTTGATTCTCATTTGAGGACCTTGTCCTCTTCAGCTTGCATTCAGACAGTTCCCCCCTTCCGAAAGGGTACAGATATTTCAGACATGTGAATCGGGGCACCACACCAGCTGGGTCTCAATGAGGGACATGCAATCCATGCTGAGTCAATGAGAACGCTCCCTGGGACTTTTGCTGAAACTATTGTCAATCAGCCATCTTTGCCAGACCCTACCTGAGAGTAAAGTCAAGAGAGAGGAAGGCAGACCTGACAGGTGGAGAGTAGACTGAATCCTGATGACCACTGTTTGAGCGGCTGGATGTAGCTATGCCTGAAGTTATTTAAGGCATTGCGCTCCTTTTCTTCACTTTTACACACATTTGAGTTCAATTTGTTTTGCTTATAACCAACACAAACTGTTGGATCTGGAAAGATGAAATATTACTTATATAAAGGAATAATAATAACTATTTCCATCCCCTTTTCTTCTTTCATGTCTCATCATTGCCGGTTTGTTTTTTTATATCCCTGATCTCTACTGTATTTGTGTTGCTCTAAATGTGTTTTTTAAACATTTTTTATTGTGAAATATAACATTTAAACAAAAAAGCAATCAATTTCCAAGTACATTGGAATAAGTACTTGGATACATACTGAGAATAAGTAATAAGAAGTTAAAGAACATATTTCAGAGTTTGGTATGGGTTACGGTTCCACGATTTCAGGTTTTTCCTTCTAGCTGCTCCAAGACACTGGAGACTAAAAGAAATAACAATATAATGATTGAAGGGTCATGCTCATTTCTTAAATCCTATCTTCTCTGTTATAACTCCTCCTTCTCCTCTGATCCTTCTCCCAGTCGTTAGGGTTATTTGAACTCTGTCCACTCTAAATTATGAAATTTCGCCAATTGTGAAAGTAAATTACCTGCCAGGTCACTTTTCAGGCCTGACCATCTGATGCTTGAATTATTTCCAAAATAGTCCCTGCTTCCCCCATCTGTCCAGCATCTGTCTGTACATCTCCAGTGATGGCAAGCTCATTATTCCATCAGGCAGATGGTTTTATCTTTAAAACAACAAACTTCATCTGGCGGAATTCTGGGAGGTGCTCCAGTGCAGGGAGGTTACAGATAAGGGATGCTATATTATAAAGTTGAGGTGATTGCATGCAATGCCTTCATGTCCTTCCCCCAAATCAGGGTTGACACCTTCCAGAGAACCCACATGAATACCTGGTGGGCTAGAGGGGTGGGCTCTGCAGGACAGGGCTTCCAAAATGTGGGCTGCAAGATACTGGTGGTAGCCAAGTGACTTTGGGTGCCATAGAATGACTCTGAATGTGAAAGGTCTTCTGTATTTATCTCCCTCTAATATACTTGTGATTCCTGCTAATGGGCAAGTCTCAGGTTGGTATTAGTTTGTCTTTAAAATGTTTCCAAAGCAATTACTAACTCCATTTCAACTATGAGGGCCGGTCCTAGAATTGAATGCATTGTTCATTTGTTCTTGTATTTTTTTTAATGGAGACCTATTTTTGGCAAGTAATACTGGTCTTCTCGTTCCAGCATGATGTAAAGTTTCCTTTTGAGATACATTTATTTAATCTAAAAAAGGAAAACATTTAAGTAAATAAAAATAGATGTGGTGCATAGATATTTGCAAATCTCTTGTGGCTGGTTTGCAAATGACTGAAGTTTGAGTAGCCTGATTTAGAGGCCTCTCATCCTGCGGTTATTCATTTGACAAATGTTTATTGAGCCCTTGCTGAGCACGAAGTCCAGGGTGGGGGACCTGTGCAAGGTCCCATTGGGGACGGCATGGGCTTGAGCACGGAAGGCTGGATGTCCTCGTTAAGAAAATGAAACTTGGCCCTGAGGGCACTGGTGAGCCATTGAGTATTCTGGAGTGGACAGTTATGGAGGGTTTAAGAAAGCTGAGACTGTCTGGGTATGCAGGATGCATTGAAGGGGAGAAGAGTGGAAGCAGAAGGCTATGGTATTACCAGGTGCATGACACACAAAGGGCCTGGAACCCAGCAGAATTCCCTGCACACAGTGGGTGCTCAATAAATGGTTAAAATTATTATTGCAGTCCTGTGTCTTCATTGAGTCATAAACTCACAGGGTGTTGGACTGGAAGTGACCCTTAGAAATAACTGAGTCTAACCCTTTTCCATTAGAAAAAGGTAAACTGAGACCCAGAGAGGGTATCTGGTGACAGAGCCAGGATGACGATGACTGCTAGCTATGTTTTGGAATGCTTCCTGGGTGCTAATCACTGATGTGGGAAAGAGGCAGAGAGAGGAAAAGCCACTGGCCCAGAATCACACAGTAAGCGAGGAATCAAGCTCAAATTCCCACTCAGACCTGGCTGCCTCCAAAATATTCATCTTGTCCCAGGGGCTTTCTGGTCACCCAGACAGCACCCCCATCCTCATCAGGCCCTGTGTGATCCTAAGGAGAGAGGAGTCTATCTTCAACCTGCTGTGTGACCTCAGGCAAGTCCCTTCCCCTCTCTGGGCTCTAATTTCCTCACCTGTAAATTAAAGGGTTTGCATCTTCCTTCTGCTGTCCCAGTCAACAGGGCATTGGATGATGGTCTTAGGGGGAAGGCCATGCTTGGATTTTCCACCAGGCTCTGTTCTCCAACCATTTGTCCAGGCCTCTTCCCCAGATGCCCATCAGCTGCTCATAGCAGATTCTATCTCCACGGACAATGTAGAATTCCATCTCCCAGCTACTCTAAATTATAGTTAGACTGAGAAACCTCCCCATGCTCCTTTGGCCTAAGGAAATGCCCCCCTGTAGAGAAACAAGGTTTCTTGTTTTGTTTTCAAGAAGGGATGCTATTACTTAACCCCACCCTACTCCAGGGCAGAAATTCCCCATTAGCAAAAGGGCCTCTGCATTAATATGCATAACCACTTGAAGAACCACAATAAGCCTCCAGGGAGATAATTGAACAAAAGAGCATTTTGTTATCCTGTCCCCTCTCATGCTGGGCAAATCTCTAGCAACAGTGTCTTTGCTGAATATTCAAATATGTGTAGGATCACGGTCACGGTCACGCTGTGTTGGGATCAATACTTAAACACTAGGCCCCTTTGACAGGTTGCCACTTCTAAAGAGGTGATCCAGCTGCAAAACACAAGCCAAGCAGCCACAGGTGGGTAATGTGCTGGCTTTGCAACTAGACAGATCTTGCACAAGGGATCATTCTGGGCCTCAGTGTCCTCATCTATAAAATGGGAATATAAGTAGCATTTACCTCGAAAAGGTTGCTAAGGAGAAGGCCAAATAACTGCCCTTCTGATGTGTGATAAATGCTCACAATATTTTAATTATCCTGCTGCCATTTGCAAGGAATCCCTTTGCCTTACCTTTCCAGCTGAAAAGATTCTAATTGAGAGTGAAGGTCAATCTCAAAATTCTACCACCTCCAAGAATCTTCCTGATGTTTACCTGGTTGTCCATAGGATTCCTTCTTCCCTGGAAATCCCACACATTCTTTGGTTCCTGCCTCTCTTTAGGCACTTAGACTCTCCTTTTAGTGGGCAGCAGCTGTTGACACTTGAAGCCTTGCACAACAACAACTCAATGTGTGTTGACCTTTATACCCTCTCTCAGCACTGGGTCTGGGACTCTTGGGTTCTGTTCCACACTCATTGCCTACATCCAATCACATGAAGTTACTTTCAGTTCCCCTCAGAAAGTTCCCACTTGGATAGATAGGTAAAAATGTAGATAGATGGATGGATGGATGGATGGATGGATGGATGGATAGATAGATAGAGAGAGTATAGAAGGAAGGAAAGATGGATGGATGGATAGATGGATGGATAGATGGATGAATGGATGGATGGATAGAGAGTATAGAAGGAAGGAAGGATGGATGGATGGGTGGATGGATGGATGGATGGACAGATGGACGGATGGATGGACAGATAGAGTACAGAAGGAAGGAAGGATGGATGGATGGATGGATGGACAGACAGACAGATGGATGGATAGATAGAGTACAGAAGGAAGGATGGATGGATGGATAGATGGAGGGACTGATACTGAAGATGTGGCAGGATGTTAAAAGTTGGTGGGTCCTGGGTATGAGGGGATATGTTGGAGTTCTCTGTAGGGGTTTTGTATTAATATATTTTTCTTTTTGTATTGTTGTCCTGTAAGTTTGAAAGTATGTCAAAATAAAAAGAAAATTAAAAAAGAGAAAAGCCTCCCACTGTAGGCCTTTATATATTCTGGCCCTCCTGGCTTGGCCTAACGTGCATTGCTGGATTCATTCTGCATACCGCCCCTTCTGAAAGCAGGGCCACGCTGTGCGGTTTAACTCTTCCTTTCTTCCTCTGTTCCTCCTACTTAGATGCTAAGCATGCATAGCTCAGTGCCTGGCACACAGGAAGCATTCAGGAGAGATCTGACGGCTGGACACATGTCCAAATGGAAACCATATGTTTATGTCTTACTTGAGAGTCAGATTCTTGAAGAAGGAATGAGGGCTGGCTCACCTATACCTGCCTTCTGACGGACAGGGCATGGGAAGGGCTCAGAGTTCGGGAAACCTTTCTCTCTGATTCCCACAGGCCCCCAAGCCTCTGTGAGTAACAGTCTTGACCAGCTCGAGTGCCTCATAATAGCTCCTCAGGGTAGGTCTGAATGTAGCATCACCTGTGAGTGTCTGATAACCAATCCAGGCATAGGGCACAGAGGGCACGGAGGCTTCTCCTGCAACCCAGGAACATCTGGGAGCAGTGAGGCGTGTCATATGGAGGCAGTTGGTACTCTGGAAACTGTGTGGGCCTCAGTGGGAGACGGGGTTCACATCTCAGAGGGTCTCCCAGATATGACACAACTCTGGGTAAGTCATGCTTTTAAAATACTAAGTAACTCCACAAGTGCATATTGAGTGTTCACGCAATCCCTTCACACAAATCACATTGTATTCATTTTCCAAATAACCCCATGGGATGGATGTCGTTATTTCCATTTTGCAAATTCAACTGAGACTCCTGGAGTGAAATGACTTGTCCCAGGTCACCTGGCTACTGAGAACTGGTTGGGATCCAGCTACATACCGTTGGATGGCCTCATCTCTCTAGCCTCCTGTTTCATGCCTGTGAATGAGGAAAGAGATAGACAGCTCCCAGCGTCCTTCTGCAAACTGAATGCAGTGGAGGCAGAACAGCGCATGGCATTTGGAAAGGGCTTAATATGTGCCACCTCTTATGTAATAATAACATACAAATAGCTGCCATTTATTGAGAGCTTATTGTGACAGATACCGTTTTAAATGCTTTATGTTTCACAGTCCTTCAACAAGCCTGTGAGTTAGGTTCTAAAATCCTCAGTGGAGAAACTGAGGCTCAGAAGGTTAAGTAACTCACCCAAAAGCACGCACCTAAAAGTATGAGAGCTGAAATCTGAATCCAAGCAGCTTACTTTTGCTTTTAATCATTTTTGAAATATGCATAAAGTACCTTAATATATATAACGTGTCATACCTCTTTTTGACATTTTTTATTAAAAAAAAATCCTTTAACTACATCAATAGGTGTTGCAGATGCAAGCGCAAGCTTTGGAGTTAATTTAGGAAAGATTAAAAAAAAAACACATCACCCTTGCCAGCTGTGTGGCTCAAACCTCCCTGCCTGCATCTCGGCTTCTTGGGTTGGTTGTGCATATTTAGTAAGGTGAAGCCAGCCCAAGGTTCTTGGCAATGTCAACCATAGCAAGGGGCTTTGGGGGGCTTTTAAAATGATGGCACCTCAGATCCTGCTCTTGAGGGAAGCAGCTACGTGGATTGGGTTGCTTGTGAGGAGGGAGTAGGGGAACAGTTCCCCACCTGCCAGGCTCTTGGGTGTCCCTTGACCCCAGCTCTGCCCACAATTGGGGGACAAAAGTCACCTGCAGCCAGAGCCCCCCGACCCTGCTTCCCTACCTGTCCCTGGGGAGTAATGTACTCACAGCAGCCAACACACCTCACCCGCTGGCCCAGCCAACAAAAGTCTGCCTCAGTTTTTTTCAAGTTGAGATTATATATATGTACAGTTTGTCAGGGCTACTGTAACAAAGTACATTATGACTGTTTGGCTTAAACAATGGAAATTTATTATCTCACAGCTCTGGAGGCTGGAAGTCTGAAATCAAAGTGTGGGCAGGGGCATGCTTTCACTTAAAGGGAAGAATCTGTTCTGTGGCTCTCTCCTGGCTTCTGGTGGCTAACCAGCAATCCATGGTATTCCTTGGCTTGTGGCGGCATCATTCAATCTCTGCGTCTGTCACATGGCACTCTCTCTCTGCAAATTTCCTCTCCTTGTAAGGGCACCGGTCCATTCGGATTAGTAAGGGCCCAACCTAATCCAGTTCAGTCCCATCTTAACTAATAACGTCTTCAAAGAGCCTCTTTACCCATGAGTTCCCATCTACTGGGCCAAGGCTTAGGACTTCAGCTTGTCTTTGTGTGACAGGCAGCTCACCCCATAACACTGAGTGTACAGCTTAGTGAAGTGTTACATGTGTACGCTCACATACCACAGCCCAGAGCAAGAAGTAGGGTGTGGCTTCCCAAAGACTCCCAGTCAGTGCCCCCAGGAGATGGCCGCTATTCTGACTTCTGTCATCCTAGATAAGTTTTGCCTGTTGTTGGATGTCACATAAACGAGTTATTACAGTGCGTTCTTTTGCATCTGGCTTCTCACACCCAGAATAATGTCTGTGAGACTCATCTACACTGTTGCAGGCAGCAAAAGTTCATTGCTTTTCAGAGCTGTATAGCAGTCTATTGGGTGAACATGCTATGATTTATCCATTCTCCTGTCCATGGACATTTAGGTTATTTACGACTTGGGATATTGTAAGTAATGCTGCTGGGAACACTGTTAGACACGCCTTTCAGTGCACATGTGGGTGCATTTCTGGTCAATGGTCTTCTTTCACTAGTGCACATTTGCTGATAAAATGCCGTGCATTCGAAAGCCAAGCTCACTTGCAAAACTGTCTTTCTAACACGTAGGAGTGAAATTGCTGGTCATGGGGTAACAGTGTGTTTTGCTTTGGTAGGTGTGCTGGTTTGAATCTGTTACGTGCCCCAGAAAAGACCATGTGGTTTTTATCCACCCCTGTTGGGGCAGATGTGGGGCAGTTGGTGGGACCTTTTGATTAGGTTGTATCCATGGAGGTGTGACCCTGCCCATTCAAGGTGGGTCTCAGTCTTTTACTGGAGTCCTTTAGGAGAGTTCATAGAGAGAGAGAGAGGGAGAGAGGGGGGGAGAGAGAGAGAGAGAGAGAGATAGAGAGAGAGAGAGGGAGGGAGAGGGAGAGAGGGGGAGAGAGAGAGAGAGGGAGAGAGGGGGAGAGAGAGAGAGAGAGAGAGAGAGAGAGGGAGAGAGGGAGGGAGAGAGAGAGAGAAAGAGAGAGAGAGAGAGAGAGAGAGAGAGAGAGAGAGAGAGAGAGAGAGAGAGAGAGAGAGAGAGAGAGCTCAGAATGAAAATGCCCCAGGAGAAGTGAAAAGAGAAAGAGATGCCTAGAGCCGTTTTGGAAATGGCACTGAAACCAGAAGCTGGGAGAGAAGGCCCAGCAGACGTTGCCATGTTCCTTCCCACGTGAGAGAGGAACCCCGGATGCCCGCAGCCTTTCTTCACTGAAGGTATCCTCTTCCTTCCTTTGGACATTTTTATGGCTGTGCTGGTTTGAAAGGAAGTATGCCCCCTAAGAAAAGCCATGTTTTAATATAAAACCCATTTCATAAAGGTAGAATAATCTCTATTCAATACCGTATATTTGAAGCTGTAATGAGATCATCTCCCTGGTTGATGTGATTTAGTCAAGAGTGGTTGTTAAACTGGATTAGGTGACGACATGTCTCCACCCATTTAAGTGGGTCTTGATTAGTTTCTGAAGTCCTATAAAAGAGGAAACATTTTGGAGAGAGAGATTCAGAGAGAGAGCAGAGAATGCTGCAGCACCATGAAGCAGAGAGTCCACCAGCCAGCGATCTTTGGAGACGAAGAAGGAACATGCCTCCCAGGGAGCTTCATGAAACCAGAAGCCAGGAGAGAAAGCTAGCAGATGACTCTGTCATTCGCCATGTGCCCTTCTAGCCAAGAGAGAAACCCTGACTGCGTTCGCCATGTGCCTTTCCAGATGAGAGAGAAACCCTGAACTTCATCGGCCTTCTTGAACCAAGGTATCTTTCCCCGGATGCCTTTGATTGGACATTTCTATAGACTTGTTTTAATTGGGACATTTTCTCAGCCTTAGAACTGTAAACCAGCAACTCATTAAATTCCCCATTTTAAAAGCCATTCCGTTTCTGGTATATTGCATTCCAGCAGCTAGCAAACTAGAACAATGGCCTAAGAACTGTAAATTTGTAACCCAAAAAATTCCCATTGAAAAAGCCAACCCAGTTCTGGTATATCGCATTTGGGCAGCTGTAGTAAACTGAAACAGCAGGTATGCCAGCGGTTCATTTAAAACGCTCTGGGTCCTGGGCAGACCATGGCGGCTCAGCAGGCAGAGTTCTTGCCTCCCATGCCGGAGACCCGGGTTCAATTCCCAGTGCCTGCCCATGCAAAAAAAAAAAGCTCTGGGTCCTCATTAGCAAACATTCAGACCTGCCTCTTTTGACAGAGAGCCCTCGAAACAGGTTCTTCTCTAGGTTTCCCATCCAACCTCAGAGGCTGAAGGTGATGGGGGAAAGCCCTGGCCCCACACTCCAAGGGGAGATCTGCACCAGTGCCTGCGCCTCCGAGGGCTCCGGGCTTCTCCAATGCCCTCCTTTGCCGTCCGTTTACCAGATAGTAAATAGTTTAGGCTTTGCAAACCATACAATCTCTGTTGTAACAACTCAATTCTGCTGCTGTAGTGCAAAAAAATAATACACAAGCAATGAGCATGGCAGTGTTCCAATAAAGCTTTATTTATAAAAACAATCAGAGGGCCAGACATGGCCCATGATCCACGGCTGGCTGACCCTTGTTCCCGACTGTTACTCCTCCAAGGGTGGTCCTCAGACCAGCAGCAGCAGCATCTCCTAGGAGCTTGTCAAGAAAGTTTCCACCAACCTGCTGACTCATGAGCCTGCACGTAGCAAGGCCCCCAGCAGCCTCATGTGCACGCTCAAGTTTCCAGGAGGGGATGCCACGTGACACTTGGACACAGCATTAAACAAGATTGACTCACAAACAGAGAAAGCGACTCTCTTTTCAATTTACTTGCAATCCTTTGGTGGCTCCCTGCCATTAACACCTCTCTAATACTTGCTAATCTTCCTTTTTAGCAAGGAAAGAGGGGACCTCAGTCCCCTCTTGCTCTAGCTGTAATTTAATAGCATTGTATTTTGTTTTTTGTTTTCACCATATTTCTTTCAACAGTTATTTTCTGTTTTGTCAAGGGTTACTGGCTTTCCATTTGCAGTGATGAAATGTTCCCTTTAGATCAATCTATTGCAGCTTAAAAGGGGGTTGATTTAAAGACAGATACTAAGTCGACATAGTCTGAGTACTAGGAAGGCTGGGCAAAATTCCTCAAGTAGGGCATGGATGTTGCATAAGACTGTGGATGTGGCATGTAGATGACTGAATTTGGGAAACACAGAGGGAGGTAGTGGAGTCAGAGATTACATGGATTTCAGCTGTGCCTCTGGCTATGAGACCTGGGGCAAGTTGCTCCCCCTCTCTGGTTCTCTGTTTCCTCAACTGGGTAGTTAGGGGGCAGGAGCAGGACAGTGATTTGGTGTCTTATTGATCACTGGATCTCTCTGTGAGGTGCCCCTGGCTTGTGCCTGTTGGGGGGCTGGGGGAGGTGACAGCAATGTGTGAGTGGTGACTGGAGGGCTGTGCTCCAGGATCCCGATCTCAGAGTCATCCCAAACCATTCAACTTTTATAAGCTGGGGTTCAATTTAAGATTTTGTTCAATACAATGATTTGCCGCCAAAGATAAAAGTGAGACATGACCAGCCTTAGGATCTCAAAAGGACATCCTGGCTGACTGAGTTCAGTTCTTGAGTGTCATTCCATTCCAGACTCCTTTGGTTGTAGGAGACAGAACTGAGCTCAGACCATTCAAAGACCGAATGGAATGTATCGATTTGACCAATGGTCGGCCATAACTGGAGTCACCATCTTTCCCTCTCTGTCTCTGTTTCCTTTTCTTAGCTCTGCTTTCCTCAGGGTTGGCCTCATTGTGATAATATGACTGCACACATGGCCTCTCATTGCCAGAACCCCCAGGAAAGTCCTGGAGTGATTCTTATTGTTCTGACTTGGATCCCAAGTTTGTTCCTGTGCTTGAAGGTATTTGATGCCCTGATTGGTCAAGCCTGACTCACATCAGCCCAACTCCATGGAGCCTGAGCTGGAATCAACCAACCTGGAGCACATGCCAGTCACACTACTCAGCCCGTGCATGTATTCACTCGTTTAATCCACATACGATCTACAGGGTAGACTGTCTTTATCCACCACCAGATTAAGAATGGAGGCTCAGTGAGGTTCGATTCTTGCCCTGGGTCACTCAGGCAGGATGTAAGCACATATATACTTTAAACCCATCTTGACCACAATCTGACCTCTGTCTGGACAGAACTGGAGAGACTTGATCCCTCAAAGCAAAATGGAGACACTCTAACCAGAAGCAGGGAAAATAGTTGCTGAGCAGGCAGAGACTCTAAATATCCAAATGCCACCTCAAGGAGCTGGAACTTAACCTAGGGAGCCCTTGGGAGGGATGTGATCAGATGTGGGTCTTTAGCAATCCTCCTAGAGGCATGCTGCTCGTGACTTCAGCTTCTGTTACAGTATCTCTGGATCTGGGGTTCAGAGGGGATGTTACTTTGGGACCCCCCAGAAGCAGATTCTGAGAGGAGGACTTGTGAGCATTTGGAAGGTGCTGGGAACTCGAGTGAGGGGGTGGGGATGTAAGCTCGGAAAGAGAAGGCAGCCAGGCTAGGGTGTGAGATTGAGCCGGCTACCATCGAGGGCAGCTGGGAGACACTGTAGCACAAGTATCCCAGAGTTACATTGGCAGAGCGGAGAGGGAGCTGGGGCAGTTATACACCATTGACCGAGGTCTGCTCTTTAGGCTGCTAATTTTCCAGCATTTCTGGACTATCGGGCAGGTGGACAGAGCAGCCCTGTGTGGTTGTGGAGAAGCCTTGCAGCCCACAGAAGCAGGTAATGGTGGTGGGGTGTCAGTCAGATCACCTGGGAAAGGTAAGGTCCAAAGTAATGGATGAAATACTGTGTCTGTTTCAGTGGGGAAGGGGCGGGCATTGCAAAGGGAGCCGAGGCTTGATGCATCCGGGCCATTGAGCATTCCCCTAAGACTTGCCAACCTCATTCATATTCTAGAATTTCTGCCTTCCAAGAGTAATGGCAACTGGGGTGTAGAGGTGAGCATCCCAGCCTTGGAGCCGCAGTCCCAGTTCATTCCAGGACTTCCCAGCTGGGTGACATTGCTGGGCCTTGGTTTGCTCCTCTGTTCTATGGGTGCAGCCAGGACCACCTGGATGGGCAGTTGTGAGGGAGGGATTCATGGCACTCAAGCCCTGGCTCGGAGTGGGCACTGCTCAAAGCTGTGGCATCCAAACGTATCCGACTTAGGGAGTACAGAAGCAGTAAATGCTCGCTCCACACCCGTTATTTGCCATCAGAATGTCAGCTAATGACAATATCATTATTTATGAGAAAAAAATGAGTTCAGCAGTTTTATTCCAAACGGAAGCTATTGACATTCCTAGAATAGGCGCGGGAGAGGGGTAGCCCATCTCAAGATGCTCCTTCAGAAACAATTTGCAATCAGTGGGCCAGGCGTGGAGCCAGAGATGTGGTCCTTTCTGGTTCTCTCTGATAAGGGAAAGGATGGGCTCAATGGGAGGCCAGGGTTGGGGGTGGGGTGGAGCCCAGAGAGGAACTGCCATCTTCATGGGAAAGAAAACTGCAGCACCTTCAACTTCAGCTTGTCTGCCCCAGGCTGAGGGAGGGCTGGAGAGAGATTGGCAGGGTGGGGAGAGAGGGTGGGCAAGGGCTCCTGTACCCCTCTGTTTGCCCTTGCATCTTCTTCCCCCATCTCACTTTCCCCTGACCTTCTTTCTTGTTTCCCCCTTTTCAGCGCCCTTTCCTGCTTCCTTCCTCCCTGTGCTTTCTTTCTTGCCGTATTTTGTTCGCCTTCTTTTTCCCATCTTAAAAAGAATATTAATTACACAAATATTTTGGATGCACACACTCCTTGTGAACCAATAAGATATTTAAGACAGATACTCCCTTTGATCATTGCACTTAATTCTCGCTCCTCTCTTCCCCAGTGTAACCACCTTAACGATTTGCTGCGTGTCCTTCCAGACTTTTTCCCCTTTCATTTGCTTCCATCTACATCTATACCTAGAGGACACATAGCGATGTATTTCAGTGCGTGTGTGTGTGTTTAAATTGTAAAAATAGCATGTACTCTGGCTGTCGTTCTGCCACTTGTTTTTATGCACTCAGCTGCATCTTGGCAAACTTTGCATCTTGGAGTTTATCAATCTACTTGGTTCTTTTGAAGTGCTGTATAGTATTCCAGCCCAGCTTTGTGGTGCTCTCTACATTCCGTGCATCGATGGTTATTCGGGTGTTCCCAGTTCTTTGCTATCACAAACCACATCGCAGCAGACACTCTTACCTGCGGTTCTCTCTGCCTGCCCCGCCCCCCTCGTTCTCTCCCCACCCCTCCCCCACCCGTTTTCATTGCACCCTTAAAAAAAATCAAGTTCTCTCAGATATAAATCTCCACTGATGCAATCTCGGCTGCTCATGGGGACCCATAGTGTCCAAGCAACTTCACAAGATGGCACACCCCGTCCCACAGGAAAGCAGTAGGGTTTGGGGCTGTGTCTGCCTGGCCGCGGACTCCCCCCACCTCTTTCCTGGGCAGATTTGGGCCCCACTTTTCTGCTCAAGACTCCCTCAGCCTCAAACTCAATCGTCAGAACCCATATCCCAGCTTGTCCTCTTAAGAGGAGGGAAGAGAAATAAATACCTCTCATTCCTTTGCGATGAGCCCGGTGGAAAGTAGTCCCAATTCATTTCTAGGTCAGGTGATCTGGCGGCAGAACCCGTTCCCAGGGTGCCGCGATGCAAGGGTCCCTTTCCTCCGCAAGGGGAGAGAGGTCAGTGCTTTCGGGGGAGGGGTTGTGGGGTACCACCCAGGCGCCCTTGTTTATAAAATCATCACACAGATGTGCCCCTTTTCCTGAGGCAGGAGCCCATGGGAGGGGACAGCTATTGTCAGTCTATCCAGTGGGTGTCTGTCTTTTTTGTTTTTTTTCATGCAAGAACCTACACTTGTAGTGTTAACGGGTGGGATGCCTGGCTCTGCACAAGCCCTTGCGATCACGTCCACCTTCAATATGGGGTGCCTGCTTTTACTCCACAGAGCACCAAGCTCCTGGACGGGGGGTGGGGGTGGGGGGCCCAGGTGCATGAGGTGGGGGAGGGGTGGGCTGGAACTCGGCTTCTGCCCACAGCTGAGATTCTGACAGGTTCAGGCCTGTCTGATGGAAGGCGCACCCCGGGCTGCAGGGTGCTGGAAGAGGACGAGGACGAGGAAGAGGAAGAGAGGAGCAGGGGCAGGAACAACTGAGAGCTGATACCTAATCTGATGACTGAATCCTGATGTCTGATGAGACTGTTTTTGTACCAGGTACCCTTCGGTGCTCTCTCCAAAAAAATGCTTTCAAATGCCTAAAATAAAATATGCACGATGACAAAGGGACACGTTTAGCAAAAATATTTTAAAAATGAAAACGGTGACATAGCAAGGTATAGTCTTCCGTACAAATGCATTCAATAACAAGATCCAGCCTTGGAGCTAATCACTACTGCAATTTCAAAGTGGTGTGAATGCAAACAATATTTAAGAGGGTTCTGCAATGACCATAAAGAGATAGGAAAACGAATGCTTTCTTTTGGCAACAGAGTCACAGGTACCACGAACACGATTGTGGTTATCTTCATTCATAAAAGGGGAAGGAAATGCTAAATGTCAGTTTAAAGGGGTGCATTAAAATAAAGAGGTAATTTTTCTGCATTCAGGCTCACAGATTCCTTGAATTCCATCAGTAGCACCTGGGCTGGGCTGTGGGAGCAGCGACCTGGTCTTTCACTTTATGCCAGAGGAAGGGGCTACAGTGGGAGCTGGGGGAGTCCCTTCCAAGGGGGCTTTGGGCTCATGCGGTGCTGCTCCCTGGTCCTGGTAATGGGGGGACGGAGGGGAGTGGATTTCCTTCTCCCCACTTCCATCCAGCCTGCAGCTCCAGTCCAGGGGCTTGAGAGTTACTTGGGGACAGCTCTCCAAGCCCAGCCATCAGCAGGGACAGCTGTTTGCTCAAGCAACAGCAAATGTGGATGCTGCAGGCCAGATAAAGAGAGGCTTGTCTGGCGGATGTTGCAGGTGACTGTAGCTGATGGGCCGAAGGATGACACCTAAGCAGTGTCTCCTGGGGCCTCCCACACATAACTGGGTGGACTCTCCAGGCCCATGAAGGGCCCACGTGAGAAGTGGGGGGCAGAGCCAAGGAAGTATGGATTATGATTACTTTCAGGACCCCAATTAAACCCTCAAGCTTGAAACATCTGGGGCAACTCAAGGTATTTTATATTTTACAGTTAAAAGCTGACCTGTGTTTCTCAAGACATGTACACTGTTATCCCCCAATGTGCAGATGAGGAGACTGAGGGCCCAGTGATTTGTTTAAGGTAACCTAGCTGGTGAATCGTGGTGCCTACTCAAGTCTGGGACTCTTGGTCTGGCATAAGGGAGTGGCAGAGACAAGGCTGAGGAGAACTAGGTGTGACTGTGGACTGAAGCATCAGACTGAAGCATAAAGATCTTGTCCTGATGGCACTAAGGAGCCAAGGAAGGTTCTTGAGCAGGGGAGTGACTAGGATGCTTTGGGAAAATTAATCTTGTGATGATGTGCTGTGTAGATTGGAGGGGGAGAGAGTGACTGGAGGTTGAGAGGTATCCAGGAAGTGGTTGCAATTATTCATGGAGGAAGGAGGACACCAGGCCTCAAGCAAAGAACCCTTGACTGTTCACCTGGGAAGGCCACGTGGACATCCATTTTTGCTCATTCCTGGGATGTATGTCATTCCCCATTCAACGCAACTGACAGAGATGGCAAGTGGGTCTGAAATCCAGTGAGAGTGAAACAGTCCTAATCTCTTCTGAGCTCCTGAATCCGGCCATGCCTTAAGTCTCCCGGGTACTTTTCTCTTATGTGACCCAATAAGCTCTCCTTCCTCCAGACAATATCTGTGTAAGGCCGGTTTGCCTGGGGATTCTGTTGCTTACTACCCGAAGTGTCCTGATTGCTTCACCAGAAGGATCAGGGGTCAACAAACTATAGCCTTGGGGCCAAATTCTGCCCACCACCTATTTTTGCAAATAAATTTCTATTGAAACACGTCCATACCTATTTGCTGCAGCCTTCCTGAGAAGCTCCTGGGAGAAATGAAATCACAGATAACTGCCTCATGTCCCAGCCAGCCCAGCCTCCCTCTCCTAGGGATTTGCTAATTGGAACTGGAGGACAGTCTCCAAATCTCACTCATGTTCTCCTGGAACCTGGGACCAGAGGGAAGCCCAATTATAAATACTTCTTCCACCCTCTGGAGGAGAGATGGAAGGTGTCTTAAAGGGTGACCAAGAGGTGAGTGGTGTTATCAGAGGTAGGGGTTGGAAAAGCTGAGTGGCATGAGGGCTGGGCAGTCAGAGAAGGTTCTCTGAATGTGGTGGTCCAGAACATTCAAAAGCAAATGAAAAAAATATTCACAAAACCCTTGCTACCTTTCTGAAACTCCTTCCTCCAGCTACACAGTCCTTCCTGAAACATGCCAAACCTATTCCTGCCTCAGGACCTTTGCACTTGCTGTTCTCCTAGACAGGAACCCGTTAGAGCTATGCATGTTAGTTTTTTCCCCTTATTCAGATCTCAGCATGCTGGTCACCACCTCTGAGAAGCCTTCCCTGATAGCCTTCTCTGATAGCCTTCTCTGATAGCCTTCTTAGAGCTGCTGCCCAACCCTAGTCATTCTTATCTCATCCTCCTTTTTTATTTCCTTGTATTGCTGCCCTCTAGAATAGTCCCTGGCTCGGGACAGCGGGGGAGATGAATAGTAGTTGTTAAATGAGTGGCTGGGAATACAGCAGTTACCAGGCCATGGCACTTGTCCCCAGGAAAATTAGAGTTCAGTGAGGAAGACACAGTTTCCTTGCAGAATGAGGGATGCTAAGTTGGGTAGAGTAGGGGACAGTGTGGGCAGAGAGGTGGGACCTCCAATGCAGACCTGGGAGGCAGGACATGTGAAGGAGAAGGGAGGGGTTCCTGGGAGAGGAAGGATAAGAAATGAGAGAGGGTGGCAGGTCTGGGGAAATTCAAAGCCAGAGAGGAGGGGTATGTGGAGCCATGAGGCTGAAGACAGGGCAGAGACCCACCCTGAGGGCCTCCTGTGGTGTTTGAGATCCAGTTTCATCCTAAAGGGGGTGGAGTGCCAGGTTGACAGGAACATGACAAAAAAAGCCAGCTGTGGGCTTGGAAAACACGTGTTAACGGTGTGTTAGAGTCTAAGGCAGGACCCAGGGGAGGGCAGGGTCTCTCCGCTGGAGAGGGGTGGTTGCCAGAGAGGAAGATAACGCTTCCTGGGCTCTCTGGTCCAATTCCCCCAGTACCAATACCCGGAGCTGCTGTCCTGCCCACAGTCCCAGGCCCAGCCTCTTCAGGCTGTCAGTCAGGATGGACTTCCTGGAGGAGGCAGCCCTGGGTTTGTTTAAAAGGGATGAACAGGTTATCAGGAGACCCTAGCATGAGATCCAGTTTTGCTCTAAATGGGCTATGTGAGCTTGTGCCTAAGTTTTCTTGTCCATCAAACAGAGACAGAGAGCAGTAGCATTTGTCTCTCCAGTTGTGCAAAGACTAAAGGAGACGCTGCATGTCACACACACGTCAAATGCATCTGATGCAGTGGTGATGCTCACGGGGATTGTCAGGGGCAGGCACGTTCTGACTGGAGGCCCTTAGGGGACCGCCTTAGGGGGGGAAGCGGATAGAGTGGATGAAGAAGAGGGTTGCTGGAGCTTTGGGGAGGTCCAAAGCAATTTGGGGAGCCCCTGAATGCCCTCTGGGGGAGACCTATGGTGAGGGACAGCTCAGGGTTAGATGTGTCCCCCACTGGGCTCTACCCACTGCAGGGAAGCCCCCAGAGGTTCAGGCTTGGGGCTGGAGGGGACCCCAGCCTCCAGAATTCGGAGCTGAGGACAGACTCTCTGCCTTCCCCTCCTGCCACCATTCCTTTGCAGCCACGGTGAGCAGGCCAGGTGGAGATATTCAGTGCGTAAAGGTGACAGATGGCCAGCAAATGAGGGGTGAATGAACCTGCTAAATCATCAGCTGGGAAATTGAGCATCTCACCTCCCATCTGTGAGAGTCTCTTCCCTGTGGAAGGGAGCGTATGTTTGGGTGTGAATGTGGGGGGCATTTGATATGCAGACAGGCAGACTCGGCGCTCTGGCAAGGGCATGTGTGCACGCACACGCACACACAAACAGTCCACATGTAAACATAAGGTACACATCTACACACACAAGGAACACACGCATGCATTCTCATGCACACCACCACACAGTCCCCTGACCCACAAGCCTCCCATCACACACACACATTTTTCCATTCACCCACGGGCTCTTGTACATATCTCTCACACCTGTTCCTGCATCCAGAAACACCAGCCTGCATCGGTACGCACCCACCCAGAGTACAATACATACTGCCTGACATGTTTGTACACCTGCTCTTTGTCACTTAATCCAACATGAGGGAACCACATGCTTTTCCCCACTGAGACACAAATGTTCATTTGAATTGGCTTCTCACATGCATGGAATCACTGCGGTGCCAAATGTCTCTTGGTTCACAGGGATTTCCCGCCCCTCTCTGAGAGATGATCCATTGTCCATCCGATGGAAGTCAGGCTTGGCCACAGGACCAGCTCTGGCAAATGAAATACAAGTGCAAGTGTTATGTGCCACTTCTGGGTGGGAGTTTTATGAACCAGCTCACCAGCCCTCTAATTTCTCTCTTCCCTCTACTGTGTTTGGACAGAGGTTGCCCTTTACTCTGGGTTCCAGAGTGCAGTTGACCTGGAGCTGAATTATAGGTGACCCATAAACCAATAGGTAGATGCTGAGAAATCAATCTCGATTGCTGTGAGCTACTGAGATTTGGGAGCTGTTTGTCATTGCAGCATAACCCAGCCTTAGCTGACTGAAACAACACTTTCCCCACCACGCACCCTCACACCTGCACACTCCTATTTGGTTCACACACTTCATACACACTTATGCTAGGCTCACACTGTTCACACACACCCATGCTGGGTTCACATGCATCACACTTACACATGCTCCCCTGGGCTCTCTCTCTCTCACTTGCACACACACACACACATTCACTCTTACTGGGTGCACACATTCACTCATGCCTGGCTCACACACATATATTTACACAGAACTCACAAACAGACACACACTTGGCTCACATACACACACTGATGCTAGGCTTACATGCATACACTCACGTTAGTCTCACACACCCACACACACTCAGGCTGGACTCACAGACATACCCCAGCACAGTCCAGGCTTGTCCAATAGGCATTGCTTCCAACCTCTGATCAGGAACCTGGAGAGGCGTGGGGACGGGATTAGTTGGGGAAGGGCCCCGTGGCTGGCAATGGACTTGGGGCTCAGCATTTCATCAGAAGGGGCTTTGATGTTGTCAAACAGTGCAGACCTCAACCTCGACTGAGTGAGCATTTTTTTGAGGGGCTGGGGGCACTTGCTGGGGACTCAGTAGTTGGTTAACTTGGCTTTGATCACTCACATGGCCGTGTGACTTCCCCTGGTTTGCACCTCTCTGGGGACAGGAATGACTTTGCATCCAGGAAGGGAGGTTGGCTGTACTCTATTGATGGTAAACAGCCCAATAGCAGCTTTCCTTTGTAGCTAGCATCACCTGCATGCTGAGCACCAGCTGGGCTCTCTGGGAGCATCCATTCAAGGCTCCTCACAGCAACCCTTGACAATCGGCAGTTTTGAGAGCTCAGGTTTAATCGGATTAAAGTCACCTCAGCAGGCACCTGTGGGTGGCCCCTAATCTGCCAAGCCTCGTGCCAGGTGTGGGGGTGATACCATGGTACTCCCCCCACCCCATGGACACACCTGTCTAGAACCTATGGCAGGAGAGTGCAGGCACCATCTTGGGACAGAGTGACACAGGGCTTCCAAGGAGCAAGCGGCCACATCTCTGGGGACTTTGGAAAGACTTTCCCATGGTAGGGGTGTTTGAACTGGGTCCTTCAGGTGGAGGCGAGGGTATGGCCTTTGGCATTAAGAAAAACCTGGAATCAAGTTCCAACCTCTTTGTGTCCTTTCTGTTGGGCCTCAGGTAAAAGGCCTAATGTGATGGGCCTCTGTCCCCCCATCTGTAAAATGGATATAATCACTGGGTTGTTGTGAGGATGGAAGGAGTTGATGCTCAGAGTCCCAGGCAGGGCCTCTTTACCAGAAGGCCCACTTTGGATGCCCTTCCTCCAGGAAGCCTTCCTTGATCTTTTCTTCCTCCAAACTCACAGGGTACTTTGTACCTGATTAGAGTACCTGTTCATGTTCTTTTGAGAAGTATAGTTTGCTCATTCCTGGATTTGTTCCACATGGATTAAACACCTCCTTTGTGCCAGGCACTGAGCTGAGGACTGAGATGTGGCTAAGTTGAAAAGGAGGATTGGGCTGCCCTTCCAAAAATTCCAATGCCACCCCCACCGTTTACTTGAAATCAGTGTGCGGGACATGGCCATGCTCGGTCCATCTTCCTGTCCTTCTTACTCACTAGCACTGTGCCCAGCACCTGGGGCTGCACCGAGGGCTGGGAGACACAGGAGCTGACTGGGTCAAGTCTAAAGTCGGCTGCTTTCTCATGGAGTGACCTTGGGCCAGCCCCTGCTCCTCCCTGAGCCTCAGTTTCTCCACCTTTAAAATGGCAAGGGTTGGTCCTGAGCTCTCTAAGTGCTACAGGACTTTATCACTCAAGGGTTGCTGAGTGTGAATCTGTCCTCACACTGGAGGATGGCTGGTGGCCCAGAGCTCAGCCCCCACACTCATCCCCTGGGACCCTGAGTGTGACCTGCCAAGGAGAGCAAGGAAGAGGTTAATGGTGGAGCTCTCGGGAGGCCACTGGTTACCCAGAGCCACTTTGATTAGCATCCGTGGGCTCATCAGAGTCTGCATATTAGCAAGCCATTGAGTCAGAGCCAGTTTTCCAGTGTGCCATGTTGTTGATGAATTAATCACCCCTGACAGCTCCACATACGACTCCGCGCTCACCCCCGGTAGGACTGGGTGGTCGCTGGCTGTACCATCCAGAGTCCAAGCTGGCTGAGCTGCCCTCAGCAACCCCTGCCTCCCTTGGCCCATCTTGCAGCTTGGCCTGAGCTCTTGGCCTTCTTAATCTGGGTCCACCCTCTCTCTCCTTCCCACTCATCACTTTCCCTACTCCCTAATCCACTCCCCTAATGGGAGTGAAAATCCTTCAGCCCCCCTGGCTAGAATGGTGGCCTCCAAGTGAATGAAGAGTACTACCCCATTTCTTGGGTGACAATGCACAGTGATCACAGAAGCTGATTTTCCCTCTAGGAAGAGACCTGTTTTGCTTGGATGAATACTTGCATGTTTTTCTGGGATTGGGGGTGAGATTCTGAAGAGCATGTGGGACTAATTACCAACTACAGGATGCAAATTGAGGACAGAGTGGAATTGTTTCTTAACTAGCTCCAAAGGAACTAATGTAAACTGCAAACTTCAGCTGCAAACTTCCTGGGACTTCCCCAAAATCCCCAAAACTCCCCAAACCATTGAACCCTCCCCAAACCATAAAAGCTTGTAAAATAATGGGCCCGAAGCAAATTCTTAGTTCATGACAGAAGGCACAGGGTCACAAAGATTGTTAACCATTCACTCAAAGACAAATTTTAGGTATGTGACAACAAACCATGCATTCTGCTAGCTATCTCCTCTTAGAACAAAGAGGACACCTAGTTTTCAAATGTTACCCACAAAACTTTCCTATAAAATAAGCTGGCCCACCCACTCTGTGTGTACTCTTTCTCTCCTTCTCTTTAATAACCTTTACTACTTATTTCCACTGGCCCTCTCATCTCTAAATTCTTTTAGTTTTGAGACGATCGAACCTAGATCAGGGCTCAGCCGGCACCAGCCACAGTAGGAACTACCTGTTGGTAGGACGATAGGCCATTGTGTGGATTCGGTGATACAGTGAAGGGAAAGCCTTTGGCAATGTGTCTTGATCACAGTCAGTGTTCACAGGAGTGTCTCCCATTCCTTTTCTTCACATCTCTTCCCTCCCCTTGCCTACCTTCCCTTCCCTTTCCTACACTTCCCTTCCATTCCAGCTCTGTCCCTTCCTTCTCCCTGGAAACACTCCCAGCTTACAATTCAAGGCACCAATGTCGAGAGATGGCGATGCTTGATGCAAAGAAGCACTTGCTCTATTGAGGAGATTCCAGGCATCTGTCTGCCGCATTTTTGACCATGACCCCTAAGTTATCTCCCCTTTTGTTCACCCCAGCCCCCTTCCCCTGCACAGCGGGGTGCCTACTTGGGGTCCTGATTATTTCAGCAACGGGCTGGTATTTTTCCCAGTTAGATAAGAATGTGATGCATTGGCCGGCTGCCTGGGGGCAGCACCCTGGGCAGGGAGTGGGAAGGAGTCACTGAGGATGAGAAGGGCTGTCCAAGGCCCCAGCACTGCCAGGATGGCCCCAAGGGCATCCTGAAAGCAGCATTCCCAGGGAAAACAGTCCAGTCATCACAAGGCTTTTGATCATCTCCATGTGGGGCTTGCTTTCATGTCTGTGATCACGCCAACTCCCCAGGGTTGTGCTGGCGGGTGGGTGGGGACACAGGGACACACGGGCAGCTGTAATAGCACGGACCGACAGCTGCCTGCCGGGCCCCGCTGCCTGCCTGTCCAGCCCGCCTTCCAAGCTGTCTGTCTGTTTCCTTTCTGCCTCCCATCTCACCGTTAAAGTCAGGGGTTAAGGCTGATCTTCTGTTAAAAGGTTACTCATTCATTCATTCACTCATTTGCACATTCATTTATTCTCTTCTCACCCACTAGCCAGAGTGGTTCTATTAAAATGTGAGTGAGAGCGGGTCCTTCCTCTGCTCAGAAGCGACCCCACTCAGAGTAGAAACAAAAGTCCCTGCAAGAACCTTTACAAAGCTTAGCATGGTGTGGCTCCATGTCTTCTCTTACGCTCCCCCTGAGACACCCACCCTCTTGTCTTGGTCACTTTGCTTTATGGTGCTTGCTGTTCCTAAACCCTCAGGGCAGACTCTTGCTTCAGGGTTTCAAACTTGCTGTTCCAGTCCTCGGAACTCTGTTCCCTCAAATAGCCACATGGCTTCTTCTCACCCTAACCTTCTTCAAGTCTTGACCAAATACCATCGTCTCAGGGTTGCCTTTCCTGATTAACTTTGCACACACATGCCCCATACTCCCAATCTCCTTTATTTTTTTCCAACCTATTGGCTTTTAAAGCCCTGCACATTTTACTTATCTATTTTGCTACCGTTTATCTCTTTTGCTACCGTTTATCTCTTTCCCCTAAAATTCAAGCTAAGCCAAGGGCAGGAATTTTCATTTATCATATTCACTTACTAGCTGTGAGACTCTGGGAAAGTTATGTGATATCTATACCTCAGTTTCCTCATGTGTACAATGCAGCTCATGGTTATCACCACCTCGCAGGGCTGCAGTAAAGGAAGTGCTCATGGCAAACTTCTGTACAAATGTTCTTTTAATAGAAAAACCCATGGAAATGGTAGCGAACAGCACACGCATCATAGGTGGTTCCATGCATTGTTGCTGAAAGCGTTTCAGGAAGAGATGCTGTGGCAGCCACCCATAGCCCCTCAGCACTCACTTTCCTCCTACAAGAACCTGCAATTCTTCACCCAGTTGCTTCTCTCAGCTGGGCAGGGCAGTCTGGAAGTGCAGGAACTTCATGCCCCTAAAGCAGCCCTCAGCAAAGGAGCGATGGGCATTGAAGGTTGAACATGCAGCTTCCCGGCCTCACTGTGGGATGTCACTGAGGTGCATTCTACGCTGGCTCAGGAGTTCCACAGGGGGACTGAGCCCTGGCTGCTCACAGTTGTGACCTGCTCGGTAAGAACTCATTTATTTATTTCCATTCCTTCTCCACATTTCCTTCTTCCCTCCCACGGTTTCTTAGGATCACCTCCCCATTAAACACCTTGCATTCAAATCCTTGTCTTCGGATCTACTTTTGGGGGAATGTAACCTGAAACAGGTGGATTCTTGGGGTGGAAGTTTTCATGGAGAACATCTGCCATCACTTCTGTGCCAGCCCATCCAAGTCTCACTCATCTCAACAGTACTTTCTCTAGTTTCCTTAAAAGCACTTTAGAGTTTTTCTTGGAGGTTTGATTCCTCCCTGTGGAGCCCTGGGGTTGCACAGTACAGCAAGAATTACAGTGGTGGAGAGTGTTCTGTTCCTCCAAATAGAATTATCATAGATCAGAAGGGTGTGTCTTTGGTTGAATCCAAAGGTCACCGAGAGGAAAATGCCTGTGGAGGATTCTTCCACAGCATCTGGTTGACCATACAGGAGGTATGGTCACTTTGTCTGAAATCAGTTGGGCCTAAAACACAGGAAGAGCTCAGCTGGTTCTTGTACTAGTTTATGGGCTCAGGTGTTCATTCATTCAATACACATTTACGGAACCTCCACCATATGTGTCAGGACCCAAGGATGCGGTGGACAGTGTGATGGACATGGATATGGGGCAACACGGCTGCAGTAGCTCCAGGATTAGGGGTTGTGGGCTTGGGAATCTAGTGGACTTGGGCCCCCACGCCGGGAGCTGAGCTTGTCCTCTGAAGGTCCCTACCACTGCTCTGGGCTGGCAGACAGGGCCACAGTTTGCATCCTTGGCTGGTGGTGCTGTTGTCATCTTGGCCACATTAAGGAAGTCTTTTTATACCCCTGTGGCCTTGCAAAGTCTTACAGTTACCCCTAGGAAGGTGACATAGAGTTCTGAGATGATTTTTCCATCCAAGTAGAGAGCGATACAAAGTTCTGGCTCCTGCCTTTCTATATTTCCCAAAGAGGTCAAGGGTTTAGAGACCTAAACCTTGGAGGGTAGTGAGACTCTTCACAGACAAGCCTGCTGGCTCCTTCCCATTGCTGTTGAGCTGGAATGAAGACATGGTGAAAGGGAAGGGAAAGAGGGATGGAGGGAGGAGAGAACCAAAGAGAAAGAGGTGCAGGGGGCAGAGAGAGAGAGAGGTTTTAAACATGAGAATCAGAGAGCAGCTAGGGCCCATGACTGGGAAAAATGGAACAAGAACAAGAGATCTTCAGGGACTATTTAGGCTTACAAAGGCAGAACTCCCTGGAGACACCTTTCTCTGGCTGTGTGCATTCCATCAAATACACTATTTTAAATGGAGTGCGTGTCTGTGTGTGTTGGAATGGGATGGCAGTGTAGTATAATAGTTAAGAACTTCTGGCCTTTGGAGCTAGATATTCAATAGTAATAGCAAACCTTTAGTCAGTACTTACCATGTGCCAGGGACTGTGCTAAGTGTGTTACATACAGGATTTCACATCATCTTCCCAAGAATTTCATGAGAGCGTATACAGGGCAGGATTCTAGCAAGAAACAGAAGGCACAAGCATATGGGAAAAACAAGGCAAGCTTAATGAAAGGTGTAGGGAAACCAACAAGGGATGATGAGGCACCCTACGTCAGCAACCATGGACCAAAGGCACCAACAGAGGGGAAATTTCCAAAACATGGTGAGAGTGGTGATAGCTCTAGGAGAGAACTGCCAGACAGGAGCTGTGGCTTAGATAGAGGACCTCAGCCCACCTGCAATGACCCAGCAAGGAGGGAGCCAGGGGGAGAATGCCCCACTGGTGATGGGGAGTACGCTCCTGGACCTGAGCACCCACTCTTCTCTGCCCTCCCATCTCCTGCCAGGGCCTCCCGTTGGCTTAGTCCAGCTGCAGGTCAGAGGAGTGGGAGCCTGTAGGTGTAGTTCTCATGTGCCAGCCTTCTGGGCCAAGGGCACGGTGCAAAAGGGTGGGAAGCAGGCCTGGAGGGCAAAACAGAACAATTCCAAGGGAAGGAGGTGCACTGTTATTTGCATCCCCATAAAGGACAGGCTAGGTGATTTGCAGGGCCTAGTGCAAAATGAAACATGGAGCCCCTTGTTAAAAAATTATTAAGAATTTCAAGATGACGATGGCAGAGCACTGAAGCAAGTCGGATCCCCATGAAGCCAGCCATGTTCCCATGCTACAGATGAAGAAACCAAGGCACAGAGAGGTAAGACACTTTATTCAAGGACATTCAGCTCTACCTGGGCTTTGAGTCCTGGCTCTGCCCCTTTCTATCTGTGGCTCAGACAAATCACATTACTGACATACAGGAAAGCCTCAAGACATCTGAAACCTGGAGCCAGGACCGCACCTCTGGGAGCTCTCCAAGGTGCTGAACCAGATTGGGCTCTCAGTGCCCAGCGCATCTCATGAATTCCAAAGTTGGCAGGGACTTCTGAAATAATCTGCTCCACCCCAATCTGTTTCTGGGTTCCTCTGAGCGTCAGAGCATTGCGGCCAGGAGCATCATTGTTCTGAGTATATGAAATGAAGTTCTGAGCTGGAAAGGACACAGAATGGGAATCAGGGCTTTGCTAAGGATGTGCTGACATTTCACTTCATCCTCACGGTCATTGCTCAGCACACCCATCTTAGCCACATTACTACATGCTTTACTGAACACTTACTATGTGCCGGGTACAACCAATGCACAATTAGGCTACCACATAAGTGCCGGTATCATCCTTGCTTACAAACTAGGAAACTTAAATAAGAGAGAGTCACCCGCTGTAGCAGTTGGTGCACCACCCATATCCTCTTGGCACTTACCTCCACTTGCTGAAGGCTGCTTGGATTAAACACTTCTGACTCTACCTGAAGGTTTTTCTTTCTGGCTGCTTGGCCAGTGCACAGGGTGAGTGAAAGGGCTCAAGTTAATGCTCATGGAAGCAGCCCTCAACCAGTGAGGATGGGGACTGGTTGGAAGGATATCCCAGCATCCTCACCTCTTGGTTAGGGAAAGCTCTGAGAAATGTTCTACATTATCTCCCAGAGGCTTCCCCCCACCCCATGCTATTAAGCTCTAGTTGCCCACAGTGGGTCCTAGCTAGATTAACACACTCTGTCTTGGCCTCCTTCCTTGCCCTCTGTCTCAAGTTCTGCTACACCCGGCCTCTAAGATAGCCCCATAGTCCCTGCTGCAGAAGAGAACACCCTTGTAGTCCCCTCCCACATTGCACCAGAGATGTCTGTGTGACCAATAGAACACAGTGAAAGTCATGGCATGCTGCTTCTGAGATAGGTTATAAAAGACACTGGCTTTTGCATTGATCTCTTTCTCTTTTTACCTTTCTTAAGTCATTCACTCTAGGCAACGTCAGCTGCCATGTCATGAAAAGCCTTATGGGGAGGTGAGAACTAAAGCTCCCAGCCAGCAGCTATGAGCAACAAGACCTGCTAGCAGCCATGGGAGTGAGTTTGGAAGCAGCTTTGCCAGCTCCCACTGAACCTTCAAATGACTTCAGCCCTGGCTGGCAAAACCTCATAAGAGTCCCTACTTTTTGACCACCCAGATAAGCCACTTCCATATTTCTGACATTCAGAACCTGTGAGATCATGTATGTTTATTGTTTTAGGCTTTAAGTTGTGGAGTAACTTGTTAAGCAAAAGCTAACTACAGGTTCTCACTTCACTATTGATGCATCTCGATATTATCTCCCAAACAAACTATTTAAACTTGAAACCCTTGTCTTAGGGTCAGCATCTGTGGGGTTGAAACTCAGACACTTGCCCAAGGCCATAGAACTGGTACATGGAGAAGTCAGACTTTGAACCCAGAGCACATGAAATGACTGCCCGGAATTCTTTACAGGTCGGTCACTTCCTGCTTCAGCCTATCTGAGGCTTGGTTCTTATGTGTCCTCAGCCCCCAGTCCAGCGCCTACCACATACTGGTTACTTACTATATATTGCTTCCCTCCTACTTCCTATTTGTTATTATGGATGCTTGGTTTCATACAACATATCTATCCTGTATTATATAGAGGTTTAGGAATTCTGGAGCTAGGATGACTGCATTCAAAATCCTGGCTCTGGAACTTGCTGGGAGGGTGACTTTGGGAAAGTAAACTATTTAGTGCCTCAGTTTCTGTCTCTGTAAAATGGGGATTATAATGGTACCTATCCCATGGCGAAATGGGGAGGACTAAATGAATGTCTGTATTGCCTTGTTTAATGCCTACCGTATAGCAGGTGCCATGTAAGGGTTTGCTTTATTCTTTCCAGTATCCTTGTATAAACCCATTCAAATAGCTGCCTGCCATGATTTGAGAAATGATTTTGTGAGATCATTCTTTCAATTCTCAGAGCCCCCCAGGTACTTTTACCAGACATCTATATCTTAGAATGAGCTCCCATTTCACCCTGACAACTCAGAGAGCAAACCTATTCGGAAGTGGGATGGGGATGAGGGGGGTTGGGGGATGGGGAGCATGCTCTGGGAAATTCAACTTTCTTTTTTTTTTTTCCCGAGAATGAATCGTGGCTGTCTTCCCAGCAGGTGCTCAATAACACACATCAAAGAGATGGATTGGAAAAATGCCAAGATGAACATCTCTGTCTCAAAAACAGGGGTGCGTTTTACATAAAGCGGCATCTCCTGGGGTCACTAGCCCAGCAACTGCCCCATATAAGAGGGCATGTTTCCTGCCCTCCTATCTTTTTCCTTCTGAACTGACCCCAATCTCCTGGCTAGTGTTGATATCTCTACCGGAGCCTCTGTAGGCATCAGCATTCATATTCATCTTCCATGTTGGGTTAGGAATATTGGCCCATTTATGCCCTGATTATGCTAATTAACTAGTTTTTTTAAAAGGAGACAATTATTACCTTCAGTCTGACAGTTTCTAACTCCATTAGCAGTCACAGCTGCCAGCATAACAGTCCTGATTCGTTACCTCGGATTGCGTGGAGAAAGACAATTACCACGAGCCTGCACCCCCAACCTCTGTGCCGTGGAGGTGGAGGGGGTGTTGGGGGGACACTGGGCTCAGTGATTTCCACAGCCGGCTGCAGTCCAGGGAGGTGAGGCCACAGCCAGTGGGGCCACCAGCTCTGACTGTGATTTTGGGAAAGGCCATTGCAGTTGGAGCAGGAAGCCGCTGGAGTGAAAATCCAGACAGCTGTGGCAGCTCCTTCCTGAATCAAAGCCTTGGTGACGGGGGCAAGTAATTTCAGGGGAATTCTCACTCCTTCTCTAGGGGCCCTACATAGACCAGGCACGGCCATGATGACCATGGGCTCCTTATCTCCCTGGGTTCCTTTCCATGGTCCTGACACTCTATGGGTTAGGTTCTCCATCGTTTCTCCCAACCTTTGGACCTTGGGCCCTGGAAACTCATGGCCAACTCTTCCCACCGCTCATGTCATTTCTTTTCTTTTCTTTCTAAAAATCTTGATGTGCATTTCAGTCATTTTTTATGCTGTCACTGACTAGTTAGATCCGTGACATTAATAATTCACGGGCGTGATTTCACCTTCCTGTGACGGTTCCATAATGCCTCTGACAGTTACACACTTTGTTTTCGTCTTTGAGAGGCTCGGGAGGGGGGTTGCTTATGTGCCTCTAGCTGCTTATGAGAGGTGAGTGCCTTGGAGCAGAGTGAGGGGGCAGCCTCCAGCAGCTGAGGGCCAGAGGTTGACTGGTGCCACCAGAGAGGCAACACCAAGGAAGAAGTGAACAGAACTGAGAGTTTGGGCCCATGGCTGCTGGCTCTTATCTCATGTTATCCTCGTTATAATCATCACATTCATTTATAATAGTTTTTTTACTATGCCAGGTATTTTTTTCAATGCTCCTAATACAAGCATTTTGCATGCATTTCACCCCTGAAACCCAAGGAAGTTCCCAGAACTACCCCCATTTTGCAGATGAGGACATTGAGACCCAGAGACATCAAGGCAGTTTCCCCAAACTTGTAAGCAGTGGTGCCAGGATTTGCATTTCAGAGTCTATATAAGCACCTCCATCCCCTGACACATACCACTGCTCCATCTGTAAGGTGAGCATTAGGGGTGGGGGGAGAGGAGACGACACCTGTAGAACACTTGGTGACAGCAACTATCAGAGCCTTTCTTCTTTTCTTTTTCCAAATCTTATCCTGAGAGCATTTCTGCTTCCTCAGGCCCCTGCCTGTTCCCTGGGATTGACTGGCCAGGTCTGCAGGGCAAGAAGATGACCTGGGGGCCTCCCATTCAGGCTGCCAGCATCCCAATGCCCTCTGCCTATTCAGAGCCATGAATGGATTGTATGAGAGGCCCTAGGCTGAGCCTAGGCCAGTCTAGAAATTGAGCAAAGCCTGTGTCCACATAAATGCACATGCATGTACATACTCAGGCAGGTTCACAATCCCTGCATTTGAGTTCAGAATTTGAGCACACATACACAGGGCACGGACATATGAATATACGTGTGCACAGACACTTGTCTCTGTACCATCTCTTTCAACTATCACCCGCCACTCTGGGTGGAGACACCAAGGGCAGGTGGCAGGAGAAGCTCATGGAGGATGGGGAAGAGGGTTGGACTGAGGTTGGAGGATGAGAGGCCGAGAGGCTTGGGGGAGGAAAGGAACACATGAGGGTGCAGTCACCCAAGGAAAACCCACGCCTGGGTCATCTGCACTGCAGGTAAGGCACAAAGATCCGGCCCACTCACAGAGCAAATGAAACCAAGACCAGAGAGAGAAGAGCCTTGAATTCCATGAGGACCTCACTGTGAGTTAACAGCAGAGCCAGGGTTAGGATTCAATCTCCCAAGTTAAGCTCAGGCTCCTCTGCAATCAGAGCCTGGGACAAGGACTCGGTTGCAGGTCGTTTATGTGGGAGGTGATTGCAGGGAGTAGAGTAAGGGAGCAGGGAGAGGGAGGCAGGGAAAGAAGACAAGCTGATGTTAGAATGTGTAGTCGAGGTTGCCACTGTGGCCACCAGGACTCAAATCAGCCGGAACCTTTTGAGAAGTGTCTAGAATGTCTACCAGCTCTGACTCCTCATTCGTCAACGGTTGCACAAGAAACGGGTGCCAAGTTCTCTGCCCTTCTGAGCTTGTACCTGCGAGTCATCCCAGGGAGCTCCGTAGCCATTCCCTACCTTTAATCAAAGGCCCCCCCAGATGTTCTCGAGCTGGATGTGTCCACACAAAGTGCACAGGACTCTTTGAGATGTCAAGAGGATATGTCAGATGTATTGAGTACACCCCAAACCATCTCTGTCATTGACATCAACTGATCATTCAGCCCGTCTGTGCAACTCGAGTGATGCTGGCTGACATCTCTGAACAGTAATTCTTGCTAACGCTTCCATGGCTTATGCAATGTGCTCGGCCTTTCAGATGTGTGAACTTATCTAAATTTCCCAACAACCCTGTCAGATTAAGAACTACTATTGTCCTTACTTCCATTTTATAGATGAGAAAACTGAGGTACAGCTAGTAAGGGGTGAAGGTTGCATATAAACCAGGCTCCAGAGTCTGAACCCCTAATTGCTCTCCTCTGATACCCCAGCTTCCAGGTTGCCTGAGCCTGCAGGAGAGTTTCTAGGCTATCTCTATCATGCGGCACATGGGCCGCTGCTGGCTCAGCTCACTTCCCGGGGAGGGCTTCCAGGCAGAGAATTCTGTGTCCCAGCCTTGGGGTGTCAGGAAGAACAGTGGCTCCCCTAGCCCTCATCAGAACCAGCAAGTCTCTCCCGGCACTGCTATCTGCAATTCCCTTCCTGGCAATTTCCCTCTGCCTCTGGCCACCTGCCTGGGCTTCAGTCTCAACGGAGAATCACCTCCCGTGGCTGGTGGGAAGAGGCACTCACACCCCAGGGATGCTGGCACAGGGGCTGTGGAGAAATAGCCACTCTGATCAAGTGGCCTCTGCAGCTGGATGTCCAGGAACTGGGGCAGGAAAGCTCCCAGCCCCTGACACCTGGGAAGCTCGACAAGCCCCTGAGTGTCCGCGGACTAGCTTTGAAGTCCCCACTCCCTGGCAGCCCCAGGGGCACTCCCTTAGCCCGCCCTGAGCAGTGTGGGGTTGGCATGGTGGGGGAGGCAGCGTGGCGAGCCGGAACACCCGGCCTCCGTCTCTGGCTGGGTGACTCGGTGTCCATTGCTCGTCCTCGGCTCCGTGGGTGAGCACAGGGGACGCTCGCCAGGTGTGGGGGTCACAGAGGACAGGGCAGGTGGCAGCCTGCACAGGGACTGTCTGCTCATTTGTCAGCAGGCCCCTCCAGGGTGCAGGGTCCCTGAGCTTGACTTCCTGTCCCACCCCAGAACCTTGCCCAGCTAAGTAAGTGCTTAATCAACACATGGTGACAAACCCACATGTAATCTGATGGTCAGTATTCATTGCTGTCAGTGGCTGAGAGTTTACTTGCACAGGTTCTGTTATAAACATCATTCCGTGCAATCCTCACACCAAACTAGGGAGGCAAGGGTCTCCATTTTATTGAGGAAACAGAGGCTGAGAGTAGGTAAGTCACTTGCCTAGAATCACACCGATAATAGAGTGGAGCTAAGACTCAAATCCAGGTCTGGTGACTTCAAAGCCTCTTAGCGTCCCTTGCACTCGAATTTGGCATCACAGCTACGAAATTCATATGGAGCATTCTTCCGAGCTGGCACTAAGCATCTCTTTGTCTTTTTAAACAGCCATCATCTCACCTAACCTTTGCAACAGCCTATTTTATGGATGAGGAAGCAGCCTCAGAAGATGTTAATCCAACTGCATAAGACTACACAACTTATAAATCGGGGAGTTGTGTTTAGAACCCACATCTGGTTGCCCTGATTTTTTCATTGTGGTTAACATATACATAAAATAGAATTTGCCATTAGAACCACTTCTTTTCTTTTCTTTCTTTCTTTCTTTTTTTTTTTTTTAGGAAATTATTGCCTAGTTTATTTTATAGATAACGACACTCAGAGAAGTTTTCCAAAGTCAATAAACGATGGAATGTGAACTTGAACCCCAGCCTTTTGATTCCAGGTTCCATGTGGTTTTGAATAACCTAAGTGTGAGGGTGCTTCTTTCCATTTGTCTGTCTGTTTGTGATGGGTCAGCTCATTTTGGATGATGAGAAGCCATCTGAACTAGCTCAATTTGACTCATTTAATAGATGGGAAGTAGTGGTATTTTACAGATGTCTCCAGGAAGCCTGCTTTGGCTATGTTCTTGAGAATTCAAGAATGGGTTGAAAGCATGCCATTATTTTGTACTAAATTAGTGATTTTCAATACTGGATGCAAATTTTGGAGCTTTTATGAAACACTGAAGCTTAAGCTCCACCCTATAGATTCTGGTAGGCATTTTTTGTTTGTTTTTAATCTGCATTGATTCTAAGATAGAGTTTCTTGGCTCTACTCAAGGACTTCCATTTTGGCCTGTCCAGCAGGTGTCCCCTTCCTGGGAGCATTGTGGGGAGGGGATGTGTACATCCCAGTGGTTTGGAGGGTGTAGGGGTCTCATCTCCTATCGGATCTCACTTTGCAGTGTTGGACCATTAGGGCCATTTTTCAATTCAGTGGCATTCATTGCATTCACACTGTTGTGATACCATCCATTTTTCATCACCCCCAAACAGAAATTCTGCATCCATTAAGCAATAATAGCTCCCCATTCTGCCTCCCCCCACACCCTGGTAACCTCTACTTTACTTGCAGTCTCTGCAAATTTACTCATCCTAGATAATTCAGGAAAGTGGAATCATACAATTTGTGGCCTTCTGTGTCTAACTTATTTCACTCAGTGTAATGTTTTCAAGGTTCACCCACATGGTGGGATGCCTCAGAACTTCATGCCTTCTTAAGACTGAATAATACTCCATTGTACGGCTAGGTCACATTTTGTTGATCCACTCATCTGCTAATGGATGCTTGGGCTGTTTCCACCTTTGGCAACTGTGCACAATGCCTCTGTGAACATCACTGTGCGAGTATCTGTTTGAGTCTCAGTTCTCAGTTCTTTGGGGTATATACCTAGAAGTGGATTAAAGAGTCATATGTTAAGTCTATGTTAAAAAAAAAAAACTGGCATCACAGTTTAAAAAAAAGAACTGGCTGACTACCACATGTCCCTTCGTAATCACTACTCCGAATATAAGCAGGACAGGAGGTGACAAAACTTCCTGGAATGTCCAGGATGCACCTAAAAGGCCCTCCCTGCAGCCCCTGTGGTCTGGATTGAGCTGCTCAAACCTCCCTCTTCCTACACTGGGAAAAGGTAGAAAATGGGGTCAAGGGGTTGGGCAAGAGAGGAAAATGCAAGATGACAGAGCAGTGGCCAGAGGCCTTTGGGCAGGAGGGAGTACAAATGGGTTAGTGTCCAGGGCAGTGCTGACCCACTTTGAGTTTGTTTTTTCCTCTCCCTCAGGTTCCTTCCTCCCTTTTCCATCATGACTGGGTGAGTAGGCTTGTCCCCTCACTCATGGGGGACGTGGGATATCAGACAATTCTCAGCCCTCCTCCTCTTTGCCTCTGCTGGGGAAAGCATGGGCCTGCCGCTCTCTGCTACAGCCAAGGAGAACTGCTTGAGAGATTCCAGCACACCCATATGAGCAGCCACAAGGAGTCAGCTCAGACAGGCCTGCGGAATTATTGGGGGAGCCATTATAAGCCAATGTTTTCTATCTAATCTTCCCATAAGAAAGACCTACCTCAAAGACAACTGCAGAAACACCTGCCATTGACTGGGCACCCACTATGTGCCAGGAACTGGAGATATCTTACAATGAGCCCTTGCCAAGGATGGAGGAACCTTGTGGGTTTAGAAGTTATATTCAAGCTATCCATTAGAGATGGGTAAATGGAGGCTCAGAGAGGTTAAGTGACTTGCTCAGGGCCACACAGTGGGAAGGTGGGAATTATACTGGGGCTTTCTGATTCCAGGGCCCCCAGCTTTTCCTTCTGTCCCTGGCCGAGGCTTGCCAGGTCTGCATTCCCGAGCAGGGATCCTCAGTCACTTGCAATCTGAATTGTTAAAAATACTGGCTTCCTAGGAGATTCTGAGTTGGTAAGTCAGAGATGGAGCCTGGGAGGCCGGAAGTTTTAGAAATTTCTGGGGTGTTTCGGGTGGGATAGGAGCCCCATTTGCAGGAAGAATGAAATCTGAATGTGGAAGGTAAGTTCTAGGTTGGGGAGAGCTGCCCATCTTTGCTTGCATCAAATCCTGCTGCTTGTGAGACCAGGGAACAAAAAAGCAGAAGTCACTAGAATGAAAGGAAATGTGTTTTCTGAGCATGAGGCCTCTTGAGTGCTCTCCAGGTTAAATCCCAGCAGGCAGACCACAGATGAGAATATCTGCCTGGGGGGCCATGGGCAGGGGGAGGCTGTGGGTCAAGGGAAGGCAGTGAGGAGGGCATGTTTTTGCAGCTGCAGCTGTGACCAGCAAGCCTGCTCCGACTCCCCCTCCCAATCCTCACCTCTCAGCCCATCCGGGCAGATAGTGCCATGATTTTCTCCCTAACCCAGGCAGAGGGGTCATTCCCAGAAAATCTCCCAGCAAGGGATGAATTTCTCCTCCCCTCACCCACGCCAGTTGCTTCCTAGTCCAACTGCATCCTGAGGAACAGGCCTTGGGGATTGTAAACCATATCCATGGATGCTGAGAACTGCAGAGCCTGAGGGTCCATTCTAACTTCCTTATAGGACAGATAAAGAAACTGAGGTCCAAGGCAGAGGGGCTCACTAAGGTTGTCCTGCCAGCTAGGACAGAGCCCCGACTCTTGATTTCGTATTTGATCTACCACGCTGCCCTACTCTGAGGCACATGAGTAACAATCCAGCAGGCACTGAGCTGTGTTTGCTCATTCATCCATTCATGCATGCATGCGTGCACTCGCTTCATTCATTTATGCATTCACGCAGCACACGTCACTGATGTTTTTTACTAAAAGCCCCTACTGTGTGCTGTGGGCAATCCGTGTTGCCAGAGCTGCAGACCATGCCTTCAGGGAACCCTGTCTTGCTGGGGAGGCAGGGCTGAGGGTGGGTGTGGCAAGCGCCCGCCCCATGCAAAGGGCTCAGACCTTGTAGGCTGAGAGCAGCTGGGGAAGGGGAGCTCGTGGGGTCTGGGGGAGTGGGGTGGGCTGCGCAGGACCAGTGGAGCCAGGACCCGGGGCCGTGTGGTTAAGTGCCTGGCTTTGGGGCTAGAGACACCCTCTGTGGGACAAAGTTGAATGAGCCCATTTGAGGTGTGTGTGTGTGTGTGTGTGTGTGTGTGTGCGCGCATGTGTACATGCGGGCACGTGTGGAAAAGAGGCTCTTGCTTGCTTCTCCCCTTGTGGCAGAGCCGGGGGTTGAGGTCTGAGCCAGACGGGTGGGAGATAGAGAGAAGGTGGCAAGGGGGAGAGGAGAAGTTTGCCTTCAAATCTCACCACAGACAGAAGGACACTCAGGCAACACTCCAGCCTGATACCTGACCCCCCCCTTCCCCAGGTAGGTGACCGCCTCTCCTTCCCTTCTCCTGCTACTTTGATGGCTCATCAGCCCCCAAACTTCCCCAGTTCTCTAGCAGTTAAAACCATTTGCTGAGTAAACGGCTGCCCGAGGAATGGCGCTGGCTGGTGAGGTGGGAACTGGGGGCGCACAGGCTGGGGGTGGGGAGGGATGCCTGGATGTTAGCCTGGCTGCTGTCAAGTCCTGGAGGACCCGAACAGGAAAGGAGAGGAGTAGCCAAACGTTCCTGGAGTGTCACCTCTTTGCCTGGCACCCCGAGGAGGGGTTGTTCCTACCTTTGCCTTTTACTTTTCACAGGGAGGGTTTGCTGTCATCAAAGCCACTTCACACATGTGGAATCCGAGGCCTGCCAGCTCTGAGCCATTGCCACAGGCTGCCTGACCACCCTGTCAGGCTAAGGCTGGGCTTGGTGAGAAGGAGTTCGGCCACTGATTAGCAATGTCTGCCCCGGGACCAGGAAGGGAGGGTGGAGGCTCACTAGCTATTATATTAGCAGGTTTTCTAAGAGTCCTGGCGGTTCTGATAATTTAGTGCTGGGCTATATTAACCCACATCTCCAGTGGCCTTTGGCAAGTCCCTGATCCTGGCTGAAGCTCAGTTTCTCACTCTGCCTGGTCTGGGAACAGCCACCACAGACCTCTTTGTGACGGACAGAGCCAGCTGCCTCAGCCTCCCTCTACTCAACCTCTGCTTATACTTAAGCAATGAGTAGCTGTTTCCTAGCAACAGGGATGGGAGGTGGGATCTGCCTATTTCCTACATGCCACCTATGGCCTTGGAGATATCGTGCCAGGCCTGGGGGATCCCCACAGCTGGGTTCCAGAGCCCAGTGTCCAGTGATGGTGACAGACAAGTTTAAGGGTCAAACAGCTGAGCTGGCAGGGTGGGCTGTGAAACTTGGGGCATGTGAGCTCTCACCTCCCTGAACATCAGTTTCTTCATGTACAGCACCAGGATGAAGCAGCCCAGCCTGGCCCAGAAATTGGGAAGTTTGCACAAAACAATGGGTGTGAAGGCGCCTTGTGAATCTTCACTCTGGAGTCCCCATACTACTTCTGAAGGCTTATTTTGAAGCTCAGAGAATGGCTCAAGTGTCCACTCCTCTCTGGTGTCAAGCCCAGGGCCAAGGTTAGTCCCTAGCCAGCCATCTGAACACTTGACATACATCAGCTCCTTGAATTCTAGCAACTCCCCTGTGAGGCTTTTTACAGATGGGGAAGGTGAGGCCTAGAGAGGTCAGTTCACTTGCTCAGGGTCACACAGCCAGGAAGTAGTTGAGGTAAGATTTGAACCCAGGTTTGTATGACTACAGAGCCTGCGTTCTGAGACTCCACATGAGGACCCTTGCAGATCCCCTCTTTGTTCTGTACCCTCCTCCTATCTGCTCTGGAGGCCCCTCAAATCCTTGAGGGGAGGACTTCTGAGAGCTCATGACTCCCTGCTCTTCTCCTTCCTCAGGATCCAGAAATCAATGTCCCACCCTTGGACAGTGAAATTCAGGGACCGCAGGTCAAGTCTGGGCTGCTTCCATGTGACAGGGCCATTTCCTGGCCTGGCCCTTTCAGACCTCCCTTGGACCCTGGGTTAGGTGGACAGAAGTTCAAGGTCTGGTAAACAGATATCGATGCATGCATGCGTGTGTGTGTGTGTGTGTGTGTGTGTATGTGTGAGAGAGAGAGAGAGAGAGGTAGGGCGAGTCCAAGAGGAACAAGGCAGACAGATGTGGGGGTGGGTGTAGAGAGATGGGAAGGGAAGAGGGTGGAGAAGAGGGTGGAGAGAAAGGAGACTCTAGGAGGGGTAGGGAGGGCGAGAGAGGGGAGGAGGGTTAGAACAGGGTGGGGGCAAGAGAGGTGAAGAGACAAAGGTGGTGGCTAGAGGAAAGGTGTGGGGGAAAGAGGGGGATGCTGGGGAAAGCCATGGTGCAGAGAACTGGGCGAATTGGAGACCCATTTGAGAGTAGAACAGATAGGTCTGGCAACAGGATGGGGCTGGGGGACAAAGGAGTCTGGGGCACGACTGGCCAATGTCTGGTTTCTAGTTCGGGTGACAAGATGGCAAACAGACATTTCCCAAACAGACCCCCTGACCCTCTGTTGCCTGCAGTCATTGGGGCATATATTAAAATGCTGATTCCTGGGCACACCCCAGCCCAGATCTCGAAGGACGGGGTCCAGAATCTGCATTCTAAAGCTATGCTATCAGGTTACAGACAAGACTTAGCTCGGGCATCTCCAGGCAATGGCCTAGAGCAGAGGGCGCCCTGGGTCCCCATTTTTCAGAGGAAGGAACAGCCTGAAGAGGGGACCCTTTTCCAGAATCACACAGGACTAGCCTAGTAAAAACGACCAGCGCTAGAAATGTTTGAGGCACATTTCCCACACATGGTTTCCCTTAAACCTGAGGCAGGTAGTGGGATGGTGGGAGCTCAGGCTTGGACATCGCACTGACCATGTTCAAATCCTGACGCCCCGCTTCTGGGGTGAGAGACCCTGAGCAAGTTACATCACCTCTCTCAGTCTCGGGGGCCTCACCGACAACGCACGTGCAAAACACACGCCTGGGAAGGTGGTTGTGTTGGCGTGAAATGCATAGGCTAAGCAAACTCAGAGACAGGAAGGAGGCTGCAGGTTACTAGGGCTGGGAGGACAGGGAGCGGGGAGCGGGAATTATTGTTTCATGGGTGCAGAATTCTGTTTGGGGTGATGGAAAAGTTTTGGTAAGGGATGATGGTGATTGGGGTACGCCATTGTGAGTGTACTTAATAGCATCAAAGTGTACCCTGAAAAATGGTTAAAATGGTGAATTTTATGTTCTATATGTTACTGTAATACACTGTTTTCTTTTTCCCCAAAAGAGTGGTTGTGGGATTTGTATGTGATCATGAGCCAAGGGCACCTGGCAGCTGACCAATCGAGGGAAGCTTGGGTTATTAAAGCTCAATCCCAGCCCACCAAGGGTAGACTCAAGTGCAGGCAGAGGAATGAACCATCTGTGAGCTTGTGGTTTGTGTGTGTGTGTGCGTGCGTGTGTGTGTGTGTGTGTGTGTGTGTGTGTGTGTGAGAGAGAGAGAGAGAGAGAGAGAGAGAGAGAGAGAGAGATGGGTGCGCTTTGAAGAGCCACTTTCCCTGGCTAAAAACGTGTCTCTTCCACCCCAAGCCCTATTACAGCGCCTGAAACCACCCTTAAGGCCACATTTCCCTGGGCACTATTTTGTTCAGCGCCTTTTTCAGTCCAGAGGCATCTAGCAGTGGAGGAACTAGAGGGCTGCGAGAGAAGGGACTGGTCCAGAGTCCTGCAGAGAGGCAGAGGCAGAAGGTCTGCAGCCGGCAGGCGCCGCACCCACCTCGCGCCCCGGTGGCCCCTGGGTGCCGTGGGGCGGGGCCGGGCCGGGGTCGGGGAGCAGGAGCCCGCCCTCCCCGCGGAGCGTGGGGAGGGGGCTGGGCAATTCGCCCGCCGTAATCAAGGCGCAATCAGCGCTAATCAGTGTGTTCTTGAAATAGACCCAACTGGATGGGGGAAGCGAGCAGCCGAGCAGCCGCCTGGGTTTGTATAGCGGCAATCAGAGGGAGGCAATTTTAGATCCGCGGGAACAACAGCTCTTTGTCCGCGCTCCCGGGGACTCTACGGAGCCCACTGCGGCTCCGAGATTTAAAAAAGAAGAAAAAGAAGAAAAAAAAACACCCTATCAGGCCTGCAGCTGCCCTAGCACAGAGAGGGAGGCGTACAGACAGGGGTCCAGCCCCCTCTGGGGAGTGAAGCCCAAACTCGTTAGCACCTTGGCTGAGCCCCTACTGTGTGCAGGGTACATGGAGAGTCATGTCTTTTGGGAGAGGTGGGCATCGTTAGATGCATTTTGCAGGGGAGAGGATGGAAGCTTAGAGAGGTGGGGGCGCTCTCTGGGTCGCAGGGCTGTTAAATGGAAGAGCTAGGATGGGAATCCAGTGGGTTTGACCGCAAAGGTTGTGCCTGTGCTATTTATGGGGCCGTGATGGGGGGACTCTCAGGCTCTAGGAGAGGCTACCTGAGGTTTACATAAGCTAATACCTTAACGGACCTCTCAGGTCTTACAAAAGAAAATTCTTGAGACCTGGGGGTTGTTGGCAACCCTGTTTGCAGGTAAGGCAAATTGAGGCTCAGAGAGGTGAGGCAACTTGCTCAAAGTTCCCCAGATGGTAGAAGAGGTAGAGCCAGGATGTCAGCTCAGACTTGTGAGCCACCAGAGCCTACACTTGAACCACTAAACTATATGCTTCTTCAAGGTCCAGCCCCTGCCAGTGGCAGCAGAGAAGACTTCCCTGGCAACCCCAGGCTGCCACCCTCTCCCCCTCAGAGTTACCGCAGAGCTGGCCTCAGTGGGTGGGTGCGGAGGGGTGGCGGACAGGGTGGGTTCTGGAAATGCAGCTCCAATCCCCCCTCTGCTGGTACTCCTGCCCATCTGCTTTCCTTCTGGGGTGCTGACTCTCAGACAGAAAGGAAGCTTCTTGTCAGCAGGTGGGGGGAGGGGGAGGTGCGCTGGCTTGTGTCCAGTGGCCTAGGGCAGCTGACAGGTGTGGAATACGCTATCACTGAGGGTAGAGTGGCCTGAGGGAGGCAGACGGGGTGCTGGGAGGGCAGGCGAGCAGCGATGGTGATGGTGGGTCCAGGGCACTGGCTGGGTTGGAGGGAATAAGTGGGTTTACGAGACTTTGAGGTGAAAGTAGGTGGGGAGCGAGGAGGCGTCAAACCTCCTGGGCATTCTTGCCTCCCCTTTTACTTCCACCCCCCACGTCTTAGTTTCCTAGGGCTGTGAAGGACCACAGACTAGGCGGCTAATAACAGCAGAGGTATATCGGGTCACAGTTCTGGAGGCCAGAAATCCAGAATCAAAGTGTCGGCAGGGCCGTGCCCTTTCTAAATTCTGTAGGGGAGAACCCTTTCTTGGCTCTTCTAGCTTCTGGTGTTGGCCAGCAGTCCCTAGGCTTGCGGGTGCGGCCCTCCAATTTCTGCCTTTGTCTTCACCTAGACTTCTCCCCTGTGGCTATCTTCTTCTTTTTTATTTGTATGCTGTATGGTGGGTGGGTGGGTGTGTCAGATATCATTTTTTATCTGTGTGACAATCCCATTATTGCAGCACCATTTGCTGAATTTTTTTTATTTTTCAGGAAGTGCATGGTCCAGGAATCGAACCTGGGTCTCCTGCATGGCAGGCGAGAATTCTGTCACTAAACTACCCTTACACCTCCTATCCCCCTCTTATAAGGACACCAGTCATTTTGGATTAGGGCCCACCCTACTCCAGTAGACGTCATCTTATCTTGACCACTTCTGCAGAGACCCTATTTCCAAATAAGATCACCTCCGTGGATATCAGGGTACTTTTAACATATCTTTTTGGGAGACACAGTTCAACTCATAATGCTCTACTTCAACCTGTTCGGAAAGCCAGTCAGTTTCTTGCTATAAGATATGTCAGAATCTGATCACCTTTTCCCTTCTCTCTCCCTGGTCCACACCATCATCTCTTGCCTGGATTACAAAAGCCCTCTCACAAGTCTCCCTGCTACCACCCAGCCCCGCCAGCTCCCCACTCCAGCAGCCAGAGGGGCTTCATTAAAACAGAATTCAAGTTGTGTCCCTTTTCTGCTCAAAACCCTCGCAAGGCTCCTCATCTCACATCTATACTGGGCCTCGAGTCCCTTGGTGATCTGCCTGCTCCCTTACCCCACAGCTACCACTCTCCTTCTTGCTTACTTTGCTTTAGCCATCCTGGTCTCCTGGCTGCTCTTTGAAGGTAGCAGATAAGCTCCCACCTCAGGGCCTTTGCACATGCGGTCCACTGCCTGCATGCTCGTTCCCCAGCTATGCACAGGCTCCCTCCCTCACCTTCCTTGGCCAACCTATTTAAAACTGCTACCACCCGTATGTCTCTTCCCCACTTTATTTTGAGCCAGGCCATTTGTCATCTTCTGCCTACTGTATATTTTTACTTTATAAAATGTTTGCTGGCTGTCTTCTCCCACTAGAACATCAGTTCCATGAGACAGGGACAGGGTAGGTGTTCAATCAATATTTGCTGAATGAATGAGGTACTTGGGTTTTGTGCCATGACTGAGATGGGTTGAAACAGACTGGAAATGGGGGTAAGAGTTGGAGGTGATGAATTCAATTGGGAAAATTGACTTCCAGATACCCAAAGGGACACCCAAAAGGAGACAGCCACAAGCCTTTCAGGTATGCAAGTCCGTACCTCAGTTTCCTCGTTTGTGAATTAGGCAGCTGATCCCAGTCCTGCCAATGGGTACATGTGATTCGGAGGTATCTGTCGAGATAAAAAGGGTGGCGATATCTCAAAGCGTCAGAACTCAACAAAAATGTGGCTTCTTTGCTTGTTCACTCCCTTCTCTCCTTCGTGAACAGCTGTGAACAGATCCCTGCAAAAAACGACGAGCTCAGAGCAGCCAGAACGCCCATAAATGCTGTGAAGAATTATGTGGCCCATGTGCTTCGTTTGCTTCGACCTCATCCTGAGGCTCGTGGGCCGCCCAGTTCTCAGGGGAGTCTGGAGTCGGCAAACTGAGGGAATTTTCTCGGTGGCAATCCCTCCTCTCTCTCACCGCCCCCCTCCTCCATTTCCCAGCCCCAGGAGAATCATTTTCCTTCCTCTCGGAGCCTTCATTTGTAACCAACTTCTCAGCGGTGAGAAGAGGATTTTTGAAAGTAGCTGTATTGACTTTGTTTTTTGGAAGGTAAAAGCAATAGATAGTCTGTGTTTGTTTGTTTTGTTTTTAAAGATGTGCAAGAAAAAAAAATAGAAAAGAAAAATTCAGCCCAAACCTGGTCACCTACAGATAATCCTCATTTGCATTTTATCGTTTGACCTTCCCATCTTTGTTCTGTGTGCGAACTTGTATACAATTCTGTGCCCAAATGGGATGCGGTCAGAGCTTCGAGGGGGCTAGGAGGAGGTTGGGACCAGGGAGGAGGTGGGGGAGTCTGGGGGGGGGGGGTTGCTGTGTTACTATTGGGCCCCTGGTCTCAGAGCAAATCCTACAGCCTTTCCTAAGGATTGTAGGCAAATCCCACAGTCCTGAACAGCTGTCCTGGGCCTCTCACCCCTCAGCACTATTTACAGCCATACCTCGCTGGAAGCTTTACTAATAACCTTTTCAATAATCACCTTTCCTGTTTATTTGGTGCTTTATAAGACTTATAGCATATAGCCGCTAGCTCATTGAGTCCTCAGAATAACCAAAAGGGAGAGTTCCTATGATTAGCCTCGGAAGGCAAAGTGATGTTCTCCAAGGCACACAGCATCCGAGCCTCGTGGCACAGGTTGAGAAAAGCAACAGGTAACGAGAACCACATCCTTCCTAGGTGCAGACACTCAGGACATACCACCTCATTTCATTCTCTCATCGTCCCTACCAGAAGGAGGTTATTAGGTCCATTTTTGAAGATGAGGACATCAAAATCAGAGAGGTCAAGCACCTTGCTCAAGGTCACACAGCCAGTGAGTGGGGGATTGAGAATAGAAAGCAGATGAGCCTGGCTGTTGGGAGTAGTTTTTGCAAGCAGAAGGTGGGGATGGGGCGGGCTGAGGATGAATTGTGCCCTTACGACAAGAGAAGGCTCTTTGTCCTGGACCCTCTGGTTGCCAAGTTCCAGCCCAGTTCTCGCTCTCTCTTCACACTCCAGAGCTTGGACCACGGGGAGGGGCCTTGGGTTTAGCAGCAGTGCCACCTGGTGGCTGATTTGGTGCCACCAGGGTGTGAATGGGCAGCTGCCTGCCAGAGCCCAGGACTCTGGATGGGGGGCAGTAATGAGGACAGCAGGCATGGGGCTCCTTCTGCCCTACTGGGGACCTGGGCAAGTCAATAGCTGCGTGGTGCACAGGGAAAAAGCCGAGGACTCAGGTTTGAATAAGAACTGAATTTGATAAACCTGGCTCTGAATTCCAGCTCAGCTGGTGTGATGTTGGGCAAGTTCCTCCACCTCTCTGAGCCGCTTTCCAATCCAGTAACATGGAGATAAATAACAGTTGTGGTGGTTGTTTTGAGGTTTATTGAAAACGCTCGACCCTATGCCAGGCGCATGTGAGATGCTCAACAGTGATATGGGCTGGCACTCCGCCTTTTCCATCCTCTGTCAGGGGCTCCCGGAGATTAGACCCAGACTCCTCCTTTGGGCTCCCCCTCAACATCCCCAGTTCTGGAAGTGTCCAAGCTTCTGCTCAGACCAGGCCACTAAACCCTTCTCAGTTCAGGAACAGCTCGCTTTGGAAGACACTCAGTAGGGAGGCAGAGGTGCAGGGGTGGTTCGGTGGTGGAATGCTCCATGCAGGAGAACTGGGTTTGATTCCTGGAACATGCCCCCCACCCCCACCCCCCCAAAAAGGAAGCAGAGAAAATGTCTGGGAGAATAAGAAAAGCCAAGTTTCAGCTGGAACCGGGCTGACGGGAGGACCCCCCTGGAAAAGTCAGGCCCACACCAGCCTAGAGAGGTCAAGGTCGTGGAATCCTTGGCCCAGGCCCCATCCGCCCACTGCCCCTCTCGTGGTTTGCACCTCCGGCTAGCCCTCCTCGCTCACACCGACCTCAGCTCTACAGCCCTGGGCCTCCTCTTGGAGCATTGCATTCCCACCCCTCCTTCTCTTTCCTCCCGGCTGCAGTCTGCAGGGCGATTTCTGGAGGTGCAGCTCCCGCAGTGACACCAGCACTCCTGGAAGCTCTGGATGGCTCCAGTGTCCCTCGGTAATGACCAGTGGCCCTGATATTTTTTTTCTGATATTTTTATAATGCATAACGCCTCCCGGTAACTCTTGTATGCTTCCCAATAATCCTTCATTCCCCCCACGGCCCCCTATTACTCTTATACCCTCCAGTGACCCTCCCTACCCCTGTCACTCCCGAAAGGACCTATCACTCCTGATGGCTCTGTACAATTGTACTAGATTCCTAGAAATCCCCCTCCCCACCTCTTTCAGGCCTCCAGAGCCCCCAGTGGTCCTTTTCACTCTCAAAGTCTCTAAACATTCCCTTGTCCATCTTGGTGAATCCCAGAGGCCCTTTATCATTTCTGGAAAACCATGGAGGCTTCCAGAGGCCGGTATGTCACCAGAAGTTTTTTTGGAGGTACCTAAAGACCCTCAGGCTTTCCCTAAATGGCTCCATCATTTTACCATGGCCTTGGGTGCTCCCAAGTCACAGTGGAGGCTGTGGTGGCACTCGGCAGCTCCCAAAGGTGGTTTGTGGAAAGAGCTTGGGCCTTGGAGATAAAGGCACTTGGGGCTCTTTTCCCAGCTCTGCCACTTTCCAGCTCTGTGACCTTAGGATTCTATCTCTCTGAGACTGTCTCTTCATTGGTAGAATGTGAAGACCATGCCAGCCTACAGGGTGGTTGAGGACAAAGTACAAATATGACAGAGCCAAGCATAGTTTCTAGCACTGAGCAGGCCTTCAGTGCCTGTTTGTTCCCTTCCCTTCCTCATACCTGCCCACTCTGGGGCAAGCCAGGCACTTGTTCATCAAACCCTTTGCCCCATGGAGCACCTCTTCTGTGCCAAGGACTTCACCAGGTGCCATCCCTGACAAGCATGCTGTGACCTGACCCCCTTCCTCCGTCAGAGATATCAGGGAGGGGCCACCCAGGCTCACAGCTGGTGAAGGCGCACGAGGTGTTGTAGATGCAGAGCAGGGACAGGGAGAACTTCGGTTTCTGTTCTGCTTCCCTAGACATCTGTCTGCCTCTGTCTTTGCTCAGACTGTTCCCTTTCTTCAAAAGCCCTTCCTCATACTTCCTGCCTGGTTAAATCTTCCTATGCCTCAGGGTACAGCCAAGTCCCACTTCCTAGCTTAAGTGGTTGGGTGCACGAGTTCTGTTTAGACCCAGGTAAACCTTGGTTCGAGCCTAGTTCCTCCTTTTACCAGGAAATATATCTGGTGTATCTTTTGGAAAGTTAGTAGCAGTTTATAAACCTCAGTTTTCTCATCTGTGGAATGGTATGGTGAGGATCCAACGAAGTAATACAGGTCTGACACTGAAACAGAGTAGGTGCTCAATAAATAGTTGTTCTTAGTCTTACTCTTAGCACTGTGTGAGCACTTGGTCCATGGCCCATTCTTCTCTAGTTTTTTGTGGGGTTGGCTCTTACACTTCAGTTGGATTGGACACTCTCAAAGTAGGGAGCATGCTACTTCTTCCATAACTCTCACAAAATGAGAACTTATTCAAAGGTGAAAGACAGAGAGGATCTAGAGTAGGCACCAAAAACCATTTTTGCTTCCTCATGGGTAATAAGGGCTCATTTACTTTTAACAGTCCAGGGGCATGCACATGAGCTGGGAGTACAGAGGAATGAGTTCTTATAGGATCTTGGGCCAGCTGTGTTCCCTCTCTGGATCTCATTTCCTACCCCTTTCTATAGATGGCTAAACTGAGGCCCAGAGAAGAGGGAAGTCTTTCCCAGGGCTGCATTGGAGAGTTCAAACTGGCTAGAAAAGGCTGGGAACAGGAGGCAGAAGACCTCTCCTCTTGGGCAACTGCAGGACTATGAAGAGCAAAGACACTGCATGTCCCTGGTTCTAGGTCCTACACAGGCATAGAAGAGAGTGGATGCTCATAAAGGCCTGCTGAATGAATGAAAGGCTCCAATTTTCCAGTTTGAAGCTCTCAGCAGAAAGTGCCTGATCTTTGGTTCCTGATCCGCTCCCTCATCCCAGAGGAAAATCTCTTAGGCCTGAGTTATCCACTGACGTCATTTCCAAAGCTCCCCTCCCCTTCTCTGGTTTAGTTGTGCTGTCTAATAGAGCTAGGCTGCAGAGTCATAGTTGGCCAGCAGGGGTCGCCAGCACAAACACTGCAGCTTGCAGGGTCTACTGGGTAAATTAATGCCCCATGTTGCCAATTCTGTAGGCTCAAGGACCTGCAAACCAGGTTTCCAAGACAGCCTCTTCTGGTCTAGCTGCTGACAGCTACTTAATACAAAACACTTTTAGACATGAGCAGGGAATGATGACTGGGGTTAGGTGACTGCACCCATCCCTACATCTCTATGAAGTTATGAACTGTTCAGGGACCCTCTACAGAGAGATTTTATCAATTCTTGATTTCTGCGCATCCAAATTTGTGGAGAGCTTTCCGTGTGAGAGGTTACCACATCAGAGAAGCTTAGAGGCCAAGACAGGTTCAAGGGGGCCCTGAGATCAGGAATTTTAAGCAAGAGTCAACCAGACAGGAATGAACAGACACTGTATGTAGATGGCCTTACTGTACCATGGGCTGGCAGGACAAAATATGTTCTCACGGTCTAGAGCAGTTGTTTGGAAAGCTCAGACCCAAGTCTAGAGATTTTGCTTCAGTTCTGAGCAATATCACAAACGCTCTTTGACCGTGAGCACTATTTATGAAGGATAATTATATCCAGTGTGAGTTTGAGCTTTACCATTCATATCCATGAGTTCACGGAATCTTCCTATCACCTGGCATCATAAGAGCTATTCTCCCCATTTTAGAGATGAGAAAACCGAGGCTGGTAAGGGTAGATCCTGGAGTCTACATGAGGCTTACAGACTCCAGATCCTTATCTCTTTCCTCTCCACCCTGCCTGCCTCAGACATTATAGTCATGTCCTAGGGCAGGTGCCTGAGTTTTGTGGCAGCTGTTCCTGCTATTAGAGGTGCCTATTGCTTTCTTTGGGCCTTGAAGCATGGAAACAATAAGGCACATGGATTGAGGGGTTGGGATTTGGGATGAAATGGACCTGAATTCTCACCCTGGGCCTGCTGTTGGCTGGCTGTGTGACTGTGGGCAAACTGACTGTCTTCTCTGCGCTTCAATTTCCATCCGCAGAATGGGGCAGTGAAGGTGCTTTCTTTATGGGATGGTCGTAAGGATTAAAGAAATGCCTTTTGCAGAACTCCTGGTACACAGTAGACCTTCCATAAAAGGAAAGGAAGTGTGACCTCCTGATCCACAGGGTGTTTCATTTTGTAACACCAAGTTGAAAATGCAAGCTCAACCCAGAGAACCAAGCTGGATTTGCAGGAATATCACAGAGGTGACGAACAAGCCAACAAACAAAAAAGACACAGGGAGAAAGAAACATGTGCTGGGAATAACCACATGATAGTGTGTTCATTTCTTTAATTTTTAAAAATGAGTAAGCAGACAATCTTGTGCCCTTTGAATACCAAAAAAAAAAAGTTCATTATGCAAAACAGTACAACTTTGTCATATTTTAATTATACTGTAAATATTTCAGAAAGGATGTATTGTTTCTATTGAATATCAAAAAGTCATTACAATGGTGTGTCTCCCCTGCACCCGCATTTCCCTCCCCACCCCCCAAAGTTACCCAAATACTAGTAGGAAATTACAAAAAAAAAAAAAAAAAAAAAAAAAAAGGCTCCCGCCACCCAGCCCCGTGAGTAGTGTTAAATGAGTCAAGTGTTAGGTGCCACACGTACGATGCCAGTGCACTGAGATGACAGACCACGGGGATCTGTGCATCTGTGAAAGTCCTTGGTGGAAAACCGTAGCAGCAGCAGTGGAAGGCTCCCTCCTGGGGACCTGCTGAGATAAGAGCAGGGGAGGATGGACGCAAGCAGGGGTGTGCCCGAGCCCGGGTCTTCCTGGGTCCGCAAGATGAGACATCTGGGTGGAGAGGCCGGGCTTCCGAGAACAGGATGGGTGGCTTGTCTGTGAAGAGGTGGGCAGGTCTGGGCTGGATGCACTCACAGAGGGGTCCCAGAACCTGGCATCCTCACCTGCCCAGAGGGGTGCCGGGAATCCCTGTTAGCAAACCTGGGCTCCAGGTGGAAGCGTGCCAGAGCTGAAAAGCTGGGAGGTGGGGGACTTGGGTGAATCAAGTAGATGGGCCCCCTGTTAAGCTAAGGTATGAGCCAAGTCTCCTTTCTTTCAGGCCTATAGGAAACTGCAGTCTTAGCCTGGAGAAAGCCTGAATTTTCATCAAAAGAAACTGGGAACATAAAGAGAAAGGAAGAAGCATGTACTTCTCCATCCCCAAATAACTCAGAATCGAAGGCAGTGGCTTGACGTATAATCCAATTACAAGAGAAGAGAGTTGTCAGCCAGAGAGGACTGAGGCCAGGCTCCGAGGGGAGCAGCCCAGCCTCCTCTGTGGATGCCAGCTATGCACAGGGGGGCAGTGGGGCCGCCCAGTTCTCGCCTCCGGTGAGTGGATGCTTTCTCCCCTGTCTTGGCTCTGGAGCCTCTAGGGAGGTTTGGCTAGGACAGGAAGGATTGGGGCAGAGGGAGTGGTGGGAAAGGGGGGAGGTAAGTGGACAGTAAGGGGGAGAAGAGGCGGCTCCGCTGTAGCCCCCCCCCGCCCCATTGCAGGCTGGTGGGAAGTCCTAAGACACACATCCCACAGAGGCAGGAACCGCAGATGTAAGGAGACCAGACACTGCTTTCTGACCCAGAAAACCAGCCTCCATGGCAAGCCAGAGCCCCGGCTCCAGCCAGCCCTCAGCACCGGCTAAGACAGAGAGGCAGAGCCAAAGGGGAGAGCACATCACCAGAAAGAAGGAGCCTTTGTCATGGGGGGCTGAGGGCCCCAGGCAGACCTTCCACAGAGCGGGCCCTGCTCATAGATGAAATCAAACTCGAGTTTAGGGGGAAGCACACATGACACCATCACGTCATTTCCATGATGAAACCTGATTTTAAATGCATGGGGTTGTTTCATAAGCAGGTGGGGGGTGGGCAGGGATCAGTCCTTACAAGTCTTCAGAAGAATCCAAGACCGATGGCAGGTATGCAAGCCAGTGAGGGGCTGCAAAGAGAATCCCGGGGAGACGATGCCAAAGGCCCCCAGAGACAGCCCGATCCACCCTCTGCATTTGGGAGAACGGGACTCCGAGGCCCGGGGAAGGTCACTTAGTGAGCTGGAAGCACAGGGGGGCCTGCACCCCAGGAGTCCAGAGGCCCGGCAGGATTTTGTCTTCTCTGCCTTGTGGCCTTGCTCTCTGCAAACCAACTGCCAAGAAGGTCATGGCTCGAAAAGAGAAGCTTTGAAGGAGAAACCCTCCCTGGGAGGGCGGGGGGGGGGCACAGAGGAGGGGGGCACAGAGGAGGGGTAGTTGAAGACGGTCATGGACAAACATCGGATATGGAATGGTCAGTTAAAAGGCCCATGGGGGGCACGGGCAGGCATCAGTCGCCTCCCCACCTTCCCCACAGCTCAAGTATAAAAGTTTTACAATATTATACATTTCTTCCTAACCCCTAGAAAACATCGATTAAAACCACAAGAAGATTCTGCTAGTTACTGTACAAATATTATCCCTTTGCAGTGGTTACTTACATAATAATTGGGGGCCTGGTGGGGAATGTGACTTTTTAAACCAAAGTGTACAGTGGCCACCTTAAAATTAACTTGTTAATAAATCCTGTGCAAAACAAGCAAAGCCCCTATCATTAGGTGAAGTACGTGTTTCAGGTATTCATTTATGCACATTGCGGGGCGGGTGGAATCAAAAGTTAGAAGGGTCCGAGGTGACGGGCGGCCGCTCAGAAGTGCGTCTCCTTCTCTGTGATGGTGGCGATGGTCCCGTCGCCCTTGCCTTTGGGGTCACAGTCATTAACCATCACCGTCCGTGGGCCTGCCCCAAGCTTGCCCCGCATTTTCAGATCGGCGCTGGGGACCGTCAACTTCCGGAATTTCTAGATGGTTGGAGAAGAGAAGAGCTGAATGAGAGGGGTTGCCAGGCTGCTGGGGTCTGCCCTGGCCCCTCCCAGGGTGGACGCTGCCCATGGGGCTGGGGAGTCACCATCGGGTCCGGGGCCACTTGGAGCTGTGTCCCTGACAGTGAATTGCCCTCTCTGGGTCTCAGTTTCCACATCTGGAAAATGGGAACAGTAGTGGCACTGACTCACGGCGCTGAGTGAGGTGTAAGGAGAGGGCAGGAAGAAGCTGAAAGCAACTGGGATCTGAGCGGTGTAATCGAGCTAACATCCCCATCCCTTCTCTTGTCCCTGCTCCCCTGCGGGCTGCTCTGCAACTCGCTGGCTTTATTTATTCATATTTTTTGACTGGCAAGGAAATAATAAACTCTTTTTATTCAAAGACAATATGCTGATGTACATGGAAAACCTAAGGAATCTGAAAAAGTGAGTTTAACCACTGGAGCAGAAATGGACTTTTTAATAAATGGGACAACTGGGGAAAAAAAGAGTAAATCTACCAAGTCACAGAATACAAGGTCAATTTACAAAAGTCAATTACATTTATGTATACTAACACACAAGTGGATGTTGAAATTTAAGAATATCACTCATAATATCAGCCAAAAGACACAAAAGTATTAGGGATAAATTTTACAAATATCCATAAAATCTGTATATTGAAAGATACAAAACAGGCTTAAATAGTTGGAGAGATATACCATATTCATGGATCAAAAACTTCAATATTGTTGATATAAATTATCCCCTTATTGATCAATAGATTTAATGTAATGATGGTCAAAATATCAGCAAGCTTTTTGTAAATAATAACACTGCTGTGTCTTTTAACCTCTCTGAGCTGCCTAGTTCTCACCTGCAAAATGGGATATAGATGCCTACCTGCGACGGCTGGGGTGAGGCGAGCGGTAAGGAAACTCTAAGGTTCTTTATAGGATTGCCAGATAAATGGGTAATTTTCCCCCAGAAGGCATGTCACTATGCCTCTGCCTGACCAGGGGAACACAGAGCCTGGTGAAATGTGCTCCTAGGGCCATGCTCAGAGAAATAACCATTACTGCAGAGGTGGGCTCAGGACTGCCCACTTCCACCACCACTGAAGAACTCAGCCTCACCACTGGGCAGGGGTGTGTGGATGAAATGGCTACTGTTCCCACTCTGCAGATGAGAGGGTGAGGTTAAGGATTTCTAGATGGTTGGAGAAGAGAAGAGCTGAATGAGATGGGGTGAGGCTAAGAGCGGACTCTGAAAACATGCTCCTCCCACCACAGCTCCTTCCTATCTCTTGGCTCAAAGTGGCAGCACCTGTCAGGCCCTTTGCCTGTGCTTCCCAGTTTCCCCTGCGATAGGACCCCAGGCCAGGATTTGGCAAGCCCTTTCTGGGCAGGAAATCTTTTCCCTGGGGAAGGCTGGAAGGACTTTTGGGTGGCCAGTTTCTCATGATCAAGGGTCTATCTCCTCTTTCAAATTCTGCCATGTCTAAGAGGCTGAACCTGCACTGTCCTAGAAGGATTAAACTGGCAAGCACACCTGTGCGGAAGCCTCCCACGTGCCCCCCATACACAACAGTGGTTCAGGGAGAGGGCCGTGAAGTTCGGGTTTGAATCTCAGCTTTATCACCTAAATTGGGAAAGAAACTGAACTCTGGGCCTCAATTTTCTCATCTGTAAAAAGAGGATAGTAATGCTACCTGCCTTTTCTGGCTATGGGGAGGCTCCAATGTTAGTTTACCCAGGCACAGCACTGAGCACGTTACCTTCTTTTTAGAATCACGTACCCTTACAGAAATTCTCTGAGGTAGGTGATAATGCCCCTCATCTTTCCTTTCAGGTCCTTTTGGTTGGCTGAGAAACTTTGTGGAAACTGAGGCTCAGGCAGGGGGATGAAACAGCATGAGTTCTCTCCAAAGAATCTGCAGAGAATTCCCTCTCTTTAACCAGCCCTGCTGCCTGAGCCTGTGATGTGTGACCCCTGGGAGATGAAGCAGCTTCGGGAAGTGGCCTCACCTTCCTCCTTCCCACACCAGGCCTGAGAGCATCTCTGGAGGATCTGTAAGGATACACTCACCAAAAGGCCACCTGGGAGCTCGGACAGGGAGTGTGTCCACAGGCCAAGGTGGAAAGGCCCCAGGACAGCTCCCTCTGGACACGATTAGTCAGAGGTCAGAAGAATTAACCAATTGCCCGGGAGGGCAGCCTACTCTGGGGGTGTGTGCAGGGTTAAGGAAGGGACAGGTCCTCTAGACTGGCTCTGTCTGACTGGATGCCCTTGGGCCTCTCCACACACACCACTTATCTTCTTCTCACTTGGCTTGGGAGACAAATATCTCCTGGAGTGTGGTGCTAGAGCAGAGACAAGGCCCCAGAACAGGGCCTGTCCAGACCAGAAAAGAAAGCTAGTTTGACCTTCTCTGCAGGAGGTAGTAGAGCGCTAAACAACAGCACAGACCCTGGAGCTGACCTCCCACCACTTAGAAGCTGTGTGTCCTTGGGCCAGTTGCTTCACTACTCTGTGCCTCGGTTCCATCCACTGTAGAATGGGGACAACAAGAGTCTGTACCTCCTAGGGTTCTGATGAGGATTAAACGACTTAAAATTTGACAGTGCCTGGCACACAGCAAACTGCTGAATAAACGAGAAACTAGCTCCATCTGATTCACTGGCTGGGTGGAAAGGAGACCGAATAGATAGCTCATGCTCTAAGAAGGACAGACTCAGGCTGAAATTTGATCTGCTAACAAGAGACTCCATATTGCATGACTCTGTTTATATGAAATGTCCAGAAAAGGCAAATCTAAAGAGGCAGAAGGAAAATTCATGGTTGCCTGGAGTGAGGACAGGGATTAACCATCAGTGGATCTGAGAGGGTCTTTCCCGAGTGATGAATAAATGTTCCAAAACAGATTCATGGTGATGGGCATACAACTTGTTAACATCGTAAAACCATCATATTGTACACCCAAATTAGGTGAATTTGATGATGTACAAAACATACGTTGATGAAATGTTGAGGAAAAAACTGCTACTTTTTGGCCCTATGATCTTAGGCAAGTGACTTCATTTCTGAGCCTCAGTTTTCCCCATCTGTTAAATGCAGAAAAAGATGCCTGTTCCCGTGTTGCTCTAAAACTAAGTGTGATACAGCATGCGGAAGGCCTGGCTTGGCAATGGCACAGGACAGAGGCCCGTCCCCTCACCCCAATGCCAGGCCCTTTCCCTTTGCCCTGGGAACAGGGACTTCAAAGAACAGGACACTAAGAGCTAGATTTGGTGTCCCTCTGGGTTCTGGGTCCCAGCCTAAGTGCTTTCCATATGGGAACTCGCTGTCTCCTTACCACGACCTCAATGCACAGTGAGGTGCTGTTGTTATCCCCATTTTACAGATGAGGAGACTGAGGCTGTGCTCATGGAAACTAGCTCCCCAGAGGCCTCACAAAGAAGTGAGAGCACAGACCCCCATCACGTCGAGATGATGGACTCCTGCTGGGTCTGCGAACCCCAACTTCCCTGGGACACAGGGTGGGGCATGTTTTCACCATGCCCGCTGTCAAGGCAAGGGAGCCGTGGCTTGGAGGGGCGCCGGAATGTGCCTGCACTCAGTCAGCCCTCCCGGAGGCAGAGCTGGTGCCCCGGCCGGGCCCCGCCTCATGGCCACCTCACCTCGGGCAGTGAGCCCTCTGTCTTCCACAGCTTGATGAAGACCCAGAGCGGGACGCACAGCATGGAGGACAGGGCCATGAGCCAGCCGACGCCGTAGCCCCAGGCGGGGTAGGTGTAGACATTGTTGTACTTGAGCGGCTTGTACTTGACCAGGAAAAAGATGAAGATCCCCTGTGGAGAGGGGGGACAGGTCAGAGCAGTGGCCCCCAGCCCTGCTTGGTCCCGGAGCGGCAGGGAGGCCAGCAGCAGGGGAAGGTTGGCCCCGCCGTGACCGCCCCGGAGACGCTGCCCCGGCTCCCGCTGGCATCAGACGCACTGCAAAATGCAACTCTGCAGACCCTGGGGCTACTGTGGGGCCCCCCCGACCTCCCCACTCATCCTCACCCACGCGCTCTGCCCCAGCCGCTGCCCAGTTAGGAAGTTCTATTTCTCCTAGGCCCTGCTCTGAGTTGGTTTCAAGGCTGCTTTCCAGAACGATGATGGTCTGTGAAGACGTGTGAGATGGGCTGAGGTACCTACAGTGCCAAGGAGTGTGTGATGAGAGATGACTATTTTTTTTTTTATTTATTTTATTAAACATCAGCCCACAAAGGCCCCTCTGAGGGGCAGAACACAAGCCACGGCATCCCCCTCGGTGCTGCAGCCTTCCCAGTTAACAACCAAGTAAAACCTTCTCTCGGACATCTCCCCACAGCTGGGGCATGCCTGGCGGCGTCCTTACCGCGCAGATCCCTGGTGTCACAACCTTCCAGCACCATTTAATGAGTGACAGGGGCCGATAGCCGATCATGTCTTCGATGTTATCATAGAACCGGTTGCTTCCTGTCCGGAACAGAACAGAAAGACACACACCACCCCCCAGAGAATTTGTGCATGAAGACTCAGGAAGAAGGCTAGGAGCATTTGATTTCTCCAGCTTGTAGCAGAGAAAACACACGCACACTTGACCTTATTTACAGCTTAAAAACTTCCAAGTCTGTACCTATGTGAGGTTTCAGAATAAGCTGCAATAGGGGGGATTCTGGGCAGTTTGGTGCAGGCAATGGTGAGGGGTTTCTGGGAGAAGAGCAGACTGGCAGAGGTAAGGAGCTGGCCACCTGGCATGAGGGGTGGGCTCCAGGCTCTGAAGGGGAGGGCCTGGGCAGGCTGCCTGTCACCTAGCAACCCCACCGAGCTGCTCAGTTTGGGGAACAGGAGGATGGGAGGTGGGTTGCAATGGGGGCCAGGCACCACGTGCTGCCCTGCCTCCATCAACATCTCGCTGGAGATGTGGTGATGACTGCCCATATGGCAGATGGGAAAACTGAGCCTCAGGGGGTCCTTCCAGACCCAGTGGGCTCCAAAGCCTGAGCCCTGAATCCTGCACTACAGTGCAGGGACGCAGAAGCAAGCACATCTGACAAGGGGGAAGGGTCAAGGGCATACCCGAGAAGAAGGAGGATGAGGCAAACATAGCCAAGACCCCACGTCCACCCGGGGCCTCGGGCACCAGCCTCCCCGGCCCCCCAGCAGGGCCTCCACTCACCGTACACCCAGCCAATGCAGACGCACTCGAAGATGGCCACAAAGAGAAGGCACATCCCACTGGCGGCATAGGAGTCAAAGAGCTGGAAGATATACATGCCACCCTGCGGGGCGGGTAGAGAGAAAAACGGATGGACTGGCGGATGGGGGGGGGCCACCCAGGTGGGCAGGGCAGCCCAGCAGGCCTCAGGATGGGTCCCCACTGCTCTGACAGGCCCTAGTGGAGTAAAATTCTGCCAGTACAGACTGCTTCTCCCTCCTCAGGCAAAATCTTGCATGCTCTGCTCCCGGGCGTCCGTACGCCCCCATACTCCACCCTCTGGGGTCCGCTGGGATTGCAGATGCTTTGTCCTGTTCAGTTTCTCCTTTTCCCAGCTCCCCAAGGGTTAGGACCTAGAGGTAGGACAGCCTCAGCATGCCTCCCTAGTGGCTGTGACAGCCTCTCTGCCTCTAGCCTTCCCCTCCCCAACCCTCCCAGACACCAGCTTTCAGAGAGACCTTTCTAATATGCAAATCCACCCACATCACTCACCAGTTAAAAATGATTCTTTGGCTCCCTCAGCCTGCCAGTTAGGGATACTGCTCTCCTCACCAGCCTCATCTCCCCTTCCCATCAGCTTCCCTCAACACAATCGCTCATGTACCTCGGGACGGTCTTACCTCTGAGCCTTTGCATATGCTGTTCCCTGTTTGTTTAGTATGTTCCTTCAAAGATCACATCAAATATCACTTCCTCCAAGAAGTCTTTCCTGACAACCCACTCTCATTTGTTCTCTGGGTGGCCCTAACACATTTTGTGGACTCAGTGAAAAATAATGTATCCCCCTGCCAGCTGCTTAAGCTCTGAATTCCCACAGGAGAAGGTGACATGCTAGTCTACATTGTATTTCCAGCTCTTAGCACAGGGCCTCGCGCACAGCAGGTGTCTGATGAATGTAAATTGAATCATGTGGAGTATGAGCACCACGAGGGACTATCTGTTCTTCCATTCATCTCTGCAGCCAGACCAGGGATAACAGCTCAACTGCCCACAAGGGCAGACAGGTAAGGGAAATGAGAAAGGTGGCTGGGTGTATACTAGGGAGTAGTGGGGACTGTGGCTAACAGGAGAGGCCAGGTCCCATCTGGTCACATACTCTGGCCCATCACTGCTGCGGGTGGCAGGCCTGGGTGTGGCCAGATCTGCTGATTTTCCAGGAGACACCAGAGATCCAGATGTTCATGGGAAATCTTTCTGTCTTTCATCACTGGTATCTTCTCCATGTAGTTAAAAAAAAACACCTTGAGGACTGAACAAAACGAATCACTGGGCCTATCTGATCTGGGGTCCCCATCTGTGACAGCTATAGTGCAAATAATGGTCCATGAGAACAAGGAGGAAGTTTGAAGCAGCTCTGTGACTAGTCAGGGCTTGACTCTGTGCTCCTCTGCCAGGCCATGGGGTTAAAACCTAAGACCACCCACCAGTTTACTCTCCTGAGGGTCTCCTTCCATAATGGTCATACAATAAAAAGAAGAAACTCTTGCTCAGGGTTCAAAAGCACTCAGTTCCATTTTAACTGCTTCCCATGTCTTACTCCAGTTAATTCCTCAGAACATAATTACAAATTAGCACTACTGTTCTCCCCCAAAGTTCACAAGGGGAAACTGAGGTGCGGAGAGGGGAAAGCGCTTGGCAGAGGACACCCAGTAAGTCCTGGGCTTAGGGTTGGGCACCAGTAGCATGGCTGAGAGTTCACACTCTTAACCACCTCGCCACACGGCCCCAGTGGAAAAGAAATTTGTGGCCTATTTTTTCCTTGGAGCTGAGCTTTAAATGTGCATAAATGAGGTAGCAGATCCTGCCAGCAATTACTGTGAAGGCCGAGGCTGACACGGCCCATTTGGCAATTCTAACTTCCCTGATGTAATCGCTCACAGACATTCCTCTCTGGGGGTGGAGGGTTGGCATGTGAAGCCCAAACGTTGGATTATTAATGTCTTGAGCTATTGCAGCACTGGCTCCCGGATGGTTCTCAGGAGCCACAAGGAGCTTCACGGGCAGAGCTAAGCCTTAGATGGAGAGTGGTGAGCATCCAAGGCTCTGAAAGCTGGGATGGCAGGTGTAGCAGGCATTCCCCATGCCCGCTCAGGGCAGTAACACTCATACCAACCCTTGCTTTTTTTATAGCCCCATCCGTGTTAGCCTTCTTAATGATGGGGTGAACCCCCTCCAATTTGTTTGTGGGACAAAAGACTCTACTTTGCGTAATTAATCAGCACTTAATGAGGCCCTGTTTGCTTGGCATGCCGGGTTTCCGTGCGTGGGGAAGAGATGAGGTGGGAAACGCTGCACCATTCATTTGCTCGAACGCTGATTATCGCTCTCATTAATGTGACAATGACTAGGAGCAGTAATCAGACCAGCCACCAGGCACTGGGTGCCCACCCAAGGCTGGGCACTGAGATGGCATCAAGGGCACAAAGCCTGGCTTCTATTCTCACGGGACTTACAGGCCGGTGGGGGAGACGGACGAGCAGATGGGATGTTGTGACAGCAGCAGAGATGTGTGACCGAGTTTTTGAGTAAAGTGCAAGGGTCTGAGGGCATGAAAGAGGGAGGCAATGCTCAACTTGGAGGGCTGGGGGAGGGAGAGGTAAGCAGAGGAGGCTTCCAGGAGGAGGTGGCATTTGAGCTGAAAAGAGATGATGAGTAGGTTCAACAAGGTGGCATCAGCCCAAATGCTTTCTAGGACGACCTAGAAATCATCAGTTGTTTTTACTGATTCTGAGGTCCCTCATTTCTTTCCCTATTTCTTACAATATCTCTTCTTGTCTCTAGGCAACGGGTTTTCCCTTTCCTTGTGGGTGTGAATATGGGAGGAAAGACATCTAATCTCACCTTCCAAAATAGTTGAGAAATTTTTCATTAGAGAGGCTGGCCGCAGGAAGGGAGAGCTTTACAAGTCTGTCTTAATTTGGGGGTCATGGTGAACTCCTCCTGCCCTGCAGCCCCAGCAGGGACAGGGAGAAGAGGGGTACACAGGGAGCCCTGAGGCTGGAGCCAAGTTCATTATGCTTGTCTATTACCAGAGACTCCCCAGAAAAGCCTGTTTGAACTTGAGGAAAATCATAAGTGAGGAGTTTAGGGGTCAGTAGCTGACACTGTCCCCTTTACCCAGAAGTTAAGAAGGGCCCAGGAATCAAGACACACATGATCACCAGGTAAGCCTGGCATTTCCCGCTGTGAGTTTTATTCCCCTGTTACTGACATTGGCTACCTTTAGCTGAGCACTTAGACCTGCAAGACACAGTGCTAAGGGCTCAGTGAGAACTTACACTGATTCTCTCAAAAATCCTTCAGGGAGATGAGAATGCCGAGTCATAGAGAAAGGTCTAGATGTGGTCAATTGCAGAGCTGGGATTTGATGCCGCACTTGCCTAACCCGAAGCCCATGCCCTGAGCTGCAGTGCCACACTTTCCTCCTCACTCACCTCTGTGAGCATCACGAGGCCCAGGAAATAGGAGATGACCGACAGGGCCAGGATGAGCAGCTCCCGCCGGTAGCCCCTCCGGAAGACCTTGGGGTACATGTCCACCACAGCAGTGACCAGGCTCTCCACACACACAAACTGGCCGGGGCAGAGACGATGGTGTCAGGTCCAAGGGAAGGACGGTCCCAGGTGTCCCTGGCTCTGTATGACAGAGCAGGTCTGAACCCTGGGCGTCCTTCCCCTCCAATTGCCCACACCAACTGATGGCCCAAGAAAAAGAATCATCCTGACCCTCACAGAGCTCCGTCGTGCTCATTTAACAGACGAGGACACTGAGGCTCAGAGACGGGTCTGAATGAATCAGCAAGGAAGTGACAGAGTCAGGATGTGCCCCGGGGTCTCATGACTCTAAATCTAGTTCCCCATTTTCTCCCCGATGCTGCCTCTCCTCTGAGTGTGCTGGACCCTCTTCTGGGGTCACTGATTGAAACGAGACCTAGTGCCTGCCCTTGAGGCAAGACAAGGATCTCTGTAACTATCCTTAGAGCTGAATGTTCTGCTGGTGACAGGCTCTGATCAGTGTCTGTGGCCAGGATGTGGGTCTTGCTCATTCTCCAAGATTGCAATTGTTCCCTGCCCTTTGCCTCTGGTGAGGAAGAGCACCTCCGCCAAGATGGAGGGCAGTCAGGGGTGAGCCAACACCCAGCACCTGTTTCCTCTGGGTGAGTCTTTGGGCCTCTGCCAAGCTGTGCAGGTATATATTGCAGAGCCTGAGCCACAGAACACCTGCATCCCCCTGTGCTGAGCATAGGCTTAGGCACACTTTAATGTCCAACTCCTACTCAACCATCAATACCCAGTCCAAAGATCCCAACACATTAAATCACCTCCTCCTCAGGGTTCTCATGGCGCTTTGGACAGACCTCCTTCATAAAGCTTTTCCTGACCACTCCTCTTTGCCCCCCAACTCAAGCAGAAGATCCCTTCCCCTCATACAGTGGGACACTTGCTTATTTCTATCTCCTAGTAAGAAGGTGAGGGCAGGGGCCACATCATTCTCATCTGTGTATTTTCAGCACTTAGTACAAAGCTCTTGGCACAGAGGAGAGGCTCGGAAAATATTTGAAAAATGAGCAATAATAATAGCAACCATCTGGTGTTTACTGTGTGCCGGGTCCTGTGCTAAACAGTTTACATACATTAATTGCCTTAATCTCTCTGTTTTCTAAATGAGAACACTGAAGCAGAGGGAGCTTAAGCAACTTGCCCAAGATCACACTGGTATTACACAGCAGGGCCAGGATTTGAATCAAGCAATCTTATTCCAGAGCCTGGCTTTAATGGCTGGGCTGTACTGCTTTGCAGCAGGAAGGAAGGCAGGAGAAGGAAAGGAGTTTTTTACTTGTCACCACGTGGGGAGAGTCCCCTTCCCTGGATCTACTTCTTGACCTCCAAATCCCTTCTGATTCACTTCTATCTCTTCAGGAGAGGAATTTCCAGCCTCCTTGTGCACAAAGGCATTGAAGCACAGAGAGGTGAAGTGACTAACACAAAGTCACACAGCTGGCAAGTGGTAGAGCTGAGACTCAAGCCCAGCTGTGTATGACTCCAAAACCCAGGCTCTCAGTCTCCAGGCTACCCTGCTTCTACAGCAAAGGCTGGCTCCCCTCATTTCCAGATGCTCGAAGTTAGGAAAGGAGATGGGATTCAGGGAAGGTTGTTCACTCTGGATCAAAACTGAAGAGACATCAGAACGTGTGGGCTGATAGGCAGAGAGACCTAGGTGCATGTGTCAGCAAGCTACTTGGTATCCTTGAGCCTCAGTTTCTTCATCTGGAAAATGGGGATAATGAAAGGGGCCCCTTGCTCATAGGGACATTATGAACTAAAATGATGCTGTAAAAACGACGTCCCACCTGGGCACTAGAAAATGCAGCATAACTGGGAGGGGTCGGAGGGTTCAATCACCCTCTTTGCCAACTCCCTAGGGACCCAGGGCCACTCCCTATCTATCACCCCAGTGTGCTGGCCCAGCTCAGCCCCGGTGACTCGCGAGCTGAGGCCCCAGCCCCTGCATCCCTCTGCCAGGCCAGTCCTGTCGCACAAAAGCTGCTGATCAACGGCATCACCCCACACACACACACAACCCCCAGGCCTTCACCATCAACAATGGAGGGGAAGATTATCAGCAGAAACACCTGGTGCCTCAGCAGCTTGGCTTAGCAGCAGTTTTTGCAAAATCCATTCAGTGGAAGAAATTGGACTTGGCTGGGTTGACAGATATTGCCAGCCAGAGGGCTCGTGGGTTAAGTGACTTGTACGAGGTCATGGGTAAGGGCAGCCCCTGGCCAGGCCAGCTGGGGCATCATCCTCCATACCGTCAGGGAAGGAGGAGGCTGGGTTAGATGAGACCTTCTGCTTAGCCCGCAAGACTCGGTTGGCAAGAGCGAGGGAGGTGTTTCAAGTGTAAGAAAGATGAAAGTGCATGCTTCTCAGTGTGTGCAGAGAAAGGGAAAACGTGTGCAGATGGATAAAGTGCCATTTCTAATTCTAGACCCCTCACTGGGGAAGGAAGGCTGCTGAGTGGAGGGTGGGTCAGAAGGAAGCCTACAGGTGGAGATGAGAACACAGGGAAAGGGGGCCACGGTGACCCGACACGGAGATGGGGAAAGGGAAGAGAAGGGTCTCTTCTCTGTCCCTGTGCCCTGAGGCACTTTGGTTAGAGTGGGACAAGTGAGCTGGTAGGGCTGTTGCAGGGACACTGCTAACCAACAGCCTTCTTGGAGAATTGCTTATGTTTGCCAGGTGGTGCAGTTAGGTTAGAAATAGTTCAGCAGAATGGCAGTATTTAGCAATTAAAAAAAAATTGAATTGGGAGTTGGGAATTCCAGGTAAGGGAAACAGCTTATGAAGAGTTGGAGGGACTTGAGCAGATGTGTTTGGCGGTGATTGTGGGGACCCTGTTGCTGGCCTGGAGGGAGTGTTGGGAAGGAAGCAAGGTGGGGGCAGTGGGCAGAGCCGTGGCTACCAGCCTACACCCCAGGGGTCATCAAGAGAGCAGCAGCCAGCCTTCCTGCACCCCCGGCCTCCCTGCACCCCCCCTGGCCTCCCTGCACCCCTCCCCTGGCCTCCCTGCACTCCCTGCACCCCCAGCCTCCCTGCAATGTCCCGGCCAGCCTGCACCCCGAGCCTCCCTGCACCCCCTACTCCTGGCCCCGTGTTTCCCTCCCCTGGCCCTGTGCTTCTCCCTCCTCCAGCCCCTCACCTGGCTGTCCAGACCCAGCCCCCAGCCTCCCTGCACCCCCCCCACCCCCGGCCTCCCTGCACTCCCTGGCCTCCCTGCACCCCCGGCCTCCCTGCAATGCCCCGGCCAGCCTGCACCCGGAGCCTCCCTGCACCCCCTACTCCTGGCCCCATGTTTCCCCCCCCAGCCCTGTGCTTCCCCCTCCTCCAGCCCCTCACCTGGCTGTCCAGACCCAGGAAGATGAGCATCATGAAGAACAAGGTGGCCCACAGCGGGGAGAGGGGCATCATGGTGACAGCCTTGGGGTAAGCGATGAAGGCCAGGCCAGGGCCTGGAGAGGGAGGAGAGAGAGGGCGAAACGTGGGGTGGAGTCCTCTCCCTCCCTCATTGGAGTGTTAACTCAGTCGGCCCCTCACGAAGGGCTCCCTCTGTGCCAGGTGCTGTGCCTGCTTCTTACTCAAAGCCCTTAACTCTCCCAGCCACCCTGTGAAGGTGATCCTCTGAGGAGGCCCAGTGTGCAGATGAGCAAGCGGAGACACCAGAGGTAAGCAAGAGGGTGGAGTCTGGATGGGCCAGGCGTCAAACCCAGGTGGGCCTAGCAGACAGACCTGTCTCCACTGTTCTCACCTGGAGCCCTCAGGCCCAGCCCAGAGAGCCTAACGCGGCCAGTCCAGGGTGAGCCGAGGACCCGTCAGCCCGATGACCCCAATGGAGGGAGTCAGGGGTCCAGGCTTGGAGAAATGCTGTTTGTGCCCCTTCCCTGGGGGCCCCTCTCTCCTTTCCCGGGGCCACACTCACTTATTTCAGCTGCTCCACATAAAGGGCTTGGTCCGCCAGCCCTTGGGATGAATCTTAGGGGGACAATCCCCGGTGTCCTAGCAAAGCGGTTAAGGGCACAGCTCTGTGGCCAGGTGGCCTCGGTGCAAACCCTGGTTCTCTCACTATTTACTGTGATCTGTGTCTATGTTTTCCCAGTTGAAAAATGGTGATAATAAAATCCTACAACATATGGTACTCTTGAGAATTCAGTGAGATGAAACAGAATACGGAAAGCACTTAGGCTGGTGCCTGCCCATGCAAAAAAAAACAAAAACAAGCACTCAGAAAGGTAAATGCTCAGTAAATGTTAGCTCTGATTATTTGTTTTTTTTTTCATTTTATAAAACAGCTTTATTAAGGTATAATTTACTTTATACCTTATTTTAAGGGTACAGTTCAGTGTACTCACCCTGATAACCCGACTGCAATCAAAACATAGAACCTTTCCATTGTGCCCCTCTACCACTTCTATTTCCTGTCATCACTCTGGGCAACCACTGATCTGAGGTTTTCACTTTTGATTAGCTTTATCCATTCTACCTAGGAGTGCAATTGCTGGGTCATATTGCAAGGGTCTACTTAACCTTTTAAGAAATGCCGAGTGGATTTCCAAAGGAGCTATGCCCTTTTATATTCCTCCTGCCACTGTTCAAGACTTCCAGTGGCTCCACATTCTTGCCAACACTTGACATGATCAGTCTTTTAAATTTTAATCATTAAAATAGGTATGAAGAGGTCTACCATTACTGGTTTAATTTGCATTTTTCTGGTAACTAGTGGTGTTGAGTATTTTCAATATGCACTTTGGCTATTCGTATATCTTTTTCTGTGAAGTGCCTGTTTGAGTTTCTTGTCCATTTTTATTTGGTTATCTTCTTATTGAGTTTGAGAGTTCTTATATATGTTTGGGATATAAATCCTTTGTCGGAGAGGTATTATGAATATTTTCTCTCAGTCTGTGGCTCGCTTTTTCATTTTCTTAATGGCATCTATTGAAGGGCAGAAGTTTTAAATGTTCCAATTACTTTTTGCTAGCATATAAGAAATAAAGCTTTCTGTTTATTGTTCTTTTAACCTGTGACCTTGCTAAATTCACTTATTACTTCTGGTAGTTTTTTTTTCTCTTATACGTTCCTTGGGATTTTCTATGTAGTCAATTGTGTTATTTGTAAATAAAGACAGTTTTTATTCTTCCTTTTAAATCTCAATGCTTTAAAAAAATTTCCTACCTTATTGCATGCTTTAGGAACGCCAGTAAAATAATGAATAGAAGCAGAGAGAACATGCATCCTGGCTCTGCTGTCAATATTTCATATTCAGGAAATTCACATTGGTACAATACTATGAACTAAATTACAGACTTTATTCACATTTTACCAGCTTTCCCCTTACTCTCCTTTTTCTGTTCCAATATCCAATTCAGAATCCCACATTGCATTCAATTGTTCTATCTCCTTCGTCCTCTCCAACCTGTGAAAGTTCCTCAGTCTTTTCTTATCTTCCATGACTTAACGCTTCTGATGAAGACTGGTCATTATTTTGCAGAATGCTTCTCAATGTGGGTTGGTCTGGAGTTTTCTCACCATCAGACTGAGGTCAGTTATACATTTTTGGCAAGGATACCACAGAAGTGCTTTTGTGCCCTCAATACCAATAAGTCTTATTACTGGTGACACTGACCCTAACTACTCAGTTAAATTGGAGTCTGCCAGAAGTTTCTTTACTATAACGTTACTATTTTTCCATTCATAATTGATAAGTATATTGGGGAGATACTTCAAGATTTTGAAAATGTCCCTTTTCTCCTCAAACTTTTGCCTGATTTTAGCATCTATTGGTGGATCTTGCCACAGTGACTGCTGTGGTGTTTGTCTAATGGTGATTTCACATTTTCCTTATTCCCTTTCCATTTTTCAACTGAATTCTTCTGTAATAAAGATCTGTTCCTTCATCTGCATTTATTTATTTATTTGATTACTTATATTACTATGGACTCCCGGGTATTTAGTTTATTCTATGGGTCATCATTCAGTAGCACCATTATATATACCACTGCTCAAATTGTTCCGGTTTTGATCATTGGAAGCCCCTTCCAGGTTGACTCCTGCCTCCTTTTGATACATCTCCATCCCTGTTTTGAGCACTTCCTTATTTTCTAGCATCACCAAATGTTCCAGCTTCATCTTGTCTTGCCCAGCACTTGTACCAACTGCTTCTCCAAGGAGCCGTGGCTCCTTTTATGGGAGAATGGTGCTTAGAAGCCAAGATCTGTGCCCTCAGTGTGCTCATTGCTGCAGGGATGCCATTGCTTTTTGCAGAGCACCAAGCTAGGAAATACATGGATGTATATTACACACACACAAATATATTTATGTGCCTATTTGTATCTAAACTGAAAACCATAAATTCTTACTGATACTTCCAATTCTAGCCCAAAGTTACAATTTACCCTCCTTTCCTTTATTAATAACTTCTTTCTCTGACAGTGAAAAAGCTACAATACATTTACCTATTGATTCAATTTTAACATGCTTACAAAATAGTCAAAGAATTGCTAACCCATATCCCTGCGAGAAAGATTTACTGACAAGAGCACACTACAGTTATTTTCATCTTTAGCTGTATAATATCCACTCAAAATACAGTTTTCTAAAGTTACTTGGGTTAGTTCTTTTCTTTTCCATCCCCTTTAGTGTGGTTACACAATTCATTTGTAACACAGTTAAGCTCACTTGTTACTGTTTCTATTTCATTTTATATTTTACCTACAAAAATTATTTATTTATTTGGGGGATGTGTGAAATATCACCATGGTTCTAAGAGTCAGAGCTAATAAAAATACATACTCAATGTTGCTTCCCTACTACCTCACTTCCAATTGTCCCTTCTTTTTCACTTTTTCCTACCCACCCTCTTGCAGGTAATTAATCTCTTTAGTTTCTAGTTATTTTTCTATAGTTCTTTTGCACAAATGAGCAGAAATATTTTCCTATATCCCCTTCTTTCTCGAATCATGGATAGTATACTATAGCTACTTGCTTTTTTTTTTTTAACTGAACAGCATATCCTGTAAATGACTACATGTGAGTTCATAGAGATCTCTGTTTCATTTTTATAGCTACACAGTCCTTGATTGTGTGGATATACCATGGTTTATACAACTAATATCCTCTGTATGGGCATTTAGGTTGTTTCCAATATTTTGCAATTACCAATAATGCTGTAAAGAATAACCTTGTAGATATATAGCAAAGTTCCTCTTTAGATGAGCTAGGTAACCAGTCTGCAGACCTACCAGCTATGTAAGAGAGTACCTCTATCTATACGGCCTCACCAATATAACATGTTGCCAAACTTTTTGATGTTTGCTTGGTATTTCAGGGTTGTTCTAATTTGCATTTCTCTAATTATTAGTGAGTTTGAGCATTCACTTGTAAGTTTGGGGGCCATTTTTAAAAAGGCCCATCTTTCTTTTGTGAATTGTCTTTGTCTTTTTCCCATTTGGTCAAGTTTTAAGAGTTCTTGACCCTTAGGGTTATCAGCCCTTTTTATTACATGTTGTGGATATTTTCTTCTGGGTTGTCATAGTCTTTGTCTTTGTTTATGGGGTTTTCTTGCCAGGGATTTTTTTATTCCTATGAGTCAAATTTGTCTTTTTTTTCCCCTCAGTTTTTCTGAGTCATTATGAGAGTGCTATTTCCTCTACCAAGGTTAAAGAGTAATTAAGCCATATTTTTCTCCTGGTACTCTGTGGTCTCAATTTTTCTACATTTAGTTCCCAATCCATTTGGAGTTTATTCTTATGTATGGCATGAGACAAGAATCGATTTTATCTTTTTAAAAATGGCTACCTGTTTGCTCCAGTACTATTTCTCAAAAAGTACATCTTTAGTCTACTGATTTGAGATGCCACCTTCATCATAAACTAAACTTCCATATATCTGGAAATTCTATTCAATTCCACTGGTCTATTTTCCATTATTGCATATTGTTAATGTCTGGCAAAGCTAGTTTCCCTTTGTGACTTTTCTTTTTCATTATTTCTCTTTAGCATTAATTTGTCTAACTCCATAAAATAGCTTGTTGGTATTTTCATGGCTAATTCAATGCAATTCAGTTGCACCGACTTCATAAAATAACTTAGGGAGATCTATCATCTTTACAATATTGAGTTGTCCTATTCGAGAACAGAGATGTTTTTCCAATTGTTCAAGTCTACTTTTATATCTTTCAGTAGCATTTTAACATATTGCTCACATAGGTTTTACATATTTCTGGTTAAATTTATGCCTTAGCATTTACTCTTCATTGTTGCTATTATAAATGGGATTTTCTTCACCATTATGTCCTCTGTTTATTGTTTGTGCACATGAAGGCTACAGATTTTTGTATGGTCATTTTTAAATTCTGCTATTTTATTGAATTCTTTTGTTGTTTGAGTTAGGTTTTTATCATATTTAAAAGCTTAAATAGACCAATCTATTGGTCTTTAATAAACCAATCATCTCTGGGGATGTCCACGGATGCTATTATATAAACTGTAAATAGAGATATGTTTACTTTTCCTTATCTAGTCTCATGTCTCTAATTGATTCATATTTTATAACTGCATTGGCTAATTTTCCTAGTTAAAGATTGAGTAGTAGTGGAGATAGTAAGCACTCTTGCCTTGTTCCTCATAGTGGAAATACCTCTAGCATTTTGCTATTAAATAAGACACTGGCTTTAAGAATATTATAGGCATATGTATGTTTATGTCATCATTTAAAAAATCCCTCAATTTTTATTTCCTTGAGTCTTTTATCATGAATTGATGTTGAATTTTATCAAAGGCTTTTTCATCATCTATGGAGGTAATCTTATGACTTTTTTCATACATATACTAATATGGCATATACAAATGGATTTCCTAATATTGAACCAACCTTGCATTTTTCCTGGAATAAGTCCCACTTGCTCATAGCATTTGACTTTCTTTATGTGGCGTTGGATTCTGTTTGCTGATTATTTTATCTGGTACTTCTGCCTCGCTATTCATGAGTGATGTTCATCTACTGATTTCTTTCTTTGCATTGTCATTACCTGGCTTAAACACATGTCATATATGCATTCTAAAGGGGGTTGGTATGTTTTCCTTCCTTTCCAATGCTCTGGACTGCTTTCTAGAGCACTGGTACTATCTGGCCTTTGATGGTTTCGTAGAATTCTCCCTTAAAACCATCTGGCCCAGCACTTCTCTGTGGGGGTATTTCCCCAATGACCTTCTCTATTTCTTCTACGGAAATGACCCTATTTAAGCTTTCTATATCATGTGGAGTTAATTTTGGTAATTTGTGTTTCCCTAGAAATTGGAAAATATCCATTTCATCTAGTTTTTCAAATCATGCGCACAGGGGTCTGAAAAGGGGCCTCAGCATTTTAAAACTGTTCTTCTGCTTCAATGGTTCTTTTCCCCTTGCCGTTTTCTATTTTGTTATTTATGTTTTCTCCCCTTGATCAAGTTATCTAGTAGCCTGTTTAAATTGTTTAAAAAAAAAGGATTTTAATGAATTAGAGCTACTATTTTTTTATTCTCTACCTCATTAAATTCTGCTTTTATCTTTATTATTTTCTTCCTTATACTTTCTTTTGGCTTACTTTGTTGTTGGCTGCCTTTATTTTTTGAGCCAGGAATTTAATTAACTTGCTTTCTTTTATTTTTATTGATAAAAATATCTGGTACAATGAATTTTCCTCTGCTCAATGCTTTAAAAACATTCCATAAGTTCTAATTGTTATTATTCTTTTTAATAAAATCCCATAATTTTGATTTGTATTTCCCCTTTTATCAAGAGTTTTTAAATAGGAGTTATGTCTTCTCACTTAATTTCCAGGTGGAAGGCTCTTTTTTGTTTTTGTTAGTAACTTCTAGTTTTATTTCATTGTGATCAGAGAGCATTGTCTGATATCATTCCAATTTAATGGAAATTACTGATACTTCTTTGTGACCTAATGTATCAAAGTTTCGGGAGTTATCTGAGTGTGAATATGCTGTGGGCATGTAAGAAGAATGTGTATTCTCTATTATCAGGATTTAGGGTTTGATAAATATCCATGAACTCTACACTGCTGATTATGTGGTTGAAATCTTTTATCTTCTTATTTTACTTTTGTCCACATGGTCTGTCTGATAGTGAGAAAGGTGTTTTAAGTCTTCTATTGCTAGCATGTATCTCTCTCAGTCTTCTGTCATATCTGGCTGTTTTGCTTCATAAAGACTACTGCTTGTTATTTGGTATATAAATTATATATATATAAAAAAATACATATATATATATATGTATTTTTTTTTGTATGCTGTATGGCAGGGTCACATTTCATTTCTTCTTTTTCCATGTGAGTATCTCGTTATCACAGAACCATTTGTTGAATTCTTTGTTTGTTTTTGTTGATTTCTTTGGTTGTTTGGGAATGGGCGGGAATTGAACCTGGGTTGCCTGCATGGCAGGCAAGAATTCTACCACTTGCACCCCCATCATTTGGTACATATATATATATATATATATATATATATATATATATATATATATATATATATATATATATATATATATATATTTGGGGGGGGGGTGCATGGTCCGGAATTGAACCCAGATCTCTCGCATGGAAGGCGGGCATTCTAACCACTAAATTACCCGTGCACCTTGGCACATATATTTTTATACATGTTTTACTTTCCTTGGGAACTGTGGTTTTTAACATTACAAAATATCCTTCTTTATCATGTTTAATGCTTTGGGGATGAATTCTCCTTTGTCTGATATCAGGATTGCTATCTTCGTCTTTCCCTTTATTTTCAGCCTTTGTGAATCACTTTGTTTTAGGTATGCATGTCTCCTGAATTGGAGCGTATGGTTGGGTCTTGCTCTGTATCCAAGAGAAAGTCACTTTCTTTTAATAGGTGAATTAAGCCCATTCACATTTATTGACATGATTGATGTGTTTGATCTTAACTCTATCAACATATTTTATAATTATGTATATTTTTATACTTGTGTTTTTCTACAAGATATATATTCATTGCTTGTTTGTATTTGTAAATACTTTTGGTATTTAGAAAGGTTTGCATTTTGTTTATACTTATGCCGTTATAAAAATGCCCTCAGTTCCTTATTTGATTATTTAACATTTTATTATCTGGTTTAGCATACTTTTTACCCTTTACCACCACCTACTGCCTATAGAACAATGAGCTTTTCCTATTTTCCTTTTCCTTCACTCTCCATTTTTAGTTGAACTGTTTCTAGCTTGTAATAGTATATAGCTTTTATATTAGTCCTCCCCTCTCATGCCCACATTCTTAGTCTCAGGTGAGTCCATATATATTTTTAAATGCTCATCATCATTCCTTTTGCTTAAGATTCCTAGTCATAATTGGGTAGGAGGGAACTCAGTAGGTTCCTCAAGAGAGACTAATGAGGGCAGAATTCCCTAAGTTCTTGTATGTTGAAAATTGTTTCTCTAAGTCCTTGATATCTGAAGGAAAACTAGGCAGGATATAAAAACCATGATGTATTTTTATTTATTTTTTTAGTTATTTAGAACTGCTCCTCTATTTTTGCCTTGCTTTGTATGTTGGTTTTGACAAGTCTGATGCCAGTATAATTCTTTTGCCTTTATAAGTTACTTGCTCTTTCCTTTACTGTGGAAACCTTGAGGGTTTTATGTTTATCTTTGAAATCTATTAGCTTTACTATCTTAAAGCTTGTTGTTTAGTTGTTTGATATCTTGTTGTTAATCATTCTGGGTTAATTTTCCCCAGTACCCAGGTAGTCCTTCCAATGTTTAGAATAAAATATTGTTCTATTTCTGAAAAGTTTTCTTGGATTATAGTTTTAAATATCCTTTGTTCCTTTGTTTTGGTTTTCTTTTTCAGGGACTCTGATAATAAGAATATTATTTATTCATTGCCTGTCTTTTTTTGTTTCTGGTAGTTTTTACTTTTTCATGTCATTTTAATTCTCTTGATTCTTTTCTTCAATGCTTCTTATTAAATGGAGGTTTTTCTCCATTATGTATTTTGTAATTTTTCTTTATTTCTTACATAATTTTGTCATTTCCCATTTCTTTCCTGAGTTCAATCCATTCTTTTCATTTTTGTACTGTTTTTTGTTATTGTTGTTGGTCCATTTCTCAGCTTTTGTATTTCTGATTCAAAGTGATTTTTCACATCCAAAAATGATTATTTGAGCATATTTATTTGTGTCTGGAGAATTGACTTAGTTTTCTTCGCTTCATGATTGGTTTTGGGGAGGGGGTTGGAATTCTTCAGTAGAGATATGGGAAATTTCTAGTCCTAATTTTTTGAAATAGTTCTTGTATGGACTTGACTTTTCTCTTGTTCTTTTTTATGCTAGTGGAGAGTTTTACAACATTCCTAGTTAATGGTACCCTCTTTTGTCTGTATACCATACTTCAGATATTTTAGTTAAAGTTCATTTGCTTTAATGCCAGAGGGAAGGGTTGTGAGTCCTCTAATTTTAAGGTTCTCTTTTGGCTTGCAGGAACTTAAATTTTCTATCCTTTTTTTTTTTTTTATTTTCCCTTCACCATGCAGTTTCCAAAGGGTACTTGTGCCTTCTTTTTGCCTCTTTCTGCTCCAGAAACTATATATTTCAAAAGGTGCTCTATTGAAAGTGTGTCCTTTAAAACCCCACCTTCTCTTCAAATGGTTCCTGCCTCTTTAAGTCACACATACTTGGAATCCCTTCTCACTAGTCCATGATGCAATTTTCGTTGACCCTTTTCCAGCAGTTTCAGATTTAGAGTGGATTTAATCTTTCTGGTGGTTGTTCCAAATCATCAGCCTCTCTCCTGTTTTTCCGGGTTTTCCTCATTCTTCCTCTGCTCACCACAGAGCTGTGCAGAGGGATAGGGGTGGGACAGTGACATGAGAGATTGTGCTCTGGGACATGGTGATTTTCCTTTCTTTTCTTCTTCTTTTTCACTCACAGTCATTTTGCAATTTTGACAATTTCTGCCTTCAAATTTTGTAGAGGGTGTGGTTTTTTGAGGAATTTACTTTTCCCTTCTTGTTTTTTCTTATTGTTTGGGGAGAAAATTTGGGGAGACAGGTAATTATGTCAGTGGCATTGTCTTCAGACACCTAGAAGTCTACTGCCTCTATTTTTTTTTTTCTTCTCAATAATCTTATTTTGGTTTTGGGATATAACATTTTAAAAATGCATTATAAAATATAAGGATTTATTAAATTCTCAATAATTAAATTAAATGATTATTTATAATTATATTAGCTTTCATTTCAAATATAATTTCCCATAGATAAGCATAATTATAAGTTATTTAGGATTGTCAAAAATTGTCTAGTGTATAAAGTGTTCATAGAGCCTAAAAACATGACAAGAGATGATTTGTAAAAATTCTACTAAACCATGTTACACAACATTTCAAGGACTACATCCTCTAATTTTTAAAAGAATTTGTATAAGATTGCTATGATTTCTTCCTTAAACATTAGAAAGAATTCACGAGTGAAACCATCTGGGCCTGAAGATTTTTTTTTTGGTGGAGAGGTTTTGGTAATAAATTCAATTTCTTTAATAGACATAGAGCTATTCAGTTTTCCATTTCTTCTTGAGTCAGCTTTAGTAATGTATGTGTGTTTTTTTAAGGAATTTGACTATTTTATATATTATCAAGTATATTGGCTTGAAGTTGCTTGTAATATTCCCTTATTATCTTTTTAAATGTCTATAGGATTATAGCAATATGTTCTCTTTAATTCCTGATAGTAGGTAATTTTTTCTCTCATGTTTTTCCTTAATGAGCCTCAATAGGGAGTTACAAATTTTGCTAATCTTTTCTAAGACCGATTTTGATTTTTAAAATTTTTCCTATTGTTCGTATCTCTCACCTACCTTTACCATTTCTTTCTTTCTACTTACCTAGGTCTTAATTTATACTTATTTTTCCAATTTCTTAAGATAGAAACAGATCTTTGATTTTAAACTTTTCTTTCTAACATAGAGTGCTGGTTTGAAAGGATTTATGTACCCTAGAAAAGCCATGTTTTAATCCTAATCCCATTTTGTTAAGACAGACGTTTCTTCTAAGCTCTATTCAGTATGTTTGAAACTTTAATTAGATTATCTCCATGGAGATGTGGCTCAATCAACTATGGGTATTGAATAGATGGAGATGTGCCTCCTCCCATCCTATGTGGGTCTTCATTAGTTTACTGGAATCCTATAAAACAGGAAACATTTCTGTCTTTAGAACCACAAAGCACAGAATTTACCAGTCAGTGACCTTTGGAGATTCTGACAGAGCAGAGAAGAATGACAGAATGCTGCAGAACCATGAAGCAGAGAGTCACCAGCCAGCAACTTCTGGAGATGAAGAAGGAAAACGCCTCCTGGGGAGCTGGAGAAGAAGCTAGCAGATGACACCATGTTTGCCATGTGCCTTTGCAGCTGAGAGAGAAACCCTGACTGTGTTTGCCATGTGCCTTTGCAGCTTAGAGAGAAACCCTGACTGTGTTTGTCATGTGCCTTTGCAGTTGAGAGAGAAACCCTGAACTTCATCAGCCATCCTGAATTAAGGTACCTTTCCCTGAATGCATTAGATTGGACATTTCTATAGGTTTGCTTTAATTGAGACATTCATTTATTAAAACCATGCAGTTTAAAATATTTTCCTCTTTAATCCATGGGATATAGAGAATCATCTTGCTTGCTTTGCACATACTTGGGGATTTTCTAGATGTCTTTTTCTAATTTCTGGATTGCTGACTTAATTCAATGGCAGTTAGAGAACACTCTCTGTCAGATTTTGATCTTTTGAAACGTATTGAAATTTATTTTGTGACATGGTATATGATCTACCTTCATGAATGTTTCATGTGCATTTGAAAAGAACATGTATTCTTCAGTTTTGTTGGGGAAAATATTTTATAAATGTCATTTAGGTCAATGTGATTTATGGGGCTGTTAATGTCTCCATGTCTTTACTAATATTTTGTCTTGTTGTCCTATCAATTATTGAGAGACAGGTATTAAAATCTCCATATATGATGGTGAAATGGATTTTCTCCTTTAGTTCTGTCAACTTTTGTTTTATGTAACCTCTGTTATTAGGTAAAATACATTTACTATTATCTCTTTCCAATGAATTGCCCCTTTTATCATTATGTAATATCCTTCTTTATCTTTTATTTGAAATAGGCTTGGTCTGATACTAATATAGACATGCCAATTTTATTTTACTTATTATTTTTATGGTATACCTTTTCCTATTCTTTTGATCTTCATTTATCTGTTCTTTAAATTTAAAGTATGTCTCTTTTAGACAGCTTGTAGTTGGGTCTTGCTATCCAGCCTGATAATCACTGCTTTTTAATTGGAGTTTTTAGACCATTTGCAGTTAATGTAATTATTCATATGATTGGGGCCATTCTGTATTTGTTTCTACCATTCTGTAATTGTTTTCCTTTTATGCATTCTGCTTTTATGAAAATTCTGTGGGACTTTCCTGCCTTCTTTAGGGTTGGTCATTTTTTTAATGTTTCATTTTACTTTATCTATTAGCTTTTTAATCTCTATCTTAAAAATTTTTTTTCTAAGCAATTACTCTTGGGCCAACAATATGCATCTACAGCAAATCAAAGTCTACTTAGAGTTAAAAATGTACCATTTCTGATACTTTTGATTGTTGTTTTGACCACTTGCTGTCTTGAAACAGACTTCAGGACCCAAGAAAATCAATAATTACATTAAAGGCAAATGGATGAAATGCTCCAATTAAAAGGAAGAAATTATAAGAAAAAATAGAAAAACCCAACTATAAGCTGTTTAAAAATTCAACCTCTGAGAGAGAGTAACTTGACTGCAAAAAGTATCAGAAAGACAAACTGGGGCACATGTGGAGAAGGTCAGCAAACAATAATGCAGTATACCCTTATCTCACTTAACATCATGAGGTGGGAATTAGGGTTTTCATTTTACAGAGGAGGGAGCAGATTCTCAGAAAGGGCAAAGCTACCACAAAAACAGCAATGACCCTTCTCACAAGGCTGTCTATTGTTTATTGAGAGAAAGATACAGAGGTAGTTTGTAAAATTCCAGGTGCTTTGTCCACAGTGAGTAGCTGGATGGAGTGGTCAAAGTGGGGGCTCTGAACTTAGAAGATGAACTCACTGCCCTCCCCCACCCCCATATGGGACATGACTCCCAGGGGTGTAAATCTCCCTGGTAACGTGGGACAGGACTCCCGGGATGAGCAGGGACCTGGCATCAGGGGATTGGGAAAGTCTTCTTGACCAAAATGGGGAAGAAAGAAATGAGACAAAATAAAATGTCAGGGGCTAAGAGATTTCAAACAGAGTCTAGAAGTTATCCTGGTATTCTTAAGTATAGATACCCCTTTTTAGCTTATGATGTATTGGAGTGGTTAGAGGAAAGTACCTGAAACTTGTGAATGGTGTTTCAGTAGTGTTGATTCTTGAAGATGATTATGTAACTCTTTAGCTTTTACAATGTAACTGGGTGATGGTAAGAACCTTATGTCTGCTGCTCCTTTTATGCAGGGTATGGACAGATGAATCAAAAAATAAAAATAAACAAATAAATAATGGGGGGTGGATAAAGGGCAAAAAAGATAAGGTGTATGGATGGGATGCAATACTGTTCTGAGGCACAGGAAGGTAGATGATATATTTGAGACTCTGGAAATTTTATTAATATGTGGGGAGGGTGGGAATGCCATTTCCTTCATTCTTTTCAGGGCTCTGTAATAGTGGGACCAGAAAGTTTGTTATGCCTCATATTGTTACGTTAAGTGTGTGTAATTCACTTGGCAATACATTTGTAAGAGACACTTGGTAAAGCAGTCCTTTATACTACTATTTCTCAAAATTTGAAGACAAAGGCAAATTTGGACTGGAATATGAGCAATAAATCAATTTTTCTTATCTACAGAGATCTACTAATGTAAAAATGAGTTTTTTCTTCTGTTGTATCTGATTAAATTAGAATGACTGTGTTTGTGATAGACAGAAATATTTATTGGTTTGCTTTGGGAGCAAAATATTTTTTCTTGAGAGAACGTACCAAAGCTAATTTCTTTATTATTTTTACAGGTTAATGAGAGAATGAGGTTTTGATCTGGAGGTATTTGTTTGACTTCTGTAAACAACACAAGGTCATTCACTGTGTGAAGAAAGAGTGGTCTGTACTCCTTTTGCTATTGTTTTATTACTTCTTTTTAACAGGAAAGTGATCAGCTTCAAAGAAAATAGGATTCATTCTCAGTATTGGGTTTTTTTTTCTTTTTTTTATTCAAAACTATCATTAAAAAAAAAAAAAAGGCAGGGGCTCTGGGATCAGATGGCCTGGGATTAAATCCCAGTTTTGTCATTTCCAGGCTGTGTGAGCATAGGAAAGTGTGCTCACCTCTCTGATTCTCAATTTCTTCATCTGTAAAATAGAGGCAGCAAAACTGCGCCCTCACAGGGCGGATCTGAGGACTGTGTGTGGTGTGTGACAGCCTCTGCCCAGAGGGGGGCACTCAGTGGTTGAGAGCTATGGTCATATTATAGCCTCTGGGCTAGCTCTGGCCTTTTGTTTTTGGCAGGGACCATGAACACTAGGCAAACAGCCATACCTACACCAGGATTCTCAGTTGGAGCAATGAGGCCATTTGGGGGTATCACAATGAATGGGCGTACCCTGGGTACTCAGTAGGTGGAGAACAGAGAGACCAGACTCCCCATGCTCTTGACAAGCTGTCCCATCAGATGTTTTTGTCATGAAAAACCTATTCATAATGATCTGTCCTGGAATTTAACTCTGTTTAACATGTAAACACAAAATATTTTTATACTTAACATGCTGAATTTCCCCAGGATTCATGCACCAAGTAAAGCAAGGGGAGAATTATTCACTATTTTGCAAAATCATCTCAGCAATGATAAATCTGCCCTTAATGTGTTTGATAGAAAGAGACATCAGTCTGCATTTAAGGCTGTCACATGGGGAATCTAATTTAGGGCAGGGAGAAGGAGAGGCTCCCCAAGCAGAGGCAACAGCACATGCAAAGGTCCTGTGGTGGGAGGGAGTGAGCTACAATGCAGAAGTAAAAGCAGACACTAGGTGGGGCAGAGTGAGTGTGGGAGAAACACACTCAGCGCAGAGTGGTGGAGACGTAACTCAGGGCTCTGTGGGTCACACTAAGAACCCAGAACTACGAGAAGCCAAGGAAGGGATTTTGTCTGAGAAGGACCTGTTCAGATTTGCATTTTGAAAACAAACACTCTGCGAGGTGGCAAATGCAGTGGAGGGGGCTACAGAGAAGGCAAGGAGGCCTGTGAGCGGCTCCTGCAGTCAGCCAGGTGGGCAATGGGGACTGGACCTGTGGGCGAAGTGGATGGAGAGGAGTGACACTGAACAGGCAGACTCTACAGGGCCTGGGGATGCCTCAGATTCAGCAGTGGGGAGCGGGCAGCATTTCCCTCCCACGTAATTCCCAAGATCCCGGTCTGTGGATGGACAGCGGGGCCACTTCCTGTGACACGAACTCAGGAGAATAAGCTGAGGGCAAAGAGCCTGTTCTCATTATAATTGGCCCCGAGGTCTCCCGCATGGCCCTGGGCTTTCACATCTCCGACAAGGCAAGCTCACCTGACTCTGCCACCTCAGCAATGGGCACTCCCTGCTCGTATGCCATGAAGCCCAGGACGGAGAAGATGGCAAATCCGGCCACGAAGCTGGTACCACTGTTCAGGCAACAGAGCATGATGCAGTCCCTGTGGGCAAGTGGTGAGAGGGGCTCAGGTCAGAAAGGGGCCCAACTGCTCACATAGTCTCCATCTGGGTATCACAGTGTGCTGGGGGCTGGGCGGGGGGGGGGGGGCAGGTGTGGGCAGCCCCATTTTCTCCAAGAAGCACTTGAGGTGCAGAGAGGTTATGCGGCTGTCCGTGCACACATAGCTCCTCCTGCACTTCCAGAAGACAAGGTGGGAAATGAACCAAAGGCACTGAGAGGGGTGGCAAGGGAGGAAGGGTGGCAAGTGGGAAAATGCAGACTTGGCAAGAACATATTTGCAGACAAACCAACACTCCCCTAAATGCCTGGTTAGAGAGAAAACCAGGGAAAGCAAATGGGGATTGTATTGCTTGGAGGTCAACTAGGGGAAGCAACACGGCAGACCTCATAAGTGAAGCTGCCACCAGCCTCTGGGACAGAAGTCAAGCTGCTTTATTGAAAGAGCATCCCACAGGTCTCGCTACTCAGCCTTCTGCTTGCTTGCTGCGAGGCCCTTCAAAGGTCTGGCCATCTCAGGGAGGCATTTGTCAGAGAACTTACTCTTACCAGCTTGCAGAGGGGCTCACCGGCAAAGAAGTGCCAGTATGAATCCTTGATGGAAAATGGTACAGACCAAGGAGAAATCAGTCTACAAACAACGGGGCTTTGCCAAGAAGATGGTACCCCTCAAGCTATGGCTGCCCCTACTGTGGGCTCTGCATCTCCATGCCACCAAGTCATAGAATCAGCCTCTATGGACCTCAGCCCCTGAAAAATGTGGACATGGCATTAAGCATCCTGTATGTGTGAGAGATTTTCTTCAAAGGGGAGGCGCTCACAAGGGCTCTTGTACCCCTAATGAAAAGGAGCTTGTTGAACAGAATCACATTCATGGTGATTCTAAATCTAGGACAGGGAGGGGGAGAAGCTGTTCAAACAGAAGGAACAGCATGTGCAAAGGTCCTGGGGTAAGCATTTGTTACTACCAAGAACTTCTTTATGTTGCATTCAACCTAAATCTGCCTTCTGTAATAGATTTTAGCTTTACTCTCCAAACAGTGTTGGGAGCTTCTTCACCTTTGGAAGATCTGAGGACAGGGGTCCTCTGTCTCCTTTAGTTTTTGCCTTCTCAGTTAAATGTCCCAGTTCCTTTACCGATTTCTGGTCCTGCATATATGTTATAGACTCCTCTGTCAGGTCTCTCTTAAAATGTCACAGACCAGACTGAGCACTATACTCAAGAACAGAGCAGAACTCCACCTCCTCTTTTTCTGATGTCATACTCTCTGCAATGGAATCAAAGGGTGCACTAATGTTTTCATGACTGTGACACCTAGTCGCACAGCAATGACCACGGGAATCCAGGGCGTAGTGGAGAGAGCATTCATTAGTCTGTGGGTCAAGAGCCTTGAGTTCCAATTCTCCCTGAACACCTCTTCTCTGGGCTTATTCTTACTATCTATAAGATGAGATGCTTAGATAAGGTCTCTTGGGCTTTGTGATAGATTAAATTATTTTCTACCAAGTAATCACTCCCCTTAGCTTCTCTTTGGGGTAGCAGTGTATTTTCCTGTCCCACTGACTTTGGGCTTAGCCTTGTGACTTGCTTTGGCTAATGGGATATTAGCAGACGTAACAGAGGCTTGAGATGTGTTGTCGTGACTGGATTTGTCCTATATCCACTTCTGTAAATTGCCATGAGAAGAACCTGTCCCTTCAGCCTGTATCCCAGAATGAACACAAGAGGAGCAGACTTAAACCTGGACCCTGGAGCCTATTCCACCCAAATCACAGCCTGAAATTTCCCCAGATGACCAGCAGATTTGTAAGCAATAAATGCAAATGCTTGTGTGGTAAGCCATTGAGTCTTGGGATTGTTTGTTACACAGCATGAATGTGGCACTAGTTGCCTGATACAAATCTCTTTAAAGAACTCTGGCATTATGAACATTAGCTGAACTGGTAAACACAAGAACTTTATCTGCAGGCCTGATTTACCTCCTCACAAAAGGAACTTTGGTTCAGCTCAGATAAGAACAGAATTATTCCTAAAGTTAGGATAAATTTGCAACTTGGACCAGTTTCCTGAAGTCTCAAGTAAAATTATCCTAATTCACTAAGCAGTGATAAATAAGATGGTAATGGTGAGGAGAGCATTTTTTATCCTCTACATCCTGGAATTCCCCTGTATTATTCTGAAAGTACCTGCAGTGCACTGGGCCCTGTGATAGGATTTTTGGAGCACTATATCATTTAATCCTGAAGCCCAGTGAGGAGAGTCACATATTCAAGGTCTCACAGTCAATTGTTGATCAGGTCGGAAGTGGATCCAATTTTCTCAGACACCAAAACCCATGCTCTTTCTAGGAGCTAAACAAAAATGATGCTAAGAATGAAGATTTCCAAATCCTGACATTTGGACAGTTATCTCTGACCACCCATGTGGGTGCTGAAAAACCAATATCCACTGTTAAAAAATCTCCATCTTTTCTTGGAGGCCTCTCCAGTGATCTCACAATACCAGAGAGACAGACAGGGGGACAGAGAAGCTCTAGACAGACTGTGAGGTCCCTTCCAGCCCTATGGCCCTCATCCCCAGCTTTGGGACACCCCATCTTCACGTCAACAGAGCTTAGGGACGTGTGTTCCGAAAGTCAGGATTTTCCCTGCCTGGTTTACTCAGCTTGAAACCCCTCTAATCTCCACTGTCTAGGTAGAGGGTTGTGTAACAGGTGCTTTGAAGTCAGTAGGAGCTGAGCTGGGCTTTTAAGACCTGCATAAGCTATTATATCATCAAAAGAGAGGGTAGCAATTTACTCTAACTGAGTTGGGAAGAGCTGTGCATGGAAGTTTGGAAAGAAAAATGACGAGCCCTCTGATTTTGCACTGTCACCTAGGGGGGTTGCTTTCTTCTACTGATGGGAGGGAGGAAAAGCCCCATGTGTTGGATGGGAAAGCAGAGGAGATCTGAGGTGGCCAACACATAGCAACCCATGATGCTCAGTGGGAAGAAAGCTGCCGCTGCCCCAGAAGACCTTAGGCAGCGAGAAGATGGGTTCGGCCGAATCCTCTTCAACAATAGTGTTCGGGAAAGAAGAACTGGTCATCTCAGGTAGAAAGGAAAATGGATGCCGCAGCCAGAAAGACCCAGGGGCAAAGCCATGTTCCATCACTGGTCATGTGAACGCAGGCAGGCACCTCACCTCCCCGTGCCTCAGTTTCCTTGTTTGTAATAATGGGATGGCTCCTTCCTTCCATGCAAAATATCACTTACACGAGGCCCCACGGAAACAGTGGTGAATAAGAAAACCCAGCCCCTGACAGCCCAGACGGAGGAGGTGGCCAGTGAGCAAGCCATTTCCACACTGCCTATTGCAAAAGGACTGTGAGTGTACTGCACGCTGGCTGTGAATGCGGTGACCTGTACAGCAGCAGCATCCCACTCCAATATCTCGAGTGGATCACACTCAGTCCAGACTGGGAGTCTTTGCAGGTGCTATTCTCTCTCTCTGGAGTGATTTCTCTTCCTGTCCACAGTTATTATCCTGTATTGTGGCTGACAAGCGTGGTCACTCCTTTCTTAACTTCCTGGCTGCTAAAGCCAATACCATGCCAAGGGATGGTTTAAACAACAGGGATTTATTTGCTTGTGGGTCCGAGGCTAGAAGTCCCAAACCGAGGTGTCAGCCAGGCGATGCTTTCTCCTTGATGACGGCGGCATTCTGGGGCTGGCGGCTGGTGACCCTTGAGTCCTTGGCTTCTCTGTCACATGGCACTGCACACAGCAGTGACTTCTCCTTTCTCCTCTAGGTTCTGCTGATTTTCAGCTTCTTCCTATGGCTTTCTCTCTTCATTTCACTCTGTTTATAAAGGACTCTGGTATCTGGATTAAAGCCCAACCTGATTTGTTGGGCCACACCTGACCTGAAGTATTAGTTTCAAGAGATCCTATTTACAATGGGCCACACCTCCCAGAATGCAGAGACACAACCAAAAATATGTCCAAACTGGAGTGTACAATTCACCGTACCACAGCTCCCACCCCCAGACCCAGCTCCACCCGTGATGGCCTTGAAATAGAAAGAATCCTATGGGTGATCTGGCTTGTCCTCCTATGCCATCATCCCTCTGCCCAGCCATACCAAATGATCTCTGCTCGAAGACACCAAGGAAGAGCGGGACTCACTCCAAATGGCACGTTTAGATTCTACAATAGCTTGTTTTGGGTTTCTCTTTCTCGGATTATGCTTTTCTTCAGCAGATTGTATCTGCCTACTTCAACTTCCTCAGTGCCTCAGTTTCCCCAAATTACAAACTGTACTTTAGCTACACCAATCGTTTCAGCATCTCTTATGGTATTGGTTCCAGTGTCTTACACTCAGTAGGACCCAATAAACATTGAAGAGTTAATGAACACATTAAAAAAGTGATCACTAAGCTAGCTTTCAGCCAGGAGGGAGCAGAGACTTCAGCCTGGGTGGACTGGGGATTTGGAGGCTCTGGTTGGAGTCTAGACTACTGCTTACTAGCTACGTACTGTGGAGAAGTTCCTTCACCTCCATAAGCCTCATTTTCCCTATCTCTATGATGGGGACCACATGGAGGGAAGTTACCATTTTCAAAATTTCTTTCAATTAAATGACCCCCTTTGTACCTCACAGCATCCTAAGGGTTGTTCCAAGTAACCATCCCAAAGCAGAGTCTGAAATGATCCTCATATGACATCCTCACTTTCACTGAAGGGGCTTAGTATTTAGACCACTGCCATTTGCTAGCAGAAAACGACTCATTACTTTAAGTGTGTGATGCTTATTTTTCTACTGGTGTTTTTCCTATTGGTCTGTCTGTATTCTTTACATATTATGGATACATGTCCTTTGAGTACCATATGTGGTTAGCACACCTTTGAATTTTGTACCTGATTTTCATAAAATTTTATTTGGGAGATATGATACAGAAAAGTATGCCAATGATATTTATATTAACTAATTTTTTATTATAAAAGCAATATGTACTTACAGTAAAAACAAATATACATTTTAACTGCACAGAAAGGCATAAGGTGGGGAAAAAAATCTCACCTATGATTTCCCAGTCCCACTCTTTGGAGGTGGCTGTTTTAATGGTTTCTTGTGTTTCTCTGCAGAAATCTTAGACATTCTATATTTTTATGTGGACCGATCTGTCATTTTATTCCTTTGGGATTCCTTTAATTATGTTGCTATTGTCTACATTCTTTCCCATTCAGAAATCATTATTTTATTTCTAGTTTTAGTAAGATTTTGTTAAAAAAAATTAGTTATTTAATCAATCTGTCACTTATTGTGATGAATATATGGGAGGAGGTAAGAGAATCTAACTTAATTATCCTCTCCCTCCCCAATACCTATCCTAACTCAAAATCATTTGTTGAAAAATTTCCTTTCTCCCCTAAATCTGTGCTCAGAGATGGCTTCCTTGTCATTATCCCTTATTCCTGCATGAGAAGGTCTTCAGCTCTAAGGGAAAGATACACTGTCCATTCAATCATGAACAAGACCTCAGCAAACACTGTCGTCACAGACAGTGGCCTTGGGCAAGTCCTTTGCCCTCTGTGGGTCTCCCCGGCCACAGAAATCAGACGGCAAGGATGAGAGGCAAGCAGCCAAGGACCAAGTGTCTTAACCCACAGCTGAAAGAGGCCAGAAGAAGCCAGAGGGGCTGAGGGGCAGAGTGGGTCACCAGCCCCTCCAGGGTGACCTAAGAGAGGATCCTATTGTCAAATGAGAAGGGGCAGGAAGCAGGTTTCTGGCCCGAGGCAGAAGAACCGGGTCCACGGTATTGTTAAGACCTGGGTTCAAGTCCTGACTTTGCCACTTGACTAGCTGTGTGACCTCAGTTAACTTACTCACTCTGGGCTCCTCTTTCTTCACTGGTGTGGACGGAAGAGAGAGCTTTGCATTCTAGGATGGCACTGAGGTGTGGACGGAAAGGAAAAGAAAACAGTCTGCATACAATCGTGACTTGGCTAGCTCCTTGGGTGGGCTGCTCTTTGACCCTCGGACAAGCAGAGGCCAACTAGCAGCCCGTTTGTCTCCTCCTGGACCTGAGCTAGCCTGCAAGCTGGAAGGCTCTGGGGATTTGGTGGAAAGCTGCCAGGGTCCCGGGGAGTGTGCTCACCTGTAGCAGTTGTTGTTATAATTGTTATAACTTCCCAGAGCGGTCAGACAGCCCAGGCAGATGGCATAGGAGAAAAATATCTGCGTTCCAGCATCTACCCAGACCTGTAGGAAGGCACAAAGAAGTGGGCATAAAGCGAAGAAGTCAGACGGGTGGTAGCGGGTGAGGAGGGGCGGGTCCCAGTTCTCCTAAATCCTCCCCACCCCGTATCCTCCTCCACCAAAAACCTGACAAGGTGATAATCAAGAACTCCTGGGCATCTCAGGAATACATTTTTAGGAGTTCTATTCTTGGAGACCACTTGATTAAGTATAAATGTCCCTAATTAATTTCAGAATTTTCTGGAGATTATGGATAATTTTGTATAGAAGAGCAAGAATTTGGATGCTTATGTTCCTGGCTCCACCATCAACTATCTCTATGTATGACCTTGCAGAGGTTACTGACCCTCTCCTAAGCTTAGTTTTCTCATCTATAAAATGGAGAATCAACTTATCTCTCAGAATTGTCATGAGGATTAATGACAACAAGCATAAGTGCTTGAGACCTGGTATGTGTTCAGTGAGTCAGGTTTAAAGCCAAAAAAAGGGATTTTTCTCTGTAACTAAGTTGACCAGGAGAATACTGTCCTAAGACTGTGCTCAGGGGAGGGCACTTGCCTAGGTGACCAAGCCTAAGAAGCAGTGGGGAAGGGCAGGGAGGGACAGGGGAAGGTAGACCCCCCATATCTCTATCACCTTTCAAAGTAGACCCTCGCATTTAGGCTCCCTACATAGTACGCAGAGTAACTGCTTTCTGAGTCTTCAAGTTCCCTTCACCAAAAGCTCCTGTGTACGGCACAATGTACATTGGGCATTCAGCAACACCTCCCTCTGTGTTCTCTGAGTCCAGCTCCTGAAGTCAGTTCTGGTGTGTGCTAAGGAAAAGCCATGGCTAAAACCCAAATGCAGGTGATGAGATAGATGCTTGGGTGTCAACTGCCACCGTGAGAATAGGGCTTTGCAATGAATACAATTAAGAGCAGACATTAATTGAGCACTCGCTATGTACCCGGCTCCATGACGAGCCCTTTTTGCATTATGCATTATTGCATTTGGATTTTCACAGCAAACCCCTGAGGTAGGTGCTCTTGTTTAACACACACCCCCCACACACACACACACACACAAACGCACATGCCTCATAGCTGAGGAGACCAAAGAACTGAGAGGTTGAGTAACTTGTATAAGAACACACAGCGGGAACATGGAAGATGCTTACCCATGCATGCCAAACCAAATACAGAATTTAAGATTTGGGATCCACGTCAGAAGTCCTGTGGTGCAACCTCCCATTCAACTCAAGACTCTTTTCCGAGTCCTCCCTAAGGAATAGTCTCTGCTTGATTACCACTAGTGACAGGGAACACACTAGCTACTGAGGCAGTCCCTTTTTGCTTTGGTAAGCCCTGACTGTTAGAACATTTCTTAAAATGAGAGGACTCTTCCTTACTGTGTTCCCTGGTTCTGAGGCTACAAATAACACACCTCTCTCTTCTATGTGTACTACTTCAGAGACTGAAAAAATCACCAGTGTCCCAGGACCCCAGAGCTCTTTCTCTTCCAGATAAAATACCTCTACTTGCTCTCTCTTGGGGATTGGATTGCCAAGTACAGTTTATTCGGCCTGGAATCTGCTCATGTTTGCTAAGTCATTCAACAAACATGTGCTACAAATGGAGATCATACTGCTGCCTCTGAATCTAAGAAATGAATATTTTTCTCCCTAACACAGGGTCGCTGGATTTAGTGTCTAGACAAAACGAGGGACTTCGGGAGAGCTCTTTCGTAAAGTGAGGGGCTGGAGGAGTGGCAGCAGATTGGCGTAGGTTGAGACCTGAGGAGGAAATGGAAATAGGGAAAATATATATATATAAACTCTTTCAAGAAATTTTGCCATGAAGGGGAGGTGGGAGATAGGGTGCTAGTGAGGGGCAAACAAAATTTACAGAGGATATATATTTTTAAATGGTAGATTCTTAAGAGAGCTTAAATATTGAGAAGAAGGGTCCAGTACAGAGGAAAAGTGTCAAAGATTCCATAGAGACATGAGAGTATTTTAAATTTCTCCTGCACCATCTCAGTTTCCACATTTGTTGCTTCAGTGAATTCCATCTCTTATTTGGAAGAACCAATAAAGAATACGGAAAAGTAAAAAATAAACAGGCAAGCAAAAAACCCCACCACAATCAAAAAATAGTATTTCCTGCTCTGCTGACTCAGGAAACAGGAAACTAGATTACTGGGGAAACCCACTGAAATGACCAGTGCTTGATCAAACATTGATTCTTGTGTTTGAAAAAATAAAAACATTTTAAAATTCCTTTTTTTTTTACGTGCCTCTGCAAATTTCCCCAGCTATACCGAGTGTCCCTCCTTCCAGTTCTTTAGTGTCCTCTGGCCGAATATACAGGTCAGACTTAGGGGAAAGTTGGTTTCGCCATAGCAACTGGCCCCATCATTCAGCACCGTGGCCCCACATGGTAAATACATGAGTTAGAGAAACACCAACTAGAGCTTTCAATCCACATGCCCCAAAGGTGAGCCCCCCTACTCCCCACCCCAAACCAGTGGTTTTCACTGGGGAATTTTCCTTGTGGTTTGCATCTTGAGTACCTCAACATTCAAATGGACATCTGCTAGTTTTACCTGCTCAGCCTTCTTCTAAGTTTTGGGGCAAGAGCATTCTGATTTTTCTTTGGGAAGTGACTTCCCTATTCAGCGGTAACTCCATGACCACATGGCCGAGGCCTGGTCAATCAAAGCATTTCTCTTGCCACAGTGAACCCAATCCTGGGACTTTTGCTAAGGTTACTGGAAACAGGACACCCCTCTTATGATGGGGATATTCAGCTTGTAGCTGTTGGGGGCCATCACTGGCCACGAGGGAAGAGCCTGCCTGAAAATAAAGCCAATGTAGAGGAAAGTAGAGTCTAGAGGCAAAGAAAGACTGATATTGTTGATATCATTTGAGTGCCTGGATCCAGCCATGCCTGAAATCAGGCCTGCTTGGGAACATTTCCATTACAGAAGCCCATAAATTCCTTTTGGATTTAAGCCAGCTTGAATTGAACTTCTGTCACTTAAAATGGAAAGAATTCTGTTAATAGCAACATTGAGCTTTTAGAAGAACCTAGAGGATATAAGCCCAAATCCTTCAATCAAGCCTGAATTACTGATGAATCTGCCTTTTTTGTGTGCTTTTTGTCTGCAGGGATCTATGCCAGACTCTCAAAGAGGGGCTGTAATATTAAATAAAGGACTCCGTCTCTGTCCTCAGATGAGATAAGATGAAACATTCATAATTAAGGTGCCCAGCACCTAGGAATCATAGAAAAGGGGAAAATCAATACGTGCTAGGACAGTCACAGAAGGCTTCCTGAAGTAGCACACCTTTCAAGATTAGAGAAGAAGGAAGAGAAGGCATACAGAGCCTAGTGATTCATGTGTGTGGGGGTGGGGAATGTGTTCTCAAATAATTCTCCCCTTTTACTCCCCAGCCTCTGTTGGAAAAAGTCTACATTTTTTTTTATTCTAATGTTTACCATTAAACTCACACCTTGGTCCACTTTTTTGATACCGTCTGTGACAAATATTGAAATTAGCCAGTAGCCTCTATTTCTTTTCCCTCCCAATCCCCCAGCATCTAATATGAATAAATATCCATTTGCTCCAAGTTAATACTTACAGGATGATCCGTGAACTTATTCTACTTTTCGTATACATACTCTCCTCTCCATCATCTCCCATTTTTTATTACTTGTACCTAAACCTTCATTATCAGAACTTACAACCATTGCATATTATATTACCCTATAGTCATTATTTACTGTTAATTCTACAGGAGAACATAAATGTAAGGCTCACTCCCACTCTTTAGATCAATGCATTTCAGTCACTCTGGTTGTCTGTAGCTTGTACTCTAGTAACTTCTTCTGGAAAGCTTCATGGAAAATAATATTTCCTAGGGTCTTGCATATTCATGATAATTTATCTTCGGCTTTCACCCTTGAAAATCAGTTTGGTTAGATATAAAATCCTTGGTTCTTTTTTTTTTTCTTTCCCTGTGTATTTTGCTTCCGCTGTTTCAGTTGTCTTCTGGCAGAAAGCATTGCTATGGAATAGCCTGATGTCAATCTAATTTGTTTTCTTTTATAAGGCACTTCCTCTTCTTGCCTGGATTTCCAATAGGCTTTTTCCTTTTTCTTTAAAGTCCAAGTTGTACTGTTTTGTTTTCTTATTCTGGTTTCCCTTGTTTGAAGTGTTTAAATGAGTTATCCAGACAGGCTGAGTTACATTATGTGCTACAGAAAATTTAGGTTCTGAACAAAACAAACCTTTCTTCCTTTGGTCTCAAAGAATACATGAGGTTCTAAAATAGAGACAATGTCTTCCTTACCCCTGTGTTCTGAATTACCTTAATCCCGGATCTGATCAGCTTCATTCTTATCTTTAAACATCATGCTATACATATAAATAGCCTCTCAAAATCCAGAAATAACAATTACCACGCTGGACTCAATGTGACTGCTATAAGAGCTTACAATGTAGACCCCTGCTTTCTTATAAGCATTTTCTAAATGAGACCATACAATATTTACTCTTTTGTTTCTGTCTTATTTTGCCCCATCAAATGTCCCATAGGTTCATTCACATTGCTGCATGCCTCACAACTTCATTCCTTTTTGTAGCAGCGCAATATTTGATCATATGTATATACCATCGTTCACCAATCTATTTCTCAGATGGTGCACCCTTCAGCCACCTCCATTCAATGTCCAAAGTCCACAGTCCATCAATACTCTCAATTTCAGATAATTTCATTGTTCCCACGAGAAAGGTAACCAATAAACACACCCTCACCAAATAGAAAATCTAACTCTCCCTTTAACTCTTGTCCCCTCATTATTTACCCCTGCTGTTGCTGGGGTACTGTTGATGTTTTCCTGTTAAACATACCCCATAGCATACAACAGCAGTTTTCTCCTATACAACTTCTACCCTCTTGTACAAGATTTATACCTTTGTAGTAGTCCATGTAAGGACTCATTTATAATTGTAGTTTTAATCAGTGGGACACAGTTGTAATCTATACAACCCCTTTCAATCTTGTTCACCTTCAATATGAAAATATTACTTTTAGACCCACCAGAGAACTGCCTTCATTTCTATCTATTCCCTTACATTGGAGTTCAACCACATTAGCTAACCATTCACCCATCTCTAACTTCTGTGTATCTCTAAGTCCCCTATATTCTGTATTAAAAGTCTTTGATTTTACCTTTACCATGGTCATAAAAGTGGAATCATACAGTATCTGTCCTTTTGTGTCTGGCTTATTTCACTCAGCATTATGTCTTCAAAGCGCATCCATTTTGTCATGCACTTCATAATGTCATTTCATCTCGAAACTGTTTTATTAGAATGTTGACTATTCTGTGTTGATTTTGCTTCTTTTAGATATGAGTGCAAGTCTTCCCTTTTACGCCAGAAAATAATTCCTGGATTATTGTTTTTAGTATTTGTTCTCTTTCATTGCTTTGGTTTTCTTCTTTGGGAACTCATATATATGTTCAATCTTTTTGTCTATTTTCTACACTGATCACTGTTTCTTGCAATCTTTTAAACATATCTTTCTTGATTTCTACGTGGTTTTATTTTCTATTTTCTCATTTCAATCCTCTACTTACCTTATGATACTGTCCATGGTTCTAGTCACTCTTCTATTCCTTCTAGCCTTATTTTTCCCTAAAATATTTTCCTTTCATATTGATTATTTCCTTTCATATTAAGCTCTTTCCTAGAGCTCTATCAGCTCTTTTTTCAAACCTTCTTTTTGTCAATCTCATTTAAACCATTGTTTCATAGCATTTATCACTTTATTTTAGCTTGTTTTGAAATAGTTTAGTTTTCATCTGTTTTGAGGCTTTGTCTTTAAAGCATCAATGCCTTATCTGCAGAAATGCTATTTGGCTAATAATTCTTTTTCTTATAATAAAGCTGTATGGGATTTGACCACAATCCTTTTCTGCTGCTTACATGCAGGTAGGAGGGATTTTCCTATCCTCTTGGAGGGGGCTGTTGTCTGGGGTAGCGCAGAACAGATTTTCCATTCTTACAGTTATTAGGGGTCCCGAAAACAGTTTTTAGGGTTCCGGCCATGTAGGCAGTACTTTCTGACGTGACAGTTACCTATTCCGCTCCCCCGCTCTTACCCAAAACTTCTCTTTTCCTCTCGTGTCTCTGTCGTGCTCAATTTAGATTCTGCTTCATCGTTCCTCCCTGCTGGGGAGCTCTCTCTCTTGCAGTGGTGCCTCAGCTGGTCAGTTCTTTGGGTTGCGGAGCCCTGACTTGTGCCCAACATCCCGCCATCCTCCTGCACCCACCTACGATTCGGAGCCTCACAGCCCTTCCAGTCTCCGTGATGTCTTCCTCCTGGGGTAGCTATATGTTGGAGATTTCCGGGTTTCCTGCCTCTCAGCCACCACAATTCCCTTTGGCTTCATCTTCACTTCAGCACACAGAGATGCTATCAGGCAGATGCTGTGGCTATTGGCGTTTGGTCCCATCGGTTTAATTTGGCGGTTCATGGAGTCATCCACTTACACGGCAAGTGCCGTCCAAAGCTTTGTGTGTGTGTGTCTGTCTGTCTTTTTAAAATTGTGAAATATAACATATATACAAAAAAAGCAATACATTTAAGGTATATTTTAACAAGGAGCTATAGAGCAGATTCCATAGCTTTTTTTGTTTTACTACCCTAGTTTCTCTGTTTGAGCAGGGAGATTCTGGAAAAGTAAAAAAAAAAAAAACCAAAAACACCTTTTGTCTCCTTCGTACTCAAGAACTCTTTAGAGGGGAGAGGAAACAAAATTAGTCTTGGCTGGAAATGAGAGAAGAATTCACAGATTTGAGCAATTTGGTGGGTGTGGGTGTAATACCAGAGGACGAGCCAGGTCCTCTGTTTGTTTGTTCTGGAGACTGGAGGTTGAAAGTGAGGACAACGGGTCAGCCTCGTTCTGGATGAGGCAAGTCTGAGACATCTGAGTGAGATGTTCAGGAGACAGTCGGGAATTCTAGGGCTAAGTAGAGAAATTTGAAAGTCATCAGGATTTTAGCAGTCATTTAACTTCTTCCTGACTCCAGATTCAAAACTTGCTCCATTGGCATTTCATATTTTCCACATTTGAAAAACCCGTATCAGCTTTTCTGCTGAGACACACACTGTTTAGGGCATGGCAGCACCCAAGAACTTTCAAAATTAGATTGTGCAGCACACATCTTTGCATGAAGTCTGCGTCGTTAGACTTCTCGGCACGTTGGCAGAGCTGAGGCATGTTTATATTGTTAAACACACACCTGTGGTTAGGAAAATGCAACAGGGCCCCAGTTATCAGCCTTGCTCCTCAGCTGGGGAGGAGCTACTTAATTCATCAGTGAGCAGCTGTATTACTCATCAAAGTAATTAATGATAGGCCATGCTGTATTAAAAATTAACCCTGTAATCTCAGGGGCTTAGTGCAAGGGACATTTATTTCTCATCTCTACAAAGCCTGATACAGATTATAAAGGCTCCCTTCCAGGAAATGATTTCGTGACACAAGTCTTCTACCTTGCTGTGACAATGCCATCTCAACACGCTTCTACAGCCTCTCAGACAGAGGCAGAGAGAACTGGAGGTTTGCTTGGGATATTTGTTTTGTGTGTGTGTGTGTGTTTTTTGTTGTTGTTATGCTTTATTTAATCAAGGTGACATAAAAGTTTGAAAGTAAATAGAAAAACTAACATGATTTTAAAAAGCAATTTTTTTAAAGTGAGGAGGCATTGTCTAAACAATAAGGAAGGAAATGGTTAGCATACATATCAATAAGTATATTGCCTAGGGTGTTATATCAGAATCTACAAAGGTTCCATGCACTAGGGTCACATTCCAGGAACGTACAACCTCCAGATGGGTCCCTGGACCAGATAAGTCCTGAAATGCAGAGGGGCCATCCCCTTTAGAACATCAACTAGTTCCATCCCCCTATCCCATATTATCAACAACTCCTTCCAACATGAAAAGTTAGAATGGCCATAGCCCAAATACTCCTTGTTCTAGTTTGCTAGCTGCTGGAATGCAACACACCAGAGATGGATTGGCTTTTAATAAAAGGGGATTTATTTTGTTGGTTCTTCAGAGGAAAGGCAGCTAACTTTCCACTGAGGTTCTTTCTTACGTGGAAGGCACAAGATGGTCTCTGCTGGTCTTCTCTCCAGGCCCCTGGGTTCCAACAACTCTCCCCAGGGTGACTTCTTTCTGCATCTCCAAAGGCCTGGGCTGAGCTGCTAGTGCTGAGGTGAGGAATGCCGAGCTGCTTGGCTGTGCTCCATTGCGTTCTCTCATTTAAGCACCAGCCAATTAAGTCAAACGTCACTCATTGCAGTAGACACGCCTCCTAGCCGACTGCAGATGTAATTAGCAACAGATGAGGTTCACATACCATTGGCTTGTGTCCGCAGCAACAGAACTAGGTATGCTCACCTGGTCAAGTTGACAACTGAATCTAACTAACACACTCCTAAGAGTGGGAGAAAGATCAAAGTGACAGTGGAGTTATACAGAGAAGGTAGGGCTTAACAAACAAGTATGATTGCTGAATCATTATATTGATATTTCTTTTAGTCTCCAGTATCTTGGAGAAGCTAGAAGTAAAAACCTTAAAAGGTGGAATTGTAACCCATACCAAACTCTGAAATCTGTTCTGTAACTGATTGTTGTGATGTGCTTTTAAATTTACTGCTTTTATATATATATATGTTATTTTTCACAAAAAAGAAAAACTATATCTCTTCTAGCCTCCAGTGTTTTGGAGCAGCTAGAAGGAAAAATTTGAAATAGTGAAATGGTAACTCATAAACCCTGAAATCAGTTCTGTATCTACGTTTTGAAGTATACTTTGAAAATCACTGCTTTTTCTTTCTTTTCTTTGTATGTATGTCATATTTACAATAAAAAATGTTTTAAAAAATATGTATATTGGTCTGATAAGACACGGAATCTTTGTCATCTAGGCAGATTACTCAAATGGTTAAAATCTTTTATACCTTCTCACTAAGAGCAAACAAATAATCCAAAATACATTGTCATTTTAACAGAGTGAAAACCAAATTCTTGTTTTACATGACAATACATCTGATAAGAAAGCTATTAAAAATCTTATAAGACTATAAAATCTTAGCCAACCTTAACCACAACCAATAAAATTCACTTTCAACAGGACTTCTACAATTTTCTATATCTATTGCTTGGGATATTTTTAAGGGCCAGTGTCTTATGTCACTTCTGCCTACCTACCACTGACCCAAACCATGTTGCATGGCTCCAATCTAAACGCAAGGGAGGCTGGGGATGGAGTCCCACTTATTCAGAGAGAGAAAAAATAAATAGTGGGTGAGGACATAGCATCATCTCCACCACAGTCATTATCCCCAGTTCATTTTATATAAGCCACGTCTTTCCTCAACACGGAAATCAACAAACACCCAGAGATTTCACAAAAATGGAAAAAAGAAGCTAACAGAGTAGGCTAATAGAACATTCGTGAACCCTTCCACCAGTTTGGTGAATTCTTAGGAAGGGGGAACTGAGTTCGCATGTGTTGAGAACCTACCCCATTCTCCACGCTGCCATGTGCACATGTTATAATGCGCATAACCATGCTGCTAGGTCAGTAGTACTGTCTCCGTTTTTACAGAAGAGGAAATGGATGCATAAGAGGTCAAACAGCTAATGAGGGAGAGAGCCAGGTTCAAACCCAAGGCATCCAGCTCTACATTGAAGAGAGAAGCTGGGGCCTCCTGCTCGGCGAGAAGCAGGACTGCCGTCTCGATGGGGTTCCGACAGCTCTGGATGGCAACTCAAACAGAACAAACGATCCCACCTCAGTGAAAGGAAGACGGGGCAACTGAGCCCCATTGACCAGCATCTCCCAGGACGCTACAAAGGGAGCAGCTCAGCAGAGAAAGGGCTTCCTATTTCTCAACACAATTTGCAGGCACAAGAGTCTCAACCAAACAAACCCTAAGGAAGCTGGGTCAGCGGCTGAGCAACGATCACTCCCCTTGCTCTCAGCAATGAATGGGGGGCGTTCTGGCAGCGTGGCCATGGGCGGCCCACTCAGAGGTCTGGAGGACAGAGATGCATGGGAACAGGGAACTGAGCCCCTTTAGAAGAGAGGGGCCCTGCCCTCCAGCTCTTTCAGAGACTGGTTCCGGTCAGCACCCACAGCCAGTAGGTACAGTAGCCGCCACACCCCAGTTACAGAGCTCCACGGAGCAGGTCCTTGATGACATTTGCTGACAGCAGCAAGGAAGGATGGATGGACGAGGACAAACGCTTCCCTAGCCGCACTCAGATGCTACATCCATCAGCACGGATGCTCAGCGCACACTGCCCCAGCCTGCGTGGACGCCACACTACAGCGTAGAGGCGCCTTCTTACATCCTGTCACCTGCACGCTGCCCTGAGGTGGGCATCAGTAAGCCTGGGTGGAAGACAGGTGTGGGGGAAACACACTCGCCATCTCCCTACAGTCACATCTTCACCACAAATGCAGAATATCTGATCTCTTAGTCTGGGGAAGAAGGCGTCAGGTCTTTTTCATCTCTTGTAGAGGGATGACATCCAAGGGGGGACATCGGGTAAGGGTCTTTGTGTATATGTGGCTAGTATGTCTCTATCCCTCTCTTTCTCACCTTCCCACAAAAAGGATTAAATGTGAAACAAACACTCAGCACAGCGCCTAGGTCTTGGAGAGCACCGAGGAACCACCTGGAAGCCCAGCCACAGACCCTAATAAACAGTAGGTGCTTAGAAAACTTAATTCCTTCCCAGGATATTCCAATATTCAGAATCTGGAGGGGGAAAAACCATGCCTCTTCCCCTTTCCTCCAACGAACACACATTGCGTGTTGCTATGTGCCTGGCACAATTCCAGGTGCTGAGAATTTAGTGACTGATTAGTCAGTAAACCTTACGCTGTCCCTACCTTCAAGGGGCTTACATCCTAGTAGGAGGAGAAACAGACAGCAAGCGAAGACGGACACACTACAGTACAACATCTGGCAGAGAGGAGAAGACCTCCTTCCATGGCAGGAGCTGAGAGGGAACTGGGGTGGAAAGCAGCACAGGCTGCAGAAAGCAGCTCCCCTAGACACGTGTTTCCCAGTCTACCAACAGAGCCTCCCACCAGAGCAAAGGGCCAGGCCTCCACCTGGCACTGAAGTGGGCGGGTGTGGTGTGGCAGTCCCTGCCTCCCACGGTTCACAGGCAGTCCCAGCCCTGATGCTGAGACTTGAGGTCTTCGCCAAACACAGCATCCAGGCATCCTGCCTCCAAAGCACTCATGAGAGGAGGTGTAGGATGAAGGCAATTCTAGCAATTGTGATGACACGAGCTACCCTGTATCAGTGCTAACTATGTAGCAGGGACTCTTCTAAGCACTTTACAACTATCAAACTCATTTCATCCTCACTGGAAAGGCAGGTCTGTTCTTAGTCTCCTTTTGTAGACTGAAAAACTATCTGATATCCAGAAAGGTGAAGCCACTCACCTACTTAGCTTTACGGAAAGATGTACATGTTGGCCATTGTCTAAAGAGTCACTCTGGGCTTAGGAACATCTGAACCTGCAAACCACTCTCAGGAACCTGGCCCACACTCAGGGAGAAGGTACAGAAGTGCTGTGGAAAGGGAGACTAAATTCAGGGTTTCCCTTTGCCAGGTGCCCGGGATGGAGCCTTTTGCAGGGGCTTATTAGAAAGGGCATGAGGCACTTATATTCTGGAGCAGCTAGAAGGACAAATCTGAGAAGATGGTATGGTAGCTCATGATAAACTCTGGCATCTGTCCTGTAACTATTTGTTGAAGGGTGCTCTGAAAATGATTGCTTTTTTTCCTTGCTTTGTATATATGTTATATGATTTAAAAAGCTAAAAAAAAAGAAAGAAAGAAAGGGCATGAGGCAGACTCAGGCAGGATATTTTCCTGCTGTGCATCCCAGGGCAAGTTTCTGCACCTCTCTGAGCCTCAATTCCTTTATCAGTGAAGGATACAGTGAATGTAAAGTGCATAGGGAGGTACTTGGACAGTCCTCTCCATCTATTTCTTTTGGTGGCTAACATGCCTCATTATACAATGACAAAAGCCTCTCATACCCTTTCCGAGGGCCCAGCCCCCCTCTCCCAGGTGAGGGAAGCAGCTGTTTGATAAGCCCCTGTTTGACAATGCAGCTATCGTTTTTTAAAGCAGACCCCACCTCCTGCCTCTTCTGGGTGTGAGCACGGGACCAGCAGCCACGGGGAGAGGGCCTGCACCTCATTTCCTAGGCTGCAAAGCTCCAGACCCAACCGCACATGCAGTGCTTTACTTTTAGATCCAAGCAGCCTGGACGGGGCTGGGCGCCCTTCCTGGGGCTCACGCCTCACTTGTCTTTTCTCCCTTTAACGTTTTCTTTTCAAACAGTCAGCCACACGTACACAAACACACACACAACGCCACTTTTGTAAGTGGAACCTTCGATGAAGGCAAAAACATAACTTATATGGCCCGGCAGAAAATGGCTGAATTAAGCTCTTTCTTTTCGCCTTTTATATTGGTAAAGATTCTCAAAAGATTAAAAGTAGGTTAGGAGAATAATAAAACAGCTGTGTTTCCAGTGTGTACCTGACAACGGCTTTTGTAGAAGTGAATAATTACATGAAAATCACTTCCTTCCCACCTCTTTCTCAGCCTCCCATGGGTTGCTAGGCGCCCTGTCTCCTTCTTTCGGCTAATGCCAACATACAGAAGCTGAAGAATACAGTATGGCTATTATGAGGGCAGGAGAAGCGGGGAGAAGGGTTCAGATGCTCCCTCCCTGGTAGACGGGGGTGGGGGGGTGGGGGGGGTGGGAGGGGGTGGTAGGGGGGTTGGGGGGGTGGCGTGGGGGGGTGCTTTGGTGGAGAAGACTTTCGATATATTTAAATGCTAATGTGCTGGGCGGGCGGGCAGGGCCAGCAGGAACAGTGGTGGGAAGGGACCGGGGTTCTTGGCCTGGAAGCTCAACTGGAAATATGTTCTGCAGCCTCTTGCTCTGATGCCAAGCCCTTCCCCGGGCAGCCAGCCCCCAGGGGCTGACTCTGGGCTCCCACCCGGAGTGGGTCAGGGCTGCAACCCCAGCCTGGCCAGAGCCCAGGGGCCCTGCCAGTAAAGTGTCACTGAGTTGAAGGGCTGCACTGTGGGGGGTGGTGGTGGTAGGGGGGTGCGGGGTGTAGGCTGACCCCAGTGGCCCCTTTGCGTGGAGCAGGGAGCAGGGGTCACTATGGCTGGGCCTTAACCCAGGAGGCTGGACAGTGAGGTAGCGGTCACAGAGAGTGGTGGGGGTGGCCCGCAGTTGCTGGTGCTGGGCAGATGGCAATGACCCCTGTTTCCTTACATGGAAATGAGTCCTGGGGGATTGTGCATGCCTGCCCCTTAATCCATCACATGATCTCATTCAGCCCCATTTTACCAAAGAGCTACACAGAGCTGCACAGCAATGAAGAGCTTGAGCAAGCCTGGAAGACTGCTCATTCTCAGCCACGCGCCTTTCCTAGGACTGTCCCTGCAGCCCCAGGGGTGCTAAAGCTTAACCCCAAGGTCTCCTTTCTCAAGGGGGAAGCAGTGTGCAATTCGTGTGGAGGCATTCATTGCACGGGACTGTTCCATTCACGGTCAGATGTTTAGCCTCCATGCCCCCCACTCTAAATGCTGGTCATCGTGGCAAGAAAAATTAAGCTCCCGTGTATTTCTAAATGACCCCTGGGCCGGTGGTACGTGCCCTGGTTGAGAAGTGCAGGGGCAGAGGGAGCATGTGCCCGGAACGGTGTAGGCTGAAGAACCTAAACTCCATCGCTGGGCAGCACGGGGCAGAGCCTTCTGAGAAAAGACTGATTACAGCTCCCATGCCAAGTCCTGAGCTGGCGAAGTCTCCTGTTTCAGCCAAGCAAGAGACTGAGATGAAGTTTCATCATCTCCCTTCATAACCGCTTTCTCTTTTCTAACCACCATGGAACTGGTTCAGAGGCAGAGAGCCAGGGAAATGGCAAGCCAGGATGCTGCCCGCTCTGGGAGAGCCAAGGATGCTGCCCGCTCTGGGAGAGCCAGCCTACAGCATGAGGCTCATTTCTGTAGAAAGGACTCCTGAGGAGGGAAAGGAAAAAGGCAATACCCAAGGTGGGTGAAGGAAGCCAGCTCTGGGTCTGCCCACAGACAGGGAAATAGACATATTAAATTATATTGTTATATTCATTGTTTATTGTCTGTGTCCTCCAACTAGAAAGGAAGCTTCAGGAAAGCAAGGGTTTTGTGTTGTCTTTCTTTTCATGTTCTTTTTCATGCTGAATCTGCAACACTTCACCCCTCCCCTCCTCCAAAATACCTGTTGAATGAATGAATGCTCACGGCTGTTTAGAGTATCTAGCACATAGGAATGGCACATTCATAGCTCAAGCAGAATACTAGTTACAAGGCCAAGGAGAGAGGGTGCTGGACTGAGGGGGTCAGGACACCTGATTATGAATCCAGGTTCCATCTAAAGGTACTAGGTTGTTCTTGGGTAAATCCTTTCTTTTTTTGCGGCCTCAACTTTCCAATCTGTAAAATCAGAAAACTGAATTGCAATGGAGATGGCAAACGTGGGGTACATACCATTTCACCCCATTCCCGCCCATGGCAGACATTGCTAATCAATCACAGCACTCTTCTCCCCTCCTTTGGGAGAAGTTGGGATGTGAGTTGAAACCCAAAAGAGAAAATCTTCCAGCTTAGACATCCAAAGCTTATAGGATCCTTGGGGTGTGTCAACCTTAGAGTCTTGAAAGCTCAGGAAGACCCCATTACAACACAGAGTTAAGGGTCCTGCCTCATATTAGGGACAAAGATCCCTCAAACCCAAGGGACAGACAGTCTTTATAAAATGCTCATGGAAAAGAATGTTTTCAATAGATTCCTGGCATTTGTCCTGGACCTGGAAGGCTGGAAGGTGGTGGAAGGCTATTTTGGTGGAGCAAATGGCACCAGCCAAGTCCTAGAGGTAGGAAAAAGAACAATCTGTCTGAAGCTTCCCTACGGGAATGCATCTAAGAAAAGGACGGCGAGAGAGGATGGAAGGGTTCTTCTGAGACCCTAGGAATTTCAAAGAGTTTGTCTTTCATTAACCACTATATCTTTGGCAGTAAGCTGCTCAAGGTTCCTGAGTGGGAAAATGATTGCATTAGCTGTAGACAGCAGTCAGGGAGGGACTACCCAGTTCTGCGTGAAATAAAACTCTGATAGTGGGAAGGGAAAGCACTGAAACCCTGATGAGCTTTCCAGAGAGCAATCCATGGTGGGTCAGGGGATGGTTGCAGAGTAGCAGACGTTGGCAAAAGAGGAATTGCTTCCTCTGGCCTGGCTTCATCCCTAAAATGTGCTCCCTCCTGTTAGAGCTGACCAGGTAGAGTCAGGGGTGCAATTGAGGAAATTCCTGCAACACACTGGAGGTTGTGCCAGAAGATCTCTGAGGTTTTCTGCTGCTGAGAAACTTAATGGTCAGAGGATCTATTGTCTCCAACAACATTTTCTGAGTGTTATATGTCTGCAAGCATGGAAAATATAGAGATAACAAGAGTCCATTGGGAGACTGCCATCCAGCAAGCATATGAGGGAAAGGGAAGGCGGGCAGGCACCTACCAAATTCTCATTGAGTCAGAGAGATCTGACTGAGTTCCAGCTCTACTTCTTTTTACTAAGCTGGGTGACCAAGGGGAGTTTAATTCTTTGAGCCTCAGTTTGTTCATAGCCACGATAAGGATTATAATACAGTTGATTCACATTATTCGTGATTCTGTATTGTGAGTGTACCCACTTGCTAAAATTTATTTGTAACCCCAAAATCAATACTTGGCAGTGCTTTTGCGGTCATTCGCGGACAAGTGCAGAGTGGTGAAAAATCTGAGTCACCGACACACAGGTTCCCAGCTGTAGAACAGGGTTTGTTGTTTCTGCTCATATATTGTAAACTAGTATCCTTTTCACAGAATATTTGATGCCACATTTTTGTGTGTGTGTTTTTATACCTTATGTTGGTGATTTCACTATTTAAAATGCCCCCCATCTAGTGCTGAAGTGCTGTTCCAAACTGCAGGAAGGCTGTGATGTGCCTTATAGAGAAAATAAGTGTCAGAAAAGCTCTGTTCAGGCCTGAGCTACGGGACACTGGCCCTGACTTTGCTGTTAATGAATCAATGATATGTCTTCAGTAAAGCAACTTCAAACAGAAACACACGTAAAACAAGGTTATGCACTGATGGGTTGATGAAAATGTCATGACCGGAGGCTCACAGGACCCCAACCTTGTACCCCCCCGGAGCAGTGGCTCGGTGTTTGTTAGCCCAGCGTCCACGGTGGCTTTAGGGACTGTAACTGCTTTGGATCATGAGCTTCGACTGTAGCTCCCAGCTGCCGAGAGATGAAACGAGCGGATGCACAGAAAGCTTGTGGCCTAGCTCCTGGCTACAGGAAGTGCCCCGTCCACTCTGAGGGGGCTGAGAGACCACAGAGGGGTTGACACTTTGGGCTGAGAAAGTGCCTGCCATGGGTCTAGGGCTGGAGTAGGCAGAGTAGGTGTGTCTCAGATAGGGAAGCAAAGAAAAGTGAGCTCTTCCCAATGTGGGAAGGAAACTGTCCTAGCTGCCACATCTGCCTCCTCACCAGCCCAGCACCAGGGCTCCTGCCAGGGTAGGGGGCCTGGCCCACCTGCTGCTGTCTCAGAAAGGCCTTCTCACTTGGGCCTTCTGGTCTCCCTGAAGCATCCTCCTCTAATGTTGGCATTAGACGGAGCAAAATGGAGGGAACAGGTAACACCCCAATGCGGGCCTATTAGAAACCCACCCATGCTGCCCCTTGGAGCATCACCTGGGAATGCAAAGACAACCCTTTCTCCCAAAAAGAGAAGGGGGCATAGATCCTCTTAAATTATCTTAGCAGCAGAAAACCAGCCCTTCAGATCCTTACTGATCTCTCTTTCTCTTAAAAATAGCCTGCCTTTATAGGGTACTCAGAGGCTGGGTATTTATCTCATTTAATCCTCACAAGACTAGGAACTAGGTGCTATTATTATCTTCACTTTACAGATGAGGAAACTGAGGCACCGAGAGGCTGTAAGAATGGCCCCAGCCCTCTCTTTCTCCGCCGGCCCGCCGCGCGGCGCCCAAGCCCCGCAGCAGCCGAGCCGCCCGCCCTCCCTCTCCCCTCTCTTTCTCCGCCGGCCCGCCGCGCGGCGCCCAAGCCCCGCAGCAGCCGAGCCGCCCGCCCTCCCTCTCCCCTCTCCTCCCCCTCCTGCTCCGGCTGCTCTCCAACCACCACGGTGCCCTCTTCCCCCGCCTTCACCGTGCTCCTCCGCCACCAGCCTCGACAGCCTTGCCGCCCTCACCTTTCCTCCTCCAGAACAGCTACTGGGGGAGTGGAGATAGTACAGAGCAGCTCCCGGAACCACGAGGGAGATCAAAGGGACAGCGTACCCCATCCTGGAACGGCTGACTATCTGGGAGAACCAGCTCCGGTGAGATCACCAAGGGGTACGGGCTTTCCTGGGTGGGACGGCAAGCGACCGGAGTCCCTCCCTTCCACCTTCCTGGGCCAGCTGGTAGAATTGGACAGGCGGTCCCCTTTGGCCGCGGCGGCTGGTGCCCCCACCACACGAGGCCCCCCGGAACAACTGAGATAGTTGGGTCGGAAATCCCCAGAATGCGGAGAACAGTGACCGGGGGATCCCTTCCAAACACGTGACTCCCCCGTCGGCTGGGAACAGTGTACTCTCCCGGGCTGCGACAGCTGGCGCCCTCCCGCCACGCTTGGTGCCCCGGGCCGACTGGCTAATTTGGCCGGACGCTCTCCTGTGCTGCGACGGCCGGCGACCCTCCCCGCGTTTGGAACCCCGGGCCGGCTGGCATTCTTCCAAGACGCTTCGGTTGCCGAACCTCCCCTACGGCGAGAGTTTTACAGACTTGAGGGACCCACAGCAACTTTCGCTGGTGGAACCCACAGACAGGCGTGTGCCACGAGCGCCACCTACTGGGCAGGATAGGAAGAACAGAACCCAGAGATTGCGCAGAAAAATCTTTCAAGCTGTGGGGTCGAACACCCGGGGAAATCTGACTAAATGCCCAGACGCCAGCAGAAGATAACAGATCACGCTCAGAAAATTGAACATATGGCCCAGTCAAACGAAGAAACCAATAGTTCAAATGAGATACAGGAGCTGAAACAACTAATGCTGAATATACGAACAGAAATGGAAAACCTCTTCAAAAACGAAATCGATAAATTGAGGGAGGACATGAAGAAGACATGGGCTGAACATAAAGAAGAAATAGAAAAACTGAAAAAACAAATCACAGAACTTATGGAAGTGAAAGATAAAGTAGAAAAGATGGAAAAAACAATGGATACCTACAATGACAGATTTAAAGAAACAGAAGATAGAATTAGTGATTTGGAGGATGAAACATCTGAATTCCAAAAAGAAACAGAAACTATCCGGAAAAGAATGGAAAAATTTGAACAAGGTATCAGGGAACTCAAGGACAATGTGAACCGTACAAATATACGTGTAGTGGGTATCCCAGAAGGAGAAGAGAAGGGAAGAGGAGGAGAAAAACTAATGGAAGAAATTATCACTGAAAATTTCCCAACTCTTATGAAAGACCTAAAATTACAGATCCAAGAAGTGCAGCGCACCCCAAAGAGATTAGACACAAATAGGCGTTCCCCAAGACACTTACTAGTTAGAATGTCAGAGGTCAAAGAGAAAGAGAGGATCTTGAAGGCAGCGAGAGAAAAACAATCCGTCACATACAAGGGAAACCCAATAAGACTATGTGTAGATTTCTCAGCAGAAACCATGGAAGCTAGAAGACAGTGGGATGATATATTTAAGTTACTAAAAGAGAAAAACTGCCAGCCAAGACTCCTATATCCAGCAAAATTGTCCTTCAAAAATGAGGGAGAAATTAAAACATTCTCAGACAAAAAGTCACTAAGAGAATTTGTGACCAAGAGACCAGCTCTGCAAGAAATACTAAAGGAAGCACTAGAGTCAGATACCAAAAGACAGAAGAGAGAGACATGGAGAAAAGTGTAGAAAGAAGGAAAGTCAGATATGATATATATAATACAAAAGGCAAAATGGTAGAGGAAAATATTATCCAAACAGTAATAACTCTAAATGTCAATGGACTGAATTCCCCAATTAAAAGACATAGACTGGCAGAATGGATTAAAAAACAGGATCCTTCTATATGCTGTCTACAGGAAACACATCTTAGACCCAAAGATAAATATAGGTTGAAAGTAAAAGGTTGGGAAAAGATATTTCATGCAAACAACAACCAGAAAAGAGCAGGAGTGGCTATACTAATATCCAACAAATTAGACTTCAAATGTAAAACAGTTAAAAGAGACAAAGAAGGACACTATATACTATTAAAAGGAACAATTAAGCAAGAAGACATAACAATCATAAATATTTATGCACCGAACCAGAATGCCCCAAAATACGTGAGGAATACACTGCAAACACTGAAGAGGGAAACAGACACATATACCATAATAGTTGGAGACTTCAATTCACCACTCTCATCAATGGACAGAACATCTACACAGAGGATCAATAAAGAAATAGAGAACCTGAATATTACTATAAATGAACTTGACTTAACAGACATTTATAGGACATTACATCCCACAACAGCAGGATACACCTTTTTTTCAAGTGCTCATGGATCATTCTCAAAGATAGACCATATGCTGGGTCACAAAGCAAGTCTTAACAAATTTAAAAATATTGAAATCATACACAACACTTTCTCGGATCATAAAGGAATGAAGTTGGAAATCAATAATAGGTGGAGGGCCAGAAAATTCATAAATACATGGAGGCTCAACAACACACTCTTAAACAACAAGTGGGTCAAAGAAGAAATTGCAAGAGAAATTAGTAAATACCTAGAGGCAAATGAAAATGAAGACACAACATATCAAAACTTATGGGACGCAGCAAAGGCAGTGCTAAGAGGGAAATTTATTGCCCTAAATGCCTTTATCAGAAAAGAAGAAAAGGCAAAAATGCAGGAATTAACTGTCCACTTGGAAGAACTGGAGAAAGAACAGCAAACTAATCCCAAAGCAAGCAAAAGGAAAGAAATAACAAAGATTAGAGCACAAATAAATGAAATTGAAAACATGAAAACAATAGAGAAAATCAATAAGACCAGAAGTTGGTTCTATGAGAAAATCAACAAGATTGATGGGCCCTTAGCAAGATTGACAAAAAGAAGAAGAGAGAGGATGCAAATAAATAAGATTAGAAATGAAAGAGGAGACATAACTACTGACCTCACAGAAATAAAGGAGGTAATAACAGGATACTATGAACAACTTTACGCTAATAAATACAACAATTTAGAAGAAATGGACAGGTTCCTGGAAAGACAGGAACAACCAACTTTGACTCAAGAAGAAATAGACGACCTCAACAAACCAATCACAAGTAAAGAGATTGAATTAGTTATTCAAAAGCTCCCTAAAAAGAAAAGTCCAGGACCAGACGGCTTCACATGTGAATTCTATCAAACATTCCAGAAAGAATTAGTACCTACTCTCCTGAAACTCTTCAACATAATCGAAGTGGAGGGAAAACTACCTAATTCATTCTATGAAGCCAACATCACCCTCATACCAAAACCAGGCAAAGATATTACAAAAAAAGAAAACTACAGACCAATCTCTCTAATGAATACAGATGCAAAAATCCTCAATAAAATTCTAGCAAATCGTATCCAACAACACATTAAAAGAATTATACATCATGACCAAGTAGGATTCATCCCAGGTATGCAAGGATGGTTCAACATAAGAAAATCAATTAATGTAATACACCATATCAACAAATCAAAGCAGAAAAATCACATGATCATCTCAATTGATGCAGAGAAGGCATTTGACAAGATTCAACATCCTTTCCTGCTGAAAACACTTCAAAAGATAGGAATACAAGGGAACTTCCTTAAAATGGTAGAGGGAATATATGAAAAACCCACAGCTAATATCATCCTCAATGGGGAAAAATTGAAAACTTTCCCCCTAAGATCAGGAACAAGACAAGGATGTCCACTATCACCACTATTATTCAACATTGTGTTGGAAGTTCTAGCGAGAGCAATTAGGCAAGAAAAAGAAATACAAGGCATCAAAATTGGAAAGGAAGAAGTAAAACTATCACTGTTTGCAGACGATATGATACTATATGTAGAAAACCCAGAAAAATCCACAACAAAATTACTAGAGCTAATAAATGAGTACAGCAAAGTAGCAGGCTACAAGATCAACATTCAAAAATCTGTAGCTTTTCTATACACTAGTAATGAACAAGCTGAGGCGGAAATCAAGAAACGAATCCCATTTACAATCACAACTAAAAGAATAAAATACCTAGGAATAAATTTAACCAAAGAGACAAAAAACCTATATAAAGAAAACTACAAAAAACTGTTAAAAGAAATCACAGAAGACCTAAATAGATGGAAGGGCATACCGTGTTCATGGATTGGAAGACTAAATATAGTTAAGATGTCAATCCTACCTAAATTGATTTACAGATTCAATGCAATACCAATCAAAATCCCAACAACTTATTTTTCAGAAATAGAAAAACCAATAAGCAAATTTATCTGGAAGGGCAGGGTACCCCGAATTGCTAAAAACATCTTGAGGAAAAAAAAAGAAGCTGGAGGTCTCGCGCTGCCTGACTTTAAGGCATATTATGAAGCCACAGTGGTCAAAACAGCATGGTATTGGCATAAAGATAGATATATCGACCAATGGAATCGAATAGAGTGCTCAGATATAGACCCTCTCATCTATGGACATTTGATCTTTGATAAGGCAGTCAAGCCAACTCACCTGGGACAGAGCAGTCTCTTCAATAAATGGTGCCTAGAGAACTGGATATCCATATGCAAAAGAATGAAAAAAGACCCATCTCTCACACCCTATACAAAAGTTAACTCAAAATGGATCAAAGATCTAAACATTAGGTCTAAGACCATAAAACAGATAGAGGAAAATGTTGGGAGATATCTTATGGATCTTACAACTGGAGGTGGTTTTATGGACCTTAAACCTAAAGCAAGAACACTGAAGAAGGAAATAAATAAATGGGAACTCCTCAAAATTAAACACTTTTGTGCATCAGAGAACTTCATCAAGAAAGTAGAAAGACAGCCTACACAATGGGAGACAATATTTGGAAACGACATATCAGATAAAGGTCTAGTATCCAGAATTTATAAAGAGATTATTCAACTCAACAACAAAAAGACAGCCAACCCAATTACAAAATGGGAAAAAGACTTAAACAGACACCTACCAGAAGAAGAAATACGGATGGCCAAGAGGCACATGAAGAGATGCTCAATGTCCCTGGCCATTAGAGAAATGCAAATCAAAACCACAATGAGATATCATCTCACACCCACCAGAATGGCCATTATCAACAAAACAGAAAATGACAAGTGCTGGAGAGGATGCGGAGAAAGAGGCACACTTATCCACTGTTGGTGGGAATGTCAAAGGGTGCAACCACTGTGGAAGGCAGTTTGGCGGTTCCTCAAAAAGCTGAATATAGAATTGCCATACGACCCAGCAATACCATTGCTAGGTATCTACTCAAAGGACTTAAGGGCAAAGACACAAACGGACATTTGCACACCAATGTTTATAGCAGCGTTATTTACAATTGCAAAGAGATGGAAACAGCCAAAATCTCCATCAACAGAAGAGTGGCTAAACAAACTGTGGTATATACATACGATGGAATATTATGCAGCTTTAAGACAAGATAAACTTATGAACCATGTAATAACATGGATGGACCTAGAGAATATTATGCTGAGTGAATCCAGCCAAAAACTAAAGGACAAATACTGTATGGTCCCACTGATGTGAACGGACATTCGAGAATAAACTTGAAATATGTCATTGGTAACAGAGTTCAGCAGGAGTTAGAAACAGGGTAAGACAATGGGTAATTGAAGCTGAAGGGATACAGACTGTGCAACAGGACTAGATACAAAAACTCAAAAATGGACAGCACAATAATACCTAATTGTAAAGTAATCATGTTAAAATACTGAATGAAGCTGCATCTTAGCTATAGGGTTTTTTTTGTTTTTGTTTGCTTGTTGGTTTGTTTGTTGTTGTTTCTTACTATTACTACTACTTTTATTTCTTTTCTTTATATTAACATTTTATATCTTTTTCTGTTGTGTTGCTAGTTCCTCTAAACCGATGCAAATGTACTAAGAAACAATGATCATGCATCTATGTGATGATGTTAAGAATTACTGAGTGCATATGTAGAATGGTATGATTTCTAAATGTTGTGTTAATTTCTTTTTTTTTTCTTTCCGTTAATAAAAAAAATAAAAATAAAAAAAAAATAAAATAAAAAAAAAAAAAAAAAAAAAAAGAATGGCCCCTGATCACCCAGAATTTAAGTGGAGGACTCAAAGCCAGAGCTGTCTGACCTCAAAGCCATCATGGTAGACTGTCACCATCTCACCCAAGGGGACAGTGCCCTGTGTGGACTGACCTGGACCCACATTTCCCTTCACAAGCTCTCTTGTGCTGTCATTTTCTCTGCTTCTCGCAAGCTCAATGCCCAACCTGGTTTTGTTGCTTAATATGACGTGACCTGCCTGCTCTGTTCACAAGCCATTCTTTCTCCACCTCTCAGTAGCCTTGCCAACTTCAAGGACACAGGGCCTTCTGCTCTACACTGTCCCTCCTCTACTCATCTGGATGGAAGAGCTGACAGGTTGAAAGGACAGCAGAGCCTTGGGATGCTGACTCATGTAGCAGTAAGCTCAGATCGCCCACGGCAGAGGTGAGAAACACGTCCAGGACAGTTAAAATGGGTGAATGACCACAGGGGGATGGCAGGCTCCTCCCACTTGCAAGTTTCATATCAGTTTTCCTGACCACAGAAAGGTCTCAGAGGGCAAGAAATTATGAACGATTGCCAAGCATGACGTCAGGGACTAAAGGGAGACAGCAGGCTGCTGCAACAATCCCTCCAGCAATGTAAAGCAGAACTTTTCCAAAGAGGCTCCAAGACATGGGAGTCTCAGCTCTGGGGTAGAGGGAGGGGCTTCCCTCATCCCTCATAGCCTCCCTCTGCAACTTTCCCTGGCATTGGTTTGAACAACAAAATCAGGAATAACCATTTTTTAAAAATCAAGAATATTGATGTGTTTAGGGGTGAAGTGTACTGAGGTCTGCAATTTACTTTGAAATGTACCCCCAAATTAAATGAATGGATGAAAAGAAGGATGGAAGGATCTTTCATGAAGAAGATCGAGCAAAATGTTGACTGTGAACTGTGGGTGGTGGGTATATGTGAGCTCACTGTGCAGGCAGAACCAGCAAAGACAACAGAAGGAAAGTTCCCATCCCAGCAGTGGGACCCGACACTCTCACTAGATGGGAGAAGAGTCACATCTACAAAAAGGAAGGAAAGCACTTCCCAGGGGTGTATTAGTAAGAAGACATATACTTTGAGACTGACATTATCACCTGACTGGAGGTAAATTGGAGGAAATCTCTACCCTGAGGAAGTGACAGGATCCAAACCCCACGTTCAACTTCTGACAAATAAACCTGGTTTTCCAGGATTCAGTTCTCTCAAGGAACTGTCTTTCCTCACTGACATTGCCTCAAAGATGAAAAATGCCTCTGAATTTCTTAAATTATTTATCGAGCAGTTCTTCAGTCTCATTTTCAGCCAGGATTCCCTTATGGAGGTAGGATGATCTTTTAGGGTTTTAGAGAGAAGGAAAAGCAATGTACAATGACGTACAAGTATATGTTGTCCCAATCATATCTTGCACAATTTTATGGATTATATCCTGTCTCTGATGCATTCAGTAAAGATGCCTCTGCCTGCTATTTATTTTATTCATCTGTCTTTGCCAGGGAACTCTTCATTCTTTTCCTTTTTCCTTCCTTCCTTTTGTCCACCCATCCAAGTTTCTCTGTGTCTTCTCCAGCACTGTCACCTCTTCTTTTTTTTTTTAAATATTTTTATTGCAAACCTTAACAAACGAATATACAAACATTCTTGACATATAAACATTCCACAGATGGGTACAATCATTAGCTCAGCATCATCACCTAGTTGTATATTCATCACCACAGTCATTTTTTTAAATTTGCATCTCCACAGCAAAAGAAATAAAAAAGAAAATCTCATACATACCATACCGCTTACCCCTCCCTCTCATTGACCACTAGTAGTTCCATCGACCCAATATATTTGAAGCTTTGTTCCCCCTTTTATTTATTTTTTAATCCATGTTTTTTTCTCAACTGTCCATACTGTAGATAAAAGGAGCATCAGACACAAGGTTTTCACAATCACGCAGTCACATTGTAAAAGTTATATCATTATACAATCATCTTCAAGAATCAAGGCTGCTGGAACACAGCTCTGCAGTTTCAGGTCACTCTTGAGATGCGAACACCACACTGGCAGGAGCTCAGCTCTGAGATGACGACACACTGTGAGTCAGGCAATGGCAGACTGCTGCGGGAGAGGCAGAGATGAGCTTGGTGCATCCATGTTTCGAAAGCGTCCTCTCAGGTGGTGACCTCACGTAGTAGGGACTATTCCCCCAGGATTCTAATCATACGGTTGTCTAGAATGACATTTCTCTGAGACTGCCCCCCACCCCCACTTACTCACATGACCTTGAAAATTTTAATGCACCTTCATCTATAATCTTAGAGACACACGGACTCCTCCTTCGGATGATTTACACGGTTAAACCATTCACGTGGCAACAGATAGGGCATTTTATCTCTCTGGACCTCATTTCCCAACACATTTACAAAGAATTCCTGAGCTTTGACACCTTTTATTAATCAGACACAACAGACCGCTATTAAGAACCACCATCAGAATGAAATAGCCCATGAGGTTGAGTCATAATGAGGGAAAGAAAAATAAAGAGTACTGATGGTGAAAATATCGAAAACCACTGAGTTGACCCAACACTCTCATTGACAGATGAGGGAACTTTGCCACAGGGAGGGAAAATGACTTATTCAAGCTTAGTGCTAGAGCTAAGTTCCCTGCTTCAGAGCCCCAGTATTCCCCAGAGCCACACTGCCTCCTGTGGTGGGGCCACGCAAATGCAAGGATCAAGCAAGTAGGACCCTGGCAGCTCAGCTGTGCCTATTCTGCTCTAACATTTGGAACATCTCTAGCTCTCTAATCCAGAAGACAGGGCCATGTTTGACCTCTTTGTCAACATGATGCAGGACTCAGTACTTGCCTGGAAGGGCTTTCCAGTGCTTGGCTTGCATATGAGAAGAGAGAGAAATGGAACACGAGATTCACACACCAGTGAGCTTTCACAGAGAAGATCAAATGTCACAATCCAGCAAACTAAGATGTTTCGAAGCCCCATCATACCGCTGTTCCTAGACAGAAGAAATCCTTGCTCTCTCACAAAGTGTGCTGGGTCGGACATCATCAGAACACACCGCATTTGTAAAGTACATTCCTTCCTAACCCTCGAGGAACTGCAGGAACCAGTTACAACATCTTAGTAACTATTATCTTGTATACCTCTTTGTAGCTTTTGCATTTCTCTTAAGCTCTTTTGCACATGTCAGTTCGTTAGACACTCTCAACAGCCATTTGAGGAGAAGGTAGGACTCATTAACATGGAAGCACAAAGAGGTTAACTGACCTGCCCAAAGTCACAAATCTAGTGAGTCAGAAACTGTTTCCTTGCCTGCTCTAGCTTCTTCATTTCACAGATGAGGAAACAGACTCAAAGACAAACTGGGAGAACTGGAGTTTCTATCTTCTAGTCTCAGTTCTCTACCAACTACGCTGCCTGTGTAAGCCACGTCCTCTCTCTGAGATTCAGCTACTCATTCACAAAAGAAGGTGGACTAGGCTTTACCTCTTAGTCTTGTAAAAACAGCAATTAAAATGGGCTTCCTGGTGAATACCTTGATAAATATAATTTTATTCCATATTAGAAACAATTTTACCATTTGAAAATATAACCATGGACATTATTTATGAAATGCAAACTCATCGCCACATACAGATAACTTTATGAATAAGACTGATCTGTTGAATCTAGCATGAATGATAAGGGGATTTTCCCTTACTATTAATTTGCTACTTGAATATTAAGTATGTCATGTTCAAGCCCAGCAGATGAAGAGAAGCAAATACCAAAGATTATAGTATTTTAAGGATGATACAGAAGACATAGGATTATGAAATATAAAAATCTCTTTTAAATTCTTAGGCTTGCTTGAAAGGAAGATAGAAAACTCTCCCAGGTGCCAGAAATGAAAGAAGTCAAAGCTGAACGATGATGAGAAGTATTAGACTCAGTAGCCCATGGGGTTATGCAAGCAAAGAGAAGCATAAGAGGCTGAAGTTCTAATTCCTTCCCAAGGGTAAAGGTAATATCACAGGCCTACAATCTTGGTAGGCTGAGTGGATTTAGTGCAAAAGTATAAGAGCTAAAAAAAAAAGACTGTCCTATGGGGAATGATATACCAGAAAAGTCTACTTGTTAGCCCAGGATTCAACATGGAAGTATTAGTTATGGGTCTGACCACATACAATTCCTGCACTATGGACCCCCAAGTTTAAAATGTAACTTAAAAATTACCACCCCAGAATTCCATAGCCAGCTAAACTACCATTCGAGAGTGAGAGTGATATAGATATCTTTTCAGACATACACAGACTAAGAGAGCTTAGTTGTTTTCATGGCCCTTTGCAGAAAGAACTACTAAAGGGCATACTTCAGCAAGGAGATTTAATCAGCAGTAAGGAATGAAAATAATAGGGAGCAAAGAAATCAGTAAAACATGTTGGGAAATCAAAGTAATTATATACTCTAAAATGTAATGAGGCAGTAAGAAAAAGTGGTAGGTAATAATAACAGATGATGGGGAGGGGCATAAAATTTGGGGGGAAATTAGTGGCCGATGGCATATGCTTATATAGGAAAAGGACAAAGTTAGTCAACAGACCAATGGTGGACTCAACACCCACATCTTGTCCTTCCAGGATACTCAGGGAAAACTTTTCCCAGCTTGGAGCTCCCGCTCGGGCAGCGATCACATCCTCCTTCAGCACCTCACAGGGCAGGCTTTCAGTGGCAGCCTTTCCACCTCTAATGAGGTGGCCACGGTTCTGGTCCTGATTCTTCAACATGCGTTCTTTGAAATCTGCTGGAAATGAACAGCCTCCTGGAAGCACAGGATCAAAACCCACAAGCGTTGACAGTGTGCCATTGGGGAACCAGGCCTGAGGTCACTGCTCCGTTTCCACGTGCTTGGTACAATCTGAGCATCAGTTATTACCATAAACTCTCCTGCTTCTTGGGCCACTTGTCTTCTAGGTCAGCACTGTTCAACAGAATTTTCTGCAATCATACAAGTTGTGGCCCAATATGGTAGCCAACAGCCATATGAGACTATTGAACATCTGAAATGTGGCTAGCAAAACTGAGGAACTGTGTTTTAAACTTTAATTTCAATTAATATAAAATTAAATAGATGTGTTTTATGGTTATCATACTAGATAGTGTGGTTCTAGAGGGTAGAAAACCCCTGAGGGGATCCATTCCATTCCCAAATGATGGGAGATGGGTCCTCCTTTGCAGGAAGGCCTGGAATGGCTCCCTACCTCTCTCTTCCTTGGAGTGTGAGTGAGGGCAGGTGGGTGGTCCCAGGAAATCTTTCTTGCCTGAGTTTCTTGGGCTCAGCACCTCCACCTCCTCTAATCACAACACTCACTGTTTGGACTGACAGATCTCAACCTGCCTGGAATTCTGTCTTCAAACAGTGCTCCTCAAACCTTCACGTGCATACAAACCACCAGAGGTTAAAATGCAGATTCTGATTCAACAGGTTTGCAATGGGGCCTGAGAGCCTGCAATTCTAACAAGCTGCTAAAGAAGCCTGATGGTGCTGGTCTGGGGACCAGATTTGGGGTAGTAAAGTCTTAGATGATTGTCTTGAAATGTCAGTTAGCTTTGCCTACATGCACAATGACAGCTAACAAAATAATAGCTTACATGAATATTTGTATCTTCTTTCACCATATCTGTTTTCCACACACTTTTAAAAGTCTACCCTGTGAGAACAATGTGGGTTAAGTCAGTTCATGCTATACGGCACCGCAAAACTGCCTAAAGTTTTTGTCAAGATGATAAAAATCAAGGCAAATTCATCTCAAAGAAAGTAACAGCCAGCATTTACTGGGCACGTACTATGTTTTAGACACGATGTTAAGTACACCAGTAGCATTACCTCATTTATCCCTTCTTACAGATGAGGAGACCAAGGCACAGAGAGGCAAAGCAATTTGCCCAAGGTCACGCAGTTAGTAAGGGGGTGAGCCACGATTCAAATCCAAGTTCACGGTAACCATCACGCCATACTGCCTCTGCGGAAAGCTCAAAACAGGGATTCCCAATTGCTGGGGGTGGGTGGACACTCTTAAGAAAATCAAGCTTAATGCTACAAATTTTACATATGACTTTGGGAAGGGAGTCAAAGGCCCTCTCCCGATTCAAAACTTCTGTCCTAGAAAATCGGAACTGGGTCTTACTCATCTCCCCAGCCCGCTCCCATAGCACCCAGCAAAGGGTGCCATCAAAATGGATACTTGGGACATTTCTATTGATTCACTTAAAAACCAAAGACCTAGAACAACACTTGGCACATAGGAGGTAATCAACAGATGCTGGCTGATAAATAAACATAAGACTTAAACATAAACAAAACAGCCTGAGAACCCCTGGAGAATATGCTGTCATGCCAGAAGGGTACGGGTCATCTCCCTTGCATGGCTCTCACCAGCCTCTCTCGTGGTCACATCTCTCTCTGCAAGGGGCTAAAAATTCTTAAGGGCAGAAATACCATCTGATCTGTCCCTTGAACTCCCAGTGCCTGGCCAGGCCTGGCACACAAGTTGGTGCATCTTAAATGCTTGCTGACATCTCTCTGAAATGAGCCCCAATGACTCAGGCTTCTGGAAGTAGCTAGACAAATTCACAAAATAGCACCAACTGGATTTACTTTAAAAGTATCCTCTCCAGCCACAGCTGCCCCAAACGTGTAACACCATAGCTGGTGGGCTTCTGTTACATCCCCTCCCATACTGCAAAGCCTCCTCCATTCTTGACAGTCTCCTTCCTTTCTATACCTCCAAAACTAAGGTAGTTGGATATGTGCCCTCTTTACTTTTCAACCTTCAAACTTGCTGTATTTTCTTGCTCCCTCTTCACATCTGAAGAAACTTCCACATGCTGTCTCATTCACCAAAACCTCATGGAGGCAGGGAGATAAGTAAAAGACATGGACTCCAATCTCTAGAAGCTTAAAAGAGGGAACACTGAGGCTCAGAGAAGGTGCATCACCTGCCTGAGGTCACACAGTGGGTGAGTGAAAAGCCAGCATTCAAATGCATTTGTCTGACACTAAAACTTGTACTCTTCGCCTCTGAGCTTTGTTATAGCTCTATTGTCTAGGCAGCCCTCTGAATCTACAGCTCTGTTCACACCAATCAATCTCTTGCTCAGAATGGTTCAACAGCTGACCACTGAAAGAAGTCTAATCTTTTTGGTTAAGAATCCAAGTTTGCAATGAAGCAGGCTCAGTCTTTTTTTTTTAGTCTTATTTCTATTGATTCCCTGTCACAAAATCTATTCTGCAGCCAATCAACTACTAACTATTTGCTGCACATATATATGTTTTCCTTTAAATGTTTTAGTTTGGAATAATTTCAAACTAACAAGACAGTTGCAAAGATAATACAAAAGCCAGAAAGAGAATTCCAACATCCTCCACCTCTGGGCACTCAGACCCACCAATTTTAACATTTGCCATATCTATCCATCCATCCATTCACTCACCCACATATGTATGTACATATCTATTTATCTATCTAATCATCTATCTTCTAACATGTGATAGTATGTTAGACATACTTGGACACATAAAACCCCTGTATAGATTTCAGACTTTTCACATCCTATCTTTGCTCATCTCCAAACAGCCTTTCCTTTCTCACCCTTCAAGGATCAAATCAAAGGCTACCTGTCTCATAAAGTATTCTCTGTTAGCTACAAGCATAAATAATTGTGTTTGCCTCTTACCATCTGTAGTCCTTTGTTTACACCAACAAATTATGTTTATTAATGAGGAACGTGCTATTAGGGCTCGTTCCTCATTCATTCACTCATTCAGCCAGTATTGATGGGGAGCCTGGTATGTGCCAGGCTCTGTGCTGGGTGCTGGAAGCCCTCAGCGGACCTGACAGATGAGTTCTGTGCTCACGGGTGCAGGCAGTAAGCAAGTCATCAAATGAGCACGTGGGGTTACTTCAGACAGCTATCAGTCTATGCACAAAATAAACCTGGCCTTGTTAAAGGTCACGGTGCTTCATGGCAGATGCTCTAGCCGACCTGGTCAGAGACCAGCGGACTTTGGAGCTGAGACCTGCAGGATGAGAGGGAGGCAGCCACGGCAAGAGCTGGGAGAACAGCAGCCCAGATAGGGGAAAAGAAGCCAGGGCCCTAAGGTGAGAATGAGCATGAGAGGCTCCCAGAACAGAAGGAAGGCTGCGTGGAGACGGGGACCAGGCCACAGACGGCTCCTCGGCCGTGGCCATGGACATCAATGCGGGCTTTGATCCCAGTGCAAGGGGAAGCTGCCGAGGGGTTTTAAGCAGCAGGTCCGTTCTGCCTCTGGTGCTGCTGGAGTATGTGACATCAGTCTAGCCCCTTCTGCTCTAAGCAACTATCAGAGCAGGCAAAATAGAGGAGGCAGCTGCTTTCAGGCAGTGGATCGGGCCCTCCTACGACAGGGATGCCTGCAGGACTGCGGTCCCTGAGAGGAGGGAACCCCCTTGAAATGAGCCCCCGACTGCCCAGCCCTCTGCTTGCCACAGCTACCTGACTGCACTGCAATGTGAGCAGGGCACATAGTCTCACAGGGCCAGGGAGGCAGGGTCGGAGTGTGAGATGGCTGACACAGCTGGAATCTTTAGCACAGGGCATCAGAGAGAGGGGACTATGCATAGAGGGGGCCCCAGAAGTCCCCCCAGATAAAGTGGCTAAGGGCTGGGCTGTACATGCACAGGGTGAGACCACTCAAGGCTTATCAGCGAGTGCTGCTATGGGATTGCAGCATACACTGGAAGTTAGACATTGCTGGGGGAAGAACACAGCAAGGGTTGTGGAGAGCCCTTCCCAGCTGCCAGAGTGGAGATATCTGAATAACACCAAGTTTCCACTCACGGCATGCAGTTGAGATAACAGAAATGCAGGAACTAGGCCCTGAGGCAGGGTTTATCTACTGCGCCACTATTAATATTTTGGGCATGATAATGCTTTGTTTTGTGGGGCCATCTTGTGTATTGTCGGATGTTTAGCAGCATCTTTCACTTCTATCCACTAAATCCCAGTAGCATTCCCAAAATGTGTCCATACATTGACAAACGTCCCCTGGTGGTAGTGGTGGGGGGGGGGGGGTAAAAAATTACCTCTCTTTGAAAACCACTGCTCTGGGGTAACAAGAACTCTAAATCTATCCTAATAAATTCCAAAACTAAGTCCTGATAAGATCTTCATGGGAGACAGAGTTTAGAAGATGATTGCTATCAAATTAGAGGAGCCTAGGAAACAGCTTGAAATTTCCACAGATATGCACTTAGAAAACATAAAACCAGCCAACACAAATTTAAGGTGATCAGCCAGGAAATGAATTGCTTATAGGAAAAAATCAACACTCTTCAGAGGAAGATAACAGAATAAAGTGTCTACAACACATTACCCACAATCTCTAGTATTCAGTCAAAAACCACAAGACATACAAAGAAACAGGAAAATATGATCCATTATCTGGAAAAAAGCAATCAATAGGAACCACACCAGAGATGCACAGATATTAGGTTTAGCAAAGACTTTAAAGTAAACTATTATAAATATATTCAAAGATATAAAAGAAAATCATTCAAAGAACAATGCCAGGAAGTTACATTATCCAAGATCCATTTTTAAAAGCTCCCTCAGTCTGCTGCATGAGGAAGAGAGAAGTAGAGAGCGAGAGAAAGCAAAGAGGTCACTTGGAGGCTATTTTACTTGTCCAGAGGAGGCTGGCTTGTGCCTCAGTTGTTCAGATTACACTTGAATTAGTATCTTCAACCCTGGAGCATATGCTTAACGTGGGGCACTGACAAGTGAGAGCAGATAAGTTCATGGATAAGCAAATGAAGGAATGAAGGAATGTCTCAACACTGAGAACCATGTAAGCAGAGAATTATCCCAAAGTGGAGATGAGGCATCCCTGTCACAGGAGGTGCCAATCAAGGCTGGCCAGGTTACCACTGAGGGGATTCCTGTACCAGGTTGGGTAAACCTCCCTGAGGCTGAGATACTAGGATCTTTGCAAAATCATCAAAGGACATAGGTCTGGAAGGCTCAGAAATTCCAGCAGAAGAGCCAGAATTTCCAGGTCAGGGACAGGCACAATCAGAGAGAAGCCAAAAAACTGAGAAACAACAGTTTCAGCATTACATCCTTTTCATACGGATTTAAAGTACTTATAAAGCACTTAGCCTCTGCAAATAGAATGCCATAAATTCCAATAACCGTTGATTGAATGAATCAGATAAATTAAATGACGCATTTGTAAAGCACAGGACTTGGCATAGAGTCAGCCCTCCATAAACGATAATTAGCACCATGACTATTATGGGTTCTCAGGCAGCTTTCCAGCAACCAAGACTCCAGATAAATAAGGTGCTGCGAAAACGGCTGAGAACTAAAATTCGTAAAACTTCAACTTGCATAAATCTGTGGCTGAACCAATTTAACGAGACACCCTAACGATGCACAGAATCTCAGTGGGTCGCACAGGAATGCTGATAACAAAAGACAGGCAACTCCTAAGGAATTTCAAGACCCCAAAGAAAGAAGAAACGTTACTACCTTCCTTTAAGCGCCTATGATGTGAAATCTGGACTAGGTCTCTAATGCCTGAGGAACTGACTTCCTGAATGGAAGGAGCATACCTGTGTCAGGTGAATTCCAGTCCCAACTCTGCTCCATAGAGTTATCACTGACTTCATCACGCATTTCTCTCCCAGGAGACTGTCATCTCCTTGAAGGCAGTACCCACGCATGCCCTGATAATGCAATCTCAGCGCCTGGCACTGCACTGAGTGGACAATGAACAAATGCTGGTGGAGCAGAATCAAATGTACAGAAAGGAAGCCTTTGAGGGAATTTTCAGCCCCAGATAGTAGCCCCAAAGTCAGTGAGGTCATTCGCACAAAAATTTTTTAAATATCCAGTATCTCTAGGTTGATGTCAACATTTGTTTTGGTTTGAAAGTCCAGTAGCTAAGAGTCCTGCTTCCCCCGCCAAGTCCTTGCCTGGACGCAGGGTATGCCGCCACCTGGTGGTAGCAACCCCACAGCCACCTCCATGAGGATCTGCAGGTAGGGTTTTTAACCAAGGATTTTTTTTTTCCTGATTTGTTTTCCTATTGGGTGGAGAAAATGTGTTGTCCTGAGGTGCTCTCACTGTTTGGGCATCCTTCTGTCCCCTCGCCCCCAGGACTGAGACACCCTAACCTCAGGCTCAATTGGCCTCCAGAGAGGAGGCAGGCATGGGGACCTTGCTCACACACTGGGAAAGTAGGCCCTGCATTTTGGGTCTGTGACAGGCCTTTCTGTTCTCGCCCTGAAAACACACACTCGAAACACAATGAAGAGTGAGAGTGGCAGGAATCTGGGGCAGGGAGAATGTGATTTCCTGCAAGAGGCCCTAAACTCCCCAAAGACTGAAAAGCCAGAAAATGAAAATTTGAGGAGAAAAAAATAGAGTGGAAGCACTTCACACTTCAGAGAGAACAGAGGGCTGACAGGGAAGACAAATAGATGTTTAGAAAGTTATAACAGACCACGGAATGCAAATTGCAGGGGGACAAAGAAGGCGAGCTGCTGTGTCGCTTCAAGTTCTTGACGAGAAACTTAATTTACTGGATGCACAATAAAGGCACTTGGTTCTGAGTTCAAAGCCTTCCCCTTGGGTTGTGGGGCCCAGGCGTCCCTTGCCCTGACCCAGTGAGATGGGAGGGAATGGAGAGCTCCGCTGGTGTTCCTGCAGGCCTACTAAGCGCTGGGACCTGGGGCTGGCACCCGAAATGATGACGAGTGTGCTCGCGTGCACGTCTGTACCTGCCACTCGGAGAATTCTCGGAGAATTTTTGGCGAGAGCACTGAGCCACAACCATAAAGGGGCAGGCTGACAGTCACCCAGCTGGCTGGTGGCACAGTGACTCCAACTTATTTCTCTCGACACCAGATTTCACTACACCAAAACCCTGGAGCCCTGAAGACCACGTCCCCAGCAGCAACATATATTCCATGACCATCACACGAAATAATGTGGGATCTGCTGGAAACCGGGTTTCACTTTCTTCAATCACTCATTCATTCATTCATTCACTCATTCAAAAACTATTTATTGAGTGCTCACCGTGAACCAGAGGCTGGAGGGAATGAAACAAAGTCCTGGACCATACCTGCCAGTAGGTGGAAAGTGTGTTAGAAGATGAAGAGCGTTTGAGATATGAGTGGAACAGAGGAAATAAAAAAGCCAAGAAGATGGACAGGACGTGTTGGGGCTGGCGGGGACACAATTTTAAATAAGCGTTTCTAGGAAGCCCTCACTGAGAACGCAATTGTGCACGAGACTCTAGACTTTTTAAACAATTTTCACGGCTCTCTCTCTTGATCTGTAAGGAAAACATCAGCCCCATTTGACAGGCATGGAAGTGAAATGCTCCAAGGCTCCAGACAGAACTGAGCTCTCTTCTAGGCTCTTTCTGGAGTTCTTCTCCCCACTGGGGAAGGAGGACAGGCCACTGCGAAGGCGCTGTGGCCACTCAACTCAAAGCTTTATTGGCTTTGATGCCCAATTGCTGCCACACAAGTCCAGAAGGGGGCAGGAAGTTCCGGACCCCTCCAGGAAAACTGTCCCTAATAGAAGACCCCAGGAGCTGGAGCCCAGAGTTTCTACTAGGCATCTGACCAGAGTGGCCCTTTAGAAATAGAAACGGTACAGAAGATAGGCATGCCTGAGCCCCTCGCAATGTGAGGGATGAGGGCAGGGGCCCAGGTTTTCTTGGATTAGGGCAAGGCTGCAGGGCTGCGTTGGGCTTTTCCTCACTCTGCTCTGGACAGAGGAAGGAAGAGGGCCCCACAGGGTGGAAGACACTCTGGGGATGCTCCTCCCGGATGGCACATACAGCCCCAGCTCCAGCCCCAGGTCCAGATTTAATGAAACCCAAACCTGCCTGCAGAGAGGAGGATAATGTACAATCCCATAGTTACTATGGGGCACCCAGACAGGGCCCATCTTTCATGTTGCAGGAGACACCAGGCAACTCTGAGGCTCTAATGCTTGCTGCAATCATTCTCAGCCCTCCCCTGACTGCCCCATCCCAGCACGTCCCTGGGAAGACAAATGAGGGAAGGTGACGGTACTGATGCAGTCACCGTAAATCCACTCTAATTTATAAAAGGTACACGTCTTTTACACAAGAACCCCTGAACTCATCCAACCCCATTTCCCTTTTTCTGTAGGGAGGGAAACCTAGGCAAGGAGAGGTGAGACGCTGCTCTCTTCCACCAGACTGCAGCTCTTTGGGGAAAAGTAAAGTCTTATTCATTCTACAACCTGAGTGCCTGGCCCATGTAGGTGTGCAATACATATTAGTGGAAGGAACTAATGAACAACTTTGCTAGGCTCTGGAAATAGCTGAGTAGAGCATAGGGCTGTCATGGCCCCCTGTCCTCATGGGGAGTCTACAGACTAGTGAGACTCCCAATCAAGTGCTCATTTCACCACTCTGCTGACCTCAGCCCACCTTTGACCACACACACCTTCCCCCCAGGGGATGGGATGGACCATCCCTGGGGACCAGTGGCACTCAGAGGCTGGAGCTCTGCATGTGCCCTGGAGCTGCCCCTTTGGCCGGGTCCTCTGACATCCCTTGGGGTACCTCCCCGCTCTGTGACACCTCTCCTGCACATCTCTCCATCCAAGAGAGGGACTTTGGTCGTTAAAGAACCAACCCTTTAATTCCTCTTATAAGCAGGAGGACTAAACACTGTAACTTCTGGATTATCCCAAAGAAACCAGGGTGTCCACACCCTCAGACCAGCTCTCGAGCCCAGTGACATGTTTTTGGAACTTCCACTGCTGGTGTGAGGTGAGGTGTAAATAGGGCACTGTCCAGATTCTAATGCTGCAAAATGGCTGGATTTGGTAAAAGGAAGCCTTCACCATGGTAGATGGCCTCACGTCCCCCAACAGAAGACATGTTCCTAATCTTCATCTGTGTCCTTGTATGTGTAAAGCCCGTTTGTAAATAGGACCTTTTGAAACTGATATTATTATATGGTGTGGGCAAACTGAATTGGGGTGGGTTGTACTCTGTATTACTGGAGGCTTTGTGAAGAGAGGAACTTAAATGCAGCCAGTCAGCAGAAACGAGAAGGCTACTGGGGGAAGACAAAGTCAGCAGAAATCAGAAGAGCAAATACAAGGAGAAAGAGTCGCCGCCCTGTGATGGGCGGCAGAGACGCAAGCCAAGGAGCCCCAAGGATCGGGGCCAGCACGCCTTAATTTTGGACTTCCGGCCTCGAAAACCGTGAGCCAATAAATTCTTGTTCTTTAATTCAACTCACGAATGGTATTTGTCATAGCAGCCTGGCTAAATAAGACAGCCACCATGAGAAATAATACCGAACCTTTCAGTGCCTCCTGGTAAAAAATTTCCAGCAGGCAGGCAAGGCTTGGTTGTCCCTTGGGAGCCCACGTGGCTGCGTCCTAATGTCCCAACACTATCACAGGACATTTGTTTGGCCCCAGGCAGCACTACATCCCAACCTTTAGTCCGTTCATCTTCCACCTGCCTGACTTTTTATTTTAATTGAGAAATCTTCACACATACAGTTCATACATGATGCACAATCAGTGGCTCACACTATCATCACATAGTTGTATATTCATCACCATGATCATTTTTTAGAACATTTTCATCACTCCAAAAAGAGAAATAAATAGAAAATAAAAAACTATACATACCATATTCCTTACCCCTTCCTCTCATTGACCATGGATAAATTTCCATCCACCCAGTTTATTTTACCCTTTGTTCCCCCTATTATTTACTTACTTATTAATCCATATTTTTTACTCATCTGTCCATACCCTGGATATAAGGAGCATCAGACACAAGGTTTTCACAATCACACAGTCACACTGTAAACATTATATCTTCATACAATCGTCTTCAAGAATCTAGGCTACTGGAACACAGCTCAACAGTTTCAGGTACTTCCCTCCAGTCACTCCAATAAGCCATAAGCTAAAAAGGGATATCTATATAATGTGTAAGAATAACCTCCAGGATAACCTCTCGACTCTGTTTGAAATCTCTCAGCCACTGGTACTTTATTTTGTCTCATTTCTCTCTTCCCCCTTTGGTCAAAACGGCTTTTCCAATCCCTTGATGCCGGACCCTGGCTCATCCCAGGAGTTCTGTCCCACGTTGCCAGGGAGATTTACACCCCTGGAAGTCATGTTCCACGTAGAAGGGAGGACAGGAGTTCACCTACTGAGTTGGCTTAGAGAGAGAGGTCACATCTGAGCAACTAAAGAGGTTCTCTGGGGGTGACCCTTAGGCTTAATTTTAAGTAGGCTTGGCCTATCCTTTGCAGGAATAAGTTTCATAGGGGCAAACCCCAAGATTGAGGGCTCAGCCTACTGATTTGGTTGTCCCCACTGCTTGTGAGAATATCAGAAATTCTCCAAATGGGGAAGCTGAATATTTTCTTTCTCCCATTCCCCCAAAGGGACTTTGCAAATACTTTTTCATCCACTGTCCAAATCACTCTGGGATTTATTGCAGCATCACATTAACCTGGACAAACCAACAAACTCTCATGCCCTATTCAAGATTCCATGTACTTACCCACCTGCCTGTCTTTTGCCATGCCCATATTTGTTTTAATATTTACTTAATATTTGCCTTTAAATTAACCCCCCTTTTCATTATATATATATAATTCTAGCAATAAAAACCATGAAACCATAGGTTTAATGTGATTGATATCCTGGAAATTTTATCCTACCACGCCTTAAAATGCAGTCAGTTCTTGTTTCTGGTGGTAATTACATTCTATGACATCACTGTGAACACTGAATTAGTAAATATGGAACCATGGCTCCTTGGAGAAATACAGGGTTTGGTTCCTGCAAGTCTCTGGTTATAACATCTTCATCAACCTAACAATACTTACCCTTGTTCTATGTGTGTTTCTGTTTAAAGCCACCTTACTGAATATACTGTGTTAACACTGAGCTCACTGCCAACAGCACAGGAACTCATACCTGAACAAAGTTTATCTAACACAGATATCTTCCCCAATGCCTGGGAACACTAGACGGCACCTCAGCCCTGTGCCTGGGGGCATGTCAAACAGTGATCACCAACATAAAGAAAAAAATGGAAGGGAAAAAAAAAAAGGTGGCCATAAATGTACCACAATAAGGACATTTATTTACAGTCAGAGAGCTAAAGCAAGAAGGCAGAGTGTCACCTTGTTTGACCTCCGCTGGGGACGAGGGCATCAGGCACTCAATGATTTGTCACTTCATGCATGTGTGTGAACGATCACAAAAACGTTGTGAGTATCAGCTTGGGGTGTGTTCTTGTTTGCTAGCAGCTGAAATGCAATATAACAGAAATGGCTTTTAAAAAGGGGGAATTTAATAAGTTGTAGGTTTACAGTTCTAAACCCATAAAAACATCCCAGTTAAATCAAGAAACTATAAAAATGTCCAAAGAAGGCACCAACAAGAGGTTACCTTCACTCGAGAAAGGCCGATGGAGTTCAGAGTTTCTCTCTTAACTGGAAAGGCTCATGGCGAACATGGTGACTTCTGCTCGCTTTCTCTCCAGGCCTTGACCTTCATGAAGCTACCCTGGGGGCATTTTTCTTCTTCATATCCAAAGGTCTCTGGCTGCCTGGGCTCTCGTGTTTCTCATGGCTCTCAAGGTTTTTCCAAAATGTTTCCTCTTTTAAAGGATTCCAGTAAACGAATCAGGACCCACCTGGAAAGGGTGGAGTCACATCTCCCTCTAATCAAAGGCTAATACCCACAATTGGGCATCACATCTCCGTGGAGATAATCTAATCAAGTTCCCAAACTACAGCACTGAAAAGGATGAAAAGAAACAGCGGCTTCCACAAGACGGATCAGGATTAAAACATGCCTTTTCTAGTGTATATAATCCCCACCCCGGCACGCGGCGGGGGGGGGGGGGGGTTACAAATAAATTTAGCAAGTAGGCAAATTCACAAATATGAAATCCATGGATAATGGGGATCATCTGTACATGGTTATAAAAGAAAAAGAAAGTCCCCCTGTCTGCGAAATCACTGTACTTGACCTTTATAATGACCTGGTGGGGCAGGCAAGTACAACCTGAGATCCTCTGTCTACGAAAGCAAAACCAAAAGGAGGGTTAATTAAGGCTACACAGCCAGCAGCAGGAGGGCCAGGAATTTCCTTCTTGCTTCTTCATGGACTGGGGTATTGAGAAACGGGAACAGTTGAAACTGGCTAGTCCTTCTGAAGATCTTGCTTTCCTTCTTTAAGGAATTCTCCCTCCCAGAACCCAGGAACCCTGAGCTCTAGATCCTAATTAGGCTGCTAAGCTGCTGTGTGGCCATGGGAAAGTAGCTCTGCCTCTCTGACCTGGATTTCTCCATCTGTTAAATGGACTTTCTATCTGGAGTCCTGTGATTCCACTGATCCCCTCCCAGGTTGCCTTCTGTCTACAAGCCCGAGACAAATCTCACATGATGTGCCAGCCTCCAAAGCTTTGAGGGCTTGTCAAGACTCCTATGGGCACTCAACATGGCTATATGCGCAGCTGCCAGCTTTCTCAGGTCCCTGAGCGGACTGGGCGCCAGGCTCAGGAGAACTCTGCCTCCTTTTCCAGCAACACTCCAGTCCCCACCCCCCCACCCCTCGAAACCTCAGTTTACCTGGAACTCTGTTTCCCTTTCCCTCTTGGAGTCACTGAAGTTTTGCCTATACCTCTCTCAGCCATCAGCAACATCCTCTCCTATCTCTGCCCAGCCAACCAGTTCTCACAACTACTTCTGGGGACACAAACATACATACGCACAGACATTCACACATTTCTTGATCATCTCCAATAGAGAGTTAAAAAAAAAAAAAGCACAGCTCACAGATCTCGTGATCTGAAATTTTCTAGACTTTTTGTTAAAGCACAGCACCTTTTCTGCAAAACTTAAAACGGCTCTGTCTCTTTTATTCATTCAACAAACATTTGTTGAGCTATGTACAGGCACTGAGCTAACTGGGGCCTGGGCAAGGCAGATGCGGACCTTGTTTCTAAGCTGCCTTCTCAGCCACACCCTCCCTGGCCACCCAGCTGAAAACCATAGTCCTCTGCCTCCAGCACCTCCTCTCCACTCTCCCACTTGTCTCCACGGTGCTCACCGCCCTCTCATGGAGTACACATTTTACTCCCTAATATGTTTATTGTCCACTACCCTCACCTAGGATGAAAACCTCATGGGGTAGGGATAACTGTTTTGTTCGCTGCTGATTCCCAATACCTCTAATAATCTCTGATAGAGTAGGCACTCCATAAATATTTGAGGAACAAATGGATGGACGATGAACAAATAAATCCCCACACAATACATCCATAATTATATAAATATTTCATTGCAAGCACAAAAAAGTGTTTTGAAGAATAAATACAGGGTGCTGGGGGTGGGGGTGGCAGGGACGGCAGCTGGGAAGGACTTGTCTGAGGAAGGGATGTTTAAACTGGGTCATAAAGGGCGAGTGGTATTAGGCAAGGTGAGGAAAGAGAGTCTGTCAAAGAGGGAGTGTCCCCAGCGTGTGCAAAGGCTCTGAGGCAGACGGGACTTTCATGTTTGAAGCCCAGAAAAGAGGTGGATATCTGGGACAAACTGAAAGAGGGAGAGAATGATAAAGGGGATGAAGCAAGGAAGCAGTTCACACGAGATCCAAGGTCACGGGGAACCCCAGAGGGGATCTGAGCAAAGAGGTGCCCATCAGATTCACTTCAAAAAGATCACTCTGTTGTAGGATGGGGAGAGGTTTGCAAGGGCAAGAGCCATTTTGAAGACCAACTAGGAGGCTATTGCAGCTTCCCAAGTGAAACATGGGGGCGTGGACTGGGCAGTGACAGCAGAAGTGGACAGAAATGCAGACAGGTTTTGGGTTCAGAGGGCGTTGAGGAGCCCAGCTGATCAGCTTTCCCCCACAAATACTCCAGGACGCTCCAGGGCAGGGAACCGCAAACTTTTTCTATAAAGGACCAAACAGTAAACAGTAAATATTTTAGGCTCTAGGTTTTTCAGGTGTGCAGGAAAGAGCTAACCTAGCAGGCCTGATGGACCTTCAGTAGGGTCTGCTTGCAGGCGTGGCCCTTGACTTGTATCTGGGGCTCAGCTTTTACGATTTTCCCTCTGGTACTGAGTGAGGAGGTTGTGCTGCAAGCCTGGGGCATGGGATTCTGCTGTGCCGGCCTGCCTGGACTGCTGTCTGAGCAGTGGGATCTATGATGGATACTTGCTTTCCTTCGGAGAGTCTGGAATTAGAAGACTATGACTGATCACAGGCAGCAAGCACATGTGAGCAGCCCCCAATGCAAACCTTCAACCCCTGCCGCCTTATTTGGGAAGAAACACCGCACACGTGTTGGGCATTTCCCGCTGCTGGAGGAAGGCACATGTTCTGTGTGATCCCTCCAAGCAGGAGGGAGAGAGGGAGCCGGGCACGGATTCTTCCAGACCTGCCCAGTGTATCTTTTCCCTTGCTGATCACTGAAATAAACCATATCTTTGAGTCTAACTGTTTCTGAGTCCTTTAAGTCCTTCCAGGGAGTCACCGATTCTATGGGTAGTCTTGGGACACCTGACACACATCAAACAATTCCTATCTCAACTCCTCGACCCTGCCCTTGTAGTGTTAAAGTAGGCATAGACAACATGCAACAAATAAGCGAGGCTGTGCTCCAATACAACTTTATTTACAGAAACAGGCAGAAGGTTGGATTTGGCCTGCAGGCCACAGTTTGCCAACCAAGGCTCATGGAAAGGCCAGGGCTCTTCAGGTCCACTTTGAAAACCACTGAATGAATTCAACTCTTTAATTTCATCAATGGGGAAACTGAGGACCAGAAAGGGAAAGAAGCAAATCACTCAGGATCAGTGGCAGAACCAGAAAGAGAACACATGGCCCAACTCCCAGCCCAGTGTACTTTCTGCTACTCCAAGTGGCCTCTAACAGCCTTGTAGCTAAGCACTGGCCTGGTAGCCAATGCCTAAAAGTAAAGAAATGGTAGGAAATTGGGATGCAGGTATATAAGTCTCCCTAGCGACATAGGACATGATTCCTGGGGATGAGCCTGACCCAGGCATTGTGGGATTGAGAAAGCCTTCTTAACCAAAAGGGAGAAGAGAAGTAAAACAAAATAACGTTTCAGTGGCTGAGAGATTAAATAGAGTCAAGAGGTCATTTTGGAGGTTTATTTTTATGCAGTATATGCATTGAGTTTCTTGTGTAGTAGAATAGCTGGAAGGAAATACCTGAAACTGTCAAACTGTAATCCAGAAGCCTTGATTCTTGAAGACGACTGTGGAACTATAGAGATTTTATGGTATGACTGCGTGATTATGAAAACCTTGTGGCTGACACTCTATCTAGTGTATAGACAAATAAGTAAGAAAATAAAGAGCAAAAAAAATTATAGGGGGGGATGCGGGTATGGGATGTTTTGAGTGTTCTTTTTCTATTGTTATTTTAATTTCTTTGAGTAATGAAAATGTTCAAAAATTGAATGTGGTGATGAATGCACAATCGCATGATATTACTGTGAAGCACTGACTGTATACTTTGGATGACTGTATAGTATGTGAATATATCTCAATAAAATTGTAAAAAAAAAAAAGAAAAGAAAAGAAACTGGGATGATTAGGGCAGAAGATCTGAATGGGGAATTGTCTGGACATCTTCTTCATGCTGTGTGTGTGTGTGTGTGTGTGTGTGCGCGCGCGTATGTGTGTGTGTGTGTGTTCACACATGCGTGTATGTTTTTGAATCTTTGTGATTATAATCACCTCTGAAGCTTCTTAAGCATACAGATGGCCAGGTGCCATCTCAGACCCATTGAATCTGAATCCCCAGGGGTGGAGGCTGGAATCTGCATTTTTAATAAGCCCCAAGGGATTCTGAAGACCAGTCAGGTGTGCTAACCTCTGGGCAATGCTCGGGACCTCTTGACCATTACCTGAAGACCAGGATAAAGAAGGTCAAGAGCAGAGAACACAACAGGAAATCTGTCATCAAGCCAGGCAGCATTTGTGGTCCTAACAAAAATGCACAGACCGGTCACTTTGGAAATACTTTTTCCAAAACGACTTCTTCAATGGAGCCTTTGCCATCGGAGCCTTTGCCATTTGGCTTGGCGTTGACAAGATCAGCGGCCAGCAGCTAATTTCCTGCTTCCTAGGGATTCTGCCTATGGTTCAGGATGTGGCCATCAGGGTGTGGGGCTGCCCTGAGCCCCAGGGTCCCGCAGACTGGCCCGCAAGGCATGGCAAACTAAGACAACAACCAGCACAGGTTGCCGCTCGGCTGGCTGCTTTAATTAGCCAGTTACATTAACTGGCTCTCCACAAACCTTTCCACCCAAGTTTCCCTAATTAGGGGGCCGGGTAGGTGGTGCTGGAAGCTACAGAGAGCAGACTTGAAATTTCTTACAAGTCTCATGTTTTATTTGAAGAGTTTTATGCAGATTTCACATTTGCTGCCTGATCAATCCACAGTTGTTGTGACTGAAAAATGCATGTCCCCTACCCACTCAAACGTCTTTGAGCAAGATATTTTGCATTTTGAGATTACCTGGGGGCCTTTAAAAACTATGGGTTGGAGGGATCCACCCCTAGAGAACTAATTTTAATTGATCTAGGTGGTGTTCTGGGGAAAGAGAGGTTTTTAGAAGCTCTCTGGAGCGTCTAATGAGTAACCAAGGTTGAGAGCCATTGGACTAGTAAGATACCCCGTTTTCATTCTCTGGTTTAATGTAAGCCCCCACCCCTCTCCCACCCTCACTTAGGCACCACCATCTACCCAGAGAAGAAGCATAAACAATTACGACTTCCGAATCGGAACAACTACCACCTTACCAAAGGCATCAAACAGGGTAGCTGGTTCTCTCCAATTATTTTCTTTTCATGAGCTACCCCAACAAAGGAAACCAAATGCCAATCAAGACCCACTTTCTATGCCGGAGTTGCCACACTGCAGCCATCTGTAAGCTGGATGGCAAAAAAATATTTATATGCTTTGATTGTCACTAGCCTCTAACCAAAATTCAGCATTTCCTTCAGTTATATAGTTTGTGGGTCAGAAACCACAGTGCTGTTAGCAATAGAAATCCCATATATTTTTATATCTCAATACAGATAGCTCAAAATATCACTTATGCCCATCACTACTTTGATATCACAGCAGTTGTTGGATACTGCTACTGGATCTCATTATTCAATAAACTAATAAAGAAGCACATAGATTACTCTGTCATATTTAAATATGTTTGATTTCCCATATATTTTATTTTATGCATTGAGAAATACTGTTCTGAGAAGGGGTACATGGGCTTCCGACTGCCCAGGCTGTGACCGACAGCATGGGCCCTGCAGCAGGTTTCCTGGTGGGGCAGGTGACTGTGCCTCCGGTAAGCGCCTCTTACCTGGGGGTCCGAGAGGCGGGAGAGGTCAGGGTACAGGTAGAACTTGATGCCTTCGGAGGCTCCGGGAAGCGTCACCCCTCGGATCAGGAGGATAAGAAGCATGATGTAAGGAAACGTTGCCGTGACGTACACAACCTGCCCAGGAGAGGAGAGGAGAGAGTCAAGCAGAGGGTAAGAGGCCTGGGCAGACGGGTCACTCTCATATGGGGGCAGGTGGAGAAATGGCTTCTCGGTGCCCTGCTCTGCCCCGGATCCCGGACACAGCCTGTTTTCCCACCTCACCTCTATCCGCTTTTCCCTCACGTGCTGGCTCTTTCAGCAAGCATTTAGGGAGAGACTACTGTGTGTTCCAAGCTCAGGGCTGGAGACTAGTGCTTCTCAAATGTTTCTGACCACAATCCACAGACAGAAACACACATTATATCACAACCCAATACACATACAGCTGAAATGGAAACTCTGCAGCATCACACTTACTCTGACACGTGTGATGCACGTTTGCATGTGCCACCATATTCTACTTCAGGTTTTAAAAATAGCTAGTCATGACCCACAAAAACAATTTCGTAATTCACCAACAGGCTAAGATCCGCATTCAAAAAAAATTAGAGTAGTCGTAGGTTTATAGAAAAATAATAAAGAAAGTATCAAGTTCATACACACACAGTTTTCCCTATTAACATTGTGTATTAGTGTGATATGATTGTTATAATCAGTGAAGCAATGTTATTATAATTATACTATTAACTGCAGTCCATAGCTTACATTAGGGTTCATTCTTCTTGTTGCACAGTTCTGTGCTGTTGTTTTTTAATTTCATAATTCAACAATGGGCCAAGACCCACATTTTAAACAACACACTGCTTTTAATGAAAATCAATTTTTCATAGTCACAGATTGGATAGGATAACATAGCACAGCATCAGATTGCATGGCATAGGATAGCACGGCATAAGTCAGCACAGGGTAGGACAGCACAGGAAAGCACAGCAAAGCATCAGATGGCATAGCACAGCATGGCCCAAGACAGCATAGCAAAGGTTAGCACAGCACAGCACAGCATAGCATAGGATAACACCACATGGCATGAGATAGCATAGAAAATATAGCATAGGGTAGCACAGCATAGCATAGAATAGGATAGGATAGCATAAGCACCCTACCGGATAGCATAGGTTAATGTAGTATAGCACAACATAGGATGGCATAGCACAGTGTAGGATAAAAGAAGGAAAGGAAGGGAAGAGAAGGGAAGGGAAATTGGCATGAAAGACTTGGGTTTGTTTAGAGTCATTTTGGGTTGCTCTGCTTGGAGGCAGGTGATTGGACACACTGAATCTGAGAGAGCCTTCTCAGTCCACAGGTTTTGTGAGAGAATCAAGACAATAAAAACAAAACCCTTCGCTAAGCTTCCTTGCACAAGAACTGCTCAGAAGGAAACAGCCGTGGGGGCCACATGCAGGTGCTGCCCTCCGTTCCACCTGCACGACTGAGGGCCCCTCCGTTTCTGATTGGTTCTCCCTTGTCACATCCTTTTCTCCCATCATTCGCTTCCCTCAGCTCTGTGGGGTCTGCCGTTCCATCTGTTTAGACTAGCAACTTGTCAACATCTGGGGGCCATGGACCCTTTTAAGAATATGGCGACAGCTATGGATTTTCTCCCTTCCCACACCCTCAAATCTGCATAGACACAGATTTGGGTTCAAGGTCTGAGAGTTTGGAGGTTCAAGTTCCCCAGATAAAGAAGCTGTGCTCTAATATCTATTACCGTAATTCCTCCAGTTCTAGTGTAGCCCCTCAGATTCTTCCCCCACCCAGAGCCTCTTTTACCAGTGGATCAGTCCTTCCCTCACTCCATTTGTTCACTCATTTATTCATTTACATACTTCTCTACCTACTCACACACTCACTAAATCAAACCCCCAAAAATGCTCCTATGTGCAAGCACTGTGCAAGGCTCTGGGAATACACATCTAACAAGGAATCACAGTTAGGAATTTTTGCTTCAAGAGGTCCCCGGCTGTAGAAGAGACAGACATGAAAAGGGAGCAGCTCACCGAGATGGTGAGTCAGGAAAGGCTTCTCCAAGAAAGTAACTCGGGTGTTCATCTCCAGAGATGATAGGCATTCAGGATACAGAAAATGGGATGGAAAGAAGAAAACAAAATTCCTACTATATGCCAGGCAGTTTACACATTATAATAATAATGGTTATACTCACTCAGCACATCTACATAAGGCACCCATTCTTTGAATAGGAATGATTATGCTCTTTTCCCAGATGAGGAGTTTGAGAGTTGGAGAAAGTACCCTGCCCAGGGTCACCCAGCGAAGGAATAGCAGATGCAGGATTCTCATCCAGGCCCGTGTGACGTCAAGCGCAGGCCGTGCACTTAACCTTCAGGGCAGCAACGCACATAAGAGTGCTATTTCCCCATTTCAGGGACGGGACTTCCGGAGAAATCAACTCATTCAGTTAATAAGTGACAGAGCAGGGATTGAAGCCCAGGGAAAGAAGGAGGTTCCAATTCTAAAAAATAAGGAAATAAAAGCCAGATGGGAGGGCGGGCCATGGTGGCTCAGCAGGCAGAGCTCTTGCCTGCCATGCTGGAGACCCAGGTTCGATTCCTGGTACCTGCTCATGCAAAAAACCAAACAAACAACCAAAAAAAAACCAGATGGGGGTGGTGATCAGGAATACTGCAAACACAACCTGAAAGGCTGGATTATTTTATCAGATTCTATCTCCAATTCATAACGGCAAGCAGCATCTGCCTCTCACTCACGGCCCTGCCTGCTCCATTTCTTGCATCCCTGTTTCCAACCAACCATCAGTTTCCAATCAACACTTCACGTAATCAACATGTTCCCTCACTGTCCTATATAACATAATCCAGAAAAAGTGAACACAAGTCAAACATGTAATAATCAAACAAGAGGCCAGCAATCCACAGGGTTCATAGTTTCTACCCAGAGAGCTACGAGTTATAAAGCCTCCAGGTTCACTTAGCTCTGTAGGCATAATCTATGATAGATATTCAGCATTTCATATATGTTCTTGATTTTTTCCTCTCAAAACGAACTCATGGCTAATGAGCTTAGTAAGACTATTAAAAGTCGGGTTAGGCTAAAAATCTAAAAATCTTTGCTTTCATTTAATGATTTCTACTTTTGTCTTATTGTATGGCAAAGATTAATGATCCAGAATGCCCAGGACACGACCTGTTCCAGATGAAGCTAAAATAGCTTAGCTGTCTTCAAGCCTTTGAAGTTCACAAATCTTAAGGAAAAGGACATCACCATGTGTGCTGGCTTCAAATGATTATACGCCCCAGGAAAGCCATGGTTTAATTCTGATCCAATCTTGTAGGAGCAATCGTTTCTTTTAATCCCTGTTCAATAATGCAGGTTGGACACTTGATTAGATTATCTCCATGGAGACGTGATACACCCATTTGTGGGTATTAACCTTTGAGTAGAGGGATACGTGACTCCACCCGTTCCAGGTGGGTCTTGATTCGTTTTACGAGAATCCTTTAGAAGAGGAAACATTTTTAGAGAGAGCCACAAGAGCCACGACAACCATGAGAGCCCATGCAGCCAGAGACCTTGGAGATGAAGAAGGAAAATGTCCCTAGGGGAGCTTCCTGAAACAAGAAACCTGGAGAGAAAACTAGCAGGTATCGCCACATTTGCCATGTGTCTTCCCAGTTGAGAGAGAAATGCTGAACTTCATCAGCCTTCTTAAACCAAGGTCTCTTTCCCTGATGCCTTAGATTGGACATTTTTATAGCTTTGCTTTAACTTGGACATTTTTGCAGGCTTAGAACTGTAAACTTGCAAATTATTAAATTCTCCCTTTTTAAAAGCTATTCCTTTTCTGGTATACTGCATTCCAGCAGCCAGCAAACTAGAAGACCATGCAAAACATCACAACTGAAAATTACAGCAATTTGTCCTTCATTGTTATCGTTTACCTGGCCTGTGTTGAGTGAATTGGGATACTCAAAAACCCAGGGCAAATGCTCCATCACCATCCTCAGGCACTTTAGATAGTAGGCTGTGCTTCATTTATTATAGTGGCATGATTTATTAAATGACTGATAATTATTTTCAAGCAATTCCATTGCTTCAACTTCTGGATCAATGCTCTACATTTATGTTACATTTAAGAAAATTATGCTCCCTCCACTGGTATACACACCTTCATTTTTACATCCTTTTATAAAACCATGAGGGAAATACAATATTCAAATGAGCTGCCCAAAGACCACAGTGCAGACAACGAGTTTGGCTGCCAAAAGCAAAACCACTGGCTGGCAGGCATTAGCTAGAAAAATTCATTTGTAAGCTGAGGTTCGAGAGCTTCAAGTCAGGGTACAAAAGGTGGTTTAGGGGCATTATTATGTAATGCACAAAAGCAGAGGGTGGTATGAAAGTTGAAAATGCAAAAGCTAAGAACAGCCTGCATCTGTCGCTTGTTTCAGCTCTCCTAAAAGCCCCTTCTAATCTACGTCCAACCTCAGCCATGCTAGACACTTGAGCATCATTTTCCATTTATCCTGAGACCAGTTAAAACTGAAGAGACCCATATAGACCTAGTTACCAAGAGACTGCTCATAGACAACATGCATGCTGCCAGTTATCCCACCGGCGCTGACGCCAAACATTACTAATTGATTGCAGCACTCCTTTGCAGCTGAGCCTGGATGTAGCATTGGCACCCTTCAAACAGCCCTATAGGCATTCTTTAGTATCAGCTGAGATGAAATCTACCTATTTGCCAGCCTTGATCTAGTCCATCGTTTATTTATGCATTCTCAGAGCTGCTTGCAGATCCTTACCCAAGCACGCTCCAGGAATGGATTTCTTTTTTATTTGTGTGTTTTAGTATTTTTATTAAGAAATCTTCACACACATGCATTCTACCCATGGTGTATAATCAGTGTCTCAAATATCATCACATAGTTGTGTATTCATCACCACGATCATTTTTAGAACATTTGTATCACTCCAGAAAAATAAATAAAAAATGAAAAAACTCATACATCCCCCGCCCCTTAGCCCTCCCTCTTGTTGACCACCAGTATTTCAATCTACCCAGTTTTTTAACCTTTACTCCCCCCATTATTTATTTATTTTTTATCCTTATTTTTTTCACTCATCTCTCCATACCTTGTACAAAAGAAGCATCAGACACAAGATTTTCACAAACATACAGTCACATTGTAAAAGCTATAACATTATACAATCACCTTCAAGAATCAAGGCGACTGGAACAAGCTCAACAATTGAAGGTATTCCCCTCTAGCCACTCCAATAGACCATAAACTGAAAAGGGATGTCTATATAATACATAAGAACAATGTCCAGGATAACCTCTCAACTGAAATCTCTCAGTCACTGAGACTTTATTTTGTCTCATTTTCTCTCTTCCCCCTCTTGGTCAAGAACGCTTTCTCACTCCCATGGTGCTGGGTCCTAGCTCAACCCCGAGAATCCTGTGCCACGTTGCCAGGGAGATTTACACCCCTGAGAGTCATGTTGCACGTGGTGGGGAGGGCAGTGAGTTCACCTGTCAAGCTGGCTTAGAGAGGCCACATCCAAGCAACTAACGAGGTTCTCTGGGGCTGACTCTTAGGCATAATCATAAGTAGGCTTAGCCTATCCTTTGCAGGAATAAGTTACATAGGGGTGAACTCCAAGATCAAGGGCTCAGCCCATTGATTTGATTGTCCCCACTGCTTGCGAGAATATCTGTTTCTCTAGAGAACCCTAACACACCTATAGACCACATCGGCTGTCCAAATGTGGAGTGGGTGAGTTGCCAGGCCCTCCCTGACCATCAGCCCAGCCACTGCAGCATCCTTCCTGCACCTACAGATGTTGTCCATTGGCTGTTTAATTGCCTCGTAAGTTCAAGATTTCTCAAATATTAGTTCTATAAGGGCAGGGATTTTCGTCTTTTCTTTTCCCTGCTAAGTCCATGGCTCTCAGAACAGTAGCAGGTATCTGAGAAGCACTTGAGAAATATTTGCAGGAGGGATAAACAAACTAGTAGGCTGAGATCTGGAACTAGTTCTGAGGCTAGAACACCCCTTAGTGCTTCATCCATGTGAAATGCTAGATCCGTGTAAACTTCAATTCAGAAAAATGAACTGAAGTTTAAGAGCGGCGTTTATACTTAGGGAAATACCAACGGGTCTGGTTTTGGAGAACAAACTAGGCTAGCGACAGAGGGCAAGAAATAGTGGGTGGAAATAGCTTCCTGGCAAAGCTCAGTGTCCATTTCAAGACATCCGAGGCCCTTGGATTTCTCTGGAAGAGCCAAGAGGCCACAGGCTCAAGCATTATGCTAAATTATGCAGTGTTTGGTGATAGGCACAATAAGGTCTCTGACAAGGTACCATCCAGCCTGGCAGCTCCTGCCAGGGCTGTTCAGACCCCGAGAGGTGGGGGTAGGGGAGGGAGGGTCTAATCTGTCCGACCTCTCAGGCCTGGGGAAATGAGGCAGTGCTGCCCCAAACAAAGTCTCGGTTAAGAAAGAGTTTTCTCCCATTGTTTAACTTCCTTTTAGCAGGTCAAGTCCTTGTGAAAATAAAGGTTAGCACAATTGGTGGTAATTATACTGTATCCTGTTTTAATTGACTCTAATTGCTCATTTGCATACTAATCCTGGAATGGTGGGGTGTTTCCCCTCCTACTTCCAGGACATTTATTTCTCAGCAGGAAGATCACAGGGAATGTCACACGAAGCTGCAAAAGGGCCGCCCCTCCCTAAGTTTTCTAGGACAATGGGGTTAATTAGAAATCTGAGACTTGCTCAGAAGGCACTGGGAAAGCAGGGTGGCGAAGGCAGGAACCCAGAACCACAGGGTCAGAGGATCTAGTGTGCTGGGCAACTTGGGCAACTTCCATCCCCTCTCTGAGATGGCATTTTACCATCTGTAAAGAGGCCAGGTTAGACTCATCCAACCGTCAATCATTCTTGTACCATTTTCCTGATTTTTTTCCATATAAATTTATCTATCACTTTTGTCCTACTTACTTAGTATTTCCTATACATCAATATACTTTCTTACCGTAAATAAATATATTTAATGAGAAAACTTTGAACCACCACCATAAATAGAAAACTATTATCTCTTGCCACAAATAGGAGGCGACTGCAAAAATAAACACAATGAAAATAAAGTGTGATTACATTCTTGCCAAAGAATCTGAGCCTGAGCTACACTTTCTCTTTGTTCTAAAGCATGAGTAGCAAGTGTCAGAGAGGTGTTAAAAAATAAACCAGCACCTCACTCAACCTTTCTCCTTAAGAGACTTGAAAAGAGAATAACTTTCTTATTAAGTGATTTCATGCTATAAATTCATCTGGGCTCATCATCCTCAGGACAGCCAGGAGAACATATATGGTATTCGAGGGGAATACCAGGTAGGTGATCTCTGGGTCTTTCCCAGCTCCCACAGCCATTACTAGGAGAAAAGTCCTGTGTCAACTGCAACCCTTTTCAAAGGACCAGGACTCCCTGGAGCTGTCCTGGGTCCTGACACTAACTTGGGCTGAAACTTTTAGTGAGCCAGCAACCCAGAGCCTTAGAAGATGCTGCGGTTAACTGAACACCTACTATGCACCAGAGACTTCTACATAGTATCTCTAATCAGTCTTCATACCATTCAGGTTTTATCCCCACTGGGACTGTGCAGTCCCCAAGCCCCAGATGACTAGGGAAGCAAGTGACTTTGCCCTAGGTCACAGAGTTAGTAAATGTTCACAAACCACCTCACACATGCTGCCCTGGGTTTCTGCCTCAGACCTGAGAGCACACTGCTTTCCTGTTTCAAATCCTGTATTCTCCTTTGGATGTCCTTAACATCAACGGCCCAGCATTCCTGACTACTGGCAGCAATTCTTCATGGCCCACTACCCCGGTCAGGGACACACTGTGTTATCCGGTCCCTCCCCCATTTCCTTTCCCAGCCAGTCTTGCCTCTCTGCCTGGGGTACATCTGTCCACCCCATATGGCTGGAACTTAATACCCAACCATTAGAGAATCATTCTTTTGAATACCAACAGATCTTTTTTTCCTTTGGATTTTTAGAGGCCACTCACTATCTGAATACCAGGAAAGAACACTACAGCAGTCACCAAAATCAGGCATAATTTCCATTAAGATATCTTTTATTTTGGCCACATGCTAGGTGAACGTATGTCCAAAGAAAAGAGGTCACCATAGACACATTTTGCCTCTTCACAATCTTTAACAGCATTGGAGTTATTGTCCATAGAATGTCCTAATGGAAATAGTTAAATGCAGAAAAAACTTTGTTTTAAGCAGTCCAATTCTAAATAGGTAGAGTCATGTTCTCACAAGAAAATCATGGCATCTCTTCAAGGAGGTGATTATACTTTAACAATGAAGCGATATTTCCACAGGGAGCTAATTTATAATTTTTGTGCAATGATAAGCTGTTTCTCATTAGCTATGAAAACCAGCCCATGCATGGAAACTAAAACAATTTAATGAACACTGGCCCTCTGGGGACCCCTTTTCAAGGCATCATTCCTGAGCAGGGATAAAGAGGAAGAGTGGGATGGTGTTGAGACAGGATTAGTGGCAAGAGACAGCAAAGCAGGGTCTAGTACCTCCTCTACCACAGGGGTAGAGAAGTTCTCTCCCATATCTGCTCTCTCTTCTTCTGCAATAATAAACCCCAAATTCTCAACTGGACCCATGGCCACCTTGCAGCTAGAAGTGGTCAGGTGAGTACGTTCTGGTCATCAAAATATGAACGAACTTTGTGGTCATGTCCCTATAGGGTACAGTTGTATTCTATCCTTGCCTTCTTGTCCTTCTCACTAGCTGGAAAGAAGACAAGGAAGCGAGCCACGGCAGATCACATAAACGAATGCAATATGCCAGGAAGCAGCAGCAACAGGACAGAGGGCGGCTGGGGCCCCAGTGAGTATGCAGATTATGCCTGGATTATTATGTCGGAGAGAAACAGAGTTTCCTGTTTAAGCTGCCACTCTTTGAGGCCTCCATTACGAGGAATCAAATAAATAACCTAAACAACCATGAATTGCTTCTGTGATCTTTGGTAGGTCATGTCCTTAAGTCTGCCTCCTTTTTAGTTAAATGAAGGCAATGGACACAATACTTCACACTGTTTCCTTTTACTGGACATGAAGAGAAGTTTGAGGACGATGAGGTCCCTGAAGGTGGACACATGAGAGTGTCCTCCCTTCTGTACCTGGAACCAACGAGGAAGGGAAGAAATGGAGTTGGGAAGTCCCCAGAAAGGTCTAGTAAATAAAATTAAAAGAGCAGGTATAACTTGGGTACACCACTATTAACCTTCTCTGCCACAGTTTAGAATGAGCCTGACGGGGTAGCCAAATATGGTGCAGGCCCACGACCAAGTAAAAAGGTCTGTGAATGGGTTAGAAGGACTTTCACGCCTACATGAGACTCTGCCTTCCTGATCTGTGAAATGAGGGTAATGCTTATTTCAAAGGTTGGTGTGAGAATAGATCACTCTGCAAAGCACCTGACCCAAAGGAACTGCTCAATAAATGGAAAAACCGTGATTGCCTTTGACTTCTGTCCCTGGGTCAATAAGCAACGTCTCTCCCCCTCTGTGAGAGAGGGCTTCGGCTGGTATAGAACTGGGGGTCCTGCAATGTGGACCACAGGGCTGGAGTGGGCCCTGTCCTGGCTGTGAGAGGGGACGGTGAGTGACTCTCTAAAATCCTTACAAGGTCTTTTCCCCGGTGCCTGGTGATGGTTGGCATTGTGGCAGCAAGGAAGGCTCGTATCAAGAAATGATCCCTGGTAGCCACTGGCTGAGGAAAGCTGGGTAAATGGGACCCAGAGAGAAGAAATATATCAGGACAGAAGACGGGCACACCCCGCCATCCTGTGGAGACGGAGTTGCCAGATTCTGGAATGAAGGGTAGAGGCCACCAGGAGTCCACCAACGTGGCCAATACAAATGATGATCCTTTCCAGTCCTAACTGCAGCCAATAGCCGTGGCAACTGAAGGACCAAAGCACAGGCACTACTTCGATGAAATGGGAGAAATTATACCAAGATGAAACCAGGTAAGGCTAAATTCCAATTTCAAAGGACAAAGGGACTAAGAGATAAGTGAAAGGAAGGATGGGACCCAACTGCACCATCATAGACACATGGATGAGAAGGATGAGGCTTTCCAGGTGGGAGCCAGACATGCTGTAGGGTCACAGGCAGCAAGCACCACTGAGCTCAGTGAGGCCCCAGGAACCTGGCGAGGAAGGAGCTTGAGGGCTCCCATAGAGGCATATGAGGTTTCTGGGGGCTCAGACCCAGCTGAAAGAGGGAAATTTGCTGAGACCCCGCAGATGCTGATCCCAAAATGTCCCTCCTCTTGGGGGAGGACTAGATCATCTGGGATATCTGTAGTGCTGGGGAGACTGAGGGCAGGAACACAAACGTATTAGGAGCCCCAGGAGAGCATGAGTCTTTCTTCTTGCTGATGGTTGGGGCCAAAAAGATCATTTATACCCAAGACCCTTTTCAGCCCTGAGGTTCCCTTACTTTATTGTGCGGCAATCAAGGACATGCTGGTTGGAAGCAGTGGACATGGGAGGTAAAAGTGCTCAGTTCAGGAGAAAAGAAAGATGAAGAGAAACCTAATAATGACGGGATTAATATTTATCATCTTTATTCTTATGTAGTCCAGTTCTATAAGATAGAATGTATTATTCCCATTTCACAGAACTGGAAACTGAGCATGCAGAAGTTGAATAGTTTGCTCATAAAGCCAGACATAGAGGCTAGACAGATCCATTTGGCTCTGAAGCCTGTAGCTTCACCACCGCACCGCTGTGCACTTCATCTCCCTACGTGTTCCCTGAACAAACCCTGCAAGCCTTTGCTTCTGCCTCTGTTCTAGTTTGCTAGCTGCTAGAATGCAATATACCAGAAACGGAATGGCTTTTAACAAGGGGAATTTAATGAGTTGCTAGTTTACAGTTCTAAGGCCGAGAATTAAAACAAGTCTATAGAAAAGTCCAATCAAAGGCATCCAGGGAAAGATACCTTGGTTCAAGAAGGCCGATGAAGTTCAGGGTTTCTCTCTCATCTGGAAAGGCACATGGCGAACGCAGTCAGGGCTTCTCTCTCGGCTGGAAGGGCGCATGGCAAATACGGCATCATCTGCTAGCTTTCTCTCCTGGCTTCCTATTTCGTGAAGCTCCCCGGGAGGCGTTTTCCTTCTTCATCTCCAAAGGTCGCTGGCTGGTGGACTCTCTGCTTCGTGGTGCTACAGCATTCTCTGCTCTCTCTGAGTCTCTCATTCTCCAAAATGTTTCCTCTTTTATAGGACTTCAGAAACTAATCAAGACCCACTCAGATGGGTGGAGACATGTCATCCCCTAATCCAGTTTAACAACCGTTCTTAACTAAATCTCATCAACCAGGGAGATGATCCAATCACAGTTCCAAATACACAGCATTGAATAGAGACTATTCTACCTTTAAGAAATGGGATCCATATTAAAACATGGCTTTTCTTAGGGGGCATACTTCCCTTCAAACCAGCACAGCCTCGCTCTTCATTGACAATGTCCTTTCCCCTTTCTCTATCTATCTAATTCCTGCCAACCTTCAGGACCAGTTCAATGACGACGTCTTCTAGGAGTCTAGCAGGAGGCCATCCTGGCAGAACGAAGCATCCCTTCTATAAACCCACAACACAATGTAGCAATGTGGCTTACAGGTGCAGGGAATGGCCTTGAGCTCAGAAAAACAAGATGCAAACCCAGCTTTGGCACTTTATATATGTGTGGCTGACCTTGGGTAAGTTATTGTCTTTCTAGGTCTTGACAGTCTCTTTTGTAAATCGGGGACTATGATAAAGCAGTAGATTAACCCAACCCATTTGAGCCTTGGGGTCTTAATCCATGAAATGTGGAGAATAGGCCCTGCCTCTCATGGCAAATGTGGGAATTAAATGAGTTACTCTTTCTACAGCCCCAGTTACAGTATTTGACATGCCAGCCCTTAATAAAGAGGAGATTTCCTTCCTCCTTTGATTTAGACCATTACTGCATTCTGTCTTGTAATATAGTTAGCTGTTTACACATCTGCCCCTCCTTCTAGGCTGTAATCTACTCAGGAAAAAGGAGAAGTAAGTAAGACATGGACTCTGTCCTATAGAGATGACAAAAAGCAGATGAATGAATAATGCTGTAAGAATGAATGGAACAAAACAGGATATAATCCTATGCCAGCAACAGGTTTTCCAGGTAAATAGTCCATGCTATAATTTAAGCCTCTCCATCTGAAAAAAAAGAACTTTCCAAGTAATTCAATTCACCAGCCACTTACTGAGCCGGCTGTGTGCCAGACCCTGTGCTGGTCTCTGAAAGCCCGTTGATGAATGAGCTGGGTTCCGGCCCTCAAAGAGTGCCTAAGATAAGCCTAGCTGCAGACATGAATCCGCACGGGACCATTCAGTGGAAGTTCAGGGACGTGCAGAGTAATGCTGCAGTGGGCAGCTTAGGGTGGCTGTGGTGCAGCCAGAGGTGTCTGCCAAGAGCTGGGCTTTGAAGGGGGAGACAAGGTGCCCCAATTGTTCCAGAGGGTCCTGGTCTCAGGATGTGCTGTGGGAACACATTCCTTTAAAGCAAGCACGGCTCAGGACATGCAGTAGGCAGAGAGTCTTAGCCAGAGAAAAGTCATCTCCAGGGAGAGAAATGAGCCTTGCCTGGTGGCCACAAAGCTGGGAGCCTAGAGAGACAAAATGCTTTAGTAGCAACTGCTGTCATTAGGACGGTGGAGCCCCAATTCAAATCCTTGTCCATGGGCTATCCAAACACCACACTGCACGGGGGAGTGGCCAGTCAAGTGTTTAAGCCTATTTCATGGTGAATTAAGATTAGCTGGAGAGTCAGCACTGTTGATTTTTACATAGTTCCACCATAAAGACCACAGAAATGAACACAAATCCTCAAACTGGCCCAAGCAACATAAATATTCCACGAGGTGCCCAGCCAAGCTTACCCCGGTATTAGGAGCTATTATTTACTGCCTGGAAAACACACTCGGTACCTTGGCTAATAATGATTTAAACCCCATCCATCTCTCTTGGACTAGAAGGCCGGCATCACCATGGCAACCAGGGGCCCCAGTAAAGCACATGTTCTTCCCCGGATAGGGATTTACTGGTGGGAGATGCTGCTGGGTGATACGCACCATCCCGTGTTCTCCGACACTCTCAAACCAGCCTGTGGTGGGGAGGCATGGAGAGGACAACACAATACTCAGGGACAACAACTGCAGCCAGAAAGACCAAGGGGCTGCCTGGATTCCACGAGCATCACCTCTTCTCCAAAGCAGACTCTCTGCCACCCGTCCATCCCACAGGCCAAGGACTTGAGCTCTCTGGGAGCCTTTCTCAGGAGCCTGAACAACCTGGTATCCTCCCAGGCCACCTGTGCTGAATGTAACATGCTCCTTCCTTCACTTTGTGACACAGAATCATCTCCTGAAAGGATAATCCATACTCTCCTCCTTGCCTCAATCAATGGCAGTCTGGCTTTTGCCACTCGCCTCTCTGCCAAGCAGCCAACAGGGAGGGCACCAGGGCCCCCTTATAAGTCAGACCTTACGGCTCCTTAGTTTTTGTCTTTTTCCCCATCTTTTCAGCATTAAACATTGTCCCTCTTATCTGTCTCCATGTTAGAATCTTTGGTTTTCTGCTTCCTTTCCCCACGAATTTAAGTATCTTTTATAGGTTCATTTGTTCACTCGTTCTTTCAGTCAATCAACCACCTTTCATGAGCATCTGCTATGTGCTAGATATTGTGCTGGGCTCAGGGGATACAAAGATCAGTTCATCAGGACCTCACGATGGGGGCCTGCTCTCTTCAGATTTCCAAGCTGCTCCCTGAGTTTGCCCCACCCCATTTCTATTCTGTCTCTCCACCCTCCCCTGGGATTCCCTGCTAACCCTGTGGTTTTAGGAGTCATCTGTGTGCTAACCACCTTCACTTTCTCATACCAACCCAGCAGGATCCCTTGAGATTTTGATCAGATTATCGCCACGGGATGTGATGCGCCCAATTGTGGATATGACCTTTTGATTAGATGGAGATGTAACCCCACCCATTCCAGGTGGGCCTTGATTAGTTTACTGGAATCCTTTAAAAGAGGAAACATCTTGGAGGGAGTCAGAAAGACAGAGCCAACAGAAATTTCAGAGCAGAGCTGACACAGATGCCAACACTTGGAGAACAGAAACAGATGTTTGGAGATGTTTGGAGCCCAGCAGGTGTCACCATGAGATGTGACAAGTGAAGAGCCAAGTGAAGCCAAGAGCTGAAAGCCAGCCCCAGAGAAGCAAAGTGAGGAACCCCCAAGGAACAGAGGCTGAAAGGGACGGAGCCCAGGAGCAAAGGACAAACAAATGCCAGCCATGTAATTCCCAGCTGACAAGGTGTTTCAGACACATTGGGCTTATTGAATTAAGGTATCTTTCCCTGGATACTTTCATTTCGATATTTTCATAGGCTTAAAATTGTAAACTTGCAACTTATTAAATTTCCTTTTTTAAAAGTCGTTCCAGTTCTGGAATATCACATTCCAGCAGCTTACAAACTAAAACAGGCCCTGTGGAGGCATCTGTGGATCCCAGATAAAGAAATTCTAACATATATGCTGATGACTCCATTCCACAATTTCTCTCTCTAAGCTCCAGACATCCCTGTCAGCCACCCAAACATCTTTTCTCAAATGAATTTCTTTCGGGACCCTTTATATTCAGTCCTCTGAGCTTGATTCAAACCCTTCCATAGTTATCCAGGGCTTGGTTCAAATGCTTGCAGAATTCTCAAAGCCATCTACCTGTACCTATCTCTCAGCTGCCATCCTCTTCTGCTTGAATTCCCATATAAGGGCTCTAGCTTCACTCCTCCCAATCCCCTCTCCGCAATCAGAGCAGCCCTTTTATAAACAAAGCCTGGCCATACCGACCCTCCACTCTGAGCCCTTCGGTGACTCTCCACCGCTCTCCATGTGTAACCAGGGTTAGCCCTTACCCACAAGTCCAACTGTCTCTCTCCCTTCTGTCTCGGGCATTCCCCATTCTAAACTTCTTTCCCTTCTTTTGCTGAGCCACATTCTCTCTCTCGACTATCACACATGCTGAGCTGTTTTCTCACTGTAATTTGGAACAATAATAGCTCACCTCATTAGGTTAGTGTAGGATTGAGATGACACATGTAAATACTAGCTTGTTCTAAAGCAAACACGCAAATGTTAGTATTAATATTATCATTTTTATTTTACCACTTGTGATTTTTGTAAAACCATTCTTTGACTTAAATGAGTTCCCAGCCACGTCTTGGGTATTTGCCTTCTTGCCTCTAGTACTTATGCCTGTTACCCAGTCAGTGCTTAATAAATGCTTGTTGCCTTCCCCTGAAGGCAGACAGCTCCAGGAAATGCAGACACACTGTTAGAAGCAGAAAAATCAGAGCAGGTTTCAGTCCCAGCTCTGTGACCTTGCACATTTAGAGGACACTCTCAGCTCCAACGTGTACATCTATAAAGTGGGAATGAAAATACCTACTTCAAAGGATTCTTCTGAAGACTAATGATAGAATTCAAATTTTTGGTTGCCACAAAGGCAGTCCTGTCCTCTAAGGGGCAACTTGGAGATATGTGGGGGCATTTCTGGTCATCATAAAGATTGAGGTGTGGCATTTAATGACCAAGGACTAGGAATGTTGCCAAGCACAATACAAAACTATCTTCCTGCTTGCAATGTCCAAATGTCCTGCCAGACATTCCGAGGTGGGGGAGGCGCAGTTTATAACTATTAAAGCCTAGAATCTAACTCTGCTTTGCATATAACCTCGAAGTCATTTTTATAGCATTTTAATATAAACCGAATTTTCCAGAAATGCAATTACCATGTAAATTGCGGGAAGCACGTCCTCTTTTCTTACTCAGTTCTTTAACAAATGTCATTCATCATTTTGGAACATCACGTGACAAACAGCAATGCTACCCCTGGAATCTGTGTCCCCTATGCACTGCCCTGGCATCAGTCTGCGCCAGGAACTGGGTGTTGTGTTCGTGATGATTCTGTAATAATACATGTGTTTACCTCTCACGCCAAGATGCAACACATGAGGCAAAAGTATTGACAATATTCAATGCAACACTGTCTCTCTCCTCTTACATCCAAACGTCTTCATTCTAAGTTGGCACCAGCACCTGATGGCTTCATTCTATTTTCTAGTGCGCCTGAACTTCACATGTTGAAACTCATTATTTTATTATAACTTGCTTCCTTTTCACTTTCCTTTATAGCATAGCTAGGATCTGACATCAACTTGTGAATTCTAATCCGAGGGGTAAAGGCAGTATTATAAATCCTTGTTGTAAACAGAGTGCGTTGGGTCTGTGAGTGGCTGTAAAGTATCCCGGACCAGAACTGGCAGAGAATAAACACTTGCTTACTGGGTGTTGGGACTATTATTATCAAGACACTCAATCACAGTCATGACACAACATAACGTGCTTCAGGAGGAAAATCTTGTCTGGCTGAAAGAATGAATTATCATCTGCTCCAATGTTCTCACAGGTGGTTCCTGTTCATTACACATGGTTGGGGTGGGGGGACGGTTATCAAACAGGAAGGAAGGCAGCTGCTTCAGCAACATACAGCACAGTGTGAGACCTGTTGGTGTCACCTCCACTTTCTCAAAATACATCCCTGCTCAAGAATCTTCAGTGGCTCCCCACTGCCCACAGGACCTTAGCCTGGCACTTGTGTTCCCACTACCCCTAAATTCGGCTCAACCTATTGCTTCCCAATTTCCACAGTCACCATTAACTCTCCCTTTCCCCACCTCTCCTCCACTGGAAGGCGCAGCTCCAGCCTCTGTACTCAGCTGTCCCTCAAAGTGAAGCTCAAATCCCCCTCTTTCAGGAAGGCTCCCTGGACTACCCTGGGCCACAATAACTTGCTCATTCAAACTTTGCAGCAGCACAGACTGCACCATTATTGGGCCATGAACATACACAATAACATTATGCTGATTATCTTCATATTTGAATCAAGACCTACTCCCTCACTAGATTGGAACTCATTTAAGTCAGAGAATGGGTTTACAAAAATCACAAGTGATAAAATAAAAATAACAGTGATTCTAACATTTGCATGCTTGCTGTCGAACAAGCTGTATTTACATGTGTCATCTCACTTTATCCTACACTAACCTAGTGAAGTAGGCTATTGCTGTCTCAAATTAAGGTGAGAAAACATCTCAGAGGCAAAGGCCCATCCCTAAGATCAGCCTGGAGGCAGAGCCAGGATTCAATTCATGTCCACTTGGCTCCAGAGACAGAACCCTTATTACTCGGCTCTCTTCTGCTTGTCCCCTTTTGTGTCTCCCAGCATATAGTAAGCACTCGTCTGGTTAATGAGCAAATGTTCACCAAGGTGAGGAAGGGACCCAATACTTATTGATGGCTGAGTCTGAGCCAGGGGGAAGGTCCTTGGTTTTGGAACCCAACTGGGCAGATCTGAGTTCAAATCCTGACTCGTCTGCTAGGTATGTGATCCTGTACATCTTTACTTACCTCTCTGGGCCTCAGTTTCTTCATCTGTAAAATGGGTTTTCTAATAGGTACCCAACAGTCAGTCATAAAGTTTTAATTAAATAATGGAAGGAGAGGACTAAGTCCAATCAATGTCTCACACATGGTGGGAACATGTGGGGTGGAAGGCAGAGATGGGGAGTGGGGTGGTTGGGGAGTGGGGAGCAGGGGTGGGGCTGAACTCTGACCTCGGGCTGACCTTGAACTCTCTGGCTTTTTGGCATCTGGGCCTTCTCTCTCATTTCCCAGCTTCCCTCCATCTCCTTGTGATCACCGTCCATTTGCTCCTGTCCTCACATCAGGTGCCTTACAACCAAAGCTGCACACTTAGTCATACCCAATTTCTATGGACCCTGTCTCATTTATCATTCCTCTCCTGCAAGACAGACTTTTCCCTCTGCTGTCTCCTTAGCCATTGTGGGGGGGGTGGGGGGGAGAAGGAGATGAGGGATTGATGGTGTAGCTGCTGGGAAATGCTGTGGAATTTTTACCTAGATCACCTGCTTGTTGACCATAGGAACCAATCAGCAGATGACCACTCAAAGCACCTACTATGCATGAATTTCTTTAAGGACAAATAAATTCATGCTCTAAGCATCCCTGACAGACAAAGGATGCTCAGTCCAAAGGATGTTTAACATATGTAAGGAAGAAGGGAGAGAAAGGGGGAGAGAAGAAGGAAGCAAGCCAGCTTTTTGGCCATTGTACATATGGTTGCTTTTCCTTGAAACCCCGGAATCCCCTGTCTTCAGGTAATTGATAATCTTCCATACTTCACCTACCACGTAGATGACACTGCCTCCTTTTCTCCAGCCTCTGGAGATGGAGATGGGGAGGAGATGAGGTATCCCCTGCTTATCCCTTCTCCAGGGATATTTTGTAACTGCCTGTTACTTGTCTCACACTGTTGTCTATAAACTTGTTTTGAGTTTATATTTGCAGTTCCTGGTACAGGGCATAATACATAGTACATGAGGAACAAATATTTATTTAATGGGGTAAAATTCTCCCTGAGCTCACAAGCCCAATAGTCATGAGACATGGAGAGGCCAACTCTGGATGCTACTGCAGGAAGAGCCACTGGAGGAATTAAGGGGAGGCAGAGAATGATGAGAGTGGGAGAAGTGAGGAAGGCTTCCCCGAGAGTAAAGACAGTAGGCTGCAGCAGAAAAACAATGGATGAAGGAGCAAGAGATGGAGAATCCATGGCTCCAGTATTAATCCTAACACCTGGACCTGAATCCTAGTTCTTCCACTGGTAACTGACTTTGGCATGTGATTTAAACCTTCATCGTCTTAGTTTGTCACATCTGCAAAATGGGATGACTGGTATCCACTTCACAGGATGCTTGTGAGCACCCATGGAAGGTATTTTATTTAGCTGTCAGCCGAAGCAAGTCACAACCTCATCAGTAAAGTGAGAGGACTGGATTTGCTGATTAGTTGATCCTTCTGTCTATCTATATAGCTACCCATGTCTTTCCAGCCCTTCACCCAATCACCGATTGGCCTACCCATCCATCCACCTTCCTCCACTCAACCCACTCACTTATCCACTTACTCATCCACTCACCCATCCACCCACCACTCACTTATTTGTCCACCCATCCACTTACTCACTTACCCTTCTATCCTCTCATCCATCCACCCTTTGGTATTTAATCACCAGGTTCATTGCTAGGCACTGGGGAATCAAACAAACAAAAAAAAAACCCTGCCTTCCAGGAACTAACTTCCTAATGGGACAAATGCGTATATAAGCATACAGTAACATGAGAAATACATTAAGTCTGGACTCAGAGGGCCTTGAGCACCAGGCTAAAGAGTGACACGAAAGCAAGGACTCTGCAATCAGATGGGGCTGGGTTAGAATCCGGGCACTTCTACTGCCGGCTGAGAACCTGACCAGGTGACTGGTTGGCCTCATGAAAGCTGGGGGAGGGGAGGGCAGGGAATAACAGCATGGACCCCAGAGAGCTGCTCTGAAGACTAAAGGAGACATGCTGCAAAGCGCTTAGCCAGTGCCTGGCCATGGTGACAACTCCATAAACGTTAGCTCTGACCGAGCCACAGTGGCCTTTTTCAGCAGGTACCGGGAGCTGAATGCTCCCGCAGCACAGTCCTGCGCCCTAGGGGTGCCGCCTTGAGAGGAGGCTGGACTGTGTGCATTTGGGGGAGGTGACGTGGGCAGAGGAAGAGGGCCGGCTACTGCCAGTCTGGGCTGGGGGTGGGGTGGGGGTGGGGGTGGGGGCCGGCGGTAAAGGGAACAGGACAGGGAAGTAGGATGAGGGGAGGAGCGTTTGGGGCGAGGAAGATTTCAATCTTCTCCATCTACTCCTAACACTTCCCAGATGCCAAGACAGGACCTGAGCTGAGCCCTCAGCCATGAGCAGAGGTGAGAGGGAAAAGACATCCAGGCAGGGACCGGAACAAGCCGACCCACGTGAGAGAGACGGTGAGGGAGGGCTGGCCTGGCTGGAGAAGCGAGGAGGATGAAGATTTTCTAGGCAGATGGTTCACACCATCATATCACTTTCCTCACAGAATAATCTCCACATGAATGAAATATTGACTGAAGCGTTTTCAAGGATGTGGAAAAATTGTAAACATCCTAAGAGACTGACAGTCACAGAATAGTTTATTATGTCATCGTGTATTTACTCAATGGAATTTAATAATCACGGTTGGGCAAAATGGGGGTGGGGAAGTGCTCATGATGGACAGTTAAATGAAAAAGGCAGACTATTAAATTACATCACAAACCGTGGTTAAACATAGATCAGGATTAGAAGGCAATGTACAAACAAGAAGTATTTATGGTGGTGGGATTTGAGAGGACTATTCTTTCATTTTGAAATAGTCATTTTTACAATATGGCTTGGGCATTTTTTTTTTAAAGAGACTGATGCTGAGGGTAATAGGGAGCTACTGGAGGCTTCTGAGGGGCGTTGCAGGATGAGAGGCATCTTTCAGGAAGCTGAGTCCAGCAGTGGCAGACCAAACAGATGGGGTCGGGAAGGGCATGGGGCAGGGTAGCCCGCAGCAGCCCTGATCCGAGAGAGCTGCGAAGACTAGAAATGCATCAGCTTGGCAGGCGACGGTCTGGTATCCAACCACATGCTCAGCTGCCCTGCAGGTGTTCTGCAGATGCGGTTAAAGTCCGTGATTCGGTGACTTTAAGGGAGGTTGCCCCAGATGATCTGGTGGGCCTGATTCCATGGGTTGGAAGGCCATAGGGCAGAGCTGAGGCATCCCCAGGGGAGAAGAGATCCCACCTATGGACCACAACTTCAGCCCATGCCGAGAGCTTCCGCCTGTTCATCCTGACTAGCCACGCCATGTATTCTGAGGTCGCCCGTTCCGTGAAAATGCATGCCTTCCTAGTGTTCTCCAGCTGTGCTGCTCCTCTCGTCCGATGCTGCTGGTACGGGTGATGGCGGGCATGGAGAGGAAGGGGGAACCTAGTGGGGACCCTGGAAGAAGTCATTCCTTTCTGACCCAGAGTAAGCTGTCAAATGGCCTCTGGGCCAACAGCAGGAGATGTCTCGGTAACACAAGGACCCATCAGGGCTGAGCTGTGCTTCCACCATCTCCCCCCCGCTCCCCCAAACACTCCTCAGGACCAGTGCTCTTTGCTGTCCCCACCACTTCCATTCAGGGCCGGCTCACACATGCGCATCTGCTCAGAGCCTCCTGGCACCTGCTGGCCCCAAATCCCCTTTCTCCCAGGACAATGCTCCCTGTGGCCAGGCTCACGTTGACTCGACCACTCCTAGGCTGGGCTCAGTCTCCACGAGGGGCAGCAGCTCTGCTCCGCACCCACCACTGCATACGTCCGGCGGACCTTGACAGAAGGGGAAACTGAGGCCCAGAGAGGTGACGTGACTCAAGCTGTCACACAGGGTGGCTTGTGTACTAAATCTCACAGCTGGTAAGTGGTGGTGCAGGACTTATGACTCCAAACGCCTCCTCGTTCCACTCCCCTTCACCACTGCCTGTGGTTTCCCCTTCTCTCCCCAGCCCTGGAGGCGGGATACACAGCCAGGAAACCTTTTAAACACCACCCCCAATAGTGCCTAGCACTGGGTCAAATATTCAATAGGCGCACAATAAATACCTAACTGGTTGCTGTTTTGTCTTCACACAGCACTGCACTCAATCCCACCGACTGTCCTGGGAAGGCGATATTGAAGGCTGGGTGCGCGTTTCCCAGAGTAAGGAAGGGGCCAGACACCCAGAGCTGCCGGGTAAAAGGGCAAGCGGCACCCACCCTGCCTGCAGAGCCCCTCCCGCCCCAGCCATCGCTCGGACTTTGGGAGGCCTTTGTGCTTTAATAAAGACAGTATTACTGAGTCGCAAAGCCTTCCCTCCTCTCCAGCCTTCCTCAGCTGCCAGGGTTCCCTCCAGAGGTGAAGCCCTGTCATTCAAGGCCAAAGAAAAGGCTGAATCAAGACGTAAACGCTTCTGACTTCATGTCACCATCTACGGCTCTCCCTGAACCACGGGGTACGACCGGCGCTCCCAGAGCCCACTCGAAGCCCCCTGGGGCGGCGGCGGGTGTCTTTGGGCTCCGGGGAGCGGCAGAGGGCTGGGGGCCGCCCCGGGGGCCGTGGGCGGGCGGGCTCTCTGCATGCCTCTCATGAACGCTCTAGTTTCCTCTCTGAATGCAGACATCAGCCTCGGCCCCGCGGGGAGGGCCCGCCACCAAGGGCCATTCTCCTGCTCGCTTCAGGCTGCAACAAAGGGCGCTTCAGGGTCCAGAGGCAGTGCTGGCCAGTTCTCTTTCCCGGCCTGTTCCCTTCTCTTTCACACATCTTTCCCTTTTATTTCCCCCCCTGCCCCCTTCACTCCTTCTTCACGCCTCATTGACTCCATTAGCCACTTTGCAGGGTGCTCCCGAAGAATAAATTTTCTGTGTGGGGCTCCTGTGGGCAGCCCGCCTTGGTGGCTGTGGAGGGGGAGGGGGGAGGAGGCTCCTTGGGGCTCGGCGGGCAGCAGGAAGACACAGGCTGATGGCGGAGGGGGGGCGGGGGGACGCTCGCCTGGCCACCCCTCAGCCCGGGTGAAACCCCCACTCCCACCCTGGTGCGCTCTGATCATCACAACTCGCTAAGTCTCAGGCTGACGGACCATGGCATCATGATCCCACAGTCTTAGGGCTGTGTGTTCTTGGGCAAGTGGCTTAAGCTCTCTGTGCCTTTGTTTCCTCATCATGTCCAGGACCTGCCCCCACCTCACAGGGTTGAACGGATGGGCTGATTCAGGTGAAGGCCAAGGCCCGGAGCCAGGAGGGCGCCCGGGAAGGGTCTGCTGGACCATGATTACCACCCAGGGGAGGTGCTCTGCTTGAGTCCTCGTGCCACCTCCAATCCTTCAGCTTGCCAGTGAACGAAGCGAGGGAAAGAAAGAAAAAAACCAATTCAAGGCTATTTGCAGCTGTTTCTGTGTGAGTGCCTGTGTGTTTTTCCTGCCTTGGTGTCCTGGAGCTCTGAAAAGAATAAAAACAGAGCCCTAAAGCAGTGAAAAGGCACGATTCTTCTTAAAATCCCAGCTAATCCTGCAGCTTCCTTTAAAATGGCAACAGAAGGAGGCGGGGAAGGGACCAGAATTGTTTCTGCAGTGCCCTCCCCTCTCAACCACTGCTCCTGGAAACCAGGAAACGAGGGGAAAAATCCATAAATCATCCTCCAAGTGAGGGACAGAAGGAAGAACTGGGCAGGGGAGAGAGCAGAGAACGGGGGCCAGCTGGGAAAGGGGTGAGGGGGCAGCACGAGGGGACACAGACAGTCTGGTGGGCATGACAGGGGCAGTCGTCTATAGAGAGGCTGGGGTGGCCACCCCCCACCCCCAATGCAAAGCCAGAGTACAGCAAGACCCCCAGATCCTACACAGTATCAGGTCAGGTGCAAGATTATTCCCCCCAAATCCTGTAGAATAAGGATGTCACCAGAACGTTTCTCCAATCTGACCCCTTCTCTCCATTCTCCTGCCACCACCCTAGGTGTCTGCGAGCAGGTCTCCCCCAGCTGCTCCACTCCTCACCAATCCACATGCCACAAAGCAGCCAGAGCAAGCATTTAAAAAAGAAAATCGGTCCCTGTCATCCCAGCTTAAAAACATCCAGCGCTTCTCCACTGCACTTAGAATTGAATCCCCAACTCTTCAGCATGCCCACCCTCTGAACCCTGCCAATTCCCCTGCCTCGTCTCACTCTACCATCTCTCTCAACCATTGACTCCAGCCCCCTGACTTCCCTTGGCCTCCTGAGTTCATCCTGTCCTTTCCATTTAGAAATTCGGAGTGCAGCTCCCCTGGCCAATCCCTTCTCATCCTTCTCACATGCAGCTTTGAGGAGGCTGGCTTCCCTTATTCTCCTCGCTCATTCTCCCCTCCACGGCACTCTGCATCTCGTGTGTTATCCACTCCCCACCCATCTGTAAGCTCCGAGGTCTGGTTCACTAGTCACTGAAAACAGCCCCAGCCCAGTGCCTGGCTTACAGTAGGGGTACAGTAAGTACTTCCCGGATGAATGAGTGAGCATGTGGATACAAGATGTATCATGTGGAGCTGCAAAGGCTGGGGTCGGATTTTAAGAATCCTTCAGAAAAGTTCTCCATCTCAAAACATCACTATGGACAGTGTTTCAGTGTCTGAAAAGTTTCCTACTTTGACAACAATTTAGATGTTAGTTTCTTGTTAAACGGAAAATAGTTTGCATGGATTAGTTTACTAGCTTAGACCAGAGGTCTGCAAACTTTTCTGAAAGGGGTCAGACTGTGAATATTTTCAGCTTTGGGTGCTATATGGTCTCTGACACAAATGATTCATCTCTGCCATTGTAGTTGCAGGAAAGCAGCCATAGCTAATACATAAACTAACAGATGTGGCTGTGTCTCAATAAAATGTCATTGATAAAAACAAGCAGTGGGTAGATTTGGCCCTCAGGCTGTAGCTGGCTGACCCCTGGACTAGACTGAGTTCTAGCAGCAAAGCCACAACAGAAAGGTACGCAGTAATGATCAGTTTTTTCAGTCAAAAATTATGTATAGCAAGTGGCAGGAAAATATCACAAAACCATAACACTGCCAAACATGATAAATAGAATAAAAACAGAAGCACTCTGCGTGTATTTGAAATCATTTCATAGAATTTCACTTGTATCATTCTGCATATCAGAAATATGTTTGTCCAAATGGAAATTCTAAGAATAATTTTCACTCTGAAGAGACGAGAGAGCTGCTGAGGGCTCAATATTTGTTGATTGAGGGTTGGGTGGAGAGGAAAAGGAGCACAGAAGGGTAAGTGGGTGGGTGCACCTACAGAGAGGAGGGCAAACGGATGGGTAGGGGTGGGGTGGAGAATCTTCCAAAGTGATTAAAAAATAAACTTGGTCAATAATTGGAGGATGGGTGAAGGGAGAAATCGCCAAAAATGACTTAGTTTCAGCCCTCTGAGACAGGGAGGGATGGTGGTGGCAGGGATAGGTGAGATGAACTTGAATGATGAATAAAACAAGGACACAGAAAAATCACAAAACTGTCTCCATGTTCTGGTCACTTGATTTCAATTATCCAGGTTTCAATTATCCAGAGTGAAATTCTTTATCATCCAGAAGATATCAAGTTCAGACAGCCTGGAAGCTTCCTCCTGAACAAAGCAAGTATTTCCAATCCTACCTCCCCTCAGCACTTAATAACACAACTGAGAGGGTTTTATTGTTGTTTGAAATATATTCATGTCTAGAGAGAGAGGAAGAATACATGGAATTAAAACTGCAGCTACTTCCTTAGAAATAAAATGTATTGAGCACAGACTTTAAGATGGGCCTGGGTTTGAATCCCAGCTCTAATCCTTCCAAGTGGGAAGGCTTTGGGCAAACCCTGCAATCTCTCTGAACCTTCACTTCCACATTGTAAAATAGCATTTGGATAGAAAACCAAGATGCCTCCCAGCTCTGACACGCTATATTCTAAAGGTCTGTACTCCTTAGAATCTCCAAGTTCTTACGATCTGATTCTCTCAGCTATTAATGCTTTACACTGATGCTCTGAATTACAATTACTTATCTATTTCTCTCCCACCTCCAGGAGGCTGCACCCTCTGTAGGTACTCAGTCATGCATCGACCTCTAGACCATATCTCTGGCATTCTGCAGGGAGCTGAGACACAATTGGGATGTATTCATTCCACAGATGTTTATCAAGCAACGGTTAGGTGTGGTAGTTAGATTCAGTCGTCAGCTTGGCCAGGTGAAGGTACCTAGCTTTGTTGAGCCATTGGACATGAACCAATGGTACGTGAACCTCATCTGTTGCTGATTACATCTGCAGTCGGCTAAGAGGCGTGCCTGCTGCAATGAATGACGTTTCACTTAATTGGCTGGTGCTTAAATGAGAGACTCAACGTAGCACAGCCCAAGCAGCTCAGCATACATCATCTCAGCACTCGCAGCTCAGCCCAGGCCTTTGGAGATGCAGAAAGGAATCACCCTGGGGAAAGTTGTTGGAACCCAGAGGCCTGGAGAGAAGACCAGCAGAGATCACCCTGTGCCTTCCCACGTAAGAAAGAACCTCAGTGGAAAGTTAGTTGCCTTTCCTCTGAAGAATTAACAAAATAAATCCCCTTTTATTAAAAGTCAGTCTGTCTCTGGTGTGTTGCATTCCGGCAGCTAGTAAACCAGAACATTAGGTGACAGGCATTGTGCTAGGCTCTGAAACTGTGTATGACCTAGTTATTGACTCTTTAGGGTCAGAGTAGCTTCATCTGACAGTCTCAGCTGGAGAGATTCTCAGATGCTATGACTTGAGAGGGTTGTAAGACCCTGGAGGGAGGCCCGGGACCCTAAAGACAGCCTAGCCTTGCCAGGCCAGGTGCCTTCCTGACGGGGCCTCTGGGGGTGCTGCTGGGATTTTGTCCATACCTGTCACAGCCTCTCAGGAGGCCTACTTATCTATGAACTTTTCCCAAATCCTGGCTTAGAAATCCACCCACCTAAAAGCCAGGGCTGCAATTTGTGCCTCTCCAAACAGGGGGAAATGCTCATTGAGCTGAATTATAGTTGGGGTTACAGTTTTTATCTTGGAGATAACATGGGGGCCAATAACTTTTTCTCTAGTTAATGCACATTTATCAGAAACAGAAATTTCTGCTGAGGTCTGAGTATGGGGAACAGGCTTGAGGCTCACTCAGGAGACAAGGACACACCTGGACAGTGACAGGAAGATGAGGCTTCTCCTTTCTTGAACAGCCTCTAGAAAAGGACCCTGGCCAGGGAGGCAGGGGTGACCTCTGCCCACTCAGGAAGTCCCAGATGGATAGATATTTCTTAGTGTTTATGTACAAAACCAAAAAAACCCTCTGGTTTTATCTCCAAGTTGAAATGAGTAATAAATATTTAAGAGAAGCCCCAGATCCTCCCCTGAAGAGTCCATCTGACGAGCCGGGGCTCCTGGTCTCCCTGAGCTGTCAGATGGGACCCTCAGAAGCACATCATTTAGACACAGCTGGGAAGCCAGGGCAACAGGTTCTAATCCTGGTCTTACTCAGTTGCTGTGTGATCTTGGACAAGGCTCTTTCCCTCTCTGAGCCTTAGTTTCTTCATTATAGAATATGGGCAGGGGTGGACCAGATGGTTTCTAAGGATTCTTGTAGCCCTGAAAGCCACATCTCATCCTGGAAACTACTGGTCTGGCATGGGCCATGTGGAATAACTGATGAAACCCAGTCTTCGGGAACATATTTACATGGCTCATCTCATTCCTTCTAATAATTCCATTTAGAACCAGCTGCAACTAATGATCAGTGAGAACCCTATACGCTTCACTGTATGATTGGCCTGCCTTATCTTAACCCCAAGAGGAAGTTGTCATTGCCCCATTTCACAGATGGCAGGCAGGCAGCCCATTCATTCAGAGCACGGAGTGCATGGTCACCAAGGCTTGTGTTTAATACTGGTCCTCTGCTTCTACCTATGGGTCCTTGAGGAAGTTACTTCATCTCTTCAAGCCTCAGTTTCCTCATCTATAAAATGGAGGTAAGGACAGCCCCAGTCATGTGGGGTCGTTTTAAGGCCTGAATGAAATAAGTTTTGAAGCACAAAGGAGGCACTCAATAAATGATAATAATTGTCAACTGTTAGGATTCATAACTATGATTACTACCAGCAATGAGGAAAAAGTGGCCTCAGGGAGGTACGTGAAAGGACATCATCAAAACACTACAGGCTCCAAGGAGAAGTAAGGTAGGGAGTAGCTTTGGGGTCAGCCAGGTCTGGACTGTGGTATAAATGTGCTCCCTTAGTCTCAGCTTCTCCATCTGTAAAATAGGGGCATTCCCTCTTCCCCAGAATTGTGATGATTCAAAGACTAATGTAGGTGAAAGTTCCCAGCAAACCTTCACATGAGTAGAAGATCTTCGATAAGGATTAGCTCCCTTGCCATCTCCATAAGTTTCATCTGATATCTCCATGAATTTGGCCTGCCTATCCTTCCTGGAAACCGGCTTCTAAATTAGAATTCTCGTGCCCAGGCTCCATCACTCAACAAATGGCAAATGACTCCACTGTTGGACTGAGCTTCCCCTGAGGTTTGAATGGAGCCAAATTTGGCTGTGGCCCAGGTCCTGTGCCCCAGACTTGAGGCCATGCCTGGGCATGGATAACTCAAACACGTCCATCCACCAAAACCTCATCCAAGCAGGCCTCCCCACAACCCTGCACAGCCACCGACCAGCCAAGGCCCACAGCTTCTGCCTCAGCTTCCCAGAAGTGGGTGAAAGCAGCAGTGGTCACAACAATTATAGCCCTCATGACACTTTCTCCTCTTCTTTATGGCTCACAAAGCCCTTTCACATATGTCATCAGGGGAGCTACAGGTGCTATTTTATAGGCATATAACCAGTACAGGCACACCTCAGAGATAGTGCAGGTTTGGTTCTAGACCCCTGCAACCAAGCTAATATCACAATAAAGTGACTCACATGAACTTTTTGGTGTCCCAGTGCAGATAAAAGTTATGCTTACACTATACTGTAGTCTTTCAAGTGTGCATTAGCATTATAGCTTAGGAAAAAAACATGTACATACTTTAATTAAAATGTGACAGAGAGACACGAAGTGGACACACACTGTTGGAAAAATGGCACCGATAGACTTGCTCAACGCAAGGCGGCCACAAACCTTCAATTTGTAAAAAGCGCAATATCTGCAAAGCGCAATAAAGCAAAGTGCAATAAAACGAGGCATGCCTGTACTCAGACAGCCCTTCTTGAATGAACTTCATCTTTTTAGCAAGATTTTTAAAAATTCTCATTGACTGATCATTTACTATTAGTCACATGCTCTGTTATACATTTAATCCTCACACACCACCCCCGCCATGAGGCGAGCTTCATTAGCAACCCTGTTTTTACAAAAGAGGAAACTGAGGCTTAGAGAAGTTAAGTGATGTATCCAAGGTCACAGTTAGTGAGTGACAGACCTGGGGTCTGAACACAGACCCAGACCCTGGAATGGTTCCAGTTTTTGTCCTCCTCTGAAACCAGAAGAGGCAAGCAGGGAGACAATGAGAGAAAGTGTATGTAGTCTGAAGAAGTCCAGTAATAATGCAACAATGTTAATAGGCATTGTTCTAGAGGCTTAATGCTTATGAAACATTTCTGCAGTGGAGAAGCTAAGCATAACTATAATTATGCTGAAGAGCTACTTCTAGAAAACCTCTTTTCTTGCTCACATGTGATACTCTCTTCTAAACCCAACTCTGGCAGTGAAATCATTGCCCTCCCCACTGAGTGGGACATGACATCTAGGGGTGAAAGTCTCCCTGACGACTTGGGAGATATCTCCCAGGGACAAGCCTGGCCCTGGCATCGTGGATCAACCATGTCTTCCTGACCAAAAGCGGGAAAAGAAAGGTAACAAAATAAGGTATGAGTAGCTAAGAAAGTTCAGATAGCCTCAAGAGACTATTCTGGAGGCTACGATTATGTAAGTTTCAGCTAGATATTTCAAATTGCCATGGTTTGCCAAACCACATCATTCCTGTCAACCCTAAAGAACACTTGGGGCTCATTTGAGATTCTACAAACGTTTCATGTACTAAGTTCACTTTCCAGAGAACTAAAACCTCCAGACGGTTCTTAGGGCAGATAAGTCCTGAAACCCAGAGGGGTCAGTCTCCCCAAGAACAACAACTAATTCTATCCCATTATTCTATACTATCAACACCCCTTTCCAACAAGAAAAAGTTATAATGATAGAGCCCAAATATCCCTAAAGATTGGGAGAAGGGTCAAAGGAGAAGGAGGAGTTATAACAGAGCAGATAGGATTTAATGAATGAGTGTGACTGCTTAATCGTTACACTGATATTTCTTTTAGTCCCCAGCATCTTAGAGCAGCTAGAAGGAAATTGTGGAACTGTAAACTATGTCAAACTCTGAAATCTGATCTATAACTACTTGTTACAATGTATTTGGAAATTCATTGCTTTTTTTGTATATATGTTATATTTCACAATGAAAAAACTATTTAAAAAGAATAATGCAACAATGTTATATTTGGAAAACTAGAAAAAAATCTTCTTGTCTTTATAATACAAACTACAGAAAGCAAAGATGAGCAAAATCACCTTGGCTGGAGGCACATGAAAAATCTCTTTTCTACTTTCTGAGGTCCCCCAAACACCTTTATGATGAGTTTTCAGTCCACCTCAGCTTTTTTAGAACACCTAGCACAGAACATGCTGATCTCTCTTCTTTACCTTCCCAATTTCCCTCCTGCAGGCCCATCCAACCTCACATAGTTAAGCACTGAGCAGCCTCCTCCTCATCCCACCCACCACTGTGGGAGCTGAGCTGACCCCTTTTATAAAAGGGTCTTGAGTTGCTAATTTCCTTTTGCTTTAAAGGCTTTGTCTCCAGCTTGCCCCAGCCAAAGGCTCAGAACAGATTTTACAAACAGCTGCCTTCTGGTAACAGGCAGGCAATGTGTGATGCTATCTGATGACCCAGGTATAGGAAATGCTGCATTTTCCTCTTTTCAATAAGGAAAACTGAGTAGCACAAATGAGGAAACGAGTGGTATCGATATTCAACCGCAGGATCAGGCAGACAATAGGGAATGGTGGGGACTGTGGCCAACCAGGGGTCCCCTCTAAGGAAGTGGCTACTGTTCAGCTCAGCCCACGACTGCCCTGCAGGTATGCAAGCCCATTATTGCCAAACCTTTCAACTTTTGTAGGGTTGCCAAAACTGATTTATTTTTTCCACCTGAAATCTGATTTTTAAATGTTGGCAACTTTTTTCTTTCTTCAAATAAAACACATGCGTGGGAGGGTATGACCAGGAGCTACAAGCTTATAGCTGTTGTACTAATCCTTCTGGCACAGATGATTGTGTTCACCAAATATCCCCAGGCCCTCCAGCACTTCCCAGCCTTCTTTGCCTTAGGTAAGGCAGAGTTTCAGGTTCTGGCCAGTGGCCTGTGACTGCATCTTCCAGGCGAAGGCAGCTAAGAGCTGGGCTGCCTCATCCCATTTCAGTTCCCCTGCTGCAGCAACCATGTGGTCTGGGTGGCTTGACAAGGCCCCAAGATGGAAGAGGGCGACTTATCGCTCCAGAGAATTCAGAGGAGTGAGAAATACATCCCTGGGATATTAGGATCTGTCTGTGAAGGCAGCCAGCATTTGTTGCCCTTACATATTCCTGGAGCCATGTCTGAATTACAAATGAATTGTCACTGTACTTTAACACTTTTCATCCAAAAGCACTTTAACCCACCTTACTTGGTGTGACTCAACTTGCTAAGACAGACAGAGCAAAGCTTTGTTATTTCACAGAAATACCAGAGGAAATAGAGGCTCACAACAGAAAAGTGAATAGCCCTAAAGCATATGCAGGAAATAGGCCATTGAGCCCCTGGAATTCAAACTCTGGACTCCTGCATGGACTCCCATGCCAGTGCTCCTTGCACCTCCCCCAGCTTAGGAGCTGAACTTAGCTGGAAGTTTGCACAAGGACAACTTGTGCCCTCCTCTGTCCACCATAATTGCTTGAATTTCCATCTCTTACCTTTCCTGTGGACTTGGTCCCCTTCCAGATACAGAAGTAGCAGATGGTCCAGGCTGCCAGGAGACACAAGGCCAGCTCCCCGCGGAGGTTCCCAATGTGTTCGATGCCATCGGAGATGGCCAGGACTCGGCGCCTGTGGAAGGGAGAGGCAAGAGTCACTGGGACTGGGGGACAGCCAGGCCAGGGCTGCAGAGAGACAGGTTGAGCCTACTCACTCTTTCACTCCACCCACCAGATGTACTGAGTGGCTTCTGGAGCCAACCCTGGCCTGGGTACAGGGCCCTAAGAAAAGCAGGTTCCAGGCCCCTGCTTTTCTACAGAAAAAGATGAAAAATTTAGCAGACGATTTCTAGTACAAGGCTGAGGGAGGAAGCATGAGGGCTTTGGGGAGACAAAGAAAGCACCAAGCCCACCTCGGGGGTTGCCTGGGAGCCCATATTTCTATTCACAAATTTTTCGTGTCGCTCCCCAATAGCAGGTATACATCCGTGTCCTTCTGAGCCCAAGTGTGGCACGTGACTTGCACTGGTCAATGGAACGTGTGCTATTTCGGGCGGGAGCTTTAAGAGCTATAGTGACATGGGTCTCCATATCCTCTTCTCCTACCTCTCAGGTGCAAGAACACATGTCCAGATGCTGCCTCCAGAGGCCTGAGCTGCTGAATGGCCATGTGAGTCCTCCTGTCACCCATGCCAGAGATGTAGTGTAAGCAAAACACAAACTTCACTGCCTCAAGCTAGCAAGATTTGGGGTGGGCATCTGTCACTACAGCATAACCCAACCTACCCTGACTGCTACAAGGGACTAGGGGAAGCTTCCTGGAAGAAGAAATATCTGAGCAGGACTTTAGAGGGTAAATAGAATTTGGCCAACAGAAAAAGGTAATAAAGAGCATTTTAGACCAAGGGAAGAGTTGGGGCCAAGGCTCAGAAGAAGGAGCACAGCATGCCTAGGGCACAGGGATAAGAAGGGAATAGCAGGAGAGGTGAGCAGGAGAGAGCACAGGGGGCCCTGAATAGTATGCCAAGAGGCAGGGAGTCCCAAGGGCCCAGGCCACAGGAGAGGAAGAACTCCTGGGTCCGCGAAGCCAGGCCTTCTCTCAGAACCCATCAATTCTTCAGAGTCAACCTGGGCCTGGCTCCCAAAGCCCAAGCCTGTGGCTTATATTTCTTTAAAGTCAAACTCGCCACGCTCCATATTGTGCAGAACCGTGGTACCAACACAAATCCCCTCCAAGCTTGCTCCACGAACCCCATTCAGGCTGCCAAACCACCCCCCCACTAAAGGATGCCAGTCGCCTCGGCACTCTGGGAATGTCCTTTGAGAAAGCAGCTCCCATCCCACCAAGCATGAAAGCCTCCCTTAGTGTCTGTCTCCCTGGGAATCTGCTTGGGGCCTGATTCTGCATTAATTACTGAATGACACTAATTAGCACTGATCTGCAGGCTCCCTCCACCCCACCCCCAGCCCCCCGCTGGAGAAATCAGGCAAGCCCCCAACAAAATTGGGCTGTGTGCAACCACGGATCCATTCAAAAGGAACCCATCTCTCATTCCTATAGCCAGGAGAAGTGGGGACATCCAATTGAATAAATCTTTATTGAGCACCTACTATGTGCCAGGTACTACATTCATTATGGAGGCTGCTAAAGGGAATCATGACATGGTCCTTGCCCTCTACTAGGATATGCTGGACAGAAAGAGATTTGAGAGAGAAAGGAGACCCAATCAGTGATGAGTTGTTAGCAACCACTACTTTATTTACCTCTTGTACATTAGTGTTCTCTGCCTTTAATTCATTTAAAAACTATAGACTTCATTAAGGGAGACCTTTAAGAGACTCTATTAGGATGTCTGAGTGCTGTGTCCCAGAGCATGGTCCTTGGGACACTTGCCAAAAATACAAACATTTCTGTACCCCACCTAGCCCCACTGAATCAGAACCTTTATGGATGGGTCTCAGGCATTTGCATTTTGTCATGATCCCCAGGGACTTCTTATTCATAGTAGGCTTGGGCACCGCAGGAACAGAGTACCCTGGTAATGAAAGAATGACCTACCATTTAGACCTCCACCTGAGTACTTTTTTTTCTAACTACCTTTTGGGAGGGAGCTTGCAGGGGTGGGTTGTGGATCCTTTGAGCACCCACTGAAGGCAGGGACTTTCTCCCCAGAGAAATACCCTTCCTCACAAAATTCTTCCTTGTCCCCCATATGAGAAAATTGGTACACAGACTGCAAGCTTTTCCTCAATGTTAAATTTCTTGAACTTGATGACTACACTTTAGGTCATTACTATAAGGGACTATCCTTGTCTCAGGAAATGTACAAGGAAGTGCTAAGGGCTCAAGGAGCATGATGGATACAACCTACAGTCAAATGTTTAGAACACGAATAGACAGAAAGACCGACACGAGGGCAGACAGATAAATGATTCGAGAGCTGGATTGAGAGATGGATGGATGGACGGACGGATGGATGGATGGATGGACGGACAGATAGTATGACTTGGCAAATGTGGCATAATTTTAAAGGTTTGGTATCTGGGAATCTGGGTAGGGGGTATGCTGGAGTTCTCTGTATGGGTTTTGCATTATTTATGCAACTGTCCTGTAAGTTTGAAATTATTTCCAAATAAAAAAGTTTAAAGAAAATTCTTCCCTGTCTCCAGATTAAGAGCCCTGCAGCTTCCACATGCCTCGCACCTTATGAACGGCCACTCCGCGCATCCCAGGTGCCCAAGAGCTGGTGAGTGAGCAAGGATAACCCAGGGCAAGAAAGGAATTGGGAGCCTGCTGCAGCTAGAACCCAGTGCATCCATTCCAGCTACTCCAGACTCACCCTGAATCTGCTGTTAAAGAAACACGCAAAGCCCCCTTCTAGCAAGGGCATACGCACATGCCTTCTTGCTGAGGGAGCTGTTTTCCCAACTTGGAATCTGAAAACTGGAAACCGCATAGGGACAGAGGAAGAAAGAAGGAGGAGACCTGCCAGGAGCGAGCAGGCCCAGGTGCCCCCCTAGTTCACATTTTGGGTGCTGCAAATTTTTGCATCGTGCCACCTGCTTCGGCGCCCTCACACTTAATTGAACGATCTAACTCCCAGAATAGGGAGCAGGTTACTAAAAGCTACAAAGGATGAATTGCTCTTTTGTTCCACCAGACACTATTTGAAAACATCCTAAAACTATTTTCCTTAGGTTTCACCAGCGCTGACTTGAACTAGGACTGGACCTTAAGTTTCTAAAGAAAAGGGGCGCGGAGGCCAGGTTCTCAGCTTGCGGGGCCGTGGAGCTGCTTTGAAACCCACAAGGGCAGCCTTTGAGAGTGCGGGGGGGCTGGGACACTCAACTCCGGAGACTTGGAGGAGGCACAGCTCTTCCTGGGAAAAAACTTTCTTAATGACCCTCCCCCATGAAGTGCCGGACACAAGAGAGGCCTGAATAAGGAGGAGTTTGCTGCCAACACCCTGGCCAAAAAAGGTCCTAGCAACAGCTCTCTCACCACCATTTACCGAGCGGGAAATGTAGCAGACTAGATGGGGCTCTTTGGAGGGGCTCATCTACTCACCTAATATTTATTGTGCACCTACTATGTGCCAGGCACTAAAGCACAGTTTTCACGAAGCACCTCTTTCAGACCATACTATAAAATGTTCCCGGATATTTCCACCCAGAGGCTGAAATCTCAGAGCTCAAAGGTCTGGTTCTGCTGCTTCAGACCTCAGCACATACAAAAGATGAGCTGGGCTCAAATCCCAGCTCTTATGTAGCAGCTGCGGAACCCTGGGGGGAGGGGGGGTGTCCCCTTTCTGAGTCTCAGTTTCCTCACCTGTAAAATGAGGGGAATGATATCTGCCATCTATGGCTTTGTAAGCATTGATTCATTTAACCCTCTCAACAGTCCTCGAGGTCAGGACAATTAATATCACCCTTTTAAAGCTGGGGAAACCGAGGCACAGAGAGCTTAAGGCCAAAAGTCACGCCACAGGCAAGTGAGACAGTTTCACTTGCACCCAAGAATCCTGGCTCCAGAGCCCCAATGCTATATTTTAGATTCCCCCATAACACTGAAATCATCTCCTTTCTTTCTATAAATTAAGCTGCAGTATATACTTCTGTTTGTCAGGTAAAAGTAGTATATAGCATGCATCCATTCATATGCTTATTTATTTATTCAAGTCATGTTTATTAAAGTGTCTCCAATGTGCCCTGTACTGGGTTAAACCTGGGAACCCTTCAAGAGATTGTGTTCTATGGGGCAGGCAGCCAGAATGGGGGGTGAAGAGTGCCATGACAAAGAGAAGAAACCCAGGGGCTGTGAAAGCACCCTGGCACAGCAGAGGACCCTGGGGTCCTGGGGGGGTGGGGTCTGGGGCCAGGTATCAGATGTGGGGGGGCAGGGAGGGGCGTCCTGAGGGTACAGGAGAAGAGTTAGCCAAGGGCAGGGGGGCGTGTGGGGGCAGAAGGGCCACCAAGGACGAAAGCCCAGAGACTGGGAAGAAGGCTCCGCGCGGCCAGAAGAGTCCACTGGGTCAGGTCAGAGCCGCAGGAGCGCGGGGTGGGGGGCAGAGGGAGGGGGAGGCTGCGGGGGTGGCAAGGGCCAGGCTGAGAGCCCTGCTGAGGGGCTGGGTCTCACCTTCAGGTGGAGGTGCAATAGAATAATCTCATGAAGGGGAAAGACATCAGCAGATGGATATTTCAGAAAACCCTCTTTGGTTACAGTGAGAAAAATGGATGGTAAGGGTAGAATAGGACTGGCAGCCCAGTGAAAAGAATTTTGCCCCACTTCAGGCAACGCATGAGAGGGTGTGGTCGAAACTAGGAAATGGTACCAGAGAGAAATGGATGGACTGAGGGCGGCAGAGGCAAAAGGAAACCCTGGGTGTGGCAGGGGTTACAGGGAAGAGGGAGGTCTAGGCTGATAACCAATTCGTGCACACGGGTCCCTGGATGGGTGGGGGCTGGAGTGGGTAGGAGGGGGCATCAGCTGGGCAGGAGGGCATTGGAACGGGATGGCAGAGGCAAGGTAGAGTCATTCCTCTAGACAAGGAGGTTAGGAGGTTCCTGCAGGACACCCAGGCAGCTGAGATGCCCAGAGGTAATTGTGTGATGGATGCAAAGCTCAGCAAAGAAATGCAGGAAGGAGATTTAGACCAGCGCCCTCAGCCTTCAGGCTGTCCTGGGAGAGCGTGAGGCTGCCTGGAGAGAATGGAGAGTGGGAAGAGAGAGGGCCTGCAACAGAGTCCCCAAGCCCCAACACGGAAGGGGTAGAGGAAAGGAATAAGCCATTGAAAGAGGCAGAGATGGGGTAAGCAAAAGGTAGGGGGCAATAGAAGAGGGATTCCCCAAAGGGAGAGGATGAGGGAGTTACCAGAAGGAGCGGTAGTTTATCTGCCAAACACTTCCATGCAGCTGATGAGAAGGAGCAGTGTCTGCTGGATTTGGGGACCAGGAGAAGTAGGGCGCCTAGGGAGAGCCAGTCGGTGGGGGAGACTTCAGACAGTGGTGGGGAGGGGCAAACGGGACAGACCCTACACGAGCTGGCTCTTTTGGAAAGTTTGATTGAAGAGTCAGAAAGAAGGTAGCAGTTGAAGGGACCAGAGGACACAGAGAGCAGTTTTACTTATTTTTGTTTTGTTTTCAGATTGGCATAACTTGGACAGCCAAGAGGAGAGGAGAGGTTTCAGTTACAAGAGGGAATGGAAGAGTAAGATGGGAAAAGGTGGAAATGTTTTGACATTGCAGCAGGGTAAGAATTCATAGCACAGGTGAGGGTTTTAGGCTGGGCTAGATGTGGAGGTGCCATATCTACAGGAACAAGAGGAAAAGCATTGGGAAATGCAAGAGGTGAGCTTAAAATCAAACTATGTCCTTTCTAAGAGACTCTTTGAGGAAAGAACCAGAAGGGAGCCAGCACCGTGTGGCAGGCTGTACTATTTGCTTCACTCAGACCTCAGGACAACATAACAACTATGGAGGAATTATTAGGACTGTTCTATAGATAGGGGAACCAAAGTCCAGGGAGGTTAAACCTGCCCATTGTGGAATGTTCTGATGCTGACACACCATGCTGGCCCATGAAACCCAACCCTGGACAGAGCTTCTCCTCCGTCCTTGCCAGTCCAAGGGGGATGGCCATAAAGCTGAATCTGCTCCTGAGACATCACCACCATTTCCCTCCTGGCTCCCTACATACACAGAGGGGCTGAGTCTAGAGGAAGCCAACAGCCTCACACCTGGAGCTCCCCTTCCAAACACACCAGCTTCCAAGAGCAACCAGTGATCTGAACTAGAGGAATGGGTCAGAGGAGAAAAGCGTCGGCATCTTTCTCCAGCAGACAGCCTGGGAGATGCAAAACACCAGAAGTGTTTTTGCAAAACCCTGGCCTGTGCAACCCTCATTTGAATGTCCAGTACGGAGCAGCAAACAGATCATCTTTCTTTGCCTGGTAGTTACTGTTTAACCTGCCTCAGAGAAAAGAGCAACCAAGGAGGTAGAGACTCCATCCCTAACCCCTCCCCTCTACCCCCTCCCCCTCAAAAAAAGCTGGCTTGGAGGGACTGGTCTATAAATAGCCTTGCTCATTCCTCCTTTCATGTCTCCCAAAGCAACAAACAAAAAAAAGGGCCCATCACCAAAACAAACGTGCCCTTTACCACCCTGCAGAGCTGCAGCCCAAGGGAGGATTCTCCTTTTACTTCTCTGGGAAGAAAGAGGTGCAGCCCCCAACTCTCCCCATGGATGGAGCCTGCTCCTATTAAGTCCACTGCAGAGACCCCTAAGCTGAGCTGGGGACAAAGAACAGAACTCTGCTCTGCAAGAAATCCAGATCTCTGTATTATTCATTCATTTAACACATATTTGCTGGGTGCCATTGAGGACTAGAGCTGCAGTGGTAGATAAAGCAGGCACGTGCTGCTCTCAGGGAGCATACTATTTAGGGGTATACACATAACAAGGGCAGTGAAGGCTTGCATTTTCCATGTGCTTACTCGGACCAAGCACGCCACATGAGAATCTGATCAGACCTTCACAGCCGCCTCTGAGGTGAGTGCCACATTGTTATTCCTATTTTACAGCTGGGGAAATTGTGGCTTAGGGAGGAAACATGTCCAGGGAGGCAGAGACAGAACCTGAAGCCACACCTGTTAGACTTCAGAGGCAGAGCTCGGAACCACCACCCTGTTCTGGGGAAGACAGCCAGAATCGTGTAATTATGCGTGTGACTGGGGCTAGGACACCTGGGCTGCGGGGCGACAGGCAATAAGGAACCTTATCTGGCCTGAGGGGTCTGGGGTTACTCTTCACTGTCTTCTCTCGCTGCAGAAATCCCCCACCAGTCTCTAAACACACTCTGAATCTCCCTGTCTTCCAGAATTCATCCCACTGTTCCCCTGCCAGGAAAGTCCTTCCCAATTTTCCCATCTATCAAAAATTCTACAAATTCACAATGAGCATGTTCTGGCAATGCACTATAGTGATGGTAGCACAACACTGTAAACGCAACCAATGTCATTGAATTGTAAACTTAAACATGGTTAAAATGGCAAATTTGATGCCATAGATATATGTTACATTGATAATATATTTATATTAACCACAATAAAACAAAATAAAACAAAGGTTCCATGACTAGGGCAACTTTCCAGAAACCTACAACCTCCAGATGGGTCCTCGGACCAGATGAGTCCTGAAATGCAGAGGGGCCAGCCTCTCCAGAACATTAGACAGTTCCATTCCCTATCCCATATTATCAACAGCCCCTTCCAACATGAAAAAGTTAGAATGGGCATAGCCCAAATACCCCTAAAGAGCGGGAGAAAGGTAAAAGGTGATGGCGGAGTTATACAGAGAAGGTAGGGTTTAACAAATGAGTATGACTGCTGAATTATTATTTTGATATTTTAGTCTTCAGTATCTTAGAGCAGCTAGAAGTAAAAACCTAAAATTATGGAATTGTAACCCAAAATACCAAACTCTGAAATCTGTTCTATAATTAATTGTTTCAATGCACTTTGAAATTTGATGCTTTTTTGTATATATGTTATTTTCCACACAAAAAAAGTTGACCGTGATGATGATATATATATTCTTTCTAGTTTCCAGTGTTCTGGAGAAGCGAGAAGGAAAAATCTGAGACGGTGGAATGGTAGCTGTGGTGGTTAGATTCAGTTGTCAACTTGGCCAGGTGAGTGTACCTAGTTTTGTTGCTGCCAATGGTACGTGAACCTCATCTGTTGCCGATTTACATCTGTAGTCAGCTAGGAGGCGTGTCTGCTGCAATGAGTGATGTTTGACTTAATTGGCTTGTGCTTAAATGAGAGACCACAACGTAGCACAGCCTAAGCAGCTCAGCATTCCTCATCTCAGCACTCACAGCTCAGCCCAGGCCTTTGGAGATGCAGAAAGAAGTCACCCTAGGGAAAGTTGTTGGAACCCAGGGACCTGGAGAGAAGGCCGGCAGAGACCATCCTGTGCCTTCCCACGTAAGAAAGAACCTCAGTGGAAAGTTAGCTGCCTTTCCTCTGAAGAACTAACAAAATAAATCCCCTTTTATTAAAAGCCAATCCGTTTCTGGTGTGTTGCATTCCGGCAGCTAGCAAACTAAAACAGTAGCCCATGACAAACTCTGGGATCCGTTTTGTAACTACTTGTTGAAGTGTGCTTTGAAAATTATTGCTTTTTTTCTTTCTTCGCTTTGTATATATGCTAGACATACAATTTAAAAAGCTTAAAAAAAAAAAAGAGGAGCTAACACTGTTTGCTTTACACCTACCACAGTTCAGCTCACTTGAATGTCAACTGTACCCTGAAGGTTGGTGTATGTTAGAATTCTTCAGAGAAGCAGAATCAATAGGAAATAATAGGAAACTTTATAAATATTCATATATATGCACCCAAATACATAGACGTACATGTATGCATATATACATATATGTATAAATATGTTACATGTGTGTGTACATGATTTATTTCAAGGAGTTGGCCCACGTGAATGTAGGAATTGGCAAGTCTGACATCTGTAAGGCAGGACGTGTGGACAGGAGACTCAGGCAGGATTCCATGCTGCAGTCTAACACAGGCTATTTTCTCTAGGAAACCTCAGCGTTTGCTCTCCAGGCAACACCTACACTGGCGTTTGACAGACAACTGGGTATCGCAGCCTGGCCAAACTGACACATAAAATTAACCATCACAGGCAGTGTTACTTGTGCTAAATCAGAGAGCTGCCGGCTTTCCAGACTCAGGAAGCAGGATAAGAGAACACAGAAGACATGGGCAGGGATCAGAGAGGCCTGTGGCCCAGCTCAGCTTTGACTCCTGAGAGAGGCCCTTTGCAAAAGTCCTTTAACCTCTCATTGCCTCTGACACTTCTTGGGGGGATGAGGATTGGATGGCACCTACTGTGTCCTTTATACTGGGTTGGCAGATTCAATGGCATTGCAAATGGCACACTGAGAGGCCCATGCTCAAGCTACCTTGGCCTTGAGCACAAGTAATTCCATGTTCCTTCCCCTTCCTTACTACACCTACCATGATGTAAAAGGAATTTCAGGTAAAACTCTTCTGGCTATATAAGTCACTGCTTCCCATTATATAGCATAAGACATCCACAAATCCCTTGTGGCTGATTTTATACCCAAATATTTTTACTCTAATGATCAAGAATGGATAATAACAGTAGACAGCAGCTATTCAACACTTACTAACCCCAATGACTGCGATTAATACTGCTATTACTCTTCCCATCTTGCAAGCACAGCAAGTGAGCTGCAGAGAGATTTAAGTAACAAGCCCAGGGCTAATCAGTTAGAAGAAACGGGATATTCAAATTCTTGCTGTCTGGACCCAAGGCCCAGGTGTTTGTATCCACATAGCTGCTCTGGTATTTGTAAATAGCATTTCCCACAGCTGTGGAGGCAAGCACTCCACCCTCAGGTCTTACATTAAGTGTAAGATTTGCATTAATAGGAATATCACCTTGGTCCTTCTCTGGGGCAAGGGGCTCCCCCTCAGTTGACCACTTAGGGCATTGGGTCCTTACCCAGGGCCTCCATCTCTTCACCACCACTGGTAGCGAGGACGTGCTTTATGTTGCTCCGTGAAGGGAAAGCCTGGCTCATGGCATCAAGGATGGCTACAAGGGTAGGTCTGACAGATACCAGGGAGCTGGGAAAAGCAGACTTTGACAGGTAACTTTTCTCTACTTTATCAGCTTCGAAACCAAAATCCCACTGTGTGTTAATTTTTCTTCTTATACTTAAAGATACTTTCTAAAATTTCTACAATCAACCCAGATGATTGTTGCAAGAAGGACATCAAGTATCTACTGGAGAACTCACTTCCATAAAAGACGTGAATTTAGTGCCTATACTTTGGAAGCTGGGCGCTTATATTCTTCAACAGAAGTGCAGGGCAAAAATGAAAGTAAAAAGAACACTGTTGGGCGGGCCACAGCGAGTGGCTCAGCAGGCAGAGTTCTCACCTGCCATGCTGGAGACCCGGGTTCATTTCCTGGTGCCTGCCCATGCAAAAAAAAAAAAAAATTGCTGTCAAATGTGCTGGGAAATACTGGCAGGGAGAGACTCTGAATTGTTAACAGTTATCTCTAGAGAGTGAGGTTATATAGGCAACATATTTATAAGTCGTATATAATCATATACCAGTGTACCAGGCTCCGATATCTGTTGTGTCAATTGCTTACAATGGCATCCACTATTTTTGCAACAAGTTAAATATTAAACAATTAGAATAGAAAGGGCAACACCACCCTGCTTGGACAACAAAGCGCTGATTGGGTCTGTTTTGGTAAACCTCCTGAGAATTCTAAAGGGCTGCCGAGTCCCTTGGCACAAGCCACTGGTGTGGCAGAAATACATACTGTCCTCAGTGGGACCTTCTCCCTGTTCCCGTTAGCTGATATCAGCAGATCCAAGCATATCCCTGGTGGGGACTAGAGCCTAGCAATGAACACGTCTCTGACTACTGACCCCTCTTTTCATTGGGGGTGATGGGGGGGACACACAGGAGAGGCAGCTTCCCCAGTGCAGGTGCTTCCAGAGACATACGGGCTGCCAGGCGGTAGTTTCTACCAAAGACCTGGGTTCTAAGTATATGAGCTGGGCAATCAACCACTTGGCTCCTCCAAGAATATCTTCAGTTGATGGTTTAAAACTGGAGAGTTTTCTCCTCCCCTTCCACCACCTTATGGATTGAATCACACACGCCAAGTTCAAGTCCCAGCCACCAGTTCTGTGGGTGAGAACCCATCTGTAAACAGGATCTTTGAAGATGTTATTAGTTAAGGTGAGTCTACACTGAACTGGGGTGGGATTTAACCAGTAGGGCTGGGGTCCTCATAAGCAGAGGATATGTGGACACAGGAGGAGACGGAAGGAGAGAGACAGGGAGCGGGATGGCCACACGACAGAGGCAGAGATGGACTTATGGGTTGTAGGCTAGTGTTAGCCAGAACACCGCAGATCTTGGAGAAATCATAACCTGCGGGCACCCCAAGTGTGGACTTCTAGCCTCCAAAGCTGTGAGGTAATAAATTCCTATTGTTGAAACCAAGCAATCTGTGCTATTTGTTGCAGCAGTCCCGGCAAACTAAGACACCATCTCACAGGGATGTTTTAAGAATGAATTGAAATGATGTCAAAAAAGAAATTTGTCAAAAAAAAAAAAAAGAATGAAAATGATTTGTAAACTGAAACCAGAGCCATAAGTGGGACTTGCCATACAAATGGGAGGGTCATTATAATAAATTACAGCTTATTTGGTAACTCCATGATTCCTTTTTTATAAAATTTGTTTTATTTCAAACAGTACAAAGGAATATAAAGCAAAAAGTAAAATTATTTTTTTGACCCCTCACCCCCCCAGTCCCACTCCAGGTCACAGGCATTGTTAAGAGTTTCTGTGTATCCTTCCAGAAATGTTCTATGGTGTAAAGGTACAGACATGTATTTTTATATATACAGAATATGCAACATATTATACCACGCTTTCTAACTTAAATGTATCACAGAGATCTTTTCCATATCAACACATTCTCTACCTTATTCTCCTCTAGTGGCTGTTGCAGGGATGTACCATAATTTATTTAAGAACCTTTTGCCTGTCCTTGTTTTGTTTTTTTAACTCACACAAACAACGTTACCATAGACATACTCTGCAGAAGCAGGGCAGCCATGCTTTCAGAAGGGGAATTTGGGGGACAAAGTGTGTATAGAATCCAAGTGCCAAAGCTTATTACTAAACTGACTTTGGCTGTCGTCTAAAAGCCTTGAGAGTTCAGGCAAATTCAGGGCCTCCCATCTGCCTCTTTCAGGAAAAGCCCACGAAGGATATACAAAGATACACAGAAGACATATTCAAGCAAGTAGATAACTGTAGAATGATGGACAGATCTCTTATCCCCCTCGATGCATGGCAGGTCTATGAAGAATTGAGCCCTTTATGCCCAACAGGCAGGGGGCACCACTCTCCACCCAGTCACCCCTCTCCCCTGGGGCAGAAGCCTGAGCTTCAAGTACCTGGAAACCAGCACACGGCCGCCTCCTCCCTGCCCACCGGCTCCTGCCTCCACCCACAGCCTGGGGGATCTGTCTTCTCCCCAGACCTGGTCATATTACTCCATGGACGCACCTTTGAAGGCATCTCTTTAGAAAGGTACCCTAGCTCCTTTGCACTGGGCTCCAGCCTCTCTGGGCACCTTGCTATTCCGCCAGCACAAAGCATCCTCTCCCCACAGGGACCAACCCAGCTGCTTCCTCCAGCTGCAGAGCTTATCCCCCAAAATCCACCCAGCTCATTCCCTTACTTCTCTCGGGCGTCTGCTCAAATGCCACCTCCTCACAGAAGCCCTCCCTTGACACTCTAGTCCCTTCCTCTGCTTTATTTTTCTTCAGAAAATTGATCCCACCATAACATCATACTTGATGTATTTATTTGTTTTGTGCTGACTCCCGCTGGAATTCCAGCTTCACAAGGGCGAGTCTTTGCTTTGTTTGTGCCGCATCCCAGAACCTACACTGATACCTGACATATGTTAGGTGCTCAAGAAAGATCTGGGACTGGAAAGATACTCTGTCTCCTGCCTACTTCCTTGGCAAGTTCACGTCCTTTCCCCAGGTCTCAGGTGTAGTAACATCACAGGTAAAATCTACAGACATCAATAAAAAAAGCTTTCTCTGCTTTTGCCTATGCTGTTTCCTGCATCTTGTATGCCATTCAGTCACTCTGTGGTCAATCACATGAGCTTCTATACATCCTTCAAAACCCAGCCCCATGAAGCCTTCTCCAAGGCCCAGGCAACCAGGCTTCTGCATCTTAGCTCCATGTAAGCATCCTGCACAATATCTGGTTCCTTGTATTCAAAACTATTTTTCTTTCAGCTTCCCCTACCAGAATGTGTGCTTCTTCAGGGAGGAGTAATGTCTTTCACATCTTCCTGGCAACTGGTAAGGTGCTCAGCACCCACTAGATGCTCAGAAATGTCAAAAGAACAATCAGATGAAGAAAACACACTAAGAAAGTTTACAAAGTCCACCCTGGACTGTCCACCAAGGCCTCTCTACTGAGCCTTTCCTAATGAATGTAGAAAATAATCCATGTAGACTTTCAAAGCTGTGGATAAAGTTTTGTATTGTACAAATAGCTGTCATTTATTAGGCACCTACTGTGTGCCAAGCAATGTGCTAAGTGCTTCACAGGTATCATCTCATCTGATACTCTCAACAACCCTAAAAGGTAGGTACTGTTACCGTGTCATTTTCAGAGGACAAATGGAAGCTCAGAGAGGCTATATCTATAGAACTGGCAGGTGGAGGAAGCAATGACTTCAATTGGATCCCAGAGCTCACCCGTGTAAGTCCACATGGTAGCCAGGTATGGGGAGGAGGGGGTAAGCCAAACTAGCCCAATTGGATGGTGGCCACCACATGACATGCAGTTTTGACTTAGGGGAACAAACCTGGGGGGGTTACTTCTGACCCCAAACTTAGAGCCTCAAAGGCTACAACAGGCAAAAGGCTGACGCAATGCAGGTCTCAGCAGGTTCATCTCAGCCGTGAATTCACAATCTGCAGAGACATGCTGGGCAGGTTACCATGCCCCAAACATGGGAATGAACCTGTGTACTCCATGTATATCCCATCAACCTCCTTAGCCTGTATTATCTCACTGACCCTCACAGCAGTCTGGAGAGGTTGGTAAGGCAGGAATAGGGCTCATTCCCACTTCCCAGCTGGGAGAATCAACTGTGAATATTGTACTTTCTCTAGTAATCTTTTCTGAGAGCCTGCAATGTGCTGGGTTAGGTACACAAGAGCTTAGTCCCCACATCAACCCTGCAGCTGGCTGTTATTAGCTTTTCAAGTTTACAGACAAGCACATCAATTCCAAGAAACATTCATTCATTTCAACAAATATTTATTGAACAGCTAGAATGTGCTGGCAATGCCACAGTGAACAAAACAGACCGTCCTTGCCGGCATGGGGCTAATATGCTAATGGAGAGAGAGAGAATAAACGAGTGAACAGTGATATGAGGGTTTCAGATAAGGATAAGAACACTGGAGACAATAAAACAGAGCTGTGGGGCGCTGATGCAGCTGGGACGGTCACAGAGGGCTGCCCAAACCACATTTACATTAAGACTCAGTGAAGAGAAGGAGGCAGACATATAAGAATCTGGTAAAAATCTTCTAGGCAAAGGGAACAGCCAGAGCAAAGATCTTGAGACTGGGACAAGCCAAGGACATGTGAAGGACAGGAAGAAGGCCTGGGTGGCTGAAGAGCAACGGACAAAGGGGACAGTGAGGGCTGAGAGGGGAGCAGGGGCATGCTCCAGGCCCACCGTGAGAAACCTGGGTTTAACTCCAGTCCTTTGATCCCACGTTTGGTGCTCAAAGAAAATCAATTAAAATGTCCAGATGTTGAAAACAACCTCTCCTGCCAAACTGGTAAAGACAAACCAGAAAGAAGTGGTCTCCTTTATCTGAGTAAAGATATAAAACTGAACATCCTTAGAACTTAATGGGAGACTGCCACACAGTATCTGCTCAACAAATGTTTGTTGAATAGGTGCAGTGCTAAAGCCATTTCGATTGCATGAGCACCGAGCTTGCAGATTCCTGGACTAATGGAACTTATAGGCTTGGGAAAGAGAAGTGAAGACCTACAAAACTACATCTAACTCCATAACGCCAGTTACACACATCTCGTGCTAAAATGCCAGTTGCACACACCACAGCACTCAACGCTCCCAGAGGAGACAGGCTCAGAATTTAGATCTGCAAACATCTTTAGATTAAGTGCATGGATGTCAGATACATCATGAGTTATAAAGGGAAACCAGGATAACCTGGTTTTTAATTCTGACCTCAGAAAGACAAGTCGCCCCTGCCCCATAAGCCTCATGGGGCTCCCTCCAAAGTCAGAATCCAGGGCTGACCCACCGCCTAAGCTTTCCTCATTGGCTGAGCCAGTAATTTTAAGGATGAAAGGTAAATGAATCTTCGAGATAGGGATGTGGGTTGAGCCAAATCCCCATGGCCAAAATGAAGTCATGGCCAGTCATGGGCAGGGAAGGAGCACCTCATATCTGCTTTTATGGGAATCTGTGGATAGGTGTTACCTCTGCTTCTAGAGGACTAGCATTGCACCCCAAAATGCCTCACACTGTTTTCCTCATGTGAATGGAATGAATGGACAGACAGCCAAGGCCGTCTTTTTTTATTTTTTAATTGTGGCAAGACATACATACAGACACACACACACACACACACATATATATAACAAAATTTCACATTTTAACCATTTTCAAGTGTACACTGCGGTGATAGTAATTACATTCACAGTATTGTGCTACCATCACCACTATCCATTCCCAAGACTTCTTTGGGACTCCAAACAGAAATTCTGTATTTATTTAAGCAATAACTCCCCATTCCTCCCCTGCCCCCCACCAGGCCATCTATTCTGCTGACCAAGCAGTGTGGTTCTGATATGAAGTCCTGAAGCTGGAGTCAGAGAGGGAAGGACAACAGGAGCACATGGCAGATGTGGACAGAGAGGGGGCATCGGTGAACCAGGCCACACAAGGACACAACCGAGAGAACTGGAGAAGAAATGTATTTGAGGAAACTTGATCCAATCCATGAAGCACTGTCGCATGGAAAAGGAACAGTTCTCTCCAAAACCCCAAGAGTCAACTTCCAGCTGAATTGAAGGAAGACCTTCCTCCGAGGAAAGTATTTCTTTAGGAATGTAAGCATGCAGGGGTTGGGTGACGGGAGGTGTTTTAGCAGCCAGGAAAAAACCAGTTTTAGTTTTCCAGCTGCTAAAGCAAATACCATACACTGGGTTGGCTTAAACAACGGGAATTTATGGGTTCATGGTTTTGCGACGAGGAGAAGTTCGAAATTGAGGCGTCAGGCAGGTGATGCTTTCCCCTGAAGGGTGCGGGGTTTTGGTGCTGGTAGCTGGTGATTCTTTGTCCTTGGCTTTTCCATCACACAACAACCCGCACTGCAGCACCATCTCCTTTCTCTTCCAGTTTCTGTTGACCTCCAGCTTCTAGATGCCCCCCTGGTCTCTCCTCTCTGTACGTTTCCTTTGCTTATAAGGACTTCAGCCACCCTGGACTAAGGCCCACCTTCTTTCAATTTGGATGTACCTTAGCTGATAGTAACATCAAAGGTCCTTTTTCTGAATGGGCTCACACCCGTGAGACTGGGGTTTGGGACCTGAATATGACTTTGGCGCGGGGAGAGGACACGATTCAATCTCCAACAGAGAGGAAGGATCCCAAATAATTCCATAGGAAAATAGGTTTGGGGGGTTGGGTTTATCACAGGTAAACAGATGTCCTCGCTGAAGGACATAGCTTTCAGCCCTTCACAAACTTATGCAGTTACAGAAGCTTATCATGGGATGCTATGAACATCTAACACAGCCTCTGTGTTCCAAGTACATCACTGAGGAAACAATGAACTATTTGATAAGAGCAGCTTATGCAGCGGTGAGCGTCACACAAGCATTTGAGTAATTTTAGGATATGGAACTCACCCCTGCATATATGATGCTGCAGCAATTCTGAATAGAGAATTAGAACCATGGGCCTAGTCACCCATGGGCTTTCATCACAGGCAAAAAAGATGTAGTTACCTGTGAAATGCACATAAGCTGTGCATTCCCACCACTCGGTGGCCAAATGAATGGGAGATGTGGCTGCTGTAAATGGATCCTGGAAGCAATCAACGTGGTTGGGTGGGGAGCTTAGGGAGAACACAAGTTCTTGTCAAAACGCACTTTGACTGTTCTTATATAGTATTTTCTAGAAAACACTTCCTTCCTTTCTTCCATCCATCCATCTATCCATCCATCTATTCTATAAATATTTATTGAAGGCCTTCCATAGCCCAGCACTAGTGAGTTAAAATCAGACAAGGTGCTACTTCATGACAGGGAATAAAATGAGCAAATACATTACACAACTAATTATTTAATTAAGGCTTTCCACATATGTTACAAAGGAACAGAATAGTACAAAACAACAGTCAGCTGCACAGGGACTTCATCCAGCCTAGGGGCTCAGGTTGGGTTATCTGAGGAAGCACAGACACAGGTTTTGCAGACCTTCAAATGTGCAGGTCTGAAACAGGTCTCTGTCACAGTCCCCTGGGAAACTATGATACCATGGGGTGGAGTAAAGCCACAGTGGTGCACCCACCACACAAATCCCCTCTGACATGTCTGAAGGATCCCCTATTTGAGGGTATGATTTGGTAGCTCTTGGGTAGGGACTGAGAATTTGCATTTCTAATGTAATGGTGATAATGCTACTGGTCTGTGGACCACATTTGAGTAGCAATTCTCTATAAGGCATTTTAAAAGCCCTAAAAATACCATGTTCATGGTCAGAGGTACTCCACCGTAAATATGTCAGTTTTTCCCAAATTAACCTATAGGCTCAATATACTTGCAATCAAAATCCCCACAAAGTTGTTTAGTTTTTTTGGTTTGTTTTTTAACCTGACAAGTTGATGCTAAAATTCACTTAAAAGACTAAAACAATTTTGGAAAAGAAAAAGGTGGGGGACTTGCCTTACCAGCTTAAGGCTTAGTATAAAATTCTAGGTGTGGTGTTGACACAGACATAGACAAAGAGATCAATGGAACAGAATAAAGAGTCCCAAAACAGACCAGATTTTTAGGTAAACCATATATAGCAAATGGTATTCCAAATCAGTGGGGAAAGGATGAATAATTCAGTAAGTACTGCTGGGGAAATTGGTTATTTATATAAAAATTACTTTGGATCCCAACCTCACACTATATACACAAATAAAATTCCAGGTAGATTATATTCCTAAATGCGAAAAAAAACCTCAAAGACTTTCGGAAGAAAATAGAGAAATTTTTTACAAACTTGGGTTAAGAAAATATGTCTTAAATAAGACACCCACTGTGTAAACCCAAAAGAAAAAGATTGATGATTTGACGTCAATAAATGGAAAATGTATGAGAGAAACAAATAAGAAAGAAAAGTCACACAGTGGGAAAAGATATTTGTGAGAGAGAGAATATTTATAAGGTATCAAGAATTCCTACTGATAAGAAAAGACAAATAATCCAAATAGAAAAGCATATGAACAGGAAAGTCACAGATGAGGAACCTCAAATTGTGGAAAAATACGAAAAGATGCCCAACCTCACAGTAATTAGAGAAATACAAATAAAAGCTACCAAGATACCATTTCGCACTAACAGCACTGGGAAAACGTAAAAACTCTGACCATACTAACTGCTGCCAGGAAAGGGGAACAGCGGAAATTCTCACACACTCTTGTGTGGAGCACAAATCAGAACAAATCCTTTATAAAGCCATTTGGTGTTTTCTGATAAAACTGAAGATTCATGTACTCCATGGCCCAGCAATTCCACTCTTAGGTTTTTAGGTTTTCCACCTGGAAACCTTCATTTGTGTACACAGGAAAGCATGAAGAAGGCATTCACTCAGTATATCAATCACAGTGGGAAATGGGAAACGATCTAAATTCCCATCAGAGGATAGTTGATATTATAGTGTAGCGTATTCTCATAATGAGATACTACATAGCAAAAGAAAAGAAACGAATCAGAGCTACATGTACCAACATGGAGAAATCTCAAAACCAATATTGAGCCAAAAAAAAGTTGTCAAAAATGTAAGTGATGGTTACCATTAATATAAAATTTAAAGGCATTCAAGAAAGACCTAGGTACTATTTGGGGCTTCTGTACAAAATACGTAGAACAAATATAAACACAAGCATGAAGACGAGAAACATAAATTCAGCATAGTGACCTCTAGAGGGGAACAGAGAGGAATGGGATCCGGGAAAATAATAAAGATCATCATAAAAGCACTGTCCCTTCTCCCTATTAGCCATTAGTTCCAGGGTGGGGAATGCTTCTTCAATGAAGCCAGCTCTTTTCAAACTGTAAAGCCTCAGAAAGTACTTAGTGCAGCCCTCAACCCACAGAGGAATCTGCCCTTTGATGCCTTGGGACGTGGGGTATACAGTTTTGCAGGTTGTACACTGCTCAAGCCTGGAGCACACAGTTCACAATGCGACCAATGCCCCCTACAGTTGTGCAGTGAACAACATGTACAACCATAGGCAGCAGCCCTAGTTCAGAGACCCTGTGGAACTCTTACAGAAACCACGCTCATCTCCAGCAAAATGCCCACTACACAGATACAGCCTATAATTCCAGTGGCTTCAGACACCTCCCTGACAACTCTTACCAGCTCTACGTGGGTCAGACACCTCCAGGGATGTGTGCCCACTGCCCTCTGAGTACTTCCAGACAATGCTATGCAACTTAGTTCTGCCGTAAGCAAACTGGGTACCTGCCACTTTCTAACCTCTATCCCTTGGCCTAACTCTGTTCCCAGTGCCATAAAGTCAATTTATGTCGTTTCCCCGTGACAACACTTTGGCTACTGAAAGACAGCCAACCTGTCCTCCCAGAGACTTTCATTTCCAGGCTAGATAGACTAGCTTACTGCAAACATGCTATATCTTCTTTCTCGCTAAGAAATGAATTTTCAGGGCGGGCCACGGTGGCTCAGCAGGCAAGAATACTTGCCTGCCATGCCAGAGGACCTGGATTCGATTTCCGGTGGCTGCCCATGTAAAAAAAAAAAAAAAGAAACGAATTTTCTAAATGTCCGTCATTTTACCAAGTGCTTCTTGCCTTAATGAGCACGACCAGGCATACCACCGTGTTATCGGGGAGCAAGAAAGAATCTACCTCTTTGGGGGACTTCCAAGGACCTCCACTCTGGCTTCCAGAGCAGCCCATCCCCATGGAAGCCAGAGGATGGGAAGCTGGAGGAAGGAGGGGTCCGGCTTTCTCAAGGGGCGGGGGCCAGGACGACTGCACAGAGCGGGGACCGGAGCCCACAGGTCCCAGGGAGACGAGGTCTTTTTTGCACTTACTCCCAAAACTCCATGACTGGGGAGGCGGCATTCTGCAGGGTCACGTGGCTGTAGTTGCTGATGTTCAGTTTCTGGAACTCCACACAGTTCTCTGCAGTGGGAACAAGGTGAGAGACACGGGAAAATTAACCTTCACAGGGCTGCATTTTGGGAAATGTTCAGAGCTGATGATGCAACCAGGCGGCTTTACCTAGTCATTGCAAGTAAACACGCCTGAAAGGACACTGCAGGGAAAATCAATAATCCAGTTTAGAGAGAAGACAGTTTAAGAGGCAGGCTCAGTCCGCTTAGAACAGGGGGAAAGGCTATGGGAGGGGAGGGGGGGCTTTCTCTCCCCCACCCCAACATGCCCGATAGAATTCTCTCCTCCCTCCTTGTTCCCACACCTCCTTTTCCTTCTCCACTTCTTTGCCTTAGGTCTGTCCCTGGCATTTTCCAGCCCTACTCAGTGTCCCTGGTGGGTACAGGGAGTGGGACGAAAGGCTTCCTTTAGTCCCTTTAGCAGTGTGGCTGCTAACAACACAGCTGCCTCATAAAGATGTGAGGAAGAACGAAATGTCCGTGAGCCTCTACGTGTAAAGAATCCCTGTTTCTTCCTCATTCGAGCCAATCAACGCTAATAAATGCCTGTTCTCATTTTGTGACATTTGATGACTAAGGGAAATTGGAATCTCAAGTGAAAATATCCAAGGGTTCATCCTTCAAGACCCAGGTCAAGCCATCCACCCCTCCTCCAGGAAACCTTCCCTAATCTCTCACCCTGCATTCTAAGAAAGCTAGAGTTTAAAAGTCCTCCAAGGAATCACATTTTCCTACCCCTTTACTTTAAGAAGGTGGAACTTAAGGTTCCGAAATATCAAGGGACGGCCACCCTCTTCTCTACATACTCACCCAGTTAGTGAGGGGCAGAACTAGGAATGAACTCAAACCAGGAGTCCACCTTCTTTGCCACAGTTATTGCCAGGTACCACCTGCTACCAGGAGACCCAGGGACCTGAGTCTCTCTACAGCAGTCCTCCGCTTGCAGATCTGCCTCGGTCACCAGATCACGAGCTCCCTGAGGGCAGGTCTCCCTGCATCCACCCACCTGGGACCCCCTGCACCCAGCCAGCGGCCAGCACCCAGCCAGGGCTTGGCTTCACATTTGTACTTCTCTCTCCTCATGCATGTGACCTCTCTAAATTAGCTCTGAGACCTTTAGGGGCAGAAACCAATCTTCTGTATGGGATGTTTCCCCCATGGCAGGGTTCACAGGCCATAGGAGAAGACTGCAAAGCAGTGGAAGAAAGGGGTCTGGAGTTTGTTGGGATAAGCTCCCCCAGTTGCCTGCCTCTTCCCTAAATCTTTGGGCAAGTAGTGACCATATTCTGAAATCTGCAAACCTGGAACTGCATACAAAACATGTGCATGTGTCCCTGTGCCTTTCTCTGGGGAGAAGAGTCCTAGCTTTTATCAGGCTCTCAGAGAGAGGAATTCTTAAACTGTTCAGTAAAATTTTTCTCAGACATCCAAGGTTGTGAGGTTATTTTTATTAAAATGATATTTAACCATGCACAAATGGAAAATGAGTTATAAAGTCTTTATGATTATAGCAGCATTCATACAACCATAAGCCCAAAATAACATTTGTCAATTAAATACAAACTAAATTATGGAACCACTATAATTCAAATTGTTAATATAAAATGGCTGTGAAGGGTAATGCTATTTTGCAAAATTAAATTGCTTTCCCAAGCAAAACAAAAAAAAGTAAGAAAAGGAGCAGGCAAGTAGGAGAGAAGGTCTGTGGAGTTCAGTTTGCTTATCCTTCCACGTGCTATTTGAGAGTCAATTCTGTAAATCACCTTTTTTTCTGATCACATTTCTATAAAATCTCTGTTCCTGTAGCTTATTATGTTCTGAACTGGCCTTCCCTTAGTACCAAGGCACCATTTATGAATTAAATCTCTCTGCTCTTTTTTCTCTGGTCACTTTTACCCTCTTTACCACAAACATACTCTTAAATTGAAAACACATCCACAAAAAGGCGCTGAAATCTCCTGATCATCCTCCGTTAAGAGGTGGTTATGCAGAGGATCCAGAACATGCTTATATTTTTAGATTATCCTCAAAATAAATATAGAAGATTAAATTATCATAGAGGACTCACAGGCTTCCAAGAATATGTCCTTGAATTTTCGTTTGAGAAATATCACTATGAGGTTGCTGAACAAAGAAAGGCTAAGAATCAGGGCCCTCAAGAGAACCAGATCAGCTTGGGGGACAGGGCAAAGTTGTGGAGGGCTAAAAACCAGATTGCCGAACTTTCTAGATCCAATGTCTATTTCTCCTTCTGTTATAGATATAACATCCTATGCATATCTCGGCCTTTGGGAAAACAGGTCACTTCTAGGCACAACCTGACTACAAGTTATAACATGCATGGATAGTAAATGGAATATGGCATGAGCATCCATTCCAGTCAAAAGGCATTGGTTGCCTGTAATGCTTCTTAGAAGGGTTCTGAGGCCAAGACTAGACTCAAAAGGAAAGAGTGCTATAATCAATTATCGATTAGTGATGTCTGCTGTCGGCATGGCCAGTGTAGAAAGGGGTTGGACAGGCATTTTCCTTCCCATGATTAAAAGACAACTATCAGGGATGGCAAGTTGAAAAACAAATAGTATATCTGAATAAAAAAAAAGCTAAAAATGTATCTAGTCCAGGTGAGCAGAGAGGTGGTGAACCAAAATATCTATCTAGGTTGGACAGGTAAATTAACTGCACAAAGTGAGCCAAGCAGTGACTGTGGCCAACTAAAGGAAAGATGCCCCATTCTAAGGCAATGGCCGCTGCTCAGCTCCAACCGAGGGGTGCCAGGCAGGAATGTGGGTCTGGTTTGGCCAGAACTTCTCATTTCTCCAAGAGAAGCTGGACATCTGGATTTTCACACACAGTCTTCTGCGTTTTACATTTGGGCAACTCAATTACATGTTGTAAGTTTGCTGTTCTTAGGTCTGAGGCCTGATTCAGCCTATAGGCTCCTAGTCTGCAGCCCTCGATGCAGAATAATCCCTTCATTTTATAGGGGAAGGGCATGGTCCAAGCAGCAGTGCTGGAATCAGAGCCCTGAACCTCTGAATCCCAGTCTAATGCTTCCTCCTCACACCCTACCCTGACCCCAAAGGGCTCAGCCTCTGTACCTGGCCAAGAGAGGAAAGAACATGCACATTCTCTTAACCGTGCCAATCTCTGCGCCAAGTGCTCAGCTCAGGCTCCGGGAGCTCAAGTCACAGAACACTACCAGACCAGGTATAGAATGACTTCCAGCTTCCGTGAGGCGACCCCAGGAAACGGAGGGCTCATGACAAGAAAAACCTGAGACCAGGACTGGTCTCGAGGACAAGGACATCCCACCACGCCCCCAGGTTCCCAGAAGGACCAGCAGACCGACTCTCCCTGGGGGCCATACCTGTGTTCCACTCGTGCCCACAGGTGGCCCAGGGGAGCTCAGTGGTGAAGCAGTTGCTCAGGTAGAAAATGGCCCATGCTAGGATGATGATGTAGTACACGTTGAGATGCGCCTCGATCACCTGTGTGGCATAGCCGATGCCTGAAAGGACAGAGCACAAGAGGCAAATGGAGTCTCTCTACCTTCTCAAAACCACATTCTGCTATCCTTAACAGCTTGATATTCCCCAGGTCAAACTTTATTTCCTGATGGACACAACACTTACCTTCAAATAAAGGGCAAACTTTCCTCCAACATGTGATGCCACCTTCACTCGTGAACTGCCCCAAAGCTGTCTCCAGGAAAAACACAGGTATTCCACAGCAAATAAAAAACACCACATAGGGGATCAGAAATGCTCCTGCAAGGATGCAAAGTAAAGGAGCAAGGTTAAAAGTGTCCTCGCCATTTCCTGTGAAGCCATAATAAGTCTTTAATAAGGTGCAGTGTTCTCTGAGCTCCAGGTCAAGTTCCTGCTGTGAGGACCAGAGTCAGAGAATGTGGACCTTGGTTCATGCTCCCACCTACCTACCACCTCAAGTAGGTTTACTTCATATCTCCAAGCCTCAACTTCCCCATCTGTAAAGTGGGCCTTTAATACTTAATACCTGTACTGCTTAATTCACAGAACTGTTGTGCAGCCGAGATGACGATGGGAAAGTGTTTTGTTTGCTCCGTTCTTTTATTTACACATTTCCTTCCTCCAGCACGGGTCAAATTCATTCCCCTCCCTGAAATGCACGTCTTTCCTTTTCATTCTAAAGTGACATCTACAGGTGAGGTGAGAGGAAGTCTTTTCTTCTTGTTTACTTTGGAAGTGACTCGTAAATATACTTTTTCATAAAGAAAAGCATTTTCAGGCACATACGCAGTAAGTAATGACCGGGCCTCAAAGAGTTAAGTATCCGCATACCCAGGGTCTAGGTCCGGAGTTGAGTTGTGGAAGAGTTTGCAGCAAGAATCTGTCCAGCAAGGCTGGCTTCGAATCAGCCTGAGAAAAGACCACCCTAAGCCTTAGTGCCTCTATCCTGAAACATAATAACTAGGCAGGGCCTTTGTGTGAAACAAATTAAATAACTGTGGTGAACAAGAGCTGTAATAACCAGAAAGGGATTTTTCCAAATCCCTCTCTTTCTCTCTTCTGTCTAATAACAAAGCGTGAAAATACATGCTATTCCCCACCACCTGATCTCCCAAATGAAGGCTTTCACTGAAATTGCTTTTAGCTAAATGGAGTCACTTTAAGCACAAGGATTAATAACAACAATTTCGATCAACCCTGATAGCAGGGCCATCTCTATCAGGTTGTGAAAGAGTCTTAGCTTTTCTGAGCAAGAGGCTATTTTGAAGTTTCACACTGGGAAAGAAATACTTTCAAACTGTTGTCATTAAGTAGGAGTAGAGCTGTGTAGAAACATTTCAAAAGTCAAACAGTTCAGTAGATATCCCAACTATATTAGAAGGCAAAAAAATACGTGTAAAGGGATAGAAGAGTAAACTGTCTGACTCTAAATCTAAATGATTTAAACAAGCTATTGCAGTTTTCCTAATATGATATAATCTACCTGTGAATCCTCTAGAAACGAACAAATAACACTTTCTAACAGGATTTTTTGGGGGCATATGTATTCACAAAGCTAGCAATTCTTACGATAACTAATTCAATCAAATCAGGATATCACTGCACCCAACAAAGCGTCTTGCCAAGTTAGAGTAAAAATAAAATGACTCATTTTTAAACTTTATGTGGCAGAATTTCTAATTAACCTAACGTACCCTGTATGCTGCTTTTACAAATACTTTTACTTTTGCCTAACAAATTCCCTGTATATATTTTTTTAAATGTTAAAACAATTTTTGACTGAGACCACCCGAGAGGATTTCCACTGATTTCACAGTGGACATCACACTGTACAAAGGCTGGATTGGCAAAGAGAGGCGGGATTCACAGCTGAGGGTGAGGTGCACATTCAGGGTCTCCGAGTCCCCCCTTCTGACCCCTTTGCCAAGCCACCAACACCAGTGGCCACTTCGTAGTGCCCTCTGGCTCAATGTCTCCAAATAAAGTGCCGAGGCCGAGAAGTACCCTTCTCACTCTCCCTGCAGCGGCTCGCACAGGAAGCCCTGCTCCCCCGAGCCCAGCAATGTGGCCCCTGCCTTCTTCCGGGTTTCTGGCTTCCCTGGAGGGGTGGAAGCCCAGCAAAGGGAGAGGGGAATACAACAGGCACAAGGCTTTTTCTTGGAAAAACTGTGCCACCTAAATAGGTTTTAAAAGGGCCCTTGCCACAGACCTGCAGTCCTGCTGACATGACAGGTGGACGCTCCTGAAGTCCCAAGCCCCTGCTCTGGGCTGGGAGGTGTGTGGACTCACAGCAGCATTTTCTGCCAAATTGACTTTGAGAAGTTGTCACTTAAAACGGACACTCACATCCCTTTCCTTTCCCTGCACCCTCCCCCTCGCTAAGCAAAACAAATATTAAATCAATGTTTTTACTCTTTGCTGCAGGTGACTCTGAAAGCAGTAAAAGAAACCACTTGGTGCTTATTCTACCAACGAGGCCCTAAATATTAGTCGCAGAAAGGGCAAATGAGAGCGTGGGAGGAAATCAAACGGCAATGCCTCACCTCAAAGTTTCCCCTCTCCTCAGGTCCCATATAAAACAAGGCCTTTGGTGTCAGAATATCATCTCTGTCATTTACTAAGTGAGTGACATCTCTGACCCTCAGTTTCCTCATCTGCGAAACTGGTATTCCACTGCCTACCTCGAGACGATGAATGCCTACGAGGACTCAATGAGACCAGGCAGGTAGAGCCTAGCCCGGAGCCTGGCAGCTCGGGGCTCACAATCCGGGCCTACCCAGATCCTAATTTGGGTTCTCCCCCCCACGGAGTTTCCAAACCCAAACCTGCACAGCAGGGCCCAGAAGCACCGGCTCCCGCCTCCGCACCCTCGGGCTGCACCCCGCGACGTGCCAGGCCTCGACAGCTGGCAGGTGGCGCGCTCAGGTGCGAGGCGGCGCGTACGCCCGGGGCCAGGTGGGCCGTGCCGGGGGTGCGCTCCCGCGCCAGGAGCTCCGCGGCCGGGGGCTTCTCCGCCAGGGTCCCGCATCTCGCGGGCGGCGAGATGGGGGGGCGGGGGGAGGGTCTCGCGCTCGCCCCCTTTTGCCCCCCGCCTCAGTGGAGCTGGAGGCGCGGCCCCCGACCTGCCTCTCTCCCCAGCGCGCGCGGGCCGCCTCACCTCCTCCGTTCTTGTAGCACAGGTAGGGGAAGCGCCACACGTTGCCCAGCCCGATGATCTCCCCCGCCACGCTCAGCACGAACTCCACCTTGCTGTTCCACTGGCCGCGCTCGTGGACCGCCTTGTCGCGCTGGTCGCGCGGGCCGCGCGCGCCCCCCGCGCCCCCGCCGCCCCCGCCGCCCGGCGCCTGGGGCTCCCGCGCCTCCTCGGCAGCCCTCCCGTTGCCCAGGGGCAGCGCCTTCTCCGCCGTCATGGCCGCGCTGGCTGCCTCGTGCGCCGGCCGGGCTCTGCGCCGCCGCCCCGGGCGGGCTGGCTTTTCAGGAGGCGCGAGCGGGCGGGAGGGGGAGGCAGGGGGTGGAGCTGAGGGGCCGCGCCGGGCCGGGTCAGCGCCGGGACCGGGACGCGCGCGGGGTGGCGGCCCGCGGCCTTGACGGCGTCCGCGCATCCCCAGCCGGGCTCGGCCCAGGGGGGCGGCCTGCGAGCACCTAGGTGCCGCCGAGCACCTTGCGGGTGCCGGGCACCTGCTGCACCCGCCGCACCCATCCTTCCCACAGCCTGCTCGCCGCCGTCTTGAGACCAGAGGGGAAGCACCCATCCAGGCCTCCGCAGGACCCCAGACACCAAGCCCTCGAGTGCCATCACTCTCTGCAACGTTCAGCCTCCACTCTTGGGCCTCGGCTGGTTTCCCATCCGTGGGCTCTGGATCAGGCCTCTCCACCTTTAACGTCCACACGAATCACCTGAGGATTTCGTTAAACCGCAGACCGCAGTAGGTCTGCGATGAGCTGGGGCGTCTGCCTTTCCAACGGGCGCCCAGGTGACGTCCCTGCTGCTGGCCCGTGCGCCGCGCCGTGAGGAAGAGGGGTAAAGGAACTCTTGGTTTCTTCCCAGCGCTCGGGGACCATTGGGCTCCCCTAGGGCAAGACACCCCACACATCTTGTATAACCCTGCACCCACTGCTCTAAATACAGCCAGGCAGGACAGTGGGGCAAACCTGAGTTGAACTCATGTTCTGCTGATATTAGCTGTATCTCCAGTTATCTGGCACAGTTAATCTGACCTCTCTGTGCCTCCTTTCCTGATCCACAAAAAGGAATACCAATAGTGTCATTCCTTATAGGGTTGTTTGTTTGGGTTTTGTTTCGTTTTGCTGAAGAGCTAATGAGAAAATGCATCCTAGAATATTGGGAGTAGTTCTTGAGCTTTGGTATTGTCATATAGTGTGGCGACACATTTGCCTTCTTGTTTAATAGCTGTCTGTCGCTCAATTGTAAGAATGATACAAACTATCTCTTTCGTTGTAGTAGCCACAGACTGTAGCACCTAATAGGTGCTTGGTAAACATTTGTGGGGAGAGAGGAAGGAAGGGAGGAAAGGGAAAGAAGGAAAGAAAGAAAAGTCATTAGAGTTGCCACAGAGATGACCAGATCCGACTCTGTCCTTTGGCAGCCCTGGAGCAGTCCTTGTGCAGGAGCTCTCACCACGCCCTCTCTGCTCTTCATCCACTCTGCCGGGCTTCCTCTGGGACTGTCAGAGAAAGAGCCCCCCTGTCTTGTGTCTTCACACTCTCCTTCTGCTTCTCCTTTCTTTCTAACTCACAACTGCTCAAATCCCTCCCCAACCCCATCCCCAGCCCCCCCCAGAAAACCCTTTCCACCACCATCTTCCTCTTTCAGCTCTTTCCTCTGTTCCCCCACCCTATCATGTTTCTTTTTTTTTAATTTGAAAGCAGTCACTGTTTATTAATTGACCAGATTACAAAAATAATCATAGACATCTGAGTTCATCCTTCTAATAAGCCTATTGATCTGATCTTCCTGTTGCCAGTATCTCCCCCTTCTGCAAAGTGGGTGGTCTTTTTCTTCATTCCACCTCTGGGAGAAGATAATTTAAAGGGCCACAGGAAGTTATTTGCTTCTTTGAAGCATTTCCCAACAGTATATATCTCATGAATCAGGTCCTCCGTGCAGATGATGCCATATTTACCAAAAGAACATGCAATCAAGGAGTTATCTATCAAGGCAATCTGCTGCTTATTGATTTTGCCATAACCACGCTTATCGATCCGTTTGTTCACTGACTTCAGATTCGGGTAACCCTGTGCAATATGTGGTTCCACAATTCTCAGCGTGTTAATTGAGGCCTTGTTGAGCTTAAAGATTTGGCAAAGGCAAAGAAGCTGCAACACTTTTTGGACCTTTGGGCTCACGCTACTGATACCTCTGATTCTGATGACAAATGCCAATTTGGGTTCTGCAGGTACATAGAAGTTGCCAGCTTTTCTTGCCATTCTAGCCATTGGAATCTCAGTTCTGTACATCTGCCTATGTTCCTTGTGAGAGTGCTTAGCTTTTTCATAAATAAGCATCCTCCTTGTGTTTCAAAGCAACTTTTGGGCAAACTTCTTCCTCAAGCTCTTGATCTTCAGTTCAGCAAAATTCCTTTGCTTTTTCTTAAGGATTTCTGGCACAGCTGGAACTTCTTCTCTTCAACACCCTCCATGATTCCAGCTGGAAAAGAGCACTGTCACGTTTCTTGAAAGAATAAGTTTATCTACTGTGGGTCCTGTCTTCAACTCACTCATTCAACAGCAATCTGATGTCTACTCCAACTGAAAATGCCACCTTTTGGAGTCCTGAAAGCCCTCTGCATATGGCAGATCCCACATTTCCTTCTCCATCTTCATCCTGCCTGACTTCTAGCTAACATCCTACACCGTTATTGCCTCCTTTCCTTCTTAAAATTCTTGCCATCATAGTTTCCTTGACACTGCCTGTCTTAGATGCTGTTTTGCTCCCTGTTTCTTTGGTTCTCCTTTCTGTCTTCTAAAATTTGACCTTTCTCATACCTTCAGCCACTCAAGTAAATGCTGATGGCTCCCAAACCTTTTATCCCCAAGTGTTGCCCAGGATAAATTTGAAAGCAAAAATCCTGTGGAGTGTTGAGAATAAGTGTAAACTTAATTCAGACAGAGGTGGGTTCAGATCAGGCTCTGCTCCTTATGAACTTTTTGACCTCTTTGCCTCAGGCTCCTTGGCTGTCAAGTGGGGATGATATCAATACTGACCTCCCAGGGTGGGTATGAGGGTTAAGTACAGCTAAAACTTTGAGCACAGTGACTGACACATAGTAGGTAATGTGTAAACAGTACTATTTTTACTGTGATGATGGTAGTCATGATGATGGTGGTAGTGATGGTGGTGATGGTGGTGGTGATGGTGGTGATGGTGGTGGTGGTGGTGATGGTGGTGGTGATGGTGGTGATGGTGGTGGTGATGGTGATGGTGGTGATGGTGGTGATGGTGGTGGTGATGGTGATGGTGGTGGTGGTGGTGGTGATGGTGGTGGTGATGGTGGTGATGGTGGTGGTGGTGGTGGTGATGGTGGTGATGGTGGTGGTGATGGTGGTGATGGTGGTGATGGTGGTGATGGTGGTGGTGATGGTGATGGTGGTGATGGTGGTGGTGATGGTGGTGATGGTGGTGGTGATGGTGGTGATGATGGTGGTGGTGGTGATGGTGGTGATGGTGGTGATGGTTGTGGTGATGGTGGTGATGGTGGTGGTGATGGTGGTGATGGTGGTGATGGTGATGGTGGTGGTGACGGTGGCAGTGGTGGTGACCGTGGTGGCTGTGGCGGCAGTAGTGGCAGTGTGATGGTGGCAGTGTGATGGTGATGATATTGGTGATGTTAGTGGTGACGTTGATGATAGTGGTGGTGATGATGATGATGATGGTGACAGTGATGATGGTGGTGATGATGGTGACATATCCCTTGCTTAAAAGCCTTCTTCAGGGCAGGCTATGGTGGTTCACTGGCAGAGTTCTTGCTTGCCATACCGGAGACCCAATTTCAATTCCCAGTGCCTGCCCATGTTAAAAAAAGAAAAAGCCTCCTTCACCTATAGGATAAATAAAATTTCTGACCCTGGCATTCAGAATTCTCCCACAATCTCAGTGCCCTAGTCTTCTAAATTAATGCTATTTCCCCACACTGTAAAAGTCCAAGTTAGTATTTTCATTTTATTTCAGGTGATTCCCAGTTTTAGGGTATGGAATGGGCAGCGAAGAAAGGAATCTGCCTTTGACCTTGCTGGTCCCTACACACAGTAGGCCCACAATGCATAGGAGTCAATTTCTTAAATGCACAGCTACACCAAAAGTGAGAAACATCCCATCTCATGTTTTCTTTCCTTGCTATTGTGATATTAGGCTATTACCCCAGAATCTATATGAACTTCCTTTGGGTTTAATTATATTTTCACTGTGTACTGCTGCTCAGCATAATTAACTCCAGGAATTGACTTCTTCAAAGAAGTTGTGCTTCTGTGAGATCTGCGTGAGAAGTGGTCCTGAACCAGTATCAGAGGGTACAGGTTGGAGTAGTTCTATAGCCTTGGAAATGTCACCTAACTTCTCTAAGCATCGGTGTCCTCATTTATTTAAAATGAGCTTGATTATTCTCATCTCCCTGTGTGATCTTGATGGTGAAATGAGACCACATGTAGAGAAGAACACTGTACAAATACTAATATCCCAAACTTGCCTCTCAGGCTTAAATGTTTCCCCTTATGAAATTTGGTCAGGTCAGGTTCCTTCTATTTGAATTTAGTAAATAAATACTTAGAGTCCATCCTTTGTTTTTTTTTAATACTTTGGAAGTCTTTATCCTTTCACTCTGCCCTTATCCAAAAGAGCCTACATCCTCTCTGTGATGGGTGATTTCATGGTTCTACTTGGCTCAATTAAGGTGTCCAGTCATTTGGTCAAACACTTGCCTAGATGTTGAGGTGATGAGAATCTACAGGTAAAGGAGATTATTCTCAGTAAAGTAGGTGGGCCTCATCCAATCAGTTGAAGATTCTTAAGAGCAAAAATTGAGGTTTTCCGGGGAAGAAATTCTGCCTCAAGACTGCAGCATCCACTCCTGCTTGAATTTGCAGCTTGCCAGCCTCCCCTGTGGATTTCAGGCTGAAGACTACTACATCAATTCTTGCCAGAATTCCCAGCCTGCAGCCTCTCTTACAGATTTCAGACTTCGGCCCTGCCAGCCCCCACAATTGCATGAGCCAATTCCTTAAAATAATATAAAAAGGATATATATCTTCCTGGTTGTTTTTTTTTAAGCACACTGAGAACCCTCCATTATTCCAGCATCTCCTCTCTGGGCTTTGACGTTTCGTTCTTTTTGTTTGTTGAGGTGTCCTGCTTGGACGAGCACGCATCAGTGTGCGTGAGACGCATGCACTCAGGTGGGGCACAGGTGATAATGTGGTCCACCTCTGATTTCTGAAACTGATTCTGACGCAGCAGAATACTTAAAATCACAAGCTCTGTAGCCATATCGCCTGGGTTCAAAGCCTAGCTCTGCCACCTGCTAGTTGTAAGGCCTTGGGAAAATTATGTCAAATTTCCTGAGCCTCAGTTTGCTTACCTGTAGAATAGGGGTGCTAATAACATTTACCTTTTCATTGTTATGAAGAAAAAATGAGTTAATATTTGTAAAGCGCTTGGATTTGTGCCTGGCATATAGACATGTTTCTTAGATATATAAATAGTCTGTAGACATCAGAAATATCATGGCTCCCTTATTTCTTTCTTGGGGTGAACAACCAAAGCCTTTCATCTTCTGGAAACAGAAATTGCCATCCTGTAGTTTTGTTTAAACTTTAGCATTGTTCATTCATTCATATTAAATTCATTCATTCAAATATTTATGGCTCCTCAGTATTTGCCGGGCACTTTATGGGGCACTGAGGAGCAAAACAGGGCATGCCCCATTGGAGTCAGCTTATACCAACTCACGAGAGCCGATTGTTAAATCTTCAGGAGTTTGGGGAGCCTCTGTTGTTCGGAGACTGAAACCTGCCCTGGTGGTTGCATTTACATCACAGTGATCTTCAAATGGTACAGATCAACTCCTACTTCCGCCATCCCAGCACTCCCAGTTGATTTGTCACACCATTACAGAGCAGTGGGGGAGGCAAACGCTGATCAAGTCATCATAGAAGTGGATGGAAGTTCAGAGACCGTAGAAGATGCTGTACAGAGCTGGGAGGGCATGTACCCAAGGGACTGGTCAGGGAGACCAGGGAGGGCTCCCCAAAGAAGTGGCAGAGGAGCTGAAGCTGAAGGCAAGAAGAGCAGTGAGCCAGGTGAAGAGGGGCCAGACGAGATTGAAAGCTGTTCACCACGGCTGGAGCGCAGAGTGTGAAACAAGATGTGCCTGAAGGGAAAGTGCTTTTAGTAATGGGTAGCATGGGCATCTTTGCATTTTAAAAAGATTACTCTGCCCATAGGAAAATGGATGTTGGGAGCGGGGAAAGGTAGACAGTGAAGAGGCCACTCCAGTGGTCCAGGCAAGAGATAATGTCAGCTTGAATAAGGAGGTGGCCGGTGGGGAGGGAGAAGGGAAGAGGAATTGAGTGGCATGTAGGGAATAAAATCAACAGGACCTGGCCTAGGATTGGAAATGGAGGGTGGGGGAAGGGAGCGTGTCAGGCGCATCCACTGGATTAGCAGAACTATAGCATCCCGTCAAGTGGGTGATGGGCTGGCTCCCCTTTCTGCTAATGCAGCCACAGCTGCCTCACTCTGAGTGATGGACCCCTGGGCAGTGGATTGTCATCAAATGAGGGTTTGGCTGCTGAACCAGAAACTTGTAAGGCAGAACCAGGATCAAAAAGTGGAAGCAAAGAGGAATTAGACACCAGAAAGAATTCCCTACAAGTTGTTCAATGACAGAATAATTTGCCCCAGGAGGTAGCACACTCCTTAGCCCTAGAGATATAAAGTGGGAGGACTGGGGGGTCACATGTCAGGAATACCGGAAAGGAGGCATAGGGATAAGATTTCCCAGACAGGAGAGCCCCTGAGACCACCCTTTCTGCAGAAAACTTACCTCGTGACTACCACCATTCTTTTTCTAGTAGGCTGGTGTAAATGCTCCCAATTCACCCTTACCTGGAACCACATGACCCAGCATGTAACTTTGCGAGGACTTCTCAGCCCCTGAGTTCAGCCATGTGACTATTTTGGCCACTAGAATGAGGCAGAGTGATGACGTGCCAGTTCCAAGCCTCGGGAGAGATTGAGTATTCCTCCTTGCCGTCTTGTGCTTCTGCTATCACCATTACCTGGGATCTCCTCTTGGCCCCAGAAGGAAAACAAAATGCACACACAGCAGAAATGCCCCAGCTAAGGTGTCCCGAGGGAAACCCACCTAAAGCAGACGTCCCAGTCACCCCAGACCAGCTCAGCCCAGCCCAGATCAGCCTCAGCAGGTAGGAGCTATAACAATAAATGTCTGTTGCCTTGAGCCATTGAGTATTGATGAGACTTACTCACTTTTGTTCACATTCTTTCCCTTCATGAATGTTCCTCTCTGCTTATCAGATACAACTCATTCTCTTAAGCCCAGTTCAATACTCACCTTCTTTAATTCTAAAATGAGTTCTTCACCCGCTAAACTCTCAGAGCTCCTCTATGACTGTACCATCCAAGACCTAATTTCATTCGCAATCTTCACACATCAGGCTCAGGGATGCTGTGTGCAGGTGGCTGTAGAAACACTTCTTTTAATGCCTTCAGTGCTTGTCCAGGGCAAGATTTTTAACGTCAGGACCAAAATTAAGATGAAAGGATGGGCACCCTCTCCTGGTAGTGTCTCCCTCCACTTGCTCTTTGGTAATCTGCCTGAATCTTTACTCCATAAGTATATCCTCTGCCACATACCTTGGACAACCTTCTTTTCAAAGGCATGAGTGCCATAAGAACGGCTTGGTTTTCCTTTGAAATGTCTGGCTGAAGGAACACATCTAGACAATGATTCTGCTTGTTTACTGTAGCAGATGGAAGTATTGGTCCCATCTTCTCGCTCCCCAGTAATCATGTTATATAAACTCACTCTCACTGTGCCCCGTGGTGGGTGGGGTGTACTTCTCCGTCCCTGGACTTTGGGCTTGGTCATGTGATTCACTTTGGTAGAGCAAATGTTTGAAATGTGCTTGCATAGTTGAGTTTGCCCTATCTTTTGTCTTCGTTATGAGAAGAACATACCCATGTAGCTGCTGCCCATCCATTCTGGGCCCCAGAAGGAGGCAGTGGAGCAGAGTTGCTCCAGCTAATCCACAGGCACAGCAGTGAGAAATAAATGCTTATCATTAATTTGTCACTGCTATTTTGAGGTTGTAAAATAGCAGAAACTAATTGATGGACTTGCTAACGGCTGTGGTGAGGTCCTCATGAACCCCATCTCTGTTACACCATGCAACAACACTATGGAGGGGGTATGGTAATGTCATTATTCTACAGATAAAGAAACCGAAGTTCAGAGAGGTTGAGCAATTTGTCTGAAATTGCACAGCACAGCCAGGATTCAAATCCAGATCTCTGACTTATACTCTAAAGCCTGCCATAGTTGACTCAAGTCCTCTTTTAGCCAATGGTTCTACCCACATGAACTTTGACTTTCCCTGTTTAATCTAGATGGAAAGAAGCAGGGGGCAAAGAAAGAAGTTTGTATCTTCTTCCTCATATTAAAGAGAAAAGATCCAAGAACATCAGCTCAAACTTGGTCATTGTATTCTAGATGCCAACCTGGGAAGAAACACTCCCTCTGGGCACCGTTTCTATGGGAGAATGCTCAAACTTGGTCATTGTATTCTAGATGCCAACCTGGGAAGAAACACTCCCTCTGGGCACCGTTTCTATGGGAGAATGCTTTCCAAGTCCCTCAGCACTTATGTTACACTTGGACTTGAAGCCACAGCTCTTCTGAAGTTGGACAACATCTGTGTGTGTGAACACACAAGGTTCATTATGTTCTGAGTTTCCTGTGTTTATATCTGATCTTCTTGCTATTCTGGCTCCAATGCCTAAAGGTAGTGACATATCACAGACATTTACAGGTGGGACTTCCAGGACCACTGCATCCAGATACACAGGCCACACTTACTCAACTCCAGGGGCACCATTCATATCACCTTGTGGTGCCCCCTGGAGTTATACAAAATGGTAACCCTGGTCCCCCAGATGTCAAATCTGGACCTCAGGCTACCCCCGGCTGGTAAAGCACCATGCTCTTTCCTGAAATTAATCGTGCATTCCTTGATGTCTGCATGCATCCTCCCACCCTGGTCCCAGATATACAGTGCCTTGCAGAATTCTATCAAAGTTGTGCAAAAGTTTCTTAGAGAGGATCATAAACTAAGAACTGGATAGCTATTGAAGATACATAGGGCCCCAAATCAGCTTTCCGGTCCTTTTCAGAGTTTCTGTCTTTGGCAGCAATGACATTCCAAGCAATGTTTTCTACCACTTTCTTTATTGTGACCCACTACAAAAACAAAAAAGAACAGATTTGTTGGGGAACTTTTAAAGAGATTTCCCTGGTGTCTTAACACCATCGTCCCACAATTGCCCTTAAAAGCAACAATTGCTGTTGAGAGCCTACTGTATACCAGAAAAGTGCTAAGTGCCGATGGGGGCTCAGAAATGGTCTTGACCTTTCAGTAACATAAGTAATAATAATATTCCAGAGTGGCAGGTGTTTGAATAGTGGTGGGTGTAAAGTCCCTTGAGAACATGGAGAAAAGGGGACCCGTCTTCCTGGAGATTTGTGTACAACTTTGGGGAAGAGGTACATTGCACTAGGTCCTGGAAGGATAAGCAGGAGTTCAGGTGAGAAAAGGAGAGAAAGGTATTACAGGTAGAGGGAATGATGCCCACAAAGGCATAGAGGTGTGAAATTGCCAGGTGGGCTTGGAATGTCAATTATCTAGAACCTTCAGTTCAGTATGTAGAACAAGCCACATGTAGCTATTAAGCCCTTAAAATGTGGCTGGTTCTCATCAATGTATAACACGCATTCCAGGTTTTGAAGACTTAGTACAAAATAGGAACGTAAAGTAGCTCATCAGTTTTCTCAGTATTGATTACCTGTCAAAATGACAATATTTGGGATACATCAGGTTAAATGAAATTGATGTCATATTTTTCCTTATACTTTTTCAATGTGGCTGCTAGAAGATTTAAACTTGCTTCTATGGCTTACGTTGTATTTTGATTAGATAGCACTGGTCCAGAAAAGCTGGGGCAGTAGAGGGCAATATATTCAGATTTGAGATTTTAGCCTGTGGGTGGAAGCAAGCCTGTAGACACATCAGATTTGCCACTGTCCTCACAGCACCTGTCGCTTGCTGTTATGACACCCAGCCTCTTCACACAGGTATGGTCCCTGCCTGGCCCCTGGTGTGTGCTTTCAGCCCTCCTGGGGACACCCGTGTGCTCGCCGTCCTCCCCAGAGTGGCAGCCAGATGAGTGAGCACCCCAGCATACTGAGGCCAGTTCTGTCCAATGTAGGTGTGGTGAGACGAGGGCAAGACTCGATTCCCAGGCTGCCTGCGGGGGGCGGGGGGGAAACAGTTTCATGTTGCAAACCCTATCTGAGAACCCAGATGGCAGCCAGGTGAGTTCTTGGGGGATATTTCAGGTCTCAAGTTGGAGCTATTGCCAAGTCCAAATCAGCATCAGCTAGTCTCCTGCTGGCAGCTGGAAATTCAGCCATAACCTAGAGGTTAGGGACCCTCAGGGAGCTATTTGCTTCACAGCAAGCTGTGAGTGACCATGGGCTGTGCCCACTTCCAATGGCCCATCTGTTCTCCTCTTTGATGATTGGCAAGTGTACAGGGGTCTGTAACTGCCCCAGCAGACCTTCCTCAACAGTCTTTGCTGCAGAGTTCCTCATTCAGTCCACGTCACAAATGGCGTGGGTTGTGTTCTCATTGTCTCCCATGTCTGCTTGAGAAAACCACGGCTGAAAGTGTTGGGTGGGCCCACATAGCTTGTAAGTGGGTTCCCAGGGCATAAACTTGGTTCTCCTGCCTCCAAAATCCTCTAGCACAACCTGGCCTCAGCCTTATTGTGTCACCTGGCTTCCTAAGCCCCAATCCAATTTGGGGGGGCTTGATTTTTGTTGTGGATATATATATTATATATTCACATGCCATGTAATCATCTGAAGTGTACAATCAATGTTTCACAATATCACCATATAGCTGTACATTTATCATCACAATCAACTGGTTTTTTCTTTTTGTGAAAAATAACATATTTGCAAAAAAGTAATAAATTTCAAAGCATATCTAAGAATTAATTGTAGAACAGATTTCAAAGTTTGGTATGGGTTACAATTCCAGAATTTTAGGTTTTTACTTCTAGCTGCTTTAAGATACTAGAGACTAAAAGAAATATCAGTATAATTATTCAACAATCATACTCATTTGTTAAACTCCACTTTCTCTGTATAACTCCACCATCATCTTTGGTCTTTCTCCCACTCTTTAGAGGGTGTTTGGGCTAAACACAAATTTTTTTCATGTTGGAAGGAGCTGTTGATAATATGGGTTGGGGATGGAACTAGATGTTCCGGAGAGACTCTCCCCTCTGCATTTCAGAACGTATCTGGTCCAAGGACCCATCTGGAGGTGGTAGGTTTCTGAAAAGTCACCCTAGGGCATGGAAACTTTGTAGAATCTTATTTATTGCCCTAGGTGTTCTGTAGGATTGACAGGAATGTTTTTTTTTTATTATTTTTATTTTCATTTTTTTTTACATGGGCAGGCACCGGGAATCAAACCCGGGTCCTCTTGCATGACAGGGAAGCATTCTTGCCTGCTGAGTTGGGGGTTGGCAAGTTATAGTAGGTAGCAATGTGCAGCTGAAGCTTGCATGAGTGATCTCCAGAGTCACTCATTAGATAGCACTGGTCCAGAAAAGCTGGGGCAGTAGAGGGCAATATATTCGGAGACTCTATTTGAACTCTCTCAGCCACTGATACCTTATAAGTTATACTTATTTTCCCCCTTTTAGTCAAGATGGCATTGTTGATCCCACAGTACCTGGGAGTCATCTCCCACTCCACCAGGGAGATTTTCACTCCCAGACGTCATGTCCCACATAGGGGAGAGGACAATGATTTCACTTGCAGAGTTAGGCTTAGAGAGAGAGAGACCACATCTGAGCAGCAAAAGACATTCTCCAGAAGTAACTCTTAGGCATACATATAGGTAGGCTAAGCTTCTTCACTACATGCATAAGCTTCACAAGAGCAAGCCTCAAAATCAAGCGCTTCATCTATTAATGTTTGACACAGTATCAGGGGTTTCCCCAGTGGTATAGTTTGACAGTTCTATAATTTTTCTCCCATCTCTCAAGGGATTTTGCCAATACTTTTTTATTATCTGCCTAATATACTCTGGGATTTATCCAGGCATTGCATTAAGCTATACAGGATTAAAGGCCCTCATTCTTATTCTGGGCTCCCTGTGTTTGGATTGTTTAAAATGATCTAGCCAGACAGGTTGAGATAGATTATATCTATTTAGGTTCTAAATAACATAAACCTTTCTTCCTTTGGTCTCAAAGAATAGATGAAGTTCTAAACTATGGACAATGTCTTCCTTACCTTTGTATTCTGAATTACCTTAATCCCAACCTCATTGGTTTTGTTCTTATCTCTGAACAGCAAGTTATAAATATATAAAACAGCCTCTCAAAATCCAGAAACAACAATTACCACTCTGGACTCAATGTGACTGCTCTAAGAGCTTACAATCTAGGCTTGTTTTCTTATAAATATTTTCTAAATGAGACCATAAGATATTTGCTCTTTTTTTCCTGCCTTATTTTGCCTCACTAAATGTCGCACAGGTTCATTACAACACTGCATGCCTCACAACTTCATTCCTTTTTGTAGCAGCACAATATTCAGTCATGTGTATACACCATCATCATTCACCAATCTGCTTCTCAATCAGTGCATCCTTCAGCCACTTCCATTCATTGGGCATCATGTAGAATGTCCAAAGTCAACAGTCCATCAACAGTCTGATTTTTAGATAATTTTATTGTTCCCAAGAGAAAGTTAACTAATAAACACACTCTCACCAAATAGAAAATCCAAACTTAACGTTTATCCCACCATGATTTACCCCAGGTGTTGCTGAGGTACTATTGATGTTTTCCTGTTAAACATAGCCCGTACCATGCAATAGCAGTTTTCCCCCTATATTTCAAACATATACACTCTTTTACAAGATTCATACTTTTGCAGTAGTTCATACAAGAATTTATTTATATTTATGATGTTAATCAGTGAGACACTTGGGTCTCTACAACGCCTTTCACCTTCACTTTGGTAATATTACTTATAGACCCACTAGAGAACCACCTTCACTTCTATCTATTCCCTTACGTTTAAGTTCAACCTCATTAGCTAACCATTCACCTATCTCTAGCTTCCATGCATCTCTAGGTCCCCTATATTCTGAGTTATAAACCTCTGATTTTACCTTTACAATGATCATAAAAGCGGAGTCATACAGGATCTATCCTTTTGTGTTTGGCTTATTTCACTCTCCATTATGTCCTCCAGGCTCATCCATCTCGTCATGTGCTTCAGGACATCATTTCTTCTTCCTGCTGCATATATTCCTTCATATATACCACATTTTGTTAATCCACTCATCTGATGATGGGCACTTGGATTGCTTCCATCTTTTGACGATTGTGAATGATGCTGCTATGAACATCGGTGTGCAAATGTCTGTTTGTGTCACTGCTTTCAGCTCTTCTGGGTATATACCAAGTAGTGCTATTGCCGAGTCATAGAGCAATATGATATTTAGTTTTTTGAGGAACTGCCAGACTGTCTTCCATAGCTTTTGTACCATTATATATTCCCACCAGCAGTGCGTAAGTGTCTCAATTTCTCTGCATCCTCTCCAGCATTTGTAATTTCCTATTTGTTTAATAGCAGCCATTACAGGTGTGGGGTGGTATCTCATTATAGTCTTGATCTGCATTTCCTTTATAGCTACTGAAAATGAGCATCTCTTCATGTGCATTTTAGCCATCTTTATTTGCTCTTCAGAAAAAGGCCTATTCATATTTTAGCCCATTTTATAATTGGGCTGTTTGTTCTTTTGTTGTTGAGTTGTATGATTTCTTTGTATACACAGGAAATCAAACCTTTGTCTGATATGTGATTTCCAAATATTTTCTTTCATTGAGTTGGCTGCCTCTTCACCTTTTTGATAAAGTCATTTGAAGTGCAGAAGCATTTAATTTTGAGGAATTATCTGATGTGTGATATCCAAATATTTTCTTCCATTGAGTTGACTGTCTTTTCACCATTTTGACGAAGACTTTTGCGGCATGAACACATTTGATTTTCAGGAGTTTCCATTTGTCTATTTCTTCTTTTATTGTTTGTGCTTTGGGTGTAAAGTTTAGGAATCTATGTCCTATTACTAGGTCTTGAAGATGTTTCCCTACATTTTCTTCTAGGAGCTTTATGGTACTGGTTCTTACATATATTTATGTATTTGATCCACTTTGAGTTAATTTTTGTATAGGGTGTTAGGTAAGGGTCCTCTTTCATTCTTTTGGCTATTGATATCCAGTTCTCCCATGCCCATTTATTGGAAAGACTATTTTGTTCCAGCTCAGTGGATTTGGGGGCCTTGTCAAAAGTCAGTTGGCCATAGATTTGGTGGTCTATTTCTACGCTCTCAATTCAATTCCATTGGTCAATACTTCTATCTTTTTTACTAGTACCATGCTGTTTTGACCACTGTGGCTTTATAATAAACTTTCAAATCAGGAAGTGTTAATTCTCCCACTTCTTTCTTCACTTTTAGGATGCTTTTAGCTATTCAGGGTCTCTTTCCCTTCCAGATTAATTTGCTAACTAGCTTTTCCAAGTCTTCAAAGTAGGTTTTTGGAATTTAGATTGGCAATGCATTGAATCTATAGATCAGTTTGGGTGGAATTGACATCTTAACTACATTTAACCTTCCTATCCATGATCATGGAATGTCTTTCCACCTATATAGATCTACTTTGATTTCCTTAGCAATGTTATGTAGTTTTCTATGTACCAGTCCTTTACATCCCTAGTTAAGTTCATTCCTAGATACTTGATTCTTTTAGTTGCTATTTGAATGAACTTTTTTCCTTAATTGACTCCTCAGTTAAGTTATTGCCTGTGTGTAGAAACATTACTGATTTTTGCACATTAATTTTATGTCCTGCCACCTTGCTGAATTCGTTAATTAGCTCAAGTAATTTTGTTGTAGATTTCTTAGGATTTTCCAAGTATAGTATCATGTCATCTGCAAATAATGAAAGTTTTACTTCTTCCTTTCCAATCTGGATACGTTTTATTTCCTTTTCCTGCCTGATTGCTCTTGCTGGAGCTTCTAGTACTGTGTTGAATAATAGTGGTGACAGAGTGCATCCTTGTCTTGTTCCCAATCTTAGGGAGAAGGCTTTCAATCTCTCACCATTGAGTACAACGTTGGCTATGGGTTTTTCATATATGCCTTTTATCATATTGAGGAAGTTACCTTTGATTGCTGTCTATTGAAATATTTTTATCAGAAAAAGATGTTGAATTTTGTTGAATGCTTTTTCAGCATCAATTGAGATGATCATGTGATTTTTCCCTTTTGATTTGTTAATTTGATGTGTTACATTAATTGATTTTCTTATGTTGAACCATCCTTGCATTCCTGGTATAAACCCCACTTGGTCATGGTGTATAATTCTTTTAGTATATTTTTAGATTCGATTTGCTAATAGTTTGTTGAGGAGTTTTACATCTATATTCATCAGGGAAATTGGCTTGTAGTTTTCCTTTATTTTAGCATCTTTACCCAATTTTGGTATTAAAGTGATGTTAACTTTATAAAAATTCAATTTTTTGGAAGATTTGAGCAGGATTGATGCTAGTTCCTTTTGGCATGTTTCATGAAATTCCCCTGTGAAGGCCCTGGGCTTTTCTTCGTGGGAAGATTTTTGTTGACAGAATGAATCTCTTTACTTATGATTGGTTTGTTGTGATCTTCTATTTCTTCTTGAGTCAGTGTAGCTTGTTCCTGTGTTTCCAGGATTTGTCCATTTCATCTCAGTTGTCTAGTTTGTTGATGTATAGTTGTTCATAGTATCCTTTTATGATATTTTTTTATTTCTTCAGGGTCTGTGGTAATGACCCTCCTCTCATTTAAGATCTTGTTTATTTGCATCCTCTCCCTTTTTTCTTTGCCAGCCTTGCTAGTCATCCACTGATTTTCTCAAAAAACCAACTTTTGGTTTTATTGATTCTTTCTATCATTCTTTTGTTCTCCCATTCATTTCACTCTGCTTCCATCTTCTTCTATTTACTTTGGGATTAATTTGCTGTTCTTTCTCAAGTTCCTCCAGGTGAGCAGTTAAGTCCTTGACTTTTGCTCTTTCCTCTTTTTCAATAGAGCCATTTAGGGCAATAAATTTCCCTCTCAGCACAGCGTTTGCCACATCCTATAAGTTCTGATATGTTGTATTCTCATTTTCATTTGACTCCAGATAGCTACGGATTTCTCTAGCAATTTCTTCTTTGACCCACTGGTTGTTTAAGAGTGTGTTATTTAATCTCCATGTATTTGTGAAAGTTCTCATTCTTTGATGGTTATTGATTCCCAACTTCATTCCATTGTGATCAGAAAAAGTGCTTTGAATAATTTCAGTGTTTTTAAATTTATAAAGACCTGTTTTGTGCCCCAGCATATAACCTATCCTGGAGAATGTTCCATGAGCACTAGAAAAGAATGTATATCCTGATGTTTTGGGGTGTAACAACCTACATATGTCTATTAGGTCTAATTCATTTATCAAATTGCTTATGTTTTCTAATTCCTAATTAAGCTTTTGTCTGATGGTTCTGTGTATAGAGGAGAGTGGTGTATTGAAGTTTCCTACTATAATATTGATAATAATAATATCAACAATATTATTGTTGTTGTCTGTCAGTTTTTCCAATGTTTGTCTCATGTACTTTGGAGCTCCTTGATTGGAAACATGAACATTTATGACTGTTATTTCTTCTGGGTAAATTGTACCTTTTATTAACATATAGTGTCCTTCTTTGTCTTTTATGATGTCTTTACATTTGAAGTCTATTTTGTCTGATGTTGGTATAGCTACTCCTGCTTTCTTTTGGTTACAGCTTGCCTGGAACTTCTTTTTCCATCCTTTCATTTTCAGTCTATTTGTGTACTTGAGTCTAAGATGAGTCTCTTGTGAGCAGCGTATAGCTACATTATATTTCTTAATCCATTCTTTCAATCTGTATCTTTTAATTGGTGAATTTAATTTGTTAGCATTCAAAGTTATTACTGTAAAGGCATTTCTTGAATCCATCATCTTACCCTTTGGATTTTATTTGTCAGATCTATATATTCTTTTCCCTCTTTCTCTTTTTGTCCTTTATGTTACCCTTACTGGTACTCTTCAGTTCTGTACCCTCCTCCAGACCTCCCTCTCCTGCCTTTTTTTTTTTTTTTCAGCCAGCAGAACTCCCTAGTATTTCTTGTAGGGCTGGTCTCTTGTTGACATATTCTGTCAGCATTTGTTTGTAGAAATTTTAGTTTCTCCTTCATTTTTGAAGGACAATTTGGCTGGGTACAAAATTCTTGGCTGGAAGTCTTTCTTGTTCAGGATCTTAAATATATCATATCTGATTAGTATGTATCTTAGGGCAGGCCTAGTTGGATTTATTTTATTTGGAGTTCGTTGGGATTCTTTGATTTACATATTTATGTTTTTTAAGGGTTGGGAAGTTCGCCTCATTAATCCTCAATTAATCTTTGTACCCCTTTTCCTTTTTCCCTTCTGGGACACTGATGATTCTTGTATTTGTGTGCTTTGTTTTGTCCATTATTTCCTGAGATTCAATTCAAATTTCTCCATCTTTTTTGCCATTTGCTCTTTTGTGTGTTCAAAATCGGTTGCTCTGTCTTCTAATTCACTTATTCTTTCTTCTGCCTCTTCAAATCTGCTGTTGTGTGGCTCTAGTATATTTTTTATTTGGTCTACAACATCTTTAATCTCAGTGATATCTGCTATTTTTCTATTTATTCTTTCAAATTCCTCTTTATGCTCTTCTAGTGGTTTTTTGATCTCCTTTATGTCATTAGCCATCCCATTGATTTTATTTAGTAGAGTTATATGAACATCTTTGATTAATTATTCCAAAGTCTGTGTCTCCTCTGGCATTTTAATTTGGTCATTAGGCTGAGCTATATCTGTCTGCATCATAATATGCTTAGGAATTTTCTATTGCCTTCACGGCGTGTAAATATCTCATTAGGGTTACTTTGGAAGTTGATTTCCTTCAGTAGTCTAAAGCTTTGTATTTGCGGGATGGGTGTGGGGCAGGATATGGACATGGGGCGGCATGCAGTGATGGGTTGCAGCACAGGTATAGGCATGGGTTGGGGACGCTATGCTGGTGCCTGTGAGCATGGGGTGCGGGGTTGTGGGAGTGTGGTGCCGGGGCTATGGGGGTGTGGTGCAGCTCAGGCAGGCTTTGGAGCACAGGACCAGTGTGCAGTTGCAGAGGTAGGATGTGGTGGGAGGCAGACGGGGAGGCTCTGCAGGTCACAGGGGCTGATGCGCAGGCAGGATGTGGGTGGGCACGTAGAGACTGGGGATCATGGGCATCAAGATGTGGGATATGCGGCACGGTGGTCAGGTATCAGGGAGGGCAGGGCGCGGGTGTGTCCTTGCACAGGGGGAGGGGGAGGGGTGCCAGATGCCGATGTGCGAGTGTGCAGGAGCGAGGCACAGATGGTGGGGGTGGCAGGACATGGTTCAGGGCCTGGTGATATTGGGTGGGCAGGGCCCTGGCACAGGTGTGCAGGTGCTGGGGGTTGGGGCAGGGGTGCATGCATGTACAGGGCAGGGCTGTGTGGCACAGACGTGTACGTGAGCACTTCCAGGTGTGAGAGCAGTGCGCTTGTGCCTGGGGTTGGGGCAAGGGTGTGTAGGTGTGTGGGACAGACAGGGTGGGGTGCAGGGGTCAAGAGGTCAGCGCACCGATGCAAGGGTGTCCGGCAGGGAAGATGTGGCTGTCCACCACAAAATTCACTGTGTTATACATCCCTGTTTTAACCTGTAACTTTCCTTCTGGTAACATACATGACTCTACACTTCCCCTTTGTACTTCACCACATTCATTCAAAAGAACATTCAGTACTGTTAATTATTCTCACAATAAATTCCGAGCCCCTATCTTGAGAGCCTGTGTTAACTAAGACAATGCTGGCTGCTGTAACACGTGAACTCTGAAATCTCAGTGCATTAGCATATGTGCAGGTTTCTTCTCACTGCAAAGCCCCATGCAGATGTCTGGCAGGCAGTCTTCCATGCAGGAATCCAGGTTCCACTCACCTTGTAGCTCTGCTGCAGCTTCCAAGGTCTCTGTGGAAAGGAGGCGAGAACATAGAGAAGGCATACCTGAGCCTTACCCACATGGGCGGGGAAATAGCACGTCTCTTTTCAGCTGACATTCCATTGGCAAGAACTATTCATAGGGTATGTTAGTTCTTTAATTCTGCATAACCAAAAACTGACTGCCTTAAAACAATAAACATTTATAACCTGATAGTTTGTGTGGTCAGGAATTAAGGAGCTTGTCTGAGTGGTTCCGGCACACAGCTGCAGTCATCAGGCTGCGTTGAGCTGTTGGCCAGGGAAGCAGTCATCAGTAGGCTTCAGCGGAGCCGCAGGACCTGCTTGCAAGATGGCTTGCTCACCTGGCTTTTGGCAAAAGGCCTCGTTCCTTGCCACGAGGATCTCCCCATGGGGTTTCTTGACTGTCCTCAGAGCCCGGCAGGTGATTTTCTCTACAGTAAGTGATCCAAAATAGCAAGACGGAGGTTGTGATGTCTTTTGTGACCTGGCCTTGGAAATCACACATCATCACTTTTGCATGATCCTATTGATAATATAGGCCAGCTCTGCTCAGTATAGGTAAAGACTAACACAAGGGTGAGAATAACAGGTGGCAGGTGGCACTGGAAGGCCTGGGTACCAGTGAGGCCACGCTCAACTGCAAGGGTGTCTGAGAAATATAGGCTCTGGCTGGGCAGCATTTCCCAGCCTTAGCTTACATATGGAAGGGTTGGCTATTTGGTGCACAGCTGTCCATTCTGGCCGAAGATCCTCTCCCCAGGAATCTCACTGGTGTCTCTGACTGCCCATGTGGCCTTCCTGGTCCTGTTTCCCCTCTTTACAATGATTGCGTCCTTCTCCACTGCCTGGAAACTATCACTGATACCTTCTGTCTTGTCTACTGGCTCAAGTCAAAGCAGTAGGTGATTTTTATTGGTGCAGGTCAGACACAAGTTTGAGAGGCCACTTGTAGGGGAGAGGCATCAGCAGAAGTATGGTTGGGGGCTGACTTCAGGGCTGGGGACCCAGGAACTGTACAACGCATCACGTAAGAGTCCTGTTACGTGCGCTGTGACCCATACAGCAACTGTTAGAGAGACTTCAATTAGAGATACGAATGAAACTAATCTGGATAGGACGAAAGTAAATTAGAGTAATAGGTAGAGGATAATTTTGACTGTATTTTAAAACCAAAGGAAGATTAGTTTATTGGGTGAAAATTTTATATTTTCTGTAGCATACTGTCTAATTTAACCTGTATGATCAATTTATTCGAGCACCATAATTACACGGCAACCTGAATAGAAGGGTCAGACCTTGGAGTCAGCAGCCTCTGTGCAAAACACTCAAAGAATAAAATAAAGGAAAAAAATTAAAAATGAAAACAAACAAATGAATAAATAACCTCTGTGTCCTCAAGGGAAGGCCGATTGTTAAGGTTCCTGGGTTGTAAACTCTTACAGCAGTCACATCTATTCCTGAGCTGTAACAGTTATTGCTGAATTCTGAGATGCTGAGCTCTTTGGGTATAGCCTGTCGTTCCCTGGAATTTCGGGTGTCTGTGTGACACCTGAGGCTCAGAGCTAGAGTTCTGTGCCTATGACAGTCAGCCTTACCCATACCGCAACAGTGAAAGACTTCAATTAGAGATGTGAATGAAACTGATCTGGATAGGACTAAAGTAAATCAGACTCACAGGTAAGGGATAATATTGACTGTATTTGAAAACTTCAACACCTGTGTGAGACCAAAGGAAGAGAAGTTTGTTTGGTGAAAAATTTATATCTAATTTAACCTATATCGTCAATTTATTTGAACACCATAATTACATGGCAACATGAATAGAAGGGTCAGATCTTGTTGGTTTATACAGGTTAGTGTGATGCCCCAATATATCCCTGAGTAATCTGGGCAGAAACTTTAGGAAGTATTAGTAAAGTCCCCTAAAAGGACTGGGGGAAAATATGGAAATATTAAACTTCCCTACCTGGGGAATTCCTGATATTCTCACAAGCATTGGGGACTACCGATCCAATAGGCCAGCCCCTCAATCTTGAGGCTTGTCTATGAAACTTATTCCTGTAAAAGATAGGCTAAGCCCACTTAAAATTGGGCCTAAGAGTCACCCCCAGAGAACCTCTTTTGTTGCTCAGATGTGGCCTCTCTCCCTAAACCAACTTGGCAGGTGAACTCACTGCCCTCCCCACTATGTGGGACATGACTCCCAGGGGTGTAAATCCCCTGGCAACATGGGATAGCACTCCTGGAATGAGCCATGACCCAGCATCATGGGATTGAGAAAACCTCCCCACCAAAAGGGGGAAGAGAGAAATGATGCAAAATAAAGTGTCAGTGGCTGAGAGATTTCAAACAGAGACAAAGAGGTTATCCTGGAAGTTATTTTTATGCATTATATAGATACCCCTTTTTAGTTTATGGTACATTGGAGTAGCTAGAGGGAAGTCCCTTAAACTGTTGAACTGAGTTCCAGTAGCCTTGATTCCTGAAGACGATTATATAACTATATAACTTTTACAATGTGACTGTGTGATTGAGAAAACCTTGTGTCTGGCACTCTCTGTATCCAGCATATGGACAGATGAGTAAGAAAATAAAGACAAAAAGTAATTAAACAGAGAGGGGGATAGGGGGTAGGGATATTTAAGGTGTTCTTTTTTATTTTTATATATTTTTTGGAATAATGAAAATGTTGAAAAATTGATTGTGGTGTTGAATGCACAACTATATTATGATACTGTGAACCATTGTATAATTTGGATGATTATGTGGTATGTGAAAAAATATATATCAATAAAATTGTATTAAAAAACTCTATGTCCTAGGATGAGCAATTTCACCCCTAGAAGCCCAGTTTCCTATAAAAAAAGAAAGTTCACTTCTTAGGGTTATGAAAAGGGTTGTATGATTTAATCCAGTGTTTCTCAAATTTGTATTCATCGTCTTAACAGTTTCCCCATATTCATGCATCACCTATACTATTATTTAATATTTTCTTTATATATTTTATAACATATTTCATTGAGATATAATTCTCATACTTTGAAGTCGCCCATTCAAAGTGTACCCATTCCATGATTTTAAAATATTCACAGAGTTGTGTAACCATCGTGACAATCAGTTTTTGAACACCCCAATTTTCAATCCCCCGAAGAAACCCTTGTATTCTTTAGCAGTCATTTTCCATTCCCTCCACTCTTCCTACCCCAGGCCTAGGCACCCTGTCTCCATAGATTTGCCTGTTCAGGACACTTCATATAAATGGTATCATATTATATGTTTCTTTCTGCAACTGCCTTTTTTTCACCTAGCATAATGCTTTCAAGGTTCATCCGTGTTGTACTAGGTGAGTACTGGGCTGTCAGAATCATGGCGCAAGGATTGGACTGCTTTTACGTTCAAAACATTTAGCCATTATTATTATTAATATTCACAAGAAGCAAGTTATTGTTGACTTCTTTTTCTCTTTAAATAGCTATACCAAGGTATTCCCAAAGCTGTAGAAACGCCTGGGACAAGATGGGAGCTCTCAGAGGTCTCTGTTGAAAGTGTTGGCTTAGACTTGGTGGGAATAACAGAAGGAGAACAATATTTATTGAGCACCTCCAGTATGCCAGTCATTGTGCACAGAGCCCTCACATCCAATGCCCATTGACTGCTCACCACATCCCCTGAATTGGTACAGTTGTTAGTCCCACTATGCAGATGAGGAATTGGAGGGCTCAGAGAGGTTAAGAAACTTACCTGGGGTCACACAGCTAACAAGTGACTCAGATAAAATGCAGACCAGCCTGGCTCTATGGAACAACTTCTCTCCACCTCTTCAAGATGTGGTTCTCCAGAGGTATAGGAAGAATCCATAAATGGTCAGGAATCAGGGAGGTGGTGGTTCTCTGGCAATCAGGGAGGAAAGGAGAGGCCTCGCATGTGCACTGAGGCAGGGCCTCTGTGCTGACAGGGTGATCTAGGCCTGGAAACAGGAATCATCTACCTAAATGACCTGAGAGCTTGGGTCCTGTGGTGACCAGAGCAGCCCCCATGTGTTGAGTGTCACTACACGTCGTACTCTGTGTGTTTAAGAGCGTTCCCTTACAACAACACCAGGAGATAGGGATGTTATAAGCTAGGCTCTACAGATGGGGAAACTGAGTCTCAGAGAGGTGGAGTTATTTAATGAAAGTCACACAGCTCGTAAGGAGCAAAATCCAAATGCGAATACTCATCTGCCTAATTCCAAAACCCATGCTGTTTACCACCATGGAACTATAAAACAAAATAAAACAAGATGTAAATGTTGCTTTTTGTAGTGCAGACCTTCAGGGGGAAAGCAACAGACAAAAAAACACTGGACAGAGAAAGGGATCCCCGAGTCAATACGATGCCATCCTATCCTCCTCTCACTCTGGGCACCGCTGCATCCCCACCCATCCCAGCCCTGCCATTACTACCAGAGGCGAGTGGATCCCGTTTGGGGCGCCTGGGTTCTTGGGAAGTCTGTGAAGGTAATGGTGGGACTCCTCGGGCCATTTTAAATATTTCAAAAAGCTTATTGCTTTTTTTGCTTATTTTATAGCTCCTTATATTAGGGAGATAGAAAAAGACTAACACAGTAATTGCTTTGTGAGGGTAGAATTTCTGCACCCAGGGTAGGAGGAAGTCCTTTGCAAAGTTAAACAGACTTGTGCACTGTGCTTTCGGCTAGTCACTCACCCTCTCCTATGCCCCAGTTCCCACATCCGTAATGTGGGGTAATAATAGCACCTACTTCGGGGGCTTCTGTGGGCGTGACCCATGATGTGTGCCTGGCACCATGCCTGACTCCCTTCGAGCGTCAGTGAGAAGCACACCGGCTAGCTTAGCTGCTCAGTAGATCTGACGGCGTTATTTGTATTTGAGGAATCAACTATTGCAACCCACAATAATTTATTTTAAAAGATGATCGGACACAGTGGGTAAACATGAGATTTAAAATGAGATAGATTAGTAGGGTTTAACAATTGAGTATGAATGCTGAATCATTATATTGATATTCCTTTTAGTCTCTAGTACCTTAGAGCAGTTAGAAGTAAAAACCTGAAATTGTGGAATTGTAACCTGTACCAAACTCTGAAATCTGTTCTGCAACTAATTGTTGCGATGTACTTTGAAATTTATTGCTTTTTTGTATATGTGTTATTTTTCACAAAAAAAGAAAAAGAGAGAAGGAGGAATATAACAGAGACAATAGGATTGAACAAATGAGTATGTTTGCTGAATCATATTGATATTTCTTTTGGTCTCCAGTGTCTTGGAGACTTTTCAGAAAAACTGAAAAATAATGCAACTGTAGCCCATGCTATACTTTAAAATCTGTTCTATAACTACTTATTAAAATGTACTTGGAAATGTATTGCTTTTTTTATATATATGTCTGTCATGTTTAGGGACATGTGTCAGCTTGGCCAAGTTGTGGTACCTGTTTATCTGATTGGGCAAGCGCTGGCCTGTCTGTTGCAATGAGGACATTTCATAGGATTAGGTCATGATCAGGTCAGCTGCATCCACAGCTGATTCCATTTGTAATCAGCCAAAGGGGAGTGTCTTCTACAATTAGTGATGCTAAATCTAATCACAAGAAGCCTTTTAAAGAGGACTCAGAGGAGACAGGCCCCATTCCTGCTTTGGCTGGTGAGCCTCTCCTGTGGAGTTCATCCAGACCCTCCATCGGAGTCGTCGGCTTCACATCCTGCCCTGTGGATTTTGGACTTGGCGTTCCTGTGGTCACATGAGACACTTTAATAAATTTTATATTTGCAAATGTTCCCTGTTGATTCTGTTTCTCTAGAGAACCCTAACTAATACAATGTCATATTTCACAATTTTAAAAAGTTAAAAAAAAAAACAAAGTTAAATAGAAAAGAGCTGAATATCAGCCTCGCTTTTTCATAGCTGGGTGATGCTTTCCAAGTCAGCTCACCTTGCTGAACCTTGGCCCTCTTATCTGCAAAATGGAGCATCATGAGGTTACCTTAATGAGGTCAGGTCCATGAAGCAGTGGGCACACAGTAGTCTCTCCCCTTTCCTCAGCATGGTTGGTTTGTTGGGTACAATGATTCAGAAAATGAGAAGGAATAATATAAGAGGCTACCATGGGGAAAAGGTTGGGACACTAGCAGCCCCATGGGTGGCAGGTCTATGGTAGACCTTGTTCTATGCTGCATGGATCCTCTTTCCAGAGACTTGTCACTCCTTCAGGGTCCACTTCAGATGCAGAGACCCACCTGGCTTGGGTCACAGCCCTCCTGGGGCGGTCTCCCTCTAGGGACCAAGTGGGGCAGGGGCATGAGGTCCAACCCTTTTGGCCAGACTAGGACATTCTAATGATCACTTCTGATGCCAGAGCTCCCTGCTGGGCTGGCCAAGGCTTTGTGATGCTTTCACCATGCATCAGCTTCTCCCTGGGTCCATTCCTGCTTTCTCCTGCTTCCCTTCTCTGATTTTGACCCCTAATGCATGGCTTGCCCTCCCCAAACAACATCTCAGCATCTCCTGTCGGAGAAGCCATCCTCCAGCAGTTGGTGCTGAGGATGCAGGTGGGAAGATGGGCTTTGGAAGCCTAGTCATTCACTACCTGGCCAGCCATGAGGTCCCTTTCCACAGGTACAGCTGTGGAAGGGAACTCACCTGCAGGCTCGGTGTAACAGGCATTTGCACGGATGGAGACAATAGTATCCACACTGTTCTAGTTTGCAAGCTGCCAGAATATGATATACCAGGAACGGAATGGCTTTTTTAAAAAATTTTTTATTGTATAGCATAACATATAAACAAAGCAAAGAAATAAAAAGAAAATAGGTTTCAAAGCACTCTTCAACAAGTAGTTACAGGACAGATCCCAGAGTTTGTCATGGGCTACCATACCGTCATCTCAGATTCTTCCCTCTAGCTGCTTCAGAATATAGGAGGCTAGAGGCTTAGATAGTTTTTATCACCACAATCGACTCTTTTTTTCTATTTTGTGAGAGAGAACATATATACAAAAAAGCAATGAATTTCAAAGCATAGCACCATAATTAGTTGTGGAACATATTTCAGAGTTTGCCAAGGGTTACAATTCCACAATTTTGGGTTTTTACTTCTAGCTGCTCTAAGATACTGGAGACTAAAAAATATACCAATTTAATGATTCAGCAATCATATACATTTCTTGAATCCTATTTTCACTGTGTAACTCCACCTTCACCTTTGATTTTTCTATCCCTCTCTTTAGGGGTGTTTGGGCTATGGCCGTTGTAACTTTCTCATGTTGGAAGGGTCTGTCACTAATATGGGATAGGAAGATGGAACTATCTGATGTTCTGGAGAGGCTGGGTCCCTCTAGGTTTCAGGACTTATCTAGACCAGGGACCCACCTGGAGGTTGTAGATTTCTGGAAAATTACTCTAGTGCATAGAACCCTTATGGAATCTTATATATTGTCCTAGGTGTTCTTTAGGATTGGCTGGAATGGTCCTGGTTGGGGGTTGGCAGGTTATGATAGGTAGCAGTTTCTACCTGAAGCTGTGTGAAGAGTGACATCCAGAGTAGCCTCTCAACTCTATTTGAACTCTCTCTGCCACTGATAATTAATTATACTTCTTTTCCCCATTTTGGTCAGGATGGAATTGTTGATCCCACAGTGCTAGGTCTGGACTCATCCCTAGGAGTGAATAAACATGTGGACATTTGGTGAGGTGAAATAAGCCAGAAACAAAAAAAACAACACTGGTATGGTCACCTTTAGAAAATGCTTACAAGGAAGCAGGGACCTAGATTATAAGCTTTTATATAGCAAACACATTTAGTCTTGAGTGGTAATTATTATTTCTGGATTTTGAGAGGCTGTTTTTTTTTATATATAACCTGATATTTAGAGATAGGAACGAAGCCAATCAAGTTGGGGTTAAAGTAATTCAGAACTTAAAGTAATTAAGTTCTGAATTAAAGTAATTCCAACTCTGCAAGTGAAATTATTGCCATCCCCACTACGTGGGACATGACATCCAGGGGTGTGAAAGTCCTCACTTGCCTCACAGCTTCATTCCTTTTTTTTAGCAGCCCAACATTTGTTTATAAGCATACATCGTCGTTCACCAGTCTACTTCTCAGTCAGTGCATCCCTCAGCCACCTGCATTCATCAGGGATCATGTATAGTGCCCAAAGTCCACAGTCCATCAACACTCTCAATTTTAGATAATTTCATTGTTCCCAAGAGAAAGGAAACCAATTAATACACCCTTGACATATAGGAAATCTAACCCTCCTCTTAAGTCTTGTCCTTACCCCCATTATTAACCTTTGTGGTTGATGTGGTAGTGCTGATGTTTTCCTTTTAAGCATTGCCATAGCATACAATAGCAGGTTTCCCCCTGTCCTCTGGACTTAAACATTCTTTGTACATGAATCATAGCTTTGATATAGTTCCTGTAAGAAGTAATTTATATTTCTAGTGTTAATCCGTGGGACATGTAGGTCTATACAACTCCTTTTGATTGGTTCAACTTCAATATGGTAATATTACTTATAGACCCAATAGAGAATCGCCTTCACCTCTATCTATTTCCTTACATTGGAGTTCAAACTCATTAGCTAAGCATTCACCCATCTCTAAATTCTGTGTATCTCTAAGTCCCATATATTCTGTATTATAAGCCTCTGATTTTACCTTTACCATGGGCATAAAAGTGGAATCATACAGCATCTATCCTTTTGTATCTTGCTTACTTCATTCAGCATTATGTCCTCAAGGCCCATCCATCTTGTCATGTGCGTCAGGATGTCATTTTGTCTTACTGCTGCATAATATTCCATAATATGTATATACCACATTTTGTTAATCCACTCATCTGTTGATGGGCATTTGGTTTGTTTCCATCTTTTGGCGATTGTGAATCATGCTGCTGTGAACATCGGTGTGCAAATGTCTGTTTGTATCATTGCTTTCAGCTCTTCTGGCTATATACCAAGCAGTACTTGGAATGGCTTTTAAAAGGGGGAATTTATTAAGTTGCAAGTTTACATGTTCTAAGGCTGTGAAAATGTCCAAATTAAAGCAAGCCTATAGAAATGTCCAATTAAGGCATCCAGAGAAAGACAACCTTGGTTCAAGAAGTCCAATGACGTTCAGGGTTTCTCTCTCAAGTGGAAAGGCACATGGTGGACATGGCGGCATCTGCTAGGTTTTTCTCCAGGCTTCTTGTTTCATGAAGCCCTCTAAAGCTTTTCTACAAAATGGTTCCCTCTTAAAGGGTTCCAGTAAGCAACCCCGCCTTGAATGGGTGGAGATACATCTCCATGGAAAGCATCTAATCAAAAGTTACCACCTGACAATTGGCTTTTCTCTCTCTAAGCCCAACTTCTGCAAGTGAAAACATTGCCCTCCCCCCTACATGGGATGTGACATTCAGGGATGAAAGTCTTTCTGGCAGCATGGGAGAGAACTCCTAGGCATGAGTATGGCCCTGACACCGTGGGATCAACAATGCCATCCTGACCAAAAGAGGGAAAAGAAGTGTAACAAGTAAAGTATCAGTGGCTGAGAGAGTTCAGATAAAGTTGAGAGGCTATACTGGAGGTCACTCTTACGCAAGCTTCAGTTAGACATTGCTACCTATCATAACTTGCCAAAACCCCAACTAAAACCATCCCTGCCAATCCTAAAGAATACCTAGGACATTATATAAGATTCTACAGAGGTCCCATGCACTAGGATAACTCTACAAAACCTACAGCCTCCAGATGGGTCCCTGGACCAGATAAATCCTGAAACGTAGAGGGCCCAGCCTCTCCAGAACACCAGCTACTTCCAACCCCCTATCTCATATGACAGCCCCTTCCAACATGAAAATGTTAGAATGAGCATAGCCCAAAATACCCCTAAAGAGTGGGAGAAAGATCAAAGGTGATGGTGGAGTTATTCAGAGAAAGTAGGGTTTACCAAACAAATATGATTGCTGAATCATTAAATGAATATTTCTTTTGGTCTCCAGTATCTTAGAGCAGCTAGAAGGAAAAACCTAAAACTATGAAATTGTAACCCATACCAAACTCTGAAGTCTGTTCTGCAACTAATTGTTGTGATGTACTTTGAAATTTATTGCTTTTATGTAAATATGTTATTTAAAGAGAAGGAGGAGTATAAAAGAAAAGATAGGATTTAACAAATGAGTATGACTGCTGAATCATAATATTTCTGTTGGTCTCCAGTGTCTTGGAGCCACTGGAAGAAAAAATGAAAAATCGTGGAACTGTAACCCATGCCAAACTTTAAAATCTGCTCTATAACTACATGTTAAAATGTACTTGGAAATTTATTGCTTTTTTGTATATATGTTATATTTCACAATTTAAAAAAAAGTTACCACCCACAGTTGGGTGGGTCACATCTCTATGAAAATCATCAAAAAGCTCCCACCCAGCAATATTGAGTAAGGATTAAAGAACTTGGCTTTTCTGGGGTGCACCACCGATTCAGACTGGCACACCCACAGATTGGATGGCTGCTGCTGAGCACCGGTGATGCTCTCTACCAGGGGTCAGCTCACTTTCTCCGAAAAGGGCTACGTAGGCTTTGCTGCTCACATGGTCCCTGTCCCAACACCTCAGTTCTGTGTTAGCACAAAAGCAGACCTAGACAATACATAAACAAATAAAACTTTATTTATAAAAACAGTCTGTGGGCCAGATTTGGGCTGTAGTTTGCCAACCCCTGCTCTGTACTAAAGAAAGACAATTAACAGTCAAGGGTGAGTCACAAACAAATGAAAGCCAGAGGCCCTCTGGTTGCATTCAAAGAAGCTTTCTTCTTTTTTTTTTTTTTTTTTTTAGCAGGAGAGAAAAGAAAGCTGAGGAACAAACCCAGGACATGATCAAATGAATGAATTGGGAAGATAAATGCCCAATGAAGACAGTTCTTTTGTGGTTTTCTACGGGGTCCTGCTATATCATTTGCTGATGTTCCATATCATTTGCTTATTTCAAGCCACCAATATGACATCACTAAACACGAAGTTGGGAAGAGATGAACAGAACCAACTCTTGTAAAGTAGTTCACCCCAGCTCCAGCACACCTGGCTCCAGCTCACCCCAGCTCCAGCACACCCAGTTCCAGCACACCCCAGCTCCAGCACACCCAGCTCCAGCCCCCCAGCTCCAGCACACCCAACTCCAGCACACCCCAGCTCCAGCACACCCAGCTCCAGCACACCCAACTCCAGCACACCCCAGCTCCAGCACACCCAGCTCCAGCACGCCCGGCTCCAGCACGCCCAGCTCCACCACACCTGGCTCCAGTACACCTGGCTCCAGCACACCCAGCACATCCAGCTCCAGCACATCTGGCTCCAGCACACCCCAGCTCCAACAAGCCTCTATCTTTCAGTCACTTCAATATCTCAGACTCATTCCAGCCTCAGAACATTTGTCCATACTGTTCCTCCTGTCTAAGAAGCTCTTCCTCAGTGTTCTTTCTCACAGCAGCCCCTACCTGATCCTCCAGCTGGCAGCTAAATACTCCCTCCTCCAAGGAGCCCTCCTTGACTGACCATCCCAACCACATTATCTTTCCAGCACCCCACTGGTTTCCATCATAGCCTAACCTTTTTTTTCTTCTTGAAACTGACATACTTAAGAAAGGTAGAGAAATCATAACTGTACAGCTTGGTGAGTTTTCACAGCATGAACCTATCCTTATCACCAGCACCCAGATCAGGTAAGAGAACAAAGTCACACCCAGAAACCCCATTATGTCTCTTTCTAGTTACTTCCATTCCTAGTGTAGCAACTATCCTGACTTCTAACATTATAGATGACTTTTCCCTGTTGTTAAACTTTATATTTAAATGCAATGATACCATTTGTACTCCTTTGTTTCTGATGATTTTAATCAACTTTATCTGGATGAACTTCACCTATGTGGTAATAGATTGTTCCCAGTTGTGATACCGATACAACTTATTTTCCTGTTCTGTAGTTGATGGGAAATTTAATTGTTTGCAGTGTTGACTATTAGGAACAGTGAACAATGAACATTTTTATTATCTCTTTTGGTGAACAAACGTACACATTTCTGTCGGCTTATATACCTAAGAAGTATAAATACTGGATCACAGGGTTTATATATGTTCAGTTTAGATCATACCAAAGAGTTCTCCCAAAACACTTTGACCAAAAACAAGCAAAATGGAGGGGGGGCAGATAACGGGTAAAAAAAAAATGGGTACAGTGACATACTAGTGGTCAATTAGAGGAAGGGGTAAGGGGTGTGAGCTGTATGAGTTTTTTTTTTTCTTTTTACTTTTTATTTCTTTTTCTGAACTGATGCACGTTCTAAAAATGGTTATAGTGCTGAATGCACAACTATGTGATGATATTGTGAGCCAATGATTGTATACTTTGAATGGACTGTATGTGCATGAAGATATCTCAATTAAAATTTTTTTTAAAGTTTTGACCAGCAATATTTGTTCCATTTGTTCCACATCTTTGTCAACACTTAATATTATCCACCTTTTTAATTTTGTTCCATTTGTTCCATGTCTTTATCAACACTTAATATTGTCCACCTTTTTAATTTTGTTCCATTTGTTCCACATCTTTGCCAACACTTAATATTGTTCACCTTTTTAATTTTAGCCATTTTGTTGGGTGTGTAATGACGTATTTAATATACTTTTTTTAACCTTTCTCTGTCATGATGTTGAGCACTTTTCATATATCCATTGACTGTTTAGATATCCTTCTTTGGGAATTGCTTGTTCAGGTTGCTTGCCCATTTTCCCATTGGGCTGTTTGTCATTTTATTTACTTGCTCAAGAATTATAAAGAATTATAAAATTATTGATATAATCTTATCAGATATATTTATTGCAAATATCATCTCTATGTGAATTGCTTTTACAGTGCCTTAATTAATTTAAATGTAATCCAATTTATCCAAAACTTAGGTTTCGTGTCTTTTTGTTTTCAGCTTAAGAAGTTAAGCAATTTATGCTATATTTTCTTCTAAAAGCTTTGTATTTTTACCTTTCACATTTAGATCTATGACCTATCTAGAATTTATTTTTGTAAAAGATGTAAGCTAAGAGGCATGATTCCTTTTGTTTTGTTTTTCATGCAGATATCTAATTGCTCTGGTGGAATTTATTGAGAAGAGTCTTCTTCCTCCACTGAATTGCAGCGATACTGTTGCGTAGCCATGTAACTGTGATTTTTTTCTGGATCCTCTACTTTGTTTCATGGGTCTACTCGTCCATCCTTGTATCCATTCTACATGGTCTTAATTCCTGAAATTTTTTACTAAGTCTTGAAATCTGTGAATGTAAGTGCTCCAGCTTGGTCTTATTCTTTAAGATTGCTTTGGCTATTCTAGAGCCTTTGCAGTTCCATATAAATTTTTAGAATAATTTCTCAATTTCCACAAGACCCACTGGGGTTTTTGATGGGGAATGCCTTGATTCTGTAAGATCTCTTGAAGGAGCTTTTATGTCTGGATGATAGTGAGTCTTCCTGTCACGAACATTAGGTCTCCTTTAATTTATTCTGTGTTTTAAAGTTTCAACATCTTTTGCTAGATTTATTCTTAGATGTTTACTACTTTTGATGGCCTTGTAAATAGTATTTTTAAAATTTCAGTTTCCCATTGCTCATTACTACTGTATAATATTACAATTGATACAAATTGACTTTGACAGCTTTATTGAGGTAGAATTGAGATATAGTAAACTGTGTATAATCGATAAGTTTATTATATATTGTAAAACCATCACCACAGTCAAGTTAAGGAATATATCCATCATCCCCAAAAGGTTCCTTGTAATGCTTTGCATTCCATCCCTTCCTACCCCAGCCTGTGCCCAGACAACCACTAATATGCTTTCTGCCAGCATAGATCAGTGTTGTATAGTTTGTATTGTCTAGATTTTTACGTAAATGGAATTCATGCAGTATGTACATTGGAGGGGGTGTTGGGGTTCTTTCACTGAAATAAACTGTCTTGAGATTTAGCCATGTGGTTACATATATCAATACTTGGTTTCTTTTTAGTTGCTGAGCATCTATTGCATGGGTATGACAGAGTCCATTTATCCATTCATCTGTTAATGGATATTTAAGCTCTTCCCAGCTTGGGGCTATTACAAGTCTTTCTGTGGACATTTACTTTCATTTCTCTTGTTGTGGATAAGTATATAGGAGTGAAATGTCTGGGTCATATGGTTGGGGTATGTTTAATTTTTTTAAAAGCTGCAATCTGTTTTTCAAAGAGCCTATGCCATTTTATATTCCTATGAGCAGAGTCTGAAAGTTTCAGATGCTCCATACTTGGAGTGATTTGGGGTTTTTAAAATTTTAGTCATTCTAATGGTTGTATAGTGGTATTTCATTGAAATTGAAATTTAATTTCTATAATAACTAATGATGTTGAGCATCTTTTCATGTGCTTATTTGCCATCAGTGGCTTTTTGGAGAAGTACTGTTTATACCTTTTGCCCATTTCTTATTGGGCTTTGTGAGGAGTCTTTATATGTTCTAGATACAAGTCCTTCTTGGTATATATGTTTTCATGTATTTCGAATATTTTCTTCCAGTAAGTGGCATGCCTTTTCATTTTCTAACTGTACTCACTGAAGAGCAAAGTTTTGAATTTTAATTCAAGACTTTTTTTTTTATCATTTGTGTGTTTGAGTCCTGTTTAAGAAATCTTTGCCCAATCTAAGGTTTTCTCTTATAGTTTCCAATACAAAATTTTATAATTTTAGCTTTTACATTTAGATTTATGATCCATTTTTAGTTTCTTTTTGTATATGGTGTGATTTGTGAGTCTGGGTTCCTTTTATGCTTTTGGATGTTCAGTTGTTCTGGGATCATTTGTTGAAAAGATAATCCTTTTTCCCATTGAGCTCTCTTGACACCTTTGTTGAAAATCAATTCACCACACATATGTAATGTATTTCTGAGCTTTCTATTCTGTTCCATTAATCTGTATGTTAAAATTTGTTAATATCACACTGCCTTTATTACTGCAGCTTTATAATACAACTTGAAATCAGGTAGATTAAGTCCTTCAACTGATTCTTCGTTTTCAAAATTATTGGTCCATTGCATTTTTATATAAATTTTAGAATCAACTTATCAGTTTTTACAAGAAAGTTCATTGGAATTATCATTGGTATTGATTCAATCTTTAAATTAATTTGGGAGATTGACAGTATTTATTTTTTATTTTTTATCATGGTTACATAAACCACATTTTAACCGTTTTTAAGTGCACACTTCAGAGGTATTCATTACATTCACAGTATTGTGCTATCATCACCACTTCCTATTACCAAGAATTTTTCATGACCCCAAACAGAAACTTCTACCCATTGAGGAATAACTCCCCATCTCCTGCTTGCCCCTGCCCCTGGTAATCTATAATCTACATTTTCTCTTTTAACTTATTTTAGATATTTGTTTCAGTGGAAAAACTTTGAAATGTGTATCAGATCTCCTGAATGATATCCCATTGTGTGGCTATACCACATGTTGTTTATACTTTTATCTGTCAATGAACACTTAAGTTGTTTCCATCTTCTGGCACGGTGGAAACAGGTGGGAGTCCCTGCCTTCAATTCTTTGGGGTCTGTTCCTAGAATGGAATTGCTGGATCATATGGTCATGCTGTGCTTAACTTTTTGAGGACCCACCAATCTGTTTTCTACATTAGTTGCACCATTTTATATCCCCACTAACAATGCACAAGTGTTCCAATTTCTTCTCATCCTCACCAACACTTGTTATTTTCCATTTTTAAAATACTATCCATCCTAGTAAGTGTTAAGTCGCATTTCATTGTGGTTTTGATTTGCATTTCTCTGATGTTGAACATCTTTTCATGTATTTATCGGCCACTGGAAATGTCTTAATCTCGCCCTCATTTTGAGGGGTGGGGGGTGGGAGGTGGGGGATGGGGTGCATGGTCTGGGAATCGAACCCGGGTCTCCTGCATGGAAGGTGAGCATTCTACCACTGAACTATCCATGGTCTCTCCCTCATTTTTGAAGGCCAGTATCACTGGATATAGCATTGTTTGTTGGAAATTATTTTCTTTCAGCACTTTACATATTTCGTCCTACTGCCTTCTTGCCTCCCTGATATCTGATGAGAAATCAGCACTAATCTCATTGGGATTCCCTTGTACATAACGCATTGGTTTTCTCTTGCAGCTTTCAGAACTCGCTACTTGTCTTCGGGATTGGACAGTCTATGTATCTGAGTGTGGTTCTCTTCAAGCTTATCCTTTCAAGAAGGTTTGGGCTTCCTGTATGTGTATATTCGTATATTTCATTAAATTGGGGAAGTTTTCTGCCATTATTTCTGTGACTATTCCTTCTGCCTCTGCCTCTCTTTCTTCTCCTTCTGGAACTCTCACAGTGTGTATGTTGCTATGCTTGATAATATCTCACAAGTCTCTTAGAATCTATTCCCATTTTCATTCTTTTTTCTTTCTGCTCCTCAGCCTGACTCATTTCAATTGTCTTGTCTTCGAGTTCTTTGATTATTTTTTCCACCAGTTCCAATCTGCTGTTAAAACCATCTGGGGAAGTTTTCATTTCAGTTATTTGGTCTTTAAATCCAGTATTTTTGTTTGATTTTTTAAAAATTTCTGTCTCTTTATTGAAACTCTCATATTGTTCATTCATCATTTTCCTTTACCCTTTAGTTTTTTCCCTGTGTTTTTCTTTAGCTCATTAAGCATACGAAAGATCATTTTTTAAAAGTCTTTGTCCAATATGTCCAAAGTATGGCCTTTTTGGTTGATGATTTCTGAATTTGTACCTTGTTCCTTTGGGTAGGCTATCATTTCCTCTTTCTTTGTTTGTCTTGTAATCTTTTTTTGCCCACTGCGTATTTTATTTATTAATTTTTTATTTTAATATTCTTAAGTGTCAACCCTGGGATTTAGTCCCTGGGCTTTCTGTTTCTTAAGTTTGTATCTAGCTAGTAATAAGTCAGAGATTTCCTTTAAGTGTCAGGACCTAATAAAAAACAAAAAAACATGCCAAAAACACCTTCCACAGTCTTTGCAAATTGGCTGTGGGCTGGCTGGTACGGTCTTCCAGCATTTAACCCTCCTATCAAGAAGAGCATCCTGAGGTGTCCCCCACCCCACTCCCACACTACTGCATTTCTTAAAACTGATAACATTTGCCCCAGGCAGGCTGCCTTGATCTGGTTGTTTCTTATGCTGTTTTAGCTGTGTACAAGTTGCTTCAGCCTTCAGGGAAAGTTGAGGGAGGAGAAACAGGAGATGAGAGCCATAGGTCACTTTCTTTAGGATGCCACCCTATAGATTGGCACCAACATACTTGCGAGTTTGTGCCTAGGGATGCTCTGCTCCCTCCAGAACAGGTCCACGTGCCCGCTGGTTTTTTTGTAGATTCTTGGGGTATTTTTATATAAAGGATCATGTCATCTGCAAAAAGAGATAGTTTTATTTTTTTCCTTTCCAATTTGGATGCCTTGTATTTTTTTTCTCTTGTCTAATTGCTCTATCATGTCTAGTATGATGTTGAATAGCAGTGGTAAAAGTGGTCATCCTTGTTTTGTTCCTCATCTTGAGGGCAAGATATCCATTTTTTACCACTGAGTCTGATGTTAGCTGTGGGTTTCCATAAATGCCTTTTATCATGTTGAGGAAGTTCCCTTCTATCCCTATTTTCTGAATGTTTTTAAGATGAAAGGGTGTTGGATATTGTCCAGTGTCTCTTCTGCATCAATTGAGATAATTGCATGTTTTTTCTTCATTCTATTAATGTGGTGTATTACATTAATAATTAATAATGTGGTTTTCTTATGTTGAACATATGTTATTTCTCATGTTGGCTTTCCTGGGATAAATCATCCCACCTGGTTCTGGGGTATAACTCTTTTTTAATATGCTGTTTAGATCTGATTTTCTAGTACTTTGCTGAGGATTTTTAAATCTAGATTCATAAGGGAAATTGTTCTGTAATTTTATTTTCTCATGATGTGTTAATCTGGTTTCGGTAGCAGGGTAATGCTGGCCTCATAGAATGAGGTAGGAAGAGTTCCCTCCCACTTCAGTTTTTTTGGAAGAGTTTGAGAAGGATTGGTAGAATTGACAACTTAGCAATACTGAGGTTTCTAATTCATGAACATTGAATATTTCTCCATCTATTTAGCTGATTTCTTTAACTTTTATCAGCAATGTTTGGTAGTTTTTTTACATACAGTTCTTGCATATCTTTAAAAAAATCTATTCCTAACTATTTTATGTTTTTGATGCTATTTTGTTAATCATATTTTTCTCTAATTTAAATTCTGTTTATCTCTTGCTGGTTCATAGAATTATTTTTGTAAGTTAGTTTTATATTCAGCAACCTTTATAAACTCACTTATTCGTTCCAGCCTTTTTTTATATATATACCATAGAATTTTCTACAAAGACAGTATTGTTACCTGCATCTTATTTCTTTTCCCTGCCAGTGCAATGTTGAGTAGAAGTGGTGGCAGTAGACAATTTTTTCTCTTTTTTTACCTTAATGGAAAGTATTTAGTCTTTCACTATTAAATATAGTGATATTAGCTGCAGGTTTTTAATAGATAACCTTTATCAGGTTGAGAAATTTCCCTTCTATTCCTAGTTTGCTTGGATTTTCCATCATGAATGGTTGCTGGATTCTGTCAAATGCCTTTTTAGTTTTTGCCTTTATTGAGGTCATCATATATTTTTCTCCCTCCCTCTCTCCCGCTTTTCCTTCTTTTTTTCTTTGTCATTTTCTTTCTTTTTCTCTTTCTGTCTTCTTTCTTTTCTTTCTTAAAATACTTAGGGATAGATATTTAAAAGATATGCAAGACCTGTACGTAAAAAACTGCCAAGTGTCTTCCAAATAACTGATGTGAGAGGGAACTCTGAGGGCAGTAATACCTTGATACCAAATCCAGATTAAAAGATCATGAAGAATAAAACTACAGAACACTTTCCCTTAGGAATCTATATTTTAAAATCCTCAACAAAATACTAGAAAATCAGATAACATATTAAAAAGGATTATACCCCAGGAGCAGGTGAGATTATTTTTCCCAGGAATGCCAACATAAGAAAACCAACCAATATGGTACCACATTAATAGAATGAAGAAAAAAAACAGGCAATTATCTCAATTGATGCAGAAAAGACATCCAGTTTTGCATTCCTGAGATAAACTCCACTTTTTAATTCTCTTATATATTATGATTTGCCAGAATTTTGTGTTTTGCATCCTTGTTCATGAAGGATATTGGTCTATAGTTTTATTGTTTTCTTATAATGTCTTTTTCTGGTTTTGATATTAACTTACTGTAACCTTCATAGAATCGGTTGGGGAGTATTACATCCTCTCCAATTTTCTGGAAGAGTTTGTATTATTTCTTTCTGAAATATTTGATAGACCATGTCAAACTCTTAAATATGTTCTACAGCTAATTGTGGTGCTGTGCTTTGAAATTTATTGCTTTTTTGTAAATACGTTATTTTTCACAAAAAAGAAGGTTGATTGTGGTGATAAAAAAATATTTAAGCCTTCTAGCCTCCTGTATTCTGGAGCAGCTAGAAGGAAAAATCTGAGAGGATTGTATGGTAGCCCATGGCACAAACTCTGGGATCAGTCTTGTAACTACTTGTTGAAGAGTGCTTTGAATACTATTGGTTTTTTTTAATCTTTTTGGCATGGGCAGGCACCGAGAAATGAACCCGGGTCTCCAGCATGGCTGGTGAGAACTCTGCCACTGAGCCACCATTGCCCACTGTATTGCTTTTTTATTTCTTTGCTTTGCATATTTTGCCCACTTTATTGCTCTTTTTTATTTCTTTGTTTTGTATATATGTTATACTATACAATAAAAAAGTTAAATATATATATATATTTGGTAGAATTCACCAGTAAGGTCATGTGGGCCTGGAGTTTTCTTTTTGGGAAGGATTTTAACAACAAATTCAAGTTCTTTAATAGATAGTAGTAAATTGCGGATATATGGTTATCCTTGAGTGAGCTTTATCAAGTTATGTCTTTCAAGGAAGTTTTCCATTTCATCTAACTTGTTGAATTTATTAATGTAAAGTTGTGTGTAATATTCTCTTTTATCCTATAGGAGCTAGTAGTTGTAATTTATGTCTTCTCTCTTGTTTTCCCGGTTACTCCGGCTAGAAGTTTATACATTTTATTTACCTTCTCAAAGAACCAGCTTTTGCTTTTTTCTTAGTGCTTTTGTTTTCAGTTTCTTGATTTTTTATGTTTATTTTGAGTTTTATTTGTTGTTGTTCTTTTAGTTTCTTATGTTAGAGATTAGACACCTTTCTTCTCTTCTAATGTAAGCATTTATTACTATAAATTTCCCCCAGCACTGTTTTAGCTGCATCTAAGCATTTTGATATGTTGTATTTTAAATTGGGTTCTGTTCAAAATATTGTTAATTTCCGTTCTTATTTCATCTTTAACTCATAGGTCTATTTGAACTGTGTTGCTTCGTTTCCCTAGTGTTTGGGGGATTTTCCAGATATCTTTTTGTTATTGATTTCTGATTTAATTCCACTGTGGTTCAAGACATAATTCATGAGATTTGAATACTTTTAATCTCGTTCATTTTATATTGATCGTGTAGCTAGTGACCTTGACTACTTTACTTATTAATCCTAATTGTTTGCTTTACCCCTGAGATTAGAAGTAAAAGAGTGGACATCTTTAATTTGTTCCCAACCATAGGAGAAAAGTACCATATTTCACCAATAACTTTGGTGTTATCCATATATATATATGGATATATATGTTCATTATCTGTTTAAAGAAATTCCCTTCTACTCCTAGTCCTGAGAGGTGTTTTTTTTTTTGTCATGAATAGGTGCTGATTTTATCATGTTTTTTTCTAAATCTATTAGGATGCTTTATCTGTTAAAGTAGTGAAATATGTTGAGTGATATTCGAATGTTAAACTACCCTTGCATTTTAAAATAAAACTCATTTAGCTGGAATACAGTATCCTCTCATATATATTTATCACTGTATTTGATTTGCTAATATTTTAAGATTTTAGCATTTGTATTCATGAGCATATTGACCTATAATGTTCTTTTCTTGTAATATCCTTGCCAGGTTTTTGTAGCAGAGTTAGGCTGGTCTTAAAAACAAAAAATGGGAACTGTTCCCTCTTCCTCTGTTTTTTCAACAAGATGATATAAGATTGACATTTTTTTAAGGTGTAAGAAGATTTTCTTTCCTTTTTAAAAGTATAGGACTATTCAGATATATTATCTGTTCTTATTTCTGCTTTGGCAAGTTGTGTTTTTCAAGGAATGATGGGATAGAAATTTCCCTTCCAGTGTAGCAGCATAAATATCAGCTCTATGTAAAATCTCCTGTACCAAAGAGTGTTTGTTTTAGCTTATCAACACATCCACGGTTGGCCAAAGGGCAAATCCAGAAAAGTCAGTCCAACACTTCTTAGAAACTAATTGTGGTAGTAGGTGACAACATTTTACATGCTGTCAAGTGCATGTTTAAATAATGTTGTTGGTTTTTAGTAGGGTAGGGATGTATTTTAGAATGCCCGAGGCACTCTTTTGCTAAATCTGTCTGTTGTACTAAGGGGGTAGGCTGGAAAATACAGGTTACCAGATGTCTTCCAGCCTCCAAAGAACATCACTGTATGTGATACTCAGGCCAAGACTTTTCTGGAAGATAGGACCAGGAAAAATAATGTGAGGCAGAAACCAGAAGAAATCTCAAGAATCTATGAATGAGGCTAGAAGTAGCAGCAAGGTCTGGGTCAGAAACCAAGAGAGGGCTAGGTGGGGGCATTAGCCACTGAGCTGAAGTCACCCCCAAACTGAGGACACCCTAGTTTGCATCCCAGCAGCCTACCTGAGCCTCCCATCTTAGGGAGCAGGGGCTGCCAGGTGAGTCATCTCTGGCTGCTGTGGGCCTTTGTTAGAGCATTCACTTTTACTCACTTGCCCACCTATGCCACTGCTGAGCCATAACAGCCTATTGGTGACTTCTAGCCTGATGGACACAAGCCCTCCCATTCCCTCTCCCTTTTCTGGCCTCTTTCTTCGTGTTTTCTCCCCCTTTTCATCTTTCTTGCCTTCTTTTTCCTCTTTTTCTTTTCTTCTTCCCTCTACTCCACTTTATCCACTCTCAAGTCCACTCTTCTTTCCCCTCCACCTTTTTTAATGCAATTTTATTGAGCTGTATTCATACACCATACTATACATACTATACATACAAGCGGTGGCTCGCAATATCATCACATGCTTATGCATTCCTCGCCATGATCCATTTTAGAGCATTTGCATTACTCCAAAAAAAAAAAAAACCCAAAACATCCCCTACCCCTTATTCCCCTCCAACTTTAAGAAACATTTCTCCAACTTCTCTCTTCCTGCTGCTTCTCTTGTCAGAGAGTAAGAACCTTGGAGGCTGTTGCCAGGATACTAGACTAGAACAGTGACAGAAGGCAAACCAGGAGTACTTTGAGCTGGAATGAGAATGAAACAAAGATTCAGATCCAAGCCACATGGATCTCTCCGGCACAACCAGCCTTCCCAGTCTAGGGAGAAGGGACTGAAGACTTTCTGCCCCTTTCAGGGGACGTGGTTCTTCCCTTGGGGCAGAGAAGGGGTGCGTAGCTGTGCTTCTGGCACTATGCACCAAGAAGTCAGTGATGACGTCCCTGCTGCCTTGGGACTTGGAAGGGTCATTTCCAGAATGGTTTATTTTTTTTAGAGAGACCAATGTCCTTCCAGAGCCAGAAGCTGCCTTTCAAAATGGAAGTCCCAGGCATGGAATAAGGATGTCACAGGCCCATTAGCTTGAACCTTCAGAGCATTTGATACACATGTCCCCTTGGCAGTGGTACCCTGTGACCATTCTGTCAAGGGAGCCACAGCCCTGCAATTATGGAAACGACCACTAGGGGAGGTTGTGATTAGTGCGGATACTGGGCAGTTGACCCAGTGTATGTAACTTAGATCCAATCTTAGACCTATTCGTGTCATATCTATTTTAGGAAGGTCTAACTGTCAAAACAATAACAATTATTCAACTACTATATAGTATAAGATCTTCATATCAGATCTGGAATAGGATGGGGAAAATTGCACATATATAGATCGAACTTGCATCCTTCCTCATGGGCTTCTAAATCTTCATATATTGAGGTTGGTCCTTGAGGTGACATCAGGAGGGAACAGTGGCTTTCTGGGCTGCTCAGCTCCCAAGCTTGGCTTCTTGCTTCTCTGTGTAGGAACTTCAGATTTGTTATTTTTAAGGCTTTTCACCATTCATCGATCTTAGATAGAACAAAGTAGTTACATTGTTCAAACTATTTCGATTTGAGGACTTCCTACGTGAACTACTTCTCCTGCTTCATTTTTCCCCTACTCAAATAACTTTTCTTTCTACCTAAAGGCAAAGCTGAATTCTTATAAGCTATGATCCAAGTAAGATTTTTTTAAACATGAAATTATATTCCTGATTTTCCTCATACCACATTTCTTCAAATGTTCTTCTTTTTCAATCATGAGAGAGGTCCCAGGCAGTAAATGCTTACCTTTCAGCATCATAGCGCATGGAAGAAAAAAGCACGTTACTCCTTAAATTTCTACTAGCAGAGAAGGAAAACCCTAAAATTGTGGAATTGTAACACATACCAAACTCTGAACTCTGTTCTACAACTAACTGCTGTGACGTGCTTTGAAATTTATTGCTTTTTTGTGCACGTTATTTTTTACACACAAAAACCACGTCAATTGTGATGATAAATGCACAGCTATTTGATGATATTGTGAACCATTAATTGTACACTTTGGATGATTACATGGTATGTGAATATGTTATATATATCAATAAAAAATAAATAATTAAAAAAAATTCTACTAGCAGACCCTTCCTCCTCCCTGTTGCCTTTTTAGAAAAATTATTTCCACAATCTGTTTCAGGGCTAAAATGTTAAATTTTATGTAAAATTCTTCTGCCTCTGAATATTTAAATGCTACTTTAAAAATATTTGAAAGAGTGGAGAATTTTAAACCAAAGTCTAAACAATGCATCTTCTTAAATGGCTACAGATTCTGGGGAACAGAATTGCTCAAAAGCCAGTGGACAGTGCAAAACGACTCCCCTTCCCAGCCCGCTCGTTTATTTTCTCAGGACAGGGAATGCTCTAATCACAGCATGTTAGGTTTCCTTTGTAATACTGGAGTCCTTAAGTGTTCTTGGATTCCTTCCACTCCCCCAAATACTAGTTGTGCAGCTTGCTGTTCAAACAAATCCCAAAGTCGATAGTCTTGAACACATCCATTTCTATTTGCATGGAAATTAGATTTTTTAAGAGAATCAAAATGAGAACAACTCCCATAGCCCATGTCCACAAAAGGCCTCTCGATCGGTAAGTGGACTGTAAACTTTGCTTCCAAACAGTGGCTTTCTATACCATTAGTTTATGATGCTTGAGAAGCTAAGCAGAAATTGCAAGCCCTGGGTGCTGCCCATCTTTGTTTTTCCTTGAATTTTGTGCAGACCTTTCCAAGTCCTTCCCTCAGCTACCCAGTTGGTGTGTGCCCTCCGCCCCCTCCCACCAGAGGCCCTGACCCTCATGGAGTTTATCATGTGACATCTTGAATTTGTGCAAGTAGGAGAATGACTGAACCAGGCGGATGGGCTTTGGAGTGATCGCCTGGATGGCAGTGAAGTGAAAGATTCTGATGGAGATGAGGGAAAAGGCTGTTGTGGTTGTCATGGCGAGGGGTGAAGGTGACCCACGTCAGGCAGAGCCGGGGGATGGAGAGGAGGGTGGGTCAAGGAGCCACGTGACCCACAAAGTAGGTTTGGCAGGATGTGGTAGGTGAGAAGAAATAGTCAAGGGTATTTGGTGTTCAAGCTCTGGCTTGGAGAGTCAGACAGATGTTCTATTCCTGAGATGGAAAGTCAAGGAGAAGGAGCAGATGGGTGAGGAGAAGAATTACCTTTGGTTTTGAACAAGCTAAGCATGTGTTGCCCATGGGACATCCAGGGGATATGGATTTGAGTTTGCAGGAGAGATCAGGGCTAGAAACATAGCTCTGGGTGTTCCCAGAGTCTAGGTGAGAGTGGAATTTGGAAAGTAGGTGAGATAATTCAGAGACAGTGTCTTGAGTGAGCACAGAGGAGGGCTGCCAAGAGCCTTAATATGTGAAGAGTAGCTGAGCAATGACACATGGCCTAAGATGCCTGACCCTCAGAGGTTCGTCCCTTATTTCAGCCATGGGATACCAATTGAGATCTACCGATCACCCACATATCTAGGGAACATCACTGAATCTGTCTTTGGTGATTAAGGTTTGCCAAGTATCTTGGGGTCTTCATTCTGCTGAATATAGAGATGGGTAAAGAAGAGGTAGGAAATTTAATGTGAGTGTGCGGTTTGGCCCAACCGCTAAACTATCGGGGACCCTCTACTCCTCAGCTTCTCACTGCTTGCTAGACGACGCTGCCACACGCAGAAAAGGGGCTCGAGCCGGGGGTCTGGGTCCAAGGGGCGCGCGCAGGAGACCTTGCTGCGGGTCTAAAGGACTGGAGGCCGAGTCAATTAAGGCATGAAGCGAGGTAGCTTTATTGTTGGTAGACGCTTATGCCAGGGCCGCCAGAAGCTAAAGACCACGAGGCTTGAGGAGCCCTGGATTATATACAGTTTGAGGAGAGGTGGAGTTAGGGCGTGGCCTCCAGGGGAGGGTAGCCAATCACACAGGGAGGACGGATGAGTGACTGTGACTATAGAGATGCTGTTCCTGAGTGTACCCATAGCAGAGGATGTTGGGTAGGTGGAGGACTAAGGAGAAGGCCAATAGGGTTAGAGAGACAAGGCTGCATCATCACTAGTCACTGGTGAGGCTTGTAATTCAGAGGCTTAGAAGAACCCGACGTGCCAAAATGGCGAGGGAGGGAGAGAAAGAGACTAAGCCACCAGGCCAAGAATAAAATTATGCCACATGAGTGTGGACTAACCCCAGACATTCCCTGAAAATGGGATTTAAAGGAAATAGAATCCCTGGTAATTTTTGGTGATCTGACTGGCGTCACCCAGCTGATGGGGCTGGGGCTCGAACTAGGGTCTGTTCCCAAAGCCCTTCTTCTTGTGCTTCGCTGCCTCTGCTGGAGGAGAGAACAGGGTAAAGGACTAGCCAGAACTGTCCAGATGGAGGAAGGGAAGTGGGTATTCCAGGCAGAGGTAGCTGCCTGAGCCAAAGCTGAGAGGCGTGGCTAGCCTGCTGGGGAGTAGCAAGAGCTATGTTTGCAAAGGAAGAGTAGGACCCAAAGATGGGGGACCACGTGTGTCCCTCAAGGAGGAGTCCCCGAAGGTGGCATCATGGCAGTGGCATCAGGGCAGTGGCACAGCCTCATCTGTGTTCTAGGAAGATGCACTCTTGTGTCGAGCACCTCCCAGGCATCAGGAATAGGATCAAATGAGGGGTGGTCCCTGCCCTCCACACACCACCCTTTTCTGGCTAAATAGTCCCTATAACCCCCATCCCAAATACATGGGTCCACAGCTGGGGGAGCATCAGGAAGTCCCCCGAAGTGGCAGATCTCCAGTACAGGTCTTAGATCTCTAAACCCCACATTCCTCCTGCTAGACCACATCCTCTAATAGTAAAGGTGGGGGTAGTTTGGGGTCCATGAAAATATCAAACCCCAGATATGGTGAGTGGTACGGAGAGGCTGAGATTTGCTTCCTTCCCCTCCTTGGTGCAGGACCTCTCCTTAGCGTGGTCCCGGTTTGTAAACCATGGAAAGCTTTATGCACAAGACTTTCCCTTGTTCATGCTGTCTCATTTTGGCTAGAAGGTGTCTGCTGTTTTGGGGGGAGAATCCTGGGGTCTTTGGGAGTTAGAGGGACCAAGATGAGACCCAGGTTGAGAGAAAGCAGAGCCTGCTCTGAGTTTTGAATGAGGGAAACATCTCTGCCCAGCCCAGCTCAGTTGGCCAGGGAAGGCGGTAGATGCCGTGACCCAGGTAAAGATGAAACCCATGGCTGGTGCTTCTAGGCTGCAGTTGATCTCAGGGTCCTGGGCACAACAGAGCCCACAGGGGGCATGCAAGCCCCCATCAAGGTGTAGGTAGCGGGACTGGAGGGCAAGGCAGCAAGGCGAATGAGGAAGGGACAGCCATGCTTCACCACTCCTCTATACCCGCTACCAACATTCTCACTCCCTGCTTCGTGCATCTGCTTTTCATCCCCGAAGAGGAGAAGCTGCTTCAAGACTGAAAACATTCCCTATGCCTTTGTGCCTTGACATTTTCAAATAAATAAATATCGCATCCTTAAGAGGCAATCGGCAAGCGAATGGTCACTGATAAGGAGGAAGCATGGACAAGGGACAGGTCCTATGTGCTGGCCCCAGTACCAAATTCTTTGTACATAATCTCATTAAACTCTTATGGCAGCCCTGCACAAGAGATGCCATTAACCCTGGAGGTGCTGAGAAGTTAGGCAACTTGCCCAGTCTCTAGAATTGCCCAGCCATCTCTAGAATTGCCCCGCCATCTCTAGAATTGCTGTTACTGCCACTGTCCTCTGTGCTTAGCTCCCTGGGGGATTCCAAAGAGGACTCGGAGCCCGCATGCCACCCCCCCCACCCCCCACCAGTCTTGCAGCCTAATTCTCATAACAAGGTGTACACAAATGATAAAGTGTCGAACAATCCAAGATGCCGTATCTATCTACCATGTAATGGAATTATTGGATACTACTCTTAAAAATAACAATATAACATGCTGGAACATGACTTTTGTGGGGTTTTATTTTTTTCTTCCCTTTTTTTATTGGAAAGGTTTGCAGAAAGATTTGCAGAAAGTACAGAATTTCCATGTATCCTCCTCCCCACCTCCACCCCCGCACACACACAGTTTTCCTTCTTTTTAACATTTGCATTAGTGTGGAAACTTTGATACGATTGAGGAAACAGTATTACTCTAATTAAACTATTAACTGTATTCCATTGTTTACTTAAGGGCCCACTGTTTGTATTGTACAATCCCATGGTTTTTGTTTTTTTTTTAAATTTCATTCTGGTAACATAAATACCACCTAAAATTTCCCCTTTTAGCCAAATTCACATATACAGTTTGGTGGTGTTACGACAGTCACAGTGTCATGCTGCCATAACCACCATCCCTTTCCAAGACTTTTCCATCACCCTAAACTGGAACAGAATTTTACACAGAGGTTTTTCCACTGTGAGGCCATTGGCCCTGGGAAATTTGCTTTCAGGCATCACCTCTGTGCTGGTTTGAAAGGAAGTATGCCCCCTAGAAAATTCATTTTTTAACCAAAATCCCATTTCATAAAGGTAGAATAATCCCTGTTCAATACTGTATGTTTGAAACTGTGATTGGATCGTCTCCCTGGATGATGTGATTTAGTCAAGAGTGGTTGTTAAATTGGATTAGGTGACGATATGTCTCCACCCATTTGGGTGGGTCTTGACTGGAGTCCTGTAAAAGAGGAAACATTTTGAAGAAAGAGATTCAGAGAGAGCAGAGAACAACATAGCCAGGAGAGCAGAGAGTGCACAAGCCAGTGACCTTTGGAGATGAAGAAGGAAAACGCCTCCTGGGGAGCTTCATGAAACAGGAAGCCAGGAGAGAAAGTAGCAGATGACGCCATGTTTGCCATGTGCCCTTCCAGCCGAGAGAGAAACTGTAACTGTGTTCGCCATGTGCCTTTCCAGATGAGAGAGAAACCCTGAATATCATTGGCCTTCTTGAACCAAGGTATCCTTCCCTGGATGCTTTTGATTGGACATTTCTATAGACTTGTTTTAATTGGACATTTTCTTGGCCTTAGAACTGTAACCTAGCAACTTATTAAATTCCCCCTTTTTTAAAAACCATTCTGATTCTGGTATATTGCATTCCGGCAGCTAGCAAAGTAGAACAACCCCAAACCTTGCTGTTTTCTCGGTTCTCAGCACCTCGCCTGGGTTTGCAGTAGCAACTGAATAAATGTCACCCTCCATCGTCAGCTAATCTCCTGCGTTCCTTGACCTTGGCCCTTGACCTTTCCATCTGTCCTGTCTGCGCCTGCCGACCCCCTTCCACAGTCTTCTGGGCCAGTGTCTCCACCAAGGCCCGGCCTGCTCTCTTCGTTCTAGATCTAGTCCCTTGTGGCAAGCTCTTCCCATTCCTTCCCCTTCCTTCCCAGTGGTCATGAGAGGCAGAGATCATTCTGGGCAGAGAATGAGCAAGTGGAGTGGGGAGAAGCACCCATGGGGTGCAGAAGGCCAGAGCCATTGGAAAACAGCCTTTTAGACATAAAGTGAGAAGACTTGTCACTTAAAAAAAAATCTCAGTAATGGCTTTGGCATTTTGATTTGCACAATGCTTCCCTTCTTTCTTAGAATCTGTGTACATATTCAGTCTCACTGAGTGGCATTTAGGAAGACATCAGTGCACATGTCACCAGTCAAAATGCAGACAAAACAAAGAGTGTGGAGTTATTTTAAGTTACTGTTATGGACAATCCTGAGCTGAAAATGCTTAGATGAGGGTAAGCAAAGAAATATAAAAGGCGCACGTGGAAACAAAGGGGAGAGGGGAGAGAAACTGGCAGAGGAAAGCAGTGTCCTTGGTGAAGCAGGACATAAAACAGAAGGAACGTTGAGTCTCAGAGGGCAGAAATTTCTAGTTTGTCCTGCACTGGGCTGGGCTGCACGGAAGAGGTGGCACCTGCTGGCCAGTTAATTGAATGATGGAATCTGGAAAATCTATAATGAACAATGGAAGAAATCAGAGACTGTGAGAGGCTCTAAGAAATACAGTATGCCTGAGGGTGCCTGGCTTTTGTCAGACTTGGGGGTTTTGGGACCCTGGCTCTGTGTCCTCAATTCTGTTCTTCCTAGGAGAAGCTCCCTGGAGCCCAACTACAGTTTGTCACAAACATCTCTGGAGATATCCCTGCCACCTTCTAGGTGTCCTTGTGCTTTTCTGGAAGGACAAAGTCATGGGCCAATGTCCAGCATTCCTGTCCACTCCCCCAAATTCTCCATCCACCCAGGCCTCAAATCTGGAACCCCAAGAATTGCCTGGGAAGTGGTGCTGCTCCACCAGCCCCCAGCCGCCTTTGCATTTCCGACAGGGAAATTGCACTTAATTATCTTTAAGTGCATTTAATTTAGCATTCATTCTGCCTTCCCTGGAATCTTTTGAAATGAGAGAGAAAAGATCTCAGAGGTCTGATTTCAAGTGCTTTCTCTCTGGGGCCAGGACTGGCAGTGGGGAGCACTGCTCTGTGCAGAGGGGGCTGCCCTACCACCCCGCACGCGTGTACCAGCTCTTCCAACCCAACGGTGCTGTCCGGTGACCTGCGCTGCACGTGAGTTGTCACGTCGCCTCTCCCATCTCTGGAGAATCTGGTTACTGCCCACCCCTTCCCATGCCCTGGGGTCATACCTGGCCTTTTGCTGCTGCACATGCAGCCACAGGTTCACCCCAGCTCCTAAACCAACCCTGGGAAAATACCAGCAGCTTGGGCACTGATATCCAGGGCGCTGAGTTCCAGGGTAATACCCAGTGAGCAGTGGCTGTTGATTCCCCACCCTACCCCCTTCACCATGCTGAAGGGTGCTTGATATCGGGAACTCGTGGATTTAGAACAATAATTTAAAAAAAAACCCGTTGGGATAATCTTGAGGTATATCCCACGCTGTGTCCTTGAGGTCCACAGCCTCCGTTGCCCCCAGTGGTGGCTTGCTTGATAGCAGGCCCTGGATCGGCTGCCTTCCTTTCCCCGCCTCAGTCTCTGCGCCCCCTGCTGGTGTTTCCTGGGATCGCCTTCCAAATATGCTATTGATGCTTGAATCCTTCTTTCCAGTCTGTTTCTGGGAGAACCAAACCAAGAGACCCTCACACAGCATTCCCAGAATCTCCTGGTTGCTACCCAGCTCAGGAGAAGTGGGCCCGGGACTTCCCTCTCTTGCTTCACTTTCTCTCTAACTTATTGCACCCCACGCCACCTTCAGAGCTCGGGTCGGACTCCCAGCTGCTGTCTTGCCTGGTTCCTTCTGTCTCGGGGTAGTCACTTGCAGCATTGACTAAGCACTTTGAATCTACTTGGACTGCGTGGCTAGTGCAGCTGCCGTTTCAGAGCCAGGTGCTCACTGTTCTCCCATCAGTTGGAGGAGCTGACCTCAGACAGGGAGCAATCAGACACCCCAGGGAGAGGCTGTGTAGCTCAGTGGAAAGACGTCAGGTTTAGGAGGTGGATGACGTGCTCTAACCTCAGCACGACCGTGCACAAGCTGTGGTTCTTTGAGTGAGCTAATCTGTCCGAGATTCAGCATCTTCATCTAAATAATATGGAGCAGAGATGGCTAACGGTCCTCCAAAAATTTGTGCCCCCTCTTCCATAACACACGGTTGGAGTTGGATGACGGCTGCCATTTCTCAATACTCCTTGCACTTAGGTGAGGGCCTGTGACTAGTTCCCACTAGTGGATGTCGGTGCAAGGGAGGTGTGTCACTTCCAGGCCAAGGTGGGTAAGACGCAGAAGTATCTTCTTCACCGTCTTTCGACTTCTTCCCCAGGAGAACTCCACTGTTCTAAGCCAAGGTCCCTGGAATACCATGCGGAGGAGAGCTCCCTGCCAACCAGAAACACCAGCGTTGGATTATATGTGCAAAAGATATTTGTTACGCCACTAATTTGAGGGTTTATTTGTCGTAGCAGCCAGCATTACCCTCCATGTGGTGAAGACCTAAAGAGATAATGAAGATAACAGCTGCATGTAATAAGCACCTACTATGCACCAGGCACTATTCTTTTCATACATTTTCTCCTTTAATCCTCAAAACAATTACATGATCTACATTTTGTAGCTTGGGAAACTCAGGCACAGAGAGATGAAATGACCCACCTAAGGTGGCACCGTGAGAATGCTAGATCTAACTAGAGAAGCTGTGTTCTTAACCATTAAGCAAAGCTGACTCCCATGCAAGGACTGCGTTTGACACAGAGCCTGGCAGAATGAGTGCTCCGTCAGGGCTCATCAGCCTGAGTGAGGATGCCTGCTTTGGTGTCATCTCTTTGTCGTGTCTGTTGCCTGACCTTCACCACCTCGTGACCTCGCATCGCCCTTGCACCCTCACTGAACAGCTGACCCCACCTTCCACAACCCTGTCCCCTCCACTCTCCTGCGGGGTGGGTCAGGAAACCCAAGGCTGAGTGAAGCAGGCTCAGGGGTCAGTTTAGCTAGGGCCCCCTGAAACCTAAAGGGTTTATATAGGCCAAATCACTGCCTTGGGACAGATGAATTAGGGTGCCGTATGTGAGGGGTGCAGAGGCGCAGGGCAAGGCAGGCTTTCCGCCCCATTGGGCCCTCAGCCAGCACCCTTGCTCAGGGCCCAGCCTACACATCTGGGCTGACCACTCACTGCTTCCCAGGACATCAGGAAAAGCAGGGCCCCCAGACACCCCAGAGTGATTCCACAAAGGACCCATTCCGCAGCTGTTGGAGAATCTGAAATTAAACCCACTGTCCCGAGATTTCCAGAGGCTAAAACGTCCCCTCTCAGCCCTTCCCTGCAGCCAGCAGCACCATGGGGCCCAGTGAGCTGTTCCCCCATTCTCCTCGCACAGGCCTCCCCAGGCCCCCCTCGGATGGCTTCTCAGCCCTTGGCGTCAACCCAGCCTCCACCGGGGCTATTTCTGGCCAGGCGAGTAATAGATTTCTGTCCCCTTTTTGAGGGCTTTTTTTGTGCCCTCAAATCCAGAGCCAAATCTCCTCCCACCCCCCAAAAAAACGCTGAGTCTCAGGTCCCTGTGCCGTGGAGACTTGTAGGCTGGGAGATCCTGGGAGTGAGTTGGCTCAAGGGTTTATTTATGTTAATTGTGCACCACTCTTTCCCGATCCTCATTTCACAAAGCTCACTTGTGGGACACCAGTGAAGCATCTAATGTGTAGTATACATCGAGGCGGGGTCGCCTGCCCTGCACTTCCTGGCCTGTGATTTATGAGGTGGGACTGCCATTGCCTCCCTCCCTCCACCCCAATCCTGCCTTGTCCGTGAGATGGAGTCCAGAATTCTCCCTGGTGGGTGCCCAGGGTCGGGCACCTTGCCACACTGCTCCAGGGGCCCGCTGTGTCTCTGCCTGCCCCTCAGAGGCTGAAGGAAGCCATTATTTCCACTTTATGCCTAAGGAAACTGAGGCACAGTTAGGGAACTAGACTCGGATCCCAATTAGGGGAGCTTGGCCAGCAGAAAGTGTCTGAACTAAGGGCCAGTGTTTCCCACATCTCTGCTCATTGGTGTTTCCTGGAGGTGTTTAAAACCACCAATTTCCAGCACGGATGCTCAGAAAATTCAGACTTGGCATGTGTACCTGTGTTTGGGACCCATTGTCATAGAGGATCAACTTTGATATGACCAGACAGTTGCTGAGGGTATATGCTGAAACATAGAGAAATCCCAGCCTCGACCTAAATCTGCACTCCATCCTGAATCTGCAGAGATGGGACATATTTGTGCTTTTAACACATCCTGAGAAACTCCCAAGTATGAAAACTGAAAAGAACTATGAAATTCATGCAGACAAATTCCCATTTTCCAGAAGGGAAAACTGAGGTTCGTGGCCAAGTTCCCACATCAGGGTGCTTAGGTCCTTCTCTGAGTTCAGGAGGAAAAGGTGAGTGAGGAAGACGGAAGAGGAAGCCAAGAGCTTTTTCGCCAACTTGAACATGACTGGTCCAACCATCCCGGACCTCCTGGAGGCTGGGGCTGGCCCTGGATACTTGGGGGCATCTGTCGCCCACCACTCAAGCCCCACTGCTGGAGATCTCCTCCCCGAAAGTTCTTCCCCAGCTGGGACAGAAGTCCCACTTGCCAGCTCGTATCAGGACTTGGCATCCAGAAGGGTTGTTTGGAAGGCCGTGGCAGGCCCCTGGGCAGGGAGTTCTGGGCTGTTCTAGGGGGAAAAGCCAGAACCACTCTCAGACCGCTGTAAGAGGAAGGGCCACAGGGACATGGCCGCAGCCACACCTTTCCCCATGACCCTTCCTGGGAATGGGGGCAGCAGGTCCCAGCGCCTGGCGGCAGGCCGCTTTGAAGGAGGCTGCATGTGTGTTTGTGTGAATTAAACAGAAATAGAGGGGTGAATAGGAAATGATTTACATCAATGAAAGATGGTGCTTGATATAGAATTTCTTGTACTTTCAAGCGTTAGGACTTTTGGTCCAATGCGGACAGGCTGTGACCTGATGGAAGGGCCCTGACTCGCAGCCAGCAGTGCCTGGGTTCACAGCCCACTCCCGGCAGGTGGCCGGGTGGCTTTGTATGTGTTTTGTGCCCGCACGGAGTCTCGCTTCCTTTTCTGTAAAATGTGTGGGAGCATTACTAGATGCTGTCGGTGAAAGTTCCTGGCATGCTGTTGGTTCTGGATAAGTGATGGCTAAATAAGAGCTTAAAAGAGAACATAGGAACAATTCACAGAGCGAGCCCACTCACCTGTGCGTCCAGATGCCTGCACACCGAGGCGCACGTTAGCACACGTGGTTGTTCTTTCACGTTGGGCACAAAGGGGTGGAAACGTAGTCAGGGAAACATTTTTCAGGAAAGACATTTCCTGAACACTTTTTTCTGCTCTCGGACATGTGCGACAAAGAAGAGAATGAACATTGAATTATTTTCTTCATGGTCTTCCCTTAATTTTTACTAAAACACAAGAGACATTCAGAAAAATGCACAAATTGTAAGTGGATAGCTCGACACATCTCACCAAACTGAAGGCATCCTTGAAACTGGCACCCGTTCAAGATGCTTCTAGCATCAGTGCCCCAGAACTGTAACTTTCTAGTCCTAACCTTGGCAAACAGAATCCTGAGTCCTGCAGTCTGTTGTTTTGTATCTGGTTTCTTCCCTTTAACACTACATGGGTGAAGATCCATCCTCCCATTCATTCCAGCATGTGCAAGTTTCAGTTGCTCCCCATGTCTGCACTTGTATTGTCTGTCCTGCATTTTAGCCGTTGTGGTGAGTGTGTAGAGGTACCACATTGTGGTTGTACTTTGCCTTTTCCTGATCGCTCATGAGCCTCTATGCAGATACGTATTGGCCACTTGGACATCCTCTTTGTGATATCCCTATTCAAGTCTTTTACCCAGGTGACTATTGCGCTATCCGTTTTCTTATTAATGTGCAGACATTCTTTATACAGTTTGGATCCTCAGGTCTTTAGAGCCTTTGGAAGGCTCCCACCTCTCACTCAAACACATTCTGAGTTCCTTGGGATTTTGGGGTCCAATGGAAACCCATTGGGTACAAGCATTGGAGAGCCTCGCTCCTCCTAACTCTCGATAGCAGCCTGATGCATACGTCCCCTTCCTCTGCCAATGGAGAGGTTGGAGGACTGTGTCCCTGTCTCCCTCCCACCTGCACCTCTGTGCTTTCTTTTCAGTTTTTGGTAACCCAGATTCAGTTCCCGTGAGGATATTGCTTTCAGCTGCAAAAAATACCCACGAATCACTCTTAAGGTTTACGTGGACCCATCGGCTCCATATCCCTTTGGTTGCTGGCTGGAGGGGAAGCTTTGGAGAGAGTGTTCCTGGGAAAAGTGGCTAGTGTCACTGTGTCTAGAATCCCACAATCACAGCAGCTATTTATCAACAGGACGGAATTATTTCAGTATTTTAACAACAGGTTTCACTGGACCAGTACTTACCAGCCAAATGCCAGCCCTGCTCATTGCTGACTGCTGACCAGGTCTGTGACACCAGACTGGTTCTTGTGTTAGCCTCTTGTCTTGCCTGGTCCCAGAAGGAACTGCTCCTGGGAACTCATCCTGCTCACTTCCATCCCATAACACCGCCATTTAGATCTGCCAACCTGATGCCAATCACGTCCCTATCAACAAGCCACCAGGCTCACAGATTCCACTCTGCTAATCTCCATCATAGAGCATTGGGGAAGCTAGGAGTCCTGCAAGGAATAAACCTTCAACAGTGGACTTACAGGCACCCTGATAGGTGACTAGGGGGATGTTTTTCTATCGGGGTCAACTCTAGGGAATCCAACTGACTCCAGGGAACCAGTGAAAGGATGAGCCCTGTACTCTTCTTGGGCATCCCTTCCAAAGCTGGATATATATTATTCTCTGCTGCTTGATGGTCTGAAAGCAGAAAAAGGCCTCATGGAAGTTATTGCCTTGACATTTTGACTGAGCCATTTCCCCTCCAGGTGGGTGACCCAGGGCCTGTGTGCATTGGGTAGAGACCAAAATTAACATTCTCTGGTTTTAAAGCCATGTCCCCGACAGCGTTTCCTTTTACACGTCCTAGTTCTGAAAGGGTATTTTTTAAAGGTTAGTCATCTCTTCTGGGAAAGGCATTTTGTTGTCCTACTGGAGCAAAGAATGTGCTCAGAGCTTCCAACTGACCCTGTCAGTCTGAGCAGAAGGAAGATTTCATCTGGAAGGGCCAACATGAAGGTAAAAAACTTGAAGTGATTTTAAGCAAGCTTTTTTTTTCTTAAATAAAATACACACTCTGGAGGAAAAATTCAAATAGTACACAAGTTTTGAATCCTCAGCCTAAATTCCCAGTACTTTATGGCAAAAACAAGCACACAGCCAGCCCCATTTCCTTGGCTGTATCTGTCAGCTTAAGCTAAGTTGTGCTGTGGTAACAAGTAGCCCCTAAACCTCAGTGGCTTAGAACCACAAAAATGTACTTCCTGCTCATGTTACTTGGTCCCTGTAGATTGTCTGTGACTCTGTTCCATGTCTTCTTCACACTAAGATCTGGGCTAATGGAGCAGCCCCCATCTGGGATGTTACTGTCTCACAATAAAAGGAAAACAAGAAAACTCAGTGGCACCAGGCAATGGCTCTTAAAGCTTCTCTCACATATCATTGGCCAGAGAAAGCCAGGGATAAACAGGGAAGGGAGGCATAATCCTCCCACAGAGAAGGAGAGCAAATATTTTGATCGACAAAATAACCTTCCACATTGGCAAAGGTCAGAGTGATTTTCTGCCTCATAGATCCTCCCTTCCCACTTCTCTATCCCAGGGACCCCTTTCCCCTATGGAATGGCTTGTCTTAAAACTCTTTACTCTGCAAACACTTTGCTCAAGACACATTCCATTCCCGGCATGTCCTCAAGTGTGTTCCACAGAAGGCTATTACTTTAATTTCCTGGCTGCTAAAGCAAATGCCATGTAATGGGTTAACTTAAGAACAGGAATTTACTGGTTCACAGTTTCAGAGACTAGAAGGCTTGCTTCCCTCCAGGTGAGTATTTTCTGGCCGGCTGATAATCTTTGGGGTTCCTTGGCGTTACTATCACATGGCAATACACGTGGTGACATCTACTCCTTTTCTCCTGTGTTCTGGTGACTTCCAGCTTCTTGCTTCTCCTGTGGCTTCTCTCTCCATCTGTCCTTCCCTCTGCTTATAAAGGACTCTAGCAATCTGGATGGAAGCTCAGCCCAATGCACAGCTTAACATCTTAAAGCGCTCTGTCCACAGACTCAAGAATGTGAACCAAGACCAAGAACATGTCCAGACAGCTCACAGCACAGTATTTTCCCTAATATCAATAGACACTAGGTGACAAAAACATGCCATGGCTAAGCTTTGGGTGACACTGGCTGAAACAGGGCTCTTCCCTGCAGGGATGCACAGAGCCTCCACTATAATGTGCTTTGTCCATTTCAAAGGAGGAGACAGTGAATTGGGCTTAAGGCCCAGTTCTTCTAGATCAAACGTTCTTTACTTTGGCTGCAGATTAGAATTACCTGGGGAGCTTTTAAAAAATTCCTGATGTTCAAGCTGCACCCAGGGCCGATGACATCTGCATCTCTGGGGATGATTATTTTTTAAAGCTCCCTTGGCACTTCCAATGGGCAGCCACGTTTGACAGCCACTTCAAGGCAGATGATGGCCTGGGAAACTGGCCAGCAGTCAACACTCAGGAAGGGGCTGCAGTTTGTCTGTGGCCATTTCTTGCACCTGCTGTGCAGACAGGCTATGTCCACCCAGTCCAGATGTGCCTGGAGACTGCCATGACCCAGGGAACAAACATGTGGGTTCAAGGTCCTGACGCTGGCCGAAGTCTCACACTATGACGGTGGTAACTCAGCATCCCTGAGGGGAACTTAGGAGATGCTGGAGCCTGAATCTCCTCGGGGCACAAGCGACAAGACCCCCTGCTTTGTGTCCACACCCCTAAACAAGATGGGTCTGCCTCTGTAGCCATCACCTTTAGAGGAACTTTAGACCCTTGAGTGACGTCAATGTCATCTCCATCCTCTTGGGACCCCTGAGACCATGCCTGCTATCCTCAGACTTATTTGAATGTGAGCCCTTTTTTCCTAAAAGGCATCTGGGCACGAGTGTCCCATGAACCCACCATGGGGACACTGTCTTTCCTCTTGAACCACGTGCTCTTGGGATGCCTGCCCTGCAGAAGAGACGCCGTGGCCCTCCCCAAAAGGGGCTGATGTTAAATGACACCGTGCCTCCCTTTCCTGACCCACCTAGTCACTGAGACCCTGCTATGGCTGGGGACCTCCTTGCTAAGACGATGAGGATTTGGTGTTAACCGTATCTCAGCTCCTAACTGGTGCATCGGAAAACCTGGGGCTCACTGGCCAAACAGAGGATGGACCTCTGGAGCACTTTGTGGCAACCCCCAGTAAGCTCAGATACCTCTCCTCGGTGGTCTTCAGATATGAGTCTGCAAAGAATGAGGACAGGACTAGTGTAGAAATCGCTACAGCTGCATTTAGTATCAGGTTTTAACCTTGCTTCAACCCCAGGTGGGGGCGAAGAGGGGGTGATGCAAATGCTGCTACCTCATACCATGACTCATGGGGCTGGGGACCCACACTTGGAGTCACCCTCTTGCCCCTCGCATGCCCCCACTGGAGGTTATCGCCCAGCCACATGGTGAGCGAGGCAGGGAGTCAGCTCCCTACCACCCTGGCTTGCCCAGCTTGGGGCAGGCCCTTAGCCCCTCCGCCTTCCCAGAATCTGCCGCAGTGCCCGGCACACAGCTCCTCAATCAGTGTTTGTACAGCCACAGGCAGGCACATCTCCCAAATCAAAGAACTCCTTAACAATCTCAAGACTTATTACCCACCTCTGTTGTACAGGGTAGAATTCAGATAAACCACAGGAAAGGAGGGATAAGCCTTGAGATTCCTTTAACGTCCAAGAAGGGAACAATCTGCATGGATTTAAAGAATAATAGCTTTAGCTGTGGCTGCAGAGGAAATAGAAAATTAAAGCCTACGTTCTGGGCTACGAAATGGAGTTGGTTCCCTTTATGCCTCTCGGTGGAAGACAGAAACATTTCCATCATCTCGTTTTATAAAAAGCAATCTTAAGGCCAAGAAAAGATAAGTGGAGTAATTTCAGAAACCCTCAATTTGGGCAGTTTCTTCAATCCCACAAGTCTGAAATTGCTATCCATGAACTTTTCTGCAAGCATTGCATTTCCTGTGGGCCGGCTGCTCTGCAGAGACTCTGGCAGGTTGAGGGGGCTGGAGCTTAGGAAGCCGGAGCAGGGAGGCGAAGGCTGGGAGCTGAGCCAGGTGGCAACCAGGAATGGCGGGCTGCAGGTCTGGGCTTTCTCTCCTAGGCCAGTGAGCTCATGAACTCTAATGGGCATCAGCATTAGAAAAGCAGCTATGTGGAGCCCAGCCCAGAGGTTCTTGTTCATTACATTCAGGGAGCTGGTCACGGCGAGTGAATTTGAACAGGTGAGTGACATCCCAGGAGCTCAGCTCTCAGGGGACAATTATGAATGCCACGTGTCAATAGCCCGACCGTTGCCAGTGTCCTGCTCTGACCCATCTCCCTGACCCCTTCCGTGCACACCTGTCTGACTCTTCTACCTGCCGACCGGCCCTGCCTCCGCTTCCCTGAGGGCTCTCCTGGACCTGGAGCCACTCCTGCCAACAGCAGGCCCAGCAGTGCTGGGGAATGAAGGCCTCCAGTAGCAGCCCTCCATCCACAGCTGGCGGGAGTTGGGTACAAACACCCAGCTCCCTTGCCCATCAGGCAGGATGGCTTTGAGCTGTGTGTTCTCACCGTCTCCCCAGAGTCCCCAGCAGGATTAAGCTGTCCACAGTGGTGACTTAATAACACGTCATACACAGGTCTCCTTCCTTTCCTGCCTCCCCTCCCTCTCCCCAACTGGCCTTTCCTGGCATAAACTACTCGCCCAATAAAGTCATACTTAAATGTTTGTCTCAGGCTCTGCTGGAGCAGAGACATCCTTGTGGAAGAACACAAACGATGGTAGTCAGTGACGGCTGTGTGACCTTAGGCAAGTTGCTTAACGTCCCTGAGTCTAGGTTTCCTCATCTGTGAAATGGGGAAAAAGTGGCTTAAGCCATAGGGCAGGTGTTCCAAATAGGTGGTCTGGGGGCTAGAGAGGGACTGCAATATGCTTTCTCTGGTCTGCAGATGGCTTTAAAATAATTTATCATAGAGGCTATGACATACATTCAATAGAAAACGTATAACGTACGCATATAAGAATATATAGGCAATCTCTCTCAGCCAACACAGCAAGCAAACTCACCACCCTCCCCCTGTCTATGTGGGACATGACTCCCAAGGGTGTAAACCTCCCTGGCAACGTGGAACAGAAATCCTAGAATGAGCTGGAACTTGGCATCAAAGGATTGAGAAAACCTTCTCGACTGAAAGGGGGAGAGAGAAATGAGACAAAATAAAGTGTCAATGGCTGAGAGATTTCAAACAGAGAGGTTATCCTGGAGGTTATTCTTATGCATTATATAGATATCTCTTTTTAGTTTAAGGTTTATTAGTTTATTAGAGAGGCTAGAGGGAAGTGCCCGAAACTATAGAGCTGTGTTCCAGTAGCCATGTTTCTTAAAGATGAATGTATAATGATACAGCTTTCGCAAGGTGTTCTAGTTTGCTAGCTGCTGGAATGCAATATACCAGAAACGGAATGGCTTTTAACAAGGGGAATTTAATGAGTTGCTAGTTTACAGATCTAAGGCCGAGAAAATGTCCCAATTAAAACAAGTCTATAGAAATGTCCAATCAAAGGCATCTGGGGAAAGATACCTTGGTTCAAGAAGGCCGATGAAGTTCAGGGTTTCTCTCTCATCTGGAAAGGCACATGGCGAACGCAGTCAGGGCTTCTCTCTCAGCTGGAAGGGCACATGGCAGACACAGCGTCATCTGCTAGCTTTCTCTCCTGGCTTCCTATTTCGTGAAGCTCCCCGGGAGGCGTTTTCCTTCTTCATCTCCAAAGGTCGCTGGCTGGTGGACTCTCTGCTTCGTGGTGCTGCAGCATTCTCTGCTCTCTCTGAGTCTCTCATTCTCCAAAATGTTTCCTCTTTTATAGGACTTCAGAAACTAATCAAGACCCACTCAGATGGGTGGAGACATGTCATCCCCTAATCCAGTTTAACAACCGTTCTTAACCAAATCTCATCAACCAGGGAGATGATCCCATCACAGTCCCAAATACACAGCATTGAATAGAGACTACTCTACCTTTAAGAAATGGGATCCATATTAAAACATGGCTTTTCTTAGGGGGCATACTTCCCTTCAAACCAGCACATTCCACCCTCTGGCCCCTAAAAAAGACATGTTTTTCCCAAATACAAAATACATTAATTTCATAACAATATCAGAAATCCTTAAACCTATCAGTAGCAATACAATGAAGTAAAAAATTAGAGACAGTATAAAATCTCATCAAGTCAGTTACAGGCATGGTCTGTCCTAAGGCAAAATTCTCTCCATTTACTCTGGACCTTTGAAAACTCATGACAAGTTATTTGCTGCCAACATACAAAGAAGGAACATTCATAGGATACATATACACATTTCCATAGGGAGGAAGGAACACAGGGGTCACCGGACCCATACAGTTTCGAAAACCCGCAGGGCAAAGTCCATTAGATTTCAAAGTCTGAGACTCATTTATCCTCAGGGCTTTAGAAAGTGGCAGTCCCACCCTTTCCAAATGCCTACGCCTGCCTCTCTCTGAATGCAAACTTGGGGGATATTGGGGAGACCACCTTTCTCTCAGCTCCACCCTCTCCAAACATTGGGGCCACACCCGGGCTCTCTGCCATCTCCGGGGCACACGCTCAACCCCTCCATGTGGTGGCAGCCAGGCTCTCCCCCAACCCCAAGAAACGTGCTTCGCCCTCTCCAAGGCCTGAGGCGGCATGACTCTTCCACTGCAATGAGGTGGAAGGCCCATTCTCTGCCTTTGGGGCAAACTCACCCTCTCCACGGGCTTGGGTGGGTCCACTCTCCTGGCCTGAGGCTTCTTGACTTCAGACCTCAGCCTCCACGGTTTTGCCTCTGAAGTTATTTTTCCTCCAATGTGTCCCTTCTCTGAACCCCTCAGTCCAGACCGGCAGCGGCTCTGTTTATACAGGTCCCACAGCACTCTCGTTGGCTTTCTATGCAGTAGCCTCGGATCATGCCCATCAGACATAAGGAGTTTCCACAAATCTTTCCTGGATAACTCCATGTCTGATCCTGACTTTCTCTGAAATGGCTGGCTGGTTCCACATTTGGTTAAATCCACACTATACTCTGTAGTCTCCCTTTCTGTAGGCCCAGAATTTTCCGGGACCTCAATTTCTGGTTTCTTTTTACTCAAGAGTTCAGTTTTCAGCTTATCTCTTTCCTGTCGCATTTCACTATAAGCTGTGAGGAGAAACCAGGCTGCACTTTCAACACTTAATTTGGAGATCTCTTCTGCTAAATATACAAGTTCATGGCTTTTACAATCTGCCTTCCAGCCAAAGCCACGAGTCAATTTTGCCAGATTATCTGCCATTTTAAAACAAGGCTCACTTTCCTTCCAGTCTACAATAACACGTGCTTCATTTCTGTCTAGGGCCTCATCAGAGGTATCTTTAGAGTCCACATTTCTCCCAACAGTCTCTCCAAAGCATTCTAGGCCTTCTCTATCAAGCTTCTCACAACTCCTCCAGAATCTTCCCCTTATCCATTTAAAAAGCCGTTCCAACATGTTTGGTATTTGCAAACTGCAGCAGTAGCACCCCACTCTCTGGTACCAAAATCTGTTCTAGTTTGCTAGCTGCTGGAATGCAATATACCAGAAACGGAATGGCTTTTAACAAGGGGAATTTAATGAGTTGCTAGTTTACAGATCTAAGGCCGAGAAAATGTCCCAATTAAAACAAGTCTATAGAAATGTCCAATCAAAGGCATCCAGGGAAAGATACCTTGGTTCAAGAAGGCCGATGAAGTTCAGGGTTTCTCTCTCATCTGGAAAGGCACATGGCGAACGCAGTCAGGGCTTCTCTCTCAGCTGGAAGGGCACATGGCAGACACAGCGTCATCTGCTAGCTTTCTCTCCTGGCTTCCTATTTCGTGAAGCTCCCCGGGAGGCGTTTTCCTTCTTCATCTCCAAAGGTCGCTGGCTGGTGGACTCTCTGCTTCGTGGTGCTGCAGCATTCTCTGCTCTCTCTGAGTCTCTCATTCTCCAAAATGTTTCCTCTTTTATAGGACTTCAGAAACTAATCAAGACCCACTCAGATGGGTGGAGACATGTCATCCCCTAATCCAGTTTAACAACCGTTCTTAACCAAATCTCATCAACCAGGGAGATGATCCCATCACAGTCCCAAATACACAGCATTGAATAGAGACTATTCTACCTTTAAGAAATGGGATCCATATTAAAACATGGCTTTTCTTAGGGGGCATACTTCCCTTCAAACCAGCACACAAGGTGACTGTGTGATTGCGAAAACCTCGTGTCTGATGCTCCTTTTATCTACGGTATGGACAGATGAGTAAAGCATATGGATTAAAATAAATAAATAATAGGGAGAACAAATGTTAAAACAAATTGAGTAGATTGAAATACTAGTAGTCAATGAAAGGGAGTGGTAAGGGGTATAGAAAAAAATAGGGGGAACAAAGGTTAAAATATATTGGGTAGATGGAAATACTAGTGGTCAATGAAGGGGAAGGGGTATGGTATGTATGAGTTTTTTCTTTTTTCTTTTTATTTTTCTGGAGTGATGCAAATGTTCTAAAAAATGATCATGGTGATGAATGTACAACTATGTGATGATACTGTGAACTATTGACCATGCACCATGCATGGAATGTTTGTATGTTAAGAATGTTTCTGTTGCATGTTGTTTATCAATAAAAATATTAAAAAAAAAAAATATATATATATATGCGCTTCATTTTTTTATGGCTGAATATCATCCCATCATGTGTATATACCACATTTTGTTTATCCATTCATCTGTGGCTGGACCCTTGGGCTGCTTCCCCGCTTTGGCTGCTGCTATGAACATCAGTGGACAAATATCCGTTCAAGTCTCTATTTTCAGTTCTTTTGGGGTAGATACCCAGGAGTAGAATTGCCTGGTCAGATGGTAATTTTATGTTTAACTTTCTGAGGAACTGCCAGGCTGTTTCCCCCCAGTGGCTGCACCATTTCACATTGCCAACAACAGAAAGAATGAGTTCCTGATGCACGGTACAGCATGGATGAAGCCTGAAGACGTCATGTTGAGTGAAATAAGCCAGACACAAAAGGACAGCTTTTGTATGACTCCTCTTATATGAAATACTTCTCATGAGCAAATTCATAGAGACAGGTGGCAGAATAGTGGTTACCAGGGGTGAGAAGAGTTATTGTTGAATGGGGATGAGTTTCTGCTTGGGAAGATGGAAGTAGTCTGGAAATTGAGTGGTAAATGTTTTACAGTATTGTCACTGTACTTATCACAGAATTGTTTGCTTAAAAATGGTGATCGTGGATGGGCCACGGTGGCTCAGCAGGCAGAATTCTCTCCTGCCGTGCCAGAGACCCGGGTTCGATTCCTGGTGCCTGCCCATGCAAAAAAATACCTATGGTGATGGTGATTTTTACATTATGTATATTTTATCACAATCATAAAAAATAATCTTTTTAAAAAGACATAAGGCAGAAAGAGTCATGTAAAAAACATCCATGTCCCTGCCTCCCAATTCAAGAATTCCCACCCAATATTGCTGAGCCCCCTCGGTGCCCCTCCTCAGTCCCTGCAGACTTTCCCGTAAAGTTTTACTTTGTTTGAAAACGATATATTATTTCCTTTGCATTTTTAAAAAATTGGGGCATTTCACATCAGCAACCAGGTTTTCAACTTTCTTTAAAAAAAAAATAAAAATAAAATAAAAAACAGAAGATCTGACAAAGGCTAGACCCACTCCCCCTCTCCCCACAGCAAAAATTCGCCAGCCCTGAGTCCCGCGGGACCTCTCCGGTGGGGCAGTGACCCCCGCATCCTCATAGCCGCCCCCTTCCCTCAGTGTTCCTGCCTGTTCCCTACAGACGCTGGAGCTCATGAATCCCTGTCCCAGAACCCATCCAGTGGGGGCCCTTTGCAGACGGGCTCCGCGCGGCACAGCTGCTCCCCCCACTACTGCTAACGTCAGTGGTCCCCGAGCCGTCCGAGGGGGCGGCCTTACCAGGTGCCTACTAAGGTGGCACGAGGAGGCCAAGGCCAGCGGCCGGACGGTGGCGGAATCGGGGCCTCACCCCGGCACCCCTGCACCGTCCGGACAGCCCTCGGGCACCGCGCCAGGGGCTGGGTGGGGCCGCCGAGCCCCGGCCCCCACGGTGGGGAAGCAGCGGCCCGGGCGGTGGGGAAGCAGAGGCCCCCGCGGTGGGGAAGCAGCGGCCCGGGCGGTGGGAAGCAGCGGCCCGGGCGGTGGGGAAGCAGAGGCCCGGGCGGTGGGGAAGCAGAGGCCCGGGCGGTGGGGAAGCAGAGGCCCCCGCGGTGGGAAGCAGAGGCCCGGGCGGTGGGAAGCAGCGGCCCGGGCGGTGGGGAAGCAGAGGCCCGGGCGGTGGGGAAGCAGAGGCCCGGGCGGTGGGGAAGCAGCGGCCCGGGCGGTGGGAAGCAGAGGCCCCCGCGGTGGGGAAGCAGAGGCCCGGGCAAAGGGTGCAGGGCCGGGGGCACCACCTTTGGCCAAACTCTGCATCTGAGGCTTCCCGGATGGGTGCGCACAAAGGGCGGCGCAGGAGGGCCATCCCCAGGGCAGACCTGGCGACCGTCGCCAGCCCGTGAAGGTTTTGTTTGCCTCGCTGAGTCCCCAGACCCGGCCCGGCTGCAGAGAGAGAGAGGGAGAGAGGAGAGAGGGAGAGAGGAGAGAGGACTCTTTCCCGAGAGGCCGGACTTTCCCACAGGAACAAAGTGGGGCTTGTTCGCCGGGCATGAATGTTGGCGTGGGGCGGCCGGGCGGGCTCGGCGCTGCCAGGCGGCGGCCGGGAGCTATCAGGCAAGGCCCGCCTTTCCCCACAGCTGGGGCTGACAGCAGGAAGCCCCAGGGAGGCTCCGGACAAAGGCAGAAAAATGGGCCACGTTTATTCATTCACTGGCCGGCCCAGGAGGCCCCGTCTCCATGGCGACGGGCAGCCTCCGGAGCTTCCGGTCAGCTCCTGAGTGAACGTGGCCCGAGCGCGCAGGGACGTGGCTCCACGCCTCCAGGGGCTGCCATCGCGCCACGTGGTCTTGGGGGGATCCCGGGGTGAGGCCGAGCCAAGGGGGGAAGCGAGGGGCCTGGGGGCAGCCTGGGACCTGGCCTATCTTGGGTCCTGAAGGTCATGGGTTCAAGTCCATGCACACCTCAGGCTAAATCCGGCTTGTTCTCAGTCACTCACAACCCAGAGGGGAGGTGATCTGTTCTACCACCGCAGGCCGAAGGAAGGAGGTCTGGGAGAACCCAGGGAGGCAGACGCTGATTCTGCCTGGGGCACGCTGGCGTTGGGTCCTGAAGGATCTGTAGGAGTTTGCCAGTCGTGGAGGGAAGGGGCATTCCAAGTAGAAGGTCTAGCTGACAGTGTGTGGCTTAATTAGACATTATCTACAAGTCTCCTTTCCCTGGAGGGAAGAGAGGATATAGCTGGAAGCAGGCTAGCAATGGGGGTGGGCTGACCATGTGCCCTGGTTTGGAAAAGCAGGACTCGGTGCTCCCCAGCAAGGCTTGAGTTGTGAATTGGGTGGGGCCGGAAGGGGAGGTACGTGAATTAATGCGTATCTGCTATCTTCCAGTTTATAGACCCTTTTCAAATGTACACATTATCTTATTTAGTCCTATCACAGCCTGCGGGGAGGGAATTTACAGATGAGAACCCTGAGGCCTGAGAGGGTCTCTGAGGTTTCTGAGCCAGGAAGTGACCAGTTGGACTGGAGGGCAGAGTCCTGAGCCTGGCACCTGTGCCCTTCCACCTAAGGGAGGTCTGGGGGGCTCATGCCCCTGGGAGAGGTGGTTGGAGCCCAGTTGTCGGTGCCCCCTGAATGGGCTCTGAGGCCCTGGGGCAGCATAGAGTCCCGGAGGGATGAGTAAATGACCTTGTGTACCCCAGCTCAGTGCTCAGAAGTTCTACAAAAATTGCAAGAAAGAGGAGCCACAGGTTTTCTCCTTCCCAGCGCCATTCTGAGGCGCTACTGGAAAGGGCTAGAAATCCCTGCTCAGGATGGATCTAAATCCCAGGAAAACTTTTCTGAAATATTCTGCACACACCCTCAGAGCAGGGAAGAAAGTCCGCCTGTGTTTACTTGGTTACGCTTTCTTGTCTTTCTCAGACCCACTCTATGTCTTTGGCCCTGGGTCTCCCGATATGAACCTGGGATCCAGAGCCTGGCGGGAGAGGGGCTGCCACCAGACCTGCAGGAGCTGAATGTGGCCCTGGTGTCACCTAGTCTTCACAACAACCCCCGAGGTAGGATTGTGATCTCCATTTTAGAGGTGGGGAAACTGAGGCTCAGAGAGCAGTCACCCACCTGAGTCACGCAGCTGGTGCGGCCAGGCTGGGGGGCTCTGAGCCCTGGCTCTCCCTGCACACCCAGAGGAGCGAATACTCCTCCCACTCTCCCCATCCTCCTGACCCAGACCTCTGTGTCCCTGACCCCTATGCAGGGAAAGGGCCCCTTCCCCACCTCTGCAGTTCCTCCAGGTGCCAACTTTGTGTTGCTTTCAGTCCTGCCCTCAGTGCACTCACTGTTACCTGTTAACTTGACCAGGTTTCCAGGTGCTTCTGCTCTTCGGGGTTTTATGTTGTTGATCCTAACTCTGAAGTCTGGCCTGGGTTGTACTGCCAAGAAAAAGAGGGAAAGGAGAGAAAATGAGGAGAGGAGGCAGGAGGGGAGGGGAGAGGAGGAGGAGGAAAAGGGAAAAGGGAAAGGAAAGGGAAAAGGGAAAAGAAGGAGGAAGGAAGAAAGAAAAAGGCGTGTGAAATTTGCACGAAAAGTCTTCTGAACCTTGCATGTTGGCCCTTTCTCAGAGTGGCTTTGGCTTTGGGCTAGAGAAAGAAATGACAATAACACCCTAGAGGGGGAATGGTAAATATATAGCATGTGAGGATATGCCCTCCAGTCTGGTACCCATGGCAGACATAGCTAAGCGATCACAGCACTTTTTCTGGCTCCTCTTGGCCTCAGCTTCAGAATCCTTCTCAACACAGTCATCAAGCAGCCACTACCAAGATGAGCTGATACCCAGGAGATCATACCTTGTCACCCTTCTCTATTACTTTGGGCTCTCTGAAGAGCTTAATCATATCGGAGCCTCATTTTTGCCCTGTTAGTGCAGGTATAACTGACTTTATTTTCCGGCTGGGAAAACTGAGGCTCAGAGTAACTTCCTCTCACAGCACACAGCAGCTTAACAGAGCTAAAGATCAGCTCTGAGGTAGTTGACTCTTCCTTTATTCAGGGCCTATTTAAAGTCCCAGTATAATCAAGGTTGTGGCATTTGGGGAGAATTCTCCTTTCTCCCTCCTCCCCACCCCCTAGATACCCACCCAGCAATTTTTCATTGCTTTGGCCTGGGAGTGAGTCTCCTGATGTCATCCAGAAATATTTAGCATCACTCAATGTGCCCATTCTCTGAAGCGCCCCTGGTGCTTCTGACTTCCTGGAGCATGGATGAACATGGCTGCCCCAAATGTGCTCTGACAGCCGCTGACAAGGAGAGGCAAGCCACGTTTGTGCGTTCCTGCTGGGCGGGGAGGAGCTGCTCGAGGGTGTCCCGGGCTGGCAGGGCAGGGCGCCTTGAGGGCAATGGGTAGCCTGGGGGTCTCGGGGCCCCTCCAGCTGGCTGCTGGTGGTGTAGGGACGACCCAGCTTCTCCAACCTTCCACACTCTCGTTGGGATGCTCAACTGAATAGAGCTTCATTTTTAGACTCCAATCCCTACTGCGTATTTCAATTTCTCTTGCTCTTTGCTATTCCTGGCCCCAAAGCCTGAGACCCAACTCCACCCCTCCAGATTCAAGGGGTGCTGACCGTTTACCCTACCTGCCGGGACCCCTCCCATCGCTTGTGCTCAGGTAGCTATGTTTATCTGCTTACCTGGGCACCTACTCCCAGCTGCCTGCCTTGTCCCTGGGTGGGAATGTCTCACTGCCCCGCTCCTCTCAGTGTTCAAGTCCCACCTGCTAGGCTGGCTGTCTTCCCTATCACCTGCAGACAGGTACATCCCTGACACATCTGCCCAGCTCCGCCTGGTAGGCATGGCGAGGCCCTCAACCCCCCTCTCCTAAGCACCATGGGATCTCAAGACACAAATTCACCTGAACCTTTCTTGATCTAACTCTGTCCCAGAACGTACTATCTTTGCAGAAATACCTGATCTCATTAGCCACACGTAAAGTGGCAGATGCTTATCATGCCCTCACCTGTCTCAGGCTCTGGAGGCCAGGCATGGTGACCTAGGCTGGTTTAGGTAGACTCGGCTCACGTTTCCTTCCTTCTATGCTGTACATTAACTGACCACTGCCAGGTACCAGTACCGTGCTAGGGGCTTTGCCTGCAGAGGCTCATTGACTCGTGGTGGTATTTTTGCATGAGATGCAATCTGCTTCCCTGTTTTGCAGGTGAGCTCAAATAGAAGTCACTTTGCCTCAGGGCACCCAGCAGTAAGGAGTTATGTTGAGAAGTCAGGGTCCTCTTCTCCAGAGCCTCCCACCGCCACCCCGACATCATGGCACATAGTCTTTCCAATCAAAGAGGGCTGATGGAGGACATCTACCCCACAATATGCTTGTAACTTACTTGAACACAGAAGCAATATAATGCATTTGGCAAAACAAAACAACTGACACTGCCAGCCATATTTATAAAAATTCCACCTCAGGAAAAAAATGGCAAAGAAATTTCACTTCACCTGTCGGCACTGATTATTTCATGATGTCTGCCTGGGCACTGGATGGGCGAGGCATCTAAAGCTGCCAGGGCCTCCGTGGGAAGATTCAGTAATCAACTACTAATGTCTGTATTGGACAGGGGACTGGGTGGTGGGAGTACACATGCCACAAATTTTGTTTCTCTGTTTCTATATGGTGGAAAAAGGAGTGTTTATAATGAGTTACTAGTTATGCAAAGGAGGAAAGGGAAAGAGAGCAATGTGATTAGGAGAGGCTTCGTGGAAGGAGAAAAGATGTGAGCTGTTTATGGTCACTGCACTCCCTGGGGTTGACGCATCATCGGTTCCGGTTGAATTCACTTAGATGAATCAAAGTTTGGCTCTTCCCTGGGCCTTTGTTTTGTCTGCTTTAAAAGGGTCAATTCTGTCACATTCAGATGAGGAGGCTTCTTTAGTCCAGAAATAATGATGTCTTACAAGGATGGAACACTTTAGAGTTCTCAATCTCCTTTCACATCTATTAACTCTCTACGAAGAGAAAGCTGAGGCCCACAAAGCTGAAGTGTATTTCTTACATGAGGTTTGCCCATGAAATGGCAGCAGGGGTGTTACTAGAATCTGGTTCTCCTAACTCCAGTAATTCTCCAGTCTGAAAGCATATTCATACATTTAAATAATTAGGGTAGGAAGGCCTCTAAGTTTGAAGGCTTCAAGGGGCCCTTCTCTGCCCCCCAAAACTGCTCTTTGGGGTTATGCAAGGATGGGCCTCCTGACAGCCAAACCCCCCACACTGAACTTTTTAAGCACATTTTCCTCTCAAATAGCTCTACCCTTTGAAGAAACAGGTCTGATGTGCCTGGAACTCAGTAGGGCATGGAACTGGGAGACTCCCTGGACTCAGCTTCCTATATCAGCTTGGAGCTTAGCTCTTGCATGGGAAAACTCCCCCCGAATGGATGGGGGTGCTGGGGAGTCCTTTGGCAGAGACTGAGTCACCAATGCTAGGGCTCTTTTATACAAAGGCAGAGATGGCTCTTTGCCTTATAAACCATCTCCACACACACCCACACCTGAGCTGAGACCCCACTGCCACTCCTTCGGCTCTTAAAGACATTGGGTAATTAGTACTACTATGGTGGTTAATTGGTGCTAATAAAGCATCTTTTATGTGCCTGGCACCATGATGAGGGCTTTATGTATGATATTCTGTTTCACTCTCTTGGAAACTAAGGGTCATATAAGATAAATTATCTGCCGCAGGATATATCACCAGTAAGTAAAGCAACAGGTTTCTTATGATTATGAATCCTAATTCAAATACATTTATAAGCACTTACCATTTGCCAGATTCCTTGACAAACACTTTACATGCATGATCTCTGAATCTTCATAACTACCCTAGAAAACAGTGATTCTTTGTCCCAGCTGAATATTAGAATAATCTGGGGGGCATTTAAAATAATACTATTGTCCCAGACTCCACTCCCAGAAATTCTCATGCATCCAGCCTGGGTGAAGGCCAGGCATTGGTAGTGTTTGACAGTTCCCTAGATGATTCCAACATTCAGCAGGGTTGAGACAATTGCTAGGAAGTAAGTTTTATGACTGACTTCAAATGAGAAAACAGAGGCTCAGAGAGGTTAAGAACTTGCCCGAAGTCACACAGCCAGAAAATAGTGGTGCAAAAATCCCATTCAGGTGGACTGGCTGTGAAACCTGGGTGTCTTGGGGTTAAGGTGTTCTCGTAGATTATTTCACTTGATGCTCTCAACAACTTTCTTGTTCTTTAGATAGCCAAGGAAACCCATCCAGAAAGGTGAAAAGAACCAGCCCAAAGCTGTAGAATTTATACAGGGCAACTGATGACGTCTTGATTAGATTTGGGTACAGGAGAATGTGAAAACTAATCAAATGGTTCACATGAGATCTGTGCATTTCACTCCATGTTGATTTTATATCATCAAAAGCGCGTAAACTCTGAACTCTAAGTAATGAAATATCTCACCTCTAAGTGAAGTAGTGAGATGTCTGATACCTATTTTGAAATGCCTAAAAAAGTAGATGGATGGATAGAGGGAGAGACAAACGGATAGTTATATGGTAGATGTGTGTTCACTATTGAGTTCTTTCTGCTTTTCTGCGTGTTTGAAAATGTTCATAATAAAATGTTGAGAGTGGGAATAAAATGTTGGAGTGGGAGAAAGGCGACTAAGAAATTCTGTTAGCATGTGAGCTAATAAAGACAGAGATCTTTGCCTCTTAGCCCACTTCTGAGTTTCCAGCACCTGTAATAGTGCCTGGCACAAAACAGTCACTCTGTAAATATCTGCCAAGTGGAAAACGATGGCGCATACAGGAGGATGGCCAGCCCATGCCTTCCGCTGCTGAATCAAGAGGATTTGCTGATGTCTCTTAGCCAGGGTGAAAGTAGGAGGAATACTGGGCAGAGTAGAGTGGGTGGGCACAGCAGGACAAGTTCCCACAGCTTCCTGTAAATGCACTCAGGCTGTCCTGGGTTCTGGAAGCTGCGGTAAAATCCTCATCCCCAGGACATGTGGCCAGAGCTGGGCTTAGCGTGGGTGTGTGCTGCCCTCATGTGGCGAAATGGGATATTGCACCAGTGTTGGAGGCATCTCTGCCCCTGGAGCCCCATTGCTCCTTTGCAGTCTCCCTGGTAGCTAATGGTCCTCCCAGTGGGGCTACGTGGATCCTTCAGGTAGGATCCTGAAGGAATCTTCAGTCCTGAGATTTGGGAGAAGAGACTGACAGGTATAGGCATCCACTGTGATTTTGGAAAATAGGCTGTCTTATTCTATCATCATAATGACCTTGCCAGATAAATGGCATGGCCTCATTCACTGATGAGGAAGCAGTGGCTCTGAGATCCAAGCTACACAGCTAATTGGGGACAGACAGAACCAGAAGGGAAGGAATGTCCTAGGAATTCCAGAGTGTGCCTCCCTCCTTCCACTGAGGCTTAGAGGGCGGATATTTTGGCTCAGGAAAGCTGCTGGCAAGGAGTCAGGAAGGTTTTGTTTGTTTCTTTTTGAAGTCCTAACACACACCTACATGCCTTGAGCTGTCATTGAGGCATCTGCCCCTTCAATACCCTCCCATATCCTGCTGAGTGACTTGGAGACAGTTACTTAACTTCTCTGAACCCTGCTTCCATGTGTCAAGTGGAGGTGATAATGTCCCCAACTTTTAGGGTGGCTCTATAGATAAATGGTTGCCTATGAGCAAAGCACAGTCCCAGGCACATAGTACATGCTCAGAAATTATTCCCCTTAGATTCTCATGCCCACAGGGCAGGAATTGTGTCTGTCATGTTCCTATAACCCCAGAAAGTTTAGAGTGATTGGTTCTCAAAATAGGACGGGGAAGAGTTAAAAGTGGGGTGGGTCTTTGGAGTCAGGTATCTGAGTCCAAGTGCTGACGCTGGTTCCTTGAGTCTGGGTGACCCTGGACAAGATCCTTAACCTAAGACTCAGTTTCCTCATCTGTCAAATGGGCATGACAGCTGTCTTTTATAGCGTTGTGCAAATGAATGGGCTACAGTGGATAAAGCATATGGTAGAGTGCCTGGTACATAATAAATGGCTCAAATACATTCTAGGTAGTAGAATGGTTCTGGGTTTGGTATTAAATATTAGCTGCTGTTGCTGATAGTAGTAATTAGCTGGACTCTGTTCCTCTTCAATGCTGCATTGGCTGCACCTAGAACCTGCCTTCCTCCAAACTCATGGGCTGGGAGGAAGGAAAGTGACAATGATGGGTGCCCTCAGCAGTGACCAGCTCCCGGGGCAGGGGACAAGGCTGTGGCTTGCTTTGTTCCCTCTCTGGGCCAGCCCATGAGGGGACCTCTACCTGCCTGACCTGAACTGGGGAGCTTTGGGGCTACTGGCAAGGATAGCTGCCTTCTGCTTGGGCAAATCAAACTGGTCTTACTTAGCACACTGCAGCACGATGTCAAGACTAGCCTTCAAGACAGGAAGAGAAAGTAGCATGAATGTGGTGAGGCTTAGGATGGCGAGTCTTGTGTGTTCAAGGGCATAGGGATTACCGGGGCCCTTGTTAAATCACAGATTCCAATCCAATAATTTTGGGACGGAGCCTGCACTTCAGCATTGCCGCAAGCTCCCAGGTTACCCTGAGGCGATCCGTTCCAGGCCACACTTTGAGTAATGAGGTTTAAGGAAAAGCAGGTGAGTTTGTCTTACAAGTATGCCTTGAGGGCAAGTGTGCAGCAGGCTGGAACTTGTCTCAGCTGTTCTGCTGAAGTGAGAGATGGGTTTGCAAAGCTCTGACCCCTGGTCAGGGTGTAAAGGGGACTGGTTAAGGGTGTACCTCTGTGACCGTGAGTCGAGGTGAGTCTCAGATGGTTTGAATCAGCATTGTTAATTCATAACGAGGACTTGATGATCTGCACTCAGTCTCAATGAACCCCTCAAAGGATGCTGCCATCTGGGGCTGATGACACAGCCACAGTATGCCTAAGTCACGAGCAGGTTTAAGAAGCCCTGCCCTGCACTTCGTTTTGTGCTTCCTGATTCTAAGATCTCATGCATAGGAACGTCGATGGTTCCCAATCCAAGAGAAAACATGTCAGATATGGCTCCAATATTGGTGTGATGATGGGATCCCTTTCCTGGCCTCCTGGAGACCTTTTGGCTATGATTATACCCTGACGTTTGTGCCATTGCCACGTTGTATCTTCTAACAATAAAGCTCAGCTTGTCGAGCACTGCCATGCAGGGTCCTGTGGGCTTTCTCTGCAGTGGAGCTCTAGCTGATGCCACTACAAGGGCGATGGGAATTTAAGACCTGCCTCCTGTGGGCTGGACTCTCAGCTCATTGCACACAGAGGAGACTAAAGTTCGTGTCTCTGTTTTCCCAGCAAAGTTGCAGTTCTCCATCTCAGCTCTATGTAGCTCGATGTTGGTATCATCCTGGGAACTTTCCAAACTTCTAAGCCTGGGCCCCACCTCAGAAAGTCCGATGTGATATTGGCTTGGGGTATGGTCTTGGCATGAGGGGGAGAGGGTTAAAAGCTTTTGATATGTAGCCAGAGGCGTGAACCACTCTGATAGATGCTGAAGTAGATGCAGCAATACTATCAGACTGTTAGGAGGGAAGTCTTGAGTGTGGACATGGAACCATGCCACCACCAGTCCTCGATTAAATCTTTAAGGTCTTGACAGAAAGGGGTTTTTACAAAGTCCTGTCCTAGGGGTACAAGTTGGTGTCAAAGTCACCAACCCAGGCTGGAGATCAGCTTTGGAAGTTGTGTGTCTTTGAGGTTCTTGCTGTGTTTCCCATGAGAGCACAGAGAGACAGGGCAGTGCTCAACCCAAAAGAAATGGTGTAACCCCTGAACTTGCCATGCCTGAGTGAAGGGACACTTAGGGACAGAATACCTCATTTCTATGCCTCTCACACATACACCGGGGGCAGGATGACCCCATACCTGTCACGTTTTTCCTGCAATAAAACTCAGCTTGTTAAGCCACCCCCAGGGTGAGCAGTGATGGCTTTGAGACATGGGGGTCACATTCCAAATCTGAGACAGTCCAGCTGCTCTGTCCCACCCGTAGCTCTGGGCTCTGCCATTGACCTTGAGCAAAGCATTTCCTCTGTCTAAGCTAAGTCGGTAAAGCAGGGCCTTTGCTTCTTGCCTTGGAGAACTGACATCAGACCCCAGCTGTCTTGTTTTCCTATGGTCACAAGGGCCTCACTTTTTCTGTAATCACAGCCAACTAGTAGCGCAGCGACAGGCTCCAGAAAGGACTAAGCTTTAGCCAGACCAAAGTGGGGTGGAGCTCATAAGTTTTAAAAGCAGTGAAGAGTCGATTAATGTCCACCAAACTGACGAGCCTCATGACTGCCACTCACAGAAAGCAGTGTTTTAGCAGCTCCCCAGTTGCAGGCTTTCTACTGGGGAAGGAGGAAAAGCAAGTTAGAGTAAAGTTCAAATAATTTCAAAGCTTAGAGGCTTCAGGGGCCATCCAGTGGTAATACCTTGCTGGATGGGAATACCCAAAGAATCCAGTGCCGCCCTCTGAAAAGGACCCGTGGTCTGACAGGCCCCCGACTGCTCAGCACATCCTTTTCTCCTTTGGAATATGAGTACTGGCTCGGGGGTGACTTTGGGTCCATTTCAGTTTGTTTCTCTGGGACTTGATTTTTTCACCTATAATATGGGCAGAGTAGGGGACCACAAATACACGGCACCCGGAAGTCTGTAACTGGGCGTGGGATTGAGCAGGGGACGATGCAGTCAGAAGTGAGGTTGGCTCAGCGACAGCTCCTTGCAGTTCCAAGTCTCCAAGATTCCGTCCTGTAGCCTCACAGCCCTGGTTAGCTCAAGGCCCCAGCCAGGAGTGGAAGGCGCCAGTCCTTTAAAACCCACGCGGGAGTTTGGGAAAGGAGACTTCTGCCGGGTTCGCAGGGCGCACAAGCGGTGCTTAACGGCGGGCCTAGAGCTGTCCAGGGTGCTGACCTCTCCTGGCTTGGGACCTCGGTCCTGGGCGCTCGCTGTCTCCTCCTAGCCAGTCCTTCTGTCCTGACGCCGACTCCTGTTCCTTCTGTCCTGAAGCCAACTTCTCGTTCCTTCTGTCCGGAAGGCGACTCCTCGGCCACAGGTTCCTGATGGTAGGAGTCAGGTCTCAGGGAAAGGCCTCAGGTGGTTTACCAAATCACCCTGGAAAACATTCAGAAACCTATTTTTAATCTGCTCTAAAGCCAGTCACTTTCCCTCCTAATGTTTTAAATGACTTATTGAACAAATGTTTTCAAACTGGGACTGGAACTTTTTTTGCTTTTTAGTCTTTGTATTTGTTGTCATATATTCTATTCTTCTCTCCTATTGTTCTCTCCTCCGTTTCTCCTCTCCTTTTCCCTCCTCTCCTTTCTCCCTCTCTTCCTCTACTTTTCCCCTCTCTTTTCAGACTGGGTATCCCCTTCCTCCAGGGAGAGAAGGAAACACATTCGAATTGCCTTCTGAAAAAACAATTCTCTTTGGATTCACTTTATTCTTATCCTTAATTTGAACTTGAAAAATCCCAAAGTTCTCCAAGCTGGAAGTTCTTATTTCTCCATAGCTGCCATGTTGTTAGAAATTTTTTCTTAGCCTTTGGTGCTGAAAGCTATGGCTTGGGATGTCTTAAACCGTTCATCCTACACCACACTCAAATCAAAGTGGACGGACTTTGTGGCAACGTCTGTCCACTCAGCAAGTCTGTGCTGAATGCTAGGCACTGCTCCCCATTCTGGAAATGCAGCTGTAAGCGACACAGACACACCCTGCCCTTGGGCGGCTGATGTTCTCAAGGGGGTGAAGATGAGGCCTCACTATTAGTAGCAGCCATCTCACTGCTGGATGAAGGTGAGGAGTGAAGGAAAGGAACATCTAGAAAACCAACATCCTTCTTCATAGCCAAGAATAAGATACACCCAGACCTCCACGCTGACCTCACAGTTTCAGATTCCTGTCTGGGAACAGACATAGGATTGTGGACCCTACTCACTAGAAGAGAACAGGGGAGGTGATGGGTCCACAGAAGAAAGCAAAGGGAAAAAGCTTCTCTCCTCCAAATCCTTCATACGTTCTGGCTGTTGGAGAACCGCGGAGGGGAAGAGCAGGGTTTGAAATAAAGAGGGGGGGATGTTCCAGGCCTCTGGGGTTTTCAAGAGGTAAGCTGTGTGCACACGTACAGCTTTGCCTGCATGGGGACCAGCTCTTCCTCTTAAACTCACACATTCTCCCCAAACCCTCCAGAATGCCTGAGATATCTAAAAGGATTTCAGCTTTTCTTGATGACAGTTTTCATGGCCCATACCCAGAGCACGTTCCTAGGCACTATGTGTGTGACCCTAAAATAGCACAACCTGTAGGAAGTTTGATCACATACCTCAGTCCAGGAATCCCAATTATGGAAATTCTTCTAAGAAAAAAATTCAAAAATAGAAGAAAAAAATGTTGAGGGGAGAAACTAAGGTAGCAGTGGGAATTAAAAGTGTGAAAGTACCAGAAGCAGTATAAACATTCATATAGTAGGGTTAAGGGGTTTGGGGTGGATTATTATGGTGAAATATTATCTAGCCCTTAAAATGATCAGCCTAACGCCTGATGGATTTCTCTGGTCCACTGCTTATCCTAGACACGAGGCCGCTGAGTGCCTCAAAGCAGAAGTGCCATGTCCGAAATTCCGTGCAGTCAGGAACCAGCCCTCAGGGTTGCCTCACAGGCTCACTCTCCTTTTCCCATCATATCAGGATCTTCAAAAGGGTGGTTTATGTTTCACTCAGGAAATTGATTTCAGGAGAACACAGGCAGGACATTAAGTGCCATGAATTCAGGGGCATTAAATTTCTTTCAATGACACTACGAGAATGTTAGTCCATGTTTTAGGTCTTTCAGTCCTTATGACTAATTGGAAAGTCTCTTTTTGGTGCTCTCATCTTCAATACATCTCATTAATTAGAGCACCAGATTAATGCCAATCTCTTTTTTCACCAAGAGCAAACTGGGGGCAGAGCTCAGGCTCAGAGCCTCCAGCGGATCCAGAATTTAATCACATTGTTTTGTTTTTATTTTATTTTTATGGTTGTATTCCAATTGCAGCTATTTACATTGACTTTCCACCTGTGGTAGTATTACAAGATTTATTTTGAAAATATCTTTGCTTCAATAAAAACTGATCTGTTTTAAAAGAAAAATATTGATTGAAGATTGTTAAGGGGTCGTAAGGATGTGGCAAAAGTTGGAAAGTGGAATCAGAATGAATGAAATGTGGGAAACACTTCCCAACATCTAGAAAACAGACCAGCATGTAGGGTCTAGTTGGGAGAGAAAGAGGAACTCAGAATTGTACGTGCACAGTGATAGCAGCTGTGGAAAAAAATGAGTTATGCATCTGCTTAAGGATTATAGGAAGGCGCAGAGAAATACATGTAGTTATTATGGATACTTAGTGGAATCATGGGAGGTTTCTTTCATAGCATTTAAAAAGGCATTTAAAACTCTTTTAAAAAGAGGTTTGGTGGTGAGAGGAAACACAGATGATAAACGGGCAAGGACAAGTTTTTGGGTTTTGTTTCATTTGTTTTAAACATTGAGACTTGGGCTTTGTTTCATTTGTTTTAAACATCGAGGCTGAGGGGGAAAATCCAGTGGAGAGGTAAACATTGATTCACACATTCATTCATTCAATTATCTATCTTAAGCACCTACTTTGTGCCCGAATGGTACTATGTGCTGGAGATACAACACTGGACAACAAACACGAGTCCAAGCTTTCATGGGGCTTGCACTCTGTTTCAGTTTGTAAAAGCTGCAAAAATCAATACACCAGAAACAGAATGACTTTTAAAAAGGGGAATTTATTAAGTTATAAGTTTACAGTTCTATGGTTGTGAAAATGTCTTAACTAAGGCAAGCCTATACAAATGTCCAAACTAAGGCATCCAGAGAAAAATACCTTGGCTCAAGAAGGCTGATGGTGTTGGGGTTTCTCTCGCATCTGGAAAGGCACAAGGCAACCTCTGCTAGTTTTCTCTCCAGGCCTTTTCAACGGCTTCCGTGGGGGTGTTTTCTTTATGCATTTCCGAAGGTCTCTGGCTATGTGGGCTCTAAAGCTTTTTCCAAAATAATTTCCTCTTAAAGGGCTCCAGTAAACAACCCCACTTTGAATGGGTGGAGACACATCTCCATGAGTCAAAAAGCTCCCACCCAGCAATAGTGAATGAGGATTAAAGGGCATGGCTTTTCAGGGGGACATAATAGCTTCAAACCGGCACACACTCTAATGGGGAAAGACAGTAAAAAAAAATAAACAAATATCATATGCCTGGTGGTGGAAAATGTTATGGGGGAAAAGATAAAGCAAGAAAAGGAGATAGAGAGTGACGAGGAAGGATGAGATGCTATTTTATAGTGAGTGGTCAGAGAAAGTCCTGCAGATGAGGGTATTCGAGTCAAGTCCTGAGCAAAGAAAGGGGCTGTGGGAGTTCTGGAAGAAGCGTGTTCCTAGTGGTGGGAACAGCCAGGCCCTGAGGTAGGTGTGCTTGTTGTGATTAAGAAACAGCCAAGTGTAGCTGGACTGAGGCGGGTGAGGAGGAGGACAGGAGCAGAAGCCGAGAGGCAACCCTGGTCAGGATCGTATGGGGCCTCAGTGGACAGTGTGAGCGTTCTGGCTTTCACTCTGAGTGAACTGGGATCCACCAGAGGGGTTGGAGCAGAGAAGTGTTGGGAGCTGCCTGATGCTTCAGTGCGCAGCCTGGCATGCTGTGTTGAGGAGAGACGGCAGTGGGTCAACAGAGAAGGGTGAGGAGGGCATTGAAATTGCCCAGACAGGAGACTCCCATGAGCAGATCAGGGTGGCAGCTGTTTAACAGAGACGTGAGATAAGTGAGAAAGTGGGTGGTGAGGAGGAGGGCCAGGGGCTGTCGACGGCAGGAGGCAATGAGGTGGAGAGGACTGGGATGAAAGAAGTGATGAGTTAGCCTGGAAAGGAAGTAGACTCGTCCTTCCCCTGGGGGGAGGGGGAGGGAAATGCGGATCACTAAGAAAGAGAGATAGGTGGAGGAGGAGGAGGGCAAGTGAGGAAGGTCAGGGGACCTCAGGACACAGGACTCAAGCTTTCCTAGGAGTAATGGGGGAGGCAGGAGATCCACGGACGGAAGGAGCCCTATTACTTGTTCACTGTCTTCATTCCCTACTTAATTGTAAATTCCACAAGGGCAAACCCTAGCCTGCTACTCAACCCCTACTATGGGACCTGCCTTATAGTGGGTGCTCAAATACATTTTTGAGTGAATGAATGAGTAAAGTGAAAGGGTGAATGGATGAAAGAAAGGATGGATGGGTGGATGAATGGATAGATGGATGGATGGATGGATGGATGGATGGATGGATGGATGGATGGATGGATGGATGGATGGATGGATGGATGTGTGGATGGATGGATGGATGGATGGATGGATGGATGGATGGATGGATGGGTGGGTGGATGGATGGATGGATGGATGGATGGATGGATGTGTGGATGGATGGATGGATGGATGGATGGATGGATGGATGGATGGATGGATGTGTGGATGGATGGATGGATGGATGGATGTGTGGATGGATGGATGGATGTGTGGATGGATGGATGGATGGATAGATGGATGGATGGATGGATGGATGGATGTGTGGATGGATGGATGGATGGATGGATGGATGGATGGATGGATGGATGGATGTGTGGATGGATGGATGGATGTGTGGATGGATGGATGGATGGATAGATGGATGGATGGATGGATGGATGGATGGATGGATGGATGTGTGGATGGATGGATGGATGGATGGATGGATGGATGGATGGATGTGTGGATGGATGGATGGATGGATGGATGGATGGATGGATGGATGGATGGATGGATGTGTGGATGGATGGATGGATGTGTGGATGGATGGATGTGTGGATGGATGGATGGATGGATAGATGGATGGATGGATGGATGGATGGATGTATGGATGGATGTGTGGATGGATGGATGGATGTGTGGATGGATGGATGGATGGATGGATGGATGTGTGGATGGATGGATGGATGGATAGATGGATGGATGGATGGATGGATGGATGGATGTGTGGATGGATGGATGGATGGATGGATGGATGGATGGATGGATGGATGGATGTGTGGATGGATGGATGTGTGGATGGATGTGTGGATGGATGGATGGATGGATGGATAGGAGAAGGATGGATGGTAGGTGATTAATGGGTGGAAGGAAGGGTATATGGATGGAATAATGTTAGGATAGAAATCAGAACTCATAGGTAATAGTTCAAAGTTCCTTTTACCTGAAAGAATGGATGAAAGAGTAGGGAAGTTTGGAATAGTGCTTGGGGTAAATAACGGGTATAAATTAGATTTGAATGGATGAAAGCCAATTTATAAATCAAAGGTTCCTTGGAAGATCAGAATGAGGCCAGAAGGAGTTGGTATGCTGAAGGGATTTGTTTTGTATGATGTGTTATTTTGTTTGTCCATTCACCACAGATGGACATTCTAGTTTTGGGCCATTATGAACAATAACTTAGGAGTTTCAGTGTGGACATATGTTTATTCCCCTTGGGTGGATACCTAGGAATGCAATTACTAGGTCATATGGTAAGTATGTATTATGTATTTAATCTTTGAAGAAACTGTCCAACTGTTTTCCAAAGTGGCTGTGTCATTTTACATTTCCGCTAGCAACATATGAAGGTTTCTTTGTGTTCTAGTCAAACTTATCATTATCTGTCTTTTTTATAAAAAGGCTGGGGTTGTGGTGTTATCTCATGGCTTTGTTCTTCATTTTTCTAATGACCAGTAATTTTGAGCATTTTCTTTGGGGGGGTGCATGGTCCAGGAATCGAACTTGGGTCTCCCACATGGAAGGCGAGCATTCTACCACTGAACCATCCGTGCACCCTGATTTTGAACATTTTTATATACTTATTTGCCATCTATATATTTTCTTCGGTGAAGTGTCTATTTAAAATATTTTGCCCATTTACTTATTTTTTTTAATGGAGAAGTTGAGATGTTTTAATCAAGCTGTCCAGCCTGGCAAAGGCAGTCCTTTATCCAGTATGGGGTTGGGAAAATCACACTGTTCCTGGAGATGGAGAATGTAGGTTCAATGATCTATTGTGCCCTTAAACAGGTGGAAAGGATGGAGCTCAGTCCCCAGCCTGGGGAGAAAGGTTGTCGAGTCGAGCTGCACTCCAGGCTTGGACGGAGTGAGAGTTTTCAGTGGAAATCGAGTCACACATCATACAACCATTCTTTCCCCTCCACCCGAATTTATTTCTTTTGTTTCTCATTCCCTTCTAGATGCTGTTAGGAAACCCAGCTAATCTGAGAGGCTAATTCATACTAATGTGTTACTGGCTACTGGGGGTAAGCCACTTCATGACCCTTCATAAATTTACAGACATGGAAACTGTAACCCAAAGAAAAGAAGTGACTGGCATGAGACCCCAGGTCAGGGAGGGCTGCTGAGAGGAACTGACACTTGAGCTGAGTCTAGAAGGAAGGGTAGGTATTAGGGAATGAAGAAGCGGGAGGCAGGAATCCCAGGCAGAGAGAACAGCATAAATGAAAACATGACATTTACGACTCTTCTGTTCCGATGCATGCGATGGGGGTTAAGCTTGAAGAAGAATAAGGCTGGAGATGTGAGACATATCACGTCTCCTGGATCTTGTATGTTAAGCTAAGGAATTTAGACTTTTCTTGTGAGCCCTTTTAAGTGGGGAGCTCCTGAAGAATTGGGAGCCAATACAGTGAGAGGCAGGAACTACAGTGGTTGAAAGAATGGACTCTGGAGCTAGGCTGCCTGAGTTCAAATCCTGCCTTTGACACTTCTTGGCTGTGTGGGCTTGGGCAAATTACTTCACCTCTCTGGGCCTCAGTTCCCCATGTGCATAATTGTACCTTCTTCATAAAGGTCGCTGTGAAGATCATAGGAGTTATATAAGTGCTACGAACCATGCTTAGTACATAGTAAGTACACTGTGTTTCTGCGTTGGTGGCTATTATTATTAAATAGTTGGCTTTTGGAAAGATTCTTCTAATAACCAATGTTTTGGGGAGATGGGCACAGGGTCAGACTGCAAATAGGAATTCTGCAGGAAGAACTACTGCAGCCCTTAAAGTGGGATGGAGTAAAGCACAGCCCCCAGGCAAAGCCCAGCCTGGCTGCCTGTTTTGCAAATAAGGTTTTATTGTAACCCCAGAAGCTATTCATTTACATACTGGAGAACTGCTGCTTTCATGCTAAGCAGCAGAATTGAGCAGTTGCAACTGCTGATTGTGCGGGCCTCAAAACTGAAAATAATCACCACCCAGCCTTCTAAGGGCCAGGAGACAGTTTAGATTTGGGGCAGGAGATGTGGCTTCTGCTTCTTTCCGGTCATGCTAAGAAGCAGTCACCCACCCTTTCTAGACTCAAGAAACACCCTACTCTGCATTGCCCAGTAGACCCGGCCAGAGCAGATGGGCAAGGTGTTTAGATTTTCCCAACTTAATTTCCTCGCCAATTAGTTTGTACTGCTTTATGGTTCTTTTGCAAATTAATTCTTGCATCTTCAAATCTGTAAAAGAAAAAAATATTGAGAGCAGCCCATTGACCTTTCTGGCAGTTTTCAATTTCTTTCCTTTTCATTTTTAGCTTTCATTACCCCCAGGATAGCATCTAATTATTTCTTGAATAATCACGTCTCCCTGGGCTCTGAGGAGATTTGAGAAGTTTGCTCCCTATTATGTATTCCAAATTAGTTTCTCTTCAATTTTGCTGCACTTTCTTTTGTCTTTTCATCTTGGTTCAAGCCAAAAATAGTTTCTCAAATTGAGTGCTAAATTCTTCGGGATTTCGTTCCCTTCAATTAACTTTCCTCAGAACGCTCTTTGGTTTTATAAATGAGGTCCCTGCTTATTGGGATCTCTTCAGGCCAGCAGGTCCCATCCTTCTAAAGTGGGGTGGGGGAGGGAGGGAGGAAGAGTAGAAAGAGGCAGAGTGTAGTGGGTCTGGACTCTGCTGGGTAAGTTGGCCTCAGTTTTCCTCATCTGTAAAATGGGGGTGATGCCCATTGCACTGGGGGCATATCAGTGAGTTAGTGTTTGAATGACAGGGGTTGCCTAATGAAGCGGCTGGATGCAGGCATGGGGGGAGTGACTCTCCCTCTTTGCAGTTTTCCGACCTCCAGGGGAGTTTACCCGTGGTCAAGGCTGATCTCATGGCCCAATGGCCAAGCCCTTAGCACCAGCTCGGCTTACGGGGGTACATCAGAAAGCCACTGTCAATATTTCATGACAATCAAAATAATATCACCTACAGGTGAAAAACGAAGTGCTTTTCAGTTTACAGAGTGCCTGCACACCCCTTAGGTTATTTTGCAGCCCCTGAGAGCCGAGGCATCAACACCATTTTACAGATGAGGAACCCGATGCTCCGAGAGGTTAAGTGGCTTGCCTAGGGTCACACAGCTAACCAGGTTCAGAGTCACTTCAAACATCAGCTCTCACCTTTATTTTTTTTCATGGCACATGTTTTCTCCGTCCTCTGTTAATTTGCCTCTGTTTCATGTTTTGGCAAAAGTCTTCAGTACCCAGCTGGGAAGTGTTGTCCTCGTAGTTACCCTTCTAGTGGGCATGTAATATTCCAGCATTCCCAAAGCCAGGGTTAGGCCAGCCCACGCTAGGCGTCAGGTCAGCGGTCACGAGCTGCTGGAGACCAGGAGCTGGGTGGGGCTTGTCTGCTCACCCCAGCTCCCAGCAAGGGCTGGGCGCACTCCAGGCACTGGGAACACACAGCAAACCCTACTTGTGGAGTCGGAGGGGACTGGGTGTGAATCTTGTTCTGCCACTAACTAGCTGGGTGAACGTGGACAGGCCCCTGGCCCCTCAGAGCCTGTCTTCTTATCTTTTAAATTGGGGAAAGCATGTCCATTTCCAATAAGGGTGATGGGGCTCAAATAAGAGGCCGTGAGGAAGTATCTGGGACCACAACTGTGATTTAGCATCTCTCTCCTTCTCTCCCCTTGTCTCTTCTTTCCAGTGTCCCTTCCTCTTTCTAGCTCTCCCTCCTCCTGCCTGACATCCTTCCATTAAAGCCTTATGCCATGTAGCTCTTTTCTGAGCCACTGATTAGACCCTTTCATGAGAGCAAGTTTTTAAAAGCAAAGAGGAGCAGACACAGGATGGCTGAGGGTGGGGGTGGACCCCATGAAGGGAGAGAAGGGGGCAAAGAAAAGGGGAGAAGAGAGACTTCAGAAGACCAGATGTCCTCTACAAGGTCACCTGGGGCTGGTCCTGGGGTGGTGGCAGGTTCTCTCTCATACCCCCCTCCCTTTTAGATGTAAAACCATTTATCAAGTACAACTAGAGAGAAAAAGTATGTATAAAACTGTTTCTCGGTGGAAGTTTTAAAAACAGTTTTTCTCAAGGATTTGTATGGATTACCCAAAGACACACGGAAGACCACATCTATAGCATCGTGGTTTAGGAGCTCGGGCCCTGGAAGTAGGAGACCTGCGCTCAAATCCCAACTGTGGCTCATTCTAGCTGTGTGACCCTTCACCAATTACTTCACCTCTCTGTGCCTCAATTTCCTCATGTGTAACGTAGGGGCAATGATGGCTCCTAGATCACAGCAGAACCCAACCAACCATCAGTGAGGTAATGCGCGGTGAGTACATGTACAGTGCCAGGCGCAATAACAATATAAAACACAGCATAAAATATATGATGACATATAATATAGAAATATAATAATAAAATGCGTTCTACAATATTCTACAATTATACCAGCATAATATAATAATAAAATGTAAAAAATAGAAAACAGCAAACAATTATGCATTTATAAATTTTTTAATAAAATAATGATAAAAATTTAAATTATAAAAATAAAAATATATAAAATACTTTAAAAATACAAATATCAAAAGAAAAGTGGGGTACAAACCCTGCCACTGTACCCAAATACTTCTGGGCAGGCCCCAAGTGGAAAGGATGGGCCAGGCGGATTGCACTTTCAGGCTTTCTTCCCTTTACAAATGAGCATCGTACCTGGCCCGCGGCCACCCCGTCTTCATAATTATCATTTTTATCAGGTGTCTAATATTCCACTGAGCTCCCCAAGGCCGGCCACTCTGGTCACTCAATGGTTTTCCTGTCTTACACCTTCCCGGCAGCTGCGGGGCTTGCCTCCTGGGGCCTCGAGCCCCTCTGTGGGACATCTGAGTTGATGAAGATGGAAGGGACATGGGCGGGGAAGTGTCCTCAGGTGAGGAGGTGACCACGGAGCCCTCCAGGCCACAGCCCACTCTGGGGGGCCCGGCGCGGAGCAGGTGCCGGGGGTTGAGGCAGAGAGGCCGCGGCTCGGCCAGGCTGCCGTGGATGGCACCTAGCAGCACGGGGTGGCAGGCTTGTCCTATTTATAAGGACAACAGAGTCCCCACAGCCGTCCCGGGGCACAAGGAGCCCTCGGCCGTGGGCGCTGCACCCCCTCTTCCCATGACCTCCTCTGCTCTGGCTTTTCTCCAGACACACACACAAGCTGTTCCCAGTGCCCCCTTCCACCCTTCTCTTCTCGCCGGGAGAGCCCACTCCTTAATTCCTAAGAAGGGTTTAGAATTATAACCCTTCATCATTTCACATGTTTAATTTCACTTAGTCCTTGCTGTAAGCCACAGGGTCCAGCCATGTGCCCATTTCACAGCAAAGGAGACTGAGGCACAGAGAGGTCCGGACACTTGCCCAAAGCCCAGCCCAGGGAGAAACCCGGGTGTGGGTCCAGAGCCTAGGTCCATGACCCTACCAATTCCCCACCTGCCTCGTTCACCTTGATCACTCACCTTGGCTCAGAGTGGACTGGGGTTGGTAGAAATAGTCAAATCCACTGTCGAAGGGCAAAGGTTCACATTCCTTGAGTACGTTCAAAGGGACTGGAATTTGCTGTCATCATTTATTCACCTAAATATCCCTTCCCACCAGGCTGTGGGACTCCCCTTCGGGTCTCAAGCACCCCACGTGGGGCCACACACAGATCTGGTGCTCTGTAAATGCATGTGGGAGCCTGGGCTCCACCCCACTTCTGTAGGCACTTTCCAAAAAGGAGTTTCTCCAAAGGGACTCATCGTAGCTCCTTGGAGGTAAGCATGCGCTCTCTCCTCCCCACGGTCAGCTTTGACTATCGGGGAAAGCACTGTGGTGGGAATTCTCATGTGTAAGTCGCCAAGTGCCACACCACTGCCGTCCCATTGAACAGATGGGGAAATCGAGGCAGGCATGTGTTTGTACAAGGAGGTGCAGGAACAGGCTGCTGTCCTGGGTCTTGCTCCATCTGCCTGCAGTTTCCTAGTCTATACCTAGGAAAATCCCAACCTGGCCCCCCATCAACTCGTGCTGAGCCATTTCCTTTTGGCTTTTTCTTCTCTGCCTCTTAGGAAAATGTCTGCAGCTGGGCGGCCCAGACAGTGCCTGTTTCTCTCAGTTCTAACCCTCGCCACTTCTGTAGGGAGACCTTGGCACCTCCTCCCAACCCCCAGTGGGGTCGCTGCCCTGACCCCAGCTGCCCCGCAATGCTCCTAATCCCACCCGTGACTTTGGGTGGAGAAAACCCACCCACTCTCTCGCGCCTGCATCTCTGGAGCATGCTCGGGCTCTGATCCGTCCTGACAGCCAAGGTGTACCCATGACTTTCCATCGCACTCCAGGATGCTTCTGGGCCGCAAGCACCCTTCTCCCCTGCTGGCTCTGCGCCCTCCCCTGTGGCCCAGGCCAGGAGCTGCCAGGCCACCAACATTGTCTGCCACCTCCAGCCTTAGCTTCCGCTCCCCACCCCCAGCAGTGCTGACCCGTCTCCTGCACCAGCCTTGCCTCAAGCCCATCCCCGCAGGGAGGGATCATGTAAATCCCGTGTGTGTGTGTGTGTGTGTGTGTGTGTGTGTGTGTGTGTGTGTGTGTGTGTGTGTGTGTGTGTGTGTGTGTGTGTGTGTGTGTGTGTGTGTGTGTGTGTGTGTGTGTGTGTGTGTGTGTATGGCTTGAAAAGATTTTAGGGCCAGCCCACCCAGGCCAGCCTGGGTCCCAGGCAGACTCCTAGAGTACCCTCCCCCCACTTTGGCTTTTGCTCTAAGGCCGCGCAGAGCCCAGCCTCTCCTCTCGGTCTCTCTCTAGGAGCACCCTGAGACCCTTGGCAACAGTCACCCCCCTGCTGCCCGACCCCCAGGTTCTAAGTCTGCACCTGCTGCCTGTCACGTGGGACTGGCTTTTCCTGAAAACTGCCTTCACCTGAGCAAGCCTGACCTGCGCTCGCGTGGACCATCCAACCGATGCAGCTGCGGGAGAACCCTTGCTCCCCCAGCCCCAGAGCTCCGATCCCTCTCTCACCCGGGCCCACCCTGGCTTCCCCTGCTCCCGCCTTGCCTCAGACCCACGCCTGCTTCCGCTTTTAGCTGGCCTGAGCGCCATGGCCTGGAATCACGCAGGTTCCCCTCTGACTGTGTGACCTGGGGTAGGTTAATCAGCTCTTTTAGCTGAGCCATCCTCACGTTAAAAAGAGGGCCAATACCCCCAATGTGAAGGCTGCTCTGGAGGAAAAATGCAGAAACACCTGGCTAGTACCTTGGCGGGACTCCAGTCCTAGGACCACCCCCTTCGGGTGAGGAGGCTACTGACACGGAGGGGCTGGGAGGAGGACGATGGGAGGGCAGAGGAGGAGGGAAGCAGGAGCACCTCTGCTTCGCTGGAACTCAATTTTTCAAATGACATGCACAGCTTACACTTGGGGGGGAAACTATGTCAAAACCCTTCTGGACCCATCAGTATTAGACGCCCACAAGTTTTAGGAGTTGGAAACCAAGTCGTTTTAGGAAAAAACTGTCCTACTTTTATAATTGGTTCCCAAGGCCCTTCTCAATGATTATTACAATACTGACACGAAACCTCGGAGATAAATTGCTTGGGGCCCTATATTTGTCATTTGCGTCGGCCAGATGAGCAAGAGGCCTTTCTGTGGAGTGTCAGCAATGGTAACTTTCAAGGTCGGATAATTAATTTTATAAAGGAAGAGTCAGCTTTGCAATGGGGACCAGGGCCTGAGACTCAGGGGTCCGGCACTTAAGGGCAACTTGCCCAACACAAGCCCCAGCCACAGAGGGCCGTGGATCAGCCCAATAGACGTAGTTATTGCCGACAGTGGTTTAAGATGGGGCGCGAGGACCACCCCATTTCCAAAGGCATGAAGGGGCCACAGCAGTTCTACAAGCCTCCTGCAGCCACAGGCACACCTCTGTGGGGTGATGCCGTGCGTTCCTCTGTTCCTCTAGGACGCTGCTTCCCGAAGGGCGGCCCCTAACCCCCAGGGTTGCCTCACCTGAGAACTGTCAGCAATGCAAATTCTCAGGCCCCAGCCCAGATCTACTGGGTCTGGAAACATTGGTAGTCTGCCTTTCGATGAGCCCTCCACGGGATTCTGATGCACGCCCAGGTTGTGCTCTAAAGCGTGACACGGTGGCTGCATGGGGACTTGGAATCCCACAGACCTGGCTCCAAATCCCAGCTCGGACCTCGTAGCTGTGTGAGTTTGGGTGAATCACGTAACTTCTCTGAGCTTCGGTTTCCCCACCCATGCAAGGATGATATTAGGGGACTTTTAATAGAGCGGTGATGACAGGCTCACAATCGTTATCCAGCAATGGTCATACAGATGATGGTGGCAATGTCCGTGAGGAGGGGAGTGGCGTGAACAGAAGCATGGGTTCGAAAGATGATCCTCTGGGATAATTTGAATACCTGGGCAGCTAGAGGGAGACTCCCAGGGGTCAGGGTCGGAGCTGGTGCGGCCTCCATGAGAGGGGTGAGGGGAGGGTGGGCGAAAGAGTTGTCAGAGGCCAAATGGCTAGATTCGCAGGTGAGTCCGTTCAGCAAATAGTCACTGCGGGTCTGCAAAGTACAGGGGCCATTCTAAACGACAAGGACACAAGGGACAAAGCCCCTGCCCTCCTGGAGTGTATGTGCTTGGAGGAAATAAAGTCCAGAGGCAATAGATGAATGAGGATTCGAGAGCATGGCCAGTTGCAGGCAGAGGCTGGGATGTGGTGAAGGGGGAGAGAGGGACGTGGGTGGTCGGGGTGGGAAGGGTCTCTGCTCAGGTGGGAGAGCACGCGGCAAAATATCTGGAGACAGGAAAGAGCCCCATGCAAAAGGAGAACCGCGGAAAAGGCAGGAGCCTGAAGGACAGATAGCGGAAGAGAGAGCAGGTGTGCGGGAGTCCAGGGCACCGGTGGCCTCACCTCTCTGAGACTCCACTTCCTCATCTGCCCACTGAACTCCACGGAAGGGCGGTGGTGAGAACCAACGGCAGAGTGGACATAATGCACGGGGCACCAGGGCTGGCCCAGAGTGAGCGCGCGGGAAAGGTTCACCCATGTCAGCATCCCCGCTGGCATCCCGTGAGGAGTCCAGCCATAGATGAGAAGCAGAATGAATGTAAACGTTGGAAATGAAAGCTCTGATGGTTTTAGACTGGTCTCAAGCAGTTAAAGCCAGCAGGCCATTTACTTCAAGCAATAAATATGTGTCATCTGCTAAGGCTGATGCATGGGGGTGATACAGAGAAGTGTAGATGTTCTCCTGCCGTCTCCCCCCACCCCCGGCCCTGCCAGTTGCCAGCCTTGTGGTTTGGGGGCAGTTTCCATCTCTCTGGGTGCCGCAGCTTCCTCTGTGAACTGGAGGAGAGATGCACAAAGCCAGGCCAGTGGCAGCAGGAAGTGGAAGGGAGCTGGACCGTGGTCACCTCCTCCAGGAAGCTGCCAGATGGTGCTGGGTGCTCCTAGGTCCCCTGTGCTTACCTTTAGAGGGGCGTGGATCCTGCTGCGTTGTAATGACCTGTCTCTCCACCAGACATTAAGGCTTGAGGATGATCTAACTTTGTACTTCTCTGGGTTAAGCACAGGACCTGGTGCGCAGTGTTTACTTGAACCAACAAACCAATGAACAGATAGAAGGACTTTGGCTTGAATCAGCTGCACCCCTTTCCTTGGGCACAAGAGGGCGCCATCACAGCGAAGCCCGGCATCCGGGAAGCGGAAGGCATCAAAATTCCTCCCTGATAAGGTTAAGTCAGAAGGAACCCCATCCTGCTAGTGTAAGACTTGGGAAACAAGAGAAAGTTCTTGCTAACAATGACAATCAGCGTATAATAGAGGTAGTGAGCTCTGCACTCCTGGAGGTGTTCAAGAAGAGGCTGAAGTGGTAGCCTCTGGCAAAAGCCCCAGACCTTTTCCATGCCCCAGACCTTTTCCATGCCACCCATGACTCCTGCCCCTGGCCCACCTTTGGCAGCTCCTGGCACTGTCCTCATGGGAGAATTTCCCAGGGGCTTCACTGATCCCTGCCTTAGAGGGGAAAGGGATGCCTTCAGATCTCCTCGGGAAGGTCTGTCCTCCATCCCAAAGGGGACCAGTTTCATTAGCAAACAACTGACAAAAGTTTTCCAAAGAGTAACTCCATCTTTTGGAATAATTTCAAATTTATAAGAAGTTGCAACCTAGCTCTTCTTTTCCTTTTTTTTTTTTTTAACCTAACCCTTTGAAAGTTAATGCTAACGGAATGCATCTCCACCCTCAAATATTTCATATATATTTTTTACAAATAAGGGCATTCTCTACATAACCACAAGCATCAAAATCAGGAAATGAATATCAATGCATTATAACCATCTAATCCTCAGGTCCCATTCAAGTTTTATTACTTATCCCAACACTGTCCTTCACCGCAAAAGTACCCAGTGCCGGATCACGGGCTGCATTTTGTTCTGTGTATCTCTAAGTCTCTGTCAGTATTCCTTGACTTTCACAGCCTTGACGCTTTTGGAGATTGCAACCCAGATAGTTGGTAGAATGTCCTCAGCTTCAGGTTGGCTGCAATTTCTTCATTATAAGATTGCTTGCCCATTTCTGGTAGGAATATCACATACTATTAGGTAACACACAATTTCTATTTGCCCTATTACGGGGAACATTAAGTTCCATCACTCAATCGAGGTGGTGTCTGCCAGATTTTTTTTACAGCCAATTTACTCTTTTCCTTTTTGGTAACCAATAAATATTTGGGGGAGGGGGGAATGTTTTGAGATTATGTGAATGATCTATTCCTCATCAAACTTTTACTCACTAGTTTTAGCATTCATTGACGTTTCTTGCCTGAATCAAGTACTACTAAAAGGGTTGCAGTGTTGGGTTGAATTGCATCCCCCAAAAAGATATGTTCTCTTCCTACCCCCACGCTGTCCCCTACCTGTAAATACGACCTTATTTGGAAATAGAGTCCATGCAAATGTAATCAGGATAAGACGAGATCATACTAGATTAGTGTGGGTCCTAAACCCAATGACTGTCGTCCTTACAAGGACAGATTTACAGACAGGCAGATGCACACAGCAAAGAACAGATTCGGCTGATGCTGCTAGAAGCCAGCAAGAGGCGAGGAAGTCGGGCCTGCCAACACCTTGCTTTCAGGCTTCTAGCTTCCAGAGCTGTGAGAGAATCAAGTTCTGTTGGTTTAAGCCACCGCATTTGTGGTACTTTGTTACGGCAGCCCTGGGGAACTCATGCATTTGCCAAGTGGCGATTTTCTAATTCCATCATTCCTTCTAAATTTATCAGTTGGCAATCCGACTGTAAGGAAAAGAGCTTTTTCCTCTTCCCACTTATTCATTTATTTATGTATGTACTCAGTGTGGACTCGTGGAGTCCTAATTTATTTAATGGGTTATCATCCATTACAGTAATTATTTATTTTGATGCTCAAATTGTCCCAGATTTGGCCCTCAAAAGCCCCTTCAAGCTGGCTCCTGTGCCATTTTGACATGTCCCCATCTTCTTTGGATGCTTCCTTACTTTCTGGCCCAAAATATTCCAGGCTTGTCTTCTTTTCTTGGCTCTGTTTTAAAGGGGCAGGAGTTTATTATCCGTCAGAGTCATTTTGCAAACTCTGTTCCTCTAAACAGCCCTAGAGAGCTGCCCCGTGCAGGCATTAAGTCTGGCCTCTGAAGTCAGACTGACCTAGGTCCCAATCCCACCATTTACTAGCTATTTCTTTGGGCAAGTCGCTCAACTTTCTTAAGGCTTTCCTCACCTGTAAAATGGGGGTGATAGCCATACTGCCCCCAGGGGGGAGAAATGAGGGAGCTCTTTCTCGAAGATGGATGCCCATCTCCCAGAGCTCGTTTTGCTGGAGCTGTTTTAACAGTCCCCCTGTCCCACCCTATGTGGGAAATCGATGGAGGGGTTCCTGAATCTGTAACAGAGGGTCAGAGAACCTTTAGTTAGAGATCCTCCTCAATGAACTCACTGGTGATACTTTACCTATCAGAGTTCCTACTTCATTTCTTCCAATGGGAGTCGATATTTATTGTCTGCATCCCACCACCTTATCAGTGGGGAATGATGGACATCAGTGGGGAAGGATGGAATGAGGTCACGTGCAGCAGAGTTTTGTGAGGGCGCAGCGCCTCAGACAGGCAGGTGTGTGGGGTCCGGAGAGGCACTCCCAAAGTGAGCGTGCAACTTAAAACCAGCTGCAGGCCCAGCGCCTGGCACACGGAAAGTGCTCAATGATGGATCTCCACTGCTGTGCTTCTGCTCTTCAGATGGTGAGATGAGTTTGGAATAGGCTGCATCCTAGAGCCCTTTCACAGTGCATGCTAGGGGAATACTGAGGATATAGGCCTCTGAAGTCTATCCATCCATATGACTCATAATTTCTGTCCGGAGGATGAGGTCTGAATTTTCATTATTTCTCAGCTCTGCACGGTGCCAATGGCTCCACGCTGTCACATAGTAGCCACACAGCAGATCCTAAATGGATGGCTATCCTTCCTGCCACTAGCTTTCCTTGTCTACCATTTGCTCCTCCTCATTCCCCATTTGCATGCATGAGGCTGTCTCCTTCCTTTCCAAGCCCTCCACTTTCTGCCTGTTGGTTCCTCTTCTGTGGTTTCTCGAATGCATTTCTGCATCCCTAATTCATTGCAGTGGCCATGCCTCCATCACCTCTTGCCTGGACCCCCCTCTCGTTCTCCAACTTACAGCTCCACCCCATGCATTCCACGTGCACATTCCAAAGCCACCAGTGAATCGATTGCCTGCCAAAATCCATGCCAGCCCCTCAGCTCCCACCACCTCCCAGCCCTGCCAGGTAGTCCCACCCCAGAATTCACCTTTCAACAAGCCCATCCCAGGGAATCCTGCTCCACCCCAATTTTCTTTAGACTGGCATTTGCATGGCATATCCTTTTCCAGCCTTTCACTTTTAGCCTATTTGCATCTTTTTATTCAAACTATTTATTACAGACAGCATTAGTTGGGTTTTGCTTTTTTTTTTTTTCCGTCTAGTCTGATAGTGTCTGCCTTTTAAATGGGGGTGTTATACCATTTAAATTTAATGTGATTATCGATATAATTGGGTTTAAATTTGTCACCTTATGTGCTTTCCAATGTCCTATTGTTCTGTTTCTTCCCCCCCCCTTTTTTTTTGCCTTTTTTAATCAATTGAGTAGTTTTCATGATTCCACTTTATCTCCCATGTTGCCTTACTATATATACCACTTTTTAGTGTCTGCGTTCAGGTTTACATCCTTTATCTTTAATTTATCAGTCTACCTTCAAGTAATCAAGGTAAGAACCCTACAAACTGAAAAAAGACTTTTTCTTTTAGCCTGTATCTTATTGTTGTCATACATTTTATTCCTATATATTTTATACACAACACGTTGTTATGTTTGCTTTAGTTATGATTTTAAAAGAATATTTCTGACTTCCGGAGAAGATGGCGGCTTAGTAAGACGCGCGGGTCTTAGTTCCTCCTCCAGAAAAGCAACTAAAGAAACAGAAACAATACAAAACAGCTCCCGGAGTCACGACAGAGACCAAAAAAGACAGCGTACCCCATTCTGGAACGGCTGAACGGGTAGGGAGAATCCACTGCTGTGAGATACCCGAGGGGTGCACGTTTTCCCGGCTGGGGTGGCTGGCGTCTGGGGTCCCCTCCACGCACGTGGCTCCCCGGTCTGACTGGGAACATTGGATAGCGGGGCCCTCCCGTCACGCTTGGCGTCTCGGGCCAGCTGGGCAATTTGGACCGGCACTCCCCCAAGCCACGGCCAGCGACCCCCGCCTCCACGCGCGGTTTCCCGGGCCGACTGCCCCGCAGACAAACGACCGCCACGAGCGCCACCTACTGGGCAGGAAAAGAAAAACAGAGCCCAGAGATTCCACAGAAAAACCTTTCAACCAGCTGGGTCCCACACCCAGGGAGATCTGATCAAATGCCCAGACACCAGCAGAAAATAATGGATGACGCTCGGAAAATTGAAGATATGGCCCAATCAAAGGAACAAACCAATAGTTCAAATGAGATACAGGAGCTGAGACAACTAATGCTGAATATACGAACAGAAATGGAAAAACTCTTCAAAAACCAAATCAATAAATTGAGGGAGGACATGAAGAAGATATGGGCTGAACAAAAAGAAGAAATAGAAAATCTGAAAAAACAAATCACAGAACTTGTGGGAGTGAAGGACAAAGAAGAAAAAATGGAAAAAACAATGGATACCTACAATGGTAGATCTAAAGAGACAGAAGCTACAATTAGTGAACTGGAGGATGGAACAACTGAATTCCAAAAAGAAACAGAAACTATAGGGAAAAGAATGGAAAAACTTGAGCAGGGAATCAGGGAACTGAATGACAATATGAAGCGCACAAATATACGTGTTGTGGGTGTCCCAGAAGGAGAAGAGAAGGGAAAAGGAGGAGAAAAACTAATGGAAGAAATTATCACTGAAAATTTCCCAACTCTTATGAAAGACCTAAATATACAGATCCAAGAAGTGCAGCGCACCCCAAAGAGAATAGACCCAAATAGGCGTTCTCCAAGACATTTACTAGTTAGAATGTCAGAGGTCAAAGAGAAAGAGAGGATCTTGAAAGCAGCAAGAGAAAAACAATCTGTCACATACAAGGGAAACCCAATAAGACTATGTGTAGATTTCTCAGCAGAAACCATGGAAGCTAGAAGACAGTGGGATGATATATTTAAATCACTAAAAGAGAAAAACTGCCAACCAAGACTCCTATATCCAGCAAAATTGTCCTTCAAAAATGAAGGAGAAATTAAAACATTTACAGACAAAAAGTCACTGAGAGAATTTGTGACCAAGAGACCAGCTCTGCAAGAAATACTAAAGGGAGCACTAGAGTCAGATACAAAAAGACAGAAGAGAGAGGTATGGACTAAAGTGTAGAAAGAAGGAAAATCAGATATGATATATATAATACAAAAGCCAAAATGGTAGAGGAAAATATTATCCAAACAGTAATAACACTAAAAGTTAATGGACTGAATTTCCCAATCAAAAGACATAGAATGGCAGAATGGATTACGACCCAGCAATACCACTGCTAGGTATCTACTCAAAGGACTTAAGGGCAAAGACACAGACGGACATTTGCACACCAGTGTTTATAGCAGCATTATCTACAACTTCAAAGAGATGGAAACAGCCAAAATGCCCATCAACAGACGAGTGGCTAAACAAACTGTGGCGTATACCTACGATGGAATATTATGCAGCTTTAAGACAGACTAAACTTATGAAGCATGTAATAACATAGATGGACCTAGAGAACATTATGCTGAGTGAGTCTAGCCAAAAACTAAAGGACAAATACTGTATGGTCCCACTGATGTGAACCGACATTCGAGAATCAGCTTGGACTATATCATTGGTAACAGAGACCAGCAGGAGTTAGAAACAGGGTAAGATAATGGGTAATTGGAGCTGAAGGGATACAGACTGTGCAACAGGACTAGATACAAAAACTCAAAAATGGACAGCACAATAATACCTAAGTGTAATGTAACTAGGTTGGAACACTGAATGAAGCTGCACCTGAAATATGGTTTTTTGTTTGTTTGTTTGTGTGTTTGTATCTTTTGTTTTTGTTTTTTTCTTTTTCCTTTATATATATATATATATTATTAGTATTATTATTTTAATTCTCTTCTCTATATTAACATTCTATATCTTTTTCTGCTGTTTTGCTAGTTCTTTTCCTAAATCGATGCAAATGTACTAAGAAATGATGATCATACATCTATGTGATGATACTAAGAATTACTGAGTGCATGTGTAGAATGGAATGATTTCTAAATGTTGTGTTAATTTCTTTTCTTTTTTTTGATTAATAAAAAAATTAAAAAAAAAAAAAAAAAAGAATATTTCTTATTTACCCGCATAGATATCATTTCGACTGCTCTTTATTCTATTGCATAGAGCCATATTTTCCATCTGGTTATTATTTTTCTTTCTGCCTACTGTATATTTAATATTTCTTGAGATACTGACTTGTTGGTGATGATGTGTTCCATCTTTCATATATCTGAAAAAGTCTTTATTTTGCCTTTGGGTTTTTTCTTTTAATAACAGCTTTATTGAGATAGAATTTGCATAGTATACAAGTCATACTTCAAAAATTACAGTTCATTGTGCAATTCAACCGTCACCACTATCTAATTTTAGAACATTTCCATCATACCAAAAAGAGAGTTTGTACCCATTTACAGTCACTCTCTCTGCTCTTCCAGCATCCCCACCACCCTCAGCCTTAGAAAACCACTAAGCTATTTTCTGTCTCTGTGGATTTGCCTATTCCAAACACTGAATATTACTGGAATCGTATAATATGTGACTTTTTATGTCTGACTTTTTCATGTAGCATAAATGTTCTTAAGGTTAAACCATGCTGTAGCCTGTACTAGTACCTCCTTTTGTTTGCGGCCAAATAATATTCCATGACATAGATATACCACATTTTGTTTATCTACTCATCAGTTGATGGACATTTGGTGGTTTTCATTCTTTGGCTATTCTGAATAATGCTGCAATGAACATTCATATACAAATGTTTGTGTGGACATACGTTTTGAATTTTCTTGGATATATCCATTGCAATGGAATTTCTGTATCAGATGGTAATTTTATGTTTAGCCTTTTAAGGAACTGCCAAACTGTAGCTGTACTATGTTATAATCCCACCAGCAATGTAGGAGAGCTCTAATTTCTCCACATCTTTGCTAACCCTTGTGTGCTGGTTTGAAAAGATTATGTACTCCAGAAAAGCCATGTTTTAATTTTGACTCACTCTTGTGGAGGCAGCTGTTTCTTTTAATCCCAATTCAATACTGTAAGGCAGTAACTTTTGATTAGGTTATTTGATTAGATTATTTTGACACTTTCACTTCCTTAGAACTGTAAACTTGTAACTTATTAAATTCTCCACAGAGATGTGACCCACCCAATTGTAGGTGTGACCTTTTGATTACGTGGAGATGTGACTCCACCCATTTCAGGTGAGTCTAGATTAGTTTAGTGGAATCTTTTAAAAGAGGAAACATTTTGGAAAGAGTATGAAATGACAGAAGCCTCAGAGCTGACAGAGAGAGCAGACGTAGATGCTTGGAGTAACAGTTGCTTCAGAGAACAGAGACACATGCTTGGAGATGCTTGGAGCCCAGCAGACATCACCATGAGATGTTAAGCAAGCCAGAACCTGGGGAGAGCCAAGGGAAGCCAAGAGATGAAAGCCAGCCCTAAAGGAGCAAAGTGAGGAACCCCCATAGGAACAGAGGCTGAAAGCAACAGAGCCCAGGAGCCAGGGACCAGCAGATGCCAGCCCTGTGACTTCCCAGCTAACAGAAGTGTCCTGGCCAGTATCAGCCTTCCTTGAGTGAAAGTAACCTCTTGTTGGTGCCTTAATTTTGACACTTTCACTTCCTTAGTACTGCAAACTTGTAACTTAATTAAATTCCCCTTTTTAAAAGTCGTTCCAGTTTTGGTATATTGCATTCTGTCAGCTCGCAAACTAGTCCACCTTGTTATTGTTTGTTTACCTTCTTTATTGTGATAAAATACATATAACTAAAATTTACCATTTTAATCATTTGAAAGTGTTCAATTCAGCAGTATTAATTACATTCACAATGTTGTGTTACCATCAACACTATCTAGTTCCAGAACTCTTTCAAACACTCAAATGAAAATCCATACCCATTAGCAGTGTCCCCCATTTCCCCTTCCTTCCAGCCCCCGACAACTACAAATTTATTTTATGCCTCTATGGATGCTCCTGTGTTGGTCATTTCATTTAAATGGAGTCATTCAATATATAACTGGTTTATTTCACTTTGCACAATGTTTATAAGTTTCATCCATGTTGTAGCATATGTCCTGCTTTCATTTCTGAAATATGTTTTCACTATGTACAGAATTCTAGGTTGACTTTTTTTTTCATTTACTACTTTTTAAATGTTGCTCCACTTTCTTCTGCCTTTCATTGTTTCCAATACAAGTCTGCTGTAGTTCTTTTCTTTTCCTTGTTTCTTTGTACATAATGGGGTATTTTCTCTGGCTGCTTTTAAGATTTTCTCTTTACCACGACTTTTTTTTTTTTTTAACATGGGCAGGCTCCAGGAATCAAACCCTGGTCTCCAGCACAGCAGGTGAGAATTCTGCCACTAAGCCACTGGCACAGTGCCCTCTTTACCACTACTTTTAATTAGTTTGATTATGGTTTAATTTTCTAATGTTTCTTGTGCTTTAGGTTCATTGAGAATCTTAGGTCTGTGAATTAATAGCTTTCATCAAATTTGGATAAAGGACATTATTTCTTAGAAGATTTTTTTCAGTCCCCCCCCTTTTGTCTTTCCTTTGGGAACTCCAATTATGTGAGTCTTAGGCCCCTTTTCCTACAGCTCGTATATGCTATGTTAATTTCCTTTTTCTTCCTCTTCCTCTCCCCACCCCCACTTCCTCCTTCTCCTTCTCTTTGTTCCCCTTTAGCCACTCTTTCTGTGTTTCCTTTTGGATAGTTTCTATTTCTGTTCTTAAAGTTCGCTAATATTTTCTTTTGCTGGGTCTAACTTGCTGTTAATCCCATTCATAGCCTAGACATTGTACTTTTAAACTCTAGATGTTTGATTTTGGGTCTTTCTATATCATTCATGACTCACCCTCACATACTTATGATTTCCTTAATCTTCTTGAGCATATAGACTATTTTCATAGTTGCTTTACTATCATGCTACTAATTCTATCATCTTTGTCATTTCTGGGTCTGTTTTTATTGAATGGTTTTCCCCCTCATTATGGGTCATATTTTCCTGCTTCCTTGCATGTCTAATAATTTTTTATTGGATGCCAGACATTGTGAATTTTACATTGGGTGATGGGATGTCTTCATTTATGCTTAAATATTTTTTAACTTTGTTCTGAAATGCAATTAAGTGACTAGGAACAGTCTGATACATTTGGGGCTTGCTGTTAATCACTTTAAATGGGGACAGACTATCTTCTAGTTCAAGTCTAATCTAGCTCCATTACAGAGGCAACTCCTCCTGAGTACTTGATGCCCTGTGTATTAGGAGGTCTTTTCACTCTAGATGATGTGAATACAAACTGTTAGAGGCCTTTGAGGGTTTGGGGGGCTTGTTCTGTCCAGTCCTTTTTCATGGTTCTGTCTCAAGCCTTGAGTACTTTACTTACATGCATGCACAACTCAGCCCTCAGTTAAAGACCTGGGGGCACTGTGTATGATGGAAAACCATTATTTCACATATTTTGTCTGCCTTTTTTAGTTATTTAAGGAAGGAAGAACGTGTGTGTGTTTGAATGTGTGCATGTGTACGTGCAAATGTGCGTGTAAATCTGGTCCCTATTATTCCACTGTGGCTGGGAGAAGAAGTTCCCATTATTTGTTTTTAAATCTTTGTCAACTTGTTTGGTGAACCTGATATCTCCTTGTTTTTGTTTATTTGCTTCATTAGTATCAAGGTTAAAGTGTTTTTCAAGTACACATTTTTTCGTCAATTGTTACATTGCTTTGGCTCAGCTAGGAGGGAAGTTGTTTTAGTTTCTTGGCTGCTAAAACAAATACGATACAGTATGTTGGCTTAAGGACAGAAATGTATTGGTTTCAGAAGCTAGGAGGTTTGCTTCCTCCCAACGTCAGTATCTCCTGGCTAGCTGGTAATCTTTGGGGCTCTTTGGTTTCGCTATCTCATGGCAATGCACCTGGAGACATTGTCTCCTTTCTCTTCTGGGTTCTGTTGATTCTCAGCTTCTTGCTTCTCCTGTGGCTTCACATCTGTGTCTGATTTCCTTTGCTTATAAGGACTTCAGCCTCATTGGGTTAAGCCCACTTTCCTTCCTTTTGGGCGCCCCTTAGCTAACACCATCTTCACAAGTCCTGTTACAAATGGGTTCGCCCCTACAGGACCAGGGATTGGGACCTTTTGTGGGGGTCACAATTCAACCCCCAACAGAAGTCTCAGTGTTTCCTTATTGATTTTTGTCCATTCTTTAAGACTATTAACCTCTCATCACATTTGTTGCAAATATTTCTTATTTGTTACTTTAAAAACTACTTTTATTTCAATGTACCTATAGAAAAGTATATAAATTATAAGTGTTCTGCTTGATGAATTAGCACAGCAAAATGCCTCTATGGCCACCTGCAAGGTCAATAAATAGGGTCTTACCAGCATCCCAGAAGCCTCACTTTGTGCCACTCCTGTTCATTACCTGCCCCCCCCCCTTTTTCCTCAAAGCTAGCCTATATCCTGATAGCTAACATTGTCAACTATAGGTTTACTTTTTTGAACTTTAGATAAATAGAATCATATAGAATATGTCCTTTCCTGCCTGGCATCTTTCAATATTATGACTGCAAGATTTACCCACAGTGTTGCATGTGTTAGTAGTTTGGTCCTTTCCATTGTTGTGTAACTATACCACTATTTATCTGTTCTACCATTGTTGGACATTTAGCATGTTTCTAGTTTGGGGCTATTTTGAATAATGCTGCTTTGAATATTCTTATACATCACTTTGGTTTTGTTGGATGAATACTGTTTTAGTTTGCAAAAGCTGCCGGAATGCAACATACCAGAAACGGAATGGCTTTTTAAAAAGGGGGGAATGTATTAAATTGCAAGTTTAAGGCAAATCTATAAAAATGTCCAAATTAAGGCATCTAGGGAAAGATAACTTGGTTCAGGAAGGCAGATGATGTTCAGAGTTTCTCTCTCAGCTGCAAATGAACATGGTGATGTCTGCTAGCTTTCTCTCCAGCTTCTTCAACAGCTTTCCCTGGAGCATTTTCTTTCTTTATCTCAATAGTCTCTGGCTGTGAGAGCTCTATTGGCTCTGGAGCTTTTCCAAAATGATTCCCTCTTAAAGGGCTCCAGTGAGCAGCCCCACCTTGAATGGGTAGAGACACATTTCCATGGAAAACAACTAATCAAAAGTTACCACCCGCAATTGGATGGATCACATCTCCATGGAAACAATGACAAAGCTCCCAGCCAGCAGTATTGAGTGAGGATTAAAGGACATGGCTTTTCTGGGATACATAATAGCTACAAACTAGCACAAATACCTAGGATGGAATTTCTGGATCTTAGGATATGCATATTCAGCTTCAATATATACTACCAGATGGTTTTCTACGTGGATTATAATTGTTTACACTCCCACCTGCAGTATAAGAGCGTTCCAGTCATTCCATATCCTTGTCAACACTTAATACTTGCAGTCATTTTAGTTTTTGCCATTCTTTTGGAAGAATCAACATATCACATTGTCATTTTTATTTGCATTTCCCTGTCAGGTAATATTGTTGATCAGCTTTTCATGTTTATTGGCTATTTGGATATACTCTCTTGGTTACTGTCTACTCATTTCCACTGCTTATTTTTCTATTGGATTGAATGTCTTTTTCTTATTGACTTACAGATGTTCTTTATATATCCTGGCTGCATGCCCTTTGTTCGTTTTAAGTGTTGCAATTATCTTCTCACCCTTTGTAGCCTGCCTTTTCACCCTCTTGATGGTAGTTTTTGGCAAACAAAAGTTCCTAACTTGACTATAGCTCTGCTTCTAGTTGGGTCATACTCATTAGTGCTTTTTTGTGTCCTATGAAATATTTCCCCACTTTAAACCATGAATATATTCTCTTATGTTATTTTTTAGAACAGCACTGTCCACCAGAACCTTCTATGATAAGGAAAAAGTTCTCTATCTGTAGTGCCCATGTGGTTGCTATTAGCCATACATAGCATTGAGCACTGGAAATGTGGCTATTGTGATTGAAGAACTGGACTATTTTATTTAATTTTAATAAATTCAAATTTTGTAAAAAGGAGGGACAAGGTGGGGCACACGATAAACTGGATAAACCTTAGGGACAAGGTGCTGTGCAAAATAAACCAGGAACAAAAGAATATGCTGAAGTCTCTCTCAGAAAATACTTATTAAAAAATGGCTTGATTGTAAGCCCTTATAGCAGCCACATTTAGTCTGTATTTGTATTGTATTTCTGGATTCTGAGACACTGAGCTGTATGTATATCAGGTGATATTTCCCTGGACCTTTGAGCAGCTCTGTGACACCTGGGTCCCAGAAATGGAGTGCTGCAGACCTGAAAGTTAGCATAGCTATGTACAATAACAGTTAAATAACTGGAATTAGGCCTCAAGTAGAGTTTAAAACAAAGCCATTTGGCTTGGTCTAAGATAAATTAGAATGCAGGGTAAAATTTGACAGTGTATATACTCTAGACCTTCGGCTACTGAATGAAATCAAAGGCAGAGAGGTTTATTATGTCTACAACCTAAATTTTCTATAACAGCTATCTCAATCAGCCTCTCCAGTTAGCTCATTTAGACAACCCAAACTCCTGGAGTTGAGAACCGGAATGAGGCCTTGTCATTCTCTATAGTTTAATATAATACCAGGGTACATCGCAGACAATGGTGGGCCAGTAATTAAAAAGTATTGGTAGAGTGCCTTAAGGATCCTAAGAGGGGGAGATATCTATATAGATATAGATATAGATATAGATATAGATATAGATATAGATATATAGTCTTTTATATGTATAATTATTAAACTCTCTCATCTGGGAAACTCTGGGTACTCTTTCAGCTGTTGGGAAGACCCAAGAAAATAGACCAAGCCCTTGATTTGGAGGCTTGCCCTTATGAAACTTATTTCTGTAGGGGAGAAGCTACAACTAACCATACAAGGCCTAAGAGCTGCTTCTGGAAGCTTCTTTGTGGCTCAGATGTGGCCTCTCTTTCTCTAAACCCAACTCTGCAAGGAAAATTGTTGCCCTCTCTACTACCTGGTACAAGCCATTCAGGGGTGAAAATCTCCCTAACAACGTGGTGCACGAATCCCAGGGATGAGTCTTTCTCTGGCACTGTGGGATAGACAATGCCTTCCTGACCAAAAGGGAAAAAGAAGAGTAATGAAATAAGGCATCAGTGGCCAAGAGAGATCAAATAGAGTCCAAAGACTGTTCTGAAGACTGCTCTTATGAAAGCTTCAGTTGGATGGTGCTAATTGCCTGGGTTTACTAAACCCCAACCAACATCATTCCTGTTGACTCTTAAGAATACCTAGGGCTGAACTGAGACTCTATTAAGGTTTCATGCACTAGGTTTGCCTTCCTAGAAGACATAATTCCCAGAGAGTCCCAAGGTCAGAAAAATCTTGAAACTCAGAGGGACCAGCCTCTACAGGATTATCAATTAATTGCATCTTCCTATCTTCAGTGTAGATACCCCTTCTCAGCATGAAAATGTCAGAATAGGAATTGCCCAAAGATCCTGTATTAGTTAGGGTTCTCTACAGAAATAGAATCAACAGGAAACACTTGCAAATATAAAATTTATAAAAGTGTCTCACATAACCGTGGGAATGCAGAGCCCAAAATCCACAGGGCAGGCTGTGAAGCCAACAGTTCCGATGGAGCGTTTGGACAAACTCCACAGGAGAGGCTCGCTGGCCGAAGCAGGAAGAGAGCCTGTCTCGTCTGAATCCTCCTTAAAAGGCTTCCAGTGATTAGATTAAGCGTGACTCATTGCAGAGGACACACCCCTTGGCTGATTACAAATGCAATCAGCTGTGGATGCAGCTGACGTGATCATTATTTAATTCTATGAAATGTCCTCATAGCAACAGACAGGCCAGCACTTGCCCAACCAGACAAACAGGTACCACCACTTGGCCAAGTTGACACGTGAACCTGACCATAACAGATCCCTATAGATTGGGAGAAGGATTAAAGGAGAAGGAGGAGATATCACAGAGAAAATGGGATTTTAAAAAATATATGACTGCTGCATCACTACATTAGTATTCCTTGTAGACAAACACAGACTCCAGTGTTTTGGAGCAGCCAGGAGGGAAAATCTGAGATGTTAGAATGGTAGTCCATGACAGACTCCAAGATCTGTTCTGTAACTACTTGTTTCAAAGTGTGCTTTGAAAATTATTGCTTGTTTTCTTTCTTTGCTTTGTATATATGTTATATTATGCAATAAAAAAGTTTAAAATATTTTAAATGGCCACATGTGGCTACAGTGCTTGACAGCAGTTCTAAAAGCTTCATTGTTTCATCTTTCACATTTGATCTACAATTCACCTAGATTTGATTTTTGCTTATGGTGTGAGGTCAGGATCAAGGCTTATTTTTCCCATATGATTATCTGGTTAACCTAGCTCTATTTAATGAAAAGATCATACTTTTCCTACTGCTTTTCAGTGCTACCTTTGCCATAAATTAAGCCCCCATACTTACATGAATCTCTTTCTGAACTTTCTCTTCTGTTCCACTAGTCTGTTTCTGTCCTTGTTTTAATAGCACACCACCTTATTTACTGTAAGTTTATAATATGTCTTGATATCCAGTGATACGTGTTCTAGCCTTGCTTTTTCCACTTATTACCTTTTGTTGTTGCCTATAATTACATCCTTTTCTAATATTTAGTTGAGTGAGACCCTGCTTGAACTGAATTGGCTTCTCATTCAGTCTCCAATGGACACAGAGATCAGCTTCTCCTCCTTGCAAAATCAAAATACTGGTAACCCAAATCAAGGCATGCCTGGAATTCTGTGCTCCAGAAGCTTCCCAATGCTCATGCCTAGAAGCTCTTCGCCCACCTTCTCCTAAATACATCTATTTCTGGGAGTAAGACTGCGGCCTGATAAGCCTGAGTTCCAATCTCACTTTCACTGCTAATTGTGAGAATTTGGGCAAGTCGCTTCTTCTGGGCTTGAATTTCTTCATCTATAAAATGGGTGTAGCCCTAGTGCTTGACTCATAGAGTTATTGTGAGGATTAAATGAGACTATATGAAATGTCTAATATGTGCAGTCATTGGGAGCTAGCCCCCACCCCGCTCCATTATTGCCCCATAGTTCTCCCAGCCTGTTACCAGGAGGGCATAAACACCAAGTTGACCATTTTGCTGCATTTACGATGACCATGTGACCCCTTCTGAGAACTGGGCTTCAGTCTTGACCTTGGGTCAAGGACCGCCTTACCTGTAATCCTCTCTCCCCCTCCCCACACACCCCCAGGCACCCAGCCTGGTCCAGAGGTACACGCCCCATGTGTCCACCTCTGGACAAGCTGTGGAGGCAGATGCCATACCGCATCCCATGTCTCCTCACCCTCCTTTTTTTTCCCTTTGTAACACACCCAATACCTGCCATCATCATATAATTCTGTCTGTCTTTGCCATTAGAATGTAACTTCCTATGGCAATGACTTTGTTTTGTTATCACTGCGTCCCCTGCACCTAGAACAGTGGTGAACCCATGGCAGATGATCAATACCTGTTGGTCAATTGGATGGATGAATCCTGAATCTGAATGCCTACTCCAAGGCTGGGGCCAGCATGGTTCCCCCTTTGTCAATATTTCCTCATCCATCGAGTCGACAGAGATCTAATGGGCACCTGTTATGTATCTGGATCTTGACTTCCCTCTGCTCTATTTACTTGTGAAGGTGCTAAATCTTTATCTCTGCCTGGAGTTCCCCTATGCAGTCAACATTCTTTGATTTCCAGTGACAGAAATAAGGAAAGGATTAAGCAGAAAAGGACATCAACCAGTGTATGGAAACTTCTGGAAGGCTGGGGAGAGGATCTTGGGGAGTGGGCCAGGACTAAGGCAGGAAGACCATATAAACAGCTCAGATCCCACCATAGGCCATGTGGGTGTGTGTAGCAGATTCTAAGATGACTTCTAATGATTCCCACCTCCTGGTGTAACCCCTGCCCCTTGAATGTGTGCTGGGCCTAGCTTCTAATGAATAGAATGCCACAAGAAGTGATGGGATGTTACTTCTAATATTAGGTGTTTTAGGTTTCTCCAGAAAAACAGAACTGAAAGGAGATATATAAATATAATGAGATTTTTTTTTAATAGGAACTGGCTCATGACAGTGGGGATGGGCAAGTCTGAATCCTGTAGGGCAGGCTGCAAGCTGGGAACTCCAATGAAGGTTTTCAATGAATTCCCCAAGAGCAGCTAGCTGGCTGAAGTAGAGAGGAAATTCTTCCTCTGACTGCTGAAATGATCACATCTCCCTTTAAGACCTTCAACTCATTGGATGAAACTTCTCTCATGTCTAAAGGCAATCTCCTTAATCAATTGTAGATGCAATCAGCTGTAGATGCAATCAACTTTATGATGACTTAAATCCAGGAAATGTCCTCATAGTAACCATCAGACCAGTGCTCCCTTGACCAAATAACTGGACACCATCACCTTGCCAAGTTGACATCACATTAGGTCAGAAGAAAACCGTGGCTTCCTTCTTGCTTACTGTTCTAGTCTACCAAAGCTGCCAGAATGCAACACACCAGAGATGGATTGGCTTTTAATAAAAGGGGATTTATTTAGTTAAAAATGTATAGTTCTTCAGAGGAAAGGTGACTAACTTTCATCTGAGGTTCTTTCTACACAGAAAGGCACATGGCGATCTCTGCTGGCCTTCTCTCCAGGCCTCTGGGTTCCAACAACTTTCCCCAGGTGATTCCTTTCTGCATCTCCAAAGGCCTGGGCTGAGCTGCGAGTGCTGAGATGAGGTATGCTGAGCTGCTTGGGCTGTGCTGTGTCTCTCATTTAAGCTTCCAGCCAGTTAAACATCATTTATTGCAGCAGGCACGCCTCCTAACCAACTGCAGATGTAATCAGCAACAGATGAGGTTCAAGTACCATTGGCGCATGTCCACACCAATAGAACTAGGCACCTTCACCTGGCCAAGTTGACACCTGAACTTAACTACCACATGTACCCTCCCATGCTCTCTCACTTGCTCACTCTGATGAAGGGAAGCTGCTGTGCTGTGAGCTGTCCTAAGGAGAGGCCCACATGGCACGCAACTGAGGGTGGCCCCTGCTCAACAGCCAGTGAGGAGTTGGGTCCCTTGGTCTAATACCCCATGAGAAACTAAGTCTTGCCCACAGCCATGAGTGAACTTGGAAGCGGATTCTTCCCTGGTTGTGCCTTCAGAGGAAACTGCAGCCCTGGCTGACACCCTGATTACAACCCAAGGGAGACACCAGCCAGAGGACCCAGCTGAGCTGTGCATGTGTATTCATGACCTCCAAGAAACGCTGAGGTTATAAGTGTTTGTTCTTTTAAGTTGTTCAGTTTGAGGTAATTTGTTACGCAGCAATAGATAATTAATGCAGGGTGTAACCACTGCAGGAAGCCCTGCTCACTAGACATCATTATGGTCACCACTTGCCCTGCAGGGGGTTTGGGGGCAGGATGAAATGTCCACTCTCTGGGCTCCTTTGGGTCACTCACTCCAGATATAAAAACTCCTAGGTAGAAGCATTTGAATGGCTGCATTTGGGTCATGTCCTGGAGGAAAGGGACACAAAGGTATGGCCAAATGATCAGGGTTCCTGATTACATGCTTAACATCATTTTGACTTCTCAGCACTTATTAATGAACTGTGTGTCATTAAGTCATTAAATCTTTCTTGTCCACTAGACTGTAGACCCAGGAAGGCAAAAACTACCTTGTTTGCAACTCATTCCCTCCTATATCTAACACTAGGTCTGATACTTAATAGATCCTCTTTAAATGCTGAATGAATGAATGAATGCTTAGCACTGCTCATTCTGTTTTTTGCACTTTGATATTTTTACGTGGAGCAATGTTTCCCAAACTTCCCTTATCATAAAAATCAGCTGGGGTGCTTCTTAAATATCCAGAATAATAGACACCATCAGAGGCCCAGGAGGAGACCTAAGAAATTGTATTTTGACAATGGCCCCATGTTATTCTCATGTGCAGACAGGTTTAGGTTATCGGGAACTATAACATAATTTGTCTTTATGGCCTGTCCGCATTAACCAGCCCACTGCCAATGAAAGCCCTTTGAGATATCTTGTAGCCTCCTTCTTTGGGACAATTGAACCTTGTTTTTGTCCTCTTTCTCTGTAGGACCTGCTGGTTTCCCCTGTAGTTATCTGCAGGGTCCTCTTTGAATTCTCTCTACTTCATCCTTGACCTTGGAGCTTCAGTTCTGCCACGGACCCAGAGGAACTCCTATGCAGGGCTGCATATGGCGCGTTAGCCTCTTAGCACCCACCAGCAGGACTAGGTCGCTGAACCCACCAGGTGTCACATATAAACTTAGTGGCTAAAAATAATGACAACCATTTCATTCTCTCTCGGGGTTCCTGTGGGTCAGGAAATCAGGGAAGGCCCTGGCTTGGAATCTCTCATGTGGTTGCAGTTAGTCAGTGGCTGTGGCTGTGACAGTCAGGGGCCGGGGAAGCTGGGGGCTGACAGGGCATCTGTCTTGCTCTCTCTGCCTGCAGTCTAGGGGCCTCTCCCTGTGGCCTTACTACGTGGATTAGTTTGGGCCTCCTCGCAGCCTGGCGGCCACAGGGCAGTCAATTGGCTCTTATGGTGGCATAGGGCTCCAGGCTGAATGTCTAAAGAGAAGCAGTTGGAAGCTGGATCACCTTTTATGACCTAGCCTCAGAAGTAACCTAGTATCATTAATTGCTTTTTTGGTCGAAATACAAAATCCTGCCTAGTTTGAAGAGGAGGGAACATAAATCCCACCTATCAATGAAAGGAATGTCAAAGTCACTTTATAGGAGTGTGTGGTATGGAAAATATTGTCACATTCCTCTTTGGAAACCACAGTCTACCCCCAGCAAATTTGAAAGGATATGCAAGAGATGCTCTTGGCAGAACCTTAGGGTGTCTATGAGGTAGTTGGAGAAATTATGCTTGTAGAAGTTTAAAAGAGTGAGTTTGGACCAGGCCTGAAGACAGAGGGGAACAATGAAGGTCTATAAAGCAGGAATGAACTTTGCTTGGTTTTGGAGGCAGGTAAAATATGGTGTTGCTTGGGGCCAAGATGAAGGAAGGGGCAACCAGTTAGGGTTGACTCAGCTTGTGAGCATCTGGGACCTCAGGGTCTTTTTCTTCTGCACCTGGGCTCATTCCCACATTGATATTGTTTTTCCATCTCTAAGAAATTTTTAGTTTTTTGCAGGATGATTCTTTTCCATGATCAGAGACACTCTGAGTGTTCTCTCTCTTTCTCCCCAGAGTATTAGCAACTACTCCTAATGCAGTTATCATCTGCAATTTTAATGAGTACACTCTAAGTCCTGGGCCATAAACTGAGTTAGGTAGATGTTGGCTCTGATTTCAACAGGCCTTGTCTAGTATGTTGCCAGACTGAGCAACCTCCTGCAGAGGGAGACCCCCCACACTGCTTCTTCTTAGCTGCGTGATTTGGTAAAATTAATTTAACCTTCCTGTGACTCAGTTTCCTTATCCATAGATGGAGATTATAATGGCTCCTCCCCCACAGGGTGCTGAGTGCTGAGGATTTAGCCAAATAAGCCATGAAAAGCACCCAGCTTAGAACATGCCCTCTAGTGACTTCTCAATGCATGTGAGTTGTTATTGTGAAACTCTGGAAAGTATCTTTTGATACAAGATCAAAAGCCCGGTATGGTCTGGTAGAAAGAGTACAGGCTCTGCAAGCAGAGGTCAGGTGCAAAGTCCAGCTAGGCTGTTTGCTAACAGAGTGGTTTTGGGCAAATCATTCCATCCATCCATCCATCCATCCAACAATGGTTTTATTTCTTGAGTGCTTTCTCTGTACATGGCAGTGAGCTCAAAGCTGAGGATTTATCAGTAGATGGAGTAGTCCCAGTTCTCATCCTCATGGAGCCTACACTCTCACAGGGAAGACAGATGCGGCACACTTAGTAGCCTGTAGGATGTGTTCCCTGGGTGGTGGAACAAGGTGCTAACTCAGTGCCTCTCTCCCTCACACCCAGTAGACATTTGGCAATGTGTGGAGACAGTTTGGGGGTTGCTATTGGCATCTAGTGGCTAAAGGTCAGGGAAACTGCTAAAGACCCTACAATGCACAGGAAAGCTGCTCACAACCAAGAATTGACCAGTCGAAAACGTCCGGAGTGCCAAGACTGAGAAAGGGTGCATCAACTAGATATACTGGGCAGGGATGGGTACAAGGTGATGTGACATCAGAGATTGCAGGACAGGTGAGCTGGGCAGTGGGCTGCATGTGGTAGGGAGATTGGGAAAGGAGAAGAGGGTTCCTGGCAGAGGCAACAGCATTGCAAAGGCTTGGGAGTGAGAGGAGAAACTGAGGAAAGTTCATTGCTCCTGGAATATGGAATGGGGGTGGAGAGGGGGCTGGGTGAGACAGCATCGTGCTTAAAGCACACCCTCCAGGAAATAGGGACCTCTCCTGACAGCTGTCCTGCGGGGCCCTGGGCCCCAGCGCTTTACACATATGATCTTACTGAATCTCAAAATGACCCGCTTAAATATGTAGTGTTATCTTACCCTTTTTGCAGATGGTTCAGAGAAGTGAAGTGACAAGCTGAAGGTCAGGATTCTCTTGTTGTCACAAGGAAGGCACAAAACATGTTAGTTCTGCACCGAGGATGGCAGAGTGAGTGAACGATTGGAGGAGTGATTAAAATAAATGCAGATTCAGGTCTCCTAAAGCAGAGCTGGGTTGGATGGTAAAGATCATTGCATGGGGGCTGCAGAGTTGAGGCAGAACCACACCTGTCACCTTAGGTAAAAGCCAGGAAGTGTCCACAGAAACCCGGTGTGATTCAGGCAAGCTGCTGTATGGGTCCTTGACATCTCCAGCTTCTCTTGTTTCTCCTGGCCCAGGGAGCCCACGCCCAGGGCCTCCACTCCCAATGTGCCCTTTCATCTCAGCTCCTAGTTCTGAGCCCTCATCGTGGAGGGACGTGAAATCGGGCCAGCACAATCCACTGTCCAAAGGCCACATTTCTGCTCTGGGATCACCTGAGGAATGTATCTGGTGAGTTATACTGTGGCTTCTCAGACACTGTTTCAATCTAAAATGCTCCATGCCATGGGCCCCTAAACCCAGGTTTCTCGCAGTGTGGGCTGTGCAATCCAGGGGAACTCAGGAGGGCTTTGCAAAAACGCAGATTCCCAGACCCCATCGCAGGCCACCCAAATCGCCCTGAGGGCAGGGTCCAGGAAACCTGTGGATTGGAACAATCTCCTTGGAGCACTTTCAGGCAAGCTAATGGGTAAGAAACAGCAGAAGCCAGCATTTCAGCGTGCAGCCTGCCTTCCCACAGAGGTCCCCAGGACATCCTAATACTGCTAAATATGCAGAGGCTCGCCTGCCCTCTCTAAGCTAAACCCTTCCTAGCATGGTCTTGCTCAGGGACCTGTATAATGAGCTGGCGTTATTCCCCCCATTTTGCAGACAAGGAAACAGAGGCACAGAGGATTGGGGAGCCTTCCCAAGGGCACCTAGCTGGAGATTAAACACCATGTTCTATCACTTCCTTAACAGCTTTCCTCCTTCCAAGTGGCCGGATCCGTGGTTCAGAAATTACAGCCTCATTAAACACAGGTGCTGAAATCTACTCTTTCTGGAAGAGGTAATTTGATTGTGAAATAGACCAGCTTTTCCTTTTTGCTGAGTCATTTAGTCAGGGGAAAGACCCGTAGAGGTGATTGGAATCAGCTGGGGGGTGGGGTGGGGACACAGTGCTCCCAGCTCCAGGGGGCCAGTGAGAACCTGAGAGCTGGAGACCAGAAAGGCCTAGTGAGGAGCTGGGAGAAGGGGCTCAGCGGGGCTGGTGTCCCATGCAAAGGGGACTGGTCCTCTGAGACATCCTGCAGCAACACCCTGCATAGAGGAAGCAGAGTGGTGGAAGTAAACTTGCCTGTAGACACCAGATCTTTTCTTAGCTGCTAAGGATGAGACCAGCTGGTTTGGGTCCAAGACCCAGAAATGCCTCAAGAAATGTCTGGGTCCCACCAGGTATGTGTTGAGAATGAGAGCTTTGGGGTGGTTTTGAACAGGTGGGGCTAGGATCCTGAGATCCGAGTTATGATTCCTGGTTAGGCCCTTTTGCTGTGTGAGCTTGAGTCAGTCCCCAGCCCTCTCTGAGCCTCATTGTCATGTGGATGCTGTTGGGTTTGAAAAGGTTGTTCTCTGTGGATCTTCTAGTTCTAGGCTTTAAATTCTTAATCTCAGGGCCAGATACATAGTAGGCATTCAATAAAAAACTCCTTGAATAAATGGGTTTCTTTTTATACAAAGTTTCTCCCCCTCCTTTGCTCAAACTGAGATGGGCATGGGGTTTGATTCCATCTCCTCACCCATTCCCTACAGGGATTAGGCACCAACTCTGCTCAAGCTCTTTGTCTATCTGAAACCTTTTCTGACCCCCTCAGCACCTGACTGAGTGTCCCAGCCTCTCACTTCTTCCTCCATCCCCTGCTACCGGAATCTTGTGCCTTCCAACCTGGCCCCTGCAGAGCAGCCAGTGGGGGTCTTCCTAGGACACAACCAAAGCCATGCCCCTCTCTCCATCCTTGGCCCCACTCCCCTGCTTTCCTGGTTTGACCCCAAACCACCTTCCAAGTCTCCTTCTCTCCCACCTGAGGGGTCTCACAAGCTCTCCTGGGGAAGTTGGAGAAAGCAGGGTAAGAAAAGCCCAACTTCTTTTCCCAGATAGCTTACCACTCAGCAGCAGAGAGAAGGGAAGACGTGCTGGTTTGTTACATACGTGGACAGCCCCACCGCTGATGCAGGAAACATGGCAATGCTGTCACTGACCACGGATGGAGGGTGATGGGGCACAGGAGTGGGGAGGGCCATGCATGGTTCAGCCCCTCCGTGACCCACCCAAAGACATCAGCATAGAGCAGTGGGGAGAGCTAAGGCCCAGTTGTAACCCAGCTGTAGTGGAGAGCCTTTCTGAGACTTTCTGCAAAATGGGCTAGTGCCATTCACTCCTCTCAGGTCTTCTAGGAGGATTCCACAAATAATGGGTATGGAGGTACACTGTAAACTCAAGAGAGCATTGTACCTACTAGCTACTGTTATTGGGCATTACCACGGAAGGCTGCCCCCCCACCCTCCCATCCAGACTCTGCCATCTCCGAACGCATCCACTTTCAGCTGTTCCCAATAATGGCCTGCCCAGTGAGACTGGCTGAGTTTCCAATGCTGGCTCCGAGGCAAACATCGATCCAGGTGTGCGTTGCAGGGATGGGTGAGTGCACGCCCAGCCCCTCTCCAAACTGGATCTCAATTTCTAAATGATTAATGCGCTCGGGCTGCAAATAGTACCTTACTTCTCGGTGCCTCCAGGATGCTGGAGAGAAAACACAACCTCCTCAGCACTTTGGAACCTGATGGCGAGGTTGAGATGTGGTCCTGTTTGCTAAATTTAGGGTTGGTGGTTCCTTCCTGTAAACAGGATGTAGCAGCATTTGGGGGACAGGGCTTGTCCATTTCTCTATCCAGGTGGGTTTGAGGTTTTGTTTCCATCTTGGTAAGTGGAGAGAAGCCTGGGTGAGGATGTGGAGATGCGGAATTAGGTCTTGACATTTTCTCCAGCTGGTTGAGTGACTTCTCCAACTTTTGGTTTCCCCCTTGTAAACTGGAGACATTGATATCATGGTGGAAAAGCTCACTGGGAACAAAGCAAGCTTCAGGTAGGCACAAAGCTTCTAGGTTTATTGTTGGAATCTGTGCATCAGATAAAGATAGCATGGGGTCATCTAGATGCTTTCTGGCTCACAAATGTGACATAAGGGGCTATCAGTAGCTCTGAGCTCATCCCAGCTGCTGAGCCCTGGGCAGTTGGCCTTATGTCTCTTTCTCTTTAGCCCCCCACAACAGCCTGGCCCATAGCAGGCTCTCAGAACAAAAAGTCATTGTATGTATGAGGGCGCCATCAAAATGACAAGGATCAAATCATGCATTCAATACCACAAGGAAAACGCACTGGACAGAAAAATTCCAAATAAAGCCCCATCTGCAGGTAATGGTGACACCATGATCCCTAGAAAGGCAGATCATGTGGAATTGTATCTTACTATTTTAATGTAGATTCCAACTTTTGAAACTACCTCCCCCAGCCCACCTCTATAAATAACTGATAGAGTTGTAATATCTTCATATTAGAATAAACGGAGTCAACCCTGCAGACAAGCAAAAACACAAGAGCCTTCACCACCCTTAGGGAAGCGACTGTTCCCTCAAAGACCTTGACCTTTTGTTTTTTCCTGGAATCTGGCCCACGGATTCCCACAGGTCAGGCCATTCCTCTGCATCTCCTCTACCCTTGGCCGCAGACATGGTGCCTGCCACAAGCCTGGGCGCCTACATGTCCCTCCTCACTACCCACAGATTCTGGATTTGTGAACTCCCCTCCCCCCCCCCGCCCCCCCCCCCCCCCCCCCCCCCCCCCCCCCCCCCCCGTCACTCTCATTTATTCGGAACCCCAATCAATACATGTGATGCTTTCGCGGGTGTCCGTGGATATGTGCCGAGCAGTGAAAAATTGGAGTCTCCCGATATACACGGTGCCAGGTGAGGACAAAAGAGACCAGTGTCCTTTCCATGGTATTACTTGGTGCCATGTTTTGTTCTACATTTTTGTGCTTTCTGCTGCTGGTTTCTCTGCTTCACGTGGCCCCAGACACGGCGCTGAGGCGCTACCTGGTGTTCTAAGCATAAGCAGGCTGTGACGTGTGTGCCTTATGGAGAAAATACACGTTATCAGAGAAACACGAGTGACTGTTGGCCGGGAGTTCAACGTACATGAATCAACAACGTGTATTAAATAAGGTATCTTTAAGGAGGAAATACACATCAAACAAAGCTATGTATGGATCGGTAGATGAAAATGTTGTGGTCAGAGGCTCTCAGGAACCTAACCCTGTGTTTCCCATAGGAGCAATGATCTGTTATTCACTAATTCAGGGTTTGTGGTTACTTCATAGAGCACATTTATTCTGAATAACGAGAACTGACTGTACATAGTAACTGCTCAATAAATGTCTGTTGCTTGATTTACTTAGTGTATTCAATTAGTGGAATAGATCTCCGAAATCACAGTGGCTTAGCATAAAGAAGGTTTACTTCTTGCTCACGCAAAGTGTTCTCTCCATGGGGTGATGCAGGGGCATCCTGGTTCTGCCATCTCAACGTACGACCTGAGGCCACCTCAACTTACAGCCCTTCAGCTCTTGGTGGCAGAGGAAGAGGAAGAAGGAAGAGACGCACCAGCTCTTAACCGAGGTTCAGACAGGAAATGATGCATACTTTTGCTTGCAGTTCATTGGCCGGAACCAGTCATGTGGCCCCAGGTTAATGGCAAGGGATGCTGGGAAACGCCGGGGAGTGCAGGCGTAGCTGGGAGACCTCAAACTGCAATGCTTGATCAGGACATAGGCTTTTATGATCAAGCTTGGGCTGCCTGAGCAGCTGTAGAATGACAGGCACTGTGGGAGAAGTTTTTTGCAGCTTTTCTTTCAGAGTTTCTTTCCGACATGCCAGAGAAGTAGAAATTACTGACTCCATTTAGCAGGTGGGAAAACCAAGGGGCAACGTGTTCAACCACTTGGCCAAGTTTGCAGGGCCATCAGGTAGCAGAGGCAGGACTCAAACACAGGTCATTTGGTTTTTGGCCAAAGGGGCCTTCATATAAGGAAGGGGTGGGACCTCATATCCTCAGGTAGGACGTAAAAGTTCAGACGTAGCCTGTGTGTGGTCCAGGAATATGTGTTTGTCCGCCATCTTGGTATGATCCTGGGCCAAGGAGATGCCTCATAAATGTGGCTCAGTTCATCAGTTGTCTCACAGAAGTCCCTTGGACACTCAAGAGAGTCATTTAGACTGTGTCTCATCTTTGAGAAATGAGGACTGTCTCAGGTTAGTTTTTAAATGAACACTTCCTCCACCTCACAAAAAAACTCCTTATTCAGTCTTTTTTTTTTTTTCATAATCAACTTCCTTTTTGGCCTAGCTGAATTCTAGAGGGGGTAATGACTACACGTAGTAGGAAACAAAACCAAAGATAAGAGATGAAAACCTCAGTTATCAACAAACCATCTCTAAGAAATGGGTTCAGGATTGTTAGCAGGTCTTCCTCTACTCTTATCAAACCTTAAGAAGCTCTCTTCTGAATCCAGTAACCACAAAATGTGGAGAAGTGGTGGCATAGAATAAGGGAAATACACCACAGTGATAGATTTTTATCTAGTAACGCCCTATGATCTTGATCAGAATCTTCTCCCGAGGTGACATCCTTGGCAGGTAACTGTCAGGCCTGGTTCTATTTGAAGGAGGTCTGGGGAGAGGCCCATGGGACAACCCTACTGAGTGGCTGTGAATCTCCACCTCTCAAGGCAGACCAGACCATCAGGAAGTCCACCTTTATATTGACTCTAAATCTGCCTTCCTGGCCCTCAGACCTCCATGTCCTAGTTCTACCCAACTCATCTTTCTGGGAGATTTTGTTTTATCTAATCTCTCATTTAGTGCATAAAAAAGTAGATCACTGGTTTGTTTTCCAGAAGCTGAAGCATTGAACATCAGGACTTCTCAGGTTGTTTTATATCAGGCCCTAGATAGCAGCTAGCACCACAGACACTTGGAAACTTGGAGGAGAGGCCTTTGGTCCTGGGGCCATAAATGTGGTATCCACATTGGTGAGTGTTGGTCACTGAGTTGGGCATGGTGTTGTAGAAACCCTCCCAGCAACGCATCTCTGTCACTCTTTTCACGTGATACCCTGCTAAGCCCATGCATGGCAACTGTTACCTTCAGGATGGAACCCAAACATCCTCATGTGGCTTCTGAGCCCCATGGTGTTCTGACCTCTGCTGATCATTCAGCCTCCTCTCCTATTAAACCTCCCTCCCATGTCATAACTCAGAATGAAGTATGCTGAGTTGCTTCTAGTCCTCTCCACATACTGTGCTGTTTCCTGCCTAACTGCCTTTGCCAGACATTTCCTTCCTCCTACTTCCTATCACACACACACACACACACAACACACACAACACACATAATTCTGGATAATTCCTACTTGTCACTCCAGATGGAATTCTAGTTTGCCACCTCCTTGAAGCCTCCCTAGATGTCCCTGGGCTAAGGTAAGGGTACTTGGTTATCCCTCACTTGTTTTTTTCCCCTTACACAGGCATGTGAGCTCTGTCTAGGGAGAAGAAGGTCTTGTTCATCTGTGCCTCCTTCTACCTAGCACAGGGCCTGGCTCCAAGGAAGAGTTCAGCAAACAAGCGAATGATCCAGTGCAAGCCCAAAGCCACCAGGGGCTCACATCTCAGACTGAGTCATGCAAGTTGGTAGAAATACAGGATTTGATCCTGAGCAACTTTCCCATTAGTAGACTTTGCTACATTCCATATTCAATCAACAGAAAGGTGCCCAGATGGGGGAGGAGGTACGAGGAAAAGGCTGAGAGAACAGGGGACCTTGTGATTCATTTCTTCTGATTTTTTCTTGAAAACATATAAGAGCATTAAAGAAAAAAATTAAAAGATGCGACAGAAAATGTCTCATTCTCTGTCTTTTCTTCTCATAGTTGTCCACATTTATATGTAATGTGATGTAGTCATCATGAGGGTGTTCACAGATTTTACATTTGTCCACCTAAGGTGAACGTCCGTCCCCTTGGCCACTGTACCAACCTCAGTCCTGAGCAGAAACGAGGGGTATCTCACCAGAGGCCTCTGCTAGTGTTAGAGAGCCCCCCTTACCCACAGCCCTCCTGCCAGTTGCTGGACACTGTCCCCATTCAAGGCCCCACCTCCTTCTTGCTCCTTCCTGTTCTCTCCCTATATCCCCGGGCCCTGGCACCTCCTAAAAGGATAGCCTGCCTTTACTCCTAAGGAGCAGGGATTTGACATTTATTCAGCGCTTATTTTATGCTTAGCATTTTACATATAGAAGTCCATTTAATGCTCACAAGTTAGCATCATTTCCCTTATTCCTTGGGGATGAGAATTGAGGCACAGAAGTGATGCACCTGGCCCACCCGCCAGGCCTCCCAACACTGAGTCCTGGAGTCTCTGCCACTCTGGAATCAACTGACCCCACGCTTCTGCCCTAGTCTCCTTCTTGTTACTCAGTTCTTGCCCAACACAGGGTTGACCAGATGGCTGACATGCGGGGCTCCAGTTCTCTGGCTAAGGGGTGAATATGTGCCCCGTGCACAAAGTATGTATTTTCTGAGATTATATGTTAGGAATGTTTGTGTTTCTTTATTGTCATTTTTTTATTTAAAATTTTAAAAATTTAGAAAAAAAAGAAAGGACTGAACGCACAGATATGCTGGACTGTCAGGATGATTCTGCAACTTACAGGCTGTGAGATCTTGGGAAAGTTTCTTAACCTCTCTCGGTCTCAGTTTCCCCAACTGTAAAATGGGATCTACCTCATCAGGTTGTGAGGATTAAATGAGCTGATTGAAGCAAAGCCTGGCACATAGCACGTACTGTGTAATCACCATTGTTGTGATTGTCCGTGTTGAATGTCATTGTCATCAATATCTCGTGACATTCTCTGGCCGCCAAGTGTCATTTCTAAGCTGATGCTCACCCCTGCTCCCCTGGGCTCTCTACCACATTTTTGTTTTAAGTAGAGAAGTTGTAGGCTTACAGAAAAGTCATGCATAAAATACCAAGTTCCTACATACCACCCTATGGTTAAGACCTTGCATTTTGTGTGGTACATTTGTTACAATTCATGAAATAACATTTTGATAATTGTATTATTAATTGCCCTATTAACGCTTCTCCACTACATTTTTTTATTAGGGATTATGAGGCATCCTGATGGATAACATTTATTGTAGCCCTACTATGTGCCATGCCTTTATAGTTATTATCTCTGCTGACAACAAACTTGCAAAATAGGTGGTCTTACCTACTTTGGAAAATTGAGTCACCTGGGTGGATTTGGTATCAAAGCCCAGGCTGTCTGACACCCACATTTCCCCTGGAAGATGCCCAATGCTCAGCAGCTGGAGCGAGAAGGGCTACACTCTTCTTTCCCTTTCCTAACTGGAGCCTTTGCCCTCAATTCGGGTGCAGATCACCATAATGGCCACAGCACGCCTCCCTAGGTCTCTGGAAAGTTCTCTAGTGGGGAAGCACTGTTTACCCTTCCCTCCTTTTGTCTTATTCATTCACCACCGAATATATGCCAGGCCCTATGATAAGCAATAAGGATACAGAAGGGGAACCAAAAAGATACCATCCCCTTCTAACAGTGAGAGAAAGAGAATAACCAACACAGAAATCAGGTGATGACAGCAAAAGATAAACACTGTGAAAGAAATTATGTGGCTAAAGCAGAGAGGGCCACTTTAGAAAGGGCGGTCAGGGAAGGCTACCCCTTGGAGATGAGATTTGAGCTGAGATCAGAGAATATGTCAGCCATGGGAAGACCTGGAGGAAGGGTGTTTCAGGCCCAGGGAATGGCAGTGCAAAGGCCCTGAGGTGGGAGGGCCTTTGGTGTGTTGGAGAAACAATGGAGAGCCAGTGTGACTGGAGAAGGAGGAAGATGAGTTTGGAGAGGTGGGCAGTGTTCAGGTCTTAGAGGGTCCCTCTCTCCCATGGGGAGCTGAGATTATCTTCTCAACGTGAATGCCCTTCAGAATGTTTTGTGGCTCTGGAGACCCAGGGTGAGCTCTCAGTCCCCTGCTCCTCCCTGCTTCCTCCCCTCCAAGATCCCCCTGTCAGTGGCCTCCTCATCTCCTTAGCTACTCAAGCTAGAACTGCAGAGTCATCCTCAACTCTTCCTTTGCCATCACCTTCCATCAGTGTGTTCACAGTCCCTTCCTTCTCCATCCCAACCCTTCTTATCCAGCCCTGGGCCCCTGGTTCAGGTCAGAATCCCTTCCGCTGGTCAGGGTCCCCTCCTCTCTGTGTGACATTCTGTACCCTAGGCCCATGGTCTCCAACTTCCATGTGCTCCCCTGGAATCCATCCTTCACAAAGTGAATTCCTTAAGCTAAAAATCCAACTGGGTCACTCCCCACCTCCAAAACCTTCTGTGGCTCCCTATGGGCTTTGCCACATTGCCCAAAATGACAGCCACTTGACACAGGTGGACATTTAAATTTAAATTAATTAGATTTAAATAAACTTTAATATGCAGTTCCTCAGCCACAGTGGCCACATCTCACGTGTTCAAAAGCCATCCATGAGTGGTGGTTACCATGGTGGAGAACACAGGTGCAGTATATTTCCCTCTTACACCAAGCTCTGTTGGATGGTGCTTCACCTTGTGGGATAGAATCCAAACTCCTTAGCTTGGTATTCAGGCTATGCTGGTTTGAAACTGTTATATGCTCCAGAAAAGCTATGTTCTCTTAATCCTAAGCCAATCTTGTGGGGACAGAGCTATGGCTTGGGCAGGACCTTTTGAATAGATGTTTTCCATGGAGTTGTGACCCCCACCCATTCAAGGTGGGTCTTAATTAGTTTACCAGAGTCCTTAAAAGAGTGGACACAGAAAGCAGAGAAATAAAACCAGATATGGATGTTTGCAGATGCTGAGCAGAGAAACGAAATCCAGAATTTGCCCTGGAGAAGTTAAAGATCCACAGACACTTGTAGAGAAAAGCTACTGCCATCAGAATCTGCAAGTAACAAACCAGGAGCCAGTACCAGGAAATGCAGCCCCGAGCCTTCCCAGCTGACAGAGGTGTTCCAGCTGCTGGCTGCCTTTCCTCCGAGAACGGATCCTCTTGTTGGTGCCTTAATTTGGATATTTTCACTGCCTTAGAATTGTAACTTGTAACTTAATAAATCCCCTTTATAAAAGCCAATCCATTTCTGGTATATTGCATTACGGCAGCTTTAGCAAACCGAAATAAATGCCTTAAACGATCTGACCCCCAGCTGACCTGGCCTGGGTCATTTTCCACCAGCCCTTCCCAGGCACACTCAACTCTAATCGTAATACACAACTAGTGCCAAATGTATCTTTACACAAACACACGCAAACATGTTTGGTGTGGGGGGGGCGGTTCTTGTTTTCCTCCCTTTCTTATAAAAAAGTAGAGGACTACAGTTACTTTTGGAAATTACGAAAATGTCCTAAATTAGATTTCCCAATCTGTAAATAGACTAAAAGCCATCGAAGTGTATTGCTTTGAATGGCTGGTACCTATGGTATGCAAATCATATCTCAATAAAGCTGGTTTTAAAAATGTCAAGTACTATATGTACTGTATATACTGCTTTGCATCTTGATTTATTCTACTCGGCTATATATCCCAGAGGCCTTCCCTCCTCACTGCATACAGAGCTTCCTCATTCTTTATACAGCTGCAGAATATTCCATTGCGTACATGTACTGTCCTTTATTTTCCCCACCTCCAGCTTATGGGCACTTAGGGTATTTCCAGTCCTTTGCTATTATAGACGATGCTGCAAGAGTAACATTTTGCCCCCGCCATTCCACCTGTGGGCTGATGTGTCCCAAGAACAAATTTCTACAAATGGAATTGCTGGGTCAAAGGATTACTTCATTTGTAACTTTGACAGATGTCGTGGATAAGCCAGATAAAGGCTGCAATAAATGTTATCAGGAAACCTCTTCACTTCTGAGGCCTCACAATCCCTAATAAAAAATGTAGTAGAGAATAGTTAGTAGGACAATTATGGTTAATAGCACAATTATAAAAATGTTCTTTCATGAATTGTAACAAATATACCTCACGAATACAACCCCCTGTAGAGTTGTACTGATTCACACTCCCACCAGCAATGCATGAGAGTGCGTTTCCCCAAGCCTCACCAATAGCTTGATATCAGGCTTTTGAATGGTAAATCAGTAACAGATTTAAATTACATTTCTCTTATGAGTGAGATTCAGTAGCTTTTCATATATTTAAGAGCCGTTTGCATTTCTTTTTCTGGGAACTGCCTGTTCACGTCTGTGCTGGTTTGAAACTATAATGTACCCCAGAAAAGCCATGTTTTAATCCTGATCTGACCCTGGGGGGCCAGACCTATTATTTAGGGAGGGAAACTTTGATTGGATTGTTTCCCTGGGGATTGACGCACCCAATTGTGGGTGTGAACTTTTGATTAGATTACTTCTGTGGAGATGCCGTGTGCCCAATTGGAGGTATGACCTTTGGGTAAGATGGAGATATGACTCCACCATTTAAGATATGTCTTGATTTGTTTACTGTAGTCCTTTAAAATGGGAAACATTTGGAGAAACCTCAGATGCAGGTGCTTGGTCTCTATGTTGCTTCAAAGCCAACAAGAGACCCTGACATTTGAAGATGTGGAAAGTAAGTACCCCCAGGGAAGCTGTTTGAAACCAGAAGCCAAAGACCCCTGCAGATGCCAGCCACATACCCTCCCAGTTAACAGAGGTATTCTGGACACATTGACCTTTCTTGAGTCAAGGTAGCTTTCTCTGGATGCCTTAGTTTGGACATTTTCACAGCCCTAGAACTGTAAGCTTGCAACTTAATAAATTCCCTCCATAAAAGCCAGCCTATTTCTGGTATATTGCATTCCTGTAGCTTTAGCAAACCAATACAATGTCCTTTGCTCACTTTCTATTAGGTTGCTTATCTGTTCCATTTTGATTTCTGGAAGCTCTTTATATATTGAGGTGATTAGCACCTTGTAATATAAGATGCCAATTTTTTTTCCCATTTTCATTCATCTTTTGTGACTTTGGTTTATTTTTACCACATAGGATGTTTTTAAGAATTTTATATTGCCAAATTTATCAGTCTTATCTTTTCTGTTTTTTGGATTTTAAGTGATAATTAAAAAGTCCCTACCTACACCAAAATTTCAAAGGAGTTTGCCCGAGATTTATTTTGATACATTATGGGTTAGTGTTTTTGCAATTAAATTAAATGTTTTATTCTCTTGATCCATTGGATGTATGGTGTAATGTATGGATTCAACCATATCTCTTTCCCAGTGACCACCCATTTGTCTCAACACCATTTGTTAAAAAGCCCACCCATGCCCCACTGATTTGTGATACTGCCTTTACCATATGCCAGCTTCCTGTATGGATTTGAGCCTATTTTTCGACTTTCTGCTCTGTCCCATTGGTATACCCCTCTCTTCATGTGCCAGGACCGCACTGGTTTAATTATTGAGGTCTGATGGAATAAAATCCAATTTAAATTCACTTCCTCTGTTGAAGCTTTCCAAGATACCCTTAAACAGATGGAACGCCATCCTCTCTGTTTTGATGGCTCCATATGCCTCCATCTTCCACAAAGCCTGCGAACTCTGCCCTCTGTGACTCTCTACCCTCAGTGCCTGGGGTGGGTGGGGCCTGGCACAGAGTAGGCCAGGCCACCGCGTCCACCCCTCACATCACTGCGGGAGCTGGCAAGTGTGCAGGGCTCTACAGTTCCCTGGATGTTACCTTTCTCCTTGCTTGAAAATCAAGACACAGCTTCACTGTCTCTAGCCATCTGGCATTTTTCCTAGAGGGCTCCGAGCCATCTCAGGACACAGATGGTGGTTCGGCAGAGCACTTAGGCATTTCTTCAGGACGGGATGCTTCCCTTCAGACCTGGCCACTCAAGAGCCCCCGGGGACTCTGCTCTCTTCTCTGCTGGACTTCAAACCTCTCGTGTGTCCCTCTCTCTCTGCAGAAAATGGAGTTGAAAAGCCCTATTTACCCTTTCTTCTATCAACATGAAAAAGCAGTGTGTTTTGCCCTGCTTTTCACATTCCTTCCTCACTGAAGATGCCTCATAGGAAAAACCAAAAAAAGGCTTTTCTTTTGACCCTAGTGATATTTTTGCAAGTTTGGGTTTGTTTGTGGCTCTTGGCTCCTTTTAAATACCGGGCCACTTTAGGCACTGCCCAACATTTGGCAAACATTTCTGGAGCCCATCCTCCTTACCCAGTCCTGTGCCAGGTGTCGGGGCCCCATCATGGCCTGATTTGTCCTTAGAGAGTCTCATTTCCAGCAGGAAATGGGGACAAATACAGAAAGAAAAAATCCCCTGGTATTTAATATGACATATGCATTAGATGTTCTTGCTGGGTCCCCATTTCTTCTTCCTGATAACAGAAGTCAGCACAGTGCAGCATTTTCTCCAGCTGGCGTGGACTTGGGGCCTCTCTATTTCCCTCATTCTACCAATGACACCACAGAGGCTCAGGGAAGTGTGGAGACTCACCCAATGTCTCCAGGAAGCCAGAGACAGAACAGAATTGGGGCCTGAGCCTGCCCCCACCAGCCTCACTGTCTTCTCACTCTCCCTAGTCCCCAACCAAACCAGCTCCACGGCCAGTCATTATAAACCTCCCCAATGTCTCCTCATTCCCATCCTCTTTCCTGACGCTCTTCCGCATCCCAGCAGCCCCTTTGAGGGAAAAAGTCATCTATATAATATATTTGAATCCTGTGCACCACTCAAGCACCTAGCTCGGCATAGGTGCGAAGGGTATGTGTTTCATGAATGAATGAAATGAATGAATGAACCCATGGTCTGGGACCCAAGACCTTCTGTGATCTGACGGCCTCCAGCCTTCCTGACCGTCTCCCCTGGTCTCATTCTGCACACCCACATTTCAGCCACCTTACCTCCTCCTCCGCATTTTCATCCTGCCAGCCATGTGCTTTTCCCTCCCTGAAATGCTTTGTTCCTATTCCCTTGTCCATTTAGAAAAATCATTCTGGGGAAGGATAGCGGCCAGCCAGCCTTTCTAGATATGTGACCTTGGGAAAGTCTCTTAACCAATCTGTGCCTTAAGTTTCCTCAGCTGCAAACGGGGGATTATAAAATTATCTCAGGTCCTGTTCCTGCCCCCAGAGGTAGAACCTGCTATGGGGATTCTTGTGCATACTATGTAGTGAGGGGGGTGTTCTCAGGAGAAATCCACAAGGGCTGGGGGGAAGCAGGACTGGGAAGGAGAAAGGGCTGGACAAAGATGAGGTCTTGAGAGCAGCCCCTTCTCAGCCTGACTCCACGGGGATCTCTGGAGTGTGAATTGCACCCCAGGGGTTGTTGCCACCTCTTGGCTCCCAGCAGCTGAGGACAGCACCCTCTGGAGAAGGGTGCAGGTGTGAAAAGCCAACACCCATAGCAACCAGGGGTTGGCTGTTCCTGCCAGATAGAAGGAATCAAGGAGGGAGGGCCAACAATAAGGCCCGCGAACAAATGTCTACCTTATAGAATTTGTCCGGAGAGTGAAATCAGTTAACATATTAGAGCTCAGACGAATAATTGACACTTAATAGTGTTTAGCTATTGTTTTTGCCGTTTTTATCCTTTCTTCCAAATCCAGCTAAAATCCCACCTCTGAAGTCATCCTCCCTCCCTGTCTAGAGAATGAATTGCCCCTCCCCCAGGCTGCCTCCGCACTTTGTGTCTTTTCCTTTAGGTTTTGCAACTACACAAGTAAGACATGGAATTGTGAGATTCGAACAGGGTGGGAAATATACAGGGTAGAACACAGAACTCCTCCTCTCTGCCCCCACGCTACGCCCCAGAGGAAAGCCCTGCTAAATCTTTGTTGGTGAAACTTTGCACTTGGAGTAAGTCGTTCGGCTTTGTTTGGGTGGATTTCGGTTTTCCTGTCAGTGTGAGTTCCTTAATGGAGGGACCTGGCTTGTTAACTTCTTTACCTCCTGCTCCTTGAATGTTTGCTTAACCAGTGTGAGCCGAACGTTCTAGGTCATGGGATCAGGATGTGGTGGGGGGACACATTCAAAACACAGTTCCAGCCTCTTCACCCTGGAGATTTCCACCCAGGAGACCTACGTCAGGCCCAGGAATCTTTTACAAACTCTGGTAAGAAGTTCCCCGGGTACATTAGGCTTAAATCTAGCTTAGAGAATATTGCTTTGAAGGGGCTTTCCATCTGATGACCATCTCACTTGATTTATTCAGATGCCTCCTCCTTTTTGCTTAGTGGGATTGTTACTTTGTACCACGTGTGATATGTTCTACTGGGATTAAATGGTAGCACGTGGTCATGGTGAGAAATTGGAAGATAGAGCAAAGGAAAAAAAAAAAAAACTCACCTTTAAATCCCATCCCACCAGAACCACTTGTGCTGGTCCCTCCTGTGATCCCGTGCTGATTTTCCAAGCCCAGCCCTAGGAATGCCCTGCCACTTCCTGTTTTGCCCTGGGCCATTTCTGACACCTGCCTCTCTCATTTGACTGGGCTTGCTGCTTCCCTCTTTCTTTTTCGAACTCAGAGGTGACCTGGGGGAGGGAAGCAGACATCCCCCGGATCCCTTGCTGCCAGTTCCATCTCTTAAAAAGTCTTCATGAGTCCATCAGGGGATTTCCCTGGCTGTCCGACTGCTGAAGCTGCCTTGCTACCAGCTGGAGCTGAGTAGTGGCTGCGCACATTTGATGGGGCAGATGCCACCGTTTCCACCACTCCTTACTGCCTCCCAACACAGAGCCAATGTCAGCGGCTGTGGCCTCACAGACATTGCTGCATTTTCTTATTGCTAGGTTCCAGAGCCATAAGCCAGTATCAGCCCGCCTCACTCAGTATCGCCCAGTCTTTATAGGCATCTGAGTTTGCAGTCCCTGCTGGCAACAAGGTCTCTGAAGTCCACACCAGATCATCTTTGTAACCCCCCAGAGCCTTAGCATACAATAAGTGTTCAAGGGTCCATGTACTAGCTACCACTTACTGAGTGTTATCCTACAGGAGGCTATGGCATTTATCATCCTTTTAACAGGTGACCAAACAGGATCAGAGAGGTCGAGGGCAGGCCCATGGTCACATAGCCGGTGGGATCTGTCACTGAGGGAACTTTGCACTGACGGGACCCCTGTGGCATCACTTTTGTACTGACTCACCTCACGTTTTGCAGGTTTTCATGCCCATTCCTTTTACCTCTTCAACTTCCCTTCTGGTTCCTAAAGGTTTCCTAAAAGAGAGTAACTAAGGCCGAGCTTTGACAATATGACTGGGCAGAGACTGAGAATGAGGGAAAGGCATTCCTACTGAAGGAACAGAAGAACAGAGAGGCAGATATGGCGCCGTAAAAAATGTATATCAGGGAGGGACGTAGTGAACAAAGGGGAAAGAGGGTGGCTATGGGATTCCAAGGTGATGGGATTTTTGAGGGCACTGGGGAGCTATGAAAGGTTTTAGAGCAGGAGCAGGTATGTTCCATGTCTGGCTTCATGAAGGCAGTGTGGCGGGGATGGTAGTTGGGGGGCAGTTTGGAGGCCCGCAGTGCCATTAACTGAATGAGGAAGAAGGGAGAAGATGTGGGTTGGTGGGGCATCCACGGAGCGGTGTCCTTTGGGTGCCCCAGCAGGTGGGGCTGGAGTGTGGATAAGAGGACAGAGCTGTGGCAGGAGATGCAGTGGCTCCTGCCAAGCTGAACGTGGAGTGGTGAGAACGGGATGCTGTGAGCCAAGAAAAGCCTGGAGACACCTCCTCTCACACCTGCAGGACTTCCTTCTGGTTACAGCCTCCCAGGTCCTTCCTCTGTCCTCCCAGGCCTAAGCCCCCAAGGGTGGATATCCTCTGCCTGGTCCCCGACTGCAGAGCTCAGACCATTGTGAATCTTGGCCCAGCCATTCCCGGGCAGCAGGGGTCCCCACACCCAGACCCTAGGGTCTCCCTAGGGCCCAGCTCCTCACTCACTAACCCAAGGCTTCGGGAGGGGAGGTTCCCTTGGTCAGGCCGTCCCTGCCCCACCCCAGCCCCCCACCCCCACTCCCATGGGGGCCCATCTCATCCTCTCTTCCCGCGAGCACAGCATTTGGCTTTTTATAAAGCCAATAAATAAATAAACAAGCGGGCATGATTAATTGATGGTATGGAGCAGACCGAGGCGCTGGGAGTCAGGTGGCCCAGCTTCCTGGTGGAGCTCGGCTTTGCAGTGACCTGGGGCCTGTGCCAAGGAGGGGAAGCCGGCTTCCGGCCGATGCTTTCTATGTGTGCTCAGGACTCTTGCCTCCTCCTTGGTCAGGGCCTCCATCCTGGTCTCCTCCTGGCCCTAGCCCAGGGCACCCTGGGGACTGGGGCCAACATTTGCCCCTGCTCTGCTCCCATCCTTTCTTGGGAGCCGAGTACCTGCGGACTAAACTCCCTAGGACCGACCCAGTCAGTCCCCTTTCCCTAATCCAGGAATCCGCACATGCCTGCCCCACGCCCCCATACCCCAACCGTGTGACCCCCTGCACAGTGGTTCCAATTGCGTTGGGAAGGGCCTGGGGCGCCCCAACCTAGAGGGAAGGGGTTGGAAGGATGCCTCCAAAGGCCAGGCTGTCCGCAGGGACGGGGTGGGTGGGCCACGGGGCCGACCGAGGCACCTGCCGCCCTGCTACACGTGCGCGGGGAGGACGGCGCGGGCGGGACCGCGCGCTCCCGGGTCCCGTGGGGCGCTCTCGGCGCGGAGTTCGGGGAGGGCCGAGGGGGAGCACGCGGGAGGGGAGGGAGTGGGGAGGGGAGGACGGGAGGACGGGAGGGAGGCGGGCAGAGCGCAGTGCAGCGGTGGCAGAGGCGGCGGCGGAGGGAGGCAGGCTGGCGGGCGGGCGGCGGCGGGGCCGCGGGGCGAGGAGAGCGCCGGGCAGCGGCGGCAGAGGAGCCGCAGCGGGGCCGGGCCGGGCCAGGCGCGCGGCAGTGGCGGCGGCAGCGGCAGCATCTCGCTCCCGGAGCCGGTGCAGGTGAGACCGCGGCGCCCGGGCCGGGGCTCTGGGCCTCCTCCCCTCTCCCTCGGTCTCTGTCGCCCGATCGGCTTCCCCTCTCGGGGGCGCGTGGCGCCCGGGTCTCCCCGCCAGACTGGAGCCCGAGCCTGAGCGCGCCCCGGGTCCCCTCGCCCCGCGGAGGCAGGCGCCTTGTCAGCGGTGACCTTGAGCCGGCACCGGGCGGCGGGCGGGGCGGCAGGGGTGGGCTCCCGCGGACCCGGCGCTCGCGGGCGCGGGGAGGGGGCGCGCGGCTCCACCCGCCTGGCGCAAACTTTCCGCGCGCCGAGCAGCCCCGGAGCTGGGGGGCGAGGGGGGCGTCCAGTGCGCTAGAACCCCCAGTCTCCTCCTTCCCGGCTGTCTTGGACTTCTCCGCCTGCCTTCCCCCAGGACTGGGGCCGCCCTTCTCCTGCCCCCGGTGCCTGCAGGCCGGGGACATGTCCAGAGCTGTGGACATTGATTCTGGACTGGAGCACTTCTCCCCTCCCCATAAGCGCTTTCGTAGCTTCTTAGAGCCAAGACACTGGAGGACCCTCTGCTAGATGTTCTCCCCTTCTCCAGCCTCACCTTTTCCTGTGCCCCCCACCCTGCCCACAGCCCTTCCCCAAGCACTCACGGGTCCCCGGGCTGGGTGACAGGAGAGCTCTGAAGCACCGCGGTGCATGGGGCTGGCAGATCCAAAGAGCGATTGTTCAGCCAAGAAGCCAAGGACCCTTGGAAACCGAGCTCAGGACAGGTGCGCCCCAGGCTCTCATAGTCAACGGATATGTTCCCTGAAGGCTGGACTCACCCAGGCCCAGGCATCCCATCCCTCCCGCCCATGGCCTCTGGCAGAAGCGATGCCCAGGCCAAGTCCGGAGGGGAGTGGGTGGTGGGTGGTGTCCTGGCTCCTAGACCCATAGTCTTAGAAAAGGAAAATGAGGCCCAGAGAGGGTGAGCAAGCCTCAAGGTCACACAGCCAAGGAAGAGCAAGAACTAGGTTTTCTTATAATAGGCTAGGGAGAGACCGAGAGAATCCTGTTGGTTCCTAATCTGGGGGATTTGGGCTCTGGCTCTGTCTCTAACTGGCTGTGTGACCTCTGTTAAGTCACTTCTCTTTGACCCTCAGTTTCCTCATGTGTCTAACTACCTTAGAAGGCTGTTCTGATGGTTCTTAAAGTTCTTACTGTCCTGCCCAATGTGTGGTCTGGGCCTAAAACATGGGGACTGCCAGCTTGTGAAACGTCCTTTCTGAGCCTGAGAGGGAAGGCAGAGAGCGCTGATGATTCCCACCTTTTCCCTCTGGCCTGGAGATTGCCATGCCTGCGGGTGATCAGGCTGGTGGGGACAGGAACTGCTGGGACTCTGCGTTCTTGTGCCATCCAACACACTGCTCGGTGGAGGCCAGGTGCCTGGCACCCTCGGAAGCCTGCGTGTGGGGCTGACCCTGGGCTGTGGTTTCTGGTCCCTGGTTTCTAGCTGGGAAATGAACACACTGGCCTTGCTGCAGACCTAGGAGGAGACAGAAGTTCTGTCCACGGGGTCGGGTGGGTGAGGTCCCATCCTCACTGTCTGCATCTGCCTGTGCCTGGGAAATGTCATTCCTTTCCCCCAGCGAGACAGCTGGAGACAGGGGCGATGGGGAGTGGGGGTTTCATTCATTCGCCCATCCACTCTCCAAGACTTGATTCTTGCCTTCTGTGCGTGGTGGAGGATGTACTTGAAAATATCAAGAGCTCAACAACAGCCAGCAGTTATGACTCTCCTACAAAGTGCCAAAGCTTGCTGGGCACCAAAGACATATTCATTCGCTTGAATTTTTATTAAGTCCTTACTATGTAGGCTCTGCTGATGTGCCAGGGATTCCTTGGTAAATGAAACAGACCTGGTCCCAACCCTCTAGGGTGACCCAATCATTTGTCAACCAAACTGAGAGGCTGTTGAGAGTGAGAGAGGGTCCTGTAATAATATCATGGACCATCGAGCCAAACCAGATGTGACCACCCTGAGACCCTAGCGGAGTTTATCCAAGGAGAACTGGTGACATTTTTTGATCACTTGCTCTTTAGCCATTTCTGTGCTAAGCACTTTGGGGTTATCTTCTGATAACCACCTTCACCACTTAACGGCTGGGTCATCCTGCCTCCCTAGAGACGAGTGAGACCCACCCGGGACCCACTCTCAAAGAGGCCCACGGGGGCCCGTCCTGCAGCACCACTAGTGGGAAGCAGATGCGCAGTGGGGGTGGCTGGGGTGATGGCTTCCGCCTGGAAAAGTCAGGGGTAGCTTCCTGGAGGAGGGGGCCTTTGTATGGAGTCTCGGAGCATGAGTGAGGAGTCCGGCAGACTCTGGAAGGTTTGGGGGAGGGTGTTCCAGCCCCAGGATGCTAAGGGTGAGAGGTGTGCGAGGGCACGGACTGATCCAGTTGCAAGGAGACGTGAGTTATGTCTGGCACCGCCGGGGGCCTGCAGAAGTTGTTCAGTCCAGAAGTGGTAGGCTACGGCGTACCGACAAGGTCTGCATTTCAGGAGGATGTTCTGAGGATTTGACAGATTTGACTACCCTGTAGGTGGGCAGCAGAGAGAGAATTTGTTAGACAGGATCACTCCTTGACAAGGATTTTCCCACAACCTGGTCTGTGCTGTGGATGGCTCTCAAGGTCATGGAAATCATTTTGTGATATAGAATCACTGCAGAAGAATTTTACCAGCATCTGTAGTGGCAGCATAAAGGTTTCACTGAGCAAACTGATTGCCAGCAAGAGAAATATTAACCTATTTACGGGGCTTTTAGTAACATTATTTGCAAATAAGAAATATGCTCATTATAGCTTAAACCGTCTCTATTTGTTAGATCATGTACAAGAAACTCTAACTTCTCCCTCTCTTCCCTCCTCTACACGTCACCTCTGTCCCCGTAAATCTGTGAGTATTAAAACTGCATTTCATTAGGAGTGTCTTATTTTTCATTAATTCAGATTGACCTCCTTTCCTCCCTCCCCAATTAAGTGGAATTATTAAAGCTTTATGGTATCTAAAAAATTGGAATGCAGTGACAGAGAACAAAAGGGGGGTCAACCACTGTGGCCTGGAGATTGGAAAATCAGCCTAAAAAGATTTGGGCAGCAGAAGAGAACACGATGGAAAAAGAGGGAAGGAGGAGGGTACAGGGACGTTTTCATGGGCCACGACGGGTGCAGTCCCACAGTATCCCCAAACCCCTGTGCCAGTAAGAGCTCCATGCATGAGTTAATGCTGTGTGGGTACCATATTGAAATTCTTAGTAACTTTTTAACAAGGGGCCCCACATTTTCATTCATTCATTCATTATTAGAGAAGTTATATAAATAAATAAAAAATCAGGCAGAAAATACAGAGTTCTAGTATTTTTTCCGATTATTAACACTTTGCATCAGTGTGGTACATTTGCTAAAACTGACAAAACAAAATTATCACAGTCATATTAATAACCATAGTCCATAGTTCAAATTAGGGGTCACTGTGTTGTACAATCCTATGATTGGTTTTTTTTTCTGTTCTTTTTTTTTTTTAGCTTCTTTTAAATTGTGAAATACAACATATATACAAAAAAGCAATACCCACACTTTCATTTTGCACTGGGTCCTACAGGTTACATAACCGGTCCTGGGAAGAAAAGAGGGAGAGAGAGCTGAGGGTAGGAAGAGGTAAATGGATAGGGGAGAGAGAAAGATCGCTAACATTGTAAAGCCCTTGTCATGTCCCAGACTGTACAAAACCATTCTTCATGTTTGTCTGATTTACCCTCCATGCCAATCCTATGAGGTAGGTGATATTAGCCCCATTTCACAGATGAGGAAGCTGAACTCAACTGGAGTGGTTGTGCTGCGTTGACAGGTGGGTCATGTTCCAGAGTCCTAGTAAAGGGTGGATGTTGGGATCTTGAGTGGGTCCCAAGAACCCCATAAATAGCATCTCCCTTCTGCAAATTGAGGAGTAAATGAGTGGCAGGTGGAGATGCAGAAATTTGAGGAATTAATGCTCGGCACATGGAGAAGAAAAACATGTATGGGGGAGAGGCGAAGAAGGATGCAGCTTCGTATGGCCTGAGGGCCAAGTGGATGGAACCCCAGAATTAGGACCACATGGAGGTCCTGCCACGAATCTTGGAGGTGCAGAGCAGGGAGAAAGCTTTTTTTTTTTTTTTGGGGGGGGGTTCACGCTCCCTCCCAAGAGGAGGAAGGGCAGTTGAACTGAGCATGCTCAGTTCTTTGTCCAAAGTTTACCATGGGATAAGATATGCCACCTCCCCAGGGCGGGCCCAGGAAAGGAGAGGGAAGAGGCCAGGAGAGAGACCGCCAAGACACCCTCCACTGAAAGGAGACCTCAGGAGTGAGGAGAGAAGGCGTTCTTACTTCATTCCTCGAACCCCCCCCACCTCCATCCTGCACAACATTCCGTAAGAATGGGAGACGTGAGAAAGGTACCATAGCTTTCATCAGATTCTCAGAGGACCCTGTGAGTCGATAGAGAAAAGAAATGGTGTGCGTGCGTGTGTGTGTGCATTTTCAGCTAATCTCATTAACCCCTAAGGAGAATGTACAGTGGTCTCAGCTGAATAAAAGGGGCAGGGAAGGGGAATGTAGAAAGACATATCCTGCTTCCCCATTTTTTTTCCAGCATCAGCTCGGGTGCTATAAATATTGTAGCCTAATGTCTGGGCAGTATTCTGGGTAGATGGAATGACCTGGTTCCTTATTTAAAAATCAGAAAGTGGGATTTGGAGAAATGACTAAAGCATGTCCTGAGCTCAGCCCAAGAGCAGTTTAATGTGTCCCTGTGCAAAGAAACAAAGTTTCAACGCCCCTGCTTGAGGCTACTTTCTAAAGCAGGTCACATGGATGGCTTTAAATGGGGTGTCCTGTGCGCAGTGGAACCACATTGCAGACTTCCTTCTGTTAGTTTGCCAGCAACAACACTCCGAGTTGGTGTGACCAGTTTTCTCTGCTACCTCTGGAGTCCATCTGGATATTAGCAGGTCACACACACACACAGCGATTAGCAGGCAAGGCTCTGGAATCTGTGGCCGGGTAACAAACATTTATTGAATGCCGATTGCGTGTCAGGCCATGTGCAATGCACTTTATTTCATTAGCTTACTGAATCTATAGCCAGCCCAAGGGTGGTTTATCACCAGTCACGAACAAGTGGATGTGTACTATCTCAGGCAAAAATTAAGTTCTTCCTTCCCCCAAAGTTAACCTCAGTTCTGAAGAATTGAAAGTTCTTTAGAAGGAGCAAGAAACAGGTGTTAACGTAAGGTTCAGGGAGATTTGGTACCTTGCCCATAGGCACATGGCATCTGAACTCTGGGTCATTCTGCTTCTGCTCTTCTCACTAAATCTGAATTTCTCCTTTGATGCCCACCTCTGATGCCCAGAGTGTGGCATGCTATCTCCCTCTCCCCATCCCTTCAGGAGTCTCAACCTCTCCCACATGATCCCCAACCCCTGCTGGGGTGCCTGAGACCCCCTGGACGCTGAGGCAGTGGGGGACTTTCTCGCAGCTCAGGGCAGGTCCCTCAAAGGAAGTGTTGCAGGAATGAAACTTGGAGGGACTGGGTCTCTTCAGCCCCCTGGTCCAGGAGTCTGGAGTGGAGGAGGGAAGGATAAGCATGGGGCTGAAGGTAGAAGAGAGGTCCCTGTGCTTTTTCTGCCCCTTTCACCCACCTTCACCCCAGCAAGTCATGCCCCTTGGAAAGCAAGTCATGCCCCTTGAAATTAAATTAAACACTTTAATTTCAGAGAAAAGATGAAAACATAAGCCCAGAGAGAGAACATGACTTCCGCAAGGTCACACAGCATTTTAAGGAGCTGAACTAGACGTAGAATCCATGTCTTCTGCTACTTAAACCTCTGCTTTGTTGTCGTTTATTAATTTTCTTTCCTGATCAGTTATGACTAAGCCAGATCTACCAGACTGTGAACATGTTGGGGTCTGGAATCCTGTCTCATTTAACTCCGTATCTGCAGTGGGTCTAGAACGCAGCAGATGCTCAATACACATTGACCCGTGAATGGGTGAATGCATACAATCTCAGGCAAGAATAAATTCTCCCCAGTTCTAAAGAGCTGACAGCTCTTTAGAAGGAGAAAACCACAGCAGCAGCAGTAACAACTGCTCAATCCACATGTAGAGATAACACAATAACCTATCCACAATAGCATCTCTCCTTTGAGCCAGCCTGCTTGGCTTAACATCCCAGCATCATTGTGTACTAATGGTGTCAGTGTGACCTTGGGTAGCATTTCTGCTCTCTCTGTCTCGGTTTCTTCATCTGTAAAATGGGAAAGTAGCCACCTAATGGATATGTTTGTGAGAAATAGTAAGTATTAATGTAAATAAAGTTCTTAGAACAGTGTCAGGCACAGGGTAAGCATTATGTAAATGTCAGCTATTATCATTAGCATAAAGTTGCTTAAGTTCTTTGTGCTCTGGTTTCCTTAGAAGTAAAATAAAGTCACTCAGGTAGGAGTGTCCTAAGAATTATGTAAAATTATGTTAAAACCTTTTTAATGAAGAGCCTGCATCACAAATATTTTCCCCCTCTTGCCTTCCTCCCCCCATGCCCCACCCCCGCTTGTCCCTTTTCTTCTTTAAGTTTGCTTGGTCATTAGTGATATAGAAATATTCCCAGCACCTCACTTTCTAGCCACACAATAGAATTGAACTTCCTTACCATGTGTGGTATTAGTTATAGCCACGTATCTTGCTTTGATCAAAGAACTGTGAGAAGAAGTAGCATGTGTCATTTCTAGCTTTAATAACAAGTGCGCTATTTGCCACCTTCCTCTTTTCCTTCCTTGGCACATGGGGCAGCATGGATTTAGGGACCCTCAGTCTGGTTCCCTAAATGAGAATGACATTGCCCCCTCAAGATAGATATGTAGCATGTATGAAAAGTAAACCTCTATTAATTGATACACTAGACTTGCTTGTTACTGCAGCATAATCTAGCGTGTTCTGACTGATGTGTGTAGGGAGTGGGTTGAAATAATCACAACTTGGTTGGAGATGTTTATGAGTCTTTGAATATCTTCTAACCTGAGGCCCAAAAAAAAATCAGTGTCTAAAAGTATTGTGAACACAAAATGGGGTGAGAACCACTAGTTAACAGATGAAGGCCAGATTCCCTAGCCTGGCCTATGTAAGCCTTTCCGACTTCACTCTGGCCTCACCTGCTTTTGTCCCCACATGCACTGTGTGCTGTGCCTGACGAGTCCAAGCAGCCCTGAAGTGGAACATGTGTGTTCCCAGCCCCAGGTCTTTGCTCACGCTCTACCTAGAAGGGGGCATCCCCCTCTTCCCAGAAAGTCAGTCACTTAGGTGAGTAATTGGATATGGATGACACACGAATGAGAGGAAGGTAAAGCATCGGGCTGCTTCTGCGAGGCACAGAAGGCAGAGTTAGGATGGAGAGAAAGATCCCCATTCAATTGGAGAGAGTTTTCTAGCTACTAGATCTTGGCCTGGCTCCGTAGTGGATCCCCATTCTAGAAAATTCTCTAGAAGAGGCAGGGGTGTCATGGAGGGGCTTCCAAGTTAGCAGAAATAGAATAGAGGACTGCAGCTCTCACACACATGACTTAAGCGAGGATTGTCCAAAAGTGGATCTTAGCTGCAATTCTTTATATTTTCTCTTTCCAAAACAAAAGAAGCTTTTTCTCTGGTTAGATGTTACATAATTATTACAGAAAGTTCAAATGGTATTGAAAACTATAAAGAAAGTAAGACTCAAATGAAATGCCACAAAACAAAGATAACCTCCACTAACATTTTTCCAATGTTCTTCCAGACATTTCTCTGTGTTTGATAGAAAACTATTGTTTTATCTGTACCTTTCTCTCTCTCAATAATAGAGTATGGACATCTTTTCATATAGGTAAATAGATCTCTATTTCCTTTTCTTAAGTGGCTCTGCCATAATTTATTTAATGCATCCCTTCTTGGTGGGCACTCAGGTTGGGTACAGAATTTTGCTATTATAGACAATACTGCAATGAATATTCTTGCATGTGGAGCCCTTGGCATGGGTTCAGGCATTTCCTGAGGATGAATCCCTAGAAACAGAATTGCTGAACCAGCAAAGATGTTTGAGGTGAAAGAGGAGAAGACAGCTGTGGTCTGATCAGATAGAGAAATCATTTCTACCTTAGGGACAGCTTTTGCAAATGATCTGAAGAAAGAAAGAGATGAATGGGGGGTTGTGGATGGGATGGGAGTTTGGGGGAGGGGGGACCAGAATATAGAGACTCAAGAAGAAAGAGGAGAAGGGAGTGGAAGAAGCTAGTTTTGGAGGCCCCCAGTCCTGGCTTCTACGTGAGCCAACCCCCAGGCAAAGGCTAAATATGGATGACGTATGGAGAGGTAGGTAAGGACAGGTGCCTTCCTATGCACAGCCCTGGTGGAACCTCACCACCACCTGGCAAGGAAGTCTCAGAGGATGTGAGGTACGTGGACTCCATCACAGCTCTAGACCTCTCCTTTGCATACATCTCTGGGTTAGCTCGTGCAGCCAGGCTCTGCAGATGCCACCTCATCTGCCAGGCAAATTCTGACTCTTGGAAAGTAACACTAGTCTTATGTAACTTAAAAAAAAAATTATTGACACACACATACCATATACACCAAACACACACTCCTCTTTCTCTCTCCCTCTCCCCATCCCCTGGTTACCTCCAATCTACTTTTCTGTCTTTATGGATTTGCTGTTTCTCACCATCTCTTATAAGTGACCTCGTACAATATTTGTGCCTATGTGCCTTGCTTCTTTCACTGAACAGTATTTGTTGTTTCACTGAGTTTTCAGGGTTCCTCCATGTGGCAGCATGTCTCAGAACTTCTTTCTTATGGCCAAATAATGTCCCATTGTACATATTTTGTTTATCCACTTATTTGTTGTTGGAACCCTTGGTTGTTTACATCTTTTGGCTACTGGAAAATATTGCTGTTGTAAACACTGGTGCACAACTTTCTCTTTGAGATCCTGCTTTTACTTCCTTTGGGTATATTCGCAGAAGAGAAATGGCCATAATTGGTCGTATGGTAATTCTATGTTTAACTTTGTGAGGAACCGCCATATTGCTTTCCAAGGCAGCTGCCCTATTTTACATTCCCACCAACAATGAACTCAAGTTCCAGTTTCTCCGTATCCTCTCCAACACTTGGTATTTTTCATTGTTTTTAAAATAATCACCATCCTTGTGCATGTGAAGGGGTTTCTCATTGTGGTTTTGATTTGCATTTCCCCAGTGCCTAATGATGTTGAGTTATGGGACTTGTTTCTGAAACTTTCAGAAAGGCAAGGCAGGGTTGGTCAGGGCTCAGAAAGGATACTGACTGTCATTAGTTAACCATGCTCTTTATTAATTGTGGTACTAGGGAGTCTGCTTTTGGCTTCCGTGAATTGAATTCCCTGATTCAACTGATTTAAATCATAAGGCCCTTTCTCATCTCACACATTTGAAGTTAGCTCTGGACTTGGTTAATTCAATGGTCATCTACGCCATGGAAAAACCAAGTTCTTTCTATCCTTCTTTGCCATCATCCACCAGAAGATTTTGCCATGGTCACAGATGGCTGCCCCTGTCCCAGCATCCCCTGAAGATCCACAGTGTCCGGTGGAGGAAGGGCACCGGGCATCACTCCCTGTGTTTCTTTTTATCAGGAAATAATTCTTTCCCAGAAGCCCTTGCAAACTTTCCATGGCATCTCCTTGGTTGGAATTGTGTCACATGGCCATGCCTAAGCCAATTTTGGCCAAAAGAATGAGGCCACTGGGGCTTAGATGAACCAGGTTTTGGCAGTGAAGGAGGTGGGGGCACAGGTGGACACCCAACACAATCCTGGCTCTACTGGCCAGGAGAGAGGAGGCAATGCCCCCACCCAACTGTGTGCTATCTTCCTGGCTCTTTTTTTAGGTTGGGAGTTGTGCAAAGACGAGGGATTAGGGCTTATTCCTTCCCACATCCTTAGCAGACTAGCACAGAGCTTGATTCAGGGTAGATAATGAGGAAAATATTGGTTAAATGAATGACTCAATCAATAGCTGGAGACCTCATCAGACACTGATTTTAGGATTCTGTGTGCACCAGCAATGCACAGTGCTCTGTCGGTTTGTAGGTTGGTGTAGGTATTTCACAGAGTACAGGAATGGATTTGTCCTTGAAGACATTGCGGTTTAACTGTGGAGAAAACACTAGAGCCTAAGAAAGATGTGGAATCGGGGTCTGGACTGTGCTGCAGAATGAAGGTGTCCTGGGGGGGGGGTGCATCCATGGGTGCCCAGGGAAGTTACAAGGTGAAAGACCATAGTGATGGGCCAAGGTGGGTGGTGAAGAAGAATGCTTGGGTCCCCAGGGAGATGGATAAAGTGTGGTGGGGTGGGGGCAGTGAAGGCACTGACTCCGCCTGGAGGGGAATTGTTCCTGAGGGCCCGGTATCAGACTTTTATTTATTTTATCCCATCTCTCCTCTCTGTTTAAAACCCCGCTCTGCCAATTAATAGCTGCGTAACCTTGGGCAAGACACATCCCCTCTCTGTACCTCAGTTTCTCCATGTATAAAATGAGAGTCATAATACTACTTACTTCCTAAAGCCATTGTAAGGATTACATGTTCCCCTGATAAACTAATAAATGGAGCTGTTGTTATTATAAATATTGCTGTTACTGCTATTTTAGAACTTGGCAGTCTGGAGGTGAGTCCCTGGTGTGGGGGGAGCCTGAGTTCCAGTCCTGCCTCGACCGCCTCCTCCACATTTGACCTTAAATTCATCCCTCCCAGTCTGGCTTCCTATTTCTTCATCTGTAAAATAAAGGGGGGGGGGGGGCAGGTTGGTTTCCAACATCCCATCCTCCCCTGCTCCCTGACTCGGAACTCGCCTGCGGTGGAAAAGGGAGGCTGCACCCACTACAAGGCATCGGGGCCAAGTGAGGGGGCGTCCGGGGCTGCCTTTGTTCTGGGGAAGAAAAGGGAGTGGAAGGGCAGAGGATGGAAGGAACAGCCAAAGGAAGCTGAGCGGCCAGCCAAGGGCCCGGCAGGTGTGAAATCCCCCAGCCGGGAAACGTGGAGGTGGGCACGGAGGTGAGAGGGTGAAACCAAATGAGGCAGAAGCAAGCGGAGAACAGCTGTGGCCTGCACCTGCCCTCGTCGCAGGAGACCCAGAGGGAGATGCCCCCACCACGGCACATACCTGGGGAGCCGGGCTTGGAAGACTGTGTTCAAAGCCCAAAAGTGAATTTCTCCAAAGTTTGCGGGAACGCCGCGATTATGCCAGAGGAACATGTCCTGTGAAATCCCCCTGAAATCTATTTTTGGCCACAAGGTTTTATAACCAGAGTCAGAAATCGAGTGGAAGTGTGTGGGAGGCTGACCCTGGACACTTTCCATTTTCGAGAGGAGGGGAAAGAGTATTTTTAACTGCCAACCCCGTGTCTCATAGGGCGAGCCTGGAGAGGAGGCAGTCTCCCCACGCTGGGTGTCTCACCCACTAGCATGTCAAGAAAGAAACTGTCTTTGACAGAAGTTGTTAAAGTTCCTTACTGAGAGTGGGTGGCCGGGGGCCTGGTGTTGAGCTGGGGAACTAACTTATCTGGGACTTTTGTAGGCTGGAACAGAGATATCTGAAACTTAATTTGCCAGAGACGCCTTCAGATAAGCCTCGTGCTGATGTCACTGTCCCCAGGCAGGATTTTCTCCTACGCTGATGTATCAGTTAGCTATTGCTACGTGACAAACCACCCAGAACTCAGTGTCATAAAGCAATACACAATTATCATTGCTCACAAATCTACGAGGCAAGCAAATGGTTCTTCTGGCGTTGGGTCAGATTTACTCGTGCGAGGTCTGGCATAGGTCTGGGAGGGAGCTGGGCTTATCTGGGTGCAGCTCTCTCATGTACTTGGGCGTCTCCACTGAGGTGACTCATCTCTGTCCTTTATCAAGTCTCCTCCTTCAGCAGCTACCCAGGTGTGACGGTTTGGAGCTGTATGTACCCCTGAAAAAACGTTCTTAAATTTAATCCATTCCTATGGGTGTGAACCCCTTGTCAGGAGGACCTTTTGATGAGGTTTCTTCAGTTAAGGAGTGGCCCACCTCAATTAGGATGAGGATTAATCCTCTTACTGGAGTCTTTTATAAGAAGAATGAAATTCAGACAGAGAGAGAGAAAGCCACAGAAGGAGCAGCCAGACGCTGAAACCAACAGAACCCATGAGAGAAAGGAGAGGCCAGATGAGGCCACCATGTGCATTGCCATCTGACAAGCCAAGGACCAAGGATTGCTGGCAGCCATCCCAGAACACCCCAGTCTTCTGGAAGAAAGCATCACCTTGCGGATGCCTGGATTTGGACTTTCTATTAGCCCCCAAACTGTAAGCAAATAAATTCCCGTTGCTTAAGCTAGACCATTGCATTGCATTTGCTTGAGCAGCCTACGAAACTAAAACATACTGGGTTTGTTCATGTTGGAATAGCCAGATGTTGAGAGAAACACATCCAAAGACCTCTTGAGGTCTCAGCTCAGAACTGGCACAGTGTTATTTCCAGAGCATTCTGTTGACCAAAGCAAGTCACGAAGCCACACAAAGTTCAAGGAGTAGGGACAAAGACCTCACATCTTGATGATAGGGAGCTGCAAAGTGACACTGGAAAGGACTTGGACCCAGGTGGGCCTCTAACTGGGGCCGCCAACACTTTCAATGTGCCACAACTACTAACAGCTGTGTTCGCCTCTAGAGGTTTCACCGTGGGCAGTAATTGTTTCCTAAAGCCTTCCTGATGCCCAGGAGTCCTTGCAGTGCTAAAAGAATTCTCCGCAAGAGTGTTACCTGTAAAATAAAAAAAATACATGTCCCAAACAATGAGAGGTCCATTTTCACTAATTGGACTGGCACAAATGAATAAATTCGGTGCCATGAGGCATTGGTGAGAATGTGGGGGGACTAGGTATTCCATACACTGCAGGTCCGAGTTTACATTGCCACAGCCCATTTGAAGGAATGATTAATGATGTCTATTGGAATTAAAACAATATGCATGGGTTAAACAAATTGGGTAATTCTAACCCATGGAATATTACTGAGCAATTCAGAGGAATGTCCCATTGATAGATACAACCAGGTGGATGAGCCTTGTTTTGGTTTGTGAAAGCTGCTGGAATGCAATATACCAGAGATGGGCCGGCTTTTATAAAGGGGAGTTATTAGGTAACAAATATACAGTCCTAAGTCCTTAAAAATGTCCAAATTAAGGTACCCAGAGAAGGATACCTTAATTCTGAAGAAAGGGTGTATCTGTCACATGGGAAGGGAGGTGGCTGGTGTCTGCTGGTCCTTCTTCTTGGTTCCATTGCTTCCAGCTTCTGATTCCGGTGGCTTCCTCTCTGAGCATCTAGGGGCCCTCACTTAGCTTCTCCAGGACAAAACCCTGGGTTTCATCTCTTAGCTTAGCATCTCTCAGGGCTAGAGTTTCCTTCCCTTCAAGCGTCTGTGTCCTGGTTTCACACAGTTCTCAGCTTCTGGCACCTCCTGGGGCTTCAGGCATCTTCTGCATCTCCGAACATCTGTGTCTAAGCTCTCCAAATTGTTTCCCTGTGTTGGCTGTTTTAAGGACTCCAGTAAACTAATCAAGACCCACCTTAAATGGGTGGGGTCATACCTCCATGGAAATCATCTAATCATAAGGCTATACCCATAATTGGGTGGGGCATATCTCCATGAAAACAACCTAATCAAGAAGCCCACCCTGCAATAGGTCTGCCCCCACACAACTGGATTAGGATTAAAAGAACATGACTTTTCTGGGGTACATAATAGTTTCAGACCAGCACATACCTCAAGGAGTGGGGAAAAAAAGCAATCCCAAAATGTTACATATTGCATGATTCCATTTATGTAGCATCGGTGAAATGACAACTGTAGAGGACAGATTAGTGGTTGTCAGGGGTTAGGGCTTGGAGAAAGGGGTTTGTGGCTATGCAAAGGAATCTTGTGGTGGGAAGTTGAGTATCCTGATTGTGATGGTGGTTACACAAAACTACACATGAGATAAAATTGCATGCAGCTACACACACACACTTGCAAGCACCTCTTTGATCAAGTCTGAGCAAGCTCAATAGGTGCTACTAATGTCAGTATCTTGGCTTTGATATTGTACTATATTTAGGCAAGATGTTAACTTTGGGGAGGGCTGGGGGTGGGGTGTATGGGTCTTCCCTGTGTACTTCCTTGCAAATCCTGTGAATCTATAATTATTTCACAATGAAAAGTTAAAAATAAACCCGCGAGCACTAGGACCTGGCAGGTCCCCTGCAGAGGGTCTGTGGTGGAGACGTGGTCCTGTGCCGAAGGGGGCTTATGCAGAGAGGGGCACTGAGCATCATTTGCTATGGAGGGACTGGAAATGAGCTGAATGCGTTCGTTCCCTAGCAATCATTGGTGGAGTGCCTTCTATGTGCCAGGCGCCGTGCTAGGCTCTGGAGAGGGAGCCGCAAACAAAACAGACCCCATCCCTGCCCTGGCAGAGCCTGCTTTCTAGTGAGTCTCCCCCAAGAGGGAGCAGATGAAAGAAACCATGGAATAGCTACACTGAGGATTCCCATGTAGCTGAAACAAAGAAACGTGGTAGTTCCATGTCTCTGTGTACTAAGGTGGTTCCAGCGCCATAACATACCACTGAGGAAAGAGCAAGAAGCAGAACCATGCATTGGGCATGCCACTGATTTTTTAAAAAGCAGAGAACCACAACCAGATAAAGGGAAGGCCATGCTTCTGCTGCCCGTCGGCAGCCCAGCTTGCCCCTCACCAGAATGTAAGCTCTGGGAGGTTAAAGATTTGGGTTTGCTGTCTTCCTCGCGGCACCCCTGCATCAGAGCAGTGCACAGCACATGGGAGGCTCTCAGATTGCTGTTGAAGGAATGAGTGAATGTACCCATTTTGCAGGCTGGCTAACAGAAGCGTGGGGTCCAGCCGGGAGAGCTACGAAGTATGGTTGAAAACCCATGACCTTGAAGATACCAGACACCTTCCCTTTCCTTTGTCATCACGGGCCTGCTTCCCACTCCACCCCCAGAAGTTCCCAGTGTCTGATCTGTCCTCTGGCCAGTGGTCATGAAATGATTTCGCAACTTTTGTGTTTTGTGATACGGTGCATCAGACACGCCTGCCTGCGTCATCTCATTGACTCCTGCCCATCCTGTTTGGGGAAAAACACGTATTTGTAAACTTTCCAGGTGACCTCAGGCCCCAGCCCTTCATTTAAGTTTCAAGGCTGACAGGCTGACAAATGTCTGGAAGGAGAAGAATCTGCAGGGGGATGCAGGGCTATCAAGTGTGGACCAGTAACCACCCCAGCCCCAGCCCCAGTGAATCCCAAATACCCAGGAAAATGTGTGAACAGGGGGGTGATGGGGTGCGTTCCCATTTCTCTCTGCTCTACAGGGGTGCAGCCAGACCCTTGCTCCTCACTCCTCCGTTCTCTCACCTAGCACATGCCCTGGGGTCCACGGGGAAGGCACCCCTCTCCCTGCTGGGGGAGCCTCTGCCACCTGCGGTGTCTTGATCATCTCTGTATCCCCTGTGCATGGCTCAGAATGGCACAGAACAGACCATCTGAGCTGAGTTTTTTCAGAAAGGGAAATGTTGAATTTTCAATCAGGAGTTAACACATACAGCACTTGGCATTTCAGGCCAGAGAAAAGAGCATGTATGGTCCCCTTTAGACAGCCAGGAGAGCTATGTACAACTTAACCAACGAGGAAACTAAGACTCAGGGCAGTTCATTAATTCACTCATTCATTCATTCATTTATTTACTATGGGAAACTAAGACTCAGGGCAGTTCATTCATTCACTCACGCATTCGTTCATTCACTCATTTACTATGTCTTGAGCACCTGGCTTGAGGCAGACCTGGTGACTGCTCTTGGACACACTGCTTTGAACTGGGCCCAGCACTGTCCTCAGGAAGCTTGCAGCCCAGTGGTGACGGGTGGGGATCAAGGAAGCCGGCATGTATTTCACCTAGCATCACCGCAGGGAACCTGGGAACCTGCATGCTGGGGGTGCACAACCCACAAGTTGCTCTGATACGTCACTGTCTCCATCAAAGGTCCACAAACCGTCCTTCCATGTTCCAGCCAAGACTCTGAGATGATGAAAGACAAAGAGGCTCTCCGGGTTGCCAAGAGAACCCTTCTGTACTCGGGGATCCCCCCGGACTTTGCACATTCAGTAGCTCTGACCATGACCTCGATATGACCCCTCATCCATTTCCTTGCCGGGTCCCTGCAAACATTTATTACCCTGCTGCAGACAAGGGCTGTGAAGCCAGATGACGCGTCTGCAGCCGGCGAGCCTCGGCACCCACAAAGCAGAAATTAATGAATGACGGTTGGGGAGAGAAGGCAAGGAATAGGACAACAGCTATTTTTGGCTCCTAATGCCTGCATCTGTGTGCTAACTCTGTCCGCCCTTTGAGCAGAAAGGGAAACCATGTTGGCTTGGGTTTTGTTTGCTTGCCAACTCCAAGCTCCTTTAGTGTGCATGTCTTGTAAAAAAAAAATCTGCATATTTTTTAATTAATAAAAAGAGTAGTGCTACTATGAAGATTGATGTCTCTCTCTCTCTCTGTCTCTGACTTAATATGATTCATCCAAACCTTCTGAGATATAGCCAGTGTAGTAGACAAGGTCCATGTATAACCTGAGTTCAAATCCTTAATTTTCCAAGTTCCATCTCTCAATTTCTCTGGACCTGTTTTCTCAACTGTAAAATGGGGATTGGAATGTAACACTGATTGACGTTTAGGCAAGAGCCCGTAAGGGAACATTCCCAGCCTCTGCAGCCCTCAATTGTGGTCAGACTCTTTATATTATGCATAAAGAAAACCATTGCCCCTTCTGTTTGCAAAGAGTCTGTTTCCTTCCTAGAAGAAGCCTGGTCTCTGAGTATCACGATTTTGGTGGGCATTGCTGTGCGATCCCAGGGAATTTAACATCTCTGGGTTCATCCACCTGAGACACAGCCAGCTTGGAGGCAGAGGGCTGGAAATAGCATTCATGGATGGCCGGATTCTTCCCGAGCTCCTTCTAAATGCAGAAACGTAGCAACGCTGGAGACCTCATGGCCTCTTCAGGTGCCTGCCCTCCCCTGAGCATCATGGAGCTCGACCAGCGTTCAGTTTGGTGTTTGTTCTCGGGAAAGTGGCAGCTCCTTTTTATGGATCAAAGTGAGCACTTCCCTTCCTGGAGTTTGACTGTGTCAGGCCTGGGGTAGAGGAGCTGACATGGAGGAATAGGAGAAATAAATGTGAGCTGGGTGAGGGTAGAGCAGGCTGTTGGGGTAAAGCCCGAGGGCCTGGACAGGATTCCAGGTCCTCTCCTGGCCGGATCGGGCAGGCTAGTCTTGGGCTCTCACAGCTTACAGGGCCATCTGGGGCTTGGAAACCAGGGAAAGGAGTGGCAGCCGACCTCACAGTAACACACACAGGGTCCTTTCCTTCCCAGCACCATCGGTTGTATGGTCATTTCACAAACATCCATCCACGAACAATCCTATGACAAGGAGTTACTGCTATTCCCTATGTAACAGATGGAATCCCCGGTGCCAGGGCAGAAGTTTCCCCCAAGGCCTATGCTATTTTAAAAGAAATGTCCCTTTTGTGACTTGAGAGCAACTGGTTAGGTAGAACGGAGACCTTGAATGGACAGTGCCTCCCACACACAAGACACCTGCTTTGTGGCCCTGTCCCGGGTATTTGGGATTCATCAAAGAACAATGGAGCTGCTCAATAAGTGGCTGTGGACTTGAGTTCTAAGATCTTGATTCGAAGGCCCTTCTAGAATGGGTTAGGGCATCTTTTAATTCATAGCCATGTGAAAACTCTCAGACCATGATATTTCCCAGCAGTAAGTGAATTCTTTTCCTCTGGGATCAGATTTTGCTGTCCTTCTCTTTCTCTCTAGCTAGCGCTGCTGCACCAGAGGGGACCCCATGCCCCATCTGTCCCTAGGGGTGGTTCTGCAAAAAGTTTTATGCAACTACCTTGTGCAGTGTAATCGTCAAAAGGGAGCAAGCCAATGTGGCTTTAGAGCTTGAGTGAGTGATTCGAGTAACAACCTCCTGAAGTCTCAGTTTCCTCATCTGTAAAATGGAGAGAATAGACCCTCTTATAAGGAGTGACTGAGATAAGATGTATATCTATATCTATCTATCTAATCTTTCTAATTTATCTGTGTATCTGTATCTATTTCTACCCATCCATCCATCCATCCATCCATCCACCCATCCATCCATCATAGCTATAGCTCTATCCAAATCAAATATATCATGTATCCATCTGTGTATGCATGCATGCATGTATGTATCTATCACTCACCTATCTGCCTGTCTGTCATGTATCTATGCATTCATCCATGTATCTATCTGTGCACCTGTGTCTGCCTGTCTGTCTGTCTGTCTCCCTCCCTTTCATCTCTCAGTCTGTACTGGCATGTGCAGGTAGTCAGTAAGTGCCAGTTCTGAGAGGGTAACAGTATCCCATGCCACAGAAAGGGCCCCTGCCCTGTGGGTTGGATGGGGCGCCTCTTGAAGGAGCCTCATTCAGGAACCAGGGTTGTATCCCCTCGGTGTCTGTCCCAGACAAATGGAGCCATCGCTGTGACTTAGCTCCCTCCCCGCCCCCTTTCTGCTTTGCCTCTCCAAAATGAAAAATCCTATTCTTTTGCCACGTCTGCTCCACAGCCTGGGGACAGAGCCTTCTGTATACAGTGTGGGGGGGGGGCAAGAACAGTGGGTTGGCGCTGTGCAGGCGGGTGGGGGCGGGTGGGGGGCTGGTTCCTCTGCCCTTCAGTTTTGCTCTCTCTGCAGGGCCTCTGAGTCCAGCCCTCCGCCCCTCCAGGATGCTCTCCCTTCCCCTGCTCGCCACCCGCCCCAGCACCCACTCTGTGTCAAGCATCTGGGTCCTGCCCACGCAGCTTGGCTGAGCATGTGCAGTAAATACCTTAGCAGCACGCCCGAACGTGACAAATGAGGCAGGAAATTAGTATCGACCAGGCTCCGTCCAGGAGCTGAATGAAGCACGTCATCTTGGTGGTTTCCCGGCAACTGGCGGGGGGCCAGGGCTGGGCCGCGGCAGGGCTCTCAGGGCCGAGGCGAGCTGAGGAGGAGGGCAAGAAGGACGATGGTGAGCTGTCCAGAAAGCCAAGCAGAAAGGAGACCCTTTTGTCCCGAGCTTCTGAGCTACCTTCTCTTTCTGTGTTCCAGTGGCCTTTCTGCCTGGATGTTGCTGCCAGAAGGTGGTCTTTCCCTCCCCGCCCCCCTTTAAATGGTACTGGTCCAGGACATCCCCAGGTCCGGGGAACACTGAGTTATCTTTTTGAGTTATTTAATTTTATTCACAGTTCCGCGAAATAGACCTACTGTTCTGATTGCATGGATGAGAGAACTGGGGTGCAGAGAGGTGGCTTCCTTGGGTCCCTAGTGGCCAAGGCAAGTCTCCAACCCACCTCTGACTCAGCAAAGCCCTCACCTTCCCCCAGCACCAAGAGGCTCAGGTGGGTTCAAGGGTGATAGACTAGCGGAATGCATCGAGATATGCAAAGATAATGTAAGGATTTGTTCCATATCTTGAATCACAGGGAGACCCAAATAACCCCTTTAGTTGGCTAGTGCTGACAAATGATCTTGGATTGTCAAGTTTGACTTTCTTTTTGTTGGTCAAACCCTGGCACACAGCCTCCCCCAGTCACCAGGACCCTGCCTACCCCCCAGCCCCTGCCCCTGGGGTAATGTTAGTACAAAAGCTGGTCTCGCTGGCTTCCCCATAAGTTTGAAAAAGGAAGAGACTCAGTATCTCTGGGCTTTGCCTGTTTAAATGGAGGCCCACGCTCATGAATCCTTTCTGGGCTGTGTCTTGTTATGTCTCCACTGCATTTCCATCCCCAGCCAAGCCAGGGAGTTCACCTTGCCCATCGGCTGTCCCTGGGGAGTTACTGGCCTGCATTTTGGTGAGTAAGCACTTTGCAGATTTTGTAAAATGACTTTGCTGGTTTGGCCATTTCTGCCAGCCTCAGTGGCTGGATGAGGGATAAATCACACAGATGGGGAGATCTGTTGGCCTGGACTTTGTCCCCTTCTGAGAGTGAATCTTCTTTGTTGGCTCTCTTGGAGGACTCGACTCATTCGGCACAAACCAAATGGGGCAAATCTATTTGGACTGATTTCTAGATACATTTTCTCCCTTCAGATCTTTTTGTTAACATTTTACTTGAAATAATTTCAAACTCAAAGGATAGTTGTAAAAATAATACAAAACCCATACAGAGCTCCAACCCAGAGCTGCCTTCCCCTCCCGAATGCCGGATCCACAGATTCACCAGTTTTAAACATTTTGCCACATGTGCCATATTATTTCACCTATCCTTCCATCTACCTCTCTATCTATCCATCTGTCCATCACCTATCATCTGTCACCTACCCATCTGATCATCCATCCATCTACCTAGCTAGCTGTCTGGTTATCTGGCTCTCCAGCCATCTCTCTATTTATCTATTTTCTAAACATTTGAGAATAGGTTGTATACACCATGTTCCCTGAACACTTAATACTCCCACGTACATTTCCTGAGAACAAAGGTATTCACTTATGCAACCACCTTAAGTGCAGTTATCAAGCTGAAGGAATTTCACATTGACATAAAGCTTAGAGTCCTTTTTTTTTTTGCATTTATCCCAATAATGTCATTTTGAGCATTTTCTCCTCCATTATTAGCTCATCCCAGGATCATGTATTGCATTTAATACATGATTGGCTCTTTAGTTGCTCTCTGTATTTTATTGTAGAAACGTATATACGACGTATATCTCCCTCTCCCAGCCCCTCCCAGGCATGCCTTTCAGTGGGATTAATCACATCCACAATGCTACAGAACCCTCACCACCATCCAGCACCACTATTTTTCCATCACCCTAAACAGAAACTTCACACCTATCAGGCTTTAACTCCCCAGTGCCCCTGTCCCCCACCCCTGGTAGCCGGTCCTCTACTTTCTGTCTATGAACTTCCATATCAGCTATTTCATGTAAGTGGGACCACACGGTATCTGCACCTCTGTGCTGGACCTATTTCACTGAACATGATGCCCTCAAGGCTCAACCATGTAGTGGTGTGAACTTCATTCCTCTTTAAGGCCGAGTAATACTCCACTGTAGGTGTATACCTCATTCTGTGTGACCATTCATTGGCTGATGGACATGGATGCCACTTTCACATTAGGGCTGTAGGGAATAATGCCCCCTCCTGCTCTTGAGTGATAGGAATTTGAGGCAAAGGACACAGAACCGGATGGTGAATGCAGTAGGACCTACCTCTCCTTCTAGGTTTGTGCGCTGGAGGGTTGACATCATATTAAGTGACAGGCTTCTTAGGCAAATGTCACAGCATGGAATTGGCAAGTCCTTCCCACAGTCTCCCTCTGGGGCCTTGGAGGTGGATGGCACTCAGCAAAGAAGGGCTGACGTTTATCAGCAGCAGCAACCAACCTTCACTGTTGTTTAGGAGCTTGGGCCTGAGAAGCAACTTCACGTCTATTGTCTTCTAAGTATTCCCAGGAGCCCCACAGGGTGGGCGGGTGTGGACTGGCCTCCCTCACAATTGGAGAAACTGAGGCTTGGAGCAGTAAAGTGATAGACTGAGGTAATACCCCATTTCCCTCACCTATAAAATGGGCACAACACCTAATACCTTTCTCATCGGGATTGTGGTAAGAATTAATTATATATCTATATTTGTATTTATTATATTATTGCATATGTAATACTATATATTTAATGTGGGATATGTAATATATGCATATATATATTTAGAACAATTTCTTGGCACATAGGAAGTACTCAATATTGGCTATTATCATTTCTTGGATCATACAACTTGGAGATTTCTTGGGTTTCACTTACCCTTTGTATTCCTACCATTTTATCACCCAGCAGATGACCTAATTCTTTGTTTTTCCAATAAAAACAGAAAAGTCTGATTAGAGCAAATTCCCTTCAAAGTTGTTCCCAGAAGATGCTACACTGAAGAAAATGGCATTGACCTGAGGTGCCATTAGGGAGGCATCTTCTATGTGATTCCTTTCAGAACAGAAGCATTAAGCGGCTTCTTTACCCACCAAGATAATAAAAGTGAACAGCCCCCGAGCACACCGTGTGCACCAGGCCACAGGCTAAGCGTTCAACACAGAGCATCTCGCTTAATCCTCCTGGCAGCATTTTGAGGAACAAGTTTGTCCTGTTTCCTTTTTACAAGGGAGGAACCTGGGATGCACAGGGATTTGCCACTCCAGGCAGCAAGTAAGAGGCAGACCACATGCCCAGACCCAGGCTCCTTCATCCCTATGGCGTTTGGGTGACAGCAGCTCCCCTGGGTGGATGGATGTGTATTAGTCAGTGCTACCCCATCGACCACGCCAGCCCAACACCAGCCACGCCGTCTCTGCTTTCAGCTCCTCCTCCACGCCCTCAAACTCCCAAGGCTCCTCTTAGGACCTCAGTCTCCACATCTGTCAACTGGGTGTTGTCAGTTGGGTATTGTCTGTCTCATGGCCCACACCAATGTCCCAAAACGAGACACTTCCAAGACTTGAGCTGCATGGTCATTTATTCTTAGCTTTATTTTGCAAAAGGCCCAGAAATGACTGTTTAGAAAACATCCCGAGCTCACTCACCTATGAGATAGGCTTATTGTGAGGATGTAGTGAGAAGGCACGTAGCACCTGGCACAGTGCCTGGGACATAATAAATGCTTCATAATTGTTAACTTGAAAAGATGGAACTGGTTCTACTCTCCTGAGATGCTTGTCACAGTAACCAGTGGTGGCAGCGGGGGCTTCGAGAAGCCCTGAGACACAGCCCCTGTCCTCCGCAAGCCCAACACCTGTTTAAGGAAACCTTGTGCAAATTCACGCTTGTCTCTCGGCGCTTCTCTGTGGAGGACGGCAGGGACTGGACTTGCTTTTCACTGACAGGTGTGGCCCTCTCTCTGCTTGAACAAGTCAGAGTTCCCATCCCACACGGCTCAAGTGGGGGCCACGAGGTTCTAGGCCAGTGGGAATCAAAGTGGGAGTGGAGAAAGATGGGGGGACGCAGGAAGAAAGGAAAGCTGGAGGAAGTACGTCCTCATTAACACAAACAAAACTGCCCTCGCCCTAAATGGATCCATTCGATTGCAGAGGCTTCCCCTTCAAAATGTTTAGCTTGGAAGTCCAGATGTCACATAAAAAGAAACTTTGGTTCAGAGACAGGAAGCCTTCCATTTGGGGCTTGCAGGACAAATCAGGGAGGACAGGAACTAGAATTCTGTTTGCCAAAGATTTATCCATCACAAAGGTCTATACGCATGGGTTCCTGCCCCTGCCACACGTGAGCACACAGGCACATGTGCTTGCACACACGTGTGCAAACGTGCACACACAAACACGCCCATTCCTAGGCCATAGGATGCTTTGGTGTACATTAAGAAAATGTGCCCTCTCCAGCGGAAGCAGCTCCAAGCACAGCATTGGATTTAAGCTGCCCACTCACCTTCCCAGCAGGGTGCGTGACTCTACACACACACACACACACACACACGCACACGCACACACACACAGCCCTATGTGTGTAATGATTCCCCCCACCCCCCGGTAGAAAGGAGACCACCTCAGCTAGAGTTGACAAGGGATGCACAGCGGCACGTTTTTTCCAAGAGTCTTTTCTACAAAACCCACAGCTGCCCTCTGCTTGCTCATCACCTTCTTAAAGATAATTCATTGTGTTCGGTGCCTCTTCACCACCCATCTGATCCCAGCAAGCACGCTTATTGGCTTGGAGCCAGAGGACAACGGTCTTCCTTTTCTGGGGGACTCGCTTACCCTGGATGTCAAGCCTCGGACTTGCTGTTAAGAGAGTGCCTCAGTTGGCCCTCACAGCTGCCCCGAGGACTGGAAAAGGGGTTTCTTCCCGGAGGAAGAAGCAGGCTCTGAGAGAGGAACCTCAGGGCGGCAGGACAGCTTGGATGGTCTGCATTTGGTGAATCTGAGGCCTGTCACTTGCCTCTTGAGTAACGTGGTAGACTGAATAATGTTCAGGCTTTTCATCTCAGTTCCATTCCTGTGGGAGTGTCCCCACTGTAAATAGGACCTTTGGAAGGGACTAATTTTAGTTAAGGTATGGCCAACTGAAGCAGGGCAGACTTTAATCTGGATTATTGGAGATCTTATAAAGAGAATCCAGAAGTCACGGAAATCAGAAAGGAGAGGACACGCAAACCAAGGAACCCCCAAGATTGTGACAAGCGAGCGTCAGCATACCACACATTTGGAGGAGAAAATGTGGTCTCACTGACCTCTCAGTTTTGGATTTCTACCTTTTGAAACCACCAGCCGACAAACTCCTGTTGTTAAACTGCCTCGTTGTATGGTATTTGCCCCACAGCAGCCTGGCAAACGAGGACAAGCAATACTACAACTCAGTTTCTCTTCCGACAAATTCCCTCTCAAGCATGAACCTTTGAGATCTCACAGGTTTAGCTTTTCTTCCCCTCTGGTCTGAACCCCTGTCCTTAAAGATTTTCTCTTCCATAATGAACTCACAGCAGCAGAAACTTAATTCTTGCTTCCCTGCTGTCCCTGTCCCAAGTAAAGCAGCTATCTGATTGACTTGTTGCCACAAACTGGACTGCAACGCAGCGTCTCCGATTAGCTTTTGTAGCTCACGTGACCCCACTGTGTGCACTCCTCACTCCTGAACCTGCCCCCGAAGAGCTGGGCCTTGGCCCGAACGTGATGCCCACTTCGTTTCGGAAACTGCCTTTGGAGCCTGGCCCCACAGCCTCAAGCACCAGAGCGATGGTCAGTCTTGGTCTTAGTTTCCATCAACACAGAAAACACAACAGTGCCAGGCCCAGAAGCAGGCACTAAAGAAATCACTGTGGAATGAGTCCATTTGTTGAGGATTCATTCCAGGGTGGCATTTTAGTCCTTGCTCAGTCGCTAGCGGTTGAATCACAAGCCTGCTTTAAGCAAAAGAGGAATTTATTGGCTCACTTAACCACAAAGGCCAAGGGGGACGGTGTCAGGGATTCAAATGGTCTCATTAGGGTTCCGTTTTTCTGTCTCTCTGTCGGCTCCACTTTCCTGTGGGCGCTTCATTCTCAGGAGGGTGCTTTCCTCGTGGTGGATAAGATGGCCGCTAGCGGTTCCGGGTCAACACTAGTTCACAAACGGAGGCAAAGAATGGTCTTCCTCCCCTACCCATAGAGCAGATCTCATGGAAGACCTGTGATTGCCCCAGCTTAGGTCACGTGCCCTTTCCTTGCACCAATCGCTGTGGACGGAGGGATGGGCTACCATGATTGGTCAGGCCTGGGTCACATGCCCACCCCTGGGGCCTGGGGTGGGGGAGGCACAGTGATTGACAGCTTTCTCAAAGTTCATGGGATGGAGCTGGCAGCGTCCTGCAATGGAGACCGGGGCTGGGCAGGCAGTAGATGCTCCCTGCAAGGGCTAATGAGCTTTTGGAAAGGGCAGAGGATCAATGGCATAGTCATTTATGAGATTTTATAAGATTATAAGAGTCGCATAATGTTTTTATAATAAAGACAATAAGCCGCGTGATAAGGTTTCGGGTCAAAATGGGATGAATACAATAATGGGGCATGTTTTCTTGGGTGATTCATCATCAGTCTTGAAAGTGGTGTTTGCAGTGATGTGGTCACCAGCAGCCGCCAAAAAGGGGCAATGTGCTGCCTCTCCTGGGGACTACTTTATGGCAGAGAATTGTAAGGATGAAGTTCATATTCTCCAGTCACCCCCACCCTGCCCCAATTCCAGATAAGAAATTGAGAAGAGCTGTGACGTCAGCAAAGCCCATCTTTAGCCAATGTTTTAACCAGCCAACACCCTGTTCCTGACTTACCAGCCCTTGAGTAAGTTTTCCACCATCGTAATTCATCCCCTCTATTTCCCCTCACATTCCTCTCCTTGGGCCTCTTTCTCTGACTTACCCCAGGGGTCATGGGGTGTGGGTACCAACACAGGCCCTACAAGCACACGACCTCCATTCTGATCCCAGGACCATACCTTAGTGTTTTAACTGATGTAAGCCTCAGTTTCCTCATCTGTAAAATGGAACTACTACTAATAATACTCTCCCTGGCAGGGCGGCTATGAAGATCAAAGGAGACATGACAGGCACACCGCAAATACCAATGGGCCTTTATTTGAATGATTATTAGTAATAACCGCATTTGTACCTTGCCCCCCTCTTTTAGAATACCTGATGCCATAGAGTGGCTAATGTGTGCACAGCTCTTCACAGGCAACAAAAGGAGTGTGTGCACATGATGGGTGGGTCGGCCTCTCCTTCCCATCCTGGTTGCACAGCTGCAAAGCTGCTTCCGTTACCTCCTGCCATGTCCCCTGTGGCTGTCCCGCTGGAAGACCGTGGGACCAAAGCCCTGAACTGGTGAGGCCTTCCTCCCTTCAGTCCTTCATTTGATGAATGTTCACCCGGCATCTGGGCCAGACTCAGACTAAGTACAGAAGTTTCTGGATTTCTCATGTTTCTCTTGAATTCATTTGCCTGGAACCCCACCTGGCCCTGCTTCCATAAGACCCACCCTTTCCCCACTGGTCTGTCCTCTGCATGGAACTTCACATAGCTGTCCCATCTTCTTAGAAACCCCTCAGGTTTAGAATATTAATAATAGAAATAGGTTATGCTTATTAAACCTTTGCCATGCCCTTATGTAAACACGGTACATCTACTGCCCTATTTAATCAACATTGTTATCTTCACTTTATAGGTGAAGAAACCAAGGCACAGAGACATTAAGTAACTTATCCAAGGTCACACAGCTAGTAAATGGTGAAGCTGGGATTTGAACCCAAGTCTCTGTTCCAAAGCCCATGTTCTTGTCAAGTATCTGATATTGGGCCTTTCTGAGTCACAGTTTCTTGCCTCAGGTTTCATCTTTGGGGCCCTCCCTACCTTCTGAAGTAATACATGCATTTAAGTGGAAATCAGATCCCAATCTTGCTGTTAGATGCAGAGCAAACAGGATTCCAGGCCTAGTGGTAGAAGCAGGTGGAAATTTCTCCAGGGCAGGCCCATGGGGAAGGTTTTGTGAGGAATGAACATGAGCTCTCTGTCCCTGGGATTGCCCTCTATCCTTTCATTAAGGAATCAGTATGGATTGTTGAAAGAACAGCTGATGTGGAGTCCTGGCTTAGGTGCATGTTGGTTTGTCTGGTGAGCTCCTACTCATCCTTCATGACGTAGTTCCAATGTCTCCTCCTCAGAGAAGCCTTCCCTGACTGTCTCAGGAATCTCTGATCACCTTACACTGCCAGTCATCCATTAATGTAGCAAGTACTTTCTAAACATCTCCTGTATACCTGGAGATCATAAGGACTCGTGTATCACACTGCAGTCTCAAAGGCAGGGACCATATTAGCAGAGCAGGTAAGGCTGCAGGCTTTGGAATCAGATTGTCTTGGTTTGGATCCTAGCTCCTCCATTTACTAGCAGCATGACTCCTGACAAGTTCCATAACCTCGGTAAGCCTCAGTTTCCTCTTCTATTAAATGGGCTTCATATAGTATTGTAGTGTGGTTGTGAAGATTACAGGATTAATGTGTCTGAATACAGTAGGTCCCTACTGTATTCAATCATTGCTGCTTAGTAGGTGCTTAATCAATGTTGCCAGTTATTGTGGCTTTTTCCCATGTTTGTATCTTTAGGGCCAAGCACAGAACCCACACCTAGTAGGTGCCCTATGGATGTCTGAGTGAACAGGTGAGAGATGAGTGAGCTGGGCAAGCCACTTCACCCCTCTGCATGAGAATCCCTTCATATGGTGAAATGGGGAGATGAGCCTACCTCCCAGCTAGATGTGGAGACTAATGGGGGTGCAGAGGACATGACAGCACCTTGGAAACAAGGAGGCACTATGCACACAGCACGGAGATTGCAATCGTTTTGGCTCTGAGGGACCATGGCCTGGGGCTAGGCCTCTGGAACCCCAGTGTGGCATTGCTTGGGGATGTGGCCACTTGGTGGGGAGGGGGGGCGCAGAGAGGGTGTGGGAATCTATGGGCCTTGAGATGGAGTTCCGAGAGCCCTTTACTGCCCTCCCAGGAAGCGAGACATTCCTAGCTCTGTTAAGGAAGCATGCTAAAAACCAGTTTCTACTGATCAACCAGAGAGAATCAGTACCCTCTACCCTGGCCCTTTCACTCGGGAGGTGGCGGGGAGCATCCTACAAGGGCTCTCCTGCCAGTCATTGCCCTGGACTGGCACGTTGAAAATGGGGATCATGGTTCCACTTTCTGGATGAGAAACTGGGTTGTCAAGAGGCAGAGCAGCCTGCCCAGGGGCACACTGTTGTGAGACCAGAGGCTGGGGCTCAGGTAACCACCATAAAGGGGGTATCCCAGAGCCGCAGGGTCTCTGTGACAACCCCTCCAGCCCAACCTGCCACTCACCTGGCTTCCGGCATCCTCAGAGACCCAGGCTCCTGCAGAAGGAGAAGACTGAGCCCAGCCCACACATGGCTAAGTAGAGACCCTAGGCAGGGTCCTCATCTTCTCCAGGGCCGCTGAGAAAGCTGGTGGTTGGAGCCAGGGTGGCTCTGGTGCCAAAGGATCTCCCAGGTTCTCTTTTTCAGATGCATGTCTGACATACAAGAAAGATATAATGGAGGATAATATAACCAGCACCATTCATTCATCCACATGCGCATTCATCCATTCGTCCAATAATGTTTAGTGAGCACCTACTACGTGCTGGACCCTTTCTTAGGTGCTGGAGCTCCAACAGGGAACAAAGCAGACAAAGACTCCTGCCCTCGAAGGGCTAACATACTACTCACATCCTTCCAGCATCGACTCCTCACCCAGCTTAATAAATAAAATATGACTCAGAGCACTGAAACAACCGACCACATACCCCTTGCTGAATTTGAGGTCCTTGTCATGTGTCTTATTATACTTTCACTACATACACATGCTTTCTAAAACTTTGTGTAAACGGTGTCATACGCTACAGCTTCTTCGGTAGTTCTGTATCAGTTGGGGACGTATTCATGTTCAGACAGGAGACTCTGGTTTACCTTTATTGTATTCCGCTGTGTGACTATATGCCAATTTATTCATCTGCTCTCCCGCCGAGGTAATTCCTAATATTCCACTATGATCACCAAAGCTGCAGTTCCTATCCCCGTGTACACCTCTCTGTGTGAATGCATGCTTTCTCTCCCCCTCGAGCCTTAACTTCAGCTTGCCCCCTCTTGCTTATCTTCAGATAATTCAGTCCTGTCCTCTCCTGATGATCTCCCAAAACCAGACAGGCTCTGGAAGCCAAAGGGAATATCTACACATTTTATTTCTTTAAGGGAATGGTTAGTGACCAAGCATCCTCCCTGCTAGGCTGGGGTAGCTGTCGTGAGGGGAGAGAGGGTCACAGGCGCATCCTTTGCGGATGCCTATGTAAGGGTCTCAGGTTGCGGTGGTGGGTTTGATGAGAGGGCGTGAAAATGGGATAACATCCTTAGAGGTGGCCTGGCTCCCTGACTTTTAGGAAGAAAGAGAAGGAGTCAGACGTTGAGCACAGACTTTGTGTGTGTGTATGTGTGTGTGTGTGTGCGTTATCCCAGGCAGTGCTCATGAGCGTTCCCATGACACAGTGTATTGGTTATCTACTGCTGCGTAACAAAGCACCATAAACTTAGTGGCTTGAAACAACACATGAAATCTGAAATCTAGGCATGGCCTAACTGGGTCTGCTGCTCAGGCTCTCACAGGCTGAAATCCAGGCTGTGGCTGGGGTCTTGCCTGGGCTCAGGGTCCTCTTTGAGGCTTCCTGGGGTGTTGAGGGATGCATATCCTTGCAGCTGGAGAAGTCACAGTGGCTTGATTCTCCTAGACCAGCAGGAAAGACACTGAAAATTTGTGACTTCCAGGTCCTCTTCTAAAGAATTTACCTGATAAGGATTAATCAGGATTAATTTAAAGTCAATTGATTAGGAACCTTAATCACACCTGCAAAATCCCCTCACCTTTATATAATCCACAAAACCTAACAAGATCACACAAGTGATTGTCCACGAGAGTCGCAGGCCCTGCCCCCACTCAAGGAGAGGGCTTTATACAGGCGTGTGCGCCAGGGGACTGGAATCTTGGGACCGTTTAGATTTCTGCCTACCACAGGCTGCTGCTATTATTATCACCATTTTACAGATGAGAAAACTGAGACCTGGCCAAATGAATTGACCAACGTGGACGCACAGCTTGCAGGTGGGTGGGGGCCTGGAACTCACGTTCTCTCTGCCTCCTGGGAGGTCTCAATGCTGTTCTAAGAGGGGAGAAGGGACCCCCCAGGCTTCCTAGACGCCTGCTCGCTCAGGCGCCACCCCATTCCCTGAGTGTGGCTTGACTCCGGGGTGTCCTTGGGTGGCTTATCTGTCCACCTGGAGGTAATGGCTCCTTTTAGGCATGTTGGGAGGATAAAAATGTGGCTGCTGACATCAGCGTGCATGCAACATGAAGGGCCGTCCATCAATTTTGGTGCCGTTGCTGTGTTTTCTTAAGCATGTGTCAGTTGCTGAATAGACTCAGCTTACCAAATAATAAAGATAGATCGGGGGTGTCACATCAGAAGCGGTTAACCTCAAAAAAAAAACTCTTCTCCCCAGCTAGATGCGGGCTCCCACAAGCCAGGGCCAACCCCTCAGCCTCCAAGGTAACCCTGGCACTTAGTAAGTGCCCAGGCGGGTGTGTGTTTACTGCAGAGTAGCTAATATCTCCTTTCTTTTTCTTCATGAGAGCCGGCCACCTCGGGGGACTGCTGAGCACATCTTTTGCTCCAAGATAGGAATCCAGGGAACACAGGATTTGTGCAACAGAATTTCATCTCACAGTTTGGCTAGGACACGTTGCTCCAGTTAAATTAGGGATTTAACCACTGGCCTCCTCCCATGGCCCTATGAGGCAGGTATTTTTGACATGCCCATTTGACAGATAAGGAAACTGAGCACAGAGAGGCTAAGTAACTTGTTTGATGTCATACAGCATGTAATGGGGAAGCTGGAATTCATCAAACCCCAGGCCACGTGGCTCCAGCATCTGTGCTTCTAACCACTAGGTTACACTGCCTATACCCATGTAGACTGTATTAAACATTGGTGAGGTTTTGTTTCTTATTGTAAAAGCAGTACGTATTCATTGTAGAATAGGAAATTCGAATGAGCAAAATAATAATAATAATAAAAATTGTAAGCACGCAGGATGTGAGTCTGTGGAGAGAGCCCCTGTTGGCATATCAGTGTCTTTTGGCAGGCAGTGTAACCTAGCAGTTAGAAGCACAGATGCTGGAGCCACGTGGCCTGGGGTTTGATGAATTCCAGCTTCCCCATTACATGCTGTGTGACATCAAACAAGTTACTTAACCTCTCTGTGCTCAGTTTCCTTATCTGTCAAATGGGCATGTCAAAAATACCTACCTCAAAGGGCCGTGGGAGGAGGCCAGTGGTTACTGCATGGGAAGTGCTTAGGACAGGATACTCTGGACACGCTGTGGTTTGGGAGCGCCAAGTCAGGTGTTCCAGGCTCCAAGTGATGGTCGGAATTTGAGGTTAACCCTTTCTGATGTGGCGCCCCCGATCTGCTTTTACCATTTGGTAAGTTGAGTCTATTCAGCAACTGACGTGCGCTTGAGAAACCACAGCAACGGCAGCAAAATTGATGGCCGGCCCTTCATGTTGCATGCACGCTGATGTTGGCAGCCACATTTTTATCCTCCCAACATGCCTAAAAGGAGCCATTACCTCCAGGGGTACAGATGAGCCCCCCAAAGACACCCTGGAGTCAAGCCACCCCTGGGGATGTTTGTCTACACCAGCGCATTCTCTAAGTCATCAGGGTAGCTCCTTCCCTCTCTGTTGTGAACCCCCAGGGATTTCAGCGTTGATCCCCAGTGTGCTATAAGAAAGAACTTGAATCAAAGGCCCCTCTGTTGTTAGAGAAAGCCCTTTGGCTTTGCCTTGAGCCCAGGAACTTTCTGTCACGTGGTAGGATTCGTATTAATAAAAACAAGTGTCATTTTACCATGCTCCCTATAAATCTGTTAGCGACCCTTAATAAAAATTTATGACCCTCATAATCTTATTCCGTACACCCCGTTCATATTACTGCTACTCACCAGCCAGTAATCTGCAAGTCTTTGAAATTTCGTGACCCGCGCCAGGCAACCCGCTCCAAGTGATGGGAAAGGCTTGAGTAATGATTAATCCAAACTGCCTTGGGCCAAATGCAAAACTGCTTTTTTTTTTTTTAATTCAGGCAATTGGACTGGGAATCCTAGAAAGAGCAGGCTCTGGAAGACACTTGGGTTTTCCAGAGAGCCCGTTAAACCAGCCTTTAACCAAATTTAACCTCCACCTGCCTGACCTTCTCCACGTCATTAGCACAAGAAGCCAAAAATAAAGCATGCCCTATGCCCAGCTTTTGTGGGCGAAGTCCAGGGACCGTCCTTCACCTGTGGGCTTGCCCACACATTGCTTACCGGGTTGGAGCCTGGGGTGCCGGGAGATTGGCTGGGGTGGACTTGCTTATCGGCATCTTGTTTGTTCAAAGCTCTCTCGGCAGAAACCCGAGACTGTGAGTTTGACCGGTGCAGTTTATCTGGGCCAAAAGGTTCCAGGCCCTAATCACCTTATCAAATGTTTGCCTGGCTGTCCTGTTGCCAAAAATCCCATTGCTTTTGCTTTGAGGCCCTCTAACAGGCAAATACAGACACTTGCATGAAAGTTGCCACGTAACTCCAGGTCCCCTGCCCACGATGCATACTGCATGGGTCCCAGCAGCCTCAGCCTTCTCGAATCCTCAGGATTCATGGAAATGTCCCATCATGGGGATTTCAGGGGTTGTATTTTTATAAAGGGTAGGGGCTCCTCCGAAACTACCAGAGTCCCTGGGTCTTTTATGAGCTAAGCAGGCAAAATGCATCTACCACCTCGCCCTACAGGAGATGTCTTTTGAGCTTGCCCACCAGTTCCCTACTTTGAAGAGTCACATTTGGGGAGGACACCTGCTCCAAGCCCTTACTTTCCTTTTTGGGAAAAAGAAGCAGAGATTCTGTAACCCCAGACTGTCCAAATGAGAAGGGACCTTCGAGATTGTTAGGTCTTTCCCAAAGTGTCGGCCTCTCATCAGCAGCATTGGCAGCGTCTGGGGGCTTTCTATAAAGGCAGAAACTCAGAGGCTCCCCGAGGCTGACCAAAAAATCCTGGTTTTCCAGGGCTGAGGGCTTTCCAGGGGCCGGGATTGTCACTGTTCAAACCTGGATGAATGCCAGACCCACTGGACCAGAATCTCCAGGTCACCCATATGCACATTGACGTTTGAGAAGCATTGACTTCCTCACTGACTATTTTGGAAACTGAGGCACAGAGAGGACCCAAACCCACAGAGCTAGTCAGTAGCTGAACTGAAGCCAGTTCTCCAGACTCCCAATTTTCTGCTTCTCTCCTGCCCTACACCAACACCTCTACACGACCTTGCATTTGGAATATGTTTTATAAGTTGCTCGTGCCTCATTGGGAGAACAGGAGGAGTCGTGAACTCTTAGGGTGTCTGTAGGGTGGCGTACTTCAGGCTGGCCTGCTGACCGGAGCTGCTGCCCAGGGAGGTAACATTTTTCAGATGAGAAATGACCATGAGCCCTAGATTGTTCTAGGATCCTGGGGGCTCGAAAGGGACTTTAGAGGTCATTTAATGCCTCCTCCCACCCACTGAAGAAAAAAACCTTTTCAGCATCCCAGCATCAAGGCCAGTCAGCTCCACTTGGATGCCCATAGTGACAGGGAAGTCACCACCTCATATGGCACCAGCTCCGTTGTTAGAAAACGTGTTTTTGTGTTCTCTTCCAATAATAGGTTTAATTCTCCCTTCCTGCAACTTCAACCCACCCGCCCTAATTCGGTTCTCTGGAGTGACTTAGAAAGTCCTTTAGGTATTGGAAAACTATATCAGGACTTCTCCAGGCTAAACTTCCCCATTAAATTTTTTTTTTAATTACTGCATTCTCTGGGTAAAATGTTTTCTAAATACCCAAACCCCCAGCTCTATCATTATCTCCAGAGAAATAGCTGCCTGTCAATGTCCTTGTTAGAGTGAGCAGAAGAGCTGTGGTGAGTCTGACCCAACATGGAGAAGCCCATCCTCTCCCTTGATGAGACCTCATGTGGGGTTGGCTTTTTTATCAACATAATTTCGAGTTGGCTTTTTTTTAATCCTAAACCATCACATAACACTGTTAACTCATTAACCCTGTCAAATATGCCTCTCAAATCTTCTTCCCATAAACTATTACCAAGCCGATCCCCCCACTGGTTTGAACTTAATTTTCTGAGTCCAAATGCCTTGACTTTCATCTCTGCTTGTGTGTGTCATTTTCTTTCAATCTGTCTCAGACTTCCCACCTGTTGGGGTAATTTGGGCTCTTCGTTCTTTCACCTTGGGAATTAATTGTCTCCCCCAGCTGGTCTGACCTCGGCCAAGCCAGAAGAATTTATTGAGCACCTACTGAGCCCACAGGGTCAGAGTTGATTTAAATGTAACACGTGTCCCTGGATTTTCGGGGTTTTGTAGTCTGATTAGGAAATGAGCATTCTCCTCCAGGACACAAGGGAGAAGGTAAACAAGGAACAGTTGTGAGCTGCAGTCTCTGGGGGAGCCTGTGTGTGTTTTGGGGTTGAGGACAGCCCCCCATGTTCTTTTTTTGTTTGTTTGTTTGTTTTTTGCATGGGCAGGCACCGGGAATCGAACCCGGGTTTCCTGCATGGCAGGCGCGATCTCTGCCTGCTGAGCCACCGTGGCCCATCCAGCCCCCGGTGTTTTTAACTCCGCAGCTGATTCTGACAGGGGCTAATACCGGAAGTCACGGTTTAAAGGACTGATGGAGGCAAGGGTGGGGCACTGCGCCCAAGGCAGGAGGAAAAGGAGGAAAGGAGAGGTAGACAGGATGGGAACAGGGCGTGGCTGGGGGAACGGTGGGATCCGGCTCCTGAAACCACCTGGGGGGACAGAGGTGGCCTATAAGCAGGTCCTGTCCCCAGCCCAGCCCAGCCCTGGCTGTGGAAAGTCCTGCAGCATCTCCACGCTGTGCGTGGAAGGTACGGTCCTGGGTTGGAGACTCCATCACTAGCCTGCCTGGGGTCCCAAACCAAGTCCTCTTTGTGGCAAGAAGAGAAAAGTATTTGTCAAATAGCTCCAATCTCTGGTGTCTCGCAGCCTCCCACAGATTCCCCCGAACCCCCATTCTGTCCCCTGTCCCGTTATATTCCTAGTGCCTCCGTTGTTGGGTGCTTCCTTCCAGCAGCTGAGTTTAGGACAGTAGCTCTACCATTTAGAAGCTGGTTGGCTCGGGGCAGGTTCCCTAACCTCTCCATTTGTGAAGTGGAGATAAGCAGTACCCCTCTCCAGCATTACGTGAGAAGTCTCGATTCGACAGAGTATGCTGAGTACCTCCCATAGGCTGTGCTCTCTGCTAGGGGCTGGGGAGACAGCGAGAACCAACAGCTGGGGAACCCTGCTTTCAGAGATAGTAAATCCTCATGAAGACAGATAACAAGTGTGGCAGCTGATGAGAAGTGCCAAAGAGCTAAAAAGAAAATAGCAGAAAAAGGATTGGGACTTTGGATTGTGGAAGGAGTTTCAATTTTAAATAGGGGATCAGGGAAAGCCTCCCTGAAAAGAGGACATTTAAGCAATGGCTTGAAGGAGGTGGGAGAGAAAGGGCCACGTGGATGTCCAGGAAACAGGTTTCCAGGAAAGGAAACAGTGCAAAGGCCCTGAGGCAGGTGCAAGGCTGGTAGCAGGGAGGTCAGTTTAAAATGATGCAGCACATAGTACTTGATGCAGTTGCTCAACCTTATTATTATCTTTGATAATATTTTACTTCTGAAACATATAGCAGAGCATGAATCAGGAGTTAGCGTAGCCTGGGTTTAAATCCCAGTTCTCCAGTTCTCAAGCTGTGTGATCATGGCCAAGTTAATTAACCTCTCTGAGTCTCCATGCAATGGTAATAACCATGAGATTGGTAGTTCAAGTTTGTCGTGGGGCTCAAATGCATTAACCGTAAAGTTCCTGAACCCAGTGAGCCTCTATGCACCCCCAGCATCACCTCCCATTTTTTTTCTTTGTATACTGTATAGTGGGGGTCACATTTCATTCTTTTTCCATGTGACGAATCCCGTTTTGCAGCACCATGTGTTTAAACATTTTTTAAGGGGGGAAGTGGAGAACCTGGGTGGCCCACCTGGCAGGTGAGAATTCTACCACTGAACTCCTCTTGCAGCCCTCACTCTTCCATTTCACAGATGGGAAAGCTGTGCTTCAATAAAGCCAGGATGGGGCCCCAGCAGCCACCCCCAGGGCCTGAAAGTTCCCCCTCTCCATCCCGCCCCCACATTCTCGCTCCTGCTTCAGTTACTTCTGTTTAAAAATGAAATAGCAGCCCTTGATTTGGAAAATAGTCCACTCAGAGTTCTCCCTCTAATTAGATTGTCGGGGTTGTTTGTTTTGCATAGTGAGGAAGGGAGCTTGGAATTCACAGGCTGGAATCCTGAGGTGGGAGATGCTTGCGGCTGCACCCTTCAAATCATGACTGCCTGTCCCTCCAGCTCCTTTGTTCTGAAAGTAGAGCCCGGTCTGAGCCCACAGGCTCTGGAATTGAAGGATACGGGCGTGAGTTAGTGCACACATTAGCTTGGGTTATCTTTGCTTGTCCTGAGACCTCAGGGGCTCTTTGTGATGCTCAAAGGAGCTGGTCTAGGAGAAAAACCCTGTCCCTGGTGCACGGGGCTGAGGCTTGTACTTTAGAGGGACTTCCCGAAGTGGAATGCAGCCCGGGATGTCAGCTAAGTGCAGGAAACCCAGAAGTGCCATATACTCTAAAGCTCCCTTTCCGTGCTGCCTTGCTTCTGGGGATCTTAGACTAGGAAGTCAGCCTCAGGGGTCTGTTGACACCAGCCCTGCCCCTGTCCCCTAGAGTTGTCTCAGAGTCACCTGAAGGCATCAGGTTCTGGTGTCTGAGAGCACAGAGAGGCCTGAGTTAGAGACCCAGACTGAAACTCCCTCCACCACTGAACTGCTGGGTGACCTTAAGCCTGAGATGCCACCTCTGCCTCAGTTTCCTCATCTGTAAAAGGGGGAGAGCATATACCTCCTCAGGCCATGGTGGGGAAGGCTGGACAGGGCCTAGCAAAAAGGTAGGTGTTGGGAGGGGACACCTCTGAGATGGTCCTGTCAAGCCCCTTTATTTTCCAGATGGGGAAACTGAGGCCCCAGAGGAGAAAGGTCTGCTCAAGGACGTGCAACTGGCATGAGGCAGAGCGGGTCTCCTGGGTCTCCAGGGCTCCTGGCTCTGAGCCTGGAGTTCTGTCTCTCTGGAGCCCCAGTGAGGATGAAAGCCCAGCCCAGATCCTAACAGGAATCCAGAGGGGTAGAAGAAATAGTCCTTGTTGCCTGGTAACGCCACTAAAATGGGAAGCTTAGAAAACGTCATGTGGTGGAATTTTTAAAACTTGGAGAGTAGCGCGGTTGGAACACCACGTTCCTGAAGGGATGAGAGCGGCCCTCCCTCCTGACCAGCCACCCCTACCTGAGCTCTGAGTGAAGCTGGTCTGGGGGTGCGGGGAGCTGGGGTATCGTGCCTCACCATCACCTCCTGCTCTCCTCCAGGGGCAGGGGGACAGCCTGTGTGGGGAGGGGAGTCGGATAAGGTGGCCAGGGGCTTGTGCTAATTTATTCAAGCATTCACTCATTCTCAGCACATGGATATGTGGGTATCATGCTAAATGCAAAGCAGCACACTAGGGGAGGGCAAATCTGCCCAGGGTCCTCTGTCTGGGGCAGGGGGCATATGTACAGATGGAAATTCTTAGTAGATAGCAAAAGGAGATAAGGCGCGGAAGCCTGTGAGAGCCAGGGGCTGCCAGCGGTGGTCTAAGCTCCCTGAAAGCTCAGTGGAGTTCGAAAAGGAGAGAAGGGAGGCAATCACTGAGCAGCCGCTCTCTGCAGATCAGTGCCCCGGGGTACCAGGGAGAAGGGCAGCAGGGTCTTAGAAAGGACGGGCAGATGTGCTGCGAGGGTACATGACCTGCGTCGGGCCCCAGGCCCCGGGGATTTATGCTTCCTCCCAGCTGGAAGAACTGCCATCTCGGGTGGTCTTTCTCAGTCCCTGCCATGTCTCTGGTTTTAGAAGCAGCGAGTGGGCGGAGGGGCGGGGGAGGCGGCGGAATCTGCGACCCGCCAACCCCCAAGGACACTTCCAAGTATCTCTTGCCCCAGTGCCCAGATGAGGGGGCCCAGGTGGAAGCAGCCAGGGGTACAGAGAAACTCCGAGCTAATCAGCAGGAAAACTGAATTCTGATCTCTTCTCTGCCACAAACTTAAAAACCAAAAGCAGGTCCCTAAGCTTCTCTGCCTTCTGCTTGCTTTCTCCATGAAATAGGCAACGAGACCCTTTCAAGAGGCTCTGAGAGGCTGCTTCTAGCCTTTTAAAGAACCCACCTCCAGGTTGTCCTAACAATGAGGAGGGAAGCAGAGCAGGGCCTGGGGGGTGGTGGGGGGGGGGGGGTGGCGGGGGGGTGGGGGGGGGGTGGGGGGGGTGGGGAGGGAGTTGAGGCTGTAAGCCTTGGCCTGTTTTTCCTTCTGTGGTTGCTTTTTCCTCCTGCCAGCTCTGTGCTGAGCTCTCATGCCAACCTTTCCCCTGTCTCTAGTGAGACCCCAGAGCAAGAGGTGATACCATGGCAGTCATGCTTTCAGGAGCTAAGTTAGTGTGTGGGGGTGGTGCTGGTGGTGGTGCAGGAACCTAAATTTCAGGAGGAGATTCATCTCTGGCGTGACCTCTGTGCGAGCTCCAAGGCAGCGTCACTGCGCACCTTTGCTGTTCCTAGGCCTTTAGGCACTCTTCATTGGGGACCTACCACATGCCAATCCCTAAGAATGTTCTGGGGATACAACTGTGAGCAAAACCAGATGAGATCCCTTCCCAGTCCTGTTGGGAGCACACGTTGATCAAGATGAGAAGGACTTCATGAGGCAAAGGAGAGAACACAGATGCGGCAAGGCCAGTGCAAAGGTCCTGTGGCCAGAGCTCTGAGAGAGAGAAGGGGATGGTGCAGGCTGAGGTGGGTGGGGCCAGGCCAGGCAGGCTAACCCCGTATGGATTTTTGTTCTTCATCTCCGATCCAAAGGGAAGAACCTCGGAGGTTGGAATTGGGGGAGAGGGGGAGAAGGAGGATCTTCCAAAAAAAACCACTACTGGCTGCTGCAAGAACAGATTGCACAGGTGGGGCCAGGGCAGTCTTCCAGGAGAGGTGCTGCGGGCTTAACCCAGGGCAGAGGCAGGTAATAGAGGGGCGGGGTGGGAGAGTGGTTTGGAACTGAAATGGCAGCCTTGGTGATGGAGTGAGTAGGGAGGCATTCCAGGCGACTCCCAGGTTTCTGGTTAAGCGTCTGGGTGGTTGCTGGGACCTTTTCCTGAGATGGGGAGACCAAAAGAAAACAACAGTATTTGGGGGGAAAAGTCAACTTTCTGTTCTTCCCCAAATCCGGCAAAGATGACTTTCTCCGTTTCCTTTTCCTTCCAAAGACCCTAGTAATCAATACTTTTGCTCTTGTGTTTCCAATGATCTTTTAGCATCCCACCTCTGAGAAAAAGCTAATTTTAAAATCACACTAACAGACCCAGGTCTGAGGCTCTCAAATATGTTTTGGTGAAACGGGATTAGGCCCTAAATCCCAGCAAAGCCTGTGGGGGAGAGGGGGGCATGCGAGGCAGAGGGGAAAGGTTTAACCTGCCCAGAAGCTGAATCCCATGACCAGGGAGCCTTTCAGAGCTGCCCTGGGGGACGCACGGTTGTCGCTGGAGACAAATGTTTCAGAAAAAGAGCTCCAGCCTTCCTAAGCCGCCCGGCTGCCCTAGCATTGGGAGCTAGGTAGAAGAGGTTTTGTTTTGGGGGGAAGGGGACCCCCAGAGCATGGATGTCCTCAAGGTCCCCAGAAGCCGCTCTGTTGTTAAGGACAGATCAAGCTTTCTGCACCGCTGACCACTATGGCTGGGGTCTCAAGGGGCTTCAGAGAAGTGGGTGGTGTGGTCTCCCCCAGAAAGAAGCGGGCAATGACAGGAGCATGTGGTAGAAGGAAGCAGGGAACCGGCTCTGGAATCTGATGTTTCTGGTTTCAAATCCCAGCTGGCCCGCTGCCTGGCTCTGTGACCTCGCTTGATCTCCTTGGGCTTCAGTTTCCTCACCTGTAAAATGGGGGCAATACTAATTTTAACCTCCCAGGGCAGATATATGAGCAGTGAGGGAGAGCACATGTGAAATGCTTACCACCTTCCGAGCACACTGGCTGTGAGGTCTGCCCCATTGGAAAGCAGCTGTGGTGTCTGCAAGGCATTCACTCACTCTGTAATTTCCTTCTATGGACAAGGCAGTAAATGCACAAAGACGGAGGGGACCACATCCCATCCCCAGAGTCCAAAGTCTCCTAAATGAGGTGGTTGTGTTTTAACAGCATCCCCTAATCCCCCAGGGGCAGCCCTGCGCTTGGGAGAGGAGCCCCACATCTCAGTGGGGTGCTCTGTGCAGCCGAGGTGGCTGGGTTCTGCTTGTGTGCCTTCTGCTATTGCTGGGCTCCCCCTTGCCCAGTTTTGGGGTGCTTTTGCTTCAGCTGCCCACACCTGCTCCCTCGGGTGCCCCTTTGCCAGCACCTGCAAAGAACCAAATGGTAAGGGAGCTAAGGGACCACACAGAAGCTTCCAGCCCAGCTCCCTCCCTGGGCAGGACAACCCTGAGATGTAACCTAAACTCCAGGGCTTCCCAGCAGGGTCAGGCTGAAACTGCCCCAAGAGGGTCTGTGTTGAAACAGACCCTTGCCTGGTCCCTTCCCTTCCCTTGACTGCTTTTCCCCTCTCCCTTACTGGTCTCCCTTGGGCGAGCTTCCTTTGTATTATCATTTGCACAGGAATCCTCCTCTTGGGTCTACTTCTGGGGGAACTCAAGGTTTCAGCCCCTTTCTCGGGCATCGTGCAGCCAGTGAATTGGCGGTTCCAGGCCTTGGACCAATTGTGGTCCAACTCCAAAATCTGAGGTTTTTCCCACACTGTGGCATGCGATGAGGGCTAAAGCCAAGAGAGGCACCAATTTTCAAACTTGGCCACAGGAAGGGCAGCAATTTGTCATGTTTGGACATGAGGATGGATGGTGTGTGGCTTCTACATGAGCAACCCAGGGAAGCACATGTGGGCTTTCAGATGGAGATGGTGAGAATGGCATTTTGAGAAGAGGGAACAGCATGTGCAAAGGCATGGAGATGTGAAAGACATAGCTTATTGGGAAGGCATATGCGTACCCTTCTTCTAGCCTCATCATTTCTCTCACCTCCTAACTGCATCCCTGAGCCCTTCCAACCTGTTCTCCATGCAGCAGCAAAGCTGTTTTTCTAAAACATGTCCTACTGACCCTCTTCCAATAAAAACCTTCTGTGACTTCCTCTTCCACTTGGAAAAAAAATCCAGATGCCTTTCTATGTCCCACCAGCCGTGGTGATCTGGTCCAGCCAGCCTCTGCCTTTATCTCCTGCCCTGCTCCCACTCACGCTGTCCAGCTTCCCGGCTGACTATTCTCTGAACTCTCAAAGCTTGTCCCTGCCCCAGGGCCTTTGCATTTGCTGGGCCCTCTTCATAGGGCTGTCTTATCCTTGAGATCTCTGTTTATGGCATGCTCTAGAGAAGTCACACCCACTTTGTATTTTAGAGGAGTTGTAGATTTATAGAAAAATCATGCAGGAAATATCAATTTATCATATACCCCATCTCCATGAAGCTTTCCCTATTATTAACACTTTGCATTGGTGTGGTACCTTTGTTATAATTGAAACAATATTACTCCAATTATACTATTAATTGTATTCCATTGTTTACATCAGGGCCCACTGTTTGTGTTGTACAATCTAATGGTATTTTTTTTTAATGATTCTAGTAACATATACACCTAAAAATTTCCCCTTTTGATCACATCCAAATATATAACTCAGTGGTGTGAATTACATTCACATTGTTGTGTCACCATCTCCACCACCTGTTACCAAAAATTTTCCATCACCCTCAGCAGAAACTCTGTGCTCATTAAGCATTATTAACTCTCCATTCGTACCCCAGCCCCTGGTAATCTCTACTCTGATTTCTGACTCAATGAATTTGCTCATTCTAATTAATTCACATCGGTAAGACCATCGATATCCTTCCTTCAGTCAGACCTGCTGTTACAGACTCTAGCTTGAGCTTTCCTTGCACTTCTCACATCTCCCGCTGGAATGTGAGCTGTCTGAGGGCAGGATCTTGCCTCTCTCACTTCTTTAACCCAAGTGCCTCCAGCAGCGCCTGGAGCTGAGCATGGGGCCCCCCGGTACTTGCCCGATGAATGGAGGGCTTCTTTCTAGCTGCCCTTGGCTGATCTGTGGGGAGAGATCAGAGTCCTTGAATGCCGGGGTGAGGCATGCGGACATTACCCCTGGAGTGATGAGCCGAGCAGGTGGGAGCACTCCCTCAGCCAGCGGAGGGACACAGAGATGACCTCCTGGGCTCTGGCATGCTGAGAGCCATGCAGATCAGCAACCGGTCCTAAAATGGGTTGGTCAGTTCTCCCCTGTGCTCACTCCCTGGCCTATCCTGCGTTGAGGGGTACAAAAGAGAAATGGCATGCAGAAGTTGTCCCAACTCATCTGAGCTTCACCCCTGGTCCGCTGCGCATCCTCCCTCCCATTAGGGCTCACTTCTGTCTCGCCTCAGGGACTCCCTCGCCATCTTTTCCATCCTCTGTCTTCCCTCCTCGAAAACCCCCCAGCCACCCCCCGCTGGCCACGAGATAGGCCAGCCACGTTGTTCAAGTTTCTCCAGAAGAGACCCTTAGTCTGCCCCTGAGGAAGCCACTGTGCAACTAAAAGCTTATTCTGTTTGGGCTTAGCAATCACAGGTTTGCTTTTCCTCTCCCTCGGCTATGTTTTCCAAGTGGAAAAAATATTTCGCCGTCTCATGGCATTGAATGGTAAAGAGTTGGAAAGGGTTATTAAATAGACCAGTTGATTGTAAATCATATATCGGTAAGAAGGAGGTGGTGAGTGAGTTGGATACAGTTTTTTTGGAGGGGAATCGAATGGGTAGATTTTTAAATCAGGCTTTCTAGAGTTAATCATGGGGTGGAGGTGGTGGTTTCTCCCATCACTCCTGAAAGCATGCAGTGAGGCAGGCTGTCCAAAAGGAAGGAAGGAGGAAACTTCTATTTGTAAGAAGAAAAAAGAGAGAGAGAGGAGATCGGTTCTAAAATAGCTAAGTGTGAAAGGGAAAGCTGAGAAGACGATACAGGGCAGGTGTCCACGTAAACAAGGGACCCGGGGCTCATGCTTCTAGAAGGTTATTTGCACTTGAATCCCCTGGGGAAAGTTCAAGGGGAAGGGCCTGGAGACCTTGGCCTTCTAACTACTCCCGGGCGCTGCTACTGGGCCCACACTTCAGTAGTCAGGGCCTGGTGGACCAGAGCACAGTATTTGCAGCCAGGGTGGGTTCTTCTGAAGTTCTTGGGACTTTAAAAGGCAGAGTGACCTCAGCCCTAACCCTGGAGACTCTGACTGAGCAGGGCTGGGGCGCGCCCTGAGCATGTCCACTTCTAAGGAGCTCCCAAGGGTGCTTGACTTTTGGTGCATGGACTACCCCTCTGTCCTAGAGAGGAAGGTCAGGTTGGGGTGGAGGAACTGAGAGGCCCAGATGTCTTAATGGGCTTCAAATCCCAATGGGAGAGTGAGGAGAGGAGAGAGGGGGGATGGCAGGGGAAGGATGGAGCTAAACGGTGATGGGGCACAGGTGAAGTTGAGTGAGAGATGGTTTATAGCATGGACCTTCCCGTTTGACCGACATCATTTAATGTTGTATCTTGACCTCTGCACAAGCTGGTTACTTGTGATTTGTTGGGAATCTGTACTTTTATTCACTAGTGCTAGCTTACATGAAAGCAAAAATGGCAGCATCATGTGCTTTTCCAGCATTGGTAAACCTGACCCAAGCCTTGAGGGACCCCTGGTGACAACTGCTAGGATGGAAGTGAGGCAATGAGGAAGCCACATCATGGTCATGTTGGCAGCATTTCTCTAAATGTGGCTGGTGAACAGATGTATCAGACTCTCTTGGAAAGTCATGAAAATGCAGATTCCCTGGCCCCACTCAAACCTTATGCATATCCAGGGAGCCCCAGAGTCTACATTTTTTAAAACAGCTTTCCAGGGTATTTTAACACACTGAGGACCACCCCTCTGTGGAGACAGCCATACAAAGTACTGCACTGCATACTCCAGACTCTCATTTTACCACTTTCCTACCAGAACCTTCTTCAGCAGATGGCACAAGATAAATATATGCCGGAAGAGAATCTGTGGATTTTCTTCTCTCAGCTTTGGCCCATGCTGGAATTCTTTTAGGATCTGCCTCCTCCAGGAAGCCTTCCCCACCCACACATGTCCCTTCCCTCATTGCAGCCACTGTTGTATTTCTTTCCCATTTTGCCCACTTAGGTGCTTAGCTTCATACTGCCTTGAATTCATGTAGAGTCATTTCATGCATGGCATTTTGTCATTTTTTTTGAGCTAGTCCATCACCAAGTCAGCAAATATTTATCAAGACTTTTATTTGTTAGGGACTGATGGCATTGGGTTTATGAGTATGGCACCAATCTAGAGAAGCTCATAGCAGTGTGGGAGACAGACAGCCAGCCAGAAGTGCACACGTACACACACAATACAACAGTCATACAAATTCTCTAATAGAGACTTTGGAGTCAGGCTACCAATTTACTCTGCCCCCAGTAGCTATGTGACCTTGGGAAAATATCTTAAGTTCTCTGTGCTTAAGTTTTCCCATCTTCAAATAGGGGAAATAATCACACTTGTCTCAGAGGTAAAAAGATAAACTTAATGACAAATACCTAACATGTTTTCATGCACCAAGCAAGGGCTCAGTGATAGCAGTGCTGAAGCTGCAGAAGGGAGCCTTAAGAGGAGAATAATTCCTTATGCTGCCTAAAAAATTCACAAGGGCTGCTCAGAAGAGGGGGTTGTAGGAATTGGATGTGCGGGATGAGCAAACATTTGCTGAGCCGAGAAAGGAAAGGAGGGGTATTCCAGGAAGAGGAAATAGCTTGCACCAAGGCCTAGAAGCCAGAGAAAATGATTTAATTGGGATGTTCTGTGAAAATGAAAGATGGAATTTATAGCAAGCCATGGTGAGAAGTGAGGTGAGGGGACTACTCTGAACCTCAGTTTCCTCATCTGAAAAGTGAAGAAAGTGTGTTATCTTACTGGATGTTGTGAGGGTTAAATAAAGCAATAATACATACAAAGCTCAATAAAGGTTAGTTACCGTTGTCATTATTGATGCTAGGAAATCTTGCCGGTGAATGAATAAGGATTTATTTATATCTAGGATTCTGCCTTTGGCAGTATATTTTTTTTTTTTTTTTTTTTTTTTTTTTAAAGGAAAGACAGAGAGAAGGAAGGAAGGATAGAAGGAAGGAAGGAAGGAAGAAAGGGAAACATTTTTTAAACATTTTCTTGTTTTATTGTATTCTGTTTCTCCGTTTTTTTTGTTACATGGGCTGGGGCCGGGAATCGAACCGAGGTCCTCCGGCATAGCAGGCAAGCACTTTGCCCGCTGAGCCACCGCGGCCCGCCCATGGCAGTATATTTTAGAAACTCCGTTGGGAGCCAGATTGAGGACAAGTCGAACAAGCCACCCAGGGGAGCCTGTGGTTAACATGACGTCATTGTCCCATCTTGTTTCTACCCCTCAAATGGGTCACTCAACTCGGGAAGCTTCCTTCCTCCATCCTGTCCTGTACCTGTCACACTGGGATAGGATGGCTTTGGAATCTTCAGAAAGCAGAGTCCCCCTTGACCTGTGAAAACTGGGCACTCGTAAGTCAGGATGGTAGGGTGGGCGGGCAGCAGCATGTAAGAGTCACTGCCCATTGGGGCGCGCTCGTTGGGATGGAAGTCAGGAGTGGCCTGCACAGGCAGCCTGTCACTCCCTCCAGCCCCCACCCCGCAGGAGTTGTGCCGTCTGCTGCTCTAGGACACTTGCCTTAAGATATTCATAGAGGGCACTGCCTTTTAATGCAGTCCTCTAAGGACTTAAGGAACCAGGATCTCCTTGGATTTGATCACCCTATAACATCTGTACATAGTGTTACAATGACACTGAAATGACTAATTTACAGCTAAAGTCTAGTTTGCTAAACTGAATATCAATCAGAATCGGGGCAGGTCTGCTTTGTAAAGTTAAAAGACCTTAACTTCCATCCTCACCTCATTTCAGACCCCAGGAGGGTCATTTTCTTTTCCCTCATGCAGTGGGACTCTTTCTGCTCCAGGATGGCCCGTTTCCTCTGCACCTCTGCTCTGGGGCCCAGAGTCCCGTCTGGGCAGCGTTGGGTGGGGGGCAGACCTCAGCGTCAGAGGCCGACTCACGCTGGCCAGCTCACATCCAGGGCCGAGGTGGACACCAGAAGGCTGTTCATTCATAATAGCCCCATTATCTGAACTGGAATATTCTCTCCTTGGAGCCCCAGGCTTCACGGTAACCAGATCAGGATGGGAGTCCATTTTATTGATTTTAACCAGATAACCACCATCGCCCCAGCCAGAAAGCTTGGAAATGGCATGATCGCACATTTTCTCTTGATTCTGGAGGTCAGTAGATGGCTGAGAATTGAGGCAGAGGGAAGCTAAATATCAAGCTAAAGTATACCATATCCCAGCTGTCATAGGCTAGACGAAAGGCTAGAATCCTTGACACTGGCTAAGTCTGCTACCAGTTTTATTCATCCACCCACCAAACCACCATTCATCCACCCACCTATCCATCCCTGACCTGAGGTCTGAGGATGATTAGGGGTGAACCAGGCTAAGAAGAGAGGGAAGAGTTACCCAAACTAAGGGAACAGCATATGCAAAGAGCCTGTGGTGGGAGACAATAGGGCTGATCAGAGAGATTGCCAGAAGAGGATGGAGGGTGGGCAGGGGTCAGACCATGCAGGACTCTGGGATATTATAGGGAGTGTGGTCAAAGGTATCCAATGGTACTCTCTGTGATGATGAAAATGTTCTATATTAGTGCCATCCAATATAGTGGCCACAAGCCTTGCACTGCCATTGAGCACTTGAAATGTGGCTTAGTGACTGAGCAACTTAATTTTTAAATTTTATTTAATTGTAATCAATTTAAGTTTGAAGTGTGGCCATTGCATTTGTCAGATCTAGTGGGAGGCCATATGCAGGATTTTCGAACGGGGTGAATCGACATGACCATAGTTGTCTCAGTTGTTATGTGGGGAATGGACTGGAAAGAAGAAGAAAGAATGTGGGGGGCGGGCCACGGTGGCTCAGCAGGTAAGAATGCTTGCCTGCCAAGCTGGAGGACCCGGGTTCGATTCCCGGTGCCTGCCCATGTAAAAAAAAAAAAAAAGAATGTGGGGAGCCCAATAAGGAGGCTTCTGTGGTGGTCCAGGGAAGAGAAGGTGGTAACCTAGGCTGGGGGGTGGAGATGATAAACAGGGAAGTGAAGAAGAGACTTGGGAAACATTGGACGTGGAAAATCTACAGGGCTTACTGATGGGGAGATGGTGGTGGTTTGGAAGCAGAGGTGTTGGGATAACTCCCAAGTCTCTAGCATAACTGGATGGAAGGTGGTGCTTTCTCTGAGATAGGGAACCTGGTAGTGCTTTCTCTGAGATAGGGAACCCTGGAGGATGACCAGGTTTGGGGGAGTTTGGGAGTCCTGGGTTCTGCTTGGGTTCAATTGAATATGAATAGATGTTGAGTTATCTAAGAGGAGATATCAATTGGGAAGGTGTCAATTGGAACTAGAAATCTCTACACATGTGAATGTGTAGAGATTGAAACCATGACCATGGATGGGAGAGAGTCTGGGAAGAGAAGAAGGTCTAGGCTCAAACCTCAAGGACCTCTAATGTTAGTGATGGGTGAAGGAAAGTGCAACTGCCAAAAGCAAGTGAGAGGGCGTGGCTAGAGATGTTGGAGAAAAGCCAGGTAGGTGTTGGTCACGGAAGCCAAGGGAAGGGGCTGTTTCAATATGAAGAAGTGGGGAAGTGGGTCCAGTGCTGGCAAGAGGTCATGCAGGCTAGAGAGAAACATATGTCCATCAGATTTATGGATGTAGATGTCAGTGGTGACCTAGCTCAAGCATAATCAGATAGGGATCGCTAGTGTTTGCCTCTGTGCTCTCCTATTTATACAAGTCCATGTGTGCCCAACCCTTCATTTCTTTGACTGTTAATATCTTCCACTGAGTTACAGTCAAGCCTTACAGGCATTGGAACCAGCTTCAGATGACTTGTGCGCATCTGAGCCCGACGTGGTGATTCTGCAGTAAGTATCTCTGCCAGCATTTAGTTCCCTCTTTCCCACATTCTTGGGGGCATTTTGCTTTACTCCTGCTTTCTGGAAGCAGTATTGGCAGCTGCTCTGTCACAGTGCAGAAAGTAGGTCCCCCACCTCTGGTTAAGTACAGAAGGCAGCTAACTCTGCCCCATTGACTCTTTGATTTCACACCTCATCTGCATTTCCAGCATCCAGAGTCTGGATGGCTGAGAACATCCTCCTGACCTCCACATCTGATCTCCTCTATCTTCTGTATCCACATAGATGCTAGTCACCATGTTTTTCCAATTATTTCTGTATTTGTTAGGGTACTTTTTATTGGTGGAGATAACATCCAACTCCTGCTGCCATATTTTAAAATGGGGGCATTAGGATGCTACAAGAAACCCATTCATTTATTGACTCACTTACTCATTCTTGCAGCATTCCAGCTATGTGGCAGGCACTGCTCTAGACACTGTAAAGCTTATTGAATGTTGCATGGTGATAACTGCGGTGGAGACTGTCGGGGCAGGTAGATTGGGAGTGGGAAAGGAGAGGGTTGCGTTTTCAGCTAGGGTGGTCAGGGAGTGCCTTACTGAGAAGGTGATATTTGGACAGAGACTGGAAAGGGCAAGCCCTGAGGACAGCCACGGCCGGCGTGGGCGTGGGCCTGGCACATGTGAAGAGTGGGGGCAGGAGTGGCAGGGGCAGAACGAGGGATGGGGAGAGGAGTCGGGTGGGTGAGGGTAGAATGGCAGTGAGCAGTGAAATCACCCAGGGCCTGTAGGCCATTGTAAGGTCTTTGCTTTAATGCTGAAGAAAACGGGGAACAATTGGAGGATTTTGATCCAAGGAGGGGCATGATGCCTCTTGGCTTAATGGAACTAGGCTGGCTGGTAGAGAGAGAGAAAGAGAGAGAGAGACTTCTCTTTCTCAATTCAAGCTCTAAGATCCCAGGGAAGGGGCAATGCAACGGTAGCTCAGTGGCAGAATTCTCACTTGCCATGCCAGAGACCTGGGTTCAATTCCCGGAGACTTCCCAGGCCAAAAAAAAATCCCAGGGGAGGAATCTAATTGGCCTAGTTTGAGTCCAAGTGCCTTGCCCTGAACCAATCAACTTCGTCCAGAGGTGGGGCCATGCTGCATTTGCATGGCGGCTCCCACAGTAACTGAGTGGATGGAATGAAGTGAGTTCCAGTTCCCTGAAATGGTTGGGCAGAGTGAGCAGACACGACATGGGCACCTATTGAGTGTTCAATAAGATCTAAGGGCACAGGCAGTGCTGTTTCCTGCAGTCAGGGGTAGCCTGCGCGATGAGTGGCTCTCGTCTGTAGACCATTGCTATCCGCTTCAACCCTTGGCCCAGATTTGCTGGAGAAAGTCATTAGTTTGGGCTGTTTCTCTCAATGCCTGGATCATCACTCTTGAAACTTCAGCCAGCCCAGCCATCCTCACGTTGCTTTCCTGGTAAATTTGCTGAATCTTCCCCTTCCAACTTAACACTGAACTCCACAGTCATACTCACTGCCTACTTTATTCTCAGCCCCCCACCTTCCCATGCTTTGACATCTTCTCAGGATTGCTTCATGTAAGAAAGTACAGGGCACCCTGTATTCAGAAGATGTAGACACTCAGTGTGACGCCCATCCTCTTCCCTTTACACCTTTTCCAGATGCCCTCCCTCTCTCCCCCGAGTGAACGCGGATTTCTCCTTTGGTGCATTTCTATGGCATTCACCCCTGGAGTTTGAGCTCCTGACCTGCCTGTTCTTTTCACCATCAGCTTCTTTCCCTCTCTTATTGGACCTGTTCTGGCTTCCTCTACTAGGAAACAAAGAGACTCCTTCGTTTGATGCTTTCATTGCCCAGGGTTCATCTTTTGTCCCCTCCTTCCCTCCCCAGCCCAAGCTTCCAAGTTTAAGCTCCACATCTGCTGTTCAGCCCCCTGTCCTTCTGTCCACTGACACCGCATCAGGGCCCACCGCCCATCACGGACCAGTCCAGTGGGCCCTTTTCACGTCCATCCTTCCCCCACTTCCTAGCAATGCTTGGTGTGTCTCATTGGTCGGCAATCTCGTCCAGCCTCTTCTCCGTGAAACTCAGCTCCTCAGCTTCCAGGATGCCTGCCTTGAACTGAAATGGCTAGGAAGAGAGGGAAGAAAACAAAACCAAACAGAGAGATAGGGGCCATTCAGGTTTCATAGTTGTGGGCTCAAGGCACTTTCCCATCCGCCCAAACCTGCCTTCCCATCAGTAACTCCCGCCACTCACATTCCGCTCGGCCAGACGTAGCTACCCAAAGACCTCTTGGACACATCTTCTCTCCTCCCTCATTTTTCACTCTTTATGGACCCATTTCCCCCAAAGGTAACACCTTCTCACCCCTACCTATGGCAACCCACGCCATGGGCTGGAAGCCCTCATTCATCTTTCCTCCACAATATTTTCCCTTCCCCAACCATTCCACTGCAGAAGGGACTTCCCACGTTCACCCATTCACCCCCCACCACCACCACCATGCATCGAAGCCCCTCTGCTTCACTGAATCACAGCCTTATACCACTTCCCTTTCCGGTCCATCCTTCATCTGGCAATTAATCACATCCTGCTGTGTGCCATCTCTGACGCTTGTGGATGTGCAGGGTGCATCGTCCCTCGGATCATTATGTAACTCCCCACGTGTTGTCTCTTCAACCTGAATTAAGTTCTGGTGGGGGTGGGGGGGTGGGCAGGGGTGCCAGATCCATCTTTGAATCCTCCCAAACTCTCAGTGCAGCATTGCCAACGGGAGGTGCTCAGCAAACGTGCGACGATTGGTGGTCTTGTTGTTGATTTCTTCCCCCGCTCCACGAGCCTGTCCTTTATTCTGCTGTCAGAAAAATCTCTTGTCGTGTATTGTTCTCGTTCTATAACTCATTCGGTTCCCTGGCTTTAGTCAGCTTGGTGTTCTTGAGTGTCCCCTGGACGGGTGACATGGATTAAGGCCTTGGGGGTGAAGAAGGGTGAGTCGAGAACCATGGGCAGAGCCGCTCGTCCTTTAAAAGCTCGGAGGACCCGACATGCTCAGGAGGTGACTGCCAGCGGAGAGCACACGTGGAGTCAAGTGGTGGAGGAGAGTAAATCAGAGGGGTGGGGGTGTCTTGGTGAGCTTTGATCACCGAGGCAGACCTTGAGAAGTGTAAGGACCTGAGCCGGGCCCCCTAGGACAGGGGAGGTTGGGGCCAGGAAGAGAGGAAGGGGTGCCAGACAAGGGGAATTGAGAAGCAAAGTGATTCAGACGCCGGGACCCTCGGTCCAGCACGGTGTCTCTCCAGGCACCAGCAGGACTGTGTGAGCAGCTCAGAGATCAAGTCTGATTTGCAGGAACCTAAACATCTCAGTGGATTTCTGGAGGGCCATCAACTTCCCCAAATAAGCAATTTGCCCAGCTCTTAAGTGCACACTCACTCTCTCTCTCTCTCTCTCTCACACACACACACACACACACACTCACACACAAAGCCATCGGCCAGCAGCCTCTCTACACCACATCTGCTTTCCCCTCTCCTGTCAGTTCAGCTCACCTCCTACACCCGCTGGGCTGTGGCACCTAAACCAGGAAGGGCTATGGGTGCCTGTCTTTGGGAGGGTGGTCTGCTGGGGCCCTCGGGCACCTGTGATAAATAGCATCTGAGCAAGACTCTGGGTGTCCTCATTTTTGCAAAAGGGATTCCAGCAAGGCCCGTCAAGGTACCGTGTGAGCATCAAGACGCCGCAGACATTACGTTATGGGAGACTCTGGGAGGGCAGGCAACCATCCCAGCGCTCTGTGTGACTCTATTCTAGTCACATAAGGAGACTTTAAAACGTTCTAGGAAGAAGGGAAACCTACACTGTCGTCCCAGCCAGAACTAACCTCAGATGAAGGAATGGAGGCTGCTGGGGGCTGTGTGAACCATTTTCCCTGGGGAAGGTTAGGGGATAAATTCAAACCCAATTCACAGAACTTGTCCCTCAGGCCTGTCTCTACCTGAGCCTCTTTATTTCTTTTTGCAACATTTTTTTGCAGCGCAATTTCAGATTCCAAGGATAATTCAGAGAACCCCCGTGTACTTTTAACCAGAAGCCCCGGTTGTTTACCATTTCCCCCCATTTGTTTTATCTGCGTGTACGTGCGTATACATCTTCCGAGCAACTTACAGACTTCTTTTACACTTCACCCCCTTAATACTTCAGTGTGTGTTTCCTAAGAACACAGACATTCTTGTACATAAGCCCAGTAGTTACCAAAATCTGGAAATTTAATGTTACTCCGGTGCTGTTGATATTAGAGACCAATCCACATTCGCCTAGCATACCTCACCCAGTAATGCCCTTTAAAGATTTTTTTCTGCCTGCGTTCTTTTAAACACACCCCTCTTCTTTATGTTTAACTTTTTATTTAACTTTTTATTGAATCATTTCAAGCTTACAGAATAGTTGCAAGAATACTTACAGAGATCCATATCATTTACCTAGATTCCCTTATTGCTGGCATTTTACCCATTTGCTTTTATCTGTCATCTATCATCTGTGTGTGTCTATCAATCCGCCCATCCATCCATCCGTCCGTCTGGCATCTGTCTATCCCTTCAGCCATCCCTTCATCCACATACGTAATTTTTTCTTAAATTATTTCGGAGTAACTTGTATACAATATATCCCTTTATCCCTAAATACATTAGTGTGTATTTCCTAAGAGGGACATTCTCCTACATAACTACAGTACAGTCATAGACTGCAAATTAAACACTCATATAATACTTTTATCTACTGCCCTTATTTTGTCAATTGACCCATTTTTTTTCCCTCCAGTACAGACGCCCATCTGGGGATCATATCCATTTAGCTTCCTTGAATTTGGAACAGGTAGTCGGCCTTTCTTTGTCTTTTATGACTCTGAAATTATTTGAAGAATATGGTCTTTTTAATAGACTTTTCCTCATCTGGGGTCTACCTGATGTTTCTTGATGATTCACTTCCAGTTTTGTATTCTCAGCCGGACTCCTCCCCGGGAGGTGCCGTCTTTCCTGGGCATGACAGCCAGTAGCATGGGATTCCCAGAGGCCTCACACTGGAGACGTTAATTCTGATTCCTTGGGCCATTTCTCCACTGTGTGATTTCTCTTTCCTCCCCAGTCTGTGAGAAGACACTTTAAGACCACACACCTCTCCTGCTTGCTTCTCAACAAAGCTTTCCCCTAGATTTATATCCCTTGATGATTTCTTGCCTGATCCAATCTTACCATCATGGTTGCAATATGCTGCATGGGCAGCCCCAGCACTCCCCCCCCATGGACGAGGCAGACCTGACACTCTACTGTAAGCCTGAGACCCCCCTCCTTTTGCCCCCATTTAGTCACTGATTCATCAACTTATTATCTCTACGATGTCCTGAGTTCCCTTATGTTCTCCCAATGGCTTAGAATTCATTACCATATTTAATTATTTTCATATGCAAATGGTCCCAGATTTCACCAGCAGAAGCCCCTTCAAGCTGGCCTCTGTGTCCTGTGACATGGCTCCAATGTCATCGTCATCGTTGTTGCTTAAGCACCTCCTTCCTTTCAGACATAACAAGATGTTCCCAGCTCATCTTGAACCTACCTATCCTGCCCCAGCCCTGGAGTCAACCATTTCTCCAAGGATCCAGGGTTCCTGTTAAGGGAAATGGTCTTAGAGATCAAAGCTGGGCAACCACACGCCCTTCTTAAGCCTGCTCAACTCTAACGTGGTGGTGGAGGTGGGTACTGAGCTCCGAGCCTGGGGCCAGCACTGTTCCCTACCTCATCGCCATGCTGCGGGGCTCTCCAGCATCAAACACCCAAGTCACCCACTCCAAACAGACTATCCGTGAGCATGGTTTTATGCTAAATTTCTGTGTTAGCTTGTGTGATCGTTTCCAAGGGGTAGGCCTACTGGGTCATGAAAGGTCATGTGTTCTTTAAAAAAAATGGGAATGGATCATGTTAGATAATATGTGAGCACAGGATTCTGCTAGGTTTTACAGAGGGCACACACTGTGTGTGTGTGTGTGTGTGTGTGTATCTGCAGGATGAGATTCTAAAGTTACTTATTTACTTCTCTCTCCCCTCCATGAGAGTATGGGCTCCTTGAGGCCAGAGACCATGCCTGATTTATTCACCACCCTGCACCTACAAAAGCGCCAGGCCATGGCGAGGCCTCTGTGAAGGACTGTTGAGTGATTTACAATGGCCAAGTGTAGCTACCACATATTGGGCACTTACTAGATCACCAGGTGCTGTTCAAAGAGTCTTAATCCTCAATGCAACCCTACTGCTATCATCCCCATTTTACAGATGAGGAAACTGAGATTTGGAGAGGTTGAGTTCTTTGCTCAAGTTTACACTGGTTGGAAATTGGCAGATCTGAATTTACTCCCAGGTAGTCGTGCTCCAGAGATCATGCTCCTAATTGCCATAGTATTCGGGATTGATGGATGGAAGGATGGATGCATAAGTAGATAAGTAAATGGATGGTTGGATGGGTGGGTAGATAAGTGGATGGATGGATGGATGGATGCATGAATGGATGGATGGATGGATGGATCAGGAAACCAGACATGATGGCTTGTCCATTTATCTCCTGCTCCCTTGACCTAGCTTCTCACAAGGACCATCTCTACATATTCCCTTCAATTTCCTTAGAACTTGCTCCCTTTCACGGCACATCTGCCAGATGTGCACCATCAGCTGTATTCCCAGTTCAAGCTGAGTCTCTCATGAGAGAAAAACAAACATCGTCCTTGTTCTAAACCAGAGGTTGCTGTTTGGCAGCTTGTGGTCCAGATCTGGCCCCTGGATGTATTATTTTTGAACCATGGTGTATTAAAACAACAACAAAAATGACATTTCAAAATCAGGGGTATAATCTTGAATTTTGCTTTCCACCTTCTCTCTAGAAAAACATTGGAAGATTTGGGAATTTGGGTCCTCATTTTTGCTAGGCCACTCTGGGTAAGGACTGAGAATCATATCAGTCATGGGAGATGAGACTAGAAGCTCTCCATCTGCTGTGGTCCCCACCACGTTTCTTCACTCATCATCTTAGACCCTGGAGGGCCTGAGTTTGCAATTCCTGGTGGAGGCACTGCCCTCCAGTCAATCGCCCAGCTGCAGATAAGCTTTCTTGGCTGTAGATTCTACTTTTGATTCTATTGAGCCAGCAGTTTTCTTTGAAAATGACGTTACCCCATCTTCTACTTGTATCTTGCCACAGTGAATCCTGTTCTGTGCCTGTGAGTTCTCTTCAGTTCAGCGGAGACTCCAAGGTGGTTAGTCACACTGGGAGTTCCCCAATCAGACCCGCCCCCTGTTGGACAGGAAGCCATCAACATTGTCATCTGGGTCAATGATAAAAGTGTTGAAGGGGCAGAGTTGAGGACAGAGCCTTGTGGCAGGCTGTCAGAGATGCCCCTGTGGGTTAACGCATCCAAATTAATATGGCCATTCAACCATTGTGATTCCCTACAGCTGTCCTATGATCTAGCCCTCCTGTCTCCAACGCTTCCTCAGAAACATCAGGAGAGACTTATCTAGACACCAAACCCCTGCATTGCTCTTGTCTCTGCCCAGAAAGCTCTGGGAGAGAGGGCAGGAAGCAGCTGACTGGGGGGCGGTGGGGCAGGGTGGTGGGGGGACAGTGAGGGCGCCTGCATTCTCCGTCCTCACCCCAAGTGGCCCTCCTCCTCCATCACCTAATCCTTACAGAATCCTCGTCTCCCTTACAGCCCTAACCTCTCTTACCTTCTGATCCTCCACCCTCCCCGCAATTCCTCACTTTCCCGGCAGCCACTGGGACATCACATCACAGTTCCCTTCCTTCCTCAGGATGTCATTTGTCTCTACCAGGAAGAAAAAATGAGCTCCCCCAGAGAAACCAAATGTCCTCAGGCCTGTCCCCTTATCCCTGTGCCCTTCTATGGGGCTTCCAGCCTGAAGATGATTCTCCTTGACAGAGAAGACAGGAGCCAACTCGGAGGGGAATGGCTGCACTGCCTTCCCCTCCTCTTGGACCAGCTGTCTGTCTGTCTGTCCCCCGGCAGCCCCTGTCCTTTCTGTCCTGACTTAGTTCCTGACTCATTCCCCAGCTTCAGAGGAAGTCCTGTAAGATGAAAGAGCATGTCAGACAGACAGGGAACCAAATTCTGCCACCTTGCTGTGCGGATAGTGACTTGACTTCTTGGATCTCAGGCTCCTCATCTGAGAAAGGGGGATAAAAATAAGACCTGTGTGCTGGCTACTCATCATTTGCCACCCCACTAGGGTGATCAGCCTTCCTGGTTTGCCTGAGAATAGAGGGCTTCCCAGGACACACAGTCCCCAGGAAAACCAGAAACAGTTGGTTGCCTCCTGACCTACCCAAATCTGCTTTCCACTCTCCTCTACCCTGCTTAGCTGACCGCTAAGAATCCTATCTGAGCTCTTCTGCCCTCTGGCTTTGGGTTGGGTGTAGCCAATGGGAAACATCAGCAGGAGAGAGGAGATTGGAGAGTGGGAGGAGAGAGAGGTTGGGGTTTTCCTTTCTTGCTCCATTTTACTTTGAGATCTCACCATGAGAGCACTCTCACTGGCTTCCAGCACCCTTTTCTCCTCCTTGGCCCTTTAGGATTGGGGGTGAATAGCAACCCCCCATCACTACTCCACCATCAACTGCCAGTTCCTGGGTGCTCCCAACATCCTGCATTTGTTCCCGTCATGCCACCCATGACTTATAAGCATTTTCTGCATTAAGTCTCCTCACCTGAGCTATCTGGGGTGAATTCTGCTGAGTACATCCTCCCTCTTAGGTCTGTGGTGAGAATTATATTTAAGCTTTGTCTGAAGAACCCGGCTCAGCCATCAACAGATTTACTGTTATCCTCATGCTAATTTGTACCTGTTGCCCTTTTTAAACTGTCTTAGAAAGTGTACTGCATGTCCAGAAAAGCCTCAGCCTGGATCCTGACTCTTACTTCATATGTGTGTGGCTTTGGGCAAAATGAGTCATTCTTTGTGCATCAGTCTCCTCATCTGTCAGATGGGAGAAACAACAGCATCCCCTGCTGTGGCAGTCAGGAGACATGGGTGAAATCTGGTGCCAAAGACAGGTGGGTATTTTGCATCTGAACCTGGTATCCAAAGAGGTGGCCAGTGATTTAAGAGCCTCTGGTGCCCTTCACTGGCCTGTGAACAAGTTGCTGACCACTGTTTACCCCCCAAAATGTACACCTGGGCAAATAACACTGCTTCCCTGTCCTCATGTGTGCCCCAGGTAACCATCAGTGACGAATGCAACTCAGAGGTTGTTTCCAGAAATTTCTATCCTGGTCACCACTCGCCACCACCAGCCCCTCTCTTTCTGCCCTCCTTGCATCCACTCGTCCTTTCTATCTGGCAGGGGACAGTTCTGCCAGCTCCTCAGAGGAGTCCAATTGGGAATGGACTATCAGCACCACTCCTCAGAAGCTGTTTCCCGTCTGTGAGCTGGAGCATAGCACTTCATGAGCCATTTCCTTTGTGTTGAATCTGACTCTGAGCGCTATTTCAGGAGCAATGCCAGTTTATGTCTTCCCAGGAAGGTGTGGCAAGAACAGGGAAGCATGTGGCTTAAGACCGGTTTAGAAAACACCCTTCTCAAATCAAATGGCCCTGACATGGCCTGGGAGATACGATGATCAGCCCATGGTAGCCACTTAAAACTTTAAAATCCCTTCCAGCCCTGAGATACTCAGGACCCACCAGCCCTATTACAATACTACACGATGATCTGGTGCATTCATCTCTGTAAATAGTACCATCTTGTATCGTTACTTACTCATTTTGTAACGTGTGCAAGTTATATAAACAGTTCAAACTGTTATAAACCGAAAATGGGAATATATACATTCTCATAACTAAACTAAACTTCAGGCAAGGCCAGATCTAGGGACACAAACACTGTTGCCATCAATTTGACTACTTCTACCTATCAGCTCTGATTTCCTCTGAATGGGCTTCATGCTCAGACAGGTCCTCCCATGACATTGTAGGGATGGCCTCCAGCAGCTCCAAGCTTACATCCCTGTAGCTCAGCAACCCCAGAAGAAAGCAAGGGCCACTTGCTCAGTAGCTCCAACAAAAGTTCTGGAATTGGGTCTTGTGATGTCTGATTGATGATTCGGGTCATGTAACCACTCCCAGCCTATCCCCATGGCCAGGAAGATGTGATAATCTGGTTAGCTGGTGATAATCTGGTATCCAACCTGTTATAAGGAAGAAAGGCCATTCAGAACCATGTGTATCCAGAGATTGGACTGGTTGACTCCAAGACCATTTGAGGTCTAATCCTTGAATCTTTCTTGTTCACTTCGTAGGCAGCATAGCCTAGTGGTTAAGAGTCAGCGCACCCCTGGGTTCAAATCCTGGCTCCACCATTTACTGGCTGTGTGACCATGAGCTAGTCACTTAACCTCCCTGAGCTGCAGTTTCCTCATCTGAAAAATAGAGATGATAATAGTGCCTGTATTATTGTAGGGATGCTGTGAAGGTTAAACAAGTTAAGCTTTGCAGAGTGCTTAGAACAGGGCCTGGCACTTAGTAAATTCCCTACACATGGCCTTGGATCTCAGGACTTCCAAATAAGCCCATCAGCCTAGACCTGGCAGAGTGCATTGTCTGGGCACAGGCTGGGGTTCGTTTAATCAATATAACTTATTGAGAATCTATTATGAGAAAGAAGTTGCATAGGCTGTTATGATATGGACTGATAAGTTGTGGAAGTCTGGAGGGGTTATCTAATGGGGGCTTCCAGAACTGAAGGATTAGCAGAAGTTATCTGGGTGAATTTGGAAGTGGGGAGATAGTACCTGATGGAGGGAACAGCAGATCCAACAGTCTGGAAACAAGACTGAATACACTGCCTTGGGGAAGTAAAAAGTTGAACACAGCTGGGTGCTGGATTTGAGGCTGGCTGAGAAGGTGGGGTGAAGGTAGCATGGGGAGTGGGTGCCACGGGGAGTGGCCCTGGCAAAGGGCATCTTGCCCTCCCAGGCTCTTCTAGGAGCCTTGTAGGCTCTTGTAGGAATCCGGGTTTCAGCTTAAGGTCTGGGGACTCCCAAAGAGACTTTTATTTTAATTTTCAAAATTTTACCTTTATTTTTAACAGCTTTATTGATGTACACTTGACATATAATTAACTGGATATATTTAAAGTAAATAGTTTGGCAAGTTTTAACAGATGTATGTACCCACAAAACCATCACCACTATCAGAACGTGAATATCCCATCACCCCCAAAAGTTTCTTCATGCCCCTTTCCACTCCCTCTCTTTACCTCTCCCAGCAGCTCCCTCACCAATCACATACTAATTTGCTTTCTGACACTGCAGATTAACTTGCACCATTTTACATTCCCATCAGCAGTGCATGAGAGTTCCAGTAGCTTCGCATCTTTATCAACACTTGGCATTATCAGTCTTTTTAATTTAAGCTATTTTAATACATGTATAGTGGCATCTCATGATTTTAATTTGCATTTCCCTAATGAGTAATGATGTTGAGCATATTTTCAAGTATTTATTTGATATCTGTATATCTTCTTGGGTGAAGTGCCTGTTTAAGTGTTTCCCTCATTTTTTTACTAGGTTGTTTGTTTTCTTATTAATTAGCTCTAAGGGTTCTTTTTATATTCTAGATACAAAAACTTTATTGGGTATATGATACACAAATATTTTCTCTGAGTCTGTGACTTGACTTTTCATTTCCTTAACAGTGTCTTTCAAAGAGCAGAAGTTTTTAATTTCGATGAAGTCTAATATATCACTTGGTTATTTTATGGATAGTACTTTGGGTGTTGTTTTTGTAGCTAAGATATATTCCCCTAAGTTTGCAAAGGTTTTATCCTTTGCTCCCATCTTCTTGTTCTATACATTATGGCGAGAAAGATATTGAAATTTTTTACTATGATTGTGAATTTGTGTATTTCTCCTTATATTTCATATACTTGGAAGTTATTTTATTTGTTCCTTAAACATTCAATATTATTATGTCTCCTTGATGAATTGAGTCCTTTATTATGAAATGGCATTCTTTATCCTTGTCAATATTCTTTGCCCTGAAATCTACTTTTTTCTAATGTCAATAGAGCTACTACAGTTTTCTTTTGGTTAGTGTTAGCATGATACATCTTTTCCTGTCATTTTCTTTTTCACCTATGTGTGTCTTTATACTTGGAATGCATTTCTTGTAGGCAGCATAGGATTGTATCTTGCTCTTATATCCACTCCAACAATCTCTGTCTTTTAATTGGGATGCTTGGACCATTTACATTTATGGTGATCATTGATGAAGTTAGTTTCAAATATATCATCGTACACTTGTCCCACGTGTGCTTTATACCCCCCATCCCTTTTTCTGCTGTCTTTTGGATAATTGAATATCTTTATGATTTTATTTTATTGTAATCTTAGCTCATTTTGGTGGTATCTTTAGAATTTGCACTACATGTCTTTAACTCATCACAGTCTACTTTCAAGTAATATTATACCACTTCACATTTTGTGTGCGTTCAATAGTATATTTCCAGTTTTCACCTCTCAAACCTTGTGTTATTATTGTCATAAATTTTACTTTTCCAGATATTATAAATACCACAGTGCTTTGTTATTATTTTTGTTTAAATGATCAATTATCTAAAGTTTTTAATAATTAAAAAAATCTCCTTGAGATACCATTTCCAATGTACTTCATTGCTTGTGAGGGTCCTTATTCCGTCTGGTATCATTTTCCTTCTGCCTAAAAAACATTTCTTATACTGCATGTCTGCTGGTGATGAATTCTTGCAGATTTTATGTCTAGAAATGTCTTTATTTTGCTTTTGTTTTGAAAGATATTTTTGCTGGTTGGTTTGCAGTTTCTTTTCTTTCATTGTTTTAAAAATGTTGCCCCACTTTCTTCTCACTTGTGTTGTTTCCAATAAAAAAATCTGTCGCCCTTATCTTTGTCCCTCTGTATAGAACGTGCCCCACCCCAGCTGCTTTTAAGATTTTCTCTCTGTCACTTGTTTTGAGCAATTTGATTACGATGTGACTTGATATAGTTTTCTTTACTTTTTGTGCTTGGGATTCTTTGAGCTTATAGCTCTGTGTCCTGGTTTTCATCCAATTTGAAAAATTTTCAGCCATTATGTCTTCAAGCATTTTTTCTGCACTCCCTCCCCTCTCCCCATTCCTTCGAGGTCTTCAGTTACACATATGTTAGGCCACTTAAAGCTGCCCTACAACATTAAGTTGTTGCTTTTCTGATATTTTAAAATTCTCACGTCTCTCTGTGTCTCATTTTGGAAAGTTCCTAGTGGTGTGTCTTCAGTTCATAGTCTTGGCTTCTGCCATGTCTAGTCTGCGGTTGAGTCCGTCCAGTGTCTTTTTATCTCAGACATAGTGTTCTTCTCTGTAAGTTTCACTCGGCTCTTTCTTTTTATAACCATCACATCTCTATTTAACTTTTGAACATGTGATATGGAGTTATAACAACCATTTCAATGACACTGTTTATTTCTGACATCTATGTCCATTCTGGGTCCATTCTCCTAATTGTGGATTGCAGTTTCCTGCTTCTTTGCATGCATAGTAATGGTTGATTGGATGCCTGAATGCTGGGAATTTTACCTTGTTGGGTGCTGGGTATTTTTGTATTCCTAACAATATTCTTGAGCTTTGTCTAGGATGCAGTTATAGCCACTTCAAAGCAATTTGATGCTTTTTATATTTGATAGATGGGATCAGAGACGTTTTTGGTCAGGGCTAATTATTTCCCACTGCTGAGGGCAGACCCTTCTGAGTTATCTTCTCAGTATCCCATGAATATTGAGGTTTAACCAATCTGGCTGGAGGCAGCAGGTACTATTCCCAGACCTGTATGAGTACCAGGCTTTGCTCCCTGTAATGCTTTCCACTGGTTCTCTTCCTGATTTTCACTGGTTTCCTCACACGTCCGCCCTGATCAGTACTGAATGCTCTAGGGGAACCCTCTGCGGAGCTCCAGAGTTCTCTCTCTGCTGCTCCGTCCCCTCCAGCATTCTATCCTGGACTCTCAGCTCTGGTTCTTCAACACACGGAGGCGTCTGGGAGCCTCCACGTGGGTTCCCCCTCCCTGAGCTGTGACCTGGAAACCCTCGAGGCTGAAAGCTGGAGCAGTCATGGATTCATCTCATTTGTTTCCCAGCTCCATCGCTGATATCCAGGATCTTGCAAGCAAACTGTTATTTCATATACTTTGCCCATTTTTTTTTTTGGCAGGTGGGAAGGCAGATCTGGTCCCTGTTACTCCACCTGGGCAGAAAGTGGACGTCCCCTGAATCGTTTCAATCAGGAATGCAATGGACCAGCTTGTCTCTAGACCTTCTTCCCAGCCTCTCCAGGGCCTTGATTGTTGGGCCCCACGCCTGAGTGAGCAGGTTTTTCCAGGCTCCACCAGCCCAGGTTTGGCATGAAGGCCTTCCTAAAAGGAAGGGCCATGCATCCCCTAAGAAGTAGCCCAGACTGCCTCACTGTCACTCCCCATTCTCCAAGTCCCTGGCCCTCAGAGGTGGGGAGGAATTGAGTGAGTGAAGCAGCTTGTCACCTTGTTGGCAAAAGGAGGGAGATGATGCTCAGAGACTGCTTATGGGCCGTGGGGAGAAAAATAAGCCTTCGGATTAGAATAGCATATCACACATCTGAGCCTGTGGAGCCAGGGGGACCAAGGACTGTTATCCTATTTTAGAGCCTTGGGGTTGTGGGAGGTGGCCCAGCTGCTATATGGCATTTATGCAGGATGTGGGGCCCAGAGCAACGATTTGGGTGGCTCTGGGTGCACTCCTGCCCCTTCCCATGTCTCTGGGAGGCCCAGCAGGAAGGTCAGGAGGTGACTCCTGCAGCCGCCACAGCCTCCCTTGCCAGCAAGAATTTCTTTGAATGGAGGCCAGGGAGCTCCCTGGGGAGGCATTTGCAGAGGCCGCCTGACCTGGTCAGTAAAGAGCTGTCAGGCATTGATGAGCATGACTGAGAGGTGCCATCCTGGTTGGGGCAGAGCAAAGTTTTATGGAAGGATACCTGGATGCCACGTTGTCGGTGGGTGAGAAATGCTACCCGGGAGGTGCTGGTGGAATTTTCCACCAAGGCCAAATCCTGGCAAGCAGTTTCTGGACAGCAGCCTCCGATGCTCATCTGGCTGCAGAGCGGAGCGCACAGAACACTGGGGAGAGAGGTTGTAAGGGAAACAGAGTGGGCTTCATGGTCTCACACAGAGGAAGAAAACTCTTGGCACAGGGATAGGATGGAGAAACCAAGAAAAAGAAAGGCATTTTTCCTGGTGTCCTCAGGATGGCATTGATGGGGGAAAGGGGCCTGCACGTAACTTTTAGTGCTGTGCCCTGATGGCTTTGCCTACAAAATTCTTGACCACTGAAATTGAAACAAGAGGATGCAAACCAAGGGTCTTCAGACTAATCCTGTGGACACGTGTTCCATTTTGCTTGCATAACGTGGTCCCTCCTTGGGTTCAAACTGAATTAGTTGCCAGCATCCCCACATAGGCAGATGTCATGGAAGAACATGGATTTCCAGCTTATCTTGGAAAATGAGAAGCTTAGATAGCCCTGAGCCTGTGATGGGAGCGTCCCAAAGGAATGAGCTTTGTATTTTCTTTATGTTTCAGTGGCCCCAAGAGACGTATTTCCCCAAGGCCACAGAGAGAAGGTCCTGGGGCTCTTTTTGGCGTCAGAGAAATAAATCTGTTGGGTGAGGTCGGGGGGCTGGCTTGGTGCCTCTCTGAGAAGCACTGAAGCCACATTTCTCATGTTGGAGAAGTTGCCTGCCGTCCTTCCTGCTTCCCCCTGCCCCACCGCCCAGGATGTCTCCCAGGTGCAGTTGGATAGGGCCTGTTCTAGTTTGCTAGCTGCCGGAATGCAACACACCAGAGACGGATTGGCTTTTAATAAAAGGGGATTTATTTTGTTAATTCTTCAGAGGAAAGGCAGCTAACTTCCCACTGAGGCTCTTTCTTACGTGAAAGGCTTAGGATGGTCTCTGCTGGTCTTCTCTCCAGGCCCCTGGGTTCCAACAACTTTCCCTGGGGTGACTTCTTTCTCCATCTCCAGAGGCCTGGGCTGAGCTGCAAGTGCTGAGATGAGGAATGCCGAGCTGCTAGGCTGTGCTACATTGCTCTCTCTCATTTAAGCACCAGCCAATTAAGTCAAATGTCACTCATTGCAGCAGGCACGCCTCCTAGCCAACTGCAGATGAAATTAGCAACAGATGAGGTTCACATACCATTGGTTTATGTCCGCAGCAACAAAACTAGGATGCTCACCTGGCCAAGTTGACAACTGAATCTAACTAGCACAGGGCCCCAGCAGTGTCATCTGGGGATATGATGCTATGGCAGTCACTGAACAATGGAAACCAAGTTTCACCACGCAGCCACCACTGACTAACAGTGAGCAGACTGGAAGCAGGCCATGTTGCCTTAGTTGCCTTATGCATCACTTAGGAGTATTTTGACTGCAAGTAACAGATTATATGACTAAAAGTACTTAAGTAACAAGTTTCTAGTGGTGGGAGGTCCCCAAGTTGATTCAGTAAAGACCCAAATGCCGTCTCACATATCAGCCTCATGGTCACAAAACGGCTGCCACTGCTTCATGCCTCACCTTCCCATCAGGAAGCATTCAAAGCCCAGGAGAAAAGGAGGCAAGGAAGAAAGGTTCTACTCCTTGTGTCTCTCTTCTTCAGTGGGGGCGGTGGGGGGAGAATCTTTCCTGGGATCCCTCCAGCAGAAGTCTAATTGGCTAGAATGGATCAGATGGTCATCCTTAGATGGGAGAGAGTCTAGGAAAGTGAATACTGAGCATTTCCTGCCTCTGCCATGTCTTGACAATGTGGAGAAGGGAAGGGAAGTTACTGTTAGGTGGGCAGCCAACAGAGGCTGCTTTACCTCAACTAAAGGGTGGAGGCAAAACTGAGGATCTGCTGGGACAAGAGTACTCATTTGTCTGAGTTTTTGTTGTCAGGGTTATTATTTCAGGAAGTACTGGAATATTAAAGGTGAAGAGTTATTCCACCTCCCTTGACAGATGATTTCCAGTTTCTCTCACACAGTGGCCCCTGTTCAATATTTTGCCCTCCATTAAATTCCCGTATCTTATGATTTTATCAAATTTATTCTGAAGGAAAAAATTGGAACTGTTAACAAATGAGGTCTTGTTAACTGTGAAGAATCATTACCAGTAAGTTTCTAGCAGGGTGGGTTTTGACTAAGAGAAATACATCATTTCTGCAGAGGGGTGGCAAATCTAGGATGGAACAAATCATATCCTCTGTTACTCCAGCATTGGACAGCAACCCTGCCTGGGAAAACTTTTAGAAGTGAGGGTCAGGTGTGGGGGTGGGGGTGGGGGTAGAAATAGCATTTATGAAACACCCATGTATGTGTTAACACATTTGATCCTCACAATGACCCTACAAGGTAGGGATTAGGGTTCCTATTTTGTAGAGGAGGAGAGATAAGCTCAGAGATGTTAAGTCACTAACAGGAGGTCACACAGCTGGGAAGCAGCAGAGCAGGAATTCCGTCCCCAGACCATATTGCTGGGGATGCGGGTCCCACCCAGCTCCTGCACATCCTCCCTGCTGTTTATCATTTTCATTTCTAGGAAGGCCTGACTCAGGTGAGGATCTCTGAGGGCCAGTTCGGAAGTGACACAAAACCATTGCTCCCTCTATTTGAGTGTCCCAAACTACCATCCTCCTCATTTGATTTGGCCCCAACTCTGATGTCCTCATTTCCCAAGGAGCTCGCAGCCCCCTCCTGGCTCTGCTGTGCCCTGCAGCCAATCAGGGCAGGAAGGATGGGGCGGAAAAGGCAGTCAGAGGAGCAGAGGCGACCTCAGGCCTCCTGGGCCTCACTGTCCCTGGGCCAGCTCAGTAAAGGGCTCAGCCACATTGAGGCGGGGAAGGACGTGGGCCCAGCCAGGACCGCAGTGCCAGGGAGCATAGCCCACGCTGGACCATCCTCTCTTTCTTTCTTTTTTTTTTTTTTTTTACTTTTTTTGTTGTATAGTATATGTACAAAGCAAAGAAATAAAAAAGCAATAGTTTTCAAAGTATTCTTCAACAAGTGGTGACAGGACAGATCCCAGAGTTTGTCAAGAGCTACCATACCATCCTTTCAGGTTTTTCCTTCTAGCTGCTCCAGAATATAGGAGGCTAGAGGGCTTAAATATTTTTTATCATCACAATCGACTTTTTCCCTTCTTTTTTTTTGTGAACAATAACATATATACAAAAAAGCAATAAATTTCCAAGCACAGTTTCACAATTAGTTGTAGAACATATTTCAGACTTTGACGTGGGTTACAATTCCACAATTTTAGGTTTTTACTTCTAGCTGCTCTAAAATACTGGAGGCTAAAAGAGATATCAATTCAATGATTCAACATTCATATTCATTTGTTAAATTCTACCTTTTATGTATAATTCCACCATCCCCTTTGATCTTTCCATACCTCTCATTAGGGGTATTTGGGCTATGGCAATTCTAAATTTTTGATATTGGAAGGGTCTGTCACTAATATGGGGTAGGGAGGTGGAACTATCTGATGTTCTGGAGAGGCTGGGCTAGGTTTTAGGACTTATCTGGAATAGGGACCCATCTGGAGGTTGTAGGTTTCTGAAAAATTACTCTAGTGCCTAGAACCCTTGTGGAATCTTATAAATTGCTGTAGGTGTTCTTTAGGATTGGCTAGAATTGGACTATCCTCTTTTAAATGAGAAAAGAGAGGCCCCAGGGCAGGAAGGGCACCCACCCGTGCCCACAGTCCCTTTGTAGCAGAACCCCAGCTCAGGGCCCAGTGTCTGACTCCTTGTCCAGTGCTCATTCCATCTCACCACAGACAAATTGGTACCCAGGGGGAGTGAGGCACGGTGCCAGCCCCGACTGAGCCTCAGTGTGGTGACAGCTCTCATGGAGGGGCATTCTTGAAATGAGCAAATGTTAGAGCTGACAGAGTCCCACAGAGGATAAGGACCCATAGGGGGAAACTCCAGTGCCCCCACGGCCAGGCTGATGGCGTGCTGCCTGAAGAGCGGGGGGGTGAGCAGTGGGGAGCAGTGGGGACTGAGGCCCCTGAAGGGAACAGCCACATTCAGTGCCAACCCATTGTTAACTGAGTAGGAGCATGGGACCCTTAAAACCAGGGAGTTACTTTTAAGAAACCTGAACATCTGAACTTTGAGATATCATTTTCCTTATTTTTAAAACATGCTCTGGGCCAACAACAATGGCAAAATTATCTACCGGCTGGATTCAGCCATAGCGTGACCACCATCCACTGCTCATGAGCACAGAGAAGGAAAGAATTTTCCTGAGATCACACAGCAAGAATGCGGCCAAACCAGGCATAGACCCCTGATCTCCTGGTCCAGGCCTGAGATCCCCCATGGGCCTCCTTCACGTTAAGTTCAGAATCCATTCTCTCTTCTAGATGTGGGATGATGCTTTCGCTTTGACAGCAAACCATTTAGGATCAAAGACACAGCCCTCCTGCAACTTCTATTAGGAACAAAATTGGGAAATTAACTGCAAGTTGTGTTGACTCTTCTGGCACCTTTTGCACAGTGCTCTGTGTTTTTATTCCTTAGGACTTTCTTCCTTAGCGATGTAGACTTATTCCTGTATTTGTATTGCCTACAAATATCTGTATCTGCAGACATTTCTGCTCCTTCTTGTACTGAGTGCATGCTTCTCTTCTGGGCTGCTGGGCCCTGCACAGGGCCAGCCTGAGGGAGGGAGTAGGGTCAATTGTACGTCCTCTGCCCAGCCATGTCCACAGCAGCCCCTTTGCAAAACACTTATCCCCCACTGGTGTGCCCCAAATCCTGGGTCTCCAGGAGTTGGCACCAATTAATAGGACTTTATGGCCCCCAATCGGGAGGGAAATAGATGGTGCAAGAGCCCAGTCCTTGGAATTGGGTTTAAGTTCTGGCTCAGCCACATAGCAGCTGTGCGACCTTGGGCAAATCACTTCCCCTCTCTGTGCCTCAGGATTCCTTATGTGTAAAGTGGATTAATAATATTCACATGCAGAGTTGTAGTGAGAATTAGATTCTAGCTGGGCAGGTAGGATGAACCTGCCCCTTGGCTGTGAATAGTAATGTATATTGCAACAAATCAGCACGTAGTCAACTGAATCAAGAAATGCGAAATGTTGGGAAATAGCAAATTCTGCGAATGCTTTCCTTTTCTAATTTATGTCTGGGTTAAATTTTTTAAATTTTATCTCATTTTTATATAGTATTTACTATGTGTCAGGCCCCACATTAAACACAATATAAATATTGACACATTTAGTCCTCCAACTGCCCTCTAGGGTGGACAGGGTTTTACAGATGAGGAAACTGAGACACAGAGAGGCTAAGTAACTTTTTCCAGGACACACAGCTGACGAGGGGCTGGGCCAGGGTAGAAAACCAGGCCGCGTGCCTTACAATGTGTGCTTATAACCAGTCCCTCCCCCCTTTCTGCTTTATTATTATTATTTTTTCCACTTTGGGATCAAGCAACCCAAAGAACGAGACCATTCTTTCTAAACCTCAGGAAGGATCGTGCCCTTTGGAAGCAAATGACGTGGGTTCAAATCCCAGCTCTGCCTCCAGCCAGCTGGGGTGCGGGGTGGGTCATTTCAGTCCCTGGCCTCACTTTTCCTCATCTCCAAATAGGGCTGACAGCACCACCTACCTGCCAATTGGAAGGAACTGGAGGCAGGCACGGGGTGGGAAAGTGCTTTACAGAATCTTAAATGCAATATAGATGCTCATAAAAATATTAATAGCAGTAACTGCCCCTGAACCATTTTACAGATGAGGGAACCGGGCTTGGGGAAATTGAATAGTGAGGCTCCTAAAGCCGCATTATCACTGAAAGACAGCTGGTGCCGAGTGAGAAAACACAACACTATTGCTGGCCAGTTTTCGAGGGACCCTCACTCAGGCCTGCCAGCAAAGTTCAGGGGCAAGTAGCCGGTCTGGCCTGGGGCCACGTGTGCGTGCGTGCGTGCGTGCGTGCGTGCGTGCGTGTGTGTGTGTGTGTGTGTGTGTGTGTGTGTGTGTGTGTCGGGGAGGGGGAGGGTCCTGGGGGCTCCTTCTCTGCCCTGCCTGAGGACCAGGGTTCTTTGCAGTCAGACCCTAACAGGCTCAGCGCCCCCAGCCCCAACCCATGCCATCGACGCCCATATGGGTGGGTCCTAAGAGGATTTCTGCCTTTGCGTTGCTTGGCAATATTTTGTTTAAATGAATTTATGCCAGGGATTAATATCAAGTTGATGAGCTGAACTGCTGACTTAGCAGGAAGGGGGAAATGAAAGGCGTTTTTTAAGAAGGTGGTGTGAATATGTGTTTTGTTTTGTTAATGAGGGCACATGGGTAAATCTTAGGGGGTCAGGACTGGCCTCTGGAGGAAGGGTCCCTGGCTTTAAGCTCTGCTCTGCTGTGGGACCCTCTACCTGCAATCAAACCTCTCTGTCTCTTCCTCTCTAGAATAACAGCCCCTGCTCGCATACTGGGGAGGGGTGGGCAAGAAGACATATGCGGAGAGGCAGCACGATGCCAGGCACGCAGTCGGTGCTCGGTAAACTGAGGCTAAGCCCATGGGAGCAGGCTTCTGCACTCTCCCAGCACCTGCAACGGCACGTGCCATGTGGAAGGCCCTCAAGAAAAATGGATCAGATGAACAAATGAATGGTCAATGTTACAATCATTATTGCCAGCATGATTTTTTTTTTTTTTGTATGCTTTAAAAGACAATCAGGAGAGAGAAGCCTGGGTTTGCAGTTCTTGGCGGTGATTTTGTGGCTCAAAGATGAAAAAGGCTGTGAACAGAGGCCATAAACTGTAAAGTCTCTGCATGGGTTTTGTAAATGTCATCATCTTCACTCTTGCGTGCACATCCTACTGCAGGGAAGTTGGCCTGTGCTGAGGTCTCTGGGGAGAGCCTGTCATGGCCTATGAAGCTGGGGTTGAACTTCAGGGGCTGAAGAAACCACATTGGCAGGGGGTGGGGAAATCCCTGTAGACTTCACAGGCCTAATTTCCTATGCATATTAGTCATTTGCCAGAGCTTAGCTAGGGGCTGTCTCTTGAATGCTGTCCACTCCATGGCTTTCACCCTGTCCAGGTCACCATTGTTTCCTGTGTGGACAGTGGCCATAACTCTTTATGGCTCCCATCCTCCCCTCTCAGCTCCCAGCTTCCGTCGTCCAAGCTGCAGTGAATAGAACCATCACCCTTCTGCTTTATACCATTTATTGATTTTCCATTTGTATCAGGAGAAAGCCCAAAGCCTGGCCCACGGCCCCTACTTGTGTCTGCAGCTGTATCTGATATCGTGCTGCAACTCATGCTCTACTCTAACCACACTGGCTTCCTCTCAGCCCGTTCAACTGCCATGCCCCTCCTGCCACAGGACCTTTGCATTTGCTATATCCCTTACCTGTGCCCCATCCCACCCCACTCCCAATGCTTATACCTGCTCACAGTCTGCACCTCCTTCAGGTCTCAACTCAAGCCACTTTCTTGATGGTCCTCTCCCGGAGCAAAGTGGGCCCCACTCCACCACACCCTCTCCTTCACCAAAACCTGTCTCAGGTGACGTTGCCCATTTATTTAAGTGATCTCTCCGTAAATCCTCTGCTTCTTTCCTCAGACTGAGAGCTCCCCAGTGTCAGACCCTGGGGCTGCCTTGACTCCCCAATCCCTAGAGCATAGGGGACCACCTAACATGCCATGAGTGCCCAATAAACATTTAATTAGTGAAGAAATGTGCACCCACACCACCCCCAAATCCTCATAAACAAGACTCAGGGTCTCCCTTTCCGGGGCCACAGACTGGCAAGACAATGAGCTAATCTCTCTTGAGCCCCACCCATGTCCGAGAATGATCTCATCTGCCCCTCCCCAGACTGGAGCCCAGGCCAGAAGAGAACCTGGGATTTCTGTGTCCTCAACAGAGCTGGCAACAGTATCAGCATTTCAAATATCCCTCTGAAATCTGAATCCGAAATGAAACATTTTCGCAAGTAATACCCTTGATGTCGGTGTTACGGCAGGAGGCTCTCCAGCCCCCAGAAACTCAGCAGCAGAGGCTTGCAGGGCACAGTCAGAGCACAAGGCGATCTAGTCCAGGCCTTCTGACTCCCCGGACCACCATGTCCTCTAGGGTCAGTGCAGGGACTTCATGTCACTGGCACATCTGAGACATGTTTTTTCTGATTATACCTGATGATGCTTCAGGGAAACCCAGCAAGGCCACCCTCTGGGGACCGTAGACTCCCATGGACTCTGGGGACCCCGGATCAAGGGTCAGGGGTGATCTTGTGGCTGAGGATAAGAGTAGAAAAGGTCAGGGCCCTCTCTGAGCAGCGGGCAGCACCTGACACCTGCAAAGCTCCTGGATGGGACAGCTTCACATTTCCATATTGGTTTCTCTCCTCGGTCAGGATTTGAAGCAGATACCACCCGTTTTGAGTTACAGAATCCGGCTCATGGCTTCCTGACCCTTGGTTTCTGAGAGGCTTGGGGACAAGGGTGGGGGCAGGTGGACACATTTTACGGAGAGGCAGAGCCTGGGGCACAGCCAGAGGGCTCAGTGGTCTCCGAGATGGCCTTTCCCACCAGGGGCAGGAGTCACGCCCCACAACCCCCAAGAAATCCAGTCTGAGGAGAAAGAATCAATTTAGCACTAGCAAACCCTGGATGCCTCTCCATCACTCTCTAAATTCTCTTTTCAGTAAGGAAAAGCAGTTCTCAATTGGTAGGAGGCAATATCTAGTTGGAATGTAACAACAGCAGCACTGTGCCTTTATTTTTTTTTACCTTAGTAATATGTGGTTGCCTTCTATTTATGAAGCTGATATTGCCCCCCCTCCCCCTTTATAGTAGCAATGAAGTTCCATTTTAAAGTAAAATTATTTCGGTTAAAGAAAGTGAGCTCATTTGAATGCAAATATTGAGTAATTTGTAGTACAGGTGATCTGGTCTCATGTGTGAAGGGAAGTAAGTGAATGACTGGAGTCTAGGAAAAGCTCATTTAGTCCCACCAGCCCATTTCACAGATGGGTATACTGAGGCCAGAGGGGAGCCTTGCTTTAAGCACACATAGCCAGTTCTCATTTTGCTTTGAAACTCACTCTTTGACCTTGTTCTCTCTCTTTGCTGGGCCTCAGTTTCCCCCTGTGTAAAATGAGGCAGGTAAGTCAAATGTGCTCCCCCATCTCAGCGTGTTTCAGGTACTAGGCTTGTCAAGCTCTGAGAAGCACCAGTGCCCAGACATGGAGCTTAAGGCCCATTGCAGAGAGACACACACCTGTGATTACAATGAAAGGGCTGTAATGGGTTTCCCAGACAAGGCGCCTGCCATGGCAGCTGGAGGGCACCCTCATATTTTGGCCAGAAACAAAGCAGACATTTTGGAAAAGTTGCTTAGACCATGAAATTCCATATCTGAGACTCTTATTGAATCTCCAAATGACAGAGCCGGAAGGTGCCCAAGAGATCTTTGAGTCCAGCATTCCCCAAAGTGGGTGCTGAGGAATTCTAATTTTGTCGAGTGTTACTCAACAGATATTACTTAAACAAAAGGTTCCAAGGTCCAATAAGTTTGGGAAATGCTCAGTTAAGCAAAACTAAACCAGTTTCTATGTTGCAGTACTTATCAGAGCCTTAGTGCTTAATTGCTTTGTGAAATCTGTGAAGGGGAGGAGGCTATAGCATGAGACAGTTCCCTAACATTTTTTATCGTGGTGCCCAATTTTAGGGAGCCTCTCAAAAGAGGCTCTAATCTAGTCCAAGCCCTTTATTTATAGACAAGGAAACTGAGGCCCAGAGAGAGAATGGCACTTGTCCAAAATGTCACAGCAGTAGCGGGCTGAGCTGGGGCTAGAACCCAGGGCTCTTCCCCTAGAAGCAGACTGTTTAAAGTGTCTGGTTTGGATCTTGGATGTTAGTGATCTCTGAGAAGCTTGGGATCCACATGTGTTGAAGCAAGTCTGGAAAGATTCCTGGAGGAAACTGGACTTGAGTTGGAAAGTCTGAGATCCTTGGGAGCCAATAATTGTGCATTTATTGACTAAACAATGGCATCACTGAGAACCAGTTACACAAGGGAACTCCCTGCCACCCAGCTTACCTAGTGGGGACTTCAGGATGGGGAAGCCTCCCACCCAAGGAGATGAGTCCCTGAACTTGCAAAGGATGGGAGCACTTGGAGTTTTCAGGTCCCCTTTTCCAGGAAGCCTCCCCTGATTGCCACTCCCAAGTCTAAGTGTTCCTACCAGCCTGCTCCTCATATTTGTACTACTAACATTTGTAACACCATTTTACCCTTATTCCTTTCATCCTTGTAGGTTTTTGTTGTTGCTAACCTGTGTGAGTTCCAGTAGTTTATAAGCACTTTGAGAGCAGAGTAGATGGCTTCTTCTTCCTTGTAATGGTTAGCGTTTATTGAGCCTCGCCATGTGCTAAGCATTTCCCACGCATTATCTCATATTACCTTCACTGCTGCCCTCTGAAGTAGCTGTTTCTAATCCCACTTCATGGAGGAGAAAATTGAGGTACAGGAAGTTAAAGCAACTTGCTCGAGAACAGGGGCGAGTAAATGACGGAGCTAGGATTTAAACCCAGGCCTTCATTTCTCTTTACCTTCTGTCCAACGGGGACGAATGGAATCACGGATAATCGCACAGACATCCGGCTCTTCTCAGGGCACTGGCATAACTGGGCCCTGCCGCTGACCCAGAGCTCTCTCCTGCCCCTTCCAGGCCGTGGTTGGAGTGCCCAGGCTGGGCCCACCGCTCTGAGCTCAGGCCACCTCAGCTGGAGGTCTGTAAGAGGGCCCAGGATGACTAGTGTTGTCACCTGCACATCACAAGGGGAAAAAGCAGACCCCCAAGTCCCCTGCCTCTGTAACCAGACTTGCCCCAGACCTTCTGGGGTCCCAGCCTTGCTCTCCTTCATTTTGCCCCAGAACCTTCCCCAGGCTGGGAGCCTGGAGCTTTTCCCACCAACCAACCCCCATCCCAGCCCCACGCCATTATTTATGGGCAGAAGACTCGGATATGGGCTTCATGGCAGCTGTCAGCGTGGGTGAAATGCTGACAGTGATGACACCCGGGAACACCCTTTCCTAGCTGTGGTTTGGAAGGGGGCCGGGGTCTCCTTCCACAGCTAAAAATTCACCAGCGGGGACCGATTACTCATCCATCTTCCATCCCGACGACCCCACTGGAGAAGACGCCGTGCCCAAGCCGGGGATGTCACTGCCGTGCGCGTGGGTTTAGGACCTTGGTGGGGAGTGGGGGGGGGACCCAGCCGAGCCTGGGGGTGCCCCTTAACCACCACCAGAAGGAAACTGGGTGCCACAGGTGGCTGCTGCTTGGCTTTCTGCCTTACATGGGCCAAGACAGCAGGGAGAGGACAGCAGAGGGTCAGGAAATGAGTGAGTGGAGAGGAAAAGTCTGGAGGCGTCTACAACCCACATGTCTGGTGCGTCCCAAATGAAAAACTAATGAGACACTGTGCGTGGGGGGCTCGCACGCGGCCAGCCTTTGCCCACCATTCCCGCAGGCAGCATGCCCTGCCCTGTGTGTCTTGAGCATGCTAAGTCATTCTCCAGGGCTCAGCTTCCACGGCTGTGAGCAGGAACAAGGAGAGCGGGGATCTCATGGAGCTGGGGTGAAGGAGAGCAGGAACTGAGACTAAAGGGCTCGGCCTGGTGCTGGCCCAAAGAGATGTCACTCGACGTCGGTGCTTATTCTACAGCCGCCGTGGCGGAAGCTGAGCCCAGGGCCCTGGCCCGGTGCGGCACTGGCCTGTGTGCCCCAGCCTGGAGGGGCAGACAGAGCACAGGCTCTGCCAGCTTCTGGCTGAACGGCCTGGTGCAAGCCCCACCCCTCTCCTAGCCTCGGTTTCCCCACCCGTGAAGCAAGCGATCTCCTGGATTCCACGAAACCCGGCACATGGCTGCCTCTTCTCCGGCTCGTGTTTTTCCCAGAAGAGATTTCCGGGGGACTCTGGGGCTGGCCCAGCTTTGTGATCCCGTGGCTGGCTCTGTGTCCACCTCGTGGCCCTGTGGTTCCTGCAGCTCCACTCCTGGGTCTCTGTGAACTCGGGACTGGGCTGTTTTTCCAGGAAAGAGATGGCCTGGCTCAACAGTGGGAGGAATTTGCAGGGCATGCAGCGGAAGGGACGGGTGGCTGGGGTGGCGAGGGAAGAGTAAGGGCCTCGCCTGGGCTCCAAGTGGCAGGGGAGGTGGGGAGCTGACGCTGGAGGACGGAGCAGAAAACTGAGGCTCCGACCAAGTGTGCAGAGCAGAGAGGTTTGGGGAAGGGCCGGCTTCAAGCTCCCCATGCCTGTGGGGTGGGCTGAGCCTCCTGACAGTTGGGAAGGCCTGGTTAAGATTGCCTTGGGGTTGGGGAGCTGTGGATTCTGCAGGTGAATAGAACCCAGCAGGCAGGGCTGTTTGTTGGACACCTGCCATTTGCCCCTGGAGGTCTACTCCCCACCCTTCTCCACCCTGCCCTGGGGCCCAGGAGGCTGGTTTCTAAGGCCGGGCACCCACGGACTCCCTCCCCCTCTGTCTTCCTGCTGGTTGTAGTAGTGGGGAGCTCTGGTAGGACATGAAGTGAGAGAGGAGTGATGTGGGCACATTTAGCCTCCCAACATCCTCACTCAAGGTCACCTTGTCCCAGCTACATCCCTTGACCACAGGTGGCAATTCCAGCCAGGGTGACCCCCACCCCCTTCAGGGCTAGGGGTGTAGGGAAGGGATCCCCACTTTTTCTTGCCCTGGGCATCTGCACCAACCTTTGGAGGTAGTTCCCTTATTAACCCCTCCTCAAGCTGCAGGGGTGCCCTAGGACCCCGACTGATTCGGCCCCTCTGAGCCTGCAGGGCAGGGATATTAGAAGGGACCCCACAGGAGTCAGCAGAGCCCCCCAGCCAAACTTTGACCAGAGTCTGACTTGAACTTCTTACCTTTGATTACTTGCAGGGATGGGCCTGGCTTTCCTTCTCTCCAGAATTCTCAGCTAATATGTCTGGAGCAGGTGGAAGGGAAGGGAGAGGGGAGAAAGTCCAGCCAAGAGATGTGTCTCCTGAAAGGGGAGCTGGCTGGGCTTTGCAGATCCCAGAATCAGAGCTCAAGCAGGGGCTGCAAACTCCAGCACCCAGGGCCCTGTCGATGGTGCAGGGAGTCAGGGAAGTTGGAACAGGAGGGGAGCTCCAGCCCATCCCTGCCCTGTGGGAACATGGCCCAGAGATGTGGATTGCCCAAGAGGAGCCAAAAAGTCAGACTTTTGCATGAATACATTGCCTAATATTAAATATTAAATTTTAAACACTGCTTCAGGCAAGCATATCTATGAGCCAGATGTGGACCCCGAGGCCCCGGACTGCAACCTGGAGGCTACACCCACCTGACCTGCCTTTCTGATCTGTCTCTTTGCAGGTTTTGCCGCCCCTGGAGTGAGACCAGAGAGCAGCCTAGGAGACAGGTGAGCTTTAGGGCCCAGATCCCTGGATTCGCTGCGGGGAGGACGGGGGGTCCTAGAATTGCCACTTGCATCTATGCAAACACTAGCTAATGCCGGTTTTAAAAATGCCCAGTTTGCGAACCTACTGTCTGTATAATCAACACCCTCCGCACCTCATCCCCTGACTCCTACTGCCCCAACTGCTCCGGTTCTCCCTAACCTCCTTCTTGCCACTGAAATCTCAGAATGGGAATGAAAAAGAAAAGCTGTGGGTAATAGCAGAGGAAGAGAGAAGCTGGGAAGTGGATCCAAAGGCTGAAGCTTGGACATATTTCCTCCGTGTGACTTTCCCTCTGCTCAGTCCCCCTCGAAGCCTATGACTTTTCACTTTAGCTTTTGTGTGATGTTCTACCAAAATCGAAGTGGGTTTGAATTAGTAGATGTCTTTTTGAAATAAAAAGCAGTATTTCTGGGTGGGTTAGATCGCTATCAGTCATTCACACTTTAGTGACTTTTAATGCTATCAGATGATTTTTCAATTATCTCATTGAGATCAGCCACACTGAGGGGTGTTTGGGAGGGTGGGGGTGGGGAGAGGGACTTGAAAGGGAAGGCCTCTGTACAGTGGAGCCTGTCCCAGCCCAGGTGGGGCCTGGGCATCTGTGGAAGATAGTCCTGGGAGCTCAGTGCCTGAGCTGAGCTGGCTCTGGGGACACCGAATTTGGCTTCTCTTCTGGGTGGGCGAGGACTGTGGGCTAGCCTGCAACCCAGCCTGCAACCCTCCCGACAAAGCTTGCCTCCAGTTCCAAACCGTCATTTACAAACATTTGGAGACACAGTCTCTTTGCCTGGGGAACTGCCTGTGAGTTGTTCCTTGGCAAGCTCAGAGATTGTCCTTCTACTGGGGTGGGTGGGTGCGGAGCTGGCTTCACTCATAGGAGGAAGAAGTAATTGCCTTTAGGGTGTTTGATATGAGTAGAGCCTTCCCCCTCCCCGCTGCCCTGCAGTCATTATTTGTGCCACATTTTGGGAGAGGATAAGGAAGAAGCTTTGAGCACTTCTTCCAAAATGTCTTGTCAGACTGTCATCTGTAGGTCAAGGTGGCAATTCGAATTTTCTGTGTTTTGAGTAATAAGCATGTGTTAGTTTCATTTTCTTCCAAATGCTGTCTGGGGGTGACCTAGGGGCCCATGAGAGCTCACATACATTGTAGAAATGACCTGCTTGGATTAGCCCCGGCAGGGCTTTTTGGAACTGAGTCATGGAAAAGGTAAGTTTTAAGGAAAAAGCAAAACTGTGGTCCTAAGGAAGGAGAAGAGCAGTCACAGGCAGATGTGGCCCCCTCCTGTGATTTTGCTCTCTCTCTCGAGCTCAAGAGCCAATTCTTGATCATTTGGGGAAAACAATGGTGGGCATGGTTTGTTATGTGCATTATGGGGCTGATGGCATCAGGATGCCATCGGCCCTTCCCTCTCCACACCCTGGGCTGGTCCTCGTGCACTTCCCTGTCCATTTCCAGGGCTCAGCATGCTGCTAATTGGTGCTAACTGTAATTCACAAGGTACGCTAAGCGTGTGATGGGACCGTGGCTTCAGTTCACCCTGAGAAAAGGACAGAATGATTACACCCATTCTGCAGGTGAGGAAACTGAGGCACAGAGAGGTAGAATCAATTACTTGTCCAAGTCTGGGAATGGAGGAATCAGAATGAAATTTAGGTCGGCCAGACCTTAAAGAACCAAGGTTTTTAACCTTTATACTACCCTGCCCTGAGGTGAGAGCTTTGGGGGCAGGTCTCGACACGGCTGTCCAGAGCCGTCCCAGACCCTGCCCTCCTCATCCGGCTTGCCTTCTCCCCTTGCTGCGCGTGCACAGCTGGTGTGAGCAGCGGGAGGACAAGTGGCAGGTTACGCTGGGCCACCAGCCTGAAGGGCGAACACCCGGCCAGCTGTGTGCTGCGCTGGGTCACAATCACCCATTGCCACGGGCACCCCTTAGAAGGGTCCCCTTTGTGTCAGGGTAGGGGAAGGAGGTAATAAGATGACTGTCAATGATAAAGGCAGGAAGGAAAATCAAACCCCCTAAAACAGAACCCAGAACATTCCTGTGAAAACAGGGAGGCGAAATGGTGAGTGAATTGTTTTCTCTATTTTTCAGTCTTTTAAAATGTGATGTTTGCTTTTATAGGGCTGTGGTGGGAAAAGTACAGTCTTTGAAGGCAGGTGGTTGTGGGTTCGAATCTTATCTCATCACCAGTTACGCACCCATGTGTGCAATGGGTACCCGCTACTCAGAGTGTTGTCGGTACAGCCAAGACACCTCCTTTCTGTCTCCTCCTAAGAAAACAGACTCTCACCTGAAGGGTAAGGGGTTGGCTATGGTCACGTGGTCTGGACTTTCTTTTTTTTGGAAGTGTCTAAAATGACGACATCTGGGAAGCCCTTACAATATGTGGTCAAAAGCAGTTATACCCCTGCCAGTGACATAACCCATTAGGAAATAAGAACATAACAAGTTTGCTATTTTAAACTGTAACCAGTAACTCCACTTCTAGGAAGTTCGCCCCAAGGAAATAACCCAGGATGTGTGCAAAGATTTATCTACCAGGATGTTTATCACATCCATGTTTATATAGGTAAAAAATAGAAAACAACACGAGTATCCGACAGCAGGGATGTGGAGGGGGAGGCTTCACGATGGCCCGTGCAGATGACGGAATATTCTGGGAAACCTTTGAAAATTATGATTCAGATGAACTTTTAATAACAGAGGGGGGAAATGTTCCTATTTCCATGTTAAATGAAAAGCTAATTTGCCAAAATTAATCCTAACTGCATTTAAAAAAGTAGGAAAAAGCACAGGTAGGCAAGGTAGAAAGAAAAGAATAGGAAAGAAAGAAGAGGAGAGAGGGAAGAGTGGCGAAAAGATGCTGAAACATGGTAGAGTAACAGGTGACTTATGTTATTTGTACTTTTCTGCATTTTCTAAACTTCCCACAGTGTAATAGTTACTGCTTGTGTAATTACAAAGAATAATTATACTTAAAAAAAAATTATCTGGTCCCACCAGTGTGTGTGTGTGTGTGTGTGTGTGTGTCTGTGTGTCTGTGTGTATTTTGCCAGTCAGATATATGAGAAAAATTATGTTGGCACTTTTCATTCTAAAGTGTTCTTTTTCTCAAAGCAAATTTTACCCATAGTCCGTGTCAGTGTCCTATAGTCTTCCTTCTGTCCCTGGGAACTGTGGCTCTGAGAGAGCTGACTTTGGGGCTATGACCATCTGTTTTTGCACAGCACTGAGCTTGGAGCTGAGGTGGGAGTGGGTGGGGGCAGGTGGAGAAGACACAACCCCCATTTAAGAGGTCCCCAGGAAGGTGTGATGCAGCCACCTGACGTCAAGCAGTGCACCTGGGTAACCCCTCATCTCTCCAGTGAGACCCAGAGGACCCTTCTTGGCTGAGCCCATCCACCCACAAATCGGCCGCTCGAGGTCAGAGAAAAATAGTTCAGGACACAGAAGTTAATTTTACTGAGAAACTCCCGAGCCCTTCTACCGAGGAGAGAAGCAAGGAATTGGGTATCCATAGTTAAATAGAAGCAACTCAAAAGTTGTTTTAATTTTACAAATAAATGATGGAGAGAAGGAACAGGGTAAGGAAATCGAATATGGAAGGTGATGGTTGTTGAGTTTAGTAGAAATAAACCTATTTACGTTAGAGAGTGATGAGAGAGAAAACCACTGAGAGTGAGAAAGGTAGGGGAGCTGGGGCTGCAGCAGGCTTGGGACTCTAGACTTAAGGTGGAAGTTACTAGGGAGCCCCTACAGGTTCTTGAGCAAAGATGGAATAAAAGAATAAAAACAGAAACGAAGAGAGATGGTAGCAGAAAATCCAGTTAGGAGGCCTTTGTAAAAGTGCTGGGGATAAGGGGCTAGACATAAGTTCTGGATGTGAAACTCCAAAGAAGATTTGAGAGATATTAGCACCATTTCAGTTTTATTGGACTATGTTTTTACTCTTCCCTCTTCTCTACCCTATCGGGAAAACTCTTAAACATCCTTCAAAACCCAATTCATGGGGCTCCTTCCAGGCAGTCATCCCTTTCCTTGGGCTCTCCCTCCATTAGAACCTGGACATATGGTGTTGTAGGGCTCTGTCTACACATGTCCCTATTGGCCACCGGACCTCACGAGGCTGAAGAGTGGGTGCTCAGCAAGTGTCCATGGGATGAGATTGATGATACAAGGGAAAAGGAGGGATTGGGGGTAAGCCGAATATGCAGGTGGTGCAAAAGAAGAGTCAAAAAGATTCCAAGGTGAGCCTTCAATTTTTAAAAAATTAATAAGTTCCTAGCATTTACCTGGTAATGGTGAGCAAGGCAGACATGGTCCCTACCCTTGTGGAGTTTACAGCCTAATAGGGAACACAGAAAATAAAATAATAGTTACAATATGATGACGGCTATGAAATCCAGTCTGCTATGGGAGCCTAATGGGAAGGAGAGGGGGTGGGATCCAGGTAGCTCCGTTGAGGAAGTTGTATTTAAGCTGAAAAATAAAAAGGATGGCCAGGCAGTTCATAGATGATAGATGATGGACCAAGATGAAGGTTGGGGAAGGGAAGCCGAAATAAGGAGAGAGGGCGTTCCTGGCAGAAGGCATGCATGGCCTATGCAGAGATCCCGAGGTGAGAGAGAAGCATTGGAAACACCAAAGCTGGGTGTCTCGGGAACACAGTGAGCCGGGGGGAGCTGGTGGTATAAGAGGTCAGAGAGGAAGGCAGGAGGATGGCATCCTGAGTCTACTGTTGTCAGGAGAGTTTGGATTTTATCCTAAGACCATCAGGAATGATGATGGAAACAGATTTTTCCAGCTATTGCTGTAGGAGGATTAAATGGCCAGGGGCAGGAGTGGAAGAGCCTGCCAGCTGGGAGGTGGGTGTCATCATCCAGGTGAGAAATGGTGGTAACCTGGAGCCAAGGGTGGCCATGGGACTGTGAGAAGTGGGCAGTGGTGGTGGCCTGGAGCCAAGGGTGGCCATGCGATGGTGAGAATTGGGCAGAATAGAATGATGAGTAAGATGTGGGCATAAAGGAAGACAGAGTAAAGGACAACCTCCAGGTTTTGCATTTAGGCAAGGGCAGCACGTAGGACCATTTGCAGATACTTGACGGTGTCTTTGCTGGACTCTAACCTTACACCGACCTTGGCCAGTCCAAATCCCTGGCCCTCCGCATGGCTCTGATGACCCTAGCTGGTCAGCCGACATGGATGGGAGGGACCTCTGAACCTGTCTCAGGGTTCCAAGAGGTGGAGAGGCCACCTGCCCCTGAGGTAGGACCCAGCACTGTGCCCAGAATCTTGGAGGTTTTGGGGGGCAGTTGATCAACTGAGAAGACCTGGCCCCTCGTGCACAACTGCTTGGTGCCAGCACTTCCCTCTGATTCAGCAAAATGTCTCTCTCAGCACCTTTCCTGGATCCGCTTGGGTTCCTAGAGATCCACTGGGAACTGACTGTTTATTTCTGGCCCAAATATCCTGGGAATCTCTGCCCTGCTAAGTGTTAGCACAAGAGAAGCAAATGACGCCCGATGGGCTCACTCCCACCCATCCTCATATGGGACCCTTATAGTGGCTGTGGGACGTGGCCTGTGAGGTCTTACTGCTCTGCCCATTCCACAGATAAGGAAGCTGAGGCTCAGAAAGAGGATGCCACAGACCCAAGAGGGCATGCATGGCTGCTGGGAAATAGTAGAAACGAGGTTAAAACCCAAATCATGCAACTCCTCCAGTGCCCCGTGTATTTTTCATAATTGTATTTTTGTCTCTATTCTCTCCAATACTTTTGAAGTCAGTACCCTGTCACATTGTGCTTTCAGAGCATCTGTTTGCTACCCTATCAACAAAGCCTTTTTTTTTCTCTTTAGCTCAAATCGTTTAAACTGTACAGCCGTATTGTGATTCCTTCTGCATCGGGGTAAATAAATCTTTATAGAACCAGCTGCAAAGCAAAAGATTCTATAAAACGCCATTTGTCTGGTACCTTCTCCAGTGGCTGGCCGGTTTTCTTGGCGATACTTATTCATTCATTCAACAAAGATTTGTTGAGCGAGGCCCTGGGAAGTCAGCAGTGAGCAAAACAGACATGGCTCCTACCCTCAGGGAGCTGATATTCCACTAAGGAAGATGGACTATAAGCACGTAAATAAATACATATATATACTATGCCATAAGGACTCTCAAAGACGGTAAAGCTGGGGTGCACGGGTGGCTCAGTGGTAGAATGCTCGCCTGCCATGCAGGAGACCCGGGTTCGATTCCCGGCCCATGCACCTAAAAAAAAAAAAAAAAGAAAAGAAAAAGAATAAGTAAAGACTGGTGAAAGGCTAGAGAGAGGAGGGTGTGAGGTGCCGCGGGGCCATCTCACATAAGGGGGTCTGTCTCTGAGGACCATTCAGCTGGAACAAAGGGAAAGAGACCCAGGAAAACCATTCCAGACAAAGGGAGAAGCAAAAGCCCTGAGGCAGGCTGGGTGTGTGGGGAACACAGAAGCCAGGATGGTTGAGGGACAGGGGAGGAGAGAGAAGGTAGGAGGAGAGGCTGGGGAGGAAGATGAGGGGGGCCGATTGTGATGGCTTATAGCTGCTGTGAGGATCTTTGAGCGAATTCCAGGTCAGATGGGAGCACGTGAGGGACAGAAGCTGATGAGAGAGAAGGCTGGGCCAGCCGCGGTGGCCAAGGGGATGGGGAAAGGGGGGTCATGTCTGAATAGAGGTGGAGGGTCAGCTGAGCGGACCTGCTTTTTCATTGTTGGTAGGGTTCAAAGGAAGGAGAGGAGTCAAGGGTGACTGTCCAGGTGATGCTGGTGGCATTTACTGGGTCTTGCACGAGACCGGATGGGAAACAGATTCAGGAGGGAAAAGTGGAGCACTGTGTGATGGGCTGTCCATTTTGAACTTGGAGGTATTCGGTAAGCATCCAGATGGAGACGTAGAGTGGGAGTGGGATTTATACGGCTGACATCAGCATATAGATCACACTTCAGGCCTGGGGGCTGGATGGGACCACTCAGGGAGTGAGGACCGAGGGCTGCGCCTGGAGGCATCCAGACATTAGGGTTTGGGAAGAGAAGGAGGGACAAAGAAGTCCAAGGAGCAGCTGCCGCAGAGGAAGGAGGAAAACTGAGAGCGCTTGGGGGCTCCAAGCAGACGCTTCACACAGAACAGTGAGCTGCGGGCGTTGAAAGGCTGCCGCCCGTCAAGCAGGAGGAAGACCCAGAACTGGCCATGGGCCTTGGCGAGACGGAGGCCACTGCGATGAACTTGAGCGGAGCGGCCGCGGGGGGAGCTGATTGGGACCGTGTTGGGAACGGCCAGGGAAGGAGAAGCAGAGACAAGGGGAAGACACCCCCAGGGAGGCTAAGGTGGTAGCCACTGCCGAAGCCCAGTGGGGTGGGAGGCGAGGGATGGGAGGGCACCCACTACAGGACAGGGTGTGGGTGCAAAGGGGGGCGGGTAGACAGACAGAAATGTAGAGCTGGGGAAAATCCCTTCCAACTGGGGGACACCAGGGCAGGTGGAACAGCCACCACGGCTGCTTTCATTGAGAACCTGCCTTCTATGTGATGGGAACCTGTCAGGCTCTTGAAATACATCTTCTCATTCAATCCTCACAGTACCACTGTCGTCCCCATTTCACAGGCTAGAAAAGCGAGGCTGAAAGAGGGTGAGTTACTTGTCCAAGGTCACACACACTTAGGAATGGATGAGACTGCAGTTAATGCAGCATGTAAAGGATTTTTCCAGGCAAAGGTAGGTAGGTAAGGCGAGAGGACAGGCTAAAGTGAGTGCTCAGAAACAGGGGTGCACGTGCGGTTCAGCGGTAGAAGGCTCGCCTTCTGTGTGGGAGACTTGGGTTCGATTCTCAGGCTATGCACCCTACCCCCAAAAAAAAACAGAAAAAAGAAAAAGAAAGACCATGCACCCCACCCCCACCCCAAAAAAGAAAGAAAAAACCAATAGAACAAAAAAAAAACTTTTTTTTTTTTAATGAGTACTCACAGAAAAAGCAAACATGGGTTTGGAGAGCCCAGGACAGACCCGACTGGAGCAGGAGCGGGCCAGTTCCTAAATCCCAATGAATTACACCCAAGAAAGGGACTCAGTCCTCCTTGAGGACAGTTCTGCCCTGTTCCCCGGCGGCGTGACCACAGGCAGCACTCTGAACTTCTTGGGACTGTGTCCACCTGGCGAGGGAGGCTAGTACCTCTTCATTGCATCAGGGGCTGATGCAAGAGCCCCGGGGCCTGGTGGCACTGAGGCTGGACGACACAGAGGATGATGCTTTCCTGGCTGGGAGGGGGGGAGGGCAGGGGGCTGGAGAGAGAGGAGTGGACGCAGCAACCCCTGCTGCGCCCTCAGCCTCCTCGCTGCTGCCCCCTCCCCTTACACGCATGCCTAGGGCAGGGCTGTGGTTCTGCCTACAGCCCTCAGCAGTCCTCATCTATAAAACAGGAGTGGTGGGGCCTGCCCACCCTCCCAGGGTACCTGAGTATGACCTACAATCACATCTGGGGAAAAGGGACACTTAGCAGAAATGCCCAGGTGTGCCTATTTGAAGCTATTATGTACCATGTCCTTTAATCCTCATTCAGTATTGCTGGGTGGCATCTTTTTTGATGGTTTCCATGGAGATGTGTCTCCACCCATTCAAGGTGGGGTCACTTACTGGAGCCCTTTAAGAGGGAACTATTTCAGAAAGAGCCCACAGAACCAACAGAGCCCACACAGCCAGAGACCTTTGGAGATGAAGGAAAACATCCCTGGGGAAAGACACTGAAGAAGCTGGGAGAGAAAGTTAGCAGACATTGCCAGTGTGCCCTCCCAGCTGAGAGAGGTGTCCAGAAGCCAAAGATCCCAGCAGACGCCAGTCACATGCCTTCCCACCTGACAGAGGGGTTCTGGACAGCATCAGCTTTTCTCAAGTGAAGGTAACCTCTTGTTGGTGCCCTAATTTGGACATTTGCATGGCCTTAAGAACGGTAAGCTTGCCGCTTAATAAATTCCCATTGTGAAAGCCGTTCCATTTCTGGCATGTTGCATTCCGGCAGCTTCACAAACTAAAACACAAGGCAAAACCGAGAATCACTGCCATCATTGGGAATGGATGGGAATCATCAGGTGAAACAAAGAGTGGGGAGGGCGCCTTCTGAGGTTGGCTGGAGCTGCTGCTCGACCCTGCAGCCTCTCAGATGGATGGTGGCAAACCTGTGAGCCTGAGTCCTGGTTTTCCACCTCGGAAATGGGGTCATCCCGCGCAGCTCAGGCTGCCTGTCTCCTGTTGAGAGGGACAGCGAGGGGCTTATATAAGCTACAGTCACTGAGCAAAATTCTTCCTCTGTCCCTTCAACTGCATGTGTGGCTCTTGCCTGGCTCGACCCGGCCACACGTCCAGGCTGGCAGGGCCCTCCCCAGGCTTCCCATTGCACAGAGAAGTAGACCGAGGCCCAGAGAGGTGGCCCAGGAGTCGCTTTGGCAGGTGTTGATGTTTCTTTCCTAAATCATTTTTTATACACCAGTCAAGGAAAGGAGAGAGGGAGGAGAAAAAGAGCAGGGGGTGGTGAGACCCAGGAGCCAGGTGGCTTTGGGGGATGGAGGCATGCCTTTTCTTTCAAGAAGAAAGATACTGGGCCTCCTGAGTCCATCCAACAAGCTCGGCCCCTGGGAGAGTGAGCGAGGCCTCCAGGGTTCTCAGTTTGGAACCTGGCAAGCCGGCCACTTTCACCTGGAGGTCCACGACCCCACAGTTCCGTTCCCCTCCTACAGTGAACATGTTGGTGGTCTTGTCACGGGTTGTGTGGGGAGAATCATCTAGAAGGAGAAAAGCTCTTAGTATTACGGGCTGGAGGATGTAATGTCCTGCTATCCCCCCACGCTTGATTTTGAAAAGAGCCCAAGAAATCAGGCTGGGGGTCTGGTTTGAAGATACCGGTCATCTAGAAGCAGGCACAAATGAGTCTGGGGGCTGCCTGGTGAGCCCCTCTCACTCCCCACCCCACCCTCTCTGGGCAGCCCCCTGTAAGCTGCCCCTGCCCAGGGTCAGGTCTCGGCCGGTGGCTGCGCGACTCTCCCCGACGGCTCCGCGTCGCCTTCCAGAAACCCTGACTTGTGTGTCTCCTTGGCCAGTTCCCAGCTGCGGGTCACATTTCACAGCTCTAGTTGTCTTTCATGTGCCTCTTGGGAGATTTGGGGTGGGGTGGCGGTGCAGACAGGAGCGAGGAAGTCACTTCTCTTGAGCAGCCGTCGTGGGCCGAGTGCGTGCAGGGAGCTTGGTGCTCACTTTCCTTTGAGACGTGCACCACTTCCGAAAGGCGTGTGCTTCATTCTCTCCATTTCACATGCAGGGAAACTGAGGCTCACAGAGGCTACGTGGCTTTCCCTGGATGCCCCAGACATTGAGTAGGGGGAACTGGATGGGCCCCAGGTCCGTGGGCCAGCTGTCCTGGGTCTGGTGGGTACCCACTGCCTGCCCAGGGTGCTGCCCGCAGTGTGGCACTCGGCGCTGATCCTGACACGGTCCCGCCATTGGCTCCACGGTCCCTTTCTCCTCCTCCTCCATCACCTTTGCAAGCCCTAAGGCCTGCTCTCCTCAAGTGCATTTCACCTTCTACTTTGGGAATCCCTTGGCCTCAAACCTCTGGAAGAGACCCAGAGGGGCTATATAGACCCCCAGATTTGACCAACTCCAAAAAATAACCCAAGGGAGAGAGAGGCTCCAGAGAACAAGACTGACTGGCTAGGGTCAGGAGGTGGGTGTTGCCCACAGATTTCAAGGAATGGCATCCATCAGACCCCCAAGGCCAGAGGGGAAATAGAGGGCCGGAAAAAATATAGACTAGAGACAAAGGAAGGGAAAAGGTAGGGAGAGGAGGGAAGGAACAAGGAGGGCAGAGATGGTAGACTGAACCACAGATAGACAGCTGAAGCTGTGCTGTGGTGTGGTGGCAGCTGAGAGAGGGAGAGGGAGAGATGGGAGAGAGAGAGAATGTTCCAGGCACTGAGGGGTACCCCAGCATTATGGGTCATTCAGTGTCAGGCAAATAGCTTGCATACCTGTGAATACACGGAAGTTCCCGCAGTGTCCCAGCCCCTAAGGATGACAGTGGAGGCTCACATCATCACCCCCGAGCCCTGGACACATGCCTAAGTTCCGAGGAGGGTCGGCTGCATTGCTGTGGGCTTCGTACACATTCCCATTAAAATAAATCAAATCAGAAAATGGGTAAGCGGAAGAGTTGGCTCTGAAAGGGTTAATATTCATTTATCTGGACCCCCACCACCCCACCTTGCACATGCTCATCAGGACCTTCCCCCACCCCCTGGGTGGCATCTCTGCACTTGCAAATGGTTTCCTATCCAAACCCCACCAACGGCCCTTCCTTAGATGTTTTTCTTTAATTTTCTATTTCTTTGTATGCTCACTTGGAAAGGAGCAAGAAGGAAGCTTGTAGGAGCAGGACTTATCAGTGCTGGGTGGCTCCTTGTGGCTGCCAGAACCAGAGTTGTAGGTGGGGGCTGCCGCCGACTCTGCAGCTACGGCCCCCGCAGCCCCTGCAGCCCTTGGCCCAGAGCCCCAGACACAGGAGAGGCCCAGGCCTGCTCCTCCAGCACTAGCCCCAAAGTCAGTGAGGGACAGAGGAAGCTGCAGGCCCACGGGGGCTGGGAAGGAGCCATGGACTCCAGGACTTCTAGAAAAACAAAGCAGAGAAACTAAGGGTGTCAGGGCTATTGCTGCTGAGAATGAAGGCGGAAATGGCTCGAGAGCCTGTTCCTGGAGATTCTGTGAAGCAGCAGCAGGACTTGGCTTGCCCAAACTTGAGGTGGCCCAGAATTCTGGGGAAGGAAGCTTGCTTTTGGCTTGGGCCCAAAGCCAGGCGGTTATAGGACTTCCCCGAAGCACCTTAGCTCCTTCCCTCATTCTTTGCCAGATGTTTACTGAAAGCCTTCTACATACCAAGCTCCCTGCCAGGCATATGGGTGTTCAAGGAGAACTAGAATAGGGCCCCTGTCTTGCCAGGGAGTGGGGGGTGACTCTTTAAATAACTGTGATGCCATGTGATGTGTGACAGGTAAGCGTCTGCCTAGGGAAAGAAGAAACCGACTGGGCTTTGGGGTCTTAGAAAGGTTGTACAAGACCCCCATTTGGGTTGGGTCTTGAAGGATGAATAGGAGTTCTTCAGGAGATATAAGAAAGCCATATTTTATGAGTGACTGCAAAGAGGGTTGAAATGTGATATTACAAAATGTGATAATGACTGGTGACAAGCTAGGCAGGCCTGGGCAGAGGCTGCTAACAACAACCAGAAAGACTGATGGGGCCGCAGTCCCAAGGACCTCAAATGCCAGAAGAAGGAGTTTAGCTTAACTCTGGCCATGTTGAGCTAGAAGCGCTAGTGGGACATCACTTGAAGGCATCATTCAGCCCGGGAGGGCCCTTAGTCCCTTAGCCCAGCAGGCTCCACGCTGAAGCTCCTGGAGATGCGGGGTCAATGCTAGCCTGATCACCATCACCCTCTCCAAATCCCAAGCATCTCCACACAGGGAACTGAATTTGTGGGACCAGCCATCCATCACCCAGGAAAGTCTTACCCAGTACCTACTGCGCACTTGGCCCATTGCTCACTGCCTGGGAGTAAATAATACAGATACATGCATGAAAGAAGGGTGCCATGTCCCCACCAAGGACGATTTTCCAAATATTGAACTGGAATGCTGTGGAGCAGGTTGGTGGTGCAGAGATGGAGATTGAGTATCCAGGATAGTCTGGTGTCCTGGCTAGGCGTCAGCAGACCTTGGACAGGGTGGGATGGGGTTGGGGGCAACTGGAGACTGGCTATTTGAACATGAGCTCAGCCTGCCACTGACCTCTCCCCAAAGAAGTGGGGGGACCTCACTTGGCTTTGGAAAAGACCTCAGGATTAGGAGAAGAAGAAATGCAGGGAAGAGAGTGTCTTGAGGTGAGAGGACCCTCTGTCTGTGGAGGGGGAGGTGAAGAGGGATTCCAGAGGTGTCAAATCTGTGCAGAGACCAAAATGGGAGAGGGAGGGAGAGGGGAGACCAGGGTGCCCACCGGCTCACCAATAAGAGTAGGGGTGACTGAGGGGCGCTTCTCACCATGTGAAGGATCCTGGAGGAAAAGTGTACCCGGGGGCCGTGGGGTGAGGATGGGGGAAGGATGGTGAGTTAGATTCGGATCATGCTCAGCTGAGATGCCCGTGGGATGCCCAAGTAAAGCTGCCACCTTTACTTTACTTGCAGCCATCAGAAAGAGGGCTGAAAATCCAAAATCTACCCCGCCATTCCACCCTGTCTCCAGGGCCTCCTGGGATCTTTGGTGTCTTTTGGGGATGCCCTGTGGTCTGAAAGTTGAGAAGTTTAGTTCTTGGGTCTGGGTTGGGGTTTTCTCCCTAGAAAGACCGCTGGGAGTGTTTTGAGATGAGGAGGGCAAAGACGGATTGATGACCTAACACGGGAACGAAGATCCATGACCACTTCAGCTCAGATTGCTTCCCCCACCCCCACTTTCCTCCCCCCAGGGCCCCTGATTTGGACAATTTGGGGAGAGAGGTAGGCAAAGAACACGCGGGGTACCCAGGCCCCATGGTGACCATGTTCCCAAAGCCAGTCCCCTAGCTCTTTCCTCCGAACTCTTGCTGCAGGGTTTTCCCTGTGCTCCAGAGAAGAAAAAGGGTTTGCTAAGCAGATTGATGGTTTAACAAGCCCACTTAGGAGAGCAGGCTTTTAGCAGCATCATTTGCATTCTAACAATGAGTGTACAAATTATAAATGACTTCTTATCTATTTTTAAAGCCGTTTTAAGGCTCCTGATCTGCCATCAAGAGTGTCACCGAACGTACCAAGGACATTCGTAGCGACACGGCGATTCCTTTAAAAAGAAACCAGTCTATTAGAGAACTAGCATTTACTGAGCATCTGCCAAATGCCAGGCGCTGGGCCCGGCATTTTAGAGGCATCAGCTCATTTAAGCCTCACAACAGTCCCCAGGGGCGGGAGTTGTTATCATTTTCCTGGCAGTGGAGGGGGTGGAGGAAGGAACCGAGCCCCAAAGGAGGTGAGCTGTTGGTCTCCACTCACTCAGCTCATGACAGAGTCAGGACTGGAATCCAGGGCTGGCTGCAAGTCCCGTCTTCTTTCAAACACACCTCACAGTGGTTTCGCCCTAATTCGGGCTTCTGGCCCTCTGCCAGAGCAAGGATGATCTGAAATGGAACTTTCAAGGGTTAGGAGAACAGAGGCGAAGAGGGAGGAGGTGAGAGGCAGGGAGCGGAGAAGTCAAGAAAAAAGAGTAGGCAGGGCTCAGAGGGAGGAGAAATGGAACCATCCAGAAAATGAAGGAGGAGGGAGGCTGTGCAAGAGGTGGAGTAGAAGGGGCAGGTGGTACCAGGCGTGGCCTGGTTCGAGTCTCCGCTTTGCTGCTAGTTGTTTTCTTTCACTGAGCCTCAGTTTACCCCTCTGCAAACAGTAGCATTTGTACTGGATCTCAGCTCTTCCCCAACTTCAGTCACTTGTGTTCTTCCCTCACGATTTTCACCCTGTCCGAAAAACACCTGTGCATTATCCTTTTATTCTTGCTTTAATCACTTTGCCATTTTGCTTGATTGCATTATTTTAAAAATGAGCATTATTATGCGCTTAAAATGCACTCGTCATAAACAGAAGCTACCCATCAAAATAAATACAATAAATAAATAACGATGTGATTAAATTTTACCTAGATACTGTGGCCTGAGGTCAGCTCTGTCTCTCTCAGTTAGAAGAAGGGGGGAGGGTCAACAAATGCTGGGGACGGGGCGGGAGCATTCAAGTCAAATCAGCACCGACCCGAGCCTTTTCTCCTGAGGGGCGTTCATGGGAACCAGGTCAGAGGGGGCCCCATTCCCGTGTTCTGGTGCAGCCTCCTTAGTGCCATCCCCAAATTGCCTCCCTGAGCCAGCGGGTCTCGAGCCACGCTCTGGGGAGAACAGGGGGGCGAGAGCGCCTCTTGAATCCCTTCCAGCACTGACAGCAGGAGAGTCTGGGAGGATCTGGGGGCTTGAGAGGCCTGAGAGAGGAGGGCAAAGGAGAGAGGGCGCGTGTGGGCTTGCAGGACAGGCCCCCACCCACCCTCGTGAGCCGGCGACGGCGGTGGGGATGTTTTCCATCACTGTCTCCCTTGTGAAGCGGGTGGGGCCAGGCAGCGGCCAGGGCAGGAGGCACAGTCGGGGCCCACGGGGGAGCTCAGAGGGGGCGTCAACCCAGCACTCCCCCTGACCTCCAGGAGGCCTGCTCGAGCCTCAGTTTCCCAGGTAGCAGAGGGGGAGGACATCTCAGAAGTTTCCCTCACCGCTGGGCCTCCGGTCTTCCCTGGGTCACCTTCAGGCTGGGACAGTCTGTAATCCCTCTAATCCCATATTAATGAATTATATGCCAAAGAGCAGGCTTAGCTGGGGGAAAATGAGGAAAAATGAGCAAGCTCCCCTCCCTCCCTAGGGGGATCAGGAGGGGGCACGGTGGCCGGCCGGAGGGGACTTGGGGGATGGCTCCCGGCAGGGTCAGCCCTGGCTTCCTTGCAAGTGGTGGGAACCCACTTAGAGTCCCGTTGGGTTCCCCAGCAATCTTTGGGGTCCCGCCATCCTCTACTGGGGCTCTGCCCAAGTTCCAGGGTGGTAGGGGACTCCATGACATTCCCTGGGGTGACCCCACTCCCTGCTGTCTTGTGAGTGAGACCGTAGGCTCCCTGCCCTCCAAGAAGACCTTCCAGGCTTGGCTGTGCTCAGCTGAATGAGGAGGGGGGAGCGGGGCTGAGGGTGGGGGTGGGGGGTGGTCCAGACCCGGATTCATTCTGAAGGACCAACAGTGGCCGGGGAACGTCAGATGGAAAGGCTCTTAGAGACCTGCCAGTTGGTTGTCACTCCACAAGGGGTGCAAATTGTGACCTCCATTTGACAGGTGTGGAGACTGAGGCCTGGAGAGGAGGGGACCACATGGCCAGTCCCGCCCAGGCCCGGGCCCTCTGCATGATTCCTGCCCCCCCGCAGAGTCGCTGGCTGCAGGGCCTGGCCCGGGGGCTGCCTGGGTGGATGGCCCCTCACTCTCACGGACCTCAGTGCACAGCTCCACCCAACTCCACGCATCGCTGTGCCAACTCAGAGTGTTCCGGAAGTGTCCTGGCTCCTACTTGGCTCTGACCAAGGCCTTTGGGGGACATTTTACCCTTTTCTGTTCTAAGATTGTGGCTATTTTCCTTGTCCTTTGCCAAGAGAGCATATAGATTCTCCTCCATCTTCGGAGGTTCTTAAAGGAATCTCACCCAGGCAGGCCCACAGGCAGTGCCTATAGTACAGGCAAGGGGCCCTGCTCCCAGCTCAGCCCCCTCTGTGGGTCTCACCTCTTTCAAAGCAGCTGGCTTTTTCAGACTCAGGGTCTTTCTAGGTGTTGGGACCTGGAGGTGCTGGTTTAATGCAGGGCAGGAGGTCCTGTCTGCAGACCCAGCCTCTCTCCCGGGGGGTCTACTCCATCTCCCCCTGCCCTTGACCTGGTCTCCCACATCTCCTGCATCCATTTTCCGTGGTCTCTTGCCAACCCCCCATCATTTCAGGCTCTTCCTACCAGATCCCTCCTCAATACCCCCCACCCCAACCCCTCCCCAGAATGGAGACAGTTGGTTTTCTGGTTAGCAAGGTGCGGGTCCCCAGGTACCCCGGGACAGTTGCCCTCAGGCCCTCCGAGGCCCCCGTCCAAGCCCAAGTTGGCGCGGTGCCGGCCAGGGTCAGGGACGGGGCTGCAAATCCTGCTGATTGGGACCAAAGCACCAATGCTGTCTGGAGTTTGAAACCAGAGGCTTGTGAGTAAATCCACAGCTGACGCCGGCGAGGGGAGCCAGTTCCCAAGCACCATGAAAGGGCCTTTTGTTTTTGCCTCTGGTTCCTGGGTGAGCTGTGATTCCATTTTAATTAAATATGCAGCAGCTGGGGGAAGTGTCCTGGCTCCTACTTGGCTCTGACCCAACCCCCTGGCTCCAGGGCCCAGGTGGGGCAAGATGGGGGCATGGGGCAGGCCAGGGTCCCAGAGCAGGTGGTGTCCGGGCCCCTGTCCCAGCCAAAAAACCAGGAGCGGCAGGTGGGTGACGAGCCTGGGGAGGTAGTGAAGGCACCAGGTCAGCAGCTGGTTAACGCTCAGTGTAGAGGGAGGGATTCACCCTGCAGGATGCCAGCTCTCCTTGGGCATTCAGTGAGTAGCACCTTTGGGGACAGACTTGGGAAATTAAACCTGATGGGAGAAGAAAGACAGAAAGGAATTTTCCACTGGCTCAGCAGGGGGATACATGGAGGAGCCGATGGAAGGGTGGGCTGGACTGGGGGTGGGGAGGGGAGATTTACTACTCCCTCCCCAGGTGGGCAGCCCATGGACCCCTGCCCGCCCAAGCCCCTCTTCTCTCTGATGCCTTATTCTACGCATGCCCCATGCTGCTTTCTTGCACAGAGCAGCTCTAGTGCTCAGCACAGCAGTGCAGTGGGAAAACCTAACCCGCCTGACCCACCGCATTTTCCCCTTGATCCCAGGATATCTCCAGCTCAATGTTTCCTCCTCAGAAAAGCCCCCCTGGAATCCCAGGGTAATCCCGTAGTACAGCCCCAGACTCTGTGCTACTCATCACTCTCAGATTACGTTGTTTGCTTGAATTCTTGTGTATTGGCTGCTCCCAGCCTCTGTAGAATGTGTGCTCCACAAAAATAGCCTTGGCTATTTATGCATTCATGTGCATAAACTTAAGTAAAACCTGGGGTCAAAGACTCCACCCAAAAAGGTGACATCGTTTCACTAGTGCAAAAGTCTACAGTGAAGCCATGATTCAGGGGCTCATCCAGTCAGCAGAGGTTCCCCCCCTTGCCCCTGCTCCGTGCCAGGCCTTGTGCCGGGTAAGTCTAAGGGTAGAGACATGCACCCAGCGCATGCCTGCCCTCAGGTTGCTCTCGGTCCCGGGGGAAGACAGACACAAAATCATAGTTCAGTGGGATAAGGCTGTAGTGGAGGACCAGAAGGAATCCAGGCAGGGGATCTTCCTGGAGGAGGGGACAAGGGAAGAGGGTGAGCACAACTAAAGATGGAGCACCCGGGGAAGGTGAAGCCAGTTATGGAAACCCATGGTGAGAGACAGTGAGAGCTCAGTTGAAGACTGGGGAGAGGAGGGTGGGAGAGACATAATGGAGGGGAGGTAAGGACCCAGCTCTAAAAAGCTTCAAACCACATATGGCTCCAGACTTGCCCTGAAGGCAGTAGGGAGCCATTGAAGGTTATTCAGCAGAGGCAAGGCACAGTTGAAGCTGTTTTAGAAAGATGCCTCAGGTAGTAGCCTAAAGCAGGGGCCAAGGAGCCCAAGGATCCTGGGCCTGCCTTTTCTCCTCTTGAGGAAATGGAATATGATCCTGGTCCCCTCCAAGGGGACTGTTTATGCAGACCTCTGCAGTGGGCCCTGTGGCAGGAACACAGGAGCAGGGGGGATCGCTTACCTGTTATAAGACACCCTTTCCCCTGAAGGGGATAAACATCCGTTTAGATTGGAGCCAAGAGAACAGGGACTGCGTCAGCACCCTTAGTGTGTTCTCCAGGCCTGGGACTGCAGCTCATGGCCCCTGATTTAGAACATTCAAGGACTAAAGAGCCACTTTGAAAGGGCCATCCTGTTGGCTAAATGCAGGTTGTGCAGTCAATCAACAAACATTTATTTAGTGCACACCAGGGTTCTCATTTGTTTGTTTACTGTTTTTTAATGCAACTGCAGATCCCCTGGGGTGGGGGACAGATTACATGGAAAAAAACTCAGAGGTAAGAATGGGTGTGACATAAATTGGGGAGGGGACTAAGGATATTTTATTTACAGTCTCTGCAGCTAGCTTTGTTCACCCCAAATCATGCTGAAGTTACCTCTTTCAGAGGCCTTTCTGGAATACACATCTAAAAGAATCTTATCACTTCCCTGAATTTCAGGGAAGCCTATGAGTTCTCAGGGGTCTACTCCCCTGGTTGTCATATCACTTTATCACTTCATTTCCCTGAGTATCTACCTTTGGATAGAAACTGTGATATCCGCACCTCCTGCCATAGCCCAACCTGGAGCCTAACTCAGGTCCTCTTCTAACATTTCACGGTCTCCTCCCCTGCCCCCAGTTGTCTAAGGTATGCTATGTGCTATGTCCTTTTCCCATTTAATCCTCACCATGACCTTCTGAGGTTTAGTGGCCTGAGGGCCATGTGTTGGAAGAGGCAACCAAAGCTCAAAGACTTGGCAACAGATAATAGAAATTGCAGCAGCTAAAATGTATGTAGAGCTTACTTACATGCAATAGGTAAGTTTATTTTTGTTCCCTTTCAGCATATGGGGAAACTGAGGCACAGTGTGCTAGAATAACTTATCCAAGGTCACAGGCAGCAGGAGGCAGAATTGGGATTCAAACCCAGAAAGCCTGGCTCCAGGATCCACACTCTTAATCATTTCACTTAGTTTCCCCACAGCTGGATAGGGAGCTGGGGCAAAGGGCAGACGTTTGGGGATGACTTGATTGCTTTTTACTAACCCCTCCTTTACCTCTGCTGGTGGCTTCCTTTTTTTTTTCTTCTTCTTCTCACCTTAGGGTCTCTGACATAAATCCTGCTTCCTGAATGGGATGGTTACAGGTGCTATTAATTCCCTGAGATGGTGTGTGTGCTGATAGTGTGTCTCTGTGTGTGTTTGTGGTATGTTCTATATCTGTGTGCCTGTAGTGTGGTGTGTGTGTGTGTGTGTGCGCCTATGGCATGGTGTGGTCTGTGTGTGTATGTGTGTGTGTGTGATGTAGTGTGGCCTGTTTGTGTGTGTGTGTGTGTGTGTGTGTGTGTTTCGCGCACCTGTGGTGTGGCTGTGCCGGTTTGCTGAGAAGCCTTTGTCCATAAGTGTGGCTAGGGGAAGGTGAACATGTCAGGGCCCCCTTTGGCTCCCTGCAGCCTTCCTCATTTGGGAATGAGGCTTTCGGCTCTGAGTTTCTCCCCTACCCTGGGCATCTGCTGGCAGCAGGCTGTAGAGTTTTCATTTGAAGGGACAGAGAGAAGTGGCCCTTCAGAATGAGTTGAGCCCGTCTTCGGGAACCGGTTTTCTTTTGAAACTAACCCAGGGAGAAACAGCAGCCAAGGAATTCACAATCCTGTCTGGGATTGGTTGGGGTTTTTGTTTCCCTCTTTGAAGAAATGTGGGCTCTTTTGATTGCTACTCAAGTGACTCTTAACCATTCTAAAGTGACAACCTCTCCCTCTACAGCTGATATGGGCTCATTAAAAAGAAAACTTTAAGATCTTTGTTTTCAAACCTGTGACCTCTCCCTTGAGGTAATCAGAGACACATTGGAGACCTGGGAAATCTAAGTCTGTGGTCACTGCATGGGACAGATGATGAAGTTTATACCCTTGACAGGCATGTCCTGGGTATCCACCTTTGCATGCTGCTGAGTTCATGGTGATGGTCAGACCAGCAAGGCCCCTGCCCTCTGGGTGTGTAAATTCCAAACAGGAGAGAAAGACATGACACTAACAAATCAAGCCTATTATTTCAGAGAGTTTTAGGTGCCAAGAAGGCTATGGAACAAGGTGACGTGATAGAATGAGAGAGATGACTCAACTCATGTAGTCAAGGAGGGCTTCTCGGAAGAGAGGCCCATGAAGCTGAGAGCTGAGTGACAAGCAGGCATCCGTGTAAAGATCTGAGGAAGACAGTGGTAGGAGATGAGGTCAGAGAACTGGGCAGCGGCCAGCTCGCTTAGGTCCTTACATTCCACGGAAGGGAATTTGAAGTTTATTCTGTTAAGCAGACTGTATTCCTGTTGGTTGAGAAATGATGTTTGGATCCCAGATTATGGTCATATTTACTGTTTTGCTTTCAAAACAGAACTTTTCAAGCATGAGGTAAACGTCCAGTCTTAATGGAGGACAATGGAGTCTTTAAATGAGTCGTGATCACCCAGGTTCAAGTGTCAGTTCTGAGGTTTGCTAGCTGTGTGACCTTGGGCAGGTCATCTAATATTTCTGAGCCTCTGGTTTCTTTTCTGCACGCGTGAAGTAACACATGGCTCTCAGGGTTGTCATGAAGATGGACAGTGACAGTGCCATATAGATGTATTTTATAAACTGCCAGGTGGGATGCAGCTGGAAACGTGTATGATTCCATTGGGAACTCTCCACGAAGATACACCTTACTGATTAAGACCCCAGATCATACCTAGGGCAGAAAATGCCCACTAGAGACCTTTAAAAAAAAAAAAAAAAAGCCTTGAAAGACCCTAACCCCTGGGAGGGCAGGCAGTTATGGAAGACATCCAGCAGCCCTCCTTTCCCCAAGGGCCCGCAAACACGTGGCGGTGCCCTGTGACTAAATATTCTCTTAAGAGCCGAGGGTGCCAGACCTCAAATGGCTTCCGGGTTGGGGCGGGCGGGGCCTTCCAGGGAGGGCCTATGAGAGCCCTGGAGTTCACTGAAGTCAGCTTCATGGAGCCAATCAGAACGGAGGCGCTTGGAGCTCTCCAGGGTCCTGACCGGTTGAGGGCTCCCAGGACACTGCGGTCCTCTTGCTTGTGTGGCTCCGTCTCTGATTGCATCGTTTTAGCGTTGATCTTGGTTGCCATGCCTGGACCAAGGAAGTGTACCTGGGAAAAAAAGAACCTCATTTGGGAGCAGGCAGATCTGGATGAAAATCTCTTCCCAGCTGGAGACTTTAATCACACTTTCATTTCCTCATCCATACAATGGGAATGAGGCTGTGTGGGTTAATGAGCTAATGCATTGAAAGAGCCTACTGCAATACCAGGCAAATGCAGATGCTCATTAAATATATGTGCCTCTACCCAGGCAGTGAATTTCCAGCGAAAGTCTATTGTAGGCCCACATAGTAGTTATAAGAGCATGGACTCCCGGGTCCCTCAGTCTCTTCGTTCAGATTCCAGCTCTGTCACTTCCTGGCTGTGTGAGTGATGGAGCCACCCTAAATCTCAGTTTCGTCCCCTGTAAAATGAAGCTAATGCTATATACTTATAGGGTGGAATAGCTAGCATTTACCAAGTGCGCAAGAAAGACTGGTGGATTTGGATTGAATTTTTAAGTGACTTTCCTTTCCTTTTCTTTTTAAAGTAGACTGGAATTTGAAATCTATCTCTAACCCGAAAGCAAGTTTATGATGCTTCCCTGCACCCTGTTAAGGGGAGGAAGACCGCCACTCAAAGCAAATGGCTGTGGTCCAAGGTGATGGAGTGAAATTAAATGAAAACTGGCATGCGTTTGAGTTGAATAGATAGAACCACTGCGGGAACATCATCCCTTTCAGGTGGAATGCAAGGCATACGACCATTGGTGTTTGATAGTCTAGACCCCAGGAGAAAGTGCAAGGGACTTATATGTTCTCAGAAGAGACAGGAGCCTAGAAATGTAAGAGGAAAATTGCTTGGCAGGAAAATTGTGTTACTCGAATTTCCAAATTCAAAGAGAAAGGAGAACAAAACTATGGGTCTTTGAGTACCTGAAGCTTTTCCAATAGAAAATCACTCAGCTGGGATGGGCAGAGTCCCTGTAGACAAAGAAGAAAGGGCATGGGTGAAGGAATTACCCAAGCTTGACTTCCAATGCCTTCTCTCCATTTATTTTTAACTTTTAGTTATGAAGGATTGTAAACCAATTAAAAAATAGAGAGAACAGTGTGATAAACCCTGATGTACCCATCAACCAGCTTCAATAATGATCCAACATTGGCCAATCTTGTTTCATCTCCACCACCACCACCCCATCTGCTTCCTTTCCTCCTGTATATAATGAGGAAATCAGCCTGAACCTCAGTTTGGTAAATTGAAAGGCAGAGATGATATTAATACCAAGAGCACAAGGTGGTTGAGAAGATGAAAGAAATAGGAAGATAAAGTTCCCAATAGTGGTTGTCCCTAACATCTGTGAGTTACCTTTTCTCCCCATCCTCCCACCAGGCTGAGCCCTGGCTCAGTGCAGAGTTGGGTCTTTGGCTCTCTGATCTGTCTCTTGCATAGATTGAACCTCTGCGTGCAGACCCTCCTTCTGGCACTTAAGCCCCCTTATTCTAGTGATTTCTCACCTTTCAGGAGCTGGTCTCTACCCCAATTTATGCATTTTGAAGAGACCATGGAATTTAAAGTCAGGAGACATGGTTTCAATCACACTGGTTAAGTGGCCTTTCCTAGTACAGGCCTCTGCTTCCTCCTCTGGAATAGTACCAACTTCATGTTATAAAATGCTTTGCAAAATTTAAACTTCTGAAAGTGTTGCAATGCCTGAAATTCTGCTATTCCTACCATTTGGAGTATGCATTGTAGGAAAGGATTGTAGCCATCAAGGAAAACAGAGTAATTGAGCAACACGGGGAACCTGAGATCAAGGGAGGATGTGTTTATAAGAGGGGAAAGATCACAGATGTTGGGGAGCTAATGGGGATTACCCAATAGAGAGAGAACAAAAGAGAGGATTCAGGAGTGAAGGGAGAATGAGTAAACCCCAGATTGAGCTCTTGTGGTTGGCTTGACTATCAATGGGCGTCAGGTCACGAGGTTTTGAAGATAAACTGGAGTGTTTGAACCTTATCCTGAAATCAGTAGGGAGCCATTGAATGGTTTTGAGCAGGGGTTGACATGGTTGTGCCTGTTATTTGGAGGGCAGATTGGTAGAGCCAAGACTGCTTGAGGATACTGGTTGAGGGGGATTTTGGAATATGCAAGTGAAGGGACTATGACTGCTCCTGACTGAATCCCCAGTGCCCATGCAGAATAGGGAAGGGGTGCCTGCCAGGCCTGTGGGACGTCCACTGAGGATGTCCACGCATGGTGGGATGCACAGGACAGGTCTGCTTCTCAGGAAGGTCAGTGACTTGGGAGTCACCAGCACTCAGACTGCTTTGGACATGGGAGGACATGGGATTGCCTGGGTGAAGTGTGTATAGACCAGGAGCTGTAAACTCACGTGCCCATAGGAACCAGGCAGGTAGCACACATAAGAGAAGGATGCAGGGTATGAGACAACAGGGATTGGTGGAGACTGTGGCAAACTAAAAGCACAGGCCCCATCTGAAGAGCTCAACAGCAACTCAGCCCCCACTATCTGTTACCCTGCAGGTCCAGAGTTGCCAAATTTTTCAAGAAGATCCAGAAGTCTGGATTCTTATGTGAACTTCTCCAAAGCTAGCCAATAGAAATATCATTTGAGCCACACGTAGTTTTCAATTTTCTAGTAGCCACGTTAAAAAAAAAAAAAAAAGGAAAAGGAAACAGATATTAATTTTATTTTGTCTGCCCAGAGAGGAGCCCGGGATAACGAGACACCTTCCTTCAGCAGGAAAATTTTCTTGGCAGATGTCACCCCTCCTTGGCCTGTGAAGGCGCGGGCACAGGGGATCGGGAAGGGGAGTGCAGGCGCTGAGCCTCTGGGTGAGCTGACAAGGCCAGCTGGTCTTTGAAATACCTGGTCCCAGGGCGTTTGAGTCTTGAAATATGTGCTCAGGCGCACATGCGCTGGGCTTTCTGTCCTCCGTCCAGAGTCGTGAACACAGCTGCCTCTCCCTCATCTTCCAGGATTTCAGTTGGGGAGGAGGGTCCCATTGAGGCTCTGTGCAGGAGAACCTACGGGAAGTCTGTTGCTCATGCAGCCCTGGACGGGTGCTAAGGAGACTTCCATGCTAACAATGGCACATCGCAGAGCAGCTCTGCCACTGTCACCACCTCTGAATGGGCAGGTTGAGTTGCCTGTGGGGGGGAGGCCAGGCAAGGACCCAGCAGCCCTGGGCAGCCCCTGGGGGAAAAGACTGCTGGGCGGGGAGGGAGGATGGGTCCCAGAACCCAGGCAGATCCAGGACACTCTAAGGAACTTTTCTCCCCCTATCTTTTTCATACAGTAAAATCCACATCTTTTAGTGCACATTCCTCTGAGTTTTGGCAAATGCATGCAGTTTTGTATGCATTTTGAGGTGCAGAATGTTGCTGTATAGTTATTTCTGTTGTATGGATGTATCAAAATTTACTTATCCATTCATCAGTTAAGAGACATTAGGGCAGTTTTCAGTTTTTTGGTGATTATGAAGAAAGCCACCTTACTTTTCTGTATGAATATAAGTTTTTATTTCTCCTGGGAAAATAAATACCTAATAATGGGGTTGCTGGGTTGTTCGGTAGGTGTGTCTTTAGCTTTAGAAGAAACTACCTAATTCTTTTCCAGAGTGGGCATTCCCACGTTACTGCCAGCAATGGACAAAAGCTCCAGCCCCACCATCTGGATTGTCATTGTTGTTAATTTTTAAGCGAGGTGCTCTCAACACGTTATCCCAGCAAGTGCTGGGTGTATTATATCATTTTGCTGATGTAGGAAACTGAGGCCCAGAGAAGTCTCTGAGTTCACTCAGTACAGGTGCTGGCTCAGGTCTTGGAAACATGACTGTCCGAACCCAAGTTGTATTCCCACTGCCGGGTTCCAGGAGCGCTAGGGCTTCTGCTTCCAGGTGGGGACATCATTAATGCGCATCCACACACTCAGGAGAACAGCAGCAGGCCAGCCTCTCCCTCTGCTTTAGCACATCTTTCATTAGTTATCTCTAAGCTGTCTGCTTCCATTGGCGGTCTGTATGCCACTTGAGTCCAGGGGCTGTGTTTGAGTCTTAACTATCTCCAGGGTTCCACACAATCCTGGGACAGAAACCATTAAAGTCCATTAAATGGAGTAAGTCAACACTTGCTTTGTGAATGTGTCCTGTGGCTGGTCCCCGAGGGACTGCTGTCTTCTGGATTCTGACAGCCTCTCTGGGCCACTCCTTCCTCCCAAGAGAGGGAGTTGCTGGACAAATGGGTGGTGGGGTGGTGGTGGTGGTGGCTGGAGGCCAGAAGAAGACAAGGCTGGATGTGTCCAGATCTGCCAGTGGCCCCCAATAGGGGTTCATCTTGACCCATTCAGGCCCCTTCCCCCATGCCTCCTAGGGACAGATTTAGCTGGACTCCAATCTGCGATCTCTGTTCCCTCCTTGCTGCCCCAGTTTATGATCCGTGGAGAAGCCAGATGTAGGAAACTTGTCACTGTCTCCTGACTCCTTCTAGTACCTAACACACAGGCTCTTAAAGGCATCTGCAGTGGATGATGACGGGAATCTTCGGGATTTCCAGCTAGACTTGAAATAAGGGAGCTTATTCAAGTTGAGTCTATTAGTTTCCCAGCTGCTGTAACAAATATTATACAATGGGTTGGCTTAACAACAAGAATTTATTGGCTCATGGTTTCAGAGGCCAGAAGGCTTACTTCCTCCTGGGGTCAGTATCTTCTGTTGGCAATCTTTGGGGTTCCTTGGCTTTTCTGTCATATGGCAATGCATATGGTAGCCTCTTCTCCACTTCTCTTCTGGTTTCTGTTGACTTCTGATCTTCTGGCTGCTCCCCCTGGCTTCTCTCTGCCTCCAGAAATAAGATTAAGACCCACCCTAATTCAGTTGGGCCACACCTAAACTGAAGTAACCTCATCAAAAAGTCCTATTTACAATGGTTTCACACCCACAGGAATAGATTAAGATTAAGAACATGTTTTTCTGGGATATGCGACTCCAAGCCACCACAGGGTCTATGTAAAGGTTTCTTCGTGTGTGTGTGTATGTTTAACAGTACTTTTCTTCCCCATCCCCAACATAACAACAATTCATAATGGTTAATTGTTCAAGCCTTTGAATAAGACATATCTTAACTTGAATCTCTACTCTACCACTCACCAGCTGTGCGGCCTTGGGCAAGTACTCAACTTCTCTGAGCCTCAATGTCTTCATCTGTAAAAATGGACATCAAAAGCATTTCTGTGCCTTCAGATTGTGGAGATTTAGTGAAGGAATATCCATAAGGAATTCAGCAGGGGTCCCCACAGGCACTGCTGAGGGGGTGATGGGTAAGGGTAATTGCCATGAAGTAATGTCCCCACTTGTCTCATTTGAGCTTCATCATGACTTTAGAAGGTGGTGCTAGGATCTCATTAGGACACACATGCCAAGAGTTTACCAGCCTCACCTCTCGGCCATACTTTCTGTACCTGTGAAAGGGGGATAGGATGATCTCCACTTACCCCTTTTGCTCAGAGAATATTTCCCCTTCTAGTTGTATTGCCTTTGCTTTTGGTAGTGCAGAGTGTGAGCACATGCAATAACGAGGCTCAGGGAAAGGATGTGGGGTTGGGTGCCTAGTGTGGCAAAGTATATGTGGCAGTAAGGCTGGATGGGACCAGCCCAGAGTCAGGCAGGGCTGATGCCATGCTCCGCTTGGGTTTGCCTTTGAACCAGGGTTAGGCACACAACCTAAGTGTCCTGCAGAGGGAGACTGAAAGTGCACTCACTCTGCACGAGGCAGCCTTTAGCAGTGCATCCAGGGACTCGGAAACAGGTTCGCAAAGACTGGTGAATGGCAAATGCTGGGCATCAAATGGAATGCACAGCAGGAGTCTTTTTAAATGTCCGTCTCTTCCTCTAGAACCGTGTTCTCAACTGGGGGTGATGTTTGCACTGTCTCCTCCAGAAGCATTTGGTAATGTCTGGAGGCATTTTTGATTGTCACAACTAGAAAAGTGCTACTGGCTTCTAGAGGATAGAAGCCAGGAATGCTGATAAACACCCTACAACGCAAAGGACAGTCAAACAGAACATAGAATCATCCAGCCCAAAAGATCAGTGGTACTAAGGGCACAGCTCCTGCCACAAAGTGAACATGGCAGCGTAAGTTTTAAACGGATGAATTTATAAAGAGATACATTTGTATCTATGGGTAAATAAAATCTGGAAGACAATGCTCCTAAATGTACCAAGGGTGCAGTAAGATTATCAAAGAATCTTTTTTTTTTCATTTTTTTATTAGAGTACTTGCAGGTTTGCAGAAAAATTATGCAGAAAGTGCAAATGTCCTATCTGCCCCGCCCCTGACACACATAGTTTTCCCTGTCATTAACATTTTCCATTAGTGTGGTACCTTGTTGCAATGGATCAATAATATTATTATAATTATACTATTATACTATTATTAACTATAGTCCATAGTTTACGATAGGGCTCATTCTTTGTGTTTTACAGTTCCATGTTTGCTTTGTTGTTTTTTTTATAATTCTGGTAACTTAATTATAACCTAAACTTTCCTGTTTTATCTACCTTCAAATATACAACTCAGTGTCGTTAATTACCTTCACAAAGTTGGGTCTCTACTGCCACCATCCATTATCAAAACTTTTCCATCACCCCAGACAGAAAGTCTTCAGCAATTAAGCATTAAATCCCCACTCTCCACCCCCACTGGCCCCTGGCCCCCCACATTCTAGTTTCTGACTCCGTGGATTTGCATACTCTACTTATTTCATATGAATGAGATCGTGCAATATTTGTCCTTGTGTATCTTCCTTATTTCACTCGGTGTGATGCTTTCAGGGCTCATCCACATTGTAGCATGCATCAGGGCTGCATTCCTTTTTTTTTTTTTTTTTTATTTTTTTGGTGGGGAGAGGTGCATGGTCTGGAAATCGTACCCAGGTCCCCCTCATGGAAGGTGAGCTTTCTACCACTGCACCACCCGTGCGCCCTCCTTCCTTTCTATGACCAAACAATTTTGCATTTTGCGTGCATACCACATTTTGTTTGTCTATTCTTCTGTTAATAGACATGTGGGTTGCTTCTACCTTTTGGCTGTTGTGAATAATAATTCTGCTATGAACATTAGTGTGCGCCGAAGATTTTTATGTTCCTCTCTTTGCTCATCTGTATTTTTTAAATCTTTCCCACTGTGAATTTGCATTACTTATATAAAACAGCTTTATTTAAGGAAGAAAAAGCCAAAATAAAGTATGTCAAAAAGGCATAAAAATGTGCACTGAATATATATATAACAATTAAATTCTTTTATTCATTTAATCAATATTTATTGAGCTCTCACTATGTACCATAGATGGTCTGGGCACTGGGGACACAAGATAAATGCAACAGACTTCAGGTAGCCATCATGGAGCTTAAAAGGAGACAGTCAAGAACTAGCAGAGGGAGACAGAGCACTAAACAAATAAGGAGATGGTATTTCTAATAATCTAGTTGTCCATTTGTGGATAAGCTATGAGGAAAAATAAAGCAGGGTCAGAGGGAGAGCATGACTAGAGATGGCAAGATTACCCCTTGGCTGGGGTCATCAGAGGAGACCTCTCTGCAGAGGTGACATTGGCCTTGAGACCTGAGCGACCCCAGGGAATGGGACAGAATAAATGATCCAAAGCTGGATGCCGTGTGTGTTTAAAGGAAAGATGTGTACCACTCTCCTCTGGGATGTCCCCATCGAGCTTTGAGAAATGGCAGGAATTCTTATTTTGGAAATGCCAGCCATCAAGATGCTCCTTCTAACAGCCTCTGAAGAGTGTTTCTAAGCAGTGACTACCTCGGAGAAGTGGTCGGGAGGATGCACAGGCATTTTGAGGTGGGACCCTCACGGACAAGTAAAAAGTCTCTCTCGGGGATGCTCAGAGGTTCTCTTCCCGGGAAGGCAGCCTCCCATTCAGAGCCCACTCATCCCAGCCGTGTAATCTTGGGCAGGTGGCTTAAACTGTCTGAGCCTCAGTTTTCTCATCTGCAAAATGGCAGCAGTATCTTTGGAGAGACCCATTCTGCCTACTGTGTGGGGACTACACTGCAGCAGAGCAGCCGTGCAAGCAGGAGAGGGCCGAGAGACACTGAGGGCTTGGAATTACTTGTGACCGGGGAAGAGTGGGAAGGGGTCAGAGTAGAGATATACTTTGGAGCGAGTCCAAAGGATTTACTCATGGATTGGATGTAAGGGGTGAGGAAAAGAATGGAGTTGAGGATGGCATCCAAATTTGTAGGTTGGAATCATGGTGCTGGTTGCTGAGGCCAAGCAGACAGGCTGTGGACCGTGTCAGAACCAACAGAAGGAAACCATAAAGGTTTTGCTGCAAAACCCTCTCTGAATTCATACCTCGAGGCCCAAGAGAAGTGAAGGACCCTCACCACAATTTTCGAAATGCCCACGGCAGCCCCGTCCCCTGCCTGTCTGTCCCCCATCTCTCCAACCTCCCTGCCAAATGGGCTTGGATCATCTTCCTTCTGCACATCTTGGCCTTCTCTGGGCTTCCCACAAGCCCTGCCTCCGCCTCCTCCCACTCCGTCTCGCTCTGGCCAACCCCTGCTCTTCCCTCAAGTCTCAGCTTTAAAGCTCACTTCCCAGGGAGTTTTTCTTCCTTGGCGTCAGCGGTCCAGCCAGACCGTCCGCTGCAGGAAAGCTGTGGCTGCGTGTGTCCGCCGGCTTTGCTGCCACGTGCCCAGGGCCCAGTAGATGGCAGGCACTGCTGACGTGGATTTCCCGAGGTGTTGCCGTCAGGGCCCCTGGGTGCAGCCACCCGAGTTTCCAATCTGTGCCGCAGTCTGGCCGGTGACTGGGGGCAGGGACGCTTGCTGTCCCCTCCCAGCGCCACAGCACGATGCCGGTGCTTCTTCATTTGTGTTGGCTCCTTGTATGAAGAAAGGGGCCTGATATGGAGATGGAAAACCCAGGCTGGTCCGAACACTGCCAGTCACGAAGCCTGTTGGTCCTGTGACGTCCTGGGGCCTCAGTTGCCTCATCATAAATTGGGAACCATAATTCCCTCAGAGAAGGGATCCAAGGAAACCACGTAGGAGAAGATGCCTGACGTTATCCATGAAATAAATTTAGAACAGCTTACATCCTTTGTGGTCAGCCAGCTGAAATAATGCGTGCCTGAAGGGCAGATGGGAGCAGAGCTGGTTGTCCAATGTCCGAGCATTCTCTCACTGCGAAGCATGGAAATTCGCTCAGCTTGCAGGAGAACGGGGCTTAGGAGGGTTAGGGGCTTAGGGTCAATCGGCTTTGTCTTTACAAGGCACTGTTTGGATGTACCGAGGAGACACACTGGATACTCTCCAGTATACTATGTCAGGAGTTGAGAATGCGCTGAAGGAAGTAATTAAATCATTCCATTGGGGGCAGCTTTCTTCTGTTTGTCGTTTCTTTAATACGTGGACGTCAACATTTTGCTGCAACTCCAGCATCGATCAAAATGAAATCCCGGCCAGCCAGGGGACTTGGGTCAGGGCCAAGACAGCAGAGCATCCTTGCAAGGACTTCAGGACGCTTGTGGTCTACATCACACCTCACACCTTTTGCCCAACCGTAGGGCCACCCGAGGTCATGAGAAGAAATTCTCAGCACCTGTTTGAAAGAAAGAAAATGAAGGAAAGACATGCCAGGCTCAAAAACAAACAAACTTGCCATAGCTTGATGCTAAGCTGATTTTTTAAAGTAGCTATTCATTAACATTTATTAAGTCCCTACTGTGTGCAGGACCCGTTGCCAGGTCAGTACTGCCAGATTGAACAATCCCGGGGGGCACCGTTCTCACTAAAGTCAGGGTGAGTGGTAACAGGGGCAGTTATGCCATGGGGCTCCCCACTGCTCCCCCCACCCAACTCCCCTAGCCCAGACCCCAGGACCTCTTACTGGGAGTCCTGCAGGGGCCCCTAAATGGGGTTCCGCATTCAGCGTGATCTGGACCTGCCTTTTTCTCCCACTGAATCTCAGCCACACTCACCCCCGATCTCATTACACTCCGACTGCCCTCCCCTCCTTTTAGTTCTAAAATTGCCAGGTTCAGCTCCCCACCCCCAGCCCCCGCCGCTGGGACTCTGCACTTGCTGTTCCCTCTGCCACCAGCACTCTTCCCCACAATCTTACATGACTGGCTCCTCCTCCTCATTCCATGCTCAGCTGAAACATCACCTCCTCCAGGAGGCCCTCCCTGACCACCTGAAGGTCCTCTCGTCCCACCCCACATGCTGGAGTCTCTCTGCCACATTTACAATTACATTTTCTCCAGAGCACATGTAACTTCCTGGAATGGTCTTATTTGTGTATTTCTCCATCTCCATGTCTATTGTCTGCCCCCTCCCCCCAAATGCGAGGTGAGTTGCCCTTGCCCATTTCGGGATGCACAATGCCAAGCACATCCAAAATGCTCCCCACACGTGTGCTGAGTGAAAGAAGATGCAGCGCTTTCCCCAGCAAGGAACAGACAGACCCACAGCCGTCAAGCTGGGGGTTGAATCTGTGTCCTGCAAAGTTGCTTTCCAACTCTCAGTCACGGATGCCGGCTGCAGCCCCCCACCCCCAGCCCGGCACCCCCGGAGCCCAGGTCACAGAGAAAACTTTGTTTAGACAACGACCCCAGAGCTCAGGCTGTCTGTCTCCCCGGACCCGGTTACCACACAGAGCTGCTTTGGAATGGGGAAGGTATTTTTAAATGTTCTCGCAAGTGCCAGAGTGTGTCTTGTTAAAAATAAGGTTTGTGTTCATTGAAATGCCGTTCAGGCCCCACCACTCTGCTGCAGTGTTTAAATTAACCACACTGCACCCAGCGAATTCCAAACAGCGGGTGAATCATTTGGGAGGGGAAAAAGTTGAGAGCTGATATTTGCTGAAGTTGAATCTTAGCCATGCTCTATTTGTTTACCTGAGACACCCTCAGCCGGCACAGTGCCAGCCACCATTTGATGTCCTTTACAAATACCAGGGCCATTAACCCTTGCACGAGCCCACAAGGTTTCCCCCATTTTGCAACTGAGGAAACCGAGGCACATAGAGTTAAATTGCATGCATGAGTCGCTGCCGACATTCTGAGGCCACAGGAAAAGCGTTGCTTATAACCTGCCCTGCCAAAAGCTTGGCTTCTGCTTGTGTCCTTTTAAGGGAACTAGGAATTCCTTACAATGCCTAGGTGAAGAGTGTACAGCAGCATTTCCCTTCTGCCTGTGGTCTTGGCAGCCTCTTGGAGCTCTGCGGATGAATCACCCACAAGCATCATTTTCAAAATGTCTTTCTGTGCTTCCCTCAGCCTGGCTCGGGGCCAACCAGCCCTGGCCTGTCCGCACCCCTGCCCTGTCCCACCCGCCTGGATTTCCTTCCTGTGTGCGCTTCCAGATCTCTTGTCTCTGCTCTCCCCTTTCCCCCCCCCCCCCCACAAGCTGGCAAAATCTCCTCTCCCGAAATGACTCAGCTCAGAGTCCCCCGTCTCCTCCAAGCGCCTTCCGGGGCTTCTCTGACCCCATTTCCCCTCACCTCCTGGATTTCTGTTCTGCTTCTAGAATCCACTTGCACTAGGAGAGCTGGTCCTCTTGTGTTTTTCTTACCATTGCAATTAGATTCTGTTCCTGAAATATAAGGGCTCAAGGATGGTTCTAGATCTCAACTCTGCTATCCACTGGGCAACTCCCTTCTTCTCTGAGTCACAGTTCCCATCTATTTGAAATGGGCATAAGAATAGTTCCCAAGCCCCCATAGCGTTGCTGTGAAGATAAAACAAAATATGTGTAAAGTCGCCCAGTCTACATTCAATCTCTGGCAGAGGTCAGCAAACTTTTTCTGTTAAGGGCCAGGTAGTAAATATTTTAGTTTCAGTTGCAACTACCCAGCTCTGCTTTTGGAGGCAAAAGCAGGTTACAGCCAGACGTAAAGGAATGAGCGTGGCTGGGCTTCAATAAAGCTTCTTTGCGGAAGGAGGTGGCAGCCAGATTCAGCCTGCAGGCTGAGGCTTACCAGCCCCTGGTCTGGGGGAGCAGCCTTTATAATCAGCTCTGAAATCTGCAGGAGACCAGCGAGGAGGAAGAACTCACCCTTCCCCGCACCCCCTTCTCCGAGCATGAAAGTTTTGTAAAAAACAAGACATTGTCCAAGCAGGGAGACAGAGAGGCGGGGCGGCAGGGAGGAGGTGCTATCGCCTGAGATGCTGTCGCCAGAGATAAGGCCCAAAGAGAGGAGAGCAGAGGGCATGTGGTGTGGGGGCAGAGACGTGGGAGGTGGCCAGGCTGTCCTTGAATGCCACACTCATTCACGGAGCCACCATTCCCTCATGTCACCGGTGTTAGCTGAGCATCTACTAGGCACCAGGCCCTGTGCTGTGAGCTGAAGCCACTATGAGGTCAAGATGCACAGAAGCCTCTGCCCTCCGAAAAGCTTCGATTCCAGCAGGGGAGGGAAACTGAGTCCAGAGAGGCCCCTGATGTCCCCAGGATGATGGAGTGGGTGAGCTGCCTTTGATGTGTGAAGCTTTTTGAGGTGACGTTGCCCCAGTGGACGGGCACAGGGCCCTGAATTTGAACTTTGTTCTGCACCGTCCAGCTATGAGACCTCATGGCAGCCCCACCATCTTTGTGAGCCTCAGTTTCCCTGCGTGTCTCATGGGGCTGTGATCTCTACCCCGGTGGATGGGAATCACTTGTTAGTGGCCGGGACAGGCCGTGCAGGATGCTGGCAGTTGGGGCCCTTGCTGTTGGAGCCCCTGGGATATGGCATCTCAGTACCTTGGGGCATCTCTGTGTCCAGGATGCCCGGAGCCCCTGCCTGCCGTGAGCGGCTTTGCTGACCGAAATGGAGTAACGTGTGCCCTGTGTATGGAAGGGGACAAGAAAGTGTGGCACTTTGGGGCAGATCATCTGGGTCTCCTTCTGGACACCTGTGCAGACTCCCTGCCCCTGGCTGCTGGGCAGCAGATCCCGTTATAGGCACTCTCACAGCATTATCTCAGGTTGCTGTGAGCCCCTCCATATTCCCATTTTATAGAACACAAAACCAAGGCCCTGAGAGCGCGAGCGGGGCCTCCCCTGCTCGGCTGCAGCTCCTCCATGGCGATTGCTAAGCGAGCAGCCACTAGGAGCTGGGCATGTCACCTCACTTAATGTTTTTACAGCATTACTTACTGCGAAGTAAGGGCGAACCTCCCCACCTCTCTGACGCACACTCACTCTCTCTCTCTCTCGCTGGACAAATTTGCACAGTAAGAGGAATAAACCTCAGAGTATACAGCACCACACACTTTGTGGACCCACCCCCCAGATGCTGTCCTTGCACATTTCAGCTCCCAGGAGGCTGCCTCGTGGCCCTTCCCAAGCAAACCATCTCCACCTTTGCTCTGATTTCTATTGCCTCAGAGTAATCTTACCTACTCTTAAACCTCTTATAAGTAAAATCATGTGGTACATTCTCTTTTGTGCCTGGCTTCTCTTGGTCGATGTGGCTTTGAGATTCATCCATGCCCATATGAGTAATAATGGTTGAGTCTTGTTCAGTGCTGCGTAGTATTTTGCTTGTGAAAACATCACGTGTTGGTAATCATTCTCCTGCAGACAGGGCATTTGGGTTTTTTCCACTTTTAACTGATTATGAATTAAGCCATATGATTAGCCATGTCTTGGATGTGGACATATATTTTGATTTCTCTTACTTGGAGTAAAACTGCTGGGTCATGACTAGCTTTGCTATACACTTCCAAGTCCTCTTCTGAAATGGCTGTTCCATTTCACACTCCCACCAGCCAGGTGGGAGAGTTGCTCCATAGACTTGCCAACACTTGGTACAGTCAGTCATGTTAATTTTAGCCACTCTGGGAGCTAAATCATACCCATTTCATGGGAGCAGAAACTGACGCTGAGAGCCACTGAGCCCCTTGCCATCCAGATTGGTGACCCTGGACTTGGTGAGATTCTGGATGCCAGTGTCATGTTGTACCCACGGGTAAAGCCAGGGAGCCCACAGAGATTCAAAATATAAGAGATGCTTGTAAAGGTTTTGGGAGCATTGAGGGAGGCACTGGGAACAGAGCACTCATCAGTGGTGATGATGGGCCAAGCTCTCAGCCTGTGGACTCACAGCCCAGCACCCATCCCCCTGGGGCATGGTGCCTTGGGTCTCCTCTGTCCTCCCCAGGGAGAGCCCAGGCTCCCTGGTAACCCTTCTTTTCCCAGCCACACAGCCAGGAATGCATCCCCATGGGCTTCCAGGAAAGACTGTTCTTTTGTGAGCTGGCAGGACACCGTCTGCATTCTGCAGCCCACAGCCCTCTCCAAGTCCCCGTCCCAGGGGCTCTGCTGTCTGCAAAGGAAGTGTCTGTTCCTCTTAGGAAAACAATCCATTCTGAGGTCAGGAGAGTAATGGAGAGGATGGGGCTGCCAGGAAACTCCCATCCCCACTCAGGCCCAGCCTCAGGTGTCTGGAGCTCCATGTTCCCCTAGGAAATTGAGGCTGGATGCTGGGGCTTGGGAGAAAGAGCTCTGCTAAGGACCCTAGACCAGCTGTGCGGATGTCTATCTGGGTGGCCTTGGGAAAGTCTCCTCCCATAAATGGGGAGGCTGGGGAAGAAGTTAGCGGGGAACAGGAGTTTCAGGGTCTCTCTTGAAATTTCCTCTGGCAGCTTTGTGGCTTTGCCACATCTGTGGATCAGCAAGCCCTATGCTTCTCAGTTTGTACCGTGCATACAATTCTCCTGGGGATCTTGTCGAAGGAAGATTCTGATTGAGAAGGTCTGGGGTGGGGTGTGAGCTCCCGCACTTGTGTCCAGCTCCCAGGTGATATTGATGTGCTAGTTCCAAGACCACAGCTGGGGAGCAAAAAGTCAGTCTCCCCCCACCCCATCCTTCCTTAAATCACTTTTTTAATTGAACCTGGGGCAATCCTGACCTGTAACATTGGCTTGAAGTACCAGGAGTATTTTTTCCCAAACACTGAATAAAATAAACACCTGACTGTTGACATAAGGACGACGGCTCCCATTGAACCCAGCTTACCTCACCTGCCACCTCTTCCAATGGGCTCTGGCCCTTAAATTAATCATTCTTGGTTGAACTCAGTGTAAACCCCACCCTCCACCCAGCAAACCCAGGGAAATGTTAACTTCTGCAGACTCTTCGGGAGTCCCAGGAGGGCTGAGCCGGGCGAGCAGGAAATCCTCCTCCAGGACCCGCCTGCTCTCCAGTTCCAGGTTCAGCTTTCTTTCGAGGAGGTCAGCTAGTTTGGGACTGTTGCATAACCCAGAAAAGCCATTTGCTTCCAATGATGATCCAGCCTCGTGGGGGCAGACCCTATTGTTTAGGGTGGAACCCTTGATTGGATGGTTTCCATGGAGATGGACCCACTCAATTGTGGGTGCGAACTTTTGATTAGATGGAGCTGTGACTCTGCTCATTCAAGGTGGGTCTTGATCGGTCTACCAGAGCCCTTTAAAGGGGGAAATATTTTGGAGAAATGACAGCTGCTTCAGAGTCGGCAGAGACTTGCATGCTTGGAAATGCAGAAGCCCCAGGAGACACCAGGAGCTGAGAGACCCAGCAGGAGCTAGACAGGAACCAGTAGCAACATAAACGCAGACATATGCAAATGCCTGGCGTGCCAAAGGAGATGTGTGGAGTCCTGACAGACAGAGCAGACAGCCCGGACATTTGGAGATGCAGAGCCCAGCAACGTTGCCATGTGCTTCCCATGCGACAGACGTGGGCCTTCCTTGAGTCAAGGTGTCTTTATCTGGATGCCTCAGTTTGGACGTTTTCATGGCCTTAGAACTGTCAACGTGTAACTTAATCAATCCCCTTTATAAAAGCCAACCCAATTCTGGTATATTGCATCCGGCAGCTTTCGCAAACCAAAGCAGGGCCCTAAGCACCTCTGGTGGCCTGGACTCAAGACAGGAGCCTGAGGTTTGAAACGCCACTCTGCCATCGGCAGGACCTGCAAAGCCTCGGCTTCCTCGTCGGTAGCAGTGCTCTCAGGAGACAGCCACCGTGCAGAGAAAATCTGACAACCCATGTGCTGCTGCTTTGTTAAGTTGGAGTGCACCTTGGGTGTAGGAAATGCTTTTTACATTTTCCTACCCTGTTTGGAACCTTTCACGTGGGGTCTGTGAGATCCAGACTTTGGACTGTTTTCAGAACTCAGGTTGTCCCTCTAATAATCAGCCTTCCTCAGTTATCCTAGAAGACTGTAGATTCAGGGGAAACTCCCAAACATGGCCCTGCCTAAAGCCAGAGCCTCCTTCCTCACCCGGCTTCCCCCGGAACAGAGAAGCATCACAGAGCAGCCAGCCAGGCAGCCCAGGGGCAGTTCTCGTCCCCAAGTGTTGGTGCTGAGAACAAGGGCCTTTTGTATGCTCTTCCCTGCGCTGTGTGCCAGCGAGATCTCCTTGATTTAGGAGAATTCAGGGTCCACCTATCACCTCCTGGTTCCAGAACCTTCCATAGCTCCACCCTGCCTCTAGCATCCTATACAGACTCCTCATGCCCATGAAAAGCTCCAGCATCACTGTTCAGCCCCCTCCCTACTCCTTCCACAGACCCCCACGTCATAACTGGAGAAACGTGCTCCACCCAGAACTTTCCCTGGGCTTGCCCACCTCTGGCCTTTTGTTCCTGCTGGCCCCTTGTCCCTCCCAATTGGACTCCTACCCTCACTTCTGCCTTTCAGGAGCCCCAAAGCGCCTCCATCGTCCACAGCCCTCCTGCCTCCACCATCCTCTGTATCTCCTTTAGGTTTCCTTCCAGCTCGGAGCAGGCCCAGCCCTTGACTTTTGCACGTGCACTCCCAGCTTCAGCTCTCACCCTGCACGCTGAGGGCACTGGTGCTGTGTGTGGGAGTGGGAGTGTTTGTGAATGAGCGAGGGTGGGGGGTGGTCCCAGTTCCTGCCAACCATAATGCTAGTCTGACCGGGCATGGGAGCCACACCTGGTACTTTTCCCAATGACCCCTTCTGGTCATTATCCCATTTGAGCAGCCTTTGCCTCTGTTTTCTCATCTGCAAAATGGACTTTATAAGAACCCCTCCAAGCTCCGCAAATCTGCAGGGGCCTCGGGCTCAGCCCTCGCCAACCTTCCCTTGGGTTCTGCCCAAGCTATTCTGGACTGTGATTTGGGCAGCTTTTTATGGCATTGGAATCTGAGTGGGGGTTAGAGAGAGACTTCACCCCAGACTCTAGTCCCTTTCAGTAGAGGTCTGTATTTTGACCCCAGGCACTAATAGTCAGGAGCGGATGACTTCAATAATTCAGACAAAACAGCCTCCCATCAGGGGTCTTGTTGACATGAGGGCAGGCCCCGAAGGCACAGCAGCCAGTTCTGGGGAGGAGGCAGCGGTCCCGGGGCTCACGCCTCCCACTCTGCCGCCTCTGCCCGCCCCCCTAAGTCTGGTACCCCACATCCTTATACCCTACCCATCTCCCGTCTCCCCTTCCCACAGGTCTCCCATCCCACATCCTCTGCCATCCCCCCCCCATTTTTTTAAATTAATATTGTAAGCTTTGCCAAAATTCCTTACACTCATGACCTAATTTTTTCCTTTAAAATCTCATGCAAATTAGATATTGTTTTGAAAAATCTCTTCTCGATGTTATACAAGCAATATAGGAATAGAGAAAGTTGGCAAATAGAGTTAAGGAAAACAAGAACATAGGAATTACCCAGAAAATCCACCAGGGAGATTGCACCCACTTCTCAAAGAGGAAACTGAGGCCCACACATGCTCTGAATGACTCAGTTAATGTCACAGTTGGTCAGGGACTGAGCTGGGACTCCTAGGGCTGTCTGATTGTTTTCTATGACCCCAAACTGCCTAAATTTCACGTGGCTTTTCTAAAGGATTGCAGAAGTAATAAATCAACATTATAGAAAGTTTTTTAAATAGAAGGAAAAATGTGACCATTATCTTTTTTTTTCTGTCTTCCCTTCAGATCTCTGTTTCTGATTTGCATTCTATTTTTTGTGTGAATACGATTATGAAGTGCAATCAATTTTATATTGTGCGTATAGCATTATTTCTCAATTTTCTCACCTGTAAAACGGGAAAGATAATATTGCTTGCCACACAGGCTTGGAGTGGGGAAGTAAGTACGTCCCACACGGAAAGCGGAGCCGCCGGCACCTTGTAAGTGCTTGATCAAAATAAATGCTACATCGCTGTAGATTTTACCATCATTATTTTAAATGGCCATGTCCCATAACATAGAGTAGATACAGCACGATTCCCTGAACCATTTCAGTGTTGCTGGCAATGAGAGGGCTGGTGATTTTTCAATGACACTGCTATTTCTAATAAGCTACCATGAGACCGTGTGGCTGCTTCCAGCACCCGACAGCCCCTTCCAAAGGCTGTGCTTGGGGGGAGACGCGCCCCGGGGGGGCTGTGAAGGCCAGGCTTCCTGGGTGTCTCGCCGTTGTTTAGTTTAGAGAAGTCTACCTTAGCAGCAGCCCCCTCCCTCAGTGGCAAGGCCGAATCTCAGCGGAATTCCGGCCACTCTCACGGGTTCCCTCCCTGCCCCGCTTCTGCCACCCCCCCCCCCCGTGTAACTCATCAGCAGCTTCCATGCGCATCCCAGGGGCATGTCTGCCTTTGTTTACCCTGACTATGTGGAAAGCTTCTCAAAGACACCAACCAGTCCATTGTCTTCTTCACTCATCCATTCTTTTCCCAAAGTGCACGCTCAAGCGCTGGGCACACCATAACTGAGGAAGGGATGGGTACGGTTGTAAGGACCAACCATTGCCCACTTAACTCTTCTCCTTTAACTCTCTCCGCTCTGTGACAGTTTATGTTCCCATTTTACAGGTGGGGAAAACTGAGGCTCAAGCAGAAAGAAAGGGAAAAACTGAAAATAACCCGCCTTCTATTAGCTAGGAATCTTAATTAATAAATTGACATTTTTCTTAATGTTCTCAATACGACGCCTTTTAAAAGAAAGAGGAAAAACAGATTCCCATAGAGCTTCTAAAAGAAAAAAAAAAAAAAAACACATGCCCTCCAGCGAACGTTTGGGGATACATCCAGGAGAAGCTCAACCTCTTAACCTCCTCCTTCCCTAGCCCTGGCTGGCGAGGATTTGGAGGGTTGAGGAGGGTACTGAGTACCGAAAGCCTGAAGAGTCCAAGAAAGACAGAATTCCTATGCCACTTGCAAGGAGAACCAAGCATGGGGGGCGTGAGCAGGCCGACTGGGGAGAGGAGATGGGAGGTCAGCAGGGATACAGGACTGGGGCGTGGGAACCCGAGCTGTCCTTCACCTCTGCACCCCCTTGCTGTGTGACCTTGCACCAGTCCCTTTGCCTCTCTGGGCCTCGGTTTCCTCATCTGCTCGAGAATCCAACATCTGGTGAGGTTTTTAACGTTGAGTTGGAGTAAAGTGTTTTTAGTTATTTGCCCTCAAGTTCTCAGTTAAAGAGAAAGTAGGAGAGAGAGTGGGGTGCGAGGGGGCGTGGAACTTTCACTTGGATTCCATATCGTTATATGTTGCAGGATTTCATGTGCTGAAAAAGAAAAAAAAAATCAGTTCAAAGGAAAGAAAGGGGTTCTGGCTCCTGCTTAGCGCTCGGATGTCCTTTCTGAGGACCCCCGTGTAAAGTGAGAAAGTGGCTTCCATTTCACAGTGGCTTCTTGTAAAGAGGGAAAGCAGCAGGACTCCCCAGCCCCAGCCCTGTCCCAGCCACGCCGGCTGCCCTCCTGTGCCGCGAACCGCCTGTGTGTCTAGGGAAGAGTTTGAACCAGGAACACGCTCCACGTTAGGTCTGAACGGTCATACCAGGCAATAGGACCTGCTGGTGTTCCCTGCTGTACAGCCGGCATGTTCTAAAGCATTGTGCAGTTGGCCCTCACAACGAGGGGGACACTGTGGTTGTCCTCCCTTTGCAGGGGGGAGGCCGGGTTCAGAGGGTCGCGCCACCAGCCGGACATGGGAGATCCTGCATTGGGACCCAGGTACCCTGGCCCCTGGATCCGTGCCGTTTCCTGCCACGTGGGGTCCTGTGGGGGCTCAGAGTGCTGCAGGAGGCAAGCAGAGCCCAAGTCAGAGAAAAAAGAAACATGGAGAAAACAGAGACAATGCAGGAAGCAGAAGACAACTTCCCCAAAGATGCCATAATTAACTTCTCTGAGAGATTAAGATACTGCAACCGTGAAACAGAGAAATGAAAGGACCATCGAAGAACGAAATGAGCTCTTGGAAATACGTTGAAATAAAGCAGAAATAAGCAGTTCAATAGGTTTCCTAATATGGGGAAAGCAGGCAGGGCCAGTAAAAGGGTAAAAGAGGCTTCTGGGATTGAGCGAGTAGGGTCCGGCAGAGCCCACACTTCTCAGGTGGAAAAGCAGGTCCAGGGACACCAGTAATGGGTTCATTTTAGATGAGTTGGGTTGGAGGGCCCCTGGGACACCCCATCAGAACTGTTGCTCTCAGAGTCTGGAGCCTGACACCCCGCAAAGTATCTCTGCCTGAGCAAGGTCTTCCCAATGGGTGGTCCCCAGACAAGCCCCCAGAGACTGGGTTAACGATACAGATTCCCAGGCCTGCCAAATCAAATCCTCAAGCTGGGAAGGGGAGCTTGGGGGGAGGGGCAGCATTTGCATCACAACAGGCCCCCCTGGGAGCCTCATATGGACTAAAGTTTGAGACTGGCGGACCAGGATCCAGAGAAGAACCTGAGGGAGCAGGCAGGGGCCAAGGAGGCCGGCCGGTTTCAAGGATGCTTTTCTGTGGCAAGCCCCGCCATCCTGGTGCAGTGAAATGATTCCTTATTTCAAAATAGCAACAGCTCTTCTGTATTCAGTAGCAAAATCACTGATTCAGGAAGCAATTAACATAGGCATTCAATCAATTATTCATTGCATTACTAATGCGTAGCAGTAATCAAATTGGCCTTTTAATATGTATTTTTTTCCTTTTAATTAACTCTGTCCAAAGCTAGAGTAAAGATTCCCATGCAGAAATGTATTCGGCTTAATTAAAAAACGAAGGAGGAGAAAAAGAACGCATTTTATCTCATTATCACTATGTCAAAGGGAGCTGCAGGCGGGAATCGCTTGGTATGTTGGTTAATGTCTTCTGGCTCAAGTGGTCTGAGATGCACCAGAAATCCCCACGTCCCTTTCGCAGGTGCCTGAAATTCCCCCACCAGTGATTAGATGAGCCCTTCTTGTGCCCCTGTCCATGGGGGAATAGAGGGAGCACGGGATTAGGAGTCGGTTGACCCCACTGCCAATTTTAGATGCGTCGCAAAGTTAGTGAGTGACCTTAGGTTTGCCTCACTGAGCCTCAGTTTCTCCCAATGAGGGGACTGAAGTGAAACAATGCTTTAGAAGTCTTTCAGCTCTGACATTTTCCTTCTTATCATGCTACCCCAGCAAATACCAGTTCAGCTCATTAATATGAATGCATCAATGTCCTTTCCTTTAGGAATGAGCAGAGAGTCCAGATGTGATCACACCAGACCCATTCACCTGGGGGACTCAGTTTATCCCTCTGTATAGTGAAGCTGGGGTATGTCATTTCCGCACACATCTCCTCTTTCTTCTAATAATTGCTAACATTTATCAAGAACTTATTATGTGCCAGGCACTGCAAAAGAGTTGTACATGAACTGTTTTCTTTGACTCCTCAACGCAGCGCTATAAGGCAAGGCCCATTATTATCCCCATGTATCAGTTAGCCATGGCCATGATAATGCTGTGTAACAAACAGTCACAGTACCTCAGCCACACACAATCATGACCACTAGTTTAGCTCACGCATCTGAAGGCTGGCTGGGGGTCTGAGCCTCCTTCAGGAGTTGGCAGGCTAGTTGCAAGGATTTTCTTCTCCAGGTGAGGGCAGAGATCCAAGGGGGCAAGTGGATACCCACAATGCCTCCTGAGAGCTAAGTCCAATGGGCACACCTCTTCCGATTGGTCAAAACAAGCCACAGGTCTCCATAACTTTGAGTGGAAGTAACCACAAAGCCACTTAGCAAAAGGCATGGCTTCTGGGAAAGCTGAAGAATTGGGGCCAATTGTACCCTCTTCCAGAGCTCTGTTTTACCGATTAATAATTCCTACCTCACAGAATTGTCAAGAGGGTGAGCTGACACGCCGCCATGGAAAGTTGTGTGGGATACTGCTGAGTGCCTACAAGCAACCTGATAATGTGCATTTCCTTTAGATGAAGATTCATCCAGGATGCATTTAAATAAGGGAGCCCCCAATGCAGTGATTTCAGCTTTCTTCAGCATTTTATGGCCCTTAGTGTGATATCCAAGGCTTTGGAGGGCTGGGCTTGAGCAGCTGGGCGGAGTTTATCTGGTTCTCCTCCCCTTGCTTACCCCTAGCATGTTGGCTGCTCACCTTTGTTGTGCCTTTGCTTGTGTGGGCCTCTTCCTCATAGAAACCACCCACGTTTCTGTGTCCACTTCAGGGGCCCCCTCCTCCAGGCAGTCTGCCAGTAGAGACTCCAAGCAGAAGCTTGCGTGGCACAGTCAGCTCTCATAACCCATGGAGCCCCAGGCCACAGGTCATCTACCCCACCCCCTGCCTCCTTGCTGACAGTTCTGTCCTTGGCACCACTGGGCAAGTCCTTCCATCCAAGGAGCAAGAATCTCCTTCAGTATCTGCCAATCTTGGGGGTGGGAGTCAGAGAATAATGCTGCAGTGAAGACCCTGCCCCTGCAGGCATGGAGGCAGATTTGGAAATAGTCTCCTCTTCCTTACTTGGGGTAACTGGTGACATAAGGAAACTTCCAGAATGCCACCCCACCCCCTCCAAGTTTCAGACTAGAGCCTTGGAGCAATTGAAATGCAAGGAAATGTCTCACTTTTCATTTGGGGCCTGCGATAGGAAACGGATGAAGTAGGCCTGCTCACTGACCCAGAATTTTATATTTAGAGCTGACTTTCCATATGTGCTTCAGGAATGACAGCGAGAATTTATCTTCATTAAGGGTCTGGGAGCAGGGTCCTCAGGTGGGCAAAGCAGGCGTGGTGGCGGGACATCGAGGGGGCTGCGAGGTCATGGGGAAAAGCACATCTGTCATTGGAAGAGGCAGGAAGCCCCTGGCTCTCAGCCAGCCAAGCCTGGGGCTGGACCACAGCGGGGACTGACTTGTGCCAGTTCATTGCTCAACATGCCCTGTGTTTCCATGCAACGCTGTCCTGCAGGAAGCCCGCTTTGTGCTCAGATGTTTTTGGCTGGAGAAAGTGAGGAAGCTAGCTTCTTAACCCTGCCTTAATTATGGTGGGGGGGGGGGGGGGCGGTGCAATTAGTTGGGTTACTCGGACAACTATTTCATTGCTTTAGGTGTGAAAAGCAGAACCCATTGCAATCCCGAACTTTGTGATACCAACCCCACCTGCTGCGAAGGTGTCGATTTCTTAAAATCACAAACAGTGGGCCAGGCTGACCTGATAGCTCAGCAGAGTGGGTGGTTCCCTTCGTGATGTGACTTGAGGGGTTCCTGGAAGCTCCCCCTGCTGGAAAAAACCTCCCCCTTACCAAGTGCTGCTGCCTGCCTTCCTATCCTCAGCATTTTGGCCAACAAATCGTAAAATGTTGGGCTGTGATTATCCTTGGAACCTGTCTGATTCACTGTCCCAGCTCAAAGCGCCCTTGGGAAATACCTGAACAGGGCCATCTTTTCCTTGGCTGAATTAGCAGCAGCGTTGGGCTTAGGGTCCAGGTGAGGAGATTCTCAGCCCAGTGAGAATCCACACATTTGAGCCCTGTGTGTCCCGAAATTACGGTACATCAGAACCACTTAGGGATTTTGTTTAAAAATGCACATTCTGGGTGGTTCCGTGGTAGAATGCTCACCTTCCATGGGGGAGACCTTGGTGCCACTCCCAGACCATGCGCCTAAAAAAAAAAAAAAGAAAGCCCATTGCACATTCTCAGTAAATAGATCGGGGGTGGGGCCCAAAATTCTGCATTTCTGACACACGCCCCACAAATCACCATTAAATCTTCACTAAGTATAGATTTAAACCGTTATTAAATCCTCATGACCATCCTAGGAGGAACATTATTCTCCCCATTGTATAGATGAGAAAACGAGGCTCAGAGACTTCCGTATTGTAATAGGCAGAATGATAACCTTCCAAAGATGTCCAGACCCTTGGAACCTCTGCATCTCTGCAGATGTGATTAAGAAACTTCAGGTGAGGTGATTATTTCTGGATTATCTGAGTAAGTCCCATCTCATGAGTCCTTAAAAGTGGGGAAACTTTCCCAGCTGTAGCCAGAGGGAGACACGATGGTGGAAGGAGGGTCAAAGAGACGTGGTGATGCTGGCTTTGAAGATGGAGGAAGGGCACATGAGCCAAGGAAGGCAGGCATCCTCTAGAAGCTGGAAAAGGCTGAGTCCTCTCCTGCAGCCTTTGGAAGACAGCACAGCCCTGGAGACACCTTGATTTTAGCCCAGTGAGACGCATGTCGGAATTCTGACCTACAGAGTTGCAAGTTGATAAATGTGTGCTTTGAGCCACTGAGTTCTTCTGCAGCGATAGAAAATAATACAGATTAGGGAGTGGGTTGTTGCTGTAACAGACACCTAAAAATATGAAAGTGACTTTGGAATTTGGCAGTCAGTGGTGGCTGGAAGAATTTTGAGAAGGATGATAGAAAAAGCCTAGACTGCCTTGAATAGACGGGCAGTGGAAATAGAGTTGTTGACAGCTCTGCGGGTGCGGACTCAGAAGGAAGTGAGGAGTGTCGCGAACAGGCTATTAGTAGAAATACGGGTATTGAAGGCACTACCAGTGAGGGTCCAGAAGAAAGGGATGTGTTACTGGGAACTGGAGAGAAGAGGACCCTTGCTACATAATGACAGAAAGTTTAGCGGATTTGTGTCCTGCTGTTGTGTAGAAAGCAGATCTTTTGTGTGTGCGTGTGTGGCTTTTAAAAAGAGAATTTAGGGTAGTGCAGCAGTGGCTCAGTGGTAGAATGCTCGCCTGCCATGCCAGAGACCCGGGTTCATTTCCCAGTGCCTGCCCATGCCAAAAAAAAAGGGGGGGATTTTATTACGTTGCACGTTTACAGCTCTAAGGCCGTGAAAATGTCCATATTAAGGCACCAATAAGAGGTTACCTTTACCCAAGAAAGGCTGATGCTGTCTGGAACACTGTCAGCTTGGAAGGCACGTGGCCTGTGTCAAAAGCAGATCTTTTACATGATAAACTTGGATATTTAGCTGAGACTTCCAAGCCAAGGAGTGAAGGTGTGGCCTGATTGATATTTGCAGCCTATAGTAACATGCGAGAGAATCGAGGTAAGAAGTGAGGAAAGAACTGTTAGACTTGATGATTCTGGAAATTCTCGAGCTTTTCTTGCTGGCAAAAGATGCTAAAATTAAGAGAGCCACTGTCAGGAAATTGTGCCTGAGAAAAAAGAGCCAAGTATGTGGCTGGACAACCTATTGCTGACACCTTAGAAAGATCAGAAATTCAGAGTATTCAGCCACGCAAAATGCTCTTTGAAGAGATTAAAGCTCTGAGTCACAGACAGCTCCACTGAGCCAGAATATCTCAGAAAGCAAAGGGTGAGCACCCCCAACCATCTCAGCAAAAGCTAAAAACAGAGAAGGAATTTTCTAGGAAATAAATGGGGATGAGCCCCTTTTGAATGGAGTGCATCCCTGAGACACACACAGGAGACCCACAAGGCTCTTGAGAATGTTATAGCCGCAGAAACACTCCCAGCTTGAGCTAAAAGAGAGGTTGAATGCAAAGTGAAAGAAGGCTGCTAGGCCCCCAAATTTCTATGAGTAACATTGAGGCCATTAGAACGACTCAGCTTCAAACACATGAGAAAGAAAGAATGACTCAGAGGGCAGCATGTCAAGCCCAGAGGGTGGGGTCCCAGGCCACTGAGGATTGTTCTCAGGACTTGACACTCAGTGGAGTTTGCCTGGAAGGACTGCAAAATTCCCTGGGAACGGGGGAATTTTTCCCATCCATTTTCTCCCATTTTGAACACGGTCTATCACTGTTACCCTACATCTGTCCCACCATTTATTTTGAGAGCAGATAATGTGTTTCTTTAGTTTCCCAGGTCCACAGATAGAGAGAAATTGTGCTGCAGAGGGCTCACGCCCAGAGCCTGGCTCTTACCTGATTTTGATGATGAGATCTAGGACTTTTGAGCTGATGAGATTCAGATGAGATTTTAAACTTTGAGTTGTTGCTGTAAGAGAATGGAGACTTTGGGACCCTTGGGATGAGGCGAGTGTATTTTGCATGTGCGATGGCTATGAATCTTGGAGGGATCAGAGGAAGCCTTTTGTTGGCAAAATAACGGCCTGCAAGGATGCCCACATCCCGATCCCCAGAACTGATGGATATGTTACTTCGCGTGGCAAAAGGGACTTGGCAGATGTGATTAAGATGAAGGAATCTGAGGTGGGGAGATGATCTTGGTGGGTCCCATCTAACCTCATGAATCCTTAGACGTGGAGAACCTTTCCCAGCTGTGGTCAGAGAGAGATGTGATGATGCAAAGAGAGCCAGGGAGACGTGATGTTGCTGGCTTTGAAGATAGGAGAAGAGGGCACGAGCCAAAGAATGTGAGTAGGCTCTAGGAGCTGGTAAGCATAAGGCAGTGATTCTCCCCTAGAACCTCTAGAAGGGAATGCAGCCTGGCCGACACCTTGTTTTCAGACCTATAAGACCAGTGTTGGAATTCTGACCCATGGAACCACAGGATAAGAAATTTATGTTGTTTATGGCCATTTTTACAGCAGCAGGGATAAACAAATACAGGTTGATTGCTCAAGGTGGCACAGCCAAAGGTAGAGGGATTGCTAGAACTTGGGCCCCTTTGAGCATTGTGCCTCTGTTCTTTCCTCTAAAACGAACTTCTTCCTGCTGGAATTAAGCATTGCCCTCTACCTGCGGGGGCCCCTTATTTCAGTTGCAAATGCCCCTGGGCAGGGGACCCCTGAAGTGTTAAATCTACAAACACCAGAGATTGACCCCTGGGTGATTTGGGCAGAAAGGAAATTTATTAAAAATCCATTAGGCCTTGCAGGAACTCTCAACCCCAAACTCTGCAGGGGAACCAGCCTGGGGAAAACCCCATTTCCCAAGGTCACGGCCTCTGCAATCCTTGGCTCCCAATGTGAAGTCCAGGGTTGCTTCTCACTGATGGAGTCCAGGTCGAATGCGTTACTCTTGGCAGCAAAAGAGCCTGGGGAAGCAAAGTATATGCATTTTTAACTTTTTGCATGGGAAGGTGAACTCTGTGTCACGAGGTGGATGACTCCCCAAATATAGCAAGGGGTGCAGATACAAGGCAGGCAAAGTGAAGAGCAAGTATCCCAGGGGTGTAAGGTGGGCCTGGAAGGATTTTAAATATCTTCCCTGTGATCCAGATTCACCACCAAAATGACCTCTCTTTCCACTCCTGGAGAGTTTCCAAAGTCCCCCGATAGACCCAGTATCTTGGTTTGTATTTGGAGTATAGAGTCATTGGACAGAGGCAGGCCCTGGGATATAAGGAGTGGCCTGTGCAGTGAACTCAGATTCTGTGGTCAAGTTCTGGCTCAGCCTCAAGATTGCTGACCATTCACTAGTCTCTGCCTGCCCTGGGTCTCGCATCCCTGTGTCCTACACTGTCACCCCGGACGGCTGAGGGAGCCCCTGCTACTGCAGACACTAGACATTCTAAGTTACCCTTTTTATTTGTAGTGACAAAAGTGAGCCATAACCATAAAATGCGAAAAAATGCCAGCATGCCATCAAAAAGGCATCAGTCTACCCCTCTCTGGGAGAGGAAAGGAATCAGAATTGTCTGGGAGTCCTGTTTCTACCACTCACTCATGGTGGGACCTAAGGCAGGCCTCACCTTTCTAAGCTTCTGCTTGTACATCTGTAAAATAGGGTGAATTCTTTCAGTTAGGGTTGTGACTGAGAAGTGGATCAAATCAAAATGTGTCACCCAGATAATGAAGACCAGGCCTTGCACACAGTAGGCGCTCAATAAAGAGCAGCTGTTGTTTTCATAATTGTCACTTCCGTCACTGATACGCTTGGATGGAGATGGGCTTTGGGGTCCTGTGGGAATTGGATGCCTGTAACCTGGCAGTGTGAGCTGGGATAAGTCGAGTCGCCCTTCTGTGCCTCAGTTTCCCTCCTCTGGGGACTGAGGACGGTGATACCATCTCGCTGAGTTAATGGGAGGCTCCGTCGAGATGGGGAAGGACTCGGCTGTGGACCTTATGTTTGGCCCGACCGTTTTCTCTTGCCAATGGCCGATCCATGTCCTTTCTCCTTTTTCCTTGATGCGCGTCGGTTGGGAGGTTTGTGTCCCGCCTGTCTGCTTTGATAACCAAAGCCGGCAGGGGAAACTGAAACCCGAGGTGATGGCGACCAGCGCCCGTGTTTCTGCATTCTGAGCAGTGGAAACCACGTAAGTGGAAAGAGATCGTTTCAGGGTCTGGAATAAATGGCCGAGGCTGAGAGCACGTTAGGAGAATCATTTGAGCCGCTAATAAGGGATGTTGCCTGGTCTTATCGGGGGAGTCACGCATGAGTCTCCAGCCAAACAGGAGGCGGTGGCTACTGAGGCCCCGCTCCCCAAAGGACATTTACGAAGCACGCAGAGCCAAAAATAGCCGCTAGTAGACCGATTGTTCAACAGTCAGAAGCGAGGTGTGGGAAGCAAACTTCCCCTGACTTCCAGCCGCCTGAATCTGTGTCTCTTTAGATCTTGGAAGCTTGCAGCTTTCTCAGCTGGGTTTTATGTTCGGGAGGCTTTTCTTTCTTTGAACACCAAGTGTTCCAGATACACCACCAAAACGACCTTTCTTTCCATTCCTGGAAATGCAGAGTCAGGCTGCTGGGCTCTGCGCCCTCCCCTGCCTCCATGCCTCGCCTGTTCGCATGAACAAAATAGCGCTTTGCAAGCTCTGCTTCAGTGTGACCTCTTTCCAACAATGGAGACATTATTATTCCCATTTGGTGGTTCAGGAAACTGAGGCTCAGAGATATGAACAGATTACCCTGAGCTCACCCAGCTAAGACATCGGTTTCAGGTCACGTCTCTGACCACCCCTAGTCCCCGATCCTGCCCGGTGCCTAGAAGCCCTGGTCGATTTTTTTTTTTTTTTTTTTTATTAACGGAAAGAGAAAAAAAAAAAAAGAAATTAACACAACATTTAGAAATCATACCATTCTACATATGCAATCAGTAATTCTTAACATCATCACATAGATGCATGATCATCGTTTCTTAGTACATTTGCATCGGTTTAGAGGAACTAGCAACACAACAGAAAAAGATATAAAATGTTAATATAGAGAAAAGAAATAAAAGTAATAATAATAGTAAAAAAAAAAAACCCTATAGCTCAGATGCAGCTTCATTCAGTGTTTTAACATGATTACTTTACACTTAGGTATTATTGTGCTGTCCATTTTTGAGTTTTTGTATCTAGTCCTGTTGCACAGTCTGTATCCCTTCAGCTCCAATTACCCATTATCTTACCCTGTTTCTAACTCCTGCTGGACTCTGTTACCAATGACATATTCCAAGTTTATTCTCGAATGTCCGTTCACATCAGTGGGACCATACAGTATTTGTCCTTTAGTTTTTGGCTAGACTCACTCAGCATAATGTTCTCTAGGTCCATCCATGTCCTGGTCGATTTTGAAAGTCTCTTCTTGGACATATGTTGTGTTTGGAAAGTGGGCTGAGGAAGGCTGGTGAAGCTGGTGCCCAGGAGAGGCTGGCCTAGCTCAGTCTCAGGGCCAGAACATGCCCCCACTGCCTTTCCTTCCAGCAGCAGCTCCGCAGTGCCCGTGGCTGGAGGTGGGTTGGTGAGGGATGAGAGTTGGGGGCTCAGGGCCTGCACCCCGATGCTCCTTAACTGGACCAGAGGTGCAGAGCTTGGCTCCCATGACAAAGGGCCTCTTTGCCATTGGGTTTTCCCCTCACCTGGGGTGCAGGTATCATTTTCGGAGATGGCCAGATAGGAGGTGTTGTCTTAGCATGTCTCAGAGGACTCTCAGTGCTGTCTCCATCATACACTTCACTCACTCACACTTCCTTCACCCTGTGGACACACTTTGACCGCTCCTCAATCCTCCCCCGCCCCCAAGGACCATTCATTCATTCCCTGAACACCTGCTAGGTCCCGGTCCTCATGGAGCTCCCAGTCTGGTCCTGTGTTTCCATCAGCACATCCATTCCCCAAGCCCAGCACTTGCTCCTCTTATATTCAGTAAGAGAAATAAATATAAACAATATCGATAATAATAGCATAATAAGATACCATCTCACACCCACTGGGGGGGCTATTACTTTTAAAATGGAAGGTAAGTGTTGGAGAGGATGTGAGGAAAAAGGAACCCTCGTTCCTTTCTGATAGGAATGTAAGACGGGGCAGCTGCAGTGGAGCTTAGAGGTTCCTTGGAAAGTTAAACATAGAACTACCCTATAACCCAGAAATTGCACTCCTGGGAATACACCCAAAACAACTGAAAACAGGGACTCAAACAAACACATGTACACTGATATTCACAGCAGCATTGTTCAAAATTGCCAAAAGGTAGACCCAAGCGTTCATCAATGAATGAACATTTTGTTCATTTCACAAATGAACAAAATGTGTATTCTGTTTGTACACAGGATGATTGAATACTGTTAAGTGAAAGCATGACTCACTTTTATTTAGAGATTAAGTATGGTTTAAGGAGATGTGTGTGGCTGCCACGCTGACAAGGGATTGAATGAGATGGTTAATTTGATGTGTCCAGTTGTTTGGTCAAGCAAGCTCTGGCCTCATTGTTACTGGGAGGCCATTTCAAGGATTTAAATCATCAATAAGTTGGTTGCATGTGTGTGTGGTTACACCTACCATGGACTAAGAAGATTGCCTTGAACAGTGAGAGAATCTCATAGAATCAGCTGAGAGCCTTAAAAGGAGAAGTGATGACTTCAGCAGTCAGAAGGGAAAATTTCCAACTCTGCTTCAGCCAGCCTGCTTCTGGGGAATTCATCGAAAACCTTCATCAGAGTCTCCAGCTTGTGTCCTGCCCTATGGAATTCAGTAGGGTATCCCCATGGTCATGTGAGCCAATTCCTATTAAAAAAAAAAAGCCTCATAATATTTAGAATTGAACCATAAAAAGGAATGAAGTGGCTGGGGTTTGATTCCCGGCCTGTGTACTTCCGAAAAAACAAAAATAATAATCAACAAATGGTGCTGCAAATAACAGGATGGTCACATGGAAAAAGAATGAAATGTGACCCTCACCATATAGGATAAAAAAAAAAAAGGAATGAAGTTATGATTCATGTTACAACGTGGATGAACCATGAGGACATTATAGTTGAGTGAAATAATCAAAGGGACAAATTTGCATGATTCTACTCACATGAAACATCTAGAATAAGCAAATCCACAAAGAACAAAAGTAGATGCAAGGTTACAATGGGCTGAGGGCAGGGGAAAAATGGAAAGTTACTACTTAATCGGTATAGGGTTTCTGTTTGGTGTCAGGAAAAAAAATTAGTAATGGATGGCAGTGATGATAGCACAACTTTTTGACTTTAATTCACACCACCAAATTACGGTTGGAATGTAAAGTTTATATATAGAGAGAGAAAAATAAATAATAGAGAAAAAATAGCTTACATTTATTGAGGGCTTATACTGGGCCAGGTCCTCTGAAAAGCACTTTGCATGAATTTTCTCATTAAAATCTCACAATCCTCTTGTGAAGCAGCCCCTATTACCATTTCCATTTTACAGATGAGGAAACTGAGGGTCCAAGTGGTCACGCCTCTGGCCCAAGACCACAGAGCTGAAAAATGGAGCTGTTGTAATGCAGAGTCAAACTGATGGGCTGTGAGCCCTTCCCTACCTCTATGCCTCGCCTATTAGCATGAATAAAATTACAATTCACAAACTTTGGTTCAGTTTGAACTCTTCTTAACAGTGGAGACATTATTCCCATTTGGTGGTTCGAGAAACTGAGACTCAGAAATATGAACAGATTATCCTGAAGTCACCCAGCTAAGACATCAGTTTCAGGACTTCTGGTTGCAAAGCCAATTTTGTTTCAATGTGTGGTCTCCTAAATTTCAAAAGGCCATTTTTGTCCTTCAGAAGGACATCCAGCTATCACCATGATGATGGCCCTGGGAGTCCTGGCTGACTCTAGCTAAGAGGAGAGCCTGGCACCAAGAAGCTGGCTCCGGAAGGAGGTTTCAGTCTGGCTGTCATTGGGGCTATACCCACGCAGCGGCTGATCAGTAAATAGGGAGTGTTTGGTTGTCACAACGGCTGGGGACCTGCTAGTATTTCATGGGCTAGGACAGTGGATGTTATAGATTCCACAAAGTGCAAAACTGTCCCCCACATGGACGACCTGTCCTGCATCTGCACAGTTGACAAATGTCTCATTGGACCCGGATGTCAGTGCGAATCCTGCTTATACACATCTGAGCCCAGGGCTAACTCTATTTTACATGTTAACATGTTAATACATCCTGGAATTTCCAGGAATGCAACTACCAGGTAAAGCGAGGAAAAACTGTACTTCGCTTTGTTCAGAATGTCACCAAGAACTGTCCCCATTTAGGAACACCAGACCAGCCACGTCACTCATGGTATTTGAGATGTTGGGCCAACAGTCCTGTCTGTTGTGTTAGGAGCTATCACCTTTCCAGTGATTCAGTCTAGATACACAAATATATTTACTTAGCCTTTACTTCAAAATGTCCAATATAAAGAAAAGAGTTGACAATTTTCTTCTGCATATTATCTTCTCTTTGATACAAAGCAGTCCATTTCAAGTCCATGCCGTCATCTGACAGCCTCATTGTGCCTCTGCGCCGGCAGGCCCAAGCACTGAGGTGAGGAAATGAGTGTTATGCTGGCATAACTGGCTCTCCCTTCATGTCTCTTCTCCATAACAGTTAGAGCATGGCACACCTTCATACTTGTCAGGAGGCTGCAGTTCCTTGGAATTTGATCACAACATAGTAAAAGGGGTATTGAATTTCATGGGGCCAAGAACCCCTTTTGTCATGGACAGAAATGGGGTTGCAGATCCTGCCCTGCCCCTGCCTGGCTGGGACTTCAGATATAAGCATGAGCACCAGCTCCTACCCCAGGCCACTGAAGTCATTTATTCAACTTATTTCCCCTATTAGACTAACAGCAGACAGCCAGTGTTGACCGATAATGGATAATGAGCATTTGAATGGGTGGACAAATGGATGAGTGGGTAGAGGGATGGTCTAATAGCAGAATGGCACGTGGTTGGTGGACAGACAGATGGGCGGGTGGATGGATAGGCAGAAAGGGGAGGGGTAACGATGGGCAGGTGGGTCCATGTACGGACAGGTGAGTGAGGAGATGGATTGATGGATGGGCAGACACAGTAAGTAGACAGGCTCAGAGGTGGATGAGTAGATGGACAGATGGACAGATGGAAGGGGAGTTGGTGGACAGTCAGGCAACTCAGCTTCAGTCCCAATTCTGCCACTGCTGAGCAGCGTGAATCTATGTAACTTATTCAACCTCTCTGGGCTTCTGTTTCCTCAACTGCAAAGTAGTTGTGGTATGTCTCCTTCATGGGTTTATGTGAGAAATAGATGATATAATACATGCAAAGTTTGCGGTTCAGTGCCTGGCACAGAGGCAACACTCAATATAAGATGGTTATATTAATACTATTCTATATCAATTTTTTTAAAAAAGGATTTGTATCAGTCTGTTTATAGAGTACAACTGGATTGAAAAGAAATGAACCAGAGAATCAGGAAATAATGGTAGGGAAATGAGATGGAACCATGGGACAGTTAGTTCATAGCATTTATGCTTTAATTTTTATTTTAAGCATCCTGACAGCAAAAGCAAAGAGGGAAACCAGATTGATTACCCATACATACCCCAAAGCAACTGTACCTTATATAAAAAGAACTGTAACATGTGGATGGCTACTCCATAATTTATTCAGTTGACCCCTATTGACGGACATTTAGGTTGTTTTCAATGTTTCTCTTATTGTAAACAATGCTACAATGAACATCCTAGTGCTTATATATTTGCCTGATTCTTAAACATTTTCCTAACCCTATTGTCAATTCAATGGCCAACTTGAAGCCCACAGATTCCTAGTCCTTCGAAGGGAAAGGAAAGGGATTGGGATGGAGTAGGGAGTCTGAACAGAAATTGAGAACTACTGGGAAGGACTGACGGGCAGGGCAAGGGGTGCTTCCAGGAGCTGCCCCAGGCAGGCCAGCTGTTGTTGCCTGCTAAGTCTTCCCTTCTTCCCCAAGGTTCAGTAAGAGAGAGCCTACAGATTGGGGAGGGAAAATGAGGCAGAATCCCCACCGCAGGTGGACATTGCATCATCAGAGCATACCAAATATGAGACTGAGAATATCAACTCACTGGCCCACCCATGTGCAAGCTCACGCCCAACTCTTCAGCCAGATGACTCAACATCCCACCCACCACACAGCCTCACCGTGGCTCCTCCTGTCTCTCCAGCCAGGAAAGCCCTCTCTGCTGCTTTGGGTCCCTGGTAAATGCCTCAAGGTGCAGCTCAAATGGCCCCTTTTCCTTAAAGCCTTTTCTCCCCCACCTCACAGCAGTTAAGAGTATGATAGTATCCCTCCCACCAAGATGACGTGTCATGACATTGTCCTGTTGAGTCCATCATGGGGGTATGGTCTGGAAATGACCACATGAGCTGGTTTTGCATGAGGTGCTGTGTGGTCTTCATCAGCCCGCCGGGGAGTCAGGATAGCCTCACAGTTAAATGCAACGACTTTAGATCAGATCAGCGTTCAAATCCCGGCTCTGCTATTCATTAGCTAAGTGATATTGAGTAAGTCACTTCACCTGACTGAGCCTCAGCTTCTTCATCTGTGAAATGGGGATAATAGTAATAATAAAAAAAAAATAATAATGATAATAGTAGTAGTAGCTGACATATTCCAGTCCACCTCCCTGTGCCAGGAACTGCAGATATTAACTTACCTAAATGTCAAGGGGCTGCTGGGCCTTAGCGACACTGGTGCCCTACGACACCTAGCACAGACACCTCAAAAGGCAGCTGCTGCCCTGCCCCATTCCAGCCAGGGCTCCACAGGTCGGCTGACTTCTCCCCAACACTCATCTAGACAATCGCCTGAGCCCCAGCTGTGCGGTTTTGAGCACCAGGTGCACTCTTAGGCTCTGATAATATAACTGTACACAGGACAAATGCTCCCTGCTTCCAGGAACTCTCAGCCTGATAGGGCTTTTAATACATCATCACACAGATAATTGCACAATTACCATTCCACGTAAGTGCTCTAATCTCTCAGCACAGAACACTATGTGCACAGCACAGAACACTGTGTGGGCATAATGGGGATGGCTTCTGGGCAGAGGGTCAGAGAAGACCACCTGCAGAGGAGAACTGACTGACTGACTGAGCAGAAGGATTTGCCAGTAGGAAAATGTTTCCGGAAGAGCAAACAGTAAGTGCAAAGGCCCTGAGGTAGGAAAGAGCCTTGTGCACTGAGGCAACTGAAGGAAGGCCAGTGTGACTGGAGCTGAGAAAGCAGGAGATGGTGCGGAAATGAGGTGGACAGGGGCCTGCAGAAGCTGTGGAATTTGGACTTTATCCTAACTACAGGGAGGCTATCGAAAGACCAAGCAGAGATGTGATATGATCCAACTTACAGAAGACCCTTCCATTGCAGAGTGGATTCTCTGGGGCAAGAGTGGCAGCGAGAAGGTCGGCTGGGAGGTTCCCCACTCATCCAGATGAGCAGTGATGGGGGGCTGGTGGTATGGGTGGAAATGAAGTACCCCAAAGAAAACTAGGACCATGTGATATGACCCTATTTGTAAATAGGATCTTCAAAGATGTTATTGTAAAGATGAAACCCTGGTGGATTAGGGTGGGCCCCCATCTGATGTGACTGGTGTCTTTATAAGTAGAGGAAGTGTGGGCACAGTGAGAAAAAGAAAAAGAAATAGCCCCACTGAAGGAAGCACGGATTGAGTTAAGCCATCACAAGCCAAGGAAAAGCCATGGGTTTCTGCTCACTCACCTGGAGAGATGCTGTCCCTTAAGGGGAAGCATGGACTCTGCTGATACCTTGATTTGGGATTTCCAGCCTCCAGAAGAGTGAGATAATAATTCCTGTGTAAGCCAACTGATGTGTGGCACTTTGTTTCAGGATGTGTGGTGTGGGTGGTGGCAGCGGAGAGGTGAGGAGGTGTGAGAGGCACTGCGTGAATCTGCAGGATTTGGGCTGGGCTGGGCTGACGGGGTGATGGGAGCTGGGCAGCTGGCTGCTGAGGAAGCCATATCCCAAAAGGCGGAAACTAAGGGGCAGCAGGTTTGGAGAGGAGGACGGAGCATCCCTGGGACATGGGATAGCCAGCATCGATGGATCGTTTTGGCAGTTGGCTGCAAAAGACTGGCCTCAGGAGAGGGGCAGGTGGTGAGGATTTTCCTTTGCCCTTGGTGGGGCAGGCCCTCGGCTATCCACAGCCGCCAGAAGAAGCCTAGAACATTCCCCGTGCAAGGCTCTCACTTCTCAGGGTTCCTGTCCTCCTGGGTCTGCGACACCTCATTATAAGAGACGTCTACTCCACAGCAGCTTTCGCCGGTTTGTTCAGAAGCCCAGCTGCTGCCTCTGAGTGGCTCCCCTCTCATTATCCTAGGAGTTTCTACTGCTTTTTGTGAAAATTTAATTGCCTGCTAGATTTGAAAGGGCCTGGCCCAAGCTGTTCGGGTTTGGAAGTCAGAGTTAAGTGTGCCGTGATCAAAGGCTGCAAGAGGCCAGCGCTTTGCTTGTCAGCAGTTCCTTAAAATCAGAGCAATTTCCCTCCTCCCAAAATGAAAACCAAATCGCTTGACACAGAAACTTGAAAGGGAGCGTATTAAGCGATTCCCAGCATTTGACCTGCCCGCCACACCTCGAAATCGTTTTTCCTGGGAAACAGAATTCCCAGGTCTCGTCCTGAGCTCCCCACGGAGGGAACCCGTGCAAAGCCATCGTTTATGGAACACTGTGCCTCCTTGAAGGGTCTTTAGACCACAAGCTCCAGATGTACCTTGAGAAGCTGGTGAGTCCTGCAGGTTATCCGCTGCCCCCTGCCCCCACCGCCGGGATCTTCTCAGAGGGCCAGGATAGCAAATCCCAGCACCCCAGACTAAACCGTGAGCATCTCTCTTTTCTCTGTGCAGCTGCCTCTTAGAATGGGGTCAACTTTCCTTTTGCCTCGGTAGGTGATTGAGAGGCTCAAATAAGACACCAAGTGTGAAAGCACTTTGTCAGCTCGAAAGCACCACAACCATCAGTACTTAATGTTGGTCATCTATTACCCCTCCCAGGGGTACTTGCATTTCAAAAAATAATAATAAACAATAAGAAGAAGGAGCCTAGGCAGCGGTTTACAGAGAAGAAAAGTGTTTCTAAAATGTTGGAAAACAAATTAGTGTTTGAAGGGCAGGGATAACAGGTGTGAAGTTCCATCGAGAGCCACGGGTTATATAAATAGCAGAGGAGGTGACAGGAGCAGCTGGCCTCACCCCTGGAGGCTGCAGGGCCACCTTCTGTTGCTCTCCTCCCTTGTTCTCTCTCCTCTCCTGTCCTCCCCTCCCTCTCATCTCCCCTGACGTCCTTTCCTCCCCTACCTGTGCTTCCATTCACTCCCCTTACCCATTTTTCTCCTTTTTGTTTTCCTGAATTCCATTCTCCCTTTTTTTGTTCCAAGAAGTTTATGAGGTATGTAAGTCAGGAGGCTTTCTTTTGAAGGTAATCCAAATTGGCGTAAGCACAAAAGGGGAGTGTATTGGCTTGGTAACTGAAAAGTCCTAAGGTAACAGCTTCAGGCACAGCTGGATCCAGGAACTGACACGATGCCATTAGAACTTATTCTCTCTTTCTCTCTCCATCTCTCAGTCCTGCCTTCCTCTGTGCCAACTTCACCTTCAGGCAGCCTCTACTTGCATGGTGCTAAATGCTCCCCACCCCCGCCCCTCTCAGCTTCAGGCTTATATCCTACCAGCTCAGCCACCCCAGTGGAAGGACAGCATTTCATTCCCTATAGTTCTAGTAAAAGGCTTAAGTCTGACTCTCGTTGGCTAGCTCAGGTCAATGTAGTCCAGGGACTGCAAAGCTTGGTTTGGCCAAAGTTGAGACTCATGCCCATCTTGGATCAGCCCCATCAGAGCCCCACAGTCCGAGAGTAAGGGATGAGCAGTCCTTCAAAGGCAATTCTAGCTGCCCTGACCTGAAAGAAGGGGTGGCCCAGATGCCAGCAGAGGCCCCCAGATCTTCCATGCCAGGCAACACACTTCATTTTCCTTGGTAGCTCATTGGCATCCTGTCCCCTTTTACCTTATATTGCTTTATTTCTGCATGTGGAGAAAACGTCCTGTATCACCGCCTCACCGCCGTGTCTTCAGGGTGCCATCTCCAACCAGGGCGAACCCTATTTTTGGTGCATACCTGGCCCCACCACTTGCCTGACGTTTTGGTCCGCTCTGTTCATTAACCAGCTGGATCCTGCCCCCGTAATAACCCACCTTCCCTTTCTTAGCAGGATGGCATGGAAACACCATGGGCTTAAGAATCACACAGACCTGGGTTCAAATCCCTGCTCTGCCCCTTCCTTGCCTTTGGACTAGCGACTTGAGCTATTGTACAAGGGACTGAGCCCTGGAAGCGTTGTTCATCCCACCACTTATCTGAACATCGCCTCCTAGATTGTACAGTGCCCTACCTGGACAGCACTGAGCACCAGCCCTGAGAACTCCCCCTGGCTGCGCCTCGGTTTCCCCATTCGGAGAGTGGGAATAAGAATGATGCCTGAGGAAGGATGATGGGGAAAATGAGGGAGATAAAGCATGGAAGGGGCCTGGCTGCAAGCCAGGAATGCACACTGTTGGTGTTCAAGGCAAGTTAACCTCTGGAGTCAGGAATTTGTCAATTGGAGAAACTAGATGTGTTAGTTTGCAAGCTGCTGATATACCAGAAATGGAACAGCTTTTTAAAGGGACAATTTAATAAGTTACAAGTTTACAGTTCTCAGAAAGTGAAAGTGTCCAAATTAAGGCACCGACAAGAGGCTACCTTCACTCAAGAAAGGCCGATGGGTCAGGAGCACCTCTGTCAGCTGGGAAGGCACGTGGCTGGCATCTGCTTGCCCCTTCTCCTGGGCTCCGTCACTTTCAGCCTCTGTTCCTGCGGGGGCTCCTCACTTTGCTTCTGCAGGGCTGGCTTTCATCTCTTGGCTTCCCTTGGCTCTCAGGTTCTGGCTTGCTTAACATCTCATGGCGACGTCTGCTGGGCTCCAAACATCTCCAAACATCCATGTCTCTGTTCTCCATGTTTCATCTGTATCAGCTGTGCTCGGAAGTTTGTCAGCTCTGACTCTCTCCAAAATGTTTCCTCTTTTAAAGGATTTGAATAAAAGAATCAAGACCCACCTGGATTGGGTGGAGTCACATCTCCATCTAATCGAAGGTCACACCCACAATCGGGCGTGTCACATCTCTGTTGGAATCTAATGGTTCCAACCTATAGTATTGAATGAAGATTAAAAGCAAAGTCTGCCCTCACGAGACTGAATCAGGATTAAAACATGACTTTTTTTTCAAACCGGTACACGAGGCTTCAGAAATGGGCCCTTGAAAAGCAGGTCCTTCCCAGCTCTGGGCATCAGGGCTTTGCTCAGGCATCGTCCCAGCTTGTACAACAAACACCTGAGATCTCATTGTGGTCCCAGTGTTGGCGCTGAGAGTTTAGGGTCTCAGAATCTGGCCCAAACCTTTTGAGCCCAGCACCTCTGTGGCCCACCGTGGCCCAGGACAAACCCTTCTGCCGTTCCCACAGGAAGCCTGAGCAGGATGCGAGGAGCAGCCAGGGGTGAGAGGGAGACTGAGAGAGCTCCGTGAGCGACCTCTGTCCCTGCCCTGTGTCCCCGGACCAGCCAGACCCTCAGCTTCCACTCTAGCAAGTGGAGATAACGCCGTGACCACTCAGAGTCCTTGGGAGCTGCTATAACGAGGGCCGGCGTGTTGCACAATCTCACCCCTGCTTCCCACCCGCCTCCCACAGAGATTTATTGAGCATCTACCATGCGCCAGGTGCCAGGGAAAAGGCAGAACCAGACAGACCTGATAAAAGTAATAATAAAAGTTCTTGCTTCTACTGTGCTGTCATTGACACCGCTGTAAGGGAAAAGACTTTACATATTTAACCTATTTATTCCAGAAGGAAAAAGAAGCCATATTGTTTTGTTTTGTTTTATTTTGGCACGGGCAGACACGGGGAATCGAATCTGGGTCTCTGGTGTGGCAGGCGAGAACGCTGTCTGCTGAGCCACCGTGGCCCACCTGAGAAGCTCTGTCTTTATTCCTACTGTATAGATGGTGAAACCAAAACATGAAACCATTTGCCCAGGTTGTGGAGCTGGTAAGCAATGGAGCTGAGATTTGAACCCAGGCAGCCTGGCTCCAGTCCTCTACAGTTTACATCCTGGGAGGCATAAAAGATAATAAATACACAAACAAGTAAGTAGAAAAAGCCATTACAGACAGAGATAGGTGATGGGATGGGGGCATCAGAGGAGAGAAAAACAGAGGCGTGTTGTAGGAAATGTGCTGGCTTGAAACTTATGTATCCCAGAAAAGCCACGTTCTTCTCATCCAGCCTTGTGGGTGCAGACCCACTGTGGGTGAGACCTTCTGATGAGATGATTTCCATGGAGATGTGACCCCGCCCATGCAAGGTGGGTCTGCGTTAGTTTACTGGGCTCCTTAAAATAGCTCACCGAGAGAAAAAGAGCTCTGACCCGACATAGAGAACAGAGAGATGAAACCAAGTCACAGGCATTTGGAGACGCTGACCAGAGAAATGAGATGCCCTGAAGAAGTTGAGAAAGGACCCACAGGTGCTCAGAGAGCCACTGGGAGCTGACGCTGAAAGCAACGACCCGGGAGCAAGGCCAGCAGATGCCAACCCCGTGCCTGCCCAGCTGACAGGTGTTCCAGCTGCCTTTCCTCTGAGAAAACATCCCCTTGTTGGTGCCTTAATTTGGACATTTTCACGGCCTTTGAATTGTAACTTGTAATTGAATAAACCCCCTTTAGAAAAGCCAATCCATTTCTGGTGTACTGCATTCTGGCAGCTTTAGCAAACCCAAACGGAAAGTTACCCTGTTCCAGTCACTTCTGACAGCTCTGTGCACCCTGGGCACAGCTCTCTAGGACCATGACCTGCTGCCTTGGTGCCTCAATGGCCTCTCCTCTAGGTGTCCTCCTGCCCCCAGCCACCTTGCCCTTGCTGCATAAAGAGCCTACAGCCCTGCCTCTCCAGGCCCCCATCATGGGGTCACTCTGTCCACCCCCCCTCGTGGTACTGCTCCACAGCAGCACAGCCTCCCAGCCAATGCAGACTTGCCCAGGCAGTGGGGATGCCACAAAGGGCGTGACAGACCCAAGCTGATCTGGCAACGTGTCTATGTTTTGACATCCTGATGCACTTTTTACAAGTCCTCAAGTGTTCACACTTCCCAAGCAGCGCCCCCTCTCCAGCAATTACATTTACTTCCCCAGCCAGTGACATTGCTGGGTCGTCCAGAGGCCCCGGTGGCTACCCCAGGGTCTGCAGCAAAGCCTCTGTGCTTGCCTCTATGCCTCGTAACAGAAAGCTGGGCTGGGAGTCAGGCGGAGGGTCACGTCCCTGCCAGGAGTGACTGGCGGTGGGACAGCAGGAGTGGAGTCTGGAGTGGAAGGAGGCTGCCTGGTGACCCTGGAGAAAGAGTGTGAACGCTGATATCACATAATCCCAGTTCAAATCCTGCCTCAGCCACCTCCCAGCTGTGTGACCTTGGGCAAAGCACTCCATCTCTCTGAGACTCAGTTTGCTCATCTGCAAAATGGGGACAATTGTACCCACCCTACAGGGAGCTGTGAGTGCTCACTGATGAGATATGGGGAGGAGACTCAGTAAATATGAGTTTCCTATTAAGAAAATGAGAGGAATAATCCCTGTTAAGAGGATTAAGTAACTAAATATCTATTTATAAAAATGCAAACAGCATAGTAACATTATAATTCTGCATCTGCTGTTGGAGCACACCCTCTCTGATCTCCTTGCTTTTTCCCAAACACGCCAGGCACGCTGCATCTCTGCCAGGAATGCCTCTCCCCACATGCCTGTGTGTGGTTCACCCCATCCCCTCGCTCCCCAATTTGTGCTTAAATTCCGCCTCTTTGGAGAAGACATCCCTGGCTACTGTATCCAAAATAGAAGCCCTTGCTCCATCACTCTCTCTCCGCTCCCCACTTGCTCTGCCTTCTGTGTTTCATAGCTATGCCCCCCTCCTGAAAACATTCTATTTTTATTTTAGTCTATTCAATGTCTGTCTCCCCCTGCTACTGGAAGATCAGTTCATGGGGGCAGGGACCTGGGTACCTTGATCCTTTGCAATTCCTCACCCTGCCCACACCCTGGGGCGACAGGACAGCCTGGCCCTTAGTGGGTGCGCCGTAAAAACTTGAAGGCCATTGGAGAGATAAATCAGGCATGACTGTACCTGGAGAAACTTGGTTTTCTGTGGGGCTGGTGAGGAGGCTTGGAAGAGAACCATAGCCATTCTAACACAAACATTTGCTGCACCCTCCCTCTGTGCCATCCATCACAAACCTTCTGTTTTAGTTTGCTAGGCTGCTCAAGCAAATAGCATGGGATAGGTCAGGTTAAACAATGGGACTTTATCCATTTACCGTTTTGAGGCTAAAAGAAAACTCAAATCAAGGTGTCATTAGGGCGATGCTTTCTTCCCGAAAACTGTTGCCCTGAGGCTGGCTGCTGGCAATCCTCGTCTCAGAGAAGAGGCAGAACTTGCCCAGAACCACTCAGGCAGGGCTGGGATTGCAACCCAGCTTTGTCTGCTCTCATGGGATAGGCTCTTACCACCCATGCAGGGTACCCTGGGGAAGCCAGCAGCCCAGCACTAAGAGGGGAGCGGGACTTTGCCTCAGAGGAGTCAGGGAAGACTGCCTGGAGGAGGAGGCATTTGAGCTTGACATATAAATAGGAACCTCCTAGATGGAGAGGAGGTGGAGGAGCATTGGGGTGTCTTGTCAAGCTTGTGGCCCATTCAACAAGCCTTCATTGAGCCATCTGTGTATCGGGCAGAGGGAATGCCCTTCTAGAAAGGAGGCCCCACATTCTACAGGAAGCCAAGGGGGAGGAGCCAGGGACCTTCTGAGACATGGGCCCGGGCCTGAACCAGGCTGAAAGAAAGGGAGGAGCAGGAATTGAGTACCAGGCAGGGCGCCACCGTGTTCCCCTTTGTCCTCCCACATTTTATTTTCGCAGCAGGCATTGGATATAGAGCGTGCCGGGCCTGACGGCAGTGGAAGAAACAAAGGTTCCGAGAGGAGAAAGGCACAGGTCATGTGCACCCAGCCGCTGTGGGCTATGGGTTCCTTGACCATCTGTGCTGGCCGGTGGGGTGTAGGAGGAGCGCACCCTCTGCCTGTCCTTAGATGAGCTGTTACCTGCCTCTGACCTGGAGAGATTGTGGAGGGAGTGGAATCCAGGCCTGGGGTCCCGGTGGGCCAGGTGGTGGAGGACTGTCAGAGAGTTAGCAGCGAAGACCCCCTCCCAGGCCCCCAACCCCCCGCTGGTGGTCTGGGTAGCCGTAGGGAGCTCTGGTCCACACCTCGAAGTTCTCTGTCATTGTCTGGGTCGCTTGCTTTGTGACCTTAAACAAATCACTTTGTTTCTCTGGGCATCGTATTTCCTTAACTTAAGGTCTGAAATGATCTCAGAAGCACACCCCCTGCCCTTCTAGCAGAGACTTTCCAGATTCCTACCCCTAGCATAGCCACTTCCTAGTGCTGCCATCACAAAATTACCAGAAACTTAGTGTTTAGATGATAAGCACAAATCAAATGCCCTACAGTCCTGGAGGGCAGAAGTTTGATGCGGGTCTCACTGGGCTGAAAAATCAAGGCAGGGAAAAAGCAAAAAATCCAGGCAGGGCTGGGTTCCTTCTGGAAGCGCAGGGGGAGGACCTGTTCCTTGTCTTTTCCAGCCTTCAGAGGCCGCCTGCACTCTAGGCTCAGGGCTTCCTCCTAGGACAGCAGCGGCTGCACTCAGCGCTCTGACCCTGACTCCTTCTGCCCACCCCTCCCACTTCTAAGGACTCCTGCGCTAGCCTTGGGCCTCCCAAGATCATTCAGGATGATGTCCTTAAGGTAAAACGGGTCAGTTAGCCGTCTCCCCTCCTCCCACGACCCCGATTCTCCTTCGCCTGTAAAGTAACAGGGTCCAGACTTTGGGGATTGGGGCTGGACAGCTTTGGGGAGGGGGTGCCTTGCATCTCTCAGAGGCCTTGGACCAGCTGCTCCCTCTTTTTGGACCTCAGCTCCCTCCACTGTTAAACGGGGGCAATTCGGGGTCCACCAGATGAGGCGGCGTTGAATACGGAGTGAGGTGATGTGAGCCCCGCGGGGCTGTGCAGGGTCAGGCATGACACCTGGGGCGTTGGGGCTGCGCCGGCGTCAGCTGGCAGCCTCGCACTGGGTACCCCAACTTCCCAGGCTTTGCTCTGAGAGGCTGCAGCTCCCCCTGACCCCGAGAAAACCCACGTGGGTCTGTTAAATGGCCACAGCTCCTTATAATCTCTGGGCTATTTTCACAGAACCCCAGAGGCTCCCCCCACCCCTGCCGCCAGGGATTTGGGGGTTGGGGAATGTCACTCAGGGATGCCTATTGAGAGCTGAACAATGGGCCCTCCTGAGGTCGCACCGCTGCTTAGCAACCTCCCAGGCCCTTAGTAACTGGCCCAGAAGTGTTGATATTTACCCAACAGAAACTTTCGGCTGTATCGATAAAGCCCACTTCCTTCCCGAGAGCTGCAGGCCCTCAAAAGCAAGTGGCACCCACTCGTGGCTGCCGTGTCCTCTAACGAGCAGGCTGGGGAAGGGGTGGGCAGCTCTGGGCTCTCGCCTATGTCCCTCCTCAGGTCTCAGTTTCCCCTGCAACGTGGGGGTTGGACTAAATGACCTCTAGATAGGTGACCACATGCCCTATTCCTGTCCCTATTCGTCCAGGACAGCCCCCGTTCAAGCTGATTGTTAGGAGTGTCCTTTCCCAGATGTAAATTAGCATTTGGTAAACCAAGACCACACACTGGAAGGCTGCAGAATGCGGCAGAAGGCAGAACCAGTGGGCAGCCGAGAAGACCTTTCTGAGCAGGCACGAATTCCATTTTTTGGAAGCTGAATCAATAAAAAGATTTTTTTTTTTAAAGCACCCTTTTCAGTCTCAAGAGTGCCCCCCAGTTAGAAGGTAAACTGTCAGGCCACCCACCTCTAAGACCACGGCCAGCCCTTGCGGTCCGTTCTTTTTCCCCTCCACCCTTTTCCTGAGTCCTGAGTTAATCCTGAATAGTTCAACCAAGACATTTCAAAGACCTTTCTGAGTCACACCTGGAGCTGAACGCTGGGGAAACTGAGGCAGACCAGACATGGTCCTGGTCCTCGAGGATTGTTCAGGCCAGGGAAGAACTCCACGTCAGCCCTGTGCAGAAAACTGGGATTGAGTCCAGAGCCTCGTAATCCTCAGCGTCCCCTGCGCTCTCCCCAGGGAGCTATTTTGGTAAACAATAATACTACTTAGCATTCGGGTGGCATTTTGCAGTTTCTAAAGCATTTCCCTTATGTTACCTCATTTAACCCTGACATTATCTGAGGATGTGATTTTAGTCCATCACCACTGCACGGTTGAGGGACTGGAGGCCCAGGTCCCAGAGGGCTGTGGGAGGATGGCCAAAGCGCTGGGTGGCCTTGGGGAGTGACCCAGCCTCTGCCTCCTTGTCTGTGAAGCAAAGCTGAGGTTAGCACTTCCTTCAAAGAGCTGCATGTGAAAATGAGATGAAACAACACATAGGAAGCTCTCAAAAAAAATGGTGGCTGCCAAAACTGGGCACCCCCCCACCCAACCCCGACCCCACGGGTCCCTGACCCCAGTGGCTGCATTTCCTAAGTGCCTGCTTCTCGCACCAGTTTGGGACTTTCCGTCCCATTTTGGAGCCCAGAAAGCAGCCCTTGGCTGGAATCCCAGCTCTGCCTCACCGTAGCTGCCTGACCTTGGGCACCCACAGCCTCAGTTTCTTCATTAGTTAAATGGGGATCAAAACAGGGGAGTTGCGAGGACGGAATGAAGCAAAGCCCACGAAATGCTTTGTAGGGGGCCAGCCCGTAGATGGTGCTCGAAAATAGAGATCAGCTTATTGCTTTTTGTTGTTGTTAAGGATCTGAGGAGTGTTTGAACCCGTCTGTGTTTTGGGGAGGGCAGGGAGATAGTAGCCAGGTGGTAGGATTTGCCCCCCACCCCCTGGAGCATGTGCCCCCACGCCCGATGGCGCTGCCACCTTCTGCAAGGTTTGCGTCCAGCCACGCTGGCCGCGAGGGCCACGGCAGATGAAAGCTGTTCCCTCTGTGCTCCGCTCACCTTGCAGGAGAAGGACTCCCCCCAACCCCACCTCGGTCCCCTTATCTTTACAGAGCAGCTCCGCGGGGGCAAATCTGTCAGATTCCGTGGTGATGCCAAAGTGGTTTCCTGCCCACGCCCCCCGCCAGGGCTGAGTCACCCCTCTCTCTACCCACCCGCACCACCGACCGAGGCGGCGCCCATGGGAAGGGTGTTCCCTCCTCGGCTGCAGAAATGCTGCTGCAGACAAGCTCCAGAAAGCCAAAACGGGTGCCTCCCCACCCCACACTCCCCCCACCAATACACACGGGCACGGCTCCGTCCTTTATGCAACCTCTGGCATTGTTCAGAATCAGTGCAGATATACTTAACTTCCATTTGCCAAGGGCCCTCGAGAGCTGACCCAGCTCATTCCTCGTGTCCTGCTTCCAGCGGCTCAGGCAGAGGCAAGAATCCCCGTCTTACAGGTGGGGAAACTGAGACATGACTGTGATCACGTGGCCAGGACAGGCCCAGCCGATGCTCTCTGCAGGAGCCCTTTAACCTCCCCTGCACGGGCCCTCCCGGGTTAGCTTTTGAGTTGGAGACCAGAGCAAACCAGGTAACTGAGATACATTTTATTCTTTTGCAAATGAAAGGTCATTGTGAAGAGAGAGGTGTCACGCTGCTGGGTTGGAAGTTTGAGCTCTGATAGCTGGGAAAAAAAAAGACTATTTCTAAATCTAAGTTAACTTAAAATAGAAGAGTGTTTAGAGCAAAGTATTTCTTTCGACAAAACTCTGTGGTCGCCAAAGCTGGGCCAGGGAAGATGCATTTGTCACTGGAGTATTAAAGAGAAAGGAAGCAGCGCATACAGAGTGTTGTATTTTGCAAGTAAAAGCCAGGGTGACCCCAGAGCCCCATCCCAGCTGCCCGGGCTGCCACATCTTGTCCCATCTACTCGGCGCCCGTGGTATCTGCTGAAACTTGGAGAATACCTTCACTGCAGCTCCCGCAGCCACCCTACCTGCTTCCCCAGAGGCTGTATCGTTCTGCTTTTCCCCGCTGAATCCACTAATTGTTCTTCCCTCAGGTTGCAGACTAGATGTCCCGTGAATTAATTAAGAATCGGAGCCAAAATGCATGAGGCTGGGGGCGGTGGGGAGTGGAAAACAGTTGCACAGGCCTTTGGGTGTCTTTGCATGCCTGCCCTCTGCATCTGGGCGCCCCTTCCTGAAACGATTCTGCTCTCTTGCCCAGGCCAGAGAGAAACGGGCATAAACGAGGTTGAAAGTTGCAGAAGGGGCCCACAGAGCTGACCTGCCCAGCTCGGTCCTGTCTGTGCCTCAAACTTGTGTGATCTGAGTTGAGAAAAGCCAGACAGTGCCCTTTCCATTGTCCAAACGGTGAGCCCGGATCCTGCCAGCTCTATGGCCCGCTCAGGGGTTTTGCTTGGCTGGCAAGTCTTGGAGACTCTGTATAACAGCTTCCGTCTCTCCCAGCACAACTGTGAACATTTCCCCTACGCCTTCACCATGACCTCACCCAGTGTGGATTTCCTACTATTTAAAACTTCGTCAATTAACTCGACAGGCTTCTGGGTAACGATCCATAATCAGAGGGTGTGTGGTTTGGGTAACTGGCAGCCCGGGGTTCCCAGGATGGATACGTTCGGTCTTGACAAGATTCCCGTGAAATGAATTTCTGTATTATCCAAAGTAATATTCTTATTGACTTTGGAGCATTGGGAGCGTGTCCTAGAAGGGAAGCTTTCTTTTCCTTTTTTTTTTCACGGACAGGCACCGGGAATCAAACCCGGGTCTCTGGCATGGCAGGTGAGAATTCTGCCACTGAGCCACCGTCACACTGCCCCTTGAAGGGAGAGTTTTTTGACCTCAAGAGATAAGCGATCTGTGCCTCCAATGGTACCAGGCATTTAAAAAAAGAATCACATAGGTGGAAAAAATATGCTTTCTGCGAGCAAAAATATCTGATCTAGAAAATTAGGATCCAGTGTATTTCTATGCTAAATAGAAAAAAATCAAAGGCAAAAAAAGACTGTATGGAATTCAGTTTATCTTGAGGAGACTGGGAAAAAAACAACAACCATGTTCTACAGTAATGTAAAGTGCTCTAATTTCCAGTGTGGTCCTTATTCTTCAGTGAAGAGTCTTACCGCATGTCTGCTATTTACTCAGGTTCTACGTTTCAGGAAAAGTGAATGTGTCTTATCAGCCTCCCTTTGAAATAAACATTTATTGCTTTGTTCTTATTCTCAGCTCTTCGCGTACTCTTTTGCTGCTGAGGCTTCCGAGGCTCTGTTCTCTGTGGAGAGCCAGGCGCGGCGGCCTCCTGGGGGCTGGGTCCCTGAGACCTGTCCTGCCAAAGAAGTCATTGTTATTATCGGTTTCTTGGAGCTCTTGGCAGAATGTGATCTGTAGCAGGATATTAAAAATCAGATGGGATTTGGGGTCAGCCCAATCATTTACTTGTTACATAACGTTGAGTATAACCTCTCTAAGCCATGTGGCTCCCTCCCCTTAAGTCCAGTCTCACTGGACAGGGTCAGATGCCCCTCTTTTATGCTCCCCTGACCCCTGCCCTGGCCTTCACTAGTTCACTCACTATATTGTGCCATAACCATTCCCTTATCCATCTCCCCAGGGTCCTGAGGCTCCTTGAGAGCAAACTCTAAGCCATCTCTGTATCCCCATGCCCAGGCCGGTCCTGGTAGGAGGCAGAGGGTAGGGAATTTGGATGGGCGGGTTGGTGGGTGGAAAGAAGGAAGGAAAGCAGAAAAGGAATGGAGGAGGGAAGTGTAGGGGGGAAATGCTTTGCAAACTTCTCTGCAACTCAGGGTCATTTCTTTTGCTATGTGATGGCCTAAGTGATATGACATGCTAAAAACAATCATATTGCATCTCCGGTATTCAACATCACTCTCATCTTATAGCTAACATGTATTGAGACTGTAGTTGTAGATGTGATTTTATTTACATATTGTTTAGCTCTCCCATCAGCTGTCGTTGGGCACCATGATCCTCCATTTGATGGATGACAAAGCAGAGGTCAGTAGGGTTGAGTCATTGGTCCATGTCACACAGCTGGCACATGATTGGAGCCTGGGTCCCCATGATTCCAGAGCCAGTGTCTTTAGGCAGGGCATCCTTAGCCCTCAGTTTAGGGCTTAACAAGTAGCTGATTTCAAGAAAAGTCTTTGAAAAAAGGAGTTCATGTTCCTCCATGGCCATCTCATTAGCCCCTCAGTGCTTTCTTCCTGGCATCATGTGATGGCTGAGACAAAAGCTGGGAGGTTAAATGGGACTTAGATTCAAGTGTGGGCTTTCTCTGCAACCCGGAGAAAGTTGCTTCTCTTCTCCAAGCATCAGCTTCCCTCCCACTAAAATGGGAATAGTATTGAAATGAAAACATCAGCATCTTCCTGTCTTGGGCTGGGTTCTCCCAAAAGTAGACTGTGATGGATATTCAAGTGCAAGTGATTTATTTGGGAGGCATAGGAACCCTAGAAGGAGAATGGGGCAGTGAGACAGGAAAAGAAAAGAGATGTTATCAAACAAGGTAATTATAGCTATGCCCTGGGGAACTCTGGCAGCCAGCGTAGACCACACACCTGACTGTGCCTCACCCAAAGGTCAGGAGGAGCTGGGGTGCTTATTATGCACCCAGCTCCCAACTCCCATAGGTCATGGGTGGGTGGAGGGTTGCTAGGAGTGACTTTGCTTCTCTAGCACTTGTCCATGCTTGGCCCACCAGAGAAGACCCTCGGCAAGATGCAGATGCTGAATGTGAAACTGGACCCACTCAGACCACCCTGAATAGATCTGTGGGTTGATGGATGGGGCAATGGCAGCTTCTCTGTGCAAACTCTTCAAGTTTGCTATGCCGATTAAATGGGTTCCTATTTGTAAAGTTCAGAGAACAGTCCCTGGCCTAGATCAGGTGGTAGCTGTGAGTGGCATTTTCCCGGCACTCCGTGAGTGAGGTAAAACAGAGACTTCAGGGATCAGCAATTTAGAACCTGATCACCATTCTGCAAACAGTAGTTTTAGTCCTGCTGAGGACCAGATGCCACGTGCAGCTGTGGGCTTGAACACAGGTTCCTGGCCATCCAGCAGTCATGGTCCTGCAGGCAGATGGAAGTTGAAGGAGAAATGACAGGCACACCTTCTGAGATGGCAGGGACAGGGCCAGAGCTGGGAGGGCCCTAGATGGCCACCTTGTCCACCCCCCAAATTCTGGGTGATGCCAGACTTGCCCCAGAGAACATGACTGAGGGACCAGCACCCAGACCAGACTCTTTACCCAGTGCTCCTCCTAACTCCGTTACAAGGGGGTCTTGTGCATGTGGAGGGAATTTAGCAAACCCCAGTTTAGATGCCCTGTGATTATTTTTGTAACACAGGAAACATATTCAGCAAACATCTAAACAGAGAAAATTCCTGAGCTGGAGATTCCTCCCACTTTTGGCACAAGATGCTTTTTGCCTCATGAGGGGCTTTGGCTTCCAGGCAGGAGGCTGGAAAGCCCATACCTGCATTTCTCTGGTGACAGGAGAATAGGAGGCCTCTATCTTCCCTGCCACAGCTGTGTGGCCTTAGGCTGCTCCCTCTCCTTCTCTGGGCCTGCTGCCTCATCTGTAAAATGGGGATTATGGGAAATAGCATGGTGGGCATGAGAGTGCTTTAGGAGGTGTTGTTGTTGGGAACAGTGACCTTGGGCCAGCCATTTCCTCCTCTCTAAGAATCCTTTCTCTTTCTCCTCATCAGCTGTTGTGAGAATCTCAAAAGACAAGGAATATAAGGCAGCCCGCTGAGACCAGCAGTCATAGTACACGAGGTTGTCAGGCCCAGAAGGGATCATGCATTCCAGGCCCTTCTAGTGGGGAAACTGAGGCCCAGAGAGGGCAGAGGACTTGCCTGAGGCTGCACAGCCTCGGTGGCTGAGTCAGGGCTGGGCCCCAGGGATGCTAACTCCCAGTCCACTGCTCTCCCTTCCCCATCTGCCAAGAGTTGTGCCCACCCAGCCCCTCTGTTCCTCACCCTTGGCCTCCCTCTCTCCCCACATCTGGACAATTGACCAGCCCCTGCCAGGGCAGCCTGGGAGGGTGCAGGGCCTCTCGCTGCTCAGTTCCTGGCTATTGGAGTGCTCCGTCTCTGCAGCAAGTCAACATTTCTGCCTCTGAGTTGGTGTGTGGCAGATGGCACAGCAGAACTGAGCCTCGGGGTTTATTTTTGACTCAAAAAGGACATCACGCAAGCGCGTGGCAAGCGCTGATGGGGGCAGTGGCTCTGAAACATGGGGTGGCGTCATCTAAAGGCCTCGGGAGCCTCACACATCCTGGGTCCAAATCCTGAATTTGTCACCTTTAACTGTGCAAAGTTGTTGGATACCTGATCTTAGCCTCAGGAGCCTCAGGCTTCCCATTTGTAAAATGGGGCAATAGGGTAAATCATCCATACCTGACCAATTTGATAAGCAGGTGGCTTCACGATGGGAGAGGACACAGGTGTGGTGGTGGGACTCTGGGGGCTGATTTGTATCTCTGCAGTGGGTAGGTGGCGGGAAAGGCAGAGCCTGGAACTGTCCAAAGCACAGCCCCTCCGTGTCTGTGTGTAAGGGTGGAATGGCCCCCGCTGTACGAAGAAGCTAGGGCTGGGGCAGAATCAGGCAGAGCCCCCAGCCCCAGCCTCTCTGCTGTTCCTCTCCTCCCAATGATGATGGGAGCTAGGCCGTACTGGACAGAGGGAAGGAGGAGCCCAGCTGGCTGAGGTGGGCGGAGGAGTGCACAGTGAGTGCTGGAGATGGAGGGCGGGAGGTAAGGTGGGGGTAGGGCTGGCGAGGGGTGCAAAGGGGGATTCAGGCTGATGGGCTGATCAGACACTAAAGCTTAGCTCCGTGAGGCAGTCAGGTAGTCACTGATGGGACAGGGCAGTGGACGCACTGAGCAGAAGCATGAGCACGTGAGCTGGCCTCTCCGTGCTAATACTGTCCTGTGCTAGGGTGTTTCCCACCTGCAGGGGAAATAGGAACGTTTAGTAAGAGAACCAAATTACCCTTAAGCTCGCCAATGCTGACATCCAGGGAACATTTGCATCTTTCAATATTGTCTTTTCTCTAGACTGTAAGCATAGTAACTTCCTTGTTTGGGTCATTAAAATTAAGATCCATCGGTGCACAGGTGGTTCAGTGGTGGAATGCTCGCCTTCCATGAGGGAGACCCAGGTTCGATTCCTGGACCATGCACCTAAAAAAAAAAAAAATTGAGATCCTATTTTATTGGCCTTCTCCACTCCGCAGTTTTCACTTAAGGTTATTAAGATATCTTCCTGGATCGTTAAAAAATTATTTTGACTCAAAATTAAACACTTTTGTGCATCAAAGAACTTCATCAAGAAAGTAGAAAGACAGCCTTCACAATGGGAGACAATATTTGGAAATGATATATCAGATAAAGGTCTAGTATCCAGAATTTATAAAGAGATTGTTCATCTCAACAACAAAAAGACAGCCAACCCAATTACAAAATGGGAAAAAGACTTGAACAGACACCTCTCAGAAGAGGAAATACGGATGGCCAAGAGGCACATGAAGAGATGCTCAATGTCCCTGGCCATTAGAGAAATGCAAATCAAAACCACAATGAGATATCATCTCACACCCACCAGAATGGCCATTATCAACAAAACAGAAAATGACAAGTGCTGGAGAGGATGCGGAGAAAGAGGCACACTTATCCACTGTTGGTGGGAATGTCAAAGGGTGCAACCACTGTGGAAGGCAGTTTGGCGGTTCCTCAAAAAGCTGAATATAGAACTGCCATACGACCCAGCAATACCATTGCTAGGTATCTACTCAAAGGACTTAAGGGCAGAGACACAAACGGACATTTGCACACCAATGTTTATAGCAGCATTATTTACAATTGCAAAGAGATGGAAACAGCCAAAATCTCCATCAACAGAAGAGTGGCTAAACAAACTGTGGTATATACATACGATGGAATATTATGCAGCTTTAAGACAAGATAAACTTATGAAGCATGTAATAACATGGATGGACCTAGAGAATATTATGCTGAGTGAATCCAGCCAAAAACTAAAGGACAAATACTGTATGGTCCCACTGATGTGAACGGACATTCGAGAATAAACTTGGAATATGTCATTGGTAACAGAGTTCAGCAGGAGTTAGAAACAGGGTAAGACAATGGGTAATTGAAGCTGAAGGGATACAGACTGTGCAACAGGACTAGATACAAAAACTCAAAAATGGACAGCACAATAATACCTAATTGTAAAATAATCATGTTAAAACACTGAATGAAGCTGCATCTGAGCTATAGGTTTTTGTTTTGTTTTGTGTTGTTTTGTTTTGATTTTACTATTATTACTTTTATTTTTTTCTCTATATTAACATTCTATATCTTTTTCGGTTATGTTGCTAGTTCTTCTAAACCAATGCAAATGTACTAAGAAATGATGATCATGCATCTATGTGATGATGTTAAGAATTAATGATTGCATGTGTAGAATGGTATGATCTCTAAATGTTGGGTTAATTTCTTTTTTTCCGTTAATTAAAAAAAAAAAAAAAGAGAAGGGATAGTTGGAGATGAAGGGATACAGACTGTACAACGGGACTGGATATAAAAACTCAGAAATGGACAGCACAATACTACCCAATTGTAATGCAATTATGTTAAAACACTGAATGAAGCTGCATGTGAGGTATAGGTTTTTTGTTTTTGTTTTTTTTGTTTTTTTTCTTTCTATTATTGTTTTAATTCTTATTCTGTTGTCTTTTTATTTCTTTTTCTAAATCGATGCAAATGTACTAAGAAATGATGAATATGCAACTATGTGATGTCATTAAGAATTACAGATTGTACATGTAGATTGGAATGATTTCTAATTGTTTTGTTAATTCTTTTTTTAATTAATAAAAAAAAAATTATTTTGAAACATGATTTCTGATAGCTGCATAATATTCTGTTTTATGGCTGCTAGGTCATTTACTTAACTAATCCCCTAGGGATTGGACATCTAAGTTGTGCCCAATTTAGTGCCATGATTAAAACAAACAATAAAAAAACCACTGTGATGGACATCTTTGGAGCTGAAGCGTTTGCATTTCCAATGGTTTCCATTAGAAGAGGCTTCTTGGAAGTGAAATTACTGAGTCAGAGAGCTTGCACATTTTTTCTTTGATTGTGCTTTTTAATATTATGTTCAAGGTATATAGAAGACATTATGTAACATCTATGTTAGTTTTATGATACAATGTATGTCAGAAACTCAAGAACTAGAACGTCCCCTATAAATTGCAAATTCCTGGGTGAGTGTCCCCAGCCTAAGCCCTGGTCTCTTCCCCAGAGGAAACAAGCATGCGTGCCTCCCCTTGCTTTTTAGAAAAACAGTTTTATCTCAAGTATGTGTATGTTTGCACCCACAGGATCTAGTTTCGCTTTTGTTCTAGTTCTTTAACATGCCATCTCACAGAATATAGTCTTCTGAGACTTTAGTCCTTTCACACACCGTTGTGTTTCTCAGGCTCATCCATGTGGTTGCTGGAGCTTTGACTCACACATTTTCATTGCTGTATAATATCCCCTGGCATGAATGTACTGCAGCCTGTTGATTCCTTCTCCTGTTGGTAGATATTTGCATGGCTTCTGAACTTCTGCTTTTATGAACAGTGTTGCCGGGACATTCTTGGCAATGGTGCCTTCCCTTAGAGAAGGAGCCCAGGAGGGAAAGCAGATCTGGGACAGGGGTGGAATCGAGAGCTGAACACTCACAAGTCTGAACTGAAGAGTTTGCCAGACAGGAGCTGATTTGGTTTCACAGGAGGACTGCAAAGGGTGACATCTCACGGGCGTGGCCGAGCTGGAGTGTGCCGTGATTCGAGATTAGCAGCCAAAGTCAGCGACGTGGGTCTTGGGAACATGAGTGGGACGCTGTCCGTGCCCACTTCAAGGAGGCAGGAGGACAGTTTGTGGACGGGATCCTGTAGGAGACTGTTCCGCCCACCCACCTCCCCCTCTCAGCCTCCAGGTCCCTCCGCTGCTCCATCACTTAAATCTGCGTTTCCCAAAGGGTTGGGCTGGTGCCTCCAACAGCACCTGGGAGGGTGTATGAAACAGCAGCCCGTCGCCTGCTGGGGACACCAGTTCCTTTCAGCCTTCCGGACCCCATCACGATACTAGAGTATCTACAGTTACCATCGCCCCCAAACCCCAAAACATTTACTAAACTCTATTTGAGCAAAGAAAGAGCAGACGTTGGGCTCAGAGCTTAGGGCAGGCAATCAACCCTCCTAAACTTAAGGACAGTCTTTTGTTTTCCCCGGATTTATTTGTTATGGTCTTATGTTTGTGGTGAGGGTCGCTGTTTTCCATTGGTGGTAGCGATAAGGAGTTTCTTTTTAAATTCTTACTAAAGTTTTTATAAAGTCAATTACTAAGGAAAAAGAAACCCTAGGTCACTAAAAGGAAAATGGTAATATTCATGACAGTCATATTCTATAATTGAGTTTTGGGAATTGCTGACCTAAATCAGCTATTGTCAAGGTTTTTGGCTCAAGGCCCTTTAATTCTCTTAAAAATTACTGAGGATCACCAAGAGCTTTTGCTTATGTGGCTTGTATCTCTCCATATTCATCTTGTTATAAATTAAAACTGAGATGCTTAAAAAAGACTTTTTCATTAATTCATTTTAAAATAACAATAATAAGCCCATGGTGGTAACATAAATAACTTATTTTATGAAAAATAACTATATTTTCCAAAACAAAAAAAAAGTTCAGTGAAAAGAGTAACATTGTTTTATATTTTTGCAAATCTCTTTAATGACTTAATTGAAGACAGCTGGGTTCTCATCTCCTTCTGCATTCAATCTGTTGCGATAGGATTTTTTTGGTTATCGTATATGAAGAAAATCCGGCCTTGCACAGATATGTCATTGAAAACTAGAGGAGTGTTTTAATCGCCTTTTGAGATAATTATGGATATTCTTCTTTGCTACAACACCCAAACTCAGCAAGTGGTAGCATCTTAAAAAATTAGTTGCAATGACGAATCTGAAGACGTATTAATGATCTTTTCTTACCATATATTAAAATCCATTTTTGTTGGTCTTATTCTTTAAATGGGTCTTTTATCCATGCATAATTCTATAACATCATGCATTGGTCACTTGGAAACTGTTGGCTCATTGAGTTTTGCAGATCTTCCAGTTTTTTGCACTTTTAATTATATAATATCAAAAATCGCATTTGTTATAGCATCACTGATCTCATCAGAAAAGTCTTTAAGTATACCGAGAATTTCTCATGATCATGGTGGTGCACACAAGTTTTCCAAACTTTCAGTTTTCACTTGAAAGCCCAAATTGTATCACTGGCAACAAATACTGTCAGTTGCTTTCCTTGAAGTGGTAGGCTCACTTCGTTCCTTTTTGAGAAAATGCCTGCCAGATACTCAAGTATGAATAACCATTGTTTGTCAGTCATTCTTTTATGTAAAGACGGTGTTCCGTGGAAGCAGAAGCTAATTCACCTTGTGACTCCTTCGCCCGAGTGCTTTTCCTCCAACAATGCAGCCGAGGCACTTCTATGCACTCCTCCCATTCCAAGTTTTCAAGGGTCAAGATTTAATAAAATTAATCATTTTTACTGCTTTGTCCAGAATGTTATTGAGTGAGCCTGGCACTTCTCACTGCAAGTGCTTGATGATGAAGAATACAATAGCTGCTGTAAATATGAGATTTTTATAAGAATTGACTCAACGTGACCGTGGGGATGGACAAGTCCAAATTCCGTAGGGCAGGCTGCAAACTGGGAACTCCAGTGAAGGTTTTCAACTGAATTCCCCAGGAACAGCTGGCTGGCTGAAGGAGATGTGGAAAGTCTCTCTTCTGACTGCCAAATCATCACTTCTCCCTTTAAGGCCTCCAACTGATTGGATGAGCCTTCTCTCGTTGTTCAAGGCAATGTCCTTTATTGACTGTAGATATAATCTACTAGTAGATGCAATCAGCTGACTGATCATTTAAGTCCATGAAATGTCCTCGTAGTAGCAGTCAGGCTAGTGCTTACTTGACCAAACAACTGGACACCATCACCTGGCCAAGTGGACGTCTGAACTTAACCATCACAACTGCTAATGTAGTTTAGTGCCACTGCCTTGACTCATGCTAAGGGGCCAGGAGTTTTGTTCACTATTTTAGTTTCCCAGCTGCTCAAACAAATACTATACAGTGGGTTGGCTTAAACAACGGAAGTTTATTTGCTCATAAATTTGAATATGAAAGAAATCTAAAGTTAAGGTGTCAACAAGGTGCTGTTTCTTCCCTAAAGATTGTAATGTACTGGGGCTGGCTGCCAGCAATCCCTGGTGCTTGTTTTCTGTCACAAGGCAATGCAAATGGAGACATCTTCTTTCTCTTCTGGGTTCCATTGACTTTTTCTTTCTTTGTCTAATTTCCTTTTCGTCTAAGGACTACAGCCATACTGAAGTACCACTCACCTTCATTCGGTTTGGGCACACCTTAACTAATAACATCTTCATAGGTCCCATTTACAAATGAGTTCACACACACAGGACCAGGGTGGGGACCTGCACATGCCTTTTGCAGGGGGGGGGAGGCATGATTCAATCACCAACATGCACCATTGCTTTTGCACTATCCACGCAAAGGTCAACACAGTGAAAATGGCAAATAATTCGCCTGCCATGCCAAAGACCTGGGTTCAATTCCTGGTGCCTGCCCATGCGAAAAAAAAAAAAAAATAGAAAATGGCTAATAACGTTTTAATGTTATTATGAAAACAGTTTTGACCTTTTGGACCCCCTGAAAGGCTCCTGGGATCCCTCGGGGATCTGTGAAAATCACTGACCTAGATAAAAAGACAAAGGACAGACAGTACAGAGCCCCAGAAATGACATCAGAATCCGAGTGTGCCACAAGACCTGGGTGTAGGGTGTCACCAGAGGCTGAGTGGGAAACTTAGACTTCTGCCCCTAACTAAAAGTAATGAGGATGTGCCCTCCCTTCCCTTGCTGGAACTGTATCAGGAGAAGCCAACTGAAAAGAAGGTTTGACTAAGATTCAGAGTCTCTGACATAATACATTAAATGTCCAGGTTTCAATTGAAATTCGTTTTTCATGCCAAGAACCAGAAGGACCTAAACAGAATGAAAGAGCATGATCAATAGATGCCAACACTAGATGAAAGAGTGAAAGAGATGTCAGAATTCTCTGACAAAGATTCTAAAGCAGCCATCACAAAAGTTCCTCAAGGAACAATTATGAACATTCTTGAAACAAATGAAAAAATAGAAAGTCTCTGCAAAGAAACAGCAGATTTAAAGAAGAACCAAATGGAAGTTTTAGAACCAAAAAATACAGTAACTGATATGGAAAACTTAATGGATGGGCTTAACACAGCATGAAGGTGACAGAGGAAAGAATCATTGAAGTGGATACAGGACAATAAAACTATCTTATCTGAACACCAGAGAGAAAATAGACTGAATAAAAGTGAACAGGGCCTCCAGGACTTGTGGGATTATAGCAAAATATCTAACATTTATGTCATTGAATTCCTGGAAAGAGAGGAGAAAAATAAGTGACATGAAAAAGTACTTGAAGAAATAAGGGCTTGAAAGTTCCCATATTTAGCATATGCATACACACACAACATAAACCTACAGATTCAGGAAGCTGAGAAAATCCCAAATAGGACAAACTCAAAGAAATCCACACCAAGATACGTAATAGTTAAACTTCTGAAAGCTAAAGACAAAAAAATATATATTGAAAATAGCAAGAGAAAAACCCTTAGCAATAGGAGGGGGACAATTCAAATGACAGAAAAATTTTCATCAGAAACCATGGAGACCAGAAGGAAGTGCCTCAACATTGTTAAGTGCTAAAATAATAGAATTCTGAGTCCACAATTCAATATCCAGTGAAAGTATTCTTCAGAATGAAGGAGAAATCAAGTCATTCTCAGATGAATGGAAACTAAGAGAATTTGTTGCCAGCAGATCTACCCTAAAAGAATGGCTAAAGGGACTTCTCCAAACAAAAAGGAAACATTAAAAAATGAGTCTTGAAATGTCAGGAAGGAAGAAAGAACATGGTTGGCAAAAATATGGCTAAATGCAGCAGACTTTCTTTCTCCCCATGAGTTTTCCAAATTATGTTTAATTGTGGAAGCAAAAATTATAACACTGTCTGAGGTTTCTAAATGTATTCTAGAGGAAATATTGAAGATAATTATATTATAAATGTGAGAGAGTAAAGGAACCTAAAAGGTGGTAAGATTTAATCACATTGGCAAAGTTATCACTAGACTGTGATGTTATGTATTTATACACTGTAATGCCTAGAGCAACCACTAAAAATGCTATACAAAGATATACTCAAAAACACTCTATATAAGTAAAAATCAAATGCTAAAAAGGATTCAAGAAACTCAAAGCAACTCAGGAAAAAAGAAAACAGTGAAATTAAAAATAAAGAGAACCTGCAGAAAACATAAAATAGAATGGCATATCAATAATTATATTAAATATAAATGGCCTAACTACACCAATTAAAAATAGAGATGGGCAAAGTGGATTTAAAAATATGACCTAACTAATCACTGTCTACAAGAAACTCACTTCACATATAATAATATGTTGAAAGTAAAAGGATAGAAAATATATCAGGCAAGCATTAATTAAAAGAAAGCAGAAAAAAAAAAGCAGGAATGAGGCAGTGCAACAGTGGCTCAGTGGCAGAATTCTCGACTGCTATGCCAGAGAGCCAGGTTTGATTCCCAGAGCCAGCCCATGCCAAAAAAAAGTAGAAATGACTATATTAATATCAGATAAACTTGACTTCTTCAGAATAAAGGGAATTACCCAAAGTGGGGATATTAGATAGTCATAAAAAGATCAGTCCACCAAGAAGACATAGCAGACCTAAATGTGTATGTGCCAAACAAAAGAATTGCAAAATCCATGAAACAAAAACTGATAAAACTAAAAAGAGTAATGGACAAATCCACAATTATGGTAGGAGACTTCAATACCCCTCTCTCAATAATAGGTTGAACAACTAGACAGAATATCATCAAAGATATTGAAAACTCATCACCATCAACCCATAGGCTTTAACTGACATTTGTAGAACACTCCTTCCAACAGCTCTAATACACATTCTTTCAAAGTAACCAGAGAGTTTATACCAAGATATACAATATCCTGGGCCATACAACAAACCTCAGCAAACTTTAAAGAATTGAAATCCTACTGTGTTCTTCAGCTACAATGTAATCAAACTAGAAATCAATAACAGGAAGATAACAGGAAAATCTCTAAAGCACTCGTGCTGCAGTGGGAGTAAAGCAGACAGAATCTCTGTCCTAATGCCACTGATCATCTTATGGGATGATCAGACAAGTCAACAGGCAGCTTCAGCTCAGCATGATGAGTGCAGAAGGGGCTGCAGGGACAGAGAAGTAAAATGGGGTGGGGGGTGGAGAGAGACATCTGGAAAGGCTTCCTGTAGGAAGCGGCCAGTGTGATCTATTTAAAATATGAGGCAGGTCATGTCCATCTTCTACATAAAACCCTCCTCTGACTTTGGAACTGAGAATAAAGTCATAAACTGAGCCTGCTGACCTCTGCAGCCTTAGTTCCTTACTACTTTCTCTCTTACTTCACTGCATTCCAGCCTCACTGGCCTCCAGGTAGTTTATCAAACTTACCATACTTCCACTGCCTGGCTTTTGCCCTCTCAGTGCCCTCTGCCTGGAACACATCTTGTTTCTTTTTTATCTTTATTCTATTTCCTCCTTTATTTTCTTCAGTCTGATGTTTTTGTCTCTTTTTTTTTCTAATTCTTATTCTAGTAACATATATGCAACCTAAAATGTCACCTTTTCACCACATTCAAATATATAATTCATTGGTGTTAATTACATCCACCATGTTGTGCTTCCATCACCATCATCCATTACCAAAACTTTCCAAAACCCCACACAGAAACTCTGTACCAATTAAGCCTTAACTGCTCATTCCCTACCCCATCCCACCCGCTGGTAAACTGTATTCTAGTTTTGGACTCTGTGAGTTTGCTTATTCTAATTATTTCATATAAGTGGATGCATAGAATATTTGTCCTTTTCTGTTTGGCTTATTTCATTTGACATGAATGTCTTCAAGCTCATCCAGTTATCAGTGGATCATTCCTTTTTTGGCTGAAGAATATTCCATAGTATGCATCTGCCACATTTTGTTTATCCATTCATCAGGTGATGGGCACTTGGGTTTCTTCCATCTTTTAGCAATTGGGAATAATTCCGCTATGAACATCAGTGTGCAAATGTCTGTTTGAGGCTTGCTTTCAATTCTGGGGATATATGCCTAGAAGTGGGATTGCCAGGTCATGTGGTAATTCTCTAACTTTGCTTTCTAGTTTCTGTTTAGATATCTTTTCACTTGTCTGTCTCCACTAAAATATACACTCCCTGAGTGCAAGAACTTTACTTACTTTGTGCCTGGCCATAATTCCCGACCTACTGTAGTACCTGGCACATGGTAGGTGTGCGGCAAATATCTGTGAAATGAGTGAGTGTGCACAATGACCCCAGTATAATCAATGGGCAACAGTTTCACCATGCCACTTAAAAATAAGACACAAAGAGGTGCAGCCATTCTGGAGAACAGTGTGGCAAGTTCTTTTTTTAAAAAAAAATAAACATGCAACCACCATATACCCCAACGATTGTACTCCTGGACATTTATCCCAGAGAAATGAAAATGTATGTTCCCACAAAAACACCTGTACATGAATGTTTATTGCAGTTTTCATCATAATAGCCAAAAACTGATAATGGCCCAGATGTCATTCAACAGATGAATGGCTAAACAAACTGTAGTACATTCCTGTGTTGGAAAACTACTCGGCAATGAAAAGGAATGCACTATTGCTATATGCAACAACCTGGATGGATCTCCAGAAAATTAATGCTGAGTGGAAAAAGCCAATCCCAAAAGGCTACATACTGCGTGGTCCCATTTATGTGGTATTATCAAAAGGATGATAGTGTAGAGATGGAGAACAGATGAGTGGTGCCGGGGGTAAGGCTGAGGATGAGGAGGCAATGGTTATGACTCTAAGGGGGTAGCAGGAGGAAGCCTTGTGGTGATAGCACAGTTGTGTATCTTGCACATTTTGTGTAACCACCACCACAATCAAGATAGCACAGTTGTGTATCTTGATTGTGGTGGTGGTTACACAAAATCATGCATGAGCTAAAATTACACAGAGCTACACATACACACATGAGGCCATGTAAAACTGATGAACTCTGAATACACTCTGTGGATTGTACTAATGCCAAAGACCTGGTTTTCAACAGCTGTGGAAGACGTTTACCATGGGGAAGGCTGAGAAGGATGCATGGGACCTCCTTGTACCTTTCTTTGCAACTTCCTGTGAATTTATAATTATTTCAGAAAAAAGAATGAAAAATAAATGAATAGATGGGTTACTAGATAATACATATCTAAACGGACCCCAGCAGAGAGCCCTGCAGCTCTCTAGTTGACTTTCGTTGCTGTTCATTGAACATTTCTAAGAGCCAGGCATCTCATGCACAATATAATTCATTTACTCCTCACAAAAGGCCCTGAAATATAGGTACTGTTATCTTTATCATGCAGTGGGGAGACAGAGGCTCAGAAAGATGAAGCCACTCATCCCAGGGCCTCTGTTTGGACAGAGATGGGCTCAGGGCCTGGGAAGCTGAAGTCCACCCAGGTACATCTTGATGGAGAAGGCAGGGGTTGGGTGCCTGTGGGGCTGCACCAGCTCCCAGGAGGTTGGTGAGGATATGGGGCATCCTTGCTTCTCCACCACCTCCATTTCCACCCACCCTGGCCCTAGCATCATGGAAGCACATAAGAGGCACGCAACCCACCATGGCCCCCTTCCCTACTCCCTCTTGAACTGGATTCATTTCTGGTCACCCACCCCTAACCAATGCCATCTCCCCTTTTCCAGAGCCAAACTTTGTCACCCAGTCCCCAGAGCCGGCGAGACGTGGGCCCCATTTTCCAAACCCTGATGCCTCTCGTTTAACCAGAAGACGTGGAGGGGTGAGTTGGAGACTGGAGCTTTGCTTGGGGACAGGGGCAAGTCTGGGGAAAGAGCATGGTGTGTGGGGCGCAAATGCTCATAAAGGGTCAACCGAGCAGGAAGGCAGCATTGGAGGCAGCTCCCTTCCCTCTGCCACCCTGGTGGGGGTACCTGTATTATTTACACAACACCGTGCCCATTTGGGAGAATTCCCCTGCTTCATTTTTGCATTTGAATAGGGAATATGGCCTAGAACGTGGAGAATGAAGCAGAGGGTTACCAGTCCCGGGGTCTATCCCAGCCCCTTGCTGGGCCAGGGAGCCCGGATGGAACAGGTACTGTCTCTGCCCTGAGAGGAAAGATTCATGCCCTCAAGAAAGTCCAATAACATCCCCTGACCTCTGGGCCAATTCCCAGGCTGCGTATGAGCCTCAGAGGCACAAGGCCAGGCAGGCTGGGGAGCCGGGCCCTGGAAAGATAGGCTTGCCGGGGCGTGTGCTACGTGCTGAGGGAGAGACCCGTGGCTGGGTGGCAGCAGGATGTGCATTGGTTATGAGCTTGGGTGCTGGACTCAGACCCAGCTTCCAATCCCAGGTCCGTGACAGACCAGCTCTGATCACAGGCAAAAAGCAGCCCCTCTGAGTCTCAATCCCTGCATCTATAAATTGGAGACAAATAGTGGCATCGCCCTCTTGGGAAAGCCAAGCAATGACAGTCCATGTGAAGTGCTTAGCCGAGCAGCTGAAATACACTAGGTGCTCAGTTAAAGCTTGTTGCGTAAATAGACATACTGGGTGCCTAATACATGTTACTTGAATGGAGCAGCCTTCTCTTTGGGGTCAAAATGTCAGCCTGCTTTCCTGAGCCAACACTTAGGGCAGCTCTGTGAGGTTTTTCTGACCCCTTGCTGGAGGTAGCCAGGTCTTCCTTGGTGCTCCCAAAGCACTCTCTTTGGGCCTGTCTTGCAATTTGGCAATATGGATCCTAGGAGTCCATGCCCTGCACACCCCGTTTAGGGGACCAGAGCTTGCGCTGGTCGTGTGTCAGCATCAGACTCAACTTAATTTCCTGAGTCAGCTCAGAGTCATCACCTTATCCAGCCTTCCCAGGAGCCGTTGTCAGCCCAGTATGCAAATAGGAAGACTGAGTGAGAACCAGAGGGAAGGCGCTTCCCAGCCAGGAGGTGGTAGAACCAGGTTGCAAAGCCAGCATTCTGAGCCTCCAGCTCCTTACCCACTACCCTACCCAACCTGCGCCAGGGTGGGGGACCGGAGCAAGCAAAGAGCCACATGCCCGTCTCCTGCACCCCCAGAGAGACGTAGGACCTCTTACTTCGCCCAAGTTCTGTTTCTCGCCCGGGCACTTTGGAACTAAGCAGACTGTTTCCAAACACATTACATAATTGCTCACATTATTTATTTAATGGCATCTCTTGAATATTAAACAACCGATAAGATGGAGCAGGGACAAGGGTGTCTAAACCCAGCAGTTTAGACAGGCGTAGCTGGGAAAGGAGGCTAAGGAGAGCCACGCATTAGCCATTCCTAGGGGAAGGAGGTGGCAGGTGCCCCCTCTTCTCCTCTAGAGAGGGATGAGAAGGCTTCATGCATCCATGGTTGGCAACCATGTAACAGAGTTAGCACCATGGGGCTTAACCTCTTTATTACACAACAACTAAGATGCATTATCTTTCCTCTAAAGGATGCTTGGAAGTGGGGCTTAGCGGCTTGTTCCTGGTGTTCTTTTTTTTTTTTTTGCATGGGCAGGCACCAGGAATTGAACCTGGGTCTCCGGCATGGCAGGCGAGAGCTCTGCCACTGAGCCACCGTGGCCGCCCTGTTCATGGTTTTTAGGTGTTTATTGAGCACCTTCTGTGAGCCAGTCACTGTTTCGGTTTAATTTGCCCCAAGGGGCCCTTGTGAAAGAAAGGAACAAGTGCCCTGTCCTCAAGGTGCTGAGGCTCTGGGCCAGGAGGCAGGCAGGGGTGAAATAAAGAAAGATGGCTTCTGGGCATGGGAGGCATTGTCAGGGAGACAGACCAGGAGGGCGGGGTGGGGGGTGCTGGGCGGGCAGGGCAGGGCGCCTGCTGGTCATCTGAATGGTGAGCAGCCCTGGGGAGGACTGGCTGGGGGAGCGTCTGGGTTCACCCGGGCAGGGAGCGGCCTTGGGGAGCTGCGGGACAGCGAGGAGGGCGGGGGGCTGCGGTGAGGGGGTGCGAGCAAGGCCTGCGAGGTTGGGCCCCGCGGTGCGACAGGGGCAGGGCCGGCTGGCGGGCTGGAGGGCCCGCGTGCGGGGGAGTGTGAGTTGTAATCTTCTCGCAGCCGGTTGAGAGTCCGAACCATCTGATGAGCATTTGAAAAACATCCTTCTGCACCCAGGAGGGGGCTGGGGAGACACCAGGGAGGTCAGGGTGCAAATTCAGGGTCTGGTGTGCCGGGCAGTGGACGGCGAGGGGGCAGGGAGCATCCAGGGAGGGGAAGGAGCAACTGCCGGTCCCCAAATGGTGACCTTCCAGCCTGCAGGTTGGCCTGGCCAAGGTCTGGTTGTGCGATTCCCCAAGGGCTGCTGTGGGGAGGGCCCCGGAGAAATAACAGTATCAGTGATGTGAATAATAACAGTTCCTAGCTTGCTCTGACCCAGACATCATGACATGCCCTTTACCCCCACCAGGCGATGGCCCATGTAGTTTTATTATCCCCATTTCACAGATGAGGAAACCAAGGCACAGAGTGGTTGAGTAAAACACCTAGGGTAGCTCAGCTAGTAAGTCGCAAAGCTGGGAATCGGGTCTGATCTGCCTTGCCCCATACACGCACTGGCTGAATTAATTCATTGATGACTAAATACAGTGCTTGCTATGTGCCAGCGCCGGTTCCAAAGGCTTAAAAAAATATTAATCATTTCGTTTTCCCGACAGCCCAGTGAGGTAGGCACTACCACACTCTCCATGTTGCAAAAGGAGTTGAGTCACTTACCCTAGCTGGGATTCGAACCCAGGTGGCACGACTCTGGCGTCCGTGCAATTGCATCCACTGCAGAATGTAAAGAAAGTGGAGTTGCTGGCAGCTGTTGAGAACCAACCAGCAGATTCAGACCTAGTGAGCGTTTGGCAGTGTCCTTTCTGGGCCCTGCAGACCCAGGTGGGTGGGACAGGCCCTCAAGAAGCCCCTCCGACACCTCCTCGCTCCTTGGCCACCAAAGCGGCAATGCCCCCCCAAACCTAACCCTCCTGCAAATGTCACCTCCTTGGTAAGGGACTCAAGAAATCCCATCATCTGCTTTGCCAGCAGGAGCATCCAGTGAGAGAAAGGACCGAGATAGCCTGGTCAAGTCAGAGAAAGTTTATGGGAAATGTTTTACTCCCAGTCTGTGCCATAACAACAGCCCCTCCCCTGAAAAAAACATCCTGAGTGGACACCCCTTTTATATAAAAATGACAGGTATCCTTCTTTATAAATACATTCATTTGGCAGTATTTCCATTTCAGAGGAACTTCTTAGGCAGTCATAACTCATACTCACTGACAAAGCAACCCATCTCTCTGGATTGATTATCTCCTCCTTAAGACGTGGAGTCCCCTCTCAGGAGGCTGGGTGCTGAGGGGTGATGTGCGTGCAACTGCTTTGTAAAAGGTAAAAGCTTGCACAAATGTAAAGCTTTGTTATTTTGAAACTGGGCACTGGTTGTTCCTAAGAAAATGAGGGTTTTAAAGGTACGTGAGGCGTCTTAAACAACTTGTCCTTTTAGGTAGTTTGAACATTTCCCCGCATTCCCTCTTTCCTCCTTGAGAAAGCTAAGGGAAGCAGGGTCCCTGCCCCCTGGCCAAACTGCCCCAGAGTCTGAAATACAGACCACAGAGCAAGGAGAGTGAGTCAAAGGCACCCCAAGCCCCTGGCAACAAATTCTGAAGCCCGTGTGGCTATTCTGCACATCTTATGGCAGACCTGACCTCTGCCAGGTCCAGACCTGGCTGTGTACTCCTGGAAAAGTTATTTCGGTGCTCCCCACCTCAGTTTTATCTTCTTTAAAATGGGGGTGTTGGAAAGATTAAGTGGGAAAGTAAGTAGGATGTGCCAATGCTGGAATAGCAACAGCTTTTTAGTGGGTCTCTGCTGGTCCCGGTGGGAGCAATTGCCTCAAATCCTAAGAGCCCCAGACCCCTTCCCACTGGGGCCGCGTCAGTCTTTTTGAACCGAATGAGCACCGAGAAAAGATAGTTTGCACCATCATTGGTTGAAGCCCATTCTGAATGGGCCACCCCCATCCTTGCCAGCTATTCACATCGAACTTCTCAGATAGACTCTAAGGGTATTTGACATCATTTTCCAAAAGGGCAACGTTCTTTCCCCAAGTCGCTGACTCATTGGCTTCCGGGAGATTCTCCGTTGACTGTTGGCTCTTCTGGAAATGGGGAGGGGGCAGGGAGCCTGTGCCTCTGGGCCGCCAGCACCCCTACCAGCAGGCCTTGGGCAGAATTTGTCCCCTCACTGGGCACCAGGCATCACACGGATGGGGTGGGCCAGGTGTCCAGCCTAGGTGCCAAGAGCTGAGTCCTACAGACCTGACTCCATATACACCTGGCCCGGTACCACTGCTTGGTTGGCAAATGTTTGAAAACACTTGCCGTGCCTGGAACCAATGGACTGAAGGATGCTGGACTCCCACGCAGTGCTAACCCCCCTCAGGCCTTGCTCCCAGCCTTGGTCTGCCTGGGACTGAGGGCTCCCCACCCCAGCATCCATGGTAGAACCAAGAAGAGGCCTCCACGAGGGCCAGAATAATAAAACCTGTAGGGTCTTATTGTTAGAAGGAACCAAAACATTCCTCAACCACCCCACCCAATGCTAGGAGCTTTTCCCATGCACCCTTGACTGGTAGGCCTTGAGCCTCGTTTTGGTTACCTCGAGAGACAGGGACCTCACTACCTGATGCAGAGATGGAACACAGTTCATCTGCTACGTGCTCAGGCATTTTATACCCCATGCATCACTTGGGGCATCATAACTCTTACTTTAGACACAATTCTAACCACATGAGTTTTCTGACTTCTTAAAGAGAATAGAAAACCTTGTTCCAATTCCACCTTCCCTGGAAACAGATCATTGCAGCCCCTCCAGCTCATCAGACATACCCCTGTATAGAACATATGTTGTCTTTTTTTCTTGTTTAGTTACACCTCCCCCTCTAGACCATAAACTCAGGAGGAGTGGGGCAATGGAAAGAGCTTGGGCTTTTGACTCAAATAGGTTTGACTTTGCTTCTGTGCCGTACTTCTTCCTGGCTGTGTGGCCCAGATAAAGTGATCTAATCTCTCTGAGCATATGTCAACGTTTTCAGGATCCTCTCTCCCTCCCTGCAGAGAGAGTCCCAGTCTTGCTTATCTACCCAGTCCTTGACTCAAAGTAGGTACTCAGGCATCATTGAATGAAGAAAGAAAATACTAGGATGAAATGATGTAGCCAGATAGGGAATTGGCTGTTAGAAGAAGGCTCACCGCTGTCAGCCAGAGTTTGCAGTGTTGAGACACTGAGACAAAATGGCCATGAAAATAAGATGCATAGACTTAAATTTTCAGCAGTCTGTGACTATGTAGTGAAGGGACAATAGACCTAAATCCATCCCCGGCTTGGGAGAGCTTCTCACTGCTACCCAGTAACCATGTCTGCAGGAATTCCCTCGCGAATGGTCCCTGAACCACCTTTTTCCAATAGGAAAATATTCACTTAGTACTTGCATGATTTGAAATGTATGTTAAGAGTGAAAGACTGGGAGGCAAAAGAAGCTTCTAAGTTGACTAAATATGTTTGCTGCATAGATATTCTATCTTTGTCAAATAGGAGTTGTGATTAGCAAAATAGCAATTCATTTAAAGATGGAAAAAATAAAAAATGAAAGAACCAGGGACGCGTTCCTTACACCTGCGATGTTTGAAAGAAAACAAACGTTGGCAGGCAAAGGGGGAAGATTGCAGTTGCTGGGAAACTCACTCATGTGAAAAGTGTTCCTTGTCTAGCGATGTTGGAGGAGTCAAGTGTTGCTCAACAGGAAATAATAGATGTTTTCTTCCTTTTCTCTATAAATGGAGAGAAGGCAATTGGGCACATTATATAGGAACAAGCACGGAGTGTCACAAGGCCAAGAGACGCAGTGGGGAGAGGGAATCTGTTACCTTTGTCCTGCTTAGTCCAGAGAGGCTTCCTGGAGGAGGAGAGATTCAGGGGCTATCTGGCCCAGGCTCGCCCCAGCCCTCTCCTGGCCTCTCCCCAGCCATTCAAACTCACTTTCATTGGCAGCCTCCGTTCTTGGGTCCTACGAGATGCACACACGGAGATCACCTTTTCCCCGGGTTCCCGGGGCCACTCTACATGAGGCAGCAGTACAGGGAATCCTTGGAACAAAAGAACTTCCAGGTAATCGGGGCCGAAGCCAGGACGCAGCTGATAGGATCAGGAGCCTCATGGGAACAGCACCTAGGAGGAAACCGGGGACGCAGAGAAATGCCCGCCACCCATGCTGCTTTTGGCAGAAGCCACTGTTTGGCCAAGTAAGGCATTGTGGATGGAGGTCGGCCCCCAGCCCCAGTGACTGTCCGAGCTCCTCCCGCTCCAGCCTGCCCCCTCCTCCAGAGCCCCAAGACCAGAAAGGGAGGCAGCCAGGATCGGACGCCTCTGCTGCCTCACAGGGTGTAGCCACAGGCTGTTTGCAGCCTGCTGCAGTGGCTGTCTGTGCAGAAGCCAAGAGCTCAGAGCCAGGGCTTGTGACTGTGGACCCAGCGGGGACCCTGGTAGATGCTCCACCATCTCCAGCCCAGGTAGGGGAGTGTGGGCTCGTGAGCCCAGGACTCCAGTGCAGGGGTTTGCTGAGGTGAAAACCCCTTGCTGCAAGGGGAGGACCTGCCAGCATTTGGGTCCTGGGGCTGGAAGAGAGGTGGAGGGAGAAGCCCGGTCCAGGCAAGCCCTTTGGAAATGGTGAAGAGGCTGGCTGCGGGGACAGCATTGGGCCTCACCTGGCAGCGTAGTTGCCCTGCCTCCAGAGCGGGGCTAAAGCAGGTGAGAGCAGGAGCTTTGGAGCCGAACAGCTCAGGTTCCCATCCTGGCCTGGCTATGTGACTGTGGATGTGTTCCTTGTTCTCTCGGGGCCTCGGTTTCCCAGGCTGTCAAATGGGGGTGGTGATAATAGTCCTGTTTCCTAAGGCTGTGGCAAAGATCAGACAAGAAAATAGATGTAGCCCCGGGGCACAGGTGAGTGCCGTGTAGGTGTGAGCTCCGTGCGCTGTGCCTGCTCCCTGTGACCCCCTGAATGGGGGCCAGTGTTCAAAGGCAGCCAGGTCAGCCCCAGAAAGAAAGTCATGAGACCCTTCTGGCCACTTGCCGTTGGAGTCCTGTCTTGGCAAATATCTCAGCTGGGAAGCCCTGAACAAGTTCTTGACCCTCTGAGCCCCATTTCATCACATGTGAAATGGAGATGATGACACGACCCACCTAACGGGGTAGTTGTAAGGATGAAATTGTGCTGTGCATATAAAGGGCTCAGTTCTCTTCCTCGTGCAGACACCATCTTCATCACCCTCATCACTGTTGCTGCTGATGATGACTGTGGTTGTGGTGGTGGTGATGATGGTGGTGATGATGGTGGTGATGATGGTGATGATGATGGTGATGGTGGTGATGGTGATGGTGATGGTGGTGATGATGGTGATGATAGTGGTGATGATGGTGATGATGATGGTGATGTTTTGGTGGTGATGGTGATGGTGATGATGGTGGTGGTGGTGGTGATGATGGTGGTGATGATGGTGGTGATGATGGTGATGGTGGTGATGATGGTGATGGTGGTGATGATGATGGTGATGGTGGTGATGGTGATGGTGGTGATGATGGTGATGATAGTGGTGATGATGGTGATGATGATGGTGATAGTTTGGTGGTGATGGTGATGGTGATGATGATGGTGATGGTAGTGATAGTGGTGATGATGGTGGTGATGATGGTGGTGATGATGGTGATGATGATGGTGGTGATGATGGTGGTGATGATGGTGATGGTTTGGGTGGTGATGGTGATGGTGATGGTGATGATGATGGTGATGATGATGGTGATGGCAGTTAAGGTGATGATGATGGTAATGATGGTGGTGGTGAAGAAAGGGACATTTGGAGAGGGGATGGACATGCCACTCGTCACTCTGTGAATCAGAGGGCAAAGCAGGACGCAGCTCTAGTCTCCTAAGTCCCCATCCCTGTCCTTTCTGCTCCTCTCAGTACTTCGAGGACCTCCACCAGTCCGGGTCACCCCTCAATCCACCCATCACCAAAAGCTGTTTGTTGTCCTGCCTAGAGCTGGGTCTGACCCTTGTGAACAGTCATCCTGGAACCCTTGGGAGCCTGCCTCCCACTGGCCTCATTCCAGTCACAGATCTGGGGGTGCCACACAGAGGAAGCTGCCATCCCCACAAAGGGCATGCTTGTCTGCACAAGCAGATTGCGAGGATGTGGGGTTGCTGCCTTCCTTCCACTCCATGATCTCTGCTGCATGCCCCTAAAAGCCCTCCAGCTTCCCCACTGTCCCCAGGGCTCAATTGGCTAAGGGAAATCCCTCAGTGGGGCAGGGATGCCGCTTCCATCCCCAGATGGCTGAGAACTGCAGAACCTTTTACCCCAAGAAGCTCCTTAGTAAGGGAAGAATTGGGGTTCCCAACTTCCACGAAATCTCCTCTTGGCTGGGGGACAGATCTGGAGGTTGTCCTCAGGGGTCCTCTGGATTTGTCATCAGTGCAGACCCCCTCTGTGGGCTTGTCCCTGGGTCCTGCACACTTTGAGCCTCGCCTGACAGGGAAGGATGAAGACAGAAAAAGGAGGCAGAGGAGAGAGGGAAAGGGAAGGACGGGGTTTGCTTTAAGGAGAAACAAAGTTGTGTAACTTTTAATAATGCAAATATTACATAAGCATTCATATTAATTGGTCCCATCTATTGAACACTTTCAATGCACCTGGCACTGTGCTAAGAATGTTATATATATATGTTATCTCCGGTCATCTTCACTACAGCCTCATCAGGTAGAAAGGATTGTTACACCCACTGTATGGATAAGTAAACTGAAAGTGGCTTTAGAAATTTGTCTACTACCTGGGGACTACAAGAACCAAGCAGATGATACAAAAGTATGATAGAGCTTGAATGAAATACAATAGGGAGTGCCAAGGAGTGGCAAATTGGAGAGTCCTTCAGTTGTTTGTAATAGAGGCATGATATGCATACCTTGAAATAGGTAAAGTGCACTAACCTTAACATCCTGCTTGATAATTTCTATACTTGTTTACACCTGTGTAGCCAACATCTAGATCAAAATATAGGTTATTTCTCATACCCCAAAGCATTCCCTCTGAGGCATTCCAATTTAGTTAAAACAAACAAACAAACTGAAAAACTCTCTGCAAACTGCCACAGCCAAGATGAGCCTGTGGAAACAAAGTAACTAAATGTAATGTGGGAACCTGGGAGGGAGCCTGGGACAGAAATGGGGCATGAGGTAAAAACTAGGAGATCTGAATAAAAGATGGACTTTTAACGTATCAAACTCAGTTCATTAATTGTGACAAATGTAGCCTCCTAATGTAAGAGGTTAATAATAGAGGAAACCAGGTGTGGGGTATATGAGAACTTTCTATACTGTCTTTACAATTTTTTGTAAGCCTAAAACTTTTTTTGTAAGTTTATTTAAATAAAGAACCCTGCAAATATTGCTACCCCCAGTGGTCTCATGCCCTCATTTTCCAGATGGGGAAATTAAGACCCAGAAAGGGGAAGTCCCTTGCGCAGGACCCCCTCCCCTCCATGGACACCATTGGCAGAGCCAGAACTAAAAGGTTGCCCAGAGCTCCACCTTAGAGGGTGGGGTTTGGGTGTGCAGGTGCAGGAGCTGCTGGCATCCCCTTGCTGCAGGAAGCAGCTCTCCTCCCTTGGGGCAGAAGCCATTGCTCTCCAGGGCCAGTTCGGAACCAGTTCTCCCACTGGCCTTGGCTCCAAAGGGAGTAGTCATAAGTGGTTCCTGTTCTAGGACGAGATGCCGCCTTCCTGATCCAGCCAGCCTTGGCCTCTCTGCAGCGGGGCTGGGGATGCCTCGCAGATGTGGCACAGGCACGGGTCTTAGCTGAGCGCTGGACACATGGGTGAGTGAAGCATGAAGGAGGGAAGAAATGAATGGCAAGGGGAGGTGGTTTAGGTGGAGGAGTGATAGGGGGTGCCAAGTGCAGACTCTGCAACCAGTGTGACCTTGGGCAAGTGACTCAACCTCTCTGTGCCTCGATTTCCTTATCTTAAAACAGGGACGATAGTGGTGCCTGCCGTCCAGGGTTGAGGGGATTGAAGGAATCTGTTGACATTTGAGGAAAGGAAGTAATAAACTAAACATAAGAGGGGAGAGATGTTGCGAGGGCCATGGGGAAGATGATTTAGTTTTCATGTTGGGAGATGGAAACTTGGACCAAGTCCCAAGACTGGCTACTTACCCAGAAAGTGGGGTGGCATTTGGCTGTGGTTAGAGCACAGTTTCGGGAGCCAGGCTACCAGGGTCCAAATCCCGTCACCACCTACTGACTGTGTGACCTTGGACAAGTGGGTTAACCTCTCTGTGCCTCAATGTCCTCACCTGTAAATTGGGTGTGAAATCACAAGGTGGTGGTAGGAATTAAGTAGTTGATTAGTGTGTCTCTCTGGCTTAGGACTGTGCCTCATATGTTTAAAACAACCTCTGGTATTTTGCAAAATAACTAGGGAAGGTTTTTTAAGTCTTTCCCCGGCTCCAGGCATTGGAAACTGTTTCCTCCAAAATCCAGGTCAGAAACAGATTTCAGTGAAGTCAGCCGGGGAGCAGCATGAACCAATGACCAGATGTGTGTCTCTGGGCCTGACCCACCAGCCACCAACCCCGGGCTGAGCAGCACTTCCAATTTTTCAAGGGAAGCCAGAAATCTGGATTCTTAACTCCCAATCCCCCAAATTTTTTAATATTGGCTTTTAATTCCACTTTATTTAAGCCCTGAGTGAAACAAACATATTTTATCTTAAGCTGGATGCCTCTCACAAGCTGCTGGTTTGCAGCTTCTACTCCAGTCCACCCTGCCAGTTTGCTTTCTTTTAGTTATTTCTGCATTTTAGAGGAGAGGAAACTGAGACCCAGAGAGAGGCGCACAGTCCCTGTTGAGTCTAGCTGCTTAGTGGAGCCAACAAGTAGCCTCTTACTCCCCATCTCCCAGCTACAAGCTCAAAAAATCAGTGACACAGGGTTCTCTGAGTATTGGATCAGATTTTTGCCCAAGTGGTGGAAAGGCAGTTAAGGGGGAAGTTCCCCCCCTTAGTCCAGGCTTCTTCTGGTAGCATATTTGAAATATGATATAAGTTACACAGACACAGTTTGGACCACTGGGTCAGGGGTACAGCTGGGTATAAAGCATGGGCCTCTGCCACATTCAAAGCCAGAGCAAAGATTCACAATTCGCAGAGCCCTGGCTTCATGCCTCGTCCTGGCCCAGGAGTTTGGGGGTCGAGGCTCCCAGGGGCTCCTGAATCTCACCATGTGCCAGAAGCAGTGTTCCCTAAGATGTCCTGTGAATGGGAAGCCGCAATAAGTTCTGGAAAAGGAAGTCCCTAGTGAGAGCTGGAGGGGCTGAAGAAAGAGGGGAGGCCTGTCTGGAGATAAGTTGGAGAGGGGGTGATATTTGGGGGAAAGGGATGGTTAATTCATGGATTTGTTGAGCTCTGAACTGGAGTTGTTGTTTCTTTTCTAGTAAGCAACTGCCCATTAGTTCCCACTTACTTGTCCTGTCTGTGCCTCAGTTTCCTTTCTGTAAAATAGGGGTATTGATTGTACCGATCTCCTACCACGGGTGATGAGGGTGAAATGAGATATGCAGTGGAGGACTGGGGACAGTGTCTGACACAATAGAAATCAGCATCATCGTCACTGGTGGCAGCTGGAGAATCTCTTTAGCACTTGGCCTTTACTTTAGCCAGCTCTCCACTTGCTTGTGACAGTTGCGCTGTCTGAAAAGTCAGGCCCATCTGTCAGCTGTGGAGCACCTCTCATGTGCCAGGCTCTCCCACCACACTCTCCACCTTGCCCCTCCAAGCAACCCTGGGGGGCCAATACCAGCCGCATCTTTGCAGATGATGACCCTGAGACTCTGGGAGGAAACGTGGCTTGTCCAAGTTCACCGCCCTGGTGCAATTGTGACCTTGAGCAAGCCCCATCACCTTTCCGGGCCTCTAGCATCCCCTTCTGTAAAAGGGGGCTCAGGACACCCACCCCCGGCCTGTCAGGAGCATCGATCAGGCAGTGGCTGGGGAACTGCATAGTCAACTGTAAATCTCAGCACCGATGGGCAGTGTAGACGCGAGCCCTATGGAGGCGTGCTCCTATCCAGGCCTCAGTGCATTGGGGCGGCAAGAGCTGCAGAGAAAAGTCATTTCTAGTGTCCTTTTCTTGGGTGGTGTCCAAAACGTATCTCCGCCCTCCAGCTAACAAGTGCAAAAGTGCCAGGGGGTTTTGCATACGGCACGTTACTTCCAGTGGAATGACCTGGGAGGTAGAAAGGAGACGGGTTCATTGGGCCTGGGGGAGACAGGAGCCTGGAGGAGACGTGAGGTCAGATAGATGTGGACTCAAAGCCTGGCTCTTCCACCTACTAGCTGTGTGACCTGGGGCCAGCTTGTTAACCTCTCTGAGCCTGATGCAGAGGCTTGTTAGGATGGGGGTGGGAGTGGGGGTTGGGGAGTGACTGTGGCAGCTCACAAGAAGCAAAGCATGGGGATGCACAAACATCCACTGGGGCCAGTGTCAGGTCCAAGGCTGGAGCTGCAGAACCTTGCTGGAGTGGGTGGTGGAGCTTTGAACCTTGTCAAAGGTCCCAGGAGAGGAGAGCAGGCTGCAGAAGCAGCAAAGGGAAGCCTGGTCATGTGAGACTCAGTCAGACATCCCCGGGGCTGGGAGCACTTGGAAGGGGCAGTGTGTACTTCTTGTCTCTGTGACCTGGCTCACAGTGAATGCACAGCATAAAAACTCAATTTTCATTATCCACAGTAGTTACATTCTATAAAGTTGCCCCAAACACTGAATGAGCAAATGCGGGACATTTGCTCGTAGGGGAAATGCAGGGTTAGGTTCCTGTGAGCCTCTGGTCACAATGTTTGCATCAACCGATCAATACATAGTCTTGTTTTATGTGTATTTCTGCTTCTAAACACCTACTTGAATGTATGTTATTGATTTATGAACATTGAACCCATGGCCAACAGCACCAGTGTTTCGTTTTCCTGGACGACGCTTACCTAACACACATATTCTCTCCATAAGGCACGTCTCAGCCTTCTTGCGTTTAGGAACACTGGACAGCACTTCAACTTCACACGTGCAAGCCATTTTAAAAAGCAAAATCACCAAAAAAAAAAAAAAAAGCAAAAAAACGTGGCACTAGATATTCAGTGAAAAGGTCACCCTTTTATACTCCAAGAACGAAAACCAGAAGGCAGGGCTTCACCTTGTTTATCCTCATCTGGGCACCCACATTTCGGGCATCTCAATTTTTTTCCTTCTCATGCCTGCAAATGACTCCCAAAGGGCCACAGGTATTGATTTAGGGGTTACACATAAATTTTTAGCAAGTAGGCATATTCATAAACATGAAATCCATGAATAATGAGGATTGATTAGATTTGTAAAGTTAAATTTAACCTTCCCTTCTTTTCTGCACCAAGCCCATTCACTTCCTCCCCCTTGTCATTCAATCCCCAGCTCCACTGCCCTGTGTCTGGAAGCGTGGAAGAGCACTATCAAAATTCAAACTCTGCCCTTCCTGGGTGGGCAGGGTTGGGCAAGTTACCTCCCCTCTCTGACCCTCAGTATCTTCTTCTGTAAAATGTGCCAATCTTGCCTACCTACCAAGGTTATAGTAGGAGTTAAGAATACTATGAGTGACCACACCTGGTTTGGTGCCTGACACACAATAGGCTTTCTGCAAAAAAGAACAGTTAAAAAAAATGCAGTCAGTTTTACTAATGTAGCCCATGACCAATTCTACTCACATGCAGACTAAATTCCCTGAGGCATTCACAACCAATTTGCCTTTAAATCTCAGACTACACAATACAAAGTTTCACCTCCGTTCCCACAATCTCTTTACACGCGATTTCCACACTTACTGCTTCTCTATCGATTGGACATGGGGGGGTTAACAATGTCCATAAGACACCTTGAAAATGAGTGTCAACGGGTAAATCACTCCAGATGAGGAAGCAAATGGCCAGCAGGAATTCAAACACCCACACCTGATCCACTAACACAGTGCATTGGCTGTGGGTGTGTTCACGTGTGAAAGCACTGAGGGCACGGGCTGGCGAATGGGTGGCTTCCTGGCCCCAGGCCATGAGTCTCGTTCTCCAGGCAGACTCTAAACTCTGCACAATGCTTGGCTGGTTCTTTACTGGTTTCTCTGGTGCTCCAGGTTAAGGCTAAAGTCCCAAAAGATGGGCTTGGCCTGAGTTCCCTGGGAGGGTGGGGGTGGGGGTGAGGGGACAACTGGACAGGAAACCCACACAGGTGGTTGTCCCTGCGGGGGTTGGGGACCCCTCAGAGGTGCAGTCTATACGTTAGGGACTTGTGTGCCCTCCAGGTCTGCAGCTGACAAGGGTCTCAGGCAAGACCTTGACCAGTCGCTCCACAACCCTCCTTAAGAGGGTTTTTATGTGCAGCCACGTAGTCTACTTTCCACTCTCTGAGCCCACGGTGATATGCTGCCTGTAGAAGTCACACACCATGTAAAATTAGGTCCAGTGCAAATCAGAATGCAGAGGCACACTCTCCAAAGCCACCCCCTCCCTACAGCTGCCTGTCTCTTTCTCCAACAGGCAGCAAGGGACATACCTGCCCTCCGTTACCTGGTGAGATCAGAAGACTGATCTTAAAACCTGCCACACCACCCCCCACCTCTTGCCACCTCTCCCAGGGCTGGCTCAGACACTTGGCCTCCTCAGGGCCCCTGAGCTAATTACAGGCTTCCCTAAATCATTGTAAGAGAAAGCTAATTAATTCAGGGCTGGCCATCAATTTTCTGGCTAATGACAGGCAGCGCCATACCTTTCTCCAATTCCAGGGTCCTGACGCCGTGGTTTGTCCCAGAACAGGGCTTTTATCTCTTAGGGCTGATCTTAGGAAGAGCAAGACAGGACATTTCCAAATGTTCCTTGGCACTGTGTCAGGGTGACCGTTTGGGATAGTTTGGGGAGCCCGAAAAGCTGGGGTGCATCCAAATCTGTGCAGCTTAGGGAAAGGAGCATGAGGAGGCAAAGTAAGTGACAGCGGTGCAGACACTGCACATCCACCTTTACAGTTGCAGAGTGTGGAAAAGCCCCTGCATGCCATCCCAGCCCTGCCTCCTGTGAGGTGTGTGCCCCCAAAGCAAGTGGCTCTGTACCTCAGTTTCCCCATCTGTGAAAAGGGGTAATGATATGCCCACTGCACAGAGCTGCTGAGAGTTAAATGGGATAATATATGAAGCCGCTAGTGCGGAGCAAGCACTGAGCCAGTGTTTGTTGAATGAACAAGTGACTGTAAGGAACTTAGCACAGTGCCGCCTTCGAGGTAATCACACAAACAATATATTCTTCCATCCCTCTTGGAATCCTCTTTCTTTTAGCTAGAAGCATGCATGGGACAAAGGTGACTTACATTTCTAAAACCTTCATATGAATAGATTTATCAGATACTTTCTTGCTTCGAGATGCAGGAGTCAGAGATGGAAGTGAGGAACTGGGGGTCTGAAGTCCACTCCTGTGGCCCCAACGCCTCCCTCTTCCCACCTGACAGCTGTCCCATATTCCCTTTTCAGAACCCAAGTGTCCCCCTCTGTAAAGAGAAGCACTGTGGTGGAAATTGCTGCAGTTTCTCAGCCCCCGTCTTGCTCCATCCCCTCATTAGCTCAGTCCTCACTGAGCAGGCTGGACATTGCACTGGTGATGTCTGAGACCAGCACAAAACCTTCATAATTTGCTCCCACTCAAGCCGCTTCACTGCAGACGGTGAATGCCGGGCTTAATGGGGGAGACCCCAAAGGAAGGAAATAAATGGGGATGAAAACTACTAGTTCCAGCAGTCACCCACCATGCAGTGGGTTGACCTATGAGCCAAGGTTAGCACAGTGGCTGGGAATGCAGAGGTTGGAGTCTGGTTTGAATCCTGCTGTGTGACCTTGGGCATGTGCCCTAACTTCTCTATGCCTCCATTTCCTCTTTTGCAAAATGGGCATGATGATAAAGGTATGTCCCTCCCAGGGTTGTCAGAAGAATAAAGAAAATTCTTTAGTGACATGTGCTTAGAACCGGTGCCTGGCACATGGTACTCCACAAAGCGTCAGGCATTATTCCTATCTCAGAACCGGGGGCACATTTAGTCCTTGCCACTACCCAGCCTGGATGGTCCAACTGCTCCTGTCTCGCAGATGGGGTTTGGGTCGGAAAGGCCACTGCCCGCGCTCATGCAAAACGAAGTCCCTGCTCCATTCCTCTCCCCCAAAGGACCTGTGGGGACAGCGGGACTTGGGGCAGGGGTGGGGTAGTGAAAGACAAGATGTCTCTGAAGAAGGGCTGGGTGTCCCTCAGAGGGAGGTGGCTATAAATATGAGAGGCTAGGGGCTTGCTAACTAGGCCAGGAATCTGTGTTAGGCATTGAGGTCAGAACAGGCCGCAGCGGCTCTTGGCTGGAAAAAGGGCGGATCTGGGAGTCAGCTCTCCTGGGCGCAGGCGAAGCAGCATCCGGGGAGGAGGGGTGGCCCGGGGCGACGCGGGCGGCTCTAGGCACCCAGGCCTGTGCCAGGGCCTACCCCAGGAAGGCCTTCCTTGCCCTTCCAACCTCCCAGATGTCCTTCTGTCACCCAGATCCGATCTGCCCCTTGGACGGTCCCGTGGCCTGGAGGACACAGCCCTGGTCCTTGGGGAGCAGCACAAATGCGCCCTTTTATTTTAATAGCTCTGCACCTGGTTGAATGCGATAGAAAAAAAACTAATGGCAAGTCCGATCCATGATTTGATGATTATGAATGCTTAGTTACCCTAAGCACTAACTGGACGGGTACATTAGTGCTTAAAAGGGGGGTCGGTTTAAAGAAAGATGCTGACCATATAATAGAGCGTGTGGAACTGTCAGACATCATTACTGGAGAAAGAGGGGCTCTGGCCCCTAGGCCAGACGTTTACCCCTTTGCAGTGGGACAGATGGGCCCATCCCCTGCTCCCCCATCGGCCCTCACACCCCAGCCCCAGGCAGAGATCACTCACCCTTCTGCAAACGCCCCGGGCACTTTGACAACGCCACATTCTTTGCTCCTCCTGCACCCCTGAACCAGGAAGGCCTCCCTCTCTGTCCTTCACCTGGGAGTGAAGGTGAAACGGAGCTCCTGCCTGGGGCCTCTCTTTTCCCGCCCCCTTCAGAGGACCATGGGAGAGAGCCACGCCCGTGACCACCTCTCCCTGGGCCGCGTGCACATCTGGAAAGCAAGCTGTGGGTCTGTCTGTCATCCGCCCCGCTGGGCCCAGCTTGGGGTCCGCATTCCTGGGTCATTGCTGCCTGCTGCGGACCGTGCACGGGGGCTCCCTCTCATGTGCCAGAGGACATAACCGGGTTCCTTCTCCAAGGGGGGGATGTGCGGATTCAAAGAGTTTACTCCCCCCGGAAGCCTCCTTAGCCCAGTGCCTGCTCGCTATCAGCGCTCCACAAATATGAGCTCTGATGCTTCATACTGTCATTACCAGGGGCCCTCACAGGCATAGGAAATATTTACACTCCTGTGTTATGCATTTATTGCACAAGTGTGCAGCGGTGCGGGTGGGAAGAGAGGAAAGTCAGAATAGAACCTCTTTGCATTTAGGATCAGAAGAAAATTCTCAGGAACTCATGATGCACCCCTCTTATTTTGAATGTTGGGATCTGACGTCCATGCCACATTCCTAGGCCCAGAAGCCAGGACTCCTGTCTTTCCATCTATGGCTGTTCCATCAAGCCTGTCCAGCTGGGGGAAGAGGTGACTGGGTCCAGGACTCACCTGCCCACTGAGCCACCGCAGGCCTCTCTCCCCAGCTCTGCAATCTGCCCCCTCTAACCGTCCCCAGCAGGTTCGGGGCCACTGTCACCCAGGGAAGAATTCTAGGGCCTGTAACCTGCACCAAAATCATCTGGTTAGTTCACCGAACAGTGAATCAAAAGCCCCATCCTTTGTGGATCCTTCCAATAGGCAAATGCAGACGTGACCTTTGTCATTTGTTATTTTTAGCAAAGCAGGCAAAGGAATGATTAAAAAAAAAGTACACGCACAGGAGTTGACTATAAATAACGTGGCTGTGGCATTTTTTAAACACACATCTAAAAATTGTAGATCTAAACAAGCGTCACCCTTCAAGGCAAAAAAACAGCATGAGTGTGGCGCTTGACGATTCACAAACCAATCTCACAAAATCTATCCCCTGGGCTCACCGCCCAGGTCCGTGGGGTGACGGCTGTTTCATTCCCATCTTGCAGATGAGGAGGTGAAGGGGGAGATGGGCCGCGAGAGCCTCGCGAACGTGGGTATGGCTGAGCCTCTGAAAAGCGGAGCAGGTTGTGCCTTCACAGAGAGGCAGGCGCAGGGCCAGGGCTGACCCGGGCTGCCCACCTCCAGGTCCAGTCATCCGTGAGTCATGGGCCGCCAGAGCGGTTTTCGAGATTAGAGGAAGAAGAGTTAGAAATGGATCGAGTGGAGGAGCAGGCGCTGGGCATCGCGGACACCTTGGGAGAAGGCAGCCCCGGGGCGCTAGACGTTGAGAGGCAGAGGGCTGGAGCGGGGCCTTTGGGTTGGGCAATGAGAGAAGCAAAGGGGGCAGAGGGAGGGAGAAGATACTTGGCCTACAGTTTTTTAAGGCCTAAGTCCAGGCCAGACTCACTTTGTTGGTGCTTCGATCCCGTTGGGCAGAGAAGCAAGCCTGGTGGCCAGAGGAGGAAGAGAGAGATGCAGGAAGCCAGTTACCAGAGCGGGGATGGGAGCAGGCTGAGCCAGGGACGGGGCGGGGGCAGCACGGGGCCCGGGGCAGGGAGGGAGGGCAGGCGGGGGACCTCCCCAACTCAGGAGATCCCGGAGAAGGCAGGAGTGCTGAGACCCTACCCAAGACTCAGGGATGTGCCGGTTAATGCTTAACACCCAACTCTCGGAGGGAGTGGGTACCCTGCTTTGTAGCATTCACCCGTTTCAGTGGGGTCAGTGCTCCCTCCCTGGCCGGTTGTAAGCTGCCAACCTGCAATCGCTAATACGCGCAATTGCGGCTCCAGAACATAATGGGGCAGGCCTGCTGGCACCCAAGCCACACAAGATGGAGAAAACTCAGGTCCTGCTCGCCCCAAGGAGGGACTTGCGAGCACTTTTAAAACTCCCTTAATTATGTAGGTAACACATGACAGGCAAAGTCTTTTACATGCAGTTTCCCAGTTGATTCTCCAGACCACCCTGTGAGGTTGATATTATGGAGAAGAAACTGAGGCCTACTGGTGAAGATTCTATAAACCTTCATCTTACCGATGAAGAAGCTGAGGCTGGGAGAAGCAAAGAGATTTGCCTAGGGGATTTGCAAACCAGGTCTGAGTTCACAGTCTGCGCCCCAGCCATGCGCCGTCTGGCCTCCTGCCTGGGTAGTTCTGGTCTCTGAACTGGGGCGTAGGTTTTCGGGGGGGGGGGGGGGGCGTTGTGATGGGTGGGTTTCTTGTCTGGCAGCCAAGAGTACCCATGAAATTGCAGGGGAGATGTTACCACCTTCAGGGGTGACCCTGAAGGAGAAGAGATGCCCCCCACACACACCTACACCCCACCCCAGGTCAGAGGCCCCAGCTGGAACCCCACTGGGCTCCCCAAACCCTCCCTCTCTCCTTTCCTTCTTTGCAACTGAGTGTCCTCCTTCGAAGCCCTGCGTCCAGAAAGCGGTCCCTATACTGCTAGGCACAGTAGGTGCTCAGTGAATGCTGACCAAAGGAAGAAATGAACCAATAATATTTTCAGATTCTCTCTCATTGTATTTTGAATCAGAGATCAGATTTCCTACAACTTAAAGTGTTGTCACCTTTGCAGAATTGAGATGGAGATGCGAATTGGATTTTTCTGAGCCCCTACTATGTCCCAAGGACATGGGTATTATCTATGCCTCCCAGCACCCCTGTAATGGCAGGTATTATTATTCCTGTTTCACAGATGAGGAAACTGAGGCTCAAATTGGTCCAGTGACTCTCAAGTTGGCAGAGCTGGAGTCAACCCCACCACCCTTTGATCTCTAGTGCACTGTTTCCCCACAAAGAAATAGCTGAGAAGCCACTTGCAGCTTATGGCTGCAAAGACCCTTCCTTGTCCTCCTTGCATTTGCTGCTAGAAGAGGAAAGCGGGCTCCAGGGAGGAGGACGTCCCCCTGTCCCATGCTGGTTTGTCCCGCCTCAGTTGCCTCCAAGTTCAGTGCTCTTTCCACCACCTCAGGTTGCTGGCCAGCGGCCAGGTCTTCAGGGCACTGCCAGCCCCAGAGCCTGCTGAGTGGGTCTCCCAGTCCTGGGAAAGTCCCCACTGATAGCAGGATCTCCCTTGAGGGTGGGGACAGTCCCTGCACAGGAGCTTTGGAGCCAAGCCTGATGAAAAGGTGCATGGTTCTGAGCATGCTGGCCCCACAAGCTGACAGGAGGGTTTTTTAATGGGGATATAAGGCTACTTTGGAGAGGGCACTTGCGGCTGGGTCTCTGCTTTGCTACTGTGTATCCAAAGCAAGTAGCTTCCCCTCTCTGGGCTTCAGGCTCCCATCCGTAAAATGGGAGGGTAAGGCTGGATGAAGGGACAGACAGCACCTCCCAGCCCCAAAGGGCCACAATTCCATATAAACCAGCTCCAAAGGGAATTCCCAGACTTTCTGGGCCTGGCGACCTCTGGGAAGTACATGTAATATCAAGGCTCTATCAGCATCACCCATTGCCTGAGGCAGCCAGTCCATCTGTCCATCCATTCTCAGGCCCAGCTCTGGCTCCTGCTCCCTTCGGCCACTGGCTGGACCCCTGCCAGGACCCAGGTATTCCCCAAATTTTTTAGGATGGAGTTGATAACAGGGGGAGGCTTGGGAGCTGATGTCTGGGTTGAAATCCCACCTCCACTAAACAGCTGGGCAGCTTTGGCCAGGTTACCTGACTTCTCTGGGCCTCTGTTTCATCATCTGTAGAATGGGATGATAATCCAAACTACCTTAAAGTGTCCTTGAAAGGAGATAAATGAGTCAAAACATGAAAAATTCTTAGGACAAGCAGTATCTGGCACACAGTAGGGGTTCAGTCAGTGCCCCTTTCAATACTACTCTTCGTAATTTGTAATAATACCCTCTTTTCTGCACCCCTGCTGCAGTCCCACCCAGCTCCCCTGGGGTTAGGGAAGGCAAGTTACATCAAGCAGGGCTACCATCAGGGGCATTCCCTGAGCACTAGATTGAGAGACCCGAGCCCTCAGTTCTCATCTCGGTCACACACTAATTGGCCCTGGGGACTGGAGAATGTGTCACCTCTCCTGGACTCAGTCTCCCCTCCTGACAGGTGATTCCCATCAGCTGCCAGCACCTCCAAACTCGGTAAATGTCTGTTCCATCAACCCCTCTGGTCTTTCCATTTCCCTGCTTGCCAGTGCGCCCACAGCCCAGCATCAGCCTGGAGTCATGGTGTGCTGAATGAATGAGTTTTCTATGGAAGGTGGAGCTTCCTGTGACAACATTGCAGAATTCTGTCATGCAGCCTTCAGCAGAGGCTTCATGTTCATCATTCCATTTCATCCATAGAACCCTTCTAAGTCTCCCCACCCCTGTTTCCGGGGTAAAAGCAAAAATCTGTGACGTAATCCACGAGGTCCCCCCCACAGTCTCCCCCTCCCCCTCGCCCACACTTTCCCCTCGAGTCGTTCAGGACTCTCTGCCATTCTTGAGAATCGCTGAGCTCTTTCTAGCCTCACAGCCTTCACACATGCCATTCCCTTTGCCAGGAAGCTCCCCCCACTCCTTCTAGTGAACCCCTGCTCAGCCTCTAGACCCCAACTAGTCGCCTTCCCCACTGGGGAGGCCTTCTCTGCCTCCTCCTTCCATTCCATCCAGAGCTGGCCACCGCCTCCTGCCGAATGGTCTCCCAGCCCCTTCCTCTCATACTGTTTTATAAATTTAGATTGGTTTATGTGATCATTGATTTCACTCTATCTCTACACCCTCTTGAGAACAGACCCCCAGGGGCTCCTCAGCTCATTACTATATCCTCAACACCTAGCCTAGAACCTGGCCTGCAGTAGGTGCTCAATGGATATGTGTGTAGATGAGAAGAAGGAATCAAATTGCATCATGCTCATTTTACAGATGAGGAGCTCAAGTCCAGAGAGATGGAGGAATTTGCCCAAAGCCACGCAGCAGCTGAAGGGCAGAGCAGGGATGGGAACTAGGTTGAACTGCCTCCAGATGGCATGCTCTTTGGGCCCCACGTCCACGGAGAGGCAGAACAAACCCCTCTGTGACCCAGAGGATGGAGCCTTGAGTGACAGGGGCCCTGGGGTCCCTCTGAGACCTTGGCTGCTGGAAACCTCATAAGTGACAAGCCTAGACCCCTGCTACACTTGCAGCTTCCAGGAAGGATATGAGTTCCGATTCTGCCTCCAGCCGTGTAAGCTTGGGCTGGTTACCTCCACTCCCCAAACTTCAGTTTCCTCATCAGCAAAATGGGGGATGCTAGTTTCCCCCCAACAGGGCTGTTGTGGGGAGGGAAGGGGTTAAGTGTATATGCCCAGAAGCACCCAAGAAGTGCTCAGCAAAGGTAATTGGTGTGACCCCTGCGAGCCCCAGCCCCTCCTGACCGGGCATGCAGACATCAGGGTGGGTACGTTTTATTTTATAACTTCTCATCGGGTACAGTCCCAGTGTCTAACCATCCACCCTCTGTTTCATCATCTGTAGAATGGGATGATAATCCAAACTACCTTAAAGGGTCCTTGGAAGGAGATAAATGAGTCAAAACATGAAAAATTCTTAGGACAAGCAGTATCTGGTACACAGTAGGTGCTTCTGTGCATAAGGCTTCTCAGCTAGCAGCATTCTGAGTTTCCATCCTTCTGCTCCTCAGTGCCTCTATTTCCTCCTTCCTCCCCTCTTCTTTCTCCAGGGAGTCAGCCTTCCAGCAGGAGTAAACACACACACACACACACACACACACACACACACACACTTAAATGTTAGTCAGTGACCCCAGCACAGTGCCTCACACTCAATGGGCTATGAGTAAAGTATTTGATGACTAGTCCAAAGAAATTAATTACTAATGGTGAAATGCCAAGCTGTAACTAGACAGAAGGGATCATTTATAGGGACGGCGGCTCCTCCCTGAGTGCTCAGTTCACTCTGAGTCCAGCCCTGGGATCAGGCACCTTGGCCCCAGTTGGGACATCTCTGGGTGGGGATATCTAGGGAAGTTGGAGTCTCCCTTTCCCCTTCCCAAGTTGGGCATGCAAAGGAAGCCCCCAAAAGTGGGGACTGATCCCCACTCACTGATGGGCTCATGACCAAGCAAGTCCTCTGGGAAGATGCAAACACCAGTACAAAAGCACCAGCAGAACTGCTTTTTCATTCAACAAACCTGGTCTCATCAATTCAATCAATATTTATTGAAGCTCTGTGCCCTGTGCCTCAACAGCAAGTAAGAACCTGGGGAGTCCCCAAGCCTGATGGATAAGACAGACTCACATAAAAAGTTTAATTGCTTTCACTCTTCTATGGGGGCCGGGGGGGGGGGGGGGGGGGGAGAGGAGGATGGAGGGGAACTCAAGGAAGCCTTCATGGAAGAGAAAGTGTTGGCACTGGATCTTGAAGGATGAGTAGGAGTTCTCTAGGCGTAGAAGAGAAGGGAGGCATTCTTAGCAGATGTCTGAAAATACAAGGGTATGTTTGAGGAGCAGGGGAGGTTTGGGGTGAGGGAAGTGGGCAGTGGGAGGGATCTGAAACAGTCATCTAGGTCTCACCAACCAGTGACAAGCTTGGGTTTACACAGAGGGCACAGGGGAGGCAAAGAGAGGCTTGGAGGAATTTAGAAAACTCCCTAAGGCTTCAGGGGGATGGATGAATGGGGGAGGCTGGCAGGAGATGAAGCCAGGAGGCCAAGGTTAGGAGGCAGGCTTGGTGAAGGAGAGAAAGAGAGAGAATGTTTTCACAGGACAACCATAGACCGTGGTTCCCAGACCTGGAAAAGGCAGCCTCCCCTAGGGAGTCCTCCCAGAGTAGCTGCTGATTCCCCATCTATTTGTTCTCCTAAGACATCAAGCGAGCTCCCTAATGGGCCTCTGCAGGCTCCTTTTGCAGGAACTGTGAGCCCCTGTTCCTGGCCTCTGAGCCTCTCAGCAGCAAGGCCAGGCCCACGGTCCCACACCTCTGCCTGGCCCAAGTGGGAGGCTGGCACAGGCCCTTGGGGCTGAGCTTTGCTCACCTGTGTGGCCACGCCGATGGCTGCGGGGAACCCAGGTCCTGCATGGCTCCTCAGCCCTGCCATGGGTGCCCTGGGCTCAGGGTGAGGCCTCATGCAGTCCCGGATCCCCTACATACCCTGTGACCTTGGGCAATGTCATTTCCTCTCTCTGTACCTCATTTTCCTCATCCCTGAAATGGGAATAAAAATAGGACCTACCTCCCATGGCATGAGGTGTGAGCAACGGAAAAACCTGGCAGAATGCTTACACAAGTGGTGGAGGGAGTTAGCCAGAGGGCACGCCTGCAGCCTCCTTATTGAGCAAGGAAATGCTGGATTCAAGCACCAGCAGGGCCGCCCTCTGGGCTCTGTCAGGGTCCCAGACACCAGCCCTACTAGTCTCCCATGAATGGTATCTCTGAGAGCCATAATGTGCAAGTAGGAGGGATTGGAGGAGATTCCAGCCCTGCAACATTTTCTCAGGGGTCTTCTAGAGAATCCCACCCTCTGGGTTTTTTCTATTAATTGTCATCCTCTTTCCACTTGCAACCCTGTCTAACAGGTACTATTGTCCCCATTTTGCACATGAGAAAGCAGGGGATCAGGGAGGCCAAGTCATTTGCCCAAGGACACACAGCAGGAAAATGGAAGAGCTTGGATTTGAACCCAGGTCTGTCTGACCACAAAGCCCCAGCCCAAGATCTGGTTGGCCAAAGCGGGGTTTGGACTTGACAGGAGTGGGTGTGAGGTTCCCACGTGGCTAGAGGGGAGATTTGTGGGCCATGTGGTCCCTGGACTTCAGCTCCCACATTCTATATGATGCCTCAAGGTCATGGGGCCATGTGCCTCAGGCTTGACAAACTTTAGACCCAACAGAAGGAAAGGCCAAGGGCTGGTGAGGGAAGATCTGAGTTTGAATCTTGGTTCTGGCCTTCTCTGGCTCCGTAACTCCTAAGCAAGTCACTTGAGATCTCCAGGCCTCAATTTTCCCTCCTGTAAAATGGGAAGAAGCCCAACTATCTCCGAGGGTGATTTGTGGAGGTGAATTGAGACAGGGGTGTAAAGGGCCTCTGGAAATACTTTCTCATCCCCCAAGGGGCCCAGCCCAGCAACTCTGTGTGGCAGCAGCCAACCAGACCAAAGAGCCATCCCAGGACTGCAGCCCTGGCTTCAGAATACCCCGAACCAGGCAAGATGAGGGCAGGTACAGCTTTCACCTGCTTGCCCCCACAAAAAAAGGGAGGTGACACATCTCCCCAACATGGGCACAGCTGGCCTCATTGTATTCATTCTGCCTCCCTCTTCTGTTGTCCTTGTACACATGTCTCCCTCAGCTCCCCACCAACCCTCCCCCCTACCAGGACCTGTCCCCAGGAGAGGAAGCGAGGTCTCACCAACTAAACACCATTGGGATATCAGACTGCAATGTGCCACCCTCCCCCACCCCTCCCCACCTCACCCTGCCCTATTTTTCATCTCTTCCCCAAACCAAAATCACACTGGAGGCAAAGGCTATATCTTGCCCCCTCCTCCCCGTGGGTGACACTGACCTGTCATTTCCTGTCTTCCCAGAGTTACCACACTAGTGCCATTGTTTGTTTGATTTCACACCTCTGCCTGTCCAGTATCTATCCTCCACCCCCTAAGATATCCTGGAAGGACAGGCCAGACAACCCAGGTGTTTCTTATACAACGGGGGAAGGACAGGTGGCAGAGCAGATTGGAGGACAGTTGTCCATGGTCAGATTCTGCCCTCAAGGATGACCTTCAATAAGCCACTTCCACCCTTTTCTTTAGGCATCAGTTTGTTCGACTGTAAGATGGGAGAGTTGGATAGGAGTCCTTAAGGGTCCTTCTAGTGCTGATGTTTGATGAATCAAAACCATATAGCAGGGCAGGCCACCGTGGTTCAGCAGGCAGAGTTCTCGCCTGCCATGCTGGAGACCTGGGTTCAATTCCCGGTGCCTGCCCTTGCAAAAAAAAAAAAACAACTGTATAGCAGCAAATCCATTCAAGCCTTTACTATTTTACCTACCACATGCTACAAACTGGGCATATGTATGATGTGGTCACAACCCGATGAATTAGTCAGAGCTGGTACAGAGGCGCGAACAATCTCTGTTAATGGAGTTGGAAAGGGTTGTCTGAGGAAGGGTCGTTTGAGTTGGACTTTGAAGGATGAATAGGAGTTTGGGGTATATATATATATGCACAAGGAAAAACTTTGAACTATACTATCCCACATTTGGGCTGTCTCAGGAAATAGGGAGCATCCCATCGCAAAAGCTGAAGGACACAGGCCCAGGAATGCCAAGACCCAGCTCCATTTCGAATCTTAGACTCTGGGAACCAAAATCTACCAGTACCCAAGAGTTTGGCTGTAGGTATCTGATGGTGAAGGCCCAGCCTGCCCAAAACAGGGCAGTTCCTAGAGGGGCCAGTGGGCAGGGCAGGACTCGGGAATTCCAAGTGGATGAGTGTTGTACGGACGTGGCTCCTGACCAGCCCACACCAGACTGGCCTTCACTTGAAGGGAGTGCTGGACTTGGCATCCTCAGGCCTCGGTCCCAGGCTTGGTTGGCACCTTCCCAGTTGTGTGACCTTGTCCAGGCCACCACAGGGAACTTCCTCATCTGTAGCTCAGGTGCTCCCAGCAGCCGCCCAAAGGATTGCTGTAAGGATCAAGGAATTTCCTGCTTTGTGGGTGGCTTCTGCAAACTGTAGTATGCTAAATATGGAAGGGGTCTATTACTGTTGAAATGGTGGCTCATAATTGGCTCCTTCTGGGGCTGTTTGTTTTGTACTTGGGGAAAGTGGTCTGCCCTCCAATAGCTGCCACAGTAATAGTGGTGGGATTGCTGGCTCAAGCCTGTCTGCTCGGTCCAGATGTGTACTGCAATGGGTCTGTCAGCTTCTGCCCTTCTTTGCCCGCCCCTGCCCCAGACATCTCCTGCCAACACATCCCATCACTACTTGGCCCCGTTTTGGGGAATGAGGCCCTGAGGAAGTGTAAGGGTGGTTCCTGGCTGGGTGGGGGCTGACCAGGCCAGTGCTGACTGAGAAGCTTGCCTGAAAGGGGGACCAGGGGAATCCTCCCACCTGCACCCCTAAGAAGGGTCCTCTGTGGAAGCTCCTGGTCCTGGGCCCTCGTGTGGGGGTGAGAGCCTCTCTCTAAGGGGTGCTCTGGGCTGCACTGCCTAAACCCAGCAGGTGCCTTCCTCTCCGGCGGGCTCTGAGTCACAATCCTGCCCCAGTGGAGCCCAGGGTTTTAAATGACCACTTGGTCCTCGGCGTCCTTAGCTTCTCAGCATCCTCCCCGTGTGGAGGTTTCTCTGCCTGGCAGGGGGCAGCCCGGCCCCTTTGGTAGAGTTGGGGAGGGGGAAGAGCAAGGGGTATCAGAGTTGGCGTCACTCACGGGCCGGTCACTGGCACTCCCAGCTCTCTCCCTCCCGCAGCCCCTCTGCACGGCCGGGTTCTGATTTTGGTGCAGTGCAGACTTTCAGCTTAACGAGACAAATTGATATTCTGTGCCAGCCCAGGGATGGAGCAGCAGCTTGGGACGCTCAGGCGGGCAGCTCGGAGGTGGGCAGCGGTGTGGGGAGCAGGGAAGGAGGCGGCTGTGGTCCAGAGCTGCCTCCTGGGGCAAACCCCCCCCCGCCCTGACCCTCCCCCACCGCAGGCACCCTCTCTGTGCTGATAGGTACCCTGGAGACCTGGAGACGATGGTCCTTGAAGGTCCTTTCACCTTCAGTGGCCTGGCCTGGCCCCAAGCATGCCAACCCTCCCAGAGGGGGCAGGGCTATGGGGAGGGAGCCTTCCAAATCCCAGAGAAGACCCTTGGCCCCCCAGGACCTCCTAACCTTGCCCCTAGGGTGTCCTCCCCTGGTCTTCATTTAAAGGGGTAGCAGGTGGGCCTGAGATGAGGTAGGAGGAAGCGGACAGCTGGCCGGGAGCTGGCCTTTCCTACAAACTCTTTCTAGGGGCTCCTTGGCATCCCCTGGACATGGTCAGCCCCCCAGCACGATCAGTACCCCAGCTCGTCACAGACGTCTCTGCACAGTACTCGGAAGCCCAAGTCAGAGGCAGACACCCCTGCTGGTGGCACCCGTCACCAGAAATAACCCCTGGAGGGGGTCTTCTGCCAGGCCCCCCCCCGGGGGGGGGCTGGTGGAGGGCGCCCCGGGACAGCCAGGCTGCAGGGGGAGTGCTGAGAATGGCAACTGGGAGCTCTTCTCTGCTGGCTCTGCAAGTGCAGATGTGTTCCATCCGGGTTTAGTCCACTTGTCCCCCTCCACCCTACGCGACCTTTGCTCCCAAAGTCTGGGGGGCTGCGGGGGGGTGGGGTGGTCCTGACCAAACAGAGGGGGGCCAGAGCCCAGCTGAACAAGTGCCCCAGAAAGTAGGGCAAGACTTGCGTCCGTTTGAGCCAAACCCTCCCCTCTGCACTCGCACTCCTTCGCCGGCACGACGCCGCTCTCAGGACCCCCCTCCCCTCCCGCCCAGCCCCTCCCCTATCCCCTCCGTGCCCTTGACACTCCCTCCGGCTTTGGGGGGGGGAGCGGGCAGATCCGCGGGACTCCGCCAGCTTCCTCACGATCCCACGGGAGCCATTCGAACCGCAAACACCACCGTGGTGGCGAAGGCCACACGCGCCCCCTCCCGCCCCCCACTCTCCCCCCGCCCCCCCCTCAGAAGAGCGCCGGCCCGGCGTCCCTCGCGCCCCTCCCCCGCCCCCGGCAGCGGCTGGGGCGGCCCGCGCCTCCCCGGAGATCGCGTCTTGCCGGCGAGCTGCCCTCCTCGCCGCCGCCGCGCCGCCCCCCGCCCCCCCGCGGGCAGGATGGTACAGTCTGCAGAGGGACCCGGGCGCGCCGGCGGGGCTCAGCCGCGGCACCAGCTGCCGCACCACGATTCCGGGGCCGCCCGCCTGGACCCCGCGCCGATGGGTGGTGATTTTTCGTAGCCAAGTAAGTACCGGCATCCCCCGGCATGAGAAAATAAAAAATAAAAAGCGCCCCGCTCCGCTCCCCCCTGCCTCCCTCACCCATTTTATTTTGTTTCATTGCATTTGATTTCTTTCCTTTTTTTTTTTTTTTCCCTCCAGAGCTGATGGTGGTGGCGGTGGCGGCGGGAAGGGGGGTGGGAGCGGGGCTTGTTTATCTGGTAGCCGCTGAGGCTGCATCGGGAGCCGCCGCTGAGGGAGACACTAGTGTGAGGGTCTGGTGGGGGGTGGGCTCGGGGGAGGCTGGGGACACGGGCAGGGGGGCCTCGGACGTGCGGATGCTTGGGGTCTCGGGGAGATGCCGGCAGCCTCTGGACAGCAGATGCCTCCCAGGGATGTTATGCAAGGGCCAGCAAGCCGGTGGCTGGGGGAAAGGTTCTCTTCCCCCTGCGCCGCGTCCTGGAGAGACACAGAGGTCTAGACAGTGCCCCCCTGCCCACCTGGCTAGGGTCCCAGGAAAGAAGCGGGCTGGGTAGCCCCCCACAGAGGGTCCCCTGGGTGGGGTGGGCTGCCGTGTGTAGGGACCCCCACTGGTCAGGCTAGCCAGCGTGTGTGGTGGCAGGAATGTGTCCCCGGGTCCCGACGAGGGGGGCAGGAGTGGGGTGGCCAGGCCTTTTGCAGCAGTCATGCTGGGTGGTGGAGTTGGCACTTTCGGCCCCGGAAGCCCAGTTCCCCGGTCAGCCTCGGCGGCCTCTGGCTGAGCACAGGGGCACCTGGGACTCCTCCCTGCCCCCTGCAGGGTCAGGATTGGGAAATCTGACAGGGGGCCTTCGGACGCCCCCAGGGTGGGCTGCCCTCTCCAGCCAAGTGGCCAGTCCCGGTCACGGCTGCCCTCTGCTCACCCGGGCTGTGTGGGGAGAGCTCTCTGCTGCTGGCTTAGCCCAATCGGGGTCTTGGGGCCCCCACAGAGGCCCAACCTGGCTCGACCTTCAGAAGGGTAAGTGAGCAGGCCAGCCTGGCCAGCAGAGGGTCCTGGTATAACACTGCACGCCCCGTGCCCAACGCGGAAGGGGCTCCCCTCCTCGCCTACAACTGCTCTCCCAATCGCCGGGAGGAGGCAGAGCTGACGTTTGGGGCATTTCCAGGAGCGGCGGGCGCCATCCGGAGAAATTCTCCTTTGACGTGTGCAGTAGGAGGGGGCTGGGAATGCAGGCTGTGGGGGCCTCTGCCTGTCAATTTCGTGGGAAGTGGGGAGGGGGCTGCAGCTCTGAAGGAAACCTGGGGGTGAGGCAATCCAGGAAAGATACTGATGGCCCACATTTATTTAGCTACCTTCATACCCCCACTCTTCAGGACATTCGCACATGCACAGATTCGCATGGTGCACATGTTCAAATATAGTACGCATAAGTAATTCATTGCATATGTTCAAATCATGTGCACACTCACGGAACACCCCATGCCCACAGAGGCGCCCCAGTACACGTGAGTACAGCTCACATCCCTGTATGTCACATGCTCTCATGCAGGACACGGCCTGCACACAAATGCAGTGTACATGTGCACACTCACAAACACACCTGAACCTATCTCCCTACACACAATGCCCTGCTGCAGCCACAGAGGTGGTGTGTGTCCTTGCGAGGGCCAACTCGGTGTGAAGTGAGGAGCACGCACATGCAGTACTCCGAGTCTACACGTGTGTCAGTGCAGTAGGCAAGCACCAGGCGTGCTGGGTGTGCCCCCAGGTGAAGGTAGCCTGTGCAGGTAAGAAGACGGCAGCAAGCACACAGCTGCAGCACCTCTGCAGATGCAGCCTACACCCACCATCCCCTTGGCTTCCAGGAATCCTGGATGGGAGTGAAGGGGGCACCATGGGTGCTGGGGAGGAGCTTACCCTCAGTGGACTGCCTGTGAAGACACAGGGACACTGGCTCCAACAGGCCTGAGAGGCAGGCTGACGTGTATTTCCAGGGAGTTCTGAGTGGGTTCAGCCAGGCCATTTTGGGTTATCGTGAAGATGTTCTGTGGAGAAGGCTGCCTGGACTTGGAAAGGAGACAGGAGGGGGCATTCATGGCTGCTGCCCCTGGCCCAGACTTCAGGAGCCTGGACTGGCCCCAACGACCCCCTTCTCTGACTCAGGGAAAGCAGCCCCCAAAGTCCTCTCCAGACAGAAGGTCAGAACAACTGCCTGTGGCCCATGCTGTGTGCAGAACCTGAAATACTGGGCCCCTCCTCCTGCTTTTCCAGTGCCCCATCCCTTTCTCCCCACCGAGCTACAGACATGGATAAGGGGACATTGGTAAATAATGGCAGCCCAGCTAGCAGTCACAAGCTATTGCATTGCACTAATGGCCTCTGGGAGACCTCCTGTAGCCTTGTTATCCCCATGTTACAGATGCAGAAGCTGCAGTCAGAGAAGGGAAGTCACTTACCCAAGGTCACACAGCTGGAAAGTGGCAGAAGAGGGTGAAAGCCAGGCCGGCATGGTCCCACCCTCCCTCTTAGAGCCTCCTCTCCCTTCCTGAGCCAGGCCAGTTCCAATTTGGAATGTCCCCATCCCACCCCAACGTGACCCTGGCCTAGACAGCCGATGGTTCTGCCCTCCTGGATCCATAGAAAACCAAAGCAGGCATATGCACTTGGAGATCACCTGGTCTGGGTGCTTTTATTGGCCTGAGGAAGGGAATGGCCCAAGGTCACACTGTGCTCTCCAGGGAGCCAGAATCGCACGAATCTCTTGCAAGTTGCAGGCAAGAAGCAGCAGGGCCCATTCGGGTCCCTGGTTTTCCCCAGGTGTTTGACTCCATGTTGAAAGGATGAGGGTGCCAGGCCCAGCCTCTGCTTCTGACCAGCTGTGTGACCTTGGACGTATCGTATCAACTCTCTGAGCCTCAGTTTCCTTGGTTGTGACAAGGGCATGCCTGCTCCTGCCTGGCCTAACCCCCACCTATCACAGAGCTGCAGGCACTGTAGAGGGCTGTGAACAAAGGAGTGATTGGCCTCGAGGCCTGGAGCCAGAGCAGAGGGGCACCTTGCTATGGTGATTGACAGGCTGCAAGGTCAGGAGGGGGAAAAAGGAAGGGAAATCTTTAGCATGGTGGGTCTCCAGAATCAATGGACCTAAAGAAAAACCTGGGGTGGGGTGGGGGGGGGGTGCAGATTTCTGGCTCCCACCTCTCAGTAATCCAGAAGGTCCCTGGGGCTGCATGTTTGCAGGTGCCCCGGGGTTGTCATCCCTTAAGCTCTGTACCCTGGGAGCTGAGCTGATGGAGAGTGGGTTGGGGTGGTGGTGGAGGGGGAGGAGGTGTCTCACAGGCTCTCAGAGCTGGGGGTAACCCAGGCACTGTACTATTCTCCCTGCTCCTGCAGGGGGAATCTGAGTAAACTGAGGTCACCTAGCAAGTAGGTGGCAGAAGTAGACTGAAACAGATCCCCTGCCTGCCAGTCCCTGTCCCATCCCTAGGCCCAGACTTCGCTGTCCACAGTTCAATCAGTACCCCCCTGCCTCCCCCCTGCCCTCAAGGGCAAGTCTGCCCTCAAAGCCAAAAGGAGGCTGTCTTCCTGGTGTGGCTGGGAGGGGGGCTCCAAAGAGTCTCACTGGGCCTTGGGTTCGAGTCCTGTCTCTGCCTCTTCCAGGCATATGACCTTGGGAAAATGGCTTCTGTTCTCTAAACCTCAATCTTCCCTTCTCTAGAATGGGAATCCCAAGCAGGGCAGTTGGGGAGACTTAAGGTAAAGCAGCTGGCACACAGCGCCTCCGTGGAGCTGTCCAGGGTGCAGGCTCTGGGTACCACTGTGCACACATGCTGTTGAGGGCTGGGGGTGGGGTGGGAGGTTCCCTTCCCCAGCCCCCGTCTGGAATGCACAGAATCACATGGGAAGCAGAAGTGAGTCTCCTGCCTGGGGCCCAGGTGTCCCAGCCTCCAGAGCCAAGCATCGTACCTGCCATTCATTTCTCCCTCCCAGTGGGAGCCTCAGACAAGGAAATATTTAGGGAGAAAGTCCGCGGGACAGAGGCACTCGGATGTCAGGCTTTGCCAGTTCAGACTTGTAGATGGGGAAGACGGCGTTCAGGGCAGTAGGAGGGAGCCTCAGTTTCCCATCTGCAAAATGGGGGTAATAGTAGCCACTTCTCAGGCTGCTGTGAGAGGCAGATTGGGAAAGTAATCCAACAAAGTGCTGAGTTCAGGGTATGGCCCAGGGTTGTGGCCCAGCGAATGCCAGCTGTCGAGAAAGCATGGTCTGGGGACCGGAGTGCCGCTTCTGGACCTCCCTTGGCCATTCAACAGATGGGTGCCCTTCTGGAAGTGGATTTGCCTCCTCCTCAAGCCTGGGTTTTGGGTATCTGCAAAATGGGAATATGCAGAGAGCTAGTGCACATCCAAAATAGAAAGTGGTTGCTGGTTTCTACAACGACTGCTAAGAACCTAGCGCTTGCCGGGCAGTGTGCGAGGGCTTGGCCCCAGTCGCAGGTAGGAAACCCAGCAACATAGAGAATGGGTGTTTTTAAGCCTTTACAAGCATTATACACAGTCCAGGAAGATCTCACAGGATCGGAGAGTTCTGGGGACATGGCCAGAAGCCAAAGTTGGCTGGAATAGGAAAGCAAGGTGGCCAGGCCTGTCCATGGAGGACAAGCCTGGGGTTCCTGAAGCTACAGCGGTCCTGGGGTATAGGAGAGGAAGCCTTGGTTTGAGGGTTGGGAGACCTGGACTCCAGGCCCAGCTTGGCCACTGGTGGGTGGACTTGGGCAAGTCAGGGCCTCCGTTCTGGCCTCATGCCCTCCCCTAGGAGGAAGGGACGATGATCTCCCACCCCTGGCCCTTAGGGTGAAGGGTCTGAGACGTGGCAAATCCAAGATATTAGCAACGGATGCAATAGCAGTTCTGGCTGGTGTGTTGGTTTCCTGGGGCTGCCGGAACAATGGACCACCATCTGGGTGGCTTTAAACAACAGCTCTATATTGTCTTGAAGTTCAGGGGTCCAGAAATCTAAACTCCAAGTGTCAGCAGGGATGGTTCCCTCCGGAGGCTCCTTGGGAGAAGGAGCCGCATGCCTCTCTTGCAGCTTCTGCTGGCTGCTGGCATCCTTGGTGTTTCTTGGCTTGTAGATGCCTCATTTTACATGGCCTTCTCTGTGGGTCTCTGGAAAGGACCCCAGTCATTGGATTTAGGGCCCACCTTCAGTCAAGCATGATTTCATTAGTGACACCTTAACTGATTTCATCTGCAAAGACCTTATTTCCAAATAAGGTCATATTTTGAGATTCCAGGTGGACGTGAATCGGGGGTGTGTATGTGTGTGTGTGTGTGTGGGGGGTGATATTCAACCCACTCAAGGCACTAATATTCATTGTTTACTATGTGCCGATCCTGTTAGTATGTCCTTTGCACGTACTAACTGCCTCATTTCTTCTTCACTGGTACCCATTTTGACAGATGAAGGAACCAAGGACCAGAGAGGTTAAGAACGTGCCTGAGTCACACAGCAAGTGAAAGGTAGAACTGGGATTTGAACCCAGGTCTCTCTGTTGCTCTTTTCTCCTTTCACTTTTTTGGAGCTGAAAAGGACTCCAGGTATACCCTCTATGCCTAGTCCCTCAATTCATACTCGGGGAAGGGAGGTAAACCTGGTGCGGGAAGGTTTCTTGCCCAATGTCAAACAGGGAGCAAGAGGCAAAGCTGGGGTGGACCTCCATCCACTAGCCCCCTGCCCCCACCCCTGCTTCCCAATGACTCTCACTGCTGGCTACGCTGATCAAGTGGTGGGTTTGGCCCAACACAAAGACAGCTGCGGACAGGGAGAGAGGGCAGGTGTTTGTCCAGAGAACCCACCTGGCCGGGAACCCCAGGGCCTGCAGAAATAAGAGCTGTAGACAGTCAGGTGGATTTAGAGGTATGTGAGGCCCTGACAAGGCTCTTCTGGCCTTCCCAGGCCTCTCTAGGCCCCAGCAGGGCAAAGGGTCCAGAACCTGTAATCCCTTCTCATCTCCACTGCTCTGTGACCTTCACTGTGCTAATCGGGAGAAGGGGCTCGCAACACTGACCTCCTGGGCTAATTGTCAAGTGTTAAAAGGATAATCGTACTAACCATTACCTATAAAAACTAAAAAACTTCTTATAAACTATTTTTTTTTTGTATTTCCCACCATACTGACATAGTAGACAGGCTTTTATAAAAAAAGAAATATTGTAGGAAAAGCTAAGAGCTAACATGTAGCCTCAAGCACTTTACACATTGTTTTCATTTAGCGTGTGGGAGGGTAATTGCTTATTCCAAGCCATGTCCTAATGAGAGGCTTCACTGTTAATTAGCTGCATGTTGAACAAGTTACTTAATCCCTCTGAGCCTCAGTTTGCGCCTCCATAAAATGGGGGTAATATTAGTACCCACCTTCCTGGTGTTGTGGGACAAGGAAAGGGCTTGGCCCAGGGTATGATTCAGTTGAGAGAGAATGTTTCTTTATGTGTATTATGATGATAATTATACCATCATTTGCATCATTTGGTAGCATAATGCAAAGAAAGCACTTAGCTCATTGCCTGGACAAAGAAAGCACCCAATAAAACATCAGTGTTAGGGTGGCCTTCTCTTGTGGGATCCAAGAGCCCGAATTTAAATTCTAATGCCAGTGTTTAGTAGCTATGCTTCTCTGAGCTCTAATCCTGATTTGTAACTCAGGTTGAGAAACCCACCTCCCAAGCTCATGCATGATCAATAGGATTGAGAAGATAGACGGGAAACCTTCAGGCATTTGAAATATGTTGCGCTTCTTTATCCTGCTTTTAGGGAAGGCCCCCAAAAGTGGGTTCCTTAAAGATGTCCTCAGAAGAGGCAAATCCTAGCCCAAGAGTAGGTGGATTTGATTTTTTGCAAAACCCCAGAATAGACACGCTGTAGAGGAGCATGGGGCTGGCAGAGCTGTGGGAGGAAGCCGAGAATGGGCGACCCCACGTTGGGTCCAAGTGGCGTGTAGCTTCGAAGGAAGGAGGGGCTCTTTCTGGGACTCCTACACCATGCCCGAAGGCAATTTTCTATAAAGCAGGGGTGCTGCCCACTCTGGCTGTGTCTGGGGCTTTTTCACTGGGCCCATCTGCCAGCCCCAGGGGTTACTTTGGGTGGAGGTGAGTATCGTCTGGATGAGCTCATTCCAACTGGTTCCTGTGCACGCCCGCCTGGCTGGACTGGACCCTCGGCTCGAGAGTGCCAAGGGGTGAGCTGTTACAGTGTGTGGGGGGAGGTCAGGAACCGTAGGTGGCCATTTGGGGGCAGCCCCAACTGACCTTGGCACTGGGTGAAGACCAAAAGCAATGGGTGCTGGGCTCTAGCTGTCCCAGCCTCCTTGAGCTTTTTAATCTGTGGCATGGGCACCTCCTGTGTGGCCTGATTTAAGAACGATATAGCATCGTGTGTAAGAAAGCAGCACTGAACCCACCGTGCCCGGGGCCAAATCCCAGGCCCGGGTCCTTGTGACTTGTGTGTCCTTGGGGCCTCTAAGTTAAGCTCCATGCCTGCATGCCCTCACCTGTAAAATGGGAGTAGGAAGAATGCTGACTGTTTAACAGTTGGACAGTTCAGATGAATTGCTTGGATTCCAAGATGCCTGTTTTGACATCTGCAAAATCCGTGTGCCTTCTACAGCTGGTGGCATGTGCTGGTGAACTAGCCGTACCTTTTTCCTTCTTCATGATACATAGAGTAGCAGTGCATCTTACAATCAGTGTATCTTTAAGTCAATGAAATTGATAAAGGGCTTAGAGCAAAGATGGCCTAGTAGAAAACAATTAAGGGCAATCCCCAGTGTCCACCTCCCCAGTTCAGTCATTTCACAGCGGGACCTTCAGCACAAATTTTGCCTCTCACAGCCTCTGTTTCCTGTTTGGAAACAAGGGCCTGAGAATACCCACCTCCCAGAGCTGTTATGAGAAGTCAACAAGGTATGTGTGGGTCATATGCCCAGCAGAGTATCCGTATACAGTATGCACTAACGCATGGCAGCTCAATACAAATGACAAAGGCCATAGTACAGGGAAGAGCTAAGGCACAGACTCTGGAGCCATATGCCTGGGATTTGAATCCCAGCTCCAGCACTTCTTTGCTGTGTAACCTTGAGCATGTTTCTTAACTTCTCTGTGTCTAAGACCCACCATCAGTAACCCAGAGATAACGGAAGTATCTAATGCATAGGATTATTGTGAGGATCAAATGGAATTTAGGAACACAGGACAGTGCTTGGCGGAGGCAGACGCAATTATTATTTGATGAACTTTCAACGAGTCTCTTCTTGTTCAATAAATTGTAGCTAGGAGGAACAAACTGGGTTCCATAAAATAATGCCAATGAGCTGCTCTCATTTTACAGATGCGGCAACTGAGGCCCAAGGTGCACGTTGGTTTGCCAGAGGTCACACAGTGAGCTTTTGGCAGAGCTGGAGACAGACCCCAGCATCCAGGCACCTGGTCCCAGGTCAGTCCAGGACTCTGTGATTCTTGTGGAAAAGGGAGTTTTTCCATAAGCGGTGTACACAGATGGGGGAGGGGGATTTATAGACCACACAGCATCAACCAGCCTGGGGCCCTGCAGAATACATGGCTCTCTTTGAAGCAGTTTTCTTCCTTCATGTTTCTACCTGTTTAGCATAGCATGAGAGAAAGGGGTGGCTGCACCACCCTCCATGCCCACCTGGCATGGCAGAGCCTGCCAGCCCCCCTGCAAGCCCGCCACCCAACACTTTCCTGACCTCCAGGTGGCTTCTCCGTGGTGGCTGCAGCATTGGCACAGCAAAGCTCCCTTCTAGAGAGAGTAAAAGCTCCAACTGGCCACCAGGTCCAACCACCAGACAGTGCCGTGACCACAGAGTGCGCTGGGGCAGTGGGGCAGTGGGCTTCAGAAGACCAGGGTATGGCCCAGCCCCCACAGACATGCCAAGCGACCTTGGATTAATCACAGTTCCTCTGTGGACGCCGGTATCCCAGCTTTGGAACAAGGACGTTGAAGCCAGATGGGCCCAGTGCAACTTCCATTTTCTCAAAGTCGAAATTGCCCAGGCATTCCTGAGAGCCGAGGCTGTGTGAGGAGGGAGAAGACAGGAGGAGAGGCGCCTGCCTGCGGTGTGCGTGGCCATTATGTGCCTTGGGTCAGGTGCCCTGGGAGCAGAGCTAGAGACACTGCCTAGGAGAACGGGGATGAGGGAATATGGATAGGACAGGGGGAGGAGCTAAGCAGGGATATGGTTTTAGCTGGATCCTCAGTCTGATTCATGGCAGACAGACTCTGGAACATGAATTGCTCCAAAGAACTGAGCCTATCTTGGGGCAAGAGAGCTAGCTTGTTGTACCCCCTGTCAGTTGGTTCTTGGCTGCAGGCTGTCCTCCAAGCAGAGGAGTGAGTGTGCAATCTGCTGGGCACAGCAGCTCCTGCTCTTCCCACCGGCAGTTTCTCCAGAGAATGGGGCAGCTGTGAGCTCCTAGCAGCCCAGCAGCTGGGGTGTGGGAGCTGCAGGCCGGTAAAGGGGGCCTGGGTGAGGGTCCAGTGTGCGTATTTGGGATGCAAAGCTTTCTGGGTACCGGTCCCTTCCTAGCAGCCATCTGAAGGCAGGAGATTAAGAGCTCTTTAGGCCACTTCTAAATTTATAAACTTACATGACTCACTTCAGATTAAAATGAGGCCTTTCTCCCCATCTCACCTCCAGCCAGTTTCTGGTTTCTAAGCTCGGTGCATCTTGAAGAGAGGATAAAAATATAAATCAATGAAGCCAATATTGGTTGCTACTTGGCGTGCTCTGGGCATCACTGAGCCCACGGATGGGTCAGCTGCAGAAATGATTCTCACGCGGCAGAAAGGGCAGCCCCAGGGTTGAAGGTGGTAACTGACAGCAGACGTCCAGCTGGGTCCCAGACTGGGAGATGACTTCCAGGCGCAGTCCCTAGGGCCTCATAGCACCTCCATTTCCTCATCTGTGAAATGGGGCAGAGGGATGCACCTGAAGGTCTGCAGAGAGGAGTCCGTGACCTTTGCTGGCCCTGTGCTCAGACTGTGGCAATTCAATGAAGTGTGGCTGAGCACTGGGGCGCGGGGCTGTTTCTGCCTGTTTCTCTCCCCTGAGGCCTCAGGGGAAGGGAATTCTCAACTGGATTAGAAGCTCATTCTTTGTTGGATTCAAGGGCCTAGGACAGGGGAAGGTGCTCAAGAAATGTTTGTAGAAAATGAATGAATGAATGAATTGGCCAGATCTGGAGAGGCAGTGCTGGTGTGGCAGGGATGGGCCCAGGACAGCTGTCGCTCTTCTCTCTGGGGGAGGGGAATGAGGAGTGGGATGAGGAGTGTCTGAGACAGATCCCATCCATGGTCTCCTGCAGCTGACATTCCAGCTGGGGAGAGGGGCAGTAAGGAGAGAGGAGCACCTGTGAGCATCCAAGACCAGGTCATCACACGTGGTGCGTCCTAGAGATCGGATAATGCAGGGGAAGGCGATGGCGAGGTCGGGGCAAGGGTTTGGGGAAGGTGTCTCCAGGGAGGACAACCCCTCAGCTGTCCCGTTCTTTAGGAAATTGGGCTTTGTCGCATTGTTTGTGGCTCTGCTGTATACTTGAGAGCTTGAAGAGCCTTTAATGATGGGTTTGGGGGCCAGGCCTTAATAAAGGGATAAATACAGCAGAAACCGATTAGCCCTGCGTGGGCCAAGACTGTAACCAGCCCTCGTGCCTCTTGTCTGGCACCCCACCCACATCCCCTGCTCCCGCCCACAGGCCCCCAGCCTTCTCCCCCATTAGGTCATCCCCCCGGCCGCCAATTGCTGGGTCCCAACCAGAAAAGAAACCAGGCAGCGACAGTCTGGAAACCCCTACTTTCCTTCTTCTAAAACTGCAGTCATTTGAATTACAAAAATAACGCATGCTTGTTGAAACAAATGGAATGATAAAAAAAAGAAAGGTCGATGGCAAAACTAATCCTGTTCCTCTCCCATTTGGACCACGGCAGGATGCACTTTTTTTTTTCTTTCACATTTTAATATCTCTGAAATCGGGATGTGTCTTACAGTTGACAGCATGTCACAGTTTCATTGGGAGCCCTTTTTCTTTCCTAGTGGTATGTAAAAGTCACGATGTGACTTCCAGTTTGACTTAGATTTGCTGAAATTTGGTAGTTTGCTATTTCTTTCCCTTGCTTGTTCTTTCACTTACTGACAGATAGGAGTTTGGAAAGGTTTTGTTTCTTTTCTAATGGGATCATTTTCTACAGACCCCATGGCTTCATTTTGTCACTTAACAGTGGACTGGACCAGAGTCTAGTGCAGATAACAAGGCCTTTGGAGCTGCCGGCTCTGCTGCTTCCCAGCTGTGGCACACCCTCTCTGCACCCCCAATTATGACATTAAAGAGCCAGCCCAGTTTAGCTCTCCCCACCTCTCTGTGGCAGGGATGGCTCGAGGTGGCAAGGCACGTTATTACCCCCTTCCAGCCAAGTAGCCAGAAACCCATGGAAGAGACAGGGAGTCTGAGCTCAGATAAAAAGATTGCATGAAAAAGGTCGGCTTAAAAAGAAAAAAAAAGCCACATGCAAACAAGAGCAGGAGGAAAAATTAGAAAACAGGCTCAAAGGTCAGAGAAGAAAACAGAAATGCAGAGAACACCCTTCTGAAAAAAAGCGTCCCTCATGCCCAAAGCAAATAATTTATATTTAAAAATACCAACGGATGCAAACAGAGGCTTCTTAATAAGGAGAAGCACACAGAGAGGCCAAGGTGATCTGCTGAGGACGGAGAGGGGCTGGCACCTCTGAACAAGTCCCCGCCAGGTAAAGGTCCAGCAGATACCAGGAGCCTGGCTCTATCCAAACACACCTGCAGCTTGCAGCCCGGCCTCAGAGCTCCTTCCCCTGCTCCAACTTCTGAATGAGAAAACTGTTTACCAGCATGTAAAGGTCTTACATCGTGCCAGGCACTGTTCTAAGTGCTTTGTGAACCTATTTAATACAATAGCCTTTGATCACTATTATACCCATTTTACAGAGGAGAAAACTGAGGATCCGCAACACAAAGGATCCTGGTGTTGAGCACCCAGCCAGCAGGCTGCCTCCAGGCCCAAAGAGTGACAGCCTCATGTCCCAAGGCACTTCATCTCACAGGGAGACCCATAATCATGAGTTGGTGTGATGACAACCCAGCTAGGGGAAGCCAAGGGATATGAGAGCCCAGAGGAAGCCCAGGCCCACTGCCGGGGGTGTCAGGAAACAGCTCCAGAGGACTTCATGCCATAGCTCGGTCTGAAGGATAAGTAAGAATCAGCCAGCTGGAAGGGAGGTGGGACGTGGGAAGGGTGCTCCAGGCAAAGGGCGCAGCTTGAGCTCAGAGCGGAGGCCACCAGCAGCTCCATTCTACTCGAGCAGAAGGCTGCAGGCAGGAAGTGGTGAGCCATGTGGCCGGAGAGGGAGCAGGGGCCATGCCAAGGGCCTTGGGCTTGAGGGTTTTTAACCAAGGAGTCGTGTGATCAGATTGGCTCTTTGGAAGATTCCTGAGGTGCTAGTGAAGATAATGGACGTAGGGACAGGGCAAGGTCAGATGTCTTAGTGAGCGAGGGCAAAGGACTGGGAGGCAAGATCCCCAAGTGTGAGGTAGGGTGCAGGGTTTTGGAACTGATAGGGGAAGGGATGACAGAGTCCAAGGTGAGTCCTTGTTGGGTATTGGTGCCATTTATAAGGGATGGAGAGGGTTGGAGGAAAAACAAGTTGGGGATAGCTCATGGAATCTGATCCTATGGGAATCTGTTTAAAGGGATTATTATGAACAGAAAAAATTGGGAAACAGAGGCAGGAAGGATATGAAGTCCTTCAAAGAATGAAAATAACCACCCATACCTAAAGGGGTGGTGGACATTCATTCATTCAACAAATGTTCATTGAGGACCTACTGCATGCTGGGCATGGGCACTCAGGCCAGCAGGAGGACTAAAACAGCCCACTTCACTGTCTCAGGTGCTTCCATTCTAGTAAGTAGATGCTATAAAGGAAAACAAAGCAGACTAAGAGAGACTAGGAGAGTTGTTTTGCATGGAAGTCAGCAAAGCCCCACTTAGGAAAGTGGCATTCCAGTAGAGACACAAGGGAAGTGAGGGAAGAGCTATGTGACTGTCTAGGGAATGGGTTTCCAGACAGAAGAAAGCATCAGTGCAAAAGCCCTGAGGTGGGAGAGTGCATAATGGGCTTGAAGAAGAGCAGGGAGGCCAGTGGGGTGGAGGGGAGTGAGCAAGTGGAAAGCAGATGAGTTCAGAGAGGTACGGGGACAGGGGACACAGATCACCCAGGGCCACCTGGTAGGGGCTTTGCCTTTTCCCCCAGGAACCACAGGAGGGTTCTGAGCAGGACTTGGCTCCCTCTGGCTGCATGTGGAGAACAGACTGTGGGGAGGCGAGATGAGGGGCAGGGAGCTGAGGGAGGAGGCTCCCTCAATGGCACGGCGAGAAGATGGTGGCTGGGACGAGAGTAGAGACTGTGGAGGTGGTGAGAAGTGATAACATTCTGAGGATCTTCTGAAGGTAGAGCGGATGGGGTTTTGGGGTAGACATTTGATGAGATGATTTAAATATAGAATTGGAGAGTTGGGTTGAGCCAAATGCCTAGCACATTGTCTAGAATGTGGTAAGCACTCAGCAAATATTGGTTGAAAGGATGGATGGGTGGACGGATAATGGATGGATGGATGGATGGATGGATGGATGGATGGATGGATGGATGGGTGGGTGGATGGGTGGATGGATGAGTGGATGGATGGATGGGTGGGTGGATGGATGGATGGGTGGATGGGTGGACGGATGAGTGGATGGATGGATGGATGGGTGGGTGGATGGATGGGTGGGTGGATGGATGGATGGATGGGTGGATGGATGGATGGATGGATGGATGGATGGATGGGTGGGTGGATGGATGGGTGTGTGTGTGGATGGGTGGATGGATGAATGGATGAGTGGATGGATGGATGGATGGATGGATGGATGGATGGATGGGTGGATGGGTGGGTGGGTGGATGGATGGATGGATGGTGGACAGATGGGTGGACAGATGGGTGTGGGATGTAGGCAAGAAGGCAGGCAGGCCTTTAATGCCAGACTAAAAAATCCAAACTTTTTCTCAGAGGCAATGGGAGCTATTGCAAGTTCTTGAGCAGAGGCATGACGGGATGTGAGCACTAGTGGAGATACTCTCAGACGATGGCACTGAGCTGTGCCAAGCACTGTGCCCCAAACTGGTGACCTTCATCAACACAGATGGTCAATCCTCTCTGTTTCCTGTTTTCCAACTCCCCACCCTCATTCATTTAGTCATTAACAAATTTTCATTGAGCACCTACTCTTTGCTAAGAGCACTGGGGATATGGTGTAAATAAACCAGTCATGGTCCTTGCCTCCAGGGCATAGTATTCACCCCCACTGGGGCCACAGAACCAAATACAGGGTGCAGGTTACTCCAGGTGCTTAGTGCCCCTCGGCTCCATGCTGGAAGTCATAGATTGCTCTTTGCCCTTTCTGGTGACCTTGACTTCCTGCAGCTTGAGTAGGATGTTCAGGGAGGGCCTCACAGAGGAGGTGGCATTTGAGATGATGAGGAGTAGCTAACCAAGCCACCATCTGGGGGAAGTGCAGTCCCAGCAAAGGAGCCAGCACGTGCAAAGGTCCTGAGGTAGGCAAGTTAAAGATTGGAAAAGAAGCCATTGTGGCTGGAGTGAAGTGCATGAAGGGGAGAAAGGCGGATGAGATTGAAGAAGTGGTCAGGAGCCAGATCATGCAGGACTTTGTAGGTCACAGTATGGAGAGTTTGAACTTTACCCTGAGCAAGTGGGAGACCATTGGAGGATCTTAACTTCAGCAGGAGTGAGATGCAAACACAGATCCCTCTGGCTGCTGTTTGGAGACTGGATTGTAATCTCATTAAATCCTTGCATCAGCTCTTGGCAGTTGATGGAGAAATCCCCATTTCACAGCCAGAGAAACCTCATAGCACAGCTAGTGAATAGCAGAGATGGGATTTGAACTCGTGTCTGTGTGACTGGCTCCAGCACTTGATTGGCGGGAAGGCTCCTGGATGGGAGAGTGAGGCAGTACAGATGGGGTTGGAGGATGCTGGCGTGGCCACCTGCACTGGGAAGAGATGCCTCGGGTTTGGCTCCTGTCCTACGTGTCCTCTTTGACCCCCCCACCCCCCAGAGCACACTGTCCCCCACAAGGCTTCATCTCCCTCCCCAGTCCAGCCCTGCAGCTTCTGGGGCTCCGGCTGCTTTCTGTGATGACCTGGTCCCTGCATCCACTCAGAGCCACTGGGCTGTGGGGGTGGGGGCACAGTCTTCATAGGATCCTACCAGAAGCTTCTGCCAAAGCCTTTACCAGCTGTTGGCACACAGTACCCTCTCAGAGTGGGGAGCACTCTCCCCAACTCCCAGACCGAGGAGCAGAGTCCCTAGCCAAGCACTGGCCCTAAGCAGCAAGGCTTTGGACCAGAACAGGGAAATCCTTTGCCCAAGACCCTTAGCCTTTGTGAGTCTCTGCAAAGGTGAGCAGGTGGGATGGACTTCATTTTCCTCCCTCCCCTCCTCTCTCAAGATAATCTGGAGATGGACAAAGTAAATCTGGTTTCTCTGCTCTAATGCATAAGAGTCTGGGGCGTATGACGGTGGCTCAGTGGCAGGGGTCTCACCTGCCATGCCGGAGACCTGAGTTCGATTCCCAGTGCCTGCCCATGTTAAAAAAAAAAAAAAATACACAGGGTCTGCTTTAGAGAGCCTCCATAAGGAGATAAGTGAGAAGTAGAGGGACCAGGACCAGTTTTGAGAAATCTCCTGGCTTTATGGACCCTTGAGGAGGTGGGAGAGGAGCCACCCCGGCCTTGTCAAGGTAGGAGGAGGCTGTGACAGGGCATCCCCCAGCCTGCCCTGAGCTCTCTGTCAGGGGGAGGGGACACAAAATCATCACCCGCCTCCTCTTCTAATCCCTCCATCACCCCATGTTCTGGTTTGCTAGCTGCCGGAATGCAACACACCAGAGACAGATTGGCTTTTAATAAAAGGGGATTTATTTTGTTAGTTCTTCAGAGGAAAGGCAGCTAACTTTCCACTGAGGTTCTTTCTTACGTGGAAGGCACAGGATGGTCTCTGCTGGTCTTCTCTCCAGGCCCCTGGTTTCCAACAACTTTCCCCGGGGTGACTTCTTTCTGCATCTCCAAAGGCCTGGGCTGAGCTGCGAGGGCTGAGGTGAGGAATGCCGAGCTGCTTAGGCTGTGCTACGTTGAGTCTCTCATTTAAGCACCAGCCAATTAAGTCAAATGTCACTCATTGCAGCAGACACGCCTCCTAGCTGACTGCAGATGTAATTGGCAACAGATGATGTTTAGGTACTGTTGGCTTATGTCTGCAGCAACAAGACTAGGTATGCTCACCTGGCCAAGTTGACAACTGAATCTTAACTAACACACCTCACTTCTCCCCTCCTGCACCCTCAACCAGTGCAGAGCTTGGGGATAAAGGTCCTAGCCGTGCCACCCCCCAGCCAGGTGTCCTGGGACCAGTACCCTCACCTCTCTGAGCCTTAGTTTTGACAGCTGTCAAATGGGGATGCTTGACCTTCCCAGATGGCACGGCAGTGAGGAAGCCACAAAATGCCTTTGACTTGGCACCTGGCCCATGGCTCAATTTGGACAACGGACACTGATCTTGGGATGGCGGTGATGAAAATGGCCATTTAGCCCTCCTCCCACACCCCCCGTCCCCAGCAGACCCAAATCACACTGGATTCAAATTGAGCCCACACCCAGCCCCTTCGAAGACGTCCTAAGCCCAGGGTCTGCTTGCTCAGGGCCAGGGTTTTTGGCTAAGTCATTCTTATCCTCGGTACAGCCGAGCACGGGAATGGCATCACCCCCATCTCATGTCTGAGGAAACTGAGGCTCAGAGTCATGCAAGGGCCTGCCCAGAAAGTGAGGAGCTGGGGCCCAGACCAAGGTCTGCAGAGAGCATGGTCTCTTTTCCCTCCCTGCACCGGGTTCTTCCGGGGCTGTCAATTGAGACTGTGTTCATTTGCGGCCCTGACATACTCTTGCATTTGGAAGGGGGGGGGGGGCACTCTTAGGTAAAGGGAGAGGCAATGTATTGGGTCATTGCCTGGATTTCGAATGAGTTAGGGCTCAACTCCCTGAGCTGTGGGGATCGCTGCAAGGCATTGGGCACGAGAGGGTCAGCGCTGGGATGTACAAAGACCAGCCTGGCTGGGGAGTGTAGAAAAAGCCAGGAGGCGGGGAGCCTGGGAACAGGTTGGGGGAGTAAAGAATTAACAAAGGCAAGAGGGGCTGCTGGCTGCAATGGTGGGGATGTGCAAAAGTTCCCAGTGCCACAGACACCCCCAGAGCTGCATGTAGGAGTGAAGAAGGGAGATGCTGAGGGTGTCCCCAGCTCCTCATTTCTGTGCAGTACCTGCAGCTAGTCCGTCCGATTCACGAAAAGGCAGCTGGGGGGAACCGCCTGGCCCTGCGGGGGTGGGTGGTGGGGGGTGGTCAGCCGGGAGGGTTCCTTCAAGATTGCCAGCGGGCACCCCCAGGACCTGCAGGTGTTTGGCTCATTCTCCTTCCCCAAGGAGCCTCTTATCCCTTCAGGTGCCTAAGGAATTCTTAGAGACTCAAGTTTCTCAGTTCCTCCCAGCCCCAGCAGTCACTCAGGAGACCCAACCTCTCAGAGCCAGCACTCATGGCAGAGGTATTACACCTTAGAGAGCAACTCACCTGCTGCCTCTTTTTAGAGAATGGAGACAGGCTCAGAGAGGTCTAGTGACTACTCAAAGTCACACAGCAAATGGGGACAGAGACATGGACTCTGGGCCTTGGGACTCACTTCCCTGCGGGACATTTTTGTTCTTCCATGCCTCTCCCCAGAGGAGAAGAGTCCCCACTCACCTTGGTCCCAAGGCCTCTGGATATCCAGTCCTGTGCTGGCGGCTGAAGCACAGGCCCCCAAGCCCGCCCGTGGGTGGCTCCAGCATCGGTCCAGGCTGGAGTGGGCCAGCCCAGTGGTTTTCTTTTTGGAAGTTCCTTCAGGGAGGCATTTGGAGGCCAGCCAGCGGGTCTTTTCCACTGCCATGGAAATTTCCAACAATGGAATTATGAAAACCTGCCATGGCCCCTCTCCTGCCCCCACTTTGTTATGAAAAACAGCTCCTTGGTGGCCAGGCAGGGCACAGAGCAGCTGAGATCCCGGGATTAAACCTGCAGAGAATTCCTCAGGGAGAGACTCCCAAGTAGATCATTAATCGGACCCAGGGGATCCTGGCTTGGAAATCCAGGCCACTTCTCAGGAAGGATTTCCAGCCACTCAAGGCCAGAAGCCAGGCTGGAGTTTAGGATTTCACTTCCCGCTGTCAGCACGCAGGGTGGTGTTGGCCCTGGGTCAGGGCAGGGCTTTGCACATGGTCAACAAATGCTGGTTGGTTGGTAGACAGCTGATGGAAGGGAGTGGAACAGGCAGGGAAAGAGAGAGGAGGGGAAGAGGGAGGGGGAGAGAAGGGAAAAGGGGAGGGAGGGGGGACAGGCAGGGAAGGGGAAGGGGGGAAGAGGAAGAGGGAGAGGAGGAGAAGAGGAAAGGAAAAGGGAGGGGGAAGGGGGAAGGAGAGAAGCACATGGGAGAGCACAGCAGTGAAACAATTCCCTTTAACTGTTCCTGCCAGCTGGCCTTAGTCAATCATTGAACTCCTCTGTGATCCGTTTTCCCATCTGTAAAATGTGGACAAGTATACCAACAACACAAGGTGGTTTGAAAAGGAGAAATACTGCATGTATAGGACCTGGCTCAATCAGTGGGAGTGTCTTTTGTCAGCTCCATCATCACACTTGTCAGGGAGGCAATGTGGAATAGATAGCATCAGCCTGGGTAACAGGCCTGAACCCGTCTCAGATAATCCCAACTCTGCCCCTTAAGAGCTGTGTGTCCTTGTGCAAGCAGCTTCCCTTCTCTGGACCTTGGTTTCCTCGCCCACGCAGTGGAGATTAAAAGGTGCACCTACCTCCAGGGTTGCTTGTGAAGACCGAAGGAGAGGTGGATTGGCCTGGGGGAAGCCCCAGTGTGGGTCTCCATTGTTCCAACCAGGAAAGGCAGGGCCCCAAAAGCTGGGCATGCGCAATAGGGTCAGGGGTAGTGGCAGGTCTGGGACAGCAGAGAGACCGTTTCCTTAACCGGGGAAGGGAGGATGTTTTAGTCACCCTACGGCTCCTGTGGCTGAGCTCAGGCACAGGGTCTGCGGTGGCGAGCTGAGAAGGGAGCTGTGACTGGCAGGGCCTCGGGGACACCTGGCATCCTTGGGGCCTGGCCTGGGGGTTCCCTGGGGACTCAGAGGTCAGGAGTAGCCACCACACTCTGGGACTCCAGCCTTAGCTCAGTGCAACCCCAGCCCCTGATCTGCCCAACTCCACCTGTCCCCCCCCACAACCCAACCTGTCCAGTCCTCCAGCCAATTCTCACCCACCTGGGGTGTGATGAGGGGTGGGGGGTGGAAGCTTCTCCTGGCCCAGAGGTGGCTGCTGAGGCACCAGGGCAGAGGATTGTGGGCCTGAGCAGGGAGGCAAGGGCTTGGGAGACCTGCGGTGCTGCAGAGCCATTAAGCGCTTGGCCCCTGGAGTCCGGCAGGCTGGATTCAGATGCTGGCTCTCCTGCTTGCCAGCTCTGTTACCCAGGCAAGCTGCTCAGACCTCAGGCTCCTCATCTGTAAAGTGGGGAGAATAAAAAGAACCCACTTCCTAGACTGGTCGTGAGGATGAGATGAAACGTTGCATAGATACATCATGCAGCCCCACCTGGCCCTAGGCCTGTGTGCATTTACCTCTTTCAAACATGCATTGAGCATCAGCTGTGTACCAGCTCTGATGTGGGCCGTAGTCATATTCCAGGAAAACAGAGAAGGAAGTCAAGGGTGACTAGCTCATCCCAGTTTGCCTGGGACATTCCGGTTTTAACACTGAAAGCCCCCAGTCCTGGGCAAAGTGAAACAGTTGGCCACCCTAACACAACCCCTGCCCTTGTGGAGTTTACAGTTTAAGTAAATCTGTAACATGGATGGTGGTTTAAATGTTCTAAAGAAAAATAGCTCAGAGTAAGGTGACAGGGAGTGATGATGGGGGTTATTATTTCTGATGGGGTATTCAGGGAAGGCTTCTTGGAGGGGGTGGCATTTGAGCAGGGACTTCGTGAGGTAAGAGATGAGATATACGGACATCAGGGGAAAAGCACGCGAGGCAGAGGGAACAGCACAAGCAAAGGTCCTGCAGTGGGGACATGCCTGGCAAGTTGAGAGCAGAAACGAGGCTAGGCTGGGGTAAGCAGAGGTTGGCCAGTTGAATTAATTGGAACTCCCTGCAGAAGCAAGTGATATAAATACCAACTCAAATTAGGTGAAAAAAAATCAAAAAAAAAGAAGAAAATAATGTATTGGCTAATCTAACAGAAAAAAAAAAAAAGAGCAGGTCAGCTTCAGGTATGGCTCTGTCCTGTGACTCGAATGAGGTCTCTTATTTAGCAGCTTGGCTTGCATCTGAGTTACGTTCGTTCTCAGGAAGGTCCCAGCAGCACCAGGCAGACCTACTAGCCTGTTCCTGCAACAGATAGAAAGTGTTTGGTCTCAGGTCCCAGTGGGGCAGCTGGGGGCCCTCTGAGGTGTGGAGTGTGTGAGAGAAAGAGAGAGGCCATGAGTGGAGTGGGCAGGCTGAAGCACTGGGCTGGCCTCGTGTACACCAGAGAGGACTCTGGACTGGAGTTTCTGGAAGGCTGGGAGCAGGAAAGTGACATACAACTTATATGCCAGGAATACCACTCAGGCTGCTGTGGGGGGAATGGATTATAAGGGCAAGAGGGGACCCGCGAGGAGGCTGCCGTGATATTCCAGGTGATCATTGATGGTGGAAGTGGAGAAGGAGGGAGGAGAAGGGATTGAGAGATAACTTAGCAGAGAGCCTGAGCCAAGCTTGAGCTCCAGGCTGGGGATGGGGGCTGCTGGTGACAACTCGACAGGATCTCAACCCTGAAGGAACTGTGCCAGGGACGAGGCAGGAACCCAGTCCAGTGGGGGCCGAATGGCCCCCCCCGGGAGGACAAGAGGGCTGAGAGGGCAGGGAACCCATCCAGCAGACAGTGGAGGCCCAGAACTTAAGGGAGCCTTTAACTTTGGCTATGATCATTCCCAGGTCCAGGGCAGGCCAAGAGCCCAAATAGAAAGTCCCAGAGTGTCACAAGACCTCTCCTGACCTTCATGAGAGTACCAGATCACAGCTGGTACACAGTTGATGCAAAATATTGTAGCTAAGGGAAGCTAAGGGGTCTCCCCCTGCCCATCAGGGAGACTGACTGGAGTCATAGGAAAGGAAAGAATTACTTAGAGTCTAGACTTGTTGTCAGTGTTGTTGACAGGGTTGGTTTCAGGTATGGCTGGATCCAGGAGCAGCTGGCCCTGGCATGTACCTGGGGCAGTTCTCAGAGACTATAGGCTTCAGAAGAGGCTCAGGTTTCCATGTACCACTTCTGGGATGTGCCCAGAGAATACCGTGGCACAGAAAACCCAAGAGAGTATGGTCACGTTTGGGAGTACGGCTGGACTCAGGGTCGGTTGTGAAGTGCCCGTTGGAGGATCAGTGCATTTGTATACACCATCTCTGCAGTCCTGCTGGGAGGAGCTGTGATCCTCCCCTTACAGACAAGGAAACTGAGTCTGAGAAAGGGCCTGCATGTCACCTGGTAAGTTCCCAGTGAATCTGAAATTGACAGAAAGTGAGGGTCACCCCCCTCACCTGAACGTCATCATTTCAAGGCATCTGGGAAACCCCACTTTGAGAAGAAGCCTTGTAGCAAAGGAAATCAGGCTTTTCACTACGTGCATTGTGTTCCTCCCTCCCTCCACCCCTCCTTCCTTCCCTTCTGGGACAACTGACAGATAACCACTTATGTGCCAAACACTGCGCTGGGCCCAGGAGCATGGTAGTGATTAAACAAACCCAGGCCCATCAACAGAGGAATGGATAAATGAATTGTGCTATACTGTACAATGAGATAGTATTTGGCCATTAAAAAGAATGACCCCCTGATACATGGTGGGATATGAATGAACCTTGGAGACTTTGTGCTGAATGAAATGTCAGACCTGAAAAGACAAATATTGTATGACTCCACTTATGTGAAATATCCAGGATAAGCAAATCCGTAGAGAGAGAAAGTAGATTAGCGATTACCAGGGAGCTGGAGGTAGAGGGGTGAGAGTTATTGCTTAATGGATGTAGAGTCTCCGTTTGGGGTGGTGGAAATGTTTTGGTAATGGATGGTGGTGATGGTCACACAGCAGCGTGAATTTAATTAGTGTCACTGAATCGTAGACTTAAAAATCATTAAAATGGCAAATTTTATGTTATGTATGTTACTAAAAAAGAAAAAAAACAGACATATGCCCAGCGTTCACTGGTCTAGTGGCAAATATAAATCCAACAGTCATGCAAATACGTGTAAAATACAACCTGATAAGTACAGCAAAAGAGAGTATATGATAGGAACATCAGGAAAGATCTCCCTGAGGAGGTGGGGATTGAGCCAAAAGTAGGATGAGTATGAGTTTACTAGGTCATGATGGGGAGGGAACAGCATTCCAGGCAGAAGGAACAACATAGGCAAAGTCCTGGTTGGGGAGAGAGTCATGTGGCTGGAACTGTGTGGCTGGAGCAGAGCCGGTGAGGAGAATGGGGGGACTGGATGAGGCTGGAGGAGCAGGGATAGTAAACCCACAAGGCTTTGATGATTGCATTAAATAGCTTTTTATCTTAGGATAAAGATCCTAAGAGTAAGGTGAATTGGAGGAAGTTATAATATGATCAGAATTGCTTTTCAGACGTATCTCTAACTGCCAAGTGCCAACAGGGGGATAGCTAAGAGGTTACTGCATTTCTACAGACAAGAGATGAAGAAAATTTGGACAAGGACAGTGGCTGTGGAGAAGGGGAGAAATGGGCAATTGGAAGAAAGTTTAGGAGGTAAAAATTGATAGGACTTTGAAGGTGAAGGGAAGGGTGAGAAAGGTGACTCTTGGTTTCTGAATTGTCCACCTGCAAAGAAGATAAAGACTTTCTTGGTGACAAAAAAAAAGGGGGGTGGGATGAGGTTGGGTGAAGAAGCTTAAATTTAAAGAATGTATTTCACATGTGCTGGCTTTGAACCCCTACCTCACACCACATGCAAAATTAAATTGAGAAGCTCCTTAGATCTAAACGTAAAAACTAAAACTGTAAAACTTGTAGAAGGAAACATAGGAAAACATCTTCATGGTCGAGGTGTAGGTAAAGATTTCTTAGGGTGGACCCAAAAAACACACATCATAAAAAAAAATTCAGACAAGGTGGACTTCAGATACATAGAGTTTGAGGTATGGGGAGACATCCAGGTGGAGAGGTCAGCTCGAAAGCTGGTAGCTCAGAGACGAGACCTGAGCTAGAGGGAGCCATGTGCAAGGCTCCCGTGTTCAGCTGATACAGAGAGCCACAGTCTGCTTCTTGGGCCCCCAGGGGGGTTGCCTTGCCTTATGACCCACCAGACTGGACCCGGTGACTTTGGGCTGCTTCTAGAATGGGTCCAAGTTGTGGCCAGCCAAGCAGTGGGGCTACAAGCATTTTCCCAAGGGGGCTGCTCTGACCAGAACCCCAGAGCACCCACGGGGGCCCTCCCTGGGTGCGCCACTTCTGACCCTCTTCTACCTCCTCTCTAGCCAAACCTCACCCATTCTGCGTTAGTAGCTCCCTGCCCAGCTCTGTCACCTTCACTCCCCTCCCCAGGGCTAATGGGGGAGTCAGATGAAATCTAATTTCCTCTAAACTAGAGACTGATCCATGGTGACTACAGGAACTTGGTGTCTAGAATAATTAACTTTGCATTTGAGTTGGGAACAAGCAGTTTTCGAGACATTGTTTCTCGCTCCCTTCATGCTGGCGTGCAGGGGAGCTGGTAACCTCAGTGTCTGATCCCCGTGGCTGCTGGAAAGTTGGAGATCCCACAGGGAGGGGGTGATTTTCTAGTGACCTTGCCTTGCTGGGGGTCTCCAAGAATGGGGCCCGAGGCCTCTCTTTCTCACCATTCCCGGGCCCCTCTTGTTCCCGCATTTCCTGGGTTCGCCCTCTTGGTGCTAATTCTACTCAGCCTTCACTGGGAGGCAGGGAACTGCTTTAGTTCCATCAGACAGTGATTCTGGGTCTTTGCGGGATGAGACGGACAGGAAACCCTGCCAGAAGCTGCTGAAAGCCATGGGCTTTATCCTCCTCAGAATAACACAAACCTTGACAAAGAATCCCAGTAGGTCTGTGGACCCCTCCCAAAGCCCCCACATGCCACCCCACAAGGAACCTTAGCTAACAAAAGCCTGATTTGGGGCAAACCATCCTGGTGCCATCATCACACAAAGTGTTTTCACATAGCCCGCGTCACCCTCTGGTTATCTTCTCAGGAACGTGTAATTATGCCAATTTTACAGATGGGAAAACTGAGCCTCTGAGAGGTAATCCATGCTGCTTGCTTTAGGTTTGGTGCCTGAAGAAGTGATTGCACATATGGGCTGGGAATGCACCAGCTTGCCTTGTCCTTCTCTATAATCTAGACTCCCCACTGGTCCTACCCCAGCTTCTCTGAGTGGGAGGAGGAGAGGCGTACAAAGTGCTTAGTGGGGGGAGGCTCTGACCCCCTGAGCAGACAGGAGCCCCCAGAGAACAGAGCGTTTGTGTGAATCACCTTTGGGCCCTGGAACCAACAGACTAAATGACCAAGTGAAAGAACACATTTAGCATCAGGGCCCGGGAAAGGAGTCCTTTGGCTTTGGAGGCAGAAATGCTGTCAGACCTCAGCTCCATCCATCCCAGCTATGTGACCGCAGCCTCGGTTTTCCGGTCTGTAAAGTAGGCACAATATTCTAATAAGCGGGTTGTCGGGAAAATGAAGGGAGATGGCTGCGTGCCAGGTACCGTGCCAAGTGCTTTGCAGATATTGTCACACGTCACCTCCCCAGAAGCCTGGGCAGGCCTGTGGTAATATCTCCGTCTCATGGGGGAAGAAACTGAGGCCCAGAGCAAGGCAGGGACCTGCCCGAGGCCAAGCAGTGAGTGGCAAGTGGCAGACCTGGAAGTCTGCAGCCTTGGCTGGGTGCCTGGTGCCTGGCACATAGTTGATGCTTGGAGAGGGTGGCCTACTCTGCCTCCATGCTCCTAGCCAGAGAGGTGTGACCCGGAGAGGGGCAGGGGAGTTTTGATATACCCCCCCACATCCCGCCGAGGCCAAGTGCTGCATCATTCCCCCACCCCACCCCTATGATTTCCTACCCCACAAAGCCTCTTACATGAGCTCAGTGCAGTAGCGAAGGGAGATGAATTGGACTGGTCTCTTTCTCCTGCTTTCGTGCTTTTTATTTTGTCCTTCCTGCTGCACTGGCGCCCACTTCCTCCCTCTGCTCATCTGCCTTCCTCTGAGGAAGCAACAGCCCAGGCTCAAACTGGAAGTGATTAAAGCCGGGGATTCTCAGACATCCCCCACCCCCACCCCAGTCCGGAAGCTGGTTCCCACAGGGACACTGGAGGGCATGAGACTCGCCATGAGCCGCGGGTACGTCGGGCCTGGGACACAGAGGGGGGCCAGCCCACTGCCCACAAGGAGCTCCCAGAAAGGCAGTGATGGTGTGGTGTGGCCAGAAGGCCCTGGAAACACCGAGCCAGGTGCTTCAAGGTCAGCCCCGGGGGTTGGAGAAAGCTTCCCAGGCCGCCACTTGGGAAGCGTGCGTGCTGGCATTCTGAGCCTTTGCCCAGAGAAGGGCACTCCACGCAGGAGCATAAGGCTCCACACCTCTAGAGCCTTATGAGGTGTTTATATATTATGGTTGGAAGGAAGGACACAGGATGGGGAGGACAGATGTGAGACTTGGCCTGTGTGCTGGGCCAAGGGTTTTGAACTTGTTCCCAGGGCAGTAGGGAGTCACTGAAGGCTTTGGAGCAGGGAAGCTGCACCACCGGCTCTTCCAGCATGGCCATGGGGCTCCGTCTTCCTCAGCTCGCCCTCTAGATGTCAGGGGCTTGGCTCTGAGTCTCTTCCCTTCTCTCACTGAGCCCTCTCCTTGAAGATCTCATCCAGTCCCATGGCTTTAAATACGATCATCCTTAAACTGCTGATTCTCATATTTATATCTCCAGCTGGGGCCTCTCATCTGAGCTCCTGGCTCACACCTCCAGCTGCCCTCCTGGCCTCTCCACTTGGGTATCTCAGGAGCACCTCGAAGTGAGCTGGCCCAAATGGGCTTCTTGCACAGGCCCTCCCGCTCCTCCCCAGAACTCCTCCCCCAGACTTTCCATGGCAGTGAACGGCACCACCAACTGCCCTTGCACTGAAGTCAGAGCTCAGCCATCATCCCAGCTCCTCCTCCTCCCTCTCCCCAGCTCATCCTCTGGGCCCTCCAGCCGCCCTGCTTCACTCGGCCACCACTGCTGTCCCTTGGCCCTGTCCCTGCCCCTGAGCGATGCCATAGCCTCCTCGCTTTCTCTCTGCTCTTGTTCTCACTTCCCTGAGGGCCCTTCCACCAATGGATGGTAGAGATTGAAAAAAATAATAACCTTCCTGCTAATGCGTCTTCATTTCTTTAGGGGCTTCCCTCTGCCCTTGGAATAAAACCCAGCTTCCCCACTGTGGTCTGCAAAACCCTGCAGGAGGTCAGCCCTGCCCTTCCCACAGCTGCTCTCCCACCCCAGCCCTAGCCCCAGGCTCAGGCCCCAGCTGAGCTGGCCTGCCTTGGATTGTTTAAAAAAAAAAAATCCAGCCCCTTCCCATCTCAAAGTCTCTGCCTGTGCTGGGGTCCCACTGGCTCCAGCTCTTGGCATGTCCACCCCAGCAAAATGGGTGTGCCTGCAGTCTCTGTAGTAATGCCTCGTTTTCTTCGTCGCACTTCTCACAATCTGTCTTCCCCAACAGAAGGTAGGGACCGAGCCCAGTGTGCCTGGCACATAATAGATGCCCATTAAATAACTGTTGACAATAAATAAAAAGAATAGGAAAAGGGGGCCTAGCAGGAGATCAGAGGTGAGAAGATGAGCCCTGAAATGGAAAGGCAGATGTGGGGGGAAGGGACCAGCACCAGGTAGGATATTTGGATTTGGTCTTAGGGGCACTGGGGAGCCACAGAATGTTGTTGAGCAGGAAGGTGGATATGGCAGTGCTCTTTAGAGTAGGGAAGGCTCTGTGCCTGGCCGTCACGTAATTGGGCTCTAACTTACAGGGCTCCGGTGTAGATCTTGCTTCAACAACTTCACAGCTCTGGGACCTCGGGCAAATCAGTTAGGCTCTCTGGGCCTGGGTCCCCTCGTTTGTAAGTCAGAGGATACTCCTGAAGCCTCGTAGGGCTTCAGAGAGGTTAAATGAGATGGTGCTTGCAGAGCTCTTGGCACGTCATGAATGCTCGGTAGACATTAGCAGAAATGTTACTGTTGAGTTGTGTCTGCTGTCTGGGCTGCGTGTGGCGGGTGTGTGCTCGGGACTGGGAGCACTGGGAGCACTGGGGAGGGGGGGTCTCAGCCAGTCCCCGCCACCCAGGAGCTCCAGGTCTGATGACGAGACACTCCCACAGGTGCGGATGAGTGCTGGACAACAAGTAAAGCACTCCTGAGCGAGCTGAGGAGTCGTGCTGGGAGAGTCAGGGAGGCTTCCCAAAGGAAGCGACATTTGGGTTTCAGGGAGACAGTTTCCTTGAGAGAATATTTGGAGTCAGCAGCCACTGGCCCGCAAACCGGGGAGGAGGGGTGTGTTTGGGCTGCTCAGCTCCCAAAATAACCCAGATCCGAGGGCGGACAGCCCAGTGAGTTGCAGGGGCCGCCGCCAGGCCGCTCCCAGCCCAGCCCGGCGCGGTTTGTTCTGTCGACCTTGGAGCAGTCCTTGCCTTGGCCCGAGCTCCCAGGAGGCAGGAGAGGCACAGGACGATGCCCAGGACACAGCTCCAGCCCTGGCAGAAAGAGCCTGGCGGTCCATGTGGGCAGCACAGGCACAAACCCTTGTGGCTCATGCCACGTGGGGCACCGCGCCCTCCCATCAGGCTTTGAGGGTGTTGGCACCCCGGCTTCCAGAACTAACCACCACGCCTCCCGTCCCGCCTCTGGGCCTCTCTGAGTCCCACTCTCAGTGTCTCTGATTCTGCTGTCTCTCTGTCCCTCCCTCTCTTGTGCTCTCTCTTCCTCCCTTCTCTGTCTCTGCGGCTCTCCCTCTCTCTCTCTCTCCTCTCACCCTCTCTCTCCTCCCTCCCCCACCCTCAGCCCATCCCCAGCCTCTCAGGTTCTCCTCTGCCTAGAAGCTTTTCCTTCTCCCCTCTCTGGCTCCCCTCCTCCACCTCCCTGTCCGCCGCCCCCGCCCCCAGCAAGTTGTGTCCTGGAACAAACTCACACAGGGCACAGGGACGTTCTGAACCCCTGTGAGGACCAGAGCCCAGGCTCCAGCCCCCCCACCCCCACCCCGGGCCTCCCACCCGGGCTGGGCAGAGCCTGGCCGAGCCCCGTAGATGAGGCAGGGACAGGGTCCAAGGGCCGGGGGAGACGGCCTCACCCTGTCCTCGCGGCTGAGCGCCAGGAGCCTTCCGCTGAGGCAGGGTAGGAGGTCCCCCAGCTCGTTTCCTCCCCTCCTGGGCAGCTGCGGGGCTTCCCGGGCAGGCCAGACTGCGGATCAGGTCATTGGGCCCATTCAGCAGAATTATAAATAGCAGTTTGGGCCGGGCCTGGCCCAGAGAGCAGCCACGGCGGCCTCGGGGCCCCTGGGACCCCGGCCCTCCACCCCTCCAGCCATCCCTCTGAAGCACGGCCAGCCCCTCCCCTGTACCTACGGCGGGTCCCCAGGTCAGTATCCGCTGTGCTATCACCATGGCAACGTGCGTGCGTGGGGGGGGGCGTCCAGCTGAGGCTCAGGTTGCTGGGGCAGGAGGGGGGAGGACAAAGGAGAGGTCCAGTGGCCTGGAATCAAAGGGCAGCTCTCTTGGGGCATGGGGAGTGGGGTCCTGTCCCTTGGAAGTGTCCCCCCTGTTGGGGGAGGATGGGGTAGAGAAGCCCGCCGTGGGTAAGGCCCCAGCATGGCAGTCAGAGCGACCTGGTTCAAGATCTGTGTCCCCACCTACTCCCAAGGTGACCTTGGGCTCCACCCACCCCACCCCGCCCCATCCCCCGACTCAGAGCTCAGCATCTTCAACCTGAGGACAGGAAAGACAATCACTCCCTCCCAGGGTGGCCGAGGAGCTGGAAGTCAGCCAGCTGTGAGCTGGCCTGTGGAGTCCTCCCCCAGCCCTCCGGTTTATTCTTATTAGTCCCTGGGAGGGGGAGGCGGCAGTGTGGGGGCCCGGGGGGGGTGGTGACGCTTGCGGGCTTCCCAGTCACACTGACCTGGGTTTGTACCTGGCCTCTTCGCTTCTCCAGCTGGACAGTCTTAAGCACGTGCCTCAATCCCTCGGAGCCTCCGTTTCCCCCTCTGTGAAATGGGGGTGAAAGCAGCCTCTCTCCCTCACCATGTTGCATGAGGATGAAATGCGCCCACAGGGGGAAACTTCGGCGCAGGGCCTCGCTCGTGGCCAGTGTGTCCGTGGCACTATGATCCCTGTTGGTGGGGTCACTTGTGGGACGGCTGTCTCTTTTCCAACCTTCCTGCCGTCGTCCCTAACTCACTGCGCTGCTCACGCGGCTCCCTTCTCCTCCCGGGCCTCAGTCTCCCCATCTGCAAATTGACCACAGGACCTCCCTGGCCATGCCCAGATCTGAGCTGTGTGGGTCTCGAGCAGCCCCACCAGGCCAGGCCGTAGCTGTTATTATATATGGACCGCCTTGTCTGTCCTCGGCTCCCGAAACCTGAGCTCAGGGGTAAGGGACACTCTGCACAGTTGCCTGGCAACCGAGGCGCGAGCTCGGGAGGCTTGGGTGTCAGGGTGTCCAGCCATGGCCCCCTCCCCACCAGCCAGTGGCCTGGCAGCGGGTGGCCCAAGGGTCGGAAGGCTCGGGGCAGGGAACCTCCCCGCCCTGAACAGCCCAGGAGGGTGCTGCCTGCTCCTCTAGACCTGCCCAACTCCAGCCTGGCTCGGGATCTGCTCACTTTCTCGGGGTAAAAGGGACCATCAGCTGGAGATATTTTTATAGGCAGGACACGTGGTCAAGGGCTCAAAAAAAGAAATTGGAGCCTCCTTGTGCTGCTAACTGATACAGTGGCCGCCGCCGCCACCCTCTTCCTGGAAGCCTGCAGCCCAAGTTTGCCCAAGAGCATGGAGAATTCCCTGCTGCGGCCGTCTCAGGCTCCCAGGGTGCTTTGCATGGGCCTCGGGCCCAGCACTTAACAAATCCTTTTCCCCGACCCTGACTCGGCCTGTGCCCCTTCTCCCTACACCATCCACTCACTCCATGGAGGTTTTCTTAAGTATCCATCCAAACACAACTGTGTTCTACTTGAGGGGCCTTTAGCAAGTTCCTTTACCTCTCTGTGCCTCAGTTTTCTCATCTGTAAAGTGGGGATAATAAGAGTATCTGTTTCATAAAGTTGTGCAGGTCAACAAGCTGACGTATATAAAGTGCCTAGCACATAAACAGATGCCCTGTAAACATGAGTGTATGGTCATTATTATAATTTTATTGAATTATAATAAGGTGCAGGCATCGTGCCAGGCAGGGAGGGAACAGGACTGTGTCCAATTTCCCTCCATCCATACTGCGTTGCACAGGATCTGCAAGGGGTCTAGAAGGCCCACAGCAAAAGTTTGCCAAAAGAGTGGAGGTGAGAAATAAAGCCTGTGAAATCCATCACTGCTCAGGGAACTGAGGGCTAAAACATGAGCTTTAAACATCTTTCAGAACTCTGGGTATTCCTTAGAATCTATTTTAACTGCATCATCCACAAAGTTCCCAAAATGTGTCCGGGGTCTCTCTGTTGATTTTCAGTCTCTGCCTTTTTGTTAGGGAGCTGCGGGAGGGGAGGGTTTTAAGTAGCCCCATGGATGCTTCAGGTGGACTTAAATAGCAAGGCAGGCAGATGGTGGAGAGGTGGGGGGTTTGGGTCCTGTTTGCCCACTTACTGTCTGAGCAGGCCAGGGCTAGGGTGGAGCAAGTGAGATGCCTGGGGTCTGAAATTTAAGGCCGTGCTCACTGTCAGAGATCGGCACTTACACACCCCTGAGAATGAACACCTCCTTCCATTTTGCACACTTGAATGCCTCACTTGCCTCACCCTAGTCCCAGCCCCATGTCTGTGTGTCAGGCCTCATTGGCAGAAGGATCGCCCTACTCCCTCTGCTCAGTAGGACTGTGAAGAGGGCCTGCAAATAGCCACCCTTACATGCAATCAGATAGCAGTGCTATGGGAGAGGGGCGGGCTGCTGGCCGTGCTGCCGTGTGCCTGCCGTTCGTCAGCAAAGCCACATTGGGTGACTGCCAGCCCTCTGGCCCAGGGACCATTTCTAACAGCAGGTGACGTGGCTGGCCTGACGGCTCCAGAATTTCACCCTCGACTTCTTCCAAACACAGGAGGGGGCTGCCATCTGCTTCCCTGCCCTCGCACCCAGCCTGCCGGGTCAGCCAACGCATCCCACACCTTTACCTGCCCGGGGACCCTCACCCCGCACCTGTCTGCAGTTTAGGAGAGCAGAATCCCTCTGGGGGCTTCCTTTGTGGATGCTAAAGTGGGAGATATCCTAAAGGCCTCCTCCTGGTCCCACAGCCCCCTTGGATACTGGGGACTGTGCCCCCATCTCAAGGAAGAAGCACAGGGTAGCCCCTGGCTTCCTCTCTACTTCCTAGGACATCACTGCACTGGCGTCCCCAGACCACAGGGCAGTTCCATGTGACATCATTCTGGGTTGTGGTCTGTGCCTAGGTGACAAGCCAACCTTGAGACACAGTTCCAAATGCAAATTCTGGTCAGGCTGTGCCTTGCTGTGTAACCTCAGCCAGTCACTCCACCTCTCTGAGCCTCAATGTCCTTATTATAAAATGAAGAAAATAATAGCACCACCCCAGAGGGGCCCTGTGGTAGGTATTTATGAACTAATGCATGGGAAATGCTTAGTAAGAGTAGCATTCAGTAGTAATAGAAGTTAGCTGCTCTTAAGATGATTATTGTTGTTACTTTTGCTCCTATGCCATTATCACTTTGGCCATCTCCCTGCCACAGGTATTACCTCCCTTCCTCTGGGTCAACCACGGCTTTGACACTTCCTGGAGGTTAGCATTGGTTAGATACACAGTAGGTGCTCAAGGCATGCTCTTTGGATAAACAAGCCCTTTCTATTTAACCACGCATGCACTGTATCCTGCTCGGACACACAAAGGCACAAATTTGTAGAGACACACATGGGAAAGCAACCAGGCACATGTCCCACCCTGTCCTGACCCGCACAGACACGCATGTATGGATGCACACATGGATATGAACTTCTAGTAGAAAGTAGGGAGCAGGTATGTTCTGTGCAGCACCAACAGTGGGTCAAAAAATGCCCATTAAATGTTAAACAATACTATTTTGTTAGCAAGAAGAAAATTTCAGCTCAACTAAAGAGCTCTGTAAGCACCAGCATTGACATAAATTATCAAGAAAGAAGAGAGTGAACACCCTGTCAAGAGAGGCATACAAGCACAGGCAGAGTGCTCTTCCCCCAGGGGAGAAAGGGAAGGAGGAAATGGCTGGAGCATTACCTATGAAGTGCAGAGAATGGGGGATGAAGGAAAAGAGGGAAGAGGAAAGCAGGGTCCCCAGTCCCATTTGGCTGAGGCCAGGTTGCCCTCCTCGTTAGACTTGGAGCTTTGGAAGAGGAGGGTGGATGGCAAGATGGGAAAGCAGAAGGTAGCAGAGCCTTTGGGGGCCTTTGTGGAGGGACCATTGGGTTAGGTCTGAAGTCTGGGGTTTCCTGGGGCCTTGGAAGCACCTTGGTTCATGAGCGCCTGACACACTTCCTAAGTGAGGGATTAGGGCAGGACTTGAAATTCTTTGAGAAGCTGGAGGGGCTAGGCCAGGGCTCCAAGGAGAGGCCCAGGGCTGGTTCTTGGTGAGAAATGGAGAGGGGATATCTTCAGGGGATCTTCTGGGTCTGCCCAGGCCAACTACCCAAGACGAGGGAGAGGGCTCATATCCCAGGAGCAGGTGGGAGCTAAAGAGGGATGGGTGGGATCAGGAGGGTGAGCTCTTCAACAGAGGCCTGGGCCTGAGCCCCGCCCCTGCTGGCACCTGTTCTGTGGCCCCAGGGCCTCCGTCTCCTCATCTAGAAGTCACTGCCATTCCAGCTGATGGTGTCTCTTCCAGCCCAGACTCTGGGGCTGAGCCCTGCACCCTGGGTTAATGTCCTACCACCCACTGAGGCAGGTACTATTACTACCTCCGTTTTAGAGACTGGCCTCAGAGGTCAGGGAGCTGAACTGATCCACCCACCATCCCTCAGGGATGCTAGCCAAGACCAATCTGACTGTGGGCCCCAAACCAAAGCGGTCTGACCCCATTAAGTTAGGAGTCATATTTAAAGTGGTTTGAGAATCCATAGAAGGAAGAAGCTTTCTGGGATGGAAGGAAACTCCCAAGAGGAGCTGGGCCTAGAGGTCGAAAGATCCAGGGATCCAGAGACGGAAGGAGAAGGCCTCCCGAGCAGGATGGCAGCCCGGGCGGTGGTGCGGGGGCCGAGGCAGCTGCAGGCAGGCTCAGTGTGGCCGGAGCAGGAGGCCGCGGCTAAGGGGGGATGGAAGGGGACGCGGCTGTAGGCACGCTTGCATTTCGGGGCCTCGGAACCTCCGCAGCAGAGCCGTGGCTCTGTGCGGCTGCAGCCAGGCTGGGGTCCCCCGGGCCCGCGTCCCCCGGGAGGCTGCCTTCGCATCTGTCCCCGCGCAGATGGCTAGTGAGCGCAGCTAGCGGCCCGCCCCCCTCCTGCACCCGCACCCCCTCCCAGCGCGGGGACGCGACTGCGCCGCGGCGGGGGAGCGGGGTGCGGCGGTATTTTTAGAAGCGGCGCCATCTGTTCAAGGTGCCGGGCGGGTTCTGGGACCCGGGTCGGGGGCTGCCCGCGGTGGCTCTGGGGCCCGGTCAGCCAAGGCAGGGGCCGGACTACAGGCGGAGGCCATCTGGTGTCCCGTCACACCCCACCTGTCCCTGGGCCTGCCTCCAGGTCGGATGTAGTCCCTGACCTCGAGATGGATGGAGAATGGGGGTGGGGTGGGGGATGGATGACACCATAAGGGTCCTCTCTGGATCTAAGGGTGGGGCAGCGCCCAGGCCTGGCTGATGTGATCTGGGGACTGGAATATCTCCCCACTTGACAGCGTGCTTCCTGGTGTCACTGCCCGAGTCGTCACCGAGCCATTGCGGGGGACAGTCAGGCTGTGGCTAAAAGCAGAGACTCTTGCCTGGGTCCAGCAGTGACGTGACTGGACAGCTTCCACAGCCTTGCGATGCCCCCGTCTGTGACGTGGGATACCGATAGTGGCTACTGCCTGGGGTACTTGGGTACAGGTGCCAGTTTGCTGCCACGGAGCCGGGCACACAGTAAGGACACCTTCTCGATCACAAACTGTCCCTACCATTTGGCTGGCAAGTGTCCATGTTTCATATCTCACATCCAGAGTGCACTTCGAGAGTTTGTGGTCCCTGCCTGCACATCTGTCCCCATCGGATTGCTTTCTGAGTCACTGAGGCAGCACTGGCTGACGCCTGCCCTGTGCCAGGAGGTGCTGTTTCCAGAGACCTCACAGTCTGGTTGGGGAAGCTGGCTGGGAGAACCCACTCCTGCGGCAGTGAGTGGATGGGCAGGTGCAACGTCTAGGAATGAGCCACCTGTTACGGGCTGGCAGCGGAAGGGGTTGAAATGTGGAGCGGAGGAATTGGAGAGAGATTCACAGAGAATTCGGTGTTTGGGCTGGGCCTTGGACAGTAAGATTTTTGACTAATGGGGAAGTGGGTGGTAGACAATTTCTGATAGGAGGAGCAGGAAGTAAAAGGATGAGAGGCAGGAGCACGTACCAGTGGTTCAGGAAAGGCGAGGAGCCCAGTTAAATCAGAAAGCCCAGGGAGGCTGGCTTAGAGCCAGCTGGATCGGACCCTGGATGCTGTGGTCCTAATTTTTTTATGTAGGTCCTGGGGAGCCAGCGATGGTTTCTAATCCAGGGAGTGGCATGCTGAAACCTGAAGGGCAGCATACTGTGGTGCTTTTAGAATCAGGCAGGTCCCGGTACTCCTCCCAGCCCTGCTACTCAGCAACGGTGTGACCTTGGGTGAGCTATTTCACATCTCTGAGCCTCTAGTTTCCTCATCTGTGAAATAGGCATAACTACACCTACCTTGTAGGGTTGTTTGGGAATAAGTTATGTTCAGAGCCTTAACCCAGCTTCTGACATCCGGGAGCCACTCGTTATATGGAAGTCAGTGTCAGCATCATTCTGGGGACAGTACCAGAGGGGAGGGTGAAGCTGGGGCCCCTGGGGAGCCTGAACCAAGGTCACCTGGGGAGGTGAGGAGGAGAAGGAGGCTTGAACAGTGATGTACCTGATTGGATGTGAGAGAGGAAACAGAGCTAAGAGTGTCCACGAGAATCCAATCTGGGGACCTGGGAGGCTGCTTTAGATGTCAAAAGTAACACTGGGGTCACAGATGTTTGGGGAAGTCTCAGGATATGGGGGAGGGGAGATTTCCTGGGGGGGGAGACCCTTCACAGGGGACATTTGGCAGCCACCAGAAGGTTGGTTCTGGAACTTGGGAGAAAGGGCAGGGTGGCAGCGTCAGTCTGGAAGCCATCAGTGGTTCGGCTTGTTTAAGATTCCCAGGCCCTACCGCCAGAGGCTCTGATTCATCCCTGCAGGGTGGGCCCTGGGAATCTGCATTTCAACCAACTTCCATGTGAAGCCGACACAGCTGCCCTCAGGGAACCACACCCTGAGTCCACCCAGAGGATCCTTCACCAGGATGGCAAGGAAAAGAGACCTATACCCCAGGGGAGACAGTGGGCCTGGGTACAAAGCCTTATCCTCACTTCCTCCATTCTTCACTTCTGCTGTCCTGGCTTTTTGACTCATCTCCTCTATGTCTGAGACCTCATCGGTGGCCTCACAGGGATTTCTGGTTTTCCACCGAGTAGACTCCCAGGTGGAGATAACCAGGGCTTAGCTGTGGAAGATCGTGTGCATAGGAGGGCAGGGTCAGAAATATCCAACCGGCAGTCACCAAGCCAAGAACAAGTCCGCTTTTGCCTAGCAGAATTAGAACAGTAATTGGCAACACACTTGGATTGTGAGAAATACAAGCTAAAAGCCACCTCCGCACCCCGATATTCATAGACCAACCTCTGCCGGGGCCTGCACCCTTCCTGACTCCACTCCTTTAAGTCCAGAGGTACTGCTTCTTTGCCTTCTGTTTTTTAACCTTCCAATACGGTTAGATTTTCTGGCCTTTCTCAGTTCTGGACCCCCAAAAGATTCACTTGGCTATTCAAAAGTAATCTCCTAACTTAGCTCATCTCCTGACACCTCTGGGGCTGAGTTTCCCTCCCCACCCCATGGAGGAAAGAATTTAATAAACCCAGGCAGACTGAGATACCACCTCATACATGTGTTCCCAGCCCCAGGAAGAACCAAAGGGACAGAACCATGCATGGTGCAAAAGAATGACGCAGTAATGGTGGAACTTCAGGCATCAATGACAACACGATGGGCAGAGCTGGGGTCTCTGTGCATGCACTTAAGTGACCCTGAATGACTTTTTGCCTAGTATAATTTTGTTGTCTCAGGCCTGCCCAGCGGGACCGTCCTGTTGCCTAACAACCAGGCTTTGACCTTCACAACAAATATCTGAAATCTGCTCCCTGTGTCTGCTCACAGAGCTTACAGAAAGGGCCCTATGCCCTCCCCACTCCATCTACATCCAGTTCCCGAGCACAGGGAGCCATTTTGGCCTCCCCTCACCCACCCCAACCTCCTGGAAAGCTCCTAGGGGCACTCATAACCCCTTGCTCTGTGTCAGCACTGCGGCACATGGAGAGCTCCTTGGCACGTGGTCCTCGGAGCCCACCCGCACACCTCCAGTCAGCACTGCAGCCTTAAGGACAGCACCCAGCAGAACTGCTTCCCCCATGCTCTCCATCCTCCCTGGGTCACTGCCGGTCAGCACCACGATTGCGTGGACAGCGCTCTAGCCTCTGTGGAGCAGCCTGCAAGGGGGTGGGAGGGCTGCAGTTATCAGATTCCCTGACCTTAGCCACCCAGTCCCTCCCCAGTATCCCCCCCCACCCCCCCCAACCCCCCCGTCCATCCATCAGCACTTCATCCCCAGAGACAGCTCCCTGGTCCCCAGCTGTCTGCGGTCAGAGGTGAAGCCTGAGGACTTACCAATTAGCCAGTGACCTGTTGTTTGTGGCCAGAGTGCTGGCCAAAGTGCTGATCAAATTCCACCTCTCAGTGAGGGCTTTCTGATTCCCCTATTGAAAATTGTCACTCCGTCCCAGTACTCGCTAGACCTGTTTCCTGCAGGTCTATAAACTATAGTTACAAATGAACTATTGTTTATTCAAATCGGAACAATGTGATCCAGGGCAGAGAGACACCGGAGGAGAGGATGGTTAGAGGGAGACGGTGAGACTGATGCACGTTCTTCAGATCTGGATAAAGAGAGAAAAGTAGGAGGGTGGAGCCTGTTCATGAAGGATATTGAGCATGATTGTGATGTGGGCAAAGGGAGGGAAGTGTGGTTTCTACCCAAGAGGTGCTTCCTCTAGGAGGAGATGAGAACACAGACACAGCTTGAGCAGCAAATGAGGACAACAGTGCTTCGGGAGGAGGTGGCTGGGAAGACTGAGGCTGTGCCCAGCCCTGGGGCATGAAGAAAACGCAGAGAAGTAGTTGGGGCAGGAGGACGTACTAGACACAACCTGCGTGTGTGCCCCGGGGCGAAGCTGTGCAAGTATCGGGACAGGATGGTCATTAATAAACCACACTCCTCTGATCCACCCAATTTGGGACCAGTTGAAAGAGACACAAGGGTCAGGCAGGTGGAGACCAGGATATCATCTCATTCCTGTTAGAAGGAACCTGGAGATGGTGACTTTAGATCTGTGGGTCAACTGAGCTTCCGACTGCTGCCCCCTCCCGCTCCAGAATTATGCAGATCTGCCCAGCCCACCCCCAGTACACTCCCCAGGGAAACCCACTCCTCGCCTGTGACCTTGATGCCTTCTGAGGACAGGGCTGGCTCCAAAGAGGAGAATGTGGAACCACGCGGCCCAGAGCTCCCAAACTCACCATTAGATCCCTTGGGAGGGGGTATGAGAATGAGAAGAGAGAACAAGGATTCTGATCTCACTGAAATCCCTGCTCTTGGAAACATGAAGAGAGGGGAATAAGGGTGTTCCGCTCCCCAAAGTAACAGCCGAAGTTGTGGTGATAGCATTTGTGCTAAAAAAAAAAAAAAAAAAAAAAAAAAAAAAAACCCCAATAAGTTATTTTTTATACTCCTCATTTTGCAGATAGAGAAGGGGAGACCTGGGACAATACATAGAACTCAACATCATTTGCTGGTACCACTCTTTACCTCCTGCCTCTCCAGACCTGCCTCCCACCACCTGCCAACCATGGGAACTTGCAGCAGTCACTGCCCTTTCTCTCTGCTTCTGTTTTCTCTGTGAAATGGGGATGCTGGCAGTAGGATGATGTCATAAGATTTTTGTCAAGGATTAGATTAGATAACAAATGTTAAACACATAGGACAAGGCTTGGCACGTAGTAGACATGATGTAAGTGTTGCTGTTACCATTATTTCTAGTTCCTCCTTCATGCCTCTGCTCACCACCCCGGTATGCTGTGGCATCCATGGGGACAGAGCCGGGGGCGGCAATAAAGGCAGGAGAGGACAGTGTTGCTGTAGCCAGTGGGGGCTTAAAGGCTATGGGCAGCCAGGGCTGCAAAGGAGCCTCAAGGAGTTCATTGCAGCCGTGGGGAGAGAGTTGAAAGGGCAAGAGATGAGTCTGGGAAGACAGTGGCAGCTTTTGGCTGGAACCAGAGACCAGTGTCCACAGCAGCTGGTTCAGCCAGGCGGGGCCACCTTCCCCAGCTCCTCACCACGTACCTCACCTCTCTCAACCCAAAGTGAAACCTCCCCAACATTTTTCTGCTTCGATTAGGGCTTCTGACTTCTGTCTGCTAGTGAATTTACTGTTTTAGCTTCATCAGAAAACTCTCTAAGGTTGGTTGGTTTGTTTAAGGGAAGATTTATAAATATGGATCCCATATATAGTATAGAACTTGGAAGTCAGACACGGCCATGCAGAGGTCCAAGGAGGAGCAGCCGGTGTCAGAGGCAGCAGCTGAGTCCTGATGAGCTTGTGACTTCAGGTTCTAGGGTGTTTCTCCTTCCTTTGGCTTCTAGCCAAGCAGGACTTGGCCTGCAACTGGGGTGTCCACTCCTGCTGGGGGAGAGGCGGCAGCAAGCAGGCCCAGGGAAGTGGTGTGCCCAGAGAAGTGGGTATCTGATCATGAGAGAACCCCTGTGGATGGTGCTAAAATGGCTCTTCCAGTCTGAATATCTGTCCAGACTAGGCTTTTCCATAAGAGGAAACTGGGGCATAAAGGATGGCAGTGGCCCAAGGCCACATGGTGAGTTTGTGAGGGGCGGTGGGACCCAGGGGACGAATAGAAGCTTTAGACTCCAGCAGACACATTCAAACTGTGCCACGTCCTGTCCATATGGCCTTGACCAAGTGATATAACTTTTGCAAGCCTCAGCTTCCTCACCTGGAAACTGGGGACAGGGATCATGATGACCTAGCCACGGAAGGCATTCGATAAGCAGTCACTAAAGATGTTAGTGGTGAGGCCATATTAGGACCCAGCAGACCTGGGGCGCTGGCAAGGGTCATTTTAGTTTCATTCTCCCGAAAACTGAGCAAAAGTTATGCAGGAATCATCTGACTCAGGCTGCAGCCCCTGACCGCGGGGCTGTTTAGCAGGGGGGGCTCTTTGTGGCAGAGTCGAGCAGGACTTAAACAGCAAGAAGGAGAGTCTGAGCATTTTGAATCCCAGTGCCTGGGACAGAACCTGATTCAGCTCTGTAGGCTTATTGGATAGGTGGATAGATGGGTGTGAATGGGTGGATGGGTAGACAGACAGATGGATGGGTGGTGGGTAGATGGATGGATGGATGCATGACTGTATGGTTGTATGGATGAATATATGTACGTATGGATGGATGGATAGATGGATTAGTAGATGGGTGGGTGGGTGGGTGGATGGATGGCTGGATAGATGGATGGGTGGACCAGTAGATGGATGGATGGATGCATGACTGTATGGATGTATGGATGAATATATGTACGTATGGATGGATGGATGGAAGGATGGATGGATAGATGGGTAGATGGATTAGTAGATGGGTGGGTGGGTGGGTGGGTGGGTGGATAGATAGATGGATGGGTGGATAGGTAGATGGGTGGGTGGAAGAGTAGGTAGATAAAGCACTCAGAGGACCAGAAAATGGAGCATTTTTTCTATTATCTAACATTGGCAGTGGGAAGAGTTAATCCTGGTGGGCAACTAAGGGCTGGACCCACCCCCTTCCTCAGAACAGGCAGGAAGGTGATAAACTATCTGAGAAGCCCTGAATCCCTAAATGCTCACCCCTGTCCCTGCTTTTTGCCACCCATGCCTTCAAGGGTGATGCATGACTGTTTCTGTAGCTTTTTTTTTTTTTTTTTAGATTTTCCTTTCCTGGTTAGTAGGATAAGAGTGTTCTAAAAATAGCACTAAATTCGTTTCTGAGGTATTCATTTTCAATTCCCTTCCTTCTTCCCTGTCCTCCCTCCCTGACTGTGAGAGCTCAGAGCTGAGATTGCCGTTGTCAGCTGTGACACACACGCACTGTTGGGATCACACACGCAGATGGGCATGCACACACACAGCTCCAGTGCACTCACACTCATAGACACACTCTCATGCTGGCATTTCCCCTGGAACTGCACAGCACACCCTGAACTTCAGTGTCACCCACTGAGCTCATGCCTGCTGACACACCAGAGGGCCCCTCTGACACACACACATAAGCCCTGTCCCAGCCCTGCCAGCATGTCCACAAAAACATACTCCCACTGGTCCTGACACACCCATCCTGATACCAACACATCTAAATAACATGCCCACTGACACCATCACATCAGACCCGTCTGTCTTTCTCTCTTTCACATACATAAACACAGAGGGAAAATCCTTTCCCTCAGAGAGGTGTGTCCAGAGAATGGTAAAGACTGGGGACAAAGAAAGAGCAGTCTTCCCTCTACCCCTGGTAACCAGGCTGGACTCACTCTTACCTGGGCTCAGCACACAGGTGGAGGAGTCCCCATCTCTGGGGCAGTGGGGCCCCCACAGAAAGACAGGAGAGGAAAGAAAGCTCTCTCCCACCTTGAGAGCTATTGTGAGTTTGTCAATTGTCAAGACCATAGCAGAGGGGAAACTCAGGCTTTGAGGGGTACCTGGGAGCCTGGTGAGCTTGACAAGGTCAGATCTGAGTTCTGTTTTAAAAAAAGCACTTGGGGGTGGGCCGCGGTGGCTCAGCGGGCAAAGTGCTTGCCTGCTATGCCGGAGGACCTCGGTTCGATTCCCGGCCCCAGCCCATGTAACAAAAACGGAGAAACAGAATACAATAAAACAAGAAAATGTTTAAAAATGTTTCCCTTTCTTCCTTCCTTCCTTCCTTCTATCCTTCCTTCCTTCTCTCTATCTTTCCTTTAAAAAAAAAAAAAAAAAAAAAAAAAAAAAAAAAAAAAAGCACTTGGGGGACAATCGGTTTTGCAGAGGTTCAAGGGAGGTAGGGAGTTAAATTATTATAGTATGAACAGTCATCACTTAACAAGGGGTTCCTGAATTCCAGGAACTGGGCTAAGTTCTATCTCAATTAACCTTATAAAACCCTATCTGATTGTCACCATTTGGGGGAGGAGGAAACTGAGGCCCAGGGAGGTTTAGAGCCTTGCCCAAGCCACACAGCTGCCACCTGGGATGCCCAGATTGGGCCGATTTCCCCTGCACACCCCACCCCCCACCATCCTGTCTGTCATTGATACCAGGGACGATCCAAAGGAAATGGCGACTTTAGAAATATGTATTAACACGGCATTTAAATTCAGCACATCTTAAAACAGAAGGATTTAGCATCCAAAAGTTATTTTAGCACGTAATTCATTTGCGATTGTCCCAGCTACCATCTTTCAGCTAGAATTTGAAAAGCTGTTGGTTTGGTTTTTTTTTTTTTTTTAATCCTTCCTTTGAAAGATAGATTCCTTCTTTGTTAAATTAACTCCAAAAAAAATATTGCTCCTTCTTCTGCCAGCGAGAGCCCTTCCTGGCAAAGACTTTTTATCAAGGCGCCCCAACCTATTCTTGAGTCATTGAAATGTAACAATAGAGTCATTTAAATGCAAATAAGATGAAACTGAAATGCATTAATACAATATTGTCAGAATGTTCTCGTGATTCTGAAGGGCGTGGCGTTCGAAGACTGAAGGGACTCTCCTATGCACTCATCCAAATCCCTTCTCTTTCCACACAGGGAAGATGAGGTGCAGAAAGGAGAGGGGCTTGTTCAAGGTCCCATGCTTGCCCCTTAGACCCTGGAAATCAGGGAGGGTCTTCTTAAAGGACTGTGGTCTCAGTGGGCTGTGTGACCCCAAGCATGTTGCTCAACCTCTCTGGGCCCAGGACAGGGTATATGCCCTGCTTAGCATGTCTCACTGGGTCATTCCCATCTTATGGATCTACCAAGGTTAGGTGACTTCTCCAAGGTCACATAGCTAATTTAATTTCTCAACATGGGAGTGGTGGATCATGTATTGTTGGACAAGACAGCAAATATGTCAGAGTCTGAATGGGGTTGTGGCTGAGGGGATTGCTGTCTGCCCAAGCTTCAGCCTCAAACCGATGCCGCATTACAAAGAGGGAAACTGGGGAATGGAGGACAGGGGTACATCTCAAAGAAAAAGAAACTAAGAATTTCTAAGGTAGGCAAGGTAAGAATCACTACCCCATTCTACCGGAGAGAAAACTGAGGTCTGAGAACCTATCTGAAGTCAAACTAGCATTCATAGCTGACCTAGCTATCCATTCATTCACCAAGCATTTATTGAGCTCCTTCTGGATGCCAGGTACTGCACTAGATATGAAGTATACATGGCTCCCACCCCCATGGAGATGTCAGGCTCCTGGGGAAGGCAGATGGGTGAGCAGGCAGAAGCAGGAAAGTGTGAAGTGTGCTACTATACCGAAAGTATTTGGGGGTCAGGGCACTTAGCAGAAGTATTACAGAGTCTGAGCGGTCCAGGAAAGGCTTCCCGCGAGAAAGGCCACTGGAGCTGAGTAGGACAAGCAGTTGTGAATGAGGCAAAGGCTTGGGTTTTGGAGAGTGTCCTGTCCAGATCCCTTGCATGCTCTGGAGGATGTGGGCAGCTGGTGGATTGGGCTTCAGTTTTGTGAATCTGTCCAGTTTTCTGTATAACAACACGTCAGTGCTTTTGTGCCAGTGAGCCTCACGGCCTCAAATCGAGCAGATCCCACAGTCAAATGCACTGAGCTGTGCAACTTAGAAGGAAAAGCCAAGGACCTCCATGCAGGGGCAGCACCCACAAGATGCAGGAGTGGCAAGTAGAAAGTACAAGGTGCATTGGAAGGCATAGCTGCTGAAGAGGGAAGTCTCAGAGAAGAAAGTTCAAGGTCAAACCTACAGGAGCAGAGTTCTGATTGCTAACTGATTTTGTTAGCCCAGAGTTTCATCCCTCCATACACGATTACAGCAGTCCCTCCCTGCACACTTCTGTGTCCCTCTCAATCTTCTATTAACAGACAGTTGTGTATTTCACTTTCTTCCTCATGCATCTTTTGGCTGAAATCCTGCTTAACCTGCAGAAAATAAATATTCCTCACTTGGATATGAGAGGACAGGGCTTCCTTGACATCCTGGGCCAGGTCAGGTTTTCCTACTCTGAATGTCCACAGCACCTTGGGCTTCTCCATCGTGGGAAAACATCACATCACGGAATTCTCTCATTTATTTGTTTCTCTTCCCCATTGTCAGCTCCTAAAGGAGGGTAGCCGTGTTTGTATTGTTCAATGTCTGGCATGGAGTAGGTGCAGAGGAGGTGCCCAAAACACAACTATTGGGTGGATGGATGGATGGATGAGTGGATGGATGGATGGATTGATGGGCAGATAGATGGATGGATGGATGGATTGATGGGCAGATGGATGGATGGATGGATGGATGGATGGATGGATGGATGGATGGATGGATAGATGGATTGATGGGCAGATGGATGGATGAATGGGCAGATGGATGGATGGATGGATGAATGGATGGATGGGCAGATGGATGGATGGATGAATAGATGGATTGATGGGCAGATGGATGGATGAATGGGCAGATGGATGGATGGATGGATGGATGGATGGGTAGATGGTTGAAGATCATTATTCAACTTAAAACAATAGTCTTTAAAATCCTGAATAACCTATTACTTATGCCTACTGTTGTCATCACAAATATAATTGCCACTAAAGATTCTCATAGCTCGTGCTGCCAGAGAAGTAATTATCAGTGCCTGTAAACCATGCCGCAGGTAGCAGGGGGACAGATAGAAAACAGCAACTCAGGTTTAGAAAGTCCCTTGTGGTTTGTAAAACACTTTCATTCACATATGGCACTTAATTTGAGCATCATAAGAACCCCTTGAGGAAGCTTCACCAGGGAAGGCAGCAAAGCATCGTGATTAAGAGTGTTTCTCAAGAACCAGAGTACCTGGGTTCCAAAGCACCACTCACTAGCCATTTAACCTTGGGCAAGTTACTTGGCTTCTCTTGACCTCAGTTTCCTCATCTGTATCATAGGAACAACAAGACTACTGAGCTCATAAAGAAATTGTATGGATGGGTAATAATAATCACTAGCATGTACTGAGTGCTTTGCCACATGCTGGGCTCAATTCTTAGTATTTTACATGAAATATCTCATTGAAGCTTCATAACATCTGTAAGAGACATCTTATTTTTTGCCTTTTCTGTGGTGGTTTTTCTGGAGAATGAAACTAAAGTTAATTTGCTACACATTCAACTAGGAGGTAAAGGAGCCAGAATTTTAAGCCAGAAATTGTGGCTTTCAGAGCACCTACTTTTAACTCCTACAGCATCTTCTGAGATAGATGCTCCCCAAAAAGCATTTAGAGTACCTGGCACATAGCACTCAGCAAATGCTTGCTGTTGTGTTAGTAATGTAGTGTTATTTTGTATTGTTCTTCCCAAGTTAGAGATGATGAAACTAAGACTCAGAGGAGCTAGATGATTAGCTTAAGGTCACAGAGTGATCTTTCTACCACACCAGTAAGTTTAAAGCAAGTCTGGGAGTCCTAAAAGTTCACAGGACTTTGCCTTCACCTGGCTCATTTCAGTGCAGAGGGGCAAGCCTTCTGGGGCTCCAGGTGAGTCCTGAGTTCCTTCCAGACAGGAGGTCTGCATCTCTTCATCTCAGCTCTTGTCCCTGAGAAAGCAGAGCCTGTTCTGAAAGGTTCTCAGTAGAGCCACCTCTCTCGGACCTGCCCCTCCAGCTGGGCACTGCTTAGCCCCATCTCGTCTCAGGCCCAGCTGCTGTGCTCCCCTGAAGGGGTCTCTTTTTCTTCCTTCTCCTCTGATGGCTGTGTACCTCGTGTGCCTCTGCCTATCTTTGTCTTTCTCCAGCTCTTTGTTTTTTTCTCTATTCAGTTTCCTAAACTCGGATAAAACATGTGTACACTGAGCAGGCAGTGAGAAGGATACTGCCTAACACAGAAGCCACCTGCAATGGGCCCAGGGCCTCGTCACGCCCTGAGCAAGGAACTCACATGTTCTGAGAGTCTCCCTTTGGTTCTTGAAGCTGGTCCTAGAATGGGGAGGGGGCTGTGCTGAGGACCTCCACTAGCTTCTAGCTGGAGGAGGAGAGCATCCAGCCCAAATCAGAAATAGCACCTCTCTCCTTAGACATGTTCAGCATCCTGAACCAGGCCCCAACCAGTGCGTTCTAATGGGGTGGTAGGCAAGAACCCAAGGTCTGACGTTTAAAAGCTCTTCCAGTTCCTGACACTTCCCTGCTGTGTGACCTTGAGCAGGTGACTTTAGCTCTCTGAGCCTTGCTCTCTTTGTCTATAAAATGGGTGTAATTATGGTACCCATCTCAAAGAGTTATAAGGGTTCAATGACATCATTGGTTTAGTTGTTCTTTATTCATTGGTTTGTTCTTTCAGCAGTTATTTATCAAACACCCACGAGGAGCCAGGCACTTTTCTGGCCATATCAGCAAACAAAACTTACTAACTCCCTGCCCTCTTAGAGTGTACCATCCGATGATACTGTGCACAGAGCTCTTAGCACAGGGCCTGACACATAGTAGATGCTTAAGAAATGGTGGTGGTGGGAGTTATTACTGTCATCATTACTTGCAGGCATCCTTGGACCTGCTCCCCTAGGGATGGGTTCCAGGGGTGGTACCTGCTTGGATAGCCCTGGAGTGTGAAAACATTCTGCAGAATCAAGGGTGGGCGGGGACACACAGCGCACAACTTCTTTAGTCTCATGTCTCTTCTTGAGGCATCATCTCCATTTTAGGTTCTATTCTATAAGATGTTGTTGGGCCACTATGTAAAAATTAATGCTTCCTATTGCATCCTGAGTAAAATTGCCCCTCGTATAAGGCAGGACAGGTTTCTTCTGTGGCTCTGGCATCCCTTGGCCCATCCTGGGAAGCCCCAGAACCCCAGGTGGAAACATGCTGGATTTGAACACGATCTGTAATCATTTCTCAGTGAGTTGGGAGGCAGTATGCGAGCAAGGAGAATGACTATTATTGTTGCCCATTTTACAAATGAACAAACTGAGGCCCTACAAAGTGAAGTGACTCACCCAGGACCCCACAACCAGGGCTTAGGGGAGCTCAGATTGAAGCCCAGATCTCTCTGATTCCAGATTCTATATTCTTAACCACTGTCTGGTACAGTCTGCCTACCAGCTTCAGCAATGCAGAGAGAAAGGAAAGAGTGCTCTCCAGGGGGAGGGGAAAGAGCCCTGGGCTGGGAGTTAGGAGACCAGCCCACCTCAGGGTTCCTGCACTCTCTTGCTGTGTCGCTCTGGACAAGTTCCTTTCCCTCTCTGAGCTTCAGGTTCATCATTAGGAAATGAGATTAACTCCCAAATGCTTCCAGCTCAAAAGTCCCATGAACGAGGGAAGGACCAGGGAGAAGGAAGATGGGACAGAGGAGATGAACAGGAGGCTGGGGTAGAGGCTCAGCCTTGTCTTCTCCCATCAGCTTCCCCTCCCTGTCCTGGACCTCAGATGGCAAGCTGTCCGCGGCTGCCGGGAGGGGCTGGTCCCCGTGCCAGGCCCAGCTGTGCTCAGCCTGGGCCCTTTGTCACCCAACGCTTGCCGGGGCTTCGGCCGCTGGTGTTGGGTGTCCGGATAGATTGGATTCTCTCCTGGCTGCTCCGCAGACGCCTGGCTGCTGCAGGGTGGCCAGGAGGGCAGGGAGAAGCCGGCACTCCCTCCTGCTCCTCCTCCTCCCCCCGGGCTCCCAGTGAGACCGTGACGACCGCTGTCCGTGGTGCTGGCCTGCGGGCGGGCCCCCAGGTGAGGGCTCCAAACCGGGACCAAGCTATGGGCTTAATGCCGTCCTGGAGACTATGCAGGGAGAAGGGCTTGGTTCCCGTGGGTGGAGGTGGGCAGTTTCTCTGAGTTACCCCCCAGCCCGTCCTCACGTGTATGAGATGGGAGTGGGGAGGGAGCTGGGGGAGCAGCACGTGTATGGAACGGGGATGGAAGACATGGATGGGGAAGCCTCCCTGTGTGGGACCTGCGGTCCGTGTCACTGTGTGTGTGGGGGGGGCTAGTCCCCAGATTGCGTGTGCACGGGGCTGTGTGTAAACAGCTTGGGGAGAGTGAGGGCACGAGGGAGCCAGAGTCAGTGTATGCTCAGAGCAGCCTTGAGGACAGGCGTTTTTGAAGGAAGGTGGGGAGTGTTCCAAGGTCAGGCTAGGAGTGTGACTGCGTGTGGCAATGCGTGATGGGCGTGGGCATCCGCGTGCGTGTTCGTGTGCCCGAAAGCGTGAGTGTGTGAAGGCAGTGTGTCACGCGGCACAGTGGGGGGTGGCCCGTTGTGAGGGTGTTGTTATCAGGGTGCTGTGCCTGGGGGGACACCGGTACCGTTTGGCCTCACAGTGTGTGTTGGTGTGTTCTGGGGTGTCGTGTGGAATGCCGCAGTGGGGTCCGTGTGTGTTGCAGGTGTCTGTCTGTTGGAGCACTCCTGAGCTCCCTGACCCTTGTCCCCACAGGAGCCGCCGCCTCTGACCATGTAGATGCCCACTTTGGAAAGCAGCATGGGCTCCACTGAATGGAGACTCCTGGGTCTGCAGCCCTGAGCCCCGCCGGCCCCTGGACCTCGCCCCCCCCGTGCCCGGGGACACCCCGTGGAGTTTGCTGCCGCTGTCACCAGCCTGCCTCGGCCACCCCCGCCCCCCGGGACCCGGAGCCGGCCGCCTGGACCCTCGGCTGTCCAGTGAGGCTGTGCTGAGGACAGCCACACGGAGCCACCTCCCAGCTGCCCCTTGTCCAGCGCTGACCCTCGGGCCCACCCCGAGCAGGGACCGTGGCAGACATGGGTGACATGACCAACAGCGACTTTTACTCCAAAAACCAAAGAAATGAGTCGAGCCATGGGGGCGAGTTCGGGTGCACGATGGAGGAGCTCCGCTCCCTCATGGAGCTGCGGGGGACCGAGGCTGTGGTCAAGATCAAAGAGACTTACGGGGACACAGAAGCCATCTGCCGGCACCTCAAAACCTCACCTGTCGAAGGTACGTGTGGAGAGCGAGCCCAGTGGCCACCTGCTGGTTTGGCTCCAGGGGTGGTATTCAAATATTTAACAACCAGCATGTCTCCAATGCTGGCTGAAACACCAGATTGGCCATTCTAGTGTATTCTAGCTGTGTTTACCCCTTTGGATAAACAGAGAAGGTGGGGTGGGTCTCCATTTCCTCCATCCGGGGCTGATATCTGCCCCAAGTTACCTGCAGAAAGAACCCCAGGAGCAGAGCTGGGGCAAGGCTGAGTTCTGGAAACAAGGTGCCAACTCAGCCCGGAGGGGTGGCTCAGCAAACCTGCGTGGGGTGGATTCGTCTCTGGGAATGTGGGAGGCTTCCAGTCTCGGGGAGGGGGCAGGAGGGAGGCAGGGTGGGGCCAGAAGGGAGTCGAGCTGTGTTCTTGAGCAGGAGCGCAGGGGGAGGGCTCCTGTTTTCCCCACTCAGCCCTTGGTAGTTGCTTTTGGGGTCCAGTCACCCAGGCCCCAGGAATGCCCTCTTCTTGGCTTGCCCGTGCCCAGGTGCAGCCAATCCCAGCTTCCCCAGTCCCTGCTGCTGGGCTGGGAGCATGTCCGTGTCTCCCAAATCTGGACTCTGGCCTGGGGTCCCCAGGGCTTGGGGCAGCTGTGGAGCTTGGAACTGCCGGGCAGACAAGGCACCAGAGAGATACACCGTGTAGGGAGAGTGACAGGTGCCCTGTCTGTCCTGCCCCGGGGTTGGGCGTGGGGTTTTCTTGCCACTGCCAAGATGAGCAGGTGTGGGATATTTAAAAAGGGTTTCAGCTCCTGGGGGCATCTCTGGAGGGAACCAGAGCAAGGGCCTCTGCCACAACGCGGCAGCTGGAGAGAACCCAGAGCCCAACATGGGCACCAGAGCCCAGAATTGGGTTCCCACCCCCACACTGTTTGCCATACGGGGCTGAGTTGTGAGTCTCTGCTCTGATGCTCCCTGTCAGAGTGAGGCTGTGGCCCTGCAGTGTCTCCCTACAGAGGACGGGCCAATCGCTGGGCTGATCTGGGCATACAGTAGGCGCTCACTAAGTGGCAGCCTTTATTATGGTAAGGGAGATGTTGAGGACAACCCCTCCCCCAGGTGTGGCCCACACCTGGCATCTGGGTTACTGCCCCCGTATGACAGAGGAGAAATCTGAGGCCCGAGTTCTCTCCCCTGCAGCCCCCCCAGCTGCAGCTCCACACCCTGGGTGTCCGGGCAGAAACCCAGCCTGGGCGTATGGCCTGAGAGGATGCTCGGGGACCCAGCCCCTCGCCTGGTCCAACCGGTCAGCCTAGCGGTTACTGTGGACCACCTGGTGCCCGGTGTCTCCCAGGAGTGGGTGGGCCTCTCCCACTGGCGCCCTCCTCTCTCAGGTCGGGAGGAGAAACTGAGACCGTTCTTGCTTCCTAGGTTGGCTGCTCTCGCTGACACTTCTGCCCATGCGCCATGCCCTGGCCTAAATGCAGACACATCTTTTCTTTCTTGGCACTGTTTGGATTAGGGGTTTGTTGTTTTTTTTTTTTAGCGGGTTTTTTCCTTCATAGTGTGATTTTGCAAATGGCCACATGTGGCTCTCAGATGGGAGACAGGTCCTGCCTGGGAGCTCTGGGCTAGCTCCATCCCCAGGCGCCCCCACCAGCAGGGCAGTAGACCAGCCTGCCGAGAGGTGGGGTCCACTCAAGTGACATTTGCTTTTGGAATGGGGACCAGGAGATTCCCTTGAGGCAGAAGTTCTTGACCACCTCTGGACCCCAGACTCTGTGGAGAAACTGATGGAAGCTGCAGCCCCAACAGCTGTGGCTCAAAATGTCAGTGGATTTGTAGACCCCCCTCAAAGCCAGGCCATGGACCCTGGGTTAAGAGATCTTAGGAGATTGAGTAATATGCAGTCAGGCTCCACTCCTGTACAGGGCCATGCTGGTGATTCCTTGTGTCCTCCACTCTGGGTCAGGTACCATTGCAAGGAGGGACATGCTCACCTGTGGGCAGAAATCTGGTCCTGCTCCTCTTGGTAGATTAGCACCCAGCCTGTTGCCTGGCACAGAGGAGGCAGCAAAACCCTGTGACATGGCCCCTCAGCCCCCTTCCACAGGGAGTGGCTCTCAGCCGGCTGAGTGGTTAATGCAGCAGATACTTGGTGAGGTGGGTGGGCGGTGAGATCAGGAAAGGCTTCCTGGAGGAGGAGGTGTTTGAGCTGGGCCCCACAGGAGAGAGAAGGAAAGCATTCTGTGTGGCATTGAGCGGCATTCCTTAGGTGAAATTCCATGGAATGCCAGTGGGCTGCGAGAAGTCAGGCATCACATGACAGATAAAAGGAACTCAATTTTCCCATCTATAAAATGGAAAGAATAATGAGAGTTCTGGTATCGCTCTGCTGCTGCCAACTGTATGCTTTGGGGCCAGTTGTTTGACCCCCCTGGTCCTTGGTTTTCTTGTTTTTCATGAAGACCAAATGAGATTTCCAAGAAGGAGACACAGTATCCAAGGATTAATCCTTGTAGGATGAATCAAGGCCCTGTCATACTCGTCTCTGGAAAGATCTTCTGGGGTGACGGGAGAGCTGGAAGAGTTCTGGGAAAGGGCAGAAGAGCAGAGAGCTATATACTACAAGCTTGGTCAGCCTGGGTTCAAATCCCAGCTCTGCCACTTACCAGCTGTGGATCTCTGGGCAAGTCACTCAACTTCTCTGTGCCTCAGTTTCCTCATCTATAAAATGAGGATAATTGTGTCTACCTCATAGGGTTGTGGTGAGGACAAAGCGAAGTAGCTTAGAATGGCACTGGCGTGTGGGTGGTTCCGTATAAGTGTTAGGGTTTAGCCCACAGTCCCAGAATTATGGTTGTCATGACTCTGGAAGGAAACTCAGCTGTTTGCAAGGATGGAGTGCATCCTCTGGGAAGAGTGGACTCGGACTCCTTCCAGGAACTCTGGCCAGTGTTGTACATCAGGAGACACCATTTGCTCGGCTGCCCCGCAGCCCGTGTTACGCATACTCCCTGGAAGCATGTGCCTTATCCCATTTTACAGACCAGGAGCCCAAGGGTTGGAGGCCACGACTCTGCTGGTGTGCTCAGCACCACCCCCAGGTGTGTCCCAACCCCAGCAGGCCCCCCCTAAGCCACCGGAGCATGTGCACCGGGAGCAGTCCTCTAAGGCGGGTCCCTCCCAATGAGGGCTCGAGGCAGGAGGGGCCAGGAGAAAACTTGTCTTGATTCTCTTTCATGGTTAGTGTTTGTCCTGCCCTGTTTGATTTGGAACCCAGAGGCTTCTTTTATTTATTTATTTATTTATTGTGAAATGTAAGATCTATACAAAAAAGCAATAACAGTTGTAAATATAACATAAAGCACACCACAATTAGTTATAGAATGGATGTCAGAGTTTGGTATGGGTTACAGTTCCACAGTTTTAGGTTTTTCCTTCTAGCTGCTCCAGGACACTGGAGACTAAAAGAAATATCAATATAATGATTCAGGAGTCGTACTCATTTATTTAAACCCTACCTTCTCTGTTATAACTCCTCCTTCTCCTTTGATCCTTCTCTCACTCTTTAGGGGTCTGTGGGCTATGCCCAGTCTAACTTTTTCATGTTGGAAAGGGGTGTTGATAATATGGGATGGGGGGATGGAACTAGCTGATGTTCTGGAGAGGCTGGGCCCTCTGGGTTTCAGGACCTAGAAACTCATCTGGAGGTTGTAGGTTTCTGGGATGTAATCTTAGTACATGAGGCTTTTGCAGAATCTCAGATAGAGCCCGAGATGTTCTTTAGGGTTGACAGGAATAGCTTTGGTTGGGGTTTGGCCAACCACGGTAAATAGCGAATATCTAGCCGAAGCTTGCATAAGAGTGACCTCCAGCGTAGCCTCTCAACTCTGTTTGAACTCTCTCAGCCCCTAATACCTTATTTTGTTACAATTCTTTACCCCCTCCAGAGCCTTCCTTTGACTTAGGGGAAATCCCTGGCTTTCTAGCCCCAGCCCCAATTCAAAAAGGACATGATCCGGACTGCAGTGACCCCAGACAGGAGCTCAAATTGGCCATTCCCGACACCTCCTGCTTCTCATCTGCTGACAGGAGCAGAGCAGCCTCCCTAAGTCACCGCAGGAAACTGCTCCAGGCCGCGCTTAAGAATTAGCCTTCCCTTCACATCCAGCTAATTTTAGGCAAACAGATCTCTGCGAGTGAAAAATGGGGGTTTGACGCCACAGAAATTGACTCCCACCCAGGGTCCCCTCCCCTGTTGGGTGCTAGGCATGGACCCCCTTAGCTCTCAGAGCCAGCAGCCTCGATTCCACCCGGAAGCCCAAAGGGGTGACACCCAGATGGGTAAACCTGTCTGCTGGTGAGGCCAGGCCTCTGCCCCACCCTGGGCCCTGTACCTCTCCTTGTCCACTCATTGATCCCGGTCCGGCTTGTTAATGCCCCTCCTGCTCATCTCCCATACCCTTCCCGCCTAGCACGGTCAAATCCTGGCTGGCTGACCCTTTGGCAGCCGCTGGGAGAACTCCTTTTAGCCCCCTGAGCCCACTTGCCTTACCCATGAAATGGGGATCATGCTTTCCCCGCAGGGACGGAGTCACAGGCATGGCAGCTATATGCAGCACTTACAAAACAATGTTCATGGTCGTTGCTGTTATTATGTCCAAAGTATTTCTTTTCAACAGTGCCACACATGAATCAGGCAATGAGGGAAGAGAGAGGGCGCCCAGTGCAGGAGGCTTGGCAATGAGTCTGGAAAGGTGGGGGGCAGGTGTGCTCCCTTAGCTCCTGGGGGCAGAAACTGGGTGTTCTCCACTGTGCCCCCAGCACCAGGTGAAATGCCTGGGGTGTGAGAGGTGGTCAAAGAAAGAAAGAAGGAAAGGAAGACGCAGTAGGGTGGGGGCCCGGTGCCCCTCCCTTTGTGGTACCCAAGACTGCAGGGCCAGGGGCAGGACACAGGACACCTGTGTCATCTGCAGAACAATTGGCTTCAGGTCCCGGAGCCCAGGATGGCAATTCCCCTGAGCTGCTCGCCACGCTCAGTCCTTGTCTCTTCTGTTTGTGACCACATGTTGGGCTGTCACATACGCATCAGAAGGGACAGCACACCTGTCTGTGTGCTCCCGGCATTGCGTGTTTCATGGCTGAGGCAAAAGGGGAAAAGGACCATGGGGCAGCAGCGGGGCGGGGCGGGAACCGGATACCTCCAAGTGTTGTGAAACGGAACCTCTGGTTAATTTTGTATGACTCCTATGGCAGCAGAAAACAAGCATGCCTACCCAAGGGGTGGAGAGAGAGGGGCTGAGAGAGGACAAGGGAGGCAGAAAATGAAAGATGGTGCTTCATGTTGCGTGTAAATAAAAATATTAAACGAGGACACCCCTCGGACACGGCAGCACCCATAGTGATCCGAGGAACCCACAGCCAAGGGGACACCAGGAAGCGTGCAAGGCAGAGAAGGGAAGTTCTTCTATTTGCCATTTTGACACTGGTTCTCGAGGTGTTTTATCTCCCCTAGGATATGTGGGCGACGAAGGAGTCAACGGGGTAACTGAGGCAGCCACAGACTCAGCAGAATCCCAAGCAGGAAAAAGCGAGAGGCTGCCCATATGGGTCCAGAGATGGCCGAGAAGCCCTCCTCCTGGAATCTTCATAGGAAGTGTCCCATGCTCCATTTTAAGCCCCAGGACAATGTTAGGTGTGAAACTGGGAGGAGCGCTCATCAAAGTATTCGAGAGGCTGAGGAAATGCAGCTGTCTTCTTACATGAATGCCAGGGTGGTGGAGGGGAAGGCTGGCCAACCGGGGAAGGGGTGTCACTTTGAATAGGTTCATGATGCTGGGCAAGTTGCTTAGACTCTTGGAACCTCAGTTTTCCCATCTATAAAATGGGATGCATGCTACGTTTGCTCTCTGCCATTTGGAGGCTAATAGTGGATTGAAAGTTTTCTAAAAAAACAATCATTGTCTTTCGGTATTTATTGAGCATTTTTCTGTCCATTGGGTATCTGTTTAGCAGAAAACTCATCTCCGTTGGGCTTATACAAAAAGGAATTTACTGACTTCTGCAACTGAAAAGTCCTGGGATAGTTCTGCTTTGGGCATGGCCAGACACACAACCTCTTATGCTAAAAGGAGGGCTTCATCCACCCCTGTCCCGCCATCTTGCACCTCCACTGTTCTCTGGGTTGGCTTTATTTTCAGACAGTCCCTCTCTGTGTGGAGGTCCTAGCAGCCTCAGGCTAACACCCTCCCAACCCGGCCACCCCAGCACAGTCCCTCCAACTTAAGTCCCATGACAGGCACTCATTGGGCCACCTTGAGTTACATGGCCACTTCCAAACCAATCCCTGTGACAGCTGAGAGGTCAGACCTGGGTCACATGCTCACCCCAAAGGGGGCAGGTCCATCCCACCGAGAACACATGGGGACTGGTGGAGGGGAGGTTACGGTGGAGGGGACCAGAGGCCACTGCAGGCACCATCCCAGATGGTAATGAGCCTCCTAGGTACAGGGCCCCTGGGCATGCTGGGGAGAACCAACTCGCCCCTCGCCCTCTGGGGGAGAAAGGATAGAATGGAGGAGGCAGCTGAGTAAAGGCAAGATTCAGGAGCACTGTGCTCAGGGTGGCCTCAGGACCATAGAATTTATCAGCCACATCACAGCACTTTTAGTCATTACCCCCAGGGCACAGGCATGCACCTCAGTTGTCTAGGGGGCCTGGGACAGTCTGGCGTCACAGAGGTGAAGAGGCAGCCTCAGGTGCCAGCCTGTCGCGACTCAGATCTCGGCTCTCCTTCTTATTCAACTGCAGGGCATAAAACTGGTTCTCTAACCTCTCTGTGCCTCAGTTTCCTCATCTCTAACATGGGGATAAGAATGGCCCCTGCACGGGGTTGCTAAGGACCAAAGTAATATGTGCAAATGCTTAGTGCCTGGCACACAGCCATTCCTATATGAGCATTACTTACTATTATTCCCCATCACGCACTCTTGCTATGACTCTAAGCGACAGGTTGGGTTTGAATTAGTGGAAAGAGAAAGGCACTTTGTCTGGGCAGATCAATGGGCTTGAGGCTATGGGTTGAAAAAAAAAAAAGGAGAGAGAGCGAGAAAGCTCCATATTCAATTTGCAATGTTTATACACCCACCTAGCCACCCCCACAAAAAGGAAAAAAAATCCTTTAAAAGCACAGCTTTCAGTGAAATCTGATGAATCACATGTGGCTGCTTTCCAGAACGTCGCCCATGCATCTTTCTGAATCATCAATAAAATAAGCCTCCATGTGTATCAATGCATGCTATTGATTTCCTCCAGGCTGAGGCTGCAGAGTCTCTGTGAGGTAAACAGTTCTGCAGGCCTGGGGCGTGGGGTGGGTGCCGGGGCCTGACCTACCACTGTTCGAAGGGTTTCCAGATGCATTCTAACAGGACTAGGGGCCTCGCATCCCACCAGCAATGCTATTTGCCGGGAGGTGCCCTGCACGTGCAGGCACCCAGAGGCTGAGGGTAGAGGAGCTGGCTAGCGGGAGGAACATTTACCAGTGAACTTAGCTATATATACTGTGCAAAAAGTCAGAGTCCCAGAGCTACCCAGGCCAGGTCCTTCCCAGGGCTTTCTCACGTGACCCTCCCAGCAGCTCTGAGAGGAAATAAGGAAACAAATGCTTAGAGAGGAAGGGAGCGCTCATTTCTACTATGAAGTCATCTCTGCTTTGCAGAATAACTTTCCCGAGCCTCTGGGCTCCAAAAGTAAAGGAGTGAGCAGAGTATTGAATTTAAGTCCCAGCTCCACCATTTAGGCCCTTGAGTGAGTCACTCATCACTCTAAGCCTCAGTGTTCCCAGTCTGTGTATGTAAACAACACACCTCCTAGGAACTCTTCCTCTTCTCCCTGCTTCCATCGTGGCCATGCAGTGAAGCCAGCTGGCGCACAGTCATATGTTGAACAAATATATACAGCGCACCTACTGTGTGCAGGTTTGGCCACATGCACTCTGGGAAGAGATGTTTTGCTATGTGTTCCCTCAGGAGTCATATTTGTGTGCAGTAGCTATGACTGGGGCCGGCAGGGGCAGCCTCAGTGACATGCTCTCTTGGTCCATGGAGGGGATATGTCAGAGAGGAAACAAACCCCGGGGGCGCAGGGCGGGCAGGAACCGACAGGCTTGTACAGATTGTCTGCTTGGGTGATAGAGTTTGTCTGTCCGGTCCACGTGAGTGCCACGAGGCTGAGAGACCCTGAGTACAGCCTCTCTCCCAGGGCTGGGTGAGCCAAAGACCCTCGCTGAAGGCAGGGAGGGGAAGGTTGGGGGAGGGGGGGCTCTCCTACTGGGTTCCCTGGTGTGCTGAGGGTCCTCAGAGGTACCCCAGGGGCCAGGAGAACCTGTGTGAACCAGAGCAGCTCTTCTGAGCTGCTTTGCATGACAAACCGTCTGGTAAGGTTTGTTTTTGCTTTTGTTTTGGAACATTTTGTTTGTTTGTTTGTTTAAATCTCTGACACCAGAATAAGGTCCTAGAGCGTCTAAAAGCCTGGGTTTGGGGCCTAGCTCTGCTTTTCACTGCCTAACATTGATAGGTCATACTCAGTTCCTATTTCTTACATCTGTAAAATGGTGCAGATAATATGCAGCTCCCAGGGTCCCCATCAGGCTATGGAATAAATAAGAAGACACACAAAAAAGTCCTGGCCCACTGTCCGGCCTCAGGAGGGGTCCATCTTGCCATCACCTTACAGGGTCTGGCCTCCTGCTCTGGGCCCCGGGGCATGCACGTGACTACAGAAAAGGCACGCCTGCTGCGCCCCCCCGCGCACTAGAAGACACCCTACTTTGGGAGGAGGCAGGGACCAGGAGGACTTTGGCCCTTAGTAACTGAGATCCTCTAGAAGCACCTGCCACCCCCATCTGGAAAATAAAGAGGGTGGGTTGGCTAGTTTCTGAGGCCCCTCCAGGCTCAGACATTCTAAAATGATGAGACTCACTGCCTCTGCTGTCCCCAGTGACGAAGACATCAGGCTGCATTCCCGGTCTCATCCCAGACCCCTCTTCCCTCCAAGGTCTGTGACCATAAGAGCCTGAGGTGTGACCGAGATCCCCTCACGGCCATGCCCAGGCAGTGCCCTGGGCCCCTCTGCTCCCGCCCCAGGCCCAGCTGCTCTTCCCTGCCAGGCAGCCTTGGAGCTCTGCCCACACTGGCTTCCAAAGGCAGGGCCAGGCTTTGCAGCCAGACAGGCCCCAAGGGCCTTCTCTGGCTCCCAGAAGCCCAGGGGCCTGGATACCACTTTCTGATTACTTCTGCTCCCTGAGCCTCAGTCTCCTCATTTGTCAAGTGGCCTGAGAGTGAGACCACTGCAGAGGAACCATATTTGTCCATCCGGCCTGGGTCCATCCAGAGAGCAGGAGCAGCCTGTCCCTCCAGGGCCGCCTGTCACATGAGAGGCCCCGATGGGGTGGGTAAGTTATTTATACAGGCCCCCCTCACCCCACAGCGATTATCTTACTTCTCCTGGCACGGTCCAGTCCCTGCTGTGGTTTCAGACCTGGAGTTATTTATAGTCAGTGGAAATTAGCACCTCCACCGACGGCTCCCTAGAACACACCTGCCAACGTCAGCTTCCACCCCAAAGGGACACCCTCCTGCAAACTTCTGTGGACATGGACCCAGCACATGATCCGAGGGTCCATTTCTGACTGGAAAGACTCTGCTTTTTGCTATGGGATAGCTTTGGACAAAATGGCAGGGAGGATCCTCTGGCTGAAGAATCCTGGGTGGCTGCATGGAGGAAGCAGCATTTGAGCAAACTGCTAAAGGGCACTCCAGGTAGAAGGAACAGGATGAACAAAGGCACCAAAGAAGGAAGGAGGATATATGAAAGGAAGAGTCAGTCTTTCTGTTTGGCTGAGGCTGGAGCAGGGAGGAAATAGAAGTATTAATAATAATTAAGAGTAATTGAGCATTTGAGATATTATAGGCAGTCTTCTAAGAACTTTACATTCATCTTTACCTCATTTAATCCTCCCAACAGCCCCATGAGATAGTATTATCCCCGCATTTACAAACTGAGGCACAGAGGAGTTAATTTACTTGCTTGAGATCACACAGCTGGTGAGTGGAGGAACTGGGACTCAAACCTGGGCAGGCTAGCTCCAGAGACTGCTCTTGGAACCTTTGTGAGAAGTCTGCAGTGTTGAACCAAAGAGTCTGGGCTTAAATTAAAAGGCAGTGGGGAAGCCCGTGAAGGTTCAAGCAGAGGGGCAGTCTGGTCCGATAGCCAAGAGTTTGGTTTGGAAAGACCCGAGGAGGTAAAGCCAGCCGGGAGAGAGGGACTGGCATCCAGAAGAGAGATGACAGGCAGGAGCTGGGCCAGGACAGTGGTGATGGAGAGGAGGGAGCTTGACAAGGCCGGACTCAGCCTTTGAGGGGCATTCAAGGGAGAGAGAGGTGCCAATGCGGGTTCAGTTTTCAAGACAGTACCTGGCATCTGGTGGTGGAGATGGGGCCGACAAAGGATGGCGCAAGGCTGGGGTTGAGAGGAAGGGTTTGCACTGGGCACCGTACGTTGTGGAGCCTGGGGGCTAGGAAGGCAGGCCCAGAGCCTTGGAGAGTGGCGAGGCCCAGAGAGAGAACATCTAGATGGCAAGTTATGAAGCTGCCTCAGGAAGTCAGCCACAGCAGGGAAGAGATTTGGGTCTGTCTTGTTCACTGCTGCATCCCAGCTCCTAAAATAGTGCCCAGTACACAGTAGACTCAGTAAATGCACGAGAATTGTGCACCTCTAAGGATGAGACCTTAAGGAAAATCAGCTGTTAAGGGAAGAGGAAGCAGGCAAAGAAGTCAGAAAGGTAGCAGGAGAGCATTGCATGCAGGTAGGGTGTGATCAAGATATCTGATGCTTGATTGGCATTCAGTTAGTCATAGGGATTGCCATGAAGGAGGACAATAAAGAGTGACAGGCTCGAGGGCAGGCGGTTGTATAAGCCCTTGGGAAATTTCTGTGGAACAGAACAGAATGTTCCCTGAGCATCCCACTCCACACACCAGCTCCTCAGGGATCTGGAAGACCCCGGAAGAGGGTCAGAGCAGTAGGGATCAAGGGCTTGATGGATTCAGGGACCCTTGGGACCCTCAGGGACCTTCTCATCCAGCAATCCCAGTGTGCAGAAGAGGAGCCTGGAGTCCAGGAGGATGGGAATTTGCCCGAGCACACAGTGGATAAGGGCCTCACTCTGTGGTCTCATCTCTTCCCATCCTCGCCCTGTCTTTCGCTTGGGAAAATTGCCTCTGAACTCAGAGCTGCAGTTTTCTCTCCTGTAAAGTAGGGACAGACGTAGGAACATGTGAGGATTGTGATAAGGGCAGGCAAGCTGAGTGCTGTCAGCCTGCACTTCTCCAAGAGTGGGGGTTAGGAAGCAGAGGAGGCGTTAGAACAGCCCAAGGAGTAGATATTATTTTGAAGTTGAGTGAACAGGTTCTGAGAGAGGAGGTTATCTGCTCTGCGCAAGATAGCGAGGGAGTGGCACCACGGGGTTCAGACCAAGGGTCGTCTGCCTCATCCCTCTTCTCTGTTACTTCCTAAGGAATAAATGAGGTGATGCGAGTAATAGCACCTTCAACAGAGTGCAGGAAGCATGCAGGGAATGGAAACTTCCATTATTATTATTGCTATCATTGTTGTCATTATCATCATTATTATTTAGGTTAAGAAGTTGAGCCCAGAGGGAAGGGGCTTGCTTAAGCTCACATAGCCATTTGGCAGCAGAACCAAGTGAGAACTCAGGTCTGCTAACCCATGGTTGCAGCTTTTTAAACCATATCTCTGTGCAGTATCAAAAAAAATATTTTTAATTAATTCCAAAATGAGCACCGTTAGGAGAGCAATTATGTCCCTTTCAGCTTCTCCACATGCCTGATGGAACATGCTGGTCAATGCAAATGGTTGTTATGGAGACCATGAAGCAATGTGGCTGAGGCTCGAGGAACGGCATGACATGAGAAAAGCAGGGTTTGGCATTGTACATTCCGACAACGGCAACAGCTACTTAAAAACAGAGGCGAGGGAAAAGAGGCTGGCAGGAAACATCCCGGGATGTGCCCTACATTGGGGGTGCCAGGTCAGATTCGGGGTGATATTTTCTTCTCTCGACTTCTCTTTCCACCTTTCTGGGGATGTCGTTCTAAGGCACGCTGATTTCTGGTCTTAAACGACAGAAGCCACTAGGCGGTGTAATGAAGATTTGTGGGTGAGAAGGGGAGTGGCTTGCCAAGTTGGAGCTACCGCTGACTTTTGGAGCAAAACCTTGGCTCAGCAGAGTGGGCACTTGAGCCATGCAGGGGTTGGGGGCAGACTGAGCGAGTGAGGGAGCCTGTGAAAAATTCAGGGTTAGGACAAATCCATTCCAGCTGTTTTGGGTCCTTGTATCACTCCAAGCAGTGCTGTGCTGGTAAATGTTTACCACCTGGCTCTCCAGGGCGAGAGGGCACTCTCATTCGTAGCAGTATAAAGGGTCCTATCCTGTCACCAACGTGGCATCGTTAGAGAGTAGGGGAGACACGTGCAATGGCATGCCATAATATAATGTTTCTGCCATCCAGATAATAATGCAGACTATTTGTTCAAGAGAATAGTTTAAGAGTGAAATGTAGTAAAATAATTAGGAAATGACAAGTTTGGAGTATTTATTGACGTTTTAAATGTGACATAAGTTTAGATCATTTAATTCTAAAGGTGGCTGTCAAACCATCAGCCCTCAGAACACCCGAAGACTTCCCAATCGGCTGTCACGAGCAGGTGTGAGCTGGCCCCAGCACTGGTTCCCACGTCCGAGGAGAGCTCATGTGATTGGCCGAGCCTGGTCACATGGCCACCCTTGGGTCATGTGATTGACAGCCACGAAGTCTCCTCCTACTGGGGAGTCCAAGCCCCCAGAGGAAATCAGGCGGCTATCCGCAAGAGGAGGAACGCCAAGGGTGGGCTGAAAACTAGCATGTGCTTCTGTTCCTCTTCTTGATAATCCCTTTACATTGCATTTTTTTCCTTTATGATATCATCTTAATTTCTTATTTTAATTCATACTTTCTCGAAGTGCCAGAGACTTTTAAAAGGATCCAGGGTTTTTTAACCCTGAGAACACAGAGAACCAACGGACCCAGCCAGGAGAGGTGCAAGGGGCTCAGAGCTGCCACATCCACCCCGCCTCACCCCCGCCACCCCCTCCCCCAGATAGGGACATTAATCCCCAAAATCTCCATGGCCTGTCATCCTGCCTGAGGGTCCCCCATTAGAGATTGCCCACAGTGAGCACAGATTTCCCCAGGTGAGGGGTATCTTAGGGCAGGGTGAAAGGGGACCCTCGTGGGTCTCAGGCGAACAGCTATTGGAGAAGTAACCTCGAAGACTTAGGCCTAATCTCAAAATCAGGTGGCATCCAGATCCTAGTTAATCCATGATTTACCAGGGAATCCAGCTGACTCTCCAGGAAGACACTGGATCTCTCTTGAGGCCTTATGTCCCGGGCTCATGGCCACAGATTGCCAGGATGGGGAGCAAGACCCCCTACCTGAGACCCACTTCTTAGGGATCAGCAGAAGGTCCGGCCTGGGACAGAACAGGGAACATGATTTAGGAAAGGAACCCAAGGGGGTGTGCTGCCCCGCCCTCCAGTAATTGCTAACCCAGAAACTACCTTGTACCCAGGGCTTGCAACCATGGGTGGGAGGTGCTATTCCTACCCCCACGTTGCAGATGAGGAAACTGAGGCACAGAGATGTTGACTGACTTGATGAAGTCATGGCTGTGGGATTAAAATTCCGGCCTGGCTGAGACCAGACCTTGTGCTATTGACCACCCAGCAAAAGGGGATGAGGAGCCGGATTCCACGATCCCCACAAAGCCATGCTGGGCCTCTGGTCCAGAATCTTGGGAGACTCCAGTTGCTCCAAGGCATGCTGAAGTTCAGGCCTGAATATGAGAGAGGGTGGCAAGGTGGGGGGGGGGGGGGGGAGCTGGCAGACAGATCCGCCCTGGTGGCAGCAGAGAAATTGATCCCCATTTCCAGACCTCACTCATTTGCCTCCTGCTGCCCAGCAACATACTCCAGGGCTCCCAGGCCTGGGCCTCATGCCCAGCTGAAAAGATGGACCCAGAATCACAGGCCCATCAGCCCCAGGGCCAGTGTTACCAGGCTTAGACATGGAGCACTGACTGGGGGTCCTGGGCAGAACCCTCTTTCCACTTGCAATGTGACTTCAGGTGAATTACTTTCCTTCTCTGAGCTTCTAAGAAGTGGGTTGCATTATGGTTACTTAAAGGATTGTTAGAAAACTAAATTAAAATAATGTATGTATGAATTCCCCTTTTTCCATCCTGCCACCTTTTAAGCCAGTCTCCCCACAATGGCCAGAGTAAACTTGAAATATGAGTCAAATTGTGTCACATCCTGCTCAAAACCTAGTGGCTCCCCCTACTCTTAGAATGAAATCTAAACTCCTCATCATGGCCTTCAGGCTCAGCATGATCCAGCCACCTCTCTGGGTCCTCTAGAGCAAGCCGCCAGCTCACAGGAGCCTGGGGTCTCCAACCTGTGGAAAGCAGAGTTTCCTTTAACCCTTCAGGGTACACTCTGTCCCTTAATGTCATTTGCGATTCCAGAATAAATTCTGAAAATAACTAATTTTCATATTGAAGATGTACCATTTTACATATGATTTTTTTTTTTACATGGGCAGGCACCAGAAATTGAACCCAGGTCAGGGGCATGGCAGGCGAGAACTCTGCCACTGAGCCACCGTGGCCTGCCCTGATGATGTACCTTTTTAATACTTTTTTGAAATTTTTAATTAGGGTAACTAATCATAACACAATTCATTTTAACCATTTTAAATGGACAATTCTTTAACTGTAACTGTGTAACTTTCACCGTTAGCTATTGCCAGGCTACTTTCCTCATCCCAAACTCAAACTCACACTGTTTTAGGAATAACTCCGTATTCACCCCTTCCCAAACCCCTGGTAACCACAATTCTGTCTTCCGTCTCTATGAATTTGCTCATTCTAAGTATTTCATATGAGAGAAATCATTAAATATTTCCCCTCTGTGTCTGGCATATTTCGCTTATCACGATGTTTTCAAGGTTCATTCACATTGTAGCAGATACCAGTGCTGTGTTTTTTCTTACGGTTGAATAATACTCCATTGTATGGATGTACCACATTTAGTTTCTCCATTCATCTGTTGAGGGACATTAGGGTTACTTCCATCTCTTGGCAATTGTGAACATGCTGTCTTCTCAGATTTTTTTACTAATAGCCATTCTTGTGGGTGTGAAGTGGTATCTCCTTGTAGTTTTAATTTACCTTTCATTAACGGGTAATGACGTTGAGCATCTGTTCATGTACTTATTGGCCATTTGAATGTCTTCTTTGGAGAATTGTGTCTTCAGATCTTTGGCCAATTTTTAATCAGACCATTTGTCTTTTTTGTTGTTGAGTTGTAGGTGTTCTTTATATATTCTGGATATGAAATCCTTATCAGATACGTGGTTTTCTAATATTTTTCCCATTGTATAGGTTTTCTTTTTACTTTTATGTCAAAGTCCTTTGAGGCACAAAACTTTTTAATTTTGCTGAGTTCCCATTTATGTATTTTTTTTCTTTTGTCACTGTGTTGGGGTGTAAAGTCTAAGAAACCATTGCTTGATCCTAAAGATGTTTCCCTATTTTTCTTCTAAGAGTTTCATAATCTTGGCTCTTATATTAAGGTCTTGCATTTTATCTGACAATAATATAGCCACTTTGTCTCTATTTTGATTATTGTTTGCATGGAATATCTTTTTCCACCCTTTTACTTTCAACTTTGTTGTGTCCTTATACCTAAAGTGAGTCTTTTGTAGAGAGCATATAATTAGGTCATGGTTTTCATTCAATCTGTAAATCTCTGCCTTTTAATAGGGGAGTTTTATCCGTTGACACTGAAGGTCATCACTGAGAAGGATTTGCCTCCACCATTTAGCTATTTGTTTTCTGTGTGCCTTGTGTGTTTTTTGTTCGTCAATTACTCCATTACTGCTTTTTAAAAAAATATAGTTGTTTTTTTTTGGACTGTACCCTTTTGACTCCCTTCTTGGTTCCTTTTTCTGTGTATTTCTTGTTGTTTTCTTAGTGGTTACTTTTGTGGTTACCTTTAATATCTTATTTTAATAACAACTCAATGTGACTCTAGTACCAATCTGGTTTCAGTAGTATAAAGACCCTATACTGGGTGCACGGGTGTTTCACTGCTAGAATACTCGCCTCCCATGCAGGAGACCCGGGTTCAATTCCCAGACCATGCACCCCCCCAAAAAAAAATCCTCTACTCTTGTATCTCTCCATCCTGCCCTCTTTATGTTGTTATTGTCTAAGATTACCTCTTTCTACATCACATGCCCATAAACATAGAAATTAAATATTTTTACACAGCTGCCTGTTGACTCATATAGGAGAAAAGCAGTTAAAACCAAAAGTATAATAATATCTGATTTTATATATCCCTGTGTAGTTACCTCCACCAGTATTCCTTATTTCTTCTTGTGGCTTCGAGTTACTATCAGGTGTCCTTTTATTCCGCCTGAAAGGCTCCCTTTAGCATTTATTGTAGGGTAGGTCTTCTGGTAATGAACTCTTTCTGTTTTTGTTTCTCTGTAGACATCTTAATATCTCTATTTTGAAGGATAATTGTGTCAGATGTAGAATTCTTGATTGATAGTGGTTTTTTTTTTCTTTAAGGGCTTTAAATATGTCATTGCACTGTCATCTGGCCTCTATGGTATCTGATGAGAAATCCACTATTAATCTTACTGGGCATCCCTTGTATGTGACAAGTTGCTTTTCTCTTGCTGCTTTCAAAACCCTTCTTTTGTCCTTGGCTTTTGACAATTTCATGATGTTGTGTGTTGCTGTAGAACTTTTTGCTTCTATCTTTTTGCAATTCATTGAGATTTCTGGATGTGTATATTCATGGCCATTATTGCTTTCATTATTTCTTCAAATATTTTTTTCTGCCCCTTTCCTTCTCTGTTGTCCTTCTGGAACTCCAATGTTGCATATGTTGGTACACTTTATGGTGTCCCATGGCTCCCTCAAGCTCTGTTCGTTTTTCTTCATTATTTATTTCTTTGTACTCCTCACACTGCATAATATCAATTTTGTTGTCTTCAAGTTCACTAATGCTTTCTTTAGCTTGTTCAGATCTGCTGTTGAATCCATCTGTGCTGGTTTGAAAGGATTGATGTGCCCTGTTTTAATCCCAACCACTCCTGTGAGAGTAGTGGTTTCTTCTAGTCCCCATTCAGTGCTATAGTTTGGAGACTTGATAAGATTATCCCCGTGGACATGTGACTCAATCAAGTGTGGGTATGAAACTTGATTAGATGGAGATGTGTCTCCACCTATTCTACATGGGTCTTGATTAGTTTATTGGAGTCCTATAAAGGAGGAGACATTTTGAAGAGAGTTCCTTTTGAGAATGAAGAGAGAGCCGCAGAACCACTACAGAAGGACGAGAGAACCACAGACCCCACCAGCCAGTGACCTTTGGAGATGAAGAAGGAAAACGCCTCCCAGGGAGCCTCATGAAGCAAGAGGCCTGGAGAGAAAGCTAGCAGATGCCAGCATGTTCGCCATGTGCCCTTCCAGCTGAGAGGGAAACCCCGAACTTCATCAGCCTTCTTGAACCAAGATGTCTTTCTCTGGATGCCTTTGATTGAACATTTCTATAGACTTGTTTTAATTTGGACAATTTCACGACCTTAAAACTATAAACTAGCAACTTATTAAATTCCCCTTTTTAAAAGCTGTTCCATTTCTGGTATATTGCATTCTGGCAGCTAGCAAACTAGAACACCATCTAATGAGTTTTTTCACTCTAATTACTGGACTTGCAGCTCCAAAATTTCTGTTTGGTTCTTTTTTATGATTTTCATGTATTTATTCTGTTGAGTCCATGTTTTCCTAATTTCCTTTGGTTCTCTGTTTATGGATTCCTTTAGCTCAAAGAGCATACTTTAGACAGTCAACTAAGTCTTTGACTAAATTGTTCCCATGTATGAACTGCCTCAGGGATGAATTCTAGCTAATTTTTTTTCCTTGAATGGGCCATACTTTCCTTGTGTGTTGTTGTGCTTTGTAATGTTTTTGTTAGGAGCTGGATATTCTGAGTAGTATCTTGGTATAACTCTGGAAATCTAGTTCTTCCACTCCTCTGGGATTGATTGTTGTTTTTGTTGGCTGAAGCCATAAATTTGTGACTTTTCCAACCTATTTCTACCCCCAAACAGGGAATAGAAAAAGAGAAGGTGGGAAAAAGAGGTATTGTCTCTTTAAACTCCTCTGCCATTTTTGCCTGAGGGTGGTTGGAACTGTGGCCACCCCAGGGCCTGTCCCTCAGAGCGCTCATGGAGCAGATCGAAAGCTGTGCTCAGCAATCAGACCCCACAGCCCAGCTTTGGGATCAGTAGGTCCTTACAGCCACCAGCGAGCTCCTGCCACACTGCTGCGAGGTGGGGAGGGTGGCCTCTGCAGGGAGGGTGAAATTCACCCATATTTACTCAATTTCCCAGCCTTTTCTTCCTTCTCTTTCCTGGATGCCGCACAGTGTTCCACTAGACGCCAGAATTCCAAAATAGTTGATTCAGACAGTTCCTGCCAGTTTAACAGTTGTTTTCGTGGAGGAACTGATTCCTTGAGCTTCCTGCTCTACCATCTTCTTACAGTCCTCTCATCTAAAGATGTACTTTAAGACTATAGATGCTCTGCCCCTTACTAACAAATTTTGCCACATCCCTTAGTGGGGCGTGCCCGAACCCCTGATTGAGAATCCCTGCATTCAAATTATTATTTCAGCTACCCTTTAAAGAAGCATGTATTGTACTAGATGCTGTCCTAGGAACTGTGGTTACTACAGCAGACAAAATCAAGAAACATCCCCACCCTCTCAAAGCTTACAGAAAACCAGCGAAAGATAAAGAAATGATCAAACAAGAAACTATCAGGTGGGGATAAGTGCTTTGTGAAAATAAATCAGTCGGGTGGGGTGGAGGGTGACTGGGATGTGGGCAGCTTTAGATGGGTAGTCAAGGAAGGCTTCCTTGTGGAGGTGACATTTACCCTGAACCTCATCTGAGAAGCTGGTTGCCTAAGAACTGCTTTCCCTGGATCACGGAGGGTAAGTTCTGATGGGTCCTCTGCTCCTCAGTTTTCAGATTCCATGTGCCCGTTCCTGGGACTCTGCAAGGCCCTCCAGACCTTGTGATCTCTTTTTAAGTCATGGCTGCCCCAGACGATAAGCATTTTTAGCTTCCCATTTTATAGTGAAGAAACTGAGGCTTAGAGAATTTGTCCAGGCTCATGCAGCAAGTGGGTGACAACATCAGCACTTACCTTTGGGCATCCTGACTTCTTCAGCCCTGGGCCCTTTCCCTAGCCTTTCCTTGCTGAAATGTGTTTGGAGAAATCACAGGGTCAGGAAAAGAGACCCCTGGTCTGTTAGAATCTGGAGCTGTCAGTTGAGAGAGAGCCAAGTAGCTAGAAAGCACTGGGTGTCCAGGACAAAAAAAAAAAAAAATGAGTCACAGAACACTGGTCCAGTCCCTGGGGAATGGGCATGTGGGATAGGTCCTGGGCAAACCCCATTGCAAAATAAAAATTAAAATCCCTGCAGAGGCCTGCTGCAGAACACTCAGAGTTGTTTTGCATATCCCCACACTTCTGCTCCTAAGAAGGGGTTTTCCTTCAATCTAAGTCAGGTAACTTTGGTCTAACTGGTTGGCAGGCATGTCCTAAACTTTTGGACTTTCTGAGGTCGAGGCTATTTCAGTGGCCTCCAAAACCCCAGCACCTGACAGGGATTGTAAGTAAATGGACTCATGAGTAGGGAGGGAGGGCCTCAGGGCATCCCCCACCCCATGAGAGCCCACCCAGCTTGGGGGCCGAGGAGACATCAAAGGCTGACCCTGGCCAAAGCCGCCCGCAAGGTCGCCGCCACTTCCCTGTACCCGTCCTGACGGGCCTTCCCTGTCCTGCGCTCTGTGGCCGAGGTAGAAAGGAATGACCCTTTGCTGCCCGCCGGGGGTCGGATCCCAGGGAGGGGGGACGCCGGAGGGGAGGGGCTGTGATCTGAGCGAGCCGAGACGCACCCCTGCAGCCCCCGCTGCCCACCTCGGGACACGGGTGACAGCTGCGCTCTGGCACGAAGCTGCCAGCATCCTCTTAAAGTCCTGGGAGACCCAATTACCCGGACGAGGGGAAACCGCCGAGCAAGTGAGCTTGGAAGGGCTTTGATTGCTATGGTTAGCGCCAGGCCGGGCCTCAAAATTGTCCCTCTCATGTCCTGACAGCAGACTCACAGCACCACTGATCGCTAGATCTGGGACTGCCCGCGTTTCCCTCACCTCCAAGCTCCCTAATTGTCCAAACAAGGGCCCTCTTGGCGAGGCCGGTTGTGAGGCTGAAACACAAAAGTGTGCCACAATGGCTGACGGAGACCTCACTTGAGGCTGAGAGAGGGGCGGGGATCTTCCTCCTGGAGCCTGCCACCCATCCCTGGGGTTAATTCTGAGCTCTTAGGGTGCTGGAGGACTAGCCCTTTATACACAGCATCTTGTTTCAATACTATCCCCATTTTACAGATGAGGAAACCGAGGCACAGTTACCCGAGGTCTCTCAGCCAGCTGGTACAGAGCTGAGCTGCAAACCCAGCTGGCCTGGCCCAAAGCCTTCAGTGCCCACAGGACTTAAAGATCTGCGCCCCCTCCCACCACCACCTCCCTATGTCATTTAAATTTCATTCCACATCCTCTTGGGACAATATAACACCTGCTGTGTCCTGAAGCTTTGTCTCCAAAAACTGCCAGGGATTGATGATTTTCTGCCAGTGTATTTTTCAGTTCATGGGCATTTTTATCTTTTGCTATAAATATCTGAAAAAGAATTGCTTCCTTTAGGGGCTGGGCTGAGCAGGGCAGGGTTTTAGGGTGTCTGTCCATCCCTTCATGGGAAAGCAAAGACTAAAGTGAAACCATGGCAGCCAAGGTTCATGAACACCTACAAAGCACCAGGCACTGGAAAAGCTCTTTCATTTGTATAGCCATTCAATAGCTGTTTCTTGAGCACCTACTATGTGCTATACACAGTTCTAAGCCTGGGGATAGATACGCTGGTGACCAAAACCTTGGACCAAAACCTATGGTCCTGCCTTCATGGGACTTACATTCGAGTGTACGTGACAAGCAAAAAAGCAACAAAATGGGAAAATATCATTTTGATGATCCATTGTAATAAGGGTTCTGGAAGGGCTGGAAAAAGGAATACCAGAGGCTGGAAGCAAGAAAGGCCCTAGAGAATGACAGGGAGGCGGCCCTGTAGAAACACGGGGAGAGAGTGGGACCTGGAAGGGGGAATTTGGGGGAGATGAAGCCTGAGGAGGGAGCCAAGTGCGGATGACAGCAGCCTGCGGGAGGAAATGTGGGTTTTCCTCAAAGGCGAGGGAGCCCCGGAGAGCTTAGAACAGGAGAGTGACTTGACGCATTATCTCATTTCATTTTTTGCCCAGGCCTAGCACAGCAGGTCTTGAAACACTCTCACCCTGGCAGGCTCCTAGAAGATGGGTGGCTGGCCCACTGGGGATGTGGCAGGGCCATTTTTTTTAATCCCAGATTGGGGTAAGGGTCTGGGCCACACACCTACGCTGCCTGGTGTCACCCATCTTGGTGATATCAGAACCAAGGCGCAGCTGAACCCAGCTCCCGTCAAATTGTTGGGTGCTCTTCTCTCCCAATATCGTGGTGCTTGGTTCTGTTTGTTTTGTTTGCCAGGCCTCAGACAGAACGGAACTCAACAGAGTGTGATTTGAGGGTTCCTGGAGCACATTTTGTTTCCCCATAAAATTTCAAGAGGCTGCAGGGCTATGCATCCCTAATTGCTGGGCAACCAGGTGTGACCAGGTGGGGGTGATGAGTCATCCCACACGGACGTGTCTGGTCCAACCTTCCCAGCACCTCACCCCACAAGTGACACAGTCCCTTCCAACCAGGCAGGAGAGCCCCAGGGATTCATGAGGAGGGCGATAAAATACAGAGTAGAGGCAAGCAGGGGAAGGTAACAGTTCCAAGCAGTGAGTGGATCCAGCCCCAAAGGAAAAGTAGAAAGAAGGGCTTATTTCCAAAATGTAGGAAATGCCCTTTATTGGACATAGCAGTAGCCCCATCTTTTAGAGGGTAGGCATGTGCCAGTCTACATATGTTAACATGTATTATTAACTCATCTCATCCTCACAACAGCCATATAAAATAGATATTCTTATTGGCCCCATATTACAGATGGGAAAACTGAGGCACCTGGGAGGTAACTTGCCTAACCTATAAGTGGCAGGGCACAGCGCATGCTGACCCGAGCCCACCAGGCTTGGGGGCAGTAAAGAGAAAGAGAAGACAAAGGGATTTGCTGAAAAACTGGAGTTTTTCAAATCAGTTCTACTCTTATCAAGGCCCTATTGTATGCTGGACAATTAGCCTTATACAGAATTGAAGAAAAGAGTTGGCAGAATGGGGGTGGAGGAGGTAACCCAAACAGGCCATCGTAATATTTAGCAGGTGTGTTAGGTGCTGCGTGAGAGAAGAGAAAGTTGCTGGGTGAGGAAGGCATCAAGGCAGATCCCAAAGGGGAGATGACAGACTCAGGCCTGAAAAAGGAACTGAAGGAAAAGGGGAAGCCATTTCAGATTGAAGGCAGAAGGAAGGGTGATTTATCACCTTGGGATTGGAATTAATTCTTTAAGTGTCTATCTCTATGGCCCATCCCCACCCCATACTGTGAGCTCCATAGAGCAGGAGCCATGGGTAATTTATCTTTTTGTTCTCAGGAGACACATATCTGACATTTAGGATGCAGCAATCATGGGATGTTTAACAAATAATGAACAAAAAAGAAAGGAAAAGGGAATGAATGAGTGGAAGGAAAGAAAAGGGGGAGGGAGGAAGAAAGAAATTGATCTTAACTGTTGAATGAGGGGGTGTTAGACACTATTTGTTGGGTCTTTAAAACCACTACAAGTTCCAGAGTAGAGAAGCAAAGGTTCATGAGGGTCATTTAAGGGAGATGAAAAGCATAATATCGTGGGTGAGAAGTGACATGGCTGGGAAGAGGGACACCTACTAAGGAGCCAGGAAGAAGCAAGTGAGAAATTCAGACAGCCCAAATTCAGATGATGACCTCAAGGGAAAGAAGAAAGGTCAGATCCAAGAAACAACAAGGAGGCTGATCAATATAATCTGAAAGAGGAATAGAATTGAAAGAAACATTGAATTTGGTCTTGAACTTGCTGAGTTGGAAATGTGAGCAAAATAAGCAAGTGGTGTGCCTTGTGAGCACCATGAAATCCTGGCCCAGAGTTCAAAAAAGAGAGAAGACAGAATGAGAGACATAGCAAACACCTAAAATATCCTCCCACACTTTCTTAACCCACATCTGTGGCAGACATCACTAATCGATCCAAATGCTCAAACTCCTTCTCAGCTCAACTCCAGGGGGGCCCTACTAATCAGTCACATGTGACTTGCAAGATAAAACTTACTTGTTCCCCCTGTACCTCAGGGTAGCAGTGGGGACCTTCAGACTGAGTCACTCCTGAGGATAAGAATAAAAGAGCTCACAGGTTTGAGCAGGGAGTCCTTGAAGTTAATTTAAGTTCAAGGACTCAAGCATCTGAGGACTAGTTCAGAACCATAAACATTTCCTTCTGTCAGCCTTTCACCCCCCAAAAACGAGAACTCTTTTCTTTAGGCAATCACCCATTATTATTATCTGTTCATTCCTATTAGCATAAAAGCATTCATTCTTAGGAATAATATTCTCAGGGTACATTTAATAACTTTCTTGATAAGCCCGACTATTCATGGTGGATTGCAGTTTTATTATTTGGTGAAGATCTCAAAGAACATGCTTTTCTCTTACTGTGGGATCTATATCCTGCCAGCCATTCATTCAGTTCCAAATTTTATTAACCACCTACTATGTGCTAGGCTCTGTTCTAGATTACAGGAATTCACAGAACTCACAGGCCAACCAGCGAGGGCATGAGGCAGCCTCAGAGCTGTCTCTAGTTTCTCTGGGGGCCAGGCTAGTGACCATTCTCCTTCTGCAGAGTGTCAGGTTAACAACTCGAGAGAGAGAGAAGGCATGTTTTGAGTCTCTTTCCAATTAGCAAGGAAGCCTGCAGACTTCCAGCATCCGTTTTTCAAGTTGGCAAGAGAAGTGGCATAGCTCATCAGCAGAGTAATTGTCCCTTCTCCAAGAGGACACAGGCCTTGCCACAGAGGTGTGGGCCCCAAGGCATGGCAGGAACCGGATTCCTGAAACCAAACGTACACCCTTCTAAGGTGTTCAGAGACAGCAAAACGTCAAGCACAGTTTGCTAAAAGAAGCAGACTCTCCCCCAAACAACACACTTCTAAATGACACTTAAAGAGAACATATAGGGCGGGCCATGGTGCTGAGCAGGCAGAGTTTTTGCCTGCCATGCCGGAGACCCAGGTTCGATTTTGCACAGTGCCTGCCCATGTTAAAAAAAAAAGAGAGAGAGAGAGAACATGCAGCAGGTTTCTCGATAGAGACTGAAGCAGGTTTTGCCACAAATTAATGCCAGTTGGGCGATGACAACATCTTTCCCAGTGGATGAACAGAATAAGTTTCCCCAGTGGTCCTTGGGTCTCTCGTTAGGCATAAGCCTTGGAGAGTCTGTATCCAACCCACACTCCCCACCACTAAAGGTGCCAGGCAGGAGTGGGGGTTGTTTTGGTTTGTTAATGCTGCAATACATTAGAAATGTAATGGCTTTTTAAAAGGGCATTTACTGCATTGCAAGTTTACAGCTCTAAGGCCATAAAATGTGCAAACTAAGGCATCCAGGGAAAGACACCTTGACTCAAAAAAGGCCAACGGGTTCAGAACACCTCTGTCAGCTGGGCAGGCACGGGGCTGGCATCTGCTGGTCCTGGCTTCTGGTTTCAAACAGCTTCCCCAGGGGTGATTTCTTTCTGCATCTCCAAATGTCTGGGTCTCGTGTTGGCCCTGTCAGCTCTGAACTCTCTCCAAAATGTTTTCCCTTTTAAAAGTCTCCAGTAAACTAATCAAACACACCTTAAATGGGTGGCGTCACATCTCCATCTTATCAAAAGATCACACCCACAACTGAGTGTATTATATCTCTGTGGAAACAGTGTAATCAAAGGGTGCCACCCTACAATATTGATTCAGGATTAGAAGAATAGGGTTTTTTGGAGTACATGACAATTTCAAACCAGCACAGTGCCTGGCACAAGAAACGAAATGGGGAAGTGTTGATCCCACTCTGTTGCATGAGCAGCTGTGAAGCGGGACCTTGCCAAATTACTGGGAAGATGTACATAACATTTAAATTACAAAACAAACCAGTACACCTTCAGATCGACGTAAAGGATATATGTTTCAAATGCTTCACAGTTCCCGAGATGGATAGGCAATAGCCGCCTGCACACAAAAAGCACTGACCTGGGATGTCCAACCTTGCCAGTGATTGGCTGTGTGAGCTTGGATAAGTAGCTTCACCTTTCTAAGCCTCAGTTTCCTTGGTCATAGTATGCAGAGAAGGCCTCATCACCATTATGTAGCTGAAGTTGGGGGCTCTCTCCTTTAACTAGAGAGGCCCAGAGAGGGTGAGTGAGTTGCCTCAGATCACACAGCTGGCAGGTGGTAATCCTGAGGACCACGGTTCATTGTTGGATCTTGTGACCATTTGATTCAAAGCCCAGAGTGTCAAAATTAAGTGATATTTTATTTGTGCATGTCCCATTTGCGCGCCAAAGATTTTGAGACCTCACTTGGTGACAGCATTATATAGTCAGGCCTCTAAGTTGACGTGGAGAATCAAGAGTCGGTGGCAACATTTAGAAATCATACCATTCTACATATGCAATCAGTAATTCTTAACATCATCACATAGATGCATGATCATCGTTTCTTAGTACATTTGCATCGGTTTAGAAGAACTAGCAACACAACAGAAAAAGATATAGAATGTTAATATAGAGAAAAAAAATAAAAGTAATAATAATAGTAAAAAAAAAAAAAAAAAGTCAGTGGCAAGAGTTACCTCTGCTCACCCCCAGTGCTTGTGGAGGGAATGGCAGAGGGAAATGACAATCACAGTATAATGAATGAATTAATGAGTGAGTGAATGAATGAATGAGGTCACACACAGTAATATTAAAAACAGAACTCGAGCCAACTGCCCTGGGTTCATCTCCAGCTTTGCCCTTACTAGGTGTGGGACCTGGGGAAGTTACTAACCTTGGTTTCCTGCTCTGTAAAATGGGACGATACCTTCCAAACAGAGGCATTTCAAAGATGAAATGAATTGAGGCATATAATAGCCCTTCCCCCAGAACCTGGCACAGAGTATACACTACATTAGGGTTGGGAGAATGGTTTAACCAGAAGGGTTAACATAAATTTGGGGATTGGACATGTCTGCTATTGCCCCCAAATGCCAGGTCAGCCAATAGAAAAAGGAAAATTTGAGGAATGGCGCAATTGTGGTTTTCTGACCGGGGAAAAAAGTAAATTCATTTTTCCAGGTGGAGCAGACTCTTTTTCTTTTTGCCTGGAACTAAATTCGTTAAAGAATTATTTTTTTAACTCAGAGGTTCTGGAACAGCGTAATATGTAGGGGCCTCAGTCACTGTCTGACGGAACCTTCTGGAGTTGGCCAGCGCTAGTCTCAACGGGAAGCTCACAGGAGCTTCTTCGCAGATGCTCAAATCACTCTTCTTTTTACAGAAGATTCTTCCTCCTTCCTCCCTTCTCCCTTTTTCCTCTCTGTCCCTTCCTTCCCTCCTTCCCCTCACCTCCTCCTCCCTCCCTTCACCCTCCTTCCTTCTCTCTTCCCTCCTCCTTCCCTCACTCTGTGCCTCAGTTTCCCCACCCATAATCTCTTTCCGGCCTCTTTCGTGAGGGTCGCTTAGTAGGAAGAGCTTGCACAGGTTATCTACAGTGAGAGGAAACCGGGTTTGAGTCCTAGGGGGGTGGACGGTGATGCAGTGGGTAGGATTTGTACTCAAGAATCAGACCCAGAGTTGAAATCTGGGAGACAGATTTTTCACAGCTCTGAGCCTCAGTTTACCCACTGTAAAAAGGGGGTAGCAAAGTGGGGTCACAGGGAAACCATGAGAAGCCAATGAAATGAGACTGTGAGCATTTTCATTGGTTTGAAGTTTGGCTGTGCGGATGTGGGGTCTGTTCCTCGGCCTCCTGAACCCCGGGTTCCTCTTCTGTAGTAAATGCCTTGTAGAGGCTCCGACATGATAATGCATGCGGCGTGCTTCCTAAACGTGGAAATACAGGCAGTTCTCTGAGGTCTTCTTGGGGCTTCTGATTTGGTTCCTAATTATCACACCATCACCCCACCCCACCCCGAAATTCTTTCATCCTCAGGGAGAATCTGTTTCTCGGAAATGCCTCCTGTCCTTGCAGAAGCTTTTTTAAGGGCGAGGAGATGGCACTGCATGGAAATGAAGGCCTCTGCTTTCCGGGCATTTATTTACGATATCTGATTTCACCCACAGCCTTTCCCCCAAGTAGTAACTTCAGGCACTCACACGGAAAGTGTGAGGGTGTCCCAGGGCCCATATCTCCCCCACAAGTCCTTCACAGCCCTGGGGCTCTGGCTGGAGGCTCCTCCACTCCTCCAAGGACTCAGGGGGGCACTGAGGAGGCTACAGGGGGGTTACTTGAGAGGACCTCAATTATCTTCACCCTCCCCCCACCCAATCCTCAGCCTGAAAATGCCCCCCTTAGGGGAGGCCTCGCTGTGGAGTTAAGCACTGTCCCCTCCTCACCTGCTTTCTGCATTTGTGGGAGGGGCCCCATGTTTATTGAACATCTACTATGTATCAGACGGAGACAGATGCCATCCCTGCCCTCACGGAGCTTAGAGTCAGCAGGGGAATCAGACATGGAGAAAAACGAATTACTAATGATTAAAATGACAATTAAAAAAAAAAAAATGAAGGGATCAGGGGTAGGAGAGGACCCTTACCGGGAGAGAACTCAGAGAGGCCGAGGCGATGATGGGGGTCAGACACTGAGCACTGCCATGGGCCTGGCTTGGCACCCCGTTATCTCATTCGCTTCTCCGCCGCCAGGCTCTTTGTGGGCCCCACCACCCATGGTTCAGAGGAGGTGATGACTCACTCGAGGACACATGGGGAGAAAGGGATGGAGCCAAGATTTTAACCCGGAAATGTTGTTCTCCAAGCCCACCCCATCCAAAGGTTCTAAGAAAGATAACCCGTATTTTCTGACACGACATATTGATGTCCCTTTTAAATTAAACTTTGGATTATTCAGGTAAAACATGAACACATTGTCTTTGTTAAAAATTAAAATATTTCAGTCAAAGCTAGTGTTTCAGTTTGCTAAAGCTGCCCGAATGGAATACATCAGAAATGGGTTGGCTTTTATAAAGCGATTTATTAAGTTCCAAGTTACAATTCTAAGGTCATGAAAATGTCCAAATTAAGGCAGTAACAAGAGGATCCCTTCTCAGAGGAAAGGCTGCTGGCAGCCGGGACACCTGGCAGCTGGGAAGGCAGGAGGCTGGCGTCTGCAGGTCCTTGCTCCCAGGTCATCACTTCCATCTCTAAGCACCTATAGGTCCTCTCTTAGCATCTCCGGAACAAGCCCTGGATCTCATTTCTTAGCTTAGCATCTCCCGGGGGCATCTCTGTCTGCATCTCCAAACGTCTGTGTCCTCTCCAAAAAGCCCTTCTCCTATAGGACTCCAGTAAGCAGATTAAGACCCACCCTGAATAGGCAGGATCATAGCTCCATCTAATCAAAAGGTCCCACCCACAATTGGGTGGGTCACATCTCCATGGAAACAACCTAATCAAAAGGTCGCACCCAAAAACAAATACAAAAATTTTATTTTATTTTTTTTGTATTCATCGGGGCATCACTCTGGACAAGCCAACAAAATCTCATGTCCTACCCAAGATTCCAAGTACTTATGGTGTTCAATCAAGCTGTCTACCTAAGTTATATTAGGAAACGCACTAGTCAAAATATGAATTTTTTTAAATAAGAAAAAAAAAAGGTCCCACCCAATGGTAGGTCTGCCCCCACAAGATTAGACTAAAACAACGTGGCTTTTTGGGAACTACATTACAGCTTCAACTCACAGCTGGAGTCTCCTTGACTGCTGCATTCAAATGTATTACCCTTTCCCCTCCACAGGTCATCGTTTTCATGAGTTTGGAGCAGATCCTTATAGACCTTTTGCTATACTTTTACATATCTATATACCCATACAAAAGATCGACTGTTGTTTTGTAGAGTTTCCTTTTTTACATAGATTGAATCCAACTATACATATTGTTCCACAACTAGCTTTTTTATTTTCACTCAACATTTTGTCTTGAAGAGCCTTCTATGTTCGTACATATAAATGGATCTTGTGTTTTCTGTGTGTGTGTGTGTGTGTGTGTGTGTTTAACTGTTGCATAGTAGTCTGTAGATTGGATGTCCCACAGTTTATTTAGCCCACTCACTTTCCAAAGACAGAAATGCGTTTCTCTATAAATGGTGTAGTCTTCAAAGGGCCGGGGAATTTTTTCTCTCTTTCAAAATATAAGCCTTTTATTTATGCTAATGGAGGAACCCACACCGCAGTGACAACACAAATATTTAGCAACACCCAGCTTGGTGACTAAGTTTTCCCTTCTCCCTTCAGGTGTTTGGCAACCCTGGGAGGAGCTCTTGTCCATTGCCAAGTCTCTGTTTATAGCAAAAGCCTTTCTCAAGAGCAGCAAGGAGAACGGCAGAGGGGGTCGGCTTTGATTTTCCCGGAGGCTGAAGCCGGCGGCCTGGCCCAGTCGTGGGGAGAGGACAGCTGCCGAGTCTCAAAGCTGTGGGTTCAGATCTCGGCTTTGGCTGTGTGGACTTTGAGCAACTCTGGAGCCTCAGTTTGCTGGTCCGTAAAATGGGGCTTCTAATCCCCATCTCACAGAATAGCTGGGAGGGTTAAATGCAAAGTCAAGCAGATACATGTGCAACCAGCGCTGTCCTGTCTGCCGTCCCAAGCAGAGTGGAAGAGTGGGAGGGTTTGGTCCTGCCTCACTGAGGTCACTCAAGGTCACTGCCGGCAGTTCCCTGGTGGGTAACATTTGAGTTCAAGGGGAGGAAGGGATATTCTAACTGGGTGCCGTGCACCTCCTTTCATGTCACCCCAGCCGCCCCAACTACGGGAACTCTTGTGTGCTTTGGAAACCCATCCTCCGAGGCTGCAGGCAGCGGCTCCGGAGCACCCCCTGCAGGAGGGATGGGGAAGCACCCCTCAGGCTGAGCTCTCATCAAAGGGGCTGGTTGTTCAGCCCACTCAGAGGACGGAGAAATGGCTTTTCTGGCCTCCAGTATGCCAAAGGGCTAAGACTAAGTCTTCTCAGGGGGTCACCTCTGGGCAGCCTGGATCAAACCTTAAATTACATTGACCAAGGAAGAGAGAATATGGAATGGCCATTGTTTTGTGGGTGTGCAGTAAGTCTGTTCTTTTAAATCCCACTGCTCATTAGGGGTATCCCTTCCTTATATCTCTGTGGGGTATCCACCTCAGGCCCTGCAGCCAAAGCACCCTGGAACTTGGGCAAGCCACCTCCCCATCTCCAGGCCTCAGTTCTCCCACTTGTCGAATGGGAGGCTGAGACCAGCTGGCCCCAGGGCTTGTCCTGCTCCACCAGTGGGGAAACTGAGGGATGGAACTTGAGGAACCTTTTAGGGGTAGGGTTGCCAGACTTAGCCAATAAAAGCACAGGACAGCCAGTTACATTTGAATTTCAGATAAGAAACAAATGACTAATTTTTTTATTATGTTAATCCCAAATATCATGTAAGGCATAACTTATACTAAAAAAAAAAAAAGCTATTGTTTATCTGAAATTCAGGTTTAATTGGGCATCTTGTGCTTTATCTGATAATCCTATTTAGGGCCCTGAGCTCTGCTGGACACACACACACACACACACACACACACACACACACACACACATTCCTTAGTGCAGAGAATTGACACTTTCACAACTCCAAGATGAGCCCCCCTGGGCACACAGCTTCCCGTCCTATCCCAGACTGCCCCCCACACGTCCACCCACACCTGCTTATATGCACTCATATAGAAATTCTGGAATAAAGACCTGAGAGATTTCAACCCATCAAAGAATTCCTACTGTGGAACAAGGAGTTGAAATGCGGCTTGACGTGGGAAAAAGACCAGTGGCGGCTTTAAATCCTTAGAAAAACCATGTGCACATGTGGATCGAGATGGTTGGAGGGATGCTGGGTCTGTGGGTGCCCGTGGAATGCCAGCCCACCTGCCACGCCACATTCACCTGTGTACGCAGACCAGGGGATGCCCAGGCCACGTGTGCACAGAGAGGCAGGCCAGGGTCGTGGCCATGAGCAAAAACAGGAAAATACTGTGTCTCTGATACACCATGGCCCTGGGTGCTGGCCCCTGTGACCCAGGGGCTCTAAAAAGCACACGCTATCGTGCGGACCCTGCGTTGCAGGTTTACGTGTTGTGCAGAGGGTGGGACTGGGGTCCCCGCATCAGTGTCGGCCTCCAGTCTGGGCCTGTCAGCTTTTCCATATACAGTGCGTGATAACTTCCCAGCCAGCTGGAGAGAGGTCCTGTGCCTAAGGTTGGCAGCTCTCAGAGGTGAAGACTAACTCTGCAGGAGCAGGCGGCCTCTGCAGGAGGAAGTGAAAGGTAGAGACGGCCTGGGTCCAGGCTCTGTCACTGTACCCCTACACACCCCTTGAACAAGCCTCTGCCCCCTGAAAGCCTCAGCAGTGACCCCTGCACCGTGTGGTTGCTGCCGAGGCTCAAAGGAGGTGATGTGTGATGCTCAAGAAGCACCTGGTGAGTCTCTGCTCCTTCCTTTGCCTCTTCCCCGAAGGCCGTGACTCTTCCCACTGAACGTGCCTCGGGGTCATCAGCAGGGGGCTTGTGAAGATGTGGGTGGCACAATCCTACCCCCAGAGAGCTTGACTCCATTGGTCTGGGCAGGGTCCAAAAACCTGAATTTCTAACTGGTCCCCAGGTGACACCGGAGCAGCTTCTCCAGACACAGGCTGCACACTGGAATCACCCACGGAGCTTTGTAATAATCCCAAAGCCCAAGCCACAGCCCAGGGTAATTCAGTCAGGACCTCCAGGCTGGGACCCAGGCATTGATATATTTTAAAGCTCCCTGGGTGACTCCAGTGTGCACCCAAGTTTAGGAGCTAGCGCCTTGGAATAGCTTAATGACAACAGAGGTAATCACAGCAGCTGGGATTTCTCAGACCCTTATGGGGATGCCAGGCACGGGTCGAAGTGTGTAAGCACGTCGCCTCCTGTACCCCTTGTGGTAGCTGCGTAAGGCTGGTGTCCTTGCTCGTCCCGGGTTGCACATGAGGGGAATAATTAAAGCCCAGAGAGGGAAGTCAACTGCTAAAGGACACAGAGCAAGGAAATGGCTTCAGATCCATCCCATTTCACGGTTGCATTTTGAACCACTTCCTGAAACATGCCAGCAGGAAGGACTTCACAAGCTGCCCACTCTACCTGGCCTCCCGCTGTGTACGGAGCACGTGGCTCTGCACACGGCCTCACACACACGCCGCTGGGCCCACGGCCACCCACGGCTGCAGCCGCGCTCCATTGTGCACACGTGTGCCTGCACACCCTCTCCTGTGCGTGCTGAGCCACGCGCCTGCCTGCCAGGTGCCAGCTGAGCACAGTTGGCCCCTGATTCTGTTTTTTAACTACATGTAGTAGAGCCATGAAGCCAGCTTTGGCCTTCCTGGGGAGACACTTGTCATGTGTTCCATCTGAAATTTTCTAACACCCCAGAGTCACCGGGATCTGACTCAATGATTCGCTTCGGTTTAAATAGGCTGGGTCACTATGAGGCATTTGTTCAGGAAAGACGCACTATTCAGACTACTCTGAAATAGATTGGGCCTGAGAATTGCAGGTGTGACTGCTGGGCTTTGCTCCCTCCCCTCCAGGAGGACCCAGTGCCTCAGTGTACACATCTGCGTAATGGGGTGATCACAGTGGAAGAAGTTACAGTTTACAGAGTGCTGTCAGGGCCTTTGGCTCTGTTTCACCCTCCAGTAACACTGTCTGAGGCCCACCCAGAGAGGGTGAGCAACCCACCCAAGATCACACAGCAAGTAAAGGTGGATTCAATCCAAGGTCCTCAGGCCTGGGTCGGGCTGTGATATCAGGTTCTGACAGTCTAAGAGAAAAGCAATGCAGACAGACATGGCCAAACTGCACAGTCCTGGTCCAGAGTAACAGTAGATGCAGTAGTAGTGTGGGAGTTAGTAGTAGCAATGAATGATAGTAATAATAACTGCAGCTCTCATTTTGGAAGGACCGTACATGTCAGGCACTGTTTACGCACATCATATTCCTGACCCTCTGTTAATCCTACAAGACATTTGGATCCTTATGCCCACTTCGCAGAGGTGGAACCTGAGTCTCAGTGAGGGGAAGTGATTTGCCCAAGGCCCCAACTCTGAACCCCAGAGCTTGGATTTGAATCCAGCTCTGAGACCTCCGGTCAGCCTGCCATTCTCCCCCACTTACTCCCTCCCTCCCAGCACAGCCAGTGCTAGCTGAGCAGCCCCTTTCCCTGAAAAAAGCAGAGCCCGGCTCCCGCCCACCCACCTCTCCAAACAGCCCTGCCCTGTAGTCACTTCCTCCCCCTCGCCGCTGCCCCTGCAGCCTTGGCCTCCTTCTCCCAGCATCTGGGGAAGCAGTTTTGTTTTCACACCAGCACTGAGCAGCAGATGGAGACTCAGGGGGACATGATTATCGAGGTTATTTTTACTTGAAATGGTTTGCTCAGGCAGTGGACTGGTTCACCCAGCCAGACAATACCCGCTGAATATCAGCTGGCCTCTGTGGGTGCCGGGTTTGCTTCTGTTCCTCCATTTTTGGGGTAGAAAAATTCTCCGGGTTGCTTTGCTGGAAACGGGGATGCTCAGCCTTGGGGGGTCTCAGAGCAGAGGGAGAAGAGATCAGGTCATGTGAATGGCCTGGAAATCTCCACCCTGAACCCACCCACCCCAAAGGCCAGAGGCCTTAATTTTGATAGATCCCAGCCTGTTTTCCTGAGGTGCTTTATTTCAATGCCTCACATGTGGCAAGAGCCAGGCCGCCCCACTTCCCACGCCCAATTGCCATGGCAGGAAGTAACCCCATTGCCTCCTCTGTCCCCTTCATTTTGCTCTCTAACCCACAAAGGAACTCTGCTCCAGCCACTGTACCTTTTGATACCATGATAGCCCCTCCTTTATCCTGATTATTTATGCACATACTACCTCTAAAGCAGCTAACACAAGCAGTTACCATGCAAAAGAGATTTAAAACTACTCAAATGAGGAAATCCAGAGGGAGGAAGAGAGGAGAAATAAAATGAAGATTCACAGCCACAATACATGCGATTGAGTCCTCCAGTGTAGCTCCAAGAGGGGAACCATAAATTCAGTACTGAGCTACCTGGCAGGCAAGGGGAGGAGGGCAACAAGATGAGTTGCATGAGCCAAAGTCTCAGTTAGGTAACCCCACTATCACCTAATCCCCAAGGCCTGCATAAAGACCATCTTGTATGGCATCCAGAAGAATTCAACTTCTCTCCCAGACATTCTTGGCCACTGGGGACAAAGGACACATTTGATGTGGAGACCATACCCACTCTCTTGGAGGCAAACCAAGTATGCTCCATCACACTGACCTTTCTCAAAGCCCTTTGGGGTTTCTCTTGCCTTCGCCAACCCTCCTCCCCCACCCACACCCTTTCACCTGGCTACCCCCAGTCATTCTTCCAAACTCGGCCCAATTACACATCTACCAGGAAACCCTCCTTGACACCCCATCTTCCTCATTGCAGTATCCCTAATGTGTAGAATAATGCCTGGCTTATAGTAGATGCTCAGTAAATATTGATTGATTGAATGAGTGAATGGATTGGATGCATACCATTTAGTACAACCCAATGTACTTTTTCTACCTGCAGAGGGGCTGGATGTGGTGGGAGGGATCAGGCCTCCTTCAGAGATGGGAGCATCCTGGCATCAGGTAACAGGGCACTCCATCCCTGCTTCCCTAGCATGGTCATCCAGCCTCTGCATGAGCACTTTTGGGAAGCCGTGGGCAGCTCCTCCTTTCCTCCCTGGATCGTCCAATCCGTGGCCAGACAGCTCTCATGTTAGGAAGGCCTTCCCTCTTTTAAAGCCAGAAGCCCCTTGCTGTGCCTTTTCCCCTGGGTGCCCAGCTCCTGCCCTTTGGGGCCGGTCAAGGCACAGGCTCACTCTGCCCCCAAGGAAACATGGGAGCTGCTGCTCAGTGTCCCCCTGAGCTTTCCTCAAAATGAAACCCATCCTTGGAGTCATGGTGGAGCCATGCTTTGGGATCAGAACAGCTCTTGATGATAAGTTCCAATTCTGGCCACAGAGGCTGTGTGACTTAGGATGGTGTTATTCCCTTGCTGAGCCCCACATCAGGATTTTCATGTGGAATCTCCTGACTTTTTAATGTTTGCAACACATTTCCATCGTTCTAAAACTGTCCAGACCAAGTAAAACCTCTCTGATGGCCCGAGTCTGCCATTTGCAGTTCTCAACAGTGATTCACAAATGTCTAAGAAGAGAGAGAAAGCCATTCCAAGAAGAGGAATGGGACTGGCAAGGACAAAGATTTAGGGGCTGGGGAAAAAAGTTTGTGTCCAACACAGTTGGGTAGAGATGAACTTTGGGGCTACCTGCTTATGCTGAAAAAAAAAAAAAGATCCTAACTATGCTCATTGAGCTAAAGGAAAACATGGACAAAGAACTAAAGGAAATCAGAAAAAACAATAGATGAACACAAGGAGAATATCAATAGAGAGATGGAAATTATGAAAAGGAACCAAACATAGCTGAAGACCACAGTAACAGAAATTTAAAATTAATTTCCTACAGAATTTCAACTGCAGATTAGAGCTGGCAGAAGAAAGAATCAGTGAACTTGAAGATAAGACAACTGAAATCATCCAGTCTGAGGAGCAGAAAGGAAAAAGAATGAAGAAAATTGAACAGAGCCTGAGGAAACTGGGGGATACCATCAGGCATCTCAATATATACATTGGGGGAATCCTAGGAGGAAAAGAAAGGGGCAGAGAGAATATTCAAGAAAATTACACTGAGAATTTCCCAAGTTTAATGAATGACATTAATATGAACACCCAAGACATTCAACCAACTCCAAAAAGGATAAACCCAAATAGATCCGTACGATGACACATTATAATCAAACTGTCAAATGTCAAAGATAAAGAAGAAATTCCTTAAGCTGCAGGAGAGAAGCAACATGTCTCTTACAAGGAACGTTAATAAGATGAAGTGGCAGTTTCTCATCAGAAACCATGGAGGCAAGAAGGCAGTGGGATGACATATTTAAAGTTTTAACAGCAAAAAGCTGCCAACCAAGAATTTTATATCCTGCAAAACTGTCCTTCAAAAATGAAGGAGAAATTAAGACATTCCCAGATAAGCAAAAGCTGATAGAATTCATCACCACTAGACCGGCCCTACAAGAGATGCTAAAGAGAGTTCTGCTGGTTGAAAGGAAAGAACAATAGACAGTAGATTGAAGCCACATGAAGAAATAAAGATTTCCAGGAAGGCTAACTACAGGGGTGAATATAAATGTCAGTACTATTATATTTTTGGTTTAAAACTCCACTTTTACTTCCTACAGGATCTAAAAGGCAAATGCATAAAAAGGTAATGATAAATTAGTGGCTTGGGACTCATAATACATAAATGTGTAATTTGTGTCAAATACTACATAAAGGTGGGAGAATGTAGGGATATAGGAGCATGGCTTGGGTATATTATTAAGTTGATATGAAAGCAAATGAGTTTGTTACAATTTAGGATGTTAAATTTTAGCTCCATGGTAAATACAAAGAAAATATTAGAGAATATGCAACCGCGTAGAGTCAGAAATTAAAGTATAGACTGCAGGGGCAGGAAGAATGGAGAGTTAATGCATAATGGGTGTAGGGTTTCTGTTTGAGGAGATTCCCACTGAATGGTGGCTCGGGAGTGGTTGAGATGGGAAAGTGTACGCTGTGTATACATTCCCATGATAATAATAGTAATAAAAAGCAACTAAAGAGACAATGAAAATTTGAGGCAATATATGATCCTGGATGGGATCTAACAAGTGAGGAAACTCAAAGGGACATTATTGGGACATATGAAAAAGCTGAAATGTAGACTGTAAACTTTATATCAATGTTAAAGTTCTTGAACTTGATAACTGCACTTAAGATGAATGCATAAGTATTTTAGTTTTCTGGGCTGCTGACCCATGAAATGGGTCGGCTAAAACAAGAGGAATTATTAGCTTACAGTTTAGGGGCTAAAAGAAAGTCCAAATCAAGGCGATGCCTCCCCTTAGAAGATGGTGGCATTCGAGGACTGGCTACCAGCAATCCTTAGTCCTTCATTTGTCACATGGCAAGACACATGGTGGCAGCTCCTGGCCTCTCCCTTCTCTTCCAGGTTCCATTGACTTCAGCTTCTGGCTGCTCCACCTGTGGCTTTCTCTCTTTCATGTCTGAATTCATTCCATTTATAAAGGACTCCAGTAATAAGATTAGAACTCATCCTTGTTGAGGTGGGTCCCACCTTAACTGAAGTAGCCTCATGAAATTTACAGTGGGTTCATATACCCACAGGAATGGTTTAAATTCAATAATGTGTTTTTCTGGAATGCATACAGCTTCATACACCACAATAAGTGAATATCCTTGCTCTTGGGAATTGTATATGTCAGTATTAAGTGTTCAGGGAGCATGATATATACAAGCTACGCTCAAGTATTCAGAAAATAGGTTGATAAATAGACATGGATAGATGGTACGTAGATCAATAGATAGATGTATAAATAGATATAGATAGAAAGATAGATGGGTCAGCCAACTGTTGGGAAGATAGAATGATGACATGGCAAATGTAGCACAATGTTAAAATCAGTGGGGCTGGGTATCTGGGAGGGCAGAGTTATGTCGTGGTGTTCTCTGTATGGGATTTGTATTGCTTTTGTAATTGTCCTATAAGTTGGAAAGTATTTCAAAAGGAACAGTTAAAAAAATAAAATAAAAAGCCCTCTCCTAGGAAACCTGAAATTCATTCACACCATGATTCCAGAACTGATGATAGCTTCCTTTCCCAAGAAATCTAAAGGAATTGGAGCTTTTTGTTAAAGGCATTCAGCCTACATGGAGGAATTTCAGTCGCCAGCCAGTGGTTAGAATTGGATAAAGGGAGGAGGGCAAAGGGACCTCCCTGCAGTTCCTGGGGCCACACCATGCCGTGCTTGCTTCCACTGTGTGTGGGTATCCCACTGGAGGGCAGAGGGCAATGTCTGCAAGGGTTTAGAAGAGGGCTGACCTGTGTTCTCAGGGCCCAGGGGCTGTACTAAGGCAGCAGCTTGGTCTCAGGGAGGCCTCCATCTTTCCATCTATAAAATGGGCCTAACCCGCCGTGGGACCTCCTCATTTTCACAGCAGGACACCTGGACCTCCAGGGACTGTCTGCCCTGCCCGGTGACGCCAGTCTGGCCCTCAGAGGCTCAGTCTGGAGCTCTTTCTGTTGGCACCAGAGGGGGCTCAGCACCTGGAACCCAGAGACGAAAATGCTGCTCTCCCCTCCCATGGGAGTTCAGAGTCCTGAACTCCAGGCCATTTGAATCCCAGGTTTTCACACTCCATGAGTTTCTGGGCCTGTTCCCTTTGCATCATTGTCCCCACAACTCAGCCCTGGGCTTGGGCTGCATGCAGTAGGAGCTTGAGAAGCAATGAAGCAACGAGCAAATGAACGAACACACAAACCAGTGACAGAATGTTAAATTTTATATCATGTTAGACCACTAGGGTCCCAGAAATGTAGCCTGAGAATGTTCCAGTCCTCTAACCTAGCTTGTTAGTTGTGCTTTCCTGGGGATCCATCCTGACTCTCCTTTCTCAAGAGGGGGCCAAAGGCTGGAGGCCCGCCATGAGGGGTGCCCGCCCCCGCCCCACCGCCGCTGTCCTCGTGAAGCCAGCCCAGCCCCAGCTCGTGGCAGGACCCGCGTGGCCCGGCCTGTGCTGCGGGCTCGGCCATGGCACCCTGCCCGCCTCAAAACAAGCAACGTGTCACCTGCATTTGGTGGGCTGGACGATTCGAGGGGTGCTTGGGGGGCCTGGAATGCAGGGCCTCGGGGACAGGAAGCAGACCCAGTCCTTGCCTCAGGAGCCAGGACCCAGCTGGGAGGCCCGGGCCGTGAACAGACAAACGCTGACGCAGTGACACTCCGTTAGGGGTGAAGGGGGGCCGTTCTCTGCCTGGGGCGGTGGGAGGCTCCTCAGAGGAGGCAGCGAGGACCCTGGAGCTGGCCCCGCAGCAGGTGCAAGGGTGGGGCGGGTGAAGGACATTTGTTATGGAGAAATAAAATGGCACATCCAGTAACTCTGGTGGCATAGGGTAGCCAGGAGGAGAGCTGGCCTCTGAAGGGGGCTCCTACTGGGGTTCCCCTCTCTGTCTATCCCATGGCCTGAATTTCGACGACGGCAGGTTAATCTTAGCAGGCTACCCCTCTAGGACCCAAATGCACCTGGGGGGATACGCCAGCTGTGGGGCAGCCATCCCTGTTGGGCAAATAGAGGCAGGTAAAGAGGGCAGGCGAGGGGCACGGTGGGGAGCACAAGTGTGGCCGGAGGAGCACCGACAGCCTGCAAAGGACTCACCTGGCTTGGCGGCGAGGAAGCCAGGTGAAAGGTGAGGCTGTAAGCTGAGCCTGGGAGGCAGGGCAAGGGGCCCGGGAGCGGCAGGCCGTGGGCTTTATGGTAATGATTAGGAGCCTCCGAAGGTGACTGGGCAAGGGGAGCGCACACAGGCCCTGTGAGTCTGCAGGAGTTACCTGGGCATGACCAGTGGGTGGGACGTGGGCCCTGGTGCGCTGTGACCCGGCCCACGTGGCGAGGGGTCCTCCCCACTGCGCCTCTCCGTCCTCCCCTGCAGGACCCGCCACCCTGCCAGGCATCACCTCAAGCACCTCAGGCGGGGGCTCCTTTAAGGACTCGGAAAATACTTGTTGATGGCAGGGATGACCTCAAGTAATGATCACAGCCCCCCTATCTATAGGTTAGGGGCAATCGGTGTCCCCATTGCAGAAGGGGAAACCGAGGCTCAGAAAGTTAAGGGCATGGGGCTGGGTTAGGGCCTGTGCTCCTAACCACTGCGCCAAGTTCAACCGTAGAGACCAGTGGAAATGCAAAACAGAGGTGGTGGTGTGTATCAGTTTCCTGCAGCTGAAACAACAAAAGTTTCATAGTTCTAGAGGCCAGAAGTCTGCAGGGCCCTACTCCCTCTGAAGGCTCTAGGAAAGGATCCTTCCTTGCCTTGTAGTCCCAGGGAACCCTTGGCTTGTGGCTGCCTCCCTCCACAAGCCTTCTCCTCTTCTCCCTGCAGCTCCTCCTCTTCTGTGTCTTCTTAGGACACTTGCCATTGGCTTTAGGGCTCACCTGGATAATCCAGGATGAAACTTAATTACACTAGCAAAAGCCTTTTTTCCAAATAAGGTCATGTTCACAGGTTCCAGAGGTTAGAACACAGACTTTCTTTTTAGGGTCACCGTCCAAATCACTACATAGTGTCCCTGGCATTTTGCAGGGTGCCCACCCCAGCCCCAAGCAGACGGAGGTGCTGGGTACAGCGCACCTGAGCCAGGTGCCTGCAGGTCTCCCGGCTTCTCCTTTCTCCGACACCTCCACTCAGAACAATTCCCAGGCCCTTCCAGGCCAACTCTCTGTGCTCTGTCCACAGGTTTGCCGGGCACCGCTCCAGACCTGGAAAAAAGAAAGCAGATTTTTGGGCAAAACTTTATACCTCCAAAGAAGCCAAAAACTTTCCTGCAGCTCGTGTGGGAAGCGCTGCAAGATGTGACGCTGATCATCCTGGAAATTGCAGCCATCATCTCCCTGGGTCTCTCCTTCTACCACCCACCCGGCGAGAGCAATGAAGGTAAGGCAGGTGGGCCTCAGCACCCCGCTCCCCGCCCTGCAGGAGCACACGGGCCACAGCAGCCACACTGGAGGTCACCGGGGCCACAGCCACCGCTCCTTCCAGGTGGGGAAACTGAGGCACCAGGGGAAGGGCCTCACCCACAGCCAATCAGCATCGGAGCCAGGCCCCAAGCTCAGGGCGCTGACTTGCAAGTCTCCCAAGTGGGAAATGCAAGTGTTAGGCCAATGATGGGAATAATTATAGAGAGCAATTTATGGAGCGCTTACTGAGTGTCAGGCTCTGAGTAAACCCCGGCACAGAGAGGTGCTTTCACTTGCTCCGATCACACAGCTAACAGAGTCCTCAGATTTTGCTGTGGGGTGATTGTGAAAACCCGTGTGACTGGACCCCTCCCTGAGAGAGTTGGGTTGTGTCAGCCCGAGATAGAGGCCAGATGGTTGAATTTTAACAAGCACCAGGTGACTTTAACAGCAGACGTCTGTCCAGGCTGATCTCTGACGCTCCTGGGAGCAGAGCCCCAGAATCGCTTGCCCTGGGAACTGCAGACATGCCCTCTTGTTTAATGGCGCTTCAGTCCCAGCCCTGGGGGTCCCACGGGGCCCCGGCCCCCTGAGGGCCCCTTGTTCCGCTCCGAAGCAGGGCTTCACCCAGGCTCCCTGAGTGATTCACACCTCCAGGCCTGCAGCTGCAGAAAAAACTCGTGATGACACCCAAGCTCTTTGCATCTGACATTCTAAAACAGGACTGGCACTGTACGGCCAGGTCCAACGGCCAAATCCTGCCCACCTCCTATTTTTGCCTGACCTGTGAGCTAAGACTGGTGATTACAGTTTTAAATGGTTGAAAGCACATCAGATGAATAATATTTCATGACATGTGCAAAGTAGTTGAAATTCAAATTTCCTTGTCTAAAATAAGGTTTTATTGAAGCACGCCTGTTTGTTTTCCATATTATGTGTGGCCACTTTTGTGCTACAAGGGCAGAACTGAGTAGCTGCAAAAGAGAGCACATGCTCAGCAGGCAAGAATGCTTGCCTGCCATGCCAGAGGACCCGGGTTCGATTCCTGGTGCCTGCCCATGTAAAAAATTTTTAAAAATTAAAAAAAAAAAAAAAGAGAGCACATGGCCCACCCAGTCTAAACTATTTACTACCGCAAAAAAATTGTTGACACCTGGCTTAGAAGATCAGGAGGGCTCAGTGGACCTGCTGCTGCCCTCCCGGCCACCCAGGGCTTCTCCCCCTTCTTGTGAGCTTCGCCTGAGAAGGCGTATCTGGGCGCCAGCCCTGCGCCTCTCCTCCCTTTTCCCATTTGTGTCCTGGGCCCCTCGTTCCGCTCCAAAGCAGGGCTTCACCCAGGCTCCCTGAGTGATTCACACCTCCAGGCCTGCAGCTGCAGAAAAAACTTGTGTTGACACCCAAGCTCTTTGCATCTGACATTTTAAAACAGGACTGGCCCCATGATGAACAGCAGGCGCCCCCCTGAAGACCCCACTGTGACACATACCTGTGGGCCGATGCAAATGCATTTTCCCACATTAGGAGTCGCCGTCCCCGAGAGGGCATTCCAATATCTTCTCCCAGGTCCTGAGAGGGGCCGCTGCTCAGCAGCCCCATCCACCTGCCCAGGGAGGGTTCCAGAGCAAATGCACTCTTCTCAAAGTCAGGATGTGCAGCTGCTGACGATGCCTCGGCCCCCGCCTTTCGCTCCTCACACGGCCCATGACATCATGCCGCCAAGTGCTGGGACTTCGCCAACTCGACAGCTGCTTCCTCTGCCATGGGGAAGCCTTTCTAACTCCCCCCGGTGCATGTTTATTTAAAGTAAAAGTCCCACAGTCCTTCACATTACAAAAGTCATACAAGGTCACTGTAGAAAACATATAAAATGCAGGTAAAGAAAAAGAAGAAAAATCCTACCACCCAGAGAACATCCACTAACCTCCAAGTGTGAGGAGGCAATATGGATATATATATACACACACTGTATATCTTATATATACACACACGCACATGCACACATACTATGGGTATATGGGGCCACACAAAACGTGTTGTTTCATTGCTAGATTGTCTTATAATGGGCATTTTTTCAATCAGCAGGATTTTGTAAACACTTCTTTGTTATTAATTATGATGCAACATTTTCTAACGGCTGTGCTGTGTAAACAGCTAAGCCCACTGCACTCACTTCTTCAGGAAATCAAATAAAAAGCTAGTAGCATTTACAAAATAACCATTGTGGGCCTCAGTTTCTCCAAATGAGGTAGTCTCTGTGGTAGCTTAGAATATTTGTCCCCTTACCCCCTCTCGAGTCAAGGTTGCAAGGGAAATCAGCCCACCAGGCCCGTTAGGACAGTCACTTCAATTTTGTGTGTAATAAGGCTAAGTCGATCCTTTTTTTTTTTTTTCTGTACCACCTCTTTCCAAAGAGGATTTAAAGAGATTTACAAGAAGGATACATCTCACAAGATGAGGTGAAATAGAAAGCTAGAATCAAGGAAAAGAACAGAAGCAAATAAGCCAACTGTAATTGCTATTGCGATTTAGCTGTAAATTTACTTTTGAGCTTCCTGGTGACCAAAGCCAAAAGGGAATTCGGATGATTTGCATAGCTCAAGTTATCTGCAAGGAGGAAAACCATCAGTGCTTTAGGAAGAAAGCATTTTCCCTGACCATGATTTTGGAATGAACTTTTCACATTGGACATTATAAAAAGTGCATAATAGGGAGCATTCTTTACATGTTTTCTGGCTAACAAGAAAGAGGATTGCCCATGATTGTTGAAATGAGCCTTGAACAGAGCCACAGATACCAAGCAAAAGCTTAATAACAATGATATGTCTTACCATTTTTATACCTACCACTAGTTGGCGCTGCTACTGTTAGACATTCTGTTATTTGACCCTTGCTGTGGTTAGCTGCTATTATTATCAGAGAAACCGAGGTCCTGAGATAGTAAATGACTCTCTAAGGTCACTCAGCTAGGCAGGAGCAGAACCTCAGGCCAAGGAAACTGGCTCCTGAGCCCTCAGCCCTCGCTCCTGTCACTTGGCTTCGTTTCCTCAGAGACAGACGGGGCTGAGTCAGCACCACCTAAGGAAATGGCCCCATGTGACCTAATTTAGTGCAAGATTAGAACTCAGAGGGCAGGTGGTGGAGGGGTAGGTAAAGAGGGTGGCCCGAGCCCCGAGCCTGTACCTGGATGGACGCTCCACACACTGCCCCATCACTTCCGCCTCCAAGATGAGGAAACCGGGGTCCAGAGAGGGGAGAGATTTGCCAAGATCCCACAGCTTGTGGGTGCTACTTTCTTTCCACTCCCTTCCTGCCTCCCGCTGAGGCTCAGCTCGGACCTCCCCCTGGACAGATGTGCACTCTCTGGGAGAAGGGATGAAGCCCCTCGGCTTTGTGACACCTCAGGCACCAGCCTCAACTCTGGCTCTTCGACGTGGCCAGGATCAGCCCCCACCCCGCCCCACTCTCAGGCTTCATCCGCGCCCCCCACTCCCAGGCCCAAAGACAAAAACCGACTCAGAGGCTCTGGGGAAGACACCGGCTTGACCGAGGAAGGTGGAAAGGAGGTTCATGCTGCATCCCATACAGAGAACACCCAGTCTCAGACCTCTCACCTCCCCCCACCTGCCCACCCAATACCCCTTGCACACAGCTGGTCGGGGAATGGGGCCTGGCTATAACTGGGCACATCCTCCCTTCCAGAATCTTCTGTCCAGGTGCTGGTTTAGTGGTGCATAGCCTCACACCCAGGGAAACGGGGCTCAAAGGAGCAGTCCTCTGACCAAGATTCCCAACAGGATCAGATTTGAACCCAGCCCACCTGACCCCACCTCCTGGCAGCCCCCTTTGGAATTGGGCTACTGCTCCTGCGGCCACAGTCAGAGTCTAGTCCGGAAGTGCGTAATGCAATGGGGGGGCACAGAGGTCTGTGGTCAGGTCAGAGCCTGGGCTTGGATCCCAGCCCTGCCTCAGTCCAACCCTGGACATGGGCCGGCTCCCCGGGGCTCCCAGCTGCAGTGGCCACATCCACGAAACAGGGAGAACAGTAGCCTCATGGGGCTCCTGTGAGGATGAAAGGAAACTATGCAAAGCCCTCAGCACGGGGCCAGCACTGGGGCTGAGTACACACCCAGTGCACAGGAGCTGTCCGGCCCCAGGAAAGCAACCACCTTCCTTCCATTGCCCCAGAACCGTGCTGGCCACGGTGGCAAAAGCAGTGGTGGGGAGCGTGAGCCTGTTAGCCCCGCGAGCTGCCACCCCCCCGCGCCCCCCTCGCCCTGGCCTCCAGCACTTGTCCTTTAGTGCCCGTGAGGCCCACGGCCCCATGCCTGGCCTCCAGGCCTAGCCTGATGGAGAAACCCACACTTCAGGTGCATCAGGCAGGCCTGAGCACAGGACACATTCCAGGAAGTTCTGCAGAAGGGACAACCCCAGCTCTGTCACTGAAGGCAAAAGAAAGGGAAGAGAAGGGGAAGGGAGAAAAGGAAGGACAGAAGGAGGGAAGGAGGAGGGCTTGTGTTTGAATCTGGCCTCAGCTGCTCACAGGCAGGTGACACCCTATCCAGGGCTTGCCCTCTTCGTGTATGAAATGGGGTGTAATGCCCGCCTGGCAGCGTGGACGTGAGGAGTTAGGATAAGGTGTGCGGTGAGCTTGGCGCAGGGCCTGGCACCAAGTAGGTCTTTCGTAGGTATCCATTGCTGGCCGCACTGCCCTGTGGGCCCAGACCGCGCCCAGCGGTGGCGTTACTACCATCCCTTCACGCTGTCTGCTTTTACGTACTATTTAACTCCCGGAGTTTGTAGTGTTAATTTGCATTTCCTTAATGAATAATAATGTTGAGCATGTTTCCATATACCTATTGGCATTTTGGATATCTTCTGTGAAGAAATGTCTATTAAAATCCCTGGTCCATTTTTTTTTCCCTTTATTGCATTGTTTGGCTTTTTGGTGTTGAGTAGTAGGAGTTATTTTTAGATTCCATACATTCAAATTCTCTATTTTCTTATTGATTTTCTGTATTGGATGGTGTCTCAATTATAGAACACCATTATTGTGGTGTATTGATGTCTCCAACTCTTGCGGTAGTATTATTTATTTCTCTCTTTCAGTTGTTTCATTTTTGCTTCGTATATTTTGGGGCTTTGTTGTTATGTTTATAATCATTATATATTTTGGGATTGAGCCTTTTATCAGTACATAATATCCTTCTTTGTATCTTATAATCTTTTATTACTTAAAACCTATTTTGTCTGACAGTAATATGGCCACTCCAGATCTCTTTTGATCACTGTTTGCATGGAATGTCTTTTTTTAAAGTGAGTCTCCAGCAGACAGTAATAGATGGATCATGCTTTTTCATGCAACCAACCAACCTTTGCCTTTTTTAAAAATATATTTTTTGAGAAATCTTCACACACATACATTCCATACATGGTGTATAGTTAGTGGCTCACAATGTATCACACAGTTGTGTATTCGTCACCATGATCATTTTTAGAACATTCGCATTACTCCAGGAGAAGAAATAAATAGAAAAAACTCATGCATACCATACCCCTTACTACTCCCTCTCATTGACCACTAGTATTTCCATCTACCCAACTTATTTTACCCTTTGTCCCCCCTACTATTATTTTTATTTTTATTTTTTACATGGGCAGGCACCGGGAATCAAACCCAGGTCTCCGACATGGCAGACGAGAATTCTGCCACTGAGCCACTGTCACACCGCCCTTGTCCCCCGTATTGTTTATTTTATTTTATTTTTTATCTATATTTTTTTACTCTTCTGTCCATGCCCTGAATAAAAGGAGCATCAGACACAAGATTTGCACAATCACACATTCACACTGTAAAAAGTTATATCTGTATACAATCATCTTCAAGAATCAAGGCTACTGGAAACAGCTCAACAGTTTCAGGTACTTCCCTCCAGCCTCTCCAATACACCATAAACTAAAAAGTGGATATCTATATAATGCATAAGAATAACCCCCAGGATAACCTCTCAACTCTGTTTGAAATCTCTCAGCCACTGAAACTTTATTTTGTCTCATTTCTCTCTTCCCTCTTTTGGTCAAGAAGGCTTTCTCAATCCCTTGATGCCAGGTCCTGGCTCATCCCAGGAGTTCTGTCCCACGTTACCAGGGAAATTTATACCCTCGGAGTAAGGAGGGAGGGCAGTGAGTTCACCTACCAAGTGACTTAGAGAGAGAGGCCACATCTGAGCAACAAAAGAGGTTCTCTGGGGCATAATTCTCTTAGGCATGATTATCAGTGGGCTTAGCCTCTCCTCTGCAGGAATAAATTTCATAGGGGCAAACCCAGAATCTAGGACTTAGCCTATTGATTTGGTTGTCCCCACTGCTTGTGAGAATATCAGAAGTTCTTCAAATGGGGAAGCTGAATGTGTCCTCTTTTCTCCCCATTCGCCCAAGGGGACTTTGCAAATACTTCTTTATTCATGCCTTAATTACTCTGGTCTATATGAGGGCATCACACTAACCTGGGCAAACCAACAAAATCTCTTGCACTATTCAAGATTCCGTGTACTTATGGTGTTCAACTAAACTGGCCAATCAAGTTAAATTAGGAAATGCACTACCCACAATATAAATTTTGCACCAAATAAACATCTCTTCCTCTAGTTCCACACAGAAGTTAAAGCTTTAGAATATGGACAATATCATCCTTTATCCAATCTCTGCCTTTTGTTTTTCCCCATGGGCAGGCACCAGGAATCAAACCCAGGTCTCCAGCATGGCAGACGAGAGCTCTGCCTGCTGAGCCACCATAGCCCGCCCAATCTCTGCCTTTTAATAAGGGAGTTTCATCCACTGACATTTAAGATAGTAACTGAGAAGAAGGTTTTACTTCTGCCATTTAGCTATTTGTTTTCTGTTTGTCTTGTTTTTTTGTTCTTCAACCCCATTACTGCCATTTTTTATATTTTGTTGCTTTTTTGAAGTGCACCGTTTTGATTGCCTTCTTCTTTCCTTTTCTCTGTATTTTTAGTTATCTTCTTAGTGGTCAGTTTTGTAATTATCATTAACATCTTAAACTAATAGCAACCTAGTTCAACTAGTATTAACCTGCTTTCGGTAGTATACAGACCCTCTATTCCTGTATCTCTTTGTCCCTCCCCTTTATATCATTATTGTTTCAGATTATAGCTTTATACATCATATGCTCATTAACATAGATTTTAAATATTTTTTACATATTTGCCTATTAAGTCATATATGGAGAAAAAGGCAGTTAAAACCAAAAATATAGTAATATAGGATTTTATATACTCCTATGTAGTTACTTTTACCAACATTCTTTGCTTTTTCTTATGGATTCAAGTTGCTGTCTAGTGTCTTTTTATGTCAGCCTGAAGGGCTCCCTTTAGCAGTTTTTATAGGGCAGTTCCTCTGGTAATGAACTCTTTCCACTTTTGTTTATCTGTAAATATCTTCATTTCTCCTTCATGAGGGAAAATTTTGCCAGATATATAATTTGGGGTTGACAAGTTTTTTTTTTCTTTGAGGACTTTAAATATGTCCTCCCACTGTCTTCTGGCCTCCATAGTTTCTGATAAGAAATCCGGTATGCAATCTTTTCTATGTGACAGGTTGTTTCTCTCTTGCTGCTTTCAAAACCTGCTTTGTCTTTGGATTTTGACATTTTCTGTATAATGTGTCTTGGCGTAAATATATTAGAGTCTACCTTACTTGGAGTTCATTGAGCTTCCTAGATGTGTGTATTCATATCTTTTATCAGATTTGGGAAATTTTAGCCATTATTTCTTCAAATATTATCTCTGCCCCTTTCTTTCTCTCTTGTTCTTCTGGGAGTCTAATAATGTGGCTGTTGGTATACTTGAAGATGTCTCACAGGACCTTCAAGCTCTGTTCATTTTTCTTTATTATTTTTTCCATCTGTGCTTCACACTGTATAATTTTAATTGTCTTGTCTTCAAGTACACTGATCCTTCCTTCTGCCTGTTCAAATCTGCTGTTGAATCTGCCTAATGAGTTTTTCATTTCAATACTTTACTCACATCGCCAACATTTCTATTGGACCTTTTTTTTTATTGTTTTCATCTCTTTATTCTATTCAGATATTTATCTAATTTCCTTTAGTTCTTTGTACATAGATTCCATTAATTCATTGAATATACTTGAGATGATTGACTTAAAGTCTGTAACTGATAGTTTCTGACCATTTTTTTCCCCATGAATGGGCTATAGTTTTCCTGTTTCTTTGTATGTTTTATAATTTTGTTGCAAACTGGACATTCTCATATTGTTATTTTGCTGGAAATTTAATTTTCTCACTCTTCTGGGTTTGCTTGTTTGTTGTTGTTATTGTTGAGGGTGGAGCCATTAATTTTGTTATTTTTCCAACCTACTTTTACTCTCAAACAGGGAATGGAAAGAGGAAAGAGGAAAAAAATGTTACCGTCTCCTTAAGACTGCCAGTTTTGCCCACAAGGGGTTGGAACAATAGCTGCCCTCAGAACCAGCCTTTCCACCCCCCAGTGAGCTGAAGTAGCTGATCAAAAGCAGTGATCATTAGTCAGACCACATACACCCAGATATTGGAGGGTTACTTCCTTATTGTCCACCCTGGCACTAACAAATGATACCAGACCTGCCTCATGGCTACTGGGGGAACTAAAGGAACTGAAATGTCTGCAAAACTATTAGACCCAAAGCACATGCAACATCAGTCACCTTTCTGCTGATCCAACCTCATTTTTCCTCTTGGCTCGTGAATTAGGCCTCTGTGTTAGGTCTGTGCTCAACACTCCATTAAATCTCAACCCTCACAATAGGTCCGTTAGATACAGAATATTCCTCCCATTTTGCAGATGAGAAAACAGAAGTTCACAGAGATGAATTCATTTACCCAAGGTCTCACAGCTAGAACAGAGGCAGGAAACCAAAGCAGCTAAGATTGTGAGCTCTGCAGCCAGACTACCTGGGTCCAAATCCCCACTCCCCACTTGCCTCTCTCACCTTGGGCAAATCATTTGAGCTCTTAAAGAAGCCTCAGTTTCTTCATCTGTGAAGTGGGAAGAGTGAGTCCTCAGTGAAATGACCCACGGAAAGCCCTTTACACAAGGCTTGGTGCAAAGAAGCGCTGAATAACCAGACCGTTATTACTCTGATTGTCAGTAGTTGCCCCTGAAAGAGCTGGGATCTAAATCCAGGCCTCTCTTGCCACCTGACTCATTCTTCCTGCTTCCTTCTGCTCTCTGCAGGATGTGCAACAGCCCAGGGCGGGGCAGAGGACGAAGGGGAGGCCGAGGCGGGCTGGATCGAGGGAGCTGCCATCCTGCTCTCGGTCATCTGTGTGGTCCTTGTCACGGCCTTCAACGACTGGAGCAAAGAGAAGCAGTTCCGGGGCCTGCAGAGCCGCATTGAGCAGGAGCAGAAATTCACCGTGGTGCGGGCAGCCCAGGTCGTCCAGATTCCTGTGGCCGAGATCGTGGTTGGGGACATTGCCCAGGTCAAGTATGGTAAGCATCCCAGCCATGGAGTCAGGCTACAGAGCTGGAGCCCAGACAGAGGTGGGGCAGGCCAGGAGCCCAGGCAGACCCAAAGAAGCTGGTCCAGGGAAGGATGTGGGTCCCCAAAGGCTGATCCCAGGCCAAGATGTGTTCTGGATCCTCTGGGAGGTCTGAGGGTGCTTCTTGGAAGAGGTAAGATTCCAGGACCCATTTAAATCAGAAATGGCAAATATGTGGCACATGAGCCACCATTCTTCAAACCTCCCCTATGGGAGACATCGCTAAACAATCACAGCTCAGAGCTCAGATGCAACATCAGAAGCGTTCTCAACACAGCACTACTAATACTCAGAATGGGTTGATGAGATGAAATCTACTTCCCGTTCCTGATTTGGCTGTTGATAGACAGTGGTTGGGTTAAAGAAGGTGTTAGAGGTAGTGGATGGAGAAGAACAAACATTCTCATCCTGTGATACTGCTAACGAGACAGTGGGCAGGCTGGCACCAAATGGGGTTTGGACAAGATATGTCCAAACATATCTGTAAAGGAGGCCAAAAGCAGAGGTGGGGATTGGAGTGCCTCTCCTCAGTCAATACTGGGGAGGGCTTGGTTGCCTCTGATAATGTACCTGTCTTGGGTTCTCCTGAATCCAACCAAGACTGGTCCCTTCCTAAAGGATTTCCCCAAACTGTAAGGGAGACTAGAGAAGACAGAATCATTGAGAAACGGGGCCCCATGTCCAAGCCAGCCCAAGAAAAGCACTTTGTAAAACTCATGTCCACCTGAGCTAGAATTTTTTTGGGCCGGACCTTCACCTGCTCCCCTGGGCCTTGTCCCTGAGGTCTTCAGCTGCCTGTTGGTGTACATTGCACCATCTTGGTTCCTGCACATGGCGCCATCTTGGTTCCTGCACATGGCGCCACCTTGGTTCCTGTACATGGCGCCATCTTGGTTCCTGCACCCTGGAAGCTTTAAGCATTTCGTTCCCACTGGTGAACCTTCCACTATCATAACACCTTTAAGGGAAAGTTCCAGCCTCCCCAGCCTCCTAAGACGGTACTGACTCCCACTCCGTCCCTCCCCCCAGGTGACCTCCTCCCTGCAGATGGCCTCTTCATCCAGGGCAATGACCTCAAGATCGATGAGAGCTCCCTGACCGGGGAATCTGACCAGGTGCGCAAGTCTGTGGACAAGGACCCCATGCTGCTGTCAGGTGAGCTGCAGCCTGGCGGCAGGCTCTCCGTTGCAGGCTCCCACCCCTTTGAGTATCTGGGGGACTTGGATCCTTGGCTCTGGGATCTCTGGCCAACTCAGCCCCAATTGAGAACTCCCTCCCTTTCCTCCCAACACCTGCACACTGAACTTGCCATGGGCTCAGCACTGTTCTAGGGCCTGAGGATACTGCGGTGAGCAAAACCAACCAAGATTCCCTACCCTCTTGGAACTGACCTTCCAGTGACTTGGTGTACTAAAAAGTCAAAAATGGAAGGCCGTTTCCCTGAAGGGTGAGAAAGAACCCATCTGGTGACAGATGTACCGACCTCAACTGTGTGCCTGGTCCACGCCCAGATGCTGGGGGTGCAACCCTGAATAAGACAGATGAAGCCCCAGGCCCAAGAAACTTGCAATACAGTGAGGAGAGAGAGAGGGGCAATGTGAAAATTCCAGAGGGTCACAGGTGTATAAAAAACATAAAGCCGAATGATGGGATGTGGGTGAATAGGGAAACCAAGGAAGGCTTCTTGGGGGAGGCAGCATGGGAGCCACAGTGATGAGAAGGATCAGGCCTTGTGATTGTCCAGGGGAAGAGCATGCTGAGCAGAGGGAACAGCAAGGGCCAAGGCTCAGAGGCAGGGATCTGGCTGGAGGATTGTGAGCGAGATAGAGAGAGGGGAAGGCCTGGATGTCAGGCCTCATGGACCAGGTCAGGAGTTTGGAAATTATTCTGAGTGTGAAGGGGATTTTCTGGAATGAAGGAGAGTGTTAAAGTGAGCTGATTATACTTACAGTTGTAAAAGCTCGCTCAGGGGTGAGAGTAAAGGAGGAGACCCTACAGGGGTGAGGCACTAGCCAGGAGAGACACACTCCCTGCAGAGACTCCCTGAATGTGTCAATTGTCCAGTGATGCTCAGCAAATAGCCTCTGAGCTGCCAGACTCAGAGAACAAGGCATTGGCTCTCAATGTCTCAGGTCAGCCCCTGCCCTCAGGAGCCACCTACCCGGGTGGGATGGGGAGAGCAGACCTGCAAACCACTTACTCCAGCAGTGAGATGAGAGGAAGGTGTGATAAAGCACAAAAGGAGCAATTACTTCAGCCCTGGGGAGTGCAGCAGAGCTACCCAGAGGAGGTGGCATTGAACTGGGTTTTGAAGAGTGAATAGGAGTTTGTCAAACAGAGTTGTGAAGAAAGGGTCCTTCTAAAAAAGGCAATCATGTGCAAAGGCGTGAAGTTTGAAGGAGTATAGGACGTCCTAGAAATACAAGGAGGAATATCAAGGGGTTTGCAGAGTAGGTCTGTTGGAAGGAGTGAGAATTGAAGGCAGAGCATTTATCTGAGACTTATTCAATCAACGTTTATTGAACACGGGGCAGCCGGGTACCAGTGGCTAATGAGGTAAACAAGGTCCCTGCCCTCCTGGAGCTTATAACCTAATAAAGGAGACAGATAATAAAGGGACAAATGGGCAAATAGGAGTAGGGTAATTTCAGATTGTGATGAATCAGATGAAGACAATATACCATTGTACTGGGATAGAGACCCTGAGGAGGGGGCAAGAATTTTAGTTAATCAGGAAGGGCTCTCTGAGGAGGAGGCATTTGAGCTAAAACCTGAATGGGGAGAAGAAGAAGTGTTCCAGGAAGAAGAAACAGCAAGTACAAAGGCCCTGGGGTCTGACCAAGAAATCAGAGGTGGATCTCGAATGCCTTCATGGAACTTAGGGTCACATGAGAGTTCAGTAAATGGTAGCAACCCCTGTGGTCTTGGTTCCAGCCTCTGGGATGAATTGGTGGGTAGAGAAGCAAACATCCTTGAGAGAAGTGGCTGGGTCCTCTGGCATCGTGGAAGTTGAGGAGAGGCGCTGGGCCTGGGTAGACAAGTGGTGAATGCTCCAGACAGTTTGGCAAATGAGGAAGCAGTGTAGTTACCTGGCAGGAGGGTGGGGAGAGAAAATACTTAGAATCACTGGCCTGACCTCCTCATAAACCAGGCGTGCCCAGCTGCAGAGAGGTCTGTAAAGGACCGGGACCTGGGAGAGACGGAGGAGAAGCCAGCTGGCCAGCCTAGGGTGAGTCATGCAGGCAGGGATAGGAAGGACCAAAGAGAACAGACTGGCCAAAAGTAAAATGATGCTGAGGGCAGAAGAGAGGAAAGCAGTCCTCTTAGCAAGACGCAGAAGGAGAGCAAGGAGGAGATTGGCGAGAACTTGGAGGCCTCGCGGTGCCCTCTTGGGCTCTGTGCTCCTTCTTCCTTGTTGAAAAGCCTCGTCAGCTGGGGAGGGACAGCAGGCTGTCTCCGAAGTCCCAGGAGGCCAAGGCATCGTAAGAAAGAGCAGAGACCTGCAGGTGCCTGGAGACTCAGGGCTGTGCTCTCCCCTGGACAGGGAAGGGCAAGGGGAATGGCGACAGACAAACAGCTCTCCAGGTCTCAGCAGGAATCTGGGTGAATTCTAAGACGCCTAGGCTGGCGGAGGCAGCATTAGTCCTCAGAGAGATCCTCAGATGGCGTGGGAGTCGGTGGCCTGTTAGCGCTGAGAAAAGAAAGGGACGATCACAAGAAACCACCATGGGGCGTCCCAAACCGTGTCGAAGCAGCTGGCTTTGGTCTCGACCTGTGCAGCTGGTCCAGGCGCCCAGGAAAATGGGACAGCCCGCAATGTCCTTGTCAGCCCGCTGGGGAAGGATGAGGCCAGGAGACTTAGGTAGGTTTGTGCTGACGCCTGGATTGCTGGAAATCCGGTAGAAGGTGGCCTCCCGCAGGGCTCGTTCCCACTGCAAAGTGGAAAATGCAACCCCCAAGCTCGCAGAGACCACAAGTGCAGGGAAGATGGCGACAAGAAAGCCAGAGTCAAGATCCTTTAAAAAGGTCACCACCGGCATGCAGGAGGAAGTACACTGAAGATGAAATTTGGCAGGGATCAATCAGAAGGCCTGCAGCGCTGGCGTTCAGAAACGCCCCTGCACCGTGGTAGGGAAGGGTGAGGGAGGACAGCAGAGCCGAGGCAGATGGGGAAAGGACTGAGAGTGGTGAGCACTCGGCTTGATAGAAAGCAGTCGAATTGGAAAGAGAAAAATTCCGTAATAAAACAGTTCTAGAACAAAACAGGCTGCCTGAAAGGTAGTGAGCTCCCTGTTGCTGATTGTGTGTAAGCAGGGCCAGGACAAGCTGTGGGTGGGGGTGTGATAGACGGCACCCAAGCGTTGAGTGGGCATGGTACCCAGTGCCCCTTCCATGCCCTGTCCCTCACCTTGTACTTCTGCTGCAGACCTGCCACTCTGCCTCTGCTGACACCGCTCTCTCCTCCCAGACTGCCCTCTCCCTTCCTTTTCACTCATGTAAGTCACACAGCCCCACCTCCTCCAGGAAGCCTTCCCTAACCACCAGTACACCCAGCCCTGTGGCAGACAGCCCCTCCCAGCCTACCACTCCACATTCGGATGGGTCATTCAGGCACAGCCTCGTGAGATTGATTGAGTTTTCCACTGCACAAAGCCGCTCAAATAAAGTAAAGAACAAAAGGCATCCACAGTCCCACCACCCAGATTAGATCTAACTGGTGCCGCCTTTATGGGTCCCTCCCATGCCTGGACCTGCACCAGCAGGGACAGTGATTTAGTTTGCTGGGGCTGCTATAACAAAGTCCTACAGACTGGGTGGATTGAAACCACAGAAAGTTGTTCTCTCACAGTTCTTGAGGCTAGAAGCTGAACTCAGGGGTGTCAGCAGGACCACGCTCCCTCTGAAGGCTCCGGAAAGGAAGGCTTCCTGGCCTCTTTCAGCTTCTGATGGCCTCACGTGTTCCTTGACCTGTGGCAGCAAAACTCCAACCTCTGCCTCAGTCTTCACGTGGCCTTTTCCCCTATGCCTCTGTGGCCGCACATCCAAATCTCCCTCTGCTTTCTCTTCCAAGGACACCAGTCATTGGATTTAGGGCTCACACTGACCCAGTGTAACCTCATCTTAAATTGCTTATATCTGCAGAGATTTCCATATAAGGTCACATTCGCAGGTCCTGGAGGTTAGGACTGGAGCACTCCTTCCTGAAGGACACAGTTCCACCCACAGCAGATGGACACGGCTGCAAAGTGCATTGATCCTCCCTCCCCAAGAGGTCTGAGCGGCTGGGGTCCTGGGACCCCCAGAGATTAGCAGGAGAAGGCCGTGCCCAGCCCACATGCCCTAGGCCCTGCATGCTTAGGGGTGCAGGCACTGCTTGCCAAAGGCAAGGAGAAAGAAGCTGCAAAGTCTGGTAGGAAGAGCTGGGAGACAGGCTGGGCTGAGCCAGACCCAGCTTGGGAATGCACTTGCTGTGCGACCCTGAGCCCAGCACTTCACTTCTCTGAGCCTCAGTTTGTCTCTGAGATCAGCAGGGATGTCGTTGTGAGTGACATAGGGGAAGGGCCTTACTCGGTCTCCAGCTCATGATGCTCAAGACAGGCAGGTTCCTTTCCCATTCCCGTGAAGCTTGGACTTGGGTGTAAAACAGGCCTGTGTTCAAATTCCAACTCTGTCCCTCCTTGGCCAGGGAACCCGGAAAAGCGTTTCTGAGCCTCTGTTCCCTCCCTTGTAAAATGGGATAGTAGCCCCAAGCTCGTGAGGATGTATGGAGGATGGAATACAAACTGCCTAGTGTGAAGCCTCCCGAAATGTCCATTTTCACTTCCTCTCCCTTCGCCTTGATTGTCTCCCCTTTGCAGCCTCTCTAGACTGCCGCACACACATGCACACACATGCACACGTGCACACACATGCACACTTTCTCTCCACCCTCCTACTCTCTCCACTTTCAGGGCTACATGAGTCTGCCTCCTCCAGGAAGTTTTCCTTGATTGCTTCCTTGCATGCTCCAGGCTCCTTGGATAACTGCCATTTGGATGCTCATTTTCGCTCATGGCCAGAAACTGGGGCCCAGCTTTACTGGTGCCGGGAGGCCTTGCTGGGCCTTGTGATTGATGAACAGAAGGGGCAGGCTGGGAGGTGCCTGCGGGGTCCTCGGGGTGCTCAGGAACCACAGCAGCATCTGACACCCTGATTCAGCCAGAACAGGACACAGACCCGTTGGGTTCTGGGGTCAGTTGACTCAGCCACCAAGTCTGTGACTGTGCAATGGGGGAGCCGGCTAGGGCCTGTCCCCTCCCTGCCCACCCCATGGGGCTGTTGTGGGGGCCACTTGCATGGGCGTATGTGGCTGCGTGCAGTGCTGCATGGGTGAAGGTTCCAGCCTGCGCCAGCTCCCACGGTGACCCTGCCCGTGGGACCTCAGTCTTCCCATCTGAAAAATGGGAGCAGACCAGCTGTCAGAAAGACACTGCTGAACCCAAAGATTGGGGCACACAAAAATCCTAAAAGACCTTACCAGCTTCCTATGGGAGCTTGTCCCCCAGGACAGACAGATTGAAGAAGGCCCCTGCCAATGTGTCTTCAGACTTCAGACAGACTGGACGGGGCAGAGGTGAGACCCACATACCTGTGGGGGGCCGGCAGGGGCGCAGGCGGGAAGCACAGTTCTCCTGCTGGCACCTGCAGAAACGCTGATCAGTGTCCAAGAGGAGCTGAAAAGTCCCAGTTTCTTAAAAGCCTGCTTGGGTCATATGACACATGGATGGCCCTCTGGTGTGCAACTGCTGATTTTAACTTTGTATTTTCAAATAATTTCAAGCTTTCGGAAAAGCTGCAGGAATAATACCAAAAAAATACCTGAAAATCATTGGTGTTAACATTTTGCTCTCACTCTTTCCTCTCTTCTCTCCCTCTCACTCTCTCCTTCTCTTTCTTCTCTTCTCTTTCTCTTCCCCCCTCTCCCCACCCCCATCCCAGCATATTCACATAATGCCCTCAGCCCCTTCACCCTCCAGCATGCATCTCCTAGGAACGAAAATATTCTCTTACGTGACCAACACATTAGTATAAAATTCAGGAACTTTACATTGATCCCCTTTCATTATCTAAAATATCACCATATTCACATTTTACCTGTTGTCAGGATAATGTCCTGCAGTCCGGGGTCCAGACCACTGTCCTGGTTGTGTCTTGTTGTCCCGCCTCCTTAGTCTTCTCTAACAGGGACCAGCAACTCAGCCTTTCTCTGTCCTCTGAGGAAATGGGCGCTGTGGAAGAGTACAGCCACTCCGGCCAAGTGGGTGCACCTTCCAGGTCCTGTGCCCCCTTTGAGAGTCCCAGGAAATAAGTGACCCCTCCTAGGAGAAATCAATGCCCAGGCTCGTGTTTTTGAACCAGGGATCCGCAGAAGCACCCGGGGCTCGTCCCATTTTGCCCCTGCGCAAACTCAGCCCCTGGGTGGGAGGCACGCACGCGTGTAAGAGCTCCCAGCCCCGAGCCCTCTCTGCAGCCCCCATGCACGAGCTCCTCTCCGACCATGTGGAGTCTGTCTTCCAGCAGTTTTACCTGCTTGAAGTTTCATGTGGTAACTGCCACTGTGCAACCGAGGCCCGAAACTGGATATCGCCGCGGAAGGGGCTGGACCGGGGGTGCTGGGGAGGGGGAGCCTGTCCTCCAACGCTGCAGGCCCGCCGGCCCCTCCTGCCTGGCTCAGCCCTGCAGGACCCCCCACCCCTCTTCCTTCTCCCACGGGCCGAGTTCTCGGAGCCAGGGCCTTATCGGTACAAGGATGCCCGGGCCACGATCAAACCCTCCTAGGACTCTGCCTGCATCCCGGCACTGAGCAGAAGACCCGGCATGGGAGAGCCAGGCCTGCCACCGCTGCCGCTGCCTCCAGGGAGCCGAGGATGGCACAGGACTGCAGGAAGGCCCGAGTCTGCCGCTCGGCCCGCACTCTCTCCATTACACTACCCTGCCTCTTCTCCATGAGAGGCAGCGGGGTGTAGTGGATAGAGCACGGGTTCAAGTCCCGGCTCCGCTGCTCACCGCTGTGTGACCCTGGGCCACTGCTCAGCCTCTCTGAGCCTCGTGTTCCCCCCTGTCAGAGAGACACAGATGGGAGAGGGAATGGCCGTGTGCCTGTGCCAAGACCTACCTCACAGGGTTGTCATGGGAGGTGGGGGATTGTGGGCGCTCCAGCTGCCTAATCTCTCATCATCAACAGCTGTCATAACGATAATAACAGAAGAACCGCACCTGGGCTGGGAGCCCTGTCAGCTTTGCTTGGTGCTTTTACCTGGAGTCAGAAATCACCCCAGCCCTTCCTCACAGTTCTTGCAGCTGAAAGAGGCCTTTCAGAAGACGTGACCTCTCCCTGAGAGCGAAGAGCCTTGGGTTCAAGCCCTGGCCTGTCCCTCACCCGCTGTGTGAGCTCACTTCGTCTTTTGCCCTCTCTGGGCTCAGAAATCCAGTTTGATAACACAGGCCCCTCCAGCTCTGCCATTTGGGGCTCAGCATACTTCCTGCCACTGCACACAGTTTTGGCCACAAGACAGCCCAGGGGAGTCTCTTCTTGCTGTTTAGGGCACACCTGAGGCAGAGGTGAGCATTGAACCCGCAATCAGGAGGGCCCTTGCCCGCCCTCTCTGCTGCCAGGAGAGAGGCGTGGGCTTCTCCACTCGGGGGGATGGGTGCTCTGGGGGGACAGGCCAGCCACCCCCCCACTCCCATTGGCAGGTACCCCCGTGTTCTCCCGGGGTGATGGCCCAGCTCCCAACCTGACCTTCCTCCTCAGATCTGCCCCCTACCAGCTCTGCCTCCCACTTGGCCCACAAGCCTTCCTGGCAAGGTGGGAGAAACAGGTTAGAGCCACACACCCTGGCACAAATCCCCGGCCCTGCCCTCACCAGTGAGAAGGTGAGAAACACCTGAATCCCCCTGTCCGATGGGCCCGGTGATAATTACCGCAGAGCTTTTGTGACAGTTAAATGGATAAAGCATCTCAGATAGTGCTTGGCACATAGTAAATGCTCCAGAAATATTAGTTCTCTTCCTCTCTCCCTGCTGAGGGGAAGAAAATTACTTTTAGCAGCTATTGATTGGAAACTAAAGACCCAACTCTGTAACCTTCCATCCAGCCCACCTGAGCATCTGGCTATAGCGTTTGTCCCACCCCTGCCTCCGTGAGCCGTCCATGCAGTGCAGCTGGTCGGGGCCATTGCAGCCCACCTTGGCCTGGGCTGTGCCCCCTGCCAGCCCACCGTGCCCCTGAGCGTATCCTGTCCACCTGTGTGCACACCTGCTCCCCTCCACCCTGACCACATTGCGAGCTCCTTGAGGGCAGGGACTCCGGGGTTCCTCTCTGCAGGGCTGGAGCCGGGCGTGGAGTCAGCACTCCACGGGGCCTGTCCATCAGATGAATGCGTGCGGCCGGGCAGGGGACTTGGCGTCCGATCTGTCTGTCCGTATGCACCTCTACTGGCCCCATGCAAACTCCCTTGTCCCCAAAACACCGCCTTTTATGGAAGCTCCACTGCCCCACCCAGGATGTGTCCTTTGTCTCCCTGGGACCCAGAGTCTCCAGACATGCTTGCTGAGAGGTGATGAACTGAGCCAGCACCCTCCCCATTTTACAGAGGGCAAGACTGAGGCACAGAGAGGCGAGGAACTGACCGGAGGCCACATGGTATATCAGAAGTAGACACCAGACTGGTCCCCAGGTCCCCTCTTCCCAGTCCCGGGCTCTCTCTACCCAACCTTCCCCGCGCTTGTGTAGTCTGAGGGCCTCCGTGGGGGCTCGGAGAAGGCAAGGGGCTATGGTGTGGCCTTCCTGGCATCTGTGGGCAGTGACGTCCTGGCACAAGGCTCCCCCAGGGCCTCCACACCGAAAGGGTCACCCTACCCAAAGACCTGCAGTTACCCTTTGAGAGGTTGTTAGCCTGCTTTTAACTTCAGCACCTCTTCAGCCTCGTACCTTCATGTGAAGCATTGTCCTCTGCACGGGACTCCTGGAGCTGGTGTGACAGCCTGGGGACAGCCGGGGAATTGGGGGGTGACCTGGCCCATCCAACGCTTCCACTGCAGGAGGTGCGGCCAGTGCTCAGACTTCTCATGAGAGAAGAGGGACTGCCCGTTTTAAAACCATAAAGATGGTTGATTGCCATGCGGGGACTCTCCATTATAAACACATGCCCACCACGGAAAACACAGAAAAGAAGAAATAGAGTCAAAAAAGGCACAGGTGGTTCAGTGGTAGAATGCTTGTCTTCCATGCGGGAGACCGGGGTTCGATTCCCGGTCCATGCACATGCACCCCCTACCCAAAAAAAAGGGACTGGGCTTCCAGTTACAGGCCAGGCTGTGAGAGGGCGGCAGAAAGAGGATTGATTCACACCCAGACCCGCCCTCAAGGGCTCACAGTCTGGTGGGGGAGCCTGGCCTGGTAGTCCCCACCAGGAGAGTCCCCGGGAAATTTCAATGCGGTTCCAAGTGGAGAGATGAAGTCCCCTTGTGGGGGTCTGGGAAGGCCACTAAGGCAAGGGCCCTTCGTCCTGGGCCTGGAGGAGGCTTTGTGAAAGAGGCGTGGGGACGGCGTGCAAGCAGTGGCAGGCGTGGGGACGGCGTGCAGGCAGTGGCAGTCAAGGAGCCAGAGAAAGGCGTGTGGTGCCAGGGGGGTGCTGATGGAGGAGTTTGGACCTGGGGGGGCCACCGAAGGTGTCTGAGCTGGGGAGCCTCAGATCAGAGCAGAGGCTGGGGGGCTTGCTGGGGCAGAGAGAGAGGGAGGGCAGCAGTTGAGGGGTGGGGGATAGATGCCTCCAACTCCCCTGCTCCCGTCAAATGCTGAGCCCTGGAGGGCCACCCTGGGGCTCATCCCAGGCTGGGGCAGGGGTTGCTGGGTGGAGATCTCCTCCTACCTCTGGCTCCCGGCGGCAGCGATGAGAGTGATTAGATTAGAAGGCAATTTGGGGTCTGATTATCTTGGGTGGAAATTGGCCCCCTGTGTCTTTTTCCATCCCCGACAGCAGCTGGGGAGGCGGGGACCAGACCCTCTGCTGCCACGCCCATGGAACCCAAGATGAGCACCTGTGTTTTCCGATGAACTTTTTAATTTTAATGTGTTTTCAACCAAGGCGCCCGGGGCCTTGTTTCCTGGTTAAAAGTGGGGTGACAGTGAGGACAGGCCGCAGGGAGGGCTCAGATCCCAGCTCTGCTCATCACCAGCTGGGTTACCTTAGGCAAGCCACTTCACCCCTCAGAGCTTCAGTTCCCCTTTCTATACACAGAGGGCAGTGGGAGGACTGAACGAGACCCTGGCACCGGGGGGCTACCACGAAGCCCGGCGCATAGTAGGGGTGCTAGGAATTCACTCTGGCCTTCAGCTTTCCTGATCCGTCAGGTGCTGGTGTCTAACAGACCCTGCTCCTAGCCCCACTCACGTGAGCCAGAGTGCAAGACAGCATGTTGTGAGCAGGTTGTCATCTTCAGGTCCCTTGGCTGCCCCTGGTTCTCCATGCGTGGACCTCCATGGGCCTTCTGAAGGTGGAAGAACCCTGGGCCGGCGCCACATGGCCTGCAGTCATGGCCCAGCTTATTCTGGGACCCCCATCATTTCCTGCCCAGGGACCACAGATGCTGTCCTTCTGTCCCAGAAATGGCCAAGGAGCCAACCGAAGAGCTCCGCATCTGAGCTTCTGGGTTCTATTACAGTTTGCTGGGTTTCATGCCCCCACTATGGGCCTCCATGACCCAATTTACCCATCTATGGATGGACAGTCTGACATGAACGTGCCTTAAAGAAACTCGCTGGAAAGTGTCTGTCTGTCTCTAAAGCACTGTCAGATCCTGAGATGCCGGAGGACGGACTAGAATGTCACACACAGATGATGTCTCATCCTAGAGCAGGACACTGATCGGATCCTAGAAGGAAAGCACTTCTGGTCCTGACTCTTATTTTAGATACAATTCTAATACGTTTGCTGACATGTATTTCAAGTCTGAATACAAAGAGAAGAATAGAAAGAGACAGGGCACGCAGAAAACAGGGAGACATGGTGTGAGGGTTAGGGTCTGGTGTCAACTTGGCCAGACGATGGTGCCCAGTTGTCTGGTCAGGCAATCGCTGGCCTGGCCATTACTGCAAGGATATTTTGTGGCTGGTTGATAAACCATAAGGCTGGTTGATTAAAACATCCTCAGTGGACTGCTTCTGTGGCTCATTACATCTATGATCAACCAAGGGTGTGCCTTCAGTGATGAAAAAATCCAATCAATTGGATGTCATCCAGCTCCTTGAAGGCTTTTAAGGGAAGAGAGAGAATTTTCACTGCTTCTTCAGCCAGCCTCTCCTGTGGGGTTCATCCAGGACCATCATTGGAGCTGCCAGCCCCACGTCCTGCCCCAGGGATTCCAGACTTTTGCATCCCCGCAGTTGAGTGAAACACTTTTATAAATCTCATATTTATAAATACTTCTGTTGGTTCTGTTTCTCTAGAGACCCCTAATACACGTGGCAACCCATCTTGAGGGGAAAAAAAGGAAAAACTCTAAAAAGCGGAACCAAGTTCAAAAAGCATAGTCATTGGGGGTCATTGCATCTCGGGGCCCCAGAAGCCGTCATTGTGGGACCCCAGGCCCCAGACAGCAAACATGGCACATTGGTGCGGTCCAAAGATGAGCTGAGACACTGGGCCAAGCCAGGGCTGGATTCATACATCTCTGTTGAAGAGGGAAGTGTGTTCGGCATCTTTGGTAGTGTTCTACCCTGAATGGAAAAAAATTAAAAATAGAAAAGAAATGGCTGTCTGCAGCCAAACTTCGTTGACCTCGATTCATCTCTACAGAGGGTAGCCACTGAGGGACCAAGTGTTCCTGAGCCTTCTGTATGTGACCCCAAGCAGGCCAAAAGGGCAAGGGGCCCACTGGCTTTTTGTGAACACCAAGCTCTCTCTGTGAAGCCTGCTAGCTGACCCTCAACGTGAGCAGGAGGCAGCGGTGTCACGCCAACTCCTTTGCAGCCTAAGGACAAAGGGCCAGAGAGGGCAAGCCTCAGATTTCAGAACTGGGCTGAACGCAGCTGCTGTCCTGTCCACTCCTCAGGTTGGATCCCAGCCACCATCCCTGGGGGTTACCTCTGTTTCTTCCATGAAGCCATGGCTTCAGCAAGTATACTTTTGTATCTTATCCTCGCTCTACTACAAACTCCCCCATGTGAGTGGACATGTACAGGTCTCTCTCTGGGCCTGAGTTTTCCCATCCACTCAGTGAAGGGGCTTGCATTAGAGTGGGTCAAGTGAGCAACATGTAATACAAGGAACCCAAAGATGACACAAATAGAAGTGGAGCAGGACAGGCCACGGTGACTTAGCAGGCAGAGTTCCCAGTGCCTACACATGCAAAAAAAAAAAAAATCAGTGGAGTGGGTGGTGCAAGAGTAGTTCAGTGGTAGAATTCTCACCTGCCATGAGAGAGACCCGGATTCGATTCCGTGAGCCTGCTCTTTGGGTGATGCAATGGTGGCTCAGTGGCAGAATTTTCGCCTGCCATGCAGGAGACCCGAGTTCGATTCCTGGTGCCTGCCCATGCAAAAAAAAAAATAATAATAAGTAGAGCTACCCTGACCAAAGGCCTCCCCTCCCTCACTCACATGGTGGCCCCTTCCAGACCCTCAGAAGAATGCCAGGGCCCCTTGGAACCCAGCATTAAAAATCTAAGATTCCAGGAAAAGAGTTCTTAATCTTTCTTGCGCCATGCCCCCCTGCAGGGGGTGGGGTCTGGTATCATCGTGTGTGGACGCCTTCTCAGAATAAAGCTTTGCAAGTTAAACCAATAATGTTAGTCAGCCAAGCAATAAAATAATAAATGTGGTGTGGTCATGTATGTGCTTCTTTATTAGCACACAGAATAACAAGATGCAGGAGTCAGATGCATAACCCCCTTAACTGCAAGACATGGCATCTGGAGGCCCACGAGCACCTCTGTGGTTGATCGCCTAAGTTTGTAATGGAGGGAAATGCTCAATTTCACTTAGAGGTTTGTAGAAATAAAGATGTATAGTTTTTTTCTTCCTCCAAGGTCACAGACCCCTGAGTTCTATCCAAAGATCGTGGAAAGGGAGGTGGAGATATGGGGACCCCATGTTAAGCAGTCTCATCTAGGGCTCAGTGGCCATGTCTTGGCAGGCTGCAGAAGGAAAACAAATGAGGTCTGGTTCTAGATACTATGAATCAGGAAAGAGTGTGGCCTTTGCTTGGTCTATGAGGGACGAAGGGAGAGGAGAGATGAGCAGAGAGGGAGAAGAGACCCTCCAAGAAGGGTAATAGGTGGTGGACCTGGAGCTGTTTCAGGGGCCGGAGAACTGAAGTAGAGCTATTTCAAACCCTGGACCCATCACTATCCCGAGGTGCACTGGTCTTAAAAGTACACCCCACACATGCACGTACGCACAGTTTGAACCACAGACAATGAGACAGAGTCTGATTGAGGTGGAGTTCCATCCACTCCTTTGGGGAGGGGTTTTTGACCTGTGCAATGGTAACTTGGGTTTTGTCCCCTTCCCCCAGGGACTCATGTGATGGAGGGCTCAGGACGGATGGTGGTGACCGCCGTGGGTGTGAACTCTCAGACAGGCATCATCTTTACCCTGCTGGGGGCTGGCGGGGAAGAAGAAGAGAAAAAAGACAAGAAAGGTAAGCCCAGCCCTTCACAGACCAGAAGATGAGCTCCTAAGGCCACATTTTTTGTTTATTCGTTCACTCAACAAAATACCAGTTGAGTACCTTTTATGTCCATACCCTGTGCCAACAGCCACCCCCTGCATCCCTGAGGCCCCACTTGGGCCAGGCAGGTTCTGTCTATTCCATCTCCAGGGTCTCGTCCCAGTCTCTTGTCTTGTCCAGTCATGTCATTGAGGCCCCCCACCCTGTCCCTTTGGGGCCAGGCCAGGGGATGCAGTGCACTGAGCTGCATCTGCATCTTCAAGCATTAGGTCAAGTAGAAATCCCCACCCAGCCATATTCCTTCTGCTATTTTCCACCCTGTGAAGGTCCATCCCAGACACAAGAAAAGGAGATTCTGGAAAAACTGGCCAGCACTGGACTTGATAGCTGCTGTGAGTCCCTATAGGTTCCAAGGTTCTGGCCCCTGCTCCCCCTGGAAGACTAAGTTCCTTATTCTCTGAGCTCATCTCAGCACAGAGGGAAGGATGCTCAGAAGACACAAGAAACCCAAATCCCATCAGACCCTTAGGCCCAAAGACAGACACCCCCCCTCACATTTTTAGTCTTTTGCCTTGTCCCTTCTGACATCCAGAACTTTTGGAGTCTGGGGAAAGGAGGTAAGAAGGAAAACATCCCCTTCCTGAATTGTAGGGGCAGCCCTGCCATCTCCAGCTCTCAGGTACCAATCAGTTATAGAACTTGGGTCAGCATCAATGGCAACTACTGGCTCCTGAAGGCAAAGCCCATTTTCTAGTGGAGTCGCCCTCAGATTCTGGCTACCCCACCAGCAGGAAGAAAGGAGCTGGGCTGTGTTCTGGGAAATAAGAGTCTGGAGAGAACAAGGGGAGTACTGAAGTGGAAATCAAGGATGGAGTTCCTGACCAAGAGACCCAGAGAGTGTCAGGACAGTCTCCATGGACTGACTTTAGGAGCTGTTGCCAGGGCAACTGGATCCCAGCTCCAAAGTGCAGACAGCTGAGCAAAGTGGACAGCAAGGCAGGGTGTGGGCTGTGGGACACGGTGTGGGCTATGGGACCCGGTGTGGACTGTGGGACCCGGTGTGGGCTGTGGGACCTGGTGTGGGCTGTGGAACACAGTGTGGGCTGTGGGGTAGGGTGTGGGCCATGGGGCAGGTTACAGGCCATAAGTTAGGATGCAGCATACATTGCCCATTTCCTGGGCCTCCCTGGGATCTGGGTGAGGGGAAGATGTACCCAGAACATGTAACAGGCCAGATCTGTGTTTTTGAAAACATCAGTAGGAAGATATATCTCTCCTATCCCAGAAGCCCGGTTCAGGGTCCCTCCCTGAGCATACCCCTGCATCTCAGTGACATTGGGGTGACAGGGGACTCAGCCTGGTATAGAAAGAAGAGGTAGCTATGGAAGGGTCATGGCAGAAGAGGACTTGGGATGGCCTCTCATCCCAGACCACCACGATGATCAGCACAGGTGGGGGACAACCCCTCTGCCCTCTCATCCCATCTCCCCCACTAGGGACACTACTTAAAGCCCACCCACCGCGTGATCCCCTTTCAAGATGACCCCAGGCGTGCAGTTGTGTGCGTATATGCAGATGAGGCTGTGTGTGCTTCTCCTTCATTAACATGTTTCAAAAATCATCACACAGGTGTGAAGAAGGGGGATGGCCTTCAGCTACCAGGTACAGTAAGACCACCTCAGGGTAGATGGGGCTTTTAGAAATAGCAGCAGCCTTGACCAACTGGGCCCTGCCCCCGTAGACCAGTAGTACCCCGCTGGAGGAGACCCCATGCCTACTGGAGGCCGTGCCCCCCCAGGCCCCCTTCCACACCCTCAGGAGATGCCAGCCCCACCCACCATCCATGCCCACACCCTACTCTGCACACCTGGCCTTGCCATGCTCATCCCACCAGCCCATGCTAATGGGTGCCCCTTCCCACACCCCTCTGGCTTTACAGACCAGCCTGCAATGCCTCGCTCACCACCACATCCCTGCATTTTGCCCTCCCTCATCACCCCCCACCCACCCAGAGCCAGCCAAGCTTCTTCTCACCTCATGGTAGATCCACCACACCCAACAGTGTATCTCCTCCAACAGGTTCTGTTTCCTGTCCTTCCCTTCTCCTTTCTCCCCCTCCCCCCACAAGAAACAGCAACAGGGGTGAATTTAACCATCTCATCTCATCTTTCATTTCCACATTAAGGCAAAACTCACTACTGCCCTTTCTGTCTCATGCACCGAAGGCAACGTGCTGGGTGCCATCTTTTGAATGGTGGACACCTGGGATGGGGGTTGCCAAGGCAAACTTTCCAGTGCTGTTAGGGACGGAGGAGGTGATGCTGGGCTCAGGCCCGAGTAGAGGGTGGGACGCCTGGTAAGCCACTGCCACAGACGGGTGGCAGCCTGACGTTCCAGGACGGTGGTCTGAGCGAATGTCCCGCTGAACCTCGGGGCCCGTGCTGTACCTGTGGTTGAGTCTTTTAAATCGGCTCCTGTTCACCAGCGCTGTTGGCCCTGATGGGCAGCCAGACCCCCTCACTCTCTCTTCCTCCAGCCCTACAGGGGGGCCGCAGTCCAGACCCACCCCATAGACACCTCCATCCCTCCTGACCTCGTTCACCATGCCCCATGTTTTATTTCAACACCCTTCATGTCTGAGCGTTCCCCCCTACCGTCCATGGCATCTCTCTGGGAACATCTCACTCTCCCGATTTGAGTTTCTTGCCCGATTTGAGTTTCTTGATTTCCAACGGAATTTTTTTTGAAAGTCACATTATTTCCCGGCCCATCGGTTCGTGTCTTTATTGTTGCTGTTGCACATTGTTCCTTTTCTCCATTATGACGCACTGCATTTTCCATCCCTCCCACCTCCCCGCAGCGGCAGACGGTGCTGCAGGTTCAAATGCTGCAGATAGTGCAAATGCCAGCCTAGTCAATGGTATGTTTCCAGGCGAGTTCCGGGCGTGGTTGGATGGGCATCTCTCTCTTTCCCCCACCCCTCAACTCTGAGCTTTCCTCTTCCTCTTCTGCACCGCACAGACCTTCCCCTTCCGTACCGCCGTGCATGGGCGGTTCTGGGACAGTCACCTCTTACACGGGGCCAAGCGCTTAAGACAGGAGCCACGTCCTGAGGACCCTCTCCGTGCCCACTTGTGGCTTCCAAAATGGCGCCTGCTCCCTGTTGGGCCGTTGCCCCTCCCCAGTGGAGCCCAGAAGAGGAATGGGACTTTGGCTTCGGGCCTGGCCCCCCACGAAGCTGCATCCCATCCAACGTGGCCCCCTCCTAAGCGCCCATATTGGCCCCAGCTTTGGGAAGGAGGTCTGGGCTCAGGACTTGGGCTGAAGCTGGCCTCTGGGTCCCCATCTTGGACCCTTAAATTCCCTCGAGGCGGTAGGGCCTCAGGCCTGGGTTCAACTCCTTGGCCCCATTCCCTAGCATGGCTGAGCCACGGTGGAAGTGTCTGCCTCTTCTCTTTCACAGAGCCAACCTGGCAGGGGTGGGCTTGGGCTCGGGCCAAGCTCTGCCCCTCGGATGAGGATGGGTGTTTCTTGCTGCAGCCTGTGTGGGAGCCATCATTCTGGTCTCTGTATTCTTACCTGCCCCCTCGAGAGTGGGGGCCGGGGCTGCTCCTGTGGACCTGGGATTCGCATCTTAACCGCTTTGCCCAAGGGCAGAAAGGAATTCCATTCCCCTGACCCCAGCCCTTCAAGATTTCTTATTTCTGTGTGCTCCCATCTTTAGGACAAGGAGTTTCCGTTTACCCAAATTAAGTAAGATAAAAGTAACCTAGGCGGCTCCTGAACCGCTGAGAGTTGGTAGGGGTCCATCATGAAACCATTGCCCTAAAGAAGCAAAGACAAGGGACCCACCTTATTTCCCCGCATTGCTGCATACTGAGCACTAGGCCCCGACTTTCTCATGCGTTACGTCTGTTCCTCACCAGTCCTGAAAACCATGCAACTCCTGTCCTTTCCTATCCCTCTCCCCTCCACCCCGGGCCTCTGGCTGAGCTACCTAGATTCAGTGATCAGGCAGGAAGCACCCAGTCATTGTCATGGGCTGGGTGAGACGTTTCTGCCAAGCACAGCTCACCAAAGAGGGCTAATTCAGGCGTGGGTCTATTTCAGGAGGAGGAGAAAGGAGGACAGCTTGGGGTGTGGGATGTGTCACACGTCAGAGGGAGGAGGCTGAGGGAGAACCAAACGGAAGATAAACCTGCAGGCTCTGGAGAACTAGACCCCCATCCTCCAGGAGAAATGGAAAGTTTCACTTCCAAACCACAGCAAGCCCCCACCCCAGGTATCCCAGGAAAAAGTACAGGGAAGATGGGACGTCCCCTTGCTTGACCAGGCACTGCTGCATGCGTATCATGTTTGCATCTCATTTAATCCTCACGACAGCCCTATGACATAGGTTTTATTGTCCCAACTTTAAAGATCAGGAAACGGAAGCTCAGAGAGATGGAGACACTAGCCCAAGGTCACACAGCTAGAAAGTAGCAGTGCTGGGATTTGGACCCTGATTTGTTTGGCTCTAAGTGGCATGCTCCTTTTGCCTTCCCAATCCAGGATTTCCCAATATGCATCTTATAGGCTTCACAAGCATAGTGAGAAGGCTTCCTCCAATGAAAAGGACCCAGTGGTCAAATAAATTAAAGAACTCCTGGGCTGAATGGGTTCATCTTCATTCCGGGACTTCTCAGAACCTTGAATACGTGGTGTGGGTGCAGAGGTAGTCACACAGGGTTTCCCATACTGATTTGACTGCAGCACCTTTCCTGACTGAGTCTTGTAGGATGGGTATGGCCTGTAATAGAATTGGAGAAACGGAGCTGAAGCCATTGCTGTTCAAAGCAAATCAGCATCACCTGGGAGCTTGTTAGAAATGCAGAATCTCAGGCCCGGCCCCAGATTTGCTGAATCAGAATCTGCATTTCAACAAATTCTCAGGGCAATTTGCATACACATTTAAGATTGAGACACACTAGGCTGAGCCTTGCTGATTGAGAGGGAATTCATTGTTCCTTCCCCCCACCCCTTCTTCTGAGCCAAGTCCTGGTGACTTGGATATGGGAAAATAACTTGGAGTCCACTTGCCCCAGTTCCCCAGCTGAAAAGGGGTCAGGGGTGTTTTCATTCATCTTGGAGGCATGATGATTTTATTTTATTTTATTTTGCATTTAACAGTCACTAGCAACTCCTGACATCTACGCAGTGCTTTGCTGTGCTTTTCATAAGCATGACCTTGTTTGTTGGCTTTGCACAACCTCCCCAAGTGTTTCTTATCATCCCCATTTCTCAAGGGAGGAAATGAAGGTGCAGGGAAGAGAAGTGACACTTCCCAGATCCCCAGCTAGTGGTCTGTCTCCCCGAAGCTTGTTCATCAGCTCACCTTACCGGGAGTCCTCCGAGTCGAGGCTTTCCACGTCTGTTCCCAAACGGCCCCGTTTGGGAAAACTGCGGCTGCCAGTGGATGCACATCAGGGCCTTGTGGGCCCCCCACCAGCCCCTCTTCTTGGGTCTCTAGCTCCCCTGCAATACGCCCATCTTCCAGGTCCCACTGCAGGCCAGAGCTCGCTACCTCACCGCGGTTAGGGGCTGAGGCAAGCACTAAGTCTGGCTGAGAGTCCCAAATATGGCCCTCGCTTCTGAGAAACCGAACTATCTGCACCAAAGCACCTCTAGAACACAGCTCTGCTCCTCAGACAAATGCCTGGGTGCTAATTTTTCTGGCCACGTGGTCACTATGGACATAAAAGAGGAAATTGCCAGCTCGGTTTAATGGGCGCACACATGGCTATTGCATCTGATAATATGCGATGCAAATAAAGGCCCCTTTGTGCCATCGAAACCAGCTATTGAAGCCTGGTCCTCTCATGCCCTTTAGCCCAATTAGTAAAATTATTTTCAAAAAAAAAAATAATTGTTGGAGTTCATTCCCATTTGCTCTAAAAAGGCTTTTTTTGTTTTGCTTTGTTTTGCATCGATCCAGTAGAAAGAATTTTACACTAGAGCTGCAGAGGCCTCTCTCTTAGCCTGGGTCCCTGGTGCTTGGCTGTGAGAAGCGGTGGGAACAAGCCACACTTATTCCCGGCTTGGGATCAGGGAAGTCACCTCTCCCCTCTGAGTCACCTATGTAAGGACATGGCGACCACAGTGCCGCTGTTTATGGTGGTAAATACACAACCACAGCATGACCATGCGGCTTAGGGCTTGAGAAAGTAGAGCAGCAGAGCTGAGGCTGGCCTGGGAGCCTCTTTAGGCCTCAGTTTCCTCATCTGAGAAAGGGGCGTGATGAAAGTCCCTCCTCGCCCTGTCTTGCTGGGATCTTGAGAAGACTGAGAAAGGACATTTGCAAAAACATGTTCAAACTGCAGGATGCTGGACCGAGTACAAGGTCGTTATTAATGAGACTTGGGGTGCTCTGGGAGGCAAGTGTCCTCACCCCCATTTTGCAGAGGTGGAAGCTGAGGCTGGCAGAGGCAGCCACTCCGCTAGCTGGCAGTGAAGGGATGGCTCCAGGGACCCAGTCCCACCGCCGCATTCTGGACTGTCCTCCCGGAGATCCTGGAGCCTCTACCCGGAAGCAAAAAGAGCATACATGTGGAGCCAGCTCTCCATTTTCCAGCTGCAAGACCCTGCAGCCCGTTTCACCCTCTGAGCCTCAGTTTCCCATTTGTGAATGGATCTGATAAAAGAACACCCCTCATCGGGCTGCAGTGAGGATTTAGATAAAATCATGGGGGCCCTGTGTGCCCCTCAGAGATCAGAGCAAAGTGCCAGGCACAAATGGGCTCTTGTAGACATGAGTTGTGAGAACCATCTTGGCAGCCCATCTCTAGGGCTGGCTGAGTTTCTCAAATGCCTCTCCAAGGTACTGAGACCCAGTGGACTGGAGGGGAGCCTCTCACACAGGGCGGCAGGAGGGAGGGGGCCACTAATAGCTCATATATTACAGAAGTGCCCACAGGCCTCTTGCCAAAGCTAGGAGGGGACCTCCCCCCGCCCCAGGCAGCCCTGGTGGGGGGGGGGGACACCCCAGAGGGACATGGCAGCTGTTGTCCTACAGCTGGACGTGCTCAGACCAGCCCTTTTGCCAGCATCAGGCCCTGGTTTTATGGGAGTGGCCTGGTTGGGGGCCCAGGGGTCCCACACTCCCTGTCTACTGTGGCCTGAGCCAGTCCAGCTCAGAGTAAAGAGTGAGGGGTCAGAGCGAGAGGTCAGCTGCCCTCTGGGAGCCAGCCCACTGCCCAGGAGGGACCCCCCGCCCCCGCTTGCCCTTTGCCTGTGCCACGTTCAGTGGGGCTTGTCTGTGCTGAGAGGTCGTGACCTTCACAGGGAGAAAGAAAAAAGGATAATCATTCCTTCTGGAGCCAGAAACATATCGACCTCAGTACCTTGTCCAAACCTTCCCCATTCTAGAAACCTTCTTTGGATAGTGTTTGCATATTGTCCTTCACGGGAAACCAGCAAGGATGTAGCTGAACACGTTGCCCTTGGCCTCCTCTCTGCCCACAGAAGGCCACAAGCAAATAAATCACTAAAGGCTTCAGGTGGGGATTGAGAATCTCCATTCCTTCTGCTTCTGGTCAGCACTCTCGGATCCCTTTCAACCTTAAATGCTGTCATTTCATCTGTACAAGATGCTTAGGTCCAAAATGATTCGAACAAAAGACCTCTCTCCTAACTTGCCCCCTGCCCCCCAGAGAAGCAAGGGTTACCTGGCCAGGCTTGCTCTGATCCAGAGGCCAGGGGGTCCCTGTGGAGGGGACAGAAGTCAGCGCAGACCCCCCACCCTAGGCACCAGCCACATCCCACATTCATGACGCCTCCTCCCCTCTCCATCCGTGACTTGCGTGTCCGTGGCCTGTTTGGTCTCTGTGATGACCGACCGTGTGTTGTCTGTTCTCTGTTGTCTGTTAAAATTCTCTGTCGTGTAGGTAAAGTGCAGGATGGCACTGTGGACGCCAGCCAGAGCAAAGGTAACCCTTCTGCATTAACCGGCTTTTGGGGTCCCTGCGGCCCCTCCCCACAGTTCTGGGAATCCCACCAGTGGAGGGCCAGGGCCAGACACGGCAGTGCCCACAGGTCTGTCCTTGGGGGTGGATAGTTGTGGTTCACAGGTGCTGAGCCAAATAAAGAGACACTTCCCGCTGGGAAGGGCACACACCCTCCAGCCCCTCCCCTACCAGCCTTGGAGCTGTGCGTGCTTCAGGGAAGGCCTGACTTGAAGCTGGTTCTCTGAGCATCTGGGAGGCTGAGGGGCAATTAGAGGGAGGCTCAGTCTTTATCCCAAAGGGCCGAAGGCCATCAGTCTGCACTACAAAGACCCTGTTAGCTAGAGACAGGGCTTTGGTGCCCATGGGTGGGGACACCCACTTTTACCTCTTGAGTCCCTCCTTTTTGTCTTTGCGGCCTGGTGACTGTTTAACGTCCCAAGAAAATGGCCCCGTGGGTGAAACCCAAGCCGGTCTGTCTTGCCCGAAGGTGGGAAAAGTGAAGGGAGCACTTGGGGTGGGGGTCTGAGGGCTCATTCGGGATGCAGGGAGCCCAGCCCATTCCTGCTGGGTCCAGAGTCCAGGTCTGAGCCATGAGTGCTACTGGGAGCCGGGAGCTCTAGCCAGAAAAGGCAGAGGCCCCACCACAGGGCTTCTGCGCCAGCCATGCGGGGGGACCCGGGTGGGGCTCAGCTGCTCACGACGCTGGATGTCAGCATCCCTGCCCTGCAGGCTGACCTGCGTGTCTGTGTGCGTGTGTGTGTGCGTGTGCATGTGTGTCTGCGTGTGCACGTGGGTGCCTATGTATGCCTGTGTCTGTGTGCATGTGTGTGTCTGTATGTATGTGCATGTGTGCACGGGTGTGTGTGCACATGTGTGCACGTGCGTGCATGTGCGTATGCGTGTTTGTGAATGTGTGCTCGTATGTGCTTGCATGTGGGGGGTGTGCCTGTGGGTGCATCTGCGTGTGCGTGTGTCTGTGTGTTTGCAAATGTGTGCCTGTATGTGCCTGCATGGGGGGGTGTGCCTGTGCGCGCGTGTGTATGTGCATTGTGTCTGTGTGCACGCATGTGGGTGGATGTGCGTGCATGTGTGACTGGGCGCACGTGTGCCTGCGGGTGCGTCCGTGTGCATGTGTGTGCATGTGCGTGTGTGTTTGCATGTGCATCCTCTGCCCCCTGCAGCCAAACAACAGGATGGGGCCGCCGCCATGGAGATGCAGCCCCTCAAGAGCGCCGAGGGCGGCGACGCCGATGACAAGAAGAAGGCCAACCTGCACAAGAAGGAGAAATCCGTGCTGCAGGGCAAGCTCACCAAGCTGGCTGTGCAGATTGGCAAGGCAGGTGAGTGTGCCAGCCACAGCGGGGCGACGGATGTCCCTGGGCATGTGACAGGACCCCAGGCAGTCGCCTCATCTGCAAAAGCAGGGGCTGGGGAGGACCCTGGCCCATCCGTCTCTACCAAAGCAACCAGTCTGAGTCCTGGGTCTGCTGGGCACTCGGTGAGCACTTAGTGAGGCCGAAGAATAAGCTAAAGGCCTGGGCTCTTGGGGCGGGTGCCTGTCTTCTTGTCTAGTTACCGCCGTGAGAACCGGGGCAAGCGACTTTGCCTAGCTCTGAGCCTCTAAAGTCAAGGGATCACCATGAGGATTTAAAGACATTGTGCATACGGAGTGCAAGACGCTGGGCTTGTGGGGGGGCTGGAGGTGGGGCGGGGGTCAGGTCAATCAGGGCAGGAACTTACAGGCAGCAGGGCTTTCTCCTGAGGGCACTGGGGAGCCAAGGAAGGGATTTGAGCAGGGGAGGGCAGGAATGGGTCTGGGCTTTATAATGAGCACCCCGACTGCAAGTGCAGAGGAATAAATTAATGGGGTTGAGGGCCATGCCGGGACTTCATGAGGAGGCTACAGGCCGAGCTTCCCAGCTGAGCATTTGTTGTAAGCCACAGCTGGTGATGGCCTCTCTGGCCTGGGCCACCGAGCCCAGCTCCAAGGTGAGCCCACGGCCCCCCGACGTGGCCCTTGGCCTCCCCTCCTGGGAAGGATGTGGCAAACGCCAAGGCCTCCCCACCTGGCTGCTCCCTCCTCTGTGGCTGTCTCCCAGCTCTAATTATGGGCACCACGCGTGGGGAAGAGAGGAAAATTATAGGCTTGGCTGCCTATATTTAAACTCAGGGGCCTGGTGACAGCTCCCGACTGCTAGGAGCTTGGCTCCCTGCCCCGGCGACTGTCAGACAGGGCCGGGCCAGCGCTGAGGCTCCACAGCTGGGGGGTTGGCGGGGGTGGGGGCAGGCAGCGGGGAGCCGATGGGCCCAGGGATTTCCTCCCTCCTGCCATCATCATCATCATGGGCAGAAGATTCCCTGGAAACATGGAACTGGGGGGCCAGGAAGCCAAGCAATGAGCAAAACCCTGTGGTCCTCAAGTCCTCACTCAACTCCCTCTCCCACCTCAGCCCCTGCAGAGAATGGAGCTCACAGTCAAGCCATGCTGGGCTCACTTCCCACCTCTGCGGGTTTCTTGAGTTAAATTTCTTAAATAAAAGAGCCTGGGATGGGTGGACAAGAGATATACTGAGAGGATGCTCTCGGGAGATGTAGAGAGTCAGGGAAACAGGACCCGGCTAGGGGAAAAGCCAGAAAAAGTCAAGGCTGCAGGAGAAGTCCCCGCCTAATGCCAGGGGAGAAGCTCCAGGCAAGCAGGCAGGGCTTCCCTACGCCCCACCCCCACCAGCCCTTGGATTTGGCCAGTAGACTGTGGGGTACACTCCCAAATACTTCCTTATAAGGAGACTCCAATCACCCAACCACAGTCCCCCTCTGGAGGTGGCAGATGTGACTGACTCTCAGCAGCCCCTGTGGCAGATGGGGAACAAGTGCAGGCGGGGTATCTGGGCAGGTCCTCCACTGTATCTGCTATAGCTGCAGTTCCTCACTGGTCTCCAGCCACGGGCAACTCATTTCTCCTCTCTGAGTCTCAGTTTCCTTAGCCAAAGGCACACCTAGCTGCTGTTTCCTCTGCCCAGCATGCACTTCCCCCAGGTCACCCCACAGTTGCTCCTTCTTATAGTTAGAATGGCTGCTTACATATCACCTCCTCCAGGAAGCCTGCCCTGATTGCCCTGTCTAAAGGAGCCACTCCCTACCACGCCACTTCACTTTCTATCATCTCATCCTGGTGGTTCTCTCTTCATAATGTTTATCCTTATCTTCAATTATCTTGTTCATGTATTTGTCTGCTTATAATCTCTTCCCCCTCCCCTGCCCACTAAGCACAAGTTTACTGCTGTGTCCCTCATTCCTAGAATAGGAGCTGCCATGTGCCTGGCACATAGTAGGTGCACAAATGGTGTGCGTCAGATGAGTGAGGAAATACACATTACCAACTTCTCATCGTTATTGTGGGAAAATTCTAGGCAACCAGGCCTTGTTTATTCATACAGCCACTCAGCGTGCATTTCCTGAGCACCTACTATGTGCCAGGCAACTGTCCTTGGCAATTTCCATGCATCTCCTCATTGGCGCCTCACAAAACCCTTGGAGGGTCTGTGTGTGCATCCCCCCACCCCCACCCCCGTATAGAGGAAGAAACTGAGGCTTTGGGAGGATCAAAGACTCACCCCCAGGGTACGAGGCGAACCAGTGGGAGAGGCGGGATGTGAGCTCGGGCCTGCCTGAGCCCAGAGCCCTCCCTGCCCAGCGCCCAGCACCCTCTGAGCAGGTGTCCCCCGCATTGCAGGCCTGGTGATGTCGGCCATCACGGTCATCATCCTGGTGCTCTACTTCACCGTGGACACCTTTGTGGTCAACAAGAAGCCGTGGCTGCCCGAGTGCACTCCCGTCTACGTGCAGTACTTCGTCAAATTCTTCATCATTGGTGTGACGGTGCTGGTGGTGGCCGTGCCCGAGGGCCTCCCTCTGGCTGTGACCATCTCGCTGGCCTACTCGGTGAAGGTGAGAGGAGGAAAGTGGGGCCGTCAGGCTGGCAAAGCCCCGGCTCGGCTGAGATGAGCTGTCCCCCGGCCGGGGTGCCGGTGGTGGGGGCAGTCAGGGCTGGGGGTGGGAGAAGGACGAAGAAGAGAGTGGGCACATCTGACGCCCAGAGAAAGGATGCAGGCAGGAACCCACAACTCGCCTGTCCCCAGGTGGGCAACCGGAGCAGCAAACTGGAGAGCTGTGCCCTGGCAAAGGGGATCACCAGCCTCCAGCCCTGCCAAGTGTCGCCGTGTGGGTTGCAGGCTCCAAGGTGGCCAGCTTGTCACCATTTTCAAAAGAAGCCGGAAACCCGGGCTTGAATATAAACTTCCCCGATTTTTAAACGTTGGCGATCAACTCAAATGTACATACAGATGCAAACATCATCGTGTGAGCCCAAACCCATTCTACTCTCACACTTCAAGCAGACGTCTGGTGGCCATAGTATTTGTGCAGCTTGTCTCAGAGGTTTGTCCCTAGAAGTTTGAAAGAGGTAAGCCCAGAACATAAAGGAAGTCTGAGTTTAAGGAAACCCTTTCCCCCTTGGGATCTGGGCAGAAAACACAAGATGTTTTCAAAGAAGTGCAAATGAAGGGGTAGGGCCATAAATGGTTACTATGGGAAACCCCCGTGTCTGGGGGACATCCCGGATCTCTGCCCTGATGGCAAAACCCACCTCCACCAGTGGCTGCTTGAAGAGGCCAAATGCAGGATTGAGCTGCCTGGTGTCCCCAAGGGCACTGCAAGTCTGGTCCTCTTTGGGGCACTGGCACTTGGAGGGCGGCCTCCTCACCCCCAGGTTCTCACACCCCTGTCTCATTTTCTTCCATTTTCTCCTTGGTTTCCCCACCTCCGAGGGCAGGATCCTGGAGTCCCTGTTTCCCAGGGTCCCGGTGCCGGAATGACCCCAAAAGAGCAGAGTGGTGTCGTCCTTATAACCCTCAGACCCTGAGAACTTGGCAGAGCCACCTGGGGGCGCGGTGAGCGTCAGTTTCCATGCTGCAATTTGGGCTGCGCCCTCTGATGTAATTTCATACAGAACAGAGATCTCCCGGCAGGTGCCGGAAAGCGGTAGCCATGTGTAAAGAATACGGTCCTTATCGGCTCCCTGTTTTAGGGTTCTTGAAGAAAATCCATTCCACAAAGCAGAGCCCAAACAGGTCATAGCACGATACACCTCGGGGGCCCAGGGCCCAGGGAAGGTGACTCTTAAACAGTTGTGAGTAGGGGACCCCCTGACAGCCACCTGGCTGAACTTGGGGTCTTCTTGAAAGATGCACAGTGTTGGTTTGTGCAGATTATTGGCTGGTCACTGCTCCTGCCGCAGTTCATACCTCCGGCACCTGATGTCCAGTTGTCTTAGGTAGATTTCGTTATGCAGACACTTGATAATCTTAGCATCACACCCCATCCCAGAAGAGGCAAATTATTCCTTCTCTGAGCTGGACCTATGCCCCCTGGGAGCTGCCATCGAGAGAACAGAGGTGACCACTTAGGACAGCGCTGTCCAGTAGAGATAGAATACAAGGCACATGCGTTGTTTGGGTTTTTTTTTTTTTGCATGGGCAGGTACTAGGCAGGCGAGAACTCTGCCTGCCGAGCCACCGTGGGCAGCCCCACATGTGTCATTTTAAATGTCCTAGTAGTCATGTATTTAAAAAGAAGTAAAGAGAAACAGGTAAAATTGATTTTAATAATTTAATTTACTCAACCCACCATGTCCAAAATTATCAACTCAACATGTAATCAATATAAATATTATTGAGATATTTTGTGTTCCCTTTTTTCATCCTGTCCTCAAAATCTGACATGCGTTTTACCCGTACAGCACATTCCGGTTCGGACTAGCCACGTGCCAAGGTCTCACCGGCCACACGTGGTTACCACAGTGCACAGGGCGGGCTCAGGCAATCTTAAGCCCAACAGGTGAACCCTCTTCAGAGGGCTGGAGCCCGACAGAATTGATTAAGGCTGTGAAGTTTAATAGAGCTGGGATAGGAGCCAGGTGTGTTATCCTGGTCACATCACTTGGCCTCGGTAGAACTGGATTCACAGGGCTTCTTGCAGGCCTACTGGGATTCTTATACCATCAAGGCATCAAGGGAGAAAATAAATGCAGAAGGGTTTTGCAAACTATGAAGTGCATTACAAATTCAAGTGGCTGTGGATCCTCCATTCAACATATATTTATTGTTGCTATCATCACATGCTATAATAAGAGAAATGGCAATAGCATGTAATCCCACCAATACTCATTTTTTCATGACATAAACCTCTATTAAAATTATTCTAATTGCACTCCCTTTGCACCCTTGCTATGAGAGTTACAATAAGGACCAAGACTGAAGGGACTCAGATCCTAGGTACAGACCAGAACCCACCCTATGGCAGCTCTTCACAACCCTCCTTGCAGGCTGGGTCGCTACGTTAGGAGGGTCTTATTAAGAATGGTGGTTGTCGGGGATTGAACCGTGACCCCCACAAAAGGTGAATTCCAGTCCCAACCCTGGTCCTGTGGGCGTGAACCATTAGTAAATAGGACCATCTTTGAAGAGGGGTGCCCAAACTGAAAAAGGGAGGGCCTCAATCCAATACAGCTGAAGTCCTCATAAGCAAAGGAACTTGGACACAAAGGGAAGCCATGGAGAGCAGCCAGAAACTGGAAGTCAACAGAACCCAGAAGAGAAAGGAGGAGATGCTGCCATGTGCACGGTCATGTGACAGAAAAGCCAAGGAACCCAATGATCACCCACCATCCAGAAGATACCAACTGAAGGACAAAGCGAGCCTTCTAGCTCCTAAAACCATGAGCCAATAAATTCCTGTTGTTCAGCCAACCCATTGCACAGTGTTTATTTTAGCAGCTGAGAAACTAAAAGAGTTTTTGGTATCAGAAAGCGGGGTACTGCCATGACGCATACCGAAAAAAGTGGACATGGCTTTGGAATTGGATAATGAGTACAGGCTGGAAGAATTGTGAGCGCTCAAAAATGAGTGAGAGCTGTAGAGACCTGTCTTAGAGTATACATAATTCATCATGAACAGAACGCTGGTAGAAATAGGGACGTTAAAGGTACTTCTGGTGAGACCTTAGGAAGAAATGATGACTACGTCGTTGGAAACTGGAAGAAAGGCAATCCTTGTTACAAAATGGCAGAGAATTGGTGACATTGGATCCTGATGTCAGGTGGAAGTCAGAACTTGTAAGTGATGAACTTATATATTTAGTTGAGGAGATTTCCAAGCTAAGCATGGAAGGTGCAGCCTGCAGTTTGTCCTTGCAGCTGATGGTAAAATGAGAGAGAAAGAGTAACTGAGGATTGCATGAGCAGCACTCTTTGCACAAGGAAATGAGCAATTAATAATTTGGAAAATTCTGAGCCTATCCAGATAGTGTGCTCTGAGACCAGGGCCAGAAGAAGCTCTCCCAGCGACCCCCCCTGAACTGAGGGGAAGTGAACCTCCAGAGAGCAGGGCTCATGCAAGTGTTTAACTGAAGGACCCTTTGCTAATGGATCCAGCCAGCCATTTCTGAGGAAGTCAGGATTGGAAATGCAGTCATCCAGGAAGGATCTATGGAAAGTTCTATCACCTCAAGGTTTGAACCCCCTGTAACTGCACACAGAGCCACAGGTTTTTTTTGCAAAATTATGAGCAGAATCACTACCAGCCTGAACTGAAAGGGACAGAGAAGGGATGAATTAAAGGAAAAATGACTTCATAGACAGAACCATGGAAGCTGAGGCTGGACTAAAGAGATCTCCTCGGAACAAAAGAGAGGGGCTATGGTCAAATGTGGAAAGGGCAAGTCCACCCCTGCACTTAGAATTTTTTTGTTTGTTTTTTATTCTGGGCACGAGCAGACTCCAGGAATCGAACCCGGGTCTCTGGCATATCAAATGAGAATTCTATCACTGAGTGTTCTAGTTTGCTAGCTTCCAGAATGCAATATACAAGAAACAGAATGGCTTTTAAAAGGGGAGATTTAATGAGCTACTAGTTTACAGTTCTAAGGCCGAGAAAATATCCCAATTAACACGTCTATAGAAATGTCCGATTAAGGCATCCATCCAGGGAAAGATACCTTGGTTCAAAAAGGCCGATGAAGTTCAAGGTTTCTCTCTCAAGTAAGAAGGCACATGGCGAACACAGTCAGGGCTTGTCTCTCATTCAGAAGGGCACATGGCGAACACGGCGTCATCTGCTAGCTTTCTCTCCTGGCTTCTGGTTTCATGAAGCTCCCCGGGTAACGTTTTCCTTCTTCATCTCCAAAGGTTGCTGGCTCGTGGACTCTCTGCTTCGTGGTGCTGCAGCATTCTCTGCTCTCTCTGAATCTCTCTGGGGTGGTACTCCTGTCAAACGGTAATGCAGGTGTCCTAAGGCGATCTCAGGGAGGACAGAAACCTCTCGTGGAGCAGAACGACATAGCCACGAGAAGCAGAGTCCAAAATCCGCAAGGCAGGCTGTGAAGCCGACGGTTCCGATGGAGGGTCTGGACGAACTCCACAGGAGAGGTTCACCAGCTGAAACAGGAAGAGCCTGTCTCTTCTGATTGCTCCTTAAAAGGCTTCCAGTGATCAGATTAAGCATCACTCATTGCAGAAGACACTCCCCTTTGGCTGATTACAAATGGAATCAGCTGTGGATGCAGCTGACATGATCATGATCTAATTCTATGAAATGTCCTCATCGCAACAGACAGGCCAGCACTTGCCCAACCAGACAAACAGGTACCACTACTTGGCCAAGTTGACACATGAACCTGACCATGACACTGAGCTATCCTTGCATCACACCCCTGTACTTGGAAGAGGCAAGACATCTGTCCTAGTGCTTGGGGAGCCATGGGCCTTGCACCTGTTGTTCAGGAAGAGTGCTGCCACCCCAGGGCTCAGAGAGGGTGGGGCCTAGACCCCAATGTTTTGGGGGGAGCATGGCCTCTGTGCAAATGCTTGGAGAGGGTGGGGCTGCTGCTCCAACAGGGCTGGAGGACAAAACATTTATCTGTAGGAGACTCTCAGACCTGGAAATCTAATAGAGTTTGCCCTGCTGGGTTTCAGGCTTGTTTGAGAAATGTCTCCTGTTTTCCTTCCGATTTCTCCCTTCTGGAATGGTCATGTCTATCCTATGCCTGCCCCACCACTGTATTTTGTAAGCAGATAAGTTATTTTGTAGGTTTCATGGGTCCACGGACTGAGGGAATTTTTGCCCCAGGATACACCATAGCTGGAACCAATTTTGTAAGACTTCGCACTCAGCATGGTTAGTGAAATGGCTTACGGCTTTTAGGATGTTGTGATGGAGTGAATGCATTTTGCATGTGGGAAGAACATGTCTTTTGGGGGTCCAGAGGGCAGACTATTGGAGATTGAATCCTGTCCCCCACAAAAGGCATGCACAGTTTATCTAAAGTGTCAAATTCTACTTTCTCTGGATTTTTCTAATCTAGAAGTCTGAATTAGTTAAAGAAGATTTATATGGAGTGAAAGCAAACAGGATAAGTGGTTTCAGTAAAGAGCAAAGTAACCATTAAATTAGCTTGAACATGAAGGAAAAAAAAAAGCATGTGCAGGTCCCAACCCCTGGTCCTGTGGGTATGAACCATTTATAAATAGGCCCTTTGAAGATGGTGTTAACTAAGGGGTGCCCAAACCGAACAAGGGAGGGCCTCAATCCAGTACCGCTAAAGTCCTCATAAACTAAGGAAATTGGACACAGAGAAGGAGCCACAGGAGAAACCAGAGGCGGAAATCAGCAGAACCCGGAAGAGAAAGAAGATGCCACCACATACTTTGCCACATGACAGAAAAGCCAAGGAACCCCAAAGATTTCTAGCCAGTCAGAAGATAAAGGGAGGCAGCAGGCTTCCTTCTAGCCTTTGAAACCATAAGCGAGAACATTTCTGTTGTGAAGCCAACCCATTGTATGGCATTTGTTTCAGTAGCTGGAAAACTAATACAACAGTTTCTTGAAAATTATTTTATTTACAACTACTTGCTTGGGAACGTGGAAGCTAGGAGTGTGGAGCTGGAGCAGAGAGAAAAGGAGGCATATAGAATAAAAGTGATAATATGTTTAGTAGGATTCCATATTTGCTAAAAATTTAATATCAAGAAAGGATGGTTATATATAAGATATAGCATTCTGGATGGTAGTGTATGACTTACTGGTTTTTATTTTCTTTTTTGTGTATATATATATAAAATAAATTTTGTGGTTTTTATCATGCATGTAATAATGCATGTTCATTGCTTTTTAAATATGGAATCTATAGATTTAAAAAAGAAGATAATAATAACCTCCTCTAATTCTACCATCTAGAGATAGTGAAATTAATATTTTGATATATATCTGTCCAGACGTTTTTTTCTAGATCTATCAACACATATATATCCTAAATTTACTTGCTTTTGGTAAAATCATAGTGTCATGAAAACCAGGCACCAGTGAAAGCTGGTATGTTTGAGAAAATCCATAACCAAATAAGAAGACGTTATTTATGTTGGGGTGTAAGAGAAAAATATGTGAAATACTCAGGAAGGACCTAAGCCTGGACTTATTAACTTTTTCCCTTATTTTTTTTTCCATAAAGAGTGTAGACAAACTCCTGTAACTAAAATTAACACAGTCCATTCATCCGTGGCCCTTTGCCTTCTCTTTTATTCTCGGAGATATTGAGGATTTTCAGTAAAACCCCAGGGATGGTGAAAACCAGCATAATCCCCAGCACAGGCCCTGCCATCAGAGCTGCCGGCGCCGAGCCCGGCTGCATGCGCAGGAAGCGACGAGCAGGCTTGCAGCTTGGCCCCAAGCACTGCAGGTCCCCACCCCCCTCCCCGTGCCCCCGTGCCCCCGCGCTGCCCGCGCCCCCTCCTCACCGCCGCCCTCCCCCCGCCCCTCCCCCCAGAAAATGATGAAGGACAACAACCTGGTCCGCCACCTGGACGCCTGCGAGACCATGGGCAACGCCACGGCCATCTGCTCGGACAAGACGGGCACCCTGACCACCAACCGCATGACCGTGGTGCAGGCGTACGTCGGCGACGTCCACTACAAGGAGATCCCCGACCCCGGCTCCATCAACGCCAAGACCATGGAGCTGCTCGTCCACGCCATCGCCATCAACAGCGCCTACACCACCAAGATCCTGGTGAGTGGGTGCCGGCCGCGGCCACCACTGGGGGGGACTGGAAACACCAGGTAGGGTGGGCCCCGCCACCCGTACATTCTAGAACCCCGCCGATGTTTGGGGCGGGTGGTGGGACATGTAAGCCATCTGTGTGTTCCCTTAAAGTCGCCGCGATGTTTGGGTGATGAAAAAAAGAGATGGTTGTTAACTGTGTCTTTAAAATCCTGTCATTGGATTTTAAATCCACCACCACCACCACCCGGAACAAAAACCTTTTACTAGTTGGCTTTTACTAAGCAACAGACTACCGTAAAACATAGTGGCAGGAAACAAAACTGTGTATTTGGCTTACAGTTTTTGCAGGTCAGCAGTTTAGTCTGGACTCGGCTGGGTGGTCCCCCAGGTCCGGCCTGGGCTCACCCACGCGTTTCTGGTGGCTCAAGGGGACAGCTCTTGCTGATCTCGGCAGGGTATAGGCTGACCTGGTATGGCTCATCTCTGTGCCCTCTGTGGGCTCACGTCCTCTAGCAGGCTACCCCGGGCGTATTCTCATGGCGACAACAGGGTTGCACCAAAGAGAGCAGAAAGCGTGCACAGCCTCTTGAGGCCCAGGCTCTGAACCGTGCATTATCACTTTGCTGCATCCTATTAGCTGATGCAAGTCGGTTGGCCAGCCCAGATTCAAGGAGTGGGGACACAGACTCCACCTCTTGAACGGAAGAGATGCAAAGTCATGTTGCAGAGGGTGTCGATTCAGAAGTGGGAATGTTTGCGGCCATTTTCACAAACAATCTCCCAAAGATGAGGATGTCATTGTTTGTAATAGTGGCGTTGTTTTCACTCTCAGGTAAGGCGCCTGGCTCATCGCACCGTAGTCCTTATTTGGCTTAGAAGTGCACGTTGCCTCTGTTGAGTGAGCCAACACTCAGATCAAGGGAAATGGTTTGTGCATCCAGATGTCGGTCGGCATCCAGGTGCAGGGCATCTCCTCCGAGCCAGCATCCAGGTGGGCAGCTGAGCTTTGGTGCTTTCCCTGCCGTGTGCCCTAGCACTGACCTCTCCCTTTACTGCCCTGAGCCAGCTCCCAGCCTTCACGAGCAGGTGGGGTTTGTGGAAGCTGCCAGCAGCTGTATCTAAACAGGGAGAAGAGCATGAGTCAGCAGTGAGGGGTGGAAAGCTGGTGGGGGAAGGAGGAGGCGAAAGCTTCGGCCTCCAGACGCCAGGGCTGCAGGACCAGACACCAGGGCTGCAGGAACTGCACACTCGGCTGCAGCTGAGTAGCCAAGGAGAGCTACCTGGGAAGGGAGGCAGAAGTAAAAAAGGAAGTAGTTTGGGGGAACACAAGCAAATAAATGTTAGAGAGCCCTGGGAGAGGGATGCCAGAAATGATAACACTTCTACTTTTCCCCTGATTTAGGAATCAAGGGAAATCAGGATTGTTTCATTCTGTTCCCCAGGCCTTCCTAAAGTAACCGAGGTTTTGGGCAGCAGGCGGATCCCCAGAGCAGGCCTCGGGCAATAGGGGTGGCTGGGAGGGCAGAGCACCTGAGGTGGCCTTGAATAGAGACATGTTCTTGAATGACAGTAAAAAGCAGTCCGGGGATCTGCCAAGAGGGCTGCGGAAACATGTCCACAGTGATAATCTCAATTAGTCAGCGTGCCTTAGCACCAGCAGCAAAACCAGAATCTCATTTCCAGATGCCCGTTGAGTGAGGCTGTGTCTAGGGCCAATCAGTCCCCGTGGGGAGAGCACGTCACTGCTGAGACAGACAGAGTCATGATCTGGGAACTAGGGTCCTTGTTTTATAGGCCAAGCCAAGTCACTGAGCCTCCTACTCTGTTCCTTGAACACAGGCATGCTGGGATCCCTACACCTCACATCTGAGTTCTCCCTGAAAGGATCCTGGCCACGTGGTTCTCCTCACCTGGGGCTGACATGCACCAGTGTGGGAGGGCCAGGAGAACCCCTGGTAGGACTGGGTGGTGGTTGAAGCTCATAGCCGATAGCCAGATGGCCTGGGTCCAAATCCCTCTGTAGCTGTGTGAGTATGGGCAAGCTACTTAACCTTTCTGTGCCTCCATTTCCTGTGGTGGAAAGTGGGAAAATGATAGGATTGTTGTGAGAATGAAATGAGTTCTTGGTCACTGAGAGCTAGTCCTGCAGCATTTTTAGCCTCCAGTTGTCTTGGAAAAGAAGATCAGCAGTCCAAAGTGTCAGATCCACTGCCAGGGCCTACCAGCCATAATGGGGCCAATGGGCTCTCAAGGACTTCCCTTCTAAGACCAGATGAGGCCTGTGAAGAGCTGGGGATACTCAATCCGAGAAAGAAGGCCAGCCACTCTCCAAACCAGACTGGGAAATCCAATGGCAAGACACGCTGACATAACACAAGAGGAGACAGGGCAGGAAAGACATGCAAAGTCCTCCCCACTTCCACACTAGCTTCAAATGTGAAATGAGCCTGGTCGGGGCTCCCACATGCTGTACTTTCCCTCTACGATGGCATCAGTTCCTCTGAGCTTTCTTGCTGCCTAATGCTTCAGCAGGCTGTGGACTCTTTGAGAGTGAGAGACTCAGCTAAGTCATCTCTGGGCCCCCTGGCATAGGCTTTTGGGAAATACTGGATGGGTGGCAGGGCAAGTGAATGAAGGAATGAATAGATGTATAGATGAGTAATTAATGGGAGAAGGGGTAGGTAGGAAGAGGAATAAATCCATGAATGAATGGGTATGTGGATGGGCGTGTCAGTGGGAGGAAAGGGTGAATGGGATGGGTAGATGTATAAGTGGGTGGACAAGTGGATTATGGATGGGTGGATGGATGGATAAATGGATGGATAGATGGGTGGGTGCATGATTGGATTGTGGATGGGTGGATAGATGGCTGGGTAGATATATGAGTGGATTATGGATGGATGGATGGATGGATGGATGGATAGATGGATGGGATGGATGGGTGATATGGAGAGGTGGATGAATGGATGAATAGATGAGAGTGTGTGAGTGTGAATATGAATTGATGGGTATCCCAGGAAAGAACTGATGTCTCTACCTTCCGCGTTCATGTTCTCTTGGAAGCAAGAGGTAGGAGTCGGCCCCAGGCCAAGTCACGGGGCAATACCAACGGTCTCATGACAGCTCCAGCCTACTGAGCTGATCTCTTCTGCAACCATCCTCAGCCTCTGGCTACACTGATCCGGAGACTTCCTGATTAAAACGAAAGGTGTCCTTTTATAAAAACAAAACAAAGCAACAATTTAAAAAACCCTAGATGAATATCTGCAAGGGAAGATTGCGTGAGTGTAGTCTACATGGATTCCCAGACCTTACGAGCACCTGATTCTGCCCCCCTCACTTTACTCCGAGGTTCAGAAAGGTGAAGGGACTATCTCAAGGCACCCTGTGGGTTGGTGGAGTTGGAATCCGGGCAGTGATGGTGAAGAGCTTTGGTTCTAAAATGGAACAGATCAGGGTTCAAATCCTAGCTTATCACCTATGTGACCCTGAGCAAGCTACTTAATCACTCCAAACTTTGGTTTCCAAATCTGTAAAGCAAGAATGTAATTAATCATAATCAGTAACATTCACTAAGCGAAACGCAATGCTGAGCTCTTAACGTGGCTTGTCTTGTGCAATGACCCCATGAAGTGCTATCACTCGTCCATTTCATAGATAAGGTCACAAGCTGAGAACAGTTAAGGAATGTGCCCAGAATCCCATAACAGGTAAGAGGCCAAGTCTGGATTGGAACCCAGGTCCATCTGATCCAGCCTGTGCTTTCACCACCGCCCCACGGCCCAACCCATCCGATCACACCTTGGCCTTGAGACAGCTCAAGGGCTGTTGGGAAGAGGAGATGTGATCATGGATAGACAGTCGTGGAGTAAGCACTCAGTTCACGGTCATTATTATTCATAAAGGTTGCCTCTGTTACTCCATCTGAGCTTTACCCTCTGTAGCATGCTTCACCCTCCACCTCCCTCTCAGATAATCAGGGCAAATGTGACCGTTACCATCTTGCAGCTAAGAAAACTGAGTTGCAGATGGATCAAGCAACCTGCCCAGGGTTGAATCCTGCGTTGAACCCAGAGCCTGGAGAATTCTGCAGGTGTTCACCAGGTGGGCAGGGGGCATGCCCCAGAAGTTACATGACTTCTTCAGGGGCTGGAGCGCTGGGGGCAGCTTGGGGGGACCTTGTGAGTCCTTAACGGCTTTCTCTTCACAGTGCTCAGAAAAACCACTGCACGCACTGGTGGAGAGTGGGATGAGGGCCGAGACAGGGGGCCTCCAAGGGGGCTAGCCTCAGTCGCATGCCTGAGAACAGTGGAGATTTTTTTTCTTTCCACCCTTGTTTCTAATAGTTAGAAACTAAACTTGCCCTCCGAAGGAGCCTACATGAATCATCCTTTACTCAGAAATTGCTTCCCTGCCTAAGAAATCCTGGCACGCCCTCAGATTCCCTTTGTCATCTCTGAATCGTTAAACATCAAGATTTGCACTAGTTCCTTCTCGTCGCCCTGCTGCTTCTCACAGCCATGGCCAGGCTTTAAGATAGAAATAGCTCTGTCCTTAGACTCTCGAGGCACTGTGCTTTCTTGGGAAAACGGTTTCCTGTTTCATCCACATTTATTCTGCCTACGAAGCCATCTGAGAGGACTTTAATTTTATATTTTATGAGGCCTCTTTTAAAGTAGGTTGGTGCCACAGTTGACATTTGAATCATTAAACAAGTTATGAGCATTTGTTAAACTGAATTATTGGGGGGTTCTATCCCAGATATCCCTGGGAGCCCCTGAAATTATTCTGGAGGAAGGAGGTGAGGAGGATTGCCTTGGGAGGCTGGACGGTACTGAATGAACAGGCCAAATTTCACCTTGTTTGAACACCCAAGAGGCCAGTATGCCCCATTCCTAAACTGAGGTTTCTGGGATACCACCTGCCCCAGGAAGCCTCCAGATCTCCAAAAGGGTAGGAAGGGTCTGCTATATTGTGTCTCCAACATGTCTTAGAACAGGAAGAGAGTAGGGCACAAGGAAAAGGGCAGAGGGGAAGGGAAGTGGCTGGGAAATAGAGACAAACCTTAAACTCAGATCTCCTAGCTCCAATATTCTAATGAACCTCAACATCCCCCTGAGTCAAGCCACTAGGCTCTGGTCAAGCCAGGGATGCCAGAAGATATGGAAGACTCTAGAAGTGACTTTGCAGGGCATTAAGGGGGAGAGATGGGGCAGGAGGTATAGTTCTGGGGTATGAAATGGCAGGTGTCTTCATGTTGCGTTCAACAACTGCTATTGTTTGTGCATTTTTGCAAATGCTGTCCTTGGGTGAAGAGTTTAAAGCAAGTCACTCCAAATAGGGAATTCTGATTTTTAACAGAGCTGTTAATCCCTGCTTTGCACCCCACTTACCCTGCACACACACGTGCACGTGCGCGCACGCGTGCACACACACACACACACACACACACACACACCCCACTGGGATGGGAAGCTTGGGAAGGCCCCAAGGAGTTTGCTTTCCAGAGGTGTGTGTCCACATGCCAGGAATTTCCCACATAAGCAGAGATGGGCCGGACTGCCACAGCCTGTCCCTGCTGGCCACTGTGGACATCTGCACCAACGCTTTACCTTCCCAGCCTCTGGGGAAGGTCCTGGGGCTCACCGTCATGGCCCTGCCACCTCACACTCCTAGGGAGACCTGGCACCCAACTGGGAAGGGCAGCCTTAGGTGACAATTCTAGAGGCCACAATTCTACCCAAATTCTGCCCCCACTGCTTGTCCCATTGGCAGCACCCACACCTATACACACACAAACACAAAATCTTTCATTCATTCATTCAACAAATAGATATCAGTACCGGAACTGGGGATACAGAGATAGGCAAGGCAGGCACAGCCCCTGCCCGTGGCCTCTGGACCAATCGCCCTCCAGTCGGCCACTTAGCGAATGATCTCAAATGCTGGCAAAGAAGCAAGGCTCACCGGGAGAGCTATAGTGGGGCTCAGAGCTGGGAACACCTGGGGTCGGACCCCAGCTCTGCCACTCACTACTGATGTGATCTCACCTCTCTGGGTCTCAGTTTGCACAACTATAAAACGGGGGTCTTAACTCCTCCTGGGGAGTTGGGAGGATACAGTCAGATGATGCATGCAAAGAGCCTAATAAAGGGATGGGCACAGGGTGGGGATTCAAAAAATGGTCACTGCTGCTGCTAGGGCATCAAGGACAAGACCTTGTCCTTGAACGGTGAATAGGAGTCAGCGAGGTCACGAGAAACAGCCTCGTTCTTGATTGGTCAAGAAGCATCCGACATTTCCTAAGTCGCTGTTAGAAAAATCACCCTATGGCAACTGCTGAGGCTTTCCACGCTACGGCTTCTGCAATCTCACTTTTGCAGACATTGTTTATAACTTGTAGCTCTTCCGATTGTCACTTTTCGGTCTCAGCTCCGTAGTTCCCCCAGCACCCCACAACAGGGGTCTGAGTTGTCCTCTCAAAGTTATCTGCTGTGCCCAGCCCCCCCAAAGGGTCTCATGTGGGGAAATATGATGGTTAAAGTTCTGAACTGGGAACCAGCGACCCTGGGCCTGGCACTCCTCAGATCAGTGAATTTAAGCCAATCATTTCCCTCACTGGCCAGGCTTTGTCTCCTCTAGCTCAAAACAATACCAACTCCTGAACACCCTTCCCAAGTTGAAGCCCTGGGGGTAAAAAGGCTCTTGTGAAGGCAACAGCAGTGGCAAACCCTCTGAGTTTGTCAGAGTAAAAAAAAGCCAAAAGAAAAGGGGGGAGGGGTCCCTGCCTCCTAACAGCGCGTGTAGGCGATTTCAGAGCACAAGTTCATGGAAACAAATTGAATTACGGAGGAGGCAGCTCTGCCATTTGCAACCGTGGATTGTTTGAAATCCTTTTAGAGGAAAATTAAAATATTTCACAGAGGGTAATAAAATGCCGGGTGTTTCGCAGGCTTGACTGCTCAGCTCTCTTGGGCAAATAAGTAATTAGGCGTTTTTATTTAAGTCATACTTGTCATTTTCGTTCATTAGTGGAGGAAAAAAAATTTTTTTTAAGTTGCTGTGGAAAATACATAAAACTCTGGAAATCACCAGAAGATTATTTATTAAGTTGTAAATAAATAAATTGTAAAAACGTGACAAGGTAACAGCACGCTGCAGAGACAAAGGGAAGCGCTTAGAATTTAATTTTCCCAAACATCAGAAATGGGACGCTGTAGTCAAAGATTCTCCTGCTTCGAAATCAGATTTCATCCAGGAGCTTGGGATGGGAGAGTGTTCCAAGGCCCTGGATGCCAGGTACCTCCTCTCCCGGCACTGCCCCACCCCACTGAGGGGCCAGCAGCCCTTCCCCACTCTCCCACCCCCCACCACCGTTGCTTTAAGGAGAGGTTTGAATTTTCTCCGAGCCAGAGATCAGAGGACCCGACTTCTCCTTTTGACGTATGGGGAAGCTGAGGGCATGAGTGGAAGGCTCCTTCCTTCCTGTGCATCCCTAGGTCACAGGACTGCTGAGGACTGAATGTGGGTATCTCCATGCCCATGTCCCCAGGGCTTGGGTGTCTCCCTGGCTTCAGTCCAAAAGCTGAGAGCAGGTCTGCCCTGTCCCATGCATAGCATCTGCTTTGTCTTCTTGAGTCCACCTTCTTTCTACCTAGGCTGTTCTTTGGAGCAGTGTGAGTGAGGATGAGACTGAGGGTCCAGAGGGCCCCTTGCACAAGGCTGGTCTGAATCCCATGAAAAGCCGTTGATGGCTGGAGGGTTTGTAGATGTATTCAAAAGTACTTATTCTTCACAACTTCTCTAGGCTTTGGGCTTATCTGTGGTGGCTTCTTACCGTGCCCAAAACCACCTCAACCTGAGCTGCTGCATACTGATGTTATTTAAGGAGGATGAGTGGGCATGTGCATGGCAAGGAGGTGGGGCACATGGGGGAGGTGGTGTAGACGCAAACGTGAACTTCCAACCCTGAGTGTTAATCCCACCTTGAGAGCATGTTAACCTGTCTTTCATGGAGTCACTCAGCAAACAATTAGTAAGTACCTCGTGTGTGCTGGGGCTTTGTGCCAGCCCTAAAGATGGAAGAGGAATTCAAGCACGGCTCTTTATCCCAAGGGGAAACAGACAAAGCAATTTTTCAAAAGCAGATATTTGAACAGGTCTTCAAGGAAGAGAATTTGGCCAGCTGGGAAGGGGAAAGGACACCATAGGGACGGAACAGCAGGGGCAAAGCAGGGAGGCAAGAGACAGCACGTGCTCAGGCAGCCACGCAGGGCAGTGAGAAGTGTTGGGGGAGACGCAGCCAGTGATTTTTCTGAGAATCTGGAGGGACTTACAGCCTAGCACCTGGCAGAGGAAGGGAAGGGGGAGAAGGGGGCGGCTCGAGAATGGGTAAGTAAATTGCAGCTTCTTCATACAATGGAATCTATAGAGTCATTAAAAATGAACAAAATAGAGCCATAAGTGGAAATGAATCTCAAAAATGTAAAGTTAAATGAGTAAAGCAAGTTACAGAAGAATGTGTACAGTCTTACATGAAGTTTTCAATATGCGAAACGCTACACATTTGCGTATATACACACCCACACATAATTAGGTTGAACTGCGTCAAATTGCCAGTACTCGACCATTTTGACATACCAAAAAACAGCAATTTCATTTGGTTTCACCTATGGAGCCCCATGGGATGGTGCAGCCACAGCATGGAATACTGCTCAGCAATAAAAAGGAAAACCTATCGGTGCAGGCAACAACTTTCCTGAATCTAGGGAATTGTGCTGATCGAGAAAAGCCAACCGAAAGGTTACCTACCGTATGAGTACATTTACAGGACATGCACAAAACTACGAAATTATAGAGAGAAAAGATGAGGGGTTGCCAGGTGTCCAGGAGGGGGAGGGGAGGGAGGTGGCTGTGGCTATACGAGGGTGGCAGGTGGGTAGAAAGGTGGTGGTGGACACACAGATCCACATACGTGAGGAAATTGCCTAGAACTACTTACACATGTGTGTGCACACACACGGAGTGCAAGCACAGCTGGTGAGATCTGAATAAGGTGGGTCGATTGTATCGGTGTGGGTATTGTGGTTGTGATATTGTGCTGCAGGGAGGTGCAAGGTGACATTTGGGGGAAACTGCATGATGGGTACACAGCAGCCCTCCAAATGAGTTCTCCCACCTGCGCGTGGAGTCTGCAATTATCTCAGAGTAAAATGTTGAAACGAATGGAATGATTACTACCAAATTTTAGAGGTTATTTCTGGGGCAGGGGGATTTTGCAGTCAGGGAGAGTCCCAAAAGGGGCTTCGATTTTATCTGTAATGTTTTATTCCCTCAAAAAGAAAAGTCTGAAGCGAATATGGCCCAAGGTTAAGATTCTACAAAGGCGAAGTGGTGGGTACACAACTGTTGGTTATACTTTCCTCTGACACGTTTTATGTTTGAAATGGTTCAGAATTTTTTTGAAAGCTGGATTGCTTTAAGCCTTCCGTCTTAAGCCATGATTGGGTCTGGCCTGAGCAGGCGGAGGGTGGGCAAAGGGCCCATGGGAGGGAAGCGAGCAGGTAGCCCTGGCCCGCCTGTCCAGGACAGTCGGAGGCGGGGCCTCCAGGGGAGTGGGCGGGGTCTCCGCGGCAGGCTCCGCCCCCTGCCCACCCCCGCGGCCTGGGGTGAGTCCGCTACGCCTCTCCCCGCAGCCCCCGGAGAAGGAGGGCGGCCTGCCGCGGCAGGTGGGCAACAAGACCGAGTGTGGCCTGCTGGGCTTCGTGCTGGACCTGAAGCAGGACTACGACCCCGTGCGTGCCCAGATGCCGGAGGAGAAGCTGTACAAAGTGTACACCTTCAACTCCGTGCGCAAGTCCATGAGCACCGTCATCAAGCTGCCCGACGAGAGCTTCCGCATGTACAGCAAGGGCGCCTCTGAGATCGTGCTCAAGAAGTAAGAGGGTGGGCAGGGGCGCCTGTGGTCGGGAGCTGGGGACATCTGGGCCACACGGGAGGGGCCATCGTCCGGGCAGAGGCCGCAGCCGGGAACCTGGACTGGAAGGGTCATCTAGCACAGAGAGGGCAGGCCCTGCTCAAGGTCACACAGCAATACTAACCTTCAAGACTCCTTGCCCAGTGTTCTTTCCACAATATTCTCTTTAAACCTACAGAGTCCTCCTCCCTAAGTCACTGTATCATCAGGAAGTTCTACTCATTATCATACTTAAATCTCTATTTCACTTCCCTTAGCATACAGTTGTTTAGGGGGTAGCTATTTTCATTACTGGCCAGCCTCCTCTGGCTCCAGGTGCCAGAAATAAGCCTTGAGAATTAAGCAAGTCATCCCACTTCTCAGGGCCTCAGTTTCCCCACTTGTATATTGAGGAGATTAATGTAGCCCAGTGGTTCTCAACCCTGGATGCCCATTGGAATCACTCCAGGGAGTGTTAGCAAACAAAAACATCAAACACTGATTCCTGGACTCATCCCAGACAAATTGAATGAGAAACTCGGGGGTAGGGCCCCCACATGGGTGTTTTTTAAAATGCTCTACCAAGTGATTCTAATGTGCAAGCTTAGATTGTATGCCCTTTTCAAACCATTTTAGCTGTGAAACTACTCTTTTCTGATGAAATCTTGTGAAAATAAAACAGATAAAAGTGGAGCTCCCTCGCTGAGTGGCGTGAGACCATTATTGCAAGGAAGCTGCCTGATTTCTTTTCGGCTGGTCCTGATTTCATCCCTGCCTGGGGCCCAAGGGCCTGGACTGTGTGCTTCCAGCCCTGAAGCATTATGGAAAATTGCCTGGGCAGATGCTGGACGACAGACAGACCAGGGCCAGCTGGGCATCGCTGGACAGGGGGAAGCCAGGCCGGCCTCAGTCTCCAGCCCAGCCCTGAGCCGGTCAGGGGGAGCAGCCCTCAGGCCCTCGCCAGGCCCTGACCATCACCGCCCCCCATCCTCCCCACAGGTGCTGCAAAATCCTCAATGGGGCGGGTGAGCCCCGGGTCTTCCGGCCCCGAGACCGGGACGAGATGGTGAAGAAGGTGATCGAGCCGATGGCCTGCGATGGGCTCCGTACCATCTGCGTGGCCTACCGGGACTTCCCCGGCAGCCCCGAGCCAGACTGGGATAACGAGAACGACATCCTCAGTGACCTCACGTGCATCTGTGTGGTGGGCATCGAGGACCCCGTGCGGCCCGAGGTAGGCCCCAGGCTGGTCCACTCGGGGAAGGGGTTGCTAAGGCTGGGAGGGCCGTTGGCAGGGTCACCCCATGCCCATCGCTTTCCCTCCTGAGCCTCAGTTCCATGCAGTGCCCTGTGGGGTCTACCTCCTCCCTGACTCCTAAACCTTTCAGACCCGTGAGACGCATCAGTCTGCTCAGGAGGGCACAGGGTGGGACCACAGCAGCCAGCAGGCCAGCATTAGGCATTCCTCTCCCTGGCCACCCATCAGGAGCCCTTCCCTCTGTCCCTGAACCACCCCACCCCCACCCCCACCAAGGGACAGGCGTGGCACTGCCCTGACTTAGAAGTCTCTTGCCCGGCAGGATCCAGGAACTCTAGTGACAAATCCATAGGCCTAGATTCCAGGCTCCCTGCAAAGGACATGCCCAGTGATAAGGGTCACCATTGGAAAACCCAAAAGAGGGGTGACCCCATCGATATTTATCATTTTTCCAATCCAGATGCAGTTTAACATTTACCCCAGCAAGGTTGCCTCCTAAACTGGCTATCTACCTTTATTGGGTTTCTAGGGTAATAGAGCTGAAAGTTGATAGAAGGTCAGATTCTCCAGCATAAGGGAAACAGTTTAGTTAACTCTTTCCTATGTTCCTCATCTATTAGATGGGGGTGACAGCTCCCACTCCACAAGGACTGAGGGATGTGGGGGGTGTGTCTGTGCACCTCATAGGTTGCTCAGCTCACAGTAGTTCTTCAGATGCCCTTGGCTGAATCTGCATCTGGAAGGAAGGCAGAGAGTTCAGTGCTAGGGGATTCACAGGACTGGGGAGGATTGGATGTTCATGGTTAACAGGGCTGCCCAAGCTGGAAGGAGACTGTTGGGAGAAGAGACAGCTGCCTGGAATCTCCAAGATGGTGCTGGGGGTGGGAGTGGGGGAGCAGGCAGAGGGAGTCAACTTGCCCCTCTGCCCAGTAGTCCAGATTTGAGACAAGGCACTGGCCACTTCCCTGAGGGCTAACACAGCTACTGGGTCCCGACCTGATTCTCCAGTTGGGCCCCACTTTCTCCACATTGGCTTTGCTGGGAGATTTGCACACATACCCACTCCCCCATGGAGCCACCTGCCGTCAGCTCACCCACCTGCTCGGCCAGCATCTCTGGGGACCTCTGGGCATCCCCTGTTCCTCTCAGAGCCTCAGTTTCCCTTTCTTTAAAGTGAAAGGGGGCAGACACGATGCTCTCCATGTTCTCAGCTCTGATGTTCTAAGATTATGCACTCCAAAGACCAAGCAAAACTAGAGGATCGCAAAAAATGATCTTTCACCTCTTCAAGAAGAGGTCAAGAGTGTGAGCTCGGGCATCAGACAGACCTGGATCCTGAATTCCAGTATTGCTGGCTGTGTGACCTTGGACCAACTACACAACCTCTCTGAGCCTTGGTTTCCTCATCTACATACCAGGGATGATAATAATATCTCCATACACACACACACACCCCTCATTATATTGTGAGGAGTCGTAGCATGTACATACGAACAACTAGCAACATCTGGTATGAGGAGGTGGCCCATAAATGTGGGTCCCCTTCCTTCATCCCTCTTCCCAGTAGACTCATCACCCTAGATCCAATGTCACATAACAACCCCTAACACAGAGCCAGGCTCAAGGAAGGTGCTCAATAGGTGTTTTCAGAATGAATGTCAGTGTCACTGCGGCCTCCTCTTGCCTACCCAGAGCCTAAAACAACAAAGACGATTAACAGTCCCCGGAGCTTGGCACTCGCCACCCGAGCCCGGAAGTGTTTTCCTCCACACTGGGTCTCTCCCCACATTGTCAGGCTATTTATCAGCCTCCCCCGGGGACGCCACTCATTACCAGCCACTAATGGGTTCGGCACGTTAGCTCCTTACTGGAGACTGCTCAGAACAGGTGGCAGAGGCTTGTCCTGGCCAGGCTTGAGGCTGGCCTGGCCCACACCCTGACAGAACCTTGTCCCTTCCCAGTCTCTGACCCCCACGGGCAGAGCTCCTGGCTCGTCACCCTGCCTGGGAACATTCCCTGCAGGGGCTGGAACACAGTAAGAAGAAAACTTTTTTGTCCCTGAGCCATAGTAAGAAATATATGCTGCATCATGACTCAGTAAATACACACACACACACACACACACACACACACACATTCAACTGAAACATAAATTTCACAAATAATGTCATGCAATCAGATATTTTCTTTTCTATGTCTCTTTTTGTTGATCACGACCCACTAGGAGAATTTTACAATCCACTAAGGGGCGTGACTCAAGGTTTGAACTGCTGTTCTAGCCCAGATCTCTTCCTGTACCCCCCCCCCCCATTTGCAGATGGAAACACTGAGGCCAAAAGAGGGACAGTGATGTTCCCAGAATCACGCCACAGGTGGCCAAGTGAATCCAGGTTGGGTCCAGTCTGGGCGCTTTCTGTCAGGTGTCTCAGAAATGAACAGGCAACTGGTCCTAAGTTGGGAGGATGTGGAGAGGAGAGAGAGTATCCCCAGAAGGGTCAGCCAGACGGGTTGGCTTCGGGTACAGATTCTGGGAAGTTGGGGGGTGGGAGGTGTTCCACCCAGCAGGTCTGGGGGCACCCCTACATTTGAGAAAGGGGGCTTAGATCCAAGCCCCGACTTTTCCACTCACCAGCCACTTCCCCTCTCTGCACCTCAGTTTCCTCACCTGTAAAAATAGGAGATTTGGCCCAGGTACCCCTCGGATCCCTTCCCAGGTGTGACATTCTCAGGATGAGATCCAGCTGCGTGGAAGGTTGACCCTCATGTCTCTTTTTGCTTCCTTGGGCAGTGTGCTTTGCATCGGTAAACTTTTTTCTCATCCAGCATTGTGCCCAGGCTGTATGTTTGGAAGTTGTAAACTGAATTTGAGAGCAGTGACAAATTCAAGAGACACGGTAGAGTCGAGAGGCTGGGGTCTAACCCTGCCCCTGCCATTCATCAGACAAGTCTCCTTACTGGGCCTCAGTTTCTCCATCTGAAAAATGAGACAGTTGGACTATCCAACATTCCCAAGCGAGGCACATGGCAGTGTTGCTAAGACACTGCTTAAGAGTAGAAAAGCTCGGATCCGTGGATTCTGAGTCTCCAGGCGGGGTGGGGGTGGGCACAGGGCCCAAAACATATGAGTATGTTTTGTGTTCTGTTTGGTTTTCAGGATAGGTCCTGTGTGCATATGGAGCCAAATTCAAAAGGTTCAAAAGCACAGGCAGCAAGAAGCGAGCCCCCCCACGCCATCCCCAGCTCCCCAGCTCCCACTCAGGGGCAGCCATTGTCACCAGTTTTGGGGGTGGCCTTACAGGGACTTTCTGTGCCTATGATGGGTGTGTTTTCTGCAAGCCCCAGATGGAGTGAAAACTTCAGGCCTGGAAAATCTCTGAGGTCCTGCAAACATCACAAACCTGTTTAGAGTTCTTTTGCAGCTACCACCGGGAAGCAAACCCCACCTCCCTCAATTTCCCCATATGTCAAGGAAGTGAATCGCCATGTTACCCTCCCTACCGAAGGCTCCACACCAGAAGAGATAAAAACGTATTTGCCAAGCACTCCCCTGTAAGTCATTCCTACTAGTATATTTTCCAAGATGAACCGAAGCCAGTGCAGATAAAGCCATTCGGAGAGCAAGAGGTCTGGGATTTGCCGGGTTATCCGGGGGTGTCTGGAGCCCTTGGAGTCACCAACAACAGCTGTCACCAGAAACAACAGATGTTTAAAAGCCTCTATTTAATGAAAACAGGAAGCACCCGCTTCCCGGCTGCTTTTCCTCAGTGAGAAACATCTAGGATAATTTTAGCAAAAGAGGCATTAAAAAAAAAATTGCAGCAGTTTTATTTATGGGGAAAGAGTATTCCAACAGATCAATGCCTCTGGAGCTTGAGTCCTCATCATCTCAGGATCCTCAGTGCCCAGGACAGTTAGATGTTCGATAGCTGTTTGTTGAATGAATGAACGAGCAAGCCATGAAAGAAAGCTGAGAGCAGTTTAAATAACTAGTCCATTGGGTTGGAGAAATCAATAACAGCTTCATGAATAGGGAGCATTTCCCAGGAAAGATGGGTAAGAGTTTTGACATAAAGAGATTAAGGGAGAGTACATTCCAGGCAGAGGGAATAGCACACACATGCAGGCATGGAGGAGAGAAAGGATATTCAGCATTTGGGGACAAATTACCGTATGTTCTAGTTTGCTAGCTGCCAGAATGCAATATATCAGAAATGGAATGGCTTTTTTAAAAAGGGAATTTAATAAGTTAGTGTACAGTTCTAAGGCTGTCAAATTGTCCAAATTAAAGCAAGTCTATTGAAATGTCCCATCTAAGGCATCCAGGGAAAGATACCTTGGTTCAAGAAGGCCAGTGACATTCAGCATTTCTCTCTCTGCTGGAAGGGCATGTGGCAGCATCTGCTAGCTTTCTCTTCTGGCTTCTTGTTTTGTGAAGGTCCCCAGGAGGCGTTTTCCTTCTTCATCTCCAAAGGTCGTCGGCTGCTGGACTCCCTGCCTCATGGTTCTGCAGCATTCTCTGCTCTCTCAGAATCTCCAGCTTTCTCCAAAGTGTTTCCTCTTTCACAGGGTTCCAGTAAACTAATCAAGACCAATGAGGGAGCTTAGAGCCATAGGTGGAGGGTTTCCACGTCCCCATCAGAATCTTTTTACCCAGTTCCGTATAAAAGCTCGTGTCCCGGGCCAGCCTGCAGGGGACATACGATCTGCAGGGCAAAGAGACACTTCATGGTGACCCGCGGTTGCCGAGCACTGCCCTTGGACAGGGCCCTGTGTAATTCTGCCGTCCTCAGTGCGTGGCCTGCCGAGCTCCCGCCTCGTGAAATGTCTGATAAGAGAGGGAGTTGAAGTCTGCAGCATGAGGCACACAAGCTTTCAAGAGGCGGGACAGGATCAAAGCACACACACAAGTCCAGTTTTCGGGGGCCTTTGCCCACTAAGGAAGTGGAGGATCACTAGGGGTCTGTCTCAAATGCCTTATTTCCAGGTCTGTCTCAAATGCCCCCACATTTGGGGCAGGCCACAGGTCCCTAAGGTACCTGACCTAGGTACCTTAACCGCATCCAACCGCCCCAGACAAACATCTGCCCCTCCACAGTCCACAGGCCCCCATGTCCAGTGCATCTGAACCCACACTCTCTCTCTGCACCCCTCCTCCCAGCCCAGAGCAGAAAGGCTTACACCAAGGAATGCAGGGCTCAGGGGTCCAGCTGACCTCCCCCTGCCCCCCACCCCTCCCTCATCACTAGGGTCTGCCGGGTGCCCGTGTGTGGGTCTTGTCACAGAATCCTCCCAGCTTTACCAAGGATAGGGACCTCCATCCCCATTTTACAGATGAGGAAACCGAGGCTCGGGGCAGGACTAGACACAGGTCAATCTGGCCCCAGGGCAAAGCCCAGCCAGCCTTTTGGTCCCTGAGCCCTCTCTCCCCGAGGCAGGGAGGCCTCTGCAGGCAGCCTCCACGAGGAGGCAGAGAGAAGTGTGGGGGTCGTAACTTCAGCTTCTCTTTCTCAGGGACTCAGCTTGTTTGGGGTGGGCAGAGGGGAGTGGAGAAGCCTGAAGGTGCAGCGTTTCTACAGGGCGGCACCAGTCACATCACACCCTGTTAGCTGCTCGGGGCTCCTTACCTGCCCCTCTCTGTGGCTTATTCCTCAGGCCACCTGCTTCTTCCCTCGGGGCAACGTTCATGAGTTTGGATTCTCTCTCACAAGGGACAGGGTGGAGCCCCAGGAAAGTGGCACCGGCAGGCTGAAGCTTTAGGCTGGTCACTGGTGGACCAGCGTTGGAGGAAAGATGAAAGAGAGGCAAGGCCAGTGACAAAGATCAGAGAAGGAGGCTGGGCAGAGACCCCAGCTCGATAGGATGGTGATTGGGGCTAAAGCGATGGCAGGTGGCAGGGGGGACTCGTACTTACAATTCCTGAGTGCAAGTTTGGGACCCACCGGCGGGAGCTGTCACATTCTAACTTCAGACTCCACAGCAGTTTGGCAGGCAGGGGTGGGAATGAGTTCGCTGTCACTGTGGTATGCCAGCAGGGTGGGCACCAGGACTCAGCCTCTCCTGCCTGAAATTCTAACGTGGTTTGGCCTTTTGGTGCAACTGGATTTCCTGCCCTTCACCATGGTCTCTCTCATTCGAAGACGTTTTACTGTAAATATTTATTATTTTAATATTTTTTTAAATATTTTTAATATTTGTCACTGCCCACGGGTGATCTGTGCAGTTGGTCTGTGCTGTGTAGAATACCAGCCTGCTTTTTGTATCCTGATGGCTGGGCACATCCCCGGCTCTGGAAGGGACAGGCACTGGGGGGGGGTCCTTGCTGGCATCTGATGGGTGGTCTCTGCTTCCGGCCTGGACACAGCCCTCCGGCAATGGATGGTCATGTTTTAAATGAAGTATAAGCATTTGTGTTTATTCGAGGGCAGTGTCCATTTTGTAAATAAAATGCCCCTACACGCAGTACCCCCCCAAAATACCTGAGAATACGCAAACATATTTCTCATCGAGTTTGCAGAAACTGAGAATGTGGATAAAGCAGGGTCAAGTTGAGGTGTGGTACTGGAGTGTTCTCTGATCTCGTCTAAAGGATGTTTATTGGAGGCCTTGCCCAAGTCAGATTGGCCAACGGGTTTTGTCTCAGGATGGTCAATAGGTAGTGATTGCTGGGAGTCCATGCTGAGAATGCTGAAATCATATCAGGGTTTAATCAGAGGATGCTGTGATTGATTAACAATGCCTGCCCTGGGCACGGGAAGGGAGGCAGTGGCCCAAGCGCTGCATTCGCAATCAGTACGTAGTGGTCATCTAGACCTCTTGCAGTGGCACTGCCTGTGAGCAGGGCTCACTCTCCCCCCTGGCTCCTGCCCTCCCCCCCAGGTTCCAGAAGCCATCCGCAAGTGCCAGCGGGCAGGCATCACAGTCCGCATGGTCACTGGTGATAACATCAACACGGCCCGGGCCATCGCCATCAAGTGTGGCATCATCCATCCTGGGGAGGATTTTCTGTGCCTCGAGGGCAAGGAGTTCAACCGAAGGATCCGCAATGAGAAGGGAGAGGTAGGTGGCCCCGGCGTCGCGGGTCCTCAGGGGGGTGAGCTCAGGGGGGGGTTGGGAGGTGCGGGCACTGCATGATTGGCGGGAGCTAGCCAGTGCGTGCTGCTGCAAGCCCAGTGAGTCCAGGTGCATCCCTTCTCTTCTCGGGGCCTCCGTTTCTCTCCCCGACCCCACCAACCCTCTCCAGATTGAGCAGGAGCGAATCGACAAGATCTGGCCAAAGCTGCGGGTGCTGGCTCGCTCCTCCCCCACGGACAAGCATACCCTGGTCAAAGGTAAGACTTGGTTGGGTGTGGGCAACCCGAGGCCCCGGTGTGAGCCTCACAGGGACCTCCTCTCCCGGCACCTGCAGCTTCTTTCCAGGAGGGAAGGGGCTCTGGCCTGGGGTCCCCTTGTCTCATCCCCTTTGCAGGCCTGGAAGGCCTCCTGAAGTCCAGACTGAGAAGGGGAGGCTGTGAGTCTTTTCTGGGCCCCTACTTACAATAGGAAGCGGTGGGACTTGGCCTTTTGGGGTCAAAATTCACAGCCACAGGGCCAAAAGTGACCTACAACCATCCTTTATTTGGCCAATGCAATGCCTTTTCAGTGCTGGATTGGAAGGACTTCACACCCACCCCCTCTCCTGTGTGTCACGCCATCTTCACCATTCCTTATTGTCTGATACTCAGCCCACTTCACATATTCACAGTGTCATCCTGGCCCCAAGACACCTGTGTCACCTCACCGTGCCAGCTACACCCCAGGAGGGGGCTGGGTGTGTCGAGGGGCTCCTGGGAGGCCCTCTGGCTATGTGGTGCCCCGGGACCAGGGGTGGCTGCCAGCCACCTGTGAATTGGAGGCCCCCACCCAATAACCCATAACGGGATGGAAAGGGTAGGGGTGCATCCTGGGAATAGCAGCCTGACCGATGAGGCCAAAAGCCAGAACCTTTCCCTTCCCCCATCTCCCACCAGAGAGAGAACACACCACCTACTCAGCCCCCTTCTAGGTAGCAGGTGCTGGGCGCTTTTAAGGGTCACACAGGCCTTACAGGTTTACATCCTGGATCCACCACTGACCTGCTCAGTGGTGTTAGGCCAGGCCCTCCCTCTGGAGCTCACTTTCCCCATCTGTAAGATAGTCCTGGGGCAGGTTGGGAGCATCGCTGGGGCATCTTGGAGTCCATTCCCAAAGTGCTTCCTGAGAGGCAGATGGAGGTTACTGGAGGCAGATCTCACCTGGGAACAGAAACACAGACCCACAGAAAGGTGGACACCCCAGCAGGGAGCCGGACATTCATTCTTTCACGGCTTCTCTTCATAAATGTTTGTCGAGGACTTGCGACTTGCCAGCTCTGCTCTAGGCTGGTGCGGTCCCTGCCCTCTTGGGAATCCCAGTCCAGGTTCCACCCCGCAGGGTAATTCAATAGGTGGTTTCCCTCCAGAGACCCAAAGGAAGAGAGGTGAGCTCAGGCTGGGGAGGGAGGGGTCACCTCACAGCCATCAGAGGCGAGGGTGGGGGTCTGGGCGGGGCAGCCGGGAAGGGCGGGGACTAGGGATATCCACGCACCTTCAAGGAAGGAAGAGCAGGTCTGCACGGCCAGACTGGGTGCTGGGCGTGAGTGGGGGGTGGAGGAGACCACCAAGAAGGTGATGGGTGACCCTCCCCCAGGGTCAGGGAGCCGTGAGAGGGATTTAAGGAGTAAAGCTCCCTCCCGTGGGGAGAGTAGCCTGGAGGCAGAGGGACGGGCCGTGAGATGGAGAGGCCTCCCCAGGTGGGAGAGTGGAGGTGAAAGTGGGCATCGGTGGGTCTGAGAAATCTGGGCGGGGCCATGTCCAGCTGCAGTGGGGGACCAGGAGGTGGGAGGCACTGGGGATTCCTTGGAGGCCGTTCCAGCATGACCCCGAGTGGGCAGCTGGGCCTTAGGAGTCACAGGAGAAGGGACAGGTTCGAGGGGCCCCGCTGAGCTGGAGGCCCTTTGCATTCTGAGTGGAGATGTCCGGAAGACAGTGGGATGAAACTGAGCTCAGGAGAGAGATCTGGGTCCAAGATAAAGATGGCTGGTGTCTGGGGTGGGGAGGCGAGAGGGCAGGCTAAACCCAGGCGCTTCCCTCCTGAGTGAGGGTTGGAGGCCAAGAGTCTTCAGCAGAAACCAAGCAGAGGCGACCTGAGGGGCAGAAGACAACCGGGAGAGCACCGTGCCTGGGAGATGAGGATGGGGATGGGACTGCAGGGATGTCCCTGGGGAACATGGCGGGGCCTAGATGGAAGGTGGCCAGGCCACCTGGAGGGCCTTACCTGGAGGTGGAGAGAGCACCGCGGCAGGAGGTTTCTGTCCCATCTCGCTGCTCTGGTGGGAGCGATCCAAGGGAGGGCCGGAAGAGGTTGGTATCAGCCTTGGGCGCTGGAGTCACAGAGGAAAGCTCTGCCCTCCTTCCCACCCCACCCCCACCTTGGACAGGAACCCAGACAGGCTGAGGAGCGTGGCAGGGATGAGAGCCTCAGTGGCCAAGTTGAAAGGGACAGGAGGGGAAAGCAGCTGAGTCTGGGGCCGTGGAACTCAGGAGGACAGCAGGCAGGGTGCAGCGGAGCACACCTTGAACAGGGTGGGACTGTTCAAGGGCTAGGCTGGGGACTGGGCAGCACGAACGGCGCACCCAATGAGGGAACTTCACTCCCTTTTTGCACAGACATTTATGAGGCTCCTGCTATGTGCCAGGCTGCGGACGGGAGGTGCATGCGTAGGTGGGGAGGCACACAGAGTTGATGTGATCTGATTAGGGGCATGTGAGGGTACCCAGGGGGCCACACCAGCTTCCCAGAGGAGACAGCAGCATCCGAGCTGAGACTACAGGGGTGATGCATGCACATCAAGCCAAGGGGGAGGCTGTGCAGGAGGAAGAGGCAAGCCGGAGCCAGGCTTGGAGGGGCTGCAAGCCATTCCTGAGGCTGGAGCCCAGATTGGGGGGCAGCCAGGGGGCAAAAGAGAAGAGGAAGTCGGAGAATGGGGAGGGCCTGACCCAGAGGATTAGGCATGTGGATTTTATCCTGAAGCCAAGTGGAGGGGGTCAGCGAGAGATTTACTTTAGCTGGGGTGGGGGACAGGTTCCCACTGGCATTTTGGAGGGGCCTGGGACTGCTGCCGTGCAGAGAGCAGATTGGAGGGAGCAGCCTGGACAAGGAGTGAGAGGGATCACTGGGCTGATAGGGGATGTGGGGATGGGGACCGAGGGAGATGGAAAGGCCCAGAGGCAGGTAAGCAGGCCTTGGTACTCACAGGATGTGCAGATGAGACGTGTGTCATGGCTGGCGCCCAGAGCTCTGCCTGCCTCGTTGGCACCTTCACTGGGAGCCCCATGAACCAGGACCCCCACAAACCCTGCAAGTCCTGTGAGGCGCTGTCCCACCCCCTCCTCTCTGCCAACCCCGGTGCACTGGCTGGGACTGCATGACATCTGTTCGTTCTGCCACCAGTTGGAAATCTTATTCAGTGCTGACTGTCTGGGGAGAGGTCAGAGCCAGAATGAAGGCTCAGTGGGTCATTGGTCAGTGGTGCTGCTGAGGCCTCCTTGGGCCATATGGGAGGGACAAGGTGCCGGGGGAGCAGAGGGTGAGACTCTGCAAAGCCCTGGGAGCCCCCATGGAGGAAGAGGGGCCCCCACAATATGAGCCAAGTGGAAAATGTGATTACTCCACCCGGCCAGAGCCAGCGGGTGGTGGGGGACAGACAGGGGGTACTGGGAGGTGAGCCAAGGGGCTCGGTCACCCCTGGCGGGTGCTGGGAGCACCCCTCAAGCCCGGGGGAAAGCTGAGGGGCTGGGGTGAGGGTGGCAGGACCAGGTCCCAAGCCCGGGGCTGCCTGCCGAGGTGCACTGGGGCCCTGAGCACCACCCGCCCCTCAGGCATCATCGACAGCACGCACACAGAGCAGCGGCAGGTGGTGGCTGTGACAGGGGACGGGACCAACGATGGGCCTGCACTCAAGAAGGCCGACGTGGGCTTCGCCATGGTAGGAGCAGCCGGGGACCACCTTCTGGTGGCAGGTTGTGGGGGGTGGGGGCCCCCACCCACCTCACGTGCGCCTGGCGCTCTTAGGCATCACAGCAAGGGTGGGGCTCAGTGGGTCCCCAGGGACGGCGTGGGAAAGGGCAGAGCGAGGCCCTGCTCAGGAAGAGCTTTGCGTGGAAGGGATCGCAGATCCAAGGGGGGAGGCAGGGCCATCCTTGAGGCGATGAAGGCCGAGCATTTGCATCAGGGAGCTGCGCCTGCGATGACTATGAGTGTGTTTGAGTGTGTGTGTGTGCATGCGCACGCGCGCCCCATGTGCTCTGGCAGTGGGGTGGGAAGGTGCGTGCATGCAGGAATCTGTGTAGGACGGCGGGTGTGTGGGGGCGCTGCTGGTCTGGGTGCCGGCTGGGCTCCCTGTGGCCGCACCCCCACCCCGGGCCCGGCCCTGTCCCCACAGGGCATCGCAGGCACAGACGTGGCCAAGGAGGCCTCGGACATCATCCTGACCGACGACAACTTCAGCAGCATCGTCAAGGCAGTGATGTGGGGCCGCAACGTCTACGACAGCATCTCCAAGTTCCTGCAGTTCCAGCTGACGGTCAACGTGGTGGCCGTGATTGTGGCCTTCACGGGTGCCTGCATCACGCAGGTGGGTCCTGGGGGCCAGGGCAGGGAACCCCAGGACGGGAGCACCCACTTGAGACACCACCTAAGGGTCGGGACCACACCACGGACCTTACATGTGGGCATCGGCCCAGGGGCATTCGAGGCCCAGAGAGGTAGTGTGACTGGCCCAAGATCACCCAGCGAACAGGGAGGTCAGCCCTCACACCCACGTCTGCTGGACCAAGCCCAGAGTCCAGCCGGCGCTCCAGGAGGTAGAGCAGGCAATCTGGGGGAAGGCAGCCTAGAGGGTCGGGAGGGAGACAGGACGGGGCAGAGCCAAAGGGGAATTGGGAGACCCCGCAGAGGGCAGGGAGCCATAGAGGGCCTTAGTGAATTCTAGTGAGGCATGTGGGGTATAGAGCTGTGCACCAGGTTTCTGAGATGGCTGGGACCCTGCAGGAGGAAGACCCGGGGGTCCCATCTCACTGGGAAAAGCAGGAGTCTGTCCTGATCACCCTGCCTGGGCCTGGAGCACCCAAGAGAGTACACAGAGTGGGACGGGCAGGCTCGGCTGCCTCACCCTCTCTGTGCCCTCAGCCCAGCCCCGAGAGGCAGGATCTGCAATGAACCCTACTTCACAGAGGCAGATGCCAAGGCACAGGGATGGGATGGCAGGCCCTGGCCATCCCTCCAGCAGCCTCCTGGGCTCCCAGGCTGCCCGCTTGCCTCCCCTGGGGCTGACCAGCCTGGGCTGGGGAGGAGGGGATGGACTCCTTGGCCTCAGCTTCCCCAAGGCCAGCTCCTTTTGGGCAGAGAGAGTCCTGCCTACAGAAGCTCCAAAAGGCCCCAGAAGAGCTGTGTGGCTCTGGGAAAGCTGCTTCTGCCACCCCAGTCCCCTGCGGGGTGGCTGAGGGCTCCCCTGGGCTCAGAAGGTCTCTCTCTCCTGGTCTGTGGATGAGAGGCTCCCTCTAGTGGCAGTGTGGGGGATGCTCCAGGGGCATCCCGAACTCAACCCACAAGGTTTCTTGGAGACCCACTGAGGCCAGATGGGGAAGTTGAGGTCCCCAAATGAGTACCTTTTTGCCTGAGCTCTTTAGACCAGGTTAGTGGCAGGGTAATACAGGCCTTGGGTGGGGATTTGTCCCTGAAGGCAGAGGGTGATGAGGGCACTGAAGGGTTTTGAGCAGGTGAGCCTGTAATCAGAAAAGGCCAGTGGGTAGGGAGGCAGCTGGGAGCCTGGGGATGGGAAGCATCACTGAGCCAGGGCAGAGGTGGGAGAGATGGTGAGGAGGAGGGACTGTGATAACTGTTTAGGGGAGAGGATGAGCAGGACTCAGCAGGTGAGTGTGTGGGGCCCAGGCAGAGATGGCCTTGGGAGCCCCACTGGGAGAGGGGATGGTGGGGAGAAGTTGCAGCTAAATCAGGCTGTTGAGCTTGCAATCTCAGTGGGCTTCTGGGCGGAGGTGTTCCAGGGGCCGCAGGTGGATGAGGCAAAGCCATAAGGAGAGGTCTGGGCTGGAGAGAGGGATGTGAGTGTCACAGAAGATTTGGCCTCTCCTTATGTGCCCTCACTGCCTCCCCTTCAGTGCCCTTACCACCCTCTGCCTTCAGGGCCAAATCCCCACCCAAATCTGAAGCCAGGAAGGCGAATGTGGAGACGAGAAGGGCAGGGGTCAAGGAAGGGGCCACGGGGAGCATAGGTGTCAAAGGCAGGGGAAGAGGAGCCCCTGACAGAGGTGAAGAAGGGGTGTTCAGAGAGGGGAAGGAGGATCAGGAGAGTATGAGGCCCAGAAGCCAAGGAGTCAGGGGTACAAGAGGGCGGCAGTAGCCAAACGTGGTGGTGAAAAGAGGCTGAAAAATGTTTCCCTCGATTTCTGACAGGGAAGTCCTGGTGGCCTTGGCAAAAGGCACCGTGGGAGCATGGTGAGGCCAAAGCCAGGCTGCCACGGGCAAGGCCTGCAGGAGGCGTGAGGAAGGAGGGGAGCAGGCAGTTCAGCTCATTCAGACAGTTTAGATGAAATGAAATAATCGGGTACAGAACAATATGAATAGTATGATTGGCTAAAGAGAGAGGCGTGGAAGGATACGCACCAAAATGTTGATGATGATAACCTTTTAAGCGGTGAGATCATTGATGAGTTTTCTCTTCTTTGGCTGTTCCTTACTTGCCAAAATTTGCTACCATGAAAAGATATTATTTTTGGAATTATGGGTACACCCAGTAATTTTTTAAGGTAAAGTGGTATGATAAGAGAAGGAAAATTGGGTGGTACCATGAAGAGTACATGGGGTTTTGGGATTCAACTGTAAGACTGGAAAGGCTTAAGTCTTTGATCATTGAAAGAGACAGCAGGGAAGGGGTAGAGAGAAGCCAAGGAGACAGGTGCTGATTGGTAGGCCCTGTGCTAGAGGCTATGGGGAGCTCTTGGCTTTATCCAGGAGAGACCCAGCCACAGAAGCTGGAGAACAGAAGGGAAGATGACAGGGATGAGCCTGAATTTACTGGCAGGCAGGGATGGGTGGCATCAGGCCTGAGACACTCAGTGCTATCCTTGAGGAGAAGACAGGGCCAATGTGGGCAGGTCTGGGCTGATCTCCAGAAAAGGCCTCCTCAAACCCTGTCTGGGCCTGCTCAGAAACCCAAGGACCAGGTCAGCTGAGGACCCGTGGGTAGATGCAGTCCCAGGCCTCCAGCAGGAGTCACTGAGACCCCGCACTCTTCCACGAGCTCCATGCCCAGCTCTTCACAGCAGCAGGTGGGGCCGGCCCTGCCCCGTGACAGCCCTCTCCATGGGCCGCTGTCCCCAGGACTCCCCCCTGAAGGCCGTGCAGATGCTCTGGGTGAATCTCATCATGGACACCTTTGCCTCCCTGGCGCTGGCCACCGAGCCGCCCACCGAGACGCTGCTCCTGAGGAAGCCCTATGGCCGCAACAAGCCACTCATCTCGCGCACCATGATGAAGAACATCCTGGGCCACGCCGTCTACCAGCTCACCCTCATCTTCACCCTGCTCTTTGTGGGTGAGTCCCCCTCTGTGACGGGGGCACTGCCCCCTGGGCATGCCAGGCCTCGGGCCCAGCATTCTGGGCCCACATCCACATTCCTGTTTTGCCAGTGGAGAGACTGAGGCCCAGAGAGGTAGAGTAACTTGCTCACAGACACACAGTGAGTCTCAGGCAGAGCCACGGCCCGCATGCCCGATCTGGCAGGCTCCAAAGTCAGTGCTTTTTCCACTAATAGTCATACCTCCCAGTACTGGGGACAGGCAGTTTGCAAGGCGGTACCCAAGGGCTCATTAGATGTGCCTCACAGGAGCTGGGAGGAGCCTGAGGCTCTGCAGGAGAAGTCACTCACCATCTCCTACCCGTGTCGGCCCCCTGTCCATGTCCGCTGGAAGGCATCCTCATAGAGACTTAAGAACGACTGCCTATCTGGCAACTATTTCCATGACGCTTTCCTTTAGGTGCCCTCGCTTAAATCTTAGAACCACCCCATGAGGCCATTGCCCCAATTATAAATGAGGCACAGAGAGGGGACCTGCCCACGGACACACACAGTGAATAAGGGCCAGTGCAGAGGCCCCAGCCTGGGGCAGGCTCCTTAAACGTGGGCCCCCGAGAGCTGAGCTTTCAGTGCCAACCAGCGCTTGCCTCAAAGTCCAGAGCAGAGCTGAGGGAAGGGGTGAGGGGGCGTCAATCACAGTCCTCAAAAGGGCCTCCTTTCCCATAAACTCTGAAGGTGACATGGTGGCAGGGCTCTTGTAAAGGTGATCTTGAAAAGCCTCGGAGGAAGTCGTGGGAGTGCAAAACCAGGAGAGACCTGCTGAGAAAGCTGTCAGGTGGAGGTGGGAGGGGGTGGGTGGGAGGGGGTGTGGGGTGGGAGGGGCGGGGCCAGGTGAGGGGGCGGGGCTCCTGTTTACTTACATTCCCTCGAGTTTGAATCCTGCTTGACATCCGGTGCTCAGGACAGCTCCGCCAGCCCTCCTGGCCCCCGTTCACTCAGCTTTGCAGGAAGATGCAGATCAGGAACACAGTCTCCCAGCAAGGTCCCCCAGCAGGCGGGGGCTGGTCTGCCGCCCCTCCCCCACCCTCGGGGACAGCCAGGTGTAAAGGAAAGAGGCCGTAGGAGGGGCCCTAGGCTCCAGGAATCCGTATCTCGTGTCCGAACCTGGTGAGCGTAGCTTCCAGAGGTCTCAGCGAGACACACAGTAACAAGGAGCAGCATCTCGGTGGGAGCACCGCGGACTTCCGGTTCCAGGACCTGTGCTCCCAGTCCAGATGACTTTGCCAACCCTGGGCCACTTTTTAGAGACAAGGGCAGCTGGACACAGTGGGCGTGCCTTCCCCTTTAGCAGATTCCCACAGAAAGAGCGGGAGCAAAGCCACCTAAGCGGTCCTCCTCCTGCGGAGGAGAAAGGGGTGTGTTACTCTGTACTCACACTCAGGACCGCGCGGTGCGCAGCGCATGCCCCCAGGTCTCCGTGGCGCCCCCTGCTGCTCGCCAAGGGCAGGGCAGGGCGCCTCCCCCTCCCCCTCCCCCTCCCTACCGGGTCCCAGCCCTCAGCGCAGCCCCGCCCTCTCGGCTCGGCAGGCGAGAAGATGTTCCAGATTGACAGCGGGAGGAACGCGCCCCTGCACTCACCGCCCTCGGAGCACTATACCATCATCTTCAACACCTTCGTCATGATGCAACTCTTCAACGAGATCAACGCCCGCAAGATCCACGGCGAGCGCAACGTCTTCGACGGCATCTTCCGGAACCCCATCTTCTGCACCATCGTGCTAGGCACCTTTGCCATCCAGGTAGCCAGGTACCCCCCGCCCTGACCTGGGCCGGCGGGGACTGTGCCCCGGAGCCCCAGGGCTCTGCACCGGGCCCTGACTACCTGTCTTCCTGTCTTTCCCCTCATCTGACCTCCAGATCGTGATTGTGCAGTTTGGGGGGAAGCCATTCAGCTGCTCTCCGCTGCAGCTGGACCAGTGGATGTGGTGCATATTCATCGGGTTAGGAGAGCTCGTCTGGGGCCAGGTAAGTTCTGGGTGGGTTGGGAGGTGTCTCAGCAGGAGAAGGGAGTGCAGGAGCCCCAGGAATGGGCCCCAGCTCTGCCCTGGACTGACTAGCCCATTCTCTGGGCATCTGAGCAGTAAGGCTTAGGCCAGGTCCCCAATACTGGTCATTTGGTTCCTATCGTTAGACAGTTGTATGCCCCTTCTGTTATTTGCTTAATATCTTTTAATTGCATTAGTGTTTTTTTCATTTGTGTTTTTACTTGAATTTATTTTAAAAGGCAACTTTACATCATTATCATAGTTGGAAAATCAATATCACCTGTCATAAATAGAAGCTAGCAAAAAATAAACCCAATGCCAACGATGTTACTTAAGTTTAGCTAGGTGCATTGCCTGCCGAGGCTCGGATCCTGAAGCCTGCTTTTGTTAAGTCATGTGAAGGTGTTTATGACCTGCCAACACCAAGCAGAGATACCCCTTGCTGTGTCTGCAGCCATATGGGATCCTTCCCAGTTTTGGGGAATGCTAGGCCAGAGGATCTTCCAGCTCAGACTCCAAAACATTCTCCCACCAAGTTCCCTTCCCTACTTTTGCCCAAGTTCCAGCAGCCCCCCTCCCTACACACCCACCGTGCCAGCACTCTGAAGCTGTCCGTGCTTGTGGGGCATGCCCTGAGCTGGATCGTGGCCAAGGGGCCTTTTTCCCAAGGGGCTCAGCCAGCCAGGCAGAGGGGCCTTCAGGCTCTGCCCAGGCCAGAGTGGGAAGCTACCATGGCAGAATTACCTAGAATATAAAGAAGAGGGTTTACTTTCATCCAAAAGGAACTTCTTTAAACTTTGGAGCTGCTAAATTACACTGGACTTTAACAACAGTGGGACTTTATCCCACTGGGACCCCAATGGGAGCAGAGGACCCGTGCCCACATGGAACTCTCCGGAGCACTCCATGTCTGGGGAACCCAACTCTAAATGACTAAGGACGATTCTCGAGGGCCAGGCTGACTTTCAACTCCCAGAGAACCCCTGAGGCCGGACTGTTCAGGCCAGGGCTTGAGTCCCTATAGCCTCAGCCTCACTACAGGCCCTGTCCCTCAGGCCTCTGCCCCGCAGTCAAGCCCTTTGGGGGAAGTGAGGATGAAGGTATCTTGCCCCAGGACAAACCACTCCCAGAGACCAATTGGATTGGCTGCCCCCTGGGGACCCGGGCCCTGAGCCCCTGTTCCCAGGCTTGGGTACCCAGGACCCCAGGATCTTAGGAGGGAGGTCACATGATGTCAAGGAACAAGTCCAGGAGACCTGAGGGCCAGGCATGGGTCAGGCTCCATGCAGGACAGCTGGACCACCCTGAGACTTCCCCCAGCTCTGCAGATGGGGCGCCTGAGCTCTGAGAGGCTGACGACTTGCCCAAGGCCACACCATCAGTAAGGTCTGGGCGCTGAAAGGCCCGTATGTCCAACTCCTAAAGCCCAAGCCTTCCCCTTCGTTCCCCTGACTCTGAGTGCGTGCATGCATGAATTTAAAAAGCAAATTCATGAGAAAGTTTTAAATTGAGCAGGTTGAGGAATGGGTACGTTGAGTGAGGGAGTGAGTTGAACAAGTAGATGGTAGATAACTGGGTGAGCGAAGAAGCTGGGAGGAGGAGGAGGGCAGGTGGGGTGCGAGCTGGGAGGGAAACAGCACAGAGTCCCGAAGGCCGACCGAGGGGGCAGCCTCCATCACCCGGACCCCCGGCTTCCTTCCAGGTCATCGCCACCATCCCAACCAGCAGGCTCAAGTTCCTCAAGGAGGCAGGAAGGCTCACGCAAAAGGAGGAGATCCCCGAGGAGGAGCTCAATGAGGATGTGGAGGAGATCGATCATGCCGAGAGGGAGCTGCGGCGCGGCCAGATCCTGTGGTTCCGTGGCCTGAACCGGATCCAGACGCAGGTATGGAAGCCGCGCAGGCCGGGCCCACACCACTGCCCACACCAACCCCGGGCCCAGGCCACAGGCAGAGCCCGGGCAGGGGGTTGGCAGGTCCCACCCAGGCCCCACCATCTCACCCATGCTCTCATGTGGCTGCCGCAGACACAGGGCGTCCTCCCCAGGAATGTTCCTTCTCCCCCTCCCAGCCTGGAGGCGGTATCACACCCACTGAGGGTTTCAGTGGGGGTTCTCTAAGAGGGCTGAGGGGAGAGCTCGGGCAGGGGTGCCGTGGGGGGTGTGGGTCAGGGCTCAGAGAAAGGTTGAACAAGCTGGTCCACTTGAGGCCTTGTCCAAAGCCTCAGGCCGGGCTCTGCCCTCATTCTCCAGGGCTCGGTGGTCAGCCCGGTCAGGTACTGGCACTTCCCACATGCACACACAACCTCCCATTGCCCAAGGACCTTCAACCCTGCCCCTCCTGCCCATTCAGAGCAGCTGGGCTATCCCACAGAGCTCGGACAGACACTTGCACACCACGTGCATACCACGTGCACACATGCAGTGAGAGGCAAGCCTTCTCCTCCAGCACAGAGAATGCAGAGCTGCTGCAGGACCCGTGGGCATAACCATGCAACACACACACCCCGCACATCCTCACACAGGCCTCACAGCCTGCATACGCTCAAGGCTCTGGAGGTGAGGGGCAAAGGTGACCACAAAACTGAGACCACCTGGGAAGGCGGGACCTGGAAGCCCCGACACCCCCTCCCACCCCTGTCCCACTTGCAGGCATCCATCTGGGCATGGATGGAAGCAGGAAAACTGTTGGGAACAGGGCAGGCCCCCCTGTCTGAGGGCCCCTGGCTGTAGCCTGGCCCTGGGCCTCCTAACACAAGAAAGCCTCTGACCTTCATCTTTGGGAGGGGGAGAGAAGAGGGGGTGTCTCTGCCTATCTGGGCTGCCAGCTCCTCCTCACCAACCTCAACAGGATCTGCCACTGGGAGGTAAGGCCTGGAGCTCCTACACGCAGAGAGAGGGACAGGGGCTCCTATCAGGCAGAGGGCAGGGCCCTGCCCTGGCTGTTCGCTCTCCCACAGGAAGGAGTGGGGCTGAGAGCGGGCCTGGATCCCACCCACCTCCCCTGGCCTTCCCATTCAGTGTAGCATAACAATGTTTGCACAGCTTCATGCCCCAGCAGTGCACTGCCCCAAACCCTGCCTCCTTTGACCACCACAGCCCCCTGGGAGGTGGGTCCAGCTCCCCGTCTTCAGAGGTAAAGGGGAGAGGAGCCTTGGCTTCAGACCCAGAGCTGCCCGGCCCAGGCCTGGGACCCCACTTCCTGTGGGCTACTTCTCCACCAGGCACGAGCTCCCGCCTGCTTTGTTCTTTTTGTACACTTGCACGAGCCAGGGGCCTTGCCAGATTTACAGATGTCCTGCCAGCTAGTGAGCAGTGGAGGCCGTTGCCTAGGACAGGAAACTAGCCTCAGAGGGAGGCAAGGTCATCTAGCTAGTAAGTGGCAGAGCAGGATTTGGGGCCTGTGTACTCCATGCCCCACCTACTGCTCTGACCCCTTCCTGGGCCCCAAGAGAGGCTGAACACCCACTCCCTCGCCTCCACATGCCATGTTTAATTCCCCCCACCCCACCCCTCCATGCCCAGGCCCGGCAGATTGGTCTCTGAGCCTGCTAGTGTAAGTCAAGGCCGGAGTATGTGTCCTCCTTGGGGTCCTGGAACCTGCAGATGGGCCCAGAGCTGAGCAGACATCTTTCAGAGCCTTGGAGTGTGTCTGGTATTGTTTTGTTTTGATTTAAGTGACATTGTTGTCGTCGCCGTGGCTGCAGCTGTTCTTGTGACGTTGCGCCTGTCAGTTGTGTAGCTGTCGTGTCCGTTCTTTTCGCAACTTGTCTCGTTCTCTCCTCCGTTGCAGATTGAAGTAGTCAATACTTTCAAGAGCGGGGCCTCCTTTCAGGGGGCCCTCCGGAGACAGTCCTCCGTCACCAGCCAGAGCCAGGACGTAGCCAATCTCTCTAGTCCTAGTCGCGTGTCGTTGTCCAATGCTCTTTCCTCTCCGACCAGCCTTCCTCCTGCTGCAGCTGGGCGTGAGTGTGACTCCTTCCCGCCTCCGGCGCCACAGACGCCAGCTCCCGGGCGGGCAGGGGCAGGGGCAGGGGCGCCGTGGGCCACGGGGGCCACCGGCCACAGTTAGGCACCGTGGGCCGAGGGACCCCAGCCATTATGGAGAGTCCGAAGTGGTCAGGAGATCCGAGGCGAGCCACAGGGTCGCAGTTCATCAGGGGTCAGAATCAGTCTGGGGTCAGGGCCACCAAGGGGTCAGAGCCAGTGGTTACAGCCAGCCTGTCGGGGGGTCATAAGGGTCACAGCTGGGCAGAAGGTTTGATTCTGTCAGAGGATCGCTGTTGGTCAAGGAGGTTTCAGGGATCGAGTGGTCCCAATCCTATCACAGGGTCCCAGCGGTCCGTGGGGAGCAGTCGGTGAGTGTCCCACTGTGAGGTCATCCTCGGTCAGGAACAACCAATGAGGGTCAGAAGTGGCCCAGAGGTCACAGTCTTGCAGTGAAAGTCAGGCAGAGGTCAAGAGGTAACTCTCTGCTAGGGTCACAGTTGGGGACCGACCAAGAGATGGTTCATGTTATTCAGGTCTCCCAGAGGGTTAGTGATGGGGTCATGGTCCAGGGGCACAGTTGAGCCCAGGGAACACTGTAGGTCAGAGGTCACCAAGGAGTTCCCAGCCTGCCCCGCCCCTTCCTCACACTCCCTCTCCTTGCGGATCTGACTGCATCCAGGGCCTTGCAGACACTTTGCCCCGCAGCACAGGATGGAGCGCGCTGAATTCTGACCCCTCCCTGGAAGGGACAGGATCCACACCCATTCAGGTTGGCCTCAGGGAGAAATGGAGGGCCAAGCCCCACACCTCGGCTGGGGCCGCAGGCCCTGAGGGATCTGGTCTAACCTCTCTGGCTGCCTTTCCTAATCTCACGGCTAGCCTGGGACTGTGTTCCATCCTACACCTCCCTCCTGCTGAGCTCATCTCCACGTGCCACCACTTCTCATCTGGGTCTCTCATCGCTGGTTCTGTCTTGCTCTTTCCTGAAGTTCCCACTTGCCACCTGCCTCCCTGACCTAGTCTCCCATTAGAACCTACCAAACTGCAAGGGAGCTCCCCAATTCTGGTCTCCTCAGTGTTTCTGTTCACTTATTCAGCCCTCAGAGCTTCTTTGATGAGAAATAAGGCACCGGTTCTCTTAACTTGATACTTATGGAGTGCAGAACACACACAACACGTGTACCCCACAGCCAAGCAGCAAAGATCTGTGTCCTAGACACTAACTCCTCCATCGTAGCCCCTCTGGCAGGGGCACACACCACGTAGAGCCCATTGATGGCCCAGGCTCACTCCCATGACCTTTCTGTAGGTGCTATCTCCTAGTTCTGCCAGCTATGCAAGAGGACGGGAAGGATGCAGAGAAGCAAGAAAAAGCTCCTCAATGTTCATTCATTAGCACAAAAACACAAATGATGAGGAAGCCAGACAAGCCAAGTTGAAACGGAGGATTATTTGAGCAGATGGTGTCTGAGTCACAAGGCTATGAGGTTCTGTTCATGGGGAAATCATTGCCAGGCTCTCTCGGGGCCCATACCTCTTCTCCTTCAGACCAGAGAGTCCTCACATGTCGGTGGGGGAGGAACAGCCCTCACCACACTGACCTGTTGACTCCTGCATCAGCTTAGCTCTGGCCCTGCCAAAAGAGCCCCAGCCTGGGGACTGCATTTCTCTCGGTTCCTGCCATCCCTCCCAGCGATTCCTGCATCCTTCTGGCTGGGTCTGGCTGCTGGGGAGAGTTCGGCTCGTACTCCATCCTGGTCTGGCCTCTTTCTTCAAGTGTGTAGTTTCACGCTGGCCATGACAGAGTCCCTCGGACATTCCTTGGTGCCTTTGCAGCCTTTAAGAGTTTCCCCTTGGTTTAGCCCTTCATCTTGACCCTCATCTAGAAGTAAAGAGCTCATCCATTTAGGACCTTGGTAATTTCATTCTCACCTAAAACCATCCACTAAGGCCAGTCCTGGGCAAGCGGTTCCCAACACTTCTCCCTTCAGGGAAACACCCATTTATGCCTATCCTTCCCTTCCTGTCTCTAAGCCAATCTCTTTCCAAGCCAGATTAGCCCCCTTGACCCGGTGGAGACACTGGCTTTGGAACAGCCTTTGTGGTGCTTCAGCAAAGGTTTCGCAAAAGCTGACTTAATGGTCCTTGCCCATGACTTTTGCTTCTCCCAGAGGAATCAAAGAGGCTGGTCAGGCGTGACGCTCTCATCCGTCCGCCGTCTTGCCCTTCCCCTTACATTCTGCTTCCTGAAGAGTCCCGTGTTCCCACCCTCTCTCATAGAAGCCAGCCTGGAATTCTGAGATCCCAGAGGAAGCTCTCCTTGGGAGTGTGGTCTCAAAGAGAGCCTGGCCACCCTCCTGACCAAATGCACTGGTTCCCAAAAGGGCTCACAGCCTCTGCAGTTCCCAGGTTTGCATTTTGGTCAACACATTCCCAGTGCTAACTCTAGATAAATATGCCCCTAGCTCCTCCTTTGCTTGAATAGTTCCTGTGATGATGTCACCCCTTCTGGTCCTCAAGGAGACTGAGGGCCCTCTGGCCACCCAGCAAGGTGCCTGCAGAAGTCCAATGCTTTCTTCCCACAAGGGAGGAGTGAAACAGGATGGGGTGAAGAGGTGGCTGCTTCCCGGCCTCCCCTGAGCAAGAGCTAGTCCTGGGGCTCCTCCAACAGAGGAGGGTGACCATGTGCATGCCAGAGCCAACAAGAAAATCCCTGGGGTCTGTTGGCTCAAGAAGAGTCCAGCCGTTGTCCTCTTCACTAGCATTTTGTTCTCAGGGGTTGACCACAGGTCACCTGAGACAGGGCAGGGTATACTTGTAGATGATGTTTGGAAGGGGACTATAGTTCACTTTCTTTGCTTTTCTCTTCTGACTTACTCAAAACCAAGTTAGTTTTTCCACCAGAATCTTATTGACACAACCCTAAGAGCACATTTGAGCCTCATTCTACCTTTTCCAAAGCTGTTCCCCAAATCTATGAATTAATGTATGCCTCGCGACCAAAACAGAAGAAGAGGATCTATCAGTATATCCATGTAGCAGAGAGGGACAGTGAGGATCAGAGAAGTCAAATCACTTGGCCAGGATCACACAGACTTGAGCCTGAAATGGTGAGAGGATCAACTCCAAAGTCCCTACTTCTTCTTGCCACCCCACACCACTTCCCAGACAAGCCCACAGGCCTTGAGCTCACAAAGGTTGAACTTCCATTTAGCACCAGTGCCCATGACCTTTAAACTGGTAGAAAGCTGCTGATCCTCCAAAGTATAGAAGACCAGGGGAGCTGCAAGAAGGAAACTTTCCCATCATGAAGACTAATGTTAGCATTCAGCTGTTTGATCCAAGGTCAGGCCACACAGCCCTTCTTTCTTATTCCCCTCAAATTCCTAACCTATCTCAAACCATCTTTGTATTTTGCAAGTCTGTAGCATGCTCCATAGTCATCAGTGAAAATGCTGCACCTTTGAATCAACAAAGCAGAGCGCAAGGGACCCAGGACCCAGGACCCAGCCACTTGTCTGCACACCATACCCCGCTAGACAGGGCGTCTCCTGCCCCCAGTTCCCCTTCAGACCCCTGGTGCTGAGGACAGCTAAGGCAGAGAACTGGCATCTCTTAGTGGGGAGAAATGGAGGTGAAGGAAAGGAAAGAAAGTGGAGTTCCCCTTAGCGTTTTGGTTAACTAATTAAGTGCTACCTTGGGTTGGAGAGAAAATGGCTTGCTTCGGGGGGGTGGGGGGAACCCTAGAACTCTCCGCTGTCTGAATATTCCATGTGTTTGTTTCCCTAGAGGGCTAGAGAACCCTGGACACAGAGTTCAGCAAGAGAGAGTGAAATTAAAAGAGGTTGTGAGTCTTTAACCTTGAGCCTGAAATGAATGTGAATCAAACCCAGACTCTGGGCTTCCTTGAAGCCGGGTAAACATTCGAGTATATCCAACCCATCCCAGAACGGGGCTAATGCATCTCCTCAGAGCCTCTGACAACAGGCACAGGTCTTCCTGCTCCCTCTTTGCTGATGAAACCAAAATATCGGAAATCCCAGAAACTGGGCACCTTCCTCTCTTTCCCTTCAAGGAAAAACTCCTCTTTAGCATAGGCAGGGAGGAGAGCTGGAAGAGTTTTTTTTTTTTTTCCTTCCCGTATTTTTTTCCATTTCAGCCGCGGAGAGAACCGAAGTGGAGACTTGAGATGGCCGTGGCGGGGTGTCCCGAAAAAGTCTTCTCCCCACAGTCTTGTCCAGAGCAGTTCATTCTTTCTGTTGTCTCCATGCCAGGGGGAGGGCGGAGGGGCCTGCATCTCATTGTGTGTCGTCCCCTCTGCGTTGTCAGTCACATGACAGGGTCCTGCCACCATTCCCTGCCCCACCGCCAGGCACTCCAGCTGGCATCTGACTGGAGCCGTCTCAGAATACCCTGAGCAGTAGGCTGGCAGTGAGAGTCATTATTCCCACTTTACAGATGAGAAAACCGAGGCTTGCAATGCTTTTTTTTTTTTTCCCATTTAAAGTTGTCATGGCCCACTTGTCAGGAGATCAGTCACCTCTACAGAGCCACAAATAGGGAAACCAGGGAAAGAAAGCTCAGAGCAGCCAAAATAGCAATCCCAGAGCACTGGCATGAAGGCAAGGGGTCCAATGGTTCTTGGTTGGCACCTGCAGGCTCATATTTGAAGCACATTTCCACCAAGCAGAGTTCCCTGAATTCCCTGGGCTCCAGCACAGAAGAAGAAGGGAAAGAGATGCTTTTTGGCAGACAAGGCAGTGTCAATACTAGGAAGTGATGGCTGACAGAAAGGAGAGAGAACCCAACCCCAAAACAGTCAAATAAATCCCAAGCTGTGACACATACAGTCATCAACCATTGTCATTTAGAAAAGTCACTTCCAGGGAGCAGGATGAGCTACTGCGGGTTTAGGTGAGAGTGCCACAAATCCTAAGACTGCCAAGGCCTCCCCACAACTGTGCTGTCCAGTCCTCTGTCTCCCCTCAGGCCTGGGTGTGGGAAGGCCGTGCCACTTAGCCACAGGCACTGGGCTGACTGCCTCCCTGGAGGTACAAATGCCGCCTCAGTTTCCCCATCGTCACTAGCTCTGCTCTGAGTTGGGGCTGGAAAGAGAGGAAGAGGCACCTTTGCCAGGAGTCCAGAGAAGGGGACCCTCTTCAAAATGAGGGTCGTCTTCCCACTGCAGCCCATGAGGCAGGTCAGATGGCAGCCAGAGAAGGGGTGTGAGTTGCCCAAGATCTTGGCACTAGAAGTTGCAGAGCCGGCACTTGAACTCAGGTCTTCCTGATTCCAAGTCCAGTGCTCTTTCCACTATCCTGAAAGACTGAGGATCCAATCTCCTTCTATTCTTCAGAGGAGGAAACGCAGGCCCCGGGATGTGTGGTCCACAACTGAGATGCAGAAAACCAAAGAACCTGCTGTTTTGTGGCTCTCAGTTCTACTCCCCTCCCCTCCCCACCCCCACCCCCACCCCCACCCCGAATCTCCACCTGGGGCTGAGTTTGGCCATTTGCTTCTGGCCGCATTTTTTGGGTTTTGGGTTTTCAAAGCACAGTCAAAGAAATAAACAAATGACCCCCAGAAAATAAGGGACCTCAAAGCAAGCTCCAATGATTGGCCAGGGCTTTGAGTCTATACTCGAGTGTTTACCTCCCAAATGCATGAAGGAAAGAAACGTTGGGTATAAACGACCTCCATTCACATTGTCCAGGCTTCCAAGTGTAGCCGTGTGCCCGTCTGTGTGTGCCGTGTGGTCCCCGACCCCACCGCTGGCATGCTCCCTGCCCCTGTTGTCTTCAGTCCGCCAGCACCTCCGTGCTTTCTGGCTGCCTCCACTCTGCACCTCAGAAAGCCCTGAGTTGGCTTTGGTTTGCTTTGCTGCCTTTGGTTTGATGTTCTCATTCTCTGTTTGGCCCTCGTGTGTCTCCTCTCAGCCCAGCTCACCCAACTGTCTCTCCTTTCTGTTCCTTTTCTGTTTGTGGCGTGTAATCTGTTCCATGTTTTTTGTTTTTTTTTTGTTTTTTTTTTTGGTTTCTTAACTGTGTGTGTGTATGTGTGTGTGTATGTGTTTTAAGATGAATTTTTTTAAAAAAAAGCCTGTCCTTCCTCCTTTTTTCCCACCTGGCCCTATCCCCCCTTCTGCATGGTTGAACCTCTGCTTTGAAATTAACAAGGCTCAGTCTCTCACTAGGTCTGGCTGCCCATCGGAGTGGACTATGCTTCCTTTAACCACTGCCTCCCATCATCTCTTTGATGGTGCTTGATGACTCTCTCTGTTTCTTAATATTGTGGTTCTGACCCAAACCAAAGCAATTAAAAAAAAAAAGCCTCTCATGAATGCATATATAACCTGAGCCTCCTCTCCCACGCCGTCGGCGCTCATAACCCCCAGCGACTGTGGATTTCAGCCGCCTGCAGTGCCCTAGCGCTTCTCCCACCCGTCCCCCCCTCTCCGAGCCCCCGAGCCTGGCCATGGCCCCACCACCACAGGTGCTGCCCCTGACCCCTGTGCTTCCCTTGCAGATCCGCGTGGTGAAGGCGTTCCGTAGCTCTCTCTATGAAGGTTTAGAAAAGCCAGAGTCTCGAACCTCCATCCATAATTTCATGGCTCACCCCGAATTCCGGATCGAAGATTCACAGCCCCACATCCCCCTCATCGACGACACCGACCTGGAAGAAGATGCCGCGCTCAAGCAGAACTCGAGCCCGCCGTCGTCGCTCAACAAGAACAACAGCGCTATCGACAGCGGGATCAACCTGACGACCGACACAAGCAAATCAGCTACCTCTTCAAGTCCAGGGAGCCCCATCCACAGCCTGGAGACGTCACTTTAGCTGAGGACCCCCGGCGCCCGCCCTCACGGACCCCGCCGCTACCCACCCACCAGGCACCCGACTCACCGAGCAGCAACGAGCAGCGACGGAAAAACCAGACACTGGAGAGAATCAACGTTACCACCCAACAGACCCTTCCTCTGGCTGCAATGCTGTTTGAACCCTTTTTTTCACTCTGAGGCAAGGGGCGGGATCTCCACTGGCGGCTTATGGGAGTGAGCGATTTGCCCAAAACATGCCCTGCCTGGCTCCCACCCGTGCACAGACCAGCCACGCGCCTGCCCCACTCACCACGTCCCCTGCATGAATGTACTGTACACTTCCGGTCCTCCCCTTGTTTGGTTTTGGGGGGGTTGGGGGAGGGGTTGTTTGGTTTTTTTTTTGGTTTGTTTGTTTGTTTTCTTAGGCGGCAACCACAAACAGACTCTTTTCTGAGACTATTTATCCAATCCACTGGTCTGTGAGTTTTTGAAATGCTTGCACAGCATGGTCTCAGTTGTAAAGATTAATTTAACAACTTTTGGAAATTGCAGAGCTTAACTCGCCTAGTAGATCTGCACCAATGGAACCGAAGAACTCCATAGACACTCACGAGGTTATATCCATTTCTTTGTTATCTATATCAACGTATACTTCTCCAAGACTGTATACGTCCATATAGATAGGTAGATATATATATATACATATATATATATACATATATATATACATATATATACATGGATATATAAAGTTTCTTTGCCGGCATGTTGCCTTGTTTCAGCTTAAATTGCTCTATTTTAACTTATTTATGTCCTAAAAGAAGAATGTAATTTGTTTACAAACCTGTAGATAATGTCTTTGGCTATTTGTACGGTTTAAGGACACTGGGTGGCTGAGATGCTACGCAAACAGCTCGGCCCAACAGACATTTCTCCTGGATCGCATCCTTGATGTTTTATGATAGCCATGCTCTGATTTTTGCCTGCTATTTCCGTTCAATTACATCACTACTGCGGGAGCTCAGACAGAAGCCACCTGCGACCAAACAGCCGTCCTTCGGGTCTCACGACATGCTCCGTAGACAAAGGGAGAGGAAGAGAGAAGGCTTCTTTGGGTCTGCAACACCGACAGCCATCCTGGCCCAAGGATTCCAGGATCTGCAAAGCATTAGTTGAAGACTTTTCTCTCAATGAAGCTCGCTTGAGTTTACTGAGAGCATTTCAAATTTAGGTTCTCTTTGGCGCTGTCTGTACAGAGATTGAGGTAGTGTTGAAATATTATAAATGCTATTGTGTTGATTTTTTTTTTTTAGTTAGGAATTTAGAGGTTTATTTCCTGATAAATGGCAGCATATGGGCTGTTGGCATATTGCTTTTATTTTTATTTTCCAAGACTAGCCTTTTTCTCTGCACTATTTAGATCCGAATGAACTTTACGATGTGTATATTGAGATGTATTCAGTGTGATTTTTAAACCAAATTGTCTTCCTGTAGTCACAATATATACTGTAGCCTTTTAACAGCAAGTCTTGCTTTCCCAGACAGAAAGCCATTCTGAAACCCTACAGTATCACAGGTGAGAAAAGGTGGTTATTTTTCCCCCAAGACAATATCAGCACTAGTAATCCCACTTAATAAGAGCTTATTTAATTGTATGTTGGCCTCTTAACTGCTAAGCACTTTGTGGGTCTCAGCTTTTTTCATAAAAGAACTTTTGTATTTAATACAAAGTTTGCTTTGAGACTTTTCAGCATACGATCTTTTTCCATAAACTTGTACAGTGCAAAAGACATTTTGAATACCATGATCGATGATGTCCCATGCTTCAAGGAAAAACCAAACCCTTTCCGCCTCGCTTGCAAAATTCATTCCCCACGCTGACCCTTCCCAGAGCTGTTCTGTGTCAGCCTGGCCCCCTTCCTTTCTCTGGGCCCAGAGAACTCTTCCACAAACCAGATGAGATCCACTTGGGAAAAGAGCCATAGTCAGCTGGGAGGGCCTGGGTCTGGATGGCTGTTGGAGAAACTTGAGAGCTTGGGTCCAGAGTCAGCCCAGCCCACCGAGCTAACCCTGCCTGTGAGAAGAAGGCTTTCAAGTAGGACTGTCTTGGGCAGAAAGCATCATCGGAACAGCGTGGAGAAATATCTCTAAATGTTTCCGGCAGAGGAAACCGCACCTCCAGCCCTCGGATATGCCACTGGACTCAGCTGCACCCTCCTGCAGAGGAAGGAAAGACCTGCACATGTGAAACATGGGACAGCCGTGGAACATGGTGTTTTTTGGAGTTTCCTTTCTCACGTTTTCCATCCTCCCCTTCTTTGTACCATTCACATGTCCATAACCTCATCCCGTGACACCAGGGTTGTTCCACTTGCAGGGCAAACAGGAGGGGCCTCTCCAAGGGGAGCCTGGCTTGGGAATAGGGAGTGACAGAAGCCACCTCAGAAAGGACAGCATTCATGTTGGTCTTTTTCTGTCGGGAATGATAGCCCCTCAGTGCACACCCCCTCACTCTCACACTTGCATACATCCCCACACACAGTGGAAATGATTGGTTTGTCAAAACTCACTGTAGTCCGTAAAGCTTGCACTCTGCGTCCTATATCTAGCAGCATGGGGTACGTTTGGCAGTTCACCCCATTAGGGGGTAAATAATTTATGACCATTCATCTGTTTTTATGAATTTTTTTATCTAGACGATAATTGTAAATAAAAAAAACTCACCGTCTCTGTTCATTTAATACTATGCAATGGTTATGCTTTCAATTGCTGACTCCTTAATCCCTCAGTGTGGTTTTGAAATGTCTGGTTAAAAAAAAAAAAGCAAAAAACAACCTCAAACAACATAGTAAGTATATTATACTCTGTACTGTATACTTTTTCTCTATGGCTGGGGCTGCACCATCCACTTAGTTTCTCCTCTGTCCTGCAGACAGGAGCCCCCGGAGAAGATAACTGATTCAGTTCTGAAGTCTAAACTCACCAACTTGCCCCCCATGACAGATGAGGGAAGAGCAGGGAGCCCCATTCAGGGACTCCTAAGGCTATCGAGTCAGCCACCTTTGGAAGTGGGCAGGGAGGAGACTGTGGAATTTCTTTCCTGAAACTCAGGCAGAGCTTTCCCTAACTCAGGAGCAGCCCCGATTGCTCCTGTTAGCCTCTCACCACCACCCCTTGCCCCCCCGTCCCTTTGTCCCAACACGAGGGAGGGCGCCATGCTTCTGAGACCAGACTAATGACAGTGACAGTACTGGAGCAATGCCTCCATCCCTGTCTTATCCTGGGTGTCCCCGATATTGGATAATGCCCTCTTTTTCCCAGCCTTTTAGAAATGCCATGTCTTACAGGGACTTGGGACTGTTTCTGGAATTTCTCTCCTGTTCCCTTTTCTGGGTGTCTCATCTGGCACAAGCCACGCAGTTTTAATGATTGTAGCTTTATAACGTTTTGTTAACCGGTGGGGTGAGTCTGCTTCACTCTTCTCTTACAAAATTTCTTGGTTGTTCTCTTCCATCTGCTCCTTGAAGTCAACTTTAACATTTTGCCAATTCTACCCATCCCTGCCCTCCTCCTACCCCAAATTTTGGGTCCTGTCATTCAGTGTGCAAGCATTTTCCCTTCATTGCAATTACCAGCCACTCAAGGCCGCTAAAGAGAGTGTGCCAGTTGCCAGAAGCCTTGTGCCCCTCCCATCATTTCATCTGTCACCTGAGCTCAGGAGTTGTTAGGAAAGGCCACTGAGCTCCCACCTAATCTCAGCTTGGGAACCAGAGTCACCCCACCATTAGCCTTGCTGGAGGGGGTGCTCCTCCTGCCCCTAGCTCAGCTGAGAAAGTGGCGTCTCTCCCAGACCTGGAGCTACCAGAGCTTCCTAGGAGAGAGACCTTTGTTAGGAATATGTGGCCCAGTTGTCATGTACTTCTAATTTCTCATCGTGGAGAACTGTCTGTTCCCATCTCCCTTTCCTGAGCAGGTTCTGTCTATTTTGGGGTTTGTGTTTTGTTTGGGGGTTGAGAAGCTAAGAACCTCCTGCTCTTACCCAGAGTTTTCAGAGGTTGTGTGACAGGTCCTTTGGGATACAGCAATTTTTCATCTGGACCTTATCACCACTGTTATTCTCCCCACCACATTCTTGTTCTGCCTACAGAAGGCTGCCAACCTAGTGCCCTCTGACAAGCCACCCACAAAAATCTCTCTCCTGACGTAGTGTCTGAAGCCCTACCACTAGAGGGTCTTGGGAGTGGGGGCGGTGTGTGTAGTTCTAGAAAGCCTTTGGATCTTACAGAGCCAAATCCTAAATCAGATAACAGCAGGAAATCCCTGGGTCATTTCCAAGTTCCAAATCAAGCTCCCCAGATTTTGATGCAGAGATCTACCCATGCAAGTAGGGGAAAGGGGGTCTCAGGCTCTGGGCATCAGCCTACACCCCCTCCCCTTAAAACAAGATATTTGAGGCTGCTTTGGGACTGCCCTTCTCAGACCCCTACGTGTTTTGTAATGCCTGTGGTGCTCTCTCTCCCGGACCTTTTGGGGGTCACCACACTTTGCTAACTCTTGTGTGCACATATTTTATAACAGAGTAGCGAGAGAATGGTGCCGCCTCCAGCTTCCACAAGCTGCCTGGGCTCTGGGACAAATGGGACTGGGAAGTGACTGTGCTCTTATTGTACACTCTTTATTTCTCTGTATCTCTGGCTTGTGCTCTCTGTAATGAATGGGATTTGTCTGCCTTTTCAACACTATACTGAGCAATAACAATAAATGCACACGTGGAAACACAGACACGGTACACATCACAAGACCTTTTTCCACAGGACAACTGGGTCTCCACCTCACCCCTCGTGGATTTAAATTCCGGGGAAATTAAGTCCCTGGGAGGGAAGTCCCAAGGCTGTGTATCTCCTTCCACCAGGTCATACCTTCTGGAACAAGTGCATATTCATACCTGAAAATCCAGGAGAGAGACAAACTTAACCTGCCATCAGCTACTGACCCTCCATGAGGAATGGCCAATAGTCCCAGAGAATAAAATCTTAGAAGGGGCCTCAGGAGGAGGAGGAGAAGATGCAGGCAAAGGGACTCGGGGGAGAGGGGGTCACAAATTGGGGAGACCTAAGAGTGGCCTGATTTGGTTCTGGGGGCAGGAGATAATGGACACAGGATGTAAGAAGCATCCCTATTAGGAAGAGGGGAGCCTGGTACCCAAAGTGTCTGAACTTTGTAAACCTCTGCTTAGCATCAGAGCAAGACACCATCCCCAATGTTGAGTGAGGGATGGGAGATGCAGCCACACATGAACCCCAAATCCTAGCCTCTTCCCAGGCCCATCCACTTCCAATTTCACATCCATTTAATCTCATATCAACCTTCAGAGGGTGTATTATTACAGTTCCCACTTGGTACTACTAGCTGGTAGGCAATATAGTATTTAAACTAAGAGTTTCCTTCCTGACCCTGTACTCTAAACCAGTTTATTAACACTGTCTTTCAGGTCTGCAGCAATGCGTAAGATACAGTTTCATTCTCTGTCCCAAATTCTCAATTTCTTTTTCAAGGCCTATGCAAGGACATTCTTTTAATAACAACTATTCCACCATGCATTATATTTATATTATATCTGATATGCCATTATCCCCATTTTCCAGTTCAGGAAACGAGGCTCAGGGAGAAAACTGACTTAGCCTTATCACTGAGAGAAATCAGTGGTGCAGCTACAGACCGGAGGCCAAGGTCTATTCCTTTAAGAACAGGAAACCCAAGAGATCCCCACCTTTATTCTCTGCTCCATACTAGTCCCCACTCCCCCCACCCCCCGCCCCACTTCCCACACAGTCCTGCAATATTTTTCCATTAGAGGGATAAACAAGTCCTGAAATCCGTTGGAAGGAAGTACAAGTCCTGAGTTTCCTCAAGCGGTAATCATCCAGCTAGATTTCTTACCCTGTTTTCAAGAGAGGAAACTGTCATCTAAGGGGAATCTAGGTTCCACGCTGGGTCACTCTCCTCAGTGCCATGAGGGGCCAGACTCCTGGGCCATGTGTGGCAGAAAGGAGCCCCCATCTCTGTCCAGCGGTGCAGGGTTCTCACTGAGCTTACTGGGGTCCTCCCCTTGGACAACCAGGGACTTAAGGACTGGGGACTCTAGTGGTTGGGTCTGGGCTCCAGCTGTAGGAACCTGGCTAAGATCCCTCCTTGCCCGGTCGATTACCTGACGGGCCAGACTCACAGGATCCCGGACCGTGGGGAAGGGCATCGGCCCTATGACTAGGGGAAGGAGGGGTAACAAGCCTCACGGCGTCCCAGCCCTTGGATTCTGAGGAAGGTCTAACAACAAGAAAGTACTGGGTGCGTCCAGTTTACCCACCCATCCCCCAATATTTAATCATCCTACAATGTTTCGTCATAAGGACGGTCGCATCCCGAACCGGAGGGAGGCAGGGGAAGCTGCAGTTATGAATCCTTTCTTTCATTTACGGATCTCAGGAAAAGGGAAGGACTGGCCCGGAGGGAAGACGGTCTTGGTATCTGAGTTTCGGATTCCAAGTGACCCCTGGTCAGGGTCCGGGTGGAACCCGCAGCCTCATCTGGTCAGCCCGCGGGATCCTTAAAGGGGCGGGGCCACGGGAGGGCGCGGCGCGGCCTCTAGACTGCGCGGAACCTTTGCACGCCGGTGTGGGTTGCTACCGGAGACTCCGGCCGAGCGGCACCGGAAGTGAGCCGTTGGGAGGAACCGGGAGCTGCCACGTCCGAGGGCCGGAGCCGCCACTGACGCAGTCATGGTGAGTGTTGGGACCCGGGACACCCAGCGGAATTCGGGCCGGGGTCGCGTCTGCTGACCGGACAGAACTCGCCCTGTCGGATTCCACTGCCGCGTTGCGCTCAGCCCGAGAGAGGGGCCGTCTAGCTTCCTCCACTCTCCCGAGGTTTGGGGTCTTTGGCCCTGCCGCTCGGCTCCTTTCGGAGGGGAAGGCCGCGGAACCTCCCGGAACTCTGCGTGCCGCGCGGCCGCCGCGTCTCTCGTACCTTCCTTTAGTTCCCTTACCTCAACAAACAGAACCCAAAATAGCATTGTAGCTACCGTATCCGAGCCCGTAGTCAGTTCCCAGTGTTGTTCATAAGCTCAGTCTGTCAGTATACCTATGAGGTGGGTGGTATTATTATCAACATTGTACAGATGTGACAACTTAAGGTCCGGAGATGTGGAACGTCTTGCACAGCAGAAGAGTCGCAGAGCTAAGATTCAGTTCTGCCACCTACCACCTGTGCCAGCAGAGATGTTTGTCGAACTCTTACTCAGCGCAGGGCCCCACAGAAGGTACCCTAAGTATGATGATCCCCTCAGGAAACTGAATGTAAGGATGTGCTGAAGGACTTTCTGGAGGGCAGGAGCTGAGGTTTTTATCTCATTGGTATCCACGGTGTACGTGTACTCCAGACTTATTGGGTAGTTGACTGTCCGAACTGAGAAATAGTGGATGGAAGCCTCCATCTTCAGCCCGTGAGGGTTCATTTAAAAACGCTCACTCAGTCACAGACGTGTGGAAACCCCAAGTCAAGACATCGGGTTTAGTTCCTCCTCTTTTGGGTGAAGAGGCTTCAGGTGCTGAATAGGATCTTTTGTGCTCTGATACTCAGCTCATTTTAACTGAATTTTTAACTCATGGACTGACTCTGAGGAGCTGAATTGTTTTGAGTACTGCCTCCTAGAACTTTAAAAAGGAAAACACAGATAACTCCGTGTGCTCGGGAGGAAGTGCTTTAAGAGCTTACAACACACATATTCTTACACATTATATAGATATCCCTGTTTAGCTTATAGTGTCTTGGAGTGGCTAGAGGGAAGTACCTTAAACTGTTGAACTGTGTTCCAGTAGCCTTGATTCTCGAAGATGACAGTATAACTATATAGCTTTTACATTGTGACTGTGGGATTGTGGAAACCCTGTGTCTGATGCTCCTTTTATCCAGGGTATGGAAAGATGAGTTAAAAAAAAAAAGAAGAAGAAGAAGAAGAAACAGAATTAAAAATAAACAAATAATAAGGGGAGGTAAAGGGTAAGAATTGGGTACGTCGAAGTACTGTAGGTCAGTGAGAAGGAGGGATGAGGGGTATGGGATGTATGAGGGGTTTTGTTTGTTTGTTTGTTTGTTTTCTGTTTCTTTTTCTGGAGTGATGCAAGTGTTCTAAAAATGATCATGATGAAGAATACACAACTATGTGGTGGTGTTGTGAGCCATTGATTATATACTGTGGTTGGGCTGAATGTTTGTGGGTAGTTCTCAATAAAAATATTAAAAAAAAACAAAACACACACACATGTTGAGAATCATGGTTCACCAACTCTGGTGGGTGAGAGTGGTTAGAAATAAATGCTAGTTATCTTTAAGGTCCTTTGATGACCTGATATGAAACTACCTCCTAGTAAACTTTCTTCCTGACTCTCCTTAGCCTTCAGTCTTGGATTTAAGGAATACATTGTAACAGCTACTTTATGTTCTAGATAGACAGCCTTGTGGGCTGCAAGCTAGGAGAAAGGCTCCATTCCCAGGTCTGCCTTTCCTTAGTCACTGTGACCAGGTACTTTCTCTTCTCTGAGCTTCAGTTCCTGAGTCAGACATCCCTGATTAACTCTGCCCTTTGTACCTCCAAGCACACATGTGGAATCACTTTGTAACATGTAGTGCTCTACATACATAGGAGACTCTTCCCCTTATCTGTCTTCCTTACTTGCCCTTGCAGTTCTTGGGGATCCTCTCTTTACGGAGTTTAGAATTTCATGAAAGAAGCTGTCTTTACTTGTGTACATTTTGTCCACAAATGCAGCTATCCTCTTCCAGAAACCACCTTTCTGAAAAGCTAAGTCTAAACTTTATATCAGCAGGGCTTGTGTTTGAAAAGATGAAATAGAAGGTATGGTAAATATCAATTCCAGAATATAACTGTGCTTTCAGTCCCTTTTTTTGAAAAAAAATTTTTTAAATACCAAAAAACACCAAACGCAAACATTCTTAACTTTTGATCATTCCAGTCTATATATATAATCAGTAATTCACAATATCATCACATAGTTGCGTATTCATCATCATGATCATTTCTTGGAACATTTGCACGTATTCAGAAAAAGAAATAAAAAGAAAAAAAAATCATACAAACCATACCCCCATCCCTCCCCCTCACTGAACACCAGCATTTCAATCTAAATTTATTTTTACATTTGTTCCCCCTATTATTCATCTTTATTTCATGTTTTACTCATTTGTTGATAAGGCAGATAAAAGGATCATCAGACACAAGGTTTTCACAATCAGACAGTCACGTTGTGAAAGCTATATCATTATACAATCATCTTCAAGAAACATAGCTACTGGAACACAGCTCCACATTTTCAGGCAGTTCCCTCCAGCCTCTCTACTACATCTTGTCAGTTCCTTTTATATCCTAAGAATTTAAAGAGAGTAGTGGTTGAGCAAAGTAAAAATGTCAGTTTTTGTTCATTCATTTGTTCATTCAGCAAGTAGTCACTGTACTGCTAAGTACTGTGCCAGATGATTTGAAGGGATTAAAAATCTGCAGCTAACTCAAACCCTGGCTCCAGGGAGCTCACCTTCTCCTAGGAAGAAGATATAGCATAGAATGTTGTGGACATTCAGCACTGAAGATATTCAGAGGATATGTAGATATGCAGCCATTCCAGTTAGCAGGGAATTTCCAACACTGAGGTGTGAGGTGAACTGAATCTCAAAGAATGGATGGAAGGCAGTAATCATGCAAAGAATTCCAACCCTAAAAATGGTTCCCACTAGGTGACTGGCTAGGATCTGTTATGGGGGTGGTTCAGGGTATAGCCTTGGGAAGAACTTGAAGCAAACCTTCAAGCCTTAAGTATTAATCCTGTTAGTAGAAACTGCCTAGAACATCAGGATCTCTCATCCAGGAAGAGAACACCAGCCAGAGCGTGCTTGGGTCCCTCCTCACTCTCAAAGGTAGCCTAGACTTGCCATTTCCCCACATGTATTTAGCACTCACAAACCTCTGCCTTTGTTCGTGTTGTTCCCTCTGCCTGGACTGTACTTTTTCTCCTTTGCCACCTGGAAAAATTCTTACTTGTCATGTAAGCCCCAGGTCACGGCCTCTACCACTACCATCCCAGGACCCTAGGATACGTAAACCACCATTAGAGTATTTATCATGGCATGTCACAGTCATTTATGTGTGAGCTTCTTAAGGGCAAGGAGTACCTCTTCATGTTTATGTCTCCAGTCCCTCTCACAATGCTTGGCAAAAAATGAGTACTTAGAATGAGTGTTTACTGATGAATGAACAAATGGATGAGGGAACGAACAAGTAAATGCAGTCAAGACCTTCCGATTGGAGGATTTAAAGCTAAGATTGCATTCTATTTGATTTGTAACTCCACTTAATAATTCCTACAGGATCTAAAAGGAAAATGCACAAAATAATGAGAAATTATTTGATTTGGATTCATAATATATAAACCTGTAATTGTGATAGGAACTAAATAAAGGTGGGGTGAGAGAGGGATATTGGAACATAGTTTGTGTATGCTTTTGAAGTTAAATTATTGTCAAAGCAAACAAGATTGTTACAGATTTAAAATGTTTAATTTAAGCTCCATGGTATCCGTTAGGCACCAGTTCACTAAAGGTTTCCACATGAGACAGGTTAAAGCTTAATAGTTTATTGCTAGAAAGAAACAGCAGCAGGTAGAGCAGGCAGGTGGGACCCAGCAAAACCTGCCAGCAAAAGGAAAGGAAAAATGGCTCCAACTTTTCTGACAGCTTGTGGTTTTAAAGGAAAAGCTGCGCCAAGAGGGTTGGAGGTGATGTGCGGCCACAGGCATCACATGGAGGTATCAGGCTGGTGCGGCTCATGACTTCATACTCATGGTTATTGGGTCTGGCCTCTGGTGGATGGGCTCACTAGCTTTCTTTCATATCAGGTCCTGTCAGAAGAGCTGCTGAGAGAGAAACTGAAGGGGCCCCAGGGTCACAGAATCCATTTTGTATATTAAGTTTTATTTTCTGATACCTCACATTCCTGCCTTTTTATTTTAATGAAGTTGACTGGAGTTGGAATTAATTAGATTGGGAAGATGCCTTAGCTTAGTTCGAAGCAATTTTTTGGAGGAAGTAGTGAAGCAGTATTCTCTTTTTGGCTACTTCCTGCTGTGTCCAGGCAAAGTTGGGGAAGGAAAAATTGCTTTGCACCAGGCAGAGGCATCATTAATTGGGCTGTGACAGGAGCAGGTTTTTAATTTTTGTCGTAGCAGGAGTATGTTTTCAGAATTCTGCTGGTTAATCACTGCTGTTGTTGACCTGTGAACAAACTTAGACATTATAATAGGCAGGGGTTTAGGAAGATAACTAAAGAGGAGTGAGTTGTTAATAAGATTTAAGGGGTAAAGGGATGAATTGATTTAATTAGTTATTTTTGGAGAGTTAAGCATCTTCAGGTTTTAGAACTTCTTTGCTATTGAAACAATTTAGAGGTTTTAAGTTTCTGAAAAACAAACTTAATAAGTAAAAATTTATAGAGCATTAGATATGTTTGAGGGTTTCTAGGAACATTGTTGGTTGGGGTTTGCTGTATCATGGCAATTTGTAATATCTGGCTGAAGTTTGCATAAGAGTAACCCCCAGAATACTCTCTCGACTCAATTTGAAATTTCTTAGCCATTGAAGCTCTGTTTTTACCCCCTTTTGGTCAGTTCATCCATGTTAGGGCCAGGCTTATTTTTGGAGCTTATGTCTCACAGTGCTAGGGCCAGCCATTTCTGCAATGATATGGTTAGTTGTATTTTATGCTGTTAATTGCCAGGTTTATATTCCTGGAAATTATGTCACACGTTGGCGGCAAGTTCAGAGTTTGACTTAGAGAACACATATGAACAACAGCAGATTTTCTGGAGATGGCTTTTAGGCACTAATTCTAAGTAGGTTTAGATTACTATTATAGAAATAAGTTTCATAAGAGCAAGCCTTAAAATTGAGGCCTTGGCTTCCTGGGGAATTCCTAATAATTCTATTTTTTCCAGTTCCTTAAGGAACTTTGTAGGCATTTTTACATTTTTGGCCCCAAACACTCTTAAGTGTAAAGTATAAAACATTAATTTGCTCAAAACGTTAAGATTTTCTTCCTTATTTCAGGTTTTATATTAAATAAAGTTGGATTAGGTTGTTCAATTTACTAGAAGGATAAATTAGATAGTGTAAATTTTGGACAAAATAAACTTTTTTTTTATCTTGCACAAATGTTAAAGCTTTAAAATACAGATAATATTTTTTACCTTGTATATTGATTTATTTTGGTTTTAGCTGTATTGGTTTCATTACATTTTTAATTGGAGGTTGAGGGTTATAAAGAGTCAAGTACCTTAGAATGTAGTGATAATAGTTAATGCTTACAATCTGAGCTTTAATTTTTTAAGTATTTTTAAATGAAGCTGTTTGTAGAGATAAAAACATTAGACAGTTGTTTTATATTAAGAAATTATAGTAGAGGTTTTGTTCTATTATATTTTTACACTTTTACCAGAGTTATGTTATTTAACAGATATAATATATATACTTATTTAAAAAAAATTTTTAAGTTAAGTACATATATTTTTAGGGAAGTGTTAGAGCAAGGCAGTACAACTGACAATTGGCTGTTTTTAGGATTTGTAACCATTTTAAAATAATTAAAACCATGATTAGTAACACCATACCATTGCTTAACATTACATAGATTAGTATTAGGATATAACACTGATAGTGAGAATATTGTTAAATTTTGAGGAATTTATGTAATGTTTAAATATATGAATATTTTACTTAATTAAATTTAATTAGTAACAAAATTAAAAAAATTTAACCATTGTAATATATTTTAAATGCTTTTTATGCAGTAGATTAAGTATTTTAATACCTTAGCACCTTATTTATAGAAGGTGAAAGAACTAATTATTTGTAACAGTTTTTTTCCTAAGAGTGAGAAGACTTGTTTTTTGAAATAAAGGATAATGCCAGCATAAACATTAATAAGGTTATTATTTTGATGTAAAATATTTTAGACTAAGATATTTAGATTAAGAAAAATTGTTTTTTAAAATACTTTATGTTAAGAGCATATTAACAATTCATGTTAATAGAACACAGAGAAAACTTAACTTTAGTTTGTGCATAACACAAAAGCTTTCCTGTTTATATGATAAACAGACTTATTGAATTTTGGTTAGTATTGATTATGACAGATGGAATTTACTTTCATAAACTTCTTTTTATAACTATTTACAAGTATTGTGTGACACAGTTATTTAGAACTTATAATTAAAAATGACTAACAAATAAAATTTATCTTCTTCAGCTATTACCTTTGTACTCATTTTACCTATAGCTTTTATTTATTTAAGCTGTGTATAATTAGAAATAAATTTGATAATACATTTATAAAGCTTTTGAACATGTATACTTCTTTTAATATTAAGGGAAGAAGAGCTAGAGATTTACAAAATAATGGAGGAAGGGAAGAAATTTATGTTGGGGTTTAGAACATGCCCAGGCATTTATATACTTTATACTTAGAACACATAAATGATTATTTTGTAGTATATTTTTAAAAAACTTTTTTGTAATTTAATTTAGCAAAATAAATTTTTCTTAACAATATTTTTACTGCTAAATAATGCCAGGAATGTGTTAATTTACAGTTTTTAAAAACTGGTTTAGAATTAAATTTGTTTAAATGCTTGTTCTAGTTTGCTAGCTGCCAGAATGCAATATACCAGAAACAGAATGGCTTTTAACAAGGGGAATTTAATGAGTTGCTAGTTTACAGTTCTAAGGCCGAGAAAATGTCCCAATTACAACAAATCTATAGAAATGTCCAGTCACAGGCATCCAGGGAAAGATACCTTGATTCAAGAAGGCCAATGAAGTTCAGGGTTTCTCTCTCCAGTGAGAAGGCACATGGTGAACACAGTCAGGGCTTCTCTCTCAGCTGGAAGGGCACAAGGTGAACATGGCGTCGTCATCTGCTAGTTTTCTCTCCTGGCTTCTGGTTTCATGAAGCTCCCCAGGAGGCGTTTTCCTTCTTTATCTCCAAAGGTTGCTGGCTCGTGGACTCTCTGCATCTAATGGCTACATCGTTCTGCTCTCTCTGAATCTCTCATTCTCCAAAATATTTCCTCTTTTATAGAACTTCAGAAACTAATCAAGACCCACCCAAATGGGTGGAGACATGTCATCCCTTAATCCAGTTTAACAACCATTCTTGACTAAATCACATCAAGCAGGGAGATGATCTAATCACAGTTTCAAACATACAGTATTGAATAGAGATTATTCTACCTTTATGAAATGAGATTTATATTAAAACATGGCTTTTCTTAGGGGGCATACTTCCTTTCAAACCAGCACAATGCTACTTTTTTATTTAAAGGTTTTATACATGTTATGTTACAAGGATTTCTTAGGTTACTTTTTAATTTTTTTGCTTTTAACTTTTTTTAGCATTTTTATTTTTTTGTTACCACTGTTTCATATAAAGCCTTAAACGGTGTATACTTTAACTAGAATATAAACCTTTAGAAGCTAAGATTTATGTCTATTTATGACAGACTGGAATTAGTAATGTTTTTATAACTAAATTCTTATACATATTGAGGTAACAAATAACTAAGTTAGAAAAGTTAGATTTTTTAAACTTTAGTTAGAATTATAAAAAATCCATTTATATTTTTATTGAAGTCAATTGATTTTTTTAAATAGAATATATTTGAAGTATTAGCATATTAAAATTTTATCATATTTTACATGTGTTATTATTAGGTACATTGTTCAGCTTTTGCAACCTGTTTAGGCTACTTTAAGAGGAATTTTGAGAATGTACTTACAATGTTAGTTTATTTATTAGTAAGTTTATTTAAATTTAAGGAGAACATACTTAAGCAGAATAAAACTGCATTTGTTAACTGAATTTTTTCTAATGAATTTAATTTCTTCTTTCGTTTTTATAATATTTTAAAATTACAAAGAACTTTAAAAGTATATTGACTATTAAGTTTTGGGAACCATATTGAGCTCATTGAATTTGTTTTAAGTTTAAATGTGGGAAAGCTTTTAATTGGTTGCACAGATAGAATATTAGGCTTAGAGCTCATTAAAAAAATTCTTATTAATTTGCTGTTACTATGCAGAGGTATGAGACTATACATTGAAAATGCATACAGGCATAAATAGGAAATTTATTATTTGAAAAGAAAAACAGAAATACAGAATATTTTTGAGAGGAACAAATGAAAGATTGGATATACCATCTTATCCCATCTTCATTTTTTCTAAAAATGGGATGAAAAACATTCAATTTTTTACTTGTAGTGGTATTTTTATTTTAAATTATAGTGGTCAGATTATCTTATAGAAAGAAAACCTTTTTATAGACTCATAACCAAAATACTTTTAATTTTTAATACAGCCTAAAAGTTCCCTTTTTAAAAGAATTTCTGTAATTAGTAACCAGTTACGAACACTTGACTCATAGAAGTGTAGAACCATACCAGTTAATAATTAGACTGAATACATTAGCTAACAAACAGGCATTAAATATTTAACATATCAAATATATTAGTTAAAAATTAAACAGACATGAAACACATGCAATAGAATAGCACAGAGGAATAAGGTTGTTAAGTTTGGGAGGGGGAGCTTTCAGACCATTTGTTAATCAAGAGTGCCATGTTGTGGGGCAACACAATGTTTTTGTTGTTTTAAAGGGTATTGTGGCCAAACCAAATTGCAGAGAAAAATGTGTTTTTTTCTTTTTTTAATTGGAGTTTACCGAGATCACGCAGTAAACATCCAAGAGGGGTAGAATTAGGAGTTGTAGGGCATTACCCATGATTATTTGCTAACTGTTAAATAGGGAGGGGGAGGTTTGTTCGTGGAGACTTATGTTTCCACTGCTTCTTTCGAGGCTGACAGTTACCAGCTCCATTGAAGGCTTACAGTCTCCCTAGGGACTTGGCGTCTGGGACATGGTGACTGTTGTTGGGGCACTGCAGACAGGAGGCTTATGGAAGTTACCAGCTCTGTTTGTGGTTTATGGGCCAGTGTAGCATCAAGTGAGGTTAATATACCCAGATCCAAGATCCAATTGCAACAACAAAGCAGGCATCCCTGGTTTGTTGTCATAGATTAGGAAAGTGTGCAGACTTTCACTCAGGGCATTCCCTAAGGTTTTTTTGACTGCTACACAGGAAAACACTCATAGAGCTGGAAAGTTTAGACTGAGCTCAGGCTTTGGGCAGGTGCACTGAGGCAGGCCAAGGTCACCAGGACACTGAACAAAACTTTCAGTGGTGGGAGCTGGGTAGAAAGTCATCACTTACCTAAGGCCAAATTGATTGTAGTCATTTGAATGCTGTTGATGTGAGCTGGCATCAATGTTTTGATGGTCTGAGTCGGAAACTCAAGCCATCAGTCACATGGAAACCATAGTGACCATACTGGTTCAGGAATGGAGTGACCTGAGCAGTCCTCCTGTATCCCCGAGGGGCCGGAAAGCTAAGCCTTTAGTCAGACCTCCATTCTGGGTTTTGGCACCATTTATGTTAGACACAGTGTTGCGAATGGATTCCACATGAGACAGCGAGTTAAAGCTTAATAGTTTATTGCTAGAAAGAAATAGACAGGTAGAGCAGGCAGGTGGGACCCAGCAAAACCTGCCAGCAAAAGGAAAGGAAAAATGGCTTCAACTTTCTTTCTCACAGCTTGTGGTTTTAAAGGAAAAGCCGCACCAAGAGGAGTAGGGGTGATGTGTGGCCACAGGTCTCACCAGGAGATACCAGGCTGGTGCTGATCATGACTTCACACTCATGGTTATCTGGTCTGGCCTCTGGCAAGTAGGGTATTGGCACATTTGTACTATCTTGCTGTCACAGCAGGTCCTGTCGGAAGAGCTGCTGAAGGAGAGAAACTGAAGAGGCCCTCATGTTTGACATATTAAGTTTTATTTTCTGATATCTGACAGTATCTACAAAGAAAATATCAGGATATGCAAATTCATAGAGACAGAAATTAAAAGTACAGGTTGCCTGGGGTGGCAGGCGAAAGGGGGATGGAGAGTTAATGTAAAGTGGGTATAAGGTTTCTGTTTGGGGAGGTGGGAAGTTAATAATGGAAGGTGATGAGAGTACTACAACATAGCGAATGTGATTAATCCCACTGAATGGCATGCTGGAAGTACTTGAGATGGGAAGCTTTTATGTTGCAACTAAAGAGACAAAGACAATTAAAAGGAGTATACAGTCCTGGACAGGATCTAACAAGGGAGAGAGAAGGCTCAAAAGGACATTGTTCTTGTTCTTGATAACTGCACTTAAGGTGATTGCATAAATGAATAGCCTTGTTCTTAGGAAATGTACATAGAAATATTATGTGGTGAAAGAGCATGATGTATACAACTCACTCAAGTGTTTAGAAATTAGTTAATAGATATATACACAGATAGATGGATTGACGGAATGATGGGTAGATAGCTAGAATGATATAGCATATGTGACAAAATTTTTAAATTGTGTATCTGGGAATGGGGTGTATTAGAACTTTCCCTATGGGGTTTGTATTATTTTTGTAACTGTCCTGTAAGTTTGAAAGTATTTCAAAATAAAAAGTTTAAAAAAAAAAAAAAGCTTGCATTCTAATTGCCATCAGTTAATTTACTAATTACATCTTTGGTTCTAGGTGTCAGTAATTAACACTGTGGACACTTCCCATGAGGACATGATTGTAAGTATTCATTCAGCTCTCCCTCAGAGGCCCCAGATATGGGCATTTCTGTGAGAGGGATACAGTGTGGGTTTTTCATTACCCCTTTCTGTTGATCGTTCATGAACCCAGATGTAGCTTTGCAGCCTTTTGCCAGACCAGCTTTAGCCTTAGGGAGTATGGCCAAATCCCCAGAAATGTCCTCTGAGTTGGCAGGCCTATGGCAGTTTGATCACACCTGTTTGAGTCCCTCTTTTCAGTTCTTTTGTGTATATACCTAGGAGTGGAATTGCTGGGTCTGTGTTTAACTTTTTGAAGAAGCACCAAAAACTGTTCCACAGTAGCTACACTATTTCACGTTCCCACCGACAATGCACAAAGCTTCCTGTTTCTCCACATCTTTGTCAAGACTTGTTATTTTCCATTTTTTTAATTATAGCCATCCTCATAAGTATGTAGAGGTGTCTCACTGTGATTTTGATTTGCATTTCTCTAATCATTTGCCCCATTTTAAAGACCAGGAAAGTGAGGGTTCATGCTTAGGTAATATTTCAAAGGCTGCACAGCAGATAAAGTAAGGAGGTGGATTTAAATTTCTTAGGTACTATGCCCTGTTGCCTCCCAAAGAATGGGATAGCACTCTGTAGAACAAGTGCTTTGGAAATACACATGTAGAGAAAATCAGTCTTACCACCTATACTGCCTGCTGTCCAAGAAACCAAAGCCAGAAGTAGGGAAGGGCTTGACTTTCAAAGAAGAATCAAGGTGTTTTCTTTGGATAGAGAGGTGAGATAGGCATAAATGAGACAGACAAAATGACTGCTTCCTTTGAAAGGGTAGAAATACTCCTGGTGACGACAGGAGTAACAGCTGATAGCTCCTGAAACTCTGAAAGTAGGGCCACTGAGGAAATTGGTATCCATGGAACTAGATGGTGCCAGCAAGCAGGAAGGAGCAGGGCAGCAGGCATAGGGCCCCAGAGAGCCATAGCCCAGACAGACAAGGAGCCATGGGTAGGGACCAGCATCAAGGAATTCGGTTCCTGCGTGGTGGGACCAGCAATGCTGAGGCATTGTTTTCCTTTGGATTATTGGGTATACTACTAGTAGAAAGATCAGGCAAAAGCCCCGGAGCAAACATACACAAAGGATCTGGGGTCAGTGGTGGAGAAAGGAGCTCAAATGTCAGAATGGAACCCTGTGTCCAGGCTGGATGGGCATCGCAGAGGACCTTATGGAGCCTAGAGTCAGGCACCTGCCATTCTGAGACCACATTAACCAACCCTGGGTTCTGGGGCTGAGTTGATCTTCATTGTCTTCCCCAGGAACCCGAGGAGCCTAAGAACAGGATGGGACATGAGAGAAAAGAGAAAAAAGAGGGAAGCTAGCTAGGTCAGATTTTCTTCTCCCATCCCATCCCTACAGGACAGGATTTGAAGGGTCCTTCCCTGGAGTGTGTAAAAGGTCTGGAGGACCAGCTGGATGTGATTTACTTTGTCCCTCTCAGAAACATTGCCTGTTGGAGAAGTGACAGTGTTGACATGCTAGCTTCCTGCCATCAGATTCTGTGAGATTATAGGCATACCTCAGAGATAATGTGGACTCAGTTCTAGACCACCACAATAAAGTGAGTCACGCCATTTTTTTGTTTCTCAGTGCATATAAAAGTTATGTTTGCACTATCCTGTAGTCTATTAAAGTGTACAATACATTATGACCAAAAAACAGTGTACATACTTTAATTAAAATGTGACACAAAGCCACAAATCAAGCACATGCTGCTGGAAAAATGGTACCGATAGATTTGCTCAGCACAGGTTGCCACAGACCTTCAATTTATAAAAAAATACAGTATCTGCAAAGCAAAGTACAATGAAAGAGGTCTGCTTGTGGAGTAATTTAAGGTAGATTCTATTCCAAACTAGACTCTCTGTCTTGGTGACTGCCTCCACCCCCACCTGCCCAGCCACAGGCTTTCCAAGCTATTCTCCTTTGCAGCACGATGCCCAGATGGACTATTATGGCACTCGCCTGGCAACCTGCTCATCTGACAGGTCCGTCAAAATCTTTGATGTGCGCAATGGAGGGCAGATTCTCATTGCTGACCTCAGGGGGTAAGTGTGGCCAAGGCTGGGGAAAGTCTCAAAGAAGGGCCCTGTCTCAGGTATGGGAGGAAAAGTGGAGACCCCAGACTCTGAGCAGTCTCTCAGTTCATTTAGCTGAAGGACCCCTGAATCTCAGCCAACCTGCTGCCCCCTGCAGATGCCCCAGGGGTGTAGAGAAAGTCCCACCTCCTCCACCCACATGGCCACTAGAAGACCTTAGACAAGTGAGTCTACTCATCTCTCTAAGCTTTCATCTTTTCACCCCAAGATGGTGCTAATGCTACCCCCTTCCTAGGTGGTGCACGTGAGGGCCTCACACAGGGCCCAGCACATGGTAAGCCTTTAGTAAGGGCAGCTATTGTTACTTTAATGTTTACCATTTTTAAAAGTTGTATGTTTAGCCAGCATGATGTAAAGTGTCACCAAGCGTTAGAATAAGAATAATGCCCCAAATCCCATACATAGTCTGGCCTGTTTACCCATGGCAGGTGTTCAGTACATATTTACAAATGTTTGCTTTACCCTTCTCCCTACCAAGAGTCTTGAGAAGGTCCTGTCTCCCATTTTAATGGCTATATCTCTATGGCTCTACCTCGTTTCACTGCCTCTCCCATCGTTGGTGGTTCTTAACCTGGGTTCCATAGAATTCCAAGGTTCTGTACATAGAATTCAGGGGTTGGTGATCGGCAGCGGGAAAACAAGCACATCTTTATTTTCAGTAGCATTTTCTTCGATTATGAATATTGGCAAGGAACCACAGCTGTATTCATGGTACCTGTCACTCTGTCACCAGTAGAAGTCACAAATATTTTATCACAGTTATATTTTGAGTAGCTACCTCAAAATATCATTTATGCTCATCATCACTTTGAAATTACAGTAATTAGTCCTACCACAAGAGCTTATTACTTACTATCACTGTATCATAAATTGTTTCTTTTTTAACATTTGATAATTGTAATCCTAGTCCTATATTTTATCCATTATTCTGTGAAGGCATCCATAGCCTTCACCAGACTATACAAAAGCGATTAAGAATCCCTGACAAGAAATCCTAGAATAAGCTGGGACTCAGCATCAAGGGATTGAGAAAACCTTCTAGACCAGAAGGGAGAAGAAAGAAATGAGACCAAATAAAGTCTCAGTGGCTGAGAGATTTCAAACAGAGTCGAGAGGTTATCTTGGAGGTTATCCTTACATGTTATATAGGTATCACCTTTTTAGTTAAGATATATTGAAGAGACTGGAGGGATGTGCCTGAAAATGTAGAGCTGTGTTCCAGTAGCCATGTTTCTTGAGGATGATTGAATAATGATACAACTTTCACAGTGTGACTGTGATTGTGAAAACCTTGTATCTGATTCTCCTTTTATCTATGGTATAGACAGATGAGTAAAACATGGACTAAAAATAAATAAAAATAGGGGGAACAAATGTTAAAATATATTTAGCAGATTGAAATGCTAGTGATTAATGAAAGGGAGTGATTAGGGGTAGGAAAAAGGGGAAACAAAGGCTAAAATATATTGGGTAGAGGGAAATACTAGCAATCAATGAAAGAGGGGTAAGGGGTATTGTATGTATGAGTTTTTTTTCTTTTTTCTTTGTATTTCTTTTTCTGAACTGATGCAAATGTTCTAAGAAATGATCATGGTGATGAATATATAACTATGTGACGATATTGTGAGTTATTGATTATATACCAAAAATGGAATCATCATATAGTAAGAATATGCTTGTTTGTATGTTGTTATGTTTAAAAAAAAGAACCCCTTACAAGTAAGTCCTCAGTACATATTTGTTAGCTGAGTTAAAGAGACTAAAACTAAGTTAGTAGCATTCGGGGAAAATGCCTGGATGTTAGCTTCTTCCAGAAGGACAAAAATCTAATGGTTTCAGGAAACAAATACCAGTTTCCTTGTGAAGGAGCCCCTGGCTGAGCAGAGAGCTGCCAGCGTTAGGTCTGGTTGACACTTGGCAGAATGCTCACGTGTGCTATTATTCAGTCCTTTGTGGTCTCTGTTTCTCTTTATGCATGAAGATATGAAATATTGGAGGGATAAAAATTTACACCCCTATGGTTTTTATTCTCCTATTAAAACATGCTAGTTGTTGGGAATTTGAGTCTTCTCAATTTCATCAGCAGCTCCTTTGTAAGGACTGGGAATGTCCCTTTCTCCCCAGCCAGAGGAGTAGAAGACTTTGAATATTTGCAGCCCTAGTGTGAAAAAGTAAATAAGGAGCAATAATAATGGTTCGATAGCAGTATTGAGTGTTTTTTAAAAATATTTTTTGTGCTAATCATTGTTCTAAGCTCTTTATATTTCATATAAATATTTTAAAAAATTATGTTTCATATAAAGCTTTCTTTATATTTCATATATATTTATATTTCATATAAAGAAAGCTTATTTTGCTTATTATGCTATTTAACCCTCATGACCACCTTTTAAAGAAATCTACATTTTCAAGTAAGGAGACCAAGCCCTAGAGAGGCTGAAGGACTAAGCCTTGTCTAAGGTCAAGCAGCTAGTGAATGTAAGGGAATGGGATTTGAGAGTCTGGGTTCACACGACTGTATTATCTCCCACATGTGGAAGAGAAACGGTCCCAGTATAAAACCTGACACAGAATAGGTGATAAGGGTCAGTACTTCTCAAGTGAATGGATAAAGATCAGAAGAGAAAAGAAAGACATGCCTTTTGAACAAATTTTAAAAGTGCAGAAATATATAAAATGAAACACATAACTGCCAACTCAGGAAGTGGTCCATCTGGAAAGATGAATATTGATTCTCTCTACACATATTTACTGAGCACTTGGTAGATACAAACCCTGAATCAGTCCATTCTGTGCTGATGACAGTGGACATAGATAGTTCTTGCTGCAGTGTGGTGCAAATAAGATTTCTGCCTGGTTGGGAGAGGGAGGCTAATTTCAGGCCCAGATTCTGTTTCTAATAGCTCTGTGCCCTCGGCAACTTGCTTAACCTCTCTGGGCCTCAGTGCCCAGGGAGGGTCCCTTTTGGTAGTGACACTGCATAGCTCTCCCTTCTGAAATTCTTAGGCAGTTCTAACCTGAGACACTGTCTCATCCTACCACAGAAGCTGTTCATTTCTGTCCAGAGTAGTGCTTGGCAGAAGCTCTGTGGGTTCCTCTGCCTCTCTGAGCAGGCTTTGACCCCTGCCTCTCCTACAGTCACGAGGGCCCTGTGTGGCAGGTGGCCTGGGCCCACCCCATGTATGGCAATATCCTGGCAAGCTGCTCATATGACCGGAAAGTCATCATCTGGAAAGAGGAAAACGGCACCTGGGAGAAGACCCATGAGCACACAGGACACGACTCATCAGGTACACTGGGTGTGGGAAGAGGAGGCAAGTCCAGTTACCCATGAGTGGGAAGAGCCTCTGTCCTGGCTGAAGCTTTGAATCCCTTCCCCTTGTGATGCTGTCTGTTTGTCCTCTTGGGGTTTGCTTGGCTTATCAGCTAGTCTGCCAACAGCTGAGGTAAAGCCCCAAGCCCTAAAGTCAATCCAAAGCAAAATGAAAAAGTAAAATCAGCATGGTAGAGTTTTTCTCCAGGCTAAGTTTATTAATTTTGAATACTGACTTTTATTCTCAGATTGTTGTCCTTCTCACTTTTTTGTTAAAATATGCTTTAGTTTATGAAATGATACTAGTTAGTGATAATTTGGTTTTGTTTTTTAATGCCTTTAATTGACAAAATTAAAAGCAGTTGGAAACATGGTGATACCTGCAATTTTTATTAGAAATTAGTAAAACAATACGTCTGGAAAATCTCAGAGTCTGAAACTCTGGGGCTGTGCTCTCCCTACTCAATGTGCTTCCCTCCTCCCTACAGTGAACTCTGTGTGTTGGGCCCCCCATGACTATGGCCTGATCCTAGCCTGTGGGAGCTCAGATGGGGCCATCTCCCTGCTGACCTACACTGGGGAGGGCCAGTGGGAAGTGAAGAAGATCAACAATGCTCACACTGTAAGTCCAGACCCTATCTGCCTTGGAGAGGGGATTCTGGGGTCTTAACCATGTGTCCACTATAGCCTTCCTAGAGAATGAGGGGTGGGGATGGTGTCCCTGCTGTGCAGTGGACCGGGAGAGGGTGCTGCTGCTCCAGTGTGCTTGGTAGAACAGCTTTGAGCCTCTTTGCAGCCAAACCTAGACCCTGCATCAGGGAGACCAGACTGTATCAGTCTCATTCAGCCCAGGGCAGGGATTGGCCCTGACTGTGCTTTATAGGTTACCATGTTGTAAGGGTCAGGTGATGGGGGATGTGGTGGCAGCAGCTGAATCTGGGAGAAGTTTTTTGCTTTTGTTTGTTTTGGATTTGTTTTTTTCTTGTTTTTTAAAATTGAGCTATGATTCACATACTATAAAATTCACCCTTCAAAGTGTACAATTCAGTAGTTTTTAGTGTATTCACAAAGTTCTACAAACCATTGCCACTAACTCCAGAACATTTTCACCACCCCAAAAGAAACCCCATGCCCATTAACAGTCACTTCCTATCCACCCTCTCCCAAACCCCTAGGAACCACTCATCTATTTTCTGTCTCTGGATTTGCCTATTCTGGATATTTCATGTAAGTGGAATCCTATAGTACGTGGTCCTTTGTGACTGGTTTCTTTCATTTGGCATGTTTTCAAGGCTCATTCAGGTTGTAACATATATCAAAACTTTGTTCCTTTTTTAAGGTTAACATTCCATTGTCTGTATATAATACATTTAGTTTATTCATCTGCTGATGGACATTTGAATTGCTTCCATGTTTGTGTTATTATGAGTAATGGCACTGTGAACATCAATATCCAAATATCTGTTCAAGTCCCTTCTTTCAGTTTTCTTGGGTATATACCTAGAGGTTGGATTGCTGGGTTATATGATAATTCTATACTTAATTTTCTGAGGAACTGCCAAACTGTTTTCCACAATAGCTGTACCATTTCTATTCCCATCAAAAATGAGCACGTGTTCCAATTTCTTCACGTCATTTATTTTTTATTTTCCACTTTTTAAAAAATAGCTATTCTGTTGTGAGGTGATATCTCATTGTGGTTTGATTGGCATTTCTCTAATGGCTCATGATGTTAAGCATCGTTTTCATATGTTTTTTGGCCATTTTTATAGCTTCTGTGGAGACATATCTATTCAAGTTTATGCCCATTTTTTAATTGGTGATTTGTCATTTTGTTCTTGAGTTGTAGTTCTTTATATATTCTGGAAATTAAACTCTTAGCAGATATGTGGTTCCAAATATTTTCCCCCATTCTGTGAGTTGTCCTTTCATTTTCATGATGAAGTCCTTTGCATAAAAGTTTTAAATTTTTTCTTTTGTGGTCATGCTTTTGATGTATAGTCTAAGAATCCATTACTTAACACAAGCTCTTGAAGATACTACCCTATGTTTTCTTCTAGGAGTTTTATAGCTTTGGTTCTTTTTCTTTAGATCTTTAATCCATTTTGAGTTAATTTTTATATATGGTGTGAGATAGGGGTCCACTTCATTCTTTTACAAATGGATATCCACTTTTCCCAGCACCATTTGTTGAAGGATCTAGTCTTTCCCCATGGATGTGACAGAGTAGTAGCTTATAGATGTAGTTTGTAATGCAAACTCCCAAGTAACCACAAAGAAAGTATACAGAAACAGAAATGAGAAGGGAATCAGTTAGATACATCACAAAAGATCAACTATTCAGAAGAGGAGGTTGGAATAAGAGAAAAGAGAGACAATAAAAAGATATGACATATAAAAAGAAGGGACATTCGATTCCCAGTGCCTGCCCATGTTAAAAAAAAAAAAAAGAAAAACAACCAAGGGACAAAATGGCTGAAGTACTAGCCTTACTGTAATAACACTGAATGTTAATGGATTAAACTCCACAATCAAAAGTCACAAATTGGCAGAATGGATAAGAAAGCATGATCCAACTATATGTTGTTTACAAGAGACTCACCTTAGACCAAGAGACACAAATAAGTTGAAAGTGAAAGGATGGAAAAGCTGCGCCATGCAAATAGTAACCAAAAAAGATCTGAGGTAGCTATATTAATATCAGACAAAATAGATTTTATGTCAAAAGCTGCTATAAGAGACAAAAAGGATACTATATATTAATAAAAGAGGGACACCACCAAAGAGAAATAACACATAAATATTTACCCACCTAACAACAGTGCTTCAAAATACATGAGGCCTACACTGGCAAAACTGAAGGGAGTAGTAGACACCTCTAAAATAATAGTTGGAGACTTTAGTGTACCAATCTCATTAATAGAAAGAACATCTAGACAGAAGATCAATAAGAAAACATTAGAGGATGAACAATATGGTAAATGAATTAGACCTAATAGATATATACAGAACACTGTATCCCAAAACAGCAAGATATACTTCTTCTCAAGTACACGTGGATCATTCTCCAGGATAGGCCATATGTTGAGTCATAAAACAAGTCTCAATAAATTTTAAAAGATTAAAATTAAACAAAGCATCTTCTCTGACCATAGTGGAATGAAACTAGTAGGTCAGTGACAGGTGGAGAACTGGAAAATCCACAATGATATAGTAGTTAAATAACACATTCCTAAACAATCAATGGGTCAAAGAAGAAATTGCAAGAGAAATCAGTAAATATCTTGAGATGAATGAAAATGAGAACATATAAAAACTTTTGGGATGCAGTGAAGGCGATGCCACAGGGAAGTTTACAGTCTTCATGCTTACATTAAAAGGGAAGAGCTCAGAGACCAACTGCTCATCTGGATGAACTAGAAAAAAAAAACAGCAAACTAAACACAAGCAAACAGAAGGGAAGAAATCGCAGAAATAAATGAAATAGAGAATTAAAAAAGAGCATTAACAAAACCAAAAGTTGGTTCTTTGAAAAGATCAATAAAATTGATAAGCCCTTAGCTAGACTGAGAAAGAATAAAAGAGAAGACACAAGTAAAATCAGAAATGAGAGGGGGGATATTATTACTGACTCACAGAAATCAAAAAGATCATAAATACAAAAGCCAGCAATACATATTTGTTAGCCCTAACTGTACGAGCAATAGTGGCTGATGTGATGTAAATTTAGGGTGCTGAGATAAGCAATTAGCTATGGCCTTCTGCTTTAAGAATGTACTCTGTAAGTGATTTGAACAGTGAATAAAAAAGTATTTGTGAAGCCCCCTTGGGGGAATGGTGAAAAAGGAGGAAAATTCGACTTCTCCATTTGGAGAGCACCTAATATTCTTGCAAGCAGTGGGAACAACCAAATCAATAGGTTGAGCCCTCAATCTTTTTTTTTTTTTTAACATTTTTTATTGTGAAATATAACATATATACAAAAAAAAGCAGTAAATTTCCAGGTACTTTTTTTTTTGTATATTCATCATCTTGATCATTTCTTAGAACATTTGTATCAATTTAGAAAAAGGAAACAAGAAAACAGAAAAAAAATCATGCATACCATACCCCTTACCCCTCCCTTTCACTGATGACTAGCATTTCAATCTACTAGATTTATTTTAACATTTGTTCCCCCTATTATTTATTTATTTTTAATCCATGTATTTTACTTGTCTGTCAATAAGGTAGATAAAAGGAGCATCAGAGATAAGGTTTTCACAATCACACAGTCACATTGTGAAAGCTATATCATTATACAATTATCTTCAAGAAACATGGCTACTGGAACAGAGTTCTACATTTTCAGGCAGTTCCTCTAGCCTCTCCCATTTCACCTTAACTAAAAAGGTGATATCTATATAATACATAAGATTAACCTCCAGGATAACCCCTTGACTCTGTTTGGAATCTCTCAGCCACTGACATTTATTTTGTCTCATTTTGTTCTTCCCTGTTTTGGTCTAGAAGGTTTTCTCAGCCCCTTGATGCTGAGTCCCAGCTCATTCTAGGATTCTTGTCCCACGTTGCCAAGAATGTCCACACCCTTGGGAGTCATGTCCCACATAGAGAGGGGCAGGGCAGTGAGTTTGCATGTCATGTTGCCAGTCCTCAATCTTGGGATTTGTTCCTATTAAACTTATCCCCGCAAAGGATAGACTAAGCCTACTTAAAATTAGGCCTACGAGTCACCTCCAGAGAACCTCTTTTGTTGCTCAAATGTGGCCCCTCTCTCTGTCAGGCAGCACAGCAAACTCACCGCCCTTCCCCTCTTTATGTGGGACATGACTCCTAAGGGTGTAAACCGCCCTGGCAATGTGGGACAGAAATCCTAGAATGAGCTGGGACTCAGCATCAAGGGATTGAGAAAACCTCGACCAAAAGGGGGAAGAGAAAAATGAGACAAAATAAAGTGACAATGCCTGAGAGATTTGAGAGTCGAAAGGTTATCCTGGAGGTTTATGCATTATATAGATATCACCTTTTTAGATTCAGGTGTTTTAGGCTAGAGGGAAGTGTCTGAAGCTGTAGAGCTATGTTCCAGTAGCCGTGTTTCTTGAAGATGATTGTATAATGATAGAGCTTTCTCAGTGAGACTGTGTGATTATGAAAACCTCGTTTCTGATGCTCCTTTTAACTACAGTATGGACAGATGAGTAAAACATGGATTAAAAACAAATAAATAATAGGGTAACAAATGTTAAAACTAAAAATATATATGTGTTGGATAGATGAAAATACTAGTGGTCAACGAGAGGGGGAGGGGTAAGGGGTATGATATGAGTTTTTTCTTTTTTTATTTTTCTGGAGTGATGCAAAATGTTCTAAAAAATTATCATGGTGATGAATATACAACTATGTGATGATATTGTGAGCCATCGATTGTATACCATGTATGGAATGTTTATACGTTAAGGATGTATGTGCTTGTACATTGTTGTATCAGTAAAAATTTAAAAAAAGAATGCACTCTGTGGGGGAATTTCTTGGCGTAGTGAAGAGCACTACCTGTGTTTGGTGACCAGATCTTTCCTTAGTGACTTGAAGCTTTCCATGAAAGCTCAGTTCATATGAGGGGCTTACTCCCAAATTGCCGGATGACTGAACTTAAGATTTCCTCTCCTCTTTCACGTGGATTTCATGTATCTTTAAATAAAACTAACTAGTTTTATTTATAAAATCTTAAGTTTTGGAAATCTAAAGGAGAAATCATTCCAGCATGAGTATTTGTCTCCTCTAGATTCAGACATCTATATAACATTAAAACTCTTCCAAACTCTTGGTAGTAAAAGGAATTTAAAAATAGAACCATGGCTTGTTTGTATCATATAAAAAGAGAGCAGTAATGTTAGTACCTATGGATTTTCTTCCTTTGCTGTTTGAATAGATTGGATTCAGTTGTGTTTGGAGAGTCAAGGGACATTCTTCAGAATGCCTCTCTCAGACCCATCTTGTATGCTGGTCACTTATTGCACCAAAGCTATCACTGGGATGAGATTTTCTATTTGAACAAATTTAACCTCATCCCTTCAAAAACAATGCTTATTAACTAGGTTTTCCTGAGTTGTTGAAGGAGTTCTGCTGAGCCTATGCCAACCCACCTACATAATTTTGTTTCTTATATAAATCATGTGTTACATAAAGTGCACCTTCAAACGGTATTCTTCATTCTTAGCATATTATGTCCTAAAGTGATGTTCTTACAACCTGCAAAAAATATTTGGACACATCTCCAAGTATTTATTTCGTGAGCAGTACAACTAATTATTAAAACAAACCCTTAAATTTGATATCTCCCATTTAAAACATTAAGATTCCTTTGACTTGTCATCTGTACAAACTTACTAAAAATATTACAGTTTTTCCTTAACCAAGTCCTGCAATAATTCAACATACCTCAAATTTTAAAAAGGGGGGAGATAGGTGAATTAGAGGCTTGTACTTAAATTGTGGATGGTAAGGAATTAGTAATTCTTTTTTCAGGCATGTAGCATTCTACAGCAGGGTTAAACTTAACAGTAGCCTTCAGCCAGCAAAAAACAAATCTTATTAATTGGTTGCTAAGTCATTGGTTGGCATGTGGGTTTATATGTATGTGTTTTTCTCCAGGAATTCTGATTTTAACCCATGGCTTTTTTACTCAAAACTAGCCTAAATCTGTACTTTTCCTGAGTCCAAGAAAATCACAAAATAGTGGTTTGAATACTTTCATATATTTGGTTAATTCTGCTGCCTATTAGAATTGGACTAAAAGTCAATAATCGGTATTTTATTACATCACTGAACTAAACTATGGAAACATCCTTATTGGACATTGTATTAGTTAGGGTTCTCTAGAGAAACAGAATTAACAGGGAACACTTGCAAATATAAAATTTATGAAAGTGTCTCACGTGACCGTAGGAACGCAGAGTCCAAAATCCACAGGGCAGGCTGCGAAGCCGATGACTCCAATGGATGGCCTGGATGAACTCCACAGGAGAGGCTCACCAGCCAAAGCAGGAATGGAACCTGTCTCCTCTGAGTCCTCCTTAAAAGGCTTCCCATGATTGCATTTAGCATCACTAATTACAGAAGACACTCCCCTTTGGCTGATTACAAATGGAATCAGCTGTGGATGTAGCTGATGTGATCATGACCTAATCCTATGAAATGTCCTTATTGCAACAGACAGGCCAGCGCTTGCCCAATCAGATGAACAGGTACCACAACTTGGCCAAGTTGACACCTGTCTCTAACCATGACAGACATGAAGGGTACTCTCTCATTCTATAATTATCAAGGTGTTTTGATATCTTAGTTTTCATCTCTTAGTATAATATTAAAAGCTTGAATTTTGCCCTTTACACGATTTTCACCTTTACTTTCAAAGTGTTTTGTTATAGTTGTGTATTGGCTTATCATTCCTAAACCTGGTCTGCTTTTCTGCAGTCATTGTAGTATATAAACCATGTGATTCTTTGTACAGTTTATCCTGTTCTTCATAATATAGCAGAGGCAATTTTGCCTTCCCTCTTCTTTCTCAGCCATTTTGTTAACCCCATCATTAAGAAGTGATTGCTTGAGAAAATAACATAGAGCATAGAATAGGAAAGACTGACCAAGATGGTTTATAATTGTTTTTTAAAAGAAAAAAAACTGAGTTATTTATATTTCTGAACCATGTAGCAGAGAAAGTCACAACACTTAATGTTCTTATTTTGAGGAAGGAAGCTAAAACCATGTCTACATTTTGACACTACATGCATTGGTGAAAGGTCAAATAAGTAAGTTTTGTTTTACACTGAAGTAATAATATTTAACGTCTCAGAAAAATTTTGCATATTCTGTAGTTTTGTATTAAATCAGTCATTTCATATGTATTATATCAAGTAAAAATAGGGTGGTTTACCTGTTTACACTGGTATCCATATATAGTTCAAATTCAGCACCTGAATATAACCAAGTAGTTGTATGCATGGCACACCTTTCTTAAAACCAGTTGGGCACTGAGGACGAGCTACAAATAGACCCTTTATTCTTTGATTTCTTCCCTAGATAATGGATTTTAAATCTATAGATACCTATTTGAATTTTTTTCCTTAATTACAATTAATATTTCAATAGAACTGCTGTTTTCTTCCATGCAATATTGTATACTTGATTGTGAGTAGAAGAAACTGGTGAGAGCGCCCTCCTACATAATCATTTGCAGTATTTTCATGCAAAATTTTAACAAATTAAATTGTCTTGATTCTATTTTGTAAATGGAGAAACAGTCATATCTTTTAAGCAGTAATGGAAGAAGCTAGTGCTTTGTGCATTTTGATACATTTGAGTTAATTTTTTTCCACAATGTAACACTTTAATACAGAATTGGGTTACTCATATTATCCCAGTTCATGTATATCTGAATGCTAAATAATACTGTATTTAAGTTTTGTGTTGCAAGAACGAATAGAATAGACTGGAATTGTGCTATGACAAAAAAAAAAAGATCAGAAGAGAATACTGTGAACAACTATAAACCAACAAATTAGACAACGCAGATGAAATGTACAAATTCCTAAAACACATGAACAGCCTACACTGACCAATCACCAGAGAATGAACCAGTTATCAAAAACCTCCCACAAAAAAAGTGGAGCTGCATATCAAACAATGCAATACAGTGGTATTGGCATTTATAATTATCCATATAGTTACCTTTACCAGAGTCTTTGTGTTTTTATTCCAGTTCAATCTGCTGTCTTGTACTTTCCTTTCAGTTTAAAGAACTCTATTTGGTATTGTTTGTAGGACAGGTCTAGTGGTGATGAACTCCTTCTACTTCTTTTATTTGGGAATGTCTTAACCTCTCCCTTATTTTTGGAAGATAGTCTTGCCAGACATAAAATTCTTGGTTAGCAGTTGTTTCCTTTATTTTGTCACACTGCCTGCTTGACCTCCATGTTTTTTAATGAGTAATCAGCACTTACGGTTACTGAGGATCCCTTGTACATGATGCGGTTCCCCTCTTGTGTCTTTCAGAATTCTCTCTTTATTTTAGACACTTGGCAGTTTGATTATAATGTACTGTGGCATGGGTCTGTTTGGGTTTATCCTGTTTGGAGTTTGTTGCTCTTAGATGTGTATATTCATGTCTTTTATTAAATCTGGGAAATTTTCAGCCCATCTTAAAAACTTTCAAAGATATAATTCAGTGATGTTAAATGCATTCACAATGATGTGTTACTGTTTCCACCATCCATCACCACTCTTTCCATCAACCCAACAGAAACTCCATACCAAGTAAGCATTAATTCCCTGTTCCCCATCCCACCCCTGCCCTTGTATTTTCATTTCTGATTCTTGAGTTTGCCTCTTTTAATTATTTCATATAAGTGAAATCATAAAATATTTGTCCTTTCATGTCCAGCTTATGTCAGTCAATATGATGTCTTCACGTTTCATCCATGTTGTAGCATGTATCAGAAATTCTGTCTTTTTTATGGGTGAATAATGTTCCATGTATGGATATATCACATTTTATTTACCTATTCTTTCATTGATCAACACTTGGTTAGCTTCCTCCATTTGGCAATTGTGAATAATGCCTCTATGAACATCAGTGTGCAAATTTCTGACTCGCTGCTTTCAATTCTTTTGCATGTTTATCTAAAAATGGGATTGCTGATTTACATAGTAATTCTATGTTTAACTTTCTGAAGAGCTGCCAAACTTTTCCACTGCTGTGGTACCATTTTAGATCCCTGCCAACAGTGTACAAGGGTTCCTGCTTTTCCACATCTTCACTGTTCAAGTTTGCTAAGCTGCCAAAAGCAGATACCATAAAATGGGTTGGCTTTTAACAATGGGAATTTATTAGATTACAGGCCTACAGTTTTGAACCCGTAAAAATGTCCAAATCTAGGTATAATCAACATAATGCTTTCTTCCTAAAGACCAGCTGTCAGTGAGCCTGGATGCCGCTGTCATGTGACAAGCAATGGTGGCATCAACTGGTCTCTCCCCTCAACCATACTCACATTCACCTTCATTCGCTGTACTTACAATTTTGTGCTACCATCAGATAGTATTTTGCTACCCATTTCTGGGTCTTTATAATCGGTCCTGTTGAACATTCTGTACTCCTTCAGCATCCCTCCCTTCTTTCTATCTCCTGATAACCTGTGTTCTCAACATTAACTCACAAAGTTCACTCATTAATGTTAAGTTCATAGTGAGACCATTCAGTATTTGTCCTTTTGTTTCTAGCTAATTTCATTCAGCATAATGTCTTCCAGGTTCATCCACATTGTTACATGCTTCATGAGTTTATTCTGTCTTACAGCTGTCTAATATTCCATAGTATGTATATTCCACAGTTTGTTTAGCCACTCATCTACTGATGGACATTTCGGCCATTTCCATCTCTTGGCAGTCGTGAATAATGCTGCTATTGTGAATAATTTGCACAAAACATTGATGTGCAAATGTCTATTCTTGCCTTTAGTTCCTCTGCATTATGCCTAGTAAATTGCTGGATCATATGGCACTTCTATACTTAGCTTCCTGAGGAACTGCCAAACTACCTTCTGGAGTGGTTGCATCATTCTCCATCCCTACCAGCAGTGAACAAGTTCGTCCTTTCTCCACATCCTCTCCAGCACTTGTTGTTTTGTCTTGTTTTGAATATATAATAGCCATTCTAGTAGGTGTGAGATGATATCTCATTGTTGTTTTGATTTGCATTTCCCTGATCAGAAGTAAAGTTGAGCATCTTTTCATATGTTGGGGGGTATTTATATCTTCTCTTTGAAAAAAATGTCTGTCCATTTCTTTTGCCCATTTTTTAATTGGGTCATTTATCTTTTTGTTGTTGTGAGGTAGGATCTCTTTATATGTTCTGGATGTTAAAGCCTTCTCTGATACATGGTTTCCAAGTATTGTCTCCTATTGCGTAGGCTGCCTTTTTGCTTTCATAGCAAAGTCCTTTGATGCACAAAAGTATTTAATTTTGAGGAGATCCCATTTATCTATTCTTTCATTGCTCATGCCTTGGGTGTAAAGTCTATGAAAATATCTCCTATCACAAGATCCTTAAGATATTTCCTTACATTTTCTTCTAAATGTTTAATGGTCTAAGCTCTGTGTAGTGCTTTGATCCATTTTGAGGTAATTTTTGTATAAGCTGTGAAGATATGGGTCCTCTTTTATTCTTTTGTATAGAGTTATCCATTCTTCCAAGCACCATTTGTTGAAGAGGCTGGTCTGTCCCAGTTGAGTTGACTTGACAGCCTTATCAAAAATCAATTGAGGAGGGTGCACGTGTGATTCAATGCTCACCTTCCATGTGGGAAACCTGGGTTCAATCCCCAGACCATGCACCACCACCACCCCCCAAAAAAATTGAAGGCGGTGCAATGGTTGCTAATTGGCAGAATTCTCACCTGCCATGCCAGAGATCAGATTCGATTCCCAGGGCCTGCCCATGCAAAAAAAAAATCAATTGATGATAAGATGAGCAAGCCCCAGAAAGAGAAGAGAAGGGAAAAAGGAGGAGAAAAATTAATGGAGGAAATTATCACTGAAAATTTCCCAACTCTTATGAAAGACTTAAAATTATAGATCCAAGAAGTGCAGCATACCCCAAAGAGAATAGATCCAAGTAGACATACTCCAAGACACTTACTAATCAGAATGTCAGAGGTCAAAGAGAAAGAGAGAATCCTGAAAGAAGCAAGAGAAACACAATCCATCACATACAAGAAGCCCAATAAGACTATGCATAGATTTCTCAGCAGAAACCATGGAGGCAAGAAGACAGTGGGATGATATATTTAAATTACTAAAGAGAAAAACTGCCAACCAAGAATTCTATATCCGGCAAAATTGTCCTTCAAAAATGAGGAAGAAATTAAAACATTTTCAGACAAAAAAATTACTGAGAGAATTTGTGACCAAGAGACTGGCTCTGCAAGAAATACTTAAGGGAGCACTAGCGGCAGATATGAAAAAACAGAAGGGAGAAGTGTGGAGAAGAGTGTAGAAAGGAAGACTATGAGTAAAGGTAAAAAGAAGAAAAATTAGATATGACATATAAAATCCAAAAGGCAAAATGGTAGAAGAAAGTACTACGTGTACAGTAATAACATTAAATGTTAATGGATTAAACTCCCCAATCAAAAGACAAGGACTGGCAGAATGGATTAAAAAACAGGACCCATCTAAATGCTGTCTACAGGAAACACATCTTAGACCCAAGGATATGCATAGGTTGAAAGTGCAAGCTTGGGAAGAGATATTTCATGCAAATAACAATTAGAAAAGAGCAGAAGTAGCTTATAATAATATCCAACAAATTAGATTTCAAATGTAAAAGTTAAAAGAGACAAAGAAGGACACTATTTATTAATAAAAGGAACAATTCAACAAGACATAGCAATCATAAATATTTATGAACCGAGCCAGAATGCCCCAAAATACATGTGGAAACACTGAAAAGAGAAATAGACACATCAACCATAATAGTTGGAGACTTCAATTCCACACTCTCATCAGTGGACAGAATGTCTAGACAAAGGATCAATAAAGAAACAGAGAATTTGAATAATACAATAAACGAGCAAGATTTAACAGACATTTATAGAACATTACACCCCACAACAGCAGGATACACCTTTTTTCTCAAGTGCTCATGGATCATTCTCAAGGATAGACCGTATGCTGGGTCACAAAGCAAGTCTCAATAAATTTAAAAAGATTGAAATCATACAAAACACTTTCTCAGATCAAAAAGGAATGAAGTTGGAAATCAATAATAGAGTGCCAGAAAATTCACAAATATGTGGAGGCTCAACAACACACTCTTAAACAACCAGTGGGTCAAGGAAGAAATTGCAAGAGAAATCAGTAAATATCTCGAGGCAAATGAAAACACAGCATATCAAAACTTATGGGATGCAGCAAAGGCATTGTTAAGAGAGAAATTTATTGCCCTAAATGCCTATATCAAAAAAAGAAGAAAGAGCAAAAATTGAGGAATTAACTGTCCACTTGGAAGAAGTAGAAAAAGAACAGTAAACTAAACCCCAAAGCAAGCAAAAAGAAAGAAATAATGAAGATTAGAGCAGAAATAAATGAAACTGAGAACATGAAATTGAGAAATTGAGAAAAATCAACAAAACCAGAAGCTGGTTCTATGAGAAAAGCAATAAGATTGATGAACCCTTAGCAAGATTGACAAAAAGAAGACGAAAGAGATTGCAAATAAGATCAGAAATGGAAGAGGAGACATAATCACTGACCCCACAGAAATAAAGGAAGTAATGACAGGATACTATGAACAACTTTATGCTAAACACAACAATGTAGATGAAATGGACAACTTTCTAGAAAGGCATGAACAACCAACTTTGACTCAAGAAGAAAAAGACGACCTCAACAAACCAATCACAAGTAAAGAAATTAAATCAGTAATTAAGAAGCTTTCCAAAAAGAAAAGTTCAGGACCAGATGGCTTCACAGGTGAATTCTACCAAACATTCCAGAAAGAATTAGTACCAATCCTGCTCAAACTCTTCAAAAAAATTGAAGAGGGAAAGCTACCTAATTCATTCTACAAAACCAACATCACCCTGATACCAAAGCCAGACAAAGAAAACTACAGACCAATCTCTCTAATGAATATAAATGCAAAAATCCTCAACAAAATTCTAGCAAATCGAATCCAGCAACATATTAAAAGAATTATACGTCATGACCAAGTAGGATTCATCCCAGGTATGCAAGGATGGTTCAACATAAGAAAATCAATTAATGTAATACACCATATCAACAAATGAAAGCAGAAAAACCACATGAGCATTTCGATTGATGCAGAAAAGGCATTTGATAAAATTCAACATCATTTCCTGTTGAAAACACTTCAAAGGATAGGAATAGAAGGGAACTTCCTCAACATGATAAAGGGAATATATGGAAAACCCACAGCTAACATCATCCTCAGTGGGGAAAAACTGAAAACTTTCCCCCTAAGATCAGGAAGAAGACAAGGATGTCCACTATCACCACTGTTATTCAGCATTGTGTTGGAAGTTCTAGCAAGAGCAATTAGACAAGAAAAAGAAATACAGGGCATCAAAATTGGAAAGGAAGAAGTAAAACTCTCACTGTTTGCAAACAATATGATACTATATGTCAAAAACCCCAAAAAATCCACAGTAAAACTACTAGAGCTAATAAATGAGTACAGCAAAGTGGCAGGTTACAAGATCAACACTCAATAATCTGTAGTGTTTTTATACACTAGTAATGAACAATCGGAGGGGGAAATCAAGAAAAGAACTCCATTTACAATTGCAACCAAAAGAATAAAATATTTAGGAACAAATTTAACTGAAGAGACAAAGACCTATACAAAGAAAACTACAAGAAATTGTTAAAAGAAATCACAGAAGACCTAAATAGATGGAAGGGCATACCATGTTCATGGATTAGAAGACGAAATATAGTTAAGATGTCAGTTCTACCTAAATTGATTTACAGATTCAATGCAATACCAATTAAAATCCCAAAAACTTACTTTTCCGAAATAGAAAAACCAATAATCAAATTTATCTGGAAGGGCAGGGTGCCCCAAATAGCTAAAAGTATCCTGAGGGAAAAAAAAGAAGTCAGAGATCTCACGCTACCTGACTTGGAGGCATATTAGGAAGCTACAAGTGGTCAGAACAGCATGATACTGGCATAAAGATAGATATACTGACCAATGGAATAGAATAGAGTGTTCAGATATAGACCCTCTCATCTATGGACAATTGATCTTTGATAAGACAGTCAAGCCAACTCACCTGAGACAGAACAGTCTCGTCAATAAATGGTGCATAGAGAACGGGATATCCATATGCAAAAGAATGAAAGAGGACCCATATCTCACACCCTATACAAAAATTAACTCAAAATGGATCAAAGGCCATAAAACTGTTAGAAGAAAATGTAGGGAAATATTTTATAAATCTTACACTAGGAGGCAGTTTCCTAGACCTTACACCCAAAGCACAGAGCATTGAAGAAAGAAAGAAAGAAATGGGAACTCCTCAAAATTAAACACTTTTGCACATCAAAGAACTTCTTTAAGAAAGCAAAAACACAACCTACACAATGAGAAACAGTATTTGGAAATAATATATCAGATAAAGGTCTAGTATCCAGAATTTATAAAGAGATTGTTCAACTCAACAACAAAAAGACAGCCAATCCAATTACAAAATGGACAAAAGACGAACAGACACTTCTCAGAAGAGGAGATACAAATGGCCAAAAGGCACATGAAGAGATGCTCAGCTGCCCTGGCTATTAGAGAAATGTAAATCAAAACCACAATGAGATATCTCACACCCACCAGAATGGCCATTATCAATAAAACAGAAAATGACAAATGCTGGAGAGGATGTGGAGAAAGAGGCACACTTATCCACTGTTGATGGGAATGTCAAATGGTGCAATCACTGTGGAAGGCAGTTTGGCGGTTCCTCAAAAAAACTAAATATAGAATTGCCATATGACTTGGTAATACCATTGCTAGGTATCTACTCAGAGGACGTGAGGGCAAGGACACAAAGACATTTGTACACCAATGTTTATAGCAGCATTATTTACAATTGCAAAGAGATGGAAACAGCCAAAATGTCCATCAACAGATGAGTGGCTGAACAAACTGTGGTATATACATACGATGGAATGTTATGCAGCCATAAGACAGAATAAATTTATGAAGTGTGTAGCAACATGGATGGACCTTAAGGACATTATGCTGAGTAAGATTAGCCAGAAACAAAAGGACAGATATTGTATGGTCTCACTGATATGAACTGACATTAGTGAATAAACTTGGAGAATTTCATTGGTAACAGAGACCATCAGGAGGTAGAAATAGGTTAAGATATTGGGTAATTAGAGCTGAAGGGATACAGATTGTGCAACAGGACTGAATGTAAAAACTCAGAAATGGACAACACAATACTACCTACCTAATACAATTATGTTAAAACACTGAATGAAGCTGAATGTGAGAATGATAGAGAGAGGAGGGCTGGGGGTACAAATGAAATCAGAAAGAAAGATGGACGATAAAGATTGAGATGGTATAATCTAGGAATGCCTGGAGTGTATAATGGTAGTGACTAAATGTACAAATTTAAAAAATGTTTTTGCATGAGGAAGAACAAAGGAATGTCATTACTGCAGGGTGCTGAAAATAGATGGTAATTAATATTTTAAAATGTCACCTTATGTGTGAGACTAGATAAAAAATGTTTATTGGGTACAAAATTTATATTTTGACTAGTGCATTTCTTTTTTTTTTTTTTTTTATATCGTGTGTGTATGTTTTTTTTTATTAATTAAAAAAAGAATTAACAAAACAATTAGAAATCATTCCAATCTACATGTACAATCAGTAATTCTTAATAACATCACATAGTTGCATGTTCATCATTTCTTAGTACATTTGCATCGATTTAGAAAAACAAATAAAAAGACAACAGAATAAGAATTAAAACAATAATAGAAAGAAAAAAAAACAAAAAAAAAACAAAAACAAAAAACCTATACCTCACATGCAGCTTCATTCAGTGTTTTAACATAATTGCATTACAATTGGGTAGTATTGTGCTGTCCATTTCTGAGTTTTTATATCCAGTCCCGTTGTACAGTCTGTATCCCTTCATCTCCAATTATCCCTTCTCTCTTTTTTTTTTTTTTTTAATTAACGGAAAAAAAGAAATTAACCCAACATTTAGAGATCATACCATTCTACACATGCAATCATTAATTCTTAACATCATCACATAGATGCATGATCATCATTTCTTAGTACATTTGCATTGGTTTAGAAGAACTAGCAACATAACCGAAAAAGATATAGAATGTTAATATAGAGAAAAAAATAAAAGTAATAATAGTAAAATCAAAACAAAACAAAACAAAACAAAAACCTATAGCTGAGATGCAGCTTCATTCAGTGTTTTAACATGATTACTTTACAATTAGGTATTATTGTGCTGTCCATTTTTGAGTTTTTGTATCTAGTCCTGTTGCACAGTCTGTATCCCTTCAGCTTCAATTACCCATTGTCTTACCCTGTTTCTAACTCCTGCTGAACTCTGTTACCAATGACATATTTCAAGTTTATTCTCGAATGTCCGTTCACATCAGTGGGACCATACAGTATTTGTCCTTTAGTTTTTGGCTGGATTCACTCAGCATAATATTCTCTAGGCCCATCCATGTTATTACATGGTTCATAAGTTTATCTTGTCTTAAAGCTGCATAATATTCCATCGTATGTATATACCACAGTTTGTTTAGCCACTCTTCTGTTGATGGAGATTTTGGCTGTTTCCATCTCTTTGCAATTGTAAATAACGCTGCTATAAACATTGGTGTGCAAATGTCCGTTTGTGTCTTTGCCCTTAAGTCCTTTGAGTAGATACCTAGCAATGGTATTGCTGGGTCGTATGGCAATTCTATATTCAGCTTTTTGAGGAACCGCCAAACTGCCTTCCACAGTGGTTGCACCCTTTGACATTCCCACCAACAGTGGATAAGTGTGCCTCTTTCTCCGCATTCTCTCCAGCACTTGTCATTTTCTGTTTTGTTGATAATGGCCATTCTGGTGGGTGTGAGATGATATCTCATTGTGGTTTTGATTTGCATTTCTCTAATGGCCAGGGACATTGAGCATCTCTTCATGTGCCTCTTGGCCATCTGTATTTCCTCTTCTGAGAGGTGTCTGTTCAAGTCTTTTTCCCATTTTGTAATTGGGTTGGCTGTCTTTTTGTTGTTGAGTTGAACAATCTCTTTATAAATTCTGGATACTAGACCTTTATCTGATATATCATTTCCAAATATTGTCTCCCATTGTGAAGGCTGTCTTTCTACTTTCTTGATGAAGTTCTTTGATGCACAAAAGTGTTTAATTTTGAGGAGTTCCCATTTATTTATTTCCTTCTTCAGTGCTCTTGCTTTAGGTTTAAGGTCCATAAAACCGCCTCCAGTTGTAAGATCCATAAGATATCTCCCAACATTTTCCTCTAACTGTTTTATGGTCTTAGACCTAATGTTTAGATCTTTGATCCATTTTGAGTTAACTTTTGTATAGGGTGTGAGAGATGGGTCTTCTTTCATTCTTTTGCATATGGATATCCAGTTCTCTAGGCACCATTTATTGAAGAGACTGCTCTGTCCCAGGTGAGTTGGCTTGACTGCCTTATCAAAGATCAAATGTCCATAGATGAGAGGGTCTATATCTGAGCACTCTATTCGATTCCATTGGTCGATATATCTATCTTTATGCCAATACCATGCTGTTTTGACCACTGTGGCTTCATAATATGCCTTAAAGTCAGGCAGCGCGAGACCTCCAGCTTCGTTTTTTTTCCTCAAGATGTTTTTAGCAATTCGGGGCACCCTGCCCTTCCAGATAAATTTGCTTATTGGTTTTTCTATTTCTGAAAAATAAGTTGTTGGGATTTTGATTGGTATTGCATTGAATCTGTAAATCAATTTAGGTAGGATTGACATCTTAACTATATTTAGTCTTCCAATCCATGAACACGGTATGCCCTTCCATCTATTTAGGTTTTTTGTAGTTTTCTTTATATAGGTTTTTTGTCTCTTTAGTTAAATTTATTCCTAGGTATTTTATTCTTTTAGTTGCAATTGTAAATGGGATTCGTTTCTTGATTTCCCCCTCAGCTTGTTCATTACTAGTGTATAGAAATGCTACAGATTTTTGAATGTTGATCTTGTAACCTGCTACTTTGCTGTACTCATTTATTAGCTCTAGTAGTTTTGTTGTGGATTTTTCCGGGTTTTCGATGTATAGTATCATATCGTCTGCAAACAGTGATAGTTTTACTTCTTCCTTTCCAATTTTGATGCCTTGTATTTCTTTTTCTTGTCTAATTGCTCTGGCTAGATCCTCCAACACAATGTTGAATAATAGTGGTGATAGTGGACATCCTTGTCTTGTTCCTGATCTTAGGGGGGAAGTTTTCAATTTTTCCCCATTGAGGATGATATTAGCTGTGGGTTTTTCATATATTCCCTCTATCATTTTAAGGAAGTTCCCTTGTATTCCTATCTTTTGAAGTGTTTTCAACAGGAAAGGATGTTGAATCTTGTCGAATGCCTTCTCTGCATCAATTGAGATGATCATGTGATTTTTCTGCTTTGATTTGTTGATATGGTGTATTACATTAATTGATTTTCTTATGTTGAACCATCCTTGCATACCTGGGATGAATCCTACTTGGTCATGATGTATAATTCTTTTAATGTGTTGTTGGATACGATTTGCTAGAATTTTATTGAGGATTTTTGCATCTGTATTCATTAGAGAGATTGGTCTGTAGTTTTCTTTTTTTGTAATATCTTTGCCTGGTTTTGGTATGAGGGTGATGTTGGCTTCATAGCATGAATTAGGTAGTTTTCCCTCCACTTCGATTTTTTTGAAGAGTTTGAAGAGAATTGGTACTAATTCTTTCTGGAACGTTTGGTAGAATTCACATGTGAAGCCATCTGGTCCTGGACTTTTCTTTTTAGGAAGCTTTTGAATGACTAATTCAATTTCTTTACTTGTGATTGGTTTGTTGAGGTCATCTATGTCTTCTTGAGTCAAAGTTGGTTGTTCATGTCTTTCCAGGAACCCGTCCATTTCCTCTAAATTGTTGTATTTATTAGCGTAAAGTTGTTCATAGTATCCTGTTATTACCTCCTTTATTTCTGTGAGGTCAGTAGTTATGTCTCCTCTTCCGTTTCTGATCTTATTTATTTGCATCCTCTCTCTTCTTCTTTTTGTCAATCTTGCTAAGGGCCCATCAATCTTATTGATTTTCTCATAGAACCAACTTCTGGCCTTATTGATTTTCTCTATTGTTTTCATGTTTTCAATTTCATTTATTTGTGCTCTAATCTTTGTTATTTCTTTCCTTTTGCTTGCTTTGGGGTTAGCTTGCTGTTCTTTCTCCAGTTCTTCCAAATGGATAGTTAATTCCTGAATTTTTGCCTTTTCTTCTTTTCTGATATAGGCATTTAGAGCAATAAATTTCCCTCTTAGCACTGCCTTTGCTGCGTCCCATAAGTTTTGATATGTTGTGTTTTCATTTTCATTCGCCTCGAGGTATTTGCTAATTTCTCTTGCAATTTCTTCTTTGACCCAGTCGTTGTTTAGGAGTGTGTTGTTGAGCCTCCACGTATTTGTGAATTTTCTGGCACTCTGCCTATTATTGATTTCCAACATCATTCCTTTATGGTCCGAGAAAGTGTTGTGTAAGATTTCAATCTTTTTAAATTTGTTAAGACTTGCTTTGTGACCCAGCATATGGTCTATCTTTGAGAATGATCCATGAGCACTTGAGAAAAAGGTGTATCCTGCTGTTGTGGGATGTAATGTCCTATAAATGTCTATTAAGTCTAGTTCATTTATAGTAATATTCATATTCTCTATTTCTTTGTTGATCCTCTGTCTAGATGTTCTGTCCCTTGATGAGAGTGGTGAGTTGAAGTCTCCAACTATTATGGTATATGAGTCTATTTCCCTTTTCAGTGTTTGCAGTATATTCCTCACGTATTTTGGGGCATTCTGATCGGTGCGTAAATATTTATGATTGTTATGTCTTCTTGTTTAATTGTTCCTTTTATTAGTATATAGTGTCCTTCTTTGTCTCTTTTAACTGTTTTACATTTGAAGTCTAATTTGTTGGATATTAGTATAGCCACTCCTGCTCTTTTCTGGTTGTTATTTGCATGAAATATCTTTTCCCAACCTTTCACTTTCAACCTATGTTTATCTTTGGGTCTAAGATGTGTTTCCTGTAGACAGCATATCGAAGGATCCTGTTTTTTAATCCATTCTGCCAATCTATGTCTTTTGATTGGGGAATTCAGTCCATTGACATTTAGTGTTATTACTGTTTGGATAATATTTTCCTCTAACATTTTGCCTTTTGTATTATATATATCATATCTGATTTTCCTTCTTTCTACACTCTTTTCCATATCTCTCTCTTCTGTCTTTTTGTATCTGACTCTAGTGCTCCCTTTAGTATTTCTTGCAGAGCTGGTCTCTTGGTCACAAATTCTTTCAGTGACTTTTTGTCTGAGAATGTTTTAATTTCTCCCTCATTTTTGAAGGATAATTTTGCTGGATATAGGAGTCTTGGTTGGCAGTTTTTCTCTTTTAGTATTTTAAATATATCATCCCACTGTCTTCTAGCTTCCATGGTTTCTGCTGAGAAATCTACACAAAGTCTTATTGGGTTTCCCTTGTATGTAATGGATTGTTTTTCTCTTGCTGCTTTCAAGATCTTCTCTTTCTCTTTGACCTCTGACATTCTAACTAGTAAGTGTCTTGGAGAACGCCTATTTGGGTCTAATCTCTTTGGGGTGCGCTGCACTTCTTGGATCTGTAATTTTAGGTCTTTCATAAGAGTTGGGAAATTTTCAGTGATAATTTCTTCCATTAGTTTTTCTCCTCCTTTTCCCTTCTCTTCTCCTTCTAGGACACCCACAACACGTATATTTGCGCGGTTCATATTGTCCTTGAGTTCCCTGATACCCTGTTCAAATTTTTCCATTCTTTTCCCTATAGTTTCTGTTTCTTTTTGGAATTCAGATGTTCCATCCTCCAAATCACTAATTCTATCTTCTGTCTCTTTAAATCTATCATTGTAGCTATCCATTATTTTTTCTATGTTTGCTACTTTATCCTTCACTTCCATAAGTTCTGCAATTTGTTTTTTCAGTTTTTCTATTTCTTCTTTATGTTCAGCCCATGTCCTCTTCATGTCCTCCCTCAATTTATCGATTTCATTTTTGAAGAGGTTTTCCATTTCTGTTCGTATATTCAGCATTAGTTGTCTCAGCTCTTGTGTCTCATTTGAGCTATTGGTTTGTTCCTTTGACTGAGCCATATTCTCAATCTTTTGAGCGTGGACAGTTATCTTCTGCTGCTGGCGTCTGGGCATTTATTCAGATTTCTCTTTGTGTTGGACCCAGCAAGGTTGTAATATTTTTCTGTGAAATCTCTGGGTTCTGTTTTTCTTATCCTGCCCAGTAGGTGGCGCTCGTGGCACCCGTTTGTCTGCGGGTCCCACCAGTAAAAGGTGCTGTGGGACCTTAAACTTTGGAAAACTCTCGCCGTCCTGGGGGTTCGCTAGCCGAAGTGGCTTGAGCCGGCCCGGGGTCCGAACGCAGGGAGGGTTGCTGGTCGCCGCAGCCAGGGAAAGAGCCCGTCCGAATTTCCTAGTCGTTCCTGGGCAACAAGCGTGGCGGGAGGGCGCCAGCGGCAGCGGCCCGCCCGAGAGAGTGCACGTTCCCCGGGAGTCACGGGGTCACCGTTCTCCGCGGCCTGGGGGTTTCCGATCCAATTCTCTCAGTTGGTCCGGGGGCTGCGCGTGGTGTGGGCGCCAGTCGACTTGGTTTCAGGGGACCACCTCTCCAATTCTCCCAGCCGGCCCGGGAAGGGGGAAGGGAGTAACTCCGGCCGCTTGCCACCCCGCCCGGTAAGGCCCGCGCGCCTCAGCGATCTCACCCGAGCTGCTTCTCTCAGCCAGCCAGCCGTTCCAGGATGGGGTACGCTGTCTTTTTTATCTCTGTTGTGGCTTTGGGCGCTTTCTGTATCGTTTCTACTCCCCTAGTAGGTGTCCTGGAGAAGAAACTAAGATCCGCGCGTCTTACTAAGCCGCCATCTTCCAGGAAGTCCGCATTTCTTAATATAACTTATGTAGACAGCTTAATTGAACACCATAAGTACAATGGAACCTTGAGTAAGTCATGGGATTTTGTGGATTTGTCACATTTGTCATTTATTAGCTCTAGTAGTTTTGCTGTGGATTTTTCGGGGTTTTTGACATATAGTATCATATCGTTTGCAAACAGTGAGAATTTTACTTCTTCGTTTCCAATTTTGACGCCTTATATTTTTTTCTTGTGTAATTGCTGTTGCTAGAACTTCCAACACAGTGTTGATACCCTGATAAATTCCAAAGTGATTTAAACAGTGAATAAAAAAGTATTTGCAAAGTCCCTTCGCGGAATGGTGAGAAAGGGGGAAAATTTAACTTCCCCAAGTTGAATTCTTGATATTCTCACAAGCAGTGTGGACAATCAAAACTATAGGCTGAGGCCCCAATCTTGGGGTTTGTTCATATGAAACTTAACCCTACAAAGGATAGTTCAAGCCTACTTAAAATTTGGCCTAAGAGTCACCCCCCAAGAGAACCTCTTTTGTTGTTCAGATGTGGCCTCTCTCTCCAGCCAACACAACAAGCAAACTCACCGTCCTCCCCCTTTCTACATGGGGCATGATGACTCCCAGGGGTGTGGACCTTCCTGGCAACGTGGGACAGAAATCCTAGAATGAGCTGAGACTCAACGTCAAGGGATTGAGAAAACCTTCTCGACCAGAAGGGGGAAAAGTGAAATGAGACAAAATAAAATGTCGATGGCTGAGAGATTCCAAACAGAGCTGAGAGGTTATCCTGGAGGTTATTCTTACGCATTAAATAGATATCACCTTGTTAGTCAAGATGTAGTGGAGATGCTAAAGGGAACTGCCTGAAAATGTGGAGCTGTGTTCCAGTAGCCATGTTTCTTGAAGATGATTGTATAATGATACAGCTTTCACAATGTGACTGTATGATTGTGAAAACCTTGTGTCTGATGCTCCTTTTATCTACCTTATCAACAGACAAGTAAAACATATGGAATGAAGATGATTAATAGGGGGAACAAATGTTAAAATAAATTTAGAGTGAAATGCTGGTGATCGGTGAGGGGGAGGGGTGGGGTAATGGTACGTAAAATTTTTTTCTGTTTTCTTTTTATTTCTTTTTCTGAATAGATGCAAATGTTCCAAGAAATAATCATGATGATGAATATGCAACTATGTGATGACATTGTGAATTACTGGTTATGTATGTAGAACGGAATGATCAAAAGTTACGAATGTTTGCATTTGGTGTTTTTTGGTAATTAAAAAAAAATTAAAAATTAATAAAAAAAAAAAAGATATGCCGGCCCACCTCTGCACTTTTTGTTCAATTCCACTGGTCAATACATCTATATTTATCTTTGTAATATGCAAAGTATTGACCACTGTTTACCTTTGTAATATGCTTCAAAGTCATGTGTGAGACCTCCCACTTCTTTTTTCTTTCTCAAGATATTCTTAGCTATTCGTGGCACCCTACCCTTCCAAATAAATTTGGTTATTGGTTTTTCTATTTTTTCAAAGTAAGTTGTTTGAATTTTAGTTGGTACTGCATTGAATCTATAAATCAATTTGGGTAGGATTGAAATATTAATATTTAGTCTTGCAGTCCATGAGCATGGTATGCCCTTCCATTTATTTAGGCCTTCCATGATTTAGTAATTTCTTACTGTTTTCTATATATAGGTCTTTTGTATCCTTAGTTAAATTTGTTCCTAAATATTTTATTCTTTTGGTTGCTATTTAAGTGGAATTGTTTTCTTGATTTCCTCCTCAGATTGCTTACCACTAGTGTGTAGACACACTACTGATTTTTGGTTGTTGTTCTTGTACCCTGCCACTTTGCTATATTCATTTATTAGCTGTTGTAGCTCTGCCATAGATTTTTTGGGATTTTCAACATATAGTATCCTGTCATCTGCAAACAGTGAAAATTTTACTTCTTCCTTTCCAATTTGGATGCCTTTTATTTCTTTTTCTTGTTTAATTGCTGTATCTAGAACTTCCAGCACAATGGTAAATAACAGTTGTGATAGTGGGCATCCTTGTCTTGTTTCTGACCTCAGAGGGAAAGCCTTCATTCTTTTCCCATTGAGGATGATGTTAGCTGTGTGTTTTTCATATATTCCCCTTTTATCATTTTAAGGAAATTCTCTTCTTTTTTTGTCCTTTGAAGTGTTTTCATCAAGGAAGGATCCTGAATTGTCACATGCCTTTTCTGCATCAATCGAGATGATGGTTTTTCTGCTTTGATTTATTGATGTGCTGTATTGCATTAATTGACTTTCTTATGTTGAACCATCCTTACATACCTGGGATAAAACCTACTCGATCATGTGTATAATTCTTTTAATGGGCTGCTGGATTCAATTTGTAAGTATTTTGTTGAGGATTTTTTTTTTTTTTTTGCATGCTGTATGGCAGGGGTTACATTTCCTTCTTTTTCCATGTGAGTATCCCCTTATTGCAGAACCATTTGTTGAGGTTTTTTTTTTTTTGGTTTGGTCTGTTTGTTTGCTTGTTTAGGAAGTACGTGGGACAGGAATGAAACCTGGGTCTCCCACATGTCAGGCGAAAATTCTACGACTGAACTACCCTTACACCCTCTTGTTGAGGATTTTTACGTGTGTATTCATTGAAGAGATTAGTCTTTAATTTTCGTTTCTTGTATCTTTACCTGGCTTTGGTATTAGGATGATGTTGACTTCATAGAATGAGTTAACTAGGTTTCCATCCTCTTCAATTTTTTTTTAAGAGTTTGAATAGTATTGTTACTAATTCTTTCTTAAATATTTGGTAGAATTCACATGTGAAGCAATCTGATCCTGGACTTTGCTTTTTTAGGGAATTTTTTGATGACTGATTCAATCTCTACTTTTGATTAGGTTGTTGAGGCCTTTTATTCTCAAGTGAGTGTTCCTTGTTCATGCTTTTCTAGGAAGTTGTCCATTTCATCTAGGTTGCCTAGTTTGTTAGCATATATAGTTCATAGAATCCTCTTATTATCTCCTTTATTTCTTTGTGGTCAGTAGTTATGTCCCCCCTCCCATTTCTTATTTTATTTATTTGTAGCCTCTCTTCTTTCTATTTGTTAGCCTAGCTAAGATGCCATTGATTTTATTGATTTTATCAAAGAATCAACTTCTGGTTTTATTTATTCTCTCTCTTGTCTTCATATCCTCAATTTCATTTATTTCTGCTCTAATCTTATTTCTTTCTTTCTGTTTGCTTTGGATTAGTTTGCTGTTCATTCTCTAATTCCTCCAGGTGATCAGTTAATTCCCTGATTTTTGCTTTCTTGCTTTTAAATATAGGCTTTGAAGGCAGTAAATTTCCCTCTCAGCACCACCTTTGCTGCATCCGTTAAATTTTGATATGTTGTGTTCTCGTTTCATTTGCCTCGAGATATTTAGTAATTTCTCTTGCAATTTCTTCCTTGACCCACTGATTGTTTAAAAGTGTTGTTTAGCCTCCATATATTTGTGAATTTTCTAGCCTTCTGCCTATTATTGATTTCCAACTTCATTCCATTGTGATCCAAGAAAGTAATTTGTATAATTTTGATCTTTTTTAATTTTTTGAGACCTGCTTTGTGCCCCAACATGTGGTCTGTCCTTGAAAATGATCTGTAAGCACTCAAGAAAAAAATGTATCCGGTTGTTGGATGCAGGTTCCTATAAAGGTCTGTTAAGACCAGATCATTTATTGTATTATTCAAAATCTCTGCTTCCTTTATTGATCCTCTGTCTAGACATTATATCCATTGATGAGAGTGGTTATTGATATCTCTAACTATTATTGTAGAAGTATCTACTTCTCCCTTCAGTGTTGTCAGTATTTGCAGCATGTATTTTGGGGCACTCTGGCTCAGTGCATGGATATTTATGATTGTTAGGTTTTCCTGCTGGGTTATCCTTTTTATTAATTAATAGTGTACTCCTTTCTCTTTTAAGTTCTTTACATTTTGACGTCTAATTTGTCTGATATTAGTATAGCTGCCCCTGCTCTTTTCTGGTTGTTGTTTGCATGAAATTATCTTTTTCCAACCTTTGACTTTCAACCTGTTTTTGTCATAGGGTCTTAAAGTGAGTCCATTGTAAACATCATGTCGATGGATCCTGTTTTTTTATTCAGTCTGCCAATCTCTGTCTTTTGATTGAAGTGTTTACATCGTTGACATTTAATGTTATTACTGTAAAGGCAGTACTTTCTTTACCCAGTTTTGTCTTTTGGATTCTGTCATATTTTATTTTATTTATTTCCTCTCTCTTTTTTTTTTTTTTTTTTTTACCTTTAATAGTACCCTTATGCTAATCTTTATTTTTACACTCTCCTCCAGACATCTTTCTCCTGTCTTTTTCTATCTGCCTGTAGCATGCCCTATAGTATTTCTTGTAAAGCAACTCTCTTGTTTACAAACTCTCTCAGTGTCTATTTTATCTATAAATGTTTTAAACTCCCCTTCATTTTTGAAGGAAAGGACAGTTTTGCTGGATATAGAATTCTTGACTGACAGTTTTTCAGTTTCTTAAATATATCATACCACTGCTTTTTTTTTGCCTCAGTGGTTTCCACTGCGAGATCCACCCTTGGTTTTACCTCGCTTTCCTTGTATGTGATGGATTGCTTTTCTCTTGCTGCTTTCAGGATTCTCTTTGACATTTGTTAGTGTGATTAGTAAGTGTCTTGGAGTTATGTCTGTTTGGATCCATTCTGTTTGGGGTATGTTGCACTTCTCGGATATGTAATTTTATGTCTTTCATGAGGGTTGGGAAATTTTCAGTGATTATTTCATCCATTATTCCTTCTGCCCCTTTTCCTTTCTCTTCTCTTTCTGGGATACCCATAACATGTGTATTGCTGTGCTTCATGTTATCATTCCGTTCCCTGAGACACTGCGCATATTTCTTCATTCTTTTCCTTATCTGTTCATTTGTGTGTAGGATTTCAGATGTCCTGTCCTCTAGCTCACTAATCCTCTCTACTTGTTCATATCTGCTATGTACATCTTCATTTTGTTTTTTTTTTTTTTTTTTTTAAAGGAAAGACAGAGAGAAGGAAGGAAGGATAGAAGGAAGGAAGGAAGGAAGAAAGGGAAACATCTTTAAACACTTTCTTGTTTTATTGTATTTTGTTTCTCCGTTTTTGTTACATGGGCTGGGGCCGGGAATCGAACCGAGGTCCTCCGGCATAGCAGGCAAGCACTCTGCCCGCTGAGCCACCGCAGCCCGCCCCATTTTGTTTTTCATCTCTTCTGTTGTGCTTTTCATTCCCATAAGTTTTGCCATTTGTACTTTTTTAAGCATTTAGGTTCTTCTGTATGGACACCTTGTATGTATCTTCTTTATATCCTTCATCTCTTTTTCCACCTTCTTCTTTAACTCGTTGAATTGATTTAGAAGATTTGTTTGAACACCATTAATCAGTTGTTTCAGCTCCTGTATCCAGTGGAGGTGTTATTTTGTTCCTTTGGTTGGGCCATATCTTCAGGCTTCATGGTGTGAGCTGATTTTCTGTTGGTGTGTAGGCATTTGTTAATTCTTGCTTAGTTTATGCTGGAGGTCATTTTCTCTCTTTTGCCTAGGTTTTGTGGTGGTAGTTGACTTTGTTCTCTGTCCGTTTCTCTCTCGCTGGCCAGTTATCAAATTGCATCTATCCCTGGTCTCCCCAAACACCAGGCACCCACAATGGCCTGCCTCAGTGTTGGGAAGCAGGCACTGGGCACCACACAAGGTCTCTGTTTGTAGATAAAATAAGTGTGCTGGGTTCCAGTGGAGCTCTGTTTTTTGGCCGGCCCACCAAACCTGGATTTGCTTTAGGGCACTGCTTTAAAAAGTTGAGTCAATTGTAGTTTTCAGCCAAAATGGGTGCATGTTCCCCTGAAGGGGGTCTAGACTAGCTCCAATGGTTCTGAGATAGTTTTATGAAGACTCTCTGAAAAAGCCCTCAGTTCCCTTGCAGTTTCTGCTTTGCCCAGCAGATGGTGATATTTGTAACTTAATTATCCTCAGAAGATATTGGCTTATAACTCAGGTTATGTCTGGCCGGACAGGGCTGGGACTGCAGGTGTCTTTTGCTGCCTTCTTTGCCAGCCAAAATCTATTGCAAATGGGGCTGTGTCCCCCACTTTGTTTTTGGCAGAGGAATCCTGCAGCTGAGCCAGACTTAAGCCAGACCCAGTGGAGATCAGTCCATCAAAGGCTATTCTGTCAGGGATGGGGGAACAGCTTTTGAACCAGGACTGGAATTATACTCTGTCCACGTTTCTCAGACTCTTTATCCCTCACTAACCTGCATCTTGAAATGCCCTCCCTCATCCCCCAGACCTCCTAGTGGTGGGAGTTGTTCTCACTGCTGTGAAAGAATTTATATTCTGTGTCCCCGATAGGAGGTATCCTGCCTGCTGTTAACCCTATAGCTAGCTCTAACTTCCTCCAAGAGTTCTGAGAAATTCAGAATTGTTCCTTTTTTCATTGAATCTCCAAGAGAGATATTCAGTAGCTGTTTATGTAGCCATGTTGATGATGTCATTCACTAGTGTGGCTTTTATTTGCGTTTCCCTAGTGACTAATAATGTTGAGCATCTTTTCATGTACTTTTTTTTGCCATTCATCTATTTTCTTTAGAAAATAGGACTCAAGTCCTTTGCCCATTTTTTAAGTTGATTGGTTATCTTGTTGAGTTGTAGAATTTCTTTCAATGTTAACTATTAAGCCATTATCAGATATGGTTTGCAACTCTTATCTCCCATCCTGTAGGTTGTCTCTCTGCTTTCTTCATGATGTCCTTTGTACAAAAATTTTTAATTTTGATAAAATCTCTTACCTATTTTTTCATTTGTTGCTTATGCTTTGTTGTAAAGTGTAAGGATTTATTGCCTAATAACAACATCTTGAAGATGTTTCCCTGTGTTTTCTTCTAGGAGTTTTATAGTTTTAGTTCTTATAATTAGGTCTCTAGTCCATTTTGAGTTAATTTTTTTATATGGTGTGAGGTAGGGGTCAACTTTGTTCTGTATGTGGACATCCAGTTTTCCCAGTACCATTTATTGAAGAAATCAACCTACTGTTGATTTTTTGTTTTTTGTTTTTTGCATGGGCAGGCACCGGAAATCAAACCTGGGTCTCCTGCATGGCAAGAGCGAGAACACTGCCTGCTGAGCCACCATGGCCCACCTGATCCTACTGTTTTTAAGTTGTCTTTTTCTTGATTTTGGCACTCACCCTGTTACTGCCACACTTTATCTGTTTTCTGGAGCTTTGAGAAAAATGGTTCTTTATTGCTTAAAGCTTCTGTGAGGGGGAGAGTCCTGGAGCATCTCTCTCCACCATCCTGACCCCTGGTTTAGTTTTACTTGGCTGCTCAGGCAAATACCATGCAATGGGTTGACTTAAACAATGGGAGTTTATTGGTTCATGGATTTGAAGCTAGGAAAAAGTTCAAATCAAGGAAGTGCTTTCTCCCCAAGGACTTTGGTGTTCTGGGGCTGACTGCTGGTGATTCTTGGACCTGGGCTCCTTTCACATGGCAAGACATAGGACAGCCTCTCCTGACCTCTCCATTCCGTTCTGGGCTCTGCTGACCTTCAGCTTCTTGCCTTCCCCAGGCTTTCTCTTTCTGAATTTGATTCTGCTTATAAAGGACTTAAGTAATAGGATTAAGATCCATCTTGATTGAACTGGGCCACACCTTAACTGAATGAATGTCGTAGTTATGATGGGTTCATAACGACAGGAATGGATTAAATTTAAGAACATGGGGGTACATAGCTCCAGGCCACCACAGTCACCACAGTTGTATCTGTTAGTGGTTTCGGTTTGTATTTCCCTAATGACTAGCAATGTTGGGCATTTTCATGTTCTTTTTGGCCATTTGTGTATCTCCTTTGGAGAAATGACTAGGAGGGGTTTTGTATTCTAAAATACATGATGAGTGCAAGACATTTTAAGATGAACTAAAGGAGCTGGAGAATTCTGTGTCTGGGCCTTCATGAGGTAAGACTACTAGGCGTGAAATCAAAATTAAGCAGGATAGCAACACAGAATGAAAGGAAAGAGAAGATGTAGACCTAAGTGGGGCAAGGAAACAGAGCCTGGAAATCTCAGAATGCAAGTTCCCACATTTTTCAATGCTACACAAAAACAAGAAAGAGTTCTGAACTTAAAAAAATCTTCCTTGAACCTTACTTTATTAGGAAAATAAATTTATCAAAAGAATCAAATAACAGCAAATTATTTAAGGTATAATTACATACAAAGTTATAAGGAAAATGAGATTAAACAAATAATATCCCTGCAGATTATGAAAGCACACTAGAAAGACAGACCCACAAAACAGAAGGAAACTGTAGCCCACTATTTCAAAACAAACTAAGACATTTTAAAAATAATATGACTTGAAAGATCAGAATTAGAAAAACTCAGAAATGAGGTGACAATGTAAATAATTAGAAATAGAAAATTATTTCAGAAATAAAGCCTAAATTAGTAGGAATGCAAGAGCAAATAAATAAGATTATAAAAAGGGAACTTTTTTTAAATTAAAAAAAATGAAATAAGATAAAAGTTTTGAGAGTGACACCTAGTGAATACAGGCAGAGACAATCAAACACATAAATAATAGAAATCCCTGAAGAAGAAAACAGAATCAGAAAACTTGAAACTGAATACTAATATAGTATTCCCTATACCTCAGAATGTCAAGCCAGAATCACCACATATTCTAGCAGTATTACTGGACTTTAAAAAAAGAAATTATTTTGACATCTAGAAAAAAATAGCCATGTGACTTATAACTTAAGGAAAATTAGATTATAATCAGACTTCACAGGAGTGACATATTTAAGATACTTGAGGAAAGAAAGTGTGAGTCAAGGATTAATAACCAGCAAAAATGATCTCGAGATTTACACAAAGACTTATATGCAAAAGTTCAAGCAAAAAAAAAAAAAAAAAAAAAGATTCATGTCAGCTTTAGTGAGCAAAAACAGAAACAATCCAAATGCCTAAACACAGGTAAATGGGTAAATTTGTAGCATTTATAAAATCCTAGGAAATGTAAAGTAATGTATAGTGACAGCAGATCAGTGGCTGAAGCTCTGGTGAAGGGGGTGTGTGGAAGGACATGAGGAAACTTCAGGAAGTGGTGAAGTGATTATTTTCATTATCTTGATTGTGGTTACGGTGTCACACAGTTTCCGTATGTCGGTTCATTCAGTTCTGTACTTCATGGGCAGTTAATGTATGTCATTGTATTTCAGAGCTATTTTAAAGAGTTGACTTTGAAGTATAAAGAGCACAAACTGTTTTCCGTATTATAAGACTGGAGGAATTACTTTCCCTGAGCCCTTCCTGAGGTATCTACTAAAGAACAAGCTTCTGACAACAAAAATGACTAGAGACATAAACATAAATGTATAATTACTTGTAGAGAACTGAAACAAAAAATGGGAGTTAAAAGACAGTTTAGTGTGTTCTGCTGAGAGAGAGTGTACAACTATTAAAAACAGTGGAGGGAGAATGGGAGAGCATTTGCAAATACAGTTTTTAATGATTTCAGTAATCATATTGCCAGTAGTATTAATATCGTTATTCTGAAACTTCTGTACTAGTAAATAATTATGTAGTAGTGAGTATCCCTAGCACCTAGATTATAGTCTTGAAATACCATTTCTCTTTTAAAGAAATCAGGGCTTCTTAGACAAATGGCTAATCCCAGGTCTGAAGCAGGAAATACACAAGATGAGTTTGGAACACCTTGTCATACCAGATAGAAAAGCAATGACCAAAGGCATACTTTGACATACTATGGTATGTCAAAAACAGCCAATTTGAATAGGTTCATACTACCAAAAATGGGCAGTTTGAAGTCAAAACTGAGAATAATTACAATGAACTGAAGCCCAACAAATATGCTTAAATTCATGAATTCATAATATCGAAGAACTGGACATCTTTGGACAAAGATTGGGAACCAGTTCAGAAAAAATCAAGCCTCTATCCTGCCTTTCTTCTATGACCTGTATATACCCTTGGTAACCAAATGGTTAATAAGGACAGTTATCCTCATCTAGAGCATTCCACGTCATAAATGAAAAAAGTGACAGAATTACAGTATCCCATTTCACAACCTCCAGTGAATACAGCATAAAGCATTGACAACTGTTAATATCACAAAAAGAGAATCAGACATCATGTGCCCCCTAGTGAAAGGACACACCTCTATCTGTAGTTCTGACAATTTTCAGGAATTCACAGGAACATGCTAAGTTGAATAAGCAAAATCCAGACTGAGAAACTATAGGTTAGGTGACTCCAGTTCTTCAACAGAAAATTCTAAGGAACGAAAAGGTTGGAGAGGGAATCTGTAGATTAAGAGATGTTAATAACATCCTTTTTTAAATATTTTTATTTTATTTTATTTTATTACATGGTCAGGCACTGGGAATCAAACCTGGGTCTCCACCATGGCAGGTGAGAACTCTGCCACTGAGCCACCGTAGCCCACCCACGGGTCCATTTTTTTAAATGAGAAATATCATAGTGTGTAGGGGTGTGCATCTGGGTGATAAAACTTAAAAGACACATACAAGGAAAAGTTTAGAAGTCAGGATAATGGTTACCAGGGGGACAGAGGGACTGTGATTAGGAAGGGACTCATGATAGGGCTTCTTGGGTGTGGAGCAGAGTTTTATTTCTTGACCTGGTGGTGGTTACAAGATTGCCTTGGAGTATTCATTAAGCTTTATGTTTTTATGTGTGGTTGTCTGAGAGTTCTACTTTCAGCGCATACTGCTGTCACACACACACACACACAATTAGGAATACTTGAGAGAAAAATTTGTCTTATCCTTGGTTCAACAAATCTATTGACCTACATAATGCAGTTCTGAGAATTGAAGCGGAAGTGAAGAAAATACATTGGGTCTGCAAAAACACCATGTTCTATTGTAGGGCCAGAGGGCAAAGTCACATGTCCCCTCTTTACAGATTGGCTGCAATGCTGTCAGCTGGGCCCCTGCTGTGATACCTGGAAGCCTCATAGACCAGCCATCGGGGCAGAAACCCAACTACATCAAGAAGTTTGCATCAGGAGGTTGTGACAACCTCATCAAGTTGTGGAAGTAAGTGGGGTTTTGTGGACTTCTCAGGGGAAGGGAGGCACTTCTTACTCCCTCCCCTACCTGACATGACTCAACCACAGTTTACAAAAAACAATGTCACCTTTCTTTATCCCCCCTGCCAATAAAATACTCTTATCAGTCTGTCAGAAGACAATTTCATTTACTGTTCACCTATTTCCCAACCTGGGGCCAGCTTTTTGGCTATGGAGTAATAGCATTCCTGGGGTGTTTCTTTGCAGTGGATGAACTGAATAAAATTCTGCAGGCTCACTGAATGAAATAAGGATGGAGTAGCTTCTGGGCCTCTTGTGGAACCTAAGGGTCCAGGCTAGGCGTGGGGAAGGAATGGGATCTGGGGCTGACACCTACTGAGTTCCTCCTGTCACCTCCCCTGTTAGGGAGGAGGAGGACGGCCAGTGGAAGGAGGAGCAGAAGCTGGAAGCGCACAGTGACTGGGTGCGTGACGTGGCCTGGGCCCCCTCCATTGGCCTGCCCACCAGTACCATCGCCAGCTGCTCCCAGGTCAGTTCAGACCCGTGAAAGTTCCATGTTTAATTTTTAATAAGTCCCATCAGCCCTAACAGTCCTCTAATGGAAAAGTCTTCTTGAAATATAAAAGCAGAGCCATAGATCCCTTTGCCTTAATGCAGAGAGAAGTAAGAGCACATGGATTCAGCCAACATGTGGTAAATTCTTAATCAGAAGCCATAGATGGCTTGCCTCTACTGAGATGAAAATTATACAATAAAACTGGTCTCAAGAGGGGGACAAATTCTAGACAAGTCTCCCTGCCTCGTCCTAAGGTAGGGAATGGAGATGCCCAGGTACATGGGAGTGTTCCCAAACAAGGATTGGGGGACTGGGAAGTGCTAGGACATCTACCTAGCCACTGTTACCCAGACAGTTCACAAAAGTAAAACCAAGGAGAGGCATGTAATTATATACTACCTCCACCCTAGATGAGTTAAGTCCATTTTGTTTGGCTCTTAAGATAGCCATACCCATTCAGTTTAGACCATATAGAAAGAGCCCTAAAATAGGCAGGGACTTGGCAGGCATGAGGAAACCCACTAGAAAATTTGGGAGTTAGCAATGCAGACAAAGTCTTTATCTGAAACCAAGATGATAAAAGTGTGTTCTTGGGAGTAAAGGAAGCCAGGATGCTGAGCTGGAAATTGGTCATCAGAGTTGCAGATACCAAACTTTTTTCTTCTTACCCATACTTCTACTGCAGAAAGGTCCAGTATGGCTTCAGATTGGGAGAGTACACAAGTGAAGGATTCCTGCCTCCCATCTCCTGACTCTAAACTCCGTTTTCCTAGGATGGCCGTGTATTCATTTGGACGTGTGATGATGCCTCAGGCAATACGTGGTCCCCCAAACTACTGCATAAGTTCAATGATGTCGTGTGGCATGTAAGCTGGTCAATCACAGCCAACATCCTGGCTGTCTCGGGCGGAGACAATAAGGTACACCCGTTTCCTGTGACCTAGTGGACAGGGCCCCAGTTGCTTTTACTTTGCCCGCTAGAGACTATAATTGACATTTCTAAAAATCTCAGGCTGGGAAGAAACCTTATTTAGAGTGCTTTTTGAGCATGTCTCTTCATTACATCATTCTATCTCATAATCCCCTGAGAGATAGTACACTGCCGCCACCACCCACCCCTTTTACAGAAGAGAAGTTGATAGAGGCAGTTTGACTTGCATAGAGGTCAGAAAGCTATCAGGTGACAGAGCCACTGCCCCAATTCATCTCCTTAACTGTCTACCTTCATGGTGATTTTCAGTAAGCTCTACCTAAAACAGTATGCACATAAGAAAAAGAACCCACAAATAAGAGGAGGAACATGGGGGGGGGGGGTTGGTCCTAGACACTAAGAGGCATGTTTTTAAATATCACTACAGTTCATTGTACTTCATCCCTGCAGGGTGCCTATTACTGCTGTGCTGTGAGCCACCCCAAGGAAAGGTCTGACAGAGCCCACGTGGCCTCTGGAAAACGCAGTGAAACGAGGTCCCACACATGGCAGGGTAGAAAGAGTAGTGAGAGCTGGAGGAGCCCTAACCAAATGACACCTTAGAAGCAGAGCAGATGTGCCTGAAGAATCATGACCATTCCACTTGAACCTACCCTGTGAAGTTATGGGTACCCTCTGCCTTTCAGGAGAATTTGGCTGAGCAGATGGCACTGGCTTCTCACTTCTTTCTTCCTGCAGTCAGCTTTTATTCCAGCCAAAGTCCCTTTAGACTATGATTCACAGAAAGATCTAGCTGGCTGTACCCCAAAGCCATAGTACTTTGGAACTAGAATCCCTTCAAAGGACACCTGACTGAACCCACTTGATTCCTCATGGTCAGGACTAGAATCCAGATTCAGTGACATGCAGGACTGTCCAGACTTGCCTCAAGCAGCTCTGCGGTGACTTTTACAAGGCAGTAAGCAAAGCTGGTTGAACGTTTCCCAGTGTTGGGACTGCTTTCACTATGCTTTTGTAATCCTTATACTTTCTTCTTTATAAGCTATTTCCCTATCATCCCCTAGCAAAGAGGTGTGTTTACAGCCCCAGAACATGATGCACAGTGCATGCTCAGTGAAGAAATGATTTTTAGAACTCCTGCTTTAGGAATACCTGTTTTTTATTTTTTTTTTTTTAATCAAAGAAACACATGTACGTAGCTTTAGGCAGTTTTTTGGTTTTTATTTTATTCATGAATACTCCATATCCACCAAACATACATCTCCCCTCTTTCCCTCTCCATATCCCCTAGTAACTTCTAATCTACTTTCTGACTGCAGATTTGCTGTTTCTACAAATCTCTTAGAAGTGTCACTATGCAATATTTTTTCTTACTGTTTCTTCCCTATTTCACAAGTATAAGCAAATTTTCTAGGTTATTCCATTTGCTGCATGTCTCAATGGTTCATTCTTATAGCTGAATAATTCATTGTATCTCATTATATATATGTCCAGAGCACATGTTAATTCTGTATTAGCTTTTTGAGGACCTGCCTATTGCTTTCCAAAATGGCTGCACCATCTTTATTTCCATCAAGAATGCCCTAAAGTTACAGTTTCTCTAGCACTTATTTTCTTTTATTTAATAACCATCCTTGTAGGAGTCAGATGGTATCTCTTGGTTTTCATGTGCATTTCCCTAATGGCTAATGCTGAGCATCTTTTCATATTCTTATTTGCTATCTGTATATCTTCTCTGGTAAAATGTCTCTTCAAGTCCTTTGTTTTTTATTTTGTAGGTCTTGAACACTTTTCCCCCCCTCCATTATTGCCTTCCTCTTTATTTAGATGAACTTTTATAATGATCCATTTTACAGTTTTAACTCAGTATCCTATACATTCCCTGTTACTATATTCCTTTGTCCCTCTCCTCTGTCATACTTGTCCTAAATTACATCTTTCTACATTGTGTGCCCAGTAACTATGGTCTGTGCTTATTTATGCTTTTGAATTTTAAGTCATATAAGAAGTAAAAGAGCATTACAAAGGAAAAATGCATCAATACTGGCATTCATATTTATCCCCATAGTTACCTGTGTACAGCTCTGACTTACTGCCCAGTATCCTTTCCTTTCAACATGAAGGACTCCCATCAGCAATTTTTGTAAGGCAGGTCTAGGTAGAAATGAACTCCCGCAGTTTTTGTTTACAGGGAAACATCTTAATTTCTCCCTCATTTTTGAAGAATAGCTTTACCAGATATTTGTTTTGGATAGCAATATTTTCTTTCAGTACTTTGTCTTCCCACTGCTTTCTGGCCTCCATAATTTCTAATGAAAAATCAGATAGTAGTCTTTCTAAGGATCCCTTGTCTGTGACATATCACCTCTTTTGCTGTTTTAGAAATTGTTTTGCATTAGACAGTTTTAAATTATTTTTAAAAATATGCAGACTTCTAATTCTCATTCTTCAAGGGCAATCCTTTTCAACTCTTAACTCTTCCTTCTATGTTTACTTGAATACAGAAATAACATACTTATTGATTTGTATCTTTTTCTACCACCCTTTAACATTATTAAATTGTTAAAACACAGATTGACATCTACTGAATCAGATCTAGGCGAATGTCCACAGGTGGTGCCGACGCTGTGATCTGGGAAACACCCTGAGAACCACTGCTCTGTACCATCTCCATCACCTCACTAAAGCCATATCAGCTGGGCTAAAACATCATTGCTCACAGCCATCTCTCAGCAGCTATTATTCATCCCCTTTTTTTCCTTATCTTTACAAAATGTAGCCCTTTATTTTCTTGCCAAAGGAACTTCCAGGAGGCATCGTGGAAGTTTCACTCAGAATCCTCTGAGCAGTGGTCTTGAGGGGCTCTTATTTAGGGGCACCAGTGAGGTGAGGGCCGTGGAGGGAAGGGGCGGCAGACCTGTGACAGCCTGTGTGCACTGGCCTGCAGGTGACCCTGTGGAAGGAGTCGGTGGACGGGCAGTGGGTGTGCATCAGCGACGTCAACAAGGGCCAGGGCTCTGCATCGACCTCGTTCACAGAGAGCCAGCAGAATGAGCAGTGACGGGAGAGGTGGGCCTGGCTCCCCTGCCGCCAGGACTGTCCCTTCTGGGCCAGCTGACCAGACAACTGGGAAGAACACCCAACTCCAACAAGAGTATTTTCCTAGGAATAGTTATAAATACAACCACAGAATGATCATCTGCCTTAACATGATTCCGTATGTATTATAACTTAATTCCAGCTGAAAGCACTCTTGGTGTGAGGGGGAAAAACTACAACTGCTCTTTAAAAGTATTGTTTTAAAATATTTTTGTCCATTTTCATGTACCTTTTGGGTTCAGACATCATTCCAAAGTAACTGAATAAATCATATTGCTTATAATTCCTACTGGGCTAGTCTAACCCCTACAATGCTCCGCTTGATTCCACTTGGTCAGTGTGCTGGAAACAAGGGCAGCTGCATTATATTCTGTGCCTGACATTCACCAAGGGTCAATCCGCAATGGCCTGGCTGCATTGCCCCACAAAGCTGGTCTGTAATGTGTACGCGTACTTGTGATTCAGGTTATAGTAAAAGCTCTGCTGTGGTGGGTAAGTGTTTCCGTGAACAACTCTACCAGTAAATATCTGTACATCCCCACTGGCTCCTGCAGGAAAATGACTTGGGTCAGTAGAGCATCAAGTTCTAGAGGAGAGACGACCAGTCACTGTCCTTCACAAGCATGAGCCTCTGTGTAACAGGCCGTCACTTTACACAGGTTCAGAATCCCTGCTGGAAAGTTATCCAAACAAGTGCTACAAAGACCTTCATTCTTTCACAGCCAATGTATAGCACAAACCAAGTCCACCAATGGGTCATAAGCCCCTGAAGAAAAGGAGAATAACTTGTTCAAATCATCTGGCACATAGATGCTCCAGACAGAGACGTACTTAATTTGATGACAACAAATTGGCAGTGCTTTTCTGTGCTACAGGACACAATCCTTCATGCCTCTGTGGCCTGAGCCCCTAAGTACCTTGTATTTTAGTCTCAAAACCCAATAGTTGACACTTGAGTATAAGGTTTACAAATTCCCTTCTCATATAAATGGCCCGTCTGCCCACATGAGGCTGGACACAGTTCTGACTCTAGGCATGGTGTGGAAGGAGGCCATGTAAGGATGGTGACCACTGGGAAAACTCATTCCCTTCCCTGACTATGTTGTAAGGATCTGAGAGCCAAACCTGGTACTAAACCTAGGCCCCTCTGGCAGCTTTAAGGGAAAACAGAGCATGTGGACACATGGCAATCCTATAAGAGAGGATCAGATTATATGTATAACTCCACCACTATAATCACCCACCGAACATAGAAATCTCAAGGAAAAGGCTCTGAAAGATCAGCAAGTATAGGGGTTTCTTTTTGAGCAGCAAAGCTCCTTTTTTTTTTGAAAGAAATCTTAGATCTTAATACATAAAATGAATAAAAGTAGAATGCTTTGATTGAAGTGAGGCTAGAAAGGTAACCCAGCCCACTCCGCCTCCCACGTCATTCCACAAATCCAGGGCTTGGGGAACAATATGAAAACTACTTCCTTTCCACTTTTCAGGTAAAAAAAAAAAAAAAGCCCAAGTAGGCACCTTTGTGTACACTTAGACTTCACTTGATCCTGGTTAGGTTTATATACATAGCTGCCACCCCTAATAAGCTCTGTGCTTCCAAAGACATGCCTGGACTTCCTTATGGTATCTGATGACATCAACAAATTAATGTAAGAAAGGAGTAGTCCAGTGTCACACAGTGGGTTGATGGGAGGTCCGTGGGTTTTCCACTACTGAAGATCAGTTAAGATAATCTGGAGGCTCCCAGGGGTGTAAATATCCTTGGCATCGTGGGACCTGACTCCTGGGATGAGCTGGGACCTGGCATTGTGAGAATGAGAGATCCTTGACCCAAAGGGGCAAGAGAGAAATGAGACAGAAAAGTCTCAGTGGCTAAGAGATTTCAAACAGAGTAGAGAGGTTATCCTGGAGGTGATTCTTATGGATTATATAGATAACCCTTTTTAGTGTGTGGTGCATTGAAGTAGCTAGAGGAAAGTACTTGAAACAATATTCCAATAGCCTTGACTCTTGAAGACTGTATAACTTATACAGCTTTTACAATGTGACTCTTTGATTGTGAAAACTTTGTGTCTGAGCCTCCTTTTGTCCCGGGTATGGACAGATGAGTTAAAGGAAAAAAAAAAAAGGATAAAAAAATAAATAGGGGGAGACAAAGGGTAAAAATTGGGTAGACTGAAAAATTGGGATCAGTGAGAGGGAGGAGTGATGCAAATGTTCTAAAAATGATCATGGTGAGTATACAACTAGGTGATGATATTGGAGCCAGTGATAGTATATTATGGTTGGATTGTATGTGTGTGAATATTTCTGAACAAAAGAAAATTTTTTCAAGCAAACAAACAAAAGATAATCTGGAAGAAAATAAAATCACCACCACTGACAGTCTGTTTAGAGTGATGACAGCCATTAACCATTCTGAAGAGAGAAATCCCCCCCTTCCTTTTTTTTAATCCATAAATGGGCTAGTCTGTTTCCCTGGGTGTTAGCAAGTCCAAATGAGATAATGAGTATAAGGATAATTTTATGTGACAATTTAGCAATCTGACAATGTGTAGATGTGCTTAACATCTACAATTGGTTGATTAAAGGAGATTATCCTCAGTAATATGGATGGGCCTCATCCAATTGAAGGCCTTAAAGAGCAAAGTGCTGAGGTTGTCTAGAGAAGAAATTCTGCCTCAAGACTACATCAACTTTGAAAATAAGATCCACAGCCATGAGAGAAAAAAATTTCATAAAAACATATATAGCATATGCTAATCCCATGCTCTCTTGTCACTTCTGGGCCTGTTTTTATACAAAGCCACATAAAATGCAGGAAACAACGGTTTTCAGACATAAGGCAAATAGGCAATATCTGGGAAAAGGAAAACTACCTGAGTACTACAACTGCTCCAGCTTACTGCCTGGAAGCAATTTTCAGACCAAAGAGGAACACATACTGTTTATACCAGTCTTGCTAAGTTGAAGAGATAAAGATCAGTGGTCATGAATGCAAAGGCACCTAGAATTTATGGAACAGACTACTGGGTTGGGACAAGGAGAGCTGAAAGGTGCAGAGATGTGCAGAAAGAGCTCCTGGAATTTTTAATGAAGTATTTATTAATTTATTAATCTGCATATACTAAGGGTGAAACAACATGACCAGAAAGCAGCAGCCAAACAATTCCTGGGGTGTGAGGCCCGGGGCATGAATACTTCATATTCCAAACAGCCAGAGTGGAATAAAAATATATAGGGCATTTCCTAAGAAAAGCTGTGCCTGAATAATATACCTTAAATTTAGCCCTAGGGTAAAGACTGCCCTGGACTTTAAAAGCAGAGTCTCAAAAGCATCAAACTGATCCACAAGTAATTTAATTCTGTGCCTCATTAAAACTTCCATGCTATTCAAAGGAATAAACAAAATCCAACATTTCACAACAAAATCAATTCACAATGTCCATTATCCAATTCAGAATTACCAGGCATGCAAAGAAGTAGGAAAATATGACCCATAGCCATGAGAGAAAAAAAATTCATAAAAACAGGCCCAGAAGTGACGAGAGCATGGTATTAGCATATGCCTTAAAAATAGCTACTATAAAATGTTTAAGAATGCAAAAGGAAATGAACGTAACAGAGAAATGGAGGATACAAAAAGGAAGAATATAAATGGAATTTCTAAAAATGAAAATTACATGATATGAAATGAAAAATACACTGGATGGGGTAGACTAGATTGGACACTGCAGTAGAAAAGGCCAGTGAATTTGAAGACACAGCAACAGAAACTAAAAAACAGAGAGAAAAAAATGAGAGCAACTATGGCCTGAGAGACAACAGTACGTAGTCTAAAATATGTATAATTGGAGTCTGAGAAAAAAAGGGGGAGAGCAAGGGAACAAAACATGTATGTGTGTGTACATATATATATATATTTGAAGAAATGCCAGCCAAAATGTTTTCAGACTTGAAGAAAACTATAACCCACAGATGGAAGAAAATTAAAGAAACCTAAGTGAAAGAAACATTAAAACATATATACATACACAGATACAGATAATCAAATATTTAAAATTATAAAAGCTGCCAGAGAAAAAGAGACATTTTACATACAAGGAAACAAATATAAGAATAGTAGGTGACTTCTTGTCAGAAATTATGTGAGCCAGAAGGAAATTATCTTTAAAGTGCTGGGGGGCGGGAAATGTACTAGCATTCTATGCCTAGTGAAAGTATCTTAATGAAGGAGCAATAAAGACTTTTTCCACTAAAAACTGAAAAAATTCATCACCAACAGACCCACATCACAAAATGTCAAAGGAAGTTCTTCAGGCAGGAGGAAAATTATATCATTTTAATTGTACCTACACTAAGAAATAAAGAGCACTAGAAATAGTAAATATATGAATAAATATAAAGACTTTTACTCATTTCTTTCTCCAAAAATACTATTTAAAGCAAAAATGTGTTTAGAACTCATAGGAATAAAATGCATGACAAGAGCACAAAGGACAGAAGTGGGGACATGAAAGTATTCTAAGTTCTTACAGTGAATATGAGAGGATATATTGGTTAAAAGTATACTGATACATTAAAATTGTATCCTGTAAAACCTAGAGCAAAAAAAATAAGAATACAGCTAATAAGTCACTAGAGAAGATAAAATTTAAAATATTCAATCCAAAAGTAGGCATGAAAAGAGGAAAACAAAAAGAACAGATGTAACAAATAGCAAGATGGTAGATTCAAACCAAACTATATAGATTACAATAAAGTGTAAATCACTCAAACACTCCAATTGAAAGGCAGCGATTGTCAGACTGAATTTTTTAAAGACTCAATTATATAATGTTTATATGAAATTCATTTTAAATATGAAAATGCAGAATGGTTAAAACTGAAATGATGGATTTATGATATACAAAACCTAATCAGAAGAAAGCTGATGCGTCTGTATTAATACAGATAAAATAGATATCAGAACAAGGAATATTTCCAGGCATAAAGAGGGATATAATAATGAGTCAATTAATCAAGAAGACCTAACAATCCTAAATGTGTAAACACTAATAACTAAGCTTCCAAATACATGAAACCAAACTGATGGAACTGAGAAGAAAGTGTAATCTACAATTACAGTTTGAGGTTTCAGCACTCTCTTTCCGTAATAGAACAAATAGACCCCCCCCCCAAAAAAAGTAGTGATTTAAGATATAAACAGTCTTAATTTTCCCAACTGCTATGACAGATATCACACAATGGATTTTCTTTTTGTTGGCTTACAGTTCGGAAAGGTATAGGTCCAAAATCCAGGCATCAACAAGGCTCTGCTTTCTCCTAAATTCTGTAGCATTCTGGTGCTGGCTTGCTGCAGTGGAGGGGGTCCTTGCCTCCCATCACAATGTCCTTTATCTCTTTTTGTGTCTGCTCCTCCAGTTTCTGCTGATTTCTGTCTTCTCCCTGTGGCCTTCTCAGGCTCATCTTAACATATTCATTTACTTATAATAGATTCACACCCACAGACGTGGATTAAGATTAAGAACATCTGTCCTGGAGAACATAATTCCATCTTCCACACAAACCTGTCACCCAACCTAATCTAAGTGGCATTTATAGAATATTCTACCCAACAGTAAAAAAAAAAAACCACATTCTTTTCAAGTATACCTGGAATACTCACCAATATAGACTAACTTCTGGTCCCTATAACAAACCTTAACAAATTTAAAAGGCTTGAAATCCACAGAATATATTATCTGACTATAATGGAATTAGACTAGAAACCACTCACAGAAAGATATTTGGGAAAGCCCCAAATATTTAAAAATGAAGCAATACACTTGTAAATAACCCACGGGTCACACACACACAAAAATAATCACAAGGTGTCTTAGTTTATGAGAGCTGCTATAACAAGTACCACACAGAGGTTGGCTTAAAGAACAGGAATTTATCGTCTCACAGTTTTGAACGTTAGATATGCAGTGTCAAGGTATCAGTAAGGCCATGTTTCCTCCTAGAGTCTGCAGTGTTGCAGTGCTGCATCCAAATCTCCTTCATCTAAAAGAACTCTGGTTATATGAATGAAGGCTCATCTTGGTTCAAATTTGGCCTCATCTAAATGGGACTGGTGAAGACCCTGTTCATAAATGTGCTCACATTCATGCCCTGACTCACCTTAACATAGTCAGAGACCCTATTTCAAATGTGTTCACAGCCACAGGACTGGGGATTAGGATTTCGTGTTTTTGTGAGGGATATGATCAAGCTCCAACACAAAGTATAATAGCAAATATTCTTAATGAAAGGAAAAGGAAAAAGACAGAGACCCACCAAGAGGCTGAGTAGAGGGTAGAAGGCACAGGGGTAGATTAGGCATTCAAGACTTAGAAATACATTTCCATCCAAAAAGAGCCCCACCCTAAGGAAAAATTAATGGAGGCAGAATTCTAATTACTCAAGGAAAGACAAGGTCTCAGAGATAAAGGAGAAAGATCGATCCAGTATTAACGGGAATAATTCAGGAAATACGTTTCACATGAAGCCCGGCAGAGGCAGCAGATTTCAAATTGTACTCTAGAGGTAGCTACAGAGAGAGACCATTTAAAAAAATTTCAATGTAACAGAGGAAGGAGTCCTAAATCTTAAAAGGTACGTTGGTCCATTCTTATTCCCTACAAAGCAACCTTCTCCTAAAAGCATAAAGATTTTTTTCATTTAAAAATGTGTAACAAAGGGCAAACTCCGGTATATACATATGACAGGATATTAAGTGGCTGCAGAAAGGAATGAAGTTTTGTGGCATGCAGCTAGGTGAATGAACTTTGAGGACATTATGTTGAGTGAAATAAGCCAGAAATGAAAGGACAAATACCATATGGTCTCACTGAAAGGACAAATACCGTATGGTCTCACTAACATAAACTATAATGAGCAAGTGCTGAGAACTGAATTCAAAAGCCCAGGTTATAAAGGGATAGAAAGTAGGCAGAGATTGGGTTATGATTAAGGAGTACAGATTGTTCAGTAAGGCTTATTGTAAAGGTGCCTAGATTATAAACTCTTATAGCAGTCACATTTATTCCTAAATTTTAACTGTTATTTCTAAATTCTGAGATGCTATGCTCTGTATATAACCTAGTAGTACCCTGGAACTTGAGGTATCTGTGTGAGGCCTGAGACACAGAGTTAGAGTTCTGCAGCTTTGAAGTCAGCATTACTCTATACAGCAACTGTTAAAGAAGCTGGAAAAGAGGTAAGACTTCAATTAGAGATATGAATAAAGCAGATCTGGTTAGGACTAAGGTAAATCAGAATAGAGGGTAAAGGATGATACTGACTGTATTTTTAAACTCCAAGTTCTGTGTAAGACCAAAGGAAGAGATGTTCATTTCATCCAAAGTTTAAATTTTCTGTACCACACTATCTAATTTAACCTGTCTGGTTAGTTTAATTACATGGAGCCTAGAAAAGGGAATAAGATCTCATTATTCTGTACAGGTTAATGTAATACCCTGATACATTCCAGAGTATTTTAGGCAGAAAATAAAAAATATTCACAAAGTCCCCTTGAGGGACTGGGGTAAAATGTGGAACCATTAAACTTCCCCATCTGGGGAATTCCTAATATTTTCTCAAGCATTAAGGACTTACAATTTAATAAGCCAAGCCCTTGATCTTGAGGCTTACCCTTATGAAACACTTCTGCAATAGCAGACTTATAATTCAGTCTAACTCACCCCCAGAGAATCTCTTGTTGCTCAGAGGTGGCCTCTGTAAGCCAATTCTGCAAGTAAACTCACTACTGAAATCCCGCCCTCAACATGGGACATGACTCCCAGGGGTATAAGACTCCCTGGCATTGTGAGACATGACTCCTAGGGATGAGCCTGGCCCTGGCATTATGGGATTAATAATACCTTCTTGGCCAAAAGGGGGAAAAGAAATGAAACAAAATAAAGTTTCAGTGGCTAAGAGATATCAAATTGAGCCAAGAGGTCATTCTGGAGGTTACTCTTATGCAAACTTCAGCTAGATATTGCAAATTGCCACAGTAAGCCACGCCCCAACTAACAGTATTCCTGAAAAGCCTTAAGACACTCTGAAAGTTTTAGCTAGTAAGTTTATTTTTTCAGAATCTGAAGGCCTCCAGATTGTTCCTATACCAGAGAACCCCAGAAACACTGAGGTAACAGTTTCTCCGAGAACATCAACCAGTCTCATTCCTCTACCCCATAAGGACAACAAACATCCCTTTCCCAGCATGAAGAAACTAAAATGGTTCTTGCCCAGATACCCCTGATGACTAAGAGAATGATCAAATGAGAGGGAGGAGGTGTAACTACGAAATTAGGATTTACAACACCATTATGACTACTGACTCCTACAGGTATTTCTTTTTAGTTTCTAGTGTATTAGAACAGGCAGAAAGAAAAACCCTAAATTGCTGAACTGTAATCCAGTAGTGTTGATCTTTGATGATTGTGTAACTGTATAGCTTTTATCATGTGACTGTGTGATTATAAAAATCTTGTGGCTGACACCCCCTTTATCCAGTATATGAGTAGATGAGTAATAAAATAAAGACATAAATAAAATAAAAAAAAGGCAACAGAAAAGGATTGCACCCAAACTCCACAGAAAAACATTTTAAGAAAAAAGAGGAAAATAATCTGAGTAAAATATTGAGAATTAAAGTTGACTATTGAGATACTGGCTTCAAAACAGATGAAGACTCTAATTTCATGTATCAAAATGAGTTCAAACTAAAAACATAATAAAGCTATGAAAGAACAACATAACAGAAAATCTCAGAAATAAGAATGGTTGGAAAATATATCAAAATGACAAAGGGAAGAATTAGAAATACAAGAGAAATTATTTCAAAATTTAAAAACACTAGAAGAAAACAAAAACAAAGATCATAAGAAGTACAATAAGTGAGAAGAATAAGAAGGGATAAAAAGGATTCAAGAGAAAGTGATAGATTTAGATGCTAGGAAATATTATTACATAAAATAGGAGTCCACAAAAATAAGCAAACCAAAGTAATGGAATGAAATAAATATAGAAAATATAATTCAAGAAAAACTCCCTGAAAATAAAAGAGGACTTTTTTACTTTTCAAAGGGCAAGCCATGGCACCTGGGAAAATTGATTCAGAATAGTGAACACTGAGATACATTATAATAAATCTACTGGACTTTAAAGATTTCTCTTTTTTTAAGCCCTGAGTTTAAAAGGATGCTTATTACATATTTCTATTTATTTGAAGTTCAAGAACAGAAAAAATACAGTCAAGACAGTGACTATTACCTCAGAGAGTTGAGTGAGGAAGATTTGACTAGAAAAGGGTACTGGGGGCTTTCTGGGATGCCAGAAATGTTCCGTATCTAAACCTGGGTGGTGAGTACATGGGTTCATCCATAAGTAAAAAATTCATCATGGTATCTGTTCTAGTTTGCTAGCTGCTGGAATGCAACACACCAGAGACGGACTGGCTTTCAATTATAGGGGATTTATTTAGTTGACCTATAGTTCTTCAGAAGAAAGGCATCCAACTTTCAACTGAGGTTCTTTCTTATGTGGGAAGGCACAGGATGGTTTCTGCTGGCCTTCTCTCCAGGCCTCTGGGTTCCAACAACTTTCACCCTTTAGAAGGATGATTCCTTTCTGCATCTCCAAAGGCCTGAGCTGAGCTGCGAGTGCTGAGATGAGGTATGCTGAGCTGCTTGGGCTATGCTACATTGAGCTCTCTGATTTAAGCACCAGCCAATTAAGTCAAACATCATTTATTGCAGTAGGCACGCCTCCTAAGCCAACTGCAGATGTAATCAGCAACAGATGAGGTTCACATGCCATCGGATCATGTCCACAACAATATAACTAGGCATCTTCACCTGGCCAAGTTGACACCTGAATCTAACTACCACAGTATACACTTGAGATTAGTGCATCTCACTGTATGTATGGCACACCTCAATAAGTAAGTACATAAATAACTCCTTTGGAAATCTAGACAAAAAGACTATGGCATTTATGAGGGCAAGAAATCAGAATTGAGATTGGAATTGCTGACAGTGATGCTTTACATTGCTAAAGACAACTGAGTTGCATTTTACAATATACAAAGAAAGATGTGAGTCAAGGATTTTACACCCAGTATAAGATTTCAACTATAAAGGCAACAAAAAAGTTATTAGTATGCAATAACTCAGGGTATATTTTTCACATGAATTTTCCTTAGAAACTTTACTAAAGTATGGGCTTTGAACAACCAAAAATGTATTGGAAAAGCTTTGACATATATATATGAACCGATGGTGAGCAATGGATTTATTTGACTGTAGAATCAAAGTTATGTGATGGGCATAAAAGGAACATAATATTATGTAATTGTTTATGTTCTGGCGATGAAGAGTTAACTATCAAAAATGGAGAGGAAAGAGGGAGAATGCATGAAAAATAAAATAAGGTCACTAATTACCTTATAGGTATTACTTAGAAATAAAAAGATATTATTTTATGAGCTATTTATTTTATGAGGTGGAAGCAACCCAAGTGTCCATCGACAGATGGATAACGAAAACATGGTGTATACCCACAATGGAATATTTTGCAGCTGTAAAAAGAAATGAATTACTGATGCATACTACAACATGGATAAAACTTGATGATATGTTGAATGAAATAAGCCAGACACAAAAGGACAGATATTGTAGGATTTCTCTATGAATACTTAAAATAAGCAAACTCAGAGACAGCAAGCAGAATAGTCGTTACAGGGGCAGAGGGGAGGGGGGAATGAAGAGTTATTACTTCATGGATATAAGTTTCTGTTTAAAATGATGAAAATGTTCTAGAAATACCGTGAAAGTTACTCAACATTGTCAATATACTTAATGTTGCAAAACTGTACACTTAAAAATCATTAAAATGATTATATTCCATCAAAAAAATTTTTAATCCACTTAAAAAAAGAGGAAACATGTTCACTAAGAACATATTAACTCACACCCCCACCTTCTGCGCACTGCCAAACTTTGGCTCTTGGAAAGAAATGAGGAAAATAAGCCATACTTCAGTTCTTTCCCTGAATCACACTTTCCCCAACTCTTGGTTCTGATTTGCGGGTTTCCGAACTCCTGTCTATCCCCCCATTCCACAACTGTGAGTGGGTGAGAAAGTACTTTCTGTGTCTTACAAGACAGCGCTGGATACCTCCCCCAGCGGGGCTCCTTATACCCATCAGCTCTCCTTCCCACCACAGCCGGCCTCCGCGGGGCGTGGTGAGTGTGCTTTCCTGCACACACGGAGCCTTTGTGGGCCTCAGAGATAACCCAGCCGCAGTGGGTGTTTGCTCGCCTGTGCTATCTAAGATCAACACTGGCAGCCCCAGGGTCAGGGCTGAGCGTCACGTCTCACTGGGTGCCTGGTCACCATCTAATTTGAGGTTTTTTATTTTGTTTTGTTCTGTTTTGCGAGTGTAGGTAGGGCGGGAACAGCTTTGAAAAATTTCCAAGAGTTCTCTGGAGACTCCTTATTTCTCTCCACACTTCTTCAAACTCTCTAGGCCCTAGGGCCAAGAGGTCTCAGCAAAGGCGGTCAACTAGGGCTATGGAGGCCTCCGAGGGACTTGATGGTAATGAAGTCGGGATTCCAGCCACCACAACGGGCTGGTGGAGAGATGTTTTCCAACGGGAGGCACTTGTAGTCACCCACATTCTACATAAGGGCTCAGTCCAGCACAGCCCATGTGCCCACTGTCCCTACAACCTCTACAACAGTCCAATCTACTCTGGCATCACTTGTACTGTCTCAATATCTTCCTAACTGGCTCCCCTGTCCAACTGCGTCCTTGTCAGGGCAGGCTGACATGTGAAGAAACACCAGGCAAAGCACTGACCGACTGCATACCACACAGAAGGAAGAACTAGAGTTCAACACTATTTGAAACGATCTTTCCACATGTTCCTTGGAGAGGATGGTCAGGAATATGTGCCATGGCACCTCTCCACATTTTCCCTTCACCTGTAAAATGGTACTTCCCTTGGTGGGGTAAAGTGAGAATTACCTGGGCCTGCAAAGTGCCCAGCAAAAGTACCTGGCTCGTAGTAGGTGCGTAAGAGGTAGGTGGAGACAAAATCAGCATCAGCCCACAGAGCACTATGGAGTACCGGGACTGAAAAAGGGGTTGGAGATACTTTGTGGTGATAACCTCATTTTCCCATAAAGGGGAACATCTTAGCCAAGGTCACACGGCAGCAAAGCCAGGACCAGACCCCAGAAGAGCCACTCTCCTTCTCTCCTTCTAAACTAGGCCTGGCCCACTAGGTGCCCCTCCCTATGCTATTTTCCAGAGACAGCTGGAGGAGATTCACCACCCAAACCAACCCAGGTATTTCTCAGTACATTTTGACCTCTATTGTTGATTTCTAACCACAGAACGTGACACTTCTGGTTCCCAAGGAAAGTAAAGCAGCCCTGTGGAAGCAAAGCTGTCCCTGTGATGGGGCTGCTTGTTTAAAACAAACAGTGGGCTTCATATATAAGGGCCAGACACATGAGGCACCACCCGCACCAGGAGTCTCAGGTAAGCACTCTCTCCTCTTTGTGATTATTTGCAGGTTTAACTTTCTGTGACTGTTGGCCATGCATTTAACTGCAGGTCCATCTAAGTAAAGGGAGATTGGACAACCTAGGTCAGTCTGGTTGTTCAGGGACAAAGTCTGGTTTAGGAGCCACCACCCATCACCACCACCAAGTCCCCTGTCGACCTTGCTGGTTCAGCGCCACCATCCCTCGAGAAGAAACTTGGCACAACTTCTCAGGGCTTAGGATAAATGACATTAGGATGACCTCTGTCAAATCCTGCTGCCATCCTAGCCCTAACAGTCTTGGGAAAGAAAAGAACGCATATCTTTCAATTCTATCTTAAGGGAGGTGGGAAGATGGCCTCCTTCTCTCAAAGGTCGGAAGAGCTTTTCTACTCAGTAGCCTCGATCCCAGGTCCTAAAGTTCCCTCACCCTCTGCTGGGCTCCTACCTAAGCAAATTCTGAGGCACATGGAAGGCAGAAGAGGGCATGCTGCCTGGAGATGTTCTCTCTCCCAGGTCCATTTATCCAGCCCAGCTGGGAACATGCTCTCCCCGGGGGCTCTCTGCAGCCTGCTGCTCCTCAGCATTCTCTGGGCCGACTTGGCCAGGGCAGGCTCCAGTTTCCTGAGCCCTGAACACCAAAAAGCCCAGGTAAGAACTTCCCAAGCAACCTGGACTTCTCCCCACAAAGCCCCAGCTTCTGATGGAGGGATCTTGTTTCACCTTAGCAACCAGCTGGGTGACCCTGGGCAGTGGCTCCACGTCACTGGGCTTCAGCCTTCTCCCAGAGCACAAAGGAGGGGCTGCGGTCTGCAGACAACATCTCTTTCCAGCACAGAAAGGAGTCCAAGAAGCCGCTGACCAAACTGCAGCCCCGGGCGATGGAAGGCTGGCTCCACCCAGAAGACAGAAGTCAGGCGGAAGGAGCAGAGGATGAGCTGGGAACCCAAGTGGGTGTCTCCGCAGTTCTAATCGGTGGGGATTAGAGGGGGAGAATGAGGGAGAGAGCCATGGATACGACCCATTTACAAGCTATTCTAGAAACAAAATAGGTTGAGCTTGGCACTATGAGGACTCAGCATATGAAAGAACAAATGTCTAGAAGTCAGATCACTTTGCTACAATGGAACAGGGCTTACTGGGAGGCATAAGCAGAGAAGGAATGCTGGCAGACGCTAGGCAAGTCTAAAGAAAAGACAACAAACAAGAAAAGACATACAGGAATTGACAGATGGTCACAGACTGAAGGCATGTCTCCCCTGACATTTTTTTGTTTTAATCAGGGTCTCTAAGGCCTTCCCTTGGGGCGGGCAGGTCACCTGGCTGCTCGCTGAGGCTCTGGCAGCCCTCACTGAACCTCACATCAGATCTTATCTAAGGTCTGTTTTTGCTCTGACAGACCCTGCGTGGGGAAAGGAAAAAGTTTAGACAGCTCAAGGACTGGGAAAGGGAGGGAGTACAGGGATTTTAGGGGTCGTTTATGTAATCTTGCTGAAAGGCTGGCTGTGGTTCAAGGAATGGTTCTTACATTTAGGTGGCAAGACTTCTTTGCAGCTAAACCAGACTTCGCTTGGCATAGCATTTAGTAATGGCAATTTTGCTGTGCCTGTATATAACAATTTAATCGACAAACTGTTTCACTGTTGTATCATTTAATTTCTCCAACAACCTGTGAAAAAAGCTGGACTGATGTTATCATCCCACTTTGTAGACAAGGAGCGGAAGCCCAGAGGTGAACTTGCTTGCCTGAGGCAGCACAGCAGGGAGTGGAGGTGATGGGCTTCAGTCAGGGCTGACTCCTGTCCCCAAAGCCTCTCGTCTTCCACAGTGGCGGGTGAAGAGAAGCGTGCCCTATCTCTTCCTGCCTGAGAACATGCTGAAGCGTGCCCTATCTTGGCCTCCCTCTAGCTATTTGCCACCCTCCTCTCTTATCAAAGATATATACCAGCCTCAAGTTTACTAAACCCTTACTCTTTCCAATCCTCACCAGAACCTCCAATCCTCACATCTCAAACTGTGCTGCATTTGAAAGGTCTGTAAATCCTTTAGCTAAAAACCAGGAAGCCTTCCAGGTAAGACTGCCAGCTTCAGCCAGACCGGTAGCCACTCCAGCCAGAGTTGCAGCAAATTATCCCAGAAGGGGAAAAGGTTTTAGTGATGTGTCAGGGCAGGGCTGGGATTAATGGGGATTTCCTTTCCATGAGAGCTGGACTTGGAAGCAATGGCCCATCCACACTAGGCTCAGTTAGAACTGGAAGTTGGCAGTGTCTGGGAGGGGCTGAGGCTGCCAAGGGAGGGGTCCACAGGAGGTCCTGCCACCCTGCTGTGAGCTCTCCATGTGCTCAGGGCCCAAGCATCACTCCTCCTAGGGCTCAACCCCTCTTAGCTTGGATCCTTCTTCCCACCTCTCCCCTCTCAGAGAAAAAAAAAATTTCCTTCTAAAATCGAGTTTCAAAGCTCTTAGACTTTTGGGACCAAGTTCTACCAACGAGCCTGCTGAACAGATGGGGCTCTCAGGGTAGGCCGCAAAGGGATCTTCCAGGCCCCACGAGGGCAGTTCCCTCAGCAGTCAGCATGCCCACTGCAGTGCCGGGTTACACAGGCCTGGCAGGGTCCTAGATCAGGGCTCACACTGGCTCCTAAGAAGTCTAAGCAGGGGCGGGCCACGGTGGCTCAGCAGGCAAGAATGCTTGCCTGCCACGCCAGAGGACCCGGGTTCGATTCTCGGTGCCTTCCCATGTAAAAAAAGAAGTCTGAGCAGGTGATCTGAGCACCCCACACTGCCCACAAGGCAGAAGAGGAATAACTATTATTAACTGAAGGGAGGGAATGAAAGTGTCCAAATTTGCTAAAAAAACAATCAATCATGGCAATCACTACCTACTCCACCTTCACGGTAGAGGAAGAAGGGGAAAGTAAATTTTAAAAAGGGAGCAGCCTAGCAGCTCCTTGTGATCTTAATAACATCTCTGAGCCTGTCTCTTCATCTGCAAGCAGGAGGTACTGAGCATGCAGCCCAGTGGAGGTGAGCGCAGTAGGTGAGGCCGCCACGCTGGGCATGTTAACCGTTGGGGGCTGGAAGGGGCTCAGGGCTGGGAGGGTTTAAGATCCCACCTTCTGGTCCTCCCCCACCAACTCCCTCTGTGGCCTCAGGCAAGTTATTTAACTTCTTTGGGTCTCTACAGCTTCACCTGAGGGCAGGGAGCTGCCGGATGACAGGGCCGAGGGCTCCCTCCAGCACTGACTTTGGGATGACAGGGCCGAGGGCTCCCTCCAGCACTGACTTTGACATGACAGTGACTGCCACCTGACCATAAGGAGCTGGCTGCTGGGGAAGCAGATACTCCCTTGGCTCTCAAGGAGAGAAAATCCATGATGTGGCTGCAAACAGCACTCTTTCCCCACTGATCCAAAGCTTTCTGCTCGTCACCTCATAGAATGCCTAGAATATAGGGGAAATGGGGAACTCCCCTTCTATAAGAGAAGAAACTGAGGCACAAAAAGAAGACTTGGCTTAGAACACCTTTCTAGGCAAAGGTCAGCTTTTTGTCTCATTTTCCTATAGAACAAAGAAAGACTTGTGTGTATGAGAGAAAGAACACCTGGGAAAGGAGAAAAGGGAGTAGAAAATAAACGAGGAAGAGGTGGGAGGCTCAGGAAGGGGGTGAGACTCTCACCCAGACTGGTGTTAGGCACACTGGGTAGACTCAACTGCCTAAAAAGTCTGCCAGGCCCTGAACTCCCACCACTGACAATTCGATCTTCATCCTTTTGTCTTTGAGAATTATGAAGAAGAGGAAGGGGCAATTTGATGGGGGACAGGCTTTTGTTAGCAAACTCCCTATAGGCCTGAGTCTAGGCAGCATGGGAAGAGACCTCCAGGTAAGTATTCCAAAGTGGTAAGGGAAGGGAGAAACGGGCCTGGGAAGATAGAGTAAAACCTGGCTGAGATGCCACCCGGTGATACCTGCTGGGGTCCAGGGGCCACTCTCCCTCCCTCCCTCCCTCCCCTTATGAGAAACAACCTCCCCCGGGATGGGGGTGTGCTGGGGCAGAGGCAGGTCTGTGCACCTCCGACGCCTACCAGGCCTCTCTGTCCCACCCCTAGTACAACGCCCCCTTTGACGTTGGAATCAAGATGCCGGGGGCTCAGCACCAGCAGCATGGCTGGGCCCTGGAGGAGTTCCTTCAGGACATCCTGGGGGAAGAGGCCAAAGGTAAGTCCTTGCCTGCAAAAGGACAACTCAGTATCAACGGAGTCCTAAATGGGAGCAGACTCTAAGGGTGACAGAGTTTTCTTCCCCCACCCCCACCTCATCAAAGAGAGCTTCTAATTCTGCTTTCTCAAGTGCCTACAGGGGACAGCCTGGTTATTTGTGAGTGGCTCAGGAGATGACTGAATACAAAGTTTTTGCATTAAAAAAGCACACTGTGTCCCAAGAACTTGTACACTAACCATCTTTGGGATCCCAGGGTAAACCCCAATTCCTTGAACTGTAAAAGGTAACATGTACTGTGAGAGTAAAATATTTGAAAATACCTTTTCTGTATAACTTGACTTCACAAACAAAAGAAATTTGTGCAACAACTGCATTCAGAAGAGGCTCCAGTCAGTTCAGCAATGGTTTTTGTTTTCTTTTTATCTCATTTAAAATCCCTTTTTGCTTTGTAAAAAAGAAACCACCCGCCTTCCGTGCAAGACCCAGGTTCAATTCCCGGACAATGCACCCCCCAAAAAAGAAACCACCCAACTCTCTCCTGATTTAAGAGGCAGAGCTGCCTGACTAGGGAAGGCCCTCCATAACGCTCCCCGCACACCTGGCATCGCCTGCCATCAGGCTGCCCTGAAGGAGGCAGGGCAGTGCTCATCTGGGTTTGCAAATGAGGAAACCAACGCTCCCAGCCATGAGGGGCCCTTGCCCAAGTCACACAGCCCAACTCAAAGGCCAATGCTTCCCACCGACTCCTGTTTGAATCCAGTATCACCACTGGGGTAGTCATTGCTGGTGGCAGCGGCGGTATGCCAGACTGAGAATTCTGACATGACGTCTTTCTTTTCAGAGCCCCCGGCTGACCAATGATCACACCCACCAGACCAACCCCGGCTCCGGGTCCCTCCTCGCCTCGACAGCTCTCATCCTGCTTGTACTGCTTTTGCAACAACTTCCTATACTGATGTACTAGCTTGTGAGGGGAATAAACAGTCAAACTGTATACTAATGTTCAAGATGGGAATTTATTTCACCAATCAGGAAAACTTCACATTTCACTGAAATAAATCAATCTTTAAAAATATAAAACAATTCTTGTTTTATGGTCAATGGGAAGAGAAAAAAAGGATATATAAATGAGGCAGTTAGGCATGCTTAGAAAACCAACTTAAACCAAAAAATACATGCAAATAAACCACCGAGGGAATGTATAATCGCAAGTTCTTCTTAAAAAAAAGAAAAAAAAAAGGCAGAAAGTCCCTGTAAATATCACAGCTTCCTTAATGCAGAGCTGTATTCAAAGCTCATTAGAAATCATAAGGGACTATGGGGACAAAGTAATTTCAGGTGGTATTATCAGAGTCAATATCCAATTAAGACCAATTAAAGGAATGACTAATAATGAGATGATGGTAATCGCAAAGAATAAATCTTACAACATACATAAGTGAAGTGCATAGCATTTGCCAATGCTAGATATGGCTGAAATAAGTACCTCCCTCCTTCCCCGCTACTGAAATAGCTTCACAAAGCAGACGCCCTCTTGATGCGGACAAAGCTGGCCACTGCTTGGTTTACTTCAGAAGTACCAGGTAGGTTTCTCGAAACATTTCCCCCCAACTCCAGCTCACAGCTAAGATGAACCTTGCTCCTTAAACTCCACAACTTAATTCCTGTGAAGGATGTTTTTATCAGTCACCCACACGGTGTGAGCTAACCTCTGAATACTGGTGACCACCGAGAGGGAAAGTCACTAAGGGGAGGAAAAGACAAAGAAGGATGAGGCCCCAAAGATAAGCCTGCCAACTCAGACATAAGAGCACTTATCAGAAGTATGTAGGAAACCACTTTTCAGACACAGAGTTGGGGAAAAAGCCCCCAAAAGCTGTAGGAGCAGCATGCCTCCCTGAATAAAATAATGGCACCTGGCACTCAAGGCACACCAACATGCAACTGCCATCCCTGATCTGTGGACGGCTGCTGCTCATGGAACACTACCATCATCTGGGAACTTCTTAGAAATTCAGACTATCAGGTCTCACTTCAGTCCTATTATATCAGGCTCCAGGTTTTAACAAGCTCCCCAGGTTATTAAATATGCACGTTATCACTTAAAACCTGTTGGCTTAGAGTCAAGTGATATTCAGGCTGCACAACGCACTGCAGAATCAGTTCACCCCACCTGGACAGAAAAGGTGTGAACGACTATGTAATTCTAAAGGAAATTCAGACCTGGCCAGGTGGGGCTCTCAGCAAAACTGAAATACATAAAAAAGGTTATCTCTTTCCTCTCTTGCTAACTTTCCCCCAATCTCTCTAGCCCTAACTCTGTTGTTGACTCCATGTGTGTGCTCGGGGCAGACAATACACGCTTGTGCATGCATATGCGTGCACACACATACACTCTCACACATATTTCCATCTCTAGGATGACTGTATACCTGACTAGAGACTACACAGTGCTCCTAAGCTGTGGTAATACTAGTCACCACTGAAGGGATTTAAGGTATTGGAGAGCAGGTGAAATAAATGGGGGAAAGAGGGAAGGAGAAGTGGATGGAGAGGACCTTCCTCAGGCCTCCAGATAGCCAGCCTCCTACCTACCCATGCACACAGTACCACGCAGAGACAGGCTTGCTTGTTCTGGACCACACCTAGCTATCACTTTCTAGGTGTGTGTAACCCTGATCATCGCTAATCATTACCAGAGTCCTCGTCACAATCACTAAGAAGAGGATCCACAGGCCCAGGCATGGGCAATGTGGTCCAGAAAGCAGCCCCTGGGAGAAGGCTGGCCACCTGATGCTGCCCCCACCACACAAGAACTTACTTCTGTCTCAGAGAACCCAAAACTTCTCTCCCACTTGCCTTGGCCATCCATTCAAGAAGCAAACACTGAGCACCTGCCCTGGACTGAGCACACTCACCTCTGTGGCGGAAGGCTGCAGGTTCTGGGCTCAGGCTGGACTTAGAAGACCACCTGCAAGCTGCAGACCAGGCTGCAGAAGGTCTCAGCCTCTCACACGTACAACCCCCAACACGCCGGTTCCTGCCGAGCACAGCCGCACGGGGCCTGGCACACACTCAGCCAGCACTCACTGCGTTCTGGCTGTGCCTGGGCACTGTTCTAAGCACTTGCAGAAATGAATGCAGTCCCAGTTAACTTTTACAAGCCTACTTAAGTGGAAGAGAAATGAAGTTCAGAGAAATTAAGTAACTTTCTCAAGGTCACGGGGCAAATGTGTGGTAGATTTATATCTAAACATACTCAAGTCCAGGCTTTTCCTACCAAATCCTACTGCCTTTCAATCAACATCATTTCCCTTGCCTAGGGATGCAATGGATTTCTCGTTTCAATTTTTCATTTTACTTATCCAATGGGTCAACTGGGGTGGGGGGCAATTTCAGGTCAATTGGTAGAAATGGAATTTCTCAAAGGAAAATGGTTAGGGGACAAACTGGAGAAAGTGTTACATTACAAGCATTATATTCCTATGTCAGCTTTCTTAAACCTAAACAGTGTCTGAAGTGGGATGTCTATACCCTAGGGATGAACGAAAAAAAAATTTCTTTTGAAAACACTTCAATTTTGTGTTTTATAATGTACTTATTACATTACTATAGTGGCACCTGTAGATAACTTATTATTCACCTATAGATGTGCTCAGAAGTTCCCCATGACAATCCCCAAAAAAGGGAACTGAAACACCCACATCCAACCACCTGCTGAAACCATTTTCAAACATCACTGACAAATGCACTGACAAAATCATTTACAGTGATCATGGTTGGGTCTGGCCAGCACTAATCAGCTGTGACCGTTAACAGAATTTGCTTATTCAATCATGTATATTTCAATGATGATTTGCTCTTATTTTTAAAAAATGAGTAATGCAAAAATAAAAGTGCTAGTAGTAAATGATTAGCTTCAGTCCCAAACTTAATATAGAAAGAAAGACACAGACACCAGAAAAGCTCAGAGAAGCAGATCTTCACCCACAAGTAGACTTTCACTGAGTGGGCATAGTCAACTGTGCATTCAACTGGGAAACAAATGAGATCAAGTTAAGGAATATGCCAGAAATACATCATCAATGATTGTCTCCTAAAAGATAAAGCATTAACAGGAATTTCAAATTTGTTTAGCATTCTTGAAACATAGCCCTCCTTTGTACATGCAGGTCCAGGTATATTTAAGTTTCCATATATACTAAGTTACAGCACAAAATTAGGGAACTGACTGCAAGCAGCAAAACAGAATTTCCTTCAAAAGTTTACCCAGTGCAGCCCAGAGAAAGCAAAAGCTGAAGGCAAAGCTAGACTCTTCCTACAGCAAATGGGTATGGCTAGATGCAAAGCGATCTGAAAGATGGTAGCCAAGAGTAAAACTGTTTTATAGAAGTAATCCTTTATTTTTCATGAACTAAATTTGCTTTTATAAATAGCTTATCAATCCTTTCAAATCTGCAGTTAATGGAGACCACCATAATTTGAGGGGTCAGAAAACACGTCTCAGAGAAGGGAACTTGAGGAATCTATCTCTGAGGCTGAGTAAGGGAAGTTATGTATTATATTCTGGTTGTTCCTTAAGTTTTAAACTTAGAAAAAAGCAGTTTCGGTTTTTAAAAGTACAGTGCCTTATTGATGCTTTTTGTTTTTAACGTTAAAAAAGCTAAAAAGCTGATCTATGTGATTAAAGGCTTGTATTTAAAAAAAAAAAAAGTTTACCCAGGAGGCATCACGAGAGTTCACAGTGCAGAGCCCACAGTACAGATGATTCACTGACACCTCCACGCACTCAGTTCTCCCTCCTCCCATTACACTGATCTGGCGGGAGGGGCAGGGGAGGGGAAACGTGTAGGTATCTATGCACTTTTCAAAAACTCGGAAGAAGCATTACATCCAAGTTTGCAGGCAGTAAAACGAGAGTTAACACTCAAATCCAGCAAAACTCTTACGACAGTGCCATGTATTCTTATATCCACAGCTTAATTTTACAGAGAGGCACATGTATACTTAAGAATGTCTCCAGACATTTGGATTCTCAGGTTACAAGGATGGCCAACAACGAGATTAAACCACTGTACCACCCAGAGAAATCTAAAAAAAACAAGGAAAATTTGGAAGTTGGCTAGAGGATCCAGCAATTTATTTTTAGAAAGAGATGACCAAAGAGTGTGGGGGGAGGGGAGTGGAATACAGAGGCATTCCGGCAGCACAGGACAATCAAATCACCTATCAAAAAACTGAATAAAAAACAATGCCAGCTAACTTTCACACTCACACAGGTAATGTTCCACTGTGTAACAGCACATAAATGATAATCCAACAGATAATGTTATAGCACCTTGTGCTTTACCTTGGAAGGGGAACTGCATAGGATCAAAGACACCCATTTAGAGTTATCCCTTTTAATCCTCTAACCCCGACTAGATGGTTACTGGTGTAGGCAGTATAGACTCGTAGCATTTGTTATGGAGAAATACTTAGCCATCCCCCAAGGCTTCCAAGCAGGAGAGCAAAGCCTCCCCAGTTCCCCACACTGGCAAACAGCCACATCAGAACAGGCAAGATAATCACACAGACGATCCATGGAAGTCCAACCATGAATCAAGGTCTAACTCCCAGGCCAGGGACTTGTACACTAGGAATAAGACAAAATATCATATACGAAATATTAAACCCATCCCATTGAAGCTTACAAGGCTCAAATGCACCTTCCAAAAACACTTGGAGGCAACCACTATTAACTGACAGATTTTAAGACGTGAACTAGTGGCCTCCAAGAAACAGGAACAGATGAGGGACTTGGGGTAACGTATTTGTCTCACTGAAGGGATTGGGGTGAAGGAATCTTCTGGATAAAGTGCAGCGTCCTCACACTTCACACTAAACCATTACAGTCTCACAGGGCCCGTAATGAAATACCTTTACAGGGCACCAACAGAGAGCAGGGCCCAGTTTAGAATTTAAGATGACATATTGCTCCAATGTGGAAGGAAAGGCTCTCAAACCTAAGGTACAGAGACAGGACAGAGAGATGGCAAAGACAAGGGACATATCCAAGAGAGGCAGGAGAGGGACTAAGATATTTTACAGACAGTAGGCCTGCTTATTTTACACAGGCAATGTAACATGGATGAGGTGCCCCAGTAGATATTTGGAGAATTAAAAATTGATTTACCTCTCAACCTGGGTGAGGCACAAGGAACCATTTCAACCTGTGAACATATTTTTGGTTCAGTGTTCCAGAAGGGGGAAAAGGGAACAAAAACAGAGCAAAGGGGATTTGCCCTGACACCAGACTAGCAGGTAGGTTCTGCTGCAAAGTGAACTCTTACTTATTTTAACATACCCAAGAAGCAGCCCTGGGAGCTCCTGTAAGTAGGGAACACATCTTCCTTTTGGGTTCTCTTCCCCTGGAAGATCTCTTCTTTGAGTCCCCCACTCTGTCCTCAATCTCCAATGGCCAGAACTTTGCCTGAACATGACAGTGAGCATTCCCTCTCCGCACCCACCCCCCACCCCTATTATTGGCACTGGAACTTAATGAGATCAGTAGCTGAAGTCCTCCCACTTGTGCCGATGGTGGAGCTGACACCGGAATGAGAGAAAGGGGAATGAGTTCACTGGTTGTGAGAAAATAAACCTCTGAAGACTGATAACCCATGAATTTCCTCCAAAAGAGATTTCTCACTTGGGAGTTCATTTTTAGAATTGAGAACTAGGAACTGAGTTATATACCAACATATGCTTAGATGTGGGAGGCTGACTTTATTCACAGACTGCTCGAAAACACAGGCTGCAGAAAGCAGGGATGTGGACTGGCAAACTGGTGCCCTTATATAAGACTCTTCCTTCTGCACTGACTACCCGAGCATGGTGGCTGAGAAGTAAAACCCTGATAACATCAAGGGCAGTTCTCCTCACCCCTCATTCATTCCACTCCACTGTATCCCCGCCAACAAGCCAGAAGCAGAAGCCTTATGAAGAGGTTTTGAGCACATCCTGCCCAGCTTTCTCTGATCCAATGGGCTCTCCAAGCACATCCTTGACCCGGATCACAGGCAGAATTCAAATCAAGCCTAAGTTCTTTCCGTCAGGCAGCTGGTATCCCTGCAGGGTTTGGGAGAGAAAATTAAGAAGGTTCCAAACCAAGTTCACTCAAATCAAATTGGCTTAATGCTCACTCTGTATTACATGCTGCTCTACACATTAAGAAAATGCAGCAAAAAGTCTTTTTGTCCTGATTACTAAAAAACATGTGATATGAATTTTATGACCTTTCTTGGGAGACTCCTGAACGTGCCCTCTCTGCTTAAAGATTGTAGAGGCGAGTGGTGTTCTCACGCAGGGTGGCCAAGGTGTAGGAGAGTGGCTGGTCTTTGACCCTGGCAATCTCTCGAACTGTATGCAAGGCCAGACCTGGGTGGGCATACTGGCAAAGGCTTCTGGGAACCTGGAAGACATCAAGCATTCAGAATATCACTGCGCCTTCTGTATACAACCATACGTAGAATTCCCTCCCCGTCCCTTTCCCAGCAAGGACCTCTTTGGGGCTGCCCTGTAGAGACCCCTTTACCTGCAGGTGCAGGGAGAGTCCTAGTCATGGGGGGCTCTGGGTGAGCAGGGTCCCACGCTTCCTTGGACTACCCTCTACAGGGTAGGGCTTTGCACTGCCTGGAAGAGAGTGGTTACCCTTCAGCTTCTCATCCCCCTGGACTTTTGGTTCTGCAGAGCGACAACGAGGAAACATCTACACAGCCAAGGGTGAGATGTGGAAGTCACTTGGGCTCTGGCCCTGCCAACCTTACAAGGGTGACCGCCCACCTCCCCATCCTCTCTGCACAGTGCCTCCACTTAGTCTGAAGGTGTCCCTACCTGACGAGGGAGGAAGTAAGGAGCATCAGTTTCCACAATGATTCGCTCCAATGGGATTTGCTTCAGAGCTTCCCGGGCCTCCCAGGCGGAAGAGTAAGTCAGGACTGCTGTAAAGCCTACAGACATGTTGGGAAAGTGCTTCAACAGGGGCTCGATGACTGCGTAGCTGCCGGTGAAACAATGCCTTGAGGGAAGGAAGAATTCCAGATCAGATCAGGGCTTTCTCACAATCCCCTGTGTACAACCTCCAAATCCCTCAAGCATTATTAATTTAAAAGTTAAATTCTTTTCTTTGGACAAACTCCCAGAAATGGCAACACTATATCCAAGGGAAGGACTCCACAGTAAATGCACACAGGAGACAGCTCTAATACAATAAAACCCAGGAGGACACTTGGTGAGTGACACTCACCAATCAACATGCTATACTGAAGAATACTAGACAGTCCCTTTACATGAGCATCATAAAGAAAACACAGGGACAACAGGGTACGCTTACAACACTAAAAGAAAGGCAGAATTTAAAACTGTGCCCCCTCTATGATGCTTACGGTATGTAAAAATTATGTCCATGTATTCAGATGAGCTAGAAGGAAACAAAAAATGAAAAGGTGGGGAGTAGGACTGCATTTTCTCCTCTCACTCTGATACCTCTTCATGATCTTGGTGCAACATGCACTGCTAGCCAATCTGAAAACTCAGGCCTTCTCCAGCCACAACACCTTGTTACACTGTCTTGGCCAAGGCCTACCTGACACCCATTAGATTTCCTTTAAAGTCAGCCCAAAAGAGAGCAATGAAGTAAACAAGAAGACCCAAGTGAACGTGTGTCGTCTTGGTGTGTGTGCCTCCACAGTCAAAGGCCAAGCCTTCACTCTCTCTGCTCAGGCACTCAAATGGCAGCAGCATCGAGGCCTGGCAGCCCCTTTCCCTTTCTGCCACCAAAGATCTGGCCTGGGTTCTGGACTCCTTGCTTTTTCAGTTAACCTCTCTTTAAAGACCCAGCCTAAGACATCACCTCCAAACCCCTGCCCTAGCCAGCTAAGCTCTACAGTCTCCCTCTGCACACCTCAGTCCTACACTCTATACTGAAATCACAAGCTGATTTGTCTGTCTTCCCAACAGCCTCTCCAAGGAGGCCCCAGGGCCAAGCCAGTGTCCAGTACATACACATGGTGGGAGTTCAGATGGCATTTACCCAACTGGACTTGAGAACCCCTACAAGTATACAATTATGTTAAAACACTGAATGAAGCTGAATATGAGAATGATAGAGGGAGGAGGGCTGGGGCACAAATGAAATCAGAAAGATAGATGATAAAAACTGAGATGGTATAATCTAGGAATGCCTAGAGTGTATTATGATAGTGACTAAATGCACAAATTTAAAAAATATTTTTGCATGAGGAAGAACAAAGGAATGTCATTACTGCAGGGTGCTGAAAATAGATGGTAATTAATATTTTAAAATTTCAACTTATATGTAAAACTAAAGGAAAAAATGGTTATTTGGTAGAAAATTTATATTTTGACTAGTGCATTTCCTAATATAACTTATGTAGACAGCTTAATTGAACACCATAAGTACACGGAACCTTGAGTAGGGCATGAGATTTTGTTGGTTTGTCCAGAGTGATGCCCCGATAAATCCAGAATGATTTGAACAGTGAATAAAAAAGTATTTGCAAGTCCCCTTCGGGGAATGGTGAGAAAGGGGGAAAATTCAACTTCCCCAAGTTGAATTCTTGGTATTCTCACAAGCAGTGTGGACAACCAAAGCTAAAAGCTGAGCCCCCAATCTTGGGGTTTGTTCATATGAAACTTAACCCCACAAGAGACAGGTTAAGCCTACTTAAAATTAGGCCTAAGAGTCACCCCCAAGAGAACATCTTTTGTTGCTCAGATGTGGCCTCTCTCTCCAGCCAACACAACAAGCAAACTCACTGCCCTCCCCGTCTACGTGGGGCATGATGACTACCACGGGTGTGGACCTTCCTGGCAACATGGGACAGAAATCTTAGAATGAGCTGAGACTCAGCATCAAGGGATTGAGAAAACCTTCTCGACCAGAAGGGGGAAGATTGAAATGAGACAAATTAAGTGTCAATGGCTGAGAGATTCCAAACAGAGTTGAGAGGTTATCCTGGAGGTTATTCTTATGCATTAAATAGATATCACCTTGTTAGTCAAGATGTAGTGGAGAGGCTGGAGACAACTGCCTGAAAATGTGGAGCTGTGTTCCAGTAGCCATGTTTCTTGAAGATGATTGTATAATGATATGGCTTTCACAATGTGACTGCGTGATTGTGAAAACTTTGTGTGTGATGCTCCTTTTATCTACCTTATCAATAGATGAGTAAAGCATACGGAATAAAAACAAATAATAGGAGGAACAAATGTTAGAATAAACTTATATTGAAATGCTAGTGATCAATGAAAGGGAGGGGTAAGGGGTATGGTGTGTATGAATTTTTTTCTGTTTTCGTTTTATTTCTTTTTCTGAATTGATGCAAATGTTCTAAGAAATGATCATGATGATGAATATACAACTATGTGATGATATTGTGAATTACTGATTATATATGTAGAATGGAATGATCAAAAGTTAAGAATGTCTGCATTTGGTTTTTTTTGTATTTTAGAAAAATTTAAAAATTAATTAAAAAAAGAGATGAATGAATAAACAAAGTGTGATATTTAAAAAAAAGAATCCCTACAAGTCATTCAGCATTCAGTATAAAATATATCCTAGACCAAATGGGGGTGAGGAGGAGGGCACCTTCAAATTCATAAAAAGTGTCTTTGCAGATACTCTGGAACGCTCTCTATGTGCTAAGCCACTGGATCCCACAGTGTCCTCTCTCAGATCAATAGCCCTCATTTCTAAGAACTCAGACCCCATTTCAGCCAGACACCTGGGATGGTTATTAGCCTAAATCCAGGAAGTTGCCATTTTTTAAGTGAAAAAATGGTAAAATATCAGAAATGTCATATGGTTCAACCTAATAATCCTTAGAAACAATATTACATAAAGACATAATATCATTGCTGTCTTCATTGCATTTTCATTTATCCAACTAACGCCCTCGATAGAAGGAAATGTTTGACGCGCCCACTAAAGTTCCAGCCTTCTAACCTATGGATCTTGTAGTCAGAGGGCACAAACTTTTTCATGATGCCCAGGAGATCTTCATCAGCTTCTCGGCAGTGGATCACCAAAGGCTTCTTTAGAGACACGGCCAGCTGCAGCTGTCTCTCAAATACCTGTGGGGTGACAAAGTGATAACACCTGCTGCTCAGTACCACTTGAGAAGTCAGTTACCTCTAGAAACAACCAGTTCAACAATTCTTCGTTAATTAAACTATATATATAAAACGTAATAATAACAGCTAACTCCTGGGTAGTGCTTACTAGAGTCAGGCAGCGCTTAAGGCACAGTAGGTGCAGTACAATGGTTACCCCTCACAGCCACACTGAGACAGGCATTGCTGTTAGCCCATCAAAACACTCTTGTTTGACAGAACAACAAAGTGATGTTGTTCCACCACTCTGAACTGAGGCTCAAAGTGAGGCTGATTAACTTGTACAAGGTTCCTAAGCTAGTAGAGCCAGGAATCAAATCCAAGCCCAAGCAGTCCACCTGGTAACCGTGATGGAATACTAGCTGGGAACCACAAGAGCAGGAGAGGGTGGGGATCAAGAAGAGCCAGTATAAAGCTAATGTCCCTCTCCTCTACTCCCACTCCCCAGGGGTCAACGCTGTACCCTCCCAGACCACTGCCAGAGCAAACACTTGTGCAGATACACATCTGACATTCCTTGAGGCTGGAAGACGATGGCTTTCCCCTCCCTTCCCCATCCACCACTATGAACCAGCACAAGGCCTGTCTCACAAAGGTGCTCAAATACTTGGTGACAGAATGAATACTATACATATTTTCTGTACTTTGTTTTCGTATTCAACGATAATCAGGTATCCACCTAAGTCGATACCTACAGATATACCTTATTCCTTTTCATCTAAATCTCATTAGTAAAATATACATGGTTATAACCTAAATTTTAACAGTAGGGCTTGAATCTTTTCTTTTCTCTAACAGTTAAGGCCAAATTTAGAGCAAAGAACAAAGACATTATTTCATAATAAGTAAGTAACCTCATTTTAAATGATTTCCATAAGTAGCTTTTTGCAATTCATGTTTTCATTTTTAACATTAAATACAGAGATACTTTTAGTAATCTGAGTCAGGTGATTTACAAGACTAGCACTTTTTGTTTTTTTTTAACTTTTTTATGGTATGATATATATACAAAGCAAAGAAAGAAAAAAAACAAGTTTTCAAAGCACTCTTCAGTAAGTAGTTACAGGACAGATCCCAGAGTTTGTCATGGGCTACCATTCTATCCTCTCAGATTTCCCCTACTAACTGCTCCAGAATATAGGAGGCTAAAAATAATTAAAAATTTTTTTATTATCACAATCATCAAGTCCAGCACCTCTGAGACCTTGTTTCAACACAGGCAGTATCAATTCCAATGACACCTTTAGCTAAAGCCTGTTTGAAAGGAGTAAGGTGACTACAGGCATGGCAACTACAGAATGCCTGGTAGGAGGGTTAAAGGTCACTATCTCCCAAGTCTATCAATGGCTGGCTCCTGTCCCCACTCCCACCTTCCCACACATCCGTTAAATGCTCATCTGCCCTTTCTGACCCCTACAGAGGCAGAAAGTTTCAAGAGATTCCAATTGCAACTATTAATGCCTTTACCTCTCAAAAATTATTCCTTAGGGTAAAGAAGTTCTCACAGCCTTAGAGTGGAATATTTTACATCTGTTGAAAACCTTATTTTTTCAAAGTATATTTATATAAAAGGAAAATTTTTACAAGTAGAACAAAACTACTCTTTAAAAAAAATTTCCTAATTTTTTAAAAAAGCATGTACAGCCAGAGATGAAAGTCTCACTGGAGACGTGTGAGATGACTTCCAGGGATGAGTCCAGCCCTACCACTGTGGGATCAACAATGCTATCCTGACCAAAAGGGGAAAAAGAAGCGTAACAAATAAGGTGTCAGTGGCTGAAAGAGTTCAAATAGAATCGAGAGGCTACTCTGGAGGTTGCTCTTATGTAAGCTTCAGTTAGACATTGCTACTATCAAACTTGCCAAACCCCAACCAAAATCATTCCTGCCAATCCTAAAGAATACCTAGGGCATTATATAAGATTTTACAAAGGTTCCATGCACTAGGGTAACTTTCCAGAAACCTACAACTTCCAGGTGGGTCCCTGGACTAGACAAGTCCTGAAATGCAGAGGGACCAGCCTCTCCAGAACATCAACTAGTTTCATCCCCCTATTCCATATTATTGCCAGCCCCTTCCAACATGAAAAAGTTAGAACTGGCATAGCCCAGATACCCCTTAAGAGTGAGAGAAAGATCAAAGATGATGGTTTAGTTATAGAGAGAAGGTCGGATTTAACAAATGAGTATGAGTGCTGAGTCATTATAGTGATACTGCTTTTAGTCTCCCGTATCTTAGAGCACTATAAATAAAAACCTAAAATTGAGGAATTGTAACCCATACCAAACTCTGAAATCTGTTTTACAGGTAATTGTTGCAATGTACTTTGAAATTTATTGCTTTTTTTTACATGTTATTTTTCACAAAGAAAAAAAGAGAAGGAAGCGAATAATGGAGAAGATAGGATTTTACAAATGTATATGACTGCTGAATCAATATATTGATATTTCTTTTGGTCTCCAGTGTCTTGAAGCAGCTAGAAGAAAAAATGAAAAACCGTGGCACTGTAACCCATATCAAACTTTCAAATCTGCTGTACAACTACTTGTTAAAATGCACTTGGAAATTCATTGATTTTTTTTGTATATACGTTATTTTTCACATACAAAAAAAGTTAAAAGAAAAAAAGCACATACATATGACACACATTTTCTTGATTCTAAGACAGTTACTTACAGAACATACCACCAACCAGTTCCTGCAATTTTTCAAGGGACAACAGCAACAAATATATGCTTTGTAAAACATCCAAATTTCAAAATGGAAGAAGTCCAAAGGAAGAAACACTAATTAGAATGTAGGAACTATAGTATGTTGCTTACTCAGAAGCTGTGCCCGAGTTTTCAAATTGAGCCATGCACTGGAGCTATCTATACCGTTTGTACTCACCAGGAACCCAGATGAGTGAATAACCAACAGGAATGAATGAAGTGCAGAGAAGTCATTTACTGAGCATAATTACTCTCTTCTGCCTGCATACACTCAGGCTCCCCACTGACCCGTTATTTCCTTGGATTCCAGACTTCAACAGTCTCTCCTGGGGATAGTCCCAGGCTTCTCTTGCATATGCATCACCTCAATAATTAATTATAGTCAAGCACAAATAGAGGCAGATTATAGCAAAGACCGTTCAGCCAGCCAAGGATATGGAAGGATTCCGGCTTTTGAACACCAGGTATCAATGACTGATGTGTGCAACAAATGTGAACTATCCAAGACCCTAACTCTGAGGACTTAAACAGGGATCTTTCTGTGAGCATACATATAAGCAAGGAAAAAGTTAACAGTGGTTTGCTGTGGGTAGCAAGAAAACTACTGATTCTTTTCCCCAATTCTTTTGCTTTTCTCTGTTTTCCAATCCTTCGAGAAAACATTAGGTAACAGAAATTAAGCTCTCTCTTATAATGAATCAGACCTGACACCACAACTTGGCCAGACACAGTTCTTCCATAGGCTTTTCTTTTTCTCTTTACAAGATAGAACATTCAGCAGGACATGTCAAGAATGTTCCCACCACTATGCTTTTAGGCAAATGCAACTCAGAGCAGCTGTTCCAACTAGTACAGTTGCTAGTCACCATTTTGTTTCATTTTGGTGCGGGATTTTAGATTTATGTCAAGAACACAGCATTTCCTTCTTCTGTCCAGCCCAGTCGCCTCTTCAGAAATATTTTCTTCTTTTCCTCTTCTTCACATGCAGCTCTGCTCTCCCCCTGCCAACAATTTACCTCTTCTGTATAGTGTGTACACTTCCCATCACCACTTTACAGTTTTAAGTCTCATCTTTTCAGGCTAAATGCTCCCTGCAACATCTTATTTATCACCCTATGCTCTAACTTCAAGTTCAGGTCCTTGTGCTGCATGCCCTGTTGTGTATGGTTTGAATCTGTGGTGGACCCCAGAAAAGGCATGTCCTTTAATCCTCACTCAATATTGCTAGCTGGGAGCTTTTTGATTCTTTCCAGAGATGTGAGTCACCCAACTGTGGGTGGTAACTTTTGATTAGATAGCTTCCATGGAGTTGTGTCTCTACCCATTCAAGGTAGGACTGCTTACTAGAGTCCTTTAAGAGGGAACCATTTTGGAAAGAGCTACAGAGTCCAAGCAGCCAGAGAACTTTGGAGATGAAGAAGGAAAACACCCCCAGGGGAGCTTCATGAAACAAGAAGCCAGGAGAGAAAGCTAGCAGAGAGAGAAACTCTGAAAGTCATCGGCCTTCTTGAACCAAGGTATCTTTCCCTGGATGCCTTAGATTGGACATTTCTATAGCCTTACTTTAGTTCGGATATTTTCATGGCCTTAGAACTGTGGACTTGCAATTTAATAAAGTCCCCCTTTTAAAAGTCATTCTGTTTCTGGTATATCATATTTTCCTCTTTCCATTTGCCTTAGGGTAGACATTTCTGGGGATCATTGTGGATTGTCCTTTCTTCCATACCACACCTGCCCTATGCTATAGAAACCAGTGGGGAAAGCAGAATATTAAATATTTAATTGTCTCACTTTCTTAAAAATCTGTTTATTTCCTATGTCTTCAGATGTATTTATTTTTCTATTCACTTCTGGCAAATAAACTACCACTTCAAGCCAGAAAGTGCAAGGTTCCCACATTAGTAGTGAAAAGGCAAGAAGTTGTTTCAATGTATAAGACAGACCTAATTCTGAATAAAAACACTATTTATAGTAGAAATTCATTAAATAATGTCAAAAAACAGTAAACAAGAAATAATCATGATGATGAATATGTAACTATGTGATGATATTATGAATTACTGATTATAAATGTGGAATAGAATGATATGTTAAGAATGTGTTTCTTTGTCATATTTTCAAAAAAATTTTTAAATTAATTTTAAAAAATTTTTAAAAAATACAGTAAACATTCACACAAATAAAATTCTACCCACCTGTCTGAACAGAGTCTCATGTCAAAATGTATAACCTGAAACCATTCTGTTCTGAATTTAGTAAATTTTTTTTGGGTGGGGAGGTAGAGGTGGGGATGGGCATATGGGCCAGGAATGGAACCCAGGTCTTCCCCATGGCAGGTGAGTATTCTAATAATTTAACAACTTTAACAGGTTCTTATAAACTCACCTGAAAGACACTCCCTTGGAAACATATGCAACATCTATAAAGTTGTTTCTTGTGTAAATTAACCATTAAGCCTTGCATGTTTATTGGCTGTCATGTATAATTGTATTCATATTGGGATCTGTACCTCCTAAGTACATAAAGGTTTGGATTTTATAGTCAGCAGAAAAGCTTTGAAAACTTCTCTGAATTTTCTCTTTGGCCAAGTAAAAATTAAGATAATGGTTGAGTCTGGATGCTCCAGTATCCAGTAGAGGCAGACCCAGCTGGGCCTGGCAGAGCTCCAAAGCCTGGCAGTGCAACAGACTGCCAAGGCTCCCATGGCCAGGCCTGCCTTGCAGACCCCACACTGGTCAGGCCATGGGGCAAGGGCAGGGTAGCAGCTCATGTTCCCTCTTTAAGAGGGAAATGATAGGGTGGGAGGGTCTTTTTCCTTGCCCTGTTCTTCCAAAATGAAAAACTCCCACTGAAATGCTAATGCAGCTTATCCTACCAAATGCCAAAAAAAATACTGGACGGAAAAAATGTAAAAATGATAACAGCAGTTATCTCTGGTAGAATGAGAAATTTTCTTCTTTATACATTTTTTGTATTTTCCAGATGTTCTGCAATGGATGAATTTAACTTTAAAGCCATACAGTATTGTTTAATTAAACAAAAATAAGCATAAAACTTATTGCTTCCTAAGAAGGAAAGAAAACAAATGTTTTCACATTTATATAAGGAGCTATAAGATATCATAAATTACCTATAACTCCTCTTACATAATAAAGCTGAAAAAGTAAGAAATAGCTTGTGATGTGTTGACAAATAACATCCAGATGGTATAGACAGGAGCAATTACATTTCAGGGATACTAAATTCTCTAAGTCCAAAAGCAGAGAAACCCTTATTGTTAGGCTTCAGCAACCTTGTGAAAGAAGAATTTCAACAACTGAAAGAAGAATTAAAATGGTAAGCAAACTGAAGAGAACCTCATTACCTTGTGCTGTTCCGGGACAGGTGTGGTGCACTTATAAGAGTAATCCAAGCCCATTTCCCCAAATGCCACAGCCTTGGGGTGCCTTAAGGCTTGCAAAAGGTTTCTTTCTTGACTCTCACTGTAGTAACGTGCAAAATGAGGGTGGCAGCCAAAGGCCCCCCAAACCAGATCCTCTTTCAACAGGTCCTCCCATAAGCAATCTGTCAGTGTCCGAGGATCACAGAAGTCAGAAATGCAGCCCTGAAATTCTTTAGGGAAGGAGCTGCTATAAATCTTTCTGAACTTGGTAAAGGTTCCTTTGAAAGACAACTTGGAATAGAGCATGTCCAAGTGACAATGAGTGTCAATGAAACCCTCCTCCAGGCTCGGTTCGCGGCGGCCCCTCGGCAGGGAGCTGCATGCAGAGCCAGACACACGTCCTCCACAAGGACGCGGTGGTGCCTCCTCTTGGAATGTTCTTTTCTCCTTCACCACTTCTTCTTCCGAACTTCTAGAGAAATGAAATGAACGAGAGTTCTGGGTTCTGCCTTCCTCTGTTGCCACCAGGTCTCTGGAAGTGTTTTGGGAGCTCACAGTAGAGTTGGGGGAAAAGTCACTCAGAAGGCTCCGGCTGCTTCTCCCAGCCTGGGATGTGTCATTGCTGCTGCTGCCCACAGAGGGGTAGCTGGAAGGCTTGGGACTGCTGGCCCAATAGCTGGCGTAGTCACACCAAGGACTACTGTACAAATGAGGAGGGTACATGACGTAGTCAGTGGCAAAGGGCGAAGGCTCTGACACTACCGAGGGGTTCAGTGACACTGGCTCCTCCTGAGAGAATCTGACAGTGGTGATCTCATCCACATCAGACCAGTCACTTCCTGAAGAGGGATGCTCTATCACCACCTCCCTTTCGTGAGGCTGTGGAACAGAAAAGAAATAATAAGGGGTAAGCCCTCCTGTAAAGGCAATCTCCATACTCAATAATCAGCAGGCCATCAACTCTGGCTTGTTTTGTATTGGTTTCCTTACAACTTCTAGGAAGCAGAGCCAGGTTACAAAGCAGTAAGTTACAGCTATGAACAGTCACATCAGGTTCAGAGACCATGGTCTCATAATGCCATAACTGGAAAACTGAGATATCCCTGCACTTCCGTTATTAATGATCCCTCTTGAAAAAAATATGCTCTCTCAAACACTCTCCAATGGGAACTGCTACCCAGCACCTCCACCTCTAATGTCTCCAATATATTCAAAACGCAAAATCACAAGTTATATTTTTAAAAATGAGTCTACAAAGTCTTCGACACTACTTCCCTTTGAAAGGTGGGGTCTACAACTGCTCCCCTTGAATCGAGACCAACCTAGGACCCACCTGTAGCTATTAAAATGCAGCAGAAGTGAGGCTGCGTAGCTTCCAAGGCTAGGTTGGCAACTGCCTGGTAGCTTCCACCTGGTTCTCTAGGTCTGCCGACTCTAGGGGAAATCAACCACCACATAAGAAGTGAAAGCACCCTGGGCCCACTGCGCTAAGAGATCCTGTGTAGGCACACCACCCCTACAATCCTCTAAGCTCCCAGCAGCTGGCCAGCACCAGTGGCCAGCTGCATAGGCGGGCATTTTGAACATCCAGCCCACTGGAGCCTTCAGAAGGCTGCACTCCCTGTCAACATCTGAACTTCCAAGCAAGACCTGTCTAGTTCAGATGTTTCTGAATTTCTGACCCACAATATCGAGATCAAAGGTTTTTAGTCACCAAATATCGACAATAACTGGAATTAAGCATTACCTTAAATCAACTGAGCCTTGCTAGACAGTAAGCTCCAAAAGGTCAGGAATTTTTATTCTGTTCACTGACGAACCCCAAACACCAGAACAGTAACTGGCATATAGTGAGTGCACATAAGTACTTGTTAAATTAATCTGTAGAGTAAGTGGCACAGGTTCCTGAACCTAAGCTTCACATCACAACCAATGTGGAGCTTTGAAAAACACAGATTTTTAAGCCTCATACCACCCCAATACTGTGATTCAGTAGGTCTAGACTGGGGCCAAGGAATCTGTATTTAATTCTCTATGTAATTCTCATGCACAGTAGATTTGAGAAATACAGTAAGCACACAGATTCCAACTCTTGCCTAAAGTACTTTAAATGACATCGTTTCTTGTTAATGAAACTATCTGCATCCACCAGCACTAGACAGCTTACAAAGAGTCTATTTATAAAGTTCTTCTCTTTATAAGCAAATACAATTCATATGATAAAACAAAAAACTCACTATGAAAGAACATTATAGATAAACTGATCACATTCTTAAAATGGAAAAAATCTCCCAAATATGTCTACAGTACTTCTCCATACATCTTATCTACACTCCAAAAGGAAACAAGTATTGATAACAAATATTAAATGAATTTTCCTTTTCATATCTTCCTGCTTTACATTTCTTCCTGCTCTACTCCTGAATAAAAGAAATATCTAGACAAAAACTTTTTCTAAAATGCAAGTCAGATAAAATTGCAGCACGTTTAAAAATTAACCTGAACTCTTGACTCTGGGTGATGGATATATGAGGAATTCATTATACTATTCTTTCTAATTGAGTGTATTTGAAATTTCCCATAAAAATTTTTAAGAAGTTAAACTGTAAGAGAGACCAATCCTTCAAAAACTTTGTTTATAATGGAAAACTCCCATCAACCTAGGCAATAAAAGTCTGCAGTCTTGGCTGAACCTAACAAGTTAAGGGTGGAGGTGGGGTTGCTAAATTCTTCACCGAGACTCTAATTTACCATCGTTTGCAATGGTTATCAGTTAATTTATTAGAATTACCAAAAAAATTTGAATCTAAGGTAAGGTTTTCTCCCAAAAAATCATTGCTAAGAAGCCATCCCTTTATATTCCAGTCTATTCCAAGTCTCTTGTATTACAAGGTGTACACCTGTTTGTTTGATGAAGGCAAGTGCAAACCCCGAACAGACCTCAACCAAGCCAATTCTGAATCCTTATAAAGATTTTCTAAACTTGTTTTTTTTTCTTAAGGGAGACAAAGAAATAGAAATATTACAGATTTAATAATTATTCCAGCAGTATGACCACACAGTTCCAAGTGTTGGGTGTCATTTTAAATAAACTTTTAAAAATATATATCACTTTAAAAAAAACAATAAAATAATTCTGGGAAAATAGCAGAGTAGGGTGGAATGGATTCACCCCTGCTCCATGGGACAAGACAGGGGATGGGGAAAAGATAACCAGGACTATAGTTCGGGAGGTGAATGACTGCAGAGTCTCCAATGTTTCATGGGGAGGAGAGGCCTGGAGATGGAGGCGGGGGTGGGGAGCAGGGTGGGTCTGATTAGCCATGACCCCCACCAAGAGTGGGAGACAGCACACAGGCAAGTATGGATCCAAGGGAATGGACCGTTAAGCCACTCCAGCCTGCCCCAGCTGCTGCTTGGGAAAACTTCCCCCAGCAACACCACAGACGGTAATGCCCATGGAGAGGCCAGAGGCATGCCTAGCTGTGAACCATGAAAAGGCACACCCCCATACACTGAGAGTAGTCATCTGGCCAGGCATCACAAATAGCCGTCCCACTGGCATGGCAAACCACGGATCTTCCGGGTACCAGGCCCTGTGGATCAGCTGCTCCCCCAGACCTTGCCATCTGCCCCGGTCATTTCACAACCGCAACCGTGCACGGGGAGCAGCCCTCCCCACCACTCACACCATCTTCCAGCCAGCCACGGCAGTGGTGGGGGGGCAGGACTGAGAGGAGGACATGCCTGAGGAGCACCACCTGCTGGAAAGAAGCAGTAAGTGCAGTCTGGCAAACAGTGGTAAGTTCAGCCTGGCAAACTCCCCATCTGCCCAGGTTTCTAAGTTTTTTTTTTTAATATACTTTTTATTAGTATTTTCTTCATTTTTTAATCACTTTACATATTTATACTGTCTACTGTTTTTTTATTTTTCATGTCTTATTTTTTATTTATTTATTATTTTCTCTCCCTTCTGTGGGTACTAGTCTGAGTTCAATCTCAATACATCCTGAGGTATCACCTTCTGACTTTGGGACCTACTATTATTGAGGCCTGGTTTTTATTTTTGTGTTCATGTATATTTATTTACTTTATTTTGGGGAGGGGGGGAAATGCATTGACTGGAACTCAAACCCAGGTTTCCAACATAGCAGGCAGGTATTCTGCTACTGAAATACTTGTACACCCTGCCAAGCCATCAAACAGAACTGTAACCCCATGAGATCTGGCTTTGGTATATCAGGGAATTACTGCCAAACCAAGTGCAAAAGGAAATCCTCAGCGCAAACCCAAACTTACAAAAGTAAGTTTTGTATTTACTTACACAAAACTTTAGACAAGTGAAGGAAACCAACTTGCAAAATAAGCTTATTAAGACCATCAAATGCCCTGAATACAGCAGAAAATCACAAAGAATGGGAAGATCAAAGCAAAAATTGCCCAGCTAAACGACCAAATCAAAACCAGAAGGGACACAGAACGTGGAACAACTCAAAGATATTATAAAGAAACAAAAGATATCAGGAACACTAGAAGAGCATAAAGAAGAATTCAGACGGTTAAATAGAAAATGACAGATCTCAGAGAAATAAAAAATACAGCAGACCAAGTAAGAAATATACTAGAGACACATGATAGCAGGTTCAAAGAAACAGAAGGAAGAATAAGTGAGCCAGAAGACAGAACAAATGAACTAGAGCACACAAAAGAACAAATGGCAAGAAAGATAGAAAAAATGCAAGCGGATCTTAGGAAAATGATGGACAAGGGGTGCACAAATCCAAGAATCACTGGTGTCCCAGAAGGAAAAGAGTAAAGGGCTAGGAAGACTAGTCAAGGACATAATGGGGGAAAACTTCCCAACCCTTATAAAGGACATAAATATGCAAATCAAAGCCCAACGAACTACAAATAGAATAAATCCAAAGAGGTCTTCGCCAATACACATACCATTCAGTGTCAAACGTTGAAGAGAAGCAGAAAATCCCGAAAGCAGCAAGAGAAAAATAATCTACTACATACAAGGGAAACCAAACAAGACTGAATTCAGACTGCTCAACAGGCACTATGGAGGCGAGAAGGCAGAGGTATGATATATTTAAAATCCTGAAAAAGAAAGCCTTCCAGTCAAGAATTTTATACCCAAATTATCCTTCGAAACTGAGTGAGGGATAAAAATTTTCATAGGCAAATACTGAAAGAATCTGTCAACAAGAGATTGGCACTACAAGAAATACTAAGGGAGTACTGCTTGTTGAAAAAAAAGAAAGGAGAGGGAGGTCTGGAGGAGAGCAAAGAATGGAAGAATACCAGTAAGGGTAACTTAAAGGATACAAAGAGATAGAGGGAAAATAATACACAGATCTGACAAACAAAATCCAAAGAAGGTAGATTCAAGAAACACCTTTTCATTAATAACTTTGTTAGCAGACTAAACTTACCAATTAAGAGATACAGATTGGAAGAATGGATTAAGAAACATAATCCAGCTATATGATGCTTACAAGGGACTCATTTTAGACACAAAGATACAAATAGATTGAAAGTAAAAGGATGGAAAAAGATGATCCACGCAAGTTGTAAACAAAAGAAAGCAGGGGTAGCTATACTAATATCAGACAAAAAAGACTTTAAATGAAAAAACATCATAAGAGACAAAGAAGGTCACTATATATTAATAAAAGGGACAATGCACCAAGAAGAAATAAGAATCATAAATGTTCATGCTCCCAGTCAAGGAGCTCCAAAGTACATGAGACATTCATTGGTAAAACTCAAGGCAGGATGGTACAATGGCGGCTCAGTGGCAAGAATTCCTACCTGCCAAGCTGGAGACCCGGGTTCAATCCCCAGAGCCTGCCCATGCCAAAAAATAATAATAAATAACCTCAAGGGAGCAATAGATATTTCAACAATAATAGCAGGGTACTTCAATATACCACTCTGCTCTCTAGACAGAACAACCAGACAGGATCAACAAGGAAAACAGAGAAGTTAAATAACTTGATAAATGAATTAGACCTAACAGACATATATAGGTCATTATACCCCAAAACACCAAGTTATACATTCTTTTCTAGTGCTCATGGAACAGTCTCCAGGATAGATCATATGTTGAGGCACAGAACAAATGTTCATAAATTCAAAAACATCAAAATTATTCAAAGTACCTTCACTGATCACAATGAAATGATGCTGGATATTAACAACCACCAAAGAACGAGAACTTTCACAAATATATGGAGATTAAATAACACACTCGTAAACAACCAGTGGGTCAAGTAAAATTCATAGAGAAATCAGTAGCTATCTGGAGACAAATGAAAATGAGAATACAACATATCAGAACATATGGGATGTAGCAAAGGCTGTTTTGAGTGGGAAATGTATTGCCCTAAATGCCTATGTTAAAAAACAAGAAAGAGAAAAAATTGAGGACTTAACTGCTCACCTGGAGGAACTTGAGAAAGAACAGCAAACCAACCCCAAAGCAAATAGATGAAGAGAAATAACAAAGAGTAAGCAGAGTTAAATGAATGGGAGAACAAAAGAATAGAAAGAATCAATAAAAGCAAGAGTTGGTTCTTTGACAAAATCAATAAAATCGATGGGCCACTAGCAAGGCTGACAAAGAAAAAAAGAGACAGGATGCAAATAAACAAAATAAGAAATGAGAGGGCATTCATTACTATAGACCTTGATGAAATAAAACAAATCATAAGACAATACTATGAACAACTATATGCTGACAAACTGGACAACTTAGATGAAACGGACAAATTCTTGAAAACACACAAACAAGTTACACTAACTCAGAAAGAAATAGAAGATCTCAACAAACCAATCACAAGTAAAGAAATTCAATCAGTCATAAAAATCTGCCTACAATGAAAACCCCAGGCCCAGTTGGCTTCACAGGGGAATTTTATCAAACATTTCAAAAAGAACTAGCAACAATCCTGGTCAAATTTTTCCAAAAATGTGAGGAAAAAGGAACACTATCTAACTCATTTTATGAAGCTATAGTGACTTTAATATCAAAACCGGGTAAGGATGCTACAAGAAATGAAAACTACAAATCAATCTCCCTAATGAACAAAGATGCCAAAATTCTCAACAAAATACTAGGAAATCAAATCAAACAACACATTAAAAGAATTATACACCATAACCAAGTGGGGTTTATACCAGGAATGCAAGGATGGTTCAAAACAAGAAAATCAAAATGTAATATATAACACATTAACAAATCAAAAGACAAAAATCACATGATCATCTCAACTGATGCTGAAAAAGCATTCAACAAAATTCAACAGCCTATAAAAACTGAGATGGTATAATCTAGGAATGCCTAGAGTGTATAATGATAGTGACTAAATGTGCGAATTTTAAAATGTTTCTGCATGAGGAAGAACAAAGGAATGTTAATAATGCAGGGTGTTGAAAATGGATGGTAATCAATATTTTAAAACTTTAACCTATGTGTGAGACAAGCAAAAAATATTTGGCACAAAATTTATAATCTGACTAGTGCATTTCCTAATATAACTTATGTGGACAGCTTAATCAAACACCATAGTACTTGGAACCTTGCGTAGGGCATCAGATTTTGTAGGTTTGTCTAGAGTGATGCCCAGATAAATCCCAGAGCAATTTGAATAGTGAATAGGGAAGTATTTGCAGAGTTTCCTAGGGGGAATGGTAAAAAGGGGGAAAACTCAACTTCCCCAAGTGGAGAATTCTTGATATTCTCAAAGGCAAGGGGGACAGCCAAAGCAACAGGTCAAGCCCTCAATCTTGGGGTTTGTTTATATGAAACTTAATCCCACAAAGGATAGGCTAAGCCTACTTAAAATTAGGCCTAAGAGTCACCCCCAAGAGAACCTCTTTTGTGGCTCAGATATGGCCTTTCTCTCTGTCAGCCAACACAACAAGCAAACTCACTACCTTCCCCCTCTTTATGTGGGGTAGGACTCTCAGGGGTGTAAACCTTCCTGGCAATGTGGGACAGAAATCCTAGAATGAACTGAGACTCAGCATCAAGGGATTGAGAAACCCTTCTCAACCAAAAGGGGGAAGAGAGAAATGAGACAAAATAAAGTGTCAGTGGCTAAGAGATCGCAAACAGAGTCGAGAGGTAATCCTGAGGTTATTCTTACACAATAAATAGATATCACCTTGTTAGTCAAGATGTATGGAGAGGCTGGAGAGAACTGCCTGAAAATGTGGAGCTGTGCTCCAGTGGCCATGTTTCTTAAAGATAATTGTATGATGATATTGATGATATGGCTGTCGCAGTGTGACTGCATGGCGTGAGAGCCTTGTATCTGATGCTCCTTTTGTCTATATTATGGACAGATGAGTAAAACATATGGATTAAAAATAAATAAATAAAAGGGGAACAAATGTTAAAATAAATTTAGTAGATTGAAATGTTAGTGATCAGTGAAAGGGAGGGGTAAGGGGTACGGCATGTATGAATTTTCTTCTATTTTCTTTTTATTTCTTTTTCTGAATTGATGCAAATGTTCTAAGAAATGATCATGATGATGAATAAACAACTATGTAATGATAGTGTGAGTTATTGATTATATATCAAGAATGGAATGATCATATGGTAAGAATGTTCGTGTTTGTATGTTGTTATATTTAAAAATATATAAATAAATAAATAAATAAAAAGCACATGAAGAGGTGCTCATTTCCTTTAGCTATAAGGGAAATGCAGATCAAGACTACAATGGGATACCACCTCACACCTCTACGAATGGCTGCTCTTAAACAAACAGGAAACTACAAATGTTGGAGAGGATGTGGAAGAACTGGGACACTTATGCACTGCTTATAGGAATGTATAATGGTACAGCTGCTATGGAAGACAATTTGGCGGTTCTTCAGGAAACTAAATATCAAGTTACCCTATGACCTGACAATATCACTACTCGGTATATACCAGAAGAGCTGAAAGCAGTGACACAAATAGACATTTGCACAGCAATGTTCACAGCAGCATTATTCACAATCACCAAAAGATGGAAACAATGCAAGTGCCCATCAACAGACGAGTGGATTAACAAGAAGTGGTGTGTGTGTATATATATATATATATACATATATATGGAGTATTGTGCAACAGTAAGATGAAATGACATGAGATGGAGTATTATGCAACAGTAAGATGAAATGACATCCTGAAACACATGACAAGATGGATGAGCCTTGAGGACATATACTAAGTGAAATAAGAACAAGAAACAAAAAGATAGATATGTATGACTCCACTTTTATGACCATGGTAAAGTTAAAACCAGAGGCTTAAAATGCAGAACATAGAGGATTCAGAGATACATAGAAGCTAGAGATCGGTGAACGGTTAGCTAATGAGGTTGAACACAAACGTAAAGGAATAGACAGAAGTGAAGGTGGTTCACTAGCAGGTCTATATGTAATAATACCACATTGAAGGTAAACATGATTGAAAAGGGTTGTATACACCTATGGGTTCCACTGATTAACTTAATATAAATAAGTTCTTGCATGAACTACTTCAAAGGTATGATTCTTGCAAAAACAGGGTTTAAGTTCAGGGTATATGGGGAAAACATATATTGCATGCTATGGGATATATTTAACAGGAAAACATCAACAGTACTGCAGCAAAACCAGGGGAAAATAATGGGGGGAGGAACAGGAGTTAAAGGGACTTTCAGATTTCCTATTTGGTGAGCATGTATTTATAGGTTATTTGTCTCTTGAAAACAATGAAATTATCTAAAATTGAGTGTTGATGGATTGTGGACTTTGAGCATTATATATGATAACCTAATGAATGCAGGTGGCTGAAGGATGCACTGACTGATAATTAGATCGGCATACGATAGTGTAAACATATGACCGAATATTGCGCTCCTACAAAAAGGAACAAAGTTCTGAGGCATGCAACATTGTGAATGAACACATGGGACATTTGGTGAGGCAAAATAAACCACAAACAAAAGAGCAAGTATTCTTTCTTCTCCTTTAGAAAATGCTTGTAAGAAAACAGAGGCCTAGACTGTAAGCTCTTATAGTAGACAGATTTAGTCCAGAGTAGTGATTATTATTTCTGGATTTTGAGAGGCTGTTTTGTATATCTATAACCTGATATTTAGAGATAAGAACGAAGTAGATCAGGTCAGGATTAAGATAATTCAGAACACAGGGATAAGAAAGACATTGTCTATATTTTAGAACCACACCTACTCTTTGAAACCAACAGAAGAAAGGTTTATTTTGTCCGGAACCTAAATTTTCTGTAGCACATAATCTAGCGCAACCTGTCTGGATAGCTCATTTGAACAAATGAAACACGGGAACCCAGATGAAGAATGAGGACATTTAATCCCATATAGCTTAATGGGATACATCCTAGAATACATCAAGCAGATAATCAAAAAGTGTTGGCAAAGTCCCTAGAGGGATGGAACAAAAAATATGGAACTATTAAACTTTACAATCAGGGAATCCCCTGATACTGTGTCAAACATTAGGGACATCCAAATCAATAGGCCAAGCCCTAGATCTTGAAGCTTACTCTTGTGAAGCTTATGTAGGTAGCGAGGAAGCTTAGCCTACCTATAGGCATGCCTAAGAGTTACTTCTGGAGGACCTCTTTTGTTGCTCAGATGTGGCCTCACTCTCTCTAAGCCCAACTCTGTACATAAAACTATTGCCCACACCACTACGTGGGACATGACACTCAGCGATGAAAGTCTCCCTGGCGGCATGGGAGATGACTCCTAGGGATGAGTCTGGCCCTGGCACTGTGGGATCAACAATTCCATCCTGACCAAGAGAGGGAAAAGAAGTGTAACTAATAAAGTATCAATGGCTGAGAGAGTTCAAGTAGAGTTGAGTGACTCTGCAGGTCACTCTTATGCAATCTTCAGTTAGACATTGCTACCTAACATAACTTGCCAAACCCCAATCAAAATCATTCCAGCCAATCCTAAAGAACAGGATTGGGCAATATATAAGATTCTACAAAGGTACTAGGTACACGGATAACTTTCCAGAAACCTACAACCTCCAGCTGGGTCCTGGACCAGATAAGTCCTGAAACTTAGAGATGTTCTCCAGAACATCTCCCTACCCCTTATTATTGATAGACCCTCCCAAAACGAAAAAGTTAGAATGGCCATAGCCCAAATACCCTTCAAGAGTGGGATAGAAAGATCAAAGGTAATGATGGAGTTATACAGAGAAGAGAAGGTTTAACAAACAATTATGATTGTTGAGTCACTAAACTGATATCTCTTTTAATCTCCAGTATCTTAGAGCTAGAAGTAAAAATCTAAAATTCTGGAATTGTAACCCATGTCAAACTCTGAAACATGTTCTACAACCAACTGTGGTGCTGTACTTTGAAATTTACTGCTTTTTTGTTATATGTTATTTTTCACAAAAAAAAAGAAGAAAAAAGTTGATTGTGATGATAAAAAATATTTATTCCTTTTAGCCTCCTATATTCTGGAGCAGTTAGAAGGAAAAATCTGAGAGGATCGTATGGTAGGCCATGACAAACTTGGATCTGTCCTGTAACTACCTGTTGAAGAATGCTTTGAAACTATTGCTTTTTTATTTCTTTGCTTTGTAAATATGTTATACTATACAATAAAAAAAGTTAAAAATAAAAAAAGATTCAACTTGCCAAAAGATCCAACTTACAATGGTTCCACACCTACCAGAGGTTTACACCCACAGGAATGAATCAGCTTTAAGAATGTGATCTTTTCTGGGGTACATAACTGCTTCAAACTATCACAAGAGTCCTGTGTGATTGTACATGTTGCTTGCCTATGCAGCCATCGCCGTAGGAAACAATATTTGGGATTGTACTTCCCACTGTTCAATATACAGACTTTGATACTCATGGCCCCTAAGTTGATCTGTGCCTGGTGTTCAACAGAGCAGAGTCTCTCTGGTCCACTTCTCTAGGCATAACTCTCTTGTGCACTACTGACAAGACCGAGGAGAGTATTCTGACTGTAGAGGGCAAGTAGGAGGGAAATGGTTCTGAGGCCTCATTCAGCCTGGAAGGCTTTCAATTAATTGTCCTGCTTTCAGTTCCATACAGGCATCTTAATATACCACACTCAATCAGAAATTAGAGCCTTTTTAATCTGTTAGCTCAATTTGTTTTCTAAAATATTTAGAAACTTATTAGGGTGGGCCACAGTGGCTCAGCAGGTAAGAGTGCTTGCCTGCCATGCCCGAGGACCCAGGTTCGATTCCTGCTGCCTGCCCATGTAGAAAAAATAAAAAATAAAAAATAAAATAAAATATTTAGAAACTTATTTTAAAACATTTCAATATTTCAAATACTTTTAGAGACATTAATATGTATATTTTAATAATCTTTAAAAATGAAAATCGAAAATATTGCCCATATTTATGTTGCCATGACACTTTTAATTGTTTTTGATGCTGTTTTGGTTGTCCTTGACAGTTCATTAAACATTAAAAATCTCTTGACAGTTAAAAAAAGAAAAGAATCAAGTATTTAGGAATGAACTTGACTAGGGACGTAAAGGACTTGTACACAGAAAATTACGTAACACTGCTAAAAGGAATCAAAGGAGATTTACATAGGTGGAAAGACATTCCCTGCTCATGGATAAAAAGGCTAAATATAGGTAAGATATCAATTCTCCCCAAAGTGATCTACAGATTCAACACAGTACCAATCAAAATTCCAACAACCTACTCTGAAGATGTGGAAAAGCTAAGTACCAAATTCATCTGGAAGGGAAAGAGACCCCAAATAGCTAAAAGCATTCTAAAAAAGAACAAAGTGAGAGGATTAACACTCCCTAACTTTAAAACCTATTATAAAGCCACATAGTCAAAACAGCATGGTACTGGCACAAAGATAGAAGCACTGACCAATGGAATTGAATCAAGAGTACAAGGCCCCCAAATCCTCTGAACTGCGACAAAATAGTCTTTTCAATAATCGGGCTTGGAAGAACCAGATATCAATAGTCAAAAGAATGAACGAGGTCCCCTATCTTACACCCTACACAAAAACTACCTCAAAGTGGATCAAATACCTAAATATAAGAAATGCAACATAAAGCTTCTAGAAGAAAATGTAGGGAAACATCTTCAAGATCTAGTAATAGGAGGTAGCTTCCTAAACTTTATACCCAAAGCACAAGCAGGAAAAGAAAAAATAGATAAATGGAAACTTCTCAAAATCAAATGCTTCTGCACCTCAAAAGACTGACAAAAAGGTAAAGAGGCAGCCAACTCAAAGGGAGAAAATATTTGGACACGTATCAGACAAAGGTTTGATTTCCTTATATATAAAGAAATGATATAACTCAACAACAAAAGAACAAATAACCCAGTTATAAAATGGGCTAAAGATATGAATAGGCATTTTTCTGAAGAGCAAATACAGATGGCTCAAAAGCACATGAAGAGATGCTCATTTTCATTGGCTATAAATAGGGAAATGCAGATCAAGGCTACAATGAGATACCACCTCACACCTCTAAGAATGGCTGCAATTAAACAAACAGGAATCAATAAATGTTGGAGAGGATGTGGAGAAACTGGACATTTATGCACCTCTGGTGGGAACGTATAATGGTGCAGCCACTACAGAAGACTGTTTGGCGGTTCCTCAGGAAACTAAATATCGAGTTGCCCTATGACTCAGCAATAGCACTACTTGGTATAAACCCAGAAGAGCTGAAAGCAATGACACAAACAGACATTTCCACACCGATGTTCATAGAAGCATTATTCACAATCACCAAAAGATGAAAACCAACCATATACCCACCAACAGACGAGTAGATCAAGAAAATGTGGAATATACATATGATGGAATATTATGTAGCAGTAAGACAAAATGAGGTCCTGAAGCATATGACAAGATAGATGAGCCTTGAGGACATAATGCTGAATGAAATTAACCAGACACAAAAGGATAGGTATTGTATGATTCCACTTTTATGACCAGCATAAAGGTATAATCAAAGGCTTATAATACAAAATATGGGGACTTAGAGATACATAGAAGCTAGAGATGGGTGACCCATTAGCTAATGAGGTTGAACTCCAATGTAAGGGAATAGGTAGGAGTGAAGGTGGTTCTCTAGTGAGTCTTTTAGTAATATTGAAGACAAACAAGATTGAAAGGGGTTGTACAGATCTACGTGTCCCACTGACTCACACTAGAAATACGAATTAGTTCTCACAAGAAGTACATCAAAGATACGATTCTTGTACAAAGAGTGTTTAACTCCAGGGTACAGGGGGAAAACTACTATTGCACACTATGATCTATGTTCAAAAAGGAAACCATCAGCACTACCACAGCCACAGCAGAGGTAAATAATGGGGTGAGGGACAACAGTTAAGAGGAGGTTTAGATCTCCTATTTGGAGAGGGATGCGTTTCTTGGTTTTGTTTCTCTTGAGAACAATGAAATTATCTAAAATTGAGAATGTTGATGGACTGTGGACTTTGGGACCTCTACATGATGCCCCGTGAGCACAGGTAGCTGAAGGATGCACTGACAGAGAAGTAGATTAGCAAACAATGGTGTATACTTATGAACGAAGGTTGTGCTGCTACAAAAAAGGAAGAATGTCATGAGGCATGCAACGATGTGAATGAACATGTGGAACATTTGGTGAGACAAAATAAGCCAGAAACAAAAGAACAACAATGGTATGGTCACCTTTAGAAAATGCTTATAAGAAAAAAAGGGCCTAGATTGTAGGCTCTTAGAGCAGACACATTAAGTCTGGAGTGGTGATTATTATTTCTGGATCTTGAGAGGCTGTTTTATATATATAACCTGACATTTAGAGATAAGAACAAAGCCGAACAGGTTGGGGTTAAAGTAATTCAGAACACAGGGGTAAGGAAGAGAGTATCTATATTTTAGAACCATACATACTCTTTGAGACCAATGGAAGGAAGGTTTATTTGGTCTGGAACTGAAATTTTCTGTAGTGCATAATCTAATTCAACCTATCTGTACACTCATTTGAACAACTGAAACACAGGGAATATGGAATAAGAAAGAGGTCCTTTAATCCTGTATAGATTCTTGCAGCCTGGATACATCCTAGAATATATTACGCAGATAATCGAAAAGTATTGGCAAAGTTCCCTGAGGGATGGGAGAAAGAATATGGAACTATTAAACCTTACCATCAGGGAATCCCCCGATACTGTGTCAAACTTTAAGGACACCCAAATCAATAGACCATGCTCTTGATCATGAGGCTTACTCTTGTGATGCTTATGCAGGTAGCAGAGAAGCTTAGACGACCTATAAGCATGCCTAAGAGTTACTTCTGGAAGACCTCTTTTGTTGCTCAGATGTGGCCCCACTCTCTCAAAGCCCAGCTCTGCAAGTGAAATCACTGCCCTCCCCACTACATGGGACAATGACATCCTGGGGTGAAAGCCTCCCTGGCAACATGGGAGATGACTCCCAGGGATGAATCCAGACCTGACAGTGTGGGATCAACAATTTCCTCCTGACTAAAAAGGGGAAAAGAATTAAAAAGAATGTAGGGCGGGCCATGATGGCTCAGCAGGCAGAGTTCTAGGCCGGAGACCCAAGTTTGATTTCCGGTGCCTGCCCACGCAAAAAAAAGGTGTTACATATCAGTGGTAGAGAGAGTTCAAGTAGAGTCAAGAGGCTACTCTGGAGACAGCTCTTACACAAGCTGTACTTAAGACCTTGCTACCTATCATAATGTGCCAACCCTCAACCAGGACCATTCCAGCCAATCCTAAAGAACAGCTAGGGCAATATATAAGATTTTACAAGGGTTCCATGCACTAGAGTAACATTCCAGAAACCTACAACCTCCAGATGGGTCCCTGGACCAGATAAGTCCTGAAACCTAGTCCAGCCTCTCCAGAACATCAGATAGGTCCATCTCCATACCCCATATTAGTGACAGACCCTTCCAATATGAAAAATTTAGAATTGCCACAGCCCTAACACCCCTAAAGAGGGGTATGGAAAGATCAAAGGTGATGGTGGAGTTATACAGAGAAGATAGGATTTAACAAATGAATATAAATGCTGATATCTCTTTTAGTCTCCAGTATTTTAGAACAGCTAGAAGTAAAAACCTGAAATTGTGAAATTGTAATCCATGCCAAACTCTGAAATATGCTCTACAACTAATTGCATTGCTGTGCTTTGAAACTTATAGCTTTTTTGCATAAATGTTATTTTTCATTAAAAAAAGAAAGTAAAAAAAAAAAGCTATGGATTTAACAGATGGGTATGACTGTGTTAATTCATTATGATATTTCTTTTAGTCTCCAGTTTCTTGGAGCAGCTAGGAGGATAAACCTAAAATTGTGGAACTGTAACTCATACCAAACTCTGAAATCTGTTCCATAATTAATTGTTATGGTATGCTTTGAAATTTATTGTTTTGTATATATGTTATTTTTCATAATTTAAAAAAAAAAGAAAGGGTGATGCAAATATTGCTAAATGGTACCATATCAAAACTGGCTGGCAAGTATGTAAGTTTTGTTATACAATTTTCTGCTCTTTTCTACATGTTTGAAATATGTTATAATTTAAATGAAAAGGAAATAAAGAAATAAAGCAAAGCCAAAGGACAAACAACACATTAGAAAAAGAAACATTCCAACCATGTATGATAGATGTTTGAATAAAATGGCCGAACAGAAAAATGGACAAAGTATAAAACTGGGTATTACACAGTAAAATACCTAATGAATATATGTAATAGCTTGAATGTGTTTGTTTTTGTGTCTATGTGTGTATGTACCTTCATTAAATAAATGCAAATCAAGAAAAAAATTAGCAAATTGAATCCCACACCACTTTAAAAGAATTATACATCATGACCAAGTGGGATGCATACCAAGAATGCAAAAATGGTTCAACATAAGAAAAGCAATCAACATAATACAGTACATTAACAAATTGAAAGGAAAAAAATCACATGATCATATCAACTGATGCTGAAAAACATTCAACAAAATCCAGCATCCCTTCCTGATAAAAACACTTCAAAACCAGAAATCAAAGGAAACTTCCTCAATATCACAAAGGGCATATAGAAAAACCCATAGCCAGCATCATATTGGATGGTGAGAAATTGAAAGCATTCCCCTTAACATCGGGAATGAGACAAGGATGCCCATATCACCATTATTATTCAACACTGTATTAGAAGTCCTAGCTCGAGTGATCAGAAGGGAGAAAGAAAAGGCATCCAAACAGAAAAGGAAGAAGTAAAATTTCATTATTTGTAGATTACATGATCCTATACTTAGTAAACCCTGAGAAATCTATGACAAAATTACTTGAGCTAGTAAATTCAGCAAAGTGGCAGGATACAAGATTAACGTACAAAAATCAGTAACATTTCTAAAAACAAGCAATGACCTATCTCAGGTAACAGTTAAGACAAAAAAATTCCATTCAAAATAGTGACCAGAATAATCAGGTATGTAGGATTAAGCCTAATTAGGGATGTCAAGGACTTATACACAGAAAATTGCAAACCATTCCTCAAACAAATAAAAAATGACCTGAATAGGTGGAAAGACATTTCATGCTCACGGACAAGAAGATTGATTGTCATCTGGATGTCAATTCTACCCAAACTGATCTACAGATTCAATGTAATACCAATCAAAATCCCAATCAAAAAACCAATCAAATTCTTTGAAAAGCTAGTTATCAAATTTATTTGGAAGGGAAAGAGACCCCAAATAGCTAAAGATATCCTAAAACACAAGAGCCAAGTGGAAGAACTATCACTTACTGACTATAAAACTTACTATAAAGCCACCATGGCAAAAAACTTTATTATTACTGGCACAAAGATAGAAGGATTGACCAATGGAATCGAATCAAGAGTACAGATAGATCACCAAATCTATAGACAATTAATCATCGATAAGACCCCCAAACCCATTGAACTGGGACAGAATAGTCTTTTGAATAATTGGGCACGGGAGAACCGGATATCAATAGCCCAAAGAATCAAAGAGGACCCCTATCTTACACCCTATACAAAAATTAATACAAAATGGATTAAAGACCAGTAATTAATGCAAAATGGATGTTAAGAGCCAGTACAAAAAAACTTCTAGAAGAAAATGCAGGGAAACATCTTCAAGGTCTAGTAATAGGAGGTAGATTCTTAAACTTTACACCTAAAGCACAAGCAGTAAAGAAAGATAAATGGGAATCCTTAAGATCAAGAGCTTCTGTGATTCAACACTTTATCAAAAAGGTGAAGAAGCAGCCAACTCACTGTGAGAAAATATTTGGAATCCACATATTGGATAAAGCTTTGATATCCTATGCACATAAAGAAATTATACAGCCAACAACAAAAGAACAACCCAATTATAAAATGGGCAGAGGGCATGAATAGGCACTTTACTGAAGGGCAAATACAGATGGCTAAAAAGCACATGAAGAGATGCTCATCTTTACTGGCTATAAGGGAGATGCAAATTAAGACAACAATGAGATATCACCTCACACCTGTAAGAATGGCTGCTATTAAACAAACAGAAAACTACAAATGTGGGAGAGGATATGGAGAAATTGGAACACTTATTCACTGTTCATGGGAACACATAATGGCCTCTGTGGAAGTCGATGTAGCGAGTCCTCAGAAAACTATATATTGGTTGCCCTATGACCTGTCAATACCAATACTCAGTATATATCCAGAAGAGCTAAAAGCAGTGACACGAACAGATATTTGCATACTGATGTTCACAGCAGCACTATTCACAATTGCCAGAAGATAGAAACAATGTAAGTGCCCATCAACAGATGAGTGGATAAACAAAATGTGGTATATGCATACGATGGAATATTATGCAGCAGTAAGATGAAATGAGGTTCCAAAGCACACGATAATGTGGATGAATCTTGAGGACATAATGCTGAGTGAAATAAGTCAGGTACCAAAGGACAGATACTGTAAGATTTCCCTATTATGACTCTGGTAAAGGTAATCTCAGAGGTTACACTGTAGAATATAGCAGACCTAGAGGTCTACAAATTCTAGAGACGGAGGAAAGGCTACCCAATGAGGTTGAACCTAAATGCACTGGAACAGATAGAAGTGATGGTAACTAGTTAGCACAGGTCTAAGTAACACTGCCATATTGAAGGTGAACATGATTGAAAGGAGATACATAGTGCCATGTATTCCTCTGATTAAATCTACAGCTATAAATAAGTTCATGCATGAACTATTTCAAAGGCTTGACGGTTGACAAAGAATCAACAGTAGAGGGGAATGGGAGAAAACTAAAAATGTATGCTGTTGGCCAATAATTAACAGGAAGACATCAAGACTACCACAGCAATAGCAGGGGCAACTAATTGGGGGGGGAAGGACAAGTGATAAGGAATAGTTTTGATAATTGGTGACAGTGTGTTTGTTGGTTCTTTGTCACTATGGACTAATGAAAATTGTCTAAAATTCAGAGTACACCTGATGTACAACCAAGTGAGGACATTATAAGACATGGTTAGTGTATTTTGAACATTATCCATAACGCCTAATAGATTGAGGGAACTAAAGTGTACAATGACTGAGAAGCAGAATGGCAAACTGTGATACATTTCTATGATGGAATATGGTGTGGCTACAAAAAGGAACAATGTCGAGAGGCACACAACAAACTAAAACTTGGGGAAAATCTGTTGTATAAAATAAGCCAGAAACAACAAAAAAAAACAGATATGCTAAGGTTTCTTTCAGAAAATACTTACAATGGGAGCCTAGATTGTAAACCCTTCTAGCAGCCACACTTCGTCTGAAGTTGTAAATGTATTTCTAGATTCTGAGACACTGAGCTGTATGTGCATCAGCTGGTATTTCCCTGGCCTTTGAATAACTCTGTGACACCTAAGACCCAGAAATGCAGTGCTACAGGCCTGAAAGTCAGCATAGCTATATGTAATAACAGTTAAAGTAACTAAAAAAGAGATGAGGCCTCAAAGTTTAAAATGATGTCAATCTAGCTGGGTCTCAGGTAAATCAGAATACAAAGTAAAAGATGATAGTGTAAGTACTCTAGACCTTCACCTACTATAAGACCAAAGGCAGAGAGGTTTATTATGTCTAGAACCTAAATTTTCTGTAACACATAATCCAAATCAACCCGTCAGCCTAGCTCTAGCTCGTTTAAACAACCCTAACTCCGAGAGTCCAGAATAGGAACGAAGCCTTATAATTCTGTATAGCTTAATGCAATACCCAGATACATCTCAAACTTTGGTCTATATAACACACATATATGTTATATTTCACAATTTAAAAAGTTAAAAAAAATACAGAAATGGTTATGCATTAAGATACAATGAAGAGGGGGCCAAGATGGCGGCTTAGCAATGTGTGCATTTTAGTTCGTCCTCCAGAACAACTACTAAATAACCAGAAACGGTACAGAACAGCTCCTGGGGCCACATCAGTGACCGGACACACAGCGTACCCCAGTCTGGACCAGCTGGACCGGCTGCAAGCCTCCCCAGAACTGTGAGTTGCTCAAGCCGTGGCGGCCGGCGCCCCTCCCCACAGGCTGCTTCCCAGAGGGGAAAGGAAAGGACCTTCACCAGCAGCAGGGGCTGAGTCCAACCAAATGCCAATTGTGGAATTAATTAACAAATTTTGACTACTAAAAATAGGTCCCCAGCTCAGGTGAACCTGGTCAAAGTGAAGGTCGCTCATTTTTGCCCCGGTGCCAAGGAGTCAGAGCTGATGGAAAAAGAAAAAAACAAAAGAAACAGAGGTTTTTGTGGCTGTGTTTCTACAAAGCCTTGACTGCCTTTGGATACAGTGTCAGGACTTCTTAGGCTGCAACTGCCCCAGGCATAGGCAGAAACAAGCTCGTTTGAGGGCTTGTCTGGAGCCTGTGCCTTCTCCAGGGGAGGGGTGAAGCCCAACACAGGTGGAATCCCTTCCTCAAGGAATTCAGATACCAGCATTTAGAAATTTGAAGCCATTAAAACCAGCCTACAACCTCTCCTGTCTCCACCATGCCCCAGCAGGGAGAGTCTAACAAAGTTAAAGGTACCACATCATCTTATGCTGGTAGGACCTGCAGGCAGACAAGCACCACATACTGGGCAGGATAAGAAAAAGAGTCCAGAGACTTCACAAGAAAGTCTTTCAACCTGCTGGGTCTCACCCTCAGGGAAAACCGACACAGGTGACTCTTTTTCCTCCTGATAGGAGGCCAGTTTGGTCTGGGAAAATCCGACTGGGATCTATAATATCTACGCAGACCCTCCGAAGGGGGGGGGGGGGGGAGCGGAAAGGCACCATACAAGCAGGACAAGAAACAAGAAAACAAGAACTGAAAAATTCTCCTCTGTTAAACAAAACCTAAACTTGAGGTCCAGAAAAAGCTGAACTGAATGTCAAAGAACAGATAGACAACAAATTCATCCAGCAAGAAAACCCTAGGTAAAAGAAGTGCAAGCAATCTCCAGAATAAACTAATTAAGGTAATTAAATGCCTAGATGCCAGCAAAAAATAACAACTCACACAGGAAAATTGAAGATATGGCCCAGTCAAAGGAACAAACCAACAATTCAAATGACATACAGGAGCTGAAAAAATTAATTCAGAATATATGAACAGACATGGAAAACCTCATAAAAAACCAAATCAATGAATTGAGGGAGGATATAAAGAAGTCAAGGAATGAACAAAAAGAAGAAATCGGAAGTCTGAAAAAACAAATCACAGATTTCACGGGAATGGAAGGCACAGTAGAAGAGATGAAAAATAGTGGAAATCTACAATGGTAGATTTTGAGAGGCAGAAGATAGGATTAGTGAACTGGAGGATGGAACATCTGAAATCCGACAAGAAAAAGAAAATATAGAGGAAAAATATGAGCAGGGACTCAGGGAATTGAATGACAACATGAAGCGCATGAATATACGTGTTGTGGGTGTCCCAGAAAGAGAAGAGAAGGGAAAAGGAGGAGAAAAACTAATGGAGGAAATTATCACTGAAAACTTCCCAACTCTTATGAAAGACTTAAAATTACAGATCCAAGAAGTGCAGTGAACCCCAAAGAGAATAGATCCAAATAGACATACTCCAAGACATTTACTAATCAGAATGTCAGAGGTCAAAGAGAAAGAGAGAATCTTGAAAGCAGCAAGAGAAAAGCAATCCATCACATACAAGGGAAACCCAGTAAGACTATGCATAGATTTCTCAGCAGAAACCATGGAGGCAAGAAGACAGTGGGATGATATAGTTAAATCACTAAAAGAGAAAAACTGCCAACCAAGAATTCTATATCCAGCAAAATTGTTCTTCAAAAATAAGGGAGAAATTAAAACATTTTCAGACCAAAAAATCACTGAATTTGTGACCAAGAGACCAGCTGTGCAAGAAATACTAAAGGGAGCACTAGAGACAGATACGAAAAGACAGGAGAGAGAAGTGTGGAGAAAAGTGTAGAAAGGAAGACTATGAGTAAAGTTCAAAAGAAGGAAAATTAGATATGACATATAAAATCCAAAAGGCAAAATAGTAGAAGAAAGTACTACCCGTACAGTAATAAGACAAAATATTAATGGATTAAACTCCCCAATCAAAAGACATAGACTGACAGAATGGATTAAAAAAACAGGACCCATCTATATGCTGTCTACAGGAAACACATCTTAGACCCAAAGATAAACATAGGTTGAAAGTGAAAGGTTGGGAAAAGATATTTCATGCAAATAACAATCAGAAAAGAACAGGAGTATCTATACTAATATCCAACAAATTAGACTTCAAATGTAAAACAGGTAAAAGAGGCAAAGAAGGATACTATGTATTAATAAAAGGAAAAATTCAGCAAGAAGACATAACAATCACAAATATTTATGCACAGAATCAGAATGCTCCAAAATATATGTGGCAAACACTGAAAAGAGAAATAGACACATCTACCATAATAGCTGGAGACTTCAATTCCACACTCTCATCAATGGACAGAACATCTAGACAGAGGATCAATAAAGAAACAGAGAATTTGAATAAAACAATAAATGAGCTAGAGTTAACAGACATTTATAGGACATTACACCCCACAACAACAGGATACACCTTTTTCTCAAGTGCTCATGGATCATTCTCAAGGATAGACCTTATGCTGGGTGGTCACAAAGCAAGTCTCAATAAATTTAAAAAGATTGAAATCACACAAAACACTTTCTCAGATCAAAAAGGAATGAAGTTGGAAATCAATAATAGGCAGAACGCCAGAAAATTCACAAATATGTAAAGGCTCAACAACACACTCTTAAACAACCAGTGCATCAAGGAAGAAGTTTCAAGAGAAATCAGTAAATATCTCGAGGGAAATGAAAATGAAAATACAACATATCAAAACTTATGGGATGCAGCAAAGGCAGTGCTAAGAGGGAGAATATATAACTTTAAAACAAGAACAGGATGTTCTAAGAAAAGAATACACAAAAAATACTAATCTGTTCTCAGAAATTATATTTAACAGAAATAGAAAAAAGGGGATTTATCCTCACATACCTTAAAAATTCTTAAAGAAAACAGAAACCAAAAAAAAAAATAAGTTAAATAAAACAGAAAATAAGGACTCCTAAGAAAAAAAGAAACACAAGAAAACAAAAGGAGAAAAAAAACTATTAGTACCATAGCTATTGCTACCAGGAACAATGAAAGGATATAAAAAAAGACACTTAAAAAATAAGAACATTTTATGAAATCAAATATTTTAGCAGAGATAAAAAATTAAACAGAAATATTAGAAGATAAAGGTGAAGAAATCTTCCAAAATAATATAAACAGATATACTGGGCAAAGAAAAGAAAATTAGAATACTTTTTCTGGCCTGATATTTTTGCATGCAGTGAGAACAACCGCTGAGCCCTCAATGTTGGGGTTTGTCATATGAAACTGATCACCACAAAGGATAGGCTAAGCCTACTTAAAATTAGGCCTAAGAGTCACCCCCAGAGAACCTCTTTTGTTGCTCAGATGTGGCCTCTCTCAGCCAATACATGGCAGGTAAACCCACTGACCTCCCCTTCTCTACATGGGACATGACTCCCAGGGGTGTAAGCCTCCCTGGCAACGTGGGACAGAAATCCTAGAATGAGCTGAGATTCAGCATCAAGGAATTCAGAAAATCTGCTTGACTGAAAGGGGGAAGACAAAAATGAGATAAAAAGTGTCAGTGGCTAGGAGATTTCAGTCGAGAGGTTTTCCTGGAGGTTATTCTTACGCATTATATAGATATCCCTTTTCCAGTTTAAGGTGTACTAGAGTAGCTAGAGGGAAGTACCTGAAACTGTTGAGCTGTGTTCTAGTAGCCATGTTTCTTTAAGATGATTGTATAATGATATACCTTTCACAGTGTGACTGTGTGATTGTGAAAATCTTGTTCTAATGCTTCCTTTATGCACGGTACGGACAGATGAGGAAAAATATGGATCAAAAATAAATAAATAGGGGGAACAAATTTTAAAATAAATTGGGTAGAGGGAAATTCTAGTGGTCAATGAGAGGGAGTGGTAACGGGTATGGTATGTATGAGGTTTTTTTTTATTATTTATTTTTCTGGAGTGATGGCAAATGTTCAAAGAAATGATCGTGGTGATGAATATACAACTATGTGATGATATTGTGAGCCACTGATTGCACACCAAGTACGGAATGTTCATACGTTAAGAATGCTAGTGTTTATATGCTGTTTGATTTTATCAATAAAAATCGGAAAAAAAAAAGAATACCTCTTCAGGAGATCAAACATAAAATAGGCATTCCAGAAAAAAAAGGGGGCAGAAGAAAACAGAGAAGTGCAAAGAAAGAAGAGAAAGAAGAAAATGGAAGAAATTATCAAAGAAATAATCAAGAAAATATTCCAGAACTTTTTTGAGCCAAGGATGGGTTGAATTAATTCATCTTATTTTACTCTTTCCTGAAATCCCACCAAAACTAGAGTAGAGATTAAAAAGCAAAAAACCACAATCAACAATTTTTAAAAACACCACCACAACAAACAAAGCAATCAAATTTTGGGATGTCAGCAAAAAAAATGGACAAATGACAGCTGGCAGAACATCAGAGCTGAATCCTAGGCCAACAGTGAGGAAAGCTGAGAAATAGCCAAATTGCACTGCAGAACCCTCAAACAGCTCAAGAACTAGGAGTTAAAGGGGAGGATTATAAGGAAGCGGACTAGGTAAAAGCTGCTTAAAAACAGTTGGATCCCCCAGTTTCCCTCCCCATGCTCAAAGAAAAGAGAGTTGTCTGAAGAAGGTAAAACATAGGGTCTCTGGAATGTGCCCTGCTCTGGCTCAATTGAGGGTACTGGTACCATAATAAAAAAAGATGGATTAAATGAATGCTAAGACCCGCAGTCCCCCTTCTCATCCAGCTTCCAGAACAACTTTAGTCCTGAGCAGCAGGCTAGAAAACATTTCTGTGGGGAACATGAGCAGCACTAAAAGAAAGACCTAAAACTAAAAAGAGTAACATGGTGGGGTCAAGGGAGGAATTTTCTCCACAAAAATCTGACCCACCCAAATCATCCTATAGTCACAATCAAATCTACACACTCAGAGCTTCCAAACCCCGTTTTAATCTTCCACTCTCAATCATCATCAGACAACAAAGATCATCAGACATGAGGAAAGCCTGGAAGAAAGATTAAAACCAGAAAGAAACAACTTAAAGAAAGTTTGAAGGAAAAAACAAAGAGCTAGAATGACATAAGAAAACAAAGAGAATAAAAAGAGCTGTTAGATCATTAGAACTTGACAAAAGAAAAATAAACCAAATGGCAGAGTTGGAAGATAAAGGAAATCTCCTAACAAAGCAAAATAATAAATTGGATAGAAAATAGAAGGCAATAAAATAAGACCAGTCCTTGAAATCCAACATCCAAATAACAGAAGACTCAGAAAGAGAAAACAAGAAAATATATGTGGAAAGAAATGTCAACAAAGTAAATCAAGAAATTTTCCCATGACTAATGTACACAGGTTTCTAGGTTGAAAGGACCAATAACATCATGCGAACTTTAAGGTCCCACTAATCAAAAAATCAACTGCAAGCTTGCCGGGGGGGCGGGGGGGAACCAATTATATACAAGAATCAGAATAGTTTTAGACATTTCAACACTGGAAGTGAAAAGACAAAGAAACAATGCCTTCAAAATTCCAAAGAAAAATTATTTCCAACCTAAAATTCTAAAATGAGCCAAACTTGTAATCAAGATTGAAGATGATAAAATAAAGGCAGTCTCAGATACACAAGTTAAAAAAAAGAAATGCATCTTTTCTCAAGAAGCTACTGGAAGAAGTATTCTACCAAAATGTGAGAATAAACCAAGAAACAAGGATATAGGAAGGCACAGACAAGAGAAGACAAAAGATTCAAAACAGAAGAGCTGTGAAGGAAGATTCTAGAATGCAGCTGTCAGCTAGCCTGAAAAAGCAAATAGCCCAGACCAGGAGCAGGATGAGAGGGTTTTATGTCTCCAAGAAAACAAAAATGAAACATATTACTTATTCTGACAGTATTAAGAACTGTATGGCTCTGGCAGTTTGGGGATAGATTAGTGATGGGTACAGAAAAAATTAAAGACAAAAACAAGGTAATGATTAACTTCAAAGAAAAAGCTTTACAAGAAAGGAAACAATCAGAGTATACTAGGTGACTGAGCTGTGACAATAATGAAAACCTTATATACTGACTTAGCCAAAAACTGCTATAATGACATCGGGAGGCTGCAGAAAGAGAGAGTGAGTGTGTTCATGGGTTAGGGCACTACAGAGGAAACTCAGAGAATCAAATTCTCATCTTCCTTTATAGTAAGACAACAGATGACTAAAACTGGAAAATCAATAAACAATACTAAATTACTTTGAATATGGAGGTTAAGTCCTATAAGAGTGAGCTAAAAGAGATGGGGGCTGCCTGTGAGGAGCAGCAGGAAAGGAATGGTAGAGATGGGTGGAGAAAAAGGAATGCTTTTTCCCCCTAATCATAAACATCTATAAATCACTAGTTTCCCTCTAGTATCTTTGTCCCCTTCGTCTATGGCAAAAGACGCTACATGTTAGTCTGCCCAGATAAAGCTTAATTTTTCAGCCTCCTTTGCAGCTAGGTTTTGGTAAGGCTTCTAAATTCTTTTCAATTTGATGTGAGCTCACATGATGTGTACAACTTCTGAGCCAAATTCTTAAAAGGAAAGGAGCATGCGTTTCTCTTCTCCTCTCCCCTTTCTACTTGCTGGAGCATAAATGCACGTACCCTGATTCCTATGAGAAAAGCCACCTATGACGGTTAATTTTATGTGTCAACTTGGCTAAGTTATGGTACCCAGTTCCTTGGCTAAACACTCATCTAGATGTTGCTTTGAAGGTATTTTGTAGATGTGGTTAACATCAACAATCAGCTGACTGTAGCTACAGGAGACTGCCCTGGATAACGTGGGTGGGCCTCACCCACTCAGCTGAAGGCCTTAAGGACAAGATCTGAGGTTTCCTGGAGAAGAAATTCTTCCTGAAGACTGTAACATCAACCCCTATCTGAGTTTCCAGCCTTTCCTGCAAATTCCAGACTGAAGACTGCATCATCAACTCTTATCTGTTTCCAGTGGGCCATCCTGCCTTATGGATTTCAGACTTGCTGGCCCCCATAATCACATAAGCCAATTCCATAAAATAAATCTAATACACACACACATATATACACATGCATACTTGAACACATGCATCCTATTGATTCTATTCCTCTGGAGACTACTGACTGATAGATCATCTCAATACAGGAAAACTGGGTTCAGGGACAGCAGAACAACAAGACAAAGGCATCAGGGTCCCTGGCACTGTGGAGCCATCCCCTTTAAACCAAACTTTTATCTTGTTTAAGCCCTGTTACTTTGGCCTCTGTTACAGGAGATGAATCTACATCCAAATAAACATATAAATCCTAAATCCACTAAACTGAGGTTTATTAATATCTCTGAAAGCTATGTTAGAAAAGAAACTTTTTGTTTCCTGGAGCCTCGGTTAAGTAAAGTACTGTCTTTATTGACATGTAGGATCAAGCTAGAAAGAACAAATACATTTTAATCAAGAACTCAATACCCAGATGCTTGGTTTCAGCTTTACCTACCTTTTGGACTTCAGAACGAGAGTCGCAGACATCCAAAAATTCTATGGGTGGAGAAGTTTTTTCAATGACTGTCCTCCGGTCACCAAGTGGCTCCTCACTAGGTTTCTCTTGAGGGTCTATAATCACTCTCCTGTCACAGAAGCTGCTCTTCTCTATCACAGTCTTTTCCTCCTCCACTTTGACCTCTGGGGTGGATGCTTTCTCCTTTTGAGCAGCAGACACCGTGACACTCCTGGCCAGTCTTTCTCCACGGCTAGGACGCTCTCCTATGCTTGGTTTTGCCCTAGTAGCAGCCTCTCCCTTCCTTTTTGGCATTGATTTTCCCAGGATACCCTGGATAGCCTTTAGGTAGATCATTGTAGAGCCTTGGTCTCGAAGTCTATCCCTCCTTCTTTTCTGGACCTTGTTTGGTTCCTCAGTTGTATCATTTTGACCCTCGGCTTCAGCTGCAAACTCAGAATTCGTGGAGTTACGGGAACTATCTTTGGAATCAACCTGGAAGAAACAGAGATTCTAAAAAGGTTGTCCCAAGGGTGATAACATACATGACGCACAATGCAAATGATAAATCAGTGGAAGATCTACTGATCAAAAGGAAAAGTCAAACTCCCTCTGGTGATTGTGGCTAAGACAATGATTTTCTCAGAGTGGTGGTCTCCATTCCAGCCTCCTGAGAACTGAACTGTAAAGGTACTAAACTTCTGCCATTTCTCACTCTTCACCTTCTAAGACTCAGATAATATTATCTGGATATTATCTCATACTGCAGTCGGAAGGAATGAGCTGGGAGATTAACAGTCTAGATATACTAGACCAGAAGGCAAGGGTTGCACATACTTCAGAACAAACACAGGCAACAGAGAAGCTTAAAATTTTAGTACTGGAAGGATCCTTTAATCCCACATCAAAGAAAGACCACAAGGAAACCTAAGGACCCAGTGAGGGGAAGGGTTGGTCTAAGGAGAGACAAACAACAGTAGACAAATTCCAACCTCCTGAGTCCTGAGTGCTGTTTCTACTGTACCCAAGTCCCCTAAGAGTTCTCTGTAAACTCCAATCCCAAATCCTCATCTTGGTGGCAGAAGGTGCCACAGGCCTCCCAAAGGCTGCACCAAGGTCAGACAAGACTCTGTCCACATTCTTTCCAACTCCACAACCTCTTCAAAGACAGAAGTGAAGTCTCCGCCCCTTCCTTCTTTTCACCTCCAACCCACTCACTTCAGAAGGCCTCAGGGAAGAAACTGGATTAGTTATTCACAATATTAAATTGCTGTGAAACTCAGATCCAGTCTGATCCCAGCCTGGTATAAGCACATTTCATTAAGCTCCCCTCCAGAGCCATTCCCAAAGCAGCGAATATCACATCTCCCCAGCTGTGACCTGGATTTACAATAATCCAGCCTATTCTACAGCCCCTAAAAATTTGCACTTCTAATTCCTTTATATTACATTTCTCTCTCAAGGGTGATGGAAAATATTAGATAATGGATGGTCTAGCTATACTAGACAAAATTGTAAAAGCAATTAATACCACTGAATTGTACACCTGAAAATGGCTAAAGTGGCAAATGTTATGGTATATATATATACATATGGTATATATATATATATATATATATATACACACACCATACATATATATATGTTACCACAATACAATTTTTTTTTAAGTCTTTTCTTCTACGGAGGAAAAGTATGGTCTACTACAAGGGATGTTCATTAAAGGAGGCTGGTTAAACAAAGTAAAGATAAATACTATAAAACACCATGGAGTTTTTTAAAAGAGCAAGGTTGCTCTGATGTCCATGCCATATAGTAAGAGTAAAAAGCAAGTAGCAAAATAACAGGCACAGTGTAATCTCACCTTTGAAAACACAAAATACGCTTTTTAGGCATATATTTGAAAACAAAGCCTGAATGAAAGACTAACGGCTATCTTTGGGAACGGAGGGGAAAAGGGAGGAGGGCTAAGAGGCTCTCTATACAATTCTTGTTCAAATTTTCTTTAAGAAGTATATAATATCTTCGCAAAAAAAAAACAAAAACCATGAAACCTTTGGAAAGGATATTTCTTAAAGTCTCCAGTGTTTTGGAGCAGCTAAAAGGAAAAACCTAAAATTGTGGAACAGTAACCCACACCAAACTCTGAAGTCTATTCTGTAACTACTTGTTACAATGTACTTTGAAATTCATTGCTTTTTTGTATATATATTTTATAATTTTAAAAAATGTTTAAAAAAACAAAAACAGGAATTAACTGGTAGTTCAAACCATCTGCATGATTTCTCTTTCCTCCTCATGCCTACAGGAGAGAATGGTTTCACTGACAATTTCTCTCCATAAATGGGATCAGTGTCAAATGAGCAATACGCAAGTGCTGTAGCATGTGGCTGAAAAACAGAATTAAGGGGAAAAGTAAACCTGGGTTGAGCAAAGGTGGTGGTGAAGAGCCTGGGAAGCTGCCGGGGCAGGCTGAGGAGGAATCCCAGGTTTTGCATGGAAATGGCCACCGTAAGTGGTTCAATGTGCAAATGGGAGTTGGATTCATCTTCATGATAAACCGAGAGGGAAGTCCCTTGAATATTCCAGTCGATGTATTTGTACACCAAAGCAAATTATTCACGGAAGGATTTAGAAGCCTTAAAGAAGAACCAATGGAATTGACATTTAAGAAATCTTCCAAAGGCCTTGAATCAAAACAGGTAACAGGACCTGGTGGGAGCCCCTGCTTAGGAAGCGAAAAAGACCCAAAGGGAAGACACTACGAAAGAGAAAACCAAAGGGAGACAGATGCTACAAGTGTGGTGGCCTTGACCATCATGCTAAGGAATGCAGTCTACCTTCTCAGCCAGAGAAGTGCCATCCCTGTGAGAGCAGTGGCAAACTGCCCGCACAAAACTTCTGCACAGCCACCTGCCAGCTCTCGGGAAGACAGGATGCAGAATCACAGCCATGTGCTTGGATTCTGCCAAGAGAAGTCGGGGGAGGCCACGGCTCTACCTCAGCACCGTTTCCTCAGGAGGCAAGGTCAGAGATCTCAGAACTGTCACCTCAAGAAGCTTCTTCCACCAAGTCGTCTGCAGCACCCGAGAGACAAAGCAAAAGGGGGCCTTGGATTCAAAAAAGGAAGACGACTTCATACTTCTCCTTAACGTATCATTTAGTTGGGAAGTCTACCTCAGGCAAGCACAGGGGACCAGCATTTCACAAGCAGCAGCTGACCTGGAATTTTAACTACTGTTGAGGAACCATAAAATTTTGCAAACAGACAAGTCACTCTAAGCAAATTACATTTGAGCAGGGTGCCATGTTGTATGTTATTCAGAGAATGCAACGAGACGCTCTGTGTGTCTATATGTGCAAGTATGAGGGAGAGAGCTTGAGTCTGTGTGTATGAGAGGATTTTTTATTTGGGAATGCAGACATATATAAAGTAGGTTTGTCTTTATATATGCATGTATATGGAAATAAGCACATACCCTCCCTCACATAATTGGACATCTCTAAGAAACGAATACCCAAGTGAAGCATTCTGGGTGGTTTCAAAAATAATCCCTGAAATTTTTCTTTAAATACCACTTCTTTTTTATTACATAAACAAAAAAACATGACTGTTACCTTTTGTGTGAACCAAAGGATACTTCAGATCTCAGAGCTGCCAATCATATGGTACGAAAGGTTTTTAAGACATCCAGTTTTCCTGAGTTTGGGATTGTCTTTTTTTTTTTTAATATATCTATACAGTGGCTTTTTTTTTTCCTATTTGAAGGCCGTACCTTAATTTCACATGCGTGTGACTGTCAGAAGCTTCTTTTTTTGGCCATTGGCTTTTGATTTTAGAATATATAAATCAAGAAAAGCCAACGAATGTGTAATTTCTGTGCCAATTCTCAGTGTTTAAATTAATATGTTTTGATTATAAATTAGGTGCCAGAAGAGGGGAGGGTAATCTATAAATGTAGTGATTTGTTTTAAGCAGTGTTTTGATACCAAGTCATTGTAATCTTCTACATGTCGTGAGGTTTTTAAGGGATGGTTGCAACTGCAGCTTCCTGTGACAAGTCAGTCCCTCTAACCATCACGGGCCACAGGGGACCCTCCTTATTTACTAATGAAGACTTTGAAGAAAAATTCCAATGATATGGGGTATATATTTTTGATGGTTGTTTTTATTCTCCCTAGAGAGTTATCTAATTTCTTTTTAAAACAAAGACATAGTAGAGAAGTGAATAAGATATGGAGTTGAGAATGAAAATCAAGTGAATGCTCAGAATTGCCCGACATGTATTAATAACCTGTGAGTAATATTAACAAGTGTAGTGTTTGGTGACAGACAACTGGAGTGACAAAGTCTGGGGCAGAGGTATCCAGAGAACTAGAAATATTTTATATCATAAAATTGAACCTCTAGAATTTACCTTCATTACATATGCTAAAGTAACCTATATGGTGGATTCAGGATGAAAATTACAAGTAACCTATATGGTGGATTCAGGATGAAAATTACTGAGGATGGATGATCTTCTCACATCATTCCTCAGTTATATCAATAAACTGGCCGAGGACCAGTCATAATATTGGTCCCTTCAGGTTCCAGCCAGGAAAAAAACTTATTTCAGTGTCATCCTGGTTCTAGATGTTAGGGGTAAATTTATGAAACATCTCCATGAAGGTATCAATTAAGTACAATGCTTAACACTGGCAATGAATGTAGTTTGTATGAGCCTGTTGGTGTAAGCTCAGATAACCAGAAAAGGAAAATTGCATGACTCAAATGAGACATATTCTTCTGAACAGTGTGCTCCCTCCTCCACTTGACTTACCATAGGAGGCTTGTGTAGTTGCTGCTGCTTCAGCAAGTTACACATAAGAAAATGCCTCTGGCTGAGCCACCAGTCTATGACAGTGTTTGTGAGACTCTCCATGGTATACACTGAAATATCAGTGTGCTGTAATGCAAAGCTTACCTTTGACGGTATTGAATGTGATATAGCTATAGAGAAATACTTCCTTGCCTTATGTGAGGACCAAAAGCTTATTTAAATTATGTAGACACATTAAAGCGGCATTGCTTAATTTTTAACAGGTAAAGCAAGTAGGTTACCTGTAAAATTGTAAAACATTATGAAATCACTTTGAAAATTCAAACCGAAGTTTCTTGATACCATAGAAATAGGAAATTGTGAACTTAAAAATTGGACATTCCCTGTTTACATATAAAAAGTTCAGAGCTGAGATTACTGTTAAAAAAACACCTTGAGAACTATGAACCTATGGGTGCAATTTGAAATCATTTTAAGCATATTACCAGACCAAATTACTAAAAGCATATACCAAACCTAATTTATGGTCAAAAGTTAGGGTTTCTTTTTTATATGAAAATATAATCACTATTACCATAACATGTTCAGGACAAAGAACTCTGCTCAGGAAACATACCATATAATGTTGTTATTGTTATTGCTGTTGTTTCTTTACAGAACAGTCTATAGTCCTGTTTTCTCAAAACAAAGCAAATAATGTAGACCTTTTATAAGTATTATGTACTGATGATAGTAACTACCTCTGAGTTTAATGCAGATTAAAATTCCTGAATAGATATCAATTTCCCTTTTTTCATTTTATGTGAAAAGAACTCTGAAGCAGAATTCCTGAGCTTGCATATGTGAATATCACTGATGTGAACACAGTGTTCATTTACACGAGTGAAACTTTATTCTGTTGACAGCAAAAGACTGCCTCACTGTTGATGCACAGCACACCTTTATGCTGCTCCAGCCTTTCTGGTGGCTGATAATGCTCTGGTACAGAACCTTATTATCTATATTACAGATACCAATTCACAACTGCATGTTTCTGACAAACACTAGTGGATAATGAAACATCTCATCTTAGTGAAGTCTCCAAGCATTTCCTTAAAGTCACCATGTACTTAGTTTGAAGAATTACGGGCACTCTTCAACTTAGGCTAAACAGAAGCAATCTTGAAAATAGCTGCTTTGCCCAGATATGGAGAACAGGAGGTGTAGCAGGAAGGGAGGGGTTAGTGTGTCTTCCTGCTGGGCAAACAGTATGACAGAAGCCAGTCCCACTCGTTTACCTGCTTGTCTGTGCTGCCCTGAAGCCAAGCAGATGGCAGCATTATTGACCTAAGCAGGTCACTAACTAGCACTGGCTTGCCAAGAGTGAAGGATGCAATTCCATTCCGATCTGCTAAGGTGAAGGGTCTGGATTAAGCTTCAGTTTGCAGGGGTTACTAAAGAGGTCTGTGAAACAACTGCCCCTTGACCTCATCCCCCATGTCATACAGAGTACTTTGGTTGGTCCACCTTCCAACACAAAGTTGAATCCTAAGAAAAAGATCAGCTTGCTGTCAGTCTCTGAGCCCTGGGAGCTAGTCATTTGCTACATGGCAGATAATAGTGGAAACATTTTTATACTTTCACATTTCTAGTCTTCATTAGAAGACTTTGGATGTCTTTTTACAATGGAAGATTTAGAAAGATTTTTGCCTGGTTATCTCTTGGATGTTTAGTGTGCAATACAGGGAAAATAATCAAAAGATGTCATATAATAACACCACCGGTCCACTTCCAAATCTAGGATGTTTTCAGCACCAGTGGTTTTTTGTTTGTTTGTTTCTGGCTCAGTGTTAATTTTGTACCAGTACGGCCCCAAGTTACCGCTAGTGTTTTTAGTTTGTGAATAGAAAACCGTTAGTTTTAATAGACTTTATAACATTCCCTGTAAGATGGACATGGGAATTCTCATTAAGTCTTAAAGTTAATTTAAATTAATTTACCTGTTTAGCAAATAAATGTTTATCATAAAATATATATGTGTATTTCCCCCTTTGGTTATAAAATTTGGGAAAGTATATACTAGTGCAGCTGCACTTTCATTTCTAGATGTCTTAATGGGATTTATTTTAGAGAAAAACAACTTTTTAAAAACATCAAATTCTGTCTTACATAAATGTCAGTCTCTTTTAAGATGGTTGCGTGACCTGTGACGTAGCTGTTACATTACAGTGAGAGGGTGACCTAGGATTGGTGTTTAAATTTTACGTTTGGAATGAAGCTGCAAAGTTATGGTAAAATGCTGTGCCATGAAAAAGTATGATGATATTTAATGCCTCTGTGGCTTAACACAGAGTAACCAGCTTTGAAAATGATGTTGTTGATTACCTCTTGAATTACTAATATCTACAAACCCTGGCACCCACCACCAAGCTGGCTTTAATGTGTGTTGCTTTTCAGTATGATCTCTAATCACACTATAGACCAAAATGAACACTGATTTCTATATGTCTTTAATATGGTGTTTTATATAGTGTTTTAAAGTTCATCTGGTATAAAATGAAATCAGAAAGATAGACGATAAAGACTGAGATGGTATAATCTAGGAATGCCTAGAGTGTACAATGATAGTGACTAAATGCACAAATTTAAAAAATTGTTTTTGCCTGAGGAAGAACTGAGGAATGTAATTACTGCGGGGTGCTGAAAATTGATAGTAATTAATATTTTAAAATTTTAACTTATGTGTGAGACTAAAGCAAAAAAATGTTTATTTGGTACAAAATTTATATTTTGATTAGTGCATTTTCTAATATAACTTATGTAGACAGCTTAAATGAATACCATAAGTACATGGAACTTTGAGTAGGGCATGAGATTTTGTTGGTTTGTCCAGAGTGATGCTCTGATAAATCCCAGAGTGATTTGAACAGTGAATAAAAAAGTATTACAGCACAATAATACCTAATTGTAAAGTAATCATGTTAAAACACTGAATGAAGCTGCATCTGAGCTATAGGTTTTTGTTTTGTTTTGTTTTGTTTTGTTTTGATTTTACTATTATTACTTTTATTTTTTTCTCTATATTAACATTCTATATCTTTTTCGGTTATGTTGCTAGTTCTTCTAAACCAATGCAAATGTACTAAGAAATGATGATCATGCATCTATGTGATGATGTTAAGAATTAATGATTGCATGTGTAGAATGGTATGATCTCTAAATGTTGGGTTAATTTCTTTTTTTCCATTAATTAAAAAAAAAAAAAAGAGAAGGGATAATTGGAGATGAAGGGATACAGACTGTACAACGGGACTGGATATAAAAACTCAGAAATGGACAGCACAATACTACCCAATTGTAATGCAATTATGTTAAAACACTGAATGAAGCTGCATGTGAGGTATAGGTTTTTTGTTTTTGTTTTTTTTGTTTTTTTTTCTTTCTATTATTGTTTTAATTCTTATTCTGTTGTCTTTTTATTTCTTTTTCTAAATCGATGCAAATGTACTAAGAAATGATGAATATGCAACTATGTGATGTTATTAAGAATTACTGATTGTACATGTAGATTGGAATGATTTCTAATTGTTTTGTTAATTCTTTTTTTAATTAATAAAAAAAAAAAAAAAAGTATTTACAAAAGTCCCCTTCAGGTAATGGTGAGAAAGGGGGAATATTCAACTTTCCCAAGTTGAATTCTTGATATTCTCACAAGCAGTGCAGACATCCAAAGCAATAGGCTGAGACCCCAATCTTGGGGTTTGCTCATATGAAAGTTAACTCCACAAAGGATAGGTCAAGCCTACTTAAAATTAGGCCTAAGAGTCACCCCCAAGAGAATCTCTTTTGTTGCTCAGATATGACCTCTCTCTCCACAACAAGCAAACTCACCACCCTCCTCCTGTCTACGTAGGACATGACTCCCAGGAGTGTGGACCTTCCTGGCAACGTGGGACAGAAATCCTAGAATGCTCTGAGACTCAGCATCAAGGGATTGAGAAAACCTTCTCGACCAGAAGGGGGAAAAGTGAAATGAGACAAAATAAAATGTCGATGGCTGAGAGATTTCAAACAGAGTTGAGAGGTTATCCTGGAGGTTATTCTTACGCATTAATTAGATATCACCTTGTTATTCAAGATGTAGTGGAGAGGCTGGAGGGAACTGCCTGAAAATGTAGAGCTGTGTTCCGGTAGCCATGTTTCTTGAAGATGATTGTATAGTTTTCACAATGTGACTGTGTGATTGTGAAAACCTTGTGTCTGATGCTCCTTATATCTATCTTGTCAACAGACGAGTAGAACATATGGAATAAAAATAATAGGGGGAACAAATGTTAAACTCAATTTAGTTTGAAATGCTAGTGATCAATGAAAAGGAGGGGTAATGGGTATGGTATGTATAAATTTTTTTTCTGTTTTCGTTTTATTTCTTTTTCTGAATAGATGCAAATGTTCCAAGAAATGATCATGATGATGAATATGCAAAAAAAAGTGAAAAGAATATTCGCATTTTTTTGGTATTAAAAAATTTTTTTAATTAATAAAAAATTAATTTATTTATTTATTAAAATAGTTATCAAGCACTTATTATGTGCCAGCAGATGCTGTTCTAGAGCTGGGGATTAAGTAGTGTTTGTATTTAAAAAATACAAAAATACCTACTTCCTACTTGGTGAGGCAGGAGGGAAAAAACGAGGAAAAGTGTAACAAACAAATGAAATATATACATTAGACAGTGAAAAGTATCAGGGAAAAAATAAAACAGGAAAAAGAGATAGGAAATGGGGGTGAGGGATGGGAAGGCAGAATTACTCAAGTCTTGAGTTCAAGGTAGAGTTGTGGAGGCATGGATTTTTAATTGAATTTTCCAAAATTAAATACTGTGAAGTCCTAGAGGGCCACTTCAGTCCAGGGACCACCAGTTTGCCAACTCTGGTAGAGAAGACCAGGACTATAATTGGGGGAGAAAAAAAAGATAGCTCATAGAGTTAGGAATATAGTAACATAGCTTATATTTACACACTAAATCAATTTACAAAGCTGCTACAGCTGTCATCCCTCTCTTACAGAAGGAGAAAATGCCACATGGCTTGTAAGCAGCAGAATCCAGATTCAAACTCAAGTACCCCCTTACATCACAGAGCCATGGAAGATTAACTGAGAAAATGAGAAACAGTATCAAAGGCAGCCAAGGTCAAAGAACATGAGGACCCACTGGGCCTTAAGATGGATCAAAGTCCCTGGTAAGCTGGAAGAAGAGTTTCAACAGCTGATAGGCTATAAAGGTAAAGATTAGACAAAATATAGGACATGCAAGAGACAAGACAAATCACTGACTCCAAACAAGAGAGAGACTGACTTTACCCCGACAGCACTGCTTGGTGAAGTGTGCACCTCTGAAAGCAAGAGACAAAGATGAAGTGGAGAAGTCATTCAGCTTCCATCACCACTACCCTGAACAATTTCAACAGTTCCTGCCTACTTCCTTCCACTCCTTCACAGCATCTCAGAAGTTCTAACATGCAAACACCACCATGTCACACCTCTGCTTAAAACCTGCCATTAGCTCTGCATTTGCCTACACAGTAAATCCCAAACTCTGGAGGCAGAGCATTAGAAGCCCTTCACAAGCTGGCTCGAACCCTCCTCTCCAGCATCACCCAACTATGAAGGAAATGAATAAGCATGCTCCTCTAGGTAGGTGCTGGAGAAGAGGAAAATAAGTGCCCCAAGCGCTCGATCAAGCAGGACCCTCTTTCAACATTTCCTGGCATTTGGGGGGACATTCACTGTTCTCTGCCTGGAATGCCCTCTTCTCCTCCTAATCCATCAGAACTCAAATATCAGCTCTGTGTGAGGACTTTCCCCAATGGTTAATCATTCCTCTGACCCTCGGGTACTTCAAACATCTCTGTTAAGGCACTCTACCTAGTGCACTGTAATGAGTGATTTTTAAGTCTGTCAACCACTGGCTTATTCCTCTTTATACCACCAGCCTCTCATGTGGACTCCCACCCAAGCACTGGAGCTACCAAGTGAAGATGCAGGAAAGGGGGCCATAAATGAAAGCACTAGCATTTGAGAGCTAACATATACAATGGTTTACTGTGTCTAGACTGTTTCATCCTGCAGAAAGCTCCTCAAGGGAAGGACCTTGCCTCCTCCTTCTCTACATCCCTCACATCTAATTCTGGGTTATAAGAGAGCAGGTGTCACAAACAGCAACAGTGGGAGGATACTAGGTCTGACATGCAAACACCACTATGTCACACCTCTGCTTAAAACCTGCCATTAGCTCTGCATTTGCCTGGCACTGTGGGATCAATAATCCCATCCTAGCCAAAAAGGGGAAAAGAAGTGTACTTAACAAAGTATCAGTGGCAGAGAGTTCAAATAGTCAAGAGGCTACTCTGGAGATTGGTCTTACGCAAGCTATAGTTAGACCTGCCATAACCTGCCAATCCCCAACCAGGACCATTCCAGCCAATCCTAAAGAACACCTAGGGCAAGAGAGAAGATTCCAGAAGGGTTTCAGGCATTAGAGTAACTTTTCAGAAACCTACAACCTCCAGATGGGTCCTGGTCCAGAGAAGTCCTGAAACCTAGCCCAGCCTCTCCAGAACATCAGATAGTTCCATCTCCCTACCCCATATCAGTGACAGACCCTTCCAATATCAAAAATTTAGAACTGCCATAGCCCAAACAACCCCAAAGAGAGGTATGGAAAAATCAAAGGTGATGATGGAATTATACACAGAAGATAGGACTTAACAAATGAATATGAATGCTGAATCATTAAATTGATATCTTTTAGTCTCCAGTATTTTAGAGCAGCTAAAAGTAAAAACCTAAAATTGTGAAATTGTAACCCATGTCAAAGTCTGAAATATGTTCTACAACTAATTGTGGTGCTATACTTTGAAATTTATAGCTTTCTTGCATATCTGTTATTGTTCACAAAAAAGAAGGAAAAAAGAGTTGATTGTGATGATAAAAAAGTATTTAAAGTCCTGTAGGCTCCCATATTCTCGAGCAGCTAGAAGGAAAAATATGAGCCCATAACAAACGCTGGGATCTATCCTGTAACCACTTTTTGAACAGTGATTTGAAAACTACTGCTTTTTTTATTCCTTTGCTTTGTATATATGTTATACTACACAATAAAAAAAGTTAAAAATATATATATACATATGGCCTTGTTCAAGTCTCATTTTCTTATTTAACCATTCCAGATCCCATTTTCCCAGTGCCTAACGTATAGTAAATGCTCAATTATTTGTTAACCAATATGTATAGCAGGGATAATATGGCAGTTCTAAATATTTGATATTGGAAGGGTCTGTCACTGATATGGGTTAGGAAGATGGAACTATCCACTGTTCTGGAGAGGCTGGGCTAGGTTTCAGGACTTCTCTGGACCAGGGACCCATCTGAAGGTTGTAGGTTTCTGGAAAGTTACTCTAATGCCTGAAACCCTTCTGGAATCTTCACGAGGCTCTCAGGATGATGTGAGAGCCCACAAGCCAAACACTGAGAATCTTGCTTGAACAAGGCCTAGCACATCAGAAATGCTCACATTCTTTCCTAAATTGAATGTAGAAATTTAGATGTCATAGTAAAGATTAAATAAAGTAGATGATGAAGAAAAAAATATATATATATAGTAGATGAAGGTGCTCACAATGGACACATTTAACTTCCTCAATAAAAAGTAAACTAGGGGACTTCCGGAGAAGATGGCGGCTTAGCAATGTACGCACGTCTTAGTTCCTCCTACAGAACAACTACTAAATAACTAGAAACAGTACAGAACAGCTCCCGGAGCCACGACAGAGACCAAACACACAGTGTACCCCAGTTTGGAACGGCTACGAGACTCCGCTGCAGTGAGGTCCCCGAGCGGTGCACGCTTACCCGGGCCGCGGCAGCTGGCGGCCGGACCCCCTCCCTCCCTCCTTCCCGGTCCGGCTGAGAGACTCGGATCGGCAGTTCCCCAAGCCGCAGTGGCCGGTGGCCAGAGCCCCTCCCAAACACGTGGCTTCCTGGGCCAGCTCGGAGCCTCGGATCGGCGGTTCCCCAAGCCGCGGCGGCCGGCGGCTGGAGCCCCTCCCACGCACGCAGCTTCCCGGGGTCGGCTGGGAGCCTCGGATCGGCGGATCCCCAAGCCGCAGCGGCCGGAGCCCCTCCCGCGCACGCGACTTCCCGGGCCGGCTGGGAGCCTCGGATCGGCGGTTCCCCGAGCCGCGGCAGCCGGCGCCCCTCCCCCACACGCAGCTTCCCAGGCCGGCTGGGAGCCTCGGATCGGCGGTTCTCCAAGCCACGGCGGCTGGCGCCCCTCCCCCACAGGCGACTTCCCGGAGGGAAAGGAAAGAGTCTCCAACAGTAGTAGAGACTGAGTCCAACCTAACACCAATAGTGGCATTAATGAACAACTTCTGACTACTAAAAATAGGCCCTCAGCTCAGGCAAAACTGATCAAGGCGGAAGTTGCCTATTGGGCTAACTGAAAAAGAGGAAAGGGGGCGAAACAGAGCCTTCTGCGGCTGTTTCTGCGGAAGCTTGGTTGCCTCTGGGCTCAGCGCTGGGATTACACAGGCTGCGACTGCTCCGAACTTAGAGGCGGGCTGCTTTCAGGGCTCTCTACCACCTGAACCTTTCCTGTGGGAGGGGTGAAACGCAACTCAGGTGGAATCCCTCTCTCAAGGAATTCAGATCCCAGGACTTCACAATTTGAAGTCATTAAAACCAGCCTACAACCTTTCCTCTGTTTCCACCACACATCCAACAGCGAAAGTCTTCCAAAGTTAAAGGAGCCACAACAACTTTTGCTGGTGGGACCCGCAGACAGACAAGCACCACATACTGGGCAGGATAGGAAAAACAAAGCCCAGAGACTTCACAGGAAAGTCTTTCAACCTGCTGGGTCCCACTCAGGGAAATCTGATTAAATGCCCAGACACCAGCAAAAAATAACAAATCACACCAAGAAAATTGAAGATATGGCCCAGTCAAAGGAACAAACCAATAGCTCAAATGAGATACAGGAGCTGAGACAACTAATTCTGAATATACGAACAGAAATGGAAAACCTCTTCAAAAACCAAATCAATAAATTGAGGGAGGACAAGAAGGCATGGGATGAACAAAAAGAAAAAATGGAAAGTCTGAAAAAACAAATCACAGAACTTATGGGAATGAAAGACACAGTAGAAGAGAAGAAAAAAACAATGGAAACCTACAATGGTAGATTTCAAGAGACAGAGGTTAGGATTAGTGAACTGGAGGATGGAACATCTGAAATCCAAAAAGAAACAGAAACTATAGGGAAAAGAATGGAAAAATTTCAGCAGGGGCTCAGGGAACTAAATGATAATATGAAGCGCACAATATACATGTTGTGGGTGTCCCAGAAGGAGAAGAGAAGGGAAAAGGAGGAGAAAAACTAATGGAAGAAATTATCACGGAAAATTTCCCAACTCTTATGAAAGACCTAAAATTACAGATCCAAGAAGTGCAGCGCACCCCAAAGAGAATAGATCCAAATAGGCATTCTCCAAGACACTTACTAGTTAGAATGTGAGAGGTCAAAGAGAAAGAGAAGATCTTGAAAGCAGCAAGAGAAAAACAATCCATCACATACAAGGGAAACCCAATAAGACTATATGTAGATTTCTCAGCAGAAACCATGGAAGCAAGAAGACAGTGGGATGATATATTTAAATTACTAAAACAGAAAAACTGCCAACCAAGACTTCTATATCCAGCAAAATTGTCCTTCAAAAATGAGGGAGAAATTAAAACATTTTCAGACAAAAAGTCACTGAGAGAATTTTTGACCAAGAGACCAGCTCTGCAAGAAATACTAAAGGGAGCACTAGAGTCAGATACAAAAAGACAGAAGAGAGAGGTATGGAGAAGAGTGTAGAAAGAAAGAAAATCAGATATGATATATATAATACAAAAGGCAAAATGGTAGAGGAAACTATTACCCAAACAGTAATAACACTAAATGTTAATGGACTGAATTCCCCAATCAAAAGACATAGACTGGCAGAATGGATTAAAAAACAGGATCCTTCTATATGCTGTCTACAGGAAACACATCTTAGACCCAAAGATAAACATAGGTTGAAAGTGAAAGGTTGGGAAAAGATATTTCATGCAAATAACAACCAGAAAAGAGCAGGAGTGGCTATACTTATATGCAACAAATTAGACTTCAAATGTAAAACAGCTAAAAGAGACAAAGAAGGATACTATCTACTAATAAAAGGAACAATTAAACAAGAAGACATAACAATCATAAATATTTACGCACCGAATCAGAATGCCCCAAAATACGTGAGGAATACACTGCAAATACTGAAAAGGGAAATAGACACATCTACCATAATAGTTGGAAACTTCAATTCACCACTCTCATCAATGGACAGAACATCTAGACAGAGGATCAATAAAGAAACAGAGAACTTGAATATTACAATAAATGAGCTAGACTTAACAGACATTTATAGGACATTACACCCCACAACAGCAGGATACACCTTTTTCTCAAGTGCTCATGGATCATTCTCAAAGATAGACCATATGCTGGGTCACAAAGCAAGTCTCAACAAATTTAAAAAGATTGAAATCATACATAACACTTTCTCGGATCATAAAGGAATGAAGCTGGAAATCAATAATAGGCAGAGAGCCAGAAAATTCTCAAATACGTGGAGGCTCAACAACACACTCTTAAACAACCAGTGGGTCAAGGAAGAAATTACAAGAGAAATTAGTAAATATCTCGAGGCAAATGAAAATGAAAACACAACATATCAAAACCTATGGGATGCAGCAAAGGCAGTACTAAGAGGGAAATTTATTGCCCTAAATGCCTTTATCAGAAAAGAAGAAAGGGCAAAAATTCGGGAATTAACTGTCCACTTGGAAGAACTAGAGAAAGAACAGCAAACTAACCCCAAAGCAAGCAAAAGGAAAGAAATAACAAAGATTAGAGCAGAAATTAACGAAATTGAGAACATGAAAACAATAGAGAAAATCAATAAGACCAGAAGTTGGTTCTATGAGAAAATCAACAAGATTGATGGGCCCTTAGCAAGATTGACAAAAAGAAGAAGAGAGAGGACGCAAATAAATAAGATCAGAAATGGAAGAGGAGACATAACCACTGACCTCACAGAAATAAAGGAGGTAATAACAGGAGCTATGAACAACTTTACGCTAATAAATACAACAATGTAGAAAAATGGACAAGTTCCTAGAAAGGCATGAACAACCAACTTTGACTCAAGAAGAAATAGATGACCTCAACAAACCAATCACAAGTAAAGAAATCGAATCAGTCATTCAAAACCTTCCCAAAAAGAAAAGTCCAGGACCAGATGGCTTCACATGTGAATCCTACCAAACATTCCAGAAAGAATTAGTACCAACTCTCCTCAAACTCTTCAAAAAAATTGAAGTGGAGGGAAAGCTACCTAATTCATTCTATGAAGCCAACATCACCCTCATACCAAAACCAGGCAAAGATATTATAAAAAAAGAAAACTACAGACCAATCTCTCTAATGAATATAGATGCAAAAATCCTCAACAAAATTCTAGCAAATCGAATCCAGCAACACATTAAAAGAATTATACATCATGACCAAGTAGGATTCATCCCAGGTATGCTAGGATGGTTCAACATAAGAAAATCAATTAATGTAATACACCATTATCAACAAATCAAAGCAGAAAAATCACATGATCATCTCAATTGATGCAGAGAAGGCATATGACAAGATTCAACATCCTTTCCTGCTGAAAACACTTCAAAGGATAGGAATACAGGGGAACTTCCTTAAAATAATAGAGGGAATATATGAAAAACCCACAGCTAATATCATCCTCAATGGGGAAAAATTGAAAACTTTCCCCCTAAGATCAGGAACAAGACAAGGATGTCCATTATCACCACTGTTATTCAACATCGTGTTGGAGGTTCTAGCCAGAGCAATTAGACAAGAAAAAGAAATAAAAGGCATTAAAATTGGAAAGGAAGAAGTAAAACTATCACTGTTTGCAGACGATATGATACTATACGTCAAAAACCCGGAAAAATCCACAACAAAACTACTAGAGCTAATAAATGAGTACAGCAAAGTAGCAGGTTACAAGATCAACATTCAAAAATCTGTAGCGTTTCTATACACTAGCAATGAACAAGCTGAGGGGGATATCAAGAAACGAATTCCATTTACAATTGCAACTAAAAGAATAAAATACTTAGGAATAAATTTAACTAAAGAGACAAAAGACCTATACAAAAAAAACTACAAAAAACTGTTAAAAGAAATCACAGAAGACCTAAATAGATGGAAGGGCATACCGTGTTCATGGATTGGAAGACGAAATATAGTTAAGATGTCAATTCTACCTAAATTGATTTACAGATTCAACGCAATACTAATCAAAATCCCAACAACTTATTTTTCAGAAATAGAAAAACCAATAAGCAAATTTATCTGGAAGGGCAGGTTGCCCCGAATTGCTAAAAACATCTTGAGGAAAAAAAACGAAGCTGGAGGTCTCATGCTGCCGGACTTGAAGGCATATTATGAAGCCACAGTGGTCAAAACAGCATGGTACTGGCATAAAGATAGATATATCGACCAACGGAATCGAATAGAGTGCTCAGATATAGACCCTCTCATCTATGGACATTTGATCTTTGATAAGGCAGTCAAGCCAACACACCTGGGACAGAACAGTCTCTTCCATAAATGGTGCCTAGAGAATTGGATATCCATATGCAAAAGAATGAAAGAGGACCCGTATCTCACACCCTATACAAAAGTTAACTCAAAATGGATCAAAGATCTAAACATTAGGTCTAAGACCATAAAACAGTTAGAGGAAAATGTAGGGAGATATTTATGAAACTTACAATTGGAGGTGGTTTTATGGACCTTAAACCTAAAGCAAGAGCACTGAAGAAAGAAATGAATAAATGGGAGCTCCTCAAAATTAAACACTTTTGTGCATCAAAGAACTTCATCAAGAAAGTAGAAAGACAGCCTACACAATGGGAGACAATATTTGGAAACGACATATCAGATAAAGGTCTAGTATCCAGAATTTATAAAGAGATTGTTCAACTCAACAACAAAAAGACAGCCAACCCAATTACAAAATGGGAAAAAGACTTGAACAGACACCTCTCAGAAGAGGAAATACAAATGGCCAAAAGGCACATGAAGAGATGCTCAATGTCCCTGGCCATTAGAGAAATGCAAATCAAAACCACAATGAGATATCATCTCACACCCACCAGAATGGCCATTATCAACAAAACAGAAAATGACAAGTGCTGGAGAGGATGTGGAGAAAGAGACACACTTATCCACTGTTGGTGGGAATGTCAAATGGTGCAATCACTGTGGAAGGCAGTTTGGCGGTTCCTCAAAAAGCTGAATACAGAATTGCCATACGACCCAGCAATACATTGCTGGGAATCTACTCAAAGGACTTAAGGGCAAAGACACAAACGGACATTTGCACACCAATGTTTATAGCAGCGTTATTTACAATTGCAAAGAGATGGAAACAGCCAAAATGTCCATCAACAGACGAGTGGCTAAACAAACTGTGGTATATACATACGATGGAATATTATGCAGCTTTAAGACAGAATAAACTTATGAAGCATGTAATAACATGGATGGACCTAGAGAACATTATGCTGAGTGAGACTAGCCAAAAACTAAAGGACAAATACTGTATGGTCCCACTGATGTGAACCGACATTAGAGAATAAACTTGGAATATGTCATTGGTAACAGAGACCATCAGGAGTTAGGAATAGGGTAAGATAATGGGTAATTGGAGCTGAAGGGATACAGACTGTGCAACAGGACTGAATACAAAAACTCAAAAATGGACAGCACAATACTACCTAATTGTAATGTAATTATGTTAAAACACTGATAGAAGCTGCATCTGAGTTATAGTTTTTTTTGTATGTTTTTTTCTATATATTTTTTGTATTTTTTAGTTTTTTCTCTATATTATCATTTTATTTCTTTTTCTGTTGTCTTGCTATTTCTTTTTCTAAATCGATGAAAACGTACTAAGAAATGATGATCATACATCTATGTGATATTAAGAATCACTGATTGCATATGTAGAATGGAATGATTTCTAAATGTTGTGTTAGTTAATTTTTTTTTAATAAAAAAAAAGTAAATTAGGGTGCACAGGTGGTTCCATGACAGAATGCTCTCCTTTCATGCCAGAGACCCAGACTTGATTCCCAGATCATGCACCCACAGAAAAAAATAAAATAAAATAAAATAAGATCATCAGCTAACTAGAGTTTGAGAAAACCTCTGAAACAACTGTCCCAGAGGTAAGAAGGAACAAGCAATACGAGGCTGGCCAGCAAAGCTCTATAGTGGTTCCAAAATGCCCAGTTTAGTATCTCCCCTTCTCCACATTCTGTGACTGGGCATAGAGACCTTAAACCCCTTTGCTAAAGGCTGGACACAAAGCCAAGTGAGACCCCGCGAAGCTTACAAAGCAGGCTCAGAAGGCACAGTATACAGATGATAAGAGAACAGTGAGGGGAGCTTGGAAGGACCTGGAGGGAGAGCATGACCTTTGTGAGTGGACCCTCAGCTGTTCTTGCTGACAGCACAAGTTCACATGTGAATGCAGAGAAAGGGGGAAAGAGGTGGAGACTGAACGGAAAGGGAGGCATTTTATAATTAATCAAGATGAGAACTGAGTAAAACACTGTACCTTGTTTTCAAAGCAACACGCTTTAAGAAGACTTTAACAGTGCTAGAAATGAACAATTAGGATCGATGATACCAATATTCTCATATTCTATCCCCACTCAATATGTGATCTTTCTAAAATGAAACTCTGCCTTCAATCGATGCATAAACCTGCATTAACCCTCCAATGGCTTAGAATAAAATCCAAATTCCTTTGACTAATAAAACCTCCTGTAATCTGCCCCCTACCTAGTTCTCCAGCTCCATTCTTGGCTCTTTGCTCCATCATACCACATTGTAGGGTAGTCTGTGATTTCTTCTCCAGCTCTCCCATGAGACTCCTATGGGCAGGACCATGTCTATTCTGTGCCATGGTTCCAAGACCCAACAGACTGATACATAATAACCTTCAAATGCTTATGAATAACAGGAAGGCATTGGTGAAATCCAAAGACCTCTGTAAGACAGAACCAGCCTACTTATCACTCTGTGGCCAATCATCAAGCTGAGCTCTGGGAAAACAAGGCCCCTGAGGCCTTAATGAGAGAAAGATGGGTCCATCCTAGGATTAGACCCACTCACATTAGAGGCCACACCCCCAGATTCTGAGTCCAAGCCTGAAAAACAACCTGAGCCTGGTGTGTAGCACATCTGGAAGACTAAGCAAAATAGATTCCCTGTCTGTTTTCATTTCAGGCTTCACTCCATCAGTAACTGTCACCAAAGATAAGTTTAACCAATTAATACTATTTTACATTGTCCCCAACTCCCGTAATATTGTATCAAGGATTATTGACTAGATCAAGTTGTAAAAGCAAAGCCCCATATTTACCTGATTTACATCTGAGTCACATGCAGTGTTCTTATGCCAAAGACACCTTTTTTACTCATCGTCGCAATTTTGAAAAACCAAAGTTCAAGTACTCATACATGAGTTCTCACTGTGAGGTACACACTGAAAAAAATCTGGGGCACTTAGTCTGGGCTCCCCATAATAAAAAGCCACATTCAGCCTCATTTCTCAGCTCCACCTTAGAAAATACTGAGCAAAGCCTTAAAAAACCAAACCACTTTCATTAGGGCCTGTTTTTATAACTTTTGTAATATAATATAGCCCTCTCTAGAAGAAAACTATTCACCCCATGAAAGACCTTTCCTCCACTTCTCCAAGTGAGGAACTACCCTTACCTTTTCTTTCCTTTTTTTTACATGGGCAGGCACCAGGAAACGAACCCAGGTCTCCAGCATGGCAGGCGAGAAGTCTGCCTGCTGAGCCACCGTGGTCCACCCTCCCCTTACCTTTTAAAGTCCAGAGCTCCAAAACCTAGAACTAAAACTCTAAGAGGACAGTTACCTTTGTCTGACATGTTACTGGAGTATCCTAAGCATCTAGAATATTGCCTGGCACAAACTAGGCCTTCAATAAATTATTTGTTCAAAGCCTGGTTGACTGGTTGAAATCTATCACCTCCATGAAGCAACTCCGAGCCTGCCCTCAAGTCAGTAATCATCAAAACTCCCACAGGGGTGCGTTTTCATACAGGAATTAAATGCCTGACTGCCAAACCCCAACGTGGCAGGAACTATAACTCTGGTGAAAAGCCATACCAAGAACCACATTCTTACTCCTAGGTTCTATAATGCAGAGTGGTTCAAAATACAAAGGCACAATTCCTTGAATTCACACCCAAACCATAACATATCGGGGTCTCCTGAACATGCAATCAACTTTCTACTGCAGTGATTCTCCAGCCTGGCTGTAAAGTACAATAACCTGGGGAGCTTTTAAAACTCTGGCTGCCCAGACCATATCCCAACCCCATTAAAAGTTTTTCTAGGGTGGGATCCAGACACAACTATTTTAAAGCTTTCCAGGTCGTTTCAATGTGCTGTCAAGTTTGAAACCTATCCCTCTACTGAGCTTCAGGCCAACTCCTAACCAAGTGCTTGGTCTTCCGGGTGTGCACACCTGAGTCTCTTCCCATTAAAATTCCCTTATTCCCAACCTCCCGAGCCACGTGGAAGGGGCATCACCGGTCACAAGGCGCTGCAACCACCTACCTTAAGGCTGCAGGCTTCCTCCTCTAGAGAAGCCATTTCTTCTAGAGTGGGGCTGGCAGAGCGGAGAGGGGATCCCACGGACGAAAGGAAACCCCGAGCGCTCTGAATCACACAGCCTTTGGAGGCGGCCCCGCCCACACCTGGGCCCGGGGAACTGGAGGCGGAGGAAGGGGAGGAATTTCCACGGCGGGATGAGCCCCAGGACAACCTCGGCGTGCAGGCCACATGGTCCTCCTTCTGGGCTTTCAGGAGCTTGGGGCTGCCGGCCCCTCCTGCACGCGACGCAGCGCTATCAGCCGGCCGGCAGGAGGGGGCCACATCACTGGGCTCCCGGGGGCAGCTGCGCTTACTGGGACACCCTTCCGAAGTGCTGCTCCAGTGATACTTGACCTTGCGCCGCTCCGACGCCATGGGAACCTGAAAGGTAAGGAGGGGTCCTGGATTCCAACCCCACCCTTCCTGGCTGCCCCAACCCCAGGCTCCCGCCACCCCGTGGCCCCCTGGGGCGGGGGGTTGGGGTTGGGGAGGACAAGCCAGAAGGTCAGAGCCTGGGTCTGCCCTCACTGACCTTTCCCCCTTCTTTCCACTGCCCATCACAGTTCTCAGTGTTTCGGAGATGCCAAAGCCCTTCCACTCAGTGTGTGATTCCAGAGCGCTTTGGAGAAGTCGAAACGATCCAAGACTAACTAAAGGCTCCGGCTCGGTTTCCAAGCCCACAACGTGCTTTCGAGATTGCCAAGCGCTCCAGTTTGCAAGGCGCTACTTCGGAGATGGCAAAGCGCTTCCGGGATTACAAAGCGCTTCGATTTAGTTTGAAGTACAAAGCCCTTCGGAGCTAGCAAAGCGCTTCGAAACACCGCACCGCGCCTCAGAGACCGCACATGGCGCCCGATACCGAGGCCTCTGGGCCCGGCGCGCGGCCGGGAGGCCCGGGCCGCTAAGGGCCGGCCGGAGGGCAGGGCCGACGGGGCGCGGCAGCCCGCCCAGCTCCCGCGGTCCCGCCGCCCCACCCTGGGCCGGAAGGAGCCCGAGCCGCCCCTCAGGAGTCCGCGGCGCCCCCGTCCGCCGCCTCGGGGCAGCTCCCCGTCCGCCCCGCCGCCCCTTACTTCCCTAACGCCGCGGCCCAAACCACGGGCCCGAGCCCCCGCAGGCCGGACGTGCCACCCCGCCCGCTCGCCTGCTCGCCGCCCGGCCCGGTCCTGCGGCCCCGGCCAGGCCTCCGCCCTAGCTGAGCTCACACCGGCCTGCGCGGCGCCGGGCCCCCGGAACGAGCCCTGCGGCCCGCAGCCGGGCGAGCGGCGGGGCGGGGCCTGCGCCAAACGGAGGGCGCCCATTGCTCGAAACGGCAGGGGGCGGGACTCCGAGCAAGATGATCCCCGCCTCTCGGTCAGGAGGTTTGGAGGCGGGACCCTATGCCTCGCGAGCTCGTCCATTGGTTGGAAGCCCGGCGGGGCGGGGCTACTCACGTGGGCCCGAAGAGCGCGAAGCTAAATCCAGGCTGCGGCGGGCTCTAGCTGAGGGTGCGGGTCCTGCGTCCTCCGCCTCCCGGGCGTCCTCCGCCTCCCCGGCATCCTCCGCATCCCCGAAGGCTGCTGCCTCTGCTTAGCCTTTCCCCCAGGCGCCTTCGGAGCCGGATTCAGTGTCGAACCCAACAGCAAACCCAGTGCTAAGCAGTGGCAGCACCCCGTTTCACAGAGCAGGAAACTGTGGCTTAGAGAGGCCGAAGTGACACACCCAAGGAAGTGACATTATTGGATTTAGAAATTTGAGACCACGGGGAAAAAGAGACTACGCAAAAACGTAAAATATGCGCCCGCCAAAAACTTTCAAAGTCGAAAGACACGGTACAAACTTGGAAGAATTTTGCACTACATAGCAAAGTGTGATGTCCTCACGCTGTAAAAACTTGGAAGTTAGTAAAATAATTGGTATGAAAATGGATGAAGGAAATGAACCAATAGTGTGCAGAAACAAATTACCAAAGGCTCTTAAACATGTGAAAAGATGGCTCCACCTCAGTCATTTAAGAAGTACAAAAAAAAATTGTATTTTTTCACCTATTAGATTGGCAATGATCGAAAAGCATGATAGTGTATTGTGTGGCTGAAGATGAGAGGAAATACACTCCCAAATGTCACTGATGGACGCTTAAACTGATACAGCCTGTTTGTACCAGGCTGATTATATAAATTGAGGAATAGCCAAACAATGGAATACTAGGCAAAAAGAAGGATCTGAAAGTATTTTTGAAAATGATGGCCAAGAAACATGTTTTAAAAACAAAACAACAGGATCCAGAGCAGCCTGAATGAAATACCCTGTGTTTAACATAAAAAAAAAGGAGTTAGGCTTTGTAAGATTACATGGTATATGATTATATATTTCAATTAAAAATAAATAAGTTTTTAAAAAAGAGAGATAGGAATGGAGCCCCAAGATAAATGTGTGGTTTTTTAATTTCTGAGAATAACCACTGTGTGTATGTTTTTAAAAAGCTTTATTGAGGTATAATTTACATATCATAAACTTCACCCATTTAAAATATACAATTCAGTGGTTTTGAGTATGTTTAGAATTGTGCAACCATCACCATAATCTAATTTTAGAGTATTTTCATCACCCCATAAAGAAACCCTGAACCCGTTAGCAGTCAATACCCCCCTTCACTCCCACCTCCCTCCTAGGCAACAACTAACCTAGTTTCTGTCCCCACAAATTTGCATATTTGGGACATTTCATGAAAATGGAATCAAATAATATGTGACTGGCTTCTTTTACTTAGCATGTTTTCAAGGTGCATCTATGTTGTACATGCATCAGTACTTCATTCCTTTTTTTTTTAGACCCACAAGTAAGAACATTTTATTTGTGACTCAGTACGCATATTCTTGTGCAACTGAAAAGTTTCACAAAACTACACTTAACCCCAATAAGTACATGGAATGCAACCTGATTTTTCCTATTTAGTTATCCAGTAAATTAATTTTATGCCCCACTAATGGGTTACAATCCACAAAAAGACCTGAGAGGGGAAAGCCAAAGTATTACAAGGAGAAAAGAGAGGTCGGGGTCCTAAATTTGGGTAATGTTTGGCTACCAAGGCATACCAGTTTCTTTTCTAAAAGATTATTATATAAAATATCAGACTATCATGGCAACTGTTATCACTGGACCACTGACATTCTTTCTAAACCAAGTGTTTTATACAGAGAAACATCCTTGGGACCCTGTTAGCCTTGAGACTGGGAGACAGGTTGGTGCTGCCAAGGTAAAGTAGATCAGAAAGGCCTTGGCCTGACGCCAGCAATGCTAAACTCATCACTAGTTCCTTTGAAGCTGATTCCTGCCCTCCAGGCAGCACAATACTGTGGTTTCCCAAATAGGTTGGCTTTAGGTAATTAAAACCTAGGTTTTAATTAGATTTATCTGGATTTCTAAAGTAGCAGTCTTGTGATACCGGTGACTGAGTTCATATTAAATGAACTTCATATTAAATGTGCTGATAAAATCAGCCTTCCCAAACCACAGCACCAAAGGCCTTGGTGAATCGACCAAGGCCCGGTCTTGGCAGCCACGGCTGCAGGGATAGTCCTATGCTGTATCCTGTGTGTGGATACACAGCATTCGTACAAATGCAATAATCGTACAAAACGATTATTCATTATTTATGCAGTTATCTAATCTCAAATTACATTCTGTCTTGTGCCCCCACCTTATCATAGGGTGGGGAGTGAGGATGGGGAGTGCCTCCTGCCAGATGGGGTAGAAGGAAATTGATCATGGTCTTAAGACTTATCCTTGAGTTGTTGAAGAACTGCTCTGGAGTTTTCTATGTAAGACATGAGGTGTGGATGTAGCTAGTGACAGGACCTCAGCCGAGCAGCGTGCCTCTGTCTGTACTGTTGCTGGGTCACAATTAACTGGACAGGCCCTGAATGGCACCACTGATATTCTTGAAGTAGCTCAACACAGTGTACTGGTTTGTTAATGCTGCTGGAATGTAATATACCAGAAATGGGTTGGCTTTTATAGAGGGAATTTATTAAGTTACAGGTGTACAGTTCAAAGGCCATAAAAATGTCCAAACTAAGGCACCCGGGGAAGAAAGGCTGATGGTGTCTGAACACCTCTGTTAGCTGGGAAGGCATGTGACTGGCATCTGCTGATTCTTTAGCTTTTGGTTTCAAGCAGCTTCCCTGGGAGAGTTTTCTTTCTGCATCTCTAAGTGTCTGTGTCTGTGTTGGCTCTGATGCAACTGTTCTCTAAGCATCTCTGTCAGCTCTGTGCTCTCTGCAAATGTTTCCCCTTTGAAAGGACTCCAGTAAACTAATCAAGACACACCTTAAGTGGGCGGGGTCACATCTCCATCTTATCAAAAGGTCACACCCACAATTGGGTGTGCACATCTCCATGGAAACAATCCAATCAAAAAGATCCCACCCTACAATATGAAATCAGGATTAAAGAACATGGCTTTTCTGGGGAACACAACAGTATCAAACCACCGCAACCAGCCTCTGACTTCAGGGTGCTCACACCTCAGAGGTGTGCCTGTCCCTTGCTGGTGAGCTTCCTGTCTTTTTATCTTAGAAATGTTATCTGCAGTTTTAAAATGAATCCAGCAAAGCAGTCTGTTTTTCCTTGGCTAAGGTTGGAATGCCTATCCCAGACCCCTTGGGAAATCTTCTTGAATGAGCCCAAGATAACATGGGGTGTCCCACATTGAACAGGTTTTGATGACACTCATGTAGCCACCTTTTTTATGTCCCCTGTTGGGAGGAAGGGAGGGAGGTAGTGGGGAGCCCCTGCCACAAGTTGAAAAGATGAAAAAGGCTTTGGCCAATTGAGGAGACACGAGCCACAGATGTGCAAGAAGTAAGGGGCAAGAAGTAAGGGGCTTCTGGGTCATCACTGGCACAGCTGACTATACCGCCATGGGCAGGTGCCTCCACAGGGAAGCTCCCAGAAGCAAGTCACAGTTGGCATAGAATATCAGGGTTTCTTGATGTGTTTTTTTTTCCCATGGAAATAGTGGTCAGAAATTGTCCAATCGTTACTTGTGATGAGTCCTTAGGCACTAACCTGGTAGGCAAAGCTGTCAGAAGTCTAGGCATATATAGGTCTCCAAAATGTGTGTTCATCAACTTTGATTTTAAAAACCCCTCCATCGGGCAATATTTGGAAACCGCTTATCAGATAAGGATTTAGTATCCAGAGTATATAGAGAGACTCTTCAACCCCACCACAAATAGACAAACAACCCAATTTTAAAAATGGGCAAAAGACATGAAAAGACACTTCTCAGCTTATTGTAAAGGGTCCTAGATTGTAAGCTCTTACAACTGTCACATATATTCAGGAGGTATAACCGTTAATTCTACATTCTGAGATACTGAGCTGTTTGTATATAACATGGTCTTTCCCAGAAACTTCGGGTACTTATGTGACACCTGAGACTCAGAGTTAGAGCTCTGAAGCTATGAAAGTGGGCAGTACCCCATCCAGGAACTATTTAAAAAGTTAAAAAAGGAATATTCAACTAGAGATATGAATAAAGCTGAACTGGATAAGACTAACCTATATCAGAAAACTGGGTAAAGGATGATATGTCCATATTTTAAAACTTCAACTTGTATGTGAGAATAAAGAGAGAGATGTTCATTTGGTGCAAAATTTATATTTTGGGTAGTGCATTTCCTAATTTAACTGGTATGGTCAGTTTAATCGAACACCATAAGTACATGGAATCTTGAATAGAGTTTGAGATTTTGTTGGTTTGTCCAGATTAGTGTGATGTCCCAATAAATCCCAGAGTGATTTGGGCCATGAATAAAGAAGTATTTGCAAAGTCCCCTTGGGAGAATGGGGCGAAAACAGGAAATAGTCTACTTTTTCATTTGGAGAATTTCTGATATTCTTGTAAGCAGTGGGAATAACAAAATCAATAGGCCGAGCCCTCAATCTTGGGATTTGCCCATATGAAACTCATTCCTGGGGGTTTCCCCCCCTCCCCAGAAAACCTCTATTGTTGCTCAGATGTGGCCTCTCTAAGCCAATTTGGCAGGTGCACTCACTGCACTCCCCCTGCATGTGGAGCATGACTCCCAGGGATGTAAATCTCCCTAGCAACATGGGGTAGAACTCCTAGGATTCACCAGGACCTTGCCATCAGGAGATTGAGAAAGCTTTCTTAACCAAAAGGGGGAAGAGAGAAAGGAGACGAAATAAAATTTCAGTGGCTGAGAAATTTCAAACAGAGTTGAGAGGTTATCCTGGAGGTCATTCTTATGCATTATATAGACATCACCTTTTTAGTTTATGGTGTACTGGAGTGGCTAGAGAGAAATACCTGAAACTGTTGAGCTGTGTTCCAGTAGCCTAGATTCTTGAAGATGGTTTTGTAAAGATACAACTTTTACAATGTGACTGTGTGATTGTGAAAACTTTGTGTCTGATACTCCTTATATCCAGGGTATGGACAGAGGAGTAAAAAGTGTGGATTAAGTAAATAAATAAATCACAGGGGGAACAAAAGATAAAATTAATTGGGTAGATGGAAACACTAGTGGTCAATGAGAGAGAAGGGTAAGGTGTATAGTATGTATGAGATTTTTCTTTTTTCTTTTTATTTCTTTTTCTGAAGTGATGCAAATGTTCTAAAAAATTATCATGGTGATGACACAACCATGTAATGATATTATGAGCCACTGATTGTGTATCATGTATGGACTGTATGTGTGTGAAGATTTCTAAAAAAAAACCTCCATCAGGTAACAGATGAGGTCTAGATGTAGTCTCTTGAATTGACTGGCAAAGGCTTCTGGTCCAAATTAGGTCTGAGGTCTATCCCCTTTCCCAGGAAACTTGAGGACAGGCTCACCCAGTATGGCAGCTCTCAGCATCCTGAAATCGTGGATGTCTGTGGGGATGAAGACGTAGTCCAGGTCCTACCCTTCTGCACGGAGGGAAAGCTGAGGTTCCAGTGGGAGCCGATCCTTCATTGTGTTCATGGTACAACCACCCAACAAGGACTTGGTGCTGGCATGGCATTGGGAGACTGATCACATGCACAGTCATGGGCATCGATGTTCAGACCCTAGAGAGAGCCACTCCAGAGACTCAGGGTAGAGGCCACGGCTTGGCAAGAGTGCCCTTCAGCCCTAGTGGGCTTCGTGCTGGCTCGGGGCCACCACAGAGCTCCTGGGTGAAGAGAACCCACTCCCACCCCCCCACAGCAGTCCCGGAGTAGAAAGACCCAACAGGTCCCGGGAGTTGGGGTGCCACTGAATGGTGAGCGTGAGGAGCTTCCTTCCTGCCCCAGCATTCAATGCCTGGGGTCCAAAGAATGCATGAGATGACGTGGTGTCCCTGGCCCCAGCTGAGATGGAGAGGCCCCGTGAACAGAGGCTTTCTTGTGGGGGTGGCCACCCTGCCCTGCCAGACCCTGCCCACTCCCCTCACTTGGCACCTCTGGCTCTGTGGGACCTGGAGAGAGGCACCTCCAAATGCTCCTGGCCTGCGCTGCTGGTGGGCAGGTGGGAGTGTGCTTTCCCAGAGTCCCCCCTGGATCCCTCAGGTCCCGTGCACCCCTCAGGTGGGGCAGTAGGATCAGGTAGATACTGCCACCTGCAGCTAATGCACACACCCCACCCCTACCTCCCAGCTGGTGCCTCTTCATTCCTTTTTTATGGCTAAATAATATTCCATTGTGTGGATATACCATATATTGTTCATCCATTCATCAGTTGATGGGCATTTGGGTTGTTTCCAGTCTTTAGGTGCTATGAATAACACCTCCATGAATGTTCTTGGAGGAGTTTTTCATGGACATATGTTTTCCTTTCTCTTGGATATATACCTAGGAGAAATTGCTGGGTCATATAGTAACTCTATGTTTAACAAATTGAGGAACCACTAAACCGCTTTCCAAAGTGGCCTGCACCATTTTACAATCCCACCAGCAATGTATGAAGATTTCAAATTTCTCCTTATCTTCACCAACACTTGTTACTGTCTTTTTTATTACACCCATCCTAGTGAGGGTGAAATGCTATCTGGTGGTTTTGACCTGCATTTCCCTGATGACTTAAGACATTGATCACCAAGATACATTTTTTTTTTTTAGGTATGACTCATCCATGGCTGCCACCCCAAACAAACAACAGTGGCTGTCTGCAGGAAGAAGAAATGAGACTTAGACTGCAGTAAGAAGCCTTCCTTTCATCACATGGTCATTTGTATTGTTTAGGTTATTCATCGTGTACATCTGTTAACTTTAAAAAAATGAAAGAAGTCAGGACTTCCCTCCTGGGAACCTTGGAAAGACATCCTGGTGCCCATGAACTGCAGTTCATATTCAGGATTGTTTGTATATGTATTTACAACTTGCTGAGGGGAGAAGCTTTCTTCAAATTCTCACAGGGGTTCATTGACACCTCCAGAAAAATATATGAAGCCCTAGACAGGAAGTGTAAATATGTCTAGATAACCAGGCCCCTATTACGCATCAGCTCTCCACTGCTCAAAAAGCCAGGAAGATATCGTTATGATTCTGGGTACTTATCACACGCTAGGCCCCATTCTGGGCACTTGGCACACATGCTTATCGAATCCTCACAGACCAGAGCTTAAGACAATGAGTGTCCGTGCAGACCACTGTCCACCTGGGCTGGGGCCCAGCCTGCCTATGTTGCATATCAATACAAAATTGTACTCGCTCGGGGGCTTTTACATCAGGCAGGCCCTGTCCCTTGCCCTGAAGACAACCGCCTTGTATAGATGAGGAAACAGATTCACTCCCTGCAAACAAATTCGCCTGGACACAAAATAAATTACAAGATATCTACTGACTTTACAAAGGTACTTTTATATTTTACAAAAAAAAAAAAAAAGGAAAATTTCACTATAGTAGAATTATTTTAAATAAGATGCTTTTCTCAATGAGTTTAAATAGCATTTGTTTCACAGAAAGATTTACAGCATGACTTTTCAAAACTATATTCACAATATAAATGTTAGGTACATATATGTCTAATGATTTTTTACTCTATAAGACAGGACAAGTACATTTTCAAATTCCCTCTGTAGCCACTGTCTCACTTGTTCCTCCCAACAGCACAGGGAAAGAAACTGATCTAGTGTCAGCTGACATACAAACAGAGATTCCCCAAGCTAAACAACTGATTTAATTAGCAGCAGGATCTGATATGAAATTCTAGTTCTCCTGATTCCTCATCCGCCATAAATAACATATATTCTTAAAATAAAAGCTCCATTAAAAATATTAGAATTAGTGGGATCGGAGGATAAAGGGACTCACTAACCACTCAATAAATATCTGTGGGTTGCTTGATTTCCAACAGAGGAAGGTGAAACCCTACAAAGCACTTTGCCAGGAGTCTGGCAATTGTAAAACCTGAGACCTTGAGAGGCGAGTCAAGAACTGCATTCTGACACAAACTGCAAATCTCTCAGGGCATAAATTTGCCAGGGGTTTGCAGCAAATATGACCTGGAGATCTTAACTTTGGAAAATGCCATTAGTGTTCCAGAATGCCGTCAGTTGTCAAGGTGTGAGAGCTGAGTAGCAGGACATCTGCTGGGGTGGTCATGGTTAAAGACTCCCCAGAACCACAGAACTGCCCACATTCTGGGCCCACGTACCCAGGTTTCTCCTTCAGTCTGTTTCCTCTAGTTCCCAGGTCTCAACAACAAATCCCAGAAAGGAAGTGGACCAACAGACTTATTTGCCTCTAAAAGCCAGTCTCTTCTCCCTTCTCTCACTTTGGCGAAATGGAAGTTTCTCTCTCCCAGGAAACCTGGAGGTGTTTGGTCTGTATGTGTGCCAGTTTGAAGCTGCTGTATACCCCAGAAAAGCCATGTTCTTTAATCCTCATTCAATAATGCTGGGTGGGATATTTTTATTGTTTCCATGGAGATGTGACCCACCCAATTTGTGGGTGGTAACTTCTGCTTAGGTGGTTTCCATGGAGATGTGACTCTACCCATTCAAGGTGGGTTTACTTACTGGAGCCCTTTAAGAGGGAACCATTTCGGAAAGAGCCACCAGAACCAACAGAGCCCACACAGCCAGAGCCCTTTGGAGATGCGGAAGGAAGGCACCCCAGAGGAAGCCTTATGAAATGAGGCTAGAAAGCTAGCAGACGTCGCCCTGTGCCGTCCAGCTGAGAGAGGTGTCCAGAACTCAAAGACCCTAGCAGATGCCAGCCACGGGACTTCTCAGCTGACAGAAGTGTTCTGGATGGCATGAGCCTTTCTTGAGTGAAGGTAACCTCTTGTTGGTGCCTTAATTTGGACATTTTCACAGTCTTCGAACTGTAAACTTGAAACTTAACAAATTTCCTTTTTAAAAGCTGTTTCATTTCTGGTATATTGCGTTCCAGCAGCTTAGCAAACTAAAACAATGTGATTCCTGGGAAATCTTGGATTCTGCTTCACACCTTTTTCTTGATTTGTCTCTGTCTTTCCAATTAAGAACAAGGGTCTTCATCTCGGCCCTGGGCATCAAGGACCAAAAAGCTCAATGCTGTCCAGTTTCTCTTCCTTGTAGAGCAGGATATTCTCCATCAGTTTCCTTTTGGCCTCATTGATCTCAATTTTCCAGGAAGTGTCTGTAGCTGACATTAAATGGAAAGTAAAAAAGAGTAACTTGAACAAAATGTATTTGGAAACAGTTACTATTATTACAATTCTTAGAAAACCAGACTTGGTCAGAGTCTCTCAAATCAGGTTTCAAAATCAGACCCTGAATGTACTGAACATTTCCATTGCTTCTGCTTTCACATGTAAGTCCGGCATCGCCACCCCATGCCCACCGCCCACCTTTCCAGGGGAGGGGAGTCTATGCTTCTGCTCCTAAAGGGGGGGTGTTTGGGAGTGAATGCTTACAGCCTGCCTTTTTACTCTTTCTTTTCTCCTCCCCACAGGAGGAGGATCAATAGGAGTGGTCAGAGCCTGGGACTATTTACTAAGGAGTGGGGACACAGAATTAAAAAGGCCTTCCTAATTTTTATTTTAGAAGGAAGTCTGGTACATTTGGACCCAAGTGTCTGAGAGGGAATGGATGTTTAAAAGTGGATGGCAAAGATGGGGTTTGTGTCGGGATATGGGGATGCAAAGCGTGGCAAGGACAGACCACACCGGGCCTTGCTATTCCCAGAGAAGACTTCCGACTTTATTCGAACTGCAAGAGGGAGACACTCAAGGGTTTTAAATAAGGAATGGCATGATCTGTTTTTCAAAACCACCCTGGATAGATCCTCTTTTGCTGCTCAGATGTCTCTCTAAGCCAACTCTGCAGGTGAACTCACTGCCCTCCCCCCTGCATGGGACATGACTCCCAGGAATGTAAACCTCCCTGGCAATGTGGGACAGAAATTCTGGGATGAGACAGGACCCAGACTCAAGGGATTGAGAAAGCCTTCTTGACCAAAAGGGAAAGAAAGAAATAAAAAAATAAAGTGTCAGTGGTTGAGAGAGTTCAGAGTCAAGAGGTTATCCTGGAAGTTATTCTTATCATTATATAGATATTCCTTTTTAGTTTATGGTGTATTTGGAGTGGCTGGAAGGAAGTATCTGAAACTGTTGAGCTCTGTTCCCATTGCCTTGATTCTTGAAGATGATTGTATAATGATATACACTTTTACAATGTGACTGTGTGATTGTGTAAACCTTGTGTCTGATGTTTCTTTTCTCCAGGGTATGGACTGATGAGTTAAAACTATGGATAGGGCCACGGTGACTCAGCAGGCAGGAATGCTTGCCTGCAATGCCAGAGGACCTGGGTTCGATTCCTGGTGCCTGCCCATGTTAAAAATAAATTAATTAAATATATGGATAAAAAATAAATGAATAATAGGGAGGCTAAGGGTTAAAACAAATTGGGTAGATGGAAATATTAGTGGTCAATGAGAGGGAGGGGTAAGTGGCATGGTATGTATGAGTTTTTCTTTTATTTCTTTTTCTGGATTGATGCAAATGTTCTAAAAAATGATCATGGTGATGAATACACAACTATGTGATGGCATTGTGAGCCACTGATTGTACACCATGTATGGACTGTATGTGTGTGAAGATTTGTCAATAAAAATGCTTTTAAATAAATAAATAAATAATGGGGAGGGATAAGGGGTAAAAAAATTGAGTGGATTGCAATACAGGTGGTCAATGACAAGGACGGGTAAGGGTTATGGCACGTATAGGTATTTTCCTTTTTCTCTTTCTTTTCTGGAGTGTTGCAAATGTTCTAAAAATTTTCCTGGTGATGAATATACAACTACATGATACTGTGAGCCACTGATTGTATACTTTGGATGTACTATATGGAACATGAAGATGTTTCAATAAAAAATTTTAAATATGAAAAAAAAATCCACTCTGGCTGCTACATGGAGAAAGAACTGGGGAGGGGTGGGAGTGGGTCAGAGAGGACACAAGGAAGGCTTCTGCAGTCGTTCCATCAAGGGAGGACTGTAGGTTAGTCCACGGGTGGCGATGGAGAGAAGACCCGGTGGAGAGATGTTTAAAAAGTAATGCACAGACCCCCTCACTGCGTGGGACGTGACTCCCAGGGGTGTGGACCTTCCTGGCAACGTGGGACAAAGATCCTGGAATGAGCTGAGACTCAGCATCAAAGGATTGAGAAAAAACCTAGAATGAGCTGAGAATTAACATCAAGGGATTGAGAGAACCTTCTCGACCAAAGGGGGAAGACTGAAATGAGACTAAGTGTCAATGGCTGAGAGATTCCAAGCAGAGTTGAGAGGTTATCCTGGAGGTTATTCGTATGCATTAAGTAGATATCACCTTGTTGTTCAAGATGTAGTGGAGAGGCTGGAGGAAATTGCCTGAAAATGTAGAGCTGTGTTCCAGTAGCCATGTTTCTTGATGATGATTGAACAATGATATAGCTTTCACAATGAGACTCTGTGAATGTGAAAACCTTATGTCTGATGCTCCTTTTAGCTACTATATCAACAGAAGAGTAGAACATATGGAATAAAAATAAATAATAGGGGAAACAAATGTTAAAATAAATTCAGTTTGAAATGCTAGTGGTAAATGAAAGTTAGGGGTAAGGGGTATGGTATGTATAGTCTTTTTTTTCTCTATTATCATTTTATTTCTTTTTCTGTTGTCTTTTTATTTCTTTTTCTAAATCAATGCAAATGTACTAAGAAATGATGAATATGCAACTATGTGATGATATTAAGAATTACTGATTGTATATGTAGAATGGAATGATATCTTAATGCTTTTTTGTTAATTTTTTTAATTAATAAAAAAAAGTTTAAAAAAAAAAAAAGTAATGCACAGGACTGGGTGATGGCCTGGATGCGGGGCTGTGGGTGAGCAAGGAGGAGCAGGAGGTGTCAAGAATAACTCCCAGGTTTCTCTTTGTACAAGCGGCTGGTCGGTGAAAGGCTGAAGAGCCAAAGGAACAACTGAATGAAGGAGAGGGAAGGAGTAAATGATGGGGGCGCATTAGGGGCACATAAACGACCGTGTCTAAGCACTCAGACCTGCCCACGCTTACCATCCTGGGGAGGCGCCGCGCAGGCACCGGCCGCAGAGGAGTCAGCCCCCAGCTCCCCGCCGGCGCCCGGCGCTCCCCCTCCGCCCGCAGTGAGGGCAGGCGAGGCGGCATTCCCCGCCCAGGGGGCCTCCCTCCCGAGGCTGGAAGTGTCGACGTCATCCGTTTCCTCCGGAGTGTTGGAGGAAGCGCCCGAGCCCTCTGAGAGCCCGCTCCAAGGCAGCATCGCCTCCCCGCCCCTGAGCCGCTCTTCCACCGCGGCCACAGAGGCGCACACCTTGGGGAGGAGAGAGACAAAGAAATCAGAACTATAAGGCCTGGGCTCCCAGTCCTCGGGACAGAGAGACGCTGAAGAGCACGTGCGGCTCTGTCTAGAGGAACAGCACCCTCTCTGTCAGGGACTGAGCCCGGCCCGCAGCGATGAGAGCACAGGACCCACGACGGGCCGGTCACGCACCCCATTCCTCTGACCAGAATGACTGGCCCAGATGTGGGCACCTGCCCCAAGTAGGCCAGTCAGAATGTCTCCTACGGTTTTCCCCTAGAGCTCACTGAGACGAGACTCCCCTTTCCTTTCTGGTAGCAGAGTCAGACACCCTGTCACACACACAAAACCTATTTGCAGTAGGAGAAAATCAAGTCCACACCAAGTCAAGTAGAGGTAAAAGAGAAATGCAGACACAAAGGCACACAGAGTAATTTCTGTTCCCTCAGCTCTTTGGTTAAATGAGCTAAAGCATTCATTCATTCATTCATTCACTCACTCACCTATTTCTTATTCTTTTTCATGCTCATTCTCTCTCTCTTTATGGTTTGAGTTGAGTTTCTATCACTTTAAACCAGAAATGCTCTAAGTACCATAGATATTAACTTTGGGGAGTTTTCTGGTTAGGGGGGTAGGAAAATTAGAAGAAAACAGGAAAGGAGTGTTCCTTCTTTACACAAACACACACACACAAAGGGCATGCATACCCGATGAATCCCAGAGTGATTCCATCAGTGAGTGGAAAAGTATCTGCAAAGCCCCCTTCGGGGAATGGTGAGAGTGGGGAGAAATTCAAATTCCCCAAATTGAATTCTTGATATTCTCACAAGCAGTGTGGACAACCAAAGCTATAAGCTGAGCCCCCAGTCTTGGGGTTTGTTCATATGAAACGTAACCCCGCAAAGGATAGGTCAAGTCTACTTAAAATTTAGGCCTAAGAGTCACCCCCAAGAGAGCCTCTTTTGTTGCTCAGATGTGGCCCCTCTCTCCAGCCAACACAACGAGCAGTCTCACCACCCTACCCCTCTCTATGTGGGACATGACTCCAAGGGGTGTGGACCTTCCTGGCAACGTGGGACAGAGATCTTGGAATGAGCTGAGACTCAGCATCAAGGGATTGAGAAAACCTCCACCAAAAGGGGGAAGAGGGAAATGAGACAAAGTGTCAATGGCTGAGAGATTCCAAACAGAGTTGAGAGGTTATCCTGGAGGTTATTCTTATGCATCAAGTAGATATCATCTTGTTATTCAAGATGTAATGGAGAGGCTGGAGGGAACTGCCTGAAAATGTAGAGCTGTGTTCCAGTAGCCATGTTTCTTGAGGATGATTGAATAATGATACAGCTGTCACAATGTGACTGTGTGATTGTGAAAACCTTGTGTCTGATGCTCCTTTTATCTACCTTGTCAACAAAGGAGTAGAACATATGGAATAAAAATAAATAATAGGGGGAACAAATGCTAAAATAAATTTAGTTTGAAATGCTAGTGATCAATGAAAGCGAGGGGTAAGGGGTATGGTAAGTTTTTTTTTTTTCTTTCCTGTGTTCGTTTTATTTCTTTTTCTATTGTCTTTTTATATCTTTTTCTGAATTAATGCAAATGTTCTAAGAAATGATGAATATGCAACTAAGTGCTGATGTTGTGAATTACTGATTATGTATGTTGATGTTTTATTTTGTTTCTTAATTTTTTTAATTAATAAATAAATTTTTTTTAAAAAAAGGGCATGCATATATATACCTTTAATAATAATAACAAATCTCATTGGCTTAGTGCCTTGCAATTTACAAAGCACATTTCACATGTAATGCACAATGAATTATGATATTTTGTAGGTAAAACAAATAAGATCAGAGAGATTAAATTCCCTGTTTAAAGCCACCTGGCCAGTGAGTGGCAAACCTGAACACTGTACCCAGGCCTGTCTGCCTTCAAGTCCATGAGCAAGCTAAACTCGCATTTTCTTAGCTTTGTTGTGAAATACTGAGTGCAGGGACCATTTCTTATTCCTCTTTGTATACCTGAAGTGCCCCATCCACTTTTTCTACATAGCAAACTCTCCATCCTTCAAAGTCCAGTTCAAATGTCACCATCTGAGATAAGGTTTCACAGTAGATGCTCAATAAATATTTACCAAGCTAAAGACTATGTTGACCAGCCTCCCTTGTAGATAGGTATGGCCATGAAACCAGGTTCTGGCCTACATGGTATAAGAAAATGTGATATGTGCATTTCCATGCCATACCCTTAAAAGGAAGACGGTATATCCTCCTCTTCCTGCCCCCACCACCTCCAGTGGTTGCAATGTGGAGGTGATGGCTTGAGCTAGAACAGCCATCCTGGACCCAGAAATGGAAGTCGCAAAGTAAGATCAGAGCAATGATGGAAGCATCCTGGGTTCCCAATACTGTGGTGCTCCCACATCAGCCCTGGACCGCCTGCATTCAAACTGTTAAACTAAGGGGAATAGATTTCTAACCTGATAAAGCCACTCTGGAATTTCACTCTTTATAACAGCTTAGTTTGTATCTGAACTACTACACTGAACAAATGAATAGAGTGAATAAAGGGATAAAAGTCTGATGAAAGAATAAGTGGTTGCAGGAGAGAGATCTTTTTAACACATGAGTCTGGCTTTCTGACCTGGTCTAGGCAGGTTTTGTGGATGGTGTACTACCACAATGAAGGGGGCTATTCTGCCACCAACGAGGTGGTGACCAGGGAGGACACCATCCATACTCACATGCACATCATGGAGTGGGTTTCATAAAATGTGCCCCTTGGGCGCTCAAAGAGATTGGAAATTTGCCACGGAAGAGTTGGGCAGGCTGGATGTACACACTGACATGAGGCTCAACAAGGCTATCTGGGCCAAGGGGATAAAGAATGTTCCTTATCATATCCATGTACGGTTGTCCAGAAACACAATAAGGATGACGATTCCCCAAACAAGCTCTACACATTGGTCACCTATGTACCTGTCACCACTTTCAGAAACATACAGACAGTCAATGTGGATGAAAACTAACAGCTGATTATCCAGTAAAATTATAGCTGCCTTCAAAAAAAAAAAAAACGGCTGATTATATCCTGCCCCTACTGAAAACCTTTAGTAAACTTCCCAAAAATCCTTAACGGGCCTACAAAGCCCCCCTGTTCAGGAGTCCTTCCTCCTCAGCCTCATCATAAGCCAAGCCATTTTACCCCCTGAACTCTGTGCCCTGGCCACACTGACCTTCTTCCAGCCCTGGAATGTACCAACCTCTCTCTCCCTCATCCCAGATCATTTGCATGAGCTGTTTGTTCTGCTTATGTCTGCTTAAACCTCACTTCTGTAGGAAGTCCTCCTGGGTAGGACCCCATCATACGTCCTCCTAGCCCTCACCACACAGACAACTACTAGGCAATGTCTGTGGGCTCCAGTAGATGGAACTGACTCTACCTTGTTCACCAATATCTGCCCAGAGCCCAGCACAGAACTGTGGACTAAATGATAACAATGAATATTGGGACCCTTGGAGACGAGTCCAGACTTGAAATGATGACTCAGGTCTCTAGCTACTGTCATATCAAAGCAGAAGACAGCTGACATAGGGGTGAGCCAGGGGTCCAGGCAAAGGGGCTGTGGTCCCAGTTCTGACAGAAATTCATGTGAGGCCTTGACCCCTCTCTAGGCTTAAACTCTCCTATCTGTAAATGGGAAACTTGGGCTGGAACAGTGGTTTCTGAAGGTTTTCTCAGCTATCAGACCCTTTCCTCACTGAGAACCTAATATAATTATGAGAATTGAAAGTGGGGGGATCTCTTGTTGGAACCAACAACAACTCCCAAAGAGCTCCTCTATGCCAGACATGACCTGGGAACCACTGGGCTGGGTGATCTTGAAGGGCCCTGTTAGGCAGTAACTTTGTCCTTAGAAAGACCTAGCAGTGGTCTCCAAATTTATACGTGTCACCATGGAAACTATGCTACTTATCACATCTACAGGAAAATGTTTTCTTTCCTGTGGTGTTTGCTTTCTGCAGTGTTTGTCTAGACCATTGACTAAGGATGCTCCCTTATCCTGGAACCTGGCCCTTCCACCATGCAGGGGTGAAGCCCCGGGCAGCCAGATCTATAAACTTGGCATCACCCCCTTCACCTTATCTAAGTGACTGAGGGAGGGACACCTGACCCCAGCAAGGCCCATCTAGTTCTCTCTCTGGGAGACTGGAAGTGGGACAGGGACACTTAGTCTCTCGGTGGGGGTAAAACTGTAACTTGTGAATGGAGATGGCCATATTCCCTCACCAAGAGGATGGAGGAAAAACAAAAGAGACTTAAAGAGAGAAGAGGAGAAATAAAGCAGATTCAGAGAAAGTGAGACAGTCCATTGCCACCCAAGGGTCTTGTCCCGGGACCCCTTAAGGCCCAGCCACACACCTGCCCTTAGGTTCTGAGACACCCCACTATTCATCGACTTTCTTTTCGCGCTTAAGTGAGCTCCAGTAGATTCTGTTACTTGTGACCAAACACAGGCCTGATTTATTTATTTCATAGTCTCAATGAAGGGATAGACTCCTGAGATGTACGTTAGTCCCCAGCAAGGCAGACCCGTGGGCGCCCCAGGAGGTGAGGCCCAGCGGACAGGGGACAGGCTGGGTTCCTGAGAAGGCTGGGCCTCAGACTCACCTCGGCCAGGCTGGCCTTGCGCTTCCGCAGGCAGAGGCAGGCGGCCGAGGCCAGGGCCTCAGCACAGTCCTCCGGCAGCCTCCCTGCCCTCTTCTCCAGGTATCTCTGGCAGATCTCCTTTGCCATCACCTTCTCCACGCCCGTCTTCCGGGAGCAGAGCGAGGTGGTGCTGCTTGGAATCTCACTGAGGAGCAGCTCCTTCTGTGGAGGAGAAGAATCGAAAGAGCCACGTGAGCCACAGGACGTGTGAGGCTCAACCATAGGGCCTGCCCGCCCCCATGACCGCACCAGACACTCAAAGCTTTTTAAAAAGCCAAGAGGGGCTTCTAAAAATAAATGTAAGGATCCCAGAAGCATCTGACGAGGGGAGAACTGTCAAATTTCGTACAGGCTCAGAACATTCCACCGGAGGCCCCTGGCCCCAAATGCAGTGGCTTAACCTTTCTTGGCCTCTGTTACCTTATCAGGAAAATACGGATAAAAAAAACACCTTTCAGAGGACTGGCCTAAACACTAAATGATATAAAGCACCTAAAGCATAAAGCTGATACATGATACAGAACAAACATTCAACAATCTATTAGGGATAAAACTAATAATAATATCTGGCATTTACACAGCACTTACCACATGCTGAGCCCTTTACTTAAATAATAATTTAATCTTATTATCAATGACACAATCTCTTACAATATAAAATAAATATTTTAAAAATGATCTAAGAAATGATGAATATGCAACTAAGTGATGATATTGTGAATTACTGATTACCTATGTTAGTGTTTTATTTGTTAAATTTTTTTAATTAATGAATAAATTTAAAAAAATAAAAATAAAATAAAAAATATTTTTAAATGTAAGGTCCTGAGCCATTTATATATAATAGATAACAGGAGGGCCACTACTTAAATAATATTATGAATATTTATATGTAATATAAATTTATAAATAAATTTTGTATTTACGTATTGTATATTTTATGCTAGAGAAAAGTAGGAATCTGAACTATACATATAACAGAAGATATTTTATATTTTAATAAATATATTTATATACACATATGTAAGTATAATTATATAGTATAAATTATAACATATTACATAATATATTTCATACTTAGTATGCTGCATTTTTGCACATTCAAATATGAAAATATGCTACAAGTATATTAAATTCCTAATACTATAATATACATTGCTTAAATTCAATGTATTAAGTATGTAAGGAAATTAATATTTAATAATTGTGTGTATTAATGATTAATATAATTATAGTGCATTAATCTGTTATATTACTAAAGGATGAACATTTATATTTGTTTTTATATTTATATTTACTTGTATAAATAATGTAACAAATTTTCATACATATTTTAGTTGTCATATAAAATATTGTATACTTTAAATGTTTAAATGTTATATATGTACATTCTTGCAATTATATAGTATAAAATACATAATTTTTATATGTAAATAATGAAAATATGTATATAGAAATATTTCCATATATTCTGCAGAAAAAAATAAAGTCGTCTTTGGTAGAAAAATAAAGTTGTTTTTATGTGATTTTTTTTAACATCAAGAGTTCCTGATATTCAAGGGGTAAGAGAAATGAGACAGTTTCAGTGGCTGAGAGATTTCAAACAGAGTCAAGAGGTTATCCTGGAGGTTATTCTTATGCATTATATAGTTATCCCTTTTTAGTTTATGGTGTATTGGCGTGGCTCGAGGGAAGTACCTGAAACTGTTGAGTTGTGTTCCAGTAGCCTTGATTCTTGAAGACAATTGTATAAAGATATGACTTTTATAAAGTGACTGTGTGATTGTGAAACCTTGTATCTGATGCTCCTTTTATCCAGGGTATGGACAGTGAGTAAAAAATAAGGACAAAAATAAATAAATAATAGGGGGGACAAAGGGTAAAATAAATTGGGTAGATTGAAAATTATAGGTCAATGAGAGGGAGGGGTAAGGAATATGAGATGTATGAGTTTTTCCTTTTCTCTTTTTATTTCTTCTTCTGGAGTGATACAAATGTTCTAAAAATGATCATGGTGATGAATACACACTGTGTGATGATATTGTGAGCCATTAATTATACACCAAGTATGGAATTTGTGTGTGTGAAGATTTCTCAATTAAAAAACAAAAGTTCCTGATATTCTACAATATTTCCCTGAAGTTGATCATGGCCTTCAGAATCTTGTGACAATTTGGCCCCTGCAGACCTTCCCCATCTCATCTCCTCCCTGTACCTTCCTGGACTCACTGTACTCAGCCACTTTGGCTTTTCTATTCTTGGAAGTCCCTAAGTGTGTCCTGCCCCAGGGCCTTTGCACTTGCTGGTTCCCTGGCCTAGCACACACCTCCCCCAGGTTTTACCGTGTTTTGATTCCTCGCTTACTTCAGGTCTCAGCACAGGTGTCACCTTCCCCAAGAGGCCGTCCCCAACCTAAAATAGTCCTCCCCTTCTCCTTCACTCTAACCCCTAACCTAACTTCACTTTCCTTCATAGCAAGTACCAGTACCTGGACATACGTATATTTTTGTTTCCTTGAATATCATTTATTCTCCTCCACTAGAATGAAAGCTCCAGAAGTCAGAAACTTTATCCTACTCACCACTGTATTACCATCACCTAGGACAGTGCCTGGCACATAGTAAATGCCTCATAAATGTTTTTACAAATTGTACATACTAACTTATTTTTTTGGCTATGTTTCATCTTTTTTTGTGTGCAATTTTATTGTTTTAAAAGATGCGACTTGTTAAATGTAAAGCTAATTTAATTTTCATCACGTCATACAACTTTTTCTTTTTTTATTATTTCTTAAATTGTGAAAAATAACATATATACAAAAAAGCAATAAGTCTCAAAACACACCTCAACAAATTAGTTATAGAACAGATTTCAGAGTTTGGTATGCTTTAGGTTTTTCCTTCTAGCTGCTGCAAAAACTAGAGACTAAAAGAAATAATATAATGAGTTAGCAGTCATACTCATTGTTAAATCCTATCTTCTCTGTTATAACTCCTCCTTCCCCTTTGATCCTTCTCCTAATCTTTAGGGGTATTTGAGCCCTGCCCAGTCTAACTTTATCATTTTGGAAAGGGTTGTTGATAATATGGGATAGGGTGATGGGACTAGCTGATGTTCTGGAGATGTTGGCCCCTATGGGTTTCAGGACTTATCTGGCCTAGGAACTGTTTGGAGGTTGTAGGTTTCTGGAAAGTAATCACAGTGCATGGAACTTTTGTAGACTCTCAGATAGAGTTCTAGGTGTTTCATACAACTTTTCATACAAATACTTTTATAATTAAAAAAAAGATTATCAGACATGGGTTATAATACTTGTTTCAAAAACAAAACAGATAAATAGTCCCCCCTCTGCCTCAGCTTCTCCAACAAGAAAACAGATAATCTGAGGGTCCAGTAATATCTAACACCTGTCAATACATGAAGACTAAAGGCCTCTAACTGACAAGGGTTGTATTTCTGACCCTTTTGCACAATCCTCTTATATGACCCCTGTCTTTTTAAAAAGAAAATGTTTTGCAATTTTATTGAGATATGTTCACACACCATACAAACCATCTGAAGTATACAATCACTGGCTTACAGTGACCCTGATTTTTTTTATTTTTGCATGGGCAGGCACCAGAAATGGAACCCAGGTCTCCAGCATGGCAGGTGAGAACTCTGCCACTGAGCCACCATCACACCACCGGACCCCTGACTTTTAAACGTTTATCTTTTTTAAAAGTAAAATGGATGCTTAAACTTGGTAAATTAATAAACAACAACTGAAGCCTATTATTTACAGATATGGAAGTTACTGCCATCTGCAATAAAGTCAGAAGCTGTTCAAAGTGATTGCTGTGAAAGAATGACTGAAGTAGACTACCCATTTTCTTCCCTAATGAAATATGGATCTCACCTAGCAATGGTCATCAAGAGGTGCTAAGACCACCTGGGGAAAGGGTGCTAGGGAGGAACTGGTAATGCCACCTGAACCTCAGACCAACCCACCACTGAAAGTCAGACAGCAGGCAATGTGCCGCACGTTGTGAGGCCACAGGAAGCACACAGCACCACCTGTGAAGTGTTTTTGACACAAGCAATGAAAATAAATTGAATCGTGTCTCAAGATCTAACTACCAGGGAGCAGGAAATATGAGGAGTAGAGAAACAAGTTAAATATACCACAAGGTCATAATCAGCAAAATACAGAAAGTGCAACAGTCTATGGGACATATGACCCACTTTATGCGAAAATTAATGACATATAGAAAGAAAATGGGAGGGGGGCACTGAAGAATGAGAGACTTAAGAGACATATTCAAAGGAAATATGTGGACCTTCCGTGGGTCAGTTTCAAACAAATGAATTTGAAAAAGTCATTTTTGAGACAACTTAGGAAGTCTAAACATGGAGTGGGTATTAAATTACATAAAAGAATTAGGAAATAACTATTTTATGGGTGAAATGGCAAAATGACATGGACTTGCTTTAAATAACACCAGGAAAAAAAGTTCTTTGAGTGCATAGGAGAAATTAGAAAGCATAACGTTGATAATTGATGGCCCTAGGACAGGTATATAGGGACTCCTTATATTCTTCTACTTTTTGCATGTTTGAAATTTTCTGCAACAAGAAAGGTTTTTAAGACATGGTTGTCCCTGAGGGTAGGTCTGGTAATGGGAGAAGAGAGACACAGAGTTGCTGCTCTGTGTGGTTGGGTTTTCTAAGCTAAATCTGTGTATTACTTTCATTTAAAATGTTAATTAAATAAAAATTATTACAAAGCCAATATTTTTCATTAAAAATTAAAACAGAAATAAAGTTTTTTTAGAGCTAAAATTCACCTCTCCCTTCATTTCCACCCTCCAAAGCTTAGCCCCTGCTAATAGTTTAGATTATAGTATTCTAGACTTTCTGCTGTACAGATCGCTTTAGTTATATATTTACTCATACATAATAATTATTATAATGGCAAACAATATCCCCAAAGTAGTTAAAATAATAGCAGTAGCAATAATAATGTTAATAGGAAGCACTTACATAGTGAGTATGATATTCTAATCACTGTTTTAGGCACTTAATATTATTTAACCCTCAAAAAACTCTATCAGGTAGGTACTATTATTACCTCCAATTTTTTATAAGAAACTTATATCCTTCAACTTTTTTATTCTTTCATTTATTTAGTACCCCAAATAGGATTATACCAAATACTGTTCTATACTTGCTTTTTTCTCATGGTGGTATATCCCTGTCAGAACATATGCGTTTTTCTCTTTTTTTTAAATAAGATTGTAAATGTCAGTCAAAACCAGGAAACAATTAATATGTCTAGCAACTGCTGAATGGATAAACGAATTGTCTTATATTCACACAATGAAATACTCCTCAGCAATAAAAAGGAATAGATGCTGACACCTGCAACAGCATGGATGGCTCTCAAAAGCATCGTGCTCTGTGAAGGAAGCCAGAAACAATCACATACATACTGGGACGATTCAATTTGTGTGACACTCCAAAAAAAGAGAGAACTCTATGGGCAGAAATGAGACCCACAGCTGCCAGAGGCTGGAAGTAGGGTGAGGGGATTGACTACAATACAGCCTGAGGAATGACGGGGTGATGGAAATAGTCCATCTCGATGGGGTGATGGAAACAGCCCATCTCGATGGCAGCAGTGGCTACACAACTGTGTACAGTTGTCAAAACGCAGATTTTTGTATACCTCAAAAGTGAGAGTTTCATTGTGATTAAGCTATATATCACACTAGAAATGAAAGTGTGTGTCCATACAGAGACCCACACACAAAGGCACTTACCAGCTCTATCTGAAAAGGTCACAAACTGAAAATATTCCCAATGTCCATCCACAGATGAATGAAGGGGCAAGCGATGGCACAGCCATACTCATGGAACACCACTCAGCAACAAAAGAGATGAGCCGCTGACATACCCAAGAGCACGGATCAGTCTCAGAGTAACTACGCTGAGTGAAGGAGGCCAGACAAACTAGAGCACATGTCGTAGGATCTTATTTATGTGCAACTCCAGAAAACTTAAACTACTGTAAAGTGACAAAAAGCAGACCCATGGCCACTGAGGGGATGGCAGGAGAGGTAAGGGGTGGGAGGGGAGGATTGCAAAGAGAAAAGGTAACTTCTGGGGGTAGAGGATGTGTTCATCACCTGGATTTGGTGACAGTTTCACAGGTGTGTACATACGTCAGATTTATAAAAGTACATACTTTATCCTCATTATTTTGTTTAATTTCATGGTATTCGATGGTATGTGTAAGACTGTATTATAATCTTTAACCACTTCCCAATTGATAGATATTTCACTTGTTCACAGTGCTTCACTCTCATGAATAACACTACCAAAAAAAATCCTTGTTCATCTGTCTTTCCTCACTTGTGTGAGTGTTTCTCTAGTGTAACAACAGAACTGCTGGGCTAGAGCCAAGGGAACACACATTTTAAATTTTGGTGGAAACCACCCATTAACCCTCAGAAAACACCGTGACAATTAATGGTCCCCCAACCTGTTTTAAGGAGAAGTTTGTTTCCTCCCACTCTGTGGTCCACGCTAAATGTTAGGAATTCTTCATTTCTGACACAAATCTTGATCATCTTTGGATTTCATGTACCACCACAGAAAATGATGAGAGACCATATTTGGGTCTAGAAGAAGAGAAAGAAACTAAAATTTTTAAAAATTATGTCTTCGATAGGTTTAGGAAGAAAAAGAAAAATCTAGAAAATTCCACACGCGTGTCTCAAAAACCCCGTTCTCAACTGGGACATTCGCCCACGCTGCCCCGGAGGACTGCTGGGAGACACACCTTGAGAAACCTGTCTGGCAAGAAGAAACTGCCTCCAACAACCTAAAACCACATCCTACGCCCAAAGGACCCCCTTGCAGCATCTGGAGTCCAAGAGGGGCAGGACCCAGGGAGTTCAGCTCCAGGGCAAGTCAGCAGAACTTGTTTCTGCCCTTCCCATACTAAATTAACCGCCACTTTTTGTAAGTAAGCAGAGATCCAGGGAGTGCTTTGAGGGCAGCCCCAGCAGTTCTGTTGTTACACTAGAGAAACACTCACACAAGTGAGGAAAGACAGATGAACAAGGATTTTTTTGGGTAGTGTTATTCATGAGAGTGAAGCACTGTGAACAAGTGAAATATCTATCAATTGGGAAGTGGTTAAAGATTATAATACAGTCTTACACATACCATCGATACCATGAAATTAAACAAAATAATGAGGATAAAGTATGTACTTTTATAAATCTGACATATGTACACACCTGTGAAACTGTCACCAAATCCAGATGAAGAACACATCCTCTACCCCCAGAAGTTACCTTTACTCTCAGAAAAGTCTCAGAAAAGTTGTCTGCTACAATAGCCTTGACATTGAGTCCGAAAAGGAGCTGTCCTTCAAGCTGAGGAAGAGACCTAGAGCTTGCCCAAGATTTGGAAGTCTGCAGAAGACATGGGTTCAAATCCCAGCCCCAGCACTGAGATCACTGGGGGACTTCACACAAGTCATTTCACTTGGCCTCAGTCTTCTAGATGGTAAAATGGGGATGATGATAAAACTGATTGGCACAAGAGTCAATGGGTCAACAGAGAGTTGTTGCAATTAAGAACTCAGGATCCGAAGTCAGGGAAGAGTGGGTCCAAATTCTAGCTCCAGCATTTAGGGACTCTGAGACCTCAGGTAACCTCAGAGCCAGTTTTCCACATCTGTAAATAAACATAATGAGCCCACTGATCTCATGAGGGCTGATTAGAAGGTTTAGAAAGATAATGTATATGGTGTGCCTTAAACAGAGGGCAAGGCTGGGTTGTCATTTATTTATTTTTAATGGCATTATGCATATAAGTGAATCACAGCACTTTGAATCTCCAAAATGGAAATGATTGTTTTTATTAAAGAAAAAGGGTATTTAAAAGGGCCAAAATGAACTTTTATCAATTTGAGGATAAACCCTAACTATATGGCTCCCTGATTTGTAAAGAAGAAAAGGGTTTTCTGTAAATGGTCTAAATTTTATGATCATAAAAAGCAATCATTGGCTGGGTGTTCACGGGTTAAAACTACTTCACTAAGATGCAAATAAAATCCTGGTCTGATGTGTGATTGTGAAAACCTTGTGTCTGATGGTCCTTTTATCCAGAGTAAGGACAGATGAGTTAAAAAACAAGAATAAATAAATTATGGTGGGGAGAGGACTCCCAGGGATAAGCCTGGTCCTGGCACTGTGGGATCAACAATTCCATCCTGACCAAAAGGGGGAAAAGAAGTGTAACAAATAAAGTATCAGTGGCTGAGAGAGTTTAAATAGAGTCGAGAGGCTACTCTGAAGGTCACTCTCACGCAAGCTTCAGTTAGACATTGCTACCTATCATAATTTGCCAAATCCTAACCAAAACCATTCCAGCCAATCCTAAAGAACACTTAGGGTGTTATATAAGATTCTACAAAGGTTTCATGCACTAGGGTAACTTTCCAGAAACCTACAACCTCCAGATGGGTCCCTGGACCAGATAAGTCCTGAAATGCAGAGGGGCCAGCCTCTTCAGAACATCAACTAGTTCCATCCCCCATCCCATATTATCAACAGCCCCTTCCAACATGAACAAGTTAGAATGGACACAGCCCAAATACCCCTAAAGAGTAGGAAAAAGATCAAAAGTGATAATGGAGTTATACAGAGAAGGTAGGGTTTAACAAATGAGTATGAGTGCTGAATCATTATATTGATATTTCTTTTAGTCTCCACTATCTTAGAGCAGCTAGAAGTAAAAACCTAAAGTTGTGGAACTGTAACCCATAATAAACTCTGAAATTTGTTCTACAACTAGTCATTGTGATGTACTTTGAAATTTATTGCTTTTTTTGCATTTATGTTATTTATCACAAAAAAGAAAAAAAGAAAGGCAGAGGAGTATAACATAGAAGTTAGGATTTAACAAATGAGTATGACTGTATCATTATACTGATATTTGTTTTGGTCTTCAGCATCTTGGAGCAACCAGAAGAAAAAATGAAAAGTCACAGAACTGTAATCCACACAAACTTTAAAATCTGTTCTATAACTACTTGTTGATATATACTTGGAAATTTATTGCTTTTTTTTTCACAATAAAAACATTAAGAATAACAAATAAATAAAAATATTCAAAAAATAATATGGGGGGATGAAGGGTAAAAATTGGGTAAATTGAAATACTGTAAGTCATTGAAACAGAGGGATAAGGGAGTATGGGATATATGAGTCATTTTTTTTCTTTTTATTCCTTTTTCTGGAGTGATGCAAATGTTCTAAAAATGCTCATGGTGATGACGACATGATGTGATCATATTGTGAGCCAACGACTGAATACTATGGATGGATTGTATGTGTGTGAAGATTTCTCAATAAAAACCTATTAAAACAAAACAAAAACAATCCTGGTCCGAAGCCTCTTCAGCATCTGTAAAATGAGTACAGTGGAGATCCCCGCGCCCTGCCCCATTTGTATAAGGCCCAAATGTACCACCCAGGTGACAGCGGCTGGTCCCTTACCAGGTAAATGGGGTTTCGGCTGTTATCCATCGCAGGAATGCCAGTGAGGACCTCCGCCAGCACCTGGAGAGGGCATGGAGGCAGCACAGCTCTGACACTGATGCACAGCACCCGGCTCTGACACTGGCCCACAGAGACACAAATACCTCTTCCACCAAAAACTCCACCCTGCTGCCAGGAGATGACTCCAGTTCATTGATAACAAGGCAGGGAGGATGGAGCTCAAATGTATATTCATATATATATATATATATATATATATATTACCCATTGGTAAAGACAATTCCATAAAAAAAAAAAAACCTATCAGAAGAGCAACTAAGCAGACAATGACAATAAAATGCAGTATGTGATCCTGGACAAGATCTAATAAAGGAGGAGAAAAGGCTTACAAGGACATTGTTGGGACATATGAAAAAAATTGGAATATAAGCTGTAAGCTTTATATACATGTTAAATTTCTTAAACTTGAAAACTGCCCCTATGGTGGTTACATAAGTGAATATCCTTGCTCGCAGGGTATGTATAGGGCAGTATTAAGTGTTCACGGAGCATGATATATACAACCTACTGTCAAGTGTTTAAAAAATGGATTGCTTGATAGAGAGCTAGATAGATTGGGAGGGAGAGAGAGAGAGGGAGGGAGGGTGGAAGGGATGGAGGGGGGAGGGAGGAGCTAAGGAAGGAAGGAAGGGAGGGAGGGAGGGACGATGAGCAAATGTGACAAAATATTATAACTAATGGACCTGAGTATGTGGGTAGAGAGGGGTACACTGTGGTTCTCTATATGGTTTTGTATTATTTTTCTAAATGTCCTGTACATTTGGAAGTATTTCGAAATTAAAACTTTTTAAAGAATCCATCAGAAATGACAAGCAGGCATTGCTATGTCACACTCAGGAAAAGAAGGAACCCATGTGCAGATATCTATTCTATACAGAAAGTCTCCACAATATCTATAGGATGCTTCAACTCTAAGGCCTCGATAAACAATGTCTCTCATGAATTCATTCACTCACAAAATGAGTGCAGCCCTATACCAGTGTAAATCACCACAGTTTACAATCTGTGATGGAACTAACAAAAGGAAAAAAGTTTGAACAGAATTCTCAACAGGGCTAATAGCAGTCAGACAGGTCTGGGTTCAAATTTTGACTCTGTCCCTTATATGCTCATGTAATCTCTGGGCAGGTGACTTAAAATCTGAGTCTCTTGTTCTCATCTGCTAAATGGGGATTCTCTGAAAACTGAGGGAGTAGAAACCCACATCCAGCGTCACATATGTCTCCTACAAAACTCTCTTGAAGCCAGCCAGCCTAGGGTCACATTTACTGCCAAGAAACCCTTCACCCCCAGAAGGAAAGGATAATGGCCAGAGACCACGCTGAGCCTGTAGGGTTAGTAACAGGCTGACATGCCAGGAGGGGCAGTAGAGGGTGCCACTGCAGTAAGTGGGATGGGAACTCATTGAAAAGAGACTCCCAGCAAGGTCCTGCCTGGAAGTCAGGGAAAAACAAGGGAAAATGAATAAAGGAACATTTTCTATACTCCTTCCCCATGGCAGGTACTGTGCCAGAACCTCTACAGAGGCTAGGTCATTTAATGCTCACACACACAAAAAAAAAACCACTGAGAAATGCATGGTTATGCTCCCCAGAGGAAGCAAAGTTCAAGAGGACACTGACTGGTCAATGGCAGGGCTGAGAAAAGGGGTAAAGGGAACCAATGGGCACTGGATGAATGAATGAGTCAATGAATGAATATATGTTCACTCATGGGGAAGTCAATCCTGACACCAAAAGCCAAGTTAGAAAGTCAAGAATATATGCAATCAGGAGGATAAGGAGGTAGGAATAATAACAATAACCACAAAAATAATAACAGTTCCCTTTCTTGAGTACTTATTACATGTAGTGTACTGTGCTAACCAGTTTATATGGATTATCTCATTAATCTCCATATATATCACTATACCCATTTTACAGAGAACAAAACCAAGGCCCAGAGAGGTAGGTGATGTACTCAACACAGCCGAATGAAACTGAGGTGGGACTTAAAGTCAGACTCTTTTTTTTTTTTTTTAACATGGGCAGGCACCGGGAATTGAACCCGGGTCCTCTGGCATGGCAGGCGTCCTTGCCTGCTGAGCCACCATGGCCCACCCTTAAAGCCATACTCTTAAGCTCTGTACTACAGGGCTTAGTGGCTGAGGGATTCAGTCTTGCTGTTTTTTCAAGGAGCAGGACCTGGATGGGCCCTGGAGGTACTGCCAGCTGAGCCCCACTGAACAACTTCCACTGGGGCTTGGGGGGGGGTAGGGGGGTAGCGGGGTAGAGGGTTGAGGGGTGGGGGGTAGGGGCTAGGGGTAAGGAAATGAAAAGATCCAGGTGGGTTGGAAAACAGAGGAAAGAGGAATCTGAAGCGTGGAGGTCAAGGTGAGGGCAGAAGGTGGCTCAGAATGAGGGCACTGGTGGGAGGGGTGCAGTCAAATGACTGTGGTCAGAGAGAGGAAGTGTAGAGTTCAAGGCAGGGGGAGGAGGAGAGAGGGCAAAGCCCAGGGTGCAGCTGCATTTGCACTTGACTGAGTTCAACCAGAATCTGTCACTCTTCTCAGGCAGCATTTTCCAAACTGGGTTCCAGAGAACACTAACACTGAGAGATACTCTGAGAAAACAATGTTCCACAGTCAAATTAGTTTGGGAAACACTGCATAGCACTCTTCCCCTACGGTGAATTTACAATGTTCATTGTCATTTTCTTTTCTTTAACCTGAATTTACTTATTTACTTTGAAATGGGGTATAATACTCTTTCTGGATAAACTGCCCTAAGCAACCAATGCATTTTCTCTCTTTCCTTCTTCTCTCTCTCTCAGATTGTGGTAGGATTAGAAGTATTCATAAATGACAAATGAGTCATTTTTCAGTTATAGTCAAAGAAAAATTCAGATGGTTGAAATTTATCTTTTAATCTTTTTAAACATGTTGATATGCGGCTTTGAAATATCCACAGGAAATAAAGTCATTTATTTTGTCTTTCACATTCCCTGAGCTTGGAAATGTAAGATTCTACTTCAACCCCTCTTCCAAATGGTTTCTCCAAATTAGTTGCCTGTTGGTGCATCATCATTTTTAAAGTCTCTGCTTTATCCTTTAGTAAACCTATCTGCTTGACTTTCCTTAACCCAGTATTTCCCAAACTTATTTGGCCTTTTAACACATTAAACCTATAAAGATCCCAAGGGATTGGGATTCTGCATGCTTTGTTACATCAGATCACGAGCTACTAAGCAGAGAGCATGTGTTTTAGTTACATTTATATTGCAAGTGCCTGGCACATGGTATTGATAGATGGTCAGGGGAGGTAGTAGTGGTGGTGGTGGTAGGGACAAGCAATGTTGGGTAGGTGGTTGGGTGGATGGGTGGATGGGTGGGTAGATGGATGGGCAAATGGACTAACAGAAGTACAAATACACAATTAGATGGATAGTTGTAGGGGGGGAGGGTTGGTGGATCAAGGAAGCCAGGAGATACTATTTGTACCCTGCTGGAATCTCTATACTCAGTGGCTTTATATCAAGGTTGGCAAACATTTTCTGTAACAGGCCAGATAGTAAATTTGAAGGCCTTGTGGGCCACATACAGTCTATATCACATATTCTTCTTTGTTTTTTTACACAACTCTTTAAATATGTAAAAACCATCCTTAGCTCACAGGCCATACAAAACAGGCTAAGGGCCAAATCTGGCCGGAAGGCTGTAATTTGTCAATCCCTGCTGTTATTCTGATGAACTATATCTACAAGACTCCACTACATCCTGAGCTTACAAGGATTCATGGGAGGGAGCTGAGGGCAGGCCCAATTCTGAACAGGGAAGAAAGCTCTTACTATTCCACAGCTGAAGATATCAACTCGCTTTGTCAGCTGCCCAACCCTGATAAAATCTTCTGGCAGGTACGCAGCTGAGGCCTGGAAAAGGTGGGTCTTCATCATGGTGTATTTGGACTTTTTGTTCACAGGACACTGGTGAGCCATTGGATGAGCCAGCTTAGGGGTGAAGTTTTGGTCTAGCAAAACGTTGGAGCTGTGGGGGGGAAAAAAAGCAGAGAGAACCCTCTCATTTAGAGCTGGGCAAGAAGAGGCTACCATGGAGAGGCTACCATGGAGACCCTTTTGGAAAACAACTTAGCAGTGAGAAATGTCAACCCCTGCAAGATGGAGTCACTAAAGACCTGTGGCATGGAGCTTCTGAGCCAGTCCTGATGGGGCAAGAAGGGATTGGGAGCCCACTACTATCAGCAAATGGGTGATGGGGCTAAGAGTTAGCCTTGCTCTCTCAGGAATGGCATTTGGTCTGGCTAGAGAGGTGTAGCTTCTTTGATGTCAACCCTGATTAACCTTAGCTTTCCAAACCTATAAATAAGCTGCATTAGCTGAGTCCCTTCCAACGGACCATCAGTCCTGGCCCAACTGACCTGTCTAAATGCCAGCATCCTTTGTGACTAAGTTTGCCCAGCTCATGGGAAATAAAAAGAGGCATGAAAATGTTTATATCCTTTGACCCACTCAACCCTATGAGTTGACTCTTAGAAAGTACTACAAAGAAAGAAAAAAGCTATATCTGTGAAAATATTCAATGTAAAATTAACACCAAATAGTCTATTTTTTTTAAAAGTAGACACCAATATCAACATCAACTATTAAGAGTGGTTAAGTAAATTATGGGCACATCCTCTCAATGAAATATTAAGAAATCACTAGAAATGAAGATATGCAATGTGGGAAAATGTTTGCATGGTAAGGAGAAAATAATATGAATTGGTAACCAGGTAACCATGTTACTTTAGGACTAAGAGTGTTGTGTGGGCAGGGGCTGAAAAGACATTAAAATAGAGGCCAACTTCAGAGTCGGGTGGCAGCATCAGTGACGATCTCTTGACCTTTCATTTCCTTTCTCGCTATTACAATTCCTTGTGCAATTAAACAAAAACTGAGAAAGAAGAAATAGGAAAATGCTTCCATGTGCAAAACAGAGTGAGAACTATGGAAAAGTGTGAGTTCTATGGTCCCAGGCCTAGTTTTGCCAGACTGGCTGGTATCTTCGGAAAGTTCTCATCATGTTGCCAGTGCCCAGGAGGGGATCTTTATTCTTGGGTGCCTGGGAGCAGGGTATAGAGAGGCTGGGGTGCACAGCTGGCCTGCAGGAAGTCTCCCTGACATAGAGTTGCTTTCAACAACAGATACACAAGCAGGGGGGGAAAGTCTCTGAGAAGACTCTGAGTAAGGAACTCAAAATTCCAGAGGCAAATAGGGGGACTGTAGGAAGAAGACAAAGTAGGAAGCTCAAAGAATCAGTCCCTCCACAAAAATAACCATTGAACTGGCAGGAACTGTCTGAATCAACTATTTTTAAGCTCTGAGGTCTATTGGAACATTGTGCAGCATTGAGGGAAGAGCTGGAGGAAGAGACTGGCAAATTATGGTAAATATTGGGGAATTTCACCCTCCATTCAGTGGCCCCTATTCCCCAACTGTGTGACAGACAGGCAGGAGAGGGAACTGCAGCCCATGTTCTGGGTGCAGCTTGCTGGTGCCAGGGGGGACTGTAAGGACCTAGGCCCCCAAAATCTGAGTGTGTGCGATCTGACTGTTGGTCAGCTATCTCATAGAGCTGGGGGCCAGTTTGGAGGGCAGTCATTGCTCCAAACCCCCTTAGACAAAAGGGGCAGAGGAATCTTAAAGAGGTAGTATCTTTCTCTTTCTCTCTCTTTTCTCTTTCCATTCCCTATTTGGGAGCAAAAAATAGTTTGGGAGAGTCACAAACTGACACTCCAGCCCCCAACAAAAACAACAACAAAAATATACTAAGTAATTTCAAAGAAGGAGGAGAACTGGATTTCCAGAGTTATAACAAGAAAATATTCAGAATGCCCAGTTCTCAACAAAAAATTACAAAACACACAAAGAAACAGGAAAGTATGGTTCATTCACAGGATAAAAAAAAACTTGCCAGAAATTCTTCCCTGAGGAAGCTCATGCACTGGAACTATTAGTCAAAGATTTTAAAACAAGTATCTTAAATATGTTTTATGAGCTAAAGGAATTCATATACAAAGAACTAAAGACAATTAGGAAAATCCCACCTGAACAAAATAAAGACATAGAAATTACAAAAAGAATTCAAACAGAAATTTTGGAGCCACAAAAAAACAAACCAGTAATTGAAATGAAAAACTCATTAGATGAATTTAACAGCCAATCTGAGCAGGCAGAAACAAAAGAACCAGTAGATTTGAAGCCAAGAAAATAGAAATTATCCAGTGTGAGGAGCAGAAAGAAAATATAATGAAGAAAATGAATAGGGCTTGAGGAACCTGTGGGACACTATCAAGCATATGAACATATACATATTGGAGTCCAAAAAGGAGAAGAAAGAAAGGGGCAGAGAGAGTTTTTGAAGAAATAGTGGCCAAAAACTTACCAAATCTGATAAAAGACATAAGTATACACATCCAGGAAGCTCAGTAAACTCCAAGCAGGAGAGACTCTAAGAGATTTACACCAAGACACATTGTAGAGAAATTGTCAAAGTCTAAAACACAAAGACAGTATATTGAAAGCAGCAAGAGAGAAGCGACTTGTCATGTACAAGGGATCCCCAATAAGATTAACAGCGGATTTCTCATCAGAAACCATGGAGGCCAGAAGACAGTAGGAGGACATATTTAAAGTTCTTAAAGAAAAAACTGCCAGCCAAGAATTCTACATCCAGCAAAATTATCTTCCAAAAATGAAGGAGAAGTAAAGACTATGAAAGATAAACAGACACTGAAAGCATTCATTACCAGAAGATCATCTTTACAATATAAGCAAAAGGGAGTTCTTCAGGTTGAAATAAAAGGACACTAGACAGTAACTTGAAGCCATAAGAGAAATAAAGAACATTACTAAAGATAATTACATAGATAAATACAAAATCCTGTATAATTGTACTTTTGGTTTGTAAGTGCTTCCTCTCCACCCCACCATATAACGAAACAGGCAAGTGAGTAAAATAACATTTTAAATCTATATAAATGGGCATGCAATATCTAAAGATGTAATGTGAGCCAAAATCAATACAAAGAGGGAGGGACAGAGATATATAGGAGTAGAGAGTTCATATACTTTCGAAACCTGGTTGGTAATAGTTGAATTCGGTTGTTATTAGCTTAAGACCATATATCTGATAAGAGTTTAATATGAAGCATAGATAAAGAACTCCTGTAACTCAACAACAAAAAGACAAACAAGCCAATTTAAAAATGGGCCAAGGATTTGAAGAAATATTTCTCCAAAGAAGTTATTCAAATGGCCAATAAGTTTATGAAAACATGCTTAACATCATTAACCATTAAAGAAATGCAAATTAAAACTACAAGATACCACTTCATACTCACTAGAATGGCTGTTATAAGATATTTGAAAATAAGTGTTGGAGAGAATGAAGAGAAAAAGGAAACTTTGTACATTGTTGCTAGGAATGTAAAAGAGTGCAGATACTGTGGAAAACAACTTGGCAGTTCCTCAGAAAAGTACAGAATTACCATATGACCTGGAAATTCCACTCTTAGGTATATACCCCAAGGAACTGAAAGCAGACAATCAGACAGATATTTTCACATCGATATTCATAGCAGTATTATTCACAATAACGATGAGGTGGAAGCAACCCAAGTGTCCATCAAGAAATAATGGATAAGCAAAAACTGGTATATCCATTAATGGACTATTTTATTCAGTAATAAAAAGGAATGAATTTTGATATATGTGGCAACATGGATGAACCTTGAAAACATCATGTTGAGTGAAATAAGCTTGTCACAAACAGATAAATATTGTATGAATTCTCTATGACTTCATAGAGACAGAAAGCAGAATATTAGTTACCAGGGGAATGGGGGAGAAGTGGAAAGTCATTGCTAATTGAGTATGAGTTTTGGTTTGGGATGATGAATACAATCTGGAAATAAGCAGCAGTAAAATTTACCCAGTACTGTCAACAAACTTAACATCAAACATCAAAGAACTGTCTACCTGAAATGGTTAAAATGATTTTTATGTTATGTATCTCTTACCACAATTTGAAATTAACTAGTTATTTTTTTTAAATCCCAGAGGGCTTAGCAGACATGGCCCAAAGCTCGAGCACCGGGTTCAGGTCAGCTGCTGAGTGGGATGCAAAATACATCACAGGGTATGGAATGCTTGCTGGGAAAACACCAGCTCAGAAATACAAATATAGTGACAGGTAGACTGTGCAGGCTGAGAGCAGTCAGAGGGAGTACAAACCAGAAACATTGACTTTTGAGGACATGACAGAAAGAAAGGAAATAGTCAAGTGGGCAGGGGGACTGGGGAGAAAAACAAAGAGAAGACAGATTGAGGCTGAAGAGGCCTGGGACCAGAAATAAGTGCTGCTCCCATCTTTGCAGCCCTGAGGTAGTTAGGTTCAGTTGTCAACTTGGCCAGGTGAAGGCACCTAGTTTTGTTGCTGAGGACATGAGCCAATGGTACGTGAACCTCATCTGTTACTAATTACATCTGCAGTCAGCTAGGAGGCATTCCTGCTGCAATGAATGACATTTGACTTAATTGACTGGTGCTTAAATGAGAGAGTGCATCGTAGCACAACCCAAGCAGCTCAGCATACCTCATCTCAGCACTCGCAGCTCAGCCCAGGCCTTTGGAGATGCAACTTTCCTGGGGAAAGTTGTTGGAACCCAGAGGTCTGGAGAGAAGGCCAGCAGAGATTGTCTCGTGCCTTCCCATGTAAGAAAAAACCTCAGCCGAAAATTAGCTGCCTTTCCTCTGAAGAACTAAGGAAATAAATCCCCTTTTATTAAAAGCCAATCCATCTCTGGTGTGTTGCATTCCGGCAGCTAGCAAACTAGAGCAAGCCCACACCACTCCCCACCCCATGGGGGGTTGAGGCCAACTGTCTCACCTCTTGATGTTGCTGTGGATGATCTCCAGGCCATGCAGGTGCTCGACGGCACGCAGCATCCCTAAGCAGATGGTGATGCGCTGGGGCCAGGGGAGGGGGTCCCAGCCACTCTATGAGAGAGAAAAAGAGGTGGCTAAATAGTTACGCCTGTGCCTTTTTAGAGTCCTGAGAGCAGGGTCCTCAGTTCCTTCTCCCCTGCAGCTCTTCATGTCCTGGGCAAAAAGGCTCCTCCCTTACAGGCAAGGGTATGGGCTTTGACATCAAGCAAGTCTAGGTGAAAATCCCAGCTCATATATGCATTAGCTGCGTGACTTTGGAAAAGATACTTAACAACTCTCAGCCTCAGTTTGCTCAGATATAAAGTGAAAATATTAATCGCTAACGTTTTAGAGAGGCTGTAAGGATTCAAGGGAGATATAGTATGCCCCTAACATAGCACCTGCCGGATAGGAGGTGCTCGGTAGGCAGTAGCTATTTTCACTATTATGACTATGACAGTGGCAGCTCTCGAATTTCCATATAGGAGGGGCTTAAGGCAGCAGTCTGTTTAGGAGAGGAGCTTAAGGAGTGTTTGCACTCCAGATGTACTGTTCTGTTGCCAGTTTTATCATCTATTAGGGAAGACTTTACAAGGGCTGGTGGAGATTGTAGGGTGAGCTAAAAGATTCCTCTCCACCTGATCCCAGGGTCTACCATGACTGCTCTGTGACTGAATCTTCCAGGTTAAATCATCACCTATTTTTCAAACCCTATCTTAAGTCCCACATTGTCTAAGAACTGTCCCTGACAACCCCTGCTACTACACTTCTTCTCAAAAAGCCTAAAACCTGGAGCCAGACAAGGCCAATTTAAACCCTAGTAGTGACACTTAACAGCTGTGTTCCTTTGGGCAAGTCATTTCACCTCTCTGTGCCAGAGACTCCTCTTTTGGAAAATGGGGGAAACCTCTTGATGAGGCCCAAAGGAGATGAAGCATTTAAAGCCCTTATTATGGCATCTGGTACACAGTGAAAGCTCAGAAATGCTAACAATCAGCATTTTTACCATGAATAACTGCTTTGTCTGGTCCCTACCAAGGTAGGCAATAATTCTATTCTGGAATAACTCCCCCCTGCTTGAGAATTTTATAGGAAGGAGATCTGTTTGTTTTAAAAATTATACTTTTTAATAGCTACTACATTCATATGGTATAATATTCAAAAGGTACAAAAGAGTGTATAGGAAACATTTCCCTCCCATCCTGTGCCTCAGCTTCCTAGTTCTCCTCCCCAGAGGCAGCCAAGTTACCAGTGTCTTATGTATATTTCCAGAGATATTGTATAAATATACCAGCAAATAGGTATAATAACATTTTATTATAAAATCATCTCCTCTTATCCACAATTTTTATCTCTTTAATTCTTTTCTTGTCCTACTGCATTGGCTAACACCTCTAGAAAAATGTTGAATAAAATTAGTGCAATGGGACACCCTTATCTTGTTCTTGGCTTGAATGCGATGCCTCATGTCAAATAAATTTTTATAAGTTTTGGCCTGAAGATGTTTAGCCAAATCTTACCAGGCCCAGCTTCTTCCAACTGCTCTCAGTAGTCTCTCCTGGATGGCCTCTCTCTCTTCTGGACTCCTATAAGTCCTTAACTTTAATTCACTGACTGGGTTTTGCCTAGTTGTTCTCTGACTGATACCCAGAGCCCCTTACCTGACCCTGGAGTCTGTCCTGTAAAGAGCCATTTTCCATGTGAGGGTGGATCAAGCAGTGAAACTGTCTTCCAGTGCAGCAGCCAATCATAGGTAAGATGTTGGGGTGGCAGCATCTGAAATTGAGCATCAGGGCAGGGGTGAGGAGGCAGATAAGAAAAAAAATCAAAGACTGTTCTACTTCCTCATCTCCTGCCCCTGCAATCCCTCCACTCCCCTAAGGTCAGCAGTAACATCCCACAGAAAAAATGCTCTGATCCCTGGGCCCAGAACCAAGGTAGAAAGATGAAAACTGTTTGCCCTCAAGGAGCTCCAAGTCTAGTTGTCATCATCCTATCTCACCGCTCTGTAGCGTTTGATACTTTACCCAACCCCATCTTCTAGCAAAAGTGACCCTAAAGTTAAGGAACTTGCCTAAGGCACAAATCAGCAAGCAGTGAAGCCAGGACTGGAGGCCAGGTCTGCTTCACAACTTGATTCTAGGGCTGAGGTTCTTCCCTGAAATCCTCTCCTCCTGGCTTCTGCATCACCATTTCCTCCTGACTCTCCTCCTACCTCTCTGAGTACTCTTCCTTGGTGTTTTTGCTAAGACCCTCCTCCTATGACTTCCTCTGAAACTTGAGTGTTCCCCAACTGGGCTCATACCTTGTTTGATATGCTGCTCCCCCAGTTATCTTCCACCTCTACAAGGAACACTCCTAAATTTCTTATCTCTAAACCTAAATCTCTAATTGCATCCTGATGCTCCAGGAGAATAACCTCAATGCAGATCCCAAAACTGCTTCTCCACCTGTGGTGCTCTGAAGCTGTACATACCCCAGAAAAACATGCTCTTAAATTTAATCCATTCCTGTAGGTGTAAACCCAATGTAAGTAGGGCCTTTTGATGAGGCTACGCCAGTTAAGGTGTGACCCACCTCAATTAGGATTGGTCTTAATCCTCCTAGAGGAGTCCTTTTTAAGTAGAATGAAATTCAGAGAAAGCCACAGGAAGCAAGAAGCTGAAACAGAACCCAGAAAAGAAGGAAGAGACCAGGAGATGCCACCGTGTGCCTTGCCATGTGACAGAGGAACCAAGGATCACCAGTAGCCAGCCCCAGAACATCACAGTTTTAGAAGATAAAGCATCACCTGGATGATGCCTTGATTTGAACATTATCCCAGCCTCAAAACTATGAGCAAAAAATTCCCATTGCTTAAACTGAACCATCTCATCATATTTGCTTGAGCAGCCCAGGAAACTAAACACCTAAACTAAACTAAATGATAGTAAACTAAACATTTACTATCACAATAAAGGGTACCATCGGCTATTTAGTTTCCTAGAAACCTTCTCCCGCATCTCATTTGCCACCACTCACTGTCATAAAATAGCTTTCGAAATCTACCCCTCATCCCTCTCTCCTCTGCCTTGGATCAGACCCTGATGGACTCTTCCCAGTACTACGAAAATGGCCTTCTGCCCGACCTCTCTGTCCCTGCCCCAGTCCATCCTACTCCACACTTGGCACATTCATGACAGTCAGTTATCTGCAGGTCAGTCTCCCCACCTGGTCCCAAGGCAGGACCAGGTATTCTCCAGATCTGCACTCCCAAAAGCCTAAGAAAGGGCTGACAATTCATGTCTGCTGAATCAATCAAAGCCTAAGTGAATACCACTTACTTGAAGGCACAGTGCCAAAGTGGAATGGGAATTATATTTCTAGTCTTGATTAAATTCGTATGTGTAGAGGTATAGGTGTCTGTGTGTGTGTTAGTGCATTCATATACATGAATGGAAAAAGGATTAGAAATAAACATATAAAAATATTAATAGAGGAGTGGTTATTTATAGGTGTTACAGAAAATAGGTGATTTCTATTTTCTTAATTATAATTTTCTATAGTTCTTAAAATACTCTACAATGATCATGCATTACTTGCCCAAGGCTAGTCAACAGCAGGGAAAACCCGGATGTAATTTGCCAAGGTTGAATGACAGCTGGTGTCCTGCACGTGGCAGATGCCCAGTATGTGTTTAAGTTAAACAGTCAATGGTGTCCAAGCCAGGGCAAGGTCCCAGGTCCCCAAGCACTGCTCCCCCTTCTCTTTCTTAGTCTCCACTCAGTTCTGTGACCGGGAGATGCACTTTACTTCGCTGGCTTGTTTCCCCATCTATAAAATGAGCAGGTTTGAGGACCAAAATTGAAGGCCCTTATTGCTCTAGACAAGGGGTCAGCAAACTTTTTTCTATAAAAAAAGTTTTTATGATATATAAAGGTATATTTAGTAAATATTTTAGACTTCGAATGCCACATGGCCTCAATTGCAACTATTTAACTGTGTGCTATAGCACAAACCAGCTATGAGCATGGTTGTGTTCCATTAAAAATGAATAGGCAATGAAATGTAACTTTCATAAAATTTTCAAGTGTCATGAAATATTATTCTTCTTTTGATTTTTTCCAACTGTTTAAAAATGTAAAAATAATTCTGAGTTCACAGCCATTCAAAAACAGGTGGCATGTTGGATTTAGTACCCTGGTCTACAGGGTGTGATTTAAAGAAGGATTTGCCATCAGAGTTGGAATGGGTAAGACTAACCATCTTTAAAAATGGGATAGAGAGATGGCTTCTGGGGAAGACAGCAGAGCAGGGAACTCCAGGACCCAGTCCTTCCACCAAAACAACTATTAACAGGCAGGAACTGCCTGAAACAACTATTTTGAAAATGTGGAAGCCAGAAGAAAACTATACAGCATCCAGGCAACAGCAGGAGGAAGAAGCTGATAAATTATGGTAAAGAACTTCAAATTGCTCTCTCCACGCATCAGCTACCGCACTTATTCCCCACTCTCATAGCAGCCTGCCAGGGGTCCAATCTGGGACTACCTGCTGCTTACAGAATGGGACACAAAATCCTCTGAGCACAGCCAATCACTGATCATAGTTTTTGATTAGCAAATTTGGATCACTGAGTCCTGACTCTGAAGGCAGCCACTGTTTCAACCCTCCCCCCAGAGGGTTGGAAGTGGTGGAGATTTCAGGATGCAGCACTTCCTCAGGATGCCAGGGACAGTTTGGGGACAGGCTGCGTTTGCTGGTCAGGCCAGGAAAGCTCAGCTTTAGGGAATCGTCAGGGAAGATTTTGGAGCCCTTCCTGACCCCCTTCCCTGGGCACTCTGGAGCTGATCTACGCCCCCTTCGTGAACCCCTGGTCCTGTTTTGGCTAGGAAAGACCTCATTGGGAACATTCTCCCTGGGGTCACCTTCCTGCTAGAGTTTGCCCTCCAGGCAAAAGCAGCATGGGACCACGAAAGCAGTATAAAAAACTGTAGAGGTAGACAAATATTGCATGATCTCTTGATCTGAAACAATTAGGATAAGCAAACTCATAGAGTCAGAATATAGAATATAGGTTACTAGGGGATGGAGTGAGGATAGGGAAAGGGAAGTGAAGGCTTAAACTATACAGCATTCTTATTTGGAATGATGGAAATGTTTTGGCAATGTGTGGTGGGATGGTAGCACAGCACTGTGAGCGCAATTAACAGCACTGAAATACATACTGGAATAAGATTTAAAGAGGGAAATGTTAGATTGCATATATGGTAACAGAATAACAAAAATTTAAAAATCTATAGAACCATACTACACAAACAGTGAACCTTAAATTAAACCATGAACTTTAATTAATAGTACAATTACAAAAATGTGCCATCATCAACTGTAACAAATGTTCCACACCAGTGCAGGGTGTTGGTGGTGGGGTGGTTGGATGGGGAGCCTGTGTTTTATGCATGATTGTTCTGTAAACCCACAACTTCTCTAATAATTAGGGGGGGGGGGGGGGAAAGGGGAGAGAAGCAGATCTTTTTTTGCCCTAGAAGGAAGAAGTTGGGTTAAGAGAAGCAAGTTTCCTTTATAATTTTAACCTATGCATATGGTAGCCACATGGAAAAAGTTCGGACTCTGGAGCCAGATCACATAGGTTCAAACCCTGGTTCTGCCACCTGGACAAGACACTTAACCACTGTCCCTGGGTACAGGTTACCCATCTGCAAAATGATGTAATACTAGTACTATGTTATAGGGCTATTGTGAGGATGACTTACACCCATAAAGTGTTTTAAATAGGCCTGACACCCAGGAAGCATTATACAGGGGTTCGCTGTCGCTGTTGTAATAAACGTTTTCCAAGGGGAGGCTTACCTAAGACAGATCTGTATCTCCGCCTGAAAGAATCTGTCAATGGACCCCGGGCTCGAGCAGGCCATCTATGGTACAACATATTGAAACATGAAAATCCAGGCTCATCCACTCAGCCTCCTTCTCATCACTAGCAATCAAGAAGCACTCACCTCTGTGAGCTTCTTGAAGAAAAACGATGTGCCGTGCCTTTGTCCTCTGTATATGACAGCAAATGTCCCCTCCCTGATTTTGTGATTTGGGCTGAAGTCATTGGTTGCCTGAACCACGTCTGCCTCACTCCAGAAAAGGCTGTCTCCAGTCAGGCTCAAAAGTTTTTCCTGCTTAGGACTGGAGGTACTGAAATCCTCCTGGGAATTCTGAGAAAAGAGACAGAGATTATCATGGAAGCTTGTTTTCCCTACTACCTCAGGAAATCTTAAAATATCAGAGCTGAGGAGTGGAGGGGACTGTCCTTACCCATTGAGGAGTGGGTAAAAAGATCATGAGCAGGCCCAGGCTCAAATCCCAGCTCCACTTCTAACATGCTATGTGGCCTTGGGCAAGTTACTTAACCCCTCTGAGCCTTAATTTGCTCACCAGCAAAAATTGGGGGAATAATAATACCCTGGAGGGTAATTTTGAAAATTCACTAAAATGTGACTACTCCTGGCACATGGCCAATGTCCAGTAAATATTAATTTCTTTTATGTCAGTATTTAGAGGTGGGCACCAAGAGGTCATGGAGCTGAGGTAAGGTCACACTGCTGGTCAATGGCCAAGCTGGGTGTCCTGGTCCCCCACGTGGTATACATGCTAGACTTCTGGATTCCTGGGAACTAGGATATAGGTTCATATAACCAACCATGAATCAGAGCTTGGGAGACTGAGTGCACGTGCAAAGCTACAAAAAGGAGCTTTGCTTCAATAACTTCCCTTTTTAAAAATAGGATTGTACATATAAGTTTAAAATTCATTTAAGGTTACATATGCTCCTATTAGAAATTTTAGAAAATTATGGGGAAAAGCATCTATAATCCCATTATTTATATAACTGCTATTAAAATTCAATGTATTTTCCTGCCAATTAGATACACTGGGATCGTGCCACAGAGTTTCGATTTCTGGTGTTTTCACTTAACATTATACCACGTTGTTCTCCCAAGTTATTAAATAATCTTTGCAAATATTACTTGTTAATTTTTTTTTTTAAACCTGCTTGAGCAACAGTCTCCTTTAACCAGACCCAAGAAGAGCCAACTTCTACAAAAGGCACAGCAGGTACCAGGCCAAGAGCCATAATACTTTCAGGCTCCCATGACAACATCTTAATTTCATTTTAAAATGAAAAGAAAAAAAATGAACTTTAAAGGTGGAAGAATATGTTCTAATTTTTAACCCAGCTTGAATTATATTTGCCTGAATATCAATACAGTCATAAAATATACTTTTTTTAATGGAGGGAAAAGTACATAAGGCTCAGGAAAGTCAGCATGTAGCTCTGGACCCAAGTTATTAAAAATTCAGGATCACTCAGACATACACAGTATTGAAAAAAGGTGGGGGAGGCGGATTTGAAAGGAAATGACTAGTATAACCAACTTATTTTGGTTTGGGGGTAGGGATGCCAATTATCAGCTTTCATTTAAACACAAATAATGGAAACTGAAAGTGTGTGTTCACTAACATACCCCTCCCTTCCACCTCAGTTTTTTTGACTGTTTGTACTCACTGTCCTAGAAACCTGGAACTATTCAATAGGTCTCCTTTCTTCCTTCAGCCCCACCTCCACCCCAAACCGGTCTAAGGAATTAAGAAATTGCATTTTTGCAAGGGGACCACAGTTTGGGAAGATAATGCTTGGCAACAGGGAAAGGAGAGATTTACCTTTTTTTTTTCATTGTGACATATATTTAAAAAGCAGTAAATTTCAAGGCATACTGCAACAATTAGTTATAGAACAGAGTTCAGAGTTTGATGTGGTTACAGACTCACAATTTCAGGTTTTTTCTTCTAGCTGCTCCAAGACACTGGAGACTAAAAGAAATATCAATATAATGATTCAGCAGTCATATCCATTTTTTAAATCCTATCTTCTCTGTTATAACTTACCACCTTCTACTTCGATCCTTCTCCCAATCTTTAGGGGTATTTGGGCTATGCTCATTCTAAATTTTCATGTTGGAAACGACTGTTGATAATATGGGATAGAGGGATGGAACTAGTTGATGTTCTGGAGAGGCTGGCTCCTCTGGGTTTCAGGACTTGTCTGGTCTAGGAGCCCATCTGGAAGGTATAGGTGTCTGGAAAGTAATCATAGTGCGTGGAACCTTTGTATAATCTCAGATAGAGTTCTAGGTGTTCTCCAGAGAGATTTACCTTTGAAGCAGATGAGGTGGGGAGGTCAGTTTTTAATGAGTGAGGGGCATCTTCTTCAGAAGGAGGCAGGAGAGAGGCCTGCTGGGAGGCTCCGGCTGCAGTGGACCCTAGAAGGGAGGGATTGGAAGTCAGGACATGGTCTGCTGGAGGAAGGCTGGAGAGGCTCCCCATCTGACCAGTCGAATCACTCATTCGCTCTACCAGCACTTATTACAGCTGCCATCTCCTGTCACCCACCATGCATCAATCAACACACTCCTCATGCATTACCCCATTTAAGCCTCAGGACAACACTGTGAGATAGGTCCTATTAATTATCCCCAACTGACAGGTACAGAAACTGAAGCTCTGGAGGCGGGGTAACTTTCCCAGGGTCACATGAAATGCATGTGTGCCAAAATTCAAATCAAAATCTGTAGTTCAGTGGTAGAATTCTCACCTGCTATGTGGGAGACCCAGGTTTGATCCCTGGCCCATGCACCCCACCCCCCACCACCACCCCCAAAAATCAAATCAGTTTGACATCTCTGGGCTTGAAAAGATACTTGTACAACAATGCTCATAGCAACCTTATTCACAATAGCAAAAGGTGGAAGCAACCCAAGTATCTATCATAGAATTCTTGTTCAGATTAAAAGAGATTAAAAAGGACAAAGATCAGACTCTTACACATATGGAGTATTCAGTATTTTACCAAGCATGATAAAACTGTGTAGAATAAGAGTAAACAGATTCTCATCAAAGAACTTCATCAAGAAAGTAGAAAGACAGCCTTCACAATGGGAAACAATATTTGGAAATGATATATCAGATAAAGGTCTAGTATCCAGAATTTATAAAGAGATTGTTCATCTCAACAACAAAAAGACAGCCAACCCAATTACAAAATGGGAAAAAGACTTGAACAGACACCTATCAGAAGAGGAAATACAAATGGCCAAAAGGCACATGAAGAGATGCTCAATGTCCCTGGCCATTAGAGAAATGCAAATCAAAACCACAATGAGATATCATCTCACACCCACCAGAATGGCCATTATCAACAAAACAGAAAATGACAAGTGCTGGAGAGGATGCGGAGAAAGAGGCACACTTATCCACTGTTGGTGGGAATGTCAAATGGTGCAACCACTGTGGAAGGCAGTTTGGCGGTTCCTCAAAAAGCTGAATATAGAATTGCCATACGACCCAGCAATACCATTGCTGGGAATCTACTCAAAGGACTTAAGGGCAAAGACACAAACGGACATTTGCACACCAATGTTTATAGCAGCGTTATTTACAATTGCAAAGAGATGGAAACAGCCGAAATCTCCATCAACAGAAGAGTGGCTAAACAAACTGTGGTATATACATACGATGGAATACTATGCAGCTTTAAGACAGGATAAACTTATGAAGCATGTAATAACATGGATGGACATAGAGAACATTATGCTGAGTGAGTCTAGCCAAAAACTAAAGGACAAATACTGTATGGTCCCACTGATGTGAACAGACATTCGAGAATAAATTTGGAATATGTCCTTGATAACAGAGTCCAGCAGGAGGTAGAAACAGGGTAAGATAATGGCCAATTGGAGTTGAAGGGATACAGACGGTGTAACAGGACTAGATACAAAAACTCAAAAATGGACAGCACAATAATACCTAATTGTAAACTAATCATGTTAAAACACTGAATGAAGCTGCATCTGAGCTATAGGTTTTTGTTTTGTTTTGTTTTGTTTTGTTTTGATTTTACTATTATTACTTTTATTTTTTCTCTATATTAACATTCTATATCTTTTTCAGTTATGTTGCTAGTTCTTCTAAACCAATGCATATGTACTAAGAAATGATGATCATGCATCTATGTGATGATGTTAAGAATTAATGAATGCATATGTAGAATGGTATGATCTTTAAATGTTGGGTTAATTCCTTTTTTTCCGTTTATTAAAAAAAAAAAAAAAGAGAGAAGGGATAATTGGAGCTGAAGGGATACAGACTGTACAACGGGACTGGATATAAAAACTCAGAAATGGACAGCACAATACTACCCAATTGTAATGCAATTATGTTAAAACACTGAATGAAGCTGCATGTGAGGTATAGGTTTTTTTTTTTTTTCTCTTTCTATTATTGTTTTAATTCTTATTCTGTTGTCTTCTTATTTCTTTTTCTAAATCAATGCAAATGTACTAAGAAATGATGAATATGCAACTATGTGATGTTATTAAGAATTACTGATTGTGGGCGGGCCGCGGTGGCTCAGCGGGCAAGAGTGCTTGCCTGCCATGCCGGAGGACCCCGGTTCGATTCCCGGCCCCAGCCCATGTAAAAAACAAACAAACAAACAAAATATAATAAAACAAGAAAATGTTTAAAGATGTTTCCCTTTCTTCCTCCCTTCCTTCCTTCCATCCTTCCTTCCTTCTCTGTCTTTCCTTCCCTTCCTCCCTTTCTCTTAAAAAAAAAAAAAAAAAAAAGAATTACTGATTGTACATGTAGATTGGAATGATTTCTAATTGTTTTGTTAATTCTTTTTTTAATTAATAAAAAAAAAAAAGAGTAAACAGATTCTGATTGACTGCCTAATGGCCTCTCTTATAGCTAAGGTTTTGTGACAGTTATTTCAGCTACTTGAAGCCTTTTTATCTGAATTCCATGTTTGAGAATCTGTTAAGGTAAACAAACCTGTCCATAGCTCATATGCTGACATTATCTTCCTCTTCTGTGTGTCTTCCCCATTTCCTTCTCTCCTATCAGGAGGGAGAATCAAACTGCCTGAGTTGAATCCTGGTTCCAACACTTACTCAGCCAGGAAGCTTTGACAGGCTAGTTATTCTTCCCTAGCTGCAAAGTTAGGTAACAATAGTCCCCACCTTCCTGAGTTGTTGGGGTCAGGTCAATGAATGAGGTATTGCACTAGAAGCTCTTAGCTCAGCATCTCATGCACAATAGGCAGATACTTCAGTAAATGTTACCACCTCTGTATGTCCTCCCCACCCATCCCATCAGTGCATTCTCCCCTCTTACAAAAATCCTTCAAGATAATCAATTGATTTGAACTTTGGGACCCAGTGGAACCTTGGGATTTTCCAGAGAAGATAGGCTTTAGGTTATTTGACAAAATTAAGATTACTCTCCTATTTTCAGTTTGGGCAAAGATGGACAACCAGCTTCCTGTCTCTGTTGCACATTATATTTATCAGCTTGGCCTGTGAGACACATTTCTTACCTAGGGCCACTCAAGAAAGTAAACAGTGCAAAAGCTGGCAGAAACATATGACATTTGTTTTTATTGTCACCTAGATAAGGGACATTATAAGATATTGCTAGGACTGTCATCTCTTTCACCCTGACAGCACTTGCCTAGAATTTTTCTATTTTATTAAATTGTTTTCCCTTCTTTGGCCATTAACCAGTATCATATTTGTTTTAGGACTATTTACCCTTATCTTTAATTGCTGGTCAAAGTTCTGTACCTTTTTTTTTTTAATCTTCAGCTACAAGAAATAATCCAGACTCCTTGGCCTTGAATTAAATTTTCCAGACTTACCCTACCTGGGGTGTCAAGTCACTTTGGAAATGTTGTTAATGTCAGTTAACATTTAAGGGGCACTTACTTGGTATAAACATTGAGGTGTGTGATTCCTTACCATCACCTGTTATTGTAGGTTCTATTATTATCCCCATTTTACAGAAGAAGAAACTGAGGTACAGAGAGGCTAAGTAATTCTCTGGCTAGCAAATGGCAGAGCTGGGATTCAAACATAGACCTAAGTAAAAGTCATTAATGCTCCTGTCAAACAATGCTGATCCTGGCTTCAGGAACTACATCAATAAACAGATTTTGTGGTTTTGGGGTCTTTGGTACACCCCTCAGGAGAGGAGAAGTAAGCCCAGGCTCCAGGGAAGACATGGGCATATGAAGTGGTTACCCTTTGAGGAAGTCATCCACTGGCTAAGTCCTTCTGTCATTTGGCAAACTGCCCCCAAGGCCCTTCCTTGGGCACAACGGGATGGAGACAAATCTGAAACGTTCTAAAGTCTTTGAGACAGCAGCATGTGTAGTGGTTAGTGACATGAGGTTTCAAATGACTCAGCTCAGACACCAGTTCAGGCTCTACCACATTCTAGCTGTGTAACCCTGGGCAAATCACTCTCCCTCTCTGTGCTTCAGGTATAGTAGGAAGAAGTACTAAATCTGTGACTGGTAGAGGGGAGAGAGGTGATGAGGCAAACAATACACTTCAATTCCCCAGCTCAAGGCTGTAAGAGTCAGGCCTTGGACAGGGCAGGGGCCTTCAAAAGGCCCATAGGGAGGCAGTGAGGCACCCACCTCAAGGCTAGCAGGCAAGGCTGACCCATGCCAGGGTTGTGAGAATTCAGAGTGAACACACCTGGGCCTGGGAAGGCAGCTGGTATCACAGGTTGCCCCTCTTCCTGTTCATGCTCAGTGTTTCTTATTGAAGCTGCCGGAGGCCTTCCTGACTTTCCAGCGTCTGGTAGGTCTGGAATGGAAGACTTTATCTGAGGAACTGGTTTCCCTGAAAACAAGGTGAATAGAGAGAAGGTTAGTATTCAGTGACGTGGGGTAGCCATGAAGGGTCTGGGTCTAGAAGTCAGAGAACCGGGTTTTGGTCCTGGCTGTGGCACAAATTGGGCATGCCTTGGGCAAGTTCTTTCCCTTTCCTGGCCTTGGCTTTTGAATCTATAACATGTAGTGGTGTATAGAACAGCCTCTTATGGTTGGTCCAGCTCTGACATTCTGAGTTGGATACCTACCCACCTTCCAATCCTACTAGACGTATGACCTTAGAAAAATCACTCTCCTTCTCTGAGCCTGTTTCCTTGACCATAAATAGATTATAATGATCATATCTGCTAGCCTATCTCACTGGGCTGCTGTGGGAGGGAGGCGGAAATGAGAATACGGGCATGATGGGGCTTTACAGACCATAAATTTCCCTGGAGTTAAAGATAGGAACTTAAAGATATTCATATCTCTAAGACTCTAAGACCCTGCTTGGGCTCCTAAATATAAAATAAGCTCTGGCAGTCCTACAGCTTCTCCTTCCACAAGCTGTGGAAACATGTGCATCCTTCCTTCTTTTATATATAGGAACCCCCAAAATAACAACTCCACCTACTTCAGTACGAACTGTCTCAGTCACTGGGCCAACTCTGCATGCATTAAATCTTCATTGTGTCTTTGCATTTTATCCCTGTTGGAAATGAGGGATGAGGCCTGAGCAGCTTAAATGATTTGACCAAGATCACTCAGGCAAAGGCTGAACTGGTCCGAGAAGTCTGGAAGGAGGTCACCTCCCCTCCTCAGAGGAACCACTTCCTCTTTACATGGATGTGGGAAACCCCAAGGTGCTGCGGGGCTGTGTGCACACTGGCTTTCCCCTAGTTTCTCAGAGCTTGCTCTCTGTGAAATGCCTCCTCTCCCCTCCCCTACCACAGCACGGGTACTGCCTTCCCACTGGTCCCCTGCCTCCAGAATCCTTGCCAAGCCTCAACCTACTAAAGTACAGATCCAGCCATATCAATCCCTACTGATAGCCCCATGACCCTGCAGTGCCTGAATAGAGTCCACATTCCCTAGTCCAAACCATTAAGTCTCCTCACTGCCTTCCAGAGAAAACCTAAATTCTACAGCCCAGCACTTAGGGTCTTTCACCATCTGGCGGTTTGGGGCCAGGCCCAGAAACTGTTATTCTTCAATGCCCCTGATGTTATTCCAACATGCATCTATGTTTTGGAACCACAAAAATGGGGAAGTCCCAAGGAAGGCTGCTGACTTGCTCAGTTTCACTCAGTGCATCAAACGGGGCCAGGACTAAATGTTGCAAGCCTCTGAGACTCCAGTAACATTCATTCCGCCACGGAAATGGCATTTCCCTAAGCAAAACCAGTCGTTACCGTGGGACCTAGCTGTATTAAGCCCAAGTTCTACAACAATAATAATAATGCCTAAATGTGCATGGCCTAAGCTTATGAGACACCACACAGTTGACTGAATTTCACAACTGTGTCTGATGGTTAACAGAATTATCTGTGTTTTTATTTTTGAGACTACTGAGGCTCAGGCAAAATGGCCTGTGCCAAGACAAACAGCTAATAAGATTCAAACCCGGGGCTGGTTTCACTGCCAGACCATCTGGCTAGACAGGACTATCAGACACCACCATCATCACTGCCTCACCCCCCACCACCCCCAGCCCCCTGCCCTGACCCCTCTGTGCAGACAGCTCAGCCCCAACACCCCACCTGCAGCACAGCAGGGATGCAATGTCATGATCACTCTGATTCTCCTGGGGGGGAAACACACGAAGACGGTCTAGACGGAACGCACAAATATAATACTAATTCTGAATGGGGGAGAATCAGAGTAACTTTTCCTTGTTGTACTTCCTCTATGCTGATCAATACATTATTCTTTTTCATAAAACTATTATATTAAAAGAGTAGCAGTTCTTAGCTATTTAGAGTTCAAGTTCTGGGATGGAAACTGGTTCCATCACTTCCCAGCTACATTTGCTGGATTGTCCTCAGTGAGGACTAACAGAGACAGTGTGTGTACAATGCTCAGTGCAACAAATAGGAACTTCCTTTTAGTTTTCATTTAACAGGATTCTGAATCATTTACGTTTTTTGTATATTTTACTTACTTCAGTAGGAACTGGAAAAATGATGTGTGCACCTGCTGAGGTGGAAAGATTTGAACACACGGGTAAGTGAAAAAGGCAGTCAGCAAAAAAGGTGCACAATATACTACCATTTTGGGGGAAAATATTTGTAAAAATATAGAAGATATCTACCTGAAGAGGAAAAAAAAAAAGCCTGAAGAGCAATATGTTAACAGTGATTATTATTGGGCAGTGGTTATCAGTGATTTTATATCAGGTGGAGTTTTTTCCTATATATTATATAATTTTTCAAGAATGGTCATGTGTTATTTGCATAGTAAGGTATTGTATTCCAGGTAAAAAAAAATCAGTAAGCCAGCTAGCTAAATAATGAACAGATCTGAAACACTGAGTGTTCCAAAGCAGGATGAGGAGCCATTTGCCCAGGGGACTCCATCTGGTCCAGGCTGGTGGACGGTCAGTGACTCAGCCCTTCACTGGGTTCAGATCCAACTCAGTTTTAGCTTTTTATTAACTGTAATCCAAGGCCTGTTCTTTTTTTTTTCTTAATATTTTTATTGAGATATCTTCACTCACCATATAGCCCATATAGTTTACAATCAGTGGCTCACAATATGATCACATAGTTGTATGTTCATCACCATGATCATTTTTAGAACATTTGCATCACTCCAGAAAAAGAAATAGGAAAAAAAAAAAAGAACAACCATACATCCCATACCCCTTAACCCTCCCTCTCACTGACCACTAGTATTGCAATCTACACATTTTTTTTTACCTCTTACGCCCCCACCACCATTTATTTATTTATTTATTTATTTATTTTTGTCCTTATTTTGTACTCATCTGTTCACAGCCTCGATAAAGGGAGCGTCAGCCACAGGTTTTCCCAATCACACAGTCACACTGTAAAAGCTATATAATTATACTGTTGTCTTCAAGGATCAAGCCAACCGCCCATTCTCATGTATCCTCACCACGAACTTGGAAGTACTACGATAAGGAAACTGAGAGGCAGGGAGGGGAGGAGTCTCCCTGGGGGAGAAAGCGCACCAGGGCAGAAAGGCAGATGGTCCAGGACCTGGCATGGGCCAGGACCACCGCCCACGTGGTCAACCCTCGCTGAAGCCCCAGGGCTCCCACACTTCAGAAGGGAAACGCTGTTCCTGCCAGCCAGGAAAGCCTCTGCCCAGGGCCAAGGGGCCGCCTCCGCCCCTCAGCAGCCCCATCTGCCTCCTGCTGTCCTCCCGGACCCCGTGAGACCTCTCCTTCCCCCCCAACCCACGCCAGCCCCAGTGCTGGAAGAGGCAGGGACCTGATGGCCCTGTGCCCCTGAAGGGGCCACCGGCAGCGTCCTCACAACATCTGTGTATGCAGAAGGGGTTGGGCTGGCCAAGTGCTCCCCTCACACTGGGTGGAGAAGTGGGAGAGCTCTCAGCTGAAACCACTTCCTGACATCTCATTTGCACCCACAACAATTGCCCACTGCCCTTCTCCCAGTGTCTGAGGGTGGGTGAGCCTCGGTTTACTCCTCAGTAACAAAGGGCTGGTAATCCAAGTCTTAGCAAACTTTGGTGGCCTATTCCTGGTGACGTTTTGTTTCCCTGACAGCACAAATCTTTGTTTCTCTGCCTGTCAGGACATATCTGGGCAGGGACATCAATGTCACCAGCCCATTTGTGGCTGACCTCTGCAAACTACCGCGGGGAACATAAAAGGCTCCATTGCGTTTGCTTTACTGTGTTTCTTCTGGATTTCCTGGTTTGTTTTGTTTTTTCAGGTTCTTTCTGCAGTGACACGCAAAGGCCTATGCCTGGCATCTGTGGTGCGTGGATCAACTACGTCCCCCACAAAGACACAATCAAGTCCTAACCCCCAGTCCCGGGGATGTGGACCTATTTGTAAACAGGACCTTTGAAGATGTCATTAGTAAAGGTGAGGCCAAATGAACTCAAGGTGGGCCTTAACCCACTATGACTGGAGACATTATAGGCAGAGGAAACTGAACACAGTGAGAAGGAGAGGGACGGCCACATGACAAGAGGCAGATACTAAGTTATGTATGGCCAGCAAGCCACCGCCAAAACCTTACAGACCTTCTTCACAGATCCTTCAGCATGATCCTACTGACCTCTTGATTTTGGATGTCTAGCCCCCAGAACTGTGAGATCATATATTCTGCTTACTAAAGTCAGCCAGTCTGTGGTACTTTGTGACAGCAGCCCCAGCACTCTAAGACAGTGAGTCATACACAGATGTGCGCAGGTCGGGGTGCCAGCATGGGAGGACAGAGGTCCCATGGTGTCGGCAGGGTCCACAGCCAGCAGCCAAACTGCCAGCACTTCAGGCTGACACCCATCCTCCCACACACGATGCACCTAGTCACACTTTGAGGCCACACCCCGCCACAACTGTCAGTTGACAGTGACGAGCTGATGAAAAGTTCCCCATTTCCTGTGAAACCTGTGTTTCAGCATGCTTTGGGGCTTTTTAATGTTTTGTAAATGCAAAAACTGATATGTATAAGCTGTTAGCATCTTCATTCCTACTCTTGAGTTGCTAATATTTGGTCTGAATTGGAAGGGCAGGGCAGGTCTTTTTTTGCCTCTTTCCCCATCAAAATTGGAGAAGGTAGAACAGGTGTGTGTGTGTAGAGGGCTCCTCTGTCCTCCTTCCCTCGAAATCTGGTCTGTGAAAGCCAAGCAGATAGGACACCCACTCTTCAGACTGGTACAACAGATGCTATTGAAATTAAAATAGAACATCAATGGCAGGAGGAGGCAGGGGCAGCTAAAATGTTCATGAGAAAGGGTAGTGATAAGCTTTATATCTTTTTCCAAGCACCCTGTCTACCAAGGCAGACTGGGGATAAACTAGTTATATAATTCTTATTACTGATACATAGAAGTAGCCTCATGCTTCCAGGATTCTTTTTTCCCTGGAATTAAATTCTCAAAAGGAATTCCAAGCATAAAGTTGATTGTGTAGGGTCATGAGATCTACAAATACAGATTCCAGGTGATCAAAGGGTAGAAGCTAGAGTAGTAAGTATGGCAAAGCCTTTCTTCTGGGTTCAAATGCAGCCAGTGTGCTTGAGGACACATTGCTTAACTCTCTGAGCTGCCCTGGCCTCTTCCACAGGACTAAATGGAATGAGATGTGTAAAGCACGCGGCAGTGCCAAGGGGCTGGCATATATCCTCTCTCCTCTCTTCCTGCCCAAAAGGTGCAGATGGAGAACCGTTGGTTCCCTCTGAATGAAGCGTTAGGAATGGAAAGCTATTTTCAACATTTCAAACCCTCAAATGAAAACTGTGAACCTAAATGGGCAGCGACTTTGGCCTCAGGGGACAGAGTGGTACAGGAGCTGGACAAAAGAGAGGCGGGGACCTGCCCTCACCCTGTCTGTGCTTGCTGGCAGCCAGCCTTGTTACACAGAAGGGGGTAGTTTGGAGACCCCAGGGACGGAAAGGAGATAGATGCAGGGACTGAGAGGATGGCTAACTTTTACAACTTTGGTGGCTCTGGGTGTGAAGGGGTTGACCTGTTGGTTCTGGTATAAAGTACATAAGCACCTGGATGCTTCTGAGACTTCCTTAAGTGGGGCTGAGAACCACTGGCTTAACCGAGAATGATGCTATTGAAAGCTGAGTTTCAGACCGGGGAGGACAGAGCTGTGGGAAGGAAACGTTTTTCTTTGCCCCACTTTGTTTGGTTGAGGCTGTGATTTCTTTTTCCTTCTGCCTTCTATTTTCAGAATGGTTCATACTCGAATGAGGATGAATCACTCCTGCCATACAACCCAGATGATGAGCTCACAGCCTGCCTACTCTGCCTTCGATCAGTTCTATGTTCCACAGCCGGGCTGACTCCTAACGCAATCTCTAGACCTCAGCTTCCTCATCTGACAAATGGGACTAGTAATAACCTAAAAAGTTGCCATGAGGATTAAATGAGCTACTATAGGTAAATGCTCAACTATAGGTAAAGTAAGTGCTACTGTAGGTAAAGTAATAAGCTATTTTTCTTATTATTGTTTACTACTGTTTTTACCATTATTATTTATTATGGGTCAGTCTTTATCCTAAATGCATGTCCATACGTGTGGCCTATTTTAATTCAGATAACAGCTCAGGGAAAAAGTTCAGTTGTTATCTCTGTTTCATACTTTCAGTGAAGTCCAGAATAGTTATCTTATTTATATTTGGTTTATTTATATCCCACTTCCTTCTATAAAGAAGATTAAACCAGGCTTACAAGTAGGGGAATCTGATTATCACAGCATTGTGTTTTGGATCCTTGGCAGTCTGGGGCCTGGGGGCTTGTGCCCTCGCTGCCTGGGGACATTTAATACAGTGGCAAATCCAGGAGCTACTGGAGCTGAAGGGACTCAAGCTGACAACAAGGTCTTTCCCTGGTGAGCACATTCTGGAAATCCCTCCTACCTTCACATCCCTCAAGTTAAACAATGGTGCAACAATTATATATTTGTTTTTATTCTGAAGCTGAGTCATGTGGCTGAAACAGATCCCTTCTTTAAAAATGAAAGTGATTCAGCTAAAACTAAAGAACTTTGGTGCTGGTTGGCCATCTCAGGGACAATAAAAACTTCCTGGACAGTCTCTTTTCTCTTCTCTCCTAATGCCTGGGCTTGGCCATCCTGGACATAAATGCACACGCGTACCATGGAAAACTCCCAACTCAAGGTAGATGTGAGATTACGCAAATCTGAAGGTGTGACCTGTTCTCCTAATTGCTCTATCTCTTCAGGACCTGTACTCCATCAGCTGCTAAAATGACTCGTCCTTCTGCATTCATTAGTGCTAGAGACTAAGAATGCGACCCATTATCAAAACAGACATGATCCTTACATTAAGCTAGTTAAATAATAATACCTAACTGGGAGGAATTCTATGTTGAAAACAAATTTCAGGGGGTGGGGGTAGACCTGGTAGACCTATTTATATAGGTGGACAGAGATGGCTTCTATAAGGAGGTATCATTTAAGCAGAGCTCAAAAGATGAGAAGGATCAGCCGTGGGAAGAGCACAGGGGAGTTGGAAAGGGACCAGCATTCCTAGGAGAAGGAACAGCATATGCAAAATCCTGGAGCAGAAAACAGTTTGGTGTGCCCCATCAAATGAAGGATGACACTAGTGGCTTAGCTGACTGAATGAGGAAAAAAGTGATGGAGATGAGGTCAGAAAGTTGGGCGGAGGTTAAACCATGCAGGAGCTTGTATTCCATGGTTGAGTCAATTCTTATAAACCCCCTTGAACTGAGGTAACATACAGAAGAGATAGTGCTTACTGAATATCCATTTATTCCCCCGCATCTCCCAGTATCCCTTGCAATCAGGCTAGGGCGATGAGATTGGTTCCAGCCATCGGATGTTAAGTAGAAGTAATATCTGTCACTTCCTGGGCGAAGCAATTAAGAGCATGTGAACGATTCCCGGGCCTGCCCATGCCAAAAAAAAAAAAAGAGTGAGTACATCTCCTCTACATCCTTCTCTTCTCCTGCTGCAGTGACTCTGGAGGCCATATGTCCAGATGACATAGGCAGCTACAAGAATGCAGAAGGCATCCTGCCCATATTTCAGTTAACATGAGTGAGAAATCAATCTCTGTTGTGTTGCACAACTGAGATTTCAGTGTTTATCTAGCCTTTCCTGATGAATGCATAATTGGAGCATGTGCCCAAAAAGGGCAACCCAGAATAACCTAGTTAAAACAGCTCAGCACATAGCAGGGGCTCAACAACTGACAGTTCCTTTTATCTCGGCCCTTACCTTCCCTCTCTACAAATTCAGGGACTGGTTTAAATGTGCTGCAGATATCTCTCTGTTCATTCTCATATTGCTCCCAAGAAACCCATAATGATTAAAGCCTTGCTTGCTCATCATGGAATAATTAATGAGTGGAAGGAAATCAGGTGACTTGTCCTGAATTACACAGCAATAACTTAAAACAACTAATTTCCAAAATATATAAAGCACTCCTACATCTGAACAAAAAGACAAACAACCCAATTAAAAACTATGCAAAAGACTTGAAAAGACATTTCTCCAAAGAAGATATACAAATGGCCAGTAAACACATGAAAAAATGCTCAACATCTTTAGCCAACAGGGAAATGAAAGTCAAAACCAGAATGAGATACCATTTCACATGCACTAGATTAGCCATTATTCTTTTAAAAAAGCAACAAAAACAGAAAATAACAAGTGTTGGCCAGCATGTAGGGAAATAGGAACTCTTGTGAATTATTGGGCAGGAAGTAAAATAGTGCACAGTAGTGGAAAATACTTTAATGGTTCCTCAGAAAGTTAAGTATGTAATTACCACATGACCTGGCAATCCCACTTCTAAGTACATATCCAAAGAATTGAGAGCAGGGACTTGAACAGACAGTTGTACACCAATATTCATAGCAGAATTATTTTGGCATCAATAGCCAAAAGATGGAAGCAACCCAAATGTCCATTAGCAGATAAATGATTTTAAAATGCAGTACATCCATACAAAGGAAAATTATTCAGCCATAAAAAGGAACAAAGTCCTGATATATGCAACTACATGGATGCACCTTGAAGACATCTGGTGAAATGAGCTTGACACAAAAGAAATGTTGTATGATCTCACTTATAAGAAATAATCAGAGTAAGCAAATTCATAGAAACAGAAAATAGACTACAGATTACTAATTGCAGGGGTAGGGGAGTCTACCCCTGGGTAGAGGGGAGTCTGCTTAATTGTTACAGAGTTTCTGTTTTGGGTGATGGAAAAGTTTTGGTAAAGGATGGTGGTGATGGTAGCACGTCATGAATGTAATTAATACAACTGATTGTACGCCTGTTGCATATATATTACCAGAATAAAAAAAATCAAATCCATAGAACCATAAAACAAAGAAACAAATTAAAAAAAAACATCCCACCATCTCTCATGTGTTTTGAAGCTTTCCACTTTATAAGCAAAGTAGACAGGGTAGCTGTTAATCATACCCATTTTTCAGAGTGGGACAGTGAGACTTGATGCCTTCCAGTAACCTAGTCAAGGAAAGGTTAAAGGAAAGCAGACCTGAGTTCTCATCCCTGCCTCACCACTTACTAGCTATGTTACTTTGGGCAAATTACTTAATCCTTGGGCCTCAACTTCTTTCTCTATAAAATGGAGATAAATAGAGCTATAAGATAAGATGCATCCCTGCCACATATTAGGTGCTAAATAAAAGTTATTGCTAGAACCAAATACCCTGACTCTTGACCTAACGGAGGAGTCTTGGGGTCTTGGCCCAACACACTGTCACCTCCTAACAAGTCTCCAGTGGCTCTAGGGTCCAGATCCTATTTATGTTTTTCCCCCTGCTAGTGGTTGGGAAAACGTGGCTATTGGGGAAAGTATCCAAGAGAGCAAACATTTGAACCCTTGCTGGACCTTGCAACAGCACAGCCTGTTCAAGAAAAAAGTATTCATTCTTTTCACCTTAAGCCATAGCCAAAAAATCCTCACCCAACGAGAGCCTGGCCCCAGGAAGGAAATGAGTTTGGCTCAGGTGCCAAACTGAAAGCTAGAAACTGCTGGGAGTTACACAACCAAGTATAGACTGCTTGAAAATTGCAACATTTAAAAGAAACTCTCCCCCCCCCCCCCCCCCCCCCCCCCCCCGCCCCGGCCCCAGGAAAATGGTAGCAGCAGTTGGGAAGATAAGGCCTTGGTCACCTCCCAAATCTCTTCAGATTCCTGCAGCTTCCTGCCCTCCAAATTCTGCAGCCATCTGGTACCTCCCAAGCCTCCAATCCACACAACGGCCAGAAAGATGGGGTAGGCCCTGAGTAGGAACCCTTCTCTCCCAGTTTGAAACAAATCCTTTGGCCTAATCCCAGCCCATCTCTCCAACCTCATCTCACCACATTCCCCTTTATCGCTGGTGGAGGCCTCCGTGGCTTCTCTTTAGGTCCTCAAAAATGGTTTCTTCCCATCAACATGCTATTTTCCTCTACTTAGACATGCCATCCCTTACTTCAGTCGGTCCACTCATCCTTTGGATGGAGGCTCAGGTTTCACTCCCTCAAGGTAGCTATCCTTGATTAAATCAAAGCTTCCCATCATCCAGTCTCCCACCTCCTCTGCCTCTCCCACCTCTGCTTCTCCTTTGTATCCTCAGCATTGCAATCGGTTACTCGTACGTGTGGGATAATCTTTGTCTCCCCCAGTAGATTTCAAGCTCCTGGGATCTGGAACCTTGTCTGTGCCTTCACTGCTGTGTCCCTAGTGCCTAGCCCATGGTGGGCACTCAGTAAATATTTCTTTAGTTCACTATTAACTCTTGTGTCCAGCTTCTGTATATCTAACTCCCTGTGGGAAGAAATAAAGGAGAATTTAACCTCACAAATTAGGTGCACCTAGTTTCCAGCCTCCTGACCCCAGCCATCTACAGCTTTGCTCTTAAGACTGCCTTTGGTGGCATTTCTCCAGCTCTAGAGCTCAACATTTATTACAGCTGACCTGCCTTTGACTGGGAGCCTGAGCTCTAATACCTTAGCCTCTACCTTGATCCCTGCTCCTAAGCTCTCAAGATGCCAGCACATAGCTCTGGAGCCTGCCTCACAGTACTCTCCTGAGCCTGTTAGTCTGACAAAGTTCCTCTCAGGAGTAGGATTCTCACCTTTAAGACCTAAGGTGATGGTTGGCCCTAGACCCCAGAACCTACTCTGCTAATGCTGAATGTCAAACTACACACATAAGGTGGCCCTGAGACGCTGATCTCTCCACCATGGGGCTCCCTTGAGATCCCCAACAATTTCCCCATGGACACAATGTACCTAGAGCAATGATTCTCAAAATATATTGGTTCCATAGAAATATTAATAAGAATCAACTAAGAAGGGGGGTTCTTGGTCAAATATATAAGGTAAACAATGACCTAAATAGGTTTCTTTACTGCAGAACTTATCAAAGTCTTAATATGCCAGGGTGCATTATGAATTTCCGAAGTAGGGGCAGTGATAAATATGCAGGTCTTCTCAAATTCAGTTACTCATGGACTCGTTGTTTGCAGGGATTGTTTTTCTGGGCAGCATTTCTGAAGCACATGGTTCGGGAAACGCTACTCTAGATGATGACTTGGCACTGCCAGATGCTCATAGTACTTTCCTATCACAATAAAAAAATCCTTCAACTGCAACACTAAGGCAGCATCCTCCCTCCATGTCCTGACCCAGAGAGTGAGTCCTATCCAAGAAGTAGCTTTTGCCTGTCTGCTCAGCAGAGCCTGAAGATGTGAAAACACACAAGAAGGACTGGTTTAAAGCTCTCCTTTGCCAGTTGTTTGGAGCTGAAAATGGAGAGGAGAGACTAAGAAAGGGGCATTAGCCTGAAACTGATGGAAAAATAACTAGAAATATAAGTGCACTCATGAAAAGTTGCAAAAGTAGAGGAATTATAGAGGAACTAAAAATAGTGATATAAATGTATTGGGAAGAAGGAGAAGAGGTATGTATAAGCCAAGGCCTTATCTGCCATAGTATGAAGTTGATGGATAATATTTTAATATTATTAAAATAATATACATATGGAAATAGCAGTATAAGCATATTAGAGATAGTACTAATATGGCAGAGAATATCCATCCTTCCTTTCTTCCAGCATGTTAGAAGTTTTAGCTAGACACTGGCTGCCTGGCTAAACCTACATTTCCCAGCCTCCCTTACAACTAATTGTGCCCATGTTCTAATAGAACTTAGCAAAGTGATGGGCACATCTTCCAGACTGTACCCTTAAAAGGAAAAGAAAATACCCTCCCCTTCCTGTTGGCTGGAATGTGGACAAGGGAGTAACAGCTAGGGCAGGTATATGTTTTAATTGTAGTAAAATACATGTAACATAAAATTTGTCATTTTAGCCATTTTTAAGTATACAATTCAGTGGCAGTAATTACATTTACAACATCGTGCTACCATCACCACTATGTAATCTAAAGTTTTCCCATCATCCCACACAGAAACTCTGAACCCATTAAACAATAACTCTCTACTCCTTCCCGCCCCCATCTAATCTACTTTCTGTCTCTACAAGTTTGTTTATTCTAGATATTCACATCTAGACAAATATTTGTCATTTTGTGTGTGACTTCTTTCACTTAGCATGTTTTCAAGCTTCACCCATATTGTAGCATAGATCAGAACTTCAGTTCTTTTTAGGTCTGAATAATATCCCACTGTATGTTTACACCATTTTGTTTATCCGTTCACGTGTTGATGGACATTAGGTTGTTTCCACCTTTTGAGTATTAAGAATAATGCTGCAATGAACATTCAGGAGCAAGTAACTGAGTCCCTGTTTTAATTCTTTTGGATATATACCTAAGAGTGGAATTGCTGGGTCATAGGACAACTCTATGTTTAACTTTTTGAGGAAATGCCAGACTGTTTTCCACAGTGGCTGCACCATCTTACATTCCCATCAGCAATATATAAAGGCTCCAATTTCTCCCCATCTCACCAACATTCGATAGTATCTTTTTTTTAATAGTAGCCATTCTAATGGGTATAAAATGGCATCTCGCTGTGGTTTTGATTTGTATTTCCCTAATGGTATAGAGCATCTTTTCATGTACTTATTGTTCATTTGTTTGTCTTCGGAGAAATATCTGTTCCGGTCCTTTGCCTATTTTTAAATTGGGTTTTGTCTTTTTGTTGTTGAGTTGTAGTAGAGCAAGTATCTTAGGGCATAAGATGGAAGTCACACGTTAAGGACAGCAGAATAATAAGATAGAAGAGCGCCTAAATCCCTGACACTGCATAAATACCAGCCTTGGGTTACTTACACTCCCACTGCTAATTGCAAGACACCCTTTTTGGTATAAGCTGCTATTACATTGGCCTTTCTAATAGCCACCAAAAGAGCATAATACCTAATACAGAGTTTGGTACTAATAAAATGGCCACCTGCATCGAGCATTCCTGGGAGGGACCCCTCTCTGAGAAGGAATTTTCTAGAAAAGGAAAACACTTGACTTGCAAGGTCAACATTTGGTGATAGAGTAGTTTTGGTTTATCACATAAGCTTATCAGAACAGACAAGCATACCCTACTAATCAGTGTATATCTGTTCCCAACTTTAGAAGATCCCCTCTCCTGCCCCATGTAAAGTGGAAACTTAACATCAGCCAATCAGGACATTTCCTCACTTACTTCCACATTTGCCTAATATAAGTACTCTCTTTCCACCTCTTCAGCAGAGCTCCCTTCTACTTTCTGACAGAGCCAGGGGTCACAGAGAAATAGGATTAGAGCAGTGATTCTTAAACCTTGATGTGCATCAGAATTGCCCGGGTGGCTTACTAAATCACAGCTTGCTGGCCACACCCACAAGAGTTTCTGACTCAGGAACTGCCATGGGGATGCCAGAATTTGCATTATTAACAAGTTCCCAGGTGACTGCTGATGCTCCGGAATCTGTTGAACACACTTTGAGAACCACTAACCCAAAGGGAAGAACTAGGGACAATTAGATGACCACGGAAAAAAACTTTAATTCCCTGCCAGGGAAGGGAACTCTTAGGAATCCTGTTCAGCTGCATTTGTTGACTGCTACAGACAAGTGATTACAGTGGTTTTCTCATTTTACATAGTAGTTTTTATTGTGGCTTTCTGTTCCTATTCCATCACTGAATTTCGGGTGTGGGGAGCAGGGGCGGGATGTGGGGGAGAAGATAAGTTCTCTCTGGTTGGGAGGTATTAGATCATTAGGAGCTGATGGAGAAGACCATGTATTACCAACAGATCCTGGACTTTGAGCTGTAGAGAGTAACTGATGAGGACTCTAGGGCTGTCCTCCTTGGAGAAAGGGCATGTTTTAGTGTGGGAAGACAGGTATATATGGATTTTTGGCTGGCTAAAAGGGGAAGATTGTGGAAAAAAACTGTTAATTGTCCCTCCAATATTTATTCTTCCCTTTTTTGGAGTTTCAGTTGTGAACACAACGCCCAGCTAAGATTACATTTCCCTGCCTCCTTTGCAATTCGGTGTGATCATGTGACTAGGTTCTGGCCAATGGCTTGAAAGAGGAGGTTGCATTGAGATGGTATAATCTAGGAATGCCTAGAGTGTACAATATTAGTGAAATGTACAAGGTACAATTTTAAAAATGTTGTTGCATGAGGAAGAACAAAGGAATGTCATTATTGCAGGGTACTGAAAATAGATGGTAATTAATATTTTAAAATGTCACTTTCTGTGTGAGACTAAAGCAAAAAATGTTTATTTGTTACAAAATTTATATTTTGACTAGTGCATTTCCTAATATAACTTATGTAGACAGTTTGACTGAATGCCGTAAGTACTTGGAATCTCAGGTAGGACATGAGATTTTGCTGGTTTGTCCAGAGTGATGCCCCGATGAATCCCAGAGTGATTCGATCAGTGAGGAGAAAAGTATCTGCAAAGCCCCCTTTGGGGAATGATGAGAACGGGGAGAAATTCAACTTCCCCAAGTTGAATTCTTGATATTCTCACAAGCAGTGTAGACAACCAAAGCTATAGGCCGAGCCCCCAGTCTTAGGGTTTGTTCATATGAAATGTAACCCCGCAAAGGACAGGTCAAAATTTTAAAAATTTAAGCCTAAGAGTCACCCCCAAGAGAGCCTCTTTTGTTGCTCAGATGTGGCCCCTCTCTCCAGCCAACACAACAAGCAGTCTCACCACCCTACCCCTCTCTATGTGGGACATGATTCCCAGGGGTGTGGACCTTCCTGGCAACATGGGACAGAGATCTTGGAATGAATGGAGACCCAGCATCAAGGGATTGAGAAAAACCCTAGAATGAGCTGAGACTTAGCATCAAGGGATTGAGAAAACCTTCTCCACCAAAAGGGGGAAGAGAGAAATGAGACAAAGTGTCAATGGCTGAGAGATTCCAAACAGAGTCGAGAGGTTATCCTGGAGGTTATTCTTATGCATCAAGCAGATATCATCTTGTTATTCAAGATGTTATGGAGAGGCTGGAGGGAACTGCCTGAAAATGTAGAGCTGTGTTCCAGTAGCCATGTTTCTTGAGGATGATTAAATAATGATACAGCTGTCCAAAAAAGAGGACGTTGCCAGGGAAATTTTCAAGACTTAAAAGGAAAGGAGGGTGGAGCCACCGTGGCTCAGTGGCAGAATTCTCTCCTGCCATGCCGGAGACCCAGGTTCAATTCCCAGTGCCTGCCCATGCAAAATAATAAAAGGAACACCAAGTTAAATCTTTTGGTGTTGAAATTTAGTAAGTTAAGCTGTTTTTTACTGTTTTACGGTAATCCACAATCTGTTCTTCGTGTAGGTTGGCACCTATTTATAATTCTTAAAATAAGGAGACTTTAAAAGAGCCAAATACAGTAGTTTTATTTACTACTGCTGAGCATGAGTAGCAGTACTTTTCATTAATGCCAATTTTCAAAATTTATCACAGAATTTTAAGTCTTGACCACAGAAAAATTCATTTATTTAGTGGCAAAGATGTACAGTAGTGGTCTAGTATAGGGGGAAAATGAAGACAATTTTGGCCTTATAAATGTATGATTCATGAACATAACTAGGCATACAGTAAATATGTAACAGGTGTTTGATTTATAAATTCCAAACATAAATGATCCCCCCTCCTCAATTTCCTTTCATTTTCTTGATATTCCAAAATGAGGTGACTGTGGTTCTCAGCTTTGGATACATAATAGAACACCCTGCAGAGCTTTAAAAAATATTGATACCTGGGTCCTATCCCATACCAATTAAATGAAAATCTCTGGCAGTGGGACCCGGATATTTATTAGTCTTTCCAGGTGGTTCTAACGGATATGTATGGCTGCATAACTCTAGTTTTCCCCTTTATAAAATATTCTAATTACACTGGACTCTGTTGGGAAGTATCAGAATAATTCAATTTGCAGTGATTTAATGAATATATTTCTTAGTAATTTTTTCAGAAAAAAAAGTACAGATATTCTTTAACTGGGAATAATTACAGTCTACCTTCCTTTTTTTTAAATTAATTAACGGAAAAAAAGGAAATTAACCCAACATTTAGAAATCATACCATTCTACATATGCAATCAGAAATTCTCAGCATCATCACATAGATTCATGATCATCGTTTCTTAGTACATTTGCATCGGTTTAGAGAAACTAGCAACACAACAGAAAAAGATATAGAATGTTAATATAGAGAAAAGAAATAAAAGTAATAATAATAGTAAAAAAAAAAAAACCTATAGCTCAGATGCAGCTTCATTCAGTGTTTTAACATGATTGCTTTACAATTAGGTATTATTGTGCTGTCCATTTTTGAGTTTTTGTATCTAGTCCTGTTGCACAGTCTGTATCCCTTCAGCTCCAATTACCCATTATCTTACCCTGTTTCTAACTCCTGCTGGACTCTGTTACCAATGACATATTGCAAGTTTATTCTTGAATGTCCGTTCACATCAGTGGGACCATACAGTATTTGTCCTTTAGTTTTTGGCTAGACTCACTCAGCATAATGTTCTCTAGGTCCATCCATGTTATTACATGCTTCATAAGTTTATCTTGTCTTAAAGCTGCATAATATTCCATCGTATGTATATACCACAGTTTGTTTAGCCATTCTTCTGTTGATGGACATTTTGGCTGTTTCCATCTCTTTGCAATTGTAAACAACGCTGCTATAAACATTGGTGTGCAAATGTCCATTTGTGTCTTTGCCCTTAAGTTCTTTGAGTAGATACCCAGCAATGGTATTGCTGGGTCGTATGGCAATTCTATATTCAGCTTTTTGAGGAACCGCCAAACTGCCTTCCACAGTGGTTGCACTATTTGACATTCCCACCAACAGTGGATAAGTGTGCCTCTTTCTCCGCATCCTCTCCAGCACTTGTCATTTTCTGTTTTGTTGATAATGGCCATTCTGGTAGGTGTGAGATGATATCTCATTGTGGTTTTGATTTGCATTTCTCTAATGGCCAGGGACATTGAGCATCTCTTCATGTGCCTTTTGGCCATTTGTATTTCCTCTTCTGAGAGGTGTCTGTTCAAGTCTTTTTCCCATTTTGTAATTGGGTTGACTGTCTTTTTGTTGTTGAGTTGGACAATCTCTTTATAAATTCTGGATACTAGACCTTTATCTGATATGTCATTTCCAAATATTGTCTCCCATTGTGTAGGCTGTCTTTCTACTTTCTTGATGAAGTTCTTTGATGCACAAAAGTGTTTAATTTTGAGGAGCTCCCATTTATTTATTTCCTTCTTCAGTGCTCTTGCTTTAGGTTTAAGGTCCATAAAACCACCTCCAATTGTAAGTTTCATAAGATATCTCCCTACATTTTCCTCTAACTGTTTTATGGTCTTAGACCTAATGTTTAGATCTTTGATCCATTTTGAGTTAACTTTTGTATAAGGTGTGAGATATGGGTCTTCTTTCATTCTTTTGCATATGGATATCCAGTTCTCTAGGCACCATTTATTGAAGAGACTGTTCTGTCCCAGGTGAGTTGGCTTGACTGCCTTATCAAAGATCAAATGTCCATAGATGAGAGGGTCTATATCTGAGCACTCTATTCGATTCCATTGGTCGATATATCTATCTTTTTTTTATTAATTAAAAAAAATTAAATAAACATTTAGAAATCATTCCATTCTACATGTACAATCAGTAATTCTTAATATCATCACATAGTTGCATATTCATCATTTCTTAATACATTTGCATCGATTTAGAAAAAGAAATAAAAAGACAACAGAATAAGAATTAAAACGATAATAGAGAGAAAAAAAAAAACCTATACCTCACATGCAGCTTCATTCAATGTTTTAACATAATTGCATTACAATTAGGTAGTACTGTGCTGTCCACTTCTGAGTTTTTATATCCAGTCATATTGCACAGTTTGTATCCCTTCAGCTCCAATTACCCCTTCTCTCTCTTTTTTTTTTTTAATTAACGGAAAAAAAGAAATTAACCCAACATTTAGAAATCATACCATTCTACATATGCAATTAGTAATTCTTAACATCATCACATAGATGCATGATCATCGTTTCTTAGTACATTTACATCGGCTTAGAAGAACTAGCAACACAACCGAAAAAGATATAGAATGTTAATATAGAGAAAAAAATAAAAGTAATAATAGTAAAAACAAAACAAAACAAAAACCTATAGCTCAGATGCAGCTTCATTCAGTGTTTTAACATGATTGCTTTACAATTAGGTATTATTGTGCTGTCTATTTTTGAGTTTTTGTATCTAGTTCTGTTGCACAGTCTGTATCCCTTCAGCTCCAATTACCCATTATCTTACCCTGTTTCTAACTCCTGCTGGACTCTGTTACCAATGACATATTCCACATTTATTCTCGAATGTCCGTTCACATCAGTGGGACCATACAGTATTTGTCCTTTAGTTTTTGGCTAAACTCACTCAGCATAATGTTCTCTAGGTCCATCCATATTATTACATGCTTCATAAGTTTATCCTGTCTTAAAGCTGCATAATATTCCATTGTATGTATATACCTCAGTTTGTTTAGCCACTCTTCTGTTGATGGACATTTTGGCTGTTTCCATCTCTTTGCAATTGTAAATAACGCTGCTATAAACATTGGTGTGCAAATGTCCGTTTGTGTCTTTGCCCTTAAGTCCTTTGAGTAGATTCCCAGCAATGGTATTGCTGGGTCGTATGGCAATTCTATATTCAGCTTTTTGAGGAACCGCCAAACTGCCTTCCACAGTGGTTGCACCATTTGACATTCCCACCAACAGTGGATAAGTGTGCCTCTTTCTCCGCATCCTCTCCAGCACTTGTCATTTTCTGTTTTGTTGATAATGGCCATTCTGGTAGGTGTGAGATGATATCTCATTGTGGTTTTGATTTGCATTTCTCTAATGGCCAGGGACATTGAGCATCTCTTCATGTGCCTTTTGGCCATTTGTATTTCCTCTTCTGAGAGGTGTCTGTTCAAGTCTTTTTCCCATTTTGTAATTGGGTTGGCTGTCTTTTTGTTGTTGAGTTGAACAATCTCTTTATAAATTCTGGATACTAGACCTTTATCTGATATGTCATTTCCAAATATTGTCTCCCATTGTGTAGGCTGTCTTTCTACTTTCTTGATGAAGTTCTTTGATGCACAAAAGTGTTTAATTTTGAAGAGCTCCCATTTATTTATTTCCTTCTTCAGTGTTCTTGCTTTAGGTTTAAGGTCCATAAAACTGCCTCCAATTGTAAGATTCATAAGATATCTCCCAACATTTTCCTCTAACTGTTTTATGGTCTTAGACCTAATGTTTAGATCTTTGATCCATTTTGAGTTAACTTTTGTATAGGGTGTGAGACATGGGTCTTCTTTCATTCTTTTGCATATGGATATCCAGTTCTCTAGGCACCATTTATTGAAGAGACTGTTCTGTCCCAGGTGAGTTGGCTTGACTGCCTTATCAAAGATCAAATGTCCATAGATGAGAGGGTCTATATCTGAGCACTCTATTCGATTCCATTGGTCGATATATCTATCTTTATGCCAATACCATGCTGTTTTGACCACTGTGGCTTCATAATATGCCTTAAAGTCCAGCAGCATGAGACTTCCAGCTTCGTTTTTTTTCCCTCAAGATGTTTTTAGCAATTCGGGGCACCCTGCCCTTCCATATAAATTTGCTTATTGGTTTTTCTGTTTCTGAAAAATAAGTTGTTGGGATTTTGATTGGTATTGCATTGAATCTGTAGATCAATTTAGGTAGGATTGACATCTTAACTATATTTAGTCTTCCAATCCATGAACATGGTATGCCCTTCCATCCATTTAGGTCTTCTGTGATTTCTTTTAGCAGTTTTTTGTAGTTTTCTTTATATAGGTTTTTTGTCTCTTTAGTTAAATTTATTCCTAGGTATTTTATTCTTTTAGTTGCAATTGTAAATGGGATTCGTTTCTTGATTTCCCCCTCAGCTTGTTCATTACTAGTGTATAGAAATGCTACAGATTTTTGAATGTTGATCTTGTAACCTGCTACTTTGCTGTACTCATTTATTAGCTCTAGTAGTTTTGTTGTGGATTTTTCCGGGTTTTCAACGTATAGTATCATATCGTCTGCAAACAGTGATAGTTTTACTTCTTCCTTTCCAATTTTGATGCCTTGTATTTCTTTTTCTTGTCTAATTGCTTTGGCTAGAACCTCCAACACAATGTTGAATAATAGTGGTGATAGTGGACATCCTTGTCTTGTTCCTGATCTTAGGGGGAAAGTTTTCAATTTTTCCCCATTGAGGATGATATTAGCTGTGGGTTTTTCATATATTCCCTCTATCATTTTAAGGAAGTTCCCTTGTATTCCTATCTTTTGAAGTGTTTTCAACAGGAAAGGATGTTGAATCTTGTCAAATGCCTTCTCTGCATCAACTGAGATGATCATGTGATTTTTCTGCTTTGATTTGTTGATATGGTGTATTACATTAATTGATTTTCTAATGTTGAACCATCCTTGCATACCTGGGATGAATCCTACTTGGTCATGATGTATAATTCTTTTAATGTGTTGTTGGATACGATTTGCTAGAATTTTGTTGAGGATTTTTGCATCTATATTCATTAGAGAGATTGGTCTGTAGTTTTCTTTTTTTGTAATATCTTTGCCTGGGTTTGGTATGAGGGTGATGTTGGCTACCTTCCTTTTTTATTTTATAATAAAATCTGCCAGTAGATTAAATGTAAAACTTTAATGTGGTACCTTTCTGCTTTCCTCACTTTTAAAACTTAAAAAAGTAAATATTATTATTTTAAAAAGCATATTTAAAAATGCAGATGAGAAAATAGTGTTATTGGTAATTACCTGCTTTCTTATGTGGTCATTGTATCCGTTGGTATAATACTAGCATATAGTGGCCTAGTTTTCTGGGGGTTGATGACTCAGATGTGCTTAGTAAAAAATCATTATCCTCCTCTAAACTTTTAAATCATTTTGCTCAAGTATTTAAGTAGCTTAGCTCACGTACTTTGATTATAAGTACTTAAGTAGTTTAGCTCAAGTACTTTGTTTACAATTAAAATGGACACCATAGTATTTAAAAGAAGAAATGGTTATGGCTTCCCTGAAAAGAATGTCAGCATGACTTGCTGACATGTGAATACATGTGAATGTTTTATAATGTGGAAAGATCATTGAAGTATCAAGGATATGGTAATTGCATTTCCTGAATTAATGTATGTTTCTGAGTTTTCTAACTTAAAAAAAAAGAAAGTGAGAGAGAAAAGGAACATACCCACCTACCCCTTCCTTCTTTCCCCTTCCTGCTGGCAGATGCAGACACAGTGGTACCATAGCCATCTTAGCCATGAGAGGGAAGCCATGGATTGAACATGGCAGAGCAGCAAAAATAAAGAACTTGGCCCTCGACACCATGGAGCTGCCATCTCAGCCCTGTACTCATCAGCCTGGACTCTCACAGGAGAGAGAAACAAAAGTCTATCTTGTTTAAGTCACTGTTGTCCACCTCTTGTTAAAAGTGAAGCCGGAAAGGAGGACAACCAAGAAAGGCTACAGGAGGAAAACGGGGGTGTGCTGGTTTGAAAGGAAGTATGCCCCCTAAGAAAAGCCATGTTTTAATATAAATCCCATTTCTTAAAGGTAGAATAATCTCTATTCAATACTGTATGTTTGAAACTGTAATGAGATCGTCTCCCTGGTTGATGTGATTTAGTTAAGAATGGTTGTTAAACTGGATTAGGGGGTGACATGTCTCCACCCATTTGAGTGGGTCTTGATTAGTTTCTGAAGACCTATAAAAGAAGAAACATTTTGGAGAGACTCAGAGAGAGCAGAGAATGCTGTAGCATCACAAAGCAGAGAGTCCATTTGCCAGAACCTTTGGAGATGAAGAAGGGAAACGCCTCCCGGGGAGCTTCATGAAACCAGAAGCCAGGAGAGTAAGCTAGCAGATGACACCGTGTCTACCATGTGCCCTTCCAACTGAGAGAGAAGCCCTGACTGCGTTCGCCATGTGCCTTTCCAGATGAGAGAGAAACCCTGAACTTCATTGGCCTTCTTGAACCACGGTATCTTTTCCCTGGATGCCTTTGATTGGACATTCCTATAGACTTGTTTTAATTGGGACATTTTCTTGGCCTTAGAACTATAAACTTGCAACTCATTAAATTCTCCCTTTTAAAAGCCATTCCATTTCTGGTATATTGCATTCCAGCAGCTAGCAAACTAGAACAGGGGGTGACTCTGGCAAACAGACTTGCTGGGGCAAGGAATGGAAGTTGCTACCAGATAAGCTTTCTGTACTAATGTATTCTAATTCTTGTAACATTTAATTTTTGTAACAGATTAAACAACAATATTCTTGGCAATGAAGTCAGGAAATATCAAGAAGCAAAAACCCACAGCCCCAAACCACCCACAGTCCAGGATGCCAGGCGGCATCTTCAGAAGGCCACTGTGAAATACAAATATATTACCTGGAAAGGTAACTCTGAGGAAACTACTTTATCTGTTAGACTTTGGGTGTGTGGTTCAAGTCTGTTTTATTCAAATCTATTTTTAAAGCCCTTTAGCAAGTGTTGGGCAGAACTCATATTCTCAAATTGCTGGAAGGCCACTGAGCAAGTTAATAAACAATCTTAGGCAAGTAAATGCCAAGTAACTTTTAATTAATGGTTAAATTTTACAATTAAGGAAGGGAAAATGGTTTTGACTAGTTGGAATACAGAAACCTAAAATATTTCACACATTCCCTCTGTATTCACCCCGCAAAAGTGACAGGGATTTATTGCCTTTTTTCCCCCCTAATAAAAAATCAGAAAGGAGAAGCATCTTGCCTGAGACGCAAAGCAAAAGTAAAAATACAACTGGATTCCCACAACAAAAGAACCGCTATGGGGATTGGAGATGTAGAAATAGGATATAATTTCCCTTCCTCAGGCATTTTAGTCAGCAAGACTAAGGGGAAAAAAAGAGAGGCTTAAAGAACAAAAGGTGAACTTTCACAGCAGAAAGTTACAGAAAGGTCAGAGGCAGTTAGAACAAAGAAAGCACTGATCTGGATAAAAGTTTTGGACAGAATAGAGGCTCTCAGGTAAAACACTCAGGTATCACAAGTGTTCCCCAGAAGCTCAGGAAGTTCCCCCATGAAAAGCTAAGAATGAGGGCTCTGGGTTCAGGGGTGCCTGGATGTGACCTCTATCTTTGCCTTAACCAGACTTGTGCCTTGCAAGTCACTTCGTCATTCTTGGCCTCGGTTTCTTCAGATAGAAAACCTTTAGTGCACCCACCTCCCAGGATTGTTGGGAGGAGTCAAGCACTTAGCACAGCACCTGGCACATCAAAGTGCTCACTTAGCATTCGTTCAAGAAAATAAAAGTTTCACAGGGACAGGAGTGTAGTTCTTAAAATCTCACCCTATATTGTTTATTGACCTCAAATTGTTAAGTAAATGTTAGGGATTAGTCAATAGCCAGGCTCTGACGTCACTGGAGAGCTAGTGTGTCCTTCAGGAGGTCTGTGACTCAAACCCTGGTATTTCTCAGGCACACTTGCAACATCTCAGCGCCCGCTCCCAGAGGGCAAAACCAGGCTCAGGTCCCACCGTACTGCCCCTCTGCAAAGTGAGCTGGCCTCAGAGCCCCCAGCCTGTCTCTCCTGACTGGGTAACTCTTTCCCTCCCCTGCTATGTCCTCCTCACCTTATTTCTCTCAAGATATCAAAAATATTCTAAGGCACATTCATTCAGTAATCATTTTTCAGTGTCTGCCCTGTGCCAGGCTCTGGGAACACAGAGAAGCCAAAGCCAGGGTCCTGCTGACAGCTGAGCAGAGAAGGTGATCAGTCCCACCACCCAAATGGACATGGCAAGAGCAAAAAATGGTGGGGCCGAGGCATAGTGACTGCCTAGAGGCGACTGTACTTAGAGCATGAGGTAGAGACATCACCCAGGCCAACCAGCTCACTGTACAAGTGGGGGATCTAAGGCCCAGGGAAAGGAAGGGACTTGCCCAGAATCATGCAACAAGGGCTAAGCCAGGTGATGACACCTCACCACCTCACTATAAAAACACCCTGGGCCTGTCTCACTGACGAGGAGGTGGACCTGACCTTTGGAGAGGATGTAAGAAGAGGGACATCTGTCCGACAGGTCTCAGGAGAACCCTCTCTGGACAGAAGGGCTAGATGGGGCAAGGAGTCGTCTCAGGTCAGTGGGGAAGCTGTGGACTGAGCAGATCACCCCTCTCCAATCTGAGGAGGAGTAGGACTGAATGTCTCATCTACATCTAGAGGTGGGGTGGGCTTGGAAGGCTGACCAGACAGAGACAAGGCTGTAGAAGTGGGTAGAGAGGGAGGGTTGGAGGGGGCTCATTTCCAGAGATGCTCCAATTCTTCCTTTACAGATTATACTGTTTAGAGTGAGGCTGGAGTGTGGGTCAGCTCTGTGCAGAAAGGAAGAGTCTCATGCTAGAGTCTCACTGCCATGGTGAGCAGTATCTTCCCTATGACTTGCCTCCACTCCTGAAATCCAGTCACCAGAGGAAATTTCCTGAATCAGATCACACTGGATGTGTCCCCTGGATACCCTAAGCACTAGAGAGTCACTTGGTGGCAGAAGGATGGGAGATGAGGCTATTTCCCTTGGGCATCCCATAGAGTCTGCCCATGTAGCCAGTTATGCCCCTGAGAGCCTAGGGTTGGTCTGCTGCCCTAGAGTTCTCCACCTACAGGGCCGCCCCAGTACCCCCTGTTCTCCCATTTTATCTTTGAGACTGGAGCTCTCAAGCCCCCACCACTCAGTATCTTACCCCAGGTCCCACCACCTCTACTCCTGGAAGCCCTTTTGATTCCAATAGGCCTGAGGTACAGTCAAGCAGATGAAACTGGTGTCTGCTGCTTCAGCCAGGTTATTCCCAGCTCAAGAATCCCAGACAGGACAACTCCAAGGCCCACACAGAGTCTTACCCAGTGCACTGGGTGGAACACCTCCCCCCCGCTCATTCATGTCCATCTGGAACCTGTGAACATGACCTAATTTGAAAGTTGAGTCTTTGCAGATGTGATCAAGTTAAAATGAGGACATAATGGATTAGGGTGAACCCCAAACCCAAAGACTGGTGTCCTTATAAGAAGAGGAAATTTGGACACAGATACACAGAAAGGAGAACACCATGTGAAGACACAGAGACACACAGGGGTGAAGGACTCATGAAGACAAAGACAGAGGCATGAGGGCTGCAACTACAAGCCAAGGAACACCAAGGCTTGCCAGCAAACACTAGATGGTAAAAGAGGTAAGGAAGGATTCCTCCCTATGGACTTCAGAAGAAGGATAGCCCTGCTGACTTGATTTCAGACTTCTAGCCTCCAAAAAACTGTGTGAAAATAAATTTCTGTTATTTTAAGCCACCCAGTTTGTGGTAATTCATTTTGGCAAATTAACGGCAGCTCTAGGAAACTAATATTCCCTGAGCCTCTGTGTCTTTGTATAGCTCTGTATAGCCTGCTCTCCACCTCCCCCCAAACTTGCTTTCTTCTAGTTCCTTTGATACCTTGGGTTCTCCAGGGCCTTTGCATGTGCTCTTCCCTCTCCTTTGGGCTCTCTTACCTCAACTCTTTGCATGGCCATCTTCTTTCCATTCTGCAAATTGCACCTCCTCAAAATGGCCTTCCCTAACCACACTGTCTTAGGAGGTTCCTCCTACCTGGTCACTATATCCTGTTGCCCACTTCTTTGACTGCTGTGTTTATTTTTGCTGGTTTCCCTATGTATCCACTGTCTCTGCATAAGACTATGCACTCCAGTAGGGCAAAGGACCTGTCACTTTGTCCATTACTATATTTCCAGAACCTAGGATAGAGCTAGGTCTGGGTAGCTACTCTGTAAGTACTTATTCAAAGACTGGCTCCTTGCCACCAATGAAGGGGTCTCTTAGGGGATGCAAGGAAGGTGGGGGACTTGGGGCAGGCAATTGGCCTCCTCCCCCACGCTGCCTTCTGTGAGCACTGGCCTACTCCACTCCTTAATTTCCCTACTCTTCAAGGTAGAGAGGCATTATTACTTGTTAAATATTTTCTCACCATGATCATATTCTCTTGCTGGAAGGTAATTTGGTAATATAAATATCAGTATCAATCAATACTAGAAAGTGATCCTACAGCAATTCCCACATACGTGCAGAAAGAAGGAAAGAAAGAAAGAAAGAAAAGATGGGTTTCTAATGCTAGAAACACCTTCAATAGGACCTGTTAAATAAATCACGGTGTATCTGCCAAAGGAAATTTAAAATGCAGCAGTTAAAAAAGAATATGCCAATATGAAACAATCTCCAAGATCAATAGCTATGTGAAAAAAAAAGTATATGACAGTTTGTATGGCATTCTACTTGTATTAAAAAGGCCTGTAGAATGGAATATTATTCAGCTGTAAAAAGGAATGAAGTTTTGATACAAGCTGCAAAATGGATGAACCTTATCATATTTAATGAAATACACCAGACACAAAAGGACAAACATTGTATGATTCCACTTACACGAAGTATCTAGCATAAGCAAATTCAAAGAAAGAGACAGAAAGTAGAGTGGAGATTACCAGGGACTGGGCAGGGGGCAGGGAATTGAAGCATTGCTTAATGGGTACAGAGTTTCTGTTTGGGGAAGGTAGTAATGGTAGCACAGCATTGTGAATAGTTAATGCCATTGAACTGTAAATTTAAAAATGGTTAAAATAGGGAATATTATGTTATATAATATGTTACCATAATAATTTTTAAGGAGGATGTTATTTGGTAACCCTATATTGAATAAAGGTTTGATATCCTGTGTATATAAAGAAATTATAAAATTTAACAAAAAAATAACCTTATTATAAAATGGGGGCAAAAGATATGAATAGACATTTTTCTGAAGAGATGTTCATCTTCATTAGCTATAAGAGAAATGCAAATCAAAACTACAATCAGTTATCATTTTCACGCCTATAAGAATGGCTGCTATTAAACAAACAGGAAATTACAAATGTTGGAGAAGATGTAGAGAAATTAGAACATTTATCCACTGCTGGTGGGAATGTATAATGGTACAACTGCTGTGGAAGAGGTTTGGCAGTTTCTTAGAAAACTAAATATTGAATTGCCCTATAACCCAGAAATATCACTACTTGGTATATACCCAGAAGAGTTGAAAGCAGTGAAATGAACAGACATTTGTATCCTGATGTTCACAGCAGCATTATTCATAATTGCCAAAAGATATAAACAATCGAGGTGCCCATAAACAGACAACTGGATTAACAAAATGTGGTCTATAACACACGATGGAATATTATAAAGCAGTAAGACAAAATAGGGTCCTAAAGCTTATGACAACATGGATGAACCTGGAGCATATAATGCTGAGTGAAATATGCCAGACACAAAAAGATAGTACAATTTCACTATTATGACGTTGGTAAAAAGTTCAAACTCCATATCATATGGCCCAGGAAGAAAATCTGTACTCATATAAGCAATGAACTAGATGTTGCATCTCTGCAGCTAGAATACATGCAAATGACTTCACAAGCAATGGCCTCCATATGTTTCAAATTTTTAACACTGACCATTCATAATAAAGATTCTATAAATGGAAAAAGAACACCAAGAATGATGATAGTAATATAAAAATTCGGTGAACTAAAGTCAAGAGCATGGGTTATAAGGTTGAGGTTTTATTGTAAAGGGCCCCAGATTGTAAGCTCTTACAGCAGTCACATATATTCATGAGGTGTAACTGTTGATTCTAAATTCTGAGATACTGAGCTGTTTGTATATAACATGGCTTTTCCCAGAAACTTTGGGTATTTATGTGACACCTGAGACTCAGAGTTAGAGCTCTGAAGCTATGAAAGTGAGCAGTACCCCATACAGGAACTATTTAAAAAGTTGAAAAAGGGATCAGACTTCAACTAGAGATATGAATGAAGCTGATATGGATAGGACTAAGGTATATTAGAAGACTGGGTAATGGGTGGTATCGTCCATATTTAAAACCTCAACTTCTGGGTGAGACTATAGGGTGAGATGTTTATTTGGTGCAAAATTTATATTTTGGGTCATGCATTTCCTAATTTAACTTTTATGGTCAGTTCAGTTGAACACCATAAGACCATGGAGTCTTGAATAGGGAGTGAGATTTTGTTGGTTTGTCCAGGTTAGTGTGATGCCCCGATAAATTCCAGAGTGATTTGGGCAGTGAATAAAGAAGTATTTGCAAAGTCCCCTTGGGAGAATGGGGAGAAAGGAGGAAATATTCAGCTTATTCATTTGGAGAATTTCTAATACTCTCGAAGTAGTGGGAACAACCAAATCAACAGGCTGAGCTTTTGATCTTGGGGTTCACCCCTATGAAACTTATTCCTGCAAAGAATAGGCTAAGCCTACTGATAATTATGCCTAAGAGTCACTTCCAGAGAACCTCTTTTGTTGCTCAGATGTGGCCTCTCTCTCTAAGCCAATTCAGCATGTGAACTCACTTCCTTCCCTCCTACGTGAGACATGACTCCCAGGGGTGTAAATCTCCCTGGCAACATGAGACAGAAAGCCTGGGATAAGCCAGGACCCAGCATCAAGAGATTGAGTAACCCTTCTTGACCAAAAGAGGGAAGAGAGAAATGAGACAAAATAAAGTTTCAGTGGCTGAGAGATTTCAAACAGTGTTAAGAGGTTATCCTGGAGGTTATTCTTATGCATTATATAGATATCCCTTTTTAGTGTATGGTGTATGAGAGTAGCTAGTGGGAAGTACCTAAAACGGTGGTGATGTGTTCCAGTAACCTATATTCTTGAATACAATTGCATAAAGATATAACATTTACAATGTGACTATGTGATTGTGAGAACCTTGTGTTTGATGCTCCTTATATCTGGGAATGGACAGATGAGTAAAAACTACAGATATAAATAAATAAATAACAGAGGGGGAAAGAGTAAAATAAATTGGGTAGATGGAAATACTAGTGGTCAATGAGATGGAGGGGTAAGGTATATGGCATGTCTGAGTATTTTCTTTTTTATTTCTTTTTCTGGAGTGATGGCAAATGTTATAAAAAATGAGCATGGTGATGAATACAAAACTATGTGATGATATTGTGGGCCAATGATTATGTACAGAAAGTATCTGTTTGAAGATTTTTCTCAAAAAAAAATTATAAAAAAAGAATGATAGTAATTTTTTTTTGTAAGGAAAAGTCAAAATGAACATTCTGAAATCATTTTCTCTGTAAATGGTTGGATTTCATTTCACCCTTAAAGGGATGCTTAAGGAAGAAGATAATATTAATAACAAAAACAGCTACAAAGTCTGAAAAAAATTTTTTTAAATAAAGGGGGGCGAAGCTGTAGGGAAAAAAAAGCTTTTATTTTTCAAATAAAAGGGGACTTTGCAAATACTTCTTTATTCACTGCCCAAATCACTCTGGAATTTATCGGGGCATCACACTAACCTGGACAAACCAATAAAATCTCACTCCCTATTTAAGACTCCATGTTCTTATGGTGTTCAACTAAACTGACCATAAAAGTTAAATTAGGAAATGCATGACCCAAAATATAAATTTTGCACCAAATAAACATCTCACCCTATAGTCTCACCCAGAAGTTGAGGTTTTAAAATATGGACGATACCATCTATTACTCAGTCTTCTAAGTCTACATGTACATAGATACGTGTATATGCTTACCTATGCACAGAAAATTTCTAGTAACAGACAAGAAACTGTTAAAATGGTTGCTTCTTGGGATGTAAAATGGCAGAGTAGGATGAAGATGCACATCATCTCCCACCGGTGTGGACTTTCCTGGCAACGTGGGACAGAAACCCTAGAATGAGCTGAGACTCAGCATCAAGGGATTGAGAAAACCCTCGTGACCAAAAGGGGGAAGAGTGAAATGAGACAAAATAAAGTGTCAATGGCTGAGAGATTCCAAACAGAGTTGAGAGGTTATCCTGGAGGTTATTCTTATGCATTAAGTAGATATCACCTGTTTAGTTAAGGTGTAATGAAGAGGCTGGATGGGAACTGCCTGAAAATGTGGAGCTGTGTTCCAGTAGCCATGTTTCTTGCAGATGATTGTATAATGATATAGTTTTCACAATGTGACTGTGTGATTGTGAAAACCTTGTGTCTGATGCTCCTTTTATCTACCTTATCGACAGACGAGTAAACATATGGTTTAAATAAATAAATAATAGGGGGAACAAATGTTAAATTGAGTAAACTGAAATGCTAGTGATCAATGAAAGGAAGGGGTAAGGGGTATGGTATGTATGAATTTTTTCTGTTTTCTTTTTATTTCTTTTTCTGAATGGATGCAAATGTTCTAAGAAATTATCATAATGATGAATATACAACTATGTGATGATATAGTGAGTTATTGATTATATAACAAGAATGGAATGATCATATGGTAAGAATGTTTGTGTTTATATGTTGGTATGTTGAATAAAAATAATAAATAAAGTATAAAAAATTTGCATGTCATCTTTACTGAACACTTTTTTAGATTTTTATGTTACAGCTATTTCTAACACATTTATTCTTGGAATAGATAACTAAAATTTAAAAGGTACGAAAGGATCTATAGTAAAGTTTCTTTCCAAAACCTTATTCTTTAGCCCTGCAATCCCTCTCCCCAGAGGTAACCACTGTGACCAGTTTCTATGTTAGATGGCAAACTCTTTCATTAAAAAATAACAATGATGATGATTGTTTTTAAAGCTTGCCAGGCTAGAAAGTGCAGTCAGGAGCTGTGGGCCAGCCCACGCTCTGGGCCCGGCGGCACTCGGGACTCACAGTTGAGGATGATCTGGGCAGCGCGGTAGAGCTCCAGGTGGCATAGGAGGTCCACAAGCTGCTGGACGGTGGCCTGCCGCATGCCCCACCACCACAGTAGCTCCCGAGTAATGCTCACGCCCTGCACCCGCTCCAGGGACTTGATCTTCCGCAGCTGAGTCAGGTCCGTGATTACGTAGGAGGCTGGAAGGTGAGTGAGAGGGAGCCGCTTAGAGTTGAAATGGCAATCCCTGCACAGCAGGGCTACCCACCCTTCACCATGCCTGAATTCCCACCATCAGCTGGGGCCCAAGTTACTATACCGATTCTCATCAATACCCAGAAGGACCAGCACACTGATACTTGAACATAAATATCAACTTAGCTACCATGTAAAATGAAGGAGAAAAACCACTGGACAAGAGGATCAGGAAACTTGAGTTTTAGCTGCTTATTTACCCTGGGAAATCACTTCATCAGCATGAGCCTTGGGCTGCTCACCTGGGAGGGTAGGATAATAGAACTTTGCCTGCCTCCCCTTCTCCAATAGAAGCCCCATGTAGGCAGGGATTTTTAGCTGCCAGGCCCAGAGGGGAGGCAAGTGAGGCATCCAAGGTGCATAATTTGAGGGAGCATTCACACTCAGGGTTGATCCCGCACTTGCAGGACTCTGAGTGAGCACATTAGATAACTCATCCTAGTCCCCACCATGAGGGGAGGGAGGCAGAACTCATCAAATGTATGATGCATGAATGAATGAATCCATGCCCCACTACTTTCAAGAACTGTTATAAAGACCAAAAGAGCCCCTGGATACAAAACTGCTTTCCCAAATATGAAATACTGTACAAAATTAGGAGGCTATTGTTGGCAACAATACAAATAACGCATTCCTTCTTTTCATTTTTTACTGTAAAATTCGTAGTTGCTCACTAAAAACAACTTGGAACATGCAGGAAAAAATAAAACAAATACATTACACAGCATCATACCATCCTCACGAGGCCACTAGGTTACTTTTCCTTTCCAAACACTTCCCCCACCACATAGGTGTGATTTTGGATGTAGTTGTTGCCAGACCGTAAGATTTTTCATCCTGCTTTTATTAACATTATATATAAGCATTTTCCAAGTTGTCACAAGCTCTTCATAAACAGCATTTTTAATGACCGCAGATAGTACTCATCGAGTTTACTGAAGTGAGGGAAGCTTTTTTTAAAAAAAAGAAACATGGGACCATGGAAGGTTTCAGAGCCAGGGAGTGCTGTGATCAAATTGCACAATCCCCTCCCCTCTGGATGGAATGGGGAAGAGGGTGACAGCTTCCTGCAGACAAAAAGCCTCCAAGAGTTGTGACCTGAGGGAGGGAAAGTTCCTTAGTTGCAATCTTAGTCACTGGAAACCCCAGTCCAGATTCCTGGCCAGTGGGAAGTGATGTCAGCAGGACAGTGGCTGCGTTGAACAGAGAGAAAAGAGCTGGGGGAAGAGGAAGGAACATGAAGTTATTATTAACCTGCGCACTCCCACCCTTCAGGGGCAGCATAATATAATGGGAGAAACAGTAACCCAGGGCTGTCACCGATGACCAGACACTCAGCCATGGCATGTACCCTCTCGGGCTTGCACTTTTCTTACAGGGAATGCAAGAGAAAGAGGAACTGAACGGAGGTGTCTCCTAGTTTGCACATTTTAGCTCCACTAACGTGACATATTTCTAAGGTACTAACCTACCTACATTTAAGCAGACCCTCAAAACAGGCTCAAAGCAAGGCAGAGATCTCGGGGGTCTGAGGCCTGTTAGCTAAGCAAATCACTCTCACTGGCACAGGAACTCGGTTAGAGCTACAGCCCCAGGCCAAGCACTAGCCCCAGTCCTCAGTGTGCAGGCAACAAGAGGACTTTGCTTACTTGCTCAGGGACAGAGGCCCCACAAATCAGACTCCTGATAGCCCCACAGTCTGGGACACTTCAGTTTATGTCCCGAAGCTGGCTGTCCCTCTGCCCCTGCACACATTTCTTAGAGGGAGGAAACCCTTGCTTTGGCTGGGACAGGATGGCTTAGATACCATGTGAGGGTCTTGCAAAGTTCATGGCTTTTTTTTCCCCTTTTTTCAATATACATAAGTAAGACCCAGTCATCATAGAACATTTGGAGAAAAAGAAAACCAAAGTCACCCATGATTATCTCACTGGGAATATACAGAGGAAACAAACCACTGTATACATTTTTGTGTCTAATCTTCTAGACACTTTCCTAAAGGCAGAGAAATACATGCTTCTGTTGGTGGTACAGAATGGTAGTGGTCCAGGACCCAGACTTCAGATTCAGAGGTCTGGGTTCAAATTCTATCTCTGCCACTTACTGTGAGTTTGGGAAAGGCCCTTACCTCTTCCTGTGCCTTGGTTTCCTCATCTGTAAAATGAAGGTCATAACAGCAACTCCCTCAGAGGATGCTGTGAGGGTTAGTTAATATATCTAGAAGCACTTGGAACAAGTAAACGCTATATGTGTTAGCTGTGATTGCTAAACCATATATGCTCTATGAACATGTGTTTTTATTCCCCCATAGCTAACACTTCAAGTCTGTGTTCCCAAATCCTGCAGGAGTTCACCTGACTGAGGAGAAAATCTTGTGCTTCTTTAAAGTCTTCTAGGGTAGAGATTGCACAGCCTCCTGGGATGACCCACCCTCAGGTCAAACACCCCTTCTCCAGACTAATGTGACTCCTCCCCCATGGGAAAAGGGGAGAGTGCTAAGGGCTTTAACAATTGTTATGTCACCCCCATCATCCCTGCCAAGGCTCTCAGCAACTCTGTGAGGCTGGTATTACCCTCCTCGTTTTACAACTGGGGAAACCAAAGGTTCAGAGAGAGACAGCACTTGCCCAAAGTCACACAGCTGGGCAGGGGCAAGGCAGGCTGTGCACAAAAGCTGGCATGTGCATCAGTCAGTAAGATGAGGAGGTGCCTAGCAGAGGGGCCTCTACCCTCAGGCTCCTCCACACACACCTGATGGGTGAAACTATAAGAAACTCATTTTACATGAGTTCAGACAGACTCCAAAACTGATTCCCCAAGAGCAAAATTGGATGCAGCTGATCCATCAAAAAGTTAAACATGGCGGGCCATGGTGGCTCAGCAGGCAGACTTCTCGTCTGCCATGCTGAGAGCCAGGTTTGATTCCCGGTGCCTGCCCATGCAAAAAAAAAAAAAAAAATGTTTAACATAGAATTACCATATGTCCCAGCAATTCCACCTGTAAGTATATACCTAAAAGGACTGAAAACTGAGACTCTCAAGCAGATACTTGTACACCAATAGCAGCATTATTCACAATTGCCAACAAGTGGAAACAAGTTTCCATCAACAGATGAATAGATGAATGGATAAACAAAATGTGGCATATAGGTACAATGGAACATTTTCAGCCATAAAAAGGAAGTTCTGATATATGCTGCAACATGGTTGAGTCTTGAAAACATTATGCTAAGTGAAATCAGTTAGCCACAAAAGGACAGATGTTGTCTGATTCCACTTATATGAAGTGGAATAAGCAAATTCATAGAGACAGAAAGCAGATTAGAGGTTACCATGCCCCAGGGGCCAAGGGTGAAATGGCGGAGTTATTGCTTAATGGGTGCAGAGTTTGTTCTGGGTGATGGAAATAGTGGTGATGGTCACACAACATTGTGAATGTAATTAATGCCATCAAATTGTACACTTAAAAATGGTTAATTTTTAAGGATAAAAATGAATAAATAACCAGGGGAGATAAAATGTAAAAATTGGGTAGATTGAAATACATGGATCAAAAGGGAGGGATAAGGGGTATGGGATTTATGAGGTTTTTTTTTTTCCTTTTATTTCTTTTTCTGGAGTGATGCCAATGTTCTAAAAATGATCATGGTGAAGAATACACAACTATATGATGACATCGTGAGCCACTGATTGTATAATATGCTTGGATTGTATGTGTGTGGCTATTTCTCAATAAAAATATTTTTTAAAAAATAACAAAAAAGGTTAATTTTAAGTGTATATAGTTTACTACAATAACATAAAAAGAAAAAGAATGCAGCTTCAACCACAGGGAAATAAAAGGAGGCAGCTACGATATCCATCAGTTGTCAAATCCAAAAAAGCATGCATAGTTGTGGCTGTGTAACTTTCATAATCACTTTAAAGTTCTCCCACACACAGGCCTCAGCACCCAAGCACCACAATCAGCCCTGATGAACCATCTTTCCTAAAATGATTCACAGAAGCCAAGACTTCTTAGGACTGGAAGGACAGTTGCAATCACTTGTTCTGCTGAAGAGGAAACCAAAGAGCACTGTGACTTCGCAAGGGGGGCACACCATTGTGTTGGTGCGGCTGGCTCCCAGTCCAGGGATCCCCAACATGAAGAGCGGGTAGACCACAGCTCACAGCCATCTCCCTGTGGTAAGCGGACACACCCTGCAGGCCTCACCACTCCACATTCTTCAGCTCATCATTCATTCAAATAATCACAGAGCACCTGCTCACTTGCAAAGCACTGTCCCAGGCCCTGGGAACAGAGGAGCGAACTAGACAGATAAGTTCCCTGTCTTCATGGTGCCTACAGTCTACAGGGAGAGACATGTAAACAAATAACAAGGAAATGTCAAAATGTAAGTGGAATAAAGGAAATAAAATATGATGATGGCATTGAGAGCAGAGGGACAAGGAAGTTCTCTCAAAAGCGGTGACACTGGAGCTGAGACCTGGTGGGAGAGAGAATAGTGACACTCCCCCCCCCCCCACGAGGCTATTGTCCTTAACCCCAAAACCTGTGATTATGTGACCTGATATTGGAAAAAGGGACTTTGTGGATGTCATTAAATTAAAGATCTTGAGGTCGGAAGATAATCCTAGATTAGCTGGGTAGGACCAATGTAACCACAAGCTTTTATAAAAGGAAGGCAGGAGTGTCAGGTTCAGAGATGTGATGATAGATGCAGAGGTCAGAAAGAGGGAGAGATTTGAAGACGCTACACTGCTAGCTTTGAAGGTGGAGGAAGGGGTCATAAGCCAAGGTGACCTTTACAGGTGGCCTTTAGAAGCTGGCAAGGAAAGATTCTCCCCTAGCGTCTCCCAGAAGAAACTCAGCCCTGCCAACACCTTGATTTTAGGATATCTGACTTCCAGAATGGTGAGATAATAAACGTTGTTTTAAGCCTCTACATTTGTGGTAATTTGTTACAGCAGCCACAGGAAACTAAAACAGATCATAAAGCCAGCCATGGGAAAGACAGGGGAAAGTGTTCCAGGCAGAGGGAATAAGTACAAAGACCCTGGTCTGAAACAAGGATGCCAATGTAGCTAGAGAATTGGGAGTGAGAAGGGAAGTTGTAGGAAAGGAGGTGAGAGAACTTAGTGAGGGCCAGTTTAGGAGAGAGTCTGGATTATATTCTAAATCACAATGGGAAAACTCTAATGATTTTAAGCAATTCTAGTATCTCCAAGGGCCTTAAAAGTCAAAGGTATTCTCCAAAGAAGATATTCAGTTGGCCAGCAAACAGAGGAAAAGTGCTCAACATCACTGGCCATCAGGGAAATGCAAATCAAAACCATAGTTACATACCACTTCATACCCATAAGGCTGACCAGAATAAAAAAGATAATAATAAGTGTTGCCAAAGGTGTGGAGAAATACAAACCATCATACACTGCTGGTAGGAATGTAAAATAGCACTGCCACTTTGGAAAAGTTTGGCAGTTCCTCAAAAAGTTAAACATAGAATTACCATATGACTTAGCAATTCCACTTCTAGGTATACTCTGAAAAGAAATGAAGACACGTGGTCCCCCAAAAAACTTGTAGACGGATGTTCACAGCCGCCTTATTTGTAATAGGCAAAACAAACACACACACACACACACAAAAACAGAATCAACCCAAATGTCCTTCACCCAAAGAATGAATAAATAAAACGTGGTATATCCATACAATTGATCAATAAAAAGAAGGAGTGATAGATGCTACAACACAGATCAACTTTGGAAACATTAGGCCAAGTTGAAAGAAGCCAGTCACAAAAGGCCACGTATTGTATGACTCCATTTATATGAAATTGCCAGAACAGTATAAACCATACAGACAGAAAGTACATTAAGGTTGCAAGGGCTGGGGGAAGTGTGGGGATTAAGCGTGATGGCTAAGGGATGTGGGGTTTCCTCTTGGGGTAGTGAAAATGTTCTGAAATCAATTGTGATAGATGCACAACTCTGTGACTATACCAAAAGCCAATGACTTTAAATGGGTGGATGGTGTGGTATGTGGATTATATCTCAATAAAGCTGTTTTTTAAAAAATTCATAGGCCAACCTTATAAATTATTTTCCTAGGTATAGAAGTTGTTCTGGAGTTAACAATTGAAGGCTGGACTAACAGCGGAAAAGCTATAGAGAGCCCCACCCACAAACCTTGCTGTCCACTGACCAGGATACTTTCAAAGTGGTTGAGTCACAGGTCATCCAAACAATGGAGTACAGAGCAGTCTTGGAAAGAAAGGGGTAATCTATTCTCATACTCACCCTGGCTGAAGGAAGGAGATTTGTTACCAGTCACAACCTCCAAGTGGGGAAACTGGGTGGTTAAAGACCAAGGAGGTAGAGCTTTTAAGGTGTGACCCTGTGTCTGTGAAAACCTTATGACTGACGCTCCCTTCATCCAGTAGAAGGACAGATGAATAAAAATAAAAAGACAAAATAATAAATAAACAATAGGGGGTAGGAAGAGGGGATGTTTTGGGTGTTCTTTTTGCTTTTATTTTTATTTTCTTAAAAAATGTACATTGTGCTGTTTTGAACAAAATAAAGAATTCTCTGTTAAAGCTATGTTCTTAACCCAACTAAGATTGTTTACAAAATCCCATATGACAGTGATGCATTGTCCTTGTTCCAAAATATTTTTAGATATTTCCAAGTTTATTAAAGGCAGTTATGTAGTTATCTATATAATGTAAGCAATAATGTAAAATATGAGAAAAGGCTATAAAATGATGATTCATAAATCTGTTGGAGATGAGAAAAAAAGAATTGTTAAAACTAAAGGAAACCTTAAATTAATGACTATCTCCTTTTTTGCTGCTAAAAAGTGCAACCTCTTAGTTTATGGTTGAAATTGATATGATGCTCTTGATTGGAGTATATTTTTCATCTGAAAAAGCATGAAAGTATCTATGACATTGACCCTGAGTATTCTTGAGTTCATAAATAATGATCTTTGAGTAATTTATTTTCTATGTATATACCCAAAGTTTAGTCATTATGAAAGCACCTCTTTGGATTAGAAAAGAGAAACAAAATACAGTCCCTTAGTTGAAACACAAGATCTGCATTTTATTTAGGTGCTAGACTTTAATAAAATATATTTTTAAATTATAAAAAAATGTACAGTACTATTCAGAACTAGGAAATGTTTTAGTAATGGACGGTGGTGAAGGTAGCCCGACATTGTGAACATAATTAACAGGACTGAGATATATATATTTGATTGTGGTTAAAAGGAAAATGTTATATTGTATATATGGTAATAGGAGGAAAAATATTTTTAATCTATGAAACTGTACTATACAAACAATAAACCCTAAGTTAAACCATGGACCACAGTTAATCATACAGTTATGAAAATGTGCTTTCACTTATTGTAACAAATGCACCACACCAATGCAAGGGGTTAATAAAAGATGGTATATGGAAACCCTGTATTTTATGCATAATTTTCTGTAAACCCACACTTTCTCTAATAAAAGTGTATTTTAAAAAGACCAAGGAGGGAAAAGAAACTTGATTTCCTCTCTATCCTAGCTGTATTATTTATATTATTTAACCTAGTATATATATTTCGCTTTCAGTCTAAAATAGTTAATAAAAGATACACACTGAAAAGAATATATTTCTGGGCAATGGGAAATCATGATACATTTTGTTTGTTTGTTTTTTGTTTTTGTTTTTTTTACATGGGCAGGCACCAGGAATCCAACCTGGGTCCTCTCGCATGGCAGGCAAGCATTCTTGCCTGCTGAGCCACGGTGGCCCCATGATGCATTTTAAGTGAAAAAATGCAGGCTATTAGATAGAATGTACAAATAGACATAAGTTTGAAAATATAGACAGAAATTAATATATTAAGGAAAAAGACCAGAAGGCATAAAACATCTAGCACTCAACTCTGCACATAGTAAGAAGCCAATAAATATTAACTGCTGTTGTCATTGTTATTATTATTGGCACCCAAATATTAAGAAAGTTTATTTCTAATGGTAAAATTTGAGCTCATCTTTTCCCCCCTCCCACAGTATTTTGCAATAAGAATGTATTATTTTTGTTATTGGGTTAACACAGGGCTTCTCAAGCTTGGCCCTGTTGAAATTTTTGGCCCAATAATTATGTTGTGAGGACTGTCCTGTGTATTTCAGGATGTTTAGCAGCATCCCTGGCCTCTGCCCGTTGCATTCCCCAAGTTGTGACAACCGAAAATATCTCCAGACTTTGACAAATGTCCCCCAGGAGGGAAAATCATCCCCTGTTGAGAACATGAGGTTAAAATATATATTATTTGCTCAAATTCGATGAGCACACATATATTCATTTTATTACTCTTTCAAATGTATACATTTATTATACACTCTGTGTAAAGGTATATTTCATAATTTAAAGTTTTAAATTAAAAATATATATTAATTCAAATGGCACTAACCAGTTAGACTGACTTAAAACATAAAACTACAAATGACCATAAATAACATTTTCTAATTATTTATAAGAGTTTCTAATACTTATGTGTCAGGTGCTTTTTATACAATATTTTCAGACCTCACAACTTTATAAGAAAATATAATTATCATTTCCAGTTTACAGATGAAGTAATTTGCCCAAAGTCACCAGCTGGAAAGTGGTGGGTCCTGGAATACAGACCCTCCTTACTTAGGAACCTGAGGACCACACACGCAGTTGCCCCCTAGATACCATGACCACCCATCATTAACCCTCTTTCCACCAATCAGCAGCCGGGGAAAAAAAATCAAGTAGTTGCAATGTAACACTTAATGGTGGAGCCAGATTTCCCGCGTTCAAATCCTACCCTCCCATTTAGCAGCCATGCCACTGGGGAAATTACCGCTCTCCTTGCCAGTTTCCTAGTCTGTAATGTGACGTCAGAGGAGTATGCACTTGTAGGCTGCGGCGAGGATTTAGTGAGCTGATACAGGCAAAAAGCTAAGAACAGGGGCTGGCATGCAACAATCGTTATTATCAACGGCATAATTGTTGATAGCTATTCTAATAGTAACACGTTTTACCTTAAAGAGTAAAGCAAAAGAGAGGCGGTCATTACTTGGTGACAGGTGGGAGTGGCTCCCAAGAGAAATATTTGTGCCAGTTCGGACGGCAAAGATCACTTTAACACCTTCCAGATGATCTAACCGGTTCAGAGAAGGGGCTTGTCTGAGGTCACACAGCGAGGGCCCGATGCAGAAATCTCCGCACACAGAGGCCCTCGGATCAGGACCCTCTTAAACAGAATCCCGGAGTGGGTTTAGCGGCCGGATCGGGGCGGGATCGCTGGGTGGACCGGCCGCCCCGCCCCTACCCGGACCCCACTCACCGAACTGCATCCAGTCCCATTCGTTGAGGGTGTCCATGTTGCGGCACAAGTCGTCCAGCACCCAGGAGGGCAGCTGGTAGATGTAGCAGGCCATGGTGAGGGTGCCAGGCGCCGGCAGGCAGATGAGAGCGAAATTGAATCAGATGCGGCCAGGCTCAGCTTCTCTACCCGGGGGTGGGCGGTTCCCGGCTGTCAGTACAGCTGACCGGGAAGTGGGCGGGGCCGGCAGTTTGGCGTGACTGCCCTCTGGCGGCCACCTGGGCAGGACGCAGACCGGCCAGCTTGATCTGAGCAACTGGGGGAAGCAAGGAAGTTGCCAGAGCTGAGAGGGGACAGGTTCCCCACAGCGGGGAAGGACTCGATTAAGACAGATGGTAATTTAGTGGCAGTCACAGGAGACCGTCTGACTCCGTGCTTTTGTCACGATGCCATATATAATTCATTCAAAAACATTTTATTGTGTAACTACTGCATACCAGATATTGTTATAAGTGTTGGGAATACATAAGTGAAGAACGCCTACAAAAGTCCTTACTTTCATGGGATTTACAATCCAGTGTGAGTGTTCGCAGGAGACTAGCAGAAAATAATAAAAATGTGAAATAAGTAAATTACATAGTGTGTTAAAGGTAATTAATTAGTGGCATGACAAAACAGAAAAAAGAAAGTGGTTAAGAGGAGTTTGAAAGGGGCAGAAGAAGAATTCTGTTTAAACCTGGGTAGACCTTATAATAATAATAGGTAATATTTATTGAGCAGTTACTATGTGCCAGGTGCTGTTCTAGGTGCTGGGGATTACTCTAAATAAAAAGGATGGCCCTCCTGAAGCAAACCTTCTGCTGGAGGGTAACACACAATAAGCAATAAAAACATTAAATTAAAATAGCTTAGCAACATAGAACTCAAGTAATGTTAGAGAATAAAAGTAGAGTATGGTAAAAGAAAGAGGGTACTAATTACATAATGTTATTATCTTAGAGAGTTTGATCGTTGGGTTTATGTGTCAATTTGGCCAGGTAATGATGCCCAATTGCCTAGTCTAGTAGGCTCTGGCCTAACTGTTACTGCAAGGACATTTTGTGCACTTGAATCATAAGTAAGTTGATTGCAACTATGACTGATTACTTCTAGGATAAGCTAAGGAGAGTATCTTCAGCAATGATGGGTATTTAATCCAATTAGTTGAAGGCATTAAAAGGAGAAGTGATGACTTCAACAATCAGAAGAGACAATTTTCTTGTCTACTTCAGTCAGGAGAGACTGGCTGGAGGATTCATCAAAAACCTTCATTGGAGTTGTCTCCAATCTGCCCTAAGGTATTTGGACTTGTGTATCTCCATAGTTGCCCTTTTACAAAATCTCATATTTACAGGTATCACCTGTTGATTCTGTTTTCCCTAGAGAACCCTGACTAATACAGAGAGTGAAAAATAATATTAGGGGAAAAGCATAATATGGCGAAGAGGATGGCAGAACAATTACTAAATAGGATAGGAAGAAAGAATTAATACTAATAATACTGAACATCTATTATGTGCTGCCTTTACCTGAGTTATTTCACTTACTCCTCACAACAACCCTATGAGTTAGGGGTGGTTACTGCCCCCATTCTACAGATAAGGAAACTAAGGCACAGAGAAGTTAAGTAATTGGCCTAAAATCGTACGGGTACAAATTGGCAGAGCCAGGATTTGAACCCAGGCAATCTGTCCCAGAATCCAGGCTCTTAATCCCTACCACATACAAACTGTCTATAATAACAACTACATTTTATCTATACCTACATTGTGTCAGGTGCTTTGCACAAATTTTGTAATATATTTCTCAAAAGCCTATGATATTGATATTATAATCCCCATTTAACACAAAAGTAAATACATTTTAAGATTTAGGCAACGTCATCAAGGGCAGATAGGCAATTAGAGAACCTTTTTTTTAATTTATAAAAAAAAATAACAAACGCAAAACATTCTTAATTTTTTAACATTCCGGTCTACATATATAATCAGTAATTCACAGTATCATCACACAGTTGCATATTCATCATCATGATCATTTCTTAAAACATTTGCATCGAGAACACTCACCGACCTGTCTCCTGCCAAGCAATTATCTCTCCACAGAGGGTGGGCCTTTAGCTGTACTCTGGGGAATGGAAAGTCGATGACTGCTTTGAGCCTTGAGTTCAACTGTAGATAAATGAAGACTCAAATAATAATGTCAACTAATGGCATAAACATAATAGGAGTTTATTTTTTCTCAGTAACAAAAATGTTCAAAAATCAACTGTGAGGCTGGTTCCGAGAAGATGGCGGCTTAGTAAGACGTGCAGGTCTTAGTTCCTCCTCCAGAACAGCTACTAAAGAAATAGAAACAGTACAGGGCAGCTCCCGGAGCCACGACAAAGACCAAAAAGACAGCGTACCCCATTCTGGAACGGCGGAACAGGCTGGGAGAATCCGCTGCGGTGAGATCTTCGAGGGGCGTGCGCTTCCCCGGGTCGAGGCGGCTGGCGGCCGGAGTCCCTCCCTCCCTCCTTCCCGGGCCGGCTGGGAGAATTGGATTGGAGGTCCCCCAAGCCGCAGAGGCCAGCGCCCCCCACAACACACGGATTCCCGGGCTGGCTGGGAGATTTGGACCGGCAGTCCCACAAGCCGCGGCGGCCGATGCCCCCCCACAATGCGGGGCCTCCCGGCTGGCTGGGAGAATTGGATTGGAGGTCCCCCAAGCCACGGCGGCTGGCGCCCCCCCCCCCCCCCCCCACGCACGGATTCCCGGGCCAGCTGGGAGATTTGGACCGGCACTCCCCCAGCCGCTTCGGCTGGTGACCCTCCCCCACAGCGAGAGTTTTCCAAAGTTAAAGGAACCACAGCATCTTTTACTGGTGGGACCCACAGACGGACGAGCACCACGAGCATACCATACTGGGCAGGATAAGAAAAACAGAGCCCAGAGATTTCACAGAAAAACCTTTCAACCTGCTGGGTCCCACACCCAGGGAAATCTGATCAAATGCCCAGACACCAGCAGAAAATAATGGATCACGCTAGGAAAACTGAAGATATGGCCCAGTCAAAGGAACAAACCAATAGTTCAAATGAGATACAGGAGCTGAGACAACTAATGCTGAATATACGAACAGAAATGGAAAACCTCTTCAAAAACCAAATCAATAAATTGAGGGAGGACATGAAGAAGACATGGGCTGAACAAAAACAAGAAATAGAAAGTCTGAAAAAACAAATCACAGAACTTATGGGAGTGAAGGACAAAGTAGAAAAGATGGAAAAAACAATGGATACCTACAATGGTAGATTTAAAGAGACAGAAGCTACAATTAGTGAACTGGAGGATGGAACATCTGAATTCCAAAAAGAAACAGAAACTATAGGGAAAAGAATGGAAAAATTTGAGCAGGGGATCAGGGAACTGAATGATAATATGAAGCGCACAATATACGTGTTGTGGGTGTCCCAGAAGGAGAAGAGAAGGGAAAAGGAGGAGAAAAACTAATGGAAGAAATTTTCACTGAAAATTTCCCAACTCTTAGGAAAGACCTAAAATTACAGATTCAAGAAGTGCAGCGCACCCCAAAGAGATTAGACCCAAATAGGCGTTCTCCAAGACACTTACTAGTTAGAATGTCAGAGGTCAAAGAGAAAGAGAGGATCTTGAAAGCAGCAAGAGAAAAACAATCCATCACATACAAGGGAAATCCAATAAGACTATGTGTAGATTTCTCAGCAGAAACCATGGAGGCTAGAAGACAGTGGGATGATATATTTAAATTACTAAAAGAGAAAAACTGCCAACCAAGACTCCTATATCCAGCAAAATTGTCCTTCAAAAATGAGGGAGAAATTAAAACATTCTCAGACAAAAAGTCACTGAGAGAATTTGTGACCAAGAGACCAGCTCTGCAAGAAATACTAAAGGGAGCACTAGAGTCAGATACGAAAAGACAGAAGAGAGAGGTATGGAGAAGACTGTAGAAAGAAGGAAAGTCAGATATGATATATATATAATACAAAAGGCAAAATGGTAGAGGAAAATATTTTCCAAACAGTAATAACACTAAATGATAATGGGCTGAATTCCCCAATCAAAAGACATAGACTGGCAGAATGGATTAAAAAACAGGATCCTTCAATATGCTGTCTACAGGAAACACATCTTAGACCTAAAGATAAACATAGGTTGAAAGTGAAAGGTTGGGAAAAGATATTTCATGCAAATAACAACCAGAAAAGAGCAGGAGTGGCTATACTAATATCCAACAAATTAGACTTCAAATGTAAAACAGTTAAAAGAGACAAAGAAGGACACTATCTACTAATAAAAGGAACAATTAAACAAGAAGACATAACAATCATAAATATTTATGCACCGAACCAGAATGCCCCAAAATACGTGAGGAATACACTGCAAACACTGAAAAGGGAAATAGACACATATACCATAATAGTTGGAGACTTCAATTCACCACTCTCATCAATGGACAGAACATCTAGACAGAGGATCAATAAAGAAATAGAGAATCTGAATATTACTATAAATGAGCTAGACTTAACAGATATTTATAGGACATTACATCCCACAACAGCAGGATACACCTTTTTCTCAAGTGCTCATGGATCATTCTCAAAGATAGACCATACGCTGGGTCACAAAGCAAGTCTTAACAAATTTAAAAAGATTGAAATCATACACAACACTTTCTCGGATCATAAAGGAATGAAGTTGGAAATCAATAATAGGCAGAGTGCCAGAAAATTCACAAATACGTGGAGGCTCAACAACACACTCTTAAACAACAAGTGAGTCAAGGAAGAAATTGCAAGAGAAATTAGTAAATATCTCGAGGCGAATGAAAATGAAAACACAACATATCAAAACCTATGGGACGCAGCAAAGGCAGTGCTAAGACGGAAATTTATTGCCCTAAATGCCTATATCAGAAAAGAAGAAAAGGCAAAAATGCAGGAATTAACTGTCCACTTGGAAGAACTGGAGAAAGAACAGCAAACTAATCCCAAAGCAAGCAAAAGGAAAGAAATAACAAAGATTAGAGCAGAAATAAATGAAATTGAAAACATGAAAACAATAGAGAAAATCAATAAGACCAGAAGTTGGTTCTATGAGAAAATCAATAAGATTGATGGGCCCTTAGCAAGATTGACAAAAAGAAGAAGAGAGAGGACGGAAATAAATAAGATCAGAAATGGAAGAGACATAACCACTGACCTCACAGAAATAAAGGAGGTCATAACAGGATACTATGAACAACTTTACGCTAATAAATACAACAATTTTGATGAAATGGATGGGTTCCTGGAAAGGCATGAACAACCAACTTTGACTCAAGAAGAAATAGATGACCTCCACAAGCCAATCACAAGTAAAGAAATTGAATCAGTCATTCAAAAGCTTCCTAAAAAGAAAAGTCCAGGACCAGATGGCTTCACATGTGAATTCTACCAAACATTCCAGAAAGAATTAGTACCAACTCTCCTCAAACTCTTCAAAAAAATCGAAGCAGAGGGAAAGCTACCTAATTCATTCTATGAAGCCAACATCACCCTCAACCAAAACCAGGCAAAGATATTACAAAAAAGAAAACTACAGACCAATCTCTCTAATGAATATAGATGCAAAAATCCTCAACAAAATTCTAGCAACTCGTATCCAACAACACATTAAAAGAATTATACATCATGACCAAGTAGGATTCATCCCAGGTATGCAAGGATGGTTCAACATAAGAAAATCAATTAATGTAATACACCATATCAACAAATCAAAGCAGAAAAATCACATGATCATCTCAATTGATGCAGAGAAGGCATTTGACAAGATTCAACATCCTTTCCTGTTGAAAACACTTCAAAAAATAGGAATACAAGGGAACTTCCTTAAAATGATAGAGGGAATATATGAAAAACCCACAGTTAATATCATCCTCAATGGGGAAAAATTGAAAACTTCTCCCTAAGATCAGGAACAAGACAAGGATGTCCATTATCACCACTATTTTTCAACATAGTGTTGGAGGTTCTAGCCAGAGCAATTAGACAAGAAAAAGAAATACAAGGCATCAAAATTGGAAAGGAAGAAGTAAAACTATCACTGTTTGCAGACGATATGATACTATACGTCGAAAACCCGGAAAAATCCACAAAAAACTACTAGAGCTAATAAATGAGTACAGCAGTAGTAGCAGGTTACAAGATCAACGTTCAAAAATCTGTAGCATTTCTATACACTATCAATGAACAAGCTGAGGGGGAACTCAAGAAACAAATTCCATTTACAATTGCAACTAAAAGAATAAAATACCTAGGAATAAATTTAACTAAAGAGACAAAAAACCTATACAAAGAAAACTACAAAAAACTGTTAAAAGAAATCACAGAAGACCTAAATAGATGGAAGGGCATACCGTGTCCGTGGATTGTTAGACTAAATACAGTAAAGATGTCAATCCTACCTAAACTGATTTACAGATTCAATGCAATACCAATCAAAATCCCAACAACTTATTTTTCAGAAATAGAAAAACCAATAAGCAAATTTATCTGGAAGTGCAGGGTGCCCCGAATTGCTAAAATCATCTTGAGGAAAAAAAACGAAGCTGGAGGTCTTGCGCTGCCGGACTTGAAGGCATATTATGAAGCCACAGTGGTCAAAACAGCATGGTATTGGCATAAAGATAGATATATCGACCAATGGAATGGAATAGAGTGCTCAGATATAGACCCTCTCATCTATGGACATTTGATCTTTGATAAGGCAGTCCAGCCAACTCACCTGGGACAGAACAGTCTCTTCAATAAATGGTGCCTAGAGAACTGGATATCCATATGCAAAAATGAAAGAGGACCCGTATGTCACACCCTATACAAAAGTTAACTCAAAATGGATCAAAGATCTAAACATTAGGTCTAAGACCATAAAACAGTTAGAGGAAAATGTAGGGAGATATCTTATGACACTTACAATTGGAGGCGGTTTTATGGACCTTAAACCTAAAGCAAGAGCATTGAAGAAGGAAATAAATAAATGGGAGCTCCTCAAAATTAAACACTTTTGTGCATCAAAGAACTTCATCAAGAATGTAGAAAGACAGCCTACACAATGGGAGGCAATATTTGGAAATGACATATCAGATAAAGGTCTAGTATCCAGAATTTATAAAAAGATTGTTCAACTCAACAAAAAAAAAGACAGCCAACCCAATTACAAAATGGGAAAAAGACTTGAACAGACACCTCTCAGAAGAGGAAATACAAATGGCCAAAAGGCACATGAAGAGATGCTCAATGTCCCTGGCCATTAGAGAAATGCAAATCAAAACCACAATGAGATATCATCTCACACCCACCAGAATGGCCATTATCAACAAAACAGAAAATGACAAGTGCTGGGGAGGATGTGGAGAAAGAGGCACACTTATCCACTGTTGGTGGGAATGTCAAATGGTGCAACCACTGTGGAAGGCAGTTTGGCGGTTCCTCAAAAAGCTGAATATAGAATTGCCATACGACCCAGCAATACCATTGCTAGGTATCTACTCAAAGGACTTAAGGGCAAAGACACAAACGGACATTTGCACACCAATGTTTATAGCAGCATTATTTACAATTGCAAAGAGATGGAAACAGCCAAAATGTCCATCAACAGACGAGTGGCTAAACAAACTGTGGTATATACATACGATGGAATATTATGCAGCTTTAAGACAGAATAAACTTATGAAGCATGTAATAACATGGATGGACCTAGAGAACATTATGCTGAGTGAGTTTAGCCAAAAACTAAAAGACAAATACTGTATGGTCCCACTGATGTGAACCAACATTTGAGAATAAACTTGGAATATGTCATTGGTAACAGAGACCAGCAGGAGTTAGAAACAGGGTAAGATAATGGGTAATTGGAGCTGAAGGGATACAGACTGTGCAACAGGACTAGATACAAAAACTCAAAAATGGACAGCACAATACTACCTAATTGTAATGTAATTACGTTAAAACACTGAATGAAGCTGCATCTGAGCTATAGTTTTGTTTGTTTGTTTGTTTATGTTTTTTTGTTTGTTTTTTATTTTTTATTATTATTTTTATTTTTTTCCTTATATTATGATTCTTTATCTTTTTCTGTTGTTTTGCTAGTTATTTTCCTAAATCGATGCAAATGTACTAAGAGATGATGTGATACATCTATGTGATGATATTAAGAATTACTGATTGCATATGTAGAATGTAATGATTTCTAAATGTTGTGTTAATTTTTTTAATTAATAAAAAAAACATTTGCATCAATTCAGAAAAAGAAATAAAAAGACAACAGAAAAAATTCATACATACCATACCCCTACCCCTCCCTTTCATTGATCACTAGCATTTCAATCTAAATTCATTTTCACATTTGTTCCCCCTATTATTTATTTTTATTCCATGTTTTACTCGTTGTTGATAAGGTACATAAAAGGGGCATTAGACACAAGGTTTTCACAATCACACAGTCACATTGTGAAAGCTGTATCATTATAGTATCAACCTCAAGAAACGTGGCTACTGGAACACAGTTCTACATTTTCAGGCAGTTCCCTCCAGCCTCTCCATTACATCTTGACTAACAAGGTGATATCTGTTTAATGCATAAGAATAACCTCCAGGATAACTCTGTTTGGAATCTCTCAGCCATTGACACTTTATTTTGTCTCATTTCGCTCTTCCCCCTTTTGGTCAAGAAGGTTTTCTCAATCCCTTGATGCTGGGTCTCAGGTCATTCTAGGGGTTTTCTCAATCCCTTGATGCTGAGCCTCAGCTCATTCCAGAATTTCTGTCCCATTTTGGCAAGAAGGTCCACACCTCTGGGAGTCATGTCCCACGTAGACAGGGGGAGGGCAGTGAGTTTGCTTGTTGTGTTGGCTGGAGACAGAGGCCACATCTGAGCAACAAAAGAGGTTCTCCTGGGGGTGACTCTTAGGCCTAGTTTTAAGTAGGCTTGAACTATCCTTTGTAGGGTTAAGTTTCATATGAACAAACCCCAAGACTGGGGGCTCAGCGTATAGCTTTAGTTGTCCACACTGCTTGTGAGAATATTAAGAATTCAACTTGGGGAGGTTGAATTCTCCCCTGTTCTCACCATTCCCCGAAGGGGACTTTACAAATACTTTTCCACTCACTGATCAAATCACTCTGGGATTCATCGGGGCATCACTCTGGACAAACAATAAAATCTAATGTCCTACCAAAGGTTCCATGTACTTATGGTGTTCAACCAACTATCTACATAAGTTATATTAGGAGATGCACTAGTCAAAATATAAATTTTGTACTAAATAAACATTTTTTTATTTGGTCTCACACCTAGGTTGAAATTTTAAAATATTAATTACCATCTATTTTCAGCACCCTGCAGTAATGACATTCCTTTGTTCTTCCTCACGCAAAAACATTTTTTAAATTTGTACATTTAGTCACTACCATTATACACTATAGGCATTCCTAGATTATACCGTCTCAGTCTTTATTGACTATCTTTGTTTGTGATTTCATTTATGCCCCCAGCCCTCCTTCCTCTATCATTCTCACATTCAGCTTCATTCAGTGTTTTAACATAATTGTATTACAGTTAGGTAGTATTGCACTGTCCATTTCTGAGTTTTTATATTCAGTCCTATTTCAGGATACAGTCCTGTATCCCTTCAGCTCCAATTACCCACTATCTTACCCTATTTCTATCTCCTGATGGTCTTTGTTACCAACAAAATATTCCAAGTTTATTCATTAATGTCAGTTCATATTAGTGAGACCATACAGTATTTGTCCTTTTGTTTTTGGCTAATCTCACTCAGCATAATGTTCTCTAGGTCCAACCATGTTGTTACATACTTCATAAGTCTATTCTGTCTTAAAGTTGCATAATATTCCATCATATGTATATACCATTGTTTGTTTAGCCACTCGTCTGTTGATGGACATTTTGCCTGTTTCCATCTCTTTGCAATTGTAAATAATGCTGCTATGAACATTGGTGTGCAAATGTCCGTTTGTGTCTTTGCCCTCACGTCCTTTGAGTAGATACCTAGCAATGGTATTGCCGGGTCATATAGCAATTCTATATTTAGCTTTTTGAGGAACCGCCAAACTGCCTTCCACAGCAATTGTACCATTTGACATTCCCACCAACAGTGGATAAGTATGCCTCTTTCTCCACTTCCTCTCTAGCACTTGTCATTTTCTGTTTTATTGATAATGGCCATTCTGGTGTGTGTAAGATGATATCTCATTGTGGTTTTGATTTGCATTTCTCTAATAGCCAGGGATGTTGAGCATCTCTTCATGTGCCTTTTGGCCATTAGTATTTCCTCTTCTGAGAAGTGTCTGTTCAAGTCTTTTTCCCATTTTGTAATTGGACTGGCCGTCTTTTTTTTGTTGAGTTGAACAATCTCTTTATAAACTCTGGATACTAGATCTTTATCTGATATGTCATTTCCAAATATTGTCTCCCATTGTGTAAGCTGCCTTTTAATTTCTTGATGAAGTTCTTTGATGCACAAAAGTGTTTAATTTTGAGGAGTTCCCATTTCTTTCTTTCTTTATTCAATGCTCTTGCGTTGGGTGCAAGGTCTATAAAACCACCTGCAAGTATAAGATTTATAAGATATTTCCCTACATTTTCTTCTAACAGTTTTATGGTCTTAGATCTAATGTTTAGGTCTTCGATCCATTTTGAGTTAACTTTTGTATAGAGTGTGAGATATGGGTCCTCTTTCATTCTTTTGCACATGGATATCCAGTTCCCTAGGCCCCATTTATTGAAGAGACTGTTCTGTCTCAGGTGAGTTGGCTTGACTGCCTTATCAAAGATCAAATGTTCATAGATGAGAGGGTCTATAGGTGAACACTCTATTCTATTCCATTGGTCAATATATCTATCTTTATGCCAGTACCATGCTGTTTTGACCACTGTAACTTCATAATATGCCATAAGTCAGGTAGCATGAGACCTCCAATTTCATTTTTTTTTCTCAGGATACTTTTAGCTATTCGGGACACCCTGCCCTTCCAGATAAATTTGCTTATTGGTTTTTCTATTTCTGAAAAGTAAGTTTTTGGGATTTTAATTGGTATTGTATTGAATCTGTAAATCAATTTAGGTAGAATTTACATCTTAACTATATTTAATCTTCCAATCCATGAACACTGCATGCCCTTCCATCTATTTAGGTCTTCTGTGATTTCTTTTAACAATTTCTTGTGGTTTTCTTTGTATAGATCGTTTGTCTCTTTAGTTGAATATATTCCTAAATATTTTATTCTTTTGGTTGTAATTGTAAATGGAATTCATTTCGTGATTTCCCCCTCAGATTGTTCATTACTACTGTATAGAAACACTACAGATTTTTGAGTGTTGATCTTGTAACCTGCCACTTTGCTCTACTCATTTATTAGCTGTAGTGGTTTTGCTGTGGATTTTTCAGGGTTTTCGACATATAGTATCATATCGTCTGCAAACAGTGAGAGTTTTACTTCTTCCTTTCCAATTCTGATGCCTTGTATTTCTTTTTCTTGTCTAATTGCTCTGGCTAGAACTTCCAACACAATGTTGAATAACAGTAGTGATAGTGGACATCCTTGTCTTGTTCCTGATCTTAGGGGGAGAGTTTTCAGTTTTTCCCCATTGAGGATGATATTAGCTGTGGGTTTTTCATATATTCCCTCTATCATTTTAAGGAAGTTCCCTTCTATTCCTATCCTTTGAAGTGTTTTCAACAGGAAAGGATGTTGAATTTTGCCAAATGCCTTCTCTGGATCAATCGAGATGATCATGTGATTTTTCTGCTTTGATTTATTGATATGGTGTATTACATTAATTGATTTTCTTATGTTGGACCATCCTTGCATACCCGGGATGAATCCTACTTGGTCATGATGTACAATTTTTTTAATGTGTTGCTGGATTCAATTTGCTAGAATTTTGTTGAAATTTTTGCATCTATATTCATTAGAGAGATTGGTCTGTAGTTTTTTGTGTGTGTAATATCTTTGTCTGGCTTTGGTATGAAGGTGATGTTGGCTTCCTAGGATAAGATCCCTCCTCTTCAATTTTTTGGAATAGTTTAGCAGGATTGATACTAATTATTTCTGGAGTGTTTGGTAGAATTCACATGTGAAGCCATCTGGTCCTGGAGTTTTCTTTTTGGGGAGCTTCTTAATGACTGATTCAATTTCTTTACTTGTGATTTGTTTGTTGAGGTCATCTATTTCTTCTTGAGTCAAAGTTGGTTGTTCAGGCCTTTTTAGGAAGTCGTCCATTTCATCTACATTGTTGTATTTATTAACATAAAGTTGTTCATAGTATCCTGTCATTACTCTCTTTATTTCTGCGGGGTCAGTGGTTATGTCTCCTCTTCTGTCATGGTCAGGGACATGTGTCAACTTGGCCAAGTTGTGGTACCTGTTTATCAGGTTGGGCAAGTGCTGGCCTGTCTGTTGCAATGAGGACATTTCATATTTCATAGAATGTCCTCATTATTTCATAGAATGTCTTCATTATTTCTTTCCTTTTGCTTGCTTTGGGATTAGTTTGCTGTTCTTTCTCTACTTCTTCCAAGTGGACAGTTTATTCCTCGATTTTCCCCCTTTCTTCTTTTTTGATATAGGCATTTAGGGCAATAAATTTCCCTCTTAGCACTGCCTTTGCTGGGTCCCGTAAGTTTTTTTTTTTAATTTTTTATTAATTAAAAAGAAATTACAAAAAACAGACGCAAACATCCTTAATATATGCTCATTCTGTTCTACATATATAGTCAGTAATTCACAATATCATCACATAATTGCATATTCATCATTATGATCATTTCTTACAACATTTGCATCAATTGAGAAAAAGAAATTAAAAGACAACAGAAAGTCTATTTCCTAGCATTGTGGTACTTAATAGAATAGTATATGTAAAGCCCTGTGCATAATTCTTGTATTCATGAACTTCTAGTAAGTGGAAGGAATGTTCCAAACTTCTTCAATATTCTAAGGCTTATGTTTATTATTTGGTGTCAAATTAAAAAAATACAGGACATAACATGCCATATAAAGTGTGATCCCATTTTTGTAAATATTTTTGAATGAGTTAGTTATAAAAATTCTGGAAATATAAACTCCAAGATGTTATAACTCATTTTTCTCCTAGCAATAAGATTTTAAATGTCTTTATTATATTGTGGCATATTAGAGTTTGAGAGTTTTGTGGTTGCTAGAGCAGCAAGATTTTAATGATTTTATTTTGTTTCTGTTTATCTGCTCATTCAAAGTGTTCTAGAAGAGATGTGCAATATTTTCATGTTAGAAATGATAAAAGTTACACAAAATTCTCATCTTAAAATATAATTTATATTTTTCACTTGTACAGAGAGCTAATACTTAGGTACAAATTCTTTTCACATCAAGGGAAGTCTGATACTTGGTGTGCCAGTTTGAAAGTATAATGTACCCCAGAAAAGCCATGTTTTAATCCTGAATCAGTCTTGTGGGGACAGCTGTTTCTTTTAATCATGATTCAATATTGTAGGGCAGAAAGCTTTTATTAGATAATCTCCAGGGAGATGTGGCATGCCTGATTGTGGGTGTGACCTTTTAATTAGATGAGATGTGACTCCATCCCTTCAAGGTGAGTCTTGATTAGTTTACTAGAACCTTTAAAGAATGAAACATTGTGGAGAAAATTCAGAGCCGAAGTAGATGTTTGGGGATAGAAATAGCGAAACTCTCAAGAGAAGAAATCTCTGGCCCTGGAAGATGCTAAGCTAAGAGATGAAACCCAGTGTTTTGTCCTGGAGCAGCTAAGAATGCCCACAGATGCTTAGAGAGGAAACCCCTGGCATCAGAAGTTGGAGGCAATGGAACTGGTAACAGGTACTAGCAGATGCCAGCCACATGCCTTCCCAGATCAGCCTTCCTTGAGCCAAGATATCTTTTTCTGGATGTTTAATTAGGACATATTCATGGCCTTAGAACTGTAAACTTGTAACTTATTAAATTCTGTTTTTAAAAGCTGTTGCACTGCTGATATATTGCATTCCAGCTGCTTAACAAACTAATACACTTAGCATTTACCATCTCTTTTATTTTTTAAAGACAAAAAGTATACAGTAATTCTATTAGCTTTATCCCCTGTGCATTCCTTTGGACAGAATAAAATTATTGTAAGTTTGCTTATCATTTGTCTCCAACCTGAATAAATTTGAAAAATCGAAGCATAGAAAGAATACATGATTTATAAAAAACTGTGTTAACTTGTAGGCAAATTGTTAGCAATATCATTTTAAAAAGCACGATTCTAAAATGAATGCATACAGTGCATTAAATAATTTAAATATTGGTTTCTCTACTGTACTTCTGTTTGCACACCATTCTGAAGAAAAGTAGCAAAAATGCCTAATTCAATTTAAATTGTGCTTTTCTATTTTGGCAGATATGGATATTTTATTATTCCAAATAAACACCAATAAATCTATGATTTTATTTAACAGGAAAAAAAAGACAACAGAAAAAGAAATAAAAAATTTTACATACCATACCCCTTACCCCTCCCTTTCATTGACCACTAGGATTTCAAACTGAATTTATTTTAACATTTTTCCCCCTATTATTTATTTTTATTCCACATGTTTTACTCATTTGTTGATAAGGTACATAAAAGGGGCATTAGACACAAGGTTTTCACAATCACACAGTCACATTGTGAAAGCTGTATCATTATAGTGTCATCTTCAAGAAACGTGGCTACTGGAACACAGCTCTACATTTTCAGGTAGTTCCCTCCAGCCTCTCCATTACATCTTGAATAACAAGGTGATATCTGTTTAATGCATAAGAATAAACTCCAGGATAACCTTTCAACTCTGTTTGGAATCTCTCAGCCATTGACACTTTGTCTCATTTCGCTCTTCCCCCTTTTGGTCAAGAAGGTTTTCTCAATCCCTTGATGCTGGGTGTCAGCTCATTCTAGAGTTTTTCTCAATCCCAGCTCACTCTAGGATTTCTGTCCCACATTGCCAGGAAGGTCCACACCCTTGGGAGCCATGTCTCACGTAGACAAGGGGAGAGTGGTGAGTTTGCCTGTTGCATTGGCTGGAGACAGAGGCCACAGCTGACCAACAAAAGAAGTTCTCCTGGGGGTGACTCCCAGGCCTAATTTTAAGGAGGCTTAACCTATCCCTTGTGGGGTTAAGTTTCATGTGAACAAACCCCAAGACTGGGGGTCCAGCCTATAGCTTTGGTTGTCCACGCTGCTTTTGAGAATATCAATAATTAAACTTGGGGAGGTTGAATTTTCCCCTGTTTTCACCATTCCCCGTAGGGGACTTTGCAAATACTTTTCCATTCACTGATCAAATCACTCTGGGATTCATCGGGGCATCACTCTGGACAAACCAATAAAATCTAATGTCCTACCCAAGGTTCCATGTACTTATGGTGTTCAACCAACTATCTACATAAGTTATATTAGGAGATGCACTAGTCAAAATATAAATTTTGTACCCAATAAACATTTTTTTATTTAGTCTCACACCTAGGTTGAAATTTTAAAATATTAATTACCATCTATTTTCAGCACCCTGCAGTAATGACATTCCTTTGTTCCTCCTCATGCAAAAACATTTTTAAATTTGTACATTTAGTCATTATCTTTATACACTCTAGGCATTCCTAGATTATGTCATCTCAGTCTTCATCATCTATCTTTCTTTGTGATTTCATTTATGCCCCCAGCCCTCCTCCCTCTATCATTCTTACATTCAGCTTCATTCAGTGTTTTAACATAATTGTATTACAGTTAGGCAGTGTTGTGCTGTCCATTTCTGAGTTTTTATATTCAGTCCTGTTTCACAATCTGTATCCCTTCAACTCCAGTTACCCAATATGTTACCCTATTTCTATGTCCTCATGGTCTCTGTTACCAAGGAAATATTCCAAGTTTATTCACTAATGTCAGTTCATATCAGTGAGACCATACAGTATTTGTCCTTTTGTTTTTGGCTAATCACACTCAGCATAACGTCCTTAAGGTTCGTCCATGTTGTTACATACTTCATAACTTTATTCTGTCTTACAGCTGCATAATATTCCATCGTATGTATATGCTATAGTTTGTTTAGCCAACCATCTGTTGAGGGACATTTTGGCTGTTTCCATCTCTTGGTGATTGTAAATAATTGTGCTATAAACATTTGTGTGCAAATGTCCATTTGTGTCCTTGCCCTCATGTCCTTTGAGTAGAGACAGCTTATAGATGGGTCCTGTTTTTTACTCCATTCTGCTAGACTATGTCTTTTGATTGGGGAGTTTAATCGATTAACATTCAGTGTTATTACTGCATGGGTAAGTACTTTCTTCTACTATTTTGCCTTCTGGATTTTATATGTCATATCTAATTTTCCTTCTTTTTACCTTTACTCACAGTCTTTCTTTCTACACTCTCTCCACACCTCTCTCTTCTGTCTTTGTATCTGTCTCTAGTGCTCCCTTTAGTATTTCTTGCAGAGCTGGTCTCTTGGTCACAAATTCTCTCAGTGTTTTTTTGTCTGAAAATGTTTTAATTTCTCCCTCATTTTTGAAGGACAATTTTGCTGGATATAGAATTCTTGGTTGGCAGTTTTTCTCTTTTAATAATTTAAATATATCACCCCACTGTCTTCTCGCCTCCATGGTTTCTGCTGATAGATCTACGCATAGCCTTATTGGGCTTCCCTTGTACGTGATGGTTTGCTTTTCTCTTGCTGCTTTCAAGAGTCTCTCTTTCTCTTTGACGTTTGACATTGTGATTAGTAAATGTCTTGGAGTACGTCTATTTGGATCTATTCTTTTTGGGGTATGCTTCACTTCTTGGATCTGTAATTTTAAGTCTTTCATAAGAGTTGGGAAATTTTCAGTGATAACTTCCTCCATTAGTTTTTCTCCTCCTTTTCCCTTCTCTTCTCCTTCTGGGACACCCACAACATGTATATTCGTGTGCTTCATGTTGTCTTTCAGTTCCCTGAGTCCCTGCTCATATTTTCCCCTTTTTTCCTTATATTTTCTTTTTCTTGCCGGATTTCAGATGTTCCATCCTCCAGTTCAGAAATCCTATGTTCTGTCTCTCAAAATCTACCATTGTAGGTTTCCATTGTTTTTTTTTTTTCATCTCTTCTACCGTGCGTTTCATTCCCATAAGTTCTGTGATTTGTTTTGTCAGACTTTTGATTTCTTCTTTTTGTTCTTTCCTTGCCTTCTTTATATCCTCCCTCAATTCATTGATTTGGTTTTTTATGAAGTTTTCCATGTCTGTCCGTATATTCCGAATTAAATGTTTCAGCTCCTGTATTTCATTTGAATTGTTGGTTTGTTCCTTTGACTGGGCCATACTTCAATTTTCCTAGTGTGATTTGTTTTTTTTTTTGCTGGCATCTAGGCATTTAATTACCTTAATTAGTTTATTCTGGAGATTGCTTGCACTTCTTTTACCTAGGGTTTTCTTGCTGAATGAATTTGTTGTCTATCTGTTTTTTGACATTTAATTCAGCTTTATCTGGATCTCTAGCTTAAGTTTTGTTTAACAGAGGAGAATTTTTCAGTTCTTGTTTTCTTGTTTCTTGCCCAAGGTATGGTGCCTTTCTCCCCCCACACTTAGGAGGGTCTACTTAGGTATTATAGACCGCAGCTGGATTTTCCCAGACCAAACTGGACTCCTATCAGGAGGAAAGAGTCACCTGCGTCGGTTTTCCCTGAGGGTGAGACCCAGCAGGTTGAAAGACTTTCCTGTGAAGTCTCTGGACTCTGCTTTTCTTATCCTGCCCGGTATGTGGTGCTTGTCTGCCTGCAGGTCCCACCAGCATAAGATGATGTGGTACCTTGAACTTTGGCTGGGGGCGTGGTGGAGAGAGAGGAGAGGTTCTAGGCTGGTTTTAATGGCTTCAAACTACCAAGCCCTGGTGTCTGAATTCCTTGAGAGAGGGATTCCACCTGAGTTGGGCTACACCCCTCCCCTGGGGAAGGCACAGGCTCCAGACAAGCCCTCAAAACGAGTTTGTTTCTGCCTATGCCTGGGGCAGTTGCAGCCTGAGGAGCCCTGCTGCTGTATCCAAAGGCAGTCAAGCCTTTGTAGAAACACAGCCACAAAAACTCGTTTCCTTCTCTTTTTTCTCCTTTTACTATCAGCCCTGCCCCCTTGGCATTTTGCCCCAGCAAAATTGAGCGACTTCCACATTGACCAGGTTCACCTGAGCTAGGGGCCTATTTTTAATAGTCAGAATTTGTTAATTAATTCCACAGCTGGCATTTGGTTGTGCTCAGCCACTACTGCTGGTAAAGTCTCTTTCCTGTCCCCTCTGGGAAGCAGCTTGTGGGGAAGGGGCGCCGGCTGCCGCGTCTTGGGGAACTCATGGTTTTGGCAGGGCTTGCAGCCGGTCCAGCTCATCCAGACTGGGGTACGCTGTATGTCCGGTCACTGACATGGTCCCAGGAGCTGTTCTATATTGTTTCTGGTTATTTACTAGTTGTTCTGGAGGATGAACTAAAACGCGCACATTGCTAAGCTGCCATCTTGGCCTGGAACTCCATAGTCTTCCTTTCTTCACTCTTGTCCACACCTCTCTCTTCTGTTTTTTTGTATCTGTCTCTAGTTGTCCCTTTAGTATTTCTTGCTGAGCTGGTCTCTTGGTCGTAAATTTATAGCACTCACATTTAGTCCAGAGTGATAAACATTATTTCTGGATTTTGAGAGGCTGTTTTACATGTGTATAACCTGGTATTTACAGAGAAGAATGAAGCCCAACAGGTTGGGATTAAAGTAATTCAGAATATAAGTGTAAGGAAGATGTCTATATTTTAGAACCTCATCTACTCTTTGAAACCAAAGGAAGAAAGGTTTATTTTGTCTAGAAACTTAATTTTCTATAGCCACCTAATCTAACTCAAACTGTCTGGAGAAATCATTTCAACAATCCAAACCCAGGGAGCCCAGAATAACAATGAGGGTCTTTAATCCTGTAGAGTTTAATGTAATGTAACATCCCAGAGTATATTACGCAGATAATCAAAAAGTATTGGCAAAGTCCCTTGAGGGATGGGAGAAAATACATGGAAATATTAAACCTTACCCCTGGGAAACCCTGAATACTATGTAAAACATTAGGGACACCCAAATCAATAGGCCAAGTCCTTGATCTTTTTTTAAAATTTTTATTAATAAAATCAATCAACATACAACATGAACATTCTTAACATATGAACATTCCATATTTGGTGTGCAATCAGTGGCTCACAATATCATAACATAGTTGTATATTCATCACCATGGTCATTTTTCAGAACATTTACATCACTCCAGAAAAAAAAAAAAAGAAAAAACTCATATATACCATACCCCTTTCCCCTCCCTCTCATTGACCACTAGTACTTCCCTCTTCTCAACTTACTTTAACATTTGTTCTATTATTTATTTTTAATCCATATTGTTTACTCATCTGTCCATACTGTAGATAAAAGGAGCATCAGAACAAGGTTTTCACAATCATAAGTCACTTTCTGAAAGCTGTAACATTATACAATCATCTTAAAGAAACATGGCTATGGAGCACAACTCTACAGTTACAGGCACGTCCCTCTAGCCTCTCTAATACACCTTAAACTAAAAAGGATTTATTTATATAATGCATAAGAAAACCTCCAGGATAACCTCTCAACTCTGTTTGAAATCTCTCAGCCAGTGACACTTTATTTTGTCTCATTTCTCTCTTCCCCCTTTCAGTCTAGAAGGTTTTCTCAATCCCTTGATGCTGAGTCCCAGCTCATTCTAGGATTTCTGTCCCACATTGCCAGGGAGGTTTACACCCCTGGGAGTCATGTCTCATGTATAGATAAGTAGGACAGTGAGTTTGCTTACCATGTTGGCTGAGAGATAGGCCACATCTGAACAACAAAAGAGGTTCTCTAGGGTGATTCTAAAACCTAATTTTAAGTAGGCTTAGTCTATCCTTTGTGGGGATAAGTTTCATGTGAACAAATCCCAATTTTGAGGGTTCAGCCTATTGATTTTGTTGCCCTCACTGCAAGTCCTTGATCTTGCTTTTGTGAAGTTCATGCATGTAGTGGAGAAGTTTAGCCTACCTATAGGTATGCTTAAGAGTCACCTCCAGAGGTCCTCATTTGTTGCTCAGATGTGGCCTCTCTTTCTCTAAGCCCAGCTCTGCAAGTAAAATCATTGCCCTCCTCCCTATGTGGGACATAACATCCAGGGGTGAACATCTTCCTTGCGGCATAGGAGATGACCCTCAGGGATGAGTCTGGCCCTAGCACCATGGAATCAACAATGACATCTTGACCAAAAGAGGGGAAAGAAGTGTAACAAATAAGATGTCAGTGGCTGAGAGAGTTCAAATAGAGTCGAGAGGTTACTCTGGAGGTCACTTTTATGCAAGCTTCAGTTAGACATTATACCTATCATAGCTTGCCAACCCCCAACCAAAACCGTTCCAGCCAATCCTAAAGAACACAAAGGGCAATATGTAAGATTCTACAAAGTTTCCATGCACTAGGGTAACTTCCCAGAAACCTACAACCTCCAGATGGGTTCCTGGACCAGATATGTCCTGAAATGCAGAGGGTCCAGACTTTCCAGAACATCAACTAGTTCCATCCCCCTATCCCATATTATTGACAGCCCCTTCCAACATGAAAAATTTAGAATGGCTATAGACAAAATACCCCTAAAGAGTGAGAGAAAGATCAAAGGAGATGGTGGAGCTATATAGAGAAGGTCGAGTTTAACAAATGAGTATGAATGCTGAATCTATATCAATATCTCTTTTAGTCTCCAGTACCTTAGAGCAGCTAGAAATAAAAACCTAAAATTGTGGAAATGTAACCCATATCAAACTCTGAAATCTGTTCTACAACTAATTGTTGCAATGCACTTTGAAATCTATTGCTTTTTTGTATATATCTTATTTTTCACAAAAGAGAAGGAAGAGTATAATAGAGAAGTTGGGATTTAACAAATGAAAAGGACTGGTGAATAAATAAATTAGAATTTCTTTTGGTCTCCAGTATCTTGGAGCAGCTAGAAGAAAAAATGAAAAATTGTGGAACTATAACCCATACCAAACTTTAAAAACTGCTATATAACTACTTGTTTACAATGTAATTGGAAATTTATTGTTTTTTTGTTTATACATTACTCTTCACAATAAAAAATGTAAAAAAAAAGTGGGAGAAAGATCAAAAGCGATGATGCAGTTATACAGAGAAAGCAGTGTTTAACAAATGAGTATGACTGCTGAATCATTACATTGATATATCTTTTAGTCTCCAGTGTCTTGGAGCAGCTAGAAGAAAAAACACAAAATCATGGAACTGTAGCCCATACGAAACTTTAAAATCTGTTCTATAACTACTTGCTAAAATGTACTTGGAAATTTATTACTTTTTAGTATATGCTATACTTCACAATAAAAAAAGTCAAAAATAAATTGGAGAATAAAAAAACAATAGGAAGAATCAATAAAACCAAGTTGATTATTTGAGAAAAATTAATAAAATCAATGGGCCCCTACCTAGGAACAAGAAAAAAAGAGAGAGGATACAAATAAACAAAATCCGAAGTGAGGGGGTGAGGGGGGTCATTAAAAAAATCATAAGAGGATACTATGGACAACTATTTGCCAATGAACTAGACAAATTCCTAGAAACACACAAACAAGCTACACTGGCAAAAAGAAATAGAACATCTCAGCAAGCCAATCACAAATAATGAAACTCAATCAGTCATCAAAAATCTTCCTACACAGGTGGGCCACTGTGGCTCAGCAGGCAGAGTTCTCACCTGCCATGCTGGAGACCTGGGTTCAGTTCCCTGTGCCTGCCCATGCCAAAAAAAAAAAAAAAAAAAAAAAAAATCTTCCTACAAAGAAAAAATCCAGTGCCACATGGCTTCACAGGGGAATTTTATCAAACATTCCCAAAAAAACTATCACCAATACTGCTCAAACTATCCCAAAAATTGAGGGAAAAGGAACACTACCTAGCTCATTTTGTGAAGTTAACATCACTTTAATATCAAAACTGGGTAAAGATGCTATAAGAAAGGAAAATTACAGGCCAATCTCCTTAATGAATATATATGCAAAAATTCTCAACAAAATACTAGCAAATCGAACTCAATGACACATTAAAAGAATTATACATCATAACCAAGTGGGTTTTATATTAGGAATGCAAGGGTGGTTCAACACAAGAAAATCAATTAATGTAATACAGCACATTAATACATGTGCTCATCTCAACTGATGCTGAAAAAGCATTTGACAAAATTCAACATCCTGTTCTGATAAAAACACTTCAAAAAGCAGCAATCAAAGGTAATTTCCTCAACGTAATAACAGGCATACATGAAAAACCCACAGCCAGCATCGTACTCAATGATAAGAGACTAAAAGCCTTCCCTGTAAGATCAGGAACGAGACAAGGATGTCCTCTGTCACCACTATTAATCAACATTGTACTAGAAGTTCTAGCTAGAGCAATCAGGAATGAAAAAGAAATAAAAGGGATCCAAATCTGAAAGGAAAAAGTAAAACTTTGATTATTTGCCGATGACATTCTACTGTACTTGGAAAATCCCGAGAAATTTACAACAAAGCTTCTTGAGCTAATAAACAAATCAGCAAGTTGGCGGGATACAAGATTAATGTGTTAAAATCAGTAATGTTTCTATATACAAGCAATGACCTAACTGAGGAGTCAATTAAGGAAAAAATTCCATTCAAAATAGTAACTAAAAGAATCAAGTATCTAGTAATAAATTTAACTAAGGACACAAAGGACCTGTACACAGAAAACTACATAACATTGCTAAAAGAAATCAACGATCTAAATAGGTGGAAAGACATTCCTTGTTTATGGATAGGAAAATTGAATGTAGTTAAGATGTCAGTTATACCCAAATTGATCTACAGACTTGTAAACTAGCAAAGCTAGTTTCCAAATTCGCTTGGAAGGGAAAGAGATCTTGAATAGCTAAAAATATCCTTAAAAAGAAGAACAAAGTAGGAGGATTAACACTGCGTGATTTTTAAAGCTTATTATATAGCCAGTGGTCTAAATAGCATGGTACTGGTACAAAGATAGAAGTATTGACCAATGGAATCAAATAGTGATTGCAGAATTAGACCACCAAATCTATGGTCAACAAAGCCCCCAAACTAGGATAAGATAGTCTTTTCATGGGAGCACTGGATATCAACAGCCAAAAGAATGAAAAAGGATCCTCACCTTACACCCTATATAAAAATTAACTCAAATTGAGTCAGAGACCCAAATATAAGAACCAGTACCTAAAAACTCCTAGAAGAAAATATAGGAAAGCATTTTCAAGACCTAGGGTTCCAGTTTGAATCTGTTGTGGACCCCAGAAAAGCTATGTCCTTTAATCCTCATTCAATATTGCTGGTGGGAGCTTTTTGATTGTTTCCATGTGAATCACGAACAGTGTTGCCATGAACTGTCATAAACACCAGTGTGTGAATGTTCATTTGGGTCCCCACACTCAGTTCCTCCACATATATAATGAGTAACAGGGTTCCAGGATCATATGGTGTGCGGGTCTGAATCCACTGTGCATGCCAGAAAAGCCAAGTTCTTTAATCCTCATTTAATATTGCTGGGTGGGAGCTTTTTCATTGTTTCCATGGGGATGTGACTCATCCAATTGTGGGTGGTAACTTTTTTTTATTTATTAATTTAAAAAATTAAAAACAAACAAAAACATTAACATCATTCCTTTCTACATATATAATCAGTAATTCTCAATATCATCACATAGTTGCATATTCATCATTTCTTAGTACATTTGCATCAATTCAGAAAAAGAAAAAGACAACAGAAAAAGAAATAAAACAATAACAGAAAAAAAGAGGTTATACATACCATACCTCCTTATCCCTCCCTTTCATTTATCACTAGCGTTTTAAACTAAATTTATTTTAACATTTGTTCCCCCAATATTTATTTTTATTCCATATGTTCTACTCGTCTGTTCACATGGTAGATAAAAGGAGCATCAGACACAGGTTTTCACAATCACATAGTCACATTGTGAAAGCTATATCATTATTCAATCATCATCAAGAAACATGGCTGCTGGAATACAGCTCTACATTTTCTGGCAGTTCCCTCCAGCCTCTCCATTACATCTTGAATAACAAGGTGATATCTACTTAATGCATAAGAATAACTTCCAGGATAACCTCTCGACTCTGTTTGGAATCTCTCAGCCATTGACACTTCTGTCTCATTTCACTCTTACCCCTTTTGGTCGAGAAGGTTTTGTCAATTCTTTGATGCTGAGTCTCAGCTCATTCTAGGGTTTTTCTCAATCCCTTGATGCTGAGTCTCAGCTCATTCTGGGATTTCTGTCCCACGTTGCCAGGAAGGTCCACATCCCTGGGAGTCATGTCCCACGTAGACAGGAGGAGGGTGGTGAGTTTGCTTGTCGTGTTGGCTGGAGAGAGAGGCCAGATCTGAGCAACAAAAGAAGCTCTCTGGGCGGGCCGCGGTGGCTCAGCGGGCAAAGTGCTTGCCTGCTATGCCGGAGGACCTCGGTTCGATTCCCGGCCCCAGCCCATGTAACAAAAACGGAGAAACAGAATACAATAAAAACAAGAAAATGTTTAAAAATGTTTCCCTTTCTTCCTTCCTTCCTTCCTTCTATCCTTCCTTCCTTCTCTCTGTCTTTCCTTTAAAAAAAAAAAAGAAGCTCTCTTGGGGGTGACTCTTAGGCCTAAATTTTAAGTTGGCTTGACCTATCCTTTGTGGGGTTAAGTTTCATATGAACAAACCCCAAGACTGGGGGTTCAGCCTATAGCTTTGGTTGTCCACACTGCTTGTGAGAATATCAAGAATTCAACTTGAGGCGGTTGAATTTTCCCCCGTTCTCACCATTCCCCAAAGGGGGCTTTGCAAATACTTTTCCACTCACTGATCAAATCACTCTGGTATTCATCAGGGCATCACTCTGGACAAACCAACAAAATCTCATGTCCTACCCAAGATTCCAAGCACTCACGGTGTTCAACCAAGCCATCTACATAAGTTATATTAGGAAATGCACTAGTCAAAATATAAATTTTGTACCAAACAAACATTTTTTGCTTTAGTCTCACACATAAGGTAAAATTTTAAAATATTAATTACCATCTATTTTCAGCACCCTGCAGTAATGACATTCCTTTGTTCCTCCTCATGCACAAACATTTTTAAAATTTGTACATTTAGTCACTATTATTGTACACTCTAGGCATTCCTAGATTATACCATCTCAATCTTTAACATCTGTCTTTCTTTCTGATTTCATTTATGCCCCCAGCCCTCGTCTGTGGATGGTAACTTTTGATTAGATGGTTTCCATGAAGATGTGTCTTCACCTGTTCAAGGTGGGGATGTTTTCCAAAATGGTCCCCTTTAAAAGGGAACCATTTTGGAAAAAGCTTTAGAGACACAACAGCAACTAGAACAAATAGAGCCCAAGCAGCCAGAGACCTTTGTAGATAAAGAAGGAAAACGATCCTGGGGGAGCTTCATGAAATGAGAAGTCTGGAGAGAAAGCTAGCCAATGTCACCATGTTCACCATGTGCCTTTCCAGTTGAGAGAGAAACCCTGAGTGTCAGTGGCCTTCTTGAATCAAGGTATCTTTCCCTGGATGCCTTAGATTGGGCATTTCTATAGCCTTGCTTTAATGTGGACATCTTCACAGCCTTAGAACACATGAACTTGCAATTCAATAAATTCCCCCTTTTAGAAGCCATTCTTTTCTTGGTATATCACATTCTGGCAGCTTGCAAACTAAAACACATAGCAACCCCACCCCTAGCCTCCTGTGGAACCACCACACTGCCTCCAAGGGACTGCACCTCTTGGTTTCCGTACCAACAACGAATAGGTACATCTTTTTCTCCCCATTTTCTCTAGCACTAGTTTCTCTCTGTTGATTTTTTTTGCACGGGCAGGCACCAGGAATCAAACCTGGGTCTCCAGCATGGCAGATGAGAACTCTGCCTGCTGAGCCACCATGAACTGCCCTCTCTGCTCATTTTTAAAGTTTTATTCACATATCATACAACCCAACCTAAGTATATAGACATGGCTCCACTACCATAATCCATATGAAGACATTTCCTTTTCTTCCACTAAGAATTCATGCCCCTCCCCCATGCCCCCTGCTTGTTGATATTTAGTTTTGGCACAATGCTTCTGTTATATTCAGTCGAAGCATATTACAATGTTACTGTTGACTATAGACCCTAGTTTGCATTGATTGTACTTTTTCCTGTTCACCATCTATTTTAACACCTTGCAGTGTTGACATTCATTTGTTCAAGGGAGTGGAGTTTTAATGCCTTATTTATATCATCTGTACATTCTCCACGCCCCCTCTCTGAGGACATGTGATGAACTTTAACTTCTGTCCCAGTCATTGGAGGTGGCTTCACTGCAGTCGTATTCTCAATGTGGAAGGGGGTCCATTCTCTGGGACTTCAATTGACATTTCTCCAAAGAAGATATACAAATGGCCAATAAGCATTTGAGAAGATGCTCAGTATCATTAACCATCAGAGAAATGCAAATCAAAACCACAATGAGATACCACTTCATACCCACAAGGATGGATATTATTTTAAAAATGGAAAATCTTGTTATGGTGAATAAGTAGAGGAAAAGGAATTTTAGTAAATTCCCAGAGGGAATATAAAACGGTTTAGCCGCTGTGGAAAAGAATTTGGTGGTTCCTCAAAACATTTAACATAGACCTACCATATGATCCAGCAAACTTCTAGTATACCCAAAAGAATTGAAAGCAGGGACTCAGACAGATATTTTTGTACACCAATGTTCACTGAAGCATTATTCACAATAGCCAAAAGGTAGAAGCAACCCATATGTTCATTAACAGATGAATAAATAAACAAAACGGGGATATACACACAATAGAATATTCAGCCATAAAAAGGAATGAAGTTCTAATATATGCTACTTCATGGATGAACCTTCAAGATATCAATCTGAGTGAAATAAGCTATATACAAAGAGATATTGTACGCTCCCACTTAAAGAGCTAGAATATACAAATTTATAGAGACAGAAAGTATACTACAGGTTACTACTGGATTGGGCATGGGAATAAGAAAAAGAATGAGGGGTTAATAGGGATGGAAAGATTCTGGTAATAGATGGTGGTGAGAATAGTTAAATATTGTGAATGTGATTAATTCCACTGAATTGCATGCTTGGGAGTGACTGAGATGGGAGAGTTTGTGATGTATGTTTCCACAATTTGAGATAGACTAAAGAGAAAATAACAACTAAGTGCAATTCATGATCCTAGACTAGAATGAATGGAGTAGAAGGTGTTCAAAAGGACATTAGGACATATGAAAAAACTGAATATAGACATAAGCTCAGTATCAATAATAAATTTCCTACATTTGATAACTGTATCTCTGTTGCTTTGAAGCTCTATATACCCCAGAAAAATATGACCTTAAAGTTAATTCCTGTGGTCTGAACCCACTGTACTCAAAAGATAAACTCACCTTCTGATGAGGCTACTTCAGTTAAGGTGTGGACCACCTCAACCAGATATGTCTTAATCCTATTACTGCAGTCCTCTATAAAAGAATGAAATTCAGACAAAGAGGAAGAAAGCCACAGAAGCTAGAAGCTGAAAGCAAACCAGAAGAGAAGGGAGAGACCAGCAGACCCTGCCATGTGCCTTGCCATATGACAGAGGAGCCGAGGATCTTCAGCAGCCAGTCTTCAGGAAAAAAGCACAGCCCTGATGATGCCTTAATTTGGACATTTTCCTGGTCTCAAACTGTCAACTAATACATTTTTACTGTTTAAGTCATGTTATCTGCTTTGAGTAGCCTCAAAACTAAAGCAGTACCTAAGGTGGTTACATAAGTGAATATCCTTGTTCTTAGGGAAAATACATGGAAGTTTTCAGGATTCTCAGAGGATGATGTATACAACTAACTCTCAGATGTTTAGAAAACAGATAAATGAATAGATAGAGAAAGAAATGGATGGATAGAGTAATATGGCAAATGTGATAAAATTTTAAAAGTTGGTGGATCTGGGATATCTGGGTGGCGGTATGTTGGGAGTTTTCTGTACAGGTTTTATATTATTTTTGCAACTCTCCTGTTAGTTTGAAATTATTTCAACATAAAAAGCTTATTTAACAATAACAATGAAAAAAATCCAGGGTTGAAAAGGGAAAGGACTGAGAACCTAGTCGCTTGTGTTTGCTACCTCCCTTTCTCCGTACCTCACACCTTTTAGCAAACATAGCTTTTCCAATTCTCTAAGAGATAAGAGCCTGGTTAAAATAATACCACAATACATCCTACCTATTACCTTTATTTAGCACCATTTAAGTCCATTTAATGAAAGTATTAAAGAACAGCTCTTTTTGTTAAGTCAAAATAAGAAACATCACAGTCTCTTAAGAGCAATACATTTAATACATTCACAGATCTCAAATAAAAACATACATTATCATGCTACAGGTTTTCAATCATCCTTGGACAACATAAAAAACACAATACTCAAACTGTATGTTTTAACAAGAGGAACATGAAATCTCATTTTGACACAAAAACACGTTAAAACAAAACAAAAATGGAACTAATCCAGTACCAGAAGACTTCCTTAAATTCCCACCCTACCCAACTCCAGAACTCATATAGCTGCCTTCACCAGCACATGAAACTCTCTCCTTTGACATTTCTTCCTCCTTACCCAAAATTTCAACCCAAAAATAGACATCCAGAGGTAAGTCATGGAATGAGAACTACTACATCCTCAAAAAAAAAAAACCCCCAACTTATTTGGTGAAGGTTGAAAAAGTGGGTAAAAGATTAGATAAAACTTTAAAAAAAATGCCATGCTGGAGACCCGGGCTTGTTTCCTGGTGCCTGCCTGCCCATGTAAAAAAAATTTTTAAAAACTTAAAAAAAAAAAAAATGTAGTGGGAAAACTGTGAGGAGTTTGTTTCATTCCCTTTACTCTGATTTCAGAGCATAGGAATTATGCCTACACATAATACTCTAAATACTCTAAATATGAATTATAAAAGGAAGACTGTACTAAGGTTTATTAAGAAGATATAATAACATGGGAAAATATTTAAGTTATGAAGTTAAATGAAATAGAATACAAAACTTCATATACAGTATGAGCTCAGTCATATAAAAAACAAACCAACCAAAATATGTCCTAAATATAGGCTGAAAGGAAATAACTTTAAATGTTAATAGTGGTTTTACTTAAGGAATGTCTATAGTGATCCTTTTTGTTCCTTTTATTTTTCTGTCTTTTTCACTGGGGAATTTTTTTTTAAACCTGTTAGTTACAAAAAATAAACTCTGATAGAAGTATTGAATTTGAGTTAATGAATTTAAGTCCAGCCTATAAGACTGGCCTTGCACATTTGTAAAACTATAGAAGATTCCAGGCTATCCCATGAATCCACTCTGTATTAGGAGTAACTTGACAGAGGTTGAAGTGCTTCAGGTAGTTGAAAAGAGACTGCCTTATGAAAAATGCTGGAACCAAATGGAAATGTTATGGTTTTACAAAAAAAGGAAGAGAAATAACAAACTTGGCAAAAATTTATTTACAATACAGTAGCCCCTTAACACTGGAATTAAACATGAGGACAGCTACTTTCTATTTTCTGTGCAGATTTCAATTTACCAAAAAAAGCTATTATCACAATAACTACAGAAAGCCAGTCTGGTTTAGAAACAGAAATAAAACAATACAACAAAAATAGTGGACAGAGAAAAGCACAAAGTTTAGAAAATTATAAAAAGTACTTTCTATAAAAATGATTCCTTTTAAAACATTTGTTTACTGTACATATTTTAAGGCTCCCCACCCCACCCCCAAAAAAGCAATACCTCCAAACACTTTCTACCAAAGGATCCACTGGTTTTGTTCATTCAACAAATACTGACAGCCGGCTCATAATATGTGAACACTGGGATCTTAAGATGAAAAAGGCTTGCCCCTGCCTCAAGGACATCTTTCTTCCCCAAGCAAGGAGAGAGACACATCCAACCACAATACAGCAATTAAAAACAGATGCCTCTGCTTTCTTTATAATTAAAGGATCTGTTGCAATTCTCATTGAATTACTTACACAGAAACTTTCCTGACTTAGTAGGTGACAAAAACGCAACTATTTTATCCTTATAAATACTTCTAAAATAAGCAGGCATTAAAATCATTTTGTGATATTTACCCCTTAATATCACAATGCCTGGTGAAGTCAGTTAGCTTTCTTTTACACAATGGAGCATACTGTACTCCAAGAACGAGACACCTTGAAACCAAAAATAAGTGACCAGTCCTATATCTAGATCAAGACTAGTGAGTACCATCAAAAGGTGAGATTCAGGAATATAAATTTCAATTAGAATGTTCAGTCTCTTCTTCCATCCGCTGATTTTCAATACGCTCCTGTGTCAGCCGCTCTAGATCTTTCCTCACATTTGGATGATCTTCCAGATCTTCATAGAGTGATCTGACGATGTCCAATCTCCTATAATTCTCAGGCTTGACCAAGCTTCGGACAACCTGGAGGCATCGCTCTTTCAAGGTATACACTGCAAAGGCAGAAAACCACAAACCAGCAGCAGACTCAGGCCTTTGATGAGCAAGAAGCTTTGCCAACCATTGCAAATACATTTACTACAGATGGACCTAGCTTTGGGGAGAAAAAATGAGAGCATGTGTCGTGGCAGTGTATTGTGCCAATGGCCCCCAGTGGATATCTCACGGCATTCATACCTTGGTACCGGGCTAAGACTGTGATTTGCTTGAATTAAGTGAATGTCAATAAAGTAACACTGTGTCCATTCTGCACCTAAGCCTTAAGATGTCCTGGCAGCTTCCACTTTTACACTCTCAAGAGCCTACTGAACTCTCCTGGTTCACTAGGACGGAAAGGCTCTGAGATTACATGGAAAGAAAAGCCCAGCCCCCAGCAACCTGCCAGTTGAAGACAGCCATACCAATGAGCACTTATAAAAAAAATAACCACCAAGCTCAGCTCAGCTCAGCCCAAACTACAAATAAAATGGTTGTTGTTAGTTTGGGTATGTTTGGCGCATACAATAGATAATCAAAACAGTGCATGACTGGGTTTGGGGGTAATAACTCCTCCTTTAAGGGCACTGAACTTACTCTTAAAGATATCCTATAAGGCAAAATTTATCCAATTTAACTTACTAATGCTCCATCCCCACTTCCTTATGATCAAATCTATGTACACATATTGTTCTGAATGCAATGAAGTTGCAGGTTGTGCTGGTTTTAAATGATGTATGTATCCTAGAAAAGCCATGTTTTAATCCTAATCCCATTTTGTAAAGGCAGCCATTTCTTCTAATCCCTTTTCAGTATCGAATGCCTGAAACTGTAATTAGATCATCTCCCTGAAATGTGATTTAATCAAGGATGGTTGTTAGGCTGGATTAGCTGGAGGCGTGTCTCCACCCATTTGGGTGGGTCTTGATTAGTTTCTGGAGTCCTAAAAGAGACATTTTGGAGAAAGAAAGAGATTCAGAGAGAGCAGAGTAGAACGACAAAGACACAAGAAGCAGAGTCCACCAGCCAGCAACCTTTGTAGATGAAGAAGGAACATGCCTCCCGGGAGCATCATGAAACAGGAAGCCAGGAGAAGAAGCTAGCAGAAGGAACATGCCTCCCGGGAGCATCATGAAACAGGAAGCCAGGAGAAGAAGCTAGCAGATGACACCATGCTGGCCATGTGCCCTTCCAGAAGAGAGAGGAACTCTGACCATGTTCACCACGTGCCTTTCCAGATGAGAGAGAAATTCTGACTGTGTTCGCCATTTGCCCTTTCACTTGAGAAAGAAACCCTGAACTTCACTGGCCTTCTTGAACCAAGGTATTTTTTACTGGATGTCTTAGATTGGACATTTCTACAGACTTGCTTTAACTGGGACATTTTCTTGGCCTTAGAACTATAAACTAGCAACTTACTAAATTCCCCTTTTAAAAAGCCATTTTGTTTCTGGTATATTGCATTCCAGCAGCTGGTAAACTAGAACACAGGTATTGTGGGTTTTTTCTTTACCCACAAGAACATCAATCTCTTAGAGTTGAACCTAATAAAATTTGAGTTTTAAACAAACACTAAACTAAGATGGTAATTTTCAATACTGTGATTTTTTTTTTAAACCCTATTTGGCACTGTGAGTGCAACTGGATTAAACAACATTAAAAGATATTACATTAAAAGTCATATAAATAAGTCATGATATCTAATTCTCTATATTTTGTTCTTCTGTGATGGTTTGAGCACAATTCTGCTCTAAGGCCATGGAAACAAAAAGCATTCATAATTCTACAATCAGATATTTTAATTTAGCCCACCTCAGAAGAGCCCAAAGAGTTTTTGAGACACTACATCTTTGTTCAATATAGAACATACCATTAACATTACTTTCGTTTTAAAGATGAAGGAGAACCGGATACAGAAAAGCTAGATATGTTGCTTGGCATTATGCAAAAAATCAGTAAGGATCTGGCTTCTTCAAATGATCTATCATCTACTTATTACAATAAACAACCTTATCTTTTTAAATGGCAAGATTGAACATTTGTACCTGGGAGTGTGATGTTGGCAAAAATAGGCTGTCCATCAACATTGAGAGACGGCACAAATAATTCAGTTTGGTTAACGAGAAGCCCATCATATGTCCCTGCATCTCTGAAGAGCCAAAGATGACCTGTTAAGATAAGCAGAGGCTGATAAGTAGCTATATTTGTCTCAATAAGGATAACTACTCCTTCCAACTCCTCTGATTTACATGAATGTTTTCCTCACTCTACTCAGATATACAAAGCACTTTCAATAACATGTCACTGAATTCTAATAATAGACCCATTTACAGATGAGAAAATAAGTCTAAAAAAACCAAGTGACTTGCTCAAAGCAACAAGACAGAAGAGCATGCATTTGAGGTTCCAAATTTCATGCCCTTTCAGTTACCACGATGGGAAAGCAAAATGTGTGCAAAGTACATGATTACAAATCATACCAAACGTTTCAAACTACAAAAGGCCACTGACTCCTCAAGTCTGCTTCTCAAAAACTAGGAGCTGCAAAAACATAATTTTGAGAGAAAGAAGCCAGACAGAAAATTGACTGGCAAAACTAATCTACAGTGTGAAATATAAAAAAGCGTGGTCTCCTCTTAACACTGCTGAATTGTGGGTGGGAATGGAATGTGATGGAAAAGGGAAGGTTAGAGTCATGTATGGAACCAGAAGAAAACTGGAGGTTAAAACACAAGAATCTGTAACACAGTGAATCTTGTGGTGGACGATGACTGTGATTAACTGTACAAATACAAACAAATTATTTCATGAACTAGAACAAATGTACACTATTACAAAGAATCAATAATAGAGGGGTTTATGAGAAAAAATGAACCTACTGCAAACTATGGACTATGGTTATCATTTATATTGTAATACCTTTCACCAAGAGTAATAAATGTACCACATCAATACCAGGAGTCAATAGGGAGAGATAAGGGTATGGGATATTTTGGTTTCTCTTTTATTTTTTGGGGGGGTAATGAAAATGTTCTAAAATTGACTGTGGTGATGAATGCACAGCTATGTGATAATACTGTGAGCCAGTGTATATTTTGGATAGATTGTATAGTGTGTGAATATATCTCAATAAAATTGCATTAAAGGAAAAAAGAGTGCTCACCTCTGGGTAGGAGAATATTGAGTGGAAAGACGCAGGAGGAAACTCTCTGGGGTAAGGGAAATATTCTCATCTTTAACTTGATCTAGGTGTTACTACATTTGTAGAAACTCATCAAACCTTAGATCTGTACATTTTACTGTACGTAAATTATATCTGAATTCAAAAAACAAATACATCATAGGCAAAAAAAAAAAGCAGGGGAGGGGAAGAAGCAAATCCCCGGGCCTCGGACTTTTTAGGGAAGGAGGTTATGCTAGAATACGTGCTATATTCCTGGGGCATAGACTTACTTAAAGATCTGGTGGAAATTTTAAGAAATGTAAACTAATCAACAACTTAAAGTATTTTTAATATTAAATCAGTCATATATAAATTCTAGAGCAGAATACAAAATTCACACACTTTCCTAGATAAAAATACAAGAGTACAGAAATGTTGATTCCTGGAAGTATTATATTCCCCCTCACCTAATATTAGGGAAAGTTCAGTGTGAAAGTTTGGGAAGATTTAACTTAAGTAAATCACCTCAAGGAAGAAAAGGGTCTATCAGGATCCTCACAGGATGGCTGTGAAAATTAAGTGAGACTAGGACTACTCTCTGTCTGAAAGCCATAGAGGCTAAGGCCTCCACCTTAGGTTAGGGCTGTTACTCCTCACCTAGGTTATTATAATGCTTCTTAACTGATTCCTTTACCTGCCTTCCCCTTCCAACCTACTCTGTAACCTGTGTGAGCTTCTCAACGTGTAAATGTGACAATGTCATTCCCCTGCTTAAAAACTTTCAATGGCTTCCATTTCCTTAGGGGCGAAATCACCTTTCAGGCTTCCTGTCCCACCATTCCATTCCCTTTCCTCCCCTCTCCAATGCTCCAGGTCTTGGCCTAGGCCCTCCTCCTAGACTCCTGGCTCCTATCTTGGGTTGGCTAGATCCTATTCATCCTACCGTTCTCAGCTCCCTTTTGTCTTCTCTGGGAAGTTTTCCTTAACTGAAACCAGACAGACAGACAGACAGACAGACACACACACACACACACACACACACACACACACACACACTTCTCGCTAAACCACGCACCCACTCCAAGCTCCCACAGTCCGCTGTGCTTCGTACCTATCGCAGCAATTATGACACTGGTCTGTTGTTTGTTTATGCATTTGTCAGTGTCCCCACTGGACTGTGTTCTCCGGGACGGCAGGGACCCCATGCGGACTCGCCACACTGGAGACATCGGAGAACGTGAAAGCCTCCCATTCAAGGACTGAACAAATGGGCACGAGGGATGGATTACTTCTTTAAGAGTACAAACACGTGGAAGGGAAAGGTAAACCTTCAAATTATCCAGTGAAGAATGCTTACTCCCGGTGTCAACTTGGATCTGTCGCAGCCTCTCTGGGCTGCAGACCTTCAACCGTAAAATGGGAATAACAATACCGGCACGTGCCTCCCGGGCCGGTGGAGATCATGCCCGCGTCATCATCAGGCCTACAGCGCTCAGCGCAGCTCTGCACATCGCCCGGCACCGCGCTCAGCGCCGGCCCAGACCCGCCTACCTCGGTAGCTGTGGATGCGGCGGCCTGTGCCCGGCTGCAGCGTGGGGTAGGGCTGAGGTTCGCCGTCGAAGTTGAGCCACACGGGCAGGACGACGCGAGGACTGCGGTTGCAGAAGATGACCTGGGACGGCTCGCGCGAGTTCACCGAGCGCAACACCGGCCGCGGCCGCCCAGCCTCCATTTCTTCCTCTGCGCCCGACTCCTCCGGGTCGGACTCTTCCGGGCCGGACTCCTCGGCGCCTGACTCCTCCCGGCCGTACTCTTCAGGGCCGTACTCTTCAGAGCCCGACTCCTCGGCCCCCGCTTCGGCCTCTTCCGAGCTCCCCGCCTTGCGGGGCATTACCTCAGGGAGCCTAGACAACCAGGCTCTAGTCGCCTCGGGATTCGCGGGTCCGACGCGGGGCGGGGCGGCGCGGGGCGTGCGCGCGCACCCTGGGCAGGCGTGCGTACGTGTCATCGCGCGCTCCGGAGGTGGAGTGCCCAGAGGGATCGTCTGCTGGAGACTGCGCTGTGCAAGTGGATCGTTTAGCTAGAGGGTCGACCTCTGAGGCGGAAGGCGGCGCTAGGCGACCCTTGCTCAGTGTGTTCCCTATAGGTTTTTTTGTTTTGTTTTGTGTGTGTGTGTGTTTCATGGGCATGGCAGGCGAGAACTCTGCCTGCTGAGCCACCGTGGCCCGCCTTTCCCTATAGGTTTTTGACACAGGGGTTCCTTCGCTTCATTTATTCTAAGAGCCTAACGTATTTTTGCCATATTGTCCCTACCATCTGCGCTATTATTTATTTTTCCCATTATTCAAGTTTCGTCCCCATTTTGAGTAACGAAATTCAAAAAGTACAGAAGGGTATAATTAAAAGTGTTCCTTCCACGGTCATCTCCCCGCTACCTAGTAAAAGAAGTAATAACTAATACCAGTATTTTGTGTTTCTTTTCAAAGGTATTTTATGCATACACAAGCAATTAACAACTCCAAAATTTTTATATCACTATCAAATGGAGATTTAGTATCATGTGCTGTGGAAGATTACGTGGAACTAAATTAAAAACAAATAGTTACTAAATTTTATGTACCGTCCGGTTAAGGTCTCTGACTGAGCCTGCTTTTTCTTGGCTCAAAAGGGTTTGCCAAATGTTAGATATTAAAGAACTTCTGATACCAGAGACGTTCTCCTGCACATAATCAAAAGGATTAAAAGAAACTGAACAGGGAATAACTTTTTACTTTTCAGGTTACAGTATGTATGCCTCTGAAATTCACTCTCATAGACAGGTGAAAAACACGGTCACTGAGTGCCTGTTGAGTGCCAGCCAGACATGAGACTAGCAATTGGAATCACACTTGCAGGAGTTCTTACCCAAGCTTTAGTTTCCGATACATAATGTTGGGCAAGATTCTTTAAATTCTGAGTCTTGATTTCCTCAGTTTTTTAAATTGACAGTTTTTTAAAAGTACCAATGTTATAAAATTATGGATTGAGTGGGATATAAAAGCATTCAGTGCCTAGGACATAGTACGCACTTAGTAAATAGCAGCGGCTGCTATTATAACAAAGATAAATGCACGACCCCTTCCTTCAAAATGCCCACTGGCTACGGGGTAAGCACAGTGGATACTAGTTATAATATGGCAGGTGGAAGGTAAATACCTGAACCTGAATCAGCAGTTACGCCTTCCTAGGAGGGTTCATATCTCAAAGAGACTGAAGAAAGACTTAACAGTTTTCCAGTCCTGTCTCCCACCATGCACATACCCAACCAGGATGTGAGACCAGGGCTCATGTCCATTAGGAGATGGGGCAGATTCCACAGTAGGCCCTGACTACCCAGTCCAGCTTGCTTCTCACTTATCTTACACCCATAAACTCTGAGTCCAGGCTTCCTACAAGCTGACCACTTACTGAAAATCCACCTGCATACACTTATGCCCACAGACCAGCATTATAACTCCAACATCTAAAGGAAATGGCAGAGAAGAAGAGAGGGAATAGGTTTTGTCTGTTTTAGCTGTGCTCCTTGGCAGCTGTTTTCAATGAAATCTGCAACTTCAGAAGAGGTTTAGATTTTTTATTTTAACCATCTGAGCAACATCCTTTCGGTTCCTTCTGTTGCTGACAAAAAACTGATGCAAAGTCTTCTCCAAAACCCATATTGGAAAATGGACACACTATTAAAATGAGGACTTATGTAGAATGCAGAAATGAAATAAAAATAAGAAAAAAAAGGCCATCAATTCGTATGTTATATGATGACATTGATGTAAAATACATGTGGAATTGTTACCCCAGACACACCATTTTCTGAAATGTAGTTATATTGCCTTTGTAATGAAAGCAGCTAATTCAATTCTGAAAGGCTATGGATGACTGAAGAGGGAGAAATAATCGACCTACTATGTGCAGAGCATTATGGTGAAAATTTGGGAAATGAGCCATTTATTTCTGAGGTACTAAGATAGCAAAGTATAAACATTCCGATTCCTTTGTTCATTCCACAAATATTGAGGACCTACTATGTGCCAAGCACAGTGCTAAATTTTAAGAATATTGCATAGAATAAGTCATGTCCCTGCCTTGGTAGAGTTTAAATAAGAGGGGCATACAACAATCAATCACACAAATAATAAAACTGCAACTATAACTAGTACAACATAGGAGGCACACAGTGCTATGGAAAGCTGGAGATCTGGTAGTCAAGGAAGATGGTACACTATTCTGTGTAATTAAATGTTCAATGGTGTGGAATAGGCTCTAAGCAGAGAGAAAGCTCAGAAAAAGCAAGGTTTGGAGGTTTTCAAATTAGTCAGTGATGAGCTTCAAGGAGAAAGGAAAATATCAACCACAAGCCTGATGCTGTGCTAAGCATTGTGCATGATTTAAGCTATATCCTGTTTCACAGCTAAGGAAACCGAAGGGTATAATAAAGGTGTGAAGAGGGTCAGAGGAGTGCTGGATCTGAGAAGTTTATCATCTGGTGCTTTGGGGGAAAATGAGGCTATGACTGAACTTGAGGAGTTAGGTATATTCATAAAGGCACCAATACCCTGTATCTAGGTAATTTTGTTGTGGGCTTTCCTTTGAGAGTGCCTTGATACAAAGAGATGGAGTACCTTCGTGACCTCCAGAGGAATGAGTGATCAGCAGTGACATTGGACTTCCAGCTGCATTGAATATTAACAACATGGAAACGTGCTGGAAAACCCCAGGAGTAACATTGGACTTCCAGCTGCACTGAATATTAACAACATGGAAACGTGTGCTGGAAAACCCCAGGAAAAGATAGGACTTCCTGTTAATTAAATTATGATGGTTCAAAGTCATCATCTTTTGCAGGATTCATGCAGACATGAACTCATCTGCACTCCCAACCTACTGAAGTGAAACATACCAGTTTACTATTACAAAAAGGTCTGCATCCCCAAAATGAGACCAGTTGTTTAGAAAAACCAAAGCCTTAAAATTGTTATTACATCACTGGAAATAATATTTACAAAGACCATTTAAGAGTAAGTAAAAATGTTTCCAATATACCAAGTTAAAACCACAGGTTAGATTGTTCTTAGGGTACACTTTCCACTATATAAACATGTAGAAAGGACTAGATGAACCTAAAAGTTTTAAGACATCTGATGATTGTTTCCCTTTCTACTTTTGCCTTGCCTAAATTTTCTTTAATGATATAATTGCCCTGTTTCTATTTTGACCAAATATACAAAGAATGAATAATAAAAATTAATAAAGCAAACTAATAGCTTTTCATTTTTTAAAAAAAAGATAAGAATGATGATGCTGAAATTCCCTTTAACTTCCATTTCCTTCTTTCCTCCTCAGAGGTAATGACTATCATTAATTTGATGTATGTATCCACACCATTTTTTTCTAAATTTTTAAAATTTACATACAGTAGAATTGACTCTACTTGGTGTATAGAGCTGAGTTTTCACAAATGCAGTGTGTAACCATCACAATCAAGACACAGAATATTCAATGACTCCTAAAAATCTCCTTTGTTTTCACACTTCACCCCACCCTTAAGCCCTAACAATCTGTGCTCAGTTCTTATAGTCTTCCCTTTTCCAGGTCATATAAATGGAATCATGTAGTATGTAGCCTTTTGAGTCTGGCTTCTGTCTCTTAGCATAATGCATTTGAGAATCATCCATGTTGTATTATGTATCAGAAGCTCATTCTTTTTGATTGCAAAGTAATATTCCATTATCCACTCACCAACAAAAAGACATTTGGGTTGTTACCAGTTTTCAGTGATTATGAATAAGCGGATATAAACATTTGTGTACAAGTTTTTGTATGAGCATGTTTCATTTCTTTTGGTAAACACCTAGAAGTTAAAATTCCTGAGTTGTATGGTAAATGTACGTTTAAGTACGTGAGAAACTGCTAAGCCTTTTCCATAGTGGCTGTATCATTTTGTATTCCCATCAGCAAGGTATAAGTGTTCCAGTTGCTTTGCTTCCATGTCTGCACTTGGTATTACTAGGATTTGGGTCTGTTTGTTTTTTAAGACATGCTAATAAGAATGTAATGCTATTTAATTGAGGTTTTGCATTTTCCTAATGTTGAACTTGTTTGCCATCCTTTTAAGTGTTTGTTGAAGTATTTTGTCCATTTAAAAATTGGGTTGTTCTCTTACTGTTGAGTTTGAGAGTTCTTTACATATTTACCCAGGCCAATTTTTAATGCTTTGCAAACACTGTGAATACACATAATTTATATGTAGTGATGTATTACTTCTGTATTTGTAAAGAAACAGCAAAATCAAAACAAAAAACTTGATTTCCATGTAAAATAAAATTTTGGTCTATGACAGTTTTCCTATTTAAAGTTGAAATTGCATTGTTGCTGAGTGATATGTTCTTTTGTGTTTTTCTGCAAATGTCATTTTGGTGTCCTCTGAGTTGCTTATAAACATAATGGGTAGACTATGATCCATGAGAGTACAGACTATATTTCTGCTTCTCACCATTTTCTCTCTAGCACATTACACATAGGGAACATACAATTTATTTAATAAGCAACTTACCTGGCAAAATGTTTATCAACCAGACTGAATTACTTATCGTCTATTAAATTGGAGCATTTTATCCTTTTAAAAGATATTAACAAAATCTGTTTTCACCTTATAATGCACTTATTTTACATGAGTACTCTTAAAGCAATACTGGGCTGGTCACATTGAATGAGTTCAGATTTGAGGATGAAATGAATAATCTCAGTTCAAAAATTCTGTGTACTATTCTTGCAACTTTTTTATTAGGTCTGGAAATTGTTTCACAATCAAATTTTTTTTTTTTAAAAAAAAGCTACAGTTGGGGGATACAACTTCCTAAAAAAGGAAGGATGCAGAACAAAGCATACCACCAACCTTACGCTTGATATGAACAACCCCAAAGATGTCGAAGATAATTTTGCCCCAGATTTTTTCAAATGGAAAGACTGATGCACCATTCTGTTTTGACCCGGGACAATGGACACCCCTTAACTGTGACAAATGATTGCCTTTTTGCTCTCTCAAGTGAGATCCAGGGAGATGCTAATAATGGACCAGTGTGGCACAGAAAACTGACCTGGGAGAACTGGTACAGCTCTGGACCTGGGAGTAAGGAGATCTGGGTTTTATGTCTGGCTTTGCCACCAGCAATCTGAGTGACCTTGGGCACATCACTCAACAAGTCTGAGCTTCTTTGCTCCTAAAATGGCAGGGGTAGAGTAGATTATCTCTAAGATTCCTTTCGACCCTAAGGTCCTGTGAGTGTTAGTTCTAGCTAATCCTAACCTTTACAGCTTGGTGTCCAGGGTGGTTTTTCTTTAGAAAATAAACTGAGAGGCTAAAGTCAACCTGATTTTTTTTTTGTATAATTGTCTGACACCCACACTGCCTTTAGAAATCAGCCATATTTTTGTAGTTAATGGCACCAATTGTCTGCAAGCTGCCAAACCAAGTTTACTCAGTTTTCCAGCGACAAATGGGGACAAACCCTTTCACAGGAAATGGTATAAAAACTGAATACAAATGCTGATAGAGCCTAGCAAAAAACCAATAGGCTTTTCTACTCCATTTGGTGCAGACTGTGACAGCCTACTTCTTTAGCTTCATGAAATAAACATGGGTAGTTCAAAACTGAGTAACAAGGATGACAGCACTCAGTACTTCTCCATAGCCCAATCAGTTGCCTATTTCTTCCTGCTTCTGAAATCTAGTTAAAGCTTTTTTTTCCCTTAAATGAATTAAAGTTCATAGTTTATTTAGATTACCTGAGTTTCCCTAAAGTCCTTTTTCTCTTCCAGGATCTCATCCAGTATAGCACATTACATTTAGTTGCCATGTCTCCTTAGGCTCCCCTTGGTTGTGACAGTTTGTCAGATTTTCCTTGTTTTTGATGTTCTTGACAGTTTTCAGAAGTTTTTACCTGGTAAGGTATTTTATAGGATCCTCCTTTACTGGAATTTTTTTTTTAAGCTTTATTCACACGCCATTCAATCCAAAGTATACAATGGCTCTCAGGATAATCATAGAGTTTTGTATTCATCACCACAATGAATTTCAGAACATTTTCACTGTTCCAAAAGTAAAATAAAAATCTCTTACCTCCCAACATTAACATTTAGCATTGGTTTGGTACCTTTGTTACAACTGATGAAAGAATATGAAAATATTACTGTTAACTATATAACTTAGTTTGCATTAGTTATTTTCCCCATATACTACCCCATTATTTTTCTTCTTCAATGATTCTTTGAGATACAATCATCCAAAGTGTACAATGGTTCATAGTATCATCATAGAGCTGTGCATTCATTATTACAATCAGTTTTTTAACATTGTCATTACTCCAAAAGCAATAAAAATAAAAGTAAAACATAATACTCAAACATCTCATTCTCCCCATATCCCTTGTTTGGTTTTTGTCTTTTTTTTTTTATCTTACTCATCTGTCCATAAACTGGATAAAGGGAGTGTCAGGCACAAGGTATTCACCATTACACAGACAGACCTTATAAGTTCCTATAGTTATTCAATCTTCTTCAAGAATTAAGGCTATTGGATTACAGTTCAAAAGTTTCAGGTATTTCCCTCTAGCTAAAAACTAAAAGCAAATATTTACGTACTGCATAAGAATAACCTCTTGAAAGACCTCTCAACTCGATTTGAAATCTCTGATACTTGATTTTGTTTCATTTACCTTCCCCCTTTTGGTCAAAGTGTTCTCTATCCCACAATACCAGGGCCAGGCTCATCCCTCAATGATGTCCCACATGGGGAGGGGGAACTATCCCATTATTTAACATCTTGTAATAGCGACGTACATTTGCTCTAGTTCATGGAAGAAATTTATGAACTATTAACCACATTCATTGTCCACAGCAGGGTTCATTTTATTATAAAGTTCCACTTTTCATCCTCTATCTTTCCTTCTAGTGACACACACAACCCCTAACTTCTCTTTTCAAACACAATTCACATGCTTTCAGTGCTGTAGATTATTTTGTACAGGGCATGAGATAAGGGTCCTCTTTCTTTCTTTTGGGTATCTAGTTCTCCCTGCACCATTCATTGAAGAGACTGTTCTGTCCCTTGAACTTTACAGCCTTGTCATAAATTGATCATAGATGTGAAGGTTTCTGAACTCTCCAATTGGTACCATTGATCAGTATGTCCATCTTTAGGTCAGTACCATGCTGTTTTGACCACTGCAGCTTTGGAATATGCTTTAAAGTCAAGAAGTCTTGAGTCCTCCAATTCTGTTCTTTTTCAAGACGTTTTTGGCTAACCAGGGCCCCTTCCCTTCCAAGTAAATTTGGTAACTGGTTTTTCTATTTCTACAAAGTAGGCTATTAGAATTTTTGACTGGGATTATACTGAATCTGTAAATCAATTCAGGTAAAACGGGTATCTTAATATTAGTCTTCCAATCCATCAACACAGAATGCTCTTCCATTTATTTAGATCTTTGATTTCTTTTAGCAATGTTTTGTAGTTTTCTGAGTACAGATCTTTTATATCCTTGGTTAAATTTATTCCTAAATATTTGATCCTTCTAGTTGCTATTATAAATGACATTGTTTTTGTGGTTTCCTCCTCAGATTGCTCATTATTGTATAGAAACACTATTGCTTTTTGTATGCTGATCTCGTTCAAGCTTACTTTTTAAAGACAGATTGAAAACTACATTATTATCAAAAGGTATGGGTAATTTACTTATTCTTAATAGACCACTGGTTCATATCCCTTATTTCTGTCTTTCGGTAGTTATCTGAATTAAACAAATTTTAGTACAGAAAATATTCCCAAGCATAAGGGAATGAAGAGTTTCCCTTGAAGGTTCCTATGGATGTCTGAGAGAAGATTTTTGATATTTAGCTCATTCTCCATTCACATTAGAAAACAAAAAAGTCCTTCAGAATTGTCCTTCAATAGACACCATTAAGAATTCATGAAGAAGAGAGGCATAATGTGGCTAATTTCCCTATATTGTCTAATCTAGATGGAAGAAAAAGAGCTCATTCCAATTTTTCAACTGGTGAGGTGGCAGAACAATTTGGATTTCAACAATCTGGGTTCACTTTAAACCTCTCTGAAACTGTCTCCTTATAATTCAACTAGTTCAACTTAAAACACCTCCTCTATCAACCTCTTAGTTTTGTTATAAGGACTAAACATTATAAAGTTAAAAAAAGAAAGAAAATGATACAGTGAGCCTAGATTAAAATGTAACTATCACCATTAGTGAGGATGAAATGTATTTTACAACTTTAACTGCCTAGATTCAAGAAATGACGCCTTACAGACAAAATACATGGTGGTTTAGCACAATATTATTTATGGACTGCAAAGAGCAGTGAACAAAGATGTTTTAGAGTAAAAACTCAGTTTCTGGAGTTAGACCAAATAAAGTATTTCAAAAGGGGGATGCTTTTGGCTCTGGAAGCATATCTAATGCAAAGATAGCTAGAAGTGCTAGAGATGATTATTCAGCAAAACTTTAAGAAAATATACACTGAAATCTTTAAAGAAAGCTGGGAAAAGTGTAAGGTAGACAGCAAAGATAATCAATGCAAATGTTTGCCAGACACAGCAAGAAAAACCCATCAAGAAAAAGGAATGATGGTGAGAAGGCAAATAGGTGTATAACTGCTTAAAGTACCTAATGTGAGTATAGTGAAGTGACACTAGATTAAGAATGAGAAAGTTAAGTTTCAGATCTGGTTATACTATATTCAGAAGTGAAATGACTGGAGCAGTCTGAGTCCGGAAGGTCCAGGTTCAGATCCTTGCACCTTCACTTATTTTGCATGACCTTGGGCAAGTTTTTAGCCTTTCTAAACTTGTTTGCTCACTATTGTATGAAGATAAGAATACCTAACTCATAGGACTTCTTTGAGGATTAAATGAAATAAAGCATGCAAAGTACCTGGCATATTATATCACTCAATAAGCCATAGACAGTACTGGCTATATACCCTGGAGAGACCCAGGGCCTCCTCTTATTAAAGGCTGATAACAAAGGAAAGCACTCTGATCTTCTAAAGCACCATGCAAGATAGGGAGTTACCACCACCAGAGGCTGGGCTTACCAGCTTCCCACACCAAATGTTGCTCTTTAAAACCAGCAAGTTAGGAAAGTGATATTACTCAGGTAGCTAATTTTTTTAGAAACATTCATTACTTCGATGACAATAAATATACTAATATCTATAGGACCATAAAAATTTTTTTGAGTATTTTCACATGTAATCTCATGAAAAGGGTTTTTTTCCTCCTATTTGGGTTACTTAACTTTTGCCCTATCACTATCTCATGTTACAGACCTTGCATAGAGCAGGAACTCAATGTCTTTTAATGACTACAGAGCACCAAAAAACCTAAAACTAGAACTTCAGAAACATTTATGTCCTTTGCCTCCCTTATAAGATCCATTTTTATGCAAAGGCATTACTTAAAACGGTCTTCCAAACGTCTAAGTAAGGGTTCTGTAAAAATGTGATAATGTAAAAAGCCTGAGCTCTACATGTCTGTTCAACTGGTATTCACCAACTACCTGTCTTAAGCAAGGAACCCAAGCAATACATGAAAAGCCACTCATGTTTACTGAGGATTATACACTAAATCAGGAAACAATCCATAACAATCAAATCCAGAGCTAACGTGTTATGATAGGATAGGAAGGGTTGAGAAAAGGAAGAGGGCAGTACTAAATAAGTCCAGGAGAACTTTCTGGGTAAGTGTGCTTGAGCTAGGCTCTAAATGGCAAATATGAAGGGGTGGGAGGGGAATTACTGTGCGCAGAGAATAATGATTTCTAAATGACAAAAATGGAGATTCTATAGAGGGGATAAGCCGGAAGTAGGTTGGCACTAGTTTGTAATAAGCATTTAATATGAGAATGAAAAGTTTTGACTTTACTCTTTAAACTACTGGCATTCAAAACAGACATTTAGCTTGTACCTTATAAAACTAAGTCTGCTCTGTATCATAGTTAAATTGTGTGTGGATGCTGGTATTTCAACAGACTATAAACGTCACAAATGATTCAACTCCGTATCTTTTATTAGAATATGGCATGCCTACACAGTAAGCACTTGGTAAATGTCTGCCCAACGACCAAATGATTTCCAGATGAATAGTCAGCTGGAAGTCCAAACATCGGGGCTTGGGCCAGTTAGCCACGAAAACTTTGAATCAAACATCTACATCTGAAAGTTTTATGTCGGGATAATATTTCCATATGTAAGATCTCTGTAGAATAGGTGAGTCCCATCTCTAGCTCCTTTCCCACCACAATCACAGCAGTCAGGTGAAGTTGAGGAGTTTATTAGGGAAATATGAGTGGCAAAGACACCCCAGGTGACAGAAAGAAAACTCTGAAAATGTCCCTTCAAGCCTAGTGGGGGCCTGGCCTTGACCTCCCCAAAAGGACAAGAAACTGACAGGTTACCAGCAACATTCTCTGGTAGCCACTTTGCGAAGGCATGAGTATCTCAGCCAGGATTGTGCCCCACTCCCCACCAAAAGTGGAGAGGAGATAAAGACTGCTTATAGGAACAATGCACAGGAATGGAGAGCTGTAAGGAAAGTCTGAGAAAGAGAGAGGTGGGGAGGATCTTAACAGAAGTCCCATGCTTTTGGCTCTGAGTGTCTAATATACATCAACAAATAGTTCTGTAAAATGTCTAATGTTTCCCACGGACTTCTTCCCACATGCCGTATCACTCCCCAGACGTACATGGCAAAGCCCAAAGAGCAAATTTTTGAAAAAAGAAAAACAAGAATAAGCCCTGTTGCTCTGTAAGGAGAGAAGAAGTTGCTGAGGCTGCTGTGGCCTTTCCCATGTGGGCCTGTGTTCTGTAAAGCAACTTCCCAGCAGCAGCATGGCATAGCTCTAGGTGAGGGTCTCACCTTTTGTCACCTGTCAAAGGAAAATGAACATTTAGATAAATCAAAAGGATGAGAACGGCCTAAAAGAAATCTCATTTTAAATGGCAGGCAGTGGGGAATGGTGGAAAAGAACAGGGCGCTGGAGTCACAGACACCTAGTTCAAATCCAGGCGAGGTACTAAACTTCTTTAAGCCTGTTTTCACATGTACCATCTACTTTCACGGTTGTTTCAGCAGTAAGTAGAAATGTGCATTCTCCCTTGGACAGCCCTTGCCTAGCCTCATGAAGAAACACCTTGCTGATCATACTCACCCGGGCTTCAATGTATTCTATTCTCCGTTCAAGGGCAGTCAATTTCTCGTTTAGTGTTGCAAGTCTTGAACGACAAGACATATCTGGTAAAAGGAGACTGATGTTCAGGATTAGTGTCACTCTAAAAGCCAGACAGTCAGACACACAGACACACACCCTAAAACAAAGAAGGAACTGACATACCATGCACAGTACAGGTGGGGGGAGGGGGAAAATACAGAAGAGGAGGTCAGAAGTATCTTAGAAATATAGTTGCTTAGAATGGGTCCGCTGAACTTCCTACCAAGTGTGTAGGCAGGATAGTACGCTCCCTCCCCCCACCAAAAATGCCCATGCCCTAATCCCCTGGAATCTGTGAATATGCACCTTACATGGCAAAAGGGGCACTGCAAATGTGACTAAGGTTAAGGACCTTGAGATGGGGACCACCTGGGTGTTCCAATCTAATCACATGAGTCGTTAAAAGTGGAAGACAAAGGCAGTGGAAGGGACTCATAAAGGTGAAATCGAAGAGGAGATTTGAGCATGACAGGAATTCAACCTTCCACCACTAGCTTTGAAGATGGAGGATCAGGACTCTGAGCCAAGGAATGCAGTGATCTTTAATATCTGGGAATGGTCCTCAGCTGACAGCTATTTGGGATCTCAGTTCTACAACTGCAATAAACTGAAATTAGCCAACAACCCAATCAGCAAGGAAACAGATTCTCCCCTAGAGCTTGCAGAAAGGAATGCATTCCTGCCAACACCTTCATTTTGGTCCCGTGAACCAGCATCAGATTTCTGACCTACAGAACTTAAAATAATAAATTTATGTTGTTCAGGCTACTAAATTTATGGTAACATGTTATGACAGCTATAGAAAACCAACATACCAGGCCGTGTGGATGGCCATTTACAAATAGGCAAACCAAGAGTTTCAAGAGAGGGGAAATGACCAGGAGAAAAAAATATTATCTCAATAGGTAGGAAGGAATAGAAGCTAAGACAGAGGCAGAAAATACAGAGGTTAGGGGAAGTGTCAATGTGACTAAGCTCTGGGAAACCATGTCATCACTGTTCCTCTAGGAGGATACTGAATGTTTCATCAACATCAGTATAGGCTTTTTAGAACTAGAGAAAACTTGGGAGAATGTCAAGTACCCTGTGGAACCCACATTTCAACTGTGAAAAACAGCCCAAATTTCTTTTCTTTCTGTAGTTTCTCCTATCTTATTGTAATTTTTCCTATCTTCTTTTACCAACTTAGCCAAAACAAAACCTAAATTTCCTCTAAAAGATACCTGACTACTCCAACTACACTTAGCATACATGAGGAAAACATACCTAGGCTTGCTGATTGCTACTACCTCCTCCAACACTGTTCTTCATTCATATCTCAATAACCTTCCCTTTTTAAGTCTTAAATATCTGCTTTCCAAGACTCTCTCACTCAATGATTTGAACACTTTGCTAATAATCTTTCTTTTCATCTCTTACCTGGCTGTTATGCAAAAGCTTTGTCATCCATTTTGACAAATCTTACTACATTCTGATCTCACCTCAATTTTCATTTCATTTTCTGTAAACCTTACTCATCTCACCTGTCTAAACATTCATCCTTCAAGACACAGTTCAAACTGCATCTTTTCCAGATGGATAAGACCCTCCCTCTTCTGCATTTACCTCAACACTTATGGATGAATTTCTAATCTGTAAGTTATTTATGTCCATGGCCTTTTGGTTATCACCTCTCCCTGTGGATAAAAATTTAACAAACAAGACTGTTCATTACAATTACTTATGGTAATGAAAAACTGAGAACAATACATTTCCTTCATTAGGGGAATGGTTTGATAAAATATGGTATATCTATGAGGGGCTATTAAAACATGCCACTGAAAATTCAAAGTTATCTTTGAAGAACATTTAATGGAAAATGTTCATGCTACAAAGTCAAGTGATATTTATCTACTTATAATTTATAATTTATTTACATTTGTGTCTTCACTAGAATGAGTTCATCAAAGGCAGATATTGTCTCTTATTAAATCTTTATAACCTTAGCATCTTGCCTGGCATACAGTAGGTATCTCTTACAAAAATGATGGATTCTAGTCTATTAGTGGAACAAAAAAATTGTCTCTAGTGTGATTCTATTCATTTTCAAGTGAGAAAACTGAACCTAGATAAGCTGAGGGGCTATCTTGGGCCAATGATAAGACAAATAAGGAGCAGAGCTGAGTTCAAAACCCAGTTCCCTCATTGTCCAGTATGGTACACTTTCCAATCACATGGTCCCACAGCACCCTGCAACCATCCTTCTGAGCCTCTGGGGTCATATTTTATTCCTCACATCTTTCAAAATTTGTTTACAGCCCAATTTTTTCACTTTCTAGTTCATTTTTTCTTTTCATTTCCATGTGTGCTGGTTTGAAAGGAAGTATGCCCTCTAAGAAAAGCCATGTTTTAATATAAATCTCATTTCTTAAAGGTAAATGATCCCTATTCAATACTGTATATTTGAAACTGTAATGAGATCATCTCCCTGGTTGATGTGATTTAGTTAAGAATGGTTGTTAAACTGGATTAGGGGATGACATGTCTCCACCCATTTGAGTGGGTCTTGATTAGTTTCTGAAGTCCTATAAAAGAGGAAACATTTTGGAGAATGAGAGACTCAGAGAGAGCAGAGAATGCTGCAGCACCACGAAGCAGAGAGTCCACCAGCCAGCTACCTTTGGAGATGAAGAAGGAAAACGCCTCCCAGGGAGCTTCATGAAACAGGAAGCCAGGAGACAAAGCTAGAAGATGACACCATATTCACCATGTGCCCTTCCAGCTGAGAGAGAAGCCCTGACTGTGTTCACCATGTGCCTTTCCAGATGCGAGAGGAACCCTGAACTTCATCGGCCTTCTTGAACCAAGGTATCTTTTCCCTGGATGCCTTTGATTGGACATTTCTATAGACTTGTTTTAATTGGGACATTTTCTCAGTCTTAGAACTGTAAACCAGCAACTCATTAAATTCTCCCTTTTAAAAGCCATTCCGTTTCTGGTATATTGCCTTCCAGCAGCTAGCAAACTAGAACACCATGTTATTGACTCTTTCTCCCTCTTCCATCTTAATTGCTACTCTTCATTATTCTTTTTAAAATAGCTTTATTGATATATAATTTATATACCATAAAAGTCAAATTCCTAGTATATTTACAGAGTTGTATAACCAACAACATAATCTAATTTTAGAACATTTGCATTAACCCCCTAAAAAGCCTTGTACCCATTAGCAGTTATTCCCCAGTTACACTTCCCTAACCCCTAGCAAACACTAATCTATTTTGTCTCTATAGACTTGCCTATTCTGGACATTCTTCATTATATTATATTGTTTTTTCACATGGGCAGATACCAGGAATTGAACCCAGGTCTCCAGTATGGCAGGTGAGAACTCTGCCACTGAATTACCGTCCTACCACCCTCATTATACTCTTTTTAATTTTATTTTCTTACCTGCTAGTGCTGCTTCCTCCAATTCCCAGGTCTAGCTTAACTATATGCACCTCAGCACTAGCCCCCTTTCCTGGGTACATGGCCACTTTCTGCCAGTACTGCCCAATAGGAGCAAATCTCTTTTCAGTTTTTAGAAGCTCAAAGGCACATCTCTTGGGTATTCAGTAAGAGCCTGTTATCACTGACGACCTGTCATCTCCCATAAAAAGAGACTTGCCGGCGGGCCGCGGTGGCTCAGCGGGCAAAGTGCTTGCCTGCTATGCCGGAGGACCTCGGTTCGATTCCCGGCCCCAGCCCATGTAACAAAAAACGGAAAAACAAAATACAATAAAACAAGAAAATGTTTAAAGATGTTTCCCTTTCTTCCTTCCTTCCTTCCTTCTATCCTTCCTTCCTTCTCTCTGTCTTTCCTTTAAAAAAAAAAAAAAAAAAAAAAAAAGAGACTTGCCAAAATTCTATGCGTGTGTGTGTGCATGGGGGAGGAGAGTTCCTTCTTGGGTAGCTATTCTGCTATAGCTCTGTCAGTCTGGTAATGAATCAGAATCCAAGAACAATACTATGCTACTGGCCTACATGGTTAAGCATTGTTGAGAAATATAAAATGTTCAACTCAAGAAACCTGGGTTATATTTCAAATCCTGATAAGTATATGCTGGTTCAAATAAAACATAGGGAAAGCATTCAGCAACTGGGAAAATCCAAAATCAGAGTACATTTATAGGTACACTATCACCAGACTTAAACTAAAATGCCAATTCTTGTCAGGGTTCTTGATGGTGTATATACCTCACCACTGCTGGCAAATGCGAAGTGCCAGATGGCTTCTTCTCTGAAGTCATACTGCACAGAACCCTCAGACTACAAAAATCAACCCTTTCTCTTGAATTGTTTTGTAGGTTTTGTTTCTCCAACAATTTCTTAGGAGTAGGTACTATGTCCATTCATATTTATTTTTCACATCATCTGACACACTGCTGGAGTCACAATAGGCATGCTATATTTGTTGGCTAAAGCATGGAAACTGATTTTTAAATAGCCATATTCTCTATTTTTTCCTTATATTTCTCTATACATTCTGAATTTTATGCAGTGAGCATATATTCACTTTAGAATCAGAAAAAAGAATATAAAATAAATTATAATCTGAGATAATCTATTTTTAGAAACTTCACCAATTCCAAGGCATAGAACAGGCCTATTGTTAGGGTGTTGTCACTGCATTCTAATCTGTTGTGTCCTCAGGTTCAAGTGGTCCTCCAATTCTGAAAGAGAAAACCACAAAGAGATGGTGACTCTACTCTCACCAACTGGAACCACAGCATAAAAGCTGTACAGAAAGTCATTTTATTAGCTATCTTGGAAAAAAGGTTCCCTTTCCAGAGCACATGGCCTGTGCAGATCCTCTGGTCAGGGTAGGCACTGCAGGATGGCTGTGATTTTCAAAAAGCTCCAGCTGCCCCTCAAAAAAGTAAAAAACTCCTATTGAATCTTTGCACCACCAAATCATATTATCATAAACCCCACAGATTTATTTATCAGAACTGAGGAGTCATGCTAAGAGCTTTGAGTGGGAAGATACATCCCACACACCCTCATCCCAAATCATCCAGTGCCAAGAAATGTATTCAACTCTATCTCTATGATTCATTCAGTTTCTCACCGTTGGTCTTTATCTAAACTCTTATCTCATCATACTGTCAATCTTCAGGAACTTGCCTCACTCACACCTAACAACTAAGTAAAATAGCTTTAACTTTTAATATTGCTTGATATTTGTTCTTTTTTGTCATTATTATTATTTTTTGCTTTAAAAAGACTAAATTCACCTTCTAAAATCTTCAAAAACTACCTAGCAATTACTCAAATATTAGACCATTACCATCACTTTATGGGAGGCCTAAGTTAAGGGAAGCCATTTTTTTCTAGCTCCTACAGATAGGAATTCTGTGTATCTGTTGACTCAGTCTAGGACTTGTTAGAAATCTCCAATGAAATGAAAACACTTCTCCATCTGATCACAAAATGTCAATCACTCATCTAAAAATCTCGGAGCCGATTTTTCTTCCTTATAAAACAAGGGACATCTATCCTGTACAATTTTCAGTTAGATCTCAAAATCACAAACTATAGATTTAGTGGTGTGATCTGACAGGAAGATGGATGCCAAAGATAAACGTATATGAACTAGAACTTTACTAATATAATTCTGAACTCAGAAATGAAGTTATTACATTATTTAGGATCTAAATTTGGGGACTGAAATCCTAGATCACTTTCAAATTTGGAAAAACAGTCTAGCTTATTTTAGATGGCTTACTAATTGAAATGATATATCTTGTTTGGATATTCTGTATGTATCAGAAATCAACTCCTCCCAGATAAAAAAGTCTTTAAGTTCTGCCTTTTAAAACAAAGTTAAATATATCAGTGATTTTTCCATGTACTTCCACTGCCTCTCTAGATTAAAGAAGAGTCTCAAAGCTATGATCCTGTCATCGTTTCATTCTTTCCCTAGCACGGATATTTTGGCTTCTCTTATCTAGCCCTTCCTCTAAGGGAATGCTATGAATAAAGAATGTGGTGAAGAACCCCCAACAATATTTCATCTCTCTAGGAAAGCAGGAGAAACTAGTGATGAGAACCAACATTCAAACTGTCGCCACAGAATGCAAACAGACCAGTATTTCTGAAATGTGTCCAGTTTATTAAAACCAATTACCTTAATCTCTTTGAACTTGGGTTTCCTGACTCCAAATCCACTCACTTTCTCCATTAAACCATACAACCTTATTATATTCCTCAAAACATTTCAGGATACATGAGGGCTATGCTTTTTTGACCACCATTTCCTACTCTCTATAACAACCTGTATGTGTGTACATCTAGCCCTGACATATACATCTATACTATACTACTGTCTTCTTTCATAAGGATAATCAATACCTTCATTCCCATTCCCTAATGAGTGAGGAAATCCACCATACTAAGACAAGCCTCTTCCTGGCAACGTGGGACAGAAATCCTAGAATGAGTTGACACTCAGCATCAGGGGACTGAGAAAACCTTCTCGACCAAAAGCGGGAAGAGTGAAATGAGACAAAATAAAGTGTCAATGGCTGAGAGATTCCAAACAGAGTCGAGAGGTTATCCTGGAGGTTATTCTCACACATTAAATAGATATCACCTTGTTATTCAAGATGTAATGGAGAGGCTGGAGGGAACTGCCTGAAAATGTAGAGCTGTGTTCCAGTAGCCATGTTTCTTGAAGATGACTGTATAATGATACAGCTTTCACAATGTGACTGTGTGATTGTGAAAACCTTGTGTTTGATGCTCCTTTTATCTACCTTATCAACAGACGAATAGAACATATGGAATAAAGATGAATAAGAGGGGGAACAAATGTTAAATTTAGATTGAAATGCTGGTGATCGGTGAGGGGAGGGGTGGGGGGTATGGTATGTATGAATTTTTTTCTGTTTTCTTTTTATTTCTTTTTCTGAATAGATGCAAATGTTCTAAGAAATGATCATGATGATTATGCAACTATGTGATGATATTGTGAATTACTGATTATATATGTAGAACAATGATCAAAAGTTAAGAATGTTTGCGTTTGTTTGGTGTTTAAAAAAAAATTCCGAAAAATAAAAAGATTTTAGTCCTGCAGATGAGTAAAAAATATGGATTAAAAATAAATATATAATAGGGGGAACAAACATTAAAATAAATTGGGTAGAAGGAAATACTAGTGGTCAATGAGAGGAAGGGATATGTATGTATGAATTTTTTCTTTTTATTTCTTTTTCTGGAGTGATGTAAATGTTCTGAGAAATGATCATGGTGATGAATATACAACTATGTGACGATATTGTGAGCCACTGATTGCACACCAAGTATGGAATGTTCATACATTAAGAATATTCGTGTTGTATATTGATTGGTTTTATTAATAAAAAATTTTTTTAAAAGATTATAGTCCTGTACATCTTGCACCTAATCATTTTAACAAAAAAACACAGAGCTCTGCTTTGTTTGAAGTTGTCATCACTTCATCTCGAAAATTAGAAATTACTTGGCAGGAAATTATTCTATGTCCCCCATAGTGTGCTCCCCCCACGCCCCCCCAGTGCCTGAGAGAATGCCTGGTACTGAGACTTAATTCCTCTTTTTGATGCTTTCTGACAACACTCTTGCTCTGTCACATTTATACTCTTTAGGACTCATCGGCCATCTAGCTAGAAAATAATTCATTAAAAAAAATTATACATCACTTTTCCATATTTAATCTTAATTGTTTAATGTTGAATTAATGTAACCAAAGCATACTTGGAGAACATGGAGTAGAATTTTGTACAGGCTTGCTCTCAAGAAGGGTATGGAATAGTGCAGAAAATTTTTACGACTGTCACAAGCACGATATACTAAAGAAAGATTCTGGCAAAGTTATCTCTATGCTCAAGTCTCCCGCCCTGTGTTAGCTGTGTGGAACCGGCTAGAAGCATAAAAAACACCCGCTTACAGCTATATGCTATATACCAGCAATACAGAGATTTCCACGGTCTTATAATGCTCTGGACTCTACCTATCTCTCTAACCTCAATTCCTACCGCTTTCAGCAAGCCCACGGTAATCAGGAAGGAAGGAACCGCGAGAGCAGTGGCTGAAGGGACGACGGAAAAAAATGCGGAAACAGCACGTAGCACGCAAAGCTTCGTCTTGACTCGAACGACATGGCGACATGTCCGCTCAAAAATCAAAACAGTCTTTAAGCAAGGGAGTGACAGTCGTTAAGAGTGAAAAGCAGGAACCGGGATGAAAGCGGGGCGCAAAAGAGGCAGAAGAAAAGCCGCAGAGAACGGATAGGGCCGCTTGAGATCGGACTGAGAAAAGGAAGGCCTTGGTGGATAAGGACTTGGTGGATCCAGCGTGGCCCATGAGCCCAGCCTGGGACAGGAAAACCCCACCGAAACTGTCTAAAGGAGCCTAGGGATCAGGGAGGGAGAAGTGCGGCCCGAAGGAGGATGCGAAAAAGAGCCAGAGCCGAGAGCTCCCGGCGTGCCCTATCAAAGCTTCTCCTCAGCGTCCCCGCCAAACCGCTTCGGAGGTCTCCCTACTCCCCCGGATCGCCCACTTACCGAACGAATTGAGAAAGTCCGCGATTTTCTTGATGCTGCTGGTGATGACCTCAATGTACTCCCGGTTTGCCCAATCCTGGTGAATCTCGCGCTGCACCGGATCCTCCTGGCCCGCCATGGCGGCCGCTGAAGGGAGAATAACTGCGCAGGCGCACCGTCCCTACAGGCCGCCAGTGCGCCTGCGCTGCCAATCAAACCCGCTGCCTTGACTCCCACGGACTCCGCGAGCACTGTGGTGCGTCTGCGCAGTGTTAAGTCCTCGGCTGCGTTCTTGCTCTTCTCCCACGCTCGGGAGAACAGATGCGGCGACTCAGGCCGGGAGAGTGGAATACGCACGTGTCAAAGCTACCCTGTAACCCGCCGTTGTGGTCGTTAGAAGGCGCTTGGGCCAGTGTCACCAGCTCTTTCATCTGCTCCAAACTAAGGAGGCGCAGTATGTGTCAGCAGTGAGGTGGGCACAGCAGTTTAAACCACACTACATACAAGTCATTTAAAAAACGTTTCCAACAACGCAACGTGACATCCCTCCTTGTATATATCAAATTAACAAAACGTGTTTTTAAAGTTAAATAACTAGTGATGGCAAGGCTGAGGTGAAATTGGTAGGATCATAAATAGTTGATCACATTGTCCCTTGAGAAGGAAATTTGATAACTGCCGTTTGACCTAATATCCTTAAGAAAATCATTGAAAAGGAAAAAAAAAGAAACCACAAAATAACTTAAAGCTTAAAGGTGCTCTTTGAAGAATTATCAAAACAAAATAAATCTCCAGCAATAGGGAATAACTAAGCAAAGGTATAGCCACTTAAGGCAACACCATGCAGTCATTTAAAAAGTATGGTAATGTGAAAACATGATACATTAAAGGGAAAAACAAAATACAAAATTTTCTTTCATTGCTGCTTGAGGACAAGAAAGATATACCAAAATGTCAATATCTGATTTGTTAAAATAATGGAATTGCAAACTTTTTGTTTCAAGGAATATTTACAATCTGATTTGTGCTGTAAAAGCCTTTTATTAAAAAGTGGCTGAAGAGTCATTTCTTCTAGTAGTAGCTGAGAAGAAACCATTACTAACAGTCCTTTACTTGGGTGGAAGATTTTACAACCTATAAAGACACTTTTATATAGCATCCTCACAAACCCTTTGAGAAGTCAGGAAGAGGTTATGTTATCATCATTTATTTATATAATTATTTTCTGGAGGACACATTCATTTTCAAAGCTAAATCCAAGACAGGTTATAAGGCACACCCAGAGAAAATAGTATTGTTATTTCCCGAAGAGAGGTTCTATACCTTGAAATAATTTTTTTCAGGGTATTAGTAAGAAGGGCTATTCATGCAGAACAATAATAAAAATAAATAACAATAATAAGCAAAGGCCAAAATTTCAGGCACATGAAATATGAACATATTGTCTTCACATTTATTTCAAGTTGACTTGATTAAGTAGATACATCCAGGTATATCTAGCCACATTAAGCAGTGTAATTTTTCAGAGAATCTCTGATATACTTAGAGAGAAGGGTAACTTCAGGCCAAAACATTTTATTTCTTCGGGAAATAACAAGTTTAGTTCATGGGAAGATGGTTGAAATTTTGCTTCATGGCTTGTGTTTTCTGGAAAACGAAGAAATAAAGCATGAAACCTAAGAATCCTTTCCTCCTTCTCCTGGCTCTTCTCCTCTCACCTTCCTCTTTTTTTTTCCCCCTTCTACTCCCTCCTTGGTATTTTCCTCAATCTCTTTTGTCAATGTCTCTCCCTCTTCTTCTTTTGGAATTTGAAGAGGTTGCCCCCATCTTCATCGCCCTCGTTTTGTGTCTTATTTTCTTCACATTCTTCATCCTTCCTCTGATCCCTCTGTGGTGCTCTGCTGCTACATCACCACTGGGAAGGGAAGATGCTTCTTTGAGTGATTTCGCTGCCTTTATCATATAAATTGAGATTGATCTGAGAATTTTTGTGAGGGTAATAGTTTACGTTTCAAAATCTTTTAACCATTCAGGTATGTGTATCTTCATCCCTCATCTGATGTTTACAACAACCCAGACTCCATTATCTTTTCACTGTACCACACTGAAAATAGGCTCAAGTCTATCCGAGCTCTTCCACATATTCACACAAATCATTTCTAAAGTAATTGATATTGACAACTAAGGAGCCCTAGGCACCCATGAAGGCCCCCTTCCAATCAAGACCCCGCTTTTCCAACTGATGCTGTTGAAGTAGTATATGGCTCACATGCCTCAGAAATCAGACAGACCTTTTCCTTTAAAAGGAAGGCCATTTCGGTTTCAAATCTCAAATCTAGAGATGAGTCTTTTTACCCCCCTGAGCTTTCGCTCCTTCAAGTGTATTACTAAAATAACAACCTCAGTGGGTTGGGACTGTTGGAAGGATTATGCAAGCAAGGCTAAAGTAAAAACTAAGAACAGAGCCTAACGAAGCAAAGGACTCAAGATAAGTTAACATTTTCTTCTTATGCAGAAAGTAGCAATAAAATACACCTATAGCTGTCCAGCAATTTCTAACCATACAGTGTTGTTTTGGAGACTTTCATTAAAAAAAAAGGCAATAAAAACAACTGTTTTGCCTGCTTTTTAAATATCAGGTATCTCTCTTATTCAAGGGGAAAATTAAAAAAAAAATTACTGGGGGAAAAAGTTTTGTAATTAAAAAATCTTTTGCATCTCTTCCAAATCTCATCATTCTCCTTCCCTCTTTCCATTTTTTGTCTTCCCTCTAACCTCTTTCCACTTACCTCTCCTGCAGGGCATGCAAACATGCACAGTGAGCATCTGACAATGCTTCACAAGCTCCTTAAACCTATCTGCTTCCTGGCCAGGATCTATCCTTCAGCTTCACTTAAAGAACCAGAGAAGGAGACAGCCCTTATTTTTGCTGCCTTCTACAGCTTGCAGAGTACAAGGCAATTTCTGGGTGTATAATGGAAGAGCAGGTAGGTAGTTAATTTCTCTCACAAATACTTCATACTGCCAGGCACTGGGACTCTGAAGGTGAACTGGTTAGATGTCCCTTCTTTCTTTGGTGACCCAGGATAATTGTTTGAGATGATGTTTTACAAAGTTGTCAAATCACTCTTTTACTGTGGTGAAAGTGTCATCTTTTACCATTGTAAGGATGGGACAGGATCATACTTTTCGAGATGTAATAGAAGGTAGTGAAAGGTTTTTGGTCAGAAAGTGAAGGAAAGACGTGTTATCATCTATCTTCTTGCTTTTGATGGCCTGGCGTTTATGAAGTTCTGTCTCCTTGTACTGGGATCTTTCCAATACAGCAACATACAGCTTCAGAGCCTAGATAAACTACCTGAACATCCACCGAACAGGGTGTAATGTAAATCCGGGGCTTTAATTCTGGTTCCTGACCTCTCAAGCGTGCCAGTCTTCTGTTCCATGTGTTGGAATGGATGCTGAGATTGAGACTTGATCAAAGGCGCACAGGCAGGGAGGGGTGGTGGGGAGAATGGGGAATCGAACCCGCGCTCCTCAAGGCTCAGTCCCCGGCCAAGGGTTCCCAGGAGATGGGAGTGGGGAGATCAGCCCCTAAGGCCGTCAGCTGGCGCGCCTCGAGCCCTAACCTCCCCCCCCCCCCCCCCCCCCCCCCGACCCCCACGCCGCGGCTCAAGATCCCGGGTCACAAAGGCGGTTGCCAGGCACCCGGTGGAGAAAAGATGCGGCCCGGGACCGGCGACCGCCACTCTGGAGCGTGGGCCCACGGAGTTCAGGAGGTGAGCCCCCGGCCCTGATGGTGGCACCGGGCTCGGGCTCCCACCACCACCTCCGTCTTGGCCAGAGCCGTGTGGCCCCCGCCCCCCGGTAGGGATCCCCGGGAAACAAGCCCCTTCTCCGGGCTGGGAGGGGGTGCCGCCTCCACTCCCGGCAGCTCCGACCTCTCCAGATCTCCGTTCACAGTTCACGAGGACCTCAGCTGCACTTTGGCGCTGTCCTTCCCTTTCCCAGGTGGGGAAATCAAGGGATGGAATTCCTTGAACGGGAGGAGTGGTAGGAAGGGGAAGCCTGTTTGGCCAGAAAGAGGCATCTCTTCTCTGGGAGACATTAGAGCAACTTGAAAAGACTTCCTAGGTTCACCACCTCCCACCCCCCGAAGTAGATGATGGGACTTCCGAATGGTGGGGGTGGGGATGAACTGGTAGAAAGGCCCTGGAGTCAGGAGCCCTTCATTCCGCCTTGGTTCTGCCGAATATCTGTGCTGGACCTTTGATAAAACCTTGCACCTATTTCTCTATTTTGTCAGAGGAGATGAGTTGGGAAAAGGATCCTGGAATTAAATGTGTTTTTTAGTCATATGCCGGGAGGAGTTAAGAAACCACCCATAATGGTGTCTACAGAGTAGCCCTAATCTTGGATATATGCTCTTATGCATGATATCATATGCATGAGATCAAGCATCATTTCATAGCTTTTTTTTGGAATAGACAACTGTCCCTTGGATGGCAGGCTCTTCTCATCCTAGGGCAGCCCAGATACTTGAACAGTTAGCATGTGCAAAGTGTCTGCATAGAGGATTAGAAACACACTAGTTGAAGAAAATCAACAAACCTCCTTTACACTAACCATTGTCAGTGGAGGGCTTCTAGTGTGAAATGTCATGAAGAGTTCTTTTTAAAACATCATCTCTAAGGTCTCACAAACTATGGTGGAAATGCCAACTTTTCACAGAATTTCTGGGCCAATTACTGGAGAGGTTGGGATCAAACCTGTCACTGTTACCTTTTGTGGGAGAAGAAAGGAGTCAGGGCAATATACTTGGCTAGAAAGAAAAGGTATCTGCTGTGTCCCTTAACATAATAGGTAGGTGCTGAAAATGTGTTAGCTCCTACTGAATTCAGAAAAACGTTTTTATACTAGCAATTTTGAAGTGTAATGATGGAAAAATTCCAATTCTATTTGGATAAATTCTGCATTAGCAATATGCTCCAAGCCCTTGGAAGATTATCTTCAAAGGAAACAGAAAACTGAGGTCTTAAAAGATATGGTGGGTCTCCCCATAAATGAGGAAAAAACACACCTAGAAAATAGAAAAAATAATTTTAAAGACTGGCCTTTGGAAACATTTTTTCCCTCCCTTACTGCCCTTTATAGAATCACTAACACACTAACATCTATTGAAATAGTTCATGGGAACTACAGAGTATAAGTTTAAATCACTAATGAAACAGATGTGAATGTGAATGGCCATGTCCTCACCAAGCATGTCAGGGAAATCCCATGCTCTGATTCCTCTTCTTTAGGACTGTCAATGGCGGGATACCAGCTCTGGTCACCATGGACCCCACTGGACGAGAGTTTCCAATGGCTGCGGCACACAACACCCACACCCTCTTCCAAGCACCCTTTTAGGGCCTCTCCCTGCTTCCCACATACTCCTTCTGACCTTGAAGTGCAGCTGTGCTTTCAAGAGGTCACTCTAGTCCTAGACAGCCCATTCCTGGAAACTGGGGTGAGTCCCAAATTACCCTGCCACACGTCAGAGCTCCGGGCTATGAACAACAAGAAAGGGCTGTTAAGGAAGCCCCAGCCTGTCCGTCTCAATGGGGTGGATTCTGTGTTTGGGAGGGTTATCACAGCCCAGCCACCAAAGTGGACTGGGACCTTCAGAGTGTCAGACAAGTCAGCCTTTTGCAAAATCATCAGCCGGGAACACCAGTGGCCCACTGGACTTAAGGAGCCTCAAATTCAGATGACAGTGACCATGTGCAAACAAATGCTGCGTTCTATCCTCTTGTTATATGCAACATACAAGAAGTGCACCTTTGCCTTGCAGCACTCCAAGTAAATGGTCTCCGTCTGATTCCTAATTCCTCATGCCATGTCCTTTGGTATATAACTGAAGCTTACAGAAAAATGTTCATGTGACCGAAACTGTGACATCACCCCAACCATCTTGCTTTTCTGTCAAGCCATGACAATTCAGAAGCCCCTTTCCTACCTTCCCCTCCAAAACAGGGCCAGTGACACAGAGCAAGAAAGAACATCTCCATTGTAAAGTTGAACAACTATTTAAAAGAGTCAAACTAGTGTTGACATGTACATGTGATAAAGAACCATTAAACAAACTATATAAAACAATGAGCCTAGTGGGACTTTACTTAAATGCCTAAGACTATAACCGTTCTGGGGGGAGAGGTATGAGAGAAGGGGATATATGGATTTCTAGGAACCAGAGGATGAATGGATCAAAAATCTACATGCAAGTCAAGGATTAATTTAAAAACAAACATATATCTTCTCTTCACCAAAACTATAAAACCCTCAAAACCAAAAAAACAAACCTACATAACCAGCTATACCCTAAAAACACTAGAAAGTACAAGGGTAGATATAATTTATTAACATATATTAAACAATATTCACAGCCTGGCAAAAAAGAACTTGGTAGTAGCACTGAAACTAGGCTTTCTGGCAGAAGACAGAGTTTCCCATTTTAGCTAAAGTATACTCCTAAATATTCGATTTCTAATAAACTATAAGTAATTTTGAGGTGTTCTTATAAACAGATTATAGGTATAACTCATAGAATAATGTGGAAATAAACCTTATATAATCACAACATGAGTTTGATAGTGCCTTTTTTTCTCTAATACTAACATGATGACAAAAACAAAAAACAAACAAAACACCCCAAATATTCCTCGTTGACTTCCTTTGGGCATGAACAAAACATTCAAGTCACTACTTCAAAAAGATCACAAAGATCTCATCTCAAATAAAGATGGTCCTAATAATAGAATATATGATTTTAATAGGTAAAACTGATGTGTTAACACCTGTCTCCATTATTTCCCTGAATAAACCCCAATTCAATGCCATCTAATCCTTGAACAGTGATAGGAGGAATGAGATAGCTGAGACAGAACACAAAAGGGAATTTATTTGTAAAACTGGTACAAGTTTAAATTCTAAAATAATTTCAATAGTTTCAAAACTAGCTCCCAAGGCTTAGAATCTTGTATCTCAGGTTCAGCCAAAAAAGTTTTCACTCTGCAGCACAGTGCTGCCATGCGCACCCTAACCAATAAGTAAAGTACAGTGGAATCCTGGGCCAGGGTCTTTGATGGCGTTAAATAATCCATGAAAACCATAATTAAGTTGATTTAATACAGACCTCTCTTTAAAGAGAAAACAGGATGCTTCCAGTTAGAAAGACAGATGGCAGATTTCAAAGCACAAACACAAAATGGCAAGAAGTTGGCAGAGTCATGGAGGTGAAGTCAGCAGTCTCTGAGGTCTAATCAGAGTTGTCATCACTCTCATCACTGTCTTGCTCCTTTTCTCCATCACTTACTGCATCTTCTTCACCACCCTAAAGACAAAGGTTCATTAAGCTCAATATTTTAGATCACTGCTCTGAGTTATTTCAACATAGGATATACAACCATACTAATTATCAACGATAGGTTTTAAACAATTTGTAAAATAAACCAGAGGCTCCCCCATTCTTGACCTCATGACTTCTAAGCCAAGACCATGGAGAGAGGCTATTTATTTTTATTCTAGTAGCATATATATAACCTAAAATATCTGACATTAGTATAGCTACCCCAGCTCTTTCAGTTACTATTTGTATGGTATATTTTTTTCCATTCTTCACTTTCAATCTACTTGTGTCTTTTCTTGTAAACAGCATATAGTTAGGTCATGCTTTTTTAATCTATTCTGCCAATCTCTGCCCTTTGACTGGAGCATTTAATCTATTTACATTCAGAGTAACTACCATTTTCTTCTGCCATTTTGTTATTTGGTCTTTGTTAAGTCTTATACCTTTATCTGTTCCTTAATTCTTTCATTAATGCCTACTTTTTTTATTTTTCAATTTTATTAAGATATATTCACATACCACACAAACCATATAAAGTGTACAATCACTGATTCACAGTATCATCTCATAGTTTTGCATAATCTCCATCATCAAATTTAGAACATTTTCATTACTCCAGAACAGAAAAAAAGAATAAAAAATAAAACCCAAATCCTCTCATCTGCTTTTTCCCCCATTATTGACCCATGGTATTGAATTTGTTACTATTGATGAAAGAATATTAAAATATTACAATTAATTATAGTCCATAGTTTGCAATAACTATGTTTTTTTCCCATATGCCCCTCTATTTTTTTTATTTTTACATTTGCAGTGGTTCATTAATGCCTACTTTTATATTTATTTGGTTTTTTGTATTGTACAGTTTGAGTTCCTTCTCATTTTTTTCTATATATTTTTTCCATTAGGGAAGTTGTAGGTACATAGAAAAATCATGCAGAAAGTATAGAGTACTCATATACCACCTTATTATCAACACTTTGCATTAGCGTGGTACAATTCATGAAAGAGCATTTTTATAATTGTACTATTATCTATAGCCTATCATTTATAATAGGATTCACTGTGTTTGTTTTTTCTTACATGGGCAGGCACTGGGAATCAAACCCGGGTCTCCAGCATGGCAGGCAAGAACTCAGCCTGCTGAGCCACTGTGGCCTGCCATGGTGTTGTTCTGATACTGACTTATGATGCCATTCTACAACTGAACCAAATTTGTATGATTTTTGAATAAGCCATTACCCTCCAGGTCTACTGCATATGTGTGACAGAGGAACACAGCAGGCATTCAATATAGAATCAAATATTTATTAAATGTAAAATGCTAGTGTATCGCAACAGGAATCCAGCATAAAATTCCATCTGGTCTGTAACTAAGTAGGGAGGTTTGCTTAGAAGAAAGTATCAAACTAACAGGATACTGTCTGACTTAAATTTCTATGGAACAAGGTAGAGGTATATTATACAAATAAAACAGAAGGTCCTGTAATAAAAGGATTTTTCTTACTGAATTATATTTCTGCATCAACCTCAAATTGCATTACGGAAAGGCTCCCACAGCAGGGAGCCTGAAATCTTGGCTTCTTAGTATCCATAAATTTTGCGAAATTGTAGCAAACTTTTAAAGTACACATATTTTTCTTTATCTTTCTTTAAATTCTCAAATCTATACCCGGAAAAGAATAAGGACCCTTATTCTATTTTATTCCTCATTGGTGGCAGTTTTTGGCTCTGTGCTTTGGTGAAAGCATTTCTATTTTTATACATTCCATCAAGTTCAAATGGTTTAATTTTTTACTTCTTTTTTCCCCCCAAAATGGTTTCAGATATGAATTCAGGGAAAATAGGAGAATTTTCAACTATAATGTATACTATAACTTGAGATACTCAAAGAGTGATTAAAAGATTGAGTTAGCTACTTTTCTATGTCTCACAGAATTTACATAAGCACAGAAGCTTTTTTGGAGGGAATGGAGATGATTATAAACATAAGCTGAGAAAGTTCTGCATATTCTATCAACTCGGAATAATAAAATGTAACTGCCAAAGCTACACTCTGATGCCTTTTGCAAATATACCTCTTTTTCTTTGCTCTTGGAGACCTGGGATGATGTGTCATCCTCACTCTCATCTGCTGTGCTCTCCTGGGAATTCTGGGACATAATCTCTTCACCCTATATGTGGACCAAGGCAAAAGGTGGGTTATAATGGTCACATTTGGATCCCAAAGAGAAGAAAGGAAGAATAGTACTTCCCATAGAAATGGGAGAGGCAAAGTGTAAAGAAAGGTTTAGTTTTCAGGGAGGACAAAGAAACATACTCTAATCATTCAAACTTGGCCTAACATGTATACAAACTTATGACCCAACTTCTAGAGAAGTGATACTCAATCCAAAGTCTCTAAGATGGCTATGGCACTGATTCAGTTCTCCAAAAGGGCCTTCTTTGTGTACTCATATCATAGACTTTATAAGGCCAGATTGTATTGGTGATTTTTGGGTTAATGTTGGATCTAGTTCTAAAATTTCCCAAATACCTTAGGGTATAAGAATACCAACACACCACCCACGCATGGCTATAGAGAGGCTACTTGGCTCTACCATTTACTTTCTGAATGATTTAGAAAAGTTACTTAATGTCTCTAAGCTTCAATTTTCTCACGGAAACAACAGTATATACTTCATAAGACTGATGTAAAGGAAGAAAGCTAATTCTCTATGCTGCTTTTCTTCCATATATATTTTAAGCATGAATGAGAAGGGCTTGGACCCTCTTGGAAAAACATTATTAACTCCAAAGCAGTAGGAACAACATAAGATTTCAGCCTTATGTCAGTCAACTGAAAGACCTCAGAAACGTTCATTTGTTGAAATTAGCCAGAGAATAATTTCAAGAATAAGACAGACCAGTTTTCTATGTTTGTTTATACAGAAAAAACTGCTATTATAAATCTACCTTCAGCAGGGCTTGACAGCAACCCTCTGGCTATGAAGGGTGTTATGACTGATCTGGCGCCTCTATCTGTAAGGCCCTCTTTATTTCAATGGCATGCTTTGGCACCCTCGCTGCCTAGGATGAGGGATGCAGCCTATGGTAAGGACCTATAATCAGTGTGTCCCAACTTTAAGAGCTAAATGGCCAGAGATGTTATCTTAGCTCACCTAAGCAATCTCTTACACACATTCCATGCTCTTACAAAGAATGATAGGCATTATCACTGGTTCGGTCCAAGCTTACCTGTAAGTCCCGATTTTTGAGATTGCCCAGCCAGAAAGCCTCCCGGCAGTTGTTGAGGATAAGCATGGCTTTCACTCTGCAAACCAGCAGCTCCAGGGTCTTTTTGAGCAAAGGAACATGCTTGGTGAGTCTCATGTCCTGGTGAATCTGAGTGGAAACAAATGAATCAAGCTCATCTAGGTTTGTCATCATGCTTTTATATTTCCTATACAGAAATGTCTGAGTTCCTGACACCCTGAACATTAAGCCTTTACCCACAAAGATGGCTCTTATTTAAAAAATGGAAAATAAGTATTGGCAAGGATTGGAGAAACAGGAACACTCGTACATTACTGATAGGAATATAAAATGGTGCAGTTGCTATGGAAAACAGTTTGGTGGTTCCTCAAAATGTTAAAACATAGGATTGTTCTGAATTGATGCAAATATTCTGAGAAATGATGAATATGCAAAAAATAAAAATAAAAAAATAAAAAACAAAACATTGAATTGCCATGTGACCCAGCAATTTCATACCAGGTATAGACCCAAAAGAACTGAAAGCAGAGACTCAAAAGTACTTGTACACCAATGTCCATAGCAGCATTATTCACAATAGCCAAAAGGTGGCAGCAACTCAAATACCCATCAACAGATGAACGAATAAACAAAATGTGGCATATCCATCCATGCAAAGGAATACCAGTCAGTCATCAAAAGAAATTAAGTTCTGATACATGCTACAACATGAATGAATCTTAAAAGCATCATGCTAAGTGAAATAAATAGGCAAAAGACAAAAGGACAACTATTTATGATTCAACTTACGTGAAATATCTAGAATAAGCATATTCACAGAAACAAAGTAGATTAGAGGTTACAAGGGACTTGAGGTGTGGAGTATGGGATGTTATTGTTTAATGGATGCAAAGTTTCTGTTTTGGGTGATAAAGTTTTAGTAATGAATGGTAGTAATGATATCACAACATTATGAATATAACTAATGTTACTGAATCATAAATTTAAAAAAACAGCTAAAATGGCAAATTTAGGTGAAAGAAATATATATCCACAATAATTTCTTTAAAAAGAGGATAAGCCCTGCCAGTATGGGCCAGAGACATGTTCCATCAACCTGCAGTAGTCTGGCATAGTACTCCAAGGAGATGGTAGCTGTCCTTCAAGCTAAAAAAATTTTAAAAACCTAGACATACTACCAATATCTTCCTCTAACTTCCTCTTCATAAGCTCTTTTTTTTCTTTTGTATGTTGTGTGGTAGGGGTCACATTTCACACTTTTCCATGTGAATTTTCCATTATCACGGCACCATTTCATTGAAAAAAAAATTTTTTTTGGAGTGCATGGGCCAGTAAACACATCCTCTTCTTGACCGTGAATTTGCCGAAAATATTCTTGAATATGTTTATGCTGATATTAAACAACAGAGAGTAGCCTGTTTAGTTCAGAAAGTCTTTAAATTCCATTGTTCAGTATTTTCTAAACTTAGAACTAGGGAAAGAAGTGAGCAAGAGGAACTGGATAGAAGGATCATTTCATCTGCTCGTGACTGCAGAACCTATAGTTTTATGTTCCTTCAGACACGACAAAGACTTTTTCTTTCTCTCAAGCTGCCAGTCTCACCCCTCATGTGCCCCTAACTGCTCCCTTGTCCTGACTACCTTGAAACCAATCTTGCAACTGTGGGACTGCAGAGAAAAACAACTCTACAGTAAAAAAAGGAGAAAAAAAGGATAACTTCAGATCCTAACTATTCTAAACATCAAACGTGCCTCTAGCCTCCCCTTCCCTCTCTTTTTCCCCTGGCTACCCAGGCACCTGAGAGGCCCTAAATGGGTAATATTCCTTGTTTCCCTGTGCCTCTCTCCCAGCCCTTACAGGTTCCATAATAAATTACTGCAAGGGAAAACATTCTAAATAAAGTAGCTAAATCCATCACCCCTCTCAGGGATCAACTCCCCTTATTCTTTTCTTCTAATCCACTACCAGCCCTTAATAAATTGGTTGTCCTTTGTTTAAACAGTCGAGCTTTCCTCTCTCTTCCCTGCTGTAACAGTCCTCTGAATAAAGTCATCCTTGCCTCTTTAACATCTGGGGCAGTTTTTTTCTTTGACAGACAAAAGTGACAATGGATTATTAATTGTAAAGTTTCAAGTGGGAAGCAGATCAAGATGACAGAATCAGAAGCTTCAGGGTTCTATGAACCAACAGAAGCTTTGAAAACCACCAAAAACTGACAGAAACATCTTTCTCAAAGCTCCAAAGACAGTTAATGGACTGCAATAACAGTACAAGTGCCAAACCAAGAAAAAGGCATCTTAATATCTGGTTCCACTGAGCTGGCCCACACTTCCCGTGCAGATCTCCGATCTTGGTTCTATAGGGAGGAATAACATTCACGCATACACTGGGGGCATGTATATCTGGCTCAGTCTTTCTGGTAGTGACCTGCGGGACTTGCCATCCCAGAACTTGCCCTGCATGTAGAAGGCGGATCACAGAGCTCTCCTACAGAATGCTATGGGACAGGTCAAAAACCTATTAAGATGGTGGCTTAACAACGTGCTCGTTTTAGTTCGTCCTCCAGAACAACTACTAAATAACCAGAAACAGTACAGAACAGCTCCTGGGGCCACGTCAGTGACCAGACACACAGCGTACCCCAGTCTGGACCAGCTGCAAGCACCCCCCCCCCAACCATGAGTTCCTAAAGCTCGGCAGCCAGCACCCCTCCCCCACAGGCCGCTTCCCAGAGGGGAAAGGAAAGGACTTTACCAGCAGCAGGGACTGGGCACAATCAAATGCCAATTATGGAACTAATTAACAAATTCTGACTACTAAAAATAGGCCCCCAGCTTAGGTGAACCTGATCAAAGCGGAGGTTGCTCATTTTTGCCCTGGCGCCAAGGGGGCAAGACTGACAGAAAAAGGGGAAAAAAAGAAGGAAACAGAGGTTTTTGTGGCTGTGTATCTACAAAGGCTTGACTGCCTCTGGATACGGCAGCAGGACTTTTCAGGCTGCAACTGCCCCAGGCATAGGCAGAAGTGAGCTCTTTTGGGGGCTTGTCTGGGCCCTGTGCCCTCCCCAGGGGAGGGGTGAAGCCCAACTCAGGTGGAATTCCTCCATCAAGGAATTCAAACACCAGGGCTTGGTAATTTGAAGCCATTAAAACCAGCCTACAACCTCTCCTCTGTCTCCACCACTCCCCCAGCAGGGAGAGTCTGCCAAAGTTAAAGGTACCGCATCATCTTATGCTGGTGGGACCTGCAGTCAGACAAGCGCCACACACAGGGCAGGATAAGAAAAACAGAGTCCAGAGATTTCACAGGAAAGTCTTTCAACCTGCTGGGTCTCACCCTCAGGGAAAACCGACGCAGGTGACTCTTTCCTCCTGATAGGAGGCCAGTTTGGTCTGGGAAAATCTGGCTGGGGTCTATAATATCTAAGTAGACCCTCTTAAGTGTGTGTGTGTGTGGGGGAAGGCACCACACAAGCAGGGTAAGAAACAAGAAAACAAGAACTGAAAAATTCTCCTCTGTTAAACAAAACTTAAGCTAAAGGTCCAGATAAAGCTGAACGGAATGTCAAAGAACAGATAGACAACAAATTCATCCAGCAAGAAAACCCAAGATAAAAGAAGTGAAAGCAATCTCCAGAATAAACTAATTAAGGTAATTAAATGCATATATGCCAGCAAAAAATAACAAATCACACTAGGAAAATTGAAGATATGGCCCAGTCAAAGGAACAAACCAACAATTCAAATGACATACAGGAGCTGAAACAATTAATTCAGAATGTACGAACAGACATGGAAAATCTCATCAAAAACCAAATCAATGAATTGAGGGAGGATATAAAGAAGGCAAGGAAAGAACAAAGAGAAGAAACTGAAAGTCTGAAAAAACAAATCACAGAACTTACGGGAATGAAAGACAGTAGAAGAGATGAAAAAAACAATGGAAACCTACAATGGTAGATTTCGAGAGATAGAACATAGGATTTCTAAACTGGAGGATGGAACATCTGAAATCCGACAAGAAACAGAAACTATAGGAAAAAAAAGGGAAAAATATGAGCAGGGACTCAGGGAATTGAAAGACAATATGAAGCAAACGAATATACGTGTTGTGGGTGTCCCAGAAGGAGAAGAGAAGGGAAAAGGAGGAGAAAAACTAATGGAGGAAATTATCACTGAAAATTTCCCAACTCTTATGAAAGACTTAAAATTACAGATCCAAGAAGTGCAGCGTACCCCAAAGAGAATAGATCCAAATAGACATACTCCAAGACATTTAATAATCAGAATGTCAGAGGTCAAAGAGAAAGAGAGGATCTTGAAAGCAGCAAGAGAAAAGCAATCCATCACACACAAGGGAAGCCCAATAGACTATGCGCAGATCTCTCAGCAGAAACCATGGAGGTGAGAAGACAGTGGGATAATATATTTACATTATTAAAAGAGAAAAACTGCCAACCAAGAATTCTATATCCAGCAAAAATGTCCTTCAAAAATGAGGGCGAAATTAAAACATTTTCAGACAAAAAATCACTGAGAGGATTTGTGACCAAGAGACCAGCTCTGCAAGAAATACTAAAGGGAACACTAGAGACAGATACAAAGACAGAAGAGAGAGGTGTGGAGAAGAGTGTAGAAAGGAAGACTATGAGTAAAGGTAAAAAGAAGGAAAATTAGATGTGACATATAAAATCCAGAAGGCAAAATAGCAGAAGAAAGTACTACCCATGCAGTAATAACACTGAATGTTAATGGATTAAACTCTCCAAGCAAAAGACATAGTCTGGCAGAATGGATTAAAAAACAGCACCCATCTATATGCTGTCTCTACTCAAAGGAAACGAGGCCAAGGACACAAATGGACATTTACACACAAATGTTTATAGCAGCATTATTAACAATTACCAAGAGATGGAAACAGCCAAAATGTCCATCAACAGACTGTTGACTAAACAAACTGTGACATTTACATAAGATGGAATATTATGCAGCTGTAAGACAGAATAAAGTTATGAAGTATGTAACAACATGAATGGACCTTAAGGACACTATGCTGAGTGTGATTAGCCAGAAACAAAAGGACAAATACTGTATGGTCTCACTGATATTACTGACATTAGTGAATAAACTTGGAATATTTCCTTGGTAACAGAGACCATCAGGAGATAGAAATAGGATGAGATATTGGGTAATTGGAGCTGAAGGGATACAGATTGGGCAACAGGACTGAATATAAAATCTCAGATATGGACAGCACAATACTACCTAACTGTAATGTAATTATGTTAAAACACTGAATGAAGCTGCACGTGAGAATGATAGAGGGAGGAGGGCTGGGGACATAAATGAAATCAGAAAGAAAGATAGATGGTAAAGATCGAGATGGTATAATCTAGGAATGCCTAGAGTGTATAATAATAGTGAAATGTACAATGTACAAATTTTAAAAATGTTTTTGCATGAGGAAGAACAAAGGAATGTCATTATTGCAAGGTGCTGAAAACAGATGATAATTAATACTTTTAAATGTCACCTTATGTGTGAGACTAAAGCAAAAAATTATTTGTTACAAAATTTATATCTTGACTAGAGCATTTCCTAATATAACTCATGTAGATCGTTTGATTGAATGTCGTAAGTACTTGGAATCTCAGGTAGGACATGAGATTTTGTTGGTTTGTCCAGAGTGATGCCCCGATGAATCCCAGAGTGATTCGATCAGTGAATGGAAAAGTATTTGCAAGCACCCTTCGGGGAATGATGAGAGTGGGGAGAAATTCAACTTCCCCAAGTTGAATTCTTGATATTCTCACAAGCAGTGTGGACAACCAAACCTATAGGCTGAGCCCCCAGTCTTGGGGTTTGTTCACATGAAACTTAACCCCACAAAGGATAGGTCAAGTCTACTTAAAATTTAGGCCTAAGAGTCACCCCCAAGATAGCCTCTTTTGTTGCTCAAATGTGGCCTCTCTCTCCAGCCAACATGACGAGCAGTTTCACCACCCTCCCCCTCTCTGCGTGGGACATGACGCCCAGGGATGTGGACCTTCCTGGCAACGTGGGACAGAGATCCTGGAATGAGCTGAGACTTAGCATCAAGGGACTGAGAAAAACCCTAGAATGAGCTGAGAATTAACATCAAGGGATTGAGAGAACCTTCTCGACCAAAAGGGGAAGAGTGAAATGAGACTAGTGTCAATGGCTGAGAGATTCCAAACAGAGTTGAGAGGTTATCCTGGAGGTTATTCTTATGCATTAAGTAGATATCACCTTGTTGTTCAAGATGTAGCAGGGAGGCTGGAGGGAACTGCCTGAAAATGTAGAGCTGTGTTCCAGTAGCCATGTTTCTTGATGATGATTGAAAAATGATATAACTTTCACAATGAGACTCTGTGAATATGAAAAACTCGTGTCTGATGCTCCTTTTAGCTACTATATCAACAGAAGAGTAGAACATATGGAGTAAAAATAAATAATAGGGGGAACAAATGTTAAAATAAATTTAGTTTGAAATGCTAGTGGTAAATGAAAGCGAGGGATAAGGGGTATGGTATGTATAATCTTTTTTTTTCTCTGTTATCGTTTTATTTCTTTTTCTGTTGTCTTTTTCTTTTTCTAAATCGATGCAAATGTTCTAAGAAATGATGAATATGCAACTATGTGATGATATTAAGAATTACTGATTGTATATGTAGAATGGAATGATATCTTAATGTTTTGTTAATTTTTTTTTAATTAATAAAAAGTTAAAAAAAAAAAAAGAATGGTATGGGACAGCAGTCAAGTCATGGCTGCCTGGGGCTAGAGATTGCTGGCTGTTGGACATACAGTACAGTGCCCAGGACTGTGAGGAAACTGTTTCCTTGGTAAGGTGGGACATGTATATTGTATGAAGGTAGGAATTCCTAGGGCTGCATGCATGCCCAAAACAAGACACATGTGCAGAATGGACCAGGGAAGTCCATACACTTTGGCCTTTAGCTTCTCTCTAAACTTATTATATGGACATACTCTGGAGAGCATTCACACAGGTCAATCTGCAGAGTGGAAAAGATGTTTTTTTTTTAATCTTTTTCTTTTAGCTCCTGGCATTCAAGGAGAGCTCTGTCATAACACGAGCTGGATATAAGTGTAAGGAACAGATGCCTCAGTGTCTAAATTTCAGCATAACACATTAAAATATCAAAATGTCCAGATGTCAACAAAGATTACAAAACATACAAAGAAACTGGAAACAATGACACAGACAAAGGAGATTAAAAGATTAGAAACCATTAATGAGAAGGATTAGACCTGGGATATTCCAGACAAAGACTTTAAAAAACGGACCTTCATATGCACAAAGAGCTAAACGAAATCAGGAAAAGAATAGATGAACACAAAGAGAAATTATGAAAACTCATGGAAATTATGAAAAGGAACCAAACCAAGCTAAAGAGCACAGTAACAGCAATTACAAATTCCCTAAAGGGGGTCAATAGCAGATTGGAGCTGATAGAAGTTTCAGCTAGACAAGTACTTTAATGTTAAAAAGTTCTCACAAGAGACAGATGTGTTTCTGACAAGTAGTTAAGTTAAATAGCACTAAAAAGAACTCCTTTCAGAACCACTTCTTGTCTCTAGCAGAGTTATTCTTACATAATATTCCTCCACCCAGAGTACTTTATAGCAGTAATACATCTTACCAATGAAGAGGTCCAAAAGGAAAGAGGACTATGGCATTTGAGCCAAATTATAGATGCTGAAATTTCCTTCTAGATGTCTACTCGGTCTCAGTCAACATTGAAGAATCTGACCACTCTAAATGAACTACCTTTGGACAGATTCATCCCCAGATATATAGAATCAAGAAGGGTAATAAAGGAAAGAGTAATTGGAGAACAAGTAAACAATAGGGTTGGTGCAAGACCTGTTTTCCCTCTTACCTTGGAATGCCCACACAGGTGATGAAGTAGCCTAGTGTCCAACTGGAAGGTTTCCAGTAAGCTCAGAACATCTTCCTATAATCAACACAATTCATTAATGTCATATGAAATGCTTTCATTTCATTTTAGATATATGATATCCTTGTAACCAAGGGCTTCAAAGAGGATAAATTCAGCAGATTCTAGCCATATATTAACCATCTCAATCTGGCTCTCACATAGAAGGAATGCTGTCATTCTCAACTTTTCCTCTTTTCTTCATTTACAGTGAAAAAATGTAAACCTGAGAGTTAAAAGATAATGTAGTTTTACATGCCTCAGTTTTCCCAATTGCAATATTAGGACAAAATTCTCCTATTTCCTTTTCTCTCTCTGGGTTATAAGGGACCAATCAAGTGTTGTGAGACTGTTTCACAGAATTTAATTGCTAAATATGTATAAGAAATCATCAGCAGTACCCCATATAGGAACTGTTTAAAAAGTTGAAAAGGGGATCAGACTTCAACTAGAGATACAAAGGAAGCTGATCTGGATAGGACTAAGGTAGATCAGAATACAAGGTAAAGGATCATATCAACCATATTTTAAAACGTCAACTTCTGTGTGAGACCAAAGGGAGAGATGTACAGTTGGTGCAAAATTTGTATTTTGGATAGCGCATTACCTGATTTAACTTGTATGGTCAGTTCAGCTGAACACCATAAGTACATGGACTCTTGATTAGGGCATGAGATATTGTTGGTTTGTCCAGGTTAGTGTGATGTCCCAATATATCCCAGAGTAATGTGGGCAGTGACTAAAGAAGTATTTGAAAAGTCCCCTTGGGGGACTGGGGAGAAAGGAGGAAGTATTCTACTTTCCCACATCAGAAAGGAGAATTTCTGATATTCTTGCAAGCAGTGGGGACAACCAAATCAATAGGCCAAGCTCTTGATCTTGGGGTTTGTCCCTATGAAATTTATTCCTGCAAAGGACAGGCTAAGCCTACTTAAAATTTGCTTTAGAGTCACCCCTAGAGAACCTCTTTTGTTAGTCAGACGTTGCCTTCTAAGCCAACTTGGCCGGTGAACTCCACGCCCTCTGCTCTATATGAGACATAACTCAAGGGTGTAGATATCCCTGGCAATATGGGACAGAACTCTATGAATGAGCTTGTTACCCAGCATCACGGGATTGAGAAAGCCTTCTTGACAAAAGAGGGAAGAGAGAAATGAGATAAAATAAAGTTTCAGTGGCTGAGAGATTTCAAACAGAGTTGAGAGGTTATCCTGGAGGTTATTCCTATGCATTACATATGTATCTTTTTAGTTTATGGTGTATTGGAGTAGCTGGAAGGGAGTACCTGAAACTGCTGAGCTGTGTTCCAATAGTCTTGATTCTTGAAGATGATTGTAAAACAATATAACTTTTATAATGTGACTGTGAGTGTGAAAACCTTGTGTCTGATGCTCATTTTATCCAGTGGACAGTCAGATGAGTAAAAAAATATGGATAATAAATAAATAGTAGGAGGGATAAGGGGTAGGATAAATTGGGTAGATTGAAATACTAGTGGTCAATGAGAAGGAGGTATAAGAGGCATGGGCTGTATGAATTTTTTCTTTTTATTTCTTTTTCTGGAGTGATACAGACATTCTAAAAATGATCATGGTGACAAATACACAACTATGTGATTATATTGTGAGCCACTGATTATACTCCATGTATGGACTGTTTGTGTGAAGATTTGTCAATAAAAATATTAAGAAAAAAAAAAAAGAAATCATCAACTCTGTTTCCATCCCATCTCACTATTCCAGCCCTGGGGTCCCACCTGGCTAAGAAACTCACAAGTTTCCATAATAACAGCTAAGACTTTTATGGTACAAATTAGTTCAGTCTTTTTTGTTTTGTTTTGTTTTGTTTTATTCCTGAGAGTAGACTAAGAGAAATACAAAGTTATGAATAAGCAAATGACACACTGATACATGAGGCCATCGGAGTGTAGCAGCACAATAAAGTCTAGCTAAAACTAACAACCACACTCAGACTGGGAGTAGATAAAGGAAGAGTAGATCTAAGTTGAGACCACTTTGGAATACTAGGTTCCATTTGAACACCTCTGGCTATAGCTCAAGTGGATGAGAGATGTCCGAGTAGAACTGTGGCCCAGAACCTGAGGCAAGGGGACAGCTCGCAGGCCAGCCCAGGGTTCGCCACGGACACATTTGCTAGGCAACTGCTCTCAGCTCTTACCCGGTGTTTTCTAAAGCTGAAGTCCAGGAGCGGCATACACTGCTTCAGAAATGTTTCCACAAACTGACGCCCATACTGAAGAAGAGAGGAGACACACTGTTTATCTCTAGCTGAGCTTTATCAACACAGAATCACCCAGCGCAGGAGATTTATTTATTTATTATTATTTTTTTTACATGGGCAGGCACCGGGAAACGAACCCGGGTCCTCGGGCTTGGCAGGCAAGCATTCTTACCTGCTGAGCCACCGTGGCCCGCCCGAGATTTATTTTTATATATAAACAATAAATTGTGAAGGATCCAAAAGACTAATATGGAGAAAGTAACTTAATGCAAAAACCAAATGGGCCTGCTAATGAAGCCCCAGAATTAGGCAGATTTACCTACCTCAGACACAGCTAATGGACAGGGGCTAACCTGCTCAGCTTAAGAGTGAGAGAGAAGGCAACTCCAGCTCCTCAAGGACAACTTACTCCCAAGAAGGAATAGGTAAAGAGGAAGAGAGAGGCCAAGAGATAGCAATAATGGGGCATCATCTACTTGGAAGGAAACATCAGGGGTAGGGAAGAAGCATTCTTCCCTAACAGTCCCTATCTCTTAACTAGTTGGGTTTACCATCAAATCTAGAACTAAGTGGGGCAATCCCCATGGAAAAAAAGCTTAGCACTATCAGGATATTGACTCCCACATTTAGAAGCTGCCCACAGGCTTTAAAAAGAATGACTATTCATTCTTCCTTCTTCCCTGGGAAGGAACAGCAGGGAGGAGGATTACTGCCTTAAAGCCATTCCTCCTAGTTCTAAAGACATTGATCAAAAGTTTCAAACTCACAGAAAAATTGGCTTCTTCAGTCCTCCAGTTTGTGTGGGAAAACATATCCATTGCCTTCCCTAAATTACTACCTGTAAGTACCAATGATGGAGACTCTGCAAGGTATTAAGCAGTTCATTTCAGCTGAGGCTCTCTCCTATCGAGATCCACAGGAAGAACAAACAAGAAAGTGGACCCAGTAAATCTCTCACCTTCAAACATACATGCAGAACAGGCCGACTATCAAACACCTGGAGACATGAAAAACAAGAAACCAAGCTAAGGTCTGCTCTTTTGAGCACCCCAGCTTCTTTTTCCTTGCAAAGCACAGGTCTGGGTACTGTAGAGAATTCTAAAATGAAGAAGGCAGACATTATCCCTGCTCTTAAAGAAGCTGAATCTGGTGGAGGAGAGAGATGTTAACAGTTAAATTAATTACAAAGCTGAAAAAAATTTTCACTGTACCTGAAGTTCAAGTAAAGGAAGAAGGGAGCAAAGAGGAAGAAGAATTGATTACAACTGGAGATGTTGAGAAGATGCCATTGTAGGGATCCAAAACCTTGATCAAGAATGAGTAGATAATGATCATGATGATGAATATACAACTATGTGATGATATTGTGAGTTACTGATTATATAACAAGAACGGAATGATCATATGGTAAGAATGTTTGTGTTTGCATGTGGTTATGTGTCATAAATAAAAAATAAAAATTAAAAAAAATGAGTGGATAAGAGAGGTGGCAAGAAGAGAATGACATTCTAGACTGGGGCAAAAGCCTAAGCAAAACCATGGAGTGGGTGAGAGTACATAGTGTATCTGAGGAATAACGAAGGCATTCATTCAGGGTTGGGAGAGGGGGATAGTGGGGAGCATGCTCAGATCACAGAGGATCCCCAAGGCAAGGTGAGAGAATGTGGGGGAATGATACATGGAAGCAGCCGTTCAATAAGTATGTGGAACAGGAGAGAGGGAAGAAGGAAGGGAAGGAGAAAGACACTGCTTAGGGAGAGAAGAAGGGATTATCTAGGATGGGTTATGGGGACAAGAAAAGAAGAAGGAAAGGTGGGTGGATGGGTGGGAAGAAAGAGTCAGTTTTAGATCCCAGGACCAGTGAGATGGGACAAGAAGCTTCCATACTCACCTTTATCAGGTTGATGAGGATACTGAAGTCTCGAACAGCCATATTCCAGTGGAGGAGCTTCTCTTCATGAACCTGAGGCAGCCAAATACACAGGCACCCCTGAATCATAGCCAAATACTCCTCATATTGTATTTCTACTAATTAAATAGTTTTTTAATTACATAGCTCTTTAGAGATCTAAGCCAATTATCCTTTCAAAGAGATGTGGCAACCTGGGTACCCATAAGGTGACTCTGAGGACCATGCATGTGTGGGATCAGTAGAGTACCTTATAGAGAGAGACTTTTGAAAAAGATTATTCCTCTTCACTAATTCCAAGTAGGTAAAAGCTTCTATTACATACCCACTAGTCATTAGATCTCTGAGGCTTCTCTGATTCCCTATGCTAGCCCTTGTTCTCAATAGCCTAGCTCACTTCTGGTCAGCAGGTGGTCAATACCCAGCCCCAGAGCATCTCAAGCAGGCTTCCTCACTCAGACCAGCTCACAAATGGCCAACTGTTAGGCATGTCAGGCTGCAACCAAAGATATTTTTCCCACAGCGGGAGCAGTCCAAGCTTTACCCTATGCAGAATCCAGAGAAAATAGAGCCAAATCCTTTCCTCAAACTACAGGGAAGGGAAATTAAACCAGGAGCTTGTTGAAAAAATCCTAAATTCCAATAACTCAAAAGAAACAGCTTAGGAGAAACCCTGGACCTAAGAAATAGCAGAATGGGCATCTTCCAAATAATCCAGAGTCTACTTCCTGAGGTGGTAATATCTGACCCACCTTCTGTGAGTCTGCTGCTGTGCCAGCCTGAAGACCTTTCACTGTCTTCTCAAGTTCAGCCATCATCACATGGAAGAAAATGACAAATGTATGCCTAGAAGAGGGGGGAAGCAGTTATGGGGGTGTGTACCCACATAACGATAAACTGGTTAGTGATAACTTCCTGGGAAGAAGCCAGGGAACCAAAAGTAATTTCCTTCCCCACCTCTCTGAGTGTACTTGCACTAGGGTCTACTGTAAGGGGATCAGGGAGTAGAAGAGATTCAGAAATTTCAGAAATGAGCCCAAGAAGATGGTCTGTGAAACAACAGAATTAACCTTATGAAGAAAGCATACAAAGAACAGTGAAGTGGTGGTGAGATCTGAGTGAGCCCTAAGTCCATGTTTCTTTCATTGCCTGTGTAAGCCTGGGCAAGCTACCTCTCTGACAGTCATTTTTCCTCATCAGTAAAATAGGGGTAATGATACCTTCCTGAGGGATCAAATGAGATAAGGAATGTGAAAGTGCTTTATAAATTATAAAAGTGTAATTATAAGTGTAATTATAAAAGTGTAAGATAATTACTGATACTATGAGACACAAAACCTACTATGAGAAATACATGATAAATTACAACTACCACCTTGTTTTTCAAAGGTCATTAAATACGTGGGTAATGGCCTCAAGTTTAAAGAATGATAGTAGTGAGAGAAGTTTGGTGACTAGAAGTTAACTGCCTTCAAAGACTCTAATACTGAAAACTCATTCCTCAACAAGGTCCTCTCATGTGAGTTGGCCAACAGCCCCTTGGAAAGAGTGCATAGTAGGCATTCAATGAATATGAGTTGAATGAAATGATTTTAACATCTGAGGAGACCTCATGGTATCTCACAGAATATCAGAATTAGATGAGGATTAAAGTAGTTATTTGGATTCTCACACTAGACAATGTGAGTCTATCTTAGGGAAAGATCTGGAGGACAGAATTCTCTTACCTGGTCAGTGTGGGAAATGTAGAGGAAGATGCATCTTTAGGAGAATTTATCAGTTCTGGGACACCAATACCCGCAATCTCCTCTATGGCCTTCAGAACACTGTCTGTGTGCTCCAGGTAGATGCTGTATCGACAGTCATAAGAAAATGGACACAATGCAGGATTCCCTAAGTCAAGATTTCTTTCTTGAGATGTATGTTCCCAGGCATTAGATTTTAAAATTCCTTGGCTTATTTTCAATAAAACAAGGATTCCAAACAGAGTCAGGAGGAAAAGTAAATGATTTCTTAATTGGAAAAATAGTTACGACACCTTGGAGGTGATGGATATGTCTTGGAATGGAAGGCAATAAATAAGTATTTGATTCACTGATTAAAAGGTAGGCTACAACCACAGACTCTACTTCCTCTATAATTTGATTTAATAAAAAGGAATAATTGACAGTAAAAACAAAACTAGAGGATCTTAACAGCCACATATTCCAAATGCTGTTCATTTCAAATCTACTTCATTACATTCAAGTTGCCCCTAACCCAGGTCATTAGATCTTGGTTAGAGGAATCCTTCAGAAGCAAAATGGAAAAAAAAGGGTATTTGGCTTCTGGGAAAAAAACAAATATCTTACCATAGCAAAGAATGGAGTTGGTCATTACAGATGTTACTCTTCTCTTTCTCCCCATTTGGCCACACCCGACAGAGGAACTGCCGGGCCAGGGAAGCTGTTGGAGAAACAAGAGAACTCATGTATGTGAAATGTACTCTACTCTCGTCTTTCAGGCCTTTGTGGATGACTATTGATCAAAAGGATTACATTTTTAAACTCACTTTGATGTTTCTGGTCTAACAATTTTTTAAAAAGCTATCATGTGTTCCTGTTTCACTGGCCCTTCTGCCAGAAATAAATCCATCTAAGACCCAATGAATACGACCCCTTCATCCTGTCCTGTAACACACTAAAACAAACACACACACACAGAAAAGGAATGTTGTTAAACAGCGGAAAGCCAATCCTGTTCCAGGTGGAGAGGCCAATAATCAGTGGCCACCTCATAGAGACAAAAGTCTTCCCTTATAATCAGTAGGGAATAATAAAGGTTTCCTTAACATTTTCTTCTTGTTTTCTGTTTGTGTTGCCAGCTAGTATATATAATCAGTAAGTTGCATTCCAAAAGCTGCAACAAAAGATGACTAAAGGAAAAGAGCCAGGCCTTCCTTTATACCTGATCCCAATTTCTTCTTCTATTCTCATTTTATTAACCTCATTTTAAAAAGGTAGGGGGGATAATGTCAACACCCCTTTAAACATAAAGAAATAAGAATGGCCATTGCCAAATATCCCAAGGAGTAAGAGCAGGATCAAAGGAGAAGGAGTTTTGTCAGAGAAGATAGGATTTAACAAATGAATATGACTACTAGATGGAAACACCTGAAATGGTGGAACTGCAACCCATACCATACTTTGAAATTTGTTCTAAAACTACTTGTTAAAATGTACTTTAAAATTTATCAATTTTTAATATATATATTTTATAATAAAAAATATTAAGAAAGAGAGAAAGGGGGGAGGATATTGATATATTTAAGCAAAACAGAAAATTAGCAAGCCAGTTAAGCTAACAAAACCAAACTAAGCAATATCAGCAGAAATAAATTCATAGCTCCATCTAGAAAAAACGTCTTTGGTATATACCAGGAGGGCATGTCCAAGGCTATCTGGGATTTACATGTAAAAATGCACAAAGTCCTGGGAAATCCCAGGTTTACAGCTTGGGCTATTAATCCTAATCATGGAGAGAAGTAAGAAAATCTGGGCCCATCACCAATTTTCTCCCTCCTCTGAGTAGCAGCAGATTTCTCTGAAACGATGATCAAAAGTCTGATGAGATAAAGAGCACACTGGAAACTGGGAATGCTGGACTGGAAATTCTGTAAGTAATAGAAGCTCTGGCTGTAAGGAGACAAGAAAAGAAAGAAAGAAAAAAACAAAACAATAGCATGACAAGGATTATGAATATATCTAAATCAACACAAACTGCCCAAAACCCTTTTAAATATCTGAAGGACTAATTAGGAGCCTCCTCATCTTTAAGTGCTTTGGTAGCCGCTTTGTTTCAAGCCTCTTGATAGAGAAATATATCATTGTCTAGAGAAAGCCAAGGCAAAGGAGAGCTCAGTGGATGGAATACCAGTCTTAAAGGAGTCAAGTATGCTAAGAAACCCAAGCATGAGTCTAGGCCCTTGTGTGTATCCTGGATAAATTATTTGCTCTTTAAGACCTCAGACAACAAACTGAGAATAACACTTAAATTCTGGGTTCAGAGACACAGTGAAAGTAAATTTTAAGGCAGAAAAACACAGCAGTGCTTTTAAGAAGTGTTCCATAATGGTCAGTATTCAATGCACTGAAGAAATGGGAGATGGGGGTCACAATCTAAACTTATAGTTGAAATAAAACTAGAGCCAACTTCTCATCAACCAGCAGGGAGGAGGTCAAACAAATTAAAAGTACCATGTTTAAAATGAAATAATGTCCTCCTATCTATAGGTAGTAATGATAAGTATTGTTGCTGGTCCAGTGATAGCTTAGGCTACCAGGGGAGGTATGCAAAAGGCCAGGTTACTCTGGTTAAAGCTGGGGTAGGAAGCTGGGAGCTCTGTACCTTAGATCTCTTTCCTACCACCTTTCTCCACTGCCAACCTAGGCTCCTCTTCTTCCAAGATTGGGGGAAGGAGACAGGCAATCAATGATAGCTAGCTGCTGCCTGATTACCTAACCCCACTGGAAGATGAGTAGCTCCTGGATAATCAAGAGTTGACTATAGTTAGTCAATGTTTTCATCATCATACCTGAAAATGGCAGACTTCCTGGGCTAAAGGATGCATGAAGATTTAGTATGATTTGTTCAAGGGTTTTCTAATGTTTTAATATTTATCTAGATAAATAGGTCAGAAAGCTCATACACTGAGAAAAAGTGGCTGAAAATACCAAGAATTTCCCTCATATCTAGTTAGAGACACCAAAGTTATCACCAAGAAATTTTACCAGCCATGTTTCTAGGAGCTCCTTGGGACAACACACTGGGATATATAGGCTTACTCACCTGAGGATTTCCTCCAAGGGCTGATTGTGTTCTCCCTCCTCCAGTCTGCTAGCAAGCACCTCAAGGGCTGAGTATAGTAAATTATGATTTTCAGGCTGAAAAAATCCACTCCTAAGGGAAAGTCAAGGTGAAATGGTTTAGCTTGGTTTCATGAAGATTGCCAGGACAGCATTTGAGGATCCTGGCCTCCAGTTTATACCATCCATAGGTCAAGACAGGAAAAAAGGAGTAACAAAGTACTCAAGTACCAAATTCAGTCACAGCTCTGAGTATCAAACCATAGGTTGAAAAGCACCCATAAGAGTCATAAGGACCTAATAGCCCTCATGGGTTTATTGTCAAGAAAAATAAAAGACTCTTCTTTATTTACATTTTAGAGACAAGCTTCAGTCTTCCCCCAAAAAAGCCAGGAATAATATTTAGGTACAGTGATAAGTGTCAAATTGCTTAATCAAAGTCTAGCCAATAGGAGGTATTCAATAAGGAATTTATTCCTGTTTCTATATGTTCTAGTTTGCTAGCTGCTGGAATGCAATAAACCAGAAATGGGATGGCTTTTAAAAAGCAGAATCTAAGAAGTTGCTAGTTTACAGTTCTAAGGCTGAGATAATGTCCCAATTAAAGCATGTCTATAGAAATGTTCAGTTAAAGGCATCCATGGAAAGATACCTTGGTTCAAGAAAGCCTCTGAAGTTCAGGGTCTCTCTCTCTCAAGTGAGAAGGCACATGGCGCAGGGTCAGGGTTTCTCTCATCTGGAAGGGCACATGGCGAACATGGTGTCATCTGCTAGCTTTCTCTCCTGGCTTCCTTTCATGAAGTTCCCCAGGAGGCATTGTCCTTCTTCATCTCCAAAGGTTGCTGGCTGGTTCTCTCTGCTTCTCATGGCTATGTCGTTCTCTGCTCTTTCTGAATCTCTAGCTTTCTCCAAGATGTTTCCTCTTTTATAGGATTCCATTAAACTAAGCACGACCCAAGCAAATGGGTGGAGACACATCTCAACCTAACCCAGCTCAACAACCACTCTTGATTAAATCAGGTCTCCAGTTTCAAACATACAATACTGAATAGGGATTAGAAGAAACAGCTGTCTTTTCAAAATGGGATAAGGATTAAAACATGGCTTTTCTAGAGTACATACATCTTTTCAAATCAGCACACTATATTAATTATTCAAATCTTGACAATCCTATCTCGGATTATCTTTCACGCTGTCCTTTACTTTCCAAGCCCAGGCCATCACCTAAGACAGGCCCGTCTCATCACATGCTTAGATCATGGTGAAACCTTCTGGTTTTCCTGCATCCTTTTCCAATCTCTTTAGCACACCACTGCCAAAAGACTATTCCTGAAAACACTGCTTTCATTACATCACGGCTAAGGTCATGAAACTCCAAATTTGCTCTCCTAGATAACATTCAAACTCATGTGCTTGGCATTCAAGGCCCAGCATGATCTGATGCCTTAGATCTTCTACTCCTCTAGAAACATCTTCCATATCACCAAGTATGATAGTTAGACTCATTTGTCAACTTGGCCAGATGAAGGTGCCTAGATCTGTTGCTGTGGACATGAGCCAATGGTACATGAACCTCATCTGTTGCTGATTACATCTAGGAGGCATGCCTGCTGCAATAACTGATGTTTGACTTAACTGGCTGGTGCTTAAATGAGAGAGTGCAACGTAGCACAGCCCAAGCAGTTCAGCATACCTCATCTCAGCGCTTGCAGCTCAGCCTAGGCCTTTGGAGATATAGAAAGAAATCACCCCAGGGAAAGCTGTTGGAACCCAGAGGCCTGGAGAGAAGGCCAGCAGAGATCATCCTGTGCCTTCCCACATAAGAAAGAACCTCAGTTGAAAGTTAGCTGCCTTTCCTCTGAAGAACTAACTAAATAAATCCCCTTTTATTAAAAGCTAATCTGTCTCTGGTGTGTTGCATTCCGGCAGCTAGCAAACTAGAACACCAAGTTACCCTTCAACAAATGTATTCTGACAGCTTATTATATGTCTGGTTGTTTTTTTTTTTTTTTACAGCTTTTTTGAGATATAAATGATATACTAATAAACTGCAAGTATTTTAAATGTTTGATTTTACTATTTTTAACCCCTTGAAATCATCACTGCAATGAGGATAATGAAAATATCCATTATCCTCCAAAGCTTCCTCAAATCCCTTTGTAATTTATTTTATCCTCCATGTTCCCCCTCAATCCTCGGAAACCACTGATCTGTTTTCTGTCATACCAGATTAGTTTGTATTTTCTACAATTTTATATAAATGGAATCAACTAATATCTACTCTTTGGTTTGGCTTTTTACTCTGCATAATTCTTTTTTTTTTTTTTTTTTTTTTTTTTTCTTTTTTTTTTAAAGGAAAGACAGAGAGAAGGAAGGAAGGATAGAAGGAAGGAAGGAAGGAAGAAAGGGAAACATTTTTAAACATTTTCTTGTTTTATTGTATTCTGTTTCTCCGTTTTTGTTACATGGGCTGGGGCCGGGAATCGAACCGAGGTCCTCCGGCATAGCAGGCAAGCACTTTGCCCGCTGAGCCACCGCGGCCCGCCCTCTGCATAATTCTTTTGAGAGTCATCCATGTTCTTACATGAATACCACAATGGTTGCTATACTATAACTTGTTTATCCATTCACTGGTTGACGGTCATTTGGGTTTTTCTCAGTTTGAAGCTATTACAAATAAAGCTGCTATATTTATGTATCTGTGTACAAATTTTGTGTGGGTATAAATCATTTCTCTTGAACAAATAAATACTTGGAAACAGAATGGCTTGGTCATAAGAAACTGCCAAACTGTTTTCCAAAGTGGTTGTACCATTTTACAGTCCCAGCACTGGTATATGAGAGTTCTAATTGCTTTACATCATTGTCAACATGTGGCATGTTTAGCCATTCTGGTGGATGTCTTATGCTATCTCATTGTGGTTTTAATTTGCATTTCCTTAATAACTAAGAATATGAGCATCTTTTCATGTGTTTATCTGCCATCTCTATATATTTCCTTTGATGAAATGTCACTCAAATTTTTTGCCAGGCATTGTTTTCAAGTCAGAGAATACAACAATGACTAGGTCCCTGCCTTCACAGATCTCATGATCTAACAAGGAAAACAGATGAAGAAGAAATTATAGTAAGATGAATGTTATCACAGAAGGATACAGAAGAGATTTGGGAATCAGGGAGGCAGAAAGGAAGCAGACATGGTCCAGTGGTCAGAGAAGAAGGTGACCTTGAAGAAGTGAAGTTCAAATCTAAATACCAAGGATGAAGTCCAGAAGGCTAGGAATCAAGGAGGGTGGAGTCTTCCAGGTAGAAGGATATGTGTGAAGCCTTCCAGGTGAAGACTACATAGGATGCTGAAATCAATTCTCTATGTCAGGAAGGCAGAGTGCAAGACAATGAGTGGAATAAGCTGGGACAGATAGTAGAAGGCCCTAGAGGCTATCTAAAGGAGTCTGAACTCAAGAAAACACTAAGGGCAATTAGAAACCAACGTTAGGAAAGGATAAGCCTGGGTTTGTTTTGGGGAGATCACCCTGACTGCAGTGTCAAGAATGGACTGAGGGTGCTCACTTCGGTAGCAATAAAACTGGAGCAATAACAGAGAAGATTAGCATGGCCCTTGGCCAAGGATGACATGCAAATTTGTGAAGCATTCCATATTTTTGAATGAAAGAGGACCCATATCTCACACCTTAGAAGACAAAAATTAACTAAAAATGGATCAAAGACCTAAATGTTAGAACTAAGACCATTAAAAGAAAATGTAGATAAATACCTTATAAATATTGTGATAGGAGATGGTCTCCTAGACCTTACATCCAAAGCACGAGCAATGAAAAAGAAACAGATAAATAGGATCAACTCAAAATTAAACACTTTTGCGCATCAAAGGGCTTTGTCAGGAAAGCAAAAAGGCAGCCTATGCAACAGCAGACAATATTTGGAAAACACATATCAGATAAGGGTTAATATCCAAAATATATAAAGAGATCCTACAACTTAACAACAAAGAAACAAACAACCCAATTAAAAAACGGCAAAAGACATGGACACTTTTCTGAAAAAGAAAGACAAATGGCTCAAAAACATATGGGAAAAAAAAGAAAAGAAAAAAGCCATATGAAAAGATGCTCAACCTCACTGGCTATTGAGAAATGCAAATCAAAACCACAATGAGATATCATTTCACACATACTAGAATGGCTATTATCAAAAAAACAGAAAACTACAAGTGCTAGAGAGGATGTGGAGAAAAAGGCATACTTATTCACTGTTGGTGGGCATGTAAAATGTTACAAGTGAGCTCTGGAAGGCAGTTTGGCAGTTCCTCAGGAAGCTAAGTATAATTGTCATATGATCCAGCAATCCCATTACTAGGTTTATACTCAGAACTGAAGACAAGGATACAAACAGACATTTGTACACTGATGTTTATAGTGGCATTATTTATGATTGCCAAGATATGGAAACAGCCCAAATATCCATCAATGGACAAGTGCCTAAAAAGACTGTGGTATATACATATAATGGAATATTACACAGCTGACAAAATAAAGTCATGTGGCACGTAATAACATGAAAGAACCTTGAGGACATTGTGCTGAGTGAAATTAGCCAGAAACAAAGGGTAAATACTGTATGGTCTCATTAATATGAACTACTATTAATTAGTAAACTTTGAGAGTTAAAGTTCAGAACACAGGTTATCAGGAGATAGAAAGAGGGTAGATATTGGGCATTTGATGCTGAAGGAATACAGAAAGTTCAACAGGACTGATTGTAAAGATCCAGAAATGGATAGCACAATACTATCTGATGGTAACACAATAATATAAGTACACTGAATGAAGCTGAATTTGAGTATGGTTGAGGGAGGAGGGCTGGGGGCATGTATGACATCAGAAGGAAAGATAGAGGATAAAGACAGAGATGATATAACTTAGGAATGCCTAGCATGGACAATGATGGTGATTAAATATACAAATATAAGAATGATTTTGCATGAGGGAGAACAAATGTATGTCAATATCGCAAAGTGTGGAAAATGGGATGAAAAAATACAAATCAGTATGAGCTAGGGTCGAGTCAACATCAACACTGTAATAAGCTTCCCCTGAATTAACAAAGGCATTATACCAAAATTAAATGTCAATAAGTGGGGGATATAAGGGAGAGGAGTGGGGTTCGTTGCAGAAGAACTGGAATTGTCCTCATATGGATTGTGGTGGTGATGGCATGGCTGTGTGATTATACCAGGAAACACTGATTTGTTACTTAGGTTGGATTGTATGATGTTGTGAATAAAACTGTTTAAAAATTAACAGAGAGATACAAGTGCTGGAGAAAATGTGAAGACAGAGATATACCTAGTCAATGTTGTAGGGAAGTCGAGAGGTACAGCCCTTCTGGAGGGCAGTGTGGTGGCTCAATAGGAGGCTAGGGGTTGGGTTGCCATATGATCCTGCAACCCCATAGTTAGATGTATACTTGGAGAAACTGAGAGCTGGACACAAATGGACAGCTGCACACTGGTGTTTATTGTGGCAGTGTTGGTGATCTGCAATGGATGGAGGTGGCCTAAGGATACAATGACTGAGGAATGGGAGGGGGAACTGTGGTATATACATATAATGAACTACTGAGCAGCTGCAAGAAGGAAGGAAAGACTGAGGCATGCAACTAGGTGAATGAATCTTGAGGACAGTATGTTGAGTGAAACAAGTCAGATATTAAAATATTATAATGCCTCACTAGTGAGGACTAACTATAACGTACAAACTCTGAGAATTTAATTTGAGAGCACAGGTTATCAGGTGAAGGCCTACTGTAAAAGTTCCTAGATTATTAATTATCACAGCAGTCACATCTATTCCAGAGTTGTAACTGTGATTAGTAAACCCTGAGATGCTGAGCTCTTTGTAGTCCTTCCCTGGAACTTCAGGTATGACATCTGAGATTGAGAGCTAGAGTTTTGCAGCTAACAAAGTCAGCATCACCTCACACAGTAACTGTTTACAAACACTGAAAAAGTGATCACACTTCAATCAGAGATATGACCAAGAAACAAGGACTAAGATAAATCATACTTAAGGGTAAAGGATAAATACTGACTATATTTTAAAATTTCATCTTTTGTGAGAGACCAAAGGAAGAGATGTTTATTTGGTGCAAAATTCATATTTTCAGTAGCATACTATGTAATTTAACTTACTATAGTCAGCTTATTCAAACACCATAATTACATGAACCTTGAATAGGGAGTGAGATCTTGTTATACAGGATGGCATGATGTCCCAATATACCCCAGAGCAATCTAGGCAGAAGATTAAAAAGTTTTTACAAAATCCCCTTGAGGAACTGGGGGGAAATGTAGAAATATTAAACATCCCCACCTGGGGAAGACCTGATTCTTGCAAGCACTAGGGACTGCCAATTTGTTGGGCCAGGCCCTCAATCTTGGGGCTGATACTTATGAAACATATTTCTGCAGAGGAGAAGCTAAGTCTACTTATGATTATGCCTAAGAGTCACCCCCAGAGAACCACTTTTGTTGCTCAAATGTAGCCTCTCTCGTTAAGCCAACTCCACAGGTGGGCCCACTGCCTCCCCCATACATGGGAAATGACTCCCAGGGGTATAAATCTCCCTGGCAAAGTGGGACATGGCTCTCAAGGATAAGCTTGGCCCTGGGAGTGCAGATGTGAGACAGCCTTCTTGTCCAAATGGAGGAAGAGAAATGAAACAAAATCAAGTTTCAGTGATCAAGAGATTTCAAATAGAGTTGAGAGGTCATTCTGGAGATTATTCTTATGCAGTATATAGCTATCTCTTTTTAGTTTTTAGTGTATTAGAATAGCTAGAAAGAAATGCTTGAAACTATTGAACTATTCCAGTAGCTTTTATTCTTGATGATGACTGTATAACTATAGATGTTTTATGGTGTCACTGTGTGATTGTAAAAACTCTGTGATTGAAATGCCCTCTTTCTAGTGTATGGGCAGATGAGTAAGAAAATAAAGACAAAAAAGTAAAATAAACAATGAGAGGGATGGGGTATTTGGGGTGTTTTTTTTTTTTACTTTTATTTTCTTTTAAAACAAAATGTATAGAGTTTGGAACAATGGAAATATTTTGGTAATGGGTAATGGTGATAGTTGCATGACACTGTGAACATAATTAATAGCACTGAAATATATATATGAATGTGGTTAAAAGGGGAAGTTGTGTTGTACATATGGTAATAGGATAAAACATTTAAAAAAATCCATGAAACTGCACTAAGCCAACAGTGAACCCAAGGTAAACCATGGACTATAGCTAATAGTACAATTATAAAAATGTGCTTTCACCAATTGTAACAAATGTACCACACAAATGCAAGGTGTTAATAATAGGGTGGTATATGGGAATCCTGAATTTATGCATGATTTTTCTGTAAACCCACAATTCTCTAATAAAAATTTAAAAAGAATGGACTGACAGAGAACAAGTGGAGGCAGCGAGACCAACTGTGAAACAGATAGCTTTTTTTTGGGTGCATGGTCCAGGAATCGAGACGAGCATTCTACCACTGAACCACCCATGCACCCGGGATAGCTATTTAGATGTCATCTAGAAGACAAAATCAAGAGGATTTGGTGATTGTATGTGGAAGAGAAAGTCTAGAGAGTTAGAAGGAGGGACAAATAAAGTATAACTCCTTGGTTTCTAGCTCAGACAATTGGATGTGCATTTACTGAGCTAGGGAAAGCTGAAGGAGCAGTAAAAAGATATGATCCATTTTGGATGTGATGAGGCTGAGGTGTTAATGACACATCTAATGGGGGTGTTGAGTAGGCAGCTGTATATAAATGCCTGCAGCTTAGAAGATAAAATTCAGCATAAATTTGAGCTTGGGTAAGATTGCCCAGAAAAACTGTATAATGAGAACTGAAGTGCAAGGACCTAGCCCTGAGGAAACTGAGCATTTAAGAGACACACTTCCTCATTTCCATTTTTGTCCATGTGGTGTCTTCCAACCCCTTTTCTCACTTCTCTAAATAGGACCCTTCAAGAGTCCTATACAGTCCCACTGCCTCCATGAAGGTGTCCCTAAATACCACATTTCATGCTCTGTTTGGCTATTTACCACTTAATCTAGAATTGATTTATAACTTGTTTGTTTGGTAATGTCTTCTTAAGTAACAGTCCCCCAGTGTTATTATGGAAAGCTTGGTACAGCAAAGTGGGCGAAGAATCAGAACATTTGTGACAGGTTAGCTAATAATAGCAAGTAACTTAATTTGTCAAATGGGTTAACATTTGACAGCTCCATCAGTCCCAAGGAGACCAAGATCAAAAGAAACAATGCAGACAAAAACACTCCAATAAATAAATAAAGCATCATATTTATGTAGGCTTTGGGGGCTTTTTTCTTCTTTCCTACCTTTCAGTGCTTGGTGAATAAGAGTCAAGCAAAAGCAAGTACATACTCATTTACCTCTGCCTACTGTGCCTCCCACATACTTACCAAGCAAAAAGTCCATGAAAAATCTGTAGCAGCCTCTGATAGCAAGAAGACATTATATGGTAATCCTGAACTTTCATTCCTGGTCCATCAAGCACACCATGATTCTCAGCAGCTAAGCACTAAAAGTGAAAAATGCTATGAGGTCAACTGCTTTTAACAAATGCCCTCATTTTCTTTCGATTTCTTTTAGCCAAAAATGAAATCTCCTGCTGACTTAGTGATTTCTAAGACTCTATCATGATAAAATAGGCTTCTGACCTGAAAGTAGTTGTGAATATTCTCCAGATGGTTACACATTGGGGTCAGCAGTTGAATGATACAGTGAACAATTTCTTGGGCAGACCTCTGATGGAGATGTGAGAATCCAATATTCCGGCTTCCTTTATTCTACAATAAATTCAGAGTTACTGAGGAAGAAACTGCTGCATAGCCCGTCTAAAACTAAGAGTTCATTATGGAGTTTAGCCTAAGGACTATATTCAGACACCAGAGGGATAAAAAGAATCTTGCTTCATCTTCAAATAACAGAAAATGTGACTTTTGTAGAATAAATGTTGGATTGAGACCTACAGTAACTAATGTGATAAAACTCAAACAAAATCAGAAATTTAGATTGACAAAACTATAGAACAAACTGAGTACAGCGAAGAAAAACTTGAGTAAATGGATATATTAATGTTTAAATATTTACACTTAGATTGTCACATCTTGTTGTTTGCCTCTTCCAACTGCTTCACAGCTGCTCTGTATACATCTGAACACGATATGCATATTTGAGGGTCTAGCCTTTTTCTGACAGCCAAATACTACACTGAGGCTTGGGACCAAGGTTTACTCTGGCAAATTAAAAACAAACTGAAACAAGGAACATGACTGAGGAACACTCAAGGTATTTGGAAATATGTTCCTTGTTGGGGATGCATTTTTGTTTTCTCTGTTATAGAACTCCTGTCTAAAGCAAGGTAAATATGGTCTGACAATGGGACAGCTACTGTTGTTACCCAAAGACAACACCAGAGAAAGTGACAACTAATTAGTAAAACTTCCTTGTTTCTAAATCTATTAAGCCCGTGCTTCTGCCTATACCTTGAAGAAGGGGACTCTTCTGGCAGCAGGAGGTGTCAGCATATTCTCCACCTTCTGGGAGAGATCTTCCAGCAGGAAAAGCAGCTCAGTGGGCCCAAGTTGTACAACTTCTGTGGCCTGTCTCATGCAGGAAGGAGGGAATAAATACAAGTATGAAGTAGTTGTCTCTTTTTGGGGGTAGTTCATGTTCATTCTTCCAAATGGATGAAGAATCTGACTCTTAACAAAAGAAAAGGAAAACTTCCTCCACCTCATATAAAGGACTGCTGTTAAACTTTTGTCAATTGATCAAAAATTCAAGTATTTCCAAAGTAAAACATTTTCAAATTATTAAAGTAGGACTCCAAGACAGTATAGGTTTAGAAGTCATTTTTGTTTTTAAGAAATAAATTTCTCTGTCTTTTTAGTTGTAGAACCAAGATACACTTTCTAAATACCCTTCGTTAAAAACTGACCAATTCATCTTCATATTCTCGGAAGCAGTGCGGACAACCAAGGCTATAAGCTGAGCCCCCAATCCTGGGGTCTGTTCATATGAAACTTAACCCCACAAAGGATAGGCCAAGCCTACTTAAAATTAGGCCTAAGAGTCACCCTCAAGAGACCCTCTTTTGTTGATCAGATGTGGCCTCTCTCTCTCCAGCCAACACAACAAGCAAACTCGCCACCCTCCCCCTGTCTATGTGGAACATGACTACCAGGGGTGTGGACCTTCCTTGCAACAGAAATCCTGGAATGAGCTGAGACTCAGCATCAAGGGATTGAGAAAAACCCTAGAATGAGCTGACACTCAGCATCAGGGGATTGAGAAAACCTTCTTGACCAAAAGAGGAAAGAGTGAAATGAGACAAAGTGTCAATGGCTGAGAGATTCCAAACAGAGTTGAGAGGTTATCCTGGAGGTTATTCTTATGCATTAAATAGATATCACCTTGTTAATCAAGATGTAATGGAGAGCCTGGAGGGAACTGCCTGAAAATGTGGAGCTGTGTTCCAGTAGCCATGTTTCTTGAAGATGAATATATAGTGATATAGCTTTCACAGTGTGACTGTGTGATTGTGAAAACCTTGTGTCTGATGCTCCTTTTATCTACCTTATCAACAGACGAGTAAAACATATGGAACAAAGATAAATAATAGGGGGAACAAATGTTAAAATAAATTTAGATTGAAATGCTGGTGATCAGTGAGGGGGAGGGGTGGGGGGGAATAGTATGTATGATTTTTTTTCTGTTTTCTTTTTCTGAATAGATGCAAATGTTCCAAGAAATGATCATGATGATGAATATGCAACTATGTGATGATATTGTAAATTACTGATTTTATATATATAGAATGGAATGATCAAAAGTTAAGATTTTTTTGTTATTTAAAAAAATTTAAAAATTAAAAAAGAAACAGAAGGATAGTTTTGAAAATAAAAAAAAAAACACTAGTAGCCTCTGCACATAAAACAAAGAAAAAGTGAAACATGATTTCAATTTAAATTAAATAAGTAAAGGGATGCAATATCATAAAATTATCTAACTGGATTCTTTATTAGCAGCCATATTGCTTAATAAGTCCCTAAGTAAAACAATAAACTTATTTACCAGAGAACCTGCAGATTAGCATAATCTAGCACAGACTTTGAAAAAATATTATTTGGTGCTACCTCTTCTTTACTTAGGACTCTATCCAAATCTATCCATTAAAACTTGACATTTATTAAAAAAAAAGTGACCAATTCAAGGAAATTTTGCTTCTTTCTGTTCATTAAATATTCCATATTTTCTTTCCCCCAATGTTTTGCTACTATTAACTTTGGCAGGAACTCTATAAGTATATTACACAACAAGGGGCAGAATGGGTCAAATATAGTGTCTTACTTCAAGCTGTCCACTCAACAAACATTCTGACTGTATTCTGAAGGAGCATACATTTCTGAACCTATCAGGTACAAATCCATGCTGTTTCTCTCTCTCTCTTTTTTTAATCTGGAGAAATTCTACTCTGCTGAATTCCCATATCAAAATTTACTTGCAAAAAAAAAAAAAGGCACATTTTTCTGTTAAATTGTCCCTTACCTACCTACTTATGAATAGGTCTCATTATGAATACCACTGTCTCATCAGAATTTCACTGTTACTTGTTTCAGAACATCAATATAGCAGGTATTGCTAGTTATATATGTCTACTTCCCCTATTAGATTCATTATTAGAAGGCAAGCATTATGTTCTAAGTGCTATTCAATCAGCAGTGTCTAGATTAGTGTGGTAAATACAAAAAGTCCTCAATAACTATCTGTTGGATGTTGAACAAATACCAAAAAGAGAAAATAGCACTGATCTCTATAAATCATAACGCTACTTAACAAAAAAAAATCTAAATAGTTTATCATTGGTAATCTAAAGATAAGGATCACATCATTAACATGATATTTTATAACATCTAACACACTATAAAAAATTATAAACTATAAGCCTGAAATGATTAGGATGATTATTCATCATTACTTTCACAAAAAGGCTTCTGAAGCAAGTTTCCAACTTCTTTCACTGTTACAGGTTCTTTTTAAAATAAGAATAAGGTTGAGGAATATTTTGAAAGATTAAATTTTGGAATTCCAGCTTCGTCACTTACTTCAGTGTGCATTTCAGTATCTAAAGTGAACTTGGTCACAAGTCCACAATGCAGAATGGAGAAAACCTCAATGTCCAGCTCTCGGAAAAAAGCATGGTAATTCTGTAGTGACACAGTCATCTTTTCTTCTTTTCCTGTGAACCCCTGGGGGAAAAGTAGTAACAACAAACAGGAAAAATAAATCTACATAAGTCTACTTTTTAGTGACGATTTCAAAATGTAAAATATGCATTCATTTTATACAAGAAGTTACGTTTACATCAGATCACCTAGTTCTCCAAATATTCCTGAGAGAGAACACCCTAATTTAATATGGGGATATAAGTCATATGAGGCCCATAGTGGTCTTCTACTTAGGGATGAACTACTAGGCAAAAATGAAGGCACTATGTATGATGTGGCAGAGAAAATCATAAGCATAGAGGCCAAAAAGATTAGACATTAACTTGATACCAAAGGGACAAGCAAAAAAAAAAAACAGATAAATGGAACTTCATCAAAGCTAAAAACTTTTGCACATCAAAAGACTTTATCATGAAAGTAAAAAGATAATCTATGAAAGGGAGAAAATATTTGGGAACCACCTATCTGATAAGGGTTTACTATCCAGAATATATTTTTTAAAAATCCTACAACTCAATAAAAACACAAAATGCACAAAGGAATTGAATAGACCTTTCTCCCACAATATACAAATGGTGAACAAGTGCCTGAAAAGATGCTCAACATCATTAGGCATTAGGGAAATGCAAATCAAAATCACAATGACACATGATTTCATATGCAGGTGTGGCATTATTCATAATAGCCAAAAGATGGAAGCAAAGCAATCCAAGTGTCCAGCAAATGATGACTGGATAAACAAAATGTGGTATATTCATACAATGGAATATTATTCAACAATGAAAAGGAATTAAGTTCTGGCCCCTACTATAACATGGATAAACCCTGACGATATCATACTGAGTAAAAAAACCAGACATAAAAAGGCCAAATATATGATCTCATTTGTATGAAATAAATAGAATATGCAAATTCATAGTCAGAAACCAGAATACAGATTACCAGGGGCTGGGGAGGGGTTGGGGAATGGGAAATTAGTGCTTGTTTGAGATGGTAGAAATGTTTTGGTAATGGATGGTGGTGACAGTAGTACAATGCTGTAAATGTAATTAACGATACTGAACTGTATATTTGGAAGTGGTTAAAGTGAGAAAATGTAGGTGTATATATATTATCAGAATTAAAATGAAAAAAATAGTAGACAAAAAAAAGAGAAAGAGAAAGAAGTCTTTCCTCAAGAATTTATAAGCTATGTGACTATGAGCAAGTACTGACTCTCTCTGGAACTTAGCTTCCTCAACTATTAAATGTGGATATTAATACTAATCTTGGGTTTTGAGGAGGAACAAAGGAGCTGTACACTGCGGGAAGATGGGGAAGGAAGAAGTTCCAGGAATCAGTCCATCCAACAAAACAACTATTGAACTGGCAGGAATTGTCTGAATCAAGTGTTTTGAAACTCTAGAATCTAGTGGAAAATGGTGCAGCATCCAGGGAAAAGCTGGAAGAAGAGGCTGGTAAATTGTGGTAATTGTCGGTGACTTCCACCCTCTAGAAGCAGCTACCACCTCCCATCCCCAACCTACATGGAAGGCAGCAATAGGAACTGTAGCAGCAGCTCCTGGTGCAGCTTGCTGGTGCCAGGATGGGCTATAATGATTTAGTTCACCCAAACTGGAGGGGTATAATCTGATTGCTGATCACTGCTTTTGATCAGCTACTTCAGATTGCTGGGTAGGGCTAGTTCTGAAGGTAACCACAGCTCCAACCCCCTCTCCAGCAAAAGCTGCAGAGGAATCTCAAACAGTGAGTAATTTTTTTCCCACCTCTATTCTCTTCCCATCCTCGTTTGTGAGGAAAAACAATTTGGAAAAGGTAAACACATTGATGGCTTGCAGTCTTCAACAGCACCAGCAACAACAACAAAAACCTCACAGTCTCAGAGGAGTGGGAGAACTAGATATCCAAAGTTAAAACAAAGTAATATTCAGAATATACAGTTCTCAACAAGAAAATACAGACATACAAAAGACACAGGAAAGAATGGAGTTCACAGGAAAAATCACATTTTCCAGAAAGCATCCCTGAAGAAGCTCATATACTAGAACTATTAGTCAAAGACTTTAAATCAACAGCTTAAATATGTTCAGCGAGCTAAAGGAATTCATATATAAAGAACTAAAGAAAATCACTGTCTGAACAAAATAAAGAGATACAAACTATAAAAAGAAACTAAGCAGAAATTTTGGAGATGTAAAGTACAGTAACTGAAATGAAAAACTCACTAGATGAAATTCCAAAGCAGATTTGAACAGACAGAAAAAAGGAAAGATAAATTTGAAGACAAGACAATTGAAATTATCCACTGTGAGGAACAGAGAGATGACTGACAAAAAATGAACAGAATATGAGGGACCTGTGGAATCACATCAAGCGTTCCAACATGTACATCACTGAAGTCCCAGAAGTACAAAAAAGAAAGGGACAGAAGAATGTTTGAAGAAATAATGGCCAAACCTTCCCAAATCTGATGAAAAGCATAAATACACTCAATCAGGAAGTTCAATAAACTCCAAGCACAATAAACTCTAAGAAATCTATACCAAGACACACTATACTGAAATTGTCAAAATACAAAGATTGTGAGAGGATTTTGAAAGCAGACAAGGGATAAAAATGTAGTCATTCTCCAGAGAAATTGAACCAGGAGGATATACACACACACACACACACACACACACACACACATCTGCAGATATTAAGAGATTTAACCCAGAGTGATTTGGACAGTGAATAAAGTATTTGCAGAATCCCCTTAGGCAAATGGGGAGAAAGGGGGAAAAATTCAACTTCCCCATTTGGAGAATTTTTTATACTCTTGCTAGCAGTAGCAACAACCAAATCAATAGGCCAAGCCCTCAATCTTGGGGTTCACCCCTGTGAAACTTATTCCTGCAAAAGATAGGCTAAGCCTACTTAAAATTAGGCCTGAGTCACCCTCAGAGGACCTCTTTTGTTGCTCAGATGTGGCCTCTCTCTCTAAGCCAACACGGCAAGTGAACCCACTTCCTTTTCCCTCTACACCCTCTATGTGGGACATGATGCCCAGGGGTATAAATCTCCCTGGCAACGTGGGACAGAAATCCCGGGATGAGCTGCAACCCAGCATCAAGGGATTGAGAAAACCTTCGGACAAAAAGGGGGAAGAGTGAAATGAGAAAAAATTTAGTGTCAGTGGCTGAGAGATTTCAAACAGAATTGAGAGGTTATCCTGGAGGTTATTCTTACGCATTATATAGGTATCCCTTTTCAGTTTATGGTGTATTTGAGTGGCTGAAACGAAGTACTTGAAACTGCAGAGCTATATTTCAGTAGCCTTCTTACTTGAAGATGACTGTATGAAGATATAACATTAATAATGTGACTGTGTGATTGTGAAAACCTTGTGTCTGATGGTCCCTTTATCTAGGGTATTGACAGATGAGTAAAAAATATGGATAAAAAAATAAGTAATAGGGGAACAAAGATTAAAATATATTGGGTAGATGGAAATATTAGTGGTCAATAAGAAGGAGGGGTAAGGGATATGGTATGTATGAGTTTTTTCTTTTTTTCTTTCTCTATTTCTTTTTCTGGAGTGATGCACATTTTCTAAAAATTGATCATGGTGATGAATATACAACTATGTGATGGTATTGTGAGCCACTGATTGTACACCATGTATGGAATGACTATATGTTAAGAATGTTTGTTTGTATTTTCTTTTATCAATAAAAAATATTTAAAAAAAAAGATTTATTATAGGAATTGGCTTACAAAACCACGGCCATTCACAAGTCTAAATTCTGTTGGGCAGGGTGCAATTTGGAAACTCTAATGAAGGTTTTGATGAATTTCCCAAGAGAAGCTGGCTGGCTGAAGTAGAGAAAGAAATTCTTTTTTCTGACTTTTTTATGACTTGACTTCTTTCATTGCTTAAGGCACTCTCCTTTGTTAATTGTAAATGCCATCAGCCATAGATGCATTCAACTGACTAATGATTTAAAGCCACACACACAAAAATCACTGTAACAATCAGGCCACTTCTTGCTTGCCCAAACAACTGGACATCATAACCTAGCTAAGTTAACACATAAACTTCACCATTACAGTCCAAACTTTATCAACTTGACACCCATACATATTTCCTCAAATAAAATTTAATCTCTAATAAAAACAATAACCATCATACTTTCGCATAATATAATTCAACTGTCTGGTGTACAACTGTGAACACATTAACATTTTCCCAAGAAGAGGATGCAAGACCTTGAGTAATATTCACCCTTAAACTTGATATTCTAAACTTAAACACTATGACATGAAGTTAATTCAACTTATGTTAAATGATAAGGGAAAAAAAAAATGATGAGGGGATAAGAGAGAGAAGAAAGCCAAGATAAAAGCTTTGTGTATATAAACGAACATATTCCTAACGAAATAAGGGAGAAATACTCCTGACCATCAAAGTCCTCATTTCTGTCTTCATGGTCATAGCTTGTATTTATAACTATCTTCTTCCACCATCCATTCCATATTCCCTTCACCCTCAGCAAGCACCTCAGCTGGCAGTGGTACTGTGAATGGTGAGGTGACCCAAATCTTCATTACTGACATCGACAGTTTTGAGCCATTATAAGGACTTTTTTGGATTATGTTATTGCAGTTTTCCATTGACTGTAATCACATGACATGGTAGTACTAAGAGACAAGCTCAGGTATCACCTGTAATCCAGGCAAACCCTTCTTTACCTCCATTGGGTAGTTGCAGTCCTATTTTCCCTTGATAATCAGGATCAATCACCCCAGCTAGTATGGTAACTCCCTGTCTTGCCTGTAATTAGGAGGCATAAGGACCCCAAAGTGGCCAGGTGGCAGTAGTAACTTCCAGTTCAATAGAAACATAGTTCTTTATTCTGGTGGAAGCACTCCTCGTTTAGGAACCTAATTTTAGTCACAAACAAGGGAATCCTAATCAGATTTCTCACCAGAAACCATGAAGGCCAGAAGATGGCAGGATGGCATAAAGTCCTTAAATTAAAAACAAACAAACAAACAAAAAAAACTGTCAACCAAGAATTCTCTATCCAGAAAGTCAAAGCAGTTCTGCATAATGAGGAAGAAGCAGCTTAAAATGGAAGCAGCTCCACACTGTGAGCTAAGAGAAAGCCCATGGAAACAAATCTGTCCCAGGAAGCTGATGATGCCAAACACTGTTTTTTTCCCTAAGTTTGTTTTTATTTTGTTGGGTTTTTCTTTTTGCACTCACTTTCCTTTCTTCATATCCTGGACTCTTTTATTAACTAATGAAATTTTCTCCTAGGAGCTTTTTTTTGGCATGGACAGGCCCCAGTAATCAAACCTGGGTCTCTAGCATGGTAGGTGAGAATTCTGCCACTGAGCCACTGTTGCACCACCCCTCCTAGGAGTTTTTGTACAAAGAAAGTAGAAGGGGGTTATGCTTTTCTCTCTTGGCCTACAGTTTGCCTAGATAAGCTCAGTTATATTTAATGCTATAGGTCAAGAATGTTTTTTTTAGCAGTTTTTTTTTTTTATTAATTAAAAAAAGAATTAACAAAACAATTAGAAATCATTCCAATCTACATGTACAATCAGTAATTCTTAATAACATCACATAGTTGCATATTCATCATTTCTTAGTACATTTGCATCAATTTAGAAAAAGAAATAAAAAGACAACAGAATAAGAATTAAAACAATAATAGAAAGAAAAAAAAACAAAAAAAACAAAAACAAAAAACCTATACCTCACATGCAGCTTCATTCAGTGTTTTAACATAACTGCATTACAATTGGGTAGTATTGTGCTGTCCATTTCTGAGTTTTTATATCCAGTCCCGTTGTACAGTCTGTATCCCTTCATCTCCAATTATCCCTTCTCTTTTTTTTTTTTTTTAAATTAACGGAAAAAAAGAAATTAACCCAACATTTAGAGATCATACCATTCTACACATGCAATCATTAATTCTTAACATCATCACATAGATGCATGATCATCATTTCTTAGTACATTTGCATTGGTTTAGAAGAACTAGCAACATAACCGAAAAAGATATAGAATGTTAATATAGAGAAAAAAATAAAAGTAATAATAGTAAAATCAAAACAAAACAAAACAAAACAAAACAAAAACCTATAGCTCAGATGCAGCTTCATTCAGTGTTTTAACATGATTACTTTACAATTAGGTATTATTGTGCTGTCCATTTTTGAGTTTTTGTATCTAGTCCTGTTGCACAGTCTGTATCCCTTCAGCTTCAATTACCCATTGTCTTACCCTGTTTCTAACTCCTGCTGAACTCTGTTACCAATGACATATTTCAAGTTTATTCTCGAATGTCTGTTCACATCAGTGGGACCATACAGTATTTGCCCTTTAGTTTTTGGCTGGATTCACTCAGCATAATATTCTCTAGGTCCATCCATGTTATTACATGGTTCATAAGTTTATCTTGTCTTAAAGCTGCATAATATTCCATCGTATGTATATACCACAGTTTGTTTAGCCACTCTTCTGTTGATGGAGATTTTGGCTGTTTCCATCTCTTTGCAATTGTAAATAATGCTGCTATAAACATTGGTGTGCAAATGTCCGTTTGTGTCTTTGCCCTTAAGTCCTTTGAGTAGATACCTAGCAATGGTATTGCTGGGTCGTATGGCAATTCTATATTCAGCTTTTTGAGGAACTGCCAAACTGCCTTCCACAGTGGTTGCACCCTTTGACATTCCCACCAACAGTGGATAAGTGTGCCTCTTTCTCCGCATCCTCTCCAGCACTTGTCATTTTCTGTTTTGTTGATAATGGCCATTCTGGTGGGTGTGAGATGATATCTCATTGTGGTTTTGATTTGCATTTCTCTAATGGCCAGGGACATTGAGCATCTCTTCATGTGCCTCTTGGCCATCCGTATTTCCTCTTCTGAGAGGTGTCTGTTCAAGTCTTTTTCCCATTTTGTAATTGGGTTGGCTGTCTTTTTGTTGTTGAGATGAACAATCTCTTTATAAATTCTGGATACTAGACCTTTATCTGATATATCATTTCCAAATATTGTCTCCCATTGTGAAGGCTGTCTTTCTACTTTCTTGATGAAGTTCTTTGATGCACAAAAGTGTTTAATTTTGAGGAGTTCCCATTTATTTATTTCCTTCTTCAGTGCTCTTGCTTTAGGTTTAAGGTCCATAAAACCGCCTCCAGTTGTAAGATCCATAAGATATCTCCCAACATTTTCCTCTAACTGTTTTATGGTCTTAGACCTAATGTTTAGATCTTTGATCCATTTTGAGTTAACTTTTGTATAGGGTGTGAGAGATGGGTCTTCTTTCATTCTTTTGCATATGGATATCCAGTTCTCTAGGCACCATTTATTGAAGAGACTGCTCTGTCCCAGGTGAGTTGGCTTGACTGCCTTATCAAAGATCAAATGTCCATAGATGAGAGGGTCTATATCTGAGCACTCTATTCGATTCCATTGGTCGATATATCTATCTTTATGCCAATACCATGCTGTTTTGACCACTGTGGCTTCATAATATGCCTTAAAGTCAGGCAGCGCGAGACCTCCAGCTTCGTTTTTTTTTCCTCAAGATGTTTTTAGCAATTCGGGGCACCCTGCCCTTCCAGATAAATTTGCTTATTGGTTTTTCTATTTCTGAAAAATAAGTTGTTGGGATTTTGATTGGTATTGCATTGAATCTGTAAATCAATTTAGGTAGGATTGACATCTTAACTATATTTAGTCTTCCAATCCATGAACACGGTATGCCCTTCCATGTGTTTAGGTCTTCTGTGATTTCTTTTAGCAGTTTTTTGTAGTTTTCTTTATATAGGTTTTTTGTCTCTTTAGTTAAATTTATTCCTAGGTATTTTATTCTTTTAGTTGCAATTGTAAATGGGATTCGTTTCTTGATTTCCCCCTCAGCTTGTTCATTACTAGTGTATAGAAATGCTACAGATTTTTGAATGTTGATCTTGTAACCTGCTACTTTGCTGTACTCATTTATTAGCTCTAGTAGTTTTGTTGTGGATTTTTCCGGGTTTTCGACGTATAGTATCATATCGTCTGCAAACAGTGATAGTTTTACTTCTTCTTTTCCAATTTTGATGCCTTGTATTTCTTTTTCTTGTCTAATTGCTCTGGCTAGAACCTCCAACACAATGTTGAATAATAGTGGTGAGAGTGGACATCCTTGTCTTGTTCCTGATCTTAGGGGGAAAGTTTTCAATTTTTCCCCATTGAGGATGATATTAGCTGTGGGTTTTTCATATATTCCCTCTATCATTTTAAGGAAGTTCCCTTGTATTCCTATCTTTTGAAGTGTTTTCAACAGGAAAGGATGTTGAATCTTGTCGAATGCCTTCTCTGCATCAATTGAGATGATCATGTGATTTTTCTGCTTTGATTTGTTGATATGGTGTATTACATTAATTGATTTTCTTATGTTGAACCATCCTTGCATACCTGGGATGAATCCTACTTGGTCATGATGTATAATTCTTTTAATGTGTTGTTGGATACGATTTGCTAGAATTTTATTGAGGATTTTTGCATCTGTATTCATCAGAGAGATTGGTCTGTAGTTTTCTTTTTTTGTAATATCTTTGCCTGGTTTTGGTATGAGGGTGATGTTGGCTTCATAGAATGAATTAGGTAGTTTTCCCTCCACTTCGATTTTTTTGAAGAGTTTGAAGAGAATTGGTACTAATTCTTTCTGGAACGTTTGGTAGAATTCACATGTGAAGCCATCTGGTCCTGGACTTTTCTTTTTAGGAAGCTTTTGAATGACTAATTCAATTTCTTTACTTGTGATTGGTTTGTTGAGGTCATCTATGTCTTCTTGAGTCAAAGTTGGTTGTCCATGTCTTTCCAGGAACCCTTCCATTTCCTCTAAATTGTTGTATTTATTAGCGTAAAGTTGTTCATAGTATCCTGTTATTACCTCCTTTATTTCTGTGAGGTCAGTAGTTATGTCTCCTCTTCCATTTCTGATCTTATTTATTTGCATCCTCTCTCTTCTTCTTTTTGTCAATCTTGCTAAGGGCCCATCAATCTTATTGATTTTCTCATAGAACCAACTTCTGGCCTTATTGATATTCTCTATTGTTTTCATGTTTTCAATTTCATTTATTTGTGCTCTAATCTTTGTTATTTCTTTCCTTTTGCTTGCTTTGGGGTTAGCTTGCTGTTCTTTCTCCAGTTCTTCCAAATGGATAGTTAATTCCTGAATTTTTGCCTTTTCTTCTTTTCTGATATAGGCATTTAGAGCAATAAATTTCCCTCTTAGCACTGCCTTTGCTGCGTCCCATAGGTTTTGATATGTTGTGTTTTCATTTTCATTCACCTCGGGATATTTACTAATTTCTCTTGCAATTTCTTCTTTGACCCACTTGTTGTTTAAGAGTGTGTTGTTGAGCCTCCATGTATTTGTGAATTTTCTGGCACTCTGCCTATTATTGATTTCCAACTTCATTCCTTTATGATCCGAGAAAGTGTTGTGTATGATTTCAATCTTTTTAAATTTGTTAAGACTTGCTTTGTGACCCAGCATATGGTCTATCTTTGAGAATGATCCATGAGCACTTGAGAAAAAGGTGTATCCTGCTGTTGTGGGATGTAATGTCCTATAAATGTCTATTAAATCTAGTTCATTTATAGTAATATTCAGATTCTCTATTTCTTTGTTGATCCTCTGTCTAGATGTTCTGTCCCTTGATGAGAGTGGTGAGTTGAAGTCTCCAACTATTATGGTATATGAGTCTATTTCCCTTTCCAGTGTTTGCAGTATATTCCTCACGTATTTTGGGGCATTCTGATTCGGTGCGTAAATATTTATGATTGTTATGTCTTCTTGTTTAATTGTTCCTTTTATTAGTAGATAGTGTCCTTCTTTGTCTCTTTTAACTGTTTTACATTTGAAGTCTAATTTGTTGGATATTAGTATAGCCACTCCTGCTCTTTTCTGGTTGTTATTTGCATGAAATATCTTTTCCCAACCTTTCACTTTCAACCTATGTTTATCTTTGGGTCTAAGATGTGTTTCCTGTAGACAGCATATAGAAGGATCCTGTTTTTTAATCCATTCTGCCAATCTATGTCTTTTGATTGGGGAATTCAGTCCATTGACATTTAGTGTTATTACTGTTTGGATAATATTTTCCTCTAACATTTTGCCTTTTGTATTATATATATCATATCTGATTTTCCTTCTTTCTACACTCTTTTCCATATCTCTCTCTTCTGTCTTTTTGTATCTGACTCTAGTGCTCCCTTTAGTATTTCTTGCAGAGCTGGTCTCTTGGTCACAAATTCTCTCAGTGACTTTTTGTCTGAGAATGTTTTAATTTCTCCCTCATTTTTGAAGGATAATTTTGCTGGATATAGGAGTCTTGGTTGGCAGTTTTTCTGTTTTAGTAATTTAAATATATCATCCCACTGTCTTCTAGCTTCCATGGTTTCTGCTGAGAAATCTACACAAAGTCTTATTGGGTTTCCCTTGTATGTAATGGATTGTTTTTCTCTTGCTGCTTTCAAGATCTTCTCTTTCTCTTTGACCTCTGACATTCTAACTAGTAAGTGTCTTGGAGAACGCCTATTTGGGTCTAATCTCTTTGGGGTGCGCTGCACTCTTGGATCTGTAATTTTAGGTCTTTCATAAGAGTTGGGAAATTTTCAGTGATAATTTCTTCCATTAGTTTTTCTCCTCCTTTTCCCTTCTCTTCTCCTTCTGGGACACCCACAACACGTATATTTGTGCGGTTCATATTGTCCTTGAGTTCCCTGATACCCTGTTCAAATTTTTCCATTCTTTTCCCTATAGTTTCTGTTTCTTTTTGGAATTCAGATGTTCCATCCTCCAAATCACTAATTCTATCTTCTGTCTCTTTAAATCTATCATTGTAGCTATCCATTATTTTTTCTATGTTTGCTACTTTATCCTTCACTTCCATAAGTTCTGCGATTTGTTTTTTCAGTTTTTCTATTTCTTCTTTATGTTCAGCCCATGTCCTCTTCATGTCCTCCCTCAATTTATCGATTTCATTTTTGAAGAGGTTTTCCATTTCTGTTCGTATATTCAGCATTAGTTGTCTCAGCTCTTGTGTCTCATTTGAGCTATTGGTTTGTTCCTTTGACTGAGCCATATTCTCAATCTTTTGAGCGTGGACAGTTATCTTCTGCTGCTGGCGTCTGGGCATTTATTCAGATTTCTCTTGGTGTTGGACCCAGCAAGGTTGTAATATTTTTCTGTGAAATCTCTGGGTTCTGTTTTTCTTATCCTGCCCAGTAGGTGGCGCTCGTGGCCCACGTTTGTCTGCGGGTCCCACCAGTAAAAGGTGCTGTGGGACCTTAAACTTTGGAAAACTCTCGCCGTCCTGGGGGTTCGCTAGCCGAAGCGGCTTGAGCCGGCCCGGGGTCCGAACGCAGGGAGGGTTGCTGGTCGCCGCAGCCAGGGAAAGAGCCCGTCCGAATTTCCTAGTCGGCCCTGGGCAACAAGCGTGGTGGGAGGGTGCCAGCGGCAGCGGCCCACCCGAGAGAGTGCACGTTCCCCGGGAGTCACGGGGTCACCGTTCTCCGTGGCCTGGGGGTTTCCGATCCAATTCTCTCAGTTGGTCCGGGGGCTGCGCGTGGTGAGGGCGCCAGTCGCCTTGGTTTCAGGGGACCACCTCTCCAATTCTCCCAGCCGGCCCGGGAAGGGGGAAGGGAGTAACTCCGGCCGCTTGCCACCCCGCCCGGTAAGGCCCGCGCGCCTCGGCGATCTCACCCGAGCTGCTTCTCTCAGCCAGCCAGCCGTTCCAGGATGGGGTACGCTGTCTTTTTTATCTCTGTTGTGGCTTTGGGCGCTTTCTGTATCGTTTCTATTCCCCTAGTAGGTGTCCTGGAGAAGAAACTAAGATCCGTGCGTCTTACTAAGCCGCCATCTTCCAGGAAGTCTCCCCCTTCTGAAAATTTGATTAATGGTTTATAATATGTCCCAGACATTCCTCTGAAGAATGCACTTCTACATTGTTGCTTTCCAAAGTGCTTACTTAGATCCAAGGGTTCAATTCCATAACTGCACCAGGCTAGCGTCTCCTTCACCCTCTGTTACCTCCTTCCCCCTCCATCAGCTGCCCTCTTGTCAAGAATGTTTTTGGTAGCTGTAAACAACATTGTAGAAAATTAGGATGATGTATCAGATCATTTATTTCTCCCCTCTTCAGCATCACAAGTCTTTAGAGCAACTGACACTGGGGCTGTGATGTTGAGGCTGGGCACAATAATTTCTAAAATTCTAAAACTCAGGCACTTAGGAATCTACCATGGTATTGGGTCTTGAGCAGAAGGTGCCAGATGGAATCAGGGGAACAGATTATCAGTCTGTGATGTGCTCCTCTTCTCTGTCAGAAGGTTGCCAGGTACAAGCACCACAAGACACACAGTTCTTTACTGCAAGCCTTAGAAGACAAAGGGTTACTGCTTGATGGTTTCCCTGCAGCTTCAGTTTAGCCTGAACCATGGCAGGATTTTGCAACTTGCACATTTTTTTAGAAGCCTGACAAGACAAAATGTCCTAAGAAGTCCTTGAATGATGCTTCTGGAAACCCGGGGACACTAACAATCTTGGTGCCACCAACCCTACCTACAGTAACTCCTTTCTTCCACAATCCATGGGGCCCACAGAGGAGCCCTTCACCACCTATTTTTATGAGAAAATTCCTATTCTTGAGGAAAACTATTTTTGTTTTAGCTTTCATAAACTCGGGGCTTTCACGGGACCAAGCTTTCTTGAGCATCACTTATCTGGTTCCAGGAAACATCAAATCTGATTTGCAGTCTGTAGCAGTGGCTGGCTATTTTTTTTTTTTTAACTTTTTATTGTATAGTATAATACATATGCAAAGCAAAGAGATAAAAAAGCAATAGTTTTCAAAGCACTCTTCAACAAGTAGTTACAGGACAGATCCCAGAGTTTGTCATGGCGTACCATATCATCCTCTCAGATTTTTCCTTCTAGCTGCTCCAGAATATAGGAGTCTAGAAGGCTTAAATGTTTTTTATCATCACAATCAACTTTTTTTCTTTCTTTTTATGTGTGAAAAATAATATATATACAAAAAAGCAGTAAATTTCAAAGCACAGCACCACAATTAGTTGCAGAACATATTTCAGAAATTGACATGGGTTACAATTCCACAATTTTAGGTTTTTACTTCTAGCCACTCTAAGATACTGGAGACTAAAAAATATATCAATTTAATGATATCTTTCATATTCATTTGTTAAATCCCATCTTCTATGTATAACTCCACCATTACATTTCATCTTTCTGTCCCACTCTTTAGGGGTATTTGGGCTATGGCCATTCTAAATTTTTCATATTGGAAGGGTCCGTCACTAATATGGCATAGGGAGATGGAATTATCTGATGTTCTGGAGAGGGTGGGTCCTCTAGGTTTCAGGATTTATCTGGTCCAGGGACCCACCTGGAGGTTGTAGGTTTCTGGAAAGTTACTCTAGTACATGGAACCCTTGTGGAATCTTATATATTACCCTAGTGTTCTTTAGGATTGGCTAGAATGGTCCTGGTTGGGGTTTGGCAGGTTATGATAGTGTGTTAGTTAGATTCAGTTGTCAACTTGGCCAGGTGAGCATACCTAATCTTGTTGCTGCGGACATAAGCCAACGGTACATGAACCTCATCTGTTGCCAATTACATCTGCAGTCGGCTAAGAGGCGTGTCTGCTGCAATGAGTGACGTTTGACTTAATTGGCTGGTGCTTAAATGAGAGATCGCAACATAGCACAGCCTAGCAGCTTGGCATTCCTCATCTCAGCACTTGCAGCTCAGCCCGTGCCCTTGGAGATGGAGAAAGAAATCACCCCGGGGAAAGTTGTTGGAACCCAGGGGCCTGGAGAGAAGACCAGCAGAGACCATCCTGTGCCTTCCACGTAAGAAAGAACCTCAGTGGAAAGTTAGCTGCCTTTCCTCTGAAGAACCAAAAAAATATATCCCCTGTTTTAAAAGCCAATCCGTCTCTGGTGTGTTGCATTCTGGCAGCTAGCAAACTAGAACAGATTTGGTACCAGGAGTGGGGTGCTGTTGCGGTTTGCAAATGCCAGATATGTTTGAACGGTGTTTTGGATGGCTAAGGGGAAGACTTTGGAGGAACTGTGAAGAGACTGATGGAGAAGTCCTGGAGGGCTTGAAGAGACTGTTGGTGTAAATGAAACCACCGCCAATCTTGACAAAGGAGGACACAAAAGGGAGAGATTGGAGCTTGCAGAGTGAGAACCGTGGAAGTTCGGGTCTGAAGCCAAGAAACCTCGGCCAGGAGAGTGGACCCACCTGTATGTGTGGAGAGGGTGAGTTTACCCTGAAGGGCGAGGATGAGTCTCCCCTCTCATTGCAGTGGAATAGTTGTGCAGCCTCGGGCCTTGGAAAAGGCGTAGCACGCTCCTTGGGGGCTGGGAGAGCCTGGCTGCCACCATGTGGAGGGGTTGAGCGTATGCCCCAGAAATGGCAGAGAGCCCAGGGGTGGCCCTGATGCCTGGAGAGAGTGGAGCCCAGAGGTGGTCTCCTCGATGTTCCCCAAGGTTGATTTGGAAAGAGGCCGGCCACTGCATAGGCCCTTGGAAGGGGTGGGACTGCCGCTTTCTGCAGCCAAAGGATAAATGACTTTCAGACTTGGAAATCCAATGGTGTTTGCCTGCAGATCTTCCTTCCAATTTCTCCCTATGGAAATGACAATCTATATCCTGTGAATATCCTCCTTTGCATCTTGGCACTAAACAACTTGTTTTGAGATTCACAGGTCCACAGCAAGAACAGAATTTTTTGCATCTGTTTAAGGTGATGCTTGAAGTTGCCAAGTTGACAAGGGGTGGACATGTGTTAGTTAGATTCAGTTGTCAACTTGGCCAGGTGAGCATACCTAATCTTGTTGCTGCGGACATAAGCCAACGGTACATGAACCTCATCTGTTGCCAATTACATCTGCAGTCGGCTAAGAGGCGTGTCTGCTGCAATGAGTGACGTTTGACTTAATTGGCTGGTGCTTAAATGAGAGATCGCAACATAGCACAGCCTAGCAGCTTGGCATTCCTCATCTCAGCACTTGCAGCTCAGCCCGGGCCCTTGGAGATGGAGAAAGAAATCACCCCGAGGAAAGTTGTTGGAACCCAGGGGCCTGGAGAGAAGACCAGCAGAGACCATCCTGTGCCTTCCACGTAAGAAAGAACCTCAGTGGAAAGTTAGCTGCCTTTCCTCTGAAGAACCAACAAAATAAATCCCCTTTTATTAAAAGCTAATCCGTCTCTGCTGTGTTGCATTCTGGCAGCTAGCAAACTAGAACAGATAGGTAGCAAGGACTAACTGAATCTTGCATTAAGAGCAACCTCCAGATTAGCCTCTGGACTCTATATGAAGTCTCTCTGTCACTGCTAATTTATTAGTTACACTTCTTTTCCCTCTTTTGGTCAGGATGGAATTGTTAATTCCACGGTACCAGGGCTGGATTCATCCCTGGAAGTCATCTCCCACGTCACCAGGGAGACTTTCACTCCTAGATGTCATGTGCCACGTAGCGGGGAGGGCAATGATTTTACTTGCAGAGTTGGGCCTCACTTGAGGAACAAAAGAGGGCAATGATTTCACTTGCAGAGAGTGAGGCCTCATTTGAGCAACAAAAGAGGTCCTCCAAAAGTAACTCTTAGGCATGCCTATAGGTAGTCTAAGCTTTTCTGCTACCTACACATGCTTCACATGAGTAAGCCTCAGGATCGGAGAGATGGCCTATTGATTTGGGTGTCCCTAAAGTTTGACACAGTGTCATGGGATTTAGGTTTAATAACCTAAATGGGTAAGCTTTAATAGTTTCATATACTCTCCAAGGAAGCGACAGATCCTTCCTGCCCTGGTTTAATAACCTAAATGGGTAAGCTTTAATAGCTCCATATACTCTCCCATCCCTCAAAGGACTTTGCCAGTACTTTTTTTTTTTTTTAACATGGGCAAGCACCAGGAATTGAACCCGGGTCTCGGCTTGACAGTTAGAACTCTGCCTCTGAGCCACTGTGACCCGCCTGCAAGTGCTTTTTGATTATCTGCTTAATATACTCTAGGATGTGCCCAGGCATTACAATAATCTATACAGGACTAAAGGACCTCTTTCTTATTCTGGACTCCCTGTGTTTCAAATGTTCAAATGAGCTCTACAGATAGGTTGAGTTAGATTATGTGCTACAGAAAATTTCAGTTCCAGACAAAATAAACCTTTCTTCCTTTGGTCTCAAAGAGTATGTGTGGTTCTAAAACACAGACACTGTCTTCCTTACCCCTGTGTTCTGAATTATTTTAACCCCAACCTGATCGGCTTCATTCTTATTTCTAAATATTAGGTTACATATATAAAACAGCAGTGGCTGGAGTTAAGTTGCTCTGGGTTCTTCTGCTGGCCACCCTCATGGGACTCCTGCTCCTACGTCTTACAGCTATACTGGGAGTGGTCATTAGGCTGTACCTTGCTGAAGTGTGTCACTAACAGTATTCTAAGGTCCCACAAATTATACTATGGCTGATGATGGAGTTAGCTCTCATTGGCTTGGATATGTAATAAATCATTGGCTCACCCATTGCCATCAATCTCCTGTCTATGGGAAGTGTTCCTCTAACGGGTGTAGTTCTCATCACCATTGCAGATACCTTTATATTTCTCTTTTTAGGCAAATATGGCTTATGGAAGCTGGAAGGATTTTTTGGATTTCTCATCACCATACACATCTGGATATGAGTATGTTATACTGAAACGTGACCAAAGCCAGGTGCTCAATGGTGTATTCATGCCATCTTGTTTGGATTGTTATACTCCACAGATCAAGCAGGCTGTGGGCATCGTGGGAACTGTCATCATGTCACATCGCATATATTCACATTCTGCCTTAGACAAGTTTAACTGGACCAATAAGCAGGGAGTTCAAGAAGCCAATAAGTACTTTTTCATTGAATCCTGCATTGATTGTTTCCTTAATCATCAAAATCTGCTGTCTGTCTTTGCCGAGACATTTTTTGAGAAAACCAACGAGAGAGTGGTTGCAGTCTGTAGAAACAGTAGCAGTCCCTATAACCACCTCTTCCTGACAATAACTTAATACTAACTGTTATCTACAAAGGGGGTTGTGCTGGTTTGAAATGATGTATGTACCCTAGAAAAGCCGTGTTTTAATCCTAATCCCATTTTGTAAAGGCAGCCACTTCTTCTAATCCCTACTCAGCATTTTATGTTTGAAACTGTAATTAGATTATCTCCCTGGAGATGTTATTTAACCGAGTGGTTGTTAAGCTGGATTAGGTGGAGGCGTGTCTCCACCCATTTGGGTGGGTCTTGATTAGTTTCTGGAGTCCTATAAAAGAGGAAACGTGTTGGAGAATGAAGGAGATTCAGAGAGAGCAGAGAAGAACAACATAGCCATGAGAAGCAAAGAGCCCACAAGCCAGCGACCTTTGGAGATGAAGGAAAACGCATCCCGGGGAACTTCATGAAACAGGAAGCCAGGAGAGAAAGCTAGCAGATGACACCTTGCTTGCCATGTGCCCTTCCAGCCGAGAGAGAAACTGTGACTGTGTTCACCATATGCCTTCTCACTTCAAAGAGAAACCCTGAACTTCATCGGCCTTCTTGAATCAAGGTATCTTTCCCTGGGTGGATGCCTTTGATTGGACATTTCTATAGACTTGTTATAATCGGGACATCATCTCGGCCTTAGAACTGTAAACTAGCAACTTATTAAATTCCCCTTTTTCAAAGCCATTCCGTTTCTGGTATATTTCATTCCAGCAGCTAGCAAACTACAACAGGGGTATTGTGCTAGGATGTTACTTTGGACCTGCAGTAGTCTACATATAGGCAGTGGGGATCCTGGCTGTAGGACAGAGCTCCACCATGACAGGAACCTATTCTGGCCACTTTGTCATGGAGGAATTCCTGAATCTAAAATGGTCATGCTTTGTCCGAGTGATTCTGACCCGCTCTATTGCCATCATCCCCACTCTGCTTGTTGTTGTCTTCCAAAACATAGAACATCTGTTGAGGATGAACGACTTCCTAAATGTGCTGCAGAGCTTATAGCTTCCCTTTGCTCTCATACCTATCCTCTTATTTACCAGCTTGCAGCCAGCAATGAGTGACTTTGCCAATGGAACAGGCTGGAGGACTGCAGGCGGGATCTGGTCCTTTTCATCTATTCCATCAATATGTACTTTGTAATGGTTTATATCCAGGAACTAGAGCATGTGGTGTTGTATGTGGTGGTGGCTGTGGTCAGCATGGCTTATTTGAATTTTGTTTTTCTACCTGGGTTGGCAACGTTTAATTGCAATGGGCATGTCTTTCCTGGACTGTGGACACACAGTAAGCATCTCTCAAGTCTTGTCATCTGAAGAAGCCACCATGGCTACACTAAGTAAACACTGGATCATTCTGTCCTCTGCAGGCAGCCATGAGAGCTAGTGTGTTTCTGTGGTTTACTATGTGAACACAGCCAAAAGTATGTGCTGTTGCATAGAATGCATTTTAGAACTCAACTGTTTGTTGGGCAAGACTTTGTTTTTCATATATGTTTGAAAATGGAATGTTTTCTTCTTGACATTCTGACCTGGGAACTGGATTAGGGAGGACCTTTAGAAAGCCAACATTTGCTTCTATCATCTCAACACTAAATCCTTAAGTAATTGTCCAAGGGCCAGATTATTTTATTCTTTTGAGAGAGAATCCTTTATGCATGATTTTCACCCAACCTGTATATTAATAAAAACATCGGATTTGGAAATTCCAATAGATTTTTTTATAATAGAAACCACAGAATGAGTATGCAAATTTTATCAAACATAATGGATTTTAAAAGGTTGAGAAATACTTTTCCTATGCATACCCTTTTATTTTAATGATAAAAAATGATATTTCAACTAGAATATAAAATTAGGAGACATACTTCTATCAGGTAGTTAATTTTTCAGTAGAAATTAACTGAAGTGAGAAAGCATAAAGAAGGAAGAACTCGGACAAATGGCAAACCTCACCTGTAGGTAGTGGTTACTAATCACCTCAGAGATTAAAAGCTTATCAGGATTTCCTTGGAGTTCTTATTTTAATAGCCTTCATCTTAGCATGCACATATGCATGAATGCACATATGGTTGAAAACCTTCACCTTTCTCCTCTCATGAAACTTTGGGGGAAGGGGAAAGGTTAGGAAGAAAAGGATGAAAGGAGAAGAACCATCTATTTATTCCTAAAAGCCGCCTCTTACCAGAATCATCATGTTTCTCTGAAGCATAATTATACTTTGCTTCTGGTTCAGCATGATTTGCAAGGCAGTCTCAGGAGCCATGGACCTAGCCACTGCAAAGCACTCTTTCTCTCAGAAAGTCAATTAATGTCACTGTGATTGCAAAGTTCTCAGCAATGTTGAACTGGCCACTTCTCCAGCTATTTCCTCAGAGGGAAAGATTTTTGAGACCAGATGGTGGAGCTCTGGAGTCAGGGGAAATGAGTGTCTTCACCGTGAAGCTGCTGCTCTTACTTCAGCCACTTCTGACATTTTTACATATGGAGCCTGAGACTATGTGATTATCTAAAATCAAATCATGTTTGTCTGGCAGAGATAGACAATCAAAAAAAAGTCTCTTATAGCCAATCACTGGTGAGTATAATCATGGGAATGGCACTGAGGGAATTCTCATTTTTGGAGCATTCCTTTTGGAATCCTGGTTGATTTATGTTCTCTGTTCATCTGAGTCACTGAAGCATTACTGTGGATATTTGTGGATATTTTGTACACAGTGAAAAGTTGTCTTTCATAAGGAAAACCACTGTTTCACTGACCACACCTTTCTCTTAACCTTTTAATAATACAGCACAGGATCATGAATGATGATTCCTCTAATCATTCCCCCTCATATCCACCCCCATCCCCCTACTGTTGTAGCAAGCAGGACCCCCTTTCTCGTTCTTATTCAGCTGCCTTCTCTGTAGAAAACCCAGTGTACCTCAGTCTGGACCAGCTGGAATGGCTGTGAGACCCCCCCAGAACGGTGAGTTCCCCAAGATGCAGTGGCCAGTGCCCCTCCCCCACAGGCTGCTTCCCAGAGGGGAAAGGAAAGAGACTTCACCAGCAGCAGGGGCTGGGCCCAACCAAACACCAATTGTGGCATTAATTAACAAATTGTAACTACTAAAAATAGGCCCCCAGCTCAGGTGAACCTGGACAAGGCAGAGGTCACTCATTTTTGCCCCGGTGCCAAGGGGGCAGGGCTGACAGAAAAAGAAAAAAAAAAAAAGAAGGAAACAGAGGTTTTTGTGGCTGTGTTTCTGCAAAGGCTTGACTGCCTTTGGATACATAGCAGGGCTTCTCAGGCTGCAACTGTCCCACGCATAGGCAGAAACAAACTCGTTTGAGGGCTTGTCTGGAGCCTTTGCCTTCCCCAGGGGAGGGGTGAAGCCCAACACAGGTGGAATCCCTCCCTCAAGGAATTCAGATACCAGCGTTTGGAAATTTGAAGCCATTAAAACCAGCCTACAACCTCTCCTCTGTCTCCACCATGCCCCAGCAGGGAGAGTCTGCCAAAGTTAAAGGTACCACATCATCTTATGCTGGTGGGACCTGCAGGCAGACAAGCACCACATACTGGGCAGGATAAGAAAAACAGAGTCCAGAGACTTCACAGGAAAGTCTTTCAATCTGCTGGGTCTCACCCTCAGGGAAAACTGACATAGGTGACTTTTTCCTCCTGATAGGAGGCCAGTTTGGTCTGGGAAAATCCAGCTGGGGTCTATAATACCTAAGTAAACCCTCCTAAGGGGTGGGGGTGGGGGTGTCCGGGAAGGCACCATACAACCAGGGCAAGAAACAAGAAAATAAGAACTGAAAAATTCTCCTCTGTTAAACAAAACCTAAACTAGAGGTCCAGATAAAGCTGAACTGAATGTCAAAGATCAGATAGACAACAAACTCATCCAGCAAGAAAACCCTAGGTAAAAGAAGTGAAAGCAATCTACAGAATAAACTAATTAAGGTAATTAAATGCCTAGATGCCAGCAAAAAATAACAAATCACACTAGGAAAATTGACGATATGGCCCAATCAAAGGAACAAACCAACAGTTCAAATGAGATATAGGAGCTGAAACAATTAATTCAGAATATACGAACAGACATGGAAAACCTCATCAAAAATCGAATCAAATTGTGGGGCGGGCCGCGGTGGCTCAGCGGGCAAAGTGCTTGCCTGCTATGCCGGAGGACCTCGGTTCGATTCCCGGCCCCAGCCCATGTAACAAAAACGGAGAAACAGAATACAATAAAACAAGAAAATGTTTAAAAATGTTTCCCTTTCTTCCTTCCTTCCTTCCTTCTATCCTTCCTTCCTTCTCTCTGTCTTTCCTTTAAAAAAAAAAAAAAAAAATCGAATCAAATTGAGGGAGGATATAAAGGCAAGGAATGAACAAAAAGATGAAATCGAAAGTCTGATGTGCTGGTTTGAAGGGAAGTATGCCCCCTAAGAAAAGCCATGTTTTAATATGGATCCCATTTCTTAAAGGTAGAATAGTCTCTATTCAATGCTGTGTATTTGGGACTGTGATAGGATCATCTCCCTGGTTGATGAGATTTAGTTAAGAACGGTTGTTAAACTGGATAAGGGGATGACATGTCTCCACCCATCTGAGTGGGTCTTGATTAGTTTCTGAAGTCCTATAAAAGAGGAAACATTTTGGAGAATGAGAGACTCAGAGAGGGCAGAGAATGCTGCAACACTACAAAGCAGAGAGTCCACCAGCCAGCGACCTTTGGAGATGAAGAAGGGAAATGCCTCCCGGGGAGCTTCATGAAACCAGAAGCCAGGAGAGTAAGCTAACAGATGACGCCGTGTCTGTCATGTGCCCTTCCAGCCAAGAGAGAAGCCCTGACTGCGTTCACCATGTGCCTTTCCAGATGAGAGAGAAACCCTGAACTTCATCGGCCTTCTTGAACCAAGGTATCTTTCCCCAGATGCCTTTGATTGGACATTTCTATAGACTTGTTTTAATTGGGACATTTTCTCGGCCTTAGATCTGTAAACTAGCAACTCATTAAATTTCCCCTTTTAAAAGCCATTCCGTTTCTGGTATATTGCATTCCGGCAGCTAGCAAACTAGAACATCTGAAAAAACAAATCAGAACTTATGGGAATGAAAGGCATGGTAGAAGAGATAAAAAAAAAATGGAAACCTACAATGGTAGATTTCGAGAGACAGAACATAGGATTAGTGAACGGGAGGATGGAACATCTGAAATCCAGCAAGAAAAGATAGGGGAAAAAATGGAAAAATATGAGCATGGAGTACATCTCCTAGTCAAAATATAAATTTTGGTCTCTCTTACCAGTGAAATATTCCAAGTTTGAGAAATGAAACACAATATGAAGCACATGAATATACATGTTGTGGGTGTCCCAGAAGGAGAAGAGAACGGAAAAGAAGGAGAAAAACTAATGGAGGAAATTATCACTGAAAATTTTCCAACTCTTATGAAAGACTTAAAATTACAGATCCAAGGAGTGCAGCATACCCCAAAGAGAACAGATCCAAATAAACGTACTCCAAGACATTCACTAATCAAAATGTGAGAATCTTAAAAGCAGCAAGAGAAAAGCAACCCACCACGTACAAGGGAAGCCCAATAAGACTATGCATAGATCTCTTAGCAGAAACCATGGAGGCGAGAAGACAGTGGGATGATATAAATTATTAAAAGAGAAAAACTGCCAACCAAGAATTCTATATCCAGCAAATTGTACTTCAAAAATGAGGGAGAAATTAAAACATTTTCAGACAAAAAAATCACTGAGAGAATTTGTGACCAAGAGACCAGCTCTTGCAAGAAATACTAAAGGGAGCACTAGAGACAGATACAAAGACAGAAGAGAGAGGAGTGTATAAGAGTGTAAAAAGGAAGACTATGAGTAAAGGTAAAAAGAAGGAAAATCAAATATGACATAAAAATCCAGAAGGCAAAATAGTGGAAGAAAGTACTACCTGTACAGTAATAACACTAAATGTTAATGGATTAAACTCCCCAATCAAAAGACATAGATTGGCAGAATGGATTAAAAAAACAGGACCCATCTATAAGCTGTCTCTACTCAAAGGACATGAGGGCAAGGACACAAACGGACATTTGCAAACAAATGTTTATAGCACCATTATTTACAATCACCAAGAGATGGAAACAGCCAAAATGTCCATCAACAGATGGTTGGCTAAACAAACTGTGACATATACATACGATGGAATATTATGCAGCTGTAAGACAGAATAAAGTTATGAAGTATGTAACAACATGGATGGACCTTAAGGACGTTATGCTGTGTGTGATTAGCAAAAAACAAAAGGACAAATACTGTATGGTCTCATTGATATGAAATGACATTAGTGAATAAACTTGGAATATTTCACTGGTAAGAGAGACCATCAGGAGATAGAAATAGGGTAAGATATTGGGTAACTGGAGCTGAAGGGATACAGATTGAACAACAGGACTGAATATAAAAACTCAGAAGTGGGCAGCACAATACTACCTAACTGTAATACAATTATGTTAAAACAGTGAATGAAGCTGAGTGTGAGAATGACAGAGGGAGGAGGGCTGGGGGCATAAATGAAACCACAAAGAAAAGTAGACGATGAAGACTGAGATGGTATAATCTAGGAATGCCTAGAGTATATAATGATAGTGTACAAATTTAAAAAATGTTTGTGCATGAGGAAGAACAAAGGAATGTCATTACTGCAGGGTGCTGAAAATAGATGGTAATTAATATTTTAAAATTTCAACTTATGTGTGAGACTAAATCAAAAAATACTCATTTGGTACAAAATTTATATTTTGACTAGGAGATGTACTAGTCAATATAACTTATGTAGATAGTTGGTTGAACAACATAAGTACATGGAACCTTGGTTAGGACTGAGATTTTGTTGGTTTGTCCAGAGTAATGCCCAATGAATCCCAGAGTGATTTGATCAGTGAGTGGAAAGTATTTGCAAAGTCCCCTTCGGGGAATGGTGAGAACGGGGAGAAATTCAACTTCCCCAAATGAATTCTTGATATTCTCACAAGCAGCGTGGATAACCAAAGCTATAGGCTGAGCCCCCAGTCTTGGGGTTTGTTCATATGAAACTTAACCCCACAAAGGATAGGTCAAGCCTACTTAAAATTAGGCCTAAGAGTCACCCCCAGGAGAACCTCTTTTGTTGCTCAGATATGGCCTCTCTCTCCAGCCAACACAACAAACAAACTCACCACCCTCCCCCTGTCTGCATGGGACATGACTCCCAAGGGTGTGGACCTTCCTAGCAATGTGGGACAGAAATCCCAGAATGAGTTGAGATTCATCATCAAGGGGTTGAGGAAAACTCTAGAATGAGCTCAGACCCAGCATCAAGGGATTGGGGAAACCTTCTAGATGAAAAGGAGGAAGAGTGAAATGAGACAAAGTGTCAATGGCTGAGAGAGTCCAAACAGAGTCGAGAGGTTATCCTGGAGGTTATTCTTACGCATTAAGTAGATATCACCTTGTTAGTCAAGATGTAGTGGAGAGGCTGGAGGGAACTGCCTGAAAATGTAGAGCTGTGTTCCAGTAGCCATGTTTCTTGATGATGATTGTATAATGATATAGTTTTCACAATGTGACTGTGTGATTGTGAAAACCTTGTGTCTGATGCTCTTTTTATCTACTTTGTCAACAAACGAGTAGAACATATGGAATAAAAATAAATAATAGGGGTTTTTTTATTTAACAATGTTAAATAAAATAAATGTTAAAATAAATTTAGTTTGAAATGCTAGTAATCAATTAAAGGGAGGGGTAAGGTGTATGGTATGTAAAATTTTTTTTTCTGTTTTCGTTTTATTTTTCTGTTGTCTTTTTTTCTTTTTCTGAACTGATGCAAATGTTCTAAGAAATGATCATGATGATGAATATGCAACTATGTGATTATTTTGTGAATTATTGATTATGAAATGCTAGTGATAAATGAAAGTGAGAGGTAAGGGGCATGATATGTATAATCTTTTTTTTCTGTTATCGTTTTATTTCTTTTTCTGTTGTCTTTTTATTTCTTTTTCTGAATTGATGCAAATGTTCCAAGAAATGATAAATATGCAACTATGTAATGATATTGAGAATTACTGAATACATATGTAGAGCGGAATTACATGTTAATGTTTTTGTTTGTTCTTAATTTTTTTAAACTAAAAAATAAATTTTTAAAACAAATAAATAAATAAAATACAAAAATAGAAAGAAAGCAGGTCCGAGACCAGGACAGAAAATTAAAAACCTTGTGGAACTGGGACCCAAAAACCTGGACTAACTGGATCCTGCCGCTAGCCGGTCCCCTATTTACCCTATTAATTCTAATCACTGTAGGTCCCTGTGTAATCAGAGCCCTCATCAAATTCATTGAAAATACTGTAACCCAGCGAGCCACAGCATGAATCCTCCTAATGAAAAGGTACAAACCGTTAAATTTAAGGTGATGCCATAACCCCTCCCAATTAAGTCAGGATAAGTATCAAAGGGGGGAAATGTAGCAAGCAGGCCCCCCCTTTCTCTTTCTTATTCGGCTGCCTTCTCTGTAGAAAACCCCTGATCCCCTCTCCTGACCTCTGGAAACCGATGAAATTGCAGGCAATAAAGATAGGATACATTCCTGGGGTAGAGACCCCCTCTCCTAACCACTGGAAACGGATGAAACTAATAAAGATAAGACACATTCCTGGGATAGGGACCCCTCCCCTAACAGCTCATCTGCTTCTGTAACCTGCTTCGTGCCTTAAACTGACCAATTGTTTTTCCTTTAATATTGCTATTTGCCGTATTAGGCTTGCCCTATCTGTAGCATGTAATAGTGTCTATAAAAACCAGTGTTGCCTTTTTTTCAGGGCTCAGACTTTCAAGGTGACTCGGCTGAGCCCCGTGCGCACGAGCTAATAACTCACTTGTTTCCTGAAACTGTGGATCCTTAGCCTAGGCCTGTTCTAATTTCGCAGAACGTTCCTGGAGGCCTGTGGCCTCATTCCTGGTTTTTGCACTACACTATCATTCCAAAAACTGGTCATAAGGGGCCTCTGAAGATACTGAGGATTGACATCTTAAGCTGTTGTCTAGCTGCACTGGGTGAAGGCCACATTTACAAAAAAAATCTTTGCAAATATGGTACAGTAACTTTTTTTTTTTTGGCATGGGCAGGCACCAGGAATCGAACCTGGGTCTCTGGCATGGCAGGCAAAAACTCTGCCTACTGAGCCACCATGGCCCTGGTACAGTAACTTTTACATTTACCCTGAGCCTGGATGGGTGCAGTCAGTCTCAGATTCACAAACATTTAGGAAGCCAGATAAAAGCTGCTAGTACTTTTTTCTAAGTTATGTCTAAGACTTACAATGATGGAAAAGTTCTTCCAGTTAAACAACATTTCATAATACCATGTGGGTAGTATTTCAGAAGTTTTAAAAGCAGTCCCATCACTGCCCTCCCCCTACGTGGGACATGACTCCCAGGGGTGTAAATCTCCCTGGCAACATGGGACAGAACTCCCAGGATGAGCTGGGACCTGGCATCAAGGGACTGAGAAAGCCTTTCTGACCAAAATAGGGAAGAGAGAAATGAGACAAAATAAAGTTTCAGTGGCTTAGAGATTTCAAACAGAGTCAAGAGGTCATCCTGGAGGTTATTCTTATGCATTATATATATATATATATATATATATATAAAATCCCTTTTTAGCTTATAGTGTGTGTATTGGAGTAGCTGGAGGGAAATACCGGAAACTGTTGAGCTGTGTTCCAGTAACCTTGATTCTTGAAGACAATTGTATAACGATATAGCTTTTACAGTGTGAAAGTGTGATTGTGAAAACCTTGTGTCTGATGCTCCTTTTGTCCAGGGTATGGACAGATAAGTAAGGAAATAAGAATAAAAAAATGAATGAATAATTGGAGGGGGGATAAAGGATAAAAAACTGGGTAGACTGAAATACTGGTGGTCAATAGGAAAAAGTGGGGTGTATGGGATGCATGAGTTTTTCTTTTTTTTTTCCCCGAGTGACGCAAATATTCTGGGAATGATCATGGTGATTAATACACAGCTGTGTGATGATGTTGTGAGCCACTGATCGTGTACCATGTATGGACTATATGTGTGTGAAGATTTGTCAATAAAAAAACAAATGAAGAAAAAATAACCACTCCCACACTTTATTCCATTTGATCCTCACAGAGAAAAAGTGTACTTCAAGAAATATTCTGAGTGCAATGAACAATGTTAAGAGTTTAAATCTCCCAATGCCAGCATGTGTGGCATTTCTGGCATGTGTTTATGTTGAATATATAAAGATATACCCTTGTACTTTATGTAAATTGGACCTTGTTCTTAAATGTGACATGAAATGTGGAGGCTACAGTCATATTGGGAGTTCATGGCAGTGGGGAATAGCTATACTCTGGCTCTTGTAAAGTTCTGCTAGTGGTGTTGAGTGGGTACAACTATGCTTTTAGTGACCATTTAACAATATATAAAATTGGTTTTTTAATTTACAATTTTTTTTTCTTTTTCCAAAAAAAAAAGAATTATCTATCCAGCAAAATTACCTTTCAAAAATGAAGGATAAATTAAGACATTTCAGTTAAACCAAAGCTGAAAGAGGTCAACACCAGAATACTTGTCCTATAAAAAATGCTAAAAGGAGTCCTTTAAGCTAATATAAAAGGAGACTAGACAGCAACTCGAAGCTATAAAAGAAATAACGAACAATGGTACATATAAAATCCTGTATTATTATACTTTCAGTTTGTACTTGTTTTCTGCACCCCCCTCCCCATATGATTTTATAGGCAAATGTGTAAGATAAACTTTTAAATCTATGTGAATGGGTATATGATGTATAAAAATGTAATCTGAGGCAATATGAATATAAAGGGGGCAGGGATGGAAATATAAAGAAGTAGAGACTTTGTATACTACTCAAACTAGGTTGGTATTAATCCAACTAGGTTATTAGTTTAATATGACAATTGCAATTATAAGGGTAAGCCCTAAGAAAATAACAAAAGAATACAGAGAAAAGGAAAGAACTAAAGAATCAAAATGATAAAAAGAGCAACTAAATATGAAAAAACAAAAAGAAAGTAATGGAATAAATGAAAATAAAAGACATACAAGACAAAGAAAATAAATAGCTAAATCCTTCCTTTTCAGTTGTACTTCAAATGTCAAAGAACAAAACGCTTCTATTAAAAAGCAGAAATTAGAGTTTTAGGATGAAAAAGCATGATCCACCTATAGGTTATCTACAGGAGACTCACTTTAGGTACAAAGACACAAAGAAGTTGAAAGTAAAAGTACAAAAATAGATATTCCAAGCAAACACTAATCAAAAAAAAGAGCCACAGTAGTTTTCTTATTGTGAGACTAAATTGAATTTAAGACAAAAAAGATTACAAGAGACAAAGAAGGATATTACATACTGATAAAAGGTTAAATCCAGCAAGAATATATAACAATTATAGATATACATTCACTTCACAACAGACCCCAAAATATTTCAAGCACAAACTGATAATATTATAGGGAAAATCCGATGACTATCTACAATAATAGTTGATGATTTCAGCACTTACAACAATTAGTAGAATATCTACAAAGAAGACTGATAAAGGAAAAGAGGCCTTGAACAACAGTGTCAACCAACTGGACTTAATGGACATGTACAGAACATTCTGTACAAAAACCACACAATATATATTGTTATCAAATGCACATGGAACATTTTCCAGGATAGACCATATGGTGGGTCACATATCAAATCTTAATTAATTAAAAAATAATGAAATCATATAAAGTACTTTCTTGGACCACAATGGAATAAAGCTAGAAATCAGTAACAGAAGCGAAGCAGGATAAAATAGGACAATTGTTAAGTCCCGATTTCCTATTCAACTCTAAAAGAGTAAACGCACAACTACAAGTCCTTTGTTTCTTACCTAGCTCCAAAGGAACTAATACAAAGCTGCAAACTTCCTGGGATAAAAATTTCCCTAGAGAGCACTTCCGGAGAAGATGGCGGCTTAGTAAGACGCGCGGGTCTTAGTTCCTCCTCTAGAACAGCAACTAAAGAAACAGAAACAATACAAAACAGCTCCCGGAGCCACGACAGAGACCAAAAAGACAGCGTACCCCATTCTGGAACGGCTGAACGGGCAGGGAGAATCCGCTGCGGTGAGATACCCGAGGGGCGCGTGCTTTCCCGGGCCGGGGCGGCTGGCGACCGGGGTCGCTTCCACACACGTGGCTTCCCGGTCCGACTGGGAACATTGGATAGCGGGGCCCTCCCGCCACGCTTGGCGTCTCGGGCCAGCTGGGCAATTTGGACCGGTACTCCCCGAAGCCGCGGTGGCCGGCGACCCCCCCTCCACGCGCGGTTTCCCGGGCCGACTGCGAGATTCGGATTGGCAAGTTAAAGGAGCCACGGCATCTTTTACTGGTGGGACCCGCAGACAGACGAGCGCCACGAGCGCCACCTACTGGGCAGGAAAAGAAAAACAGAGCCCAGAGATTTCACAGAAAAACCTTTCAACCTGCTGGGTCCCACACCCAGGGAAATCTGATTAAATGCCCAGACACCAGCAGAAAATAATGGATCACGCTCGGAAAATTGAAGATATGGCCCAGTCAAAGGAACAAACCAATAGTTCAAATGAGATACAGGAGTTGAGACAACTAATGCTGAATATACGAACAGAAATGGAAAACCTCTTCAAAAACCAAATCAATAAATTGAGGGAGGACATGAAGAAGACATGGGCTGAACAAAAAGAAGAAATAGAAAATCTGAAAAAACAAATCACAGAACTTATGGGAGTGAAGGACAAAGTAGAAAAGATGGAAAAAACAATGGATACCTACAATGATAGATTCAAAAAGACAGAAGATAGAATTAGTGATTTGGAGGATGGAACATCTGAATTCCAAAAACAAACAGAAACTATCAGGAAAAGAATGGAAAAATTTGAACAGGGTATCAGGGAACTCAAGGACAATATGAAGCGCACAAATATACGTGTTGTGGGTGTCCCAGAGGGAGAAGAGAAGGGAAAAGGAGGAGAAAAACTAATGGAAGAAATTATCACTGAAAATTTCCCAACTCTTATGAAAGACCTAAAATTGCAGATCCAAGAAGTGCAGCGCACCCCAAAGAGATTAGACCCAAATAGGTGTTCTCCAAGACACTTACTAGTTAGAATGTCAGAGGTCAAAGAGAAAGAGAGGATCTTGAAAGCAGCAAGAGAAAAACAATCCATCACATACAAGGGAAACCCAATAAGACTATGTGTAGATTTCTCAGCAGAAACCATGGAGGCTAGAAGACAGTGGAATGATATATTTAAATTACTAAAAGAGAAAAACTGCCAACCAAGACTCCTATATCCAGCAAAATTATCCTTCAAAAATGAGGGAGAAATTAAAACATTCTCAGACAAAAAGTCACTGAGAGAATTTGTGACCAAGAGACCAGCTCTGCAAGAAATACTAAAGGGAGCACTAGAGTCAGATACGAAAAGACAGAAGAGAGAGGTATGGAGTAAAGTGTAGAAAGAAGGAAAATCAGATATGATATATATAATACAAAAGCCAAAATGGTAGAGGAAAATATTATCCAAACAGTAATAACACTAAAAGTTAATGGACTGAATTCCCCAATCAAGACATAGACTGGCAGAATGGATTACGACCCAGCAATACCACTGCTAGGTATCTACTCAAAGGACTTAAGGGCAAAGACACAGACAGACATTTGCACACCAGTGTTTATAGCAGCATTGTTTACAGTTGCAAAGAGATGGAGACGGCCAAAGTGTCCGTCAACGGACGAGTGGCAAAGCAAACTGTGGTATGTACCTACGATGGGAAATTATGCAGCTTTAAGACAGACTAAACTTATGAAGCATGTAATAACATGGATGGACCTAGAGAACATTATGCTGAGTGAGTCTAGCCAAAAACTAAAGGACAAATACTGTATGGTCCCACTGATGTGAACCGACATTCGAGAATCAACTTGGTAACAGAGACCAGCAGGAGTTAGAAACAGGGTAAGATAATGGGTAATTGAAGCTGAAGGGATACAGACTATGCAACAGGACTAGATACAAAAACTCAAAAATGGACAGCACAATAATACCTAATTGTAATGTAACTATGTTAAAACACTGAATGAAGCTGCACCTGAACTATAGTTTTTTTTTTATTTGTTTGTTTGTTTGTATCTTTTGTTTTTGTTTTTTCTTTTTCCTTTTTTATATATATATATATTTTTATTATTATCATTATTTTAATTTTCTTCTCTATATTGACATTCTATATCTTTTTCTGCTGTTTTGCTAGTTCTTTTCCTAAATCGATGCAAATGTACTAGGAAATGATGATCATGCATCTATGTGATGATACTAAGAATTACTGAGTGCATATGTAGAATGGAATGATTTCTAAATGTTGTGTTAATTTCTTTTCTTTTTTTTAATTAATAAAAAAATATACAAAAAAAAAAAATTTCCCTAGAGCCCCAAATGTCCCCAAACCATTAAAAGCTTATAAAATTCTGGGCCCAAAGCAAACTCTAAGTTAATAATAGGAAGCATCGGGTCATAAACATTAACCATTTGCCCAAAGACAAATATTAGGTATGTGACAACAAACCATGAATTCTGCTAGCTAGCTCCTCCTAGAACAAAGAAGGAAATCTGCCACTGGTAAAACTTTCCCATAAAACAAGCTGGCCCATTCCACTCAGTATGCACATGGTTCCCGCACTGACCTCTCTAATTTGTCTCTCTTTTTTATATAAACTTGTCTTTTAATAAACTTTACTACTTATGCCTACTGGCCCTCTTGTCTCTAAATTCTTCTGGTTTCAAGACTATCGAACCTGGATCGGGTCTCAGCTGGCACCACTGACAGAAAACTGGAAATTTTACCAATATGTGGAAATTAAGCAACATGATATAAAATAGCCAAAAGGTTAAAGAAGAAATCAAAGGGAAATTAGGAAATGTATTGAAATGATTGAAAATTAAAATGTAACATAATAAAACTTATGTGATATAGTGAAGGCAGTACTTGGGTAAAATTATAGTAAATGTCTACCTTAAAAAAGAACAAAGATCACATCAATAACCTAACTTTACATCTAAAGTAGAAGAAAAACAAAACAAAAAAGAACAAATCAAAACCAAAAAACTTCCCCAGAGATTCAATGACTATAATGACAAATTCCACTTGCTTCAGAACTCTTTAAGTACTGTAGAGACTCAAAGACTCCACAAATGCTGAACTGAAGAAAGACAAAAATATTAGGAAAGAAACTTTTGTTTCTCGATACCTTCTAAGCTGCTTGAGACAGAGTGAGGGGGAGGAAAGAGGACCAGCTACTGAGAGCTTGGAAGGTATCTAGAGGCAGTAGCTTGGGTACTTCCCACCGGGGCCAGAGATGAGAGACGAACTCACAGCAGTTAACAATCCCATGCATATCTAGGCACAGTGACCCAAGTCCACTGAGACCCAGGGCAGAACAAAAGCCACTGAGGAATGCTGCATACAAAAGGGCCACTGGGTTGGGGGAAGGGTAGGGGAAAGAGAAACCATGGCAAAATGGCAGCCAAGTACTCTACTCACTCAATCCAGTTACTGACGGCAGGACTCCCCAAATGCAAAATGGACTTTTCTGGAATGACCCAACTTCTGGATTGATCTCATCGGGCTCTCTAGGGCAGGTACACTAACGAGGAAGAAACTGGAGGCCAGAAAAACCTCACAGAGAAAAAAAGAAAAGGGGGGATTTATTTTGGATATCATCCATGATGCCCAATAGATGGACAGAGCCAAAGGATACAATAACTGAGAAACACAATGGCAAACGGTGACACATTTATATGATGGAATATGGTGCAGCTACAAAAAGGAAGGATATCGAGAGGCACACAACGAACTGAATAAACCCTGGGGACAAAGTGTTGTGCAAAATAAGCCAGAAACAAAAGAACAAAGAACAAATACAGTCTGAAATTGTAAATGAACTATATGTGTAATAGCTGGCATTTCCCTGGAACTTTGAGTAACTGTGTGACACCTAAGACCCAGAAATGAGTACTACAGCCCTGAAAGTTAGCATAGCCATATATAATAACAGTTTAAGTAACCAAGAAAGAGATCAAGCCTCAATTAGAGTTTAAAAAGGAAGCTAATCTTGGCTGGGTCTAAGATAAACTAGAATGCAGGGTAAAAGTGGACAGTGTATATACTCTAGACCTTCAGGTACTGTACCAGACCAAAGGCAGAGAGATTTACTATGTCTAGGACCTAAATTTTCTGTAATACATAATCTAAATCAAACTCTCTGCATAGTTCATGTAAACAACCCAAACTCCTGGAGTCCAGAATGGGAACCAGGCCTTGTAATTCTGTATAGATGTTCTAGTTTGCTAGCTGCCAGAATGCAATATACCAGAAATGGAATGGCTTTTAAAAAGGGGAATTTAATAAATTGCTAGTTTACAGTTCTAAGGCTGAGAAAATATGCCATTTATGACAAGTGTATAGGAATGTCCAATCAAAGGCATCCAGGGAAAGATACCTTGATTCAAGAATGCCGATGAAGTTCAGGGTTTCTCTCTAGTGAGAAGCACATGGCGAAAACAGTCACAGTTTCTCTCTTGGCTGGAAGGGCACATGGTGAACATGGTCAGCGTACCTCTCTCATCTGGAAGGGCACATGGTGAACACGGCATCATCTGCTAACTTCTTCTCCTGACTTCCTGTTTCATGAAGCTCCCCGGGAGGAGCTTTCCTTCTTCATCTCCAAAGCGCTGGCTGATGGATTTTCTGCTTCGTGGTGCTGCAGCATTCTCTGATCTCTCTGAATCTCCTTTCTCCAAAATGTTTCCTCTTTTATAGGATTCCAGAAACTTGTCAAGACCCACCCAAATGGGTGGAGACATGTCATCACCTAATCCAGCTTAACAACCACTCTTGACTAAATCACATCTCCAGGAGATGATTTAATTACAGATTCAAACATATAATATTGAATAGGGATTATTCTGCCTTTACGAAATGGAATTTAGATTAAAACATGGCTTTTCTAGGGGACATACATGGCTTTTCTAGGGGACATATATCCTTTCAAACCAGCACAATAGCTTAATATAATACCAGGATACATCTCACATGACAGTGGGTGATAATTTAAAAAGTATTAGTAGAGTCCATAAGAGTCTGAATGGAGGGAGGAAAAAAAAAAAAAAATATATATATATATATATATATACACAGAGAAAGAAAGAGAGAGAGAGAGTGAACTATGAGAACTATTAAACTCTCCCATCTGGGAAGCCCCAGGTACCCTCTCAACCATTGAGGATTCCCAAGAAAATAGGCCACGCTCTGGATTTTGAACTTTGCCCTTAGGAAACTTATTTCTATAGAGGAGAAGCTAAGACCACCGATAATGAGGCCTAAGAGTTGCTTCCAGGAAGCCTCTTTGTTGTTAAAATGTGGCCTCTCTCTCTCTCTAAGCCCAGCTCTACAGGGAAAATTGTTCCCTTTCCCTACCTACATGGTATAAGACATTCAAGGGTGAAAATCTCCCTGACAATGTGGGGTGTGACTCCCACGGATGGTCTGGCCTTGGCACTGTGGGACCAACAATGCCTTCCTGGCCAGAAGGGGGGAAAGTGTAATAAAATAAGGCATCAGAGGCCAAAAAAGATCAAATGGAGTCAAGAGGCTATTCTGGAGGCTATTCTTATGCAAGCTTCAGTTAGACCGTGCTAACTGCCATGGTTTGTTAAACCCGAACCAACATCATTCCTGTTGACTCTTAAGAACATCTAGGGCTCAAATTGAGATCCTATAAGGGCTTTATGCACTAGATTTGCCTTCCTGGATCATATAATTTCTAAGGGATTCCTAGGTCAAGAAATCCTGAAATGCAGAGGGACCAGCCTCTACAGGATTGTCAATTAATTACATCCTCCTATTCTTCAGTGTGGACTCGCCTTCTAAACTTGAAAAAGTTAGAACGGGCATTGCCCAAAGATCCCTATAGACGGGGAGAAGGCTTAAAGGTGAAGGAGAAGGTATCACAGAGAAAATGGGATTTAACAAATGAGTATGGTTGCGGAATCACTGTATTAATATTCCTTCCAGACTACAGTGTTTTGGAGCAGCTAGAAGGAAAAATTTGAGATGGTGAAATGGTAGCCCATGACAAACTCTGGGATCTGTTCTATAGCTACTTGTTGAAGTGTGCTTTAAAAGTTATTGCTTTTTTCTTTGCTTTCTCTATATTTTTACAATAAAAAAACATTTTCACACACACACATGTGCACATAAAAGGGGGAGTGGGGTGGCATTTAAACTGCTGTAAGACCAGAGGTTCCCAGAACTGAAAAATTAAACGAAAACAGGGCACTGAGTAAGGGAAAGAATTTCAACAAATCATAGGAGCTGGGGAGAAAATTCTACACAATAACAGAACGAATCAAGATTCCTTGAGAAAGGGCCGGCCGGGGTGGGGCAGTTAGCAAATTAGGGTGTGCTCTCGCCTCTTCCAGAAGGCGGGGCCGGAGGTTTCGATTAGTGGTTGTTGCCGCTGGGGAAGGTAAAGCGGCGACGGCAGCCTCGGGAACTGAGGGATCCCTGGCTGGAGGTGGGGGACTCGGCGGGTAACATGTATACAAAAAAGTTATACTTTCGGAGACTTCCGGAGAAGATGGCGGCTTAGTAAGATGCGCGGATCTTAGTTTCTCCTCCAGAACAGCTACTAGGGGAGTAGAAACGATTCAGAACAGCTCCCAAAGCCACGACAGAGATAAAAAAGACAGCGTACCCCATCCTGGAACGGCTGGCTGGCTGAGAGAACCCGCTCTGGTGAGATCGCCGAGGGGCGCAGCCTTCACCGGGCGGGGCGGCAAGCGGCCGGAGTCACTCCCTTCCCCCTTCCCGGGCTGGGCCGGCTGGGAGAATTGGACAGGCAGTCCCCTCAAACCGCGGCGGCTGGCGCCCACACCACGCACGGCCCCCCGGACCAACTGAGAGAATTGGATCGGAAATCCCCAGGCCGCGGAGAACGGTGATGGGGGGGGGCCCTTCCAAACCCGTGACTCCCCGGGAACGGTGCACTCTCCCGGGCGGACCGCTGCGGCTGGCGCCCTCCCGCCACGCTTAGCGCCCCAGGTCGACTAGGAAATTCGGACGGGCGCTTTCCCGGACTGCGGTGGCCAGCGACCCTCCCCGCGTTCGGACCCCGGGCCGGCTGGCACTCTTCCAAACCGCTTCGGCTAGCGAACCTCCCGGACGGCGAGAGTTTTCCAAACTTAAAGGACCCACAGCACCTTTTACTGGTGGGACCCACAGACAAACGTGTGCCACGAGCGCCACCTACTGGGCAGGATAAGAAAAACAGAACCCAGAGATTTCACAGAAAAATCTTCCAAACTTTGGATCCAACACCCAGGGAAATCTGTCTAAATGCGCAGACGCCAGCAGAAGATAACGGATCACGCTCAAAAAATTGAAAATATGGCCCAGTCAAAGGAATAAACCAATAGTTCAAATCAGATACAGGAGCTAGTACAACTAATGCTGAATATACGAACAGAAATGGAAAACCTCTTCAAAAACGAAATCGATAAATTGAGGGAGGACATGAAGAAGACATGGGCTGAACATAAAGAAGAAATAGAAAAACTGAAATAACAAATCACAGAACTTATGGAAGTGAAGGACAAAGTAGAAAAGATGGAAAAAACAATGGATACCTACAATGATAGATTCAAAAAGACAGAAGATAGAATTAGTGATTTGGAGGATGGAACATCTGAATTCCAAAAACAAACAGAAACTATCAGGAAAAGAATGGAAAAATTTGAACAGGGTATCAGGGAACTCAAGGACAATATGAAGCGCACAAATATACGTGTTGTGGGTGTCCCAGAGGGAGAAGAGAAGGGAAAAGGAGGAGAAGAACTAATGGAAGAAATTATCACTGAAAATTTCCCAACTCTTATGAAAGACCTAAAATTGCAGATCCAAGAAGTGCAGCGCACCCCAAAGAGATTAGACCCAAATAGGTGTTCTCCAAGACACTTACTAGTTAGAATGTCAGAGGTCAAAGAGAAAGAGAGGATCTTGAAAGCAGCAAGAGAAAAACAATCCATCACATACAAGGGAAACCCAATAAGACTATGTGTAGATTTCTCAGCAGAAACCATGGAGGCTAGAAGACAGTGGAATGATATATTTAAATTACTAAAAGAGAAAAACTGCCAACCAAGACTCCTATATCCAGCAAAATTATCCTTCAAAAATGAGGGAGAAATTAAAACATTCTCAGACAAAAAGTCACTGAGAGAATTTGTGACCAAGAGACCAGCTCTGCAAGAAATACTAAAGGGAGCACTAGAGTCAGAAACGAAAAGACAGAAGAGAGAGGTATGGAGAAGAGTGTAGAAAGAAGGAAAGTCAGATATGATATATATAATACAAAAGGCAAAATGGTAGAGGAAAATATTATCCAAACAGTAATAACACTAAATGTTAATGGACTGAATTCCACAATCAAAAGACATAGACTGGCAGAATGGATTAAAAAACAGGATCCTTCTATATGCTGTCTACAGGAAACACATCTTAGACCCAAAGATAAACATAGGTTGAAAGTGAAAGGTTGGGAAAAGATATTTCATGCAAATAACAACCAGAAAAGAGCAGGAGTGGCTATACTAATATCCAACAAATTAGACTTCAAATGTAAAACAGTTAAAAGAGACAAAGAAGGACACTATCTACTAATAAAAGGAACAATTAAACAAGAAGACATAACAATCATAAATATTTATGCACCGAACCAGAATGCCCCAAAATACGTGAGGAATACACTGCAAACACTGAAAAGGGAAATAGACACATATACCATAATAGTTGGAGACTTCAATTCACCACTCTCATCAATGGACAGAACATCTAGACAGAGGATCAATAAAGAAATAGAGAATCTGAATATTACTATAAATGAGCTAGACTTAACAGACATTTATAAGACATTACATCCCACAACAGCAGGATACACCTTTTTCTCAAGTGCTCATGGATCATTCTCAAAGATAGACCATATGCTGGGTCACAAAGCAAGGCTTAACAAATTTAAAAAGATTGAAATCATACACAACACTTTCTCGGATCATAAAGGAATGAAGTTGGAAATCAATAATAGGCGGAGTGCCAGAAAATTCACAAATACGTGGAGGCTCAACAACACACTCTTAAACAACGAGTGGGTCAAAGAAGAAATTGCAAGAGAAATTAGTAAATACCTCGAGGCGAATGAAAATGAAAACACAACATATCAAAACCTATGGGATGCAGCAAAGGCAGTGCTAAGATGGAAATTTATTGCCCTAAATGCCTATATCAGAAAAGAAGAAAAGGCAAAAATGCAGGAATCAACTGTTCACTTGGAAGAACTGGAGAAAGAACAGCAAACTAATCCCAAAGCAAGCAAAAGGAAAGAAATAACAAAGATCAGAGCAGAAATAAATGAAATTGAAAACATGAAAACAATAGAGAAAATCAATAAGACCAGAAGTTGGTTCTATGAGAAAATCAATAAGATTGATGGGCCCTTAGCAAGATTGACAAAAAGAAGAAGAGAGAGGATGCAAATAAATAAGATCAGAAATGGAAGAGGAGACATAACTACTGACCTCACAGAAATAAAGGAGATAATAACAGGATACTATGAACAACTTTACGCTAATAAATACAACAATTTAGATGAAATGGACGGGTTCCTGGAAAGACATGAACAACCAACTTTGACTCAAGAAGAAATAGATGACCTCAACAAACTAATCACAAGTAAAGAAATTGAATTAGTTATTCAAAAGCTTCCTAAAAAGAAAAGTCCAGGACCAGATGGCTTCACATGTGAATTCTACCAAACACTCCAGAAAGAATTAGTACCAATTCTCCTCAAACTCTTCAAAAAAATCGAAGTGGAGGGAAAACTACCTAATTCATTCTATGAAGCCAACATCACCCTCATACCAAAACCAGGCAAAGATATTACAAAAAAAGAAAACTACAGACCAATCTCTCTAATGAATATAGATGCAAAAATCCTCAATAAAATTCTAGCAAATCGTATCCACCAACACATTAAAAGAATTATACATCATGACCAAGTAGGATTCATCCCAGGTATGCAAGGATGGTTCAACATAAGAAAATCAATTAATGTAATACACCATATCAACAAATCAAAGCAGAAAAATCACATGATCATCTCAATTGATGCAGAGAAGGCATTTGACAAGATTCAACATCCTTTCCTGTTGAAAACACTTCAAAGGATAGGAATACAAGGGAACTTCCTTAAAATGATAGAGGGAATAGATGAAAAACCCACAGCTAATATCATCCTCAATGGGGAAAAATTAAAAACCTTCCCCCTAAGATCAGGAACAAGACAAGGATGTCCACTATCACCACTATTATTCAACATTGTGTTGGAGGTTCTAGCCAGAGCAATTAGACAAGAAAAAGAAATACAAGGCATCAAAATTGGAAAGGAAGAAGTAAAACTATCACTGTTTGCAGACGATATGATACCATACGTCGAAAACCCGGAAATATCCACAACAAAACTACTAGAGCTAATAAATGAGTACAGCAAAGTAGCAGGTTACAAGATCAACATTCAAAAATCTGTAGCATTTCTATACACTATCAATGAACAAGCAGAGGGGGAAATCAAGAAACGAATCCCATTTACAATTGCAACTAAAAGAATAAAATACCTAGGAATAAATTTAACTAAAGAGACAAAAAACCTATATAAAGAAAACTACAAAAAACTGCTAAAAGAAATCACAGAAGATCTAAATAGATGGAAGGGCATACCGTGTTCATGGATTGGAAGACTAAATATAGTTAAGATGTCAATCCTACCTAAATTGATTTACAGATTCAATGCAATACCAATCAAAATCCCAACAACTTATTTTTCAGAAATAGAAAAACCGATAAGCAAATTTATCTGGAAGGGCAGGGTGCCCCGAATTGCTAAAAACATCTTGAGGAAAAAAAACGAAGCTGTAGGTCTTGCACTGCCTGACTTTAAGGCATATTATGAAGCCACAGTGGTCAAAACAGCATGGTACTGGCATAAAGATAGATATATCGACCAATGGAATCGAATAGAGTGCTCAGATATAGACCCTCTCATCTATGGACATTTGATCTTTGATAAGGCAGTCAAGCCAACTCACCTGGGACAGAACAGTCTCTTCAATAAATGGTGCCTAGAGAACTGGATATCCATAGGCAAAAGAATGAAAGAAGACCCATATCTCACACCCTACACAAAAGTTAACTCAAAATGGATCAAAGATCTAAACATTAGGTCTAAGACCATAAAACAGTTACAGGAAAATGTAGGGAGATATCTTATGAATCTTACAATTGGAGGCGGTTTTATGGACCTTAAACCTAAAGCAAGAGCACTGAAGAAGGAAATAAATAAATGGGAGCTCCTCAAAATTAAACACTTTTGTGCATCAAAGAACTTCATCAAGAAAGTAGAAAGACAGCCTACACAATGGGAAACAATATTTGGAAACGACATATCAGATACAGGTCTAGTATCCAGAATTTATAAAGAGATTGTTCAACTCAACAACAAAAAGACAGCCAACCCAATTACCAAATGGGAAAAAGACTTGAATAGACACCTCTCAGAGGAGGAAATACAAATGGCCAAAAGGCACATGAAGAGATGCTCAATGTCCCTGGCCATTAGAGAAATGCAAATTAAAACCACAATGAGATATCATCTCACACCCACCAGAATGGTGATCATCAACAAAACAGAAAATGACAAGTGCTGGAGAGGATGCGATGAAAGAGGCACACTTATCCACTGTTGGTGGGAATGTCAAATGGTGCAACCACTGTGGAAGGCTGTTTGGCGGTTCCTCAAAAAGCTGAATATAGAATTGCCATACGACCCAGCAATACCATTGCTGGGAATCTACTCAAAGGAATTAAGGGCAAAAACTCAAACGGACATTTGCACACCAATGTTTATAGCAGCGTTATTTACAATTGCAAAGAGATGGAAACAGCCAAAATGTCCATCAACAGACAAGTGGCTAAACAAACTGTGGTATATACATACGATGGAATATTATGCAGCTTTAAGACAGGATAAAATTATGAAGCATGTAATAACATGGATGGACCTAGAGAACATTATGCTGAGTGAGTCTAGCCAAAAACTAAAAGACAAATACTGTATGGTCCCAATGATGTGAATCGACATTCGAGAATAAACTTGGAATATGTCATTGGTAACAGAGTTCAGCAGGAATTAGAAACAGGGTAAGATAATGGGTAATTGGAGCTGATGGGATACAGATTGTACAACAGGACTAGATACAAAAACTCAAAAATGGACAGCACAATAATACCTAATTGTAAAGTAATCATGTTAAAACACTGAATGAAGCTGCATCCAAGCTATAGGTTTTTGTTTTGTTTTGTTTTGTTTTGTTCTATTATTACTTTTATTTTTTTTCTCTATATTAACATTCTATATCTTTTTCGGTTGTGTTGCTAGTTCTTCTAAACCGATGCAAATGTACGAAGAAACGATGATCATGCATCTATGTGATGATGTTAAGAATTACTGATTTCATATGTAGAATGGTATGATTTCTAAATGTTGGGTTAATTTTTTTTTCCGTTAATTAATAATAAAAAAAAATTACAATGAGATAACAATTCATACTCACCAGGATAGCTAATATTTTTTTAAAAGCAAAAATAGTAATTTTGGCAAGGATGTGAAGATATAAGAACCTTTTCACATTGTTGTTGGGAATGTAAAATGATGTAGCCATTGTGGAAAAGTTTAGTGGTTTCTCAAAAAGTTAACAAAGAATTACCATATGACCTAGCAATTCCACTCCCAGGCATAAACCCTAAAGAATTGAAAGCAGGGATTCAGACAGGTATTTATAACCAATGTTCATCACAGAATTATGCACAATAGCCTAAAGGTGGATGGAATCAAAGTGTGAAAAAAAAAAAAACAAACAAAAAAAAACGAACTACTGTTTATCAAATACCAGAAAATGTAACAAGCATTTTACGTATCTAAATTCATCATGAAGCCGATAATCTGGGATTGGAGGGGAAAATGGCTAAAACAATAATTTCTAAAACCATGCCCTAAGACCAAATCTGATAACTGCTATAAGAGAGAATTCAATGTACTGTGGGAATGCAAATAAGGAAGTTAAACAGTCAAGAAAATACTTAAAAAAAACAATTAACAGTGTCTGTTAGTGAAAGGGATGGAAAGAAGAGAATTAGAGCTGAATCCCCACTTTACTTGTCAGGGTCACTTCAACATCTAGGAGAAGACATTGGCCTCTCCATTCCCTAGTTTTTCCATTTGTACAATGAAGAGAATAATGCTGGCCCTTTGTTCATCTCTCTGGGTTGTCACACACCTTCACGGATACGCATCACCCCAATACCTTTTCCAACTGGCTTCTATCCGACGGTGTAGGGTCGCATTCTGAACTACCTTCCTTTGAAAGTGTATCAGGGGAGGACATTTTGCTGTCATCTGCTTTTCGTTTCCTTCCTCCTTATATTTAAAAAACAGAAAAGTAATCAATAATCATGTATGCCAAATATCACTGCCCTTAGAAAATCTGACAAACACTGACTCAAAGTCAATGTAATAACTATATTACTCTAAGTTATAGCTCATTTATAACCTTGCCAAAGAAAAGGTTTAATCATATAATCTCTCCAATTACCGATTCCTTGATAGTAGGGCCTTTTAAGTAAATTCAACATGGCTCACATGGAGACAAAAAATAAGGAAGGAATGTACTCACCTTTCTTTCCTATTTGACTGATCTTTGATGAAGCAGCAGTATTGGTAGGAGGTGTTATATCCAGTGCTTCCAAGTCAAAGTTCGCAAGGGGAGGGACATAGTTTGGGTTGACTGAAACACAGCAGACAGAAGCTCAATATGTATCAACCATATCCTACTACCAGAGTAGGAATGCATTCACCCAATTGGCTAAAATCTAGTATCCAAAAACACTAAGCATGGCTTAACCTTGTAAGAAACATTCAAGTCATTTGACACTAGTTATTTTGGCATAGCAAAATGGCCAGTGATAACTTATAGGTATCATATTAACTTATTATGATCAATCAATATGAAACCATTGAATGATGATAAAAAATATCCAGGGAGAGAAGGAACAAAAATAAAATAACATATTTAAAATCTAAAGATATTAATATTTCATCACATTTTATTTCATATGCAATTATTTGCATCAAGCACTATTACTTTTCTTTCTTTAGCAAGAGAGTATGATGCCCCTCTGGGTACCCTTGGTGGTGGATGGTCCTTGGCAGCTTCTGAGGCCAGTATGGGGAAAGGACAGGCCTGCAGTCAGCCTTATTGGCCAAGGTAACCGGGTGATGGGCCGAGGACAGATGGTCACTCACTCAGACAGATGGTCACTCACTCAGACAGATAGTCACTCACTCAGGGTGGCAGGGCCCTGGGCCATTTAGGACAGCCTCAGGCTCACAGTCAAACAGAGGTGTTGAGCTATGTGATCCAGGCTGAGTCTTTGAGCCTCTCCATTCCTGTCTTAGTACAAGCAGTGAGCAAGGGGGCCTGATGAGCTTTTTGGAGAGTCGGAGTGAGAGCTAAGCTGCCAGAACATGCCATTCAGACCAGCTCTCACACTGTAGCTAAGCACACATTGGGAATGGATTGAGTCAGTCACCACACTTCCAAACAGGGAAGGCAGAAGATCTCCTGTCTGCGGGACATCTTCAGGGACACAGAGCCTGGTGTGCTCTCCCCGGCCTTCCCTATCTCCTACACGGTGGGGGCTTTTATAGACTTCAAGGTCATCCAGGCGCCTTTGACACCTGCCACCACTTCCCAAGTACAGAAAACCATACCAGCCCCAGATGCCCCGCAGAGCCCCAGAGAGACAGAGACTCCCAGGGAGCCAGGCTCCCACCCCGCCTCAACCCTTCCCTTGCCTATACACTGATGGGGTTCCCTGTAACAAACGTGGTCATATATCAAGGGTGTTTAACTCAACAGAAAGGTATTCTCTCAGTCCTGGAGGGTGGAAGTCCCAAAGAAAGGTGTGGGCATGGTCGCTTGAGGAGGCCTCTGAGGAAGCTCCTTCCTGCCACTTCTGGCTCCTGGTGGCCCCTGGCGGCCCCTGGCATGCTGGGCTGGTGGCTGCATTAGTGCTGTCTCTGCCTCTGTGATCACTCAGCTTCTTCCTCCATGTGTGTCTTCTCTCCTCTGACTCTTATATGTCACTGGTTTTAGGGCCCATCCAGCAATCTAGGGTGGTCTCCAATCGATCCTTCACTTATATCAGCGAAAGGTCACACTCAGCTTCCAGGAGTCAGGATGTGAACCTTTTGGGGGCTGCTGTTCAGCCCATCCCTGGGACCCTCATGGGTCCCTTTCTGCTTTAGACAAGGTCTATTTCAGGAACAGCCTTCCCCACCTCTACCCTCACCCCCACACCCCCTATGAGACCCTCAGCCCAAAACACCACCCTACTGACCACCTCGTCCCCCCTTCTCACCTAAGGCCTCAAAACAGCCACCCTAACTTTTTTTTTCAGAATCTTTATTATGAATGGTCAATGTTAAAAATGTGAAACATATGGAAGCCACTGCTTATGAAGTCATTTGCATCTTCTAGCTGCAACATCTAGTTCATTGCTATATATGAGTACGGATTTTCTTCCTGGGCTGTATGACTTGGAGTTTGCTCTCTTTACCAGAGTCATAACAGTGAATTCATACCATATCTATCTTATTTGCTGGCTTATTTCACTCAGCATTACATCCTCTAAGTTCATTCATGCTGTCATATGTTTCAGATCTAAGCACCAGTATCTTTTTTTTTTTATTAATTAAAGGAAAAAAAGAAATTAACACAACATTTAGAAATCATTCCATTCTACATATGCAATCAGTAATTCTTAACATCATCACATAGATGCATGATCATCATTTCTTAGTACATTTGCATTGATTTAGGAAAAGAACTAGCAAAACAACAGAAAAAGATATAGAATGTTAATATAGAGAAAAAAATAATAATAATAATAATTAAAAAAAAGGAAAAAGAAAAAAAGACACAAACAAACAAACAAAAAAACTATAGCTCAGATGCAGCTTCATTCAGTGTTTTAACATAATTACATTACAATTAGGTATTATTGTGCTGTCCATTTTTGAGTTTTTGTATCTAGTCCTGTTGCACAGTCTGTATCCCTTCAGCTCCAATTACCCATTATCTTACCCTGTTTCTAACTCCTGCTCGTCTCTGTTACCAATGACATATTCCAAGTTTATTCTCGAATGTCGGTTCACATCAGTGGGACCATACAGTATTTGTCCTTTAGTTTTTGGCTAGACTCACTCAGCATAATGTTCTCTAGGTTCATCCATGTTATTACATGCTTCATAAGTTTATTCTGTCTTAAAGCTGCATAATATTCCATCGTATGTATATACCACAGTTTGTTTAGCCACTCGTCTGTTGATGGACATTTTGGCTAAGCACCAGTATCTTAAAGCAACTAGTTTACTTAATGGTCAGAAGGTACTAAGAGGCCTTTCATCTTTACTCATGGTTCCTAACTATGTTAGGATGGCAAAGGTTACTGAGAGTCATACTTCCAAAGAAATAAATCAACTTAACAACACCCCAACCAACATTGAATTATATTTTTATTTTTATTAAGCAACAATATCTCTTGGAGATAATAAGAGACGCAAAATGGACATGGTCTTTTTTTTCTTTTTCTTTTTTTTTAATTTTGTTCAGTATACATTTTCCTTCACTCAGATAAGGAGGGAACAGACATTACTGACTCTAGCTTAAAAGCAAAGTTCTTTACCTCCTCACCAGTGTCCTAACAGGACCACTAGTACAGGATACTTCCCTTACCTGCCAAGTACTCTTCTAGGATCTTCTGTAGTTCCATGATGTGCTTTAACCGGGTGAGTACCTTCCCCTTCATCTCGGATGACGTTTGCTGGCAGAAGGCATTCACAATCTGCAAAAGTGCAAATTATATTCTCATACTTTGATCTGTTCAGATTTTAGCCTTGTTTGCATTATTCATCCACTCATCTTCTTTTAGAAGATGCCATTCAGAGGCAAAATCTATAAGTTTAGTCCATAATGTAGAAGTGTTCTCAGCACAGTGGTGTAGAGATAAAAACCCTGGGCCCCAATACAGAACAGCTGACTTTTAATCCTAGTCATGTTATTATCAGTTTCATAGGCTATATAGAAGAATAGCAAGGCTGGCTAGAGAACACATTGGTGAAATAAGTCCTATTCTGCTACTTATTAGCTATGTGACCTTGGACAAGTCTTTAACCTCTTTGGGCTTTTATTTCTTCACCTACAAAATGGGAATGTAGTTGTCCTATGGATTAAGTAGTGTAAATAAGAAATTAGCACAAGCTAATTCACCTAATATAGCGGATCCACAGGAGGCTAAATATAGGGTTACCATATGGTAGGGCAATCCCTTTACTAGGAATATACTCAGAAGAACTGAAAGCAAGGACTTGAAAAGACATTTGCACACTGATGTTTACAGTGACCTTACTTATGAAACACAATGGATGGAGGTGATCAAAAGGTACAAACAACTGAGAAGCAGAAGGGCGCACTATGGTATGTGTATATATATATATATATATATATGTATATATATATACACCATGGCACGTTGTACAGCTACAGAAAGGAACAAAGTCATGAGGCATGGAACAAGATGAATGAACATAGGGGACATTATGTTGAGCAAAATAAGCCAGAAACAAAAGGGTAAATATTGCATGGTTTCTTTGAGAAAATACTTATAAGAATATTAGGGCCTAGATTGTAAGCTCTTACAGCAGTCGCATTTATTCCTGAGCTTTAAGTGTTACTTCTAAATCCTGAGAGGCTGTGCTCTGCATGTATAACTGGTATTTCCCTAGAACTTTCGGTACCTGTGTAACACCTAAGTCTCAGAGTTAGAGTTCTATAGCTCCAAAAGTCAGCATTACTCCATACAACTGTTAAAGAAACCGAAAAAGAAAGCAGACTTCAATTAGACACAAGAACAAAGCTGACCTGGTTGGGACTAAGGTAAATCAGAATACAGGGTAAAGGATGGTATTGTCTGCATTTTAGAAAGTCACCTTCTCTGTGAGACCAAAGGAAGAGATGTTTATTTTGTTCAAAACTTAAGTTTTCTGTGGCACACAATCTAACTTAACCTGTCCGGCCAGTTCACTTAAATGATCTAAACACACAGAGCCTAGAACTGGGAATGAGATCTTGTAATTCTGAATAACTTAATGTAATACACTGATACATTCCAGAGTATGTAGGGCAGGTAAAAAAAAAAAGTATTGGCAAAGACCCTTGAGGGACAGGAGAAAGAATATGGAACTATTAAACTTCCCCACCTGGGAAATTCCTGATACTCTCTCAAGCATTATGGATTCTCAAGTTAATAGCCCAAGCCCTTGATCTTTTGTTTTGTCTTGTTTACTTATACTTTTAATTGCATATATAGTAATATTATTCTCCAAATTTTTCTAAGTATTATTGTAAAAAATATTGCAAAGCTCTTTCAGAAACTACAAACTGGATTTTTTTTTTTGACACTGAAAAGTTATTTATTTCCTAGTGACAACACACCAACCAGACCCCATTATAGGCAATATTTTCAATTCCTTTTTTTTTTCATCACATAGTTGTGTATTCTTCACCATGATCATTTTTAGAACATTTGGATCATTCTAGAACTCAAAAGAACAAAAAAAGAACTCACATATCCCATTCCCCTTTCTCCTCCCTCTCATTGACCCATAGTATTTCAATCTATCCAATTTTTACCCTTTATCTCCCCCTATTATTTATTTACTTTTTATCCTTATTTATTTTTTTTTACTCATCTGTCCATACCCTGGATAAAAGGAGCACCAGGACAAGGTTTTCAGAATGACAGGATCACACTGTAAAAGCTATATAGATATACATTCCTCTTCAAGAATCAAGGGTACCAGAACACAGTTATTACAGTTTCAGGTACTTGCCCCTCTAGCCATTCCAATATACCATAAACTAAAAAGGAATATCTATAAAATACTTAAGAATAACCTCCAGGATAACTTCTCAATTTTATTTTAAATCTCTCAGCCACTGAGACTCCAAGCCCTCATCTAAAGATTTGCTCTTATGAAACTTATTTCTATAACAGGGAAGCTAAGCCTACCTATAATTATGCCTAAGAGTCACTTCCAGAGAATCTCTTTTGTTGATCAGATGTGGCTTCTCTCTCTCTAAGCCCAACTCTGCAAATAAACTCATTACCCTCCCCACCTAATGGGACATGACTTCCAGGAATATAAGTCTCCCTGGAGACATGGGACATGATTCCCAGGGATAAGCCTGGCCTAGGCATTGTGGGATTGACAATGCCTTCCTGACCAAAAGGTGGAAAAGAAATGTAATAAAGTAAGGAATCAGGCCACAGTGGCTCAGCAGGCAAGAACGCTTGCCTGGAATGCCAGAGGACCCAGGTTCGATTTCCGGTGCCTGCCCATGTATTTAAAAAAAGCAAGGAATCAGTGGCTAAGTGATTGCAAATAGAATCAAGAACTTCAGCTAGATATTGCAAATTGCCATGGTATGCCAAGCCCCAACCAACAGTATTCCTGAAAATCCTAAAGAATACCCAGGACTCTATAAAAGTTTCATTTGCTAACTTTTTTTATTTTTCAGAAACCTACAACTTCCAGATTGTTCCAAAGTCAGATAAATCCTGAAACCCAGAGGCACCAGTTTCTCCAAGAACATCAGCTAGTTGCCCCAACTCCCTAATGTCAACACCTCTTTTCAACATAAAGACGTTAGAATGGCCATTTCCCAAATATCCCTGAAGACTGGGAGTAGGATCCCAAATGAAAGGAGAGGTAAGATTTAATAAATAACTGTGACTACTGAATCATTATATTGATATTTCTTGATAGTCTCTAGTGTATTAGAACAGCTATAAGAAAATACCTGAAATTGTGGCACTGTAACCCATACCATACTTTGAAACTTGCTCTATAACTACTTGTAAAATTGTGTTTGATATTTATCACTTTTCTGCAGATGTTATATCTCACAATAAAAAATAGCACACACTTGGCACAGTGAGTTTGATAAATTTTAATGACTTTGAACTCTCTGTACCTGAAATTCTCTATGTGTGAATCAAAGGAAAACAATATCTGTCCTGCTTACATCATAATATAATTGTGAGGACTGAATGAGATAATTCAAGAGAAACAACATTCTCTAAAATAATATGGATGAGAGTGTTTGAAAAGAAGTGAGATATAAAGGTAAGATATTACCATTATTATCATTAAGCACAAATATGTTTTGAAGGAAAGGGAAGACTACCACTCACTTGATCTCACTGAACTGAAGCATTAAGTATGTACTAGGATAAGCAGTATTTCCACAGTGGAGAAAGTGAGGTTACTCCCAGTGACAGTAAGATGAGGAGCAAAGGCCTGGAGGTAAAGCAGGATCAATATTAAGTGAATAGTATCTTGATTTGGCCACAACACAAAAGGTACATATGATTGGGGAAGGTGGAACATAGCAGCTGGAGAAACATACATGGGTTCGGTGCTTTGTGGTGACATTTTAGGGAGTCTTGTGAGAACCAAGGAAATAGTTTCTTCCAGAGAGGAACTACAGACAATAGGTGGAAGGTCCCATTAATGCTGCTTACCTCTCGGAACCAGTTGAGAGTAAGAAATATGAGTGAACACATGAAAGAATGTTCTTTAGCAGACATAGACTGCAACCTCTCTCCAGGCTCCAGGTCAGTGAGAAATATAGGACAGTCTGAAAGAGAAAAACAAACATTTTCAACTTCCTTTATTTCAAGCCAAGGGAACCTGGATGCTGCCCCTGAAGTGAGTTCTCCTTGCCACTTACCTTCTTCCTTTAACTAATATGAGAACATCTAGCTTTAATTAATCTCAAAAACAGTTCAATATTATGTAGCACTAACTAAACAAATATAATTAAGACTTTGCAATAATTATAGTGGCAAGGACTGGAAGGCAACATGGCACCAAGATAATAATGGGTTTGTTAAAATGATGGCATTCTGTATGTTACTTTGTCTTTGGAATGCCATCATTAACTGCTATACTATTCTTTGTGCAGTTAGAAAATTCCTTCCCACATATACCACACACTGGTCTGTTCCTTCCCTAAATTTACCAAAGAAAGGTTACAAAGAAGGAAAGATCTGATCCCATACCTAATAAACCATCAATCTCCTCCAAGTTTCCATTATATTGTTTCTCCACACAAAGTCTCAGTAGCCGGAAACAGGAAGCCAAGCACAATGGAGATATCAATCTGGGAAAGAAAAATCCAATTCTAGATCATACTTTATAAGCATATTAAGTATATAAAATAAATATTTATAAGGAGCCCAACCTTAAAGTTAAGGAGATCTGTCCAAAATAAGAACAAATGACATTTAAGAATAAATGGTGGGAGATTTAATGGATGATAAACAAATACATAATGAACTGAACTGGAGGCAGTTCAATAACTTCTTCTAACAAGTAGAGTTAATGTCCATGCGTTAGAAGTGGAGGTAAGATGGAAGGAGGGGGTGTGTGACAAAGGTAGCCAAATACGTTCAGGGGAGGGAGAAGGGTCAATAGAAAGCAATGAGTAAGGAACAAGAACAAAAAGAGCAGAACAACTGTGGGCTTCATGAAGCAACACAAATCACAACCCGAGGGTCAAAAAAACCATAAGGACTCTGCCCCATTCTCTCTAACCCCTCCAAACACCACCTGCAGAAACAAACCCTTTCTTTACTCAAGTTCCCCACAGACTGAAAGTACTGTGGAATTCTCTATGAACACTCAAAACACTAACAGAGGTTTTAAAAAAGAAAACTGCACTGACTTTTGGTCTGATTCTTGTGAAGTCATTCTACCCCAATCTTTTGCAAAGTCCTGAGAGAACAACAGTGGTAGGAGGTTGACAGCAATCCCATCGTGACTACTGTATTCTTCCAGTCCGTAGAGAGCTTTCACTGGGAATGGACAGTCACTGTGAAGAGAACCCAGAATCCATGCCCCAATTCAGAGGCAAGCAAGGCTTTAGGGGAAACTGTTTGAACAAAGCAATCACATCCACTGTTGGGAGAAATAAAAAATGCAGTTTGACACGTTGCTAGGTATATATCTGGAGGAGTGGGGATGTGAATGGACATTTGCACACAGATGTTTGTGGCAGCAGTGTTCCTGATTTGCAATGGATGATGGTGGACTAAGGATATAACGACTGAGGAATGGAAAGGGGAACTGTAGTGTTTACATATAACTGACTACTGAGCAGCTGGCTGAAAGAAGGAATGAAGTTGTGAGGCATGCAAGTAGGTGAATGAACCTTAAGGACAGTATGTTGAATGAAATGGCAGACTAAAACACATATTTTCATGCTTCACTCATATGGACTAACAAGAATATACAAACTCAGAGAATTCAAGTCAAGAGCATAGTTTATTAGGGTGGGGCCTATTGTAAAGGATCCTAGCCTGTAAGCTCTTACAGTAGTCACATGTATTCAGGAGTTGTAACTGATATTTCTAAATTCTGAGATACTGAGCTGTTTGCATATAACCTAGTCGTTCCCTGAAACTTTGAGTATTTATGCAACACCTAGGGCTAAGAGTTAGAGCACTGAAGCTCTGAGAATCAACATTACCCCACTCAGCAACTGTTAAAAAATCTGAAAAAGTGACCAGACTTCATCTAGAGATATGAGTGAAGCTGATCTGGATAAGACTAAGGTTGAAGATTTTCAAACTTCAACCTCTGTGTGAGATCAAAGGAGAGAGGTTTATTTGGTGCAAAATTTATATATATATATATTTTATTTATTTATTTATTAAACACACCAAGACACAAACACAAACATTCTTACCATATGATCATTCCATTCTTCATATATAATCAGTAATTCACAATATCATCACATAGTTGTATATTCATCATCATGATCATTTCTTAGAACATTTGTATCAATTCAGAAAAAGAAATAAAAAGAAAACAGAAAAAAATTCACACGTCATACCCTTTACCCCTGCCTTTCATTGATCACTAGCATTTCAATCTACTGAATTTATTTTAACATTTATTTCCCCTATTATTTATTTATTTTTAATCCCTATGTTTTACTCATCTGTCCATACTGTAGATAAAAGGAGCATCAGACACAAGGTTTTCACAATCACACAGTCACACTGCAAAAGCTGTATCATTACACAATCATCTTCAAGAAACATGGCTACTGGAACACAGCTCTACGTTTTCAGGCAGGTCCCACCAGCCTCTCCATTACATCTTAACTAAAAAGGTGGTATCTGTATTATGTGTAAGAATAACCTCCAGGATAACCTCTCGATTCTGTTTGGAATGTCTCAGCTATTGACACCTTGTCTCATTTCTCTCTTCCCACTTTTGGTCGAGGTTTTCTCAATCTCTTGATGCTGAGTCCCAGCTCATTCTAGGATTTCTGTCCCACATTGCCAAAAAGATCCACATCCCTGGGAGTCATGGCCCACATAGAGAGGGGGAGGGCAGTGAGTTTGCTTATTGTGTTGGCTGAGAGAGAGAGGCCACATCTGAGCAGCAAAAGAGGTTCTCTTGGGGGAGACTCTTAGGTCTAATTTTAAGTAGGCTTAGTCTAGTCTATCTTTTGTGGAGTTAAGTTTCATATGAACAAACCCCAAGATTGAGGGCTGGGCCTATTGCTTTGGTTGTCTCCACTGCTTGTGAGAATATCAAGAATTATCCACTTGGGGAAGTTGAATTTTCCCCCTTTCTCACTATTCCCCCAAGGGGACTTTGCAAATACTTTTTTATTCACTGCTAAATCACTCTGGGATTTATCAAGGCATCACTCTGGACAAACCTACAAAATCACATGCCCTACTTAAGGTTCTATGTACTATGGTGTTCAATTAAGCTGTCCATATAAACTATATTAGGAAATGCACTAGTCAAAACAGAAATTTTGTACCAAATAAACACTTTTTGCTTTACTCTCACACATGTTTAAGTTTTAAAATATTGATTACCATCTATTTTCAACACCCTGCAGTAATGACATTCCTTTGTTCTTCCTCATGCACAAACATTTTTAAATTTGTACATTTAGTCACTATCATTATACACTCTAGGCATTCCTAGATTATACCATCTCAGGCTTTATTGTATATCTTTCCTTCTAATTTCATTTGTGCCGCTGGGCCCCTCCCTCTATCGTTCTCACATTCAGCTTCATTCAGTATTCTAACATTATTGTGCTATAGTCAGGTAGTATTGTGCTATCCATTTCTGAATTTTTACAATCAGACCTGTTGTACAATCTGTATCCCTTCAGCTCCAATTACCCAATATCTACCCTATTTCTATCTCCTGATGACCTCTGTTCTTAATTGAAATTCTCCAAGTTCATTCATTAATGTTAGTTCATATCAGTGAGACCATACAATATTTGTCCTTTTGTTTCTGGCTAATCTCACTCAGCATAATGTTCTTAAGGTTCATCACTCAAAATTTATATTTTGGGTAGTGCATTATCTAACTTAACTTGTATGGTCAGTTTACTTGAACACCATAAATACATGGATGAAATCTTGTTGGTTTGTCCAGGTTAGGGTGATGACCCAATATATGCCAGAGTAATCTAGGGACTGAATAAAAAAGTATTTGCAAAGTCCCCTTGGGGAAATATTAAACTTCCCCATCAGGAATTCCTGACATTCTCACAAGCAGTGGGGACAACAAATTCAATAGGCTGAGCTCTCAATCTTGGGGCATGCCCCTATGAAGTTTATTCCTGCAAAGAAGGCTAAGCCTACTGATAATTATGCCTAAAAGTCACCCCCAGAGAGCCTCTTTTGTTGCTCAGATGTGGCCTTCTCTCTAAGCCAATTTGGCAGGTGAGCTCACTGCTCTCTCCCCATGTAGGACTTGACTCTGAGGGGTGTAAATCTCCCTTGCAATATGGGACCTAAATCCCAGGGATGAGGTGGGACCCGGCATCACTGGGATGAGAAAGCCTTCCTAATCAAAAAGCGGAAGAGAGAAATGAGATAAAATAAAGTTTCAGTGATGGAGAGATTTCTAAGAGTTGCAAGGTTATTCTTATGCACTAGATAGATATGCCTTTTTAGTTTATGGTGTATTGGAGTGGCTAGAGGGAAGTACCTGAAACTGCTGAACTGTGTTCCAGCAGCCCTGATTCTTGAAGAGGACTGTATATCTATATAGCTTTTACTGTGATCCTGTGAGTCTGAAAATTTTGTGTCTGATGCTCCTTTTATCCAGGGTATGGACAGAAGAGTAAAAAATAAATAAATAATAGGGGGAGATAAAGGGTAAAAATTGGGTAGATTGAAATACTGTGGGTCAAAGGAGGGTGAGGTTAAGGGGTATGAGATGTATGAGTTCTTTTTTTTTCTTTTTATTTCTTTTTCTGGAGTGATGCAAATGTTGTAAAAATGATCATAGTAAAGAATACACAACTGTGTTGAAAATAATTCACTAATTGTATAATACAGTTGGACTGTGCATGTGTGGATATTTCTCAATAAAACTATTTTAAAAAAAAGGAAAAAAGGGTTTGAAAAAACAAATGGGGAATGTTTTAGCAATTTTGGAGCTGGAGTTGCAGGGGCATTGGGATTGGGACGAAAGAAGCTGTGGAAGTGGGCCGGATGTGGCTGAAGCCAAGGCATTCTAAAGTTTGTACCAGCTACTGACAAAATTGACATGATTTCTTCACAAGTACATAAAATTAAGCCAGTGGGTAAAAATTACTTACCCTTCTGGAACAACATCAAAGTCTACCACAAAGGCATCTTGGAAATTGTTAAGGACGGTCTGCCCAACCCATTCCTTCAGAAAGCAAACACACAAAACAGACAGTGTAGCCTAGGGTGTATTGTTGATAGGGCCTAGACAAATTACTTTTAATCTTCCTAAGTCTCAATTCCGTCATTTCTCAAGAGGGAAAAACAATGATACACAATTTATTATTATGAAGTGGAAATGTGGTAATACATAAAAAGTACTTAGCACAGTGCCTGGCATACACTAGGCTCTCAAATAGATAGTGGCTATCAACATCATCATTATCATCAGTATTATTACTGTTATTATGTGAAAAATGCTTCATAGATGAGCCCTAAGGCAGGGTAGGACAGAAGAGCCTTCCCAACAAGAATTTGGGAGAGCTCACAGGATGATCCCTCTATTTCTGCAATGCAACAGAAAGCAGGACTTGAAGAGTGTGTAGTGAAGCAGCTTTCATGCTTCACTGACTTATGAGAAAATATACTTGGCCTTACCAGGGCTTTTGGGGCCAGCTTTCCTCCTTGAATCAGGTTGGCAAATTCATCATAATAAAGAGCACAGGCCTGAGGAGACTGCTCACTGCAGGAGTGAACCAACTGCAGCAAGGAGGTCACCTGCAATAGTAAAAAAGAAAGTCTGGTTTAATTCTGGGGCTGCCATCCCTTTCTAAACTCTATTCACCCCTTTCAACTTCACTGGCAATGCTCTTATTACCTCTCACCTGAGGTGTTCCTTAGGCTCCTAAACGTCTGTCTCTTTCCAATCTTGTTGATTTTCCAATCCATCAGACATATGTAGCCAGATTAATTTTTCTAGAGCAAATCTTTGGTTATGCCATTTCCATACTAAGAAACCCTTAATGACTACCTCTGTCTGAAGAATTAAATGGACATGTCTTGCTTCATTCAAGGCCTTCTGTTTTCTATCTCCAAACTAGCTTTATCTTGAATATCCAATTACACACTTATGTGACTCTATGCTTTAGTCAAGCCGCTATTGTTTCAACATGGCACAGCTTTTTTGCTCTCTAGGAATTTGCAATTTAATTAGGGAGAATGGGAAGATACAGAAATAAATGTAACCCAAGTCAATAGGTTCAAAATGCCATAAGAGTGTTCAAACTACAAAAGCCATGAGTTCAGAGAAATATATATATATTTTAAAAAGAAGCATTCTTTTTGGTGAACTGACAGTACAAGCAGCAATTCCTTGGCTACTCATAAATGTAACTGACTGTACTAAAAGAACTCACCTGTGTACTCTGTTCATTATTCAAGTCTGTTCTCCCTTGGGTAAGACTAGAAGATCCACTACTAAAAACAAAGAATTTTAGTTTCAATTTTGTAATATTTTGTACAAATCAGCAATAAGTGTTAGGAATCTTGCCTTCCCTGGAACAAGGAAATAAAAGTGCAAAAAGGCTCAGAAGAGTGTTTACTTCTGCATGCAAAATACAGATTAGAGCACGTAATGGCTATCTTACATTATTTTTAAGGGCACTTTAAATTAGTTGTAATAATAACAGCAAGCACTTATTTAGTGATTACCACATGCCAGAGAGTATTCTAAACATTTAATGCTCTCAACAACCCTATGAAGTAAATACCATTAACCTTATTTTACAGATGTGGAACTATAGAGGCACAGAGAGATAGAGTAACTTGCCAAAGGTAATATTCAGCTAATGAATATTGGAGCCAGGCAGGCAGTAGGGCTTCAGAGCATGAGTTCTTAACCCATATACCATGTGGTCTCTACAAATGATAATGCTGATTCTAAGGCAGTCTCCTTAGATTCCTCTCAAATCAATCCCAAAGAATGTGAACTGAATTCCAATGTGATTTTGCAATAGCAACATCTTATCAAGCCCAAAACCTGATGCTTCTTTAGATGTTACAATTGTGACATCAAAGTGCAAGGGGGAAAAAACCTAAAAGGAAGACCTTATTTGTACCAAACATAATATAACAGAAAGGAACAATACAGAAATGGAGAAATTTGCACTGTCTAGTGCCTAGGACTGGAGACGATATATAAAAACACAACCCAGGAGGGTCAGTGTTCTCCTTAATGGAAATACTTGTAGAACTTCATCTCTTGACAGTCTCTAGTTTTTATCCAACACCACAGTCCTGTGAAAATCACACGTGGAATTCAGTCAAGTTTAGAAGGGAACAAAAAATTATCAACGCATATTTGCTCATTGCTCTTATTATGGTTTTAATATCTACTTTCATAATGTCCATGCAATTGTAACCCTTTTTTTAAAAAAGGCAGCAACTTGGTTAATTTACTGTGGGCTACTAAATCAGAACTTGCATGCTTACCTGTCTGCTGCCATGATGCCCACCATAGTGACAGCACCAATAATACCAATGAGTTTATACTTGAATATGGTGCTCGAGAGCTGCTTTCGTATTACCAGATGCATGTCATCCTGCAGTAAGACAACAACAGAGAAAGATGAAGAGCCTGGATGGCACAGCAAAACTGCCTAAGGATAGTGGAACCAAAAAAAAACTAGAAAAGGAAGGTTCTATGATTTACTGTGTATGACTTTGGCAAGTCATTTTATTTCTCTGAGTCTCAATTTTCTCATCTACAAAATGGGAAAAGTCACAAAGATAAGAGACAAATTACAAAAAGTTTCCAGCACAGTGCCCATAGATGGTACACATTCAATAATAATTGCTATTATTATTATTATTGTGTGGTGATTGCTCTAAAAGGTTAAGAGAATTATCATGCTATTGGCTGCTCAAGTTAAAATAATGAAGTAGCTGATTCAAAATGAACTCTAAAATATACTGCTAAATGAAAAAAGCAAGATATAGAACAAAAGAAGGGGAAAAGGGAGGGTGGAAATTGGTAAATACAGATTTGCAAATGCTCAGAATATCTCAGAAGGTTATAAACTAATACTACTCATTGCCTCTAGGGAGTAGAAACAGAGAGGTAGAGGACTTACAGGGAGGAAGACTTGCTTGTCATTCTATATAACTCTGTACTTTTTAAATTTGGTACCATGTGCCATGTGTATATTACCTTGTCAAAATATTTTAAAAATTAAAAAAGGGTAGCAAAGCAGGATGGACTACTACTATAGGTGATACTGAAAACACAAAAGACCTATGATTTATGATTCCAATTAGATTTTTGGAATTTTCCTGGCTTTTTCAGAGAACGGTATTCACAAAAGAAAGCAAGCCCAGAGGAAGTTCACTTCAGATGCAGATGTTCCTCAGGGAACAAGAGAATTCTCCGTTTCCTCACAGCATTCAGTACAGAACCTGAATGGCTTTTCTTACTCAGTTTTGTGGTTAGCTGATTGCAGACCCATCTCTGCCCTAATAAACTAAGCTCCTTGAGACCAGAAATAGTCAAATACATCTAGCATCTTGTGTCTGGCCTAAAGTAGGCAACTAATAAATGTTTGTGATGAGAAAAGTATGAATAAATGCTGGGACTATGACTATGTATTCTATTTCTACTACTACACAAGCTGCAATGATTTTGTTCAGCAAATTTTATGTAGAGGTTGAAAAAGTTCTTTCCCAACACACTGCCTCTTACCTCGATGTGACTGCTGGCTGCATGCTCTTTGCTAAATGCTAGCGTGCTGAGTATATAGAAGAGTTTTCGTATTTGCTGAGGAGACAAATTATCCAGGTAATCTAAAATACCCTGTGAAAAAAAAAGTTAACGATGAGGTGAGCAACTAATATTTTTTTCTTTAAATCAAGAAAGTAATATCCTCATAAGAAACATGCATACAGATAGCTGGGTATGTTTCCCCAAATCTCAAATTCCCTAAAACTATGCTCAGACTGTTTAAAGGATTTCTGTTCTAGACAGAAGCTGAGAGGCACTCGCAAGTTTCTAAATCTCTATCAGAGTTCTAAGAACTATCACCAGAAAAGAAAAGTTATTTGTCCTCTTCATTCTCAGTCATAATCCTGAGCTTTAATCATCTGCTGCTTAGTCATCCTAACATACCTCCCAGGTCTTCCAATTCTTCATCTCCACCTTTCCCTTTGTCTCAGTGAAAACAATATTCCATTAAGAGTTATGTCTCTGACTACATTCCTTACCACATCATTCCTCCCCAGCTTCTACATCATGAATTATTTATCCTTTCTCCACAGATCTGGAAGGAGTCACAAGGAGACTATTTGCTTTTAGACCTTGGGCAATGGGCTTAATTTTTCTGAGCCTCAGTTTTCTCATCTCTAATATGGGGATAATAGCTATATACTACCTCTCAAAATTAGAGTGAAGATGAAGTAAGATATATATTTAATCTATTAGTCAATTTAAATATTTCTCTATTTCTTAGTCTCCACTGAATCCTTCCTCTCAGCCCAGAAAGAATCTCAAACCTTTCCCTTTAAAAAATATCTTCCTTCCAGCCTGTTCTCCCTCAAGTTACCTTTCTCACACTCTCCTCTTCAAAATTTCTTAAGAATGCATTTAAGTGGGAATGTCAAATGGTGCAACCACTGTGGAAGGCTGTTTGGCGGTTCCTCAAAAAGCTGAATATAGAATTGCCATACGACCCAGCAATACCATTGCTGGGAATCTACTCAAAGGAATTAAGGGCAAAAACTCAAACGGACATTTGCACACCAATATTTATAGCAGCGTTATTTACAATTGCAAAGAGATGGAAACAGCCAAAATGTCCATCAACAGACGAGTGGCTAAACAAACTGTGGTATATATATACGATGGAATATTATGCAGCTTTAAGACAGGATAAACTTATGAAGCATGTAATAACATGGATGGACCTAGAGAACATTATGCTGAGTAAGTCTAGCCAAAAACTAAAAGACAAATACTGTATGGTCTCAATGATGTGAATCGACATTCGAGAATAAACTTGGAATATGTCATTGGTAACAGAGTCCAGCAGGAGTTAGAAACAGGGTAAGATAATGGGTAATTGGAGCTGAAGGGATACAGACTGTGCAACAGGACTAGATACAAAAACTCAAAACTGGACAGCACAATAATACCTAATTGCAAAGTAATCATGTTAAAACACTGAATGAAGCTGCATCTGAGCTATAGGTTTTTGTTTTGTTTTGTTTTGTTTTGTTTTTTTACTATTATTACTTTTATTTTTTTCTCTATATTAACATTCTATATCTTTTTCGGTTGTGTTGCTAGTTCATCTAAACCGATGCAAATGTACTAAGAAACGATGATCATGCATCTATATGATGATGTTAAGAATTACTGATTGCATATGTAGAATGGTATGATTTCTAAATGTTGGGTTAATTTCTTTTTTTCCGTTAATTAATAAAAAAAAAAAAAGAATGCATCTAAGCTCTCAAGTGTCTACTTCCTCAAGACACTGTTATCTGTCCTCCAGCTTTATTAAATTAAAACTGTTCTGACAGAGGTTACCAGAAGCATGCTAATTGCCAAAATCACCAATGGCATCTTCTCCATCTTCATCCTCTATAGCATTTAATATTGCAGACATATTCCTCATTCCTGAAATTCTCTTTCCTGCGCTTTTGCTACCTAACATTCTTCCAGTTCACATTATTCCTATTTTAGTTTTCTCATTTTCCTTCCATGGATATTTTGCTCCTATCTGTCTCTTAAGCCTTGGTGTTCATAAAATTTCTGTGCTCTACTAGGCTCTATGATCTTTTGCTTCAAAATCTGCCTCAGTTTAGTTCACACTTGTATTTTTTTTCCACTTTTTAAAATAATATTTTTATTGAGAAATCTTCAACACACATACAGTTCATCCACAGTATATAATCAGTAGCTCATGTCATCACATAGTTCATACCTGTATTCTTATGAAAACCCGACCTAAATCTTCTATCCAGTGTAGCCACTGAGCTCCAAACTAAAATTCCCTACTGTCTGCTAATCATCCACACACATGGATATCCCAAACTAAATTCATATTTCCTCCCGAAGATGCACTTCCATCTAGTGTCCTTAGTAAATGGCCCAAACATTCATTTAGTTTCCCTAAATGGAAAACTTGGATCTAATTTCCCTTTTCCTCACAGTCCTATATCTTATCAGTTACAAGACATATTAATTTGAACACCCACTTTGTCTTTTAAGTCATTATTTCCTCTTCATCCCCAATACCCTAGTTTAGATCTTTTCAGTGGCCTCCAATCCATCTAGTACATGGCCTACAGAGTTATCTTTCAAAGCTCAGTCTTCAAATCCCTGTTAAAAATACCTTTACTAATGCCATATTGTCTATATAATAAAGTTCAAACTCTTAGCAAATAAAAGACTCTTCACAATCTGGCCCTGTCTTATGTCTTACTAGCCTGTCCTCTGACCACTCCTCAGCCACACCTCCTATCCTGCAACCATGCTAGTCTGCTTATTATACCTCAGGTATATACTCAAAGGACTTGGGTACCAATTTGTTTCTGTTCAAACTTTCCTCTGCCTAGAATGTACTTTCAATTTCTCTAGCTAAATCATTCCTTTTCTTCAAGCATCACTCAAATATTATCTTCTCTTTGAAAACTTCTTCAGTTCCCCAAGGAGAATTAATTATTCCTGCTTTGGTGTACCTATAGCACTTCTTTCATCAGAGAATTCATCATGTGGTATTTATAGTGACTTGCTATGTGTCTTAACTCTCTATCATCAAAGGAGAGGACTGGTCTTTATATCTACAGCACCCAGAATAGAACCTGGCATGAAGTCAGTACAATGACGTGTTGGGAGAATGAAAATACATAGCTACAGAAGAGTTATATTTTATATTAGTTGCACATCACTTCCCATCCTTCCCATTCCCCCACCAAATTTAGTGCTTAATATATAAAGAACGTATAATAAATCACTGCTAACTAGCAGATATCAGATATCTCAGATATATGCATGAAAAAAAATCATTCAATTATATGTCAGTGGAGGAAACACATACCTTCACAAAGACAGCATTCAGCCGCATAGCAGACAGGTTTAGAACTACCAACTCTAGAAGGACATTCAATGCCGTATCAACTTCAGCATCATTCCCACTGCAGATATGGGACACTAGGGCACCAACCACTTCCTACAGTGGGAAAAGGACATAGGACAGTGAAAAGCAAAAATATGGTATGGCTATCTTACAGTGGATCAGCCTGAGGCCACTCCAGTTTCTACTTTGCTAAAATCAAAATCAACTCTATCCCACTATATAATTCTATCTAGTTTTCAGTAATGTTAGCTTCAGGAGGCTTATGATTAAGCCAATGTAACTACAATAAACATGAAATCTTGACTTACTATCAACAAGCACTACCTAGCCCTCCTGATTTTGCTCCTTGACACGTCTTTCTCTTTCTTTTTCCCACATGGGTTAAATTTTACCCCTTAAGTTGTGGTTGTACTTAACTTGTTGAAATTTCTTGAAAAGGAGCCACTCAAGGAGCTAAGGACTTTAAAGGTTTCTTAAAAAGTACAGGCTCAAATCATGCATTTCCAAGCAAACATGGGTCATAATAGTGCTGCTAAGACATAGAGGGCTCAAAAACATGTCTTAAACACCATTCTCCCTTTCTTTAGACTGCTGCTCAATAACAGAGTCATTTGGTTTTTCTCATTTGCAGCAGCTACCTCATGGCAACTGTGATTACTGTTTTAAGTTTTTTTTTTAATAATAGGTAGAGTACACATAAAAATACATGTTCTTTACATGTTTTCACAGTCACTTTCACAAGTATAGCACTCCCTCTCTGGATAAATGCTATTAAATTTTGTGTCTCATGGTCATGAGAATGGGATTAGGCTCTCTGAATAAGTCCTCAGGCATTTCTCCTTAATTTATTTTTCCTCACACTTTTTTCTAGAGAACAATCCCTGAATCAACTAGCAGTTGATTATTTGCAGCCAACTACTGTTGCTATACTACCAAAACAATCTGACTTCCCCAGCCCTTTAAATCAGAGTTGTTTTTGTTGTTGTCGTTTTGTATGCTGTGCGGTGGGAGGTCACATTTCCTTATTTCCCATGTGAATATCCCATTTTTGCAGCACCAATTGCTTAACTTTTTTTTTTCTTTTGAATGCATGGGCCTGGAATCGAACGTAGGTCTCCCACACATCCAGCAAGAATTCTATCACTGAACTACCGTGCACCATCTAAATCAGAGTTTTTAAAGTAACCTAAATCCAGACCTTCATCAGACTCTAGGAATGTTAGCGCTCAGACCACAGAGTTAGATCATCTAATCCATTCTTTTCATTTTGAGGCTAGAGCTAGAAAGTTTCCCAAGCCCCAGTTCAGTTCTTTTCACTTTGACGCCACCTACCAGTAAGAAATAGATATCAGATTACCTGCAATTCACATGGAATTGCATTTCTTTCCTTTTCCCTGTTCCCTCCAGCCCAGATTGCAACATACCTGCTGGCAGTAAGTGTCAAAAAACTTAAATGCATATTTGTATAGAAGACTGCCAAAAGAAATTACACTCTGGTCTAGGGAATGCAGCAAAGACTGAGCCAACAACAGAATGGATGGACAAATATCCTTAAGAACCTGTGAGGAGAAAAAGAAGAGACAGAAAAGAAGCTATGGGAGAAAGTCAGTACAACATTTAAGATTAGTTCACCCTTTTGGGATGTCAGCGTTCTCCTCTCCAACTCTTACTTTAACTTTATGAAACCTAATCTTTGTTTTTGTCAGAATAATCCTACACTACTCTGAATTTTCTCTTAGGATTGCTGGGATTCCAACATATAGATAAGAATTTCAGCTAATGGCTAAGAATTGAACTTGAACCTCAAAGAAGTTAAATCAAATACCTAATGGCACAGTTGCTCTCTGCCCAAATTGGGACTAGAAGCCAGATCTTCTTAATCCCAGTTTTTCACTCATTCATAATGTCTCCCTGTGGAAAGACGGAGCCTGCTCTGACATGGTTACAATTTGAATTCAGTCTATAAGATTTAATCCCAACTAAACTAATTTCTTTCTTGAAAAGATTGAGATGAGAACTGATCATGTCCTACCAATAATGCAACAGATGAGGGTAAATGGACCCAGGATCAATAAACAGTTATTACATCCAGCTTCTTTACTGATCTCACCCTAATGAAAAAAAAAATCTTCTGGGTGGGCCACAGTGGCTCAGCAGGCAGAGTTCTCGCCTACAATGCAGGAGACCCGGGTTCGATTCCGGATGCCTGCCCATACCAAAAAAAAAAAAAAAAAAAAAAATTCTATTAAGCTCTCAACTGGGTAAACTTTATTGGGGAAAATGCAATGCAGAATTATATATGGTTTCTGCCCTCTGGAAATTTAAAACAGCCAAAAACATTTATCATCACCAGAGGTAAGGAAAGAAAGGACTTCAAGATTAAATACTTTTAAATTTAAAATCTTAAGACCCAACTACATATTCTTAGTTCCTAAGTCATGCCCCAAACCACTAGTCCATTCAGTTTAGAGTTAATACTTAGCACATTAATACTTAGTACAGTAACAATTAAAGTGTACACTGTTAATATACTGAATATTCACCTGACCCAGCCAACAAAATTCTAACTCGAATGATGTAAATGTCAAGAGAAATGATTAGCTAAGGTTCACAGTGTTAAATGGCCAAATATTGATGGATCAATAGATTTATATTCATGTCCTACTAGCATTCCTGTGCTCTTGTTCTCCTCAGGATTTTTATAAACTACTTAGAACAGAATACAGAAAGTGAGCTTGTCAAAGCTGCAGAAGCAGATCAAAGGGCTAGGCAATTAAACACAGAGCTAGGACAACTAAAATATTTAATAAAAGATTAAGATTCAGAAAGTGTCAATGAATTTGAACAATGGGATGAAATTAACAAGATGAAATTTTATGAGAGTGGTAAAGCCTTCTGTTTTAGATACAAAAAGCAAGTTACGCAAGTATGTAATTGAGAACACTTGATTTAAAATAGTTCCTTTATAAAAGAATTTGGGGGTTGAGTCAAATAAGTTCAACACAAACCAGTTTTGTAAACTTTTTTGCTAGAAAGGTGAAAAGCAATCTTAAGTTGGTCTTATTTAATATCACAATACCTCAATCAAGGTAAGTAATAATACTATTATGTTTTGGAATATCCTGAGCCCCCTGTGAAAGACTGAACCCAGCAAAGGTGTTGTCAAGATTCCCACACTGGGTGTAAACCTCCTTGGCAACATGGAACAGAAATCCTAGTATGAATTGGGACCTGCTGGCATCATGGGATCAAGAAAGCCTTCTCGACCAAAAGGGGGAAGAAAGAAATGAGACAAAGTTTCAGTGGCTGACAGATTTCAAACAAGTAAAGAGGTTTTCCTGGAGGTTATTCTTATGCATTATATAGATATCTCTATTTAGTTTATGGTGTATTGGAGTAGCTAGAGGGAAGTACCTGAAACTGCAGAGCTCTGTTCCAGTAGCTATATATCCTGAAGATGACTGTATAATGATACAGCTTTTACAATATGATTATGTGATTGTGAAAACCTTGTGTCTGAAGCTCCTTTTATCTATGGTATGGACAGATGAGTAAAAAATATGGATTAAAAAATAAATAATGAGGGGGAACAAAAGTTAAAATAAATTGAATAGATTGAAATACTAGTGGTCAAAGAGAGCGCTGGGTAAGTGGTGTGGTATGAGTTTTTTCTTTTTTATTTCTTTTGCTGGAGAGATGCAAATGTTCAAAAAATGATCATGGTGATAAATACACAACTATGTGATGATATTGTGAGCCACTGATTGTATGCCATGTATAGACTGTTTGTATGTTGTGCTGGTTTGAATCTCTGGACCCCAGAAAAGCCATGTCCTTTAATCCTCATTCAATACTGCTGGCTGGGAGCATTTTGATTTTCCCCATGGAGATGTGACCCACCCAATTGTGGGTATAACTTTTGATCAGAAAGCTTCCAGGGAGTTGTGACTCCACCTATTAACCCTTTAAAAGAGGAAACATTTCCCAGTGCCTGCCCATGCAAAAAACAAAACAAACAAACAAACAAAAAAACCCAAGCCTAAAAGAGGAAACATTCTGGAGAGAGTCCCTTTTTAGAGTCACAAGAAAGCCAGAACAGAACGCTGCAGAACCACAAAGGAAAGTCCACCAGCCAGTGACTTTTGAAGATGAAGAATGCCTCCCAGGGAGCTTCATAAAGCAAGAAGCCTGAATAGAAAGCCAGCAGACATTGCCATGCTTGCCATATGCCCTTCCAGCTGACAGAGAAATATTGAATGTCATCGACCTTCTTGAACCAAGGTATCTTTCCCTGGATGCCTTAGATTGGACATTTCTATAGACTTGTCTTAATTGGGATACTTTCTTGGCCTAAAAACCGTAAATTAGCAACTTATTCAATTCCCCTTCTTAGAAGCCATTCAGTCTCTGGTATATTGCATTCCAGCAGCTACCAAACTAGAACATATGTCAACAATGTGTGCATGTTTGTTTGTTAAGGTTTGGCAATAAAAATAAAAATATATATAAAAAGATTCCCACATTGGGTAGAAAATGTTAAGATGACTTCTAATTTTCAAATTAATGTTGTCTGATTTTCGGATACTTACCAAGGAAAGAATACAGAATGTATGCTGTAGCAGCTGTTCTTGAATGTGGCCTGAACGAACCTTATTTCTTAGCACCCTCTCAATGGACTTTTTTGTCTGATTGTTGGTGCTATAGATGATGAGAAGCATTGCCACATCCAAAGTCTATTGTCAAGAAAATGCAAATAGGAAAATAGTTTAATAAATAAGAATATTTACTACAACAAAACAGAAGCTCCCAACTTTTTCCCATTAAAATAAAGAACGAATGATACTCATTGGCTAAACATACTCCCATTGGAGTACCTACGTTTTTACAAAACCCAGAAATATTTTTCAGAGGAATAAAGTGCCAAAACTATTAACCAGTTACCTCTTACTCAAGAATACAAGTGAAAGAGTGATATCATTACAGAAATAACTTCGAATACTTTCACATTTATTTAAAGAAATGAAAGATTAAATCACTTGCCAATTTTAGTACTTATTTTCATTATTACTAAGGAAAATCACTTTGTGAAAAGTTTAGAGAAACTATAACTATCCATCCATACGGGAAAGGTTGAATAAATTATGACAGAGCCTATTTTTGGAATACTATTCAGCCATTAAAAGGAAGGAGTTAGATCTTTCTTTTCTGTTAGGAAAATGTATCCATGACATATTGTGAAGTGAAAAGAAAGTAATCTGCAAGACAATAATCACACTAAGATTCAACTTTTTTAAGAATATACATATGCATAGGTATAAGAATGTCTACACACACACACACACACACACACAAACTTGTATATAAACAGAAAAAAGCTTGAAAGAATGAGCATACATGAGGAATGGGACAGAGAGTGAAAGGAAATTTTATTTTTTTAATTTACATATTCCATGTAAATTTTTCCCCCAATTAGCTTCTATTACCTATGTTGAAAAACCAGAAGCTAAGGCAAGCAGGACACACACACACACACACACACAAAGCAACTTCTCATCCCTTCACTAACGCTCTACTCATTTAGAAAATAAAATCAAGAATCATTGTAGTAAAAGAGTTTACAACCATTAAAAATGAAAATGAAGATAATTCAGAAGCATGCAAAATGTTTATGACATATGTCAAAAGAAAAAATAAAAATACAAAAGTATATTTATATGATTACAAATCTGTAAAAGCAAGTATACAGGTTGCTAGTTGTTATACAAAAATGAAAACTTGTGTTAAGAGTATTTTTATTTTTTTCCTACAAAATTTACTGATTTTTTTCATTGTTTCATTGAATTTCAAGTAAGCTTTTAAAATAGTTATCCAACTGGATAACCAAATTAATAAAAATCTTACAAAACAAAACAAATTCCAAGTAAGGAAAAATTCTTAAAGTGAAGCAATCAATACGTAAGAAATTCAACCACCTGCTTCCTAACAGCATAAGATATTTCCAGAAGTAAAAGAAGAATACATTCAGTACCATCCCCTCAACAATAGAGGCACTGTTTGATTCCCTCTGGTAGGTCTACATAGGCAAAGTTAAAATGTCATTATCTTGCTCTTTCTCGGCCGGCGGCGCTCCCGCCGCCAGCCAGCCAGCCCTCCTCTCCCTCTTTCTCCGCCGGGAGCACTCCGGCTGCCAGCCAGCCAGCCCTCCTCTCCCTCTTTCTCCGCCGGCGGCGCTCCCACGCCAGCCAGCCAGCCCTCCTCTTCCCCCTTCTCCGCCGGCGGCGCTCCCGCCACCATCTTCCCCTCCTCCTCCCCCTTCTGCTCCAGCGGCGCTCCCGCCACCATCTTGCCCTCCTCTTTCCCCTTCTGCTCCAGCGGCGCTCCATCCGCCACCTTATCCTTCCCTTTCTCCTCCTGCTCCGGCGGCTCTCCAACCACCACCGTGCCCTCTTCCGCCTTCACTGGCTCCTCCGCCACCGGCCTCGACAGCCTTGCCACCCTCACCTTTCCTCCTCCAGAACAGCTACTGGGGGAGTGGAGACGATACAGAGTAGCTCCCGGAGCCACGACGGAAATCAAAGGGACGGCGTACCCCATCCTGGAAGGGCTGACTGTCTGGGAGAACCAGCTCCGGTGAGATCGCCGAGGGGCGCGGGCTTTCCCGGGCGGGACGGCAAGCGGCCAGAGTCCCTCCCTTCCTCCTTCCCAGGCCAGCTGGCAGAATTGGGTAGGCAGTCCCCTCGGGCCGTGGCGGCTGGCGGCCCACCACGCGAGACCCCCGAACCAACTGAGAGAGTTGGGTCGGAAATCCCCAGATCGCGGAGAACGGTGACCGTGGGGGTCCCTTCCAAACACGTGACTCCCCGGTCCAGCTGGGAACGGTGCACTCTCCCGGGCTGCGGCGGCTGGCGCCCTCCCGCCACACTTGGCACCCCGGGCCGACTAGGAAATTCGGTCGGGCACTCTCCCGGGCTGTGGCGGCCAGCGACCCTCCCCGCGTTCGGACCCCCAGGCCGGCTGGCACTCTTCCAAGCCGCTTCAGCTGGTGAACCTCCCCCACAGTGAAAGTTTTCCAAAGTTAAAGGACCCACAGCACCTTTTACTGGTGGAACCCGCAGACAAACGTGTGCCATGAGCACCACCTACTGGGCAGGATAAGAAAAACAGAACCCAGAGATTTCACAGAAAAATCTTTCAACCTGTTGTGTCCATCACCCAGGGAAATCTGACTAAATGCCCAGACACCAGCAGAAGATAATGGATCACGCTCAGAAAACTGAAAATATGGCCCAGGCAAAGGAACAAACCAATAGTTCAAATGAGATACAGGAGTTGAAACAACTAATGCTGAATATACGAACAGAAATGGAAAACCTCTTCAAAAACGAAATCGATAAATTGAGGGAGGATATGAAGAAGACATGGGCTGAACAAAAAGAAGAAATAGAAAAACTGAAAAAACAAATCACAGAGCTTATGGAAGTGAAGGATAAAGTAGAAGAGATGGAAAAAACAATGGATATCTACAATGATAGATTTAAAGAGACAGAAGATAGAATTAGTGATTTGGAGGATGGAATATCTGAATTCCAAAAGAATCAGAAACTATCCAGAAAAGAATGGAAAAATTTGAACAGGGTATCAGGGAACTAAAGGACAATATGAACCGCACAAATATAAATGTTGTGGGTGTCCCAGAAGGAGAAGAGAAGGGAAAAGGAGGAGAAAAACTAATGGAAGAAATTATCACTGAAAATTTCCCAACTCTTATGAAAGACCTAAACTTACAGATTCAAGAAGTGCAGCGCACCCCAAAGAGATTAGACCCAAATAGGCATTCTCCAAGACACTTACCAGTTAGAATGTCAGAGGTCAAAGAGAAAGAGAGAATCTTGAAAGCAGCAAGAGAAAAACAATCCATCACATACAAGGGAAACCCAATAAGACTATGTGTAGATTTCTCAGCAGAAACCATGGAAGCTAGAAGACAGTGGGATGATATATTTAAATTACTAAAAGAGAAAAACAGCCAACCAAGACTTCTATATCCAGCAAAATTGTCCTTCAAAAATGAGGAAGAAATTAAAACATTCTCAGACAAAAAGTCACTGAGAGAATTTGTGACCAAGAGACCAGCTCTGCAAGAAATACTAAAGGGAGCACTAGAGTCAGATACGAAAAGACAGAAGAGAGAGGTATGGAGAAGAGTGTAGAAAGAAGGAAAGTCAGATATGATAGATATAATACAAAAGGCAAAATGGTAGAGGAAAATATTTTCCAAACAGTAATAACACTAAATGTTAATGGACTGAATTCCCCAATCAAAAGACATAGACTGACAGAATGGATTAAAAAAACAATAGATTAAAGACATAGACTGGCAGAATGGATTAAAAAACCTTCTATATGCTGTCTACAGGAAACACATCTTAGACCCAAAGATAAACATAGGTTGAAAGTGAAAGGTTGGGAAAAGATATTTCATGCAAATAACAACCAGAAAAGAGCAGGAGTGGCTATACTAATATCCAACAAATTAGACTTCAAATGTAAAACAATTAAAAGAGACAAAGAAGGACACTATATACTAATAAAAGGAACAATTAAACAAGAAGACATAACAATCATAAATATTTACGCACCGAACCAGAATGCCCCAAATACGTGAGGAATACACTGCAAACACTGAAAAGGGAAATAGACACATATACCATAATTGTTGGAGACTTCAATTCACCACTCTCATCAATGGACAGAACATCTAGACAGAGGATCAATAAAGAAATAGAGAATCTGAATATTACAATAAATGAGCTACACTTAACAGACATTTATAGGACATTACATCCCACAACAGCAGGATACACCTTTTTCTCAAGTGCTCATGGATCATTCTCAAAGACAGACCACATGCTGGGTCACAAAGCAAGGCTTAACATATTTAAAAAGATTGAAATCATACACAACACTTTCTCGGACCATAAAGGAATGAAGATGGAAATCAATAATAGGCGGGGTGCCAGAAAATTCACAAATACATGGAGGCTCAACAACACACTCTTAAACAACAAGTGGGTCAAAGAAGAAATTGCAAGAGAAATTAGTAAATACCTCGAGGCGAATGAAAATGAAAACACAACATATCAAAACTTATGGGACGCAGCAAAGGCAGTGCTAAGAGGGAAATTTATTGCCCTAAATGCCTATATCAGAAAAGAAGAAAAGGCAAAAATGCAGGAATTAACTGTCCACTTGGAAGAACTGGAGAAACAACAGCAAACTAATCCCAAAGCAAGCGAAAGGAAAGAAATAACAAAGATTAGAGCAGAAATAAATGAAATTGAAAACATGAAAACAATAGAGAAAATCAATAAGACCAGAAGTTGGTTCTATGAGAAAATCAATAAGATTGATGGGCCCTTATCAACATTGACAAAAAGAAGAAGAGAGAGGATGCAAATAAATAAGATCAGGAATGGAAGAGGAGACATAACTACTGACCTCACAGAAATAAAGGAGGTAATAACAGGATACTATGAACAACTTTATGCTAATAAATACAACAATTTAGATGAAATGGACGGGTTCCTGGAAAGACATGAACAACCAACTTTGACCCAAGAAGAAATAGATGACCTCAACAAACTAATCACAAGTAAAGAAATTGAATTAGTCATTCAAAAGCTTCCTAAAACGAAAAGTCCAGGACCAGATGGCTTCACATGTGAATTCTATCAAACATTCCAGAAAGAATTAGTACCAACTCTCCTCAAACTCTTCAAAAAAATCGAAGTGGAGGGAAAACTACCTAATTCATTTTACGAAGCCAACATCACCCTCATACCAAAACCAGGCAAAGATATTACAAAAAAAGAAAACTACAGACCAATCTCTCTAATAAATATAGATGCAAAAATCCTCAATAAAATTCTAGCAAATCGTATCCACCAACACATTAAAAGAATTATACATCATGACCAAGTAGGATTCATCCCAGGTATGCAAGGATGGTTCAACATAAGAAAATCAATTAATATAATACACCATATCAACAAATCAAAGCAGAAAAATCATATAATCATCTCAATTGATGCAGAGAAGGCATGTGACAAGATTCAACATCCTTTCCTGTTGAAAACACTTCAAAAGATAGGAATACAAGGGAACTTCCTTAAAATGATAGAGGGAATAGATGAAAAACCCACAGCTAATATCATCCTCAATGGGGAAACACTGAAAACTTTCCCCCTAAGATCAGGAACAAGACAAGGATGTCCACTATCACCATTATTATTCAACATTGTGTTGGAGATTCTAGCCAGAGCAATTAGACAAGAAAAAGAAATACAAGGCATCAAAATTGGAAAGGAAGAAGTAAAACTATCACTGTTTGCAGATGATATAATACTATACGTCGAAAACCCGGAAAAATCCACAACAAAACTACTAGAGCTAATAAATGAGTACAGCAAAGTAGCAGGTTACAAGATCAACACTCAAAAATCTGTAGCATTTCTATACACTAGTAATGAACAAGCTGAGGGGGAAATCAAGAAACGAATCCCATTTACAATTGCAACTAAAAGAATAAAATACCTAGGAATAAATTTAACTAAAGAGACAAAAAACCTATATAAAGAAAACTACAAAAAACTGCTAAAAGAAATCACAGAAGACCTAAATAGATGGAAGGGCATACCGTGTTCATGGATTGGAAGACTAAATATAGTTAAGATGTCAATCCTACCTAAACTGATTTACAGATTCAATGCAATACCAATCAAAATCCCAACAACTTATTTTTCAGAAATACAAAAACCAATAAGCAAATTTACCTGGAAGGGCAGGATGCCCCGAATTGCCAAAAACATCTTGAGGAAAAAAAACGAAGCTGGAGGTTTTGCACTGCCTGACTTTAAGGCATATTATGAAGCCACATTGGTCAAAACAGCATGGTACTGGCATAAAGATAGATATATCGACCAATGGAATCGAATAGAGTGCTCAGATATAGACCCTCTCATCTATGGACATTTGATCTTTGATAAGGCAGTCAAGCCAACTCACCTGGGACAGAACAGTCTCTTCAATAAATGGTGCCTAGAGAACTGGATATCCATATGCAAAAGAATGAAAGAAGACCCATATCTCACACTCTATACAAAAGTTAACTCAAAATGGATCAAAGATCTAAACATTAGGTCTAAGACCATAAAACAGTTAGAGGAAAATGTAGGGAGATATCTTATGAAACTTACAATTGGAGGCGGTTTTATGGACCTTAAACCTAAAGCAAGAGCACTGAAGAAGGAAATAAATAAATGGGAGTGCCTCAAAATTAAACACTTTTGTGCATCAAAGAACTTCATCAAGAAAGTAGAAAGACAGCCTACACAATGGGAGACAATATTTGGAAACGACATATCAGATAAAGGTCTAGTATCCAGAATTTATAAAGAGATTGTTCAACTCAACAACAAAAAGACAGCCAACCCAATTACAAAATGGGAAAAAGACTTGAACAGACACCTCTCAGAAGAGGAAATACAAATGGCCAAAAGGCACATGAAGAGATGCTCAATGTCCCTGGCCATTAGAGAAATGCAAATCAAAACCACAATGAGATATCATCTCACACCCACCAGAATGGCCATTATCAACAAAACAGAAAATGACAAGTGCTGGAGAGGATGCGGAGAAAGAGGCACACTTATCCACTGTTGATGGGAATGTCAAATGGTGCAACCACTGTGGAAGGCAGTTTGGCGGTTCCTCAAAAAGCTGAATATAGAATTGCCATATGACCCAGCAATACCATTGCTGGGAATCTACTCAAAGGAATTAAGGGCAAAAACTCAAACGGACATTTGCACACCAATGTTTATAGCAGCGTTATTTACAATTGCAAAGAGATGGAAACAGCCAAAATGTCCATCAACAGAAGAATGGCTAAACAAACTGTGGTATATACATACGATGGAATATTATGCAGCTTTAAGACAGGATAAACTTATGAAGCATGTAATAACATGGATGGACCTAGAGAACATTATGCTGAGTGAGTCTAGCCAAAAACTAAAGCACAAATACTGTATGGTCCCACTGATGTGAACGGACATTCGAGAATAAACTTGGAATATGTCACTGGTAACAGAGTCCAGCTGGAGTTAGAAACAGGGTAAGATAATGGGTAATTGGAGTTGAAGGGATACAGACTGTGCAACAGGACTAGATACAAAAACTCAAAACTGGACAGCACAATAATACCTAATTGTAAAGTAATCATGTTAAAACACTGAATGAAGCTGCATCTGAGCTATAGGTTTTTTGTTTGTTTGTTGTTTGTCTGTTTGTTTGTTTGTTTTTACTATTATTATTACTTTTATTTCTTTTCTCTACACTAACATTCTATATCTTTTTCTGGTGTGTTGCTAGTTCTTCTAAACCGATGCAAATGTACTAAGAAACGATGATCATGCATCTATGTGATGATGTTAAGAATTACTGATTGCATATGTAGAATGGTATGATTTCTAAATGTTGGGTTAATTTCTTTTTTTTTTTTTCCGTTAATAAAAAAAATGTCATTATCTTGACAATTCAGCAGGGGTGGGAGGTAGGGCAAAAGGACAATGAGAGGAAATCTGATTCATATGTAAGGTGACTTTTAAGACCTTCATTTCATGAGATTTGGTTTCTTTGACTGTGACTCGACATAACTATTTGGAATGTTAGTATTTCCCTTTATGGATAGGTTAAGCTTATTTTATTGGCAGATTAAATGAGTAGGGGCAGACCATCTGGCAAGTCACTGCCTTAAGATCATCTCCAAATGGCTAATGCTTATTAGAGCTGCTACAGAAGGCTAGAGGGAGAGAGAAAAAGCAAGAAAGGAAAAAATCACTAATTTCAAGTCTGCAATGCATGAACATTACCTTGTGATCGGATCCTGAGGTAGTGTTTTCAATTGCCTGGAAAAACAAGGGTCACAAAAATAACAGAACACATCATGGAACACTTTTTGCCTTGTTGAATGCCCTATTCTCTTATTGTAGAGCCAATTCACCCATCTGTTAACCATCACCAATCATTTCTACTTGAATGAATTTCATGATTTTTATTTCAATCTACCTTTATTTATATACCTGTTACTGTCACCCATTAGGTCCATAATGCACAGAGATCCAAAAACCTCACTCACCTTAATCCATGCTTCTGAAACGGTTTTCTCATATCTAACAGCTGACTTTACAACATCAAAGAGGAGAATAACACAGTCCTGACTGCTGCTTTCTTGATTTGAAGAACTACAAGTAGCAGGGGGAAAGATTATTCTTCCATTTAGAGAAAAAACTTGAAAGACCGGAGTTTCTGCATACCAGTCACATGCCCTGAAGCAAATTACCACCTCATTTGGAAAATGAATAACAAATTTATACTATGGTAAAAAATCTGAATAGCTGAGAAAATATATATAATAAAGATTCAACGAACTATACAGCATTATATGAATTTAATATTTCTACATTAATTATACCTATCATTATTAAGCTCTAACTTTTCTGGCTTTAGGGTGAATATCAGAAAATTTTCTTTGCATGAAAAATGGGGTGACAACTGTTAATGAGCTCTATACCTTATTTTTCCTTTACTTTTCAACTTGCTTTGGGAAGCCTGCAACTGTGATGGCAGAATACAATGTTGCAGATCCAACTTCTCTCGAAGCTCAGAAATTACCTGCAGAAAGTAAATATTAGCTACATTTCTATTCATTCATGGTAGCCAGACACAGTCCATTCTCTAAATAGGAGAAGCAAAACAACCTCCTGAAAGACCAAGGAAGAGGAATTATTAAACATACGTCAGGCATTTTGAAAAAGAGCTTGCGAGAATAGCTGATGTAAGTATACTGTATCACACTCTTCAAAATTCCAAATATTTCTGAAGATATTACATAGAAATAGCACATATAACCAGTAGAGGCTCTTACAGCACAATGAATCTGACTAGTAGCTCCATTCTTTCTTAGTGCTGTCTGGATTTGTCAGCATTATCAATTAGCCTGGAGGATAAGGAAGAGCAACTAGAATATATTAATTTAAATCATTTAAATTGATGAATAAATAAATAATATATACTGAGGAAGATTTATTTTTGGCTGCTAAGTTTCACTAGAGCACCACTGCCATTCTCTCTATGCTCAAGGATGTAATGCCCTACAATCGTTGGTGGAAAATAACAGGATACCTCTACTGCATCCGTGCTTGTCAGGGTGTGAAGAATGAACTTGACTATCACAGGTAAATCTTCCAGTCTAACAGCTGACAGCTTACCCATTACTAACTGGCGGACCTAAAAATGAAAAGCATGAAAACCTTAAATATTTCCATGTCAGTACTTCAATCTCCTTCTGGCTTGTTAGGAAAAATTTTTTAAATCATGTTCCTTATTCACTTTTTCCAACTGTAATTTAGAAAGAAACATACCTCATTTTATTTTTTCCCAAATTAAAAGCTTTCAACTATTAATGTCACAGTTTCTTAAAAAACTGACAGGTAATTTATATAAAACAGTGTTATTATCTTCTTTTCAAGTCTAAATTCTCCACTGGTAAAGGAAAGCATAAAAAATTATTATTTCTATGGTGAACAGTTTGCAAATATTCAGGTATTACAGATTTCCTCTGAAAATTTATTGATTAAAACAGGTCAGTGAATCTATTAAGGTATGGCACATGAAACTCATCAAAATGAAAAGAAAAACACCTATATTTTAATCAAATATATCATTCAGTACAGATTTAAAATAAAATTTTCATACATACAATCTCTCCCAAAGGTTTTGACTGACTGACATTAATTCCAAGAGGTCAGAAAGCTGGCTCTTTCTGGAGAGCAATCTTTCCTACCTTCGACAGGAGCTTTCGGTCAAGTTGGAGGCTGGAAAGGACATCCAAGATTGGGACAGTGAGTGGGGTACTCGTCATTAATAGTTCACTATAAATGGTAGAAAGAAAAAGAAAAAAGATGTGCAACAGTTTAAAAAAAAAATACTTTTATTGAGATATCTTCAGGCACAATACAGCCCATCCAAAGTATACAATCAGTGGCTCACAATATCATCACATAGTTGTGTATTCATCAACATGATCATTTTGTGAACATTTGCATCACTCCAGAAAAAGAAAAAAACCTATACATCCTATACCCCTTACCCCTCCTCTCATTGACACTAGTGTATTGCAAACTATCCAATTTTTTTTAACCCCTTATACCCCCCGATTATGTATTTACTTTTTGTCCTCATGTTTTCAGTCATCTGTCCGTATCCTAGATAAAGAAAGCATCAGACACAAGGTTTTCACCATCACATGGTCACATTGTAAAAACTATACAACTATACAATCATCTTCAAGAATCGATGCTACTAGTATACAGTTCAACAGTTTCAGGTATTTTCCTCTAGCCACTCCAATACATAATAAACTAAAAAGGGATATCTGCATAATGTATAAGATTAATCTCCAAGATAACCTCTCTACTCTGAAATCTCTCAGCCACTGAAACTTTATTTTATCTCATTTCTCTCTTCCCCCTTTGGTCAAGAAGGCTTTCTCAATTCCATAATGCCAAGTCCCGGCTCATCTCTGGAAGTTATGTCCCATGTTGCCAGGGAGATTTATACACCTAAGATTCACAACCTACACAGGTAGAAGGACAGTGAGTTCACCTGCTGACTTGGCTTAGAAAGAGCGGTCACATTTGAGCAACAAAAGAGGTTATCTGGGGGTGACTCTTAGGCATACTTACAAGCAGGCTTAGCTTCTCCTTTGCAGGAATAAGTTTCATAGGGGAGAGGCCCAAGGTTGAGAACTCAGCCTATTATATCGGTTGTCCCCAAAGCTTGCAAGAATACCATGAATTTCCCGAGTAGGGAAGTTTAGTATTTCCTCCTTTCCCCCCGAGTCCCCCAAAGGGATTTTTCAAATACTTTTTTATTCTCTGCCCAAATTACTCTGGGATGTACTGGAGCATCACACTAACCTGTACAAACCAAGAAGATCTTACTCCGTATTCGAGATTCCATGCAATTATGGTGCTCAAATAAGCTGACCATACAAGTTATGTGCAACAGCTTTAACAGGATTAGGCAGATAACTCAAGAATATTGCTCATTAGAATATGGAAAGGGAAGATATACTTAGCTCCCATTAAATCATTGTTTATAGTATGCTTAATTCCCAACTGTTTTGGTTATAAAAAATAATACATGCTTATAATAAAAAATTCAAATGATAAAGTAGAAATTAGAAGCATCTCCCCACCATCCCCACTACTAAATAACCAATATTTGACAATTTAACATATATCCTTGCTGAAAAAAGGAAAAAGAAAACCTAAAATGGTTATGATAAGTGTGATAAATATGAGAGATGTGCAGGGTGTTGCACAAGCACAGAGTGGTGAGAAGGCTGGTGACAGATTCTAGGAGGAGGTTACACAAAAGGACAAGATGGGGCCCAGCTGTGATCAAGATGGCAGAAAGAGACACTTCAGGGCTCCATGCCTCTCAAAGCTTTGAACAACCAGCAAGAATTTGCAGAATGCTTTCCAAAAGCTACAGAAAACAGGTAAAGGATTCAGTAAAAGGGCAAGGACTAAATTTAAAAAAAAAAACAATTTAAAAGTGCTAGGATCTGAGCCAAGATGGCCAGCTTAGTGAGGTATGGGATTTACCCATGTCATCTGTTCGTCCTCCAGAGCAGCTAGTAAATAGCCAGGAAACAGCACTGAACAACTGTCTGGCGCCACACCAGTGACCAGACTCAGGACCCAGGACCGTGAGTCCCCCAAGCTGCAATGGCCAGCATCCCTTCCCTACAGGCTGCTTCCCAGAGGGGAAAGGAAAGAGACTTTGCTGGTCTCTAGTAAAAACTTTACTAGTTTACTAGTAGCAGGGGCTGAGTGCAACCAAGCTCCAATTGTGGCATTAATTAACAAATTCTGACTACTAAAAATTGGCCCCCAGCTCAGCTGAATCTGGAATAAAAGCTGAGATTGCTAGCTTTATTATTTTTTTAACTAATAAATTAATTTTTTATCACATAGTTGTATATTTCTCATCATCATTTCCCAGAACATTTGCATCAATTCAGAAAAAGAAATAAAAAGAAAACAGAAAAAAATATATACACACTATACCCCCCACCACTCCCACTCACCAACCACCAGCATTTCAATCTACTAAATTTATTTTAACATTTGTTCCCCCTATTATTGATCCATCTTCAATCCCATGTTTTACTCATCTGTCCATAAGGTAGACAAAAGCGTTAGACACAAGGCCCTCACAATCACACACTCACAGTGAAGGCTATATCATTATACAATCATCTTCAAGAAGCATGGCTACTGGAACACAGCTCTACATTTTCAGACAGTTCCCTCCAGCCTCTCTGTTACACCTTAACTAAAAAGGTGATATCTATTTAAAGTGTAAGAATAACCTCCAGGATAACCTCTTGACTCCATTTGAAATCTCTCAGCCATTGGCACTTTATTTTGTCTCATTTCCCTCTTCCCCCTTTTGGTCGAGAAGGTTTTCTCAATCCCTTGATGCTGAGTCCCAGCTCCTTCTAGGATTTCTGTCCCAAATTGCCAGGAAGGTCCACACCCCTGGGAGTCATGTCCCACACAGAGAGGGGAAAGGCAGTGAGTTTGCTTGTTGTGTTAGCTGAGAGAGAAAAGCCACATCTGAGCAACAGAAGAGATTCTCTGGGGGTGACACTTGGGCCTAATTTTAAGTAGGCTTAACCTATCCTTTGCGGGGTTAAGTTTCATGTGAACAAACCCCAAGATTGGGGGCTCAGCCTAATGCTTTGGTTGTCCCCATTGCTTGTGAGAATATCAAGAATTCTCCACTTGGAGAAGGTGAAGAGGTTGCTGATTTTTACCTTGACGCAGAGTGGGCAGGGTGTATGGAAAAAAAACACAGGTTTTTTTGGACCAGACAGCACAAAATACTAGAAAGGGTCTGGGCCCTGAAGGAAGAGAGGGGGCAGATGGGACCTGGAGATACAAAGAGCAATGCACCAACTTAAGCTCTTGATTTATGCGAGGAATGGGGGTCCTGCTCTGAAAAGGATTTTTTTTCCTTTTCTTTCTTCTGGCTGTGTTTCTACGGCTTGACTGCTCTTCGGATACAACTGTAAGGCCTCTCAGGCTCCAAATGCCCCAGGCAAGGGCGGAATCGTGCTTGTCTGAGAGCTTGTCTGAGAGCTTGTCTAGAGGCTGTGCCTTCCCCAGGAGAGGGGTGGAGCCCAGCTCAGGTGAAATCACTCCCTCAAGGAATTCAGACACCACCCCCACCCCCACCCCCCACAACCCAGCATCTGGAAAACTGAAGTGATTAAAGCCAGCCTACAATCTCACCTCTGTCTCACTACACCCGCAGCCAGGCGAGTCTACTGAAGGAAAAGGTACCGCATCACCTTATGCTGGTGGGATCTGCAGACAGAAAAGCACCACGTACTGGTCTGGATAGGAAAAACACAGAGTCTAGAGGCTTCCTAGGAAAGTCTTTCAACCTGCTGGGTCTCACCCTCAGGGAAAACTAATGCAGGTGACTCATTTCTCCTGACAGGAGGCAAGTTTGGTCTGGGAAAATCTGACTGGGGTATATAATACCTAAATAGATCCTCCTAAGGGGGAAAAAAAAAAAGGCACCATACAGGCAGAGTAAGAAACAAGAACTGAAAAATGATGATCTGTGAAACAAAACCTAAGGTAGAGGTCTAGAATAAGCTGAACTGAATGTCAAAGAACAGATAGACAATAAAGTCATCCAGCAAGAAAATCCTAGGTAAAAAAGTGGAAATAATCTCCAAATTAAACTAACTAAGGAAATTAAATGCCAAGACACCAGCCCAAAAAAAAAAAAAATCATACTAGGAAAATTTAGACATGTCCCAGTCAAAGGAACAAACCAGCAATTCAAATTAGATACAGGAGTTGAAACAATTGATTCAGAATGTTTGAACAGACATGGAAAACCTCATCAAAAGTCAAATCAACGAATTGAGGAAGAATATAAAGAAGGCAAGGGACAAACAAAAATAAGAAATCGAGAGTCTGAAAAAACAAATCACAGAATTTATGGGAATGAAAGGCACAGTAGAAGAGATGAAAAAAACAAACAGAAACCTACAGTGCTAGATTTCGAGAGGCAGAACACAGGATTAGTGAACTGGAGGACAGGACATCTGAAAATCTGACAAGCAAAAGAAAATACAGGGAAAAGAATGGAAAAACATGACCAGGGACTCAGGGAATTGAATGACAACATGAAACCCATGAATATATGTGTTGTGGGTGTCTCAGAACCCCTTCTCAGAATGAGAAGAGAAGGGAAAAGGAAGAGAAAAACTAATGGAGGAAATTATCACTGAAAATTTCCCAACTCTTATGAAAGACTTAAAATTACAGATCCAAGAAATGCAGCGTACCCCAAATAGAATAGATCCAAATAGACGTACTCCAAGACATTTACTAATCAGAATGTCAGAAGGCAAAGAGAAAGAGAGAATCTTAAAAGCAGCAAGAGAAAAGCAATCCATCACATACAAGGGAAACCCAATAAGACTATGCATAGATTTCTCAGCAGAAACCATGAAGGTGAGAAGAGAGTAGTATAATATATTAAAGATACTAAAAGAGAAAAAATTTCCAATCAAGAATTCGATATCCAGCAAAACTGTCCTTCAAAAATGAGGGGGGAGATAAAACATTTCCAGACAAAAAATCACTGACTGTGTTACCAAGAGACTGGCTCTGCAAGAAATACTAAAGGGAGCACAAGCGACAGATAGGAAAAAACAGGAGTGACAGGTGGAGAAGAGTATAGAAATGAAGACTATCAGTAAAGGTAAGAAGAAGAAAAATTAGATATGACATTTAAAATCCAAAAGGCAAAATGGTAAAAAAAAGTACTGTCCTTACAGTAATAACACTAAATGTTAATGGAATAAACTCCCCAATCAAAAGATACAGACTGGCAGAAGGGATTAAAAAACAGGACCCATCAATATGCTGTCTACAGGAGACACGTCTTAAACCCAAGGATAAACATAGGTTGAAATTGAAAGCTTGAGAAAAGATATTTCATGCAAACAACAATCAGAAAAGCGTAGGAGTAAACTATACTAATATCCAACAAATTAGACTTCAAATGAAAAACAAAAGAGACAAAGAAGGACACTATGTATTAATAAAAGGAACGATTCAACAAGAAGACATAACTATCATAAATATTTATGCATGAGCCAGAGTGCTCCAAAATACATGAGGCAACCCTGAAAAGAGAAATAGACACATCTACCATAATAGTTGAAGACTTCAATTCCCCACTCTCATCAATGGACAGAACGTCTAGACAGAGGATCAATAAAGAAACTGAGAATAATTGAATAATACAATAAATGAACTAGACTTAGACATTTGTAGAGCATTATATCCCAAAACTACAGGATATATGTTTTATTCAAATTCTCATGGATCATTCTCAAGGATAGACCATATACTGGATCACAAAGAAAGTCTCAATAAATTTAAAAAGATTGAAATCATACAAAACACTTTCTTGGATCAAAAAGGAATGAAGTAGGAAATCAATAACAGGCAGAGGGCCAGAAAATTCACAAATATATGGAGGCTCAAACAACACACTCTTAAACAAACTAGGAAGAAATTACAAGAGAAATCAGTAAATATCTCAAGGCAAATGAAATATATCAAAACTTATGGGATGTAGCAAAGGCACTGCTAAGAGGGAAATTTCTTGCCCTAAATGCTTATATCAAAAAAAGAAGAAAGAGCAAAAATCAAGGAATTAACTGTTCACTTGGAAGAACTAGAGAAAGAACAGCAAACTAACCCCAAAGCAAGCAAAAGGAAACAAGAGGGGCGGGCCACAGTGGCTCAGCAGGCAAGAATGCTTGCCTGCCATGCCAGAGGACCCAGGTTCGATTGCCGGTGCCTGCCCATGTAAAAAAAAAAGAAAGAAAGAAACAGAGAATTTGAACAATACAATAAATGAGCTAGACTTAATAGACATTTATAGAACATTACACCCCACAGCAGCAGGATATACTTTTTTCTCAAGTGATCATGGATCATTCTCAAGGATAGACCTTAAGCTAGGTCACAAAGCGAGTCTCAACAAATTAAAAAAAAAAATGAAATCACACAAAACACTTTCTCAGATCATAAAGGAATGATGTTGGAAATCAATAACAGGCAGAGGGCAAGAAAATTCACAAATATATGGAGGCGAAACAACACACTCTTAAACAACCAGTGGGTCAAGGAAGAAATTGCAAGAGAAATCAGTAAATATCTAGAGGAAAATGAAAATGAAAATACAACATATCAAAATTTATGGGATGCAGCAAAGGCAGTGCTAAGAGGGAAATTTATCACCCTAAATGCCTATATCAAAAAAGAAGAAAGAGCAAAAATCAAGGAATTAACTGTCCACTTGGAAGAACTAGAGAAAGAATAGCAAACTAACCCCAAAGCAAGCAAAAGGAAAGAAATAACGAAGATTAGAGCAGAAATAAATGAAATTGAAAACATGAAAACAATTGAGAAAATCAACAAAACCAGAAGCTGGTTCTCTGAGAAAATCAATAAGATTGCTGAACCCTTAGCAAGATTGACAAAAAGAAGACAGAGGTTGCAAATAAATAAGATCAGAAATGGAAGAGGAGACACAACCACTGACACCACAGAAATAAAGGAAGTAATGACAGGATACTATGTACAACTTTATGCCAATAAACACGACAATGTAGATGAAATGGACAACTGTTCTAGTTTGCTAGCTGCCGGCATGCAACACACCAGAGATGGATTGGCTTTTAATCAAAGGGGATTTATTTTGTTGGTTCTTCAGAGGAAAGGCAGCTAACTTTCCACTGAGGTTCTTTCTTACGTGGAAGGCACAAGATGGTCTCTGCTGGTCTTCTCTCCAGGCCCCTGGGTTCCAACAATTTTCCCCGGGGTGATTTCTTTCTCCATCTCCAAAGGCCTGGGCTGAGCTGCAAGTGCTGAGATGAGGAATGCCAAGCTGCTTAGGATGTGCTACATTGCGTTCTCTCATTTAAGCACCAGCCAATTAAGTCAAACATCACTTATTGCAGCAGACACACCTCCCAGCTGACTGCAGATGTAATTAGCAACAGATGAGGTTCACGTACCATTGGCTTATGTCCGCAGCAACAAGACTAGGTATGCTCAACTGGCCAAGTTGACAACTGAATCTAACTAACACAACAACTTCCTACAGAGGCATGGACAACCAATACTGACTCAAGAAGAAATAGATGACCTCAACAAACCAATCACAAGTAAAGAAACTGAACCAGTCATTAAGAAGCTCCGCAAAAAGAAAAGTCCAGGACCAGATGGCTTCACATGTGAATTCTACCAAACATTTAAGAAATAATTAGTACCAATCCTGCTTAAACTCTTCAAAAAAATTGAAGAGGAGGGAAGGCTACTTAACTCATTCTATGAAGCCAACATCACCCTCACACCAAAGCCAGAAAAAAAATTCTACAAGAAAATAAAATTACAGACCAGTCTCTCTAATGAATATAGATGCAAAAATCCTCAACAAAATTCTTGCAAATTGAATCTAGCAGCACACTAAAAGAACTATACACTACAACCAAGTAAGATTCATCGCAGGCATGCAAGGATGGTTCAACATAAGAAAATCAATTAATGTAATACACCATATCAACAAATGAGAGCAGAAAAACCACATGTTCATCTCAATTGATGCAGAAAAGGCATTTGACAAAATTCAACATCCTTTCTTGCTGAAAAACACTTCAAAGGACAGGAATAGACGGGAACTTCCTTAAAATGATAAAGGGAATATATGAAAAAACCAAAACTAACATCATCCTCAACGGGGAAAAACTGAAAACTTTCCCCCTAAGATCAGGAACAAGACAAGGATGTCCACTATCACCACTGTTATTCAACATTGTGTTGGAAGTTCTAGTAAGAGCAATTAGACAAGAAAAAGAAATACAAGGCATCAAAATTGGAAACGAAGAAGCAAAACTCTCACCATTTGCAGATCATATGATACTATATGTCGAAAACCCCAAAAAATCCACAGAAAACTACTAGAGCTAATAAATGAGTACAGCAAAGTGGCAGGTTACAAGATCAACACTCAAAAGTCTGTAGTGCTTCTATACACTAGTAATGAACAATCTGAGGGGGAAATCATGAAAAAATTTAATTTACAATTGCAACCAAAAGAATAAAATATTTAGGAATAAATTTAACTAAAGAGACAAAAGACCTATACAGAGAAAACTATAAGAAATTTTTAAAAGAAATTACAGAAGGCCTAAATAAATGGAAGGGGATACCATGTTCATGGATTGGAAGACTAAATATAGTTAAGAAGTCAATTCTACCTAAATTGATTTACAGATTCAATGCAATACCAATTAAAATCCCAACAACTTACTTTTCAGAAATAGAAAAACTAATAACCAAATTTATCTGGAAGGGCAGGGTGCCCCGAATAGCTAAAGTATCCTGAGAAAGAAAAATGAAGTCAGAAATCTCACGCTACCTGACTTTAAGGTGTATTACGAAGCTACAGTGGTCAAAACAGCATGATACTGCCATAAAGATAGATATATTGACCAATGGACTCAAATAGAGTGTTCAGATACAATCCTCTCATCTATGGGCAATTGATCTTTGGCAGTCAAGCCAACTCACCTGGAACAGAACAGTCTCTTCAATAAATGGTGCTTGGAGAACTGGATACCTACATGCAAAAGAATGAAAGAGGATCCATATCTCACACCTTATACAAAAATTAACTCAAAATGGATCAAAGAATATTAATGAAACAAATTAGCTCCCAAAATGCCCCTATTCTGTCTCAACTCCAGGAACCAACATGACTCATTAGACTCCTGTTGATTAAAAATGTTAAAGCACAAAAAAAAAAAAAGAAAAAATGCATCAAAGACCTAAACATTAGATCTAAGACCATAAAACTGTTAGAAGAAAATGTAGGGAAATATCTTATAAATCTTATAATAGGAGGCGGTTTCCTAGACCTTACACCCAAAGCATGAGCACTGAAGAAAGAAAGAAAGAAATGGGAACTCCTCAGAATTAAACACTTTTGTGCATCAAAGAACTTCGCCAAGAAAGTAAAAAGACAGCCTACACAATGGAAGAAACAATATATCAGATAAAGGTCTAGTATCCAGAATATAGAGAGATTGTTCAACTCAACAACAAAAAGACAGACAACCCAATTACAAAATGGGAAAAAGACTTGAACAGACACTTCTCAGAAGAGGAAATACAAATGGCCAAAAGGAACATAAAAAGATGGTCAACTTCCCTGGCTATTAGGGAAATGCAAATCAAAACACAATGAGATATCATCTCACACCCACCAGAATGTCCATTATCAATAAAACAGAAAACAACAAGTGCTGGAGAGGATGTGGAGAAAGAGGCACACTTATCCACTGTTGGTGGGAATGTCAAATGGTACAACCACTGTGGAAGGTAGTTTGGTGGTCCTCAGGAAGCTAAGTATAGAATTGTCATATGACCCAACAATACCATTGTAGGTATATACTCAGAGGACATGAGGGCAAAGACACAAATGGACATTTGCACACCAATGTTTATAGCAGCATTATTTACAATTGCGAAGAGATGTAAACAGCCCAAAGGTCCATCAACAGACAAGTAGCTAAACAAACTGTGGTATTATATACATACAATGGAATATTATGCAGCTGTAAGACAGAATAAAGTTATGAAGTATGTAACAACATGGATGGACCTTAAGGACATTATGCTGAGTGAGATTAGCCAGAAAGAAAAGGACAAACACTATATGGTCTCACTGATACAAACTAATATTAATGAATGAACTTGGAGAATTTCAGTTAAGAACAGAGACTATCAGGAGATAGAAATAGTGTAGATATTGGGTAATTGGAACTGAAGGAATACAGATTGTGCAATGGGACTGATGGTAAACATTTAGAAATGGATAGCACAATACTACCTAACTGTAATACAATAATGTTAGAACACTGAATGAAGCTTAATGTGAGAACGATAGAGGGAGGAGGCCTAGGGACACAAATGAAATCATAAGGAAAGATATACGATATAGCCTGAGATGGTATAATCTAGGATGCCTAGAGTGTACAAAAGTGTACTAAGTGTACAAAATTAAAAATGTTTTGCATGAGGAAGAACAAAGGAAGTCAATACAGGGTGTTGAAAATAGATGGTAATTAATATTTTAAAACTTTAACTTATGTGTAAGACTAAAGCAAAAAAATGTTTATTTGGTACAAAATATTTCTTTTGACTAGTGCATTTCCTAATATAATTTATGTGGACAGCTTAATTGAACACCATAAGTACATGAAACCTCGAGTAGGGCATGAGATTTTGTAAATTTGTCCATAATGATGCCTCAATAAATCCCAGAAGGATGTGAACAGTGAATAAAAAGGTATTTGCAAAGTCCCCTTGGGGGAATGGGGAAAAAGGGGGAAAATTCAACTTCCCCAGCAGAGAATTATTGATATTCTCACAAGCAGTGGGGACAACCAAAGCAATAGGCTGAGCCTGCAATCTTGGGGTTTGTTCATATGAACTTAACCCCGCAAAGGATAAGCTAATCCTACTTAAAATTAGGTCTAAGAGTCACCCCCAAGAGATCCTCTTTTGTTGCTCAGATGTGGACTCTCTCTCAGCCAACAAGAGAAGCAAACTCACTGCCCTCCCCCTCTCTACGTGGGACATGACTCTCAGGGATGTGGACCTTCCTGGCAATGTGGGACAGAAATCCTAGAATGAGCTGGGACTTATCATCAAGGGATTGAGAAAACCTTCTCGACCAAAACGGGGAAGAGACAAAACAAAGTGTCAATGGCTGAGAGATTCCACACAGAGTCGAGAGGTTATCCTGGAGGTTATTCTTATGCATTAAATAGATATCACCTTTTTAATTAAGGCATTGTTGACATTCCTTTGTTCTTCCTCATGCAAAACATTTTTAATTTCGTACATTTAGTCACTATCATTACAGTCTAAGCATTCCTAGATTACACCATCTCAGGCTTTATTGTGTATCTTTCCTTATGATTTCATTTGTGCCCCAAGGCCTCCTCCCTCTATCATTCTCACATTCAGCTTCATTCAGTGTTCTAACATTATTGTATTACAGTTAGGTAGTTTCAATATTAGAGGGAAGTATCTGAAACTGTTTCACTGTATTCCAGTAGCCTTGATTCTTGAAGATGACTGTATAACTGTATAGCTTTGACAATGTGACTGTGTGATTCTGAAAACCATGAGGCTGACACTCCTTTATCCAGAGTATTAACAGATGAGTGAAAAAGTAAGGACAAAATAAATGAATAAATAAAGTGAAATTACTCCCCCACCCCCTACGTGGGACATGACATCCAGGGGTGAAAGTCTCCACAAAGTCTCCCCGGCAATGTGGGAGACGACTCCCAGGGATGAATCTAGACCTGGCACCGTGGGATCAACAATTCCATCCTGACCAAAAGGGGGAAAAGAAGTGTAATTAATAAAGTATCAGTGGCAAAGAGAGTTCAAATAGTCAAGAGGCTACTCTGGAGGTTGCTCTTACACAAGCTTCTGTTAGACCTTGCTACCTATCACAACCTGCCAACCCCCAACCAGGACCATTCCAGCCAATCCTAAAGAACACCTAGGGCAATATATAAGATTCCACCAGGGTTCTGTGCACTAGGGTAACTTTCCAGAAACCTACAACCTTCAGATGGGTCCCTGGTCCAGATAAGTCCTGAAACCTAACCCAGCCTCTCCAGAACATCAGATAGTTCCACCTCTCTACCCCGTATTAATGACAGACCCCTCCGATATCAAAAATTAAGAATTGCCATAGCCCAAACAATCCTAAAGAGAGGTATGGAAAGATCAAAGGTGATGGTGGAGTTATGCACAGAAGATAGGATTTAACAAATAAATATGAATGCTAAATCATTAAATTGATATCTCTTTTAGTCTCCAGTATTTTAGAGCAGCTAGAAGTAAAAACTTAAAATTGTGGAACTGTAACCCATGTCAAAGTCTGAAATATGTTCTACAGCTAATTGTGGTGCTGTGCTTTGAAATTTATAGCTTTTTTGTATATATGTTATTTTTCACAAAAAAAAGAAGGAAAAAAAGTTGATTGTGATGACAAAAAAATATTTAAGCCCTCTAGCCTCCTATATTCTGGAGAAGCTAGAAGGAAAAAATATGAGAGAATTGTATGATAGATTGTATGATGGGATCTGTTCTGTAACCACTTGTTAAAGAGTACTTTGAAAACTATTGCTTTATTTCTTTGCTTTGTATATATGTTATACTTTACAATAAAAAAAGTTGAAAAAAATTATAATGATATCCAATTCCATGGAAATTCCATTTGGTAATTTCAATATTTTGAGTTGGACTGCTTACATGTTAAGTTTTTCTTTTTACATAGGCAGGCACCAGGAAGCAAACATGTTAAGGTTTTAATAAGGTTTGAAAGCATCTTTTAAAGGTTCAGAAGTACTTTTGATATTTAAGGAATAAAAAAAGAGAGTCATTTGATGTGTCCCTGGACCAGATAAATCCTGAAACCTAGAGGGCCCAGCCTCTCCAGAAATCAGCTAGTTCTACTCCACTACCCCATATTATTGACAGCTCCTTCCAATATGAAAAAGTTAGAAAGGGCACAGCCCAAATACCCCTTAAGAGTGGGAGAAAGATCAAAGATGATGGTGGAGTCATACAGAGAAGGTAGGGTTTAACAAACAAGTATGAGCGCTAAATCATTATATTGATATTTCTTTTAGTCTCCAGTATCTTAAAGCAGCTAGAAGTAAAATCCTAAAATTGTTAAACTGTAACCCCTACCAAACTCTGAAATCTGTTCTACAAGTAATTGCTGCACTGTGCTTTGAAATTTATTGTTTTTGTATATATGTTATTTTTCACAAAAAAGAAAAAAAAAAGTTGATTGTGATAATAAAAATAATTAGTTATTCCTTCTAGCCTCCAATATTCTGGAGCAGCTAGAAGGAAAAATCTGAGATGATGGCATGGTAGCTCATAACAAATTCAGGGATCTATCCTGTAACTATTTGTTGAAGACTGTTTGAAAACTGTTGCTTTTTCTTTCTTTGCTTTGTATCTATGTTATATTATACAATTAAAAAGTTTTAGAATATATAATAATAAATAAATAATCAGGGGCAGGATAAAGGGTTAAAAAAATTGTGTAGATTGTGATACTAGTGGTCAATGAGAGGGAAGGATAAGGAACATGGGATGTAGGGTTTTTCTTTTTTTCACTTATTTTTCTGGAATGACGCAAATGTTCTAAAAAGGATCGTGGTGATGAATACACAACTATGTAATCATATTGTGAGCTACTGATTTTATACTTTATGGACTATATAATCTGTAACGATATTTCAATAAAAATATTAATTAAAAACATAACAGTGTGGTACTGGCATAGACCAATGGAATAAACTTGAGAGTTCAGAGATAATTCCATTCATCTATGGTCAGCTGATTATCATCAAGGATGCCAATGCCATTTATTGAGATGAATAATCTTCAATCAATGGTGCTAGTACAACTGGAAATATACATGCAAAAGAATGAATGTGAAGCCCTTCTTCTCACCATATTTAAAAATTAATCAAAATGGACCAACAACCTAAATATAGAGCTAATACTTTTTATAAAACTCTTAGAAGAAAACATATCTGATGAAAAAATATAATCAATAACTTAGTAAGCAATGGATTTTTAGATTTTAAATCAAAAGTACAAGCAACAAAAGTAAAAATAGATAAAATAGACTTCATCAAAATTTAAAAATTTGCATATCAAAGGCCATTATCAATAAAGTGAAAAGATAACCTATAGAAATGGAAAAAATATTTGGAAACCATATATCTGATAACGGTTTAATAGCCACAATATAGAGAGAGCTCCTACAACTCAACAACAAAAAGACAAGCTACCCAATTGAAAAATTGGCCAATTGAATAGACATGTTTCCAAAGAAGATATTCAAATGGCCAATAAGTATACAAAAACATGTTCATCAACATTAGCCATTAGAGAAATACAAATTAAGACTAGAAGATAGCACTTCAAATCCACTAGGGTGGCTATTATCAAAAATATCTTTAAAAAACAAGATTGCAGAAAAATAGGAACCCTCATACACTGTTGGTGGGGATGTGAAATAATGTAGCTGCTATGACAAACAGTTTGGCATTTCCTCAGAAAGTTAAACACAGAATTACCAAATGACCTGGCAATTCCACTCCTAGATATATACCCCAATGAACCAAAAGCAGGAACTGAGATAGATATTCATATACCAAAGTTCATCACAGCATTATTCAAAACATTCAAAAGGTGGAAGCAACACGAGTGACCATTAACAGATGAACGGACAAACAAAATGTCCGTTTTGGCTAAAAGTGTATACATTTTTAATATGTATTTTAATATGTTTATTAAAAATGTATACACTTTTAGCCATGAAAAGAAATGAAGAGCTGCTACATGCAACAACATGGATCACCTTGAAAACATCACATTAAGTGAAATAAGCTAGAGACAAAAGGGCAGAATTATGATTTTTTTATATAAATTACTTAGCATAAGCAAGTTTATAGAGACAGAAAGCAGAAAAGTGATTACCAGTTTTGGGGGGAAGAGGGAATGGGGTGTTATTACTAAATGAGTATCAGCTTACTTTGGGATGATGAAAATAGTCTGGAAATAGTGGTAAAAGCTACACAGTATTGTCAAGGTACTTAGTGTCAAAATTGTCCACTTAAAATAGATAAAATAATTTTTGTTATATATATTTTATCACAATTAAAAAAACTTTTTAAGTATAAAAAATAAAAACTTAAAAAGTCAAATACTGCTATATTTCATGCTGCAGTGATAAAGCTCCCAGACTGTACTTAGGATGGCTACTGGAGGCTTACACACCTGAGTTCTTTCCCCACTTCTGCATGCTGGGAATCCCCTAGGATCTCAGGCAGGCAGGTGAGGAAGTCATGCTGCAGGGGCACTGGCGCAATACTGAGCAGCTGCATGAATTTGGTGGTGAGGTCCTGCAGTGAATGAGATCATAAGAACTGTAGCACATTACCCAGAACAGACTTACTATGTGCATTATAGAGTTAAAATTATTTTGCATACAATATAACAACTAGGAATATACTGAAGCTCAAAGCCTACATTCAGAGATAAATGGCCCAGAAATTTTCACAGATGGGATGGTATGCAGAAAAAATTAGGGTGATTGTTACATTATGTAATAAGTCTGTCATATACTTTATGTCCCTTATTCTTCACTACCCTATGGAGGTTTTGAAAAATGTGGGGATAAGAGTTTGTCAAAGATACATAATTAATAAGTGGCAGCCCAGATATTTGGCCCAGATGTGGTCCCGAAATCCATTGTCTTCCCAATAAAGATTTAGCCTTGAAATGTCTACCAAAAATTAGTAGAATGGCTATAAGAAGTCCTGAAAACAAATGAGCCTCAAGCACTAAGCCTTAAAAAATTCAACTTTACCAAGATGCTAAATTAAAAATCAAGTGACTGCAAAAACTTCTTGAAATTTTCCTCAACAGGTAAACAAATCAAAACATTTGCACTGAATTAGGACTGTTTGGGATTTCATTGCTTTTGAAAAATAAAACATGGTGATGTCTGTACTTTGAAAAACCATTTCTTTCTAAATTTTTAATTTATTTAATAAATGATATCTATTCATCATAATCAGATCAACTTTTTTCAGGAAATTTAAAGAGTGAACAACCCATGATTCTCATATTATGAAAGCTGAAAAAGCTACTGGATAGCTGGGGAAATATGCATTTTCTATTAGGAAAAGAAAAAAGAAGAAAACCTGCAAATTCCATGGAAATTTTTAAACAAGGAAAACAAACTCTCTAAAGTCAAGAGACAGATAAAACCACAAAACCTACCTTGCCATCCACAATTCTGTCAAGCCATTTTAGTTGACTGATAATTAGTCGAGGCATGTTGAGTCCATCACTATTCTCACTGAAATATTAGGATGAGAAGACAGGGAACTGAGCCTTTCTGACTTATATAACAGCAAGTATTAATACTGTACAAAATATTTCAGCCATTAAATTAACATTTACTGAATACTTACTGTGTGTCGGACAGACCCTATGTTAGACACACAGGTAATAAAAAAAAAAGTGTGAAACATGTTTGTACATGCTGACAAAGATGCCTGACAGAAGATACACTAAATTTTAACAGTAGCTACATAAGGGGAGAGAGTTTAGAGAAAGAGGGAAGAGCTGGATACTTGCATTAATAAACTTCAGCACTTCCTTTGGGTAGGCCAAGGTGGCTCAGCAGGCTGAGATTTTGCCTGCCATGCCGGAGACCTGGGTTCGATTCCCGGTGCCCACACAGGTTAAAAAATAAATAAACTTCAACAATTTGAAAAAGATGAATATTTTTAAAAAGGGAAAAAACAAATTAATATGTTAAGTGCTGAAAAAGGTACTCCTATGGAAACACAGATGATCAAATTTAATTATTTTCAGGAAAAGTACTGAAAACCACTGTATATGTATATGAAAATATCTCAATTTAAAAAAATTTAAAAAGAAAAAAAACAAAAAACATTGTGAATCAAGAAATGTTGGCTCAGTTATTATTACTCCCCCGCCCCCAAAATAATCTCTCCCTTCTCTCAACTTCCTATGTCTAACATTTTAGACACCTCCAATCCCTTTCTTTAGCAACATTCTTGGTTGCTGCAGCCTATCTTTTAATTGCTGAAGAAGACAAGCAGAATACAAGCATTTAATGTGAGTCATTCAACTAAAACATGAATATCTAAAATTAAATCTTCAAGTCTATTATTATATACAGGCCTCTGTGAAAATTCATATTTAAAAGGAAAAAATTAAAATGACCTACAAAGTTCTGACCCATGCTACAACATACATGAAGCTTGAAAACATCATGTTTAAAGTGAAACAAGCCAGACACAAAAGGACAAATTTTGCATTTCACTTACATGAAATGATTAGAATATGTAAATTCAGAGAATCAGAAGTTAGAATAGAGAGGCATGGTAGTCAGGAATGGGGAGTTAATACTTAATTGGTAGAGAGTTTCTATTTGGGGTGATGGAAAAGTTTTGGTAATGTATGATGGTGATAGTAGCACACTGTAAATGTAATTAACACCACTGAACTGAATACTTGACAGTGGTCAATATGGGAGATTTTATGTTGCATATTACTAAAATAAAAATTAAAAACCCATAAAACTGAATAACACAGAATGAACCCAAATATATACCACAGACTATAATTAACAATATATAATATAGTTAATAATATTGTCTCACCAATTGTCACAAAGGTACAACACTACTGCAAACTTGTTAACAGGGAAAATTGTGTGTGTGTATGTGGGTATACAGGAACGCTGTACTTTCTGCATGATTTTTCTGTAATCCTACAACTACTCTAATAAAATAAAAGTGATCTACAATCCTGGCACCCCAGAGATGTTCACTAGTTAATATGCATGTATGTTTGTGTACACGTGTATTTTTCAAAACAAAATATTGGGCTGAACTGTAAATACTGATTCGTGATCTGATTTATTTTTCAATTACTGAATGGTATTAAATAGTCTCCTTTATAATTTCTATTGTCTACATGATATTCCATTGTGTCTATGCAGTAATTTACTTAACCAATACCCTTCCATTGGACATCTGCATTGTTCACAATTTTTTATTATTTCAAACAGCAATCTTACAGCTAGATCTTTGTTTTCATTCAGTTATTGCCTTAGGATAAATTAGGGGATATGGCATCAAGTTAGACCAAGCAAAATCTAAGGCTTTTGATATATATAATCCATTGACCTTCGGAATGGTTGAACCAACTTATAAGTTCATCAGCGATACATGAACATGCCTGTTCATTACACTGTCAACGAGAGACACTTAGGAAAAAAATGCATCTCATGGTTTTAAACTTGTGTTTTTTATTTCAATAAAATTGAACATATTTAGATAGCCACTTTTATATTTCTTCTTTGTGAATTGCCTATTTGTGACTTCTATTTTTTTTTCTGACAGTTATTTCTTAAAGTTTTGTTTTGTTTTCTAAAAACAGGTAGTATACATACATTACAAAATGCAAAAGGTAAGAACAGTACTCAGAGAATACTCCAGCCAATTGGTTCCCCTCCTTAGAAACAACCACCATAGCCAGTTTATTATGTATCTTTCCAGGGACAGTCCATGCGTATACAAGTTTAAGCAATATTTACTTTGAACAATAATTCTAACTATTTTTATGTAATCCTATTAATGGATGGAATTTCAAAGAAAGATAGCTCAGTAAAATTTTAGTAGTCACTTAAGAACCTGGAGTCATGATAAACATGACCTTCAGAGAAAGCAATGTTTCAGAGCAGTCTTCTGAGAGAGGAATTAAGTATGCCAGGGTACTTTGAGCATTCTTGAATAAGTCCACTTACTTTTCAAAAAGAAATTCTGGCAACTTTTCAAATAAAGTTTTGATAATGGCAGGCTAAAAAAAGAAGACACAGGGAATTAAGAAATGGTCTCAAAATACACAAACAAAACATATAATTACCCAGAATTTTTTCAAATGAGCTCTTGGAAGAAAGACTCTGCTATAATTGAAATCCTTTTATTTTTAAGCATGGCCACGTGAACTGGTATTTTGAATATAAGCTGATGAACTGCGGACTTGTTAATAAAAAAACTACAAAATGATTACGAAGACAAAATTAAAATAATCAGACAACTGAAAATATTAAATACAATGACAAGAGCCAATCTATGAAATGCCTGCCATGAGGGAGAACTGGGTTTGATTCCCAGCCCATGCACCCCCACCATCATCCCCACCACACATACACCAAAAAAAAAGATTATCAAAGAGTTTGCAAGGAGAGGATTCCTCTTCAGAGGAAAAGAGAGCTCTTAGACTTACCACAATAAAACTGAAAAGAAAAAAAAAAAAAGAAAAAGAATAGGAATCCCATGCCAAGGGAATAAATGGGATGACCAGATGTGTTGGGTTAATCAACACAGTTCAAAGACAGAGATATTGCCTGACCAGACTCATTTCAGCAACAGGGCAATGGGAAAGCTGTTCCAAACCCAAACTCTCCAATTAACCCTACTCTACTCTGTGCTCCAGCCATTTATATTTGGGCATATACCACAAATCACAACCACTAAGTGTTCACAGAAAACATGGTACAGTCTCACCTGTAACAGGTCAATACCCAGAAGCAGTTTGATGAGGCTCTTAGAGTAAGGTGTGCCCATGCTATAAAAAAAAAAAAAGAGGTATTTTTTTCTATTTTATATTCCTTGTTTTAATGTTTTTTTCTCCCATTCTCCATAATATAGGTTAAACATATGTTCATTAAAAACAAACTATTCTGTCAAATAAGAAATTTAGAACATGAAAAGATGGCTCTGAAACAAGAAAGAGGTAGAGGACTGAAATTCTATCAAAGTGGGTGAGAAACATTCTAGAAAACACTATGGTTCTTGGCTTGATAAGTCCAATCCTAAAAGTTTTAAGTTTAAGTTTAAACTCTGAGGAATAGAAAGCTATCTTCCAAAAGTGAAATTCCAAAAAACTGCATTTTACCCCCTCCCCACACCATCACCACCAACCAAGCAGTGTAACAGACTGAATATGAGTACAGCTCTGTGGCTCTTCTCCACACCTGGATTCCTCATCCTGCAGTCGTTCACAAGACAAAAGGCAGTTTCTGAAGCAGTCTTGGTCTTCAATGTAAGACTCCAGGCCACTGATAAATTCTTCTATTATCTTAATAAAGAGATTAAAAAAAAAAAAAAGTCAGGGGAAGAGTAAAATGTTTAGCATTTGTAGTTAGTTAGCTAAAAACTGTTCTACTCCGCTCAACACTTTGTCAGTGTCTTTGCATTTCCGATAATAGAGTGCTCCTGGAAAATGTGAAAGTACCAGGGAGAAAATACATACTTGGGGATAAGAAGGATGTTTCCTCAGCATCTGAAAGAGCTTCTTTTGGAAAACTATTTGATCCACAGCTATTAGGAAAGAAGAATAGGAAGTCAGCTGAGTCTTCACCATAGTCTTCCTTTCTTAGGAACCTAAGTTTCTTGTCTGATGAAACCAGTACAGATGTTCTCAACCTAATTTCAGAGCCAGATCTTTTAACTCCACAGCAAAATAAACGTGGCTATGATAGAGAATAGCCAATAAGTATTCTAAAAAAGACTTGCCATAAACTTAGCAGGATGGAATACTCTACGCTCCAAAAAAAAAAAAAAAGGGACTTGTTTGGTTTTCTAAATTTTTTCTGAAATTGTTCTGATACAGATCTAATTGCTTTCTGAGTATTAATTTTAATTTTTCACAAGAAAGCACAAAGGAATACAAATATATAACATTTTTTCTAAAGAAAGATTGGAAAGACTTAATATGCATTAAACAAAGCTCAATAAAGACTTTAACAATATTCCCTAAAAAGCAATTCCATCCTAACCTCAAGACAGGTGGTCCTCATTTCTAAGCATCACTGCCTCTTTAATCCATGATTCAGTCTTGTGCCTTTTCACTAAGTCCAGAGAATAAATAGATTTAGATTAAAATACTATCTAGCTTTAGTAATGGAGAGTGGTAGTGATAGCACAACATTTTAACACCACTGAATTGTATACCTGCAAGCAGTTAAATATGGGAAATTTTGTTGTATATATTTTACCACAATAAAAATAAAAAAATAAAAAACAAACATTACCTAGTTGATTCTGACTCTCTCCTGTTTTAAGAATAATTCCTGATGTCTTAAGAAGCTCTACAAAAACACTGTCACTTTCTTCAACTTCATTATGAACACGTGATTTCTTTGTCTTTTTGGAAAGTGGTTGCTTCTTAGCTTCTGAAAAGACAAAATTTCTCTAGATTGTGACAAATAGTAAAGCAAAGACTAAAATATAAAGCCAAGAATAGTAACCCTAAGAGAATTGATGCTGTAGTGAAATAAATAGTCTTTTTAATACTGGTCAGCAATGGTGTCTTTAGAATGAATAAATGAATGAATGAAACCATCAACATACAGAATTATTTTCACCTATTGAGCTTTCATCTCAAAAATTCAAAATGTGCCGTATATAACAAGCAAGATAACCATGGAGATGTTTTCCACCCAAATTCTCAGAAACTGTTGTTTATAAACCACTGCATTGGAATCCTTGGACAGCTTATGAAAATGCATTTCCCAGGACATATCCCAGAGCTACTCTGGGGTGGAGGCTGGGAACCTAAATTTTTAACAAACCTCCAGGTACTAATGCTGATGCACACCATAATTTGAGAACCGGTGAACTGAGTGCAAGGGTAGAAAGAATATGACAGATTCTTCTACACATCTTTAACTACAAAGCATCATCCAAAGGCTTTCAACCATGATAAGGGATAAAGTACAATGAACAAACAAACAAAAAACAGATACTTGAAGCCAAGTATGAAACCTACTCTTCTCTTTTCCCTTCTCCAACTCTTCTCCTGCTCCCTAAAAAAGTCTTAAGCAGAATGAAACAACGACCACTGAGGTCTTTGAAAAAAATTTCAGGCATAGCCAGAACAAAAGGTCCAGTTTACCCATCACTGTCCCCAAGTACCCAAGTCCCTTCCAATAAATTGAATTCAGAAGTCTCTTCTCTTTTGTCATATTTCCAAAGTATGATATTTACTTATGACTTTCTAATTTATTCTTCTTTAGTTTCAAAATTGCTACCAATTTCTCTATGTTCTGCGATATATTCAGTAATAGACTGCGAGAGCTTCAATATTCCCTTCTCTAAATCAAGCCTATTCCAAACATGGTTTTGGCCCAGAAATTTTTAATCATCCTGAAAGCTGTACAAGAATCAACAAACATCTCCATCATTGTCAGTTACATTTGACCAAGAGCCAGATTCAAATTTCTAGAAAATAATAAGATATAACTCTCAATAAATAAGTTAGAACTGCCTTAATAGAGTACATGTGTGCAATGAATGGAAAGGACTATCAACCTCCTCTGTTTTGGACTATTGGGCCCTTGTCAATAAACCACATTTGCTTATTGTGACCTAGTTTGCATGGCTTCTATGCCTCTGATGTGCTTGCTTTGACAGGATGTCTTTCCTAATATACCATTATCACAGCATTTATATTTTGAGCAGGAAGGGGACCATACTTTTTTTTATGGGTAGAGACTATGTTGTATCTTTGTCCTCTGACACCTAGATGATGTATAGTAGATAAAGGGTGTGTCCAAAATCACATGTAGAATAAGAGGTAGAAACTTAATCCCAAATCTCCTATACTAGATTTTGTGTGCCCTATCCATTAAAGCCTCGATGACTCCCAGCACTTGAAAAGCAGAAAAGTTTTATCTCTTTGAAGGCTTCACACATTTACTACAGGAAATAAAGCAACAAATGACTAGATACTTACTGGAGGCATCTTCTGCCAGGTTCTCTTTATCATCAGTTTTGGACAATCTTCTTTTGGAAATCATTTTGACCAAAGTTTTCTGCTATGAAATTACTTTCTAGAGCAAAATCAGAGGACAGATGTTACTCTCTAGAAACTAAAGGTAAGAAGCTATAGCTAAAAAAAACCTGCCCTATCCCAAAGCAGAGGGGTTCCAGTCTTTACATTAATGCTATCTAAATTCAAGTGCTAAGCAAGTTTCAACTCCTATATCTGGTCAACACTCGCTTGCTTTCAAGATTTACTTGTCTTCCTAGCTGCCTCTGTAGCAAAATCATTTCCCTGATGACCACAGGGAAACAGAGAAAGCCCAAAGTTCTTCATCTGACATTCAATATCCTTCACCATCTAGCCCCAATCTACTTCTCCTTTTACTCCTTAACTCAGTACTGTAAATCAGGGACTACGCTAGGTGCTGGGAGTACAACTGTAAACAAAAGAGACATGACCCCTGCCTTCAGGGAGTTTACAATATAGTAACAAATAGTCTCAAAGTAGTTTATTTAACTACAGTTGTGTCAGTGCTATAAAAGAAAACTACAGGTGCTATGAGGTCTTATACAAGAAAACTCAGCCTAAGTTAGGGGTGGAAGCAGTGAAGAAAAGCAGGTGCAATTTCTTCAGTGTAATTTCCCTGAAGATTGAAATAAAAGCTAACCAGTAACAGAGGTATGAGAAGAACAGAGCAGTCCAGGTAGGGATGAATTCACACTGAAACAGGGATTTGCAGAGGTAAAAACGAGATTGAGAATGGGGCAGGTGGGAGCGGGGAGGGGGGGAGAACCACAGGACTTTTATAAGCCAGAACCTTTCTTTGTTCTTCTCACCTGAAATGCTCTTACCTGCCTGCCTAAAAACTCTATTAATAACTAGGATTTAACCTAATAACTAGGTTAAATGTCATCTTCCTTCAAAAACATACTTCCCATCCCTAAGGGAGTTTGCTACTCTGGCCTCTCTGAGCCACAGAATATATTATGAAGGCCCTTATCACATCACGGTAGACTGTGGGGTTCTTTGAGGGCTGGAACCAAGTCTCATTTATCTCGGTATTGCTAGTGCCCTGCACAGAATCTGGTATAAAGAAAATTTCTCATTTATGCATGACTTTTTGATAATCTACAACTTATCTATCAGAAAGAAAGGAAGCAAGGAAAAGAGACAAGGGGGAAGGAAAAGAAAAGGAAAGGAAACGAAATTTCTGAGAATATTTACTGACTGCATGGCTGGTAGGCAAGTAAAATACTAATATCTAACTCTGAGCATTTCATATACACCAAGAACTGTTTTAAGTGCTTTATACTTAATAATTCATTTTCTCCCCACAAAACTTTTTGAAGTACATATCATTACTATTCTCATATTTAGTTGCAGAGTCGAGATTCTAAGTCGGGCTGTCTGGCTCCAGAAATTGCTTTCTTACTCACCACCTATACTCTTGATTATAATAACAACTTCCAATAACAGTTAACAGTTAACGATATCCCGGGCACTGTGCCAAGCTTTCTTCCGTTGTCTCTTCGATCTTCACAACCATTATCAGCAGATGGAAAAACGAAGGCTCCAAAGTTACACGAATAAGTGTGGTATGTTTGACTTCAGGGCACTTAACCTGCTTGTTACATACACTTTCGTTTAAAGGGAAGCCTAAAGGTACGGCGATGAGGTCCGCCGCCTGGTCAGCCGAGAAGAGGCTGGGGGTAAAATCTTTTCTCCTTTCCTAAATTTAACGACGCGGGGAGATACCTGAGGGGGTTATCCCACTAGAGGGCAGACGACGAAGCCCAAGTTTGGAGCGCGAAGTAACCAGACGGAAAAGTCGGGCTCAGCCCAGGCCTATACACCAGACAGCTGGCTGTGTCGCGGGGCCTCGGCGGACCATCACCGCCGTTATACTCACCCGCCGGGAAGCAGTAGTCACCTCTCACTCTCGACTTTCCCGCCCGCCGCGACGCCGCTCTGATGCCACTCAGGCGCCCCGCGCCGTGACGTCAAACTTCCGCGCCGGAAGTGGGCTGTTGGGCGGCCCAGCTGGAAATAGTGTGCGAGGCCGGTGGCCGTCTGTAGGTCAGCTGCCAGGTAGGGGTTCGTGAGAAGACGCGGAGTCGGACCTAAAGTGGAGTCCCGGAACTCCGGAAAGGAGAAGCACGACGATCCCCGGTCAAGGCCTTCGCTCAGCGAAGATGCCGGGGCCAGAGCTGCTCCTTGACTCCAACATCCGTCTGTGGGTGGTTCTGCCCATCGTTATCATCACCTTCTTCGTGGGAATGATCCGCCACTATGTATCCATTCTTCTGCAGAGCGACAAGAAACTCACCCAGGAGCAAGTGTCCGACAGGTCAGCGCCCTCTGCTCTCCCACCGACCACACTCCCCCGTGACCTTGGGCAAGAAAGTGCAGAGGTTATGTCAGTTTGCCTGGCTTCCAATCTCGCCCCGCCACTGGCTAGGATACCTTGGCCGTAGTTACCCTCTCTGTGTTTCACTTTCGTCATTTATAAAATGGGGATGATAATGGTATCTGCCTCATAAAAACTGGCGTAGGGGTTAAATTAGGTGATGTCTGTAAAAAGCCTTTATCACAGACCCTGGTACTAGTTAACTTCTCAGAAAATTGTTGTTAATATCGTTAAGCTTGTCGCCAACCCTCGATGGGCTTTTGTATGAACTATCCTGTTACACCCGTTGGGAGGAGTGCCTACTGAGCAGTACAGGTGTGTTGCTTCTTTTAGTCTTTGTAAAAATCTAGTCAGGTTGGTGTGATTATTGCTCCCTCCCCCCACCCCTTTTTTTAAACAAAACTGCTGTGAAGGTCAGCTACAATGCTATGTAACAAAGCACTTTGCAAACTGTAAAACTACCATGGAGTTGTAATTATCATTTCACCTCCGGTAATGGAGGCAACTTCTTCCTCATATGTTTCATTACAGTATTTATCTGAGGAGACAAGGAATTTAATATGGCTTTAGGTGATGCCTAGGCATGAGCCTCCCTCCCCCACCCCATATTAAGATAAATAATTTTCAGGCAATCTTTCTGAAAAGAGGCCATCACAGGTAGGTGTTATTATGTCTTTTGACACCTCCCTAATGCTCATTAATCTCCCATTTTGACAGACAGAAACCACTGGATGGTAACTTCTCATAAGCAACAGGATCTACCTAAAGTTCAGTAACAGTTTGTTTTTATTGTATTTATTTTATCAGTTGCTTTCTATTTGTGCAAGAAATACTGATTTCCATTTGCTGGTAATTTTTCATTTTTTTATTAAAGAAATTGTAGGTTTACTATTTGCTGGTAATTTAATGATTCCTTTTGAAGCCTAAATAAGTAGAAAAAGAATTGACAAAAAAAATATTAAGTGAATAGTAGAAGTGCCAGGTGAATAAGACGAAAGTCATAACCATGGAATGAGAATGACTGAAGCTTAGGAAGAACGGCTTTTATCATTTTCAGTCATGCCTTCCAATTATGCTGAGAATAATAATAATTTATTAAATCACTGTTAGTGATTTATTTTTAATATTTATTAAGCACTTATTTTATTAACATTTATCAAGCATTTATTCTATGCCAATCACTAGGCTTATATTCATTAACTTATATTCATTAACTTATTTAAAACTCACAACACTGAGGTAGGCACTCTTACCACATTTTGTAGAAACTGAGACTTAAAGAGGTTCCATGACACTCCCATGTTCACACGTGGTGACATTCAGGACTTGAAACCAAATCTCCTGGTTCCCATATCCCAGCCCATATCCCAGGTCTCTTTCCACTACACTATAGTGACTACTTTTTATTAATTTATTTATTTTTGAGGCATCAGTTTCAGATTAATCTGAGCCAGCCCCCTGGAGCTAACCTTAAGAAGTCAGTTCACCATAGAAAGGTAAACTATAGACAGATGCAAAGTGGAGAGAGCTCAGATAATAAGCATTTATTGACTCCAGTAGATTGTTATTTCATCTTCACAGTACCACTGTGCGATAGATATTCCTAAACCCATTTTTGCAGGTGAAGAAAAGGAAGCCCAGAGGATGTTAGGTAGCCTCCCTAAAGTAACCAAAATAGTTAGATACTGAGTCTATGCTTAAACCAAGAATCCTCTTATCCACAATACCTGCTGTCATGGGTTCTCTGCCACAACTTACTGCCCCTGGTTTAGTATGTGATTTTAGAGCAAGGGTTCTGAATTATACCAAAATTTCCCTTTTCTAACCCAAAATGAAGTTCACAGTTAGTATATATAGTCTGCATAGAAAAAAACATTTTTTAAGCAGTAAAATGCTTCAGCTGTAACAATAAGGTGAACTCAAAGGAATGTAATTTATAAGATAATTTGTATTTTGTAAATGCTTGTCCATAATTGTCCTAGAAGATATAATCAGAAGGCAGATACATGCACCTAGATATAAAATCACCATAATTGAGTCAAGTTTACCTGTAGGAAGAAACTAATTTGTTCACTGCTTAAATATCACAGAAGGCAGTGCAATCATGGATGTGCTTTTCCTAAATGTTAAAATACTCTTAATAAAATTCTGAAAAAAAGTGCAGTTTTCCCTGTATTTGCTCAGTGTCACATGCTTAGAAATTCAGCATATATGAAAGCTGTGAAAAAAAATCTAATGGAAATAGGTTTGAGACTCAGGTAATTAAAAACAATTTAGTAGAATATTCAGAACTAGTATGGTATGGGACAGTTCTTTGTTTTGTACAACTGTCCCCATCATTGAGGGATACTTAGCATCCCTAACACCTTACAAATGACAGTTATGTGCTCTTTCTCCCTTCTCCCCATCCTTTTGACAATCAAAAAAAAGTTCCACAGATTTCCGTAAGTCCCTATAGAGGGCAGTATCACCTCCAGGGAGAACCAGTCCTTTACCGAAAACTAAACATCTCTGGTCATAGTTGCCCTATCTCTTTTTTTTTTTTTTTTTACATGGGCAGGCACCGGGAATCGAATCAAACCCAGGTCCTCGGGCTTGGCAGGCAAGCATTCTTACCTGCTGAGCCACCATGGCCCACCCATTTGCCCTATCTCTTAAGTGAGGTAGTTAGAGCATGTGATTTCCCTAGACCCTGCCAGCTCTGACATGGTGTGATTCTGCCTGCCTCAGGTCGTTGTTTGAACTCTGGTAGAATGTCCACATAGGTGATTCTGAACCTGCCTAAGTCGAAGACAAAAGTTATTTGCTTTTTTTTGAGTTGCAAAACATTCCTCTTAATATATAAATTCCCATTAGCATACACGATCACAAAATGGAATGTTTGGTTTTGTAAATTATTAAGCTTTTTACTGCTTCAAAACTTACTAACATTTTTCTAGAATATATTAAACCAAAAATAAAAACTAAATAAAATGTATTAGACTGCATTTGGCTAGAATGTATGTAAAAAGTGGTTGTCAAACTTGAAGAATATACTTACTCTTGGAAAGGTAAAAAACAATCATAGATCATTAGGTATATGGAACTCCGGTTTCAGAAATACTGACTTTAGAAACTAAAGTTTTATCCTAAGCAAGTGTCATTTAGTGGCGAATTACCACTGCAAAAGAAGCTTTATCTTTATAACCGTATAAGGATTTATTTTTAGGAATCTGTGGACATGAATACAAAATTAACAATGATAAAACACATAGGGAAAATAACAGGTACCATTGTCCTCGTTATTTAGGATATTCTGGGTACAGTGGTCATCACTTTAAATATATATGAAGAACTCCACTTAAATCCATTACTGTTTTCTTTTTGCTCTTGAGATAAAGATCAAAGTCCACTGGAACTCATGTGGTCTTGTATAGCCTCAATCCTACCTACCTCTCAAGCCTCATTTTCCACCATCCTTTGAGTAGTTCTGTTTCTTCCAGCTGTGTTGGCCTTATCTCAGCTCCTTAGAGATCTAGCACCTGTTCTTGCCCCAGGGCTTTTGCCCATGCTCTTCCCTTCACCACTTTGCCAAGGTAGTTCCTACTTACCTTAAACATACATCTTCATTAAAGCTTTCTCTAAGACTTGACCTCCCAGACTCAGTCAGATCCCCCAGTACACTCTCCCTTATCGTCATCCGTTTCTTCTTCCTAGGATGTAGCTGAATTTTACATGTATTCCTCTGGTTATTCAAGTAACATCTTTCTTCCCCTCTAGACTTGAACCTTCCTGAAATATTTGCATTTGGTCCCTTTTGTTCATGTTGCCTCACACAGTGCCTGGCACTCACTGATGCTCAAGAAATGTTTTGTCCAATGAAAGAATAAATATGCTGTGCAGAATATAAATGGGAACTTAGAGATTTTAAGCAACTTGCCCAAGACTGCATAGCTAATAGGTGGCAGAGCTGTTTTTAACCCATCTGTTCAAATCCAGGGCTTAAACTTTTACCATTATTCAATACCCAGTTTTCTTTTTCTTTTTTCAATTAAGAAATAGCCACATATGTGCAGTCCAACCATATTATACTATCAGTAACTCACAATATCATCACATAGTTGTGTATTCTTTACCATGATTATTTTTAGAACATCTTCATCACTCCAGAAAAATAAAAAGAAAAAAGAACGCATATATCCCATACCCCTTCCCCTTCCCTCTCATTGACCCACAGTGTTTGAATCTACCCAAGTTTTACCCTTTATCTCCCCCATTATTTATTTTTTATCCTTTTTTTTTTTAACTGTCCATACCCTGAGTAAAAGGAGCATCAGAAACAATATTTTCACAATCGCACAGTCACATTGTGAAAGCTATGTAGTTATGCAGTCTTCTTCAAGAATCAAGGCTACTGGAACACAGTTCAACAGTCTCAGGTGACCCAGTGCTTCTTAAACTGTTGGCAAAGAATGCCTAGATTGTTTGTTTGTTTCCAGTCTATTACAGATCAATGCCTTTGTAAAATATTTTGATCATGCATTTGGATGTTGTGAAGTGTCAGGTTACTATAAAAGTCTTAACCCTGGCTCTCAATGTCTGTACTCATCTTGTCACAGACCTGCATACTGGTACGCAGGCCACTTTTTACCTAGCTATAGACTAGTCCCAGGGAACAGAACTTATGACCTATCAGCCTGGTACATCTGTGGATACAGTACCCAACTATACAGTACAAGGAGTGTAAGAGAAAGGTGAGAACAGATTCTTTGAGGGCACAGGCATCAGAAAGAGTTTCATGGAGAAGGTGGGGCTTGAAGAGGGAGTTCAAGCATGATGGGTCAGAATTGGTAAAGGAGAGAGGTGCATAGGACATTCCCAGAATATGGAGAACCCGGAATGTGCAGGGTGGCAAGGAGCCCCTAAGGGTGTTGACTCCTCAGAACAAGGTGGTTCGTACTGAGGAACAGAGAGAGAGAAAACATAAAGCAGATGGGTTTTTTTGTGTTAGTTTCTGTCTACAACTTCTTTTTTTACATTTCAAGAAAGGTTTCCATTAATTTGTGGGGTTTTTTCCTCCCATTAAAGCAATTTTTGAAAGCCCAGAAAAATGAAGTATTTTGATCTCTGTTCTGTTTGCCATTAATGTCTTAGCAACACCCACCTGTTGTATAGCATTCCGTTGTTTTTAATGACCAACCATGTTATTCTGATATCACCAGATCATTTCTTTTATTAATTCAATGAATGAATATTGAAAGCTTATCAACAGTCTGAATCCTGGGTGGAATTTCTATTGCCTGTCTGATAACAACCCTCTCAAGTCCTGTACTCATTTCTCATTGGGTTTTATAAAAGTCCCTTCTTTTATCCTCATCTGCCCTGCTCCTGTTATGATCTCATCAAATCTGAGCAGTCTCCCATTGCTACTCTTTTAGCTTAGAGAAAGTTCCTTCTAGGCTCATTATTATGTTAAAAAAAACTGAGCCTATTGTCCCAAATGTGCCTTCCTCATTAATCTTGACTTATTCAGAAACACAGCCACTTAAGAAAAACACTCTTTTGAATAACTGATTTTTGGATTAAATATGTTCTATGTATCGGTTTAATGGATACCTGTATTTTGAAAAGTTTCCACACAGGGCCATTGCCAAATAGGCCTTCTCTTGTGTTTAAGTAGGTCTTTTATTTGTTCTCTCGTTTTCTTCTAGTGTTTCACTTTTAAAAATCTCATTTTCTTGGTTGTGTTTTTTCAGTCAAGTCCTAATTCGAAGCCGAGTCCTCAGGGAAAATGGAAAATACATTCCCAAACAGGTACTCATTTATCTTTCATTAGAAGCTCCGCAATTGACCTTTGAGGGCAGTAGATATCTAAATGTTTTATAAGGGGATTCTTTGGGAAACCTGAAAATTGACAACTCAGTAATTAAGCCATGGCCTCCTGGTTTCTGCTGTCATTGTAACCTTGACCCTTCTTAGGAAATTGTTTTTAAATGCGACTCAGCTGAAGTGTCAGGTCAGCTGCCAAGTAGGCTGACAGTTCTGAGTATAACAGCATATTCCACGGGCCTCCTGACTAAACCTCTGGGGAATAATTTGACAATTTTCTATGCCACAGTTCTAAGACTTACAAAGATTTTTTTTTCTAACTAGTCCTTCTTGACACGAAAATATTACTTCAACAATCCAGAGGATGGATTTTTCAAAAAAACTAAAAGGAAGGTAGTGCCACCTTCTCCTATGACTGGTATGTTTACATGTTTTTCTTTCTCTTATTACTAAGGAAAATAGATTTTTAAAATTGGTTTTGTTGTCTGTGGGGTGTGGTGGGTGTTTTATTTAAATTGTAAATTGTAGAAGGTAATCATTTTAGGATGATGACCTAATAATCATCTAGAGACCATCTAGTACAGTAATCTATGGAAGTTGAGTTCTCTTTTTCAAATAAATCTTGTGGGAACCCCAGTATATAAAAGTGGATAAAAAGAAAGCTTTCTGGTGAGAGGGTGGGCAGAGGCCAGATTCATGCCCTTGGGTCACTCCCCTTTGCTCTTCCTCAAGACCTGTGGCCCTGTGGAAAGTAATCCCACCTCCCAGCCAGTGCCAGAATCCTCTTTCTGACAGATGGCCACCCAGCTTCTGAGTAATGGCGAGCTCACTCCTTCCCCAAACCAGGTAGTTGTCCATCAGACATGATTGCCAGGCCCAACCTACAACTTCGGCACCAAACAGTTTTCTTATTTCCACTGATCCCCAGTTGTGTGAAAAATATAGCATGTTTAAGTCAAACAAAATAATTTATTATTTTGTGTTGACTGTCCTTTCATTATAGTACCCTTTTCTTTATGTGACATAACCATCTATTTTAAACCCATTCAGAAGGTACTAGAGTTCATTTTAACGAGGTTTTTTTTTTTTTAGAAAACCTGCAAGAAATAAAGGGTAAATTAAGTTATGAGAAGATGCTTGACCTCACTAATAATCATGGAATGCAAATTAAAACAAGGTGTCCGTTTTAGCTCATTAAATTAGCACAGGTTGAGTGATTGGTCAAGACCAGTACTGGCAAGGTCATAGGACGTTAGACCCTCTCACTATTGGTGGGAGTGCCAAAAAATGGAGCCTTATTGAGGGCCAGTTGACCAGTATCTTTCAATTTTAAAAATATGGATCCTTTGACCTAGAAGTTCTACTTCTAGGAATTTCTCTTGTAGAAAAACGTAAACAATCAGAGATTTATTTACAAGTTAGTTCTTGGCAGCATTGTTTGTTGACCAAAAAAATTGGAAACAATCTATAGGTCCACCCTAGAGTGATTTGGTGCATTCTCTCTGGCCTTAGGTACTGCTATAGAGTCTGCCCTGCCTGTAGGCAGGGGCTTAACCAGTTCTCCAGCTGAACGTTGTAGGAGAGCAGTCACGTCATTCTGCCTAAGGCAAGGGACATGCAGTGTAGTGCCTAGGACCCTGAGGAAACTTTCCTAGGAAAGAGGGCACATTCTGCCAGTGAAAATAGGGCAATTCCTATGGCCCAATTGCATGCTGAAGATAAGATGCATTGCAGAAAGGAGCTGTGAGGTCTCTACACTTTGGCCTGCAGCTGTTCTTTAAACTCTTTGTATGAGAACCTCTGAAGAAGAGCACTCCCACACAAATCAATCTGCAAAGACTGGGAAAAGCAGGGGTTTCTATTCTTTCTTTTTTTTTTTTTTTTTGTTAGCTCCTTGCATTCTGGGAAAGCTCTGTCATAAACGTAGCTAAATACAAGCCTAAGGAACAGATGTCTCCATCTAAAGTCCAGTGATACATTAAAATATCAAAATATCGAGGTTTCGACAAAAGGTTACAAAACCTACAAAGAAACAGGAAACAGTAGCCCAAAGGAGATTAAAGCATAAGAAACCATCAGTGAGGAGGACCAGATCTGGGACATATCAGACAAAAACATTTGAAAAATTATGCACAAAAAGCCAGAGGAAAACATAGACCAAAGAAAAGTGATTGGTGTAGCCACACAGTGAAATCCTGTGCAGACACTGAAAAGAATGAGAGAGATATTATATTAACAAGGAAATATCATCCATACTATATTAATATTTTTTAAAAATCAAGAAATGAAACAATCAGCATAGTATACCTTTATTGTTTAGATACTGAAAAATAGGAGGATATACAACAAATATTCAAAAGTATTTAGAGATTGGGTCCAGAGGAAATGGCTACATCATACATTGCTATGTCATTTGAATTTTTTGCAGTGAACTTACATTACTTGAATGATCAAATAAATTAAAAATTAACAAATAATCAGGAGGATGTCCCTGTCCACAAGGTAAATGCACTGGTCTTGTGTTTTTGTCTTAGATCCCACTATGCTCACAGACATGATGAAGGGGAATGTAACAAATGTTCTCCCTATGATTCTTATCGGTGGATGGATCAACATGACATTCTCAGGTTTTGTCACAAGTAAGTTACAGACCCAGCAAACTTCATGTTTTCTTCTTCTGTGCTCCTTTCCTGTGTCCCTACTCAGAGAAATCTGAGTGCTACTGAGCCAGTGTCATATGACCTGTGTTCTCTAGTGGACTCTGATAGCATTCATCAAACAAAAAAATTCCACATGGTCAGATTTTGAGGCTCATGTTACAAACTGATCCTAAGCTCATGGTTTGGGTGATTTTTTTTAGACAAGGAGTTGACTTGATATTTTGCATCTGAAACTAATTTGGTATTCTGAGTAGGTAAAGGGAAGCGTATCTCTCTGTTGACTTAATTTGCTAGTATTCAGATGTTTGTTTGCCTATTTGTTTATGTGATTATTTAGTTATGATTTTGATAAGTTTGGCTTCTTAGTAATCTATACTACTTTTTCTTTATGTCTAAATATTCCACTTAGGGTTTAATGGATTAGTGCAAGTTTTCTCTAGATTTTGGGTGATAGCTGAGTTTGAGTCCCTTCTTTGTCAGCAGTATAGTAGTTGGTTTTATTCAAGGAAACTACAGTGGAGTGACATTTTGACTGTTTTTTCCTTCAGAAGTTGCCACAAATTTCCTTGTGAAAATCAGTTTCCATAAGCTGTGTGGAATAGAGTTCCCACCTCCTCAGGAAAGAATATGTGCATTCACACTTAAGCTATTCTAAAAATGAGAAAGCTCAAAGCAGTTGTGTACTTTTTCATTCTTCTCTGCAGCCAAGGTGCCATTTCCGTTAACCCTCCGTTTTAAGCCTATGCTACAGCAAGGAATTGAACTACTCACATTAGATGCATCCTGGTAAGAACTTTCTTTTATTTAATAAAAACATAAACCAAAAACTTATCAGTTTCCAAACTTCATTGAAATAGGTTTAGAAAAATTTTTTATCAAAATCACACTCAAATTACCACAAGTAGATTATAGCACCTTTTACATGATTCAGTAGTCTTGCCAAAGAAGAGAATGTGTCAGTCTCTTTTCTCTAGCTTATTGGCCCTTAGGAATGCAGGGATGGGTGTATCAACTCCTCAAAAAGTTTTAAATGGAACTCTGGACAGGCAAACTGCCCCCACTTCAGAAGCTTCCTTGGGTAGCCAGCACTGAAGATACAGACCTGGAGAAGAAGACTGAGCCAAAACAGGACAATACCATCTTGGAGGAGGATGAAATTGAGGGCACGACAGAGAGCAGTGTCACTGAGCCTGTCCCTTCTTTTTTTTTTTTTTAATTTATTTATTTATTTAAAAAATAAAACAACATAATCAGTAATTCACAATATCATCACTTAGTTGCATATTCATCATTTCTTAGAACATTTGCATTAATTCAGAAAAAGAAATAAAACGAACACAGGAAAGAAAAAAAAAAGATTATACCTACCATACCCCTTACCCCTTGCTTTCATTGATCACTAGCATTTAAACTAAATTTATTTTAGCATTTGTTCCCCCTATTATTTATTTTTATTCCATATGTTCTACTCCTTTGTTGACAAGGTAGATAAAAGGAGCATCAGACACAAGGTTTTCACAATCGCACAGTCACATTGTGACAGCTGTATCATTATTCAGTCATCCTCTAGAAACATGGCTACTGGAACACAGCTCTACATTTTCAGGCAGTTCCCTCCAGCCTCTCCATTACATCTTTTTTTTTTGGCTTTTAAAAGGAAAAATTTAATGAGTCGCTGGTTTACAGTTCTAAGGCTGAGAAAATGTCCCAATTAAAACAAGTCTATAGAAATGTCCAATGTAAGGCATCCAGGGAAAGATACCTTGGTTCAAGAAGGCCGATGAAGTTCAGGGTTCCTCTCTCATCTGGAAAGGCACATGGTGAACACAGTCACGGTTTCTCTCTTGGCTGGAAGGGCACATGGCAGACACGGCGTCATCTGCTAGCTTACTCTCCTGGCTTCTGGTTTCATGAAGCTCCCGGGAGGAGTTTCTCTTCTTCATCTCCAAAGGTTGCTGGCTCATGGACTTTCTGCTTTGTGGTGCTGCAGTATTCTCTGCTCTCTCTGACTCTCTCTCTCCAAAATGTTTCCTCTTTTATAGGACTTCAGAAACTAATCAAGACCCACTCAAATGGGTGGAGACATGTCATCCCCTAATCCAGTTTAACAACCATTCTTAACTAAATCACATCAACCAGGGAGATGATCTCATTACAGTTTCAAACATACAGTATTGAATAGAGATTATTCTACCTTTACAAAATGGGATTTATATTAAAACATGACTTTCTTAGGGGGCATATATCCTTTCAAACCAGCACATTCCACCCTCTGACCCCTAAAAAAGACATGTTTTTCCCATATATAAAATACATTAATTTCATAACAATATCAAAACCTTAAACCTTTCAGTAGCAATACAATGAAGTACAAAATTAGAGACAGTATAAAATCTCATCAAGTCAGTTACAGGCATGGTCTGTCCTAAGGCAGAATTCTCTCCATTAGCTCTGGACCTTTGAAAACTCGTAGCAAGTTATTTGCTGCCAACATACAAAGGAGAAACATTCATAGGATACATAGACACATTTCCATAGGGAGGAAGGAACACAGGGGTCACTGGACCCATACAGTTTCGAAAACCTGCAGGGCAAAGTCCATTAGATTTCAAAGTCTGAGACTCATATATCCTCAGGGCTTTAGAAAGTGGCAGTCCCACCCTTTCCAAATGCCTACGCCTGCCTCTCTCTGAATGCAACCTTGGGGGATATTGGGGAGACCACCTTTCTCTCGGCTCCACCCTCTCCAAGCATCGGGGCCGCACCCGGGCTCTCTGCCATCTCTGGGGCACACGCTCAACCCCTCCATGTGGTGGCAGCCAGGCTCTCCCCCAACCCCAAGGAATGTGCTTCACCCTCTCCAAGGCCTGAGGCAGCATGACTCTTCCACTGCAATGAGGTGAAAGGCCTATTCTCTGCCTTTGGGGCAAATTCACCCTCTCCATGGGCTTGGGTTGGTCCACTCTCCTGGCCCGAGGCTTCTTGACTTCAGACCTCAGCCTCCACGGTTTTGCCTCTGAAGTTATTTTTCCTCCAATGTGTCCCTTCACTGAACCCCTCAGTCCAGACTGGCAGCGGCTCTGTTTATACAAGACCCACAGCACTCTCGTTGGCTTTCTATGCAGTAGTGTTGGATCATGCCCATCAGACCTAAGGATTTTCCACAAATCTTTCCTGGATAACTCCATGTCCGATCCTGGCTTTCTCTGAAATATCTGACTGGTTTCACATTTGGTTAAATCCACACACAAGGCACTATTCTCTGGGGTCTCCCTTTCTGTAGGCCCAGAATTTTCCATGACCTCAATTTCTGGTTTCTTTGTACTCAAGAGTTCAGTTTTCAGCTTATCTCTTTCCTGTCTCATTTCACTATAAGCTGCAAGGAGAAACCAGGCTGCACTTTCCACATTTAATTTGGAGATCTCTTCTGCTAAATATCCAAGTTCATGGCTTTTAAAATCTGCCTTCCAGACAAAGCCACTAGTCAATTTTGCCAGATTATCTGCCATTTTAAAACAAGGATCGCCTTCCTTCCAGTTTACAATAACACGTGCTTCATTTCTGTCTAGAGCCTGGTCAGAGGTATCTTTAGAGTTCATGTTTCTACAAACAGTCTCTTCAAAGCATTCTAGGCCTTCTCTATCAAGCTTCTCACAACTCCTCCAGATTCTTCCCTTTATCCATTTAAAAAGCTGTTCCAACATGTTTGGTATTTGCAAACTGCATCAGCACCACCCCACTCTCCAGTACCAAAATCTGTTCTAGTTTGCTAGCTGCTGGAATGCAATATACCAGAAACGGAATGGCTTTTAAAAGGAAGAATTCAATGAGTCGCTGGTTTACAGTTCTAAGGCTGAGAAAATGTCCCAATTAAAACAAGTCTATAGAAATGTCCAATCTAAGGCATCCAGGGGAAGATACCTTGGTTCAAGAAGGCCAATGAAGTTAAGGGTTCCTCTCTCATCTGGAAAGGCACATGGTGAACACAGTCACGGTTTCTCTCTTGGCTGGAAGGGCACATGGCAGACATGGCATCATCTGCTAGCTTACTCTCCTGGCTTCTGGTTTCATGAAGCTCCCCGGGAGGCGTTTCCCTTCTTCATCTCCAAAGGTTGCTGGCTCATGGACTGCCTGCTTTGTGGTGCTGCAGTATTCTCTGCTCTCTCTGAGAGTCTCTCCATTACATCTTGAATAACAAGATGATATCTACTTGATGCATAAAAATAACCTCCAGGATAACCTCTCGACTCTGTTTGGACTCTCTCAGCCATTGACACTTTGTCTCATTTCCCTCTTCCCCCTTTTGGTCGAGAAGGTTTTCTCAATCCCTTGATGCTGAGTCTTAGCTCATTCCAAGATCTCTGTCCCACGTTGCCAGGAAGGTCCACACACCTGGGAGTCATGTCCCACATAGAGAGGGGTAGGGTGGTGAGACTGCTCGTTGTATTGGCTGGAGAGAGGGGCCACATCTGAGCAACAAAAGAGGCTCTCTTGGGGGTGACTCTTAGGCCTAAATTTTAAGTAGACTTGACCTATCCTTTGTGGGGTTAAATTTCATATGAACAAACCCCAAGACTGGGGTCTCTGCCTATAGTTTTGGTTGTCCATACTGCTTGTGAGAATATCAAGAAATCAACTTGGGGAAGTTGAATTTCTCCCCGTTCTCACCACTCCCCAAAGGGGGCATTGCAGATACTTTTCCACTCACTGATCGAATCACTCTGGGATTCATCGGGAGCCTGCCCCTTCTTTCTCTTAATTGAGGATTGAGATTTGAACACAGTCTGTCCAAATCTAGCCCTTGTGACTTATTTTCCACTCTATTTTTTTTTTAGCAGAGTGTTAAAATCCAAATTCCAAAAAGCTATTTGAAAACTCTCTGATAGTACCTGGAACCCAGTAGTGCTTCTTAATGGGGTCTTCCCCAGTTGTTTAATCTATGGCTTCCCAAAGAATGGCAGAAAAAGAAAGCCAGCCAAGAAGAGAAGAGGCTAATGGGGTGGCAGATAATGGTGGTACTCTTGGCTCATGTCCTCAGTTTGAGCAGGCCAAACTTTAGTTGTTTGGGAGGGACAGAACAGACCAGATGCTGGGAGAATCTTGGATATGTACATTTCCACCCAAGGAGAAGAGCTGTACTTTATACGTGCAGTGTGCCTTTATTATATCTCTACCTTCCAATCTCATTTGGGCTAAACAAAAATTTCGTGGGTTGAGAAAAGCGTATTTATCTTTTATCAGCATCTGAACAGGTTTGTGGCTAACATGCTCCCTTGGACAAAGAGCCACAACTATTTGCAAGAATGCCTTAACGACCTGTATTTCTTCTTTGGTTGTACTTTGGATGTACACAGCCTACCCCAGGTGATTTCTTTATAACCACTGAACAACTTTGGGTGGTTAGATGTTGTGAGTACATGAACTTCTGAAATAACCACCTATTCTGTTTCACTTTTGTTTTGCTAGGGTGAGTTCTGCATCCTGGTACTTTCTCAATGTATTTGGCCTTAGGAGCATTTACTCTCTGATTCTGGGCCAAGATAATGGTAAGAAGCAAAATACCACTTGCTCTTCTCAATAAAGGAATCATCCATGCCAAGGCCAGCGGTATCATGAAGGTTATGCAGTTTGTCAGCATTCTGAAATATAATACCTCATTCCTTAAACTTTTTCTTAAGTTTCTGGGGAATTTTAAGAGTCTTAAAAATTCCAGGGGTCATTCTGAAGATCTGAATTCTCCCAATTGCTTGGACAAAATTGGTTTCCCCAAAGTCTGATACCCTCATGTGAGGGGTCCAGCATTATAAGCCAGACACCTGAAGCTTAAAGAAAGAAGGCCTGGTTTGATCATTAGTTCATTGAAGATGAAGTACATCAGTTGAGGAGGCTGTTGAAAACATGAACAGATCATGGTCCCATACCCCAGAATGGGAGAGAAATGAGTTAAAACTGGTCAAGGAACAGGGGAAAAGGCAGAATTTGTCAGAATGGGTCTCCAGTTTAGAGTTCTTGCCAGTACCAATCCCACCTCTCTTATTTAATGGCTGGGACCTTAGTCAAGTTACTTAACATTCTAAGCCTCTGTTTGCTTCTCTGTAAATTAGGGACCTTAATAGCTAACTTTGCAGAGTTGGTAGGAGCAAATGAGGTGGAATACATAAAGACTTAAAGTTCCTAGCATAGAGAAGGTGTTTGGTAACTATTGGCTGTTTTTGTTGTTTTTAAATTGAAATACAATGTAGAACTTCCTTTAGTTATCTTTTTTCTGCTATTACATCCTCATTTGTCAGTACAGGTAAAGTGACTTGCCTGGGATCATGTAGCCAGTGAGTGACAGGGCCAGTCAGTGAATCTGTCCTACAGTCTCTAACCCACCACTGGGCGACTATAAGCTTCTTTAAGGACCATTCTTCCCCATGGGTACTCAGGTGTTCACTGAGCATTGGCACTCACGTAGGTCTTTTCTTGTGACGCAGCTGCTGACCAGTCACGAATGATGCAGGAGCAGATGACGGGAGCAGCCATGGCCATGCCTGCTGACACCAACAAAGCTTTCAAGGTAGGCTTAGAATCCCTCCAGAGCTCAAGGGCAGGCTCCAAAAGGGATTACCAGAGAGCAGCTTTAAACATGTGTGTCCCAAAGTGAGGAATTTTAATTGAATTTCAATCGTTTGAATTTAAGTTTACCAAAAAGGTATTTTAGTGGACATGTCTCTTGCTTTTGTCACAAAACCACCTACTAAGTAAATTGGAGATTTTTGTTACCTTTACTGTTTTTTAAAATGCTCATCCAAATTTAATCTACACTGTAAGGGGAACTAGAAAAACAGTCCAGTCAGTGCCATAAGGTAAACATTTGAAATATCTTGAACTTTTTTGGAGCCTATAGACATCAGATATGACTTTCATTTTTTAAAAGTCAATTCTTAGAGCCTTTTCACAAAATGCAGTTATAAAATTCAATGTAATTTTTTTAGAGCAAATCTCACTAATTTTTCATGATAAAAACATTCAACAAACTAGGACTAGATGGGGACTTCCTCTTAATGTTTTAACCCACAAGTAACATCATACTTAATGAGTGGGGAAGTTTTACTATTGGGAACAGGGCAGTTTGTTTTTTGTTTTTGATAGAAGTGTTCAAAATTAGGTAACGGTGATGGTTGCACGGTTTTGTGGATACATAAAAAACCACTGATTTGTGTATTTAAAAGGGTTAATTTAATGGCACATGAATTATATCTCAGAAAAAAAAAACCCTCACACCCATAAGCCAACATGTGTATTACACATGAAATTTCATGAACCATCTTTAAAAAATCAGTAATTAAAGGCAAAAGTAGTCAGCACTATTAGGATATTTGAGAAATGTGATTTCTTAGAAGATTAGGCAGATTTATTTTTGCTTGACATATTCATAGCTTACATGCAAATGATTATATGCCAAAATAGATTTACAGTAAATACTATCAAATCTTTCTCCCGGTGATAAAATCATTAAGAATACCAAATTACTGTACTCCCACAAACTGTAATAAAATGACCTTATGTATTTGGGCATGAAGTTAGAGGAAAGGTTCTTGGCCCCCTTGAAGATATTCCTGGCCATATCCTCATTTGCCCTCTATAACTTAAACCAGATGCCAGGTCCCTTGTTGAAAGGGCTCATTATCCTGAGGCACCAGTTTGTGAGTTGTATCTCCCTTAGGAGCAGTATCTGATGTCTATTCCCATCACCTAGCCCTGTGCTGGACACTAAGCAGTTGCTTACTGAGCATGAGCTGATTGAATGAGTAGCAATATACTATACAGATTCAGCACTGAGGCTTTGGAGCCAAACAGATCTAAACTTAAATCTCAGCTCTCTTAGTTGCTAGCTAGCTCAGTAATCACAAACAAATTATCTGACCTCCCTTATCCTTATCTGTAAATTGGGGGCACAAGAGACTGATGGGGGGATAACACACTTATCTCATAAAATTAAATAAGCTGATACATTTAAAGAGCTCAGCCCAGCTCCTGGCCCAGACAAGATGCTCACTAGAAGTCAGCCATTGCTATTAGTAACCAGCCCTCTTCTCCCTGCCCTGGTGTCCTCTTCCTTTGCAGACAGAGTGGGAAGCTTTGGAGCTGACAGATCATCAGTGGGCATTAGATGATGTCGAAGAGGAGCTCATGGCCAAAGACCTCCACTTCGAAGGCATGTTCAAAAAGGAATTACAGACCTCTATTTTTTGAAGACCAAGCAGGGATTAGCCATGGAGTAATGGAGTAGCGCTTAACCTTGTAACTTTCATTTGGGCTGAAGCCTCTCAGAATAAAAAGGAGGATGCCTGAGCTGGCAGGTGTGCAGCAAGGATCGTTCTTGTCTGAGCTGGATTCCCTTGTAATGTTTGAAGCTAGGGGAAATGAGGAGTGAGTGCTAGGAAAAAGCTGTTTAAAACAACATTTTAAAGTCTCCTTCTGATGACTCTAGTAATGAAAGTCAGGGAAAGAGGAAAAACACAAGCTAGTAATAATATAAAAAACTTAGCGAAAATTCAATCTTTGGAGGAAAGATTGTCAAGTCTAACTAATTATTTTTTTTGTAGTCAGCCTGACTTCTTACCACAGTAAACTCCTGTTTTCTTGGGCTCCAAAGACCCTGCATTTTTACCTTTGATTTTTTTGTGTGTGTGTTAGTATTTTTATAACTTCCTTTACAAAAAAATACATTTTCACTGCTATAAATTTAGAAACCATGGATGAACAAAATAAATCTCGTTCATTCTGAGCCTGCAAAGTGACATAGAAGGCAAGTATGTCAAAACTTTATTCAAATAAATTCTTTTCAGATTGAATTCCCAGGGCCAGGACAGCCTTAGCAAACTTTCTATATCTCTTATTACTGTCCAGTGAAAATCAGTGACCCTGAGACACTGCCCAACTCACTTGCCTTTGGGATCATCGACAGGTTAGATAATGTGAATTCCTGATTTGAAATTCAGAATCTATCAAATCCATGGAAAAGCAGTGGTTCCTTATACAGTTACTCATTTGAACTAAAGACCTCATTTCCCAGTTATTCTGGATAAGAGAAAATTCACACATCATTGGGAGGTGGGAGAGAGGATTACCCAGGAATATTTCTCTCTGGATTATGTCCCAGTAAAGTGGCAGGGTGCCATTTCTGTACCAAGAGGTGAATGTAATTTGCATGTTGAGCACTGTAATCAAGAACAAACAACTATTGATTCTACAAATTAAACCATCCTATGTTCTCTTCTTTACCTGTGGAATGTTGCCTCTGTGGGTCACTCACAGCCTTCTGCCAATAGCTATGAGTGTCTGTTGTGGACCAGTGCTAGAGAGTCTTAAGATGGAAGAGATGTGATCCTTGCCCTCAAGGAACTAGTGCTCGAGATGTACATTAAAAATTTGTGGTTCTTAACCTCTTTTTAAATCGTGGAGCCTCTTTGAGAATCTGATGAAAGCTCTGACCCTTCCCTCCAGGGCAGAGGTGCCCAGATCTCCCAGGTAATCCCAAGGGGCACCGACTGCCTTCAGAGCCTATTCATAGTGGTCCATGGGCCCAAGTTGAGAAACCCTGTCCTATTAGGTGAACAAACATTATTTTACAAGCCTCCCGTTACCCATGTTCTGGAGTTTGTATGGGGTACGTTCCTAACCTATGAGTGGAACTATGGATTCATAGGACATGAAAAATTCCATGGTTACTGCAAAATACCATGTGCTTTCTTTAAAGATTTCAACAAATACCCTGAGGATTAAATGATATGCTTTTTAACTGAAGAAAAAAAGAAGAAGAAGAAGAAGAAGAAGAAGAAAAAGGAAACCCTATCCTTTGAAAAAGCCCAGAGCGGAAAATGCCAGAGAAAGAGGATTCACTGGAGAGCTAACCTTTGACCTAGTGTGGAAGGGCATTCCAAGCAGAAGGAATAAAATCTGCAAGGGCCCAAAGATTAAAGTGTCCACAACTCGTTTTTCCTACAGGAAGTGAGGAGCAATAAGGAATATACTAGAAAGGTCCACACTGGTTGTTTGGTAGTGTTACCCCCATTCCCCAGGGTCTCCTCAGAGCACTGCAGTTTGCTTCACCTACACAGTTTGTCCTTTTACCTTTATAGCAAAGTTGAGTGGTGAAAACGTGTGAGACTTTTCACCCCATAATATTGGTGGTAAATGCACGTGTCCTTAACACCAGCAAGACAAGGAGAAAAGCCAAGTGCTCTTCCCAAAACCAGCACACAAATTCAAGGAGCAGTTCCCATCTATATGTTTCTTGGAGTTCAGTTTGAGCCAGGCTACTGAGTGAGCATCTTACCTTTCCATCAGCCTGGACTTAGCACCTAGAACCCATTTAGGTCAGTCTTAAATATCTACTTACTAATTATGGTATGTGAAGTGCTGAGTGAAAAGTTAAATGTTGACAGTGAGTTAAACAACACAGCTCAGAGAAAAATAACTTACATTTAAGGACAGTAGGTAAATCTGCATTTAGTGTCCATAACCAGCATGATTCACTCTGTTCAGTCTGTAAGGAATGTGATGGGCATGTGTGTATGTGAAAGAGATGGAGGGTTACTAACTTAGGAATGTTGCAGTTGCAGATGACAGAAACTGAACTCAGACTAGCTTAAGCAAGAAAAAGGGGTGAAGTGGAAGAATGTAAATTAGCTCAATAATAGGCCTCAGGCACAGCTGGATCCAGGGTCTCAAGTGATGTCATCAGGACTCGGCTGCTTTTTCAAATATGCTTTCTTCTATTCTCAGTCTGTTTCATCATGAAGACACCAGCTTAGTAACCCCAGTGAAAAGAAAGCACCCCTTTCTTAACAGTTCCTGCCAAAGTCAAGAGTGTATCTAATTGGGTCATGTGCAAATTTCAGGAACTGGTTAGCTCCTCCTAACCTACAAGGACTGAAGGTGAGAGAGGACTGACTCCCCAGAGGAAAACCAGGGTGCTGTGTCCAGAAGAAAGTGGCATGGGTACCAAGCAAGAAAAAATAATGTCTTCCACCCTTTAATTATCCAAACTGTCTGGAATGTTCTCAAAAGATGGTACTGCCCCTGTTCTAGTAAGAAGTCAGTCTGTAAACATCAGATTTCTATAGTGTGCCCAGTGCCATGCCAGATATTTTCAGATCTTTCCATTCAGTCAACATTTATTGGCCATCTGCCTTCCCTGTGCCAGGCACTGTACACTTAACCAAGACACTCTCCTAGACCTTAAAAGTGCAGCCTGGTGATAGATGGTGTGACAGGGTGACCCAAGGGAGGCTGCAGGAATGCCCAGCCAGCCTGGGGGTCAGTGTCATCCCAGCTGAGGGGTGAAGGATTAAAAGGAATTAACCAGGGAAATAAACAAAAACTATTCCAAGCAGAGTCTATAGCATGTATAAGATCCCAAAAGCAAAGGAGATGATGTTTTCAAGGAACAAAAACAAGACTTGAAGTGTAGAGAATAAAAAGACATACTGAGCATTGGATTACACTTTAAATGGGTATGGTTTGGTATGTGAACTGTATCTCAAGTTATTGGGAAAAAAAAGAAAAGACACTGAAGCGTTAGGAAGACAGAGGCGCGTGTAAGTCATCCCTGAGGCTGACCTTGATCCTGACAGCAGCAGTGCAGGGCATCTTTGGAAGGGACTGATGTGAAGGGATTTACTGTGAGGTGGAGAATGGAATGAAGGGAGCAAAAAAGAGTCTGGGGGTGTGGGAATGAGGTTGGAGGATGGAGCTCAGGGCCATTTAGATAATTAGCTCCTGGCTTTATAGCACAAGTCACTGTGTGGCTTTGCATAAAACACTTCCCCTCTCTGGGCCTCCGCCTCCCCATCTGTCAAAAGTAGATTCTATAGTGCAGCCACCTTCAAAAAACGATATGACCCAGCAACTCTAACCCTAGGTATATACCCAAAAGAATTGAAAGCGTAAGATCCACACAAAAACTGGTACACAAATGTTCATAGCACATTGTACATGATAGTCAAAAAGTGGAAACAGCTCATATATCCATCAATAGATGAATGGATTAACAGAATATGTTCTCTCCATACAGTGGAATATTATTCAGCAATAAAAGGAATGAAATTCTACATGCTAGAATGAACCTTGAGGATATTATGCTAAGTGAAAAAGAAGCCAATCACCAAAGACACATATTATATGACCCCATTTTTAATGATATGTCCAAAATAGGGACAGAATGAAGATTAGTTGTGTCCTAGGACCAAGGAGAGGAGAAAGCAGGAAGTGACTGCTAACAGGTACAGGTTTTCTTTCTGGGGTAATAAAAATGTTCCAAAATTGAATATTTGGGGATGATAATTACACAACCTTGAATATGCTAAAAATGAATAATACACTTAAGTGGGTAAACTTTATGGTCTGTGAATTAATAAAGCTGCCGGGGCAGGGGGGGTCATTCAAACATAGAAGAATTCATGGGGGTCACCCAACTTAATAGGCCAAGCCATCAGCTTTGAGGCTTGCTCTTATGAAACTTGTTTCTATAGTGGGAAAGCTAAGCCTACTTTACAATTATGCCTAAGAGTCACTTCCAGAGAACCTCTTGTTACTCAGATATGGCCTTTCTCAAAGTCCAACTCTGCAAGTAAATTCATTACTCTTCTCCCCTATGTGGGACATGACTTCCTGGGATGTGAGTCTTCCTGGCAATGTGGGACATGACTCCCAGGATAAGCCTGGCCTTGGCATTATGGAACTGACAATGCCTCCCTGACCAAAAAGGGGAAAAGAAATGTAATAACATAAGGCATCAGCGGCTAAGAGATTTCAAATAGAGTTTAGAGGCTATTCTATAGGTTAGTCATACGCAAGCTTCAGCTAGATATTGCTAATTGCCATGGTATGCCAAGTCCCCCGACTAACAGTATTCCTGAAAACCCTAAAGAATACCCAGGGGTCTATCTGAGACTCTATAAAATTTCACTCATTAAGTTTATTTTTCAGAAACTTAGAACCTTCAGATTGTTTCTACACCAGATAAACCCTGAAATCCAGAGGCACCAGTCTCTCTAAGAACATCAATTAGTTGCATCCCTTACCCAGTAATGTTGACACCCCTTTTCAACATGAAGAAGTTAGCGTGGTCATTGCCCAAATATCCCTGATGACTAGGCGTAAGATCAGATGAGAGGGAGGAGTTGTAACAGAGAAGATAAGATTTAACAAATGATTGTGACTACTGAATCACTAAATTGGTATTTCTCTGGTGTATTAGAACAGCTAGAAGGAAACACCTGAAATTGTGGAACAGTAACCCATACCATTCTTTGAAATTTGCTCTACAACTACTTGTTAAACTGTACTTTGAAATTTATCACTTTTCTGCATGTTATATTTCACAGTAAAAAATTTTTTAAAAAAAGTAATGGAACTCACCACCTTCCTGCTGTCCACGTGGGACATGACTCCCAGGGGTGTGGACCTTCTTGGCAACGTGGGACAGAAATCCTAGAATGAGCTGAGATTCAGCATCAAGGGATTGAGAAAACCTTCTCGACCAGAAGGGGGAAAAGTGAAATGAGACAAAATAAAATGTCGATGGCTGAGAGATTCCAAACAGAGTTGAGAGGTTATCCTGGAAGTTATTCTTATGCATTAAGTAGATATCACCTCGTTATTCAAGATGTAATGGAGAGGCTGGAGGGAACTGTCTGAAAATGTGGAGCTGTGTTCAGTAGCCATGTTTCTTTTTTTATTATTATTATTTTTAACTTTTTTTTAACCTCTTTTTTTTAACTTTTTTTATTAATTAAAAAAATTAACCAAATATTTAGCTATCATTCCATTCTACATATACAATCAATAATTCTTAATATCATCACATAGTTGCATATTCATCATTTCTTAGTACATTTGCATCAATTTAGAAAAAGAAATAAAAAGACAACAGAAAAAGAAACAAAATGATAATAGAGAAAAAAAAGACTATACATACCATACCCCTTACCCCTCGCTTTCATTTACCACTAGCATTTCAAACTGAATTTATTTTAACATTTGTTCTCCCTATTATTTATTTTTATTCTATATGTTCTACTGTTCTGTTGATATAGTAGTTAAAAGGAGCATCAGACATAAGGTTTTCACATTCACAGAGTCTCATTGTGAAAGCTATATCATTGTTTAGCCATGTTTCTTGATGATGATTGAATAATGATACAGCTCTCACAATGTGGTTGTGAAAACCTTGTCTGATGCTCCTTTTAGCTACCTTATCAATAGACAATTAGAACATATGGAATAAAGATGAATAACGGGGAACAAATGTTAAAATAAATTTAGAGTGAAATGCTAGTGATCAATGAAAGGGAGGAGTAAGGGGTATAGTATGTATGAATTTTTTTCTGTTGTCTTTTTATTCTTTTTCTGAACAGATGCAAATGTTCTAAGAAATTATCATGATGATGAATATGCAACTATGTGATGATATTGTGAATTACTGATTATATATGTAGAACGGAATGATCAAAATAAGAATGTTTGCATTTGGTGTTTTTTGTTTGTTTGTTTGTTTTAATTTTTTTTAATTTTTTATTAAAAAAATTACAAGAAACAAACATTCCCAACACATACACTCAGCAATTCACAATATCATCACATAGTTGCATATTCATCATTATGATCATTTCCTAGAACATTTGCATCAATTCAGAAAAAGAAATAAAAAGGCAACAGAAAAATATAACAAACAGAAAAAAAATATTTTACAGGCCACACCCCTTACTGATCCCTTTCATTGATCACTAGCATTTCAAACTAAATCTGTTTTTAACATTTGTTCCCTGTATTATTTATTTTTATTCCATATGTTCCTCTCATCTATTGACAAGGTAGATAAAAGGAGCATCAGACACAAGGTTTTCACAATCACACAGTCACATTGTGAAAGCTATTTCATTATTCAGTCATCTTCAAGAAACATGGCTACTGGAACACAGCTCCACATTTTCAGGCAGTTCCCTCCAGCCTCTCCATTACATCTTGGATAACAAGGTGATATCTATTTAATGCATAAGAATAACCTCCAGGATAACCTCTCGACTCTGTTTGGAATCTCTCAGCCATTGACACTTTGTCTCATTTCACTCTTCCCCCTTTTGGTCGAGAAGGTTTTCTCAATCCCTTGATGCTGGGTCTCAGCTCATTTAGAGTTTTTCTCAATCCCTTGATGCTGAATCTCAGCTCATTCTGGGATTTCTGTTCCACACCGCCAGGAAGATCCACACCCCTGGTAGTCATGTCCCACGTAGACAGGGGGAGGGTGGTAAGTCTGCTTGCTGTGTGGTGTTTTTTTGGTATTTAAAAAAAAAAGTGGGCGGGCCGCGGTGGCTCAGCGGGCAAAGTGCTTGCCTGCTATGCCGGAGGACCTCGGTTCAATTCCCGGCCCCAGCCCATGTAACAAAAAACGGAAAACCAAAATACAATAAAACAAGAAAATGTTTAAAGATGTTTCCCTTTCTTCCTTCCTTCCTTCCTTCTATCCTTCCTTCCTTCTCTCTGTCTTTCCTTTAAAAAAAAAAAAGTCATGGAAGTCAGCCTTGAACTTCAAGCTCTCCCATGTTCGTGGCTACAAGAAGCTCTTTTAGGCTGTCCCAAGTCCGCCAATGGAAAGGATCAAGGAGACACCTGCAACTGTCTGGGGGTCAGTGGTGGGTTCCCAAGCCTCCCCTGTGCTTTGTCTCACCCCTCCACCCCTCCTGCTTCACCCTGGCCCCAGCACCCCATCTTCCTTCCAGGTCCCTTGGCCCCTCTACCTCACTGAAGCAGCCTGGGAAGATGGACGGGGTGGGGGGGGATCCGGGGGGGTCAGAAACCTGGGCTCTGGACTAGTGCCTCTTCCGAGATGGGCAGATACCTAATACACAAAAATTATTTCTGCAGTCAGTTCACAAAATGATTGAGCCATCCCTATGCAACCTTTTCCTTTGTCCTGTTTGTCTCTGAGTCTTTTTCATTTCTAATTTTACACAAAGTTTTTCCCACATGAGTAGAGAGAATCGAATACTGAACTCCCACATACCCATTGCCCTACTTCAATTACTGTTTTGCTAATCTTTCATAAGTCTCCTAAATTCACTTTCTTCTGAAATATTTTTAAAGTAAATCCGAGATACATAATTTCAAACAAATATTTTCATAGGTATATATAACAAATGAGAATTTTTAAAAACATAATGCATAATGCTGCTATCATGTAATATAAACACACTTGTTCTTTGATATTTTCAAAGACCCAATCCATGTTCAGATTTCCCCAATTGTCTTAAAATGTCTTTTTACATTGGTTGGTTTGAATGCGGATTCCAACAGCATCCTGTGATGGTTAGGTTCTGCTGTCAGCTTGGCCAAGTAATGATGTCTAGTTATCCGGTCAGGCAAGCACTGGCCTGAAAGTTGCTGCAAGGATATTTCGTGGCTGGTCGGTAACCTGGCAGGCTGGTATATTAAGTCATCAGTCAGATGTTTGCAGCTGTGGCTTATCACATCTGTGATCAACTACGGCATGTCCCCCACAACGAGATAATCCAATCAGCTGAAGACCTTTAAGGGAGAAGAGAGACTCTTTATTGCTTCTTCAGCCAGCCAGCCTCTCCCATGGGGTTTGTCCAGACCCTTCATCACTGCTGCCAGCGTCACGGCCTTCCCTGCGCATCTGGGACGCTCCCATTCCCACAGTTGCGTGAGACATCTTTATAAATCTCATATTTACAGCTCTTTCCTGCTGGTTCTGTTTCTCTAGAGAATCCACACTAATACAGTCCCCTAGGTAGCATTCGATTGCGGTGTCTTAAGTCCCTTTTATAATAGTTTCCCCTCCCTGTTTTTTTTCACAAGCCATTTGTTTGTTGAAGAAAATTGTTGTTTTGCCCTGTAGAATTCTGTCCATCTTTTTGAAAGCGTTCTTATCTGGGGGGGGGGGGGGGGGGGGGGGGGGGGGGCGGGGACCAAATCTTCAAATTGTTTTTCACTTCAAGAAAAGATTAAGGAAGATGAAATAGTGATGGATGCCTAGAAATCGAAGCAAATGAAAAACTAAGCAACACTTTCCCCAGGAAAAACAGAATGTCTAAGAAAGGAATATAATCACAGTACATTTTATGAATCAGCTTGAATAATTGTTTCACAGTTCCAGTATGATAAGTCCAGAATAATGCTGTAAACAAAAATGATAGAGAAAAACGTGGAAAGCAATGCAAGAGCTAAAGTTTCATATTCCGTCCTTGTTGTCAGATGACGTCTAAAACTGAAAAAAACATTTTAACAAATAGTGGCATGGCTAATGCTTAGAAAATAGATATAAATACCAGAAGAAATTGCTTATAGAGTCGAAAATGATTGCCTCTGGAGACCCAGAATTGGGAGTGAAAGGAATGGGGTCAGAGACTGTTGGTTAAAAATATGTATCAATTATGAACAAAAAAAAAACTGTTAAAAGCTTGGTGGTTGCTAGAAACTGAGAAAGAATGAGTTAGACTTCAGGGACACTTGAGGCGTCATCTGGCCGGTTTAGTGAAAGAGTGCAACTCCACACACACTCAAAATTCAGGAAGCAAGCAGAGCCCAGAGAACCGTTTCCAGGCTGCAACATCTGCCACCTGTTCTGCCTTTTGTTTTGTTTTTTTTCTAGTGCCTGCCAGAGCAATTGGCCAGGATGAAAATGCCAGCTAAGCATCCCGGGCATTGTCTAAGCAATTCCTCATTGTCAGTCATAGCATCTTTGCCTTTTTCTCCTCTCTCCCTTTCTTTGGGAGCTTCCAAAGCACTTTTGGGTATGAGCTCCTGACAATTTCCAACTATGTTGGTTTGAAGTCCCTTCAACAAAGAGATCCAATTTGGAGGGCCTTATTTTCATAGACTCTATCAATTCCTAACACAGCAGGGGCAACCTGGAAAGGCTGGGGCTTTCTTCTCCCTTCCTCCCTTTCTGAGCTTCCTTCAGAGGAGCAGGACGGTGTCACTGTTAACAAGAACACTGACTATAGAGTCACATGTGTGGCTTGGCCTCTTATTTGCTGTGTGACCTCAAACAAATTTCTTAGCCACTCTGAGCTGCAGCTTCCCAGCTATACAATTGGGAGCGTAATAAAACCTAGAGTTGTTGTGAGGACTTAGAAAGAACAATGCATGTGAGGTTTAGCATAACTCCTGGCAGACTCAGTGCCTGGTAAACAGGAGCTATGGATATATACTTGGAATCATCATCTCCCCACCCCTGCCATTCCAGAGCCTCCAGGATGATGCTGTGAGCTCCTTTTGGAGCCAGGTTACTCCCCACTTACACCTGGCACCCCATATTCCCCACTTATATCACCACCTCTCCCAGGCAGTCTACTCTTTCCACAGGATCAGCTTTCATCTTGGTCACAAGTCAAAGGGATCATAATCTCTCGCCTTTATCTGGGATCTCAGAAGCCCTGCCAATCGGAGGTTTGGAAACATGATGGGACGAGGGATCCTGGCCCCAAAGAGGGCAGTCAGTGAGCAGCCAGCTGGTCCTGCATGGCTGAGTGGGGAGGGAAACTAGGCCAGTGAGATTTGGGAGGTGTCAGTGGGTAGTGCTAGCACCCACATACATGCACTCCACAGAGGAGACTGATAAAAGGAACAAAACCAGTTCAGAGCACCTCTGAGGGAATCTCAACATCTTTACCAGCAAGTTTATTCTGTCTTAAAGCTGCATAATATTCCATCGTATGTATATACCACAGTTTGTTTAGCCACTCGTCTGTTGATGGACATTTTGGATGTTTCCATCTCCTTGCAATTGTAAATAATGCTGCTATAAACATTGGTGTGCAAATGTCCGTTTGTGTCTTTGCCCTTAAGTCCTTTGAGTAGATACCTAGCAATGGTATTGCTGGGTCCTATGGCAATTCTATGTTCAGCTTTTTGAGGAACCGCCAAACAGCCTTCCACAGTGGTTGCAACATTTGACATTCCCACAAACAGTGAATAAGTGTGCCTCTTTCTCCACATTCTCTCCAGCACTTGTCATTTTCTGTTTTGTTGATAATAGCCATTCCGGTGGACAACTACTAAATAACCAGAAACAGTACAGAACAGCTCCTGGGGCCACGTCAGTGACCAGACACACAGCGTACCCCAGTCTGGACCAGCTGGACTGGGTGTGAGCACCCCCAGAACCGTGAGTTCCCAAAGCTGCTGCGGCAGCCAGTGCCCATTCCCCACAGGCCACTTCCCAGAGGGGAAAGGAAAGGACTTTACCAGCAGCAGGGACTGGGCACAATCAAACGCCAATTGTGGAACTAATTAACAAATTCTGACTACTAAAAATAGGCCCCCAGCTTAGGTGAACCTGATCAAAAAGGAGGTTGCTCATTTTTGCCCTGGTGCCAAGGGGGCAGGACTGACAGAAAAAGGGGGAAAAAAGAAGGAAACAGAGGTGTTTGTGGCTGTGTATCTACAAAGGCTTGACTGCCTCTGGATACAGCAGCAGGACTTTTCAGGCTGCAACTGCCTCAGGCATAGGCAGAAGTGAGCTTTTTTGGGGGCCTGTCTGGAGCCTGTGCCTTCCCCAGGGGAGGGGTGAAGCCCAACTCAGGTGGAATCCCTCCATCAAGAAATTCAGACACCAGGGCTTGGTAATTTGAAGCCATTAAAACCAGCCTACAACCTCTCCTCTGTCTCCACCACTCCCCCAGCAGGGAAAGTCTACCAAAGTTAAAGGTACTGCATCATCTTATGCTGGTGGGACCTGCAGTCAGACAAGTGCCACACACAGGGCAGGATAAGAAAAACAGAGTCCAAAGACTTCACAGGAAAGTCTTTCAACCTGCTGGGTCTCACCCTCAGGGAAAACCGACGCAGGTGACTCTTTCCTCCTGATAGGAGGCCAGTTTGGTCTGGGAAAATCTGGCTGGGGTCTATAATATCTAAGTAGACCCTCCTAAGTGTGTGTGTGTGGGGGGGGGGGGGGAAGGCACCACACAAGCAGGGCAAGAAACAAGAAAACAAGAACTGAAAAATTCTCCTCTGTTAAACTAAACTTAAGCTAAAGGTCCAGATAAAGTTGAACGGAATGTCAAAGAACAGATAGACAACAAATTCATCCAGCAAGAAAACCCTAGATAAAAGAAGTGAAAGCAATCTCCAGAATAAACTAATTAAGGTAATTAAATGCCTAGACACCAACAAAAAAAACAAATCACACTAGGAAAATTGAAGATATGGCCCAGTCAAAGGAACAAACCAAAAATTCAAATGACATACAGGAGCTGAAACAATTAATTCAGAATGTATGAACAGACATGGAAAACCTCATCAAAAACCAAATCAATGAATTGAGGGAGGATATAAAGAAGGCAATGAAAGAACAAAAAGAAGAAACTGAAAGTCTGAAAAAACAAATCACAGAACTTATGGGAATGAAAGACACAGTAGAAGAGATGAAAAAAAAATGGAAACCTACAATGGTAGATTTCGAGAGACAGAACATAGGATTTCAAAACTGGAGGACAGAACATCTGAAATCCGACAAGAAACAGAAACTATACAAAAAAAAATGGAAAAATATGAGCAGGGACTCAGGGAATCGAAAGACAATATGAAGTGCATGAATACGTGTTGTGGGTGTCCCAGAAGGAGAAGAGAAGGGAAAAGGAAGAGAAAAACTAATGGAGGAAATTATCACTGAAAATTTCCCAACTCTTAGGAGAGACTTAAAATTACAGATCCAAGAAGTGCAGTGTACCCCAAAGAGAATAGATCCAAATAGACATACTCCAAGACATTTACTAATCAGAATGTCAGAGGTCAAAGAGAAAGAGAGGATCTTGAAAGCAGCAAGATAAAAGCAATCCATCACATACAAGGGAAGCCCAATAAGACTATGCACAGATCTCTCAGCAGAAACCATGGAGGTGAGAAGACAGTGGGATAATATATTTAAATTATTCAAAGAGAAAAATTGCCAACCAAGAATTCTATATCCAGCAAAATTGTCCTTCAAAAATGAGGGAGAAATTAAAACATTTTCAGACAAAAAATCACTGAATTTGTGACCAAGAGACCAGCTCTGCAAGAAATACTAAAGGGAACACTAGAGACAGATACAAAGACAGAAGAGAGAAGTGTGGAGAAGAGTGTAGAAAGGAAGACTATGAGTAAAGGTAAAAAGAAGTAAAATTAGATATGACATATGTTATGGTTAAGGACACGTGTCAACTTGTTCAAGTTATGGTACTTGTTTATCTGATTGGGCAAGCGCTGGCCTGTCTGTTGCAATGAGGACATTTCATAGGATTAGGTCATGATCACGTCAGCTGCATCCACAGCTGATTCCATCTGTAATCAGCCAAACGGGAGTGTCTTCTGCATTTAGTGATGCTAAATCTAATCATGGGAAGCCTTTTAAGGAGGACTCAGAGGAGACAAGTTTCATTCCTGCTTTGGCTGGTGAGCCTCTCCTGTGGAGTTCATCCAGGCCATCCATCAGAGTCGTCGACTTCGCAGCCTGCCCTGTGGATTTTGGACTCTGCGTTCCTGCAGTCACGTGAGACACTTTTATAAATTTTATATTTGCAAGTGTTCCCTGTTGATTCTGTTTCTCTAGAGAACCCTAACTAATACATCTTGGTACCAGGAGTGGTTCTTAAGAAACAGAATCTTAAAAATGGGTTTTTATGAATGGTTTTCTACTCTGACTGGACTCAGAGACACTAAAGATTCTGATTCCCGTAATCAGAATGACACTCCCAATCCATGGACTGAGTTGGCAAAGGAGATAGTCAAAATATCATCATTCGATTCTCCTAATGCTTTGCTTGTATGAAGCCAGACTCTGAGGGATAATGTTTTTGACACTTTTACAGAGTTTTGTAGAAATAAGAGTTATAGAGATGTTAGTTGGCTGTTGTTAGATACACTGTCTACATTAAGGGGTGAAAGGGATGGGCTTAAGTCTTCAAACGAGAAGCTTAAGCGCCGTCTGAAAGATGTAGACGTTTCTATGAGTATCCTGAAGGAAAATCTTATTTCCTGTAGCCGCAGACTTGAGATCTCTGAAAATCAGACTCAGAATCTTATTGTTAGAGTAGCAACTTTACAACGTAAACTGAAATCTCAGTCTTGCATGGTGTCTGCCATTAAAGTGAGGGCATTGATTGGAAAGGAGTGGGACCCTGTAAATGGGATGGTGACATATGGATTGAAAATGATGTTGGGGGTGAGGTTGAAACCCTAGTCCATGCTGAGCCTTCTCTAGATAACCCTGTAATAGTCTGCCCTGAGGACATAGCCGCCCCACCTCCAGCCTGCCTTGAGGAATTGGCCACCCAACCTCCTCCTGAAGGGACTAGCCCTAGAGGGATTAATCCTAATTCACCAGATGAAACTGCAAATGAAGGCCCTGAAGCAAATGACTTGGAAGATATTTCTAATTCCTTTCATGACTCACCCCCACCGCCCCTCATTTCTTCTAGACCTATAACTAGACTAAAGTCCCAACAGGCCCCTAAAGGTGAGGTACAAAGTATCATACATGAGGAGGTACATTATACTCCAAAAGAACTGTGTGAGTTTTCCAATTTATATAGACAGAAATCAGGGGAATATGTGTGGCAATGGATTTTAAGAGTGTGGGATAATGGTGGGAGGAATATAAGGCTGGATCAGGCTGAATTTATTGATATGGGCCCACTAAGCAGAGATTCTGCATTCAATGTTATAGCTCGAGCAGTTAGAAAAGGTGTTAACAGCTTATTTGGGTGGTTGGTTGAAACATGGACCAAAAGGTGGCCAACATCTCCTGAGGTTGAAATGCCAAAACTACCCTCGTATAATACAGATGAGGGGATCCAGAGGCTTAGAGAGATTGGAATATTAGAGTGGATTTATCATGCAAAGCCTGCTCTTACACCCCAGGAATGTCCAGAGGATGCACCTTTTACCAGAACAGTGAGAAATAAATTTGTGAGACTAGCACCATCATCCTTAAAGAGCCCTGTGGTTGCACTTCTCTGTAAGTCAGATATTACTGTAGGAACTGCTGTCACTGAGCTGGAATCCTTAAACACAATGGGGATGACAGGATCCCAAGTTGGCAGATGCCAGGTGGCAGCATTTAATCACCAAAGACAGGGTAGACGTGGCTATTATAATAGACAGCAAACTCAAAGGAGGCATCAAAATTATATGACACACAGAGATTTGTGGCATTGGCTAGTAAATCATGGGGTACCTAGAAATACAATAGAAGGGCAGTCTACTAAATTCTTGTTGGAGCTGTATAAACAAAAGAGTTCTAGGTCAAGGGAACAGAAGTCTAACCTAAATCACAAAAACACAGAATCACAGCCCCTTAATCAGTTTCCAGACTTGAAACAGTTTACAGACCCTGAGCCTCTTGAATGAAGGAGAGGCCAGGTCCCTATGGGGGAGAAACCTGTTACACTGCCACAAATTTATACTGTTAACCTTCCTTTAAGTCTTCCCCAAGGAGACCGACGGCCTTTTACCAGGGTAACTGTGCATTGGGGAAAAGGAAATGATCAGATATTTCAGGGATTATTAGACACTGGTTCAGAAGTGACATTAATTCCAGGGGACCCAACACGTCACTCTGGACCACCAGTCAGAGTGGGGGCTTAGGGAGGCCAGGTGATCAATGGAGTTTTAGCTCAGGTCCGTCTCACAGTGGGTCCAGTGGGCCCCCGGACCCATCCTGTAGTTATTTCCCCAGTTCCGGAATGTATAATTGGCACAGACATACTGAGCAACTGGCAGAATCCCCACGTTGGTTCTCTAACTCATGCAGTGAGGGCTATTATGGTGGGAAAGGCCAAGTGGAAGCCACTAGAACTGCCCCTACCAAGCAAAATAGTAAATCAGAAGCAATACTGTATTCCTGGAGGGATTGCAGAGATTACTGCCACTCTTAAGGACTTGAAAGATGCAGGGGTGGTGATTCCCACCACATCCCCATTCAACTCTCCTATTTGGCCTGTGCAGAAAACAGATGGGTCTTGGAGAATGACAGTGGATTATCGTAAACTCAACCAGCTGGTAACTCCAATTGCAGCTGCTGTTCCAGATGTAGTATCATTGCTTGAGCAAATCAATACATCCCCTGGTACCTGGTATGCAGCTATTGATCTGGCAAATGCTTTTTTCTCAATAGCTATTAGTAAGGACCACCAGAAACACTTTGCTTTCAGCTGGCAATGTCAGCAATATACTTTCACTGTCTTACCTAAGGGGTATATCAACTCTCCAGCCCTATGTCATAATCTTGTTCGCAGAGAACTTGATCGCTTCTGCCTCCCACAAGACATCACACTGGTCCATTATATTGATGATATCATGTTGATTGGACCTAGTGAGCAAGAAGTAGCAACTACTCTAGATTTACTGGTAAGGCATTTGCGTGTCAGAGGATGGGAGATAAATCCAACAAAAATACAGGAGCCTTCCACCTCAGTGAAATTTCTAGGTGTCCAGTGGTATGGGGCATGTCAAGATATCCCTTCTAAGGTGAAGGATAAGTTGCTGCATCTGGCCTCTCCCACAACCAAAAAGAGGCACAACGCCTAGTTGGTCTTTTTGGATTTTGGCGACAACATATTCCTTATTTGGGTGTGCTACTCCGGCCCATTTATCAAGTGACCAGAAAAGCTGCTAATTTTGAGTGGGGACCTGAACGAGAGGAGGCTCTGTGACAGGTCCAGGCTGCTGTACAAGCTGCGCTGCCACTTGGGCCGTATGATCCAGCAGATCCAATGGTGCTGGAAGTATCAGTGGCAAATAGAGATGCTGTCTGGAGCCTTTTGCAGGTCCCTATAGGAGACTCACAATGCAGACCCTTAGGATTTTGGAGCAAAGCCTTACCATCTGCTGCAGATAACTACTCTCCTTTTGAGAAACAGCTTTTGGCCTGCTACTGGGCCTTAGTAGAGACTGAACGCTTAACCATGGGCCACCAAGTTACCATGAGACCTGAGTTGCCTATCATGAGTTGGGTGTTGTCTGACCCACCAAGCCATAAAGTTGGGCATGCACAGCAGCACTCTATTGTAAAATGGAAATGGTATATATGAGATAGAGCCAGAGCAGGTCCTGAAGGCACAAGTAAGTTACATGAAGAAGTGGCACAAATGCCCATGGTTTCCACTCCTGCCACATTACCTTCTCTTTCCCAGACCAGAGCTATGGCCTCTTGGGGACTTCCCTACAGTGAATTGACTGAGGAAGAGAAAACTCGGGCCTGGTTTACAGATGGTTCAGCACGATATGCAGGTACCACCCGAAAGTGGACAGCTGCAGCATTACAACCCCTTTCTGGGGTGTCCTTGAAGGACAGTGGTGAGGGGAAATCCTCCCAGTGGGCAGAACTTCGAGCAGTGTACCTGGTTGTTCATTTTGCTTGGAAGGAAACTGGCCAGAGGTGCGTTTGTATACTGACTCATGGGCAGTTGCTAATGGTTTGGAAGGATGGTCAGGGACTTGGAAAAACCATAATTGGAAAATTGGTGACAAAGAGATCTGGGGAAGAAGTATGTGGATAGACCTTTCTGAGTGGCCTAAAAACATGAGGATATTTGTGTCTCATGTGAATGCACACCAGAGGGTGACTTCAGCAGAGGAAGATTTTAATAATCAAGTGGATAAGATGACCCGTTCTGTGGATACCAGTCAGCCTCTTTCCCCAGCAACTCCTGTTATTGCCCAATGGGCTCATGAACAAAGTGGTCATGGTGGTAAGGATGGAGGTTATGCATGGGCTCAGCAACATGGACTTCCACTCACCAAGGCTGACCTGGCTACAGCCACTGCTGAGTGCCCAATCTGCCAGCAGCAGAGACTCAAACTCAGCCCCCAATATGGCACCATTCCCCGAGGTGACCAGCCAGCTACATGGTGGCAGGTTGATTACATTGGACCACTCCCTTCATGGAAGGGGCAGCGATTTATTCTAACTGGAATAGACACATACTCTGGATATGGGTTTGCTTTCCCTGCACGCAATGCTTCTGCCAAAACTACCATCTGTGGGCTTACAGAATGCCTTATCCATCGTCATGGTATTCCACATAGCATTGCTTCGGATCAAGGAACACACTTCACAGCAAATGAAGTGTGGGAATGGGCATATGCTCGTGGAATTCTCTGGTCTTACCATGTTCCCCATCATCCAGAAGCAGCTGGATTGATAGAACGGTGGAATGGCCTTTTGAAAACTCAATTATGGTGCCAACTAGGTGGCAAAAACTTGAAAGGCTGGGGTAATGTTCTCCAGGAAGCTGTGTATGCTCTGAATCAGCATCCACTGTATGGTGCTGCTTCTCCCATATCCAGGATCCATGGGTCCAGGAACCAAGGGGTGGAAATGGGTGTGGTACCACTCACCATTACCCCTAGTGATCCACTAGGAAAATTTTTGCTTCCTGTCCCTGCTACCCTGAGTTCTGCTGGTCTACAGGTTTTAGTTCCAAAATGGGGTGTGCTTCCTCCAGGAGAAACAACAGTGATACCATTGAACTGGAAGTTAAGATTGCCACCTGGTCACTTTGGGCTACTTATGCCTCTGGATCAACAAGCCAAGAAGGAGATTACATTATTGTCTGGGGTAACTGACCTTGACTATCAGAAGGAAGTAGGACTGCAACTACATAATGGAGGTAAAGAAGAGTTTTCTTGGAATATAGGAGATCCCCTAGGGCATCTTTTAGTACTACCATGCCCTGTGATTAAAATCAATGGAAAACTGCAACAACACAATCCAGGCAGGATTACTAATGGCTCTGAAACTTCAGGAATGAAGGTTTGGGTCACCCCACCAGGCAAAGAACCACGGCCAGCTGAAGTGCTTGCTGAGGGGAAAGGGAACATGGAATGGGTAGTGGAAGAAGGTGGTGATAAATATGAACTTCGACCACATGATCAGTTACAGAAACGAGGACTGTAATGCTGTTTTGTTCATGTTATACTATTTAAGTTGTAAGATATCAAGTTTAAGAATGAATGTTGCCCAAGGATTTGCACCCTATTCTGGAGAGATTTAATGTGTTTCCAGTTATATGCAGGACAGTTGAGTATTGTCAGGTAAAAGAAAAAAAATGTGTGCTTATTTGTTTTCATTTGGAAATTAAGTATGGTTTAAGGTGATATATATATAGGTGCCAAGTTGACAAGGGGTGGACTGTTATGGTTAGGGACACGTGTCAACTTGGCCAAGTTGTGGTACTTGTTTATCTGACTGGGCAAGCGCTGGCCTGTCTGTTGCAATGAGGACATTTCATAGGATTAGGTCATGATCACATCAGCTGCATCCACAGCTGATTCCATTTGTAATCAGCCAAACGGGAGTGTCTTCTGCATTTAGTGATGCTAAATCTAATCATGGGAAGCCTTTTAAGGAGGACTCAGAGGAGACAAGTTTCATTCCTGCTTTGGCTGGTGAGCCTCTCCTGTGGAGTTCATCCAGGCCATCCATCAGAGTCGTCGACTTCGCAGCCTGCCCTGTGGATTTTGGACTCTGCGTTCCTGCAGTCACGTGAGACACTTTTATAAATTTTATATTTGCAAGTGTTCCCTGTTGATTCTGTTTCTCTAGAGAACCCTAACTAATACAACATATAAAATCCAGAAGGCAAAATAGTAGAAGAAAGTACTACACATGCAGTAATAACACTGAATGTTAATGGATTAAACTCTCCAAGCAAAAGACATAGTCTGGCAGAATGGATTAAAAAACATGACCCATCTATATGCTGTCTCTACTCAAAGGACACGAGGCCAAGGACACAAATGGACATTTACACACAAATGTTTATAGCAGCATTATTAACAATTACCAAGAGATGGAAACAGCCAAAATGTCCATCAACAGTTGGTTAAACAAACTGTGACATTTACATAAGATGGAATATTATGCAGCCGTAAGACAGAATAAAGTTATGAAGTATGTAACAACATGAATGGACCTTAAGGACATTATGCTGAGTGTGATTAGCCAGAAACAAAAGGACAAATACTGTATGGTCTCCCTGATATGAACTGACATTAGTGAATAAACTTGGAATATTTCCTTGGTAACAGAGACCATCAGGAGATAGAAATAGGGTGAGATATTGGGTAATTGGAGCTGAAGGGATACAGATTGGGCAACAGGACTGAATATAAAAACTCAGAAATGGACAGCACAATACTACCTAACTGTAATGTAATTATGTTAAAACACTGAATGAGGCTGCATGTTAGAATGATAGAGGGAGGAGGGCTGGGGACATAAATGAAATCAGAAAGAAAGATAGATGGTAAAGATCGAGATGGTATAATCTAGGAATGCCTAGAGTGTATAATAATAGTGAAATGTACAATGTACAAATTTTTAAAATGTTTTTGCATGAGGAAGAACAAAGGAATGTCATTATTGCAGGGTGCTGAAAATAGATGACAATTAATACTTTTAAATGTCACCTTATGTGTGAGACTAAAGCAAAAAATGTTTCTTTTTTACAAAATTTATATTTTGACTAGAGCATTTCCTAATATAACTCATGTAGATCGTTTGATTGAATGTCATAAATATTTGGAATCTCAGGTAGGACATGAGATTTTGTTGGTTTGTCCAGAGTGATGCCCCGATGAATCCCAGAGTGATTTGATCAGTGACTGGAAAAGTGTTTGCAAGCCCCCTTCGGGGAATGGTGAGAGTGGGGAGAAATTCAACTTCCCCAAGTTGAATACTTGATATTCTCACAAGCAGTGTGGACAACCAAAGCTATAGGCTGAACCCCCAGTCTTGGGGTTTGTTCATATGAAACTTAACCCCACAAAGGATAGGTCAAGTCTACTTAAAATTAAGGCCTAAGAGTCACCCCCAAGAGAGCCTCTTTTGTTGCTCAGATGTGGCCTCTCTCTCCAGCCAACATGACAAGCCGTCTCACCACCCTCCCCCTCTCTGCGTGGGACATGACTCCCAGGGATATGGACCTTCCTGGCAACGTGGGACAGAAATCCTGGAATGAGCTGAGACTCAGCATCAAGGGACTGAGAAAAACCCTAGAATGAGCTGAGAATTAACATCAAGGGATTGAGAGAATCTTCTTGACCAAAGGGGGAAGAGTGAAATGAGACTAAGTGTCAATGGCTGAGAGATTCCAAACAGAGTTGAGAGGTTATCCTGAAGGTTATTCTTTTTTTTTTTTTTTTTTTTTTTTTTTTAAAGGAAAGACAGAGAGAAGGAAGGAAGGATAGAAGGAAGGAAGGAAGGAAGAAAGGGAAACATCTTTAAACATTTTCTTGTTTTATTGTATTCTGTTTCTCCGTATTTGTTACATGGGCTGGGGCCGGGAATCGAACCGAGGTCCTCCGGCATAGCAGGCAAGCACTTTGCCCGCTGAGCCACCGCGGCCCGCCCTGAAGGTTATTCTTATGCATTAAGTAGATATCACCTTGTTGTTCAAGATGTAGTGGAGAGGCTGGAGGGAACTGCCTGAAAATGTAGTGCTGTGTTCCAGTAGCCATGTTTCCTGATGATGATTGAACAATGATAAAGCTTTCACAATGAGACTCTGTGAATATGAAAACCTTGTGTCTGATGCTCCTTTTAGGTACTATGTCAACAGAAGAGTAGAACATATGGAATAAAAATAAATAATAAGGGGAACAAATGTTAAAATAAATTTAGTTTGAAATGCTAGTGGTAAATGAAAGGAATGACATTTTCTCTGTTATCGTTTTATTTCTTTTTCCGTTGTCTTTTTCTTTTTCTAAATCGATGCAAATGTTCTAATAGATGAATATGCAACTATGTGATGATATTAAGAATTACTGATTGTATATGTAGAATGGAATATCTTAATGTTTTGTTTGTTAATTTTTTTTTAATTAATAAAAAAAGTTTAAAAAAAAAAAAAGACTGTCCTGTGAAGTTTCTGGGCTCTGTTTTTCTTATCCTGCCCAGTATGTGGTTAATCTGCCTGTGGGTCGCACCAGCAAAAGATATTGTGGCACTTTTAACTTTGGAAGACTCTCCCTGCTGGGGGCGTGGTGGAGACAGAGGAGAGGTTGTAGGCTGGTTTTAATGGCTTCAAATTGCCAAGCCCTGGGGTCTGAATTCCTTGAGAGAGGGATTCCACCTGAGATGGGCTTCACCCCTCCCCTGGAGAAGGCACAGGTGGGAGACAACCCTGAAAGCAGCCAGTTTCTGCCTATGCCTGGGGCAGTTGCAGCCTGAGAAGTCCCGCTGCTGAATCCAGAGGCTGCCAAGTCTCGGTAGAAACACAGCCACTAAAACCTCTGTTTCCTCCCCCTTTCCTCTTTTTCTGTGAGCACAATGAGCGACCTCAGCTTGACCAGGTTTAGAGTCTCCTTCCTTTCCCTCTGGGAAGCCGCCTGTGGGGGATGGGCACCGGGCGCCGTGGCTTGGGGAACTCACGGTTTTGGGGAGGCTTGCAGCTGGTCCAGCTGGTCCAGACTGGGGTACTTTGTGTGTTTGGTCACTGACGTGGCTCGGGGAACTGTTCTGTACTGTTTCTGGTTATTTAGTAGTTGTTCTGGAGGACGAACTAAAACGTGTACATTGCTAAGCCGCCATCTTGACTCCGCCCTGGTCCATAACTTGTATTCAATTTTAAGAGTCATACTTTTTAAGGGAAACACTGATGAGCTGGTAAGAAGCAAACAGGACAATAGTATGAGCCCAGAATCCTGTCCTACAGGGAAAGGCTAAAAGAACTGGGAGGGTTTGGACTGGATGAAGACAACTCTGGAGAAATGAGAGATGTCTTTATAATTTTGAAGGGGCTCCCAAGAAGAAAACATTAGAGCTCTCCAGATGACATAGTGAAATGGAAAAGCCCACACCCTCTCCCAGTCTAATAAGCTGGATTCCGCGCTATTCTACTATTAAGAGACTGAACAACTCAAACTGCAAAACGTCAGGACAAAGCCAACAGCTGATTTTTGCTTCTGTGAGAACCGCTGGGAGAAAGGTTGCAGTTCAGCCATAGGAAGAATTCTTTTTGTTTTCTGTTTTGATGTTTATCATCCTTACCTCTAATCACACACACACACAAATACATGGTATTTTAATCTGCCAAAGCTGCCAGAATGCAACACACCAGAGACGGATTGGCTTCAAATAGGGGGATTTATTTAGTTAAAAATTTAAAGCTCTTCACCTAGGACAATATATAAGATTCCACAAGGGTTCCGTGCACTAGAGTAACTTTCCAGAAACCTACAACCTTCAGATGGGTCCCTGGTCCAGATAAGTCCGGAAACCGAGCCCAGCCTCTCCAGAACATCAGATAGTTCCATCTCCCTACCCCATATTAGTGACAGACCCTTCCAATATGGAAAATTTAGAATGGCCATAGCCCAAACACCCCTAAAGAGAGGGATAGAAAGATCAAAGGTGATGGTGGAGTTATACAGTGAAGATAGGATTTGACAAATGATATGATTTAATGCTGAATCATTAAATTGATGTCTGTTTTAGTCTCCAGTATCTTAGAGCAGCTAGAAGTAAAAACCTAAAATTGTGGAATTGTAACCCATGTCAAACTCTGAAATCTGTTATACAACTAATTGTGGGGCTGTGCTTTGAAATGTATTGCTTTTTTGTATATATGTTATTTTTCACCAAAAAAATCAGTTGTGATGATAAAAAAAATACTTAAGCCTTCCAGCCTCCTATATTCTGGAGCAGCTAGAAGGAAAAAAATCTGAGAGGATTATTATGATAGCCCATGACAAACTCTCAAATCTGTCCTGTAACTACTTGTTGGAGAGTGCTTTGAAAACTTGCTTTTTTATTCTTTTTTATATATGTTATACTATACAACAAAAAAGTTTTTAAAAAAATTATAATTCTTCAGAGGAAAGGCAGCTAACTTTCATCTGAGGTTTTCTGTTATGTGGGAAGGCACATGGCCACGTCTGCTGGCCTTTTCTCCTGGCTTCTAGATTCCAACGGAATTCCCTGGGGCAATTCATTTCTGCATCTCCAAATGTCTGGGCTGAGCTGCAAGTACTAAGACAGGTATGCTGAGCTGCTTGGGCAGTGGCTGCGTTGAGCTCTCTCTTTTAAGCCTCCGACTAATTAAATTAAACATCACTCATTGCAGAAGGCACTCACTTTAGCTGACTGTAGATGTAACCACCCGTAGATGAATTTTACATGCTAATGACTCATGTCCACAGCAACGGAAGTACAGGGCATCATCACCCGGCCAAACTGACACCTGCACCTAACTGCCACATGTTCACCTCTTGTCAAATAGGCAACTATCGTCAGTCCCGCACACAATGCAGCAAATCCTCCCATGTATAAAATACCTTCCTTTCATCATAAAATCACAAAAGCCTTAAATCATCTCAGCAACAATACAAATGCAATACAAAGTCAAAACCAATACAAAATGTCAAAAAAGTCTGTTCTAAGGCAAACATTTTTCTCTGGCTCTGGACCTGTGAAACTCAGAACAAGTTATCTGCTGCCAACATACAAAGGAGGGAGTGTCATGGGATACATGTTGTCACTTCCATAGGGAGAAATTAGAAGGAACACAGGGGTCACCAGACCCAAACAATTTTGAAAACCTGCATGGCAAACTCCATTGGATTTCAAAGTCTGAGAGTCATTTATCCTCAGGGCTTCAGAAAGCAGCAGTCCCACCTATTTCCAAGGGCCTATGCAGTGGCTTTGCTCTCTCCAAACACTGGGGTGGTTGCAAGCTTGGGGAACATTGGGGAGACCACCTTTTTCTTGGCTCCACTTTCTCCAGGCTTTGGGGAAGCACCCGGGATCTCAGCCAACTCGGGGCACATGCTCAACCTCTCCAGAACAATGGAGTGGCAGCCAGAACCAACCCCCCCCCCCCACCGCCATTCCCAGTTATGCATGTCACCCTCTCCAATGCCTGGGGTGGCACAGCTCTTCCTGAGCAAGGAAGCAGAAGGAAGCCCTCTGCTTCTGGGGCAAACTCACCCTCTCCACATGTACAGGTGGGTCCGCTCTCCTGGCCCAAGGTTTCTTGGCTTGAGGCCCTAGCTTACAAGGTTCTCACTCTGCAAACTCCAATTTGTCCCTTTTCTGTCCCCCTTTGTCCAGATTGTCAGTGGTCCTGCTTACACTAACAGTCTCTTCAAAGCACTCCAGGCCTTCTTCATCAAGGTCCTCAGAGCTCCTCTAAAATCTTTCCCTTATCCATCCAAAAAAGACATTCCAACATGTCTGGTTTTTGCAAACTGCAGCAGCACCCCACTTCTCTGATACCAAATCTGTTTTAGTCTGCCCAAACTGCTAGAATGCAACACATCAGAGGTGGATCGGCTTTTAATAAGGGGATTTATTTAGTTAAAAATTTATAGGGCCATGGTGGCTCAGGAGGCAGAGTTCTCACCTACCATGCTGGAGACCTGGGTTCAATTCCCGGTGCCTGCCCATGGTAAAAAAAAAAAAAGAGAGAGAGAGATTTACAGTTCTTCAGAGGAAAGGCAGCTAACGTTCATCTGAGGTTCTCTGTTATGTGGGAAAGCTCACGGCCACATCTTCTGGCCTTTTCTCCTGGCGTCTGGGATCCAATGGCTTTCCCAGGGGCTATTCCTTTTTTGTATCTCCAAATGTCTGGGCTGAGCTGTGAGTACTAAGACAAGTATGCTGAGCTGCTTGGGCTGTGGCTGTGTTGAGTTCTCTCTTTTAAGCCTCCTGCTAATTAAATTAAACATCACACACTGCCGAAGGTGCTCCCCTTAGTCAACTGCAGATGTAACCACCCGTAGACGAATTTCACCTGCTGATGATTCAAGTCCACAACAGAACTAGGCACCATCACCTGGCCAAGTTGACACCTGAACCTAACTACCACCCATGGGTATATAGAATGTGAGGAAACAGAAAAGCCAAATTAGATAAAAATAACCTTCAACCATTATTAACCTAATATTTATGTGTAGACAATATATATATTTTTAACAAAAATGGGTATCATTCAAATAATTATCTGAGTAAGAATATCAGCATGAAAGAATGTAAATAACTGGCATATAAAGCTATTTTTCACAGTATTTTTTCTAGTAGAGAAATAAAAGCAATAAACTACCTGATTATCCATCAGTTGGGGAATGTTTGCGTAAATGACATTACATCCATACCATGCAGTCCTCTCCAGCTGGTTGAAAGAAGAGGTGGAACTAGTATTATTGCCTTCAAAATGTTTCCAATATAACACTTAAAAGTGGTAAAAAAAAAAAAAAAGTATATTTTGAGTTGTATATTTGTATACTGCCATAATAAAAATTTTAATTAAAAAATAACTAGAAAAATGTTTCCAACATGAACAAAGTTATAGAAAAAAATATGCGTAGTGTAATCCCATTTTCTTAATGGGATCACATTTTATAATACACGCACACGCATGTTTTTATAAGCAAAGGAATTGTACATCTGGGGGGCAGAGTTGGAAAGGTCAATGGTAAGACAACTTGTTCTTTTCAAATTTCTATGTTGTTTCCATTGGGATAATGAGAATGTATTTTCTTTTCTGACCTGACATTTTTTTTTTTATTTCATTGTGGTAACACATATACAACATTAAAGTTTCCCATTTAACCATTTCCAAGTGTACAATCCAGTGGCATTAATTACATCCCCCATATTGTGTTATTTATCATCAGAACTTTTCCATCAACCCAAACAGAAACTCTGTACCCATTAAGCATTCACTCACCATTCCCTACCTTGACCCTTGCAACTGTACTCTATATCTTTATGAATTTGCAGCATAGATTCCTTTTAATAAGTTGAATGACTGAAATTTTTAAAAATCTATCTTGGACATTTCTCCAGGCCATTGAAGATTCTACATCAGTCTTAATGACCACATGGATTTCCCTAAATGAACTGAACCTATCGATGGACATTTAGTTTGTCAGGAGCTGGCCAAAGAGGAAGCAGGAGCATTTTGACATTTTATCTATGAACCCTGAAAATGTGCCGCTCGTGGCCTAACCGCGCCCCAGCTAGGAAATCACCTAATAGGTATATCAGCACCAGTGCACAAAGATGTTTTTGCAAGAATGGTCCCTGTCCTCATTGCGTCTGCTAACGAAGGGCTGGAAACAACCTAAATGTCCAACCACAGGGACCTGATAAATTCCATACGCTGGAATTCTTTACATAAGATACAAGAAATGAGACAGATCTGTAGCTATGTACATGGAAAACATGCCAAATGTGTTGCAAAGTGAAGGGGGAAAAGGCAAGTTACAGAACAGTATGATCTCATTTCTATTTAAAATGTCTGTGCATTGGGAAAAAAAAAAAAAAGGAATATATAAGAAGCAAGCTCCCACACCCGACCAGTGTGCAGAGCCTGGCTGCCCAGTTTTCAGGATTGCTGGAGAAAGGATTTCGACATCAGCTAGGAGGTGATGCCTGGTTCCTGTCTAGCCCTGAGATTCTCGGAGCAGAGGGGAGAGGTCAGGACTGGGAGAAGTGTTCGGCGGGGCAAGGGAAAGGGTTAAGCGGGGCCGGCGCTCCCGTGGGCGGGCTCGGCGATCGGCTGCGCCGGGCTCTGTTAGCCGAGTCTGAGCATCTGGGAGGATGCGGCGCGGCCGGCAGCCGCGGGGACGCGGGCAAGGTGAACGCGGGGTCTGCGGGCGCGGCGTCCAGGTGAGGAGCTCGCCCAGGGAGGGGGCGATGGCGGGGCCGGGGCGGGGAGCAGGGCGTGCAGCCCCTCTGACAGGCGCGGGCAGCAGAGCCTGCACAGCGCTCACCCCGACCCGGGACACTGCGGGAAGGCGCGGAGCCAGGGGAGAGGAGACCGAGGAGGAGGAGGAGGAGAGGTAACCGGAGATGGGCCAGCTCGCTGAAGCTCCCCTGCGGAGGCCCGCGTCCTGCCACCTGGTCGGCCTCTCTCCAGCCCCTGCGGCCGGGGAGTCCCCACCCCATATCTCTTCATTAGTGGGGACGCGTGGCTGTGCGAGCCGCTTCCTTGTCCGCAGGTGCCCATATCTCTAGGTTGCCCACATCTCTTGGGCTGGGGATGGTGTGCAGATGACATATGCTCATCATTGAAGGCCCAACTCCACTGTTTACTCTGCAAAGCCTTCTGGATCCCATGGGCAAAATGAGCTTCTCTGGGCTTCCATAAGCTCTAGTGCGTCCGCTTGCTGGCTGTGTGACCATCCGCTTGCTGGCTGTGTGACATTGGGTGGGTTACTCAGCCTCTCTGAACTTTGGTTTTCTCTCCTGTGAAATGGGTATAACCACACCTGTTTGTGTCAGAAGGGTTGAATGAGATAAAGGACATGCAGCTAAGGTTAGCACAGGAGCCTAACAGGGTAAGAGCTCAACCTGGGAGAGCTATTATTAATTAATGCCAGTGTTAGGGACCTCTCAGTCCTCTCTTCTCAGCTTATCTCCACTCCCAACCCTGAGGCCTCTCTATGGGTGCCCACAACAAGCCTGGGCCAGGAGCAGAGTGTGAAGCTCAGTGGATATTTGGAAGTTACAGGGCTTTAAGGCCGAGTCTGAACTCGGGGTTCCAGGTGGGATTAGGGGTCTGTGTAATCCCCTGAAATTGTCCACAAGCTTTGGTGAGCCTGGGGTTTTCCTGGAAATAGCATTTGGAGTTTTCACCAGATTCTCATGGTGTCTGTGAACCACCAAGGGGTGGGACCCAGGGAGCTCTGCTTCCCCAAGAAGGAAGGAGCAGGGCCTCTGCTTCCAAACACACAAGGGCCTTGACAATCACATCCACTGTCCCTCTCTCCTGGCTGCAGGCCCAGATCCTGTCTCCCTGGTTCTCCGGTACAAGAACATTTAAGGAGCATCCAGCTGGGGCCAAGCATATGCAGGGGGCTGGAGATACAAAATGAAAAATGCAGACCCAGCCCGTGAGGAGCCCCAGGCCAGGCCAGGAGATCAAAACTGTCACCTGGGCAACCAGTACCCAAGGGAGTTCAGGGAAGGGAGGCATCCTGGAAGAGGTGATGTCTAAGCTGAAATGGGCCACTGTCACATCTTACCCGGCTGCCTGCACTGGCTCCTCTCCCCTCTTAAACATTCTAATTAGACCTTGTCATTCATATGCTTAACATTTCCAGTGGTCTCCTGTGGCACTTAGAATAAAATTCAGTGCCTTAGTGTGCCCACAAGACCCCTGGTGATTTAACACCTGCCTTCCTTCCTCACTTCATCTACCCCTGTGCTTGCTGTGCTTTGGCTACACTAGCCTTATTTCTTGAACTCATCTAGCTTATTTCTGATTGAGGGCCTTTGCACTTGCTGTTCCCTCTACAAAATGCTTTTCCCTGTATCTTTGAATGACTGCCTCCTCCTTTCACTTTAAAGACATCTTCCTGACACCCTCTGTATAAAGTAGTCCTTCATCCCTCTATTCTTAACCCTGTTGTGTTTTCTTCATAACTCACTTTCTCTAAAATTATCTTATTTATTGTCTGTCTCTCTTCCTAGATTGCTAGCTCCATAAGGGCAGGTTCTGTCAGTCTTGTTCACTGCTTTATTCCCAGTATGTAATGGGAATATGTAATCTTTTTTTTTTTTAACTTTTTTTAGTGTGTAATATAATATATATATACAAAGCAAAGAAAGAAAAGCTCTCCCCAACAAGTAGTCACAGGACAGATCCCAGCGTTTGTCATGGGCTACCATATGATCCTCTCAGATTTTTCCTTCTAGCTGCTCCAGAATATAGGAGGCTAGAAGGATATATATAAATATTTTTTATCATCACTTTCTTTTTTGTGAAAAATAACATATATACAAAAAGTAATAAATTTCAAAGCACACTGCAACAATTAGTTGCAGAACAGATTCCAGAGCTTGGCATGAGTAACAATTCCACAACTCTAGGCCTTTACCTCCAGCTGTCCCAAGATACTGGAGACTAAAAGAAATATCAATATAATGGTTCAGCAATCATACTTGTTTGTTAAACCCTGCAGTCTCTGTCCACCATTATTTTTTATCTTTCTCCCACTCTTCAGGGGTATTTGGGCTATGGCCATTCTAACTTTTTCATGCTGGAAGGGGCTGTCAGTAATAAGGGGTAGGGAGATGGAACTAGCTGATGTTCTGGAGATACTGGGCCCTCTGCATTTCAGGGCTTATCTTATCCAGGGACCCATCTGGAGGTTGTAGATTTCTGGAAAGTTACCATAGTGCATGGAACCTTTGTAGAATCTTATATATTGCCCTAGGTGTTCTTTAAGATTGGCTGGAATGGTTTTGTTTGGGGTTTGGCAAGTTATGACAGGTAGCAATGTCTAACTGAAGCTTGCATAAAAGCAATCTCCAGAGTAGCCTCTTGACTCTATCTGAGCTCTCTCAGCCACTGATGCCTTATTTGTTACACTTATTTTCACCCTTTTGGTCAGGATGGCATTGTTAATCCCACAGTGCCAGGGCAGGAATAGGTACTCTTAATATGTTCTCAAAAAATATTTGTTGAAGGGGGTGCAAGGGTAATTCAGTGGTAGAATTCTCACCTGCCATGTGGGAGACCCGGGTTCAATTTCCGGTTCATGTACTTCCCCCCCAAAAAAATTTTCAACAAATGGTGCTGCAATAATGGGATACTCACATCAGAAAAAAATAATGAAATGTGACCCCACTATACAGCATACAAAAAAAATTTTTTTTTTTTTTTTGAAATAGTTAAAGGGAATTGAGGTGAAGTCTGGACACAGGGAAAAGTGAAAGAGTTCTAATATTAAGTTTCTATTATGGACCTGGCTCTGTATATCTCTCTGTTTTGTTATTTAAGTCCTATAAGAGTCTCCCTTGCGTTAGATACTCTTTTTATTCCCATTTTACAGGTGGGAAAAACCATGATGCAGAGAGATTAAAGTAACTTACCCAAGAAATTGGAAAGTTGGGATTTAAACCCAGATCCATCCTTAAAGGCAGGTGCACGATCCTCTCTCTCTACCTTACTGCTGCTTGAGCTGGCCCTTCAAAAATGGGATTTCAGCCACTGAAGGAGAGGGGAGAGGGCTGAGGGAACAGCAGAAGCAAAGGCATGGGGCGCTGGATAGCCTAGCGGGTGTCGGAAGATAAGTGAGCCTTGGTATGCCCTTGGAGGGCCAACGGAGAAGCGCTTCTATTCTCTTCCCAGGGCAACGAGGAACCATTGAAGGGGTTTTGAAGCCAGGCAAGTGGCACGACCAGATATGCAGATTTAAATAGTCACACTGGGCAGCGGAGAGGTTGAGTAGCAGGGGGTAAGGGGAAAGGAGAGAAGCTGCTACCTTGCGTCAATCTTCTTTCTCCTTCACCAGCCCCCTTGGGGCAGACGTGGCCCCCCCCCAACCCTCACATGTCACCACCTTTTCCTTTTTACAGGTTCACCCAGTGAGGACTGGAAGTTGAGGGCTCTAGACCCAGGTTCAGAGAGGACCATGGCCCCCAGCCCCAGATGTGGCCTCCTGCTGCTGTTGCTGCTGCCACCCCTGGGGGCTGGCCCTGCCCTGGGCAGGGGCCTTCCCAGGCCACTGGAGGATGCCGAACCACACCTGATCCCTGGAGCCCACCCCAAGGGCCCCATGGGCAAAGAGCCCCAGGCCCGTGTCTTCTTCTGGGAGAACCCTAGTGATGAGAGGCTCTGGAGCTCCGGTGTCCCCCAAGCCTCTGATGAAGAGGTGGCCAGGAGGCCCGCAGATGCTCCCCTCGGCCCAGCCCTGCATGGGCCCAGAGCAGCCCAGGCGGGTCACAGAGAAGGTCTCCCAGTAACCAATGACCTCCAAACAGTCCAAGGGCCAAGCTCCCCAGGCTGGACAGGGCCTGACTCCCAGGAGCCCCTGGAGCACAAAGCACTGGCTCCCCACCCTGTGGGGCCTCCCCATCTCACTTTCATCCCCACAACTCCTAGACTCCAGCTCGGGGTAGCCACAGTCCCTCCTTCCCCAGAGGAGGTCGGAGGCCAAGTGGGGCAGAGACCACCTAGAGACGAGGGCCTCGTGGCTGAGGCCAACTCCAAGGGCCTAGAGAAATCCCCCGCAGAACACCAGGGCCCTCCCCACATTCTTGGGCCCCACTGGGACACTGTCAGGAGGCCAGTGCCAGGTGGGGATGAGAAGGACTTCCAGGAGGCAGCACGAGGCCCTCTTTTCACCCGGTGGGAGCCAGCAGTCCCTGATGCTGGCTGGGCAGCCCCAGCCGAGGTGGCGTCCTTGCAGGAGCCTGGGGCCCAGTCCGAGCTGGCACTGGCCAGAAGCCTTCCGCCTGCTGAGGAGCTGCCACTTGAGCCCCCCGAGAAGGCTGGAACTGGGGAGACCTGGAATGTCAGCTTCCCAGGTCCCGCACCCAAGCAGGCTGACCTCCCTGATGCTAGGGGATCACCAGGACCCAAGCCCTCAGGCCACCCCCCCTCAGAGGCTCCTGATGGGCAGCTCAAGCCAGGTGGGTATGGATGTGAGAGGGCTGAGCAGGGCGGGGAGGCGGCAGTGTTCCAGGGCAGCTGGATGTTCTAGTTTCTGTGTGACCTCTGGTCCCTCTGGGGCCTGTTTTCCTCCTGGCAGATGAGGGTGATTGTGCCTCTCTCCTGGGGGATTAGATTTGGGGGACTGCTGGAAGGCCAGGCACGTGATGACTGCTTTTGTCATTTCAGAGATAGAAGCAGCAATGAATGATGCAGGTCCCATCTCCCCGCAGCGGGTGAGAGGGGCGGTGGAAGCACCAGGCAGCCCCAAGACCCCTATCCCTGGCCCCTCCGACCCTGGCCCACCTACAAATCGAACAGAGACCCCTGTGGGGGCCCTGCAGCCAGGTGAGGGCACGGCTGGGGTTTGGGGAGAGGGAGTACTCTGTCCAATAACTAAAAGCCTGGGGGAGGTGAATATATGTGGGGGATGGTGAGTGAATGGGGACAGACACCTGCTGGGGGGAACTGGCCAGGACCATCTTCAAACAACTTGGGGTAATAAAATAAGACTGGGATGCTGGGAGAAACAATTGGCCTTGGGGGGGGGGTAGAATGTTCTTACATGTGACATGGGTGCTTGTAATGCAGTGAATATGCACATCTGCTAATCACCGAGGAGCTGTAAAAAAAAAAAGAAATTTCTGTGCCCAGACCCCATCAGGAGAAATTCTGATTGGCTGGTTTCCGGGTGTTTCTAGCATGCAGCCCATGTTGAAACATACTGGTCAGCCTTATCAATAAAAATGATAGGTCATGTCCATTCAGCACTTCAAGGGTGTAGGGCACTATGCTAAATAGTCAGTTCTCACAGCTACCCAGAGAGGTGGGTCCTGTTACCATCCCATCTTACAGAGGTCCTCAAACATTAAGTAACTTGCCCACCACACAACGAGAAAAAGATGGCAGATCAAAAGCACTTTTCACAGAAAGACTTCCAGCCAAGAATTCTGTACCCAGCCAAAATGTCCTTCAAAACTGAGAGATTAAAAAATTTTCATGAACAAACAAATCCTGAAAGAATCTCTCAACAAGAGACTGGACCTATAAAAAATACCAAAGGGAGTTCTGTAAATTAAAAAAAAAAAAAAAGACACGAGAGGGAGGTCTGGAGGAGGGCACAAAATTGAAGAGTATCAGTAAGGATAACTTAAAGGATAAAAAGAGAATGAGGGAAAAGAATATTTACAGCTGACCAATAAAATCCGAAAGATAAGATGGTAGATTCAAGAAACACCTTTTCAGGAAAAAAAAAGCAAAACACTTTTCAAAGGGCTTTTTTAATATTGTTATTATTGCAGATGAAGCCGAGGAGTGGCCGGGTCGCCCCCAAAGCCATCCCCCAGCACCCCCAGTCCAGGCCCCTTCCACATCCCGTCGGGGCCTCATTCGGGTCACGACTCAGCGAGCCCTGGGCCAGCCGCCCCCTCCGGAGCCCTCAGCCAGCTCCACGGCGTCAGCCCCAGCTTCCAGCCCCCCAGCAAACGCCACAGCACCCCCTCTGCGGTGGGGGCCCCTGCGGCGGGTGCTGAGCTTCTCCTGGGAGCTGCACGTCTACGGGGTGGGGGTGCTCTTCTTGCTGCCGGCATTACTGGCCCTGGCCACGCTGTCGGCTGCGGCGGCGGGGCCCCTGCTGGCAGCGGTGGCGGCGGGGCTAGTGCTGGTGGCGTCCGGGCTGCGGTCTGCTTACATGCTGACAGACCCGTACGGCTCGCAGGCGAGGCTGGGCGCGCGGGCCGGCCTGGTGCTCTACAACCTGCCCTTCCCCTTACTGCTCGCGGCGCTGGCGGCCCTGACCCTGCTGGGCCTGGGCGCGGGGCTGCCGCAGCCACTACAGAACCCGCTGCTGCTGGGCGCGCTGGCATCCACGCACGGCCTGGGGCTGCTGGCCGCCGACCTGCTGTCCGCGAGGCCCGTGTTCAACCTCCTGACGCAAGGCTTCTCCTGCGCCTGGGGCGCGACCGTGGCGCTAGGCACACTCTGCTTGTGCCGTCGCCGCCTGCTGGAAGGGCCGCGGGGCTGGGACGCCAGTCCGGGCCCGCGTCTGCTGGCCGTGGCGGGGGCACTGGGGCTGCTGGCTAGCGGCTTGCAGCTGGCGGCCGCTCTCTGGCTGTACCCGGGCCCTGGCCGGGTGGGCCGCTTCTCGTGGGCTTGGTGGGGCGTCCACTTCTGGCTGCGCCTGCTAGAACTGACGTGGGCGCTTGCCCTGGCGCTGGCCGCAGTGGCCGCCGTGCGACCCAGGCCGCCCACCGAGCACGCTTGCTGGGCCAAGCTGCTGCGCTTGGCGTGTCCCGCGCCGTTGGGCAAGAGCGAGGTGCCTGAGCGGCCGAATAACTGCTACGCGGGCCCCAGCGGCGTGGGCACAGGCGGCTTGGACATCAGCAAGAGTCTCATCCGCAATCCGGCGGAGTGTGGGCCGCCTGCCACGCCCAGTTCAGGCGCTTGGGGCTCAGTTGCATCGCTGAGCCGCGGTCCCCAGAGTGGCCCGGGACTGTCCCGCAGCAGCGTGGGGCCGGCACCGTCGCTGAGCGAGTTGGACCTGCAGCCACCGTCGCCCATCAACCTGAGCCGTAGCATCGACGCCGCGCTCTTCCGAGAGCACTTGGTGCAAGACAGCGTCTTCCGGCGCTGCGGCCTGCACGGCCTGGTCTCGGCGCTGCCTGGGGACACTCTGCGGCCCCGCCGGGGAAGCCATCCGGACGCAGAGCTCGACGGCGCGGGCTCTTCGCTACTCCGTGGCCGCTGCCGGTCGCTCAGCGATGTGCGCGTACGTGGGCCAGTCCCGCCGCACGTGGTGGAAGAGCCCGATGGGGCGGCGGCCGCGGTGGCTTCAGGCAGCTCGCTGGACAGCTTCTCCCGGGGTTCGCTCAAGATCAGCTGGAACCCGTGGCGCCACGGGCTGTCGTCAGTGGACAGCCTGCCACTGGACGAGCTGCCCAGCACAGTGCAGCTACTGCCTGCCCCATCCCCTGCCCGTCCTGGAGAACCCCAAGGTGAGAGCCAGACACGCTGCAAGCCCGGGGACTCCCGCAGCGCCTCCAGCGACACCATCGAGCTCTGAGAACCAGGACCCCGCCCTTGATAGCCAGACGATGGACCTTTTGACGGCTTGGAAACTAGTATTCCAGGACTTCCACCAGACTGCAGCCCTGGGAGCCATGGAGGTGTGAACCCACCCACCGTTTTTTTTGTTTGTTTTATTTGGCTTTTTTTTTTTTTTTTTTTTTAATATCTCTATTTTTCTCAGCCGGTATTTTGCACAGAAGCCACTGCTTGCATGGAATACGAGATGAATGTGTATGGATTTGGGTATGGAGGACAGGGATCAGGTGCCCCAAACCACCACTCCAGGTGTGAGAGAGGAAGCTCGCTTGTTCAGACCGTCTTCTTTGTGCCAAAGAAATAAACCCTTGGGATTTGGCTCATGCGGTCCTCTGGCCACACCAGGATCTTGTACTCCACAGCAGAGACTCAGGAGCCCCCTGACCCCCAAGAATTCCAAGTCTTGTGTACGATGGAGGGGGCAGGATGTGTACAGGAAAAGGCACTGGAGCCTTGAAGACTAGTTACTAATGGCTACCAATACTACTGAATGTCTCCTGTCTATTGTGCACTGTCTCCAGCTCTTCATGTTCATTATCTCATTTAATTCTCATATTAAGGCTGAGTAGAAAGCACTATGGTTCCCATTTTACAGATAAGACTGAAGTCCAGAGGTGAAAGTCATTTGTCTGGGGTCCTCAGGTCAATGGTAGAGCTGATAATCAAACTCAGGAAGTTCAGCTCCTAAGCCTGGTTCCTCCTAACCCTACTTCAGGGCCAAGCCTCTCCTCTGTCCTCCCTCTACTTCTCCCCTACCAGGGGTAGCCCTCAACTGCCCAGGTTTTAGAAGGCTTCTCCACAGCTCTCCCAGAGTGGGGAGGGATTGGAGCCTCTCAGTAGTCTAGCCAACCCATGTGGTGGGGCAGGTACTAACACTGAAGCATCTCCTTTTTCCAAGACCTTTATTTCCTGAGATGCATAAATAAATCAATGGCTGAGGGGAGGGTAAGTATGGAACAGAAGCTGGCAGCAGCATGCGGCAGGCAGGAGGGGCTGCCATGGCCCCACCCCACCCGGACCCCCCTCATCCTGGGCAGAGACCAAAGCTCAATAACAGCCACCATAAGGAGAATCTTCTTAAAAATTCACACATCGAGAAGGCTGCCTAGTCCTCCCACACTGAGATCCCACAGCATCCACCCTCAGGGCTGGTTTTTTACTCCAGGGGCCTCGCCTGCCCAGGCCTGGGTGTCTGGTCTACTCCACAGGTGGATGAGGGGTATTCACCCACTTTCAAAAATACATCAAGCTGCCCCTAGTGTCCAAGCAGGCACTGGGGATAGCCAGGGTGGGAGGAGGTCCTGCAGGGGACAGCAGGGATTATCTGCCCTTGATGAAGCCCTCCAGCACGCGGTCACTGCGCTCTGACAGCCAGTAGCCAGTCATGGCAGCCACAGCACCAATGAAGATGGCAGTGAAGACCAAGTCACCCTTGGCAGCCAGTGTGGCCAGTGCACAGATGATGACACCAAAGAACATCTGCTGCAGCACCACGAGCTCGTCCTCTGTCATCTCCGAGAAGAAGCCCGCCGACTCTGGAGGAATGGGAGACGCAGCCTGTCACGCCCACTCCTGTTCCTGTCAGCTCTAAAGCTTCCCCAAGGCTCCCACGCATCTTGTCACCCTGGCTGCCAAGCAGCATGCCAGGCACATGATATCATTTACTGCGCAGAACAACTCCCCACACGGCAGTGACTGCCGCTGTCTTGCCAAATAGAAACCGAGGCTCAAAGAGGTGACGGGCCTCTGCTCAAGTCCACCAGAAGGGAAGGCTGGGGCAGGGCATGTGCTATACAGATGAGTCACGCTCCAAGCTTGCTACCAGGCCCTGGGCAAGTTGCTTCACCTCTCTTAACTTTTCTCATATGTAAAATGGGGATGAGAAAACGCCTACTGCATCGGCCTGCTGTAGAAGCCCAATCAGTTAACACGTGTGAAGGGCCTGGACCAGTATGTGATAACAGCAGAACCGTGGACGTGTTCACCAGCACCATTGCTGTCATAATCATTTGTCTCACCACCCCCTGCTGCCTCCAACACTCTCAGCTGGTCAGGACAAGAACAGACAAGATAGGCTGGGGGGAAGCAGTGAAATGACACCAAGTCCAATTCTCTTTCACATCTGAGAAGGTGTGAGGCTGCCAAAAGCCTGCTTGGATTCAGAAGGAATGTTCTGGTGTCAGTGCAGTCTCACTGGTGTTGAGCAGGATGGGGCTTGTCACTGCCTCTGCTACCTAGAAGCAGGGCTCTCCTGGCCTCCCCCTGGATGAGGACCTCTGCTCCCCACTAGGTACCTGGAGGCTAGGATGGGGCTCACCTGGGATCTGCTCCTTCACACAGATGCCCTCAATTTGTTTGTAGCCCTCAGCACAGACACAGCGATACCCGCCCTCTGTGTTCTCGCACTGCTCATTCTCTCCCGGACACACCTCTGTCTCACACTCGTCCACATCTCGAAAGAGGGGGAGAAAAGGTCAGATCTCTGACTGCTAGGCCCCACAGCCCAGCCCCCTTACCACATCTCACTCACATCCTGCCATTTACTGGGGCCACATTCCAAATATCCTTCCCCTGCCAGGCCCACCCCACAGTCTCCTCTCAACTCATGGTAGTTCCTGTGCCCCCTCTGTAGCAGACTCACCAAGACACTTGGAGCCCACCTGCTGGTAGCCAGGGCTACACTTCTTACAGCGGCCTGGCCCTGCCCCCATGCAGCCCAAGCAGGCCTTGGCACAGTCTGGAAGCAAGAGAAGGAAGAAGAGGGTGAGGATGCCCTAGGGCCAAAGAGCCATGCTCCAGAAGAGGAGGCCCAAAGGCGCTCTGGAGCGTGGAGGGCAGAAGTTTAGGGCAATAGGTGGGGAGGAGCTCCTCCTACTCTCCCCCCGTCCCCTCCTGTACAGAAATGGACACTGACCTCGGCACTCATAGGAGCCCTCTGTGTTCACGCAGAACTGGTCAGCTCCACAGTTGGCTTGCTCTGTGCCACATTCGTCGATGTCTACAGAGAGGTGGCCGGGGTGTGGATTTCAATTCCTATTTTACTAACTCAGAAGCTGAGCTCAGGGCAGGAAGGGAATGGATTTGCCCAGGATTAAATGGTGTGGCGGAGACTGCAAACTATCCATCAAACCAGAACTAGAGTTGCAGCAGGACTCAGGACAGCCCAGCTAGAGAATAAATTTCTAACCTGCTGTGCAGTAAGCAGCCATATGATTGAACTGTGGCTAAGAGGATATAAAGAGAAACAAAGTGTTTTGTCTTTAGCTTGGCCTTAAACAATGAATTTGGACTCCTCCTTGTTCTTTCTTTCCCTTTGCAATTCCTGAGCCCTGGAACATGGATTAGGAGATAGTGCCCATGACCCAGCCTCAACCATGCAGACAGCACAACACCCAAGGGGATGAATGAGCTACTAAGATGGAAGGAACTTGGATTTCTGTTCGACTATGGAAAGTGGAGCTTCGCTGCCAGACTGAACTACTTCAAAGTTGTGATATGAGAGAAAAAAAAATAAACCTCTATATTCTTTAAGCCACAGTCTTATGAGGATGTCTTTGCTACAGCAGTTTAGCCTACAGAAATAGCTAGGGAGGAAGAAAATTTACCCATGACCCCAAGTTCAGCATCCTCATTCCCCTGGCTAGTCCCTCAATTCTCAAGTCTTGGTTCAATGACACCTCCCCCCAAAAACCTCGCCTAATCTCCACCACCACAACCACCGAATGAGAGCAGGTGCATCTCCCACTGAACACAGAACAGTCTGTGACATAAGTGCATAGAGGGTTTTCTGCCTTTGCAACCAGGCTGAGGACTCTGAGAACATGGGGACTGTGCTGGTCTGGCCCAGGGCTGCATGTGCTGAGGGAATGATGCACTAAATCCAGCCCCAGCCCAACCTCCCCAGACCTAGAGCAGAGCCCCACTCACCTACACACTTAAGGTGATGCAGGGCCCAGCCCTTCTTGCACTGCAAACAGTTTGATTCCTCGGGTCCCGAGCAGCGGGCACAGGGGCCAAAACAAGCTGGGTGGAATGGGGGGCTACATGAAGACCGGCAGGTGGTACCCCATTAACCGCCCCCCCCCCCCCCGCGCCACACCTCTTGGCTACCTACCCGAACATACCAGATGGCTGGCGTTGCGCTCCGCCTCAAAGTAGCCGATGCCACACTGGCCACAGGCCTCACCCCCATAGCCGGCTTGGCAGTCACAGCGCCCGCTGCCCCCTCGCGTCCCTTCCCCTTCACACTGCCCGTAGCCACCACAGGGCCTCTCTGTGCCCCCGGGACAGGCTGTGGGCAGACACCAACTGGGTGAGACATTATATACACACTGTATTGAGAATGTTTTCCCCACATCATTAAACCTTTTGGAAAGGAATCTTCACTTTAATGACAACATAATATTGTCATAGAACTGTACAAAATTTACTTAACCAATCCCTGCTGAGGAACAATTAGATTATTTACAAATCTTTTCTTTTATTAAGACTGAGCTGACCATCTTTATCTGCAGCTTCAGGAGAGATTTTGCTAAAGGGGGCTGGTAGTAACTTCAGGTCCTGCCTCATCCTAGGACTCTGTATGTGGGGATGGGTGGGGGCTTTGGGCAGCACCTGCCCCTCCCTAGTAAGGTTACCCTGACCCAGGGAATGGGGCCTGATCTGATGAGGGGTCAGGGGTACAGGGTGCTATTCACCTCCCTAACAAAAGACAATAATCACAGCCATATTATCTGACTCAGTGTACCCCTGTGCCTTTTTTGAAAGCCTTTCCCCATTGATTTGCTCATCTCACCAGCCATGTGAGAAAGGTGAGACGTGAGGTCCAAGGAGATTATGTGAGCAGCCTACAGTCACACAGCCAACCAGGGAAGAACCAGGACTAAGCATTCCCCTGCCATCCCCCAAGAAGAACTTGGAAAACTCACGCAGGCAGGAGGGCCCGAAGGTGCCTGAGGGGCAGCAGAGCTTCAGGGAATCTGAGCAGAGCCACTGGAAGAGGTCTGGGGCTTCCTGCTGCCTGAAACAGGGACAGGCATGGGGGTGGGAGTAGAAAGTGTCAGAACTATTGCCCCCACCTTGGTCTCCCACAGAATCTGAGATTCAACCCGTCTTGGGCACAAGACTCTCAAGGCCAAGGGACCAATCCCCTTTTCCCATTTTGCAGAATGGAAAACTGAGGGCAGTAGGACATTGAGTAACCCGACAAGTCCTTAGAAGATCTAGGTTTTGAAAAAAAAAAAAGCCAAACCAAGACATGGCCCCCAGCAAGCAACCCCGTTCCCTCAGGCCAAGCCAAGACCTTACCACCAGGCCCTGGCCATGATCTTTCCCAGCGAAGGCCCCCACACCACTCACTTGTGAAACCACCAGGTCTCCACCAGCTCCTCACTCAGCTCCAGCAGTCGATGGCACTCGAAGTCCGACTTGCTGCACACACCTTCCAGCACCTCTACCAGGCGGGTCTCACTGACCAGATAGGGTAGGGCAGTGGGAACCACACTCCACACCCTACCGCCCTCCTCAGTTCTCCTCTCCCACCCCTCATTGTGCCTGTGACAGTGTCAAAGGAGAGGCCATGGGACAAAGTGGAAAGAAGTCAAACAGACCTGGGTTTGAATATACTAGTGTGCTCTTGGGTGAGTCACTTAACCCCTGTGAACCTGTGTTTTCTCATCTGTATAACTGGGACAATACCTCCTCTGCACTACTGCAGGCAGTAGTGCCTGATACCACAATTCCTGCATGTGCATAAAGGAATATAATACCCTTGCTGGACAGATGTGACTAAACCATATCATTCAATTAGCATTGGCAAGGATGTGGAGAAATCGGAACCCTCAAGCATTACTGGTGGGAATGTAAAATGGTGCAGTTCCTCAAATGAAACATAAAATCCCCATATGACCCACCAATTCCACTCCTTGCTATATAGCCAAAAGAACTGAAAAAACAGGTGTTTAAACAAACCCTTGTACATGACTGTTCATAGCAGCGCTCTTCACAATAGCCAAAAGGTGGAAGCAACCCAAGTGTCCATCAACTGATGAATGGATAAATAAAGATGTGGTCCATTCATACAATGGAATATTACTCAGCCATAAAAATGAAGTTTTTAGACATGCTACATTACAGATGAACCTTGAAAATATTATCCTAAGTGAAATAAGCCAGACATAAACGGCTGCATATTGTATGATTCCACTTATATGAAATACCAGAATTGGCAAATCCATAGTGATGGAAAGTGCCAGAAGCTGGGGAAAGGGGAAAATGGGGCAGTGACTGCTAATGGGTATAGAGTTTTCTCTAGGGGTGATAAACATGTTCTGGAACTAGACAGTGGTAATGGTTGCACACACATTTTAAACGTACCAAATGTCTCTAATGGCAAGTTTTATGCATACCCTACCACATTAAAATATGAATATATGTATATTTCATGTATTATATCATATATTTAAAGGGTCTGGAACAGTGCCTGACATACAGAAGGAGGTAACAAAACAAACAAACAGGAGTTGTCATAAAACTAAAGGTTCCCTTAAGGTTATTTTGGTCAATATCATTATTCCCAAATGTGGAAACTAAGGCCCATCAAGGGGAAGAAAAACAACCAACCAATGCCACATAATAACAAAACCTTTTATTTCTAGTGGGTGTCAGAGTTCAATCCTTACCACAATCCTATGAGATAGGGAAAACAGGCACAAAAATCCTATATTATAGGTAAGGAAACTGAGGTTTCGAGAAGTTAAATGACAGCCCTGGGTCACAAAGCTAGTGGATGACTGGGTGAGAACTGGCAACCACGTTGGTTTAACTTCAAGTCTTTGCTAATCCTTTTCCCCAACTTGACTTCTAAAAACTGGAGGGCACAGAGCCTCTTCTTGTTCAATTCTCTATATAACTTCATCCTGCCCCACAGCTTTAAAAACTTGAATATGTGCTGATGGCTGAGTCCCAAATTGTATCTCTAGATCCCACTTCTCTCTTGAACTCCAGACTCCTAAATCTAACTTCATTTGGATGTTTGGACAGCTCAACCCAACAGGTTACCAAACTTTCTGATTCCCCTTCTCCCCAAACTTTCTCCTTTCCTTATCTTACCCATCTCAGGAAATAGTCCCACTATCCACCCAGTTGCTTAGGCCCAAAACCTAGTGGCAACTCTTAGTCTACTTTTTCTTTCATATTTCATAATGAATCCATCAAGTTCTATCAGCTCTACTTGCAAAATATACTCAGAATTGGACTTCTTCTCATCATGTCCACCACTTGGTATCATGCTAGCTCACACTGCTTCATACCTAGCAAATGGTCTCCCTGCTGCCCCAACCCTGGCTCCCTATACTCTGTTTAGCAGATAGCAGGGTAAGTGATCTTTCAAAAGTACAAATAAGACCACATCACTCCCCTGCTCAAAACCCTCCAATGGCTTCCCACTATACTCAGAAGACTCCTTTCTGTGGCCTTCAAGGCCAGTTTGATTTGGACTGGTCCTCTGCTTCACCTTCTACCACTCTCCAACCACTCTACTCCAGCCACTTCACAAATATGCCAAGTTCAGCTTCCCTGCCCAAATCCCTTCCCCAGCTGTCATATAGCTTGCTTCTTCATTTCAGGTCTCTGTTCAAATGCCATACCACCTCAGAGAAATCTTCCCTTGAACACCTTAGCTAAAACTTTACAACATCCTGTAGTCCTGTACCCTGATTTACTGTTCTTCACCTGATAAAACATTATTTATTTACTTTTTCACTGTTTGTCTCCCTACGAGAATACTGTTTCCATGAAGATGTGATTTTGTTTATCTTGTTCATTGCTGTACAATATACGTTTAGTAAATATTTGTTGAATGAGTAAGTGCTCCCCAAGAGTTCCTAGCCCCTACCAGTAAAGCAGAGATTGGGAGGTAGAGTCAATAACTACTCCTGCACCCCAGGAGCCCCTTACCTGTCTTTGTATTTGGACAACTTTTCTTCCTCCCAGGCAGTGTTTCCACCTCCAAAGTTGTCCCGGATGGTTCTCTCCAAGCCCTGGAAACACAGAAAGTTAGTAATAAGCCAACAGTCCAAAGTCTTGCACACCCTCTTTACCGACCAGGAAATTGAGACACAGAGAAGCAACCTGCCCAAGGCCATACACAGCTAGTAAAGAGTCAAACTGGGACTTGAGTTCAAGCAGATTTGCATTCCAGAATTCTCCATTCTCAACAGCTGTGCTATAGTAGCTGGGCCCACACCCCCGAAGCTGCTGGTAGACCTACCTTGTTGAAGCTGTCGACAAGCCCCCGGCAGGTATGACAGGGATGGGGCTCAGGCTGGGGAGAAGACTGGGGAGGTGGAGAGGGCTGGGGCCAAACAGGGCCCGGGAGACAGAGAAAGAGGCTTATGCCCCAGAGCACACCTAGTACCAGGCCCCTAAGGGGCCGTGGGGCCATCCTTTCCCAGGCTGGGGACCTGTGGACAGAGGGCGTGGGGAGAGTTTACTGGGAAAACCAGGTCCCTGCTAAGAAATAAAAGGGTCGGGTCTTCAGTGCCACAGGCACGGAGCACAGATCTGCGTTAGAAAAAAAAAAAAAACGGGGATGGGGGGCTAGACTGGAGAACCAGGAGTAAAATGGGGCGGGGGCTATGAGTGGGGGGTGGGGTGGAGAAAAAAGCCTATCTACGAATTCCAAGAGGTACTGTTATCTACAGTACCGTAGGGAAACTGGTCTAGATCCCTGGCCGTAGGCGGCTGGGAGTCAGCCCATAGTTTCAGGGTATGAATGTGGGTTATTAAGAGCTGGACCAGCGGTATTAGGGGGAAAGGGTCAGAATCCAAGTGTTGAGGGAGGAGGCCGGATGGGCGGTCTTAGGGGGAGGAGTCCGGAACGGTCTTGGGAGGAGGAGCACGGATCCGGCGATGAGGAGTGGGGGTCAGATTCGGGGTCTCGGCCCACGGAACGACAGGGGAGGATCCAGACCCACGTAAATCGCGGAGGGGAAGAGACGCAATCCCCCAGCCGGCGGGCGCCGACAGCTTCAGCCTCCTCAACGCCGCCGCTACAGCCGCCGGCGTAGAACGTGCCCCCTCCGCTAGCGCCGCAGCCCGGGGGGTGGAGCCTATGCTCCAGCCAATGGAGGCGAGGCATGGTGCTATTGCGTCACTCCACGCCTCCCAAACCGTGGCGGTGCCGGGTTGCACCTGTCCGGGCGTTTAAAGGGTACAGGCCCACTTGGCTGCCACCCCGTCGAGACGCGTGAGGAGCCGTGAATAGACAAACAGCTTCTTTATTCACGCTCTGTCCCCCGCGCCAGGTCCCATCCCGCACTCTGGCCGGAAGCAGCTGTCCAGAGCTGGCTGAAGAGCTCGGGACACGTGCTCCGCCCTCTCCTCGAGCCGCCCCGAGCGGGGGCCGCCGGGTCCCTGCAAAGCCCCCAAGAAGTCGGGCAGCTGCGAGGGCAGCGAGAAGACGGGCACGGTGCGGAAAAGGGCGGGCACAGTGTCCGACCGCAGCAGCCCGTCGAAGCAGGCTCCAATGTAGCGGCCCGGCGCCCGGCCCTGCCGGAAGTCCGGCAGCACGCAGTTGAGCGAGGCCGCGAAGGCGTCGTGCGGGGCGTGCTCCCGGGCCACGGAGCCCCAGTCCTGCAGCCACTCGCGGCATAGCGCCACGGCCCCCGGCGAAAAGAGCAGGACCACCACGCCGCCCTCCTGCAAGGTCTGGCGCCGCTGTGCGTGGAACCAGGCCAGGGGCCCCTGCGCGCTCAGTTCACGACGGCTCCACAGGTCCACGGCCACGCGCAGCGGCAGCTGGCACAGCGCCGACGCCAGGGCGCCCACCAGATGCTCGAAGCCAGCGTCCTCAGCAGAGTAAAGGAGCAGAACCCTGCGGGTCCTGGCGGCCCCTGCAGGAGGGAAGGAGGGATGGGAGGGCAAGAGGTGAGATGGCCCGAGGCCCGGCCTGCCCCGGACGGCCCTCCCGCTCTAGGCCTCTAGGCGCTCACACTCACCCCCCGAGCGGACGTCCTCCTTCAAGAGCCGCAACCACCCTGTCAGGGGAGAGGGGCGGAGGCAGCCTGTGATAGCAGCCGCCCCCCTCCCCCACCCTCCTGGGGAACTCCCTGGCTCACTCTTGTCCTGCCCCTGGGAGTGGTGGTCCAGGGCAGGCTATGGGGAGCCCTCACCTTTCATGTGGTCCTTGTTGAAAAGGAAAAGGAGGAGAAGCGCAGCAGCACAGAGGAGGCAGGCCAGCCACACCAGGGCCCAGCGCTGGTGGGTGTCTGGGAGATCAAGGGGGAGATGAGGCTAGTTAGAAACCTCACACTTTCATCTTCACGGAGGAGAAAAACGGAGGTCACAGCTAGGAGAGAACCACAAATCTATCTACTTGGGTGACCGTGGAGAAGTGACTTAACTTCTGTCTCAGTTTCCACCTCTGTAAAATTGGAATAACAATAGTACCTACTTGATAGGGTCGTTGTAAGGACTATCTATATACATGAACATACATAAAGCAATTCATACAGTGCCTGGAAGAGTAAATGCTCAAATGTCAGTTGATATTATTTCCGCTGCCCCCTAAGCCTAGAGTTGCTGGGCCCTTGACCTTCCTCTCCCTGATGACTGCAAAAGCTCCTAGCTGGTATCCCTGCCCTTTTTTTTTTTTTTTGCCACCAATCCATTCATCACATGACAGCCCCCAGAGATCATTAAAAAATATAAGTTAGATTGCAGCCCCCTCCCTTTATCAAAGCCCTTCGAGAAGCTTCTGCTGCTCTTAACATAAAATCCGAAATTCCCTTCACTGACCCCCAAGTCCCTGCATGGCCCCCCACATCCTCATCTTGTGACAGGGGCCTGCCCAGCCCCCCAGCCACACTGGCCACCCTGGAGTTCCTCAAAAATATCTTCACCCTCTTCCCCTAGTTTAGCCTTCAGAGTTTGGCTCAAACCTTTCCCTGAACCCATCACCTCGGTCCCCATTACATGCTTTTAGAGCACTGGACACTTTTACTTTATAATGCTTTGATACCTCACGTTTATGTATGTGATTGTTTGGTTAATGTCTGTAGGAAGGGTTGAGGTAGAGGCAGGGATTCTATCTTTTTGATGATCACTGCAATCTCTCATCCCTGTTGTTTGAATGAAGGAATAACCCTCTAATTTATCTTAGCCTAGGGAAGGATAAGGCCATTGTGCTGGGGTGGTCCCTGCCAGAAGCCCAGCTTCTACCACAGAGAGGAATGGCAGTTCTTAACAGTACTCACATTTGTCCATGGAGCAGGCCCATAGTGCTCCCAGGCCATCGTCCCACAGCTGTAAGACACAGACAACAAAATACAGAGTCCCCCCACTTGGTATTCAACACCCACCAAGTTCTGGCCAGCCTCAACTATGCTCATTTCTCCCACAGAGAAAATTCCTGAAAGACCCCAATACTTAGCAGTTGTGGGTTTGCCAGCAATGAGTTCCTTGAAGGCAGGAGCTATGCTTATTCTACTCTTAACCTCCTCTGGGCTGGACACAAAAGTGGCACAAATAGATGGTGGATGAGGAGGCCCCTGCCTAGAAAAAGTGAGTTTCCCTGGTACCCTCCACTGTGCCAGGTGCAGGGAGAGGCTGGGAGAGGCCAAGGGCAGAGCTTTAGAACTGTGGCCCTTAGGCACTGGAGCAGGACCCTCCTGCCACCTACTTACCTGCACACACTGACCTGACTGCAGGTCCTGTAGTAGCTCCTTTCCAAGGCGAGCTGCCCTCTGCCAAGCCAAGGGGGAGTGACTGTCACCTGGGGCAGTTGTGTGAGGAGACCACTGGACTCCTGCTGCCATTGAGGGCAGGGTCCAGGTTTGACTCACCCCCCTGCTCCCAGAGACCAGCACAGGGCTTGGCACAGAAGAGGGGGGAACTGGATGGAATGGATATTTGAAGCCAGGTTTGAGATAGAACTGGATAGGTCAGTGGAATAAGGTCTCCCAGCCCTCACCGTGGAGGCCTTGCTGGGCAGTGGGGTGCAGCCACTCAGTTCCAAGGCACAGAGTGATCTGTTGTCCTGAGGGCCTCGTGTCTCCAGCAACAGCAGGTCATCTTTGAGGGGCCCCAGGGAGTCTGAAAGGGGAGAGAGGCCCCTGAGTGAGACTCAGTCTTCCCTGGAACTGCCACTTGCTCACCCCCCAGGCTCTGACTTATACTCCCAGGAGCTGAACCTCCACGGTTCAAACGTATAGCAGTGGCCTGTCCCAGCCTCCCCTAAGTCCCACTCACCAGCCCACAAGCACTCTTGCAGCTCCACCTTTTCCCTGCTGCTCACCTGCTCAGAAAGGGGGCAGGGTTAGGGGCACTGGAGAAAATCAAGGGCCAAGGCCAGAAAGAAGAAACAGGCAAGAGAATGCCCTCGGGTTGCAGGTTCTGTGCTCTGGACCTGACCAAACAGATCTGGGTTCAAGGCTGGGTAATTAGAAAAGTCTCTTTACCTTTCTCAGCCTTGTGAGATCATGTGTGCTAAAGAGACTTATGTTCTTAAAGCTCATGATGTACACTTAAGACATTCCCATCTCATCTAACCTCCTCCTCAAAGCAGCCTCACCTGACCACCCCACTTAAAATTACAATCCCAGTCCTCCCTTATCCTTCCCCACCTTTACCCATAGTATTTAAATGCAGTTGTAACCAACTATATAATTTACTTATGTTTATTGTCTATTGTCTGCCTTTCTCCATCACAATATACACTTCGTGAAGATGGGGACATTTATTGGTTTTGTTCACTGATATATCTATCCCCAATTCCTGAAACAGTGCCTGGGTTGCTCGAAAAATATTTGTTGAATAAATGAGTATTTTTACAATTGCCCTTTGAAGTTGTACAGCAACCTATCGTACAGGTGAGGAAATAGGATAATAACATAACATTTTTTGAGCATTAAGTCTATGCCCATCCCTAAAGTGAAACACTTCTCTTAACCTCATAACCATTCTGTAAGGTAACCATTATCATCTCCTTTAAACAGATGAAGAGACTGATGTTCAGAGAGGTGAAGTGATTTGCTCAGGATCCCAGCACTGCTAAAATAAAAGGTGGAACTCAAAAAGAGTAATCCCCTAACCACTTTGCTCTGGAGGTCCTCAAGGGGGATAAAGTAGGTCCAAAGGGCAGTGAGTGACAGGTCCCAGGATCCGTGCGGGGTCTGGGCCCCAGCCCAGTGCTCTGGCGCCCCCCCCCCCCCCTCCTAACCTGGACACAGAGGTTGGGATGGCCCTCCAGCAAAGGGAACTCGTGGGCTTTCTGCAGAAAGAGAGAAGGGGATGGGTGGGGTCAAGAAGGGAGGTCCCCTGGTCACCTCTCCTTCCCCCACCTTGGGTGCCGCTCACTGCCCCGCTCACGTTCACAGTGACGTTCTTCCAGGCCAGTGGCTGGACCAGCGGCTGGCACCGCCCCCCGCCGGGCACCTGCCAGCACAGCGCCACCTCGGCGGGCAGCGGGCATGGCGCGTCCAGTCGCCAACCCCGCGGGGAAAGTAGCCGCAGCCGGGTGGCATGCCACAGGTTCTGGTGTGCGCGCGAGTCTGCGGGGGAAGAGGGAGCGGGTTACTGCACGCGGGGTAGCCGGCCGCCCACACCGCCCCCATCCCCAGCCCCTGGCACAGGGCCGCTCACCCTCCATGAAGGGGCAGATGCTCGTCCTGACAGAGTCAGGCTCCAGGGGCCACACCTGGAAACGAAACAGGGCCCTGCTCAGGTCACTGCAACCCAGCCAACCCTCCTTGAGCGTCTACCTGTGTGCCAGGCCCTCCACTAGGCACTAGGGACACATTCATTCAAATAATATTTCTCATGCCCTTGCCCAGTCTTTTTGTTCTTGCAAGGCACACATCTATTCTTCCAGCAAACCCCTAATAGGTAAGGTTTGGCATAGATTCAACAAATTTTTGATGAGTACCTAGTATGTATCTTTGCACTACGCTAGATATAGGGACATTCAATCATTCATTCATTCATTCCATAACAACTCTGTGAACACTTATTATGTGTCAGGTATGTGCTAGGTACCAGAGACACATTCATTTATTCTTTCAGCAGACTTTAAAGAACACCTACTATGTGCTGTGTTAACCACTAGAGATAATAATTTAGCAAACCTTAAATTAAGAACACATTATGTGGCACACTTTGTGCATAGCCATAAGAACATTAAAATCACAGCAAACATTTAATGAGCATCTGTTATATGTCATTTCTATGGTACGCAGTAGAGAGTCATTCATTCATTCAATAAGCACTTGATTAGCACCCAGTTTGAGCCAGACACTGTGCAAGGCTCCGGAGGAGTTACCAAATTTGAATTAGATATGTTTTCCTTGCCTTCAAGGAATTAACAGTTGTTGTAAGGATAAAACATGTAGTTAATGAAATTGATCACTCATTCCAGAAATATTTAAGCATCTATTATGTGCAAGAAGAAATGAGACAGGTGCCCAAATGAAAAAAGAAGTGATAAGTAGACAACGGACAGAATGAGTGTAAGGAGAGTTTGGAGAAAGGAGAGGCCAAGCAGTTGGGGGAGAGCTTTGGGAAAGAGGTGACCTCTGAGTTTGGAGAATCTGTCTGTGTGGAGAAGAGGTCAGGACGTTCCAGGTAGTGGGAACCACCTGAGCAAAGGCACAGAGGTGGGAATACCCAAGTAAATTGCTCATTTGGATGTGACAAATTTGGGGTGAAGGGGAATCATGGGGAAAATTGAGTGGAAAAGTTTCAATTGGGGGGCAGAGTATGGGGCCCAGGCTTGGGAAGCAATGAGAAAGGAGGTGGGTCAGATTATTGCAACAGTCCAGAGGAGAATTTATAGAAGCTCAAACTGAACTGGGATGGAAGGGAGAGGGGAAGAGAAAGAGAGACCAATTAAATGTGCAATCAGGGGGAGAAGGAAGAGCTAATATATATAAACCTTGATGTGGCATGTTTCCTTGAAACAGCTTTATGAGGCTGGTGCTATTATTATTCTCATTTTAAAGGTGAGGAAACAGACTCAGAGAGGTGAAGTAACTTGCCCAAGTTCACACAACTGGCAAATAGCAAAAGCCAGGATTCAAACTAGTCTGAGTCTAGAGCACATGCTTTACCCTCCAAGGGAGCACAAAGAGGAGACTGGAGGAATAGGAGAAGGCTTCAAGGAGGAGGTGACATCTGAATGTGGTCATGCAGCATAAGTAGGAGTTCTGGGAATGGAGGATAAGGAAGCACATTCTGGGTATGTAACAGGAAGAAAGTGTGGGAGAGTAGGTGTTAAGGAAGGGCCAGTCACCACAGGGAGTCAAGAGTTTCCACCTTGAAGAGTAGAAGTGAGGATAATGAGACCAGGAAGGTGGGGCCCACTGCCCTCACCAACTCCCCAGTCTCCTTCCCCTAGAGCACAGATGGACTCTGCTCCTACCTGAATACAGAGACAGGGAACCAGGTCTGTGTGGTTCAAGGTAATAGTCTGCGGCCCAGTCTATAAAACAAGAAGAAGGAGAGAAGTTGGAAAGGTTAAAGAGGAGAAGAGGGCTGGAGGGCAAAATCAAGGAAATCAGGCAGGCAGAGTGACAACTCCCTGTTGCTTATCACCTGAAATCTGCAACGCCCCCACCAGTATTCCTTCGTCTTGGGCATAGGTTGCTATATCCTTTTCAAGGATCCCTTTAATAATGCACTTAGATACTGAGCATAGGCATCAGCCTAGAGTGAGAATGAACTTGGAGAGGGAGAGGCCTTACCAAATTTCTGTGCCACCAGGGTTTCTGGGGGCCGGGGACTTGGTTCCAGTACAGGGAGAGGCCAAAGCGCTGCTCTTCCGAGACATCCAGCACCAGGTGCACATCGTCACCGTCTGCAGACACGTTGAGCCAGGGTAGGGCTGGTGGAGGAGGCAGAAAGTGGGGGGGAGAGCAACTCTGACTTCCTTCACCTCTTCTGCACACTCAAGCCTGGGCCACACCTGCCAACTGACCCCTTGGTGTTTTTCCAAAACACCTTCTAGGAAGCCCCTTGCAGGTAGAGGCTATATCCCCATCTCAGACCAGACTTTTTCTCTAGCAGCGGCCCTGGGCTGAGTCCTTTGAGACCCCAGTATTTTGGGGGACAACTATTCTTCCTTCTTCAACCTAGGCAGCCAGGAGGATCTTGTTTCCATCATTTTCCTTCTCTGCTAGAACTCTCGATGGCTTCCCATATTACTCCCAGTAAAAGCCAGGGTCCTTGAAATGGCTCCTAAGGTCCCACTCAAGTAGGCTGCCAGTACCTCTCTGACCCATCTCCTAGTATTAGTCCTGCTTACTCTACCGCAGACACACTGGCCTCCCTAATATTACTCAAGCACAGCAGATACACTCGCACTTCAGGCCCTTTACACTGGCTGTTCCCTCTGCATGGAACCCTCTTTCCCCTGATACACAGATGGCTCCTCCCTCACCTCCTCCAGGGCTTTGCTCACTTCACTGTGGCCATCTGGCACAGACTAGGAGCTACTACAGTTCATGTCTGATGGATGAATGAATGATCCCCACAAGCTTACGGGATATGACAGCCCAGACCTGGAGCAGACCCCAAGGGTCCCTCATACTCCAGATCTTACCCCTCCCACCTCCCAGCCCCGCGGGCTCTAGCCCCTACCCCAGCAGCTCTGGATGCTGTCCCGGACTTCGAGCCCCCTGCAGTCTGGAGAGAGATCACAGAAAAGCCTCCAGTAGGGCTGGGGGCCAGGGCAAAAAGGGGGCGGGGGGGGTAATCCAACCATGGGGGCACTGGGAAGGGCTCCCTGCCCCTAAATACCACCCTCATCTCTCTAGTGTTCAAAGTGCTTCCCCAGAGGGTGGGGAAAGGAGGCACGAGGGACATGAGCCCAGACCCCTGCCTGGGAGTAGTTTGGACTAGGAAGGGGCTGAAAGCTGCAGGGTAGTGGCCAGAGGGGAAAGAGGCTAGGGAGCCCAGGACTTGGGGACCCAGAGGTTCTGGGGCCACTTACCAGGTAGCTGCTGAGTGAGGTTGAGCTCCTTCTGGTACCTCGGCTGGGTGTAGGACCAGATTCGCACCTCACTGCCCAGGGCAGCCTCGAAGCAGTCAAATACTAAAGAACCCTGTGAAGAGAAGGGTGGGGGAAGACTGGTGGTGTGGGGCTCAGAATCCAGGCCAAGAGTTGTGGACTACTCTGTCCAGTCCCCTCAACCGATGACATATTTATACTGTATGGCCTAAAATTCCACCACTCAAGTTTCCTTCAAGGGTCCCCAATTCTAAAGTAAACACCCTCAATAGGGGAGTCAGCAGGGCAAGGATAAGCATCCTTGCTATTTGAGCACCTGCTGCCATTCCTGCTCTCCTAGAACACTGGGCCAAAGCTAAGGTGACCAGACATCCCAATGCAAATATAGGGCACCCCTCCCCATGGAGCTTGTTCTCACATCCAGTGCCTGGGAAGTCCTTACAAGTGCCTTCTAAGGTGGACCAAGTAACATTCTCCAACTTTCCAGATGAGAGGATATTGGCTGAGGGCTGAAGGGGAAGTCAAAGGATTTGAGTGATTTGGTCCCATTGGAGATGGACCTTCCAATCATGTGCAGCCCACTGAGGCAGGGAAAAGCCCCAATGCCCTGAACCATGGGGAATCCATCGTGCAATCCTGCTATGGCATTATGGCAGGAAGGACATCAATCCAGGAGCCAGAGAAATGGACCCAGCCCACAGACTTCCCCTCTCTGAGCTTCAATTTCTTTATCTGGAATATTGGGATAATAGCGCCTAGTTCATGTGGGTAGTTTTGAGGATTACAAAAGAAAGGGAAAATTAAGTTTACTGGGGTATTTTACATGTATCAACTCATTTATTTCTCACAGTGGTTACATGAGGTAGGACTATCCTATATGAGAATATTTTTATCCTCACTTTGCAGACAGGAATACTGAGGCCCAAAGGGCTGAAAGAGGTTGCCCAGAGTCCCATGGTAGAAACAGGGCTTGAAAAGACAATGAATGAGAGAGCACTGTGGAGATTTCCTGTTCAGAAGGCGGTGGTTATGAGGACGGTGAGAGCGAGGATGAGGATGGTTTTGCATACCACCGACTGACCGGACCGCACGAGGGCAGCGGGCACTTGCACCTCCAGTAGGACGCAGCGGTTCTTAGGGATGGCCTGGAAGGAGAGCACGACTTGGGCCTGAAGAGAGGCTGTGAGCAACAGGGCAGGGACTGGTCAGGCCCAGAGGCCACATGGCAAGGCCCTGGCCAGGGGCAGCTGGGCAGCCAAGTTTCTCCTCACCATTCCTAGGCTCCCGAGGCTCTGGGTCAACTACCTCTCCAAGTGTTTCTTTATTTTCAGGATCTTCCGGGTGCCCTGGAAGTACCCAAAAGCAAGACCTGGTCAGGCCCTCTTCTCTGGACTGGCTTAGGACTTGGCTTCCTCCTAGAAAGCCCAGTAGTGGGAAGCAGAGGCCACACTCAAGGTCTGGCAGGTGAATGTGGAGACCAGACTTGCCCGGGGTCCTGAGGCCACTGTCCTCCAGGAGAACACCTAGGATGTCCAGCGCTGTCTGACAGATAGATGGTCCCCAAGCCCACCACATACACACTCATGTGTACACATGCACAGCCATGGGATGACTTGCTCACCATGCACGGCCAAGTGGACAGCCACACGCACACACAGGTCACAATCGGTCTCCTGATAGCACCTCAGCACCAGCTCTGTCTGCAGGTTCACAGGCATCAGCACGGGTCCCAAGGCAGGCACGATGCTCCCTGGCAGGCAGAACATGTCGCCACCTGCGTTAGAAGGGTAGGGTGGGAGCTGAAACTGTTCAGAAGCCAGGGTTCAGTTGTACCTTCCACCTCCATGGGGCCAAGGAGTTTCTAGCTTTTCCTGAGGTGGGGTATGGTGAGAGCATGGAACTGGGACAGCTCCCCTCCCTTCACCAACCTGTGAAGTTCTTTTCTCAATAAAAGTAGAGATACTCACCCCAGAGGTGGCAAGAGAGGCCCTGTGAGGAAGGAATAGGATAGTCAGGATGTATGCCTCCAAATTCAACTAACATTCCCTGCCTGACACCCAGGTCTGTATCTTTCAGGGCTCTCTACTTTAAGCCCCTCCCATAAAGCCAACCCGCCTCTCATCCCCTCCCCATTCTTCTCTTCTCCCTTCAGCACCAGACAGACCAGCCAGGGCAGTTCTGGCAATGGTGTGGCAGCAGTGACAGGAGCCAATCTAGGGCCTAATGGGCCTCAGACTGAATCCTGAACCTTCCCCAGCCATCCCAAGGCCCCAGACTCACCGGAGAGCAGTGGACGGTGTCCTGAGGCCCCTCAAGCCTCTCTAGAGAAAGGACCCCGGGGCCGCGGCCCAGTGCCAAGGACAGCAGGAACCAGGGCACAGGCATCTTCCAGGCGCCCCGTGGCACCCAGGCCTGAAACCGTGTCCTGCCCCCCCCAAAGGGGGGGCAGACATGCCACCCCGGCCCCCAGTCAGCCCGGTACCTGCTGGCAGCAGGGGAAGGAATCCCTCCCAAGCCCCGGGATCCCAGCACTGGATGGCTTGGGCACTCCCACTCCCCAGAGTCCTGATTCCCGTCCCAGTCCCAGCCAGAGTGCTTTCGTTTCAGCTCCCGGCAGGCAGCTGGCTGTTCCCGCCCCCAGCCTGTCCCTCCCACCAACACCAGGCCTGGGAGTGAGCAGCCTTGGACAAGGGTAGTGGCCTCACCTTCTCCTTCTTTCCCTCTCCTCCTCCTCCTTCTCTGCTGACACCTGGGTGGGAAGGGGCCCTGGAGAAGTAGGGGCAGCATCATGACTGAGTAAGGAAGCCCTTATTCACCCTGGGAGTCCCTAAGGAGGAGGGTTTGGACTGAATGCACCCGGGGTCTGGGCAATCCTGGGCCACTTCCTCTTCCTACATGACACAGGTCATAGGATCCTGAGGCCCACCAGTTCCTCCCTTACTGGGCACTCCAGTTCCCTTCACACACACACACAGCCTCAGTTAACCCTTGTGAGACAAGAACGTTAACAGAAGTGGTAAGGGACACCAAAAAGTGGGCTTTTTGCCACTGTCTGGCCCAGGCTTAAGTGTGGTATGGGGGGAAGGAACCCAGGTCCTGGAGCCAGGCAGACAGGCATACCATTTGTGCTTTTGCCATGGGCTGGCAATGTGACAATGGACACACTATCTTTCTGAACCTCAGTTTTTCCCCTCTCTTCTCTTGGAAGAATGATTGTAGCATCAGTGGAGATTTCCAGATCTTCCTTTGTATTTTTGAAGGCATTACTTGTGAGAGTATGAGAGGTGAGGATATGGGTGTGGATGTGGAAGATTTAGGCACATAAATTGATGCATAACAACCCCCAGGCAGGGCCCCACTCGGTAGGGGTGAAGTCGCACTAGAGAAGTACGTCGTGTTTCTAAAGTTTTTCCAGAGTGTTTGCTTTTATTCATCATCCTGGCTTTTGGTCTTCACTGTCTCACATTGGGTCTCTGTACAACCAGGGCCAACGCCTCTTTTCGTGAGTTCAGGATCCTCCCTTCCTCCCTGCTTGGGCAGGGTCAGGGCCTGGGAAAGGAGGATCCCTGGCCTCCAAGGAGGTCTTCTCCAACTCTCTGATTCACACTTTCTTCAGAGCTGTATAGCTCCTACCTCTCCCACCCCTGTCCCAACCAGTCCAGCCTGGACTGAAGCTTATGTAAACTGCTGTCTGTCTGGAGTTTTGGAGAGAGGAAGTGAAACTCCCCTTTCCCCACAAGGACTGGGGTTAGATTTGCTCAGAGTGAATCTCTCCCCAGGAGTCCTGAGAGTCAGGGCCAGTGTGAACAGGAAGCGGGACACAAGCATAGGGACCATGTGAGAGCTCGGCTGGGACAGGGAAGGAAGTGCTCTGCTCCCGGGTTGGAGACAGGGAACAAGGTTTTCAGCAGTAGTCCTCAGGACGCACTCCAAGGATTCCAGGGTAAAATGCTCACTCCGCGGTTCCAGCCAGAGCCGCTGTGCCCTGCAAGCCCCAGACATCCGAAGTTGTGGTGGAACTCTACTCAGCCTTGGTCTGCTGGTCTGGCGGCCTCCCGTTCCAGCTGGCGGCACAGGGCGAGGCGACCCCGAAGGCACGGCCGGGCCCCGAGGCCGTCCCAGCTCGTGGCTCCAGTGGAGGGCCGCGCGTCTAGTGCCCGCAGCAGGCGCGGCAGGTCGCGCAGCAGGCGGTAGCGCGGCAAGGCTCGCAGCGGCGGGGGGATGTCGCCCTTGGTGCAAAGGCGGTTGAAGTAGGCCAGAAGCAGCAGCGGGCGCGGGGCGGTGCGCAGCAAGGCGCACAGTGGGGCGGCGCGGAGGTCGGGCCCGCCGGCCTGGCGGGAGCCGCTCCACAGCAGCAGCACTGTGCCCCGCTCTCGCGCCACGCGCGCCCGCGCCGCCCACAGCCAAGGCAACGGGCCCATGCGCGCCACGCGCGTCCCCTCCCATAGGTCTACGATCACGTCGCGCCCGCCGCCCAGCGCGGTACGCAGCAATTCAGCCAGCGCTCCCACCAGGCGTCGCTGCGCTTCTGAATCCGCTGCGTGCAGGAGCAACACTGGTCGTGCTTGATCCGTGCCTGGGGGCGGGGGCAACAGATGAGCAGGTTGGGGGGGGTCAAGGGACAGCGTAGCCCAACCCTCCCTGGCCCCGGGGCTACATCGTAGGGTGTCCCCCACCCAATGCCTTTTCTGCACTGGGGGTAGGTTCCCAGGGCAGCCCTAGCCCATAGGGTATGAGCCTTTAGGCTAATTAGATAAAAAGCATCACTTCCTTTGTGCTATGTAGGCTGAAAATTTCAGCCCCACTGCCCCTTGCCCAGAGTATTGGTACAATGAACAACCTGCACAGAGGGATCTCTGCTCCCTTCTTAACCATTTCTGCATTAGGTGGCCTGAGGCTCACTGCTTTGGGTAACAGACAGCTGGGAGCAGTGACAGAGACATGGCCCGTGGGAAGGGAGCCAGGTCAGGGAGGGGTGGAGGACAACTAGACTAGGCGCTGGGCAGATCCAAATCCCCAGGTTACCCACAAATGAGCTTACCTGACAGTAGGCACCGCTGGGTGAGTATCAGAACAATGCCCAGTAGGGTGGTGAGGACAAGCAGTGCCAGGATCAAAAGCCCCAGGTGTCTATGAGTGACTGAGTCAAACAGAGTGAGGCCAAGCCTGGCTCCTATGTCCCAGCCTCCCTCCACCGCTTTCACCTCCCAAGCACTCACCATCTGGACACAAGATGTGCTTCCAGGCAAACTGGACATCTGACCGCCACACCTGAGGACACAGAGCCCCCCCAGCCCTGTGAGCCAGGATATCCCCTCCTCCCAGGGGAACAGAATGAGGCATGGAGGTGGAGAAGTGCTATCCCCTCTGGGTAGGGAATTTTTCCAGCATAATTTGTGTCTGGTCCAGCTCAAGGCCTGGCACAGAACAAATAGCTTAGGGTATGCAAACTCAGGTGTGATGGGTTCAAACTCATAAGGTAAATTCACAGAGCTGGCCATGGCCCTGTGAGGACCCGTGAGGACCTGGACCAACCAAAGCCCTCAGACATCAATGAGCCCCAGCCCATTGTTACCGTGCTGGAATGTGGGCCCAGTGCTCCAGGTTTTCTGATTTTTCGGGAAGCCAGAAGTCTAGTTTGTTTGTTTTGTGAAATATGTCCCAATATTTAAATGATCACAACTCATTCCAATTTCAGACACTGTGCCGGCTAAAGCAAACATCTTTGCCGATGGGATTCACACTGTGTGCCACTGTGGAATAAGTGTTAGGAGACTAGGCATAGAATGAAGAAAGTGTCCTTACCAGGACACAGGCCCCTGGCCTCAGGAAGGGAATGATCAGGTCTAGTGTCACTGGACTCGAGCCCTGGGTCTGCAGGAATAAAGAACAGAATGATTGTCCCTATAGAGGCAAATCTGGCTGAATCTTTTCCCATGCTGTTCCTCCAGTCTCCTCTCTCCCTCCAAATCCTACCTGAAGCCCAAGGGCCACCTCTGACAAGAAGCCTTTCCTGACCCCTCCAGCTCTGACTGGTCTTTTCCAGATCTGAACTCCTGCTGCACAGACATCCTATTAGGCAGGCAAACAGGCATTACTCTGTGCCAAACCCTGAGGAAAACAGGTTGATGCAGACATCCTCCTGTCCTCCAGCAGCTCCCAAATCACGGATGCTAATTATATGCTGCCTCCTTTCACTATTCTGCACAATTGAAGAGGTATATTGTACACTGTCCATTGAAAGAATGCAAGTTGTAGAGTCAGGAGATATAGGTTCAGGATTAACTATTTCTTTCTTTCTTTTTTTTTTTTTTTTTTGGTGGTGGTGAGGGGTGCATGATCCGGGAATCAAACCCAGGTCTCCCGCATGGAAGGTGAGCCTTCTCACTGAACCACAGGATTAACTATTTCTTTTGTGGTTCCCAGCTGTGTGATCTTTACAAGGAGATAGGTTACTTACCCTCCTTAAGCTTCACTTTCATTTGTATATTGGGGGATACTTATCCTTATTTTATTGAGAGCATCAAATGGAAATATGATGTTTTAAAGGGAAAGCCCTTTAAAACAAGTGCACAGGTATATTCATTTATTCTATTAGAAAGTGAACTCCTTAAGGGTAGATACCGTGTCATATACTTCTCTACCTTCCAGATTCTGATGTAGGATGAGCACAGAGTAGGCACTCAATAAATGCAGGCTGAATTTAATAGAATTGACTGCCGTCTACAGACAGGATGTGGCTCTGCCCTGTGTTGGGGTGCTGGTCAGGGAGCTGATCATCCTTTGGGGATACCCCCACCCTGCCCTCCTCCCCTTCCATCTGTGAGCTTGTTAGCAGGTCAGTGATTTTCAAATCATGGCTGAACTAGGAAAAAGGTGTTCTGTTTTGTTTTGTTTTTCTCAGCTCAGGGAAACAACTAAGTTCATGGATTCAGCTCTCTCAATTTTGGGTTATCCCATATGGACTTTGTCTTAAATCTTAAGTGTTAGCTACCACCTGAATGCTTGGAAGCCCTCATAGGAATGCAAACAAATGAATAAGCTAGATGTAAACATTTCAGGTAGAACTGGAAGGAGCTAGCCATGTTTAGTCAGCTTGGTGCTGTGGTTTTGCAAGTGTCTTTGATTGCGGTTTTTTTTTTTTTTGCATGGGCAGGCACCCGGAATCAAACCCGGGTCTCCAGCATGGCAGGTGAGAACTCTGCCACTGCTGCCACCATCACCCGCCCTGATTGTGGTTTTTATATAAGATACACAGAAGAGAGTCTGCTAGTAAAATTGTTCTTAGTCCACATAACAAAGTTAAATCTGTCAATAGTTTATAATATTCTGCAAAGAGCACTTTTCAGGTCTCAGAAGCTCTGCCTCCTGGGACAGTTATAGGGCTTTTGCACAGGTGCCTTCTGAAAACAGGAGTGTAGGGGTAGAGGACAGATGGGTTCAAGGGAGTGCATCTGTATAAAATGTGCATAGGCCAGAGAACAGCCTATGTGAGAAAGCCAGTCCCTTGCCTCTGTTTGCCCCAGTAAATTCAGAAACTGAAAAGTTGAAAAATGGCTCCATCGAAGATCCAAAACTCTCAGAGAAGCCAGCTGATCAAATAAATAAATTAACAAGATGAGAGAAGTTAGATATTTGCTTGCCTCCACCTGCCCAAGCTCTGTCTTGATGCTTTGACAAAGAGTTGGGGGTTGTGCTCTGAACAAGAGGGCTTGGTGGGGACCAAGCCCTGGCTAGATCATACCTGGCTGACACTGTACACAGGGAGCACGAAGCTGTCCTGTCTGGAGTCCGGATGACTCCAAGCAGCACTAAAGGTGGCATGCACCCGCGAGGAGAAGTGAAGGATTAGCTGCTGGGCCTGGGTATCCATGCTCACGTTCCAGGATGAGACTGCCAGACGAGTGAGAAAGGGCATCATGTGGGAGGCTGTCTGTGGGAGGTGACAGGACCTGGGCTGCAGTCAATGGGGAGTCAGGGCAAGGTTAGAGTTTGGCTTGGTCAAAGATGAGTGAGGGTGAAATGGTGGGCCGGGGTCCCATCCAGGGTCACTTATTGGCTTACCAGTCTTGTGGGGACACTCAGTGTGGCTGCTGTTTCCAAAAGAGAACTGAAAAATACATGATGGGAAGTCAGCATGGGCTGGGTGGTGGGGAAGCAAACACCAGGCATACCTACTACGTTTTGCCCATCCCTCCTCTCCCATGTTTGTACCTTGAAGCAGAGCTGGGGATTCAAGTCCACCTTCTCCAAAACATACCACTGTGATGAGAGAGGGAAGTTAATCAGAAGAAGTTCCCTGGGCCCAGCCCTGCCCGCCCAGATCCGAGAGAGACCTGTCTCACCCCATCTGATTCTCGAGCCGTGGCATTAGGGAGGTCTTCGCAGAGGGGGCGCCTGCCCTGTCTCTGGCAGAGGGAGGCCTCCAGCTTCAGAGGGCAGTGTAGCTTCAGGGCCATAACCATCTGATTGTGCTGGCTGTAGTCAGTAATGTGCACTGACTTCCAGAAGTCGGAGCCATCTAGGCAGGCGGCAAGATCAGAGGGTGAGGCCTAGGGAGGCCTCCACCCTGCTTTAGCCCTACCTTGCCACCCCATCCACAAGAGAGATGTTTGTGAATGTTCCCAGCACAGTTCCTGGTCTGTCTGGGTACTCAATAAATGAGCGCCCCTTTGCAGCCCCCCTTTATTACTTTTCTACCCAGCTTTCTCTTCTCATTCTTAGGCCTCCACTCTTACCAGGTCCTCGCTGCTCCCCAAACTGAAAATATTCATATCTCTACTTAGGCTCCTCCTGCAACCAGCAATGCCATCCCCCTTCCTTCTCTCTATCTAAATCCTGCCCATTGTTTAAGCTACAGCACTGGTGCCATCTCCTCTAAGGGATTTTCTCTATTCACTCAGCCTTGTGGTCTTCTCCCTTTCCTGAATTCATGCCCTATCGCTTAATGACAGCCCTGCCCTGTACCATAGGCTTTGTGCTATTCTTTTTTTTTTTGCATGGGCAGGCACCAGGAACTAAACCTTGGTCTCCGGCACTGCAGGTGAGAACTCTGCCACTGAGCCACCGTGGCCAGCTCTGTGCTATTCATTTTTATGTTTGCATTTTGTACCTTGTCTCTCCAACTTGAGGACAAAAACATGCATACAAAGCTATAGAGGTTACCATCCGCTTTCACATATAATATTTAATTCAAGCCTCACAAACAGTTTGAAAGTAAGATGGGCAAATATCATTGATCCCATTTTCCAGGAGGAAACTGGGACTCAGAGAAGAAGATGTGGCAGAGCTGGGATAAGAACCCAAACCTTCTGGCCCATCTTCTTAAGACATGCTCACTGTGTCTCATTTCTGAACCTCTCATAAAACTTAGAACAGCGTAAGTACTCTCTGAGTTACTGGTGGCTAACTGACAGACATGGTAGCTAGGCCATTACCCTTTGTCTCCACTGGCTCCAGGGAAAGTGTCTGCAACCTTTCTGGGAGCTTTCTCCAACACTGTGTGAAGTGTGTGTGTGTGTGTGTGTGTGTGAGAGAGAGAGAGAGAGGGAGGGAGGGAGGGAGGGAGGGAGGGAGGGAGAGAGAGAGAGAAGGAGAGAGAGAGAGAAAGAGAGAGTGTGAAAGCAAGGGAGAGTATGAGAGAGACAGACGGGGAGACAGAGGCTGTGCATGGACAAGAGTACATCTGAGCAACACTCACAGGCTTCAGGCCAGCTCTTGAAGGGGCATTTCTTGCGTCTTACAGTGTCCTCTTGCAGGTAGGATGCCTGGGGGGACAGGGAGGATCAATGGGGTGGCTTTTCCCACATCACTCAGAAACTAAACCTCGTTCTGGCTTTACCTTACCCTGATTCAAGCTGCCTGCACTGGCAGGGTACTGAGAATGGGGAGACATGCAGGATGTGGGGAAGGGTGGGTGGTGCTGGACATTCGGAAAAGAAACTCCAGAGTAGGTGAGAGAGATCTGCAAGTGAGGGGCTGACTCCCCTTCTCCCTTGGGAGGAAAACTTGTCCCCAGAAAGAGGGCAATCATGAGGTCCATACTCCTTACCTTTTAGGCTTCTCTGGCCTCCATGCTTAGTCATTCCCAAGGTACCTAGTGCCCCATGTTTTCTCCCCACCCTGTACTCCCAAATCCCCCAATTCTGTCCTCTCTGGCAGTTTCTCAGTGCTACAGGTTTCTGCCTACATCCTCCCTTCCCTCTCTTCCCAGGTGACAAAGCCCCTGCCCATTCTTTCTAGTCCAAAGAAGTCTTAATGTCAGGCACCTCAAACTTGTAAGGAGAAAAGGTGGGGTGTCATGGAGGGTTGGTGGGGGAAAGACTTTGGGGGGCACATGGACAGTGGGGGCAATGGCCACATGCCCCACCTTGACTCCCTAGAACTCACAGTAAAAGCAGCTGTCTATTCTGCCAAGGTAAGCTGAGATCAAATCTGGACCAGGGAAAGCCTGGGTGTTGGGTGGGGCTGAGGTTGGAGTCACCTCAAGGATGTCCTGTATTCAGCAGGACCCTTTCATCTCTGACTCAGTGTGTGGCTCACAACCACCAAGTTGGCACCAGTCTTCTCAATCATCTTGGTAATCCCCAGTCCTTTTAAAACCTGACTTACTGGAGATAATGCTTGTCCACCTGCAGTATCTGGGTGCATTGGGAGTGGAGGTGGGCACTGAGGAGAGAAGCCATGGACAGCCCATACCTCTGCTCACCTCTATGCACAGACATGGCAGAAGGAATTCATAAGACAGGTCTACAGTGTGGCCCCCAGACACTATTTCCTGTTAACGAAGCAGAAAAGGAGAGAAAAGATACTTAAGAAAGTACATAATCACCCTGGAAAACATCAGGAGGAAGCTGGGGCCTTTGGCAGCATACCCAACTTTTCCTCTTACATGAGAATTCTCTCTTCACCCAGGATTTTCCTTACAGGGGTCTCTGCTCTGAAGTCTGACCATTTGCTGTACATGTCTCAATAAATGGAAGTGGGGGAAGAAGATAGGGAAAGGACCATCCATTTCGGCAGAGTATCTACCGTGTTGTCAGGCAGGGTGCTAGGTGCTAGAAGCATTAAATCAATTTATTAAATGGCAGCATCTCAGTGATATTGCAAGGCATTACCACCATTTTATAAAATGAAGAGAGCTGAGGGTCTCAGTGGTACATCATCAGTGTTTGAAATGGCACCAATTGGGTACAGGGGCATCTGTAGCAACTGGAGATTGGGGTGGGATGTTTAAAGCCTGTATTGGGGAAATGGGGCACATCCTGAGGGCAGGAACAAAGGTTCAAAGGGAGAGAGATAGAAGGGTAACAGGATAGCTGTGAAAACTTTCTCATTTTCCAAGGGAAGACTGCCTCTTGGTGGAATTAAAAAGGCTCCTTAATGCAACCTGAACCACACAAAGGGTCCTTCTCATTGGGACTAAATATCATATTTATTTCTCTGCTAGTGATTCATGATGAGGTCCTCCTCTGTGCCTCAGTCCTGCACAAAGAGTTGGCCCCTTTGGCCCCAGCACTGTGTGATCTAGCTTTTTGTGAGGGATGGCACTCCATACCTGGGTATCAAAGGGGCTACTCAAGTCTTCGCACTCCAGTGCCCACTGGTGACAAAGACGCACGCTGACATCGGGGCCCGGAGGAATGATCACGCGAATGGCCCGAGCTTTGGGCAGCAAATCAAAGGAGAACTCAGGCCCTAGAGACAAGGGGGACCTGGTAGCCTTGCTTCATACCTTTAGTGGCCTTAGCTTAGCACAGAACCACTACCTGGCTGAGTCATCTCCTGTCACACCTCAAGCTTACCTCCATGCCTCTGTAAGTCCAGCCTGGGGAGGAGATCTTCCACTGCCTGTAGCTCCAAAGATTGGGTCCTTTTAGCCCGTAGCCCCTTGCGGGAGATGTCTGGGTAGGGCATGTAGATGTGATGGTCCTTCTCACACAGGCTACATAGTAATTTTCTCTGCAGGTGGACAACAAGGTTGGCCTTAGGCCTGGAATTTGGAAATCTGGCTTCTATTTCTGCCTCTGGAAACCAGGACACAAAAGGCAAGTTCCTCAATTTCTTCTGGCCTCAGTTTCCCTAACTGCGTAGTGAACAGAATAGTCTACTTTATCACCATACTGTCCATATCTTTCACATGACTGAAGAACAAAATGGGAGGCCAGAAAGGAAAGGGCTTTAGGGTAGGGTTGCAACTAGCAAGGAGTATACCTGAGCAGATGCTGGCATCTTATGTCTCCTACAGAACATGAGCTTGTAAGACTTTCTGAATTTCCACAGCAGGAGGTGGAACCATCCCCACTGAGGGCCTGTGCAGGGAAGGAGAACATACTTACTATCTGGCTCCTCGTTAGCCCCTCCCCTCGCTGGAGATATGCCCAGTGTTAGACCGTAAGTCACTTTTTATCAAGGAGGGTAATGATGTCAAAGATCAAGTTTCTTTAGCCCTGAAAAGTTATATACAAATTTTTAAAATTTCTTGAGTAGAGAATAATCCATATATGCATAGATATTCATTGTAACATTGTCTGTGATAGTGGAAAATTAGAAACTGTCAGTTCTTATCCTGCATGTGGGCATATAGTATGTAGCAAGCACTGAGCTAGGCAGTGAAAATGTCGAGTTTGAAGAAGGAATAAGTTCCTGCTTTATAAAGAAAAGGTAATAATAGTAAACTCATAGAACTCAAAATTTTTAACCCAAGAATTGGTATCATCTTAAAAGAGAAATATCTTCACAAAATGAAACAAGTGAAATCATAAATATCAGTCATTGCATGTTTTTTTAAAACTGAATAAGGTGCTCTAGTCCCTGTTGAGTTGACAACAGGAAGACAAACATTTGCTCTAGTCTGACGAGCCCCACTTGTCCTAGCTTAGGCAGTGCCCCAACACTCACATCTCCACTGAGAATGGCTGGTTCTTGTGCCTGAGGGATCTGACACCAGTTGGAGGCACAAAGAGCATGGCTGGGGCCAGGGCCAGGACAAAGCACACCAAGGCTTTGTGGAGAGGAGGAGGACCAACCAGGTACAGGAAGGAATATGGGCAGATCTTCCTAGGAAAGATGGAAGGGAAACCAAATGAAGGATGCAGTGGAGTCCCTCTGCTTCAGAAGTTGGATTTGAGGCTGAGCTCTGCCACTTACATCCTGAAAGTGTGACCTTGGGCAAGTGACACCTCTAAGCCTCTGCTTCCTTATTCATAAAGTGGGGCTGTTGTAAACATCAAATAAGATAATGTGTGGGAAAATGCTTTGTAAACTAGAAAACACCATAAAATTACCACCCTACATAGAGGTGAGGGGCCAGTCAAGGAAGAAACCAACACTTATGGAGTGGCTGGAGATGAACCCACATCTCTCACTGAATCATCCCCACAAATCAGAAAACAATACTGTCTTTATCATACAGTCATTTCCATCATGCTACTATACTCAAAAACTGAGGCTCAAAGGGGTTCAGTTAACTGCCTGAGGCCATATATGGAGTCTTGAACAAATCTGGGCTTGTTCTGATTCCAAACCCTGTACTTTTTCCTTGATTCTATGCCACTTCCCAGGTTGGCATTAAAAATTAGAATGGAATGCTCTCTAGGGATCTGAAACAAAGGAGGTGTGTAGGGTGGAGTGGGGCAAGGTATGAGACTCACCAGTGAAACTGTCATCCTAAAGGTACAGGGTCAGCAGGGAAAAAAAAGAGAGGCATTATTAGTGAGGCCTTCCATCCATTGGGAGCACACTCCCTGGGGTCTTTGCCTCAAATTCCCTACTTCTGAGCTCAGTAAGCCAACAGCCATCCCCTTGGGCTCTTTTTTCACCGTTTTATCCTGCCCAGGACCTTGACCACCCCATTGAGATGGTGTAGAGGACTCCCTGAGGCTGCCGCCACAGCACAAGAGACTTGGGAAGTAAGAAAGGGCAGACAGGAGAGTGGGGAGCTTTAGCAGCCTGTGCCAGGTAGGTGTCCCCACTTGGCAGCAGCACCTTACCCTGTGAGAGGCCAGCAGACAGCGGGTGCTCCATCGGGGCAGGTAGAAGCAGCCAGTCCTGGCAGAGGCAGAGAGACTGATAAGCAACAGGAGGGAAGGCAGGAGCAGAGCTGCCAGTCTAGGGCTCCCCATGGGCTTCTGTGGGATCAGGGTGCCCAGAACATGGCTGCACAGCCTGAAGGTGGGTGGCGGGGCCTTGCCGTGCAGCAGCAGGGAGTGCTGTGCCAGGTGCCAGCAGGAGCCCTCGCCTTGGCCTGCCCCTACCCCGCCCTGCTTTAAAGCTCCTCCTTCATCCTAACCGGCCGGCCAGGCTACATTCCTTCTCTTCCAAGCAGAGAGAGTGAGAGACTCTTGCCCCCCACAAAACTCTACTACCCCTGACTGAAAGTCCAGCGGCTCCTGCTATGACAGAGGAATAACAGGGAAGGAGTCAGCTCCGGGTTGGGCGTATGGCAGGCGGCATCCATTTCTTAACCCCTTCTACTCTTCACTAACACACCCTTGGACTTGGATCTCTCCTGAACATGCTTCATCCTTTCATGAAGGGAATTAAAAAGAGGTATTAAGCATGATTCTTCACTAGGTGCTGGGGATAGAGGTAACTGAGGCATCATTTAGAGGTAGAGAGAAATAAAACAAGCACTATAGGACACATATAAACTGTGTATGCACCCATACCTTGGTTCCCTACCTGGCTGACTCTGAGCGTCATACCTAGGTTTCTGTCTCTGTCCACTAGCCAGTTCCAGCTCCATGCCAAAGAAAGGCCTCCAGCTGCAAGGATGCGCTAATCAGTAAATCCTGCCCAGGAAGCCCCAAAGCTTATAGCCAAACCCTGGTGCAGAAAGAGGGGGCCCCATGCACTGACCTGGTTTCCTGTGGTTTCCGGTGCTGGAGAAAGACTGACAAGCCTCCAACCTTTGTGGGGACCCTCCCCATCATCCCACAGCTTCCTCCTGCTTATGGAGCATTTGAGCTTTTTCAGCCTTCACCTTGGTGACTCGGTAGCTAGAAAGCTTGGGGCACACCTACTGGGTTAAGCAACCTTGAAATTGTTGTTGTCCCTTTGTAACTCAATATGGACCACCTTTCAGTAGCCTGGCCACAGCCTTCTTTAGGCCAATATTGGTTCCTAAATCTTCAGGTCCACTGTCTGAAGGCCCAATCCTACCCGCTATTTTAAAAATACCCTTTAGCTTTTGAGTTCCTTAACAGGTAAGAACACTTTCTCAATCTTTATGTCTCCTTGATGCCTAGCAGTGCATGCCATGAAATGGGTGCTCTGTAGTTGGACAGATGCAAATATGGCATATTTCATCTAAGTAGCAATTTATCTATTTCATGTTTCACAAAGGACTTTTATATTTGATCCTCCTAACCACTTAATGAGACAGGTGAGAATTAACCCTTTTTTTCCATAAAGAGAGAAATAGGGAAGCAGAAAGTGATTTGGTCAAGATCATATTATATGGATATCCCTTGTTAGTTTATGGTGCATTGGAGTGGCTAGAGGGAAGTCCCTTAAACTGTTGAACTGTGTTCCAGTAGCCTTGATTCTTGAAAATGATTTTTGCAACTATTTAGCTTTTACAGTGTGACCACGTGATTGTGAAAAACAAACAAACAAATAAACAAAGATCAAAGAACAATCTAAGAAGTCACTAGTCCAGGGAGCTCCATTTCTGCCAGCTTCTCCCAATTCAATCCTTTTTCAACCATCCTTATGGTGTCTCCCTACCCCCATCCCACTGCTTCATGTAACCTCTGCTCCTGGGAACCTAAAATGGTCAGCTAGACACAAAACTGCCTTTTGGCTCTGGAGCCCATCATTGTAAACAATCAGTAAGATATGCAAGGAAGAAAGAGTGGTCTGGCCAGACTAAGGATGGGTTAGGGGTTCTTCTCCTGAACTTTCCCCTAACCCATAGTGGTATAGCCGTATATAAATAATGATAATGTCCAATGCTGGAGGCATAAAATGAGAAATCTGGCTCCATTCTAGAACAGTTCTCCTTCTTGACCCCTTTAGCCTCTGATCTGACTTTAATGGTGGAAATATTTGTTTACTTGTTCTCTGACTTGGCTAAAGTTGATTGTAGGAAAGATATTCTAGTATCTTTCCAGAGATGGATTGGCTTTCAATAAAAGGGGATTTATTTAGTTAACTTATAGTTCTTCAGAGGAAAGGAAGCTAACTTTCAACTGAGGTTTTTTCTTATGTGGGAAGGCACAGGACGATCTCTGCTGGCCTTCTTTCCAGGCCTCTGGGTTCCAACAACTTTCCATGGGGTGATTCCTTTCTGCACCTCCAAAGGCCTGGGCTGAGCTGCGAGTGCTGAGATGAGGTATGCTGAGCTGCATGGGCTATGCTACATTAAGCTCTCTCATTTAAGCACCAGCCAGTTAAGTCAAACGTCATTCATTGCAGCAGGCATGCCTCCTAGCCAACTGTAGGTGTAATCAGCAACAGATGAGGTTCACATGCCATTGGCTCATGTCCATAGCGATAGAACTAGGCACCTTCATCTGGCCAAGTTGACACCCTGAACCTAACTACCACAATAGGCAAAAAAGAAAGAAATGGAGGTGAAGAAAGAAAAAAAGAGAGAGGAGAGAGAGAGAAAGAAAGAAAAGAAGGAAGGAAAGAAAAGGAAGAGGGAGCATACAGAAAAGGAAAAGGAATAAAGATGAGGAAGAAAGAGGGAGAGAGAACAGACAAGGAGGCCTGCATTTTATTTATTGTCTTGCTGGTTTACTTATTTCTTGTGGATCCTGTTCCAAAAAGGACCTAAGCTTAGGGTGCACAGGTGGTTCAGTGGTAGAATGCTCACCTGCCATGCAGGAGACCTAGGTTTGATTCCTGGCCCATGTACCACCCCATCCCCACCCGCAAAATAAAAAGGATTGCTTGAAAAAAGAATTTGAGTTTAAAAGCACAACCTGGGGAAGGGGAGAGGATGAGATCAACTTTACTGAACTACTATCAGGCTCTGGGCCATGTGTTGCCCACTTTATCTCCTTTAATTAGTATCACGATCCTTGAGGTCATTCTTATTATTCCATTTTACAGAATAGGAAACAGGCATTCAGGAAGATCAAGTAACTTGTCCAAACACACACAACTAAGAAGTGGAGAGTTGGGATTCTCCATCATGCCTTTCTAGCTCTTCTGCCATAGCATATTGCTTGGAGAGATTAATGGGAAGTAAGAAGTTTCTGGACCCTGTAGTCCAGAGAAAATACTAGATTTAGCAGCATGATGCAGTTGACAGGGTTAACAATGTGAAGAAACTGGAATCATTGGAGAGAACAAAGGAATGCTGGTCTTCTGAGAGTTAGTTTTCAGTGGTTAGACTTCTAGGAAAGCAGGGATTGTTGGGCTAATGTCAACAAGGGAGGAGTAACTGTAATTGGAATAGAAGGTGGGCAACTGGAGCTAAGAGAGGGAGGTGTGTATAAGCCTTCAACACTGATGTTCTGTCCTCTTAGAAGCAGGCTCACTTGTGGCTTGTGACAGAGTTGAATGAGACTTCATGCTCTAATAACCTGTAGTTGGGGATCAAGCCAGGAGCTAAGGAGGTGCCAGACAGGCCCCTGCACATACGAAGGTACACAGTAAACTTGGCGGGGAGTGGGGTTTGGCTGTCTTGGGCAGTCGTTTCTCTTCTGTCATAGCCTTCCCCTTGCATGGATTCTGGTCAGATTATGAAGTAGCAGCTCCATGCTCTTCCAGTAACAGCCTAAAGTTGGGACAACTATTAAGGCACCCTGGACAGAAAGGTCCACCAAATTAGACCAATGTAAACCAAGAGTGGACAAGTGTCCCATCCTCACTTTTGCTATTCCATAAGGGATTGTTCTAGTTTGCTAGCTGCCGGAATACAACATACCAGAAACAGAATGGCTTTTAAAAAGGGGAGTTTAATAAGTTGCTAGTTTACAGTTCTAAGGCCAAGAAAATGTCCCAATTAAAACAAGTCTATAGAAATGTCCAATCAAAGGCATCCATCCAGGGAAAGATACCTTGGTTCAAGAAGGCCGATGAACTTCAGAGTTTCTCTCTCAAGTGAGAAGGCACACGGCGAACACAGTCAGGGCTTCTCTCTCAGCTGGAAGGGCACATGGTGAACACGGTGTCATCTGATAGCTTTCTCTCCTGGCTTCTGGTTTCATGAAGCTCCCCGGGAGGCGTTTTCCTTCTTCTCCAAAGGTCGCTGGCTCGTTCACTCTGCTCTCTCCGAATCTCCTTCATTCTCCAAAATGTTTCCTCTTTTATAGGACTCCAGAAATTTATCAAGATCCACCCAAATGGGTGGAAACATGTCGTCACCTAATTCAGCTTAACAATCACTCTTAATTAAATCACATCTCCAGGGAGATGATCTGATTACAGTTTCAAACATACAGTATTGAATAGGGATTATTCTGCCTTTATGAAATGGAATTTTGATTAAAACATGGTTTTTCTAGGGTCCATACATCCTTTCAAACCAGCACAGGGATCAACTTCCAGAAGACTGAGGCAAGAAATTATGCCTAAAATAAGAGGCTGGGAGTCCTCACCTGAGAAGAAACTGTTCATCAAGTGTAGGGATTCTGAAATTTAGAATGTACTATGTACTAGATTGTTCATATACAATTTCTTAATCCTCACAACAATCCTGGGAGGTAGCTAGTATAATCCCCAAGTGGGAAATCAAAAATAGAGGTTCAAGCACCTTGCTCAAGGCAAAAAGTAGTAAAATGCCTAGCTAGAATTCCAACTTAGGTCAGTCTAATTTCAGAAGCTGTGCTCATTCCACTATACCATACTGCCTTTCTCATCGGCTGGATGACCTCTAAGAGCCCCTTCAACAATTACACTCTCTAACTCTGTAAATATCATGGAGTAATAACCATTCTTCACATTTAGATAGTGTTACATAGTTCACTAGCACTTTCACCCTGTTTGATCTTCAAAACAAGCCTATGGAATTGGCAGGGTCGATCTTAGCCCTGTGATTAGTAAGTAGGTAGGTTGGTACTTGAATCCCAGTCTTCTGATCCGAATACAGTGCTCTCTCCACTAAATTAAGATCCCATTAATTTAAAAGGGGATGCTCTTTGCTTCAGGAAACACTACAATCAGCAGGCCGGAAAATATGATTGTAAAAATTCATCTAAGCAGAATACCAACAATATAACAAACTAAAAACTAAAATAAACCAGAGTTTTTTCTGCAGGGTTGACAATAATTTCATAATGGGTCTGTGGAGGCACTCTAAGACTGTTAAGTACCATTCTAATACTCCAAGAAAATTTTAACTTAATTCCTTTAAAAATATTAAACATTCTACAGCCTAATTCTTTGAAAAATAGCAATCTGTACCTGGTAATATGGTAACTTCCTCATGCAAGTTTTCACTCTGCTCCTCTCTGCTTCCCTAAATTCTAACCCTGCTTCAGTTTAGTTCTTTCCTCCATGAAATACATTCTGACATTAGCCTATATTAGGGAAAATTACTTCATTCAATAAATTCTGAGCACACTATTTAGGGATGAGCAAGGGGTAAGGAAAAGACATATAAACCAATTCTGTCGATAAGAGGTAAAATAAAAATGCCACATGAATTGAGAGTAAAAATGCTCACTTCTTGAATCAAAAGAAACTCTAGTAAAGAAGTGTAAGAATAGAAAAGGAAAGAAACTTGGAAACATGGATCCTATATGGGGATCCGTAAGAGATTCAGTTGACTAAGATAGTGTGTTACTGTAGCATTGGGAGATAAGGCTGGAATGGAGGATTGGGAGTACGCTTTGAAAAACTCTAGAAGATTTAGGAATTCCAGTTGTTCCAAAAATAATGGCACCTAGTAGGGACTTGATCATAAAATGACGTTCCAGACCTGTGCTTTCAGTGTACACACTTGCACATAGGGATACAGGAGGAATAATGAGAATGAGGCAGGAGGCAAATAGTTAAGTCTTAGAGACATTCGATTTGAGATAATTATCAGGACATCTACAGGGAAAAGTTCTGCAGTTAGAAGTCAGTACCTAACAGAGACTGAGTACATGTTGATAAAACAAAAGTATGACTAAAACTCTGGAAAGGGCAAAACTGCATTTATGGATCTGGGTATTGTCCATAGATTAAAAAAAAAAAGTCTGGTAGATAAAAGCAAAGGGAGGGGGTGCAAGAGTAGTTCAGTAGTAGAATTCTCACCTGCCATGCAGGAGACCTGGGTTCAATTCCTGGTTCATGCACTTCCAAAAAACAAAACAAATATGCAAAACAAAATTTCAACAAATGGTGCTGCGATAATGGGATATTCACAAGAAAAAATGAAATGTGACCCCGCATTACAGTATACAAAAAAAAAAAAGAGCAAAGGGACAGACTTCTTTCCTACAATAAATATTTGCCGTGTCAAGACTTTTAGGCATGAAAAGCTCTTTAGTTCCCAATCACAGATCTCTTTCCCATTTCTAAATATTTTCTACTTATCTGCTCTACACCATTAGCTACTATGTTCATTAGTTGTTTCACATGTGTATCATGTTTTGCCTAGACTGCAAGCTCCCTAAAAACAGGAATACTTTAAAATTCTTTTGGATACCACAATACAGTATTATATACAAAACAGAGGCTTTGTTAATACTTGATTGATAAACATAAATATCCAACTGAAAGAGGTGGTAACCCATATGCATAAATGTTAATGGACTATTATATAGACGGAGATATTTCATGTCTGGCCCAAGACAGTTCTTGTCAATCAGCTGCAGGGCTGGAGCTACCACTGAGGTTTTCTACACTCAGTCCACTTTTTTGTGGCCACTTTCAAATTCTTCAGGAAGCCTAAGCCCATCTCCTAGTATCTAAGGTCACTCAAGCAACACATTTCACACTTTATCAAATCCCAAATACAAGGCACAGAATGGACAGGGCAGTCATAAGTTTATTAAGTTCTCTTTAATTAAAATGCTTTGTAATAGAAACCACAGTTTGAAGCAGTTTCCCAAATGTTTCCTGTCCCACAAATGATAGATTGAAGAAGAATTTGATTTATTTCCTATTTTCTTCAGTCTTGGTGGCTAAGTGGTAACGGATGGAGGTGGCAACCAAAAGGAGACAAGGAAGAAGCTCCGTCTTAAGGAAAAATCCAGAAGTGCCTCAACTTCAACCAGCTGAAGGCAAATGTTTGTTTCATAGGTTTTTATCACCTAGTTCTAGCCAACCTAATCCAGGAATAAATTAGATATAGTTTTGCCATATCAGCTGATGGCAACAGGAGGAGCTTTTCAGAACTTGGGCCTAGTTTACACTAGTTGCCAATATCACAGGGAAGAGAATGGAGGAGATTTTAGAATAGCTCTTCTACCCTCTCATTCTGCTCAAGGGAGACCCAAGCTTCACCACCACAAAGCAATCCATCAAGAAGGCCTCATTTGCGCTTCTTCTCTTGTGTGCTGGTAAACCAAGAGTCTAGGAGCTTCTTGCTATAGTATAACTGCCAGGCATGCACTTGGACAGCCAGGATCAACACCAGGTACATGACAGAAATGGCAGGAAAACCAAAGAGGAAGCGGTAGGCCTTGCCATGGCGGTAGAGTTGCTGTGCAGCAGGGAACATCTCCATGCTGCCATAAATGAGGGGAGCAATGGAAAAGAGTCCCATGCTGATCATGGAAAGCACCAGGTAGCTTATGTTGTTGCGGGGGAAGGAAAGAAGGCCCAAGAGAGAGGGCACAATACTCAGCAAATACGGGTACTCCCACTGATAGGGCATGGCCACTTGGTCATGCGACAAGAGCCTCAGGTGTCCCACGCTCATCTTGGCAACCAGCAGCAGCCATAAGACCAGGTGCACGTAGATCAGCTTCTTGATTTCATACTTGAGGGTCACACTGTGGAGCAGAGCAGAGGGAGAAGAACCTTACATTCAAATTTTTCTGACCACCAACTATATGCCAGGCAACTGTACTGGACAATGAGATACAAATGTAAATAAGAGGGATGTAACTGTAGGACGATGATAGAGAGGGAAGCTCCAGGAATCAGTTCTTCCACCAGAACAACTATTAACCAGGCAGAAACTGTTTGAATCAACTATTTTCAAACTCCAGGGTCCTGTAAAACACTGTACAGCATCCAGAGAAGAGCTAAGTAAGAGATTGGTAAGTACAGTAAATATCAATAAATCACTCTCTCCATGTGGAGGCTACCATCACTCAGCCCCCACTCTTGCAGTAGGCAATAATGGGGTCTGGTCTTGGCATATCTTGCTGGTGCCAGGTAGAGACAAAAATTCACTACCCCAAGATCTGGGGGATGTAAAAGATAGGGGCCTGGATCAATCACTGATCATTAATCACTGCTTTCTTTTTCTTCCTGAGGTGCATGATCTGGGAATCAAACCCCGTTCTCCCTCATGGAAGGGAAGCATTCTAACCACTGAACTACCTGTGCACACACCCTGATCACTGCTTTTAAATGGCAACTTTAGATCATTGAGGGCCCAGCTCTGAGGATGACCACTGTTCCAACCTGCCCTGGACAAAGCTGGTGGAAACTTAAAGACAGTACATACCACAGCTCTGAGAAAGTGTACTGTCTTTGCTGGGCAGGGGCTGAATCAAGAAAGCAAAGTTCTGGGGAGCTGAGGAAGACGCTCCTGGCACCCTTCCTGGCCCCTCTCATTCCTTCCCTGAGGGCAGTAAGGAGCTGGGAAACAATAACTTAAGAAACCCCTCTCCAGCGAGCATCCTCTCCCATTATCTGCCCTCCAGGCAAAAGCAACCCAAGTCTATGAAAGCAGTGCAAAAAACAACTGAGGCAGACAGCTTAAGGCAAGGACTAACCTGCTTTAACTATGACACTGGGAGAAGAAGAATGTCTGTTTCCTGGGATGTTGAAAGGGCATTCAAACTCCTGTAAATAGGGGAAACTCCTAAAGTCACCAGTACATACAAGCCTGGGACAAGATACCAGCCAGAAAAGTCAAGGACCCTGCACTCTGCATTTGCCTTGGGATAACCTTTCTGATAGGAAGGTTGAACTCTGATGGCAAGCACTAGCCAACGCAAAGCCAATTTGCAAAAATGGTGAAAGGTATTTTTTACTTAGGTTTGTTTCATTATGTTAGCTCCAGAAACTCAAGAAAATCTGTCCCATTACCAGCTGGTTACAAATCCAAGAAACAGACATTTCAGGGAATAAATACCAGAGTTAACACTTTAAAACATTAAAATATGTAACAAAAGATTACCAGACAAATTAAGAAACAGGAAACGATGGCACATCCAAAGGAAGAGAATAAAAATCCAGAAAACACCAACAAAAAAGACCAAAGGCTTTTCAAGATATGATGCTCAATATGCTGAAGAATATTAAGGAAAATACGGAGAAAGAACCAAAAGATTTCAGGGAAACAATGAATGAAGAATCTGAGACTCTCAATAAAGAGATAGAAATTTTAAAAAGGAACCAAACAGAACTACAGGAGTTAAAGACCATAATAACTGAAATGAAAAATTCCCAAGAGGGTTTCAACAGCAGGTTAGTGCTGGCAGCAGAAATCATCACTGAACACAAAGTCAAGACAACTGAAATTAGTCAGGATGAGCAGAAAGAAAAAAGAATTATAAAGCAAATAAAGCCTGAAAGACCTCTGGGATACCATCAAGCACACCAATACACACATTAAGGAAGTCCCAGAAAAAGAAAGAGAGAAAGGGGTAGAAGGAATATTCAAAGAAATCATAGCAGAAAACTTCCCAAACTCAGCAAAAGACATAAATATATGCACATCCAAGAATCCCAGAGAATTTTAAGAACTTTAAGAAAAATATGCCCCATCACATACTGATCAAATTGTTTGATGGAAAGGACAAGGAAAAAGTTCTGAAAGCTGAAAGAGAAAAGCAATGTATGTACAAGGGAGTCGCAATTAGAGTAAGTGCCAATTTCTCATCAGAAATCCTAGAGGCAAAAAAGCAAGGGGTTGGAAAAGTACCAAAAGAAAACAACTGCCAATCAAGAACTGTATATCCAGTGAGGCTTTTTCTTTTAAAAATGACAGCAAGATTAAACATTCCCAGACAAGCGAAAGCTAAGGAAATTCATCACCACTAGACCAACCCTACTGGCAGTGATAAATGGAGTTCTTCAAACTGAAAGGAAAGAACACTAACAATGGTTCAAAGCAGCATTAAGAAATAGACTGTTGGTAAAGATAACCATTTGGGTAATTTTGATTTGTTAGTACTGTTGCATTACATTTTTTGATATGTAACTCTACTTCTTCCTACAAGTGTCAAAATGCAAACACATAAAAAGTAATGATAAACCTGTGGTTTCAAACAAACAATGTACAAAGATATAGTCTGTAATAAGTACATAAATAAGATGGGGAGATGAAGGAGATAGGAAGAATGTATGTGTATGCTATTGAAGTCAAGTTGGTTTCAAATCAAATACGACTGTTGTATATTTAGGATGTCCCCATGGTAATCACAAGGAAAATATATGAAAAAAATATATTGATAAAAATGAGAAAGGACCCAATATGGCACAACACAAAAAATCTTGAAGAACTGAGGGACAAACAAAGGTGTAAGGCTTAAAAAGCCTAAGTAGCAAAAGTCAGAAGAAAGTCATGCATTATCAGTAGTGACTTTTAAATGTAAGTGGATTAAATATTCTAGTCAAAAGGCAGAGACTGGCAGAATGGATGAAAAAAAGCAAGACCCAACTATATGCTGTTTACAAGAGGCTCACAAGTTCAAAGACATAAGTTGACTGAAAGTGAAGGGATAGATAAAAATATACCATGCAAGTAGTAACTAAAAGAGAGCTGGGGTAGCCATATACTAACATTAGATAAAGTAGACTTTAAGTAAAAAAAAACTGTTATAAGAGACAAAGACAGCTGTTATATATGATAAAGTGGCCAATTCAACAAGGAGACAAAACAATTATAAATATATATTCACCTAACCACAGAACCTCAAAATATATAAGCGAACAGTGACAGATTTGAAGGAAGAAATAGACAGTTCAACATTAATATAAGAGACTTTACACCCCCAGAAAATCTCTTTTGTTGCTCAGATGTGGCCTCTCTCTTTAAGCCAACTTGGCAGGTGAACTCACTGTCCTCTCCCCTATGTGGGACATGACTCCCAGGAGTATAAATCTCCCTGGGAACGTGGGATCTGACTCCCGGAGATGAGCCAGGACCTGGCACATGGGAATGAGAAAGCCTTCTTGACCAAAAAGGGGAAGAGGGAAATGAGACAAAATAAAGTCTCAGTGGCTGAGAGATTTCAAACAGACTCAAGAGGTTATCTTGGAGGCTATTCTTATGCATTATATAGGTATCCTTTTTTAGTTTACTGTGTATTGGAGTGAAACTATTAAACTGTGTTCCAGTAGCCTTGATTCTTGAAGACTATATAACTGTACAGCTTTTGCACTGTGACTGTATGATTGTGAAAACCTTTGTCTGATGTTCCTTTTACCCAGGGCATGAACAGAAGAGTAAAAAAAAAAGGATAATAAATAAATACTAGGGGGAGATAAAGGGTAAAAAATTGGGTAGATTAAAATACTGTGGGTCAACGAGAGGGAGGGGTAAGGGTTATGGATGTATGAGTTCTTTTTTCTTTTTATTTCTTTTTTTGGAGTGATGCAAATATTCTAAAAATGATCATGGTGAAGAATACACAACCATGTGATGAAATTGTGAGCCACTGATTGTATAATGTGGTTGGACTGTATGGATATTTCTCAATAAAAATATTTAAAAAAGAAAAAAATAGCAATTTACCTTAAAAAAATAGTAAGAGACTTTAATACAGCACTTTCAATAATGGATAGAACATCTAGACAGAAGATCAATAAGGAAATAGAAAACCTGAACAATACTTAATTAACTAGACCTAATAGACATATATAGACTGTTTCACTCAACAACCACAAAATACATATTCTTCTCAAGTGTGCATAGATCATTCTCCAGGACAGATAATTTCTTAGGTCACAAAACAAGTCTCAATAAATTTAAAAACATTGAAATGATACAATGTATCTTCTTTAATGACAATAGATGAAGTTAGAAATCAGTTAACAGAAAAAATGGAAAATTCACACGTGGAAATTAAACAATGTACTCTTAACTAATGAGTTAAAAGGGAAACCACAAGGGAAACTAGGAATTATACTGAAGTGAGAGAAAATGAAAATACAACATACCAAAACTTTTTGGATGTAGCAAAGGCAGTGCTGAGATGGAAATTTATAGCTTTAAATGCTTACATTAAAAAAAGGACAAAGATTTCAAATCAGACCTAACCTCAAAACTGGAAGAAACAGAAAAAGAAGAGCAAACTAAACCCAAAGCAAGCGGAAGGAAGGAAATAACAAAAATTAGAGAAGAGATAAATGAAGTAGAAAACAAGCAAACAAACAAAAAACAATAGAGAACCAACAAAACTCAAAAGTTGGTTGTTTGAAAAGATCAATAAAATTGACAACCCTAAAAAAAAATTGACAAACCTTTAGCAAGAGTGACAAAGAAAAAATGAGAGGGACATAAATGACTAAATGAGAAAGGAAAAGGGGGTCATTACTACCAACACCACTAAAATAAAAAGGACAATAAGAGGGCACTATGAACAACTGTATGCCACAGATTAGATAACCTACATGAAATGGGCAAATTCCTAGAAACACAAAAACTACCTACATTGATTCAAGAAGATGGAAGTCGAAAGATGAAAGCCACCCAAGTGCCCATCAATAGATGAATGCATAAACAAAACATAATATATACACACAATGGAATACTATTCAGCCGTAAAAATAAATGAAGTTCTGATATATGCAACAACATGGATGAACCCTGAAGATTATCATGTTCAAAATGTTAGAATAAATTTAGATTGAAATGCTGGTGATTGGTGAGGGGGAGGGGTAAAGGGTATGGTATGTATGAATTTTTTTCAGTTTTCTTTTTATTTCTTTTTCTGAATAGATGCAAATGTTCCAAGAAATGATCATGATGATGAATATGCAACTATGTAATGATATTGTGAATTACTGATTATATATGTAAAACGGAGTGATCAAAAGTTAGAATGTTTGTGTTTGTTTGGTGGGGGTTTTTTTGGCATTTAAAAAATTTTTTAATTAATAAAAAAAGATTATCATGTTCAATGAAATAAATCAAAAGGAGATAATATTGTATGATCTCACTGATAAGAAATAATTAGAATAAGCAAACTCAAGAGTCAGAGTCTAAAATATAAATTACTAGGAAATGGGGCAGAGGTAAGGAATAGGGATTAAGGCTTAAAATGTAGAGTTTCTATTTTGGATGACGGAAAAGTTTTGGTGATAGTAGTGATGGTAGCACAATACTTTGAATGTAAGTAACAGCACTGAATTATAAACACGAATGTGGTTAAAAGGGGAAATGTTTTACATACAGTTACTACAACAAAACATTTTTGTAAAAAATCCAAGCAACTGCACAACACAAACAGTAAACCATTAGTTAAACCATGGTTTACAGTGAATAGTACTATTATAAAAATGTGATTTCAATTTTAACAAATGTACCACACCAGTGCAAGGTGTTAATAGCATGGTACTGCTTACGGGAACCTTGTATTTTACCTATAATTTTTCTATAAACCCTCAACTTCTCCAATAAAAAGTAAAAGTAATAATGTGAAAAAGATATGGTCCCTGCCTAGAAGCTGGGTCAAAGAACAAAAGAAAAAGAAATAGTAGAAAAACTCTGGTAAATTTATGTTCCAAGATACATGGAATTGCAGAGTAAGAAGTAATGAATTCTGCCTGGGCTTCAGGGTCAGAAAAGACCATCTAGACGAGGGTGATTTTAGAGCTGAGTTCATTGGGGATGGGTGGAGATGGGTGGAGATATGCCTTCCGCACAGAGGTAACAGCATAGAGGCAAAATGGCACAAGCATCTGTGCTCCAGGAACTTAAGTGACTCGCAGCAAGAATACAGTGGATGGGTGAGGGGAGTAATGGGATATGACGTTGTAAAGGTTATGGAAGAGTTAGGCTAAAGGTAGAATAATACTCAGAATTGTGTTTGGAAAGATCATTTTGACCATATCATAGAGATATAGCCCAGAGGAAGAAGGTATTGGTAGCTAGGGAACCAGCTCAGGCTGCAGGGTAAGGATATTTTCTCATTTAAAGGGAGCACATAGTTATTATCCGTGTAATTCTCTTAGGTTCCGAATGCACCTTTCTCACACTCCCAGGGATGCATTTCTCCTCTGGGCAGGCATGTGAACACTTGATTGGGCTGTGAGGAAGCTGTTAGGGCCTAAGAAGAAAACTGAAGTAAGGGTCCAAAAAGGGTGTAAATCTTCAAAACTCTGGAGAGAGACGTGAAGACCAACTTGGTGAATTCGATGGGTTTAAAGAGGGAAAATTCTTTTTTGAAATTTTATTTTTAAATATTCATTGCACTACTGATTATGTATGTAGAACGGAATGATCAAAATAGGAATGTTTGTGTTTGTTTGGTGTTTTTTGGTATTTAAAAAAATAAAATAAAAATAAATACATAAATAAATAAATATTCATTATAAAAAATGCAGAAAAGTGAAAGAAAAAAATCATTCAGTCACCTCTAGACTTAAAGCTCCGGTTGTTTTCTTAATAAGCTTTTTAACTGAAACATGCAATTAAACATGCAAACAGAGACTAGGTCTGTTTTTGCTATTATATCCTCAGTGCCTTGCACAAGGGTGGAGAATAGAAGCTCAGTATTTGTTGAGCGGATGAATGAATGTAGAAATAGCCCTTACGTAGGGTATTTATAAAATTCGTTTTAGAGCGGAAAGGCTGCATCCCCCCATGCACACACACCAACCGTGCATTGGGCAGATTTGTACTATGTGTTCGGCCTTATGCTTGGTCCTCTACACGAATTATCTCACTAATTCTTCACCAAAACCTAAAACACGATTATTTTTCCCCTTTGCAAATGAAGACTCTGAGGCTCAATGAGAAATTAGACAATTTCCCAAGGTCACACAGCGGGACCAAGATGAATGTGACTGGTTCCCTCGAGGTAGAGAGCGGCAGGTCAAGGGGTGGAGCTCGCGGGGCGACCGGCCTTCCTAAAGCTGGTGACAGACTCAGGGCCATCACGGGAAGAGGGGAGGTGGCAGATGTGAGCAGGCTGGCAGGGAAGTAAGACTCTGAGGGCCGGCCGGCGTCGCTTCCCAGGCCCTGCAGGAGAATGGTCCTCTCCTCACTTCATACCTCATCTGGTAGTGCATGGCGACGCGCTCCCGGTGCTGAAAGTCGCTGCCATCTGTGCCAGCCGCTCGCGGGCCTGCCCGAGACGCCATCGTCCCCGCCCAGAACTCCACAGCCTCTCGCGCCGCCGAACCCGACTAAGACTCCCGGAGATCGGGTACGCGCCACCACAGCCCAGCCGCCTTCAGCGGCTGGGCGATTCTGCGAGCAGAACTTCCGGCCTCTCTGTCTCCGGAGGACCGACTCTGTGGTCCTCTCCCGCGCACGCGCTTCCGCGCTCTCGGCCGGGTCCGCCCCACCGTTTAGCTGAACCCCTCCCAGAGTGGGAAGGGAAATTCCAGCTTGGATGTTTTTTTGAGCGTTTACTTTCTTAGGCTGTATCGTGAGTTTAAGACGTCGCTGGCTTTATTTCACAGATAGGGAAACATGCTTGGAAGGATTCTGTGACTTTCCCAGAGCACACGTTCATTCACAGTTTCAAAGTGTCTCCCAGTGACTCCTTAATCATTGTAAAGAGAAAACGGTAACTTCGCAGTGGAGAAACCTGACGTACCCCCTTAACCGAGTGATCAAAGTTAACTTGACCAACAGACAAAGTGACACTTTGTGCTTCCTGAGACAATGAGGACATACCAGTTCTGTGATACACCTGCCCAATAATACAGAACAGGAATTTTATCATGAAGAAATGATAGACAAGCCCAAATTAAAAACTGGACAGCCTTCTTCAAAAATGTCAAGGCCGTGAAAGAAAAATGAATTATTTCAAAATAAAAAGTTACATTTTCTGCGGGGGAAAGAAAAGAAAAGCATGTACTAGAGCAGCCGTTTTCTGGGGCGTAGGAAGGAATGCACCTAGGTTGCCGGTTGCCCTTGCTTATTGGCCCACAAACATTCAGCTCTCCTGCATCTATTAATGAAGCTGAGTGGTTTGAACCAGCAAGAACACATCTCGCTTTAGAAATTTCGAGGTCTGTCACTCTGTGGAGTTCCTTTGCTGCTCAGATCAATAGAAGAGTCTGCCATGGACACAACCACTTGCCAGATGATATCAACCCAGCCCTCCAATGAAATACACTGCCATTTGCTGTAATAGTTAATACATGCCTCAGACCAGCGGCAACATACATGACCTTCTCTTTCAGGAACTCAACCAGTGGTGGAACCATACATTTTGGAGGTGCCTGAGGAACTCCTGATTGGCTAAATGAATTGGATCTACATGATAAGAGCTTGACCATTTTTGTAAGTATAATGGTAAATTCCCAGCCACAAGCCACCTGTTGAGTGGGACAGCAAAGGAGGGACATGAACAAAGAACTAAAGGAAATCAGGGAAACAATAGATGAACACAAAGAGAATACTAATATAGAGATGGAAATTATGAAATGGAACCATGCCAGAAGACTACAATAACAGAAATTTAAAATTCCCTAGAGGGGTTCAATAGCAGATTGAAGCTGGCAGTAGAAAGAATCGGTTAACTTGAAGATAAGACAATTGGAATAATCTAATCTGAAGAGCAAAATGAGGAAAGAATAAAGAAAAGTGAACATACCCTCAGGAACCTGTGGCACACCATCACACATGCCAATATATGCTTTGTGGGAATCCCAGGAGAAGAAAAAGAGAAAGGGACAGAGCCTATTCAAGGAAATAATTGTTGAAACTTCCAAGTCTAATGAAAGGTAGACATATACACATTCAAAATGCTTAGGATAAATTTAAAAAGACCCATACCATGCCATGATAATCAAACTGTTTGTTGTGGTTTGAAGCTGTATGTAATTAGATTTAAGAAAATCGTGTTCTTAAATCTAATCCATTCTTGTGGCTGTAGATGCATTGTTAGTAAAATCCTTTGATAAGGCTAGTTCAGTTATGGTGTGACCCACAGCATTCAGATGGGACTTAATCCTATTACAGGAGTCCTTTATAAACAGAATGAATACACAGAGTGTGCTGGTTTGAAACTTGTGTGCCCAGAAAAGCCAAGTTCTTTAATCCTTATTCAATATTGCTAGATGGGAGCTTTTTTATTATTTCCATGAAGATGTGACCCATCCAATTGTGGGTGGTAACTTTTGATTAGATGATTTCCATGGAGATGTGTCTCCACACATTCAAGGTAGGGTTGCTTACTAGAGCCCTTTAAGAGGGAACCATTTTGGAGAAACTTGAGAGCCACCAAAGCCAAAAGAGCCCATGCAGCCAGAGACCTTTGGAGATGAAGAAGGAAAACATCCTTGGGGGAGCTTCATGAAACAAGAGGCCAAGAGAAACAAGAGGAGAGAAAGCTAGCAGACATCACCATGTGCCCTCTCAGCTGAGAGAGAAACTCAAACAGAGGGCATTTCCCTCGATGCCTTAATTTGGCATTTTCATGGCCTTAGAACTGTAAACTTGCAACTTAATAAATTCCTGTTCTAGTTTGCTAGCTGCTGGAATGCAACATACCAGAAACAGAATGGCTTTTAACAACGGGAATCTAATAAGTTGCTAGTTTACAATTCTAAGCCTGAGAAAATGTCCCAATTAAAACAAGTCTATAGAAAAGTCCAACTTAAGGCATCCAGGGAAAGATACCTTGGTTCAAGAAGGCCAATGAAGTTCAGTGTTTCTCTCTCAGCTGGAAGGGCACATGGCGAACATGGCGGCGTCTGCTGGCTTTCACGTGGCTCTACCAAAAGGGGACTCTCTCCAAAATGTTTCCTCTTTTAAAGGATTCCAGCAAGCAACTCCACCTTCAGTAGGTGGAGACACACCTCCATGGAAATCATCTAATCAAAAGTGACCACCCACAATTGGGTGGGTCACATCTTCATGGAAACAATCAAAATGCTCCCACCTAGCAACATTGAATGAGGATCAGAGGCCATGGCTTTTCTGGGGTCCAGCACAGATTCAGATCAGCACAATTCCCCTTTAAAAAGCTGTTCCATTTCTGATCTATTGCATTCCGGCAGCTTACAAACTAAAACAGACAGAGAGAGAGAGTGAGAGTGGGAGTGGGAGTGAGTGTGTGTGTGTGTATGTGTGTGTGTGTGAGAGAGAGAGAGAGGGAGAGAGAATGTTTGTGTGTGAGAGAGAGCCACAGAAGCAAGACGCTAAAAGCAACAAAACATGAAAGAGAAGGAAGAGACCAGCAGATGCTACTGTGTGCCTTGCCATGTGGCAGAGGAGCCAAGGATCACCAGAGGTGGGTCTTGAAGAAAGAAGCATTGCATTGATGCCACTTTTTATTTCCTATACCATCTAAAGGGCAATGCATAAAATTTAGTGATAAATTAATGGTTTTGAACTCTTAATGTATAGATATATAGTTTGTGCGAAGACCTATATAAAGCTGTGGGGACAGAGGGGTATAGGAACATAGTTTATGTATACTATTAAAGTTAAATTGGACTCTGCGAGCCTGGCCCATCTGTGACAAGAGCCGTGTGCTGCTCATCTGGCCCCTCACACCCCGAGAGCAAAGCCTGCGTGGCATGACCCAAATTTTACTCCATGGGGTGCTTACTGGGAAAATAGAATACCTCAAAGCAAATGGCCCTTAAAATATATTCATCATTACCCTGGAAAGAGCCCACTGAATGGCGGCCACCAGGAGAAAGAGACTTCAAGACATCGGTCTCCCAGCTACAGGACAGTGCTCAGTTTGGCTAGGGGAGCTGAAGACCTAAAAACACCCTGTTTTCAAGGGTTCCATTCACAAAAGTAACTTTCCAGAAACCTACAACATCCAGATAGGTTCCTGGTCCAGATAAGTCCTGAAACCTAGAGGGTCCAGCTTCTCCAAAACATCAGATAGTTCCATTTCCCTACCCCATATTAGTGACAGACCCTTCCAACATGAAAAAGTTAGAATGGCCATAGCCCAAATACCCCTAAAGAGAGGGATGAAAGATCAAAGGTGATGGTGGAATTATATATAGAAGATAGGACTTAACAAATGAATATGAATGCTGAATCACTTAATTGATATCTCTTTTAGCCTCCAGTATCTTAGAGCAGCTAGAAATAAAAACCTAAAATTGTGGAATTGCAACTCATGTCAAACTCTGAAATATGTTCTACCACTAATTGCGGTGCTGTGCTTTGAAATTTCTTCCTTTTTTGTACATATGTCATTTTTCACAAAAAAAGTTGATTGACTTCAAACCCTAGTCTCCATGGCTTCACCTCTGAAGTTATTTTTCCTTCAATGTGTCCCTTCTCTGTCCCTCTCAGTCCTAACTGGCAGTGGTTCTCTGTAAACAGATCCTGCAACACTCTCATTGGCTTTCTCTGCAGTAGCCTTGGATCATGCCCATCAGATATAAGGAGTTTCCACAAATCCTTCCTAGATAATTCCTTGTCTAAGCCTGGCTTTCTCTGAAATGGCTGGCTGCTTCCACATTTGGTTGAATCCTCACAGGGGGGACTATTCTCTGGGATCTCCCTTTTTGTAGGTCCAGAATTTTCCAGAACTTCAATTTCTGGTTTCTTTGTACCCAAGTATTCAGTTCTCAGCTTATCTCTTTCCTGTCACATTTCACTATAAGCTGCGAGGAGAAACCAGGCTGCACTTTCCACATTTAATTTTGAAATCCCTTCAGCTAAATATTCAAGTTCATGACTTTTAAAATCTGCCTTCCAGCCAAAGCCACTAGTCAATTTTTCCAGATTATCTTCCATTTTGCAACAGGGATTGCCTTCCTTCCAGTTTGCAATAACACGTGCCTCATTTCTTTCTTAGGACTTATCAGAAGTGTCTTTAGAGTCCACATTTCTACCAACAGTCTCTTCAAAGCATTTTAGGCCTTCTCTGTCAAGCTTCTCACAGCTCATCCAAAATCTTCCCCTTATCCATTTAAAAAGCCACTCCAGCATGTTTGGTATTTGCAAACTGCAGCAGCAACCCACTCCTGGTACCAAAATCTGTTCTAGTTTGCTAGCTGCCAGAATGCAATATTCCAGAAATGGAAAGGTTTTAAAAAGGGGAATTTAATAAGTTGCTAGTTTACAGTTCTAAGGCTGAGAAAATGTCCCAATTAAAGCAAGTCTATAGAAATGTCCAATCTTAGGCATCCAGGGAAAGATACCTTGGTTCAAGAAGGCCAATGAAGTTCAGGGTTTCTCTCTCAAGTGGAAAGGTGCATGGCAAACATGATCAGGGCTTCTCTCTTGGCTGGAAAGGGCACATGGTGAGCCTGGCATCATCTGCTAGCTTCCTCTCCAGCTCCCTGGGAGGCATTTTCCTTCTTCATCTCCCAAAGTTGCTGGTTGGTACTCTCTGCCTCGTGGTTCTGTGGCATTCTCTGTTGTGGCTTTCTTGTGGCTCTGCATTCTTCTCTCGTCTCTTCGAATCTCCCCCTTTCTCCAAAATGTTTCCTCTTTTATAGGAGTCCAGTAAAGTAATCAAGACCCACCTGGAATGGGTGGAGACATGTCTCCACCTAATCCAACTTAATGCCCACCCTTGAACAAGCCACATCTTCATGGAGATAATCTAATCAAGCTCCCACCATGCAGCGCTAAATAGGGTTTAAGAGAAATGGTTGCTCCCACAAGATTGGATTAGGATTAAAACATGATTTTTCTAGGGTACATATATCCTTTCAAACTGGTACAAGGACTGATTGTAAAAATTCAGAAATGGATAGCACAATACTATCTGATGGTAGCATAATATTGCCAGTAGACTGAATGAAGCTGACTGTGAGTATAATGGAGGGAGTAGGGCTGGGGGCACGTATGACACCAGAAGGAAAGTTAGAGGATAAAGACAGAGTCGGTAAAACTTATGAATGCCTAGAGTAGACAGTGATGGTGATTAAATGTACAAATATAAGAATGTTTTTGCATGAGGGAGAACAAATGAATGTCAATATTGTAAGGTGCTGAAAATGGGATGGTATACAGGAAAAAAATATCAATGCAAACTAGAATCTATAGTCAACAGTAACATTGTAATATGCTTCCACTGAACATAAAAAAGACATTATGCCAAAAGTAGATGTCAACAAGTGGGGGATATGGGAACCAAGTGTGGGATTCTTTGTGGAAGAAAAGGAAATATCTTCCTATAGATTTGGATGGCAAAGTCATGGCTATTTACTTAGGTTGGATTGTATGATGTGTGAATAAAACTATTTAAAAGTTAACAGAGAGAAACAAGTGCTAGAGAAAATGTGGAGAAAGAGATGTATCTCTTCACTGTTGTTAGGGAAGCTGAGAGGTGCAGCCCCTCTGGAGGGCAGTGTAGTGGTCTCACAGGAGGCTAGATATGGGCTTGTCATATGATCCTGAAATTTTATTGCTAGGTTATATCTGAAGGAACTGAGAGTGGGTACACTGGACATTTGCACACTGGTCTTTATGGTGGCAGTATTCGTGATTCACAATGGATGGAGGTGGCCTAAGGGTACAATGACTGAGGAATGGAAGGGGGAACTGTGGTGTATACATACAACAGACTACTGAGCAGCTGCAAGGAGGGATGAAATTGTGAGACATGCAACTAGGTGAAACCTTGAAGACAGTACATTAAATGAAATGTCAGAAACAAAAAGACAAATATTATCATGCCTCACTCATATAGACTAACTATGATATACAGGGAAGTGAAGTCAAAAGCATGGGTTATAAGGTTGGGACCTATAGTAAAGGGTCCTAAATTGTAAGCTCTTACAGCAGTCGCATCTATTCTGGAGTTGAAAATGTTATTTCTAAATTCTGAGATACTTTGTGACTGTGTGATTGTGAAAACTTTATGTCTGATGCTCCTTTTATCTACCTTGTCAACAAAGGAGTAGAACATATGGAATAAAAATAAATAATAGGTGGAACAAATGCTAAAATAAATTTAGTTTAAATGCTAGTGATCAATGAAAGCAAAGGGTAAGGGGTATGGTAGGTATAATCTTTTTTTTTTCTTTCCTGTGTTTGTTTTATTTCTTTTTCTATTGTCTTTTTATTTCTTTTTCTGAATTAATGCAAATGTTCTAAGAAATGATGAATATGCAACTAAGTGATGATATTGTGAATTACTGATTATGTAAGTTGTTTTATTTTGTTTCTTTATTTTTTAATTAATAAATAAATTTTTAAAAAATTCTGAGATACTGGGCTATTTGTGTATAATCTGGAGGAAACTTTATATTTTGGGTAGTGCATTATCTAATTTAACTTGTATGGACAGTTTAGTTGAACACCATAATTACATGGATTTTTTTTTAATTTTTATTTTTAAATTTATTTTGTATTATCAAACCAAAACAACATACAGACATGAACATTCTTAACATACAAACATTCCACGTATGGTGTACAATCAATGGCTCACAAGATCATCACATAGTAGTATATTCATCAGCATAATCACTTTTTAGAACATTTGCATCACTCCTGAAAAAGAAATAAAAAGAAAAAAGAATAAACTCATACATACCATTCCCCTTACCTCTCCCTCTCATTGACCGCTAGTATTCCCATCTACTCAATAGATTTTAACCTTTGTTCCCCCTATTTTTTTCTATACCCCTTAACACTCCCTTTCATTGTGCACTAGTATTTCAACCTACTCAATTTATTTTCATATTTGTTCCCTCTATTTATTTATTTATTTTTAATCCATATTTTTTACTCATCTGTCAATATCATAGATAAGAGAAGCATCAGACACAAGGTTTTCACAATCACATAGTCACATTGTGAAAGCTATATCATTTTACATTCATTTTCAAGAAACATGGCTACTGGAACACAGCTCTACAGTTTCAGGCACTTCCCTCTAGCCTCTCTAATACACCTTAAACCAAGAAAGGGATATCTGTAAAATGCATAAGAATAACCTCCAGGATAACTTCTCGACTCAGTTTGAAATCTCTCAGCCACTGACTATTTTGTCTTATTTCACTCCTCCCCCTTTCAGTCAAGATTTTCTCAATCTTTTGATGCTGAGTCCCAACTGATTCTAGGATTTCTAAATAGGATTTTCTAAATAGGGTGTAATATCTTGTTGGTTTGTACAGGTTAGTGTGATGCCCTGATACATCCCAGAGTAATTTGGACAAAGAATAAAAAAGTATTTGCAAAATCCCCTTGCAGGACTGAGGAAAAAGAAGGAAATATTAAACTTCCCCATCTGGGTAATTCCTGCTATTCTCCCAAGCAGTGGGGATAACCAGTTCAATAGGCTGAGCCCTTGATCTTGGGGTTTGCCCCTATGAAACTTATTCCTGCAAAGGAGAAGCTAAGCCTACTTATAATTATGCCTGAGCCACACACACACACACACACACACACACACACACACACACACACACACACACACACACACACACACACAAACGAGAACCTTTTTTGTTGTTCAAATGTGGCCCCTCTCTGAAAGCCAACTCAGCAGATGAACACACTGCCCTCCCCTCTATGTGGGATGTGATTCCCAGGGGGTGTATGTCTCCCTGGCAATGTAGGACAAGACTCCTGGGACTTAGCATCATGGGATCAAGTAAGCCTTCTTGACCAAAAGGGGGAAGAGAGAATGAGACAAAATGAAGTTTCAGTGGCTGAGAGATTTCAGAGTCACGAGATTATCCTGGATGTTATTCTTGCACTTTCTATAGATATCCTGTTCTAGTTTGCAAACTGCAGGAATGCGATGTACCAGAAACAGAATGCTTTTAAAAAGGAGTATTTATTAAGTTGGGAGCTTACAGTTTTAAGGCCATGAAAATGTCCAAATTAAGGCACCAACAAGAGGCCATCTTCACTCAGGAATGGCCGATGAAGTTCAGGGTTTCTCTCTCAGCCAGGAGGGCACTTGATGAAGTCTGCTAGCTTTCTCTCCTGGTTCTTGTTTCATGACGCTCCCTCCCCCAGGGGCATTTTCCTTCTTCATCTCCAAAGATCTCAGGCTGTGGGGGCTCTAAAGCTTTTTCCAAAATGGTTCCCTCTTAAAGGGCTCCAGTAAACAATCCCACTTTGAATGGGTGGAGACACAGCTCCATGGAACCATCTAATCAAAAGTTACCACCCATAATTGGGTGGGTAATATCTCCATGGAAAATAAACCTCCCACCCAGCAGTATTGAATAAGGATTAAAGAACTTGGCTTTTCTGGGGTACACAACAGATTCAAACTGGCACATATCCCTTTTTAGTTTATGGTATATTGGAGTGGCTAGGGAGAAGTACCTGAAACTGTTGAACTGTATTTCAGAAGCTTTGACTCTTGAAAATGATTGTATAACTATATAGATTTTACAATGTGACCGTGTAGCTGTGAAAACCTTGTTTTGATGCCCCTTTTATCCAGGGTATAGACAAGTAAGTTAAAAAAAAAAAGAACAAAAAACTAAATAATAGGGGGTAATAAGGGGTAAAAAAAAATCTGGATAGATTGAAGTACTAGTGGTCAATGAGAGGGAGGGGTAAGGGGTATGGGATATGTGTTAGTTAGATTCAGTTGTCAACTTGGCCAGGTGAGCATACCTAGTCTTGTTGCTGCGGACATAAGCCAACGGTACGTGAACCTCATCTGTTGCCAATTATATCTGCAGTCAGCTAGGAGGCGTGTCTGCTGCAATGAGTGATGTTTGACTTAATTGGCTGGTGCTTAAATGAGAGATTGCAACGTAGCACTGCTAAGCAGCTTGGCATTCCTCATCTCAGCACTTGCAGCTCAGCCCAGGCCCTTGGAGATGCAGAAAGAAGTCACCCCGGGGAAAGTTGTTGGAACCCAGGGGACTGGAGAGAAGACCAGCAGAGACCATCCTGTGCCTTCCATGTAAGAAAGAACCTCAGTGGAAAGTTGGCTGCCTTTCCTCTGAAGAACCAACAAAATAAATCCCCTTTTATTAAAAGCCAATCCATCTCTGGTGTGTTGCATTCTGGCAGCTAGCAAACTAGAACAGGATACATGAGTTTTTTCTTTCTATTTTTTTTTCTGGAGTGATGTAAATGTTCTAAAAATGATCATGGTGATGAATATACAACCATGTGATAATATTGTGAGCCATTGATTGTATGCTTTGAATGGACTATATATGTGTAAAGATATCACGATGAAAATATTTTTTAAAAATACACTGAAATACCATTCTTCACCCATACCATTATTCATGCATCAGAGCAGCAAACATTTACGGCAAATCTGCTGGGGAAACAAGGAATCAGACACATTTTTATACATTGCTGGTGAGAACGTAATTGGTAAAACCACCGTGAAAGTGATTTGGCCAGATCTATAGAAATTATAAACACAATATATTCTTTGACCCAGCAGTGCCACGTTTGGGAATCCAGTCTATAGATCTGCTTGCTCATGTGTTAAATAATATGTGTGCAAGGTTTGTTTTTACTGAAGCTGTGTTTGTAATAGTAAAAGATAGGAAACAACACAAATGCTCTACAACAGGGGTTATAATTAATACTTAAATAAATTATATTTATGTAATAATCATTTTAAAAACTAGGTATTCACATAATGGAATATATCATGACCAAGTGGGGTTTATTCCAGGAATGTGAGGATGGTTCAACACAAGAAAATCAATTAATGCAATGCAGCACATGAACAAATCAAAAGGGAAAAAAAAATCACACGATCATCTCAACTGATGCTGAAAAAGCATTTGACAAAATTCAGCATCCTTTTCTGATAAAAACACTCCGGAAGATAGGAATCAAAGGTAACTACCTCAATATGATAAAGGGAATATATGAAAAACTGATAGCTGGCATCGTACTCATTGAAAAGAGACTGAAAGCTTTTCCCCTAAGATCAGGTAAAAGACAAGAATGCCCACTGTCACCACTATTATTCAACATTGTGCTAGAAGTTCTAGCTAGAGCAATCAGGCAGAACAAAAAACTAAAAGGCATCCAAGTTGAAAAAGAAGTAAAACTCTCATTATTTGTAGATGATATGATATTATACTTGGAAGACCCTGTGAAAACTACAGCAAAGTTACTTGAGCTAATAAACAAATTCAGCAAGGTGGCAGGATACAAAACTAATGTTAAAAAATCAGTAACATTTCTATACACAAGCAATGAGCTAGCTAAGGAGTCAGTTAAGGACAAAATTCCATTCAAAATAGCAACTAAAAGAATCAAATACTTAGGAATGAACTTAACTGGGGATGCAAAGGACTTGTACACAGAAAACTACATAACATTGCTAAAAGAAATTAAAGGAGATCTAAATAGACGGAAAGATATTCCTTGTTCATGGATAGGAAGGTTAAATATAATTAAGATGTCAATTCTCCCCAAATTGATCTACAGATTCAACACAGTACCAATCAAAATTCCAACAATGTACTTTGAAGATTTGGAAAAGCTAACTACCAAATTCATCTGGAAGAGAGAGCTAAAAGCATCCTTAAAAAGAAGAACAGGGTGGGCCACGGTGGCTCAGCAGGCAGGAATGCTTGCCTTCGATTCCAGAGGACCCAGGTCCGATTCCTGGTGCCTGCCCATGTTAAAAAAAAAAAGTGGGAGGATTAATGCTCCCTGACTTTAAAACCTATTGTAAAGCCTCAGTGGTCAAAATAGCATGGTACTGGCACAGAGATAGACGCATTGACCAATGGAATGGAACTGAGAGTGCAGACATAGACCACCAAATCTATGGTCAACTGATTTTTTTTTTTTTATTAATTAACAGAAAAAAAGAAATTAACCCAACATTTAGAAATCATACCATTCTACATACGCAATCAGTAATTCTTAACATCATCATATAGATGCATGATCATCGTTTCTTAGTACATTTGCCTCGGTTTAGAAGAATTAGCAACACAACCAAAAAAGATATAGAATGTTAATATAGAGAAAAAAATAAAAGTAATAGTAGTAAAAACAAAACAAAACAAAACAAAACAAAAACCTATAGCTCGGATGCAGCTTCATTCAGTGTTTTAACATGATTACTTTACACTTAGGTATTATTGTGCTGTCCATTTTTGAGTTTTTGTATCTAGTCCTGTTGCACAGTCTGTATCCCTTCAGCTCCAATTACCCATTATCTTACCCTGTTTCTAACTCCTGCTGGACTCTGTTACCAATAATATATTCCAAGTTTCCAATGACATATTCCAAGTTTGGTCAACTGATTTTTGACAAGGCCCCCAAATCCTCTGAACTGAGACAAAATAGTCTTTTCAACAACTGGGCATGGAAGAACTGGACATCAATAGCCAAGAGAATAAAAGATTTTTCTTCCACCCTACACAAAAATTAACTCAAAGTGGATCAAACACCTAAATATAGGAAATAGCACCATAAAGCTTCTGGAAGAAAATGTAGGGAAACATCTTCAAGACCTTGTAATAGGAGGTTACAAGCAAGAAAAGAAAAATAGATAAATGGGTACTCCTCAAAATCAAATGCTTCTGCACCTCAAAAGACTTTGTCAAAATGGTGAAGAGGCAGCCAACTCAATGGGAGAAAATATTTGGAAATCACATATGAGACAAAGGTTTGATTTCCTGTATATACGAATAAATCATACAACTCAACAACAAAAGAACAAACAACCCAATTATAAAATGGGCTAAAGATATGAATAGATATTTTTCTGAAGAGCAAATACAGATGGCTCAAAAGCACATGAAGAGATGCTCATTTTCATTGGCTAAAAGGGAAATGCAGATCAAAACTACAACGAGATACCACCTCACACCTATAAGAATGGCTGCTATTAAACAAACAGGAAACTATAAATGTTAGGGAGGATGTGGAGAAACTGGGATACTTATGTACTGCTGGTGGGAATGTTTAAGGGTGCAGCCACTATGGAAGACTGTTTGGTGATTCCTTAGGAAACTAAATATTGAGTTGCCCTATGACCCAGCAATAGCACTACTGGTATATACGCAGAAGAGCTGAAAGCAATGACACAGACATCTGCACACAAATGTTCATAGCACCCTATTCACAATCGCCAAAAGATGGAAACAAACCAAATGCCCATTAACAGACAAACGGGTCAACAAAATGTGGTATGTACCTACGATGGAATATTATGCAGTAGTACGACAAAATGATGTCCTGAAGCACAATGCAAGATGGATGAGACTTGAGGACATAATGCTAAGTGAAATTAGCCAGACACAAAAAGATAGATACTGTATGATTCCACTTTTATGACCAGCATAAGGGTATAATCCGAGGCTTATAATACAGAATATAGGGGATTTAGAGACACATAGAAACTAGAGATGGGTGAACCGTTAGCTAATGAGGTTGGACTCCAAAGTAAGGGAATAGATAGGAGCGAAGGTGATTCTCTAATGTGTCTGCAAGTAATACTACTGTATTGAAGATGAACAGGATTGAAGGGGGTTGTGTAGACCTACATGTCCCATTGATTTACACTAGAAATATGAATTAGTTCTCGTAAGAATTACTTCAAAGATATGATTCTTGTATAAAGAGTGTTTATACAAGTTTAAGTCCAGGGTACAAGAGGAAAACTGCTATTGCATGCTATGAGCTGTGTTCAAAAGGAAACCATCAGCACTACCACAGCAATAGCAGAGGTAAATAATGGGGGGAGGGACAAGAGTTAAGAGGAGGTTTAGATTTCCTGTTTGGCAAGGGTGTGTTTATTGGTTTTCTTTCTCTTGAGAACAATGAAATTATCTAAAATTGAGAATGTTGATGGACTGTGGACTTTGGGCCCTCTACATGATGTCTGATGAATGCAGGTGGCTGAAGGATGCACTGACGGAGAAGTAGATTGGCGAACGATGGTGTATACTTTTGAACGAAGGTTGTGCTGCTACAAAAAGGAACAAAGTCATGAGGCATGCAACGATGTGAATGAACACGTGAACATTTGGTGAGACAAAATAAGCCAGAAACAAAAGAACAAGAATGGTATGGTCACCTTTAGAATGCACTTATAAGAAAACAGGGGCCTAGATTGTGAGCTTTTAGAGCAGACACATCAGTCTGGAGTGGTGATTATTATTTCTGGATTTTAAGAGGCTGTTATATATATATATATATAGATATATAACAGCCTCTTAAAATATATATATATTATATATATATATATAATATATTTGTATATATATATAACCTGATATTTAGAGATAAGAATGAAGCCAAACAGGTTGGGGTTAAAGTAATTCAGGACGTAGGGGTAAGGAAGACAGTGTCTATATTTTAGAACCACACATGCTCTTTGAGACCAATGGAAGAAAAGTTTATTTGATCTGGAACTGAAATTTTCTGTAGTGCACAATCTAATTCAACCTATTTGTATAGCCCATTTGAATAACTGAAACATAGGGAGCACAGAATAAGAAAGAGGTCCTTTAGTTCTGTACAGATTATTATAATGCCTGGAAACATATTAAGCAGATAATCAAAAAGTATTGGTAAAGTCCCTTGAGGGAGGGGAGAAAGACTATGGAACTATTAAACCTTAACATCAGGGAATCCCCTGATACTGTGTCAAACTTTAGGGACACACAAATCAATAAGTCATGCCCTTGATCATGAGGCTTACTCTTGTGAAGCTTATGTAGGTAGCAGAGAAGCTTAGATTACCTATAGGCATGCCTGAGAGTTACTTCTGGAGGACCTCTGTTGTTGCTCAGATGCGGCCTCACATTTGGGGCATTACTCTAGACAAACCTACAAAATCTTATGCCCTACTCAAGGTTCCATGTCCTTATAGTGTTCAATTAAGCAGTCCACGTAAGTTATAGTAGGAACTGCACTAGTCAAAATATAAATTTTGTACCAAACAAACATTTTTTGCTTTAGTCTCACACATAAGTTAAAAATTTTAAATACTAATTACCGTCTGTTTTCAACACCCTGCAGTAATGACATTCCTTTAACAATTCCTTTTTCAATAGCGTTATATCGTTGCTCTGTTCCTTTCTGTAGCTGGGACCAGAACCTGAGTGGTACTCCCTTCCCATTTTTTTTTTCAAACATATTAACAATTGAATTAGATCTCCAAATACAGTGCACCAGATGAGGCAAACACAATACTGTACCAATTGTTTAAACCCAAACCATAAAGGTTTTACATTATAGTACATCAAATAAAACAGAAAGAAGAATTGCTTAGGTAATAAAACTCTATGTCAAGTTGTTTCCTCCGTTCTGTTTTAGGAACATACAAAGGAGCACAGTCTGTTGTGCTTCTTTATATCTAATGGGGGCTTCTAGGGGGCCTGCCTGGGCCACGCCTCGTGGAGGCTGCCCCAGGTCTGCCAGGCCTAGTGCAGCTGGGGGTTAAGTAGTATTTCTCAAGGTAAAAATGGGAAATGTTCCCATTAAAAAAAAATTTTTTTATTAATTTTTAAATTAAAAAAAATATGACAAGAAACACAAACATTCTTAACATATGATCATTCCATTCTACATATATAATCAGTAATTCACAATATCATCACATAATTGCATATTCATCATCATGATCATTTCTTAGAACATTTGCATCAATTCAGAAAAAGAAATAAAAAGACAACAGAAAAAAAATTCATACATACCATACCCCTTACCCCTCCCTTTCATTGAGCACTAGCATTTCAATCTAAGTTTATTTTGACATTTGTTCCCCCTATTACTTATTTTTATTCCATATGTTTTACTCGTCTGCTGATAAGGTAGATAAAAGGAGCATCAGACACAAGGTTTTCACAATCACACAGTCACATTGTGAAAGCTGCATCATCATACAATCATCTTCAAGAAACATGGCTACTGGAACACAGCTCTACATTTTCAGGCAGTTCCCTCCAGTCTCTCCATTACATCTTGACTAACAAGGTGATATCTATTTAATGCATAAGAATAACCTCCAGAATAACCTCTCTCCAGTCTCTCCATTACATCTTGACTAACAAGGTGATATCTATTTAATGCATAAGAATAACCTCCAGGATAACCTCTGGACTCCATTTGGAATCTCTCAGCCATTGACATTTTATTTTGTCTCATTTTACTCTTCCCCCTTTTGGTCAAGAAGGTTTTCTCAATCCCTTGATGCTGAGTCTCAGCTCATTCTAGGGTTTTTCTCAATCCCTTGATGCTGAGTTTCAGCTCATTCTAGGATTTCTGTCCCACATTGCCAGGAAGGTCAACACCCCTGGGAGTCATGTCCCACGTAGACAGGGGAGGGCAGTGAGTTTGCTTGTGTTGGCTGGAGAGAGAGGCCCCATCTGAGCAACAGAAGAGGTTCTCTTGGGGGTGACTCTTAGGCCTAGTTTTAAGTAGGCTTGGCCTATCCTTTGTGGGGTTAAGTTTCATATGAACAGACTCCAAGACTGAGCAATAGGCTCAGCCTATTGCTTTGGTTGTCTGCACTGCTTGTGAGAATATCAAGAATTCAACTTGGGGAAGCTGAATTTTACCCCTTTCTCAACATTTCCCGAAGGGGACTTTAAGGCCCTCATTCTTATTCTGGGTATCCTGTATTTGGGTTGTTTAAATGACTTATCTGGACAGGTTCAGTTATATAATTTGTACAGAAAATTTAGTTTCTGGACAAAAAAAGTCTTTCTTCCTTTGCTGACCTCTCTCTTTTAAGCCTCCAGCTAATTAAGTTAAACCTTATTCATTGTGGAAGACGCTCTCTTTAGCCAAATGCAAATGTAATCAGCCATAGATGAATATCGCATACTGTTGATTTAAATCTACATCAACAGTATCGTCACCTGGCCAAGTTGAGATGTGACTCTAACTACTGCACTGAAGAACTGCCAAACTGCCTTCCAGAGCAGTTGTACCACTTTACATTCCCACCAACAGTGAGTAAGTGTGCCTCTTTCTCCACATCCTCTCCTGTACTTGTCATTTTCTGTTATTTTAATAATGCCCATTCTGGTGAGTGTGAGATGATATCTCATCGTGATTTTGATTTGCATTTCCCTAATTGCCAGGGAAGTTGAGCATCTTTTCATATGCCTTTTAGCCATTTCTATTTCCTCTTCTGAAAAGTGTCTGCTCCTGTCTTTTGCACCTTTTTAAATTGGGTTGTTTGTCTTTTTTTGCTGTTGTTGAGTTGTAGAATCTCTTTTTATATTCTGGATATTAAACCCTTATCTAGTATGTGGCTTCCAAACTTTGTCTCCCATTGCATAGGCTGCCTTTTTACTTTCCTGACAAAACTATTTGATGCACCAAAGTGTTTAATTTTGAGGAGATCCCATTTAACCTTTTCTTTTTTTGTTGCTCATGCTTTGGGTGTAAGTTCTAGGAAACCACCTCCTATCACAATATGTATAAGGTATTTCCCTAGATTTTCATCCCAGATATCTTGTATGGTCTTAGCTCTCATGTTTAGGTCTTTGATCTATTTTGAGTTAAGTTTTGCATAGGGTGTGAGATATGGATCCTCTTCCATTCTTTGGCTTATGGATATACAATTTTCCAAACACTATTTATTGAAGAGGCTTCTCTGTCCCAATTGGGATGGCTTTACTGCCTTGTCAAAGATCAGTTGTCCATATAGAGAGAGAGGATGTATTTCTGAATACTCAGTTTGATTCCACTCATCAGTGTATCTGTCTTTATGTCAGTACCATGCTGTTTGACCATGGCAGCTTTGTAATATGCTTTAAAGTCAGGTAGTGTGAGACTTCCCACCTCATTTTTCTTTCTCAAGATACATTCTTAACTTTTTTATTGTATAGTATAACATAAATTAAATAGCAAAGAAATTAAAAAAGCAATAGTTTTCAAACACTCTTCAACAAGTAGTTACAGGACAGATCCCAGAGTTTGTTCATGGGCTACCATACCATCATCTCAGATTTTTCCTTCTAGCTTTCTCGAAATATTTTTTGCTATTCAGGGCACCCTGCCCTCCAAATAAATTTGGTTATTCTTTCTTCCATTTCTGCAAAGTAAGTTGTTGGGATTTTAATTGGTATCGTATTGACTCTATAAATCAATTTGAGTAGAATTGACATCTTAATTACATTTAGCCTTCTAATCCATGATCACTGTATGCCCTACCATTAATTTAGGTATTCCATGATTTCTTTTAGCAATTTCTTATCGTTTTCTGTGTACAGATGTTTTGTGTCCTAAGTCAAATTTATTCCTAAATATTTGATTCTTTTGGTTGCTATTGTAAATAGAATTTTTTTCTTGATTTCCTCCTAAGATTGCTTATTGTTAGTGTATAAAAACACTACTGATTTTTGGATGTTGATCTTTTACCTCAGTGTATTTTTAAGTTGCATTTCTATTTTTCTAAGTGAGACTAAGCACCTTTTCATATGTTCAAGTGCCACTTGTCTTTCATTTGCCTGTACTGCATTCATATTTTTTGCCCATTTTCCTTTTCAGTTGTTGGTCTTTTTAATTTATATATATATATATATTAGCCCTTTGAAAGATGAGTCGCAATTTATCTCCTCTGTTTATTGTATGACTGCTCACAAGTGCTGCAATTTTAATGTGCAGATTTTTAAATGTAATTGAATTTATCAATTTTTCATTTTACGGCTTTTCAATTTTGAGCCATAGCTAGTGTCTCTCTCCACTCCAAGGTGTCTCAAATGAGTTTTATGTACTACAGATCTAAGAAGTGTGTTCAGACATCTGCCTTCCCCACGAGAATGTGAGTTTCCCAAAGACAGGAACAGGACCTGAGGCTCTGTGTACCCTGCATCCACACAGTGCCTGGCATGGAGTAAAAGGTCAAGAAATGTGTAGTGAATGAATGAATTCCAACGGAGGCAATCTCATCCTCTCCTTCAAAGCACTATGAGACATCCTCAAGTTCCTTGAACCATCCTCCAATGCCAGGGAGATGGCCTCTGGCCTTAGTTTGTGGCTCTTGTCTTCTCTGTGTCAGCTTTCCACAATGCACCGGGAATTTCATCATAGGCCAGACAGCTTCTGAGTCATCCATTGGCTTATCATAGGACACCAACCCCCCAACTAGACAATCAAGAAATGTTGGAGGCCTGAATGTCCAAGGGAGGGTCTCCAACCCTTTCCCCAGAACTTTCTCCCTGGGGCATTTTGCTTGTACTTTTCTCCTGGCCGTTGGTCTGCCTTAAAGTCTGGCTATTTGTGTTCCTGTCCCTCATTCTATTTATTCTCTTTTCAAATCTTCTGCACTTCTGTTTCTTTTGCCTTGAATGTTGTTTACCAAGAAATTCAAAAGCCTGACTTCTCAGCACTCAGGAATTTTAGCTCAAAGCTCATCTCCTCTGAGGTCTTTCCTGTGCGCCATTTCAATCTAGATTCCCCAGCCATTTACTAACACATCACCCTGTTTTATTTTCTTCCCACAACATCAGTATCTGACATTACTTTGTTTATTTGCCTAATGGCCCATGGTCTGAGTTCTCCCCTCTTACACAAACATCACTTCCTCGAAGAGCAGGACAAGGATGTCTTATTTCCTGCTGTATTCCCAGCATCTAGAAAAACTGGCACAAAGTAAGTGCGTAATAAATATTTGTTGAATGACTTAATGACAGTTGTCTGAGAACTCCTCCACAGCAGGATTTGGGTCTAACTTTCAATAATGATAATAATTGCTATTCATTGAGTCCTAAGAATGTACTGGGCTCTATAAAAAGTACATTGCAAGACAGTCTCATTTAATCTTTAAGACAACTGGATGGGGTAGGAGCTATTTTTATTCCTATTTGTCAGATGTAGAACCTGGAGCTTAGAGAAGTTAGATCATCCCGCTAGTGCTAAAGGGCTGGTTTTCAAAGGGCCCCCACCCACTCACACACAGTGACAGCATCACCTGGGAACCTGTTAGAGATGCAAATTCTTTGATATCAGCCTGGACCTAATACGTCAGAAACTCTGGGGTTGGGCCCAGCAATCTGAATTTTAATAAGCTCTCTAGGTGAAATGGATGCACCAAAGTTTGAAAATCTCCATGCTACAAGAAAGATGAACGTACATTTAAAAAAATTTTTTATTAATTAAAAAAATTACAAGAAACAAACATTCCCAACACATACACTCAACAATTCACAATATCATCACATAGTTGCATATTCATCATCATGATCATTTCCCAGAACATTCGCATCAATTCAGAAAAAGAAATAAAAAGACAACAGAAAAATATAAAAAACAGAAAAAAAATTTTACAGGCCATACCCCTTACTGATCCCTTTCATTGATCACTAGCATTTCAAACTAAATCTATTTTAACATTTGTTCCCCATATTATTTATTTTTATTCCATATGTTCCTCTCATCTGTTGACAAGGTAGTAAAAGGAGCATCGGACACAAGGTTTTCACAATCACACAGTCACATTGTGAAAGCTATTTCATTAAACAATCATCCTCAAGAAATATGGCTACTGGAACACAGCTCTACATTTTCAGGCAGTTCCCTCCAGCCTCTCCATTACATCTTGGATGACAAGGTAATATCTACTTAATGCATAAGAATAACCTCCAGGACAACCTCTCGACTCTGTTTGGAATCTCTCAGCCATTGACACTTTGTCTCATTTCCCTCTTCCCCCTTTTGGTCGAGAAGTTTTTCTCAATCCCTTGATTCTGGGTCTCAGCTCATTCTAGAGTTTTTCTCAATCCCTTGATGCTGAATCTCAGCTCATTCTGGGATTTCTGTCCCACGCTACCAGGAAGATCCACACCCCTGGTAGTCATGTCCCACGTAGACAGGGGGAGGGTGGTGAGTCTGCTTGCTGTGTTGGCTGGAGAGAGAGGCCACATCTGAGCAACAAAAGAGGTTCTCTTGGGGGTGACGCTTAGGCCTAATTTTAAGTAGGCTTGACTTTTCCCCTGTGGGGTTAAGTTTCATATGAACAAACCCCAAGACTGGGGGCTCAGCCTATAGCTTTGTTTGTCCACACTGCTTGTGAGAATATCAAGAATTCAACTTGGGGAAGTTGAGTTTTCCCCCGTTCTCAACATTCCCTGAAGGGGACTTTGCATATACTTTTCCACTCACTGATCAAATCACTCTGGGATTCATCAGGGCATCACCTGGACAAACCAAAGATATCTCATGTCCTATACAAAGTTCCATGTACTTAAGGTGTTCAATCAACTATCTACATAAGTTATATTAGGAGATGCACTAATCAAAGTATAGATTTCTACCAAATAAATATTTTTTGCTTTAGTCTCACACATTGGTTGAAATTTTAAAATATTAATTACCATCTATTTTCAGCACCCTGCAGTAATGACATTCTTTTGTTCTTCCTCATGCAAAAAACTTTTTAAAATTTGTACATTTAGTCACTATCATTATACACTCTAGGCATTCCTAGATTACACCATCTCAATCTTTATCGTCTATCTTTCTTTGTGATTTCATTTATGCCCCAGCCCTCCTCCCTCTACCATTCTCATATGCAGCTTCATTCAGTGTTTTAACATAATTGTATTACAGTTAGGTAATATTGTGCTGTCCATTTCTGAGTCTTTATATTCAGTCTTGTTGCACAATCTGTATCCTTTCAGCTCCAATTACCCAATATCTTACCCTATTTCTATCTCCTGATGGTCTCTGTTACCAAGGAAATATTCCAAGTTTATTCACTAATGTCAGTTCATATCAGTGAGACCATACAGTATTTGTCCTTTTGTTTCTGGCTAATCACACTCAGCATAATGTCCTTAAGGTCCATTCATGTTGTTACATACTTCATAACTTTATTCTGTCTTACAGTTGCATAATATTCCATCTAATGTAAATGTCACAGTTTGTTTAGCCAACCGTCTGTTGATGGACATTTTGGCTGTTTCCATCTCTTGGTAATTGTTAATAATGCTGCTATAAACATTGGTGTGTAAATGTCCATTTGTGTCCTTGGCCTCGTGTCCTTTGAGTAGAGACAGCATATAGATGGGTCCTGTTTTTTAATCCATTCTTCCAGACTCTGTCTTTTGCTTGGAGAGTTTACTCCATTAACATTCAGTGTTATTACTGCATGGGTAGTACTTTCTTCTACTATTTTGCCTTCTGGATTTTATAGGTCATATCTAATTTTCCTTCTTTTTACCTTTACCCATAGTCTTCCTTTCTACACTCTTTTCCACACCTCTCTCTTCTGTCTTCTTATCTGTCTCTAGTGTTCCCTTTAGTATTTCTTGCAGAGCTGGTCTCTTGGTCACAAATTCTCTCCGTGATTTTTTGTCTGAAAATGTTTTAATTTCTCCCTCATTTTTGAAGGACAATTTTGCTGGATATAGAATTCTTGGTTGGCAGTTTTTCTCTTTGAATAATTTAAATATATTATCCCCTGTCTTCTCGCCTCCATGGTTTCTGCTGAGAGATCTGCGCATAGTCTTATTGGGCTTCCCTTGTATGTGATGGATTGCTTTTCTTTTGCTGCTTTCAAGATCCTCTCTTTCTCTTTGACCTCTGACATTCTGTTTATTAAATGTCTTGGAGTATGTCTATTTGGGTCTATTATCTTTGGGGTACGCTGCTCTTCTTGGATCTGTAATTTTAAGTCTTTCATAAGAGTTGGGAAATTTTCAGTGATAATTTCCTCCATTAGTTTTTCTCCTCCTTTTCCCTTCTCTTCTTCTTCTGGGACACCCACAACACGTATATTCATGTGCTTCATATTGTCTTTCAATTCCCTGAGTCCCTGCTCATATTTTTCCATTTTTTTTCCTATACTTTCTGTTTCTTGTCGGATTACAGATGTTCCGCCCTCCAGTTCAGAAATCCTATGTTCTGTCTCTTGAAATCTACCATTGTAGGTTTCCATTGTTTTTTTTTTCATCTCTTCTACTGTGTCTTTCATTCCCACAAGTTCTGTGATTTGTTTTTTCAGACTTTCAGTTTCTTCTTTTTGTTCTTTCCTTGCCTTCTTTATATCCTCCCTCAATTCATTGATTTGGTTTTTGATGAGGTTTTCCATGTCTGTTCATACATTCTGAATTAATTGTTTCAGCTTGGTTTGTTCCTTTGACTGGGCCATATCTTCAATTTTCCTAGTGTGGTTTGTTTTTTTTGCTGGTGTCTAGGCATTTAATTACCTTAATTAGTTTATTCTGGAGACTGTTTTCACTTCTTTTATCTAGGGTTTTCTTGCTGGATGAATTTGTTGTCTATCTGTTCTTTGACATTCCGTTCAGCTTTATCTGGACCTTTAGCTTAAGTTTTGTTTAACAGAGGAGAATTTTTCAGTTCTTGTTTTCTTGTTTCTTGCCCTGCTTGTGTGGTGCCTTCCCCCCCACACACACACTTAGGAGGGTCTACTTAGATATTATAGACCCCAGCCGGATTTTCCCAGACCAAACTGGCCTCCTATCAGGAGAAAAGAGTCACCTGCGTCGGTTTTCCCTGAGGGTGAGACCCAGCAGGTTGAAAGACTTTCCTGTGAAGTCTCTGGACTCTGTTTTTCTTATCCTGCCCAGTATGTGGCGCTTGTCTGACTGCAGGTCCCACCAGCATAAGATGATGCGGTACCTTTAACTTTGGCAGACTCTCCCTGCTGGGGGAGTGGTGGAGACTGAGGAGAGGTTGTAGGCTGGTTTTAATGGGTTTAAATTACCAAGCCCTGGTGTCTGAATTCCTTGATGGAGGGATTCCACCTGGGTGGGGCTTCACCCCTCCCCTGGGGAAGGCACAGTCTCCAGATAAGCCCCCAAAAGAGCTCACTTCTGCCTATGCCTGGGGCAGTTGCAGCCTGAAAAGTCCTGCTGCTGTATCCAGAGGCAGTCAAGCCTTTGTAGATACACAGCCACAAAAACCTGTTTCCTTCTTTTTTTTTTTTTTTTTTTAATCCCCTTTTTCTGTCAGTCCTGCCCCCTTGGCACCGGGGCAAAAATGAGCAACCTCCGCTTTGATCAGGTTCACCTAAGCTGGGGGCCTATTTTTAGTAGTCAGAATTTGTTAATTATTTCCACAATTGGCGTTTGATTGTGCCCAGTCCCTGCTGCTGGTAAAGTCTTTTCCTTTCCCCTCTGGGAAGTGGCCTGGTGGGGAGGGACGCTGGCCACCGCAGCTTTGGGAACTCACGGTTCTGGGGGTGCTCGCAGCCAGTCCAGCTGGTCCAGACTGGGGTACGCTGTGTGTCTGGTCACTGACGTGGCCCCAGGAGCTGTTTTGTACTGTTTCTGGTTATTTAGCAGTTGTTCTGGAGGATGAACTAAAATGCGCACGTTGTTAAGCCACCATCTTGACCCGGAACCCAAATGTGTACCTACATTTTTTTTTAAAGAATGAATAAATGAATGTAATTGGGGTCCCACTACTGAACTTACTTTTTTTCTAACGGCTTCATTAAGATAAATCCACAAAAAACATGATCATCTCAATTGATGGAAATATGTATTTGACCAAATCCAACGTCCCTTCATGATTAAAAAAAAGTACTCAGAAAACTAGAAATAACTTGAGATTTTGTTGGTTTGTCTAGAGTGATGCCCCGATGAATCCCAGAGTGATTTGATCAGTGAGTGGAAAAGTATTTGCAAAGCCCCCTTCGGGGAGAAATTCAACTTCCCCAAGTTGAATTCTTGATATTCTCACAAGCAGTGTGGACAACCAAAGCTATAGGCTGAGCCCCCAGTCTTGGGGTTGGTTCATATGAAACTTAACCCCACAAAGGATAGGTCAAGTCTACTTAAAATTTAGGCCTAAGAGTCACCCCCAAGAGAACCTCTTTTATTGCTCAGATGTGGCCTCTCTCTCCAGCCAACACAACAAGTAATCTCACCACCCTCTCCCTGCCTACGTGGGACATGACTCCCAGGGGTGTGGACCTTCCTGACAACGTGAGACAGAAATCCTAGAATGAGCTGAGACCCAGCATCAAGGGATTGAGAAAACCTTCTCGACCAAAAGGGGAAAGAGTGAAATGAGACAAAGTGTCAATGGCTGAGAGATTCCAAACAGAGTGGAGAGGTTGTCCTGGAGGTTATTCTTTTGTATTAAGTAGATATCACCTTGTCATCCAAGATGTAACGGAGAGACTTGAGGGAACTGCCTGAAAATGTAGAGCTGTGTTCCAGTAGCCATGTTTCTCGAGGGTGATTGAATAATGATATAGCTTTCACAATGTGACTGTGTGATTGTGAAAACCTTGTGTCTGATGCTCCTTTTATCTACCATGTCAAGAAATGAATAGAACATATGGAATAAAAATAAATAATAGGGGGAACAAATGTTAAAATAAATTTAGTTTGAAATGCTAGTGATAAATGAAAGGGAGGGGTAAGGGGTATGGTATGTATAGTCTTTTTTTCTGTAATGGTTTTATTTCTTTTTCTATTGTCTTTTTATTTCTTTTTCTAAATTGGTGCAAATGTTCTAAGAAATAATGAATATGCAACTATGTGATGATATTGAGAATTACTGAATATATATGTAGAACAGAAAAAAAAAAACAGGAATCATTATCTCCATTAAACAACTGAGAGAAACTGGGGCTCTGAGATGTCAGGCCACTTGTCTAAGCTCGAACAGCCAATATGGAGTGGGGTGGGGGTACCTGAGACCACAACCCAGACTCCCTATTTTCTTTGTTCTTTGTGCCTGATATCTTGTCCTGGGCCATACCTTTTCCGTTGCTCTTCTTTTATTTCAATTGTAAAAACATACAAACATTCTTGACATACCAACATTCCATGCATGTTGTACAATCAGTGGCTCACACTTTCATCACACAGTTGTGCATTCATCACCATGATCATTTTTTTGAACATTTGCATCACTCCAGCAAAAGAAATAAAAAAGCAAGAAGAAAAAACTCATGCATACCATACCCCTCTCATTGAACACTAGTATTTGAATCTACTTTTTTATTTTAAGCTTTGTTCCCCCTATTATTTGTTTATTTTTTATCCATATTTTTTACTCATCTGTCCATACCCCCAATAAGGAGCATCAGACACAAGGTTTTCACAATCACACAGTCACAGTGTAAAAGCTATATCATTATACAATCATTTTCAAGAAACAAGGCTACTGGAACACAGTTCTACAGTTTCAGGTACTTCCCTCCAGCCACTCCAATACACTATAAACTAAAAAGGGGATATGTATATAATGCTCAAGAATAACCTCCAGGATAACCTCTCGACTCTGTATGAACTCTCTCAGCCCCTGAAATTCCATTGCTTTTGAAACATGCCCCCTCCCCTCCTTTCAGGCTTTTCCTGGAAGTCAGGCTGCCTTGAAATCCCAAGGGTGAGAGCTGCAAACTCTTGCCCCATGTTCTTTTCCCCAGCTGGGGTTGAAGATTAGGGGAGGGGCTCCATGGGGAGCTGGAAATAAAACAGGGAGGATTGGGCTGGGCACAGCAGTACTGCAAGGAAGTTGTGAAGGGGAGGTAAGTATTTTTGGTTTAGGAAGGCGTGGAGGTGGTGCTTGGGGAAGTTTTGCTAAGGATAGGGAGTGATAGTGTAGCAGGCTTGGGTAGCGCTAAATGAGAGAGGGCTTTCTAGCATCTGTGGGTGTGTCCCCCAAGTTATTAGAAAGAGTGATTTTTACATGACTGGGGATGAGGGACTTTCACTCGTGACTCCTTCTTGAGCCCTTGTTTGTGCTAGCCTCCCTGCACCTGGGAGTGGGAATGGGAGAGGAACTGGGCACCCAAGGATCGTGTGGGGAGTGGGGGGACCAGTAGAAATGAACGTGAAAGCACTCTTGGCTAGAAAAGACAGGATGAAGCAGGTAATTCTGTGAGTCATCTAGTAAGGCTTTCCCAAAAGGAGCCAATGCTTTCGGGGATTTACCCAAAGCTACATATAGCTAACAGCTATGATATTGGAGAGTACAACTATATAACATTTCCATTTGGGCAGAAAGCTCTTTTGGCCAGCGGGAAGCCTTAGGAGGACTTCAGATTGCTCAAAAACCTGTGGGAGAGAGCAGGTGCGGGTCAGCCTGCCCAGTATGGGCTGCAGCTGCAGGCTTCTCCCGGGCTGGCCTATGGATGAGGTGGAACAGAGGTGAGGTGTTGGGACTCATCTTGGCAGGGGCTACCTCCTGCCAGCGTAATGTGGACTCTGCCCTTAAGGTCAGGAACTCACTGGTCCTTTTCAGCCCTGACTTCAGCCCTGGTGCACCAGGGGCTTGGGGTCAAAGAAGTATGGTGTGGGTGGGGCTGGAGAGGGACGAGCAGCTGCTGAGAGGGGCTGAGCCTGAGGATTGGAGGTGGCCTTTGGCTTGGTCGCAGCTGATGTACCTGAGGGTTGTCCAGAGGGTCAGGGGAAGGGAGAGCAAGGAGGAGGCCTGCCAGATGTGGGTGGAGGCTCACTGTGTCAAATAATGAGAGAGGGAACCCTCCCCACACACCCCGTTGAGCTGTTCTGCTTCTTTCCCAGGTGCACACTTGTCCAGCTATCGAGGATGGAATATGCTATGAAGTCCCTCAGCTTTCTCTACCCCAAATCCCTTTCCAGGTGAGGGAAGGGAAGGGGCCCTGCCTACAAGCCGCAGACCAGAGCTTTAATGCCATCACCTGGGGATCTCATACAAAGGAGGTCTGGGGTGGGACCTGAAAGTCTGTACTTCTGACCCCCACCTCCCCCCACTCCCTGGGAACTTGGAGGCTGCTGTCCCTCAACCAAACACTAAGGAGAAAGGAGCTAGATTCTGTGCTTGGTGCCTGCCTTCCAGATCTCCTTTAAACCTATGACCATTCTGGGAAATGGGGATTATTAAACCAAGCTAGCAGATGAGGAAAGAAGGGCAAATAAGGTTCTACACTGTGTACCCGAAAGCCCAAAAGTAACTTACAATTTAATAATGAAGGAAAAGAGGCCCCAAAGGACATTATTGGGACATATGAAAAATTGGAATAAAGACTATAAATTTATATCAATGCTAAATTTCTCGAACTTGATAACTGTACTTGAGGTGGTTTCGTGGATGAATATCTTTATTCTTAGGAAATGTACTTGGAAGTATTAAGTGTTCCAGGAGCATGATGTGTATGACCTGCAGTCAGATGTTTAGAAAATATATCGATTAATACATAGACAGACATAGATAAATAGATGGGTAGATAGAAGGATAGAGCAGATATAGCACAATGTTGAAAGTTGACGGCTCTAGGTTTCTGGGGTGGGAGAGGGTATGTTGGAATTCTTTACTTAGGTTTTGTATTGTTTTTGCAACTGTCCCGTAAATTTGAAATTATTTCAAAATAAAAAGTTTAAGAATGAAAGAAAAAAAGGGTATCTTCCATAAGCTGCTGGCTTCACCCCTTCGCCCCACTGGATAGATGAGAAGACTGAGTCTGACAGAGGAAGGTGGCGATTGGCAGGATGTGCAGACCTCTAACAGCATGGTCTGCAGAGCTCCTTAGAAATGCTGTCTTTCGGGCCCCACCCCAGGCCTATTGAATCATAATCTGCATTTTAACAAGATCCCCCGATGATTTCAACCGTGAAATTTGGAGACTCGCTGATCTAGCAGCCTTCGGAGTAAAAATAGCTAGGGTGGGCTGGATGAGTGGTAGGGGAGAAATAAGATGAGTTCAGCCCAAACGGGTGGGGCACGGAGCTCACCCTGCAGTGGGTGAGGGCTGGGGGGGCGGCGGGGGACTTATGTCGATGTTCCAAACCGCCCCCAGGTGTGGCACGGAGAGCACCTCCTCAGCGGGGTCCCCGCAGCAGCTGTCGGAGGAGGCCGCCAGCGCCCGGCCCTGCCGAGTGAGCAACGCGGCCCGGAGCGTGCGGAAGGGCTTGGTGGCTCGCAGCCTTGCCCAGCTCCACGTCAAGGTGAGTGGCGGGCAGTGCACCTCAATCCCGGCTGAGAACCGACCCTGTAGGAGGTCTGCATCCTCCGGGTCACGGGGGGAATGGATGAATGGCTTAGTTGGTGAATCAGTTGGAGCTGGCAGGAATGATCGGTGGTGACTGCCTGGAGAGCTGTCCTACTGATCAGTGAGGTCAGTCTGGTGACCAAGGCCAAAGCACATCCCACACCGACAGGTCTGGGAGTTTTGGAAGGTGGAAGAAATGAGCAGGGTTTTGGCGATTCTTTCCCCCCAAAGACCTACCTGCACCCAGTGCTGTTGTCACCTTTCGATTTGTCTTCCCGGCTGGCCTTTCCTGCAAGGCCTGTGGATAACTGTGAAGGACTTTCTTCAAACTGTTAACCAGGTAAGTTTCCAGAAGAGGAAACCAGGATCACAGAGCAGTTGAGGATGGTACTGACAGTCAGGAAAAAGGCCCGGTTCCCTGACGCCCACCCTCCGGTCAGCTGGGGTGACTTCTCCCTCTGCCTCTCCTGCAGCCTCCTCTAATTCTACTGTCTGTTAACCATGGGGCTATATGTTTTCTGCTACACCATTGGTTTATCAGCAATATAGGGGTGGGGACTCTGCTCACCTGCAAACCCGTGTGCCTAGCATGGAAGATCACATGTTTGGTTAAGGCTTCCAAGGACCTGAGTCTTTAACTTAGCTAGGCTGCTGGTAGCAGGGGAAAGGAACAGAGGGGAAAAGGGAGAGTGTGGAAGTTGATAAGGTGGGCAGGGACCAGAGAATGTAGTTCCTTATTGACCATAGCAAAGAACTGTTGACCTTTTTAAAAATTATTTTATTGTAATAACACATATACAATAAAAAATTTCCCATTTAAACCACTTGCAAGTATACAGTTTAGGGGTGTTACTCGCACGATGTTATGCTACCACCACCACCATGCATTACCAATATTTTTTCATCACCCCAAACAGAAACTCTGTGCCCGTCAAGTGTTAACTCCATTACCTACCCACCCCCAGTCCCCACCCCTGCCTCTGGTAACCCGTACTCTATTTTATGTCACTATGAATTTGCATGTTCTAATTATTTCATATAATTGAGATCAGGTGATCCAATCTTTCGTGTCTAGATTATTTCCCTCAATATGATGCCTTCAAGGTTCATCTATGTTGTCTCATGTCTCAGAACTCTATTCCTCATTATGGCTGAATAATATTCCATTGAGTGGACATATCACATGTTGCTTAACAAATATCATCTGTCTGTGGACACTGGGTGGCTTCCACCTTTTGGCTATTGTCAATAATGCTGTTTTGAACATTGGTGTGTAAATACTGGAAAGAACAGCTGGATTTTATTCTAAAAGGTAACAGAAAGCCATTGGAAGATTTTTTTTTTTTTAATTAACTTTGAAACAGTAGTAAACTAACAAAAGTCACAAGGACAGTACAAGACTTTTCCTGAAACACTTGAGAATGTTACCTACCTATCATTCTGGAATATATAAGAGTTTGTTTTCTACAAACAAGGATATTCTCCCATAAAACTGCAATACAACCATGACTATTCAGGAAACATACAATACCACATTATGACCATCTAATCCTGAGATACCATATAAGTGTTCCTGGTGGCCCTGAAAACGTCCTTTGTAGCAAAACGATCCAGGCCAGGATGCAGGGGTTATATTTAATTGAATGTATCCTTAGTCTCCTCCAATCTGAAATAGTTATTCAGTCTTTCCTTGACTTTGATGGTCTTGACTGTTTTAATGATTATAGACCAGTTATTTTGTTCACTGTCCCTCAGTTTGGAATTGTCTATTTCTTCACTTCAGGTTGTTTAGCAGGGATATGATAGACGTATGTGGTCACTGCAAAATTACATGCAATTTTTGTCACACTACTTTTTTTTTTTTACTTGACTAAGGTGGTACAATTTTCTCTACTGTAAACTTATCCTTTTTCCTTTTGTGTTAAGTATTTTGTAGGGAACTTTGAGAATAAGGAAACCTCTCATTCTAAATCTAACTTTTGATTTATATATCTAAAAAGGGACTCGGGAATTCCTGTTTTAATGAGATATGACAATGGTTATAGATCATTTACTGATGCTCAGTTGGTCCCACACATGGCCAGTGGGAGTCCCTTCAACCCAGATTCTGTGTCCTCTTGTCAGGTCACCATCATCCTTCTGGTGCCTTCTTATTTTCTATCAAGCAAGTTATTGCAGGCTCATTAGAATTGGCCTTATTTTTTTCCCAAGGCGTTTTGGTTACTTTTAGTGGAGAATGGTTTTCAGAAACCAAGATCTGGGAGCTAAGTGTGCTCACGGTCTTTGGAGTGTCACCGATCGCTGGCTGTGATTAAAGGACTGTAAGCAGCAAAGCTGCATGTCCTCTAGTGATTCCAAGGAGGAAAAGCAGAGGAGAATTTTACCATCCCACGATAACTGATGATGTGGCTGTGAATGTCCTCAATAGTTTATACTTATATGCAACGTATATTAAATAAGTTGGTTATGTAGTGTATAACCTCACTTTTCCACTCTATGACATAGCACGGGTCTCTCCCTTTTAAACGTCATAGCAGTAAAATATATTAAAGGGTCATTATGAGCCATGGACTCTGACAGGTGACTTACAACATTTTTTCTAATAACCTTAAGATAGTTGCTACCAGCCCCAAATGATCTTGGTAGACGCCCAGTTCATTTGCTAAGATTTAAACCTAGGTGGTCAACTCCAGAACCCTTACGCTTTTTTTTTCCACTGTGAATATTTTAAAATTTTATTTTAGGTATTCAACTTATTTTTGTTGGAAAATTTTCAAATGTTTGGAAATGGTGCAAGAACAGTACAGTGACCACTCATGTATTTTTCACTTAGATTCACCCATTGTTAACATTTTGGAACATTTGCTGTCTCTCTCTTTATCTGTATCTCTAGAACCCTTATACTTTTTTTTTTTTGCAGATTTTATTGAGATATCTTCACATGCCATATATTCCATCCAAACGATATAATCAGTCTTACAGTATCATCATTTAGTTGTGAAATCATCATCACACTCAACTTTAGACCATTTTCATTGCTCCAAAGAGACAAGTAACAGATAAACACACCGAAAGAAAACCCCAAATCCCCATATATATCCCTTATCCTCTCCTATTATTGTCCCTAGTATTGGTGTGGTATACTTGCGACTGTTGAGAAAAGAATATTAAGGAATTACTGTTAACTATAGTCTGTAGTTTGCAATAGATCCTTTTCCCCCATCTATCGCTCTGCTGTGAACTCTTTGTGCAAGTGTTGTACCTTTGTAGTAGTTCATGCAAAAGCTGATATTTATTTGTAGTGTTAATCAGTGACATACATGACTTTAAACAATCCCTTTCAACCAAATTCAGCTGCAATACGGCGCTATTACTTATAATCCCAATTATAAGCTATACTTACCTCTATCAATTTTCAAACATTTTAAGTTCAGCCTTGTTAATAATTTTGTACGTGTTAGGTAAACACGCCCTCTTCTTTAGCTTCTGTCTATATCTAGGTACCCTATATTTTATATTTTAAGACTCTGGGTTTACATGTTTTAGTTAGTTCATATTAGTGAAATAATACAATATCTGTCTTTTTGTGTCTGACTTATTTCACTCAGTGCTACGTCTTCAAGAGAACCATTATATTTTTACATTCAATCATCATGACAACTTTGAGTTGGTACCTTGCCTCAACTTTTTGAGTGAGGAAACTAGTTCAGAGAAGCGAGATAATTGTTCAAATTGAGAATGACTAAGTAGGGGTGTTAGAATGCAAACTTGTGTTTATCTGGTTTTCGAGCTGCACCAGCCACGTGTGGTTACTGAACCCTTGAAATGTGGCTAATTCAAACTAAGATGTGTTTAAGTATAAAATACACCTAGAGATTAGAAGATGTGAGATGGAAAAAAGCAAAAGCTTAATGCAGTTTTATATTGGTTAGATGTAATAATATTTTAGACTATCAAAACATATTTAACATGATTTCATCTAATATGCAACTATGTGATGATATTGTAAATTACTGATTATATATGTAGAACGGAATGAACATAAGTTAAGAATGTTTGCATTTGTTTGTTATATATATTTTTTAATTTAAAAATTAATAAAAAGATTAAGAAATACAAAAAGGATTTCATCTGTGATTTATATTTTAACGTGACTACTAGAAACTTAAAGTTTTCTTTGTGTGATATAGGGCATCTTTGAAAAACCCATAGCTGACACCATACTTAACAGTGAAAGACTAAAGATCGGAAACAAGACAATGTTACCACTTCTATTCAACACTGAATGATACACTTATATGTAATATCCAGAATGGCCAAATTCATAGAGACATCATATAGAATAGAGGTTGCCACAGGCTATGGTAGAGGGTTGGGAGTTTGGGAAGGAATTGCTAATGGGTACGGGATTTCTTTGGGGGATGATGAAAATGCTCCAAAATTAAATAGTGATGATAGTAGTGGCAAACTTTACGAATATACTAAACACCCCTGAACTGTACACTTTCAAAGGGTGAATTTCATGGTATGTGAATTACATCTCAGTGAAAAAATTACATTTGTGACGTCCATTATATCGTTTATTGGACAGCACCGTTCCAGGGTATTAACTATGGAGCCAGGTACCAAGAGGTGCTCTGACATAAAGTCTCTGGGTGGTGAGCCCCCAGCAGACATCCCCCATTCCCATTCCTAGCCCGTACTTCTTCCCAGGCTGGTCCCCCTTTGCCTTGGCAGCTGACATCAAGCGCGCCCCACACATTCCAGCTCTATAGCTGCACTGGGATGAAAGAAGCACCACTGACCTTCTTCTCCAGGCCCGAGATGCCCTGATGCTGGCCGACAAGCCCTTCTCCCTGGTGCTAGAGCAAGATGGCACAACGGTAGAGACAGAAGAGTATTTCCAGAGCCTGGCAGCAGATACAGTGTTCATGGCGCTGCAGAAGGGGCAGAAATGGCAGCCCCCTTCAGAGCAGGTGAGGTCCTTACCTGAGTGGGGGAGCTGTGGCATGTCGGGAACCTGGGGGAAGGTCTTGGAGGTGGTGCCTACCACATGCTTTTCTTGATGCAGGGGAATGGGTGCCAACTCTCCCTCTTCCATAAGCCTGTCAGGAAGTTGGATGTGGCCCGTGTAACCTTCGATCTGTACAAGTTAAGCCCGCAGGACTTCATTGGCTGTCTCAATGTGAAGGCAACTCTCTACGGCACGTATTCCCTCTCCTATGACCTGCACTGCTACGGGGCCAAGCGCGTGGTGAAGTGAGTGAATTGGGGTTAGCTGGGCACAGGGCTGTTGCATGGCAGCAGAAGAGCCCCTGTCTGCTGGCACTCGGCTTCCTCAGGACCTGCCCGGGCCTGGCTTAGGTGCTGAAAACACCCAACAGCTGGATTTCTCTAGCTCTTAAGGCTTAACGAATGAAATGCATTGGTGTATACCAGTGTTCGCTAAAGGGCACACTCTCCTTCTGATGGACCCTGTATAGATTTAGTTTTTATAGTTCCCTTCAACTGTAGCAACTCATATTTTTTCCACCTAAGATAGTTTTTCTAAAAGGCCTTCTAATTAACTTCTAAAAAAAAATGCTGTGTCAAAGATTTTATTTAACTTCTTAACAGAGAGAACAAGCAGGAAGTTGTAATTAGTTCAAAGGAGATTTCAAAGTTCCATACAGATATAGGTCCATCAAAAATGCTAAAATTTTATAAACAGATCTAAAACTAACTTTTTCACAGGGATGGAGGGGATGGAAATCTGTCCTTCCATAGGACAGAAGTCATTTGTATTGTCTTCACAGACAATTCACAGGAAGCATGAGAATATGTTAAATCATGGGACAAGTTACCCCTATGGCAGTGTTTCCAAAATTTGTCTGTTCTAGGGATGCTCTAGAGCATTCTTTCCCCATAGGTGGATACAGCCACTGAGGCTGAAGGGATGCAATTGATTCAAAGCCCCAAAGCAAGGGAATCATTGAGCATATTCCCTCTAGCAGTTTCTTCTGACAGATCCTTCTCTTCCTCAGTTGTTCCGTTTTATATTTACTAAGTAGCCACAGTGTAGGGACACTATGCTGTCACCCAGACATACAGAGATGAACAAGATGCCAAGCCAAGCTCCCTGTGGGCAAGAACTTCTATTGTTCTCCAGCACTTTAGTGAAGGCTGGCACATAGTAGATGCTCAAATAATTGTGGAATGAATGATGACGAGAATGATCCTGGTTCTTCAGGGGCTTCTGAGGAATCCTGCAGTGTCCTCAGAGTTCTGCCAGAAAATATGTAGTTTAGAGCATTTCAAACCTCCTTGGACGCCTTCGTTCATCTTCTATATCCCAGTTGGTAACTGAGTGAATTGAGGCTGAGTGGTCCCAGGGCTGGAAATAACACTTCATTCAGTGGCAGGCCTGAGCTTGGTTCTGGCCGTCAAAGTTACTCCTCTTCAGGCCTATCCTGCCCCCTCTTGGCCTGGGCTTGGTGCCAGCAGTTCTGCGGATTTCAAAATCTAGAACAAGAAGCTTCTGACTTTAAACTCGAACCATTTAAGGGAAATAGCACTCTCAGACCTAAACATGTTAGACATGCGTTGTCAAAAACAAACAATAGAAAGCTAGAGCAAATGTAGTGACTTAAGTGGTGTCAGCTAGGTTTAAGCCTCACTTCCGTAGTATCTATTATTATTTAAAATATTTTCATATGTAGGTGTTCATGGTTCTAATGGACAATCAGAACCATGACCCCCAACCATAAACTTAAGTTCACTTCTTCAATGAAAACTAGTAAGAAATTAGAGGTTTACTATTGGCCAGAAAGCATTTATTTTCCTTTTGTTTTCCCCTTCCCTGATCCTTGAGGACTTGACATACCTAATGACCCTCACAGATTTCATTTGAACAAACTCAGATATGAATTTGAGTAATGTAATCTAGCATTCAACCCAGTCAATCTTTTTTTTTCAGTTTTATTGTGGATACATATATGCATAGACACATATAACATAAAATTTGCCATTTTACTATTTATTGTTGTTTATTACGTTCACAAGGCTGTGCAATCATCACTATGGTCTATGCCCCAAACATTTCCATGATCCCAAGAAGAAACTCTGTACCCATTAGCAATAGCTCCACATTCCACCTATTTCCTGGCCCCTGGTAACCTCTAATCTACTTTCTATTTCTGTGAATCTACTCATTCTAGATATTTCACACAAGTGGAATTATACATTATTAGTCCTTTTGTGCCTGGCTTATTTAACGTGGTATAATATTTTCAACACCATTTGTATCATCTCCTGGATCGGTTCTTTGTTCCTTTTTATGGTTAAATAATATTTCATGGCATGGCTAGACTGCATGTTGTTGATGCATTTATCAGGTGATGGGAAATTTCCAACCAGCTACTATTGACCCAAATTTTCCCCTCTCTTCTATGCATCAAATCCTTTGTTAAGTGCATTATGTTATTTCAACCTCATGGCCCATTATGGTTTGTACATTCCCATCTTGCAGATAAGGAAGCAGAAGTTCAGAAATAGAGCAGTTTGCAAAGGTCACATAGCTAATAAGACTGAATGAGAATTCAGACCTCTCTCTTATTCAAGTTCTGCTCTCATTACATTTTTTTTAATTTTTTTAAGTACCAAGAAACACATAACAAATGCGAACATTCCAATTTTGATCATTCCGTTCTACATATGTAATCAGTAATTCACAATATCATCACATAGTTGCATATTCATCATCATGATCATTTCTTGGAACATTTGCATCTATTCAGAAAAAGAAATAAAACGAAAACAGAAAAAAAATTTATACATGTCATACCCCTTACCCCCCTTTCACTGATCACCAGCATTTCAATCTAAATTTATTTTAACATTCGTTCCCCCTATTATTCATCTTTATTCCATATGTTCTACTCGTCTGTTGATAAGGTAGATAAAAGGAGCATCAGACACAAGGTTTTCACAATCACACAGTCACATTGTGAAAGCTATAGCATCATACAATCATCTTCAAGAAACATGGCTACTGGAGCACAGCTGTACATTTTCAGGCAGTTCCCTCAAGTCTCTCCATTACATCTTGGATGACAAGGTGATATCTACTTAATACAAAAGAATAACCTCCAGGACAACCTCTCCACTCTGTTTGGAATCTCTCAGCCATTGACACTTTGTCTCATTTCACTCTTCCCCCTTTTGGTCGAGAAGGTTTTCTCAATCCCTTGATGCTGAGTCTCAGCTCATTCTAGGATTTCTATCCCACATTGCCAGGAAGGTCCACACCCCTGGTAGTCATGTCCCACGTAGACAGGGGTAGGGTGGTGAGTTTGCTTGTTGTGTTGGCTGGAGAGACAGGCCACATCTGAGCAACAAAAGAGGTTCTCTTGGGGTGACTCTTAGGCCTAATTTTAAGTAGACTTGACCTATCCTTTGTGGGGTTAAGTTTCATATGAACAAACCCCAAGACTGGGGGCTCAGCCTATAGCTTTGGTTGCCCACACTGCTTGTGAGAATATCAAGAATTCAACTTGGAGAAGTTGAGTTTTCCCCCGTTCTCACCATTCTCCGAAGGGGACTTTGCAAATACTTTTCTACTCACTGGTCAAATCACTCTGGGATTCATCGGGGCATCACTCTGGACAAATCAACAAAATCTCATGTCCTACCCAAGGTTCCATGTACTGATGGTGTTCAATTTAGCTGTCTACATACGTTGTATTAGGAAATGCACTATCTCAGTGGGGATCTGTGAGTTCGGTAGCCTGAAAATTAAGTAGACTAAAAATAACTTGGAAAAGGCCTTGGGGTCCGGAACAAAGTATCATGAAGGGTGTAGACATGTTATACAGATCAATTTGGTTGGCCCAAGGTAATAGTTAAAGGTGAGTACATATTTTTAAATGGGCTTGCATTTTGCATGAGAAAGTTTGTGAGGTTCCAGGTAATGCCTGTAGACTCTTTCCTTTGGTGCCAAGGCAAGGCAGCATTTGCAGCTGTTTGCACATGACTCTGCAGTTTCTAAGGCATATTCAATTCCACCTTGTCAGTGGTATTCAAACTTCACCGATGAAGCAAATAAGCATAGTGAGACAGATTCCATCCAGGCCGGCATGGGAGTCTAGGGGTGGAGGTGTTTAAGGGGATACAGGGAGGAGCACTCTTTGCATTTTTACTCCAGTGCCTTCTCTTTCCATCCAGGGAAGCCCTTCGCTGGATCCTCTTCAGCATGCAGGCTGCAGGCCACATGCTACTTGGCACCTCCTGTTACATGCAGCAGCTCCTGGATGCCACCGAGGAAGGGCAGCCCCCAAAGGACAAGGCCTCATCCTTCATCCCCAGCCGTCTGAAGATACTGCATTGAAGGCCCAATCCTTGGAGGTCTTCCCCGGAAGAGGAGAAGGACACACCCTGACAGCTATAGAGCTTCTTACTTCCCCACACCTCCCTCACTCCACACTACCACAAATAAGGAAGCAGGAGAAAGGGCTGGAAACCTGGGGGATGGGGGCAGGGGCGTGCCGAAGGAGAGCTGTGGGTTCTTGGCTGGGTCCAGTTCCTTCCTGCCCAAGGTAGCAGAGCTGATCCAGAACTGGTCACCAACAGGCTATGGCATAGAGTCTGGCCCTTAGCAACCTGTCATCACATGCTATACTCTCTTCTCCGTCCTCCTGGTTTCCCCATCCCGGAAAACTCCTTTGTGAATTGTTCAGCCCTCTAGTGTATGATGTTAGAGAGTTTGCTATAAATTATTTATGCTGATGCATCTTCTTTTGTGTTCTTTGGGTGAGGTGGGGATTGTATCTGAAGAGTTGGAAAGATCCGAGGGAAGAGAGGACTTGATCCTCTAACCATTCTCCATTCAGGGGAAACCGACACTTCCTACAAAAAAAGTGGTTGATTTTTTTTTTTTGTCAACTAAGTTGACAAAACTAAAGTCTGCCTAATCTGAGACTTGAGCAGACGGTGTAATCGATAACCATAAATGACAATTTCCCAATTAAAACTGCCTGTGAGAGAGTTTAGATTGGGAGGGTGGGATTAAGGCATTCTTCTAATTTCTTAGCGTACGGTTTCTGGAGCAAGCTTTCAAGTGTTTTAAGTGTGAATCAAGCTGTAACATACAACTCTCCATCAGTACCATCCTCAGCTTGCCAGGCAGCTTACTTTTGTGTTCAGAACTTTTTCTCAGGATTTCTTTTTTTTAAATAATGATTCAGCAATCACACTCATTTGTTAAACCCTACCTTTTCTGTATAACTCCACTATCACCTTTTATCTTTTTCCCCACTCTTTAGGGGTATTTGGGCTATTCCTATTCTAGCTTGTTCATGTTGGAAGGGGCTGTCGATAATATGGTATAGGGGGATGGAACTAGTTTCAGTCTCAAGATTTCAAAGTGAGCTGTCAGGTGGTCACAAAAGTTGTTACTTTCTCATCAGCATGAGCTGTCATTTCTTGACGTTGTGCAAGACAAGACAAGCATGAAAGGCTAGGGTGTGTTTTAGTCTGTTATTCTCAGATTTAAAAAATAGTGTCAATAGTCAAAAGGTAGAAACAATTCAAATTTCTATCAACAGAATAATGGCCAAACAAAATATGGTATCTCTAGACAATGGAATATTATTCAGTTGCAAAAAGGAATGAAGCTCTGATACATGCAACAACATGAATGAACCTTGCAGGGATCATATCGAGTGAAATAAACCAGACCCAAAAGGACAAACATTGTATGATTTCACGTATACACACTAACTAGAATAGGCACATTCATAGAAACAGAAAGTAGGGTATAATTACCAGGGGCTTGAGGTGGGGAATGGGGAATTGCTGCTTAATGGGTACAGAGTTTTTGTTTGGAGTGATGGAAAGTGTTGGTAATGGACGGTAGGAGCGATAGCACAGCACTAAGAATATATTACCACCACACTGTACACGTGAAAGTGGCTATAATGGAAAAATTGTATAACTTTTTGAAAATTGTGTCATGTCATGGCCCTTAACTAAAGCCTACTTGGGTTCATGAAATATTAAAGCAAAGGCCTGAGTTGCCAAAGCTAGAGTCTGGGGAGTTAGCAGTGGCAGCTGACCCAGTACCCTGCAGCCATGTGGGAAGAGCTGCCAAGCTAGCTAAACGGGTTTTCTGTTCTGGGCTCTCCTGCTTTTGCAGTTATGACCGGAGGCCTGGGTCAGGGCCAAGCTGGCGTGGTAGGGGATGGCCTTCTGGCATGGAGGTCCAATGTTTACCTCCGCACCAAAGCTATTCTTGTTCAACCCTTGCTGAAGCTGTGACATGTCTGCTCCTCATGTAACCGAGTTAGGGTGGGTCCTAGAAGCTTAGAATTTGTCCCAAGCTCTCCTCCTCCTGAGACCCAGAGTTTCTCAAATGTGTCTTGAACAACTAACCGCAATCTCTTGGCACTGAATCCTCTGTGCCAAGGGGATATTAGATTTTTGTTTTCCTCCAAGAGCTTAGAGGCTAACAGAATTGTGCCAACTGCAGGGAATGAACGGGAGTGGGTAGCCTTTGATGAAGTAGGGGGTGTGGGGGTGGGGGGTGGGGGGTGGAGGGAAGTTTCTAGAAAGTAAGAGAGCTGGAGCCTCAGGAGAGCTAGGGCCAGTCCAAGTGGGGAAATGGCCTTTCCTGGGGCCACCCACGGCCAGTGTAGGAAAAATGTGCTTTGATTGAAGGTAAGCTATGTCCCAGCCGTGGGCCTTAACCTTTCCATCTTTCCTCAAGCTTGTACTTTTGAGTGGGAGGAGAACTTTCAGAAGGAAGATCTTAAAATATCACAGAGGGTGGCCCATGGTGGCTCAGAGGCAGAGTTCTTGCCTGCCATGCCGGTGACTAGGGTTCGATTCCCACTGCTTGCCCATGCCCCCAAAATATATATATATGTATATTATGGAGCTTTATGACAAAGCACAGTCATACTCTCATGGATGAACCCAAAACAAGATAAAATCACTTGTATTCTTGCTAAATTGCTTGCCAGTCCTGTTCATATTTGTATATGTCTTTAAAAAAAAATAAATGTTTAATTTAAGCCTTTGGATTTTTAAGAAACTTAAATTTATTGAGGTATAATTCACTTACAATACAATTTACCCTTCTAACGTATACAGTTCAATATGTTTTGGCAAATTTATACAATTATGTAACTACCATCACAACCAAAGTGTAGAACATTACCAAAAAAGCTCCATTTTGCCCCTTTTTAGTCAGTCCCCACCCCCCAAGTCAAGTCCCTGCCAACACTGTTTTTCATCAGTATAGTTTTGCCTTTCCTAAAATGTCATAAAAAAAAATCATATGGAATGTTGTCTTTTATATGGATATTTAAGCTAGGGGTGTGTGTGTGTGTGTGTGTGCATATGTGTATGTATGTGTGTGAAGAAATATATCAGTGAGGTAAAAAATTTAACAATACAGGATAAAAAATGTTATCTTCCCACCTCTGATTCCTTCTCCAGAAACAAGCACCATCTCATTTTGTGTGTCCTTCCAGAAGCACAGAAGTATATATGCATAAATCCCGTATATACTTTACTTAGCTTATTTGATTTATTATATTCTAGAGATTGAGTTACATCAGCATATACAGACCTACTCATTCTAACGGCTGCATGGCATAGAATTACCACATTAATTGCTTAACCTCCTCTGTTGATGGATTTAGGTTATTCATCATCTTTTGTCAATGTAAATAATGAATTGAAAACGCTTCAGAGCTCTTAGTAAATAAATAAAACACACAGGTTGAATCTAACTTTTACATAGGTGTAAGTATAGGACAGAATCCATTTTATCTTTGGTTTTTTTTCACTTAACATCTCATTTCTCCTTGTGCTTCTCTCCTTTGCTTGTTCCCTCCATCCTTCAAACACCTTCTCCTCCTGGTGAATTTCTATTAGTCCTGCACAACCCATCTCAGGCCGGTCTCTTTGTTGGGAAGCTTTCTCTGATTAAATGTATTTCCCTTATAGCTCCCAACAAAGCACAGGTTATGTTTCCCCAGTTTTTAGATTTGTTTTGTTTTTGCTTTGACAAATAATGCTGTAGTAGCTCTCTCCTATCTCTGGCCTTTTCCCTCTTTTGGATTATGAAGCAGACAGTCGTCTCCTAAGCAGGTTTGCTGGACCCGAGGGTGTGGATTTGTGTTTGTTTGTGCTTGTGTGCGCCTGAGTCCGCGCGTGCGCACGCGTGCGCGCCAATTTGCTCTACAAACTCGGGCACAATATTGTTTTCTTTAAGGCAAAAGCCTTCTAAAAACTGAAAGGGTAATCAGAAATCCTTGATGTTTCGCGCCGACTTTGCTCTAGGACATATTCTCTGACTCCTAGTAATTTTCGCTCCTCTGTGTCTCAGTTTCCCCAAAGCACAACTCCTTTCCCCGCGGTGGGAAAGCCCCGCCCTCACACTCTTCTAAGCCTCCGCCTCCTTGCTCTGATTCCGATTGACAGCCGATATGACCAATCAGCGCTCTGTAGGTGAGGGGCGGGGGATAGGGAGGAAGGAGGGCGGCCCTTCTGGACACACATGCGCACTGTCTTCGCACCGGCGATGCGTGGCTGCAGAGTTGTGCGCTGTCGGCGGTGGCCAGGGTTCCGCACAGCGCCCCAGGCAGCGGGTTTTAGCACCGAGACTAGGTGATTACCAATCCCTGTCGCGTAGGAGGGAGACTTGGGTAGAGGGAGGGTGTGTGCGGAATCTAGTGTTAGGGAGATAGAGGTTCTAATCCCAGCTCTGCTGTGTGACCCCTCGCAAGTCACTCGGCCTCTCTGAGCCTCGATTTCCTCCTTGTAAAATGGGGCCACTCCAACCTGAGTTTTCGCAAAGCTCAGCCCAGACATTCTGATGCATTTGTATGAGGCGTCAGGAATTGGAGAGAGGTGTGTGGAGATGGGAATGGGCGACTCTTAGGGAAACATTCCCCTGTTGCTTCCTCATCCTTTCCCAGGCATTGTCTGCAACCTCGAGGCACCAGCAAACCGTCAGGAGCCCCCGGGGATCGTCCTTTCCCGGGGCTGCTGCGGCTGGAGAACCTAAATCGTGAAGAGTTGGTTGATGCGCTGAGAGCAGCAGTGGTGGATCGCAAAGGTGAAGGGTGGGAGACACAGCTGCACAGACAACCGAGAAAGGAGCCTGCTGCCCGTCCGCCCTCCCCCCGGCCTTGTGGGGTGCTGGCTGGGTACCCCACTAAAGCACTCGGGGTCTGAAGTCAGAGAGACCCCAGATTTCAGCTCGCAGTAGCAGCATGAGCTTGGGTTGGCCACACGACCTCGGTGGACCTCACCATCATGGGGATAGGGTTGTGTATGTGTGCTGGGGGAGGAGAGGTGGAAATAACGAGAGGGCCTTGCACTTAGTAGATATCTAGTTGTGGGAATTGCTATAATAGTATTGTTTATTAATGGACAAAACACTAGCCTTGGGATCAGTCATATCTAGGCTGTTAACTGACTTGCTATGTGACCTTAGGAAAAATCACTTAATTTCTCTGTGCCTCAGTTTCTTCATTCAGTGGCGTATTCATTTTCCAAACTATTATTTATTGAGCACCTCCTAGGTTCCAGGCACTGTTCTAGGCCTTGGCTGTACAGTGCTGAACAAGGTAAATATGGTTCCTGCCTTCAGGGAGACTGTTTTAGTTGGAGAAATGGACTAACCAGAAAATAAATGAGCAAGTTACTAGTGATAAGTACTCTGAATAAATGAAAACTTGGTGATGTGATGATGAGGGCTGAGGGGAGGGGGATCAAACATTAGATTGGGGATTTGAGCTTCTCTGTGGGGGTGATATTTGAACCACGATGATGTGAAGGAGTCAGATGTGAAAATCTGGGACAGTGGAAATAGCAGTTGCAAAGGCCCTGAGGCAGCAGTGAGCTTGGCATAACTGAGGTACAGAAAGTTCACTTTAGGGTGGGATTGATAACTCACTCTGAGGGTTATCATGGGGCTCACATCCTATCAGAAAGAAGAGAAAATGCTTTGTAAACTCTTACATGTTATATAAAGTTTAACTGCTGCTGTTGATGTAGTATTGTGTTTCAGGACCTCTGGTGACACTAAACAAGCCACAGGGGCTGCCAGTGACAGGTAGGAAAAGGGGGCAGGGGAAGGGGATGCAGTAAAAGAGGGTTTGACATCCACGAGGGAGAGAAGAATGAAGAGAAGGGGGTGGTGGGTTGAAGCTTTGGGCTCTGAGAATAACTTGTACTTTTTCTTTTTTCCCAGGGAAACCGGGAGATCTGACGCTGTTTTCAGTGCTGCCAGAGCTGAACCAGTGCCTGGGGCTTGGAGAACAGGAGCTCCAGATTGTTCATGCACCTGGGAAGTAAGTGGTAGGGCTTAATAGGAAGGTGGGAGGGCAGGGAGCCATCTGGGGGCAGGGAGGAACAGCTGCTTGAGAATAAGTCAAGTGAGTTAGTTTGCACAGAAAGGTTGGAGGTCAGAGAGGTAGAATATGAGGACTATGAAAAGGAAGAGGAAGCTGATGGATCTGGGTTCGAATCCTAATTGTTCTATGAACTAACTAGGCCACACACAAACGCTCTTTCAGCCTCAGTTCCCTTAGTTGTAACACAGAGATAATATCTACTTCATGCTCCGTGTGCCATCCCTTTCCCAATCCCATACTTGTGGCAGACATTGCTAGTTGATCCTTGATGCTTTTTCCTCCAAAGCTATCAAATAGATATGGTACTTGAGATGAATCTTTCTACAGTTCCCAAACTCATAGGCTTGTTGAGGGAATTTCATTATTTAAAAGCTTATATATAGGGCGGGCCACGGTGGCTCAGCAGGCAGAGGTCTCACTTCCCATGCCAGAGACCTGGCCTCGATTCCCAGTGCCTGCCCATGTAAAAAAAAAAAAGATAAAAACTTATCTATATGCAAATGTTCTAAGAAATGATGATGATGAATATACAACTATGTGATGATATTGTGAATTACTGATATATGTGTAGAATGTAAGGATCATATGTTAAGAATGTATTTGTTATATTTTTTTAAAAATTAAAAAAAAATAAATCTTCCTTAAAAAAAAGCTTATCTATAGCAACACCCCCAAATCATTAGTGTTTCTATACACTAGTAATAAACAGAAAAAGAAATCAAGAAAAAATTCCACTCATAATAGCCACTAAAATAAACAGATATCAGGGAATCAATCTAACAAAGGATGTAAAGGACTTTTATGTAAAAAATTATAAACATTACTAAAAGAAATAAAAGACCTAAACAATCAGAGGACATTTTGTATCCATGGATTAGAAAACTGAATATTATTAAGGTGTCAGTTTTACCTAAAGTGATTTACAGAGTCAACACAATCCCAATCAAAAGTCCAACAGCCTTCTTTACAGAAATGGAAAAGCCCATCATCAAATTTATATGAAAGAGTAGGGAGCCCCGAATAGCTAAAGCCATCTTGAAAACGAAGAACAAAGTTGGAGGACTCACACTTCCCAATCTTAAACCTTATTATAAAGCCACAGTATTGAAAACAGCATGCTACTGGCACAAGGACAGGCATATAAACTGAAGGAATAGAATTGAGAGTCCAGAAATCAACCCTCACATTTATGGCCAACTGATTTTTGACTAGGCAGCAAAGACCACTCAATTGGAAAAGAATACTCTCTTCAACAAATGATGCTGAGAAAATTGGATCTCCATTTGCAAAAAAAGAAGGCCCCCTACCTCACATCTTATATAAAAAATCAACTCAAAATGGATCAAAGGCCTAAATATAAGAACCAGAACTGTCAAACCTATAGAAGAAAACATAAGGAAGCATCTTCAGGGCCTTATGTTAGGCAGTGGTTTCTTAGACTTTATACTCAAAGTACAACCAACAAAAGGAAAAATAGATAAATGGGAGCTCCTCAAAATTAAAAACTTTTGGTCTCAAAGGATTTTATCATGAAAGTAAAATGACTGCACACAATGGGAGAGAATATTTGGAAACCACATACTCAATAAGGGTTGTTTTTTGGGGGGGGGTGACGGGGTGCATGGGCCAGGAATTGAACCCTGGTCTCCCACATCGCAGGTAAGCATTCTGCCACTGAACTACCCCAATAAGGGTTTAATATCCAGAATATAAAAAGAACTGCTTCAACTCAACAGCAAACAGACAACCCAATTTAAAAATGTACAAAAGACTGGAATACACATTTTTCCAAAGAAGATATACAAATGGCCAGAAAGTACATGAAAAGATTTCCCCATCAGGGAAATGCAAATGAAAACCACAATGAGTTACACCCATTAGAATGGCCACTATTTAAAAACATGGAAAATAAGTGTTGGAGAGGATGCAGAGAAATAGGAAAACTCATTCCTTGCTGGGAGCAATGTAAATGATGCAGCCATCGTGGAAGACAATGTTTGTAGTTCTTAGAAAGCTGTGTAGAACTGCCATATGACCTGGCAATCCCACTACTAGGTATATACCCAAAAGAATCGAAAGCAGGGGCCTGAACAGGTATTTGCACATCAGTGTTCATACTGGCGCTGCTTACAATTGCCAAAAGATGGAAGCAATCTAGTTGTCCTTCAACCAATGAATGGATAAATAAAATGTGGTGTATACACACAGTGGAATATTATTCAGCTGGAACGAGGAATAAAGTCCTAATGCATGTGACAACATAGATGAACTCTGAAGATGTCATGTTAAGTGAAATAAAGCCTGATACACAATGACTGATACATGATCTCTGTGATTTGAAATGATGAGAATAAGCAAACTCATGACAGTTAGAATCTAGACTGTAGGTTAGCAGGAGAGGAGGCAGGGATAGGATATGGGAAGTGATGGTTTAAAATATACAGGATTCCTATTTGGACTGATGAAAATGTTTTGGTCATGGGTGATGGTGATAGTGACATAGCATTGTGAATACTATTAACAGTACTGAATGTTTGAATATGGTTAAAAGGGGAAATGTTAGCTTGTCTATATGGTATTAGAATTTTAAAAAAATACATGGAACTTTATAACCCAAACAGCTGTTAAACCATGTTAAACTATGGATCATAATTAATAGTAGAGTTATAAAAATGTGCTTTCACCAATTGTTCTAGTTTGCTGGCTGCTGGAATGCCACATACCAGAAACAGAATGACTTTTAACAAGGGGAATTTAAATAAGTTGCTAGTTTACAGTTCTAAGGCTGAGAAAATGTCTCAGTTAAAACAAGTCTATAGAAATGTCCAATGTAAGGCATCCGGGGAAAGATACCTTGGTTCAAGAATGCTGACGACATTCAATGTTTCTCTCTCAGCTGGAAGGGCACATGGTGAACATGGTGGCATCTGCTGGCTTTCACGTGGCTCTACCAAAAGGGACTCTCTCCAAAATGTTTCCTCTTTTGAAGGATTCCAGCAAGCAACTCCACCTTCAGTGGGTGGAGACACACCTCCATGGAAATCATCTAATCAAAAGTTGCCACCCACAATTGGGTGGGTCATATCTTCATGGAAACAATCAAAATGCTCCCACCCAGCAATATTGAATGAGGATCAAAGGGCATGGCTTTTCTGGGGTCTGCCACAGATTCAGACCAGCACACCAGTTATAACAAATGTTCCACACCAATGCAAGGTGTTAGTAATAGGGTGGTCTATGAAGACCCTGTATTTCATGCATGGTTGTTGTATAAACCCAGAACTTCTCTAATAAAAAATAAATAAAATAAATACAATACAGTACAACCTATATAAAAACCTTATATATAAAATTCGTAGTGTAGGAATTTTAACAATTACATGGTAGTAATTGTTAAGACATTTGGCTCTGAGTTCTCTGAGAGTTGCTAGGGCCAAATGAGAAAGACTAGTTACCTAGTCTTGCTATCAAACAAGGGGACTCCTGGTGTTGCTCTTTGGCCTTGAGCAGACCCCTGCTCCTTTTTGTGCGGGGAGTGAAGTGATGGACTTTCACTTGTGTGCCTGTCCGCTTTCTCCAGGGAGAGCTCTGGACTTGTGCTTCTCTCCAGCTGTCCTCAGACTGCAGGCCGCCTCCAGAAGTTCTTCACCCACTCACGGAGAGCCCAGAGACCCACAGCCACCTACTGGTGAGCGATCCCGGAAGACTCCAGGGCAGTGGGGTGGTCCCTGCAGGCCCCCCTCTGAACCCTCCTGCCCCTTTTTTCCCATAGTGCCATCACCGATGGGATCCCAGCTACTTCCGAGGGGAAGGTGCAGGCAGCGCTGAAACTGGAACACATTAATGGGGACAGTCTTGTGAGTGAGGGTCTGGCTAAGGAAGAGGAGGGGTCCTTCTGGACATATTACCCTTGACAGAGAAGCTGGGGTGTAGACTTGGGGTGGCTGCTTGTCCTATCCTTGCAAACAGGTGAGTGACCACAGCAGGGAAGGCCTGGGCGTAGCTCCCCAGGCATATATGAAGCTTGTTCATTCTTCATGGCTGGCCCCACAGGTAGTTCCAGTGAAGCCCCCATCCCGAAAGGACATCCTGGAAGGTGTCAAGAGGACGCTCAGCCACTTCCGCGTGGTGGCCACAGGCTCTGGCTGTGCCCTGGTCCACCTGCAGCCACTTACAGGTGGGTCGAGAGCCCCAGCCATCAGAACTGTATTTGGCGGGGGAGGGGGGGGAGTGGCACTCGGTGGCAGCCTGGGGACCCTCGGGTAGACAGCAGGGGTGTATGTGACCAGGCCCATCCACTCCTGCTGTCAGTCTCGTCATCCTTTGTAGCTCATCCATTTTTTCTCTTATTCATAGCTCTCAGGATTTTCTCTTTGACTTTGGGGTCCTGCAGTTTTATTGTGATAAATCTAGGGGTGTGGATTTAGTTTTATTTATCCTGCCTGGGATTCACTGGGATTCCTGAATCTGAGAATTAATATATTTCATCGATCCCAGAAAATTCTCATTCTCTCTTCAAATGTTGCCCCTCTTGCATTCTCTCCATTCTCTTCCACTTGACTGCCTAATAAACATGTCCTTCCTTTTCATTTTACTCACTAAGTCTCTTTACCTTTCTGTAATCCTTTTCATTTTTTAATCTCTGCTGTATTCTGGGAAATTTCTTTAGATTTACGTTCTAGGTGAGTATTTTTTTTCTTCAGTTGGGTGTAATCTGCCAGTGTAGCCTGTCCATTGACTGTACTTTTCATTTCCAGAAGTTCTGTTTAGTTCTTTTCCAAATTCCGACGGCTTTTAGAAAACATAGCAACTTGTTATCGTCTGTTATCTTTATTTTCTCTTTTATGTGTTCAGTCATTTTGAACACCCTTATTTTATTTTCTATTCTTGAGCATTCCATTGCCTGAAATCCTGGAGGATCTAATCCTATTCAATCTCTTATAGATGCTCACACTTGGATTGTTTATTTTTCTGTGATTCAGAATTGTGAATTCATATCCAGTTGGGCCTTTCTTTGTGAGAATCCTTTGCTGCCTGGGTGGAAGGTGGGGCCTTCCAAGAGGTTCTCCCTTTGCTTCTCTCAGATGCACAGGGACCTCTCTGAGCATTCATGCCTCGGGGGTAGTTTTTTTTTTTTTTTTTTTTTTTTTTTTTTTTTTTTTTAAAGGAAAGACAGAGAGAAGGAAGGAAGGATAGAAGGAAGGAAGAGAGGAAGAAAGGGAAACATCTTTTAAACATTTTCTTGTTTTATTGTATTTTGTTTCTCCGTTTTCGTTACATGGGCTGGGGCCGGGAATCGAACCGAGGTCCTCCGGCATAGCAGGCAAGCACTTTGCCCGCTGAGCCACCGCGGCCCGCCCTCGGGGGTAGTTTAAGGATCATCCAAATAGTGTTGAGAGCAGGCTTGTGATTGTGAATCCTCAGTGGAACCCTTGTTCACTCCTCCCACCCAGACCTTCAGTGGTGGTTGGATTTTTCTCCTGATTTTCCCTTTCATTTTGGCTTCATTTGGGCTGCAGGGCCTCATCCCAGGCCTCTAGGCACTATTAAAGTCCAAGCCCCCTGCATACCAAGCCCCTTGGCAACATCCCCGGGGAAGGTGAGGCATTGGCTCTCTCTGTGCTCTGGGTTACTTTTCCTATTTTGTGTTTTGGTCTCAGGGACCTTCCTTTCCTGTATGCTCAGGTATGTATTTAAAAAGGTGAATGTTATATTTTATCCAGTGTTTCTAGGTGGTTTATAGCAAGAGGGATGTTAAAATATCCATCCCGCCATAATGCCAGAATTGGAAGCAGAGTCCAAGTCCTGGGTTTGGATCCCAGCTCATGGTGGTAGGCAAGTCAGTTCTCTTGGAGGTTTAGTTTTCCTATCTGAAGGACAGGAGTGACGATAAGACTGGCTGTATCGGGTTGTCATGAGGACTAAATAAGTTTAACATATGTGAAACATTTCATAGCATGTCTTACACACACCTTTCCAGTTCTGTGTTGGTCAAGGTCCTCTGGGTTGCAAGTTTCCAAAACCAGTTCCAGCAGTATAAACCAGAAAGGGAATTTATTGACTCAAGTAACAAATTCAGGCACAGCTGGATTCAGAGGCTCAGCAGATGACATCAGGAAGCTCTCCATTTCTTGATTCTGCCCTCTTGCATGCTGGCTTCAGTGTCACACAGATTCTTCCCTGGTGAAGGCAAAGATGTTCCCCAACAGCTCCAGGCTTACACGCCTCCAGTTGAGCAACCCCAGCAGGACAGAATTCCTTATTCCCCATGGTTTCAGCAGTAATTTCCTAATTTTGTCTCATCATGAAGCAATCACATGGCCAGGTGGATTGACTGCTATGAGTGTGCTAACCTGGCCATATACTCCACTCTGGAGGCAGGATGGTAGGGTGGTGGCCTTAACCTCACTGAAACCACGTGGAGAATGAGGGGTACAGAGGAAAGGGGGAGGGGCGACAGGTAGCAGCTACCATCCCTCCTGTCTTCCTCCCGTTGCTCAGTGTTCCCCAGTCAACTGCAGTTGCACATGGCCCTACAGCTCTGCCCTGTGCTTGGGGACCACACCTTCTCCACCCGCGTGAGCACTGTCTTGGGCCAGCGCTTTCTGCTGCCAGCTAAGAGCACCAAGCCCCAGAAACAGGTACCCAGGCATGGGGTTGGGCAGCATCTCCAGACATTAAGCCCACACCTTGCTGTGTGGCCCTGGGCAAGTGACACTCCCTCTCTGGGGCCTCATTCTGCACATCTGTTCAAAAAGGGAGTGGAACTGACTGGTTTCTAAAGGCCCTTCTAAATCTGCATTCTTTTGAGTCTCTTTGGTACAAGGGGTAAAAGTGGCTCTGTGTGTGTGTGTGTGTATTAGGATAACTTAGAGCAGGTTAACTCCAAAGTGCCAAACAACAATAATTGAAGCTGATTTGGTAAACCCCTTGCCAGTCGCCGCTACAGTTAGTGTGTATGTGTGTGTGTGTGTGCAGAGAGGGCTCATGAATACCACCGCCACACCAGGGAGGGAGGAGGTCCTCACCTCACCCCATTTCAGCTATAGCTGGGTGCTCAGGTGGGTTGGAGGTTGGGTGTCTGTACACTGACCTGCCTCTCCCACACCCAGGTCTTGGATGAAGCCCTCCTCAGGCGCCTCCACCTGACCCCCTCCCAGGCTGCCCAGCTGCCCCTGCACCTCCACCTGCAGCGTCTCCTCCTCCCAGGTGCCAGGCCTAGGGACCCCCCCATCGAGCTACTGGCACCCCTGCCCCCTTATTTCTCCAGGACCTTACAACACCTGAGGCTCTGCCAACAAGAGTCATCTCTTGTTCCTGATGCCACTGGAAGGCAGTAGGGGTCCGGGGAGAGGAGGCCTGCAGCCGGACGTGAGGAAAATGAGGTCAGAGCTCAGCATGCAGTAAGACCAGAGTTGAAGATTCTGGGCTCTGTAATCAGACAAATCTCAGATCAAATCCCGGCTCGGTGACTCGCTGTATTATGTTGGGCAAGTGACCTCACATCTCTGGACTTGAGACCTACTTACCTCATGGTGTTATTTTGAGGATATGCTGAAATAAATGTTCATCGTGGACCTGCTTTCTGCTGAGTTGAATACGTGGTCTTTTTACTTGGCTGTTTCTGTCGCATCCTAGCTAGAAGGAAACTGGTTAGATTTTTTACTTAAAACTGGTGAAACGTTTCCAACACACAGAAGATTATATCAAACATATCCGTGGATTAGAGAATAATTATAAAGTGACACCCATATAACCACCACTCTGGGGAAGAAATAGAAGCCTCTTCTCCTTCCTTGGAGCGCAGTCCTACATTAGAATCCCACCCCCCCAAGAAGCTTAAAAAAAGTTTGCAGGGGAGAGAGTGCCAAATGGCGGCTTAGTGAGGTGCGCGATTTAGTTTGTCCTCCAGAACAGTTACTAAATAGCCAGGAACAGTATAGAACAACTGCTGGGGCCACGTCAGTGACCGGACACACAGCGTACCCCAGTCTGGACCAGCTGGACTGTCTGCAAGCCCCCAAGAACCATGAGTCTGCAAGCCGCGGCAGCCGGCACCCCTCCCCCACTGGCTGCTTCCCAGAGGGGAAAAGAAAGGGTCTTTACCAGCAGCAGGGGCTGAGCCCAACCAAACGCCAATTGTGGAATTAATTAACAATCTGACTACTAAAAATAGGCCCCCAGCTCAGCTGAACCTTGTCAAAGCAGAGGTTGCTGATTTTTGCCCCGGTGCCAAGGGGGCAGGGCTGATGGAAAAAGAAAAAAGAAACAGGTTTTTTTGGATTGGATAACACATAATACTTGAAAGGGTCTGGGCCCTGAAGGAGAGGAGGGGGCACACAGGATCTGAATGTACACAAAACAACGTACCAACTTATACTCTTGATTGGCAAACCTGAGAAATGGGGGTCCTGCTGTGAGAAGAATTTTTCTTTCTATTTTGTGGCTGTCTTTCTACAAAGGCTTGACTGCCTTTGGATATGGCGGCAGGACTTCTCAGGCTGCAACTGCCCCAGGCATAGGCAAAAACAAGCTTTTTTTGAGAGCTTGTCTTAGCTTGTGCCTTCCCCAGGGGAGGGGTGAAGCCCAGCTCAGGTGGAATCCCTCCCTCAAGGAATTCAGACCCCAGGGTTTGGAAATTTGAAGCAATTAAAACCAGCCTACAACCACACCTCTGGCAGGGAGAGTCTGCTAAAGTTAAAGATACCACATCACCTTATGCTGGTGAGACCTGCGGGCAGACAAGTGCCACGTTCTGGGCAGGATAAGAAAAACAGAGCCCAGAGACTTCACAGGAAAGTCTTTCAACCTGCTGGGTTTCACCCTCAGGGAAAACTCACGCAGGTAACTCTTTCCACTTGACAGGAGGCCAGTTTGGTCTGGGAAAATCTGGCTGGGGTCTATAATACTTAAGTAGACCCTCTTAAGGGTGGGCGGTGGGGGGTGGGGAGGCACCATACAGGCAGGGCAAGAAACAAGAAAACAAGAACTGAAAAATTTTGCTCTGTTAAACAAAACCTAAGCTAGAGGTCCAGAATAAGCTGAACTGAATGTCAAAGAACAGATAGATTACAAAGTCATCCAGCAAGAAAATCCTAGGTAAAAGAAGTGAAAACAATCTCCAGAATAAATTAATTAAGGTAATTAAATGCCTAGATGCCAGCAAAATATAACAAATCACACTAGGAAAATTGAAGATATGGCCCAGTCAAAGGAACAAACCAACAATGCAAATGACATACAGGAGCTGAAACAATTAATTCAGAATATACGAACAGACATGGAAAACCTCATCAAAAACCAAATCAATGAATTGAGAGAGGATATAAAGAAGGCAAGGAATGAACAAAAAGAAGAAATCAAAAGTCTGAAAAAACAAATCACAGAACTTATGGGAATGAAAGGCACGGTAGAGGAGATGAAAAAAACAGTGGAAACCTACAATGGCAGATTTCAAGAGGAAGAAGATAGGATTAGTGAACTGGAGAATGGAACATCTGAAATCCAACTAGCAAAAGGAAATGTAGGGAAAAGAATGGAAAAATATGAGCAGGGACTCAGGGAATTGAATGACAACATGAAGTGCATGAATATATGTGTTGTGGGTGTCCCAGAAGGAGAAGAGAAGGAAACAGGAGGAGAAAAATGGAGGAAATTATCACTGATAATTTCCCAACTCTTATGAAAGACTTAAAATTACAGATCCAAGAATTGCAGTGTACCCGAAACAGAAGAGATCCAAATAGATGTACTCCAAGACATTTACTAATCAGAATGTCAGAGGTCAAAGAGAAAGAGAGACTCTTGAAAGCAGCAAGAGAAAAGCAATCCATTACATACAAGGGAAGCCCAATAAGACCATGTGTAGATCTCTCAGCAGAAACCATGGAGGCGAGAAGACAGTGGGATGATATATTTAAATTATTAAAAGAGAAAAACTGCCAACCAAAAATTCTATATCCAGCAAAATTGTCCTTCAGAAATGAGGGAGAAATTAAAACATTTTCAGACAAAAAAAATCACTAAGAGAATTTGTGACCAAGAGACTGGCTCTGCAAGAAATACTAAAGGGAGCACTAGAGGCAGATACAAAAAGACAGGAGAGAGAGGTGTGGAGAAGAGTGCAGAAGAGAAGACTACGAGTAAAGGTAAAAAGAAGAAAAATTAGATATGGCATATAAAATCCAAAAGGCAAAATGATAGAAGAAACTACTACCTGCACAGTAAAAACACTAAATGTTAATGGATTAAACTCCCCAATCAAAAGACATAGATTGGCAGAATGGATTAAAAACAGGACCTGTCTATATGCTGTCTACAGGAAACACATCCTAGACCCAAAGATAAACACAAGTTGAAAGTGAAAGGTTGGGAAAAGATATTTCATGCAAATAACAATCAGAAAAGAGCAGGAGTAGCTATACTAATATCCAACAAATTAGATTTCAAATGTAAAACAGTTAAAAGAGACAAAGAAGAATGCTATGTATTAAAAGGAACAATTTGCATGAGAAAAAGTGCAACCATGAAGAGAGGAGGTATTTTCTCTGCAGAATTTCTTAAGGTGTTTATTCCATCATTTCTCATGCCTTGGCTTTGGGACCGGGCATCTGTATTGGAAAATGACTGAGCACACCTGCAAGCACCCACCAAGGGAAAGCCCCAGGAAATGTGCATGACCTGTGAAGTAGTGTTATTGTCAAATTAGTTTGTTTGAACTTGAGGCCATTGTAAGCATGACCCAATCTACTGCCCTATTTTTACACAGCCAAGGTCCTCTAACTCTCGAAATCCATTATTTTATTCAAACTCTGTTGAGGCATTTTACTAACCTCATTCCCTTTTTTAGCCTGTAAGACATTTTAGAATTTCCTAACAGAGTTTAATGTTGTTTAGAAATTTGCAAGGGCTTCTTTTCCTCAAATGCTACCAGCAGATTGTAATTTTGGCAGCAATGCTTTTGTCTCTATTCAGTACCACTAGGCCTGAACCTGCATCATTCGTGGTAAAAAATTTTAGTCTTGCAAGAGAACTATCATCCCTTCCTTAAAATGAGATGAGGTTAGCAAATGATTCAAAATCTTTGTCTTTGTTTTTTTGTTAAGAAAACAGACGCTTCCCTTAGCTTGAATTTAGCAGTTATTAAGAAAGAACACACACACACAAAAACAAACAAACGAAAAAAAATACAAGACTCAAGGAAAAAAAATATCCTGGGCAATAAAATATTATTTTAAACCAAAAAAAAAAAAGGAACAATTCAGCAAAAAGACATAACAATCATAAATATTTATGCACCGAGCCAGTATGCTCCAAAATACATGAGGCAAACACTGAAAAGAGAAAAAGACACATCTGTCATAATAGTTGGAGAATTCAATTTCACACTCTCATCAATGGACAGAACATCTAGACAGAGGATCAATAAAGAAAGAAAGAATTTGAGTAATACAATAAATGAGCTAGATGTAACAGGAATTTGTAGAACATTACACCCCACAACAATAGGATACACCTTTTTCGCAAGTGCTCATGGATCATTCTCAAGACTAGACCACATACTGGGTCACAAAGCAAGTCTCAATAAATTTAAAAAGGTTGAAATCATACAAAACACTTTCTGAGATCACAAAGGAATGAAATTGGAAATCAATAATAGGTGGAGTGCCAGAAAATTCACACATATGTGGAGGCTCAACACACTCTTAAACAACCAGTGGGTCAAGGAAGAAATTACAAGAGAAACCAGTAAATATCTTGAGGCAAATGAAAATGAAAACACAACAACAAAATTTATGGGATGCAGCAAAGGCAGTGCTAAGAGGGAAATTTATTGCCCTAAATGTCTATATTAAAAAAGAAAAAAGGGCAAAAATAGAGGAATTAACGGTCCACTTGGAAGAACTAGAGAAATAACAGCAAACTAACCCCAAAGCAAGCAAAAGGAAAGAAATAACAAAGATTAGAGCAGAAATAAATGAAACTGAGAACATGAAAACAATTGAGAAAATCAACAAAACCAGAAGTTGGTTCTAAGAGAAAATCAATAAGATTGATGGCCCCTTAGTGATGTTGACAAAAAGAAGAGAGAGGATGCAAATAAATAAAATCAGAAATAGAAGAGGAGGCATAACCACTGACCCCACAGAAATAAAGGAAGTAATGGAGGATACTAGGAACAACTTCATGCTAATAAATTCGACAATATAAATGAAATGGACAAATTTCTAGAAAGGCAAACAACCAACATTGACTCCAGAAGAAACAGACGACCTCAACAAACCAATCACAAGTAAAGAAATTGAATCAGTCATTAAGAAGCTTCCCAAAAAGGAAAGTCCAGGCCAGATGGGCTTCATATGTGAATTCTACCAAACATTCCAAAAAGAATTAGTACCAATCCTGCTCAAACTCTTCAAAAAAATTGAAGAGGAGGGAAAGCTACCTAATTCATTCTATGAAGCCAACATCACCCTCATACCAAAGCCAGAGAAAGATATTTAAAAAAAGAAAACTACAGACAAATCTCTCTAATGAATATAGATGCAAAAATCCTCAACAAAATTCTAGCAAATCAGAGTGTATGTGTTGGAAATGTTTGTGTTTTGTTCTTGTAATTTTTTTTAATTAAAAAAGAAATTCTAGCAAATCAAATCCAGCAGCACATTAAAAGAATTATACACCATGACCAAGTGGGATTCATCCCAGGTATGCAAGGATGGTTCAACATAAGAAAATCAATTATGTAATAAACCTGTGGTGGTTTGAAAGGAAGTATGCCCCCTAAGAAAAGCCATGTTTTAATATAAATCCCATTTCATAAAGGTAGAATAATCTCTATTCAATACTGTATGTTTGGGTGGGCCACGGTGGCTCAGCAGGTAAGAGTGCTTGCCTGCCATGCCCGAGGACCCGGGTTCGACTCCCGGTGCCTGCCCATGTTAAAAAAAAAAAAAACTGTATGTTTGAAACTGTAATGAGATCAACTCCCTGGATGATGTGATTTAGTTAAGAATGGTTGTTAAACTGGATTAGGGGATGACATGTCTCCACCCATTTAAGTGGGTCTTGATTAGTTTCTGAAGTCCTATAAAAGAGGAAACATTTTGGAGAATGAGAGATTTCAGAGAGAGTGACACTATGAAGCAGAGAGTCCACCAGCCAGCAACCTTTGGAGATGAAGAAGGAAGAGGACTCCCGGGGAGCTTCATGAAACTGGAAGCCAGGAGAGAAAGCTAGCAGATGACACTGTATTCGCCATGGGCCCCTCCAACCGAGAGAGAAGCCCTGGCTCTGTTCACCATGTGCCTTCTCATTTGAGAGAGAAACCCTGAACTTCGTCGGCCTTCTTGAACCAAGGTATCTTTCCCTGGATGGATACCTTTGATTGGACATTACTATAAACTTGTTTTAATTGGGACATTTTCTTGGCCTTAGAACTATAAACTAGCAACTCATTAAATTCCCCTTGTTAAAAACCGTTCTGATTCTGGTATATTGCATTCCGGCAGCTAGCAAACTAGAACAACACCATATCAAAAAATCAAAGCAGGAAAACCACATGATCATCTCGATTGATGCAGAAAAAGTATTTGACAAAATTCAACATCCTTTCCTGTTGAAAACACCTCAAAGGATAGGAATAGAAGGGAACTTCCTCAACATGATAAAGGGAATAATGAAAAACCCACAGCAAACATCATCCTCAATGGGGAAAAACTGAAAACATTCCCCCTAAGATCAGGAACAAGACAAGGATGTCCACTATCACCACTGTTAAACATTGTGTTGGAAGTTCAACCCAGAGCAATTAGACAAGAAAAAGAAATACAAGGCATCAAAATTGGAAAGGCAGAAGTAAAACTCTCACTGTTTGCAGCTGATATGATACTATATGTCGAAAACCCTGAAAAATCCACAGAAAACCACTAGAGCTAATAAATGAGTACAGCAAAATGGCAGGTTAAAAGATCAACACTCAAGAACCAGTAGTATTTCTATACACCAGTAATGAATAATCTGGGGAAATCAAGCAAAAAATTCCATTTACAATTGCAACCAAAAGAATAAAATATTTAGGAATAAATTTAACTAAAAAGACAAAACATCTATACAAAGGAAACTATAAGAAATTGTTAAAAGAAATCACAGAAGACCTAAATAGATGGAAGGGCATTCCATGTTCATAGATTGGAAGACTAAATATAGTTAAGATGTCAATTCTACCTAAATTGATTTACAGATTCAATGCAATACCAATTAAAATCCCAACAACTTACTTTTCAGATATAGAAAAACCAATAACCAAATATATCTAGAAGGGCAGGGTACCCTGAATAGCTGAAAGTATCCTGAGGAAAAAAAATGAAGTTGGAGGTCTCATGCTACCTGACTTTAAGGCATATTATGAAGCTATAGTGGTCAAAAGAGCATGGTACTAGCATAAAGATAGATATACTGACCAATGGAATGGAATAGAGTGTTCAGACACAGACCCTCTCATCTATGGACAACTGATCTTTGATAAGGGAATCAAGCCAGTTCACCTGGGACAGAACAGTCTCTTCAATAAATGGTGCCTAGAGAACTGAATATCCTTAGGCAAAAGAAGGAAAGAGGATCCATACCTCACACCCTGTACAAAAATCAACTCAAAATGAATCAAAGACCTAAACATTAGATCTAAGACCATAAAACTGTTACAAGAAAATGCAGGGAAATATCTTATCAATTTTATAATAGGAGGGAGTTTCCTATACTTTACACCCAAAGCACGAGTGTTGAAGGAAGAAAGAAAGAAATGGGAACTCCTCACAATTAAACACTTTTGTGCATCACAGAACTTTGTCAAGAAAGTAAAAAGAGGCCTTCCTGGGCTTCCGGGCCAAGGTGGCAGCTTAACAATGTGCAGGTTTTAGTTCGTCCTCCAGAATAACTACTAAATAGCCAGAAACAGTCCAGAATAGCTCCTGGGGCCACATCAGTGACCAGACACAGCATACCCCAGTCTGGACCAGCTGGACTGGCTGCGAGGCCCCCAGAACCGTGAATTCCTGAACTGCAGTGGCCAGCACCCCTCCCCAACAGGCTGCTTCCCAAAGGAGAAAGGAAAGGACTTTACCAGCAGCAGGGGCTGAGCCCAACCAAACTCCAATTGTGGAATTAATTAACAAATTCTGACTACTACTTAAAATAGGTCCCCAGCTCAGGTGAACCTCATCAAAGCAGAGGTCACTCATTTTTGCCCTGGTGCCAGGGGGGCAGGGCTGACAAAAAAAAAGGGGGGGAAAAAAGAAGGAAACAGGTTTTTGTGGCTGTGTTGCTACAAAGGCTTGACTGCCTTTGGAGACAGTGGCAGGACTTCTCAGGTTGCAACTACCCCAGGCATAGTCCGAAACAAGCTCGTGTGAAGGCATGCCTGGAGCCTGTGCCTTACCCAGGGGAGGGGTGTAGCCCAGCTCAGGTGGAATCCCTCCCTCAAGGAATTCAGACACCAGGGCTTGGTAATTTGAACCCATTAAAGCCAGCCCACAACCTCTCCTTTGTCTCCACCATGCCCCCAGCAGGGAGAGTCTGCCGAAGTTAAAGGTACTGCATCATCTTATGCTGGTGGGACCTGCAGGCAGACAAGCACCACATACCCTCACATACAGGGAAAACCGATGCAGGTGGCTCTTTCCTCCTGATAGGAGGCCAGTTTGGTCTGGGAAAATCCAGCTGGGGTCTATAATACCTAAGTAGACCCTCCTAAGGGGTGGGGGTGGGGTGGGGCGGGGGGAGGCACCATACAAGCAGGGCAAGAAACAAGAAAACAAGAACTGAAAAATTCTCCTCTGTTAAACAAAACTTAAGCTAGAGGTCCAGATAAAGCTGAACGGAATGTCAAAGAACAGATAGACAACAAATTCATCCAGCAAGAAAACCTTAGGTAAAAGAAGTGAAAGGAATCTCCAGAATAAACTAATTAAGGTAATTAAATGCCTAGACGCCAGCAAAAAAAACAAATCACACTAGGAAAATTGAAGGTATGGCCCAGTCACAGAAACAGACTAACAATTCAAATGATACAGGAGCTGAAACAATTAATTCAGAATATACGAACAGAAACGGAAGGGAAAACCGTATCAAAAACCAAATCAATGAATTGAGGGAGGATATAAAGAAGGTAGGGAATGAACAAAAAGAAGAAACCAAAAGTCTGAAAAAACAAATCACAGAACTTAAGGGAATGAAAGGCATGATAGAAGAGATGAAAAAAAAAAATGGAAACCTACAATAGTAGATTTCAAGAGACAGAACATAGGATTAGTGAACTGGAGGATGGAACATCTGAAATCTGGCAAGAAAAAGAAAATATAGGGAAAAAATGAAATAATATGAGTAGGAACTCAGGGAAATGAAAGACAACATGAAGCACATGAATATATGTGTTGTGGGTGTTCCAGAAGGAGAAGAGAAGGGAAAAGGAGGAGAAAAACTAATGGAGGAAATCATCACTGAAAATTTCCCAACTCTTATGAAAGACTTAAAATTACAAATCCAAGAATTGCAGCATACTCCAAACAGAATAGATCCAAATAGACGTACTCCAAGACATTTAATAATCAGAATGTCAGAGGTCAAAGAGAAAGAGTGACTCTTGAAAGCAGCAGGAGAAAAGCAATCCATCACATACAAGGGAAGCCCAATAAGACTATGCGTAGATCTCTCAGCAGAAACCATGGAGGTGAGAAGACAGTGGGTTGATATATTTAAATTATTAAAAGGGAAAAACTGCCAACCAAGAATTCTATATCCAGCAAAATTGTCCTTCAGAAATGAGGGAGAAATTAAAACATTTTCAGACAAAAAAATCACTAAGAGAATTTGTGACCAAGAGACCAGCTCTGCAAGAAATACTAAAGGGAACACTAGAGACAGATAGGAAAACAGAAGAGAGAGGTGTGGAGAAGAGTGTAGAAAGGAATACTATGAGTAAAGGTAAAACACTGAATGTTAATGGAGTAAACTCTTCAAGCAAAAGACATAGTCTGGCAGAAAGGATTAAAAAACAGGACCCATCTATAAGCTGTCTGTACTCAAAGGACACGAGGCCAAGGACACAAATGGACATTTACACACCAATGTTTATAGCAGCATTATTAACAATTACCAAGAGATGGAAACAGCCAAAATGTCCATCAACAGTTGGCTAAACAAACTGACATTTACATAAGATGGAATATTATGCAGCTGTAAGACAGAATAAAGTTATGAAGTATGTAACAACATGAATGGACCTTAAGGACATTATGCTGAGTGTGATTAGCCAGAAACAAAAGGACAAATACTGTACGGTCTCACTGATATGAACTGACATTAGTGAATAATCTTGGAATATTTCCTTGGTAACAGAGACCATCAGGAGATAGAAATAGGGTAAGATATTGGGTAACTGGAGCTGAAGGGATACAGATTGTGCAACAGGACTGAGTATAAAAACTCAGAAATGGACAGCACAATATTACCTAACTGTAATGTAATTATGTTAAAACACTGAATGAAACTGCATATGAGAATGGTAGAGGGAGGAGGACTGGGGCATAAATGAAATCACAAAGAAAGATGATAAAGATTGAGATATGTAATCTAGGAATGCCTAGAGTGTATAATGATAGTGACTAAATGTACAAATTTAAAAAATGTTTTCGCATGAGGTAGAACAAAAGAATGTCATTACTGCAGCGGGTCAAGATGGCAGCTTAACAACGTGCACATTTTAGTTTGTCCCCCAGAACAACTACTAAGTAACCAGAAACAGTACAAAACAGTTCCTGGGGCCACGTTAGTGACCAGACACACAGCGTACCCCAGTCTGGACCAGCTGGACCGGCTGCGAACACCCCCCAGAACCATAAGTTCCCAAAGCTGTGGTGGCCAACGCCCCTCCCCCATAAGCCACTTTCCAGAGGGGAAAGGAAAGGACTTTACCAGCAGCAGGGATTGGGCACAATCAAATGCCAATTGTGGAACTAATTAACAAATTCTGACTACTAAAAATAGGCCCCCAGCTTAGGTGAACCTGATCAAAGTGGAGGTTGCTCATTTTTGCCCTGGCACCAAGGGGGCAGGATTGACAGAAAAAGGGGGGAGGGGGGGAAAAGAAGGAAACAGGTTTTTGTGGCTGTGTATCTACAAAGGCTTGACTGCCTCTGGATACAGCAGCAGGACTTTTCAGGCTGCAACTGCCCCAGGCATAGGCAGAAGTGAGCTCTTTTGGGGGCTCATCTGGAGCTTGTGCCTTCCCCAGGGGAGGGGTGAAGCCCCACCCATGTGTAATCCCTCCATCAAGGAATTCAGACACCAGGGCTTGGTAATTTGAAGCCATTAAAACCAGCCTACAACCTCTCCTCTGTCTCCACCACGCCCCCAGCAGGGAGAGTCTGCCAAAGTTAAAGGTACCACATCATCTTATGCTGGTGGGACCTGCAGTCAGACAAGCACCACACACAGGGCAGGCTGTGTCCAGACTTCACAGGGAAGTCTTTCAACCTGCTGGGTCTCACCCTCAGGGAAAACCGACGTAGGTGACTCTTTTCTCCTGATAGGAGGCCAGTTTGGTCTGGGAAATTCTGGCTGGGGTCTATAATATCTAAGTAGACCCTCCTAAGTGTGTGTGTGTGTGGGAAGGCACCACACAAGTAGGGCAAGAAACAAGAAAACAAGAACTGAAAAATTCTCCTCTGTTAAACAAAACTTAAGCTAAAGGTCCAGATAAAGCTGAACGGAATGTCAAAGAACAGATAGACAACAAATTCATCCAGCAAGAAAACCCTAGATAAAAGAAGTGAAAGCAATCTCCAGAATAAACTAATTAAGTTAATTAAATGCCTAGACGCCAACAAAAAATAACAAATCACACTAGGAAAATTGAAGATATGGCCTAGTCAAAGGAACAAACCAACAATTCAAATGACATACAGGAGCTGAAACAATTAATTCAGAATGTACGAACAGACATGGAAAACCTCATCAAAAACCAAATCAATGAATTGAGGGAGGATATAAAGAAGGCAAGGAAAGATAAAAAGAAGAAACTGAAAGTCTGAAAAAACAAATCACAGAACTTATGGGAATGAAAGACACAGTAGAAGAGATGAAAAAAATGGAAACCTACAATGGTAGATTTCAAGAGACAGAACATAGAATTTCTGAACTGGAGGACGGAACATCTGAAATCCGACAAGAAACAGAAAGTATAGGAAAAAAAATGGAAAAATATGAGCAGGGACTCAGGGAATTGAAAGACAATATGAAGTGCACGAATATATGTGTTGTGGGTGTCCCAGAAGGAGAAGAGAAGAGAAAAGGAGGAGAAAAACTAATGGAGGAAATTATCACTGAAAATTTCCCAACTCTTATGAAAGACTTAAAATTACAGATCTAAGAATTGCAGCATACCCCAAAGAGAATAGATCCAAATAGACATACTCCAAGACATTTAATAATCAAAATGTCAGAGGTCAAAGAGAAAGAGAGACTCTAGAAAGCAGCAAGAGAAAAGCAATCCATCACATACCAGGGAAGCCCAATAAGTCTATGCGCAGATCTCTCAGCAGAAACCATGGAGGCAAGAAGACAATGAGATAATATATTTAAATTATTCAAAGAGAAAAACTGCCAACCAAGAATTCTGTATCCAGCAAAATTGTCCTTCAAAAATGAGGGAGAAATTAAAACATTTTCAGACAAAAAATCACGGAGAGAATTTGTGATGAAGAAACCAGCTCTGCAAGAACTACTAAAGGGAACACTAGAGACAGATACGAAGACAGAAGAGAGAGGTGTGGAGAAGAGTGTAGAAAGGAAGACTATGAGTAAAGGTAAAAAGAAGGAAAATTAGATATGACATATAAAATCCAGAAGGCAAAATAGTAGAAGAAAGTACTACCCATGCAGTAATAACACTGAATGTTAATGGAGTAAACTCTCCAAGCAAAAGACATAGTCTGGCAGAATGGATTAAAAAGCAGGACCCATCTATAAGCTGCCTCTACTCAAAGGACACGGGGCCAAGGACACAAATGGTCATTTACACACCAATGTTTATAGCAGCATTATTTACAATTACCAAGAGATGGAAGCAGGCAAAATGTCCATCAACAGACGGTTGGCTAAACAAACTGTGACATTTACATAAGATGGAATATTATGCAGCTGTAAAACAGAATAAAGCTATGAAGTATGTAACAACATGAATGGACCTTAAGGACATTATGCTGAGTGTGATTAGCCAGAAACAAAAGGGCAAATACTGTATGGTCTCACTGATATGAACTGACATTAGTGAATAAACTTGGAATATTTCCTTGGTAACAGAGACCATCAGGAGATAGAAATAGGGTAAGATATTGGGTAATTGGAGCTGAAGGGATACAGATTATGCAACAGGACTGAATATAAAAACTCAGAAATGGACAGCACAATATTACCTAACTGTAATGTAATTATGTTAAAACACTGAATGAAACTGCATATGAGAATGATAGAGGGAGGAGGGCTGGGGCATAAATGAAATCACAAGAAAGACGATAAAGATTGAGATGGTATAATCTAGGAATGCTTGGAGTATATAATGATAGTGACTAAATGTATGAATTTTTAAAATGTTTTTGCATGAGGAAGAACAAAAGAATGGCATTACTGCAGGGTGCTGAAAATAGATGGTAATTAATATTTTAAAAGGTCACCTTATGTGTGAGACTAAAGCAAAAAATGTTTATTTGGTACAAATCTATACTTTGACTAGTGCGTCTCCTAATATAACTTATGTAGATACTTGATTGAACACCTTAAGTAATGGAACTTTGTATAGGACATGAGATTTTGTTGGTTTGTCCAGATGATGCCCTGATGAATCCCAGAGTGATTTGATCAGTGAGTGGAAAAGTATTTGCAAAGTCCCCTTCAGGGAATGGTGAGAACAGGGGAAAACTCAACTTCCCCAAGTTGAATTCTTGATATTCTCACTAGTGTGGGCAACCAAAGCTATAGGCTGAGCCCCCAGTCTTGGGGTTTGTTCATATGAAACTTAACCCCACAGGGGAAAGGTCAAGCCTACTTAAAATTAGGCCTAAGCATCACCCCCAAGAGAACCTCTTTTGTTGCTCAGATGTGGCCTCTCTCTCCAGTCAACACAGCAAGCAAACTCAGTGAAATGAGACAAAATAAAGTGTCAATGACTGAGAGATCCCAAACAGAGTTGAGAGATTATCCTGGAGGTTATTCTTATGCATTAAATAGGTATCACCTTGTTATTCAAGATGTAGTGGAGGGGCTGGAGGGAACTGCCTGAAAATGTGGAGCTGTGTTCCAGTAGCCATGTTTCTTGATGATGATTGTACAATGATAAAGCTTTCACAATGTGGCTGTGTGATTGTGAAAACCTTGTGTCTGATGTTCCTTTTATCTAGCTTGTCAACAGATGAGTAAAACATATGGAATAAAAATAAATAATAGGGGGAACAAATGTTAAAATAGATTTAGTTTGAAATGCTAGTGATCAATGAAAGGGATCAGTAAGGGGTATGGCCTGTAAATTTTTTTTTTCTGTTTGTTATATTTTTCTGTTGTTTTTATTTCTTTTTCTGAATTGATGCTAATGTTCTGGGAAATGATCATGATGGTGAATATGCAACTATGTGATGATATTGTGAATTGCTGATTATATATGTAGAACAAAATGATCATAAGTTAAGAATGTTTTTGTTAGTTTGTTGTTACATTTTTTAAAAAACTTCATAAAAAAAGCTTAAAACATTCCCTGCGCCTCCCCATGATTCTGTACCCCCAAAGGTTCTGTTTTAATTGGTCTGGGGTGGAGGCCGTGACCTTGATCTCAGTGAAAACTCCCCAAGGACTTCTACTGTTCAGTTTAGGTTGACTGCACCGTCTTGACTTGGAATAATTATTCCTTGCTCTTCTTTTTAACTTATACTGTATACATATTGCATCTTGTTCATTTTGCCTGTTTTTCAGATTTTCATAAATGGAAGCGGGTTGTCTGTATTATTTTGTGATTTTTGTTCCATATTGTGAACTGTGTCCATGGTGTTTCACATATAATTTTAATTCCAGGGCCTGAATGCGCCACAATTTCTCCATCCTGTTAACGGACATTTAGGTTATTTGGCTGTTACTAGAATGCTACTATGAACGTTCATGTTTGTGTTTCCTGGTTCACTCCAGCGAGAATGTCTGCATGAGAGTACAGGTATCTCCAGCTTGGCTGGTGTATTGTTTCCTCGCCATAACAAATTGCCATAAACCTGGGGGCTTAAAAGCAAATTTATTCCCTCACAGTTCTGGGGGCCAAAATCTAGAGGTAGCAGGACCGCACCCCTCCCAAAGGCTCTAGAGAAACTTCACTGCCTCTTGTTGCTTCGAATGGCTCTGGGCATTCCTTGGCTTTTGCAGATACATCTGTCCCCATTTCATGTGGCTTCCTCTGAGTCTCCGTCTTTTCCTCTTCTTAAGGACACCTGCCATTGGAGTCAGGGCCCACCCAGATAATCCAGGATGAGTTCATCTCAAGATCTTTAACTTAATTACATTTACAGACATGCTTTTTTGAAATAAGTTCACATTCACGGGTTCTAGGTGGAGGGGGCACCATTCAACCCCATTATTACTGGGAAAAAAACAAACTTTTTTAGATGGGTGTGGCTTGTTGGATATTTCATTTTTCGGTAACTTTTGCCCCCCTGCTGAGGAAGGGACAGATTCACTTCTTCTGAGAAGGGCTGGGGCCTTGGCAAGGACTAAGTCTAAGTCTCAGACGGTGGACGTCCCTGCACCCACTAGATGTCTTTCTGCCACCAGCCTAGCTCCTCCCCTGGAGCCCACGGAGGCGGTAGCGGAGGTGGGGGTCTCCCGGTGGTCAGCAGCTCAGGCAGCGTGCTCCTGCCGCCTGCTCACTGCCTCATGATCTTGGGCAAGCCATGTTTCGGACTCCGCGCCTAATCTGTAAAAGAAAATGTGATCCCTCCCCCCACCAAGGATCAGAGATGTCAGACACAGAGACCCTGTGTCTCTGGCCCTCGGTGGGAATTCTGGGTCCTGTTTCATGGAGGAGCCACTGACGGCCTCTAGCTCTCACTCTGGACCTTGGGGTGTGGTCACTCATCCAGCCGTGCCATTCACCCTCAAATAGAAATAGAGCCAAACCCAGAATGCTTTACTTGCTCCTTTTTATTTGGTCCTGGGTCCCAGCCAAGGGCAGTGGGGATTGCGGCAGGGGCTTCTCTAGCCTCACATCCCCCAGGCCCCCCAGCCTCGGGGATGCATCATTAAGGGACAGGGGTTCCTGGGGGCTCTGCCCCTCCATGAAGCATGCCTCAGCCTTGTGTTTGTCGCAGAGTTTAGCCTTGAACTTGCCTTTGGCCTTGACCTTCCTATGGTTACTAGGCAGAGTTCCGACTTCAAAGGGCAGAGACCACAAGGCGTTTCCAGGATGGGCGCTGCGAAGGCTCTGGGGAGGAATGGTCTCAGTGTGAAAGGAGGGGAGAGGGGGAAGAGACGATCAGGAAATCTGTCCAGGAAGGGGGTGCTGGAGGGAAAAATGCACTTCCCTTGGGGCTCCAGCCAGCCTAGGAGCTGCCCTCTGCCTGTGCTCTCCAGCCCTGACCCCCCGGTGCTCAGCAACCACCAGGCACAAGTCACAGTTTGAGACCCACCTTGCTTGGCTTCCAGCCGCTGGGCTTGACCTCAGATGTAGGTGGGAGGGCAATCAACACCTTGGCGGTAGGTAGAGTCATCAGGGCCTTGCCTGTGTTCGACAGGGCCCTGGGGCCCGCCAGCTTGCCGTGCTGCAGTCTGACAACCCGCCCCTGGGGTCGGAGCACGTGGGGGGAAGGCAGCTGGGCCTTGTTGTGGAGGCTGGGGAAGCGGTAAGGGGCTGTGGGAGTAAGGGAGGTTGTGAGGACCTGGGGAGGGCCAGGGTGGACAGGCTGCCCCTCAGGGGTCACGGGGTACGCGGGCAGGGCCGGGGTGGGTGGGGCGGTGTGAGGGCAGATGCAGGCCTCCAGGTTTCGCTTCCAGAGGCAAGGGGAAGAACATCGGGCTTGGAGTCCAACAGACCTGGGTCTGCATCCCAGTTCTGCCCCTTCTGAGCTGTGCAATCTTGGGCAACTTCCTTAAACTTCCTGATTCCTCGGCTGGAAAATGGGGATAATAGCACCTACCTTGCTAGGTCGTTGTGAGAACTAAACGAGCATCACAGTGTTAACTGTTAAGTGCTGTACAAATATTAATACCTTTCCCCCCGAGGCGAACTGTGGGTGGAGGCAAAGGCAGAACACTGCAGCAGGAAAAGCTTGGGCCCTGGAGAGAAACTGAGTCCTGGCATGTTTGAAATAGACCTGCCTTGCAGGGTGAAGGGGAAAATACTCATTTGATTGCGTATTACAAAAAAATACTTTGTGAGTAGTGGTTTTTCTTGTGACTGACTTGGCTTGGGGGTGCGGGTGGGGGGCAGATCTGGGTTGTTGGGGTGGGGAGGGGTTTTGAGAGCAGGGAGAAATTGCCTTGGGACATGGGGTGGTTTTGGGGGGGGGCGGTCTTACCCAGGGCCTTGGGGTTCTTAGGACTTAGTGGCAATCTCAAGGGGTGGGGCTGCCTGTCCCCATTAGCAAAGGTCATGGTGAAAATGCAGCCCATCTTGGCAGCTGGGGGGTCCCACTTCCAGAGGTTGGGGTGAACCAGGGCTGTGGCACTTTTTGCCTTGCCTTTCTTCCCCTTTCCGGAGGCCAAGGTGGCAGCAGTAGAGTCCGGCTTCTCAATGTGCCCCAGGCGCCTGGCCCCAGCCACTTTCCTAGAAGCTGACCTGGAGGTAGGGGTCCCTGAGTCCTTGCCTTCCCCAGAGCCTTGCTGGGTGAGCAGGTGAGGGAGAGACGGGCAGATGGCCATCCGCCGGTGATATGCCACGTTGGGTTTCTTGATGGTGGAGCCCTCTACCAGAAGCCGGATACCCACATAACGAGGCACCTCCACAGCAGGCTGTGGGCAAGGAGAGGAGACAAGGGCTGCTCAGGCAATGGGACCCAGGGCAGAGTTGAGTGCAATTAAATTTCTGGGGCACGATAAATCCCAGAGTGATTTGAACAGTGAATAAAGAAGTATTTGCAAAGTCCCCTTTGGGGAATGGTGAGAACGGGGGAAAATTCGAATTCCCCAAGTTGAATTCTTGATATTCTCATAAACAGTGCAGACAATCAAAGCAATAGGCTGAGCCTCCAGTCTTGGGGTTTGTTCGTATGAAACTTAGCCCCACAAAGGGTAGGTCAAGCCTACTTGAAATTAGGCCTAAGAGTCACCCCCAAGAGGACCTCTTTTGTTGCTCAGATGTGGCCTCTCTCTCCAGCCAACACAACAAGCAAACTCACCATCCTCCCCCTGTCTATGTGGGACATGACTCCCAGGGGTGTGGACCTTCCTGGCAACGTGGGACAGAAATCCTAGAATGAGCTGAGACTCAGCATCAAGGGATTGAGAAAACCTTCTCCACCAAAAGGGGGAAGAGTGAAATGAGACAAAGTGTCAATGGCTAAGAGATTCCAGAGTCCAGAGGTTATCCTGGAGGTTATTCTTATGCATTAAATAGATATCACCTTGTTATTCAAGATGTAGTGGAGGGGCTGGAGGGAACTGCCTGAAAATGTGGAGCTGTATTCCAGTAGCCATGTTTCTTGATGATGATTGTATAATGATATAGCTTTCACAGTGTGACTCTGTGATTGTGAAAACCTGTGTCTGATACTCCTTTTATCTAACTTGTCAACAGACGAGTAGAACATATGGAATAAAAATAAATAATGGGGGAACAAATGTTAAAATAAATTTAGTTTGAAATGCTAATTATCAATGAAAGGGAGGGGTAAAGGGTATGGTATGTATAATTTTTTTTTCTGTTTTCGTTTTATTTCTTTTTCTGTTGTCTTTTTATTTCTTTTTCTGAATTGATGCAAATGTTCTAAGAAATGATCATGATGAATATGCAACTATGTGATGATATTGTGTTACTGATTATATAGGTAGAACAGAATGATCATATGTTAAGAATGTTTGTATTTCTTTCTTGTCATATATATTTTTTTAATTAAAAAATTAAAAAAAAAAATTTCTGGGGCACCTGGTCAGAAGACATTTCTGGGTTGAGAAACGGAATTCCCATCTCTGATCTCTAAGGGGGCTGGCCGTGGAGAGGAACAAGGCTGAGGGATGAGGGCTCTTGGGACTGGTAACCAAGAGTTGGAGGAGCTGGATGTCTGCTGGCCATGCCCCCAGCAGCACCCCTCCACCCCACTGACTTCTGAAGCTGTCCCCAGCCCCTGGATCAAATGGCTCCATGTCACATTCCACTGCTGATGGATAGTTGTCTGAGATAAGCAAATCAGATTCTCTGCAGAGAAAACTTAGAGTTTAGACATCCAGACAGATGAACGGCTTGGAAGAGGCTGTCTCTTGTGAAGGTTATAGGAAGGTAGAAATTAAGAACCCTAAAATAGGAAGTCTTTGGAGAGAATAAAGTAGCAAATGTGCAGAAAGAGGCAAGTAACTAGGGCCAAAGGGAGGAGCTTGCTACAGATTTCAGTTCCTAGTAAGCCAAACTGCACTTCCTGCAGTTGGACCCTGACAGAATCCCCTATGTCTTGATAATAACCTTTTTTTTTTTTTAATCCTTGGAACAACCTTCTTTTTAACCTTGAACTAGTTTGATGGCTCTTCCTGTGTCATCAAAGGATCCTAATGAGAATCTAGCTAAACAACAGCATCACCTGGAGCTTGTTTAAAAAAAAAGATATCCAAGTGCCCAAATATTTGCCCAGTGGAAAAGCTTACTTTATAGCTGGACCTCAGCTAGTAAAGGTAGAAGGTATGATACAACTGCAAATGAACCATTTTGTAACTCTAATAAAATAGGCAAGAATCAAAATTGGATGTTAAGACAATTAGGTGAAAAGGAGGACAGGAAAGTATGTAATTTGCACACAGCTAAAGTATTACTTTACAAATTGAAATTGCATGGGGAAGGATGTAAGTTCATGGTCCAACTTAGCATCACTAATCGGTGATACCACATGAGCGCCCAGCATCACCTTTCAGGTGTCCTTGCCAAAACTGTTCAGCTGAACCTCATCAAACTTTTTGACCTAACTTCTCATTTATGGGACATTCAAATGACAGAAAGACAAGTTAAACACCACCACAAGGGAATGATCAGATAAATCCAGAATGTGGGGCAGTTCTACAGAGCAACCGGTCTGGTCTCTTTAAAAGAGTAAAACTGCGGGAGGCAAAAGTGGTGGGACTGTGTCTGAGATTAAAGAGACAAAAATGATGAATGCCAGGTGTGAACCTTGATTAGATGTTGGCTAGAAAAAATTAAAATAACAATAAAAATCAGTTATAAAAGACATTTAGGGGACAAACAAGGGACTGTGTAGTTCTTCAGCCAAACATTTTGAATCATTCTCTGGGGATCAGGCTTCCTGGTATTTATAATTTCAGAAAGCTTGCCAGCTGGTTCTGGCCTGTGAACCAGCATTTGGGGACCAATGCACCGAAACATTATCATCCCCCTCGGGGCTTTGTCTTATTTTCCTCTCCTTTTATAGAGTCAGTTCATTTTTTTTTGAAACCAGAATGCCAACATATTAATTAAAAATATGATCAGAAAGTGTGGCGAAGACTAGACACTTGGCGTGGTGATAAATACAGAACCATGTGATGATATTGTGAGTCACTGATTGTAACCATGTCAAGAATGATTGTATGTCAAGACTGTTTGTATATTTGTTGTTTACAATAAAATATTTAAAAAAACACACTTGGGTTATGTATCATAACATTCTGTCCCTGTAGCAAAACTTTGAGGGGATCCTGATCAGAAGCCACTTAATTAAATTACCACAAAAAAATTTTTGCTAGGAAGCTCAGAAACATTTGAAACCAGTTTTCTGATTGATTGTTTTATCCCATGCTCTTCTGTAAGAGGTTTCAAATCCTTTTTTTTTTTTAACAAGATGAATAAAACAATTAACAAGATAAGTAAAATCATTATAATAGTAATAATAGCAGCTACCGCTAATTGACTCTTACTATGTTCTAGGCACTTTATATGAGGTGCCATTAACAATGACACTTCTAGCAACTTTATCAGTTAATAACAACTGTGCTGGTTTGGATGTATTATGTACCCCAGAAAAGCCATGTTTTAATCCCAATCCAATCTTGTGGGAGCAACCATTTCTTTTAATCCTAAATCAATACTGTAGGTTGGAAACTTTTGAATAGATTATCTCCATGGAGATGTGACATGCCCAATTGTGGGTGTGACCTTTTGATTAGATGAGATGTTTGAGTCTACCCATTCCAGGTGGGTCTTGATTAGTTGCTGAAATCCTTTAAAAAGAGGAAACATTTTGGAGAGAGTCAGAAATGACAGAAACAACAAAAACGACAGAAGCCTCTGGGCCAACAGAAATTTCACAGCAGAGCTGACACAGATACTGACACATGGAGAACAGAGACACAGATGTTTGGAGATGCTTGGAGCCCAGCAGATGTTGCCATGAGATGTTAAGCAAACCAGAACCTAGAGAGAACTAAGGGAAGTCAAGAGATGAGAGCCATCCCTGAAGAAGCAAAGTGAGGAACTCCCAAGAGAACAGAGGTTGAAAGCAACAGAGCCCAGGAGCAAGGGACCAGCAAATGCCAGCCATGTGACTACCCAGCTGACAGAGGTGTTCCTGACCCAACAGCCTTCCTTGAACTAAGGTATCTTCCTGGATGCCTTAGTTTGGACATTTGTATAGACTTGGAACTGTAAATTTGTAAGTTATTAAATTCCTCTTTTTAACAACCATTCCAATTCTGGTATATTACATTTGGCAGCTTGCAAACTAACACAACAACAGTAGCTAGAACTTGTGCAGCATTTACTATATTCAGAGCATGGTTCTCAAGTGCTTTACTTCTAGCAACGTATTTATTTCTCACAACAACCTATGAGGGAGATACTATTTCCATTCCTACTTTACAGGTGAGAAAGCTGAGACTAGACCCCTGGCAGTTGGGAATGCATCCACAGTCATGCAGCTCATGGTTACTGTGCAAGGAGAGGTTCAAAAGTCTATGCTCTCAACACTGAGCTATATGACCTCTCTAGAAATATTATCCAAACATATTAACTCATTGCATCCTCCCAAACCCTTGGAGAAGGACGGTAATATTGTCTTCATTCTACAGGGGAAGATACTGAGCCTCAGGTTGCACTAAGTCACTATGGTACGACTGGACTTGAACCTGGTTCTGGCTGACCACTGAGCCCGTGTGCTTCACTGTGGGGCTTCCTGGGAGAGAGCGCAGGCTCCTTAACAGGGGGTGTGTGGAGAGGTCTGAGCGCACGGTCCTGCCTGGGCAGGGCCACCTCACCTGCTTGTAGATAAGCTCGAAAGCCCCTGTGTCACAGTTGTGGTCCTGCCGCCGGTCAATGACTACGCGGAGGGTGTCAGCTTGCACGCCAGCACAAAGCCGGGCAGTGACGGCCGTGGAGGGCGCCATGGTGGGGCTGGCGTTGATCTCGATCAGCCAGGGCTGAAAGTCCTCGCCAAATACAAAGTCAGCACCGTAGAGCTCAAAGCTGGCCTTCCGGCACTGTACGGTGTCCTGGGAGGTCAGCAGCGCGTGGATCACAGCGGCCTTCATGCCAGGCACCATGATGGTGGACCAGGCCTTTGGGGCCCCCATCTCTTGCAGGTGTGCCTGGAACTTCTGGCTGGACCACATATTGTCTGGGGGCAGCAGCGGGTGCCGGTGGCACGAGTTTTCCAGGTGCTTCTGGATGGAGTTGTTGCACAGATGGACAGAGCTGGGGCAGAGAGCAGAAAGCTGAGGTCCTGGTCCCTTGTCCCACTCCCACCCAAACTCAGGGAAGGCAGGCAAACCCTGGAACCAGCCCATGGCCACCCTTGACCATTGAGTTTGAGATGGGGCTTAGCTTGGAGAACAAGGGACACCAAGGAAAGCCAGACCAGTCATAAATCTCTCAGGGGCACTTACAATAGGGATCACAGCGTTAAGTGCCCTGTGCAAGATCTCAGTTAACCCTCCCAGTGCTTGGAAGCTAAGGAGCTGGGTAAGAGTATGGGCCCTGGATAGTCACCAAGACATATGTTCAAAGTCCCATCTTCACACTGATTAGTTGGGAGCTCTTAGGCAAGTCCTTTAACCTCTCTGAGTCATTTCACAGCTGTAAAATGGGGGTAACACTAGTACACACTTCACTGGGCTTTTAGGAAGAATGACTGAGATAACAGATATGACGTGCTTAGCACCTATCAATACACAGCACTCAACAATTGAGAGCCTTAATTATGTTTCCAATTACTGCCTCCATTCTTCAGATGTGGACACTTAGGCTTAAATAGGTTTTCACTTGAGCAAAGTCACACAGCTTCAAGAAGAAATTTTTATGCAGGCTTAAACCAGGCTTCCTCTCACCCCCTTGATGCCAGCCCCCCGATTTAATTTTGCAACCTTCCTCTCTCGCCTCACACTTCTCTTGATCCCCCCTTTACCCTGTTTGAATTTTTCTCCTTTTCCCACAACAGATCATTTTACGTTGATAGTCAATGCTTATTGTCTGTTTCTCCCTACCAGAATGTGAGCTTCTTGAGAGTTGTGATCCTGGGTTTTTTTCAGGGTGGTGCAGTGGGGGGAGGGAGTGCATGGGTAGCAAATCGAACCCAGGTCTCCCACATGGCAGGCAAGCATTCTACCACTGAACCACCCGTGCACCCCTTGTGATCCTCTTTTGTTTACTGCTGTATGCCAAGTGCCCAGAACATTGAATGGCATGTGATACACACTCAATAAGTATTTGATTGAAGGATGGTTAGATGGATGGATGGATGGCCTGCCTGCCTGACTGCAATGCCTATTTGGAGCCCAGGGTTATATGATTCCATTGCATATTAACTGCCTGTTTGCTTGTCGTCTTCCCAACTAGACCAGGAACACATGGGAGGTGACTGATGGGGCTCACTTGTCTAGGTTCTTCAGGGAGAAGGGCTGCGTGGAGAAGCGGATATAGCTGTCACGGTAGAACCATACAGTAAGTGGGTTCCAGTCAGTCACCAGGAACCACTGTCTCAGGTCAAACTTGGTGCCAAAGATGAGCAGAGGCCGCTCAATATACTTCTGTACCACCCACTTGCCATCCTTTATCACCAGGGGGTTGCCATCCACCAGTTTCAGCATCTCTTCCAGGTGGTCCATGCACACAATGCCTAAGGGGGAAGGTGGTACACTGGGGTCAGGGGTCAGGAGGCCAGGCTTGGGTTGGGAGGAGGGCCATGGGACCATGCACAGCTACCATAGGCTCTCGTCCCTTAGGGAAAGTGGAGAATCTGTCAAGGATTTTAATTTTTAAAAAAGAAACTGGTTTTATTTTATTGACCAGGAATATATGCACAGATTAAAATTCACATAGTATCTACTCTTGGGATTTAAAAAAAATCATATGCATATATTATTTTGATGAATTTCCTCCAAAAATTAACAGAATATAAACAATAACAAAAATCAGACAGTAAAAAAGGGAAAAAGATAAAAAATAAATATCCTTCCCCTGTTTCTAGGTCCTTATGGGTATCTTCCCATGTGAGAGTCTATATGTATCTCTGTTTCATAGGATTATATAAATTAAAACACGTTAACGGTTTTGAACAGTGCTCGGCTCATGGTAAGCATTCAGTAAATGTTAACTCATTATTATTAAATAAATTTCTCGCAGAATTTCTGGCACAGTTTTCATTTTATGTTGCCAAGTTGACCTCCAAAGATGTCCTACCAATTTTCACATCCAACATAAATGTATGAGATTGTGCATTTCCTACATCCTATCCAACACTGTTCTTTTTCATTTCTCCTAGGTAGAGAATGATATCTCATTTTAGTTCCAACTCTTTCATAATGAGTGAAGTTAAGTATTTAATGCATATAAGAAAATATCAGAACCCCTTTGTAAACCAAACACACACATTCAGAAATCTCATTCCTTCACCGTTTGGACCCAGCAGCCTGATCACCTGCCAATGGTACAGAATAATTTGTACCTGGTTCCCAAACCAGATCCTATCTCAAATAACAAGACAGACCACCCAAGAACATGCTGCCAAGAACAGAAAACTAACTGTTCATACACTTTGATTCAGCAATTTCATCTCCTGGAATTTATCCTAAGGAAATAAATGGAAGAGGCCACAAAGATATCCATATAGGATGTTCAACATAGTGTTGCTTGTAATGGCAAAAAAAATAAAGGGAAAAACACTGAAGATAATTTAAATATCCGTCAGGAAGGGAGTAGATTCATGCATGATGGTACATCCAAACAAGATTAGACTACGCAGCTGCAAAAAGAACGAGGTAACAGTACATACTGTACTTTTATATAAAATTTAAAAGTAGGTAGCACTCATACGATGGAATATTATACAGCTGTTGAGACAGAATAAAGTCATGAAGCATGTAGCAACGTGGATGGACCTTGAGGACATTATGCTGAGTGACATTAGCCAGAAACAAAAGGACAAATACTGTATGGTCTCATTAATATGAACTAATATTAATGAGTGAACTTTGAGAACTGAAGTTACGAATACAGGTTATCAGGAGATAGAAATGCGGTAGAGATTGGGCATTTGGTGCTGAAGGAATACAGATTGTGCAACAGGACTGATTGTAAAAATTCAGAAATTGATAGCACAATACTACCTGGTTGTAGCACAATAATATAAGTACACTGAATGAAGCTGAATGTGAGTATGATAGAGGGAGAAGGGCTGGAGGCACATATGAAACCAAAAGGAAAGATAGAGGATAAAGACTGAGACAGTACAATTTAGGAATGCCTAGAGTGGACAATGATGGTGATTAAATGTACACATAAAAAAACATTTTTGCAGGAGGGAGAACAAATGAATGTCAACATTGTAGGGTGCTGAAAATAGTATATGAGAAAAAGTACAATCAATGTAAACTAGGGTCTGTAGTCAACAGTAGCATGCAATATGCTTCCACTGAATGTAACAGAGGCATTGTGTCAAAACTAAATGTCAATAGGCATGGGGCGTGAGGGAGGGGTATGTCTTTTTCCTTTCTTATGGCGGCATAAAATATTTAAAAAAAAGATAGAGTATGCTGGCAAAGCCATGTCTATATACTTAGGTTGGATTCTATGATGTGTAAATAAAACTGTCTAAAAATGAACAGAAAGAAACAAGTGCTAGAGATAATGTGGAGAAAGAAATGTACCTATTCACTGTTGGTGGGGAAACTGAGAGGTGCAGCCCCTTCGAGGGCAGTGTGGTGGCTCCACGGGAGGCTGGGGTGGGGTTGCCATATGATCTCTGAAACCTGTTGCTCAGTATATACCTGGAGGAACTGAGTGTGGGGACAGGAAAGGACATTTGCACACTGGTGTCTCTTGTGGCAAGGTTCAGGATCCACAATGGATAGAGGCAGCCTAAGGGTACTGTATTAGTTAGGGTTCTCTAGAGAAACAGAATCAACAGGAAACACTCGCAAATCCAAAATTTATAAAAGTGTCTCACATAACCATGGGAATGCAGGGTCCAAAATCTGTAGAGCAGGCTGTGAAGCTGACAATTCCGGTGGAGGGTCTGGACAAACTCCACAGGAGAGGCTCGCCAGCCGAAGCAGGAAGAGAGCCTGTCTCTTCTGAATCTTCCTTAAAAGGCTTCCAGTGATTAGACTGAGCATCACTCTTTGCAGAAGACACTCCTCTTGGCTAATTACAAATGGAATCAGCTGTGGATGTAGCCGACATGATTATGATTTAATTCTATGAAATGTCCTCATCGCAACAGACAGGCCAGCACTTGCCCAACCAAACAGGTACCACCACCTGGCCAAGTTGACACATGAACTTGACCATGACAGGTACAATGACTGAGGAATGGAAGGGGGAACTATGGTGTATACATACAGCCAGAAACTGTGGGTATTTATGTGACACCTCAGACTCTGAGTTAGAGCTCTGAAGCTATGAAAGTCAGCAGTACCCCATATTGTTGAAACTGTGAACAAACTTTGAGGAGATATGAACGAAACTGATCTGGATAGGACTAAGATAAATCAGAACATAGGGTAAAGGATGATATTGTCCATATTTTAGAACTTCCATTTCTGTGTTAGACCAAAGGAAGAGATGTTTATTTGGTGCAAATTTTTATTTTGGGTAGTGGATTTCCTAATTTAACTTGTATGGTCAGTTTAGTTGAACACCATAAGTACATGGAATCTTGAATAGGGAGTGAGATCTTGTTGGTTTGTCCAGGTTAGTGTGATGCCCTGATATATCCCAGGGTAATCTTGGCAGAGAATAAAGAAGCATTTGCAAGGTACCCTTGGGGAACTGGGGAGAAAGGAGGAAATATGCAACTTCCCCATTTGGAGAATGTCTGATATTCTCACAAGCAGTGGGGACAACCAAACTAACAGGCCAAACCCTCGACTGTGGAGTTTGCCCCTATGAAACTTATTCCTGCAAAGGAGAGGCTAAGCCTACTTAAAATTTTGCCTAAGAGTTACCCCCAGAGAACCTCTTTTGTTGCTCAGATGTGGTCTCTCTCTCTGGGCCAGCTTGGCAGATGAATTCACAGCACATGATTCCTGGGGTATGGATCTCACTGGAGACATGGGGTTGAGCTCCCGGGATGGGCAGGGGGTCCAGCATTGGGGGATTGAGAGATCCATCTTGGCGGGTGGGGAGGAGAGAGATGGGATAGAGTGGGTATGCCCATTTGAAAGGACGCATGTACCCTAGAAAAGCCATGTTTTGATACTGATCCCATTTTGTAAAGGCAGACGTTTCTTATAATCCCTATTTAGTACTGTATGTTGGAAACTTTAGATTATCTCCATGGAGATGTGACTCAATCAAGAGTGGTCATTAAACTGGATTAGGTGGAGATGTGTCTCCACCAATTCCAGGTGGGTCTTGATTAGTTTACTGGAATCCTATAAAAGAGGAAACATTTTGGAGAATGCGAGAGAACCTGAGAGAGAAACCCTGAACTTCACTGGCTTTCTTGAATCAAGGTATCTTTCCCTGGATGCCTTAGATTGGACATTTCTATAGACTTGCTTTAATTGGGACATTTCCATGGGGGATGGCCTAAAAACTGTTAACTTGCAACTTATTAAATTCCCCTTTTAAAAAGCCATTCTGTTTTTGGCATATTGGATTCTGGCAGCTAGCAAACTAAAACAGTGGGGTTTCAGTGGCTGGGGGGATTTCCAGCGGAGTTGAGAGGTTATTCTGGAGGTTATTCTTGTACATTATACAGATACCTCTTTTCAGTTTGTGGTGTATTGGAATGGCTGGAGGGAAGTACCTGGGGCTGTTGACCTGTGTTCTAGTAGCCTTAATACTTTTTTTTTTATTAATAAAACCGATCACATATAACACAAACATTCTTAATGTATGAACATTCCATACTTTGTGTGCAATCAGTGGCTCACAATATCATCACATAGTTGTATATGCATCACTATGATAATTTCTCAGAACATTTACATCACTCTGGAAAAAGAAATAAAAAGAAAAAAGAAAAACTCATACATACCATACCCCTTACCCCTCCCTCTCATTGACTGCTAGTATTTCCATCTACCCAATATATTTTAGTCTTTGTTTCCCTATTTTTTTTCTATACCCTTTACCACTCTGTTTCATGGATCACTAGCATTTCAATCTACTAAATTTATTTTAACATTTGTTCCCCTTATTATTTATTTTTAATCTATATTTTTTACTCATCTGCCCGTACCATAGATAAAAGGAACATCAAAACAAGGTTTTCACAATCACACAGTCACTTAGTGAAAGCTATATCATTATACAATCATCTTCAAGAAACATGGCTACTGGAACACAGCTCTACAGTTTCAGGCACTTTCCTCTAGCCTCCTTAATACACCTTAAACTAAAAAGGGGTTATCTATACTCCCCTTACGTGGGACATGACATCCAGGGGGGAAAGTCTCCCTGGTGACATGGGAGAGGACTCCCAGGGATGAATCCAGAACTGGCACCATGGGATCAACAATTCCATCCTGACCAAAAGGGGGAAACGAAGTGTAATTAATAAAGTATCAGTGGCAGAGAGAGTGTAAATAGAGTCGAGAGGCTGCTCTGGAGATTGCTCTTATGTTTCAGGTAGACCTTGCTACCTGCCATCCCCCAACCAGGAACATTCCAGCCAATCCTAAAGAACACCTAGGGTACTATATAAGATTCCATAAGGGTTCCATGAACTGGAGTAACTTTCAAGAAACCTACAACCTCCAGATGGGTCCCTAGTCCAGATAAGTACGGAAACCTAGCCCAGCCTCTCCAGAACATCAGCTAGTTTCATCTCCCTACCACATATTAGTGGCAAACCCTTCTAATATCAAAAATTTAGAATTGCCATAGCCCAAACAACCCCAAAGAGAAGTATGGAAAGATCAAAGGTGGAGAAGTATGGAAAGATCAAAGGTGATGGTGGAATTATACATAGAAGGTAGGACTTAACAAACGAATATGAATACTGAATCATTGAATTGATATCTCTTTTAGTCTGCAGTATTTTAGAGCAGCTAGAAGTAAAAACCTAAAATCGTGAAATTGTAACCCATGTCAAAGTCTGAAATATGTTCTACAACTAACTGTGGTGTTGTACTTTGAAATTTATAGCTTTTTGTATATATGTTATTGTTCACAAAAAAAGAAGGAAAAAAAGTCGACTGTGATGATAAAGTATTTACGCCTTCTAGCCTCCTATAATTCTGGAGCAGCTAGAAGGAAAAATATAAAAGGATCATATGGTAGCCCATTACAAACTCTGGGATATGTCCTGTAACCACTTTGTTGAAGAGTGCTTTGAAAACTATTCCTTTTTTATTTTTTTGCTTTGTATGTATGGTATACTATACAGTAAAAAAAAGTTAAAAAAAAAAAAAGACCATGATGGAAAAACATTTAAAAAAAGGGGGCAGTATCTATATAACGCGTAAGAATAATCTCCAGGATAACGTTTTGACTCTATTTGAAATCTCTCAGCCACTGACACTTTGTCTCATTTTTCTCTTCCCCCTTCTGGTTGAGAAGGTTTTCTCAATCCCTTGATGGTGAGTCCCAGCTCATTCTAGGATTTCTGTATCACGTTGCCAGGGAGGTTTACACCCTTGGGAGTCATGTCCCATGTAGAGATGGGGAGGTCAGGGGGTTGGCTTGACGTGTTGGCTGAGAGATAGGCCACATCTGAGCAACAAAAGAGGTTCTCTGGGGGTGACTCTTAGGCCTAATTTTAAGTAGGTTTAGTCTATCCTTTGCGGGGATAAGTTTCATATGAACAGACCCCAAGATTGAGGGCTCAGCCTAATGATTTTGTTGTCTTTACTGCTTGGAAGAATATCAGGCCTTCTCCAAATGGAGAAGTTGAATTTTCCCTCTTTCTCACCATTTCCCCCAAGGGGACTTTGTAAATCCGTTTTTATTCACTGTTCAAATCACTCTGGGGTTTATGGGGCATCACTCTGGACAAACCTACAAAACCTCATACCCTAGTCAACGTTCCATTTATTTATGGTATTTTAATACCAAATAAACATTTTTTGCTTTAGTCTCACACATAAGTTAAAGTTTTTAAATATGAATTACATTTATTTTTAACACCCTGCAATATTGACATTCCTTTGTTTTTTCTCATGCAAAAACATTTTTCAATTTGTACATTTAGTCACTATCATTGTATACTCTAGGCATTCCTAGATTATACCATCTTAGTCTCGATTGTCTATCTTTCCTTCTGAATTCATTTGCGCCCCCAGCCCTCCTCCCTCTATCATTCTCACATTCAGCTTCATTCTGGGTACTAACATTATTGTATTACAGTTAGGTGGTATTGTGCTATCCGTTTCTGAATGTTTACATTGCACAATCTGTATCCCCTCGGTTCCAGTTACCCAATATCTACCCTATTTCTATCTCCTGATGGTCTCTGTTCTTAACTGAAATTCTCCAAGCTCATTCATTAACGTTAGTTCATATCAGTGAGACCATACAGTATTTATCCTTTTGTTTCTGTAGTAGCCTTGATTCTTGAAGACGATTGTATTGTATAAAGATGCGACTTTTATAATATGACCGTGTGATTGTGAAAACCTTGTGTCTGTTGCTCCTTTTGTCCAGGGTGTGGACAGATGAGTACAAATATATGGGTAAAGAATACATAGATAACGGAGGGGGGTAGACAGAGGGTAAAATCAATTGGGTAGATGGAAGCACTAGTGGTTGAAGGGAGGGATGGGAGGGGGTGGGGTACATATGAGGTTTTTTTTTCCTTTCTGTTTCTTTTTCTGGAGTGATGCAAATGTTCTAGAAGGTGGTTGTGGTGATGAGTACACAACTGTGTGATGATTTTGTGGGACGCTGATTGTACACCATGTATGGACTGTATGTGGGTGAAAATTTATCAGTAAAAATATATATATTTTAAAGTAGGTAGCACTAATCTATGGCATTATAAGGGAGGACAGCGGCTGTTGTGAGGAGGTGGGGACTGGGAGAAGAATGGGAAGGGGAACCTCTAGGTGCAGGTACCATGTTATTTCCTGATCTGCAGGTTGGTTACACAAGTATAAGGTTCATCATTGAGCCACAGACTCAGAACGTGTGCCCTCTTCAATGAGGCATATCATGTGTGCATTTAGTTAGGTATTTTTAAAATGGAGAGGAAATGTTGAAATTTCATGATAGGTACATGGACATTCATCAGAGTATTCTCTCTACTTTTGCGTAAGTTTGAAAGTGTCTTTAATAGGTTAAAAAATAAAAAATAATAAGGAGGGGTCTAGATCTACTGAAATGGAGTGATCTCTAATACTGAGTATTAAGAAAACGGAAAGATACCAAATGCACTACGTGACCCTGGACAGAATTCAATAAGGAAGGAGAAAAGGTTCAAAAGGACATTTTCTAGGTATATGAAAAAACTCGAATGTAGACTGTAAGCTTTGTATTGATTTTAAATTTCTTGAACTTGGTAACTGCACTTAAGGTAATTACATAATTGAATATCCTTGTTCTTAGGAAATGTAGGTGGAAGTATTATTTATGTGTTCAAAAGCATGATGTGTGCAAACTGCTCTCAGATGTTCAGAAAATAAATGCTTTATTAGATATAGAATGATACAGTAAATGTGGCACAATGTTAAAAGTGGTGGATCTGGGTGTCTGGATGAGGTGGGATGGAGAGTATGTTGGAGTTCTCTGAATGGGGTTTGTATTATTTTTCCAACTGTCCTGTGAGTTTGAAATTATTTCAAAATATAAAGTTTAATGGAAAAAAGGTACAAAGAAAAGATAAGTTGTACAGTTATGGAGAGATACAATAAATTAAAAAAAGAGGCTACAGTATACATTCATATATGTATACCAAATGCATAGAAATAACTGTAGAAAGAAACACACCGAAAGGTTAATATAGTTATCTTAGTGAAATGAGAGGTCGCTTTTACTTTCTTCTTTGTACTGTTCCGTATAATCTGATTCTATTTTACAATGAACGTACAACATTTTCATAATTGGAGAAAAAAGAATAAAGTAATTTTCAAGGTAGAAAAAGAAAACCTGATGCTGGTTTTGAAGTGACGAACCCAAGAGGAGTTACCCAAGATATGGAGATGCAACAGCTTCCCAGGACATGAATAATCTCACTGGGGGCAGTATGTAGAGAGATCTGGTGCCAAAAGTCTGTTTTCTACATTTCAGGAGTTCTCTGGGATGATAAAGTCTAGGCTAATAAACCACCCCCAGCTTGCTGACTCCCCTTTCAAAATTCCACTCTCACTTGGCTGAGCAACCTAGAATAATCACTAATAAGAACAGCATGCAATTACATATCAGTTCCCACGTAAAGGCACAGGCTCTAAGTACTTTACATACATTAAAACTCATTTAATCTTCCTGGGTCAGTATAATAGGTGCCATTTGGCTGATGAAGAAAATGAAGCACAGAAGAGGTTAATTAAATTGCCCGAACTCTTACAAGCAGCAGGAGGCAGAGCTGGGGTTTGAACCAAGGAAGTCCGGGTCCAGCACCTGCGTCCTTCACCACTCTGCTATACCTCACAAGGCTGCACTGAATACACCACTGAGCATGTGTCATACTTGACCATCACCAGGCCGACCTAAAGCTGTAAGCCAAACCCTAAGGACAGGCAAGGAGGATCTGGCATTGTCACAGCAATAGCCAACATTTATGGGATGCTTCCTCTGTGCCAGACACTGTTTGAGCTTTAGACGTACTGTATCATTTAAACCCTATCTCCTATGAGGTGTTCTCATCTCCACTGCACAGATAGATAAGGAGACTGGGGTTCACAGAGTGATCTAACTTGTTTACAGTCAGATAGTCTGGTAAGAGCAGAGCTGGGACTAGAACCCAGGCAGTTCGGGTCCAGAGATACTATTAACCTCTCCGGCCTGTAGTGGAGGAGGCAGGCCACAGGGTGTGGGTGCAGGAAACGGGCTAACCCTCACCTCGTCCGCGGGACTTGGCTCCTGGCTTCACAATCCAGATGTTGCGATCCCCTTCCATGTCAATCTGGGGCACCACGGCACGCAGCCGCTGCAGGGTGTCCTCACAGCGCTGGACTTGAGTGTCCACGTGCTTGAGTTCTGCCCCCTTGCTGTGGGAAGATGATGGGACTTGGGCAGGACTGGGTCTGGGGGCAGATAGGTGGACAGAATAAAAGGAGACACAAGCCCACCAGCCCCCCTGGCAGTGGTCCAACCAGCCTTAGTCATGCCCTCCTCCTAGAGACAGATAGGTTCCCTCTCCCAAACCCCCGTTCCAGACCTGAAGCTGACCCCCAAACCCTAGCCTGCCCAGGATTCCACCCCTGACTGTTCAAATGGGAGAGCACGGGAAAATTCCACTTAATACATCCCACTCCCATTGTGCTGGTTTAAAAGGATGTATGTCCCCTAGAAAAGCCATGTTTTAATCAAAATCCCATTTCATAAAGGTAGAATAATCCCTATTCAATACTGTATGTTTGAAACTGTAATCAGATCATCTCCCTGGATGATGTGATTTAGTCAAGAGTGGTTGTTAAACTGGATTAGGTGATGACATGTCTCCACCCATTTGGGTGGGTCTTGATTGGTTTATTGGAGTCCTACAAAAGAGGAAATGTTTTGGAGAACGGGAGATTCAGAAAGAGCAGAGAAGAACGACATAGCCATGAAAAGCAGAGAGTCCACAAGCCGGTGACCTTTGGAGATGAAGAAGGAAAACGCCTCCCAGGGAGCTTCCAGGGAGCCAGGAGAGAAAAGCTAGCAGATGATGCCTTGCTCGCCATGTGCCTTCCAGCCAAGAGAGAAACTCTGACTGTGTTCACCATGTGCCTTCTCACTTGAGAGAGAGACCCTGAACTTCATCAGCTTTCTTGAACCAAGGTACCTTGAACCAAGGTATCTTTCCCTTTCTAAATGTCCTTAGATTGCACATTTCTATAGACTTGTTTAAATTGGGACATTTTCTCAGCCTTAGAACTGTAAACTACCAACTTATTAAATTCCCCTTTTTAAAAGCCTTTCCATTTCTAGTATATTGCGTTCCAGCAGCTAGCAAACTAGAACACCCATTCTAACACTCCACTCCCTTCCTATTAGATTAAAACTGCCTTTGCAGTTCCTGTTAATGGGGTACCACTACGATGCCAGGCCTTGTACCAAGGGCTTTACATCTAGAGTCGCTAATCCTCTCGATGGCCCTGCTGGGGACGTATTAGTAGCCCCATTTTAGAGACGTGCGAACAGCAACTTGGAAAGCTGAGAACTGGCTAAGGCCACACATTGGGTTAAGCGGCTAAGATTGCGATTTGCTTCTAGCTGATTCTTCCACCCTCAGGTCCCTCCTAGTCTGGACCTCAAACTGATCGACAAGGGGGTTCCTTCCAAGTCTCCTTCCTTTTGAGCACCTCTCTATCATACATCTCCTTGTGCTATTTCTCTTCCCATCATGTATTGCCAACTGATACATGTGCTTATCTTTACTGTCTGTCCCCTCTCACTGGACTGTCTACTTCCTAAGAGCAGAGATATTTTGTGGCTGTGGTTCTCTGTTGTATTCCCTGTACCTAGAGCTTATTAGGCGCTCCCTAGGTGACTGTTTAGTGAACGAATGGTTGAGTAAATCAGAACTTCTGCAGGAGCTCGTCTCAGCAACTGGGCTGTACACATAGAGGCTCATGGACAAAGAGGCATTTGTTCCCTACAGGACACAAAATGTCCTGAGTGAAACCAAGTCACATAATACTCCACAGGGCTGCCTCTTCCAAATTCTCCCATTTCTTTTCTAAGGGCTGAATAAGAAGGAAGCCTCCACTACATGCTAATCTTTCCTTAACCTCTTAGCCTCCTGAATGGTCTCCAGCCAAGGAGAATTTCTGATCTCTCTTTTTAGTGTGGAGGCAGCAGCCATTGGGGTGGTATCAGGAACAGGGTCAGCCAGATAGTGGGGTTTGGCAAGACCTCCCGGGGACATTCACACTTAAGTCTTGACCCTTTTATTTCCAGGAGATTTGCTGGAAACTTTTCCAAGGTCCATGGCATAACAGTGGCTCCTCACTGAATCTGTGACGTGGCCCAGGAAAATGTCAAATGAGGGCAGCAGGGGGGCATGTGTAATTTGAAAAAGAGCATTCAATATCAAATATGATTGTATATTTAGCAAAAAGAAGAAAAAACACCAGCATTTTTATGAAAAATCAAGTTTGACAAAATGATGGCTGGTGCGGCATAGATTTTAAAAGTTTTATATATACATATATATATATATACACACATATACACACAATATATAATATATATTACTGAGAACCACGATAGTAAATACTGAATGAATTAACTAATGCTATTTTCTTAATTATTTATACTGAACAGCCCAATATGGTATGTATGTTATTTGATGCAACATTTTAAATAATCCCTCCTTTGAGAGGGAGAGAGGTTCCTACAGCCCTGGAGAGCTTGACCCCAAATCTAGGAATAAAAAGGACTCATTCTTTACACCTGATAAATTATGTACATCTGGATAATTCCTAGTTTAAGAGGAGTGACTTTCAGTTTTCTGGTAGCTAAGGAGAGAGAGTCAGGTCACCTAGATTTTCTTTTCCGACATTTAGAAAACATATAAATAAATCAGTGATGTGGGTTTGCACAGTGTCATTTATTCAAATTTCATGTATTGGTTCTTCAACCCCCTACTGGGTAATCAGATCTATCTATTCCTTTTTTTTTTTAATGCAATTTTATTGAGATAAATTCACACACTATACTATCCATTCCTTTTACTACCACCACTCCAGCTGGGATCCTTAGCACTCCCACCTGGCTTACCACCTCCCACCCAGACGGTAGGGAATATGCTTGCTTTCTGGAACCTGGCACAATGCTTAGCACCTAGGAGGTGCTCAGTAAATGCTTGCTGATTCTTCTCCCTGCCTGCCTCCAATCCCATGTGCTCACCTCTACTGAATTTAATCTCCCCAAAACAGCACCAGTCTTCTCTTGATACTTCCCTTCCCCCGTTCAAGAACCTCTTCCCAAAATGTGTCCTGAAAACATACCCCTCAGATGTTCCGATAGAAGGAGGGGTAGTCTGGGGTTACAAAAGCACAGGGTATCTCTATTGGAGGTTTACATCACCTATTACATATTAACTGTTCTGAAAATTCCTGCATGACGCAAATTAATTAATTTTGTTTAACCCAGTGCTTTCAAAACTTGATTGACCATAAAAGCCCTTTGTACATAAAATCCACTTATATCTTATAGAACTAGCACCCGGTGCAATGCACTTTGGGAAACACTGACCTTCAGGATAAAATCTAAGTAACTTAATAGACAGCTATTTCGTGAATGAATACTACTGAGAACATAATATGAATTATTCTGTCTGATCCCACCTTTGAGGCAGACATCATTTTTAAATCTACTATGAATCTGAGAAAAGTAAATCTCAAAAAGATAAGTGATGTTTCCAAGGTCACAGAGCTTGGAAGTCACAAAATCAGGACTTGAACTCAGGTCTGTCTGACAGCATAAGCCACGATCTCGAGGACTGTGCTATGCCAGGAACCAGGAGGAGTGGTCTGCACTCTGTCACAAGGGCGGTGGGAACCCCTGAGGGTTCCTGAACAGGAGCAGTAGAGTGAACACAAGGGGAGGCTCGGGGAGGAGGTGGGGGCTGCACTGGACAGAGGGAGGTGGAAACCCTCTGAGGGCAAGAGGCACCTAGCCATTGCCCTGGCTGCAGGGATACTCACTGGACCACTTGGTAGTAGCGCTGGAGGAAGAGGGACCAGCCCTGAGGACCGAGGTAGAGTGGGGCCTCCAGGTCCTTGTCAATGTCCAGATGGGCCAGACTGCTCAGGTGCTCCTCACATGCACACAGAGCCTCATCCACAAACTCTGCGGACACCGTCACCGGTTTCTTCTCCTGCTTCTCTTGCTGCTTGTCTCCTACAGAGATCGGAAGGGGCCTGTCAGTATCCCCCATGCAAGGCAAGACTCCATGCCATGGCCCCCAGTGCCCCAGGCCTGCCACTTACATGAGGCCTTGTCCTAAATGTACCTCTAATGCATGCTGTCATGCCCTGGGACCTGTCACTCAACCGAGGCCTCTCTCTTATATGCACTTGAGACCCTAGCGATTGCGCTGGGCCCCCAGAGCCCCAATCTGTCACTTGCCTGAGGCTCTACCCTATATGTCCCCAACGCATCTTGAGACACCTGTGGCCTCAGCACACATCTGCAGCCCCTCTGCCCCTGGGACCTCGGACACACTTGAAGCCCTGCCTAAAATGCACCTAGGAGTCTCAGTCTAGGTGAAACTCATATGTACATGAATCCCCCCACCCCAAATGTCAGATGGCTTCCACCCCAAATGTCAGATGGCTTCTTAAGTCTTTACCCAGTCATCCTGAAATCCTGAAATACAAACCAGAAATCTGGACCCACCCCCAGAATCCTGATATACATCTACAATCCTAAAGCCACTGAAGCTATAACCTACACATGAAACACTACAGCACCCAAGGCCATGACACATACCTGGACCTCTGACATGCCTTACAAATACCGACACACACCTGAAAGTGATATACTAGAAACTAACATCTCAGAGGACCTGTTGCACATGTGAAAAGCTGCCATGCTCCTAAAATCCTGATGCACCATTGAGGCCCTCAACCCCTGAAGCCTGACCCACACCTGATCCCAACACCAGGGACGCTCAGGTACTGGGTCTGTGGTCATACTTGGGCCTATGGTATGTGACCGTGATCCTGGCACAAAAGAGCCCATCTTGTACCTGACACATACACAACACTCAGAAGAGAACAAGGGGGACTCAGCCTTCTGGAGGAAGGGGATTTTCATCCTTCCAGCAGAGCTGTCCCTTACTTCCCTGAATCCCCGGCTAATGCACCCTTGGGTCACATTACTGGGGGCTTTGATGTAGATGCCAAGTCCGAAGAGGGAAAGGGCAAGTGGTGGGTTGGGCCAACATGCAATGAGGCATCTTTTCTTCTACTCCCAGCTGTTCCTTGTGTTCAGGCACAATGGGTCCTCAGGCCATGCGTAAGCTATGCAACTTCCTCCTCCTCAGAGAACCAAGCTCCCCACAGGGAGGGATGGACCACACCTTCTTATTCTGTCCTCTCTAGCCTGGGCCAAGGGGGAGGCCTGGATGAGGCAGTGGATTAATTACCAAATGAATAAGAAGAAAGGGTGGGTAGAAAAGAAGAATGGATAAATGGAGGATAGGTGGGGGAATGGATGAGTGGGATAGACTGGAGGATATATAGGTGGTGGATAGGAGGATGGAAAAGTAGGTGGATACATGGGCAGCCAGAACTGTGGAAGGATAGATAGAAAGGGAAGTGGATAAATGCATGCGGAGCTGATATAAGGTAGGTGAATGCGTAGACCAGATGAACGGATGGATGGATGGATGGATGGATGGATGGATAGGTGGGTAGGTAGATGTATGGATGGGTTGGTGAGAGGAGGCAGTGGATAGACAGATGGTGGATGGATTGGATAGTATAGTAGATGTGTGGATGAACGGGTAGGTGAGTGGGAGGATAAATGTGGGGTGGGGGTGAGGTGGAAGGATTCACTGTACTTACCCAGGGCCTCTTCTTCTGTCTGGATAGAGTATGTCTTCCACCTGGACTTCACCACCAGCTTGAGAACGTTGCGGGCGGCTGTCAGCCAGAAGTCCTCTGCTTCCGGGGCAGGGGATACCCTGCTCAGCCCCTAGACTTGAGGCCTGTTCTGGTTCCGGAACCTGATCATGACCTGCCCATTTTGGATCCGGAACCTGACTCTACCTTTGCTGACTGTGGGACCTGGTTCCTATATTTCAGTTGTCAAACCAGACCCAGAATCTGATCTGACACGGCTTGTCTTCTGCCTACAGAAGGACCTACCCTCTAATTTCTCTCTTCTGTCCTTGATCCATTTTTGATACTTATTCTAACCTGAGAACCAAATCTTGGCCCAAAACCAATTTCAGATTTGATTCTAATTTAAACCTAAACTGGATGGAGATTCTGACCTGAATTTAGAACATATTCTGGTCTTGGAGCCTAGTCTGCTTTAGAGCCCCAGAGTCTAAAGCCTTTTTAGATTTGGAAACAGATGTAGGCAATGGACCTTGATAGAGGTCTGGAACTTATTCCGTATTCCAAACTCAACCAACTGACCAACTTTTGGCACCTGCTCTAGAACCCATCTCCCTAAGCTTTTCTGGAGGTTTGGGTTGACCAAGCTAGGGAGAGAGAAGGATAGGGGTGGAGAAGGAAATCTGTTGAGGTAGATGAGGGCATGAGAAATTGAGGCAGTTCTCCTCAAACTGGAGCCAGGGCTTTAGCTCCGGTCCTACAGCCTGAGGGCTCCAGGCAGGGGACTCGGGGGGAGCTCCTTACCTATGAAAGCTCGTTTGTCATCCTCAGCCCCCAGACGGTAGCAACGCGGGAAGAAGGAATCTGCATCAGCCTCATCAAACCAGGGCAAATTCCGGAGATTGATACATAGACCCACCTATGGAGTTAGCTGTTGAGGGACAGGGTGGGACTTGCCCAGAAAGCCTCTAAGGGACTCCCAACACTCAGCACCTGCCCAGACAGTTCAGGGAGGTCCTGCCTGGAAATGCACAAAGCCTCTGCCCACTTGCTAGGCCTGCCTTGCTCATTCCCATCTCCATATGTTTGCCCACAGAGTTCTCTCTGCCAAGAAGGCCCCACATCCTTCCCATCTACCCTGTCACATTCTTAAAAATCTACCTCCACTAGGAATCCTTCCCAGACCACACCAGTAATATTCTAGCTGGTCCCAGTGATAACCCCTCCCACAATCCTAGACAAGTTTTATCCATTTAAAGATGAGGAAACTGAGGTTTACAGAGGTGAAGTCACTTGCTAATAAACTCAGGTAAGAAGAGAAGATCCATCAGCCGGAAATTCTCTGCTTAGACTCAGAGTCATGGCTGTTTGTCCTGGCTCCAGCTCCCCTTTGAATCCTGCCGCCTATTTTATCTATATGTGCCAGGGGTCGGATTTGAACCCAGGCCAGTCCAACTCCAGATTCCACTGCACCACCTATCTCCACTTCTCCTGAGAACCCTCTCCTACTGTCGAGAAGAGCAAGGAGTAGGGCTAGTGGCTCAGGGGTGGGGGGTTAGAAGCTGCCTCAGCCGCTCCCCTGGAAAGCCTACCTTTGTGGTAAAGGAGCCAGCCCGGGCATAGTGGTTTATCATTTGGTCCTTGGACAGGAAGCGACAGTCCATCACGTCCCGCCGTGTGGTCCAGATGAAGTAGGGGGTCTCATTCCGCACCATGCGGGACTGGTGGGAGGTGGAGGAGACAGGGAAGGTCGGTGTGGGCAGCACAGAGCCTGAAGGGACTTCTCCCCCACCTCCCCACCCCACTGAGCTGGGGAGGTGAACGGGAAGGAGGCGAGGCTTCCATGGTGGCCTCCACGTGGCCTAGAAGCCACTCTCCATCTTCAGGTCAGGTCCTGTAGGAAACCATCTCTTCTTCCAGGGCACACACCTGGTGAGCAGAGGGCAAGCCATGCCTCTAAGCCCTGACCAAGCTGAACAACTGTACCCTGTGTCCTGTTCTGGCCTACAGCCATCAGTGCCATGCCCAAGGTCACAGGGCTGCTCAATGTCAGGACAGTGACTCCAAGCTGATGGCCACACAGCATGTGCCAAAAGGTCCTCCCACAGACCAATAACACTACGTGCCAGGCACTGTTCTAAGCTCTTGCCATGTCTTAACTCATTTAATCCTCACCACAATCCTCAACGTAGGTGCTATTTTATCCCCATCTCACAACGAGGGAACTGAGGCATAGTGGGGGCAAGTGACTTGCCCAAGATCTTACAAGCTATTACTAGGCTGAACAACATGAAATTGCCAGTATCCAACCTTTCATGACATATAAAAATGGCAATTCATAGGGTCTGACTTAATATGTGATGGTGCCAATATATCCCCATAATCTCATATCAGTCCCTTTTCAGAGCTTTTTCAGCTTTTTCCAGGCTTCACTTGTCAAGGAGAGGAAGGAGATGAACTATGAGGGGTTTTTATTTGGAAGGGGAAATCACCACACAGGAAGGCAGTACCCAGCTTCTGATACCACCTAGCAGAGTTTCAAATCCCCACCAGCCTTGGCTGAGCCCTGTTGCGTCCCTCACCAACCGCTCTGCTGGCCCATCCAGACTTTAGAGAAGCAATCAGCTTTTCCTACAGCTGGGGAAACTGAGGCCCAGGGAAGGAAAAAGACCTGTCTGAGTTCACCCAGCTGGATTCCAGAGCATTCCCCCAAGCCAGACACCCCTTTCCAGCTCCCCCGCTCCCTCTTGGCCCCCAGGCCCCTCACCATCAGAGCATGTGTCCCATCCAGGTCACCGAATTCCAATAAGCCATCAAAGTCAAGCAGCTGTGGCGGCCGAAACTCCTCTTCCTCATCTTCATTCTCTGTGGATGCAGAACCCAGGTTCGAGAAAGCCCCTATCATTGCCCCATAAACCCACACCAAGGCGTCCACCCTGGACCAGCTGGGGCTGCAGGAAGGCACTCGGGAAGGGCAGCCTGCGAAAAGGGAGGGAGCTGCTCACCATCCTCGGTGGTGTCGCTGTCGCCCACCACAGAGCTCTCCAAATCCTTCTGTGGGGGTGGCAGGGTGGTACCCAGGTGATGGACTGTCTTCTTCTCCACCCAGCCCCTCCGTCGCAAGAGGCACCGGATCACCGGGTAGCGGCCTTGGATCATAAAGACCTTCTTCTGCTATAAGGTGAAAGATGGATACTTGTTCAGGAAAAGACGCCTAAGTGCCAGGCACAGGGGACAGAGCGATAGAGCGGTGAATCAGGCAGTCACGGTCTCTGCCCTCAGGAAATCTCTAGATGCCAGTAGGGGAGACAGATTATAAACAAGGAGAGAAATAGATATGCATAGTAATGATGATTATGGTAACAGGCAACACTTACTGAGCATCTGCTATGTGCTAAGCACTTATATGTATTACTAACAATAATATGCATTTTTAATTGATATTCTTCCTCCTATTTTACTGAAAAGGAGGCAGCCAGAGGTAGAGTAGTTTGCCCAAAGCTACTCAGTAATTAAGTGAAAGGGCAGGGATTTAAATCCAGGCAATGTGGCTCTAGAAACTGGATACTTAATGGGAATACAGAAAAACTACTTAGAAATATATGATCAGAGAGGGCTGAGAAGGAGCCATAAAATGTGCAGAGCTGGGCACCATGGAAAGAACAGCATGTGCAGTGGCTGTGAGACTGGAAAGAGGTCAGAAGGAAACGAGACCAGGTGAGTGAAATACGGATTATGAGGTGGACAGCTCATCAGGAGGTAGGCAGTGGCCAGCCTGTGGAGGGCCTTGTAGCCCTTGGAATGGACAAAAGATTTTATACCAAGAGTTGTATGAAGACATAAAATTTTAAGAGAGGGAACGAGATGCTTGGAGGCCTTATAAATTTGTTTAAAAGTTGCTACTCTATAGAGAAAAGATGGAGGGGACAGACATGGAAGCAGGAAGACGAGTCAGAAGGCTCTTGTGATTTGTGCAGTAGAGAAATCATAACAGCTAGAATGAGGATGGTTACAGTAGAAATGGGAGGTGATGGAGTCGAGGTTTGCTTTGAAGGGATTAAGTGTGTGGGGTGAGGGAATGGAAAGATCAGATTTCTGGCTTGAGTGGCCAGGAGATGGGAAAGAACAGAGCCTGGGAAGGAGGACAGGCTTGGGCAGAAAAATCAAGAGTATGGTTTGGGAAATGAGTTTGAAATACCTGTAAGTCCTCCAGGTGGAGCTGGATCTATGGAGTGTGGAGTTCGGAGCAGAGGATGGGTTGGAAAGGACATGGAAGGGGAGTCAGCATACTGGACTCAGAGTCAAGGGGATAGATGAATTTGTGTAGGGAAAGGGTGCCAGGAGAGAGCCAGGGAAACACTTAATATCCTGAGGAACCTAAAGAAAATTGAAAAGCAGCAGCCAGGGAGGAAGAAAAGAACACCAGGCCTAGAGTGTATAATGATAGTGACTAAATGTACAAATTTAAAAAAGGTTTTTGCATGAGGAAGAACAAAAGAATGTCATTACTGCAGTGTGCTGAAAATAAATGGTACTTAATATTTTAAAATTTCAACTAATGTGTGAGACTAAAGCAAAAAATGTTTATTTGGTACAAATCTATACTTTGACTAGTGCATCTCCTAATATAACTTATGTAGATAGTTGATTGAACACCTTAAGTACATGGAACTTTGTATAGGACATGAGATTTTGCTGGTTTGTCCAGGTGATGCCCTGATGAATCCCAGAGTGATTTGATCAGTGAGTGGAAAAGTATTTGCAAAGTCCCCTTCGGGAAATGTTGAGAACGGGGGAAAACTCAACTTCCCCAAGTTGAATTCTTGATATTCTCACAAGCAGTGTGGACAACCAAAACTATAGGCTGAGCCCCCAGTCTTGGGGTTTGTTCATATGAAACTTAACCCCACAGGGGATAGGTCAAGCCTACTTAAAATTAAGCCTAAGAGTCACCCCCAAGAGAACCTCTTTTGTTGCTCAGATGTGGCCTCTCTCTCCAGCCAACACAGCAAGCAGACTCACCACCCTTCCCCTGTCTACGTGGGACATGACTACCAGGGGTGTGGACCTTCCTGGCAGCGTGGGACAGAAATCCCAGAATGAGCTGAGATTCAGCATCAAGGGATTGAAAAAAACTCTAGAATGAGCTGAGACCCAGCATCAAGGGATTGAGAAAACCTTCTCGACCAAAAGGGGGAAGAATGAAATGAGACAAAGTGTCAATGGCTGAGAGATTCCAAACAGAGTCAAAAGGTTATCCTGGAAGTTATTCTTATGCATTAAGTAGATATCACCTTGTTATCCAAGATGTAATGGAGAGGCTGGAAGGAACTGCCTGAAAATGTGGAGCTGTATTCCAGTAGCCATGTTTCTTGATGATGATTGTATAATGATATAGCTCCACAATGTGACTGTGTGATTGTGAAAACCTTGTGTCTGATGCTCCTTTTATCTACCTTGTCAACAGATAAGAGGAACATACAGAATAAAAATAAATAATAGGGGGAACAAATGTTAAAATAGATTTAGTTTGAAATACTAGTGATCAATGAAAGGGATCAGTAAGGGATATGGCCTGTAAAAATTTTTTTTTTCTGTTGTCTTTTTATTTCTTTTTCTGAATTGATGCTAATGTTCTGAGAAACGATCATGATGATGAATATGCAACTATGTGATGATATTGTTGATTGCTGAGTGTATGTGTTGAGAATGTTTGTTTCTTGTAATTTTTTTTAATTAATAAAAAATTTAAAAAAATAGAAATAAAAATAAACCAGAAACAAAAGGAAAAAAAGAAAAGAACACCAGCAGTGCATAACCGGACAGTCAAGGGGGAAGGGCATTCCAGTCCGGCAATGTGGAATGACAAGGGTGGACAACAAAGATAGGGACAGAAAAGGGGTTGCTGGTTTTGGCATCTTGGAGGTCACTGGTAACCTTGACTAGAGTGGTTTCCCAGGGGAGTGGAGAAGGGCAGGGAACCTGAGTGGCATGAGTTGAGGAGTGAACGCCAGGTAAGGAAGTAGAACAGTGAGTGTAGACAATTCTGCCAAGAAGTTTGACAGCGAAGAGTGGAAAATGGGGAGACAGTTGAAGATGGCCATGGGGTCATGTTTTCTCTGTTTATTTTTAAAGGTTGGGAGAAAACAGTATAAGAAGTCAGGCTGAGCCACCACCCCCCACCCCACCCCCAGGACCCTTTCTGGGCCTTTCCAGCCCCTACCAACCTTGACAGCTCTCTCCACGTGGATCTTGGCATTTCTGAGCCCGCCCATGTGGTGAGACACCTTGGAAAATCCTCTCCAGAGGCCAAGGGAACCTACAGAGAAATTGGGGGGTGGAGGGTAGAGAGAGGAAGGTGGCTAGGCCTTAGCTGGCATTTCCTTTGACCTCTGATGCCCATGCCTTCTCTTCTTCCATCCTTTATTTGTCCAACCTGTCTCTTTTCTCCCCACTCGCATTCCTTTCACCCCAATATCTTGTCGTCCTTCGTTGTGGCCAGTGGCCAGTGTCTCCTGCTCTCTCCCGGTGGGCCGGCCCTCTGGGCCTCACCTTCCTGCCGCGGGGACTCATCCAGGGCCCCGGTGTGTGGGGAGCCCGGGAGGAGGGGATCCACGGTGTCCCAGCGGTTCGCAGAGGCTGGGCTGTCCGCGCGGCGTTTGCCACCTGTACTGGCCCTGTCGGGCCGGGCAGAGGCGGGACCCGGCCATGGCAGCGTCCCCGGCAGCCGGAACCCGGAGCGGCACGCCCAGGGCCACAAGACGGGGAAACTGGTGCGTGTCTCAGGCGGCTGTGGCTTCCACACCGGGTCGCTTCCCTGGCGGTACCATGGAGCCGAGCAACGGCTCTCGGCTCCCAGCTCCCCCGCGTCCAGGAGCAGCGCGGCGCTGGGGCCCTGCATGCACCCCTCGCCGCGCGCGCTCCCAGGGCCGCTGCGCCCGCCAGCTCTCCGCGCGCCCGCCTCTCCCGGAAGGGCCCGGCAGAAGCCCGAGGTGGACCCTCCGTTCCGAGACCCCGCCCTCTGTTTGCTGTCGCCTAAGCAACCATTCCCCGGGCACAATCAGTCCGCAGAAGGCGAGTTCCGGGCAGACTTGGGCTGTCAAGCGATGGCTCCCTCCAGCGAGCCGGGCTCACGGTCGCACCTGCTCCAGTCCCTTTATGAGCAGGACAGGGAGCATGTAGGTGCAGAGGGCTGGGCTGCCACTTACTACCAGTGTCACAGTTCCTTTGCAAGCACTACCAGTGTGCCAAGAGCCATGCGGGCTTTAGTCATTTCACAGTACTTAACAGAGAAACCTGTGCTAGTCACTGGGCTAGGCCCTGGGGATGCTCGGAATAAGCAGAAGTAGGTCCCTAACCTCTGGGGCTTGCTGCCCAGTGGGAGAATCAAACAAAGCAAGTAAACTAAGAAACAGAACAGCTGCAGGTATGACAAGGACAATGAACAAGCAATGAGCTGAAATCACCAGGCGGGCACACTTTACATAATGTGGTCAAAGGTGACATTTCAGCTGAAGCCTACAGAGTGCGAAGAATTCGGCCAGGGGAAGAGAGAAGGAACAGCATTCCAGACAGAGGGAAACAAGTCTCAGCAACAGCCCTGAGGGTAAGAACCTGTGGTCAGTGTGGCTAGAGCCTGGTGAGGTAGGACCAGATCCAGCAGGGCCTAGAGGATGGGGCTTGGGGATAGCTCTGACAGCCAGGGCAGTATGTGGGAGAAACACTGACTAAGTACGAACTCCACCTTCCCACCCCCATGATGCGGAAATAGAAAAATATCATCGTTTGTCAACGTGGAATAAACAGATCAAAACCCAGTTGTGCACAGTCCCTAAGCCAAGACTTTTTCTTTTGGAGGAAACAGCAAAATATTAGTCTCAATTTACAAGTGACAAAAACAGGCCTCCAAGATGTTAAATAATTTGCCCCAAATCACACAGCAGAGCAGCACTGGACCCTAGGTTTGACTCCAAAGCCCCCACTCTTATGCTGGACAGTTATTCAGAAAGGGTGTCTGTTGGTCAGGGAAGGACCAAACAGGGCAGTTTGAGGGGCACACGCCAGCAGTACCCATTCAAAGCAGAGTCCAAGGAACAGAATACACTGCACCCTGGCCCAAGAACCCAGTATTGTCAGTCACTGGGTAGATATGTCCCTACAGTGGAGGTGGGCCCACCTAGCTGGCAAGATTAACCCTGCCAATGAGTTCACTCTTGCTAGCCGCACCCCACCCCTCAACAGCTGCTGGCTGGGCTTCCCAAGAGACAGGGCCACCGGACAGAATGGGCTGATGAGCAATCACCCAGCTTGCAACTTGGAATTGAGACTTCGACCCTGGAGAAAGGATTAGTGACACAGGGGTTCTGGCCAGCTCACCCGGGCACTGCTGTTTTGTGGGGGCTGTTGAGTGACCAGAGGCCATACCCTAGTGAACATCCAGCTTCTCTGTGAGCATCCTGTAGAGCCACAAGTCATGTGCCTCAAAGGAGGGCACGTACCTCTGCAAGGCTAGAGGGGCAGGTCATGTCACAGAGATAATGTCACAAAGGGGATGGGAGCTGTCCAAGCTGCTGCCCCCACCCCCTTGCCCCACCTCCCTTTAACATAACCTTGTCATCCCCTTCAAGAGACAGACCCCTTTGGCCATCTGGGGAAAACCATTCTGAAAGCTCAAGTTTTTGAAGCTTTTCCTGAGAATATCACTACAGCCTTCCACCAGAGCATGTGAAGCCCTTCAGGGCCCCTGCCTGTTCCCACCCCCAGCTCTATGAACCTCCAAGGCTCCTCAAGGCAGGGATGAGGTCCTCCACCTTGTCCAGCATGGGTTATCCTCAGACGCTGAGCTGGTAGAAAGAACATCTATTTACTAAGTGCTTGCGTGCCATATTGTTTACATTTATTGGCTCCATTTTTAGATGAAGAAATTAAAGCACAGAATATAATTTTCTCACATTCTGCAACAAGAGTCTGGACTCAAACAGGTCTAACACAATGATGGAAATATTCTCTAAATGTGCTGCCTGATAGGGCAGCCCTTAACCATTGTGGCTCTTGAAATGTGGCTAGTGGAACCAAGAGTTTAAAACTTGTATAGCCACACTGGGCTAGTGGCTACAGTATTGGACAGCAGAGGTAGAGGTAAAAGTATTGGATTTGAACTCTTCCTTCCTGCTCAATGGCTGGAAGATTTGGGACAAGGCACTACATCTCACAAAACCTGTTTTTTATCCATGAAAAGGAACACTGTTTCTTTGAGGTTGCCTTTTAGCTCAAATGAGGTAATTATGTGAAAAGCATTAAAAGCTCTGTAAAAAGAGAGCAGTTTAAGGAATGAATGGTGCCTAGATTGCAACGAGGGTCTCTGAGATGGGGGTCTTGGCAGGGATGCCAGGAACCAATCAAGAGATGGTCTCTGATAGGGTCCCTGGGCCCAAGTACTAGCCACATGATCTTGGGCAAGAAAAAGCCCCACCTCCCCTCTGTTTACATATAAACACAGAGAACAGACCTCATGCAGCCCCAAAGGGGCAAGAAGAGATTTTAATTAGGGGACGGAGGATCCACCAGAATAAGAAAAGGTACAGCGAGAGAGCGGGAGCAGAGGAACCAGAGCAGGTGGGAAGGTACAGCCCAGGCGTCAGGACTCACCTCTCCACCGCTAGGACAGGCACTGCACTGACAGACAAGGCGAAACAGCTGCCCCTCACAGTCGGGAGGGTATAAAATGGCCCCTATAGCAAGAGGCTGCCTGGCTTTCAGGCCTCAGCTCCTAGGTATGGCTAGTGCCCACCAATTCAGCCTCCATCCCCAGCAAGTGCTGGGTGGCCATGTTCAGGCAGCGTTCAGGAAGCTGCAGAGTTCCTGCTGCTTCTACTGGGCCCAAGGAGACTTGGGGATAAGGGGGCAAGGGAGAGGAACTGGTGTCTGAAACCTCCCTCCCCACCTGGGGTGGCATTGGGGAGGAACAGTAGTCGCCTTCTGGCTCCAGGCCCGCCCAGACCCACAGCGACCAATAAGGTACAATCACTGGGACTAGTCACAGCCATTGGAGGTGGAGGTTGTTTGTTTAAAAAAAAAGAGAGAGAGAGACAAAAGATTACAGTCTCCTACAAGCACAGAGTTTAAGTTTCAAGACGTTAAAAAAAAAATCTGTCCCGGCCCAGGGGCCTGAACATCAGAAGCCAGCCTGACCAGGCACATGTGGCCTTGGGGCAGGTCCACTGCTGCTTTCTTGCCCAGCTAGCAAGCACACCACCCCCCTCCCGCACCTAATGCCCACCCCAACCCAGCTCCCTTCTGCCGCTGCTGCTGCTGCTGCTGCTGCTGCTGCTGCTGCTGCTGCCGCCGCCCCGCCGTGGTCACTGCCTCTCTGGGAAATAATTCCAGGACACCTTCGCAGAGTCATGGGGGAGTCTTGGGGGGAAGGCCACGAGATCCAGCCAGATGGTTTAAAACTGTTGAGAGAACCAGGAGGCAGTGAATGGTGGTTGTTATGGTCCCTGGGCGTGCCTGCTCTGGAGAGACGGGCTAATCTGAGAGCCGCCACTAAAATTTCTTAAGGGGTGAAGTTGGGTCCCAGGATACCCACGGATGTGCTTTCTAATTCAATCAGCATTTAGCAGGGATTTACAGGGTGCTAAATCTAGCAACAGCCAAGACAGAAAAACCAAGGGCTGTGTGGGCTTCTGCATGGCTCCCTTGGCCTTGATCCCTTGGCCTTAGCCTGGAGGCAGCTAAAAAGCCATGTCATGGGACCTTGTGAACTGAGGTTGCCTTCTTTAGGAATGGGGAGCTCACATGCAAGGGGAGAGGGGACTTGGGGTCTGGTACTGTGTTAAGTTCAGGTTGATTCCCCAACCAGAACATGCTCTTGGAATGTTTTTTATCCTCAAGTATTATCCCCCAAGGTGTCTAAAACAATACTGGGCAAAAAGGTGAAAATAGGTCAGAAGTTGTAAATCCATGAACCTAAGCCACAGGTGACAACTGCTTGGCCCATAGTGTTTAAAAGCACACAAACTACTTTCCAAGGTTTAAAATATGGGAGATGCCGATTCCAGATTTGGAGATCCTTTTGAAAAGTTGGAAGATGTAGCCATAATGTGCTGGAGATGTGTGGCAGAGGTCCCCTTCAGCCATGGCATAGTTCACTTCACCTAACCTGCTTCACTCATGTGCAACACCTGCCTGACCCCTCTAGAAGCTGCAATGCCATTTTCGATCTTCTAGTCAGAAATCTGAGTCTTCCTCCACTTACTAGCTGAGGGACCTTGGGCAGGTGACTTCCTAGAGTCCCAGTACATTCATCTGTAAAATGGGAATAACACCTGACTCAAAGATTGTTTGAGGTGTTAAATGAGACTTGTCTTTTTGTTTGTTTTTGCTGCAGCAACTCTACAGAAATGCAACTATCAAATACTCAATGGATGCTGAATGAATGAGCAAATATTAAATCTGGACCGAGCATTTTTCCTTAAAGTTGAATTTAGAGGTCTCCAAGAACCCTTTGGTGCTACAATACTGGGAAAGCTTACTGTGTACCAGGTGCTATGCTTTATGCATTACCTTGTTTAATGCTCAATCACTCTGAAAGATAAATATCATCTTCATTTTATAGCTGAGCAAATAGAGGCTTAACTGAGATGCCAAGTTAACAGGCCTGAGCAGCAGCAGAGCCAGGACGCTCACTCAGTAGTCTGACTTCCATGTAATCTTTATCACACTGCCCTGAGCACACAGTACAGCTAGTCTCCACTGGCTGCCCTCAGTTTAATTAAACCCCAGGGGAAGTGGGTGTAATTTCCATTTTTAGGAATGTGAGCTCCCTTCTGGCCTGGGTCTATAAACTCTGGTAGGAGTAAACACTAAACCAACCTCTGAGTGGAACATGTCAACAAACCAAAGATTGTTTGGAAGAAGAAGCAAAAAAAAAAAAAAAACACATAAGGCATGACATGGATATTTAAACAAGTACAATTACGTCTTCAGTTCATCAATATAAACAATTTCTTCTCTTCAGAAGACTGCACTCTTTCAGTTAGAAAGGCACAATTTAAGGATGTAGAGGATGTAAACCATCAAAGTGGTGGAAACAGCTTGAAGAAATCATGACCTTATGCCTGAGAAAGAGACACTGAAGGAAATTTAAGTCTGTTTAAGTGGAATTACATCGTGGTGAACTGTCCCATATTCCTAGAATATTCACATGCGGATTTAACTTGCCTCATTGGGTTCTGAACTAGATACAGGTAAGGACTTTGTGCACATTCTGAGATGTGGAAATGAGCCACACGGAGAGGTGTTCTCCGGACACTCAGATATAGCAAATGCCCTCCACTTCACAGAGATGAACCCCAGGTCTTTCAACCCACAAGCACTTGGGCTGATCTGCCACACACCAGAGGTCCTGGAAGCCTCAGGAAAAATTAATACATGGTTGGCACCACTTTCCCACCCAAAGAGATGCTAGATTCTCAACACAACCCATGGCTGCTTCCACCCCTGCAAGGACACAGGAAAGGCCCCGACTTACATTCTTGAGAAATTCCTCTGCCACGATGCGTGCGCGAGCGTTGACTGAGAGCTTCATCTCACTGATCTCCTTGTCAATCTCCTCCATGAAGTGGATCACAAAGTCCACCAACTTGTGCTTGTACATCTGCTCTGTGTGGAAGTTGGTGATCAAAAAACTGATGTCATACCCCTAGGGAGAGAAGACAGGAGGAGGAAGAAAAGAAACAGGAGAGAATTAGTGTTCTAGGGGTACTCAGCAGGCCAGGTCCTCTACTTTTATTCATGCACATGCTTCCGGCTGGCTGTCATCTTCTCCTAAGCTACACAGCCTTTCAGCCAGCAGCCCACCTGCTCTGGTAGGGTGTCTATGCTAGAGCCAAGTAACTGAACTCTATCGCAGATTCTGTGTACGTGAGATGTCTCCAGACAACTCTCTGTAGCACAAACAGTTGTATTCAGAACAGCCAAGGGATAGTGAAGGGACCTGAAAACTTATCACAGAAAAATCTAATCAAACAGTTGGGAATATTTAGTCTGAAGAAAAGATGACATGGGAGAGGGATGGGGCTGCAGTCTTTAATCGAGGACTGTGTACGGAATAGCAATTTTATTTATTCTGGGTGGCTCCAGAAGTTAGATCTAGGACAAGTAGAGAGGTTTTGGCCCATAAGGAAAAACGTGGCCACAGGTCTGATGTGTCTGATGCTGGCACGTGCTGCTCTGCATGATAGCTGCTCAGTCACTGGGGATATTTTAAGGTGACCTGGGAGGGAATCTGTGGGGAGGATTCAAGTACAAAGCCAGATAACAATTGATAAATGCTATCTGTGGGACCGAGAGACTATGATTTAGTTGGTGACAGGGCTTAGAAAGCATTCCTAATTCCCTGTGTTCTTTCTCCTACTAGACGACAGGCTATGGGAAGATGCACAATGCCTCCTATCCTGTTGGACCGACAGACTGGTTAAGGCAAACCCAGCTTCTTCTAAGTTTCGGATCCACTTCCTCCCACTCCACCTGAGCTGAAGGTCAACACTCAGCTCAGGCAGTGGGGTGCTCCACAAGTAGAGGAACAGTGGTCCCCAGTCTAGAAACAACTTGTATCTCAGAACAGTGAGGTGGCATATATATATCAATAGCAGTGGACTGAGAAACCATGACTGGTCAGTGGGAGAATCCTGGAATTATGAACACATGGATAACAGGTCACAGGGAGCCAGCAATCAACTCATGACAAAGGTCCCCGTCCCACAGGTCTCACCTCTACTGGTTTCCTTCTAAGTATAAAGAAGTTCTCTGCTCGCATCATCATGAAGCGCATGAACTTGTGGCATAAAATCTTCTCGATCTCATCAGCCTGGTGAGAGCAAAGGAGAAACGGTTTCCCTAAAATTGATACCATAGGCCAATAAAAACCCATAGATTGGTCTTCTAATCCTTTTTTCCTACAGGCTTGGTGGAGGCAGTGGGTTTGATGTTGGGAGTAATAGATGCCCAAACTTCGAACCACCCAAGACGCGGTTGCCAACTATGAGGAAGATCTCCATAAGGGCCTCTAATTTTAACAGGCCGATATCATGACCTCATTTTTACCCATTCCAGAGAGGTCATTTGGGCTCCTTCCAGACTCTATGTCTATACTCAGAGCAGCCAAGCTGCCTTTCTCAGTTCACTAGTGTTGCACTTCCCAACAATAGGAGACAGAGTCCACCTTGGGGTATGAGAGATCAGCTTAGGTGGTCTCCGAGAGAGTACACAGAACGGCAAACAATCTCCCAAGTTTCTCCCTCCACAACTCCCTTTCAATACTGTTAAAGGAAGAATGTGGTAGCTGAGTGCTGGTATGTTCTAACATCTCCAAATACTTATTAATTGCCCTTTTTAACACAGAGTAGGCCCTCCAGTTTGAACTTTCTGTGAGTAACAGTATCTATTCTGAACTTGATGTTTTCTTTTCACTTTTTTTATTTTTGGAGTTGCCCTCTATTTGTAACAAATGTTCCTTTTATGTATTATGTAGCAAGTCTTTCCATTTATGGTAGTGATAAAATGTTCCTCCAAACAAATTTAAATAAAAGAAAGTAAGCCAATTCAAAGAAGTCTATTAAATAATCAACCATCCAAGTGGTACATAAATCTGGCAAAATACATAAGGTTTGAGGGAATGACAGATATTTGTGAAATGTTGCCCAAGAAAACATTAAAAATGGCACTCCAATCAAATTTTTCACTCTAAACTGCAGTTTCAGGAGAATGGCTATCAAATTGGTACTGGTGCTGCTTATTTTTCTAAACCGGACTTATTTCTCATTCTTTAGGAAAAGTTTTGTGACCTGACACCCCATTGGCCAATGGACCTGGCTGCTGTCTGGGGCCCTTCCTGCCTTTTAATCCACAGTAGGACCAATTAGATAGCTTTTTTTTTTTTTCCAATTCATCTGACCTGCTGATTTTGGCAAATCATTTCCTGAGCACAGTTAAGGGAAGAAAGCCTAAGTTTCCTGCACCCTGAATCTGGCGCAGTGGTCTCACATATGGGGGTCCCTAGCTTGGAAGAAATCTCCTAATTCTGGGTCTCCTGGGGAGGTAGGGGCTCCAAGGTGAGCTCACCTGTTTCACAGCAATGCTGACCCGGACAGAGTTGATGGAGCCCTCAATCAGAACCTTTTCCTTCTCATTCCTGCTGATGGTCACAGGTTGTAACAAGAGCTCTTTGCTACTCCTGAAAACACAATGTCACAGAGGCCTTTGTACTATATAGAGATACGGAACAGTCAGGCAGACACCACAGCAGGTGCTGGAATCACCGTGTGAGGATACTCACAAGCAGGGATGACGCAAGATGGGGACTAGCAACCATACTCTCCAGCAGAAACAGCACAGGCTCTGAAGCCAGGACAAAAAGGTTGTGAAATCCAGCCACCTCTGTTACTTTTCTTGGGCAAGTTTACCCTGCTGTAATCTTAATGGCCTTATCTGTAAAAAGCCGTGTTTCCAGGGTCACGTGTCTGATAGCATGCCTGGTACATGGCAGGAGCTTTAGAAATGACAGCTCGTATTTTAATAACTACAAGCCAAGCCCATATACACCATTTAGGAAATGAAAAGAACCTGTCTTTAGTGATAGGGACAAGCTGAAATGGACTGATCATCAATCCAGAATGGGTCACTATTCACCAGTGAGCCCTCTCTTACTTCAAGTCCCAATTCAATGCCTTTATTTGTAATAGTAGTTAACTATATGGTGGTGTCTGCAAGCTGTTCTCAGTATTTCAAAATGCCTTGTAGAAATCATCCATGTCTAGTACTATAACACTGCACATCCTAGCTAATGCATTTTTTTAAATATTTAAATCATATCAACATAGTGTGGTAATATTGGCTATCTTAGTTCCAGATTAAACTTCAGTTTTATTCACATGCCATACAGTTCATTCAACATGTCAGAGTAACTTTTAAGGAGAAAAGAGAATCAACTATGAAATGTAAACTAGACAAGAGAATCATTCGAAATATGCAGTATCTGGAGTAGGGGGTGAGAGACAATAAATAAATAGGGTCCAAGCTAGTGAGAATAAAAATCCTGTCCTCAAATTAAAGATGTATGGAGATGGCATTTCAGATAACTAAATCTTCCACTTCCTGTGAGTGTTTCAATAATGCCATGGGAGATACTTCACAAATGGCCCAAACTGTGAGAGGTCACACCTTGTATAGCTTCTCCCCTGGGTTTTATCCTGCCAATCCACTGATCTTATTTCCTGACTTTCCAATTGGGAACCATTGTTCATCTGGCAGCAAGACAAAATATGTGAACCATATTCCATCCTGATAATGCCAGGACAAAAGTTCAAGGCACCCTCTAGACAACTGCCATTCCTGTGTGCTGCATCCCTCACCTACAACCCGACCTTTTCCTTCCCTACCTGACTTCCACCTCTGGCTTGTTGTGTCGTTCCACAACCTGAGAGGAGAAGTTCTCCAGGCAGAGGGCAGCCTGCAGCGTGGCCCGCACGGCACTCAGGTAGGGGCGGAGAGTGGCAGTCTGTAGGAGAAAATCCAAGGAATAAGGATGATTAGGATCCACCCTCAGCAGCCTGCCCTGCCTCACCCACTAGCCACAAATCCCAGCTCACACTAGAGCCAGGCAGTACCAAAGGCGGCTGTGCATGAAGGGGTTCCTGGCTCTCAGACACCATAGTAAACAGAACAGACCAGGCCCTCAAGGCATTTTTTCAGTGATTCTCAAAGGGGAATGATTCTGTACACAAGGAGACATGTGGTAATGTTAAGACACTCTGATTATCATGACAGGGGAGGAGGGGTTGGGGGTGTGGTGCTGCTAGCATGAAGTAGTGGTAGAGGCCAGGAATGCTGCTAAACAACTATCATGCTCAGGACAGCCTTCCACAGCAAGGATTACCCATCCCAAAATGTCACTAGTACTGAGACTGAGAAATTCTGGTTGATAGACATACAGGTGAGTGACTAACCTCAATCTGACTACGGAGCCAACAAATGTATAGGTGCTGGGAATTCAAAGATGATTAAGACCACCTCTATCCTCAAATAGCCCAACCAGCTTGGGGAGATAAAGAAATAACTGTGGTAAAAATAATGAAATATTAAAAAGATTTATAATCTATACTTGCAGAAGAAACTAGTTTTGCCTAAAAGACAGATAGGATTAGGAGGATTTGTAAGTTAAAATAAGAACATGCCTAGTAGTGGCAGCAGCTTTTTTACTGGCCTATCTTCAATTTCTTACATTAGCCAAATTCTTTCTCATCTCAGGATTTCATATGTGCATCTATCTGCAAGCTTTTCTTCTCTAAATCATCCTTCACAACTCAGCTTAGTCAAGGAAAGCTACTCCCTCACAGAGCCTTCCTTAACTTCTCCCTTCAGTAGGATATTCCTGTATTCTTTCTCATTTCTCAGGTTTTTCCCCTGTCACAGCATTTATTAGTTTGCAGTGACACATCGATCATACCTTCTGTCAAGTGAGTTCTGGTTCACTGGACTATAAGCCTCATGAGGGAGCCTAAGGCTATTTTATTCAAAGCTATATAAACTGCACCTAGCTTAGTACCCAAAATATATACTTATTTTCTAGAGTGTGTGAGTGAAAGAAAAAATACAAAAGGGCATTAAGAGTTCCAGAAGTGGTAATGAGTACACCCTTGCTATATATATGGGAAGCATTTTAGAATTGCAGATGAAGCTGCAATAGGAGACTAGGGCAAGTTCGTGGGGAATACTGAATATCACACTAATGGGTTTAGGTTTTCTCTTTGGGTGGTAAAGAACTTTTGGGGCTTTCTGGAGAGGAAATTACATAAGCACAGCTGCATGGTGGCTCTGTGGAGAACTGATTGGAGAGGGAAGTGAGACATAAGGCAGATAGGTTATTCAAGAAGTGCTGATGAGAGCCTGGATAGGGGCAGTGGAGAGGAAGAGCAAAATGTATTATTACAGAGATTAGATGACATTAGATACAGAGCATACTGGAAGATGGAGAGCATAATGGAATAGAAAAACAACTCCTAACAGAGTGACCCAACCAAACGATGGAATATTATTCTGTAATAAAAGGGAACTAGCTGATACACAAAACATGAATGAATCTCAAATATGTAATGGTAAGCCAACAAAGCCAGATTAAAAAGGCTACACAAGATGAACAGGTAGTTCAGTGGTATAATTCTTCTCTGTTAAGTGGAAGACCTGGGTTAGGTTCCCTGCCCATGCACTAAAAAAAAAAACCCCACAAAAAAAGACGTTGTGAAAAAAATTCTCTATGATATATGTATCACATATCTGCTGTGCATATAGATACAGAAATAAATGTAGAGAGACACATTCTTTTAAAAAAGGCTACACACCAAAGAATTCTATTTACATGACAATCTGGATAAGACAAAACCATAGTAACAAAATAATTCAGTGATTGCCTGGGTTACTGAGGAAGAGGAATGAACAGATAGCAAAGGGGCTTACGGGAACTTTTCAGGGTGATGGAAATGTTCTATATCTTGACTGCGGTAGTGATACATGACTACAAGTTTGACAAAATTCAAAGGCAGTAAACCTGAATGATAATGTAGAACAGGTGAATTTTAGATGACCCTTTTGCAAATAAAAAACGTAAAAACCAGAAATACTACAATCTTTAGTAATATCGCAATACACCTGATTTTTAAGTCAAGAGGTATGGTCTCAAAACAACTTTCCAGGTTTCTAGCTGAAGTTGGAGGACACAAAGCTAGCCGGTATAGGGAAATACACGAGGTAGGGCAAGCTTAGGAAGCAAGATGAATTTTGATCTGGAGGTCTGATTTCAAGGTGTCCTCGACATCCAGGTGAACCTTGAAACAGAGCCCAGAAGGAGGGAGATTTATGAATACCAATAATATACTAGACCATCAAAGCTACAAGACAAGATAGGTACCGCCACGGTGAGTATAAAGAGAAGGAGGTGAACCAAAGTCACAACTCCCAGGAACGTCCACATTTACTAAACGGGGAAAATTTACAGAAAAGGAGGGATCAACAGTATCAGATCCCACAGTAAGGCTAACACAGTTCTGACGAGGGCAGGGCTCGGGTAGAGGCAACAAAGATTTTTCAATGGGGTAGAAGCATGGCTGGTGGTACCAAGAAAAGTGGGAAAAGAAAGCGTGGACGCTTCCCTTAGGAACCTGTGGGGTCACGCAAGCCGGCGAGAAAGGAGGTGTGTATCTATTGAACTTCTACTCTTGGTGGGCAGATGGTTCTACTACATGCCTCGGCAGCTCTACTACGGGCTATGAGGCCTACTATGTGCCCTCGAGGTGCTACCACAGGGCTAGGAAGCCCCACATCCAGCTTCCTCCATGCCCCAGGAGTATTCACTATCTATTCTGAGTCGGACCATGAAACCGCAAGGCCTTCTTTTCAGGGCGTCCCGTCGCTCACCCCCTCCAGACTTCGGCCTCCGCCCCTCCCTCTTTCTCTCAGCCTCATCGTGCCCATACACCCCCCGGCCTCCCTCGGCTCCGAGCTTCTCCGCGGCAGTCTCATCTCCCCCAGACCCAGAGCCTTGAAGCAGAACGGCGGGGGTTCCTGGCCCAAGGCCAGGGTCTCTCACCATTGCGGGTGCTGGCTGGGCCGGAAAGCGGAAGCGCGGAAGTGGCCGGCTGCGCGACGCCTGCCCTTTCGCTAGCAGCGCAGCCGCAGTCTCCGCCCAGACTTCCGGACGGCACCATCTGTGTCCCACATGGGGGAGGGAGAGCCTAGGAACATTTGAACTATCGATAATTTTTCCCGCTAGGATTATCTAGGTGGTTTTAGACTGTGGAAGCTAAAAATTGTTACTCAACTTTTCCCAGTATCTATGCAGCTTTCGGTCGTGCCTTTGGCCTCTTTGTCGCCTAAGCTACCGCCTTCCCCCATGGTCATGCAATGGTACAGCTCGGCCTCAGGTTTGACACCATATTAGGACAGGTCCAGGCAGAGAAACCTTTCGTTCCTTCCGGTTCTGCGCCCCCATTTTTTTTTTTCTGGGCCCCTCCTACCTGCAGCCCCCGGGGCTTGGCTGGACTAACTGCAGCTGGGCCCCGAAATCCTGGCCGCGGAGCTCCACCCCCTAGCCCCGCTGTTCCCCAGAGTACATCCAAGGCGTACGACCCCACGCCGTGGTTCGCTGGCGGCCCGCACAGCCTTTCCCCCCCTTTCCCGCGAGCCCGCGCCACTTCTTCGGCCCCGCGCTGACTGCGAGGGGCCCGCCCATCGCCAGTTCCGGGGCGGTTGCTCCGACCAACCGGAACTCCCCGCCCCTCCCGCGGCCCGGGGGCCATAGCAGGCTGCAGTGAGGAGGTAGAGGGGCGGGGGCCGCGCTAGGCTGTCCCTAGAGGACGGGGAGGACCTTGTGAAGGACTTGGAGTGACCACGGGTGGGGCCAGTCTTTATAACAGTCCATCTTCTTCTGTGCCAGGCACTGAACTGAGCTCTTGACGGTTATCACCTCTTAATCCTCAGAACATCCCGGGGAGGTAGGTATTGTTGGTATCCCCATTTCACAGACCGGGAAATAGACTCAGATGCGAAAGGAGTTGCCTTCTGTTGTCCCTATTTTACAGATGGAAAGACTGAGACTCCCATTTTACAGATGGAAAAACTGAGACTGGGAAAGGATAAATAATGTGTTTAGAATCACATAAATAAAGACTGAGCTTGAATCTAGGTCTGTTCCTCTTCTGAGCTGGAAGGAAAAGGGTAGGGAGGGATGGGACAAGGAGAGCTTGGGAGGTACAGTGAACATTGTAAAAATGAATGATTGGAACTGGAATTCGGGCTTAGAAGGATCCAGAAGGAGTGGAACAGAAGGGAAGAGCATAATATATCCTGGTGGTTAGAGGCACATATGCAAAACTGCCTGACCTAAAATTGTGTCCCTAGAATCTTAGGTGCACCCACCCTTATAGAGTCTCAGTTTCCGTATCTATAAAATGGAGATGATAGTGGTCCCAGTTCATGGGGTTGGTTGAGAAATTAAATTAAGAAAAACTATCAGGTACTCTGCACCTAGCTTGGCACGCAGTAGGTGTTCTGTGAGTAGAAACTTTGCCATCAACATTGTCAATAAAGGCACAGTAAGGAAACCTGGCTTCCTCCTTGGAAGCCCTTCGTTTTTTCTCATGCCAAATGGTCCCACATCAACAGCCCTTTGCTCTCCAGCTCCACAGGGTTCCCTATCCTGGGCCATGAGTGAGCTGAAGGACTGCCCCTTGCAGTTCCATGACTTCAAGTCTGTGGACCACCTGAAGGTCTGTCCCCGCTACACAGCCGTGCTGGCCCGCTCTGAGGACGATGGCATCGGCATCGAGGAGCTGGACACTCTGCAACTGGAGCTTGAGACCCTGCTGTCCTCTGCCAGCCGGCGCCTGCGAGTGCTTGAGGCTGAAACCCAGGTGATACCCCATTTGCTGGACCTTGTCAGGGAGAAGGGCCATCATTAGGGGTGGACCATGACAAGATATGGGATGGATCATTGAGTTAGACCCATCTTCTGACGCCTTGGGTACAGAGCTTATGGGGAGAGAGAAAGCCTCAAACTGGACTCATGTGACATATGTAAAATATACAGGAAAGTGCATGATCCTCATAAACGCAAACAGAGCATGCACAACTTCCCATTATGTGCTGGGCTGAGAGAGGTAATTACAACAATTCTGACCCTTGGGGAGTTTACCAACTAAAGGTAAGGGGAGATTAGACAAATTCCAAGAAACGTGGTATTATGGTTAGAGATAGTAGAGGAACTAGAATATGGAGACTTGGATATGAATCCTAGCCAAAGCTTTTGATAGTGTTGCCGCTTCCTAGCTCTGTGACTTTATGTGTCTGAGCATCAGTTTCGCCATCTGCAAAATGGCTTGAAAATAGGACCTACCTCAGAGTTTTTGTGAAGGTTAAAAGAAAGAATTTTTACAAAGGCTTAGCCCAGGGCCTGACAGTTAGCATGCATTTCGAGTGATGCTATGATTATTTTTATTCACTGCAAAAACATCCCTTGAGCCCTTTGTGCCAGGTGCTATGCTAGAGCCTGAGGAACAAAGATGGTTAATATGAGCTCCTGATCTCCAGTAGTTTGTAACCTAGAGACAGGTGTGCTGTTCATTCCAGTATGACCCATCAACATGAGTGGGCCTATCAGAGGAGGTAGGGCCTATTAGAGACACAGAAGAAGGAGATGCCATTTCAACTGGGGCCTCAATAGCTTAATAGAATTAACTTGTGGCCCCTGGGAATCCCCTTAAGATTTTTGAGCAGGGCTGTGGCATGATCAGAGTTACATCTGAGCATTTAAGAAGCGAGTAACTAATACAGAGAAGACTTCCCAGTTATGGTGACATTTAAAGTGAAGGATTTTGGGGAAGCTTGCTTGCCTTCAGTACAAAGGCTATTACCAATTAACATGCCCTGGAATATGATAATTTATTTGGCCCCTTTACTAAACACTATTACTGGCTTGGGTGATAAAGAAATGAATCAATCAGAGTAGAAACAAGTCAGTCGAATGATGAGAAGTATATAAGTAAAGTTCTGTGAGTGTGAGACTTGTGCATAGAAAAGGAACTGAGTTTTGAAGGATGAAGAGGGAGTTTGCTAAATTAAAAAAAGATAGTAAAAAATCTGAAGTCTCCTTGGTTTCTCGATCCGAATTTATTCATTGGGGGAAAGAGTGATCCTGTGTCTTGCCTTTTTCCCCTCAGTGACAGCCTCTGTAATTTCAGATCCTCACGGACTGGCAGGATAAAAAAGGTGACCGACGATTCCTGAAGCTAGGACGAGACCATGAGCTTGGAGCTCCACCCAAACACGGGAAGCCCAAGAAGCAGAAACTGGAAGGGAAGGCGGGACATGGGCCAGGTCCTGGACCTGGGCGGCCCAAATCCAAAAACCTTCAGCCCAAGATCCAGGAATATGAATTCACTGATGACCCCATCGATGTGCCACGGATCCCCAAAAATGATGCTCCCAACAGGTTTGGAGCCAGAGAACATAGAGGGCCTTAGGATTCTGGGAGTAGATGCTGTGAAGAGGCCCAGGGCTGAGGTTGATGGGGTAGTGAGGACAGCCACTCAGAATCTGTTTCTCCTTTCAGGTTCTGGGCCTCGGTGGAGCCCTACTGTGCCGATATCACCAGCGAGGAGGTGCGCACGCTGGAGGAGTTGCTGAAACCCGCAGAAGATGAGGCTGAACATTACAAGGTAGAAACCCTGGCAGAGAACAGGAGGGCTCAGAAGGTGCATCAGAATCAAAAGATACCAAATCAGAGATATCTTCCTTCCCGCTCCTGCCCAGCCTCCAACTGGACGCATTAACCTGCTCTGACACCTGTACTCAGACCCTCAGCGTTCTTGCACGTGCCTCCTCTCTACCCCATCCTCATGGTCACCACATACTAAGGCGCCTGTTACAGTCAAGTCCTACCTTGTCCCCTCATCCCATCCCCTCTGCCTGAACAACCTCTTAAACACTCTCTAAACTTTGAGGACTCCTGCGGGACCTTTCTTTTCTTTTTCCTGTTTTGAAAAAATATATAAAATTTGTTTCTTGGTTTTTTAATAATGCAAACAAACCGTGCTCCATTAAAGAAAATGTGGAAAATGTAGAAAATCAGTTGGTGGGGAAATCTCCCCTAGGTCTGCTGTCTTGATTGACGTGCTCATGGCTCAGCCCTGGCTCCCGTTACTCACAGGACCAAGTCCAAGCCTCTTGCTCCTTGGCACGGCCCAGGACCCCTCTCCAGTGTTCTTAGCCATGCCCCTCTTCCCTGCTGCATTTACCAGCCCCACTGAGCGTCTTGCCTTGGCTCCAGGCTTATGCAGGATCCTTGCAGTTCTCTAGGCCTTGGCACAAGCTCTTCTCCACTTGGCAAACTGACTCACCCATCAAAGCCTTGATCCCACGTACCTCTACCAGCATCCTTTCCAAAGTCCCCTTTGTTTCCTTTGTGCTGCCACACCTTGATCTACCTCTATCATTTCACTTCTCTGACATTTTTTTTAAATATACTTGAAAAGGTAATCTTTGAAGGTAGTAATACATGCAAGCAATACAAAAACTAATTTTTTCTCATCAGTTACCCTGAAGCCCCTAGTAGTCTTCTCTAGAGGGGGCAGCTGTGACCAGAAACGATCCATGTAACGTACATTATTCTGCACCTTAAATTTTGGAAATTGTTCCATAGCAACTTCTCTTTGTTTTTTAGTTGTTTACCTCCCTCCCTCCCTCCCGGACACTGAGTGTGGAGATTTAATCTCCTCTGTCTCTTCCCATCAACATCTAGCACAGGCCTCAGCCCAAGCTAGGTACTGGGGAGAGGAATGAAGAGCTTACTGGCAATGTCTGAGTACACAGCCCAGATACACCTCAGGCATGGATGACCAGTGTTTTACCTCCTTGGGGCCCGGTGGGGTCTCTCCCACAGATCCCGCCCTTGGGGAAGCACTACTCCCAGCGCTGGGCACAGGAGGACCTGCTGGAGGAGCAGAAGGATGGCGCCCGGGCAGCGGCCATGGCTGACAAGAAGAAAGGCCTCATGGGGCCACTGACAGAACTGGACACTAAAGGTAGGCACCTCACCCCCCTCCCCAAACTAGGTAGGACTTGAGGGCCCTCTGTGCTGATTCCCAGAGCTTCAGCCACCTACCCTCAACTTCTGTGCCTGCCCCAGATGTGGACGCCTTGCTGAAGAAGTCAGAGGCCCAGCATGAACAGCAGGAAGACGGCTGCCCCTTCGGCGCCCTGACGCAGCGTCTCCTGCAGGCCCTGGTAGAGGTGAGCACCCCAGTCTGAAATGGAAACTTTGTTTACTTTGTGTTCTGTGTTGTTTTTTATTAATTCAAAAATATCATTCATTTAAAAAATGTATGATTCATAAATATATAACTCACAAATGAACACACAAAGGAAAGCATTTGTATCCCTTCTCATGCCCTTCCCAGTCTCTAAGCCCCACGAAGGTAGCCACCGTTGCACAGTGACTTTTTTTTTTTAACTTTTTTTATTAATTAAAAAAAAATTAACAAACAAAACATTTAGATATCATTCCATTCTACATATATAATCAGTAATTCTTAATATCATCACATAGTTGCATATTCATCATTTCTTAGTACATTTACATCGATTTAGAAAAAGAAATAAAAGGACAACAGAAAAAGAAATAAAATAATAGAGAAAAAAAAAACTATACGTACCATACCCCTTACCTCTCGCTTTCATTTACCGCTATTTCAAACTGAATTTATTTTAACATTTGTTCCCCTTATTATTTATTTTTATTCCATATGTTCTACTCTTCTGTTGATATAGTAGCTAAAAGGAGCATCAGACATAGGGTTTTCACATTCACAGAGTCTCATTGTGAAAGCTATATCATTGTTCAATCATCATCAAGAAACATGGCTACTGGAACACAGCTCTACATTTTCAGGCAATTCCCTCCAGTCTCTCCACTACATCTTGAACACCAAGGTGATACCTACTTAATGCGTAAGAATAACCTCCAGGATAACCTCTCGACTCTGGAATCTCTCAGCCATTGACACTTTGTCTCATTTTACTCTTCCCCCTTTTGGTCGAGAAGGTTCTCTCAATCCCTTGATGTTAATTCTCAGCTCATTCTAGGGTTTTTCTCAGTCCTTTGATGCTGAGTCTCAACTCATTCCAGGATCTTTGTCCCACGTTACCAGGAAGGTCCACACCCCTGGGAGTCATGTCCCACGCAGAGAGGGGGAGGGTGGTGAGACTGTTTGTCATATTGGCTGGAGAGAAAGGCCACATCTGAGCAAAAAAAGAGGCTCTCTTGGGGTGACTCTTAGGCCTAAATTTTAAGTAGACTTGACCTATCCTTTGTGGGGTTAGGTTTCATGTGAACAAACCCCAAGACTGGGGGCTCAGCCTAGAGCTTTGGTTGTCCACACTGCTTGTGAGAGTATCAAGAATTCAACTTGGGGAAGTTGAATTTCTCCCCACTCTCACCATTCCCCGAAGGGGGCTTGCAAATACTTTTCCAGTCACTGATCAAATCATTCTGGGATTCATCGGGGGATCACTCTGGACAAACCAACAAAATCTCATGTGCTACCTGAGATTCCAATGCACAGTGACTTTTGCTGAGCATTAGCCAAGGACTGAGCCCTGTGTAGAGGGCTTCTACACATCTTCTCGTCGGAGACAGGAGCAGCAATGTTACATGTGAAAAGATTGAGGCTCACAAGAGGAAACTGTTTGTTTGAGGACACATAGCTTTTTAGTAGAGGCAAGATTCATTATCTAGGTCCAGGGCATTTTTCTGTGTTCCCATTGGCTGACCTTAGGCAGATCCCTTCACCTCACTGAGCTTCAGTTTCCTCTTCTGGCTCAAACATAGCTTGTAAGGGTTTGGGGCACATGTTCCAGGTCGGCTGAGGTAGAGGCTGGGGGTAGGACTCTCCCCATCAGACAGACTAGGACCCTAGCTGACGGTGGCTTTGCCATCTTAAAAACGTGACTTCCAAGATCACTGGGGATGGAGGCCAGTTGGAGACCACAGAAAAAAGATCACTAAGGCTTGTGTGAGGGATGCTTTATGGGCCGTGACTGGTGGTGGCTTTTATCTCTTCTGATCATTTTCTACTGGAGAGACTTTGTCACATGACTACACCTGACTGCAAAGGAGGCTGGGAAGCGTCGCTGGGCAGCCTCGAGCCTGGCTGCTATGGGAGAGAGGAGAGAGAAGTGTTTGGACAGCTAGCAGCCTCTCTCATAGCATGCTTAACCTGGTGCGTGGTGCGTTGCAAATGCTTAACAAACCTTAGCTGTTCTCATTACCGTTGTTGGTTGTTATCATTGCCCTTCTTTGTAAGTACAAAAGAAACCAGATTTCTAGAATGATCAGAGTGTTTTGGGTTCAGTTTGGAAAGCCTTCTCGGAGCAGGTGTGATGGGAAAGAGAAAAGGATGTTTCTGTTCTATGATGGCTGCCACATAGGTTGGAGAGGATAGGGAGAATAGAAATTCTACAGCTCTTTATTTCTGTGGTCTTCCAGGAAAATATTATTTCCCCTATGGAAGACTCTCCTATTCCTGACATGTCTGGGAAAGAATCTGGAGCTGACGGGGCCAGCACTTCTCCGCGCAATCAGAACAAGCCTTTCAGGTGAGTGATGTCCTACCCACACCCCACATGTTGTCCCCTGCTCCTGTTGACTTCTGTCCATTTGGACGTGCAGAGATTCTGGTCAATAGAGTGGCGGGGGCAGTTAGGGGTCACCATGTAACAGTCTCAAATGTGGGCACTGCCCAGCATTCCCACATACCCAGACTTGGCTCTTCACAGCATGTTCACGTGGTAAACAATGTTTGCATCCGACTTCAGGGCTGGCTGAAACGTAGCAACTCCATACGGTGAAATCACTTGCAGCTATTAATCCTAATAGAGAAATATACTTAATTGACATAAAAAGATGTAAACGGTAGAGTGCTGAGTGGGGGAAATGTCCATGGTAGCACAAAACAAGACAGTATGATCCTATTTTTATTTAAAACATATATAAGGGTGGGCAATGGTGGCTCAGTGGCAGAGTTCTCTCCTGCCATGCTGGAAACCCAGGTTCATTTCCCAGTGCCTGCCCATGTTTAAAAAAAAAACAAAACCATATTTAAATATGTGTACATATGGGGAAAAAAATACCTGGGATAATATATAACAAAGAATTGGCAATAATATAAAACAAAACTTGGGAAATATATATAAATGTGTTTTATATGTATATAGGAAACAATATATAAGAAAATAATAATGATAAATGACAAAAGAACAATGATTCTTTTGGGGTTGTAGTATTTCTGGGTTTTTCTGTGTCTGATTTTTGAGAATGGATGTACGTTACTTATATTTTAAAACAAAGACCAAGTGTGTCGGTCTCTGTCTATTTTTATATCTCATATATCCGGGGGTGGGGGGGGAGCCAAGGAGAAGGGAGGGTGTTCACTGACCTCAGGAAACCCTGGGACCTCTGTGGTGGCCTTCCCTCCAAGCTGGCCCTGGGGCTGGGGTGCTGCTGCTCCCCAGAGGCTGAGGGCCTGGCCTTCCCCTGCAGCGTGCCGCACACTAAGTCTTTGGAGAGCCGCATCAAGGAGGAGCTGATTGCCCAGGGCCTCCTGGAGTCTGAGGACCGCCCCGCAGAGGACTCTGAGGATGAGGTCCTTGCAGAGCTGCGCAAACGCCAGGCCGAGCTGAAGGCCCTGAGCGCTCACAACCGCACCAAGAAGCACGACCTGCTGAGGTGAGCGGGGACGTGTGATCCCTGGGGAGACAGGGGAGGCCTCGGCCACGCCTGGTCACCTGCCAGGGGCTTCCTGACAAGCTTCCCAAACCTGGAGGGGCCTCAAAATCACCTGGATGCCCAGGCACCACCCCAGTTGGTATATGTCTTAAACAGATTCTAGTTCTACAGACTAGGACGCAGGCACTGGGGTTTATTTTATTTTTTGTTTCCTTTTTGCGTGTGTTTGTTTTACCTTTTTTATTTTGAAATCATTTTGAATTTACAGGACAGTTGCAAAAATAAAAGAAACCCCATACAGAGAACTCTAGTGTACCCCATCCCCCCAGATACCCAGATCCACCAATTTTAACATTTTGTCTTCTTTGCCATATCATCTTATCTGCCATCCATCCATCTGTCCATCTATAACTCTATGTCCCAGTAATATCCTTTTGACCCTTTTATCCAACATTTTTAGATCCCATGCATTATCTTATATTTCCTTTCTTATCGTTATCTCTAAAGTTTATCCTCCTTTTTTTTTTAATTGTGGAAGCATATACAACATAAATTCTCCATATCTCAACCCCTCCCAAACATACCATTCAATGGGATTAATCATATTCATAATGCTGCAGAACACTCACCACCATCCATTACTGAACTTTCCCTTTACCCCCAACAGAAACCTTACATCCATTATGCAGCAACTACTCATTACCCCTGTCTCCCACCCCTTGTAACCTGTGCTTTACCTTCTGTCTCTGTGAGTTTACACATTTTCTGATATTTTTTTGTGGTTACCATAGGGCTTGCATTTACTGTCTTAAGTCTAGAACAGTCTTGTGTGCTTTGGTATCAACATAATAACTTCAATAGCACATATTAACCATGTTCCTATATCCCTCCTCCCCCACTTTATGTGGTTCTTGTCACAAATTGCATATTTATTCATTATGAGTCAGATCACTGACTCATGATTATGTTTAATGCATTTGCCTTTTAGATCCTATAGGAAGTGAAAAATGGAGTTACAAATTTAAAAATACAATGGTTCTAGTATTTATATTTACCCATGTCATTATCTTTACCAGAGAATTTTCATTTTCGTGTGGCTTCAGTTCATTTATCTCGTGTACTTTCCTTTCAACCTGCAGAGCTCCCTTTTAGCATTTCTTGTAGAGCCAGGCTAGTGGTGAAATGTCCCCTCAGCTTTTGTTTAGCTGGGAATGTCTTATTAATCATTCTTTCATTTCTGAGACACATTTTTGCCAAATATAGAATCATTGGTTGGCAATGTTTTGCTTTCAGCAGTTATGGCTTCCTGCTGCCTTTTTCCCTCCATGGTTCCTGATGAGAAATCAGAAATTAATCTTACTGGGGTCCCCTTGTATGTGACGTGTTGCTTCTCTCTTATGGCTTTCACAATTCTCTCTTTATATTTGGCATTGGACAGTTTGATAATAACAAGGTGTGGTGTAAGTCTATTTGGGTTTATCCTATTTGGAGTTTGTTCAGTGTCTTGAATATGCATATTTAGGTCTTTGTTAGGTGTGGGAAGTTTTCAGCTATAATTCCCTTGAATAGTCTCTCTGCCCCTTTCTCTCGTCGTCTTTGGGGACTCCCACCATGCATATATAGGTACACTTTTAAAGGTGTCCCACCAGATCCTCGGGCTCCGTTCATTTTTTTTCATTCTTTCTTCTTTCTGCTTCTCAGACTGAAAGATTTCAATTTTCTTATTTTTAAGTTCACTAATTCTTCTGCCAGCACCAATCTGCTGTTGAAACCCTCTAGGGAATTTTTAATTTCTGTTTTGTGGTCTTCAAATCTGTTTGGATACTTTTCATAATTTCTGTCTCTACTGATACTTCCTTGTGTTCACCTATTGTTTCCCTGATTTCCTTTAATTCTTTGTCCGTGTTTTTCTTTAGCTCTTTGATCATATTTAGGATGTTTTTAAAATAATTTCTGCCTAGAATGTCCCAAGTCTGATTCTCTTCTTTGAGGAATTCCAATGTTTTAATCTTCTCCTTTGCCTGGGCTGTCACTTCCTCTTTCTTTGTATGTTTTGTAATCTTTTGTTGAAATTTGGGTATTTTGATATTTTAATGTGTTATTGCTGGAATTTAGACTCTGAGGCATCTGTTCCTTAATCTTATATTCAGCTAGTATTATGACAGAGCTTTCCTTGACTGCCAAGAACTAAACAAAGGGAAAAAAAGAGAACACCTTTCCCTCTGTTTGCAGATTGACTCATGTGAAAGGTCTCCTTCAGGGCTTATTTTACACAATGAGTTTGGCTCCAGGCCAAAGCATAGGGGCCTCTCTGGTCTTTTGTGCACATGTGTCCTGTCTTGGGCATGTTCCTGTGGCTCCAGGAATTTTTCTGTTCACATGGATAAGAGTGTTCTCTCTTCCCTAGGAAACAGTTCCCTCATGGTCCTGGGCACTGCGCTATGTGTCCTACGGCAGCAACCCCTTTCCCCCAGCAGCCACTTGACTGCTCTCTCTCAGGGTTCTGTAGGAGAGCTTCATGAGCCACCTTCAACACACAGAGCAAATTCTGTGACAGTAAGTCCCTTAGGCCACCACCAGACAGATTGGGCCAGACATACATGCTTCCAGTATGTGCATGAAGTTTACTCTGCTCCCTCCAGAATCAGGGTCAGGAATCCACACTGGGAGCACAACACGAGCTCTGCACCTAGCCCGTGAGGGATGGGGGAGGTAGTAACCAGGGCCCCATAAGATCCTACCACTTTTTTTTCTTTTTTTTATTGTAAAATATAACATGTATACAAAGCAAAGAAAGACATAAGCAATAATTTTTAAAGCACACTTCAATAAGCAGTTACAGAACAGATCCCAGAGTTTGTCATGGGCTACTATTCTACTATCTCAGATTTTTCCTTCTAACTGCTCCAAAACATTGGAGGCTAGAGGGAATATTAACACAGTGATTAGAGCAGCCAAACTCGTTTGTTAAATCCTGTTTTCTCTATTATACCTCCTCCTTCTCCTTTGATCTTTCTCCCAGTCTGTAGGGATCTTTGGGCAGTGTCCCTTCTGACTTTTTCATGTTGAGAAGGGTATCAACACTGAAGGATAGCAGGATGTAATTAATTGATAATCCTGGAGAGGCTGTCCCTTTAGGTTTCAGGATTTGTTTGACCCAGGAACCATCTGGGAATTACAGGTTCCAGGAGAGCAAACTTAGTGTATGAAACCTTTTATAGAGTCTCGGTTCCAGCCTTAAGTGTTCTTATGAGTCAACAGGAGTGACATTGGATGGGGGTTTAGCAGACCATGGCAATTAGCACCATCTAACTGAGGCTTGCATAAAAGTAGCCTCCAGAATAGCCCTTGACTCTATTTGATCTCTCTTGGCCACTGATGCCTTATTTTATTACGCCTTTTTCCTTTTTTGGTCTAGCAGGTATTGTCTTTTCCACTGTACCAAAGCCAGACTTATCTCCAGGATCCATGCCCCATCTTGTCAGGGAGATTTTCACCCTTGAATGTCAAGTCCCACTTAGGGGGTAGGGTATGGTTTCTCCATGCAGAGTTGGGCTTAGAGAGAGAGAAACCATATCTCCACCACGAAGAGGCTTCCTGGAAGCAACTCTTAGGCTTCATTATGGATAGTCTTCGCTTCTCCCCTACAGAAATAAGTTGCATGTGGGCAAGCAAGACCCTATCACTTTTTTTTTTATATATTTTTATTGAGAAATATCTACACACATACAGTCCAACAGTATCATATAATCAGTGGCTCACAATATCATCAAATAGTTGTGTATTCGTCACCATGATCATTTTTAGAACATTTGCATCACTCCAGAAAAAAAAGAAAAGAAAAAAAACCTCATATATCCCATACCCCTCACCCCTCCCTCACATTGACTCACAGTATTTCAATCTACCCAATTTTTACCCTTTATCTCCCCCATTATTTTTATTTATTTATTTTTACTCATCCGTCCATACCTTGGGTAAAAAGAGCATCAGAAACCAGGTTTTCACAATCACACAATCACATTGTAAAAACTACGTAATTATATAGTGTCTTTCAAGAATCAGGGCTACTGCCATTGACTATACACCATACACGGAATATTTGTATTTTAAGAATGTTCATGTTTGTATGTTGTTTTGGTTTGATAATACAAAATACATTAAATTTAAAAAAAAGAAGGCTACTGGAACACAGTTCAGCAATTTCAGGTACTTCCCTCCAGGCTCTCCAGTACACCATAAACTAAAAAGGTGATATCTATATAATGCATAAGGATAACTTCCAGGATAACCTCTCCACTCTGTTTGAAATCTTTCAGCCACTGAGACTTTATTTTGTATCATTTCCCACTTTCCTCTTTTGGTCAAGAAGGCTTTCTCAATCCCATGATGCCAGGTCCTGGCTCATTCCCAGGAGTCAGGTCCCTATTGCCAGGGAGATTTATACCCCTGGGAGTCATGGAAGGAAGTGAATTCACCTGCCAAGTTGGCCTAGAGAGAGAGAGGCCACATCTGAGCAACAAAAGAGGCTCACAGGAGTGACTCTTGGACATGATTATCAGTGGGCTTAGCCTGGCCTTTGCATGGAGGCGAGCCCCAAGATTGAGGGCTAAGCCTATTGAATTGGTTGTCCACATTACTTGCGAGAATAAGGAATTCCCCAGATGGGAAAGGTTAATGTTTCCTCCTTTCTCCCTAGTCCCCCAAGGGGACTTTGCAAATACTTTTTTATTGTTTGCCCAAGTTACTCTGGGATATATCAAAGACCCTACCACTTTTAAGTGGTTTTTTTTTTTTTATTCAGCCCTTGCTTTGTTACTACAATCCTTTAACTGTTCTCTGGTACTTTGAAAAAGCTGTTTCTGCCAGTTTTTGCTGGTTGGTCCAAGCTTCTATGTGAGACAGAGCCCTGAAGCATCTCACTAGGCCATCTTGATCAGGATGGGCTGTGATTTTTTAAGTGCTTTTCATGCTTATTTTCTTTTCCCCTCAAAGTTTTATTATGAATAGTTTCAGACATGGAAATCTGAATGAATAATACAATAAACACCAATAGTTTCTCCACCTAAGTTGATCAACTGTGAAAATTTTGTTTGGATGTCTGTGATTTTTATTGGCCAGTATCAGAAATTGACCTGTGTTTTAGGACCAGATCTTTAGGGAACTGATAGCAGTACCATTCTTTATCGACTCCATCATTCATCTAGTAGTGCATTGTCACAACAAGGGTATAAGTGACATATGGAGGGAGACCATGGTAGTCTTTTTACCAGGGAAGGAGAGAAACAACCCAACAAAGTCTCCTGGTTTTTTAGGGGCAGATGAGAGCCCCAGGACATGTCATTTGCCCCAGGACAAATGAAAGAATGACAAATGACATTCTTTGATTTGTCAGCTCTTTCTGTGTCTTAGATATTGTGCTAGGGGCTAGGGAGAAAGGCAGTGCTTGGGGTTTACAAATGGATGATCAGTAAAGACATGCACCATTAAAAGAGATAGTTGCTGACAAGCAGCTATGATATTTAAGGATAAAGGGGACTAATTTGTACAGAGTATCTCCTGTGTGCCAGAGGTACACCAACTCGTTCAATCTCAACAACAATCCAGGGAGTCGATGGTATATTCCCTGTTTTAACAGGATGAGGCAGTAAAAGCCCAGAGAAGTCTGAAGGTTACACAGGCAGTAAACAGCCAAGATGAGACTTGAGCCCAAGAATCCAAAGCCATAGAATCCAAAGCCTTTCTCTAGTTCATGTACCCTCTCAACGGAGAGAAGAGGAAAATGCAGGTGAAGGAGGCTCACCTAGATGGGAGAGGGATGCAGGCATGGGTAGGTGAAATAGTGGGCAGGAAGTTTTGGTAATGGATGGTGGCAATGGTAGCCTGATGTTGTAAACATAATTAATCACCATCTGAATTGTGCACATGAAAGTGGTTAAAATGGGAAATTTTTTAGTTGATATATATCACCACAAAGTTTTAAAAAAAGAAGTAGTAGTAATGGGCAGTGAAGGAAGTAGCTCAGGGCTCTCAGAAGGCCAGAGTGCAGCCCTCAGCCCTGCTAGGGGCCAGTTGCAGGGACTTAAGCAAGGTACATCCTGCCCCAAGCAGCAGCTTCCCCTTTTGAAAAATTAAAAGTTGGACTAGATCTCTGAGCAGTCTTCCACCTAACCATTAATGGTATTTATAGGGCGAATCTTATTTAGAAGGGGCTAATTTGGCATTCTCATCAATCCCCCAAAGAGGACTTAGGGCTGCCTAGATACTAAGGCTGTTCTGGAATGTGGATGCTTGAAACAAGCAGGTGTTGTTCTGGCACCAGAGCATTTTTTAAAGAATATTGTTTAAAAACACAGAATTTGGGGCTGGTCTGCCTTGGTCCAGATCTTCAACTCACTAGTTGGGGTATCTTGGGGTATCCCTATCCTTCTTGAGCCTTGGTTTGTCCTTATTGGTCATAATATAGGAATTACAGTATCTATCATACAGCATTATGAGGATAAACTGAGTAAATATTTTTAAAGAGCTTAAAATAGTGTCCAGCACATATAAAGTGCCGTATAAGTGTGGCTTGTATGGCCTGGTCCACAGGAGTGCCAGCCTGGGTTGTGGTGGGCGCAGTCTGAAAGTGTGAAGGGCTGCACTCTGAAGATGGGCTGATGTGGCTTCTCGTCCTCTGGTCCCTACAGGCTGGCAAAGGAGGAGGTGAGCAGGCAGGAGCTGAGGCAGCGGGTTCGCATGGCAGACAATGAGGTCATGGATGCCTTCCGCAAGATCATGGCAGCCCGGCAGAAGAAGCGGACCCCCACCAAGAAGGAGAAGGACCAGGCCTGGAAGACTCTGAAGGAGCGGGACAGCATCCTGAAGCTGCTGGACGGGTAGCCTGCACCGTGGCCTCAGGCTACCTGCCTCTGGCCTGAAGGAGGACCGGGAGGGAAGCTCACTTATGAAATGGGCTGCTGGAAGTTGCAGCCTATGACTGCCTGTTAAATGGCAACAGTCTTTCGAGTACTGTGGGTCTTCCCTGGGGTCTTTTGGCTTAGCTCTGTATAGCCAGGATACAGGAGGCTTTCCTGGGCTGGGCCAGGGCCCAGTCTCTGTCTCCTTGGTCCCCAAGACAAGGGGGGCATCCTTTCTAGGCCTTCCTCTTCCCCTTTTACACAACCCCACTCACCCATCCCCCATCTTTCTCTCCCCCCTCAAAGAGTTCTCCCTTGTGGTTTTGTAAAGTGCAAACTTAAGATTAAAGTGACTGCTGTGGTTTTTAAAAAAGCACCCAGAGTCTTTGAGTGTCTGTTATTGTGGGGTAGAAAGAACCAGTGTGGGTGGCAAAGGTTTAGGAGGACATGCCTGGTGACTCTCAGCCTGTGACCACTCACCCATGTCATTCATTCATGGAGAACTTTCTGAGTACCTCTTTCTGAGGGTACTTATGACTGCAGGTAAAAGAACACCCCCAGCTCAAAATGGGTTAGCAATAAAGTATGTAGGCTTGGCTGTCTTGGGGTAGGGTAGACTTCAGGTTAGCCAATCTAGCAATTAAACAGAGCCATCAAAGATCCAGGGTCTTTAGGTGTCCCCCCACTGCCCTCCATGGTGTCAGCTTCTGCCTACAGTGAGTTTCCCCTGGCTCTGTGGTGCTAGTCATTATGTCTGGGAGAGGAAGTTTCACTGAGGAAGTAACCTATGAAATGAGCCATGAAGAAGTTATGACAAGGATGGCCAACATTTGTATATGCCCAGCACCACTCTCCATTGGAAAACTGCCCCTTCCCTATCCCATGTGGCTCTTGTGAGACTGTCAGTTGGGGTGGATTGTCTGACCCCAGCTTGACCAACCACAGTACTTCAATCCTCTAGCCACATGATTGATTGAAGGAGTAGGCATGTGACTCAAGCTGAGCCAAATCTATAAGATTTGCTCTATCACTGCCAAGAAAGAAAGAGTTTCTCTTGCTTTTGGATTAAAAGCCATAGAATGTAAGCTTGAACCTTCCAGTGACCTGGTTTCCTGCCACATGGAAGAGCCAAGAGATGGAGGAGGAGGCAGAGTCATAACGATGTAGCTGGAACCCCTGGATCCATCTATGTCTACCTAAATCCATTGAATCCTCCATTGCAACTCCCAGTTACATAAGCCCACAAATGCTTCTTTTGGCTTAAGCTAGTTTGTTTTAGAGTTTTGTCATTTGTAACTAAAAGAGGGCTGACTATAAAAGTGGATTTTGGCAAACAGAAGGATGGAGTAGAGAGAATAGTATGAGGACCTGCCTCCTACGGGTGCAGGGCCCAGCTGCTACAATTTTTCAGTGACTCATTGTCCTGGATTGCTTATAGTCTTCTCAAAGAGAAAAGACACCCACACATGAAATAATGAGAAAACAGTTATAATAATTAAGTGTTTGGTAAATATGTATCAAGGCATTGTTCTAAACTTGTTAAACTATTCAGTATTTCCAACCATTCCATATGGTAGGAACTAATAACACCTCCATTCACATGGGGAAGAAACTGGGACTTACACGGCGGTCAAGCCAGGATTCAAACTCAGACCCTTTGCTTCTTCATTGTATAATTCACTGGGGCCTTGCTTCCGTTACTGTTGACAGAATAGCACTCCCTAGAGTTGGGCAGTGCACAGCCTGGGCAGTCATATATGGCAACCCTGCTTGCAGATTGCCTGCTCTTAATTAACCACTTACTTCTATGTTTGTTAGGCTAGACCATAAGTACCGTAGGCGTGAGAGAGTTCCAGGAACAGAGATGGAGACAGGTGGGATGAGAGCTGAGCTTCCAAAAATGGGTATAACTGTAACAAAGGAGGAAGGTAGATATAAATGGAAAAAAGAACCCTAGAAGAGGGACTCAGCCTGGTTCACTATGGAAAAGACTTAACTTTCAAGGATCAGTCACAAGAACCAGTTACTCTTTATTTGCATGTCTACCATTTGCCTGGTACTGTGCTGGATGCTTTATCCAACATTCATTTTATAGGATCCTCACAACAAACCTGGGAGCATGCTAAGGCTGAAAGAGGCAATGCTTTGCCAAGGTGACACAGCTTTGGTCCTGGAACAGATATATCCCCCCAGATAGCATCATCCCTGACAGAGATGACAACCACAGCGGGATGGAGAGTCCCTTCTTAGGGTGGTGTCTGCCAGAGTCAAAGAAGACCTCTTTTATGGAGTTCAGAGGAAGCGGAAACCACTGAGAAGGGAGAGATATGTTCCGGCATCTCATGGCTCCAGTTTTAATTTGAAACAATACTGACTCCACTTCACTAGTTTGGTGAAAAAAAACTCGTGGTATGGCCTAGATGCTCGCCATGTATAGCGTTTTTTCACCAGAGTCTCAAATGTCTCACAATTAACTTTTAGAAACACCAGGGTGAGTGAAAACAGGTAAGACTGGGTGGAATTTAAGGCCTGAGGTTAGGAACCTGACCTCACCATGGGTTCCCAGCCCCTCCCAGCTCCTGCATACTCTGGGGGACTGACACAGTAGATTCCAAGTCCCAGCTGACTCCTACTGAGAAGAAACTGATGCTTGGGACTTTGTGGAACTTTGTGGAACTTTGTGAGACTTTCCTTTCTGAGACTGGGGCGCAATGACTCAATGGAGAAAACCAGGCATAAATGGAGCATAACTCAGTTGTCCATGTATTAACTCACTTATTTATTCTCTTCATTCACCTAATTACTTCATTTTGCCATGGCTGAGAGCTCCAGAAGTGACTCGAACTCCAGCAATGGGGAGATAACTGGACAATCACAATACAAGGTGATAAGAGCAATAGAAGAATGTACAAAGTCTGCAGGGACCTGGGGCAGAGAATGATTTAGCAACCTCTTAAAGGGCCAGCAAAAGCTTCAGGGGAGACTTGGAAAGGAAGTTGCCAGGCAAAAGAAGACATCCAACACAAAAGGAACAGCAAGGCACAGAGGTGTGATCTGCTGGCCTGCTTGGGGAGAGGTGAGAACTTCAGTGTGACTGGAGCCTGCGGTGTGTGGAGGGGGAAGAGAAGGATGAGAGATGAAGCTGGAAAGTAGGTTGAGACCCAGCTGAGCCAGGCTTTGAACAACAGGCTAAGGAGCATGGAATTATTCTGTAGGGCAATGATTGTCAGCAGCAGCCCCAGAGAACTTGATAAAAATGCAAATTCTCAGGCCCAAGGCCTACCAAATCAGAAGCTCTAGAGCTGGGGCCTGGCCATCTTTCATTTAACTTGTCCTCCAGGGAGATGCCCGGGTTTGAGAACAATTTTCTGGGTGGTAGGGAGCCAGAGCGATTTGTGAGCAGGGGAGTACCATAATAGCACTCTGAATCAGAAAGTTCTCTGATGGCGGTAGACAGGCTGGAGCGATCAGCAGGAGTCAGGGTAGACAGCAACATGCTCCTGTGTAAAGAAAACCACGAGATGGTGGGTGTGGCAGACTGGTAGGTGTCCTCCAGTGTTTATTCTTCTTCTCTTCTACAGTAATGGAACTCTAATTTTTAGTTGGATACATGACTGTGAAAGACAAAATATCTCAGTTTCCCTTGCTGTTGGGTGTGACCATGTGACAAAGTTTTGGCCAGTGGGTTGTGAGTGGAAGTGATGTGTATCACTATAAGCCATGAATCCCAAGAGGTGGGCCACTGTGTTCCCATTTTCCCCTGGTTGTGATGCAGATGTGGTGGCAAGTCATCTTGAAATGTGTGGTCAAAGACAACACTGCTGGCACAGTGAAGCAACAAGCTAGAAGCAGCCAGGTCACTCCTGCCTTGCAGCCATCATATCAGCCTGCAACTGCTTATAACCAGATTGTTACACTCTTCTATTTTGTTTAAGTCTCAGTTATATAGGGTTTCTATTAGAGAAGCCAAACCTATACTCTAGCTGAAACAGAATTACTTTCAAAATTTAACTGCTTGCTTGCTCCATTTATTCCTCCTCCCTTTCTCTCTCTCTCTTCCTTTCTTTTCCCCCTCTATCAAAAAGATTTGAGATAGCTTATAATTGAGGACATGTACAATGAGTTTCAGAAAATACAAATATAATGTTAAGCCCACGAGGTTTGATGGAGCTGCTGTCATTAAGCATCAGATTTAACTCGAAGCTTCCTGGAAGCCAAGGCAAAAACAGGAACAAGATGAGTCAGTAACAGAACTTTTCTCTTAAATTTATTTAGAGAACTTGTAGGTTTACAGAAAAATCATGCAGAAAATACAGAGCACCCCCCCAAATCACAGAACTTTAGATATCAGAGGACAGGGCATCTCCTAGTTTTCCTGACAAATATTCTAATAATTGCTCATGTGGAAAATAAGTCATACACTGAAAATATTCTCCATCAATTTGACAGCAAATGGAGACTGAGTTTCATATATGGTAATTTCTTATCACAATCTTTGATGAAAGCTCAGAGAACACTTAAAATATGTCTCGGGGAGGATGATCCTGCAAGGGACCAAGTTAGGGTGGTGCCAGGCACTTTACAGGAATTATCCCATTTGTTCCTCTCAACAAACCTATGTCAGAGCTTTGATACTGTTCCCCTTATTTTACAGATGAGGAAACTGGGATTCAGCTAGGGGAAGGACCAGATCAGATAGCTGCTGGTAAGCCACTTGTGTAAGCCACTTCTTGGACTCTAGGGGCCCTACTCAAATTGTCCCCATCCAGGCTGCCAAGCATCACCACACACAAAATTATAGGCATTGTGGGTTGAAGATAAGAGGTAGAACATAAGGATAATTGCTCCCTGAATAGGTTTGTCTAAGCTCAGAAAACTCAATGAGATATGGGAAATATGCCCTAAGATGAGCTACTTCTGGTCGGTTGAGAAATTTGGGGTAAGACCACTGGGGAATCCCAAATTTGGAGTTTGGCTAGATTATGTGCAGCTACTAAAATGGAAGAAGAAGTGATCACTGAAAAAGCAGCTGTCCCAGGGCAGCTGTCTCATTCCTTACTGAGCACCTACTATGCATCAGGTATGTGCAGTGGACTCAAGTGGCAATAAAGGCTCTAGCCTACTTGGCAAAAGCACTTTCTATGTTGCCTCATTCTCAAAATAACCCTACAAAGTAGGTAGATTCATTGGTATGATTATGTCATGTATAGAAGAGGCTCAGAGCAGTGAAATGACTAACTCCAAAACTTCTTTTAATGCTTCATCACTGTTTCAGTAGTAAGCTGTGATGGATACACCATTTAGATCTATTCTACTTCTTTGTTTTTCATAAAACTTAAACGATTTAACACCAAACTGGCACATACCCATCATCTGTTGACATAACTTCTTAAAAAGTAACTCTCTGATTATAAAGTTAACAACACTCAACAAAGAAAAGTTGGAGTATACAAGACACATGAGGGAAGTGAAAGAAAGAAAACTGAATCAGATCATTTTCTGACCATTTAACATTTGTGGTATTCCTCTCCACTCTTTTTGCTGTGAATAAATTTGTGATGTGCATTTTACATGGAAGTTATTATACTGCATATTTATATTCTAACTGTTCAACCTTATAAGCATTTTACCCCATTTAAAAATAGGTTGACAGATAGTCAAAAAGTATTGACAAAGTCCCCTGAGGGAGGGGAGAAAGACTATGAAGCTATTAAATCTTACCATCAGGGAATCCCCTGATACTGTGTCAAACTTTAGGGACACCCAAATCAATAGGCCATGACCTCAATCATGAGGCTTACACTTGTGAAGCTTATGTAGGTAGCATAGACGCTTTACTACCTATAGGCATGTCTAAGAGTTACTCCTGGAGGACCTCTCTTGTTGCTCAGATGTGACCTCAGTCTAAGTCCAACTGTGCAAGTGAAATCATTGCCCTCCCCCCTATGTGGTACATGACATCCAGGGGTGAAAGTCTCCCTGGCGACGTGGGAGAGGACTCCCAGGGATGAATCCAGACCTGGCACCATGATATCAACAATTACATCCTGACCAAATGGGGGAAAAGAAGTGTAATTAATAAAGTATCAGTGGCAGAGAGAGTTCAAATAGTCGAGAGGCTACTCTGGAAGTTGCTCTTATGCAAGCTTCAGGTAGACCTTGCTACCTATCATAAACTGTCAACCCCCAACCATGACCTTCCCAGCCAATCCTAAAGAACACCTAGGGCAATATAAGATTCCACAAGAGTTCCAGGCACTAGAGTAACTTTCCAGAAACCTATACCCTCCAGATGGGTCCCTAGTCCAGATAAGTCCGGAAACCTAGCCCAGCCTCTCCAGAACATCAGCTAGTTCCATCTCCCTACCTCATGCTAGTGACAGACCCTTCCAATATCAAAAATTTAGAATTGCCATAGCCCAAACAACCCCAATGAGAGGTATGGAAAGATCAAAGGTGATGGTGGAATTATACATAGAAGGTAGGAGTTAACAAATGAATATGAATGCTGAATCATTAAATTGATATCTCTTTTAGTCTCCAGAATTTTAGAGCAGCTAGAAGTAAAAATCTAAAATTGTGAAATTGTAACCCGTATCAAAGTCTGAAATATGTTCTACAACTAATTGTAGTGCTATGCTTGGAAATTTATAGCTTTTTTGTATATATGTTATTGTTCACAAAAAAAGAAGGAAAAAATGTCAATTGTGATGATAAAAGTATTTAAGCTCACTAGACTCCTATATTCTGAGCAGCTAGAAGGAAAAATATGAGAGGATGGTATGGTAGCCCATAACAAACTCTGGGGTCTGTCCTGTAACCACTTTTTTATTTTTTTATTTTTTTTTTTTTTAAGAGAGAGGGAGGAAAGGAAGGAAAGACAGAGAAGGAAGGAAGGGAGGAAGAAAGGGAAACATTTTTAAACATTTTCTTGTTTTATTATATTTTGTTTGTTTGTTTGTTTTTTACATGGGCTGGGGCCGGGAATCGAAACGGGGTCCTCCGGCACGGCAGGCAAGCACTCTTGCCCGCTGAGCCACCGCGGCCCGCCCTGTAACCACTTTTTGAAGAGCACTTTGAAAACTATTGCTTTTTTATTTCTTTGCTTTGTATATATGTTATACGATACAATAAAAAAGTTTAAAAAAACATAAAGTAAAAAAATAAATAAGTAAAAATAAAAATAGGTTGCAAACCATGAATTTACAGGCTGTGAAATAGTCCATCCTGTAGGCATACCTTATATTTTTAATCATTTCCTTCTTGGAGTCTTCTTCTATACTTTGCTGTTATAAAAATATTTCTTCAAACACTTTGGAGCATATAGCATTGTTCTAATTTAGGATTATGTCCCTGAAATAGATTCCCAGAAGAGGAATTCCCAGGTCAAAAGGTCTGGACATTTTTCAAGCCTTTGATGCTTATTGCCAAGTTGCTTTCCAAAAGATTTTTAGCAAGTCATTTTCCCACCAGAAATGTATGAGTCCCTGTTCTTCACAGCACCACCAGCCTTCTGTGTTACCAATTTCTTAAACTTCAAATTTGAAAGACTGCAAATTATTACCTCTTTTAATTTGTATTTCTTCGATTAGTGACGTAGAAAATGAACCATTTACTGTTCTTTAATGAACAGTCCGTGACCTTGTCAATTTGAGTGTTCTTTACATAATAAAATTGTTAACCCATTGTCTGTAAAACATTCCCCCAGTCTGAAGTTTGTCTTTTATTGCTGGTCGTGATTGTGGAGTAGGGTCGCTATTTTTCTTCAGCAACCGAAGTTAAAGAGTGTTGTTTATGCTTTGTGAATAAATCTGTCCATCTTTTCTTTTGTGATTTCTTCTATTTTCTTCAATCTTTTAAAACCACTGATTCCTCCAATGGTTCATTTTCTAGCAGGCTCATGAATCGATGGAGATGTCTGAGCTGTTTTGTCATCTTTTTAATAGCAAGGGAGAGGCGAGCGCTCTCTCTTTTTTATACATAAAACTGACTTTCTCTGACTTGCTTTCTGATTAGTACCATGTAATATGCTCTTTGGGAGGGCGGATGCAGATTATAAAGTTAGCAATAAGTACATGCATCCAAAAAGTCTAGAAGATATTAACACCGTTCTATTTATAATGGTATATTAGTTCCCTGGCTGCTAAAACAAATAGTATACAACAGGTTGGCTTAAACAACAGGAACTTTTTGGCTCGCAACTTTGAGGCTAGGAGAAATCTAACTTGAGGAGTCAGCAAGGCTATGCTCCCTGAAGACTGTGGCATTCTGGGGCCAGCCACCCTCCATCCTTGGTCCTTCGCTTTTCTGTCACATGGCAATGCACATAGCGATGTCTTCTTCTTTCTCCTCCAGGTTCCACTGACTTCCAGCTTCTCCTGTGGTTTCTCCCTGTGGCCTCCTCTTCTGTGTCCAATTTCCTTTGCTTATAAGGACTTCAGCCATATTGGACTGAGGACCACACTCAATCAGTTTGGGAACACCTTAACTAATAACATCTTGGAAGTTTCTATTTACAAATGGGTTCACACCCACAGGACTAGAAATTGGGACCTGGACATGCCTCTTGTGGGGAACATGATTCAATCCCCAACAAGTGGTTATCTCTGATCAGGGGGAGCAGGGCTAAGGTGTGATTTGAGGTGAGGATTTGTTAAATTTGCCTGTCCAGCATCCCTATTTCTATTGGGCAAGATGCCCCATCTCCTTTCCTTGTGACTCTGCTCTGGCTGCTTATCACAGTACACTTACCAAACATATTATCTCATCTCCCTGGCAACAGTTTGGGGGGCTGAGTATGTTACTCAAGCAGAGCCAATTGGAGTTCTTCCCTGAGATTGACATACAAAAGTGTATGTAGCTCTCCTTCTGCTAGATTAAGCTGGAAAGCTGGGGCTGCCTCAGGCCATGTTTCCTGCCAAGTAGAGATCACTCTGTGGAGGAAAGGAGGTCAATGCTCAAAGAGAAATGAAGACAAGGAGAGAGGAGAGAAGAAAGAGAAAGCAAATCCTGAGTACTGCATCTCCAGTTCTCATCTCCAAGAACCTGATCCATGGTGTATTTCCTTCAATCTTGTGCCAGCATCTGTGAGCCACAGACTTCTTTGGTGAAGCTGGCTTGGGTTGGAATTCTGTCACTTGACAAATGAAAGAATGTGACCAGTGGCAAGGATGGGCTTTGTGTGTTTTTAATATTTCATGTGATTATCCCGCAATGACTATATATTATTTATATAATTTTTAATAGAAACATTGAGAGAAAGAGAGAGAGAACGTGTTTGTTAAAAAAAGAAAGCATAGGTACCCTCAGACTTACTAAAAAACAAGCAAAATATAAAACAAAGTAAAAATTTGTACAAGTCCTAGGTAGGGCCAAGACCACCTTATCACCGAGGGAATATTGTCAGTGAGATAAACAGGAATTTGTGGTGAAACAATCTCCAGCTCAGCGAGTGTGCTGGGTACATGGATGGGAATAGAGTAGAGCAGAGGCTGAGCCCCAGGCCTGAGCTGTGTTTTTTTCCCCATCAGTTGGGATGCCTGAGATCCTTTGGGGAAGGGAAATTGTCTTTTAGTTCTTCCGGAAGTCAGAGATACTGAGATTTGGGGGAGGGAAATTATTCCTTGGAGTCCTGTTCCTGGACAAATCGGGCCCCTTCCCTGATCCTCAGTTTACATAAAATCTAACTCATGTTTTGTGCTCCTATATACCTGTACTTCCATATGCAGGGCATGGAATACCTGTACTTCCAAGTATCTCACATACCTTATCAATATTACCACTGTTAAAAGAAATGAAACAAAATAGAATTTTTTATGGCTAGGAGATTTCAAATGGAGTAGGGATGTGATTCTGGAGGTTACTCTTATGCAGGTCTCAGCCAGATACTATAAACTGCCACAGTATGCAAAGCCTCAAGCCCAATGTTCCTCAACCTTAAGGACATCTGGATGTAGTAAACAAACCACAAGATAAAGAAGTCAGTCAACCATCTAAACCCAAGTACAACTGGTGTACTCCAAATATCCACCAGCTACAAAAGTAATCTTAAAAAACGCAAGTCATCTTCTTCCCTTCCTTTAAAAACATTTGCCTGAAAATGCCAAGGGGGGACACTATGTGGGTTGTTACTTGAATCTGTGCTCTGGGAACCCCAATTCTATGACCCTAAATAAATACTTTCATTACTTTGCAGCTTAGTTTGCCATTTCTTGGTTGACACCATATTCCAGATAAAGAAACTGAGGCTCAGGGAGGTGAAAGGTGATTCAGGTCAGTCAGACTCCAAAGCCTTTCTAGGATCTCAGCCATCTTCCTCTCTCATCTATAAAATGGGTATAATAATTTGACCACCCTTTGCCAAAGTCCCAGTGGTAAGGGAGGGAAAAGCGAGCTGGAAATCAGTTGGCATAAGCATTATCTTCTCTCCATCTCCAGCTGGAAAATGCAAGGATTCGGGACTGGGGAATGGTAATGGGACGTCATGGAGGTGGGGTAGGGGTGGGACACAAAGGGGACCTCTTCCCGCGGTTCCTGCAAGCCTTACTTACACTCACTCCCTTCCCAACCCGAGCTGAACTTACTCCCATGGAAGGAAGGCCTGGCGCAGACAGAACTCGGTCAGGCCCCCTGGCCTCCTTCCAGCGGCCCCACGAGCAGGCTTGGACCACTCCCTCCCCAACCTGGCCTCTAGCCATCGATCCCTGGCGCTCACGCAATCACGTGGCACTTCGGTTCTCTTTCGCCTGCATTCTCCCGGATCCTGATTTAACCCCCATCCCTCTGCCCTTTGCTCCCTGCGCCTGTCCCTCTGGGCACCACATCCGCTCCGAAGGACAGGTGTCCGGGTTCGGTTTTCTCACCCGTCAAGCGATGCTTGGGCGGAGCTCCCACCCTACCACTGCCTCTACTCGCCCCTCTTCATTGTCAGCTCCTGCCCGCCTTTTCCCTATTATTTTGCTCCCCTCCCCAAGAAAGTCTCCTGGGCCCTTCCGAGGGCCTCGTTCCCTTCTGGGTACTGGAGGAAAGGGAGACAGAGCCCGGAAGAGTCTTAAGGGAGATACTAAAACTAGTCTGGAAGAGGCGACAGGGTGAAACTGGCCAGCCTCCGGCGTCATAAACAGCTTGGTTCTGCGGGGCCGTCCAACTCTGATTTTGAACCCTTCGTTTCTCTGGGCCTCAGTTGTCCCTTCTGTGAAACGGGGGCACTGCGGGAAACGAAGGGCGGGGCGCGTCCGGCGCGGGGTCTGAGTAGGGCATAGGGGTCCCTGCTCCCCTTCCCCAGCCGAGGGGCGGTGCCTAGTTTCCCAGCCGCGGTCTCCCGGCCCCAGGCTCCTCCCCCGCTGACATCAGAGCCGCGGGCGGGCGGGGGCGCGAGCGGAGGCCGAGCGCAGACCCTGCGAGAGAGCGGCCGGCGGCGCCAGGCGCACAGCGGCGGCGGACGGTGGCCGGAGCACGACGCCAGCCACCTCGGGCCTCCCAGCCAGCCCCGCGGCGGGGCAGCCGCAGGTACGGCCGACGACCCGGAGCAGTTCCGCTGGTGGCCGCTAGGCACTCAGGCGGGGCAGCGGGACCCCGGTGCAGCTGGGTGCCCTCCGTCAGGGATGCGAGGGGGTGCCCGGGGCGGACTCAACCCTGGATGGGCAGGGCCCTTCTCCTTCACCTCTGTCCCCAGGCCCAGCAGGTGCCAGGCAGCCGCGGTGGGTAGCTGGTGGGAAACAGAGGAACGTCAGGCGGAGTTCTAGCTGCGTGTGTGTGTGTGCCCCTGTACCTGGGCTTGGGCACCTGGAGGTATATATACGTGGGGGCCGTGCTGGAGTGCACTAATGTCACAGCACAGGTGTATGCATCAGACATGTGGTGGTGGTGGGGGCGTTGTGTTGGTGTGTAAACGGACCGTTATAGGTGGGGATGTCTGGGAATCTGTGTGGTTTTTGGTATAGACTTGTGTCCAGCTGCTATATGTGCTAGGGAGTAGAGTATCTGGCTCTAAGGGTAGTCATTCAGAGTTGTGTTCTGAGGATGTTTAGAGATAGGTGCATAAGGAATTGGGGTTCTGTTTGGGGTATAGGAGTTTCTAGAGTGTGGCATACAGAAGCTGGAGGGTGTAGGATGTGGGAGAAATGGGGGTGTCTGGTGTTCAGGTGTGTGCGTGTGTCCAGGTGTCTTATGGACCAGGTGTGTGTAGACATGAGAGGGTCAGGTGTTTAGGGATGTGAGAAGGTCAGGGTGGGGACACGGGTGAGGGATGTTTGGATGGACAGGCAGGTGCTCAGGTATAAGAATGCTGGGGTGGGGGCAAGGGGGAGGCTGTGTGTGTGTGTGATGTGTTCTCATGTCTGGGTGTATGTGTATGATTAGGTGACAGGCAGTTTGAGGCAGGATGCTGGGTTTGGGGGCAGGTGTTTGGGTTCAGTGGTGTGGATGGGGTTTTGTGGAGGGAGTCTGGGTGCAGGGATGTGCGTGGCATTGTAAGTGTCTTATTTTCCAGGTCTCCAGGTGGGCTTAAGACTGTCTTTAGAACCCACAATAAAGCCAATTTTCCTAGAGAAATTTCTGCCCCTGCAATAGGGGGTCAGGGCCTCCCTGGGAACAGGGTGCCACCCAAGGGATGGGATCTCACACCAGGGGTACCTTGCCCTTCATTCTCCTGCAGAGGAACAGACAGGGAAAGTGCCCTCCCTGAGAGCTCACAGCACACTGGAGTCTGCAGGCCTGGGGTAGAGTTGGGAGGCTGTGTTCTCCAAATCACTCCCAGCCAGGCTGCAAATTGGAAGGACCAGCTGAGCTTCTGTAGGCCTCTCCTGTCCTTTGTCCTCAGCAGTCTGAGCTGGGGTCCCAACTGGGTCTCATTTGGGCAACTTTGGATCCAGCCCCTACCCATTCTCCAAACTCGGTCTTCCTATTTTCCATCTGATAAATGGAGAGAAAACTTTCACACTCCTCTGCTCACTGAGACAGAGGCCTCAGCTGGTGAAGGTCCAGGCTGAATCAGGGTGAGACGGGCCTAGGAGAAGACAGGCTGAGTGGGACCATTTCTTAGGTTGCTGGGACCCAGATGGGGAGTCAAGAGGAAGAGAGGGTAGTAGGAGCTCCAGCTGTGGCTGCTGTTGCCCTGGTAACAGTGCAGAAGGAGCTATTTAAAAACGTGGCTGAGATATTGCTGGAAGCCCAGGCTGGCGGAAACCTGATTTCCGAGAGGCCAGGGTGTGGGAGAAGGGAGAGGAAGCATCCCAGCAATTCCCAGGGTGGGGCTGGGGCATCACTGGTTCTGGGAATAGGGGTCGTCCAGGGCTGAGCTCTTCCACAAGCACCTCTGGAGTCTTCTCTGTTGTCCTTCCAGAGGTCAGAGTCCCCTGGGTGTTTCCATTTGGAGAGGAAGAAACTGGGAGGTTGGCTGAATAAATGAATGAATGAGTGACTTTGTTGAGTGAAGAGTTTTGCTGCCACCAAGACTTTCCTTTAGTTATAAGGATTTACTGAATGGATGTTGTTGAATGAACAAATGACTGGGGAATGAATAAATTGCATGTTGAATGTTTGAGTGAGGCCCCCAGTAAGTTCCCAGAGAGAAGACTATCCCCATTGAGTCTCCTTCCTCATTTTCCTTCCCAGGAGCCCTGGCTGTGGCCGGGGAGCAGTGGGCCATGCCGGGGGCACTGGAAGGCCCCAGTTGGAAGCAGGCAGAGAACATTCGGGACATTTATGACTTCCGTGATGTTCTTGGCACGTGAGTGACCTCTCAAGTCTCAGGGCAGGAGAGAAGAGGGTGCTGTCCCTGAGCTGATCTGGAGGGAGGGGCTGGGGAGTTACCCAATCCTGGGTCTGGATGGCTGGGGAGGCTGGGTCCAGTGTGGTGCTTCCCTCTGGTCACTTTCACTGCTTCCTGTTTTCTATAGCCCAGGCCCTGTGGTGGTCTCATGGTGGCCCAGGCTGGCTCCAGCTTTTCACTTCTGGCTATCAGTGCAGTGGGACAGGGGATGCTCTTGCCAAAGTTCTAGGTTCCTGCTGAAGAGAAGGAAGCGAAGGAGAATGAAGGGACCAGCTTATCTGGCTTGCTGCTAAGAGCTGGGGGTCCCCAGCCTAGGCTTAGGAACTGAGGCTGGGCATGGCTCTATTCTTGGTGCTGGTAATCTAGAAATAGCTCAAATCGGGTCTCTGCCCATCAACTTGATCCAAGACATGTTGGAGAGACAGATCCAGGGAAAATAACAACAGGGTGTGTGCTGTGCTTCAGTTAAGGTCCGGACTGAGGACTTTGTAGACAACAGAGAGAGCTGCAGCTTCTGCGTGTAGGAAAACTTTCTGAAGGAGGGGGGCATTGTTGTTGGGCACTGAAGGATGGGTAGAAATGCACCTGTCTGAGAGGGAGGACGCATTCCAGGGAGAAAGACAGAGTAAGCAAAATCTTGGAGACATGAATGTGTGGAAAGAGGTAATGAGTCTGGTGGGACTTAAAATCAGAGGTTGGGGAAGGGAGGATAATGGGTCATGCATGGCCCTGAAAGGCAGGCTGTGGAGCCTGGACTTTATCCCATGGAACACAGGAAGAAATTTAGGACTTTTTGACAAATTTGCAATTCAGGACAGTCACTCTGGCCACAGCATGGAAAGTAAATTGGACAGGGATAAGACTGGAACCAGTGATTCCTATTATAGTAGGGCAGGCCATGGTGGCTCAGTGGCAGAATTCTCCCCTGCTATGCTGGAGACTCGGGTTTGATTTCCAGTGCCTGCCCACGTAAAGGGGAAAAAAAAGACTACTGTAGTCACTAGTTATTCCTGGTGATCTGAAATCTCACCATCAGAGATGCAAACAGCAACAAACAGCTGTAGAAAGAACACCCTAGTAAACCCTCCTTAAACAGTGGACTTCAGTGAAAATGGGTTTCTTTGTTCTTTTCTAAAAGCCCATTCTACAGCATTGCTTCTCAAACTTTAATGTGTATACAAAGCACCAGAGGATCTTGTTAAACTACAGAATATGATTTAGTATGTCTAGGGGATGGGGGTGCTCTGAAATTCTGCAGTTCTAAAAGGCTCCTAGGTGATGCTGATGGTTTTTCAAGGTTCTAAATCATGTTAAATAGCCAGGACTCAAATTGGCTCCAGCAGAAAAAGGAATGAATCAGTAGTGCATATAATCCAAAAACCCAGTGGTAGACTTCAGGCATGGCTGGATCCAGAGACTCACATGATGTTATTAGGAACTTGTCCTTGGCTGTTTATCAGCTCTGATGTCCTTTGTCTTGGCCTCATTCTTAAGTAGGTTCTCACAAAGTGGTAGCAAAGATAACTGCCATTAGCTCCAGGCTTATATCCTACCAGCTTAGCAGGAAAGAGTGCCTTGTTCTCAAAAATGTTGGTAACCTGGTTTGCATCATATGACCCAACTGCTGTGGCCAGGGGACAGACTACTCTTATTGGCCAGGCCTGGCTCCTGTATCCAACCTTGAAGCCTGGGAGTGGGATTGGGGGTGGGGGGCTTGGCCTACCTCCTTGGTCCAGAAGTGGTCACATAAAACCCTAGGAGATGGAGGAGAGGCTGGAGGAAAGCTAGGGTTCCAGTTCTCCACCTCGTGAATCCCCTCTCCCTGCAGGGGTGCCTTCTCTGAGGTTATCCTGGCAGAAGATAAGAGGACTCAGAAGCTGGTGGCCATCAAATGCATTGCCAAGAAGGCCCTGGAGGGGAAGGAGGGCAGCATGGAGAATGAGATTGCTGTGCTGCACAAGTACGTGGATCACAGTCTGTTCCTGCCCTGGGTTGACCCTGTTGTGAGCCTCCCACCCCTCTCCTCAAGTTGCTAATTTCTAAAATGGGGGTAATAATACCCAATTGGCATGATTGTAGGGAGTATTAGAGGTCCTTTATTTCAAGTGCCTGGCCCAATAGCTAACATGGCAGCTGTGACTGAGATATAAGTACTTATTTACAGTGGTTTAATCTGTTCAATTAGGTCTAAAGGTCAATCCTTAAACATGGCTTGAACCACATATCTCAGCTGGTATTATCTCTAGACCTATCTCATGTTCCCGCCCCCAAATTAAAGCCACTTAGTAAGTTTAAGCATGCCTGTCTGCTGACCCCGACTAAACCAGCAACCAACTGCCATAGGAAATGCTCATGCCGATGTAAAAACCTCCTGGCCCTCACTGGAAAGCTTATAATCTTTATCTCTAGTCTCCCACTTGAGCCTTCCAGCCACCCTGGGCAAAGAGGTGAGCAGGGAAGAAATGATCATTTCCATTTTCCAAGGGAGGAGATTGAGGCCCAAAGAGGGCAAGGAATTTGCCCAAGGTTGTGCCTCATCAAGATAAATCACCATCACTGACTCATTTATTGAGTGTTTACTGTATGCCAGGCATGGTGCCAAGCACCTTTACCTACATTATCTCATGGGATCTTCAACCCAACGTTTTGAGCAAAGTACTATAAAGGGTTTCAGTTTATAGGAGAGGAAACTGAGACTTAAGGAGGTTACATTCAATTTAGCAAATATTATTGAGCGCCCACTGTGCCAGGTGCTGGAGGAACAGTGGTGAGCAAGATAAAGTCCCTGGTCTAGTGGTGCTGATGTTTTGGTGGGGACGCCAACAAACTTGAAAACACGGAAAATTTAAAAAATTCACATAGTGATCAGTGCTATGAAGCAAAAAGACTTTGCTGCCAAATGGTGCATGGTAGAAGCAGGCTTTGGACCATGTTTGTCCCATGCCAGAGCCCAGTGTTTACCCCTCTGCTCTCCTGTCTTTCAATATATTATAACAAGTCACCATAAATCAGCTTTTCCTTTTGGGTTTGTTCTGCCCGGGTTTGCAGGTGGTGGGAAGTGGGGGTGGTGAGGTGGCTGAGCTGTCCTCAGCTCTGCACCACCTCATTTCTGCTTCCAGGATCAAGCACCCCAACATCGTAGCCCTGGATGACATCTATGAGAGTGGGGGCCACCTCTACCTCATCATGCAGCTGTGAGTAGCCCAGTCTCTGCCCCTTCCTCAATCCTCTCTCTCTGCTGTCCCCACCCCCTCGACTGGGGAGCTTGTTCTCTCCAACCCCACTCCTTTGACCAGACTGCCCTGTCCCCGGCTGCAGGGTATCTGGTGGGGAGCTGTTTGACCGCATTGTGGAAAAAGGCTTCTACACTGAGCGGGATGCCAGCCGCCTCATCTTCCAGGTGCTTGACGCCGTGAAGTATCTGCACGATCTGGGCATCGTACACCGAGATCTCAAGGTGGGGTATGAGGCTGTGTGGGGAGTTGGGGCACCCAGGGGTGGGGCCTCAGCACACTCACGGTGTGAACCTGGGCAATTCTTGCCCTCTCACTGAGCCTCAATCTGCAAAATGGACCTTGTAGTCTCTAAACTGCCTCCTTCCAGTTAGGACACTCAAACAGACACAAAGTGAAGTGTGCTGTTATTTTATCCAAACAGTTTGTGTCTTTTTCTGATAATGAGTTCCATTTGCTTTTTGTAAAAACTTCGATGGGACAGCAAAGCATAAAGAAGAAAGCCAGAAGTCCCTGAAATCCTACTACTCAGAGATAATGATGGGGTTCACATTTCATAGTTCATTTTATTCTGGTCCAGAAGAGTGATGAGGTCAAACAGATTTGGCTTTGAATTCTGGCCTTGCTACCTCATAACTGTGGGTTTTTGAGTAGGTTACTTTAACTCAGTTTCTGTATCTGTAAAATGGGATTATTCACACTGGCCTGGCAGGAATGTGGTAAGGATAAAATGAAAGCAAGCACCAAAATAGGGTCTGGCACAGGTACTCAAAAATTATTTAAGGCTTCAGAATATACACCTGAGGTTTATGGAAAACTCCCTCCCCTACCTCCTCAGACCTGGTCCTTTCTAGAACATTTAACCTCCTTGAGAACTTCCTTGAGTTTCTTGTGCCTCTAGCCAAGATGGCAGCTATGAAGCCACAGTGGATTTGCGGGAGCCCCTTGTATCCCAGTAAATGCTTGAGGATGCAGATGTTTTGATGGCCTCTGGCCACCTCTGACTGCCCCTTCCCCTCCCTCCTGCCCACCAAGCCTGAGAATCTACTGTACTACAGCCTGGATGAAGACTCCAAGATCATGATCTCCGACTTCGGCCTCTCCAAGATGGAGGACCCTGGCAGTGTGCTCTCCACGGCCTGTGGGACCCCGGGATACGTGGGTGCGGAGGGCCCTGGGCTGGGGCTGGGAGTGGGGCCGGAACCAGATGCTGCAGGGCAGAAGTTTGTCACCACCATGTCCTCTCCCTTTCATAGCTCCTGAGGTCTTGGCCCAGAAGCCCTACAGCAAGGCAGTGGATTGCTGGTCCATTGGGGTCATCGCCTACATCCTGTGAGTGGGGGCTTGACCACTGCTGGAAAATGGCTCCAGACTTGTCCTCTCCCTTTTTCTCTCTTCCTTCCCTCTGTCCTTTCTTCCTCCCCTCCAGATTTACATCTATTAACTACTTAGCTACTTCATTCAATAGATATTTATTGAGTACCTATGTTGCAGGAACTGAGCTAAGCAGTGGAGATTTGGTAGAGAACAAAAGAAAAGTGCCTGTCCTCAGGAAGCTGATATGTTAGTAGAGGAAACAGAGAGTAAACAATCAAATTAATCTATAATACCATATCAGGTAGAAAAAATGCTTTGAAGAAAAATAGAGCAGGGAATGGATACCACTTTAAATTGGTTCACAGAAGACCTCTCTGAGGGGATGACATTTGAATGACATCCTGAATGAAGTGAGGGAGCCAGCCATCTGAGATCTGGGGGAAGTATAGTTTAGGCAGAGGAAACAGCAAGTGCAAAGGCCCTGGGGTGAGAAAAATTGTGCCACGTTCAAAGAGCAGAAAAAGAAGGCGACTATAGCTAGTCAGGAGTGAGAAAGGCAGAGAAGGGTGGTTTCCCCTTTGTAAAAGGGGGATAGTCTTTCCTGTGGGGCCTGCCTGACCCTGGGGATTGCCTCAAAGCTCCATCCTGGAGCCAGCAGCTGCACTGAAAGTGAAATGAGAACGAGTTTCTTCCTGCCCAGGCTCTGCGGTTATCCCCCCTTCTATGACGAGAATGATGCCAAACTCTTTGAACAGATTTTGAAGGCCGAGTACGAGTTTGACTCTCCTTACTGGGACGACATCTCTGATTCTGGTATCTTGGGCTTTGCCTTCCTCCTCTGCCTTCCGGGTCTCCCTGCTGTCTTTTACCTGTCAGACTCCCCAGCCCGATTAAGAGCTGTCTTCAGGAGTGAGAGTACCGCTCCCTACCCTCTGGTGCTTCCCTCTGCCTATGTCCCAGTCTGAGAAATCTGCAGGCATTTGTTCTTTCATTATTTAAACATGTTTTTTGTTTTTTAAAATACCTATCCCTACTGACTTTTTAATGCTTAAAATGCCACCACAAAAATTTTCCCTTCTTTTATGCCCCCTATCAGGAAACAAAACTGTGCAACTGTTATCCTTTACATATAGTGTGACTACGCTGAGTAGATCCTCGTTAAAGAACTTTTTCCTACTGGAGAAAGGAGAGAGCTGGAAGGCTTGGGGGTGGGGGTGGTAGCTTAGAGAAGAGGCACAGCATGGGTGGACTGGATGGACAAGTCTGGCCTCCTGTCTTTCTTTACTGCCAGGCCAGACCCAAGGGGGTGGGTTCTGTCTTGTGGGTGCCGAGGCACTGCCACCCTGTCTCTGTCTTTACCTTGTTTTGGGGGTTTAGCCAAAGACTTCATTCGGCACTTGATGGAGAAGGATCCAGAGAAGAGGTTCACCTGTGAGCAGGCCTTGCAGCACCCATGGTAAGAGCTCCCACAAGCTGCAGGCTGGATTGGGGTCTGGGGACACCCCCACTGCCTGCCTCTGCCTCTCACAGGGACCCCCTACATACCCCATCCTAGGATTGCAGGGGATACGGCTCTAGATAAGAATATCCACCAGTCGGTGAGCGAGCAGATTAAGAAGAACTTTGCCAAGAGCAAGTGGAAGGTGAGACCACATCCCTAGTACTGGGTTCCAGCTTCCCTGGACATCCCCATCAAGGCCTCAGCTCACACATCATATAGCACCAAAATGGAGTCACAGTAACTGCTCAGCGATGCTTATTCAAGGACATCATTCATTCACTCAACAAATGCTCCCTGAAACCTACCCTATTCCAGAGAAAGTCCATGATCTCCAAGTTGAGAAGGAGAGTGGTCTTTTATTCTTAAGGAGGTATCTAATACAGCGTCACAGGTCCAGGAAGGGTCATAAAGATGGTGATGGTAAGATCTGACCTGATAATTGAACAGGAATTAGCCCAGCCAGAAGAATAAGGGCTGAGGCAGAAGAAGCTGGTATGCAAAGGGCAAGAGAGAGTCTGGTCATTTAGGGAAGTGTTGAGTGCTAAACCTAGCTGGACTGGAGGGCCTTAGCAGGATGAGGGGCAAGACCAGAGGATGAAGAGAATGGCAGGGCCAGGCTATTCAGGACCTTAACTTGCTCCCAGGGGCACTGAGAATTCCCAGGAAGATTTTAAGCAGGAATTTGCCCTTTAGAAAGGGTTCTCAGGATGCAGTGAGTGGCATGTAGGGAGGACTGGGAGACTCATCAGAAGGCAACGGCAGAGATGCAAGCAGGAGATGGTGAGGGTCAGAGCAGGAGCAATAGGGATAGAAAACAGTGGTGGTTGCAGGAGTCATTTAGGATGTCAACTCAGTAAGATGTGATGATGGAATGGATGGAGGGGAGAGATGAGATGTCAAAGCTGGACCAAGTATGTGGCTGGGAACAGGGTGGCTGTGGTACCATGACTGAGTGGAGATCCCAGGGGCAGAAACAGGTCGTGGGGGATGATTTTAGTTCTGGACATGGAGAATATGAATGGCTGTGGGACATCTAGGTGGCTATACTGAATAGAGAATGATCTATACACATGTACACATGCATACTCCTGGGTAAGTTACTTAAATTCTCTGTGCCTCAGTTTCCTTCTGTGAAACTGAAAAATCCCTAAGAGTTTTGTGAGGATTAAATGGATTATCAAAGTAGTTAGAATTGTGCCTGATACCTAATTCTATATATGTTTGCTCTTACATATAAATATGAATTATATGTAAAGTTATATACATGTACATTTATATATACAGTTCTATAAATATGTTTGTATGTGTGTGTAAATATGTAATAGGAGAACTTTGTTGAGGTTTCTGGATTTTAGGGGATCAATAAATAACACCTGAATGAAAACAGCACCACTGCAAGGAGCCCGCCACTAGCTCCTACCCCGTGCCCCACATTCCTTTTAAAGTTCCCCTCTTCTCTCTCCCCACAGCAAGCCTTCAATGCCACAGCCGTGGTGCGGCATATGAGAAAGCTGCAACTGGGCACCAGCCAGGAGGGGCATGGACAGACGGCGAGCCACGGGGAGCTGCTCGTCCCAGCAGCTGGGGGTGAGGACTGCGGCTCTGCAGGGCAGCAGGGATGGTCCACACGGAGGCTCCCAGGCCAGAATGGAGGGTCTGTCCTTTCAACTAATGCTGTCCTCTCTTCCCGTGCTAGGGCCGGCGGCTGGCTGCTGCTGTCGCGACTGCTGTGTGGAGCCAGGCTCAGACCTGCCGTCCACGTTGTCCCCCCAGCTCTAAGGCCCTGGAGCCAGCATCAGGATCCCTGGCATGGGAGGGGCTGGGAGGCAGCCTGTCCTCCCTCCCGGAACTGGGGTTACCCTGTCCTGCCCCGTCCCCAGACCCTTTCCTACCTCTCCTCCATCATATTTTCCATACAAATGTTTCTATTTTATTGTTCCTTCTTATAATAAAGGGAAGAGGATAAAACTACAGGTAGCTCTGTCTTCCCAGACAGCCCCTACCTGAACCTTGTACAAACTGACTGCTTGATTTGGGGGTGCCTGGCCACTGAGTAAACTGCAGGGAGCCCTGTTCTAATATGAGAGTTGGTGCAGAAGAGAGAAAGAAGTGGAAGATGGCAAGGAATCCTTTGTCCAGTGTCCCCACCTAGCCTTCTGGCCCTTTGGACTCCTTTCGGCGCTTTGCTGGTGGCTCCTGAGTATAATGGGACTGGCGTAGGTCAGCACTGAACAGCACCTGTGGGGAGAGTGGGCAGGAGTTTGTATGAGGAAATGACGGTGGTGTGGGAGGGTAGAGGAGTTCATGGGGAGCAGGGCTGGGGCCAACAAGAATCTCTTGGGAGGTGGGTACACAACTCCTGGGGTTTCGGGCTGGAGGAGGTTAGAAAGTCTTTCAGCATCACCTGGTATGGTGGCAGTGGTGGCGGAAGGGTCCACTGGGTCAGGGCTGGGGGAGAACTCCTACAGGGTCTGGGTTAATGGCTGGAGAATGAAGGAGCTTGGGTATACTCACCGCTTGGGCCCAGCCAGCATAAGGTCCCCACAAGGTTCGGAAAAAGTTTCCTAAACCAGATGTGATGAGGCTAAATGAATTAACTCTTGCTTCCCCACCACAGAGGACATGGGGTTTAGGCAAAGGTGACCAGGAGGGTGAGAAGTTTATACCACCTCAGCTCCACTGCCAGCCCCAGCACCCCAAGCTCTCTCCTCACCTAGTTCCTTGTTGGCCTGAGGGCTTGGACCCTTGGCCTGGGTCCTTGTGGGGTGCCAGTCATAGTCACGTTGGGCAATCTGCCACACATGGATGTCCACGGGCACGGCCTGGGGCTTGTCTAGGGCCATCAGGCAGATGCAGTCAGCCACCTTTGACAGACACAGAGTGAGCTACCGTGGTGGAATGGCAGATCCAGCCAGTATCCTGCTTCTAGCCCTAAGGCCAGCTGCTTCCTCTTCCTCTTTGAGGTAATTATTATTGTATGTTCTCAACCTCTATAAACTATCAATATTTTTTAAAATAGCTATGATGAGAGCTGCTACTGAATGAACACCTATGGAAGAGGCTATTACCAAGTCCATTTTACAGACAAGAAAACTGAGGGTCTCAAAGGCAAAGTGAATGGACCACAGCCGTACAGCTAGGTAGATGCAGAACTAAGATTTTGTTAGGCCAGTGTTCACAGCCTATTAAAAAAAATGCTTTTTTAAAAAATAAAAATTCATTGTTTAAACTACAGAGAAAAATGAAGAAGAAAATAACAAATGCCAATTTCCAAATCATCTTACTGCTAGATTTCCCTGCTGACATTAAACAAAAAGTTTTTAAAGTATATATACATTCCAAGAAATGAACAAGATGTAAAGTAGAAACACCTCCCCATTTGTCTCTCCAAAGATAACCATGATTAGGTTTCCTATGATTCCTTCCAGAACGTTCTGCATACATACAGTAGCAGACATATGTGCTGAACAGATGGTCTTTCTAAAAATGCATTCAAAGGGGAATGTCCTTTATACCCTCTCTCACTCTGCCTTTTTCTCTAAGAAAACATCAGCTTCTACCCTTCTTTCCTGATCTTCCTCGAGAAGCCAAGCCTCATCTCCTACTCAGTGTGGGCAGCAAGGGCAGTTCCCACCCCCTTAGGCCTTACCTTGGTACCCACCCCAGGCAGGGCACAGAGGGCTTTATGGGCCTCCTTATAGGGGGCCTCACGTAGTTGCTGCAGCCAGGACAGCCCACCCAGTTCTTCCAGGATGGCTCGGGCACTGGCACTCACGTATCGGGCACGGTATCCCAGACCTAGCTTCCTGAGGTGGGCCTCTACTTTGGGACCTGCAAGGGAGTGGGGAGGAGAGCAGGAGTCAGGCATCCTCATGTCATCAGGCTAGGGTGTGAGGCCTCTACCCCAACAGAAGGCCTTTTCTAAGAGCCTTCCCACCCCCACTTCCACCCCCCACCCTGGGAAACAGAAGGCACTTGTTTGTGCAAAGGAAAGGATGAAAACCTGGGGTCTGCCACTTTACAAATGTTTTCTGAGCACCTGCAGTGTGTTGGGCTCAGAGCAGGGACTGAGGAGGCCTCACTGCCCCAGAGGAGCCTCTCGGTTGAGATTCTTCCCCTTTGGAGTTTTCACATCCATGACCTAAAATAACGGCCATAATAACAGCAACTGTGTCTATGATCAAGAGCTGGGTGGCAAAGTACTTTAGGTGTTTTATCACAGTAACTTTTCTCAAGGACCCTAAGGATAGTACTGCTGTTTTTCCCATTTTACAGAGAAAAGGAGAGCTTAGAAGAGGTTAAGTAACTTGCTCCAGAAAGGACACACGGGATGGGATTTGTAAGCAGGCCTGGGATGCCAATGCCTGTGCTTTTAGCCCATTATACTACACGGCCTCACAACTGTTTGATATTCCTTCAAAACACTTCTAGATAGAAACTCTTATCGCCCATTCTACAAACAACTTGATAGACGCTTGGGAAGGTGAATGAATTCCTTGAGGTCTTATAACCACTAAGCTGGGAGCTGACTCAAGACTCAGTTTCTAGATCCCAAAACATTCTCTTTACTTGAGGCAGGGTGTCTTCTTGCCATGCAGTCCCCAAGCACTTCCCCTTGCTTGGTTCTTACATCTGTCAACTGATATACTTGCCTCTGCACAATACTTGCCTCGCAGGGCTGCTGTGAAGAACAGGTATGTTCTTGGATGCAGAACTGTTGGGTTCACTGCAGAGACAGCAGCTTGAATTTTCTGCTTATTTCTTGTGTGCCAAATACTGTGCAAGGTTCAGTATGGACATCCCTTTCATCAGCCCTCATAACAACTCTGGTAGGGAGGTGCTATTATTATCCCATTACATAGGTGAAGAAACCCAAGGTCACACAGGTGCAAGGCAAATGGCAAGGCTGGGATTCAAACCTAGGCAGTCTGTCTCTAGAGCCCCTATACTTAACACTTATACTACTGTGAACTGTATATAGATGTTGGCAGCTGTTTTTCTGGGAAGACATGGAACACACACATGGGGCAAAAAGCACAGGCTAATGAGGTGCTGACATTTCAGAGATAGATAGAGAGGATGAGGTATAATTTGGGCTGTTCAGAGCAGGCAGGGAGATTGTGTTTGATGCAGTGTTTGGAAACGCACGAAGCTTTGTGATGGGAGATGGTGACCAGGGGATAACTGAACAGAACCTGAAAGCTGTTGGGGATTTGGGGGGGCGGGGGACCCACCCACTCACCAGCTAGGGCCTGCAAGCTGGGGAAGCCATGGTAGGTGACCTCATCCAGCTGAATGAGTCGAGGTCCGAAGGCCTGGCAGAGCCGCTCTACCATGCCAGTGATGCGGGCAATGTTGTTGTTTGAGGAGCAGATGAAGGAGAAAAGGCACTCAACTGGGTCCTGTCGCAGGAGCCGCACACCTTGGGGCCAGAAAGGCAAGGGGGTAGGAGAAACACCTACTGTCAGGAGTGGCATCCTCCCACCCTCAGATCCTAGGCACCAAGGGTTCAGGGGAGCCTCAGGAGAATGAAAGACAGTATTGTTAAAGCAACACCAGGCAGATCTCTCATTCTTCATAGCATCTTGGGAGGTAGGGTTATCCTCCCATTTCACAGATGAAGAAGTCATATTGTAAGCATCATGAGGGCAGGGACTTGTGCCTGTTTTTATTCAAGGCCATATCCCCATTCACACAGCATATGTTCTGTAAGTATTCGCAGGATGGATGAGAAAACTGCCCCAGGTCACACAGCAGAATTTGGCTCTATATCCTTGTCATTCCACTATGGTGATCAGCACAATACTAACAACAGTAGTAACAGTATTATTACTATTGCTAGTAATAGTATTAATAATAGTTATTATGTGCCAGGTACTATACTAAGCATTTTACATGTATTAACTCCTTTCACCCTCATAAGACACTATGAGGTAGGTATAATTTCCATTTTATAGAAAGGGAGACCAAATTACAGAAAATTAACAACCAAAGAACAAGAATCCTAACCCTTGCCCCAAACTCTGTACTCACCTTGGAATTTTCGAGCCACCAGTTGGAAGTGGGAGTCCACGGAATCCCAATGGTGATACAGTTGAGCCAGGCTGATGTCCAGCTGGAAGTACTGGTGTAGGGCCTGCAGCTCATCTACTGTGGGCCTGCCAGTCTGGCCCTTGTCCCCTCGGTACACAGTGCAATAGAGCTCTCTCTCCGTCTGGGTCAGTGTCCATACTTGGTCTGCCAGCACGCCACTCCAGTGTGCAGGACTTTGCTCCCTCCACCTAAGTCCCCAGGTACACAGCAGCTCTTTGTACTCCATTTCCCTTCCTGCACCCTTTGGGGTCCCTCCCATCCTACATCGGCTCCGTTTACAAAACCAATTTACTCATTACAAAATAAAAGTGCTTTGTTTTACATTAGTTATGTTGCTTGATCCTCACAACAACACTGCACAGAAGGTCTATTGCCTCTACTTTATAAAGGAGGTAGCAGGCCACCTGGGCCTCAGTTTCCTCTTTGGTACCCTGAGATTTCTTCCATCACCCCCACCAGGGCATTGCACCCCAGGGAGGCAGTGCTGAGGAGCCAGGACTGAGGGTCCCAGGGCAGCGTCCTCCCAAGTGCGGTCACTCACCGGAAGGACTGTCCAGAAGCCAGAACCAGATCCAAGCGCAGTTCAGAACGTGGGCAGGGGATAGGGGCCCAGAGGGCCGGGCTGGAGGCCAGTGTACGATGCCTCATGCTACTGGGCAGAAGAAAGCAGGACATCTCCAAACAAGACCCCGCCCCCAATGGCCACGCCCACTCAGAGCTAGAGCACTTCACCGCCCAAAAATCTAGCTTGTACAAGACCACGCCCTTCAGGGCATCGCCCACCGAGACTTGGCCCCTTAATTTCAGTTTATTCAAGGCCCAGCCAAGTTTCATTTAATTTTTTCTCTGCCTGCGGGTCCTGCCCCTTGCAAGTCACCAAAGTCCCGCCTCTTCCACTCTGTCCCCACCTCCTGTCCCACGTCTCCTGCATCTCTGGCGGTGCAGGTGCCACCCCTTCTCCTCGTTTGTGCGCCACGATCCCCGGAGCTGCCGGGACTTCTGCCAGCGCGCTCAAGGGCGTCCTTCCGGTGATGGCCAACCTCACCGGAAGTGGGGCTCAAGCCCCGCCCATTTGGCCAGGGGCAACCAATCCAAGGAGGACGTACGAAGCACCAATGATTCTTCGGGTGTGGAGGTGGATAGGCGGGCTTTTCCGAGGCGCCTAAGCGGTTGGTGTGATTTGGGATAGCGGCTCGCCTTTAGCCTTTCCTCTTCAGGGATTGTCTTCATTCGGGAAGGTGGCCCTATTTCGGCGGCCCGGCGGCCTAGCGGCCTGCGAGTAGGCGGTGCGCCCTCAGCCCCGGTCCTTACTGCCGGCTCTCCTCAGAACTCTTCATTTCTTCCAGGGCCGGCCCGCCCTCAGAGAACCTTTCACGGAGTCTTCTGAGAAAAATCTCAGATTTTTGTCCTCCTTAGCCCTCTTCACCCATGAACCTCTTCACCTCGAATCGGGCCCAATCTGGGCTCTGTTCCTCCGAGCCCTGGTGAACTGTCTCCACACAGTCTGTCCCTTGAGGACTTTCCGTCCTCAGCGCTTGCGGGCCAAGTTACTTCCTTCCAAGGTCTCTTCACAGACTGTCCTTCAGAGGCCTGAGTGTCTCAGCCAAGGCCTTCAAGCTGCCACAGCTTCTCTCTTCATTCTCAAGGCATTCCTTCCACAAGACTCCCACCACTTCCCACTCCTACCAATGTGGCTGTGTAGGGGTTCCTCCGAGGCTGTGCCCAAAGGCCCAGAACAGTAGTTCATTAACTTGAGGCTTGGATTTTAAAATCCCCAAGGACAAATGTGTCGTCCTGAGGCTGCTGGCCTAGTCAAGTTGCCAGTGCCAGCCACCTGGGCCCAGAAAAGAGATATTATCTGATTTCTTACCTTCTTGAAGAACGGAAAAGGAAGGGAGACATGAACTGTATCTGGGCCTTTTTCACCTTCTAGCATAGTGACTTTTGGTTGCTGTATCTGAAGATTAGACTGCAAGATCTTTGTGTCCCACCCATAATACCTAGCATGGTGTACCAAGAGTATGCATCAACATCAAAACAAATGCAATCTGGTCTCAGTTCCACTTGTTAATAGCTGCAAGGCCTTGGGCAATTCTTCCTGAGGTTGTCTCCCCATCTCTAGACATATACCCAACAGGTATGTAGACTTAGAAGGTTTTCTTTCAATAAATATTGGTTGAATTGGTATAGGAGATGCCAAGGTTGGAAATGAAAGAAAAGCAATTCTTTGCAGTCCTGCTCTTTCTCCAGCAAAGCAGGGGAGACAGAGGAAGGTCACGGTTATAGTGAACTGTGAAGCATTTGAGCCATCCTACTGGCAAAGGAATTGAAGCATTCGAAGTCCAAGAAGGAATCGGCAATTAACTCTTCCTCCAGCACTTGGCCTCCTGGTGTTAAAGAGCCAGCTTTGCAAACAAACAGACCTGAGTTCAAATTCTAACTGCAACTTCCTAGATATGGAAACTTAGGCAAGTTACTTAATTTTGTTGTGGGGATGACTACCCTATTAATCTAGGTCATAGAGTTACTGGATTTCATGAAACAGTGTGTCTAAAGGTGCTTAGCACAGGGCCTGCCGCTCAGTAAGGCCATGGGAAATGAGAGGTAACATGTTATCTTTGCCATTGTCTCATACATGCTGCCTGCACAGCAGCCAGCAACCACTTGGGTCTAATTATTCACCATCCCCAGTAGACAGAACCTCTCTCTTAACCTCTTATCTTGGCAGAAGGCAAGGACCAAGAATTCAAAAGAGACCATTTATTTTCTAAGAATCAATATATTTTTTTCCTTCGAAATAAATACAAACCAGTTCGAAAGGTAGGGGGATCTATGGGAAGGGGAAGGAGAATAGGGACAAGCCCCAGTCTTTTTTTTTAGTACCAAATGACTCTGGCGCGACCCGGAAACGCAGTTACAAATGAGAATAATTTAAATTCTCCATTAATTACAGTATTTACAACAGCAGGGGAGGGGGTCACCTAGTGCCCCTCTTCCAGGCTGGACGACATCAATCCCACTGCTAGGCTGGGCAGATGCTTGCTCACCTCACCACCTGCAGGGGCCTCAGGCCTCTAGGCAGTTATAGATTCTCCTGGCATGAGCAGGCAGAGGTGGTGGGATGGCCTGTTTTATGCAGTGTCCTAACCTTCATCCACCACCATGCCCTACAATGCCGTGAGGTCTCTGGGGCTCTTTCTGGCCTATGGGACCACCCCTCTCCTTGCCCAAAGCTGCCATGGGCCCATGGAGTGTTCTGTACAGTCCAGCTGCACTCAGGGCGGGAGGGACCTCCCCCACCCAGCTTCCCCTGAGACTGGCCCCAAGACCAGGAATGAGTCAGTGCAGAGGCCGGTGCCACTGCAGGACAGTGAGCAGAGGGGAGAGAGGTCAAAGGGCACTGTAGCTTGGGCTGTGCTGGACAGCATCAGTCACTGTCGCTGGTCTCGCTGCTTTGCTCACCCTGCACCTTGCTGCGATGCTGCAGAGCCCTATGGTAGGCAATTTGTACTGATTTGCGGATGTTGGACTTGCGGCCCTCCAGCATCTTCTCCTTGTCTAGGTCCTGGTTCACACCCAGAGGCACCAGCTTAGTCCTGGGTAGCCACTGCCTGTAGGACAAGGTAATGATCTAATAAATGATCTCAGGGACAGCAGTAAGTAATATCTTCCTCATTCCTTCATTCAATAACACCCTCTGAGCACCCACTCTGGGTCAGGCTCCTTGGTGGGCACTGGGGTTACAAAGATCAATAGGCATAGTCCCTAACCCAAGGAACCGCTCAGTTTAGTAATGAAAAGAGTCGAATCAACAGTCATTCTAGGAACTAACCACAGGGTATTTATGCACAAAAAGAAGTAGCCTTAACTTAACCTGAAATAACTATACTGCCCCACACAGGCAGATTTCACAGACACTGAATTATCCTCAGATAATTAACAAAAAGACTACATATGTAAAATGACAGAACACGGACACAGAGCCTGAATGTTTATGCCTCCTTTATCCCCATCTTGTTACCATGGAGGCAGAGGTGAGAAAACTAAGTCTAGAAGCCATTTGAGTTTGGGTGGGGAACCACCCCTGTATTTGTTACAGTTATTGATGGCCCTTGGGTTTCTAGGTACAGCTGTTTGTCAGCTGCTGCCCACTGACTCTCTGACTCATGGTCAACACAACCCTTTTGCTCAAAGATCTAAGTCCCTCTCCCAATGGTCTGTGATAGCTGGGTCTATCTGCTGCTTTGAGTTTCCTGGCAGCCTGCCCCCATACCACACAGGGTTGCATCTGTGGCTGTGAGTCACAGCAAATGCTCCCCTCCTCCCTTACCAGGTTCTCTTGTTGTCAAAAAAAAGGACGAGGTAGAGATGCTCTCGGGCTTCCTGGGTCATCTGCTCCCCAAGTTTCAGCACCTCCAGTGGGGGCACAGGGATGGGAACTCCATGGTGGAACATACCCTCCCGGGGCATCTTTGGATCAATGATCTGAGGGTGTAATAAGAGCCTGGTTTGGTTCAGTCCACTTCTCAAAGCCTGCCTGACACAAGAGTTTGGAGACTACCTCTGAAGTGGGAATAGAAAAAGGTTATCAGGCTGCTAAGACTGCAGTGCTTCTTCCCATACTTCCTTGACTTTTTCTGAGACTGACATTATTTCAGAGCTCAAGGAAAAAGGGAAAGAGGAGATAGAGAAACTGACTGGGGGCCTCTAAGTGGGACTCAAGCTCTATCTGTCCCTAGCCTATCTGCCAAGGAACCAACCCTGTTCTTTAAGTCAGCAGAGGGTGGGAAAAGTATGCATTAAAGTGTTAGAAGGCAGGGGCATGAAAGGAGAAGTGGAAACCTACCAGAGCCGGGTATGATGGATACCCTCGGCATTTGGCCCATACGAGGTCCAGAGCGTCCAGAGGGGAGTCCTCATCCTCTGACAGCCAGCCAGTTCCCCGACCCAGACTCTTCCTCACCACTTCACAGGAATGGGAGAGAGGGGGTGGATCAGCAGCTGGGGGGCTGGCAAGGCCCTGATGCTGGGTCCCAGGCATCCCTGGCCTTGGGTGAGAATACTTACTGCTGTGGCCCACGCCGCGGCCAGTGCCCACGGAGTAGGCCTCGTTCTCAGTGCCTGAAGTATCCTCACTGCTGTCCTCAGGGAATGTGCCCCGAGAGAAGGAAGGTTTGCCTCGGCCTTGTTTTGAGGGGGTCGTGCTGTGGGCAAGACATCACAAGCTCAGTTCAAGTGAGGGGGGGTGAAGAATGGCATGGTGGTTGTCTTCTCTTTAACCCCCTGGGTCCTAGACATTTTGAAAGCAGGACTACATAAGAAGTTTCAAACTCAAATGGCCTCAGGGACCAGCTGGTGTTATGACTGATGGAAGTGGGCTGGGGGTAATGGTGGTAGAGACAAGTGTATTCCCTATCTACAGTAGCAGCTACTACTCAATTCCAACGTGTTATCATGGTGCCACTTGGCAACACTGGCTGGATATGCCGTATTTTCTGATTTTTAAAGAGAATACAGAAACTGGGAATTTTTCTTGACATTTCTAGGTTCATTTTTTCACAAACACCATGCTAGCCAAGCAAAACATGACTGCAGGCCAAATCCAGACCACAGACTAGTTTACACCCTCTGTCCTAAATTTGTTGGCTTAACCCCGGATGGCTCCCTCAGTTCCACTATGGTGACATCCTGATATTTCCCTTTTATTTTGCAGAGAACCTTGGGTTTGAGCAATCTTAATCTAGGGTGATATGGCTACTACCAATTTCCAATAACGAAACCCAGAAAGGCCTGTGAATCCTGGTAAGACATCCTAAAGGATGGCCTTGATCTGGAAGGCTGGTACCTGGTCCGATCTGAGGCAGCGCTGCTGCTGCTACTGCTGCTGGACTCAGAGTCTGAGCTGCTCCGGGGAAGGCTGCAGTCATTACGATATACTAAGAAACTCTTCTTCACGGGCTGGTTTCCACTGCTGAAGCCATTGGCTGGTAAGTCTTGGTTTGGGGGAAGAGGAGGAAGAAAGGAAAAAGCCAGGAATATGTAGATCAGAGAGGGTATGGGAGTAGTAGGGACTTAGGACTTGAGCTTCCCTTCTGTGCTGGAAAATTCCTCCCACCTTGGCTAGGGGGGCTAGATCTGGGCAGTGTCCATTAGAGTTGGCCACAGCCCTGCCCCACCCCTCACACGTCCCTTGGCAGTTACTGGCCTCAGGACACAAATGGCTTAAAGGGAAGGAGATGCTCAAGGAGGGTGAGAAGAGAAAAAGTGAAATGATACAAAGGAGGAGGTCCAGGATGGGAATTTGGGCCATTGTCTTTGGGCCTCAGGGTGGAATTAAAGGATCCTAAGGGCCCTTCTGGTTCTGACATTTTATGGGATGGCTGGGAGTTACTGGGAAGAACAGCAGCTTTGCTCACTCTCTTGGGGGGCTGGGTGATGGTGAGGCTCACCCAATGGGGGATCTTCTGTGGACTTATCACTGTCGCTGTCTGAGCTCGAACTGGGTCGGGGGCTCCTACCCCGCTTGCGCTGACGCAGGGAGCCCATGATGGGGAGCTGGGGGGGCCCCACAGGACTGCCTCCGTGGCTGGGGGTCATCTGGCTCTCCCGGTTTTTTGGGGGCCGGCCCGGCCTCTTGGGCGGTCCAGCTGTCTTCGGGTTCTTTTTGGAGAACAGAACTGAGGTTCTCCTGCCCACCTCATGTGCGGGGGTTGAGGACATGTTGGGACCCAGGCCTGGAGCAGAGAAAGAGAGAAGAAGAGTTGGTGAGGGGCCTGATGTGGGAAAGGTGCATGTCTAAGGTCATGCCCTGGGTGTATAGGACCATGACTCCAGCTAGAATAGGGTAGATGATCTCAGGGACATGGAATTAGAAACAGCGTTCTCTTAAAGATATAGCAGAGGGGCAGCTAAGAGGCCCCTGACTGGGGGGTGTGGGAGACAGTGCAACTAGCTGTGCAGGAGGGACCTCTGCCTGGGGGATGGCAGCGGCTGAGTGTGTGCTGCAGAGCCAGAGTCTGCCTTCTGTGGGGTCCAGCTGGCTGAGGGGTTCAGACCTTTGCTTGTCTCCTGGCTGCTGCTCTCCTCTGCGGCACTGTCTGTCTGCCCATCCTTGTCACAGGTGGCTGGGTGGGGTGTCAGACTGCTCCGGCTTGAGGTGCCATATCGCTCAGGTCCATCCCGGCCAGTCTCTCGCTGGTGGGCAAGCTTCCGCCGCAGTGCCGTCATCTCTTTCTTGATCATCTTTGCGCGCCGTGAGCGGCCAACGCTCTGCTTGCTGGCATTCACCTCATTCAGTCGCTCCAGCAGCAGTTTCAGCTGCTCTTCCACTGGTAGGTGCTTCTGGTTCTCTAGCAGGCAAATCCTCTCTTCTTCTGCTGCTAGGGAGGAGGGTTAGGAAGGAAAAGTTCAGACTGAGGGCAGCCCTCTGAGCCCCTCAAACTTGGGCAGGCAGCAAGAAACCAATAAATAGCCTTCCCACCTCAGCTTCTCACCAGGAATAGCTATAAAATGGTAGGACCAATATGTAGAATGGTGGGCACTGCTATTCATCCACCCATCTGGCTTCTTGTGGAGTATTCTTTGGGCTAGTTTACCACTGCTCAGTCAGCCTAGCTGCCTCCTACCTACACTGCCTGCTCCCGGGAGAGGACTTCTAGAAAGCTATCCATCCCTGGCATTGGCCTCTATGTATGTGTGTGACTTATCACCCACCATCATCGGCGTGGTGTGGGGCCTCGTCTCCCGTCAGACTGTGGGGAATATGCATGCCCGTCTCAAAGTCAATGCCCATTTTTTCAGCCTGACGCCGGGCCTGGCGGAGCACAGCACCACCCTGCTCACGGAGTCGCACTGCTGCCCGGTAGAAGATGGTGTCCTTGGCGTTGTACTTGAGGCAGTTGCTGACGATAAGGTTGAAGTCCTCCTCGAAATCATCAAAGTTCAGGTAGCGGTAAGCCTCCAAGTTTTGCTTCATGGTGAAAAAGTCCATGGGTTTTTTGATGTGATCTAGGTAGTCAGGAACCTGGGAGAGCAGGGCAGGTGTGGCTAAATGGAAATATGACCCTTGCTCCCTCTGAACCCCTGATGCTAACAATCCCCTCACCCCCAAAATGCCTCCAGCAATCTCCCCCACCACAGGCAGGCACATAGCATAGGGGAAAGGAGAGCTGGATTTTAGTTCTGACTTTACCAGTCACAAGCTGTGTGACCTTGGCAAGTCTCTTAAACAATCTGGACCTTCTTTTCTTCTCCTGGAAAATGGTGATAAAAATACCAGATCTACCTCCTAGAACCACATGAGGCTTCAGTAAGAAGATGGCTAGGAGAATCCTCTGAAAATAACACCACCTTGCATTCCAATATCTCTTTTTACTTATCATTAAGACTTAAACAGAGGCTACTGCTTTAGGCCTCTCATTTTATACCTTTTAGAGAGAAGAGTCTGCCAGTCAGGACCTAGGGCTTCAGAGCTGGTTCTTTAGGTGCTGAGCCTTCTAAAATCTCCGTTCTAGGGTTCAGCACCCCAAAAGGATCTTCCTGCCCTGGGATTATTCATTTGGCAGACTCAGTCCCTGCCTCTGGGGAAGGAGTGCAGATTGCCTCCCATTCTGGGCCCTTGGGGTGTAACAGGGATAAGACAGAGTCCAGGTGATGCGTGTGGCTCCAGTTCATCCTGCCCCAGATCCACCAACCCCTCTTCACGGTCCCCTTCTAGTCCCTGGCCCAGACCTGCAGCAGGGGTCCAAGTGGGAGAGGTACAGAAAGAAGGTGGAGTGAGGGGAAGGGATTCTTACTTCGTCCAATTCGGTTACCTCAGACAGAGGGACCGGCTCGCTGAAGATATTGCCTGTGTCCTTCTCTTGGAGCTGCTCTAAGGTTTTGCGAAGGAGGATGAGGAAAGGAGTCAGCTGCATCTCCATGGCGATCTGCTGGACCTTGATCTGACACACACAAAGGCCCTATCAGCCAGGCTCAGGCCAGTTTCCTCGCAGAGGGGTCTAAGGTAGTAGTCCCAAAGCTAGCCTGGGTCCTCACCTTCTTTCCCTAGTCCCACAGCTGGATGGATTCACTCAGGTCTACCAACTCTTCAAGGCTCCATCCTATGAAATTTTCCCCACCTACTCTGGCCTTCACCTTCTGCTTCCTGGAACTTCTGCCACAGCTACCTGTATCACCTAATCTAGGGTTCAATTCATACTCCCCTTCCCCTGTGACATTTTGCTTCCGGTAGGTCTCAGAGTACACAAGAGTATCAGTGTGACTCCAGCATCAGCTCTGTTGCTTCCTGACCATGGGACTCATGCTTTTCCTTTTCTTGGGTGTCTTCTCCGCTGTTAAATAGGGCTGGGCCGGGAGTACTTACTGTCTCCCTTTTGAGCTTCTCCCGCTTGCGGATCAGTTCCACCAGCAGCCGAGCTCGCTCTAGGTCATGCCGGAGCCGCTGCCAGGACTTGAGTTGTTCTTTGAGCGCCCAGTTCTTATCCTCAGAATCCCTCTGTAGAGGCAAAAGGGACAACAGGGGATGTTGAAGGAGCAAGAGGAAAAGGAGAGAGCTGAGGAGAACTTGGGTCTTCAGGCTGAGTTGAAGGAGGGAGCATGGTGACTTACTGGCAGACATGCCAGCTAAAGTGGGAACCGCTCAATCTGCATGTCCCAAGGGCCTGGGACAAAGCATATTCTTAGTAAATGTTTACTGAGTGAATGAATGAATATATGGGAGCAACACCCTTCCTTCAAGCTCATAGCCTGTAAAGATTTCATCCTAAACTTGGTTTGAGAGCAGTTTAAAGGAGGAAACAGCTTAAGACCTCTGATAATTAAAGCCACACTTGCAAATCTCTCCCTGTCCTCTTCCCTCTGTCACCAGTCTCCAGAACCCACAGGGAATTTGACATAGTACCCCAACTTGGTCACAGTTCCTTTGCGACTGCAGATGTGTCTGCAGGCGACGCAGCAGCGGAACACCATTCCGAGACTGCCTCTTCAGTGTCCAGTAGCTGTGCAGCCTCTGCATGAACTGGCTCTTCCTCTGGATAGTCAGGCGGTTAGTGATTTTGCTGAGCCTGGGAGGCAGGGAAACAAAGAGAAAAAAACCCTGTTGGGCCCTGCTTCTCTTAAGCAGAACTGGAGTCTCTGGTCAGTAAGAATTCCTGAATGTGGCTGAATGGGGAATAAATCTCTTGTCCAAAAAGCCTGGGCTTAAGGCAAAGAGGAGCAAAGGGAATCATCCATGGTACCTCAGCAAGTGGGAAGCCAAGCTTCCAGCACTAAAGCAGCATCCTTACCCAACCCTGTAAACCAGAGAATCAGGGAACTCTGCCCCTAAGATTGTGTTTGACACTGCAGCCCAGAGAAATTTCTGGCCCTGGGGTACCTTATTCAGACTGATCCCTTAAAGATTTCAAGATCGAGTACAATTATACAGCAGTAAACCAAAGTACATCAATTAAACAGCACAAGAGGGGGTTAAAAATAACTGGTGATCACAGCCCAAATGAGTGGTAGTAACTGCTTCTCTTCTTTTTCATTCCATCTCTCCTTATGCAGCTAGTGGCTACTCCATCCTCTTTCTTCCTTACTTAACAAATTCAACCAACAAAATGAAGGGCAGTTTAAAACACCTGTTAGGTCTGCCAGATTAAGATAACCTGTTAAGAGACAACACCAGAATTCTGCTGTTTTTACTTCTGTGCAGTTCCTAACAGTAAGAAGGTAATCCAGCCCTGCCACTCCATTCTGGGGCCCATCTGTTCCTCCCCAGGAGGATGCTTCTTCCTTCACATACCTGTCCACCTGCACCCACATACCTGTGTGGCGGGATGCAGGGCACGGACACCACAGGTGCTGCTGCCCGCTTCTCTGCCAGGATCTTCCGTGCCTTCTTCATCTTGATCCGGGACTTGGCCTTGGCCTTCTTGACCTTTTCTGAGCTCCAGCCCTTACCCTCCTCCTCCTCCTCGTCCTCGTCCTCCTCACCTTCACTGTGGGACAGGGCAGGCAGACGGCGTGCTGAACCTGGGGGGGTGTGGATGTCGCAGTAGGCTGTCTTGCGGACGCTAAAGGATGTGCCATTGGCACCTGTCTCCCTCACGGGCTCCATCTTCATGTAAAGGCCGGCTTGCTGGGCACATGTCACATGGAAGGCTGTGTAGCAGTTGGCCTTGTGGCACTGAATGCAGGCCCCTGAGCCCCGCTGTTTGCAAATGTAGCAGGTGAGCTTCCAGCGAGCTGGTGGGATATGCTCAATGCTGTCAATAGGCTCGAGGAAGACCGTGTTGGCAAAGCAGACCTCAGGGATCCACAGGGCACACACCACATGGGCCCAGCGCCCGTCATCTGTTTGTTTGAAGGCACCACCCTTGTTGGGGCACAGGGCACAGTCCACGGCGCGGGAGGGTGACTGCAGGCAGCGGCGGCACAGCCACTGGCCCTCGGGGATATAGGGGACACCGTAGCACTCCTGGTGTACAGCCAGGTTGCACATGTCACAGAAGAGGATGACATTGCTGTTCTGGCACTCACCGTCGTTGCAAATACAGCATACAGCATCCTCATCCACTAGTGCATTGGGGTCACCTTTATTATGGCTTTCAAAGTATGACTCCTTCTCCAGCCGGTCCATTAAGTACTCAAAGATCTCTTGTGGGATGGGGCTCACACCCTCCGTCTTCCGCCGCTCATTCATGATGTCTAGCCAGATATAGTCTTCCTCATCCATGTCATACTCAACCTCCTCATCCAGCTCCTCTGCTGACTTCTCGATGTACCTACAGGGCAGACACACAGCTCAGCATCTTATGGCCAAGATTTCCTTCCCTCAGAGACAGTTAGTTACATTTGCTGAGCACTTACTGAGCCAGGTCTATGACTTTACATGTTGTCTCATTCCATCCTTAACCCCAAGTAGGTACTACAGGTACCTGTGAACTATACACTATAGGTACTATAATCATTCCCATCTTGCAGAAAAGTAAACCTAAGGCCTGGAAAAGTTAATTTGCTTGTCCCAGCTCTGTGATGACAAAGTAAAAGAGCTGAGATGTGAACCCAGGCCAGCCAACTGCAGAGCCCATTTCCTAGTTGCCAGATGACACCATTTCACTTGGGGTGCAGCGGCTCAGCCAGACTCCTGAAGAGGGCAGCTAGGACTCACTGGGTGATCTGGGCAATAGTACAAAGAGTCAGAGCAAAGAAGGTCCTAGAGTGTCACTTGTAAATTATATACAAATTTAGGACCAGCTGGCAGGGCTGTGCGCCTTTCAGTCAGAGCACCAGCTCAGGGCTCCCTCAAACTCTAGGTACTTATTTGCTGTATTTGTTCTCTGGTTAGCCTTGGGAGATAACAGTCATTATAGCTAAGATTTACTGAGCCTTTACTAGGAACCAGACACCATGCTGAGTTTTTACACTTAATTCTCACCATAGCCATAGGGTCAGTGTTCTTATTGTCCCCATTTACAGATCAAGAAACTAAACTTTTGAGAGATTAATTAACTGCCCAACACAATCAGATCAAACAACCAGGAGCTGGGACTCAAACTCCAGCCCCAGAGCTCTTACCTCTGAGCACCCTCAGTGGACAGCAGACCCAGAGCTGAGGACCACTCCAGGTGCCTATGATATGGAGCAGCTCCCCATGCCCTGGCCATGCTGAATGGCCTGGATGCTGGTGCTATGAAGCTAAAGGATCCATTGGAAAGAACAGGGCTTCAGCTCCTAAAAACCTGGATTTAAATCCTGGCCCTGCTACTGTGTGACTGTCAGGACATCACTTCTCTTTTCTAAAGCTCAGTTTTAGTGATGACAGAATGAGGATTTTTAATTCCATTTAATCCTGACAGCGTCTTTGAGTAGGTTTTGGAAATGACTTTTATCCTCATGATGCTACTTTGAACTTATTTCACACAGCTACTGTGAGCATTAAAAGAGTTAATTCAAGTAAAATGCTTAGAACAGTACCTGGCATGGAGCAAATACTCAATAAATGTTAGCTTCATTATTAGTTTTTTTATATCCCTCATCCACCTTGCTTTGGATTGTAGCTATTTATGTGTCTAACTCCTCCAATTCTGGATGGAGGTAAGAACCACGTCTGATTCACCACATAGTGGTGTGTGATTCACCATACACTCTCAGGGTGAAAAGGAGAAGACAGACTAAAACATTGCGTCTATGAGAAGCCACTTCTTAGCCCTTTACCTAAGGTTGCTGCAGTATCTTCATCTTTGAATGAGGGATGTGAACCACCCAGCCCTTTCCAGGCCTTGGCAGCAGCTCTCTTGAGCATCAGTTTTCAACTTTTTCTCTGCCACGACAAATGTGACATTATGTGATAGTGCATAACTCACTCCCACAGGGCACCCAGATTACAGCTGTGGCACAGATAAGGTAGGCTGCATATCACATACAATTCCTGGCATACCAGCTGTCACTCCATCCCCATTCTCCCCACCCCCCAAGATGGATATCAGAATGCAGGTAAGAAAAAGTGATGTTATTAGAAAGATGACCTCAAATCTCTGATTTATATAAAAAGTAAGTCATTTCCAAAACTTGGGTAGTTCTGCTAACAGTAGTAACAAATGACACACAATACACCTCCCCAAATGACTGCAACACAACAGCTGAGAACTGCTGCCCTGGAGAAAAGGTCTCGATCCCCAGGAGGCAGAGTGATTTAAGTGGAAGGAGGAAGAAAAGGAGCTGAATGAGTTGGGCTGGGCTACCTGTCAGAGAGGAGAGAGCTGAAGAGCTGTTAGGAGTGAGGGGTGGCTCAGGGAGGAGTCTGGGGATGGGGAATGGAGGGTTGGCATGGCAGTCAGTGCTAACAGAAAGAGATGGTGGACAGCCAGAAGTGGAGCTGGACTGAACAGATGAAAGATCAGAAGAGAAGAAGAGAGAAATCAGTGATAAATCAAACAGAGAACAAAGTGATATACTGGGCCATATCACTTGGATTCCCACAGATTTGATTTTCAAAAACCATGATTTAACATAATATCACGTTGGTTGCACTTTTGGTAAAATCTGCCTTCCATATAACCTTTATGACTAATCCTTGTCAGAGATCAGGCCTTCTTAGTTAACAAGGATTGCTACTTAACTCTCTCATCACAATACTCTCTTTGCCTAAGTTTCAGAGCTAAGTTTCACACTTAGTTTTTGTACCATCCTTCAGCTAGGGTTTCTGGATGTAGCTTCATCAGTCTGCCTTCATCTATTACCTCAGGCTAAAGACATTTAGTCTTATTCTACCTACGCCTTTATTAGGAGCCACTGTAACTAATTTTGGGAAGGAAGAAGGGTACAAAGAAACGAATGAAATTTTAAAAAGGGCCATTGGAGAAGTACAAAACTAAAGAGAAGGAAATAAACATAAGCATACTGAAGCATGGATGACAACAGCAGAATAATGTGAAAACTCCCCCTGCAAATTTACAAACCTTATGAAATCAGTGCACCTAGCTTTTTATCAAGATAAAAAGGGGTTATTAGATGGAATTACTAGAAAACCAGAAGTTGGATGAGTTGCCCAAGGTCACACAGTGAGTGAACTGATAGGTTCAGGGTTCAGGGACAGGATCATTGGTACAGTGAAAATCTTGCAGCTCAGATGTCAATCCTAGTTCAGCTATCTACTGGCATGTCACTTGTGACAAACCTAGTCTCCTTTCTGGACTGTGGCTTCCTCATCTGTGAAATGAGGACATTTATTGTGAGAATAAAATGAGGGTATGATATAAAGCACGTGGCAGTGTACAGTAAGTGCCACTATCATTAGCAGGAGCACATTTTCTTTCCCTGTCCTAACAGGACTAGTGTGCCTCCTCTGTCCTTTCTCCCTGCCACTCTCCTACCTGCCTCCTGCGATCTGAGCCCTGTTCAATCCATTTGCCATAGTTAGGGGGTGAAGTGGCCTTACCGGTAATAGGAAGTCGGCCGGGGCGGGGCATCAGGGGTATCCTGCTCCAGCTCCCGGTATACCACCTCTGGCAGCTTAGGAGTGGTGCTCGCTGAAGCATTATGGTGGTGGTGATGATTGGAGTCCTTGCGCTTCTCCTTGTTCTTATGCTTGCCTGACTTAGGAGTAGCAGCCGGTGTCTCAGTGTTTTCCTTATTGCTGCCATTCTCGGGGGCCTCCTCAGGAGCTTCTTCATCCTCCGACACCACATCTAGGTTGTCAAAGATACTAATGCGGTGGACGCGGCCGTGCAGGTCCACCTCCACCATGCGCTGGGCCTGTGCGTAGCTCATCACCTCACGGCCCGGGGACTGTGATACCTCCGAGGGGCTGGGTGACTGCTTGTTGGCTGGGCGTGACTGGCGCCCCTTCTTCTTGTGCTTGCGAAGCGGAGTCTGCTGAGGGGGTGGTGGGTTGTCATGGTCGTAGTGGTAAAGGTGATACTCAATACCACTATAGCTCTTGTAGACCTTGCGGCACGTCTCCACAGGACACTCATATGGTGGCTTAGTCGCCCGCAAGTTGTGGCAGAAAGTCTTCACGTCAAAGTCTACCCCCATGCTGTCACATCTAGAAAGCAGAGATCAGTCAGCGTAGGCCTGGGATGGGATTCCTGACTGTGTGCATCAGAAACTGCACTCCCTCCAAGCCTCGCTTTCCCCAGGGGTCACAATGTCCCGGTCAGCCCACCTCTACAGCATCTTTAAATGCCACCTCCTACACCATGGCTCTGATCTGGGACCTCATCTCTTCTTGCCTAGTCATCCTGGCCTACATCTCAATTCCTCTAGCCTTCACATGATACAACCAGAGTGATCTTTCTACCATATAGCAAAGATCATGTCAGTCTCTTAATGAAATGTCTCCAGATGTTCCCCATTCCTCCAGAATAATGTTCAAATTCCCTAGGATGGCTTTTAAGGTCCTTCTGTCATTGTCTGGTCCTAGTTCTCCTTTCCAGACTCTTCTTTTCACCAGGTACAAGTGGGCTACTGTCTACCCTGAGCAACTTGCCATTCCTTTCATTTCTGCAAGATGATCTCGATTTGGAAGGGCCCTCCATCCTTTCTGATTGGTGAGCTCCTACTCGTTCTCCAAAACCCAGCCAAAATGTCACTTCTGTAATGACCTCTTTCACTTTCCCATGGGGAGCTGTGTTTCCACAGCATTTCCACATACATCTACCATGGTTTTACCACACTGGAAGTTCTTTGTTTTCTCCCACTAGACTGGCAGCTTGTATAGTGTAGACACCAGGGCCTATCCACCTCTATTTCCAGTACCTGGCATATACTGAACACTCAGTTTTGGTGAAGGATTGAATAACCTGTTGAACGAGAGTATCATAAGATATGAAGCTGAGAGAGATGGGATGAAGGCTGGTGTTAGTCCATACAGAAGCTTTCATGGGTGGCTATCGACTTGGTCATGGACTCGGTCATGGACTCTAGCAGAAATCACAGGATTCAGAATGAATCATTTCATTTCTGAGGCCTTTAGGGGGAACCTATGTCCTTGCCTTGGGACTAGGTTGGGGGAGCCAAGTAAAAACTGAGGTCATTTAGTCAGCGACAGTAATGGCATGTGTTACATCTGAGCTCTTAATTTACCCATTTATGTAACATTCACTGAGTGCTTACAAAGTGCCAGGCCAGAAGGGTACAAACATGAACATGACAACCAGGCACACTCAGCTCCATGCTGACCCTAAGGCCCCCCCCCCACCTCCTGTTCCTGCTTGAGTGCAGACAGCAGATGGTACCAGCCCCCATGAAGACCAGCTTAGTCAGAGACTGCCCCAATTTCTCTCTGCCTAGTTGAGTTCAATAATTCAGCGAGGGGCTTGACATCCTCCCAGGCAAAGCCTGACGAACACTGACCTCTTGGCATCTCTCCTGCGGCTTACCCCGGGGCAAGTGGACTGCTCCAGCCCCTCCTGTCAACAAACCCTGACTTCCACCTCGAGTCAGCTTCACAATTCAATTCCAGCTCCCTTCCACTTCCTACCTGCAGCTGTGTCTTTAAACGCAAACCAACTGAAGGGACAAAACAAGTTCTCCTTTTTCGATGCTGGGTCCCCGGTGAGTGGTGCGCTTTGCCGCCCTGGCTTCCAAAGTAGCACAGCACCCCAGGCAGAGGTCCCATTGGGACCCGGCGGCAGAGGCACAGGGGAGGGAGATGACTTGAAAGCCCGGGGGGATGTCCCGTAGCCCAGGAGTGGTGCAGCTGCATCTACCCCTGAACTCGGGGGGCCGGAGGAAGTGGGGGGGCGGGGGCCGGAGGTACCAAGCCGGGCCCCGGCTGTGCCCGCAGCCCTCTCCCGGATGCGGTGGCGTTTCCCCTTCGCCGAAGTGTAACAAGTTAAACGAGGCTCCCCTCTGGCCATCGGCCCAGGCCGCCGCGAAGGATACAATGTTGCCACAGAATGCCGGCTGGGAGCAAAAGCACTGTCAGTTTTCCCGCTGCAGTGGCCCGAGGGGCTCCCGGGCCAGGCGACTCAGTGCGCGCTCCGCGAAAGTAGCTTACCCATTCCCCGCCGGTTATTCCTGTCCCCGGCCCGCACTCACCGGCCACCTCGAGTCCGGGCTCATCGCCGAGGGCGCCCGCCGGGGCTCCGACCCCTCTTGGGGAGGCCGGCGGGGAAAGACGGGCCGGGTAGGGGGAGCCCCAATTTCGGGGACCGCAGACCTCACCACCGCGGCCCCACGCCGTCCGGCGCTCTGGCCCCGGCTCCCCGGGATTCCCGCGCTGACCCGGCACTGCAGCTCCCGGTCCCGCCGGCGCCCGGGTGTCTCCACTCCGTCGGCCGCGGCTGGCCGCCGCCCGTTTCGTGGGCCCTTAGGCTGCCTGGCCTCGGGACCCAATGCCGCTGGAACAATGGAGGCTCCGGGAGGCAGCGAGGGGTCGGCAGCGGCACAGACGGTGGCGGCAAAGGCAGTGGCAGCGGCGGCAGCAGCGGCGGCGGCGGCGACGGCGTCTGCGCAGGGTAAACGCGGCGTCGCGGCCGTTCCGAGCTGCACTTTCGCTGTGGACCCTCGCCCGCCCTTTGAGGCTCCGGAAGCCATTTCTCCGGGACTCGGAAGGCCTTCTGGATACCCCAAAGAGCCTCTCTGGGACCTTCATCTTTGAGTTGAGTTTCTGGAGACTGAAATCGCGGTAATCGGGCCTGGGGGCGCCAGGCCGTTTGTGGCGAATCTGCGGCCACGGACGGTGAGCGCGGGGCTGGGCGTGAGGAGCCCGCCCTTCTCCCCTCCCCCTCCTCCTTCCTTTTTCTCCTCCTCCTTCCTCCCTCCCTCCTCCCGCTGGCGCCGAGGCTGCGGTAGGGACCTGGCGTAGGTCTCCAAGGAAGGGAACGAGGCGGGGCCGGAAGCACGGGGCGGGGCTGGGGCAGGGCCTGGAACAAGAGGGACGCGGGCTGGAGCCTTAAGGGGGCCGGGTGTTATGGGTAGGGGGGGCGGGGCGGGGCTGGAAGAGAATAGACCATTCTATAGGGCGGGGTTTACGAGGAGTGGGCGGGCTTTTTGTAAAGCCAGGTCCCGTAAGGAGGAAAGTGGGAGCAGAGCTGGGGTAAAGGGTGGGACTAAATGGAGGGTTGGGCCTCTGGAAAATAAAGGGGTGGGGCCTTGATTGGGCTTAAAGGGCGGGCCTGGGCTGGGGATAAAGGAGGGAAGTGGGAAGAGCGGTGCGAAGCCGAAGAGGGGGCGGGGCTTTGGCAAGGTGGAGGGGCGGGGCTGGAGGAAAGGATGGGACCTGATTGGGGTAACAGGGCGTGGCTGCAGGAAAAGGGGAGAGGCTTGGGAAAGAAAGGCTTTGGGCTGGAGGGAAGGTGTGGGTCTGAAGAAGGGGGCGGGTTTGGGGCGGAGTATAGAGCGGGTGGGGTGTGAAAGGTTTATTGGTGGGACTCAGGTTCTGAGAGCCCTGTGGTTTGGCGGGGAAATGCAGCTTGGCCACGGGTTGTTAGTTAAAAGATGGTGTCAAAACAGAACTGGTTTGAATGTGACTGGGTCCCTTCCTAGCTATGTGAACTTGGACAATAAAGAACTCAAGTTCCTAGTTTGTAAAATTGAGCTCGAAAACTCTTGTCAGTTTTTAAAAAAATATATATTAGTTGAGGGTACAGTAACACAGTTCCCAACCAGAAAAGCATTACAGATGACAGCAGTGATGCTCAGAAGAATTTGATGAGTTATTATTGCCCAAATGCACATAGACCCACAAAAAAGCATTTTGTGAAAAAATTCAGAGTTCATAAACCTTAAAGCCCACCCACATACCTCAGATTAAGATCCATGGTGCTAACAAAAACAAAGAAATAAATTTTAAAAAAAGAAAAGTAAATTAAGAATTAAAAAAGGATCCATGCTGCTGGTCAAGGTTACACAAGTAAATAGAATGCCACACTCATTGTTCTAGTTTTCTAATATAGACTCAGTTAGGAGGGTGGGGGCAATGAAGCCGTCCTAGAAGAGGTGGTACTCAAATTGAATTATGAAGGATGAGCTAGGTTAGCTACATGGAGCTACTCTAATGCAAACCACCATTTGCACATCTTGTTACATTTGCAAAGCTCAGAGGAGTGAGGCTCCTGTGGGTGCTTTCTGGGAACTATGGTAGGTCTATCTGGCTGGAGGGAAACTGGAGTTGGCTGTGTGGTGGGGAGGTGGCAGAGCTAAGAAACTATAAGGATCTCTGCCCCACTTTTGTCCTTGTTTTTGGGCTGGGATACATGTTTATGATTTGGGGGCTGGGTCCTCATTGCTGCCAGACTCACCCAGGCAGAGGGGGCATCATTCCAGGCATGAGCCTCAGCCGAATGGCTCTGTGGGACCTGATTTCCCTCATCTGAGCCCAAGTCTGAGGGTGGGGATTGGGCAGAGCCCTCTGAGGGTGCTGCACCCGGAGCTGTGCAGGAACAAGTTGGAGAGCAGGTTGGGGTAGCACCAAGGCAAACCCGCTGGCAGTCAGTCTAGTCTGCTGCACCCTCACCTGCTCCAGCCTTGCTGTTTTGGTGGGCACCTGACTCCAGTTTCCCATCAGGCCAAGGTCATAACACTGGTCAACTTCTTTGGACGCAATTAGACTTTCCCAAAAGAGCAGGAATTTAGGAGATGAAAGACCTGGGTTCAAATCACACCTCTGCCATTTAGGAACTGTATGAACCTAAGGTGAATTACTTCACTATTCAGAATCTTAACTGTGAAACAGAGTTGATGGTGATGATGATGATGGTAACAATAATATCTTCCTTAACAGGATTTCTTAGAGAATTACATTAAGTGGTTATAATAACTGTATGTGACATGTTTGGTTGCTACACATTGTCTTATTTTGATGCATAGAATTCATGTATTGTCAATTTTTGAGGGCTTTGGAGGAATTGGGTGCCAGGAAGAATTCATTTTTCCCTATTGTTACACAATGCTTTTTACTGAGCTGCTCCAGTTTTGTCATCAAAGAGGAACATGAAAGCGTCTTCCAGGGGTCTAGGGCAAAGCCCAAAATGGAAGCTTCTGTTTTATTTTAAATTTAATGCAAACCTTACGGTTGACATGCTATAATGTGTTGTTTTTCACAGACAATGTCTTCCCCAAAACATCCTAATAAAATTGACACTCAAAGATGTTTGCTGGTTAATATCCTGAGCTCTGAAGTAAAAATGATATGTTCTCTTTAAGTGATTTAACCTCTCTGCACCTCAGTTTTTTCGGGTGCAAAATGGGGTTAATATATGTACCTACCTCACAGGACTATTGTAAGGATTAAATGAGATGATGCTTGCAAATTGTCAAGCACAGTGTCTAATAATATTCAGTGAGTGCTCAAAGAAAATATTAGCTGTTTTTATGTATTATCCTCATTCAAAAAACTAAGAATAAATGAAACAGGGGAGAGTTTTACAGAGTAATCTTAACACTGTCCCCTCTCATGGTCAAGAATCCCTTTGAAAATCTAATGAACACTATGAGCCTGTCTCCTCAGAAACACACACACACACACACACACACACACACACTTTCATGTATCATTTCTGCAAGTGCTTGAAGAATGTATGAGAAATTATTGGATGAATATATGTTACATGGGGATAAATCTTAGCTTAAGCCATCTTTGCTTCCTTCCTCTCTTGGTGCAGCCCCAGGCCCTGGGTCCCCTAGTCGTCTTCCCCAAAACCCATGAGACAGAGATGGAGTAAAGATCAGCTTTATTATTAGCATGAAGTCAGGGAGGTGGTGATAGTGCAAGCCCTTCTGTGGGCAAGGGGGCAGACAACTTGGCCAGCCAATCCTGCAAGGTGGCTCCAGGGCTCCAGGTGCCTCTGACTTTGAGCAGAAGCAGTGAGTGAGCAGGAGGGCAGACTGCCAGGCAATGGATATGTGGGCTTCTCAAGGCTACTTTGGAGCTGTGGTTGGGCTGGGGTTGGCAGGGGGTGGAGTCCGAGGCTGGATGTCTCTGGTGCGCATGTAGGAGAGCAGCTGCTCTGGAATCTCTGCCAGTACGTCTTTGGCCAGCCGGGCCATGCTCAGCACCTGGTTCCCCGATCGGTCAACATAGTCTCGGAATGGGACGAACTGGACAGGCGGAGACAGTTAGTGTGGGAGGTAGTCAGGAGAGAGAGAGTCAAGGTGGGAACAGCAAGGAGGCTCCTTCCTTGATCCTCAGTTTCTATTTCCAAATACTACTACGCTATCTCTCTCCCTCTATCTTGACAGTTTTCTATATTTGCTGTCCTCTCTCTCTTTTTTTTTAACCTTCTTTTCACCCTCCACCCACTCCAATATGGCCTCACACACTTCAGTGAAACTGTTCTTGCTAATGTCAATGGCAGCCCCATGTTGCCAAATCAATCCAATGGGCAAAAACTTTCAGTCCTCTTCTTGCTTAACTTCTCTTTAGTATTCTGTTACACTTGACCATAATGCTCCTCGAAAGATCATATTCTTGACACCACAATCTTCTGGTTTTTCTCCTACCTTTCTGGATTCTTCTCCCCCAACCTGCCCATCATTCCTGGGTGATTTCAAACACTTCCATAACTTTTAAGAACTGCTCCCTCATGATTCCCAAATTCATGTATGCATCCTTGGCCTCTCCTTTAAGTCCAGAACAACATATTCAATTGTCCATATATCTCTTTTCAGCTCTCTCACATACTACAAACCCAGTGTAATCAGTGCTGAATTCTAGCCCTTTCCTTCTCCAGCTCTCCTCTTCCCAGTAAATGGGGCCATCACTCACCCAGTGCTCAACTAGAAAATGAGTATTCTTGACATGTCCCTTACTCCCCTACCACCATCTAATCAAACTGTCAACTTTTGTAAAATTTTCTTCTTTTTTTTAACCTGCCATTTCTTTCCACTCCTCTGCCTTTGCCCTAGTCCAGATCCCTGCTTTTTCACCTCTCCTACTTCAAACGCTTTCTCACTAATTGGTCTACCTGTCTCCTCTCTTGTCCTGCTAGAATCTATCTGTTAGACAGCAGACAGAGATCCTCTTAAAATGCCAGCCTAACCATCTCACTCCCCTATGTAAAATCCTTCGAGAGCTTTTCAGTGCTTTTAAAACAAAACCCCAAATCTTCCCCATGTTCTGCAAGGCCTTGGCTCCCACTCCTCTTCACTCACTGTAATCTTGTTACCCTGGCCTCTTGCCTTTTCCTTGATTGGGCCAATTCTTCTGTGCCTCAGGGCTTTCTCACATGCTGTTCCTCTGCCTGCAGTGCTTTTTGCCTTCCTACTCATCCTTTAGGTCTCAGTCTGCCCTGACTACCCAGTCTAAGTTAGCTCCCCTGCTATAGGCTCTCATTGTGGCATTTGCTATTCTTCTAGAGCGTTATTCCAATCTCATATTTATCTGTGCAAGTATTTGCTGCCCTACTGGTGGGATCGATGACTTTAGGGACCTCCTTTGCCAAGGATGGCTGCAGTAAAATGTTTCTCAGACGTAATTTGTTTATCACATGCAAGGATAGAAGAGTGAGGGGAAAAAAGGTAAGGGATTGAGAAGGCAGTAAGAGAGTGGCTCCTAACTTTCCTCTCCTGCCCACTCTGCCTCTCAGATCCATGACCTCCTTTCCTTGTCAGGTGTACCTGAACGATGTCCCGCTCCGCGTAACGACCCCTAGAGGACACGCGCACGTCATCACCGTCCAGCTCTTCCATTGCTGCAGATAGGACACCTTTCAGTTGATCAGCCTCTCCCACCCCAACCCATGCCACCTCTCTCCCTCATAGCTACCCTTTGGAGTCATTATGAGAATGCCAAATGTTTGCATAAAAATCCTACATATTGTTATGGTGTTATTATTATTATGCCTTCCTACATATATCATTATTCCAGAAACCCCTGGCAGATAGCGGTGGGTGGTGGAGGAAGTATTGATATCATCAGACTTGATTATGATAAGGAAATTGAGGTTCAGATAACCCACAGGACATCTACCCTATCTTTTCAATGAAGCAGGCCTGGGTACCCAGACCATCTCCTGTTAATCACAGTTCTTGGCTCCACTTGTTGACACATCCCCCTGTCCTACTCACCCTCAAACATGGCTGGTCCCACGCCAACAATGATGATTGACATGGGGAGTGAGGAGGCCTGTGGGGAGAGAAGGTGAATAGTTGGGGTGAGCAGCCACAACAAGGAAGGTAGCTGCTGGAAGATAATTCTCCATGGGTCTCTCACATTTCTGCTTATTTTGCAAAGGGAAACACTGATTTCCTTTGTTCCAGACTGTCCTTTCAAGGTTGTTTGTGTGGCAAACAACCTTGAAGATATAGTGCCTTCCTTTAAAGCGAAGGGATGAGTTGTTTACTGTTCAGTATAATAAAAAAGTCCTCCTTGGGAACAAAGGGCAGGCGCACTTACTGCCCATTATAAATGCTTCAGGTTCCCTAAACTTAGGGCTCCTCTCCATAAAGCAACCACTGCATGTGCAGGTGTCATCTGGCTCTTGTCACATCATCTTGTGGGAATTGGCACTTAGAGAATTGGAGAAAATGCAGATTCTCTGGCTGTCATTACTTTGGTGAATGACAAAGCCCTTTGTCTCTGATCCAGGAGTCTCATGTCTTCTGCCAACATCTTTGAAACTGTGGTTCTAACTTGTTAGCATGCAAATAGGATAAAATCTCAGACCTTCCACAATTCTTGACAACGACCTCCTCCCTGTCAAACCCTCCTCCTCAGACTCACACTGACTATGGCCTCCTTGGTCTGTGTCATGTCAGAGATGACCCCATCGGTGATGATGAGCAGGACATAGTACTGAGAACCATCAGAGATCTTGGCCGCGGCCCTGGGTGAGAGACCAAGATTGGAATCTAGCTGAAAATTCAGAAAGGCCAAACCCCCCTACCCGCAGCGTCCACGACCAGCACGTGAGCAGTATTAAGGGCCGGGCTTCTGAAGCCTATGCTTCTTCACCAGGCCTGACTGCCTGCCCTTGCCTGCCAGCCCTCCAGCAATATTTTTTGGGCACTTACTATATAGCAGGTACTGTATTAGGCACTGGAGAATCACAATGAGAAAAAAAGATCCATCTGAGCAAACATTAATCCCAGCATCACACAAATAAGTGTAAAATTATGGTTGTGAATAGTGCTGTGATGTGGAAGGATGCAGTGCTATGACAGAGACCTAATCCAGGAGGTCAGCGAAGCCTTCTTTAAGGACGTGATGTTTGAGATGAAGGAGAGGGAACTAAGTGAAGGGGGGATCATCCCAGGCAGAGCGAACAGCATGTATAAAGACCCTGTGATGAGACTGAAATAAGCCCACTCTATCTGGAGCCTAGAAAGTAAGGGAAGCAGAGCAAACCATGAGGCTTATAGATGGTCACACCATTAAAATGCTTTGAGGTTAGGGCTTTGATGAAAGCCTAACCTAAGATCTGAAAAATGAGTAGGAGTTAGCCAGGTGATGAGGGGAGGGAGGGGGAGTGTTGGGAAGGGAAAAGTATTGCAGAGAGAGGAAATGGCATGTGCAAACCAAGAGAGAGTATGTTCTAGGAATTGCATTTAGAACTATAGGAGAGACATGAGGCTGGAATCATGGGCAAGGGCTGCTATGAGGGGATTTGTGAGCTGGCGGTGATGGGGAGAGGGCATGGGAGGTACACCTTTGGCTCCTGGGCAGAAAGTAGTAGGAGGAGACAGGTGACTGACTGGGGAGGGCCAGTCTGTACTCCATTTGGCTGTTGGGTTGAAACAACAAAGAGTCCTTTGTGATCATCAAAATCATGACTATTCACCTGACATATGTGATCCAATTTAATCCTCACCAAAATTCTATGAGGTAGGTACATTTTTTATTCCAATTCTTTAAGTGAGAAAACTAAGGTCCAAAGAAGTCAAATAGCATCCCCAAGTGATGGTGAAGCTGTGACTCAAGTCCAAGCCTGATCAACTAAGCTTATGGCTGGAGCTCTTGTTCCTCTCACTCTCCATCCCCAGGCTGCTCTCTGGATCCTCTTCCATTTGTACACTAAAGATTAGTGAACTAATGTTCAGTTGTTCATGTCCTTTCTCCTTCATGCCTCTGTGCTTTTCACATGCTGTGCCTTCTACCAGATATACTCTTCCCCTCTTTCTTTGGTAAAGTCCAGAGAAAAGTCCTACTCAAGACCAGTTGAGCAGGGCCCTCTATGGGGTGTCTGCCTTGGGTCTCTAAGGCTAAGTTATACCTTTATCCCTCTTCTCCCTTAGCCCCTTAGGATACTACCCACCAAGATGGGCTGTGTGCTTATCCAGATGGGTTCTCATACCACTCAGGGTACCAGCATGTGTGCCAAGAGGAACCCACAGGATAAACCTGGAGCATTATATGATCTGGTAGACAAAGCTAGATGGCTGTAAATATACTTAAAACATTTTTTTTAATGAAAGGAAACATGAATACAATATGAAAAGAATGTAAAATATGCATGAATTTTTAAAATAAAATGCAGAGACTTCAGGACATTTTCAGGCTTTGCTTTGGGCTGTGCCCCCAGATTCACCTGGGGGAATACAGTCACTTGACTTTGCCATATTCGCTGGGCAAGTGTGGGAAGCTCTAGCCTACAGAAGGTAATGATTTATTTATATTTCTGCCTCCTGCACCAAGTTGGGAGCTCCCTAGGGCAGGGACTAGATCTGATTCATCTGTGAGTCTCCAGTGCCCCAGCAGAGAACTGAGCATACAGCAGATGTCCTTTGAATAGTAATAATGATAATAATAGTAACAGTGATAGCTAACATCCATAGCACTTATGATGTGCCAGGCACTGATTAAGTGCTTGATGTGTATTAGTTAGTTAATCCTCACAACAACCCTATGATATATACATTATTATTTCTCCATTTTAAAAATGAGGAAAAGGAGACACAGAAAGGTTAATAATCTTCTTACCCAAAGTCACAAGTTACACAGCGAGTTGATGGTAAAACCAGAGTATCAGCTTAGCTCGTCTGGAACCAGAGCCCACTCTCATGCTGTACTGCCCATTCCCTGAATGCTTACTGACTGAATGCATAAAGCAGTGTACCTGCCCAATAGTATTTAAGGTCTGTGTAATAACAACAAAAAACTCAGGCACCAACAATAAGTGAAGAAAAAAAGCAGTGGTGAAATGTTACATGTAATTTGACTAAAATTATGGATGCATAAGAAAAAGACTGCCAGGAACTACAAATATCTACACTCCCACAAGCAGTATTCTGGTGATTTCTTATTTCATTTCTCTATTCAGGAAATTTTCTACAGTGGGTGTTATAATTTTATAATTAGAGTGACTATCATCCTGATTATGAATTGAAAAATAAACAAATCTTTATTAGGGAAAAGGAAGCTATGGACACATAAATTTCCCTGTAATCCCTCAAATTTTATTTTCCTTTTTTGTCTCATCTTTTTTACTTTCAAGCATTCTGAGCTACTTTCTTAGCTGGGTGTCTTCTATTCAGAAAATAGTGGGATTTGCTTATTTTTTGACACATTCAGAGAATCTTTTTCTTTTAAAAGGTGAGCTTATCCCATTTAGACATTTATGTCTATTCATACATATTTGGTTTTAGTTCTGTCATTTTTATATCATGTTTTATTTTTAATACCTTTTCAAATATCATTTGATATATGATCTGGATTTTCTTTGCTTTGAATATTTTTCTTCTGAATATCTGGAAAGTTACTCTTCTATTTTGTAATCTACCACTTAATGAGCACTTACTATGAGCCAGACAGTGTGCTAATAACTCTTACATCATTACCTAATTTTAACTAATAATCCCATAAAGCAGGTGCTATTTTTGTTCATTATTATGCCCATTTTATGGAGGCTTAGAGAATCTAAGTTGCTTAAGATTGCCTGGCTGGTAGTGGTGGAGCCAAGATAACACCCAGGTCTGTGCTAAAGACTATGCTTTAGGCTTTTCTCTCTTTCACGCAAACCGGAGGCCTGGGCTCTCATTCCCAGGGAGTGGGGTTGGTGCAGTCTGTTAACACCCTCTCTGCTCCAGAATGAGGCATTATATGACCTCTTTGTAGCAGAGCCTGTCCAACACTGAACCTTTCATTTCCTGTCCAAAGCCAAAGTTCATCCAAGAATGGTCCTGAGTACCCTTGGGGAGTCAGCCCACTGTCTGGGTCCTCTCATTCTCCCATTCCCACCCAGCTCCCTTACCTGGCCACCTGGTTGATGACAGGAGCAAAATAGGTGGGCCCATAGAGCTGCACTGTGCGCAGGCTCTGAAAGTAGCTCTCCAGCACGCCCTCGATGCCGGCACAGTTGGGGTCCTCGTCATTGTTGTTCTGTCAGGGAAGATGCCCTGCCAGGCCAGGCCCATGCAGGCTACACCCACAAGTGCTCGGATCCCAGCTCACTCCTTTCATTTTCTACTTCCCCCGTTTCCTGCTCCCCTCCAAACTCCAGCCCTGCTCCCCACCCTGCTCATCAACCCTCTCATAGCTTCCAGCTCCTTGCAATTCCTTGACCCTTATAAGAAATTCGTCAATTTAGGAGTGTCAGATGCCAGGGCATGGAATGTAGACTCTGGCCCATCCCATACCAGGGGGAACTGGTGGGAGATCCGTCCCTCTGGGGGCAGCTTGGCCCCAAAGCCGTAGGCTGGGAAGAGCTTGTCACTGTCATAGTCCTGGATGATTTCTCCCACTGCCTTCAGGGCCATGGCATATGCGCTGAGCTGGTAGGGACTCATGTAGTGGAGAGAGGTGGGCTGCAGGGGATTCCCTGTAGGAACACAGGAGCCCAAGCCCCATGGGTCACCTGGCTCATCCATCTATTCATCTACCTATCATTGGATGTATGTATCCACCTATCCTTTCAGGCACCCTCTACCTATCTACTCCATTATTTCACCTACTCATCCATCTGTTCATTTATCCACATATCCACCCACCCATCCATTTATCTATCTATTTCATTTATCCACCTGCCCACACATCCACCCACCCATCTACCTAGCCACATATATACATATTTCAGTCTACTTATCTCTCTCTACCATCCACTTCTCCAGTCTTTTATCTGGCTATTCATTCACCTGTCCATCCGTCCATCCATCCATCCACTTGCTCACCTACTATTTTTATTCTTTTCATTCATCCATCCCTATCCATTCCATTCATTCACTTGCCTAGCATTCCTCATTTGGATCCATCCACCTATCCATTCATCCATTCCCTTATCTACTTACCCTTTATTTCACCAACTTAAAGATCTGTTCATTTGTCTACCCACCAAATCGATGAATCTACTTGTTCAACCTGTCTGGTACTCACTTACCCACCCATCCACCCATCCTGATTGTTCATCAGTCTACCCATCCACTATCCATTTACTCTTCTACCTATTGAACCATCTGTCCTTCAACATTTTTTTATCCATCTACCTGTCTATTTTCCTGTACTCCCTGCCCAATCCTATCCCCCTGTGATCCCCACCCAACACCCCTACCCAGCATCAGCATGGATGGACTCTTCCTCAAGCCTAGGCTTCCCAGATAGGTGAACTCTTTTTCCCAGGCAGGGATCTAGGCCAATCCCTACTGACTTCCTTGTAATTCTTCATTCCCCCACCCTTTTCCCCCATCCATGCCTCACCATTGGAAGCTGTGAAGTCAATAGCTACTGTGAAGTTCAGCTGTGTCCTGTTAGGGAAGTAAGTGAGTTGAGAAGTGAGGGACTGATAGTAATTAAACCAATATTTCTTAGGTATCAGTGTATACTAAGCATCTGAGGATATTGTTAAAATGCAGATTCTGATCCAGAAGATGGAGCCTAAATTTCTGCATTTCTAACAAATTCCCAAGTGGTGTTGATGTTGCATGAGCCACACCTTGGTTAGCAGAGTATTAAATGCCTATGGTGGGCCCAGTGTATTAGATGTAATTTAATTTAACCGTTATTATAGCCCTAAAGTACCAATTAATATCTCCACCTTATGGAGGAGGAAACTGAGATTCAGAGAAGTACTGGTCCAAGTCTTTCTGTCTCCACTGAACCAAGCAGGATGTCCCCTATTGTCTGGCTTGGTTTTTCCCACTCTTTTGGCCTCTCCTTTTTGCCTGGCCATAGCTTTTGTCTGGACCCCAGTCAGGTTGCTGGGGCTACTATTGAAGACTACAGATCTTGCATCTTACAGAAGGAGCTGGAAGCTAGAACTGTAAGGCAGCCCATGAAAAGAACTAAGAGGGTCAATACTTCGTAGTTTACAGAGCACTTTATGGTTTGTCAAGTGTTGTAGAGTTTGCTTCCGTGTTCTCATTGGATCCTCACCATTCATAAATAAGAAAACTGAGGCTCAGAACTGGGAGTAACTCATTGCTGGGCTTCCATCCCAGAGCCTGGCCTCTGACTCACCCACCCTTGATGTAATCGACAAAAGTGAATTCAGAGTCCACAGAGAAGGAGAGCAATGTCACCTGTGGGACAGGAGAGGCAGCTCCGGCATTTTGAAAGGAAAAATTGGGGTCGTAGAAGGGAGAGTGGCAAGGCAGAGCTTTGGAGAGAGGCACATGATTTCACCCACCCACCATGTCCCACATCTTGCAATTTCTGAAAGGTAGAAAAGGGGGCCCTGGAAGAAACACTTTTGGATTTCCAGAAGCATATTATATTGGGGAATACAATTTAGGGTTTTTTTTTTTTTTATTCTGTAAGTATAAAGGTTGCAAAGTTTTCATCAGGTGATAAGATAGAACCAAAGAGAAACCTAAATGGTGCCACCTTGTGCCCAGCACTACCATATTCAAGGTCTGTGCCTACTGCTTTCTCCCACTCTCAATATTTGTCCTGTTATGTTGGTGGGATGGAAAGGGAAGGTTCCTGTGAGAGCAGGAGCTCCAGGGAGCACTTACAGTTCCCGAGTTGACATATTTCTTCTTCTTACATTTCTTCCGAGGGTTAAGCACCTAAGGAAGGAAGTTAACTTGTGGTGGAAACAGAAAAGGAGCATCACACTGTGCACACTGGGATGGACGGTCTGGGCAACCTGGGCAGGGCTGGAGCTCTCACCTCATACACTGTGAACTGGTTCTGGGCCTTGCTTAGCTCCCGGTAGCTGGTGGTGAACTCACCGATGAAGTCGTGGCTGCAGTGAGGACAGGGGTGGGTGAGCAGCAGCTGCTCCTGGCTTGGAACCAGACCCGAACCCAGTAGTTATTTCTCTCATCCCTTCCCTGTACCTACTCTGTTGTAGGGCATTGAGGCTGAGGCCAGAGAGGTGGGGAGGGGAGGGGGAGGGATGGAAGAAGGAAAAGAAAAGAGGGTAGTATATCCATATACCAGTATACCAGAGAGACCAATAAGGGGATCAGATATGCCCAAGGTCCTGGCATCTGGAAAATGGGAGTAGTTATCATCACCTTTTCTGGCTCCTGAGGTTGCTTGGGGTTTCCAATGAATGTACTATGGATTTTTTTATAGAAACTGTTTGGGTTAAGTACAAGAGAAGGGGTTATGTGAGGGCAGTTCTACCTTCCATCCCGGTCCCAATCATATACATCAATCTTCACAGTTCTGAAATGCAGGAAATATACATAAGCTGAGTGTGTGTATAATAAATCCCAAAGACACCCCACCCACGTAGTCACACACAAGTCATCTCCCCATCCACCCATCTGTCCTTCATTCAACCTATTCATTTCCCAACCTACCTCCCATATGTCCATCCATCTATCCATTCATTCATAAGTCCATGGACATACCCAATCATCTACTACCACTATCACTATCACCACTACTATTGCTATTACAGCCACTACTGCTTTTGCTGCTTATTGAGTCTTGTCTGAACTCTAGGTATTGTTTTCAGCACTTTACACATACTGTCTCATTTAATAACCACCCTATAAATTAAGTACTACTATTGATTCTTATTTTTGGATAAGGAAACTGAGGTACAAAGAGGTAATTTGGCTAAGGTTCCATAGCTAGTAAGTTATTGAGGTGAGATTTAAACTCAGATAGCCTGGCTCCAAAGTCCCTCTTAACTGCTGTACATAAATCATACCATATGTCCATCCATCTATGTGTCTGTCCATTCAACTATCTATTCATCTGTTTATCCATTTACTCATATTCTTGCCAAACTAATAGGTAATTATCTATTAATCAGTCTCTTTATCTACCCATCAAACTATACATCCAGCCATTCACTGACTTACTGATGCATGCAGGCATCCATCTGTTTGTCTGTGTTGCAACCAACACCCAACCATCTGACATCTGTTCATCTTATGACCCATTCATCTACCTAAGCATCTGTGCCAGTTTGAAAGGATTATGCACCCTAGAAAAGCCATGTTTTAATCCTGATCCATCTTTTGGAGGCAGCTGTCTCTTTTAATCACTACTCAGTACCGTAGGAAACTTGATTAGATTATCTCCAAGGAGATGTGATGTGCCCAATTGTGGGTATTAACCTTTGATTAGAGGGAGATGTGACTCCACCCTTTCCAGGTGTGTCTTGATTAGTTTACTGGAATCCGTGAAAAAAGGAAACATTTTGGAGAAAGCTTGAGAGCCATGAGACCCACAAGACCCCACGCAGCCAGAGACCTTTGGAGATGAAGAAGGAAAACGCCCCTAGGGGAGTTTCATGAAACAAGAAGCCTGGAGAGAAAGCTGGCAGACGTTGCCATGTTTGCCATGCGCCTTTCCAGTTGAGAGAGAAACCCTGAACTTCACTGACCTTAATTGAATGAAGGAAACCTCTTGTTGGTGCCTTAATATGGACATATTTATAGATTTGCTTTAATTAGGACATTTTCACGGCCTTAGAACTGTAAACTTGCAATTTATTAAATTCCTCCTTTTAAAAGCCGCTCCGTCTCTATTATATCACATTCCAGCAGCTAACAAACTAGAACACCATCCATCCACTCATCTATTTGTGTGCCTTTCGTCTTTCCACCCACTCTATCCACTCATCTACATACTGCCCATTTATTGGCTCATATGGTCAACCTATCCATCTACTTTATACTCACCCATCACCTCATTCATCTACTAATCCATCCATCTACCATCCATTCATCTATCTGTCCAACAGTCCACCTGTTACTCCACCTATCCATTAATCTGCTTTTCCATACATCCATCTGCCCCTCCAGCCATACACCGGACTTTCATTTATCAGTCCACATACTCATTCATCCACCCATCCATCAACTCATCCATTTACTCATTCGTCCATTCATAATCAGTCCATCCACTAATCCACCCATCAGTTCACTTATCCACTCATCTGCTATCCATTCATCCATCTGTCTGTCCTTCCATCTATGCAACCAACATTCATCCATCATCCATCTCCCCCTCTACTCACCCACCAATCCTCTTAAATACCCATCCACATACCCATCCATCTATTCTCAAGTATCCATCAAATTGACCATCCATCCATCTATCCGCACATGTATCTGACCATATATTTGTTCATTTGCCCATCCATCTATCCATCCAATCATATATACATCCACATATCTATCTACCTGCCCCCTTATTCACCCAGCTTCATGTCTAGAACTCTCTCTCATTGAATAGGATCCCCCAACACTGTTTTGACACTGCTGCCATAATTCTGGGACCCAGGAACCCCATTCTCATGCCCTTGTCCCCTTACCCCCCCAACTTCTTCTGGAACAGACCTGTCGTAGTCTCCATTGCACAGTGCCCGCACAGGGATGCTGAAGGGCTGCCACACAGGATTCAGTGTGTTTTTCACAACCTCTGTCTTGTGACAGATGGTGAACCTGGAGGAGAGCAGGAGGATTGGGACCTGCCCTGGAGCAGGACTGAGGCCAGATACAGGACCTGCCACTTTTCAAGACTCTTAGGATTCCCATACTTGTTAAGCACATATTTTGTGCCTCTTTGAGTGAATTCTGGACTCAGGTTTTGGTAAAATCCAAAGTGCCCCCTACTCAGTCTCAGAGCCAACTCACGTGCCATCCTCATTGCTCCTGTAGAACACAAGGAAAGGGTCTGATTTCCCAAAGAAGTCCTTCTTATCCAGCTTGTTGGCACACAGCTGCATGGTGGCAATGTCCTGGGGATGGGTGAGGTTGGGCTCTTGGGACCTGAATTGGACATCGCCTTCAGTGAGTCCACTAAAGTAAGTTCTGGGAGAGAGGGAGCCTCCTGGGTCTACTCACCCGACAGTTGCTGAGCTCCTCTGCAGTCAGCAAGATAGCCCCACACTTCTTGCCTGGTATACCCCTGGAAGCAGAAACAGCCTGTTGGTAAGAGCAGGAAGTGTAGACAACAAGGTTTGAGTGATCAGTCTGGAGCTGGGTGGGCCAGGCTTTCCCTGGGCATTCAATTAATTATTTACTGATGGTCGCTTGAGTGTGCCCTCATTTGTCTTGAGTGGCTCCTCACGGGCATGGGACTGCAGACTGGGAGGAAGGGGTTAGACATGCTGAGGTGGACATCTCCTAGTGGCAGCGATGGAATGTCCTGGGATTTAGAGTCAGTGGACATAGATTTGATGATTTCTAAGCTGTGTGGGCCTGGGGAAGGTACTTGTGATGGTTAGATTCTGGTGTCAATTTGGCCAGGTGATGGTACCCAGTTGTCTGGTCAGGAAAGCACTGGCCTCATCATTACTGCAAGGATATTTTGTGGCTGGTTGATAAACCATAAGGCTGTTTTATTAAATCATCAAGTCAGTTGATTGCAGCTGTAGCTGATTACATCTGTGATTAACTCAGGGCATGTCTCCTACAAGCGAGATAATCAGTCAGCTGGATTTGATCTTATCAGTTGAAGAATTTTATGGGAGAAGAGAGAATTTTCACTGCTTCAGCCAGCAGAAGTCTCCTGAGGAGTTCGTCGAGGCCCTTCATCAGAATTGCCAGCCTCGCAACTAGCCTTATGGATATGGGACTCTTGCACAATTGTGCGAGACACTTTTATAAATCTTACCTTTACAGATATCTCCTGTTGGTTCTGTTTCTCTAGAAACCCCTGACTAATACTGTTTTCTTCTCCATAAAATGTGAATCATGCCTGCCATTCAGGGCTGTAAGGGTGTCTAAATGAAGGTATGGAAGGAAAATAAATTTTTAAGTTTTATAGATTTGAAGGTGGTTATGTTCCTTAAAGCAGGCTCTGGCATCTACGTGTGCCAGGTGCTGTACTAGACTCACAGGACACAGGTACGAATTGGCCAAAGACTCTGCCTTCAGGAACTTCCAGGGGAAGGTCAGATGTCAAAGCCACTAGGCAAGTGGAGTGTGATATTGCAATACTGAATAAGGGAGAGGAATTCCAATTCAGACCAGGGACAAAAGGGCTGGTTTGTTAGGTTGGAGCTGCCATGCCTTTGGAAGACTGAAAAGAGTGAGATAAAAAGGGCAAAGGAAGTCTTATCCTCTCGACCCTAGAGGGGACACTTCTTCCTAGAAGGGTGAATTACAAGGACCGCCACCTCCAGTTTGCCTTGGGTCTCCAAGCAGTCAGGGACCTGTTGATAGGGTCTTGGACTCTGATTCCTAAAGGGATCTAAAGCCTAGCAGAGAGAAAGCTTAGGCCAAGAGAGTCCTGGGTTCAAGTACTAACTCAAACTTACTATATGACCTTGCATATCTTTTTTTTTTTCATCTTTAAATTGTATGTCAGACTATTTCTTAGGCTCCTTCAATCTCTGACTCTCTGTATTTTAAAAAGACAGCATAGGATGAGAATGGAGACTGTTCACCTGTCCATCTGGGAGGACTCCCAAGTCATTGATCCTTTCACAGTCCTTGGCCTCCTTGATGTTCCCTCACCTACTTATGCAGTCTGAATTCCAGTCAGTGACTATAATAATCACTCCCTTTCATCCTGCCTCTTTTGCCTTGCCGTTTTCTCCCTTGGACATTCTTATATGGCAAAACCACAGCCCTAGTTAAATCCAGTTCTCTGTCTGATCCATACCACACCCATGCGGTTTAACATGGCCAGACAGGAAAACAATCATACCAACAGATCTCATTTTAAATGCATACCCAGATCTCAAGAGGGTCCTTAATGCTGCCTGGTAAGTGTACTATACATTCCTAGTGTATTCCCTCTCCAGCTTTGCTAAATGATGAATTCAGTCCTCGACATCTCATCCCCATGCCTCAGCACTTCCTCCTCCATCCGCACTTTCAGCAGACAACCTTGTTTCCTACTTCACTGAGAAAATTGAAGCAACCAGAAAAGAATGTCCACAGACCCAGCACCATACTTACCCTCTCCCTGGCATCTTCACCCACACACTCTGCTTTCCATCCCACTACAATGAGCCATCTCTGTGCCTATGCATCCCTCCACTTGTGTGTGACATTCCATACTCTCTTGACTGCTCAAGCAATTTCTCCCTCTTTTTCTTATGCCAAATATTTCAGTTTGTACTGGGTCATTCCCATCAGCATACAAACATGGTATACATTTTCTCATATTCAATAATTATAGACCTGTATTTGACCTCTTTTCCCTTTGTAGTCACCACTCCATTTTTCTTCTCCCTTTTGTAGCACAACTGTTTGGAAGATTCCCTGACTCCAATTCCTGTCCTCCTCTTTTCTTCTAAACCTCTCAGACCCTCAACTTCACCTCTGCTTCAAAACTGTGCTTGTCAGAGTCACCAATGATGTCCATCTTGCTAAGTCCCATGGCCAATCCTCATTCCTCACCTTGCTTGACTTGCAGCAGCATTTGACATGGTTGGGCACCCTCTCCTCTGTGATACACTTTCTTTACTTTGCTTCTAGGACACTACCATCTTCTCTTGGTCCTCCTTTTACTTCATCAATTGCTCTTTTTAGTCTCCTCAACTTTTTCCTCTGGGACCCTCAGTCTTTGGTCTTCTCTCTCCTCCCTTGGTGATCTCATCCAGTCTCATGAACTTAAGGAATATTTAAGACTCTGTTCTTATTGCCCTTTTTGACATCTTCCCATGCATATTTTATAAGACATGTGAAGTTCAATGTGTCAGAATTGAACTCCTTATAGCATCCTGCCCCAACCTACTCCTCTTCTGTTTTTTTTTTTTTTTTTTTTTTTTTTTACCATCTCAATAGATGGCAACTCCATTCTTCTAATTGTTCAGGCCAAAGACCTTGAAACCAGCCTTGATTCTTTTCTTCCTCTCACATCCATATTCAATATGTCAGGAAATCTGTTTGCTCTACCTTCACTTCTGCACAGAATCTGACCATTTCGCTCCTCCTTCACTGCTACCCCCTGGCCCAAGTCACCATCCTCCATCACGTGGATGGCTCATGGTCTGGTTGGCACCTTGCTTCTATGCTTATCTACCAGTTCTCAATCTGGCAGCCAACAAAATCTTTTGAAAGGATGTCAGGTCATGTCACTCTTCTATTCAGAATCTTCCTATGGCCCCACCTCACAGTAAAAGTACAGTCCTTTCAGTGGCCTACAAAGCTCTACCTGACCTGGGCTCCTGTGAACTCTCCAACTTCACCTCCTCCTGTTCTTCTTGTTCACTCTGCTCCAACCATACTGGCCTCTGTGCTGTTCTTTGAACACACCAGGTTTTTGTACTATTTCCTCTGCCAGGAACATTCTTCTGCTAGCTGTCTGCTAGGCTTACTTCCACTCCTCCTTCAGGCTGTTGCTCAGAAGTTACCTCCCATGAGGTCTACTTGACCACCCTATTGAATATTGCACCTGCTACCCACCCAGCATTCCAGACTTGGTATGCTGCTCTACTTTGCATTTCTCCCATACAATTTGACCATCTTCTAATATGTTACGCTTTTCTTCCCCTACTACAGTATTAGATCCCCAAGGGCAGGGAAATTTGTTCAGCATTGCAACCCAAGCCTCTTGAACAGTGGCCGAAGCACAGTATGTTCCCAGTGGAATGGATGAACATCTGGTGCCTACCACAGGGAATGGTATACAAAACATGCTAATCAATATTTAGTGACTGGATGGGATGGAGAGTCCCGAATATTTAATTTAGCCAGGGAAAGCTTCTGGGAGGAGAGGGGCTTCAAGTGGACCTTAAAAGTTGAATCAGACTTAGAGAGTGAGAAGAGAGAGGATATGTCAGGCCTGAGACAGACTCCTGCAAAGTCCTGGAGATTGGATTATTCATCAGGTGATGGGCGCAGCCAAGGCCTCTGTTCAGAGGGAATCCCAACCTCCATCTCTCCCTCCCTCGAGGCGGAGGGAGAATTTGGTAGGCGCGCGTCCCTCCCCACGCACCCTTCCTTCCTATTTGACTCACGTAAGGGTTCGCTCTACGCGGCTGCCCTGGCCTCCGATCACCTCTCCCAAGGCCAGGAACGCTTGTCCCAGGAAATCCTGTGCGGGGACACGGAGTCAGCAAGGTGGGAGGGACTGGGAGGGCAGGGTCACAAGGCCACCCCAGTGATGCTGCACACGGCCAGGCCGGTTCCGAGGCGGCGGGATGGGGGGAGGGAACAGGGTCCAGGCAAGTTCCACCGCTTAGTCCCACCATCTGTCCAAGGCCAGCTCTCTAGGTACCATCCTAACCCCACCCCCGCCGAGCTCCGCCCAGCCTCACCTTCTGTAGGTCCCAGCGGCGGCGGAGAAAGGGAGAGGAGCAGTGAATAAGGGGTGCAAACGGGAAATCTCTGCAGGGGTAGGCATAGAGGGTCTGGAAGGTGGGGTCGGGGCCTGAGGAAGGTGGGGTCGGAATTAAAGGATTGGAAGGATTTTCTAAGGAGAATCGTTTAATACATCTGAGCTCCTGCTATGTGCCCGGCCAGCTCGCAAGGGGACGCTCGCTCACCGGTTTGGAGATGTTGGTTTTGGAGTCGACGTTGTACCTGGAAGAGAGCGGAACCTTCTGGGTGTAGGTCGGGGCGCTGGTTGGGTTGAGTGGGAGGCTGGCTCGAACAAGTGTCGGGCTCCGAGTCTCCGTTAAAATTGTGGGTGGAAGAAGGGGCGAACTTGGACCCAAGTTTCAGCCTGGATCTCTTTTGGGATGGGGATCGATACCGTAGACGTTCAGGCCTGGGGTGAGGCCGATTTAGGGGCGGGGCTATATCGGGGGCGGAGCGTAGACTGGGGCGGAGCTAAACTAGGAAGCGTTGTTGAGAACCCGAGCAGGCCTGGGGAGTGAACTGGGTAGGGTCTGTTCTGGGGGCGGGGCTAATACTAGTCGTGGAGCGGTTCACCCGGAGGCCGAGTTGAGCCTGGGGGTGGCGCCAGGCCAGGAGGCGAGGCAGGGGCGGGCCAAGCCAGGATTCCGGGCGGATCCAGGTCGCGGGGCGGGCTAAGCCAGAATTCTGGGCGGGACCTCACACATCGAAGCGCAGGTTTTGCTTTTCTTCAAAGAAATAGTCGAGAACGAATTTGCGAACGAAGTCTGGGTTCAGCGTGTTGTCGATCACCTCCGTCCGTCCGAACTGGGCGGGGAGGCAGAGGGTCAACGCGGGGCCTGCAAGAGGCAGGTGATTCCCCGCGAGCGGCTGTGGCCTGGGAGGGGGCTCTAGGACTCACCTCCCGCCACTCCTGGCTGGCCCGGCTCTGCGTGTAAAGCACCACCACTACGGGAGGGGGCGGGCGTCAGGTTGTCCTGCACCATTTAATCGTCCCTCCCCCCCCCGCCCCCTGCCCCTTAGTCGCGCCCGGACCCTAAGTTCCCCCTCCCGGCCCTGGCGCGCCGCCTACTGGGATCGGACTTGGAGAAGGTGTCGAGGTCCAGCAGGTTCCTAAAGAAAGCGACAGACGGGTAGAGGGTGGATCATCCCGGGGCCCCCCTCCTGGACCCTTCCCCGAGTATGGCACCGGGGGCGGCTTAGGACACAAGTCGCATCTCCCTCCTCTGTTACTACTCCCCGCTGGGGTCCGTGCTGTCAGAGCACTGGAAAGCACCGGAAATACCAGCCCAGGACCGGTGCCTATGCGGACCCGACGCATTCTCGCTCACACTGTCTCCAAGGACCCAGGAAAGAAGGGTCGCCCAAGAACTTTGTTTTTCTAATGCCCAGCTCCTACTGGATCCCTGCAACCCACCCCTTGAGCCCGTAGGTTTAGCCCTCTTTTGGGCGGTAAAGGCTTATCTAAGAAGACCCATTCCTTTGACTGCCCCAGCGCCTCCCCTGAGCCCTTAGCCGCGATTTCACGCCCGGGATGCCTCCCCCGCTGGGACTAGCTCCGGTCCGTGCCGAGCCCCGGAGCGGCTGGGGCTGGAGCTGGGGCAGTGCCTAAGCCCTCCCTGGTGCGGCCCGCTCACCGGCAGGACACGGTAATTTCAATCTTGGTGGCCGGGACACTGCGCTCGGAAGCTCCGCCGAGAGACATGGCTGGTCCGGAGGCTGCGAGATTGGAGCCGCCAGGGCTAGGAGCGGCGGGGCTGGCCCATGTGCCGCGGCGGCTGCGGCGGTGGCGGCGGCTGCACTCCCTCTAGCCCTGCGTGCGCTCTTGCCGCTCGCGCCCTGAGTGTGGCCGGCGGCGGCGGTGGCGCGGCTCCAGATGGCATCACAGCCCCGCCCGGCCCTGCGGGCGGCCCCCACCCCACTGGAACAGCCAGGAGCCGGCCGGGAACCTTACCAAGAACCCCATCCCAAGCCACATCTTGAGAGAGTCCTCCCCGCGCATCTCTCCTAGGTGCTGAAACCCAAGCACTTCCCCCTGCTGTCCGTGGTACTGAAGCTTTGGGGGTGTCAGGTGGGCATTGGGGTCATCTTACCGAGTCACTCCCTCAACTATCTGTTGCCGCCTTCCCCTTCCAGATCTGCCTAGGTCTGTCAATAGGAAGAGTTACAACATGTCTTCTTAGCTTTGTGACCTTGGATAAGTTACTAAACCTCTCTGTGGCTCAGTCTCCTCTTTGGTGGAAGGGTCATACAACACTATAGCAGTTACTCAAGTTACTCAAAATTTTATTGAGATAATCCATGGAGAGGGCTCAGCGACCGGGTAGAGTACACAGAATTTCTTTCATCATTCATACTTTTGTGACCTCTTTTGGGTTGAGTAAGGGCTCTGTAAATGGTGGCTGTTACAACAAATCCAGCACCGTGTAAAGTCCTTTGTTCATGTCTTTAAGTCCTCACAACTTCATGGTTTTAGAAGCACAGATATATTCTGTGATGATGCCGTCTACCCCAGGTCACCCTGTGGGTAAGGATGGTGATAGTGTTGCACTGAGAGCCCCACCCCTCCCACCCCTCCAGGTCAACAGCTGCCTCAAAAGCCCCATAAGGCAATTCTCCCACCATCAGCAGGGGTCCTTAAGGTGTGGGCTGTAAGTCTGCTGTCCAAGGACTATGTTGCCTGCAGAACATGCTAAAAATAATCCCCCCCCCACCTGCCCAAAGGAAGATCCTATCAACCTGAAGGCTAGATTTTAGGCAGCCCTGGGAATCTACACAAACAGGCACTCCACGTGACTGGGGCTGGCTCAGGCCAGAGGAGCACTGCTCCCTCCTTAGCCTTCGGAGTACAGGTCCCCTAGTCACCAAGAATCTCTGGTTCTCCCCGATTTACCCCATCTTCCAGCCTGAGGGGTGAAACGGAGAACCTCCCAAGTAACTCTATAAAGTCAGTAACTGTTCAAAAAGATTTTTATTTTGTTTTGCGATCTGTGTCAAACTGCCTCATTTTCACTGTAGGTGACACCTCTTTTCCAGGAAAGAACGAGGTGTGTGGGTATGAGGGATGTCTTGTGTGAAATCATGGCCTCAACAATGACTGAAGGAAACCCCACACAGTTCTGAGTGGCTGGGGAATCCTAGCAAAGGCTGGGGTGGGCGGGAGGCAGTGACAAGAGGGGAAGGTGGTCACCAGTCAGGAAGCTGGGTGGTGGGGGCTCCTGTTCTTGGTCCTGCGCTGGCTTTGGGGCTGCCACCATGTGGATGATGGCAGAAGAGGATGAGGAGATCCACACCCTCACCCCGAAGCCTCCCTTGGCCAGGCATGGCTTTGATTCCACTCAGGGCTCAGCTGGAGGAGAGCAGGAACTGTCACAGCCAGCTGTTTCACAAGGTGCTGCTGCTGGTGCCCCGGAGCCCAACGCCACGGGCAAACTGCTCCAGCAAGCCCCCAATGGCCCCTGAGGGGCTGGGGGCTGCTGCATGAAGTCCCACCGTGCTGCTGTAGGCGGCCAAGAAGGCTGAGCGCACCTCCTGAAGCCGAGTCTCCCGCTCACTCAAGGCAGCAAGCCTGTTGGGGGGTGGAGAGGGGAAGAGACTGAATATACTACCCTGAGACAGGACCTAGCCTCTGCATCCTCAGACTGCAGGAGTCCTCCCTCCACACTGTCTCTCCTCCACCAGGTTAGGAGCAGCCCTGCAGCCTTCTTTCCCTGTTACCCTTTAGACCATTTCTTTCAGTTCTCAGGCTGCTGTTCCCACCTAGAAGCAGCAAATTTTACTGGGCACCGACCTGACTTTCCATTTGGAAAAGAGTTCTGTTGAATGGGGTTCTGCCCCAGTAGCTGTCTGCTTTCATTCCTCAGTGAGAATAAGCTGAGGTACAAGTTAACATGCCTACCAGTGAGGAGATACCCTTAGGATCAGGAATCAGGTACTGCCCGATTAAAGGCCTCACCTTTTTAAGGTCAGGACCCTTCCTACCCTGGCTTCCTAGCTCTCAGCAGTGCCCTAGAAGAATCTGCAGGTCAGAGGCCCCCAGAGGAATCCCTGAGGCTCTAGATATACATCAGTCACCGTGCTTTCCAAGGAAGCAGCTGGGAGAGGTCCGGCTTTCCCACTGGATTCCTGTCGTGATTCTTTTATCTCCTTTTTCTTCCCTGGCCTCTACCGGCACTGATCACAGATGGAGGTAGGAAACCCCTCTTCTCTCCCTGGCCTGAGCTCCAAGTCAAATGGAGGAACAAGTACATGCAAACCCAGGCATATCTTCAAGATTCTTTATCAGAAAAGACCCAAGCGACTAGAGCCATACCCAACTTCTAGACTCCAATATGTGCAATCTCTGGCTGGGACAGATAAAGAAGGTCAGATGCGCACACAGTGTTCCCTCTGTCTCCTGGAAGGTCCTCTCCAGGGAACACAGAACTCCCAAGATGAGTCCTTGTGTTCTCGTCCACCTCAAGCACTAAGTGTCCCTGACCATCACCTTCATTCTAATTTCTTCCCAGGAACTAATCCAGGGGAACTTGTCAGGAGGCAGCAGCTATGGATGTGGCCTCTTTCTAAGCCATCTTGACAGGTGACCTCACTGCCCTCCCTCCCTACGTGGGACGTGACTCCCAGGGGTGTAAATCTCCCCGGCAATGTGGGACCTGACTCCCAGGGATGAGCTGGGACCCAGCATCATAGAAATGAGAAAGCCTTCTTGACCAGAGGGGAGAAGAGAAAAATGAGACAAAATAAGGTCTGAGTGGCTGAGAGATTTCTGACAGTTGAGAGGTATCCTGGATGTTTTTCTTATGCATTGTATAGATATCCCTTTTTAGTTTATGATGTATTGGAGTAGCTAGAGGGAAGTACCTGAAACAGTTGAACTGTATTCCAGTAGCCGTGATTCTTGAAGAAGACTGTATAACTATACAGTATTTACAATGTGACTGTGTGATTATGAAAACCTTGTATCTGATGCTCCTTTTATCCAGGGTACGGAGAGATGAGTAAAAAAACATATATATATATGGATATATATTTTATCCATATATATGGATAAAAAAATAAAAAATAGGGAGGATAAGGGATAAAATAAATTGGGTAGATAGAAATACTAGTGGTCAGTGAGAGGGAGGGGAAAGGGGTATGGGATGTATGAGTTTTTTCTTTTTTTTTTTTGGAGTGATGCAAATGTTCTAAAAATGATCATGGTAAAGAATACACGACTATGTGATGATCCTGTGAGCCACTGATTGTACAATATGGTTGGACTTTGTGTGGATCTTTCTCAATAAAAATACTATTTAGAATGTTATGTAATCCCACCCTCCCTGCTCCAAAAGAGGCAACAGCAATGTACCAAATTCCCAAGGCAAACCTGACATGCATGCCAGGACCTGCAGGAGCATATGGATGTCTGAGGATAAACGACAGTCCTGGGATGAGTATGGGAAGAACAGACCTGGCCTCAGTGTTGAGGCCAGACAGAACTCTGGGGGAAAGACTGGCAGGCTTGAGAGCGAGGGGTTAGGAGGGGGCATGACAGGTTCTAGGGTGAAGGAAAGCCAACTGCTCTGGCAGCAGCTCTGAGAGAAGAGAGCTGACCCTGGACCCCCCCTCCCACCATGAACGACCCTGCAGCCCCTCCTGGTGCTGGGAGGAGATGCATGCTCCTAGATCTCTTGACTCCCTAATCAGGTTTCACAGACTATCTCAGCATCTCCTGACAGCACACAGGGGAGAAACAGAGATTAGCAGTTAACACCCACAGGGGACCACTCAGAGGCACACACATGTGCATCCTTTTCGGCCTCCATTTACTAAGTGAAAGAGAGGCAGAGACCACCCCTACATACAGACAAGAAAACTGGGGCCTAGAGAGAATATGTGATCCACCTGAGGACCACAGCCAGGCAACAGACGGCAGTAACTAGACCCACCATGAATGTCATTCCCTTCCGTGACATAAGCAAACAGGCCACGGAAATCAAGGCTGACACTCCAATGCCCATGTGGGGCACGAAGGAGCTGGGCTATGGACCAGGTTCCTCTGATAGCACAGTCCGAGCACTAAGCCCATATCCTCTGTGACCTCACCAGAACACGATTCCCCACCCCTCAACCCTGGATCACACAGGATCTAGTTCTCCTTTAGGAGCCACCCAAAAGCCTTAGGATGGCCTGGGAGTTACAGCTGCTCACAGCCTAAACCGTAGGCTCCAGGCTGGTGGTCTGGGATGGGGTTACCTGGCATCAGCTACCAAAACAGGCAAGTGGTATCGAGGAGAGGCAGAAAAGTTTGTGCTCCCTCCAGAGAATGGGTCTTAGGCCAGTTTCACTCAACTAAGGAGTCCCTACAGGAAAGTGCAAGTTTTTTCTTCTTAACCCTTCAAAAATCTAAGCTAGAGATCTTGTTTGTGTGGCCTGTGAAGCCTTCAATTACTCTCCAGCTGCGGGGCCAGGCTTATCAGCTCCATCCTGGAACTCCAAGGTCCAGTCCCTGCTTGCCCCCCAGCAGGGCTCCAGGGGCTCTTTTCCTTTCCAACCCTTCCTAAGGCCAGCAGCCTCCAACCGGGCAGCGTTGGCGGGTGTGGGCTGGATTCTGGGGGTAGGGGTGAATCCCAGCATTCAAGGTTCATGCACTCCATGGTGTGGAGGTGAAGGAAGGCTGGATGAAGAGCTCTGAAGCAACCACATCTGAGGAGCAGGTTCTGCTCCCCAGGCCCCGGAGGCTCTCCCCTGCCTGACCTGGGAAGCAGGCAGGAGGTGGGTGGTTTTCACAGAGGGGGCCAATCAGGCTGCTGTGCTGTTAATAGCCAGAGGCCCAGTTCTGGAGCCTTGATGGGAAAGAACTTTATGGGTTTGGTATCTGGTGTTCCCATCCGATTCTTTTTCCTGCCCATGGGCACAGCAGCAGATGTGAGGGGGAAGGGGACAGTAAGGATTCCTGGTCCTGTTCGGGAGGACCACAGTTCTTGGGCTAGCCCAGCTCCTTTCTGACTCTGTTCACCATCCTCCTGCCTTTTCACTACCCCCACTGTTCTGCTTTCAAAGGATTCTCATGTCAGGCAAAGCCTTGAACAGAAATAGAATTTTCTATAGTTACAGTCCAGCCAGCTTTCCCTTAGGGACGCCCCCAGATACCCATGGATGGGTTTTACAGGCTGGGGAGAGTGAACACACCCTCTCCAGTACACTTCCTGAGCAGCCCGTGAGGCCTCCCTTGTACCTCAGGGCTCTAGGGGCAGTGAGAAGCCAGTGAGGAACCCGGAGGCCAGGCCAGCTTCCTGGGACCAGCCTCTACGTCATTTCTAATCAGCACCCTTGATGGCTCACCAGCTTTCAACATGGGCAGGGGAGCATCCTGCCTCTTCAAGCAAGACACTTACAGACAACTGTTAGGGAGCTCATCCGGGAAGCTGAAAGGGAGAGAGGAGTCTGTGTGCAGGACAGCCCGTTCCTGAATACTGCCACAGCCTGAAACCATCTGCCAGCTGCCAAAGTCTGTGGAGAGAGAGGATCCGGGCAGGGGATGGTCCACTGATCTGGGGCAGAGAGGAGAGAGAGGGGAGATGGTGCAGTCAATCATATGCCTGACAGGGGAGGGCCTGGAGGGGACAGGGGAGACACTAGTGGCCCTAGGCCAAGGTCACAAGATTTTACTGGTAGAGCATCTATAAAGTCAACCACTTTCTCCAAAACTGCAAAAAAATAAAGCTGGAGAGGTAGTGACAGAGAGAAGAGCAGACTGTAAGGCAGGCTAAGCTGTGAGGACAGCATTTCATGTAGAGACTTACGGCAGCAAGAGAGAAAGAGCAAGGCATGGAGGCAAAAGGTAAGCCACCAACCAAACCCTGTGACACGGTATGTCTGCCCTGGTGGCTGACACTGCAAGTGGGATATCAATGGTATCAAAAGGAAGGGCACCAAGGCTGGATGCCCTGGGTGCCAGGGTCTCCGGGCACTCCTGGTATGCAGATTTGCAGAGTGGACAATGTAGCACTTAGGGGCCACTGTGGTCCTATTGGAGAGGTGGGAGAAGCATCTTGGAGACTGTGGATGGTGGTGATCTAGGCTGAAGAGTGAGGTGCTGGAGGCCCAGAGACACCCCCCCCCCCCTTCCTTGCAGCTGCCTGTCCAGAAGCCATAGTTTGTATTCACAGGCATCAACCCAGCACACTCATTATGCCCAGAGGGAAGAGACAACTCAAAAGGCAACCTGACAGCTTTATCAGGCCTTTTTTGGTAGAGGATTGGGGGTAGGGAGAGGAGGAAAAGGATCCTGTTGGGAATCTGCTTCCTGCCATGGCCAAGCCCTCCTCCCCTGTCTTCTCCGTCTCTGAGCAGCAGCCCAGTGGTGCGGGGAGGAGGGGATGATGCAAGGCTCTTCTACTGGCTACCTCAAGTCCCTGTCCTCAGAGGCACACCATCTTTGATGCTGACCTTTTATCCTTTGGTTCAACAACGGCAGAAAGTGCTTTCATAGGGGCACGAAAACAGGGCAGAAGCATGAATAGTGGAGGGGGTGGGGGACAGAGAAAAACACTCACTAATCTTAGCTCGCCAAGCTGCGGGGTCAAGGACACCTCTTCTGAGGCAACAGTCTAATGGGCCACGGGCCAATGTTATCCTCACAGCTGCCACCTGAGTGCGACGCTGGCAGACACTGCACGCGTCATCTCTGGCAATCCTGGACCATCTCATCTTCGAGATGAGGAAACTCAACCCAGATAGGTTAAAAGACTTGCCCAAGGTCCCACAACTAATAATTTTCAAATCTGACTGGCCCCAGTGCTGAAGATTCGTCCTGAAACAAAACCAACTCACCTCAAGACCCTGGAAGACAGACAGCTTTCTATGTTTAAGCTGCCATGAATTGGAAATCTGCGACAGGCCGGCCACAGTCAACATTTCTGCTACACTCTAGAAGGCGGACAACTACCGCATCTGGGAGAACAGGACATTCTTTATCGCCTGGTAGAAGCCTCAGGACCAATAAAGCAGGACTTCCTTGTTTCTAGACAGAGAGGCTCAGTAGGGCTAAGGCGGTATATCAGTCAAAGAGACAGCTTTCCCAGAAGCGAGTGCACCATATGCCACACATTGGGAGCCTGCCCTGACTCCTTCCAGGTCACAATGGAACTTCAGTCAGCTCAGTCCCTCTCTGAGGTAGAGCCTGGCTCTACAGATCTTGTCTACTATTCAAACTTTAGGGCAGTTTCTTTTCTAATTTTAGCAGTTTGTGGAAACAGAAGGGATGCTGACCCAAGAAGGCAGGGCAGGCTGAGGAGCTCCTGGGACCTTGAACACAGGGCAGTTTCTTATGTCCAGCTCTATGTCCCCAGGCCTATCAAAAAATCACACTGCCAAGGGGAAAACAACAAATCGAAGGTGGTTATAGACAGGTGCCCTCAAGGATTCCTGGTCCCCTAGGCTAGTCAGTTTCTTTGACTTCCCCCAGTATCTCAGCAGGCAGCACAAAAGCAGCAGGTACTCGATCCCAGGGGAAAGACATTCGTTTTCCAGTGACTGGCCATCTTTTGTAGACCCCTGAGTTTTTCAAGACTGAGCACAAGGGCTCCAGACAAATCCTCCTACTTGAGACTTTTGTCAAAGAAAGGGTTGCAAAGCACAGCTCCATTCAGGTCCTGGGTTTGGGAGCAGAGGCTGTTACAAATGCCAGTCTGGATTAGGTGGCTCAAGAGAGACCTACCTAAAGGTAAAGGAAACAGACACCTGAGGGTAGGACCTGTAGCTGCAGTTCACTTAGAAGGAAGAAATCCTCACATGCCTTCTAGAGTACACAGGCCACGGACTCAGCCAGCTTCAAAAGATCTCAGACTCTTCTTCCCTGTGCTCACTCACTAAAGTGCAAACAAGAACAGCAAAAGAGAGATCTCAGTTCCTCCTACCAGTCCTCAAACTGGAGAACCGGCCTGGTCTCAGACCAGACTGTAGAGCTGACTGCTTTCAGAGACGATGATCTCTCTAAACCTCTGGGATTTCACAGGGCTCAGACATTTGCCCAGGAGGGTAGCTACTCAGCAAAAATCCACATCCTTCGATGGACACAGTCCAGGACCCTCTTCACAGCCCTGAGAGAGCAGACACTCTAACCATCAACCCTACCTTCCTGCCGGATGCCCTGTCACAGGCCAACTCTATGAGCAATTGTCTTTTAGATAGTTCTTCCTAGAAAAGGGTTCAAGAATAGTGATGTAAGCAGAGCCGGCCCAAGCAACACACCTGGGGTGAGGCACTGGCCTGGTCTTCTGCGCACCCTGGCACAGCCCACAGGCTGTCAGATACACGACTGCTAGGGATGGGTCCTTATTCACAGCTGGCTGACTGAGGACTGATTAGTGGGAAGGAAGCATATTTACTCTATGCTAGGTACTTCGTTCCATATCTCACTTAAACCCAAACCTATGGAGGCCATCACTGATTCCACTTTAAAGATGGAATGAAGGGCAGGCCATGGTGGCTCAGCAGGCAGAGTTTCCGCCTGCCATGCCAGAGATCCGGGTTCAATTCCTGATGCCTGCCCATGTGAAAAAAAAAGAAAAGATGGAATGGAAAAATGAGCTCAGGAAAAAGGAAGTGATTTTTTCAAGCCACACAATTAACAGTGGCAAAGTTGGAATTCAGATCCAGGTCTGACAAAAGTGCTAGTCTTTTGCTAGCCCTGAAACAGTGTGTTTTCCTTCCTGATAAGGGGTGCTAGGGAACCTCAGGGACTGGTTCAGGGATAGGCACATAACCAACTGGAGTAAGTTCAGAACTTCAAATCTATGGCTGGAAAACAGGACCCCATGTGACCCCTGGATATGAGGAAGGAAGCAGGCTCTCCTAGGAACTGCTAAAACCTATTTTACCACCAATAGGGAAACTGAGTGGAAGACAAAGCTGACATATCAAAGGAGGCAAGGAGAAAGAACCACAGAGAAATGCAGACAGAACCCTCATCAAGTCTGAAGTTCACCTTTTACCAGATTTTTCCATATGAGCCAACAGGTTACCTTTATTGTTAAACCAGTTTGAGATGGGTTTTCTATGTATCTGAATCAACAAAACGTGACATAGAAGCTTGAAAGCATATTCAACTAAGAAGGACCCTAGAATTGCTAGTCTAAGCCTCTGATTATACAGATGAGAAAATGGAAGCCCAAAGACATCAAGTGAGTCGTGTGAAGTTACACAGGAAATACTCAGCTTTGAGGGGGACCCGGGATGTCAGGTAATCACAACTACACCCCTCCCACTTCCCCACCCCCTCCTCCGCAACCCCAAGGCCTCCTTTTGTGACAAAAGATGATGGCCCCACAGCCTCTGCCCAGACAAATGCTGCCAGAAACTAGGCCTCAGGACCTGAACTCAAAGAGCAACTGATTTCAGATCCTCGGACAGGATTGCTTACCACATTTGAAAAAGAAACCCCACTCTTGCCCAGCCTGGTTTTTAAACAACTCAGAGGGATGGGGGATGGTCACAAAAAGCCAGGACCTGTGGGGTTCCTGCAGTAGCCTAAGAAGTCTACTGGGACCTCAAGGCTTCACTTCTGGGTCTTGAGTTGGAAGTGCCCTCAGACTTCTCACTACTCATTCCTGGTCTGGAGCTGTGACCTAAGTGAGAACACATCAAACACGGGATAAGAACCCATGTGTTGCAGAAAACAGTTTGGTTTCTCTGAAGGGTAAAGGCTACTCGTTAAAGACAGCCTGGAATGAAGTTCATTGCTTATAAGGAGAAGGTAGCAGGTGGTGGCAGCTGGGGGTGGGATCAGCTAACGGAGCAGAAGCGGGTTCCTATGTTGCCACTTAGCTACTCCACCAGGCTGCTGGGCATCCCTCTGTCAAGCTCATCCGCTCTTCAGGAAGCCTGGCTTCATGCTGGGCTCAGTGATAGCCCCACATCCTCCTCAGGCATGCATAATGCTGTGCTCAAAACTTCCCTACCCCTCATGGGTGTCTGACTCCAAAGCAGAGATCAAGGCCACACAGAGCAGGGGAGGCACATAGCTCAGAGTATTGGTCCTGCTCCCTCCCAGCTTCCTGGGCCCTCAGGCTCAGGTACCTCAACCTCAGTAACCATGGGACAGAAATGCAGCCCTATCAGAAGCTGCTGCAGTACAAGCTAATAATGCAAAAAAGCCACCAGTCTTCCCAGCAGGGGCTCGGGCTGGATAAGAATCACCAAATGTTCTTCTAAACCTGGCCAAAAGCTTCATTGGTTCCTTTCACAGGCAAGTGCTCCTTTAAAAGACACACACAATGGTAGCCAATAATTATATGAAAAGATGCTCAGTATCATTAGCCATCAGGGAAATGCAAATCTAAACTACAATGAGATGTCATTTCACACCCAACAGAATAGCTACATGGAAGAGGTTGGTGAGGATGTGGAGAAATAAGAAGAACACTTGTGCATTTCTAGTGAGAAGGCAGAAGGGTGCAGCTGCTGTGGAAGACAGTTTGGTGCTTCCTCAGAAAGTCAAGTAGAGAATCACCATATGTCTGGGCAACCCCACTTCTAGGCACATACTCCACACAGATACCTGCAAACCATTGTTCACAGCAGCAGTATTCACAACTGCCAAAAGGTAGAAAGAACCCAAGTGTCCATCAACACATGAATGGCTAAACAAAATGTGGTAAAGATGCACAATGGAGTATTATTCAGCCATAAAAAAATCCTGATGCAAGCTACAGAATAGATGAACCTTGAAAATATCATGCTAAGTGAAGTAAGTCAGGCATAAAAGGGCAAATATTATGATCTCATATGAAATAAGCAGAATATGCAGATTCATAAAGCCAGAAACTATAATACAGGTTACCAGGAGCTGGGTGGGGGCAGGGAATAGTTCATGTTCATCTGGTACAGAGTTTCTACCTCAGGTGATGGAAAGGTTCTTGGAATGGATGATTGCGATGGTGGAATCACTGTGAACGTAATTAACACCACTCAATCATATACTTAAAAAGGGATAAAAGGGATAAAAGGGAAAGTTTTAGATTGTAAGTTACCAAATACATACACACATACACACACAAAAAACAGAGTACTGCAGAACACAGAGTAAACCACAGTGTAAACACTGGGCTAAAGTTAATGGCATAATCATAATGTTTCACCAATTGTAACTAAAGTACTAACACTAATGCAAAATGTTAATAGGGTTTGTGTGAAAGGCAGGTTATACAGAAACTCTACTTTCTGCATTTTTTTTCTGTAAACTATAGCTGCTCTAATTAAAAAAAGGAAAAGATGCATATGGAAATGGGAAATATAAAACCCAAACATTCACATTTTGAGGAATATATCAGCTGTCACAAATAGCTTTACTAAAGAATTTCTTTTTCACAGTTCCCCCTACTGCATTTTAAAGCCGATTGGCTATTGTTACCTAAGAGATACAGGAAAGCTAATGATAGGATCCCTCAGGCACTTTAAGATTAAAGAGACCAAATTAATTTTAATGTTGATGGAAATATAATTAGAATGCTCCAAATCTGAATAATCTAGTCTTTCAATACCTATGGCAAATTGGCATCCAATCCAGAAGGACCGTATTGTGTGGCCAACCCAGGCAGGCTCTAAGGGGGGCACTCCCAGAATAGACCGTGAGAAGGATCAAACACATCCCAGCAGCCCACCTGAAGCCTCTCAAAGGCCTTGTGCTCTCTTTACTTTGGTGCAGCTCTCTGATTTCTGCAGGCCTTAGCACACAGAGATGGGAGGGAGGACATCCCCAACCCTACTCAGCCCCCCAGAGGGAGGATTCTTGGTGGCCAGCCAGGACTGGCCTGAAGAGTGGGCCACCGGTCCAATTAGAGAAAGTCAGGTGAGACTGAGAGAGGGGATACGGGAGGCCTCTCTTCTCCCCACCCTCCCAAACCATCACCAGATCAGACCACAGAATTCTTTGGCAGGAAGAAGAAAGGGATGATGAAAAGCTGGGGTGTGGGAAAGGGTGGTAGGTGCTGCCTCAGCTGGGAGGTCCCAGCAGTTTGGGCAGTTAAGACAGGGGCAGGACCCGGAAATGAGAGGATTCTTGGTTTCCTCCCCAGCTGCCACGCCCAGTTCGCCGGCAGAAAAGGAGACAGGGAGGATGAGCAGGTGCTCCAGCCCAGAAAAGCGAGGGGCATGCAGGGCCACAGCAGCTTCAGCTCCATGTAGATGGTGTGAAGGAGCATAGGCCACTGGGGCTTGTCTGCCAGGCACCACCCCTCTGGCTCAGCCCTGTCCAAACCTCCTGGGGGGGGGCAGAGGGCTCACAGTCTCCACAAAACCAACTCACTACAGCCTTGAGTGTTCTGAATGAAAGGCACGAGAACACACAGAGCCACCAATGGACAGGGCAACCCACAGTTCCTATCTTCCTTGTAGCTTATTTGCTCTGCCCAAGTGGGGAGGGTCCTTTTTTGCATCTTCCTCCATTGTCTGCTTGTGTGACAGCATACTACAGAGAAAAACCAAAGAGGACAATGTGGCAGGAGAGTTCCAGAAGTTTAAGAAAGTCTTTCCTCAGGGAAGAAACTGAGTTCCAAAGTCACATGGCCATTATGTGGCAGAGCTGGGCTCAAATCTGGGATGGACTCCAGAGCTCATGCTCTTTCTGCTCAATGTCTCTCCCCTGGGGCTTGACTCAAGGCTGTTACAGCCCACATTCCATGTTCAATACAGAGTTAGACAACAAACTTAGAAAGCAGGAAGAAGAATCCACAGGATTCTTTCCCTTGTGGCACAAAGCAGAAATAGTAGTATGGAGTCAGCTAGAAGATGTGTTCCCCAGGTGCTGCCCCATCCCTCAACCCTAGCCTCTGGTTCAGTGCTCAGCTTTTAATCAAATCCAGGGAAAATCCTTCCTGCAACACAGCCCCACCTCGCCTCTGGCACACCCAACCTGCCTGAGCAGCTTCCTTTCCGAGTGTGGAGGCTCCCCCGGTGTGCCCCAGTCACACACATCTCGCCAGCTCCCTAGTAGTTAATTTCTGTCCTCACTGCCATTATCAACCCAGACACGGAAAGTGGGAGTCAGAAGGGACTCAGACCATCTAGATCCATCCTCTTCTGTCAGAATGTGAGGTCTACAGCGGACTGGGACACGCACAAGGAGACAGGCAGACAAACGACCTGCCCATCACATCATACCAAAAAATGATGCCCAAGTGTCAGGGCTCCAGGAAACAAATATCTTAAACTACTCTACAAACTAACCTTGCTTTGTGCAGAAACACTAGCCCATCCTCCAAATACCATCCTGTAAACAAGCTTGTCGACCTCCTCTGGCCTCCTGGGCACCATCAAGGAACCCCAGCCCAAGACACCACAGAGGCAGCTCAAGCATGGGAACCACCCCCTCCAGCCTTGTGAGAAGGGAGGATTGGCTGCCTCCACCAGCAGGGGCTTTGGAGCTCCTCACCTGGGTTTGGGGACCTCTAAAGGACTGCTACCCATCCTGAAAAAGTTGTCAGAATGGTTTGAGGAGGAGGAGCTGGAAGACTTGGCTTCCCCCAGCCCCTGGTGGCAAGGCAGGCGGTCCTCCAAAGGCTGTGGCCGGTTCCAGAGCACACTCTGTGGAGAGGATGAGTGACTCTTCCTCCTGTGGTAGAAGGAGTAGGGCTGTCAGGCCGAGGAACCATCTAGGCAAGGCCTCTGCCCGCCCCTGAGGATTCTCAGGGCCCAGCCTCTGTCCTGGGAGAAAACGCCAAATGGAACTGGGCGTAAGCTTGGCACTGCCTGCTCCCCCAGGCTTGGGGTCACAGACAACAAGGACGGGGTATTCGCTGTGGGGTGTGACAGCCGAACAACACTGGTGCGCTGGCTTGAGTCCATGTCAAAAAAGGGACTCTTAGCTAACCACTCAGGAACTCCTCCAACCTCCAAATGTTATACAAAATCCTGAGCCGTCTGTCCAAGGAGAATGCGCCTAGCTTTCATCAGCTTCTCAAAGGTGATTCTCAAACAAGTTTCCAACTCCCAATCGTCATTCTACCCTCCTCTTTGGTTTTCTCCTGTCTTTTCTCTAAAATGGCCTCCCACCTCCCAGGGAAATGAGACAAGGGGTTACCTAGAGAGTTCCCCTGCCCTACCCTGCCTGTCCTGCCTTCATACCGCAAGGGGCACTGGCCCTTTATGCTCCTGGTCCAGTAGCATCCTTCTCCAACAAGGTGGCTGGCCTCTGAGGCCCAGGACAGATGGTAGGGGCACGAGCTGTGCTGTCTGGTCTACTACAGGAGGCCCCCTTTGTTGCTGGAACCCCTGCCTGGCTCCCTGGAGCTGGTGGCTCTCGACCACAGCTGTGAGCAAGTTTGGTTCCAGTCAGGCCCCTCACCAAGTTGCCTGTGTTGGTGCTCCTGCTGGGACCAGCTCCACGGCCTCATAGGTGAAGCTCCCAGCCGCTCCTGGGGAGCTCTCCATGACCAGGGAGAAGTCACTGCCAAGGCTGGTGGTGCTGCCGCGGTCCCTCCGTCCTGAAAGAGGCCAGTGCCATCCATCAGCACATTATCTTCACCCACTCCTGGTTCCCCACCGCTTCCACACCATACAGCTGGAAAGAGGAACTTCTAGAATCAACAGTTCCTGCATGGTCTATACTCAAAGATGTGCAGAGGAAAGGAAGCCTGCTGGGATCCAGGACTCACTCAGCATGCATATATCTTCCAGTGTGAAGCCCGCATCCCGGGCTGGCAAACTCTTCCTCCTGTAGAGACACCCACAGAGCAGTAAACTACAGATCTGGCTGGTGTCTCCCTATAGTTGACCCCCTCGGCCCCCTCCCAAGAAAGAAGCTCCAAGCTGCTGACAGCACATGAAAAGACTGCAACAAAATGCCAGGCCCACTTCTGGGGTCCACCCTGCCTGATGACGATTATCATGTAGGTACACATTTCTGAGGCTACAAGGTAAGCTCCCCACCATCTGCTTAGCCCCTGACAGTTCAAGTCTGGCCCAGAAACTAAGAACTTGGGTCAGGAAGACAAGGGGACTCAGAAAGGACATCAACTCCTGGAGGTGTCCTAAGGTAATGGTCAGCCAAGACTCTTACATTTCCCTAAGTGGAAGCAGATTTCTGTTCCACTGTGGAGGGCCATGGGAGTAGGGGAAAGGGTACTGGTAGGCATGTCTGCCGCAGCAGTCCAGGGAGGGCGGCAATCAGCTGCCTGTATGGGGCAAGGAATCTTGGGAAGTGGCAGAGAATCTGATGAGTTGGAGGTCTTCCCATCCTTGGGCTGGATTTTCCCTGCAGTGACACACCCCAATCTCAGAGTCACCTGAGACCACTCCTCCATCTCCCAGCCTGTCACTGTGGCTCCAGGCTGTCCTCAATACTCTGCCTCACCTGTAGTGACCTCACCAGGGCCATTACCCTATCATGGACTCAGGGAGAAGGCTGTCACCTGCCAACTGGGCAGTGAATTAGGGCAAAGCAGGTAGAAGGTGGCCAGGTCCTGTCTGCTACTGCAACAACCCTCCCAGGGCACTGTAGCACCAAAAGGAGAGCAGCAGGGCTCTCTTACCTCTGTATCTTCAGAGCAGAGAACTCCTCGGAGGTGATATGCTTCAAAAAATTGAAGCAGAAGAAGAAAATCTGAAAGAGAATAAACCGAAGCCCACAATGAACAGATGGCCTTCTCCCGGGAGAAGGATCACAGGCACAAATCCCAGAAGAGGACAACAGGCCAGTGTGGTCACTCGCCCTGCAGGACGGCAGCTCTACCCCCAGGCTGAAAACTCTGGTCTATAAATGATGTGGGTCATGGAGTGGGCTCAGCAGGACCTGGAAGATGCAGCCAACTGGGGCGAGGAAGGATGGGATGGCATTTCCTTCCTGAGGATACAAGAGGTTAAATCACCAGTACTACAAACTAACTGCAAATTCTACATATATGTTTCCCTGCTGTTGAAAAGGATAAAGGGAACAATAGCTTATTTTCCCAACCCTTCTAAGAACCCCAGAGAGAGGCTGACAGGGAAAGACAGCTATAAGGGAGAGACAACTGGGGGCTGGGGTGGGCAGGGAGATTAACGGACACAGCAGGAACACAATAGAAGGGGAGGGATCAAATGTCCAGAAATTGTGGACAAGGACTGGGAGGAGGGGCAAAACTGTCACGCCCAGGGCCCATAGCGCGCCAGAGCTGAGGGTGGGTCTGAAGACTGAAGCAGGTACAAGCAGAAGAAAGTTCCTGAGCTCTAGGGGCACTCCCACCTGTGGGGGCAAGTTGTTCTCCCGGCCAGCCTGCCCCCAAGCCCATGGCTCTCCAGCTTCGAGCTGGACCTCACTTCTTCAAGTGATTCCTCACTTCCACAAGACCTCACTTCTTCAAGTGATTCTGACATGGGTGGTCCAGATACCCCTCACTCAGAAATACCCACCTAGTACGCCCCAGGGCCCCAAAAGACCTTCTTTTAAAAAAAAAAAGAGTAAATAAAAGGGTGCGCAGGTACATATGAAAATGTGGTGTGACATAAACTTACACAGATGTCCTCACTGTAGACTTTAGTCTTTCGTGTGCTAACGTGCTCTGCAAACCTCAAAGGTGGAAGGGACAGAGCAAGCACTGTTTCTCTACTATGGCACCTAGTTTTCTGTTAATTTTTTAAAAGCAGTATCTGAGAGTCTGAGAAAAGAGAAAGACCCCATACCCTGAATACTAATCCTCCCAACTAAGGAGACCTTCTTGCTTAGGCTAACAGATGTCAAGGGCTAAACTCAGCTCGAGCTCAGCTGAGCTCCACACCCCTGCAGGTGGATTCCGGCCGGCTCTGGGGGAGGAAGCTTTTGTGGAGGGCAGGGCATCCTGGAGCACTAGCAGCCCTCCAAGGGAGAGCCCACAAAGGGGCTTTAGGCACTGCCTGCAATGCCAAAGGAGCCACCTCTGACAGTCCATGGAGGCCTCTGAGGAGCAGGCTTCTGAGCTCTGCAGCGCTGGCAGATGTGATAAGTGCCCCAGAGAAGAGATTGAAAAGGGTAAGGAGCCGCTGAGAAGCAGGAATAAGAGGAGGCAGCGCTAGATAAGACGCCCAGGGGAAAAGCAATCTCAGAAGAGCTGGATGAAAATGAGGCTGGAGGAAAATAAGGGGGTGGTGGGTAGAAGAGAAGCACTGCTATGGAAAGCCTCCTCGCTGGGTACTTGAATGCATTCTTTTTTTTTTTTTTTTTTTAATTTTTATTGAGAAATCTTAACACACATACACAATCCAATCTTGTTATACAATCAATGGCTCAGAATACCATCACATAGTTGTGCATTCATCACCAAAATTGTTTTTAGAACATTTGCATCATTCCAGAAAAAGAAATAAAAAGAAAAATAGAAAGAACTCATACATCCCTTACCCTTCCCTATCATTGACCACAAGTATTTCAATCTACCCAATTTTTTTACCCCTTTTACCCCCCATTATTTATTTAATTTTCATCCTTTTTTTTAAAGCTTTCTCTTTAACTATTTTTATTTTTAGTGTAAAAAATAACACACACATATAAATATCTTTTTCCTTTTTTAACTCATCTGTCCATACCCTGGATAAAAGGAGTATCAGAAACAAAGTTTTCACAATCACATTATAAAAGCTATATAGTTATACTGTTGTCTTCAAGAAACAAGGCTACTGGAACACAGTTCAAAAGTTTCAGGTACTTCCCTCTAGCCACTCCAACACACCATAAACTTAAAAGGGATCGCTATATAATGTGTAAGAATAACCTCCAGGATAACCTAGCAACTGTGTCTGAAATATCTCAGCCACTGAAACTTTATTTTGTCTCCTTTCTTTATTCTCCCTTTTGGTGAAGAAGGCTTTCTCAATCCCCTGATGGCAAGGTCCTGGTGAATTCTAGGAGTTCTACTCCACATTGCCAGGGAGATTTACACTCCTGGGAGTCATGCGCCACATGCGGGGGGAGGGCAGTGAGTTCACCTGCCAAGCTGGCTTACAGAAGAGAGGCCATATCTGAGCAACAAAAGAGGCTCTCTAGGGGTGATTCTTAGGCATAATTACCAGTGGGCTTAGCTTCTCCTTTGTGGGAATAAACTTCACAGGGCCAAGTCCCATGATTGAGGGCTCAGCCTATTGAAGTGGTTGCTCACTGCTTGTGAGAATATCAGGAATTTCCCAGGTGGGGAAGTTTAATATTTCTTCCTATCCCCAAGTCCCCCAAAGGGACTTTGCAAAAACTTTTTTATTCTCTGCCCAAATCACTCCAGGATATACCAGGGCATCACACTAATCTGTACAAACCAATAAGATCTCATGCCCTATTCAAAATTCCATGTAATTATAGTGCTCAAATAAACTGACCATACAAGTTAAATTAGATAATGTGCTATCCAAAATTGAATGCATTCTTTTACTGAGCCAGCACAAGGAATCAGAGGTTTGGCAAGAAGTAGGACTAGGAAAACTCAAACCCAGGGTTGACTCCATGGCTGTGAGGGGGAAAACAGGCTGGAAAACAAGTTCATTCAAGTAAAAGGGATGAGGCATGAAGAGCAGCGAGGAACAGGAAGATGATACTGACCACATCTGAAGAGCAAGGAGGAAGAGAGTCCAAAGGTGGGAGACCCTGGAGCTGACCAGCAGTGTTGGGTCAGGCCCACAGTCACAGAGGAGTGTGGCCGCACACTGCTTGCATGAAGAACTCGAAGGTTTTAAAGTTTTATAATGGGGGAAGAGAGGTGGAAGACATGTGCTACAGAGGTAAGGACAGGGGATACAGAAAAAGGACCTGTAAATTGGTTCAAGTTTAGTGCAGAAAACAAGGCCACCCTTAAGAAGGATGGCAGTCAAAGGAAAAGGCAAGAACTGATATACAGAGGCCCCAGGCAGCTGTGCAACTCCCCACATAGGCGTATGGACAAGTATCCTTCCCATATGGTAGAGGGAAGGGCGGAGGCTCCAGGTTCCCTGAGCTTTTCCCACCATGACATCCAGGAAGGCAAGGGAACCAGCATGGACAAAGCATGTTTGTCCTTCCTGACAGCAGTGGAGTCTGAGGCTCATGGAACCCTGAGCCGTGTTCACACACCACGGGCAGCACTTACCTCCTCTCCTTTGCTGAGCCGATCTACCAACATGTGTCTGAAAAAAGGGAGAAGTTGGAATGAGGAGCACCGAGACAAGAGGATCAAAACGAACACTTGAGCCCTGGGGGTGGGGGTGAGGGGTGGGTGGGTATCAGCTTCTCCAGCCCTGCTAAGGAGGTAGGCTGGTCCTCACCTCTGAAGCCAGGTCATGTAGCCACCATGCCACTCACATAGAAACCCACTCCCCAGGCTTCAGCTCTCTTCCCCTGCACCCCCCACCTCAAAACCTGACCTGCCTCTCAAGCTTACCCAAAAAGGAACCAGTCGTAAGCCACAGTCAGGTAGAGGATCTCGGCAGGTTGCAGGGCCATGTGCACCAGCCCATCCTGCAGTGGAACAGGAAAGATGAGATCAGAAGGCTCCTTTCTGCAATAGCACAAACAAGGATAGCCCCCTGCCTCCTCCCCTCCTCAGCCACGAGCCAGTGACAACCCAGGGCCCTGGGAGAAACAGGAGTGGTGACAAACCACCTCAGGGATAGGTTTAAACCAAACATCTACTCTGAGCTTTTGGGATCCATGGCTCCAAGTCTTCTCTACTTTCTGGAGGCAACCTAACACTCCCAGGGCTAGATCTCGGCAGGGGCCCCTGAATGCTGACCCATGCCCCAGCCCATGCATACTCACAGCCCACAAGGAAAGGCGCAGGAGCGAGATGAAGAGGGGAGTCCGATCCCAGCCTGAGATACAGTGGACCAGCAGTCCGCTGTCGTCTGCTCGGGAGCCACAGAATGGGAGGCCCAGGAGAGAACCAGAGTGGACTGATAAGAAGGCGCGTTTCACCACCCGGCCCTGCATGAGGGGGCTAGCCTAGCACCCGAGTCTCTCTCTCTTCCCCAAGATCCTTCTCCAACCCAGTACAGAAAGGGGTGAAAGGTGGGCATCTGTCCTGTCTATAGCATCCCCTCTTTTTTCTTCTGGGGAAGGAGTCCAGCCTGGACTAGCCACTCTGTCCAAACTATTTAGGCAGGGCTGACCTGCATTTCCCAGCCCAGTGTTTCCCCAGGGGACACTACAGATATTTGGGATTTTTCAATTCTTCACTAAACAGGGTATTTAGTGTCCCCAGCCCCCACCAATCAAATACTAGCAGTCCTCCCACAGTTCCAGCAACATCCAACTCAAGACACATATTTCCAAAAGCCCCCTTAAGGAGCAGTACAGGTAGAGAATGACTGGCTTGCTCCAAGGGTAGGCACTGACTTGTCTTTGCAATCATGGCCACAGTGACTGGTTCAAGGATGGACACTTCCCACACCGGGCCCATGAGCACGAGCTCTGGTACTTGTATTGGGATAGGGGTCCTTTCTTTCTTCTCAGGAAACTCCATTGGTAGGAAATAAGCATGGAATGGCTGCCAGCCATGAAGCCAACAAAAACTAGTGGGCCTGACAAACAGGGAAAGGTTCTTTATGATCTTCTCTAAGTACTTCAATGGCTCCATTACATTTGTCCAAGCAAATGCAACTCCAAATATGTTCTGATTGACAGCAATGAGTTGGAGCCAGCCTGCCCTGGGACAAAGAATGGGACACAGGCTCAATCCAACAGGAAGAGCAAACTGCTCTGGGTGTCCTCCAGAGAACAGGCTCTCTTACGGCTTTGGTCTGTGCCTGCTGAGGGAAGCCAGGGCTGGTTCTCTTGATCTCAAGCCTCATCTTTCTGAGTTAAAGATCCATCCTGGCACCCACACAATGCTCAAGGTTCAGAGGTCATACGATTTAGTACAGAAACACCCTGTGGGTAATTTAGATGATAACAAGTTCTTAATTTGCATCATATGGTTTTGAGGAAAGGGAAGAAAGCTGCCAATGGTTAAATTCACCCACCTGCACAATTTAAAAAAAATATATTTTTATTAAGAAATCTTCACACACATATATTCCATACACGGTGTACAATCATTGGCTTGTAGTATCATCACATATCTGTGTATTCATCACCATGATAATTTTTTAGAACATTTGTATCACTCCAGAAAAAATTTAAAAAAACCCACCTCATACATTACCATACCCAATACCCTCCCTTTCACTGACCACTAGTTTTCCATCTACTCAATTTATTTTACCCCTCGTCCTCCCTATTATTTATTTATCCATAGTTTTTCACTCATCTGTCCATACCCTGGATAAAAGCATCAGACACAAAGTTTTCACAATCACACAGACACATTGTAAAAGTTGTATCTTTATATAATCGTCTTCAAGAATCCAGCTGTAGGATTCTAAGGTGTCCCCAGATCCCTCTTCTACAGAGTGACAGGTGTGTGGGTCCAACTAGCAGGTAACTGGAGTGTTACAAAATGGAACCTCCCAGAAGGCAGAATGGCTGAGAGCTCAGGAAGAGACAGACTCACCGTCACTGTTAACTATGGACAGCAGCAGTTTCAGGTAGTTTTGTGTTTGTTGCACCAGGTCCCAACTCTGTTAGAGAAGATAAATGAAATAAACTGGCTCAGCTTGGGGACTTAAAAGTATTTTAAAAACAAAATGCTAAAATTTATTCTGGACAGAAGTTTGCATAGTAAGAAAACGCAGATGACAGGAGACCTTTGCACAGGAGACCTTTGCTTTCCTGCTCCGACAGCCCCTTTAGACCTCTCCCAATGCCCTGAGCCCCACAGATCCCTTCTCAGTGTGTTGTCACCCATGTGCAGGTTTGGGGTGGGGGGAGGGGAGGGAAAGGATGCAAAGGTCCGGGCAACCCATACCCCACTCCCTGCTCTAGCAGCCATCCAGCAACTGCACATTCATGTTTTCTAACCCCAGGTCTTCCAGTGTAGTTGTCAAAGGAGTTGATGAAGTAGAGAAAGAGCCTCAAGCTGGGGGCTAATAGCTCAAGCTGCATGAAAAAGCCATCCCTTCCACTGTCATCACACCGCAGAAACTAACATCAACTTTCTTATCAAACACATATTTGCTTCTCACTGCTCTTCACTGCATACCCTCTTCTGATGAAATAATAAATGCAGTTGGTTTAGTAAAAAAGTCTTTTAGACATGAGGCCCATGAGCTGGGAGATGGAAAATAAGCAAAAGCTGACAGAAGTTGGAAGTCCCTGTCTTAGCCCCCATAAAAGGCCCAGACAAGACTGAGAGGTAGCTCACCCAGACCTTGGAACTATGCAGAGGGGCTTAATTCAGTTCTATAGCAACCTTCTCCCTGGTGGGGGCAGTTGCTCCAAACAACTGCTGCTTGGGGTTCTGGGCTGCATAGAGAGGGCTGTAAATGCCAGTGAGAGAGCACTTGGGGGCGGGGGGAGTTGGTGGGGCAGACAAACATGGCACCTGTAATTGGAATGGTTTTCCCAGGAATTTAAAACAAGCTCATAACCTGACCCTCCCACGGGCCCTGGAGAGTTCCGACCCACTTTCCTTGGCTCCAGAGACAGCTGCTGCAGCACTGTGCTAATAAAGTTGTTACCCAGAGCAGCACGAGGGGTTTCTCAACTCATCTGGCTTCATGTACCCACTGCCAAAAGATTTCCCGAGCAGTGGCCTCACAGAGTGAGGATAAGTAGGAGAGCAGATGCCAGGCAGAACAAAGGAGGCGGGGGGAGGGGGGAAGGTTGGAGGGGGGAGACTGCAGCAGCAGCAGCAGCAAGGAGAGAACAGGAAGTGACCAAGGCCTGGCGAGCTTCACAGGTCTAATGGCCAGAGTGACTATGTAAGGGTGACACTGACGACCAAAGAGAGGCAGACAGTTCATTCTGTTCCCAGGACCGGGAAAAGAATTGCAGCCCTGGTGGGGGTGGGGGTGGGGGTGGGTTAGGAGAGGGTTGCTGGGCCGATGGAGCCCAATATCACACAGCTCAGTTGAGCTGGGGGGCAGAGCTGGGGGGACCTCTGGCCCTGTCAGACTCAGAAATTCATGTTCTCAGTCACTGTTTTGCTCTGCAGGGATTTCTACAATTCCAGAGTCAGACACACAAGTCAGGGGTGACTACTGACCTGGAAAAGACCTAGGAGGCCACTGAACTCCACACTTGTTTCTGTCCTTCTTGTTCTTGGACCTCTGATGGTAGCCCCAGGGGGAAGAACAGAGCACCATGCCTTTTGTACATGTCTAAGACTGGAAGACTCCAATTCATCCTTCAGAGGTTTGCCCGAGTCACACTCAAGCCACTGGTCAAGACCTCTATCACCCACCTGAGGCTCATGTTTTGGCTTCTTCAAGACTGAACCTTTGGGTCAGAGGCTGTTCTCGCATCTTGAGCGCTTGGTCTCAGGACTAACCAGTAGGCACAACTTGAACATTCCCTGAGGGTGTGGTCTCAGGTCAGCTAGAGGAGCAGCAGCCCATGGAAGGCTTGTGGGCATAGCAAAGAATGTGTGTGCCTCTGAAAAGTGTGATACAGTCTGTGGAGAGCAGCATAATTCCCCCCCATTATGCCATACGGTTCCTCCCCACTCAGTTAGCAGGATTCAGTCCATAGTTCCTAAAGGCCTGGCACTGGGAACCTGAGGGCAAGCACAGCAATCCCAGTCCTCAGGGGAAAACAGTGAACCTATGCAGGTATGCTGACTGCAAAGGAGTAAGTAACTGGAGAAGATGCCCTGGCCTGTATGAAATATCAGGGATGCATCTTGGAGGAGGCAACATGAAAGAGTATGAGTAAAAAAGCTGAGGGAAAGGAGAGTTTCTGGCAGAAAAAACAGGACTTACAAGAAGGACAGCACATCTTCAGCGATGATGGGGGGACAGGAGGGAAAGGTAGTCACAAGAACAGGCAAAGCCGATGGCACAGAGCTAGGTAAACCACATTAGGTCTCTGAACTGTATCCTGAGGAACACAGGTTTCAAGGCACGGAGTGACAATGACAACCCTGCCCTCTCCTTGAAGCACAGACTACTGGCCAAGTACCACCTCAAGTGCTTTACGTTTGCTATTCCCAGTTACTCCTCAAAGGGGCTGTGGTCAGAGCAAGAAGTGATACAATGACAGTGGCCTGGACTAGCTATAGGCAGAACAGATAGAGGCAAGAGGATTTCAGTTCCAGAAAGAGCTTTTAGAGAACTAATGAAAGGTAGAGAAATTATAGAAATGTCTAATTAGCTTCCATTAAAATTAAGAGAAATTGAGGGCGGTGCAATGGTGGCTCAGTGGCAGAATTCTCGCCTGCCATGCCAGAGACCTGGGTTTGATTTCTGGAGCTGCCATACAAAAAAGGAAGAGAAAAAATGAAAATGAAGAGAAACTGAGAGACTGTATGGGACGTAGTAATGGATGTAGGGGAGAAAAGAACTTAGGTTTTCGGGCTGAGCAGTTGGGCGATGGTGGCTGGGGGCACTGTGGGTTTCAGCCAGTCCCATTTTGGACACTTTGAGCTTGAGGTAACCACAGGAAGGGAACCTTAGAAAGGCCACACAGACGTGGGGTACAGAGAGGCCTGGGCGATGGTGGGGAAGAAGAGCCCCCATGACCCTGACAATAGGACAAGAAGACAGGAGGTCCAGCGAGATGCACTGGCTGAATCTACACCTGCCTGCACTCCCTGACCTGGCCCTCCTTCTTTGTGCCTGGAATCTTACTAGTATTCACTCCTCTGAGTTAGCCAACAAGCCTACTTCCTAACTTTCATCTTTCAAATCTGTCTGGTATTTTAGAGAAAGTTTTCACATAGATGTTTGAGCCTTACCACAATTTTGAAACAACTGTCATGAACTTCACTTTACAGAGGCAGTGAGGCTCTTTGCTCAAGGCCAAGCAAGCCTGGGTGTTATCTGGGGCCTCTGCCACACAAGCAGGACCCTTACGCACACACCACAGGGCCTCCTTCCAAAGATGTAAACATCCTTGGCAGAATCAATATACTGAATCCCTGCAACTGCAAAATGATTTGGTGAGGAATCTATGAGATCCAGATTGCGCCTGCTTGAGGAGAGAGCATGAGGCCAGAAGGGTTTAGAAGAAACCTGAGTTCTCCGCATGCAATGAATTAAGAAGTAAGCCTGTAGGATTTCTTTGGACATTTAGTCTGCCCAGGCAAAGCCTGGAACCTAAGACCAGGGGACAGGGCTGCCCTCAAATCTGTTTCTTCTCCAGGCTACAACCACCAATCCCTGACCTGGTCTCTTCCATAAACTTGTCGGGGTTTCTAGGGGAACCGCTGCACAGGGAAGACCTAACATCACCATAACTCATTCATTCAAAGTTACTGAGAATCTACTTTGTGACCAGGTGCTAGATATACAGAGAAAATGGGGAAAACATGATCCCTGCTATCAGGAGAGGAAGGTAAAAGAGGCTATGGGTACAGTCACCCAGCATGGACTGGACCAGACCTCCCTGAGAAAGGGAGGCCTTGGGGACAGATGGGAATGACTGACATCTGGGGCCAGAGAAAAAGAAGGGAGAAATGGGATGTTTTTTAGCTATTCACTGACTCAGTCTTTCAAGCTCAGCACTGTACCAGTCTGTGCTGGGGATGAACCCAACATGGGTCCCTATCCTTCTGGAGCTCAGAGCCTGCTGGGGATGGGGAAGCAGCTGTCAACGAGTGATCACAGTTCAGTGGTAAACTCAACATGCCCAGGGTGGAGATGGGGGACTCAGGGGAAGGTAGGGAGTTGTAGCCCGCCCACACACCAGGGAAGTTTTCCTGGAGCCAAGTCAGCCAGAGGAGAGGTGAGTAAGTGGAGACAACTGAGGATGTGGGGAAGGTGGAGCAAAAACAAAGCTACTCTGTCCTGGCTGAAGCAGGTGGTGCAGGAGCCTTTGAGACTATCTGGGCTCAACAAGGTAGAAAGATGGACATCCAGTCAGACTGCAGGCCCTTCTATGGTAGACGATCAGAGGAGAAAAACACAATGGAAGTCATTTTAAGGTTTCTTTAGTCAAATGAGGTCAAGCAGCTCTGTGCTTCCTCTGGCAGTACACAGTTAAAAAAAAGCAAGAAAAATTTAAAAAGTCCCTAAAGCCTAGATCTGGAGAAGCACACTCCATGAGGTTCTCTGGAAACAGAACCCCCTGGTGGATGCAAATCTTTGAATGAGGCACGTTCAGAAAGCTTTGATTATCTGGGACAAGAGCAAATCTGGAGGGGCAGAGTTAGACAGCTAAGCTGCTCCTCCCTTTCCTGGGATGTGAGAGGGCAGGAGTCAGAGGGGGCTGAAGGCAGATGCTGGGCAGTCGTACATCCACATGAGGGACCCAGGATCCCCACCCCCATCCCACCCCCACTGTCCCCAACCTTGCCCTGCTCATGTTGAGTCAGACTCCTCACCTGATACTGGCTCCAGTCAATGTTCAGGGAACAAGTCAGGGAGTCGGGGATGCTCAGTGGGGCATCAACATAGTCCTGGGGACAGAGAGACACCCGTGAGGCACTGGATGGCCACCAGAACTGTGGTGAGAAGACAGGTCGTGACCCTGATGCTGTGGCTCAGGTGGCTGTGAGAGCCCCAGGTAGGAAGCCCCCCACAGCTTTTGCCTTCTTCAGGCCAGACACTTTTACTAGCCTGGGAGTGACGGCTTCAACAACAAAGTGGACAGCTCATTGCTGCCGAATGGAGTTCCCTCAGACATCTGAGTGTTTGCTGCTGAAACAGACATGATCAGCTTGTATTAAGCCTCTAGCAGATTTCCTGGAACCTGCTCCTACCAATTGGGCAAGAAATAGGATACTCCTCCCAATCTGCACACAGACAGCTACGGAAAGAGGAATGACTTTTTCCAGCTTACCTCTGAACAACTCCTTTAAAGAAAGGAGGAGATTAATCAGGGGGAAGGAAAGTACATATGGTAAGGATTTAAACGTGTATATAACAGGGAAGAGGGAGAAAAATGAGTTGTTCAGGAATGAGAAGAGAAAGGAAAAAGGTGGTAGTTTTCCCTCAAAGGATTCCTAGCTGTTCCCCTTGGTCTCCTTTTACAAACAAACCTAAGACCCACATTAACAAATGTTATTGCTCATACCTGCTTCCAGTTGAAAATGAGTCCTTCTGCCATGTAATCCCGATCCTTATATTCCTTGAAAAATTCACAGCCTGGAAAAGAAGAACAGGTTATAACACTTCCTGTATTGTATGAGCCCAGTCTCTTGAGAAGCCTGGGGCTAAGCCAGGGTCCTGAGGGCTGGTGGGCCTCACATGAGGCCAACACTGACAGGGGTAGGGATTAGACTGCGTGGGTGAAAGCCAGGGAGGATCCTCCACCGCACTCTGGGTTCTAGTCACAGCCCTGCTCGGTGAGGCACTGCCCCCTTTACACCTCTCTGCATCTCTTGCTACCTGTCCCCACTGGTTAGTGGCCTCCTCCCCTTGTTTCAGGTCCCTTGTTGTACAGGTCCCTGCAGTGTCAAAAGCCTATAAACAAAACCATGGCTCCCAATTTGAGCCCCAGCACCATGTTTCTGACAACCCCTCAATTTATAGGGGACCTATAATTCTCCCCCACCTCTAAAACAAGGAGGTAGGATGGGGGGTAATAACCTCACAGGCTTCTAGTGAGCACCCAAAGTTCAAACATACTGGAAAGGACCATGGACAGTACCTGAAATGTAAAAGGTACTCTGGAGATACTCCCATCTCCAAAAATCCTGGCAAAAAGGTGCTTTTCTGTGCCTCTTACTACAAAAATCCCAAGAAACTCCCCCAGGGTAAGCCCAGAGGAATACAGTGAGGAACAGCAGTGAGGACAGAGCATTGGTAACATTCTCAGCTTCAAATCTCAGCTTTTCACTTAGCTCTGTGACTATAAAGAGGTTGTTTAACTTCTCTAAGGCTTGATTTCCTCATATGTAAAATGGAACCTTATGGACGAGCTGAATTAATACATATAAAGCAATTAGCACAGCCCTGAGACCAGCAGCCTGGACGGTGGCATCCTGCTTCTGCCACTGCGCTGCTGTGACAAGAGCCTGGCAACAGGCTCCTTTGAGCCATCCTGTGGCTCAAAGGCATCCACATTTCTTCACCACCGGGGTCACCTGACTGTGGTCAGAAAGTGAGTTTTGCCCCAGGACCAGGGTTTTCACTTGCTGACTCTGGCTGCACCAAAGCATGATGCGTGCCCCTTGGCCGAAGAGGGTGCCTCAAGCTAGGTATTTTGAAAGCAGCTTCTTGTAGTTATTCTCAGTTCCTCTGCCAGGGCTAATGCAAACTTCAGAGGTCACATGGTTTTGACCAGACATCCAAGTCTGCTGATATCCCTGAAGGCAACAAGAGCTGTCTGAATTATATCAGAGGCCGCAGGCCAAAAAAATTCATGTAAAACTCTCCAGCAATTCTTGGGCCCAGTTCTTATCTAAGGTCAGCTCCTTTAGAGAGGAGGGTCTGCAGAGCAGGACCTAGGGAACTTCTTGGGCTGAAGATCCACTCCATATAATTTCCAAACTCAGTTCTGATTACACACACTTTGGCACTCTAATCCTCCCAGGTCCCTGAAGTCAGGGAATAATACTTGGCTATAACACTTCAGACTATTCTTGTCTCACTGGGAAAAATAAGAAGTATCAGACAGGCCCCGAGCTCATAAGCCCAGGATAAAAGAGCTCGAGTGCTCTGTTCCTCAAATTCTAGCTTCTCAAATCAACAAAACACCCCAGGCTCTCAGCTGAGCTCAGACCAGCCTTTAATGCAGAAGCAGTTTTCTGTGAGAAACTGACAGAATTAAGAAAGACTCAGTACCTGTTCTTGAACAGGCCTCCCAACCCACGAGTCTTCTCGAAAGCGGGGTGAGAGCAGCAACTCACTGAAGGAGGAAACAAATTAGACTTGTTCTGCAGTTTACAGCCCAGTCTATTTTGGTGCCCAGAAGGAAGTGCTCATGGAACACTTCTCATTTTCAAGGGCCAGTTTAAGCTCCAGTTAGTTTGATATAATGGACACCACTGAAGTTCCTGCCTGAGCTTCAAAGGCATTACAAGGCTCAGCTGAAAACCCTTAAATGGCATCAAACTGAATATCATGATTTGGTTCGGATAATGGTAATTTTCTTCTTATTACCTAACTAATACACGTATGTTAAGGGAAAAACCCTCAAGAACCTAAGTCTATCTAGTCAAATGCTCTCCTACCCACTTCTGAGGGTACAATGGCACCCCACCCTGCCCAGGTGTTCTATGTGGGCTCACCCCTGAAGCCACCCCACATCCAATACAGAGCTGTCAAACATAATGCATAAAATATTGGGGAACAGGGAAAAAAATTCAAACAGATTTTCTCATCTTAACATTTTGGCAAATTTCTTTCCTTATTTTTGTGAGTACTTTCCCCTTACATTAGTTGAGACTACTGTTGACGTATTTTTGTAGTCTGTTTATCATCTTCAGCATTTCCCAAGTCAAAAAGTTTAAGCATTTTTCTAAGACTATGAAATATTTCATTCTACCCATGCCATCATCACCTAATCTTTATGCTGATTAATGAAAAAATTTCCCATGCTTTGCAATTATAAACATAGTGAATACTGGTCACCATAAACCAACTTGATTATCGCCTAATGACATTACCAGAAGAACCGGGTCAAAAGGTGTTAAAAGGGTGGGCCACAGTGGCTCAGCAGGCAGAGTGCTTGCCTGCCATGCCAGAGGACCCGGGTTCGATTCCCGGTGCCTGCCCATGATTAAAAAAATAAATAAATAAAAAGGTGTTAACATTTTGGGGTTCTTGCAATAAATTGCCAAACTACAGCTGAAAGGGCTTTCTGCTAATATTCTGGAGCAGTGGTATTCAAACTTCAAGCAAAACTATTTTTCTAAACCAAGTCCTGTTTGGAACTTAAATGATAAAGAGTGTGCTGTCTAGTTCCTCGGACAACGTAAACAATCACTGTTTGGCAAAGAGAACCTCATGGTCTGCAGAAACCGCCAACTATCTCCTGAGAGTGAGGAGCACAGTCTGCAAATGAACTTTAAAGCTACCTGATGGTGCCTGTGTGGACACCCCACAGAGGATCCTGTCACAATGTGGCCCGGACCCTGTCAAGCCTACCGGAGTTACATTTTTGCATCATCATTATAATCTGCACAGGCCCAAAGTTGCTTCTGGAGAAGGGGGTGGTTCTTTGAGCCTTTCTCATCCACTCATCCTCAGGCCCCAATTCCTTAAGCCTATTATTTGCCAGGCACCTATTTTGGATGGGGCTGGCACTTTACTCTGAAATAAGCACCATCATGCTCATTTTATGAAGGGTGACACCAATATTTAGTGGGTTAAAGGACTTGTTCAAGAACACACTGTGCTAGAGCTGGGACTCATGCCCAGCCCCATATGGCAGCAAAGATTAGCAGGCAGAGGAGAGTGAAGAGTGACTCAGGTGGAGGCCATAGAAAGCTGGAGGTCCCTGTAAGGGAGCCAGGTTATCCAGATTGTAGTTTAAATACCACCAGCTCAGCTTATGAGGATACCCTCTTTTGAAGCTCTAGATGTACTTGCAGTTTTAACAAGTTAGAGGCCTCCTGGCTACACAGCAACCTGCTGTTGCCAAACTTGCCTACTCTGGCTACTGGCTTTCTCCTCCAAGATGAGGAGACAAGGTCTAAAACAGGACTAAAGGCAGAAGTTGGTGGGGAGAAACAGGAGAGAGGTTTCAAGGAGAAAAGAATGTACTCTTTAGTCTGTTGACAAAGTCTTGCATTGCTGTTAATGCTCCTTGCTTTCCTTGCTGTAAAGGCAGTGTGGTAGTTAGATTCAGTTGTCAACTTGGCCTGGAGAAGGCACCTAGTTCTGTTGCTGTGGACATGAGCCAATGGTACATGAACCTCAATGTTCATGTTGCTGATTACACCTGCAGTCGGCTAGGAGGCATGCCTGCTGCAATGAATGATATTTGACTTAACTGGCTTGTGCTTAAATGAGAGAGCGCAATGCTGCACAGCCCAAGCAGCTCAGCATACCTCATCTCAGCACTAGCAGCTCAGCCCAGGCCTTTGGCGATGCAGAAAGAAATCACCCCGGGGAAAGTTGTTGGAACCCAGAGGCCTGGAGCAAAGGTCAGCAGAAATCACCCTGTGCCTTCCCACATAAGAAAGAACCTCAGATGAAACTTAGCTGCCTTTCCTCTGAAGAACTAACAAAATAAATCCCCTTTTATTAAAAAGCCAATTCATCTCTGGTGTGTTGCATTCCGGCAGCTAGCAAACTAGAACAGGCAGGTACTGCCATGGAGACACTTTAGTACCCAGTGCAGAGAAGACTGTTCTGACCTCGATCACACACACCTGTGTGGTGGAGACGGGCAGCTCTGTGGATACTCAAGTGCTCTGCAACAAGACGAGGCCACTGTACAGTGACGAGAGACGGCACTTACATGTTCTTCCACCATGGAACAGCCTTGCCTGGGGCAAATTCCAAGAGCTCAGTCATGGCAAGGGGAATACACAGAGGTTCAAGCCCACAAAGGCAAGAGCACCGTGGCTAGGTGCGGGCACAGAATGCTAACGAAGCATTTTACACTTCCATAGGACTTTATGTGCACAGAATACTTGGGGAACCACAATCTCATCTTTACAGCAAAATCCTGAGCTAACCCTCTCTAAGTTCCAACTGACACCTGAGAAAACTGGAGGCACAGAGAGGTGAAATGAATAGCAATGACAAGTCCAGGTCTCACTCTCAGGACCCCTCGAGAGGGAAAGCCCCTTCTAGTATACCGTCCTAAGTCAGGAGTGGGAACCTGTGCTGGAGGATAAACTGTCCTACACTGACTGACCAGCTGCCTGCTGGAAAGTTTTTGGGGTGCCTCTGTACCTAAGTGTGCAAGGCCCACTGATGGCCTCCTAGGGTCCTCCAGTCCCAGGAAGCCTGGCACGTGACTACAGCCTGCAAAGAGCTTCCTACCTGGATATGGGATGGAGAGGAGAGTGAAGTCGGCATAGCGCTGGGCTTTGTCCACTTTTTCGGAGGAGGTTACACTATAAGACAGGGACACAACGTGTTATGGCATCACAACACACACTCAATGAGTATTACAGTAACTTAAAATGAACCTCCTGCTGAGAACTGTTTTTCAGACTTAACAGTGATTCCCTTTAGTGGCACTTACTTTGAACATTAAGAAATTTAACTTTTCTGTTCTCTAGCTCACTTGTCAAGTGAGGGAAGTCAATCTCTAATAGTGAAGCAGACTTTAGCCAAGACCTAAAGTTGCAGGACAACCTTCCATTTAAGCCTCACAAATAAATGCAGTACATTAGGACCTAAAAGCATTAGGGCCCAGGATGGCAGAGAATCCCTCTCTCTTTCCTATCATCTTCTACCAATATTATCTGAGAGCAGCTTTCTAAACTTGGTGAACAAACAGATCTGCAAAGTAAAAAATATTTAGGATTATTCTGACAGATGAGGGGAGGAAGGAGGATAAGGGAATATTCTAATACCTACAAATAGCTTAGTTGTAACTTTTGTCTCAGTAGGCCTTGTTTTCTAACACAAACTCTTAGGATAACTAAAAGACAATACTATTAAATATATATTTTGGTAAATGCACCTATAACTTATCACACTAACGCAGGTCTTATTTTTAAAATTTTTGCCTTATATGAAGATTTGGTCCACCTATCTGGATAGTTTTTTATATAACAGCAATCACTAAATCAAAAACTTAGGTACAAAAAAAGTGGTTTCTCCCCCCCCACACACACACTTTTAAAGAGATTCTAATCTCTCTGAGATGGTTTAGAAGTTGGAGCCAGAAAACACTGTGGTTGAAGATCTATAGCTCCTTTGGTTACTTCATGCGCAACTTTGAGCAGGCAACAACCTCCCTCTGCTTCAGTTCCCCATCCCGTCCAAGGGGCTCGTAGCCCCCTTGCAGGGCTGTTTGAAGATAGGATGAGAGGATGTAGATAAACACTGGCATGGTGGCTGACGCGTGCTCAGGACCTAGGATTTCTATCACCCTGTGTCTACGTATCTGTGGACACATCACTTCCATCCATTTCTTGGTGGGTGTCCTATACTCACTTCATGCCAAACTTCACCTTCTTGTTTTCCACCATCAGGTCACAGATGTATTTCACTGACAGGTACCGAAGCAGCTTGATGTCATGGCCTCTGACCTTATCAAAGAGGTGCGTATCAGCACTTCTGAAATAAAGAGCCGGAGGAAGAAGTTACATAGGCAGATTCACTCAGAGAAGTCCACAGGATGTTCCCAGGAGTGTAGATGTCATTGGCAAGAGCTTTTCCAGAAGCTGCAGGGAAGGCTAAGACAGGCCAACTGGTTTCAGGGAGGATGCGGACAAGGTGACTTTCTAAGAGATTATCCAGCTCTCTAGGATGTATTTCAAAGGGGAATAATTTGCAGTGGGGAGACGGGAAAGGGTTTGACATTATGTCAGGAGACTCGAGATAATCTCAGAGTTCTAAAGAGCAGCAAGCTGGTGGCTGATAAAGTCTTTTTGCTTCCATTAGCAGTTTATCTCCTTCCACCCTGCACCCGTCCCCCCTACTTATGACCACTCTCAGCCATTTAACTTGTTCATAATGTAACAGATTGGAATTCTTGTTGGGAGATGGACTTTCAGAGAAATTTTATCAACGAATTGTGAAATACTAGCAAGTCCATTACCTCTACATAGCAGGCCTTATGAAGCAGGAGTTCTGATGCCCAGACTGCCTTTTGATCAGCCATGCAGACATAGGCAAAAGCAGAAAGCATAAACAGTCACTTTTTTTTTTTTAAATGTCCACTATTGATGTCCCCAGCAGTATCCTTTCCCAGAGTAGTGTGTGCTGAAGAAGCCAAACATTCTTGAGGTCAGCCAGACCCACTGCTCTCCGAGCTAACAGGCAGGACCCTGGCCCAGTCCCTCTCACACCCACGGAAGCATGCTTTGGGGCAGCGGATTTCATTAAGGTACTCCTATGCATACTCAAGACGCTTTGCACTAGGTTCAAGACTTTCCACTTTGTACAAACCACATGAAGGAGCTTTTCCAAAATACCTTCTAGTGTTATTTTTAGAAAACATTTAGAAAGAGGATAGGGAGAGTGTGAAACAGTTCATTACTTCCCCTCCCAGGGGCTCAAAGTATTTCTTTGTATCAAACTCTTACTTATGGCATCAATCATGCAGTTTTGAAGCTTCTGGTCTCTACATGTGTTTTCTAGGCCAGACCACATGCCTGGCAGTGGAGCCAGAATCTGTGCCCTGTGTAGTAGCTGGTGGGGAGCAGTGTGCACCCTGGCTGCACAGTGAAATTCAGTAGAGCTTTAGAACAACCACACATGTCTGAGTCCTGTCTCAGCCCTTATGTACCAGGAACCCCAGGAGTGGAACCTCCTGGGGGCCTGCTACATAGCCAAGATGGATTCAGACTGCCATGGGCATTCAACAAAGTCAGCCGTGACATGAAACTACCAGATGTACTCTGACAACCCTATTTCTGGGGCATGGATATGGTAGACAGGAGAAAAGGACCAGTCCACTCACCTAGGACTAGCAGTGAATACATTGTCAGTATGAAAATGGCTACCATTGGTCAGACAACCTAACCCCAACCCACCCAACCCATGGACCCCCAGTGACCCAGACTGACCTAAGAGCACAATCTTCCTCCGTGATGTCCTCTGCTGCCCAGGCATCATCTGCACCCCCTGTCAGAGAGACCTGTGTATTACAACCCTGAGGCTGGTGGCACAGGGCTCTGCCCTTGCCCCGGACCAGCCTTCTCCCCACTGTGCCACAGGTGGGCTGGGCTGAGGTGGCTCCACCTCGAGGGACCACCCTCACACCTCTCACCACCATATGCCCAGCAGCCTCCTCACCCCACGCATCTCCTCACACAGATCCCATCTGTCTCCCGGTCTCTGATGAAAGGGGCAACTTCTGGGCCCTACCAGCTCTCTCTTACCCTCCACCTATGCCTTGGATACGTGTTCCCTATATCTGGGTTTCTGTTCTTAGTCATAGAGAAGGCTGAGGAACTCTCACCTGAGAAGATGTAGTTGTAGCCAGTGCGTCCATACAGCTCCCCCCATCCAGCCAGTGTGGCCGACCTGCAAATGTGCTGGGAGAGAAACAGCATTTTCAGTGTCCGAGGGTTTTCGAAAGCACACACAGTTGAAGAGACAGCTAGGACTCCCAGTTATTCCAGGCCAGGTGGGCCCAGGAGCACACCCCAAAGTTCGTGAGGATCAAGGACGCAGCAGTCAGTCTAAAGTGCTCCTAGCCTCTATCAAGGGGAGGGAGTGCTTCTCCCAAATGAGACACAGAGGAGGGTCATTAGCAGCAGTGGATAAGGCCTAGCAGTTAGTTGCGTGTGTAAAGAAAATGCCACGCCCATCTTGCCACTGAATTTACACAAGCCCATGAGGTGGCTATGGCAGGAGGTATACAGATACCATTTCACAGATGAAGAAAATCAGTAATTGGGAGGTTAAGCAAGGTCACATAAGGAGTTTAGCTCCAGACCTACCCACCTCCAAAGCCTGGATGAGCAACAGGTGGTGAGCAATCTTTACAGCAGGAAGGTCAATAAAAGGAAAGGTGTTTGGGGGTGTTGGGGTAGAGGTGGGCAGGCTTTTTTTTTTTTTTTTTTTTTAATTTAGTCTTCTCTCTTCCCTATCAAAGCTATGTACTAGCTGTAACTGTGTTTACTCTTTTATTATTTTCCTCATCACTGAAAGGATCACTTTGAGGGCTAAAAATCCAGCAACTAGCTAGCTGGCATGGACTTTAATATCTAACCATAAGGCTGCACCCTGAAATAAATTGTGTTTGATGGGATCCAGTAAGGTTGGGCAATTGGGAGGAGTTATCTGGCAATGGGAAAGCAAACTAGCAACAGTACTGGACTAAGTAAGGGCTGAGGTGGCAGTGAGGATGGGTAGGGCGAATATAGGCCCCTGAGGAGCTCACTAAAGAGTGGGGAAGGAGTAAGGAGCAGGAGTGGGGGTGGGGTGAAGTTCATTTTTGAATGGGTCACACAGCCCAGTAATATAAACTGGGTCCCCAGAAGATAACAAAATCTTGCCTGAAGGCTTTGCTTTCTCTATGTATAAGAAAAGGAATGGGAAGACAACAGTTCTGCTGCTATAGGTTCCCTCGAAGAAAAGGGGTATGGGTGGAACCACTAGACTATCTCTGACTTTCTCTGAGGTAGCAGCAGCTTGGGAGTGGGAAAGAGAGCGCAACAGAAAAGTGATCTGCGTATACCCCTGGGCAGGGGGTGCTTTTTCAGCTCCAGTGTAAAGAACTGGTTTACGGGAAGACTGTCCTGGTTTGTGGAAGATTAGGTTTACGTACAAAGACCACGACTGGGATTCCTGATGGGCTAAGCGGGAAGCGCTATGATGAGGGCTGCTTCACTTTTTCTGGGCCTAAGAGCACTTTGAAAATCTGATGAAAACTAAACTGTCTCCAGAAAATAAACGTACATACCATAATTTACCTTGGACTTTTTCTTAGATGCCGTCAAGTGTGTCCATGGGCCCACTCCCAACCTCTGAAGAGCCCCTTCCTGCCCATGTGGTTAGGAGCAGTGAAGGAGAGGGCTTTAACAGGAAAGTGTCACAGCCCAGGCTGAGGACCCCAAAGACTTCATGAGAAGGGACAGGTCTGATTTCGGCATCCAGCTAGGTTTGACTTTCATGGGTATCATGCTCACCTACTCCCATTCATCTAAACTCCTGGTACCCAAATATCACTCCCCTTTGCGTTCTTTTTTTTTTTTTTTCTGTTAAATCTTTTTAGAGCACACAGGTGCTGCTGAGCTTTGAGACAGTTTACTGAATTCTTTTCAAGGTCTGGAAATTTTTTTCTGCTCCCAGGGCTTCTCTCACATCTCTTCTCTCTGTCTTTGTCTTTTTGGTAACTAAGGCAGCCTGGACCCAGCAGGACTTGTCCAGAGTCAGAGAACAAGAAGAAAAGTGAGGCTGCCTGTGCCCCAAGTGGGACTTCAGAGCCCTGATGAAGGTCCCGAGCCTGTCTGGTGAAGGGCTGGTCACAAAACTGATTCAAATACCCCACACTGGCTCCTTAGTCTCCTGGCTCTGATTCGTAACCCACTCATTTCAGCACTTTAGGCTTTAGATTAGTTCTAAATATTATCTATTTATCGAAGTAGGAACAGTCTCTAATTCTACATGCAGAATATTGTTCTGCAGGATTTGCTAATACAGTAACCAACCTCAGCATGCAGAATAAAAGCAGGAATTTCTTCCTAAGGGAAGAAACAAAGAGAAAGACCAATTGCCCCAATCTGAATTGTCTAAAAGCCCAAATACAAGTGTTGGGGGAGAAATGGTATTGTTGAACATCGTACCTTTCAATGCCTAAGTTGAATTTTGAAGGAACAAGGAAGACATTCATAAACATTCCTTAACCTCCCTCCTTCCCCCAACCTGCAGAGGTCAGGGCCTCCCAGGAGGGTTGGTAATAAACACAGCCACTATCACATGAAATGCCAAGTGCCCGCCATATACCATAACACCTCCGGGGGAGATGGCCCCACTCTGCGGCCTTTCTCAACCACTCTCTCTCAATTGCTCCTTCACATCTGCCATTCCCACTGAGCTCCACAAGGACAGGGATGCCTACAGTATGTATCCTTCTGTATCCCTACAGTCTAGTTCATGGCCCAGCAGTGCTTTATCCAAGACAGGGTGAGCATGCACTAGGTGCCAGGAGTATAGCAATGAGACAAGGCCACTGCTCTCAAAGGATCACAGCAGAGAAGGACAGACATTTAAATACACAATTAGAATAAAAGGTATCCAAACAGATATTAAGTAAACTAACACCGAATTGGGAAAAAGAGAGGTATAAATGGTATCTCACTGCTTAGACGAGTAGTGCAAAGGAAGAAGAAAACCAGATTGACAGCAAAGCCCTCATGAACATTTAAATGCCAGAGACTTCTCAGATTATCCTCACTGCAGCAATTTAGTACCCTCTGAATTTAGTTGGCCTAGAGCTCTTTTCTCAGTCCTACCTAGCTATAGAAGTGCTAGCAATCTGCCATATAGCTCCCTTACCAGACTAAGCCCCAAGAACTTGGAGATGTTTAGCGTGGCATTTTCTAAGTGTATTCAGGAAAGTTCGTTATTTGTGGTCTACAGACAATTGAGTGAAAAACACCAGATTTGACAAAGTTATATAGGTCTCTCTGATACAGGACTTCTCAGAGCCTTTACTATGTCAATACACACATGTCAAGGTACTTTATCAATTTGGAGACTGGAGGTTAGACCAAATCTAGTATGCAATATTTCTCATTCTAGTTTGACAGGGAATGTGTAACAAGCAAATCTTTACAGTATACACTCTGGGAAAGCTGGCTTGAGTATTTCCTATGCAACTTCTGGTGACGAGCAATGTGCTCTAGAGAGCAGTGGTCTAAACTGGGGTTGCCAAAACTTTCAGGAACGTGAGAACATTACAAAGGGTACATGGGAACAAAGAGCTCTAAAACGATCAATGTCAGGGACCTAACTTGCACACGTACTCTTTCCTAAGATCCAAGTGCAGAGTCTTCTTTCCTACCTCCTCTTTCCCATTGCCCTTCTTCCACTTTATAAATGAAAGGCACAAATAGGGTCTAAAATAATGCTCAGAGCTGCCCTTGCACAACCCTGCTCTGGATCCTCAACATGATCCCTGAGTGACTACAGCTGCAGTCTGCAAACCACTGTAACCACAGGTCCATGACTGGTTCCCAGCACATGAGAGACACTGGACTGACTCAAGGAATAAATGAACTACATCTTAGCTCACCTCCCGTCCTCTAGCCTTTCTCTATTTTAGTCCACCGCTGGACTAACCTTCCCTAGAATACTAACTTAGTCCATACTCCCTTGGTCAGAAATCACGGTCGCTCTCCAGTCAAATGCAACACCTCAATTGGCTTTCAGCTTCCTTCATTCAATCCCCTCTGCTTCAACTTGTACCGCCCATTCCAGCCAGTCAGGTCTCTGGCCATTTCCCACTTCTGCCTTTTACAACACTGTATTTCTTGAGGCCTACAACAGCACCTGGCATATAATAAGAAAGCACTCAAAACATACTTGGTGAATTATAGGATTGAAAGAATGTGCAATCAGCAATGTATGTACTCAATTTAATCCATACCACTCTGATATAGGCATGATGATTATTCTCAATTATAGAGGAAGGAAAACGGAGGCCTTGAGAGACTTAGTAAGTTGCTCAAGGTCATGCAACCAGGAAGTTAACAGAGCCAGAATCTGACCTCAGCAGCCTGGCTCCAGAACACATGGTGGGTACTCTGGTTTCAACTTCCCTTTCCCATCTAGACTCATCTTAAGGCAGTCTCAGAATTGGCTTGTTAGTCTGGTCTGCTTCCCACAGCAACATACACCAGTAGCCACCCAACATTTAGCTGCCAAATGTGGAGAATAAAAAGACTCTACACCTCAGGGAGTGTGAGGATTTGGTGTAGCCTTACCTTGCCCCTGAACAGGATTACTGGGCAGACAAATCGTCCTCTGCACCTGGCCATCTTGCTGCGGTTGATGAGCTCTTGCAATTTGCTCACTTGCACAGTGCTCTCAAACCTAATGCACAGAGAAAAGAGTCTGGTCATGCTGCCTCTTGGTGGGCACGGTGTGTGTTTTGATACGTACCCTCCCATAATGTGATTTGTGTGAGTGATCTATCATTTAATAGATCATTGCTATATTACATTTTTCAGGAAAAGAAAATGCTATATTTTAGGTATAAATTTAAGCCATCCTAATTTCAGAATCTTTATTATGAAAAAATATAACAACCTAACTGAAGACATGATGAAGATAGAAATATATATAGCAAATGGAATGTTAATTATGACTACGGTGTACAGTTTTTAACTCCTAGGTAAGACAAGTGTTATTCTGGGGATCCCCTGGAAGTTGCAAGGCCATTTTTGTAATCTATTCAAGGGGGAAAATGAGCTGAAGCCTCTCATTCCTCATGGCTCTATGCCCTCCGATATCACATCAATACTCTTAACCATCTTTAACAGGCCAAGTAGCCAACAGGGAAGGGAATGTTGGAATAAAGGAAACTATCTGCAGCATTGAGAAGCTTAGCAGTTAATGCACCAGGTTTGGTAAGGGAACTCCTAGAACACGGAGCTAATGAGCTCCCACAAGTCACATCCATATCAAATCATACTTCCCCCAAATAAGGATTTAATCTCCCAGGATTCACCCACCAATCTGGGAACAAAGCTCCACTTCAGACAGTCAGACTTTGGTACCAAAGAAAGTAGAGGCAAGGAAAGCTAAAGAGTAAAAAGCAACCCCAGCTACTTAGAGTAACCTAGCAGAAAGGAGGGAAGACATGTTCTCTCCTTAAAAGTGTTGAGATTTCAAGCCAAATCCCAGCTGGGGTTTAATTCCTTCCATACTCTAATCCTCCAAGAGAGCTGTATGTTATTGCACATCTCCACATGTACAAATGCACCCAAATACTGTTTCAGAATGAGTAAGTAAGCAAGTCCCACACACCTGAGCTACCTTCTGAAGTGTATCTGAATGCTACTGGGGTTAATAAAAATTCAAAGTCTTTCAAATGCACTGCTGAATTCTTAGTAGACTTTACAGGTAGATATATTCTCAAGCCACAAATACTAAAAATGCAATTATCATAAGGTGGGTCTCTGAAATTAAAGTTAAAAATGGGGGTCTTACAACCAAAGCTATAGGCTGAGCCCTGAGTCTTGGGGTTTCTTCTTTTGAAACTTAACCCCACAAAGTAGGTCAAGCCTACTTAAAATTAGGCCTAAGAGTCACCCCCAGGAGAACCTCTTTTGTAGCTCAGATGTGGCCTCTCTCTCCAGCCAACACAACAAGCAAACTCACCTCCCTCCCCCATCTACATGGGACATGACTCCCAGGGGTGTGGACCTTCCTGGCAACGTGGGACAGAAATCCCAGAATGAGCTGAGATTCAGCATCAAGGGATTGAGAAAACCCCTAGAATGAGCTGAGACTCAGCATCAGGGGATTGAGAAAACCTTCTCGACCAAAAGCGGGAAGAGTGAAATGAGACAAAATAAAGTGTCAATGGCTGAGAGATTCCAAAGAGAGTCGAGAGGTTATCCTGGAGGTTATTCTTATGTGTTAAATAGATATCACCCTGTTAGTCAAGATGTAGTGGAGAGACTGGAGGGAATTGCCAGAAAATGTACAGTGGTGTTCCAGTAGCCATGCTTCTTGAAGATGATTGAATAATGATATAGCTTTCACAATGTGACTATGTGATTGTGAAAACCTTGTGTCTGATGCTCCTTTTATCTACCTTGTCAACAGACGAGTAGAACATATGGAATAAAAATAAATAATAGGGGGAACAAATGTTAAAATAAATTTAGATTGAAATGCTGGTGATCGATGAGGGGGAGGGGTGGGGGTATGGTATGTATAATCTCTTTTTTTTTCTGTTTTCGTTTTGTGTCTTTTTCTGTTGTCTTTTTATTTCTTTTTCTGAATTGATGCAAATGTTCTAAGAAATGATCATGATGAATATGCAACTATGTGATGATATTGTGAATTACTGATTATATATGTAGAACAGAATGATCATATGTTGAGTGTTTTTGTTCGTTTGTTGTTAATTTTTTTTTAATTTAATAAATAAAATAAAATTAAAAAAAGATGTAGTGGAGAGGGTGGAGGGAACTGCCTGAAAATGCAGAGCTGTGTTCCAGTAGTCATGTTTCTTGAAGACGATTGTATAATGATATAGCTTTCACAATGTGACTGTGTGATTGTGAAAACCTTGTATCTGATGCTCCTTTTACCTAGCTTATCAACAGATGAGTAAAACATATGGAATAAAGATGAATAATAGGGGGAACAAATGTTAAAACAAATTTAGATTGAAATGCTGGTGATCGATGAGGGGGAGGGGTGGGGGGTATGGTATGTATGAATTTTTTTCTGTTTTCTTATTTCTTTTTCTGAACAGATACAAATGTTCCAAGAAATGATCATGATGATGAATATGCAACTGTGTGATGATATTGTGAATTACTGATTATATATGTAGAACGGAATGATCAAAAGTTAGGAATGTTTGCGTTTGTTTAGTGTTTCTTGGTATTTTAAAAAAAATTGGAAAAAAAATGGGGGTCTTAAAATATAAACCAGTATTAATAGTTTGATGATTTTGGAAAGAGAAGGAAGAAGTAGAAGAGAACTTACACTTGTTATATATTTCTATTAGGTCAATTTTCAGATGAAATTTTTGTGACTAATTTTGCTTTTCCTTCTTGAAGGAAGAACAGCAGACTTGAACAGATGGGGGTGCACAGGCCCACCAATCAGCTACTGAAACATCCATGACTCCCAGGGACCAGCATTCCACCACCCTTCCGTCATTCATCTTCTCTAGGAAAGAGTCACCCCAGTACAAAACCATTACCTAATTAAAGGAGACACCATGAGGTTATAAAATAGAGAACAAATCTCTTATCACAGTAGTCTTCCTTTCCAGAAGGCTAGGGGTTCTTCCTCAACACCTACTATTAGCCCCAGGCTATTTTCACAGGTTCACATCTACACCAACTGTTGTAGCTTACCCTTACTTAGCAACTCCTACCAGTTCCTTCTGAGCTCTAAATGCCTTGAAGCTACCTTTGATTCTCCCAGGTTAAGTCCTTCCATTCAGCAAACAAGAACCACAAAATCAAAGTTCACAACACTACCTCTTTCCTCTAAGGGGTTCCTGGCTGTCTATGTGTACAGAGAAGACTTTTCTTGTTAGGCAAGTGGTTTGTTGTACTGGTTCTCCACCCAAAAAGTGACTGCTTCTGTTCTCTTACTGTTTTTATTTTTCTTATCTCCCATCCTTAAGGTCTTTTTATTGAAGCATTAAGCATTGAGCTGTGTCTGGCACATGATACTCATATTTGAATGAATACAGACTTTTTCTTTTGGGTGCAACGTTCAGGAATCGAACTTGGGTATCCCACATGAAGGCGAGCATTCTATCATTGAACCACCCATGCACCCCTAATACAGACTTCTGTTTGTAATTTATGTACCAAAATTTCTGACAAAATTTTAGCAGGTAGTGAGATTATTTTAATTTTTATTTAACTGAATTACTTGGTTGTATTTTCTTTCTCATGAGTATCATTTAGAGACAATTAAGACTGTTTCCAAATAAAGAAGAAAATGGTGTAGTCACGTAACTTCCAATGGGAAGCTTTCCCAGACCTCTGTCACAATCCCCAAACTAGGTAAGTTATTCCCACCACATGCCCCTAAACTTCTTAAAATAAATGTTACCATTGTTATTATTTACTAGATACCAGGCACAGCGCAGGGCTTATATTTACGTGATCTCAGTGTTCACGTGCACCATGTTACAGAGGAAAAATGTGAGGCTTGGAGAGACACTAGATCACTGGGCCAAAGTCTCAAAGCAAATAAGGTCTTGGCTACCATTCTTTATTACCTCAACTATATGTCTAATTTCAGCCCTCTTCAGACTTTGTTATTGCGTATTAATTGTCTGTGTAGGTACTAAAATCAAAATCAGGGGCTTCACTGACCTGGCTTCCACTTGTGGACTGAACACCCACCCTGGCTATTCACGTATCCCTGGCCAGGCTTCTATTTCCAGATGGGCCCAACAGGGTTAACAGGACCAAACCACTTACTGAATCCAGTTCTATCTTTTCAAATTCAATGTAATTAGTGTCATATTACATTGTAATATGACAAAACCAGATAAGTAAAGAAGGGAAAAAACCTCTACTCCTCAGCACTAAAACATAACTCCTCCCCTTAACAAATAGGCATTGCTCACTCAATATCACTTCAAGGGCTTCTAAAGAGGAAAAGGTAAAAAGAGACAGATAACCTCTCTGGAAGGTGAGTCCCTGCTAAACTAGATGGGGGAGAGTGGGTGATGAAAGGAACTTAAGAAAAGAAATAGGTTTAGAATGAAGAAGACCTGGCTTTTAACTCTTGCTCGTTCACTACTTCTGTGATCTTGGGCAAAGGCAAGCTACTTCTCTGACCCTCAACTTCCTTGTTTGTAAAATGAGGATGATATCAATTTCTTCACTGGGTGCTGCAGGACTTAAGTGTGCTAGTGTATGTGAACCTCTAATGTCAAACAAAAATAGGCTCGTGAACACTTTCCTTTAAGGACTACAGCAAATCAGCACTGAACTTGTTTCCTCTGGGAAAAGCTTCTGTGAGGCGACCAAGACAAAGATCCTTAACATACTGCTACATAAAGTATAGTTTGCCTTCACCTGGAAGCTTGTTAGAAAATGCAGAATTTCTAGGCCCAACCAGAGCTTCTGAATTTTAATAAGATACCCAGGCAATTCATTCAGAAGCTCAAGTTTGAGAAGTGCCACCTTGACTACAGCTGATGTTAATATCAGAATGCCCCTAGGGTGCAGAGGTACACCCACCGGACAGCACTGAAGAATGGTGGAAAGGTGGGGAAGGGAAAGAAAAAAGAGCTCCTGCACAAAAACATTAGCCTAAGGACTTCTGGAATGTAAGTTTACCTACCTCAGAAAGGAGTCAGGAAGAGATAACAACCATAAATAACTGACTTAGTAACCATGAATAACTGAGCTATAACAAAGCCCAATTCTTTAGGATTGAAGATAATGGGAGTTCTTAGATTATAAACTGAGGATGTGATGATTTCTGTGATCAATATATAAGAATCCTTAATATATTAATTTTCTCAGTGAAGCCCACAACAACTCTGTGAGATGGGCACTCTTGAAGGTATCCCTATTTGAAAGATGAAGAAACTAAGGCTTAGCTCTTAAAATCCTCTGACCTTGCTGTTCCTCTGATTGAAAGCCTTCACTGCCTCCCTGTGGTTGTTCTCAGGCTTTAGCGCATGTAAGACTCATCTAGTCAATTAGGGAGCTCTCTGAAAATGTAGATTCTGGAAGTTGAGTCAAAGGGCCACCCAAGGGATACCAATTACAATAAAACCACTCTTAAAACCCACACACAATCCACAAGTACATAATCTATGGGCTGATCATCACCCTATACAAGTTGGTTCCTAAGGAAATTTCAGGAAGACTCCTCCTCATTCTTTCAAGTCCAGCTCTAAACGCATCCCTACTATGAGGTCTTTCCAAATACCTACAAACATGCAGAATTAACCACTCTTCCCAGTTGCCTACAGCTGTGTTTCTCAAACCTTAATGTACACAGGACTTACCCAGGCCCCTCATTATGCTGTGATTCTGATTCAGTAACTATGGAACCTGAGTCTGCATTTCTACCAAATTCTAGGGGGCTCTAACGGTCACGCTTTCAGTGGCAGGGCCTCCTGTACTTTTCAGCATGCCTCTATTGTAGCACTTATCACGTTAAGCTACAAGGTCAGGTTTTCAATAATACTGCTGACAATAGCTGCTGGAATTCCCTTTAAGTTAGAAGCAAGCAGGACCAATTAGGCAAACAAAATCTGAGATAAATGTAAGACATTACCTGGAATGTCACTACTTGTGATTATCTGTCACTGGTCAAACAACTGTTACCATTTATTGGCTACGTTTGGGACAAATCCTGTGGTGAGGTGTTTTCTTTCTATTCTGGAATTAACTGTTATCCCACATAAAGCACTCAGACCACATAAAACTCTCAATAAATGGGTGCTCTTATTCCTAACTCTTAAAATAACCACATAAGGCTTGTATTAGTTCCATTTATCATTAAGGACTGCAATAGCCACTTTTCTAAGAACACACGTGGTAAAGAATGAGCACTGAGAAAATGAAAAAACCAAAAGGTGAAATAGCCTCAGATTAGTAACCCAGCCAAAGTGTACCAGTCAGGATGTTAATTCAAGCAGTCTGACTCCAGACCCAAGGCTCTTAAGCACTACATATAGGTAAAGTACTTTTAAGAATGTCTTGACACAGCAAATTCTCCACTCCCACACCCCCCAGAAAAGGACACTGAGGTTCAGGGAGGTGAACTGTGAAGTCAGTTGTCTTGGTCAGGAGCTCTGGAGTTGAGCAAAGATAGAAACTCAGAGTTGCGCCTCCAAAGCCTTCATTCTATGTCATGCTACCTTGTCAATTTAATTCATTAACCCTGAAATAAGGGCAACAGCTAGAAAGTGAGCATGACACCGCCCAGTTCGTGCCCAGCAGAGCTGGATTCCCTGGCCCTGAGATGAGCCGTAAGGGCCTCTCTAGACATGCACACTATGGTCACATGATGCTCACGTGTCTTTCTCCTTCTCAGAACTCTCATACTCCAGGAACACGATGTGCCGGGGGTAGTGGCCGCAGATCTCGCCATTCACGTTTTGGATCACACTGTAACAGTAATCTCGACCAAACAGCTCCAGACATCTCTTCTCAATGCGCTCAATCTGCACAAAGGAGAAGACTTGAGAATGAAGATGATTCTAGGGTTCTGAGTGTGAGAATCAGGTAGTCCATGACCTGAAGGTGTCACTGGGAACGGTAAATGCCTTTACGATTGTTATTAATACTGGGAAGAGATATGCTGCTGTATAACAGACCCTAAACACGCAATGCATTTAACCCATAGATGGTACGCTTTTGGGGGGGGGGGGGCTCTGAACCCTCAACTGCAAGTGAAATCAGGTGTGTTAACCATTTGAGGACGAGGACTATAGCTTTCAATAGATTCTCAAAGGGGCCCACAATCCATAAAATACTAAGAAGTCTTGCTCTAGGTTACTTTAACTCACACTAATCCATTATCTTCCCTTGACTCCAGAGTTTACCACATTGTAAAGCTACAGAACAGTACCGAGAAGATCTAATCAGTGTAAGGAGTACAAAGTGCAGGCAAAGCTGTCTCCTTCCACATCATTTTCTTATGAAACCAAAGAACAGCTCTCCCTAAAATTGCTCACAGTTCAGGGAAAGTCCACCAAAATAAGGCAAAAGGCTTGAAGCGTTTGCAAGAGATCAAGAACCCTGAGTCTGTGTTCAGACAGGCATTCAGGCTAGCTGCAACAAAATTCAGGTGTAACTTAAGATAACCCTAAACTTCATGGGTCCATAAGACAGAAGAGTGGCCCAAATAAACAACTAACCTTTGACAGCCATTCAAAAGAGACATTCTTTAAAGAACTCTCAGATGAAAAAGAGCAGTGGGAAAAAAAAGTCACAGTGGCTTAAGAAAGGGATTCTCAAATTTTTAAGAACACAAGAATCATTAAGAAGACTATTTAAAAAATGAGTTCCTGGTTTCCCAGAAATGAGGACTCAGTAGGACTGGGGTAAGGCCAAAGTATCTTTATTTTAACAAGTACTCCAATCAATTCTGAAACAGGTGGCCCTTAGACTACACTGAAAAATACTTGGTAGTTTGGCGAGTACGGAAGCCCCATCCTCACCAAAGTTTTCCCTGGGTTACTTTAAATACTAGCAGATATTACTGCAGCATGTCCCAGCTAGAGCCACACCAAAGTTGGGTGGTGCAGTATGGAACAGAATCTCACTGGAAAACCTGATGCTAACCCTTTAAAAACGATGCAGGGAAGGAGAGATGGAAGGGTCAGCAAGATTCCCATCTTACTAACAGGCAGTGCTTAGGCTGAGGATTATCTGAACTGACTGGAAGCCACCTTTCTAAGTGTGGTGATAAAAAGACCAAGGGGAATCCCAAGGGGGTGGGGGGTGGGGAAGAGAGCGGAACTGAGAGTTGCTTTTGATAAAGAAACAGACAGGAAGCGTGCACGGTCTTCCTGATGTATATAGAGAAGAAAGGGATAGACTTAAACCATCCTAGGACCATGTAAGGAGCTAACATCCGCAGCTCATCTTTTAGCTCCATCCTGCCTGACCATCACTGCCCCTTCATTCCATCTGACCCTGAGGAATCCTCTATTTTTATTTAGAATGAAAGCTTTTGCCCCAACACTCATCCTTAAGGCATCTGACGGAAGGGAACAATCTTTCTTAGCTCTACTTCTCTAACATTTGTCCCTGGACTCTCAGCTCTGATACTTGATAACCAAATCCCTTGTCTGTAACCTGAAGGACCTTCTTCTTCCTTGGCTCACTCTAACCCTGGTTCCTCCTTTTTTTTGATTTTCAAACACAATCCTTGTTTTCTTGGTTCAGAACCTGGGAACTCTCCTCCTCAGCCAGGGATAGGGTGGGGAATGGGTGGATCCCATTCTTGCCCACCTCGGACTACTGACTTCAGCTTTCCCCCGTTAACTCCCGAAACCAGTGACCTCCTCCTCCTGTTCATTCTGCCTCCTGGCTCACCTTAGTGCCGCCCGACCCGCTACTATCCTTGGCCCGGTACTGAGTCCGGGAAAACTCTTCCAGCAGCTCTCCGAATCCGGGCTCCTGCGGCGAAGAGCTGCCGCAAGAAGCCGAGGACCCCGCCGAAGCGGCAGCGGCGGCGGCCCGAGCACCAGCCATGACCAGCCCCGCGTCCCCTTCAGCACCCCACGTTCCCCTCAGCGCGCCTCGCCCGGGCCCATGGCACCAAGAGGCACCGACTCAGAACCCCAAGCCTCTAGAACAGCCTCAGCTGCCGCCGCCTTCTTCAATTTCCGGCCCCGCCCCACCCTACCGGATGTTTACTCCTGTCTTGGCCAATCAGCACCCGCGATTCGCGCCCTGCCCCACGACAACCGGCCCACCCCGACGCGGAGCGATCCAAGTGGTCTCTGGCAAGGGGCAGCCGCCACTCACAGACACCTGGTGCTCCGCCCCACGGGGTTTCCCCTGGGGAAGCCGGAGCAAACCATTGGGGCTGCCGAGTGGGGTGGGGCTGGAGAACTTGGAGAAAAAAAAAACAGAGGAAGAATGGAATAAACCATTACAGTGGGGAGAAGGGGAACGAGGGGAAGGAAACCCTTGGAAAGCAGCAAATTAGTGTTGGCAACCGTAGTAAAAATACTAACAAATAAAGATACGACATTTCATAAAGAACTTTTCTTCCAGTGCTTCATTAGCTCACAATGTCCCTGTGATTATAGTGCTAGTATTATCAACCCCGTTTTACAGAGGAAGAAACCGAGAATGGTAAGTTAGGGGTCAGCTTGAAATTCTACGATTTAAAAATCCTGTATTTAAAATTTTTTTTCTGAACCTTCACGAAAATTTTTATTTCGAACCTTCACGAAAATAGAGATAAGAGTACAATGAATGCTCACGTACCTATTAATCTGTTTCAACAATACGCAACACGTGCCAATCTTGTTTAATCAATCCGTGCCAGCCAGCGGAGTTATTTTAAAGCAAATTGGATATGCCATAATATTATTTCACTAAAGTACACTTGCATATTTGTCTCTAAGAAATTAAGACTTAAATATGGATGTGCTTGTGTGTATCCCAGTCAACCACACCCCCGGCAACCCCTAATTAATTTCCTTTATGTCACTTGAGTTTCATTCAAGTGAAATCATACAGAATGTTCTCTTTTGTGTCTGACTTCCTTTAGCATAGCTAATTTTGGCTTTAATTTGCATTTTCCTGATGACTAATGCTGCTGATTACCTTTACATACATTTATCGACAATTTGGATATACTCTTTGGGGAGTTCTTGCTAAAAGTCTTTTGCCCACTTATCTATTGGGCTGTCTGTATTTTTCTTATTGATTTGTAGAAGTCCTTTGGATATTCTGGATATGAGAACTCATAGGTGTGTATATATATATATATATATATATATATATATATATATACACACACCTTCTCCCACTCTGGTGCTTGCCTTTTCACTTTCCTAATGTGCCTTTTGAACGATAGAAATACCTAATTTTATTGTAATTTATCCAGTTTCTTCCTTTAGGGTCAAGTTTGATAAATCTTGGCTGTGGGGAGGATATGGTTAAAGCATTTGTAAGCTTGCTCTGTGTTTGCATGTCCTCAAGCAATGGAAAACCACTGTGCTTGTCTGCCTTTTTGTCACATGAAAGCTGAAAACAGCTTAAGATGTTTGTCTACTTTGTTGTGTCATTTGCATGTTTGTCTGCTTTGCTTATCTGTGGCATTTGCTTATCTAGAAATATCCTCAGTATCCTCCATCCTCTGACTCATGTGAAAATTCCTGCTTTGTTCTTAAAATTAAAGATACCTCCTCAAGGCAAACAGGAACCTCCCCTGGTGTTCAATGGATAGCATAACTTCAAATGGCCCCTTTACCTAGTAGAAAATAAACTGTAGAAAATAAACTGGAGGCTCTGGCTCCCTTGGGACAGAGATTTCCTTGCTTTCTGACTTTGTTGTTAAAAGCTTTTTCTTCTCATGCTGATTCTTTGTGGGAGAAAGAATAACTGCCATAGGTGTTGTTGCCCACACTTGGCCTTCCTCAAGGACCTGAAAATATTTTCTTCTACTTTTTTTCTAGAATTTTTTTGTGTCATTCCATTTATATTTAGTTCTATGATCCATCTGGAATTGATTTTTTTTCTTATTACACAAGGTGTTCCCCCCCCCAATTTATTTTTGTGTATAGAAATAAAGGGTAATTTATTTCTATATGTATGTCATATTGACACAATGCCATTTATTGAAAAAGTCCTCCTTTTCCTGTTCACTGTGGTGTCACCTTTGTTGTAAAGCAACTGTTTATATATGTGTGGCTATAAATGTCATTTCACAAGTAGCTTGGTCCAATCAAAATCCAAACAAGGGTTTGGATTTTCTACACATTGCATTTGATTGGTATGTCTAAGTCCTTTTTATCTGATAACTGTCCTCCGCTTCCTCTCTCCTCTTTCTTTCTTTCTCTTTTTTTAACCATTTATTTGTTGAAGAACCTGGATAATTTTCTTGTAGAATTGTCTATATTTTGGTTTTGACTTTTGCATCCCATGGTGTCATTTTACTTGTTTCTCCCCTATGATCCTATAAATAATAAATTTGATCTAGGCCCCTGTTCTGATTTAGGTTTGAGATTTTTTCAGTACTGCTTCACAGGTGGTGCTCTGTATCACCTTCAGTGTGCATCACATTTTATGTTAAAATTGATCAGAGGGTTCCAGTATTGTCGGCCTGATCCATGCATTTAAAAATTCCCCATCAAAGAAATAAAACTCTCACTGTTTGCAGATGATATGACACTTCATCTGCAAGGTAATTGTCAAAAACCCCGAAAAATACACAACAAAGCTACTAGAGCTAATAAATAAGTACAACAAAGTGGCAGGTTACAAGATTAACACCCAAAAATCAGTAGTGTTTCTGTACACTAGTAATGAGCAATATGAGGAGGAAATCAAGAAAATATTCCATTTACAATTGCAACCAAAAGAATAAAATATTTAGGAATAAATTTAACTAAGAATACAAAACACCTATATAAAGAAAACTATAAGTAATTGCTAAGAGAAATCATGGAAGACCTAAATAAATGGAAGGGCATACCATGTTTATGAATTGGAAGACTAAATATAGTTAAGATGTCAGCTACCTAAATTGATCTATAGATTCAATGCAATACCAATTAAAATCGTCAAAACTTACTTTGCAGAAATAGAAAAACAAATAACCAAATTTATTTCGAAGGGAGGGTACCCCAAACAGTTAAAAATATCTTGAGAAAGAAAAATGAAGTAGGAAGCTTCACACTACCTGACTTTAAAGCATATAATGAAGCTACAGTGGTCAAAACAGCATGGAACTGGCATAAAGATACTGACAAATGGAATCAAATAGAGTGTTCAGATATAGACCCTGTCATCTATGGACAATTGATCTTTGATAAGGCAGTCAAGCCAACTCACCTAGGACAGAACAGTCTGTTCAATAAATGGTGCTTGGAGAACTGGATATCCATATACAAGAGAATGAAAGAGGATCCATATCTCACATCTTATACAAAAATTAACTCAAAATGGACCAAAGACCTAAATATTAGAGCTAAGACCATAAAACTTTTAGAACAAAATGTAGGGAAAAATCTTATAAAACTTATAATAGGAGGTGGTTTCCTAAATCTTACACCCAAAGCACCAACACTGAAGGAAGAAATAGATAAATGGGAACTCCTCAAAATTAAATACTTTTGTGCATCAAAGAACTTTGTCTAGAAAGCAAAAAAGGTAACCTACACAATGGGGGGGGACAATATTTGGAAACCACATATCCAATAAGGGTTTAGTATCCAGAATACATAAAGAGATTCTTGAACTCAACAACAAAAAGACAAACAACCCAGTTACAAAATGGGCAGAAGACATGAGCAGACAGTTTTCAGAAGAGGAAATACAAATGGCTGAAAGGCACATGAAAAGATGCTCAACTTCACCGGCTATTAGGGAAATACAAATCAAAACCAAGATGAGATATCATCTCACACCCACTAGAATGGCCATTAAAAAAAAAAAAAAATAGAAAATGACAAGTGCTGGAGAGGATGTGGAGAAAGAGACTCACTTATCCACTGTTGGTGGGAATGTAAAATAGTACAACCGTTGTGGAAGGCAGTTTGGCGGTTCCTCAGGAAGCTAAAAGTATAGAATTGTCATATGATCCAGCAATCCCATTGCTAGGTATCTATTCAGAGGACGTGAGGGCAAGGACACAAATGGACATTTGCACACGAATGTTTATAGCAGCGTTATTCACAATTGCCAAGAGATGGAAACAGCTCAAATGTCTATCAATGGATGAGTGACTAAACAAGCTGTGGTGTATACATACGATGAGTATTACGCAGCTGTAAAACGGAATAAAGCCATGAAGCATGAAACAACATAGAGGGATCTTGACATTATGCTGAGTGAGATTAGCCAGAAACAAAAGGACAAATACTGTATGGTCTCACCGATATGAACTAACAGTAAGGAGTGAACTTGGAGAATTGAAGTTAAGAACACAGATTATCAGGAGATAGAAATAGAGTAGAGATTGGGTAATTGGAGCTGAAGAATACACACTGTGCAACAGGGCTGATTGTAAAAATTCAGAAATGGATAGAACAGTACCACTTGCTTGTAGCACAATAATATAAATATACCGAATGAAATTGAATGTGAGTATGATAGAGGGAGAAGGGCTGGGGGCACATATGAAACCAGAAGGAAAGATAGAGGATAAAGGCTGACATTGTATAATTTAGGAATGTCTAGAGTATACAATGATGGTGATTAAATATACAAATTTAAAAATGTTTTTGCATGAGGGAGAACAAATGAATGTCAGCATTGCAGGGTGTTGAAAATAGACAGTACATGGGAAAAAGTACAATCAATGTAAGCTAGGGTCTATAGACAACAGTAACATTGTAAGATGCTTCCACTGAAGGTAACAAAGCCATTATGCCAAAACTAAATGTGAACAGGCAGGGAAATTGGGAAAGGGGTATGGATTCTGTGTGGAAGAGAAGGAAATGTCGTCAGATAGAGCATGGTGGTGAAGGCATGTCTATATACTTAGGCTGGATTGTATGTGTAAAGAAAACTATCTGAAAATGAACAGAGAGAAACATACGCTAGAGAAAATTGTAGAGAAAGAAATGTACCTATTCACAGTCGGTAGGGAAATGAGAGATGCAGCCCCTTGGAGGGCAGTGTGGTGGTTCCACAGGAGGCTAGGGGTGGGTTGCCATATGATCCTGAAACCCTATTGCTCAGTATATACCTGGAGAAGCTGAATGTGGGGACTCGAATGGACCTCTGCACACTGGTGTCTCTGGTGGCAATGTTCGTGATTCACAATGCATGAAGGTGGCCTAAGGATACAACGACTGAGGAATGAAAAGTGGAACTATGGTGTATACATACGATGGACTACTGAATGACCCCAAGAAGGAATGAAGTGGTGAGGCATGCAACTACATGAATGAAACTTAAGAGCTGTATGTTGAATGAAATGTCAGTAACAAAAAGAAAAAAATTATTACCATGCCTCAATCATATGGACTAACTATAATATAAAAATTTGGTGAACTAAAGTTGAGAGCATGGGATATCAGATTGGAGTATATTGTAAAGGGTCCTAGATTGTTAGTTCTTACAGCAGTCACATATATTCAGGAGATGTAACTGTTAATTCTAGATTCTCAGATAATGAGCTGTTTGTAGATAACATAGTTTTTCCTAGAAACTTTGGGTATTTATGTGACACCTGAGACTCAGAGTTGGAGCTCTGAAGCTGTGAAAGTCAGCAGTACCCCATACAGAAACTGTTTAAAAAGTTGAAAGAGTGATCAGACATCAAATAGAGATATGAATGAAGCTGATCTGGATTGGACTAAGGAATATCAGAAGACTGGGTAATGGATGATATTGTCCATATCTTAAAACTTCAACTTCTCTGTGAGACTAAACGGAGAGATGTTTATTTGGTGCAAAATTTATATTTTGAACAGTGCATTACCTAGTTTAAATTGTATGGTCAGTTATTTGAACACCTTAAGTATATGGAATCTTGAATAGAACATGAGATTTGTAGGTTTGTCCTGGTTAGTGTGATGCCCTGAAAAATCCCAGAGTGATTTTGTCAGTGAATTTGCAAAAGAAGTATTTGCAAAGTCCCCTTGAGGGAATGGGGACAAAGAGGGAAATATTCAACTTCCCCATTTGGAGAATTTCTGATACTCTTACAAGCAGTAGGGACAGCCAAATCAATAGGCTGCTGATATGAAGCTTATCCCTGCAAAGGATAGACTAAGCCTACTTAAAATTATGCCTAAGAGTCACCCCCAGAGAACCTCTTTTGTTGCTTAGATGTGGGCTCTCTCTATCTAAGCTGACACGGCAAGTGAACTCACTGCCCTCCCCCCACCCCCTATGTGAGACATGACTCCCATGGGTGTAAATCTCCCTGGCAACATGGGACAGAAATCCCAGGATGAGACAAGACCCAGCATCAAGAGATTGAGAAAACATTCTCAACCAAAAGGGAAAGAGAGAAATGAGGCAAAGTGTCAGTGGCTGAGAGATTTCAAAGTCGAGAGGTTATCCTGGAGGTTATTCTTACATGTAATATAGATATCCCCTTTTTAATTTAAGGTGTATTGGAGTGGCTAGCAGAAAGTACCTGAAACTGTAGAGCTGTGTCCCAATAGCCTAGTTTCTTGAAGATGATTGTATGATGATATAGCTTTTACAGTGTGAATGTGTGACTGTGAAAGCCTTCTGTCTGATGCTCTTTTTATCTAGGGTATGGACAAATGAGTAAAGCATATGGATAAAAAATAAACAAATAATAAGGGGAACAAAGGTTAAAATAAATTGAGTAGATTGAAAGAAAACAAACAAAAAATTCCCCATCAGCTTTCCACTTTTTTTTTTTAGCATCCATTGATGACTATTGCTTAGATCCATTATTACATTAGAGATTGTAAAATTGTGGCATTCTAACTCAATCATTCCCTCTATATTTACTGGCTGGAATTTTCCTTTAAAGAAGAACTCCTTGTAAACTATTACCCTGAAATATACTTTGCACAGAAAAAGGCTGTGCTGAAAGCTTGATTCTTTCCCTTTATTTACTAGTTTTCACATGACCAATAAAGTGTTTTTTCTTTTAATATCAGAATGAAATCATAGATTTTTAACATATTTTCTGATTTTGATCCATTGTAGTCATAATTCTTTATGAAATGTCATCTGTCTGAGATTTGCTTCAAAATGATACAGAAGGTAGGGATATGAGTTGGGGAGATATAGATCAACTAGTATTTGTCCATCATACTATTTTGTTTACTTTTACATATATTAAAATGTTCTGGAATAAGTGATGATGGTTGCTTTGTGAATCTACTAAAGGCAGCTGAATTGTACACTTTAAAAGGGTGGATCTTATGGTAGGTAAATTGTATAGCAATTTAAATGTTTTAAACATTTGCTCCATCAGTGTGGCTCCCTTTGTCCTCACCTCTGCAGTCTCTGACAGCTTTCTACGGCAAGATGCTCCAAGTTCATCTTTTTCATTTCCTCTTCCAGATCTGAGTCAATGAGGCCTGGTTCCTTTTAATGGGAAGTAGTATGTGAAGAAGGGAGGTTGGTGCTCGAAGTGCCTATTGCTACTGGGTTGGCCCTTGTTTCTAAAAGATCCCACCCAACAATATTGAATCAAGATTAAAGAACATGGCTTTTTCTGGGGTACACAACAGTTTCAAACTGGTACACTGACATTTAGGGATCATTACCTATGCCCGACTGGAGAGTGCTAGCTCTTTAAATATTTAGTAGATGACTGTGCTGGTTTGAAATAGTCATGTATCCCAGAAAAGCTATGTCCTTCTAATCCAATTTGTGGATGCAGACCTATTGGGTGGGACCTTTTGATTAGGCTGTTTCCATGGAGATGTGACACTGCCCATTCAAGGTAGGTCTTAATTAGTTTACTGGAGCCCTTAAAAGAGCTCAGGGAGAGAGAACCCTCAGAGCTCATACAGAGAGTAAAGACATGAAACCAAGACACAGATGTTTGGAGATGCTCAGTATGAGAAGAAACCCAGAGTTGGTCTGGGAAAAGCTAAGTGAGGAACCAGAGAGGCTTACAAAGAAAGCTACTGGAAACAGGAGCTGAGAGAACCATTTGAAACCAGAAGCCAGGGGAGAAGGACAGCGGACTTCATCTTGTGCCTTCCCAGGTGACAGAGAACTCCCAGACACCATCGGCCTTTCTTCAGAGTCAAGTTCTCTCTTGCTGGCTGCCTTAATTTGGACATTTTCATGGTCTTAGAACTGTAATTTAATAAATTTATTTATTAATTTAATAAATCCCCTTTGATGAAGCCAATCCATTTCTGGTATATTGCATTATGGCTGCTTTATCAATCCCAAACAACCACCGAGTATAGTGAAAAAGAGCAATGAAACTAAGATTATTGGGTTTTCTAGATATAAGACTCTGCTAAACACACCATAATCATTTGAATCCTAATTGCTTTAGCCCAGATTGGGACCTGCAGCTAAGCTACCCAAAGGACTGTGCTTTCTCCTGACAGGAGCTCAGAGTTCAGCTCACTTTTTCAATGACGCACTCCTCTCTTGACTTCTCATCCCTCCACCCACTCCTACATGCTCATTCTATGTTTCAGCCCCACTCCCCATTTTCCTCAGTTCTTTTTCTCATCACAAAAGTCCTGTAAGTTCAGATGGGTCCTTGGTCCAGATAAGTCCTGAAACCTAGCCCAGCCTCTCCAGGACATCAGCTAGTTCCATCTCCCTGCTCCATGTTAGTGACAGACCTTTTCAATATAAAAAATTTAGAATGGCCATAGCCCAAACAACCCTAAAGACAGGGAAGGAAAGATCAAAGGTGATGGTGGAGTTATACAGAGAAGATAGGATTTGACAAATGAATATGATTGCTGAATCATTAAACTGATATCTCTTTTAGTCTCCAGTATCTTAGAGCAGCTAGAACTAAAAACCTAAAATTGTGCAATTGTAACCCATGTCAAACTCTGAAATCTGTTCTACAACTAATTGTGGTGCTGTGCTTTGAAATTTATTGTTTTTTTGTATATATGTTATTTTTCACAAAAAAGAAGAAAAAAGTTGATTGTGATGATAAAAAAAATATTTATTCCTTCTAGCCTCCTATATTCTGGAGCAGCTAGACGGAAAAATCTGAAATGATGGTACTCTGGGATCTGTCCTGTATCTACTTGTTGAAGAGTGCTTTGAAAACTATTGCTTTTTTATTTCTTTGCTTGGTTTATATGTTATACTATACAATAAAAAAAAGTTAAAAACAACAACAACAAAACCTGGAAGTTGATTAGGCCACGAACTTCCCTTCACAACATTTAGGGCAGTGGTGGTCACGTTCTGTAGGAGCAACTATTAAGGGAAAAGAAAGTGCTTTATGAGGATCAACAAAACAAAGCCTGAGTTTATTTATTTGCCAGGCAAGGACACACCACTAGTGAAGAAATCCACGGAGTGCCCCCTGAGGGGCAAACTCAGGAATCTTGATGTGCTAGAAAGAGGGGCATCTTTGTGGTTATGCTAATGAAAGATTGGTCTTGCACCCTAGATAGAGTGGAATAAGTTCATAAATCGTAAGCAATTGGTTAAGGTGAGCCCATTGCTCATTAGAAAGGGGTCTTTGGTTAGGTCTGGTGAGGGTCTAGCTTTTAGCACTCCTAGTCCTAAATCAGACCAATATCTCATACTGATTATGACAATGGGTCACCTGAAGAGTGGTTTTATTTTATTTTTTTCAACTTTTTTATTGCATAGCTTAACATATACAAAGCAAAGAAAGAAAAAAAGCAATTGTTTTCAAAGCACTGTTCAACAATTAGTTGCAGGACAGATCCCAGGGTTTGTCATGGGCTATGATATCCTCTCAGATTTTTCCTTCTAGCTGCTCCAGAATTTAGGAGTCTAGAAGGAATACTTTTTTTTCATCATCACAATTGACCTTTTTTTCTTTTTTGTGATAAATGACACAAACAAAAAATCAATAAATTTCAAAGCACAGCACAACAATTAGTTGTAGAACAGATTTCAGAGTTTGATGTGGGTTACAACTCTACAATTTTAGGTTTTTACTTCTAGCTTCTCTAAGATACTGAAGACTAAAAGAGATATGAATTTAATGATTCAGTAACCATATTTGTTTGTTAAACCCTAACTTCTCTGTATAACTCACCATCATCTTTGATCTTTCTATCCCACTCTTTAGGGGTATTTGGGCTATGGACATTCTAACTTTTTCATGTTGGAAGGGGCTGTCAATAATATGGGGTAGGGAGATGAAACTAGCTGATGTTTTGGAGAGGCTGGGCCCTCTAGGTTTCAGGATTTATCTGGTCCAAGGACCCATCTAGAGGTTGTAGGTTTCTAGAAAGTTACCCTAATGCATGGAAGCTTTGTAGAACTTATATAGTGCTCTAGGTGTTTGAGGAGTGTTTTAAAATGCAGATTTTGATTTTGAAGGTCTGGGGTAGGCCATGAGCATTTCTTACAAACTCTAAGGTGCTGTCCTTGCTCCTGGTACAAGGATCACTTTTTGAGCTTCTCGTTTGCTTAGAACCACCTGATATAAAACACTGGATCCCATTTAGAGACTTTCTTGGCAAGTGTTGGTGTAAGTGCAAAGTTCTTGTTTTGTAACATGAATAGCAAACTCTGTAAATTCCCCTGTTTCAGTTTGCTAAAGCTGCCACAATGCAATATACCAGAAATGAGTTGCCATTTACAATGGGGTTTTATTAGCTTACACATTTACAGTTCTAAGGCCATGAAAGTGTCCAAATTAAGGCATCAATAGGACAATACATTCTCTGAAGAAAGGCTGCCAGCATCGGATCCACCTCTGTCACATGGGAAGGCACATGGCCGGAGTCTGCTGTTTCGTGTCTCCTGGGTTTCGTTGCTTCTAGCTTCTGGATTCAATGTCTCAGCTTCTGTGGGTGTGTCCTTATCTCTCAACTTCTCTGGAGCTACTCCGAGATCTCTCGGCTTTTTCTGTCTTTCATCCTCTCATAAAGAACTCCAGTAAGTGGATTAAGACCCACCTCGAATGGGGTAGGTCACATCTCAATTGAAACAATCTAATCAAAATATTCCACCCAACATGACATCCAGGGGTAAACATCTCCCTAGCAGCATGGGAGATGACAACCAGGGATGAGCCTGGCCCTGGCATAGTGGGATCAGCAATGCTATCCTGACCAAAAGGAGGAAAAGTAATGTAACAAATAAGGTGTCAGTGGTTGAGAGAGTTCAAATGGAGTCAAGAGGCTGTTCTGGAGGTTCCTCTTATACAAGCTTCAGTTAGAAACTGCTACCTATCATAACTTGCAACCCCCAACCAAAACCATTCCAGCCAATCCTAAAGAACACCTAGAGCATTATATAAGATTCCACAAAGCTTCCATACACTAGGTTAACTATCCAGAAACCTACAACCTCCAGATAGGTCCCTGGACTAGATAAGTCCTGAAATGCAGAGGGGCCAGCCTCTCCAGAACATCAACTAGATCCATCCCCTTATTCCATATTACTGACAGCCCCTTCCAATGTGAAAAAGTTAGAATGAACACAGCCCAAATATCCCTAAAGAGTGAAAGATCAAAGGTGATACTGGAGTTATACAGAGATGATAGTGTTTAACAAATGAATATGATTGCTAAATCATTATATTGATATTTCTTTTAGTTTTCTGTATCTTAGAGCAGCTACAAGTAAAAACCTAAAATCATGGAATTGTAACCCATACCAAACTGTGAAATCTGTTCTACAACTAGTTGTTGCAATGTGCTTTGAAATTTATTGCTTTTTTGCATATAGGTTATTTTTCACACAAAAAAAGTTGATTGTGATGATAAAAAAAAATCCTTCTAGCCGCCAGTATTCTGGAGCAGCTAGAAGGCAAAACCTGAGATGATTGGACTTGTAGCCCATGACAAATTCTGGGATCTGTTCTGCAATTACTTGTTGAAGAGTGCTTTGAAAATTATTGCCTTTTTCTTTCTTTGCTTTGTATATGTTATATTATACAGTAAAAAAAAAAAGTCCCACCCCAAATAGGTCTGTGCCCTCAAGAAAGGATTAAAAGAACATGGCCTTTCCTAGGGTACATGATAGCTTCCAACTACCACACCTCTCTTCCATTACACAGAAGAAATTAAACCTCTTTCAATTCAGGACCTTCCTATTTCCCTTTACTTAGGGTTGTGTCTGAGCCCCAGGGGGGTTATGCCAGGGAAACAAAGCATGTGGGGGTGGGATGGGGAGATAGCGACCCATTGTGGTATCTGCCAAGCCATCCTCATTCATTCTGGCCTCAGTCTCTGGTCCACATTGCCCATGCTGGGCCCTCCCTCTCATGATCTCCAGGCCTCCCCAGATTGGCTGGATCTGTGACTCACACCCCACAGGTGGCAACCCCCCCCCACCACACACACACACACGTCAAAAGACCCACTTGTAGAGATTGGGGTGCATTCCACTTCTCTTTGGGCATCTTCTTCTGTAGCAGACTCGTTAACCTGTCCTCTGGCCAACCTGAGCAGAGAAAAACAGGAAACAAGGGGAGAGTGCAGGGCAGAGAGGACGGCAGCAATGGGGCAGCTTGCACTGCCAGCCTGCATGGTTTGCATAGTAAGGGAACAGGGGTTCCTGGTGGGTGATGTGGACAATGCAGAAGGGAACTTGGCTGAGTCATCTTCTGAGTCATCTGCCCTAAAGGCTTCCCTGCCAGTTGAGAGGATTCTAGCAGCAAGAGGCTATGGGTGGGGTCCATCAAGGATCAGAGCTGAGGGGAAGGTCAGAAGAGGTCCCTTTGGATTTCATCTTCCACCGAAGGGAGCTGTGTGTATGAGTGAGTGAGTGAGTGTGAGTGTGTGTATGTGTGAGCCCCTACAGGACCTCCAAAAGAACCCACACAGGGCCCCCAGGAGAACCAGAATTTGGTTCATGAAGAAGGCTTTAACTGCCAAGAAAGGATTTCTACTGCCCTTTAGCCCTTGCCTTTAATCCCCCCTTCCCATCCCAATCCTGGGGAAATTAAAAGCAGAAAGAACAGGAGGTAGAACGACTATCTGGGTGGTATAGTTGGGAGAGGAGGATATAAGCCCTAAATTAGATATGACATGGAAAATTCAAGCTGGTTTAGACTGCGCTGGACTTGTATGATATTTTTAAGCAATTAAGTTTTCCCCAACCTTTTATTCGGAAAAATTTCAAACATGGAAAAGTTGAAATAATGGACAACAAACTTTAGCATACTCTCAACCTAGATACAATTGTTGTTAACATTTTGCTGCGTTTGGTTTATATCTACCGCTATCTATAACCCCCCACCCAACCACTTGAAAGTAAGTTGCAGCTATGACACTTCACCCTCAAATACTTCAGCATACATCTTTTGCGCTGGTTTGAAAGGATTTGTATCCCCTAAAAAAGCAATGTTTTAATCCTAAACAATCTTGTGAGAGGAATGGTTTCTTCTAATCCCTATTCAGTAATATAGGTTGTAAATTTTAGTTAGATTATCTCCATGGAGATGTGACTCACTCAAGAGTGGTTGTTAAACTGAATTAGACAGAGATGTGTCTCCATCCATTTCAGTTGGGTCTTGATTACTTTACTGGAATTCTACAAAAGAGGAAACATTTTTGGAGAAAGTTTGAGATTCTGAGAGAGCTGAGAACACCACAGCACCACGAAGCAGAGTCTACCAGCCAGTGACTTTTGGAGATGAAAGAGGAAAATGCCCCCCAGGGAGTTGAAGAGAAAGCTAGCAGATGATGCTGTGTTTGCCATGTGCCCTTCTGCTGAGAGAGAAACCCTGAATGTGTTGGCCATGTACCTTCCCAGCTGAGAGAGAAACCCTGAACTTCATTGGCCTTCTTGGATCAAGATATCTTTCCCTGGATACCTTAGATTGGACATTTCTATAGACTTGCTTTAATTGGGACATTTCCATGGCCTAAAAACTGTTAACTTGCAACTTACTAAATTCTCCTTTTTTAAAAGCCATTCCGTTTCTGGTATATTGCATTCTGGCTGCTGGCAAACTAGAACTCCTAAGAATAAAGACATTCTCCCACACAACTGCAATACCAATATCACACTGATTGAAAAAGAACAATAACTCCGTAGTCCAATATCATGGACTGGGCATGTTAACACCTGAAAGAGACTGAAGAGTTGTGGAATCGGCCCCAGATACATCGAGTGACAGGAATGACAAATTTGACAGGGAATGTGTGAAAGTAGTGGTTGCTAAAATAAATAAATAAGTAAGTATTACCAACTCAGATAATTTTATAAAAATGAAAACAACTGAGAAACATTTATTTTTCTTTGATATTTCACTATGGGACAAGTCCTTTGCATGCTTGATGTCCAAGGAATCCTCTCAACTTTTGGAGATAAATATTATTATATTAAATTTCCAGTTGATGAAATGGAAAGTCAGAAAATGTGAATCTTTTGTCCAAAGTCACAAAGCTAGAAAGTGGAGTGTAGATCTCAGCTCTGTTGTCCTCTAAACCATCATCTCACAAGGTTTGCTCTTCCTTTGGAGCAATCTTGTTATTCACCAGTTCACCTAATTACTCTGTCCATTCAGCCATTATTTCTCTGAGCCTTTTGACCTCAACCTTATTTACTGTAGACCACTGCTGTCTCCATGCTTCTAGGAATCATTCCAGAAGAACATTAGGAGAGGCTTAAGGCGTCACTGCTTGGATATTGCATCTTAGGTTATAAGACAGTGACCCTTATCAATATTCTATCCCCTATATACTTTAGTGCCCTCAAGATCCATTTCCAGAGAGCATGGGTTATGAGGTTGGGGCCATTGTAAGCTCTTACAGCAGTCACATATTCAGGAGTTGTAACTGTTAATTCTAAATTCTGAGATACTGAGCTGTTTGTATTTAACTTGGCGTTCCCAGAAACTTGGGATATTTATGTAACATCTGAGACTCAGAGTTAGAGCTATGAAGCTATGAAAGTCATCAGTAGCTGTTTAAAAAGTTGTAAAAGGGATCAGACTTCAACTAGAGATATGAGTGAAGCTGATCTGGATAGGACTGGGGTAGGTCAGAATATAGGGTAAAGGATGATATCGTCCATACTTAAAAACTTCAACTTCTGTGTGAGACCAAAGGAAGAGATGTTTATTTGGTACAAAATTTATATTTTAGGTAGTGCATTATCTAATTTAACTTGTATGGTCAGTTTAATTGAACATCATAAGTACATGGAATCTTGAATAGGGTGCGAGATCTTGTTGGTTTGTCCAGATTAATGTGATGCCCGATATATCCCAGCGTAATCTGGGCAGTGAATAAAGAAGTATTTGCAAAGTCCCCTTATACATACCATATTCCTTACCCCTCCCTCTCGTTGACCACTAGTATTTCCATCTACCCAATTTTATTACCCTTTGTCCCCCCTATTATTTATTTATTTTTATCCATATTTTTTTTACTCATCTGTCCACACCTTGGATAAAAGGATCATTTGACACAAGGTTTTCACAATCACACAGTCACATTGTAAAAGTTATACCTTTATGCAATCGTCTTCAAGAGTCAAGGCTACTGGAACACAGCTCTACAGTTTCAGGTACTTTCCTCTAGAGACTCCAATATACCATAAACTAAAAGAGGATATCTATATAATGCATAAGAATAACCTCCAAGATAACTTCTCAACTCTGTTTGGAATCTCTCAACCGCTGAAATTTTATTTTGTCTCATTTCTCTCTTCCCCTTTCTGGTCAAGAAGGCTTTTCATTTCCTTGATGCCAGGTCCCGGAAAATACTGGGATTTCTGTTTGACATTGCCAGGGAGATTTACAACCCTGGGAGTCATGTCCAACATAGGAGGGAGGGCAGTGAATTCACCTGACGAGTTAGTAGCCTAGATTCTTTTTTTTTTTTTAAACTTTTTAGTGTATAGTACATAACATATATACAAAGAAAAGAAATAGAAAAGCAGTAGTTTCAAAGCACTCTTCAACAAGTTGTTATAGGACAGATCTCAGAGTTTGTCATGGGCTACCATACCATCCTTTCATATTTTTCCTTCTAGCTGCTCCAGAGTATAGGAGGCTAGAAAGCTAAAATATTTTTTTTATCACCACAATCAACTTTTTTTCTTTTTTCTTTTTTTTACAAAAAAGCAAGAATTTTCAAAGCACAGCACCACAATTAGTTGTAGAACATATTTCAGACTTTGACATGGGTTAAAATTCCACAATTTTAGGTTTTTACTTCTAGCTGCTCTAAGATACTGGAGACTAAAGGAGATATCAATTTAATGATTCAACAATCATATTCATTTGTTAAATCCTATCTTCTCTGTATAAACTCTACCATCACCTTCAATCTTTCCATACCTCTCTTTAGGGTTGGTTGGGCTGTGGCAATTCTAAATTTTTGATTTTGGAAGGGTCTGTCACTAATATGGGGTAGGGAGATGGAACGATCTGATGTTCTGGAGAGGCTGGGCCCTTTAGGTTTCAGGTCTTATCTGGTCCAGGGACACATCTGGAGGTTGTAGGTTTCTGGAAAGTTACTCTAGTGCATGGAACCCTTGTGGAACCTTATATATTTCTCTAGGTGTTCTTTAGGATTGGTTGGAATGGTCCTGGTTGAGGTTTGGCAGGTTATGGCAGGCAGCAATGCATAACTGAAGCTTGCATAAGAGCAACCTCCAGAGTAGCCTCCTGACTCTATTTGAACTCTCTCTGCCACTGACACACCATTAGTTACACTTCTTTTCCCCCTTTTGGTCAGGATGTAATTGTTGATCCCCCTGTGCCAGGGCCAGATTCATCCCCGGGAGTCATCTCTCACATCACCAGGGAGACTTTCATTCCTTGATGTCATGTCCATGCAGTGCAATGACTTCACTTGCAAAATTGGGCTTAGAGAGTGTGAGGCCTCATCTGAGCCACAACAGAGGTCTTCCAGAACTGACTCTTAAGCATACCTATAGGTAGGCTAAGCTTCTCCACTACCTACATAAGCTTCACAAGAGTAAGCCTCAAGATCCAGGGCATGGCCTATTGATTTGGGTGTCCCTAAAGTTTGACACCGTATCAAGGGATTTCCTGATGGTAAAGTTTAATACCTCCATATGTTTTTCTCCCAAACCTCAAGGGACTTTGCCAATACTTTTTGATTATCTGCTTAATATACTCTAGGATGTATTAGGCTATACAGGATTAAAGGACCTCTTTCTTATTCTGGGCTCCCTGTGTTTCAGTTGTTCAAATGAGCTATACAGATAGGTTGAGTTAGATTATGCACTACACAAAATGTTGGTTCCAGACCAAATAAACCTTTCTTCCTTTGGTCTTAAAGAGTATGTGTGGTTCTAATAAATAGACATTGTCTTTCTTACCCCTGTGTTCTGAATTACTGTAACCCCAACCAGACTGACTTCATTCTTATCTCTAAATACCAGGTTATATATATATATAACAGCCTCTTGAATCCAGAAATACTAATTACCATTCCAGACTAAATGTGTCTGCTATAAAACTTACAATCTAGGCCCCTGTTTTCTTATAAGCATTTTCTAAAGGAGACCATACCATTGTTGTTCTTTTGTTTTTGGCTTATTTTGCCTCACCACATGTCCCTCACATTCATTTACATCGTTGCTTGCCTCACAACTTCGTTCCTTTTTTGTAGCAGCACAATATTCGTTCATAAGTATAAGACGTCGTTCACCAATCTACTTCTCAGTCCATGCATCCTTCAGCCACCTGCATTCGTCGAGCATCATGTAGAAGGCCCAAAGTCCACAGTCCATCAACACTCTCAATTTTAGTTAATTTCATGTTTCCTAAGAGAAAGAAAACCAATAAACACACCCTCACCAAACAGGAAATCTAAACCTCCTTTTGACTTTTGTCCCTCCCCCCATTACTTACCCCTGCTGTTGCTGTGGTAGTGCTGATGGTTTCCTTTTTTTTTTTTTTTTTTTTAAAGGAAAGACAGAGAGAAGGAAGGAAGGATAGAAGGAAGGAAGGAAGGAAGAAAGGGAAACATTTTTAAACATTTTCTTGTTTTTTATTGTATTCTGTTTCTCCGTTTTTGTTACATGGGCTGGGGCCGGGAATCGAACCGAGGTCCTCCGGCATAGCAGGCAAGCACTTTGCCCGCTGAGCCACCGCGGCCCGCCCTGATGGTTTCCTTTTAAACATAGCACATAGCATGTAATAGTGTTTTCCCCCTGTGCCCTGGACTTAAACACTCTTTGTACACAAATCATACTTTGAAGTAGTTTTTGCAAGAGCTAATTTATATTTCTAGTGTTAATCCGTGGGACATGTAGGTTTATACAAACTCTTTCATTCTTGTTCATCTTCAATATGGTAATATTACTTACAGACCTACTAGAGAACTGCCTTCACTTCTCTCTATTCCCTTACATTAGAGTTCAACCTCATTAGCTAACTGTTCACCCATCTTTAGCTTCTACGTATTTCTAAATCCACTATATTCTGAATTATAAGCCTCTGATTTTACCTTTTCCATGGTCATAAAAGTGGAATCATACAGTATCTATCTTTTTGTGTCTGGCTTATTTCATTCAGCATTATGTCTTCAAGGCTCATCCATCTTGTCATGCGCTTCAGGACGTCATTTTGTCTTACTGCTGCATAATATTCCACTGTATGTATATACCATGTTTTGTTAATCCACTCATTCGTTGATGGGCATTTGGTTTGTTTCCATCTTTTGGCGATTGTGAATAATGCTGTTATGAACATTGGGGTGCAAATGTCTGTTTGTGTCATTGCTTTAAACTCTTCTGGGTATATACCAAGTAGTGCTATTGCTGGGTCATAGAGTAACTTGATATTTAGTTTCCTAAGGAACCACCAAACAGTCTTCCATAGTGGCTGCACCATTATACATTCCCACCAGCAGTGCATAAGTGTCCCAATTTCTCCACATCCTTTCCAATATTTATAGTTTCCTGATTGTTTAATAGCAGCCATTCTTATAGTTGTGAGGTGGTATCTCATTGTAGTCTTGATCTGAATTTTCCTTATAACCAATGAAAATGAGCATCTTTTCATGTGCTTTTGAGCCATCTGTATTTGCTTTTCAGAAAAATGCTTATCCATATATTTAGCCCATTTTATAATTGGATTGTTTGTTCTTTTGTTGTTGAGTTGTATAATTTCTTTGTGTATATAGGATATCAAACCTTTGTCTGATGTGTAATTTCCAAATATTTTCTCCTATTGAGTTGGCTGCCTCTCACTTTTTGGACTAAGTCTTTTGAGGTGCAGAAGCATTTGATTTTGAGGAGTTCCCACTTATCTATTTTTTTCTTTTGTTGCTTGTGCTTTGGGTGTAAAATTTAGGAAACTACCCCCTGTTACTAGGTCTTGAAGATGTTTGCCAATATTTTCTTCTACAAAGCTTTATGGTGCTAGTTCTTATATTTAGGTGTTTGATCCACTTTGATTTAATTTTTGTATACGGTGTAAGATAGGGGTCCTCTTTCATTCTTTTGGCTATTGATATCCTGTTCTCCCATGGCCACTTATTGAAAAGACTAATTTGTCGCAGTTCAGAGAATTTGGGGGCTTTGTCAAAAATCAGTTGACTATAGATCTGGTGGTCTATTTCTGCACTCTTGATTCTATTTCATTGGTCAATGTTTCTATCTTTCTGCCATTACCATGCTGTTTTGACCACTGTGGCTTTGTAATAGGTTTAAAGTCAGAGAGTGTTAACCCCCCAATTCGTTCTTCTTTTTCAGGATGCTTTTAGCTATTTAGATTCCCCTTTCCCTTCCAGATGAATTTGATAATTAGCTTTCCAAGTTTTGGAATTTTGATTGGTACTGTGTTGAATATGTAGATCAGTTTGGATAGAATTGACATCTTAACTATATTTAGCCTTTTTATCCATGAGCAGAGAATGTCTTTCCACCTATTTAGATCATCTTTTAGGAACATTATGTAGTTTTCTGTGTACAAGTCCTTTACGTCCCTAGTTAAGTTCATTCCTAAGCTATTTCTTATGGAATTTTTTCCTTAACTGACTCCTCTGTTCAGTTATTGCTGTGTATGGAAACATTACTGATTTTTGCACATTAATTTTATATCCCGCCACCTTGCTGAATTTGTTTATTAGCTCAAATAACTTTGTTGTAGATTTTTCAGGATCTTCCAAGTGTAGTATCATGTCATCTGAAAATAATGAAGGTTTTAGTTCTTCCTTTCCAATTTGGATTCCTTTTATTTCTTTGTCCTGCTTGATTGCTCTAGCTGGAACTTGTATACAGTGTTTGAATAATAGTGATGACAGTGGGCATCCTTGTCTTGTTCTGATCATAGGGGAAAAGCTTTCATTCCCTCTCCATTGAGTACAATGCTGGCTATCAGATTTTCACATTTTCCCTTTATTATAATGAGGTAATTACTTTTGATTCCTATCTTTTGGAGTGTTTTTATCAGAAAAGGATGCTGAATTTTGTTGACTGCCTTTTCTGCATCAATTGGGAGGATCATGGATTTTTCCCTTTTGATTTGTTAATGTGCTGTAGTACACTAATTGATTTTCTTGTGTTGAACCATCCTTGAATTCCTGGTATAAATCCCACTTGGTCATGGTGCATAATTCTTTTAATATGTTGTTGGATTCGATTTGCCAATATTTTGTTGAGAATTTTTGTGTCTCTGTTCATTAGGGAGATTGGCCTGTAGTTTTCCTTCCTTATAGCATCTTTACCCAGTTTTGGTATTAAAATGGCATTAGCTTCATAAAATGAGTTAGGTAGTGTTCGTTTTTCCTCAGTTTTTTGGAAAAGTTTACACAGGATTGGTTTTAGTTCTTTTTGGAATGTTTGACAAAATTCCCCTGTGAAGCCATCTGGCCCTGGGCTTGTCTTTGTAGGAAGATTTTTGATGAATTTATTTACCTGTGATTGGTTTGTTGAGATCTTCTATTTCTTCCTGAGTCAGTGTAGTTTGTGTGTTTCCAGGAATTTGTCCATTTCATCTAAATTGTCTAATTTGTTGGCATATAGTTGTGCATAGTATCCTCTTATGATTTCTTCAGGGTCTGTGGTAACGCACCCCTTCTCATTTCTGAATTTGTTTATTTACATCTTCTCTCTTTTTTTCTTTGTCAGTCATACATTTTATTTATTTTCTCAAAGAACCATCTTTTGGTTTTATTGATTCTTTCTATTGTTCTTTTGCTCTCCAATTCATTTAACTCTGCTTTAATCTTTGTAATTTTCCTCTTCTATTTGTTTTGGGGTTAGTTTGCTGTTCTTTCTCAAGTTCCTCCAGGTAAGCATTTAAGTCCTCAATTTTTGTTCTTTTTTTTTTTTTAATATAGCCTTGATTCTTGAAGACAATTGTATAAGGATATAGCTTTTACAATATAACTGTGTGATTGTGAAAACCTTGTATCTGATGCTCCTTTTATCCAGGGTATTGACAGATGAATAATGAAAAAAACATTTTTTTGGATAATAAATAAATAATAAGGTTACTTCCTGGAAGATGGCTGAATAGAGTAGCTCAGGATTAACCCTGCTCCATGGAAAAGTTAGAGAAGGGACAGGAGGGTGATTGAGGCAGAGATTTGGGAGTGCAGCTGACCTAGGCAAGCCTTCTGAACCACGTGGGGCAACCCTGGTTGCAGAGGGTGAGGAACTGAGAGGTAGAAAGCTGGAGCCTGGTGTGGCGCCACAGAGCATCAGAGCCCTCGGGAGTGCATGGATGGGAGCCAGGGACTAGGAAGTAAGCCAGGCCACGTTCCTTGGGTGCACTATACTTACCAGTGCAGGTCTATGACCGGTGACTCACCTTATACCTTACGCACCCGAACCCTGTCACCCACTCCCACTCTCCATTCTGCAGGTACCCCCACTGCACCAGCTCCCAGTGCACATAGCTGCCACCCACCCCCACCACAAGTGCAGACCAACCCACCTCTCCTGCACCCCTCTCAAGCACTACGTCCCCCTCCCTATTCCCTGTAAGCTGTTGACAGCGCATAAGGCTGCAGGCACTAACCTCCATACCTAGGCTATCCCTGCCACCCTGCCCCCACCCATAGTGTCGCACAGCCTCACTCTGCCCCGCCTGAGCTCAGTGCATCCATTTACGGCACTCCCAGGCCCACAAATGCACAAAGGCCCCCAATCACATCATTCAGCTCTAGCTACCACACTTTACAGCAGTCCTAGAACCGTGCATGCACATGGCCCTCAGCCACACTTCCCAGCTCTGAGAAAGTGCTGACCTGTGCAGCTGGGTCACATCTGCCCTCAATCCACGAAGGCATAATGTCGACCTGTTGCCACAGCTCTACATGTGCGTACAAAGGCCCCTGTGCCTTAGACCAGTGCACACCAGGATTATGCCCCCAGACCAGTGCAAGCATACAGCTACATCCTCCCTGGCCACTGGGCACCCACATTCACAAGTATCAGCATAACATCCCCAATCTGCGGCTATGCCTGCCCTGAAACAAATCAACTCACTGAGTGCCCCACCCCGTGCCCTGCTCCCTGCTGTATGACCATCCCACAAACACAAGGCCTTAGACTACTGAAAGAAATCAATTCCCAAAGTAAGCCAATCAAGGTATTTACATGCAACAAAGACAGCAGAAGATCACTAAGCATATCACAATGCAGACAGATAAAGCCCTGCCTAATGACCAAATTAGAACACCTGAGGAGACACAGATGTTGGAACAACTAATCAAAGATGTTCATTCAACTCTACTTAATAAAAATAAGTGGGATAGAAAATGACATAAAGGAGATCAAGAAGACAGTAGAAGAGAATAAAGAGAAATTTGAAAGAATAAATAGAAAAATAGTGGGTATCATGGAGATTAAAGACTGTGCTGACAAAATAAAAAACATACTAGAGGCACACAACACCAGATTTGAAGAGAAAGAAGAAAGAATAAGTGACATAGAGAACAGGTAATTGACTTCAAAGACTCAAAACCGCAAATGGCAAAAAAGATGGAAAAAATTGAATTGGATCTCAGGGAAATGACAGACAAAACAAAACACACAAATATAAGAATCAGTGGTGTCCCAGAAGGAGAAAGAAAGGAGTAAAGGGCTATGTATTAGTTAGGGTTCTCTGGAGAAACAGAATCAACAGGGAACACTCACAAATATAAAAGTGTCTCATATGACACTTTTATAAGTTTTATATTTATATAAAATCCGATGGAGGGTCTGGATGAACTCCACAGGAGAGGCTCATCAACTGAAACAGGAAGTGCCTGTCTCTTCTGAAACCTCCTTAAAAGGCTTCCTGTGATTAGATTAAGCATCACTCATTGCAGAAGACACTTCCCTTTGGCTGATTACAAATGGAATCAGCTGTGGATGCAGCTGACGTGATCATGATCTAATTCTATGAAATGTCCTCATTGCAACAGACAGGCCAGCACTTGCTCAACCAGACAAACAGTTACCACCACCTGACCAAGTTGACACATGAACCTGACCATGACAGGCTGGAAGAGTAGTTGAGGATGTAATGGTGGAAAACTTCCCAACTCTCATAGAGGATATAAATATACAAGTCAAAGAAGGGCAACAAACTTCAAACAATAAATCCAAATAGGTCTTACCCAAGGCACATACTAATCAGAATGTTTTTTTTGAAGAGAAGCAGAAAATCCTGAAAGAAAGAAAAACAACCTACCACATACAAGGGAAACCAAATAAAACTGAGTTCAGAATACTCAACTAGCACCCTGGAGGCAAGAATGTAATGGTATGATATATTCAAGATCCTGAAAGAGGAAAAAATTCCAGCCAAGAACTCTGTACCCAGCCAAACTGTTCTTCAAAATTGAGGGAGAGGTCAAGGAGAGCCAAGATGGCAGCTTAGCAAGGTGTGGGATTTAGTTTGTCCTCCAGAACAGCTAATAAATAGCCAGGGACAGTACTGAACAACTTCTGGGGCCACGTCAGTGACTGGACACACAGCATACCCAAGTCTGGATCAGCTGGACTGGCTGCAGTCCCACCCAGAACCGTGAGTTCCCCAAGCTGCAGCGCCCAGCACCCTCCCCAAAGCTGCTTCCCAGAAGGGAAAAGAAAGGGACTTTACTAGTAGCAGGGGCTGAGCACAACCAAATGCCAATTGTGGAATTAATTAACAAATTCTGATTACTAAAAACAGGCCATCAGCTCAGCTGAACCTGGAGTAAAAGCGGAGCTCACTGGTTTTTGCCCCAGCACAGAGGGGAAAGGGCTGACAGAAAAAGAAAAAAAAAAAAACACCAGCTTTTTTTTGGATCTGAAAAGGTCTGGGCCCTTCAGGAAAGGAGGGGGCACATAGGACCTGGAGATACACAGAGCAATGTACCAACTTAAGCTCTTGATTGCCAAACCTGAGGAATGGAGTCCTGCTCTGAAAAGGATTTTTCTTTTTCTATTTCGTGGCTGTGTTTCTATGGATTGATTACTTTTTGGATACTGCAGAGCTGCAAGGCTTCTCAGGCTCTACTGCCCCAGGCATAGGCAAAAACAGGCTTGTCTGAGAGCTTGTCTGGAGGCTGTGCCTTTCCCAGGGAAGGGGTGGGACCGAGCTCAGGTGGAATCCCTCCCTCAAGGAATTCAGATCCCAGGGTCTGGAAAAGGGAATAGATTAAAGCCAGCCTACAACCTCTCCTCTGTCTCCATCATGTCCCCAGCAGGGAGAGTCTGCTAAAGTTAAAGGTATGGCATCATCTTACAATGGTGGAACCTGCAGGCAGACAAGCATTACATACTGGGCAGGATAGGAAAAAACACAGAGTCCAGAGACTTCATAGGAAAGCCTTTTAATCTGCTGGGTCTCACCTTCGGGGAAAACTGATGCAGTTGACTCTTTCCTCCATAGATGAAACCAGTTTGGTCTGGGAAAATCTGACTGGGGTCTATAATACCTAAGTAGACCCTCCTAAGGGGTGGGGAAAGGCACAATACATGCAGGGCAAGAAACAAAAAAACAAGAACTGAAAAATCTGTCTGAAAAGAATAGATAGACAACAAAGTCATCCAGCAAGAAAGTCCTAGGTAAAAAAATGTGAAAACAATCTCGAGAATAAACTAATTAAGGTAATTAAATGCCTAGACACCAGCAAAAAATAATGAATCATGCTAGGAAAATTGAAGAAATGGCCCAGTCAAAGAAACAAACCAACAATTCAAATGAGATACAGGAGTTGAAACAATTAATTCAGAATATACGAACAGACATGGAAAACCTCATCAATAATCAAATCAATGAATTGAGGGAGGATATAAAGAAGGAAATGAATGAACAAAAAGAAGAAATTGAAAGTCTGAAAAAACAAATCAAAGAACTTATAGTAATGAAAGGCAGAGTAGGAGAGATGAAAAAAACAATGGAAACCTACAATGTCAGATATCAAGAGGCAGAGGATAGGATTAGTGAACTGGAGGATGAAACATCTGAAATCCAACAAGCAAAAGAAAATATAGGGAAAAGAATGGAAAAATATGAGCAGGGACTCAGGGAATTGAATGACAACAGGGAGCACACAAATATATGTGTAGTGGGTGTCCCCAAAGGAGAGGAGAAGAGAAAAGGAGGAGAAAAACTAATGCAGGAAATTATCACTGAAAATTTCCCAACTCTTATGAAACACTTAAAATTACAGATCTGAGAAGTGCAGTGTACCCCAAAGAGAATAGATCCAAATAGACGTACTCCAAGACAGTTACTAATCAGAATGTCAGATGTCAAAGAGAAAGAGAGAATCTTGAAACCAGCAAGAGAAAAACAATCCATCACATACAAGGGAAGCCCAATAAGATTATGTGTAGATTTCTCAGCAGAAACTATGGTAGGCAAGAAGACAGTGGGATGATATATTTAAGATATTAAACGAGAAAAACTGCCAACCAAGAATTCTATATCCAGCAAAACTGCCCTTCAAAAATGAGGGGGAAATTAAAACATTGAAGACAAAAATTCACTGAGAGAATTTGTAACCAAGAGACCAGCTTTGCAAGAAATACTAAAGGGAACACTAGAGACAGATACAAAAAGACAGGAGAGAGAGAGGTGTGGAGAAGAGTATAGAAATGAAGATTACCAGTAAAGGTAAAAAGAAGGAAAATTAGATATGACATATAAAATCCAAAAGGCAAAATGGTAGAAGAAAGTACTGCCGATACAGTAATAACACTAAATGTTAATGGATTAAACTCCCCAATCAAAAGACATAGACTGGCAGAATGGATTAAAAAACAGGACCCATCTACATGCTGCCTACAGGAAACACATCTTAGACCCAAGGATAAACATAGGTTGAAAGTGAAAGGTTGGAAAAAGATATTCCATGCAAATAACAATCAGAAAAGAGCAGGAGTAGCTATACTAATATCCAACAAACTAGACTTCAAATGTAAACCAGTTAAAAGAGACAAAGAAGGACACTATATTAATAAAAGGAACAATTCAACAAGAAGACATAGCAATCATACATAATTATGCACTGAGCCAGAATGCTCCAAAATACATGAGGCAAACACTGAAAAGAGAAATAGACACAGCTACCACAATAGTTGGAGACTTCAATTCCCCACTCTCATCAATGGACAGAACATCTAGACAGAGTATCAATAAAGAAACAGAGAATTTGAATGATACAATAAATGAGCTAGGCTTAGCAGACATATATAGAACATTACATATATAGAACATAAAGGTGTATATAGAGCAGGATACACCTTTTTCTCCAGTGCTCATGGATCATTCTCAAAGATAGACCATATGCTGGGTCAACAAAGAAAGTCTCAATAAATTTAAAAAGATTGAAATCATACAAAATACTTCCTCAGATCATAAAGGAATGAAGCTGGAGATCAATAATGGACAGAGTGCCAGAAAATTCACAAATATATGGAGGCTCAACAACACACTCTTAAACAACCAGTGGGTCAAGGAAGAAATTACAAGAGAAATCAGTAAATATCTCGAGGCAAATGAAAATGAAAACACAACATATCAAAACTTATGGGATGCGACTTCCAGGCCAAGATGGCGGCTTAACAATGTGTGCATTTTAGTTCATCCTCCAGAACAACTACTAAATAACAAGACACAGTTATTAATAACCAGAACAGCTCCTGGGGCCATGTCAGTGAATGGACACACAGCATACCCCAGTCTGGACCAGCTGGACCTGCTGCAAGCCTCCCCAGAACCGTGAGTTCCCCAAGCCGCCATGGCCACCCCTCCCCCACAAGTTGCTTCCCAGAGGGGAAAGGAAAGGAACTTTACCAGCAGCAGGGGCTGAGCCCAACCAAATGCCAATCGCAGAATTAATTAACAAATTCTGACTACTAAAAATAAGCCCCTAGCTCAGGTGGACCTGGTCAAAGCGGAGGTCACTCATTTTTGCTCTGGCGCCAAGGTAGCAGGGCTGAGGGAAAAAGAAAAAAAAAATGAAGGAAACAGAGGTTTTTGTGGCTGTGTTTCTACAAAGGCTTGACTGCCTTTGGATACAGCAGCAGGGCTCCTCAGGCTGCAACTGCCCCAGGCATAGGCAGAAACAAACTCGTTTGAGGGCTTGTCTGGAGCCTGTGCCTTCCCCAAGGGAGGGGTGAAGCCCAACTCAGGTGGAATCAGTCTCTCAAGGAATTCAGACAACAGGGCTTGGTAATTTGAAGCCATTAAAACCAGCCTACACTCTCTCCTCTGTCTCCACCACACCCCCAGCCAAAGTTAAAGGTACCACATCATCTTATGCTGGTGGGACCTGCAGGCAGACAAGCACTACATACTGGGCAGGATAAGAAAAACAGAGTCCAGAGACTTCACAGAAAAGTCTTTCAACCTGCTGGGTCTCACCCTCATGGGAAACTGATGCAGATGACTCTTTCCTCCAGATAGGAGGCCAGTTTTTTTTTTTTTTTTTTTTCATATTTCAGGTGCAGCTTCATTCAGTGTTCCAACCTAGTTACATTACACTTAGGTATTATTGTGCTGTCCATTTTTGAGTTTTTGTATCTAGTCCTGTTGCACAGTCTGTATCCCTTCAGCTCCCATTATCTTACCCTGTTTCTAACTCCTGCTGGTCTCTGTTACCAATGATATATTCCAAGCTGATTCTTGAATGTCGGTTCACATCAGTGGGACCTTACAGTATTTGTCCTTTAGTTTTGGGCTAGACTCACTCAGCATAATGTTCTCTAGGTCCATCCATGTTATTACATGCTTCATAAGTTTAGTCTGTCTTAAAGCTGCATAATATTCCATCGTAGGTATACGCCACAGTTTGTTTAGCCACTCGTCTGTTGATGAACATTTTGGCTGTTTCCATCTCTTTGCAATTGTAGATAATGCTGCTATAAACACTGGTGTGCAAATGTCCGTCTGTGTCTTTGCCCTTAAGTCCCTTGAGTAGATACCTAGCAGTGGTATTGCTGGGTCGTAATCCATTCTGCCATTCTATGTCTTTTGATTGGGGAATTCAGTCCATTAACTTTTAGTATTATTACTGTTTGGATAATATTTTCCTCTACCATTTTGGCTTTTGTATTATATATATCATATCTGATTTTCCTTCTTTCTACACTTTACTCCATACCTCTCTCTTCTGTCTTTTCGTATCTGACTCTAGTGCTCCCTTTAGTATTTCTTGCAGAGCTGGTCTCTTGGTCACAAATTCTCTCAGTGACTTTTTGTCTATAAATGTTTTAATTTCTCCTTCATTTTTGAAGGACAATTTTGCTGGATATAGGAGTCTTGGTTGGCAGTTTTTCTCTTTTAGTAATTTAAATATATCATCCCACTGTCTTCTAGCTTCCATGGTTTCTGCTGAGAAATCTACACATAGTCTTATTGGGTTTCCCTTGTATGTGACAGATTGTTTTTCTCTTGCTGCTTTCAAGATCCTCTCTTTCTCTTTGACCTCTGACATTCTAACTAGTAAGTGTCTTGGAGAACGCCTATTTGGGTCTATTCTCTTTGGGGTGCGCTGCACTTCTTGGATCTGCAAATTTAGGTCTTTCATAAGAGTTGGGAAATTTTCAGTGATAATTTCTTCCATTAGTTTTTCTCCTCCTTTTCCCTTCTCTTCTCCTTCTGGGACACCCACAACACGTATATTTGTGCGCTTCATATTGTCATTCAGTTCCCTGATCCCCTGCTCAAGTTTTTCCATTCTTTTCCCTATAGTTTCTGTTTCTTTTTGGAATTCAGATGTTCCATCCTCCAGTTCACTAATTGTAGCTTCTGTCTCTTTAGATCTACCATTGTAGGTATCCATTGTTTTTTCCATTTTTTCTTCTTTGTCCTTCACTCCCATAAGTTCTGTGATTTGTTTTTTCAGACTTTCTATTTCTTGTTTTTGTTCAGCCCATGTCTTCTTCATGTCCTCCCTCAATTTATTGATTTGGTTTTTGAAGAGTTTTTCCATTTCTGTTCGTATATTCAGCATTAGTTGTCTCAGCTCCTGTATCTCATTTGAACTATTGGTTTGTTCCTTTGACTGGGCCATATCTTCAATTTTCCGAGCGTCATCCATTATTTTCTGCTGGTGTCTGGGCATTTGATCAGATTTCCCTGGGTGTGGGACCCAGCTGGTTGAAAGCTTTTTCTGTGAAATCTCTGGGCTCTGTTTTTCTTTTCCTGCCCAGTAGGTGGCGCTCGTGGCGCTCGTCTGTCTGCACGGCAGTCGGCCCGGGAAACCGCGCGTGGAGGCGGGGTCGCTGGCCGCCGCGGCTTGGGAGAGTGCCGGTCCTAATTGCCCAGCTGGCCCGAAACGCCAAGCGTGATGGGAGAGCCCCACGATCCAACGTTCCCAGTCAGACCGGGGAGCCACGTGCGTGGAGGGGACCCCAGTCGCCAGCTGCCCCGGCCGGGAAAACGCGCGCCCCTCGGGTATCTCACCGCAGCAGATTCTCCCTGCCCGTTCAGCTGTTCCAGAATGGGGTACGCTGTCTTTTTGGTCTCTGTCGTGACTCCGGGAGCTGTTTCGTATTGTTTCTGTTTCTTTAGTTGCTTTTCTGGAGGAGGAACTAAGACCCGCGCGTCTTACTAAGCCGCCATCTTCTCCGGAAGTCAGGAGGCCAGTTTTGTCTGGGAAAATCCGGCTGTGGTCTATAATACCTAAGTAGACCCTCATAAGTGTGGGGGAGAAAAGGCACCATACAAGCAGGGCAAGAATAAAGAACTGAAATATTCTCCTCTGTTAAAAAACTTAACCTAGAGGTCCAGATAAAGCTGAATTGACTGTCAAAGAACAGATAGACAACAAATTCATACAGCAAGAAAACCCTAGGTAAAAGAAATGAAAACAATCTCCAGAATAAACTAATTAAGGTGATTAAATGCCTAGACACCAGCAAAAAATAACAAATCACCCTAGGAAAATTGAAGATATGGCAGAGTGAAAGGAACAAACCAACAATTCAAATGAGATACAGGAGCTGCAGCATTTAATTCAGAATATAAGAACAGACATGGAAAACCTCAATAAAAACAAAATCAATGAATTGAGGGAGAATATAAAGAAGGCAAGGAATGAACAAAAAGAAGAAATCGAAAGTCTGAAAAAACAAATCACAGAACCTATGGGAATGAAAGGCACAGTAGAAGAGATAAAAAAAAACAATGGAAACCTACAATGGTAGACTTCAAGACACAGAACATAGGATTTCTGAACTGGAGGATGGAACATCTGAAATCTGGCAAGAAAATGAAAATATAGGGGAAAAAATGAAAAAATATGAGCAGGGATTCAGGGAACTGAAAGACAATATGAAGCGCATGAATATATGTGTTGTGGGTGTCCCAGAAGGAGAAGAGAAAGGAAAAGGAGGAGAAAAACTAATGGAGGAAATTATCACTGAAAATTTCCCAACTCTTATGAAAGACTTAAAATTATGAATCCAAGAAGTGCAGTGTACCCCAAAGAGAATAGATCCAAATAGACATACTCCAAGACATTATCTAATCAAAATGTCAGAGGTCAAAGAGAAAGAGAGAATCTTGAAAGCAGAAAGAGAAAAGCAATCCATCAAGTACAAAGGAAGCCCAATAAGACTGTGCATAGATTTCTCAGCAGAAACGAAGGAGGCAAGAAGACAGTGGGATGATATATTTAAGATATTAAACGAGAAAAACTGCCAACCAAGAATTCTATACCCAGCAAAATTGTCCTTCAAAAATATGGGAGAAATTAAAACGTTTTCAGACAAAAAGTCACTAAGAGAATTTGTGACCAAGAGACTAGCTCTGCAAGAAATACTAAAGGGAGCACTAGAGACCGATACGAAAAGACAGAAAAGAGAGGTGGGAAGGAGAGTGTATAAAGGAAGACTATGAGTAAAGGTAAAAAGAAGGAAAATTAGATATTACATATAAAATCTAGAAGGCAAAATAGTAGAAGAAAGTACTACCCATGCAGTAATAACACTAAATGTTAATGGATTAAGCTCCCCAATCAAAAGACATAGGCTGGCAGAATGGAGTCAAAAACAAGATCCATCTATATGCTGTCTCTATTCAAAGGACATGAGGGCAAGGACACAAATGCATATTTGCACACCAATGTTTATAGCAGCATTATTTACAATTACCAAGAGATGGAAACAGCCAAAATGTCCATCAATGGATGGGTGGCTAAGCAAACTGTGGCATATACATATGATGGAATATTATGCAGCTGTAAGAAAGAATAAAGTTATGAAGTATGTAACAACATGGATGGACCTTAAGGACATTATGCTGAGTGTGATTAGCCAAAAACAACAGGACAAATACTGTATGGTCTCACTGATATGAACTAACATTAGTGGATAAACTTGGAATATTTCGTTGGTAACAGAGACCATCAGGAAATAGAAATAGGGTAAGATATTGGGTAACTGGAGCTGAAGGGATACAGATTGTGCAACAGGACTGATTGTAAAAACTCAGAAATGGACAGCACAACACTATCTAACTGTAATACAACGATGTTAAAACACCGAATGAAGCTGAATGTGAGAATGATAGAGGGAGGAGGGCTGGGGGCATAAATGAAATCACAAAGAAAGATATACGATAAAGATTGAGATGGTATAATCTAGGAATGCCTAGAGTGTATAATGATAATGACTAAATGTACAAATTTTAAAATGTTTTTGCATGAGGAAGAACAAAGGAATGTCATTACTGCAGGATGCTGAAAATAGATGGTAATTAATATTTTAAAATTTCAACTTATGTGTGAGACTAAATAAAAAAATGTTTATTTGGTACAAAATTTATATTTTGACTAGTGCATCTCCTAATATAACTTATGTAGATAGTGGTTGAACAACATAAGCACATGGGACCTTGGATAGGACATTAGATTTTATTGGTTTGTCCAGAATGATGCCCTGATGCATCCTAGAGTTGTTTGAGTAGTGAGTGGAAAAGTATTTTCAAAGACCCCTTCAGGGAATGGTGAGAATGGGGGGAAATTCAACCTCCCCAAGTTGAAATATTGATATTCTCACAAGCAGTGCAGACAACCAAAGCTATAGGCTGAGCCCCCAGTCTTGGGGTTTGTTCACATGAAACTTAACCCCACAAAGGATAGGTCAAGCCTACTTAAAATTAGGTCCAAGAGTCACCCCCAAGAGAGCCTCTTTTGTTGCTCAGATGTGGCCTCTCTCTCCAGCCAACACAACAAGCAAACTCACCACCCTCCCTCTGTCTACGTGAGACATGACTCCCAGGGGTGTGGACCTTCCTGGCAACATGGGACAGAAATCCTAGAATGAGCTGAGACCCAGCATCAAGGGATTGAGAAAAACTCTAGAATGAACTGAAATCCAGCATCAAGGTATTGAGAAAACCTTCTTGACCAAAAGGGGGAAGAGTGAAATGAGACAAAGTGTCAATGGCTGAGAGATTTGAAACAGAGTTGAGAGGTTATCCTGGAGGTTATTCTTACGCATTAAGTAGATATCACCTTGTTATCCAAGATGTAATGGAGAGGCTGGAGGGAACTGCCTGAAAATGTAGAGCTGTGTTCCAGTAGCCATGTTTCTTGAAGATGATTGTATAATGATATAGCTTTCACAATGTGACTGTGTGATTGTGAAAACCTTGTGTCTGATGCTCCTTTAACCTATCTTATCAACAGATGACTAAAACATATGGAATAAAGATGAATAATGGGGGAAAAATGTTAAAATAAATTCAGTTTGAAATGCTAGTGATCAATGAAATGGAGAGGTAAGGGGTATGGCATATAAAAGTTTTTTGTCTTTTTCTGTTTTTGTGTCATGTTCTGTCTCTTTTTATTTCTTTTTCTGAAATGATGCAAATGTTCCAAGAAATTATCATGATGATGAATATGCAACTATGTGATGATATTATGAATTACTGATTATATATTTAGAATGGAATAAGCATATATTAAGGATGTTTGCATTTCTTTCTTGAATTTTTTTAATTAATAAAAAATTATTTTAAAAAAACTTATGGGATGCAGCAAAGGCAGTGCTAAGAGGGAAATTAATTGACCTAAATGCCTATATCAAAAAAGAAAGAGCAAAACTCAAGGAATTAACTGTCCATTTGGAAGAAGTAGAAAGAACAGCAAACTAACCCCAAGCAAGCAAAAGGAAAGAAATAATGAAGATTAGAGCAGAAATAAATGAAATTTGAGAACATGAAAACAATTGAGAAAATCAACAAAACCAGAAGGTGGTTCTATGAGAAAATCAATACGAGTGATGGACCATTGGAGAGGTTGACAAAGAGAAGAAGAGAGAGGATACAAATAAATATAATCATAAATGGAAGAGGAGACATAACACTGACCCCACAGAAATAAAGGAAGTAATGAGAGGATACTAAGAACAACTTTATGCTAATAAATACAACAATGTAAATGAAATGGACAACTTTCTAGAAAGGCATGAACAACAAACATTGACTTGAGAAGAAATAGATGACCTCAACAAACCAATTACAAGTAAAGAAATTGAATCAGTCATTAAGAAGCTCCCCAAAAAGAAAAGTCCAGGATCAGATGGGCTTCACATGTGAATTCTACCAAACATTCCAGAAAGAATTAGTACCAATCCTGCTCAAACTCTTCAAAAAGTTGAAGTGGACGGAAAGCTATCTAACTCATTCTAGAAGCCAACATCACCCTCATACCAAAGCCAGACAAAGATACTACAAAAAAAGAAAACTACAGACCAATCTCTCCAATGAATATAGATGCAAAAATCCTCAACAAAATTCTAGCAAATCGAATCCAGCAACACATTAAAAGAATTATACATCATGACCAAGTAGGATTCATCCCAGGTATGCAAGGATGGTTCAACATAAGAAAACCAATTAATGTAACACACCATATCAACAAATCAAGGCAGAAAAACCACATGATCATCTCGATTGATGCAGAGAAGGCATTTGACAAAATTCAACATCCTTTCCTGTTGAAAACACTTCAAAGGATAGGAATACAAGGGAACTTCCTCAACATGATAAAGGGAATATATGAAAAACCCACAGCTATCATCATCCTCAATGGGGAAAAACTGAAAACTTTCCCCCTAAGATCAGGAACAAGACAAGGATGTCCACTATCACCACTGTTATTCAGCACTGTGTTGGAAGTTCTAGCCAGAGCCATTAGACAAGAAAAAGAAATACAAGGCATCAAAACTGGAAAGGAAGAAGTAAAACTCTCACTGTTTGCAGATGTTTTGATACTATATGTTGAAAACCCTGAAAAATCCACAGCGAACTACTAGAGCTAATAAATGAGTACAGCAAAGTGGCAGGTTAAAAGATCAACACTCAAAAACCAGTAGTGTTTCTATATGCTAGTAATGAACAATCTGAGGGGGAAATCAAGAAAAAAATTTCATTTACAAGTGCAACCAAAAGAATAAAATATTTAGGAATAAATTTAACTAAAGAGACAAAAAGAAAACTACAAGAAATTGTTAAAAGAAATCACAGAAGAACTAAATAGATAGAAGGGCATACTGTGTTCATGGATTGGAAGACTAAATATAGTTAAGATGTCAGTTCTACCTAAATTGATTTACAGATTCAATGCAATACCAATTAAAATGCCAACAACTTACTTTTCAGAAATAGAAAAACCAATAACCAAATTTATCTGGAAGTGCCCGAATAGCTAAAAGTACCCTGGGGGAAAAAAATGAAGTCGGAGGTCTCACGCTACCTGACTTTAAGGTGTTTTATGAAGCTACAGTGGTCAAAACAGCATGGTACTGGCATAAAGATAGATATACTGACCAATGGAATAGAATAGAGTGTTCAGATATAGACCCTGTCATCTATGGATAATTGATCTTTGATAAGGCAGTCAAGCCAACTCACCTGGGACAAAACAGTCTCTTCAATAAATGGTGCCAAGAGAACTGGATGTCCATAGGCAAAAGAATGAAGGAGGATCCATATCTCATGCCCTATACAAAAATTAACTCAAAATGGATCAAAGACCTAAACATTAGATCTAAGACCATAAAACTGTTAGAAGAAAATGCAGGGAAATATCTTATCAATCTTATAATAGGAGGCAGTTCCCTAGACCTTACACCCAAAGCATGAGCATTGAAGAAATAAGTAAATAAATGGGAACTCCTCAAAATTAAACACTTTTGTGCATCAAAGAACTTTGTCAAGAAAGTAAAAAGAAAGCCTACACAATGGGAGACAATATTTGGAAATGATATATCAGATAAAGGTCTAGTATTTAGAATATATAAAGAGATTGTTCAACTCAACAACAAAAAGACAGACAACTCGATTACAAAATGGGCAAAAGTCATGACAGACACTTCTCAGAAGAGGAAATACAAATGGTCAAAAGGCACATGAAAAGATGCTCAACCTCCTTGGCTATTAGGGAAATGCAAATCAGAGCCACAATGAGATATCATCTCACACCCACCAGCATGGCCATTATCATTAAACAGAAAATGACACGTGCTGGAGAGGGTGTGGAAAGAGAGGCACACTTCTCCACTGTTGGTGGGAATGTCAAATGGTACAACTGCTGTGGAAGGCAATTTGGCGGTTCCTCAGGAAGCTAAGTATAGAATTGTCATATGATCCAGCAATACCATTGCTAGGTATCAACTCAGAGGACATGAGGGCAAGAACACAAATGAACATTTGTACACCAGTGTTTATAGCAGCATTATTTACAATTGCCAAGAGATGGAAACAACCAAAATGACCATCAACAGAGTAGTGGCTAAACAAACTGTGGTATATACATACAATGGAATAGTATGCAGCTGTAAGACAGAATAAAGTCAGGAAGCATGTAACAACATGGATGGACCTTGAGGACATTATGCGGAGTGAGATTAGCCAGAAACAAAAGGACAAATACTGTATGGTCTCACTGATATGAACTGATATTAATGAATGAACTTGGAGAATTTCAATTGGTAACAGAGGCCATCAGGAGTTAGAAATAGGGTAGATATTGGGTAATTGGAGCTGAAGGGATACAGATTGTGCAACAGGACTGATTGTAAAAATTCAGAAATGGATAGCACAATCCTACCTAACTGTAATACAATAATGTTAGTACGCTGAATGAAGCTGAATGTGAGAATGATAGAGGGAGGAGGCCTGGGGGCACAAATGAAATCAGAGGGAAAGATAGACAATGAAACCTGAGATGGTATAACCTAAGAATGCCTAGAGTGTATAATGATAGTGACTAAATGTGCAAATTTAAAAATGTTTCTGCATGAGGAAGAACAAAGGAATGTCAATAATGCAGGGTGTTGAAAATAGATGGTAATTAATATTTTAAAACTTTAATGTATGTGTGAGACAAGCAAAAAATGTTTATTTGGTACAAAATTTATATTTTGACTAGTGGATTTCCTAATATAACTTATGTGAACAGCCTATCGAACACCATATTACTTGGAACCTTGCGTAGGGCATGAGATTTTGTAAGTTTGTCCAGAGTGATGCCCAGATAAATCCCAGAGTGATTTGAACAGTGAATAGGGAAATATTTGCAGAGTCTCCTAGGGGGAATGGTGAGAAAGGGGAAAAATTCAACTTCCCCAAGTGGCGAATTCTGGATATTCTCACAGTGGGGGCAACCAAAGCAATAGGCTGAGCCTCCAATCTTGGGGTTTGTTCCTATGAAACTTAATCCCGCAAAGAATAGGTCAAGCCTACTTAAAATTCGGCCTAAGAGTCACCCCCAAGAGAACCTCTTCTGTTGCTCAGATGTGGCCTCTCTCTCTCTCAGCCAACACAGCAAGCAAACTCACTGCCCTTTCCCTCTTTATATTGGACATGACTCCCAGGGGTGTGGACCTTCCTGGCAACATGGGACAGAAATCCTAGAATGAGCTGGAACTCAGCATCAGGGGATTGAGAAAATCTTCTCAACCAAAAGGGAGAAGAGTGAAATGAGTCAAAATAAACTGTCAACGGCTGAGAGATTCCAAACAGAGTTGAGAGGTTATCCTGGATGTTGTTCTTACACATTAAATAGCTATCACCTTGTTAGTCAAGATGTAGTGGACAGGCTGGAGGGAACTGCCTGAAAATGTAGAGCTCTGCCCCGGTGGCCATGTCTCTTGAAGATCATTGTATGATGATATGGCTGTCACAGTGTGACTGTGTGGTTGTGAGAGCCTTGTGTCTGATGCTCCTTTTGTCTACCTTATCGATGGACAAGTAAAACATATGGATTAAAAATAAATAAATAATAGGGAGGAACAACTGTTAAAATAAATTTAGCAGATTGAAATGCTGATCAGTGAAGGGGAGGGGTAAAGGGTATAGTATGTATGAATTTTTTTTCTGTCTTCTTTTTATTGCTTTTTCTGAATTGATGCATATGTTCTAAGAAATGATCATGATGATGAATATACAACTATGTGATGATAGTGTGAGTTATTGATTATATAACAAGAACAGAATGATCATATGATAAGAATGTTTGTGTTTGTATGTGATTATGTATCATAAATAGAAAATAATTAAAAAAAGAAAGGGAAGGGTAAGGGCTATGGTATGTATGATTTTTTTCTGTTGTCTTTTTCTTTTTTCTGAATTGATGCAAATGTTCAAAGAAATCATCATGATAATGAATATGCAACTATGTGATGATATTGTGGAATTACTGATTATATACGTAGAATGGAATGTTCATATGTTAAGAATGCTTGAGTTTCTTTATTGTCATTTTTTTTAACATTTAAAAATTAATGAAAAAAATTTTTTTAAATTGAGGGAGAGATTTAAATTTTCACAGACAAAGAAGTCCTGAAAGAATTTGTCAACAAGAGACTGGCCCTACAAGAAACTCTAAAAGGAGATATGCCAGCTGAAAAAAAAAGATATGGGAGGTCTGGAGGTGGGCACAGAATTGAAGAGTACCACTAAGGGTAATTTAAAGAATACAAAGAGAAAGGGAAAAGAATATATAGATCTGAAAAATAAAATAAAAAAGATAAAATGGTGCAATCAAGAAATGCATTTTCAGTAATAACTTTGAATGTTTATGGACTAAACTTACCAATCAAAAGATACAAATTGGCCAAGATGGCGGCTTAGTAAGGTGTGCATGTCTCAGTTCCTTCTCCAGAACAACTACTAAATAACCAGAAACAGTACAGAACAGCTCCTGGAGCCACGACAGAGACCGGACACACAGCGCACCCCAGTCTGGACTGGCTGGACCGACTGCGAGACTCCACTGCAGTGAGATCCCCAAGCAGCACGCGCTTCCCCGGGCTGCAGCGGCTGGTGGCCGGCGCCCCTCCATCCCTCCTTCCTGGGCCAGCTGAGAGTCTCGGAGAGGCAAGTTCCCCAAGCCGCGGTGGCCATCACCCCTCCCTTGCTGGCAGCTTCCCGGACCGGCTACGAGTCTTGGATCAGCGAGATCCCCAAGCTGCGGCCGGCAACCGGTGCCCCTCCCCCACAGGCAGCTTCCTGGTCTGGCGGCGAGCCTCGGATAAGCGAGATCCCCAAGCCACAGCAGCCGGTGGCTGGTGACCCTCCCCCACAGGTGGCTACCCGGAGGGAAAGGAAAGAGTCTCCAACAGTAGCAGGGACTGAGTCCAACCAAACACCAATAGTGGCATTAATAAGCAAATTCTGACTACTAAAAATAGGCCCCCAGCTCAGGCAAAACTGATCAAGGCAGAAGTCGCCTACCGGGATAACTGAAAAAGAGGAAAGGGGGCGAAACAGAGACTTCTGCGGCTGTTTCTATGGAGGCTTGGTGCCTCTGGGCTCAGCGCCGGGATTACACAGGTTGCACCTGCCCCAAATGCAGAAACAGGCTGCTTTCAGGGCTCTCTACCACCTGAACCTTCCCCACTGGAGGGGTGAAATGCATCTCAGGTGGAATCCCTCTCTCAAGGAATTCAGATCCCAGGACTTCACAATTTGAAGCCATTAAAACCAGCCTACCACCTTTCCTCTGTCTCCACCACGCATAGAGCAGGGAGAGCCTTCCAAAGTTAAAGGAGCCACAACATCTTTTGCTGGTGGGATCTGCAGACAGACAAGCACCACATACTGGGCAGGATAAGAAAAACAGAGCCCAGAGACTTCACAGGAAAGTCTTTGAACCTGCTGGGTCTCACACTCAGGGAAATCTGATTAAATGTCCAGACGCCAGCAAAAAATAATAAATCACACCAGGAAAATTGAAGATATGACCCAGTCAAAGGAACAAATCAATAGTTCAAATGAGATACAGGAGCTGAGAAAACTAATTCTGAATATACGAATAGAAATGGAAAACCTCTTCAAAACCAAATCAATAAATTGAGGGAAGACATGAAGAAGGCAAGGGATGAACAAAAAGAAGAAATGGAAAGTCTGAAAAAACAAATCACAGAACTTATGGGAATGAAAGATACAGTAGAAGAGATGAAAAAAACAATGGAAACCTACAATGGTAGATTTCAAGAGACAGAGGTTAGAATTAGTGAACTGGAGGATGGAACATCTGAAATCCAAAAAGAAACAGAAATTATAGGGAAAAGAATGGAAAAATTTGAGCAGGGGCTCAGGGAATTGAATGATAATATGAAGCGGACAAATATACATGTTGTGGGTGTCCCAGAAAGAGAAGAGAAGGGAAAAGGAGGAGAAAAACTAATGGAAGAAATTATCACTGAAAATTTCCCAACTCTTATAAAAGACCTAAAATTACAGATCCAAGAAGTGCAGCGCACCCCAAAGAGAATAGATCCAAATAGGCATTCTCCAAGACACTTACTAGTTAGAATGTCAGAGGTCAAAGAGAAAGAGAGGATCTTGAAAGCAGCAAGAGAAAAACAATCCATCACATACAAGGGTACCCAATAAGACTATGTGTAGATTTCTCAGCAGAAACCATGGAGGCAAGAAGACAGTGGGATGATATATTTAAATTACTAAAAGAGAAAAACTGCCAACCAAGAATTCTATATCCAGAAAATTGTCCTTCAAAAATGAGGGAGAAATTAAAACATTTTCAGACAAAAAGTCACTGAGAGAATTTGTGACCAAAAGACCAGCTCTGCAAGAAATACTAAAGGGAGCACTAGAGTCAGATACGAAAAGACAGAAGAGAGAGGTGTGGAGAAGAGTGTAGAAAGAAGGAAAATTAGATATGATATATATAATACAAAAGGCAAAATGGTAGAGGAAACTATTACCCAAACAGTAATAACACTAAATGTTAATGGACTGAATTCCCCAATCAAAAGACATAGACTGGCAGAATGGATTAAAAAACAGGATCCTTCTATATGCTGTCTACAGGAAACACATCTTAGACCCAAAGATAAACATAGGTTGAAAGTGAAAGGTTGGGAAAAGATATTTCATGCAAATAACAACTAGAAAAGAGCAGGAGTAGCTATACTAATATCCAACAAATTAGACTTCAAATGTAAAACAGTTAAAAGAGACAAAGAAGGATACTATCTACTAATAAAAGGAACAATTAAACAAGAAGACATAACAATCATAAATATTCATGCACTGAACCAGAATGCCCCAAAATACGTGAGGCATACACTGGAAATACTGAAAAGGGAAATAGACACATCTACCATAATAGTTGGAGACTTCAATTCCCCACTCTTATCAATGGACAGAACATCTAGACAGAGGATCAATAAAGAAACAGAGAATTTGAATATTACAGTAAATGAGCTAGACTTAACAGACATTTATAGGACATTACACCCCACAACAGCAGGATACACCTTTTTCTCAAGTGCTCATGGATCATTCTGAAAGATAGACCATATGCTGGGTCACAAAGCAAGTCTTAACAAATTTAAAAAGATTGAAATCATACACAACACTTTCTCGGATCATAAAGGAATGAAGTTGGAAATCAATAATAGGTGGAGTGCCAGAAAATTCACAAATATGTGGAGGCTCAACAACACACTCTTAAACAATGAGTGGGTCAAGGAAGAAATTGCAAGAGAAATTAGTAAATATCTCGAGGCGAATGAAAACGAAAACACAACATATCAAAACCTATGGGATGCAGCAAAGGCAGTGCTAAGAGGGAAATTTATTGCCCTAAATGCCTATATCAAAAAAGAACAAAGGGCAAAAATTCGGGAATTAACTGTCCACTTGGAAGAACTGGAGAAAGAACAGCAAACTAACCCCAAAGCAAGCAAAAGGAAAGAAATAACAAAGATTAGAGCAGAAATAAATGAAATTGAGAACATGAAAACAATAGAGAAAATCAACAAGACCAGAAGTTGGCTCTATGAGAAAATCAACAAGATTGGTGGGCCCTTAGCAAGATTGACAAAAAGAAGAGAGAAGATGCAAATAAATAAGATCAGAAATGGAAGAGGAGACATAACCACAGACCTCACAGAAATAAAGGAGGTAATAACAGGATACTATGAACCACTTTATGCTAATAAATACAACAATGTGGATGAAATGAACAAGTTCCTAGAAAGGCATGAACAACCAACTTTGACTCAAGAAGAAATAGATGACCTCAACAAACCAATCACAAGTAAAGAAATTGAATCAGTCATTCAAAAGCTTCCCAAAAAGAAAAGTCCAGGACCAGATGGCTTCACATGTGAATTCTACCAAACATTCCAGAAAGAATTAGTACCAACCCTGCTCAAACTCTTCAAAAAAATTGAAGTGGAGGGAAAGCTACCTAATTCATTCTATAAAGCCAACATCACCCTCATACCAAAACCAGGCAAAGATATTACAAAAAAAGAAAACTACAGACCAATCTCTCTAATGAATATAAATGCAAAAATCCTCAACAAAATTCTAGCAAATCGAATCCAGCAACACATTAAAAGAATTATACATCATGACCAAGTAGGATTCATCCCAGGTATGCAAGGATGGTTCAACATAAGAAAATCAATTAATGTAATACACCATGTCAACAAATCAAAGCAGAAAAATCACATGATCATCTCAATTGATGCAGAGAAGGCATTTGACAAAATTCAACATCCTTTCCTGTTGAAAACACTTCAAAGGACAGGAATACAAGGGAACCTCCTTAAAATGATAGAGGGAATACATGAAAAACCCACAGCTAATATCATCCTCAATGGGGAAAAATTGAAAACTTTCCCCCTAAGATCAGGAACAAGACAAGGATGTCCGTTATCACCACTGTTATTCAACATCATGTTGGAGGTTCTAGCCAAAGCAATTAGACAAGAAAAAGAAATACAAGGCATCAAAATTGGAAAGGGTGAAGTAAAACTATCACTGTTTGCAGATGATATGATACTATACGTCAAAAATCCTGAAAACTCCACAGCAAAACTGTTAGAGCTAATAAATGAGTACAGCAAAGTAGCAGGTTACAAGATCAACATTCAAAAATCTGTAGTGTTTCTATATGCTAGCAATGAACAAGCTGAGGGGGAAATCAAGAAACGAATTCCATTTTCAACTGCAACTAAAAGAATAAAATACTTAGGAATAAATTTAACTAAAGAGAAAAAAGACCTATACAAAGAAAACTACAAAAAAACTGTTAAAAGAAATCACAGAAGACCTAAATAGGTGGAAGGGCATACCGTGTTCATGGATTGGAAGACTAAATATAGTTAAGATGTCAATTCTACCTCACGCTGCCTGACTTTAAGGCATATTATGAAGCCACAGTGGTCAAAACAGCATGGTACTGGCATAAAGATAGATATATCGACCAATGGAATCGAATAGAGTGCTCAGATATAGACCCTCTCATGTATGGACTTTTGATCTCTGATAAGGCAGTCAAGTCAACTCACCAGGGACAGAACAGTCTCTTCAATAAATGGTGCCTAGAGAACTGGATATCCATTTGCAGAAGAATGAAAGAGGACCCGTATCTCACACCCTATACAAAAGTTAACTTAAAATGGATCAAAGATCTAAACATTAGGTCTAAGACCATAAAACAGTTACAGGAAAATGTAGGGAGATATCTTATGAATCTTACAATTGGAGGTGGTTTTATGGACCTTAAACCTAAAGCAAGAGCACTGAAGAAAGAAAGAAAGAAAGAAATGGGAGCTCCTCAAAATCAAACACTTTTGTGCATCAAAGAGCTTCATCAAGAAAGTAGAAAGACAGCCTACACAATGGGAGACAATATTTGGAAATGACATATCAGATAAAGGTCTAGTATCCAGAATTTATAAAGAGATTGTTCAACTCAACAACAAAAAGATAGCCAATCCAATTACAAAATGGGAAAAATACTTGAACAGACACTTCTCAGAAGAGGAAATACAAATGGCCAAAAGGCACATGAAGAGATGCTCGATGTCCCTGGCCATTAGAGAAATGCAAATCAAAACCACAATGAGATATCATCTCACACCCACCAGAATGGCCATTATCAACAAAACAGAAAATGACAAGTGCTGGAGAGGATGTGGAGAAAGAGGCACACTTATCCACTGTTGGTGGGAATGTCAAATGGTGCAACCACTGTGGAAGGCAGTTTGGCGGTTCCTCAAAAAGCTGAGTATAGAATTGCCATACGACCCAGCAATACCATTGCTAGGTATCTATTCAGAGGACTTAAGGGCAAAGACACAAACGGACATTTGCACACCAATGTTTATAGCAGCATTATTTACAATTGCAAAGAGATGGAAACAGCCAAAATGTCCATCAACAGACGAGTGGCTAAACAAACCGTGGTATATACATACGATGAAATATTATGCAGCTTTAAGACAGAATAAACTTATGAAGCATGTAATAACATGGATGGACCTAGAGAACATTATGCTGAGTGAGACTAGCCAAAAACTAAAGGACAAATACTGTATGGTCCCACTGATGTGAACTGACATTAGAGAATAATCTTGGAATATGTCATTGGTAACAGAGACCATCAGGAGATAGAAATAGGGTAAGATAATGGGTAATTGGAGCTGAAAGGATACAGACTGTGCAACAGGACTGGATACAAAAACTCAGAAATGGACAGCACAATCCTACCTAACTGTAATGTAATTATGTTAAAACACTGAATGAAGCTGCATCTGAGGTATAGTTTTTATTTTATTTTATTTATTTTTATTTTTATTTTTTCTCTCTTATCATTTTATTTCTTTTTCTGTTGTCTTACTATTTCTTTTTCTGAATCGATGCAAATGTACTAAGAAATGATGAATATGCATCTATGTGATGATATTAAGAATTACTGATTGTATATGTAGAATGGAATGATTTCTAAATGTTGTGTTAGTTAATTTTTTTAATTAATAAAAAAAACACACACGCACAAAAAGATACAAATTGGCAGAATGAATTAAGAAACATAAGCCAGCTATATGCTTCTTACAAGAGACTCGCCTTAGACACAAGCATACAAATAGATTGAAAATGAAATGATGCAAAATTTTTTCATGCAAGTTGTAACCAAAAGAAAGCATGAGTAGCTATGCTAATATTGGACAAAAAATAGACTTTAAATGTAAAGACATCATAAGAGACAAAGAAGGACACTATATACTAATTAAAGGGTCAATTCACCAAGAAGATAAAACAATCATAAATATTTATGCTCCCAATCAAGGAGCTCCAAAGTACATGAGACAGACATTGGCAAAACTGAAGTGAGAGATAGATGTTTCAACATTAATGGTAGGTGACTTCAATACACCACTCTCCTCTACAGATAGAACAACCAGACAGAAGATTAACAAGGAAATAGAGAAGTTAAATAGCTTGATAAATGAATTAGACCTAACAAACATATATAGGTCATTGCACCCCAAAGCACAAGGTTATACATTCTTCTCTAGTGCTCATGGAACATTCTCCAGGATAGATCATATGCTGGGACACAAAACAAGTCTTTACAAATTTTAAAACATTGAAATTATTCAAAGCACTTTCACTGATCACAATGGGATGAAGCTGGAGCTCAATAACCACCAAAGAATGAGAACATTCACAAATATATGGAGATTAAATAACACACTCTTAAACAACCAGTGGGTCAAAGAAGAAATTGCTAGAGAAATCAGTAGCTATCTGGAGATGAATGAAAATGAGAATACAACTTATCAGAACTTATGGGATGTGGCAAAGACTGTATTGAGAGGGAAATTTATTGCCCTAAATGCCTATATTAAAAAAACAAGAATGAGCAAAAATCGAGGATTTAACAACAAACCAGGAGGAACTTGAGAAAGAACAGCAAACTAACCCCAAAGCAAATAGGAGAGGAGAAATAACAAAGATTAAAGCAGAGATAAATGAATGAGAGAACAAAAGAGCAATAGAAAGAATCAATAAAACCAAAAGTTGGTTTTTTGAGAAAATCAATAAAATTGATGGGCCACTTGCAAGACTGGCAAAGAAAAAAAGAGAGAGGATGCAAATAAACAAAATCAGAAATGAGAAGGAGTGCATTAGCACAGACCCTGAAGAAATAAAAGAAATCATAAGAGAATACTATGAACAACTAAATGCCAACAACCTAGACAATTTAGATGAAAAGAAAAAATTCCTGGAGACACCAAACAAGCTCCACTGACTTAGGAAGAAATAGAAGATCTCAACAAACCAATCACAAGTAAAGAGATTCAATCAGTCATCAAAATTTTTCCAAAATAAAGCCCAGGGCCAGATGGCTTCGCAGGGGAATTTTATCAAACATTCCAAAAGGAACTAAAACCAATAGGTGCAAACTTTTCCAAAAAGTTGAGGAAAAAGGAACTCTACCTAACTCTTTTTATGAAGCTAATATCGTGTTTCGTTTTGTTTTAATTTTAACATTGTTTTAATCAAGTAACGTAGCTGTTTGAGAAACAGGATTTTTAAAAGTTGAACAGCACAAACTGAAGGATTACTCTATTAAGGTAATATCTGTGAATAATACTCAGGTTGTGTGAATTTGAATTTCATTTAAGTTTGGCACCAGGCTGAATACTGGTCGAAGCCAGTATTTTCTTAGTGTTTAGAAGTACTGAACATTTTTACCTTCAGATTAAAAGAAAAGCTCTGTAACAGAATCTGGGTATTTTGCGTGCAACTTAGTTGAGGCCACCAGTATCTCCTACAGAATTTCAGTTTATGAAAGCAAACGAGCAATGCAGCAAAGAATTTGAAACCTAGGTGAGATATGAATTTGCAAAACTTACCTTTGGTGTGACCATGCACATTCCCTCCAGGTTCAGCCCCACACTAGTCTCACCCGAGTTTCTCAAAAGGCAACTGGGAACCAGTTCTTATTTCTCAATAAGACTGTTAGGTTTCAATTCCTTAAAAATATCAAACAAGGTTTTAGCCTATCAAATGTTTGTATAATTTCAATGTGAAGATTTTACTTATTTATTTATTTAAAAAGCGACATATTTATTCACCATCATGATTAGACTATTACATTTAGCAATCAACAGCATGGATGCAAAAAAACAAAAAACTACTTTAAAACCCTTTGTTGAAATGCTTTACACTTTCCACAGAACAGAAACTAAAATACCCTATTATACAATTAGTCACAAATACAGTCCTCGTGGTTTTTTTTACCCATACACATGAGTATTGTCTAAAATATGTCTTCTTTTTTAAAAATTTATTTATTAATTTAAAAAAATTTAACAAATGAAATAAAACATTAACATAGATAATCAGTAATTCACAATATCATCACTTAGTTGCATATTCATCATTTCTTAGAACATTTGCATCCATTCAGAAAAAGAAATAAAAAGACAATAGAAAAAGAAATAAAACGAAAACAGAAAAAAAAAGATTATACCTACCATACCCCTACCCCTCCTTTTCACTGATCACTAGCATTTCAAACTAATTTATTTTAGCATTTGTTCCCCCTATTATTTATTTTTATTCTATATGTTCTACTTGTTTGTTGACAAGGTAGATAAAAGGAGCATCAGGCAAAGGTTTTCACAATCACACAGTCACATTGTGAAAGCTATATCATTAGTGAAGATTTTTTTTACATACATTTGTTATTATGGTCTCAGTGAAATCTGTGAGATGGGTCACAAAGGACTGAAGAGACGTGAATGCTAGAAATTTGTGCTTCAGATGACAAAAATAGTCCTATGGATTCTTGAGTCCCATAATGTACTTTTTATGGAAAGGAATACATGCAGTAATTTTCAACCTGTAAAGATATTACACTAAGATATAGTCAGAACCCATACCAAGTGAGTTTAGCTAAATTGGGAAAGGACCTTCTCAGCTTGTACTTGTCTAGCTATAAAGCCCTGAATGGCCTGGGTCAGGACCTGTCACCTGCACCCAGTGACCATCATCATAGATTTCTTGGGTAGTTGGCTATATTCACCGTGAAGCAAAACATTCCCCCAAGTCTTACACCAAAATACAGGTTTTGACTTGGAAGTAGGCTTTTAGCTTTGTTTTTTTAAATAAGGCATTGGGGGGGGGGGGAATCAAGTTAGAGACACAGTAATACTTATTTTGGCAAGATAGCAACCAAAATGCAAAAGGCATTAAAGAACCATAATATGAAAAAAAAAAGAAACAGTGAACAAAAGATGCATGTCTTATACATTTTGAAATTATAATCTAAATCATAAAGGTAAAAATGGAAAAAGTGTGCTGTTTTTGCTAGGGATTATATTAAGTGCACCTTTTGCTGCTTTCCCCAACAAAAACACAGAGCTTATTATTTAATCATATCCAAAAGTTTGAACGTTTTCTCTCAGTACAAAGTATAGCTTCACACATGTAAGATGCTTATTTGTTAACGTAATAATTTCCCTGGCTCTTTTAACATGCAACACACATGACTTTCAAGACTACAATTTGGGGCAAGTGTACACAAACTGGAAAAAAAACACTCAACTTTCAAAACCTTCAAATTATTAATAGGACACTCAGGTCATTTTTACTTCTCAGTACAATAAAGGTGTTTCATTTCCACTTGATTTCTCAGTCCACCTTGGCATGGAAAGAATGTACATTACCATAAGCCAATTTGAGGGATTAGAGAGAAAAGTTAAAGCCAACTATATTTCTGAGTGCCGGAATAAGATAATTAAGTACAAATAAGTTTAGGCTTACATTCTGCTGAAGACTGTTTCACAGTTCAGCATCTAAACAATACCATATCTATTAGGCTCCCAAATCCTAGCAGGTTAAATGATGGTACAACAGATTAAAAAGGAGCTAATCATTTTACTTAAGTCATTCAGAGCCAAAAATTTGAAGAATGACCAAAAACAAACCTTTATTTGTTATAACTGTATAAATGTGATTCATGTGCCCACCACTAGTTTTTTCCAAAAAGAAACATGCTAGGAATAAGCAAACTACATTTGCCCACTGAGGTGTATGGACTCCCTAGATGTCTCGTTGGGCTTAATTACAGACCACTCACAGTAAAGCATTTTTAGTATAAAGTGTAGCATGATGTTAAGCCATTTTAGCTTTTGCACATACATGTTGCACTTCTGGCTGATAATGCAGAAAAATTTGCAGGATTACACTGCTAAACTAGGTTGCATCCATCATTTTAAATAGCATCAATGTCAATGTCATCATCCTTGTCAGACTTCACAGTTTCAACTTTAGGTATACTAGCAGCCTTTGAATACAGCACCTCAATGTTCTCATCTTCATCTTCCTCTTCTCCACCAGAAGATTCCTCCTCTGCTTCCTTCAACCATTTAACAAATGATTCCGCTTTGACACGAATCTCTTTGGCAAGTTCCTTTGAGACATATTTCTTAGAGGCCTTTTCTGACCAGCTGAAGATGACCTCTTCTTCCAAAGGTCTGCATCATACATCTCTTTCAAGATATGTGGAATCTTGGAGATGAGCTGAGCTTGTTGCATGGCTACCACACACTCCAAACCATGAAGAAGATACCATTGAACCTTTTTGTTGTTATGGCAAAATCGGAGGAAATGGCGCCTGTATTTCTTAATTTGCTCCCTAATCTTCTCATTAAAAAGAACTTCAGTCAAAACAAGAGGGCCCATGGCTTTTACATCTGGTCTTTCTGCTTCAGCAACAATTTCTTTGTCAGATGAGTCAATAATACCCTCTTCTTTCTTTTTCTTAACGAAATCAAACAGGATGTTGACTCGCTTTTCCACAGTCCTTTCCAAATCATCACCGAGCATCAAAACTTTTGCATGGTCACTAATTTCATCCATTCTGCACCTTGGAGCTTCATCAGTTGTATCTTCTCCCCAGTCACCATCCTCTTCCTCTTCCATAGCATGTGGAGGAAGACTGATTTCTTTTGGTGGTGGTGGTGGTGGTATCTCAGTGCTGGATATGGGGCCATTGTCCTTGTCTTTGCCCTTCCTATTTTTCTTTTCCTTTTCTGTCTTTCCTATGCCACTGTCACTATTCTCAGGTGGGTTTTTGAGAATGAGCGTGCAGAGTTTATGATGTGTGTCAAGCATGCCTCGATGGCCACAGGCTTTACAAGAATTACCTATTGTTTGCTTCTTTGAATTGACAGGCAGCTCTGTTTCAGGATTCTCGCACTCAGGGCAGAGAACAAATTTTTAAATGAATCCATCCAACATGTCTTGCAGCTTATTCGCCTCATGAGATCCATTGACAATGTAACAGTCATTCTTAACATCAAACTGTATCTGTGCTCCCAGCTCACAACCAAAATATTTGGTGGGATACATTGGAGGCCGATTAAGTGCCTTTGCAATGTCAACCATGTTGACTATAACTGTCTTGATTACACTTCCTTTCCCCTCAGCCTTGGCGATCAGACGGGGCATCTTGTAGCAATAGAACTGGTCTGACACACTGCGGTTGATGTTGACAGACATTTTGGCTTATTAGTGGCTTTATCAAAAAGATGAAGAGATCTTTGATTGCAACTTTTTGGTATTTTCTGTCTGGAGAAGAAGGGATGACATAAATGACTGCAAGAGTTCTCGGTCTCTGACATGAAAAAATTTTCACCACCAAGGCTGTAAGCTTCTTGCTTGTATGCTATGTTTCCCCAATACAGGTACCAATGGCTGCACAACACCTCATTTTCATCAAATAAAGACATAAACCCAACCACTGCTTGCCCAGGACTGGGATGAAGTGAGGTGGGTTATAAACCAGAGACCGAGGCAGTGGTGGCAGCAGCGGTGGCAGTGGCGGCGGAGGAGGAGGAGGAGGAGACAGAGGCGCAGCGGGGGAGTGACGGGCCAGGTGCTGCCAGGGAGCAGCGGGGAGGGGCTGTCTGTGGTAGTTAGATTCAGTTGTCAACTTGGCCAGGTGGAAGCACCTAGTTCTGTTGCTGTGGGCATGAGTCAATGGTAGGTGAATCTCATCTGTTGCTAATTACATCCACAGTCGGCTAGGAGGCGTGTCTGCTGCAATGAGTGACGTTTAACTTAATTGGCTTGTGCTCAAATGAGAGAACGCAATGTAGCACAGTCTAGCAGCTTGGCATTCCTCATCTCAGCACTTGCAGCTCAGCCCGGGCCCTTGGAGATGGAGAAAGAAATCACCCCGGGGAAAGTTGTTGGAACCCAGGGGCCTGGAGAGAAGACCAGCAGAGACCATCCTGTGCCTTCCACGTAAGAAAAGAGCCTCAGTGGAAAGTTAGCTGCCTTTCCTCTGAAGAACCAACAAAATAAATCCCCTTTTATTAAAAGCCAATCCGTCTCTGGTGTGTTGCATTCCGGCAGCTAGCAAACCAGAACACTGTCCCAGCGACATCCGGGGTCCACACCCGTCAGCGCGACCTCTGCAATGTTCTGGCTCTCTCTCCTAATATCGTTTTAATAACAAACCAGGTAAAGATGCTATAAGAAAGGAAAACCACAGGCCAATCTCCCTAATGAACATAGATACAAAATTTCCCAACAAAATATTAGCAAATCGAATCCAACACCACTTTAAAAGAATTATACGCCATGACCAAGTGGGGTTTATACCAGTAATGCAAGGATGGTTCAACACAAGAAAATCAATTAATGTAATAAAGCACATTAACAAATCAAAAGGGGGAAAAAATCACATGTTCATCTCAATTGATACTGAAAAAGCATTTGACAAAATTCAGCATCCTTTTCTGATAAAAACACTCCAAAAGATAGGAATCAAAGGTAACTACCTCATTATGATAAAGGGAAAATGTGAAAACCGATAGCCAGCATCGTACTCAATGGAGAGAGACTGAAAGCCTTCCCCCTAAGATCAGGTACAAGACAAGGATGAACACTGTCATCGCTATTATTCCACATTGTGCTAAAAGTTCTAGCTAGAGCAATCAGGCAGGACAAAAACTAAAAGGCACCCAAATTGGAAAGGAAGAAGTAAAACTCTCATTATTTGCAGATGATATGAAGAGTGCTTTGAAAATTATTGCTTTTTTATTTCTTTGCTTTGTATATATGTTATACTATACAATAAAAAAGTTAAAAATAAAAAAGTAAAGGCCCCCTCCCCCAAAATAATAATACGGTTAATAAGGGGTAAAATAAGCTGGGTAGATTGAAATACTGTAGGTCAATGAAAAGGAGGGGTAAGGGGTATGGGGTGTATGAGTTTTTCTTTTCTTTTCAGGAGGAATGCAAATGTTCTAAAAATGATCACAGTGATGAATACACAACTATGTGAAGATATTGTGAGCCATTGATAGATTGTACACCATGTATGGAGTGTATGTGTGTGAAGATTTGTGAATGAAAATATAAAATAAATAAATAAATAATAGAGGGGATAAGGGGTAAAATAAATTGGGTAGATTGAAATATTAATGGTCAATGAGAGGGAGGGGTAAGGGGTATAGGATGTATGAGTTTTTTCATTTTTCTTATTTCTTATTTCTTGAGTGATGCAAATGTTCTGAAAAGGATCATGGTGATGAATACTCAACTATGTGAAGATATTGTGAGCCACTGATCATACACTGTGTATGGACAGTATGTGTGTGAAGATTTGTCAGTAAAAATATATATATATATTTTAAAAAAGATCCATTCACAGGCTGGTTCTCCATTAGCCAGATTCTATAACTCTTTTGTGAAGAGTAGTGAAGAGGACCCTCTCCTCCCAAAGCACAGACGTGTTTCCCTGGTTGTGCCATGTTGAGACTTGACTTCAGTAGTCATTGATTATTGGTGGAGAGTAAGTGGGGGCAGATTGTGAGGTGGACAAGCACCATCTTTCAAGTCCTCTTCATGGTCCTCAAGCTATAGAAGGCTGCTTTCCCATAGTAAGTAGGAGGGGCTATTGTTAGCTCAGAGGGTTCCAGAAAATTTGAATATTCAAGATTTTTTAAAATATATTTTTATTATGAACAACAAGCATGCAAACATCCTTAACATACAACATTCTTGACATGGTTAAAAAAATGGCTCATAATATCATCACGTAGTTGTGTTTTCATCACCATGATGAGTTTTTTTGAACATTTGCATCTCTCCAGCAAAAGAAAGCAAAAATAAAAGGCTCATATATCCTATATCCCTCACCCCTTCCTCATGTTGACCCCCAGTCTTTCAATCTACCCAATTGACCACTAATATGTCAATCTATTCCATTTATTTTAACCTTTGCTCCTCCTAATATTTGTTTATTTCGTATCCATATTTTTTACTCCTCTGTCCATACCACAGATAAAAGGAGCCTCAGACACAAGGTTTTCACAATCGCACAGTCATGTTGTGAAAGCTGCATCATTATACAATCATCATCAAGAAGCATGGCTACTGGAAATGTTCAATATTTTCAAGCACATCTACCCCCATATGCCTCCATCTCAGATGTCAAGGTGTTACTTTGTCCTGTACGAATCTTTAATTTAATTTAGTGAAAGAAACTTTCTAGAGATGTTAATTCAGCTTCCTTGTAACTCTCTCACCCTAATTATCCAATCTTGGGCCTGGTTTTCAGCCCAGTTTGCCCTCTACCTGCAGAAGATGAAGCCATGAAGGTCTTCTGACGTTTTCACACCTTAGAAGTTCACTGACTTAAGTTTGTTATTTTCTTTCTTTGAGGCATTATAGAAGTGAATAGCCAAGCAACTCTTGGGTCCTTATCATTACAATTACCTCTGCATCTTATAAGTACTGGAGCTACTACATATGCTAGGACAATACCTGCTGTCCTGGTCTGAATCTGTGGTGGACCCCAGAAAAGCCATGCCCTTTGATCCTCATTCAATACTGCTGGGTGGGAGCATTTTGATTGTTTCTATGAAGATGTGACCCACCCAATTGTGGGTGGTAACTTTTGATTAGATGATTTCCATGGAGGTGTGTCTCCACCCACTGAAGGTAGAGTTGCTTGCTGGAATCCTTTAAAAGAGGAAACATTTTGAAGAGAGTCCCTTTTGGCAGAGCCACGTGAAAGCCAGCAGATGTCTCCATGTTCGCCATGTGCCATTCCAGCTGAGAGAGAAATGTTGGACGTCGTCGGCCTTCTTGAACCAAGGTATCTTACCCCACATGCTTTAAATTGGACATTTCTATAGACTTGTCTTGATTGGGACATTTTCTTGGCTGTGGAACTGTAAACTAGCAACTCATTAGATTCCCCTCTTTAAAAGCCATTCCGCTTCTGGTATATTGCCTTCCGGCAGCTAGCTAACTAGAACACCTCCCAACTGAACTCCAGCACCATTCATTACAGGAAAGTATAATTGTGATTCCACAGCATGCTGGAATTATTGCTGATCCTCTAAACCAGCAGTGGGCCTTTTGTTGCCATCCAATTCCATAGCACTATCCTGAAGGCTTTTCCCCTAGGACCATTGACAAGGCCAACTGGCATAGTATGTATTCCCCCAGAAGCTAGAGATCCCAAAGGGAACCTTAGAGGAGTGGAGAAGTGAGATTGTTAAAGGAAGAATGTCATTATAGAATATATTAATAAGCAATTTATTGAAGTGCAAAACAGGCTCAGTTCTTCTGGGCACTTCTGGGAGACCATGTCAGAAATGTCCCTTTGTCATTGGATGATAACTGCTTCTAGAGAAACTGACTCGTCAGCAATATCAGCCTTCTGGACAAACACAAGACCTGCTACTGTATCCAGAGAAAGACCCTGCACTTTCAGGAGAAAGCCGTTGGCATGAATAAGAATAATGAGTGCTCAGAGGATATTCCCAGTGCACTGACAGTAGCTGCTATGACAACATTTCAAAACTCCAGATCATCTGTGATTGAGAAGCTGATATCGGCTTTAGCCTCTTACCATAAATAACTGCAAACCTGTGCAATATATAAAGCAATTGCAGTATCAATAGCAGCTAATTCGGAGCTGTGATTCTTGACAGAAGAGACGCTTACAAGGTGAGCCCCATATTGACACTGACTCTCTCTAAGGATGTTTTTCAAACTGTGGGGCATTATACAGAACTCAAGCATAGAGTAAGAGTCTAACAGGACACAGGAAACAGAGATAAGAATTTGAGGCTGCCAAGTGGCTGAAATTTTGGAGACAGGGTACTAGAGAGGAGAAAGACTTGGAGAAGGATCCCCCAAAATACACTTTAAAAGTCTTCTTAGGTCCTGGAGAACATAGGAAAATAAGAAAGTAAATTAATGTAATACACCACATTAACAAAGCAAAGGGAAAACACACACAATCATCTCAGTTGATGCAGAAAGAACATTTGACAAAACTCAGCATCCTTTCTTGATAAAGAACCCTTAGGAAAACAAGAACAGAAGAAAAGTTCCTCAACATGATAAAGGCCATATATGAAAAACCCACAGCTAAAATCATAGTCTATGGTGAAAGACTGAAAGTTTTTCCTCTAAGATCTGGAACAAGACAAGGATGCCCACTGTCGCCATTGTTTTTCAACATTGTACTGGAAGTTTCAGCCAGAGCAATCATGGAAGAAAAGGAAATAAAAGGGATTCATAATGGAAAGGAAGAAGTAAAACCTTTACTATTTGCAGATTGCATGATCTTATTTATAGAAAGTCCTTAAAAATCTACCACAAAGTTACTAGAGCTAATAAATGAATTCAGCAAAGTGGCAGGGAACAATCAACACACAAAAATCAGTAGTGTTTCTATACATTACTAATGAGCAATCTGGGGAGGAAATCAAGAAAAAATTTTGATTTACAATAACAAATGAAAAGAACCAAAGATCTAAACATAAATTTAACCAAGGATGTAAGGAACTTATACACCAAAAACTACAAAACATTGCTAAAAGAAATTTTAAAAGACCTAAGTAAATGGAAGAGCATTCCGTGTTCATGGACTAGAAGGCTAAAAATCATTAAGATGTTAATTCTATGCAAAATGATTTACAGTTTCAGTACAATCCTAATAAAAATTCCAATAGGCTACTTTAAAGAAATGGAAAAGTCAATTACCAAATTTATTTGGAAGGGCAAAGGGCCCAAAAGAGCCAAAAAAAAATCTTAAAAAAGAAGAATGCAGTCAGAGAACTCACAATTCCTGACTTGAAAGTATATTGCAAAGCTATAGTGGTCAAAGCAGCATGGTACTGGCACAAGGATGGATATGTTAACCAATGGAATTGAATGGAGGGTTTGGAAATAGACCCTCACATCTATGGCCAATTGATTTTTTACAAGCCTGTGAAGTCCACTCCATTGGTAAAGGACAGTCTCTTCAATAAATGGTTCTGGGAGAACTGAATATCTATATGCAAAAGAGCGCCACTATCTCACACCACATACAAAAATTAACTCAAAGTGGATCAAAGACTTAAATATAAGAGTCAGGACTATAAAACTCCTAGAAGAAAATGGAGGGAAGCATCTTCAGGATTCTATGTCAGGCAATGGTTTCTTAGACTTTACACCCAATGCACAAGCAACAAAAGAAAAAAAAATAGATAAATGGGACCTCCTCAAAATTAAAAACTTCTGTGAGGATATACAAATGGCTAAAAATCATGCAAAAAATGTTCAACATCACTAGCTATTAGGGAAATGCAAATGAAAACCATGAGATATTTCACACCTACTAGAATGGCTACTATTAAAAAAAAAACAGAAAATAGGGGGTGCAAGGGTAGTTCAGTGGTAGAATTCTTGCCTGCCATGTGGGAGACTTGGGTTCGATTCCTGGCCCATGCACTTCCCCAAAACAAACAAAGAAGCAAACAAAAGAAATAAAAAACAAACAAACAAAAATTCAACAAATGGTGCTGCAATAACGGGATACTCACATGGAAAAAGAGTGAAATGTGACCCCCTCCATACAACACATGAGAATGAAAACAGAAATGAAAAACAGAAAATTACAAATGTTGGAGAGGATGTAGAGAAATATGAACACACATTAATTGCTGGTGGAAATATAAAATGGTGCAGCAACTGTGGAAGATGGCTTGGCAGTTCTTCAGGAAGCTAAGAATAGAATTACCATATGACCTGGCAATCCCATGACTAAGGATATATATACCTAAAGAATTGAAGAGATATTTGCACACCAATATTCATAGTGGAATTATCCATAATTGCCAAAATATGGAAGCAGCCTAAATGTTCATCAGCCAATGAATGGATAAACAAAATGTGGTTTATGCATACAATGGTATACAATGCAGCTGTAAAAAGGAATGAAGTCCTGATGCATGCACCAACATGGATGGACCTTGAGGCCATTGGGTTGAATGAAATAAGTCAGACACAAAAGGACAAATATTGTATGGTCTCACTGATACGAACTTATTATAATAAGCAAACTCATAGAGTCAGAATCTAGAATACAGATTACCAGGGGATAGATTGAGGGACTTTCTATTTAGGATGATTGTAAAGGTTTGGAAATGGATGAGGGTGATGGCAGCACATTATCATCAGTGTAATTAACAGCACTGAATTATGTATGTGGATTTGGTTGAAGGGAGAAGTTTTGGGTCATATATATATTACTAGAATGAAAGACAGAGATGAAACATGGTACTATAAAACACAGGGAAACGAAAGATCGAAGGTGATGGTGGAGTTATACAGAGAAGAGAGGATTTAACAAATGAATATGATTGCTGAATCATTTAATTGATATTTCTTTTAGTTTCCAGTATCTTAGAGCAGCTAGAAGTAAAAACCCAAAATTGTGGATCTGTAACCCATACCAAACTCTGAAATCTGTTCTACAACTAATTGTGGTGATATGCTTTGAAATTTATTGCATTTTTGTATATATATGTTATTTTTCACACAAAAAAGTTGATTGTGATGATTAAAAATATTTATTCCTTCTGGTCTCCTATATTCTGGAGCAACTAGAAGGAAAAATCTGAGAGGATGGTATGGTAGCCCATGACAAACTCTGGGACCTGTCCGGTAACTACTTGTTGAAGAGTGCTTTGAAAACTATTCTTTTTTCTTTCTTTGCTTTGTGTATATATTATATAATAAAAAAGTAAAAACAAAACAAAACAGCACAGGAAACCCTGTTATAGGCAATGGGCTGGAGTTAATAGTACAAGTATAAGAATGTTCTCTATGAATTATAACAAATAAATGACACTCATACATGGCGTTAATAATAGGATGACATATAGGAAAAGATACACCAGATGTAAACTGTGGACTATAGTTAATAGTGCTATTTTGATATTCTTTAATTAATTGTAACAAAGGTACCACACTAATGCCAAGTGTCAATAATGGAAGGAATATGAGAATGCTATATTTTTTACATGATTTTTCTGTAAACCTACAATTTCTCTAAGCAGAAAAATAATAAAAATAATAGGACAGAAAAAGCTTTGGGTTTTGTGGTGGCCCCCTGCAGTCAGCGGAGGGTGCCAGATGCCGAGGGTTGGAAAGCTGAGGCTGAGCCACTGCGAAGTGGGAACTGATTGGGCCCTGAAGAAAAATCTACCCAAAGCAACCTATGTTCTTTGGACTGAGAACCAGCTCCACCTGCACTTTCACCTCCTGCCTCTACTGCAGGACTTCTGCCTTTGCATGAGAATGGAGCGGGAACCAGGGGCTTGAGAGGCCCACAGCATTGTGTAAATATAAGACATCCAAGAAGGGCAAGCTTGCCATCTCAGCTGGTCCATCCTATAGCATTTGAATGTGCTCAAGTCTCTGACATCTTAAAAAACAACCACTCTCCTAAGGGTACAAGGACTGAGGAATGGAAGGGGGAACTGTGGTGTATATGTACAATGGACCCCTGAGTGGTCACAAGAAGGAATGAAGTTGTGAGGCATGCAACTAGGTGTATGAATATTAAGGACTATATGTTGAGTGAAATGCCAGAAACAAAAAGACAAATATTATCATGCCTCACGCACATGGACTGTCATGGTCAGGTTCATGTGTCAACTTGGCCAAGTGGTGGTACCTGTTTGTTTGGTTGGGCAAGTGCTGGCCTGTCTGTGGAGATGAGGACATTTCACAGGATTAAATCGTGATCATGTCAGCTGCATCCACAGCTGATTCCATTTGTAATCAGCCAAAGGGAGTGTCTTCTGCAATGAGTGATGTTTAATCTAATCACTGGAAGCCTTTTAAGGAGGATTCAGAAGAAACAGGTTCTTCTTCCTGCTTCGGTGGGTGAGCCTCTCCTGTGGAGTTCGTCCAGACCCTCCATCGGAGTTGTCGGCTTCACAGCCTGTCCTACGGATTTTGGACTCTGCATTCCTGTGGTCACGTGAGACGCTTTTATAAATTTTATATTTGCGAGTGTTCCCTGTTGATTCTGTTTCTCTAGAGGACCCTAACTAATACATGGACTGACGATAATATAAAAATTCAGAGAGTTGACGTCGACAACATGGGTTATCAGGTTGGGGCCTATTGTAAAGGGTCCCAGATTGTAAGTGCTTACAGCCGTTACATATATTCAGGGGTTGTAATTGTTAATTCTAAATTCTGAGATACTGAGCTGTTTGTATGTAACTTGGTCATTCCCATAAACTTGGGTATTTATGTTACACCTGGACTCAGAATTAGAGCTATGAAGCTATGAAAGTCAGCACTACCTCATACAGGGACTGTTTAAAAAGTTAAAAAGGTGGGGACAAACAACTCAATAGGTTGAGCCCTTGATCTTGGGGTTCAACCCTATGAAACTTACTCCTGCAAAGTATAGACTAAGCCTACTCATAATTATGCCTAAGAGTCACCTCCAGAGAACCTCTTTAGTTGCTCAGATGTGGCCTCTCTCTCACTAAGCCAACTCAGCAGGTGAACTCACTGCCCTCCCTCCTATGTAAGACATGACCCCCAGGGATATAAATCTCCCTGGCAATGTGGGACAGAAATCCCGAGATGAGACAGGACCTGGTGAGTGATTCTGAAGGCCTTCTTTTTTTTTTAGGCAGTAAAGCTCAAGTATTTTATTAATAATTTATTGTCAGACTGGCTAATGGTAATTTTCAGTAAAAACCTTTACAAGACCATTGCATCACAAATATACAGACACTATAAAAACTGTCATGGTAGTTTTGGTTCTAAATTGATGTACATATCCATACTTGGTGAGCAATCAATGGTTCACAATATCATCACATAGTTGTATAAACGTCACCATGGTTATTCCTTAGAACATTTGCATCACTCCAGGAAAAGAAACAAAAAGAAAAAAGACGAAACTCATACATACCATACCCCTTACCCCTCCCTCTCATTGACCACTGGTATTTCCCTCTACCCAATTTATTTTAACATTTGTTCCCCCTATTATTTATTTATTTATTTTTAAACTTTTTTTATTGTATAGTATAACATATATACAAAACAAAGAAATAAAAAAGCAATAGTTTTCAAAAAACTCTTCAACAAGTGGTTACAGGACAGATCCCAGAGTTTGTCATGGGCTACCATATGATCCTCTCACAGTTTTCCTTCTAGCTGCTCCAGAATATAGGAGTCTAGAGGGTTTAAATATTTTTTTTTATCATCACAATTGACTTTTTTTCCTTCTTTTTTGTGAAAAATAACATATATACAAAAAAGCTGCAAATTTCAAAGTACAGCACCACAATTAGTTGCAGAACATATTTTAGACTTTGACAAAAAACAATTTCACAATTTTAGGTTTTCACTTCTACCTGCTTTAAAATACTGGAGACTAAAAAAGATATCAATTTAATGATTCAGCATTCATATTCATTTGTTAAATCCTATCTTCTTTATATAACTCCACCATCACCTTTGATCTTTTCATACATCTCTTTAGGGTTGTTTGGGCTATGGCAATATAAATTTTTGATAGTGGAAGGGTCTGTCACTAATATGGGGTAGGAAGATGGAACTATCTGATGTTCTGGAGAGGCTGGGCTAGGTTTCAGGACTTATCTGGACCAGGGCCCCATCTGGAGGTTGTAGGTTTCTGGAAAGTTACTCTAGTGCATGGTATTTATTTATTTTTAATCCATATTTTTACTCATCTGTCCCCTTTCGGCCAAGAAAGCTTTCTGAATCCCTTGATGCTCAGTCCCAGCTCATTCTAGGATTTCTGTCCCATGTTGCCAGGGAGGTTTATACCCCTTGGAATCATGTCCCAGATAGAGAGGGGGATGGCAGGGAGTTTGCTTGCCGTGTTGGCTGAATGAGAGATAGGCCACATCTGAGCAACAAAAGAGGTTCTCTGGGGGTGACTCTTAGGTCTAATTTTAAGTAGGCTTAGTCTATCCTTTGCAGGAATAAGTTTCATAAGAACAAACTCCAGGATTGAGGGCTCAGCCTACTGAATTGGTTTTCCTCACTGCTTGCTGTGAAGGCCTTCTTATTCAAAAGGAGGAAGACAGAAATGAGACAAAATAAAGTTTCAGTGGCTGAGAGATTTCAAGCAGACTCAAGAGGTTATCCTGGAGGTTATTCTTATGCGTTATATAGATATCCCTTTTTAGTTTATGGTGTTCGGGAGTGGCTAGAGGGAAGTACCTGAAACTGTTGGGTTGTGTTCCAGTAGCCTTGATTCTTGAAGATGATTGTATAACAATTTACCTTTTACAATGTGACTGCGTGGTTGTGAAAACCTTTTATCTGATGCTCCTTTTATCCAGGGTATGGACAGATGAGTAAAATATGGATAAAAATAAATAAATAAGGAGGGATAAGGTTTAAAATAAATTGGGTAGATTGAAATACTAGTGGTCAATTAGAGGGAGGGGTAAGGAGTATGGGATGCATGAGTTTTTTTCTAATTTTTTATTTCTTTTTCTGGAGTGATTTAAATGTTCTAAAAATGATCATGGTGATGAATACACAACCATGTGACGATATTGTGAGCCATTGATTGTACACCATGTATTGACTATATGTGTGTGATGATTTGTCAATAAAAACATATATTTTAAATAATAGGGCATTAAAAGGATGCAATTTATGGCAAAAAACCAAATGGGGGGGGGGATGAATGGTTTAGGAGCAGAATTTTCATATGCTATTGAAGTTAACTTGGTATGAATCCAAGCTATATTGTTATAAATTTAGGATGGTAAATGTAATCCCCGTGGAAACCACAAAGGAAATACATAAAATAAATACCTAAAAAAAATACCTAAAAAAAAGTTCAAAATAAAATGAAAAGGGATTCAAATATTTGCTATAAAAGAACAACTAAACACGAAAGAAGACAGTAATGAGGAAATGAGGGACAAAAAAGTATAAAACATAAAAAAACAGCAAAATGACTGAAGTATGTCCTGCCTTATCAGGAATTACTTTACAAGTAAATAGATTAAATTCTCCATTTCAAAAGCAAAGATTGGGGTGGGCCATAAGTGGCTCAGTGGCAGAGCTCTCGCCGGCCATGCTGGAGACCCGGGTTTGGTTCCCAGTGCCTGCCCATGCGAAAAAAAAAAAAAAAAAAAAAACCCACAAAAAACTGAAAAAGCAAAGATTGGACTCTGTCTCTTGATTCAACAGTGCTTGGATATAACAGATTCAGGAATTATCCATGTCCCCACTTACACACACACAAACACACACACATGCTGTTTCAGCCTTGGTGCACCCTACAACCTCTTCTCCAGTTTCAACTTCCAGGATGATGGTCTTGCCCATCCCCTGTTTCTGGGACCGGCTTTATGAGGTTAACTCCTCATTGTCAGATGACATTGGATCTCCAGATCCACCAAAATCATTCCATGAAAGAGGAGGCCTCCATCAACCACCGTGTCAACCTGCGCGTGTGGGTCTCTTACACTTACCTCTATGGGCTTCTATTTTGACTGCAGCAGTGTGGTCCTGGAGGGTGTGGACCATTTCTGTGAGTTGGTGAAAGAGAAATGCAAGGGTACTGAGCATCTCTTGAAGACGTAAAGCCGACATGGCAGACACAGCCCCTGCACAAGCCATCCTAAGATGAGTGGTATGAAAACATGGCTTGCGTGTAAGCTGCCATGACCCTGGAGAAGAACCTGAGCCAGGCCCTTTTGGTTCTACATGCTTGGGTTTTGCTAACCCAGACTCTCATTTCTGTGACTTCTTGGACAGTCATTTCATAGACAAGGAAGTAAAGTTTATCAAGAAGATTGGTGACCACCTGACCAACCTTTGCAGGCTGACAAGCCTACAGGCTGGCCTGGGTGAGTATCTTTTTGAAAGACTCATCCTTAACCACAACGAGGAGCTTCTAGACCCCAAAGGCCTTTGAGGGGGAAGACTCTACATTTTCTTACCACAGCCTCCCCCTTCCAGCCAGTAGGCATCTTGTTTTTTTTACTAACTGCCTTGTAACCCTCTAACAATATAGAATATAGAAGTATTATCCAAGTATTTGCTGTCCACAAAAGAATCACTTTAGATCTAAAGACACAAATCTGTTGAAAGTGAACGGATGGAAAAAATATTCCATGGAAATAGGGACCAAAGGAGAGCTTGAACAGCTTTAATAACATTAGACAGAATCAAATTTTTTATTATTTTTATTTTTTATTTGTTTTTTATTTCTTATTTTTAGACAGAATGGATGTTAAGTAAAAATAATTACAAAAGATGAAGGACTTTATATATTGATAGAAGGGTCAATTCACCAAAGAAGATACAACAATTATAAACATATATGCACCTAACATATGATATATGGAATAAGATATATGGAGTAAACATTGCCACAACTGAAGGGACAAATAGATCACTTTATAATAATAGTAGGAGACTTCAACAAGCTACTTTCAATAATGAATAGAATATTTAGACAGAAGATCAGTAAGGAAAAAGGGAATTTAACCCTACAAACCAACCACACCTAAAAGACATAAGCAGAATATGGCAATCAACATAGGAGAATACACATTCTTTTCCAGTGCACATGGGCCATTCTCCATGATAGATCATATCTTAGACCACAAATAAAATCTTAATACATTTAAGAAGACTGAAATCATATGAAGTATCTTCTCTGACCATAATGGAATGAAGCTAGAAATCAATAACAGAAGGAAAACTGGAAAATTCAAGAATATATGGAAATTAAACAACACACTCTATTTTTTAAATGATTTTTTTGGTTATTGTTACATATAACATATATATAAAGAAAAGAAAGAAAAAGCAATGATTTTCAAAGTACATTTCAATACGTAGAAACTGAACAGATTTTAGAGTTTGCTATGGGTTATCATGCCATTAGATTTTTTAGTTCAGATTTTTTCTTCTAGCTGCTCCAAAACACTGGAGGCTGGAAGAAATTTTTTTTCTTTTTTGTGGAAAATAACATATGTACAAGAAAAGCAATAAGGGTTAGGATGGGCCAAGATGGTGGCTTAGCAATGTGTGCGTTTTAGTTCGTCCTCCAGAACAACTACTAAATAACCAGAAACAGTACAGAACACCTCCTGGGGCCACGTCAGTGACTGGACACACAGCGTACCCCAGTCTGGACCAGCTGGACTGGCTGCAAGCCTCCCCAGAACTGTTGAGTTCCCCAAGCTGCGGTGGATGCCCTCCCCCACAGGCTGCTTCCCAGAGGTGAAAGAAAAGAGACTCTACCAGCAGCAGGGGCTGAGCCCAACCAAACACCAATTGTGGCATTAATTAACAAATTCTGGCTACTAAAAATAGGCCTCCAGCTCAGGTGAACCTCAAAGCAGAGGTCGCTCATTGGGCTAATGGAAAAAGAAAAAAAGAAAAGAAACAGAGGTTTTTGTGGCTGTGTTTCTACAAAGGCTTGACTGCCTCTGGATTAAGTAGCAGGACTTCTCAGGCTGCAACTGCCCCAGGCATAGGCAGAAACAAGCTGCTTTCAGGGTTTGTCTCCTGCCTGTGCCTTCCCCAGGGGAGGGGTGAAGCTCATCTCAGTTGGAATCCCTCCCTCAAGGAATTTAGACCCCAGGGCTAGGTAATTTGAAGCCAGCCTACAACCAGCCTACAACCTCTCCTCTGTCTCCACCAAGCCCCCAGCAGGGAGAGTCTTCCAGAGTTAAAGGTGCTGCATCATTTTGTGCTGGTGGGACCTGCAGGCAGACAAGTGCCACATACTGGGCAGGATAAGAAAAACAGAGCCCAAGGACTTCACAGGAAAGTCTTTTAACCTGCTGGGTCTCACCCTCAGGGAAAACTGATGCAGGCGACTCCTTCCCCCAGATAGAAGGCCAATTTAGTCCGGGAAAACCTGGCTGGAGTCTATAATACCTACATAGACCCTCCTAAGGGTGGGGAGGGGGGAAGGCACCATACAAGCAGGGCAAGAAACAAGAAAACAAGAACTGAAAAATTATCCTCTCTTAAACAAAACCTAAGCTAGAGGTCCAGAAAAGCAGAACTGAATGTCAAAGAACAGATAGACAACAAATTCATCCAGCAAGAAAACCCTAGGTAAAAGAAGTGAAAGCAATCTCCAGAATAAACTAATTAAGGTAATTAAATGTCTAGACACCAGCAAAATTCACACCAGGAAAATTGAAGATATGGCTCAGTCAAAGGAACAAACCAATAGTTCAAATGAGATACAAGAGCTGAAACAATTAATTCAGAATATACAAACAGACATGGAAAACCTCATCAAAAACCAAACCAATGAATTGAGGGAGGATATAAAGAAGACAAGAAATGAACAAAAAGAAGAAATGGAAAGCCTGAAAAAACAAATTACAGAATTTATGGGAATGAAAGGCACAGTAGAAGAGATGAAAAAAACAATGGAAACCTACAGTGGTAGATTTCGAGAGACAGAGGATAGGATTAGTGAACTGGAGGATGAAACATCTGAAATCCGACAAGAAACAGAAACTATAGGGAAAAAAATAGAAAAATATGAGCAGGGACTCAGGGAAATGAATGATAACATGAAGCGCACAAACATACGTGTTGTGGGTGTCCAGGAAGGAGAACAGAAGGGAAAAGGAGAAGAAAAACTAATGGAGGAAATTATCACTGAAAATCTCCCCTCTTGTGAAAGACCTAAAATTACAGATCCAAGAAGTGCAGCGTACCCCAAAGAGAATAGATCCAAATAGATGTTCTCCAAGACACTTACTAGTCAGAATGTCAGAGGTCAAAGAGAAAGAGAGGCTCTTGAAAGCAGCAAGAGAAAAGCAATCCATCACGTACAAGGGAAATCCAATAAGACTATGTGTAGATTTCTCAGCAGAAATCATGGAGGCAAGAAGACAGTGGGATGATATATCTAAATTACTAAAAGAGAAAAACTGCCAATCAAGAATCCTATACCCAGCAAAATTGTCCTTCAAAAATGAGGTAGTATCCTGGAGGTTATTCTTATGCATCAAGTAGATATCATCTTGTTATTCAAGATGTAATGGAGAGGCTGGAGGGAACTGCCTGAAAATGTAGAACTGTGTTCCAGTAGCCATGTTTCTTGAAGATGATGAAATAATGATACAGCTGTCACAATGTGATGGTGTGATTGTGAAAACCTTGTGTCTGATGCTCCTTTTATCTACCTTGTCAACAAAGGAGAACATATGGAATAAAAATAAATAATAGGGGGAACAAATGCTAAAATAAATTTAGTTTAAATGCTAGTGATCAATGACAGTGAGGGGTAAGGGGTATGGTATGTATAACTTTTTTTCTCTATTATCATATAATTTTTTTCTGTTATCTTTTTATTTCTCTTTCTAAATCAATGCAAATGGTCTAAGAAATGATGACTATGCAACTAAGGGATGATATTGTGAATTACTGATTATGTATGTTGTTTTATTTTGTTTCTTTATTTTTTATTAATAAATAAATTTTTAAAAAAAGGGAGAAATTAAAACATTTTCAGACAAAAAAATCACTGAGAGAATTTGTGACCAGAGACCAGCTCTGCAAGAAATACTAAAGAGAACATTAGAGACAGATACAAAAAAACAGGAGAGAGAGAGAGATGTGGAGAAGAGTGTAGAAAGAAGGAAAATTAGATAAGAAATATAAAATCCAAAAGGCAAAATGGTAGAAGAAAGTACTACCCATACAGTAATAACACTAAATGTTAATGGATTGAACTCCCTAATCAAAAGACAGACTGGCAGAATGGATTAAAAAAACAGGATCCTTCTATATGCTGTCTACAGGAAACACATCTTAGACCCAAAGATAAACATAGGTTGAAAGTGAAAGGTTGGGAAAAGATATTTCATGCAAATAACAACCAGAAAAGAGCTGGAGTAGCTATACTAATATCCAACAAATTAGACTTCAAATGTAAAACCATTAAAAGAGACAAAGAAGGATACTATGTACTAATAAAAGGAACAATTCAGCATGAAGACATAACAATCATAAATATTTATGCACCAAGCCAGAATGCTCCAAAACACATGAGGCAAACACTGCAAATACTGAAAAGGGAAATAGACACATCTACCATAATAGTTGGAGACTTCAATTCCCCACTCTTATCAATGGACAGAACATCTAGAGAGAGGATCAATAAAGAAACAGAGAATTTGAATAGTACAATAAATGAGCTAGACTTAACAGTCATTTATAGGACATTACTCTCCACAATAGCAGGTTACACCTTTTTCTCAAGTGCTCGTGGATCATTCTCAAAGATAGACCATATGCTGGGTCACAAACCAAGTCTCAACAAATTTAAAAAGAGTGAAATCATGCAAAACACTTTCTCAGATCATAAAGGAATGAAGTTGGAAATCAATAATAGGCAGAGTGCCAGAAAATTCAATAATATGTAGAGGCTCAACAACACACTCTTAAACAACCAGTGGGTCAAGGAAGAAATTACAAGAGAAATCAGTAAATATCGCCAGGCAAATGAAAATGAAAATATAACATACCAAAACTTATGGGATGCAACAAAAGCAGTGTTAAGAGGGAAATTTATTGCCCTAAATGCCTACATCAAAAAAGAAGAAAGGGCAAAAATTCAGGAATTAACTGTCCACTTGGAAGAACTGGAGAAAGAACAGCAAACTAACCCCAAAGCAAGCAAAAGGAAAGAAATAACAAAGATTAGAGCAGAAATAAATGAAATTGACAACATGAAAACAATTGAGAAAATCAATAAAACCAGGAGGTGGTTCTATGAGAAAATCAATAAGATTGATGGGCCCTTAGCAAGATTGACAAAAAGAAGAGAGAGGATTCAAATAAATCTAATCAGAAATGGAAGAGGAGACATAACCACTGACCCCACAGAAATAAAGGAGGTAATAACAGGATACTATGAACAACTTTATGCTAATAAATACAACATGTAGATGAAATGGACAACTTCCTAGAAAGGCATGAACAGCCAACTTTGACTCAAGAAGAAATTGATGACCTCAACAAACCAATCACAAGTAAAGAAATTGAATCAGTCCTTAAAAAGCTTCCCAAAAAGAAAAGTCCAGGACCAGACGGCTTCACATATGAATTCTACCAAACATTCCAGAATTAGTACCAATCCTGCTCAAACACTTCAAAAAAATTGAAGAGGAGGGAAAGCTACCTAATTCATTCTATGAAGCCAACATCACCCTCATACTAAAACCAGACAAAGATATTACAAAAACAGAAAACTACAGACCAATCTCTCTAATGAATATAGATGCAAAATTCTAGCAAATCGAATCCAGCAACACATTAAAAGAATTATACATCATGACCAAGTAGGATTCATCCCAGGTATGCAAGGATGGTTCAACATAAGAAAATCAATTAATGTAATACACCATATCAACAATTCAAAGCAGAAAAATCACATGATCATCTCAATTGATGCAGAGAAGGCATTTGACAAGATTCAACATCCTTTCCTGTTGAAAACACTTCAAAGGATAGGAATACAAGGGAACTTCCTTAAAATGATAAAGAGAATATCTAATATCTAATATCATCCTCAATGAGGAAAAACTGAAAACTTTCCCCCTAAGAAAGATCAGGAACAAGACAAGGATGTCCACTATCACCACTGTTATTCAACATTGTGTTGGAAGCTCTAGCCAGAGCAATTAGACCCGAAAAAGAAATACAAGGCATCAAAACTGGAAAGGAAGAAGTAAAACTCTCACTGTTTGCAACTGATATGATACTATATGTCGAAAACCCTGAAAAATCCACAGCAAAACTACTAGAGCTAATAAACGAGTACAGCAAAGTGGCAGGTTACAAGATCAACACTCAAAAATCTGTAGTGTTTCTATATGCTAGTAATGAACAATCTGAGGGGGAAATCAAGAAAAAAATTCCATTTACAAGTGCAACCAAAAGAATAAAATATTTAGGAATAAATTTAACTAAAGAGAGAAAAGACCTATACAAAGAAAACTACAAGAAATTGTTAAAAGAAATCACAGAAGACCTAAATAGATGGAAGCACATACCATGCTCATGGATTGGAAAACTAAATATAGTTAAGATGTCAATTCTACCTAAATTGATTTACAGATTCAACGCAATACCAATCAAAATCCCAACAACCTACTTTTCAGAAATAGAAAAAACAATAAGCAAATTTATCTGGAAGGGCAGGGTGCCCCAAACTGCTAAAAGTATCTTGAGGGAAAAAAAACAAAGCTGGAGGTCTCACGCTGCCTGACTTTAGGCATATTATGAAGCCACAGTGGTCAAAACAGCATGGTACTGACATAAAGATAGATATATTGACCAATGGAATCGAATAGAGTGTTCAGATATAGACTCTCTCATCTATGGACATTTGATTTTTGATAAGGCTGTCAAGCCAACTCACCTGGGAAAGAGCAGTCTCTTCAATAAATGGTGCCTAGAGAACAGGATATCCATATGCAAAAGAATGTAAGAGGACCCATATCTCACACCCTATACAAAAGTTAACTCAAAACGGATCAAAGATCTAAACATTAGGTCTAAGACCATAAAACAGTTAGAGGAAAATGTAGGGAAATATCTTATAAATCTTATAATTGGAGGCGGTTTTATAGACCTTACACCCAAAGCAAGAGCACTGAATAAATAAATAAATAAATGGGAACTCCTCAAAATTAAACACTTTTGTGCATCAAAGAACTTCATCAAGAAAGTAAAAAGCCTACACAATGGGAGACAATATTTGGAAACGACATATCAGATAAAGGTCTAGTATCCAGAATTTATAAAGAGATTGTTCAACTCAACAACAAAAAGACAGCCAACCCAATTACAAAATGGGAAAAAGACTTGAACAGACACCTCTCAGAAGAGGAAATACAAATGGCCAAAAGGCACATGAAGAGATGCTCAATGTCCCTGGCCATTAGAGAAGTGCAAATCAAAACCACAATGAGATATCATCTCACACCCACCAGAATGGCCATTATCAACAAAACAAAAAATGACAAGTGCTGGAGAGGATGTGGAGAAAGAGGCACACTTATCCACTGTTGGTGGGAATGTCAAATGGTGCAACCACTGTGGAAGGCAGTTTGGGGGTTCCTCAAAAAGCTGAATATAGAATTGCCATATGACCCAGCAATACCATTGCTAGGTATCTACTCAAAGGACTTAAGGGCAAAGACACAAACGGACATTTGCACACCAATGTTTATAGCAGCATTATTTACAATTGCAAAGAGATGGAAACAGCCAAAATGTCCATCAGCAGACGAGTGGCTAAACAAACTGTGGTATATACATATGATGAAATATTATGCAGCTTTAAGACAGACTAAACTTATGAAGCATGTAATAACATGGATGGACCTAGAGAACATTATGCTGAGTGAGTCTAGCCAAAAACTAAAGGACAAATACTGTATGGTCCCACTGATGTGAACCGACATTAGAGAATAATCTTGGAATATGTCATTGGTAACAGAGACCATCAGGAGTTAGAAATAGGGTAAGATAATGGGTAATTGGAGCTGAAGGGATACAGACTGTGCAACAGGACTAGATATAAAAACTAAAAAATGGACAGCACAATACTACCGATTTAGTAATTTTAAACTAAATTTAAATTTAGTTTTTTAATTAATTACACTTTTTCCCCCCTGAGTGTTTTTGACACTTTAACAGAGTTTTTGAAGGTTAATGATGTTGTCTGGTTGTTCCTAGATATCCTGTATACAGTTATAATAGAAAGGGATGAACTAAAGTCTTCAAATTTGCAGCTTAAGCACCATATGAAACATGTAAAAGTTCCTATGCATGCTCTGAAGGAAAATCTTATTTCCTATTGCGACAGACTTGAGATCTCTGAATCAGACACTGAGTCTCACTGTTAAGAGTAGCAGATTTACAAGGTAAACTGAAATCTCAACCTTGTAGGGCATCTGCTGTTAAGTGAGGGCATTGATTGGAAATAAGTGGGACCCTGAAAAATGAAATGGTGACATATGGATTGATAATGTGGAGACATTGAAACCCTAGATTCTACTGAGTCTTTTCTATATAAATCTGTAATGGTCTTCCCTGAGGACATAGCTGCTCCATCTCCAGCCTGCCTTGAGGCAATGGCTTCCTGGCCTCCCGTCCACCCTGAGGACTCCACCTAAAGAGATTAACCCATCAGTGCCTTAGAGGCACATAACTACCTCCCATGGTGAAACAGCCCTTGATCATCTGTCTGGAGAGATTAATCCTGTTTCACCAGATGAAACTGTAAAGGAATGCCCTCATATAATTGGTTTGAAATACACTTCTAATTCTTTTCATGACTCACTCCCAGCACCCCTGTTTTCTTCCAAATCTGTAACTACAGTCCCGACAGGCCCCAAAAGGTGAGGTACAAAGTGTGACCCTTGATGAAATACACTATATGCTAAAAGAACTACATGAGTTTTCCAATCTATATAGGCCAAAATCAGGGGAATATATGTGGGAATGGATTTTAAGGCTGTGGGATAATGGTGGGAGGAATATAAAGTTGGATCAAGCTGAATTTATTGATATGGGCCCACTAAGCAGAGATTCTGCATTCAATGTTATAGCTCAAGGGGTTAGAAAGGGTATTAACTGTTTGTTTGAATGATTGGCTGAAACATGGATCCAAAGGTGGCCTACAATACCTGAGGTTGAAATACCAGAACTGCCCTGGTATAATGTAGATGAGGGGTTCCAAAAACTTAGCGAGATTGCAATGTCAGATAGGATCTATCATGGAAGACGTGCTTGCACACCCAGGAATGTCCAGAGGACACACCTTTTACCAGAACTGTGAGAAATAAATCTGTGAGACTAGCACCATCATCCCTGAAGCGCTCTGGAGTCGCTCTTCTCTGTAGGTCAGATATTACTGTGGAAATTGCTGTCACTGAGCTAGAATCCTTAAACACAATGGGGATGATTCGGTCCTGAGTTGGTAGAAGCCAGGTGGCAGTTTAATTATCAAAGACAAAGTGGGCATGGCTATCATAATTGACAGCAGACTCAAAGCAGGAGTCAAAGTACTCTGACTTGCCAGAGACGTATGGCATTGGCTAGTAGATCATGGGGTATATAGAATTACAATAGATGGGCAGACTACTACATTCTTGTTTGAGCTGTATAAGCAGAAGAGCTCTAGGTCAAGTGAACAGAAGTCTAACTTGAATGACAAATACAGAGAGTCATGGCCTCTTAATCAACTTTCAGACTTGAGACAGTTTACAGAACCAGAACCCCCTGAATGAGGGGGAGGCCAGGTCCCTTTGGGGGAGAACCCTGTTACACTGCCACAAATTTATCCTGTTAATCTTCCCCCCAGCCTTCCCCAAGGAGACCTACAGCCTTTTACCAGGGTAACTGTGCACTGGGGGAAAAGAAATAATCAGATATTTGGAGAGTTGTTAGACACTTGTTCAGAAGTGACATTAGGCAGAGTTCTCGTCTGCCATGCTGGAGACCTGGGCTCTGTTCTGGTGCCTGCTCGTGTAAGGAAAAAAAAAGTGACAATTCCAGGGGACCCAAAACATCATTCTGGTCCACCAGTCAGAGTGGGTGCTTATGGAGGTCAGGAGATAAATGTAGTTTTAGCTCAGGTCCATGTCACAGTGGGTCCAGTAGGTCCCCAGACCCATTCTGTAGTTATTTCCCCAGTTCCAGAATGCATAATTGGAATAGACTTACTGAGCAACTGGCAGAATCCCCACATTGCTCCCTGACTCATGCAGTGAGGGCTATAATGATAGGAAAGGCCAAGCAGAAGCCACTAGAACTGCCCTTACCTAGCAAAATAGTAAATCAGAAGCAATACTGGAGTCCTGGAGGAATTGCAGAGATTAGTGCCACTCTTAAGGACTTGAAGGATGCAGGAATGGTGACTCCCATCACATCCCCATTTAACTCTCCTATTTGTCCTGTGCAAAAAAAAAAAAAAAAAAAAATGGGTCTTGGAGGATGACAGCGGATTATGGTAAACTCAGTGAGGTGGTAACTCCAACTGCAGCTGCTATTCCGGATGTGGTATCATTGCTTGAGCAAATCAACACATCCTCTGGTACCTGGTATGTAGCTATTGATTTGGCAAATGCTTTTTTTCTCAATAGCTATTAGAAAGAACCACCAGAAACAGTTTGCTTTCAGCTTGCAAGGCCAGCAGTATACTTTCACTGTCCTACCTAAGGGGTATATCAACTCTCCAGCCCTATGTTATAATCTTGTCCGCAGGAATCTTGATCATTTCTCCTTCCCACAAGACATCACACTGGTCCATTATATTGATCATGTCATGTTGATTGGACCTAGTGAGCAAGAAGCAACAACTACTCTAGACTTGTTGATAAGGCATTGTCAGAGGATGGGAGATAAATCCAACAACATTGCAGGGGCCTTTCACAAGGTGAAATTTCTAGGTGTCCATTGATGTGGGGTATGTCAAGATATCTGTTCTAAGGTGAAAGATAAACTGTTGCATCTGGCCCTGCCTATGACCAAAACAGAGGCACAATGCCTAGTTGGTCTCTTTGGATTTTGTAGACAACACATTCCCCTTTGAGTGTGTTACTCTGGCCCATTTACCAAGTGACCAGAAAAACAGCTAGTTTTGAGTGGGGACCAGAGCAAGAAGAGGCTCTGCAACAGGTCCAGGCTGCTTACAAGCTGCTCTGCCACTTGGATCATATGATCCAGCAGATCCAATGGTGCTAGAAGTGTCAGTGGCAAATGGGGATGCTGTCTGGACCCTTTGGCAGGCTCCAATGGGAGAATCACAACCCAGACTCTTAGGATTTTGGAGAAAAGCCTTACTACCTGCTGCAGATAACTACTCTTCTTTTGAGAAACAGCTTTTGGCCTGTTGCTGGGCCTTAGTAGAGACTGAACACTTAACCATGGACCACCAAATTACCATGAGACCTGAGTTGCTTATCGTGAGGTGAGTGTTGTCTGACCCACCAAGCCATAAAGTTGGACGTGCACAGCTCAATCATACAATGGAAATGATATATAAGAGATAGGGGCAGAGCAGGTCCTAAAGGCACAAGTAAATGAGAAAGTGGCCCAAATGCCCATGGCCCCCATTCATGCCACATTACTTTCTCCTTTCCAGCCCAGAGCTATGGCCTAGGGGAACTCCTAGTTAGTTGACTGAGGAAGAGAAAACTTGTACCTGGTTTACAGTTGGTTTTGCATAGTATTCAGGGATCACCCAAAAATGGCCAGCTGCAGCACTACAGGCCCTTTCTGGATGTCCCTGAAGGACAGTGTGGTGAGGGGAAATCCTCCCAGTGGGCAGAACTTCAAGTAGTGCACCTGGTTGTTCATTTTGCTTGGGAGAACTGGCAGGAGGCACATTTGTGTACTGACTCATAGGCTGTTGCTAATAGTTTGGCTGCAATGGTCAGGGGCTTGGAAGGTGCATGATTGGAAGACCCTTCTGAGTGGGCAAGAAACATGAAGACACTTGTGTCCCATGTGAATGCAAATCAGAGGGCGAGTTCAGCAGAAGAAGGTTTTAATGATCAAGTGGATAAGATGACCCATTCTATGGATACTGGTCAGCCTCTTTCCCCAGCAACTCCTGCCATTGACCAATGGGCTCATGAACAAAGTGGTCATGTGGTAGGGATGGAGGTTATGCATGGGCTGACCTGGCTACTGCCACTGCTGAGTGCCCAATCGCCAGCAGCAGAGAGCCACACTCAGCCACTGATATGGCATCATTCCCTGAGGTAAGCAACCTGATATCTGGTGGCAGGTTGATTACATTGGACCACCTCCATAGACAACATACTCCAGATAGGGTTTGCCTTCCCTGCATGTCAATTTTGGCTTCTGCCAAAATTACCATCTGTGAACTTATAGAATGTCTTATCCACCATTATGGTTTCCCACACAGCAGTGCTTCTAATCAAGGAATCCACTTCACAGCAAATGAAATGTGGGAACGGACACATGTTCATGGAATTCTCTGGTCTTACTATATTTCCCCATCATCCTGAAGCAGCTGGATTGGTAGAACAGTCTTTTGAAGACCCAACTACGGTGTCAACTAGGTGGCAATACCTCGCAGGGCTTTGACAATGTTCTCCAGGAGGCTGTGTATGCTCAGAATCAGTGACCAATCTATGGTGCCGTTTCTCCCATAGCCAGGATTCATGGGTCCAGGAACCAAGGGGTGGAAATAGGAGTGGCACTACTCATTATCACCCCTAGTGATCCACTAGGAAAATTTTTGCTTCGTGTCCCTGTAACCTTGAGCTCTGCTGGTCTACAGGCTTGAGTTCCAGAAGGAGAAACAACAATGATTCCATTAAACTGGAAGCTAAGACTACCACCTTGTCACTTTGGGTTACTCATGGCCCTGGATCAACAGGCAAAAAAGGGAATTAATTTTTGTAATTGGGGTGATTGATCCTGACTATCAAGGGGAAATAGGATGCGACTGCACAATGGAGGTAAAGAAGAGGTTTCCTGGAATACAGGAGATCCCTTAGGGAGTCTTTTAGTACTACCATGCCCTGTGATTAAAGTCAATGGAAAACTACAACAACCCATCCAGGCAGGACTACCAATGGCCCAGAAACATAAGGAATGAAGGTTTGGGTCACCCCACCTGGAAAAGAACCCAGGCCAGCTAAGATGTTTGCTGAGGACAAAGGGAACATGGAATGGATAGTTGAAGAAGGTAGTGAAAAATATGAGTTATGACCATGTGACCAGTTACAAAAACGAGGACTGTAATAGTATAATGTTTCTTCCTTGTTTAATAATAAGTATGTATTTGTACATAAAGCAAATATCTTAGTTTTCATCTCATTTTATCCCCTTTATCATATGACATAAGTTGTATTGTTCATGTTATAGTATTCTCTCATTGGTTCTAACCTGATTACCTGGCCCTTTTTAAACTGTGAGCAAACACAATTCAACTTAACTTGGTCATAGCTGCATGTTAATAAGGCAATGGTTTGTTAATCAATCCAGACAATGAACTAATGAAACATGCATTTATGGAGTGCTACCATGTGCCAAGCACTGTGGGGCCTGGAAATCACTGGTGAGCAGGGAAGGGCCATATTTGAGCTCTTACTGTTCACAATCTTTCAGGGAAGGCAGAGGTTCAGCAACAAATCCAGTGGATGGAGTACTGAAGAACAGAAAACAGTTTACTAAGAGCAGATGTTAAGAAATATCTGTCTCTTTTGGAACTTCATCGACAGAAAATCTGAACTAGGAGGCTGAATTCCCCAGTGAACATCTCTTCCGGGACAGCTGCCTAAATCAGAGAGGGAATTAACTCTCTGGCCAGACTAATTTACATCTGCAACTTAATATTTCTAAATGGCCTCCCCAGAGATAGTCTGGTGGAATTTTACTTTTATTGCTAATCAAGGACCTGTGTGGTAGATTACTTAATAACAAGCTCCACACTGATTTCTGACCTCAAAGGTGGATGCTCTAGACCCATATCCTCAAGTCTGAATCTTACAAATAACTAGGATGGGGAGATGGGAGACAGGAAGTCCCAAAGAAGAGAGTATGGCTTTTGAAGTAAGGTAGCCTTGGCTGTGCTGGGCTTCCAGGCTCTGTGACCTTGATCAAGATGCCCCCACTCTCTGAGTCTGTTTCCTCATCCATAAAATGGGAACAATGCATAGATCTCACTGGGTTGTAAAAACTGATATGATGTATTGTTCGGACCTGACACCTGGCAGGAAAGAACCAATGTTAATTGTTTCTTTTGCTCTTCCAGTTGCACGAAATGACATTCAGATAAGTTGGACTGTCGAAATAGGTTTTTTTGTTGTTGTTGTTTGTTTGTTTGTTTGTTTTGCTGGAGGTGATGGATGGGCGGCTACTTAAAATGGCTGGGATTCTTCAGATACAGTTAAAAAAATAAAATAGCCCCATTGTATTCTAATTATAGAAAGTAATACTGAATGCCAGTGAATGAGGTGAGCTGAGTTGGTGACAAAATGCCTTTACTCTGGGCCCACACTCATAGAAATGTTTGGAAATGCTGTACACCCAAAAGCCGTTTCCAACCATTGCCCACCTCTTGTTTGCCATTGGAAGAACCCACTCCGACTACAGAGGCTGAAAAATGGCACAAACTCATTTTCCCAGGTTTTCTCATAAGGATAGATGTAGGTGGATTATCCGGTGCTGGCCAGTTGGACATGAGGGAAAGCCTGTAAAAGAACTCCTGAGAAAGGTTTGCTTCCCTAAAAGAAAGAGATGAATGAGAGAAAATGTCTACTTCCTTTTCCTTGGGTCTGGCTGTCCTTCCTGCAGCCATCTCAGGATCACGATGAAGACTTGCAGATGGAATGCAGAGTGGAAAAATGGGAAGTTCTTGGGTTCTTGACATTACTGTGGAGTTACACGTGCAAATATGTGATCAGAACTCATTACCCCCCCCCCTTAGATAAGCATTAAACCATAGAACTTATCTTAAAAGTTGGCCCAGAATTGCTCTGCCACAGAAAATGTGACATATCTCCATAAAGTCTCCATAAAGTATTTCCACAGTTCCAGGGTACATGGATTTCTATGGGAAGGAGCCCTTGCTGAAGAGGATTCCATGTATGAAATGATAAACCACCGATGGAAATGGACCATTCTTGGGCAGATTCAGTAAATATCACAACGGAAAGACATTTACTCCAAGAACAAGAGGTTAAAATCTGAATGGATCTTTAAGATAAATGTGTATAGAAAGTTCAAAGAGCTAAAAGAAGACTGGAAACCATAAGCTACAACAGGATGACATGAAAAGAAAGTTCTCAAATCAATAATCTAAGCATTCACTTTGAGAAGCTCCAAAAGGAATAACAAATCAAATCTGAAGCTAGCAGAAGGAAAGAAACAATAAAAATAAGAAAAGAAATCATTGAAATAGAAAAATCGGGCAATAGAGACCATTAAGGAAACCATAAGCTGCTTCTTTGAAATGAGAAACATTAAATTTGATAATTTAAATGAAATGGACAAATTCCTTAAAAGACACAAGCTATCAAAGTTAAGTTAAGAAGAAATAGATAAACTGAATAGTTCTGTATCTCTTAAAGAAATTGGATTCATAGTTAAAAATCTTCCAGCAAAGAAAACTCCAGGCCTGCTAGCTTCACTGGCAAATTCTATCAAATATTAAAGGAAAAAATAATAGCACTTCTACACAAACTCTCCACAAAATTAGAAGAGGAGGACACTTCTCAGTTCATTTCATGAGGATAACCAAAATTACCCTGGCACCAAACCCAGGCAAATATATTACCAGAGAAAGCAAAACAAAACTACAAACCCATATTCTTCATGAACACAGATACCAAACCGCAACAAAAATTTGCAAATCAAATGCAGTGAGATATAAAAAGGATAATATGTCATGACTACATGGGGTTTATTATGAGAAAGGAAAGAAGAGGTAGTTTTACATTTGAAAATAAATCAATATAATTTATCATATCAAGAGCCTAAAAAAAACCATATTTCAAAAGTGAAAAAGAAAGGCACTTGGAAAAAATCCAACATTATCCATTGTGCCGGTTTGAAAGCATTATGTACCCCAGTAAAGCCCTGTTTTAATACTGATTTCATCTTGTGGAGGCAGCGTTTCTTTTAATCTTGACTCAATATTGCAAGGTGGAAACTTTTGATTAGATTTTCTCCATGGAGATGTGACATGCTCAATTGCAGGTGTAATCTTTTGATTAGATGGAGGTGTGACTCTACCCATTCTAGGTGGGTCTTAATTAAATTACTGGAGTCTTTAAAAGGGGAAAAGTTTTGGAGAAACCTCAGAAATGACAGAAACGACAGCTGACAGAGAGAGAACCAACAGAAACTCGAGGGCTGAGAGAGAGGACAGAGACACAAATGTTTGGAGATGCTTGGAGCCCAGCAGACATTGCTGTGTGCCTTCCCGTGAGATGCTAAGCAAGCCAGAAACTGGAGAGAGCCAAGAAAAGCCCTGCAGAAGCAAAGTGAGGAACCCCACATGGACAGAGACTGAAAGCAACAGAGTCCAGGAGCGAGGGATCAGTGGAGGCCAGCCACGTGACTGTCCAGTTGACAGAGGTGTTCCTGGCCCATCAGCCTTCCTTGAATTAAGGTAACCTCTTGTTGGTGCCTTAATTTGGACACTTTCACTTCTTTAGAACCGTAAACTTGAAACTTATTAAATTCCCCTTTTGTAAAAGTCGTTCCAGTTCTGGGATATTGCATTCCAGCAGTTAGAAAACTAACACATCCATGATTTTTAAAAGTCTCAGGAAACTAGGAAAAGGAGGGGCTATCCTCAATCCAATAGGAGACCTCAAGAGAAGTGACTGGGCAGGCCACGGTGGCTCAGCGGCAAGAACGCTTGCCTGCCATGCCAGAAGACCCGGGTTCGATTCCCGGTGCCTGCCCATGTTAAAAAAAAAAAAAGATAAGCGTCTTACAGCAAACATCATTCATGGTAAAAGACCGAATGCTATTTACTAAGAAGGAGAACAAGGCAAGGATATTCATTCTCACTATTCCTATCAAACATTGCAGTGAGACCCTAGACATTGCAATGAATCCCTTTGCTCCCCCAAAGCATATAGACTAGAAAGGAAGAAATAAAAGATGAACCTCATGATACACAAAAATTAATTCAAAATGAAATATAGACCTACTTAGAAAGCCTAAAACTATAAAAACTTGTAAAAGAAAATATAGAAGGACATTTCTGTAAACTGGATGGTGCAAATTTTCTCACTTTCAGCCAAGTTCCCCGAGATCAGATGCCACTCCTTAGGGGCATTGAAACTTTGGACAGGTCTATCAGTGTAAGCATTGCGTGCTTGTTAGCTGTAGCAGTCCGGACAATGATAATGGCAAAGAGTTCGCGAAGATTTTCCAACTGTTCAGTACTTTATGTGCACAATATTACATTCAATCTTCATAAAAACTCTTGGAGAATGATACTATAATCATCATGCCCACTTTACAGATGAAGAAGCAGGCTTGAAAGTAATTAAATAATATGCCCAAAGTCACACAGCTAGTAATTTGCAGAAATTAGACTTGAACCCAGATGGTCTGAGTCCAGTGAATGTACCCATAATCAAACCATATCGGTATTTAAAAGACAGCAAGGGTAGCTGAGAAGAAGTGAGTCCACTCGACAGAATGATTTACATGGTGCAGTAATTAAGAAGGTTGGCAGTGCTTGCAGGCTGCCTGGGTAATAAATTCCAGCCCTCTCACTTGCTAGAGGTGTGCCTTTGGGCAAGCCATTTAACCAGTGTCCTCTTCTGTAAAGGAGTACCCACCTGGTGGCGTTATTATAAATATTAAATGAGATGATACATGTAAAGCAGTGATCAGGGAACCTAGAATGTAGTAGGAGCTTAATAATTGTTAGCTGTTACTGAACACTTAAACATAAGGGTATCCAGCAAGTGACAAATCATTCCTTGCTAGGATACTGACTGGAAGTGTCCTGGAGGCTTTTATGTCCAGGTACCTGGTTCAGCATCATCCTTGCCTTATGAGCTAAAGTTCCCATCTGGAACTATTGATTCTTCCATCTTAGTCTGGTCTCTCCCTGGGGTCAGTAAGAGACCTTCTATAGGAAGACAGCTCTCAAGCTTTCCTTTTGTAATTGCCCCGAGGTGAGCCTTTAAAATGAGGAGACATCCTGTTCCAACTACTCATAGCTGAGCATGTGAATTTCCAATACTACTGCCATTTCTTCTCTTTGGACAAGCCTCTTACTATTAAAATTTAATAACAATTGCTGACATACATATAGCCTTATTCAGTTTACAAAGCTCTTTTCCATCCATTATCTCTCTTAACCCTCACAACATCTGTCGGAAAGAAGTATATTTTTCTCCATTTTACAAGTGAAGAAAATAAGTCCCTGAGGAGTAGCATGATTGTCTGATGTCACACAGTAAATGCAGAGATGCACCTCAACTTCTAGTCTTTTGGCTCCAATATGTCAGGAGTGGCTCATCAGTTCAGATACCCTACTAAAGTATAGAGTCCAGTGTATCAGCCCTGATTTATTTGGGGGGAAGCTTGGGGGAAGTAGGTAAGTTATTTAGGTCTATTTTGGTTGGAAGTGACAAAAAAAAAATCAAACTAGCTGAAGCATAATAATAATACTAATAATTTATTGGCTCACCTAATAGAACAATCCAGAAGTAAGCCTTCAGGCCTGATGGAGCAGATGTGCAAACATTATCATCTAGACTTTCTCTGTTTTCTCATCTCAGCTTCCCTCTGTGTTAATCTCATTCTTAAGCAAACTCTGCACTTGGGGTGGCAGAGACAGCCCCCAGTAGCTGCAATTTACAAACTTCTCAGCTCCACAGACTCTGTAGAAGAACAAACACCGCTTTCTTGTAAGTCCCAGAAAAAGACCTGGGTATCATTTGTAACTTCTTGGATTGGGCCGTGGGCCCACGCCTGAACTGATCACTGTGGCCAGGTCAGTGTAGTGCTCTCGTCAAAGGCCTGGCAGAAGTGCTCCCTCTGGGGAGAAGCGTGGTGATGAGGGGTGAGTCCCACCACACCCAAGGACGCGGTGAGAGGAAAAGGAGTCTCTTTACTGAAAAAGTACTGCTATCAGAAATGGTGCCGGTGCCAGGCAAATCTATACAGGATGCTTTCGGTCTGCATTGTTAGACTAGAGCAGCCGGGATAGAGTTCAGAGAGAGGGCCTGGGGGTCCTATCTTAGCAAGGACTCAGCTCTTGCCTCGAGGGAGAATGGTGGTGTATTACTTTTTTCCTGGACTACCTAACTTGGCTAAGGTTAGGGGAAAAAAAGAGCAATAATTCATGGCAGAGTAAGCAGTAAAGATGGAGTTTCCGGCTCCAGGAACTTATGTTCAGAACAGCACCCAAAAGAGGAATTCCCAGAACCTTTTATCTCCCCACCAAGCTGAGAGCAGGGACCACGTCTCTTTTACCCACCGTCACACCCCCAGTGTCTTGCATAGTGTCTGGCACAAAGCAGGGGCTTAACACATATTTCTTGAGTGAATGGATAAATTAATGAGTCACACTGGTCAGTCTGATTGGCAGGATTGATCCATCTCTGTGGATGAGTCAGTCCCCTTCTCTGGCCTCTGTTTTCTATCTGTAAGGTAGGGAAAGGGGTAGAATGGACTCTTTCCACAGCCTCTTCCAGCTCATGATGCCAGGATCATGTGACTCTCAGGGGACAGCCATAAGTGCCCTCTCCAAGAAACCAATGCAACAGGAAACCAAAGTTATTGAGCACTGTGTACCCAGGCCCTGGGCAAGATGCGTTAATATGGGTCTGAGGTTCCCAAATTGTGGGATCGTATAGACCCATAATTAAAAATAATTTTTTTATACATGGCTGCCTTTTTTTTTTTCCCAATAAGGACATTTTTAAAAGTTCTATTGGCTATCACCACCATTTGTCAAAAGAAAGATTTTTTACATAATCTCAGAAAAAAAAAATAACATTCCTCCCTTCTAAGCCCCTCAACTCCCCAAGTAAGACTGTTGGCAACCTTAAGTGATTATTTTTACTGTAGATAAATGTTAATTTCAACAGACGGATCCCCATGTAGAGTCAGCGTCTGGGACCTCACTAATGTCGATTATTTTACACACACACCCATCCTACATACACACCTATATCTGTGATGTGGTGCTTAATCTGCCCACTTATAGAGAAGAGAACAGACGTTCAGAGAGGACAAGTGCAAGGCACAGAGATAAGTCCATTTGGGTTCTAGCCAAGATCACTTTGACAGACCCTAACCCAATAGCTTTTTTCCTTCAGGAAAAGAAATGACCCAAACTGGCTCCCGTGGAGTGCCCCAGGGTGTGCTCTTGGGCCTAACCGTGAGCCATGCTTTGAAGCTTTGTTCTTTAGCCCACCTTCATGGTGTGTCCCCTTAGTGCTAGGCACTGGACTGGGCCCTGGGGAGAGTGGGGAAGGACACCAGTACATTCTTAGTCTTCTCTCTCTCTCTCTCTCTCCTCTCGTCCTCCTCAGGTTTACCCTAGGTCTTGTTTCCTAGGTGTTGCTTCTTGTGCCGGTGGCCAACGAATCCCCAAACCAGGTGTGGGTTGACAACAGTTCAGGGGTTCCCTCTCCCAGGAGTGTTGGCAGTTTCCTAGGAGACTGTGGAAACCTGCAACGCCTCCGAGACCCAAAGGACTGGAAGTGTAATGGTGGAGCTTCAGGCATTGTGATAGGTTGTAGAGGAGGTAATTTGGGGGCAAGTGATCCTGTTCAAACCCTGTCAGATAACACCCCGTTCAGCTCCTCCCCCGATCCCACAGGCTTTGCGGATCCCACAGCCCCCACAGGATAGCCTGGAAGGAGGAGGCCCCCACATCAGACGGCCTGCCGTGGAGGGGGCCTGCCGCTCTAGCTGGGGGGCCCGGGGGGCCGTGCGCACCCGTCCCCTGACTGCTTGCACCGGGAGCACCCCTCCCCCAAACCGCCCCCCGCTCGCCGGCTTGCGGAGGGCACGCGCCTCGGCCGGGCCGCGCCAGTGCACGCGAGCGCGCGCTTCGGCACGGGCGCGCGCCCCGGGGGAGAACCCGAGCAAGATGGAGGCCGCGCCGAGGCCGCCGCCTGGGCCCAGGCAGCCGCTCCTGGGAGCGCCGAGCGGCGGCGCCTAGGCCGTGTCAGTGCCGGACCCGTCGCCCCCGACCCGGCCCAGGTGGGTCTCCCCGTACCTCCTCCCGGCGGCTGCCGGCTCCGCGCGCGTCCGGCCTGGGCGCGGGGCAGCGGTGCCCCCACCCTCGGCCCTCCTCGGGCCCGGCCGCTCCCCGGCGCCCCGGGGACAGCCCTTGCCCATCTCCCGCCCCCTGCAGCCCCCGGCCTCTCATCCCCTCGGCCTGGACTGTCCCTCTTCCAGCCCCGACCCGCCAAACCTAGGCTCCCTGTGTCCCCAGCCACCCCTACCTTCTAAGGCTCTCCCTCCAACCCCGCGTCCAGACCCTGCAGTCCCAGCCCCCGACTCTCCTCTCGCCTCACCCTGTCCAGCCACTTCACCCTTTGAGGCCGGCATACCAGCCCCCAGTCCCCGTCCCGGCCCCCATATCACCTTCCTGGTCCCCCTCTTCTTACCCCTCAGAGAAGCGCCCACCTCCTCTCCATAGCCCCTTTATACTCACCATCCTTCTACTCGTCTCCTTTTGAGCCCCATATATTCATCCCCTCTACGAATCCTCCCCAGCCAGTCCCCAGCCCCCATTCCGTCTCCCCATGGCCCCCTCCTCTTCCCCCACTCCCGGCCCCCAAGCCCCCTGCCCAACTCTCCCGTAACTGCTTTCTAGCCTCCTTCCAATTCTAGCTGCCGTATCCTCATCCCTGCCCTCTCATACCAGCCCCCCAACTTCCACATGGCCCCATCCTAGGCCCCCCCCATAGGGAAGCTTTGCCAGTCCGCTCAACACTCTCACGAACCCCTTCCAGGCCCCCCATACCAGTCCGCAGGCCCCCCCAGCTCCTCCTCAGTCCCCGTCCTCGCCCATTCCTTGGCTCAGGGCGCCCCTCGCGCACGTCCCCAGCTCCCGCCCCGCAGCCCCGCGTCCGGTCCCGGGCCGGCGGCCCCCACCCGCCGCCGCCGCCGGCCCCGCCCCCGGGCACCATGCTGCCCTCGCAGGAGGCCTCCAAGCTCTACCACGAGCACTACATGCGGAACTCGCGGGCCATCGGCGTGCTGTGGGCCATCTTCACCATCTGCTTCGCCATCATCAACGTGGTGGTCTTCATCCAGCCCTACTGGGTGGGCGACAGCGTGAGCACCCCCAAGCCCGGCTACTTCGGCCTCTTCCACTACTGCGTGGGCAGCGGGCTGGCTGGCCGCGAGCTCACCTGCCGCGGCTCCTTCACCGACTTCAGCACCATTCCGTCCGGCGCCTTCAAGGCGGCCGCTTTCTTCGTGCTGCTCTCCATGGTGTTGATCCTCGGCTGCATCACCTGCTTCGCGCTTTTCTTCTTCTGCAACACCGCCACCGTCTACAAGATCTGCGCCTGGATGCAGCTGTTGGCAGGTAGGGGGAGGGGCGGGGCCGGGACCCCCAGACCAGGCGCCGGGGACGGGGCTCCTTCCTGCCAGGTCCCCTTTTTGGAGGAGTCAGAGGTAGGTTCTGCTTCTCTGTTCTAATACACTCAGCTCGTTGGCTGACCCTTAGCAGTCACTGGGAATGAGGATTCAGTGAGACGCCTTGGGGCAGGCGGCAGAGCCTTATAACCAGGGCCGGGGGTCTGTGTACCCTGACATGGACAGACTGCATTTATTGGTTGGGTTAGCATTATGTTAGCATCTCTGGGGGTCTCTTTCTAGGGGAGCATCTCTAAGGGAGATATTTATCTGAGCAAGGGGTTACTCTAAGGGCGATTAATTTCTGTTGTATTGCAAAGAGAATTTGATGCAGAATCAAGAGATCTGGCTTTGACCTTTAACTTGGTAACATTATCAACTTGGTTGTCTCATTTGACTTTGAGCCTGTTTCCTCATCTGTAAAACAGTGGAGAGGATTCTAACAGGACAAATGAAAGAGTATCTTGTCAACTGTAAAGTGCTGTGATAAGATAAGGGAGGAGAAGGAGGATGACTATTATTTCCAGCCAGTGTTTGAGATGTAGGTAGTTGAGAGCACTTGGCAACATGAGTCTCTAGAGGGCAGGTCTCCACCCGGCCATATCCCACACCCCACACCCACAATGCAGGAAGGACTTTACTGCCATGCCCAATGAGAATGGGTCCCTGAGACCCTTTGAAATCTTTGGCTAAGGCAATGTTCTTGTACAAAACCAGGAGAAAGGACTTTGGGGATTAAGAAATGCTGAGACAGTTTTCCAGGATCCATTAGAGCTCTCCCCACCCCTTTCGATCAGAGACAAATTTTGAAGACTCAGCAATTTGTGTATTTGCCTAATTGCAGGCTGGCATGAGAGTTGGGCTGGGGAAGGTGGGGCCAGGAGATGGCAGGAATGGGCAAGGAGGGATGGTGAAAGCTGGGAAAAAGTTTGGGGCCCTCCAGGAGTGAGAGAGAGGAAGAAAAAATGTGATACTTATGTGGTACAGATGGTTTTTCAAAATAAGCACCTTAGGACAGACATTCAACAGGTGTCAGTCCCTTTAAAAGAGACCATTTGGAGGAGTTGTTATGTCATTTGATGATTCTACCACTCAGAACCTTGTAAGGGGTTTTCATCGGATGGTATGGTGTATTCTCTTGAACATTTTCATTGAGAGAAAAACTCCATTATTTTAAAGGATGGGGATGATTTTGGCTGGAAATCACTCAGATGCAAGTGTGGAGGATAAGGTGGAGGGTCAAATTGGGTAATATTGATTGGGTTGAAAGCCAAGGTATGATGACAAAGTCATGGGGCTGATTTGCTTCTTCAAGAGAGCTTTTACAGATGCAGGGAGGAATTGCTGCTCCATGGAATAATTTCCCAAGCTCTGAAAGGAACTTTTTTTGAAAAGGGCAGCATTTATTCAGATGTGGACAGACTAAGGGGCTTATTTCAGTCCATCTTGCCCCCCTCAACTTAGATGTAGGTCTTTCAGGATCTTCCAAGATGGTATGAAAGGAGAATTGTAGAAGGTAGGGGAATCTCTCCAGAATTTCTTAGTGGCCCTTCGAGAGGTGGAGTTTATGTATTTCTATTCTTCCAAAGCCAAACTGGAAAGAATGTATGCTCTACTCAAAACCCCAGTTCTTCAACTTTAATTTGGAATCAGCAGATGGGTAGATGACCTCTTGGCCCTCAAATTCTTTGTAATCCATGGAAGTTTAATCTTGGGGATTTGATGAACTGTCCAACAACTCATGTAATTTGTGTCATAGAATTTCAGAGGTTTTAGAGATTATCTCCTTCAAATTTCATACACCCTCTGTGTGCCCTCCCTCACTCCCCCACCCCCATTTCAGAAAGATGAAAATGAGCCTAGAGAGGTGGAGGGTTTGCCTAAAGTCATGCAGTCGGTAAGGCAGTGAGCTAGGACTAAGGCCTGGGTTTCTTGACTCCTGGCCCAGTGGTCTTTCCCACGTGTTACTGCCCTACCCCTGAGGGGGCAGTTGGCAGAGTTGAGCAATTTGTCCCATTTTGTTGAGAGATTTCTGAGTTTTCTGGGTAATTGATTCATTTTTCTTAATCAAGTTCCACCAGGCCAGAGGCCAGAGCACTGGACTACGAGTCATAGGAAGGGGACTCTTGGCCGACTCTATCTATGACTCACCATGCCGTGTTAAGCAAGTCTTTTTAGCCTAAATCTCAGTTTTCTTATCTGAGGAGGGGGGAGGAGTAGTTCGATTAGTTTATTTAAAGTGTTCCTTTGAGCCCCTTGGGGTTCCTATAAAAACTCATTTACCAAGGCAATTCTATTCAGAAAGTGAGAAACCATTCATCCTTCAAGGAACTACAGAGAAGCAAAGGGGTTGGCTTGCGTCAGATAAGAATTAATGCCTGCCTATGACTTTTGTTCCAGTGAACTTTTACTCAAGTATTTTAGGGTCTACCAAGCCCAGAGCACTGAACCATTGGGGGAAATGCAAAGATATTTATTTCCTTGTTTGTTTCTCACCTGCTCTGTGACCATCCTTATGTGTGGATACTGCATGGTGAAGATATATAAGATGCCATCCCTGAGCCCAAGTCTATAAAATACTATCTCTGCTTGCAGGAAGCTTGCCATCTAGTTGGGTCAGTATTGATCAACAGCCATTCACTGGCAAGTGACAGAAACCAAGCTCAAACTGGCTTAAATAGATAGAAGTAAAATAGAGGGTAGGGTTAATTAACTCACGTAACTTCATATCAAGAGTATCTGGCTTCAAGAAGAGATACAGAGAGAGAGAGAGAGAGAGAGAGAGAGAGAGAGAGAGCTTCAGGCAGCGATGGATCCAAGCGCTCGAATAATGCCATTAAGAATCAATCTCACTCCATTTTTTGGTTCCTCTGTCTTGGCTTTAAGTCCATTTCTCTCCTTAATATGACAGATAAGGCCTCTGGCAGCTCTGAATTTACATTGCTTCAGTGTAGCAAGGCCTGCAGAAAAAGAACTCCTGTTTCCTAATGATTCTGGCACAAGTTCCAGGCCTGATTCTCATTGGGCTAGCTTTGACCAAGTTTTAACCTCTTAGTTAATCGTGGTGACTTTTTCCGGGGCTTGGATCACATTCCCATCCCTGGACTACGTGGACTGATAGCAGAGAAAGGTCAAGTCCTACAAAGGAAAATTAGATGCAGACCCAAGAAGGAGGAGGCCTGTAGGTCGGATGAATACACAGAGAGACGCTTCGCTCTGAGCAGTCTGACTACTTATGTGTTGAAAGCACTGTGGAAACTTGGAGAAATAGAGGGGGCTTCTGGCTTAGTTGGGAAGTAAGGCTTGAGCTGACCAGGGTATTGACAGGGATGAGGTGTGGGAGAGTATTAATGGAGGGGAAGATCATGGGCAGAGATGCAAAGGTGAGAAAGCCACGTGTGACTTGAGTGTGGCATTCATATAGGGGAGCAGTGTGTGGAGAGGCCAGGAAGGAATGATGAAGTTACATGGTGTGCATGGCTCTGAATGTCCAACTGAAGTCCAGGAATGCGGACTTTACTCAGCAGGCAGTTGGGAGCTGCTACTACTGTTATTATTATTATTCAACAAAAATAATCAGTTTTTTTTCTGAGCCTTTCGTATAGGTGCTAAGCATCTTACTTGCATAATATTATTTAAGCCTCACAACAATCCTATGAAGTAGGTACTAATATTATTTTATTCATGAACCAACTGAATTTCAAAAAGGATACCGTTTGTCCAAGGTCATACAGGTATCAAATGGTAGAGCCAGGATTGTTACTCTCTCTGACTCCAAAATCTCGAGGTTAAAGGAGGATTAATGGTGGAGATAGCAGCAGGCTGTGTCTGCCAGAAGAGTCGAATGCTAAGTAAAGAGGCTGGAACAGCCAGGTGACTCTTTAAGAAATTAGGGGTCAACATTTCAGGGCCTCTCAAGATATTTCTTCTCTTCTTTTTTTTTTTAACTGAGCACATACAGTGTGGTAGTTTCTAGATTAGACATTTTCACATTCATTATGTCATTTAATCATTAACTGTTAAAAAATACAGGTATGGACATTGAGGCTCAGAAAGGCCACAGGACCTCCTGAGGCCATCTAGGTGGTTAGTGCCCAGCTGGGGTTCAAAATCCAGGTCTCCTGAGTCTGAGACCTGAACTCCAGTAACCTCTCCAGAATGCCTTTGCCACTCCCTGGCACTGTCTTCTTGCATGTTACTGTTTCAACTATAGTGGAGACTCCTGGAGAGCAAGGATCTGTGTTTGATATTTCAGTGCACACGTAAAGTAAGTGCTCAGCTGTTGTTTGTTGAATAAATGAGTGAATGAATGGACAAATGGGCTAGGAGTAAAGCAGGCATGTATTTGGAGATAGCATCGGCTGATGCAATGGTATTCAAACTTCATCATGCACCCTGGGAAGCTTGTTGAAAACGCAAACCCAAGGCTCTACTCTCTTCCCTCCCACTCTGATTCCCTATGTCTAGGGTGGACCCAGGCATGTGTATTTTTATCAAACAATCCTAAGTGACTCTGATGTAGGTGGAAGTGGGCCACATTTTGTAAAGTACTGGTCAATTGGATTAAGGCAGTGAAGAGGAAGGGAACTGAAACAATTGATATGCGCATGTGGCTGCTGGCTTGAGGCCTCATTTCCTTACTGCAGAGACCTCCACAGGCAGCTTGAGCATCCTTTCAGCATGGCAGCTGGCCTTCCCCAGAATGAGCGATCTGAGAGAAGGATAACAAGGAAGAAGCCACACTGCCTTTTATGGTCTAATATGATACCGTATACCATCACTTATGCCATGCCCTATTTGTCAGATGTAAGTTTCTAATGCAGTCCCTGTTCAAGGGGAGGGGAATTAAATTCTTCCTCTCGAAGGGAGGCGTATAGAAGGATCTGGGGACAAAAACACTAAACACTCAGGCTGTGTCTTCCTTTTTCAATTCAATAATACATCTTGGAGATTGTTCCACATCAGTATAGAAAGAGGCACCTCTTTCTTCATTTTGGCATCATATACTTTTGTATAGCTGTGCCATCATTTATTTAACCAATCTTCTATTGATGGACATTTAAGTTGTTTACAATATTTTGATATAACTATACTACAATGCTGATTGATATTATACGTAAGCAATTTGATGCATATATAAGCATGAGGATAGAATTATTCCCTAGAAGTGAAATTGCTGTAATAAATGGTATATATATATGTTACATTTTGGGTAGATCCAGTCACAGCACCCTCTGTAGAACTTTTACCAGGTTACACTTTTGCCAGCAATGTATGAAAGTACTTGTTGCAGTACATCCTTTCCAATTTATAATGTGTTTTTGTTTGTTTGTTTGTTTTTTGCATGGGCAGGCACCGGGAATCGAACCCCGGTCTCTGGCATGGCTGGTGAGAATTCTGCCATTGCACCACTGTCGCACCCCCCCATCCTTTCCAATTTAATGTGTTATCAAATATTTTATCTTTGGTAATCTGATGGGAAAAAGTGCTCTTATATTGTAGTAATTTGCCTTTCTCTATTATGAATGAGGTTGAGCACCTTATATAAATTTTTTTCTCTCAAGTTAGTGGTATTTTTTTTTCCTTGATTTGTAAGAACGCTTTGTATTTTAAGAAAATTTAGCCCTTGCCTGTGATGCAAGTTACAATATTGTTTCCCAATTTTTTATTGTTTGACTTTATCTATGAATTTTTTCCCTGGCATGAAATTCAGTTTCTTTTAATATAAGCAAATCATCTATTCCCCCCCTTTTTTTTTTGCCTCCTGTGTTTAATGTAATACCTAGAAAGGTCTTGAATGGTTTTAAGTATGGGGGAAACAACAGTCAGATGTGGCTGTTGATAGAGGATGTTGAAGTTGTCAGGAGGATGAGAGCTGGACTCTTCTTATTCTGAAAGTCTCTTATTTTTGTCTTTTTCTTCCACTTCCATTTCATGTTATTTATCACTATCAAACTTTTGTCCCCAGGCAGGTTAATGAAAATCTGTGCTTGGCACATAGTAGGTGCTTAGTTGTTTAGTAAGGGTCTTTGAATGAATGAATGATAATGTCTGATTCCAGTTCTGGCCCCACCACTCATAGAGGCAGCATAGTCCAGTGGCCAGATGACCTCTGTTTGAATTCTGACTGTGCCAATACCAGCTGAGCATTCTTAGTAAGATTGCTTAATTTCTGGGTCTCAGTTCCCTCAACCATAAAATGAAGACAACAACAGTAACTACCTCATGGGGATACTGAAGGATTAATTGTGGAAATGTGTACAGACCCTGGTATGGAGTCATTGTTATTGATTGTCATCAATTATTAATAATTATTAATAGATACTAATTATTATTAGCTGTGTGACCTGGGTCAAATCACTTTGGCTTCAACATTCCATGGTCTGTGCTAGAACAAAGGAGAAAAGGTTGGAAGCTGGGAGGGGTGGGATCTCAGCTTGGAAAAGTAGGTGGGCTGGCTCATGTAGAGCCTTGAAAGTTGAGCCTTGAAGTTTTAGTCTTATCCCTAGGCAATGAGCAGCCACGTTTAGGCAATGGAGTGGCCAGGACCAGATGTCGGTTTAGAAGTATAACGCAGGTGAGGAATGGACTTTCTTGATGGAAGCCTGGTGGGAGGCAGGGAGTCCTGGGAGAAGGCTGTGTGGTCCAGGTGAGTGGTGATGAGGCTGGGGGAGGAAGAGTGGGACAAAGATTAGAGACCTGTCTAGGAGGTCAGTTGCCTGTATGGGGAAGTGAGGAAGAGACCGGTATTGCAGATGATTCCATGTTTCCATCATGGGTGACTAGGTCTCTGGAATGCTGTTCACAAAGGAAGCAGGAGGAAGAGCAGGCTAGGGGTGAGGGAAGATAGTGTCAGTTTGGGAAATGTTGAATTTGAGGCCCCTGTAGGATGCAGAAGAGGAAAGGTCCAACACGCAATTGGATAGTCAGGCCCCAAGCTCAGGAGATGGACCTCAGCTGGAGATGGAGATCTGTGCATCATCAAAGGAGCCTGAGTATGGAGGAAATCACTCAGGGAAGTGGAAGTTGGAAGAGGAGGCAAACCTGGAAACACCAACCTTTAAGGGGCAGGTGGAGAAGGAGGAGCCACAGAAGGAGACTGGGAATGAGGAGTCAGAGAGCAGAAGGAGGCAAAGTAGCAACCAAGAAACTGAGAATGACAGCTTTGAGGAAGGACACCTGTCTGGAGGAGCAAGTGTAGGCTGGGAAGTGATGGAGTCACCTAGTAGGGCCTTGTCATGAGCTGCAGGGAATGAGATAGGAAGCTGGAGAGCAGTAAGGGGCTTTTGACCAAATCTAGAGATGGGTGTGACGAGCTGAACTACGGCTGGGGCAATGGGTACCCGGAGAGGAGGGGCCAATTCAAAGTTGCACTAAAAGGGGTGGTGGCTGAGGGTCAGCAACGCTTCCCAAGTAATTACCAGGGAAAGCCTAACATCGGTGATAGCAGATACAATTATTTGTGTTCCTAATGCTCTTCCTTACTAAACTGTGGGCTCCTCAACCTCAGCACCCATAGCTGAGAATGCAATCACTTCAGGGAAGAGTATCCCAGGCAAAGGGAAGGGTCGGTGCAAAACCCTGGAGGCTGGGATGACCCTGTCGTGTTTTAAGGGACAGAAAAGAGGCCAGCACGGTTGGAGTGAGTGAGGGGCCATAGTTGTGTGAGAGGAAGGTAGAGCCAGAGTCTCTGGGGCCATGACTGAGGGACAGGATTTTATTCTAAGCACAGTGGGGAGATTTTGGAGGGTGTTAAGCTCGGGAGAAACGCTTTTGAAAGATCACTCTGGATGCTAAATGAATAGACTGTGATGTGGCACGGGTGGACACAGAGGAACTAGTTAGGAGGCTACTACAGTCAGCTCGGGGAGAGATCAAGGCGGCTTGGAGTAAGCTGGGAGCAGTGAGAATAGAGAGAAGGGGTCAGATTCTGAATACGTTTTGGAGGTTGAGCCGGTCCGCCTTGCAGATGGATCGGCTGTGGGAGGTGAGGGAAGGGATGCATCCTTGGGTTTGGATCCAGCACTGGGTGGTTGGGTGATGGGTGGGGAGCCCAGCCACAGGAGTCCCCTGGCTGATGGGGGCATTACTGTTGGGCCTGGGTCTCTCACATCTAGTGGGTTGTGGGTTGATTGTTAGCATAGGCCTAGCCTCTTGTGTAAAATAAGCGCCTGCCCCCCGCTCCAGGAATGCTCAGACTGATTGGGAGAGTAATGTGCAGAAGCATCCCCAACTGGCCCCTTGAATCTCCTTCCCTGGGGGTCTCTTTGTCAGCCCTCTACAGTGACAGGCCCTGGGGAAGCTGTTCCCTTTGGAAGCTGTTGTCCCAGTGCAGATAAATGCCTTCACCAGCGCCCTGGGTCTCAAAGTCAGCCTAGTCATTTCCAGGAAAACCTTCCTCAAGCTGAAGGAGGGAATCCCAGCAGCCTATTGTGTATTCTATACATACTGATTCTCTGTATATCTCCTCTTTCCTAAGACTGTCATTGCTTTTTATTTAGTAATCATTGCTCATAATAGAAAAATTATAAAATATAGGTAAGCAAAATTATACCAATAGTCTCATTTTCCCATGGATAGTCATTCTTACCTACTTGGTCCATTCTCATAATAGTACAGTACTGGCTATAAGCAGGCTCTGGAGGCAGACTATCTGGGTTCAGATCCTCTTTCTGCAACTTACTAGCTGTGTGACCTTGGGTAAATTGCTTAATCTCTCTGTTCCTCAGCATCCTCATGTGTAAAAAGATAATAACAATGCCTACTGGTTAGTAACCAGTAACCAGCTAGGAAGTCCTCTTTCCTAGAAGTAACCAGGATTAAATGAGCTAATGTGTGTAGTGTCTAACACAGTAAATTCTATGTAACTATTTGTTATACCTATGCATATGTATTTTTTCCAAATGAAATTACATTGTTGTTATTTTTTACAGCCTCTTTTCCCACCTAACATATCATGAGTATCTCCTTCCAGAATTATTTTATGTACATGTAAGTAAAAATACATACACACATCTTTCCCTCTTCTTTCAATTAATGGAAACCCCCAAACCACACATGCTGCTTTGAGCCTTGCCCTTCACTTAACAGTGTGTGCAGAGCTGTCCACACCAGCAGATATAGATCTTCCTCATTCGCTTTGATGACTGTGAAGTATGCCATTGCATGGTCCTACTATATATAGATATTTTTAATCATTTATCTATTGGTGGGCATTTAGGTTATTTCCACTGCTTACTTACTACATGCAATAGTATGCAGCCCTTTTTTAAAAAGTCAACTTTTATCATTAGATCTTCCTTAATGTAATTTTGATAGAGTAGCATTCCATGGCATGAAAGGCTACATTCACATCCTTTTTCCTCTCCCTCTCCCTCTCTTATAAACAACAATGTAATGGACATCCTCTCGTAGCTGAATCTTAGAGCATATCTATGTGCATTTTCTTAGAATAAATTCCTAGAAATGGGCAACCTCAGGCAAAAGGGGTATAGAGATTTTCATTTTTATATTTTTGAAATTGGTCCATTATTTCTGAGTTCCATTTGGCCTGTGCATTGCCATTCTTTGTTGATTTGTTTCCTTCCTGGTGAATGAAAATCTCCAGCAATTGTTACTTATTATTCTTTGACTACCTGCCCACCTTAAAGTCTCAACTGGAAATATTTTCACATGGTTCAAAATTGAAAAGGTGCAATAGTCTTGTTGAAAATCTCCCTCCTACCCCATCCTCCACCTAGGAAGTCCTCTTTCCTAGAAGTAACCAGTATTATCAGTGTCTTATAAATCCTTCCAGAATTATTTTATGTACATGTAAGTAAAAATACATACACACATCTTTCCCTCTTCTTTCAATTAATGGAAACCCCCAAACCACACATGCTGCTTTGAGCCTCGCCCTTCACTTAACAGTGTGTGCAGAGCTGTCCACACCAGCAGATATAGATTTTCCTCATTTGCTTTGATGACTGTGAAGTATGCCATTGCATGGTCCTACTATATATAGATATTTTTAATCATTTATCTATTGGTGGGCATTTAGGTTATTTCCACTGCTTACTTACTACATGCAATAGTATGCAGCCCTTTTTTAAAAAGTCAACTTTTATTTGAGGCCTGACATACTTACAGAAAAGCAGAAAACTCCCAAGTCTACAGCTCCACAAACTTTCACAAGGTGAGCCTGCCTGTGTAAACAGCACCCTGATGAAGCACTTTACTATCCTGACTTTAAATCCTACAGATGAGTTATGCCCATTTTTTGAACTTTATATAAATGAAATCATACTTTCACTTAACATTATGATTGTGAGAGTCATCCAAGTTGTTTCAGGTAGCAACGGTTTGCTCATCCTCATAGCTCTTTAGTATTCCACTGAATTAAATTCCGCTATTTATTTATCCATTCCACTGTTAATAGGCATTTGGGTTGTTTCCAGTTTGGGGCTCTGAATAAGGCTTCTGTGAACAGGTCTTTTGGTGAACACGTCTCCAACTCTGCTGAGGATATGCCGAGAAGAGGATGGCTGGTTCCTGGGGGATAGTTGAGTAGATCCCACTCTGCAGATTCCAAGGCGGGCAGCTTTTTGAGGATCGTGATGCATGGGGCTGAATTGCTCTCCATTGTTGCCCCCTTTTAATTTGTAGACATTTTTCTTCCCTCGCTGAAGACTGGCGATCCATGAGGGGGGCTGACGGGTGCATTCCCTCACTGTCCTCCAGGCTTCCCTCCGCAGCTGGGCACTGGCCCTGCTGCCCCACTGAGGCCCGTCTTTCAGAGAATCAAGTCTAGCTGAGCTTCCGTCTGTGGGGGCTGGGTTCCAGGCACCCGGGCTGAGAAGCAGACGAGGGCAGGTCAGGAAAGCCACATCAGTAGGGAGAGGGTTGGGGGTCTCTTTGGAGCCTGCGCAGGAGCAGAGAGCCCTGGGGCATCCAGACTCACCCTGAGTAATGGATGGCACCTGTGGCATATCAGGCAGGGAATGGGCAGCTGAGTGCAAACAGGCTGTCTTCTCGGAGAGCCCAGCTAAGCAGATGTCTCCTGGGGATGGTGCAGTGGTATTTTAATGAAACTATTAAAATAGCTGAGCACAAAGTGTATCATTAGATATAAAGGCCCATTTATAGCACAAGCTTTAAAGAAAACAAACACCTAAGTATAAAGTATTTTTTCTCTTGCTTATTTTTTACCACCTCTTAGTCTCATCCTAGTTTCATTCACCAAACTGAGGTATTATTCTTTCTTTAAGCTTTCCCTTAGTTTCTTAATTATTTCTTAAAAGCTTAAGAATATTTCATGCCCTGAAATAGGTAAAAGAGAACTGGGCATAACAAAATAGTTTTTATTATAAAAGTAATATATGTAAGAGTCTCATGCTTATTTGTAATAATTTTCTACTTGATATTTTGTAATAACTTTCTACTTGATATTTTGAGAACATTCACAGTTTTGACAGCTGATCAAATGGTATTTAAGTTAGTGCTGAATATTTAGAATTTAAGAACTTTGCTATTTGAATTTGTAGATTTTTTTCCTTGTTGCCTTAATTTTAAATTGGTTTGTGAAACTTACTGCACAAATCAGGTTTTACAATGATTATTTGTATACTTTATTTAAATATGCCTATAGTTAAGCTAACGAAGACATCCATTTTTGGTGGTTCTAAGTACAGAGTTTGTTTTCTTAAATAAAAATATATTTTTAAAAAGTAATATATGTAGATGGTAAACACTTTCAACAGTATAGGAGGGTATAGAATGAAGAGTCAGTGCCACCCCCCTCCCCAGCCCACCTCTCAGACATAACCATCATTAAGATGTTATGTATCATTCCAGAAATGTTTATAGATATGCAAATTTATATATACATATTCTTTAAAAATTTGTATTTTAAATTATGTTTTAAAATTTCACAAGCAACCTGTGGATGCATTCACTCTGCAAAAACCTGAAACATTAAAAAGAGGCTAAAATCCCCACTCCACACTTCCCAAAGGCAGCCACTCTTATAAACGAAGTTTCTGTTTCTCCCAGTCTTCTTCTGTGCTTTTCATACACGTCCAAGAGGGAAATATATCACCACATTGTCTGTGTGCCCCGCCCCCCCCAACCCTTTTAAAACACAAGAAGAACCAAACCTGTGCATTGCCTTTTACCTGCTTATTGAGCACAGACTGTCTCCAGCAGGCTGGGGGTGAATCCCAGCTCTGTTATTTCTACCTGTGTGACCTTGTGCAGCTCACTTAAGCTTCTTGGCCATTCTCCAAGTGTAAAATGGGGATAACAATACATTCATTCACCTAAAGCAGTTAGAACTGTGCCTGGAATGGAGAAAACACATGGGATACATGTTTGATTTTTTAAAAATTATGATTGATTTTTTTCAGTCGACACCATCTTTCAGAAAGCTGTCCCGTTTTATTCATACTGAATTTAACTAATTCCCTCTTAATGGCATATGTTTTCAGTCCTTTGTTATAAAGATGGTGGTGCATTGAACACCTTTGTATACATTCTTTATATACATGCCCAAGTATAGCCACAGGATAAATTTTGAGTCAAGGGGTGAATGCATTTACTATTGTTATGGCTACTGCCAAATTGTTCTTCAAGCAAAGTGCATGTGCCACTCACATACTCCACATACAATCAGGTATACTGCCACTATAGTGGTGATGGTGACCACGTGATCTGCCTCTTGACTTTGAGAAGTAGGTCTCACCAGCCCTGTGAGGATGAAACTGAGTTTCAGAGAGGCAAAGTCACTTGCCCAAGGACACAGAGCTAAAGGTTTGTTTTTTTTTTCCCAATAGGTAATACATGCATATGATACAGAATTCAAAAGGAATAAAATACTATTTTATCAGTTAGGACTAGGTTTGGCTGCATGCATAAGAAAACCTAAAATAACTGGATCTTAAACATTCAAGGTTCTAGTGTCTCATGTAAAGAAGAAAAGCTGAGAGAGGTATGCTTTCCAGAGCTTGGATAGTAGTTTCTGAAGTCACCAGCTCCTTCCAGTAAAAGAGTGAAGAGCACATTCTAGCACCCCTATAAATCTTGTTATATAAAACCATTTCCTTGAAGCCATACAACACACCCTCATACAATTTTGCTTAGTTATGTGACTACATCTAGCTGCAAGGGAGGCTGGTAAAATGTAGTTTTGATTCTGAACAGCAAAGAGCTCAGCTAAAAATTGGGGGTTCTAGTCTTAAAGAGGAACGAGTGAACATATATTGGAGTGGTTTACTAGCTGTCTCTGCCCTGGTTTATGGTAAAAACTAATCTTATCTCCTTCTCCAGACAGTGACTGCTAACATTTCCCGACTCTCTGGAACAAGATTTCTTTGCCCGAGTTTTTGCCACTACCCCAAGAGCGATCATGACCTATGCCACTCCATTTCGAATAATTTTCCATGCCTTTTCCTGTCTGTCATGTCATTTATTTCTCCCAAAAGCTCCATGAAGTGGGTAGGGCAGATGTCATGACTCCCTTTTCACAGATGGGGGAACCAAGACCAGAGAGCAAACTGCCGTCATCTAAAATTTCCTCCTATTGACGTGGTACTGGTGCACAGGGTTTCTTACCTGTGGGCGCATGCACGATGTCACTGGGCGAGTACTGGTGAGCGTGTGTTCCACTTCCACCTACTTTTAGAACTTCAAAGAGAAAGTCTCAGTTTGGTGCAATATATCTTTAATGCCTGACACACTTACTAATAGGTTTTTTTTTTTTTTTTTTTTTTTTCACATGGGCAAACACCGGAAACCGAACCGGGGTTCTCGGGCACTAATAGGTCTTTTAAACACAGAGCAACCCTCAGGCTCGGAGCATTTGGCAGGCAAAAGCGTGTAGCTAGAATTTAATAACATTGCTTTGGTTTCATTGTGCTTATTTTTATAGATTTCTCCACTTTAAGGCAAACTATCCTGATTTCCTTTTCTTTGGTAGTGATATAAATTTCACTTTTTCTTTATTTTATTTTTTAATTTTTATTGTCTTTTTTTTTTTTTTTTTTTTGCATGGGCAGGGACCGGGAATTGAACCCAGGTCTCTGGCATGGCAGGCGAGAACTCTGCCTGCTGAGCCACTGTGGCCCACTCATAAATTTCACCTTTACAATATATGTATCTGTTAAAAAGTGAGTTCATTCAAAGAAGAATATTAGTAAAGACATGTCTCAGTTTGAATGCAGACCTCACCACTAATCAGCTGTGTGACACTGGATAAGATAGATAAGTCCCTGATAGGGTCTTAGGAACTAGTTCCTATGAGTCTGAGTTTCCTCATCTGTAAAATGGGAACAATTTATCCCACCTCATAGCTTTGCTATAAGATTAAATGAGATAAAAAGAATAAATGTCAGGAGCTTAGCATCCTAGCACTCAGTGAAGCACGCAATACTATGTTTTTACATTATTATTACATTACTAATAGTATTAATATTATTATTCTTAATTTTGAAACAACACCTCTGACTGCCAGGATCAGGGAAAGACAGTGGACTGTGGGATAAATGGAAAGAGATGCCTCATCCTAAGGCCCCTGCCCAAACCCCAGTGGTTCTCAGCCAGGTATGACTTTACCCCCAGGGGACATTTAGCAATGTATAGTAACACTTTCTATTATCATGATGAGGGAGGGGGTTGTCACTGGTCCCCAGTGGGTAGAGGCCAAGGACGCTGCTAAACATCCTGATGTGCAGGACAGCACCCCCACCCCCCAACGCAACAAAGAATTATCCAGTGCAAATGTTAAAAATGATGAAGTTGAGATACCCTGCCCTGCTGTGAAGTCCCTGTCCCTGCACGAGGCCATTGCCTCCTCTACTGCTGATTCTTCGGTCAGCTCATTCTTCCAAAACAGACTTGAAGGGTGGGCCACGGTGGCTCAGCAGGTAAGAATGCTTGCCTCCCATGCCCGTTCCTGGTCCCTGCCCATGTAAAAAAACACAAACAAACAAACAAACAAACAAAAAAAACAGACTTGAACTTGGAATCCAAAGATCTGTCTCATTTTCTTATCCAGCAAACAGGGATGCTGAAGCCTGCCTTGCCTGTAGTTAGTCCATTTTCTGATGGTCGAGCCACTTGGTCACTTTCCTGGTATTTCTTTCTTACTTTCTCCAGGTCCCCAGAAACCCACATCTCTCTTGTCTCCATCTGTTCCCATTCCCCACGCAGCCTCTGGGGCATCACATCCACCCTCTAAAGCACTGCAGAGCAAGGGGACAGAGGAGTGGTGAATGAGAGATGGAGAAAGAGCCCCCATGCCCCCAGCCTTCTCTGACCACCCCTGTCATTCTGGGTCTCAGCCTCTAGTCTGTTTCCTTTGAAGCACTCCTTGACATGTATTGCTGTTCCATTTTGCACTGACAGGTTCATTTTAAGCCTCCCGAGGCTAGACACCATGCCTGCCTGTGTAGCCAGCACCCTGCACCCGGCACAGTGCCTGCCCCTTGGAAATTTATTTGTGGAATGTAGGAAAGGAGAGGCAGGGAGAGGAGAGAGTAAAGGAATAGATATGAGAAGGAAGAGAAAAAAGCGTGAAGGGAGAAGAGGAGGGGTTGAATGAATGTTAAATGCTGAGAGATCTAAAACAGAAGGGAAAAGGGAGGATGGAACCGAGACTCAAGCCCAATATAGACTAGCTGGGGTGGGCGGGGGGGAGGATATGAAGAAACAGATGCAAACAAAGATGAATAGGGTGGAGAAGAGAAAGGAATGGAGACAAGCGACTAGAGAGAGACAGAGAACGTGCAGGCGCAGAGCGACGGGAGGAAGCCCTCTGCAGTCGCGGGGGGCGCCGAGGGTGCGGAGGGAGGAGCATCGCTCGCGGGAGCCTCACGGCCAGGAGCGCGGGAGCAGGCGTGGTCTCCATGGAGACCGGGATGCTCCCGGAGGGAGGGGAAACTGAGGCGGGTCCTGCCCCTCTGGCACCGCGGGAGAGAAGGGCTGGAGGGGACGCGGAGGGGCAGTGTGGGTCTGCTCCTTCCCCAGGCTCGTCTCTACCCCTCTCTCTCGCTGGGGAAGTCAGAGCCCAGGGACATGGGGAGGGCCCTGGGAACACCGAGGGCTGAATGAAGGCTGCGGCGGAGTCTGCTCCTACTCTCCCATGCCCCCATTCTTGGAGTTTTACCCTCCTCTCCTCCCCGAGAGGGTCCTGGAGGGCCTTGCAAAGCGTCAAGGATTTGGAGGGAGAGGGATGGGTTAAGTCTTCTCCGCAGGCTCCTCCTCCTCTTTCCCCCAGGGTTCGGTCCTGGGCATTCTCTCCAGTTTCCATAACTGCCAGTCCTAGGGATTTAAATACTCACAAATACCGTATGTCTCCTGCCCTGATTTCTCCCTTGAGCTCCGGAATTCCCTCTGTATTTGGGTGTCTAACAGGCATCTCAGACTTCTTCCATTCTCCGAACTCGCCATACTCATTCCTGCCTTAGGGCGTTTGCATTTGCCATTCCCTTTACCTGGAACCGTCTTCCCAAAGCTTAAGAGGTGTGCGTGCGACACTAGAGCTGGGAAGAATTATCTTGAAGGAGACCTGCGTAGGAGGGGAGGAAGCCATGTTTTGAGTGTGTGTGTGTGTGTGTGTGTGAGAGAGTGTGAGTCCTGTGTGGAGCGGGTATCTGGGCTTCAGGAAAGGGTTGTGTTGCTTTAGATATGGATCACAGTGCTGTGGGGGTGCGCTGCACCAGGACGCTAGCAGAGGAGGCGGAACTGGAATTGGGGCGGCCTCACTCTGGGAGCGAAGGCCCACCACCTTATGCAGGCTGGGAGGAGTCTGTGCCCAGGGAGCACTCCCTGGCATGGTAGAAGGGGGAGGGAACCGTCAAAGCCGACGGACCCAGTCCCCAACCTGAAGACCAGACAGACCTAATGGATAGTGGGCAGAACTGACCAGCACCCCATTTTGCGATGCTGTCATTTAAAACCCAGGTTTGCCCCACCACTCCCACCCAGGGGTCTGTTGCCGGGTCAGACGCCCCACAGCTCCCCTGTGCAGCTTCCGGATCTCAGACACAGTAATCCAGACAAAGGGCAGGGCAGATAAGCAGTAAGACGGCAAGGTTAAGCCAGGCAGACAGGCAGAATCCCGAGCGTTTAGCGTCTACATGGTCCCTGGCCGGGTACAGAGATCAAGTCCAGTCCTCTATTGGCCCAGAGGTGGAACCGGACTAATGAGCCTGTTGGGCGCTGATTGGCCTGTGCTGGGCAGGAGCCCTGGTGTGAGCCAATTAGTGTTACCACGATGCAATGTGCTGATTGGCTCAGACTGGGAACCCGCCCACCATGGGGGAGGAGCCCACCTAGACACGGGCTGGGATTGGGCGAGGTGGGGCTATGACAGCCTTTCTTGGCCTGCCCCTTTTCCCGCTCCCTCCCTTTTTCTTTCTTTGACTCCTCATCTGAACCACACCGCCACTATTTCCTTATCTGTAGGAGAGCTGTTTTCATCACTATGACTGTTTTTGATAATAAGTACTGACATTTGCCGGGGACTTACTGTACATTTGTTGTCTTGCGTAGTCTTTACAATCACCTGTAAATATCACTTACCCTATTCTGTAGCTGAGGATACAGGCGCAAAGGTGAAGGAACTTGTGTAAAGTCAGAGAGCTGGTTAATAGCCAGGTCAGCATGTGAACCCCAGAGCTCTTAGCCACTTTGAGACAATGCACGGGCAGGACCCACGTCCCCTGTCACCCCTGGCCCTCCATCAGCACTACCACAGTGAGTGAATGCCTGGCCCCGTGCTAAGTACTTTACAGGAGTTACCTCATTTAATCCTTACAGCAACTCTGTGAGGTAAGAACTATGATTTCCCTTATACAGACAAAGAAAATGGCCCAGAAGGGTCCAGTGGCTTTGCAGTCATAGCTGAGCAAGTGGGAGTACTAGGCTCAAATCCTCTCCTTCTTACTCCATAGTCCATTCTCCTAGAACAGTGCTTAGCTGCGTGAATGAGAACTTATTTCCATTAGTTTGAATGGGAGGAAAATGGTACTCAGTAAATGAATATATGAAAATAAAATCCACAACAAAAAGATGAGGAGGATGGGAGAGGCTAAGCATGGCCAGGAATACTAGAGGGGAACTGAAGGAAGGGGATTTTCTATGTTCTCATATCTAGGAAGGCTTCCTGGAGGAGGAGCTGATTTAATGGGGGTGGGGTGGACATTGTTGGGTAAAGTTTCTGCTCCCTAAGGCGGGAGGCGCACCCCAGACCCTTCTATGTCTAGGGAAACCACAGAGAGTGGTTAATCAGTAGCACTCTGGTTGCCGGGGCCCAGGCTGAGGAGGGCTTCTAGGCGTCTCAGGCTCTGGGGAGTAATGAACGCGTTTTCTCTTCCTCCCTGCCTGTGCGGTGGCGCCTGCTCACGCCTCTCAGCTCTGTGCCTCGTCCTGGGCTGCATGATCTTCCCCGACGGCTGGGACGCCGAGACCATACGGGACATGTGCGGGACCAAGACGGGGAAGTACTCCTTGGGGGACTGTTCCGTGCGCTGGGCGTACATCCTGGCCATCATTGGCATCCTCAACGCCCTCATTCTCTCCTTCCTCGCCTTCGTGCTGGGCAACCGGCAAACAGACCTGCTGCAGGAGGAGCTCAAGGAGAACAAAGGCGAGTGCACTGGGCGGGCGGCTGAGGTGGGCACGGTCTGCTCTTTGGGGGTCGGGACAATTCAGAACAGAAGTGGTAAAAGGGATGCAAAAATTGGAAGTATTCCAGACAGCACAAGCACTTTGAAAACAGTTTGACATTATCTGTCAGAGCTGAACATCTGCATGCCCTTATGACCCAGCAAACCCGCATCTGGGTCTAAACCAATGAGAAATGTACAAGAATGCTCACCGCAGCAGTTTTCAAAATTGCAAACATCTGAAAACAACCTAAATGGCCACTCAGAAGGGAATGGATAAATACAAGGTGGCACCTTCACATCACAGTAAGTAGTACCCAACTATGAAAATGAACGGACTTCTGTTATATGTAACAGAATAGATGTGGCATGGAAACATAATACTGAGAGAGAGAAAACAAAACAAAACAAGTTCCAGAAGATAACAGAGTGATATTTTTTATTGAGTTCAAAAACAAGTAAAATTAAGCTATGACTGTGTGTGTCATAGCTTATTTATATATATATAAATGTGTGTGTGTATATATATAAATACATATTTTTATTTTTTTAAGCAAAGAAATGGTAATGAATACAAGAGGTAGAATGGTGATTATCTCTGTTTGGGGCAGAAGGGGAGAAAGGCTGGGCCATCAGATGGGGGACATGTAGATATAAGCAAATATTTGGTAAAATTATAGTTCTTATGCGGTCAGTTCACAGGTGTTTATTACAGTATGCTTTCTAATTGGTTTACTAGGTATGCATGTATCACATAACATATTAAAATACAATAAAGAAAAAAATTACACATAAGGCCAGAGCCCCTCTCTTTGCCTTCCTTAGGGGTGACTTTGGTTACCAGACAGTTTTCTATGCATCTGCATACATTATATATCCCTTTATAAAATAGTGTTATGTGCTGACATAAACAGGATCATCCTAAACGAATCCCTCCTAAGATTGCTTTTAGTGCTCAACTCTAGAGCATGGTCTTAATGATCTTTCTTTGTCATTTCAGGGAGATCCCTTTTTATCCAATGCTTAGTGTTACATAAGATGAATGAACTTTAATTCATTTAACCATCCTCCTTTCAGGGTTCTTTTCCAGTTTTTGCTATCATTGATGACGCTACAATTTCAGTGCATGCTGCAATCTTTGTATGTGCCTTATGCACATGGGCTAATGTTTTCTCAGTATCTTTCAATAAGTGGAAGTGTACTTAAAATCCTACTATAGTGCCAGATTGCTCCCCAGATGGTGTTAATTTGCACTCGATGCTGGTTTCACAGTCAGAGGCTTTCAGCCCCAATGTCCACCCTGACTCTGGATTAAGGAGGGACACTGTGGAGGTGGACAGAAACAGCCCTGTCCTGTGGGTATACTTTTTTTTTTTTTTTAGGGGGTGGTGGTGGTGCATGGGTTGGGAATTGAACCCGGGTCTCACACATAGCAGGCAAGCATTCTACCACTGAACCACCTATGCAACTCCAAGGTATGCATTTTTTTCCCGTGAGAAATGTGAGTAGTAATTTTCGTAGTCTCACCATTTCCTTGAGCTTTTAGCATGTGCTGGAATTTAGCACTTTCCATTAGCTATTTGTCTCACCTCTGTGAAATGGGGATAATGGTAGTGAGGATTAAATGGGATAATATACACAAGGTGTTATCTCGTTTGACAGGAGATAGTTTAGTAATGTGGTTGAAACTCTTGAATTGTGGAGGCAGACTGTTGAAGAAGGTCGAGCTACGAGGTTACTTAACCTCCTTGCTTCAGTTTCCTCATCCGTAAAATGAGGGTGATGAGAAAAATACTGCCTTGCAGGGCTGTCATGTGAGGAGGAAATGAGGCTATGCCTGTAAAGTGGCAAACACAGCATCTGGCACCCAGTGAATGCTCAGTAAAAGCTTTGAGTCTTCACAGCTACCCAGTCGGGTCGGCACCAGGACCACCATTTTGCAGATGAGAAAGCCGAGGTTCAGAGAGTCGGGTGACTTGCCCAGGGTTACCTAAATGGGACGGCCAGGATTTGATTAGGCCTTTGGGTTTTTTTCCTTTTTGGGGTGTGGGGGTGTGGGGGTGCACGGTCCGGGAATGGAACCCAGTCTTCCACATGGAAGGTGAGCATTTCTATCACTGAACCACCCACTCACCCTTGGGAGAACCGGGATTTGAACCCCCGGAACAGGTCCAAAGCCTAACCTCTTCCCCATGGTGTCACACTGCCTGTTCTCAGCCTGTTAAGGCTAGAGATTTCCTGCCCCTCTCTGGGCCCTCCTAGGCTGATGGTGCACCAACCCACCCTTCTCTGGGGCCCCTTCCTATGGAGACCCTCAGACCAGGTGGTCTCTGAAGTCTCTGCATGCGGTCAGAGCCCGCCCTCTCGTGGCCACTTCTGGAAGTTCAGGACTGAGACTGTCATCTGGACTTTCTGAAAGGGGCTGGGGATGTCCTAGAACTCAGGGCACCGCGTGTGGTGGGCCGACTCAGCGTCCTCTCCTCCCTCCCTAAAGCTCTCGAGGTGTGCCTCGGTGTTAAAAGTGATGTAAGGCAGTCCTAGTTTGCCTTCTTCAGTGCCTGGAGAGGCAAGGACTGGAGGCATGGACTAGAGAGGATGCCTTAGCTCAGTTCTGGGTCAAAGACCTCTGGAACAAGACCAGCAGGAGTTAGAAACAGGGTAAGATAATGGGTAATTGGAGCTGAAGGGATACAGACTGTGCAACAGGACTAGATACAAAAACTCAAAAATGGACAGCACAATACTACCTAATTGTAATGTAATTTTGTTAAAACACTGAATGAAGCTGCATCTGGAAAAAAAAAAAAAAAAAGACCTCTGGAACAAACCAAACTGCTAACATTTCCGGCATTTGCTATGTGCCAGACACTGTGCAAAATCCTGTACTGAAATTACCTATCTCTTCTGGACCCCTTGGAGATACCCTTTAAAGATTACTAGCCCCATTTTACAGATGAGGAAATGGGAGTCTCAGAGAGGGTGAATGGCCAGCTAAGGCCACCAGGCAGCGAGAGGCTTGGCTGGGATTTCAGTTTCGCCTTGGAGGTTTCTGACTTTCTCCAATTTTCTCTCTCTGCCTTAGATTTTGTAGGCTCTACAATAAGCTCCGTGTTGCGGCCAGGAGGTGATGTCTCCGGATGGGGTGTCCTCCCCTGTCCTGTCACTCACTCACAGGGACCCTGAAGGCCAGGACCACAGCCCAGGAGTTGACCTGACCTCAGCTTGCCCTGCCTCCTGCCTTCCACCCCTTTATTCAAGCTCCGAGGGAAGGCTCCGGCTTCGGACTTATTTCTTAGCTGCCACTCACCTCTGCTGCCCAGGCTCTGAAGAGAGGCTAGGGCTGGGGTGTAGCCTGGGGTAGGGAAGAGTCTGCCCAGACCGTGGAGGGTCTGATTTGGGCTCCTTGCTCCGTTTAATCTAAGGGAGCCTGAATCCCACTGTCCCCTGGGCTTCTCCTCTGTGCTCTGCACTGGCCTGGAGGCCCCTGCAGGATCCCAGGGGAAGGAGGCACTGTGACCAGTTCCCCAGGCTCCCTCAGTGGGGAGGGGGGGAGGGTGCAGGCTATATCCTTGCATCCTCTGGCTCCTGCCTCCCACAGGAATTTCATCAAGACACTGCCCTGAGGAGACTCCTTCCTACTTTTTTTCCTCCTGATGATGGTTCCACCTCATCTGTAATAGAGCTCCAGGTGCCACCAGCCTCCCTAGGGCCTCTGCCCACGCTCTAGCCTGCTCCCAGCTCTCCCCAAGGAATCTGAGCTGCAACGAGGGAGAAAGCACAGGGCCTCCCTGCCATCTACTGACTGGAGCCCTGTTCAGCCCGGAGTCTGAGAAAAGACAGACAGACTCTGGAGGCTGTGAGGGGAGATGCTCTGGCTCCTCTCTAGGTGGTGCCCGACTATGGAAGCTGGAGCTTTGTAGCTGCTCAGCCTGGAGATGGCCTGGGCTCCTCTCTGCTGGGATGACTTGCCAATGTCTGGACCCTTGACCATGGCCTGTTTTGCACAGCAGACTTCTTGGCCCTGTTCTCAGGGTTGGGGAATGGGGACCCAGGGTTGAAGAGTTAGGGGATGCAGCACCCCTCCTGTCCCTTCTTATGCCCCCCACCTGGGCATCTGCCAAGGGCAAAGACTGTCTTGCCTCTTTGATACTTTTCTGCGTAACTTGAACCTGCAGGTCACCTCTGAACAGGGTACCCCCTGCCCCCACCCCCAGGCCTTGATACCCTGCCCCCACTTCTTCCTCTTCCTTGCCCACCTTCTCGCCTTGCAATATGCCCAGGGTCCACAGCCTGATGGGCAGTGCTTGGAGTCAAGGCATGAGTGTGTGTGTATGTGTGTGTGTTTGTGTGTGCGTGTGTGTGCTGAGGGGGCAGATGAGAAGTTTTCTGCCCCCCTCCCCTCCCACCGTGGGGGATCCCTAACCCCCTTGGCAGGGAGCAAGTGAGAGAGACTCCAGGTATTTTTTGAATACCCCTCACTACCTTGTGGATTTGGAGGGCAGAGCCATCTAGCCGTGGGGTGCCCCCCTCTGGGGCTTGGATAACTGCTTTCAGCACCTAGTGCAGGGGTGGCAAACTGGCTTCAACTAGTGTGCCTGCTCCTCTCTGGGGTGCTGGCTGCCGGGTGCACTGTGGAGGGGTGTGAGGTCCCCTGCAGGCTCACTGGGGAAGCATTTGGCTATCATTTAGTTATGTTTGCCTCAGCCAGAGGAGGGGGAAAAACCAGCGAGTGCCATGTATTTGCCAAACCTTGTGTCCATTTCCAAAGGACATGGATCAGAGGGCTAGGATTTCCAAGAAAGATCCTAGAAATCCTCTGCCTCTCTTCTCCTATCTGGACCCTAAATGGAAGCAGATACTGGGGCCTAGAATTCCTGAATCCTGGAATTTACCAAGTCCTGACCCCACCTTCTTAATGCATTTCTCTGGAAAAACCTCCTTTCCCTTATTCTCTGGCCCCAGCACTGTGCTCCTCTCTATCCTGTCCCACCAAGCCCCTTACTGCACACAGCCAGTACCCGCCTCACCAGGCTGCCTGGTGAGTGGGGCTGGGACACCAGGGTCCCCAAATTAAGCGGAAGAGTGAGGAGAGTCTCATGGGAGAGGGAGGGGAGCAGGAGCTCCTCAAAGATACAAACCAAAGCCCAGTGTTGACAGACTGTAGGGGCAGAGCTGGAAAAGAGGGAGAGGAGCAGCCAGGAGCAAATGATTAGGAACAGGGGTAAGACAGAGGTGGGGAGAAAAGAGAAAGAAGGAAGTGCAGAGATAGAATGAGATAGAGGGGGAGGAAGAGATGGAGATGTACAGAGGTAGAGTGAGGGGAGGGACCAAGAGAGACAGGTACAGAGATGGAGAAAGGAGAGATAGTCTGAGATAGCTGCTCAGCCACACACAAAGAGGAGAACTGAGATGGACAGAAAACTTGGGATGGGCAGGGGAGCTGGATGGGAGAAAAAAGGGGTAGGGCTGGGGAAAGTGGCAAATGCTGAGAGGACACTGAGGTGGATTGAGGGAGAAGAGACCGAGATGGAGGGAGAAAAGGAAGGGGGAACAGGGAGAAGGGGTGTCTAGGTGTCGGGGGAGGGGAGAGATCACCTTGTTCTCTTATGGACAAGTTGGAACTGAACCCTCAGAGGCCGAGGGGCTGGAGGCTCTGGGCCCAGGCAGCCAAGGCCCTACCCTTTTGTGGAATGGAGGATTGGGGTAGGGTGAAGATACACCAGAGTGCAGGTCCTTTACCTCAGAGGGCAGAGAACTGAGCCCAGGTGACTGTGGGAGTGGGTTAGTGCCACGTGGTAGAAAAGAGGGAGGCCAAGTCCCTTTTGGGACAGTCTGACAAAGTTTTCACGTCACCGTCTGCCCAGCCAGTTGGGGTCCTGGTAGAGAATGGGGCAGTGTGGACATGCATGAAGTGTGTTTGGGGTTAGGAAAGGCGTTGATTGACGTAGGGAAGCCTAAGGGGATCCCTGGCTAACATAGGGAAGGGCTAGAGGTTGGAGGGGGACCAACCTATGGCCCTGTCCCTGAGGATTCAGCAGAGGTGGGAGCAGAGTGTGTAACAGCTGCCTCAGCTAGGTGAGGTTGAATCCTTGCCAAGCCCCTTATTCAGATGGCTCCCCTGGGGCAAGGAAGATGTTTTGGGAAGGGGAGTTTTGTGGTTTGGATTTACCTATGGTAGGTGATTTGGTGTTCACCTTTGGGAGGTTAGTGCCTGTTTCTGACCCCAGAAGGCCCTTTGGACTTCTTGCTTTAGGTCCTTGAGAGAAGCGGAGCTTTGAGCAGCCCACCAAGGCACACCTCCCTCAGCTATGGCTGGTCAGTGGGCTGTGCCCTGCTCTGGGAATTCTTTTAGGAGGGTCCAAACCAGATACAACCTAGAGGTTGTTCAGTCTCTGGCCCATTGCACTGGTCAGTTTTTAGGACTAGGGTTTGTGACGATTCCTCTTTGGGGATCATTGGAGGTCAACACTGTTTTCCTAAGGAGGGGAGGGCGGTGTGTGGGATCAAGATCATTTTCAGGCCTGGAAGTGCCAAGATGAGAGCTTTTAGACAAGCCTGTTGGGAGAGATTCCTTGGGCCTTGAGATTCCTGCTTGGGCACAGGGGGAATTGCCCTTCTCCAGCTGCCAGTGCAAACTGGGAACAGGAAATTCTCTCTTTGGCAAAGCTGGAAGTTACCCAGCACAAGGAACTTCTGCAGGCCCCTGCCTGGCTCAGGGCGAGCCTTTGGGGTGGGACTGGAGTTTTCCAGGAAGGAACAAGGAAGCTACAGTCCTTCCCTGGAGCTCTGACCAGCAGACTTCAGAAGTTCTGTGCTGTGTGTCATTAGGATAGCTTGGTGTCGTCTACACCCCATTAGTAAGTTCTGTCTGAATATGTCCTCATTCTTCATTGTCCAATTTGGCAACATTTATTTTGGTCTTGACCCCTTCTGCTGCTGCTGGATTCGAGCTTTAGTGCAGGTGGAATGATGTTCAAATAAAGAAACACTTTATATCACCTATGCTGGCTTCTCTTTCTCTGAGTCAGCTTCCAGGGGACCAGGAGGGTGAGAGTCAACCTGACTCCTTATGTCAGGTTTCGTCGCACAGTAACACAGCCTTACTACTGTGGCTTACAGTAGGCTTATAGGTTATTTCATCGTCATATAAAAAAAAAGCCTAGTAGTAATGAGACCATGGCTGATACGACCTACAGGATCATCAAGGACTTAGCCTCCTGTTTCTCTGCACTGCCATTTTCAGTCCTCGAGGACACTGCATAGCCCTGGATGGCTGTTGGAGATGTAGTCACCTGGTCTACACTTCATTGTGAAATGGACTTCTGGAAATACCAAAGGACTAAGTTACATAGCCACCTCTCACTGTAAAGGAGTCCAAAATTATAATCTGTTAACTGGGCATATTGCCAACGCAAATAAAATCAGGGTTCTGTTACTAAGAAGAATGTTGAGAATAGATGGGGTGAGCATCTAGCAGTCTGTTATACTCCTGACGATACAGACTTGGTTTTGGACTTAGCACTCTGACCAGAGCAAACAAGGCTTTGTCCTTTACTAGCCATATGGACTTGGACTCTTAGCCTCTCAGGGGCCGTCTGATCCCTACTGAAACAATGTGAATTGCTTAGCCATGCTTGCACATTGTAATGTGCCCCAAATGGTAGCTATGGTGACAAATCATTTTTGCACTTGGGAACTGAATCTTTATCCAACACATTTTGAGCACTTACTATATACTAAGGACCTGAGCTAGACAAATGCAGAGTTCCTGTCTTAAAAGGACTTCATTTGGTTGGGGAGACGTGTGTATAAAAATAAAGTGAAAGTATAATTTGGTTAAATGCAAGATATTGTGGGTACCAGGGGTAGGCTTTTGGTAGGGTGGGCAGAATAGGGTATGGCTTACTGCAAGATGAAGAGGAATTATGCAGGCAAGGATTTGAAAGATCACATGCTTTTCATGAAAGAGAAGGAAGCTTGAGGAAAAGAGACCGAGATAAAAGAACGGTATATGTGGAGAACTAAAAGCAACTAAAATGCTTAAGCGTAAAATGTGAGACAAGAAAGGGTGAGAGATGTGTCTGGAGAGGCAGGCAAGGGCTAGATCCTGGAAAACCTGAGGCTGTGTATAGGACTTTAGACTGAAGACAATGGAGAATCATAGAAGGATTTGAAACAGGAAGAGGACACAATTAGATTTACATAGTAGAACAATCACTCTGGTTGTAGTGTTAGGAGAAGGGAGAAAATTCCAGAAAAAGGGAAATCAGTTAAGAGTCTGAGGTAGGATGGTGGCAGTGGGTGGGAGAGAGGTAGAGGAATTAAATATTTAGGAATAGAACTGAGGTACTGAGGTACCTGGTAAAAGAATGACTGTGGGTTAAGAAGAGGGTGGCATCATAGAGGATCATTAATATTTTTGCTTGGAGGACTAGAAAGACTTAACAGATACAACAGGGAAAGCAAGATGATCAGTTCAGTTTGGGACATGCTAAGTTTTACATGCATGTGTAACATCCTGGTGGAGCTGTCCAGTAGTCAGTTGACTTATGTGGATTAGGAAGCTCTAGGGAGAGACAGCTGTCCACAAAGTAGAGGGCAACAGAAGAGTCAGAGGACTATAAATGAAACTATTGAGAGTGTAGTGTCATGGAAACCAAGGATTTACAGTTTAAGGGGGAAGGCTAAATGCAGCAAAGGTATAGTATAGGGGACTGCAGATATATCCACTGGTTTTGAGAACAAGAAGGCCACTGTTGAATTTGGTGAGCATTCTCAGAAAAGTGTTGGGAGAACCAAATTGAGGCCTGTGCAGGGACAGAGTAAGAGGTCACTGGGTGAGGATTACTTTTTGAAAAAATGTGGAACAGGAGGGGAAATGAGTGACTGAAATATTATCAAGAAATATTAAGTACACATAGCGAAATAGCATTTTATCTAGAGGGGGATGTGGTAAGAAAGGAATCTCCTTTCTCCGCTTATGGGAGAGTTCTGAATGTTCATAGGTGAAAGATGAAGAGGGACAGACCAATGGAACAAGGTCCTGAGGGAGGTAGGAGTGAGCAGACCCACAATGCAGAGGTTGGTCTTCAAGATGAAAGAGATGTCCAACTCTGTAACACTGGAGAAGAGGTAAGGAAGCATAAAGATGCAAGTCACTTTTGGAGGCGAGGGAAGTGTGATATTTAGGGGGCTTTAGCCTGATGGCATCTAAGTTACTATACCAGTAATACTATACCAAAAAATATCACAAAATGGGCTGGCTTAAAGAATGGGAATTTGTCTCAATTTCAAAAGATAGAAGATTTGCTTCCATCAGGGTTTGGTGCTGGCTTACCACAATCCTTGAGGTTCTTTATCTCTGTTGCCTATCACATGGCAATGTCTTCTTTTTCTTCCAAGTTCCTGCTAATTTACTGGTTCTTCTTCTGTTTTTCTTTTTATAAGGCCTCCAGTAATATGAATTAAAACCCATCTTGCTTCATTTGGCCATACCTTAACTAAAAATAATATCTCCAAAAGGTCTTATTTACAATGTGTTCCACTCAACAGGAGTATAGATTAAGAATACATCTATGAAAAAATAAAACAAACAAAAAAAAGGATACATGTTTGTTGGGGTATATAATTCAATCTACTACAGCATCTTTTTCATCAGTGAAGCAGGAAGCAAGGTCCTTTGCTGAAAGCAAAAGGGATGGACTAGAGGGTTGGAGAAGAGTGGTGAAAAGTCTGCAACAGTTAGTGAAGGAGCTAAGGATGAATGAAATAACTGTCGATGACTGAATTTGTGGCAGTACTAATCAACAGGAGTGTAAGCTGAGGTTGGGCTGGAGGTTGATAGACTGGTGGGTGCAAAGAAGTGAAGTATGCTGAATGAGTGTTCCAGGAGATCCAACAGAGATCTAGGCTCCGTATTGAAAAAGGAGAGCCCAGAATGGGTCAGACAGATGGAGAAAATGGAAGGAAAGGAACCATTTTATGTAAAAGAGCTGGAAGGATTGGAAATTGTGGTTAGAGAACTGGGTGTTTGGCTTGAATATTCAAGAGATTCCTGAAGACTTTGAGATGAGTGGTCAAGGAACTGAGAGGCATCCTGGGTAGGCTGTCCACCCAAATGGTGATGATGACAGAAATTGGGGTGGAGGGAAAGATGAGTCAGTTTTCCAAGAATCAAAGGTAGTGTTTGGAAGGTTAAAAGATGACAGCAATGAAAAGGGCTGGAGGATGCAACAAACAGACGCTGTATCAGTGGAGTAGGGACTTTTATCTGAGAAACAAGATGTATTTGTCTGGAAACATTTGAGGAGAACCTCCATGCAACAGGACATGGGAGAATCTGGGAAGGAAGGAGGGAAAGGCTGGTATACAAGATGAAGGATATGGGTTTGTTAATAAAGGAAAAGAGGTGTTCCAAGGGCACAATAGAAAGGTTGGGAGATAAGGATTGTACAGGGAAAGCAAACCCCATGATAGGCATAGAGAGTTTTCTTGGGGCCGGACGACAGAGAAAACTTTCATTATGGGCAGCAGGCAAGGGTGGCAGGAGCATGAAATTGGTAGAATTAACTAGACTCAAAGTTTCAAACAGTTTGACACTCCTTTCAAGCCCACTAAGACGAGCAAAAGGACTGATGATGCTGGCTGTGGCAAAGGCACAGATCCTCAAGTGTTGGAAAGCTCACTTAGGTGCTAAGGGAGGTGCAGGAATTCAACCTGACTGAGTTGGAAGTTTCTTCTAGTTCATTTAATCATTAAACAAAACATTTATTGAGCACCTATTCTGGTTAGGAATCCAGAAGTAAACCATACATGGCCCCTAGGCTCAATACATTATCTCAGGCCTGTCAGTAGCAAGGTTGTTTGCCTAGAGGTCCATAGGGATCAGGTAAGGTGTTTTTTTTCTTTTTCTCTTTTCGGTTAACTATAACACAGACAAGAAAACAGCATAAAATGAATGTACAGCTTAATGAATTATTAGAAAATATCCTCTTAACCACTCTCCATGAGTGGAGATAGAATTTTTTTTTTTTAACACAGGCAGGCACCAGGAAAGGAAACAGAATATTACCAGCTATCCCTTCATGTGCTCCCTCCCAGACACAATCCCCTTCCTTCCCTCCTAAGAGTAACCATGTCTTATTTTATGTCAATCACTTTCCAATTTTTATTTATATTTTTATCACCCAAGTGAGAGTTTCTGTTAAACAATAGTTTAGCTTTGCCATTAAAAAAAAAAATCTTTCCCCTTCATCTCTTGCAATTAAACTGTTGAAGAAATAGATCATTTGTTATGTAGTCTTCCACAGTTGAAATTTTGTTGGCTTCATATTTGTGGTGTAATTTAACATGTCCCGCTGTTCTCTGTATTTCCAGCTTATTAGTAATGGAATTCAGATGCTTAATCAAATTCTGGTGTTTTAATGACCACTTCTTAGCTGCTTTTTTCATCGAGACAGTGTTTTTGTGTCGCTAAGGAGCTGTTCATACTCAATGCTTACATCTTTAATCACATTAGGGGCTGCAAAAGAGTGACATTGCAATTATTTCATTTTTTCTTCATTTATTTGTGGGAATATTTCCATAAAGGGAAACGTACCGTCATTTGCTACCTGGGTACCAGTAGTACAATGTGTATAAGAATAACAGTATATATGCTGGAGTCTTCTTTATTTACCAGTTTTCAAAAATAAAGAGTGGGTTCCCAATATCTTCCAGAGATGAATAATTGCATTTTGGTAGCATTATGAACTTATAGATTTAAACATATTTGATATATTTACTTCCCTTGAATTATCCTAATTAATGTTCAACATGTCCCATCTTTGAACAGCAGAAGCCTCAAGTTGGCTTGAGTCCTTTTAACATAACTTTATCTTTGATAGTATCCTTGCTCTGTATTGACAAGATGTTCCAGTCTGATCTGACATACTCCTCCCTCAGACCTGGAATCAGCTATTTCTCTAATGAGTCCTGTTTCTAGGGCTTTCCAGTTGGCAGGGCTGATACACACACACACACACACACACACACACACACACTCTCTATGGGACTGACATATCTTCCTCACCCCCAACCCTCATCTACTTTCTGATAAAATACCTCAAGTTAGAACACCTTAAGTACACGGAACCTGGAGTAGGGCATAAGATTTTGTAGGTTTGTCCAGAGTGATTTGAACAGTGAGTAAAAAAGTATTTGCAAAGTCCTCTTGGGGGAATGGTGAGAAAGGGGGAAAACTCAATTTCCCCAAGTGAAGAATTCCTAGATATTCTCACAAGCAGTGTGGACAACCAAAGCAACAGGCTGAACCCCCAACCTTGGGGTTTGTTCATATGAAACTTAACCCCACAAAGGACAGGTCAAGCCTACTTAAAATTAGGCCTAAGAGTCACCCCCAAGAGAGCCTCTTCTGTTACTCAGATGTGGCCTCTCTCTCCAGCCAACACAACAAGCAGACTCACCACCCTCCCCCTGTCTACGTGGGACGTGACTCCCAGGGGTGTGGACCTTCCTGGCAACGTGGGACAGAAATCCTAGAATGAGCTGAGACTCAGCATCAAGGGATTGAAAAAAACCCTAAAACGAGCTGAGACTTAGCATCAAGGGATTGAGAAAAATCTTCTCAACCAAATGGGGGAAGAGCGAAATGAGACAAAATAAAGTGTCAATGGCTGAGAGATTCCAAACAGAGTTGAGAGGTTATCCTGGAGGTTATTCTTTTTTTTTTTTTTAATTTTTATTTTTTTTTTATTTATTTTTATTTTTTTATTAACGGAAAGAAAAAAAAAGAAATTGACACAACATTTAGAAATCATACCATTCTACATATGCACTCAGTAATTCTTAACATCATCACATAGATGCATGATCATTGTTTCTTAGTACATTTGTATCGGTTTAGAGGAACTAGCAACACAACAGAAAAAGATATAAAATGTTAATATAAAGAAGAGAAATAAAAGTAGTAATAATAGTAAAAAACAACAACAACAAACAAACCAACAAGCAAACAAAAACAAAAAAAACCCTATAGCTCAGATGCAGCTTCATTCAGTATTTTAACATGATTACTTTACAATTAGGTATTATTGTGCTGTCCATTTTTGAGTTTTTGTATCTAGTCCTGTTGCACAGTCTGTATCCCTTCAGCTTCAATTACCCATTGTCTTACCCTGTTTCTAACTCCTGCTGAACTCTGTTACCAATGACATATTTCAAGTTTATTCTCGAATGTCCGTTCACATCAGTGGGACCATACAGTATTTGTCCTTTAGTTTTTGGCTGGATTCACTCAGCATAATATTCTCTAGGTCCATCCATGTTATTACATGGTTCATAAGTTTATCTTGTCTTAAAGCTGCATAATATTCCATCGTATGTATGTACCACAGTTTGTTTAGCCACTCTTCTGTTGATGGAGATTTTGGCTGTTTCCATCTCTTTGCAATTGTAAATAACGCTGCTATAAACATTGGTGTGCAAATGTCCGTTTGTGTCTTTGCCCTTAAGTCCTTTGAGTAGATACCTAGCAATGGTATTGCTGGGTCGTATGGCAATTCTATATTCAGCTTTTTGAGGAACCGCCAAACTGCCTTCCACAGTGGTTGCACCCTTTGACATTCCCACCAACAGTGGATAAGTGTGCCTCTTTCTCCGCATCCTCTCCAGCACTTGTCATTTTCTGTTTTGTTGATAATGGCCATTCTGGTGGGTGTGAGATGATATCTCATTGTGGTTTTGATTTGCATTTCTCTAATGGCCAGGGACATTGAGCATCTCTTCATGTGCCTCTTGGCCATCCGTATTTCTTCTTCTGGTAGGTGTCTGTTTAAGTCTTTTTCCCATTTTGTAATTGGGTTGGCTGTCTTTTTGTTGTTGAGTTGAACAATCTCTTTATAAATTCTGGATACTAGACCTTTATCTGATATGTCGTTTCCAAATATTGTCTCCCATTGTGTAGGCTGTCTTTCTACTTTTTTGATGAAGTTCTTTGATGCACAAAAGTGTTTAATTTTGAGGAGTTCCCATTTATTTATTTCCTTCTTCAGTGCTCTTGCTTTAGGTTTAAGGTCCATAAAACCGCCTCCAGTTGTAAGATCCATAAGATATCTCCCAACATTTTCCTCTAACTGTTTTATGGTCTTAGACCTAATGTTTAGATCTTTGATCCATTTTGAGTTAACTTTTGTATAGGGTGTGAGAGATGGGTCTTCTTTCATTCTTTTGCATATGGATATCCAGTTCTCTAGGCACCATTTATTGAAGAGACTGTTCTGTCCCAGGTGAGTTGGCTTGACTGCCTTATCAAAGATCAAATGTCCATAGATGAGAGGGTCTATATCTGAGCACTCTATTCGATTCCATTGGTCGATATATCTATCTTTATGCCAATACCATGCTGTTTTGATCACTGTGGCTTCATAATATGCCTTAAAGTCAGGCAGCGCGAGACCTCCAGCTTCGTTTTTTTCCCTCAAGATGTTTTTAGCAATTCGGGGCACCCTGCCCTTCCAGATAAATTTGCTTATTGTTTTTTCTATTTCTGAAAAATAAGTTGTTGGGATTTTGATTGGTATTGCATTGAATATGTAAATCAATTTAGGTAGGATTGACATCTTGACTATATTTAGTCTTCCAATCCATGAACACGGTACGCCCTTCCATCTATTTAGGTCTTCTGTGATTTCTTTTAACAGTTTTTTGTAGTTTTCCTTGTATAGGTTTTTTGTCTCTTTGGTTAAATTTATTCCTAGGTATTTTATTCTTTTAGATGCAATTGTAAATGGGATTCGTTTCTTTTTTTTTTTTTTTTTTTTTTATTAATTAAAAAAAGAATTAACAAAACAATTAGAAATCATTCCAATCTACATGTACAATCAGTAATTCTTAATAACATCACATAGTTGCATATTCATCATTTCTTAGTACATTTGCATCGATTTAGAAAAAGAAATAAAAAGACAACAGAATAAGAATTAAAACAATAATAGAAAGAAAAAAAAACAAAAAAACAAAAACAAAAAAACCTATACCTCACATGCAGCTTCATTCAGTGTTTTAACATAATTGCATTACAATTGGGTAGTATTGTGCTGTCCATTTCTGAGTTTTTATATCCAGTCCCGTTGTACAGTCTGTATCCCTTCATCTCCAATTATCCCTTCTCTTTTTTTTTTTTAATTAACGGAAAAAAAGAAATTAACCCAACATTTAGAGATCATACCATTCTACACATGCAATCATTAATTCTTAACATCATCACATAGATGCATGATCATCATTTCTTAGTACATTTGCATTGGTTTAGAAGAACTAGCAACATAACCGAAAAAGATATAGAATGTTAATATAGAGAAAAAAATAAAAGTAATAATAGTAAAATCAAAACAAAACAACACAAAACAAAACAAAAACCTATAGCTCAGATGCAGCTTCATTCAGTGTTTTAACATGATTACTTTACAATTAGGTATTATTGTGCTGTCCATTTTTGAGTTTTTGTATCTAGTCCTGTTGCACAGTCTGTATCCCTTCAGCTTCAATTACCCATTGTCTTACCCTGTTTCTAACTCCTGCTGAACTCTGTTACCAATGACATATTTCAAGTTTATTCTCGAATGTCCGTTCACATCAGTGGGACCATACAGTATTTGTCCTTTAGTTTTTGGCTGGATTCACTCAGCATAATATTCTCTAGGTCCATCCATGTTATTACATGGTTCATAAGTTTATCTTGTCTTAAAGCTGCATAATATTCCATCGTATGTCTCTACCACAGTTTGTTTAGCCACTCTTCTGTTGATGGAGATTTTGGCTGTTTCCATCTCTTTGCAATTGTAAATAATGCTGCTATAAACATTGGTGTGCAAATGTCCGTTTGTGTCTTTGCCCTTAAGTCCTTTGAGTAGATACCTAGCAATGGTATTGCTGGGTCGTATGGCAATTCTATATTCAGCTTTTTGAGGAACCGCCAAACTGCCTTCCACAGTGGTTGCACCCTTTGACATTCCCACCAACAGTGGATAAGTGTGCCTCTTTCTCCGCATCCTCTCCAGCACTTGTCATTTTCTGTTTTGTTGATAATGGCCATTCTGGTGGGTGTGAGATGATATCTCATTGTGGTTTTGATTTGCATTTCTCTAATGGCCAGGGACATTGAGCATCTCTTCATGTGCCTCTTGGCCATCCGTATTTCCTCTTCTGAGAGGTGTCTGTTCAAGTCTTTTTCCCATTTTGTAATTGGGTTGGCTGTCTTTTTGTTGTTGAGATGAACAATCTCTTTATAAATTCTGGATACTAGACCTTTATCTGATATATCATTTCCAAATATTGTCTCCCATTGTGAAGGCTGTCTTTCTACTTTTTTGATGAAGTTCTTTGATGCACAAAAGTGTTTAATTTTGAGGAGTTCCCATTTATTTATTTCCTTCTTCAGTGCTCTTGCTTTAGGTTTAAGGTCCATAAAACCGCCTCCAGTTGTAAGATCCATAAGATATCTCCCAACATTTTCCTCTAACTGTTTTATGGTCTTAGACCTAATGTTTAGATCTTTGATCCATTTTGAGTTAACTTTTGTATAGGGTGTGAGAGATGGGTCTTCTTTCATTCTTTTGCATATGGATATCCAGTTCTCTAGGCACCATTTATTGAAGAGACTGTTCTGTCCCAGGTGAGTTGGCTTGACTGCCTTATCAAAGATCAAATGTCCATAGATGAGAGGGTCTATATCTGAGCACTCTATTCGATTCCATTGGTCGATATATCTATCTTTATGCCAATACCATGCTGTTTTGATCACTGTGGCTTCATAATATGCCTTAAAGTCAGGCAGCGCGAGACCTCCAGCTTCGTTTTTTTCCCTCAAGATGTTTTTAGCAATTCGGGGCACCCTGCCCTTCCAGATAAATTTGCTTATTGTTTTTTCTATTTCTGAAAAATAAGTTGTTGGGATTTTGATTGGTATTGCATTGAATATGTAAATCAATTTAGGTAGGATTGACATCTTGACTATATTTAGTCTTCCAATCCATGAACACGGTATGCCCTTCCATCTATTTAGGTCTTCTGTGATTTCTTTTAACAGTTTTTTGTAGTTTTCCTTGTATAGGTTTTTTGTCTCTTTGGTTAAATTTATTCCTAGGTATTTTATTCTTTTAGATGCAATTGTAAATGGGATTCGTTTCTTGATTTCCCCCTCAGCTTGTTCATTACTAGTGTATAGAAAAGCTACAGATTTTTGAATGTTGATCTTGTAGCCTGCTACTTTGCTGTACTCATTTATTAGCTCTAGTAATTTTGTTGTGGATTTTTCTGGGTTTTCTACATATAGTATCATATCGTCTGCAAACAATGATAGTTTTACTTCTTCCTTTCCTATTTTGATGCCTTGTATTTCTTTTTCTTGCCTAATTGCTCTGGCTAGAACTTCCAACACAATGTTGAATAATAGTGGTGATAGTGGACATCCTTGTCTTGTTCCTGATCTTAGGGGGAAAGTTTTCAATTTTTCCCCATTGAGGATGATATTAGCTGTGGGTTTTTCATATATTCCCTCTATCATTTTAAGGAAGTTCCCTTGTATTCCTATCTTTTGAAGTGTTTTCAACAGGAAAGGATGTTGAATCTTGTCAAATGCCTTCTCTGCATCAATTGAGATGATCATGTGATTTTTCTGCTTTGATTTGTTGATATGGTGTATTACATTAATTGATTTTCTTATGTTGAACCATCCTTGCATACCTGGGATGAATCCTACTTGGTCATGATGTATAATTCTTTTAATGTGTTGTTGGATACGATTTGCTAGAATTTTATTGAGAATTTTTGCATCTGTATTCATTAGAGAGATTGGTCTGTAGTTTTCTTTTTTTGTAATATCTTTGCCTGGTTTTGGTATGAGGGTGATGTTGGCTTCATAGAATGATTTAGGTAGTTTTCCCTCCACTTCGATTATGTTGAACAGTTTGAGGAGAGTAGGTACTAATTCTTTCTGGAATGTTTGATAGAATTCACATGTGAAGCCGTCTGGTCCTGGACTTTTCTTTTTAGGGAGCTTTTGAATAACTAATTCAATCTCTTTACTTGTGATTGGTTTGTTGAGGTCGTCTATTTCTTCTTGAGTCAAAGTTGGTTGTTCATGTCTTTCCAGGAACCTGTCCATTTCATCTAAATTGTTGTATTTATTAGCGTAAAGTTGTTCATAGTATCCTGTTATTACCTCCTTTATTTCTGTGAGGTCAGTAGTTATGTCTCCTCTTCCATTTCTGATCTTATTTATTTGCATCCTCTCTCTTCTTCTTTTTGTCAATCTTGATAAGGGCCCATCAATCTTGTTGATTTTCTCATAGAACCAACTTCTGGTCTTATTGATTTTCTCTATTGTTTTCATGTTTTCAATTTCATTTATTTCTGCTCTAATCTTTGTTATTTCTTTCCTTTTGCTTGCTTTGGGATTAGTTTGCTGTTCTTTCTCCAGTTCTTCCAAGTGGACAGTTAATTCCTGCATTTTTGCCTTTTCTTCTTTTCTGATAAAGGCATTTAGGGCAATAAATTTCCCTCTTAGCACTGCCTTTGCTGCGTCCCATAAGTTTTGGTATGTTGTGTCTTCATTTTCATTTGCCTCTAGGTATTTACTAATTTCTCTTGCAATTTCTTCTTTGACCCACTTGTTGTTTAAGAGTGTGTTGTTGAGCCTCCATGTATTTATGAATTTTCTGGCACTCCGCCTATTATTGATTTCCAACTTCATTCCTTTATGATCCGAGAAAGTGTTGTGTATGATTTCAATATTTTTAAATTTGTTAAGACTTGCTTTGTGACCCAGCATATGGTCTATCTTTGAGAATGATCCATGAGCACTTGAAAAAAAGGTGTATCCTGCTGTTGTGGGATGTAATGTCCTATAAATGTCTGTTAAGTCAAGCTCATTTATAGTAATATTCAGGTTCTCTATTTCTTTATTGATCCTCTGTGTAGATGTTCTGTCCATTGATGAGAGTGGTGAATTGAAGTCTCCAACTATTATGGTATGTGTGTCTATTTCCCTTTTCAGTGTTTGCAGTGTATTCCTCACGTATTTTGGGGCATTCTGGTTTGGTGCGTAAATATTTATGATTGTTATGTCTTCTTGCTTAATTGTTCCTTTTAATAGTATATAGTGTCCTTCTTTGTCTCTTTTAACTGTTTTACATTTGAAGTCTAACTTGTTGGATATTAGTATAGCCACTCCTGCTCTTTTCTGGTTGTTATTTGCATGAAATATCTTTTCCCAACCTTTCACTTTCAACCTATATTTATCTTTGGGTCTAAGATGTGTTTCCTGTAGACAGCATATAGAAGGATCCTGTTTTTTAATCCATTCTGCCAGTCTATGTCTTTTAATTGGGGAATTCAGTCCATTGACATTTAGAGTTATTACTGTTTGGATAATATTTTCCTCTACCATTTTGCCTTTTGTATTATATATATCATATCTGACTTTCCTTCTTTCTACACTTTTCTCCATGTCTCTCTCTTCTGTCTTTTCGGTTCTGACTCTAGTGCTTCCTTTAGTATTTCTTGCAGAGCTGGTCTCTTGGTCACAAATTCTCTCAGTGACTTTTTGTCTGAGAATGTTTTAATTTCTCCCTCATTTTTGAAGGACAATTTTGCTGGATATAGGAGTCTTGGCTGGCAGTTTTTCTCTTTTAGTAATTTAAATATATCATCCCACTGTCTTCTAGCTTCCATGGTTTCTGCTGAGAAATCTACACATAGTCTTATTGGGTTTCCCTTGTATGTGACGGATTGTTTTTCTCTCGCTGCTTTCAAGATCCTCTCTTTCTCTTTGACCTCTGACATTCTAACTAGTAAGTGTCTTGGGGAACGCCTATTTGTGTCTAATCTCTTTGGGGTGCGCTGCACTTCTTGGAGCTGTAATTTTAAGTCTTTCATAAGAGTTGGGAAATTTTCAGTGATAATTTCTTCCATTAGTTTTTCTCCTCCTTTTCCCTTCTCTTCTCCTTCTGGGATACCCACTACACGTATATATGTACGGTTCACATTGTCCTTGAGTTCCCTGATACCTTGTTCAAATTTTTCCATTCTTTTCCGGATAGTTTCTGTTTCTTTTTGGAATTCAGATGTTTCATCCTCCAAATCACTAATTCTATCTTCTGTTTCTTTAAATCTGTTGTTGTAGGTATCCATTGTTTTTTCCATCTTTTCTACTTTATCTTTCACTTCCATAAGTTCTGTGATTTGTTTTTTCAGTTTTTCTATTTCTTCTTTATGTTCAGCCCATGTCTTCTTCATGTCCTCCCTCAATTTATCGATTTCGTTTTTGAAGAGGTTCTCCATTTCTGTTCGTATATTCAGCATTAGTTGTTTCAGCTCCTGTATCTCATTTGAACTATTGGTTTCTTCGTTTGACTGGGCCATATGTTCAATTTTCTGAGCGTGATCCGTTATCTTCTGCTGGCGTCTGGGCATTTAGTCACATTTCCCTGGGTGTTCGACCCCACAGGTTGAAAGATTTTTCTGTGCAATCTCTGGGTTCTGTTTTTCTTATCCTGCCCAGTAGGTGGCGATCGTGGCACACGTTTGTCTACGGGTTCCACCAGTTAAAGTTGCTGTGGGTCCTTTAACTCTGGAAAATTCTCGCCGTAGGGGAGGTTCGGCAGCTGAAGCGTCTTGGAAGAATGCCAGCCGGCCTGGGGTTCCGAATGCGGGGAGGGTCGCCGGCCGCCGCAGCACGGGAGAGCGTCCGGCCGAATTAGCTAGTCGGCCCGGGGCACCAAGCGTGGCGGGAGGGCGCCAGCTGTCGCAGCCCGGGAGAGTGCACTATTCCCAGCCGACGGGGGAGTCACGTGTTTGGAAGGGATCCCCCGGTCACTGTTAGCCGCAGTCTGGGGATTTCCGACCCAACTATCTCTGTTGTTCCGGGGGGCCTCGTGTGGTGGGGGCACCAGCCGCCGTGGCCTAAGGGGACCGCCTGTCCAATTCTACCAGCTGGCCTGGGAAGGTGGAAGGGAGGGACTCCGGTCGCTTGCCGTCCCACCCAGGAAAGCCCGTGCCCCTTGGTGATCTCACCGGAGCTGGTTCTCCCAGATAGTCAGCCGTTCCAGGATGGGGTACGCTGTCCCTTTGATCTCCCTTGTGGCTCCGGGAGCTGCTCTGTATTATCTCCACTCCCCCAGTAGCTGTTCTGGAGGAGGAAAGGTGAGGGCGGCAAGGCTGCAGAGGCTGGTGGTGGAGGAGCCGGTGAAGGCGGGGGAAGAGGGCACCGTGGTGGTTGGAGAGCGGCCGGAGCAGGAGGGGGAAGAGAGGGGAGAAGGAGGGCGGGAGGGTCGGCTGCTGCGGGGCGTGGGCGCCGCGGGGCGTGGGCGCCGCGCGGCGGGCCGGCGGAGAAAGAGAGGGGAGAAGGAGGGCGGGCGGGTCGGCTGCTGCGGGGCGTGGGCGCCGCGCCTGGAGGTTATTCTTACACATTAAATAGAGATCACCTTGTTAGTCAAGATGTAATGGAGAGGCTGGAGGGAACTGCCTGAAAATGTGGAGCTGTTCCAGTAGCCATGTTTCTTGAATATGATTGTATGATGATGTAGCTTTCACAATGTGACTGTGTGACTGTGAACCTTGTGTCTGATGCTCCTTTTATCTACCTTATGGACAGATGAGTAAAAAATATGGATAAAAATAAATAATAGGGGGAACAAATGTTAAAATAAACAAATTGAAATACTAGTGATCAATGAAAGGGAGGGTAAGGGGTATGGTATGTATGAATTTTTTTCTGTTGTCTTTTTATTTCTTTTTCTGAATTGATGCAAATATTCTAAGAAATGATTATGATGAATATGCAACTATGTGATGATATTGTGAATTACTGATTATATATGTAGAACAGAATGATCATATGTTAAGAATGTTTGAGTTTGTTATTATATTAAAAAAATTTTAAAATTAATTTAAAAAAAGCAACAACCTCAAGTTAATAATACTGATATTTGCAGGGATTTGGCTTAACCTCTCCTTTCTTGCATCTATATTTCCTTCCCCCTGCACTGTGAATTCTGCTTTTCAATGATGCTGGGATTGAAAGAATTAGGATATCATGTAATTATTCATTTGCTTTATCCCACATTACAATCAAAGCACCCAGGATAACTATTAATCAAGACTACCTCTACTAGTATGATTACTGAAGACATATTCTCTTCCCATTTATCTTTTTTGTTTTACTGTATTTACATTGCTCAGATCATACAAACCATTTTATATAATTCTCTCCTTACATCCTTCATTTAATGTTAGTTCTGTGTATAACTATATATATCTACCACATCCTACCAGATTTTATGTTGAATTTCTTAAGTCAGTTAGTTTGGTTGTCTGAAGCAAAGTTTCTAACAGATTCCTAAGGAAGATTTCAAGGAAATAAGATTTGCTGAGTTCTAGTAACTTGATGACAGTTTGCTGCTATTACACTTGAAAGTTGGTTCAGTTGGTATGAAATTCTTGGCATATAGTCTCTTGACTCACTATTTTAATGATTTGATTCCATTTTCTTTTGCTGTAAAGTATTGCTCTCAAAAAGTCAGATAAAACCTAATTGTCTTTCTGTGGGTTTGGATGTCCCAATTTTTTCCTTTAAAATCCAACAATTTTACAAGAATGTCTTGATATTGGTAATTCTGGGTTGAATTTACTAGGTATGCAATATGCTCTTTCAATGTCTTTTCAAATATTTCAGTAAAGTTTTTTTACTTAGTTTTTGGTATTTGTTCTATTCCCTTGCTTTGGTTTCTTCTTGGGAACCACTATTATACATATGTTGTGCCTTATTTGCCTATCTTCTATATTTGTCTGTTTTTTTTTCAAATTGTTTTATCTCTCAAGATACATATGTTGTTAATTCACTCTTGTGTTGCTTTAGTTTAGACTTTATTTCTGAAATGACTTTAACATTAAAAAAAATTATTTACTGAGTTCTAGTACCTCATTTGAATTTTTTCTAATTCTTTGCTGTTTCATCTCTTGTATATTTGTTAATGTATATTAGCCTATTTTGGACTGTCAGGTTATAATTTTTATCTGCTTTATTTGCATGTCTTCTATTGTTTATAGGATGTTTGTTCTGCTCCCTGTTTTTTCTTTTAACTCTGGGAAATGACCTGTTGCTCATTTTTATAAGAAGTAAGTTTTTTGAAGTTTCAGAAGAGAGGCATGATTTATGATAGTTTTCCTAGTTTCATGGCTCTCGAGTATCCTCTTCTTTTTTGTGTGTGAATTACAATACAGGTGGTGTAAACTACAGCTGTTGTCCACATTCAGCAGAGAATATGCTTAGAATTTTATGGCCATTCGTTTCTCTCAGAAGTTAAAGAACAAGAGAAGTTATTTATTATCCTTACCATCACATTGTTTTCATAAATATGATACACCCTGGAGTTTTAGGGATAATCTTAATTTTATTCTTTCTCAAAACATCTCTGTCTTGCTCAATTTATGTTCCATTCTCCATAGTTTCCTTTTAGTGTGCTTTGTTCTGGAAAGAAACTTTGCTGGCAAGAGCTAAGTTTCTTGGGCCCAAACTGCAATAGCCCCTTCAGAACCAAGGAGCCTGTGCACTCATTGCAAACCTCATAGTTTTAGCTGCTATTCTCCGATTGGATTGCTGGGCTTTCAAGTGAAAACTTGTTATTTTGGAGTTCTGAGATCCATCAGTTGCCCCATTTTTCCCCTCTGCTTCCTCCAGAACAAAAGGTGATACTATGGAGGTCTCGTAGCTATTCGTGGTTTATCTCTATCCATTTTTTGTTTTTTGGGTTCACAGGGATACCCTTTCACTTGGTTTTGTTGTAAAGTTTTCCAACTATTCGTGGAGGGAGGGCGGGGGATTGGAGGAATATTCAAATCTATGATTTCTAGGATCTTTGCCAGGAACTGAGAGTGGGGACACAAACGGACATTTGCACACTGGTGTTTATGATGGCAATTCGCAATGGATGGAGGTGGCCTAAGGGTACAACGACTGAGGAACGGAAGGGGAACTGTGGTGTTTACATACAATGGACTACTAAGCAGCTGCAAGAAGGGATGAAGTTATGAGGCATGCAACAAAGGTGAACGAATCTTACGGACACTGTGTAGAATAAAATGTCAGAAACAAAGACAAATATCATGCCTCACTCATATGGATTATAATATGCAAAGTCAGAAAACTGAAGTCGAGAACATGGGTTAGCAGGTTCAGTGGGGCCTATTGTAAAGATCCTTAAATTGTAGGCTCTTATATATATATATATATATATATATATTTAGGAGTTGTAACTGATATTCCGAAATTCTGAGATACTGAGCTATATTTGTTTATAACCTGGTCGTTGCCTGAAACTTCAGGTATTTATGTGACGCCTGAGACTCAGTCAGCATTACCCCCCATTCAGCAACTGTTAAAAAAGCTGAAAAAATGATCAGACTTCATCTAGAGATATGAATGAAGCAGATCTGGATAGCACTAAGGTAAATAAGAATACTGAGTAAAGGATGATATGGCCCATACTTTTAAACTTCAACCTCTGTGCGAGATCAAAGGGAGAGGGGTCTATTCGGTATAAAATTTCTATTTTGGGTAGCACATTATGTAATTTAACTTGTATGGTCAGTTTATTTGAACACCATAATTACATGGAATATTGAATAGGGTGTGAGATCTTGTAGGTTTGTACAGGTTAGTGTGATGCCCTGGTACACCCCAGAGTAATTTGGGCAGAGATTAAAAAGTATTTGCAAAATCTCCTTGGGGGACTGGGGAGAAAGGAGGAACTATTAAATTTCCGCACATGGGGAATTCCTGATATTCTTGCAAGCAGTAGGGACGACCAATTCAATAGGCCCTGGATCTTGGGGCTCACCCCATGAAGCTTATTCCTGCAAAGGAGAGGCTAAGCCTACTTATAATTAGGCCTAAAAGTCACCCCCAGAGAGCCTCTTGCTTTGCTCAAATGTGGTTTCTTTCTCTAAGTCAACTTGGCAGCTGAACTCATTGCCCACCCCACCCCCCTTACATGCGGGACATGACTCCCAGGGGTGTAATCTCCCTGGTAATGTGGACAGAACTCCTAGGATTTGCTGGGACCTTGCCATAAGGGGATTGAGAAAGCCTTCTTGACCAAAAAGGGGAAGAGAGAAAGACAAAATTAAGTTTCAGTGGCTGACAGATTTCAAACAGAGACACGAGGTTATCCTGGAAGTTATTCTTATATATATATAGATGGATATATATATATAGATGGATATAGATATAGATATTCCTTTTCAGTTGATGGTAGTATTGGAGAGGCTAGAGGGAAGTACCTGAAACTGCTGAACTGTGTTCCAGCAGCCTTGATTCTTGAAGATGACCATATAGCTATACAGCTTTTACAATGTGACTGTGAATTATGAAAATCTTGTGTCTGATGCTCCTTTTATCCAGGGTATGGACAGATGAGTTAAAAAAAAAAAGGATAAAAAATAAATAATGAGGGAGATAGGGTAAAAATTGGGTAGATTGAAATACTGTGGGTTAATGAGAATGAGGGGTAAGGGATGTATGAGTTATTTTTTTTAATTTTTCTGGAGTGATGCAAATGTTCTAGAAATGATCATGATGAAGAATACACAACTATGTGATGATATTGTAAGCCACCGATTGTATAATATGGTTGGACTGTACATGTGTGGATATCTCTCAAGAAAAACATTAAAAAAAAAAGCACCATCTATCCTATTTTTCTCCTATTCCAGGCAGAATTAGGGTGTGGCTGGTGGTAGTTTACCTAAGTGTTTCTAGGGCATTTTGAAGCATTCTAAGAAAGCAGGCATTTTTGTTATCTTCTCCATCTTTGAATCCTTTATGTGCTTAGCAAAATACAATCCACCATAGGAACTCAGTAAATACCTGTCAAACAAATGTCAGAGCAAAATACTGTCAATCCAATCTGCCATCTAGTCCTGCTGTTTTCTTGCCAAACACATCCTGACTCCAGTATTTCTCCTTATTTCCATTGTTATCATCTTAATACAAGCCACCATTATTACTTGCCTGATAAACGCTTATAGCTTCCAAATTGACTTCCTAGCTTATATTCATCTCTCTCTCAACAGGATCAAAACAAGGGGAATTTAAAACAACAACAAACAATAAACCAGACCATGTCACTTCTTTGCCTAGGAATCTCCAATGGCTCCTCTACCGCACTTAGACTCTTCCAAGTTGCCATAAAGCAAGTTACACCAGGGATCAGCAAACTATAGCCTGAAGCCAAATTTGACTTGTCCACCTAATACTGTAAAGTTTTACTGGAACACAGACACACACTGTCTATGGCTGCTTCTGCACTACAGTGGCAGTACTGAATAGTTGCAATAGAGATCATATAGCCTGCAAAACCTAAATATTTACTATCTGGCAATTTACAGAAAAAAGTCTGCTGACCCCTGCTCTACATGATCCAACCTCTATCTTCTTCCTCTCTTACTGGATCTTCTACTACCCCTGACATATGTTCGTTCATTTATATCCTAACCAAGCTAATTGTCAAGGAATGTTCTTCACTCACATTTTCTCATGAAGCCGCGTTATCATTCAAGTTTCAGTTCAAATATCAACTTCTCAGGCACCTTTCCTGACCAACCAATCCAGAGTAGCCCTTTTGTCTGCCCTAGTCACATAACTGTTATGAAACAGTAACATGGTAACGACTATTTGCAATTATGTTCCTGTTCAGTTCTCCCTGCCCTACCCCTAGAATATAAGCTCTATGAGAGCAGGATATTTCACCCCCTCTTAAGCCCATCATCAAAAACAATGCCTGGCACATAGAAGAGGGCCAATAAATAGCTGCTGAATGAACGAGGCTGACACCAGGAACTCTACTCCTGTTCAAGTCAATTTTCAATGTGTATTGCCACTGTCGCAGATGTGCCTTAATGCTGGCCTAACCTTAATCATGAAAGGCTGAAAGGGGGAGTAATCACTAGCCTCATTATGAGGAAAACAAGCCCAAGAGCACATTCACTTGAATGTAGGTTCATCTTGCCCTAAACACAGCATTTGGAAAACTAGGCAAGGTGAAGTCACAGAATTCGACAAAGAAGTTCTCAACCTTCTGATTATTATGGTTAAGAATTTTATTATCAAAATTATTACATCTCTTGTGAAAGTTCAAATGTTACAGCAAGGTGTAAACACTCCACTTGAGAAAGAAGTGATACTTCTTCCCTTCCAAGAGTTCCCCCCACCCCCCGCCCCCACCCCCCCCAGAGGTCTGGTCTTGACAGCACCCTGCCCACACAGAGTGGCTGGGGTCTCTGCACGTGCCAGGCAGGGTGAGGGCCGCCTGCCCGCTGGCCTCTCCCCTTGGTTAACCACCAAGGGGAGAATGCAAACCCCAGCCCAAATGGAGAGACATTTACATACGTTTTATATAATATACAAAGAAACCAGCATCCCAGGCAACATGATTTCCACTCCCAACGCTCTCCCAGACTGATGGGTTTGTGGGGGAAATAACAAAAAGAAAAATACTCTGCTGAGAACTCAGCATTAAAAAAAAAAATCTCCCCTTGTTTGAGCAAACACCTGATTTCAATTTTGAAAAAGTGAAATTTTGTAACAGTCACACACAAAGAGAGAAGACTGTGCATATGATAGTTGTAAGGGAGGGTAGAAAGGAAGGGTATGTAAGAGACTTGGGGAAAAAATGAGAAAAAAAACTTCGGAGGAAGGGAAGTAATAAGGGAGACTCACAGTATTATCTCGTCCAAAAGAAAAGAAGTAAGGTCCACTGCAGCACCAGGGATTACACCTGTCATATATTCGCTACCCCTACCATGGTTATAACTGAATACAAAATTAGATAAATAAAAACACGCCGGATATTACAGTAAACAAGTGAAAGAAATAAGCTGGCAACCATATGGAATTTAAAAAGATTGTGTACCCCACCTGGGCCGGCTCCAGGGCTCCTTCAGGGGTGTACAACAGGCACAATGCACTGATGGGGAGAAGCCAGTCTGCTCTCATCTCATCCAGAACAGTGTCAGGTGTGTGGGTGGCTTTGTAACTCTCACCTTGTCCACTCTCAAATAAGCAAGAGTGAGCATCCCCCAGAGAATTGTGGGACATGCCCACACACAATCACAGTCCTGTCGGTGCCACTCCACAAACATAGCCTTCTACTCTTACCCTGCAGTCACGAGTGCATGCTCCCCAATCATGGGGGCAGTCCTGCTCATATGGGATCATCAACTCCTGATTCATTGGGCATAGAAAAAGTAAAGTTCAAATAATTTCCAAAACTACTTGAGATCCTTCTCAATCAAATTTATTGCCAAGAGCTAAGTAGCAATGCAATTGGCCCATCTCACTTATCATACCTCTTTCCTTTGTCTACCAACTTTATGGGCCACTGAGCTGTGAAACGGCTTGAAGAGGGGGGAGTGGGATGTGAACAGCTGGGGGTTCATACAAACTACTAGGATATTCTGCTCCTGAGTAATCGAGAGCTGACCATGCACTCTTCAGAGCCAGGCACCCCTCAGTCAGAGCACATTCCAAGCTTCACCACTTCTGTCTACTTCTTGGTGATCTTAAGATAAAGGCAGGGAGTATTGGTGGTGGACACACCTTGGCCAGATATCTGCTTTTGAAACAGTTCTCTTAGAGTGAACATTTAAATACCTACCTTTTTTCTTAAGAGCATAAAACCCTAACATTATTCAGATGGCTTGGGGCTTTGAGATTGACTCTTTTTACTTTTCTTCCTTTGAAAACATTTTTTTTTCCTCCCAAAATTTAAAGAAATCTCTTCACTGCACAAGTGACTATAGGCTACAGGCAAGGATGGGAGGCAGGCTTCAACACAACTCATTGCACTTAGAACCGTTACTAACCAAAACACCATTTGCTTATCAACAATGTACCCTTAACAGCAGGGAGAAACTTCTTTATAGTCTCTGCTTCAGACAAGATTTACATCTTTCTCCAAGGCCAGAGGCCAGTCGAGACCACAAGTCTTGTTTCTTGTCGACCAGAACCAATCCTCTGGCATCTTTTACCCCCCTTCCCCAGCAATATGCTCGGCCTAGGATCCAGAGGCAGCTGGAAGGAAGCAGCTATGGGCTCATTCAGTTCTGTTTGCCCAAATCCAGAAGCCCTAGGAAAGTCCTGTCTGAGTCTTGACTCCTGACCCCTGCAGAGGCTGGAGTCGATACTGGTGCACACCCCCACTCCCACGATGTGGGTAGTGCTGTGAATTGGAAACCGCGGATACCCTGGAGGCCTGGTAGGCGGCTGGCTGCCCAGCACTGGGTAGACTAATAGTCCGTAAGTCTGATGGCAATGATGACCTAGAGTTCTGAGGAAAGGAGGTGGAACTCAGAGTTCCTGTGCTGGACTGAGAAACCAAGTCTGAGGTTGGCGAGTCTGAGGGGCCCTGTGGGGTAGGGCTAGCAGCACTAGAAGGGCAGCTCCTCCTTGGAAGACTGCTGCCGGTGCTGTTTCCAGAATGTGGCTGGCTGCTATAATACCCTGGTGTCCCTGTAAATGGGGCCAACGAGTCTGTGGACACAGGGTGGGCGGGGCTGGAATAGGACGCAGAAGAGAGGGATGACTCTGAAGAACCGTGAGAAGGGGGGTTTCCAGGTCTCAGTGCAGTAGTTCGATAACTGTATCCTGGAGACTGGGTGGGATGTCCTCTAAAGGGGGAGGAACTCTGTTGAAGGAGGCTTTGTGATTCTGTCCGTGGACTATCACACTGCAGGAGCTAGAAAGAGTTAGGAGGAAAAGCAAAAGGAGGTGAACAAGTCCCTTAAATGGCATATGAATTATTTAAAATATCCTCTTTTTCTTCTTCTTTTTAATCAGTTGTTCTTTTGTGGATATCAACGACAGTACAAAGGCTGTCCTTGGTCTTATGTATTTAACTGGCATGATTTATTACCTGAAGGTGAGCAGATGATGACCTATTTCCGAGGCTGCTGAAACTATATGCAAAGACTCTTCATATAAAGGCATCTCAACTGCAAAGGATGGCCAGGATCACACAACATTTGGAACCCAGGACAAACTTCTATGCCCAGAAATCAGCATTTCTTGTCTTACCTGGTAGCTGTATCTGGAAGGGCTGTAAACGGCTGCTCCTTTAGAGAGTGCTGAGCTTATTGTCTCTGGGCCTTCCCCATCTGCAGGGTCTGGAAGATAATATAAAATCAACTTAACTTGCCTTCTTAGAATAAGTGAGAAACACTCATTGCTCATTCAAATCACCAGCGCCATCACCAACCCGTGCTGCTCTCTTTGTGACAAATTGGGTGAGTGCAGCATGCCAGGAGGCCAAAAGGAGTGGTTAATTACGGGCTATTTAAAAAAATGCCTGATCTGATTTCCGTAGCCTTCTTTCTCTTCATCCTTCATCAAGATGGATTTCCAGGCCTTTGGAGAGATAAGAGTTACAGAAAAGTATCCCTTGGGAAAAAAGAACAGACAGAAAGCAAGCAACGCTAAACCTTAAGAATACTGCAGCCCAAAAGAACAGATGCAAGGCAGAAATAAAACCTCATGTAAAATGGAGCCCAATCGTGTAAGAAACTGACTTGCCTCATCCCAGTATTTGATGTGAACTGTGTGGAGCTTGGCTCCAGTTGGGAAGAGAAGGTCTAGGCTCACCTGAGTCTTTCTCTGTGTTGTTGTTCTCCCACGTGGGAGAGGGCTCTCCTTTTTGGGCCACCCTCACACTGCTTCGGAGGACCTTGGGGATACTCCCTCCTTCTCGGAGTCGTTCCACTGAAGTGGGAACCATCCTGTGAAGGCAAGATGGTTCAAGTTTAAGCCACAACATTTTAGAATCAAAAGTCTGATATAAATGAAACCCTGACAAAGGCTGTACAAGGTGTTCTCTTAAAACATCATCAAACATTGTTTTTATTAGGACCAATCTAAAACAAGGTATTTCCTCTGCCTCAAACTATGTCAGACAGAAAAGAAAAAAATAATTTTAAAGAAAAAAACTAGGGGAAAAGTGAATAAAAAAGGCCAATTTTTTTTTTTTAATCTGCCAAATTTCCTCCTCTGTGAAGCTACTATGTCTGGCACATAAATGTTTCACAGATTAAATGAATATTATTCATTTGAACCTGGTTTCATCTTTCCTAATTTCTTCAGTTCAAGATCTCTGAATTCCTGTGCTTTTTTCTCTATTTCACTCATTTGGTTCTCAATACTTCTTATCAGTATTATTTAGCTTTTGATTTGTGGTTTCCCCTAAAAGACTACAGGTCTTCTCAGACTGTATGTCTTATCTCATGGTATATGCTGTGGAGCAGAGATATCTGTTGTTAATTCAAGTGGAAACGGGCTGAACTCACCTTTGATACAAAAAGAGAAAATAGAAGAGGTGGTGTTATTGCCCACCAAATAAAATAGCTCGTCTGATTTCACAACTATATGATATCCAAGAGTTGCTCCGCAGGCTAGGTAGCACTTCTCCATTTCTGCAAGGCTGGGGGGTTGTGGCTGATAGGATATACAGCGCTGTCTGCTTTGTCTTTCAGATTAGTGTGTCCATACATTTTAGGTAAAATTGGGAATGATCTTATATGTACACTTCCTTCCTGAATTTAATTATAAAGAATTAAATAGAAACGTACCACCTACTGCTGATATTCTCTTGAGGTCTGCAGTGGGATGAAGAAGTGCCTCTGGAATCTGATGGGCTTACCGCCTCCAAATGGGACATAGAGGAATGAGATGGGGAGAATTTTTTGTGAGGGGAAGATGGAGTTCGGGCTGAGGATCCCTGTACACCATGGGCACCAGTGTCAGACACTGAGTTACTGCTGCCTTGCCCAGCTCCTGCAGACTTGCTTTTGCTCTGTGTAGAATCAGCTCCCCCACCCGAATTCTCCTTTGCTTCTTGCTGCCGTTTGCGGTACTCCAGCAGAGATACCTAGAAAGGAAACAAGAATGGGACTCTTAAGGTCAGCTAGACGTTGCTACTTGGATCACTACCAATGGAAAAAGAAGAGAAGATGGAATCCTAGTAAACCACCAGCCAAGCCATGTAAACAAAGCAGACGCCAACTTTTCCAGGTGTGAGAGAGACCTGAGCACAGCAACACATTTAAACCAAACAGAAATTGGTAAGATGAAGAAAATAAACCATGAGATAATATTTTTGGAGAATGATGTTCAACCAGTAACTCTCAAAGTTTTTACTGCCTTTAGAAAAACCCACGAGATTATACCACTCCACACCAGTAATAGAAGGTACTCTATCACTATCACAGTAATTTGCAACAATGGGTACACCTAGAAAAGGGAGGGAGGAGAACCGAAAGCTTGTGTAGTCAATAAAGCCTCCCAGGTGATTCTGATAGCTCTTCCTCACTCCCTAAGAATCCCTAGTTAGTTGCTATTAAAAGAGAAAAGGAAGTTAAAGAAAAAAGTCAGTGTTTCAGGATTCAAGTTGGATCTAGAGATTTGTTACTGTTTCTATCTTATACATAGGAAGCTTACATTAAAGGAGAAGAAATGATTTTCAATTTTTACTTTAGTAAGGCAGCTCTAGAAAATTTATACTTGGAAACTTCTCCCTAACTCCCCTTTCATTTGCCTAATCTTTACTTTTTCTTTCCTAACTGCCACAGCAAGAAACACTCCTCCCAATACTGCCGAGGGAATCTCCTCTTTGTTGTTTTAGTGTACTGCGCTTACACAGGCTTTAATATCTATTAGAGTACCTTGCTTGTTTCTACAGAACTATGAGTTCTATGAAGGCAAGGACCAAATTTATTTGGCTTTTTATCTTGAACATCTAGCACAGGGCCTGTAGTAGGTGCGCAACAATTTTTTTGAAATAACAAATTTTGATTTTAATCATTTTTGCATATAATAATTAAAAATGAAATCAGAAATCCAAAAACTGTTTCCATTTCTTGTTCCCCAAACTCAATGCTATTCAGGCAACAAGTCTTCTGTACCCACTACTATCATACTCCAAATTATCAGCCAGTGTTTCTTCCTCCTCTAGCCACAGAGCTCTCATTTTTCTGTCTAAATGTAAAATATAACAAAAATATGAAAAAACAATTTTCTATACACCAAATTTGGAAGAGAGTTTAATGATAAGTTCTGTTCATGTATTTTATTGAAATACAAATATAAAAAGCTACTAGGCCATATTTTCAATGAAGGTACCACAGATATTTTGCAATTATATGAGATGGTCTCACACACGGGATACTTAGCATCCCTAGCCGAGCCGTGTTCAATAAATGGAAGTCACTGTGACAATTCATCATTTCCAAATGCCCCTAGTTGAGAACCACTGATATAAAAAGCATATTTTTGGCTTTGCAATTTGCAGGAAAAGTCCCAACTTATTTGGAATCTCTCCATGGTCTGCCCTATCTCTCTTTCTCCATAGTCTTCTCCTCTTCATTCAAAACTCATTCATTCAACACTCTTCCCCTGACTTTTCCTGCCTCTTCTTTTTTAACACTACAGCATTCAACTGTTTGCAACCACACTACCTATCCAATGGAGTTTTACATATTTACTTGCTTTACTTCTCCCTACTGGAACATCCTCACCTAACCACTGTTTATAGTTCAGTTACATGGGGAACCTATCACTTCTCATTTCATCTCCACCCCTCAAATTTGCTAAGTGCCTTTTGTTTGTTCTCAAAATGCCATTCACAGATGTGACTAGGTCAAGTTCCCCTATTAAGATGCTTTTCCCACACCTGAACAACTCCTTTGGAGCATCCATCACTACTGTAACTAATTACTTATGTCATTATCTGCTGAGTCTCAGTATCACTTGCTATAAGATTCATCAGAGTAAAACCTAGGAGGCAATAATATAGTATGCATTCTGAAATCAGACAGACCTGGTTAGTAAACATTCCAGCTCTCCCTTTAACTAGCAGTGTGACCATGGGCAAATTATTTAACTTGCCTTGGTTTTCTCATCTCACAGGATTATTATTGTGAGGATTAAATGCAGATGAAGAGTTCAGCATTATGCCTATAACATGGGAAGTGCTAAATAACATAAACTGTTATCATTCTTTTACTTTGCTCTATCCTCTAAATTGCCAGCAATGCATAAAACACAGTAGACATTTAAATTTGCTGAATATTTATCGCACTCATCAAACTGTTTTCACTGGATACGGCAGAGACAATGTCTTACTTGTATCTATTTACCAAATGCTGAGAACTGAACACATAGTAGGAACTCAGCAAATTGTTTGGTTAATGTTCTTCAAAAGGGTCTATGTAATGCAAGACATTTACCTTTTTCCTCTGTGGTGGGTTCTGGGGAGCAGATGGGATTCCTTCACAGGCTCTCTCACCACCAGGTGACATGGATCCACGAGAGAGGTCTTTCATAAAGCCGTGTTCATATCTGCTGGAAAACCCTTCTGCAGGGGAACAATATCCCCCATCCAAATGTAAAGGTTTCCTATCCCCTACTAGGGGAGAACCTCGATATAGTCCATCTGCTCGAGGCATAGCGTTCAAAGGGGAGTAGGCATACATTAAGTTAAACTCTGTCCGAAATGCCTGGTCTGAGTTTCTTACAAGGGTGTGAAGTCCATCTCCACTCCTGCTTGGGAAGCTAGCTTCAGAAGCGGGTCCAATGGAGGTTTGAGGAGCCAGGTCAGAATGACCTGAGTTGAGCAAAGAAGGTCTGTCAGCACAGCTGTTAGTGTTGGAGTCAAGGTATCCTACTTTTGCCAAATCCATGTCTTTTCGGTGACAAAGCTGGAAGAATAAAAACCAACGAAGACATGGGGTAGGGGAGAAAGGATAAAGTCAGAGGGCAGAAAGGAAGGGAAGCAAAAAGGTATAGGTGAACAAGGAAAAGATAAGAGGGATGGAAGTAGAAGAAAGAAAGCCATTAACATCTGTAAGAGTCCCATATAGCAACAGTGTAAACAGGCCAGATTGCTAAAAAATCCTGGCCTTTCCCAAATTGCTTTAAAGTTTTCTGGAGGAGAATACTGAGACAGTCAGAATTAGATAACTGGCCAAATGTGACTATTTTGCCTGATTAGCCTTTCATCGTGTTTGCTGAGTCATCGTGTGCTATACTGAGGGTCTGGCAGCAGTATTAGGAATTTACCTGAGCCTCATGCACACTAAAGAGGTGAGACTGGTGTCTTAAGATAACTGACTTCTGATGTTATTCATCTCTAAATTAATATTGACGGACGGTGCGGGAGGGAGAAAAGTGAAGGAAAGTAGGAGGACACGGAAAGGTGAGTACTTAAGTTACTGGTTCAGTAAAGGAGAGTGGTATTAAAGACGTCAACCAACCAGTACTTCATTCACTTTTACTACTAAATAGGTATGTTTCTCATAGAATATTCTGGCCACTCGATTCTTTCTCTATCTTCTAATGCATGTCAATATACCATAAGACCACTAAGGCCCTTAACCGCAGAGAATCTGAAATTCTGAAATATACCAAAAATAAATACCATCTGCTACCTCCCAACCCTAAGACTTTTCCATCAGCTGGTTAACGCCCTACAAAGAATGGTATTGTTTCTTACCTTATAACACCAGAATAGTCCACCACTAACTCTCTACAAAGAATTGTATTACACCACATACTATATACCATGTTAGCCTCCAAATTATGCTATCTTAAAATCTTTAACTAAGGAGAGAGAATTTCCTTTCCTTATTAGATTGAAAATAGCTGGAACGCCTCTAGTACACTAGTAAAATACAAACTTTTTCAAATTCACACTGATCTACAAAATACTAATTCAGAATATGGTTAAATTTCACTGAGTTCAGTCCCAGTTTTTGACCAGACATGGGGGAGGTTAACAGTTCAGTTAATTTCTGAAAGTTATTAGAAATTTAACTTTCAACAGGAAACTTTCTCTTCAAAGTTTCATTTGTTGAAATCTTGTAATGGTTAAGAGACTCTTATACTAAAATCTGCATTTAACATCTCCACAGCAGTAGTGTTTCTGAGAAAAGCACTCAACTGACATTCTATGAGATGCCACTTTTGTACAACCACCATATCACAACCATGACAGGAGTGGCCTGTGACACAGAAGCAAGCCAGTTTCCTTGTGTACCCAGTAAGGAGTTATGTAGAGAAAAAGGTAAAGACCTAAGAGGCAGAATGACTCTTCTTTCCTCAAGAAGCTTTCAATCTATTGACCAAAGCTCAGAACATCAGGTTACACAGAGCTGACAGATTAAATGGAGCAAGGCATAAATCACTGCCTAACTTTTCCAATGTAACCTGTTCCTTTTCTAGCCCTGAATAATAAACAACAAAAGCTAGCTCCTCGTTACAAACTTTTGATTCAACTTTCTGAACAAAACAGATCTTATTTGTTAATTAGACTTTAATAAGGCTCCTGCATCTTCAGCATCCTTTAAACTTCTATATTCTACTTTTCTTTAATAGAACTCTTCAGCTACCCCTCCCTTAAATAACAACAAAAACAAACCCCACCACACACCCACTGCTTCATTTTCCTCCATCTACATTGATAGTCCTGAGTAGTCACAGTCACACATGGGAAGATTCATTCAACTTACTGTGACCGATCAGCCACCCTCCAGCCCATTACCCCATTCACTGATCCCCCAGCCCTCCCCACACACTCAGGTACACACTTGCACACTCACTCTCAGCTTCCAAGTGTGATTGAGATGGTGTGATAACTACCTCGGGTGACAGGGACTCGGGCCTATGCGCAGGGGAACTCTCAGGGGAGGATATGTTCTAGAGGAGGGAAAAGCATCTTGTTATTCATCTACTCGAAGTTAAGAAGCAAAACAAAACAAACAAAAAATAAAGTAAAAAGCAAGCATAGATGTTAGCCACAATTTTGGGGGGTGGGGTGGGGATGGGGATAAGAATGCACAGGGAAAATGCTTAACTGCAGAACTCATCTCAACGGACAAATGCCTTGTTAAAATGCTTCCTGGTGTTTTTGAAAGCATTTAAAGGTAAACTGGTTATAATGTTTCATGCTATAATTAAACATCCCAAGCAGACACCAGAAAAGAGTTAGATTGGTGAAACTTTACAGTATTTTTCTTTGTATTTAAATGAGAGTTTAGCAACGTATAGTATTTGCTACTGATTGGCACTCAACACTTATCTTCTTTAGAGGAACCTCTGTCCTCTCTACACATACTTCTTTGGATGCTTCACTGTCATCCAGGGGGACTTGCTTAGCATGCTGGGGATGACAGAGGTAGAGAGAAGGCCAATTCCTCTTAAGTGACAGTTATGGGAAATGAATTGACAGCATTTCTAGCTCATGGGCTCTTGGAATATTGGTTCTTGGAATAATTTAATTGGAACTGAGTGCTCCCACAGATGTTCTCTCAAGTTAAAATCAATTGCACATTTGGGACTACAGCCAGAAAAAAAAAAGGCACACGTGTACAAATTTCAAGTCCCTATGCCCTAAACAGAGATACCCACAGCTTTCACCTGAAGCAGCAGTCATATATCACACAGAAGCTATGTGCATGCATGTGAGTGTATGTGCGTGTGCATACTCATACTGGAAGGATGTGAACAGTAAAATGTGGAGAAAGATGGTGGTGGTGGTTGTGACAAGGTTACAGGGTGGCATGGCTGGGGGGAGGAAAGGATTCCTAATGTATAGTCTAGAAAACTGTGACCTAGGTGAAAGACCTATACTGTGGTACAGGAATCAAATCTGCATTAAAAGAGTAGGATACCTTGGCTGTGGATTTGTTCAGAGGATAGGTGGGTAGTATCTATGCATGTGTGTCTGTGAGATGGACAGTGGGGTATGGACCTCAAGGCAGGAAAATAAGGGAAGGGCTATTCTGGTGGACAGGAGAGGCTAATTAATTAAGCTTGCCCTCCCAATGTTCCTTTCACTCCTTCTTCATACTTTCTCTAGATCTTGTTTTCATCCACTGCATGCCTTCTCACCTCTTTCTTTGGCATTGAAAAAATTTCTCATCCTTCTCCGGGAATGACTATTTTTCCCTTTCAAAAATATTCTTCCCCAAATTAAGTTGGTCTTTACTTGTGAAACCTGGTTGATACCTCTCTATGTGTCATTGGTCTTTAATAAAAAAAAGACTCCTCATCTCTGAACTAGAACATAGAAGAGTATGGCAATTAGAATGGTGACAAGGATGGGTCATATAGTGAAGTTCGGTTTATTTAACTGATAAAAAACTAAATTTCCTTAGTCATGAGTTCAAAACAGTGCAAAGAGGTACTGGATTTTTTTTAAAGGAATGGCTATTGAATATTAAAAAACATTTTCTTTCCCTCCTGCTATTCCAACATTATGTTCTGATCATACATCACTAAATTGACATGGGGTCACTATGCTTTTAAAAAGCTTCCATTTGCATAATGCTTCATAGTTATACAAAGTGATACGACAGATAGGGAATGTACTGAATGCTAAACTTGGCTGTTCCGGAAAGTGATCCACCTTCATTAGTTAAAAAAAAAAAACTGCACTGTTAAAGTATAAAACTCTATATTTATAATCTACTGCCCTCTAGGGAGAAGAATTTCCTCCTATGAAATTTTACTGTGATACTTTAGTTACTAACTGAAAAGATCATTTCAAGTAGACAAAGTAAAGTTAGTAAGGCCTGAATCAGCTGCTTTAATATCTAGCTAAGAATGCCATGGGGATTTGGAAAAAAATAAATGTAGTTTAGGGCAAATTCCCTAGGAAAAGAAAAAGTAACCACATTTTGTTTTGTTACGTTTTTTTTTTTTTTTTCCCAGAAAGAGGTTTGTTCGAATAGTAAGTTAATAAGGTCTGGAGTTAGGTATAGAATATAGGTACTTTCAAGGTTATTTAGCTACTCTTTTCTGAAATAGCCTATTTAAATTCAGGTATTTTTAATCCTCATGCTCTCATCAAAGCTGAACAGGTATGATGGGATAGGTTAGAACATTCACCTTCATCAAAGAACACATCTGGGGAAGTGCAAGTTATGGGCAAAGCTAAGTGTGTTTAGTGATAGGAACATTTTTCTGAGAAGCAGAAGACAGTGTCTGTTTAAGTGAATTACAAATCAAAGCAACATGCAACAGATGAGTTCTTTTATATACATGGATTCTATTTGGAAAAACCTGCTGCCACCCAACTTGAATACTAAAGCGATTCAGAATTATTTTTTGAAACAGCTTACTCCAAAGAGTGAATATAATAAATCTGTATCTGATAAATACATGTTGCTAATCTCTTATCTACTTCTCATACTCAACACATAATAACAAGGAAGGAAAGCAACTTGGAGTAGGGGGAAGAAAATCTCATTTGCCATAAACCATAACCCAAAGCTTTCTGAATCCCTGTACACCAAGGCCAAAATGAGAATACCAAACAACAGTGGAAAACACTTTACTGGTTAAAATTAAGGCCTAGAAATGGAGACACAATCAATCAGTATAATCTGAGTTCTCAGGCTGGTGTCACTAGACCTACAGGCCTATTTTAAACAAGGTTTATAGTACAGATAAAGATGGAGATCTAGCATGCTTACTACCTAAAGTTCTAGAAACTGACAGACTACATGCAAGATAGATGAATGTGATTTGTGGTAGTAGTGCTCCTATATGGGAACGATGGGGGCTGCAAAGATGAGAGGCTACCAGGTAATAGGTCACAATGACCCTGAGGTTTCCCATTCTCTGGTTGAATGGGGAAGGAACACAGTAAAGAAGCACTTGGAATGATATTTTTTCAAGTGAGGTGCAAATGATGATTTTCAGATCCAGCACTCCCAACAACCAAACCCAAATCACCTCAAACTGCAGAGGAGTATTACAGCGACTAGCAGTAGTAAGAGACGTGATAGGTGAGAACATGAGGTTGTATCCATTCCGACAGTCATCATCTCCAGGGTGAGATGGGCCAGGGGTGGTCAGCTGAGGACTCTTTGCATCTGGATTGGTAGGGGGTGGTGTGACTGGAGATAGAGGGCGCAGTAACTTGGTGACATTCTGCTCCATCAGATAGCGAGACTTCCATTTCTTTAATGGACTCAACAAGTCTGTGAAATACAAAGCTTAGATTAGAGTATGGAATCACAGCTTAAAAGGAGGCTCTGTAGCAAAGCCACTGACCTCTAACCCTCATTGGCTTTTAATTCTTCCTTTGCTTCATAGCATTATCTTTACCAATCAAACCAAAACTCAGAGAAACTTTGATTACCACACTTAAAATACGACACTTCGACTAACTGATGGCTGAGGCCAAATCAACTAATTTAATCTCTTCCAATTCAAAATATAATTTATTTTTTGTGTTTTGAGCACCTGAAAATTACAAACCTGTGTCCCTCTGTTAAAATCACTCTCTACCTAACTGCCACATCACCAACTCAAGCTACTGGGATGCTGAATACATACTCTTTTTATATATTTTTGCTGCTTTTAGCAACTCTTACTATGATGTTCTGTTTTAGTAGACAAGAGCTACACATTTCCTGATCGATACCTAGGCCCTAGGTATCTTAGATACCTATACGTAGGCCTTAGAGTGCTTCAAATTGTGCAATGATTTCTACAAAACTTTTAACTGTTTAAAAAAACTAAGCTCATACTGCTTTTCTGAATGTAAGAATCCTACTTTCTAATACTTTTTCCACAATATAAATAGGACCACTTAAAAAGCAATTAACTACTACATTATATATTTTGGTTATTGTTCAGGCCAAAGCACCCATCTCACTTTCCCAGAGAAAAACCTATTTTCAATTATTTACAGTTAAAAGATAATTAATACCTAGTATAAACCACTGAAATTAGGTATATGAGGGGAAATGGCCACCATATATTCTATTTTCAAGGGCTTAAAATTTTTTAAGAAAAAGGAAAGCACACAAAAAAATGCTTAAGTTTTAAGAAATTCAAGAGAAGTGCATACTGCTGTGTGTTAGTATAACTAGTAACTATGATATATATATATCTCTCTCTCATATATATCATACATATTTGGTGTGCTGTACGGCAGGGGTCACATTTCATTCTTTTTTTAATGTGAATATCCTGTTATTACAGCACCATTTGCTGAATTTTTGTTGCTTGTCTTGGGAAGTCTATGGGCCAGGAACCAAACACAGGTCTCCCACATGACACGTGAGAATTCTATCACTGAACTACCCTTGCACCCCCGACATTTATATTTTTTATTAATTTTATTTACTGACACACCATTACCTAAACATACACTTCCCCTCCCCAACTGTAATCTCTAATCTACTTAATAGCTATATTTTCTAAGTCCTTACAAAATACCAAGGACTATGCTATATGCTTTATGTGAATGACCTGATTTATAAATCTGGCACTATTATTTTCATAGACCTCACTTTAAAGGTGAGGAATGTGATGTGCAGAGAAGTAAAAACTAGACAATTTACATTTACATTCTTAGTCATTATGTTAAATCGTACTCCCAAGGCTCAGTGGAAAGAATGACATTTATCCCAGGTCATAAGAAAAAGTTTTCAGATAGTAGATCACAATCAGAGATATGGTTCAGGAAGAATAATTAGGCAGCAAAGGGTAGGATGAGATTGGAAAGTGAGAAACTATTTGAAGTTAATGAAGTAGTTTACTTCTCATAAGGAGTTATGAGGGACTGAACTAGGATAGTTAGTATAGGTTGAAATGTAGGAAGACTAAATGCAAAAACAAAAACAACACCCAAAAACTGGAAATGTACAGTTTCTTTTCTGATATGTGAAAATGCTTTATTTTCCTTGATTTGCTTTTTGTTCCAGAAATTTCTTTAAGTATTAAGTATTTTCTCCTTTTCTTATTAATTGCCTAGGTATAACAAACTAAGTTACATAAGTGTCTCATAAGTTATATTTAGAATAATTTGTGTGTATTTCAAGAGTTTTAAGCACTGAATCTTTCAAAAGAATGCTGGACTGCTAGGGCCAACAATGTAACTAATAAAGGCAATTATATAAATGATGAGAATATAAGCAAATCAATTTACAGGGCATTCATTCAACAAATATTTGAGCACTTTAATTCTGATACTATACTGTAAAAAAAAAAAAAGACCTGAAATATATCTGCCTTTAAATTTATGGGCCCCTGGTTATTTGCCTATTTTAATTCTATAAATAGAATCATATTGACAAAATACATTTTTTAAGTTTTCATTTTCCTTTTGTCTAACATTTTTTTTCGTTTTGCCATACACTGCTTTCAAATTGTATGTGGTTAAAATCTATCCAACTTTTATGGTTTTACACTTTTGTTCAAATAATTTCCAAGACTATATGAACAAACACTCACATATTTAAACACACACACACAACTTGAAGACATACTTACAAACAAAATCATTGCTAAAATTCTCATGTGTTTTTATCCAGACCTCTCCTTTACGGCAAGGTCTCAATGACTCTTGCCTTACCAAATAGATAAAAAGTCTTCTCCCAAAATCTCTCTTTTATTTTTTAAATATTAGAGAAATTGTGGGTTTATAGAAAACTCACACATGAAATACAAGATTCCCATATACCACCCTATTATTAACACCTTGCATTGATGTGCACATTTGTTACAACTGGTGAAAGTACATTTTAAGAACTTTACTATTTACTATAGTCCATGATTTAATTTAGGGTTCATCAAAATCTTTTATAATGATCTATTTTAATTTCCCCATTGACTTGAAATACCACACTTAATCTTGTGTATACTTTTGATTAGGGTTACACTAAATTCATGAATCATTTGGGCAGAATTCTTACTCAAGAACATGGCATGATCTTTTAGTTATGTGAGCTTTCATGTACATCCCTCTTCAAGAAGATATGCCACAGACCATCCCGGCCCTGCGCGGCCTTCCAGGTCCTTTTGTCGCGCACCTGCTTGCCTGTCCATGCTGCCAGGCTGCGTGGGCGCACCCGCCGCTACTTTGTGGCAGGTTCCGGGCTAGGCCCCTGCCCGTGGCGGCAAGAGCCTGTTGGCGGCCAACCTTGGGCGCCAGGAGTTTCCGTAAACGTCTGCGGAGGTGCAGCGGCCTTAGTTCCGAGCGCAGAAGGCTACAAACCATTTATGCTAGGATAATCTACGTTTTCCCAACCTCCCAAGGAAGTGACAAGAGTACTGGTTTGTCTGGTGTGAGTTGAGTTATTGTGTACCCGTCCTCTGGCGGAGAACCTTAGCTGGATCTACTTAATCCTCACATATATTCTCTCCATTTTAAAGATTAATGAGACCAAAACTTAGGTGATTGCCAAAGATTATACCACTGCAGAAAAACTGCAAGATTTGGAGCAAGGCATCTTGCATGCTACCTTTCATGTTAGAAAAGAGAAATAAGAATATATATATATACACACGTTTGTATGATCGTATTTGCTTATTTTTACAACTAGAAACTCCGGAAGGTTAAACTAGAAGTAAATGAAAGTAGTTGCATATACATAAAGGGGGTTGGCTGTGAGATTTCCACCTTTTAATATCTTTGAATTTTGATCCATGTAGATGTTTTCTATTTTCAAAAAAAGATTAATTGAAAAGATAAAAGGCAAAATCTGAAATTGAATATAAACCTGCTAACATGGCAAGTTGATAACTAATTCACAGAATTATTTGTAAAAGCTACTCTAAGTACATCCTAGGGAAAATCTCTTGCAGTAGTACATAGGTGAGGAACATGCAATGCTGTATTATTTGAGTGGCAGAAATGTTATGAGCAATTTTCTAGATTCTTGACACAATTTCAATTTTTTTTGTAAAATGGGGAGAAGCAATGTAGAGTTGGTAGGCCCAATATTGCCCCTCAAGGGATTAAATAATACAATGTAAAAGCCTCACGTTTGATCAGGGGCATTGCTCAACTGAAGGTAAGGCTTGAGTTCTCACATAGCCTATCAGGGTATCTAACAAATTGTGAATTTTGGCATTAACTTGTTAAATGTAAATTTAAAAAAAAATAAAGTTAATTGTACCATTTGGAAAACAAAAAAAACAAAAACAAAAACAAACAAACAAAAAGATATGCCACATTTCTAACTGGGTTTACTCTTAAGTGTTCTCTATTTCACATTACTGTAACTAGGACATATTTCTCCCTTTTTATTATGTGTTATTGTTAATATCTAAGAAAACAGTTATATATTTATACTGTATCCAGCTACCTTACTGAACTCCACCAGTTTTTCAGTTAATTCTCTTGGCTACTCCAGGTAGATGATATCATTTGTATACAATAACACATAAATTCTCTCTACCAACATATCTATCACACAGTTCAATTCTAGAACATGTTAAATAATCATGGGATACTGTGATAACCCCTTTTAAGGTTTTATACAATTAGTTTTCACCATGAAGCATGATAATTTGCAATTGGTTTCCAATGCCTTTACTGAGGTATCACTTCCCCTCCCCTACTCTGCCTACTAATAAATAAATTGTACTGACTATAGTGACAAATATTGAACCACTCTTATATTCCCTGGGAAAGCCTTATTTGGCCATAATATATTATTCTGCTAATATTATTACAGATTCAATGTGCTAATTAAGAGCAAAAAAATTGAATTCAAAAGTGGTTCTTTGCTGGTTTGAGGGGAAGATTATTAAGTTAACTGGATAAACTGATTCGAGAACACACTTTATGAATATCATATACTACTCCATCAAAATTCTGTGCAAATTGCAGATAAACTACAAATTCTATCATGACTTTATTAGCTAAATTCAGGTTATTTTTACCCTACATTTAAAAAATGTGATTAATAATTCTATGAATATTCTCTTTGTACATTAATTTTGGTCTAACATATATTTCTATAGAACAGACACCTAAAAGAACAACTACTAGGTTAATGGAATGATTGCTATTAAAGCACATGACAAATCATACCAACTGCTAATGCAGATCTTACTCTCCTGACATTTTACTGTATATATAATTTATTGCAAATATATTTGTCCTCTATCCAGAGACAACTTAAGACATAGGAATTTAGTTTACTTAGTTTGATTAAAAGCAAAACAAAACAATGTGCCCCTAACTTGTTCTGACAAGTATTTTTTTTTCACCCTCCCAACTGAGTAGAAATTCCAAAAAAACCTAACAACTATTTCATTTATATTAAGGCCTATTTCTGGCTATTCTGTTCATTATATACATCCATTTTGCGCTAGTACCAGACTAATCTAATTACTCGTTTCATAACAGAAGCTGGTTTTATAATTCAATCATTACTTTGAAGTATAAGTATTTCAATCATTAGTTTTTTCTCAATTTTTTCTTATATATTTTCACGTTTGTTCTTTATAAACTTTAGAAAATTTAATTAAATTCCAAAAACAAGCTAGTTATTTTAAAGGGAAGAATAAGAGAAGCCTAAGACTGTATACATATTTTTTGCTTTTAATACTATTTATTCTTTCCATTAAGGAATATGGAATCTATTTCCAATTCTTCAAGACTTAAAAAAAATATTTTTCAGAAAGGTTCTACATATCCCACAGACTATTCCAAGGCAGCTTTGATAAATTTGAAAATGAAATAGTCAAACTTCATTATTCACAGATTCCCTATTTATGATTTCATCTACAAGTTAAAATTTATTTGTAACCTCCAAAAAAAATACTTGCAGTGCTTCTGCAGACATCCACAAAGTGGGGAAAATCTGATGACACCCAGATGATGCCAAACAAGGTAACTCTATGCCCTTCTGTTTCAGCTCTCACTGTAAGCAAGTTAACATTTTTGCGGTGCCATTAGTGATATATTTTCTGATTTTTTTGTTTGTTTGTTATTTCACTATTTAAAATGGTTCCCAGGCAAAACATCTAAGACCTAGTGACAGGTAGTAGTTTCTTAGACTTTACACCAACTCACAAGCAACAAAAGAAAAAAACAGATAAATGAAAACTCCTCAAAATCGAATACTTCAGTGCTTCAAAGGACTTTGTTAAAAGGGTGAGAAGACAACTGACTCAATGGGAGAAAATATTTGGAAACAACATATCTGATAAGGTTTGATATCCAGCATATATAAAGAAGTCCTACAAACTCAACAATAAGACAAACAACCAAATTAAAAAATGGGTAAAGGACAAGAATAGACAATTCTCCAAAGAGGAAGTACAGATGGCTAAGAGGCATATGAAAAGATGCTCAGTTTCACTAGCTATTAGGGAAATACAAATCAAAACAACAATGAGATATTATCTCATACTAGAATAGGCATTATTAAACAAACAGGCAACTCTAAGTGTTGGAGAAGATATGAAGAAATTAAAACACTTATACACCGCTGGTGGGAATGTAAAACAGTACAGCTATTGTGGAGGACAGTTTGGTGGTTCCTCAGGAAGCTAAGTAAAGAGTTGCCTTACGATCAGCCATTTGGCTACTCAGGATATACTTGGAAGATCTGAAAGCAGGGACATGAACAGATATCTGCACACCGGTATTCAGAGTAGCATTATTCACAATTGCCAAAAGACAGAAACAATCCAAGTGTACATCAAAAGATAGATGAATGGATAAAGAAAATGTGGTATATACATGCAATGGAAAATTATTCAGCAGCAAGAGGAATGAAGTACTGAAACACAGGACAACATGGATGAGCCTTGAGGACATTACGTTGAGTGAAACAAGTGAGACACAAAAGGACAAATATTTTATGATTTGATATGAATAAATAATATATAAACTCATAAACATAAAATATAAAACATAGGTTTCCAAGATATACAATGAAGCTAAAGAATGGGGAGTGGGGTGGGCCATGGTGGCTCAGCAGGCAGTTTTCGTGGGCCATGCAAAATGTTTAATTAGGTTAAAATGTTAACGTTTAGAAATGGAATTAACAGCGTTGAATGGTGTGAGTGTGGTGGAAAGGAGAAGTTTAACGAGTCATGTATATCATCAGAAGGAAGAGAAGGTTGGAGAAAGTTGGAGGTTAAAATATGGGAATGTATAACACAATGAATCTTGTGGTGGACAATGTCCATGATTAACTGTACAAAGATAAAAATGTCTTTTCATGAACTAGAGCAGATGTACAAAACCATTATAAGAAGTTAATAATAGAGGGTTATACTGGAGAAAATGCACCTCTTGCAAACTATGGACTATAGTTAGTATTTTAATACTCTTGCATCAACAGTAACAAATGTACCACACCAATACTTTGGGTCAATAACATGTGGAGATCAGGAGCATGGGAGGATTAGGGTTTTATTTTTTATTTTTATTTCTTTTCTGTAGTAATGAAAATGTTCTAGATTTGATCGTGGGGCTGTTTGCACAGATACCTGATGATACTGTGAATTAGTGATTGTATAGTTTGGATAGTTTCTATGTTGTGTGACTGTATCTCAATAAAATTGCATTAAAAAAAAAGGTTCCAATCACAATGCTGAAGTGCTAACTAGTGTTCCCTAATGTAGGAAGGCTGAAATGTGCTTTATGGAGAAAATGTATGTTAGATAAGCTTCATTTAGGCATGCGTTACACTGCTATTTGCTGAGCATTCAAATCAACAACACATATTAAATAAGGTGTCTGGAAATAGAAGCACGTATAAAACAAGGTTATGAATTAAGTGGCTTACAAACAGTTGTGACCAGACGCTCAATGGAACCTAAACCTGTAATTCCCCTAGGAGTAACAGTTTGGTATTTGCTAATTCAGTGTTCCTGGAAACTTTATAGGATAACTACCATGAATAATGAGAATCAAATGTATTTTTCTTCATTCTTCATTTCAGTATATCAATGTCATTAATCTTTTTATATTCACCTTCTATCTAGCAAACTTTATATGAACTAATTAACTCTAATCATTTCATTTGATTATTTAAGCTCACTTTGGAATACAACTTTGGTATATAGCAAACGGTTATCGAATCATCGATAAATAATGAACAATTATGCTTCCATTCCCTCCTTAATAGTAATACCTTTTATTTCCATAGAACTTTTGCTTTGGGGAATTTAGAATTTTTAATGTATCCTAGTATCTGACTAATTTCTGTAAATGCTCCATGAATGCTTGATAAAAAAGCATATGCTCTGTAGAACAGTGACAGTAATTTTAAGTTCGATAACTGTGCTGAGTACATACATTATTTCATTCTCATGTTAGCCATATAAAGCAGTTATTAATACTTCTATTTTATAGAAGAGGCTCAGAAATGTTTAATAATTTGACCAGCCTAGTAAAGTTTATATGGTCTTCAAATTCAGGCCTGTTTGATTCTTTGTACTATACCACTATCTCCTTCTCTTAATTAACATCTCCATGGCCTCCTTTAAAAATAAAAAAAAATCCCTCAGCATTTAAACAAAAAGTATAGCAACATACTGAGTTGCTCATTTGGCTACTGCTTGGTAGTTTTATCAAATACGTTCCTTCTTTTTACATTACTCCTTAAGGGCAAGGTGTGTCCTTTTGAATGTTTCTCACAACTGGAGACTAGAGCAGAAGCTTCAATAAAGGTTGGCAACAGTCCCAATTTCATTCCAATCAGAGTACATAGTAACAAAGGCATTTTCCTTATGGGTTTTTGCCAGTCAGGACATGCCTTGCTGTTACACAATCTCCTTTTCCCAACATTAAATTCATACATACATAAAACACACACACACACACATATAATATGTATGCCAGATAGAATATTTCAGCTAAATTACATTCTCACTACATTTTAAGAGATGCCAATAAATTGGTAATATTGATGGAAATCTATCACCAGGATGTCTTTATATTAACCTGATTTAAGCAACTATCTCTTTTTGGAAGAGGAACATTAAAAAAAAAACAAGTTCAAGTACATTACATTAACTTATTTTCTAGATATTCTACACTGAGGTTATACATGTGATAGTTTATAAGATATTATCCTATCTAGAGACAGAAGAGTAGGTTTAATATAAAGGAGACATGATTAGTGTAAATGAATTTTTAATGAAAATCTGAAATATTATATCAGCCATAGTGTTACGTGAGTTTTTTCATATACTTTATTCTGGTATTTTGTTTTGGTTACATAATATTCAGAAATCGATGTAGAGATAAACTTATGGAAATAGTAATAGTATCTTGAAATCACAAAGGACTTTTTAATTAAGTTGATACTGTCAGGAGAAACTTTAATACAGAAACTGTCCAATTGGTCTCCCGAGTTAATACTAAAGTGCTTTTAACTTCAATTCAATTAAAATCCCTCAAGAGTCACTCTGAAAACCAATGGACCATTGGAAAACCATGGACCATTATTTTTCCAATTTAGTTTAAAAATTCAGGAGAATATTAAATTGGAATCAAGACCATGTCAAAAGAGCTTTTGAAACAACTGATTGATAATTTTGAAACAACCAACTGATAATTAATTTCTTGTTCATTCATCCCCTGTCCCCTCCCAACTCAATCACCTAGAATTTTATGATTTTTTCCTGAGTATTAGTGTTCCACCACTTTCTAGCTTTTTCCCCTTATAAAGATATATAGATTCCTAAACTTACTACTTTAAATGTATCTAACCTTTTCACAATCATTTCTGCTGTTATCTGTACACTGTCTAGTTCCTTCCTTGGCGTCCTGGGAAAACTGATCCCTGACTTGAGATCTCTCTCTTCCTCTGTAAAGACAGATGTAAAGTAACTATTTAGAGAACAATACTATTTCTTTTTATATCAGATTTTTATGTATTCATACTAAAATTTTTTATGTGGCCCTGAAAAACAAAACAAAATACTGCATATCCAGAAAGTTTTTAGATACATACCTGCATTGTCTTTACAGATGCTAGAAGAGTTACTATTTTCATTACTTTGGTATAGGTGCTGAGTTCTAGCCTCCTGGGGTACAGATGATGTCTGAGTCATCCCTTCTTCCAAGGCTTGCTTGATCCAGCGCTATAATGGGAAAAGGACCAGAGAATTACCAGTAATCATTTAAAATCATTTAGTACACTTATTTTAAATGCACTGAACAGGTACACATTAACTGGTGATAGATGCAATCCAACACATTCATTCAGTTCCACAGTCAAGCAGTTTATGTCTTATGTTTCAGCATATTAAAACAATGCCCATTAATTTCTTCTAGTGGGCAAAGTTGACTAAATCTGCATTACACAAAGTACGTTTTCCTTCAAAAAACCCAAAGCCAATAAAATATGATTACTCTCTAGTTTTTCATATTGCTTAGGATAGGGTAAGTGGGGAAAGGTAAAGAAGAAACCTTAACATTTATTTAAGAGAGACTCTGATCATATAGGATGCAGTTATTACATAAAATAAGTGCTAAAAGGAAGATAAAGATCTCTTAATTAAGAGTTGTCTGCCCTGTGCAGGGGATATCAGAAAAGTTAACAGATAAGATTCACAGGAAGACTTTGGATGAGAATAAACAGCTACTTACTACTGATACCAAAATATTTTCAAAACCCCCAAACTGAAAGATCCTGGAGTTTCCCCCACCCCATCAAACAGTTTAAATTATGTACAAATAATGTGAATCACAAGAAATAACCTCCAGCAGAAATCAAAAAGGGGAAAAAGCAAAAAAGAGGAGCTCTAATCAATCACATATTTCTGTAGTGAATGTTGGACTCTAAATTGATGAGAAATAAATTTAGGCAGACAGAAAGACTATAAAGATTAGGATAATAAAAGTATGCATCCTGTGGAAGAGAGAAAATTCTTACCTGTAATTGTGTTCTCTTAAGATACACAGTTGTAGATTCTCACCACTCTGTGGCTCTCCTGCCCTGACATAAGACAGATCGAATTTTGATAAACATCAATTTCTGAGTCAGACCCTCCCCCAAATAGGAAGAGCAAAGGTGAGTTATTATAATTTTACACCTTTAGAGAACAAGTATTACAGGTAAGCAAATATTCTCTTCACCAAAGAGAGTCATTCTAACAGATTTTCCCTCTTAGAAATGTAAGAAGTAACACAGGAAAAATTCACCAAGAAAAATTTTACATCATGTATATGTTATCGTGGTCTGCCAAATGAAAGCAAAAATAAACTTGCAAATATGAGGAGGTAAGAGTGAATGAGTATAAAAAAGAGAGCTCTCAAGTCACTTGAATCACATCAATGTTTTAGGACACAACTAGGTCTCTGCAAAAGCCAAAGCAAGACCAAGAATTAATTCTCTTACAAATACAGAATACTGATGTGAAGATGAATTGCCATAATTATAGATCCTCACAGCTTAGAAGGGATCTTATCTAAAGCACTCATTTTATAGATGGAGAAAATTAGGCACAGCTGGACAAAAATGAGTGAAAAGTCCTCTGTTCTGTAACATTTAGCACAAGTTTTGCTTTTCAGAGCAGATGACAGGATTCATTTGATATCAATGTGTAATATGCTCTGCTATAGAAGTTAATTTCTCATACATCCAGTGTCAAGTACATGTACCCATAAAAGAATCATAAAAAAATATGAAAATTTGTTTGTATCTAACAGGTTCAAATCATCCCTGTGGATAAAGATTAACTTGAGACATTGTACCCCCATTCTACCTATAGTTGATTAAGTCATAAGAACATTTTTCTCTTCACTGAAACTGTATTAAAGTAAACTGCAAAAGAGTTTTTAGGTGGCTCAGAGATGGCTGACAGTAATATTTTTAAAGGGTTTCACTATTTTGGGGAAAGAAAAGGGAAATAACATGTACTTCATTGTTAATAAAAGTACAAAAGATCTGGGTTGAAACCTGGATGAGCCACTTACTAGTCGCCATATTTTGAGCAAGTTACCTAACCTTTCTATGCTTCAGTCAGGCTTCTGAGTCTGTAAATTGAGACCAAAAATCCCCAATTCACAGGGTCGTTATGAAGAGTAATGAGATAATAAAGTGAAGAAAGCTTGAACATGGCAGATGTTCAATGAGAACTTGTTCAACTCAATTCCAGTGATATGTATAGATACACAGATTAATAACCCTCCAAGTGTACACAAAGAAACACAAACGCAAACATGTTTCATGGTAAGTCAGATAAGCTTTCTAAGAAATTTGGGAGGACCAAATGTCCCACACATACTATATCTACAAAGTGAGTTTAGAGAAGATTTAGAAAACAGGGTGGCACACTAATGAAAAGCTTGTTGGTCACTTGATAAATGTTTCTATTGTAAAAACAGTAACTGAAGAAAGATCTAAAAATAGACCATAATGTGCTTTTCTTGGGTGCATGGTCCAGAAATCGAACCTGAGTCTCCCTCATGAAAGGTGAGTATTCTACCACTGAACCACCCGTGTACCCCATAATATGCTTTTTAGGAACTATGATTCAACTTATTTTAGAAACTCTATGTACGACAACATATTCTGTCAAATCCTCTAACGACCTGATACATTACTTTGGAGTGCAGCCACAAAGACACAACTTTGGTGTGTCTTATATTGTTTTTAATTTACGAGGCTTTATTTTTAAAATCAGGTATCTAGAGGGGTTATAAAGAATATATCTTCTAATTAATCCCATGGAGGATGGTTTCTTTCATCTGTTTAACTTATACTATTTTCAGAAATTTATCACAATTTTGTTGAATTATGGAAATGCTCTTAGATTCTGTAATAAATGAATCCTTCCTGACCAATCTAAAAATAATGCTTCTTCATTCCCATCCAGGATAAAGCTGAGTTTAATTTCTAGCTAATAGATCCAATTTCATTAATTTTGTCTCATAAAGAGACACAATACATTCTTGTTTTAAATACTGAAACTATTAAAGAAGTGATTTAAACTTAAACAAATCAGGTCTAAACAAACAATTTTAAAAGCAAAAACCTAGTTTAAATAAAACAATTTTTTGCCTTGATAATTCAATGCATTTAACCTGCATTCTTTCCTAACACTAATCTTGAGTAGAACCTGTATAAAACAAGACTGATGGTGGCAAGACACATTTAGAGATTATAACACTGACTTGAGTTAAACGGGATTACTATCTGTTACCAGTGGAGATGTAAAAAAATGAGCTACAGAAACAAGTACTAACCATAACAGGCTAAGAAAAAAAGCTCTAAAAAACAAGGTTTTCTACTACATCTGATTAAAGCCATGGTCCTAAATGTATGATTTTTAGTTTTCATAGGTTTCATTTAGTTGGAAAAAAAACAGGAACAGAAAGACTGTAAAACAGCAGGAACTATAAGGAAAGATTTCAAGAAGCTAGATCATATTATTCATAACTCACACTTCACTATTATTCTGTACTAAATAAATACCTCCCCTTAAGGATCAAAATAAGAGATTCTACTGTTTACCTTGATAGGATGCTTCAACAGTCCACAGTTAACACCCTTAGAAGTCTAGTCCTATGTCCAGACAAAGATAGAACAATGTATGTACTTTCATATATGTATAAAATAAAGCCACTTCTCAACTTGCTCCTCCATTAGATTAAATATCATATTTATACCCTAATTTTTCAATACTACTCTCACAGGTAGTTAAGATTTTGAGCTGTTACTCTCAAAAAGTGCTGAGCAATGCTAAATGTAGTATGAAAATTAGTCTCAGTTTTGCATGCCATACTAGCTAATACAGCTCTTTGTTAGGGAAGAAGGTTAATCATAATGCTTACTTCATGGTCAACAATTTTTTTTCTTCTCAAATAATCTCAAGATAAACTACTTCTTAACTGACTTGACATAAGGAAGTATCCCTAGAGACCAAGCCTTCTTTACTGCTTAGGCAAATTTCCTGTAACAAACAGGTTTTAAGAAATTTCTTATGCTTGGTTTTTTTTTTCCCTTAAGAAATTTGTCATTGTTTTTATTTCCAGCACCTCAAAGTTACTGATTAAGTAACAAATGCTTTTGGCAAGGCTCTCATAGTCAAATTTCTTCTAGTTGGGAAATTCCCCAAGCCAACCAATAAGTAATTCAAATACTTAGATAAGATGCGCATTAGGAAAAGACTCTCTTTGGTGTGCACTGCTCATTAAGCAGTAGTACCCTTTCTTTTTGCACAGATCCCTGCTGCCCTCCTCCCCTCCATATCCCACACCACTTTGGCTCATCTTTCACTCCCCCTCCCCCCCCAGGAAATGAGTTCTGCTCTTTGGGGAAAGAGAAAAGCTTTAAGTTTGGAGGAGTCAAGGAAGACCTGCCTGGAGTTGGAGACTTCATCACATCAAATAATCTACATGCAGCATCCTCATGTACGTGATGCCAGTGGAGGAGGGCAATGGCAGACACTGAGGAAGGCAGCCTGAATCCAGATCTGAGGATAAGAGAAAAGGGTGTTCCAGGGAACAGACTCTAGCCCAAAGGAAGACCAAATGAAAGGTTGTCCTACACTTCTAGAAATACAGCTACGACATCATAGGTCTGAGGCAATGATCTATTCCTGAGAGACACCTTTGGAAAATATGCAGGGCTTCTGGGAATTAAGAAAGAATATTCCATTAAAAAAACAACCACCAAACATTATTGTCACTAGACCCAAAACCAGTACATAACTCAAGAGAGGAGAGAAAGGCAGAGAGAGAGAGTCTTTTACAGAACGCTCCATATTCACTAGGGAATAAACAATCCAACTTGTTGTCAAGTTGATCAAGGGAACAGGAATTGTGCCAATTACAACTGGATTTTTCCTTTAATCTCCTTCAACTGATAATACTGATTAAATTAATTTAAAACATGGCTCCGGTTTTTTTTTTTTTTTTTTTTAAGTAATGCAACAGTGCTCTAGGATACTTGGGGCCCATCTCACACAGTAATCACAAATGGACATGTTAACCAATACCACAAGAGCACACACAAAACACACCCTTCTACCCAGTCATCAATTGCTGTGCTTGCTCACCCAGTAACTTCAAGGGCTCTCAGAAAACACAACAATGAAACGCAAATTTTAGAACCAAGACGCAATATACATTGCAACTTAGTCCCATTGATCTTTGATGCATCAGTATTCATGGTTGAACCAACTCATTATGGGCAGAGTATGGCTATCTAGAGCGTGTTAGATATGTCAGGATAATAGGTATCCTATCCTAGATTAAAAAAACCACATAAGTACAGACCTACCTTCTTACAGGAGCTGAACGTGCCATCAGGCAAAAAGGGCCTTCGACGCCTCTCAGGGATAAAGGGTGATCCAAAGCGAATGTAGTGTTTGGGGGTGGTGCAAATTAATGGGGAATGGATGAGACCAGGTAACATGTTGAGGGTCGTTGCCAGTACAGTTGGGTCCGTGGTGATACGTAAAGGGCACTCAACAGGGCACTCTTGCTTCTCTGCTTTGTCATTCAACCATTCTGTAACTAGATACTAAGATTAAAAGAGAAATTATTAGTTGATGCTGCAGATGTAAGTCAGCAGTGCAGCTCACAAAACAAACCTCATCTAGAAATTAGGACAGAGATGTAACTGGACTGAATATTAACTGGACATCCAGAATGCAAGGCCACCTTCCTTCAATGCCTCTACATGCCCACTACGACAGGAATAATTTTAGCTATCAGTGATTTAGGTTCTGCGTAAAACATTAAGGAAACAAAAGAAGGTAGTATGAGACTTTAGCCCTCTGAATCAAAGCATTTTGTCAAGAACATTTTTTCTATTAATACTGAGATTTTTTTCCCCTGAGGATTATAGGTTCTCTCATTTTACTAAGAGACAGCCCTTGTTAGACCCTTTTTCTTTTTGGGGGTGGGGGGTGGGGTGGGGTTGCATGGGCTGAGAATCGAACCTGAAACTCCCTCACGGCAGGTGAGCATTGTGCCACTGAACATGCACCCTTAGACCCATCTTTTGAAGATGTATTCATGACTTACCTTTTTGGTTTTAGGGTACTTAGATGCAGCACGGTTGACATGGGATCCAGTAACTGATACCACTGCTGGGTCAGACCCAGTTAACTGTCTGTTTTCTCCTAAACTATCTATAGTTCCAGGTTCAGCAGGAGCTACCAAGTTGTTATTTCCTCCCTCTTCCAGGGCAGCTTGTGACAACTCTGCCTGTTGTGCACTGGCTTGCTTCTGTCGCTTTAATCTTTGGGCTGAACTGGTCCGGTACCGAGAAATTCGACTCTTCGGTCGAGGCCTAGAAGGCTTTGCTGGAGGTGGTTTGGGGACTGGTTTTTCTGTAGCAACATCCTGTACCAATAGCAGGGTCAAAAGTTTACCAGAATTTTCTTATTCACAAACAATCTATCCATTTTCATATTCACTTTAACCATTCTGAGTTTCTACTAGTGAAAATGATGGGGCTTTAGAGATTCTAATTCAAAATGTATTCTTTAAATATAAAAATTCATACATTTCAATCTGCTAAAAAAGCCTCAAGCAGATGTCTGGGTTAGTTATTCCTATTTCTAATAAGCATGTGTAAAATAAGCCAAAAGTCAGTTGAGATAGTCACCTAATTTTAGCGTTTTTAAGCAGGGAGGAAAACCCCGGAAAGAGATTTGTTCCCCCACCCCCCCAGATACTGAGATTTGAATTTTGGATTAATGACTAGGGTAAGGAAGAGAAAGTTAAGTTTATCCTGAAAAACCTATGAAAGGCCAGGACATAACTGTAATATACAGAAGGTCCAACTGAGTTTTTATGAACTCAGCAACAACAGTTTATCTGTCAGAAACAGCATGGAGCTCCATTCTAGTCTGAAGGTGTCTAGTCATTCAAATTGTAACACAGTCACCTGTTTACCAGAATTCCACAAATCAGATAATGAAAATGGCTCTAATTCACATGGTCTTACTTATTCTGATATGGGACAAAACTGAGAATACCCATTTTAACCATTCCAAAAGACAGAAATAGACATTAGCAAAGGTAAGCATGTCTAAGGCCTAGAGCCTTTTCAATACTTACCCCTGCTTGGGAAGACCTCCGGGTGTTCACACCTATACTCTGTGGGGTGCTTGGGATGGCAACATTTGAAGGAAGGTTGCTAGTTTCAGATTCAAGGGCTTCAGTTTTTGTCTCTTCTACCACAGGAGACTCTGAGGTGGTGGTGGTAATCTCTATATCAGAGTTGCTTTGTTCCAAGGGCTGATCCCGCCGTTTCTTTCTCTTCTCTAAGTTTTCAAAAGCATGCATGATGGCTTCCACCTTTCTGTCTTCCCGGGTCTATAAAAAAAAAATAGCCATTAGCTAAGGATTTCCTCAAATAAAGAAGAACAAGAAAAAAGACCAAACTGAATATAAATAAGTATAAACCAGAAAAGGAGAGGAAGACATTGTCACAAGCATTATTAATGAAAATTTATAGAAACTCCAATAAGATTACACATGTATCTTAGAGAAATAAAGACTAAACTAAAAATAAAATATTTGTTTTAAATGTTGCATAACAAAAGCAGTTCTGAAGGAAGGTAAGGTCAAACCTGAATGTTTCAAATAAGATCAAGCATTTCAAAACTTTTTAATACAAAAGAAAAATATCCATAATCAATTTTTCTGTATATTCACAGAATTCAAAAAATAGTCAAGTGTAAGTGTATTTTCCTTGTTCTTCTCCCTAAAATTTTTCATCTAAGGGACAAAAATAATATTATAACCATAAAAGTAGAGTTTCTGAATCCATATGACTCAAAGGAGGATTTTAAAATGTCAAAATTCACACAAGCTAAGGAAAATCCTAGAAAACAGTAGCCCCAACATAAAGGCTTTGTTTTAAAGAGGCAGTTTTTTGGAAACAAGTATAAACTCTCTAAAAGAGCATCATTAGAAAATAGTCACCAAACAAATACTGTGTTTATGTATATATATATAAAATAAAACAGAATGAAATCTATTTTCTTGAAAAGCCCAAAATGTAACCCACAGGTGATAGATTGAAACTTTTCTTCAAGGAAATGAGAGGATAAAAACTCACATGCTACAGGGAGCAGGAATCAGCAGGAGAGAAAGGATGTTAGAAAGTACTCACCCTTCTTATATGAGCTGAGTTCTCCTGGTCATCTACACCCTCCTCTTTCTCTTCTTCTGGTTTTTCTTCTGGATTGTCTATTTCCTTTAAAATAGAAGTAAGATTTAGCAGTACTCTTAAGTTCTGGGAAAAATCAATGTTTTTTTCTGGTGGGTTAAAACTCTAGAAAGAATTTCTAGTGCTTGCAGTGCTACTCAGTGAAAGGCAACACGGTAAACACAGATGAAAATCCCTGTTCTCTGGACTGAAACCTAGAAAATAACTGAAGGGATTTTCTTGACAGCGTAAAACAAAGAGAATGAATGAACATATGTTCTTGATAGAAAAAGCATTAAATGTTACTACAGTTTGCCTGTAGTAACATACAAACATGGGTTACTCTTCATTTGGAAAGGACCGATCCCATACCAACATCATTTGACCAGGGGAGATTACCTCATGGTCACTAGATGCAGTTACTTTATCTGGAATTTCTTCTGATTGCTGGTCATTATTCTCCTCTGGAGCCTCATTCTGCCGCTCCATCTCTAGCTCTTTCCGTCGGGCTTTTCTACGCCTGGTCTCTGCTCCGATGGTAGGTAGACTTGGAGGAGGTGGGAGTGGTGGTTCTGCAGCATTGGGATTCCTCTTCTGTATAGGGCAATTTCGGTTCCCCTTGTGACACGCACAGTCCACTTTGTAATTACTGCTCCAAAGAAATAACCAAAAGTGCCTGTTTCAGTGTCGTTAAAAATTCTTTATATTATCCATTCATTCTCTTTAAATGCTGGCATAGTAATTTCCTCTGGTATTGTCTTTGAACAAGTTAAACAGACATTAGAGAGTATTATGGATGCCTGCAATATGCTGTGTTACTCTATATAGCCTCAACTCTGTCTTCGCATATGGAAAGGAAAGCTCTCACTGAATTCTATTCTCCCAACAGTTTTTATGTTATATAGTAAGCAGTCACCCAATGATAGAGTCAGAAGAGGCCATGGTTATCTTGTGCCCACTATCACCATGTTCTCATTTCTATTTATTGAATCCTGACTAACTTCTCTTTTGTCTGAAATGACCAAGGGAGAAAAAGCAATGACTTGCCATTTTTGGTTTGTCACATATAGCTAGATTATACAGTCTGTGGGGGTGAACTTTCACATTTTCATTCTATAATATGGACCCTGGCACAAGTGTTCTGTGTTTAAGAAACATGTCAACAATAGATGCAATTTCCTGGAATGTTTCATACATACCCTTTCTGCTATTCTTGTTACCATGACCAAAACAACCTTGTCAAGAAACATCTAAGCAGTATTAATATGATATCCTGTACCTCTAAAAATATGCCCAAAGTCTGTCTTCCCTGCCGTAATTTCTAGACAAAAAATGTATTACTCATGAAAAAAAAATAGGTAAAGAAGGAAAGGGTAAGGAGCAAAAAAAACCAGATGTAACAGATTGAATAGCTTAATTGTAAGATAAGGACATTCATATTAGGAAAGGCTTTTGAGGTCTTACCAGTTAGTGTACTCATAATCAAATGCTATGGTGACTTCAGCATCCTTAGTGATAGCAGATACAGCGTAGATACACAGGTGGATCATCCCATCTGCAATCATGTGTCGCACCTACGTGAAGAAGGCTTCTATTTATCATAAAGACCAGGAACATTCCATAAGAGAAGAACTTTTTACAAATAATTTCTCCCCACAGAGTTATGAGAGTCTTGTTATTTGACTTTATTATTTCCTTTGAAACTATTATACAGCAACTTTTAAAGAAATACTTAAAAATTTACGAAATAGATGGAGACACAGTGGGATGTTACACATCCAGGGCAAAATCATTGCTCTAAATTTTAAAGGTCTTTCTAGCTCCACCAAGGAATTATAATTTCTTAGCCTATAAGAAAAGCTGTATGGATTTTCTTGCTACATTCATTGTGGTTGCACTGATTATGCTTCTAAGTAATGAATTCCGGAAATGTCCAGAAACTCTCTTACCACATCTAAAATTTAAAAACCTGCAACCAAACAGCCTTTGGTTTTGAACTAATGATATAATCTTTCATTATATGGTAATTTCATTAATATGCCTCATTGATTCTTATCTAATCTAGCCCTTTCTTCTTAGAAAATAAGAATTTGCTTTCTCCATTTCTCTCTTCTGTAAAAGAAACCTACTCCTTGCCCCCATCACATCAGAACAGAAGCATCATCATTTTTGCTTTTCATCCCTTGCAATGAAAGATCACAACACAACTACTGATCTACAGACCAATAGACGTTGTTTTCAGGTTGTTTCTTCAGTAAGCCTGATCAATGGTGGGTCCTTTCAAAGGGAAGCTGCTATAGAAATCTTACCTCTGCATTTGGTGTACACGATCTTCTGATGAACCGGGCATCATTACCGAAAGTACGAGCATCCACACACATCTCTACACCATTGAATTTTGAGTAGAAGAGCACAAAAGGGTATGGTCTAGGGATATAATTAAAATTACTGTACTTCTCAATATGAATAAAAGGGCCACCCCATGAACTCAAAATATGAAACATATGCTGACATAGAGGAAGCAGCCCTTTGCAATGCCTAAACTTAGAAAACATCACAGGCTTGTCTGCTTTAGATTAAAACACAAACACAAAAGCAAGGAATGCCTGACTCCAAAAGGAGTCATCATCATTTTATACATTAAACAATTTGCAGATTTATTTACACTTCTCTACAAACAGCAGATGGAAACGAGCTTGAGCTGTATTCTTTATCGCAACAGCATCACATCAACCAGGATGATTTTTATAGCAATACTGGTCAGACAGGCCCACTTTAGCCCTCACTGTTCAATGAAAGATGCTCTTACTTTTTGAAGAAATGCCCATTGACCTCAAATTGTTGTCGCAACATGACTTTCCCTCGATACTCTATTATTAGAGTGTCCAGAGCCAAATCTCTTGCAGCCCTCAGAATCTTCCGGTGCTTCTGAACACGTGTGACTCTTCCCAGCTGTAGCTGAATAAAACCAGCGTTTTAACATTAGACAATGGCAACAGCAGTTTAGTAAACACTTAAAACATTGAGGAAAAGGCACCAAAATTTTTTGGTTTCAACTATTAGCTCAATGGTCAGAAACCTTTAATTTGATATGAGCTTAATTTTTCTAGGAAACATACTTATTTAGTAAATCTGACACCTTAGGGAAGGCAAGAAAAGATCAAAGAAAAACAGATTAAGATTTTAGTGCCTCTATGTTCCTAACAATTCCTTCCTTAACAAAGTAAAAATGACAGGCTGTATAAAAATTCGTATCCTAACTCACCTATTTTTAATTAATAAAGATAACTTAAAAACATATCTAGACAGTTTCCAGTTAATATAACCTGTTTTTGGCTAATAATGATCAATAGTTTGCTGACTGTTATTCTAAGGCCATGTTCATTTGAAAGAAACAGTATTTCCAATCCATGCTCTAATTTTGATTCTTAAAATCTCCACCACTTATTTAGAGAGCTTTTATCCCTTTGCTTCTTACCTGCATTTGGGAACCAATAACTGTATTATTACAGGCCAGTTCAGTCTTATTAATAGTGTCTATAACAGCAGGTTTGCCCAAAAATTCCTTGCTAGAATGGAGATGTTGTTCAAGGGCGTTCTGTACATCAGCACTGTACTGATTACTGAAGGCTTCTTCATACTGATCAGTCCATAATCTTATCCGATTTTCCCAGCCCTCAGTTGTATTCTCATCTAAATTTTGTGCTTCAGAGGGAGAATTCTGTAGAGAACAAAGATCAGGTAGGTTAGGGGAGTCCACACATAAAAATGGAAAGGGTGTGTGTGTGATGAATCCAGGCTGAGTTTCCAGAGAAAATTTGTTTTTGCCTTCACTTGGCAGTTAGTGTACACTGGTGTGGCATGAACGGACTAGGCCATCAGCGGATTTGGCGTCTATCATGGCTTTTGTTACCAATGAGCTTGAGGCCTTGGAAAATTTCCTAGAAGCTTAGTTTCTCCTTTATAAAGTGAGAGGTTAATCTGGATGATGTTTCCATCCCATCATGTGATTTTATGGTAATTTTTAAGTCATGAAAATCAACTTTGTTATCAATTAAGTTCATAAGAAAAGCTTTATAAAGAACAGGATAGAGACCTCAAAATATCATATTATTTAATTTTCAGTATTTATTAAACATCTATTAGTAAGTCAGTCCTAACTGGCATTACTTATTACTCTAAAGGAGAATGTTTTCCTTTTTGTGTTACTTATTATTTTCACCTTGCAATTAATACATGTTCATTCTGAAAATAAATGTGATTCAAATAAGCAGATAATTCACAACTTTCTCATCAATAAAAAGTTAACATTTTTGGAGTATATCTTTTCAGCACTCTTATTTTTTCAATAGTTTAAACAGCCAGATTTGAAATACTGTAAGAAATGAAGTATATAGGTGGAGGGTACTAGAGTATGTGGAGAAAATGTATGCCGAGAGGTATTTTGTTATACTTCTCTCGGAAAATCACTGTCTTCTTTGGTTATCATATCTCAGCAACATCAATGGACAGTTCTACATGAGCTTTGAGCTACAAAGATACACCATAAGCCTAACATATGCTCTCCTCCATGGTGTTCAAGATTTAAGGTAGAAAACAAAATAAACATTGATAGGGATAAGGTAATTGTAGTAATGACTGGAAAGAAAAGACACTGCAGTATCAAAGCCACTTGGAAACTCATGTTCACACTAAATTTGCAAAAAGCAGGGCATATCCAAATTAAATATACTTCCCATGGATGATAAAGAAAATGTTCATGTCTATTATAACAACTGCTTTCTTTACCACTTTTACCTCACTAGCTGACTGTCATCTACCATCTTTCCCCAAAGGAACAGGAAAATGAAAGAAAAAAATTAACACCAGTGCTTTCAACATTTCTTGCTAGACTCCAAAAGACAGAACAATAAACAACAATAAACTCTTAGGCCAACACAGTGAGAAAAGAGTAACACCTGCTTGAGTGTCATTAGCAGCTGAGCAAAATAAGAGCAAAATCCACAGTGGATTTAGAGTAGTGGTCTTCAACTGGGGGCGATGATGAGTGTGGTGAGTGGCTGGAATCTAGTGCACAGAGGCCAGGGATGCAAACATCCTGCAATTCATATGGCATCCCTTCACAACAAAGAATTACTTCGTCTAAATATCAACAATGTTGAATTTCAAAAATTCTGCTGCAGAGCAAGTTTCTAGCAGGAATCTCTTGACTTTAAGATTACAAACCTAAATGATAAATTATTTCAATTGTCATGGCTCTCATCTAGATTGCTGGTGGAGTTCTTACTAATAATTATAAGCACAAAATTTGTGACAACTTTGAATTCTGAATCAGAATCAATATAATAAACACCAATTTTTTTTCTAAAGTTTAACGCACCTATGGGGGATATCTGTCAATTTCCTGAAATTGCCAAGCAAAATCTGATGTTTATGTGCAGTTTTCCGGCAAAGTTCATTAACAGTGTTTAAAAGGTTTCCAAAGATTAATTACCTCTGCAGATAAGTTAGCTAGCTGTTAAGACAGAAAAGGGTTTAACAGCTAGGATTAAGACTATGTCTGCCCCATAAGTATTATTAAAGCCTCTTCTAAGCAAATGAGACAAAAGAGGCAGTTACAGCAAATGTGGCCCCTTGAAGGAGATGGATCTAGCAAAGAAATAAATTGTGTTCCAAGAGATCCCAAGTCTCTGATGCTCTTTGGTTCTAAGTCCTTTCCCATTTTCTATATGTGCAAGTCTGTTTATAGGTATAAGCCAGGAGAGGTCTTCAAACCTTAGGTAAAGTGCCACTTGCCAGTTCTGAGAACATCAGTCACATTGGTACTCCACATAAAACAATCCTAATAAAGATTATCTTGACCAAAAGTTTTAATAATGTTCATGCTATACAACTGTCAACAGGAAAGATCTTGTTTTTACCTCTCTTACATTTAGGTATACGATTTCTTACAGAATTAAACTAGAACTTCATTCTAATTAAATGCTTTTAAATCATAAGTAATGATTTGGGACCTATATTGTCCTCATATATATGTAAAGGAAGATACTGGACAGTATAATCAAATTTCTTTTCAGCAAACTTTTTTTCATCCAGTGTTCTTTTTAAACCATTGTACAAAATTTCTTTCTACAACTTTTTCCAAAATCATGCATGCCTCACAAGCTGTTTTATTTGAAATCAGAAGAAAAGAAAAAGCCTAGCATTATCTGAATCTTCTAAACCAGATACGCCAGAAGAGAACAGTTCACAAGTAATTCCAATAGGATTAATTCCTTTCAATAATACAGCTCTCCTACTGATGAAATTTATCCCTCCAACTGATGGTTAAAGATTACATGGTGTTAGGGTACATGCACAAGAGACCCCATACCATCATCAGAAAAACCTCCAAGAGGTTGAGCTCAAGCACAACAGAACACATTAGCCTCATTTGTTTGGCAGCAAAATGTCACTTACCACCACCCCCCTCCCCACCCCCCAGAAAAGCAGCTAATGAAAAACTAATAAATGAAGGCAGACTACAGAAAGGAAAAATATTTCAGAAAATGGCCAAGAAAATCTATTTTAGATAAAGGCTCCATGAAAACTGAATGGCAACATTTACAAACTAACGAAAAGCAGAGTCCAAGATTTCCAGACCATCAATGTCAGGAAAGAAGCTGACCAAAATGCAAGATCACAGTGAAGTAAAACACAGCAGCAGGGAAGATTACCCCTTACCTTCATCCGCAAGGACTTCCGGGATCCCTCTCGAAATGCCTATCCCAAAGAGGAAAACAAGTAGAACAAAACAAAACTTGGTACCAAGAATGACAGTTATACCTATTTGAGACTAAAACTAAGGCAAGAACTAGTGTTCTATTCTGTCCCCTTTTCTCTTGGTAACAAATACAAGGGAATTCCCCAAATTATTATCAAGAATAGAGGTAGCTCAAGGCTAATACACTCTGAGAGTAATTCTGCTACTTTGGACTGTGGAGCTAAGTAATTAATAGGGAAGAGCATGCATCACTTAAATCCTATATGTACCCAACACTTAAAAGAAAAGGTAAATAAAAAACACTTAAAGGTTGCAGATTTACCAGTTTTTGAAATTAAGAAAGAAACAAAGACCAATCCCCTTAAAAAGGGGTGGGCAAGCCACCTAGGAGCAACAAAGTTGCTGTGATGGGGAAGAAAGAACACAAAACAGAAGAATTTCTCCTGGAGACTATTAGTTTGAGAATACAGGAAAGTAAACACAACACTGAGGAAGCCTGGACCAATCAAGCAAGGTTTCCTGATTTTTTTTGAAACAAGGAAAAAACAATCAACCCAATGACATGAGGTGGGCAAGTAACCAGGACAAGAATTTCAGACTGTGCTTTGGGCCCGAGGAAGCAGGGAGGCAGGAAGTGGAAGGCCTACACTGGAGGCTGCACATAATGGGGGATTTATGTGAGACAGGGCCGGGATTTCATACCTGGGATGGGGGTTGGAGTAGACGAAAGTTGGTGCCAGTGGTGATGGAATGGTGTGGCAGAAGAGAGGTTGGTCTACATGTATATAACAGAGATTAGCCGACTTTTGCCAACTAGAGCAAAAGTGGCCATTCCAACATTTGGGTCAAACTTCTCAAAAGAATTGTGGCATATTCTTGCTCCAAAATCTGAGCTATTTCAGGCATATTTCTATTTAAGATACTTATGCCCTCCATACCTTGATTTTCTTCGTCTTCGGTGCTGCCCGACCCTTTTCTGGACTCTTTTTCCGTTTCTTGGGTTTGGTTCTTCTAACTCGATTGACAGTTAAGGTGATGCTTGTAGGTGTGTGCTGTGTTGCTGTATACAACACGGTGGAAGGAGAAAGCTCCTCATCCCAGCTTTCCGTTGCACTGCTATCCCCACCTAAAAAACAGTAGTTTCGTACTTATGTTGTACCAACAGCCTCAAAAGCACACAAAAAGTAGTGAATTCCTCTAGATGTACTCCATGCCCGCTAAGTCATTATTTCTACGATTAACTCGATCACTTGTAGAACCACATAACTACCCACCTTTCTTATGAACACAAGATACTTCCCATGTCACTGGCATTAAGCACATAAACCCTGCTCTACACTGTATTCAATCCTCAAGTTTCTTTACCTCAATCTTTAACACAGAAAAGGGCCTCCCTTTTTTGTGCTCACAAGGAAAACTTTTATCACCACTTAAATGTTGTATCTGGCCACACTTATTTCACAAAGAGAGCAAAAAAAAGAAACAGTTTCAAAGAAAGTACACGACACTTTATAGTGGTCTTGAAAGGATATTTATCCCTTTCTACTAAAAGAGCTGGAAGAGGTTCTTGAAATGAATATTTAAATTACAGAACATTTTTATGTCAAACTGTGAGTCTCACCCATCTTCCACTCACCTGATATGTTGTCCTGCTTCCGCCGATGAAGTCTAATAACCTTCCCCCTGCTCATTCCCCTAAAGAGGAAAATAAACTTAAAGTAGTCCTTCCAACAAGTACGCAATGCATCATAACACACATGGGAGAAGTGTCTCTGCATATACTGCCCGCTCCCTCCCACCTACCAAATGCTTCCAGGACCTTAAATTTCATATCAAATTCAAAAGCTTTAACATCAAGCTCTCATTCCTTGTTGTCAGCAATTCTCACCTAGTGCAGAGAATTCGAGCCAAGGAGCACTAAGGAATCATCTACATTAACAAACACAAGAAAGAATACTTTGAGCTTTTCCCTAATAAGAAACCCTAATCCCAGCAACCCAGGCTTGAATTTAGATGGAACATGATCTTACCTGCACTTGTCACAATTGAGAAGGAAGCCATCCTGAGAAAGACCACAAGGACACCAGGTAGGAATAGTCTCTCCTTCAGAGTTCGGGCTGTCTCCACAGCGTTCCTCTACAGGCGACGGCAGGCCATTCAGGTCAGAACGAGGGATGATCGTCTGGACAGGGGGAGAAGCAGGAGGTGTCGGAGGAGGAGGGGCTCCGTAATTATGATCCTGAAAATAAGATTTTTTAAATCAACAGTGTCCAAACACTGGCCCCTCTCTCCCCTAAAGTATGGTACATATGGAAAGAAAGAAGAAAGTAGTACCCTTTGTTTTTTGGCTTCAACCAGGAAAGTGATAAAACAAAATGCCAAGGTCAACTGGGACATAAAAACAAGAACAATGATGCAGGGCTAGACGTCCGCTGGAGGCAGGGAAAAGGGGCAACTTCGTCATGCTGCATATAAACATTTCAAGAAAGTCACAATGTATAAGAATGGATTATACTCCAGGAAGATCACTGTTCTGGAAAGAAACAAATGCATACTCACAGCATAAGGCAGTCCTCGACACCCATGCCTCTGAGTGGTCCCATAATTATGAGTGGAATACACGCTCTTCTCATTAACTGCTGGACTAGCCTCCACAGATTCAGGGCTGCACAAAGGCGAAAAGCAATGCATGATAGCATAACACCTAATCTTTCCTTAAACTAGTACTTTATTTCCCATTCTAACCCCTCCTCTTTCCACAACCACCAGCCACTAGAATGAGAGAAGGAACTCAGTGAAACAATCTGATTAACATAACTAAGCCTATAAATAACAGGAGTGTTATTAAATGTGAATTTGTGTGTGACATGAAGCCAGTATAGGCAGATGTCTCAAGGCAGGCACCTGGGATACAAGGTGTCCCTAATGACAAACACAAACGTACCAGCTGGGCGGGGAGTTTCCCCTAGAGAAACCACTCTGGGCTGGTTTAGACTCAGAACTATTCTTCTTAATTGGATCTCTTAATACTTCCATGAAACCTCACATGACATTTGCAGTGAGTGAGATGATGAAAGTGCCTTCTGCACTGCCCCAGGGACCAGGCCCTCTTCCATTCACTACCAAGACAGGATACCCTGAAGAAAGTACAGGTAAAAACAATGGCATCTTATATTTATCACACCTCTTATCTTGATGAACCCCCAAACACCTTTCAAAAATTAAAGTAATAAGTTCTCATTCACCAATGACATGCAAGCATATCAAGGACATGATTATTTAACAGCTGCATGGTAATACCACAGAATTCCAAAATAAAACTGTACTTGAAATTGACTATTAGTCTGGTGACAACAGCAGCAGCAGCAACTATTTTATAACTGCCCACTATTTGCTAGGAGCTTTATATAATTAACTCATTTAATCTCTATAACCACTAAACATGGTATAAACCACCTCATTTTTACAAAAGGGGTAGTTAAGGCTATGAAATTAGTTGACTTCTCCAAGGTCACACACTGACAGAGGCAGGAGTCAGCCATTTGTCTGACTCCAAAGCCTATGCTCTTTCTGCTATGTATTTTGGTCTGGAAATCAGGATAATATGCTACCTTTAAAGAAAATAATATTAGACTTTTTGTCACCAGACTTAATGAGAAGGTCAGTTTAGTATCTTTCTGTATCTCCATTGCGTGTAAAACAAACTTTTCAAGCATAATTTATTATAAAAAGATTATAAATGTATTCAAATTCAGAAATTTAATGAAAGCATTTATTTGATAATAAAAATATACATGTAGCAAAGGACAAATTTCAAGAATTTCTATTTTAATTGTTACCAGGTTAGGTTTGGGGGAATTTTGAAGGATAATTATGGAATATATGACTTTGAGAAACTGCATAATGGATTAGCTGTAATTTAAATCAATCAGAATAGAGAGTCACAGATTAGAAACTCCAAGGACTAGCATAACTTAACTTTAGAGACCAATAGGTCTTTTAGGGACTCCAATAGTGCATACTGTTTGCATGAAGAAATTTATATTTTTCCTGCTTGGACATACACAATATACCATACTTAGCAGGAATAAAGAATGCAGCTCAACATGGTGCAATGTCACTTGAGAACTGAGGAATAAAAGAAAGTTCTGAGATTCATATCCAACTCACCCAGTTATATGCTCCAAAACTGTGAGAAGGGATCTTATTAATAACAGCAAAGGTAATTTCTAGGTGAAGAACTTCAGACATAGGAAAGTATTATCTGTTAGTGAAGTGCATGCATTTATTACTTAAGAGTGTCTGCAAGATGTGAACTAGGGGTGGCAGAGGGAATACACCAAAATAATATGAACATGGCCCAGTAAGAGGCGATCAGTTCTGAATTATTAGGAAATAGGTGGGCATTCCTAAATGAAACCAAAGGCAGACAAGCATTAACAGAATGAGGGTAGAATTTCATTTTTATGCTGGACTGGTGACAGGATGGGTAACAGAAAGTAATACTTTTACACAACACTGCTGATTTACTAGATACATTACTGGATAAACAAGTATTCCAAAGAGCTGTACATCTTTTATTTGGGAGCTTTTGTACCACTGAACACGTGAAGTATGACAGCTACTATTAGGAATGGATTTTTTGCGGGGAGGGAAGGACAGGAGAAAAGAAAGTTGCATGAACTAAAAGATGGCCATGGAGATAGAGCTATGTTGGCTGTATCTTACCCATTTCCAAAACTGGGTAAATATGAACACATGCACTTCATGTGCAAGTCTAGGGAATAAAAATAAAATGTAGACTGTGGAGGTTAACGGGCCATCTCATTACACAATACTTTCAGTTAAGTACAGCATTTAATATATACTGCTATGTATTGCCAAATACTAAAATTTGAATTCGTATTTTTTGACAAAGGAACTTTGAAATCTCCATACTAGTCACTGATCAAATCCAATAATCATATGTTGACAGGCAACTAGCAGTTTTTAGAATACTCTTTGACATGTAAATCAGCTCTTATCTATATTTTAAAGTATGGATTAAAAATTTGGAGTGTTAGGACTGCATCTCTGTTAGCCAACCACTTTATAAAATATAATTGTAGGCTTTCTTCTCCTGTGTTTGAATTACTGTGACAGCTAGACACATACACAGAAGCCATGCTTACAGCAGATAACACCCCATCAAGTGTTTTCTAAGTACAATATGCAACCTGCTACTATGTCACCTCTTGGAAAATGTCTGAAATTCAGAAAAATATTTGCTTCTATTGCTTAATCTACAGATTTTCCTATAAATATATAAAAAATGCATAATGCACATTGTTACCATCAGATTTTAAATCCTTTAAGGTATGGTCTAGGATCTCTACTTATTTGAGTATAATGCCCTTCATATATCAGGTTTAATCTTAAGAGTGCCTAGCACAGTGGCATACACATGTTGAGGCATGTCAAAATCATCAATAACTTAACAGAATGGTACATGCCTAATTGATGTCATTCTTTCACTTTGTGGAAACACTAAATGGATCACAATATGATTAGATGTGACACAATATCAGAAATTCATTTGGAGATTATTAATGAAAATGTTTCAGGAAATCCCAGGATCTACTGGAGTGAATAGAAGCATTGCAGCCTAATTTGTAGACCAGAAGTATTTCAGTTCTGCAATTACTTCCGGACTCTGGCAATATTTATGGGCAGTTGTCTCTATACCTTGGGAAAGACACTTGTTTTAAGAAGAACTGCTTTGCCTATTTTTCTTACCTACTAAACTAAAATGCATTGGTTTGACCTTTTTGCTGAAGTATCTCAAATGTTAACACTGTCTACCTATACAGACCATTAGTCAATCTATATAGTAGGAGATTAGTTGCTGACTTTATTATATTATGTAACTGGGCTACCTACTAATGCAGGGAGAATTTTTAAAGTATTTTGTTTGGCAAATAGTTATAAAATAGAAAGTCTCAGCTACTGGCAGAATTCTCTCTGGCATGCAAAAACCAAGCAAGAAAAAAATCTCTGGAAGCAACAATATCAGGTTCTTCCCCACCCCACACCCTCCTTCCTTTTTATTTGCAAATAAGCCCAACACTACCATCTAGATTACCCCAGAAATACTAATTCTTAGGTTAGCTTTCTTTTAAGTCTTTCTCTTTAAGGAAATCATTAAATAGATAATTTATCTTAGGTGGCTTTGTGAAGAAAGATACATGCTTTATAATAATATCCTCGGTTTCAAGGAAGAAAATCATTATTAAATCAGGGATACAGTTGAACCCAAGTTCTGGTACAGGTGCTTTGCTTTGCTGACAGGGAGGAAGAATCCCCAGGGGCTGTGAAACTAGCAACAGAAACAGGGGAATTAGAGCAACACCCACCTCACTCAAGAAGTGGCTGTGGGATCAAGAGTCTGAACTGGACCTGAACATATTCAAAACACCAGGATTTTTCCAGCCCAGACCCTAATCCCTGGTACTGCCTGGAATAGACTTGGCTTCTGGGGGTGTGCTGCCCCCTAGGCCCCTTGGGTCTCTTTCGCTGGACTTTCACATCCTGGTGTAGTGCCACTTCGTCTTGAAAGGTAGGGGGCTTCCACTTCCTTTCTGTAAGCAAGGAAGATTGGGTACAAGGGAGGTAAAAGGACAAGAGGGGGAATCTGTGAGCAGGGGGAATCTTGGACAACTTAAAAGAAGGGATACAAAAGGCTAAAAATTTTTAAGCTGTGAATAATATATAAAGTTGTATAATGAAGGCCTACCTTCATTGTCATTTGGCATTTAAATTCTTCAAAAATCGAGTCTATTTTAGGGATTGGGCTTTTCGACAAACTCTGAATTCCTAAAGCTGCTCTTAGCTGAAAAAAAAGTTTTGTACCACTGATTTTGAAGGTCCTCTTTCTAGGCAATGGATATTATGAAGAACAGATGACACTGCTCTCCAAGTTTTCTACCCCAAATGTGAGATGGTCTAAGTAAACTGCCCATAAAAAGTTTCAAGTTTCAGCCACTTTACTAATAACAGTGGGAAGCACATAGGAAGAGGCCTTCAAGGAAAATCAGTTGGAGGACACCTCCTTAACTACCTCCATCAGAATAATCATTACCTCTAGAGAAGCAGGCAGTGGGGCCTACTTTATTTCAACCTTTCCCACCCTTGAAAACAAATGAAAATGTAATCACTACTTTACAAACTTAACGCTATTAATTATTTACCCAGAAACCCCTCCCCCAAAGCTCTTTTCCTCCCCCAATTCCTCCAGTTTCTATGGGGGAAAAGGGAACGGTCTAATGCCATTCACAATTTAAAACTGGATAAGCTTGATTTAGAAAACACTATGAATTTTTTATTAGATACCCATAAGAATACTGTCACCAAAGAACTGATTATCTAGGTACTATCTAGGAAGTAGCACTTACTCTGATCCAGCAGCCATATCTGAGTAGGATGTATCTGGTGTGGTGACTCCCAGAGGGATTGCAATGCTCATGACGTCCAACCCAGCAGATTGTGGAAATCAAGGGGTCCAATTAATGGAGACGGACCACTTTGAGAGTGGGGGTGAGCTCCAGAGTCTCAACCAACATGTTATGGACATGAGGAATCCTGCCACAGAAAAAATATATATAAGTAACCAGAAAGTTCTTTAAATTTATCCAAAATGCTGCTGTATCTTTCTTGTAATTTTTTTAATAAGGCTTTTGATGGATATCTTTGAAACAAGTACAGAAGAGGATCTACTCATTATTCTATGTTTACTAGGCACTTCACTAATATTCAACTAAAAATGTGAAGGTAAGTTATGTTTTTTCAGTTTTAGATTTTTTTTTCTTTTTGGCCAAAGGGAAAGTAATAGTCTGCCTAGCTCAAAATAGGCATTATTTCCCTCATTCTACCAATGTCACCAACTAAATTTACTGGCAACCTAGGACTTAACTAACATATGTTCAGATATAGGACGGTTACTTGAAATATTCTAATTTAACTAGCTCCTTAACAATTCAAGGTCTTCGACTGATTTTTTTTCCTAGGTTTTATATTAATGTAAAAATCATTAAAAGGATGAAATGAAGAATTTTATGTGGAAAGGAACAAAGCTAATGTGAAGGTTAAGCTCCACATTTCATAATGATTTTTGCAAAAAGTATACAAAAAAGAACGACTTACAGATGGATTCATGGTAAGGCAAAAAGGTAATAGAAAAGTCAAACAATTATACTGGGAAAAAAAACCTAAATGAAATGAAAAGTACATGATATTGAGTCAATCAATGGGATTAATGCAAATTTTAAATGGTGGACAATCTGAAATGCTTGAATCTTATTTTGATAAATGAAACAAATTAATGTGGGTAAGAAAACTACTTGTGAGTAGTGAATCAGGCAAAGACATTTTTTAAAGAATGCATTAAGATAATACTACTACTTTTGGTTTGTTATTTTAGAACGTTAAAATAGCTATAAACCAAGCAGTTCTCTCTGGAAATGAATCTCACCAAATGCATCTAGAATTCTCCAATCTGGGTGTGGCAATATACCAGTTCCTAAATGGAGGTGACATATTGTTAGACTTGGTACAAAAGCATACAAGAAGGTCAAATCTTCTGATCAATTATTTCCTTGTAGCTCATAAAAGAGAACTGATAAAACTTTTTGCCTTTGGGCCTATCCTACACAGAGGATAATCCATAAATGGAAAAGAAACATACAAATGTATTCTTTCCCTAACAATAAATTTGTCCAAAGGGACATCTAGGCAGTTCATTCCCCAAGCAAAGCAAAATGAAATAAAATCTACAAACGTAGGACAGAAAGCACTTAGTTCAGTCAACAAGGACGTAATTAAAATACCAGGGATTGTTGGTTGCAACTTTCTCTAATTTTAGTAAACACTGTGTAATTCGGATTTCAGAAAAAAGCCTAGGTGGGCAATGATGCTTCAGTGGCAGAGTTCTCACCTGCCATGCCAGATACCTGGGTTCAGTTCTCGGAGCCTGACCATATAAAAAAAAAATAAAGAAAAAACCTAGAAGTTGCCCGACCAGAATAATCAGCAGAAAGTCAGATAATGATCATACCTCTCTTGACCAGTACAGGGAATCTGAGCAATGTGTAATACTTTTAGTAAAGAACAAAAAAGTTACCCAATGCTTTTTTTTGGAGGGGCGGGGGAGGGAATGCATGGTAAGGAATCGAACCCGGGTCTCCAGCACGGAAGGCAAGCATTCTACCACTGAACCACTGTGCACTCTAAAGACGTTTTGTTTTGATTTTTGGAAGTGCAGGGTCAGGGAAAAAGAGAAACCCAATGCTCTTTTTAAAACCCTTTGTCACATTCACCACAATCACTTGCCCATAAAAAAATGTGGGCTTCTAAGAAAAAGACAACTTATAATTCCCAGCTGATAGTTGATATTTTTTTCTGAGAATAATTTTTAGATATGCTGAAAATAAAAGATGGAAAAATGACTTCAGATACTATCTCCTTAATGAATGAAGGACGCTCTTTACATTCCCTAGTGGAACCCCAGCCCAGCTATTTTGGATAGTTGATTAAAAACTTTAAGAAACATTACACAGTTAACTATGAATTTTTTTTCCATGACTTGGTATTCTGATAAGGCACTCATAATAGGTTAGCTTGGCCATTTGAGTATAAAAAATGCTTTTATAATAATGCAGCTTAATTTAAAATTCTAATAACAAAACCAACTTTATCATATAATCCTGAGACTAGTTCCTTCTCTAAATAACTCCCTATGTAAAATGTAGCTATTAAAAATATGAACTGAAGAACCTTTAAAAGATCATCTATATGTAATATTATCTTATTATAATTATTTTAGTTTAATAAACCAAGACAACAGACTCCTAGTATAGATTACCAAGCTTAAGAGTTATAGCAGTTATTAATTTATCACATATTCTAGAGATACGTCTGGAGAGAGTAGAAAGAATTAATTTTGACTCTAGGTGGGACAATTTCAAGAGCTATTTTACTTGTTCATTTGTCTGTTTGTTCACTGCTATAGTTTCAATGCCCAGAACAGTGCCTGGCACATTGTGGGTACTTGATAAATATTTGCTGAACGAACGGCTGTCCACCATTATCTCAACATATGATTTAAGCTTTCATTGAAGTGCAAAAAAAAGAAAAAACAAATTTAATTAGTTTAGTTACCTTTTTATAGACCTCTGAATATGAAGTTCCAAAAAATTATCTGCTAGTAGCTCTGAAGACCTGGAAAAAGTTGAGATACAAATTAGTATAGAAAGAATTAACATTGATGGGCACACAGAATTGAATTTTACAGAAATATTTTTTTAATGGTAGTTTTGCTTGTTTTATTTCTTTATACTGCCTTGTTTACCATCCTATGTTTCATCCAGTACTATATCTTTGTCTTTAACCATTGTATCTTATGTTTCTAAAAAGCTAGAACATAAACAAAGGGTAGGAAAGGAAATCATCTTTCTCTGACTTAAGAAGTGGTAAATACCTTATTATGTAACTAGCTAATTCTTCTCTTCCCCTACAAGTTAGAATTCTCTCCCTCTCCTCAAGGGATCCCTTCTTTCTATCTCTCCAGTGACCTATTCCCAAATTTAAAGACTCTTTAATCAAATATCCAATTTGCTCTCGAGACTGACAAGGGCCTACAATCATCTATTAAAGTACAATTCCATACTACCTCTTTTTACCCCTTTACTCCATCCCACCCATTCTCTTGCCCTGCTATAGACAATGAGTGACAAAAGGGAGTCTATTCTATTTGTGATCAATTCCATAGTGGAATTATGCTGAAAGGAGTCACAATTCAACTTCTACCCTCCAAAAATAAAAATAAAAATAAGTGATCAGGACTTTTAAGGGAAAATGGTCATTCTCCTTAAGTTTTCAGTTTGTTTCCCCCAAAAGCCAAATTTAACATTAGCCAGAAGAGGCTACTAACACCTGAAATATTAATATATCATACATGTGAAAAGAGCTGTTTGTGGAATTCTAATTACTAAGCATTAGAGTAGAAATATATTTATGTTGCTATTTTATGAATTTCCAAATTTAAAAAGCCTGGGAAATGAACTATTTTTTAGAAGTATTAAAGGGTATGTAAGAATTATTATAAAAATTAAAAGTGTGAAGGAAACACAGAAATGAAGCAAAGAAAATAATGCAAAATGATAAATGAATGAAAAAGCAGACTCATTCTTTAGCGATAGCAAATAAGAAAGAAAGTAAGAAATAAGAAAGGACAGGAAGAAAAAGCATATGGGTGTACCGCAGGGGAAAAACAAATGCATCACAATTTCAATTTCATATCAATTTAACTACCAGAATAATTCATCAAACCTATAGGAACATGCTAGGAAGTTCTTGGTTTCAGAAGCACAACCAGCCATCTATCAGTACAATCTTTCAAGGAGTCTCCAATTATATACAATTTCTAAGGAAAAGGCTATTAAACACAACATGCCAGAAATGGTTTATAATCATCTGTCTTTTTAATTGGGTTCAGAAATGGCCGATAATCTCGATATTTTTCTTCCTGATTGTCTCCTTTCTATATGACTTGCTGAAAGCACAAAATTCGCATGATCGGTCTGGTCACTCTCAGCAAAGAAAAACAAAAAGTGTTTTAAGAACAATCCCAACAGAGATTTCAGGGAAAGAAATTGCATCAACCAGGTGAGCCGGAAGCAGCTGGGAGACAAGAGTCCAATAAACAGCCAATCCAGTGAAAGAAATTCAGAACAAGTCTGATTCAGTAATCCTGTGAAGAGGACTGGCAGGAAGAGGAGTGCCGCTTCAGAAAGAGAGCAGGCCTCATATGCTTCAGACAGTCTTTGTACTGAGGCTGTGGACCTTGGCCATCCTCCCAGAAATGATGCAATCCTGATGAACAAGATCTGCTGCCAGAGAAACAATTGTTAACAGCCTATGCAGACCAGCAACTCAGCCAAAGAACAATCTCTGATCAACTCTTTCCATAAACCAGCAGAACTCCAAATTTTCTTTTCGTCAGTTTTAGTTTCCAACAAAACACACTGGTGAATATATATTTAGATCTATACATACAAGTAAATTTCTCAAAATGTCCCTTTTAATTCGTTTGGCTTTAAGATACCAATTATCCATCATTAAATTTTTAAATAAGAGACCACGAGCATTTGTACTTTTATGAAGAATGTAATTCTCCAAGCATATTAATAACACGCTATTTACACTGGCATTTTACACTTATTTTTCTTATTCTCATACAAAGAAGTTCTCAGTCAGTGGCTTCCCCAAGTATGAAAATCACTATGAAATGTAAATTATGAGATATCAAAGTAAGAACAAATATACTCAGGGACAGAAAGGTATATTTTACAGATGATTCTGAAACGAAGAGACAATGTAAAATTGTGGGTAAGGCATGTACTAGAAAAGAAGAGAAATCTATTATTGCTCAGGGCTGACATAAAAGTAAGTTTAAAAAAAAGTAGGTTGAGTAATAAATCACACAATATATTGTTTACAACGTCCACTTTTCTTAAGGGCAAGAATATTACTTCAGATCTTACAACAGTCAATGATTATTTTCATCTTATTAGCCAGCAAACTATTTTAGAATTCAACTTAAAAATATCCTTGATTCAAAAATCCTATCCCTGCTAGAATCTTCATTGCCAAAGCCTGGTTTCTTTCTCATTCTCTACCTTTACCCTAAAGCTTTAGCAACAGGTTGTTCACAGTATTGTTATGAAGTTATAAGTTTTTTTTTAACTTACTAAATAAAAGACCTTACATATAACAAACCTCAGTGTTCTAAACCCCAACTAGCTAGAAATCATTAGTTTCTTCCTTCTGAAAGGTATAAATAACCCTTGAGCTGAGATTCAATAAAAACCCAAGCATCTAAAATATATCCTGATATCAGTATATTCAGCCTAATCTACTCTCTTCAAAATGTGTACTACAAAAAATGAATTGATTTGCAAAATAACTCTGAAGTGCTTAAAAGATCTTTTACAGGACAATAAATGAATATACTTAATTAAGGAGAAGAGGGAAAACATTTCAGAAAAATGTTCAACAAGGATAAAAAAAATAGCCATTAATTTTAACACAAAATTTGTAAACCAAATGATTATTCAAAACTGCTACATGTAAGCTAACTTTATTCTTAAAATACTTGTCTATACTTCTTCAGTTTCTTTCATCTGAATGGCTTTACCGAACAGCAAAGGGGAGATGGGGAAAGAGCATTAGAAGGTTTTCTGCAGGATGATTATTACACAAGTTAATTTTTAAATCACAGAACAGATGAAAATGCAAAATACCTATGAATATAGTTTATTTATACAACCAACTTATTTGAGAACTCATACAGTAACACATTGGAAGCTTTTCTTCTATCTTCCATCCAAACTGAAATATCTTATGTAAAAACACTGCAATTGCCATACAGCTTTTTACCATAGAAAAAGAAAAAGTAATATTAGGCAAGGAACTCGAGTTCTAGCCTACCACTTAATTAGTTTGGTGACCTCAGGAAAATCACTTCTAAGACGAACCTTAAATTCCTCAAAGTAAAAGCTTCATTGGGTTTCTTCATTTTCCATATTTGTATGAATCCTTGTGCTGTCACCAACTAACAGGCTGGGGCAATAATTTAACATCTTAAAGTCTCAGCCGTACAACAGAAAGAATAAAACCTGCTCTGCTGACTCATAGGTACACAAAGACAATTTGTAGCAAATAAGAAGAGCTGCCACTAATAACTTGAATATGGCTAAAAATTATTTTCACTCTTCTCCAACACTGTAAATTTCAAATTTTCTATAGCACACAATGTGGAAAAAGAAATGTGAGAAACATGAATGAAACAGTACAAAAGAGACAAGTTATAAACACTGGAAGAAACATACAGGAATTACCGGAAAATGAGATGAACTCGAGGAGGGGAGGCAGTGCTCAGAGGTCCCTCCCATATAATTGGAATGGGATAAATCAGGCTTACAACCTGAAGCAAGTTAACACAGGCAAAGGATCCAGGATGAGTTCAAGGCAGAAAAGAAACAAGGGAGAAACACTGGTTGAGGTAAACATCAAAAGAGACTAAGGAAACATCATGATTTAGTAACTTAGAGCCAAAATAAAAGTTTTATTTTTCTCCTACTTCTCCTTCAGCAACAGTTTATCCTCTGGCTCTTTTGCCTAATTTATATTCCCCGTTGGGGCTATTGGGCTTTGGTACAAGAAACTGATGTATAAAAGTTCCGTTGACTAGGAACAGGAGGTAATTACAACCCAATTTTTAAAAGTCATATCTTTCTCCATGAACAATTTCATCAATAGCAAATATCACAGAGGCCAAGTCTCACTTAGCGGTAGCTGGGGGAGAGGAGACAGCAGGATAAGAGTACCTGCCATAAATAATGAAACTAAATTCTAGGATCTTAAACTATTTTAAACTGACATTGAAGAAAAAGAAGTAGCTTATTTTATAATCCATTACAAATAATGATAAACAAATATTTACTGTTAAAATAACCAAGAATAAGATTCTCTGTATTCTTAATGAGAATCAGTTAGGAAAAATTCAGGTTTCTAAGTATCAAATAAAGGTAACATCCTCAAAGAACTTAGATTGATTTATTTCTTTAATATTCACTGCTAGATAGGAAGAAAAGCTTGCAGAATCTATTCTACACTTGTCTCCTATCTACTCAGACTTCTTTCATCTTTCAAATACTGAAATACTTTACTTGCTTCAGACAAAATGTGTTTATGTACAGTTTTGAGGCAGTAAAACCAGGATACGCTCAGTAATTTAGGAAAATTTTCTCCAGTTGATAAAAAATTTAGTTTTAGTGTTTAGAATCTAATTCATTATTTTACAGATGGAGAAGCAGAGTGACAAAAACATTAATTTGTAAGAAGTCATAAACACATAGTGGTGGAGTTCATAAGACAGAAAATGAAGATTTTAATATATAGCCCCTATTTATTAAAGCAATTACCACTTACTTTACATAGCAACACCTATATTGAAACTATTATATATTTTTAATTAAGTACCATTTGGTGCTATGCCAGACAAAAGATTAAAATTCTTGGCTCTCTTGTGATTTATAATATCTAGATTTGTCACTTTTTCCTTCCCTTATTTATTTGACAAACATGACGAGAGTACCTACTATGCATAAAGATTATGTTAGGTCCTGTTTTAAGATGTTTCTTTTATCAAAGTAGGAGATGGTTGGTAACTTACAAGCTCTTTAGGTTTGCCTATGTGCCAAGTGTTACATTTTCACAACCATGATGTCAAAAATAAATAAATGAACGAATGAATTAATAAATAAATATTTCCCAAACCTGCCTCTACAATGAATGAGTCAAATTCTGAAAGGAAACTAACACCCACCTTTCAAAGGGGGGAGAAAACCCAAATGGCTCTATAATTTACCAATGACATAGACAGTCACTTTTAGAAACAGGTTTTTAAAAATAAACCCCTTAAACTGTTTAAACAAAGCTTATCATTGGTCTCATGGAAAATTCTATGAAAAAACGAAGGCCAATAGGCAGCGAGAACTCTGAAAACACAAAAGAAAAGAACGTGACCATACATGTTCTATGATTACCTGGCAGACCAGGTGGCTAAGTACATAGCAGCAAAGGAATTTAACCCTACTGATCTGTAACACGATTTTTTCATAAGTTTTGGACATCTTTCTTTATGAGTACCTACAAATTTATATCTTCTTCTTAAATGATGGCACAGTATTCTATCCAACGGATATACTACAATTTAAGCTAACCCTCTGCAACTGGGTATTTAGATTGATGCTAATTTCCTATAATATAGGCAATACTGCACTGAAAGGTTATAGAGCATATGCCTTTATAATGTATCCAAACATTTCCTTAGGATAAATTCCTAAGTACAACTGTTAAAATGGCATGAACTAACTGATGGAATAAAAACTTTTCTCTAAAAAAAAAAAAAGGCATAAGTATATTTAACTGTTGCCAAACCACCCATCTAAAAATTAATATCACTTTACACACCCACAAACATTCCAGTTCATGGTGGGAAGGCTAAATTTTCCTATAAGAGTTAAAATAATTTCAATTCCAACTTCCCTCATATGGTTCTTTACTCAGAAAATTCTCTAAATTCTTAAGGAATACCTTAAAACGATAGCTAATTTAAATTTTCAACAATTATGTGATATATTTTTATTATCCTCTAAAATTCTCATATACTAAGTAGAAGAGCACAGTTGCTTTTTCACCAAGTTTGGGCTGGGATCTTCAAAATAAGTTTCAGTAAAAGCAACATTTCGGAACCAAAGTGTTTTCTTATAGTTGTCCCACTGGACAACTTTTAATTTCTTTAAAAACAGAAGGCACCAAGCATTAAATTTCTTCTTCCTGTAATGGCAAAACAAATTATGCTAACCATCTGTAATCTAGTTGGCATCTGTAAAATTATAACTGAAAAATACAAATAAACTAGAAGATCTGGGCCTTTCATTTTCAAACAGTTATCAAAACCCTGTTCTCACTCAACAACAAAAAGACAAACAACCCAATTTAAAGATGGACTCAGTACTTGAACAAACATTTCTCCTTGAATATATACAGATGGCCAACAAGCACATGAAAAGTTGCTTAATGCAATTAGTGATTAAGGAAATGCAAATCAAAATGACAATGAGATACCACTTCAGGCCCACTAGAATGGTAGTAATAAAAAAAAGTGGCAAATAAATGTTGGTGAGGATGTGGAAAAATTGGTATCCTTGTACACTACTAGTGAGAATGTAAAATGGTTCAGCTGCTGCAGAAAACAAGTGGCTTCTTTAAAAGTTAAACAGAGAATTACCATATGACCCAACAATTCCATTTCTGAGTATACATCCAAAAGACCTGAAAAGATAAGCACTCAAATAAGTGCAAAAGCATGTTCACAGAAGCACTACTCACAAGAGTCAAAAGGTGAAAACAACCCAAATGTGCATAACAGATGAATAGATAAACAAAATACAGCATTACGCTTACAATGGAATATTATTCAACCATATAAAGGAATGAAGTATTGATACATGCTACAAAGAGTATGAACCTCAAAAACATAACGCCGAGGGAAAGAAGTCAGACACAAAAGGTCACATATTGTTTGATTTCATTTATGTGAAATATCTAGCATAGGTAATGGCATGAGCTAATTGACGGAATAAAAACTTCTTATTCCATCAGAGAATAGACTGGTGGTTGCCAGGGGCTTGGGGATAGGCGGGGATTAATAGCTACCAATTAATTTGGTATACTCCATGACATCATATACCCACATGGTCCAAACCTGCGCCCTGACCAAAGGGGGGAAAACCTCTTGTGCTGTCTCTAGTTCTGCCTAGATGCAAAGCTATTCTTTTCTCCTTTGAAATGTTTCAGACCATCAATTTCACTCAATACTATTCACCGTTTATGATTCCAAGGATCCATCATAAGCAATGAAAGTGGTCTCACTATCTCTGGGCTCTTAGGCTCTAATTCATTCTATATTCTTCCATTACAATAAGCCTTCTAGAATATAACTCTGATCATAATCATTCTACTTCTAGGAATCTACCACGGCTCCCTAATGCTACTGAGTTGGTTCAAACTCCTTGGCCTGAGTGGATTAATACCTTGTTAATTAGCTAACAAAATTTCCTCTTTCAAAAACTTGTTCACATCATTTACCCTGTCCGATTTGCTATTTTCTGTATCTCTTAAAAAAAAATTAATAAAAAGAAAAATTTTCAAACAAATACAAAACCAGAGAAAACTATATTATAAACTTCATGGTCACTACTCAGCTTCAATCTACAATCAACTCATGCCTAATCTTATTTTATATATAACCTGTGTCAGTATTATTTTATAGAAAATCCCAGAAATATCAGTGCACACTTCACATCTTTTCTGAGTGTAACTGTCCTTTCTTTATCAGAACAATGGGTGATAATATCTAAGAGGGCTTTGCTTATCATAATTATAATGATAGGTGGTGGTGATAAGGAAAGGCTATTATTCTTTTGCAAAAGTTAAGATGGATTAAAAGCTAAATGCAATCCATTATTGCTAGACTTGCTTGAATGTTTAGGTTTTGTAACTATATATTTATGGCTATTAAAAATGCCTTAATCACTGAAACATTCTAAGAAAAAATAATCATTGTAAATCATTATTTTTAATGACATGTTGAAATAAAATGTACTATATTCTTAGGAATGTAAAATCCTCTTTACAGCAGAGCTAACTGCAAGTATAAACATAACCCATAGCTATGACAAAGCATTCCTATATATGCTATATGTCAACATATAAAAAAGGGTAAAACACAGTACAGAAAAATGCACCAAAGCAGGTAGATAAAGGGAGTGTGATATTCCGCACACCCATGAATCAATTTCATCATACAAGTGATGGTTCATATCTGAGGTTAGTGACCAGTTGTTCGTTTTATTTTTAGCGAGTGGTCTTCTAGAGTACTAGATTGTTGACAAACTTAGGGCAAAAGACCACTGAGGCCTACTTTCCAGTGGAAAAGTAACTCAATTACAAAGATGCATGTCATTGAACAAAAACATCTCGTATGGATGATTCGTATTTGACCACAATGCATATATATCTTAAAGCCCAGCTACTGGACAAAAGATCCACACCACTGTCAATACAAATATACACCATGACACATTCTATTACCAAATCACTCCCTATAAGCTATAATTGATAATAATGAAACGAAACCTAGAATTTATAATTTAAAAAGTATAGTGACAAAAAACAATGACCATTTCAAAGAAACACTGATATACATAGGTAAGTTTTGTTTAAGTAATCTACATTTATTCATAGGGTAGGCTGTTGAGTAAAATAAATCTTTAGAATGCCCATATATTATTTACCTGGAATCCCATGAGGACAAACATCTCTACACTAGCTAATGGCTTGTTATGAGACCCAAGAATGTCAACAGTTACCATCATCCAAAGCATGAAAAACATTTAACTTATGGACACTGCAAAATCTCTGGAGACCTTAATATGAAAAACCATTTAAAGCCTTGACAAAGATGCTCATCTCTGATGCAGTTTCAGTAAACATCTCTTTCATATTTGGGCCAAAACTCTCATATCCTCAATTCATAATTATAAATAAATTAGCCCCAGGACACTGACAAAACTGTACTTCTTAGTTAATGAATACTACTGACATAGTAAGCTGTTCCAAACTTTTATGTAAAATATAATCATAACATAATACCACTTAAACTTCCCCAGTTAATTTATTGTCTTCTTTAATCATATTGTGTTTTCCTGTCACAGCTCTCTGACTGTATAAACCCTAAGCAAAGCCCAAAATTCTGGGACATAGGATTTCCATGTACCTGCTATTTTATTATTATTTTTTGTTACAAACGTCTATTTACTAACACTTTTTCCTGAGTAAATTATTTCCAAATTCTGAACATTACTGTTTTTGAATACCATATTTCCTTTTACAATATTTGGTAGCCAATAAAAAACCTTAAAGACTTTTTTTAATCCCATGCCCCAGATTTAACAAATCTCTTGTAGAATACCCCTAATTCCTTTACAGTAGTGGTTCCCAATCTTTTCGGGTAAGAGGGTTGTTTTTCAAAAGCTTTAAAAAATGTTTATCTGTTGATTAGGAAAACACAGCAAAAAATATACTACGAATTTGTTAACATGTTAGATCTTTTGTGATTGGGACTCTTGGTCCACAAAGAGAGAACCAGTGTCCAAGAATAATGATTACAGAGAACTGACAATACTTCTGCACAGGATCCTTTCATTTTATGTCCTTAGGAACCATTATCTATTTAGCCAAGACAGGGTTAAACAACTTATACTATGGTAAATGTATCATAATAAGGGTAATAGGTGAGAAAACAAAGGAGATTCCTGCCTTGAAATTTTGATATCCACCTCTGAAAAGCAATGATATTCACATACTTATATCTGATACTAAAAAACTTACAAGACAAAAGGCTCTTCGATTTCTTTAAAGTTCCATAAGAATCCACTAAAATTCAAAATTTCTTTTCACATTTTAAATCCCAACTCTTGCCTCATCTGTGCATGAAAGCAAAAAGGAAACCCATTCATTCTTCATTTGACCTAGGAGCCATAATCAAAAATTGGTCTGGGGTATAACTAGCTTGTTACTGTTTTTTTAGATTTCAAACTTGGTATTTCTTAGCACACATACTTATGTGAATTCCTACCAACCTTACTTTAGGGAGCTGCACAAAGGAGGCAGTATTTACCTTAATCTCTTTTTTGAGGAGACCTACAATAAATATTTACCTGGCTATCAGCCTATTACAAAAACACTAATATACAAACCAAAAAAGTGTTATAAGACAAATGCTCAGGAACTGCTTGTTACCATTCCTCATTCTTCCAAAATGTAAAGTATTTGGCAAGTCTTATCTGACTTGTAGACCTGCTATTAATGCCTTTCTTTTTTCATTTCTTCAAAAGTATTTTATTTTGAAAAAATTATTCAGTTTACCAAGCACAGCTGGTGTATCTATGCCAAGATAATAAATACAACTTATCTCCAGAAGCAAAATTATTTGAATTTTCAAAAATAAAAATGTAATTCACAGATCATTTCCTTATGATAAGAAAACTGGGTTCACAGGTAAGCTTCATGGCGGTTTGCTGTTTGGTCCAAACAGGTCAAAGGGGAGGGGGACACCTTTTCAGGCAGAAGAATCACTGAGTCTCATATTTGCTACTTACTCTCTTAGGAGCCAAATCCTAGGGCACCTGTAGTTCCTAACCATTTTCGCAGGGTGATCACAGATTTCTATGAGAATCTGTTAAAGATTATAAACCTTTTCCTTAGAAAAATGCAGAGATAAAATTTGATGTAAAACTTCTAGGGATTCACAGGCCTCTCTCTCTATTCTATATATACCCTTTCGTGAACCGCAACCAGTCTGGGATAAAGGAGGCCTGTCACTGACTGAACAGTAAGGCATGGGTGTTAAGAAGAGAATGATTAACCTTTTTTTTTCCCCTTTTATATCAAGGAAGCCAGAATTTACAATCACTCTGGTAGGGGACAATATCCAATAAAAACTCATCCATTTCCTTTTTCTATCCCTATCTCTGGATCCAGGAGCTGCATGCAATTCCAGGCAAAGGAATCTAAAGAAAATAGATCAGAACTACAGATGGGTAGCAATAAAGGCGAATGGCTCCTTAAATGAGGCAGGTAATACGGAATAATGAAAAGATTTTGGAATCATACAAACGTGGCTCATCCTATTGCTAGCTGTTATGACTATTTTGAGGTTAAATGCAATTTGATCATTTGTAAGCCATCCCACAGCACTGTTGAGAATTAAATGGGATACTCTTTATAAAATAATCTAGCAAGATACCTGGTGCACTGAAGACACCGAAACTTGGTATACAGGGTTACAATCTTAGGAAGTCAACAAGGCAATAGTACTACCATCTGGAGGAAAGGAACCTATTGGAGTCCTACTACAGTAACTTGCCCAGTTCACTAGCACTGAGATTTGCTAATAGCAGCAGAATATCTGCTTACTTATCCTGTTAATTCTCTTAAAGAAATCCTGACTGTTCAGCATTGATCTGATATTTTATTTCAGAAATTCAAACATCTCATAAAATGAGATCTACTGTATACTGAACACAACATTATAAAACCATCTACTTCCTTAATTTTCCAGTCAAGAATGCTTTCCAAAATCTGTATAGATTTCTTTCAAATATTAAAATTTCCTTTTAGTACAAAGTCATTATATATTTATACAGATACTCTATTTTTCTGTTGATTGGAAATATCATGTCATGGCCAAGAAAGGAACTGGGCTCACAGGACAAGTAGAACCAACACAGAGAGACTGAAATATCTATATTATTTTATTAGTCTTTTTTAACTAATGAACGTTTGTATGATTCCAGAGTCTTTTCATTATTTCATATCATCTACCTATTTAAGGAGCCTTTCACCTCCATTGCTACCCATCTGAAGTTTTCACAGTCCTGTTTTAACGAGACCCACCACAGCCAAGTCTATTGATGCTTTTAATATTCAAAACTTTTCATTATGAAAAATTGCAAACAAATATAATCCATTTACTCATCAACCTGTTTCAATAATTATCAACTATAGTCTATCTGGCTTCATCTCTTACTTCCCTTTTATATTAAAGTAAACTGCAGACAACATTTCATCCACAAATATTTAAGTATGTATCTCCAAAAGATAAAGATTCTTTTAAAAATCAAAATGTGTGCATATTATTTCCTGTTTTTTGGGGGGAGGCAGATACCTTCAGTCCACTATTTTGTGCTTTCCTGGAACTTCGATTTCTACATCTAAAATACTATCATCCAATCTGAATTCATTTTACCATTTCTCCATTTCACTCCAGTCCTTTTAAAATACTTTTACGAGTATTTTTTTAAAAATCCACTTCAATTAATGAAAAATTTGTTGTTACACAGTTTTATCTAGAGACATTTAAAAGGCAGATACATCTTAAAACTCCAGTTTAAAAAAATTCCTTTAATTCTGGTCAGCATACATGGTGCCTTAAAGCCACTTCAAGGAATACATTTTTTATAAGGTTTGAAAAGGACCCTGGATCCTGAAAAGAAGTCTTATTTCCTCATAGCTCCTTTGTCTATTAAAATAATGGCAATAAATTTTATAGTAAGCAACGGTTATAAGTCAGAGGCCTCAAACAAATTTGGTTCTTTTCATATAACCAATGGATCCATGAAAATCATGTACTATTTATAGCAGGTGACTATTAGGTATCCTAAATAAGGTGCAGAGTTCAGAGAACTGATCAAATAATAAACAACTCAAATGATAACTTATATAATAAAATGTAGCCTTTACTATATGCTTACTCTGTACCAGTCACTATGCCTTTTATCAACTGAATGCATTATCCCACATAATGCCTACAACTTTTTGAGGAAGATACTATTCCTATTTGGCCAAAGAATTAAATTCACCAAATTAAGAAATTTGTACAAGGACAGAGCAAAAACCAGCAAACTAGAATCCAAAGGCCTATTCAATTCAGAACACTCATGTTCTTAAATTAATACTGCTTCATGATGTGACACATTCTGATTTAATAGGTTTTAGCTTATAATATTACATGTGGCACATATTGTTGACTTATGATACTCCAACTTCTTTACTTAATTAGGAATGATACAAAAGATGTAATATTTAACAGGTTTAAGACTTTAACAAATGTAGTATCTTACTTAAAAATCACATAATCAAATGATATGAATTTTAAATGGTAAAGTTACAAAATTGATGACATCCTTTCTAACATAACATCTAAATTTCAGGGCTAAGGGTGAACCATTCCAGATATGTTAGTTGATGAGCTCTCTATTACTAGTGAGTGTCCCAAATGGCATTACATTTAAGTACCCGAAGGCATCAGAGACAAATGAAAAATGATCTAGCCTTTATAGAAAGAGATTAATTTTTCCTAAAGAAAAGGCGTTTCTTTTCTGAACTGTTTGTATTAAGCTGAGAAATTCTAGTTCCTAAAAAAGAATTTATCTCATCCATGTAATAAAAATATTTATTAGTTATTGGAAAATCCAGAAAAAATTTCAGTAAATAAACTAATTTGATTGCTTCTTATACTGCAACAGAAATATCAAGACAAAATATTACTTCAAATATTCTTGACGAATCTGTTAAGTCCTAAATAAAGGAAAGGAGAGAACACAGTTTAAGACTAGGGTGGAAGCTAGATTTTTCTGACAACACCCAGGTGTTTCATAATTCTAAAAAAAAAAATTCCTAAAAAAATTCAAAAGCAAAATGAAACAAGTTAACCTTTTCGTGTATCACCTTGGTGGCATAACCACATAGAAAGGAACTATTCCAAAAGATTATAAAACATTGTAATCTGACTGCGTATTCCTAGAGGGCTATAACCTAAGGGCAAAAAACCCCAAAAGATAAAATCATCCTTTTCAGTAATCACTGTTCTGCCATTCTAAAACTGCTGTGTGTGCATAGGTATTATGGGACAAAGCATTATGTTGGTGCTAGAGAAAACTGGGATATTGGGCATAGGGAAGAGGTGAAACAGATTAGGTCAAGTACCAACTACTGATATTAAAAAAAAAAGGGAAGAAAAGAAAGCATTTCCTAGCTCTGTCCACTGAAAAGGTCTAGAAACAAGGACCAATACAGAGTGCAACACTCCTAACTGTGACCTCTAAAAGTCAGATCTCTAAAAGAAACCAGGGATTTTCACAAAAAAGGCAGATTTCAGGTTTGGGGAAGGAAATGTGCAAAATGATCCTGCAACATCTTGTCATAGTAGAAAGCAAGGAAACAATCAAAGACTATTGAGAATGAGTCAAAATGAATAACTACAAAGACTGAAACATAGTAAATATGTTTAAAACCGTAAGTACATAACAATAACACTTCACTGATCACCTCTGGAGATGTTAGATCACCAACTCTTTTTTGATAACTGGTTAATAAAAGGGAGAAATCAAGGACTTATCCTGTATTTTTGTTCTCAAACTGGCATAAACAAACAATAAACTTCCTTTTTCTTTAAGGAAGTATACTGGATAATAAATGAAGAAGTCATAAAATATGGCCTCTTGGCAACCATAAAGGAAATAATGGATCTAGGTCAGTGGTTCTCAAAGTGTTTAAAGTTCCTGAGATTCCTTCAGGGAATATATGAGGGCTTCTGTTTACCAACTACATATCTGTTGAGGCCAGTTTTCTTCAAAGTTTTCAACCAAAACAACTTATCACAACAAATTAAACGCAGAAGCAATTATGAGAAAACAGCTGTCTTCTATTAAATGAAACATTAAAGGGTTTGGAAAGATGTAAAACAGTGCCACTCTTCTCACTAATTTTACTTTTTGTCTTGGAAAATAGTGTTTTCATAAAATTTATGTAATCTATGTTTACAGGGCTTATTATTATTATTTTTAAAATAATTAAAAATTATTTTTTACTTTCTCAGTTTAATACCTAACTTTGTAAATATGTATAGATAAAACACACAAACAAAAGCACTGTAGAGTCTTCAGTTTTTAAGACTATACAGTTTGAAAATGGCTGATTTAGAAAATGAATATCAATGGCTGCTTAACAACAGAGAGACGTTATGTAACTCTATGGAAAGCATTATCATGAAGTAAGCTTGCAATCTAATTTACATAATACATGTAACATTTACATTAAATATGAGAATGTGTTCAATGACATCATGGAGATGCACTCTTCAAAGTCCAAACAGACAATAAACAAATTTCTTCAACAAGTACATTGCATGAAAACAAGACAGGAAGATAAATCTACAAATTAAAAGACTCAAACTTATCAATCAAATGTAATGCATAGATCTATCTTGATCAAAAGGAATCTTTTAATCTAGAGGCTTAAATAAAATCTAATAGGAGCCCATTTTTCTATTCCCATTTTGCCGTATTTGGAATTTTTCATAAAAAATTTCATCAGATCTACATTCACCCTCTCTTACCAACAATTAAAAGAGACACTGAATCATTCTAAGAACTTCTCATTTGGAACTGGGGGTGGGTTGGGTTTCAGAGAGGCCAACAGAAGAATTCTAGGAAAGAGGAGACTCCAGAATCAGAGGACTTTTATGAAGGAAAACTGGATTGCTAGGTAGTGGCCAAGAGTTACACGATCCTCTATAATTAAAGAACATATAATTTACTGATCCAAAGTAGGACATTTCTGAGAGTTAAAGGAGGTGTTATTACTAATTATGCTAGGTGAGTAGGCATAAACAAAGACTGTTCCAAGGAAATCAAGACTTACGATTACTCTATAAGACTAAATTTTTTATCATTTCCACAGAAGATAGTCTTCTATACAACTGAATCCTCTGTGTAACTATTTTGCACAAAAACCCATTCCTGATGGTATAAAGCTGGGGGAAAACTGTAAGTATGCTACAAAAAAATTTACCTTTTGTCTCTCTTGGCTGGTTCATGGTTATTGCTCAGGGTACTCTGCAAACATCCAGCCATTCCTTTTCATGCCAACTGGTCATGATAAACTGTAAGAGGAATGTTACTTACACTGGAGTTTTGCTTTTCTAAAAATACATGGCTTCCCATGGCCTTCCATACTTGGCCTAAGCAGGCTCCTACTCAACTCCTGAACCAACACATTATTCCTAGCAACACTTCAAGTCCTACTGACCTAGGGGTTAAGTTAAGGGTGAGGTAAAACATCTGGGTCAGTCCAGGCTCCAAAATAAGAGCCTTGGGGTGGGCAATATTGCTTCCTTGTTCAAAGGGGTATAGCTATAGTAACTTCTGAGATTTATGCGAAGTCAGCATAATTTTCATTTTTTTTAATTTAGTAACTATCCGGCTTTAGTACTATTTATGTGTCACTACTAAGTGACTGCTTATTTAATCTGTGAGTATTTCATGCCACTTCATAAATTTAAAAATATTTAGTAGGCTTTTTTCAATAAAAGCATTGTAAATATGAAATAATTTGGTATGCTGCCCCTAAATTTTTTTGCCTTTCTAAAATGTGTTGACACCATGTAACTCTATACTTTTTTTGTTCTGCTACTAAAGAGCTAATCTGTAAAGTGCTAATTGTCACAAATAAAATTACATTTATTAAGCAAGAACAAAAATAATAAAAAAGAAACTTCAGAAAATTAGACTTGCTCCTACATTTTCTTGAGATTGATTTTTTAAAAAGGTATTCCACCTAATATTTTTTAGGCTATGGGCATAAACACATATTTAGCTTGCATGGCTACAGTAGTTTGTGTCATAGATTTTGAGAGAATAAAAATGTGTGCATTCATATAACAATCTAATGCTACATTCGGCATGCAATAAATCATGCAGCCTCTAATGCCCTTCCTTTTTGTTCTATTTTAGGTTACATTTTTTTGTCTTTAAAACTAAAGTTTTTTAAAAATGTGCCTTAGCGCTAGAGTAACAAAAAATTTTTTTAAAGTGCCCTAATATCCTAAATATTATTAATATACATATTTTCTAATAACAGTACCTATGGGTCTTCCTTTTCTATCCAGCTTTCTTTTATAAAACTAGTAAATTTCAACAGCCCAAATTAATAAAGAATAATGTATCATAAATGCAGAGGCAGTCTAATTGCCAACAGGTCCTTCCAGGTTCTCTCTCATAAATAAAACCTTTCTTGGATATCAAAAGTGCTCAAACAGTTGATTATTAATTGTGGATCATCCTCCTACCTCACAGAAGCTGTGAGAGTACAAACTGTATGTACTGTGGCATGCATTGAGGTTGGTGGTAGGAAACAGAATTTTTCAACATAGGCCAAAGATCCTGTAACAGGACAGCAGTAAGAACCACGAGATGGAAAAAACTCCACCTCATACAAAATGAGGAATAATGGATATAAATATAAAGCAATGAGATCCACCAGGACATGGATTAAAGTTAACATGTCAACATTAAATATGCTACCATCATCCTGGAACATCCTAACCAGAACATAATTTCAAAGAATTTCAAAATAATCCTTTTACTATATTCAGCAATGCACAAGCCTTATTAGATTACTGGGTTTCATTGAATCTTCATTTTTTCAGGAGTGGGGAAGGAAGAATTTCAGCATCAGACGATAATAAAAATAACATTTCTTGTTTCAGGGCAGTGGTGTGGGATGAAGAAGGCTTGGAGAACATAAATTATGTAGCTTGGGTTAGAAAGAATTCAAGGCATGAAAATTTTATATTCAAACAGCTAACTAATTTCACCTCTATTAAGGTAAAGGGATAAGTATACATAAAGTTTAATTATTTTAAACTTTATTTTAGTAATAAATCTGAGTTACACAAATTAGTAATTCCCAATACAAATGTAAAGTATTATCTGTAGGTATGCAGAATAAATTCCACCTTTCTTCATGCTAATAATACTCATGGTGGCATCTGGTGGTAATAATGAACGTATGACCAATCAATGACAACTAAGTACGCTTAAAAACCGTTCTGAAAGCTAAGAATCTGAAAGGGTTTACCAGGAAAGAAAGTGGAGATTATTAAAGTTATAAAATCTCTTCTGTTATATACTTTTAAGAAAAGGACAAAGTAGCTTTGTAATTAAGTATATATAAATACAACTGAAAAAAAGTGATATAAATATATCATGAAAAAAATCACATTACTAATCCAATTTCCCCTCTCTGTTCTATTTTATTGTTGTTGTTGCTGAGGAGAGGCATTATGGGATAATAATAGTAAGAAATAAGGTGGAGTAGGTACAGAGACAAGATGAAATCGAGTGCTATGATTCACCTCCATTCTAGCCTACTGTTGGCTAGGTCTTATTCAAAATGAGATTAGATGCTTAGAGACCCTGGCAGTTACAAAAACTTGTGGGACCAAGATGCGGTCCCCACTCTCTTACCCTTGCCAGGAACTTTTTAAAGCCTCTGACAAGATATAGGTACTAGGAGCAGTAGAAGCCATGTGAACAAGTTTCTGATTTGGGGGGGTAGGGGATGCAAAGGGATGCTAGTTATGTGGGTCTTACATAGAGAAAACTATCTGGAAATGGAGGCCAGGGCTTGAACTAGATGGCTTCCATTTTAAACCCATGAATTTATGGAAATGGATTATTAAAAGAAAACACTACTCTAAATTTCTGAAGTAATATAAAATATGGCTTACAAAATTTTACGTTAGTGCCTCTGCTATTTTACTGACAGAGTAAACTTCTAACTAATGGTAATTTCAATGATAATCGAATTTTCTTTTTCAGCTTGCAATATTATATCATTACTGCCTAGCCCATTACACATAAACATACGATAAGTGGGTTTTTCTTACAAAGAGAAATGACACAAAAATAAGGCAGATTTTGTTATTATTAGAATATGTGTTAAAAGCAGTACTTTTGGTTATTCCATTAGGCTAAAACATCTCTTTTTTGCATATAGCCTGAATCCATAAGCAAAAATTACCATTCCATTTTACTTGACTCTCTCATGCAGTCTGGACAGAAGGGAAAAATCTAAAGTTAGTTTAATAACATTTCAAATAGGTGGTACCTCTATTCAAGCAACAGAAATGCTCTTGGAAAACTGACTTCAAACCAACTATGCATTTCTAAAAATCGAATTATCTTAAAATATATTCTGTATTTGAAAGAACTTCATCATACACTCTTTTATAAAAGAGGACTTCAGTAATCAAATAATTGCTAATTTGTGAATGCAATTATTTAATATTTCCTCTTCCTTTTTAAGAACTGGCATGCCTGATATGCATTTATTTTTTATTTATTATATATTTTTGCATGGGCAGGCACCAGGAATCGAACTCAGGTCTCTGGCATGGCAGGGGAGAATTCTGCCACTGAGCCACCATCACACAGCCTGGCGTTTAATTTTAAAGTAACTACAAATATTACTTGGAATACTAAGCCTTTTAACATTTTAATGAAAACTTGAACAAGGACCCAAACAAGATATTTCATTATGATTTTGCCTTTTTAAAGGGTTAGATAACCACATCTTCCAACCTTATGATTCATCTTAGTTCTAATAACCGGGATGCAACCATCGTACTTTCAGCTGAGAGCTGAGCACAAACATACTGGAGAAGGCTGGGCTTAACCTAAAAAGCAGGGGAGGGAATAATCTCAGGGAATGTCAAATTTTCCAGGAAGTAAGGGAAAAGTCTGAAACAATAAGCAGCGTTTCTTCTGTTAGCACCTTACCACCAGCACAAGAATGGCAGAGGGTGCTCTACATCTCACCGATACAAAACTGGAGCAGAACAATAAGCAACTATTTCACAAAGTGAAACAAATTAGTCTACAAATTCTGGTCTAATCCCAACCAAAATAAAGAAACTGTGTATCTTGAAATATAGTATAAAAGTTTTATTCAGAATATTCTTTTCCATTTCCTAATGAGAATTCAGCTGTCAGATTTGCTGGAGAACTGGCCTACTCAGGTGACTTGTATTTAGGAGGGAGAACATGGGATTTATTTTATTCAACCTATGCAATACTTCAGTTTTATATTTTTCCTTGGAAGAGAGAATGGGTTCCTCTACTAGATATTCTGGGATATATCAGTTTTTGGGTTAACAGTATTTGGCTGGCACAATTTCAATGTGTGAGTGGCAAATACAAATGATTTCTTTAGTTGTATGCCAAGCTGAATAACCTCCCAGGGAAAAGAACCTCCTCCTCCTGCCTTTCCTACCTCCTGCCCCTCCCCCACCAACACTGCCTCCCTGCTGTGCAAAGAGCCCTTTGTCCTGCCCCGCACTTATCTAGCTGTTTGGCCATATTGACAAGCCTACTGGAGGCATAATAAGGGAGTCAGTCTGACATTAGCAGCTGGCAATTTGAAACAAAAATCTTCCTTTTTAACTCAGATCAAGTCCTGCTGCAGAGGTCTTTGGCTCCTCCCAAGCTTCTGTTCCTCAAACAGAGAAAGCAAGGAATTCAGCAGTTTCCCTCCATTAGGTGGCACAAATAAAAAACCTAACTCAGAAACGAATTTTATATAAATTCCTACATCCGTGGCTTTTTTGTGTTTCATAACATAGGGAAAAGTATATTTCTCAGCTCTGGGAGTTTACACTTATCTAAAATGGCTAAGGAGATGATTCTTATTACTTCAAGTTGCCGTCAAAACTCTGGGAATCCTCATACTGCAAGGCAATAGAGCGCAGGAAAGAAAGTAGACTAAATCAACAGTAACATGCATGAGACAAAACTGGCCAGCAATTTCAGCGTTTAAAAAATACTTGACATTCCAATAGGCACAAAATTCCTTTTCATATCTTCATATCAAAGACACTTAATGTGATCCTTATCTCTCTTCCTCAACTACTGAGCAAACAAAATCAATATGATGGAAAAACTGAGTGAGGCAGGATGGGATTACTAATTCCTTGTTTAGCAAGGGCATACAGACTCAATAGTCTCAGTAAACTGAGATTTAGCATCACTGTTCCTTTAATTATATATATTTCATAGTTTCTTTCATGAAGCGTTAAGAATTTGAGTAGTTTGCCAGAATAAGAGAATTCTCTAAAGTGATGTCTTCTAACAGTTCTCTCAAAACTTTTTGGTTTTGAGATCCACTTTAAGATTGAATATACAACAGGGAAATTTCCATAAAAAACTGATTTAGTAAAGTATGTACAGGTGAGCAAAGGTAACTATATTCTCTCCATTTTTCATCGATTTCCTAGAATCTTTCCTGTAAGTTAAATCAATCATTACATCAACTGAAAGGTTAAATGCCATTTTACCGAATATTCTGGAATTTTACAGTAGTAAAGAACGGTACCACTCTCCATCATCACAAGTACATTAACTTATTTTCTGAGGAGAGAAAGTCTCTAAAGGATTTCTTCATCAAAGTACAAATGATCAACAGTTATATGACTTACACATTTTCCAAAATCAAAGTAAGCTGTTTGTTCTTAAAATATCTATAAAGAAATTCATATTCAACTACTAAAATACAATTTTTATAAGTAAAAGTCACTGCCAGGGCCCATAGTTTCAAATTAAACTAACAAATTACCAGCATGAACCAGAAGTTACACTAAAATTTTATTCTATTCGTTATCCAATTCTCTCCAATAAGATTTATCCAATAATCATTGTTTGTCATTAACTGAAGTTTGTTTCAAAATTATTTCAGTGCCAAGAAGATAATGCAAAAGTGGTATGTGCATATCTCCATTTTGTAATATATCTTTTACCCAAAGACAAAAATGAGGTAGCTGTTCCCCAGAAAAGCCAGGGTACTTACAGAAAGTAACTACCAGGACACAAAATGATAACAGAAGATGCAAAAATATTCAAGACTGCTGATTAAATAAATCCTTCTATGAAAAGAGTCTTCAGAAAATGATTACCTCAAACCCACAACGGTTCCAAACAGAGAATACAAGTGAAAAGGTAATTATTTCATAAGGTGACTTTCATATTATACAGCAATTTAAACTAAAAACCTTTATCTTAAACTGTAAGTGTGTCAAACAGCCAGTATGAGTTAAAATATGTTTTTATGTGATGGTAGCAAGAATTAGAACCACTTAAAATATTCTCCATTAAAGGTTTTGTTTCATCGGTCTGCTTCTATCAATGGGAAAACAATGCAAGCCACCATTTGTGAATGACAAAACTCATTTCCATTCCTTCTGGTTGCCTGCCACAAATGCCAGAGTCATACTACACACTGAAGACATTTGTGGGATTGCAGTAGATTTATATAAACTGAACAAATCAACATTTGAGGGGAAAAGTATACAATACAAGAATCTTAGAAGAAAAAAGTCACAACACACAGGCATCTGTTAAGTATTGTATGTAACTGGTCATATGTTTGGGTAGTGGTAGTTCTCCTTCAAGTACTTCCCTACTCAACAGACTGCTCTCCTTAAACAGAGATCTCCCTGAAGGCCAACGGCTGTGGAGGAGGGGAGACCACATAAGGGGCTCAGATGCCCGTCTTCTCCAATATCCTGAATATTCCTTTTTGGTCTGTCTATACTTCAGATGGATCATGGCCAAAGCTACATCCTTGTGACATCAGAAGACTATACCCAAAACATATATAATAAATCAATTTTATAGGTTTAAATGCCAAAGAAATTATCTGAACTGGAGAATTCTATTACTAATACAGAAATTAAGAAGTATTTGAGATTTACATTTAAAAATCACTCAAAAAGACCTATTCTTTTGAGAGTTTAATCTTTTAAGACTCCAAGGTTAGTAAAATGTTTAGCAAAACATCTATCCGATAGCTAAATATGGCTTAACCAATGGAAGGAGACACATGAACAGCAAAAATAAAGAAAAACTGACTTTATGATTAAAAAGATGGAGGAAAACATGTCAGCTGATGAGAAAACAAAATTGATTTTTTTTTCCCATTCTGGTTCTCAGGAAAAGCCTTAGATTCTTATTACTCTGGTAATGGATCAAAAATTAAAACTATTGGAACTTTCAGTTCTATCCAAGATAAAAAAACAAGTATCTGCCAAAAAAACAAAAACCAAACAAAAGTCTTTAACTATGATCCAGTTTCTAGACGTTGATATCCATAAATGGGTAGAAGGTTATGAACTGCTAATTTCCATCTCTCCAACAATAAAATGCAAACCAGCTTAGCAGTGAAAATTCTCACAAAAGCAAGATTTCTTCTTGGTCCTGAAGCAGCCATGGCCTAAGTGTAGCTCCCTGCAGCCAACAGCATTAATGGACGCTGCACTGCTGTCCTTCCCTAGAGACAGCAGCCAGCACTACTCAAGCTTCTCACGTAGCAACCAGAGCTCCAGAGCCAGCAGCTGCTGCTGCCTTGTATACTCACCCCTGTGATCCTACCCAAAGGAACAACCTTCTCCTTACCCCACCCCCTCCTTCTTACACACACACACACACACACACACACACACACTCACTCACTCACTCACTCTCCCTCTCTCTCTCTTTTTTTCTGACCAGTACTGCATGCCAGAAGGGTTGAATTAGCTTTTAGAAAGAAACAATCCTAAGGTCACCCTTTTGATTTTAAATAAAGATCTTTTATTTAAAAATTTTTTTTTTACCAAATTGTGAATATACATCTTAATTAAACCAGCAATTCAAGGGCTAAGATTAAGATTTATCTTTAGAAGGGCAATTTTCCAAGCAATCTATAGTTGAGTTTAAATTTGCTGCTAGAGACAGAGCCTTGTGTCATGTCCTATCAGAGGACATAATTCATTTTTCTACACATTGTGACAGTCTGAGTTAACCTTAAAAACTGGGATCCCATAATGGACCAGAATTTTTGGCTATGGAAGAAAACAAACGATTCTCCTGAGAAAACTGGAATAAATCCAATTAAGCATTTTTTCCTGTGTCCTCCAAGAAGCCCAGAAACCTTTGATTATGTATCTCCAGCTTTAGTCTAGCTTAGATTCTACACATTTAAAATCACCATTTAAATACCTTTTCTTCCAGTGACCTAAAAAAATTAGTGATATAAAATAAACAATCCCAAATAATTCTTCCCAAATAGGGAATATACATTATCCTGAAAAGCTCATAACATTCAACTCAGCTGTATCCTCTCCATTCAAAAGTATAGCTATGTAACATCTGCCCCCAAAATAAATGTAAATACGACCTTGGTCATAAAGATGACATTAAAAACAACTTGTTTAATTAACGGGTGAAGGAAATCAGCAGAGAACCTGGGGATTCTTCCAGTAAAATAAGCACTGGGAAAATTGGAAAATGAACTTAAGTACAGACAAAGCCCAATGGAAGCCAGACCTCTGGGTAAGAAATGAGTTACTGGCGAACACATTGCACAAGTAACATGAGAAAGCAGAAAATGCAGGTCATACACGCACCCCTGACCCAAACCAGCAGAGCTGGCTGCAGCATCAGTGCCCAAGGGAAAGACCACTTACTCCTAAGGAGTGAGACGAGCAAAGGAGCATTACAGAATAAATTAGCATAGAAGGGGTTTTCCCAACAGCTAAACTTTCCCTCTCACGCGATTCACCTACTTAAACCAGGCCTTTTTTTCCCCAACCCCATTCACTTCACATCCCAGGCTTCCACGCAGATGGAAAGCGTATCCACAAGGAGCAAATTCTTCTGCCTTTAAAGACGTTCTCAAATGATCGCTCTACACGCCCAAGGAACGAAAAACGACACAATCTGGCTGAACTCCAGACTCGAACCCTACAAATTAAATGAGGGCTATCTCAGAGATACTGGGGCATACGCCACGGGGAGCCCAAGAATGTGAGGTGGGGATGGTGAAGGTAATGTCTTCAGCGTAGGAAATGAAGCAGCCATCCGCGATGGGACCCCGAGAACGAGAGGGAAGGTGTCCAGGAACATTATGGAGGAGAGATCAAGGGCCCCAGAGCCATCCGAGTTGTCACAAGGCCGCGCGAACAGGGTGGTGGGAGGTTAGAGAAAGGAAAAAAAAAGTATTCCTGTGTATTCTGCGGGGAGAGCAGCGAGAGGCCTAACCTCAAGTAAAAGGTGAACGTGGAATAGGCAGTACCTAGGAAAAGGGGTAAGGAAATGTGGGGGAGGGGAATCGTCCTGACCCAGGAAAGATATGAAAAGGGTAGTGGGGTCGAGTAGATTACAGAGGGAGCCTCACTCTCTGGGAAAGTGGGGGGCAATGGTGTGTGTGGGTCTGCTAGCGCATGAGAAGAGGCAGCAACCTCCTTCTTAGAGCCCGTAGAGAGCAAGGCCCACGTCCCGAGAAGAGCCAGCGCGGGGAAACGGAGGAGGTGGTCCGTACCTCCCCCGGGGCCCGGTCGTGAGGGTGAGTGTCTCTTTTCGATCAGACCCTTACCTTGTCCCAGGCGCTGCCGGGGCCTGGGCCCGGGCTGCGGCGCACGGCACTCCCGGGAGACAGCAAGACTCGAGTTAGGCCCGACGCGGCGCCACGGCGTTTCCTGGCCGGGAATGGCCCGTACCCGTGAGGTGGGGGAGGCGGGGGGTGGGGGCTAAAAGGCGGAGCGAGCCAAAGGCGGGGAGGGGGAGGGCCAGGAAAGGAAGGGAGGACCACACTACTGTGTTGGAGAACTGGCGGGACTGGGGCTGCGTGAGCCTCTCAGCGCAGGCGGGCGGCGGCCGCCCCTCCCCCGACGGCGGCGGCGGCGGCGGCGGCAGCTCACTCAGCCCGCTGCCCGAGCGGAAACGCCACTGACCGCACGGGGATTCCCAGAGCCGGCGCCAGGGGCACCCGGGACACGCCCCCTTCCACCGTACCATTGGCTTCTCCGCCCACCGCCCGTCACTCATTGGCCAGATCGCCGCCAATCAGCAGAAGCCGTCGGGGCGGCCTAGAGAAGAGGCTGTGCCTTGGCGCTCACGCTCCTCAGAGAGCCTCGGCTAGGTAGGGGAGCGGGACTCTGGTGGAAGGGAGATCCTGTGGATTGCGGGTATGGGGCGACTAAGGTGGACAGTCTGGTAGCCGAGGGTCGCCTTCTCCCGCGGGAAATCAGGAGTGTAAGATTTGTTAAGCTGGAAGGAAAATGGGAGGTCGGAGGCAGACGGGAGGGCGGCCCGCCCTGCAGCAACCGGAGTGGGAGGGAGAAGAGAGCGGAAAAGGTATGAAACAGGACAGCCATTGCTCCCACAGGAGTAGCGCTTCCGGCTCACCTCTGGTGCTGATTGGCTGCCTCTTCTCCCGCCGTGTGTGAAAACACTACCGGTGTATTTTGATTGGAGTAAAGCTGCTGTCAGTTACAGACTCGGGAGCGCGCAGCCGCCTAGGGGCTCGCATTGCCCCCTGGGTGGGGTGGGTAGGTAGGTGGATGGGGAGAGAGCTGGACGTGTGGAGGCGACCGGCCTTCTGCTGGGGGGAGGGGTGGAAGGAGGGTCAGTGAAAGTGGCTCCCGCCCGCGTGCGTCCTTCATCCTCCCCTTCCTTCGGGGGAGTCGGTTTACCCGCGGTCTGTTCGGCCTCGGCTTCTGATTGGCTGCCGAAGCCGGGGGACCGGCCCTTTGCTACTGGCTCTGGTCCCAGATGAGCGAAACCACTGTGCGGGGTCGGTAGGGGTGGTGGGGAGGCGGTCGTTGGTACGGTCCTACCGAGGCCCAGCGCCGCAGTGTCTGGCCCCGGGCCGCTGCGCAACGTGGCAGGAAGCGCGCGGTGGAGGCGGGAGCAGGCTGCCCCGGCCTAGGCTTCTGGATGGTGGTGGCTGCGGCTCCGCCCCGGGTGTCCGCCGCCCGAAGGACAGGACGAGCCTGACCTGTTCCGGGGACCCGTGGGTTTGAGGGAAGGAGCGAGGGTCAGTCAGGCTGGTTTGTGGACGTTAGGCGCACTTTCTCCAGAAATCGGCGGGAGCTGCAGTCCTAGGAACCTGCAGTGGAGGGGGCGGGGAGGGGGCGGAGAGATGGCCGCACCCTTGTCGGTAGGGGGAAGGGAGTGCGATTATGGGAGTTCTCTGCTGCCTCCTGTCTCGGAAGGACCGCCCCGGGCCTAGAAGAATCCCTCCCTCCTCCTGATCTCGTCATTGCCTCCATATCTAATCGCTCCTTCTCGATTGTGGGTGTGATTCTTTGCCCAGGTTTAAGAGCTAGCTTGGTCCCTGGGCGTGGTCCTGCAGAGGAATTGGGCAGGTGTAAGATTCGAAACCAATTTCTGTATCTTCCCCGCAGACTTGAGCATGTGTCAGAGGTGATTGTATAGGTGTTGGGGAGGGAAATGGAGTCCAGGCGTTCACCCGAGGCTGATTTTACGTAGCGGGACTGCGGGTTAATGGCACTTAAGATCCTTTTTGGAGCATTTTTCCTAGAGATAAAGAAAGATACATTAAAGACATGATCACTTGAGTTTTATACTCACCCTTTATGAGACCTTTGCTACACTACCCAAGTACAGCATCCTAGATTTTATCTTAATGTAAGAATTTCGACGTTGGCCTCAGAACCCAATTCTTCCCTCCTTCTCTTTACCCTGGGTTCCTTAAAACCTCTCTCGTATCCCTGTGCTGAGGCATCTTAGCACTACTTTCGTATTTTGATCCGTTTTCCATTTGTTGTACTTGGTGATAATCTAAACTGGCTTTCACCTCTCCTGTTCTGGGTAGTCCAGTGAGTCATGAAACCAGACAGATTGGTTCCACCACAAATTAAGGATCCCAAACTTGGTCTAAAGCCATACTCCTAATTAGCAGTGGTTTTATTTCTCCCTCACGAATTTTCTTTTATGTTTACCTTGATTTTTGTTTTGTCCTTTTTTTCTGATCTGGGATTCTATCCCTGTGCCGTTCATAATCCAGATGACCTTCACTCCTGCTTTACTGAGAATGTGACATGAGGTTCAGCAACATGTTTATTTCACCTCTATTTGCCTTTAGTCCTCTATTCTATTCCTAGTCTTTTTTCCAAAGTTAGCACCTCCATCTGAGCCCTTGAGTTTTTCTTTTACCAGGATTTTACTTGCCTGTTTTTTATCTCTGTCATATTTCCTGTTTCTCTACAACTTTCTCTTAAATTTCGCCATCCCTGAAAATGTTAAAGTCATCTGTCTTGGAAAACTTTTTATTTCGGCACCTTGTCAGGTTACCCATCCTTTCTTATCTCTCCCCCAAAGCTCCTTAAAAGGGCTTGCAGCCATCACTCCCACTTGTCTCCACCATCCACTCTGGCTAGGATTGGCTTCTGATCACACCAATACTGTTCTTGAAGGGCAGGAACAACAAAACCAGTAGTTTTTCTCTCCTAACTGCTCTATAACTTGACCAGCTCACTTTTTTGACACTTCTTTTGGCATTTCCTCACCTACTTGAGGGGTGGCAAACTCATTTCTATATGGTCCAGGAAGGTAACTTTAAGTGTGAGAAGTGGGCCTGGTATTAGAAATGATGGGAGCCACTTGGCAAGTGACACTCAGCCCTTGCTGGAAGACAGTGGGGTAAGTGCTGTGGGGAACTGGAAAGTTCCTGTTCTGTCCAGAGGGAGAGGCAGCTACTCAACTTCAGCTAAATCTTGGGAATTTGGACCTAGACTTGCCAGTATTGGGAATTTCCCAAATAAACTGGAAATGTAAGTTTTCCAATGAAATCAACTGTTGAATGAACCTTAGAAAGCACAGTTAGAAGCTAACAGTTTGCATCCATTATTTGACCTCAAATTCTACCATTCCTAGTGCATGGCTCAATCCAGTTTTACAATTTTTTTTTTTTTTTTACATGGGCAGGTACCAGTAATCGAACCTGGGTCCTCTGGCATCGCAGGCAAGCATTCCTGCCTGCTGAGCCACTGTGGCCTGCCCCAGTTTTACAATTCTTACATTCTTTAATTTGACTTGCTACTTATATATGAAATATTGATTCTCATAGGTGTTTGCTTTATGTAGCCTTTTTTTTTTAATTGAGGGGAGATGAGTGACTTCCTTCTTCCCAGAGCAATTTGTAATTTTTAATAAATATTCGTACATTATACACCCATCCACCTGAGTACCTGTAACTACCAAATCTGTTTCTAGAGCCAGCCTTCCTTGACTGAGTCTTGTATTTCTGCTTCCTAGGCACATCTGCCTCAAGATCAGCATGTGTAAACTGATTTCATTCTCTTGCAAGCATCCCAACCCCTCAGACTTTCTAATTTGTTCCTCTACTTGAAGCCTATTAATTTGCCACTAGTTACCTTTGATAGAAACCTATCAAAGGTTTCATCCTGGCCTCTGCTTCCCTCCCCCAAGTGATTCCTCAGTCCTGGTGCTGCTTCTCCCTCCTTTGAATACCTCTCAATCAATCCCTTCATTTCTGTTCTTGCTAGTATCTGAGCTGAGTTCTCCAGATGATAGCCTCAAAACTGAACTCTCTACCTCCTGTGTCATCTTCTGATATCTTTTCCAGGATGCTTCTCCTAAAGTACAGATAAAGTGTGTAAATACTGCTTAAGCTCCTTCTATCGGCTCCTTCCTAATAATGAGTTTAATGCACAAGGTCCTTCAAAGGGCTAACTTCAACTTTTCTTAACAGCTTTTGTAGTAGCCATTTTCCACATATACACACACAAATACTTTTCCATTTAAGTCCACTAACCTGATGTTTATCCATATCCTGTGACACTGTCATACTTATTGGGTGGTTCCTATTGGAATGCCACCCCTGCCGCTTCTCATTCTTCAAGACCAAATATCCTCTCCCTGATAATCTTGCTTTCCATGATCTACTGTCCTGTTAGGCTTTCCTATAATACAATACTCTCTTCTGATGCCATAGCAATTTGTTTTTGCTTGGATCATGACACTTCTTAAGTCATCATCACTGTTGGTTTAAATTCTCTTCACTTTTCTGAGCTACTTGAAGGCACAGACTTGTTGGGTATTGTATCCTTAAGCTCCTAGTATATTGCTGAATCCCTAGACAACCCTAAATAAAATGGAAAAAATGGTATATAAATGTCTTCAGGTTTGATATATTTTTAGTCTCAAACATTTCTTTGTGTTTTTTTTGGTAGCCTCTGGATTCACTGTCTAATAGCATTTTCTGCAGTGATAGGAATAGTCTATATCTGCATCCACTAGGGTGGCCAGTAACTATATATAATTAAGTACTGGAGATGTGGCTAGTGCAGCTGAAGAACTAACTTTCAGGTTAAGTTTAAATACCCATTTGTGGACAGCATAGCCATAAACTTCTGCAGAATACTTAACATGGACATTGATAATTTTACTTTAGTTTGAGTAGTGAAGGAAAAAAAGTTGGACCATCCTGGCTCCTTTAATTTTTAAACTTTCTTATCCCACTACTGCTTGCTTTGTTTTACCTATTTCTATACTTCAGCTTTATTTAGCTGAGGTCTGAATTTTACGAACCATAACTAATGGTGGACCTGCCTTACTTCATAGTGTTTGAGAAAGCAAGTGTTGACCTGTTTGGATTTCTAAAAAATGCATAATGTTGTAAGGTAGAATTTCATTAATCCATAATGGAAGGTTCATAATAAATTACAAGTGATAGAAGTTTGATGAGGAAAAGTATGCCTTATGTTACTGAACCTGGCCATAAATTTCAGTCCTCTCAGTTTTCAATTTTGGGAAAAACTTCATCAGAGGAGGCTCTTAACATCATGTCTCAGTTATAGGAAATGATCACAAAGTGAGTTTCATCTGATGAAATATAAATCATAGCTTGAAAAAGACATTTTAGGAATAATTTTTTACTTAAAATTTATCATTAGAATGTGACCCTCAGGACAGTGGTTGTCAACCCTCAGTGTGCACAGAGACAGTTGGGTTGCTATTTAATTCACATTCCCACATCTAACACCCAGAAATTCTGGTTTCAGTTAAATGGGGGTAGGATTGAGGGAAGCACTAGAATTATGTATATATATATATTGCTCCTACCCCCAAAATTCCTCATTTGCTTGATGGTAGGTAGCCCAGAAACAACATTGCATATACAGTCGTGGAGCCTTGGTACACCTCTTTACCTTACAAAAAGAATCTTTGTTTTGGAAATGATTACAATTTTAGAGAAACACTTCTCAGTGATATTTTTGTCCCCTCTCATTGTTCTCTCAATTTTTCCTTATCTGAGCTATTTTCTTTTATTCCATAAGGAAAAAAAAAACTAAAACTGAATGAATGGGAAAACATTTTGAAAGGCAAAGAGTAGTAATAGTTAATATTTTTGGAAACTTCTATATTGTTTTTCTTATAAAAGAGATGTTGAAATATTCCAAGTATTGTTATTTGAACAAGAAATGAAAAGTCCCTCATATTGTTCTCTTTCTCCTGCTAAATTGCATTCCTTAACACAGGGATTATTTTTGATTCCCTACTGCCTAAGCACAGACTTGGGTAGTCTGTGTTTTTTAATGTTTTTTAATTTTCTTACATGTGAAATTGTTTTGAAATAAAAGCCAGAGCTCATAAAACAGAAACAAGGCTATTATGGAGGAACTTTAGGATCATAGTTAATCTGTTAATCTATTTATAAAGGAAACTGATGCCTCATGGCCTCTGAATACATCTGTCTACCATTCAGCCTTTCTTTGGGTTTCCTGTACTAACCATTGCAGTTGTCCTTTTGCAGTGCTTTCCTTCCTTGGGCTTTTTTTCCCTCCCCCTTTTAAAAATAAACCAGCTGCCTGTCTTGTAGCTAAAGTAGTGCCACATTGTATCCTGTGCCTCTAGTACAAAAATTTAAGCAATACTGAATATGTGTACTTGAATGAGGAAGATGTAAAAGTTATGTGAAGGGTTCCAGATTTTTTAAAGATTTGCAAAATTTTAATTAGGTAAGACCCTTTCCTAATGGATGAGGTTTTATATAATTATATAATATGGTTTGCAGCTGTGGATCCAGAAGATAAGAGAACAGCATCCCAAAGGTTAAGACTAGTTTGACTATTTCAGGTCAGTCTTGTTTGCAGGGCACCTTAATACTTTATTTATAGGTTTAACATTCTTGATTTTGTTAGTTTAACCAGTAATGTTCTACAGGACACACTTATACAGAATGCTTTTTTCTTATCCACGATCCCCATTCTTTAACTGTTTACTGGGCAGGGTTTATCTAGTTTATGGTGAACCTGATGAATTATTCCTTTTCTGTAATATACTTGACTAGAGAGACTATTTCTGCCTCTCATTGTTTATCTTCACTGTCATGGTTACATTTAATACTCCTGCTTTCCAGTTTTCCTGTATTTCGCAGCTGTCAGTGATCTTTAGTTTGTCCTGGTACTTTGTTTTCTAATTTATCGTTTGGTTTTGGGTATTTTCTGTTTGGGGAGTTTTTTTTTTTTTTTTTGCATTGGCAGACACTGGGAGTGAACCCAGGTCTCAGTCCTGGCGGGCAAGAGCTCTGCCTACTGAGTTACTGTGGCCTGCCCTTTTTTTTTTTTAGAGCAATTGTATAAGTTTACAGAAAAATCATGCAGAAAGTAGAGTTCCTGTATTTCCAACCCCACAGTTTTCCCTGTTTAAATTTTGCATTAACGTGTACCTTTGCTACAATTGATGAGACAATATATTATTTACCATACTGCATAGTTTACCTTTGAGTTCATTCTTTGTGTTGTATAGTTCTGAGTTTTTTATTCTGATAACATGTATAGAACCTAATTTCCTATTTTAACCACTTCCAAATATACACTTCATGGTGTTAATTACATTCACAATGTTGTGATAACATCACTACCAAATATTACCAAAACTTTTCCATCACCCCAAACAGAAACTCCGTACCAATTAAGCACTAACTCCCCATTTCCTACACCCCGCTCCAGCCTCTGGGAACCTGTATTCTAGTTTCTATTAATTTGCATAATTTATTTCATAATATGAAAGGTCATGCAGTGTTTGTCCTTTTGTTTACCCTATTTCACTCAAAATGATATCTTCAGGTTTCATCCATGTGACATCAGAACTTCATTCCTTTTTATTGCTGAATAATATTCCATTGTATGTATTTACATTTTGTTTATTCATTACTTGTTTGATGGACACAGCTGGGTTGCTTCCACCTTTTGCTAATTGTGAATAATGCCGCTTTAAACACTGGCACAGATTGTTTTCTTAAAACATGTTTAAGATTGGCCTTCTGCTGAAATATTTTTAGATCATTTATAGAACTGGTTACCTTATTACACTGATTCTGTCTCAAATGTATGGGTTCTTGTCCCCTTAATCAGTAGTCTTCACATCCTTTGTTTTTACTGGGCTTTGGTTAAAATCTCATTCCAGATTTTGAGATATTATTCATTATTGCAAATAATGACAACATATTCTAGTGTAAACTCTAGGGAAAGCTAATGGAAACATAGGTATGTTAGAAGAAATGAACTAACATTTTTTTACCAGTGTTTGGTGTGATCCTTACATATAATTCAGCTTTACAAAGTAGAAAACTAAAGCTCAGCGAGCTTGGGCAAGCTTCCAATAGACATACCAACAAATTAAGGGCCGGATATTCAATCTCAGTCTGAGTTGCTTAGTTGGTATTCCTAATCAGCTGTGGCTCTTGGATGGAAACATTCTTTAAAGAAATTTAACCTGGCTGCAGGATACTGGATAGATCAAAGAGATGATGAAAGTTGAAGGCAGGTAGACAATTTAGGAGAGTTTCAGATATAGCCCAGACATATGATGAGGTTTGGTCAAGAATGATGGCAATCAAAATGGAAGGGAAGTTAAAAGATTCAATAACTGACAGGATGTCAGTCATTGAGATGGAGGGAGAGCACTCCCAGAAAACTACTTCTCAAATTCTTCCCTGATGCCCTCACCCCCACAAGAATGTTGTCATAGCACTCTTGATTTTCTTCTTCATAGCAGTTCTCGCAACTGTAATTAAATTAGTAATTATATTTTTGTTTTCTTCTACTGTTTTAGGTTGCTCCTTGAGGGCATGATTGTCTTATTTATGACTGTATCCCCATTGCCTACCACAGGGAAGTCTGTGAGGAAGTCCAGGAGGGCAAAACTTTTCATAATTCTAAGACCTCATTTTCTCTTTTTACTCAACACCTGTACAAGAGGGTACACAACATGTGATGGTATCCTCAGTGTCAATGGAATGATGCTATATATTCTTTAATTTTCTAAGGTGGTAGGTTTAGGTAATATTTGTGTTTTTAAAGATTAACTCAGTTTTACATTATATCTTCTATATATCTCTGTAAACTCATTATCATATAGCTGCTATTTTTAAATGCTAGTTTTTGTGCCTAAGCATAAGCACAACAGGAAGTGCATTTTGTTATCTTGTTTTGCAGTGTTTTAAATATTTTCCCACACCTTCCCAATTTAAAAATTTTATCTACACCTTAATCAGTTTAATAATGAATCTAAAACACCAATTTCCATTTTTCTTATATTTGAGGATAAATCATTGTCTAAAGAAAAAGGTTAGAGAACTACTTTTTTTTTTCAACCTACAGCTGCACCTTCTGTAAAAATGTTATTTAAAAAAAAGGATTCAGGGTGGGAAACAGTGGCCCAGTGGCAGAGTTGTCACCTGCCGTGCCGGAAACCTGCGTTCAATTCCCAGTGCCTGCCCATGCAAAAAACAAAAAAAGGGGGGGGGGGGATTCATCAATTGTAACAAATGTAACTACTGTTAAAAAAAAGTACAATAATAAAAGGGCTATCATCGATAATAACAGATGTTCCACATCAATTCAAGGAGTTGGTGGTGGGGTGGTACATGGGAATCCTGTATTTTATGTGTGATTGTTTTGTAAATGCACAACTTCTGTAATTTAAAAGTAAGATAAACCTAGTATAGATCACAGAATTCTTTGATACATGGGAAGGAAGTTAACTCCAAAGAAACAGTAAGAAATAAGAAATATGAATGCTATCTTTCTCTTGGGTTTAGAGTTGCTAATAATTTACCTTATTGTGTCTTACGTAATAAATAATTTTGAAGAGTGTGTTGATGCCCATTATGTTCTGGTGCCATTTTGAAACCAGAATGTTTCTTTTAAAAAGGTAATGAATATTTCAAATGTAGGTTTGACAAGCCCCTTAAAATCCAAAAAAACATTTCAGGTTTACAAATTAGAAACGAAAGTCTCTTAAAGGGTAAGCTATGGTATTACATTGGCTGGAGAAACTTACATAATGTCTGAGAAACTTTAAAAAGTTGACATTGCTGAGTGCCTCCTGGATGAAAAGTAAAAACTACAGTAGTGCCATTTTTTAATTACACTGTAATTTGTCATATTCAGGGTTCAGTGCAGACATAAAGTCTACAGGTGAGTTAATATCTCATCTGTGGAAGTGTGCTAGTGCCTTACAAAAAAGCGAATCTACAATCGTGGCTAGACTTACTTGGCCTGTACATCTGAAGCAGCAACAACCAATCATCAGAGATACTCTATGTGAAAGCTTGGCAATAAATACAACTTGCCTTGAAATAAAGCTATTTTCATGGTTTATCCTAAACCATGAGATTCTATATTGACATTTGCACTAATGAAAAGGCAACGGTGGCATCTTAGCACAAATCAAGGCAGTGTCTGAAAAACCAGTTTCACTTACGAGTGTCCTTGTGAAAGCAGAAAAATTACTAAATCTTGACCCTTACATGGCCAATTTTAATTAGTGAAAAAGTGTAAAAGATGCCTAAAGTTCTTTTGCTACATGTTAATGATGATGGTTTCCTTGAGAAAAAGCACTCACGTAATTGAGTTGCAAACTGGATTAGCTTCTGTTTTCTAAGAACACTATTTTCCCTTGAAAGAATTCCTGACTAATTTTGGTTATATATAGCTGGCTATCTGGCATATATTTTCTCAAAAATGGAGGAAGCAAGCCGATCAAGAAAAACAGCTGACAAATTATTGTTAATGATAAAATTCAAACTTTAAGAAGGAAAATTAGAGTTTTGGGAAAACTTATAGCCATGATCAAGACCTTGATAGCTTATCTTCAGTGATGATATTAATGTTTTTTTGATGTTGTGTAATGAATGACATGGACCAACATTTGGAAGATTTACATAATTCATTGAACCAGTATTTTCCAAATGGCCAATACTTGATGTTATAAAAAGTACAAGAATCTGGCTGTCTTCTATTAGCCAGGCTTTAAAGAGATTTAAATTGCAAAAATGTAAAATACTACTTTTCTTTTTTGAAAATCTACTTACATAAAAATGTAAACAAAATACATGTGTATTAATATTTAAAATTTTTGTCTTAACTTCTAATATAAAATACTGGTAAACAAAGCTATTTGAACCCTCAATTTTAAGAATATAAAGGGATCCTGAATAAAAGGTTTGAGAAATAGCTGCCCTAGAAGAATGCATATATTAGGCACTCAGATATCTAATAGGATGGTGTTTACAATGACTGGTATTAAGCCTTGTAAGAATGGGCATACTAGAAGGTGAAGAAGGGTAAATTCATGTTGAATGTGACGTGTGGCATACAAGGGTAACTATAGTATGCAGTTGGAAATTCAGAATTTGGGCTGGAGAGAAATTAAACACTTTCTCATTTTTAGGGAAAATTATTCAATGAGTAGCTACAGTTTAATAACTGAATAGTAAATGGGTCCTGGGGCAGAGTAACAGGATAGGCTGTTCTAAATGTGATATATTTTTTTACATTGTATACATTTTAAAATTTGGTATTACACCTCCATCTGTGGTGCTTCTAGACTTTCTTTTCTTTAATGTTTCAAACCACACCAGTTTTTTTTTTTTGTTTTACCATATCCCCACTGAATTTCACACATACCACCTCAGCTGAACCTCTTGGAAAAGGCTATGCTGAGGATAAAGATATTTTACTTTATTACTGTCCCACTATTTAGCTAATATTAAACATTTATAGCCTCTGTTGTGCTTTATGGACCTTCCAAATATTTTCTTTTTTTAAAAGAAATATGTTTAACAGAATTTTCCCTTTCTAACCATTCTAATACTTTGTCAGTCCCTGGGAGATAACTGTCTTCCTCTCATTCAACTGAAAATCGTTTCCGATAGATAGACAGATAGACAGACAGATACATACATACATACAAAGATTCACAGATAAATGAATATTTAGAATGATATGGTCAATGTGGCATAATGTTAAAATTGATGTCTCTGAGTATCTGAGGTGTGCAGGCATGCTGGAGTTCTCAGTATACGTTTTGTATTAGTTTGGCAATTGTTCTAAAATTTGAAATTATTTCAAAATAGTTTTTAAGATAAATTTTAAATCACGCTGGGTGAAAAAAAAAATCGTTTCCATCTCCCGCCTGTAAAATATATTGACTTTCATTCCTGACTATAGAATGTCTAGTCCATAATTCATACTATTAATATAGGTTCCATTCCCCATGTTTTCACATTCCCATGATCCAGGAGACTGACTTCAATGGTTGAAAACCAAGGTTACACAACTAGTAGGTGGTAATGTCAGGTATAATTCATTTCCTTGTCTTCTGATTCCTAGAATGATGCTCATGAAACTCTTCTACTTTACTATATAGTCATAGACACCCTGCTTGCTTTCTATCTCCCACGGAACCCATACTTTGTAGACAGCTGGCTCCCTACTGGCTATGCTAAGTTCCCTCATATCCCACATTCCATCTTGATGTCCTGTTGACCCTCAATTATGAGCCACTATACAGCCCTGGATCCTGCTCAGAGCCCATTTCCTGTTTCTATCAGCAGATTACAAAACATACTAGGGACAGAAACAGTAAACTATGCAGATATGCATTATCATATTTGCATCATCTGGATTTGGTCTGGTTGAATTTTATTGTGGTAGTAAAGCTACAGTGAATCAAGTACTAGTTTGATATATTTCCTTCCAAATTCAGCCAATATGTAAAAAAAATTCATTTGTTCAACAGATATTAAATGCCCACTCTGTGGCAGGTACTGTGCCAAAACACTTGGTAAACAATGTTGAAAACACATGATTCTTGTGCTTAGCGGCTCTGTGCTATAGTTGACTGCTGACCAATCCTTATTTAGGATGAGATTAAATGGTTTCCCTATTGTCAGACATGAAAGGCTTTATTTATGTTAACGAATAATTAAGTGGCTGTGCATTTGATTAATGGTAAAAACTCCAATCCAGGACTTGAAACATTTATAAATGTACTTATTTATATTTCAGGCCAAACTGGGATTGCTGGCTATGTTAACTAATGTGAATGCTTTATTCCATCTAAATGTGAGATATCAGAAAGTAAAATGAGTAATTATATAAAATTACTAACATGGCACTGAAAATCTAAAGAGAATGCAGCCAGAAACTCCAAAATAAACTTAGATTACTGTAAAGAAAATCCCATTTAAAACCACAACTGTTCTTTGACTCAGGGAGGCACTGTTTTCAGGAGTAAATATTGAGGTTATTTCACTTTCCACAAAACCATCTCAAGAAGTACTCCAACTGGAAAAGCAACCAAATGTGAAAAGTTATCCAAGAGAAAAAATAAATAGAATTTACACTGACCTAAAAAGTAAAAATTTTCACTCAGATAATTCCTTTGTTCTCTAGTCCCTTTAAGAAACCAATAAAAAATCTCACTTCGACAGATTTTTGTTTGGCTTTGAAAAGTAACACACCTTTGGTGAACTGAAAATTTGCTTTAATTTTGCTTATTGGTCCCATACCATCTATCAACCTATAAATTTACTTCCATTTACAAATATAAATGGTTTGTACTACTATCAGTTAAATATTTTTACAACCCCTAGGATTAAATCCTAATCCTCCATTTTAGTTCCATGTATTAATCTGCATAATATGCATAGGCAGATGGTAAACTTTCCTTAGGTCTTAAGTGGGGCAAACACTTCACAAAACGTACTGATGCTTCTTTTTGAGGATGAGGTAACAAGAACTTGGGCAACTGAAAAGCAAAGCCTGCATGGGCACTGGAGATGAGGACTAAGGTGCTCTGATTTGTTCTCTTCCATTCTTTTAAGCCACAATGAAAACTAGAACTATGAGAAAGCCTGAAAACATGTTCCAAACCCAAATTCTAGACCATTTTAGTAGGCATCTTTAAAGCATTTTAAGAACACATACTGATTGCCCACCTACCCTTTCATAACAGCTCCAAAGAAAAGGCTCTGCTTTTTTTTCAATTCCATCACATTAACGTTTACACTTTTTGTTAACCAGGGTGAAGCGCTTTGGACAGTTTAAACAGTGCAAACTGCATTTTTTTCCCTCTCAAAGCAGGTTCTTCATGTAAACATTTTCATCTTCATTACCAAGGGTTTCCTCTTCGTGCATCTTGTTCTGAATGATGAACAAAAGCCTGGGTGGTACGTTTCAGAAGATAAACTGCAGCATGAAGACCCCCTATATTCACCCAGACAGTATGCACCTTTCGCCACATATGTCCCATTCCAGATAATGCCTGTGTACACAAAAAGCATAAAAGTTATTAGGCTGACAATCTGCTTGTAAACCAACTAGAGGTCTTGGTTGTCAGTTAACAAACACCAAGGGAAGAGAGAACACAAATCCTATTCAAATTACTATCCCAAGTTCTATTTTAAAAGATTCTGAAGTTGCCACAGGCTGAGATTTTTGAGTTAATGTATAGCACCTTGGTAAAGCATTTCTTGTCCTGAGTAAGTAGTACAGCTCGACCTGTCCCAGGTCTACAGACGCGGCTCATTTCCCGTAGGCAAGGTGAATAAAGGTTCCAATTTCTCTTCTTGGAGCCAATCCTATAAATGAAGGTCAAATATGTCAGACACTTATTGTTGCAGAAGATAGATAAGTAGAAAGATATGAAATCAGAAGTTACTGAAAATTCGCAGTGCAATAAGAAAATCTGATGTATCAACAGGCATGAAAAATAGTTGTGTAACAACAGGACTGTAAAAATTCAGAAATGGATAGGATATTGTGCTGTAATACAAAAATGTTAGAACACTGAATGTGAGAACACTGAATGAAGCTGAAGGTGAGAATGACAGAGGGAGGAGGCCTGGGGGCACAAATGAAATCAGAAGGAAAGATAGATGATAAAGACTGAGATGGTATAATCTAGGAATGCCTAGAGTGTAAAATGATAGTGACTAAATGTACAAATTTAAAAATATTTTGCATGAGGAAGAACAAAGGAATGTCAATGCAGGGTGTTGAAAACAGATGGCAATTAATATTATAATACTTTAACTTATGTGTGAGACTAAAGCAGAAATGTTTATTTAATACAAAATTTATATTTTAACTACTGCATTTCCTATTATAACTTATGTGGACAGCTTAATTGAACACCAGAAGTACATGAAACCTTGACTAGGGCGTGAGATTTTGTAGGTTTGTCCAGAGTGATGCCTTGAAAAACCCCAGAAGGACTTGAACAGTGAATAAAGTATTTGCAAAGTCTCCTACGGAGGAATGGTGAGAAAGGGGGAAAATTCAACTTCCCCAAGTAGAGAATTCTTGATATTCTCACAAGCAAGTAGACCTACTTAAAATTAGGCCTAAGAGTCCCCCCAAGAGAACCTCTTCTGTTGCTTAGATGTGGCTTCTCTCAGCCAACACAACAAGCAAACTCACCACCCTCCCCCTCTCTATGTGGGACAGGACTCCAGGGGTGTGGACCTTCCTGGCAACATGGGACAGAAATCCTACATTGAGCTGGGATTCAGCACCAAGGGATTGAGAAAACCTCAACCAAAAGGGGGAAGAGTGAAATGAGTCAAAATAAAGTGTCAATGGCTGAGAGATTCCAAACCAAGTCAAGAGGTTATCCTGATGCATTAAACAGATATCACCTTTTTAGTTAAGGCGTAACAGAGAGGCTGGAAGGAACTGCCTGAAAATGTAGAGCTGTGTTCCAGTAGCCATGTTTCTTGAAGATGACTGTATAATGATAGCTTTTGCACTATGACTGTGTGACTGTGAAAACCTTGTGTCTGATGCTTCTTTTATCTACCTTATCTGGACAGATGAGTAAAACATATGGATTAAAAATAAATAAATGGGAACAAATGTCAAAATAAATTTAGTAGGTTGAAATGCTAGTGATCAATGAATAGGAGGAGTAAAGGGTATGGTATGTATGAATTTTTTTTCTGCTTTTATTTCTTTCCCTAAATTGATGCAAATGTTCTAAGAAATGATCATGATGATGAATATATAACTATGTGATAAAAAAATGTTCATATTGTATGTTGATTGGTTTTAGTAATAAAAATAAAAAAGTTACATGAGAAAAAGCCAGAGCTTGAACATTACATGCTAATGAAATAAACTATCAATGAACTAAGAATTTTGAACCAATTAGATAAAAAGTTTGACAACTATAATTGTACAGCTTGTCTCAATAAATATAGTAAACAGTCAAATTACATAAAATAAACCAACAATTAGAAATCATCCTGAGAAAAACAATTTGAAACAGTTTTCCTCAACCTTTTTACATGATGTATCATGTAATTCAGCAATGGGCTACAAAGTGAACTTTTTATAAATAAATAAAGGTCCTTTATTTACTTTTGGTCAAGATCAAGAATTAATACATTCTTGAGTTTCTAAAGAAACAAATGTGTGAATCTATAATTCTAAAACAGCTCTGCTAAGAAAGTCTGCTTAAAGGAAATGGAAGTTTGTTTCTTTTAACTTAAACAAGCTCAAGGAAAATACTGACAGGTTTAGAAAACAAGTGAGTACAAGTTGAAAGTACCAGTTGAAAGAAAGGAGTTTCTTTTAACCAATTCTCACCTTTTTCCAAATGGCATATCTGTTACAATAATATCCACACAGCCAGTTCTCAATGGTAGATTGCAGATATCCCATTGGATAGCATCTATAGGCAACCCCCAGGATGGTTTACTGTGGAAAAAAAGGAAAGGTACTACAACATATTCTAAACTATGAAATTAAAAATAAAACTTCCTGAAGAGACTGCTATGAAGTATGAGGTGCTAATAAAATTTTAAGAAAATGAGTAACAACTTGGAAGTAAAATTATACATGTAGCATGGAGAAAGTATCAAGTCATAAGATAAAACTATTAAAATTGCTGAAATGAAAAACCTACACAAGAAGGTTTATTTAAATTTAAATAAAAATTAAGATTGTTTTTTCAAAAGATGTTGATCTTTCATCAATTTAAGAAAAACTGATGGGAAAAACAAGACTGCAAGAAAGGGAACTGCAACTGACAACTTTGAAAACAGTGTTGAAGCATTAAATTACATAACTGATGATGTACAAAGTTATAGGAAGAACTTGAAAAAAAAGCTAAAACAAAGAAAGAAATTTACCGTACTATAAAAACAAGGTAAGCAAATAAAAATTTAAGATAGAAAACATAACAGAAGATAATGATTTAAATCCTTGCCCCTAAAAGGCAAAACAACTGGTTTAAGAAAATATAACTGATCATGTTGGAATTCTCTATGGGTTTTCTATGATTTTTCAACTGTCATAAGTAGAACTTATTTCAAAATAAAAAGTTAAATACACCAGGCCATAATGCACAGGCTAGAAATGAAAGGCAAACCAAGATTATGAATAGAAATGAAGGTATATTAATATTTTATAAAGGAGAATTCAAGAAAAAATTAAGTGCAATAAAGAAATCACTACATAATGTTTTTCTTTTTTAAAAAAGAACAGATACTCGGGTGGTTCAGTCAGAATGCTCACCTTTCATGTGGGAGACCTGGGTTCGATTCCCGACCATGCACCACCACCCCCCCAAATAAAACTGATATTGAAAACAGTATTACAACTATAGGTAGCAATAACTGCAATAAAAAAGCACCGAAAGTTATTAAAAATCAAGGCAAAATTGATAGAAATGATACAAGTTTAACAGACAAAAAGTAAAGGTACAGGGGGTCTGAACAACAAGGTAAAATACTCAGACACTAGAAATTGCCTAAAAATGTTTATCATATTTAAAAAAAAACTAGTCATGTATATCCTGTATATTAAGCCTCAAAGAGAACCTAAATAAATATGAAGCAAAGCTACCAAAGAAATTCATAAAATATAATATAAACAAAATAAACCAAAACTTTCCAACCACTTGCATATAAGAAATAATCTCCTAAACTGCTACGCAGTGTTGTGATCCAAAGACCAGCAGCATCAGCATTATCCAAGAACTTGTTAGAAATGCAGTCTCAGGCCCTACCCCAAACTTACTACATCTTAATTTTAATTTGATCTCCAATGAATGTGTGATTCACTTACACATTGAACTGTAAGCACTGTCTTAAACAACTAGATCAGAGAGACAATCGTGTATACAACCAGTAATTTAGACAATAAAAACAGAACCACCAAAATCTATAGGATATGTATGGGTAACAGCAATACTTAGAATAAAACTCACAGCTTTAATGAAAGCTTTTATCATTAAAAAGAAAACCATTCGGAACATTTAAATTAAGACAGAAAAATTTAAAACATCATCAGAAAGTAGGAATAATAATAAACAAAAATGATAAAACCGTAGAACAGATAAATAGTAACTGAAAGTGCAAAACAAAGCACTACCGATCCTAATCAAAAAAAAGGAAAAGGCAACACTATCAAAGAAAAGGTAAAATACAATCACAAAATAATAGGCATACCATATATTAAGTAATAAAAAAGAATATTTGAATAAATTGATTTCTACCCACAAATCTCACACTGAGGTTATGGCAGCAGCTCTTTGTAGATCTTATAAGGCCAATCAAGCTACAATAACTTTCTGACCTATGTATTTAGGATGTGAAGCACCTATTAAATATTCTGACCACTTCCTACTTTTGCAACCCTGTAAGAAAATGGATGATACCAGTAGAGACGAGAAGAACAATTTTATAATGAGGACTTGGTAAGAAATTATAGACTAAATGACATTTCAACCAATTCTTCCTGAAGACAGATGAGACTTTCAAAGAATGGTGCAAAGCTGGCACATTTTATGGTGCCCTCAGATATAATTTGGAATAGTGGGCTAGGGCTTAACATACTGTACCTCTCTCAACTGGATGGAAAACAGCAAAAATTTCCAGAGGCTAACAGACATCTTATTCTATGTACTTCCAAGGCACATGCTGAAGGACCTGAGAAAGGAAAAGCTCTGCAGGGGAGGGATGGGGAGAGGGGAAGGTTTTGGTAGCCCTTCAAATATCTGATGTCAATTATCGTGTGACAAAGGCATACAATTTTTTTCTTCATGGACCCAAGGGAAAGAATAAAAACAAATCTGCAAAAGATACAGGCAGGAATGGACTATCGCTAAAGAGCTGTGCAAAGACAGAATCAACAGCCTTTAGAAGCAGAATTGTTAGGGATGTTAAGCACAGGCTGGAAAGCCAATGTTTTACAGGACATTCAGACAACATGGATGGCTTTCAGATATTTTCCAAATCCGAGATTCTTTCAAGTGTCAAATAACAGAGGAAAGGCTAAATACATTGTAGAAATTCTATACAATGGAATATTGTGCAACCACTAAAAAAGAGACTATGTAAAAACAAAAAGTGTTGGAAAATTTGTGAAATTAAAAAGAATCTATACAATACTCTATGTGAGAAAAAATATTAATAAAGAACAGAAACAAAGGCAGTTGTGGAGGGTGGGGAAATTTTTTAAAAATTTAATTATTTTCAATTAACTTTTTAAGATTTAAATGGAGTCACATGTTTATTTTGGTTATAATTATGTCAGATGTACATAAAGTCAACCTGAAAAGTGATTATTAAGTATAAGAGATGCTAAAAAGACTTAAATTTTACCTTTCTTTAACTTGGTTCTTGGTCAATAAAGATGAGATGTTATTTGCTGCTCTGTTCACAGCCAATGGATTATTATCACCAGCAATATGGTAACAGTTAGACCATTCAGTAGCTCCCTAAAATACAAGAGAAAATATTAAAACAGTAGTAGTGAACTGCAAAATAAAAAAAAACCGATTAAAGGGAAAATTATTTCAACCAATTATCAATAAACAAGACAATTAAATCCAATGTTTTTCTTAAAGTAGCAAAACACTGCACATTGTCAACTTTGCTGTCCCCTTGCTTGAAATGCCTGCTTGCTCTTTCTCTGCTTGCTTAACTCTTACTCAACTTTCAAGATGCAGCTCAAATGTCTACGCCCCCTGTGACATCAACCCCAACTCTCCAAACTGTCATCTGCCCTTTGAAAGCACTTTGAAAATACTTCTACCGCTGCACTTGTTCTATTTTAAATTATTTCTACACTTGTCTGCCCTCCCAACTAATCTGGGAACCCCCCTGGAGGACAAATTTGTTATTTCATTCAGTCTCTTACCCAGCAATATAAAGCACATTAAAAAAGCACAGTAGGCCCTAGATGAATGTGCCTTTAATAAATTGTGCAAAATCAACCAAATCTACATCCTTTTGTGGTTATGGGAAAGTTTATATATTCCCATAATATTGGAATATTTGAGAATTTCAAAATAAAATGCATTTTCCTTTGGATAGTTGGCTTTTGGATGATAACCACCATATACCCAAAAGGATTTTATAGTTTTAAGTCAAAAATATGTCGACAGAGGGCAGTGCAATGGTGGCACAGTAGCAGAATTCTCGCCTGCTATGCCAGAGACCCGGGTTCATTTCCCAGAGCCTGGCCATGCCAAAAAAAGGAAAAATATTTCAATAGAATATAAATACCAGCTGTTGCCTATCATTTGTGAAATTAGATGACACATTATCGTAGGCCAGGGCAAATTTTCTATGCACAATTAACAAAAAGATTCTGACACAGAAGCAGAGATGGGTTCTGCCCTTTATTTAGGGATAAAGAGCAAACACCTGACATAGAAGCAGAGATGGGTTCTGCCCTCTATTTAGGGATGAAGAGCAAACACCTCTTTGTAAATATTAACACACCTCTCATCCGTGAATACAGCACTTTGTAACTTTGTCTTTTGCCCAGACATTTGAGGATGATGACACCCTCCTATTTATAATCTTACAGAAATAACTTTTAAACAAAAGGAATGCTGAAATATGCCAGAATTTTTTTTTTAGAGGGCAGGGATAGAAGAACCACAGAGTTTGAGGCAAGCCTCCCAGGTGACTCTGAGTCCCTAAATTCTTTTCTCTCTTTTTTTAAATAACCTATTTAGCTTTTTGGCCTAGCCAAGACAGATTTTGTAGTACTTCCACGTTTTAAAGAGAGTATTCTAGATCAAGTATTTTATACTTTGGTGAGCAAATCTGTATATACACTCTGTCAATACCTTTCATAATTTTTTTCATTTTTATCATACATCAGCTTAAGTTTTTCTGTATTGACACCCTCATGTCTACTGTTGCATGAAACTGGCTCAAACTTTTCTTTTTCTTGGCCCTCTTCTGGACTCTTTCGATTGCTGCTGTATTTTTCTTGACGTGGAATGACCATGGCTGGTATTTCAGACATAGGCACATCATGGTTTAAGGCTAGGCAGTGAGAATATTTACTCTGGTTCCAGAACTGTTTCTGATTACAACTGGAATTTCTTTTGTAGGAATCTTTAGCCAGAGTAATTTATCTAGCTGACACTAGCAGGAAACAGTAGTCATGTAAATACCATGATTTCCATCTTGGATTTTAACTACCAGTTCATCAATGTCATTTTCTAATTACAATTTGGATTACTTTCCCCTTGATGGGTTGCTTTGGACTTGATCACGTCTAGTTTCTGTATACTCACAGAATCACCCCACAGTTTATTCCCATTTGCTTTAGGTATACTATATTGAAGAGCTTACTAAGTTTTACAAATTTAAGCAATTTTTACTGGGCGTTCCAAACTGTTTATAAAAGTAAAAAATACTGATTCAATGAGACTATACTATTAAATTTAGTTCTCCATTTAATAAATGCCCTTCAAATTCTTTCTTTGCTTTCAGACAGTTTTTATGAGTCTTCTCAAGCTCATAGTAATTTTGAAACCCAAAAGCATTCAGTCTGAACCTTATCAGACTTCCTATAAAAGTTAAATAATGTAAAAAGGTTTCCCCTTTTCACAACTATACCCAGGTCCTCCAAGAACCTATGTGGGTATTTCCTCCAGTTTATGTCTTCAATTATTGTATCTCTAAGTCTTCTAGCTCATCTGTCATAAAAAAGGGACTCTCCAGTTTGTAATTCTCGTTCCCCTCTGTAATCTAGTGAACAGATGACATTAACAATCTATCTAGACATTTGACACTTGGCTATTTACAATAAGTGGTTATATACTTTACACAAAAGTTCTATCTTTACTATTGTAATTATTCCAAACTCCATGGGTCCACTGACTCAACCTTAGTGGTTTCATTATGTCTCATTTGCCCATTAGGTCTAGAACATTCTGGATGTATCACTTGCTTCTCTAAAAGCTAAAGAAAAGTTATTACCTCTATTGGTATTGCCCCTGTCCCACACATCGGATCAACTATTATATCAGTAGGTTGAGGAGCACAGAGCCTGGAAAAAAGAGGAAAGTACTCTATGTGAAGACACTCAAAAGTGTACACGATGACCATTCCTGAAACCAAAAGATCAAGTTTCTATAATATAACATGAAGGAATAGCAACCTAAGTTCACTTTTTTTTTTTTTTTTTTTTTACATGGGCAGGCACCAGGAATTGAACCCAGGTCTCCAGTATGCCAGGCAAGATAAATTCACTTTTAAAATATATTTTTAGTTACATGATAACTCTATATCCTAGCACTTAAAAAAATCATTATATATAACCAAAAGTCGCTTTTGACTATAATTTGAAATCATGTTTCACTCCCCAAATGGGTGTTCAGTTTGTATTCTTCTAGACCTTTTAAAATGTACTGATATACATATAAATATTCCTTAATAAAACAGTATTGTCTTGTATATAAACCTGTACTGTTACATAAAAACAAACAAAAATACCTGAATGTCTCAAGTAAATAAGCTTCCTGGCAATTAGACATTCAATATTCCTGATATATTTAAAGATAATAATCTTGCTATGAAAGTAACTGCTGTGCATTACCCCATACAATAACTATTAAAAAGTTGGGAAAAAATGGTCAGACTTCACCTAGAGATATGAATGAAGCTTATCTGAATAGGACCAAGGTAAATTAGAATACAGGGTAAAGGATGATATGGTCTTTATTTTAAAACTTCAACTTCTGTGTGAGACCAAAGGAAGAAACTTTTCATTTGGTGCAAATTTTGTATTTTTGGTACCATACTATCTAATATAACTTGTATGGTTAGTTTATTCAAACACCATAATTACATGGAATCTTGAATAGGAAGTGAGATCCTATTGGTATGTACTGGTCAGTGTAGTGCCCCAATACATCCAAAGTAATACGGACAGAGAATAAAAAGTATCTGCAAAGTTCTCTGGAGGGACTGGTGAGAAAGGAGGAAATATTAAACTTCCCCACCTGGGGGATTCCTGTTATTCTCACAAGCATGTGTGACAACCAATTCAACGGGCTGAGCCCTAGATCTTGGGTTCACCCCTATGAAACTTATTCCTGCAAAGGAGAAGCTAAGCCTACTTATAATTATGCCAAAGAGTCAACCCCAGAGAACCTCTTTTGTTGCTCAGATGTGGCCTCTCTCTCTAAGCCAACTTGGCAGGTCAACTCACTGCCCTCCCCTGTACGTGGGACATGACTCCCAGGACTAGCATCATGGGACTGAGAAAACCTTCATGACCAAAAAGGGGAAGAGAGAAATGAGACAAAATAAAGTTTCAGTGGCTGAGAGATTTCAAAGTGTGTTGAGAGGTCCTAGAGGTTATTCTTATGCATTATATAGGTATCCCTTTTTACTTTTATAGTGTATTGGAGTGGTGTGTAGGAAGTACCTTAAACTGTCGAACTGTATTCTAGTTGCCTTGATTCTCGAAGATGACTATAACTATATAGCTTTTACAATATGACTGTGTAATTGTGAAAACCTTGTGTCTGATACTCCTTTTATCCACAGTATGAAGAGATGAGTAAATAATGGGGGGGGGAGGGAGGATAAGGGATTAAAAAAAATTGGGTAGATCAATACTAGTGATCAATAAGAGGGAGGGGTAAGGAGTATGGGATATATGGGTTTTTTCTTTTTCCATTTTGGAGTGATGCAAATGTTCTAAAATGATATGGTGATGAATACACAATATGTGATGATATTGTGAGCCACTGACTGTATATTTTGGATGGACTATATGGTTCATGAAGATATCTCTATAAAAATATAAAAAAAATACTAATTGCTGTACTTTGTGCTCTTAATGTTTGCCAGGCACAGATTTAAACTCTTTACAGGCATTATCCCATTTAACTCTTAAAACACTGTGATGTAAGCTCCTATTATTATTATCTTTTTACAGAAAAGGAAGTTAGAACAAGGAAACACTAAGTTACATGCCCATGGACACAAAACTACTAAGTGCTAGAATCAAGATAAGAGATTCTATTGACTATCAGTGGCTTAAATGTTACCCTCTCCCCAGATAAATCAATAGTTTTCACTTTTCTTCTTTTGTCCTTCTAATCTTTTCATGTTCTACTATGGTACAGATCCCTAATAGCTGGTATCGGGTCCTTAATTATAATAACTACCTCCCTGTTCCTACCTCTCAACATGCGGCAAAGAGAATTCTTGGCAACCATTTTTTATCTCTCAAATTTGTTATTCTGCATTGGTATCAGCTTCCTGAGAACATTCTTGCATTACACTATTTTTTCCCATATTGTGCCAACATATACAATGCAAAATTTCCCATTTTAACCACTTTCATGGGTAAAATTCCATGACATTACATTCATGATCCTGGCAACCTTCTTGATAGTAAGCAACCTGTATTCCTAGCAATAGCTGATAGGTTCAGGGAAAAAAACACTTGACTGAAACTATGTCAATGAGATCCTCTCTTCCAGGAATTTGGAATAAAGAGTAATTTTACATGCCCCAAGAAGTATTTTCCAGCCATCTGAAATTTTTAAGATGTGAATTTTGATGAGGGGCAATGTGCTGGTTTGGAAGGATTTTGTACCCTAGAAAAGCCATGTTTTAATCCTAATTAATCTTGTGGGAGCAACCATTTCTCTTAATCCCTACTCAGTACTATAGGCTGGAAACTTGGTTGGGTTACCTCCATGGAGATGTGACTCAATTAATTGTGGGTACTAAACTTGATTGGATGGAGACATGACCCACTCGAGTGAGTCTTGATTAGTTTACTAGAATCCTATAAAAGAGGAAACATTTTGGAAAAAGCTGGAGATTCTAAGAGAGCAGAGAAGGACGACAGAATGACGAGAGCTATGAAGCAGAGTCCACCAGCCAGTGACCTTTGGAGATGAAGGAGAATGACCCTGGGGGAGCTTCATGAAGCAAGAGGCCTGGAAATGCCGTGTTTGCCATGTGCCTTTCCAGATGAGAGAGAAACACTGACCATGTTCACCATGTGTCTTTCCATTTGAGAGAGAAACCCTGAGCTTCATCAGCTTTCTTGAATCAAGGTATCTTTCCCTGGATACCTTAGATTGGATGTTTGTATAGACTTGCATTAACTGGGACATTTTCATGGACTTACAACTATAAACTTGTAAGTTATTAAATTCCCCTTTTTAAAAAGCCATTTTGTCTCTGGTATATTGCATTCTGGCAGCTAACAAATTAGAACAGGCAGCCATGCACATAGATGCGCAGAAACAAGAGCCAATAATCTCCTAGGAGAGAGATAAGAATGGCTGCCTATGTTTCTGGTGGTTTCCAAGATTTGGTTCCTGTATTTGAGGCATGGTTTTCAATTTTTCCTTGGATTCTCAAACACTGGAGTCTCAATATCTTTCCAATGAAGTTCACTACCCCTAATTCTCACTTTTTTTCTTTTAATTTCTTAACGTAGTTTACTTAAGTTTCTAATACTCTTTCTCTGTAGTTCTGGCTTCCACCATAATGTCTGGCAGTTGATACTCAATACCTGTTTGTTAAATAAATAAAGACTATGAGCTCTTCCTTAATCAGATGGACCCAACATATTATTATCATCATTGAATTAATATATTTCTATTTGTGTTGAACTGTGAATCATGAATGGGCAGGATAAAAGAGGAAGCAAAAAAAAAAAGAGGAAGCAAAGATGGAAAGAAAAAGGAAATACAATTGTTTAACCACCTGTACATGCCAGGCATTGTATATAAATAGCTATTTGAATATATTTCTACCTTTAATCCTCACTAATAATCCTCAAAGCTCTGTATCAAACCCATTTTGCAGTCTAAAAAATGGAAGCTTAGAAAAGATAAACGTATTCAAGTGGTAGAAAAAGGAGTACCCAATAAAAGGGAGAAGGGTAAAGGAGAGTGAAAGCTACATCTTGTACTTTGAAAAGTGGAAAGTTCCAGGTTAATCCCTGGGTTGCTCTAAATATAAAATTTAAAAATATAAGTAAAAGCTCTCTAAATGTTCATTTATACATTATACACATTTTTAAAAATCTCTGCTTTCATCTGCTTCAGAAAAGAAACAAAGCAAAATTTATTCTAATTCCCAACACAATACCATTGCAGCTTTCTAAACAGAAATGAGAAGCACTATGCAAGAGGCAGATGAACCCTACTGTTTCCATAATCAGGAAAACTGAGGGACAGTAATTAAGTGGTATTTTCAGGATCTCAGGGAGTCAGTACTAGATACAGAGGAAAGACACATCATTAGCTTTGTATCTTGTTCTTTACCCACAAAATTCTAACATAGTACCCTCACAAAAATTAAAGTGTTCTGAAGGGAAAATTCAAATCAAGATGTAAATTCAATGTGGATGGCAAATCCATTCTCTTACCTGAGCATCCCATGGGCAAGAGTAGATCTAAGAGTTGTAGGTCCAAAATGCGTGATATTTCTTCGGTGGAGACTCTCTTCTGTCAGTGCAATGCCCACAACTATTTCATTATCGTGGATATTCAAAAGAACCTATAATAAAGTTAAACAAGACAAAAGAAAATAGTTTTAAAATTGTTCAAAGTGTACTTATTTGTAAAATTTTTGAGACTTTATGTTAATTTTTAACTTCTTTTTTGAGGAATACTCTGCACACAGTTAAGTGCACATCTTAAGTGTACAATTCAATGAAGTTTTACCTACACATGCACTGTAACCACCTATCAAGATTAAGAAACAGAACATTTCCAGTCACCCAAAGGGTCCCCTCACCTCTTCCCAGTTAATACCCTACACAATAATTTATATTAATCTGACTGCAAGCACCAGAGATTAGTTTTGCCTTTTTTTGAACTACATAAATGGGATCCTATGCTATATACTTCAATTTTAAATGTTTTATTCTTTTCATTCACTGTAAACTGGCTATAACCAGATTTCCCCCCAATTTTTATAACACAAATATATTTTTGCAAGTTTATGTTTTTTTTTAACATGCTTTAAAAACATTTCTAACTTTTTTGAAAAAAATTTCAAACAGAAATGTTGCATAAATACTGGCACGATGAACCTGTAAATATATCCTTCACCTAAATTCACCACTGTTTAATGCCATGCCACCTTTGCTTTACTGTCCGCTATATTACTTTCTTAGTTAACATTCTTAAAAATTTGACTCAGTTGTCTAAAGTAATAATGTCTGTGAAATAATGGGTTTCTTGAACTGGTTTTTATTTCTAATACAGTTAAATATAAGTTACTCAAATAAAAATATGTTCCTTAATATTCTACCTAAAATCACTTCAATTCTCTCCTTATCATGATCTTAGCAGCAGCAGCTGACACTTACATAGCACTTACTACATACCAGACATTATTCAACACACTTTCATTGCCTCATTTCAATGCATACACTCTGAGCTAGGTATTCTTATTAACCCCTTTTATAGATGAGGAAATGAAGCCCAACGAGGTTAGCTCACTTTGCCCAAAGTCATACAACTTCTAAGTACAGCTAGAGTTTGAACTGAGGCAAATGTCTCCAGAATCTTTGCTCTTAGCCACCTTGCTAACTTTTGGACATCACTGTTCTAGTTAGGCCATTCATTCTCACAACAGCTATATGAGAAAAAAAAGACCAGGTAATTAGTCTCCTGATATGATATGCAAAAAAATTAAAAAATGCACAGAGAGTAAGTGACTTGTCCCAGATTTAAGAGTCCCCAAAGCAACAGAAATGACTTTGTAGGAAATATGTCAATTGCTATGGGCCTTTTAAGCTGTCAGAAATTCAAAGATTTTAGTTCATAATACATGGGAATCACCTGTGTAGGAGAGGATTGGGAGGATTGGGACCAAGGAGATTAAGCAGGCTAAGAGGTACCGTGGGTCTGGGACTCTAGCATAATTTAAAAAAGAGGTAACTGGCTCTAGGTTGAGTATTAGCACTTATGTCCTGATCTGAGGAGGCTGGTTTGTTTTAAAAATGTATTCCACTCTTTTAATAGTAGTAAGTACTCTACATCCAAAACAAAATAATTACTTTTAATCTGTTTGAATTCTATAATCTGAAAAGCCTGCATAATACAGCAAAAAGTACCAGATCAAACATTAGAAAACTCCAGTCTTGGTATCTCCCATCTAGTGAGTACTTAGTATATACCAGGTATTGTGTCAATTGCTTTATAAATATTTTACCTCATCTGACCCTCAGAACATCTTAAAGGTACATAATGTATTGGCTCCATTTGAAACAAGTGGCTCAGACGGATTAATACTGTACTGGCTCTCTTCAAAACAAGCAGCTCAGAGGGATTATTTTATCCAAAAACTGCACAGTAATGGGAGTCAAAATTTGGATTAGCTGTCTGTCTCAAAGCCCATGCTATTCTACCCATATCCTATTAGGTCTGTGGCCTCAGTTTAATTGTCCATAAGTGAGGGTAGTCTGAAAATTCTACAGATCTATAGCAACAGCCTTCTTGAATCATCAGAGTCTATACCTACCTCCACATCAAAGTTGGTCATGTCAGCCTTCCACTTAAAATAATCTTGAACAGCACCCCCAAAATCTCTTGCAGCCTCATTTGAGGTAAAGCAGTGTTTCTCTCCTGCCCTATTGCATGTGACTCTAAATTTCAGCACTTGAGGCTTAGCTTCTTCTCTTGAACTTTCATCAGTCTCATCTTTGGAAGATGCCAAATCATCACCTACTAATGTTGAGATCTCCTCTTTGATGGCTGGATTTTCATAATAGTCTAAAATATGTGCATCTAAGGAGCTGTTAGTGAACTCTTTAACATCTCTCTCATCTATTTTGTCTCCTTGTTCACTATCAATCTTCCCTTTCTTTGAATTATGATTTATTTTTTTATGCTTTGTTTTTTTTTTCTTGAAACTGGTGTTTATTTTCCATACTTTCAAAGGGTCTGACCATGGAAGCTTCCCAGCCAAATCTTCAAAATCCTTTAGAACTTCTTCCTATTAAGGACAGAGAATGAAATCCACTCATTTCTTACCACTTTGATCAACTGAACCCCTATTTTCCTTATAAGACTACATTAATCCTTACGTTGGGGGTGGGGGGTTAAAAACAAGAGTAAATAAAATAATACCCTTGCTTAAGGAAATTAATATCTCACTGGTAAATCAGATATATACAAATTAAGCTACTAAAGAACACTATAAGAAGGTGGGCCACGGTGGCTCAGAAGGCAGAGTTCTTGCCTGCCATGCCGGAGACCTGGGTTCAATTTCTGATGCCTGCCCATGCAAAACAAAAAACCTCAAAAAACTATAAGACAGAATGGTAGCTCAAAAATAGGGCTTCAAGATTAAAATTTAAGCAATAAGAAACTATTGACAGTGGGTACCTTCAGGGAGGGGAAGTAGGTGGATTAAAGACAAGGGAAGGTTGACACACTTCTCACTGATTGACTTTCTTTAGTATCTTTTGAATTTTGTGCTATGTATACAAAATTCACATATATTACATATATATGTGTATATATACGCAATATGTATATAATTGTTTTAAGAAGTAAAAGTTTTTTAAAAGTTTTAAAAAGAGAGAAAGAAATCAATGCTGACTAATGAAATTGAGAACTGAAATGGAATTTTGAGTGAAAACTTTGATATTACTTGAAATCTGATGAAATAATGTCAAACTTCAGTTTTAGCGAATTCAATTCTATTTACAAGTAATTTCCCAAAAAAGAGCCTCCAGACCACCTCTACATTTAACATGGTAGAATAAAACTGGCCTGGTCCCTTTCTTTCCTCAGAAACATTGTAAAAGAAAAAGTTACAGAAAATCAACTCACATCTTTTACTGAATCTAGATGATATCTGTAACCTTGAACTGCATCAGAAGAATTCCCAAAGGCAGTGAAAGTCACTAGAGGTACAGGAAGACACTGAGAGGGAAAATGCCTACAGGTCTCAATGGCAAAGCAGTCTGTGAAGTAGACAGCAAATAAACTCTTGTTTGGAATGACAGGAAAGAAGTAAAGGACTGATGGTGGGTGCTTCCCTGGGCCTTACTTGTACAAAGGAGATACAGGGAAAATCTCACAGGCATCCTATATTTGCTAGAAATAGTCTGTTGGTGAGGTAGAGTGGGGTAAAGATACCCTGTATAGTGAATAATCCTGAAGCTACTGATACCTCGAGGCTAGGGAGAAGTAAAGATTAAAAGAACTCATTCAATGGCAGGGCAATTACACTTCAATAGAGCTGTTAAAAAAAAAAAAAAAAGCAGCAGCAACAGTAGAGGAACTCATTCACCCATAACCCTTTGTCAGTAGAAATTTCAGCGCAAACCAGGGAGACTTCCTGTCGGACTGGAACTTGTTTCTGACTTCTGCCACCACAAAAGCCTCCTATAAATAGCAGATCCAAGAGGAACTGCCTCATTCAAAGATGAGCAATTATCAAAAGGGAACAGCACAGGATTTATAAAAAGTAGCAAAAGGAAAAAGGCAGGAAAGAAGTAGAAAAACAAATAGCAGACAAAAACAGTAACCAGAAAAACACTGCCACAGAGCAGCTACAAACTGTTTCAACACACTGACATGACATCAAAAATGTAATGAGGAAATACTTTTGTAAAATGAGAGCTCAAAACAGAGATACAAAAGCAGAAAGAAGATGAGGGGGGCCAATAGAGGAAACCAGCTTGTAGAGTTTGAAGACAAAGTAGAATAAAAACACTATCACAGAAGTGAAGACATTACTGAAAACTCAGAAAGGGGCACGGAGGAAAAATCAAGACAAATAAAACAGGGATAAAAAAAAAGTAAAAGTAAAAAAAAGGATTGGAGACAAATGATAAATATGAAAGGTAGTCCAAAGAAACAATACAAATGTAAAACCGGAATCCCTGAAGAAGGGAATTTAATAGTGAAAAAAAAATTTTTTTTCAAATTGTTCAAAAAAACTTTGTAGAAATGTAAGTGAATGTGAATCTGTCTTCAGACTGACATGTCCTGAAAACAGCGAGGCATACCCTGCTGAACTTCAAAGATTAAAAACCATCTGGGCATCGAGCATAAATATCAAGAAAGCAACATATAAAGGTGAGGGGAAATATCAGGATGCCTTGAGTTTTCCACAGCAACATTTAATACTAGAAAAGAATTAGCACTGCCTATAATATCCTTAACAAAAGGAAAACATGACCCACATTTTATATCCAAATGATTAACGAAATGCAAAGGTGAAAGATGAACATTTCTGAACCCATTCTATTCAAGAGATGACAAAAAAAACCATGACAAAAGGACAAGTAGTGTGCCTATAATCTAGTTAAATTGTAGGACTAAGAAGGAAACAAATATAGGGATTATAATTACAAAACAGCGTAAATACCACAAGCTGTAGCATGTAGTTGGGAGGGGAAAGGTACTAAAGGGAATTAATTTAAGCATTTTTTTTGTATGGTGTATGCTGGGGGTCACATTTCATTATTTTTCCATGTGACTACCCTGTTATTGCAGCACCATTTGTTGGAAAAAAAAAATCTTGTGTGTGTGGGGGGCGAGTGCACGGGTCAGAAATTGAACCCGGGTCTCCCACGTGGCAGGCAAGTATTCTACCACAGAAACTACACTTGCACCACTTATCCTCATTTTTTATATCCAGAACTCAAAGAGTAGAAGTTAAAGCTGATAAATAAAACATAAGTATATGAAAAGGTAGGATCAATCCTGAGAAAAATAATATAATTAACTGAAATTGGGAGGTGGAGGGGAAAGAAGGGAGAAGTGGAAATAATACCAACTTTATCAATACTCTTAGCAGGGATTCTAGACAGACCTTGAAAATAGATTAAGTATACAGTATCAAGTTGTAGTTATAAAACTAACAGAGCACAAGTATAAACTTTCCAAACTATTAGAAAACATATGCCATAAGCAAAAGACTAAAAAAAAAGAAAACAAAAGCAGAATATGTAATACAAACGTGATAGGCATTTAAGAAAATATTACCAATATCATGGTAAGTTAAAGGCAGGAATTTCAGGGGGGCACTTACAGTTTTAAAAATGGTTGTCAGCATTATTCATGTATTTACTCACATACAGAATTGGCTATTTAAACTTTAAAATACTTAGCAGCAAAAATTTTCAGTAGCCTGCCTATTATCTATTAGTTTCATAGATATGATTCAGTAGGCAATGACTATCAGAAGACTCAAGGGTTCTAAGGCATTATTGAAAGTTACATATTTAGTAATAAAAGTCTTATCTATCTTCATTTAGATTCTTTTGAATTCCTTTAGGTCTGGTTTTGTCTCTAGGCTGTGGGTTCATAATATTTGGTTTGATTGGTTAATGAATAATGTTTTGAAAATCGACCCATTGCTAACAAACAAAAACTACAGAATTAGGTAGTATATTATAGTTTTTAAGAAAAGATATTGCCAAGATAGCCAATAAAATTGATAGAAAACTATTTTTAGTATTTGACTCTGGAAACTGGTTCAAAAAGAAATGCAGAAAAATACGAAAGCCTTACTGCAATCTATTTTCAACTTTCAGCTTAGGCAACAGCTGAATATTTGGGAATCAGAAGCAAAATGCAAGTTGGAGACAAAGCTGTTGTCCTAACAACTGAAGGAGTATTTAGATATTACTTTGGCTTTATTTCAAAAGCTGAAGTTAGAGAAGAAAGCAGTGCAAAAGCAGAATGTTGAGAGCAAGTGTTATTTGTAGATGATATAAACTGTCACTTGCTCTTTGGTTCACAGTCTGGAAGCAATTCTATTTTGAAACCAATATACGTCAGCAAGGCTAATGTAACGTTTATATCATGTATAAGAAATTCGAGCAATTTGTTTTATTTCTTATAAACTTTGGTGGTTTCCAAAAGTTAACTTTTAGGATGGACTTTTACCAAATCTCTTTCGATTTTATCGTAAAAGCCTCCCAGTATATACTGTAAAAGCAACAGGAACATAAGATAGACAAAACTTAAAAAGTGGAAATAATCTCTTCAAGGGAGGTTGGCTAAAAATCATCTTCCATGTTTGGGACAGCTCACCTTTGTTTCTTTGAACTGGTAATCTTTAAATTCTTTAACAACCACAAATAAGTTATCAACTGATCTCAGACAATGGACCTGGGAAGGGGAAAAAATGTTAGAAAAAAATTTTTGAGAAAGCTTTTGAATAACATCAACTATCAACATTTAAGTATAAAAATCAAGTACAATGCTTAAGAAGTCAAAACCCATAATTTGAACTCAGAATTAAAAAAATTACTGCCAGTCTCCCATCTGTTTGATTACCCATCTGCTTCTGCCTTTCCCCTAAAGAAAGACTTGAAGGCCAGATAGAAGTGTTATGTGGGTAACTGGGGTTTGGGAGAAAAGGGAAAGACCAGGACATCAAGTGAGGCTTTACTGTATTTCCCTCATGGCTCTGGTCATACATGTATACTGCAGCAGTTAAGACTGTGAGATTTGAGCTACATGATACTGTGAACCACTGATTGTACACTCTGGATGATTATATGGTATGTGAATACATTTCAATAAACCACAGTAGAAAAAAAAAAAGAGTGTGAGGTTTGAATCTCAGCTCTGTGATTACTAGTTGAGTGACAGTGGGCAAATTACTTATTCTCCCTAAGCTGAATAATTAGTGAAGATAATAGTGCTAGTACCTTCCTTCACAACGCTGTTGAGGGTATTAAAAAATATTGGATGGAATATACTTGATCACCAATTCATCTTAAATATACACATTTGGGGGCCTAGAATGTGCCAACACTAAGATTGAGGGATGTGAAAGAAAAAAAAAAAACTCAAGGCAACAATTTCTGCCCTCATAGTGCTTATATATATGTAATGAGATATATCTTAGTTTTTATTATAGAGGGATGGCAGTTTGCTAACCTTCAACATTTCACCTTCAATGATTCCTAAGTACTTTCGGGCAAGAACTTCTTTGATAGAGTTTTTTTTTTAAATCTCTCATTCTATGCTTCATCACCAAAATCTGGAGACAGATACTAAAGGAAATAAATTCAAAGGAGTATAGTAATACTTGGAATTCCTTCAGAAGTCACACAGGATTCTCTCTGGTAAATTCATCCTTAGGAAATACTAGGATCACTTCTAAAACTATAGCAAACCCATTAGTCAAACTTACAAATTAGTATCTAATAGAAAAACAGTAATATTTTAAAATCACCTGATTTGGGGAAGAGCCAAAAAAAAAAAGATTTCAAAGGGACCTGTAAACTAGAAAGTTACTGTAAATTGGCACATTTAGAAAATTATTTCAAATACTGCTACATGCAAACCTGAGCCAGACTTTCCACTGAAATGTCAAAATATATCTTGCCCCGGTCTTTGCTGATTTTGCATGATGAGCCTAATTTCTCTCTCACTTCATCTGCAGCTGTTTGCTCAAAACCAGTAGGTACGGTGGCTCCAATGGTGACTTGGAGATGCTCAGACTCACTTCTGAGGCCACATTCTGCAACTTGCAGAGACCGCTGGTTCACAGTAAGGTTCACATCCGACAGTTTGTTAGTGGCTTCTTGAATGTCAGACATGTTGGCAGTGCCTCCAAGATTCCTAATATATCCTCTTTAAATAGTCTAGAAAAACAAACAAAACTCAGATTTCAACAATAACTAAAAACATTTACTTTGTAGAGCAGGAAGAACAAGGCAAGACTACTGAAATGGCCAAATTCAGTCAGTTCAACTGAGTAAACATTGCCCAAACATAAAAGGATGGAATGAATATAGGCACAAAGTGCAGACTGTAAAACACATTTGTTATTTAAAAAGCAATGCAGGTATTAGGGAAGAAATGGAGAGAGTACTTCCACAGCACTCAAAGTCTGGTCTGGGGTCACATATGCTGACCTACATATGCTGATAATAGCCAAACTCATAACTACAACAGCTAGCAATCCAAATACAGAAACTTTTAGGACCCATTCAGTATATTTCTGCATCTAGTCCCTGCAGCTAATGGTTAAAAACACAGGGCTTTGTGGAGTTTCAGACAGACTTGAGTTTGAATTCTTATCCATATCATTCAAAAGCTGAATGACCTGAAGTTAATTCTCCTAAGCCTGAACTTTCTCATCTACAAAATGGGAATTAAATAATACTTCCCTCATTGACTTGCTGGGAGATTTAAATTTAGATTCACACATTGCCAAGCACATGATTAAAACTTGCTAATAGGACATCTCCCTCCTGTGAAGTGCATAATGATTTTAAAATTAACTGAACACCTACTATTCAATAACTACAAATATTTGAATGCTTTCTATATTCCACGCTCTGGGATCCACGGATGAGCTTCAGGTGAGGACATAAAATATTTGAATCTGTAAGCCAGATATCATGAATCTGAGCAGGGTTGTTAGGAGGTGGGGATCAACAGCTTTTATCAGATTTCCAAAAGCGTTTGTGACCAACTTAAGAAGGCAGAGTACCTACGCTGTGCTTTGTTCTGTGCTAGAACAAGCGACAATATTTAACACTAATAAAACTCAACAGTTGCCCTTAAAGAGCTCACAATCACCGTGAATATATCTCCATCTTCTAAATAAGGCAGCGGAAGCCCAGTAAAAGTACGTATCCCGCCCGAGGTCACGGAGCCAATCGGTGGCGCAGGCTCGCAAAGAACCCCTATCTCCTAATTCCCACTGGGCGAACGCGGAAACAATCTTGGGAAGCGGGTAAGTAAAGACCCTGTAGATACAGCGAGAAAAGCTCCGCCAACCGACCGAACTAGTCCAAACCCGCGCCCATCCGTAGTAACTACGCGGTGGCTCGTAGCAGGGCCGCAGTCGCAAGGTGAAGGTTGTCCCTCCGCGAGCGCCCGGATACGCCCCACTCCCCACAGGCTGAAAAGTCATAAAGCCACTACACCCAGCCACTCCCACCCACCGTCCGGTTACCGGCAGCCAGCAAAGACCCTTCCGGTGAGGGAACCACGCCTGCACAGCGCACTCAGGTCACGCTGCCGGAAGACACTTCGCCGCCCCCGGAAGCGGAAGGAAGGTCGCGTAGTCACCGCCCCTTCGCTAGGGGCGGGCGTTGCGGCAAAGTCGCAAAATAAAAGGTGTTTGCGCTGTGGCCGCCGGTTCGTGGGCGGGTGCTCCCGCGACCGGAAGCAGGGCCTCTACCAGCTGAACGGACGTGGTGGCCGCGGGCCACAACCTATCGTAGTAATGGCTAACATTTATAAAGCGTGTAGGCCGTACAACTACCGTGCACGCGTTTCACAGGCGCCACCTCATTTGCTCCTCCAACTCTGAAGTGGCACCAGCACGATTACCATTTTTAAGGTGGAGAAATTGAGTCTCAGAGAGGTTAAATATTTTACACAGTGACTTAGAGGCAGAGCCGGGATGAATCTACATGGTGTCATTCCAGAATGCTGCTTAACCCGTAATTTAGTGCTCCTCAGACTTGTCCATGGGTCCTCCACTGCCTTCACTATTATTGCTCAGTTACTCTCTTTTATGTAATATTTTTCTTTAAATAGATTTTTTAACTTAGAAAATCTTGTTTTTAAAGGGAACTTTTACAACTCAACAACAAAACATACAAATTGTCCAATTTGAAAATGACAAAGGACTTGAGTAGAAACCTTTCACAGAAGATAGACATTCGTGAAAGATAAAAACGCATGAAAAGTTGTACAACATCGTTTGCCATTAGGGAAATGCAAGTTAGACCTACATGAAACCACTGCACACCCACAGGGATGACTGTAATCACAATTGGAGCTCTCATATATTGCTGGTGAAGATGTAAAATGGTGCATTGGCTGTGGAAAACAGTTTAGCTGTTCCTCAAGAAGTTGACCATAGAATTACCATGTAACTCAGCACTTCCACTCCTAATTGTATACCCAAGAGAATTGAAAGCAGGAACTCAAACGAGAACTCGTACACAAATGTTCATGGCAGCGTTGTTTACGATAGCCCCCCAAAAAGATGGGAGCAAGCCAAGTGTCCATCAAAAGATGAGTGGATAAACAAAATGTAGTATATCCATATAGTGGAATGTAAGTCTGCCATGAAAATGAATAATGAACATCCTGTGACATGGATGAACATTGGAAATGTTATGCCACGTAAAAAAAAAAACAGACACCAAACGTCTCATATTGTATGATTCCATTTACATGAAACATCCAAAATAGGCAAATTCATAGAGATAGAAAGTAGATTACAAGTGGCTGGGGGAGGGGTAAAGGATAGTAACTGCTTAGTGGGTGTAGGGTTGCTTTTTGGGGTGATGGAAATATTCTGGAATTAGGTAGTGGTGTTAGTTACACAATATTGTGAATATATTAAAATAATATTGAATACTTAAAAGGATTTAAAGTGGTGAATTTTGTGTCAAATATTTTAAAAGAGGAAAACAAAAAGTCAAATGTTTTAAAAGAGGAAACTAGTTGTACAAAACTCATCTGAAGTTTCCACATCTGCAAAATACTTCCCTCATAGAGTTGGGAGAGATAGATGAGATTAACACACCACAGGCAGATAATTACAGTATGTTACTTTAAAAAATAAATGCAGTGGAAATGAAAGTTATAAAATTTTGGCCAGGTGCTTTTACTTGCAAAAGGTGCTTAGTAGACTCTAAATATAAGGCCTGTTTTCTTTAAAAAGATAAAGCATCAAGTGTTAGAAATAACAAGCACTAAATGAGACCTTAACACAAGGAGAGAGATTAAATCATTGAAAAGAAAACATTACTCTCTATCTGATCAGTGTTATTTGATGTATACCTTTTTACTATTTAAAAATTATCTCCCATAAACACGTCTCATGCTGTCATATCAGGGCCGTCATTTAGGCAAAAAAAATTTTGTAGAACATCTATTAAGTATCAGGTATTTTCTTAGACTCTGAGGACACAGCAGTGGGGAAAAAAAATTTAGTCCCTACCTCTCTGGCCTCCTATTCTAGGGTTTATATTCTAATAGGAAAGACAGATAATGCAGAAGAAGAAGAAAAAACTGTGATAAGTATTATGGAAAAAAACTAAGCAAGGAAGGTTGGGACAGTGTTAGAGAGATAGAGAGGAATGCTTGTTTTATATAGATTGGTCAGGGAACATCTCTGCGATAAAGGACCAAAGCAGAGCCTGAAGGAAATGAGGGAGCAAGCCTTTTGGAAATCTGGGAGAGTATTCCAGGCTGAGGGTATACCAAGTGTATCAACTCTGAAACAGGACCTTCTCGACAGGGTCTAGGAATAGACAGGAGGCCAGTTGGCTGGGGAGAATGAGTGAGGGGGAAAGAGAGAAAAGATGAGATGGAGGGGTGAATATAGCACCTAGGCCAATGTTTTACAAGCTACAAACATTTGCAAAATGATTTACATTTTAAAAGGATTGTTCTGGCCTGCCTCATGAAGAATAGTAGGAGGCAGGAATGGGAAAAGTTAGGTGGCTATTTCAATGGTCCAAATGAGAGATTATGATCACCTAAACTAGGACATTAAGGGTGTGTGTGGTGAGAATTGTCAAGTTCTGGTGTATTTTGAAGGATGAGCAGTCTTTTTTGATGGACTTTATGTTTGGCTTGAAACGAAGGTAAATAATGAGAAGTTTGAGATTCTTACTGAGCAGATTTGCAGGTCTTTTTTTTTTTTAATTTTTTTTCATTAATCAAAAAAAAGAAAAGAAATTAACACAACATTTAGAAATCATTCCATTCTACACATGCACTCAGTAATTCTTAGTATCATCACATAGATGTATGATCATCATTTCTTAGTACATTTGCATCGATTTAGGAAAAGAACTAGCAAAACAGCAGAAAAAGATATAGAACGTTAATATAGAGAAGAGAATTAAAATAATAATACTAATAATATATATATATATATAAAGGAAAAAGGAAAAACAAAAACAAAAGATACAAACAAACAAACAAACAAACAAAAAACCATATTTCAGGTGCAGCTTCATTCAGTGTTCCAACATAGTTACATTACACGTAGGTATTATTGTGCTGCCCATTTTTGAGTTTTTGTATCTAGTCCTGTTGCACAGTCTGTATCCCTTCAGCTCCAATTACCCATTATCTTACCCTGTTTCTAACTCCTGCTGGTCTCTGTTACCAATGATATATTCCAAGCTGATTCTCGAATGTCGGTTCACATCAGTGGGACCATACAGTATTTGTCCTTTAGTTTTTGGCTAGACTCACTCAGCATAATGTTCTCTAGGTCCATCCATGTTATTACATGCTTCATAAGTTTAGTCTGTCTTAAAGCTGCATAATATTCCATCGTAGGTATACGCCACAGTTTGTTTAGCCACTCGTCTGTTGATGGACATTTTGGCTGTTTCCATCTCTTTGCAATTGTAGATAATGCTGCTATAAACACTGGTGTGGAAATGTCCGTCTGTGTCTTTGCCCTTAAGTCCTTTGAGTAGATACCTAGCAGTGGTATTGCTGGGTCGTAATCCATTCTGCCATTCTATGTCTTTTGATTGGGAAATTCAGTCCATTAACTTTTAGTGTTATTACTGTTTGGATAATATTTTCCTCTACCATTTTGGCTTTTGTATTATATATATCATATCTGATTTTCCTTCTTTCTACACTTTACTCCATACCTCTCTCTTCTGTCTTTTCGTATCTGACTCTAGTGCTCCCTTTAGTATTTCTTGCAGAGCTGGTCTCTTGGTCACAAATTCTCTCAGTGACTTTTTGTCTATAAATGTTTTAATTTCTCCTTCATTTTTGAAGGACAATTTTGCTGGATATAGAAGTCTTGGTTGGCAGTTTTTCTCTTTTAGTAATTTAAATATATCATCCCACTGTCTTCTAGCTTCCATGGTTTCTGCTGAGAAATCTACACATAGTCTTATTGGGTTTCCCTTGTATGTGACAGATTGTTTTTCTCTTGCTGCTTTCAAGATCCTCTCTTTCTCTTTGACCTCTGACATTCTAAGTAGTAAGTGTCTTGGAGAACGCCTATTTGGGTCTATTCTCTTTGGGGTGCGCTGCACTTCTTGGATCTGTAAATTTAGGTCTTTCATAAAAGTTGGGAAATTTTCAGTGATAATTTCTTCCATTAGTTTTTTTCCTCCTTTTCCCTTCTCTTCTCCTTCTGGGACACCCACAACACGTATATTTGTGCGCTTCATATTGTCATTCAGTTCCCTGATCCCCTGCTCAAGTTTTTCCATTCTTTTCCCTATAGTTTCTGTTTCTTTTTGGGATTCAGATGTTCCATCCTCCAGTTCACTAATTGTAGCTTCTGTCTCTTTCGATCTACCATTGTAGGTATCCATTGTTTTTTCCATTTTTTCTTCTTTGTCCTTCACTCCCATAAGTTCTGTGATTTGTTTTTTCAGATTTTCTATTTCTTCTTTTTGTTCAGCCCATGTCTTCTTCATGTCCTCCCTCAATTTATTGATCTGGTTTTTGAAGAGTTTTTCCATTTCTGTTCGTATAGTCAGCATTAGTTCTCTCAACTCCTGTATCTCATTTGAACTATTTGTTTGTTCCTTTGACTGGGCCGTATCTTCAATTTTCCGAGCGTCATCCATTATTTTCTGCTGGTGTCTGGGCATTTGATCAGATTTCCCTGGGTGTGGGACCCAGCTGGTTGAAAGGTTTTTCTGTGAAATCTCTGGGCTCTGTTTTTCTTTTCCTGCCCAGTAGGTGGTGCTTGTGGTGCTCGTCTGTCTGCGGGTCCCACCAGTAAAAGATGCTGTGGCTCATTTAACTTGCCAATTCGAATCTCGCAGTCGGCCGGGGAAACCGCACGTGGAGGGGTGGGTCGCCGGCCACCGCGGCTTGGGGGAGTGCCGGTCCAAATTGCCCAGCTGGCCTGAGACGCCAAGCGTGGCGGTAGGGCCCTGCTATCCAACGTTCCCAGTCAGACCGGGGAGCCACGTGCGTGGAGGGGACCCCAGTTGCAAGCCGCCCCGGCCGGGAAAACGCGCGCCCCTCGGGTATCTCACCGCAGCGGATTCTCCCTGCCCATTCAGCCGTTCCAGAATGGGGTACGCTGTCTTTTTGGTCTCTGTTGTGGCTCCGGGATCTGTTTCCTATTGTTTCTGTTTCTTTAGTTGCTTTTCTGGAGGAGGAACTAAGACCCGCGTGTCTTACTAAGCCGCCATCTTCTCCAGAAGTCTGCAGGTCTTGAATAACTATATTTTACTGATGGACACATCTGAAATGCCACAAAGGAACTAAAACTAGATATGGTTTTTTTCCTTAGGGTTCAGGTTTACTGTAAAGAGTAATAGTATTTTAGCTTATAGGAGAAAGACCCTGATCTGCTGTAATAATATTGACTAAAATGCATCCATGCTGAGAAAAACACAGTTTGGGGCAGTTAACGTATACCAGTCTCTTAATTTCTTTCCAACGATGGTAGTGACTATATTAAACTAAAGTGATCCCTGTGTAAACTTGTTTTACAAGCATTAGATTGTTAATGCTGCTGGAATGCAAAGTACCAGAACGGATTGGCTTTTACAAAAGGGATTTATTAGGTTATGAATTTACAGTCTTAAGGCCTAAGAAAATGTCCAAATTAAGGCATCAACACGAGGATGCCTTCACTCAAGAGAAGCTGATTGCATCCGGGGTATCTCTGTCACACGGTAAGGCACATGGCAACGTCTGCAGGCCCTTCTATCCTGGGTTGCTTTAAAATGGCTTTCTCAGCTCCTGTGGGTCCGTTTGATTTCTCCTGGGGCATTTTCTTTCTCTTAGCATCTGAAGTTCTCTCTTAACTTCTCTGTGGCAAACTTTGGATTTCATCTCTTAGCGTTTCCCAGGGCGTTTTATGTCTCCAGGTGGTTGTCATCTCTCTGCTCTCTGTATCCGCTCAGCTCTCTCTGTTTTCTGTCTTCTGTTCTCTTCATACAGGGCTCCAATAAAAAGATTAACACCCACCTTGAATTGGGTGGGTCGCGTCTCCATGGAAACAATTTAATCAAAAAGTCTAACCTGTAACGGATCTGCCCCCACGAGCGTGGATTAGAAGAACATGGCTTTTTTGAAGCGTATCAGTTTCAAACCAGCACAGCAAGCAAATTCTTAAACTTGATAATTCGTATCAGATATAGTGACCTAAATTAAGAAACCAATGGCAGTTCCCATTACCCCAGATATCTATTTTTCCCTAATATCTGTCTATCCTTACCTATTCTTAAAATAAAACAAGGTCATAAGGTCATGGTTAGAAAGTCAAATAGTATAGCAATGTTCCCTGGGCTCTTTCCTGTTCTCTTCTACAGAGGGACTGGTAACCACTTCCACTTTTAGTTCATATAGTCATGAACTCCCTGTCTAAATAACATGCTTGTTGTGTTGTTTTTGCTTTTTCAATTTTAGGTATTATCTGTGACTCTTACGGTTGAGGTTTAGCCTCCTAACATTCCTACCATCTGATCTACTCTTCCCTTCCCCTCCTATTATAATTACAATCCAGTAGAATTTATTCCACTGTGTTAAATTTCCTTTTGTAAATTTAAGTGATATATTAGATATCTTCTTGTTTTATCAACTGTAGACATCATCTTGTGATCCCCCACACTTGTAAGGGGAAGGTGTTATTAGCACTCCTGCCCTTTCCTCTACCTGTCCTCCCTTTTGTGAACCTCCCAGCCCATTTTGTTTAAAGAGGACACAACTTGGCAGGTTTAAGTCCTGTGGGGATCTAAGTGAAAGAAGGGATGCATCTGCTTCTCACTCCAGAAGCTACTGGAATTCCATCTCCCACAAGAAAACCTTTTGGGACCTCACTGAGGAATGAGAGATATGTCTACAATCCTATTAATAAAATGATAGCTTTAATCCAACAGACCTTTGTCCAGTTGAGTGTTAACACCTACAGGGAAAAACAATCAGCTTTAACCATGCCCCAAACAACCTGAGGTTTATTTACTTTTCCCTTTCTCTTTGAAGCCAAAGATTATAAAAGTGCTTTAGTAATATGACCCCTGTGAGAGCTCACCGAGTGAATTTTCATCACAGAGAATTTTCAAGAGAATGCACGTGAATTTTACTGTTCTCCTTGAATTCTGTATTGATAAGTAAGTTGACTTAAAAGCAGCTCATTCCTTTGAAAGGAATTGTTATCTTCGCTGTAATTGAGAGTTCAAGGGGGAAAAGGAGATAATCTGGGTAGTGAAACACCCCTGCCATCTAGTGGTTACTCATTCTGAAAAATTGCAACTCTTCCAAAGCACAGAAAACAAAAGGAATTGCTTTTGTACAGGAAACATATTTAGCAAGTATCTGGAACCTGGGGCCTTCCATTCCCTCCCCCCTCATTAGAAAGGGATGTTAGTGAAACTTCTTAATTAACCAAAGACCAAACAAGGTACTAAGGGATTGATCTCTGAGAGTGGCTCTCATTTTGCATAATCAGAAGAATTAAAAGAGCACTGGCAAAAAGAGGGCACTGTAGGTAGACAGGGGCAGACACCAGATCTCAAGCAAGAAGTGGCAGCTCCAGAAGGAAGCAGAAAGTGCAACAGATAGCAAAGAGAGGGCCAGTGGTGGGGCAGGATCTAGCGGGGGTCCCTGCAGCAGTACCTAGGTCAGAGGCAAAGCAGAGTCAGAGCAACGTCAGTAGGGACAAGGATGATAAAGCCACCTAGACAAAGGATCATTGGTCAGCAAAAGCCCTGGGGATACATTGTCTTAGTACCGTAGTGCTACTGATTCAGGGTTAAGTAATCAGGATGCTCAGGAAACAATGATAATGAATGTTTATAGAGCACTTAATGTATCCAGATAGTGCTTTATCTCAGAATAGCCCTGTGGGCTCCTGTTGTCGGTTAAACTGTGTCCCTCTACTCCCTCTCCCCCACAAAGAAGGCTATGCTGCAGTGTTAATGGCCGGTACCTGTGAATGGGACTTTATCTGGAAATAGGGTCTTTGCAGATGTAATTAGTTCAGATGAGGTCATATTGGATTAGGGTGGGCTCTCAATCCAATATGATTGATGTTCATACGAGAAGAGGGAAATGTGGACCCAGAGACACAGATACAGAAGGAATATGGCCATGCGAAGATGGATGCCAAGATTGGAGTTATCCTGCTACAAGCCAAGGTACTCCTGGAGCTGCCAGAAGCTGCAACAGGCAAGGAGGAATCCTCTCCTAAAAGTATTGGAGTGAGCATCACCCAGCCAACACCTTGATGTCTGATATCTAACCTTTAGAACTGTGAGAGACTACATTGTTTTAAGTGGGTTGGCCTGGTAATTTGTTACCACAGCCCTAGGAATCTAATACAGGGTTATCAGCCCTGTTATACAGGTAATGAAACTGAGGCTAAGTAAATATAACGCCCAAAGTCACAGAGCCAATTAGTCTTAGAATCAGGATTCAAACCCAGGTGGTTTGACCCCAGAGTCCGTGATCTTTTTTCTCTTTTTTTAAAATTTTTTTAAAAACATAACAACATACAAACATGAACATTCTTACCATATAATCATTCCATTCTTGGTACATACTTAAAAACTCACAATATCATCCCCATGATCGTTTCTTAGAACATTTGCATCAATTCAGAAAAAGAAATAAAAAGAAAAAAGAAAAAATTTATACATACCACACCCCTTACCCCTCCCTCTCATTTACTGCTAGTATTTCCATCTACCCAATATATTTTAGCCTTTGTTTCCCCTATTTTTTCTATACTTCTTACCACTCCCTTTCATTGATCACTAGCATTTCATTTTATTTTAACATTTTTTACCCCCGTTATTTATTTTTTAATCCACATGTTTTACTCATCTGTCCATATTGTAGATAAAAGGAGCATCAGACACAAGGTTTTCACAAACACACAGTCACATTGCGAAACCCATATCATTATACAATCATCTTCAAGAAACATGGCTACTGGCACACAGCTCTGCATTTTCAGGCACTTCCCTCCAGCCTCTCCAATATCCCTTAACTAAAAAGGTGATATCCTTATAATACGTCAGAATAATCTCCAGGATAACCTCTCAATTCTGTTTGAAATCTCTCAGCCATTGACACTTTATTTTATCTCATTTCTCGCTTCCCCCTTTCGGTCAAGAAGGTTTTCTCAATCCCTTGATGCTGAGTCCCAGCTCATTCTAGGGTTTCTGTCCCATGTTACCAGAGAGGTTTATACCCCTGGGAGTCATGGAGAGGGGGAGGGCAGTGAGTTTGCGTGTCTTATTGGCTGAGAGAGAGAGGCCACATCTGAGCAACAAAAGAGGCTCTCTGGGAGTAAGAGTCTGTGATCTTGGCTACTATGCTTTCCTGCTTCCCTCAGGGAGGGAATATGGGGTCCAATCACCCTAACTCTACTGACCCTTGTATTAAGGGATAGTTGTGAATTGAAACTCTCGGGTGGTCAAGACCAGGTCTTATATCTGCCACCTACTTGCAGGAGAATATTTAACTTTTCAGGAACTAATTTTCCTTATTTGTAAGATAGGGGTAAGATGATGACTGCCTCATAGTTTGCTGTAAAGATTCATTGAGATAATGTATAGCTTCTGGCACATGGTAAATGAGATAAATGAGGTAGATGGCCTGCAAAAATGGTTGCCAATAATTCTTCTCATCCTTGACACTACCACCAGGCCTCCCAAGAAGAGGTTGAATCTATTTTCCTCTCTTTGAATCTGGGCTGGTCTTATGACTGGCTTTTAGCAATAAAATGTGGCAGATACAACATTGGGCAATGCCAAGCTAGGTCCTAAGAGACCAGACAGCTTCCACTGTTGCCCTCTTGGATGACTCTTACCATTCTATAAGGAAGCCCAGCCTAGGCTATTGTATGATGAGAAACCATGTGGAAAAAGAGACACAAGAACCCAGCGTCCCAGCTGAGCCCACCATTTGAAAGCAACCACACGAGGGAACCTAGGCTCAGAAGGACTGACTGGCCAACCCACAGACAGAACCATGAGAAATAATAAATCATTATTATTAAACCACTAAGTTTTGGGTTAGTTTGTTATGTAGCAATAGATAATTGAAACAGTAAATTCTCAGTAAAAGGTTATCTATTATTATCATTGGTTAGGAATTCAGCCAATTATCTCATTCTTCTTTTCTTAGGCCACTGACTTTTTTCTCTCTTTCACTGGAATAGCCTGGAAAAAAACAAGTCTTAAATGTAAAAATCAATATTGCTGATTGCACATAGGTTTTTTAAAAAAGGATATTGCTGAGTGTCTACTCAGGAAAACTTTGTTACCACTTTAAATTTTCATATGCATTTGAGGTGGTTTAAAAAATGTTCATAATTCAGGCTTTTAACTAAAAGTCCTCTTTAAAGCCTGTATGTTGTTGGGCTTTAGATATGGACAGAGACTTAGGTTTTTAATCTTGCATCTCAAAGCCCTGAGCATGACACTTCATTTTTTTTAATCCCTTTCCCTAAATCCTCTTTTTCTGTCCATACAGATTCCTCACCTTCTTCTAATGCCTTCCCTCTTTTTTCTGATTGTAATTATCAACTAAGATCTTTCCTACCAAAATGTAAGGTCCAAAAAGGAAGAGATTTTAAGCTGTCTTGTCCAAGTCGAGTTCTACTGAATATTTTAATCGGGGGCCTAGATTATGGAAAACAACAAGCTTATTGAATTATAGCCCTAACAAATGCCTGACTGTGACCATGTGAGTGTTTCTAGTGCTTGCTGTAACTACGCTGCTCTTGGCAGTAGAAGTATGAGCAGATTTAGCCAATTTTCTCCTCCCCTTTTTCTCTGTACACGAATGGAAATGTACTATCATGTAGTGGACCAGTTCTTTCTCAGGCTGGTAACATTACAGAATCCCTGTTGAAATGCAGGCGGAGCTGATAAAGATCAGATCCTCAGAGCCTACTGTAAGCTGTTTGTCAAGGCAACTCCCACGCATTTAAAAATCATGACTTCCCAGGGCTAGAAGAGAAAATAAGAAGCTTTGGGCCCAGCACCAGAACCCATAATGCAATGCCTCCATTTCTTTGGGTAGTCACTCCCCTAGGAAGCTCTCTTCCCTCTTTCCCATTGAACTATCAGATTCAAATCAAAAGTGTTTTGAATTTACGTGGGTCTAATACAAAATGGTATTGATGGAAGCAGGGCAAGATGGCTGCATAGTGAGGTGTGGAATTTAGTTTGTCCTCTAGGGAAGTTAGTAAATAAATAGCCAGGAATTGTATGGAACAGTTGTTTGGGGGACCTCAGTTATGGGACACTCATCATACACCAGTCTGGAGTGGTAGCAAGGCTGAGATCTCACACAGAACTATGTCTCCCAAGCTGTGGAGGTGAGGTCCCTCCCCCACAGGCGTGGCAAGCTGATGCCTTGAGGGATTGAGAAGTCCCTCTCGGTCCACCAGAACCAGCCAACCCACCCCATGCCATCTTGCTCAACCAACTGCCACAGTCGGGGGGAGGTGGGACTAAGGGGAAGGTGGTTCAAGAGTACCGTCTGTTGAGAAGCCTCAAGAAGGACTGCATCTCCTCTGTGAGGTCTGGGCTTTGGTTGGCGAGTAATTATTGACAAACCGAGTGCAAAAGGGCAAACAAGAGCAAAAACAAGACCTTGGGCACATCAAGGAAATCAGCCTAATGACCAAATTAAAACAACAGTGGGGACACAGAATTTGGAACAACTAGACAAGGATGTTCATAATGACATAAAGGATATCAAGAAGATACTGGAGGAGCATAAAGAAGAATTTGAAGCAATAAATAGAAAAAATAACAGATCTCACAGAGATGAAAGATATTGTAGACCAAATTAAAAATATACTAGAAACAGCAACAGATTTGAAGAGACGGAAGAAAGAATAAGTGAGCTAGAACACAGAATGATTGAATTCAAAAGTACAAAAGAACAAATGTGAAAAATAGCATATATACAAAAAAGATGAAAAAAAAAGGAACAGGATTTCAGGGAAATGATAGACAATACAAAGATCACAAATAGAAAAATCGTCAGTGTTCCAGAAAGAGAAGAGTAAAGGGCTAGGAAGTTTAGTTGAAGAGATAATGGGGAAAAACTTCCCAACCCCTACAAAAGAAATAAACATGCAAATTAAACAATCCCAATGAACCCAAAATAGAATAAATCCAAATAGGCATACTCTAAGACATGTACTAATCACCATCAAATGTTGAAGAGAACCAAGAAGTCTTGAAAGCAGCAAGAGAAAAGCAATTCACTACATATGAGGGAAAACACCTAAGACTGAGGTCAGACTACTCAACAGGCCCCAAGGAGGTGAGAAGGAAGTGGTATGATATATTTAAGATCCTAATCGAGAAAGACTGCCAGCCAAGAATTCTTTATCCAGCTAAGCTGTCCTTCAAAATTGAGGAAGAAGTTAAAATCTTTTCAGACAGGCAAAGGCTGAGAGAATTTGTCGACAAGAGACAGGCCCTATAAGAAATTCTAAAGGGCGTTCTGCCCCTGAAAAAAAAAGACAGGAGAGTGTAGTCTGGAGGAGGGCACAGAATAAGAGAGTATCGGTAAAGGTAATTTAAAGGGTAAAAAGAAAGAGGAAATATAATATATATAGATCTGACAAATAACTTACAGTGTAAGATGATAGATTCAGGGACTGGCTTTACAGTAATAACCCTGAATGTTCACTTACTAAATTCACCAATTACATCCAGATTGGAAGGATGGATTTAAACCTATATGCTGCCTACAAGAGATTCGTCTTAGACCCAAGGATACAAATAGATTGAAAGTGAAAGGATGCAAAAAGATCTTCTATGCAAGCTGTAACAAAAAGAAAACAGGAGTAGCTATAATAATATCAGATAAAATAGACTTTAAATGTAAAGAAGTAAAAAAAGACAAGGAAAGATACTACTTATTATTATTATTTTTTATTTTTGTTTTTAATGGCTTGAAGCAACACAAATTTATTATCTCACATTGTCTGTAGGTCAGGATTCCAAGTTTGGCTTAAATGGATCTCCTGCTCAGGTTCTCATAAGGCTGCAACCAAAGTTGCAGCCAGGGCTGTGGTTTCATCTGAGGCTTAGGGTCCTCTTCAAAGCTCATATGGTTGTTGGCAGAATTCATTTCCTTGCAGCTATAAAACTCATTGTGGGTTGCTTCTTCAGGGTCAAGAGAAAAATCTCTCTAATCTCTAGGAAGGCCAAGCCCTCTTTTAAAAAGTTTGCCTGATTAGGTAAGGCCCACCCAGGCTGTTCCCATTCTCTCTTTTTTCTTTTTAACTTTTTTTAATGTATAATATAACATATATACAAAATGAAGGAAGAAAAAGGCAATAGTTTTAAAGCACTCTTCAACAAGTAGTTACAGGACAGATCCCAGAGTTTGTCTTGGGCTACCATACCATCCTCTCAGATTTTTTCTTCTAGCTTCTCCAGAATATGAGGCTACCTAGAAGGAATAAATATTTTTTATCATCACAATCGACTTTTTTTCTTTTTTCTTTTTTTTGTTAAAAATAGCATATATACAAAAAAGCAATGAATTTTAAAGCACAGACTTCTGGGAAGATGGCCGAATATAATAGCTCAAGATTAGCCCTACTCCACGGAAAAGTTAAAGAAGGGACAGGTGGGCGACTGAGGTGGTGATTTGGGAGTGAGGCTGACCTGAGAGAGGCTTCTGCCCCTCATAGGGCACCCTGGTTGCAGAGGCCGAGGAACTGAGAGGCAGAAAGCTGGAGCCTGGCACAGTGGCATGGAGCCCGTGGGAGTGCACGGACAGGAGCTGGGGACTAGGAAGTAAGTCAGGCCACGTTCCTTGGGTGCATAATCCTCACCAGCACAGCCCTGTGACCGGCAATTCATGCCACACCTGTCACCTGCTTCCATTCCCTACGTTCCAGGCACCCCCACCCCACCAGCCCCCAGTGCATGTACCTACCTTACATGCTCACCCCAAGTGCAGTTCAAGCCCCCTCTCCTACAACCCTCCCGAGTGCTACCTCCCCCTCCCTGCTCCCTGCAGGCTGTTGCTAGTGCATAAAGTGTTCAGGCACTAACCTCTACCTAGGCTACACCTGTCCCCTGCTCATAGTGTTGCACAGCCTTGCCCCCCCACCCCAAGCTCTGCTCATCAGTTTACGGCATTCCTAGGCCTACATATGCGCACAGGCCCCCAACCACATCATTCAGCCATTCAGCTCTGGGAACCACACTTAACAGCAGTCCTAGAACCACGCATGCGCATGACCCTCAGCCACACTTCCCAGCTCTGAGAAAGTGCCGACCTGTGCATCTGCCCCCAACCCACAAAGGCATAACACCAACCTGCTGCCACAGCTCTATGTATGTGCACAAAGGGCCCTGTGCCTTAGACCGGCACACACCAGGGTTACGCCCCCTAGACCAGTGCACCTGCACAGCTACATCCTCCCTGGCTGCAGGGCACCCACATTCACAAACATCAGCATAACATCCCCAACCTGCGCCTATACCTGCCCTGAAACAACTCACCGTACTGAGCGCTCCACCCCATACCCTGCTCCCTGCTGTACAACCATCCCACAAACACAAGGCCTTAGACTACTGAAAGAAATCCACTCCCAAAGTAAATCAATCAAGATATTTACATGCAACAAAGACAAAAAGACAAAAACAGAAGATCACAAAGCATATCACAATGCAGACAGATACAGCCCTGCCTAATGACCAAATTAAAGCACCAGAGGAGACACAGACATTGGAACAGCTAATCAAAGATGTTTATAAAACTCTACCCAATCTAAAATGGACCTCCAACAAGGCTCCCAAGTCTACTGAACTAGATTAGAATAGTCTTTTCAATAAATGGGCTTGGGGGGAGATGCAAGGGTAGTTCAGTGGTAGAATTCTCACTTTCCATGTGGGAGAAACTGGGTTAGATTCCTGACCCATGCACTCCTCCCCACCCCCCAAAGATTCAACAAATCGTCCTGCAATAATGGGATAGTAACATGGAAAAAGAATGAAATGTGACTCTCACCACATAGCATACCCCCCCCCAAAACAAACAAACAAAAAAACCCACTTAAAAATGGGCATGGGAGAGCTGGTTATCAATATCCAAAAGAACGAAAGAGGACCCCACCTTACACCTTATACAAAAATTAATTCAAGGTGTATCAAAGATTTAAATATAAGAGCCAGTACCACAAAACTCCTTGTTTTAGTTTGTTAAAGCTGTTGGAATGCAATCTACCAGTAATGGAATGGCTTTTAAAAAGGGAATTTATTAATTTGCAAGTTTACAGTTCTAAGGCCATGAAAATGTCCAAATTAAGGCACCAACAAGAGGTTACCTTCACTCAAGAAATGCTGATACCATCTAGAATACCTCTGGCAGCTGGGAAGGTGTGTGGCTGGTGCCTGCTGGGGTCTTTGTTTTCTCAGCATCTCTCTCAGCTGGGAAGGCACATGGTGTTGTCTAACTAGTTTTCTCGCCTCATTTCATAAGGCTTCCCTGGAGCGTTTTCCTTTTGCATCTCCAAAGATCTCTGAATGTGCAGGCTCTGTCAGCACTGAATCCTTTTCCAAAATGGTTCCCTCTTAAAGGACTCCAGTAAGCAACTCCACCTTGAATAGGTAGTGACACATATCTATTGAAACCAACTAATCAAAAGTTGCCACCCACAGTTGGGTGGGTCACATCTCCATGGAAACAAGAAAAAAGATCCCACCTAATAATATTGAATGAGGATTAAAGAGCATGGCTTTCTTGAGGTATACGACAGTTTTAAACTGACATACTCCTAGAAGAAAATATAGTGAAACACCCTCAAGACCTAGTAATAGGAGGTAGCTTCTTAACCTTTACACCCAAAGCATAAGCAACAAAATAGATAAATGGGAACTCCTCAAAATCAAAAGCTTCTATGCCTCAAAGAAGAGGGAGAAAATATTTGGAAACCACATATTAAATAAAGAGATTTGATAACCTGTGTACATAAAGAAGTTATACAACTCAACGACAAAAGAAGAAACAAACCATTTAAAAATGGGCAAAGGATACAAATAGACATTTCTCAGAAGAGCAAATACAAATGCTAAAAACACATGATGTGATATTCATCTTCATAGGTATAATGGAAATGCAAATCAAGATTATAATGAGATATCGCTTCACACTTATGAGAATGGATGCTATTAAACAAACAGAAAACTACAAGTGTTGGAGGGAATATGGAGAAATAGGAGCACTCATTTACTGCTGGTGGAAATGTGTAATGGTATAGCCACTGTGAAAGACAGTTTTCCTATTCCTCAGAGATCTAAATCGAGTTGTTCTATGACCCGGAAATACCAATACTCAAAATATACCCAGAAGAGCTGAAGCAGTGACATAAACAGACATTTGCACACTGATGTTCATAATGGCTCTATTTAAAATTGCCAAAAGATGGAAGCAATCCAAGTGCCCATCAACAGATGAACTGATAAAGAAAATGTGGTACCTGCATATGATGGAATATTATGCAGCAGTAAGACAAAATGAGGTCCTGAAGCATATGACCACATGGATGAACCTGGAGGACATAATGTTGAGTGAAATAAACCAGAAACAGAAGGATAGATACTGTCCGATTTTGCTATTATGACTCTGGTAAAGGTAAGCGCAGGGCTTACTATGTATATTATAAGGGACTTAGAGGTACCCGGAAGCTACAGATGGTTACCCAGTGAGGTTGGACTTAAATGTAAGGGAACAGATAGAAGTTATGGTAACTCACTAGTGGGTTAACAGGTAATATTGCCATATTTAAGGTGACAGTGATTAAAAGGGGGTTGTGTAGAGTCATGTATTCCACCAATTTACTCTACAATTGTTAATAAGTTCTGACATGAGCTACTTCAAAGGTTTGATCTGGGACAGAGTCAATAATAGAGGAGTGTAGGGGGAAATCTAATATTGCATGCTATGGCCTATAGTTAACAGGAAGACATCAACAGTACCAAGCAATGTCAGGGGTAAACAATTGGGAGAAGGGGAGTGATGAGATTGGGGGAGGCTTAGATTTGATATTTGGTGAGGCGGTGTTTATTAGTTCTTTGTCTCTTCAAAGAAATACCAATAAAAACTGTCTAAAATCGAGAGTGCTGATGATTGTACAACTAAGTGAGGACACTTTAAGACATGGATTGTTTGTTTTGGACATCATCCACAATGACCAATAGTTGGAGGGGACTGAAGGCTACAATGACTGAGAAGGAGAATGGCAAACTGTGATGTATACAAATGAAGAAATACTGTGTGACTACAAAAAGAAAGGGCATCATGAGATATGCAACGAAGGAAAAGAACTTCAGGGGCATTGTGTTGTGCAAAATAAGCCAGAAACAAAAGAACAAATATGGTATGGTCTCTTTTAGAAAATACTTATAGAAAAACTGTAGCCTAGATTGTAAGCTCTTATAGCAGTCACACTTAGTCCAGAGTTATAAGTGTATTTCTAGATTCTGAGATGCTGTGCTATATATGTATAAGCTGGTATTTACCTGGAACATTGGGTACCTCTGTGACACCTAATATCTAGAGATGGAGTTCTGCAGCTCTGAAAGTCAGCGTTGCCACATGCAACAACTGCTGAAGTTACTACAAAAGAGATCAGGCTTTAATTAGAGATAAAAATGAAGCCAATCTGGTTAGGACTAAGGTAAATAAAAAACACAGGGCAAAGGATAATAGTATGTAAGAATACAGGGCAAAGGATGGTCGTGTATATATTCTAGAGTTTCATCTATTGTATGCGATCAAAGGTAGAGAGGTTTATTGTGTCTAGAACCTAATTTACTGTAACACACAATCTAAATCAACCTGCCTGGATAGCTCATTTAAACAACCTAAACACATGAAACCCAGAACAGGAATGGGGCCTTGTAATTCTGTATGGCCTAATGTAATACCCAGATACAGTCTGGTCTCTGGTAGGCTGATAATTAAAAACTATTGGTAGAGTCCCTTGTGGCACTGGATAAAAAATATGGAATTATTAAATTTTCCCATCTGGGAACCCCCTGGTACTCTCTCAAGTATTAGGCACTCCCAAGTCAATAGGCCAAGCCCTTGATTTTGAGGTTTGCCCTTACAAAACTTATTTCTGTAATAGAAAATCTAAGACTATTATAATTATGAGTAAGAATTGCTTCCAGGAAACCTCTTTTATTGCTCAGTTGTAGCCTCGCTTTCTCTAAACCCAACTCAACAAGGAAAATTATTACCCTCCTGCCTACATGGGACATGACATTCAGGCATGAAGGTCTCCCTGACAACGTAGGACATGGCCCTCAGGGATGAGTTTGGCCCAGGCACTGTAGGATGGACAATGCCTTCTGGATTAAAAGCGGGAAAAGAAATGTAACAAAATAAATATCAGTGGCTAAGAGAGTTCAAATGGAGTCTAGAGGCTATTATGGAGGCTACTCTTATGCAAGCTTTAGCTAGACATTGCTAATTGTCATGGTTTGTCAAACTCCAACCAACACCATTCCTGTTAACCCTAAAGAACCCTAAAGAGCTCTGAGACTCTACAAAAGTTTCATGCACTAAGTTTACCTTCCTATAACCTTTAGAGGGTTCCTAAGTTAGACAAGTCCTGAGATTCAGAGGGGCCAGCCTTTCCAAGAATAATCACTATATTATTGATACCCCTTTTCAGCATGAAGAAGATAGAAGATCCCTATTGGTTTGGAGTAGGAGCAAAGGAGAAGGTAGAGTTGAAATAGAGCAGATAGGATTTAACAGACAAGTATGTCTGCCGAATCACCATCCTGATGTTTGTTTTGGTCTCTGGTATTTTGGAGGAGCTAGAAGGTAAAACCTGAGGTTGTAGAATGGTAACCCATACCAAACCTTGAAATCTATTCTGTAACTACTTGCTAAAATGTACTCTGAAAATTATTGCTTTTTTTTCCTTTTTGTATATATATTTCACAATAAAAATTGTTAAAAAAAAACCAGTATTGATGCAATTCTCAATACAGCCTTGTTTATGTTTAGATTAGGCCAATATGTAAATCAGACCACTTAGCCCTACTAATATTTTACCTATATTCTTCTGTCACATAAGGCCAGCATTTTAAAAACTGAGAGTTGAGAGGAGAATGAGTCTTTGTCTCTCTTTGACCTATTCTCAAAATTGCTTTTAGCTGCCCTATTCCTCTTTTCTCCCTTTAAGCATCTGATCATCTTTTAGGCAATAATTTACTAGGCCTAGTTACTAGTAAACTGATCTGGATTTGGGGTTGGAAAATTTTGAAGGCATCTAGACTACCAATTCTTGAGGATTTTTTTTTTTTTACTTAGATTACTTAATTGGGACAAAAGACCCCAAGATACACTTACTTATCCATTCCACCTCTTGTGGGAATAGAATTTAGAGATGATAAAGAATTAGCAAGGAATGAAATGACAACTGAAGTGGCAAAATCATAGCATTTATGCAAGAACACAATTATAAAAAACAGTAAAATAACAATATTTGACATGTAAAATAATTCATACAAGAAGGACTGTAATTGAAAAACAAGACATTATGAGGTACTGGCAGAAATTTTCCTTCTGGAAAATTGTGGTATTTCCAGCAATCTATGTTGTCACATGTGCAACAGAAAATTTGCAGCATTGCCAAACTTTCTGTGATAGCCAGAGATTTCAATTATTATCATTACTGTACACTTTTTGGTGAATATAAAATTTTAATCATTCTTAATAATTAATGAATAAAGCTATTAAGCACTTAGTTATTTGTAGAAATAAAAGTTTCAGGCATTGCCTGGAATTTTCGCTAAGAACTGAACTTTTTGATATGTTTGTGGCTTTTCTGGAAGACTCTAGTGGGCCACAGCTATGCTTGAAAACACACTGGCCTAAAATCTATGGCAGTCTTGTTTTTGAGCCTTTTCTCATCTTTTGTGCTTGAATCTGTGATTTTCTCCAAGGCTTTCTACGTTAAAATGATCACTCTACTGGTGGAAGTATAATTGATACTTTTTGGGGTGAGGGGAATGGTGTTTGCCAACAGACTCAAAATTCTTAAAAATGTGCATCCTGTTAAACTGGCGATTCCACTCCTAAAGAAATAATTTTGAATATGTACAAAGATGTATATTCAAAAAAATGGTTATTATAGCATTTTTTTTTTATATATTTGAAAGTACAGCAGGAAACGTAAAGGTCCTGGTTATAGAGGATTGGTTAAACAAGTTATGGTATTTCATCTGGTAAAATACTGTGGCTTATTGACATAGAAAATTGTTCACAACATTAATTTTAAATTATAGGGCATGTAAGACTATGCAAAATACAATCTTTTTCATCTAAAGATGTATTTCTAATCATAAAAGTTAACTATAAAAAATTATAATACAGTGCTAACAGTGATTGACTTTTTGAACTTTTAAGACATTTTCTGAAATGTCTACAATAAACATATTACTTCTGTAATAAGAAAAGAAAACATTTAAATATATTTAAACAAATAAGATCACTTTGACAGTAGTGATTAGAAGAATATGAATAAGGGATATTGAATAAGAGGTTATTGCAGTGGTTTGGGCAAAAGACAATGCCAGTAAGAATCAAAGTCATGGCACTGTGGATGGAGAAGGAAAATGTATTCCTTTTCCTTTCATATAGTCCAAGGAAATTATAAACACACATCACACTTTCAAGTCAATTATAAAATTGATCTTTTAAGAGAGCCAACATGGTTCATTCATATCTTCATAGTACCTTCACATATCCATTTAAAGGCATTCAGAACCAACTCTGATAGGTTTTTGCATTTTTGGCTTGGTTAGCTAACTTAAGGAAAGTACAATTAACCAGGAAAGGAAATGTAAGAGGAGGAAATAGATTGTGGGAAGAGATGACTAATTCAATTTTGGATATGTAGAGTTTGAGGGGCTTGTGGGACATGTTCTAAGCTGTGTTACATGCATCTGGAGCTCAGGTATGGCCAGTAGAGTGGAAATCATCAGTATATGGATGATTTTTAAAACTAGGGTGGTTTTTAAGATTGCCTGGAGAGTTTACAGAGAGATAAGGACCTTGGAGGGAGGTCTGTGGAATAGCAGGTAGTTCAGGGGTAAGAGGAGGAAGAGGAGGCCACTGAGATAATTGAGTAGAAGTGGGGAGCTAGGCTATCCTATGATGAACTAGTCCAGGTTCAAAGTCTCGCAAGAATGACCAGTTGGACAAGTTCAAGGTTGCTTTCATTTCAGCTGACTACAAAACCTGGAAACAAGCAGTGCAGCAGGCTCAGGAAGTAAGAATAAAAGTGAGTACGTAAACTCTGGAGTTTCTTCTGTTCCTCATGAAGTTTTGACCAAAGATGAGGGGTCAGTGCTGCTCCTCTTAAGTCTGATCCACAATGCACTGCTCCTCAGGCTGGAGAAGGGGACCAGGAGCCCTCAAACGTCCAACTACTACAATTTAAGATAATCCCTTGCCATGCCATAGGCACACACTCCCATATTTTCTCTTCTTATTGCCTCTTCACATGCAGCAGGTTGGCCATGACCTTTCAAAAGTGACCAGAACCTGGGAAATTCCTGATATTCTCACAAGCATTGGGGATTACAAATTTAAAAAGCAACACCCTTAATCTTGGGGCTTGACCTGATGAAACTTATTCCTGTGAAGGAGTAGCTAAGCCTACTTATAATTAATCTAAGAGTCACTTCCGGAGAATCTCTTTTGTTGCTCAGATGTGGCCTCTCTCTCCAAGCCAACTCTGCAGGTAAACTCACTGCCCTCCTCACTATAGGCGACATGATTCCCAGGGGTGTACGTTTCCCTGGCAATGTGTGATGTGACTCACAGGGATGAGCCGGGACCTCGCTTCATGGGATTGAGAAAGCCTTCTTGACCGAAAGGGGGAAGAGAAAGGAAACAAAGCTTCAGTGGCTGAAAGATTTCAAATAGAGTCTAGAGCTTATTCTGGAGGTTATTCTTATTCTTATGCATTGTATAGATATACCTTTGTAGCTTTTGGTGCGTTAGACTATCATGAAGGAGATACCTGAAACTGTTGAACTGCAATCGGATAGCCTTGATTCTTGATTCTGGTCAAGATGGTTTTCTCAGTCCTTTGATGCTGGGTCCTGGCTCATCCTGGGATTTCTGTCAGATATTCTTTTTTATTTTTATTTTTTTGAGTAATGAAAATGTTCAAAAATTGATTGGTGATGAATGTACAACTGTATGCTGTTGCTGTGAATCATTGATTATAATGGCATGTGATTATATTTCAATAAAATTGCATTAAAAATGGCTAAAATGGTTAAAAAAAAAAAAAAAAAAGTAACCAGAGAGTTTCAGAGGAAAAATGAAGTCAAAAGAGGAAAGAATTTCAAGGAAGGAATTGTCAACAATGTCAAATGCCAAAGAGGACAAGTTATATAAGTGCTGAAGAGTTTCAACCACATTTGGCAGTTTATAGGGTATTTGCTACCATAGACATACTGTACCACCAAACTCATGAAACACATTCCCATGAAAGCGATTTTCATTCTCATAAAGTGTAATCAAAATATTCATTTTAACTTTTCTACTTGGCTTTTACACTCCAGCACAAGCTACTATTGTTAGCAAGTATCCATGAAGTCTGCGCCTAGATTCTCAAATAGTTTGGGATAAGAGTATTCCATGAGCATCCTTTGTAGGATGGTAGGAGAGCACAGGTAGCCCAAGGGCAATGTGGGTATGAGCATCAAGAGGAGGTTGGCAGTCAGCTTGATGAACAAGTGATGGGCAGCTCGAAAGTCAATGGTCCAAAGAAGGTTGGCAGTGACATAAATAAAAGTGACCAGAACATAATCCCTATACGCAAAAAGAGAAAAAGACAGCTGACACAGTGGATTTCAAACAAAAAGGACAGCTCTGATTATAGGTGAGAACCCTTCTCCCCTTTCTTTCCCTTATCCACTGTTGAAAAAGAATGTGACATTTACAGCCATACTTCAATTCATGATCATCAGAAAACCTAGTCTTTTTCCTAGAAGCCTTCTGTATTACTTAGGGTTCTCTAGAGAAACAGAATCAACAGGGAACATTTGCAAATATAAAATTTATAAAAGTGTCCCATGTGACCGTGGGAATGCAGAGTCCAAAATCCACAGGGCAGGCTATGAAGCTGACGATTCCGATGGAGGGTCTGGACGAACTCCAGAGGAGAGGCTCACCAGCCGAAGCAGGAAGACAGCTTGTCTCTTCTGAATCTTTCTTAAAAGGCTTCCAGTGATTAGATCGAGCATCACTCATTGCAGAAGACACTCCCCTTGGCTGACTACAAAATGGAATCAGCTGTGAATGCAGCTGACGTGATCATGATTTAATTGTATGAAATGTCCTCATTGCACCAGACAGGCCAGCACTTGCCCAGCCAGACAAACAGGTACCACCACCTGGCCAAGTTGACACATGAACCTGACCATGACACCTTCTTTCAAGGAATGGGGGGATGGAGAGGAAAGAAAGGGGAGAAGGGTTCTCACCTATAATCAGAGCTGTCCTTTTTGTTTGAAATCCACTGTGTCGGCTGTCTTTTTCTCTTTTTGCGTATAGGGATTATGTTCTGGTCACTTTTATTTATGTCACTGCCAACCTTCTTTGGACCATTGACTTTCGAGCTGCCCATCACTTGTTCATCAAGCTGACTGCCAACCTCCTCTTGATGCTCATACCCACATTGCCCTTGGCAGCAGTTTGCATTGCTTCTGTCCTCCTCTGGACTAATACCAACAACTCTCCCCCGGAATCCAATCTCTAGAGTTCTTCCACATCCATGAATAGCTGGGAAGCACTTTTCTTCTTATAAATAGTTATTTTAGAAGAGATTTCTACAGCAGAGCTCTTGAGCCTTAATGACACAATTATCTTTTTTATGCTTTAGCCTTCTCTTTCCCAGAGCAAAAGAACACTTGAAGTTGGAGGGCAGGGAACACCATCATGCTAGGTTGGGGGATCATCAGGCACAGCCATTATTGTTCTAAGAACCTCTTTTCCTTTCAATCACCTCACCATGTTGTTCTAGCTAGCCCATCCTGCCAGACTGAATTCATGATGATTTTCTCTGAGAGCTCCTTTTGTCTCTTTTCAACAGTACCCCCCCCCCCCTTTTGTTTTTTGGAACTCCCCAGTCCATTGCCCAGGATTGTATATACCAATTGTGGGTAGAGTTTAGTTTCCCTTCTACAGGGCTCTTGTGTCCCATGCACATCCAGGAATGTAGCTGGGTCCCAGTTTCGTTGTCCTAACACCTTCTCAACAGGTAAGAAGACTATTGGCTCTTGGCCTTCCCAGAGCAGGCGATGGACTTCTGGATGACTCAGCTCTATCAGGGTCATCTCTGATTCCCAGGGAGGCTCAGTTACTCTTACGCGGAAGAATAAAAGGAACATGCTAAGGGGGAAAATGTGAGTCTCTAGCACAGTATTATAATTACTCGATTTTATGAAGCAAAGTGAATGAATATCAGAGTTAACAATGTTTAGACTTTTCTGGAAGGGATGAGGCTGGCTTCATTTGGGGCCCCAAACTGAAGCAATACAAATATCCATATATATATATATATTCTTTATACCTGCATTGTTTATTATTTGGCTTTCCATCTAAAGCAGGAGAGGGGAGAGAAGAAAAAGGCAAAATATGAGCTATTTAGAGTAATGGTGCCAGGTATTAAATCTATAAACAAAATAGATTGAACTGGAAAGAATACAATGGAAGCATGATAATAGTGAAGCTCATACTGGGAAAATGTCACCTGAAAGTGCTAACTGAATGTTCCTGGTATATTTGTGATTGTCTCTTCCTGTGGCTACCTTTAAATCCAATCAGCGCAATTTGTTTCCCAAACTGCTTGTGCCTCACTGCTCTGTTAACTGCATTTTCATTGTTTCTTTCTCTCTAGCCCTTATCTTCCTTTATTTGATGCAAGCTGATGACAATGAGATTTTCCTTTCCTCTGGTGATTTCTCTGAGAATGAAGAGAGTTATGTTGATTGAACTGATGGAACTGGAGGTGAAATAAGGATGTTAACTGAGAGAAGTCAGTGGGTATTTAAAACTGAGTTATCTAAGTGCCCTGCCTTAGATAGTTTTAAACAGAGGTTGCAAACTGGCAGCCTCTCTGTCAGATGTATTTTATTTGGTCCACACAGAGTTTGGAATTAGTTGCTAACCTTTAAAAATTGGGATATTTCCCTTCCAGGTTTTCTGCTTCTCTTTAAGAACTGGAAGATCTAAGAAAACAAGACCCGCAGCCCCTCCTGGAAATAATTGGCTGATGTTTGATTAGATGGCTGCTCTTTAGTAGGGACCTGAGTTCTCCAGATTGCCAAAGATTCCCCGCTCCCCCCAGCTGCTGCACTCATTTATGTTATAGGCACCTGAGTTTGTGTCCCTTGGTTTATAGGAAGGAAGGAAACTAGCATTTACTGAGTGCCTTCTATGCATGAAGCACTGTGCCTTGGAATTTGCACATATTATCTACTAACAATCCAGTAAGACTTAAGCTCCCTGAGTACATGAACCATGCCTGTTTTTTTTTCACCACCATGAGAGTATGCAACATATAGCTACATAGTAGGAGCTCAAAAATATATGTTGAATGAGTGAATGCATGATTCATGAAATGAATGAGGTATTTTTGTCCCATTTTTATAGATGTGAAAACCAAGGCTCAAAGCAGTTAAGTGACTTGCTCAGAATCTTACAGCTGATAGGAGTTACAATTGAGATTCAAACGTGGGACTGTGTGACTCCAGAGGTTCAGGGTGAAGGAACAGAGAAGAGAAATTGGATCATTTCAAGCCTAAGCGCACAATAGGCATCTTGCTGAAATGACAGTGCTCAAACCTATTTTCATGGGTATGAGCACCCAGAAGATTGCAATCATTTTTTAGTTTATGAAATTTGCTTAAAATTTACCAGTGTCTGATTATCTTGGGCTTTGAGATTACATAATATTAAGGCTCGGTAGTAGAGTGCACCATGTACTATGGCGTGTAACTGTGAAGTTATCAAGTTTCTATCCACTGTTGACTTGTGCTACATAAATGTGTTGAACTTCCAAAGTTAATTCTCTGCACATCTAAGAGCTTCTTCCAGACCTTACTTCCCTAAAATTCCTGCTGGTGTTGCTTGCTGTTCTAGTTTGCTAGCTGCTGGAATGCAATAACCAGAAACAGAATGGCTTTTAAAAAGGGGAAGTTAATAAGTTGCTAGTTTACAGTTCTAAGGTCTAGATAATGTCCCAATTAAAGGAAGTCTATAGAAATGTCCAGTCACAGGCATCCAGGGAAAGATACCTTGGTTCAAGAAGGCCGATGAAGTTCAGAGTTTCTCTCTCAAGCAAGAAGGCACATGGCAAACACAGTTAGGGTTTCTCTTGGCTGGAAGGGCACATGGCGAGCAAGGTATCATCTTCTAGCTTTCTCTCCTGGTTTCCTGTTTCAGAAAGGTGTTTTCCTTCTTCATCTCCAAAGGTCACTGGCTGGTGGGTTCTGCTTCTCTTGGTTATGTCATTCTGCTCTGCCCTTTCTGAATCTCCTTCATTCTCCCAAATGTTTCACTTTTATAGGACTCCAGAAGCTAATCAAGACCCACCCAAATGGGTGGAGACACATATCCCCTAATCCAGTTTAATAACCACTCTCGATTGGGTTACATCTCCAGGAGATGATTTAATTACATACAGTGTTGAATAGGGATTATTCTGCCTTTACGAAATGGGATTTAGATTAAAACCCATACAAAAAGTATGGCTTTTCTAGGGGGCATATATCCTTTCAAACCAGCACACTTGGTTACCGCCATAGAGCATAGAGCTGTGCTCAGGAATGGATATAATTCTATACTTATTTGTCATGCTTATCAAGAGGACCTGAAGCTGACCGAGGAAGCATGCCCCTCAAAAATAAGCCTCATAGAAAGAGAAGGGATTGGCTTGGTGTAGGGAAATGAGGAAGAGGGAAGGTTTTAACTTTGTGACTTAGTAACCAATCTGTGCTGAATTGGATACTAAGTCACAAGGTTAAATTTTATTTCTAATTGATTGATAATTTTGATATATCACCCACAAGTGTTCAATTTCAAAAAATCAATTTGATTTGCAAATTGATCATTAAGTTTGATATATCACACACATGTTTAATTTCAAAATTGCTAGATATTTCTCATAGACATCTGCCTTCCATGATGCCAAACCCAACATATCAAATCCTGAAATACTGTATTTTTGCATTGGAGCCAACATTTCTTTCCAATTTTTTTCTATCAGTGGCTAATTTATTCTTTCACCTACCAAATTCCAAACTTTAGGGTTTTCTACCTCCTTTTCCTATTTAAAATCCATTGATGTAAACACTCTTACATAAAATATTCCTTCCCCCTTTACCCCATTCCCTCCCAAGTGCAAAGCCTTTGTCACCTCCGACCTTGATTGCTAAAGTAGCTTCTGAGCCGGTCTGCTTCCAGGCTCCTTCTCTGACATCGCTGTATATTTCTGCCCAATTTACCTTACTAAAATTCGGCTTTTGTGTCCCTTTCCACTTTTGAATCTGTTTTATTTTTTGGCTCGAAGTATCTTTTCCCAAAGTGTATTGTAAAACTTTAGTTCCATGGGAAATTAATAGATATTAAATAAAAAAAAAAAGACAGATTCTGTGATCAATGAATGGCAAAGGAAATGCTAGATTGACAAAGTTTGAAGTGTTTTTTTTCCCCCTGCAAGATGGTTCATAGCTTTAATATGTTAACATGCCATAATGTGCAGTGTTTCCCAAAACTTGTACTTCCACAAATACTTGCGTGTGTGTATGTGTCGTGTTTCATCGGCGTAGACCTTTGTGGGCTACATTTTGGAAGTGCTGGTTTGGAGGTTCAGTCCATACTCCTCATCTACTTCTTCAAGGCTGTTGACAGTCAGACTCCCTTTCTACCTGTCTAAGTTTATCTCCTTATCTGTAAATAACCCTTGAAGGATTCACCTCCAAATCTTTGCCCAAGCTGGTTTTTTTTTAATGTTGTATGGTGGGGGTCACGTTTCATTCTTTTTCCATGAGAGTATCCTGTTATTGCAGCACCATTTTGTTGAATTTTTGTTTGTGTGTTTGCTTATTTGTTTTGTTTTTAGGAAGTGTCCATGCACTGAACTACCCTTGTCCCCCCCCCCCACACAAGCTGTTTCTTTCCCTTCGAATATACCCCCTCCTCTCCCTATATTGTTTACATTCTATTCATATTTCTTTCTCGCTCTCTTCGTTCCTTAATTTTTTTTTCATATTAGAAAATAAATTTCCCAAAGACAAGTCCTGAAAAGCAATGATTTATGTTAATTTCTGAGTACAATGTTCTGTAGGAAGTAACTGGAATGTGAATTTGCTGGAAGATCAAGGAAGGAACACCAGGAGAAAGTTCCCTGAACATCCATTATAAAGAGTAGATATAAAAGTAAATCTCTCTCTCAATCTTCAGATTCCTCAGTGCTTTCATCCAGAGGCATCTACAGTTACCAGATTCTTTTTTCCCCTGGTTTTAAGACCTAAGTGAAGTCCTATGGCTGCTGCAAATTAGAAGCACCTTGCAAAGCATTTGAAGGTCCTGAAGCCCAGGCTGTCCCCCAGACCATTTAAATCAGAATTTCAGGGGGTGGGACCCTGGCATCAGTATTTTTTAAAGTTCTCCACATGGTTCTCAGAACAGTGAGGGCTGAGCACCAGTGTGAACCATTCCTTTTGTCTGTATCACACAGTCTGGGTCTTTGTGATTCCGAGGCATTGAAAATGGGAGCCTGTGACTTGTCTTGCAGTGCTCAAAGAAGGGGATTTCTCCAGTTTCAAAAGGCAATCTATCCATGCCTCCCAACCACTCTTTTCCTGTATATGAAGAGTAGTGGTTTTCTAGAGTGTATCAGAGTCACCTAAAGTACTTGTCAAAACACAGATGGCTGGGCTTCACCCCCAGAGTGTCTGAATCAGTAGGTGTAGGGTGAGACCCAAGACTCTGCACTTGTAGCAAGTTCTCAGGTGATGATGCCTCTGGTCTAGGTACCACACTTTGAGAACCATTTACTAAAAGGAGGTCTAAGAAGGAGAGCCCGGGCAGGCTTGACGTGTTCCCTGGGCTGAGGAAATCTCTGAGAATGCAAGAAGCAAAGGCCTGCTAAAAACATCCGTTACATGGAGAATACCGATGGGAGGCCCAATCCCTAAATCCTGGCACTGGATGTATTTTGTAGAGCCATACAATGTTTTCCATGGGAAAAAAACAGTATTTTAAAATTAGGAAATTGCACATATAACCCTTTCAATTTTTTAAGAAAAATAGGGTTCATAGCAAATGAGGAAACAAAAGCTCTTTCCAAGTAGTGGTGTTTAGGTCATGTTTGCCAGGTTTTTCCATCAAACAGCTGATTATTATTCTTTGCTTTATAATTTCTGCAATGTTTTCTCCTTGGGGGTTTTATGTTGATCTCTGTATCTCCCACATGAGGTTTAGTGGTAGACACTCAGTAATAGCTGATTTTAATTTAGCTTCCCCTTATATATGTTAGAAGCTATGCCTACCTACTACTCTAGAGAGATGTGTGAAGGAGACATATACTTAAGATTAAGGCTACACTCAGTCCATCTTAGCAGTAAACAAATGTACTCGCTCTCTTTTATCACGGATTGGATGTTTGGAAAGAGACAGTGAGTGAGCTGTATCTTTGAGAAAAGAAGGCCATGGGAAATTGCTGCGTAACCCGACCCTGCCAGAGAGAGAATTCTTTCTTTGTGCCTACCCTAGAGAAAGGCAGGGGGTCATGTGAGTAGCAGTTATGTTCTTTGTCTATCAGGTATGGCAGAAAGGAAACAAGTAAGATTCAAGAAAAGGAGGAATTAGAAGGGGCCAAGTGATTAAAATCAACAAGGGGAACAGGCCAAGAAATTTGAGAAATGGAGAGGAAGGAAAAGCTGAGAGGATGTCATGTTGATAGCATTTCAAAGAGAGTAACGGATGCCAAGTGACCTGCTGTGAAGGGGCCTCAAGATACCATCTGTATTCTTTTTCCTGTGAGATGCTTTCTCTCGAAAAGGATTGGCATTACCAAGCCCCATACTGCTGCAGTATATTGTTGGTGATTTTAATGAGTTATATAACTTTACACCAATGATGCTGATGGTTTGACTATTGTTTGCCTTCCTCATAAGCATCATAAAAAGCAGGTTATAATTTTATTCCAAGAACTTGATTAATCTGCTATTTTGTAAAACTAAAATATACTAAGTCATCCCATCAAGAGGGATAAGTCAAGAGGCTTAAGATATTTTTTCCCCTATAATCTGAATTTTGATAGGAATACTTCCTGGTATTAACATCAACTTCCATATCATGTTTTGAGCTAATATGATTTTCTGGTCTAGAGCCATTTGTATCTGAATAAAAATGACAGCTGCGGTAATAATTTGTCCCCTTCTTGCAGCAAGAAGGTGAGTTTGTTATTGAAGAAGCATTTGGTCTTAGGCAAATGAACCTTGCCTTCCTCCTTTAATTGAAATTCAACCTGCCACAATTAATATGTTTTGTGACTCAGGAAATTCGGAAGAAAAACATAATGTGTTGTAAAAGCAAAGGAAAAAAATTAACTGGTTTTAGCATGCATTTTCCTAGGCAAACGATTTCTGGATTTTATGTAGAAAGACCTCCCTTGAAATTATTTATTCTTTTGCATAATCATAAGCATTTACTTAATAGTAGACTAGTTGTTCTCTGACAAAAAGCCTTTCATCTATTTGGAAGGGAGTATGAGATCCGCAATCACTCTCTAGACATGGTTGGATCTTGTACTAGAAAACGGGGTGCGAAAGGATCTTTCCAACAAGACCTCTGCCGTATTATGTTACTGTATTGTTTCTTTGCAGCATTGCCCCAGCACGGGTATTTCAGTGACTTGAGATCTTTCAGCTTTGTAAATTCAACTGTATCAGTTAGCTATTCCTGTGTATAATAATGCACCCCACAATTTAATGGTTTTGACCAACAGCATGTTATTTTTCTTTTCACTATTCTATGACGAGACAAAATATATAATATTATTATATCAATAAGAAGGTCAATCCATCAAGAAGATATAACAATTATAAACATATGTGTATCTAATCACAAAGAAAACACTGACAAAGCAGAAAGGAGAAATGGACTGTTCTACAATAATATTTGGAGGTTTCAATATACCACTTTCATTCATGGATAGAATACCTAAACAGAAGATCAGTAAGGAAACAGAATGAACAAGTCATAAGAAAATTAGACCTAACATTCATATACAGAACACCCCACAACATGATAGCATAATATATGTTCTTCTCAAGTGCTTATGGGTCATTCCTCAGGATGGACCACATGTCAAGCCACAAAACAAGTCAATAAGTTTCAGAAGATTAAAATCATACAAAGCATCTTGTCCAACCACAATGGAATAAGTCATAAATTAATAACAGAAGAAAAATTTGAAAATTCACAAATGTGAAAATTAAACAATACATTCTTCAGCAATTAATCTATCAAAGAAGAAAAACAAGAGAAGTTAGGAAATACGAATGATAATAAAAAGACAACATATCAAAACTTATGGGATGCAGTTAAGGCAGTACTTACAGGGAAATTTATAGCTCTAAATTATTATATTAAAACAGAATAAAAAACCCCAAAAAATAATAGAAGAAAGATCTCAAATCAACAACCTAAGATCACATCTGGAAGAGCTAGAAAAAGAAGAGCAAACTAAATTTAAAGTTAGTAGAAGGAAAGAAACAATAAAGATTAGACTGTAGATTAGTGAAAATAGAAAAATAATCAAGAGAATCAGTGAAACCAAAAGTCGGTTCTTAGAAAAATCAATAAATTGACAAACTTTTAGCTAAACTGACAAAGAAACAAAAAGAAGATGCAATGAACTAAAATCTAAAATGAAAGTGGGGATTTTACTACTGATCTTGCAGAAATAAAAGAACTAAAAGGGAATACTATGAAGAATCTTATGTCAAAAACTTAGATAATCTTGAGGAAATTAACAAATTCCTAGAAACACACAAATACCTCAACTGACTTGAGAAGAAATAGAAGATTTCAACAGACCTATAACAAGTAAGGAGATTGAGTCAGTGGTCAAAAACTTCCCCCAAAAAGAGTTATCTAGGGCCAGATGGCTTCATTGACGAATTCTACCAAACTTTTCCAAAAAATTGAGGAGAAGGGAACACTTCCTAACTCATTCTATGAGGCCAATATGACCCTAAAACCAAAGCTAGATAGACATCACAAGAAAGGAAAACTACAGGCCAATTTACCTCAAGAATATAGATGCAAAAATCCTCGATAAAATTCTCATAAATTGACTCCAACAGCAAATTATAAGGGTTATATACCAAGTGAGACTTATACCGGGAGTGCAAAGGTGATTACCCCACATTAATAGAACGAAGGAAGAAACCCACATGATCATCTAAATTGATTTAGAAAAGGCATTGGGCAAAGTCCAGCACCCTTTTTTTTCTTTTTTTTTGAGAAAAACACTCAGGCAACTAGGATTAGAAGGAAACTTTCTCAACATGCTAGAAGGCAAAGACTGACAGCTTTTCTCTTAAGAGCAGGAACAAGACGAGGATGCCCACTTTCACCACTGCTCTTCAACATTGTACTGTATTTGCCAGAACAATCAGGCAAAAAAAAAAAAAAAGAGACATCCAAATTAGAAAGAAAGAAGTAAAACTACCTCCATCCACAGATACATGATTCTTAATATAGAAAATCCCAAAGGATCCACAAAAAAATTATTACAGCTAATAAAAAAAAAATCAGCAATGCTGCAGACTACAATATTAATACTCAGCTTTGTTTCTACAGATCAGCAAAGAATACTCTGAAACTGAAATTTTAAAAATCCACTCACAATAGCTCCTAAAATAATAAAATAATGAGAAATAAATTTAACCAAGGAAGTGAATGACTTGTATACTGAAAGCTACAAAAGAAGAAATTAAAGAAGTCTGAGATAAAATGGCAAGACCTCCCATGTTCCTGGATAGGAAGATTTAATATTATTAAGATGTCAATACTACCCAAAGTAATCTATAGATCTTACACAATACCTTTCAAAATTCCTTGAGCTCTTCTTTTCCATAAATGGAAAAGCCAGTCCTCAAATGTATATGGAATTGCAAGGGGCCTCCAATGGCTGAATCAATATTGCAAAAGAAGATAGAAATCATGCTTCCTGATTTCAAAACTTACTACAAAGTCACAAAATCAAAACAGCGTGGTACTAGCATAAAGGTAGAAGTATATACCAATGGAATAAAATGGAAAATTCAGAAATATGGCCAAATGATTTTTTAAAACCAGTTTTATTTAAGAATTTAAAAAAGAATTGACAACTCTTATGAAAAGTATCGTAGCACAGGAGACAGATCTGCAGCAAACAGCATTCTTGTGGGTATCTAACAGACATTAGAACTTCCACCCATCTCTGAGACATCCTGAACTCAGTGGTGAACTCTGCTTCCAAGTCCTCCTGCAAAGGACACCACAGGCTCAGTCCATGTTCTCAATCTATCAGCTCAGTTCACTTTCTACATTTACATGTCAGTAACAGAAGACAGCACAGACCACACAGCATTCATGGCAGTTGATGAAGGGATATGGGACATACAAGTATCATTTTGCTTAACACATTCAACTAATGGGGGTTACCTAAGAAAAAATCTCATTTAAAGTTTTCCAACAGATGTGGCTGTCCTTTGAATGCAAAAATATTCATACTTATATGCTGTCATTGCTTTCTGCACGGTCTCCCACCAAGACCACAGAGTTGAGAGACATAACTCACTAGGTTAAAAAATATCCACTATGCACCACCAAGTCTCTGCCCGCACTCTCTCCTTTTTCTTGCTCACACTAGCCTTTCATGCCTCGACCACCATCAATCCCACACAAGTTTTCAAAAGTTCAAACAGACTTCTGGTTCCATATAACAGCCTTGCTGTTGATATGACTCTATGAAATAAAGAGTGGCAGATGACAATAGAACACCTACAGTCAAAGACGCAGCCTGTTGCAGTGTGATGACGGATTCTTGAATGGGAAAGCATGTAGACGGAAGTATTCCGAAGGCAGAGTATTTACAGCACTGCTTTCAGTAAAGTGCTTCTTCCATAAACATTTAAATGAGATGAACAGCAGAGTTAAATGAAGGCTTTATATTGTATTTTTGTATATGAGGGGAGACATGTTAAAAAGCAAAAACAAAAGGACCAAATGTTTCAACAGCATGATTGAGTCAAGGAGATTTTCCTAGGGAAAAAATCCATATTGGTGGTGTTCAAATTAAAACAAGGAGAAAATAATGTAGTTCTAATCAATGTTTTGCATTTGGAACATGCAAAGAATTCACTTGAAAAATTCAGAGATGAAAATATGACAGAAGAAAAAAAAAAATTACAGAAGAAACCTTTTGATATCAATTGTGTATTGGTTTACCAAACAGGCAAACAGCAGTTCACTTTCAACCACTCAATATTTCAACCCTTCATGTAACAAAACTTACAAAATTACTTTAGCTCTTACTTTTTTTAAAGAAAAATGTCAAAAATGCTGCTGTATATACTCCACACTGAGCAAACCAATTTTGAACAATGTTAGTACATATTATTTTATACTGTACGTACCCTGTGTTTAGAAAAATTTGAATTCCCACCAGTCTATACCAATCAGCCACAACACACTGTCTGTATTCCCCAGCCACAAGATTTGGAACCTATGCTTGGGCCAAAGCATCCATGAAAACCACTACCTGACCCTGCATTTGGTGTTGACCCCCAACCAATGCTGCACCAGGATTAGAGCCACTATAAGAGTTATTTCTAGAACCAAAGGACTGATTTAACTCCCTCTGTATGTTACCTTGGCTTTGGTTATTACCTGACGGGCCGGCTGGTTCTGCTGACTGACTGACATCTCCATCTCACCCCAGCTGCTCTGCAGTGCTGCCTGGGCTGCAGCCATCCTTGCTGAATTAATGCGGAAAGCACCAAAGTTCATCCCTCTGCCCATATTACAACCTTGATTGTTGCCCAACCCAACTCCAACCCCTCTATTTTTACCAAATCTACCCTGATTCCCAAAGCCATCTGGATGACCACCAAATCTTCCATGTTTTTCTGTCTATTGCTAATGTACTTCAGTTCAGCACTGGATATACGTACACTGATTCCTTCAATGATCAGGTCCTCTCCACAAAGAGAGTTGGGCAGCCTCATCATCTCACATGTCACAAAGGCAAAGCCCTGAATGGTTGGGGGATGAGGACATCTACCACTTCTCCATCCTGGCAAATGAGCTGCTGTAACGCATCAGCAGTCATGTCCTCTGTATAATACCCAACGAACACTTTCCTGCTTCTCAAAGGCTCATCTGGGCTCTGCTTAGAATTAGGAAGTTTACAGTCACACCGCCGTCCATCTATCATATGTCACTGTGACATTATTTTCACCTGAGTTTTATATTCCATAAAACAAACAGCCAAACCCTTTTGAATGACCAGTTCTAATCTTTCTTAACCCTCACCATAAGAACTTCTTCTAAGGTACTAAAATATTCTTTTAGATCTTGTTCAGTTGTTTTCCATGGAAGGCCCAACACTATTAAATCAGATGTTTCCGGACTGCTCTTTTCACTTTCACTGCTGATGAAGCATCAGTTTTACCCATTTTTCTTTTGTTATCTTTGGGATAGTTGGCAACGTACACCAGACTTCCCCAGCCGAGCGAGTGCAAGTGTGTGCAGAATTCCTTCTTTTTTTTTTTTTTTTTCTGTTTTTTTTTTTATTTTTTTTTATTAATCAAAAAAAAGAAAAGAAATTAACACAACATTTAGAAATCATTCCATTCTACACATGCACTCAGTAATTCTTAGTATCATCACATAGATGTATGATCATCATTTCTTAGTACATTTGCATCGATTTAGGAAAAGAACTAGCAAAACAGCAGAAAAAGATATAGAATATTAATATAGAGAAGAGAATTAAAATAATAATACTAATAAAAATATATATATATATATAAAGGAAAAAGAAAAAAAACAAAAACAAAAGATACAAACAAACAAACAAACAAACAAAAAACTATAGTTCAGGTGCAGCTTCATTCAGTGTTCCAACATAGTTACATTACACTTAGGTATTATTGTGCTGTCCATTTTTGAGTTTTTGTTTCTAGTCCTGTTGCACAGTCTGTATCCCTTCAGCTCCAATTACCCATTATCTTACCCTGTTTCTAACTCCTGCTGGTCTCTGTTACCAATGATATATTCCAAGCTGATTCTCGAATGTCGGTTCACATCAGTGGGACCATACAGTATTTGTCCTTTAGTTTTTGGCTAGACTCACTCAGCATAATGTTCTCTAGGTCCATCCATGTTATTACATGCTTCATAAGTTTAGTCTGTCTTAAAACTGCATAATATTCCATCGTAGGTACACGCCACAGTTTGTTTAGCCACTCGTCTGTTGATGGACATTTTGGCTGTTTCCATCTCTTTGCAATTGTAGATAATGCTGCTATAAACACTGGTGTGCAAATGTCCGTCTGTGTCTTTGTCCTTAAGTCCTTTGAGTAGATACCTAGCAGTGGTATTGCTGGGTTGTAATCTATTCTGCCATTCTATGTCTTTTGATTGGGAAATTCAGTCCATTAACTTTTAGTGTTATTACTGTTTGGATAATATTTTCCTCTACCATTTTGGCTTTTGTATTATATATATATCATATCTGATTTTCCTTCTTTCTACACTCTTCTCCATACCTCTCTCTTCTGTCTTTTCGTATCTGACTCTAGTGCTCCCTTTAGTATTTCTTGCAGAGCTGGTCTCTTGGTCACAAATTCTCTCAGTGACTTTTTGTCTATAAATGTTTTAATTTCTCCTTCATTTTTGAAGGACAATTTTGCTGGATATAGAAGTCTTGGTTGGCAGTTTTTCTCTTTTAGTAATTTAAATATATCATCCCACTGTCTTCTAGCTTCCATGGTTTCTGCTGAGAAATCTACACATAGTCTTATTGGGTTTCCCTTGTATGTGACAGATTGTTTTTCTCTTGCTGCTTTCAAGATCCTCTCTTTCTCTTTGACCTCTGACATTCTAACTAGTAAGTGTCTTGGAGAACGCCTATTTGGGTCTATTCTCTTTGGGGTGCGCTGCACTTCTTGGATCTGTAAATTTAGGTCTTTCATAAGAGTTGGGAAATTTTCAGTGATAATTACTTCCATTAGTTTTTCTCCTCCTTTTCTCTTCTCTTCTCCTTCTGGGACACCCACAACACGTATATTTGTGCACTTCATATTGTCATTCAGTTCCCTGATCCCCTGCTCAAGTTTTTCCATTCTTTTCCGGATAGTTTCTGTTTCTTTTTGGAATTCAGATGTTCCATCCTCCAGTTCACTAATTGTAGCTTCTGTCTCTTTAGATCTACCATTGTAGGTATCCATTGTTTTTTCCATTTTTTCTTCTTTGTCCTTCACTCCCATAAGTTCTGTGATTTGTTTTTTCAGATTTTCTATTTCTTCTTTTTGTTCAGCCCATGTCTTCTTCATGTCCTCCCTCAATTTATTGATTTGGTTTTTGAAGAGTTTTTCCATTTCTGTTCGTATATTCAGCATTAGTTGTCTCAGCTCCTGTATCTCATTTGAACTATTTGTTTGTTCCTTTGACTGGGCCATATCTTCAATTTTCCGAGCGTCATCCATTATTTTCTGCTGGTGTATGGCCATTTGATCAGATTTCCCTGGGTGTGGGACCCGGCTGGTTGAAAGGTTTTTCTGTGAAATCTCTGGGCTCTGTTTTTCTTTTCCTGCCCAGTAGGTGGCGCTCGTGGCGCTTGTCTGTCTGCGGGTCCCACCAGTAAAAGATGTTGTGGCTCCTTTAATTTGCCAATCCGAATCTCGCAGTCGGCCCGGGAAACCGTGCATGGAGGGGGGGTCGCCGGCCGCTGTGGCTTGCGGGAGTGCCGGTCCAAATTGCCCAGCTGGCCCGAGACGCCAAGCGTGGCGGGAGGGCCCCGCTATCCAACGTTCCCAGTCAGACCGGGGAGCCACGTGCGTGGAGGAGACCCCAGTCGCCAGCCGCCCGGCCGGGAAAACGCGCGCCCCTCGGGTATCTCACCGCAGCGGATTCTCCCTGCCCGTTCAGCCGTTCCAGAATGGGGTACGCTGTGTTTTTGGTCTCTGTCGTGGCTCCGGGGGCTGTTTCGTATTGTTTCTGTTTCTTTAGTTGCTGTTCTGGAGGAGGAACTAAGACCCGCGCGTCTTACTAAGCCGCCATCTTCTCCGGAAGTCCACATGCAGCATTTTCTGTTTCACCTTGCACCTTAATGTTATGGAGACTTCTTTCTTTAAACCAAATAAACCAGCCTCTTGCCAGCTTCAAACTCTTCTTCTACAGCTTCCTTACCTCTCTCAGCCTTCATGAACTGAAGAGAGGTAGGGCTTTGCTCTGTATCAGATTTTGGCTTAAATGCTTTTTATGGCTGGTTTGATCTTCTATCAAGATCACTAAAACTTTCTTCATATCAACAATAAGGCTGTCCTGCTCTCCTATTTTTCGCATGTTTCCTTCAAGATCTTTTCCTTTGCATTCCCAACTTGGGTAACTGTTAGACACAAGAGGCCTAGTTCTCAGCCTATCTTGGCTTTTTACATGCCTTTCCTAGTCAGTTTAATCAATTCTAGCTTCTTATCTGAAGTAAGAGATTTGTGACTCTTCCTTTCACGTGAATACTGAGGGGCCACTGTAGGGTATTAATTGGCCCAATTCCAATACTGTCATGTCTCAGGGAATAGTGAGGCCTCAGAGGAACTGTAAGGTTTAGCTAGCCAGCACTCCCTAAGTGGGAATTCTTACTTATTGTTGGTTGTTACTTAACCACCACAAAACCTCGGATCAGCGAAACAGCACTGACGGAGCACACGGCAAACCCTCCCATCCTGGACGAAGCCGATTTGGGGGTAGCGCCGTAGACAAGAATTGAGCAATATTTCCTAAACCCCAAATCACTGGCAATCCGAGCGAAGATCCAAGTGCCTTCGCGCACAGCGTATAAAAGCGTGTGACACTCCAATGCAAACCAGGCGCTCGCCTCCCTCATCGAAGCAGAATTCCTTCTTTTAGTGGGGCATCTCTGATACATTGAGACACTGGATTCCTGTAGCGCAGACCACATGCTCCCTAGAGACTGGGCCATAACTGTGGACAGCAGCACTGTCCCATCATCTTCTGATGGGTTTTCAATAGGCTCATCATTCTCACCTTCGGTTACCTGAATATCTTTAGACATCTTTTCTTGATTTTTCACTAGGCAGCTGCTAGGAAGCCTGATGGGGAGACCAAAACAGCAAGGGGTCCGAGAGCAGCCTAGCTATGGTTTCTCTCCTACGGCCAACTCTTTTTTTTTTTTTTTTGACATGGGCAGGCACTAGGAACCAAACCCGGGTCTCCAGCATGGCAGGCGAGAACTCTGCCACTGAGCCACCGTTGCCCATGGCCGACTCATTTTTGATAAGGGTGCCAAGTACATTAATTGGCTAAAGAACTGTCTCTTCAATAATTGTGTGGGGAAAACTGGATATCTGCTCGTAAAAAAAATGAAGTTCAGCCCCTATTTCACAGCATATACAAAAATTAACTTTAGAAGGATCAAAGACCTAAATACCAGAGCTAAAATAAAAAAAAAAATTCTTAGAAGAAAACATAGGGGGAACCTTCATAACCTTGGATTTGGCAGTGCTTTCTTCAATATGACATTAAAAGCACAAGTGACAAAATAAAAAATAGATACAATAGATTTTGTCAAAATTTAAAACTCTTATACAGAACGTTATCAAGAAATTGAAAAGACAACCTATGGAATGGAAGAAAATAATCACAAACCATGTATCTGATAAGGATTTAATATCCAAAATATATAAAGTACTGCTACAACTCAGCAACTAAAAGACAACCCAATTTAGAAATGGTTAAAAGACTTGAATAGACATTTCTCCAAAGAAGATAGACAAATGGCCAATAAGCACATGAAAAGATGCTCAACATCATTGGCCATCAGGGAAATGCAAATAAAAAACACAGCAATATTCTACTTCATACCTGCTAAGATGACTATAATAAAACAAACAAACAAAAATTATAAATTTTGGCAAGGACGTGGAGAAGTATGAACACTTACACATTGTTGGTGTAGCCTCTGTGGAAATCACTTTGGTGATTCCTCAGAAAGTTGAATACAGAATTACTATATCACCTGGCAATCCCATCTGTTGGTATAAACCCAGAAGAATTGAAAGTGCAGACTAGCACAATATTTGTACATCAGTGTTCGTAGAAGCATTATTCACAATAGCCAAAAGTTGGAAGCAACCCAAATGTCCATCAGCAAATGAATGAATAAACAAAATGTGGCATATAAGCACAAGGGGATATTATTCAGCCTTGAAAATGAATGTAGTTCTGATATACTCTACAGCATGGATTAGAACTGATGACATCATGTGGCATGAAATAAGCCAGATGTAAAAACACAAATATGGTATGATCTTACTTATTAGAAAAACATAGAATAAACAAATTTCATAAAGACAGTTTTTTCTGTTTTTAAACTACTTTTATTGAGAAATAGCCATACCCGTGGAGCCCAAACATATTATATGGCTTACAATATCATCACCATGATCATTTTTAGAACATTTGCATCAGTCCAGAAAAAGAAAAAAATAAAAGAACTCATACATCCCATATGCCTTACCTCTCCCTTGCATTGACTCGAAGTGTTTCAACCTACCCAATTTTTATCCTTTATTTCCCCAGAGTTTCTGTTGAGGTGATTAAAAAAATTGGATTAAGGGAAGTTGGTGATAGCACAATACTGAGAACGTACTTAAGATCACCGAATCGTATACTTGAAAGTGGTTAAAATGGAAATTTTGAGTTGTATGTATGTTATTACAATAAAAAATAGTTTTAAAAAATTCAGCCAGGTCACAGAAGAATGGCTGTCTCTACCCACCTGACCCCCCCTGTGCCTGGGGTAGTCTTCAGTTGGAAGACCTGAAGGTTGGGGAGCTGAAGTAATCCGTAACTTGTTTATTCACTGGTCTAGTGGTTGTTACTGGCTGCTGGCTGAGGGCTTAGCTTTAGATGGAGTTATTGGCTGGAGTACCCACACGTGCCCTCTCCATGTAATCTGGGTTTCCTTGCAACAGGGTGCATTGGTTCCAAAGGCCAGCATCTCACAAGAGAGAGCCAAGGGGAAGTCACAAAGCATCATTTCTGCCAATTCTATTTCTTAGATGTGAGTCACTAAGTTTGATCTACATTGAAGGGGCAGAAAATTAGACTTCACCTTTGAAAGGGAAGAATGTCAAGGAGTTCATGGACATATTTAAAAACCATCACATGTTAAGTATATAGTCAATATATGTGGTTTCTGCAACATTCTTTGTATGGGCCTCATATGAGACTAAGAATAATTAGTTTTTTTAATTAATTAAAAAAAGAAAAGAAATTAACACAACATTTAGAAATCATTCCATTCTACATATGCACTCGGTAATTCTTAGTATCATCACCTAGATGCATGATCATCATTTCCTAGTACATTTGCATCGATTTAGGAAAAGAACTAGCAAAACAGCAGAAAAAGATATAGAATGTCAATATAGAGAAGAAAATTAAAATAATAATAATAATAAAAAATATATATATATATAAAAAAGGAAAAAGAAAAAAACAAAAACAAAAGATACAAACAAACAAACAAACTATAGTTCAGGTGCAGCTTCATTCAGTGTTTTAACATAGTTACATTACAATTAGGTATTATTGTGCTGTCCATTTTTGATTTTTGTATCTAGTCCTGTTGCACAGTCTGTATCCCTTCAGCTTCAATTACCCATTATCTTACCCTGTTTCTAACTCCTGCTGGTCTCTGTTACCAATGATATATTCCAAGTTGATTCTCGAATGTCGGTTCACATCAGTGGGACCATACAGTATTTGTCCTTTAGTTTTTGGCTAGACTCACTCAGCATAATGTTCTCTAGGTCCATCCATGTTATTACATGATTCATAAGTTTAGTCTGTCTTAAAGCTGCATAATATTCCATCGTAGGTACACACCACAGTTCGCTTAGCCACTCGTCTGTCGACGGACACTTTGGCCGTCTCCATCTCTTTGCAACTGTAAACAATGCTGCTATAAACACTGGTGTGGAAATGTCCGTCTGTGTCTTTGCCCTTAAGTCCTTTGAGGAGATACCTAGCAGTGGTATTGCTGGGTCGTAATCCATTCTGCCAGTCTATGTCTTTTGATTGGGGAATTCAGTCCATTAACTTTCAGTGTTATTACTGTTTGGATAATATTTTCCTCTACCATTTTGGCTTTTGTATTATATATATCATATCTGATTTTCCTTCTTTCTACACTTTACTCCATACCTCTCTCTTCTGTCTTTTCGTATCTGGCTCTAGTGCTCCCTTTAGTATTTCTTGCAGAGCTGGTCTCTTGGTCACAAATTCTCTCAGTGACTTTTTGTCTGTAAAAGTTTTAATTTCTCCTTCATTTTTGAAGGACAATTTTTCTGGATATAGGAGTCTTGGCTGGCAGTTTTTCTCTTTTAGTAATTTAAATATATCATCCCACTGTCTTCTAGCTTCCATGGTTTCTGCTGAGAAATCTACACATAGTCTTATTGGGTTTCCCTTGTATGTGACAGATTGTTTTTCTCTTGCTGCTTTCAAGATCCTCTCTTTCTCTTTGACCTCTGACATTCTAACTAGTAAGTGTCTTGGAGAACGCCTATTTGGGTCTATTCTCTTTGGGGTGCGCTGCACTTCTTGGATCTGTAAATTTAGGTCTTTCATAAGAGTTGGGAAGTTTTCAGTGATAATTTCTTCCATTAGTTTTTCTCCTCCTTTTCCCTTCTCTTCTCCTTCTGGGACACCCACAACACGTATATTTGTGCACTTCATATTGTCATTCAGTTCCCTGATCCCCTGCTCAAGTTTTTCCATTCTTTTCCCTATAGTTTCTGTTTCTTTTGGGGATTCAGATGTTCCATCCTCCAGTTCACTAATTGTAGCTTCTGTCTCTTTAAATCTACCATTGTAGGTATCCATTGTTTTTTCCATCTTTTCTACTTTGTCCTTCACTCCCATAAGTTCTGTGATTTGTTTTTTCAGATTTTCTATTTCTTCTTTTTGTTCAGCCCATGTCTTCTTCATGTCCTCCCTCAATTTATTGATTTGGTTTTTGAAGAGTTTTTCCATTTCTGTTCGTATATTCAGCATTAGTTGTCTCAGCTCCTGTATCTCATTTGAACTATTTGTTTGTTCCTTTGACTGGGCCATATCTTCAATTTTCCGAGCATGATCCGTTATTTTCTGCTGGTGTCTGGGCATTTGATCAGATTTCCCTGGGTGTGGGACCCGGTTGGTTGAAAGGTTTTTCTGTGAAATCTCTGGGCTCTGTTTTTCTTTTCCTCCCCAGTAGGTGGCGCTCGTGGCGCTCGTCTGTCTGCGGGTCCCACCAGTAAAAGATGCTGTGGCTCCTTTAACTTGCCAATTCGAATCTCGCAGTCGGCCGGGGAAACCGCACGTGGAGGGGGGGTCGCTGGCCACCGCGGCTTGGGGGAGTACCGGTCCAAATTGCCCAGCTGGCCCGAGACGCCAAGCGTGGCAGGAGGGCCCCACTATCCAACGTTCCCAGTCGGACCGGGGAGCCACGTGCGTGGAGGGGACCCCAGTCGCCAGCCGCCCCGGCCCGGGAAAGCGTGCGCCCCTCGGGTATCTCACCGCAGCGGATTCTCCCTGCCCATTCAGCCGTTCCAGAATGGGGTACGCTGTCTTTTTGGTCTCTGTCGTGGCTCCGGGAGCTGTTTCGTATTGTTTCTGTTTCTTTAGTTGCTGTTCTAGAGGAGGAACTAAGACCCGCGCGTCTTACTAAGCCGCCATCTTCTCTGGAAGTCCCTCGAATAATTAGTTTTTGTTGGTAGTCCTGAGAGCTAACATCGTTCAGAACCTTGCACACCCGCAATGAATGGTTTGAGAGAATTATCTTGCAATCCTAACCTACTCTGCTTTTTGTTGGGTTTTAAAGACACCTTCCCTTAATCCATGAAAGGTAAGACCTTTGAAAGTAAAAACTGAAACACTGAGTTGAAGCTTGTTTAGGGCTATTCCTTGCACTATTTCTACAAAACAGTGTTGTGCCTTCAGGTTCCTGCCCATTTTTCATCATTCAGTGCGTATATTAGTTCATGGTGAATTCAAAGACTCTTTCAGAAAGCTATGGATACTCAATCAAAAAGGGAGCTCATTGGTTCACTTGAGAGGGAAATTCAGGGGGGCCAGTTTGTTGTGATTAAGTCCTCAATGAACAGCCTTAGGATACTGTTTCTCTATCTGCTGGTTTCCCTTGGCATTTTAGCCCTACTTCTTTCTGTTTTGGCTTTGTTCCCAGGTGAGTTCTCCCTGAGAGGTAGTCAAGGTGGACTCCACTAGCTCCCAGCTTAGCCCCAGAGGACCAAACTGCCTTTTTTCCTGCAGCACTCCGAAAGTGCTGTGGCTGATGCTGGTTGGCCTGCGTTGGCTTACGTGCTCTCCCCTGAGCCAGAGGCTCAGGTGTGGGATCCAGGCCTGACTGAAGTAGGCAGTCAGCTCTGCTTGAACACAGGAACGACGGTTGGAGGAACTTGTTCCTTAGATGAAAGATATGGGCCTTGTTACCAGAAGAAGACAAATGTTCTCCTTGCACGATGACATGCTTCGTAACTTGGAGGGCTTCTCCAATCTCTGCTCTCCTGTGCCTGTCCTGGCTTCCAACACTCACTGTCACAGTCAGGCTCCTGTACAACTTTGTATACTCTAGGTTCCTCTCCCAGGAGGATGTCTCAAAAAGGCAAACACACTCCTTTTTTTTTTATTGTGAGAAATAACATATATACAAAAAAGCAATAAATTTCAGGGCATCCACAACAATTAGTTGTAGAACAGATTTCTGAGTTTAGTATGGGTTATAATTCCACAATTTTAGGTTTTTACTTCAAGCTGCTCTAAGACACTGGAGACTAAAAGAAATATCAATGTAATGCTCATTTGTTAAATCCTATTTTCTCTTATAACTCCACCTTCTCCTTTTATCTTTTAGGAGTATTTGGGCTATGCCCATTCTAACTTTTTCACTTGGAAAGGGCTGTCGATAATATGGGAGAGGGGGATGGAACTAGTTGATGTTCTGGAGAGGCTGGACCCTCTGGATTTCAGGATTTATCTGGCCTAGGAACCCATCTGCAGGTTGTAGGTTTCTGGAAAGTTACCCTAGTGCATGAAACCTTTGTAGAATCTTATATATTGCCCTAGGTGTTCTTTAGGATGGGCTGGAATGATTTTGGTTGGGGTTTGGCAAGTTATGATAGGTTGTAATGTCTAAATGAAGCTTGCGTAAGAGTGACCTCCAGAGTAGCCTCTTGACTCTATTTGAGCTCTGTCAGCCATTGTTATCTTTATTTGTTCTACTTCTTTCCCCCCTTTCGGTCAGGATGGTATTGTTGTGATCCCACAGCGCCCGGCCAGGCTCATCTCCCACACCAGGTTTCTGGCTTATTTTGCAGCACATGATGCCCTGCAGTTTCATTCCCCAGGCTGCATGCTTCATGACTTTGTTCCTTTCAGTAGCAGCATAAAATTCGATCATATGTATACACCACAGTTTGCCAATCTACTTCTCAGTCAGTGTATTATTCAGCCACCTCCATCCATTGGGCATCATATACAATGTCCAAAATCAACAGTCCATCAACACCCTCAATTTTAGAAAATTTTCATTGCTCCCAAGAGAAAAATAATTGATAAACATACCCACACCAATTATGTTCACTTTTAACATGACGCTATTACTTATAGCCCATTAATGAACTGCCTTCATGTTTATCCATTCCCTCACATTCAAGTTCAATCTCATTAACTAACCGTTCACTCATCTCTAGCTTCGTGTATCTCTAAGTCTCCTATATTCTGTATTATAAGACTCTGAGTTTACCAAAAGTTTACCTGGGTTTACCTTTACCAAGGTTATAAAAGTGAAATCACACTGTATCTATCCTTTGTGTCTGGCTCATTTATTTATTTATTTTTGCTTTTTAAAAAATTTAATTAAAAATTTAAAAAATCCCCAATTTTACAAACACTCCAGACCTGCCAAGCAACAACTCCCCATTCCCCCATCATCTGGCTGACCTTTTTTTTTTCTTTCTATTGCCTTTTTTTTTTCTTTTTTACATGGGCAGGCACCGGGAATCAAACCCGGGTCCTCTGGCATGGCAGGCAAGCATTCTTGCCTGCTGAGCCACTGTGGCCTGCCCTCTATTGCATTTTTTTTAAATACCAAAAAACACCAAACAAACACAGACATTCTTAACTTTTGATCATTCCATTCTACATATATAATCAGTAATTCCCAATATCATCACATAGTTGCATATTCATCATCATGATAATTTCTTGGAATATTTGCATCTATTCAGAAAAAGAAATAAAAGGAAAACAGAAAAAAAATCATACATACCATACCCCTTACCCCTCCCCCTCACCGATCACCAGCATTTCAATCTAAATTTATTTTAACATTTGTTCCCCCTATTATTCATCTTTATTCCATATGTTTTACTTGTCTGTTGATAAGGTAGATAAAAGGAGCATCAGACACAAGGTTTTCACAATCACACAGTCACATTGTGAAAGCTATATCATTATACAATCATCTTCAAGAAACATGGCTACCGGAACACAGCTCCACATTTTCAGGCAGTTCCCTCCAGCCTCTCCATTACATCTTGACTAACAAGGTGATATCTACTCAACACATAAGAACAACCTCCAGGATAACCTCTGGACTCTGGAATCTCTCAGCCACTGACACTTTATTTCGTCTCTTTTCACTCTTCCCCCTTTTGGTTGAGAAGGTTTTCACAATCCCTTGATGCTGAGTCTCAGCTCATTCTAGGATTTCTGTTCCACCTTGCCAGGAAGGTCCACACCCCTGGGAGTCATGTCCCACGTGTGTCTGGCTTATTTTGCTCAGCATTATGTCCTCAAGGTTCATCCATGTTGTCATATGCTTCAGGAAGTCATTTCATCTTACTGCTGCATAATAGTCCATCAAGCGTATATACCACATTTTGTTTATCCACTCATCTGTTGATGGGCACTTGGATTGTTTCCTATCTTTTGGTGATTGTGAATAAAGCTGCTATGAACATCTGTGTGCAAGTGTTGGTTTGTGTCACTGCTTTCAGTTTTTCGGGGTATATACTAAGTAGTGGTTTTGCTGGGTCATAGGGCAACTTGATATTTAGCTTTCCTAGGAACTGCCAGACTGTCTTCCATAGTGGCTATACCATTATACATTCCCACCAGCAGAGCATAAGTGTCCCAATTTCTTCACATTCTCTCCAACATTTGTAGTTTCTTGTTTGCTTAATAGCAGCTATTCTTATGGGCGTGAGGTGATACACTCTTCCTTTCTTCTTCTTCTTCTTTTTTTTTTTGGTATGGGCAGGCACCAGGAATCAAACTTGGGTCTCCAGCATGGTAGGTGAGAACTCTGCCACGGTGGCCCACCCTACACTATTTCTTAATATAAGGTCTAGCTTTCCACTGCTGAAGCTCAATTTACTTCCATGAGTTCCTGGATTCCTGACTCCTCATTTGCTCGTGATTTGAGAGATGCACAGATCACTTTGGTTTGGGTCTTAATTTTCTAGACTTTACTTGTCTCTCGTAGCCAGGAAACAATTATTCCTTGACCAATAACCTTGACTTTGGGCCTCTTAACTCCTTAGTCTCTGGGGTTTATAAATCTATTAACTCTTTTCTTCCTTTGTGTTCTGTCTCTTGGTTTAGTTCATTACTCACAGTGAGTAGCTGTGTTGCTACTCACATCCTGGCTTACTAGTACCTCTTGGCCCATTAATTCCCTAATCCACATCCATTGCTCAAATTTCTGGTCCACAGCTTCTGCACTGACAGGCTCTTCTCCCTTTGTTTCTTTTGGTGAAGGACAAGGTAAGGTAAAGTGGAATTAGCCTTGGATTTAGAACCAAGGTTCTAAGTTGAAGCCTTAGGTTCAAAACTTGGCACCTTAAGCAAGTTATAAAAATCTCTCTGAGTCCTGATTTTCTTATCTGTAAAATGGGGAGAATAATGTCTATCACACAGGATTGCCATGAAGATTAAACAGGAGAATTCAGATGTTACAAGATAAAAATTCTGAAATGCTAATATATATTATGTAACCACACATATATATATATATATACATGTATATATGCATGCATTTATTTAATTTTCCCCCTTCCCAGCATCTTCCCTTGATGCAGTTTTTCCCGTTCAAGCAGCTGGGCCATTTTGTACTTACTGACTTAGGGAAGGAAACATGAGAGCAGGAAAACAGGAAAGGAGCCTTTCTGATTTTGGTTTGCAAAAGCCTGAAGACCCTAGAGGAACATTCTGTGCACCTGGACATGGTGAAAACGAGTGAGAATAAGGGGTTTGAAGACAGAGATTCTCCTCCAGATAAGAAAAGTTTCCACTGTTCTGGGTAGAGGTGGGAATCAGAAGAGGGAGTCTGTGTGATGAAAGTAAAGGTGTAGCAAATCCCAGAAAGAAAGAGGCCCTTTGTGCTGCTTTCTGGGCAGGGCCCTAGGGTCCAGAAAGAAAATGGCTGGGCAGTAAGTAAGCCAGCAGATTCCAGGTTCCCAGTGTAGTCTAGAAATGGGGCTGGGCCAGAAAGGACAGTGCCGCCAGGCGGTGAGGCACATGTCAGTGGTAAGGATTCCGAAGGGGCAGACCAGGTGATTTCAGTAACACCTGCAGGGATGGATGACAGCAAGGACAGAATGTCCACCTTACCTCCACTGTAACTCTCCATAAGCCTCCAGAAACTGGAGGCATTCCTTGGGAAAATCGGAGGAAAACGTCAAATTGGCTGAGGTTATGTGTTTGCCTCCTTGGTTGAACAAGGAGTTCAACAGGGGCTAAACCTGAAGTTGAGTTATTAAACTATATTTTTGCAGTAGAGTGAGAGCAACGACACTACCTGTAGGAAGCGCTTAACCTGAGGCTGGCACATGGTAGGCACCAGAATATGTGTGCTGAGCCTGAATCCAGATGTTGTTGAGCCTTCGAATGTGTCTAATGTCCTGTTTAATGTCTGAAACCTGGTACAGCCACCCATTATATCAGTGGATCTGGAAATTAGGTCCCCGGGCGAGAAATGGGGCGCTTGTTAGCAATACAGATTCTCAGGCTGCACCCCGAACCTGCAGACTCAAAAACTCTCACGGTAGGGCTCAGCAATTTGTTCCAACAAACCCTCCAGGTGATGCATATTAGAGTTTGAAAATCCCTGTTGTACAATTATTTCTGCTTTTCCCTCCCATTTCACCCTCCATTTCTCAGACTTTTGGTTTGCTGGTTGACACCTGACTAGCTTCAGCCCTGGAATATCCTCTGGGCTGGCCAGACATTTTAAGTTTCTCCTATGAGGGCAGAAGAGTGTCTGATTTTCCCCAGAGTTTTACTCAGAACACCCCGTTTTATTTTGTTTCATTGAGGATCCAGTTTCTGAAAGGAAAATAGATGAGAAGACCGTCTAGTGAATGGGGAGAGAGAAACATGGGCAGACATAATCTTAAACCTTTACCAAATCTCCGAGGAGCTGGGGAACTTCAGAGCAAATGATTCTGTGGCCAAGTTAGCCATTAGGGAAATTTGTGGCTGCAACACTTCCCTGTTTCTGGGTCAGGAAATGATAGCACACAGATGGAATTTACAATAGGAGTGTGAAAGGGGTCCAAGTCAGTGGGTGACCACCCCCCCAGCCCCCCGCTGGGCAGCCTGCTCACCAAAAGCCCCTTTCACTGGCTCTATTCAAATATAATGAGGGCTCCCCAGGCTCTCCGAAAAACTCCCGGTTGGCCCCTTTTCCTTTTCCTCGACTACTTTCAATTTTTTCACAGAGGACTGCCCCGTTGTGGCCCACTTGGGATTGGTGTGAGTCTTGATTTGGCAGGAGAAAGGAAGAAGTACATGGTGGCCTACAAAATTGAATTGCTCTGCCTCCTTGGTCCCTTTCCTCGAATAATAGGCCTTTGTGCTTTGAAATGTAAGGGAAGTCCCAGTTTCTCAGGCTGCTCCAGTCTCCGCTCTGCCTCAAGATACTTAGCAGGGAGTACTGAAGGGGTAGAACAATTATTAACTCAAATTCTTTAATAATTTTTGATGTTGACTGGCTAGCTGATTTCTAAATAATTTTCTTTGATGCATTCCTTGAGATGGCAAAAAATATTGGCACAACTTAGAAATCCAGCTTTTTTAAGAATTCATATGCGACAAATGTCTATATAATAAAAGCAGTTTTTGGCTTTAGCCAGTGACCCACTTTCATGAGATATTTGACAGAACAAAATCACATTACCAGAGAGGAATTCAGACAGCCATTGAAATCTGTTGAAATAGGATTTTGATAACAGGTGTAATTTAAATCACTTATTTCTGTTCTCTCTTCCCCAGTTTTATCCTGTCTTTTCTATTCTTCTAAAGGTGCATGTTGATGCTGTTATACTTTTTAAAATGTCCTAGGAGCAAACTATATTGAAAAATCATTATCATTTAAGTCCCTATAGATGTCAATGAACAAAAATATATTTTGTACATCTTTGATTTTCAATTCAGCTTAAAAGATATACTTTCACCCTTTATTTTTGAATTTTGTAGACTGTGGCAGGAAGTATAAAACAGTCTTCAATCTCTCTAGGCGGGCTATGGTTCTAAATGCATGTAACAGGTTATTGTTTGCCTCCCAGGCGCCATTCCCTTTTCTTTCTGTTCCAGCCTAGATTTGTGTTTTCTCCTCACCTCAGGCTGTGTGATCTATTGTGAGATTCCAGTCTGACTCCAGGCCTGGAGTATGTAATTCCCACCTGGCCATTCAAATGATCAAATTATCCCCTCTCCCCTGCAGGATGGGCGCATGACCCAACCAGAGCCAATGAAATGTGGCGAAGACTTTTTCTGGGATTGGTGGGAGTCAGGTGTCCCCATCCCACAGGGGCTTAAATCTGGGCAGAGGTAGGGCTGGAGATGCAGCAGCCATCTTGACACCCTCAGATGAAATCCTGAAACTGGGGGCAGAGGCTGGAGGGCCTTAGTGGAGCCTGAGGACGGGTGAAGCTAACTCAGCAGGAGACAGAGCTGAGAGATGGAGAAACGCAGTCCGGATGACATCATTTTGGGCCTGGGCCTGAGGCCAGCCCCACCACCCCAGTGTTCGGTTATCTGAACCAACAAATCTCCTTAGTGCTGCAGCCAATTTGGGTTGGTTTTTCTCTTACTTACAATGGAAGAGACCTGTTGATAAAACTGGTCAGTTAAGGCAGGGCCAGAGGGGCTGAGAATCTGCCAACACGGAGCTCTGGGCACCGAGCATGAGACCAAAGTCTGTTTATCAAAACCTGGGCCCCAAGGCCAGGCCCCCTCTCTGGCCCCTCAGGGAGGAGGGTAACTTGATGCTGGTTTCTGTAGAAGGTGCTGGAGCTGCTATGTCCTTTCCACCTCAGGCCAGGTTTTTCCTGGGAATTGGAAACTGGGTCAGACGTGGAGATGGGGGATCACAGCCTTCAGATGTTGGCAAAAATTCCACACTAAATTGCAACTGTTTCATTGCATGGCCTCTTTTCTCTCCCCTCTGTATGCCCACAAAAGGAGGAAATGTATCTTTACTTTGATTCTCTGTCCCAGTTGTGGACTTTCACAACTGGGTTAGCAATCTCTCCTCAGTGTTCCCTTTTATGTACTGATCATAACATTTATCATCTTCTATTTTCATTCATTCACTCATTCATTCATTCAACAACTATTTATTGAATGACTACTATGTGCTGTTCCAGGCACTGGAGGGACAGTAGTGAATTAGGCAGACGAAACCCCTGCCTTCAAAAGGAGTCATGTTCCAAGTGAACAGAGACACACAATACAAAAAATAAGTTAGTTATAAGCTATATTCAAAGTGGAAACATGCAAAGGAGAAAAAAAAATAGAGAAGGAGGGTAAGGACTGATAGGGGAAGTGGTCACAATTTTTAAAGGGCTGGTAAGGGAAGACTGCATCGAACCTGCAGCGTGTAAGCAAAGACTTGGAAATGAGTGCAGCAGTCGTGGGTATTCGAGGGAGTAGTATTACAGGGCGAGAGCAAGTGCAAAGGCCCCGAAGTGGAAGCTTGATGTGTTCGAGGGACAGCAAGGAAGCCGCGCGGGTGGCGTGAAGCAGCGGTTGATGTTCAACAGGCTTTAGGGGTTTCAGATCACCCGGAGCCTTATAGGTCTAGATGAAACAGGGAGTAATGGAAGATATCGAGCAGAGGAGAGACATGGTCTGTCTTCTGGATTAAAAAAGATCCCTCAGCTGCTGAGTCGAGAATGGACTGTTTGTCTCCTCTTCTAATAACTTAGTTGATAGTAGACGTCATAATTGTGTTCCTGTTTCCGGCAACTGCCCATTGTCTGGCTCGGTAAAATATTTGTTGAATGAAGAAAGGAAGGGCTGAGCATTCAGCTGGACACACAGTTGTCACTGTCATTACTTGTAGTAAAGCGGGTGGCAAAAATTCAGTCCTAGCTAAATGTCAATTTTTCAGTAATGGCGGAAAGGTGTGGCTCCCCTGATCCATATGCATAGACAATTTTAGGTAGAAAAATAATGACATTTGCTGAATTTTCAGTTACATTTCCAACCGAGCTCGATGAATTGGTAAATGGAGGTACATTTATTATCTGCTCAAACCTAATGGCAGAGGGTTGACACTATTCCTAGTATTACACAGGGCAGCGCACAGGCGCATCCCCCGTTCCCCCTCCCTCCCGTACGTCCTCCCCTGCCACCCCAGCATCATTACCTTTATGAAACAGCAGGGGGTCAACAAACCATGGCCTGCAGGTCACATCCAGCCCACCACCGCTTTTGTGCACCTTGCAAGCTAGGAATAGTTTTTACATTTTAAAATGGATTTAAAAATCAAAATAAAAAGAAGATTTCACTACAAGTGACAGTTATTTGAAACTCAAATTCTACTGTTTGTAAGCAAAGTTTTATTTTAACACAGCCACACCCATTCGTTTACATATTGTATATGGCTGTTTTTAACAATAGCAGAGTTGAATAATTGCAACAGACCTTGTGGCCAGTATAGCGCAAAGTTTATTCTAGCTGAATGTTTACAGAAAAAGTTTTCTGCCTCTTGGCTTACAGTAATGTCAATATTTCTTTCCTGAATCGTTATTAATAGCTCACATGTTATTATGTAGTGTGGATCTTTTCTTTAAGTACATTACCTTGCATTTTGTAGCTGTTGAAATTCATCTACCTGACACAGGGCAATTCTGATATTTACCCATCTTCATCCAGCAAAGCACCTGTTTTAGTCCTACCTGTTCTTTGTGACAAAAAGGAGACTTGGTCCTGATTTGCTCTGCCATCAATTAGCTTAATAATGTTATAGAAATTATTTTACTTTTTCTGGTCCTCAATATTTTTTTAATCTCTATAACAAGACAGTATAGAGAAACTCTAGGATAGTATTAATTCCACCAGTTTGTGAGATTCAATGAGCAGATTTCAGTGTTCTGTCTAGAATCTTTTAAAGACTGTAATAGCATATGCCTAGCATATAATAGGTACTCAGCAAATATTTATTGAATGGATAAGTGAATGATTACGTTGGCAGACTACCAGTTTCTGGAAGTTTTCTCTGCATTCCTTACCATTCCAGGTTAACAGCACTGGTCCTAGTGGTCCTAGTGGCCTGGATGCTCCCCGAGAGCCCAGGGTTGAAGGCTGCTGTCCGTGTGGCAGCGTAACGTTAGGGGGTGTCTGTCCTGGGGTCGGCAGTCAGACTGAGCAGAACAGGCCACTGTTTCCAAGGTTATATGAAGTGCACGAAACAAAGGAAGAAAGAATATGGTGACGTGACAGGGAAATAAGGATCAGAGGCTATTTAGCTGTTTTATTTCTTTATTATTTACTGCTGCATGATATACCACGCCAAAACTTGACGGCTTAAAACAACAGCTTACTATTTCTCATGATTCTTTGGTTTGACCAGGTTAATTCTTCTTCTGGTCTCACCTGAGTCACTCATGTGGCTGCTCAGCTGGGACACAAGAATGAACAATACTCAAGCTACTCCATAGGTTGTAGACAACATCATTTCCATCAGCCTCCTCTTCCTTTGATGTGAACAATTATCATCGCAGTATTGTGCAAACCAGCTTCAAGACAAGTCCCCGAGCTGCATCTCCAACTAGACTGCTGTCTCCTCCCACCCCACCACAACCCACAGCCCACGTACACGCCCGCTCCACTCTTTCAGGGGTTTAGAAACCAGGGTCCCCATTCCTCTGTGTGTGGCCCTCAACGAACTTTGCCTCCCCGTATTCACATCCTTGTGTGGTCTTTTTCCACACTGACTCTAGGCTTGTCCATTGGACTTGCTTTGGCCAATGGAACGTTAGCAAGTGTGATGCAAGGAGAGGCTAAATAAGCGCTTGCACATTGGGACTGGACTCCATGGAATGCTCCATATTGGGCCCTGTTTGGCACATAAGAAGGCTGGGTAGGACAACTCAGTGATGAGAAAACACATGGGGAGAGAGGCCAGATCAAGAATGCTGACCACATCCTCCTCACTCTCTCAGCCGACACAACAAGCAAACTCACCGCCCTCCCCCTCTCTACATGGGACTTGACTCCCAGGAGGGTAAATCTTCCTGGTAATGTGGGGCAGAAACACTAGAATGAGCCAGAACTCAGCATCGAGGGATTGAGAAAACCTTCTCGACCAGAAGGGAGAAGAGAGAAATGAGACAAAATAAAGTGTCTGAGAGATTTCAGAGTCAAGAGATTATCCTGGAGGTTATTCTTATGCATTATATAGATATCACTTTGTTAGTTTAAGGTATATTGGAGAGGCTGGAGGGAAGTGCCTGAAAATGTAGAGCTGCATTCTGGTAGCCATGTTTCTTGAAGATGATTGTATAATGATACAACTTTCACAATGTGACTGTGTGATTGTGAAAACCTTGTCTGATGTTCCCCTTATCTATGGTATGGACAGATGAATAAAACATATGGATTAAAAATAAATAAATAATAGGGGGAACAAATGTTAAAATAAGTTTAGTAGATTGAAATACTAGTGATCAATGAAAGGAAGTGGTAAGGGGTATAGGAAAAAAATAGGGGAAACAAAGGCTAAAATATATTGGGTAGATGGAAATACTAGCAGTCAATGAGAGGCAGCAAGAAGGGGTATGGCATGTACGAGATTTTTTCTTTTTCTGGAGTGATGCAAATATTCTAAGAAATGATCCTGGTGATGAGTATACAACTATGTGATAATACTGTGAGTCGTTGATTATATACCAAGAATGGAATGCTCATATATTAAGAATGCTTGTGTTCATATGTTGCTATGTTTAAAAATAAAAATAAAAATAAAAACAAAAGAATGTTGACCACATCCTAAAATTTAGTTCATTAGCTTTGTCCTTTGGTAGAACCAAAGGAAGTTCTGTATTTGCCCATCATTTCTATCAGCTCCTCTTCCTGTGAAGTAAACAATTTTGTTGTCATCACAGTATTGTGCAAAACAGCTTCAAGACAAGCCCCTAAGCTGCATCTCCAACTAGATTGCTGTTTTTAAGCTTCATCTATGTATAAATTTTGAAGTTACCACTGACCCTGTAAATAAAAGGAAGTGAGATCTAGTGAACTCACATTGGTTCTCAGTAACGTTCACACAAATCTTATGGAGAATTTTCACTAGACTTTCATACATTTCCTTGTTGTCCATGGCCTATGGAGTAATCTGAGTATTCTTCAGATTTTTTTTTCAAACTGAAAAATAACTTTATAGATTTTTTTTGATTATATAAATTATATACTTGTTTTAAATAATCAACACAGTGTAGAGATGAATGTAAAAACTCTTGAAATCCCACCATCTAGAGGGCACCCTTGTTAGCATTTTAGTGAACGTCCTTCAGATATCCCCTCAGTCAATATCCTTGTGCAGATGTAATAAATGGGGTTGTGCTATATCCTGATTTTTTAAAATTCTCAGTTTTTGAATATAAAATTAGTTCAGTTGCACATTGATGGGTATGTAGGTTGTTTCCAATTTCTGTAATTATGATCAAGTAGTTTCTTGATTCTCAGATTTCAAATATACGCCTGAGATTTTCCTGCTCTCTCTGTTTGGGACATATTTCTATTTTCCTGAAGATACCATTTATTTTGGCAGGTTTTTTTCCTCTTTTCTTTTCTGTCTTGACAATTGTGATCTTTGACATATGCATTTGGTTCACATAAAAAAACCACCTGAATAAACGATGTGATGGATTTCTGGGTTGGCTGTCTCCCTCCATATTGTTGCATTTAATTGTGTGTAACCACAGTTATAAAGTTTACTATCATTACCTAAAAAGTGATTTTTGCCCATCAGCGTGTTGAGCTGTCATGACCCCTGGCTGGCTTGTGTGTTCAGAGATTAAACTCTGTCCAGAAGGTTTGATGCCCTGATGGGGAAGCGGTGTGAGTGAGCAGCGACAGGGCCTAGCTGGGAATCTGGGGGCGTCTGCCCTGGGACTGACTCTTGCCACTGTAACACTTGTCACATTGCACAATAATCCTTCATCATATGGTCTGCTTCTATCCTAAACTGTAAACTTCTTAAAGGGAGGGACTATATATGTGTATATATATATATATATATATATATATTTTTTCATGGGCAGGCACCGGGAATCGAACCAGGGTCTCTGGCACGGTAGGTGAGAATTCTGCCTGTTGAGCCACCGTTGTCCGGAAGACAGATATGGCCATATTTGTAGTTGGTCTCTGTCACCCAGGTATCCTACGCTGTACCTGGAACATGAAAATGCATAAGAAAGATTTGTTGAATGAATGAATAATAAATGAGTGATTGTCTGAGTGAGTAAAATCGTGCAAGAAAGTATCCTGGTATGTGAGCCCCGCAGTGTTTGGATGCTTAGTGTAGAGAAGGAAGAAGGAAGCAGGGAAAGCCAGAGAGCACAAGGGGCCGTGGGCGGCTAAGTGCAGGGACTTGGAAGTGAGAAAACAAGAAAGCTCCCCCTAGCCGGGCTCCTACCAACTGTGTGACCTTGGGCAAATCAGTTAACTTTTCTGCATCGGTCTCCAGCCACAGACTGATTCAGTCAATATTTATTGTGTGTTTGCTATCCACTGAGCATTGTTCTCAATGCTGGGAAATCATCAAGGAGTGCACAGTCCTTTGTGGACACTGGATTGTGCTGCTCAGATCAGCTTTAGGAGAGAACCTCCTGCAAGGGTCATAGCCTCAGTCTCCTCCTCCTGCACCAGCTCAGGCTGAGATCAGCTCTTCTCAGATTTCATCCCACCAGTGACAGAGAGCAGGGAGGGTACCACAGCCCTGCAGCCGGAGGCACTTTGCCCTCGATCCTCCCCTCTCTCTTTTCATAGGTGTCAGACCTGCCTCAGGCTCTGATTTTTTGCCCCCTTGTCCTGCTCCCTCTTCCCTTTGTCCTTCCTGGGCACTTTCCCCAATCAGTCTCTTGCATGTCTAATTGTGCCGTGGTTTCAGCTTCCTGGAGGGCCCAAACAGACTCCTCTATTTCTCAAGAACCTTACATGATGGAGATCTAGCAGCACAGACCTCAGAAGGTTGTTGTGAGGATGAAATGAAATGATGTTTGAGAAGGCGTACAGTGTAAGATCATTGGGAAAGGATATGCGCGGTTGTTGTTATTATTTTTAGTATCCTGACTGCCGTTTTTCCCCAGGTGAGCAGGCTGGAGACCAGGATCTGTCAGCTGTTAGTTTCGACAGGGCTCAGGCCAGTGGATTGGAACTGAACCCTGGCACCTGTGGGAGTTTCTTCAGGGTCAAAGTCCTAGAAATTGGAAATAGGAAACCCTGGGAAGATGCTTTGTCATCTTCAGGGAGTGAGCATGTAGCTTCCAGAAACCTGAATTCTTCTGATACCAGGAAGGTTTTAGTATGGAGGAGAATAAGCCTGAATGGTAGGCTTCGAGCTTTATCCCTCGTTCACTGAAGTACTGGTCACTCGCAGTAGCTTAGAGGAAAGAGCCCAGTGGCAGTTGAACATGGTAGAACATGGGTCTAAGAGTGTGGAGACTGGTTGCTGGGTTCAAATCCAAGCCCTGCCATTACTACATACCTCCCAGCGCTGTTAGAAAATTTTAAATAAAAACACAGAATGCTTAGCACAAAATTACTGTCTGAAAACTGTTAGTCCGTCTTCTCTCCCTGTACAACCGTTCCATTTTATTATATCCGAAATACTTATTTAACATTAACATAACTTCTCTGGATTGGAGAATTATGGCCAGGGCTTGGGCTAAGGAGCCACTGTCCTAATATCTATGGATTGCTGGGAACAAGAAGAAGGTCTAGGGAACAAAAGGAGGGAGGGCCTAGGGGCTCTCAGTGAACAAGTATTTATTGAGCAGCAACCACATGCCAGCCCCTCTGCTGGGTGCTGGGTTTAGGAAGGGATTAGGACCCAGCTGCCGTTCTCAGAGAGCTCAGGCGCTGCAAAGGAAGACAGATGTGGCCAAACACGCCTGTAGACAGCGTGCTGGGCTCCAGGACGAGCCACACAAAGAGCCTGGGACCAACGCGACGCAGGGGTATGACAGTATTGGACATTTCTTCCCCTCCGATGTAACCAAGAAATTAGGATTTAAGAGATGATTTTAATTACTGATTCATTACATAAATATTCCTTTTTTGCTTTCTGGTATATTGGAGTAGACAGAGAGAAATACCTGAAATCCCCAAGCCATAATTCAGCTGGCCTGATACCTGAAATGATTGTAAAAGCCCTTATCTTGTGCCTTTGTGACTGTAAGAGCTGTTATTCGCTTTGTCTGGTCATTTTCTGGTAGGGAAAAGGCCCTAATGCTGATGAAGAATTTGAAGTCAGCCATTCACTAGCCTCAGCCCTGGACATTTGCGAACCTTCTCAGATAGACTCTGCTAGTGAAAGCTAACTCGCTCCCCTTCCTTTCAGTGTACACCGTTAGTGTGGAGTGATGGCTCGGCTTCCCCTCCTTTTTATTGGAATGATAATGATGACACTGTCTTCTTCTCTGCTCAGAACTTGCTATGTGAAATAGTAATGACCTCATCTCTCCTTGCTAAAATCCTTAAAAACGTCAAAACTGCTAAACTCGGGGAGACAGATTGTGGGTCGCTAGACCATCTGCTCTCCTACTATGCGCCTAGTAATAAACTCTTCCTCTCCCTGAAACCCCGGTGCCTCAGGGGTTGGTTATTGAGCGTGTCGGGCAGAAGAATCCACGGCCCTTGTCTGGTGACACCCAGACCAAGTCAAATCCTATGGCTCCGAAAATGCTTCGGTTTTGTACACTTATCACACGAGGACTTAACTCCTGTCTCCCATTCTTGCCAGTTAGAACAAGGATCCTGAGTGCCATGCTTGGCACATAGCAGGCTTCAGTTTCCTTACATAAAATGAGGACTACAGCATCCATCTCATGGGGTGCCTGTGAGATCTAAATAGGCGGAGTTTACCAAACTCAAATCACCTTACAGCTGCTAATATTGTAGACTTTTCTAATTGGTGTGCTCTTGTGTGGATTAATGTATTAGCTGTGTAGTTTCAGGTACGTCACTGAGCCTTTCTGAACCTGTCTCACGTGGCTATTATTTTTTTGTATTAAAATTTTTAATTTATTACTTTATTTTATTTTTTTAAATACCAAAAAAAAAACCCCACCAAACAAACGCAAACATTCCTATTTTGATCACTCCGTTCTACATATATAATCAGTAATTCACAATATCGTCACATAGTTGCATATTCATCATCATGATCATTTCTTGGAACATTTGCTTCTATTCAGAAAAAGAAATAAAAAGAAAACAGAAAAAAATTTATACATACCATACCCCTTACCCCTCCCTTTCATTGATCACTAGCATTTCAAACTAAATTCATTTTAACATATGTTCCCCCTATTATTTATTTTTATTCCATATGTTCTACTTCACGTGGTTCTTTTGAGGCATAAATGAAATAATCTGCATCAGGTACTTAGGTCAGAGTCCGTCACGTAATACACACTCAGAAAGTCTTAGCCATTATAAATAGTATCGTCACTGACATTTTTGCTGTCATTTTACCCATCAAGATTTTGAGATCAGGAGAGCGGAAGTACCCTGCCCAGGATCACACAGCTGACTAGGGAGCAGCCGCCAGGAACCACATCCAAGTTCTTGCCCCACACTCCGCGCATTCTCAGAATGCTTCGGTAGGTGGCGCTCTTTCCCCTGCAATAGGGACAGAGGCCCCAACTTGCAGGCACCACCTTTTTCTCACTGGGCGTAATGAAGGAATTCTAGAGCCAGAAAGGGTTTTGAATGTGTCTAAGCCCTTATTTTAGAGGGAGAGAAATGAAGTTTGGAGCAAATATAACTTTGGAACCAAAGAGGCTTATATTCACCAAGTGGTGCTGGGGCGGAGTCTGTTTGCCCAATTCCCAGTCCCATTTGATTCCTACAGCTTGAGGCATTGGCATTTCTTGCTTATGTCCCCACAACCTTCTCTGGCCCACTCCTTGCAGACGGGGTCCCACACTGGATGCAGTTGGAACCAGGTACTTTCTGCTGGGCAGTTGCAATGCTCTGCCCTCGGGGGGGGGGGCAGAAAAGAGATTTGGGAACAGGGAAAGGGTTTAAGACTGGCTGGTGGAGGCCCCCACTCCTTCCATTTCTCTCACACTTCTCTATAGCCATTGAGGGATATATCTGTATGGCTAGGAACAGAGACTCTGGAGCCAAATCGCCTTTGCCCAAACTCAGGTCCTGTGCCTTACCAGTAGTGTGCGTCGGGCAATTAGTTAACCACTATGTCTCATTGTCCCATCTATAAAATGGAAATAGTAAAGTACCTATCTCTTAGAGTGCTGTGAGGATTCAGTGAGTTAAAGTGTGTAAAACAGAACAGTTGTAAGTGCCTGTGAAGAGCTATACAAGTGTTAGCTCTTAGCATTATAACTCACCAGCATCCTATGTGGAGTTTATGCTGGCAGTCAGTATGAATCATCATATTCACTCATCCCATCGCATCCCTTCATAATAATAACTGCTGTTTACTTGGTGCCATGCAGTATGCAAAACCTACATATTCATTACCTCAATTAATGCACTCAACAACCCACGAAGTAGGTATTATTATTGTTCCCCTCTCAAGGCTGAGGCTTCGACTAGATTACATCATTTACCCAGGGCCATGCCCGCAGTCGTGATGGAACTGGGACTCACATACAGGCCTGTCTGACGCCAAAATCAGGCTCTTTACCACTACATTATTTTACCTCCTCTTTAAGCCAATTAAAACCGCAAAACCAAGCCCGCACAGAGGAGCCACAGGCATCAGCCCTGCTTACGGGTCAGGCTGGACCCATCCCTCACGGAAGCTGTGATCTGTAGGGTGAGATTTCTTACCATCCTTATTTTGGGGGACAAAGGACCAGACTTCATGGGCTCCTTCCTGGCCCCCGGCAAAGACACAGCATGTTTTGATGAACGAACAAAGAAGCCTCTTTAGATTAGAGTTGAGCAATCCTCAGAGCTCTCAAAGACCACCCTCCTTCTACCCTGTTTCTTCTGCAGCCTGCAGGCGCCTACCTGGGCTGACCTGGAGCTGCGTCTCTGGCAGGTGAGTTCACCTGAGTTCCATGTGATCCAAGATGTGATGCAAGCTCTCAGGGGCTCAGGACCGTGTATCTGGGATTCTTTCTTTTCTTGGCATGCAAGGGAGTCTGTGCAGTACTGACCGAATATCTCTTAACTAAGAAAGAAACAACAGACACCAACCTACAATTGCGGAACCACAGAATGGCAGTTTGGAAGGGACCGTATGATGTAGAAAATGTAACTCCAAAGGGAAGGTCACTTGATTAGGACCACAGCGAGCAGGAAGTAAGGGAACCCAGTCTAAACCCTGATGTGTCCACAGTAACTTCCTCACCCTTAGGTCCTAGGGGTGCTGAGAAAAGGGCTGGGCTGGGAAAGGGTGGAATGGACATCCAGGCTGTGAGTATGTGTGCATTCAACCAGTTGGCTCTCTCTCTAGATTATAAGAATTCCTAAAACAAGGATTCTCAACCTCAGTGCTACTGACATTTGGGACTAGATAATTGTTTATTGTGGGGGACTCTCCTGGGCATGTTCAGATGTTTCACAACATCCCTGACCTGTACTCACAAGATGCCAGTAGCATTTTGGTTGTCCCACTTGTGACAACAAAACGTTGCCAAAATGTCTCTAGACTTTGCCAAATGTCTTCTGGGGGGAAAATTGGCTTCCTCTGTCCCCTTGTTGAAAGCCACTGCTCTAAAAGTAGGCTTCTCCCTCCTTCCCTTCTTGAAACATGTGTTAGAACTTATTATGTACTAGATTATTTATCAATGAGAGGGAGGGGTATGGTATGTATGAGTTTTTCTTTTTTTTCTCTTTTATTTCTTTTGCTGGAGTGATGCAAATGTTCAAAAGAAAATGATTATGGTGATGAATAATACAACTCTGTGATGATATAGTGAGCCCTTGATTGTACACCATGTATGGAATGTTTGTATGTCAAGAATGTTTGTATGTTAAGTTTTTACAATAAAAATATTAAAGTTGAAAAAAAAAAAGACAACAACAAAAAAGGAGCTTATTATGTGCCATGCTTTGGGCCTGCACATGAGTCGAGTGTGGTCTGTCCTTATAGGATTTGGGAGACAGGCAAGTCCCCGCAGGCAGCTAAGTGTGGTAAGATGCTCAGCAGAGACAAGGAAGGTTCTCAAAAGGTTCTCCAAAGAAGCTCAGCGAGAGCTCTTTGTCTCACTTGACTGGGAGGTCTAAAAAGCCTCCACAGAAGGACAAATGATAATTTTCCAGACAGACAAGATGAAGGAAGGACATTCCAGGCAGAATATGAACAAAAGTACCGAGTTGTGAAGAGTGGGACATGTTCAGGGAACAGGTATGAATGTACAGTCTGAGTGTGACCCAGAGAGTACACTAGGCATGGTGGAGGAGGAGGCTGGAGAGACAGGCTGGGTGAGGTGATGGTGGTCATATGATGATGGTTTGAACATATCGAGGACTTTCTATATGTTAGGCATTGTTCCATTGGACTTACATCTATTATCTCTTAATTTTTCAACAGTCCTTTGAGGAAGGAACTATCTTTACCTCCATTTTTATGGATGGAAAAAATGAAGCACAGAGAAATTAGGTAACTTGCCCAAGTCACACAGCTTGCAAAGGTTCCTTGTAAACTCCACTAAGAAATGTGGTCATAGAGAGCCAAAGATTTTAAGTAGAGCAGGGATGTGGTCAGTATTTCAGTTATCTTTTGCTGCATAACAAACTAACTAAAATGCACTGGCTTACCCAACACACTTTCATTAAATCTCACGATTCCATGAGCTGGCTGGGACTCGGCTGGGTGGTTCCTCTACCCGTCTGATTTGGAGTCTCTTAGGCAGCCGTAGTGGAATGGTAGCCGGGGCTGGAGTTTGGAATTAGATGTCCGGTGCCTCACTGTTCATCCATGTGACTTCCCTCTCTCTCTACGTGCTGATTCATCTTTCACGGTCTTTCCTCTCTTTCCAGTAGAGTAGCGTTGGTGGCTCAGGGCTCCAAAAGGCATAAAGCAGATGCTACCAAACTTTCTAACGCCTGGATCTGAAAGTCACAGACATCATTTCCCTTGCCTTGTATTTATCAGTGTGGTCACAGACACAGCCCAGATTCACGGGGAAGGGAACATTAGGGTCCATCTCTGATGGGAAGAGCAGCCTGTGCATACAGAGAGGGGTGGAATTTTTTGAGGCCATCTTTGGATACCAGCTTGCATAGCTATGTTTTTACCGCAGAAAGACTATTCTGGCAATGTTGTGGGGGGTGGACTGAAGGGGGAAAGACTGAAAACATGAAGATGAATTATGAAGTTGTTTTTATTTATTTTTATTATGATCATTCCGTTCTACATATATAATCAGTAATCCATAATATCATCACATAGTTGCATATTCATCATCGTGATCATTTCTTAGAACATTTGCGTCAATTCAGAAAGAAAAACAAAAAGACGACAGAAAAAATTCATGCAACCATACCCCTGACCCCTTCCTTTCATTGATCAATAGCATTTCAAACTAAATTTATTTTAACATTTGTTCCACTTATTATTTATTTTTATTCCATTTGTTTTACTTGTCTGTTGATAAGGTAGATAAAAGGAGCATCAGATACAAGGTTGTCACAATCACACGGTCACATCGTGAAAGCTATATCATTATACAATCATCTTCAAGTAACATAACTACTGGAACACAACTCTACATTTTCAGGCAGTTCCCTCCAGCCTCTCCATTACATCTTGACTAACAAGGGTGATAACTATTTAATATGTAAGAATAACCTCCAGGATAACCCTCAACTCTGTTTGAAATCTCTCAGCCACTGACACTTTATTTTGTCTCATTTCACTCCTCTCCCTTTTGATTGAGAAGGTTTTCTCAATCCCTTGATGCCAAGTCCCAGCTCATTCTTGGGTTTTTGTCCCAGCTTGCCAGGAAGGGTCCACACCCCTGGGAGTCATGTCCCATGTAGAAAGGGGGAGGGCAGTGAGTTTGCTTGTTGTGTTGGCTGGAGAGAGAGGCCACATCTGAGCGACAAAAGAGGTTCTCTGGGGGTGACTCTTAGGCCTAATTTTAAGTAGGCTTGACCTATCCTTTGTGGGGTTAAATTTCATATGAACAAACCCCAAGATTGGGGGCTGAGCCTATTGCTTTGGTTATCCCCACTGCTTGTCAAGAATTCAACTTGGGGGAGTTCAATTTTCCCCCTTTCTCACCGTTCCCTCAAGGGGACTTTGCAGATACTTTTTTACTCACTGTTCAAATCACTCTGGGATTTATTCGGGCATTACTCTGGACAAACCAGAAAAATCTCATGTCCTACTCAAGTTTCCATGCACTTATGGTGTTCATTTAAGCTGTCTACAAAAGTTATATTAGGAAATGCACTAGTCAAAATATAAATTTTGCACCAAATAAACATTTTTTGCTTTCGTCTCACAAAAAAGTTAAAATTATAAAGTATTAATTACTATTTATTTTCAACACCCTGCAATGACATTCCTATGTTCTTCCTCATGCAAAAACATTTTTTAAATTTGTACATTTAGTCACTATCATTATACACTCTAGGCATTCCTAGATTATACCATCTCAGTCTTTTATCATCTATTTTTCTTTCTGATTTCGTTTGTGCCCTCAGCCCTCCTCCCTCTATCATTCTCACATTCAGTTTCATTCTGTGCTTTAACATAATTGTATTACAGTTAGGTAGTATTGTGCTGTCTATTTCTGAGTTTTTACATTCAGTCCTGTTGCACAATCTGTAGCCCTTCAGCTCCAATTACGCAATATCTTACCCTATTTCTATCTCCTGACGGTCTCTGTTACCAGTGAAATATTCCAAGTTTATTCTCGAATGTCGGTTCACATCAGTGGGACCATACAGTATTTGTCCTTTAGTTTTTGGCTAGACTCACTCAGCATAATGTTCTCTAGGTCCATCCATGTTATTACATGCTTCATAAGTTTATTCTGTCTTAAAGCTGCATAATATTCCATCGTATGTATATACCACAGTTTGTTTAGCCACTCGTCTGTTGATGGACATTTTGGCTGTTTCCATCTCTTTGCAATTGTAAATAACGCTGCTATAAACAATGGTGTGCAAATTTCCGTTTGTGTCTTTGCCCTTAAGTCCTTTGAGTAGATACCTAGCAATGGTATTGCTGGGTCGTATGGCAATTCTATATTCAGCTTTTTGAGGAACTGCCAAACTGCCTTCCACAGTGGTTGCACCATTTGACATTCCCACCAACAGTGGATAAGTGTGCCTCTTTCTAAGCATCCTCTCCAGCACTTGTCATTTTTTGTTTTGTTGGTAATGGCCATTCTGGTGGGTGTGAGATGATATCTCATTGTGGTTTTGATTTGCATTTCCCTAATAGCCAGGGAAATTGAGCATCTTTTCACGTGCCTTTTGGCCATTTGTATTTCCTCTTCTGAGAACTGTCTGTTCAAGTCTTTTGCCCATTTTGTAATTGCATTGTCTGTCTTTTTGTTGTTGAGTTGAACAATCTCTTTATAAATTCTGGATACTAGACCTTTATTTGATAAGTCATTTCCTAATATTGTCTCCCATTGTGTAGGCTGTCTTTTTACTTTCTTGATGAAGTTCTTTGATGCACAAAAGTGTTTAATTTTGAGGTGTTCCCTTTTATTTATTTTTTTCTTCAATGCTCATGCTTTGGGTGTAAGGTCTAGGAAACCACCTCCTATTATAAGATTTATAAGATATCTCCCTACATTTTCTTCTAACAGTTTTGTGGTCTTAGATCTAATGTTTAGGTCTTTGATCCATTTTGAGTTAACTTTTGTACAGGGTGTGAGTTATGGGTCCTCTTTCATGCTTTTGCATATGGATATCCAGTTCTCTAGGCATCATTTATTGAAGAGACTGTTCTGTCCCGGGTGAGTTGGCTTGATTGCCTTATCAAAGATCAATTGTCCATAGAGGGTCTATATATGAACACTCTCTTCAATTCCATTGGACAGTATATCTATCTTTATGCCAGTACCATGCTGCTTGCTTGACCACTGTAGTTTTGTTATACACCTTAAAGTCAGGTAGTGTGAGACCTCCGACTTCATTTTATTTTCTCAAGATACTTTTAGCTATTCAGGGCACCCTGCCCTTCCAGACAAATTTGGTTATTGGTTGTTTTTTTTTTAAATTTTTTTATTAATTAAAAAAATTACAAGAAAGAAACAAATATTCTTAACATATGATCATTCCGTTCTACATAAACAATCAGTAATTCACAATGTCATCACATAGTTGCATACTCATCATCATGATCACTTCTTAGAACACTTGCATCAGTTCAGAAAGAGAAACAAAAAGACAACAGAAAAATAAAATGAAAACAGAAAAAAAAATTATACATACCATACCCTTACCCCTCCCTTTCATTGATCACCAACATTTCAAACTAAATTTACTTCAACATCTGTTCTCCCTATTATTTATTTTTATTCCATATGTTCTACTCATCTGTTGACAAGGTAGAAAAAAGTAGCATTAGACACAAGGTTTTCACAATCACACAGTCACATTGTGAAAGCTATATCATTACACAATCATCATCAAGAAACATGGCTACTGGAACACAGCTCTACATTTTCAGGCAGTTCCTTCCTGAAATGTTATCCAAGTTACATCTTCCTGAAATGTTATCCAAGTTACATCTTGGATAACAAGGTGATATCTACTTAATGTGTAAGAATAACCTCCAGGATAACCTCTCAACTCTGTTTGGAATCTCTCAGCCATTGACACTTTGTCTCATTTCACTCTTCCCCCTTTTGGTTGAGAAGGTTTTCTCAATCCCTTGATGCTGGGTCTCAGCTCATTCTAGGATTTCTGTCCCACGTTGCCAGGAAGGTCCACACCCCTGGGAGTCATGTCCCACATAGACAGTGGGAGGGTGGTAAGTTTTCTTGTTGTGTTGGCTGGAGAGAGAGGCCACATCTGAGCAACAAAAGAGGTTCTCCTGGAGGTAACTCTTTGGCCTAATTTTAAGTAGGCTTGACCTATCCTTTGTGGGGTTAAGCTTCATATGAACAAACCCCAAGACTGGGGGCTCAGCCTACAGCCCTGGTTGTCCACACTGCCTGCAAGAACATCAAGAATTCAACTTGGGGAAGCTGAATTTTCCCCTGTTCTCACCATTCCTGAAAGGGGACTTTGCAAATACTCTTCCACTCACTAATCAAATCACTCTGGGATTCATCGGGGCACCATGCTGGACAAACCAACAAAATCTCATGTCCTACCCAAGGTTCCGTGTACTTATGTTGTTCAACCAACTATCTACATAAGTTATATTAGGAAATGCACTAGTCAAAATATAAATTTTGTACCAAATAAACATTTTTTGCTTTAGTCTCACATTTAAAATTTAAAGTTGAAATTTTAAAATATTAATTACCATCTATTTTCAGCACCCTGTGGTAATGACACTCCTTTGTTCCCCCTCACACAAAAACATTTTTAAAATTTGTACATTTAGTCAGTGTCATTATACACTCCAGGCACTCCCAGACCACACCATCCCAATCCTCATTGTCCATCTTTCTTTGCGATTTCACCTATGCCCCCAGCCCTCCTCCCTCCATCATACTCACATTCAACTTCATTCAGTGTTCTAACACAATTGTACTACAGTCAGGCAGCATTGTGCTGTCCATTTCTGAGTCCTTACACTCAGTCCTGCTGCACAATCTGCATCCCTCCAGCCCCAACCACCCAACATCCCACCCCATTTCCGTCTCCCGATGGTCTCTGCCACCAATGAAATATTCCAAGTCCATTCACCAATGTCAGTTCACATCAGTGAGACTATACAGTGTCTGTCCTTCTGTTTCCGGCCAATCCCACTCAGCACAATGTCCCCAAGGTCCATCCATGTTGTCACATACTGCACAACCCCATTCTGTCCCACAGCTGCACAATACTCCACCATATGTACACGCCACAGTTTGTCCAGCCACTTGACTGTTAATGGACATCTTGGCTGTCTCCATCTCTTGGCAACCATAAATACTGCTGCTATAAACATTGGTTTGCAAATGTCTGTTTGTGTTCTTGCCCTCATGTCCTTTGAGTAGAGACAGCATATAGATGGGTCCTGTTTTTTAATTCATTCTGCCAGTCTATGTCTTTTCATTGGGAAGTTTAATCCATTACCATTTAGTGTTATTACTGTACAGGTAATACTTTCTTCTACCATTTTGCTTTTTGGATTTTATATGTCAAATCTAATTTTCTTTCTTTTTACCTTTACTCATAGTCTTCCTTTCTACTCTCTTCTCCACACCTCTCTCTTCTGTCTTTTCATATCTGTCTCTAGTGCTCCTTTTAGTATTTCTTGCAGAGCTGGTCTCTTGGTCACAAATTCTCTCAGTGATTTTTTGTCTGAAAATGTTTTAATTTCTCCCTCATTTTTGAAGGACAGTTTTGCTGGATATAGAATTCTTGGTTGGAAGTTTTTCTCTTTTAGTAATTTAAATATATCATCCCACTGTCTTCTTGCCTCCATGGTTTCTGCTGAGAAATCTATGCATAGTCTTATTGGGTTTCCCTTGTATGTGATGGATTGCTTTTCTCTTGCTGCTTTCAAGATTCTCTCTTTCTCTTTGACTTCTGACATTCTGATTATTGAATGTCTTGGAGTACGTCTATTTGGATCTATTCTCTTTGAAGTACACTGCACTTCTTGGATCTGTAATTTTAGGTCTTTTACTAGAGTAGGGAATTTTCCAGTGATAATTTCCTCCATTAGTTTTCCTCCTCCTTTTCCCTTCTCTTCTCCTTCTGGGACACCCACAACATGTACATTCGTGCGCTTCATATTGTCCTTCAATTCCCTGAGCCCCTGCTCATATATTTTCCATTTTTTCCCTATATTTTCTTTTTCTTGTTGGATTTCGGATGTTCCATCCTCCAGTTCACTAATCCTATGTTCTGCCTCTCAAAATCTAACATTGTAGGTTTCCATTGTTTCTTTCATCTCTTCTACTGTGACTTTCATTCCTATAAGTTCTGTGATTTGTTTTTTCAGACTTTCAATTTCTTCTTTTTGTTCATTCCTTGCCTTCTTTATATCCTCCCTCAATTCATTGATTTGGTTTTTGATGAGGTTTTCCATGTCTGTTCGTATATTCTGAATTAATTGTTTCAGCTCCTGTATGTCATTTGAATTGTTGGTTTGTTCCTTCGACTGGGCCATATCTTCAATTTTCCTAGTGTGATTTGTTATTTTTTGATGGTATCTATGCATTTAATTACCTTAATTAGTTTGTTCTGGAGATTGCTTTCACTTCCTTTACCTAGTGTATTCTTGCTGGATGAATTTGTTGTCTATCTGTTCTTTGACATTCAGTTCAGCTTTTTCTGGACCTCTAGATTGGGTTTTGTTTAACAGAGGAGAATTTTTCAGTTCTTGTTTTCTTGTTTCTTGCCCTGATTGTATGGTGCCTTCCCCCCACCCCACCCCCTTAGGAGTGTCTCCTTAGGTATTATAGACCCCAGCTGGATTTTCCCAGACAAAACTGGCCTCCTATCAGGAGAAAAGAGTCACCTGCATTGGTTTTCCCTGAGGGTGAGACCCAGCAGATTGAAAGACTTTCCTGTAAAGTCTCTGGGCTCTGTTTTTCTTATCCTGCCCAGTATGTGGTGCTTGTCTGCCTGCAGGTCCCTCCAGCATAAGATGATACAGTACCTTTAACTTTGGTAGACTCTCCCTGCTGGGGACGTGGTGGAGAGAGAGGAAAGGTTGTAGGCTGGTTTTAATGGCTTCAAATTACCAAGCCCTGGTGTCTGAGTTACTTAAGGGAGGGATTCCACCTGAGTTAGGCTTTACCCCTCCCCTGGGGAAGGCACAGGTTCCAGACAAGCCCTCAAATAAGCTTGTTTCTGCCTATGCCTGGGGCAGTTGCAGCCTGAGAAGTCCTGCTGCTGAATCCAAAGGCAGTCAAGCCTCCGTAGAAACATAGCCACAAAAACCTCTGTTTCCTTTTTTTTTTCTTTTTCCATCAGTCCTGCCCCCTTGGTGTCAGGGCATAAATGAGCAACCTCCACTTTGACCAGGTTCACCTGAGCTGGGGGCCTATTTTTCGTAGTCAGACTTTGTTAATTAATTTTGTGATTGGCGTTTGTTTGGGCTCAGCCCCTGCTGCTGGTAAAGTCCCTTTCCTTTCCCCTCTGGGAAGCAGCCTGTAGGGGAGGGGCACTGGCTGCCATGGCTTGGGGAACTCACAGTTCTGGGGAGGCTCGCAGCCGGTCCAGCTAGTCCAGACTGGGGTATGCTCTGTGTCCGGTCACTGATGTGGCCCCAGGAGCTGTTCTGTACTGTTTCTGGTTATTTAGTAGTTGTTCTGGAGGACGAACTAAATTGGGCACATTGCTAAGCTGCCATCTTGATTTGCAAGACTCGGTTATTGGTTTTGTTTTGTTTTTTTTTTTTTGGTTATTGGTTTTTATGAAGTTGTTTTGATAACTTGGTTAATTTTGGCCACTCAGCTTCTCTTTCTATTTCTATTACTGAGGAAAGAACAGAGTAATTGCATTTCTTTTTTTAGGTCCATGGTCCAGGAAACGAATGTATTTCTTTTTTAAAATAGACTTTAATTTTTTAGATAAGTTTTAGGTTTACAGAAAAATTGCACAGAAAGTCAGAGTTTCCAGGTGCCTCTTCTCCTCTGCCCGTTGTGCAATTTCTTTTATTATTATTATTATTAATATCCTGTGTTGGCATGGTACATTTGTTACAATTAATGAACCAGCAGTGAATACATCATTAACTAAAAGTCCACAGTTCACATTAGGTGTCACTCTTTTTGTTGTACATGTCATGTCCCACCATTAAGATATCACACTAAATAGCTTCACTTCCCTAAACAATGTCTTGTACTATATCTCTTTATCCCTCTTTCCTGGTCCCTAAACCCATGGCAACCACAGATCTTTTATTGTTTTGCCTATTCCAGGATGTCAAATAACTGGAATCATATAGTATGTGGCCTTTTCAGATTGGTTTATTTCATTTTTTTTAACTTTTCTTATTAACTAAAAAAATTAACAAACAAAACATTTAAATATCATTCCATTCTACATATACAATCAGTAATTCTTAATATCATCACGTAGTTGCATATTCATCATTTCTTAGTACATTTGCATCAATTTAGAAAAAGAAATAAAAAGACAACAGAAAAAGAAATAAAATGATAATAGAGAAAAAAAACCTATACGTACCATACCCCTTACCCCTCGCTTTCATTTACCATTATTTCAAACTGAATTTATTTTAACATTTGTTCCCCCTATTATTTATTTTTATTCCATATGTTCTACTCTTCTGTTGATGTAGTAGCTGAAAGGAGCATCAGACATAAGGTTTTCACATTCACAGAGTCTCATTGTGAAAGCTATATCATTGTTCAATCATCATCAAGAAACATGGCTACTGGAACACAGCACTACATTTTCAGGCAATTCCCTCCAGCCTCTCCACTACATCTTGAACAACAAGGTGATATCTAGTTAATGCGTAAGAATAATCTCCAGGATAACCTCTCGATTCTGTTTGGAATCTCTCAGCCATTGACACTTTGTCTCATTTTACTCTTCCCCCTTTTGGTCGAGAAGTTTCTCTCAATCCCTTGATGTTAATTCTCAGCTCATTCTAGGGTTTTTCTCAGTCCTTTGATGCTGAGTCTCAACTCATTCCAGGATCTTTGTCCCACATTACCAGGAAGGTCCACACCCCTGGGAGTCATGTCCCATGCAGAGAGGGGGAGAGTGGTGAGACTGCTCATCATATTGGCTGGAGAGAGAGGCCACATCTGAGCAACAAAAGAGGTTCTCTTGGGGGTGACTCTTAGGCCTAAATTTTAAGTAGACTTGACCTATCCTTTGTGGGGTTAAGTTTCATGTGAACCCCAAGACTGGGGGCTCAGCCTATAGCTTTGGTTGTCCACACTGCTTGTGAGAATATCAAGAATTCAACTTGGGGAAGTTGAATTTCTCCCCACTCTCACCATTCCCCAAAGGGGGCTTGAAAATACTTTTCCAGGTTTATTTCATTTAACAATATGCATTTAAGGTTCCTCCATATCTTTTTATGACTTCCTAGTTTATTTATTTTTATCACCGAATAACTTTCCATCGTATGGATGTAACACTGTTTATCTGGATTTTTAAAGGCAGATTTTAAGACAGATTTTGATTTCAGGAAGTAGGGTGCTGCTGTACAAGCACCTAAAAATATAAGGTAATGGTGAGATGCTGGAAGAATTTTGAGTTGTTTGATAATAAAAGCGTAGATTTCCTTGAAGAGGCTGTTGGTAGAATAAGGATGCTAAAGGTGATCCCAGTGAGGGCTCAGAAGATTTAAAGAGAGCTGTAGAGAAAGCTTCTGTCATTTTAGAGACTACACAAATTATCATGAACAGAATGTTGCTAAAAATATGAATGTTAAAAGTGATTTTTGTAAGGCTTTAGAAGGATATGATGACTGTATTATTGGAAACTGGAGGAAAGGCAATCTTTGTTATAAAGTTCTCCACCAGAGAACTTGGTGGAATTGTGTTCTGATATTGAGTGGAAGTCAAGAACTTGTAAATGATGAACTTGGATTTTTAGCTGAGATATCCAAGCAACAGGCAGGTGCATCCTGGTTTCTCCTTGTTGCTTATAGTAAAATGTGAGAGGAAAGGGACAAATTGAGGAATGAACTGCTAAGCAAAAAGGAACCAGCAATTGATTTGGAAATTTCTCAGCTTATTCAGATAATGTGCTCTGGAAGCAGTGGCAAGGGTGTGGTTGGACAACGGTTTTGCAAAAGAGCTTACACATGTGGTTTGTGGATCCAGTCAACCATCTCAGTAGAAGCTAGGAATGGAGATGCAGTGGGTTACTCAGGGCTCTCTAGGGAAACAGAACTGACAAGATATATTCATATATATATTTAAATATTATGAGATTTATCATAGGAATTGGCTAACGTGACCATGTGGGTTGGCAAGTCCAAATTCTGCAGGGCAGGCTGCAAATCGGAACACTGATGAATTCCCAAAGCTGGCTGTCTAAAGTAGAGATGGAAATTCCTTCTGTGTACTTAAAGCATCAGTTCTCCCTTTAAGGCCTTCAAATGATTGGTTGAGACTCTCTCGCTGTTGAAGGCAATCTCCTTTGCTGATGGTAGATGTCATCAGTCATAGATGCAATCAACTGACTAGTATTTAAATCTACAAAATAGCCTCACAATGACAATCAGGCCAGTGCTTGCTTGAGCAAACAACTAGACACTATAACCTAGCCAAGCTGAAACCTGAATTTGCAGTTATCTAGGAAAGATCTGTGGTAGACTCATCTTATGGCTTGGACCTCTGTCCATCGCATGTGAGAACGACAAAGTTTTCAAGAATTTGGTATCAGCAGAAACACTGCCAGCCTGGACTGAAAGGGGAGAGATGGGAGGAAATGAAGGAAGACTGACTCCTGGGGCAGAGGCAGGACTGCAGAGGCGTGGGTTGAAAGGGTTTCCTCCAGACAGTAGGGTAGGGCTGCTACTTTAGTGTTTGGAGAAGTCAGGGCCACTACCTCGGCTGGCCTAGAAGACAGAATATCACGCTAAGGAGTTTACTCTCAGACTGAGATATAATGGAATTTTCCCTGCTGGGGTTAACTTGCTTTAGACCCACAACCCCTGTTTTCCTTCCATTTTCTCCCTTTTGGAGTGGGAATGTCTCCTATGCTTGTCCCACTGTTATATATTTTTTACCTTTATATTTTCAAATAATTTCAAACTTACAGGACAGTTGCAAAAATAATACAAACTTCATACAGAGAATTCCAGCATATCCTCACCCCACTCCAAAACCCAGATCTACCAATTTTAACATTTTGCCACCTTTCTTGTATCATTCTATCTATCTATCTATCTATCTATCTATCTATCTATCTATCTATCTATCTACCTATCCATCTATCTGGTATCTACTTATTTTCTGAACATTTGAGAGCAGGTTGCAACATTATGCTCCTTGAACACATAATACTTCCATGTACATTTCTACAAACAAGGATAATATTGAATTATGTAATCACCTTAAATGCAATTGTCAACTTCAAGAAATTTAACTTTGATATAAAGTTTAAATTCTGTATTCCAGTTTTGTTTTCTATGTCCCAACAATGTTCTTTTGAGCCTTTTCTTCTCTTTTCCTAGATTCCATCCAGTCTCACATAGTTCATTTAATTGTCATTATCTCTTTAGTTTTTCTTTCTTTTTTTTAAGTTGTGGAAACATACACACAATACAAATTTTCCCATCCTAGCTCTCTCAAGCATACCATTCAGTGGATTAATAACACTCACAATGCTGCAGTACCCTCACCACCATCCATTATTAGAACTTCCCCTTTACTCCCAACAGAAATCCTACACTGATTTTGCATTAACTCCCCCATTCCTTGCCCCCCCCACCGTAAGTTGCACTCCGCTTTCTGCCTCTTTGAGTTTTCATATTTCCTGATATCTACTTTGTGGTTACCTTGGGGCTAGAATTCAATATCCTAAATCTATGACCGGCTCGTTTTCTTTGATACCAGTTTGACACCAATAGCATGCATAAACTATGTTTCTATACCCCCCTGTTCCCCTCACCCCATGCAGTTTTTATCACAAATTGCAAATTTATAGATTACGAGTTCAAACCCATTCATTTCTCATAACATTTTATGCATGTGCCTTTTAGATCCTGTAGGAAGTAAAAAGTGTATTTACAAATAAAAAATACAATAGTACTGGTATTTATATTTACCCATATCATTATCTATACTGGAAATCTTTATCTCTTCATGTGGCTTCAGTCACCTGTCTAGTGTCCTTTCTTTTCAACCTGTAGAACTCCCTTGAGCATTGCTTGCAGGGCCAGTCTAGTAGTCCTGAATTCCTTCAGCTTTTGTTTATCTGGGAATGTCTTACTCTCTCTTTCATTTTTGAAAAACGCTTAGAGTGTTTTTCAAGATATAGAATTCTTGGTTAGCAATTTCTTTATTTTAGCATATGTCATCCACTGCCTTTTTGCCCCCATGGTTTGCAATGAGAAATTGACACTTAATCCTATTGTGTATGACATGTTACTTCTCCCTTGAGACTTCCAGAATTCTCTCTTTATCTTTGGCATTCTCCAGTTTGATTATAGCATGGTACAGTGAGGGTCTATTCAGGTTTGTCCTGTTTGGACTTCTTTGAGCATCTTGGATGTATGTTTCTTCTTTCCTAGGAAAAAGTTCCCTCTTTCCAGATCCAGTCTCAGATGCTGCAGTCTCTGCAACCCCTTGCCCCTGGCAGCCCCTTGACAGAGCTCTCAGTGTTCTATCAGAGAACTCAGTGAACTGCCTTCTACCTTTAGGGCAGCGTCCTGAGACAAGTCCCTCAGGTCACCACCAGACAGATGAGGCCAGAAATGCATGTCCCTATATATGCAGGACGGGGATTCTGCTCCCTCTGGAGCCAGGATCAGGGAGCCACACTGGGAGTGTGGGCTGGTACCCCACCCAGCTGGTGCGTGGTGGGGGCAGGGCCAGCCAGAGCATTATGGACTCCTCCCACTTTTTTTTTTTTGCTTGTGCAGGCACCAGGAATCGAACCCGGGTCTCTGGCATAGCAGGTGAGAATTCTGCCACTGAGCCACCGTACCACCTGGGCTCCTACCACTTTCAAGCAGCCTTTTTCTTGATTCACTGCACACCTGCTACTGCTGTCCTTTAACTACCTCCTAGAGATTTGAGAAATTTTCCTCTGCCAGTTTTGGCTGGTTATTCACTCTGCCACTTCTGTGGGGGGATGGAGCCCTGAAGCTTCTTGCTCTGCCATTTTGGTTGGGGCCCCTCCTTTGTATTTTAGAAGCAGAAAACTTGTCTTACAGTTTTGAAGGTCTACAGATGGAGAGCAATTTTGTCTCCAGATGGCTCATACTGAGAGTCTCATCCATATCTGATTTAGATGCTTTAGAAGATGAGATTTTTGACCTAGGGTTGGTAACAGGTTAAGACTTTTGGGGATGTGGGTTGGGGCAAATGTATTTTGCACATGGGAAGGACATGGCTTTTTGGGCGCCAGAAGGCCGAGTGCTGTCTGTTTGAATCATATACCCCCAAGACATATTCAAATTCAAGCACCCAGCCCCGTGAAGGTGCCTTTATTTGGAAATAAGGGCTTTGAAAATGCTTTAGATAAGATGAGGCCAAATTGTACTAGAGTGTGCCCTAATCCAGCATGACTGGTGCTCCTTATGATAAGAAGGGGAGAAGGGACACAGACTGACACATGAGGGGAGAAGGCCATGTGATGAGTGACGCAGAGATTCAAGTGCTGCAGCTGCAAGTTTAGGACAGGAAAGATGGCTGGAAAACCACCAGAAGTAGGGAGAAGCAAGGAAGGTTTCAGAGGTAGTGACTCTGCCAGCACCTTGGCTTGAGTTTGGACTTCTAGCCGCTAGGACTGAGAAGCAATAATTTTTTTTGTTGTTGTTTTAAGCCATTCAGTTTGTGGTACTTTGTTCCTGGGGAACTAAGACAGTTGGGAAGCTGGAATTTGACCCAAGTCTGCCTGACTTAAGGCTCCTGCTATGAACTTCTACACATAATTGTGTTCAATTCTTGCCCCAGGCAGAAAAACAGCAAGAAAAGTAGAAGGCACTGGACCTGCATAGATTTGCATTATAAATAAATTTGCGTTTATTTATAACTTGAGTTGCTTGTTCTGTGTCCTTTTACCTGTAATTCTATCATAGCAATCTTTAGAGAAAGATATTGAAAGGTGGCTGGGTGGTATATCCTGATAGAACCATAATAGAGGTTAATAGTAATTAATCATGAATACTTCTTGAATGTTTACAGTGTATCGCACACAATGTTTTATATGCATTATCTCATTTAACTCTCATGACAGTCCTATTAGGTCAGGTTATGTTTCCTATTTTACGTATGGGGAAACTGAGGCAGAGTGATGGATTAACCTGTCCACATTCACCCTGGTAGTAAGTCAAGCTGAGCACTTGGGCAGCGTGAATCCAGAACCTGTACTCTTAATTATTTTGTTCTTAGTACTAACCCTGAGAACCTGGTGAAGAGTGAAACCATATTTCCACAGAAAGAATCTAAGTCAGAGAAGATTCATCAGGTCATCATTTTCCCAAAAGTTTTCAATTGCAACTGTCAAGGTATTTGCTGCTACATATAAAAATGAAATATTGGTAGTTGCTGTTTCTTGCTATTAGTTTTAGAAATCACTTATTGACGTTGCTATTATCTCAGATAAAGATTTCTGTCTGTTACTTGCCTCCTACCCTTTTCTGAAAACTATTATACTTTTTAGTTAAATCAATTTTAATTATTTTTATAAAATCATGATTATATAATTATTTTTATTGCTCATTGCAAAGTCAAAAAGTGTATTGTGATTATATTTCTTTTTTTGCATAACTTTTTTCCTGTAGTCAATATAGTTTTTTCTTTTTCCTTCTTTCTTTTTTTTAAGAAAAAACTTTCATTATTTCTTCTGTACCTGTCCTTTTTTTTCCCATTAGAATTTTTATATGCCTATAAATAGTTTTCATGCTCAGTGTTAGAGAATCCACTATTCAGAGCTTTCCTCCTTGAGCCCTCCTGCTCCACTAGACTGTTTTTTCTTTAGCTTTTCAACTACTTTTCTGGGAGTTTCTTTTACTTTGTTTCTATGTTAGAACCCATTTCTTAGTCCGGTGTCTTGGTTTACTTTCTTGTTTTGGTGACACATCTCTCTGTAGCATTCTAAGAAAGATTACCTGGGAGATAAATTTTTTGAGTCCTTGCTTATCCAAAAAGGTATTTTTTTCTACCCTCACTCTGGATTTGCATTCAGCGGAATTGGTTGCAAATTATTTTCTCCTGATGTGCATTGTCCCATTGTCTTCTTAGCTTGCAGGGTCATTTTTGAGAAGTCCAAATGCATTTTAATCTATTTCCTTTGTATATAACATATCTTTCTGGAACTTTTAGGTTCTTTGCTATATTCCTGGTGTTCTGAAATTTGGCATGGGTCTTTTTTCCATCCATTGTACATTCAGTTCCAAGAAAATTTTCTTCAATTACTTTATCTCTCCCACTCTGTTTTCCTAATTGGATGTTGAATTCAATAGAGTCCCTAAGTCTTCTACGTTTATACTCTATTGTTTCCCCTTCTGCTACTTCCAACCTATAAACTTTTTAGTATTGGCTTTCATTTTTAATTTCCAAGGGCTCTTTTTATTTTTCAAAGTATCCTCATGGTGTTTTTGTTTAACCTGATGGATACGAAGTCTTCTCTTAATTTCCTGAAGGTAATAATTGCAGTTTTTATTTGTTCCTGGCACCATCTCTCTATCTTCTTTGTTGGTTGGTTTGTTTGATTTTGGTCGCCGTCTTTCATGATGGAGACTTTTCTTCAACGTCTGATGATCCTTGGTTATCATTTATGTTTTAGAGTAAGGCACAGAGCCTAATTATGGGACAGAGCTTATCATATGGAAGCCTTCACTGTTGAGCTTTTCGTGGGGACTTTACTCTTTTGTTAGGGGAAACCCCAACGTAACTATGTCCCCCACTCCCCACACCTTGGGGAAGTTCAATTTTTATGAAAAGAATCCTCCCAGATTTTGTTTAGGAGAAGAATACACAGTTCCCTGTTTTGTGGGGGCAGGTAAAGAAGGGAGCTGGGAGTCCCATTGCCCAGTGTTCATTCACATTGGATCTCCCCATTTGAACATTCACCTTAGTAGTGGTCTCTTCTGTTCCTGTTAAACTGGCATCCAGAGACTTGCCAGGTCAGTTTCCCTGGGGACTCAGCCTCTGTTTTCCTGCCCGGGTGAGTAGTCACTCCTTGGCTGTTGGGCAGAGGATGTTTTCAGCCCTGATTCTCATCTCTGCACAAAGTCCTGAGTTTTTCAGAGCTTCTGTGTGGCAAATCAGTTTGCTTCTCTTCTATAATCTTCCTCTGCAGCCAATTTAGTTTATTTGCTCAGCTAAGATGGTTACCATTCCTCCATCTACCTTCATCTTTTAAAGAGGCATGGAAATCCCTTGCCCACTCTGGCATCTTTCCCATTTTACTTATCTATGTGAATATGTTCTTTTTCTTTTCCTTTACTGTCATTTTAATGGGGTCACAGAAAAGAGAGGAAATAAATGTGTGTGGTCATCCCACTAAGTACAGCAAATTCCCCTCAAAGAATTTTTAAATGCCTGTTATATGGATTTCACTATACTAGACATTATAAACATGGTTGGTTTCCATGTTGAAGGAAGAAAAAAAGAGTAACAGGCACAACATTCCTTCAAAATTTGTATGCTATCAAACACAGCTTTGACTCTGAGGTCACTAGGAGAAGGAAGAAAATGGATTTGCTGCATATTTAATATCTTTGCTGTCATCTTGGACTTCAGCCTTAAGTTGCTGTAGCAACAGGCCAGACCAAGAACTTCATTAGATGATGAGCTCCTTGGATTTTAACCATGTTATTTAATCAGACATGAATGATGGACAGACCATCACATGGCACCCTTAAATCTTTTACTTTGATAAGGTATATAATTAATTAAATCTAGTAAATCTTTGGGACAAGTAAAACAACAACCTAAACCTTGCTTTTTTGTATCTTTTCCAGAGTCATCAGTAGTCAAAAGATTTCCTTGGTTCAACTATTCAAGGCAGTGCTCACACTTATATTTGAGCATCCATCCATCAGTGAAGGGCAGGGAGGAGTACTAATGGATTAGTGATGGACAACGGCTTACTGTCATTGGCATTTTGAAAGAAGATGCCTGGCATAAACATAAAGACATAAATATATTATTGTATAACAGTTACATTTTAGTAGGAATCACAGGTGGGTGGGAGAGATATTTCTCGGGGTGGGGGGAGAGTGCCCTCCCAAGCACACACATGTTAAAAGAGAGTCCCTCTTGCCAAGAGATTTCAGAATAAACATGTGGTGAAAACCAGGGGGAGTGAAGGTTGGTAGTCAGGAATGGCTTCCATAAGGAGAGAATTTTGAGTAGAATTTTGAAAAAAGGAGTCACCCTTGAGGCAGACAGAGGTATTTCTGACTGGGTCAGTCTTACCATCCCTTCACCTCCTCAGTATGTGATTTAGACTTGTTCTAACGTCTCTCCTTCCATTCTCATAGGAAGCACCTTTAATGCATTCAAATTCACTCAGGCAAATGGTTGTTTTCAAGACTCTTTATCAACTCTGGAAAGGCAAGTGCTTGGTCAACTGATTTTCCCCCTTCAAAGGATAACTTTTGAGATTAACTTTGCTATTTACAATACAGGTCTGTGTCTGAAAAGTATTCTTTTATTGTGTTGCTCTTCCCTGGATATGATTTTAGTTTTGTCAAATTTTAGAATGAAATCAATATATTTTTGGCAGTTGCTATTTCTAAAACCTTAAGCAAGATACTGAAGAGTTTACAAAGAAGAATTTACATATGCAGCCCCTTCTGGCTCCCAAGGCACAACAATAGGAGAAATGCCAGGAGACAATCAGTGATTAATCACCAAGTGTGAGTGATGTACACCGGCTGGCTCCATTCTCAGCTTTCCCAGCCCCGCAGGGTCTTAAATAACAGTAAGGGATTGGGAGGGTTATTTTTAATACTTCAAAAAGACTAACCAAAAGAACACATACTTACAGGATATTAGATGCACAGGCTAATTAAACTAAAACATCAGGTTTCTTTGCTGTGGGCTAGAATTATATCAATTCAGTATAGAAACACCAATTACCCCATGCTGACTGAAAGCTCTGATTGGCAGCCACCCTTGTCTTTGATTAATAAAACATGAGGAAATGAATTAATTATTACTTGATAAATGTGCTTTGTTTGATAGACAAAAACGTTTCAAAGCATCGGATTTGTGATGGGAGAACGATTAAAAGTTGGGTTTGGGTAAAAGGATCGGGAATCAGTAGGATGGGCAATAAGAGGCTAGTTGAGACTTTTAATGTGGATGGAGAGGACAGAGAAGCTTTCGTGGAGAAGGAGGGGCTCATCTAAGTAGGGATTTGCAGGATGGACAAAATTTATCTTTGCGGTGGTTCTCAAAGTGTGGGCCTCAGACCCGCAGCAGCAGCATCACCTGGGAACTCATTAGAAATATAAATTCTTGGGCCATGCCTACCAAATCAGAAACTCTGGGGATGAGGTCCAGCCCTCTGTGCGTTCAGAGGCCCTGTGGTGGCTCTGATTCACACTTCAGTTTGAGAACCACAGATGCAGACCATTACTTCACCAAGTTTGGGATACTAAAGAAACAGGAAATGATTCTAAGTGGTACCTATCCAGCCTTAAAACTAAATGGAATCACTATTGAAAGTTATTTCCTTTTCTGATCTCTCACGACTTCTGATAACATCATGGATAGACTTAGTCTGACCCTAACAGGTCTTTAACAAGAAACACAAGCAAGCTTCACTTGGACTCGAAGCCTTGGCAGGAAACAGAACCTAGGTTGAATGTGATAACCTGGTTCTCTCTCCTTCACAGATATTTTTGTAGTTACCTTCTCTTTTGGTAAGTGATCCTAGTTTTCCATTCACAGAGGGACAAAATGTTAAATACGTTTATTTATATAAAAATGTGATTCAGTGTAAGGAAAAAGCTGAATAATAGTACCAGAGTGAGGTGGCAATGAAAAACATAATGAAGGCATGATGTGGATGACTGCTTCTGTGGAATTTATTTAAGGCAGTGTATCTGTGTGTTTGTGACTCTGTGTGTGTGTTTGGTGTTGATGCTTGCGTGGACAGAATTTGTATTTGGCCTTGTTTATTGATTTTCCTGGAGAATAGTCCACAGATACATTCTCTAGTGTTGACCAAACCCATTACCGCACGTCCACTTGTAAGGAAAAAAGTATCCAAATAGCAAAAGGTGTTCCAGGCTACAGCGATTGGTCTGTGAATGGGAGCAGTTCTCAGCACTACAAAATCCTGCACAGCAAAGGATCCACATAGTACTTTCACGTTGGTTGTTTCAGGATTTTGTGATACTTTATCTCCTAAAATACAGGGTGGCTGAGATGTAGTAAGAACTGAAACACAAGCTTTGTAATCTCTTGAGGAAAATAAGAAAACAATTCTTGAATAGGTGACAATTAATGTTTTCACCCAGATCAGATTCATAGATAGGCTTTTTCACTGGTTCGTTTTGAGTCAAGAAGTGCGAAAATTAGCTGGTTTTACGTCTGAACATTGATAGGGCCCAGCATGCTATAGGCTGTGTTATTCAAGGATAAATTATACTGTATTCCTTTCCTCACAGTATTTTTTTGCTTTTTAAAAATAGATTAGCATAGTTGTAGATTTACAGAAAAATCATGCAGAAAGTACAGAATTCCCATATACTAAGTATCTTGGAGATATTGCAGGTTTGATTCCAGACCACTACGATAAAAAGAATGTCTCAATAAAGCAAGTCACACAAATTTTTTGGTTTCCCAGTGCATATAAAAATTCTGGTTACACTATACTATGCTCTATTAAGTGTGCAATAGCATTATCTGTGAAGAAACAACATACATACCTTAATTAAAAAAATACTTTGTTGCTAAAAAATACTAACCGTCACTGGACTTTCCATGAGTCTTAATCTTTTCGCTGGTGGTGGGTCTTGCCTTGTTGTTGATGGCTGACTGATCAGAGTGGTGTTTGCTGATGGTTGGGATGGCTGCGGCAATTTCTTGAAATAAGACAACAATGAAGTTGCTGCATCGATTGACTCTTCTTTTCATGAAGAGCATATCGCATGTGACACTGTTTGATGGCATTTTACCCAAAGCAGAACTTTCAAAATTGCAATAAATCTCCTCAAACCCTGCTGCTGCCTTATCAGCTACGTTTATGCAGTATTCTAAATCCTTTGACTATTTCAACAATGTTCATTTCAACAATGTCATTTCAACTATATTCACAGCATCTTCACCAGGGGTAGATTGCATCTGAAGAAACCACTTTCTTTGTTTATCTATAAGCAACAGCTCCTCATCTGTTCAAGTATTTATCATGAGGTTGCAGCAATTCATCACATTTTCAGGCCTCACTTCTAATTCCAGTTCTCTTCCTATTTCTCTCACATCTGCTGTTACTTCTTCTACCGAAGTGTTGAACCCCTCACAGTTATCTACGAGGGCTGGAATCAACCTCTTCCAAACTCCTGTGAATGTTGATATTTTGACCTCCTCCCATGAATCATGAATGTTCCTAATGGCATCTAGAATAGTGAATCCTTTCCAGAGGGTTTTCAGTTTACTTTGCCCAGATCCATCCGAGGAATCACTATCTATGGCAGTTATAGCCTTACGAGATGTATTTCTTAAATGATAAGATGTGAAAGTCAAATGACTCTTTGATCCATGGGCTGCAGAATGGATATTGTGTTAGCAGGCATGAAAACAACATTCATTCATCTTATTGTATATCAGAGCTCCATTACAGCTCTTGAGCGACCAATTGCATTGTTCCTAGCACTCATATTTTAAAGGCATCTTTTATTTCAGTGCAGTAAGTCTCCACAGTGGACTTAAATATTCAGCAAACCAAGTTGTAAACAGATGTATTGTCATACAGGCTTTGTTGTTCCATGATAGAACACACGCAGAGTAGATTTAGCATAATTCTTAAGAGCCTTAGGATTTTCAGAATGGTAGATGAACATTGGCTTCAACTTCTTCACCAGCTACATTAGTCTCTAACAAGAGAGTCAGTCTGTCCTTTGAAGCTTTGAAGCCAAACATTGATTTCTCCTCTCTAGCTATGAAAGTCCTAGAAGCATCTTCTTCTAATAGAAGGTTGTTTCATCTACATTGAAAATTTGTTGTTTAGGGTAGTCCCCTCCATTAATTATCTTAGCTAGATCTTCTGGATAACTTGCTGCAATTTTTACATCAGTGTTTGCTGTTTCACCTTGCATTTTTTGTGTTATGGAGATGGCTACTTTCCTTAAACCTCATGAATGAACCTCTGCTAACTTCAGACTTTTCTTCTGCAGTTTCCTCATCTCTCAGCCTTCATAGAATTAAGGAGAGTTAGGGCCTTGCTCTAGATTAGGCTTTGTTGTAGTTGGTTTGACTTTCTACCCAGAACATAAACATTTTCTTCATATCAGCAATAAGGCTGTTTCACTTTCTTATCATTTGTGTGGTCACTAAAATTGCAGTCTTAATTTCCTTCAATAACTTTTCCTTTGCATTTACAACTTAGCTGACTGTTGCAAGAGGCTTAGGTTTTGTCTGTCTAAGCTTTCGATATGCCTTCCTCATGAGGCTTAATTATTTCTTGCTTCTGATTTAAAATGAGAAACATGCAACTTTTCCTTTCATGTAGAACATTTAGAGGCGATTGTAGGATTATTAATTGACTTAATTTCAATATCATTGTGTCTCAGGGAACAGGGAAGCTTGAGGAGAGAGAGAGAGAGATGGGGAATTGCCAGGCAGTGGAGCAGTCAGAACACATACAATATTTATTGATGAAGTTCACCACCTAATATGGGCATAATTTATGGCACCTGAAAACAATTGCAAAAGCAATAGTTTTCAAAGCACTCTTCAACATCAAAGATTGCTGATTACAGATTGCCATAACAGATATTATATTAATGAAAACATTTTAAATATTGTGAGAATTACCAAAATGTGACGCAGACACAAAGTGAGCACACGCTGTTGGAAAAATGGTGCTGATAGAGTTGCTTGGTGCATAACTCCCATAAGCCTCCATAGTTTACATTAGTGTCCACTCGTTGTGTTGTATGATTCTGTTATCATTGTATCTCAGAATCACTCCCAGAGAACCTCTTTTGTTGCTCAGATGTGGCCTCTCTCTCTAAGCCATCTTGACAGGTGACCTCACTGCCCTTTCCCCTACATGGAACATGACTCCCAGAGGGTGTAAATCTCCCTGGTAATGTGGGACAGAACTCCCAGGGTTGAGCCAGGATCTGGCATCAAGAATAAGCCTTCTATGCTGGTTTGAATCTGTTGTGTACCCAAGAACATCCACGTTTTTTAAAACTTTTTTATTGCATAAAATAACATATATACAAAGCAAAGAAAGAAAAAAGCAATAGTTTTCAAAGCACTGTTCAACAAGTAGTTACAGGATAGGTCCCATAGTTTGTCATGGGCTACTGTATCATCCTTCCAGATTTTTCCATCTAGCTGCTCTGGAATATAGGAGGTAAGAAGGAATAAGTTTTTTTTTTTTTTAACATCACAATTGACATTTTTTGTGTGTGAAAAATAACATATATACAAAAAAGCAGTAAATTTCAAAGCACAGCACAACGATCAGTTATAGAACAGATTTCAGAGTTTGGTATGGGTTACAATTCCACAATTTTAGGTTTTTACTTCTAGCTACTCTAAGATACTGGAGACTAAAAGAAATATCAATTTAACAATTCATCGTTCATATCCATTTGTTAAAACCTACCTTCTCTGTATAGTTCCACCACCACCTTTGATCTTTCGATCCCTCTCTTTAGGGGTATTTGGGCTATGGCCATTCTAACTTTTTCATGTTGGAAGGGGCTGTTAATAATAATGTGGGGTAAGGAGTAGAACAGCCATGTTTTTTAATCCTCATTCAATATTGCTGGGTGTCATCTCTTTGATTGTTTCAATGGAGATGCGACCTACCCAATTGTGGGTGGTAACTTTTGATTAGATGGTTTTCATGGAGATGTGTCTTCACCCACTCAAGGTAGGGTTGCTTACTGGAGACCTTTAAGAGGGAGGGAACCATTTTGGAAAAAGCTTTACAGTCAACAGAGCCCACAAAGCCAGAGAACTTTTGCAAACTAAAACACCTTCTTGACCAAAAATGGAAGAGAGAAATGAGACAAAATAAAGTTTCAGTGGCTGAGAGGTTTCAAATAGAGTCGAGAGGTTATTCTGGAGGTTATTCTTATGATTATATAGATAACCCTTTTTAGTTTTTAGTGTAATAGAATACCTAGAAGAAAATACCTGAAACTGTAGAACTGTATTCCAGCAGCCTTGATTCTTGAAGACGATTGTATAACTATATAGTTTTTATAGTGTGACAGTGTGATTGTGAAAACCTTGTGGCTGATGCTTCCTATATCCAGGGTATGGGCAAATGAGTAAGGACAAAAAGATAAATAAATAATAGGGTGGAGATTAGGGGTAAAAAAAATTAGGTAGAGTGCAATATTAGTGGTTAATGAGAGGGAGGGGTAAGGGATATGGGATGTATGGGTTTTTTCTTTTTTTAAATTTATTTTTCTGGAGTGCTGCAAATATTCTAAAAATGATCATGGTGATGAATACACAACTATGTGAGGATATTGTGAGCCATTGTTTGTCTACTTTGGATGGACTGTATGTGTGTGAAGATACCTCAGTTGAAAAACAATAAGAGTGCATGAGTATTTCAGTGGCAGAATTCTTACCTGCCACGTGGGAGACCCGGGTTTTATTCCCGGCCTATGTACTCCAAAAAACAAAACAAAGCAAAATATTCAACAGATGGTGCTGTGATAACAGAATATTCACACGGTAAATAATGAATTGTGACCCCCACCACACAGCATACAAAAAAAAAATCTGTCGGCTGAAGTTGTGAGGGTCTATTTCTGAACTCTCAATTTTATTCCACTGGTATATATGTCTGTCATTGTGCCAGCGCTGCACTGTTTGATTACTGTTGGTTTGTAATAAGTTTTAGAATTGGGAAGTGTGAGACCTCCAACTTTGTTCTTCATTATCAAGTGATTCTAGCTATTTCAGGCTCCTTACCCTTCCATATGAATTTGAGGATTGGTTTTTCCATTTCTGCAAAGAAAGCTGTTGGGATTTTGATTGGGATTGCATTGAATCTGTAAACCACTTTGGATAGAATTGACGTCTCTACAATGTTTAGTCTTCCTATCCATGAGCATGATACATTCTTCTAATTCATTTAGATTTTCTTTGATTTCTTACAGTAATGTTTTGTAATTTTTCATGTATAAGTCATTTATATCCTTGGTTAAATTTATCCCTAGATTTTTTTTAATACTTTTAGTTTCTATTGTAAATGAATTTTTTTTCTTAATTTCCTCTTTGGATTGTTCATTATTAATATATAGAAACAGCATTGATTTTTCATATTGATCTTGTACTCACCATATTGCTCTAGTAAGCTTTGTTTTAAAGTTTTCAGAATTTTCTATATATGGGACCATGTGGTCTGCAAAAAGGGAAAGTTTTACTTTTTTCTTTCTAACTTGGATGCCTTTTATTTCTTTTTCTTGTCTAATTGCTCTGCTAGAACTTCCAGTACAAAGCTGAATAGCAGTGATGACACTGCTTGTCACCATGTGACACTGATTGTCTTGTTCCCGGTCTTAGAAGAAAAACTTTCAGTCTTTCACCATCAAGTGTGCCTAGGAGAAGTCACGCTTGGTCATGGTGTATAACTCTTTTAATATGCTGTTGGGTTCAGTTTGCTAGTATTTGGAGAGGATTTTGCATTTATATCCATAAGGGATATTGGCCTGCAATTTTCTTTTCTTGTGTTATCTTTATTTAACTTAGGTATTAGGAAGATGTTAGTCTCATAGAATGAGTTGGGAAGTATTCCCTCCTCTTTGAATTTTGGGAGAGTTTGAGCAGTATTGGGGTTAATTCTTGGAATTTTGGGGGGGAGTGCATGGTCCAGGAATCGAATTTTCTTGGAATGTTTATTAAAAATTCACCAGTGAAGCCATCTGGTCTTAGGCTTTTCTTGGTTGGGAGATTTTTGATCACCGATTACTCTTTTCTTTGATATTGATCTCTTGAGATCTTCTATTTCTTGATTCAGTGTAGGTAATTTGTGTTTCTAGGAATGGATCCATTCATCCAGGCTATCTAATTTGTTGGCATACAGTTGTTCATAGTATCCTTCTATGATCTCTTTCATTCTTGTGGAAGCAGTAGTAATGTCCCCCTTTTCATTTCTGATTTTAGCTATTTGTATCCTGTCTTTTTTTTTATTTGTCAGTGAAGCTAAGGCTTTGTTGATTTTTTGATCACTTTGAATAACCAACTTTTGGTTTTATTGATTTTATTGTTTTTTTCATTCTCTATTCCATTTGTTTTTCTGCTCTAATCTTTATTCCTTTCTTCTGTTCACTTTGGGTTTAGTTTTCTCTATCCTCCAATTGTGAGATTGTGTCTTTGATTTAAGATCTTTCTTCTTTTTTAATGAAAACATTTAGAGCTGTAAGTTTTCTTCTCAGCACTGCCTTTGCTGCATCCCATACATTTTGGTATGTTGTATTTTCATTTTCATTCACCTCAAGTTATTTCTATATTTCCTTTGTGATTTCTTCTTTGATCCATTGGTTGTTTCAGAGTACATTGTTTACTTTCCACATATTTTTGTGCTTTCTAGTTAACTTTATGACATTGATTACTATCTTCATTCCATTGCAGTTCGAGAAGATATATTGTATGATTTTGATATTTTATTTAATTAATTTATTTAAAATTTATTGAAACTTGTTCTGTGACTTAACATGCAGTCTATCCTGGAGAATGACCCATGTGCACTAGAGAAGAATATGTTTTATGCTGGTGTTAGGTGAAATGTTCAATATGTATCTTTAGGTCTAGTTGGTTTATAGTATCATTCAAGTCTTCTCTTTCCTTATTGATCTTCTGTCTATATGGTCTGTCCATTACTGAAGGTGGTATATCATTTTTATTATTATCATTTCTATATTATACGTATCATTTATTATATTTATTGTTAATACTATATTATCAGTGTAGTATTGAAAGTGACTATCATTTGGCTTTTCCATTGTGTTGATATTTGTACTAGTGACTGAAAAGCAATGTGGGTAAAGCTGCTGGTGCTCTACACAAATCAAGGTAGTGGCACCAAACTTAATAGCGGTCATCATATTCTTCTTTCCTACATACTTATGATAAAATAAAACAGAAACTCAGTTTCATTTAAGGATGTCTTAGGACTTCCAGGAAGATGGTGACATAGGATAGGCTGAGTTCACCCCTTGCGTTAGTTTGCTAGCTGCCAGAATACAATATACCAGACCTGGAATGGCATTTAAAAGGGGGAATTTAATAATTTATAAGTTTATAGTTCTAAGGAAGAGAAAATGTCCCAATTAAGGCACCAACAATAGGTTACCTTCACTTCAGAAAGGCCGATTGGTCAGGAACACCTCTGTCAGCTGCTAGTCATGTGGATGGCACCTGCTAGTCCCTTGCTCCTGGGCTCCATTGTTTTCAGCCTCTGTGGGGGTTCCTCACTTTACTTCTCCAGGGCTGGCTTTCATCTCTTGGCTTTCCTTGGCTCTCTCCATGTTCTGGCTTGCTTAACATTTCATAGTGATGTCTGCTAGGCTCCAAGCATCTCCAAACATCTGTGTCTCTGTTCTTTGCCTGTCACCACTGAAGTTTCTTTTGGCTCTGTCGTTTCTGGTGACTCTAAAGCATTTTCCAGAATGATTCTGTTTTAAAGGCTCCAATAAGCAACCCCACCTTGAACAGGTAGAGACACATCTTCATGGAAACCATCTAATCAAAAGTCACCACCCACAGTTGGGTGAGTCACATCTCCATGGAAACAATTAAAAAATGTCCCACCCAGCAATATTGAATGAGGATTAAAGGACATGGCTTTTCTGGATTAGATAATAACTTCAAACTGGCACACCCCTGCTCCAAGAAACAACTATAGAAGTGACAGAAAAATGACTGGGACAGAAGTTCCAGGGTGCAAGTGACCTGAGAAGGTCTTCTACACTCTATAGGGAGGTCCTGGATGAAAATGCTGAGGAATTCAGATGCAGAGAAAGGGGGAGAGGGCTCCATCATGACTCTATTGGGAACAAGAGGCTGTGCTCAGGAAAATGCCTGCCACTGCAGCTAGCTTAGTGTATCAGCCCCCCTTAGCTCCACAGCCCAGAGCTCCCTTGGGGAACCCGGAAGGCAGTAAACTTGCTTTACCTGCTCATAGAGATTATCCAGCTAGTGCACAATGCCTGTTACTCCCCTTTCCATATGGAGGCCTGGAGTCCTCAGGAGTGCCTGGACAGGGAGGTAGGGATGAGGAAGGAAGCCATACCACACCCCTTGCCCAGTCCCATGACCTGGCACCCACACGTTCAATTGCCGTGCCCCGTGCCCACATCCCACTGTGTGCCACCCCCCCACACCCTGTGCACCTCACCCTATGCACCCATGCCACACCTTGCCCTGCACAAAAGCACACCTGCACACCTGTTGCTGCACTGTGCCCTGCACTCCACCCTGCCCAGTGCCCCCATGCCCTGATCCCATGCATCTGTGCCCCCACACACTGCCCTATGCTGCTTGCCCATGCCCTATGTGCACTGCACACTGTGTCACATCCCACACCACCCCCACACCGACCACCATGCCCTATCCCCACGCCATGTGCCACGACTAGCCAGCTGGCATTTCCAAGTTGTCTGTGGAGGGGGTAGCTGACATACCCTTTCCCACAGCCCATGATCATTCCAAGCAGGAGCCTGGAGGTGATGAGTCCCATCAGGGCCACAAGTGGAAGCTCCACTGAGGTGCACACAGCCCACTCTCCAGCCCCAGGGTTGGCAGCTTTCAGTGCACACCGGGACCAGTGGACCTGTCTGGGATTGCACTGGGTCTCCATCCAGCTCACAATAGGGGGGAGGTGGGCCTGAGGGGAAGAGGAGGCCCAGGAGCTGCATCTGCTGGGAAGAAATGGAAAGTAAAGTCTGGCAAACTGTCTCTCTGGCTATTGTAAAAAACAGCCTCAAATAGAGTTGCATTCCCTGCATGAGGTCTGGGCCTTGGTTTGGTGGGGAATAACAGATGAACCAAGTGCAAAAGGAGATCTTCAATGAAAACCCAAGCAAATACAAAACCTTAGATGGCTGAGGGAAATCAAGTTTCAAAATAAGCCTATCAAGATAATCAAATGTCTTGGAGCCAACAGAAAATCACAAAGCATATGAAGATGCAGACAGATATGGCCCAGCCAAATGACCAAATAAAAATACCGGAGGAGACACAGACTTTGGAACAACTAATCAAATCTTCCATATAAATCTCCTAAAGAAATTCAGTGGGATGAGTACCAACATAAAGATATCATGATGACACTAGAAGAGCATAAAGGAGAACTTGAAAGAATAAGTAGAAAAATAGCAAAAATCACAGAAATGAAAGGTACTATGGACCAAATAAAAAATATACTAGAGGCACACAACAGCAAATTTAAAGGGGCAGCAAAAAGAATAAGTGGTAGAGGACAGACAATTGAATTTGAATGCACAAAAGAATAAATAGCAAAAAAGACTGAAAATTTTGAATTGGATTTTAGGGAAATGATGGACAACAGAAAGCACACAAATATAAGAATCATCAGTGTTGCAGAAGGAGAAGAGAAGAGTAAAGGACTAAGAAGGTTAGTTGAGGAGACAATGGGGGGGGGACCTCCCAACCATATAAAAGACATAACTATGCAAATCACAGAAGTCCAATGAACCCCAAATAGAATAAATCCAAATAGGCCTACTCCGAGACACATACTAATCACATTGTTAAACGTTAAAGAGAAGCAGAAAATCCTGAATGCAGCAGGAGAAAAACGATTCACCATTTACAAGGGAGAGAGGATGCAAATAAACAAAATCAGAAATGAGAGGGACTCCTCGTTACCATGGACCTTGAAGAAATTTAAGAAATCATAAGAGGATACTATGAACAATTATACACCGATAAACTAGACAACTTAGGTGAAATGGACAAATTCCACGAAGTACACGAACACGAACAACCTACACTGACTCAAGAAGAAATAGAAGATCTCAACAAACCAATTACAATGAAAGGGATTCAATCAGTCAATCAAAGATCTTACAAAGAAAAGTCCGGGGCAGATAGCTTCACAGGGGAATTTTCTCAACCATTCAAAAAAGAACTAACACCGATCCTGCTCAAACTCTTCCAAGAATTTGAAGAAAAAAGAATGCTACCTAACTCATTTATGAAGCTAACATCACTCTGATACCAAAATTGGGTAAAGATGTTAAAAGAAAGGAAAACTACAGGCCAATCTCCCTAATGAATATAGATGCAAAAATTCTCAATAAAATGCTAGCAAATCGAATTCAATGACACATTAAAAGACTTATACCTCATGACTAGGTAGCATTTATAACAGGATTGCAAGTGTGGTTTAACACAAGGAAATCAATCAACATAATACAACATGTTAACAAATTGAAAGGGCAAAACTCACATGATCATCTCGATTGATGCTGAAAAAGCTTTCGACAAAATTCAACATCCTTTTCTGATGAAGACACTTCAAAAGGTAGGAATAGAAAGAAACTTCCTCAATTTCTAAAGGGCATATATAAAAAACCCATAGCCAGCATCATACTCAATGCTGAGAGATTGAAAGCCTTCCCCCCTAAGATCAGGAATGAGACAATGATGCTCATTGTCACTGCTATTATTTAACATTGTAATAGAAGTTCTAGCTACAGCAATCAGGCAGGAGAAAGAAATAAAAGGCATACAAATAGGAAATGAAGAAGTAACACTTTCATTATTTGCAGATGACATGACCCTATACTTGGAAAATCCTGAGAAATCTATGACAGAGCTGCTTGAGCTAATAAACGATTTCAGCCAAGGCATGCAATACAACATTAATGTACAAAAATCAGTAATGTACAAGCAATGACCTAAATGAGAAGACAACTAAGGAGAAAATTCCATTCAAAATAGTAACTAAAAGAATCAAGTGTTGGCAAATAAACTAAATCAGGAATGTAAAGGATCTGTACACAGAAAGCTATTAGCATTGTGAAAAAAATCAAAGAATATCTAAATAGGTGGAAAGACACTCCTTGCTCATGCATAGGAAGGTTAAATGTAGTTAAGATGACTATTCTACCCCAACTGATCTGCAGATTCAATGCAGTACCCATCAAAATCCCAATAACCTACTTTGAAGACTTGGAAAAACTAGTTATCAAATTTACTTGGAAGGGAAGGAGACCTCAAATAGCTAAAAATATCCTACAAGAGAAGAACAATGTGGAAGGACTAACACTTTCTGACCTTAAAACTTACTATAAAGCCACAGTGGTTAAAATAGCATGGTATTGACCGATGGAAGAATCGAGAGTGAGGAGCTAGACCACCAAATATGTGGTCAATTGATCCTTGACAAGGCTCCCAAGTGCAGTGAACTGGGATGAATAGTCTTTTCAATAAATGGGATGGGAGAACTGGATATCCATAGCCAAAAGAATGGAAGAGGATCCTTACCTTACACTCTATACAAAAATTAACTCAAAGTGGATCAAATACCTAAATATAAGATTCAATACTATAAAAACTCCTGAAGAAAATATAGGGAAATATCTTCAAGACCTAGTAATAAGAGGCAGCTTCTTAAACTTTACACCCAAAGCACAAGCGATGAAAAAAAAAAAAGATAAATTGGAACTCCTCAAAATCAAATACTTCTGTTCCTCAAAGGGCTTTCTTAAATAGGTGAAGAGGCAGCCTTCTTGATAGAGGAAAATATTTGGAAATTGTATCAGATAAAGGTTTGATATTCTGCATCCATAAAGAAATTATACACCTCAACAACAAAAGAACGACCCAATTATAAAATGGACTAAAGATATGAATAGACACTTCTCCATAGAGCAAATATAGATGGCTAGAAAGCACATGAAGAGATGCTCATTTTCACTAGCTCTAAGGGAAATGGAGATCAAGACTACAATAAGCTATCACCTCATAACTATAAGAATGGCTGCTTTTAAACAAACAGGAAATGACAAATCTTGGAGAGAATGTGGAGGAATTGGAAAACTTATTCACTGCTGGTGGGAATGTAAAATGGTACAGCAGCTGTGGAAGACAGTTTGGTGGTTCCTCAGAAAACTTCATATCAAGTTGCCCTATGACCTGGAAATACCATTATTCAGTATATACCAGAAGACCTGAAAGCAGTGACACAAACCGACATTTGCACACTGATGTTCATAGTAGCATTATTCACAATTGCCAAAAAGATGGAAATAACCAAGTGCCCATCAACAGATGAGTTAAACAAAATGTGATATATACATGTGATAGAATAGTATGCACCAGTAAGATGAAATGAGGTCCTGAAGCATATGACAAGATGGATGAGCCTTGAGGACATAATACTGGGTGAAATAAACCATAAGATACTGCATGAGTTCACTATTGTGATCTTGGTAAAGATAAACACAGAGGCTTATAATACAGAATACAGGAAACATAAGGATCCACTGTAGCTTGAGAAGGGTGAATGGATAGCTAGTGAGATTGAACCTAAATGTAAGGGGATTGGATAGAAATGAAGGAAGTTCATTAGTGGGGTTTATAAGTAATATTGCCATACTGAAGATGAACATAATTGAATGGTTTTTTTTAGAGCCATGTATCCCACTGGTTAACACTGCAAATATAAATAATTTCTTTCATGAACTACTTCAAAAGTATGAATCTTGTACAAAGAGTCAATAATAGAGGGGCACAGGGGGAAGCTACTATTGCATGATACAGTCTATATTTAACAGGAAGATGTCAACAGTACCACAGAGATACCAAGGTAAATAATTGGGGCAGGGGGAGGACAAGAGTTAAAGGGAGGTTTGGACTTTCTATTTGGTGAGAGTATGTTCATTAGTTATTTTTCTCTTTGGGGCATTAAAAATTGTCTAAAGATGAGTGTTGAGGATTGTTCAACTAAGTGAGGATAATATGAGACACAGATTGTTCACTTTGGACATTATACGTGATGCCCAATGGATGGAGGTGGCTGAAGTATACATTGATTGGAAAGTAAAGTGGTGAACTGTGTATACATATTATGGAATATTGTGTGAAGTTGTAAGGCATGCAATAAGGTGAATGAACTTTGGGGACATTTTGTGGTGCAAGATAAGCCAGAAACAAAAGAGCAAGTATTATATGGTCTCTTTTAGAAAAATACTAATAAGAAAATTGAAGCCTAGATTGTAAGGTCTTCTAGCAGTCAGTTTTAGTCCTGAGCTGTAAATGTTATTTCTAGATTTTGAAATACTGTGCTTTATATGTTTAACCTAGTATTTCCCTAAACTTTGGGTACCTGTGTGACACCCAAGACTCTGAGTTGGAGTTCTGCAGCTCAGAAAGTCAGTATTTCTACATATAACAACTGTTAAAGAAACCAAAAAAGAGATCAGGCTTCAATTAGAGATAAGAATGAGGCCAATTGGTCAGGACTAAGGTGAATCAGAATACAGGGGTAAGGAAGATATTGTATGTATTTTAGAACTTCAGCTAGTCTATGAGCCCAAAGGAAGAGATGTTTACTTTGCCCAAAACCTGAATTTTCTGTAGCACATAATCTAAGTTAACTTGACTGGGTAGATCATGTAAACAACCAAAACACAGGGAATGCAGAATGGGAATGAGGGCTTGTAATTCTGTATAGTTTAAAGTAATACCTGGATACACCCCAGAGTATGTTGGGCAGTTAATTAAAAACTATTGGGAAATAAGAGACAAAGGAGAGGGTACAAGATGGCAGCTTAGTGAGGTGGGGAATTTAGCTCGTCCTCCTGAGTAGCTAGTAAATAAACAGGAACAGTACAGAACAACTGCTGGGGCCATATCAGTGACTGGATATGCAGCATACACCAGTCTGGACAAGCTGGGCCAGCTGCAATCCCACCCAGAACTGTGAGTCCCCCAAGCTGTGGAGGCCAGTGCCCCTCCCCCACAGGCTGGTTAATGGAGGGGAAAGAAAGAGACTTTTCTAACAGTGGAAGCTGAGCTCAAGCAAGCTCCAATTGTGGAATTAATTAACAAATTCTGACTACTAAAGATAGACCCCCAGCTCAGCTGAACCTTGAGTAAAAATTGAGGTTGCCCGTTTTTGCCCCAGCACAGAAGGGGCAGGGCTGAAGGAAAAAGAAAAAACAGCAACAACAACAAAAAGGTGTTTTTGGGTTGGACGGCACAAAATGCTTGAAAAGGTCTGGGCCCTGAAGGAAAGGAGGGAGCACATAGGACCTGGAGATGCATAGAGCAATGTACCAACTTAAGCTCTTGATGGGCAAACCCGAGGAATGGAGGTCCTGCTCTGAAAAGGATTTTTTTTCTTTTCTTTTTTTGTGGATATATTTCTATGGCTTGACTGCTCTTTGGATACAACTGCAAGTCTTCTCAGGCTCCAACTGCACCAGGCAAGGGTGGAATTAAGCTTGTCTGAGAGACAAAAAGGCTGGTCAGGTGAAAGGAAGTAATTCCTTGGAGGCTGTGCCTTCCCCAGGAGAAGGGTGGGGCCCAGCTAGGTGGAATCCCTCCTTCAAGGAATTCACACCCCAGGATCTGGAAAACTGAAGCAATTAAAGCCAGACTACAACCTCTCCTCTATCTCCACCACCCAGCAGAGGGAGTCTGCTGAAGTTAAAGGTATCACATCACTTTATGCTGGTGGGACCTGCAGGCAGACAAGCACATGCTGGGCAGGATAGGAAAAACACAGAGTCTAGAGGTTCATAAGAAAGCCTTTCAAGCTGCTGGGTCTTACCCTCAGGGAAAACTGATGCAGGTGACTCTTTCCTCTTGAGAGGAGGCCAGTCTGGTTGAGGAAAATCTGACTGGGGTTTACAATACCAAAGTAGACCCTCCTAAGGGAAAAAAAGGCACCATATAGGCATGGCAAGAAACAAGAAAACAAGAACTGAAAACTTTGGATCTGTTAAACAAAACCTAAGCTAGAGGTCTAGAATTAACTGAACTGAATGTCAAAGAACAGATAGACAACAAAGCCATCTAGCAAAAAAATCCTAGGTAAAAGAATGAGAATGATCTCCAGAATAAACTAATTAATGAAATTAAATGTCTAGATGCCAGGAAAAAACCCCAACAAAACAAACAAACAAACAAACAAACAAAAAAACAACTCATACTAGGAAAATTGAAGATATGGTAGAGTCAAAGGAACAAATCAACAATTCCAATGAGATACAGGAGTTGAAACAATTAATTTAGGATGTTTGAACAGACACGGAAAACCTCATCAAAAATCAAATTAATGAATTGAGGGAGAATATAAAGAAGACAAGGGACAAACAAAAAGAAGAATTGGTAGTCTGAAAAACAAATCACAGAACTTATGGGAATGAAAGGTACAGTAGAAGAGGTGAAAAACAATAGAAACCTATAATTTTAGATTTCAAGAGGCAGAAGATAGGATTAGTGAATTAGAAGACAGGACATCTGAAATTTGACAAACAAAAGAAATTATAGAGAAAAGAATGGAAAGATATGAGCAGAGACTCAGGGAATTGAATGACAACATGAAGTGCATGAAAATACATGTTGTGGGTGTCCCAGAAGGAGAAGAGAAGGGAAAAGGAGGAGAAAAACTAATGGAAGAAATTATCACTGAAAATTTCCAACTCTATGAACCACTTAAAATTACAAATTCAAGAAGTACAGCATACGCCAAACAGAATAGATCCAAATAGAAATACTCCAAGACACTTACTAATCAGAATGTCAGATGTTTAAGAGAAAGAGAGAATTTTGAAAGCAGTAGGAGAAAATCAATCCATCACATACAAGGGAAGCCCAATAAGACTATTTGTAGATTTCTCAGCAGAAACCATGGAGGTGAAAAGACAGTGGTATGATATATTTAAGATACTAAAACACAAAAACTGCCAACCAAGAATTCTATATCCAGCAAAATTGCCCTTCAAAAATGAGGGGGAAATTAAATCATTTTCAGACAAAAAACCACTGAGGGAATTTGTGACCGAGAGACAGGCTCTGCAAGAAATATTAAAGGGAGCACTAGAGACAGATATGAAAAGACAGAAGAGAGAGGTGTGGAGAAGAGTATAGAAATGAAGACTATCAGTAAAGGTAAAAAGAAGAAAAATTATATATGACATATAAAATCCAAAAGGCAAAATGGTAGAAGAATGTACTGCCTTTATGGTAATAACACTAAATGTTAATGGATTAAACTCCCCAATCAAAAGACATAGACTGTCAGAATGGATTTAAAAAAACAGGGCCCATCTAGATTCTATCTACAAGAGATGCATTTTAGGCCCAAGGATAAACATAGGTTGAAAGTGAAAGATTGGGAAAAGATATTTCATGTAAACAACAATCAGAAAAGAGCAGGAGTAGTTATACTCATATCCAACAAATTAGACTTCAAATGTAAAACAATTAAAAGAGACAAAGAAGGACATTATTTATTAATAAAAGGTACAATTCAATAAGAAGACATAACAATCATAAATATTTATGCACCAAGCCAGAGTGCTCCAAAATTCATGAGGCAAACACTGAAAAAAGAAATAGACTTATCTACCATAATAGTTGGACGCTTCAATTCCCTGCTCTCATCAATGGACAGAACATCTAGACAGAGGATTAATAAAGAAACAGATAATTTGAATAATACAATAAATGAACTAGACTTAACAGACATTTATAGAATATTATACCCCACAACAGCAGGATACACCTTTTTCTCAAGTGCTCATGAATCATTTTCAAGGATAGACTGTATGCTGGATCACAAAACAAATCTCAATAAATTTAAAAAGATTGAAATAATACAAAACACTCAGATCATAAAAGAATGAAGCTGGATATCAATAATACACAGAGTGCCAGAAAATTCACAAATATATGGCGCCTCAACAACATACTCTTAAACAACCAGTGGGTCAAGGAAGAAATTACAAGAGAAATCAGTGAATATCTTAAAGCAAATGAAAATGAAAACACAACATATCAAAATTTACTGAATGCAGCAAAGGCAGTGCTAAGAGGGAATCTAGTAACTTAAATGTCTATATCAAAAAAGAAGAAAGAGCAAAAATAAAAGAAATAACTATACAATTCAAAGAGCTAGAAAAAGAACAGCAAACTAAACCCAAAGCAAGCAAAAAGAAAGGAATAATGAAGATAAGAGCAGAAATAAATGAAATTGAGAACATGAAAACAATTGAGAAAATCAACAAAACCAGAAGATGGTTCTACAAAAAAATCAATAAGACTGATGGACCCTTAGCAAGATTGACAAAAAGAAAATGAGAGAAGATACAAGTAAATAAAATAAAAAATGGAAGAGGAGACATAACCACTGACCCCACAGAGATAAAGGAGTTAATGAGAGAATACTATGAACAACTTTATGCTAATAAACCAGGCAATGTAGATAAAATGGACAATTTCCTAGAAAGGCATGGACAACCAACATTGACTTGAGAAGAAATAGACAACCTCAACAAACCAATCACAAGTAAAGAAATTGAATTAGTCATTAAGAAGCTCCCCAAATAGAAAAGTCCAGGACTAGAAAGCTTCACATGTGAATTCTACCAAATATTCAAGAAAGAATTAGTACCAATCCTGCTCAAACTCTTCAAAAAAATTGAAAAAGAAGGAAGGCTGCTTCATTCTATGAAGCCAACATCACCCTCACACCAAAGCCTAACAAAGATACTACAGGAAAAGAAAACTACAGGCCAATCTCTCTAATGAATATAGATGCAAAAATCTTCAACAAAATTCTTGCAGATTGAATCCAGCACACATTAAAAGAATTATACACCATGGCCAAGTAGGATTCATCCCAGGTATGCAAGGATGGTTCAACATAAGAAAATCAATTAATGTAATACACCATATCAACAAATCAAAGCAGAAAACCACATGATCATCTTGATTGATGCAGAAACGGCATTTGGCAAAATTCAATATCCTTTCCTGTTGAAAACACTTCAAAGGACAGGAATAGAAGGGAACTTCCTCAACATGATAAAGGGAATATATGGAAAACTCACAGCTAACATCATCCTCAATGGGGAAAAACTGAAGACTTTCCCCCTAAGATCAGGAACAAGACAAGGATGTCCACTATCACCATTGTTATCCAACATTGTGTTGGAAGTTCTAGCCAGAGTGATTAGACAAGAAAAAGAAATACAAGCCATCAAAATTGGAAAGGAAGAAGTAAACCTTTCACTGTTTGCAGATGATATGATACTATATGTTAAAAACCTCAAAAAATCTACAATAAAACTACTAGAGCTAATAAGTGAGTACAGCAAACTGGCAGGTTACAAGGTCAACATTCAAAAATCTGAAGTATTTCTAAACGCTAGAATAAGCACTCTGAAGGGGAAATCAAAAAAACTATTCCATTTACAATTGCAACCAAAAGAATAAAATATTCAGAAATAAATTTAACTAAGGATACAAAAGACCTATACAAATAAAACTACAAGAACTTGCTAAAAGAAATCACAGAAGACCTAAATACATGGAAGGGCATACCATGTTCATGGATTGGAAGACTAAATATAGTTAAGATGTCAATTCTAGCCTAAATTGAGTTATAGATTCAATGCAATACCAATTAAACCCCCCAAAACTGTCTTTTCAGAAATAGAAAAATCAATAACCAAATTCATCTGGAAGGGCAGGGTGCCTCAAATAGCTAAAAATATCCTGAGAAAGAAAAATGAAGTTGGAGGTCTCACACTACCTGACTTTAAGGCATATTACAAAGCAACAGTGGTCAAAATAGCATGGTACTGGCATAAAGATAGATATACTGTCCAATGGAATAGAATAGAGTGTTCAGATATAGACTCTCTAATCTATGGACAATTGATCTTTGATAAGGCAGTCAAGCCAACTCACCAGGTTCTGAACAGTCTCTTCAATAAAGGGTGCCTGGAGAACTGGCTATCCACATACAAAAGAATGAAAGAGGATCCATATCTCACACCATATACAAAAATTAACTCAAAATAGATCAAAGACCTAAACATTAGATCTAAGACCATAAAACTTTTAGGAGAAAATGTAGGGAAATATCTTATAAAACTTATAATGGGAGGTGGTTTCCTAGATCTTACACCCAAAGCATGAGCATTGAAGAAAGAAATAGACAAATGGGGACTCCTCAAAATTAAACACTTGTGTGTGTTAAAGAACTTTGTTCAGAAAGTAAAAAGACAGCCTACACAATGGGAGACAATATTTGGAAATGATCTATTAGATAAGGTCTAGTATCCAGAACATATAAAGAGATTGTTCAACTCAACAACAAAAAGACAAACAACCCAATTATAAAATGGGCAAAAGATATGAACAAACATTTCTCAGAAGAGGAAATACAAATGGCTAAAAGACACATGAAAAGATGCTCAACTTCTCTGGCTATTAGGGAAATGCAAATTGAATTGAGATATCATCTCACATCTACCAGAATGGCCATTATCAATAAAACAGAAAACAACAAGTGCTGGAGAGGATGTGGAGAAAGAGACACTTTTATCCACTGTTGGTAGGAATATAAAATGGTACCACTGTTGTAGAAGGCAGCTTGTCAGTTCCTCAGGAAGCTAAGAAAAGAATTGCCATATGATCCATCAATACCATTGCTAGGTATCTATTCAGAGGACATGAGGGCAAGGACACAAACTGACATTTGCACACCAATGTTTATAGCAGCATTGTTTACAGTTGCCAAGAGATGGAAACAGTCCAGATGTCCATCAGCAGAAGAGTGGCTAAACAAGCTGTGGTATATGCATACAATGGAATATTATGCAGCTGTAGGACAGAATAAGATCATGAAGCATGTAACAACATGGACGGACCTTAAGGACATTATGCTGAGTGAGATTAGCCAGAAACAAAAGGACAAATACTGTATGGTCTCACTGATAAGAACTAACATTAATAAATGAACTTGGAGAATTTCAGTTATGAACAGAGACCATCAGGAGATAGAAATAGGGTAGATTTTGGGTAATTGGAACTGAAGGGATACAGATTGTGCAACAAGACTGATTGTAATAATTCAGAAATGGATAGCACAATCCTACCTAACTGTAATACAACAACGTTAGAACACTGAATGAAGCTGAATGTGAGGATGATAGAGGGAGGAGGGCTGGGGGCACAAATGAAAATAGAAGGAAAGATAGACAATAAAGACTGAGATAGTATAATCTAGGAATGCCTAGAGTGTACAATGATAGTGATTAAAGGTACAAATTAAAAAATGTTTTTGCATGAGGAAGAACAAAGGAATGTCAATATTGCAGGGTGTTGAAAATAGATGGTAATTCATATTTTTAAAACTTTAACTTTTGTGTGAAACTAAAGCAAAGAATATTTATTTGGTACAAAATTTATATTTTGACTAGTGCGTTTCCTAACATAACTTATATGGACAGTTTAATTGAACACCATAAGTGCATGGAACTTTGAATAGGGCATAAGATTTTGTAGGTTTGTCCAGAGTGATGCCCTGATAAATCCCAGAGTGATTTGAACAGTGAATAAAAAAGTATTTGCACAGTCCCTTTGGGGGAATGGCGAGAACAGGGGAGAATTTGACTTCTCCATTTGGAGAATTCCTGATATTCTTGCAAGCAATGGTGAGACCCAAGTCAATAGGCCGAGCCCTCAGTCTTGGGGTTTGTTCACATGAAACTTATCCCCGCAAAGGATAGACTAAGCTTACTTAAAATTAGGCCTAAGAGTCACCCCAGAGAACCTCTTTTGTTGCTCAGATGTGGGCTATCTTTCTCTCAGCCAACATGGAAAGCAAACTCACCACCCTCCTCCTCTCTATGTGGGACATGATTCCCAGGAGTGTAAACTTCCCTGGCAATGTGGGACAAATCCAAGAATGAGCTGGGACTCAGCATCAGGGGATTGAGAAAACCTTCTCAACCGAAGGAGGGAAGAGAGAAATGAGACAAAACAGAGTGTCAGTGGCTGAGAGATTTCAAGTGGAGTCTAGAGGTTATCCTGGAGGTTATTCTTATGCATTTTATAGATATCCCCTTTTTAGTTTAAGGTGTATTAGAGAGGCTGGAGGGAAGTGCCTGAAACTGTAGAGCTGTGTTCCAATAGCCATGTTTCTTGAAGAAAAAAATAGGGAGAACAAAGGTTAAAATCTATTGAGTAGATGGAAATACTAGTGGTCAATGAGAGGGAGGGATAAGAGTTATGGTATGACTGAGTTTTTTCTTTTTTCTTTTTATTTCTTTTTCTAGAGTGATGCAAATATTCTAAAAAATGATCTTGGTGATGAATATACAATTATATGATGATATTATAAGTCAGTGCTTGTACACCATGCATGGAATGTTTGTATATTAAAAATGTTCATGTTTGTATGTTGTTTTGGTTTGATAATAAAAAAATAAATTAAAAAAAGTATTGGGAAATAGAATACTAAATAATGAAGAATATAAATAAAGGTAAAAGAATTTTTTTAAAAAAACAACAAAGAAGAAAAAATAATAATAACAAACAAACAAACAAAAGTATTCAGAAAGTCCCTTCAGGGACGGGTGAAAAAGATGGAACTATTAAGCTTTAATCTTGGGGAAATCCCTGATTTGTGTCAAACATTAGGGACTCCCAAGTCAATAGGCCAAGCCCTTGATCCTGAAGCTTGCTTTTGTGAAGCTTATTTCTGTAGCAGAATATATAGTTGTGCCTAAGAGTTACTTCCAGAAAACCTCTTTGGTGGCTTAGATGTGACCTTTCTCTTTCTGAGCCCAACTCTGCAAGGAAAATTATTATCCTTCCCCCTACGGGGGATATGACATTCAGGGGTGAAATTCTCCCTGACAACGTGGGACATGACTCCCAGGGATGAGCCTAGCTCTGGCACCGTTGGATCAAAATGCCATCCTAACCAAATGGGGAGAAGAAATGTAACAAAATAAGGTATTAGTGACTAAGAGAGTTCATATAGAGTGTAGAGCTATTATGGAGGCTACTCTTATGCAAGCTAATTATCTTGCTAATTACCATGGAGTTTGCCAAACTCCAACCAAAACCCAAAGAACACTTAGCGTTCTATCAGAGATTCTATGAAAGTTTGCTAAGATTACTTTCCAGAAACCCACACCCTCCAGATGGGTTCCTAGGCTAGATAAATCCTGAAATCCAAGGGAACAGTCTCTCCAGAGGTTATCCTATACTATTGACAGCTCTTTCCAACATGGAAAAGTTAGAATGGGCATAGCCCAAATACCCCTAAAGTTTGGAAGAAAGCTCAAAAGAGAAGGAGGAGTTATAATAGAGAAGATAGGATTTAAGAATGAGTATGATTGCTGAATCATTATAATGGTATTTCTTCTAGACTCTAGTGTTTTGGAGTAGCTAGAAGGAAAAATCTAATATTGTGGAACAATAACCCATACCACACTCTGAAATCTGTTCTATGACTACTTGGTACAATGTACTTTGAAATTTATTGCTTTCTTGTATATATGTTATATTTCATAATAAAAGAATTTTGAAAAAGAATGTCCCTGAGGAAGCAGTACAAATTGTCAGTTTATTAAATGTTGACTTTTATACACGTGTTGTTTTAGTATTTTGCATAATGAAATGAAAAATATACGTAAAGTATTTCTGTTGCATACCAAAATATGTTGGTTGTCTCAGGAACAGCACTTGTGCATCTGCTTTTATCTTGGAACATGATTTTTACTTGAAAGGATTAGTGCTACATGATTACAGGGAAGCTATATGCTTCAGAGGAAAACTGCATTGTCTAAACACACCTTTAGCTGATTTTGATTCTGAGGGACCTATCTTACAACTCTGCAAATTGTAAATGACTGCTATTATGCAAAATGATTTTTATCTATAGTTATGTGAATTAATTTTGCCTGGTAGAGGGACCACCCTCCCCTCTCCTGTGGAAAAATCAGTTTTGTGTCCATTTGCACATTTATTTAAACATTCTTTTACTCTATGTAAGCCTGTACTTATTTGACTTTTCCTTTGAACTGGTCATAACATCTACCTGAGTCCCTCAGTATAAGTTAAAGTCTTTAGCATGCATTTATTTTATATCTGTGTGAGAGTTATGGTTTTACCTTTTTTTGAAATTTATCTTTTAATGTAAATTATGGTTATTCCAACTTGTGTATATAGCAAATGTTTTCTTGAAAATAATTTAAATGATCTTGTCAAGGAAACAACTAACAGTATTTGTTCTCAAAAATAGTGTTCAACTTTAAGTGGAAATTAGTCAAGCTCAGTCTCCATGAGCTTGACAGCTTTCCAGCACTTTAAGACTAATGAGACAGGTAGTGATGTTAATAAATGTGATATTGTATAATGAATGTGACGTTTGGAAGATTTGTATAATTCAGTGAGCAATATTTTCCAAATGACCAGTGCATGATGTTACAAAATCATGGGTAGGTAAAAAATCCATTCAAAAAATAGTGATAGACCAATAGATTTTAATGTAACAGAAAAGATCATTGATATGGTTTCAAATTCTATATACAGTTTACCTTTAAGAAACTAAGACTTGCTGAGTTTTGGTGTAGTATCAAAGAATATTCAGTTACCTGAAAAGGCTATTAAAATACGCCTCCCTTTTTCCATCTATCAGTGTGAGACTGGATTTTCTTCATATACTTCAATCAAAGTAACATATAGCAACATATTGAATGCAGAAGTGGATAAGAAATCCAGCTGTCCTCTATTAAGCCAGACATTAAGGAGATTTGCATAAATGTAAATGAATTCCACTCCTCTCATTAAAAACTGTTTTTGTTTTCTAGATAGTTATATTCCACAAAAACATGTAATTTATGTTAACATGTGTGCTGCTTTGAGAGTGTTGTGTACCTCAGAAATGCCATGTCCTTTAACCCTGATTCAATATTGTAAATGGAAACCTTTGATTAGATTGTTTCTGCAGAGACTGACATACCCACCAGAGCTGTGGGTGGGAACCTTTTGATTAGATTAATTCCACAGAGATGTGAGGCAACCAATTGTGGTTGTGGCCTTTTGTTTTGATGGAAATGTGACTCCACCCATTCCAGGTGGGTCTTGATTAGTTTACCAGAGTCTTTTAAAAGAGGAGACATTTTTGGGAAAAGATAGTTGCTTCAGAGTTGAAGGAGCGCAGACATTTGGAAATGTTTGCAGTGTTAACAAGAGAGAGGAGATGTCTACACGTGGACTTCAGAGATGCAGAGCCCAGTAGACATGACCATGTGCTTTCCCAGGAGATACTAAGAAAGCCAGAGCCTGGGTTTTGTCCCAGAGGAGCTAAGTGAAGGCCCACAGATGCTTAGAGAGAAAACCACTGGCATCAGAAGCTGGAAGCAACGAAACGAGGAACAAAGACTAGCAGATGCCAGCCACATGCCTTCCCATGTGACAGACATCAACTTTTCTTGAGTCAAGTGTCTCTCTTTGGATGCCTTAGTTTGGACATTTTTATGGACTTAGAACTGTTAACTTCTAACTTAATAAATCCCCTTTTTAAAGGCCATTCAATTCCTGGTATATTGTATTTAACATTAAATTAGCAGCATTTAATAAGCTGAAACAACATGCAATGAGTTTATCATCATTTTGAAAGAAACTAATACATAGTTTAAAATGTCTTGGTTTTAATTTCCAATTCAGTAACTACAGATAGATAAAACTCACATAAATGTAAGTTTTTTGGGAGTTCTTAATAATTTTTAAGTATGTAAAGGGGTCCTGGGACCAAAATGTTTGAGAATCACTATCTTAGAGAAAAAGATGGTTAAATTTGAGCTGATTAACTGGTCAGTTTATGTCGGAAGGTGGGGTATGGAAAGAGGTGAGCCTATGGGATAAGATGAAGCTGGACTTACCCTGCATTGTGCAGAAGTCTTTCAGGGAAAAAGGAGATACTGGTGGAATTCTGATTTTACCATTAATAGTAATGGTCTGGATACCTCTGCTGGTTTGAATCTGTTATATACCCAAGAAAAGCCCATGTTCTTTTAATCCAATCTTGTGGGGCAGACCTACTGTTGAGTGGGACCTTTTGCTTAGATTGTTTCCATGGAGATGTGGCCCTCCCTATTCATGGTGGGTCTTAAACTGCTTGATGGCAACCTTTAAAGAAGAGACATTTTTGGAGTGAACTCAGAGCTGAGAGAAGCTAAGTGAGAAAGAAAATGTCCAGAGAGACATTTTGGGTTGAAGGACCTGCAGACATGACCATGGGCCTTCCCATGTGACAGAGGAACCCTGGATGCCAGCAGCCTTTCCTCTGAGAAGGTATCCTCTTGTTGATGCCTTAATTCGGACATTGTCATGGTCTTAGAATTGTAACTTAATAAATCCCCTTTGTAAAAGCTAATCCATTTCTGGTACTCTGCATTCCAGAAGCTTTAGCAAACTGAAATGATACCAATCAAAAGCAGGAGATTCTGTACCTAACGTGCTCCAATGACCAATTCTTGAGACAATGGGGTTTCAAAGAGAGAAAGGGTTTATTACTAAGCATGAAGCAGGAGATCAAATGGCCTATTACCCTAAAAATCTCCCCAACTGCTGTAACTCTGATAATTTTATAGTATCAAAAGATGGTCAGATTTTAGCACAATGAGCACAATGGCTCTGGATGATGTAATTAGAGGTCATCTGATTATTCAGCATGTGCAAATTGATTACATGCTTAGTCACAGAAAATGGTGACCTTAACATGATGATGGGCATGATTTTTAATATTATAATGAGGTATGGGTCACTTATAGGTTAAAGTTTAAGGTACTCCACATGTCAGGTGGGCCAATTTTGATTCGATCCATCTTCGTCTATCAAGAGAGTTTAGGAATTGGGAAGGGTTAGTCCAGGCTAGCTCAGGTTCCTTTATTAATAAACATTAGGGGCTGTCTTTTGTGAGCATAAAATTCTAAAGCTGAAAAACAGGATTGAGGTACAAATGGGGGCCAGTCATAAGGTTTTTCAATCACAAGAGAAAGGCTATATAATTATACAGTCATTATCAGAGATCAAAGCAGCTGCATTACAGTTCAGTAATTTCAGGTATTTCCCTCTGGCTATCTAATGTATTAGAAAGTAAAAAAGAAATATGTATATAATGATTAAGTAATCATTTGTTAAATCCTAACTTCTTGGTTACAGTTTCTACTATTGTGGGGAGAAGGGACACTTATTGCATAATGAATATGCTGCATGGATTTTCACATTTATTTCTCACAACAACCTTAGACGGCAGACTCTATCATCATCATCATTGTTATTAATTATTATTATTATTATTCACAGGCTCTAAGAGGTTATGTAATTTGTCCAGGGTCTCTCAACCAGGACACAGACTCTGATCTGTACTGCTTCACAGCCACTGGCCTTAACCAGGAGTTCATGTCAGCTCCTGCCCCTGATTCTGGGTGACCATGGCCAAGGCTCCTAATTTTCCTGTATGTTGGTTTTCTGGTCTGTTAGGCAAGGCTAGACAAAGCTTCACCTACCACAGATCGCATCCTCTGCTCTTGCAGAACAGACAGCACACTCCCCCTGCCTTCAGGTGTCTCAGTGATCCCTGAGGTCTGGTCCAGCTGCCCAGTTCTGCAGTTTCCACAGCTCATATTCCTATAGCTGTCACTGTGGGTCTTGGGTTTTGAATGACTCTGTGGCTGGAGGATGAAGAAGCCCAAGCAGAGGATAAGGAGGCTGCCAGTTCGTCAGTCTGGAGAGGCAAGAGAGCAATTCAGTAGTGAATTGATCTTGCTGCTGAATCCTAGAGGCAGGGAACTAGAAGCCCAAGCTTGAAACTTACACTGCTGGAGGATTCTCCCCCCGATTCAGGAATTGCTTTCAGCCAACATTACCTCTGCCTTCTGAGCACAAGCCAGGCTATTGTGCTGGAAATAATCTGTGTTAGTCTTATTGGAGTGGCTTGTGTTTCCATGGTTACTGTTTGGGTTCTGTGCACATAAAATTTCAAGTATTTTTCAGGCAAACAGAGTTTGCTGATTTTTCTCCTTTTGCCTATGGAAAATCAGATTGGAGAGAAAGCAGATTTTTTTATCCTATTAAATGTCTGTTTGGGGTGGGTACTTTCATGTCTATCCCTGTACAGTAATGGTTAACTCTAAAGCATTGAAAAGCAGGCTTGGCTAAGACCTTGAAAAATGGAATTAGCATCCTGCTGAGGACCCACAATCACTACTTGATGATGGATAGAAACCAAGGTTGTCATTGCTGATTGTGCAGCACAGGAAATTGCATGAGGCAGCTGGTTATTTATGACCGAGCAGCACAGAGCTTTTTAGTAGGTTCCCCAGTTGCCACCCCCCAGTGCTGAAGGCTAGGTTGAAAGTTTGAAAGGAGATGGGGAGATGGACATGGACTGGTGTGGGGTAGTGACGGCAGAGCAGTAGCTGCAAAGCAAGCAGACTTGGCCACTCAGCACATATGAGAAACTGGAAGTGCAACACATGAAGTCTCTGCCTCTACTTGTAACCATTGTTCAATTCATATTGTCTGTTTTTGGCTGTCTGGTTCCTACACTCCCAGTGATGCGCAGAAATAGTCTCTTTTGCCCGGTCACCATGAGTCAGACTAGTCTTTGTGTGACTGTCTCCTAGGAGCGTAAAACTATGCCACATGGCTGGAAGCTGTGTTTACAAGCTTTTCATCTGTCTTCCTTAACTTGTGGTTGCCAAGGTTTCCTTTGCCTGCTGAGCCTGACCCTGTAAGGGGTACAAGCTGTCCGCTCAACCCAAAGCCAGAGGCAACTGGCTCCACCAGTGTCAGCCTTTTGGCCCCAGCTCCAACCCTACCTTGTCACCTGCCCATTCTGAGCCCCAAACTTCTCCCCTCATGGGGCTGATCTCGATTCTTGACCTGGCACTAGCCTAGTATAGGGTCCACCACCTTACTGCCTATCCTGGTATCCTCTACATTTTTCTCAGTCACGTTTCTTATTTACACCTGGAGACAACTCCATGAAGTGGCCATTCTCTCCTCTGTTGACATCTGCTCTTGCTTGCCCAGTATCCATTACTCCCTGTTTTGGTAACTGCACTTTATGTTTGGGGGACCCACTCTCCCCATCCCATTCTCAGTTTCTGGTGGGACTCATCTCACCCCTCTTGATCCACAGCTTGTCCAATCAATAGTCTTATCTACAGCCTCAATGATTGGTCCAAGGATGGATACATGATTGAAGCCAGGCCAATAAGAATACATTCTGGAACTTTCATTAGAATTTTTGGGAAAAAGAAGTTTTTTGCTTCATGGTTTTGTAGGGGTTGGACAGGAGTGGCGGGAGCAGGGGCTACTATTTGAGGAGAACAAAACCGTAGAGCGAGAGCAAAGCTAAGAGATTAAGAGAGAGCCTGTAACTTGATAACATTGAGTGCAACCAAATTCCAAATATCTGAGTCGGAATAAGTTCTTTTTTTTGCAAATGCCAGTTTGAGTTGGTTTTCCTGTCACTTGCCTCTGAAAGAATCCTGATCCCTCCCCCTTTGTAAATACAGCCAGGGCTCAGAGAAATGAAATAAGCACCTACCCAGGATATCTGGCTGCTGAGATTTGATCCTATTTCTTTTGTCTTCAAAGACTATGTCCATTCCACTATACTATATTGTCTTTAAATGATGATCTTACATTTGTGACACATTTCACAATATGGAAAAGCATTTTTGCTACTTGGCTTACACCACCATACCAACTCTACTGCTCTTGTCATGTGCTCCCAGCTGTTTTTATTATTAACGGTATTAGCATTCCTGTTTTCCAGGTGAGGGTGTTCAAGATTGGTTGCATGTGCATTTAACTAGGGAGTAGCAAAGTAGGGCTGCTTATTTCAAGTCCAGTTGTGTGTTCATTCCATTTCCCTCCATTGCTTCCTAGGAATGCTGTGAAGAGTAATTACCCAGCTGGTGTTCTCTTGTCCCCTGCTTTCCCTAGGGAAGTCTTGGTCGCTGCCTGTTTTAGAGTTAGTCACCTTTGGAGACTGCCTGACACTATGGATAGGGGCTGGGTTAAACAGACCCAAGTTTAGATCTTGCTTCTACCCCTTACTGACTGTGGACCATGGGCAAATGACTCTATCTGAACTCTAGTTTCCTATTTCGTAAAATCTGTGAAACAGGGAGAATACTATTTACCTTGCAGAATTTTTGTGAGGATTCAATGAAGATAATAATAATAACAGAGATACTACTATCAACAATAAACAGGAATGGAGCATTTGCCATATGTATTCACTCACTTAATTCTCACAGCAACCTTATACAGTGGATACTATTATTATCTCCATATTCCATAGGAGGAAACTGAGGCACAGAGAGGTCAAGTGACTTGCCCAATGTCCATGTATCTTGTGAGTGGCAGAGCAGTACTCAGCCCAAATGTACTGGTTAAATTTTCTTAACCACAATGTTGTGAAGCGCCGAGCAAGGCATGTAGCACAGAGTAAGTGTTCAAATGATGGATGACTCTTTTTTCGTTGTACCCCATTTCTTTAGAAACCTTTAGCACCCCCTGTTTAGGCAGAACTGAAGCAGTGGAACCAGTGTAGAAGAGAGCCATGTCTGAGGAACACAGATCAGAGTGAAGCTGGAGGCCATTCTAGGGAGGTAATGATGCTCAAACACTTATGTAGACCTAAGACCATGAAGGCAGATGGAGGTCTGTGTGCAAATGCAGGAAGGCCCAGCAAGATAGGTGAGTTAAGGAATTAGAGACCCATGGATACAGGGAGAGCAAAGTGGAGGATGGCTGGCAGCACCTAGAAGAATTGTGGTGACCCAGAAAACTCTTCATCTCAGTCCTGGAACTTTGCTGTAGTTTCTGTTAAACCAGGAACCCAATGAAGAGTAGCTGATTCGGTCCTCTCTAGGATATGGGAGTAAGAATAAGAGATGCTACAGCATCTGGCAGTCATCCATGTCTTGACATTGACTGAGTCTTGATGGTGATCACCTTGATTGATTTACAGTTTTGTTCAGATATCTTTGTAACCTAATAGAGAAAATCTTGTTTTCTCAGCAGCAGAGTCTTCCCTCCTTTACCCTTTTCTCTCCTTTTAGGAGACCCATATAGGTGGGTGTGATGGTTAATTTTGATGTCACCTTGCTAGGTAATGGTGCAGGTGCTTGATCAAAACTGGCTTAGATGCTACTATGGAAGAATTTTGTAGATGTAATAACTATCTATGATCAGATGACATTAAGCAAAGGAGATTACCTTCAATAATGTGGATGAGCCTCATCCAATCAGTTGGAAGTCTTAAGAGCAAAGAGTTGATTTCCAAAAGGAAGATGCTATTCTTTCTTAAGAGTATACCATCTACTTCACTCTGGGTTTCCAGGCTTCTGGCTTTCCCTATAGATTTCAGACTCAGGCTGCAATATAACTTTTACTGGAATTTCCTGGCTGCTGGCCTATCCTACAAACTTCAGACTCACTAGCCCACACAGTAGCATGAACCAATTCCTTAATGTAAATCTCCCTCTCTCACTGCCCCTCATTATCTCCCTCTCCATATATCTATCTAGAGAACCCTAACTAATAAAGTGGGTGAATACTTGATCAGCTGGAGTGAGGATGAGGATGAGCCCCTAAATTTTAAGCTTGAAGAACGTTAGGTGACTTTCCTCTTATTTGGCTGAATGGGCTGGCACTCGGAGGGTGAGAAGTGACTAGCTTCTGGACAATGGAATTTTTAGCCACAAGACAGATGAAAAGAAGGAGAAGAAATAGCAGCTTTCAGGGGAGAGGACTTTGGGGTAAAAGAAGAGAAATAAAAGGGCTTATATGAAGTTTTGCCATATTATGTGCCATATTATATTCCCGGCTCCCCAAAGATTCTTCAGTAAAACAGACCTTCCTTGCTAATGTGTTGTGGAGTTTGATGTCTCTAGGGGATGCGTTGAAATGCTGAGTTGTATTTCAGGGTGGGCATGTGATGACTGCCCACGGGGATGTAGTAACATATTTTTGGAGCATCTACTATGCGTCACGCTCCATAGCAGGCACTCAGGTTACAAATGTGACGATGACATGGCCTTGGCTGAGTGCACACTTAGCAGAGCAGATATGGAAACAGATTAAAGTGGAAGACTTTTAGTGTGAAACTCTGACCATCAGAGTTGTTCTAAAAGGATATTAAAAGTAAATGTGCAGGCAGTGCAATGGTGGCTCGGTGACAGAATTCTCACCTACCATGCCGGAGACCTGGGTTTGATTCTTGGTGCCTGCCCATGTAAAAAAAAAAGGAAGAAGAAAAGAAAAAAGAAAAAAAGTGAACATGTACTTAAAAATCACACCACTGTAATGACTGATCTCATTTTGCACTATTAAGGGTGGTATGACCCAATGGTAGTCGACAATGACAGTGACATTGCAGTGAACTTGTGGCAATGCAAGTTGTGACAGTTCTGGGGCATTTTTCTGTTCTGGAAGATAATGATGACTTTTTTTGATCATTGTGGTCTTTTGGCATTAAGATCCTTAAACTCAGAACCGTTGTAATTCCAGAATGGAGCAGGTCTCAGACCTTCTAAGAAAATGACATTCTGTTGTGATTTCAGTGCAATCTGAAAAGAGTCTTAAAAGATGGAGATGGATGTAAGATACCTATTTGTTTATTTATTCTTGAGACATTTTCTATAGACAGTATATTACAGACAACAGGGATAGAGGAGTAAGTTTCTGATTCTTTGCTATATTCTCTGCCACTCTGTGTTTTTTCCTTTGGGTGTCATGCTTTGGCTCTCGGGTTCATTTTGCCTTGATACCAAGGCTGATGTAACTGAAATCCATTCCCAAGAAATGGCTCCTTCTGTTCAATGGGGAAAAATTGTTTTAAGTCGGGTTCACTTGGAAACAGGCTTCACATTGGAGATTTGCCTACAGGCGGTTTATGGAAATTGTGCTCAGCAACGTTGCCTGTAAAGGCGTGAGGGAGCGGGCTTCCCAAGATTCCCTATTCCCTGAAGCTCTAAAGCTGGGATGGTCCTTCAGGGTTGTGCAAAGTGAGGAAAGGGGTAGGGTCTTTTACCCCACAGTCATTGGATGCAGGCTGCCCTGGGGAGGGGCTTGAGCTGAGGAGAGGTGGCTCTCTTTGGCTGAGACTTCAACAGTTTCGGTCTGGGCAGCTTGGGTGTGAGTGTCTCACTCTTGCAGGTGTCTGGGTGGCATGGCACACTCATGTGCACCGATCTTCGCTTTTGTCCTTAGGAATTTATCGATACAAGAAGAACGGCATTTCCTGGAAAGGAAGTGCAGGATATCAGTAGCACAAACACAATTGGGTTAATTTTTTTAATCCTTTACTCAACAACATCACAACAGCAAAATGGAAGAAAAGATGGATTAGACTCCCACCTTCCTTCTGAATCACTTGTTTTCATTTGCTGTGTTGTTAGTATCTGGTCATTATCCTTATGCCCATTCCGATTTTACAGAGGGTTGGTTGTAGGTAGTTTGTATCTGTATAGGTGGTTTATATGACATATTTGTGTATATATGTATGTATATATACTGCTGATCATCATTTTTAGTTAAATTTCATACAAAGAAATGCATAGATCTTAAGTTACAATGTGATGAGTGTTGATAAATGTTTACACCTGGGTAACTGCCCCAATCAATCAAGGGAACATTTCCATCCTCCAGAAAGTTCCCTTAGGATCCCTTCTGGTCAATTCCCACACCTTAGGGAACCACTGTTCTGATTTCTGTCACCATAGGTAAGTGTTGTCTGTCTTTGAATTTTACATGAAAGGAAGCATTATTTTGATGCACACATATTTAAGGATTTGACTTTAAGGATTGTCTGTAATACTACTCATGTATTTTTCTAATTGTAAAATACACATACATTTATTGTTCAACATTGAACAATGAAGAATGATATTATGCAACATTAAAAATATCCATAATTCCTTAGGTAGACTTCCTAGAGGTAACCACTAAATCTTGGCATATATTTTTTACAGCAGTGACTCTTAAAGTCTAGTCCCTAGACTAGCAACCAACATTAACAGAATTTGCTAGAAATGGAAAATTTCAGGCCACATCCCAGACCCTCTGAATCAGAAACTCTGAGGGTACAGCCCAGCAATTTGGTTCAAGAAGCCCTCCAGGTGTTTCTGATCCATGCTAATTTGAGAACTAGTTCCTTATGTTTTTCTTTTTCTTTTATTTTTATGTAGTTGAGAGCATACTATACTCACATTTTTATATTTGTCATGGTCAGGTTCATGTGTCAACTTGGCCAAGTGGTGATACCTGTTTGTCTGGTTGGGCAAGTGCTGGCCTGTCTGTTGTGATGAGGACATTTTTCATAGAATTAAATCATGATCATGTCAGCTGCGTCCACAGCTGATTCCATTTGTAATCAGCCAAAGGGGAGTGTCTTCTGCAATGGGTGATGCTTCCTCTGATCACTGGAAGCCTTTTGGGGAGGATTCAGAAGAGACAGGCTCTCTTCCTGCTTTGGCCGGTGAGCCTCTCCTGTGGAGTTCATCCAGACCCTCCATCGGAGTTGTCGGCTTCACAGCCTGCCCTGTGGATTTTGGACTCTGTGTTCCTGCGGTCACGTGAGACACTTTTATAAATTTTATATTTGCGAGTGTTTCCTGTTGATTCTGTTTCTCTAGAGAACCCTAACTAATACAATATTCTACCTTTTCACATAACAATTTATCAGAAACATTACCATGTCACGTCAGGCAATGAATTAACTTATCCAGACTAAGAAAAGTTGTTGTGGTCTAAGTGTAGTAATGAGGCTAAATAAGGCTGGTTTTGACTTTTGCCTCCTCTTGGGGTAACTATTTCCTACAAGCACCACATTTGCAGATGGCTCCTTTACTCACTCTCATCTAACACAATGATGCTAGAAATGGGAGTGCAGGTGGAAAGACTCCTACCGTATCTGGGAAACTTTACAAATAGACTTTGTCTCATTTAGTGCAAGTGAGTAACAGTTTTATCTGTGAGTGACAAAGAAGGCTGAGATTTGTGGCAACTGAAGAATGTGATTCAAGAAGGTGGGCCGGCACTGATGTGCTGAAGATAGAGAAGACATCTTGAAGGAAAGGTAACTGTGTGGCTCTGTTGGGGATCCTGTTCTGGTTAGATCCTTTGCTCTGGTTGCACAATTACTCTTCCTCTGGCCTTTTAACACAGCATGGCTGGGGGATGCTACGTTCATTGCTAGATCCCAGGCTGTTAGGTATGACTTTTGTCCACCTTGGAAAATGTCCATTGACTCTTCTTGCTTTGAGAAGATGTTTGTTAGCCTGAAAAAGAAGGGCAAGATACCGTATCCACAATCATCCCCAGAATGCAGCCTTCCACATAAGGCTTTCTAATCATGTTTCAAGAAATGACCTTTCGGGAGATGACCTATGAAGACTAAGTGAGGGTAAGTGACTTGCCCGAGATGACAGTGTGTGATGAAAACACGGAGCTTCCAATCCACAGTTCATCTTAGGATCCTGCCCTCTGTCCACTCTGTGACGCTGTGTCCCCGGAACGTGCATAGCACTGTTCTTACCTCTGGTGGGTTTCCGGGGGACAGCGTCTCACTATCCAGAGAGCAATAGGCACCTGTATGGTGAAAGGGAAGGAAGAGTCCATAAAACGGAGGTGTGATGTAGTACAAAAATGAATGGGCTCTGGGGCCAGGTTAACCCAAAATAGAATCAGAGAGGAGGCACTTATGTGGTTGGACAACTGTATCAGTTATCTATCACTGTGTAACAAATATCCCCTGAACTTAGTGGCTTAAAGCCACATATATTTCTTATCTCATGTTTCTCTGGGTCAGGAATCCAGGCTTGGCTTACCTGGGCCCTCTTCTTAATGAGGCTGCAATCAAGGTGTTGACTGGGGCTGAGGTTTCATATAAAGACTCTGGGGAAGGATCTGCTTCCAAACTCATTTGCATGGTTGTGGACAAGATTTTGTTCCTCACAGGTTTTTGGACAAAAAGTCTCAATTCTTGCTGGCTATTGGCCAGATGGCACCCTCAGTTCCTTGCCACATAGGCTCTCTAACATGGCAGATCACTTAAACTCTCTGAATCCCTACTTTGCTTTTATTTTTACCTATAAAATGGAAATAGGGACTGGCACCTTGTCGGGACTTATTAAATGACAAATATTATTACAGCGGTTTTAATATTTAGATCACCCAACAGTCAAGAGACTAGTGCTGTCCAGAGGGTATGTGGATATCCCTTGCTGTAGCACAAAGTCTATCCCAGGTAAAGGATTGTTTATAAACTCTAGAGAAAATAAAGGTCTTTCCTTGAAACATCACAGACCACTGGCAGTTCTCTGGACAAGCCCCATGGAAACTATGGTAGTCCCACTTATTACGGTCCCTTCATAATAACAGCACTGCTCAGCCTCCTAGCAGGCCCAAGTGTTTCCTTTCACGTTTCTGGGAAGCAGACCCCTTGCAGCATCTGTTCCCATGACATCTCTGGGAAGTTCGACCTTGAGGTTCTTTTGTGCAGTGGGATCTTAGTTTGCCCCATGTCTTAAATGATTGTTTCTGTTCTCTGTCCCATATTGGTTAATATCTTAAAGCATCTATGTCTACTTGTTTCCCTTCTGTTCCTGGGCACAATTAGCAAGGTGAATCCGTGCTTTCCAGAATTCTTAGGAGCCATATCTTCCTCGGTCATCATGTGGGGCTGTTTCAGGAGGAAGTATAACCTTGTCTTATTGCCACAGGATTGTGTAGATCTCCTAATCCTCACTGGGTAGAAATAAGTCCAGACTGAATGTCTGTTCTAAATTATGTTTCTGCTTAAATGGAGCCCAGGAGGGACCCTAACTTGCAAAAAATATATTATTCAGCCCGATGCTGATTTCATTTCCTAAAAGAGATTGGGTCCAAATAACAGTATAATTGAATTCATTCTCTTGACCTGACACTGACTTGGCTCTCCCTCCTTATGCCTTCCAACATTAAACAAAGGGGGAGGAGGAGAAATAGACAAAGTGATTCGCATGGATTTATAGGCTGAGCAGCTTCCACATTCCGTAAAGCCCAAATGACTATATAGGAAGCAGCTGCAGTATTTACTAGGCCCTGTTAAGGCCTCATTACCACCCCACCTCCTCACAGGGGGTGTTGGACTCCAAATGCAGTGCAGTGGAGGGAATAATTGACTTCGCTGCCCTGGCACCTGGGGATTCTACCACATGCCTAAGGTCCGTTCAGCAGATGAACCCCCAGGTGGAGGAAAGCCTCCAGGGCCTCAGCTGAGAGGTGGGGAGCAGCTCTGGAAGAGGAGAGCAGAAGGGATTTGGCTGTTCATTTGTTCCTATCTTTGTTCATTCATTCATTCAGTAAATATTTATTGAGCACCTACTGCATGTCAGGCACTGCTCTAGGCACTGGGAATTCGGTGACAGACGTGGATCCGGCTGGCTTAGAGCCTGTAGTCTAGGGCTGCTCTGTGCAATACAATGATCACTAGCCATGGGTGGCTGTTTATTTATTTATACAAATATTTTTATTGAGAAATCTTCACACACATACAGTCCATCCATAGGGTACAGTGGCTCACCATGTCATCATATAGTTGTGTCTTCATCACCATGATCATTTTTTAGAACATTTGCATCACTCCAGAAAAAGAAATAAAAAGAAAAACGAGGGTGCACGGGTTCCGTGAGAGAACGCTCGCCTTCCATGCTGCAGACCCAGGTTCAATTCCTGGACCATGCACCTAGAAAAAACAACCACAACAACAAAAAAAAAATGAGAAAGAAAAAAGGAAAAAACCCTCATGCATCCCATACCCCTTAACCCTCCCTGTCTTTGACCACTAGTGTTTCAATCTACCCCAATTTTTTACCCTTTATCCCCCCTATTATTTATTTATTTTTATCTTTATTTTTTACTTATCAGTCCATACCCTGAATAAAGGAGCATCAGACACAAGGTTTTAAGCTGCCTGGGTGAGAGAAGATGGGGCCTTGGCATGATGGTCAAAAGCCCAGATGCTTATCTCAGAGGTTAGCTAGCCATTCTTGATGGGTAGCTCTGTGGGGAGACAGATCTGGGTTTGAGTCAGATTATTCCTCATTTGAAAAAATAGGGACAATAATAGCAGTCCATTTATCTTGTCCAACTCACCTTTGTGTCTCTCCTAATTTATGGTAAATGCCTCGTAACTGTTTTCTCACTCCATCAACTTGACTTTTGGAGCTCACTTTTCACAAGGCCACTGTGGTCACTTTTCTAAAAGGGAGATCTGAGGAGGCCGGTCCCCTTCAAGGGCTCCTGACTAAACCCAGTCTTAAAGTGGCTTGGGAGGCTCTTTACAATCTGTCCCTGCTTCTGTTTCTAGCCACTTCTCTCTATTCTCCCCCTTGAGCTGTAGGCTCCAGCTATACCAGTTACCACCTCTCGGTTCGTGCCACTTCATTTGCCTGGAATATTTTACCTCCTCATTTTGCACTTGCTATCTTCAGCTCTTTGTCTTTCTAGGCCCAACTTAGAAGTTTCTGCCTCCAGGAAGCCATCCCCGACCCTCCAGGTCTACATCTGGTACTTCACTATGAGGGTCCATGGAACTCTGTACTTCCCCATCACGCTGAATTATAATTGCTTGTTTAATCGTCTCCACTACCACAGCAACATCTCCAAAGCAGTCTGGACCAGGACTGTCTGATTCACTGTTATATCTAGCTCAATGGCTACCCCATACTAAGTGCTTCGGAATTATTTGTTGGATGAATGGATGTTTATTAAACAAGTTAATAAAAATCTTCTATTCATATCCTTTAGTATAACCACTTCCTTTCCTATGCTCTTCTTTTATTCCCCTTATTATTATTATCTGAAATAATCACTCTCTGAACTTCCTAACCTGAGACAAGGTGAGAACCAATAATTGGACACAGTTCCCCCTTCTTTACCCTGCTCTCTAGATCTTTCTAGAGAGTCCACTGGCAGTTGGTGGCCTGCAAGATGTAGTGGAGGTGATCTCCAATGCCTAGTCAAATCCCTGGGCTCAGATCTCTGTTCCATCATTTATGAATTGTGAGACCTTCGTTGAGTCACTTCATCTCTTGCCTCTCCCAAGACCCACTACAGGGCATTTAAGGTGAGGAGAAAATACTTGTTGAATTGCATACACAGGCCCAGTGGGACCCTTTGATAATCCCTCATATCTGTATGTCAAGGCTTCTCATTCATTATCTCACTTAATCTTCCAAGAATGCTGAAAAGTTGTAGTTTTCTTCATTGCAGAGATGAGGAGGCAGAGACTCTGGAGTCTTCAGTCTGTCACTTCATCTGGATCCTGAGACAGTCTCCCTATTGTTTCATGGTCTCCTGAACCTCTTCCTTGCCACGTGCATGATCTCAAGGACGTATGACCTGGGCAGACACCCTCTGCTCTGCACGACCTGGCCTGAGTCTCTGTAGCTTGGTTACCTGACAAAGCACCCATGGATGATGCTATTGCTATGATTAATCCTATACTTTAGACTCAAAGAACATTTTAAAAAGTCTGAGTTCTTTTGCATGTTGGACTTTCATAGGTTCAATATCTAACACACCTTTCTTCCTTTTTCAAGTTCAGAAACAACTGAGGAGTAGACACAGGAGATGGACAGATGGAGAATTTGTATTTATTTGTCACATACTTATGGGGTGTGCCCACGGTCGTTATGTGACTTGCCCAAGGTCTTATAACCAGTTGGTGGCAGAGCCAGGCTTCAAACCCTGCTACATCTATTCTCGTTATTCTACTCCTCAAAATGTAAGCTTTATGAATGATAAAAGCAGGTTTGGAGAGCATGGTTTAGGCACATGTCCAAACAGGCTGGTTAACTCTGTTCCTGAATGAGACAGTGTCTTTCAGAAATTTGTGACAGCCACAGTTTTTCTCCATAGGTCCACTGCTCCCAACACATGACCAAGACTGAGAGAGCAAAGCAGAATGCATCTGCTCTGAAAGTGGGTAGATCTGAAAAGAGAGAATTAAGGGGTGAATTCTATCTCCTCCCCAATTTACCAATTGGCTAAGTCAACTGGGCTGGACATGTTAGTCGAGCTATGGTCTCCCCAGGTGTAATAAGTTGCTCTCCTTTAACCCCGTGAAAACCATGGGCCAAATGTATTATCATCTTTGGAAGCAAGCAAACTCTGTTGATGCATGGGATTTTAATGCCCTTCTGTTCTACTAAACTGGGATTCTGAGGCCCAGCTGTGAATCACTGTCTCTGGGGCTCCCCGGCCCTTGCATGGACAGAAGGACATCTGGGCTGAGTAATGGGAAGTGTTGTTCTTGGAAAGCCAGACGACGTCTGCAGCCTCACCTAGCAGCTCTCCCTGGGGTTAGCCAGGCCTGGTTTGCTGAGAGACTGACATCTCCCCCAACTTTTTCCTATCAGAGGTGGGGTGGGGGTAGGAGGGGAGAGGCAAGGATCAGTAAGCAGCTTCCAGATATGGCAGAGCCAGTTAGAGTCAAGTGGGCAAATGCCTGAGGCCCATGAGTTTCCCTGCATGACCTGCAATGTCTCTCAGTAGGGATTGGTGCCTTGTGGTAGGGAAAAGACGTGGGGTCGAGTGTCATGGTTGCTTGCCTGGCTCTCCCACATGGTGTTGAGGAAGTCATTCAACCTCCCTGTGCCTTCATTTCCTCATCTCAAAGGGCTGTGTGAAGATCAAGACAATGGATGAGAAAGTGCTTGATAACCAGCGCAGTTGGGTAATTTCAAGCTGCTAGCCTCACATTGCCCATGGATCGCTCCTGTGAACTCCCCCTCCTTCTTTCCCACATCCTTTTCCTAGCAGGCACATGCTCATATTTCCCATTCAGCATCCATTTCTCTTTCTTCTGGAAGGGAACCGTGGTCCTTCTCTGGGGTATCTCCCCACCTCTCCATGTGGATTGGTTGGGGCTGACTCTGCCTCTCAGATCCGGGGCAAGTGCATGACGTAGGCCTGGCCAGGCAGCGATTGGTGTGTCCTGGCCTGGGCTAGAGGGCCATTCCTTGGACTTTTTCTAGAACTCCTGCGAAAGACTTTGCCTTTTCTGCTGGAATTGCCAAGCTGGGAGGAAGTAAGCTTGGAAATGCTGGGAGCCACCTTTGCCGTCTTAAGATGAGAACCTGCCACCATACCAGAAAGCAGAGCCGAGAGTTGGAGAAAGACGCAGTGTCCTGTTGACATTGTTTGGGTCCCTGTATCCAGCCAGGCCTGATTTATGTCTAGGATAAGTGAGGTTGATTAATTTTTCATTATATATTTCCCTTTCTGTGAACTGTCACTTGTATCCTGTACCATTTCTCTGGTACAGGGATGTTGGTGTTTTCTCATAGTTTTGAAGGAATATTTAAAAACTATATTTATTTTTTATTGAAGTGAAATTTGCATTTTATTGAGGTGAAATTAGTCATTGTAAAGTGTACAGTTCAGCAGCATTTAGTACCTTCACAGTCCTGTGCAACCATCAGTTCTATCTAGTTCCAAAACATTTTTATCAACCTAAAGGAGAGTCCACACCTATTAAGCAGTCACTTCCAATTCTCCAATCCCCCCCAGCCCTGGAAACCACCAATCTGCTTTCTGTCTCTATGGTTTACCTATTCTGGATATTTCATATAATGAAACCACCCAATATGTGCCCTTGAATATTCTGGCTTCCTTCATTTAGCATAATGTTTGCAGGGTTCATCCATGTTGTAGCATGTACCAGAACTTCATTCCTTTTCATGACTGCATAATATTCCATTGCATGGATATGCAGCATTTTGTTTGTCCATTCATCTGTTGATGGACACAAGGGTTGCTCACACCTTTTGACTATTGTGAGTAGTGTCACAATCAGTATTTGAGTATTTGAATTGAAGGAACATTTTTGTAAATTAGGGAAATTAGTCCTTGGCCCATGTTAGGTGTGGCAAATGTTAGTTTCTTCACATTTGCCTTCTGACTTTGCTTATGGTGGTTTTTGCTGAGCAGATTAAGAAAAAAAATGATGTAGTCAACTATATCAGTCGTTACTCTGATAGATAAACTGTAAAGTTAATAAGTTTTGTGACACAGAAATGCCATTCGTGCACTTGAGTCGTAAAATAATTCCCCCATATCAGTGCTTCCACTTTCCCATTTTATTTCCTTGTCTGTAAAACAGGGATTCAGGACAGCTCTACTTGCCTCCAAGGTTATCATGACATGAAAGGGCTTTGAAAAATATAAAGCAGTATGTAAATACAAGGCATGTCATCATCACTATGGAGTTTATAAAATTACACCACTAACTAGCCAAGTTCTGCTGTTCCTGTCCTTTTGCAGAACAGAGACTGAAGAACAGAATTATTCATCCAGCTGCCCAAGGATGTGTGTTGGTAGCAATATGGGGAATGCAATAAAAGATTGTAATGTTGTTAATCATCTTGAGGGGTTTCATCTTTGACCAGAAATATAAAATTGCCTTAAACCAAAAACGAGTCTAGTCATTCTTCCTCCAAGGGTAGCCTTTTTTTCTACCCGGAAAAGAAACCAGTTCAGTAAGTTTTGATTATTCAGCTATAATTCTAATGTAAGCCCCACCAATTGCAATTTGTTTGCCTTATATTTTTAGCCCTCCCCCCTTTGTTAAATGGTAAACTTTACATTGACACTGTATTGGAACAAATATTATTATTATAGAGATTGAAAAATGTGTTAATACTTGACAGCAGTTCTCCCCACAGGGATTCCTCTGGGGCAGAATTGTGTGTTGGTTAAGCCCTTGGGCTCTGAAATTGGTCATTCCTGGGCTTGAATGAGAACCAGTTACTTGCTAACTGTGTGACCTTGGCAAATTGCTTCATTGCTCTGTGCCTTTGTTTCTCCACCTGTAAAACTGGGAGGATTTTAGCACCTAACTCATTGGCTTGTCATCAGGAGTTAGTGATAAAATCTACATAGAGTTCTTAGCTCAGTGCCTGTATGGAATGAGAACTAAATAAATACTAGCTACTAGCAGAATTCACGAATACCTAAAAGAATTCAGGAAATGAGCTTGAAGGAAATGGAATATACTCTCCCGGGGGGGTGTATTCCCATCTTTGGGAGGGGCACAGAATAGAATCACAAGGCAGAGCCCCTCCCCTGCCACAGACCATATTTATTTGGAAGTGGGTGGGGAGGGGAGGGATCTGCTTTCTGTTACCTTCCTGTGAAGGATAAACATCAGCAATAGAAGCTGATTCTCACATAGCAAGAAAGAAGTGGCCACATGGAGCTGGGTGACTGGGGTGAGTCATGGGGTAGACTGGAAAGAAAAAGGGGAGGGTTTATTGCCAGGGGACCTGCTCAGGGCACAGCCACCTTTTCTTGAGGATAGGGGTTTCAGGATGATGTGCACTGATTATGGGCAGTGTACTTGCCGGGCACAACCCTTTACTCTTTCACTTTTTCTTCTTTCCTATCTTTCTGTCCCCAGCCCAGATGTGGGTGAAACGTTAGCTCCATCCTAGGCCCTGATAAAGAGATGACATCCGTGGGATATCTGCTATAGCCGGGCACTTTAAATCCACAGTCACCCTGGCTTCTGTGTAGTGGGTGAGATTACCCCCATTTTGCAGATGAGGAAACTGAGTCTCAAGAGACTCAGAAGCTACCCCATATGCAACTGGAAACTGGCAGAGTGGAATTTAAATTGCCATGGCCTTCCGCTGCTCAGCTGACGACTCTATGGTTTTCTGTGACATTTCCGTGGCCCAGTGCCCTATAAACAGGTCTCCTAGAAACATTTGTGGACTTAAAATTTTAATAACAGTGAGAATTGCTGAGATTTACTGAGTTCCTGCCACAAGTAGGTACAGAAGCAGATTAAGTTACTTGCTGGAACTCTCAGAGGTAGTAAATGGCTCAGCTGGCAGTGGAATCTAGTTTGTCCCCATCCAAGGCACATGGTATTAACTCCTACCTTCCTTTGAGAATCTGGGTTGAGGGAGGGATGCCAATCTCCCAACACATCTTTCTTAGATAACACGTGTGTGGCTTTTGCTGTTTTAAGCTGATCGGATGAGGGATGGTGGGGGTGACTGTGCTCCTGGGAGGGGCGAGGTAAGAGGGTGCTGGCAAGGGCCGTGGGCCAGCAGCATCTATTTATGAACTTTGTGACCTCCTGTTGCCAGGCCTGAAGCTATAATAAGCCCTGTGATTCACCCACTGGATATCTCCTTGTGCTTTCTCCAAGCAGACCCTTTGTTTTCGCACCTGTGGGCAGTAGCTCATGCTGTTCCCTCCAGGAATGCTCTGTCTGTCCCTGCCTCCCCTTGCCATGCTCACCTGCAGAGACACCCTGCCACTGCCACCTTCTCCAGAAAGCCTTACTGGACTGTGTTATTTGTTACTTTACTGGCATGGATAGCCTAATCATTTCTGAACCCAAATGAAATTATTATAAGAAAAAGGGCAACTTGTAGACTATCCCTGTTTAGAGTGTGAATTGCCACACTCAGCAGAAAGTATGCTTTGATGACAGTTTTGATAGGTGAAATCCCAGTAGTCAATGACCTCCAGCGTTTGATTCACCCTTACAGAATGAATCTTATTCTACTCTGAATGCACGCGTCATGGGTTGCATCTCCCTAGTAGACTGCAGGAGACTTTGAGTATTGCTACAGGCAGATTCTAGCGTCAGCCTGGATTAGAAATGGGTGACGCGCGGTAAGCCACTCCCCGTATCTGAGCCTCAGTTTTTTATTCTAAAAGGGTTACTTATACCTATGTTGTTAGGTGGTTGGGAGCCACAGAATGGGGTAGTAATAATTGTTGCCATTTATTGAATGTCTACTATGTGCCAAGCACTGTGCTAAGCTTAGCTTTACATTCTCATTTGATTTTTGTAACAGCTCCCCTCATTCCTGATGTCCCTTACCCTGTCATCTTTTGCTCCATGGTACTTATCATCTACCGCCATATTGTATAATTTAATCATAAGGTATTTCTCATCTTCCCCACTCAGGGCCTCCTGCTTTGCTTAGCTCCAGAGGGCACAATTCACAATGCAGACTGAGTCGGGTTCCAGGAGTCTCGTACTGAGAATGTTAACGTAGCTGGTGGTGACTCCTCCGAGTGGTGCTGTACCGATGCGATGTCTGGACTAAAATGTAAGCTCCTGGAGGGCAGGGACTTTTTTTTTCCCTTTTGCCTAGTTTGACCATTGCTGTATTTCCCCTTGCCTGGCATATAGTAAGCTTTCAGTGAACGCTTGTTGAAAGAATGAATGGAAAAAGCCCTCAGAGAGAGCTCAGTGTACTGGTGAGTATCCTGAGGCTCCACCAGCTTTTTATTTGCCCAAAGCCAAACAGACCACTGACCTAGCAGTATCTGTTCCCAGCGTCAAGCTCTCAACCATTTGGCTAAGCTGCACATCTAAAACCCCTGGCATAGGCCCTGCTACCTAGTAATTGCTCAACAAATATGAATGTGTATTCCTACACAGCCCAGGCCTTCTGCGCGTCTCTTTGGGCAGAGTGACAAACTCACAAAGCCATTGCTTCGAGAAATTGAATTCAATTGCCCGGTGCAAAGAAAAGGTGGACCTTTAGGCTTTGGAAGGGAAATCCCCAACAAAACTGTTAATGGTTGGAGTTCGCAGGGGCCTCTCAGACCTTCCCAAACCCATTCTTTTTCCTGCTGCCTTCTCTTTTGTGAGCCGTTTCTTCCCTTTCTGCTTGCAGTGAGTCCTGCTCTCCTGTAGGCTACAATGTGGCAGTTGTTATAAAATCCAGGAGGCGGAGTCTAGTGACGAGGGCGGTAGGGGAGAGCTGAGCCAGCTTTGCAGGGCGAGCAGACCAGCCCTGGGTTCATCCGTTGCAGCAGGAAAACTTCCATCTCGCTCCCCTGGCTTTGATCCTCACTGTACATCAGGCCAGAGGCGCCGAAGGGAGCATGCGAAATGACCGGCCTTTTGGCAACCTGACCGTCTCTTTCCGAGAGCCTTGGAAAGCCAGCTGGGGGCTGACTGCGCGATCAAGGAGGCGCCTCTTGTGTGTGTGTGAGTGAGTGAGCGAGTGTGCGCGCGCGTGTGAGTGAGGGTGTGTGTGTGTGTGTATGCTGACTGTATGTGTGTCCAGATGATTGTGCAAGTGCATGTGTGAGTGAGTATGTGTGTATGTGTATGAGTGCTCTTGTCTATTTATTAATTTTTTTTTTTTGGAAGAAAAATCGTGAAAATCTGGGGCAGGTTGCTGTGCTTTTAGGGTGGTTCTTTTGCAAGGGAAACTGACCAGTGCAATCTATCAGAGCCATTTCTCAGCGAGTGAAGAGCATTTTTCCCCCAGAAGGAGGATTTCCCCCTCCCCACCCCCCCACGCTGTGGCCAAGAAAAAGGGATTAGCCCCTAAACCTGTGAAATCGACCAGCGCCGTGTGATTCCCAGAGCTTGAGAGCGGACTCGGGAAGAAAAGGAGAAATAAATCACACAGCTCGCCTGTTCCTTCAGCCACGTCGGAAGATGTCATCTCAAACTAAGTTCAAGAAAGACAAAGAGATCACTGCTGAATATGAAGCCCAAATAAAAGGTGAGATGCCGGCTGGGGAGTTTTCCCTCCCCTACCCTTTCCTCCTGCTCTGGCTTTTTTTAAAATTCCTTTTTCCTCCCTGCCATCATGAAATGTTGTTATGCATCAATAATCTTATTGTGAGGACGAGCAGTGCAGCCGCACAAGTCTGGACTGGTTTCAGCTGCAGATAGCTGGGGCTGGGCGTGTGGATTAGAGAACGGGCAGCAATCACTGCATTGCAGGTGTGTGAGGGGATCCTACGCCCGGCTCGAGGAGTGTCGCGGACACTCCATCATCCTGACATGCCATTCTAAAGGCCATTTTGACAGTCACCACCCCTGCCATCCCTAGATGGTAAAAGATATTGATGTCTATTTTTTACACTTTTTTTTTTCCTTTTTGGGTTTTTCTTGTTTTGCCCCCACCTCTTTCTCTGGGCTTGGAATTCACATGCATGCGACAGGGAGGCAGTGGCCCCCTGCCCTTCTTTGTCGGTGTCTCTCGGCTGGCCTGGGTTGCCATGGATTAACTGTTAGGAGGCATATTGATCCAAACTAATGCAGGCATTTAGGCATAAAGAAGGGGCTCCATGCAGAAACGTATTATCTTGCAGTGTGCACCACCAGTGCTGGTCTGTGCGCCAGCGTGGAGGGTCATCAGCCTTCATTCACAGCAAACGACTCAGCATGCCTTTTGGGTGGTAGGCGCTGCCTGGCTTCAGTGGTTCCAGGGGAAGCCTGCCAAGAGGATGAGCTGACCTCTGGCTTCTGGTTCCAGCTTTGGTACCACTGGGTACATGCTTCTACTATTGGGTCCACGCTGCTTTCTAGACCGACTCCCTAAGTCCACACGCGCAAGGTGAAATAGGAGAACAGACACAGTCAAGTGGATAAACGCAGGCAGAATCTTCATTCAGGCCACACTGGGGCGTCTCCCACCCCCACGAGTTCTAGATTCAGCTTTGGCAGGGAAAACCGGAAAGCATCATCTGCTCTGCTCACCCTTTCTCCCAGGATGTACCCTCGGGGAGCCTCGGCCTATGTCTCCCAGCATCCGTCTTCCATTCGGTCAGTCTCTCCTTGCTGCGACACAGGGCGTGTTAGGATCTTTCTCTCATAGAAAGAGTAGAGACAGAACACATCTCCAGCGGGATGCCGAGGCCTGTCCTTGAGGTTACTAAAGGCTATTGAGCAGGTTGGTTAGTTGGAGCTCAAAGCGCTGAGGTTGCCATAACCTGCTTCTTGCAGTTGAAAACTCAGTGACCCAGGAGGTTGGCTTGCCTCCTAGGAAAGGCAGGAGGCCGGGTCGCCACAGTTGCTGAACACACAGCAGATGCTTGGGAAACTTTGGGAGGGCAGCCGTCATCAGGGGAGGGCTTTGTTTTTTGTTTTTTCTTTCTTCTGTCTCGCCAACAATCTTTTGCCTTTTGGTTCTTGGGAAACCTGGTGTGCTCATCACTTCTGTGTAGAACCCAGGGTGAAGTTGGGCACGAAAACCCTTCTCTCTGTCTCCTCCTCATCTTAGGTTTCAGCTCAGTGTATAAAACAGTGACTTTTGATGTTTCAGCCTTGATGAATATTTAGAAACAAGCCCTTTTTTGATCAGAAATTTGAATGTATCCAATTGCTCAATACAAAGACCCAGTTACAGTCCTTGAATATACCCCTTTTAAGGGAGTTTTGCTTTATTAGACTAATTTGGGTGATGATTTTTTTTTCAAATGGAGGTTCTCATGAAAAATGCCATGATTCAGAAGGGGGTGTTGAGTTTTGAACAGTTTGGGTTTTATCAGCATCATTGTGGTAGGACATGTGCTTATCTCATTTTTGAAGGATTGCTGCCACTGGGCCAGTGAACTTTAATTGAAGATCAATTAAGCATTTATTGCTCTGGCTGATTCTTTTACTTTTTACCTTTCACCTTTTATTTTGACAACTCATTAACAAATGCAAGGTAATGAATTTCACTAGGAAATTTGTCTACATGATCTTGTTTCTCAGGCTCTACATTTCTCTACATTCTGGTTAAAGGGGCTGAGTTTTATTCCCAACTCACAAGATTTAGGCCAGGATATGATTTTTCCCTGAAACCCTCTGAAATCTGTTCTTAATATATCTCATCATCATTATAATTATTGATGTGCACAGGGCTTTACAGTTTCTAGGATTCACTTCTAGACATCACGGCTCTTGATCCATACAATGAAAGGAAAGGGTTATCATGAGTTCAGTTTCACAGATGAGGAAGCTGAGGCTGAGTAACGTTAAATGACTTGTCCAAGGTAACGAGGCTGGGAATACGAAGGTTGGTTTTCTTCCAGGCATAGTGTTCCCTATACATTGTTTGCCTGAAGCTGCCTCTTGAAGAATTGATGTCAGTAGCAGATGGCAGCTCTGGGGTGGGGACTGACTGTCTCTTGATTAAACTCCATTGTTTACCCTCTTTCATCCCGTTGCCTTTACTGCTTGCCTCTGAAGAATGATTTGCCCAGTCACCAAAAATAATGCCCGTTGCCAATTACCTTTCTCCCTGGCTATCCTTTGGCCAGTCGGGTACAAACACACCAGTTACACAGATTTTGTACTACATTAATTTTCTGAAGGCAACTTTTGACCTTTAAAAATGATGCTGATTTCTTTGTTGACTTACTCTTTTTTATCTTTTTGAATAATTTAGTGTTTAATGTTTTAACATGGTATTTTTTCTATTGTAAACATTTTTAGATTCATAACTTCTCTTGCCCCATCAGATACTTGAATCCCATTGATTATATATGCTCACAAAGCATCTATAAACCAAATGCTTATACATACCTAGTGATGGGGAACTCACTACTTATGAAACTGCTGTCTTTGGGCAGCTTTGGGTATTGTGTCTTTTCTTATGTTGAGTTAAGTGTATCTCTCATTCATCCATTGTTTCTGCCACCTGGGACTTCATAGGACAAGACAGGTGCCTCTTCCCCACGACTGCTCACTGGGTATTTGGATGCTCTGAATATAACCCCTGGACTGTGATTGTACTCATTTCCTCATAAGATGGTTTGCCGTCAGTTATCATATTCACTCTCCTTTGGATCTGCTCTACCTTGTGTTGCAAACTCTGATGACTTGAGGTGCTTAGCAGATAGAATAATAAATGAGTGAAGCTGTGATCTGGCCAAGTGAGATGATTTGCGGCAGCTGGCCTGCCATCACCATGAGGGTTATCTAAGGATGGGTGGTGATGATTATGGTGGACCAGACAGCATGTATCCCATTGAACAACTATCACCTCCTTCATGCTGCATGTAATGCTTCCATTAATATAGCCCAAGGGGCAAATTAGCCCTTTTCACTGCCCACCCCTGCACTGCACCTTATATGTTATGTCTACTATACCTTTCCAATCACCTAGGCTGGGAACCGTGTCAGAGAGAAGAAAACGAAATGGATTTAGCATGACTTGTTCTTTGTAACCCTATGTTGGCTCCAAATAGACATTGCTTTCTGTCTTAGGTGCTGTCCTAGAATCTGTTCAAGAACCTTGCCTGAGATGACACCATGTTCTCTAGTTTGGAGCTGGCAAGCTATAATTCCTTCGCTCTTTGCAAATCAGAACAACATTTGCCAGTCTCCAGCTTTTTGGCACCCATCCTATTTTCCACAGTTCTCTCAAAGATTACTGATAGTGCTTGGTGAACTTATCTACAGGCCTTCTCAGTATCCAGGGCTCTAATTCATCTTGCTGTCAGACATGATGGTCTGTTCTGCATTTATTGAGAGTTTACATTTCCATTTCAACCCAATAGAAAATTGAAATAGAAATGCAGTGATTGAGTTTAATGTTTTACTTTTTATTACACATCGATAATCATTTTAGGCTATCTTCTTGATAGCAAAAGTGTAGAAATTCAGGGCAGAAAATCAAGTGTTGATGAAGATCACAGAGAGGCATTTATTTATTCATTCGTTTATGCATTCATTCAACAAATACTGGCGATCTATTTTGTACTTTATCTTATGCTGGGTGTTGGAAAGATACTACATATATGGCATATTCTTTGCTTCCTAAGAGTTTTCTTGGAATTTGATGGTAAAATAAGAGAAGGAAATAAAAATAAATAAATAAAATCTTCCATCTTCCGATTGACCACTGAAATGAGCTTAGTTTTGAAGAGAGTGTGCATGCCGTGGAGAGACTGGAGGAGCTCCCGAGGGGCCCTCACTGCCTTCAGCAGCAGGCTGAGTTGCAAAGCGGTGGGAACAGTGGTCAGTAGAGGGAGAAGCTGCCATTCAGATCTTGCCAGTCATTGCCGTGCAGAATTGTGAGTCTAGAGTGGCCAAATCTTTCCGCGTTTCAAGGGAATCTGGATTTTTAAAGAAAATCTCCTGATATTTAAATGTTAGTTGAAATTTTGAAAAATACAATGCTGGCTAAACAACATGTCAGTAGTACAGTTTCAGCGCATGGGCCACTTGTGTGCACCTTCTGGCCTACAAGTTCAAGTCCATAAAAGGCCTTTGTGATCAGGTCTCAGCCAATTTCCCTATTTCATCTTCAGTTATTTTCTCTATAATACGCCTGTGCTCTTATATCCACACTAGACCAATTCCTTTTCTCTGAATCCTTTCCCACCACTATACTTTTCCCCATTTGAGCCTTTGCTCTACTGCAAGTGCCCCCTGTCCTCCTCCCCCCTGCCCCCCACTTTCCCTCGCTGATTCCTGGTAATCCTCTAATGTCTGGTCATATGATACCTTCTTCCAGCATGCCTCCTCAGCTCCCCTGAGCAGGATGAGCGGTTCTCTCATGTCTGCCCTCTATTCTGAACTTCACTATCCTTTATTGCAATTTTATGTTTGTACCCTTGGCCATGAAATCTTAAGGGCAGTGATGCTTATGGTCGTCTTTGATTCCCCAATGTGTTTGGCACATGATTGGCCAAGGTAGTGGCTGATCAGTTACTAACAAGAAGTTTTAATCTTATTAATGTGTGGTTCAAACAGTTATTTTCTTTGACACCCATCCCTTCTGTTACATTGAAAGTAAGGTGTTTTTTTTTTGTTGTTGTTGTTTGAAAAGAAAGAATCTTCATGGTTTTCTGATTTTTCTTGATTATTCCTGGTAGGAAAGATGTTTGTTAGAAGGTATTTGATGTTGAAGCTAACAGTCCTTGACAAGGTGGGGTCAGCCACAGTTGTGGTGGGGTGGGGTCTAGAGAGCACTGCCCTGGGAATGAATGGATCTGGGAATACATATTAACCATTTCTGGAGTATTTACCACCAGAGTTTATATGTTAGGGAAGGTCTGCTCCTTCTAACCGCCCCTGTTGTTTCATTCATTCATTTATTCAGTGACTGTTATAAGCCGTGCTTCAGGTTACACAATTTTATTTGCAGTGGGAGAGAATTAATTTTTATTTAGCATGTATGTCTCAGTCAAATATAGAGCATCTCATAACCCTGTGAGGTGGTAGTTATTCCCATTTTACAGATTAAAAACTGAGATTCAGAGAAATAAAACAAATTGCAATGGATTAGTAAATAGTGGCAGAGCTAGGATTTAAATCAGAGACTTCCTAACTTCTGTGGAAAAGCAGGATGCATGCCAATCCGACGTGGCCCTGCGTCTAGGGGCTTCCTTCAGTGGGAACCCAGTCTGGGCTGGGTCTTCATCTTTGACTGCCTACCCTTCTTAACACTTCTAAAATCCTTCTAATCCAACCTCTCCTAGTCCCCAACGGATGCCAGCTAGGCTGTGTCTGATCCCTTCAGTGCGTGATATGGTTTTTTGCTGTCTTGACTCCGTTTCAGGCTCTGGCTAGAAGCCTGTCCGTTCCCCTTCTTGAACAGCTGATGAAGCTCAGACACCAGTCACTTCCTTTACTGGGCTCTCCCTCTCGGGGGCTTCTGTACACTCACTGTATTGGCCTGGGGTCAGGAATCTCACAACTAGGGATAACCCTGTGCCCAGAGCAAGCAAAATTATTCAAAGTAGTCAATCCACTGGGGAACCATGAAACCTAGCTAGCCCAACTGCACTCGCTGTATTTGCTAAACCATGGTAATTAGCAGTATCTAGCTGAAGCTTGCGTAAGCATAGCCTCCAGAATAGCCTCTTGACTTCATTTAAACTCTTTCAGCCACTGATTCCTTATTTTGATACATTTCTTTCCCCCCACTTTGGTTCAGAAGGCATTGTTGATCCCACAGTGCCAGGGCTAGGCTCATACCTGGGAGTCATGTCCCACATTGTCAGGGAGACTGTCACCCCTGATTGTCATATCCCACGCAGTGGGATTTTTTTCCTTGCAGAGATGTGCTTAGAGAAAGAGAGGCCACATTTGAGCAACAAAAGAGGTTTCCTGGAAGCAATTCTCAAGTGTAATTATAGGTAGTCTGAGCTTCTCTGCTACAAAAATAAGTTTCATAAGGGCAAGCCTCAAAATCAAAGGTTTGGCCTATTTTATGGGGAGTTCCTAATGTTTAAGAGATTACAAGGGATTTCCCAGGTGTATGTAGTTCTATTTTTTTTAGTAGAAAAAAAAGTTTAGTAGTTCTGTTTTTTTCTCCAGTCTCACAAGGGACTCTACCAATACTTTTTAATTATCAGCCTACGATAGTCTGGGATGTATCCAAGTATTACATTAAGCTATATGGAATTGCAAGACCTCATGCCAGTTCTGGGCTCCATGTGTTTGAATTGTTTAAATGAGCTATCTAGGCAGGTTTATTTTGGTTTTGTGTTACAATAGATTTAGGTTCTAGAAACAAAAAACCCTCTGCATTTGGTCTCAAACAGTAGTTGAAGTTCTAGAATACATACACTATCATCCTTGGCCATGTATTCTCATTTACCTTAGTCCTAACCAGATCGACTTTGTTCTTATCCCTCACTGAACCCTGACCCCTTCCTTGGCTACATCAACAGTTATTGTATGTAGTAATGATGAACATCAGAGCTGCAGACCTGTAGCTCTGAGTCTTAGGTGACACAATGGTACCCAAAGAGCCAGAGAAACACCAGCTTATACACATATAGTACAACATCTTGGAATCCAGAAATACACTTTCAACTCTGAACTAAGTGTGACTGCTATGAGAGTTTACAATCTAGGCTCCAAACCTCCTATAAGTATTTTCTAAAAGAGGATATGCCATATTTGTTCCTTTGTTTCTGGCTTATTTTGCACAACAGAATGTCTCCAGGGTTCGTTCATGTTACTGTGTGCCCCACGACTTCGTTCCTCTTTGTAGCTGCACAATATTCCATCATGTACACAATCAGTTCACCGTTCTGCTTCTCAGTATTGTACCCCTCGGCCTCCTCCATCCACTGGGCATCATGGACAATTTCCAAAAAAGCAACCCATGTCTTACGTCGTCCCCACTTCGCTGTACAATCATCATTACTCTCAACTTTAAACAATTTTCATGGGTCCAAAGAGACAAAGAACCAATAAATACAGCCTCATCAAATATCAAATCTCGACCTCCCCATATCACTTGTCTCTTTGCCTGATTATTTACCCCTGGTATTGCTGTGGTACTGTTGATGTCTTTCTGTTAACTGTAGGTCATAGTGTGCAATGTTAGTTTTTCCCTGTACTCTTCTATTGTTCACTCTTTGTACAAGATCAAACCTTTGAAATAGTTAGTGCAAGAAGTTAATTATAGTTGTAAAGTGATTTGGAATACATGATTCTATATACCCTCTTTCAATCCTATTCACCTCTCAGTATGGCAGTATTGCTTATAGATATACTAATGAATTATCTTCATGTCTATCTGTTCCCTTAGGTTTAAATTCATGCCTAGTTCTCCCATGCCCATTTATTGAAAAAACTATTTGCCCCCTTTAGTGGATTTGGGGGCCTTGTTGAAGATCAATTGAGCATAGATTGAGTGGTCTATCTCTGCACTCTTGATCGATTCCATTGGTCAGTACATCTATTTTTGTGCTAGTACTATGCTGTTTTGACCATTGTGGCTTTATAATAAGCTTTAAAGTCAGTAAATGTTAGTCTTCCCACTTAACTCTTTTTTTAAGGATGTTTTTAGCTATTCAAGGTCTCTTTTCCTTCCAAATAAATTTGATAACTAGCTTTTCCAAGTCTTCAAAGTAGGTTGTTGGATTTTGATTAGTATTACATTGAATCTGTAGATCAATTTGGGTGGAATTGACATCTTAACTACATTTACCCTTCCTATCCATGAGCAGGGAATATCTTGCCACCTATTTAGATATTCTTTGATTTCTTTTAGCAATTCTTTGTAGTTCTCTGTGTACAGGTCCTTAACATTCCTGGTTAAGTGTATTCCTAGATACTTGATTCATTTAGTTGCTATTTTTAATGGAATTTTTCCTTGATTGTCTCCTTATTTAGGTCAATACTTGTGTATAGAAACATTACTGTTTTTTGTACATTAATCTTGTATCCTGCCACTTTGCTGAAATTGTTTATTAGCTCAAGTTGCTTTGTTATATATTTCTCAGGATATTCCAAGTATAGGATAATGTCTTCTGCAAATAATGAAAGTTTTACTTCTTCCTTTCCTATTTGGATGTCTTTTATTCCTTTCTCCTGCCTGATTGCTCTAGGTAGAACTTCTAGTACAATGTTAAATAATAGCAGTGACACTGGGCATCCTTGTCTCATTCCCGATCTTAGGGGGAGTGCTTTCACTCTCTCACCATTAAGTACAATGCTGGCTATGGGTTTTTCATATATGCCCTTTATGATATTGAGGAAGTTTCCTTTGATTCCTTCCCTTTGAAGTGTTTTTATCAGAAAAGGATGCTGAATTTTGTCAAATGCTTTTCAGCATCAATTGATATGATCATGTGATTTTTCCCTTTCAACTTGTTAATGTGCTGCATTACATTAATTGATTTTCTTGTGTTGAATCAGCTTGCATTCTTGGTATAAACCACACTTGGTCTGATGTACAATTCCTTTAATGTTTCATTGGATTCAATCTGCTAGTATTTTGTTGAGAATTTTTGCATCTGTGTTCATTAGGAAGATAGGTCTGTCATTTCCTTTTCTTGTAGCATCTTTAGCCAGTTTTGGTTTTAGAGTGATGTTAGCTTCATTAAATGTGTTGGGTAGCGTTCCTTTTTCTTCAAATTTTTGGAAGAGTTTGAGCAGGATTGGTGTTGGTTCTTTTAGAAAAAGATAAAAAGAACTAAAATTCTTCTGTGAAGCCATCTGGCCCTGGGCTTTTCTTTGTAGGAAGATTTTTGATACCTGATTGATCTCTTTACTTGTAATTGGTTTGTTGAGATCTATTTCCTCTCTAATCGGTATAGGTAGTTCGTATGTTTCCAGGAATTTGTCCATTTCATCTAAGTTATCTGGTTTGTTGGCGCATAATTATTTATAATAGCCTCTTATGATTTAAAAAAAAATTTTGTTATGATCCGTGGGTAATGACACACCTCTCATTGCATCCTTTTCTTTGTCAGCCTAGCTAGGTGTCCATTAATTTTATTGATTTTCTCAAAGAACCAACTTGTGGTTTTGTTGTTTTTTTGTTCCCCAATTAATTTATTTCTGCTTTAATCTTCTTTATTTCTCCTCTTCTGTTTGCTTTAGGGTTAGTTTGTTGTTCTTTTTCTGGTTCTTCCAGGTGAGCAGTTAAGTCCTTGAATTTTGCTCATTCTTCTTTTTTAATTTAGGCATTTGAGGCAATAAATTTCCCTCTCAGCACTGCCTTTGCCACACCCCATAAGTTCTGATATGTTGTATTCTCATTTTCATTTGTTTTCAGATATTTACCTATTTTTCTAGCAACATCTTCTCATTTTCATTTGTTTTCAGATATTTATCTGTTTTTCTAGCAACATCTTCTTTGACCCAGTAATTGTTTAAGAGTGTTGTTTAATCTCCATGTATTTGTGAAAGTTCTGGCTCTTTTGTGGTTATGTACTTTCCAACTTCATTCTGTCGTGGTCAGAGAAAATGCTTTGAATAATTTCAATCTTATTAAATTTGTAATGACCTGTTTTGCATCCCAGTATACAATCTATCCTGGAGAGTGTTCTATGAACAATAGGAAAGTTTGTATATCCTGGTGTTTTGGGGTATAACAATTTATATATGTCTATTAAGTCTAAATCCTTTATCACATTGTTTAAGCTTTCTATTTCCTATTGATTCTCTCTGTAGTTGTTCTATCTATAGTGGAGAGTGCTTTATTGAAGTCTCCCACTATTATTGTTGTAACGTCCGTTGCTCTCTTCAGTTTTGCCAGTGTTTGTCTCATGTACTTTGGAACTCCTTGATTTGGAGCAAAAACATTTATGATTGTTATTTTTTATGAATGAATTGCCCCTTTTATTAATATGTAGTGTCCTTCCTTGTCTCTTATGACATCTTTACATTTAAAGACTGTTTTATCTGATATTAGTATAGCTACTTCTGCTTTCTTTTGGTTATAGCTTGCATAGATCTTTTTCCATCCTTTCACTTTCAATCTATTTGTATCCTTGGGTCTAACATAAGTCTCTTGGAAGCAGCATATAGATGGATCATGTTTTTTAATCCATTCTGCCAATCTATATCTTTTAATTGGTGAGTTCAGTCCATTACCTTCAAAGTTATTACTGTAAGAGCTGTTCTTGAGTCTACCATCCTATCCTTTGGTTCCCACCTCCCCACCCCCCTTAGATTTTTATTTGTCAAATCTATATATATTCTTTTCCCTCTCTCTTTTTACCTTTTAAGTTACCCTTACTGATACTTTTCAATTCTGTTCCTTTCTCCAGACCTCCCTGTCCTGTATCTTTTTTTCAGCTGACAGAACTGTTTAGTATTTTTTATAGTGTAGACCTCTTACTGACAAATTCTGTTAGTCTTTGTTTGTCTGAGAAGATTTTAATCTCTCCCTCAATTTTGAAGGACAAATTGGCTGGATAAATAATTCTTTCCTGGAAGTCTTTCTTGTTCGGGAACTTAAATATATCATACTAGTACCTTCTTGCCTCCATGGGGCCTATTGAGTAGTCCAATTTCAGCCTTATATGGTTTCCCTTGTATGTAGTGAATTGGTTTTCTCTTGCTGCTCTTAAGACCTTTTGCTTCTCTTCAACATTTGACAATCTGCTTAAAATGTGTCTTGGAGTAAGCCTATTTGGATTTATTCTATTTGGGGTTAGTTGGGCTCCTTTTTTTAAAAAAAATTATTTATTAATTTAAAAAAATTAATAAACCAAATAAAATATAACATATATAATCAGTAATTCACAATATCATCACTTAGTTGCATATTCATCATTTCTTAGAACATTTGCACCAATTCAGAAAAAAGAAAAAGACAATAGAAAAAGAAATAAAACGAAAACAGAAAAGAAAAAAAAAGATTTTACCTACCATACCCCTTACCTCTCACTTTCATTGATCACTAGCATTTCAAACTAAATTTATTGGGCTCCTTTGATATTCATATTTATGTCTTTTGTAATAGTTGGAAAGTTTTCCCAACTTTTATTTCTTCAACTAACCTTCCTAGCCCCTTACTCTTCTCTTCTCCTTCTGGGACACTGACAATCCTTATATTTCTGCTCTTCACATTGTTAGTGATTTCCCTGAAATCCCGTTCTATTTTTCCCTTCTTTCTTGCCATTTATTCTTTTTAGCACTAGATGTCAATTGTCCGGTTTTCCAGCTCACTTACTCTTTCTTCTGCCTCAACAAATCTGTTGTTGTTTGTGTCTAGTGTATTTTTAATTTAGTCTACAGCATCTTTCATCTCTGTGAGATCTTCTGTTTTTCTATTTATTACTATTAATTTATTGTTTTCGCATGGGCAGGCACAGGAATCACTCGGGGAATTGAACCTGGGTCTCTGGCATGGCAGACGAGAGCTCTGCCTGCTGAGCCACCATGACCTGCCTTCTATTTATTCTTCTAAATTCTTCTTTGTGCTCTTTCCGTGTCTTCTTGATATCCTTTATGTCCTTAGGATCATCCTTGATTCACTGTTCCAAATTCCATGTCCCCTCCTGTGTTTTAATTTGGTCATTTGGCTGGGCCATCTCTGCCTGGATCTTCACTTGTTTTGTGATTTTCTGCTGCATTTGGGGCAGCTGAATATTCTGATTAAAGGTGTTTTGTAAGTTGGTTTCCTTCACTCATGTAAGGTTTTCTTCTCTGCATTGGGATTGAAACTCTATAAGAACAGGACTTTTGTTTCTTTTATTCATTTGTATTTTTCTGTCATCTAGGGCAGTACTTTGTATATAATAGTTGGTCCTAATTTTTGTTGAATGAATAAATGAACTTAGGTTTCTGTGTGTTGGACTTTGCCCACAGACACACATAGATATTAGGCTCTATGGTGGAGGGAATTGTATTTGGAATTTCATTAGGAGGCACGTAATGAAACAGATGTAGGCTTTACCTCAAACTCTGACTTAGAGGTGCCTCAGGAGGATGAAGAATCCAGAGGAGCAGCTATTGTATCTGTGTAAAGCCATCCAAGGGATGGCTTAGAAAGGAGTGGATTCCTCATCCCTAGAGAACAGGTGGCCATCATTTGCAAGGGATACTGCAGACATTGTCACTTGCAGGGATACTGAACAGAATCCAGTATGTCCATTAATTGAATTCCTAGTATGTTCTTGAGATGGGGACACAAAAATAGGTAAAGTACAATCCTTGCCCCTGTCTTTGATGGACTCATAGTTTTTTAGCAAAAATGTGAAAATGTGTAACTGTGTACAGTAGTAACTCAGAGGGAATTTGACAGCTTTGCTTGAGAGAGCTGGAGATCTTCTTACAGAGGAGAGGTCTTGAGTAAGGTTTTGAAGGATGAATAGAAGCTCTCCAGGTGGTGAAAGGCATTTCATGAAGAGAAAATAGAGAATGTGTGAAAGTATGAGGGCCGTGATGAGAAGTTTGATATGGCTGAAACCCAAGGAAATGGAATGGAGTGGGGCTGAAAGATGAGGCAGCAAAAAGAGGGAATTAAAGTTTCTTTCTAACCATTGGCTTCTATGAATTTCTGACCTTGGGAATGGTGTGATATGAATCTTATTTTTATAACAGTTTTTTCTTTGATTATGAAAGCAATGCATGCTCGTGATAAGAAAGGTTTGAAAATACAGAGAAATACAAGAACAAATTAAAAGAATCTATAAAATACTACCAGAGATGACCACTGTTACTATTCAGCATATTTCCTTTCAGGCTTTCTATCTCTGTATCTGTTTGTCTTATCAGATATGTTTTATATCTGTATATAACAAAAAACAGTATCATGGCAACCTCATAGACCAAAATGACAGAGTGAGATGCTCCAGGGCTCTGTCCCCCTCAGAAGCTTTGAAAAACCAGTGAAAACTAGCAGAAACATTTTTCTTAAAGCTCCAGAAAACAGTGAAAGTACTGTGTAACAGGGCAAGTGCTGAATCAAAAAGAAGTCTACTAAAAAAAGAAAAAGAAAAATGGTAGGATCTCCTGTGCCCAAGCTGGTCCCTCCCCCACTCCTCATTAGCTTGGTGCAGAACTGTTTGCAGTCCAAGCACAGATCCCTGGTCCCATTTCTGGGGGGAGCAGAGTCATCCTCGAGTAGGTACTGGGAGCGTGTATTTCTGGTCTAGTCCGTCTGGTGCTGGTCTTAAGGGCCTGCTGTGCCCTGCATGCAGAAGGCAGCTCACCTACGGAAGGCAGAGGTAGGAGAGCAGCTAGGAGGCTACCCGGAGTAAGGGATTTCTGGTTGTCGGACCTGGAGTGCAGCGCTCAGGACTGTGAGCACACTGGTTCCTAGGGAAGAAGGAACACTTACAACCATATAAATGGGGGAGTTCCTTCGGCCACATGTGCAAGCCCAAGACAAGCTGCATGTACAGAAAGGATGGGGAGACTCCTATGCTTTAGGCTGGAACTATTCTCTACCTTCATTTTATGGATAAGCCCTGAAGGAGAGTACTTGTACAGGTCAATCTAAAAGGACTGGGAAAAGTGTTTTCTTTCTTTCTTTCTTTCTTTTTTTTTTCTTTCTACCTTCTTGCATTCAAGCAAAGCTCTGTCTCACAGCACTAGCTGGATACAAGCTTAACCAACAGATGTTTCAGAGTATAAATTCCAGTGTTAATACATTAAAATATCAAAATGTCCAAGTTACAACAAAAGATAAGATATAAAGAAACAGGAAGTGATGGGCCATGCAAAAGAGAAGATTAAAGCCTTAGAAATTATCAATGAGTAAGATTAGACCTGGGATATACCAGACTTTTAAAAAAAGATCCTAAATATGCTCAGAGAGCTAAAGGAAAACATGGACAAAAAACTAAAGGAAATCAGGAAGTTGATAATGAATGCAAAGAGAGTATTAGTGGAGAGATGGAAATTATGAAAAGGAACTAGAGTTGAAGACCACAGCACAGAAATGAAAAATTCCCCAGAGAGGTTCAATAGCAGATTGGAGTTGGCAGACGAAAGAATATCTTAAGGATGAGACAATTGAAATCATCCAGTCTAAGGAGCAGAAACAATAAAGAATGAAGAAAAATGAGCAGAGCTGAGGAATCTGTGGGACACCATCACGTGTACCAATATATGCATTGTGAATGTCCCAGATGGAGAAGAAAGAATGGGGCTCAGAGATATTCAAAGCAATAACGGTTGATAACTTTCCAAATATAACAAAAGACATGAATATATATATAGCCAATATGTTTAATGAAGTCCAAACAGGAGAAACACAAATAGACCCACTCTGTGGCATATTATAATCAAACTGTCAAATGCCAAAGATGAAGAGAGCCACAAAAGAGAAGCAACATGTCACACAGGGGAGTCTCAATAAGATTCAGTGCCTATTTCTCGTTGGAAACCATGGAGGCAAGAAGGTAGTGGGATGATAAATTGAATAAACAAGAAGCAAAAACTTGCCAACCAAGAATTCTGTATCTGGCAGAACTGTCTTTCAAAAAAGAGGAGTAGATTAAGACAATCCCAGATAAACAAAAGCTGAGAGAGTTTGTCACTGCTAGACTGTCCCTACAAAGGTATGCTAAAGAAACTTCTGCAGGTTGAGAGGAAAGGACGATAGACAATAGATAGAAGCCAGTACTATTGAATTTTTGAATTTTAACTATAAATGCCAGTACTATTGAATTTTTGGTTTGTAACTCCGTATTTTTATTCCCTACAGGATCTAAAAGGCAAATGCATAAAATGTCATAATAAATCAGTGGTTTCAGACTCATAATGTATAAACATATGATTTTATGAACTACATAAAAGTAGGGGAGTGGAGGGGTAAAGGTACATAGTTTGTGTATACTATTGAAGTTAAGGTGGTATAGAGTAAAAGAGATTTTCACAGAGCTAGTGTGGTAACTTTACACCCAGGGTATCTACAATGAAGATATCAAATAACATGCAAGCTCATAGAGACAGAAATTAGAGTACAAGTTGCCAGGGGTGGAGGGCAGGGGAAATTGAGAGTTAATGCATAATGAGTGTAGGGTTTCTGTTTGGGTGATGGGAGAGTTCCTGTAGTGAGTAGTGATGAGGATACCCCAATATTGTGAATGTGATTAATCCCATTGAATAGTATGCGTGTGAGTGGTTGTGATGGGAAAGTTTATGTTGTATATATGTCCCCACAGTTTAAAAAGAACAACAAAAACCAGAAGAGGATCTAAAGAAACAATGACAATCAAATGCAATAAATGATTCTTGATGGGATCTACCAAAGGAGGAGAAGAGGCTCAAAGGGACATTATTGGGACATATGAAAAATTGGAATATAGGCTGTAAGCGTTATTTCAATGTTAAATTTCTTGAACTTGATGTCTGCATTGTGGTTGTGTAAGTGAATATCCTTGTTCTTAGGAAGTGTCCATGGCACTGCTAAATGTTCAGGGAGCATGATGTATACAACCTGCACACAAGTGTTCAGAAAATGGATTGATAAATTGATAGGCAGTCAGACAGACAGATGGATAGATAGATAAAATGATATGGCAAGTGTGGCAAATATTAAAATTGGTAGATCTGGGTAGCTGGGAGGGGGTAGGGATATGTTAGAATTCTCTGCACAGGGTTTGTACTATTTTTGTAATTGTCCTGTGAGTTGGAAAGTATTTCAAAATAAAAAGTTTAAGCAAATGGCATCATTGTATACAAACTGTCTGACAATTTGGTGGCATAATTAGTTTACCCTCCTTCCTAATATTGAATATTTATTTAGATTGTTTCTAATTTTCTCTCTTACAAACAATACTAAGATAAATAGATAAATCTTTGCATACCTTCAGGATTATTTTCTTAGAGTATATATCTAAAAGTAGAAACACAGAATCAAAGAAAGGGGATGTTCATTTTAAAGGGTATTACCATATATTGCCGAATTATTGCTTGAGTCGTAAATACCCTTGATAGGAATTTGGGATGTATGGTTTCAAAGAAGCTCTATCTAAAAGAATTTTGCACCCTGTCTTGTTTAGAACAAGAATGAACATAGATTCTCTTAAAAATAAAATTCTACGATTGATGCACAGTATTACTTTTGCATGATCTTTAAGGCAAAGTTATAAAAATAAAGCTGCCAGGCAGATAATCATAGGCCTATAAGCCCAGGGCTTGAAATAGACACGGTTGGACTAAAAATAAGCAGATTTTGCCAAGTAAGAACATCAGGAAGTGGGATCTCCCACTTGTTTTGATGGTCCTTTAGGGCAGGGGATGGGTTTGTTGGAAACCATTCTATTGTGGTGATTGGCTTGCCTTAGTCATTTCTGTCCCAACGTTGTTCAGATTTGTCTAAGAGTGTGGGGTACTGAGCTCACTCATCAAGAACTTCCCTCACCCCAACCTTTGTTCCAGCTACTTTCAGCTAGAATTTTGTCCCTTCCTGGCCCTTAGTGTCATGTCCTTGTTGGTACTTTGGCAGCAGATCCTGCTTTTGGTGGAAAGTAGTAAAAGGAGAATTACATTTAGGGAAAGAATTTGGCCTGTGAGTTTGAAAGTATTTCAAAATAAAAAGTTTAAGCAAATGGCATCATAGTATACAAACTATCTGACAATTTGGTGATTGGACACCAAATGGACAAATATTGTGTAACTTTACTTATACAAAACAGCTAGAATATGCAAATTTATAGAGACAGGCAGTAGATTACAGGTATCAGGGGTGACGATGGGGAATGGAGGTTAATGCTTAAGGGAACAGAGTTTCTGTTTGGGGTGATAGAAAAGTTTTGGTAGTGGGTGGTGAAGATGGTGGCACAACATTGTGACTGTAATTACTACCACTAAATTGTATACTGAAAGTGATTAAGATGGGAACTTTTATTTTGTATATATGCTACCACAATTAAAAAAAAAAGTAAGACTTGGTCTCAGTAGCAGGTTATCCCTTCTTGCTGGTCCACCTTTCTTCTAGTAGTGCCTTTCCTTGTTGCTGTCTGCTGGTTCTGTCATCACAGTATCTTTTGGGTTCCTTGTTTTTGGTCTGTTCTGTGTGGTGGCTACCTGCTATTTTAAGACTGTAGTTCATTGTAGATGAGTAAATGTTTTAGGGCTACTGTTACAAGGAGTACAAACTTGAAACAACAGGAATGTATTCTCTCACAGTTCTGGAGGGTGAAAGTCAAGATGTTTGAAATCAAGGTTTCCCTTTGAGGATTGCAGGGAAATAGCTGTTCCATGCTTCTCTCCTAGCCTCTGACAGTTGCTGGCACTTCTTGTTGTAACTTGGCTTGTAGTTTTATCACTCCGATCTCAGCCTCTATTGCCACATGACTTCATCCCTGTGTGTCTCTGGGCCTCTGTATTTCTTGGTTCAAATCTCCCTTTCCCTTTTCCTATAAGAACACTGGTCATTGGAGTTAGGGCTCACCTTACTCCAGAATGACCTCATTTTATCTTCACATTATATCTGCAAAGAGCCTATTTCTAAATAAGGTCACATTCTGAGGCTCCAGGTATACATGAATTTTGGGGGAAGACTATTCAACTTATTCTAATAAGGTTTTCAACCATTTGTCAATCAGAAAGACCTGGTCTCCTTCAGGCAGGCAGAGTTCTCACTGAGAAGACTTGAGCGCGGTGGGATGGGACAGCTGCTTAGGGAGACATTGTATAGCTTATAGCGCCTTGAAAGGAACTACAGAAGGCAATGACATGAGAGGACTCTTACCAACGAAACACTTTAGCCACATTCAGAGACACAAAAGAATATGTCTCATTTTCATGTTTTAATTTGTACTAAAGAATGCAGACTTTCCAAGCAGCATGGCTGTTCTCAAACTGTTGTCTCAGTAGGACACTTTCAAGCAGATTTGGCCGGCAACAGTGTCCTTACTTTGATCGGTGGTCTCTCCAAACAGCATGTTTAGGATTCTCAAAGATATATCCTCTTGGGAAAACTGAGGTAGAACAACAGTCACTCCCTGACTTCTGACATCTGGAAATTGAGTACTCCTTGACCTCTTGTCCTGACCTTCTGGAATCCTGACCTTTTCCTGGTTGTGGCCTTTTGAGTTTATTTGTCCCTTGACCCTTCTCTACTCTATAGCTCTGTCCTTGGCACAGTCCTTCCTGGTTTAAGCCTCACTCTCAGTATCTCTGTCTTGCTGGATCTCATACTCTGGCATTATATCCCCATTGAAGCTCAACTCCAGAAATGGCAGAGGCCTTATTGCTCTCTGCCAAGAGAGAATTCTTATGTTATTGTGAAAAGTGGGAAAGAAATGCTGAGCATGTTCTAAATCTAAGTGAACTTAGATTTGCTTTAACAAATATTTGTTAAGCTCCTACTATGTTCCCTACCCTCATAGACTTTATAATTTTGTGGGAAGAAATTGTAACTTGTAATTATAAAAATGTTGAGTGTTATGTAAAAGATAGTACAGCATGTTTAGGGAATAAACATATAGTAAATATATTTAATTGGTTGAAAGTTTGGTGGTAATTTTCTGATACTGATCTGTAAAGCTGACTCATATTAGCTAAGCTTATCTCACCATCATCATTTCCTGAGCTATTTAGGATCTTGACAGATCCATCTTTCCATTGAGAGAAGGGTCAGAAGGCACAAAATATATAAAGGGTCAGGAAGATTGGTGCTGGTGTAAAAGAGAGAAATAGTTACAGAAAAGGAATTTTATAATAGCGATACTCAGGGTGGTAAATACAATTGAGGAGTAAGTGCTTTTAAGATGAAATTAAAACCAGGGGTCAACCGAAGAGGACTGGAGCCTACAGTGGTTAGATGGAATTAAGTTAAAGTTACAGAAAGTAGATGAGACAAGAACATGGACTGTGGAAGGAGGCAGCTGTGAAACTGTGGAGCATGTGCTGGCTCAGAGTCACGGAGACCTCGGTGTGAGCCGTGACTCACAGCTCATCAGCTGGATGACCTTGGGTAAGTCATTGAACTGTTCTGAAACCCATTTTCTTATTTGACAAATGGGAGTAATAATACCTCATTTTGCATGTGTGTACGTGTGTGAATTCATTGAAATAACCGTTGTCCGAATTTCTAGCCCACTGCCTGGCACACAGTTAACATTCATTAAGCAGTGCAAAAGCTACTCAAACTAGCAACAAGATGTTGGTGTCCTGGGCAATGCACCTGAGTCTAGAGGTGACACTGTTAGTAAGCGTCCTTGGTTGACCACGAGAGCCAGGTGGGGCATTAGTAAAGCCCATCCAGTACAGGACGAGGCATTGTCCGAGGCAGCTGGGAAAGGAGAGGGTTCCTTTACGTCTTAGACAGGTCTGATGCTTCCTTTGCCTGTAGCGCTCCTCCCAGTGTGTCTCCTGGACCACCGGCATCAGGGTCCCCTGGGAGGAGCGTGTAACAAAATCACATTCTGGGACCTCGCCCCAGACCTATGAGACAGAATCTCTGGGAGTGGGACCTGGGAACCTGCATTTTACCAGTGCCCTAGATTTCATAAACTTGGAGTATTTGGGTCTGGCCCGAGGGAAACTCATAAATGTGACTGCCTGTGTATCTGTGTTGAAGGCAAAAGAACATTCAGTAACCAAGTAGGCTGCTGCTGAGTGAGACCCCTCCTCCCCCAAACCCTACCAAAACCCCAAAAATGCTACTACCCAAAGTGTGTATATGCATAGTACAATCCCATTTTTTCTTAAATAAAAAAATGTGTCTTTATATAGTTGAATGTGCATAAAAAGAGTCTGATAGTTCTTACCTGTCGGGGAGTTATTGTTCTATTCTTGCAGCCTTTTGGAAGTTCGTAATTATATGAAAATAAAAAGTAACAAAATATTGTTGAAAAATACTCATACTGTAGGGTCAAGTGAACTAGAAGAAAAAAGGACTCAAAATTGTACGTGATGTGACCCCAATCACATAAAAAGAAAAAAGATTACAGAAACATTTATAATCATTTACTTAGGAGTTCAGGACCAGAATGATTGTGAAATTATTATTTTTTGTGCATTTTAAGTTTTTTAAAACAATGCATTTTATAATCACTAAAAAAGGCACAATAAATTTTAAGAGAAGTTGATCATATTTTTGACTGTTGAGGCATAAATAATTGCGTTCCTGCATTATCTGTTCTAAGCAGGTAAATTATTTATAAAGGAAATTATCTGTGTTCATGACCATGGAAATTGTCCAGCCCATATGACAGGGTAATAGAGCAAATAATTCAGATTCTGACTTGGGCTTGGTCTGTCCATTTTTTATTTTTTGTTTTTAATAATGCAATTTTATTGAGATATTGTCACACTAAGCTATTCAATTTTGATTGAATTTTAAAATAGTGAGCATGTATTATTTCTCTAATAAAAGACTCCAGAAAGTTGACAAGAAGTATAATGAATGTATTGGCAAATTTTCTTGCCGTGGTGGATGCCAGACATCAGCTGAACTGTAAAAAGAAAGGAAAAAAGACACTCGCGAGAGAACAGTTAGGTTAAACTTATTGTGTTCATTAGGTATTGTAAGAATGATTTGTTAGATGAAAAGTCGTGTAATTTTTTACTGGATTATACCCCCGTGTGGTGGGGAGGGTCCCCCCACCCCATAGTTTCAAAATTCTGACAGATGGCTAGAAGAGTAGGATGGTCAAACCCAACCTTTTAATTTATTGGGTTTAAATCAGGAGCCAGTGTGGTGCCGTGGCTGCGGTCTGGGATTTACAGTCATAAGACCTGATTTTCCATTTCTAATCAGTCTCTTGAGCAAGTCTTGTGTCCATTCGAAATGTCAGCTTCCTCATTTCTAAAGTGGGGGCTTTACCTACTTTAAAGGGTAGTTGCTGTGAGGATCAAATGGGGCGGTGTGTTTGAAGGTACTTTGTAAATTCTAGAGTGCTGCAGAAATGTTAATTACATTTATTGTATTTTCTTTATTTTTGGTCCAGTTTCTCCCCTGGACACAGTGCTGTTAGGGCAGAGTTGTATATGTCTCTGTGTCCCTATGAGTTCATTGAGTGCAGGGGCCCTATTTTATTCATTCCCGAATTCCTGTGCCTAGTGCCTGCCACACAGGAGGCATTCAAAGCAAGTTCTGGAATAGCTCTCAAGGATAGAAAAATGCATGCACAGTTTGGTTTAGGCCTGTGAAATTATTGAGGTGGTCTTTCTGAAAATGGTGCTTTCTACTTCTATTTAAATGAATTTGAAGGAACTCATCCGAATCCACAACAGAAATAATACTGCTAGGAGAAAATAAAGAACTTCATTAAGGAAAATTTTAATTGCCCTGTTTTCTAAAGAGACAGAGCCGTGACTCTCTGTCCTCATTACTGTCAAACCTGTGATGGCTGTTTCCAAGGAGGACAAGATGAATGAAATGAGATTGTGAAAAGGCAACTCCTGGTACTCCTGAGAAGAGTCTCCTAAGAGACAAGAATTCCCCCTGGACCACCAGTTTCACTTACTGTTTGCCAGAGCCTGGGAATAAGCCTTTTCTGGGCGCTTCAGACAAAGGCCCTCTTTGGCCTCTACCCCAGACCTTGGCTGGCAAACCACAAAGTCTTTTATTTCCCCTGGAAGTGGGAAAACTTCCAGCTGCTTGACAAAACTGGGAGAATTATCTTGGGCTTAACTTGTGTGGGGGAGGGGGGAGAGGGAGGGGTTTGTCCAAATCCCTGATAATGATCATCTGAGTTGGTATGGGGAGGATTGAAGCCAAATCCAGAAGTCTGGGGTAGACCCTTAGGAATGAGGGGTTGGTTCTCTGGGTCTTTTTTCACATACTGCACTTTCTTCTCCCTTTGACAAGCCTCGACCAGTCCGATAGCACCATTATAGGGTTTGTGATTGTTTGAGCCTCATCTGTAAAGTGAAGATACTAATACAACCTCATAGAGAGATTTTTAGAAGATTAGATGAGATCATGCATGTAAAACCCTCAGCATAGAGCCTGGTTTGTGGTAAAGACTTGATAAATGTTAGCCATTGTTAGTAATAATAATAACTAACAGTAAGAAGAACATTTGCAGTGTCTAGAATCTGGGAGATCTAGGTTCAAATTCCATCTCTGCCACTTGTTAGCTACATACAAGCTATTTAATTTCTCTGAGACTCAGCTTCCTCTTCTGTAAAATGGGAACATTAATACACCTTAGATATTTCTGTAAAGCATTCAGGCTGGAGCAGACACCTAGCAGATGCTTAATAAATAGTGATTGTTATTCAGAGAAACAGTAAATCCTGTGGCAAACAAAATCAGGAGCCAGAGAGATCTAAATGGAATGGGGTGAGAGGCTGACTATACATGTGAAGTTGAATAGTATCTTTTAGAGAAAAACCACCATTTCATCTGGAGAAGCTAAACTTTTGTGGATATTGTGACTGAGAAGCATTTCTCCCATGATGAGATAGAATGTGAATGGGGTGAGAACAACTTGGTATTTGGTTGGGATGCCAGACCTTGGACTCTGACACCATCCGTGTCCATTGTCCAGATGCCTCTCCAAGAGGTTCTAGAAAGAAATATATGATAGAGATCCCTGACTGGGAGGTGAACACCTGTCTCAAAATTGCATCTCAGCACCTCATGCAGAGCTCTGAGCTGTTCTCCACATGGATAACCCCTTTGGCCTTGGTGGCTTGGGCATGCAGGCCTCCTCTCTAAGCCCATTCCTGCATCTTGGCTCTATTACCCCAGAGGTGGCCTGGAGCCCAAACCTCAGACCTACTTCCCTCTAGGGCTGAGCTGGACAACTGTTCTGACTTATCTCTGTGTTGCTACCAGACTTAACCAGCTGCAAGGGAGAAGAGAGAGTCAGAAGTGTGGTCTCACGCAGAATTGACCTTTGACTCCCTTTTGGAAGTATAATCGATCTCTGGGGACTCTGGTCCACTAAGGGGTGTAGAACCTGGCCAGTCCATAGTATCACCTTTCCTTCCAGTGGGTGGGTTTCTATGCCCTTAATCATGATCGTGACATGGATGACCTTGCTAGAGGTCAACATCTTCCTCCTTCCCCATCTTTGATCTTTCTTCTCTTGTCCCCAACAGCTTAACAGCCAAGTTTATGAGGTAGATGCCAAGGTATGGCTGCCTCCTCTGTGGAAGGAATCAGCAGAGAATTAATGAAGTCTGCTTGCATCTTCCCAGGGCTACCTCCCTAATCCTCAGCCCTGCTCCATAGTTTTCCTGACTTGCAAGCAGAAGCTGGGTAGTTCAGCCCCCAAGTATTTAAGAGTACCTCTTTCATGTCCCTTCCATTCTTCAGATGTTGGAACAGCTCAGGACTAAATATGAGAAAAGTTCAACAAATTTTATTCCAGGCCAATACTGAGCCCCAGACAAGAGGTAGTCTGCAAGTCAATAAAGTAATTTGTTTAGATGCATCACAAAATTGAGAGACTTCTCAGAAAAATCTGTATTTATGACAAGAAACAAGGTGGATGATCTGGCTACACTGGGCCCCCTTAGTAGCCAATCAGCCAGAGCTGAATAGCTGCTGCTATTTTTGGAGGAGACCCAATGTCTTGAGTCCCTAGGACTCATACCCACTGCTTCACATGTTGACCTAAGCTGCCCAGTTTCTATAGGTGCTTGGGTTTGCCACTCCTGTTAGGCTGAAATGTTATACTCCATTTTCTGCCCCAAACTTTGCTAATCAGACAAGCCTGTACAATGAGAACCACACGAGCGCATACAAACAATTCAATGTCTGTGATATAAAAATGCCTCCAGCTTGCCATCATAAATTTAAATTTCACAGTAGAGACTCCCCATCATTACCAAGTAGTTCCTTCTTCACTCCTTCTCAAAGATAAGTCAGATATTGGAATCAAAGGCAAGACACTGTCCTCCCAAAAAGGGGTGTTATGGTTGACCCTGGCCATTCTTGAGGGCAAGTGAGGACAGGATGGGGGAACGAGGGGACCTTCATTTTCTAGAGGGCATTAAGGACCTGGTGATGTGCCCACTGGTCTCAGCCACCCCTGTAAGCCACATCTTTAGTAGTTAAAGTCCCTCAAGACACAGTTCACTAAAAGCAATTCTAGAAACAACAGTGCGGTCCAAGAACTCTACATTGGACTCTGACGTCCAACAGATCCAGGAGTGGATCTCAGCTTCATCACTTATTAATTACTTGACCTTGGGCAAGTCATCTCACCTCTCTATGCCTCAGTTTCCCCATCCTTAAAATGGGCACCATATTAGGCTCTTGTAAGTACGAAATGTGATAATCCGCACTCAGTGCTTCACCTACAGTCTGGAACATGGTCAACACTCAAGAAGTGTTCTTGGTTATTATTCTTACCCAGATTTCTGAGGGTTTGATTTGATCCAAGAGTGAGAATTAGCACATCTACAGCAGAACCGGCAGCTCACAGGCAAAGTGAGACCCACAGGCTTGTTTTGTTTGGCTTTTGCCGCATTTACACAAATGAATTGGTTTCCAACATTTAAAAATCAGGAAAGTTCACATAAATATCCAGACATTTGGCATCCTTTGCAAAAATAAGACTATTTAGAAACGTGGGGCCCTTGTATTCAGAGACAAAAATTGGTCACCCCTTCCTATGGGGCATGTGCTCCACTTTCCTCTGTTGCCCATTGACCACTCACTCATTTGTGTTGCCTTCTTGGATCCTCTGGGCATTTGAGCTTTTTGATCTAGAGGAAGGGATCAACCTTCAGTCAATCTTCCATAAATATTATTTCCTGCAGCCAAGAGTTCGATAAGGTAGACAACAGGTCGCGTTTACTGGAGCGTTCCCATAGTGCCTTCTGTATTATCGATTTAATGCAGAGCCATAAACATCAGCCATCCATGGGGCCAAAGGAGGGTCATGGTCTTCTTTAAAAAATCTGGGAACCTAACAAGGATTTGTACCTGTGAGTGGATGGCCACTTCATTGCAGCATGTAGGTGAGCCAAAATTTAATAAGGAAAAAGTGTAAAGTCCTGCCCTTATGTCTAAAAACCCAGCTGGCCTAGCACAGACTGGGGAGGGGTGTGCTTAGCAGCAGTACTTGTGAAAAAGACTTACGGTTCTCACTGACAATAAGCTTGGTGTGAGTCACTGTGAGGCAGCTGCCAAAAAACCTAATCTGATTTTGGGCTACATTTATAAGAAGTCGAGAGTCTGGAAGACCTTTCTAACAATTAGTGCCGTCTTGAGGGGACAGGCGGGCAGTTTCAGGAAGTCTTCAACTCCCCAATGTAGGAGGTGTTTGAGATCGGGTGATATGTCCCTGGAAAAGATGGTCAGATTGAGGATTTAGGCATCAGAGGAAGGTCTGTTCTTGATGACATATGAGGTCTCTGCCAAACCTGGGATTCTCTGCTCTCTAGAGCTCTGCGGAAGAAGACAATTTCCATTAAAGAAGCAAACGTCTTACTTTATCCTAGAGGAGAGCAGGACACATTGAAAAGCCTGATTGGAATGCGGCCATTTTGATCAGACTTTGCCAAAATGGCAATGCAGACTTCTTTTTATCACCAAGTAATTTGTGTAACAGATGTCACTGCCCCTGCCTCATCCCTGAGCCTCTTCTCTGCTCCAATACCATCCCTGACTCCTGTCTCATTTCTCAGAGAAAGGGTGCAGAATCTGTTTTGCACATTACTTGCAGTTTTTTTTTTTTTAAAGCTGAACTTGTATGCAGAGCTCATAAACTGACAGCACACAGGCCAAGTCCAGCAGCCACATGTGTATTATTTGGCCTGTACTACGTGTTTTAAAAATGTGAAGTAGATGCCAACATGTAAAAATTAGGAGATTTCACATAAAATCTGGATTCGCATCACCTTTTTAAAAGTCAGAAGATCTGGTAGTGCTGAGCCCTCATTCCTTCACAGGGGCGTTGGCTGGAGCTGAGCACTGATTGCTTGCAGGAATGGGCATTGAGCCTTCCACTTCTCCATGACCTCACCTCTTGTACTTTACCTACTTTGTTGGTTTCTTCACCTCCTGGCTCCTATAGGTATTGCAGTTTGTGACCCAGGTGTAATGGTTTGTGTCTTAGGCTGCATCACAATGCTTTGCACCTGGAAAAAAAATTTGGCATTTTATTAAAAAGTTAAACAGAATTCTCATATGACCTGGCACTTCTATTCCTCAGTATGTATGCAAAAGAATTAAAAATAAGAACTCAAACAGATACTTGAACACCAGTGTTCATAGCAGCATTATTCACAGTTGTAAAAGGCAGGAACAACTCAAGTGTCCATCCATAGATGAATAGATAAACAAAATGTGGTATATCCATACAATGGAATATTATTCAGCCATAAAAAGGAATGAAGTTCTGACATATGCTACAACATGGATGAACCAGAAACAGTATGCTAAGTGAAGGACAAATATTGCATGATTGCACTTATATGAAATATCTAGAATGAGCAAATTCATAGAGACAGAAAATGCATTAAAGGTTACTAGGGGCTGAAGGGAATGGGGGACTGGGGAATTGACTGCTTAATAAGTGTGAGGTTTCTTTTTAGGGTATTGAAAAAGTTTTAGAAATAGTTAACGATGGTTACACAACATTGTAAATGTAATTAATACCACTGAATTGTGCACTTAAGAATGGTTAAAATGGCACGTTTTATGTTACAACTATCGTATCACACATACAAAAATGGTCTGCACTGCCAGCAACATCCTGCATAGGACCTTTGGGTTATCATTTAGGAAATGCCCTGTTGTCCTGAGTTATTTCCAGTGTAGACAAAGGTTTTGTTTGCTTCCCTGTAGTATATCCATCTGGCGGCAATTTTGTGCCTTTTGTAGTTGTCTTAGAGTATTCTTTCATTGTTTGATTCTTTGAGTTTCATTGCCCTTTCACCTTTCCCTGATTTTTTTTTTTTTTACTTGCCCTTCATGAAAGCCTTTCTTCCACAGATATGAAATGGTGTTTGTGAACTGTGGGACTTACAAGCAGGTGTTATCTCTTGGGAGTGGCGGGGCCTCTCTCCCAGTACTTGACATCTGGAAGACATTGGACACTGTGTGTTGGGAGGCGCCATGCTGGCTACACCTGAAGTGCCTGAAAGAGTTGGGTTTGTAGGATGGTGTTCCCATATGTTCATCTCTCTTCCCCCTTCCCCTTCTCTACATGCCCTACTTCTTGTTTTGGAAAAGGAAATAATAATGTCCCATTTCTAAATTATGTAACAGCCCAGCACTAATATCGCTTCTTTCTGATTTGGGGTCCTGACCATTTCTTACCTGATCTGCTCATCCTTCCCTAGATGCTTCCATGGGTCTGAGTCAGAAACAGATTTTGCGCCTAAACAAGTTGCTTCATTAACTGGGCTTGGGTGACGCTCGGTGAGAAAGCTCCTGCTCTGGCTATTGTTCTTGTAGGTGTTATATGGAAGAGTTAAGGGCATGGAGCATGGATGTGCAGACCATGGTATGGCATCCTTTGCAAGGAAACGGGTTTGATGTTCCCTGCTGCAGGAGTGTCTGCCTCTTACAGAACCCAATGGCTTACAAAATGGCATTGTATGGGGAAACATTCTATCTGGAGCCCATTTCACTCCTGTGTAGTGTGGGTTGCTAATCCAAACTTCAAAAGAAGTATCTGTCTTCCATCCAGAATCAAGATTAATTGATGTTCTTTAATGGAAAAAAATCGAATCTCTCAGCAACCCTTCCCATTAAGCTTACGAGCATGTGTACTTTCTATGAAGGCTGAGTGAGTTCTTCAGAATCAGCAGATTCTTGGAAATAGTTGACTCCTTGAATCTATTTGTGTCTGTCCTCAGAGGGGCTACTACTGGTGGGAGATGGAGAGACAATGCCGTTGAAACATCTGATACGTAACTGGGGTGGAAGTGTAACTCACTTGCCTTGTGGTTTGCACAGTTCTTTCATATCTTACTTGCATTCGATTCAGGTGGAGTTGGGTTAAAACATTGTCTCTGTTTTACAGATGAAGAACTCTTCTAGACCGTGGTCATCCCTCCTGTAAAAAGGTATCTGTGTTCAGATAAGTGTGAGGGAGAGTCTAGTGTGTTCCCTTCATAGTATATGTCTATATATTAAAGACTCTGAGAAGTGTAGAAAAGAAATCTGTTTGACTTGTTGTTTCCTGAACTCATTAGCCTAGGTATTATTTTTCTTTTTCTTTTTTTTTTATTAATTAAAAAAAGAATTAACAAAACAATTAGAAATCATTCCATTCTACATGTACAATCAGTAATTCTTAATAACATCACATAGTTGCATATTCATCATTTCTTAGTACATTTGCATCGTTATTTTTCTTGATGGTACACCTATTGGCATTTTTTTTTTTTTTTTATTTTTTTTTTTTTAAGAGAGAGGGAGGAAAGGAAGGAAAGACAGAGAAGGAAGGAAGGATGGAAGGAAGGAAGGGAGGAAGAAAGGGAAACATTTTTAAACATTTTCTTGTTTTATTATATTTTGTTTGTTTGTTTTTTTTTTTACATGGGCTGGGGCCGGGAATCGAACCGGGGTCCTCCGGCACAGCAGGCAAGCACTCTTGCCCGCTGAGCCACCGCGGCCCTATTGGCATCTTTTTGATGTGCAAACTTTTTGTGTAAAGGGCCAGATAGTAAATATTTTGGACGTCATGGGCCCTGTGGTCTGAGTCATGACCACTCACCTCTGCCCTTGTAGTATAAAAGAAACCATGAATTGCCATGGCTGTGTTCCAGTGAACTTCATTTACAAAACAGGCTGTGGGTTAAATTTGACTCATGGGCTATGGTTTGCCAAACACTGTTCTAGAATGAGATCCTGTGGTACATGTTTTGGGCAATGCTCCTGTAAGAGCCCAAAGACTCCCATGTAGGGACTGTACTCTAAACCCTCAGAGTAGTTGGCATGGGTGGCAGTGTCTCCTTGACTGTGGCTCATAGGTTAAGTGCCTTGCTTCAGGGCCTATGACTGCTAAATGCTGTAACAGAGATGTTATTCCTGGTGCTTGACTATAAATTCTGTTTGGTTTTCATTGTTCTCTGCTGTTTGGGAGCAAGAGAGTTGAGAAGGAGGAAGAATACACACAGTGACATACATGCATGTAGGCGCATGTGTGTTTGTGTGCAAGTTGACCTGAGTGTGACTGTGGTATTTGTGTATATTAAGCATGAGTGCAGCTGGTAGAGAAATGATCCCGTTAGAGGGGTTTATTTCAGAGCACTTAATGGTGGATGGTAAAGAGATTCACCAGTGCTATTTGAATTTAGATCTGTGGTGATAAGTCAGGAATATATCCAATCATTGTGCAACAGTTTACCAAGCATCTAACATGTACCCTTCCTTTAATCAGAACTGTTGATTGCAAGCAACAGAATCAGCTGAAATTAGTGGTAGTGAGCATGGAATTTATTATAAAGATGCAGAGTGTCTCATCAAACCCAGAGGCAGAAGTATAGCTGGCCTTAGGATGTCCTAGAATCTGGAACTGGAGACCCCATGGAGCCCTGACTTGTTCTGGATGTCAACAGGTGTATTCTCTGTCACTCTTTCTCTCATCTTGCCTTCTTTATGCACATCTGCTTCTCTCTTCCTTCTGAGCAAACTGGCCATTGGATACTTTGCCTACATGGCAGGTAACAACAGTTGTTCACAGCCCCCAAGTTCACATTTCAGTTGAGGTGGTATATTAATGAGGGTTCTCCAGAGAAGCAGAACTAACAGCCAACAGGATATATATATATATTCAGGATTGGTATGTTGGAATTCCATAGGGCAGGCTGCAAGTTGGAAACTCAATGAAGATGACCTTGAATTCCCCAGAAGAAGCTGGCTGGTTGAAGTAGAGATAGAAATTCTTCTTTCTGAAGGATGAAATCACCAGTTCTCTCTTTAAGGCCTCTGACTAATTGGATTAGATGATTCCTCTCACTGCTGACGGCAGTCTCCTCTGGTGATCTATGTAATCTGCCATAGATGCAGTCAATTGACTAATGATTTAAATCCTTACATGAAATATCCTCGCAGTAACAGTCAGACCAGTGTTTGCTTGACAAGTAGGCACCATAACCCTGCCAAGTTGACATATGAAATGCACCATCACAAGTGGCACGTGGAATGACTGTCTCTCTCACTCATCCATTCTCTCTTTTGCCTTCTTTTCCTCTTCCCCCACTTCAGTATTCTTGGGGAAGGGACTCGGATAGGCTCATCTTAGGTCATCCCTGAACCAGTCACTGAGGCCAGAAGGGTCAGGTTATACAATAGACCTGTGTCAGCCAGAGTCCTACTTGTTGTTGGAGCAGGTGGTTTGCAAAGAAGAGGGATTGAGCAGGCAGCTCAGTAGGGTCTGCTACAGCCTGCACTGGCTGGGTGTTGAATAGGCAGAGTAAAGTAGAATTCTTTACCCATAGACATTTGTAAACTATTTGGAAAATAAAGGCATATGTAGTGGTGATGGCAACTTCAGATATGTTTACTTGTTTCATTAGACAATGAAGAAGTCATTGATGCGTAAAGGACGTACTTTGCCGTACAGGCATTGAGTGCCAAAAGAGACTGAGACAGGAGAGGCTTGTGTGGGCTGACATCATTGGCAAGGGCTTCATGCAGCAAATGTAGGTTCTCTGAGGGTGGGTGGGAAGCAAAACATTTTGACTGGGAAGATCAGCATGGAAAAAGTCATAGAATTGTAAATGTAAATGTAAATGGCGTCTGCTTGTGAGGAGCATTATACTTAGAAGGTGCCTTAACAAGGGCAGAGAGTTAACGTTAGAAAGCAGTAGGGAATACATTCAAGAACAGAAGCATAGCTTGAGACTAGTCCACCTGGTTTGATTATCTGTAAAGGGATGGGCAGGAGGGAAAGAACATGCTGGGCAAAATCACTCAACTTCAAATGTGAAAGAGGAAGTGCAAACTGGCCACGCAAGCAAATGGAGTGTGTGGTATCTGAGATGGGGGCATTCCAAAGTGCAGGCAGAAGTGTAAAAAACAGGGCCTGACCATGGGGTTGGATAATTCAGGAGCAAGACTTAGGCACTGGAGAGCAAGTCATATCCTGGTGCGAGAGGCATGGTAGAAAGTAGGACTTGAGAGGTGTGAGGGTACAAGACAGAAGCCTTAAGTGCCTCAAACCAAAAGAATGAAGTGTCTGGGATTTCGGGACAGGGAAACTAAACCCAGTGTCAAGGATTCCATCTGTGCCTCTTTGTGGAGAGAAGTCTTGTTTGGGTATGTAAAGTAATGATCAAACAAGATGCCTGCTGTCCAGCAGCAATGGAGCTTTACCCTGAACTCGAACACTTTGACAGTAGCAGATGTTGGGTCATTGCATACCAATCTGGGCAGTGTCTTTAGGGAGGAAAAAGCAACCAGCATAGGCAACATCTGAGGACCAGTTGGCTTCAGATGGGGCCCCATCTCGATGCTTCCAGCCTCTAGTAGAGGAGGATGGAAAACATGCAGGACTTGAAACCAGAGTTCTGGACTTGGATTCTTGATCTGCCATTTCCTAACTACATGAAGGTACTTCATCTCTCTGAGCCTTGTGTCCTCATCTGTAAAATGGAGGTAATAATAACCTACTGTGAGAACGCGTGTTTGTCCCTGCCACATATTAGGTGCATAGTGCATGAGTGTTATATCTGGGTCTTGAGAATGTTCTCCTTAGAGTCATAGATTTTGTACTACTGCTCACCCAGTACAAGGATCCCTGACACTCTTAAAGCTTCTGATTGGAAGTTCCAGGACCAAGGGGCTGACTACCGCATAAATCAGAATATTCTGTTGTTGGAAGGGTTTGCTAGAAAGGTCTTCCTTGAATCAGACTGCTAGATGTCCTTTGGAACATGCTTTGGTCCTTTGGAACAACCCATTCTAAGCTGGCTGGCTTATGGTAACTCTTCTATTATTTAAATACAGCCTCCTAAGACAGGGATGGGAAATAGCTTATAGTTGATGTGCCAACTGTGATGGATTGGTAGCGGCTGTCAGAGGACTATGTTGAGAAGGATTCTGAGGCTGTATTCCAGAATCAGTAGGAAAAGTATCATATCTGCCCTGGGCTGGCTGCAGGGAGAGTGGTGTTACAGGTGCAGTGTACTTGTTTGCTAAGCATTCTCATGCTTAGATTCTTTCATCATGCTTTAGGTGATTTGTTTCTTCGCCCTCTGATCTCTTTTTCCAGCCGCACTTCAGCTTATCCACATTTTGAAAGCAGTTGGGTTGCCATATCTTCCACCTCATTTATGTTTAGGGTGAATTTGACCCATGTAGCTGGTTGGAGTGGGGTCTCTCCATGCACCAGCCTTCTAAAGCAGTGTTTTCTGGAAATCTTCCCAAATGGAACAGGTTCAGTTTTGGGTCTGTAGTCTACTTCTAAACCTTCCAATTTATCAATGTCTACATAGAATCTGGCACCCAAATTAAGCACTCTCTTTCAGATGTGTTCTGACTGATACGAAGGCCAGGGGGACTAACGATATGTCCCTTGATCCTGTTAATGCAGCTTCAGGGTTATGTTGCATTTTCCCTGCATTTGTGAAACTGAGGCCGAGGGACTCTGCTCTCTAGCACATCTAATTCTGAAGGGGAAGGGCTCAGGAGCCCAGAGAGCAGGAGAGCCAGAAAGACCTGGGTGGGGGGTAGCGGTGGCGGGGGTGGGGGTGGGGCGGGAATCAATGTTCTCTTGCCTCTACCAGGCCAGCCCCCTTTTTAAAACTCTCCTCCCTTCTCACGTGGGTGATGACTGCTGCCGTGCAGCTCTTTGCAGGATGAATACTCAGCTTAGTCTGGGGGCTGACTACCTGCCGCCTTTTTTTTTCTGCCATCACAGTCATCTTCCCCTCCTGCCCCCGTCTCCGCCTCTGTGTCTCTCTTGGTGGCTTGGCCTCAGCAAGCCTGGGAGCCTTCAGGGCAGACGTGTGACCTTCACGCAGCAATTCCCAAAGGCCACAGGTCTTGCTCGGTCACACATAAGGTTGTTTGCCCTGAAGATCACCCCAGCAGTCCCTGGCCAACTGTCAGTCCTTGATGAAATTTCCTCCAGCCTGCGACCACATGAAAAAATATAAGGACAATGCAGGGATTTCCCCATAAAGTTAACTGTATGTATTAAAGGCCCATCCTTTATTCTAAACTGTGTTCTTCATTCCTGGTGTGTGTGTCTATGTGAGAGAGAGAGAGAGAGAGAGAGACAGAGAGAGAGAGAGAGAGAGAGAGAAACAATTGGGGTAGTTTTTGTCTCCTAATGCCCTGGTAATGTTGGCCACCTGTGGTAGGAGGGGACATTTTACTGGACTGTGAAGGCTGAAGTCTGAAAGCCACAGCCTTGTCTGAGGCGAGGCCCGTCAGGAACCGATGTGCCTCTGACTCAGAGACATAATCTGACATCCCAATGCACTAGGTATATGCCAGGATTTGATGATGGGTGACGTTTATTACTATTTTAAATTCCCCTCAGCCCAACTTATTTAGTTATTTCATAACTTTATTTGATAACCAGTGTTAGTTTTCATCCACATTAACTGTGGATGAAAGTGGTGATGGGTACGTAGGGAACCAGAGCAGAGAGCCTGGTTGGTGAGTCTTTGTCCCATGATGCTTTCTGAACAACCGTACCTGGGCATGGTGTGGGACGTTCCTTATTCCTTTGGCCTGTATGTCTTTGCTGAGCCTGGCGTCAGTGAGCACATCTGGCTGTACCGTCTTCTTCATGGAACATTTGAAAAAAAATTTTTTTTTATTGTAAACAGCAAGCAAACATTCAAACGTTCTTGATGTGGTTGCAATCAATGGCTTACACTACCATCACATAGTTGTGCATTCATCACCATGATTATTTTTTTGAACCTTTGCATCTTTCCAGCAAAAGGAATAAAAAAGAAAAAATAAAAAACTCGTGCATACCATACCCCTTACCCCTCCCTCTCATTGACCACTTATATTTCAATCTGCTCAATCTGTTTTAACCTTCATTCCCCCTATTATTTGTTTATTTCTTACCCATATTTTTTACTCATCTGTCCATAGCATAAATAAAAGGAGTATCATACACAAGGTTTTCACAATCACACAGTCACACTGCGGAAGCTATATCATTATACAACTCTCTTCAAGAAACATGGCTACTGGAACACAGCACTACAGTTTCAGGCACTTCCCTGAAGCCACTCTTCAGGGATCAGGCAGAATTTACTTTATTTTAAAATAAATTTATTTTAAAAGCATTATTTTCATTTAGAAAATGGGTTTAGGATTTGGAAGGGCCAAATCCAATGAATGTTAGTTAGCCTTGTCACTTTTTGACCTTGGCTTGGGCAAGTGACTCAGCCAACCAGTGCCTCAGTTTTTTTATCTATTAAATAGGAAGTAATTGTATCCTCTTCATAAGATTGCTGTAAGACTTATTGTTTGTGACAGTATTTTGCTTGGAAGGTCCATTCACAGACTGCTCATGATTGTGGTTATTTCTGGTAACATTCAGCTAGCATTTATCAGGGCATCTATTCTGTAGAATTCAGCTTTGTCAACCTTGAGGATGGAAAGAGGTGGGAGAGGATTCAGAGAAGCAAGTGATGCAGAGATGGTGGGGGTGGGGGGGGCCCATGAGGCATTTTGGAGAGAGGGACATTTCTTTACTGTGTGGGACTGTCCCATGCATTGTAGGTGTGCTAGCGTCCCCGGCTCCTGTCCACTAAAGTCTGGAAATACTCCCCAGTCATCACGAGAACCCAAAACGTGCCTCCCATAATTTTTATATTCCCCTTTGGTGGATGGGTGGGGGGAGTCCTGAGTCCACATGACAAGCATCAGTGAGTTTTGGGAATGGTCTGATGAGGTAAACTGATTTAGTATGGAAAAGAGAAGGATTAAGAGAGTAGCAAGGTGGGAAAATACTTCTAAAATGTGCACTCAGCCTTGAGCAGAGAAGGAGCCCAGGAGAGTGGAGAAGGATAGCCCTGGATGGAAGGACTCTGCATTCAAGCTCCAACTTTGTTAACCAGTTGGGGAATCTTAAGACGATTTCCTTTCTCTGGGCCTTATCTGTTAATGAGAAGATGTTTGGAGAAGATGGTCCTTTTCAGTTATCTGGCTCCATGATTCAAAGGGAAAACAGCTTAGATTTGAGCAAGGATGAAGGAAGAACTTCCTACATGTTGTGTTATAAAGAGGGAGGACTAGCTTGGCTGCTTATCTCTGTTTGGGTTGGAAAAAAAGAAACCTGATAGGTAGGCAGAGGGTTGGAAGAGCTGACTTTCTGAAATCGCTTCCTAAGCTTTCTTGTTCTCCTTGTTTTGTTTGTTTGTTTATTTAAATCTAGTGCATGTTTGGAATATTTACTATAGACACACAATTTAATATTCAAAAATTTCCCTTCCATATACTCAGTTCCCCTTTTCTGAAAGCCACAGTTTATCCTCCCAGAGATATTTTATTTTCATTTTCTCTGAACCAGAACTGAAAAGATAGTTTTAAACATGCTTGATTTTTATGCCTTTAACTTGCTGGTCTGAAGAGTAAGAAATTTGATCCTTCTGTAGCATGTGGTTAGTTTTCCTACAATAAATTATCCTTATTACTCAGTTTTTTCTGCAACTTTTAGATGGAGATACAGCCTTTTCCATCTCTCTTCATATTTCCCCATTCCTAAGTTCCCTGCCATTCACTTGATCAGGGAATTCTGTCAGCACAGATCAAAATTGAGATATGACCTCTGGACACCATGCAACTTCCCCATCCATAGCTCATATTACATAAATATTTGTTTTGATAGTTTCTCAAAGTGTTCCATAGCCACACATTTTCTTTTGGCTTGCAGCTGAATCTCAGTCTGCAAGTAACTGCTTTGTCCCTAGTCTAGAGTTGCAGTTTTTGCTGAGTGAGTGTGAAGGACAGTTGGATGTTATGGATGGAAGAATTCTGGGCTTGGAGGTAGAAAACTTGAATCTGAATTCAAAATAAGTTTCTTTTTTTTGCTGTGACCTTTGACAAGTTGCTTGGCTTCTTGGAGCCTCTATTTCCTCATCTATAAAATGGGAGTTACATTGTCTGCCCCACATGTCTGCTTTTAAGTTTATGGGGCCATGAACATGAACACATTTGAAAACTCTGAAGGGCCCAGGATATCATTATTTTCATTTCTTCACTAAATATTTATTGAACTTTTGCTGTGTTCTAGTGACTGAGGTTAGAGTGGAAAATGAGTTTACATTCTGGTGTGTGGGGAAGACTGGTAATAAAGAAGTTAACTAATAAACAAGATAAATTCAGGTAATGGTTACCATTTCAAAGAAAATAAAACAGCGTAATAAGTTGGAGTGAAATGGGGGAGGGTCCTGATAAGAGATCAGGAAGAGCTTCTTGAAGGTCATGCTAAAAACTGGGGAAGTGCATTCTGGCCCCAGGAAATAGCAAGTGCAAAGGCCCTGAGGGCTGAACAGCAAGCTTGGAGAATTAAAAACAGGAGAGGGGAAGGGAACTGCAGGAAAGCAGGTATGGCAGGGACGAGTAAAGGAGGAACAGAACGTCACAAGAAGAGATGGAAGAGGTTTCTGGAACGTGATCATAGAGGGCCTGGCAGACCATGTTAAAAGCCCATATTTTATTCTCTGGGTGGTAGGAGGTTTTAAGCAGAGAAGTTACATGGTCAGTTTTCTGCTTTAGAGAGGATCTGGAGAAGAGATTTTGTTGGTAATCAAGGAGAAGCAGCGAGACTAGTTAGGAGCTACTGTAGCAGTCCGGGCAAGAGATGATGCCTGCACACCAGAAAAGGCAGATAAAGTCTTCTTTGGGGTATTTGGGTATGAAGCTTGTAACTATTTTCATGTGAAAATGACAGTCTCCTGGTGTAACGTGGGATGAACTGCCTTTTCCTTTTCCCCACCTGGTTTGCTTTCTCTCAGGAGTACGGAGGAAGCTGAGGAAGGGGACAGGGGGAGGTTCTGCATTTCCTTCTCAGAATGATGCAGGATTTGGACCTCATGCTCCTATAATTAAACAAGAGACATCGATTGATTATAGGAGGCTCTTACCAGGCCTTTGGTTTTCACTTCAGTTCAGCCTTTTCTGTGGACAAGCTGGGCATCTGCCTGGTAGCCCAGCAGGGACTAGTCCATTTTCACTGGACACAAGGAGCAGAGGTGACCCCAGTGCCACCCATAAGGCTGTGTAGGTTCCTCCTACACAAGGGCACTTGGCTGAGAAGGTAAGAGGGGCCCTAAATCCAATCCAAGTTTTGATCACCATTTGCCCTGGCTTGGAGAAGCATCCTTAGGGTGAAAGGGGTCTTTTTCTCATTTGCACAGAGGCACCATATGGGCTAAACCCTTGGGGTTTCTGCTTTGTGGCCTGGTTTCCAGGGTCTGTTTTAGCTTTCTCTATTTTGTTCAGTTGACATTTATTTAAATAAATATTAGTTGAGCACCTACTTTGTGCCAGGCACAGCACTGGGCTTCTAGACACACCTCCCACCCTCACACAGTTTATAGTCTAGTGGAGGTCATGCCGTCTTTCTTTCTTCATGTAACCAAAGGACTTTCTTTCTGGGGAAGCCTGAGCTGATCTCGGCCACTGTTCTCGGAGATGTGAGATGATGGCATGTGATTTGGGGGCACCTCTTGGTGTTGGGAAACAGTGACCCATACCACACCATACACACGCAACTTAGGTCAGGCTTTCAGGGAGAGGAGACCAGCATGGTTTACAGGCATTGTTAGTTCAGCTCCTTCATTCATTTCTGGTTAGGGAAAGCAAAGAAAAAGGCAGCACTGTGGTTAGAAAAGAATGGGATTTGTCCTTGAGCCTTTTCTTAAGAGACTTCATAAAAGTGCTATTAAAATACGCACACTTTTCTGCATGTTTATTTTACTTCAGTAAAAAGTTAAGAAGGCGTGACTTAAAATCCTCAGTGTGTTGAGCTGTCAGAAAACTGAGCTCACAGAAATCGAGACAGGGAGGTGGGTCAGGACAATCAGTCTTTGCCGTCTCTGTGCCTTCCTTGGCGGGTCCTTAGCCCTTGGCTTGTTCTTCAGCTCAAATGAATGATCAGATGATTTGCTTAGCCTTTGAGGAAACTTTTTGTTTTTTCGCCAGCCAAACTCAGAAGGGATCACTTTATAAATCGTGATGTCAAGAGGTTGGTTAGCAATAAAGACAGCACTGCTCTCGGGCACTCCTTCACCCCAGCTTCAAGGTGGCTGGGGGACAGAATTTGTCACAGTTGGTTTGTTTAGGGAGCCTGAAATAAGAGAAGGACAAAGCTGGGTGGTTTTCAGATTTCTTTCCCAGGCTGTGAAAATAGGAGAGAGAGAGATTGCATACATCTTGTGACCATATGTATAGGTATCTTTAAGTGGGATGGGGTGGTATCAATGAAACAGTCACTTGTAGCCACCATGCTTTATTTATATTTTAAAATTATAAGTTTATATTTCAAAAAATATCCACATTGGTTTTTTTGAGATTACAAAAGTAGCGCCCACTTTCCCCAAAAATTTTATTAAGAAAATGTTCAAATGTAGCAAAAATAGCTAATTAAAAACAAATCAGATATATCAGAAATGTACCATAAAGAAAGTAAAAGGTACTCATAAACCTGCCTCCTGGAGAGAACATCACTGTTACTGGTTTGGTATATATTCCTCCAGAATTTTTTTCTATGTGGATATTAACTTATAAATTATTGTGAATCTTTACATAGAAGGATTTACTAATCTATTTCATTTTATTTTTAATTTAACAGTTTACTGAAGTATAATTTACATACCATAACATTCACTCATTGTAAGTGTACAATTCATTGATTTGTAGTAAATTCTCAGAGCTGTGCAACCATCACGATAGTCCAACTTTACAACATTTCTGACACCCCTGAGATTCCTTGTGTCTATGCGCAATCACTCCCTATTTTTATTTCCCGTGCTAGGGAGCCACTAATCTCTTCTCTACCTCTATAGATTTGCCTTTTATGGATCCTGCCTGTAAATTGAATCATAAAACATATGGTCTTTTGTATCTGACTTCTTTTACTGAACATAATGTTTTCAAGGTTCGTCCATGTTGTAGCATGTATCAGTACTTTGTTCCTTTTTATTGCTGCATAGTATTCCATTTTAGGATATACCACGTTTTGTTTATCTATTTACAAGTTGATGGATATTTGGGTTGTTTGTAGTTTTGGTTATAATGAACAATAATGCTGTGAGTATTTGCATGTAAGTCTTTGTGTGGTCATATGTTTCATTCTTTTTGAATGCCTATGTAGGGTTTCATTTTATGACTATACAATAATTTGTTGTAACTCTGTTGGTTGCCATTTATTTGGTTTTCAAGTTTTTGGTGATAAATAGTGCTGTATTGCACATCCTTGTACATATATATCTTTGAACATTGGGGTTAATTCCTCTGAGTCAACAAATGTGAACATTTGAAATTGCAATAGCTAGTGTCAAGTTGTCTTCCAAGGGAGGTTGTTCCAATTTATAGGCCTCATCCCCCAACAGTGTGTGAGAGTGACTTCTTGTCCCACACAGTTGTCACTGTGAGTATGGTCAGTATTTTAATCTTTTCTAATCTCATAAAAGGAAAATGTCTCATTGTTATTTTAAATGGCATTTCTTTCATTCTTGAAGAGATTGTTGGTCATTTGTATGTCCTTTCTTAATTATAGATTACTCTCTTTTCATGTGGCTTGGAAAAAACTCTTTGTTTAGGAAATTAGCTTTTTTTCCCAAGCCCTCTGTTTGTGGTAGTTTACTATACAGATGTTTTACACTTTTAAGTAATTATATCTTCTGGGAAAAAAAAATCTGTGAATGTTTTACAAGTGTCAGTTAGATATTTATAATATCTCCAGAAGTGGGTGAGGAAGGTAAAATATTGAAGGGAGAGAAAGCTGAGGAATGTTTTATGTACTCCATCTACCAAGCATCTGAAGGATTATCAGATTTTTTTTCAACCATTTATTTAGTTATTCTGGTGTCACATAAGCACAGCTTCCACGCATCAGTGCAAAACCTGAGAACTGAATCTGGGTATCTTTTGCCTCCCAGCCCCTTGTTACTAACCATAATAATAGCAAGCATTTATTGAATGCATACTATGTGCCATTTGTTCTATTTAATCCTTGCAATAACTCCTGGAGGTAGTTACAGTTATTTGTGGAACCAGATACAAGGATCTTAAATAACTTGTTCAAGTTACGAGCTAGCAGATGTCAGAGCTGGGATGCAAACTCAGGTTTGCCAACTTCAGAACCTGTGTTTAACTAGGATTCTCTCCATCCTCCTTTCTTAATGCGTTGAATGAGTTGAGCTAGCATTGATCACCAAGGGCATATTTTGTGAGAGCTTTATAAAGGGTCAAAGATCCCCAGGAAGATGGTATGGGATAGTGAGAAGGCTACTGACTTGAGCAAGCCTGGCACGATCTGTAAATTCTAATCTCAACCCTGCCCAAAGCTCTTCTCTTTCCTTATAATGAGGAGAAAAGGTATGACTTAGCAGCAGAGTCAGGATGGGGAGAGGCAGAAAAAGTAGACAAATCCCTAAGATCCTTCTGGGTTTTCTATATGCTAGGTGGCAGAAATTAGTTGGCTGTTGACAATTGGATCTTGGTCCCGTGGAGGGCGATCTGGGATAGCGGCAGAAGAGAGGGGCTTTGAGCTCCTGCTCTGAAGTCACGTAGTTTCTAGGTGAATCTTTCTCTCCCTTGGGTGTTTTGACCCTAGGGATACTATAGGTGGGTAGGCTAAACTGAATACAACTGGGGATATTGTTACATAGAAAGGACGTGGTTAAAAGCCATAAAAACCTTGGGAGTTTTGGAGAGGGAGGACATATATTTACTCATTCATGAATTATCCAGGTAGTCTATGGTGCCCAAGGACAATGGTGGAGGAGAATGTCCTCCCACCAGGGACAACGGTGGAGGAGAATGTCCTCCCACCAGGGACAACGGTGGAGGAGAATGTCCTCCCACCAGGGACAACGGTGGAGGAGAATGTCCTCCCACCAGGGACAACGGTGGAGGAGAATGTCCTCCCACCAGGGACAACGGTGGAGGAGAATGTCCTCCCACCAGGGACAACGGTGGAGGAGAATGTCCTCCCACCAGGGACAACGGTGGAGGAGAATGTCCTCCCACCAGGGACAACGGTGGAGGAGAATGTCCTCCCACCAGGGACAACGGTGGAGGAGAATGTCCTCCCACCAGGGACAACGGTGGAGGAGAATGTCCTCCCACCAGGGACAACGGTGGAGGAGAATGTCCTCCCACCAAGGACAATGGTGGAAGAATCAGTTCTGGCACCTGCTCTCAAGTGGCTTGCTATTTGTGTAGGGAGATGGGATAGGTTCAGATATCAGTTGAACTTCATCTACTGAGCTCCCTACATGATGATCTCACAGTTTGCTTTTCAGAGGGCCCAGGCTGTGAGGCCTAGCTTATTCGAATGTATTCTTGTGATAGACACCTGAGTTTCACAGTTTGCTTTTCAGAGGGCCCAGGCTGTGAGGCCTAGCTTATTCGAATGTATTCTCGTGATAGACACCTGAGTTTCACATTACAGCTTAAGTAATTGAGATTTAGGGAGGTTGAATGCATCAGTACCTGGCAGATCATGGGTTCAAACCAAGTCTGGTTATACCCAAAGCACCATTTTCTACACTGCAGCCTCTAAATTAGTGACCTTAAGCAGTGAAAACCATGAGTCGTAAGATTGGAATCCTGGAAGGGACCTCAAGATTCATTTGGTTAGAGTTATTATTCCTTAATCTTTGGATGTGAGTTACTTCTGCTATAAAATGGAGATAATGGTACCTGACTTACAGGGTGTTACAGGAGAGGGTGACCAACATACCCTGCTTTGCCTGGCAAACCAGGATGATTGCTCACCCTATGGGAGGATTAACTGAAGCACTCAATAAATCCATCCATTCAGTCATTCATTCAACAAATCTTTATTGAGCATCTGCTTTGTGCCAGGTACCATTTTAGGGATCCAGCAGTTAACAAAGAAAAGTTCCTGACCTTTTCAGCAGGGAAAAGCAGTAATGAAACACTCAAATAAATACATCTAAGTAATCTAGGGGTTCTGAAGAAAAATGAAGAGAATAGGGGGATGGAGGGTGCTGGGCTGAGATAGGAAGTATCCTCTTTTAGAGAGAGGGTCAGAGAGGAAAGGAATGGCACGGGCCAAGGACCTGGGCATTCTTGAGAGGTTGAAGGATGACGAGGGAGGCTGGCGTGGTAGGAGTTCAAGTGAGCCAACAGGAAGAATTAGATGAGGTGGGAGAGGCATCCAGGGGCTGTAATCACGTTGACCTGATCTAAGATGTTGGTTTTTATTCCAGCTTGGTTTTGAGGAGGAGAGTGGCACAATTAGGTGTATGATTTAAAAGTTTTGTGACTTCTGTGCTGAGAATTGATTGTAAGATTTCCTTCCCTGGATTATTTCAATTTCTACTTGAGGACAATCAGAGAGGCTTCAAAGAGGAGGTCATATTAAAGAGGATGGGCTTGGGAACCAGACTCCCCAAGTTCAGACCCTGGTCCCATCACTTACTAGCTGCGGAACCTCGAACTATCCACTTCACCGTGTCTAAACCTTGGCTTCCTCATCAGTAAAACGGGGATATTAGCAGAACCCACCTGTACCGCACAGGGTTGTTGTGAGGGTGAAACGTGATGCTGCGTGTAGAGTTTAGTGGGGCCCCTGCGCTTTGCCATTATTATTATTCTGTTTAATTAAGTGCAGGGAAATGATATGCGTCTAGAACCAGGAAGCAGGATTTGGGTGATTTGGGCGAGTCCCAACTCATTTATGCTATGTGAGCCTCAACTCATCTACAAAACCCATCTACAACATGGCAACACTCATGCCTACTTCAGGGGGCTGGTGTAAAGATCAAATCAAGATCCATCCTGCAAACTTTAGAGCCCTGCCATCTAATCCAGAAGCCACCAGCCAGCCACATGTGGCTGTTGAGCACTGGAAATGTGACCAGTACGAACTAAAACATCCTCTAAGTGTAAATTACACACCAGATTTTGAAGACTTCGTCTTCAAAAAAGAAGGCAAAATATCTCACTAATCAATTTTGTAGTGACTGTATGCTGAAAAAATATTATTTTTGGATATATTGAGCTCAATTAATATTAATTTCCCTTCTTCCCTTTTATTTTTTTAATGTGGCAGCTAGAAAATTTAAAATTACGTAGGTAGCTTGCTCTATATTTTGTTGGATAGCATTGCCAAAATCTCATGACAATAGATTTTCAGATTCACAATTGGCATTTTTCTGGGTGCTCCCCCTTTGGTTGTAGATCTGAAAGGAGACACTGTCTCAGAGCTCCAGGCAGACACATGATTCGCATCACTACAGGTGCCGCAATTTGAATGGTGATCAATGTTTATGGCCCTTGGACGCTTAAACAAGCTGGGAGAATAGGTCCCAGCTATGATGCTGCTGCGAATATGAATATATCCAACCTTTAATGTGCAGCCACAGGCTCACTCCACAAAGGGAGGGTTTCTGCATCCTCAGTCTGCTGGGAGCTGTCGTTTAGCTCCAAGCTCCCCAGTGACAATAGATTTCTTCATTTCCAAGGCTAACTCCTATAGAGGCTGGGCCTGGGGGTGGGGAGAGCCAGCGATTTCCCAGCTTGGGCCTCCGTGTATTGCTAATTGTATTATCACTGTTTCTTTAGGGAAAAATCATGCTTTCATTTAAGACTTAAAAAAAAAAAAAAAGACCTGAGGAGAATTGAAATCCATTTGCCGTTTGGTACCGTGTTTGGGTATAGATTTTTTCCCCCTACGGGGCAGAGGAGTCAATAGTTTTTGTTTTGCAGCCGGGAGAGAGCTTTTGTGTACACGCCCCTCCCTCTTCCCCCATTTTATCTCCCTACTGATAGGATATTCAGGGAGCTGAGACAGTGAGTGTTCATCACAGAAATAGAGATAAATTCCGTTCTGAAGCTGGGGGAGCTGGGTTCCCTCTGCAGAGGCACATACAGCTTGGAAGGAGTGCAAGCGTTGGAGACCTGGAGGCGTGACCCAGCTGATCTTTAGGTTCCCTCCCTGTCCTCTACTTCTGTAACCCGCAGCTTCCCCAGGCCAGCTGTTGGGCAAGAAGGCACAGAGGCTTCTGTCCTAAGACGCTCCGGTAGCATTTCAGGTGGGCCCCTGGCCTTTTCCAGCTTTCCTGGGAGTCAAGCAGGGCCCTGCCCCTGGGGAGTTTTGACCCATGTGATGTTCTGACTTGGGATCTAAATCTTTCCAAAATGGGTCCTGGTGGCTTTATTTGTTCATTGCTAGGGTAATGGTCCCTGAATGAAGGAAATCACAGATTCATGAGAGGGCTGGGGATGGTGGTAGAGGCGAGCCCTGCCTGTGGGTGCCAAAATGTAATATGTGAATACTGCATCCGCCTCTCGTGCGTTCTTGTGGGGACAAATACTGGCTTGGCAGTCAGGAGACGTGGCCCCATGATGCGGGTGGTCTGTGTAAGCATATCCTGGTCACCGCAAGCATTCTTCTCTCGAAGTCTTACTGCCTTGCTCACAGCAGGGTTGTGAATAAGGATCAAATGAGAGCCCAGTATGAAAGCAATTGGCACATTATAAAGGGCTATGGAAACACAAGATATTATTTTACCTAACAAGATTTATTTTATTTTAATGCATTATTGTATATTTGCTTTTCTGGAAGCACCTTGCTTAATTGGATAGTTTACAAATATTTTTGGTACCAGGCTCTGAGCTAGGCATGGGGAATGGACAGTTGAATAGACACATTCCGTACTCTCATTGGAGATCATGGTCCAATGCAGGGGAAAGACAAAAAACAGGGCATTACAATTCAACCTATGAGAGCTGCAGTAAGGAAAGTCAGAGGCTGTAGGACACAGAACAAAGTTAATCTATCCAAGCCTTGGGGGTCAGGGAAGACTTCACAGAGAAAGTCACATCTGAAGGATGAAAACGTGTGGTCACTTCTCAAAGAACAAGATGATTAAAAATGCTATGAGCTGCAAGATAACGACCCCAAATGTGCAGGTGTCAATTTAGAGAGAGGAAACTGAGTCAGAGGGGTTAATTTCCCAAGATGCCCAGCAAGCGTGTGTCAGAGTTAGCACTGAAATCCAAGACTCACTCAGGGTGAGTCTCCTGAGTTTGGGATGGTGGATTCTGGTAGAAGGACAAGCCGAAGCAACAGGTGGCTAGCTGGGATAGCATGGTGTACTATTACCCTCAAGTTTAATGAGAACTGAATGGTCTTGAGGTTGGGGGTTGTCACATGTCGAGTTCTCTGGGAAACAAACTCTGAGTCAGAGACTTCCATGCAGCAGGTTTGTTGTGTATTGCTCTCAGGATCAACATCTGTGTGGAAGGGAAGAAAACACAACTGCCAGAGGGGAGAAAAAAAAAAGCTGAATTGTGATACATTCCCAAGAAAAGCCTCCGGAGATCTCACAGAGGGCTCTGAGCTGGGATGGCCCATCAGGATTGCCCTGAATTGGGGAAGGTGGCTAAATTCTATGTCCTTACATCAACCACCACTAGATGTGTGTTCCCAGAGAAGGGCCGTGATCTTTGAAGAGGCAGCACTCTTTAGCCCAGTGCAAGTTCTGGGAAGGGACTTAGCTGAGAGCTGTCAGCGCCAATGCTCTGAGCAACTGGGGAAATGTAGGTCCTGGAATGGGGAGTCAGGGCTGGGCAGGAAAGACAATAGCGGTCCAGGCTGTGAGGCGCAAAGTCAAAGACCCACAGGCTCTGTGGAGATGCAGGACCAGTGTCGGCTCGGGGATTGTCACTGGGCAGAACGAAGGTTTTTCACAGATGGACAGAACTAAGCAATAATCTATGAGTGGGACTTGAGGATGAGACAGGCAGTTAGGGAGGTCTGAGCACAGGTCGTGAAACTTCTACCGTCATACACAAGTTCGTGGGTCTTTGCTAGTGAAAACCAAAGTGGTAGCCTGGGGTAGGCCTGGCCCTCTTCATCCCCACCCCCACTGCCCCCCACCCCTCATGGAAGGTGTTCAGTCCCCTGGGCTTGGGGGCTTAGCGGGTGATTAAGGTTTGGTTTCACAGAAATCCTGGTGTCTGGATTGGCTGGTGCACTGGGAGGGGACTGAGCCTTCAGGTGGCCTAGCTGTGGGCCCTGGGATGGCAGGCTGGTGAAATGGAACGGGAGCCGACACCACTTTTTCTCTTCATCAAGGAAGAATCTCTAGAGTCCCCCAGCCCAGCTGCCTCAAGGGAGGGCTAATATGACTGTCGCTATCCCCATAGCTGTTTCCATGGCTACATTTCAAGCCTCAGTCTGGTCATTTTCAATAGCATCAAAGGCAGCATACCCCATCCATGCATAATCTTTTGTTATATCCCCACAAATGGCTTTTGTTATAACCCTTCCCCCATTCCCCCCACCCATGATCCAAACCAGAGAAACTGGCTTCATTGTGACACACTGATCTAGCAGAAGAAGTTAGAAGACCTGGGTTTGAATCCCAACCATGTCATTTATAAAACGTGAATAATAATACTTAGTACATAGAGTTGTTACACATATTTAATGCGATAAACATATCTGCAAATACCTAGCACATTGCCTGGCACGTTTAGGTAAGCGCTCATTAAATGTTAGTTTCTTTCTTCCCTCAATTTGTCAATTGCACCCACTTAGGAATCACATTTCTCTAATAGCATCCACAATCTTTGTACAGTATCTTCTTAGGGATCACATGTACTTGGTACTGAATAAACTCTTATTGATATCAGCTTACTTTCCCTCCCGACAAACATCAAGTCCTATGTCTGTAGCCTTGAAGGATGCCTCTTGACCGTTCTCTTTGCTGACCCCCAACTTTGGAAGGAGTCAATTGCAGGGCTTTGAAGGCAAATGGTCCAGTATCTTGTTCTCTCTTCTTAAGGCAGTCAGAGGTGGGGGAAGCGCCTTTCCTCCAGAGGGTTTGTTCCAGCAGATAGGTTTGCAGCAGCTTTGCTTAGGAGATTAATGGACACAGATGTCTGAGCAGACGAACTTTGATTTTCTCCTGGAAACGCTTAATTTGGCCTAACATCTGTCTTGGCTCCTGAGCTTTTCCATCACCTGAGCTCCAACACTGGTTCAGTCACCAATAGATTTCACAGGTCATGGATGTCACACAGTGTCTTGGGGTATACCAGTCTTACTTGTGAGAGGTGGAGGTGGTGGTTGAGAGGGAACAAAAGTGGGTTGTGGTTGACTCCTGTCATTGTCCTCCATGTCGGGTTTGTTGACCCTGAGTCTTTCTTTGTGTTGGAAAACCAATTATAAGCCAACAAAGTGGTGTCTTCCTGCTTTGGGGATGTAGCCCTCTGGGCTGGCATTGGCTGGCTGTCAAGGGCAGAGGAGGCCTTTGGAATTGGTTTGAAGCAGGTACCAACCTGTTCACTCTAGTCCCACCTCATGGGTCCATTGTTGCATTTCCAAACTGTTGGCAGCAATGATCTCAGAGGGGATCTGTGACTTTGTTTGTGTTTTGAAAATGCCATTTTGTTATTAGTATCTTTGTTTTTTAAGATACATATATATTTAAAACATGAAATTTGTCATTTTAATGTGCAATTCGTGTTTATTATCGTCACAATGTTGTTTTTACCATCAGCGCCAGTTATTACAAAAAGTTTTTCATCGCTCCAAACAGAAATGCTATCTTCATTAAGCAATAATTCTTCATTCTCCCTCCCTTCAGCCCCTTTTAACTTCTAATCTATATTCTGTCTCTATGAATTCGCTTATTTTAGACATTTCATAATAGTAAGATCATGCAATATTTGACCTTTTGTGTCTGTCTTGTTTCAGTCAACATGACGTCTGCAAGATTCATCCATATTGTAGCATGTATCAGAGCTCCATTCCTTTTTATGGCCAAATAATATTCTATTGTAGGGACATACCACATTTTGTATATCCATTTGTCTAGTGATGAGCACTTGGATTGTTTCCAACTTTTGTTGGAAAATAATACTGCTATGAACGTTGATATACAATTATGTGAGTTATTGTCTTCAATTCCTTTGGGTACATACCTAGAAGTAGGACTGCTGAGCCATATGATAATTCTATGTTTATCTAGTAGATGAGCCACCAAACTGTTTTCCATAGCAGCTGCCCCATTTTACATTCCCACCAACAATGAACAAGGGCTCTACATCCATGCCGACACCTATTTTCTGTTGTTGTTTTAATTATAGCCATCCTAGTGATGTAAGATAGTATCTCATTGTAGTTTTGATTTGCATTTCCCTGATAACCACTAATGTTAACCATCTTTTCGTGTCCTTATTGGCCATCTGTATATCATTTTTCATTTTTTTGATCTTTTTTGTTTTTGGATTGTGGCAGTTCTTTATATATTCTGGATATTAAATCCTTCTCAGATATATGATTAGCAATAACTCATAGGGCCTTTTTGAAGATTGCCCCCCACTTTAAACATCCATACTTTAATATCTAACTTTATATTGGTCTCCTGCTTCTTCTTCTTTGTCATACTTTCTCTGCTTAATATCTCAAATTGGTGTCTGCCTCAGTGGCAGGCTTCCAGTGGACAGGGATCATATGTTCATCATCCGTTTTGGACAGGGCTTGGCATGTCAAGTAATAATGAATATTTGTAGAGCACAGTATAATTTATAAAGCACTTTCCCATCAACTGTACTTTGAGTCACAAATACTATTATTTTTCCTTTCTCTCTAAAGAGACATAACCAAAATTTGCACTCAGTTCTACTCCAAATCCCTTACTCTCAAAAATGATCACTGCAGCACTATAATACCATACAAACAAACAAATGAACACAGAACCCAGGTAATATCCAACAGTAGGGGAATGGTTGAGTGTTGGATAATCACAACCATTTGATGGAATTTCATGCACGCGTTAGAAATGAGATCTCTGAATGTGATGTAGAACATGGAAAAGTATTTATTGTTGTGGAACTTACATAAAATGAACAAGGAAAGAAACATGGAAAAATGAAAACCATTGCGGAGGGTGAAGTGGCATGACTTTTTAAAAGAATTTCAAGCAGTGTTTCTGAAACATTAGTGTTATTGAAGAACAACAACAACAAAAGATTCCTTCCCCCCTCCTGTCTTTGCCACTATGCATTTGCACTTTATTAATGCTTCTGAGGTGCTGATGAAGTGAGAACAACTTTCAGCTCTCAGAGAGCTAGTGTGTGTGTGTGCAGTGATTCAGGGGTAAGTGTGGTCTGATTCAGACGATTAAACCCATTGCAAATGCAGAATTAAGTAACTCTGATAACACTTGAGCATCCTTTTTGTAGATTAAACCTTTCAGGCTTTTAGCAGCTGAGAGGTGCTGGGGATTGGAGATAGCTGGTTTAGAAAGGAAGGGGGGCTCGTATTGGATGGGGACAGGAAGGAAAATGTACCACATTTGGATTCATGTTCTTTTCTGAAATTGGTTGTCGCCGTGGAGAAGCTTTGGAAAATGTACCATTATCTGGGTAGAGAGGACAGTGTGTCTGCTTATTTTCTGTCTTTCACTTGCTTGCATTTCTACAAGCTGGGATTTTAATTTTGTGTGCTTGCCTATCCCTCTAGCTTATTTGTGCATGGGTTTTTATTTTTGTCTAGTGCCTAATCCTGTTTTACATGTGAATGCCCTTCAAAAAATAAGGGGCAGTCATAAGCCAAGCCGGAAGGGGTGGGGGGCGGGCAGAAGGACCAGACCTCTCCTCTCTGTAGCCCCTTCTTCATATCTGTTCATTCAGTAGATGCATATTTGCACCTTCCGTGTGCTAGGCACAATGATAGGTGCTGGGAATGCAGTGGTGAAGTAGACAGTTACAATCTTTGCCTTTATGAGATTTACAGTTAAATATTGGTTGCCTAAGACTGGCTGTCTCATTTGTACAAAATGAAAACGCAGGGTCCTTTTTTAAAAATAAAAAATTTCAAGATGGTAACAGCAGAGCATTAAACCAAGGGCAGAGCCCTTTGAGGCACTCACTGTTGTGGGACTGCACAGGTGGCACGCCCAGAAAGCTGGCCCTGCAGTTGTGTCAAGGGGACCTCATATAAGCAGAGGGATTTGTTCCTCCCTTATTACCCTCATCTTCCTTATCACTGTGCATGGGAACTGGTGGCCTCTGAAGAAGAAGGTGTCTTCCTTAACTCGTGGGGCTATGCAGAGAGGCGATAGAACACAGCTGTGAGGTAAGATAAATGGTTGCTTGAGATATGCAGCTAGGCCACAGAAGTATATACAGAATGCTCAGTTTCTCAGAAAACATGGGGACATAATCAAATATGATGATGGAAAGCCTTGCCGTCCAAAATTTTGTCCCCTGGAGCAAACAGATGGGCTGTACTAGTCCTCATAGAAAAGCCTGTGTTCTGTATGCAACATGGAGTAGAGGATTTAAAGGGTTTTCACAGATTCTGTAAAGCAGCCAGCACCCTAAACTGAAAGGTGTCCTGATTTTTTAGTGACAATGGGACTACGAGTAACTGTAATAGGATAGTTTTGCATTTCCCAAAATGTCCCATGGAATATTAATTCTAAGAGATTCAACCTAAATTGCATAATTTGACAAATAGATTTAAAAAAAATTTTTTTGAATATTTATTCTGGGCCAGGCATTAGGGATAAAATATTCTGCTTTCATGGAGTTTATAATCTAGGACAAGATCTAAGAATAATAGAAGAAAAAGTACTTTATTCTTTCCTTTGCGGCCTCATACGTTTTTGCAAGTTGATTCTATGAGACCACTGCCAGCGAGAAATGTCAGCTGCCATCTTTAATGTGAAGAATCATCTACATTCATGCATAAAAGAAGGCAGCCATCATCAATTGGGTATCCAAGATTTATAGTGCCCAGAGAAGTGCTGTGAAAGAAGACTCAGATCTAGTCTGAACTCCTGAAATTTCATTTCTCTAGTATCAAATGACCAGCTTCTATCTAGGAATCATTTTAAGCAGCATCATCTCTTTATAGTCCTATCCGCTTTTAAATGAGAAATATCTAATTCCAATACCACTTGATTTTTAGGGGTGTCTACAGCAGATGTTATAGAGTTTTCACTTCTGGTCTGGCACACAGGCTGCTAAAAACTTAGGCTTTCCTCCTCAGTGGATTCCATCTTCAACCAGACCACCAAAATGGAGAGAGAAAGTCAACAGATAGATTTTTGATATGCGTCATACTCTATTCCCTCTTGGAGGTTTACAATTAATATTAAAGTCCCACAGTGAAGCAGTCTTTTGAACTTTAACACAACATCATTGATTATGAAAACTCCTTTAATAAGTAATAACCAGCTTCTGTCTGTTTAAAACAAGGATTCTCAAGAATGTGCTTTGGGAACCATTGGTGATGTGCTTCTATATTTTTAAGATGTACAGTATGGAATCACAGGATATGGGATTGAGACCCACTTACAACTGTGGGCAAGGTACATGACCCCTCATCTTTTTCTCCATCTGTTAAATAATAACACCCATATGGCACAATTGTATGGATTAAAAGAGACACTAGATCTGAAGGAACATTTTCTAAGCTGTAAATTGTCATGCAAACCATTTTGTGGCTGTTGAAACAATATTGAAATAAGCAGGAACTATTGTCTCTATTTGAAAGATGGTTAAACTGAGAGGTTCAAAAGGGAGCCATTTAGAGGCAAAAGCCAAAACTAGACTTCAGATCTCTTGATTCACAAAGTCTCATCAAAATGTGTTTTAAACCAACTTTGCTTGTAGATTTTAATTTGGAAAACACACTGACTACCCTTTGACATGCATGCTCCATAGAACACCTGAAGGCAGATGCTGACATTGAAATGCCAACTTTTCTTCCCTTTCAAGCTTTGATTATCTGATGTTAGCACAATGATGAATTCAGGGGTGACAGATTATGGGATGATTTGTGTCCTCTCCAGGCCAGCACACACTGTTATGTGTACGAATCCCATCTGTACTTTGAAAGCCACCAGAGAGGTTGATTTAAAAGGGAAGGTAACTTTTTCATGTCAGGAATGAAAAAGAACCTGGACAGTTTTCTGTTATATATCTTTTAAGGGGAGGACAAAAGCTTTGGAAAGGTGTATTCCAGAAAAGGATATATATATATATATATATATTTTTTTTTTCTCATTTAAAGATGGGGCAGTGCAGAGTGAAAAAACATGGAAACAGATATTAATAAACCTGTGTATTAGTCCCATTTCTGCAACTAACTAGCTGTGTGATATTTAATGGTTCCCTTCCCTCTAAGTGCAAGTTTGCTATCTAAAAATGAGTGTTGCAAACTTCTCTACTGAATTTTCCATAACTCTGTCTTTTTATTTTCTGCATATTTTTCTTTAAACTGGTACATTTTGTGCAAATTAAAGGGAAATATTACATACTTCTGCAAATGAAAAGTCAGTACTGTTACCATATATTTAAGGTAACCTTAAAAATAAGAGCAAAGAAGAGCATGACTATTTAGATGAATACCATATACTTTTGTACTACCTCATACCTTTCATCCATCAATGGCACTAGATGATCAGAAAAGGATTTTCTAGCTGTACAGGTTTCCATGCAGACAGTGGTCCTAATGCACACTAACCCACACATCTTGGTGGACCAACAGTTTAACTTTCTCCAGCACACCATAGCTATGGGAAATCTCCCTCCCCCAACCTTGGCAGTCCCCAGTGGGTGGTCCCCAGGACCAGTGCTTGTCCCTCTGAAGAACCCATTCTAGCCTGGTGGATGGATCTATCTTCTGAATGGCAATGGTGTAGTTGAGCCACTGTCTTTCATCCGGAATTTTCTTCTTGCCTTTCTTTCCCAAACCTGAATCCCATTCACCCTTTGGATCTTCAAAAGTGGTCTCTGCTCCAATATTTTGACTCTGTATGAGTATTGGGTTTCTTAGAAGCAGAGTCTGTGATGGGTTTGAATGTATGGAAATGATTAAAGGAGTGCCCTTTAGAAAAACCAGTGAGGGGGTGAGGATAGGGAAGGGGAGGAGCCAAGCAAGGTTGTGGCCTTCGATAAAAGTCTAGCCTTGGCCTGATCCTTTGGGGGCTGTGGAATTAATCACACCACGGAGTTGTTCCTTGTCTTGAAACGAGAGGACCAGCCCTATGCACCCCCATGTCAGTCAGTCAGTGTCCTCCAGTTGCCAGAGATGGGGTACAGTGTTAATCGATGGTGTGCCGCAACTGGTTCCTGTGACCTTGCAAGAACCGATTGTCAAATTTTCAGGAATTTTGTGAGTCACTATTAAAAATTAAATCAGGTAAATTTATGATTAAATACATGATATTAAAACAATGTTAATAAATACTCAAAATTTATCACTTCCTAATTATTTTACTTTTATGTATGCTCTTGAGGTTATTTATGTTTATCGTATCTTTATGGAGAAAATACCATATAATTGGAAAACTGCTGCGCATTTCTTCCTAACTCCACCTTCAGTGATGTCATGTTGGTAACTTGAAATCAGCCACATTGGCAGCATTTACACCATGGAAAGTGGCAAATGCTCAAACCAGTGCTCCTCCCTCATACCTGCCCTACCTCCCCTACCCCCATCCCACCAGAAAGTTGGTTGTTAAACATTTGCCTGCACAGCATTGGGTGTAATCTCCTAGGTGGGGCATTCTATCACCTTCTGCAGAGATGGGGACAGCTGTGAGCTATTGACAGCCAACTCTCATAGCTGCTGAGGGGTAGGGCACAGCTGGAAATAGCACCAACAGTGTCCTCTACAGCAAGTCATTTGATGTTTTATCCAGGTCCTGTCTTGTGTCATCCTCTTTTTTACTTTCAAAGGTTTCCATAGAGAAGAAAAAAAACCCCAACAACAATGCAATAGGAGCCTGGAGCCTTGAGTTCTGGTCTTGGCCTTGCCACTATGTTGCTGTGTGACTTCAGGGGAGCTATTCTATTTCTCTGTCTTCTCCCTCATGAAATAAGATAAAGTGATCTCTCAGGAGGCTTCCAGCTCTGGACAGCCTCAGTCTGTAGCCTTCACCTAGCCACCCTGGCCAACTGTTAGCAGCATGAGCGCAGGAACCACGTTTCACTGTGTTGCCTATTGGACCCAACTCAAGAGTTCTCTTCCCCCCTCCACCCCCGGGCTTAGAGAGAAAATAATAAAAATAGATAACTGAGCACCTACTATATATGAAGCATTTTGAGCCTCAGCTCATCTAATCCATACATCAACCCTATGAAGTAGGGTTTTTTCCCTTCTGTTTTACAGATGAGAAAACTAAGGCTCAGAGATACAAAGTTGCCCACTCACAAAGCTAGTAAATGGCCAGTTTGGGATTCCAGTGTGGTCTGTTCAATTCTAGTGCCTGTACTTTCACCCATTTTCTGTATTTCCTTATTGGGAAAGGATTTGTAAGAGGCCCTTGCCCACAACATCTAGGTCCCCACACCTAGAGACTGGTTGGTTCCATCCCCACCCCCCTACTCTCTGCCTCTCTCATTCTCACTCTGTTCTGAATAGCAAGGATTGTAAGCCTCTTTGCAGCTCAGGCCTTTGTAAGTGTTGAATAAACAAATGAAGGAGGAAGCCAGCAGTGCACTTAGCCATTTGTCTGGGACGCTGCAGCAAAGAAGCATCAGGGGTGGGGTAGCAAAGAAGGCTGCTAATGAGCCTTTCCCAGCGATGCCTCCCAGCAGGCAGCTGTAGCCAGGGACTGTGGATGTTGTCACAGCCCAGCCAAGATTCCTGAGATTTGTCCTCAGACTTAGTGACCAGTGGGATCACCTTCATGATATTTGGTCCCTGGGCCAAGTGCAAGGGCTTACACTGACTCCTCCTACCTGAAACCACATAAAGGGCACCTCAGGCCCAGGCTGAGGGGAGATTTACATGCAAACCACAGAGCCTGAGGTCCTCTCCATCTCGTTCAAATGTGCACCCTGACACCAGCATAACAGGGACCTCAGTCCCCTTCCCAGTGTGTGATTGACTCCATCTTGGGGTTTGAAGTCTTCTCACATAATTATTCTTTTAGGCCTCTGCCAGCCAACCTGGCCTTTCTTCTCCCTGGCTCCCCATTTCACAGAAGGTGCTCATGCTTTCCTTGTGATTCTGCCTGCAGAGAAGTCTAGGTTAGGGAGATCTGCCCAGTGCGCCTTTTGGTGGTTTTCATCTGTGAGCGATCACTCCAGGCAGAGGTCTGCAGGGATGGCTTCAGAGAAACCTGCTTGAGCGAGGATTGTGGAAATGGAAAGAGTAAAAGAATCTAGGCTGGGCTTTTGAGTCAGGACACCCCTACCCCCCCCCCCCCCCCCATCATCCTGCCCATCATCAGCTCTTCCCTTCGGGATTTCCTATTTCAGGGACTGATAGCATCTGTTTAGTTGTCCAGGACAGAAACCTGGGAATCATCGGAGACCCCCAAGTCTAATCAGTTACCAAGCCCTATGCCATGTCTATCTCCTGATTTTCTCTTGAATTTGGTCAAGCTCTTTCTGTGGCCATTTCTGAGGGCTTACCAGCTCTTACTGGAGCTGGTTCAGAGTCTCCCCCTTGGTCTTCCTGCTTCCAGTTTTACCTCTATCCCTCAATCTTTTCCTACTGACAGCAAGAGTATCTTCAAGAAATGTGTCCTTGACCTTTTCACACTCTTCAGTTGTGACTGCCTTCAACTCTTCAGTTGAAGTTCAAGCTTGCCAGGCAAAGCTGTTCTTGCTCGGGTCCTCTTTGGCCGTCCAACCTCATACTCTGCCACTCCCTTTCATGCACCCCACGCGCCAACTAAACCTGTGCTCTTATGCCTCTGTGCCTTCACATGGACCCTTCCTTCCACCTGGAATTCCCATCCCTCTCCCCTGCCCTGATCTCCCTGAAAAGCTCTCACTTATCCTCAGGTCTGCAGGGAAGCATCACTTCCTGTGTGAAGCCTTTCCTGGTGCCCCCAGCCAAGCCGAGCCTCTCCTTCCTGTCTATGCAAATGATTTTGTAAATGCCTCTTGGAGCATTCAGTGTCCTGTGACTGGACTGAGTATCTATTCTATACATAATAGGAAACACTTTAAGCTCCTGTAGGGTGGGGAACGTGTAGTCCATTTAAAAAAATGTTTGTTTTCTCTTTTTTCAATTATGCAATTAATACACGCTCATGGTAGCAAAATTGGGGCAGCATATTCCTTTCGTCATTCTCAATCCATGGCTGTATACATGCTCATAATACTCCTGTGATCACAGGGCCTGGGCCTGACCCTGCCTCCAAGTTGCTGCCCGATGCTGCCTAAATTTCTCCAAGGTTGTGAATGAAGGTAGCCCTACTCTGGGATTCTCTCCCTTCCTCCTTTCCACTTCATTCCAGAGACATGTGGAGTGGGCTGGGAACTGAAGACCTAGAGATGAGGAAAACGCAGTTTCTGTCCTGAGGCACTCACTCTGGTGGGGTGACAGTCCTCCAGGGTGAAAAAACGCCTGGTGATATGAAGGAGGAGTGAATAACTTCTTATATTTCTGTAGGAAGTACAGTAGGGATTGGGATGGCATCAGGGAAGATTTCTCAAAGAAATTGTCGTCTGGGCTAGGCTTAAAGGATGCTTACAGTTTTGCTCAGGAGAGGGAGAAGATAACTTGCCAGGCCAAGGTCATGGAACAAAGGGGTTACTAGCCATGTGTGGCCCCGGGCTGGCTGAGTTCAAGGCTGTAGAGCTTCCCTTCCCCCGAGGTCCTCAGCCCCTAGACGTGACACGCCATTTGACCTTCCTTTGATCTCAGACAGGGGTTGAACCCAGGTGGGCTGCCCTTGTTGGGTTGTTGGCCCCAAGTTCTATGTTGGCCATGGGACTTCTTTTTGTTTGTTTGTTTGTTTGTTTGCTATCTGGCTCTCAATAAGTGTGAAATCTTATTGCTGGCTCAAAATAGCTAGCTGATTAAAACCTAATGAAACAAAAAAAAAAGAAATGGGGAAATGAGCACTAAAACAGATGTCGAGTAACCCCAGGTAACTTAATTGCATGCCAGCCTTAAGTCTATAAATACATTAACGGACACCTCTTTCCCTTCTGAAACAGAAAGCCTTGGGAATTGGAGCCAGCTGGTACTATTCCATTGTAACACATTTTTAGTTTTAGGGAGTCTTTGAAGCAACACAGAACCTCTTGGGCCAGCCTGTCATGCTTGGGATCCTGGCAAAACCCATGTGTTCATACCAAGAGCTTGATATGCTGTCTGAGTCCTGCTGAATCACCTGTTCTCATTTCCTGTCTTCTCAATTACTCACTGCTGCTTTCTCTGCCACTGTAACCAAGGCTTTTGTCTCTTCATTCTGCAGCCTTTAGGGGTTTTGAGAAGATCACCAGGGCTCCATGGGGTATTTTTCCAGTGTTAGTTGAGTTTGTATGTGTTGGTGATATACTAGAATCTTCCATTGGTTATGTGAGGATATTTCTAAATCAAGTTCTGTTCTTTGCTGAGTGTTTTCTACTCTCTGTGTTTAAATCCATATTTTGCCAGTTATTGGTTCTGTTATCCTTGGCAGGTCACTTAACTTCTCTCGTGTCTTCATTTCTTCTGTAAGATGGGGATGGTTATAGCACTTTTCCTGCTGTTCGGGCAGGATTAAATGAGATTATACGTGTGAAGCACTAAGAACAGTGCTTCAGTTCATAAGGGTTGTTATGAGCATATGGTTATCCTCATCTTCAAATTAGACTCTCTGATCCATCATTTATCTTAAACCTTAGAATAATAGGAAACTAGAAGATGCAGGGAGACCTGGCTTTGAGTCTTAGTTCTTCCACCCAGGTTAGTCTGCGACCTTCGGTAAGTCAACTCTTCCCTCAGTGATTTTCGTTTTTTCATAGTAAAATGACGGTGATGAACTTGATTAGGAATGCCAAATATATGAAGCGCATGAAGTCTCTGAATTTTCTCACTAATTTCTAACCATCCTAGATATGATCTCGGAGACTTCCCAATAAAGCCATTATAAATCAACGAGGTGGCACCTGATTTGAAATTTGCTTTCTGTCTCTGAACTAGGTGATATGTAGGCCTCTTCCAGCTCAGATCATCTACAATCTTAAATAAGGCTGGGGGAAATTCCAATTTTCAGGCTATACAGATAATCTATCCCCTCACCGCAAAACTCTGTCTGTTAGGTATGACAGTAGGTATAAGCTGACTCTCAGGAAGGGTCACTACAGACCTCTCTGCTGAGAGCAGGAAGGGGCTGGTCCTTTTGGTACTGTTTCCCGAATCTCAATCTGCCCAGTTTTCTCTTCATAACATTCAAGACTACTGAAGTTCTTAACACACCTATTCTCTACCTTTGATTTGGATTTTTATTCAACATCATACGAATTTGTATCTATATGCCTTATCTTAGGCAGATGTAGGTGGCCATAGTATTTGCTCTCAAGGAATTTAGAATTTTGAGGGACAGTAAGACGGAGCCACCGAAAATAGTGAAGGAGCAGTACAAGGTGATATTCAATCAGGTGCTAAATTAAATACCAAAACATAATTATAGATCAGAGATAGGAAAAGACAGTATTATTGTCAATTTTTTTTTTAACTTCATCCATGGCAGACATAACTAGTCAATCATGACAATCTTTCATAGTGAGCCCAGATGCTGCCTGACAATCTAGAATTCAGTATGGAGTTCCAGGCACGTCTATTGTATGTCAGAGTTAGCATCTGAAATAAAACCTATATGCCGTCCTGTGTTAGTTCAAATGTATAAAGCCAGCTGCTCTAACAAATAAACCTCACTGAGTTTTTTTAATTAAAAAAAAAAATCTTTTTTTATATATGCTGTATGGCCGGAGTCCCATTTCATTCTTTTCCCATGTGAGTATCCCCTTATTGTAGCACGATTTGTTGAATTTCTTTTTGTTTGTTTTTTTTGTTTGTTTGCTTGTTTGTTGTCATTTGTTGTTTGACTCGAACCCAGGTCTCCCGCATGGCAGGCAAGAATTCAACCCCTGAACTACCCTCGCACCCCCAACCTCAGTGATTTAACACAATAAAATTTTATTTTAAGCTTATTTCAAATGGATGAGGAAGATTCTGCTCCACGCAGTCATTCAGGGAATGACTTCCATCTTCAAGGTCTGTGGAATCCTTTCCAATCAGCTGTTTATGGGGAAAGAGAGTGAGGATTCTTTACGGGCTACACCTGGAAGGTGTGGTCACCACCTGTGCTCACATTTTATTGGCCAGAACTAAGACATGTGGTCATAGAGAAGGCTGAGAAATGTAGTCTAATTGTGTGCCCAGAAAGGAGAGCAGAAATACAGATATTGATGGGCTCTCGCACTTTCTAACAAACACCTTGGAATAACAGGAGACTTCTGAAAAGTGTGGAGTTCAGAGAAAACTTTGAGAAGGGCTCTGAATGATGTGTAAGATTTGACTGCATTAAGGGGTGGAGAAGAGGGAGGGCATTCCAGGCAAGGAGAAAAGTATGAGTAAAAGTTAGAAGTGGGAATCATTTGCCTTAGTTAAGGACAGATGGGAGACACTGTTGGCTGGAACCAAGGGTTTGTGGGAGGAAATCTCGGGTTGTTGGGGCCAAGTTATGGAGGGTCTTAGTCTATGATAGTTCCTTCTTTAAATGGCAGAAATTTAGACAAATGTTTTATCCCAAACAGAAGATACAAAGAAGGATAAGTCTCTGGAGCAGCCCCTTGCCTAATTCTTCCAACTTCTGTTTCTTACTTCTGCCATGCTTTAATGTACACAGCAGCCAATTTGGAGATATTACCCTTTCTCAAATTGCTTTGAAACCTTTTCTTTAATGGTGTAAAGAGAATTCCCAATGAGAAGAGAGTGGATCAGGGAGCAGAGTGCCCTAACTCTTAGTCAAATTTTGCATCATTTTCTATTTGCATTTATTATCACACGCTAATTATTCACATAGAGTCTTGCCCTTTTGCATTCGCATTAATTTAGATTGCTTTTGAAAAGCAATCAAGGAGGGAATTAAGCAATCATACATCAAAGGGGAAAAAAGACATGACACCAAAGAGACGTGATGTGCTTTGTTGGAACTGGCCATGTCAAGTGGCTGGGAGCTTTCCTCTAAACCAAGAAATACTGGAAGATCTATTTGAGCGCTCCTATTATCTTTGTGGCCCTGTTCCTCTCACTTTTTGGTCAATATCTCTCAGATCAGAAGGCCGAAGAGGCATGTGTGGCAGATGACCGTTGGACTGAGGTGGGTCCCTTTCTCAGCCTCAGTTTCCCCATCTATAAGATGGAAAGGTAGATTAGATTACCTTTCGTGTCCCTCCTTCTAGGTCTACAAAACTCTGACAAAAAGATTCTTTGAAGAATTATGATTGTGTAACATTACAAATGGACACACTAATTACCTGCTTATAATCATGAGAGTTTCCTTGCTCAGTCTTCCCTTGAGCATTAAGGATAAGAAGACAAAGTAATAATTCTACATAGCTCCTGCTTATCTCGTATTTTGATCCAGGCCATGGATTGCCAAGGTATTTGCTTTTTGTTTTATTCTGGGTCTTAAAAATTGTGTTATTGAAATATAATACAGGTACAGAAAAGTACACTTTTGGGACGGATATGGAAAGAAACTAGGGCAAGAGTCCAAATCTATTGCTCTATAGGCCTTTGGTAGGGAGTGGTTTGTTACATGGGTTTGGGGCATTTGCTGTAGATGTGGTTTCTCTACATCTCACTAATCATCATTTCAGCTATTAAGATTTGCAGTGTTTTGAGAGCATCCCTGGTTGATATTAGCCACACCTTACACGGACTCTAATGAGATACCCCGGCTTGCACACATCCAGTGAAATGAGTCAGAGGGTGAGGGGAGGGCTTTGAGCAGACTCTGATAGATTGAAGAGTGTGGCAGAGAAAAAGGAGATGGGAAGAGAGTGCAATCATTCAACAAGGAACAACAGAGAAAGCAAAAGCAGCAGCAGAGTCTAGACTCACATAATCCAAAGAGGCCAGGGGTAGGGCTGGCAGTGTGTGTGTATGATAGGTTTCTGGAAGAAAGAGACAGGTGGCCAGCTGCTTGTCTATTGTAGAGAGAATGGAAAGGGTGGGGGATGAGATTAGGCCACTGGGTTTGTGATTAGGAGGGTGGTGAAGGCAGTGCTTTTTCGAAGAGGTGGGTACAGATCTCCCTGGGTTGAGGGGGGAAAGGAAGGTGTTGTGTGGAAAGAAAGTGGGTGCGAAGCACTTAGCACAGTCTGTGTACTGGTGTAGTTCAGCCCCCACCCCAACCCCACCAATTACCCTCAATTACTGGTCTACAGTTATTAAGTTCTACCTAGCCCCTTCCTCAGTTAATCAACTGACTGAGCCACCTTTCTGTGACTGATTTTGGATGCACATTGCGTTTTAGGGAAATTGCCATTAAAGCTCTTTTTACTGAAGAAAAAGTGAGATCTGGGAGCATTTAGTGCCCACTGGCTATAGAAAGGGCTAATTAACTTTGCTCTTTGGGATGTTAAAATGACGAGCTGCTCCACTGTGGAACAGCAGCTGCCCCTGATGTTTATTCAAGAGCAGCTCATCGATTAGACTCAAGTTAAACTTTGGCTACCTGAAGGCATGGTGCCATTGACCTGATCTCATGGTATCATTCTTGAGGTCAGACATATGTGCTTGGGTTTGGGGAGCCCTGGAATTGACCTGCTCACTTCTGGTTCATTCTTTCATCTTAACTTTAGCTGAGTTTCTCCAAAGGCCGCTTTCCTTATTTGCAAAATGAGGTTAGTAACACTTGCCTTGCAGAGTTCTATAACAATTAAGCAAGATTTTGTATCTTAAGTACCTAGTGTATTAGTGGACATTTGCTAAATGTTAGCTTTAATCATGCTACAAGCAAGCATTTATTGAGTGTCCCAAGTGCTGTTGCAGGGTAAATGTTATAGGACCCCCATTCTTAAGGAACTTACAATGTAGTGATAAAGAGAAATAAGTACAAATAAAGGAAATAAGTTCAAGGCAGTGTGGTAAAGATTGTAAAAGGTTAGTATTGCAATAGTGTACTGTGGGAATACAGAGGAGAGAGTGATGGATTCTCTCTGGGAGAGACAGACCAGACTTCCCTGGACAAGGCGTCTCGTAAGTTAGACCTTGAATGCTAAAGAATTGAGGAAAGACATTCCAGGCAGAGGGGACCATAAATGCAAAGGTGACAAGAATTGAGACAATTTGGTGTCCTTCAAGGAAGCACAACTAGTGTGGTGTGACTTGAGTGAAATGGGATTTGGTGATTATTTAAAACAGCCCAAGGGTTTGAAGGTGATGACATGGTTGAAGAATGCTGACTTGGTTTGGTTTGGTTGAAAAGTGGGGCACTCCCAATACTCCACTAGTCTCTTCCTTGCCAACTAATTCTCTCAGGAACATTTTGGGAGGGATCAAGCTTGGCATCGAAGGCTCATTACCATCAATTTCTTGTCTTTTTCCCTGTTCTAATCTCATATATCAGTATTTCTCAACTTGTGTGTTCTGTGATTGTGCCCTGCCCTCCTGCACATTCAGCCCAGTTCAGAGATGGCTCCTTTTCCTGCTGAGCCTACCCTCGCTGACCGCTCTAGCTGTGATCCCATCTGCCTCTCTCGGAGCACAGGGTGGCTGGTGAGACCCAGGTGCACAGGATATAGAGACACATGGCCTGTTCGAAAAGGTGTGGCATGGGGTCCAAGGGCACAGAACCTGCAATGGCAGGCTGGAATCCAGGCAAGCAAAAGGGGTTCAGTGGTTCTGAAACCACAGATGCTCCAGTAGGTGAATGGAGTGCTGCAAAGAAGAGTCTGGGGCCTGGGACCCTCGGGACTCCAGGGCAGAGCCTTATAGATTCCCTAGGCACCTGCCAAGAACAGCACCCACACCAGGGCTTGGGAAGGAGGTGGGGTCCTAGTTCTCATGCAGGACATTCACATTTCCATCATTACAGGGTGGGGTCCAAGCTGATTCACACCTCCTCTCTGGTAGGGATGGTTCTGAAACTAGAGGAAGAGATTTTTGGGAGGAGAGGTCAGGGGCAGTAGCCATGCTGGGCTGGATAACCTGCCTTCCTCTAATCTCTCCTGTAAAGCAGCTCAAGACCTCTTTACCATTTGTTTGACCTTTAACCTGCAAATGCCTTTTACACCGTCACCAGGTCATCGGCTGAACTTCCACTTGGGTCTGTGTAACTTTCTATTCTGGACTGTGATACCTTGAGGGTAGCATCTGCATCTGCATTTCTAATAATAACGTTAACAACAACAGCTCCCACTTATTGAGCATTCCTTCTGGGAGCTAAGAGATTACATGAATAATTTATTCAATCCTCAGGTTAAAACCTTGAGGTATGCTTATCCCCATTTGACAAATAAAGAAACAGATGCTCAAGGGATTTAAAAACCTGGTGTTTAAAGGAAGGTCATGTAGCTAGGAACTGTTACCAGTTTAGATTAGAATCTAGTGTGATGCGAAGTCTGTACTTTACGGGGCAATGCTGTGGGACAAAGTCATTTCAAGTCATTGAAACAGGTCTTTGTTTCAATGTAAGGGCCACAAGTGTGCAGCGTTTTACCGACTCCTTCTTTAACCTTGGCCTTCAGCTTCACCTGCTAAATAATCTCTAAAAGTGAACGAATTGATTGATGGATTGGGGAGGAGGTTGAGGGGGGAGGGTGTGTGGCCCAGGGGCGCTGGGTGCCGTGCACTTTGATTCTTTAAGCTCCTTGAAGAAAGGACCCTGGGGAGCAGATGGAAATGTCTGCGGAGTGTTTTTCAAATGGCCCCCAAAAGCATTCTGCCTAGCAACAAAGAGCCTTTCAGACTAGAGTTCCAAGGAGCCTGGCGTCCCTGCTGCATCTGGCTCCACAAAGGAGGCAAGCTGCAGAGAATTGGGTTTCATCTCCAGGGGGCAGCTGCAGGGCCTGGGGTGTGGATCAAGGCTGATGTGCCTGAGGCCTTTAAGCAAATCTTATGGGGTATGTATGTGTGTGTGTGTGTAATAGCGAATTTGTGTTTTAGCATTAACACACAACTATGTGGTTGTGGAAGGATGTGCCCAACTGGTTTCGCAGGAAGATAGGTGGTATTTTCCCATTTAAGTATGCATGCATTTAGTTATTCATTCATTTATGTTAGAGAAGTTGTAAATTTACAGAAAAATCATGCAAAAAGTGCGGAGTTCCTATAAACCTCACCCGCACAGCTTTCCCTGTTAACACTTTGTTATAGCTATGAAGTGATAAAATCATACTATTAATTATAGTCCATAATTTATATTAGGGTGCATCCTTTGCATTGTACAGTTCTATGGTTTAAAAAATTTTTTCTCTTAACTGTGAACAACCTAGATTTCCCTGTTTACTTACATTCAAATACGTAATTCAGTGGTATTAATTACAGACACAGTGTTGTGCTACCGTCCCCACCATCCATTACCAGAACTTTCCCATCATCCCAAACAGAAACTGTGTACTGACTGAGCATTAACTCCCCATTTCCCTACCCCTATCTCAGCCCCTGGAAAGCTGTTATTCTAGTTTCTGAGTATAAATTTGCTTATTCTAATTATTTCATTAGAATAAGATAATACAATATTGTTTTTTTGTGTGTGCCTGGTTTATTCACTCAGAATGATGTCTTCAGGGTTCATTCATGTGTCAGAACTTGATTCCTTTTTAAGGCTGAAAAATATTCCACTGTATGTACATACAACATTTAATTTATCCCTTCATCAGTTGATGGATACTTGGGTAGCTTCCATCTTTCGGCAATTGTGAATAATGCCTCTGAGCATCAGCGTGCAAATATCTGTTCGAATCCCCACTTTCAGGTATATCCCTAGAAATGGGGTTGCTGGGTCACATGGTAATTCTATCCTTAAGTCTTCGAGAAACTGCCAAACTGTCTTCCGCGGTGGCTGTAGCATTTTACATTTCCACCAACAACGAATGGGTGTTCCCATTTCTCCACATCCTCTCCCTCACTTGTTTTTTTTCCATTTTTGAATAGTTGCCATTCTAGTGGGTGTGAAACAGTATCTCACTGAGGCTTTGATTTTGTATTTCCCTAATTGCTAATGCTGTTGAGCATCTGAGAAATATGTTTTTAATTAAACATAATTTTAAATGACGAAAGTAATGCATTCTTGTTAAAATATTCTAGATAAGCGTAAAGTAAAAATTGCAAGTCCTTCTTCCCACCCGTGTAAGTAATCACCATTAACACTGTGATGGGTATTTTCCCAGACACATGTGCTCGTGTGTGTGTGTGTGTGTGTGTGTGTGTGTGTGTGGTATAGTGTTATATACACATAATTAAATATCTGTATAGTAGATAAGCAATTATACTGGCTAAGTCTTAACTGAATGCTTGCCAATGTCAGGCTCTATGATAAGTATAGGTATTCTTTAGGTCATCACCTCATCTAATTCTTAAATCTTTACAAGGTTAGATAAGATTTTAATCTCGTTCTAAGGGTGAAGGTGAGGAAAGGGAGCCCTAGTAAGGCGCAGAGGTGTGGAAACAGGGTGCGACCTAGGCAGTGTGGCTGCCAGTTGCGTAGGTTTCTGCTGCCAGCCGTGTTTATAACGTGTGTCTTCCCTTGACCATTTTCTTGGTGCTCCCCTCGGCCGAGTCCCCTGCCTGTGATGCTCCTCTCTGGGCTCTGTCTGCTCAGTGATGCTGATAAGGAAGTATCTGATGTATTGAAGACTGATGATCGCTGGATGGGTTTTTAAGCCCTCATCCTGAGAAGCTGTGGGATTAGGGGCAGGATAGTGGGTGGCGGTTTGTGTGTCAGGGGTGGGGGGTGGGGTGGGCAGTCTAACCACAGGAGCCTTTAACAGCAAAGAACTTTCTTTAAATTTGAACTGTTTCATTCACATACCATACAGACCATCCTCAGTGTACAGTCCGTGGCTCTTGGTATAATTACATGGTTAGGCATTCACTGCCACATTCAATTTAAGAGGATTCTCATTTTTTCTGAAAAAAAAAAAAATCCCATACCCCTAATATCCCCCTACTATTGACATTTATCTTTTATCTGGTGCCTTTGTTAGAATTAATGAAAGAATATTACAATGTTATTGTTAACTATAGACCTTAGTTGGCGTTAATTGTATTTTTTCCCATGTATCACCTTGTTGTTAACACCTTGCAATAGTGACAAAGCATTTGTTCTGGTTCGTGTAAGAACTTTCTTGTATTTGTACTATTAACCACTGTCATTGTCCACTCCAGACTTTGCCAAGTTATATAATCCTGGTTTTTATCCTCTAGCTTTCCTTGCAGTGACGTGCACGACTTCAGCCTTCCACCTGCAGCCACACTCACACTCAGCTTCGCTCCTTACACTTATACAGCATTGAAAAGCCGAGAGCCTGCTCAGGTTGGAGGCAGAAGAGAAAGGGGAAGGGAGAGGTTCCAAAGATGAGAAGGATCCCCCTCACAGCACCACTGTGGGCTCTGAGAAGTAGGGAGAAGTGAAGAGAGGACTTGAGGAAGTAGGGACACCCCTGGCTCACAGCTTGCAATGAAATGGGGACTTTAGTACTACAGCTGCAAGGAATGAGATTCTGCCACACCCCCGTGTGCCTGGAAGTGATTCTTCCCAGGATCTCCAGATAAGCGCTCAGCCAGCACTCACTTTGCTTTCAGAATTTCAGGATCATAACCAGAGTACTTACAGTTCTCACCTACAGAACTGTGATATAATAAGTTTTGTTGTTTTTAAGTTGCCAAGTTCTTGGCGATTTGTTAGGGCAGCGACAGAAAACAAGTGACTTTACCTTCCATTAAACTGGCCCTTTCAGTGCTTGAAAACCAAAGAAATGGCCAGTGCTAGCCAAATTCGTGGGGCCACCTATCCATTTTCCTTTGTTACTGAATAATTACCCTCCGCCTGCCTAGCATTGACATTTCACAGCACATTTCCCGTGCATAGTTTCATTTGATCCTTTTAACAGCTTGGTGAGGTGTGTTATTTGTTATTCTCCCCATTTGACAAAGGAGGAAACCAAAATTTAAAGAAGCAAGTGATTCACTCAAGGCTGCACAGACCTGCAATTGCAATCCAGGTCTCCTGCTTCCGCATCTCACCCACTTTTTGCCACAGCCCACGGCTGCCTCCGTTTCCCAAAACGTCTGTCGTCTGAACACAGTTACAGCTGTTCAGAGGGAGGGGCTCCCTTGTGAGGAAGCCAGCTTCCTGCTGCTGTGAAATGGCCAAATACAAGCTGGGTGACCAATGACTTGGGGTGCTGAGGAAAGGATTCCCGCCATCACTGGGGGGATGTTGGTGGATGGTTTCTAATGCCCTTTCAGTGTAGGGCGCACCGCTGGAAGTGGGGTGAGTTTTTTGGTGCTGCTGTTCAGACCAGAGAAAGCTCCCTGGAAACTGGATTGCGCAGGTGGGGCATTTGCAGGGGAGGCGGAATCTGAGTTAGAAGTTGAGGGACGAATAGGACTTAGAGAGAAGGGCTGTGTTTGGATTTCTGGTGTGATTGCAAGGTATGTGTTTTGCCCACGCCTTCCGGCTCCAGTTGCTTTGGCAGAAGTTGCAGGCAGAACTGGGTCAAATCTGTAGTGAGTGTACCCCAGGGGCTCTAGGCTGCCCTCCCCACCGGCCTCCAAGTCCATCCCAGTGACTGAGGGCACCCCACGCGGCTGCCTGCTTCTAGCAGTCTAAAGCAATGGGGCGGGAGAGAAGGGTAAGGGAAATGCCCAGGCCGACAATACCTTCTCACCCTGCCTTACTTCCTGTGGCTTCCCTGCGAACCCTTCTTTTTTCTTTTTTTTTTCAGTGTTTTAACATAATTATATTACAGTTAGGTAGTATTGTGCTGTCCATTTCTGAGTTTTTGTATTCTGTCCTGTTGCACAGTCTGTATCCCTTCAGCTCCAATTACCCTATATCTTACCCTATTTCTATCTCCTGGTGGTCTCTGTTACCAAGGAAATATTCCAAGTTTATTCACTAATGTCAGTTCATATCAGTGACCATACAGTATTTGTCCTTTTGTTTTTGGCTAGTCTCACTCAGCATAATGTTCTCAAGGTCCATCCATGTTGTTACATACTTGATAACTTTATTCTGTCTTACAGCTGCATAATATTCCATGGTATGTATATACCACAGTTTGTTTAGCCACTTGTCTGTTGAACATTTTGGCTGTTTCCATCTCTTTGCAGTTGTAAATAATGCTGCTATAAACATTGATGTGCAAATGTCCGTTTGTGTCTTTGCCCTTACGCCCTTTGAGTAGATTCCTAGCAATGGTATTGCCAGATCATATGGCAATTCTATATTCAGCTTTTTGAGGAACCGCCAGACTGCCTTCCACAGTGGTTGCACCATTTGACATTCCCACCAACAGTGAATAAGTGTGCCTCTTTCTCCACATCCTCTCCAGCATTTTGTCATTTTCTGTTTTGTTGATAATGGCCATTCTGGTGGGTGTGAGATGATATCTCTTTGTGGTTTTGATTTGCATTCCTGTGAACTCTTCTTAACTGATTCTGCCTTTCTGTGGACAGGAATCTGACAGCCTGTCTTTGGAGAACACAGTTCCACCTAAGCTGACACTGTCCTGTTAAAGGTTCCTTAGCTGCCTCCACTTGCCCTACCTGAGCCTGAGGGGTTCCTCCCCCAACCCCAGTCTTGTTCCCTGCATAGCTGAGAGGATTTAACAATGTGTCTTCCCAAGTCAGAACACCCCTGGGTGCTGTAAGAGGCAGTAGAAGCCATTTTGCTCCCTTCCTTTCCACGGCATGTCTTGTAGTGCTATTCCGCTCGGTGGCACTTTCTAACGTGCTGTGTGTCTGCATACCATGCCAAGTGCAGTGGCACGTTCCAGAAATGCCGGCCTCACCAGCTTCCACCTGGGAGGGGGCAGGGCATCATGGAAAGAATTGCAGCCAGATTTCAAGAATTTGTTAAATACCTACTGTGTGCCTGGGCCCGTGCTAGGCCTTCGGAACACAGCACTGAAAAAGATAGCCAGGAGACCCTGTTCAAGTCTCGGTTCCAGGTCACTTGAGCTCTGTGTCACAGCCTTCTTTCACAAAGAAGGAAATGGCACTTTCAACGTGGGCTGTAAACTGTAAAGCTCTGTGGAGATATTATTAGCATTCATTACCCCATCTGATTGTCTCAGCGACCTTGTGAGATATCCACAGCAGCAGTTGTTATGCCCATTTTACAGCTGAGAAAATGAAGTCTCGGTGAGGTTGAAGAGCTGAAGCAAGAAGAGAAATGGAATGTTCAGCTTCTCAGTTACGGGCTTATTGAATTTTACCGTGTAACTGTGGCTACACGAGGTCCCCAGCAACAGCACGAATAACTTTTCTCAAGTGCTTACCAAATGCCAAGTGCTAAGTTAAACACTTTACATGCCGTATCTCCTTTATTTCTCATAATCCAGGAGATAGCACCTATTATTTTCCCCATTTTCCAGATGAGAAAATTGAGGCTGGGTAAGGATAAGTCAGTCACTCTTTCAGATTACCTACCTGGGAAAAGGCAGGACCGGGATTCAGTAAGGTGTGTCTGATTCCAGAGCCTGGACTTGGAAACTCTTGTGCTACCTGCCTATCCAGTTGGCAACCCAAATTGATATGCCTGAGGTACCAGAGAGGTAATAAGAGAGTGGGAAATGGGTAGACTGGCAGTAATCAAGCACCCCCGGGTGGGTGACCCACATGGCAGGGATGGTATTGAGAAGAGTTGACTTCCTGCACCCTGATGTTATTGGAAGAAGTTGACCTTGAATGATAGGCAGCACTTGAACTGTGAAGAGCAGAGGCTGGTGTGAGCCAGGCAGGCTCTTAGAGGAGAAAGGTTGCTGATTAGGGGTTCTGACTAGTGGATACATATGGGGGGTGGGAGGGGGTAATAGTGGGAGATAAGATGGGCAAGGGGCATGGGCCTAGCCTCAGAAGGCTTTAACTGAGTACCTGCTGCACATATGGCTGGAGGGTTAGCCCAGCTTCCCATATTCCAGCCAAAGAAGGAAATTAGTACCCAGAGACATCTCCCAGTCTGGGGTGGAACAAAGATAGTGCCATCCTTGTGGTTCCCCTTTCTGGGGCCTTGAGGTTAGAAGAGAAGAGGAGCAGGGTGCAGTCTAGAGCTGCTTCAACCTTGAGTCAGGGAAGAAGAGGGAGGGAAGAAGGAAGGGAGCCAGGTCCTGGGGTAACATTGGGAGATTTGAGCATGCCGACCCCATGCTGAGGGTGGGCCTTGCCTTATAAGACTGGGAGAGCACTGGCCTGAGTGTCAAGAGACCCAGGTGCCATGTCCTGTCTAGCTCTGTGATGTCGGAATATAGATTCCTCCCTGGGCTTTGATTTTTTCAAATGGTATCTAGAGAGATGATTCAGTAAAAATTATTGATTGTAAATGACAGAAACACAGTTCAAAGTGCCTGAAAAGGGGAATTTATTGGGGATCAGAAAGTCCAAAGATTTGGCTCTAGAGAAGGCTGGATCCTCAGATTCAGATGGGGTCATTCAGTGTCTGTCTCTTTCCATCTTTTGACTCTACTCTCCTTTGTGATGCTGCCTTTCACAGGCAGGCTATGCCTGCAAGGTCTCGGAGGTGACTGCCAGCTGACCAGGCTTACATCTGACCAGCCCAGCAGCTCCATCAGATGGAGAGCATCTGTTAGTAGTTGCTGCAAAAGCCCTGGGACTGAGCGCATTGGTTCTGCATAGTCACGTGCCTACTCCAGGTCTGTTCCTCTGGCCTCTTATTGACAGACTAGGGTTACATGATCTCCTCTGGACTTGGGGGTAGAGTTAGCCACACAGAAATAAAATAGACTAAGGAGCAGTTGATTTTTCCTGAAGGACTGTAGAAATAAGTGCTGATAACAGAAGAGGGAGAATGAATGTCAGGCAGGCAAAGACTACAGACGTCCTTCCCAGCCTCCAGGGGCTGGTCTGATTGTCTCTAAATGAAGCCAAGGGCCTTCCTCTGACAGTGGGATTCCTCCTGTCGTCACAGAGCCTTTGACAATGGGATGATAATCCTGGGCTTCCTTCCCAGCAAAGCACACAAGGTGGAACTCTTTAGCATGGCCTCTTAACACTGCATGGTCTGTCCTGCCTCCCCCAGCTCCTGCAGCCAGCCGCACTGACCTCCTTGCTGGTCCGTGTTATACATCATGCTCCCTCCCCCCAAAGGGCCTTGAACTTGCTGACCTCTGACCTAGTCAGTGCTCCTCTGATTATGTTCTCGTTGCACCGTGAACCTCTCCTTCGTCCCTGTTTCAGTTGTAATTTTATTTTTTTTCTGTGGTTATTCGATTAATATCTGTCTCTCCTACGTAAGTGGAGGCTCCTAAGAAGAAGAGAGATCTGGTTTTCTGCCCTTCATATCCCCAGAGCCCAGTGGAGTGTCTGGCACGCAGTGTTCAGTGATCGTTGAGTGGATATATGCTCTCAAACACACACTTTTCCATGGATTTTTAGTGGTTTACACTTTCCTAGAATTAGCCTCTGAACCTTAGGTTAAGAACTTAAGAATAAAAACACATGGAAATATCAAGGCGTTGGATGTCAGCTCGTTTAAAGCAGGGACTGCACCTGAGGACCTCCCAGGCCAGTTTCCCTGTTGGTATAGGTGTTTTTTCTTTTAAGTCGATGTCTCCTGCATGGAGTCCCATGGATGAGTAGTTCTTGGACAATTAAGTTTGGGAACACTGTCTAATCTAATATAGCCTCCTCTTAATATAATCTAATATAGCCTCACACAATATACATTAATAATAGTCTTTACCTTTTTATTATCATTAGAATAATCGTCATTTACTGAGGGCTTGCTATGTGCTGGGTACCTTACTAGGTTCTTCACATGTGCTTCCACATGTAATTTCCTAATGAATTTGTGTGATAGATGCCATCACCCCCTGTTACAGAAGAGAAATGAATGCTTGGAGAGATTAGGAATGCCAGACTATCTTCTTGGAATTAGTAGATGGGATTCCAGCCCATTCAAGCTCTTTGATCACGGTGCTGTTCTCCTCCCACTGGAGATGTAAGGAGTATGGTGAGACAGTGGACCTTGGTTTAGCCCCTATTTGTTGATAACAGAACCACGTTTTTTTTCCCTCCAGCCGTCTAGAAGTGTTCTGTGGATCACGCCTGCTTTGGGACATGCTGGTGAAGCGTTGATTCATGTCGAGGAGGACTAAAACCTCAAGAATGTGGGTCTGACTCAGGCTCAAGCCCACAAGTGTTTCCTGAGTAACTTCCGTGCCAGGCGTGGTGCTAGGAGAGTCAGGAGGTGAGGGCACAAAGCCACATCCTCATCGCCCAGGGCGCCCTGTGCCCCAGTTTGTCAGCCCTACTCTGGGCTGCCCCGCCTGGAGCCCGCCCATCTTTGGGTCCCCCTCGCACTACCCTGCTGTGTCTTCCTGCAGTGCTGTTCTCAGTCACGTCCATGAATTAATCATAGCAAAGTGCACATCCATTCCGTACATGCTTATTGTGTGACCTTCTGTGAGCCAGGACTTGGGCTAAGTGTTGGGGATACAGAGGCGAATAAAATGCTGCCTCTTTTCCCAAGACACCCATTGTCTAGTGGGGGAGACAGATTGGGCACGTAGGTCACCATAACACACCAGATACAAGACAGCTGAGACGTGCCCGTTAGAGATCTGAACCAGTGTGTTGCAGAATCTGAGATGGGAGTGATTTCTTGGTTTGTTGTTTTAGTTAACAAAATTAATTTTGCTTTGGGACTTAAACTCGTGCCTGAATGTTGCCAGGACATCTGGATGACGGGCAGACCATTAGTCAGCCTCACAGAGGCTGGGCTGACAGCAGCAAGCAGCCATGCGTTCGCGGCATCCTGGGGAATTCCTGCCTACCTTGCAGCCAGGCAGTGACACAGAAATGAGCTGCTGGCCCCCAGGGTTCCCCCAGGCTGTGCCTGCACAGGATAACTGCACCGCAGCTCCCCTGCACAGCGTCCTTCCAGCCCAGTAAAGGACAATTTCCTGGGGCCCCGTGTGGCCAGGTCATCCCCACTTTCCCCAGATTACTCACTTGATCCCCCAGGGCAAACCGTAGGCTCTCCATTTAACTGAGTTTGGTTTCCTTGGCTGTCAGAGTGTAGCAATAATTCCCCCTCATGAGGTACTTGGGAGGATCAGGTGAGATGAGATCATGAAACGGCTTTACGCATGTAACGTATTGTTAAAGACCTGCCAGGGGCCAGGAGGAGTCCTGTTCTGGGAGAGGTAGAGGATGACGGCCCCTCCAGCTCCCCTCTTCACTCCTGCACGTATGAGCATGGTTCCTCCAAGCTGAGTGTGACCTGTGGTCTCTGGGTCTTTGCAGGAGCTTTAAATGAAATAGACAAATGAAGACCTGCCGCCAGGCCACATAAGGGCTCAGGAAACGGTGGTGGCGGCGGCGGGGGGTGGGGGTGGTCATTGCCACTCGTGCTGCTGCAGTTCTGGCGTCTCTACCTGGAATATTCTTCTCCCTCTTTTTCCTACTCCCTTCAACTGGCTTCCCTTCTCTCCCTCCTTTCTTTCCTCCTTCCTTTTCTCATTTGATAAATCCTTTTGGAGTTTATCTACCATATGTATAATATGAGACTGCCTGAATCCTATGAAGGCAGAGAATGGCATCTGGGAGAGAGAGCAGCTGGGGAGGGCTGGAGCGGGGTGGGCAGGGATGAAAGAGGTCTTAGGAAATGACCTGAGGGATGTGTGGAGCTGAGGAGGTTTGCATGGAAGGAGCAGCTAGTGTGAAGCTGTGAACGGTGACAGATGACAAGTCGCAGGAGCTGAAAGAAGTTCCACCTTAGATCACCGCTTAGTTGGGCCCACCCGGAGGAAGCATCCTGCCAAGCCCCAGACCCAGTTTGTTACTTCTCCCCCATCCCTTTTTCCCCCCTGGCACACCAATCCATCAAAACTGCCCATTAGCTCGGCTGTTTTCTTCTACTGACCAGTGAGCTGCTTGAATGCAGGAACTATTTTATTTTGCTTTGCTTTGTTTCGTTTGCATATTCCGGTAGGTGTCAGTGACTCTGGAAAAGGTACCCCCATGAAGGAGGTCGACCTTTTCATTGGCAGTATGCCAAAACCACATAAGCAGGGAGCTTCCCAGGTCTGCCAGAGCTGGGCAGAGAACAAGCATCGGGATATTTGTTTCGACGTGGATGTTCTTTCTTTTTGAGCACTTGTAGACATTGGTGTGCATTGCTGCCCATCCTGCTTGTTGCTTCCTCAGCAGGAGTGTGGGAAGCATCCTTCTCAGAGCTGGGCCAGTGGTGGCCAAACCTCCCTAGCAGTATTTGCCCCAATGCACAGATGTCCAGTGCTGCTGCGCTAACCCAGCTGACCAGGCTAGGTCAGGGAACACGGTGCTCAGGGGTTCACAGGCTGGGAGCCATGCGCCGCCACCTCTCCTGTTTGCCTTGGGAGTTTCACAGTTTCCTCTCACATGACTCCCGTCTCTGTTTACTTCTCTCTCCGGCCTCCTCCGTGCCTGCGGGTGTCCCCAGGCCACCTCTATTCTAATCAGCTGCACTTGGCACAGCCTCTGCCGTGGTTTCTTCAGGGTGGCCTGAGGCCAGGGCATTTCCTGTTTTGGACTCCCCCCTCCTCACTCCTGCTCCCTACCCCACGCCCAGTTTTCTGTCTGTGAATGGAGAGGCTGTGCCATTTTCAATTTAAACCTGTGGACACCGCATCTGTGGGGCCTCTAGCAAGTTGTGTGTGCCCAGGAGAGGACCTGCTCTTGGGGGCAGAAATGGTTTGCGCTAGAAATTATGGGATGAGGATCCACAATGGTCAGCCCAGGGGGCCTGACTGGAAACAGAGGTTGGTAGCAGATGGCTCCATCCAGATTCGAGCTGGCGGTCCAGACTCTGAGCCCTCTGCAGATTTGGGGTACCTTCTGAGCCTCTTGCCTCTGATTATGAGTCTGTGTGCTTTAATTCTCAGGTTTCCTTTACATATTTAGTTTGGAGGGGCTATTTTGAGGCATCCAGGCAAAGATTTTTTTTAAATTGTGGTAATATATATATTACATAATATTTGTCATTTGTATAATACAATTATTCAATTTTTAATTGGGTATTTCAGTGGCATTAATTCCTTTTACAGTATTATGCAATATTACCATCTTCTCTTACTAAAACTTTTCCATCATGCCCAAAACTCTGCACCCATTAAGCACTAATTCCCCATACCCCTACCTGCAGCCCATGCTAACCTCAAATCTACTTTCTGTCTCTATGGATTTGCCTATTCTAGATATTTCATATAAGTGGAATCATAGAATATCTGTCCTTTCCTGTCTGGATTTATTTCACTCAACATAATGTTTTCAAGGTTCATCCATGTTATAGCAAGTATCAGGACTTCATTCGTTGTTACAGCGGAATAATATACCATTGTGTAAAATATCTCATTTTGTTTATTCGCTGATCTGTTGATGGACACTTGCGTTGTTTCCACCTTTTGGCAACTGTGAACACTGCTGCCGTGAACCTTGGTGTACAAGTATGTGGTTGGGGTCTATACCTAAGAGTGGAACTGCCAGTCAAAGATTTTAATAATAAAAAATCTTTTACTAAGACTTGAATAAGAATTTTAACATGATTCTAAAAAGGAACTTTTTGATCTCCTACCAACTGATGTAGAGCCAGGCCAGAGATAATAAGACTAATTATTCCACATGTATTTTTATAGGGTTTTCCAATTTGCAAAGGACTTTCTTATTTATTACCCCATTTGGCTCACAGGGCAACCGTGTGAGGTTAGCACTATTAGCATTCCCATTTTGGAAAGAAGAAAACCAACCTCAGAGAGGTTAAATAATTGTTTTAAATCCCAACAGAGCTGGGATTTAAATGTTGTCCTCTGACTTCAGTCTTGCGGTCTTCATCCATACTCTCACGGGTGCCTCTGAACTTGGAGCAGGTGGGATGGTTCAAGGGCAGGTGAGCACCTGCCTAGCAGTAGCCTGAGGAGTAACACACCTTTTGACCCTTTTCCTGGAACAAGGAAGAGAGAGCATCAGTCTGCTGAGAACTTTCCAGGTTCTCGTGGGGGCTCCATGGTGGCCAGTGGTGGCTGACGGGTTTCTTGGACCCACTGCTAGAACCTCTTTCACCATCTCTTGTTGTGGGACTTGAGCCCTGAAGGGGTCATCTACAGCAGGACACAGCAAGCAGGGAGAGGTTCCAGGCAGGAACAAGCTGCCCAGGAATGGGATTGGCACCCACCAGACGAGGGAGCTGCCCTCCTGCCAGAGGTACTAAACAGCTGAGCCTCATGGCCCTGTGCCCAGCCATCTGGAGCATCATGAAGGTGTGTGGTCCCAGGCCACTTCATGGCACCTTTTAGGACACTTGAATATTCTCATTACTCACCAGCAAACGAACAGTAATGAACAGGTTGTTGGGTGTGGAGGCCAAGTCCTTAAGTTCCATCCTCTGCAGATATGTCACCTTGGCCAAGTCTCTTCACCTCCCTGAGCCTCAGAGCCCACGCCTGTGAAATGGGCTTGGTGAGAACACCCAGCTTGCTGGGCGAAGGTGAGGAGTAAGGATGTGGTGTCCAGAACACTTGGTAGTGATTGATCTTGCTGTCCACAATAACAGGAATAAATAGTGAATGCCCGTGAGTCTTCAGGGCCAGTGCCATGAAACCTGATTCCTGTGAGTAGCCTTAAAGAGCCATGTGTGACTTCCTAAAAAGAATCCTGGTTCTGCTCTGCTCCATTTGACTCTTTTGTCGGGTCAGGGTGCGACTCAAGTTCTTTTGCAGTGTTTGGCTCTTTAGAAAATGGTTCTGGTTTCCATCACCAGAGAGTTCCATTCCATCTGCTCCCTCCCGCCTCCTCCCTACCACCACCACTGAAGTGATCATGTGAGTGTTTTCCATGTAAAAAAATCTGGAAAATCCATTCAAGCCCAGTGGAAAGACAATATTACTGAGTTAGAAGTTTGTTGAAATTATTGCACTGCCCTGGCATGCAGGTCTTCTGCGGGCTCGAAAACTTTCCAAGTTTTCAGTTTGTAGACATGAGGGGGGTGAGTCTGCGAGGTTACCCGTCTTGCAAACATTTATGGACACCTCCCACGTGCTAGCATTGTTCACATGGCAGAGAGCAAACCTCTAACGTTTATGCAATGCTTCTCATGGGGCTGTCACCGTATTAAATGAATCCTGACATTATCCTCATCAGAAACAGCGAACACGGGACTGTCTTATTTTAAAGTCCAGGTTCTAAGCAAGTTCTTGCTGCATGAAGGGACTGAAGCCCAGCACCTTAATTTTTTTTTTTTTTTAGCATTTTTTACTGTGAAATATAACATACATACAAAAAAGTGATACATTTCAAAGTACATTTTAACAAGTAGATAATAGAACAGATTTCAAAGTTTGGTATGGGTTACGGTTCCACCATTCCAGGCATTTCCTTCTAGCTGCTCTAAGACACTGGAGATTGAAAAGAAATGTTAGTATAATGATTCACAGGTCATACTCATTTGTTAAATCCCATTTTCTCAGTTACAATTCCTTCTTCTTCTTTGATCCTTTCTTTCAGTCTTTGGGGATAGTTGGGCAATGACCATTCTAACTCCTTCATGTTGAAAAGGGTTGTTGTCATTGTGGGGTTGGGGGATACAACTGGTTGGTGGTCTTGGAGAAAATGGTGCCTCTGGGTTTCAGGGATTTTCTGGCCTAGGAAGCATTTGGAGGTTATAGGTTTCTGAAAGATAAGCTTAGTGAGTGAGATTTTATAGCATCTCAGATAAAGCCCTGGGTATTCTTTAGGGTTTACAGGAATACTGTTGTTGGGGCTTGGCATACCATGACAACTAGCAATATCTAGCTGAAGCTTGCATAACCTCCAGAATAGCATCTCAACTCTATTTGAAATCTTTTGGTCATGGTACCTTATTTAGTTACATTTCTTTTCCCCCTTTTGGTCAGGTAGGCATTGTTGATTCCACGATGCCAGAGCCATGCTCATCCCTGGGATTCGTGACCCACATTGCCAGGGAGACTTACTCCCTGGATGTCATCTCCCACATAGGAGGGAGGGTAATGACTGTACTCGCAGAGTTGGGCTTAGAGAGAAAGAGGCCACATCTGAGCAACAAAAGAGGTTCTCTGGAAGTAACTGTTAGGCATTATTATAGGAAGGCTTACCTTCTCCGTTACAGATAGAAGTTTCATAAGGGCAAGCCTCAAGATCCAAGTCTTGGCCTATTAACTTAGGAGTCCCTAATGTTTGAGAGAGTATCAGGAATTTCCAAGGTGGGGAAGTCTAATTGTTCCATATATATTTTTTCCAGTCCCTCAAGGGACTTTGCCAATAGTTTTAAGCTATGTATCCGGGTATTACATTAAGCTATACAAAATTGCAAGACTTTGTTCCCAATTCCATGTGTTTAGGTTGTTTGACTGAACTGGTCAGACAGGTTAAGTTAGATTGTGTGCTACAAAAAATTTAGGTTTTGGACAAAATAGACCTCTCTTCCTTTGGTCTTATCCAGTAGGTGAAGTTCCAAGATACAGACATTATCATCCTTTACCTTGGGTTCTGATTTACCTTAGTCCCAGCCAGATTGCTAGCCCCTTCCTTACACAGGTGAGAAAACTGAGACTCAGGCAGAGGAATGGTGACTCATTTAGGAGTTGGGAGTGGAACTTGGGCATCATGGCTCCCAGGGCTTTGTTCTGCAATCTCATCCTCCCCTACAGAGAAGGACTGAACCACTGCTAGGAGTTGCCCAGTGAGTGCCAGAAGGAGCCCTGATTCAGCAGTGTCCACAAGTCCCAGTTGAACCTGGCTAACGTGGTATTGGTTAATCCAAAGGCTCTGGCCTTATTGACCCAAAATATAGTTACTTTGAGTTTCAAAGTTAAGTGCTGAAACTTTCAAGCTTGACACCCAGAGGGATTTTATTTACTCACTCACCAAGTACCTGAGCTCAACAAAAATTCTTTTTAGTAGTTAATAGTGTGGAAACTTCTCACCATTTCTGGAACATGCAATGACATATAACACCTCACTGCCCTTTGTGCATACTGTTCTCAAAGCCATGAATGTTCTCCCATCCAATCTCCCCTTCCTCTTATTCTTTGCCTGGTACACTCTTATTCATCCTTCAAGAGCAGTTTCTTGATGCATGTCGTGCTACCCCTGCCTTCAACCCTGGTCATACATAGATGCTCTGCTCTCTGGATTTCCTGCAGCACATGCTTCTCTTTTTATCGTATTTTGTTTTTAATAATTTTTACAGTCTGTCCATCCCACTAACTAGATTCTAAACTCCAAGAGGGCAGGAACTATGCCTTATACACAATGATAATGATAGTTAATATTTTACAGCATGCTTTCTCGCAGCCAGGCCTTATAGCCAGCACTTTATGTGCATGATCTCATTTCATCCTTCACAGCGTTAGGGAGTAGGTGATATCATTATCATCATTTTTTGGATGAAGATATAGATTCACAGAGAGGCTCCAAGTCTTGCCTGAAATTACACAGTGGCAGGGTCAGGATTGAAATCAGAGCTGCTAAGTACAGTTGTACCGACTGTGCACTGCACGAGGACATCTGGTTGAGGGGCCAGTTCAGGCTGAAATTGCATTCACTCCCTGGTACAGAGCCATGACTATTGGGAGGAAGGGCACCTCTTTATGACTCACACACAGGCATCATGTGTCTGGCAGAGACCCTGAAGCCAACTCCGGGATCTATGCTCCTGACCACTGCAGCATGCCATGTGTCTGGCAGAGACCCTGAAGCCAACTCCGGGATCTATGCTCCTGACCACTGCAGCATGCCAGGAATATAAATATGCATATTCATTGCCAATCTTTGGCACAGAGTAGGTGCCCAAAAATGTGTGAAAGGGAGATTACAAACCAATAGGTTATTCCTTTTTCTTCTTTACCTTTTTACTCATATCTGTAGAAAGACATTGTCAGGTAACAGGTTACTTTGTTTAAGAAGCAAACTTTTTTAATTGATTGTCACCTAGTGGGTATAAAGAATTGGCTAAACCCCGGAAAGAGGTCTCAGTTAGAGCTGGAAGTGCTACCCAGGCATCTTTTATTCTAAGTAAATTCATTCTGCTACCTTTGGACCTTTGAGAGTTGCTTATCGGGTATTAGCAGCCACATGTGAACTGAAATGGCAGATTGGCTTTGAAACCAGCTGCCAGAGCTGCACATTAACTCGTGCATGAGGGCTCATTCCTGGGTCTAGTCTTGGCCCATGAGCACTGGCCCATGAGCACTGGCTTCTCCAGTACTCAGTTCTAACCCTGAACAGGGTTGCTGCTGGGAAGCCGGGTGATAACTGAGCATACTCGGAGTAGCTGGTAACAGGAGAGCGGATGCCTGGGCTTTGGTCACAGACAAAAATGGGATTTTAGGATAAAAATGCCTAAAGAATTGTTTATATTTGTCCAGAGAAAAACTAAGGGACTGAGGAAGGCTTGAGGAAGGCAAAATTCTCTCTAATGGGCTTTTGGGTGGGGAAGTCAAGTAGTGCATTTTGGACCTAACTTCTTTCTGACTTTGTATCCTCTCTCAGTGACATAGAAGTACTCCCACTTGCTGCCTTGAGGAGTCCCTTAACCTCTCTGGAGCTCTCTGTACTCCCCAGCACAAGAGGGAGGATGGTACTTCCTGCACACATTATAGTGGGGAGTCAGAGAGCTAAGGTTTATTAGAAAACACTTTGTGGATTGGAAAGGGCTGTATGAAGGGCTGTAACTACCATTATTTGTCATTATGTGATTTTTCTTGCTGTTCTCTAGGGGCATTTTGCTCCCAGCTGCATCTGCTGAGTGCAGTTGGAGGCGGTATGGAGGGAGGAGTTGGGTAGGGAGAAACCAGCAAGGATTGTAAGATTTTTAGGTTGGGACGCTTGTTTAGAAATGGAGAAAATGTTTTTTGCCTTCAGTCTGAAGCAAGAAAAAGTTGATGGTCTTCAGCAGATGCTGTGGAGTGGGGTTTGGGAGCTGGAGTCTCCTCCTTAAGTTGCATCCTGGATGTCTGGGGCAGTTCCTGAAAACCAAACAATCCAGAGGATGGATCCAGCCTCCAGCTCGGAACTTGGCAAAGGCACGCAGGGCCCAGCTCCTCCCTCCCTCGAGGCTGGTTTCTGCTGTCTGCCAGCTGCGCTGCGTTCACACCCACCTCCGCACTCTCACTCTGATGTTCTCTCCGTGTGCACACCCTTCCCACGCCTGTGCAAAGCAGATCCGCGTTTGAGAATTATTCACACCTCCATTCACTCCACAAATATTTATTGAGTGCCATTACTCAAGACATGGGATGCAGGAGACAGCTCCTATTTAGGGGAACTGGAGAAGGTGGTGAGTTTATTTAGCCTTCCTCAGGGCAAGGAGAGTCTGGCAGCTGTCCTGGAGGCAGTAGGGAATTCAGGCCGTGGAGCTTAGGAGCAAGTTCGGAGAACGGGCCATGGATGTGGGAGACACCGGCACGTGTGGGGTGGAGGCAAAGGGCCATGGATGTGGGAGACACCGGCACGTGTGGGGTGGAGGCAAAGGGCCATGGATGTGGGAGACACCTGGCACGTGTGGGGTGGAGGCAAAGGGCCGTGGATGTGGGAGACACCCGGCACGTGTGGGGTGGAGGCAAAGGGCCGTGGATGTGGGAGACACCCGGCACGTGTGGGGTGGAGGCAAAGGGCCGTGGATGTGGGAGACACCCGGCACGTGTGGGGTGGAGGCAAAGGCATTCGCAGTGTTGCTTAATGAGAACGTGTGTGGGAAGAGAAAAGCAAGAGGTGGGACCTTGGGAATACCGGGTGTCAAGTGTGGAAGAAGAGAATGGGAACTAGCAATGGAGAATGAGAGAGGGAGTGAAGATGCAGTAGAGGGAAGAAACAGAAGAGATGAATAAGGGCTTCTTGTGGTTTGATCTGAACTGAACTCAGCAGAGGAAATGGGCAGCCAAGGAAAAGGCTCACTGAAGCCAGGCAGGAAGAACACTGAAAAGAGCCTATCAGGTTTGGCCAGGAGGACCATAGCGTTCTCCTACCTGTGAGACTTAGCTTCCATCGGCAGGCTTCTGCAGGTGGTGGGGACCATCTCTCACGTGTGTTGGTTTACAGAATGGAATGAGAATCGCAGGACTAGACGTCTCTAGGAGGCTGAAGAATAGGAGAAGTTAGGTGTTGGGTAGTGGCAGAAGTAAAGGAAGGAGGAGGAGCTGTGATCAGAAGGAGGGATTTCCAAGTTTGAAGATCAGGGTGGGGCCAAATCAGTGGGTGCTGAGGAGGGGTGGAGTTGAGTATTATTAGGGTGTTAATTGGCCATCAGCCTGGGTATTGAAATCACCCCAGACAGGAGTTCATGTCAGGAGGGAAGGCCAATCCGTCCACAGTTGCTCTTGAGGATGTGGCTTAGAGGTCTGCAAATGCTGATGTGTTAAGGTGGATACATACTAATGTACTATGCTTCAATATGATTGAAGTTTATTTCTCTCTCACATAGCAGTCCAGCTGGCTCACGCTTACAGTGAGGCTCTGCTCTGTGAGGTCATTTGTGGATCTTCCTTCCTTCCCTATTGTTTCTCTGCCATTATCTAGAATGGTGCATTCACCTACATATTGAAACTGGGTCATCTTCACATTCTACTGGAAAGCAGCACTAAGTCACCTGGTCACCTGTGGTTTCAGGGGAGGCTGGGAAGTTTCTATGTGGATGATTCTGTGAATCCAACTAAAACTCCATCCCTGTGGAGAAAGGGGAGAACAAAATTTGTGGGACTATCTAGGAATCTGGCACAGATGGCTTTGAGGATGGGAAGTCATTTGTTCAAAATTATGTATTGAGTACCTCTCATGTGCTAGATATTGGAGTAACAGAGATCAAGACGACAGAGATGATCCCTGCCTTTCTAGAACTTACAGTCTGGTGGGGAAGGTTTAACAGAATGGTGTTGTCTTCTGGGGAGGAGAAAGCAGCTGTAGACCAAACTTGTGGGAGCAGATTGACAAGTAGGGAAGGGCTGGGTCAGGAAAGGCTAGATTCGAGTTAAGGCAGCAGATAGAGGAAGATTGATTCATTCATTTAGAATTTATTCAACAAGTAATTATTGGATTCTTACAATATTACATCTTGATGATGTGGATACAGTAATAAGTAAAAACAGACACCGAACCTACTACTCTCATGGGGTTTCTATCCTCATTGGGGAGATGGACATTAATCAAATGTTCATATGTATGGGATATATAATTACAACCTGAGATAAGGCTTTCAAGGAACAGATGTTGGAACTGTGAGAGCACTTAAAGGAATCTGGCCTAGGTTGAGGGTTCAGGGAAGGAGGATTGGTGACTGGAAAAATGAATGGGTATTAAATAGTAAGGAGCTCTCCAGACCAGAGGGAATAGCATCTACAAAGGCCCTGGGGGTGGAGGGACTGAGAAACAGCCCGTGTGGCTGAAGGTAGGGTGGGGGTGGCCGGGAGGAGGTAATTGGTAGGGTTCTGTTAAGGATTTTGGTCTTTGTCTTAAGAGCCAAGGGAAGCCACCGATGGGTTTTAGGCAGGAGAGATGACATGAGCAGAAGCCGCCACGAAGTTGAGCCTGGGAGGTGGTACCTTTGCAGGAGAATGGCACTCCTGGGGACGCAGGTGGAGGATCAGAAAGGGGTTCTCTTGGTAGGGGAGTGTGGTGTACATGGACCAGAGCTGAGTGTGTGAGGCTGAGCGAACAGGGAGGCTGGAATGACATGCTGATGGGAAAGTTCATGGCTCTCAGAGACATGCAGGCAGAGAGTCTAGGGGCAGATAGCAGGGCAGGGAAGGGGCTCTTCAACTTCAGATTTCCATCCTGAATCAGGATATCCCAGAGCCTTCCCTGGGGAGGGTGATGGCTGCCTGACTTGCTGATCACCACGATGGGCTACATCTCTCACCCTCCCCAGGTGGCCCGTCCCACCCTGCTGGCAGGAGAAAACAGCGTGACGATTCCCCTCCTCTGCTGGGGCCCTTTCTCCCTCTGAGATACACTGCAGGCAGGCAGGGACCCACACCCTGGGGCATTCTGTGGCCGCAAAGCCTTGAATCCCTGCTTGTCTCTGAATCCCCTGAGGGGAACCTCAGGGCAGATGGTGGCTCCAAATCTGATGGGATTGTGCAACTCCGCTCACCCAGAGGCCAGGACTGTGGGCCCTGAGACCGGGCAGGGAAGCAGGCTGTGCTGGTCACTCGGGTTGTAGCCATAAAGGAACCTCCACATGGGTTATTTCCCAGCTTCCCTACTCTCCTGTCTGTAACAGCGAGGTGCAACGTGAATATTGTGGACACTGATAATAATAAATACAGATTATCTGAAGTGGTGGGTGACTATATTTACCTGAAATACCTACAGCATGTTGCGAGAAAGACAGTTTTCAGCTGCCAAGGAGAGGCTTAGCATTTGCCACGTTTGATGTCTCCATCAGAGACGTTTATCAAAATAACGTGTGTTTGTGTGTGTGGGAGTGTGTGCACGTAGTGTGTTTGAGTGTGTGTGCATGTGTAACTGGACTGGGCACCAGGAGATTTGGGATCTAAGCTCAGCACTAACCATAGTTGCCAGGAAACCTTGAGCAACTCACTTCACCAATTTATATTATAGATTATAGAGTTTAAATGCATGGCAACCTGAAAAAGATGGGCCTGGTTTCAAATCCTTTTGGGCCATTTATCAACTCTTTGGCTTACAGTAAAATAGAAATAATAGCCGCTGCTGGAAACATTAAATGAGATGCTACATGTAAGACATTCACACAGTTCCCAGTACATAGTACATGCTTATTAAATGGAATTAAAGTGCTATTAGGCCCCAGCTTCCTCATCTGCAAAGTGTTGATTTGAGTATATGTCAGCGGTGATGATGACAAGGGTTTCCTCTGGAATTGTCAGAGTTTCCTAGGAAGGGTGTTTCCCACTGGTCGGGTCCTGGGGTCTCTGACTCACCCCAGCCCTGACAGTGCCCAGACCCAGATTCCACACACTGTGCCAGGCTGGGGCTTGTTGGAACCCTTTCAGTGGCGCGTGCCAGGCTGATGGCCAGGACCCCAAGGTCCAGAAACCTTGTGCAGTCTGCCTTCATTTTCCTGTGTGCTCCCCTCCCTACCCACCCTGCCACATCTGCCCTGCAAGCTTCGGCCCCACCACCAGGCTACCTAAACTTAGCCCTCTGGCTTCAGTGTGAGCCACAGGTGAAGATCAAGGGGCAAGCAAAGAGGCAGCCATGTTTTCAAAATACCTTGGGTCAAGACCATAAACGGATCAAATGTTAGGCCGGTGGAGGAGTCCACACCCTCTAATTTTTTTTGAGGGAAGACTGAAAAACAATCTTACTTCCTTTTTGTCTGCTTCCCCAGTTGAACTGTCCTTGGGGAGACTCTCAGCCCCTGCTGCCTCAGCTCGGAGCAGCAGATTGGAAGTGTTTCTTGCCCCTTGGGGGTCGGGGAGCTGGGCTGCAGGACCAGGCCGCTGCAGTACATGTTTGGGTTGGCCTCTCCTGGGTTTGTTTGGCTTAGACAGACCCGCCCTTGTCATGCGGGCTCCATCCCTCTCCGTCTGAGCTAGGGCTGCTGCCTTAGGAGGTCTGGTCAGACTGAGGCCTGGGACAGATGATGCTAATAGCGGTTGTTAACATTTATTGACTATTTACATAGTGTCAGGCATTGTTCCTAAAACCTTAACGTGTATCAACTCGCTTAATTGTTATAATCACCTAAGAAATGGGTATGATTGTCACCCTCTTTTCACGGATAAAGAAAATGAAGCACAGATAGGCTAAATAATTTACTCAAAACCACACAGCTAATAATGGAAATCATCCCCATTCCCTCCAAAGCCCAACTCCTGACCACTGTGTGACTCTGCCTCAATCTTAATAACTCCCTCTTTTTTGGGATAATTTACTGTGCCAGGCACTTTAAAAAAATATATAATTTACTGACAAATCTTCACATATGCACAGACCATACATGGTGTACAATCTGTGGCTCTCAATATCATCACATAGTTGCATATTTATCACCATGATCATTTTTAGAACATTTGCATCACTCCAGAAAAATAAAAAGGAAAAAAACCTTATACATCCTGTACCCCTTACCTCTTTCTCTCATTGACCACTAGTATTTCCATCTACCCAATTTATTTTACCCCTTACCCCCCAATTATTTATTTATTTTTGATCTGTATTTTTTTACTTGTCTATACCCTTGATAAAAGGAGCATCAGACACAGGTTTTCTCAATCACACAGTCACATTGTAAAAGTGTGTATCATTATATAATCATCTTCAAGAATCAAGGCTACTGGAACATAGCTCAACAGTTTCAGGTACTTCCCTCCAGCCACCCTAATATACCATAAACTAAAAAGGCATATCTATATAGTGCATAAGAATAACCCCTAGGAAAACTTCTTGACTTTGAAATCTCTCAGCCACTGAAACTTTATTTTGTCTCATTTCTCTCTTCCCCCTTTTTGTGAAGAAGGCTTTCTCAATCCCTTGATGCTGGGTCCTGGCAAATCCTGGGATTTCTGTCCCACGTTGCTAGGGAGATTTATACCCTGAGAGTCATGTCCCACGTAGAGCGGAGGGCAGTGAGTTCACCTGCCAAGTTGGCTTACAGAGAGAGGCCATATCTGAGGTTCTCTGGGGTGACTCAGGCCTAATTTTAAGTAGGCTTAGCCCATGCTTTGCATGAATGAGTTTCATAGGTGCAAACCCCAAAATTGAGGGCTTAGCTTATTGATTTGGTTGTCCCCACTGCTTGTGAGACTATCAGAAATTCTCCAAATGGGGAAGTTGAATATTTCCCCCTTTCTCCCTAGCCCCCGCAAGGAGACTTTTCAAATACTTTATTCACCGCCCAAATTACTCTGGGATATATTGGTACATCACACTAACCCAGATGAACCAACAAGATTTCAGACCCTGTTCAAGATTTCATGTACTTATGGCATTCAACTAAACTGACCATAAAAATTAAATTGAGCAATTTTACAAACATTATCTCAATTAATCCTCAACACACCCTATGAGGTAGGTACTCCTATTATTGTTTCCTTTTTACGGATGTGGAAACTGAGGCTCAGAGAGGTTAATTGACTTCCCCAAGGTCATTCAGACAGAAAGTAAGGAAAAATGAATCCAGCCTTGGCACTATGTTGCAGAACCCACGCTTCTTAGCCCTGTCTGCCTTTGGGGTGACATTAGCCAACCCTAATACCAGCATCCCCCTGAATGCCCCTCATCTGTTAAATCATCCTGGAGCCTTTGCTGTGGCATTGGGAATGTTGTCTTCACATGGTTTATCCTGAGGGCTGCATTGCCGTGGCCTGCAGGGTCAACAGAGGGAGCAGCTCAGGATCAGAACTTGCAGGCAGTGAGCTCTGCTGGCAGTCGTTCTAGTATTCCCAAATACTAGGATGAAATAGTCCATGGGTTCTGCAGGAACAGGCGCTCTTTAGAGGCTTCTCGAATATAGTGGTGGTTAAAAGAGACTCCTTATTTTTATTTCGTCTAATGTATGTCCTGAGGTTTTATGAAAGAGTTTACTTGAAATAAAGAATTCAGCTGCTAAAAGAAGTTTGAAGACGTCTGCTCTGGTCCAGAGAGGAGGAGATGGAGACCCTGCAAGCATGAATGAGGTGCCTGGTGTGTGAGTGTGGAGCTGATATGACAGCCTTTCATCTCTACAGCCAACACTCTTTTCTTCCTTCCATTGCTGGTAAGAAAGTTATTAAATGAAGGAAGGAAATGCAACTCTGGCCCTTGTGCTTCCTATCAAACTTCCGGAGCTACAGAAAGGACTTGATACAACATTTATGGAGCACCTAGCGGAGCCAGACCATTGGGGAGCTGGGTTTATATCTGACCTCTGCCTCTCACTGGTCATGTGATCTCGGGCAAGTCATTTAACTTCTCAGAGCCTAGCGTCACTGTGAAGGTTGAATGAGGAGATGCGTGTCCAGTGCTTATTAGTGCAGTTCCTGGCACAGTGAGTGCCCAGTAAACAGAGCCACCACTACACGAGCTGCTGTTGAGACAGATGAACAAGACAGGCTCTAGCCAATAGGAGTTTTCTAGATCATGGGGGGAGGGATATATAAACAATAATTGCAATACGAGGCAGAATAAAATAAGTACAGTGATAGGAGGTTCTAGCAAGGTAGATGTGGGAGCGAAGAGGAAGGAACAACAAATTAAGATGGAGGGAGGCCCTGCAAAGGAGGTGTTCATGAGCTGAGCCTTGAAGGATGAGAGAGGTCCATAGGCAGTGATGTGGGTGATGTTCCAGGCTGAGGGAACAGTATAAGCAAAGACAATGAGGAATGAAAGTATAAGGAAAAACCTTTATTACCTTGTACAGACTTGATGCTATGCAGTGGGCAAGAAGCCTGTGTGCTGTGTCTTTACAGGTCAAAAGGAGACTTGAACCAAGTGATGTGTAGGGTTTCTTTATTCTCTACATGTAAACAATGGTTTATTTTTGAAATATTTTCAAACTTTCAGAAAAGTTGTAAGAATAATGTTTCCTGTACTATTTAATGGTAGCTTGCAGACACTATGCCCCTGTTATCCCAAATACTTTATTGTGTTTTTCTAAAACAAGAGCACTCACCTGCTTGGCCCACAGGACACCCACCAAAACCAGAAGATGAGTATTGATACAAATATTGGTCACCCTATAGACTTCATTTAAATTTCACCCATTTTGCCCCCCAGTGATGTCCTTTATAATCATTTTTTTTTCTTTCTTGTCCAGGATGTGATTTAGGATTGTGTATTGTATTTGGTTGTCATGTCTCTCAGTCTGGTGCAGTTTCTTTTTTTTTTATTGCTTATTATTTTTTTCTGGTGCCGTTTCTTAGTTTTTATTCTTGTCTATCATGACCTTGACATTTTTGAAAAAGGCCAGCTATTATGTATAATGACTCTAATTTGAGTTTCTCTGATATTTTCTCCTGACCAGATTTAGATTATGCCTTTCTGGTGGGGAGACTACAAAAGTGACTCTTTTCTACTCTGTAGCACATTAGGAGGCACATGATGCTGATTTGTCCCATTACTGGTGATGTTGACATTTATTAGTTGATTAAGATGGTACCTGCCAGTTTTCTCCATTTCCAAGTTAATTAACAAGTATTTTTGTGCTCATTAGTTGGTGTTTAATATGTATATCTTGGGAACTACTTTTAGATTATGTAAATATCCTTTTCCTCATAAAACTTTAGCCATAGTTAATAATTCTTGTCTAAATTAATTATTACTCCAGTGGGTGTCAAATGGAGATTTTATAATCCCATCACTCCTTCTGTATTTATTATTCATAATTCTACTGCAAGACACAGCTTTCATCTCTCTTTTTTGTTTTTCATTCATTCATTCACTCATTCATTTATATCAGCATGAATTCATGAAGTCCTGTTTTATTCAGTGGGTTACAATCCATAGCAAACATTATTTAGTCTGATGCTCAAATTATATATTTCTCTAGATTTAAAAATATGTGCTAAGCTTGAAGAACAGTGTCTGGTCTACTGTGGTTGTAACAAAATTATCATCAGCAGCAGTAGCAGTACTTTCTATGTATAGGTAATGTTCTAAGTTATGACTCTAAGCTCTTTACAATATGTTAGCTCTTCACAGATGTATTAGTTATCTATTGATACAAAACAAATTACCCCTAAACCTGGAAATTTTAAACCACGAACATTTATTATCTCACATGGTTTCTGTAGGCCAGGAATCAGGAGTGACTTAACTGGGGGGATCTGCCGCAGGGTCTCTGATGAAGTTGTGTCAAAATATATTGGCGGGTCATTCCTACATACAGCAACTGTTAAGCCAAAAAAGAAATCACACTTAGCAATTAGAATGAAGCTGATCCTGTTGGGACTAAGGTAAATCAGAATACAGCGTAAAGGATGATATTGTCTGTATCTTAGAACTTCACATACTGTGTGAGACCAAAGGAAGAGAGGTTTGTCCTGTTCAAAATCTAAATTTTCTGTAGTACACAATCTAACTAAACTGTTAGATTAGATTAACTAGTCTGGATAGTTCAGTTAAACAACCCAAACATATGCAGCCTAGAACTGGGAACAGGGTCTTGCAATTCTCCTTAGCTTAATATAGTACCTGGATACATTCCAGAATATGTTGGGCAGATAATTGTATTGGCAAAGTCCCTTGAAGGACTGGAGAAAAAATATGAAACTATTAGACTTTCCCACTTGGGAAATCCCTGATACTGTCTCAAACATTAGGGATCCCAAATTGTACTGGTTTGAAAGTATTATGTGCCAAGAGAAGCCATGTTTTATCCTGATTCAATCTTGGGGGGCGGACATTTCTTTTAATCCTAATTCAATACTGTAGGTTGGAATCTTTCAATTTATCTCCATGCACATGTGAGATACACAATTGTAGGTGTGAACTTTTGATTAGATGGAGATGTGACTCTGCCCATTCTAGGTGGGTATTGATTAGTTTACTGGAATCCTTTAAAAGAGAAACATTTTGGAGAGAGTCAGAAATGACGGAAACAACGGAGCTGACAGAGAGCCAACAGAAACTTCAGAGTCGACAAAGAGAGCAGAGACATGGATGTTTGGAGATGCTTAGGGCTCAACAGATGCTGCTGTGTGCCTTCCCATGAGATGTTAAGCAAGCCAGAACCTGGAAAGAGTCAAGGGAAGCCAAGAGATGAAAGCCAGCCTCAGAGAAGCAAAGTGAGGCACTCCCATAGGAACAGAGGCTGAAAGCAACGGAGCCCAGGAGCAAAAGACCAGCAGATGCCAGCCACATGACTACCCAGCTGACAGGTGTTCTTGACCTATCAGCCTTCCTTGAATTAAGGAATGCCTTAGTTTGGACAGTTTTATAGGCTTCGAACTATAAAGTTGCAGCTTATTTAATTCCCATTTTAAAAAGCTGTTCCAGTTCTAGCATATTGCATTCCAGCAGCTTGCAAACTAATACACAGGTTAATAGGCCAAGCCCTCAACCTTCAGCCTTGCTCTTATGAAACTTATTTCTATAATGGAAAAGCTAAGCTTACCTATAATTGTGCCTAAGAGTTACTTCTGGAGGACCTCTTCTGTTGCTCAGATGTGGCCTCTTTCTCTCTAAGCCCAACTCTGCGAGTACAATCATTGCCCTCCCCCCTATGTGGAACATGATATCCAGGGGTGTAAGTCTTCCTGGCATTGTGGGTCATGACTCCCAGGGATGAGCCTAACCCTGGCTCAGTTGTGGGATCAACAATGCTTACTTGACCAAAAGTGGGAAAAGAAATGTAGCTAAATAAGGTACCAGTGACCAAGAGATTTCAAATAGAGTTGAGACGCTATTCTGGAGGTTACTTTTATGCAAACTTCAGCTAGATATTGCTAATTTCCATGGTATAGCAAGCCCCAGCCAAAAGTATTCCTGTAAACCCTAAAGAATACCTAGGGCTTTATCTGAGACTCCAGGTCTCACTTACTAAGCTTATTTTTCAGAAACCTGTAACCTCCAAATGCTTCCTAGGCCAGAGAAGCCCTGAAACCCAGAAGTACCAGTCTCTCCAAGAGCATCAGCCAGTAGCACCTCCCCCCCCCCCAATACTATCAACCTCCTTTTCAATGTGAAGAAGTTAGAATGGTCACTGCCCAAATATCCCTAAAGAGTTGGAGACCGAAGGGTTGTAACAGAGAAGATACGATTTAACAAATGAGTATGACCGCTGAATCATTATACTGGTATTTCTTTTCAGTCTCCAGTGTCTTAGAGCAGCTAGAAGGAAATACCTGAAAGGTGGAACTATAACCCATACCAAATTTTGAAAATTGTTCTATAACTACTAGTGAAAATGTATTTTAAAATTTATCTTTTTTGTGTGTCTATGTTATATTTCACAATAAAAAATGTTAAAAAAAAAGTAAGATATTGGCTGGGGTTGCAGTCAGCTAAAGACTTAACTGAGGCTTGAGGGTCTGCTCTGAAGATGACTAACTCACATAGCTTTGGTCAGGAAGCCTCGGTTCTTCAACCCGTTGATCTCTCCCTAGGTGAGTATCCTCTCACCTTGGTGGCTGGCTTCCAGAGTGAGTGATCCTGCGGAAAGAGAGTTAAGGAGGAAACTGCAAGGTCTTTTATGGTTTTTATGGCCCAGTCTCCAAAGTCCTGCCCTGTCCTTACTACCTCATTCCATTCATTAGAAGCAAGCCGCTAAGTACATCCTACACTCAAGGGGAGCCAAAGTGATCTTGGTGGCCCTTTTGAAAGGAGGAGATCAGAGAATTTGTGGACATATTGTAAAGCTACCACACCCCATATAAACTCTTACTAACTCTTTATTCACCCTTTAACTGCACCATGACCCCAGGAGGTAGATGTCACTCTGCACTGTTGAGTGACTTGCCCAAGGTCAACAGCTAACCAGTAATAAAGCTGAAATCTGAATCTAAGCAGCGTGCCTCCAGAGCCCAATTTCTCAACCACTACCTTATCTGAAAGGGCCTTGATTGCTGAGCTAAGCTGTGCTAAAGAAAAGAGAATCTCTAGAAGTGTTCAAGAAGGAGGAAGGCATAATCCAGCCTCGTTTTGGAAGGCAACGTGAAGCAGGGTAGAGTATAGCAGAAGAGGTGAGCATCTGTTCTGCCTTTCTCTCTCTCGAACTTGAGCACCTGTCTATCTTTCTACTTTCATTTTGTGGGCAGACAACTAGGGATATGAAAAATCATGATTTTTCAAAATGGACAGGGTGGTGGTCCTGGCCTCTCTCTCCCGGTAAAGTGTATGGCGGGATGGGTGGGTGTCTTGGTATGGAGCACCTATGTGGGTAGGAGTAGAAGGTATGATGGGACAAGTATGAGACATGGTCTTTACTCTTAGGAACATATTGTCTATTTGGAAGATAAGAATATAGACATGAAATAATTTAAGAGGCCGGTGACCTGTACCTGTTAAACAACATGACCAAGCATTGTGTCTTAGTTGCCCCTACATCCCTCTGCTGCAGAGCAGGATGCCCCCATTGACTATTAAGTAAAGGCAAATAGATAGAGTGGTGGTGATCTGGCATGGACATGGTGGTGAGATCAGAAGGAGGGGCAGTGATGCCAGCAAGCCGGCCAGGGGAGGCAAAGACTACAGAGTATCTGTGCCCTGAAGGTAGGACGGAGAGCAGATGTCAGTTGCAGAGGAGGCATCCCCAAGAATCCTGAGAACTCATGGGGAAGAAGAAGGCAGATGTCATGAGAAATCTGGCCAGAGGTGTCCCTGAAGAAGTCAGGTGTCAGTTGGGCACCTGGCATTTAGGTGGGCAAAGACAGTGACAGGCCCAGAACCAGACCACAGAACAGGAGCTGGAGCCTTGGTTTGACCTTTGGTGCCCTGTGATCGTGTTTGGGCCAGAACTGGTGTCAGAGGAGCTCACTGTCAGGAATGTGTGGAGGGAGGGGAGTGAGCAATCGAGTGGTTGCTCGGTGCTATCAGAGCACAGAGCCCGGCTGAGGGAGAGCAGGCTGCAGGCAGGCTTGGGAAGGTGGAAAGGGTTTCATTTGGGTCAGCCCACTGCAGTCTTTCCTGCAGGTTGCTGAGGCCTCCACGTGCCCAAATTGTGTTTTATGGTGCAGACTGGAGTGGGAGTTAATCTGCTGTGAAGGAATTTTTAAGTGTTGATATTCCTTAGGAGAAGCCCAGACCCACCCTGCAAATGAAGAACACCACAACCGTGGAAACCTGTCTGCAATTCTTTACTTTTCCTATTGTGCCAAGAGATATAATAGCTTCTTAAATTTCTCTACAGGGAAGGTTTAAATTAGTGATTTGAGCTCCAGTGTTGCCACTTCCTTCTTGAGCCGTCTTGGGCAGGTGATATGGGTAATTCCTTGTGGGGAATATTGAGTAACGTCTACGCCTCTCTCCAGGTTGTAGTGAGAATCAGTTCAATCACACAAATACACTGTTCAAACACCAAAATACTATGTGAAGCTCAAAGAACATTTCTGTGAAATAAACTCTATCCAATGAGAGCTGAAAGATCTCAATTTTGTTAGCAAACCTCTCTGTACATGGAAAATTGGTGTCCAAGAGAGATTCATAAGAGAGTTATAGACATGACATATGCCCTTTTCTGGCTCAGGGAACAAAAACTTAATTAAGAGGAACCTGATTTAATAAAAACCTTTACTTTTGCCAGAATTCCTCCCCACTCCCAACTCTTTGTAAAGGGCTGATGTCTTCTGCTAAAGTATCGTACAGAACTCTCCAAAGTTTGAGGGGAAAAGAGAGCCTGAAGGAGAATTCCTGGTTCAGCCCATAGTTCCACTCCCAGCCAGCAAGGAGCTTTGTTCTTGCACATTTTGTTAGAGGCCTGCGATGGGTTGAATTGTGTCTCCTGAAGAAGAAAGGTTGAAGTCCTACTTGCCTGTCTCTCAGAATGTGATCTAATTTGGAAATAGGGTAGTTGCACATTGAATCAGGCGAGTTATAATGAGTTGTACTGGAGTAGGGTAGGCGCTTAATCCAATATGACTGGCGTCCTTTTTAAGAAGGGGAGAGGAGGCACAGAGAGACCACAGAGAGAATATGGCCGTGTGATGGTGGAGGTTGAGTTGGGGCACAAGGCAAGGAATGCTGGGGATTTCGGGCCACCGCCAGAAGCCAGGAGGATGGCATGGAATGTATCCTTCCTTACAGACCTCAGAGGGCGCTCAGTCCTCCTGACACCTTCAGTGTGGACTTCTGGCCTTCAGAACTGTGGGTAATACATTTCTCTTATTTTGAGCCACTCAGTTTGTGGCACTTTATTAAGACAGCCCTAGAAAAGTACAAGGCTGAGCAGGCAATTGACGGCATGGGTCCAACCAGGCTCGAGATTTCTTGATAATATCTGAAAGGGTTATTTTACTTGTACTTTTATACAGGCAACAGAAAAGATTAGGTGAAAGTAATAATAGCTGTTACTCATTGAATAGTTAAGAGCATCTCCTGGGTCTGAGTTTCTCAGGGAGGGATCTTTCCCCAAACCTGAAATTACTCCTCCATGATTACTTTTTGTGTTATTTCCTTTGTGGCAAGATCAGTTGTCCCCCGTGCCTATAGCAGCCCAAGATTTTGTATTTTAACTGTTTTGTGTCTACATATGTGTGGGCTATAAATGTATAAGTTGCCCTCAACCTATTGGCCTGGGTTTCGTTTTCCTCTTAGGAGTCTCTAATTTTAATTCCTGGTGTCTCCCAGAATAATGTAGAGAAGGCAGACTACATAGTGACCAAGAATGGGGCTTGGGGCCACCCTCTGTTATTACTAGCTGTGAACTTTGGGCAAGCTTCACTTTCCCTTTTTATAAAACAAGGATAGCATGTTGTCGTTTGTCAGGGCTGCTGTGATACTAGGTTGGCTTAAACAACAAGGATTTATTATCTCATGGTTTTGGAGGCCAGAAGTCCAATATCCAGTATCACCAAACCATTCTTTCTCCTAGAGGCTGTTGCGTCTTGTGCTGACTTGCCAGCAATCCTTGAGGTTCCTTGGCTCAGATGCATCTTTCTCCAACATACGGTGGTCTTTCCCTCTTTCTCTGGCTTCTAATTCCATGTCCAATTTCCTTTGCTTAAAAGAACTTCAGCCGTATTGGATTCAGGCCCACCCTCATTAGTTTGTCCTCATCTTAACGGATGACATCTTCAAAGATGCTGTTCACAAATGGGTTTACACCCACAGGACGAGGGGTTGGGACTTGAACATGTCTTTTGTGGGGGCACCATTCAATCCCCAGAACACTGGTATCTGCCTCACAGGGGTGTTTTGAGGTTGACAAGAGCTAGGAAAGTACTTAGGTAGTAGCTTGAGCATAGTGAACCCTCAATAAATGTCAGCTATTATTATGATTTTCAAGTAGCACATAAGGTATTCAGAGCCCCCAAGAAAGCTATACCCCCGAGAAATATTAACATCTTGAAAGGGTCAGATAAATTCATGCATCCATATTTGAAACATTAACATATTAACATTAATAATGTTAATTTAAATAATAATAATTGACATATTAATTAATATTTGTTGTGGGAATGAAAGGTAGAGGGAATGCCCCTTTGAGGTGACTGGCTTGTTCTACTTGGCTGTGTCCTGCCTGTTGGGATGCGTACCCAGGCTTTTCACATCTGCCCCTCATTTCCCTGGAACCAGTTGAAGTCCACAGAGAAATAGGTGAATAAATCTTACTACCTTGACCAGTGCAACTTTTCCCCATGCCTGGGCTGATGCCCCAATGCTTCAGTGGTGAGATGGAGTGGTAACTGCCCCCTAATACATTATGGGGAGGAAAGGGTCTAAAAGTACTCCAGGAAAGGTAGGGTTCCAGAGTCAAGCTTATTGCTTAAAATCTGGGACTGCAGAGTTTGTTGGGCAGATAATAAAAAAGTATTGGCAAAGTTCCTTTAGAAACTGGAGAAAAAATATGGAATTATTAAACTTTACCACCTTAGAGACCTCTGATACTGTCTCAAACATTAGGGACTCCCAAGTTAATAGGCCAAGCCCTTGATCTTGAAGCTTGCTCTTATGAAGCTTATTTCTTTAGTGGAGAAGCTAAGCCTACCTATAATTATCCCTAATAGTTACTTCAGAAAACCCCTTTTGTTGCTCAGATGTGGCCTCTCTTTCTAAGACCACCTGTGCAAGGAAAATCATTACCCTCTCCTTATGTGGGACATGACATCCAGGGGTGAAATTCTCCCTTCCAACATGAGACATGACTCCCAGGGATGACCCTGGCCCAGGCACTCTGGAATCGACAAGTCTTCCCTGACCAAAAAGGGGAAGAGAAATATAACAAGATAAGGTATCAGTGACTAAGAGAGTTCATATGGAATCTAGAGGCTATTTTGGAGGCTACTCTTATGCAAGCTTCAGCTAGATTTTGCTAATTGCCATGGTAGGTCAAACCCTAATCAAAACCATTCCTGTTAACCCTAAAGAACACCTAGGGCTCTATCTGAGTGTATACAAAATTTCACACACTAAGATTACTTTCCAGAAGCTGCAACCTCCAATGATTACTAGGCCAGCTAAATCCTGAAACCCAGAGGAACCAGCCTCTCCAAGAATATCAGTTAGTTCCATCCCCCTATCTTACATTGTTGACACCTCTTTCTAACATGAAAAAGTTAGAATGGGCATACCCCTAATACCCCTAAAGATAAGGAGAAAGATGAAAGGAGAAGGAGTAGTGTGCCAGTTTGAAACTGTTGTGTACCCCAGAAAAGTCATGTTATTTAATCATCATACAATATTATAGGGTGGGTCTTTTTGTGTGTGTGTATGCTGTATGGCAGGGTCACATTTCATTATTTTTCCATGTGAGTATCCCATTATTGCAACACCATTTGTTGAATTTTTGTTTGTTTGTTTGGGAGGGAGGTGGTGCATGGACCGGGAATTGAATCCTGGTCTACTACATGGCAGGTGAGAATTCTACCACTAACCTCTCCTTGCATCACCCCCCCCCCCTTTTATATATATACATACATATAAAATGTTGGTTTATTGCCATTCAAATATGTTAACTGAACATCCAATCATCTTTAAATTAAACTGTAGGAATAAAAGTTTGACATTAAAACAGGAGTATAGTTTACTAGGAACACCTAAAAAAGTAATTTGTCACCTAATCCAGAATGTTGATAAAGATAATTTCCTGTTCAGTACAATGTTTTTGATCAGCAGTCCCAGTTTGCCAACATGTTAGTTAATGCCCATAATCCATACCTTAGAAAAAATGACTAAATCTTAGGCTAAACAGCAAGGTTTGGCCTACAATTCAGAAGGGATAATCAAAGGTATATAAGTGAAAAACTAAAACTGAACTGTTCTTTAAAGACATAGGTAAAAAGCATGTCCATTATAATAATCTTAGCCTTTGGAAGATAAGAATTCAATTTCCAGTGTTTTATCTTTTACCTGCTTTTAAAATCAAAATCAAAACAGAACAGTTTCAGCTAAGGTTTTCCTGGAGTCTGTGGTGTTTGCATCTTGCAAATTCAAACCACAAATGCTCTTATGTCATGCTTGTGTAACACTGCTAGGGAAAACGTCACCAAAAGTCACCGACTTCCTCATCCCATAAAGAACTTTCTTAGCTTCAAGATTTTAGATTTGCTAGAGACAATCTATATTGGAATATGTATGTAAGTCATGCCACACAAAGACAGCATGAATTTTTCCAAGTGTTCTCTATTCAGAAACTATTCGCACATGCTTCTCCTCCGGTTTGTCAGATGGTTTTGCAGTGGGTTGACTCATGCACATATATATGTAAAAACCTGAAAATTGGCTCATGCAAGTGTTTTGAGCTAATAGATACCCCTGTGGAAGAATATTCAGAATTATTTCTGTTGATCATCTTGTGGGTTCTGAGGCTGTGGAAAGTGGGACTGGGCTTGGTGACCCGATCATTGATGTATGCCACAATTAGTTTATACCTTTCCTCTGGCACACAGTCCAGTACTAGACACCATTTGTTGTTCTGCAAATTTTTTCTACACCTCTCAGGTGCTAACCAGATTCTTTTGAATTAGTTTTTTAGATCTATATGTTATAAATTTGGTCTCTTTCAAGAGTGTCCTGAAGTCAGCTTTGGCTGTGGTGTTATTTTTGTCTGATGTATCTTCAAACTCTCTTTGTTTTTTCCGGTTACTGAGGAGAACTTAATGCACCAAGGATGTACCTTAATTATATTTTTTAACTTCTTTCCACATGGGTGTTAAGGTAATGGCAGAAGTTTCATCCAGTTACCTAAAGTGCTCCCTCTTCGTTTTGTTAAGTGCTTCAATGTGTTCATTAAAAAGCTTGTCTTTCTCCTTTCTTTCCAACAAGGATCCAGATTCCCTATGGTGATCCTTTTGGAGAGACCTTCACGCATCAGACCACAACACATCTGAAGAACGTGCCATGTCAGAGAGAAGAGCCTTATAACTCTGGATAGCTTCTTCTCATTTGTGTTGCTCTTTCTCTCAATCTATTTCTTTTGCTTGTTCTGAACGAGCTTTTTGAACCTCCCTTTCTCGTTCTTGGAGGCTTGCCTCTATATGAGCTTGTCTTTCAAGCTCCTTTTCTCTTTCTGAGTCTAAATGCTTGGCTATTTTTTCAGTGTACTGCTTGAAAGGTCTTTTCTCACCGATGAACTATCTACTGCTTTGTAACAGGGACCACATTCTACTTTGTCTTTTTCTTTGCTCCATTGAGACTGGCTGTCCAAGTGATGATAAGATAATCGTTCAGAGGAGTCTGATTTAATCTTCTCACCTCTGGTCTTTGAGTCTTCTTTCTCTTTCTTCCCGGCCATTGCCACAAATTCATTAAACAAGACTTCTCGATATTTCATCTTTCAGTTGCCTTGAATCTTCAATCTTTAGCATGCTTGGCTGCAAATTCACCAAAAATAGCTCTTGGATTAAACGATAATTCTTCCATAATTTTTCTGAAATTTTCTGTTGCTTTCATTATTTTGTTTTTCTTTTCTCTGAGTTCTTCCTCTGCCCCGTCTTTATATACTGATCAAATATCTGTTTTTGCTCTTTAGGATTGAGAAGTAAGTACTGAGGTTCAAAAATCATCTTTATTATTTATGATGTCATTATCATCATCTCTCTTCCATTATTTTGCTTTAACAGGCTCATCTTCATCAATTTCTTCCATTCATTCTTCTTCTTCTTTAATTAGTTTCTCCCATTCTTCCATTCCTTTTTTATGAGGAGATTCCTGGGTAGTTTTGTCAACACCTGCCCTTCCAATCAGGCTGTCAGGTCTGTTAGAAAGACATGTGGTGGGATTGTAAAAGAAGACCCGCTCATCACCAGTCCAAACAGCACAGGGTGGTAGGGATAGGTGTAGTGTCTGCTGGCTTTGGCTTTCTTCTCCAGTCATCTCCTTTCCTTTGGAGTCCTCCATAATCTCCTTTATGGGTTCTTCTTTAGGCTCTTCCTCCTCTGTCTCCATTGGCAGAGGCTCTTCTGACGGCTCTTTGATTGGCTCTTCAATCTTTTCTTTTAGTTTTTCTTTTTCCTTTAGTTCTTGTTTTTTTTTTTTCCCCAGGTTGATTCTAATGTCCTATTATTATAATAATATGTCTTCCCATCTGCTGTTTTATATTCAGCCCGCTCAGAAATTGCTGTTGCTCCAGCTAAGGTAGCACGTGAAGGTGAAATAGCAACCTGGGGCTGTATCGTGGGTATGATAGGAGAGGCCATTCCTGGTGAAACACTGGTCTTGGTGGTAGCAACTGTCTTGACATACAGGCAGCTGACTGTTTGCATCATTGCTGCACCTGGAAGTGGAATTGGCATGCCAAGAAGGGGAAAATGAAGTGGAGTGCTATGACTGGCAACCTCATGTTGATGCCTTGATTTGGACATTTTTACAACCTTACAATTGTAAATTGCAACTTAACAAACTCCTTTTTTAAAAGCCATTCCATTTCTGGTATATTGCATTCTGGCTGCTTTAACAAGCTAAAACAAGGAGTTATAACAGAGAATAATGACTATGATTACTGAATAATTATATTGATATTTCTCTTAGTTTCCAGTGTCTTGGAGCAGCTGGAAGGAAAAACCTAAAATTGTGGAACTGTTACCCATACCAAACTCTGAAATCTGCTCTATAACTACTTGCTACAATCTGTTTTGAAATTTATTGGGTTTTTTTTTTTTGTATATGTGCTATATTTCACAATAAAAAAAGAATAGATATCTCTATGGAAACTGCCTAATAAAAAAAGTCCCACCCCCAACTGGGTGTGTCACATCTCCATGGAAACAACTTAATGAAAAAGATCCCATCCGAACAATGTCTGCTCCCACAAGTGTGGATTAGGATTGAAAGAATGTGGTTTTCTGGGGTATATAATAGTCTCAAACTAGCACAATGGAATAGACTCAACATTGGACATAATGGAAGGAAGAATTAGTGAATTAGAAGGCAGTACTGAGGAGTTCATCAGATACCCAGCATAGAGTAACAGAGAAACAAAAATATGAAAGACCAGTTAAGAGATGTGGAGAATAGATTGAAAGACTCTGATGTATGTCAGTCAGAGTTTCAGAAGAAGAGAATACAGGTAATGACTAAGAAGTAATAGTTGATAAAATAGTGAATACAAATTTTCCCATAATGGAAAAAGACATGGATTCAAGATTGAACAAATACAGTGAATGGCATATAGGACAAATAAAAATAAATCCACACTGTGATGTTTAGGTTCTGGTGTCAGTTTGACCAAATGATTATGCCCAGTTTTCTGGTCAGGCAATCACTGGCCTGAGCATTGCTGCAAGAATATTTCATGATTTGTTGATAAACCAGAAGTCTGGTGTATTAAGTCATCAGTCAGTTGATTGCATCTCTGACTGGTTACATTTGTGATTAACCAAGGCATGCCCCCCACACCAAGATAATTCAATCAGCAGAAGACTTTTAAGGGAGAAGAGGAACTCTTTCACTGCTTCTTCAGCCTGCGAACCTCTCCTGTGGAGTTCATCCAGATTTGACAATGGAGCTGCCAGCTTCACAGCCTGTCCTATGGACTCTTTCATTCCCACTGTCACTTGAGACACCTTTATAAATCTCCTATTTACAGGTCTCTCCTGTTCTGTTTCTCTAGAGAACCCTGACTAACATATATATTGCAGTGCAACATCAGAGCCTTAAGAACACAAACTCTTAAAAGCTTCAGAAAGAAAAGACAAAATGCCTACAAAGGAATAACAATTAGACTGACAACAGTCTTGCCATCAGTGACAACAGCTGCCAGAAGACAATGAAGAAATAACTTGAAAATGCTGAGAAAATATAACTATCTACTTAGAAGTCAGCTAAACTACAGCTAAACTACCATTCAAGGGTGAGAATGATATAAAATCAAATATACACAAATGAGAAGGTAAACCCACTGGCCCTTGCTGAAAGAAATACTAAAGGATGAACTTCATCCAGAAAAAAAGTGAATAGAGGGATAGAAAGTGGGAATGAAAAAACAAACAAACAAAAAAAGTGAGTGTGGAAATTGATGAAACATTTTGTTTACAAATCTACATAACTGTAGAAATAATACAGACAAAAAATTTTGTGCCAAAAAAGAAAAAAGATGCAATCGAGATGGCCCTTTTAACTTCTCTTTATCTGCTGGTTGCTACAAGGAATGTAAACCCAGTACTTTCAGATCACTGATTTTTCATGTCAAGCCAGAAAGCCAGAACTTCTATGAGATATCTTCTAACTTTTAAGAGTTTGCAACAAGTTCAGAAAATTTTAGTATACTGAGCTCCTCAGCACTTTGTAGGTTAAATAAAACTTCAGCCATCCACTTAACCTACAGTTTATCACCTTAGGGATTAGCAGTGTTATAATGTCCCTTCAGCTTTCTGGGGTTCTATCACATGAGCAGGAAAGTCTTCTCAAAAGAGGTGGCATTCCACAGACGAACTGAAGGAAAGATGGAATTTAAGTAACTGAGAGGACTGGGAACAGCAATTGAGAACCAGTAGTAGGAGTATACCTGGAGGGACTTAGGAAATAATGAATTTGAAGGGGATGGGGTTTGGGAGAAGAAGGCGAGGTTGCTTGGGGCCAGAGATGTTTGAATACTGTCCAGTATCTTTGTGTCTTCTTCAAGTGCTAGAAGCTGTTCTATTTTGGGTCACGTTGTTTAGTGGCTTACATCATTCCCCAGGGACATTGGTGGTGAGTAAATGAACACCATTTGGTGTGGAGAGTGAGAACACCGATGAAAAAAGCAAGAAGGAGAAATCCAGGGACATCTGGCGGCATGTGTGGTGTGATGGGTCCTTCCCACGGAGCTACGTCATGTGTCAGCTGTCCTCTAATTAGAAACAGTGATCTCGAAAGCAGGCCTGCAGTGTGGTGATGCATGTGGATTTCTCAATAGCTTGGGTCTCTGGCTCTGAGTTTTTCTAAATGGCCCAGTCACAAGGCTCAAAACCAGCTTGGGTTCTTTGGAATAATATGAGGTGAACAAATGGAGAGGATGTGGGTGGGAGCGGGGAGGGAAGCTGGATTGTGAGTCAGGAGATCCAGGTTCTGGTCCTGTCCTTGCCATTAGCTCTTGCACAAGCAGATCCCATCTGACGGGTTGAGATTCCAAAGTTAGCATGTCAGGCGAAAATCCCTTCAATGATCCTCAAAATATAATGTGCCTGGTTCAATATATACAAGTAATATGCATAAATCTATCATGTACACAGTAATGTGCCATAAATAATAGGTTACATGTAACAAAATAATCATAGAAAAAGCTGCACTCTCTCTCTTTTTTTTTTTTTACCATACTCACCCAAATATGGTTTTTACTGTGGTAATATATGTGTAATTAAACATTGGCCATTTTGGTAATCTTTAAGTTTACAATTCAACAGCATTAATTACATTCTCAATGTTGCATAATCATCATCACCATTTATTACCAAAACTTCATCATCCTAAGCAGAAATGGCACCTGTATATTTTGATTTTAAGTTAAATGCCTATATAATGCCACTGCTTTGTATGACCTCGAGCCTAAAAAAGTCATCCCTTTGGGTCTCAGTAAAATAAAATGACTGGTCTAGATAAAGGATAAAGTGCCATCCAGGTCAAAATCCATTGACTCTTTCTTTGACATTGTCATTGAGTGTCTTCAGTGAGGGAGGTAGGGTAGAATGTGGTTAAGGACACAAGTTCTTGTGGCAGGCAGACTGGGTTTTCATTTTGACATCCCCCCGACTCTGAAAAAGTGTATCTAAAGATTTCCTTTTGAAATCTGTAAAATGGAGATAATCCACCTTAGAAGGGATGGTCTGAGAATTAAAAGATCCTTGTAAAATCCCTGGCACATAGCATTTGCTCCATAAATGCTAGCTATCATTATTATCAATTATTATAATTGCTGCTATTTGCAAAGTGCTATAATAAATGTTCTGGGGATATGAAAGAAGGAGTCGTCCCATTTGAAATGAGTTTTGCAAACATGGTACCATCGGTGTTCTAATCAAGACTCAACTCGTGTTGGCTAATGTAAAAAGGGTTTATCGGACAGCTAGAATGGGCAGTGTTAGGGCTGTTGTGGGTGGGGTTCCCTGGTAGGCAGGTGCTGAGATGGAGATTATCACGCAGAGCATTTATGGGGGTTCGATAGGGATCAACATCAGTGAAAGCCAGGGAAAGGAAGCAGGATTGAGCAGAAGGAGAATTGAGTTGGGACACGGTGCAAGGAGGGTTTCAGCGAACACCATGTAGCACTCTGGAATTAGGGAGTCCCTTTAGAGTTGCCCCAGGTTGGAACAAGGGGTGGACAGCCTCTGGGAGGCAAGTGTGACCTAGCACGCAGCAGTTTTCTTCTGCTGTAGCAGTCTCCATAGCAGATGACAGCTGGGGATTGTATTCTAGCAATACTCCCAGCAGCTGGGTGAAAAAGGTGTTTCTACAACAGCCAGGGACTAAGAACAAAGTTCAGCCTGTTCTCCTAGAAGGAGCTAGAAAATTAGGAATGAAGGCCATTCTGGTCACTTCTTAAGGGTTGTGTGGGTTTTGTCTCTGCTTTTCTCTGCCCCATTCTCCTCTCTGCACACTGGCTTCTCCAGCCTCTCATACTGTGCCTGGCCCAAGATGACCTTCAGAACCTGCAGGGCTTTAAGGCTCCAATATCCACCATATCTGACCTCAACCTATGTGTCTATTAAGAGAGAGACTGGCTGGCTTCAACCAGCCTGTGAATGGGCACCCATTCACAGCCCTAACACTGCCCATTCTAGCTGTCCGATAAACCCTTTTTACATTAGCCAACACGAGTTGAGTCTTGATTAGAACACCGATGGTACCATGTTTGCAAAACTCATTTCAAATGGGACGACTCCTTCTTTCATATCCCCAGAACATTTATTATAGCACTTTGCAAATAGCAGCAATTATAATAATTGATAATAATGATAGCTAGCATCACAATCCAAGTTAATATTCCCCACCAACTTGACTCGACCTCTATTCCTGGCCCTAGTCATTGGTGGTGAATCATTTTATACAGATATGGCCGGCCACCCTTATCTGTCCTTTCCAGAGTTTGTGGCCAGGTCAGGCACTATAAAACATGTCTTTAAACATTTTACACAGATGTATTGAGGTCCATCCTGTTCCAGAAAACAGACTGGTTACAGGGGATACAGTGGTGAATATAACAAGCAACACTCCCTACCCTCCTGGAAAGTATATTGTATTTGGTGAGACTGAAGAAAAATAAGACACGAGTGAGGTTGGAGATGTAAAACACCATTTTCGTGGGGCACATGGGATGATGTGGGAAGTCATGTATTCGACTTCTTCTCGGAGTCTGGTTCTGTTATTATTTCTTTTTCCCCTTGCAGCTTCAATAGTTTCCTTTCCATTGGCTCCTCATTGCTTCCTTCTCAAATCTGTCCTGGGATTCCCTGTCTTTAAAAGAAAGATCACCACCTTTCCTTACCTTTTCTCTGTTGGTCTCGAGTTCCTTCCTGGCCGCCCCACAGACAATTTAGCCTCACCAAGTCTGACAGCCCCTTTCCCCTCAAACCTGCAGTCCCTTCACCTTTCCTATTGCAGTGAAGTTCAGTCATCCTCGCAGATGTGAAACCTTGGGATGATGCTTGGTTCTGTTCTTTCCATCCAGCCAGTTGTCAAATCACGTGAAATCTGTTTCTCACATCTGTCTCGTCTCTCCCACCAGATCTGGCATTATCTTCTTAATCGCTCCTTTTGGCTGTGGTCTTTCCATTCCCATCCATCTCATTAGTCAGCCAAGTTAATATTCCTGAAATGCGCCCCTGATGTTAATATTTTTTGACTCAATACTGTCTTCTGGACAAAATTCAACCTTCTTCTCTTGGCATCTCAGGACTTCCTTGAACTGGCTCCAACTGGCTTTTCCAGTCGACCTTCCATTTTTTCCATTTTGTTGAACCCTATGTCAGAAGCATCCAGAGTGAGTCCCCAGATAGATCCCAGGCTGTCCTACTGCCATGCCTTTGGATGGTTTCCTGCCCTCTGATATGCCCTTTCCTAGTCTCTTCAGCCCTTGGCTTGTCTTTCTAGAAGCCTTGCCTGATTCACTCAACCAGATAGCCCATCTCCCCTCTTTCGAATCCCTCAAACTCCATCTGAATCTCTCTTCTGCCCTTATCACTTGTTAAAAGCACTGCATGCCATTCAACTCATATTTCACTTTTTTTCCAGTGGCTGAGCTGAAGGGTGGCTTGAAGTGACTTCAGCTTCCCCTCCCCAAGTCATCCCAGATAAATACACAATCTGAGTAAAAATAGAGTCTCTTTATTCTAAACTAGCTTTAGGACAATTTCCCCAGTGTCTGCTTCCAACTGATTGCTACCTCTCAGTTCCGCCTGTGTAGAAAGTCGGCAGTGGCCCCAGTTTCTTCTAGACCGGATGGTCTTTCATGATAGCATTAGGGCCCAGTTCATCTTTCAGCCCCCCACAGCAGGTGGTCAGGGGTTTGCAAAATGTGACCAATTAGAGAGTACTTGTTGGCTGAATAAATGAATGGATGAATGAATGAATGAATGCCACAATTTACAGCCTCTTTGAGATTTTTTTTCCCCTTTTTAAAAAATTAGTATTTTTTTTTATATTAAGTGAATGAAGCACACTTTTGTTTCCCTCTGATTGGCTGCTTGGAGAACAGGGCTGTAGATTCTAGCAGTTGACCTTCACTTCCTGTTTCAGGTTCTGTGTGAGAAAGAGCAAAGAACCTGAGGCTTTAAGCAGGTAGCAAATGTCCCTTACTATCCAGATCGTTTACTAGGACAGACATTGAAAGGCTTTCTGCTGCTCTCAGAAGGCTGCCCCCAGGTCCTGCCTCACCCTGAGTATGTCCTGGAAATGTTCCTTTGTCTTTGCCTTTGTTTCTCCATCACTGCATAGAAAAGGCTCCTGTTGACTCTTCTGGATTTAACTTGGCCTCGAAACTAAATGTGGAAGAAGTATCTGTGGTGTAGATTGGGTCCCCCAGGTGCTGGCCTCTCTGGACTTCCTTTTTCTTTCTGTCTTCTCCCTTCTGGAGTCCAGAGAGTTACGTGCCTTCAGTCCTTTGTGCAGGCTGTCTTCTGCTTGGAGCAGTCTCCAACATACCCTCTCCCTGCCCGACAGCTCTTGTTCCCTGTTCAGCTCGTATTCAGCCTTCACATTTGCAATTTAGGAGCCCTGACAGCCCCACCCCATGCCAGTTGGAGTTGGGTTCACTTCTCCTGTTTCCACACTGCTTCCTGCACTTTTCTATTCCAGTGTTCATCTCACTGAATTATGATTTTGCTGGTCTGGTCCTCTTCCCAGTTTGTGAACTCCACGAAGGCAGTGGCAGAAGTCTGCCGAGCTCATCAATGCATCCACACTGCTTAGCACAATGTTGAACACAGAACAGGCACTCAACAAATACATTTGCTTTCAACATTTTTTATTGTATAATATAACATATATAAAAAGCAAAGAAAAAAAAAGCAATAGTTTTCAAAGCACTCTTCAACACGTCGTTACAAGACGGATCCCAGAGTTTGTCGTGGGCTAGCTTTCCATCCTCTCAGAGTTATTCCTTCTAGCTGCTCCAGAATGCAAATACATTTTTAATTAATGGATGGAGGAATGAGTGCATGGATGGGTGGGACAGGTGCCAGGTTATACGTATCTGCCAGCTACTGCCATAGAATTGTGCGTAACAACCACGTAACCTCAGTGGTGTGAGGGTTTATTGCTTACATGTCTAGAGTTACCTGGAGGTCAGCAAGGCAGCTCTCTTGATCATGGCTGAGGTTGGCTTTTTTTTACTAGGGTGACTAGGGCCACTCAGCTGGGCCCTGTTTGTCTCTCATCCTCCTGCAGGCTAGCCCATTCAGGTGCTCACGGGGGTGTCTGTAGGGGGAGAATGAGTGAAAACATCCGAGGTCTCTTGGGGCCTAGGCTGGGCCTGGCATATTCTATTGGCCAAAGCAAGTCTCAGCCCATTCATTCTTTTTGTTTTTGAAATCTGATTCTCAGATTTTAAGAAATATTATTAACTGTGAGGTGCTATCCCATGGGAAGCAGGATTATTCTTACAAAGACACTCAGCAGCACTGGGGAGGCATGGTCAGAGTGAGGTGGGGGGGGGAGAAAGAAGACAGATGATGAGACCAGGAAACTGCCCCCCGTTTTCCTTTTGGGCTCCAGACATACAAGTTTTCCATTGCAAACAGGAGGCTGTGTGGGGCCTAATAAATAATGAATGTAAATGGATTTTGAAAAGCATTAAGCATTGTGGGGTTGTAAGATATTATTAGAAACAGATACCACCTTTGCCAAAGGAGCTATTTGACAAGTTTGGCTTCACCCCACGACATTTCCACTGCTTCCCCCACAGATGAGATGGTTGGGAGCAAATTGTTCTGCAAAGATGTTTTCATAGTCAAACAAAATGACAAACGAGACTTACTTTTAGGTGTCCTTTTTCTGCGTGGACAGCACAAAGCTCTGCCTGCAGAATTGCTGGTGATGTCGTCACACTTTCTTCTGTCTGTTATCTGCCCAAGGTAGAGTAATGCTAGGGGTGGTACTTTCGCTGGGGAATTTTCTTCTTCCAGTCCTGTTTGTTCATCCTTTTAGATAAGAGTCTGGGGTGTTTATGGAGGAGAAGAGGCATCTCCTCCCACTTAGCATCTTTAGTGGCCCTTGGTGATCAGCAATGTTTCTGAAATGCTAATGGAAGGTTCACTTGGGCACTAGAGCTAAACTGAATCCATGGACATTTCTTCCAAGGGTGAAAAAAAACCCAAACAACTGGAAACAGTCCTGGACTGAAGGTGGGGCCTGAGGTCTTTCATTCCCAAACTTTGAAAAGGCAATTTTGAAAGATGGGCCTTCCAGGATGGGAGGGAGAGGCCAGAAGTATGCTAATACATTGTCAGTGCTCTGGGCCCCCATCTAGCCCACAAGGGTTCTGGCTTGCATCCTGGCATCTGTTTTTGAGGAATGCAGCTGCAATGCAGGCTGCCTTCCCTTCTCTTTAAGGCTTCAGGTCTCTCCAAAGACTATAGCCTGGGTTGACCGAGCGGAAGCACCTGGCTCAGACTGCATCCAGTTCCCACATCAGGAAAGGAAGTGCTCTCGCTGGGAGCACATTGTTATTTTTCTCTTCCCTCTCTCATGAATCACTATGTCTGGAATCCTCCTGGCCGGGTTTCATCTGGCTAATAATTCTGTCCCCAGGAGCAGGATATGGCGCTCAGGTACGCCACAAGCTGAGAGGCTAAGTTCACAGGCGGAGCCTAAAGTTTAGGTTTGGGCTCCCACAGTCTTGGGCTCAGATTCTGGCTATAGCACCTGCTAATTGAGTGGTCTAGGGAATACTCATCAACCTCTCCAAGCCTCAGTTTCCCCATCTGTAAGATCCTCAAGGTTTATTTTCAGTGATAAATGAGATCAGGCCTGTGAAATTCCTTCTTATAGACGGGTTTTTGATCTGGTTTGTGCATAGTCAACCCTTGCGCCAAGTGATCTCTCACTTCAGTTCTCTGGTGCCTGCCATGACCTCACATTCTTGTCCTTACAGAAGGCCCCGATCCAGGTGGGGACCCAACAGCCTCAGACTTGCAGGAAGCATTTTTTGTTCCAGATGGAGGTGGATAACTTCCAGATGGAGATGGCATGGCAGGAGGACATTAAGTGGGGATTTGGTCAGATGTACCAGTTTAGATTTTGCTCAGCAATGTGTCCTTGGGGATGTTATTTAATCTTTCTAAGCTTCAGCCTCCTCATCTTTAAAATGGGAATGATGTTGCCTACACTGTAGGGAAAATTTAGAAGTCATATTTGTAGAGTCTGGCATAGAGTAGGTACTTGATTAGTGGCATTGGGTGATTTTTTTTAACTCCTGACTACCCCTGTGGACTTACTGAGCTGTGGGTGTGAGAGAGTCACATTCACATTCGCATTCCACCACTTGGAGTCCTTGCTGCATAATAGCGGCTGTCACTACCCAGTCTTCAGGGTCTCCAGAGGGGTCTCACCTGTGCCGTGAACAAGGCTGCCTGTGCCAGGCACCTCCAGCAAAGTATTGCCCGACTGTCCTTGCCGAGTGCAGCCTTGTGGGATTATCACCTCCGGTCCAGGACCTGTTCCTGGTGCTCTCTGAGCTGTAGCCCCTCCGGTGTCATTGTGGGACCTTCCATCTGGGCTGCCCCAGAGCCATCCGTGTTATAAGCCAAAGTGCAGAAGAGGCCCTACCTTCTATTTTTGCCAAGCACTGTCAGGAAACCTCACTGCATCTTCAGACACCTGAATTGGGTATTGAAGTGAGAGTACGAGTCTACCAGGAAAGGGGTGATTTTAGAAAATGTAACATTTATATTTTACTTAGAAGTCATCTTTTCTCTTAGACTTCCTTTTTGTGGGTTTATGAAATCAGTTATACAAATTGATGCTGGGGTGGCCTGCCCTGCACCTTTGTTCTCAGCTGGTGCTGTTGAATCAGCAGCCATGGAAGCAGCATGACATTGCTGCCACTATCACCACCGACAGTGGGTGGAGCAGGGATCTGAACTGGATACTGTAAAGGAAATGGTATGTGTGGCTTTTACTATTGGAAATTTAGCATTTCAAATTGGTTTTGTAGTACCAAATGCATGGGGGCTCTTCTAAAACTTAGTAAACCAGGATTTTTGCCATAAACTTATTGAATGACGACTCCATAGAAGGAACTCAATAAATGTCTCTTGGCTGAGACTGTAGAATTGCAGTAGGCTCTTGACTGGTGGCCTTACCTCCAGCCTCCTCCACTAACAATCTATTCCCCACCACTCCCCACCCCTCAGACTGCCACCAGGTTTTGACTGTGGGATAAAGTCCAGGTCCCTTAGTGTGGTCTTCAAGACGTTTCACCATCTAGCCCCAATAACCCTTCCTACCTGACCTTCTCCCACATCCTTTCAAGCTTCTTAACCTCTAGCCATGCTGAACCCCTTGCCAGTCCCTGAGCATGCTGTGTACTGACCCCCCAGGCTCTTGCCCACTCTCTATTCCGTGGGATGGCCTCCTGCCCTCTGCTCTTGCCTGACCTGGTAAACTCCTGTCCGTCCTAGTCCTACGAGCTCAGGCCTAGATGCCCTGAGAAGCCTTCTCTGATCCCTTTGGCTCACACCATCTCCCCTGCAGAGATCCTACTTCCTTCTTGATGCTTTGTTGCCTTCCTTTGTTTTAGCTAATTGTAATGCTGTAACTTTTGTATTTGTTAGTCCCTGCTGGATTCTTCAGGGGCACAGCCTCTGCCATTCCCATGGACATCCTCTAGCTGTCCCAGCGCAAGGTCTAGCAGATGCTAATAAATTTTGCATGAATGTGTGAATGAATGATTGAATGTGGAAAAAGTAAGTTAGATATGAACTGGGTTAATGGTGTCTTAGGAGGAAGGGGGACTTTGAGTAGGCAAGTGAAACACAAACGCTTATATGCAATGGAGAGGAAAAGAGGCCAACATCCATGAGATATCCAGATCTAGATAGAACCAAGAACATTTGTACTTCCCTTCTGAGCATTCTGGGAAAGCTTGCTAGACTTGAGGGCCTGTTAACTTGGAGGAGAAAGAAAAGAAAATTGACAAACACGACTAAGAATGAATCTTCAGATTTAATAATACATATGTAACATGTATTGAATACTCAGCCACTGTTACAAGCACTTTACATGAATAATCTCATTTAATGCTCTTAACACCATGAGGTAATCTCTCCAAACCAAAGTTTCTGTAACTGAAACTGGAGACTAAATAGTGTATAGGGTAAACAGGAGAGGGAAGAGATGGAGGGAAGAGAAGGGCATTCCAGGCAAAAGAAATAGAAAGTGCAAAGGCCCTGGAGAGTGTGGTTTCTTCCAGGGACTGGAAGACAGGGAGCAAGGGGAGAAATGGAACGAGATAATGTCATGGAGCGGTTTTCAGACCATGCAGCATCAGGTCTTATCCACATTAAGGCTCTAAAAGCGTATTGAGGTTTTTGTCTGTCTTAAAAACAATGACAATCCGCTTCAGAATTTTAAGCTGGAAGTGGGGAGGGATAGGATAGGGACTTGCTGATGGTGATATGAATTACATTTTTATTTTCCAAAGAAGATGTTGATTTGTATGTATCAGAAGGGGGACAAAAGTGATGTGGGAACTGGTTTGGGAAGCTGTTGCAGTTGTCCAGGTCACAGACATTAACTAGAATGGTGGCAGCAGAATGGAGAGAAATAGAAAACTCTGAGAAATGTTGAGGCAATTAGACTGGGTGGGACTTGGCGATGAAATGCCTGGAGGAGCAGGAAAAAGGGAGAGGTAAAGATGATGGCCAGTTTCTAGCTCACGGGAGCAGGAGAATAGATGTGCTGTTTCTCCAAATAAATATTGGAGGGGGAGGGCAAAGTTTCAGGGTGGGAATTGGGGAAAACATCTCACAGGCACAGGAGTTCTGGGAACTCCCTAGGGAAAAATGCTGGATTTGGTGATCCCTAAGATTCCTAGAGTTTCTGAAAGTAGGAACTGGACCAGACCTCTCTTCATATTCATAGCAGGTGCTTTTAGAGCCATTATGTACTTTTCTTATGGCAGAGTGGTGAGGGGTGGGGTGGTGGATAGGTGGGGGGAGCATGTCAGATTTTTTTTGTAGTGATCATGGTTTTGCACAGTGCTCTTTGACCTGTCAAAGGCAGATAGTGAAAAGGCATCAGCATGGCAGGTACTTGTGCCTCTGAAGTATTCCTTGTTGATAATTGTTTCATAATTTCCTATTATGAAGTATTTTCAGCAACCAAAATGCTTGGTCCTAGAAATTGGTATGCAAGGTTAGATGGCATTTTATCTATTCATTTCCCTGATAAGCTAAATCAAAGCAGCCTCCCTCATTCAGAAGAGACTGTAAGTGAGTCAAAGGGGAGGGAACAGGCAGTGCAGCGGTAGTGAGAATCTGTTGCTGTTGTGTTCTTGCCAGAACAGACTGCACCAGACCACCCGCTTCAGAGCTGGGGAGGAACAAGTAGAGGCCAAGGGAAGAGGGAGGGAGAAGACGAGGGTTTGGAGTTCAGCTCCATGTGATTGGATGCAGGTGGTGGACATGTTGGCTGGGAGGTGATTCCTATGGGACTACGGAGCGTACAATCTGATCAACACCAGAGGGTGTTTTTGACGAAGAAATTGCCTATTTGATAGATATCCAGTAGGCTCTTAATGCTGAAAATGATCTTAATCCAACTACCCCACTTTCTGCAGACCCTGAACCAAAGGCCCAGACTTTGGTTCATGGTAGGACCGCAAAAGCAATCCATTGACCAACTGACCTAGAGTAGGGAGCTGCTGGCCTAGAGTCTCACAAAGAATTATTGCTCGAACAGGGAACAGAAAGAACCCAGTACACTCTGCTGCCAAGGAGCAAGTTCATAAAACGTGAGGTGTTTTTCCTCTTTGGTAATAGGACCCAAGACATGAAATATGAGCTTGGCAGAGAGTTCCATATTGCGTTAAAAGGACAAATAGATTTATACTGGGGGCAGTAAGTGCTCTCTCTGAGCTTAAGTGTGAATGATTGGATTCCAGCCTGACCATAGAAATTTGGCATAACGTTGGGAGGACGCTTATGCTGAGGGAGCTGTGACCCTTTTCCTTTTTGGTTGATCTTGTATCAACACTGTAGTGAATGTGCAAGCAAAATTTTGTGCTAATTTGCAGGTATTGGATTCTTATAAAGTAATAATCATCCAAAGAAGAAGACAGACCCATTTGTATAACTTTTTACTGTTTACAGGACTCTTTCCTGAATGCATATTGCCTAATTTGCTTTTACCACAATTCTGAGGGAGGTATCATTAATCATAGCCTACAGACGAGGAAACAGATGAGGTCCATGCCTTGAGGCAGGGCTGGAACTAACCCAGAACTTATTTTTTCAAGTCTGTGTTTAACTTTGAAACAGCCTTACCAGACCATAGCATGTGCATATAACGACATTATCTGCTCTTAGTTTTGTAACCAGTTATTAAGCCATTAGGCAGCTATACTAAGTTTGTCTTCTCACTGAGGCCTTTCCTATAAGTGTGCTGAACTCAGCATTTGAGAAGGTATTTATTTGGATTCCTTTTCTTATGTCTTTGCTATACTCCATTTATTCTCAAAGGCAGAGTGGGAGTCCTGATGATTTTGTCCGGAAGGTTCACTGATGGACAATAAGAACTGAGAGTGATGATTCGATGGACTTGTTGGATGTGCATGTAAAAATGAATCTCATTCAAATAACCAGGCCATACTCACTGACCTTCTTGCAAGTTTAACCTCTGCCCTTGTGGTGGGACAGATAGAGATTCCTTTTGCAAACCGTTGCCATTCCACAAAGGTTAAAAAAAACAACAAAAAAAACCAAACAAACAAAAAGGAGCCCAAAATAAGACTCTTTGTGCTTCTTTTTCTCTTTTCATAAAATCAATTGGCAAGAATCTGCAAAGTTGCCAGGATGAGGTAATGGGTAATAATTCACGGGGCCTTCAGAAACGTAAATCACTCAGCCTGGTGTGGCGACTTTCCATTCCGTGGCAAGCCTTCATGAACAAGTAGCTGCAATGTGCAGAAAATATTTGGACTTTACTGTGGGCTGGGGTACTTTTTGCATGTGGCATTCCCATCAAAAGGTCAAGGAAATTCATCCTGCATCATATTACTATCAGGCGAATGCACAAATGGCTGGAGGCACCTTCTCAATAAAGATTAGCAGCTCTGTCCCGAGTTGGTCATTTGGGCAGGAGTTAATGAGGTCAAGGTGGAGACAGCTGTGTCAGAGTGGGGGCCGCCCTGCTCTGGGTTTGAATCCAGCACTTGCTATAGTGGTATTTGCCAGGAAGGTTTTCCAGAGTCATAAGCTGAAGGCTTGCAGATAATTTTTGTTTAGCAGATATTAAAATTAAAAAGTGAATTTGAATATGCTTGGTTGGATTTTGTGCTCTTTGTATTATTTTACACCAGAGGCCTAATCACATTTTTGTTACCTGTCTGACCTGTGGGAATATTTGAAGTTGTCACCCCAAGGGGAGATATTACTTTACTATGATTCTACTTTTGCCCTCCCAGAACCGATTGATATTGAGGTTTTGTTTTTTTTTTTAATTGACTGTTTTTCCTTCCACATTAGAGAAGGTTTGGAAAATATAGAAAAGCAAAGCACTTACTACAGGAGTCACCAAACCACGACCAGTAGTCCAGATCTGTTCATTGCTTGTTTTGTAAACAAAAAATGAAGTTTTATTGGAACACAGCCATGCCCATTCATTTCTGTATTGTCCATGGCTAACTTCTGTGATACAAGGTCACAGCTGAGTAATTGCACCTGAGACTGTATGTCTTGCAAACTGCAAAATATTTATATTCTGGCTCTTTACAGAAAGTTTTGCCATGCCTGGTTTAGCACATAAGTACTCACACATATTTACTGATGTAGATCTGGAATCCCAGCACCTAGAGATAGCCACAGTTAACGTTGGATGTAGATTTTTCAGTATTTTTCTCTGTGAAGAGGTGTATATAATCACATTTTGGGAGGGCCAGACCATACATCCTATTTTTTGTAATCTACTTTTGTTATTTAACAGTGTATTATAAGCATTTTCCCTGGTCATTGTATATTCTTATCAACGTGATTTTTAAACTGCATAGTAGTTCACTGCGATGCTGTGCTAGGATTGTGGGATGAGCCAGGATTATGTAACCAACCTCCTGCTGCTGGATAGTTATGATGTGTCCTAGTTTTCACATTTATAAATAATGTTGTGATTAATATCCCTGCACAGACATCTTTTGTGCATGCCTCTAATCCTAGAAGGGGAATTATTCCATCTCAGTTTGTTAATTTCTTTTTCCACCTGGGTATGCCTCATCTTCCTAATACATTGGGAGTTTCCTGAAGGCAAGGATCCTGTTGTGCATAAAATTCTGTATCAGCTCCTCTTGCCTCCTAACAGGACATAGTAGGTGATCAGTAAATGTTTGTTGGGTGAATGATTGAATGCCCCTCTCCTGCTCTCTGGTTCAGATCCTGCTTCAGTGCTCCTCTTTCCCAAGGTCTCCCACACCCCCATGGCTCCTCCCTCTTCTGGTCATCTTATTTTCCATACCACTCACTTCTTGGGGCCCATTATATAACTCTTCAGAGCTTTCAAAGTGGTATAATGTACAGCATATATGTCTCTTATGACTGCTGTAATAAATTACCACAAATGTGATGGCTTAAAACGACACAGACATATTCTCTTACAGATATGGAGCCAGAAGGCTGACATAAGTTTCTGTGGGCTGAAATTAAGTTGTTGGCCGGGCCATGTACCCAACAGAGGCTCAAGGGGTGAATCCATTCCTTGCCTCTTCCTGCTTCTGGTGGCTGCCAACATTCCTTGACTTGTGGCTGCATCATTCCAATCCTTGCCTCTGTGTTCACATTGCCTTCTCTTCTTCAGTGTCACATCTCCTTCCTTTCTCTTAAAAGGATACTTGGGACTGCATTTAGGTTCTGCTTGTAAAATCCAGGATAATCCCCCCATCTCAAGATATTTAATTTAATCGCATTTGCAAAGTACGTTTTTGCCATATAAAGTAAAACTCATAGGTTCTAGGGATTAAGATATGAGTATCCTTTGGGAGGCCATTATTCAGCTTATCACATACATCATTTCATCTGACTACTCAACTTATTCATTTGAAATTATTTTTGAAGGAATGACTTGGTGCCAGGAGCTGGTACTCTGCTAGCTGCCTTTCTGAACAACAGGGCTGGACAGTGGTCAAAAAACACTGGCCGAATAAAGTCTATGGACAATTGATCTTTGACAAGGCCCCCGAATCCACTGAACTGGGACAGAATAGTCTTTTCAATGCATGGGATTGGGAGAATTGGATGTCAATAGCCAAAAGAATGAAAGAGGACCCTTACCTTACACCCTATACAAAATTTAATTAAAAATGGATTAAAGACCTAAATGTAAGAGCTAGTACCATAAAACTTCTAGAGGAAAATGCAAGGAAAGAAACATCTTCAAGATCTAGTAATAGGAGGTAGCTTTTTAAATTTTATACCTAAAGCACAAGCAGTGAAAGAAAAAACAGACAAATGGGAACTCCTTAAGATCAAGAGCTTCTGTGCCTCAAAGGACTTTATCAAAAAGATGAAGAGACAGCTAACTCAATGGGAGAAAATATTTGGAAACCACATATCAGATAAAGGCTTGACATCCTGTGTACATAAAGAAATTATATAGCTCAACAGAAAAAGAACAAACAACCCAACTATAAAATGGGCAGAAGATATATGAATAGACACTTTTCTGTGCTAAAAAGTACATGAAGAGATGCTCATTTTCATTAGCTATAAAGGAAATGCAAATTAAGATGGCAATGCGATATCATCTCACACTTACAAGAATGGCTGCTTTTAAACAGAGAACTACAGATGTTGGAGATGATGTGGAGTAACTGGGACACTTATTCACTGTTGGTGGGATGTATAATGGTGCATCCACTGTGGAAGACAGTTTGGTGATTTCTTAGAAAACTAAATATTGAGTCGCCCTAAGACCTGGCAATACCACTACTCGGTATGTACCCAGAAGAGCTGAGGGCAGTGACACTAACAGGCATTTGCACACCCATGTTCATAGCGGTACTATTCATGATTGTCAAAAGATAGAAACAATCCAAGTGCCCATCAACAGTTGAGTGGATAAGTAAAATGTGGTGTATACATACAATGGAATATTAGGCAGCAGTAAGATGAAATGACGTCTCTAAGCACATGATGACGTGGATGACACTTGAGGACATAATGCTGAGTGAAATAAGTCAGACACCAAAGGACAGATGCTGTTTGATTTCGCTGTTATTAAAGGTAATCTCAGAGGTTACACTGGAGAATATAGCAGACCTAGAGATCCACAGAAGTTAGAGATGGGAAAGGCTGCTCAGTGAGGTTGACTGTAAATGCACAGGAATGGATAAGAAGTGATGGGGACTAATTAGCAGGTTTATAAGTAACGCTGCCATATTGGAGGTGAATATGAGTGAAAGGGGGTGTATAGTGCCATGTCTCCCACTGATTAAATCTATAATTATAAACAGAAAAAGAAATAAAATATATTAAAAAAAAAAAAGCACTAGTTGAACAGCAGGGAGACTTAGGGTCTGGTGCCATATTGGCTCTGTGAGCCCTTCTGTGAATTAAGGGGTTGAATCAATCACTGTTTTCTGATATATACATATATAAGATACATATGTATCTTATACATATATAAGATATATATGTATCTTATACATATATAAGATATATATGTATTTTAGGTGGTTCATAGGCAGAACTAAATAACATTGACTCACAGAAATAAACAGGTTTTTTTCCTTTCTAATCTTCCTCAACTCTTCTGATTACTTTAAGGAGGAAATTATAGTTTGGTACTACTGTATCTTCAACACTTTCTCTAATATTTGTTAACTCCCTTTATGAAAATAAAGCAGGTCTTAGGCTACAGAATCTAGGTAGAATTTAATCATGTTATTTTGTATTCACTGTATTTATTTCTACAGTTACCTTCTCTTAATGACAAGGGATTTAGGGTTTTCCATTTTTGGTAGTTCTATAAAACATCCCACATAAAATGCAAGGTGATCCAAGGAATATATTAAATAAATTCAGGACAGGTAAGGATTTAGAGAGCACACACTGTAGAGAAGATTCTGAAGTTTGGGAAATGCTTAGATGTTTCCAGGCTGGTCCTCAGTTTTCTGACTTGTCTTTGCTCTGGGAGGAGGTATGACTGAAGAAACTAAAGAGAAACATCTTTAATTAGAGGACCCAGCTGGAAATTTAGCATTAATGAATTCTGCTCTCTTCTCATTTAAATACATCTGATCCTTGGGGTCCGTTGGGCAGCAAAGCTATGAATATTAATCCTGGGTTGAAACTGATCAGGGCCCACTTTAACTCAGCCTCTTCGGTAGCAGGAGGTGAAGTCTCACTCTGAGCATTCTTTGCGTTTCACTGAACATGTGGAAGGCACAGAGTTAACTTCTCTCTGTCATGGGAGAAAGAATGGCTGTTATTTGGACATAGCACAGATGCTACGAGGAAATCCCCTCTCCCATCAGCTCTGCTTCTCACTTCCTGCTTTGGGTAACTGGTTTAGCAACCTGGGTAGGGATGGTCGGGGAACTGGAGAATAGTCTCTGCTTTGGGCCATCATGGGAAGTGGGCATCTCCTGTGTCCTGTATCTTCAGTCAGGGATTTATGTTCAATGCTATTTCTCTGGTGTGTTTAGGACCATATCGTTTCCTCTTACATAAAGGAAGATTTTCCTGGTTCACAGATACCATTGTCATTACCACTATTAAATAATTCTTTTTTTTCCTTCAAAACCCTAGCCCGTATATTGTGCTTCCTTTCTGGGGAGGTGATGAGAAGTAGAGGGGGAAATGCCTCTCATTTCACCCAGCTCTTCCTAGCATATGTGCCTCTTATCCACCAGAAAGCTGGAAACAGATCTTCAAGGAAGCCTCAGGAGTTGACGTGCATTGATTATCTGTGCTAAGCCTGCCTTGTGCCACCCTGAACAATTATGAAATAACTAAAGATGGAGTATAAAAACTTGGCTGATTTGGTATAGTACACAAGGCAAGTGATTACGAACCATCCCTGGCAAGTGACACAGAATTTGGAGCCAAAAACTCCTTAATGTCTAGATGAAATTAGGCAAGTAGACTCTACCTATCTGTGCCTCAATCTTCTCCTCTGCAAAATGGACTAACAGTAGTAGCTACTTCCTAAGCTTTAGCATGGGTTCAGTGAGATGAGTTGTGGGAAGTGCTCAGCTCCATAAATGTCTGCTGTTATTCTTTCCATTTTGTAGATAGGAGAGTCAAGGCCCAGAGAGGTTAGCTGACTTGCTAAAGTTCACCCAGCCAGTGAGTGTCAAGGTCAGGGTCAGAATTTGTCACCCAGCTTTTGTCACTGTAGCATACTTGGCCGATTCATCAGGGTCGAGCTGGTGGTGAGAAGACTTGATAAACAGTTTCATTTGGGGGCAGGATTCCCTCAGAGTGGTGGGGGAACCCCTAGGGCTAAGCTGTGGCAGCACTGGCAGGGTCTTCGGCGGACTCTGGAGTCAGACAGGCCTAAGTTTTAATCCTGTGATTCAGGCAGGTCCTTTCCCTTCTCTTGCGTCTCAGGTGTTTCATCTGGTAAAATGGTGTGATGTCCACTTCCTCCTGCTGCCTTAAAAGAGATGATGGAGGATAAGGGGCTTGATAAAGGTTAATAAAGGACAGACTGCTGTCATTGGTAGGTATCTAGGTCAGAAACAACCCCTTGGCTGAATGAAGAAGAGGAAAGGAGAAAATACAAGGCTCCAGGAGTTGGCTGGGATCTTCAAAGAGGAAGTCAGAAGGGACTTGGCAGGATTTGGAGAGCCAGCTTTATAGGGCATGCATTGCGGGGCTCCCTCAAGGCTCCTCTGCCCCCTTTCCCCTTTCCCTTCTCCCCTCTTCTGTTGGCTGTGAAGTCTGGCTTGGCAGCTGGTGCCCTCGGGGCTGCGCAGAGCTTGGCACCCTCGGGGCGTGGTGGGGGAGGGGCACAACTTCTTCATATCTAGGGGACTGTGAGAAGAGGAGGGGATGCTCATGAACCTGCACTGGGGCCTCTTGGAGCCTTTTGTACAGAGACTTACAGGAGGGATAAAATGCAAACCCAGGCTTACAGGGAGCGCAAAGAAGCAGGGAAGGAAAAGGGAAACCAATGCAGAGAGGCCTGATGTGACGGGATGGAGTGCTACAATTCTCCCTGCAGGGCTGTGGACGGAGGGCCGGAGATGGCACCTGGGAAACACCCAGCTTAGCGCCCGGTGTGACTGGCGCAGTGTTGGCATTTCTTGCGTACCTACTGTGCGTCATGGGAGCACCTTCAATGTGCTCCATCTCTCACCCTTTTGACAAAAACAGGCTCGGCGAGCTGAAGCGAAAGAGGAGAAAACCAGGTTTGGAGCCCAGGCTGGCTATCCCTAAAGCTTGTGGGTACGAGTCCTTCGCACGGTACCATGCCACGACGGCATGGGAGCTGTTTGCTGAAGGTCTGTTGTGTGCCTGGTGTCTTACAGGCATTCGTTCTAGTCTTGCTTTGCAGCAGCCGTTCAGGGTAAGAATAGTTTCCTGCTTTTTACAAATGGGAAAATAGCTCAGAGAAAATAGTGACCTGCCTGCCCAAGGTTTCACAATGAGTGCATGGCAGAGACGATGTCCAGCATTAGGTCAGTGTCTTGGGAGGCCAGGCGCTGCTGGACCTATCCACTGTGCAACACTGCCTTACCCAAGACTGGCGTTGGAGGACAAGGGACCCCTTTAGGATGCTGGGTGCTGGCCTAGGGGCAGCTAGAGGAGGTTTCTGTCACTGTGCTGTTCTCGGAGTTTCACAAGTTCCTTTGCAGTGCTTTTGTTGGAGGGGAGGTATGTGCACAAATTCTGAATAATAAAATATGGATGCTATCCCTGCATTTCAGGACCTTATTTTCCACTTGGGGAGATGAGAAGTGGCCATAGACATTAATAATAAATTATAATCACAGCTAATTTTTATTAAGCCTTTAATACAGTGCTATTCAATAGAAATTTCTTCAGGGATGGAAATATTCTGTGCTGTCTAATACGGTAGTCGCCAGTCACATATGCCATTGAGCACTTGAAATGTGGCAAGTGCAACTGAGGAAAAGGTTTTAAAATTTTAATTAAATTTGAAGAGTTATGTTTGGCCCGTGACTGCTGTGTTGGTCAGTGCTAATATGTACAAAGCACCATGCTAAGGGCTTTTTCTGCAGTAATCAGTTATCCTTGTAACAACTCTCCGAGGTAGCGATGATTAGTGTCCCCATTTTTACAGAAATGAGCAAATCCCAGGCAATTGAGGAAACTTGCAGGAGGTTACCCAGGGTTTGAATCTCCTGGGCAGTTTAATACCAGAGCCTCCTCCCGGGTACCCCAAATCTGAGGTTTCCCTCCAGGATGGATGTGGGCCTCGTGGTCAGTGGTGCACTGGGATAGACAGCAGGACAGCCAGGACAGCACCCCGTGAGGAGGGTACCTTGGTGACAGATGGAGTGCAGGGTGGAGGCAGGAGGTGGGGCAGGGATGGTGGGTCCCTGAAAGGGGAGATGATGGGCCCCTGGTGAAAGCACCCTGACCTGGAGACCGCGTGTTCTTGGTTACTGGCTGCCTCTTACTTTGGGTTTGAGTCCTGACTCTGCTACTTTCTGGGCAGTCCCAGGCAAATCACTGCCCCTCACTGAGCTGGTTCACCTGTACCATAGGAACAATAATAGTACTAGTTTCATAGATGTTGTGACAATCAGATGTGATTGTGCATGGATGTGTGAACTGGATGTAAGCCGCCATCCAGTTCATCTGCCTTGTAAGCTCCTAACAGTTTACACTGGGGAGGACAGGCCAGCTGCCTCCTTGGAGTGGAGGGTGAAACGCTTGCTTGGTCTTGATTTTCAGTGCTAATACAGAGCGTGTATGAACCCAGCTGGCATCAGAAAAGTTATTGCCTATGTCTCAGGACAGGGGTCAATGATTTGAATTGGGGTAGGTTTGGGAAACTGCATCGACAAGAGCTCTTTGATAACACTTTGGTAATCGCCTTCTAACCCAGGACAGCCGTCTGCAGGGGCAGAGGCCCCTGGGCACAGGTTGTTGGCATTGGTGATGTTCAGACCTGTTAGCCGGAGCTGCAGGCTTTGCATTAAATTTCTGGCTTTGTCTGTGCCCCTTCTTTGTTTCTTTTTATTATAGAACATTTTTTAACATGGCAAAGGTCAGAAAAACAGTAGAATAACCCCTTCCCCATATCCATCACTGAAACTAAACTTCAGCAATTAAAGCTAACCTTGGTTTACCTACAGCCCTAACCCCTCTCCTCCCCTGCCACCCCAAAGTTATTTTGAAGCACACCCCAGCATGTCTTCTTTTAAAATCACCCTCTTGATCCTCTCATAAATTTCTAACCAGAGTATAAATTGGTACAATTTCAGAGGAGGGCCGTTTAGCAATCTCAAAATTCTAACAAAAATGCCTTCTGATCTGGCAGTTCCACTTGTAGGAAGTTATCATGTGAAGATTCCCACACATATATATGAAATTAAGTGCGTTCATTCCAGCATCGTAGTAAAAGATTGATAGTAAAAGATTATAAGCAACCAACATGTGCATTAAAGGGCACTGTAAAAACTCCACACTTTTACAGTGAAATTCCATAGTGTGGTAAAATAGAATGAGAAAGTTCTACATTTAATAATATGGATTTTTCTTTATGACATTATTAAAAGTAAAAGGTAAAGTACAGAACACCACGAATGATCTGCTATAATCTATGTGCAAATAGAGGCAATAACATATTTGAAATATATATGGCATTTCTGGAAGAATGTATAGGAACCTGGGTCCTTGGTAACAGTTTCCTCGGTAGAGGGGAAACCAGGTGACTGGTGGATGGGTGGGAGCGAACCTTTTCTCTGCAGACCCTTTGTACCTATTGAATTTTGTATCTAAAAAAAAATTCCTGAAGCTGGGCTTCAGGATATCTGGGTGCTGTCCGTTCTCTGGGCCCTAAGCCCAAATCTGTGAAACCAGGACGCCATACTCAATGATAAGTGAGGTCATCTTCAGCTCTTACATTTCTGAGCTCAAAGCCTTGCAGACTTTCCCCTCCCCTGTACCAGCCTCTTTTAATATTTCTGCCACTCAGTGCTGTGCTGGGACTGTCCCCTGGGTCTCCTGCTGAGGAGTGTTGCCGAATCAAGTCTGTGCCTTTGGGAGCAATTGTGTTTTATTTTATTTTATTTTCTCTTCCTTTGAAATCTTCAAGGAGGAAAAACAAACCCACGCTGGCTCCAAGGAGTAACTTGGAAGGGCGTTAGAAATAACGAGGTTGGTAATCAAATTCCCTCAGGAGTCCAGAGCCTGGCAGGTTGCAGCCCTTGCTCCCGCCAGGGCCATTTCCTGCTAGAAGACTTGACTCAGAGCCCTCTAGACAGCGAGAGGTTCCCGTGCGCCACCCAGCCTGAAAGACTCCAGCTGGTTTGTGTGAATCAGGGGAGGTTTTTCCTGCTCCTTCCAAATCTTCTGTCATCACAATGTGATTTATGAGCTCTTCCTCTAATATATGAGGGCGTTAGCTCCTCATTATGCCCCGTAATGAATGAAGGCAGGGGCTGCGGCATTTATTTATCTCTTTAGATCATCATCCAGTTCCAAAAAAGCTACAGGAAGTTGTATGCAGATGGATTAAAGGTTTTTTTGTTTTCATTTTTAATATGGAAATGAGGTTAATAAACAAAATGCAGGCCAAGAAATTCTGAAGAGGCTCTCAGAGCCCCATTGATACCACCCAAGGGATTGGGGGTTGACTCCTATAGCTTTGCCCATACCAGCGTGTGACCACAGATGTGTCACTGTCCTCTGAGCCTCTGCTTCCAAATGGGTGGGGGAAAGTGGGGGAGCATTAGTAGCAACTTATAAGGGCTTTTGTACAGATTACGTAAGGTAACTATCTAAAGAACAGGAACTTGTTGTTCTGTAAATGTTGGCAGTGTCATTAAGATTATTAGGAGTCCCAAACAGTGCACGGTCTAGAAATAATCTGGAAAGTATTCAGAGAGCATTTTTACAACCACTTGATATATCCTGCGCTGACACAGCAGAGCTTGGCCTGGTAGGAGTGACAACAACTCAGTCCAGTTCAACAAGATATGCCACGCAATAGGCACATCTGTGTAGTTTGCCACCTGTCATCAGACATGTGACCTTGGACAAGTCCCTAATTTTGGTTTATACAGAGCCTTGGTTTCGTCACCTGTAAAAATGGATAATGAAATAATCTCCATGTCGATTACGTGTGTGTGTGTTGGGTGCAGCTTCATGATCATTGCACTTAATGTGCTTGGGGAAAAGCACTTGATGAATAGTAATTTACTGTACAGATATTGTTATGCTGATGGCCTATTACATGCTCAGGGGAATCCACCCTCAGAGCACAAGTTGCATTTGAGGAAATAAGGCTGATATGAAAAGCATACATGAAAAAGTTAAAACCAAACAAAACAGTATGAGGCAGTCTGAGACCTTTGTTGCTTGCCTATCCTCTCAGTGGTATTTGGGGTGAGGGTGGGGGGGTCTCTTCTGCCCCACACATTTTAATTTGACACCTAAAATGTTTCATTGTAAGCTTAAGTACTTACAAAGGATATGATTACACCCTATTGAAACTATCAACACTTTAAAATAAAACTTTACCATTATTTTATTATATGCATCAAACAGAAACTGGCACTTGTTAACTTTCCTTTTTTTTTAATGGAACATCATAGATACAGTGAAATGCACAGATTTTGAGTGTGCAGCTCAATTAATTTTTTTCCAGCGTACCTACACCCTGATCAGGCTGTGGAACATCTCCAGCACCCAGCCAGAAGGCACCCTTGTGCGCTTTCAGTCAATAGTCACCACTCAAATGCAATCACTCCTCAGACCTCTGTCACCATAAATTAGTTTGGGATCATCTCACTTGTTATGGCTTCTTTCAGTGAACATAAGGTCTGTGAGACCCAAGCATGTTGCTGTGGGTAGTGGTAGTTCATTCTCTTTCACTGCCTTATAGTATTCCATTGAATGGCCATCTCACTTTAAAGAAAATTTCTCTTCTCTTAATGGACGTTTTTTGTTGTTTCTAATTTTTGGCTATAAAGATCCTATGAATGTGCTCATATATATATATATATTTTGTGGACATAAGCACTGATTTCTTTTGGGTGTGTGTCCATGAGTAAGAGATTGCTGGGTCATAAGATAAATGCATAGTACTTTGGTATCCACCATCATCCATCAAAATTACTGGAACAAGTTGGGAATTTTATTTTATTTTAATTAATTTTAAAATAAAAAAATATGACAAGAAAGAAACACAAATATTCTTAACATGTGATCATTCCGTTCTACATATATAATCAGTAATTCACAATATTATCACATAGTTGCATATTCATCATCATGATCATCTCTTAGAACATTTGCATCAATTCAGAAAAAGAAATAAAAAGACAACAAAAAAATTCATACATACCATACCCCTTATCCCTCCCTTTCATTGATCGCTAGCATTTCAAACTAAATTTATTTATTTATTTATTTATTTATTTTTTTTTTTTAAAGAGGGAGGAAGGGAAGGAAAGACAGAGAAGGAAGGAAGGATAGAAGGAAGGAAGGGAGGAAGAAAGGGAAACATCTTTAAACATTTTCTTGTTTTATTATATTTTGTTTGTTTGTTTGTTTTTTACATGGGCTGGGGCCGGGAATCGAACCGGGGTCCTCCGGCATAGCAGGCAAGCACTCTTGCCCGCTGAGCCACCGCGGCCCGCCCCTAAATTTATTTTAACATTTGCTCCCCCTTTTATTTATTTTTAATCCATATGTTCTGCTCGTCTATTGACAAGGTAGATAAAAGAAGCATCAGACACAAGGTTTTCACAATCACACAGTCACATTGTGAAAGCTATATCATTATACAATCATCATCAAGAAACATGGCTACTGGAACACTGTTCCACATTTTCAGGCAGTTCCCTCCAGCCTCTCCACTACCTCTTGAATAACAAGGTGATATCTATTTAATGTGTAAGAATAACCTCCAGGATAACCTCTCAACTCTGCTTGGGATCTCTCAGCCATTGACACTTTGTTTTGTCTCATTTTGCTCTTCCCCCTTTTGGTCAAGAAGGTTTCCTCAATCCCTTGATGCTGAGTCTCAGCTCATTCTAGGATTTCTGTTCCATGTTGCCAGGAAGGTCCACATCCCTGGGAGTCATGTCCCACGTAGACAGGGGGAGGGTGGTGAGTTTGCTTGTTGTGTTGGCTGGAGACAGAGACCACATCTGAGCAACCAAAGAGGTTCTCTTGGGGGTGACAAGTCGGGAATTTTGTATCATTTCTTTCTTTACCTCTTTAAACTCGTATTTCCATTCTACTTCCTTCTCAGAATTTTATTCTAATATATTTTTATGCTTGAACCTTTTTATTGATTATTCCATCAAAGTTCTTTTTACCCAAAATAAGTATGTTAATTGAAATGGATGTTTAAAAAATTTCCTTTGACTATGAAACTTTAAATATCTTTTTCTTTTCAGATTGATTTATCATTACAGTGACCAAGGGTACCAACTTGATCATACAACATCAGTATTCTAGACATATGATAAATAATTATTAAACATAAGAAAAGTGAAATTGTATGGGAAGTGCATCACATAATGGGAAGGTGATTGACGACAGTTTCTTCTAATTTAAGGTGCCTGACAGCCACTCGAGATCTTGTTAAAGTGCAGATTCTGACTCAGTGGGTCTGGGCTGGAGCCTGAGATTCTTCCAATAAGCTCCTGGTCCACAGACCACAGTGTGAGTAGCATAAGATATGGTCCCTTGATTGGAGGAAGACTTCAATCCAGCTAGCACTAACATTTTAAATTATACATTAAAAATAAGTGTGGGCGGGCCACAGTGGCGCAGTGGCAGAGTTCTTGCCTGCCATGCTGGAGACCCGGGTTCAATTCCCAGGGCCTGCCCATGCAAAAAAAAAAAAAAAAGCTGTTTTTTTTTTTGCACCCAGATATTTTGACACTTTGGCACTGCACCATAGATTCTGGATGAGTGAGAGGTTGGTCTTCTGCAAAGAGGGAGAAACACCACTGTGAAGAGGGATGTGGGAAAGGAGGGCGATTGTGGCCCTAGACTGAGGCACTTTCTCAGGCAAAGCAGTTTTAGAAATGACTGTGAAATGAAGCTGGGGATCTGAAAGTTGCTTCTCTTAGAATGTGCCCTGCCTGCACACCCCTTGGGAATGCTTCATGTTCTCCTGGGGTAGATCTACCCCAATTTGAAGATTATTTCTAGGAAGAATGCTGAGTTGATGCTGGCCACCATTTATTTGTGCAGGTTTGTGGAGGTGGGATTTGCCATTTCAAGGATAGGTTTGAACGGTTTGGAGAGTTAGCTGAGAAGTGAAGTTTTGGCCTGGATGATGGATGGCCTTGAATTCCGTTAAGGAGTTGGATTTAATACTCAGGCAGAGGGGAGATGTGGGATGTGTTTGAGCAAGGAGGTGGTGGGAGCAGAGTGCTTTTGGGGAGACTGATCTGATGAGCAGACTGTGGGATGTCCCGAGAAGTGAGTGTGTGGAGGTGGGGGTGGGTGGCAGCAGCGACAGCAATGCAGGCTTTAAAACTGGATTGGCTGGGATTATTGGGATTCGCTGTGTCTTTTTAACTGTCACCCCCAGCGTTTGAACTTTTGTCCTGGTTGTACTGATCTGGTTTGATCAATCAGTGTTTCTTAATGTGTGGGCTACTTTTCACTGGTGGTGCCTGAGATCAGTGTTTATACGTGGAACGCAAGATAATTTAAATAAAGTGGAATACAGATAAGGCATTATAGAACACTGAAATACAAGAGGGAAATGTATCCCCTCTCAGCCCTCTCTCAGTCCTGATTACATCTGGAGAAAGTCTTTAATGCTTCTGAGTCAGCCATTTTCCTTTTGTTGATAAAAAAGCACACAGCTTGGCTTTAGGCCTTAGGGAAGCAGCAGGCTCTAGATAGAATTTTACAAAATGTTTGCTTTCATCAAATCAATTTTCGATTTACCAGGATGGCTAGTGGTTCCATAGTCTTCCCCTTACGGTAGAGATAGAAAACTTTTCGTTCTAAATCAATTCATTTCAGTAAGAAAAGTAAGTCAATTTACTAGATCATATGAAAGAAATAATAACGCTGGTGGTATGTGGCTATGGCCAAAATTGTGGTGGCGACATGCAATGATTCAAGTCTGGGAAACACTGGCTTAGACTGTGTGGAAGGGGCAGCTATGTGCCCAGGCTGTGTGCTAGTGCCCCGCCAAGGTTCCATCTCTGACAAGGCTCAAGAGGCTTTGGGAATAAAAGTGAAGGGTGGGGAGGGGGGTAGCTCGAATTGCGATGCCCAGGCTGGCGGCGATGGATCAGCTGGTTGGGTCCCATTGCTTTCTCCTCCACTAGCTTAATGCTGCCCCATTCCTTGCCTCTGTCCGCAGAGATCCGTACGCAGCTGGTGGAACAGTTCAAATGCCTGGAGCAGCAATCCGAGTCACGACTGCAGCTGCTTCAGGACCTCCAGGAGTTTTTCCGCAGGAAAGCTGAGATTGAGCTCGAGTACTCCCGCAGCCTGGAGAAGCTGGCCGAGCGTTTCTCCTCTAAAATCCGCAGCTCCCGGGAACATCAGTTCAAGTGAGAAGGGGCCAGGGGTGTGGGGAGGTGGGAGGCAGTGCCGGGGTGAGTGGGCAGTTGATGGTAAAGCAGAAAGGAAACAAGGATGCATTGGAGGCCGATGATTCATCTTTAAGGCCCTGTGTCTGTAAGTTACTTAGATCTCCAAGCTCAATCTTTTTCACATGTAAAGTGAAGATGGAACCTTCTATGCATAAGGTTGCTGTAGAGAATAAATGAATAATCCAAGAAAAGTTCATATTACAGTAAGTGCTCACACATTGTTGTTATGAATGTCACCTTACCAAGCACTGGGCACCGAGCTAACCTCTATTTGTGCCCAGATGAGTCCCCACCACCTTTCAGGACATCTTGTCTCCATTCGGTTCTCTTTTACCTGGGGAAGTCAGCCAGGCCACTTCTGAATTCCTTTAGCACAATCACCTTAGAAATTCTTCATGGAAGTGATACTTACACCGTCCCTTTTCCCTACTGCCCTGGTGGATCGGTGCCCGGGCTGTTTCCCTGCCTCATTTACCCCCTGGTACCGAAGCACAAACCCTCCCATGTCCTAATTTGTCACTCCTCATGCTCTGAGTTCATGCAGTCTTTCTCTTGCCACCTGCTCCACTTGGCTCTGTCTGCTTGGACACTGACCTGGCAGGTTCTGCATCCTCCAGCCACAAAACCTGTGGTCTGACCTCTCACGGGGTCCAGTCAGCTCAAGTGTAAGCAGGAGGGACTGTGTCCACCATGCAGGGCTCCACATCATGCCTTCCCCCTGCCCCATAAACACACCCCACACAGCTCTGGCCACCCTTTCTGGACTTTCCTCTCCTCCTTGGCTCATCTCTCTAGTGACTGACCCTCAACTTCAGAAGACCAACTCTTGCTTCCTCCAGCTGACCCCCTCCTCCTCCTCTCAGTCCAAGCCTGTCTTCTTTCTACATTTTTGTGTTCCACTCTGGCCAAGGAGCTCTCGTCCTTGAAAAACCCCCTGAACATGCCCTGTAGTCTTTGCCACTGCATTTAAATGCTCCATTGTGTGCCTTCTTCTCTTGACAGGTGAATGGAAGAAATTACTTTATTAAAGGGCAAAAGAAAGTATTATGTGTTTGCAAATTAACATACTTTTTTTTTTATCCAGTCTTGTTTCTTCAAACTTTCACGGCAGGAGGGAACTCCTTTTAATAACATCTTCTCAAGCACTGTCTAGACCATTTCATACATACAATCTCATTTTCCTAAAATAGTTTTCATTATTTTTATTTTATTTTTTTCATGGGCAGGCACCAGGAATCGAACCCAGGTCTCTAACATGGCAGGCGAGAACTCTGACTGCTGAGCCACTGTGGCCTGCCTTCTAATATAGTTTTTAAAGAAAAGTTGTGTTTTTTAAATAATAAAAGTAAAATGCATATAATTTTGGAAATACAGAAAATTAGGAGGGGAAAAAAATGTCATAGTCCCACCACCCAGAAGCAATTGCTATTCGCATATCAGCATCTTTTCTCAACCATCTTTTCATTTTTAAAAATTGCTGGGAATTTAATTTTTTCCACCCGAACCCAAACATTTGTGTATGATCTGTTTATTCTTGGCACGGGACCTTTGGCAGGTGTTCGCTCTATTTTTGCCTTTTTTTTTTTAATCTTACAAAATAATACTTTATAATATGATTTTAAAAAGGACCGAATGTTTAACTTAAATGCTCATTCTCAAAAATAAATAATATAAAATATAACAATTTCTATTATGACAAAAAAAATTGCCATGAAATGAAAAGAATGACAGCAAGAAAACAATGCTCAATACCCACAGATGTATAAGTAGACCTCACATAGGTCATACTATTGACGTTTCTACAGTATATTGCATTTAACGTATAAAAATGACTCCAAATGGGGCACGGTGGCTCAGCAGGCAGAGTTCTCGCCTGCCATGCAGGGGACCCGGGTTTGATTCCCAGTACCTGCCTGTGCAAAATAAATAAATAAGACTCCTTGTGAGATTTCAGACTGCTTATTCCAGGATGGACTCCAACATGTTTCCCTTTTTAAAAAAAAAAAAATATTTATTGTGAAATATCCATGCACGTACAATCCAAACATATCACACAATCAATGGCTTATAATATCATCACATAGTTGTGTATTCCTGTTTGTGCTTTTTAAGCAAACTTTTTATTTTATAACAGTTTTATGTTTACTGGAAAATTGTAAAGTCCCCATACACCCACACCCATTTCCCCCTATGTTCACATCAGAGATTAGTATGGTACACTGTCCCAATGTTGATACATCATTGTTAGTTAACGTCCGCATTTTATTCAGAGTTTCTCACATTTTCCTTAATGTCCATTTTCTGTCCCAGGATCCCACTTTACGTTTAGTTATCATGTTTTCAGGCTTTCCTTGTTTTTGATAATGTTGACAGTTTTGAAGAGTACTGGTATTTTGTAGAATGTCCCTCCATTTGGACCTCTCATGCTTTTCTCATAAGTACACAAGAATGATGAATTCTGGGGAAGTCTGTTTGAATTCAAGAGTAGCAGTGTTCCTGGGAAAATCAGAATGATAGTCAAATATTTTTTCTCCTGACTCATAGAAGTTAGTTTGGTTTCATTCTCTTTAAATAATAGCCCTAAGAGTATAAGCACCAAGAAGGGCCGGGAGCTCCTCTGCAGCGCCAGTTGGCCTGGCAGGATGTTGGACCATCCTTGGACGTGCTGGGCTTTTCCCTGGCCTGGGCTTTTCTAACAGCCCTTGGAGTCCCAGGAGTTGGGCTTTTCCAACAGCCCTTGGAGTCCCAGGAGTTGGGCCTGAGCCCAGCAGGCGGCTGGTGGGCTCCCCAGGGCTGAAGGAGGCGGCCGGGTCCCCAAGGAGACGCTGCTCGGACTGCTGGCAGGACTGATGTGATAGTAACAAGATCAGTAACAATTTACTGAGTGCATTAACTGAAGGCTTACTTTGTGTAGGGTATTACTACCCCGTTTTAAAGTTGATACTTTAAGAAAAAAACTTGTCCAAACATGTCCATGGCCAGTGATCGGAAAGAGAGAGATTTGGACTTGAAACTTTCACTCTCATCTCCCACTCCTGAAACAAGAAAGGACTTAGGTTCAAACTCAGAGCAGCCGAGGAATCTGAGCAGTGTACCTGGATACCTCCAGACACACACACACAGAAACCCATATCTCTGGTTGAGCCATCACTGGAGCCACCATACCCTGGGCCACTCCAGCTACACTGTGTGTGTGGTGTGGAGCCTCGTCTCCTGCCTCTCTCCTTCCTCTTGATTTGGAATCAGTGCTCTTCCCATCCTCAGTGTAAAAGTAGGGGGAAGGCTAGACAGGGGGCTGGTGGGGGCGTCCCCTGATCCCTTGCGTTGCCTGTAATGAGCTCAGCCAGCCCCTCATGGGTTCATTAACAGAAGCCTCCAGACGGAACGGGGGCCGCAGCTGGCAGTCGGGCCAATCAGGCTGCCTGACACACCATGAAAGTCTAATTAGGCTGTCGGCCCTGGACAGCCCGTGCAGCTGGAGAAGGTCCTCTGTGCCATGCAAATGTGATGCAGAGCCCCGAGTGGTTTTTGGAAGCAGAGAGCCTCTAGGGGCAGGCTAGATTCACCCTTTGACCTCAAGACCAACCAGTGTTGACCCCTGACTACCTCTTCCTTGGAGCTCAGTGCCTGGGGATTGTGCTACGCTCTGGGTCCTTTGTCCTGGCTGTCCTGAGAGGCCTTGTCTTGAAATCTTACAGAGATGTCATTTAAGAGTGCCCATCTGTTGGCCAAGTAGCCTCTCAGATCCCGAGGTATTATCATTTTATTCCTCCATCAGTGGACCAAGTGCTGGGCAGAGATGAAAGAGTAGAAGGAAGGTTCATGAAAGGGTAGGAGGGAAAGAAGGGGATTTGCTTTGTCTCTAATGTACAGCCTGGTTGAAAGGTTTGGGTTGGAGAGGAAATTACTTTCTGAGATTTAACAGTGAATTAGTGGCAGAGCTGGGAGGGAAATTCAGATCCCTTGACTCAGAGCCCAGTCAAGCAAAAGCCCTTTTTATTTTGGGGGTCACTTCTTTTTTATTTATTTATTTATTATTAATTAATGGAAAAAAAGAAATTAACCCAACATTTAGAAATCATACCATTCTACATGTTATCAGTAATTCTTAACATCATCACATAGATGCATGATCATCGTTTCTTAGTACATTTGCATCGGTTTAGAAGAACTAGCAACACAACAGAAAAAGATATAGAATGTTAATATAGAGAAAAAAAATAAAAGTAATAATAATAGTTAAAAAAAAAACAAAAAAAACCTATAGCTCAGATGCAGCTTCATTCAGTGTTTTAACATGACTACTTTACAATTAGGTATTATTGTGCTGTCCATTTTTGAGTTTTTGTATCTAGTCCTGTTGCACAGTCTGTATCCCTTCAGCTGCAATTACCCATTATCTTACCCCATTTCTAACTCCTGCTGGACTCTGTTACCAATGACATATTCCAAGTTTATTCTCGAATGTCGGTTCCCATCAGTGGGACCATACAGTATTTGTCCTTTAGTTTTTGGCTAGACTCACTCAGCATAATGTTCTCTAGGTCCATCCATGTTATTACATGCTTCATAAGTTTATCCTGTCTTAAAGCTGCATAATATTCCATCGTATATATATACCACAGTTTGTTTAGCCATTCTTCTGTTGATGGACATTTTGGCTGTTTCCATCTCTTTGCAATTGTAAATAACGCTGCTATAAACACTGGTGTGCAAATGTCCGTTTGTGTCTTTGTCCTTAAGTCCTTTGAGTAGAGACCCAGCAATGGTATTGCTGGGTCGTATGGCAATTCTATATTCAGCTTTTTGAGGAACCGCCAAACTGCCTTCCACAGTGGTTGCACCCTTTGACATTCCCACCAACAGTGGATAAGTGTGCCTCTTTCTCCGCATCCTCTCCAGCACTTGTCATTTTCTGTTTTGTTGATAATGGCCATTCTGGTGGGTGTGAGATGATATCTCATTGTGGTTTTGATTTGCATTTCTCTAATGGCCAGGGACATTGAGCATCTCTTCATGTGCCTCTTGGCCATTTGTATTTCCTCTTCTGAGAGGTGTCTGTTCAAGTCTTTTTCCCATTTTGTAATTGGGTTGGCTGTCCTTTTGTTGTTGAGTTGAACAATCTCTTTATAAATTCTGGATACTAGACCTTTATCTGATATGTCATTTCCAAATATTGTCTCCCATTGTGTAGGCTGTCTTTCTACTTTCTTGATGAAGTTCTTTGATGCACAAAAGTGTTTAATTTTGAGGAGCTCCCATTTATTTATTTCCTTCTTCAGTGCTCTTGCTTTAGGTTTAAGGTCCATAAAATCGCCTCCAATTGTAAGTTTCATAAGATATCTCCCTACATTTTCCTCTAACTGTTTTATGGTCTTAGACCTAATGTTTAGATCTTTGATCCATTTTGAATTAACTTTTGTATAGGGTGTGAGATATGGATCCTCTTTCGTTCTTTTGCATATGGATATCCAGTTCTCTAGGCACCATTTATTGAAGAGACTGTTCTGTCCCAGGTGAGTTGGCTTGACTGCCTTATCAAAGATCAAATGTCCATAGATGAGAGGGTCTATATCTGAGCACTCTATTCGATTCCATTGGTCGATATATCTATCTTTATGCCAATACCATGCTGTTTGGGTCACTTCTTTTTAAGGGCAATAGGCTACAGCTGTTCCCCATCCACATGGGCAATGGAAAAGCCTACAGCTGCCCAGGAGGTGCTGTGTGGAGGGCCAGTCGCACCTTGGCTGCATTCTACCTGGCACATTACTCAAAGAAGGGCTCAAATGATGACTCTGAGGCAGCCTGAACATTTAGAGAACAATGCCATCACATGTTTCTATTCTAACATCACATATTTCTATTTTAACAAGCCATTTTCAAAATATTCTGGTATCTTGACTCTCCTAGAATTCTTAGGTTAACTCAGGGAAGTAGCCATGGAGAAGGTCTAGTGGCTTATTTTACCGACAGAGCTGTTAAGCTAGAAATTCTGGAGTTCCTGGTTTCTGGCTCAGGCTTCTCTTCCCCAGAAGCCATGCAGTTATTCATTTCTTTGAAATGTGTGTACCAAGGGTCTCATTTTCCTGGAGCATGTTCTAAAGATAAAAAGATTAATGAGACACAGTCCTTGCCCTCAGATATTGCACATTCTCTTGAGAGGCGAGGCCGTGGCTCGGGGAATGCCTGGGATTTGGGGCAGGGCCCCCAATCCCTGTGGCTATGCTCTCTGAACATTGTCATCTACTTGGCTTTCAGTGTCAGCCATTAGAGGTCGTTTCCTATGGAAACCTTCCTTGATTTTGACCTGGCACCCTCATAAATGTACTGGTCATGCTCTGTACTTATTTATTTGTTTATTCAACCAATATCTATTGAGCACCTGCCCCATGCCAGATCCTGGATTTACAATGGTGGACAAGATGGACTTGGTTCCTGCCATGGTGTAATTTATTATCTCATGGAGACAAGTGATAAATAAGGCATAAGAGAAAGACAAATTGCAATCTAATGCTGCTATGATGGATACAAACATAATGCTGCATGTTCTGGTTATCTGTTGTTGCATAGCAGCATTACCCCAAAGCTTAATGTTTTTCATGAATTTGTGGGCCAGGAGTTTGGACAGGACTCAGCTGGGCAATTTTTCTGCTTTGCACAGCAATGATTAGAATCATTCAATGATAATCAGATGGTGGCTGGTCTGTTCCGGAGGTTCCAAAACAACTTTCCTCTCAAGCCAGCAGCTTCGGTGGGGATGGAGGGATGGCTGGACTCAGCTGGGACTCTTTTTCATCCATGTACTATCAGAGCCGCTCAGCTTGGATTTTACCATCTGGGTGACAAACTTCTGACAGTAGCTCAGGGCTCTGCAAGAGCCAGCTGGAAGCTGAAGTCCTCTTACTGGCTAGGCTGGGAATGGGCCTAGGGTTACTCCCCTGTATTCTGTTGATTAAAGCAATCACAGACCTAGCTCAGCTTTACAGAGCTTGATTGGCAGTCAGGGCAGGCTTCTGGAGGAAGTGGTTTTGGAGCTGAGACCTGAAAGGTGAGAAGTAGCAGCCATGATAAATGTGTGAGGGGAAGAGAGGCCAGTGTATGAGGGGAGGGGATAGCCATGGTGACATTCTAAGTAGGGAGGAGCTTAATCTGATTTATTTTCCTAAATGGTTGCTCTGGATTGGAGGGTGCAAGAATTGACCTGGAGTGGTGGTAACTCTCCAGGCAGATCTGGGTGTATCAGAGCAGATGGGGTAGATGCTGGGAAATCTATTGGATGCAGAACTGAACAAAAGAGAGGAATCCAGGATATCTCCCATTTCTGACCTGAGACGGGAAGGATTTGGGGAAGGGGAGTGGAGGCAAAAGCTAACACCTGGTGTTGGATTTGCTTGTTTACTTGACTTTTTGACTAAGCACTGGACCATAAGCTCTGAGATGGCAGTATTAGTCAGGGTTCTCCAAGGAAATGGAATCAACAGGATATATGCATATACCTATAAATATGTATGTATATTTATATGTGTATGTTAAGAGATTTATTTTAAGTAATTGATTCATACAGTTATGAGGTCTGGCAAGTCTGAATTTTTCAGGGTGGGTCAGCAGGGCTGGAAATTCTGGTAAGAGTGATATTGAAGTGCTGATTCTGAATTTCTTAGGAGAAACTGACAGACTGAAGATTCAGAGAAAGTAGAGGATATAGTCTTGAGGTGGAATTTCTTCTGATTCCTGGAATCCCAAGTTCTTTGCTCTTAAAGCCTCCAGCTGATAAGAGGGTGGTCTCCTTACTTAAAGCTAACTAATTGTAGATGCTAATCTCATCTCTGAAATACTCATATAGCAATATGTAGGCCAGTGTTTCACCAAATGACTGGACACCATAACCACTCAAGTTGACACTTGAAGTTAGCCATCACAGCAGGGATGGTGGCTGTGGGCCTGGGGTCCTTACACAAAATTTGGCACATGGTTGACACTTGTGAAATGTTTGTTTAATAAATGAGTGAATGAATGAATGGATGAATGGATGACTGTCAAGTGGTGATTAGAGTTGCTGCGGGTGGCTGGGAGGGAGGAAAGAGGCACATTTGTCTTCTGGCTGCCTAAGCAGCTTGGTGAGGCCATCAAGGGGAAGGGTCATCCACTCTTGTGTCTGGTGCAATGTGGATGGGAGGACAGAATGTGGATTTTACACCGCTCTCTCTGTCTGGGGAATTGGGACCAGAAGAAGGCTAGAGCACCGGTTGCCAAAGTATGGACACTTCTCTTCCCCACCCCCAACAGAATCACTGCCCTTTGGGAGTGCATTAGTCGTGCAGGATCTGGGGTCTCGCACTCCACTTGCCTGATCAGAAATTCCTGCCTCTCGGGGATTCTGATCCCCATTCCAATTTAAGAGCCTCCAGTATGATCACTTTTTTTTCCCCATACATTCCATACTCCCCACCCCTTCCCCTCACCGATCACCAGCATTTCACTCTAAATTTATTTTAACATTTGTTCCCCCTTTTATTCATCTTTATTCCATATGTTTTACTCGTCTGTTGACAAGATAGATAAAAGGAGCATCAGACACAAGGTTTTCACAATCACACAGTCACACTGTGAAAGCTATATCATTATACAATCATCTTCAAGAAACATGGCTACTGGAACACAACTCTACATTTTCAGGCAGCTCCCTCCAGCCTCTCCATTACATCTTGAATAACAAGGTGATATCTATTTAATGCGTGAGAATAACCTCCAGGATAACCTCTCGACTCTGTTTGGAATCTCTCAGCCATTGACACTTTATTTTGTCTCATTTCACCCTTCCCCCTTTTGGTTGAGAAGGTTTTCTCAATCCCTTGATGCTGAGTCTCAGCTCATTCCAGGATTTCTGTCCCACGTTGCCAGGAAGGTCCACACCCCTGGGAGTCATGTCCCACGTAGACAGGGGGAGGGTGATGAGTTTGCTTGTTGTGTTGACTGGGGAGAAAGGCCACATCTGAGCAACAAAAGCGGTTCTCCTGGGGGTGACTCTTAGGCCTAATTTTAAGTAGGCTTGACCTATCCTTTGTGGGGTTAAGTTTCCTATGAGCAAACCCCAAGTCTGGGGGCTCAACCTATAGCTTTGATTGTCCGCACTGCTTGTGAGACTACAGTATGATGACTTTTTAGATTATAAACTGTTTACAATTCACTTTCAGGCTGGTCTGGCCTTCCAGACCCTTCACCAGTGTAAAAGCCATAGTCATTGCCCTTTCTAAAGCAGGCCTAAACTGAGCTTGGCTTTTCCTTTTGAAGGCCTAAAGCTGGGAACCTTCCTGAGCAAGGGCAGGAGCATCGCGGGGAGGGCGGCACACATGGGATTTAAAACTTTCCTCTCTGGATTTGGGAATATTCTCCTCCAAACAAGTTGATTAGATCCATGAAACCAGAGATTTTTCTGGGACTAAGATAAGCATTTTAAAAAATGTTCCTTGGAACACCCATACTTTGAGATGTTTGGTTTAAAAGGCAGTGAGGTTTGAGAACCACTGCTCTCTCCATCCCCCCTTAGATTACTCCTGGTACATGTTAGTACATGGAAGGCTCTGAGAAGTTTTGCAGTAAATATACCCGCTGACTTCTTTCTGGAAGCTACTTGACCACAGAACCCCACTTCTCCAACAATGTTTATTAACATTTTACAATACCAGTTTCCTTGAGACCCAGTTTGAAAAAAAAGTTTTTTTTAAATTTTTAAATATTTTTTATTGTAAACCTTACAAATAACATACAAACATTCTTCACATATAAACATTCTATACATGGTGTACAATCACTGGCTCACAAAGTCATCACAATTGTGTATTCATTACCATGATCATTTTTGAATATTTGCATCTCTTCAGCAAAAGAAAGAAAAAAGAAAAAACTCATATATACCATGCCCCTTACCCCTCCCTCTCATTGACCATTAATATTTCCATCTATTCAATTTATGTTAACCTTTCTTCCCCTATTATTTGATTTTTTATCCATATTTGTTAACCTTTCTTCCCCCTATTATTTGATTTTTTATCCATATTTTTTGTCATCTGTCCATGATGTAGATAAAAGGAGCAGCAAACACGAGTTTTCCACAATCACACAGTCACGTTGTAAAAGCTGTAGCATTGCATACATCATGAAAAGCTCTGTTTTAGACAATTGTGAGATTATTCTCTGAAATACAAGTGTTCCACTTAAACAGTGTCTGTGGTGACAGGGCCCCCTTCTATAGCAATTCCAATGCACCATTAACTAAAAAGAGATATCTATATAATGCATAAGAATGCATTATATATGAATATAATATATAAAATGGAAGAATATAATAATTTCCACTTTATTTTGAAGGGAACAATCGGTGGCATTAATTACATTCACAGTGCTTTGCTACCATCACCAATATCTGTTACCAACACTTTTCATTACCCCAAACAGAAACTCTCTTTCCATTAAGTAATAGCTTCCTCTTCTCCCTTCCCCCTGGCCCTGGCAATGTTTAAACTACTTTCTGTATCTATGATTTTGTCTATTCTAGATATCTCATGTAAGTGAGATCATATAATAATGTCCTTTTGTGTCTAGCTTATTTCACTTACCATGGCATCTTCAAGGCTCATCCATGTAGCATGTATCAGAACTTCCTGCCTTTTCATTGCTGAATAATATTCCAATAACCGCATATAAAAAATCTTTTTAAAAATATTTTTATTGAGATATTTTCATGTACCGTAAAGTCCAGCCAAAATATGCAGTCAATGGCTCACAATATCATCACATAGTTGTGTATTCATCATTATGATCATTTTCAGAACATTTTCATTGCTCTAGAAAAAGAAATAAAAAGACAAGAGAAAAAAACATACATCCCATACTCTTTATTCCTCCCTCTCATTGACCATTAGTATTGCAATCTACCCAATTTTTTAAACCTCTTATCTCCAACTATTATCCATTTATTTTTTGTCCTTATTTCTTTTGACTCATCTGTCCATACCCTTGATAAAACGGAGCGTCAGTCACAAGGTTTTTACAATCATACGCTCACATTGTCAAAGCTATATAGTCATACAGTTGTCTCCAAGAACCAAGGCTATTGAATTACAGTTCAACAGTTTCAGATACTTCCCTCTAGTTACTCCAATACACTATAAACTAAAAAGGGATATGTATATAATGTGTAAGAATAACCTCCAGGATAACCCCTCGACTCTGAAATCTCTCAGCCACTGAAATTCTATTTTCTTTCATTTTCTGTTTTCCCCATTTTGGTCAAGAAGGCTTTCTCAATCCCACAATGCCAGGTCTCAGCTCATCCCTGGGAGTCACGTCCCATGTAGGGAGGAAGGCAGTGAGTTCATCTGCCAAGTTGGGCATTAGCCACATTTTGTTTATCCAGTCATCTGTGGATGGACGTGTGGGTTCCCACCTTTTGCTACTGATGAATCATTCTGGTTTTGATACCCTTCACCTTTCAGGGAATGTGCCTGATAAAAATGCCGTATCCAGAGGGTTAAGTGTGGGTTGCTGCTTTTTGGAGAGCTGTGAAAAAAGTAACAAGGAATTCTGTTCAAATATGTTTGAAATGTTTGGGAAGAGTCAGAAATTGGAAAGAGTTGGGAGCTGCTTGGCCAGTTAGTGAGTAATGTCTATATCCTATGCAAAGGAGGTATTTGAGCATCTTTCAGCTTCACTGAGAAGGTGGGGGGAGGATTTCAGTGAGTCACTGAGTACATTGTCAAGAAAATTCTCCTTATTGGGGATAAAATGTCACAGCTTTTCACAGACGTAGCATTTCCCTAGAAAGATGGTATAATTTATACTTGGCCTTCTAGGTTAATGCTAAGTAGAGAAGCACTTTTGTAGTGTGTAAATTGAACAGATAAATGTTCAATAGATTCAAAATTAGAAGTCTTGCTCAGCATCAGACAGGGATCATGGAGAAAGCCCTCCCGGGGGGCTCGTATTTCCATTCTTAGCCAAAACTATTACTATAACTAGTATTACACTAGGAATGGCATCTTCCATCTGCTATCTACTTCCCAGAGCTGACATTCTCCCAGCAGTGTGCCATCGGGCTCTTCTCTGAATGTTTAATGCCTGTGCTGTGCAGGTTGTTTGATATTTCAAACACCCCCACCACATCCATATTCGTCGTGTCAGATACTCTACTAGACATTTATATGCCTAATCTCTTTTAACCTTCACAGTGATCTTCATGCCAGGTACTGTCTCCATCTTTCTAGTTGAAAAAAAAATTGAGGTTTTGAAAAATTGAGTAATTTTCCCGGAGGGCCACGACTAGAACAGGTAAGTGGCAGAGCTAGGATTCTCATTTTCGTTTATCTGACTCCAAAATGCAGAACTGCTAATAGCTGCATGACTCTGGGGATGCTCTCTCACTTCTCTGGGCTGGTTTAGTGTTTGCTGAGGGTCACCCAGTAGTCCAGACCACACTGTCCTTGGGTGTTCTAGATATCTCATATAAGTGTTTCCATTTCTTGGCTGCTTAAAACAAATATCATGAAATGGTTTGGCTTGAACAATAGGAACTTATTAGCTTACTGTTTTGAGGCTGAGAAAAAATCCAAATCAAGGCATCATCAAAGCAATACGTTCTTCCTGAGATGGGCTGCCAGTGATCCTTGGCTCCACTGCCACATGGCAAGTTATATGGCAGCATCTGCTGGTCTCTCCCTTCTTTTCTAGATTTCATTGATTTCAATTTTATGCTTCAACAGCACACACTCTCTCTCTCTGATATATAAAAGAAGCTCCATCGGAAAAAAAAAAAAAACCCTTCATGAGTAAATGAAAAGTTCAAGACACTACCAGTTGCTTTCTTCAGATATATGAAGGGAAAAAACCTTATTTTTTGTAGCTGCCAAAGGAGGGAAACAAAGTCCTAGGTTAGCAGTTTTAGAGAAACAGACATCACCTAAATTTTCAGAATATTCTAATAGCCAGAGCTGTCACCAATGAAAGGGTGCCCTTAGAGGGCAGCGAGTTCCTTATCAGTTGGGGTGTGTACACAAAGGTGGAAATTTTAGGAGAACATTTTTGTAGCATGATGCATGGTCAGACCAGATCAGTGTTCCCCCAAATGAGAGAAGGATCATTGAGGGCAAATGAAGTGTTATATATTGTATAATCTTTTCAATGCTCTTTCAGTCCTTCTGATGGCAACAAGGAGAAAGTCTCACTTAGGTACTAGTGTGCTGTCACCACCTTTCCGATCTCCTTTTCAACAAAGAGAGAACAGACTTGGGTATCAGCATCTAGCTAGGATGGAATAATGCTGCTTTGATTTCTTTTAATTTAGTTTTTATTATCTTCTATTTATGGAAAATAATGCTTTTTTCTTAAGAGTAGGTGGTCCTTTGTAAATACAGCTATTTTACTAAAAAAAAAGACAATTAACAGGGAAATATGAAGTATGCTGGCATGCAGGAATGGCGCAACTCCTGAAGTACACATGGGAATTTGCCAGGTAGAAAGGGTGGTGATGGGAGGATCCTCCAGGCAGAGGAAAGCCTGGGCGAGAAGGTGTGAAGTCAGGACGTGGGTTGTTCGTGGACGGGAAAGAAGATCTGTTGAGCTGGAGCAGAGGTGAGTTAGAGCAGAGGTGGAAAAGGAGGCAGCCGTGGTAAGAAGGCAGCTCATGAAGAGCCTCGAGTCAAGGCGAATGGAAGTTTGAAGCAGGCTGGTGAAGTGATTGCTGGGATGGGAAGGCCAGATGGGAAGCAGAGCGGCTATTCTGGTGAGAGAGGAAGAACTTGACCTAGGGCTTCGGCCTGGGCCAATTCCAGTCCACATGGGAGGAGAGGAAGGGACTGCGGCAGACAGGTTGGTTCAAGACGTCAGTGAAGGGACACCTCTTCGTGGTAGAAGAAATCCACTGACTTAGAAGCCACCTGTGGCTGATGGCAGCATGGGACAAAGTAATTCCAAAGGGGAAGGATTGCATCGTACATCAAGTCACCTGGACAGGCAGGTTCTGCTTGCCCATGCCGGGGTGTTATGGAGTCAAAATACTGAGGTTCAACTACCAGGGCTGCCCCTCGCCAGCGGGTGAACCTGGGAAGTTAAACCTTTTCTTTCCTTATCTGTAAAATGGGGTTGATAATACCTACCCCACGGTGGTGCTTTAAAGATTAAATGATATAATTCATATGATGCACTGGCATTAAACCCATCATGTAATAATGATTATTATGATCATTTTCCTCATTACCACCAACTCTTCACCAGGTCGTTGGAAAAAACCAAAGACTAGCACATATGGATGCAGTTTTCTTTCTTTTTTGTTGTTATTGAACACATGTTGGTTTTCCTCTTCCCATTGCCACCTTCTCCCCCTGCAAACTCTTATGTGCGCTCCAAGGCCCAGTGCAAATTCCTCTCTTACCCAAAGGAGGAGTTATTCACTCACTCAGTCATTTCTCTGTGATCCCAGACCGTCCATGGCATCAGAGTAGACATTCGTTACTCTTATCTGCTTAGCATCTCCTCTCCTTTTTTGATAACAACATCCAGATATTACTCTGGAAAACCATTCCTGAGTTATACAAGCCTGTGACCAATATCGCATCATCCTGGCCACAAAGCTTTAGGGTTGAGTGTAACCTGGGTCCATCCAGTAAGACTTTTGATGAACTACCTGGGACAAGCTCCTTCTACCGGAATTGCTGACAGGGTATTCTAGTCTGGAGAGGGCTTGTCTGAGAGCGAAACCAACACAGAGAGAGAAAAGCAGAGCCAAGGGATGGAGAGAGTAGGACCAGGTCCTGATGACATCCTTGGGGTCCCTGGATCCAGCTATGCCTGAGGCCCACTACCCCCAATTCTTTTACATTTTTTGATGACTACATTCTCATTTTTGCTTAAGCCAGTCTGAAGTCAGTATTTCTATCACTTCAGCTGAAGATGTCCTCCCCAATAGCCATAGAAATTCTTGGAATATGTTCATTTCTTCTCCTAGATTCTGAGCTTTTCCAAGCCACATCCTAGACAACTTTCTAATCCTCAGTGACTAGCACAGGGCCCAGCACATAGCAGATACTAAAAATATTAGAAAAGTGAATGAATGAATGAATTGGATTCTGCTCTGGGCCAAGGAAGGGTGCAAAGACATTTGTATAATTAAAGATTCATGCTACAAGCAAGTGCAGTGAATTTCAAATTCTGTTTTGGAGCACTTAGATGGCACTTTCTGGCTCTGGAACTAATTGAAGTAGTCATTTTCAGCTAGCAGCAGCCCAGGCTAGCCCAGGGTAAAACCTGAGAACATCCAGGAAGGGAGCGGGAAGCCAGAAGCAGGGACTTGGGCATCTTGGGGATAGCATGTGCTGCAGGAGTGTGATGCCCTCCCAGAGGCACCCAGATCCCAGGACTGTGGATTTGGATTTATCTGCAGTGTTGGGCTCTGCAGGCCTGGAAATGGGTTCTGTTTGCCAAGTGGAATTTTCCTACCCCCAGCTGAGAAGCTAGAGAAGCTGGCTCACTGTTGATTTCATTTTCCCAACTCATCAGCTTGGCGAAGCCTCAGCTGGCCTGCCTGGCAGACAGCTCCCTCCTCTAGCTGCCTTCTCTTGGAGCCTCTTACCCAGCTCACTGGCCAAAGAAAGAAAGCTGTGACTCACCAGAAAATTTCATTGCTATTTTCTGGCCATAAAATAAGAAGAAACATATATGTGAAAGTTCTTACATTACATCTTAGCTCAGCAGCGTTTGCCTGCTGGGAGCACACTTGGTTGCAAGATTGGAAAAGTAGAAAACCCACTCAAAATGTGCCTTAGAGCTGGGACTCAGCATCAAGGGATTGAGAAAACCTGGACTTAAAGGAGGAAGAGAGAAATGAGACAAAATAAAGTGTCAGTGGCTGAGAGATTTCAAATAGAGTTGAGAGATTATCCTGGAGGTTATTCTTATGCCTTATATAGATATCCCCTTTTTAGTTTAAGATGTATTAGAGAGGCTAAAGGGAAGTACCTGAAACTGTAGGGCTGTGTTCCAGTAGCCATGTCTCTTTAAGATGATTGTATAATGATATAGCTTTTGCAAAGTGACTGTGTGATTGTGAAAACTTTGTTCTGATTCTCTTTTTATCTACAGTATGGACAGATGAGTAAAAAATATGGATTTAAAAATAAATAAATAATAGGGGAACAAATATTAAAATAAATTAGGGAGAGGAAAGACTAGTGGTCAGTGAGAAGGAGGGGTAAGGGGTATGGAGTGTGTGAGTTTTTTCTTTTTATTTCTTTTTCTGGAGTGATGTAAATGTTCTGAGAAATGATCACTGTGATGAATATACAACCATGTGATGATATTGTGAGCCATTGATTGTACACCAAGTATGGAATGTTCATATGTTAAGAATGTTTGCGTTTGTATGTTGATTGGTTTTATTAATTAAAAAAAAATTCAAAAAAGAGAGCAAACAACCCATAAACTCTTTGTCTGGACAATGTCCACTGAAATTCTATTAAATATAAAATATGCATATAGCTTAAAAATTAAAATAGCACAAAAAAGATATAAAATGAAAAGTAAAGGCTTCCTTCCTCCCTTTTCCCCATAGGTAACCACTAACAGTTTCTTATGTAGCTTTCTAAAATGTTTCCCTCTGCGTCAATAATGTTTCTGAAATTGGTTATATGGTCATTCAAGCTTGTCTATAATAAATGACACATTTTAAAAGAAAAAAAAAAGTGCCTTAGAGGAGAAATCTCCCAGCACAAGTTCATTTTGACATCTGTCCCAAAAGTGGGGCTTCAGCGAGCAAAAATGGCCATTGGTCTGGATTTCAGGTACAACGTAATTCTGACTCTAGCCTAACCAGAGGTAGTACAGACTCCACAGGGTAAGGGCACACTCTCCAAGACTGCCCCCACTTCAGACACCAGCCACAATCCTGGGACTCCCCAGGCTACCCAGGCTTCTGACTGACTGGGTACAAATTCAGGGGTTCCTAGGACTCCCTTGGACTCAGTAGTTTGCTAGAACAACTCACAGAACTCAGGAAAGCACTATATTATCATTACAGTTTTGTTTTAGCAGAAAAAGATACAAATCAGCACCATGAAAAGAAGAGACTCATAGGGCAAGGTCTAGGAGGGTCTCAAGCATGAAGCTTCTGGTGTCCTCCCCCCGTGGAGTCAGGATATGTTACCCTCCCAGCACACCAACGTGTGTTACCCACCAGGGAAGTTACTTGTACTTTGGTGTCCAGAGTTTTGATTGGGGTTTAATTGCATAGGCATGATTGGCTGGATCAATGCCTACGTGGTTGAATTTGATCTCCAGTCCCTCTCCCTGCCCTCCCGGGAGGTTGGGTTGATATCACCTGGCTCAAAGTCCCTGCCCTCTAATCACAGGGTTGGTCTTTCTTGCATGGCTGTGGCACCCTGAGCTAGCTTGTCAGTGTAAACTATCGGGGGTGGTTATTGGGGCTGGGACGCACCCTGAATAACAAAGACACTTGTACTGGGAGACTCCAAGGATTTGGAGGGTATCTCCCAGGAAGCAGGGACAAAGGGGGACTAAATTCTTTATTATACAATACCAAGTCAAAGGAATTCCACTTTTAAAAAGGAAGGGCAGGCTTCCCCCTATGTGGGACATGACAATCCAGGGGTGAAAGTCTCCCTGGTGACATGGGAGATGACTCCCAGGGATGAATCCAGACCTGCATCGTGGGATCAACAAATCCATCCTGACCAAAAGAGGGAAAAGAAGTGTAACTAATAAAGTATCAGTGGCAGAGAGAGTTCAAGTAGAGTCAAGAGGCTACTCTGGAGGTTGCTCTTATGCAAGCTTCAGTTAGACCTTGCTACCTATCATAACCTGCCAAACCCCAGCCAGGACCATTCCAGCCAATCCTAAGGAACACCTAGGGCAAGGTATAGGATTCCACAAGGGTTTCAGGCACTGGAGTGACTTTCCAGAAACCTACAGCCTCCAGATGTGTCCCAGAGAAGTCCTGAAACCTTGCCCAGCCTCTCCAGAACATCAGATAGTTCCATTTCCCTACCCCATATCAGTGACAGACCCTTCCAATATAAAAAATTTAGAACTGCCATAGCCCAAACACCTGTAAAGAGAGGGATGGAAAGATCAAAGGTTATGATGGAGTTATACGTGGAAGATAGGATTTAACAAATGAATATGAACGAATCATTCAATTGAGATCTCTTTTAGTCTCCAGTATTTTAGAACAGTTAGAAGTAAAACATGTCAAACTCTGAAATATGCTCTACAACTAATTGTGGTGCTGTGCTTTGAAATATATAGCTTTTTTGTATATGTGTTATTTTTTCACAAAAAAAGAAGGAAAAAAGTCAATTGTGATGATCAAGTGTTTAAGCCCTCTAGCCTCCTATATTCTGGAGCAGCTAGAAGGAAAACTATTGAGAGGATGGTATGGTAGCCCATGACAAATGCTGGTATCCTGTAAGTACTTTTTGAAGAGTGCTTCGAAAACTATTGCTTTTTTATTTCTTTGCTTTGTATAAATGCTATACTATGCAATAACAAAAGTTAAAAAATAAATAAAAATAAATTTAAAAAGAGGAAGAGCAGAGTCTGAAGGCCCCTGAAGGCCAGTGTCCAGCTCTGCCATCTGCGGCCTGGATGCCTCTTACCTGGTAGGGAATGGAACTGGAGGTCTCTACACTCACAGAGCCCACAAGGTCTTAGCAGACCCTCTAGTCTCACCCGGTACCCTCTCCCTCTTCCAACTTGTTTCCTGGGTCTAGCCATACTCACCTTTATTCAATTCCTTAAATGCACCAACTCCATCCCCCCACCATGAGCCTTTGCCCATTCTGTTCCCTGTGCCTGGTACTCCAGCTCTCTCCATCTCTTCCTTCAGAGCTCAGCTTAATGTTCCCTCCTCAGGGACACTTCTGTGCCCCCTGCTCCAATCAGGTCAAGCCCCATTGTTTTGGGCTCTCAGATCCCTTTGTTATGTGCCCCTCTCCACTCTAGTGCCTTCAGTAGTTGTAACTTTACATGCATTTGTGGGATCCCTCCAGGAATGTCTGTCTCTCCTATTGTTCTCTGTGCTCCATGGGAGCAGGTCCCATGTCTGATGATGCTCAAAGTTGTGTCTGTGGGGCCTGTTCTGTACTAAATATTCAGCGCAAATTCATCGAATGAATGAACTACTGAATGAATGACCATGGAGCGGCTTTCTGGTGTTTAACTCTGGGGTTAACAATGTGATTTGAGTAGTCAGGCCAGAGGGGTTGTGTAACTTATACAAAGTCACAGAGCCAGTATGGCAGACACTGAGCGGAAACCCATCCTCAAGTCCAGGGGTATTTCTTTTTCACCATGCTGGGTGCCATCTATGACCCTGGTTCTGACCAACTTCCCTTTGCTTTCTGACCTGGTGAGAGTCTGGTCCTTGTGTGCCCAAGGCCACAAAAGCCAGCGTCCTGTGGGGCAGTCCGCTCCCCCCAGCCTCTTGCCAGGGATGACCCAGTTCACCCTATCTTTTATTCTACAAATGAGATGCTCCACGGGAGAGGAGCCATGCTGGGGGAACATGGAGAGAGTAGAACTACCTGTCCTGCAATGCTGGGACAGCCAAGAGCATGGGCCTGTTGGTTGGATGACCATCCTTGACATGGAACACCATCTTTGCTGAGGACAGGTTAGCACATTGTACCACCCCAGGCAGGGCCTAGTCCTTTTCCAGGTAACCAAGAAGGGAGGAAGGAGCCACAGTGGCTTGGACCTGCCATGCGCTCTGCCTCCAGCCTTTCTAGGCCCTCTGGCTGTTTGCCTTTTCTGCCATGTGGAAGTGTGTACGTCTTTTAAGTGCTCCCTATCATTTCATGGTCTCAAATATACATCCAAGTACTTTGTGCTGGCTTCCATACCTGTATCTCTAGCCCAGATACCTCCATCTGATGCTCCACAGTCCTATAGACTCATCATGTTCAAATTGAACTCATCATCTCCCCTCCTGCCCACCCACTCAATAATGCCTCTTCTCTTCCGGGGGCCCAAATCAGAGCATTTAGGAGTTATCCTGGGCATCTCTCTTTTTTTCTTCTCCCTCCCAATCCCCATCCATTCAATCTCCAAATCTAGTCACTTTACCACCTGGGAAATTTTTGAATCCCTCAATTTCTATGGCCCTTGCAAGCCCATCCTCTACAGGGTAGCCAGAATGAGGGTTTGAAAATGTAGTTTTACCCTTTCACTCCCCAGCTTTAAGCCCTTCAGCTGCTCCCCATTTACCTTAGGACAAAGCTCAACTCTTTAACGGGCCCTAAAGACCTTTTGCAATGTGGCCTTTGCTGAATTTTCCAACCTCATTTCTCATTCCCATCTCCATCCCAGAATCCCATGCCTGAGTCCCTCAGCTCCATTCAGCTCTCCAACCTGCTCCCTCCTGCCTTTCTCTGGACCTTTGCTTGTTGTATTTCTCCACCTAGAAAGCTCTTCCCTCTCAGGCACTATCTCCCTCTTAGTTTTCAGCCTAGAAAGTGCTTCCTCCAGGATCCTCACCACCGAATCTGGGTGAGGCACATCTCCTCCACACCCTAGCCTCCTGCCCCCTCCCAGCACTGCATGTGGGCGGCTGTTTGATCTCTTTCTGCTTCCTTGTGTGTCTCCCCCACTCAAGTGAGCAGCATGCACAGCACCTCACTCAGTGCCCGGAACCCACACAGGGTGACACATGAATGAATGAAAGCCTGACTGAACCAAGACCTGCAGTCTTCCCAGCAGGACTGCTTTGGACTCTCTCCCCTCGCTCCCCACGTGCTGCCTCCACCTAGAGGTCTGTCTCAGAGGCTTTGCTCCTAGCCCACAGCCTCTGATGAGCAAAGTACTACCCTTCCTGCCCTTTCCTCTTATGGGGTCTCTCTGGCCTAACTGGTGACCTTAATTAGACCCCAAGCCCTCCCAGTACTTCCTCACCTTTTCAAGACTGCTTGCCTTTTTCCTTCACTCTGAAACTCACCTTCTTGCTGTGACTTCCATAAATTTCACACATTTAATTCCCTGATGCTGCTCAAATTCCTGCATCCCAGGCTGAGTTAAGCCCCTGAAGTAATTTAGGTAGCAGCTCAATTATCTCCTCTCTTCTTTAATCTTTCCATTTCTATCACCACTTAGGTAGCAGTGACAAGTGCAATAAAAAAGTATTTCCTGCCCAATTCTACTTCTCCCCTTCAGTTTTTCTCTTGATTCAAGCCAGCAGCATCCACCCATTTGCCTGAGACCCAACCTCAAAATCACCACCCACTCCTCTCTTCTCCGTCTTCTCTCTACTTCCAGTCTCCAAGACTGTGTCCTCTCCTGTTAAGTAGTTTCTCAATTCCAGCCTTCTACGGCCACATAGCCACCCCCTGCCTCTTCACCATTTCTTCTCCTGGACTAAGATCACTTCCTGACTGGTCCTTCTCCTTTCAGTCCCTTGCCACATGCAGCCAGCCAGCCAATCATCCATCTTCCAAGTTGCCCCCAATAATCTTTCTAAAACACACATGGTTAGATCATACCTCTGCTTCAGTGATTTCATGACTCCGCACTGCCTACAAGAAGGGATTCTAAACACTGACTGCATATTAGACTCTTCTACGGAGTATTTTTAAAATACCAGTATCAAGGTGCTACCCCAGAGACTCTGATTTCGTTTGTCTTGGATAGGGCCTGGATCCTGGTGCTTTGTAAAAGTTCCCCAGGTGATTCTAGTGTGTCGTCTAGGTTGAGAACATGTGGCCTAGAGGATAAGTCCAGACTCCTTAGTCTGTAGTTCAGTGCTCCTCACAGTTGAGCCCTCAGCCTGTCTCCTTAATCTCACATCCTACCAATCCTCCCCTAACACAGTGAATTCCAGCTCTGCTGCACTACTTCCCTGTATTGTACCCATAGTTCTTTCCATACAATTTCATTCTCTGTCTGCCCCTTTGTCCATTTGGAAAACTCCTCCTCATCCTTCAAGACCCAGCACAAATGTGACCTCCTCTCATGGGTCTCTCTTCTGTAACATCTACTATGTATGTGTCAGTCATGTTTCTGGGCACTCAGTGTGGTAGATAAAACAGAACAGTCCCTGGTGTCAGTGAGCTTACAGTAGGGTGAGGGGTGAGGGATGGAAACTGCCTAAAGCAGAGGTTCTTAGGCTTGGGTATACATCAGAATCCCTTGGAAGGCTGGTTAAAAATGCCAGATGCTGGGCACCACCCCTAGAGTTTCTGATTCAGTAGGGCTGGGGTGGCCCTGGTATCTTTAACTTCCAACAAGTTCCCAAGTGAGGCCGATGCTGCTGCTCAGGGAGCCACACTGTGGGATCAGTGGCGTCCTCTCTAGGAAGGCATCATTGAGCTCAGACCTAGAGGAACAGGAGACAGGCTCCGGAAGAGCAGGCGCTCAGGCATTCCAGGTGAAGGGAACAACACGTGTGTAGACCCCAGGGGGGAAGGAACTCGGCATGAAACCACAGGAAATTGTGTGACTTGTACGTGGAGAGCACAGAGGAGAGCAGGGCTTTCTCCCGCCTCTCAAGAAGAATTGATGCTCCCATTGACGTGTGTATAGCACTGTATCACTTACCCTGTAATTCTTTCCTTCTGCCCCAGTCCCTTGACTGTGAGCACATCAGGGCAGGTCTGTGTCACGGTTCCTTCGTGTGCTCGAGCCTACCCAAGGGTCTGGCAGGGTAAGTGCTGAGTGGTCCTGGCCGGACGATTGGATCTCGGAGTTCTGGCTCTTTCTTTATGCTATACATGAAGGAAAAATCTGTTCGTTTCTCCTGCAGCCACAAGTTTCCAGTGCTTCACCTTCTTCCCTCTTCCTTAGACAGCTGCCAGTCTCTTCTTCTTCCATCTAAACCGAATTCTCTGCTCTCACATTCCTCTGGCCTACACAGATTTCTAGCTCTTGTTGGTGGCAGAAAGATTCCTTTCAGTCAAGTGGTCCTTCTTCCCTTATTCTTCTCAAACCCCAGGAATTGGGAGGAGTGTGTGTGTGTGTGTGTGTGTGTGTGTGTGTGTGTGTGTGTGTGTGTATCTGTAAGAACCCAGAAAGCCTCAGGCTGCACGGCCCAGCACTTCCGCTTGGCTTTGGGGAAATGATAGAGTCGCAGTGGGACTTGGCAGAAGCCCCCGTCTATAAACATGGCTAGAAGGAGGCTGGGTTTCCAAGAGTTTAACCTTGGCCAGTTCCTAGAAGTAGCTCAGACTCAAGGGCAGGGGTGCCGCAAGGCCAGCCTAGGGGGAGCCTTAGAGCTGACCCCCCTCCGCTGGTGGATAGGTCTCTCCCCCTTCAGATCCTTTCCAACGCCTCCTTCCTACACTGGGGAGTGGAGTAAGGGAAAAACTCAGGGTCAGAAAACAAGAACTCTAGGACATATACTCCATGTGGCAAGATGGGATTATTGATTTGGTGTTTGGTTTTGGTTTTCAATTGCCCTTCCTTTTTCTTTCCTGGAGATGACAGTATTTGCATTTTTTACTGAGGCTTTCGTAAGGAATAGAAAAGAATCAAATATTCTGTCAGTGGTGCTGGAACCATCTCCCATTTCTTTAGTATCCCAAGCTTTGGGAAACAATGGTTTATGTCTGTGGTTCTCAATTTTGAGGGACTTGGTACTCTGCATTTATGACAAGTTCCCTGGAGGTGCTGACATTGCTAGCCTGCGGACCTTACTTTGAAAACTGCTGTTTTAGCATAAACCCAGCTAGAGTGTGCTAAGAAGCTCTCCATCATTCCTGACAAAGGCTTATTTGTCTGTCTGCGCAGCTTTTCTTCATCCCTCCTCCCAAACACAGAACCTGAACCCTCCGGGCTCTCCTCTCCTCCGGTACTATGGAGATGCAAAGGCTCGAGTAACCTAGTTTCCAAGAGGCCAAGAAACAGAAGCTAAGCCCTGGGGGGAAGATCAAAAAGTTTAAGAGCCTGAGGAGACCCCACGGGTTAGGGGAGGCAGGGAAGGAGAGACGATGTGGCCATTTTTTGTTCTTTCAACTGCAAAGTTCCAGAAATCATATAAGGATTTCAAACACAATTGGTCTGGTATTTCTTAGCCCCAGGGAAGGCAGCTTTTTCCCAGAAGGGAGAGGTGAATGTAGCAAATGTTGCTGACAGTGGGCGAGTAGAACAGGATAGCACTTAGAGTCAAGGACGAGGCTTATGCTCTCAGCCCTGCGAGCTATTTGACCTCGGAAGGATCACTTCTCCCCTCATAGCTTCAATTTCCCCAGCTGTAACATGTGAAATGAAAGAGCCAGCCGTGAAGGGGTGTCGTGAAAAGAGCCGAGGTGCATGACCGTGTGAAACTGTGTGGTTGGCAGTTCCATGTGTAGCCAACTAGAGCTGCTTTGGCTTCCACAGGAAGGACCAGTACCTCCTGTCGCCCGTGAACTGTTGGTATCTGGTCCTGCATCAGACCAGGCGGGAGAGCCGAGACCATGCCACCCTCAATGACATTTTCATGAACAACGTCATCGTCCGCCTTTCCCAGATCAGCGAGGATGTCATCAGACTCTTCAAAAAGGTGTGCAAATGGGCCCCGGGCTGGGCATGGCAACATACGCCAGGCAGGAGGGGGTGTAGTCTGGGGAGGGTGGGTGTGTGTTACGGCAGGGGTGTTGCAGGGTATAAGTGACCAAGGGCTGCAGTTGGCATCCCGGGCCCTGAGTTGGGGTGGTTTCACCCCCTTTCAGCAACCACAGTCACAAAAATAAGCACCATTGCATGATCAGGTAAGTAATCCATGTCCATTGTAGGAAGTTTGGAAGAATAGAGTTGCGCACACATGCAAAAATTAAAATCCCCTGAAATGTTTTCATTCAGAAATAATCACTTTGGTATTCCAGGAATTTTTTTTGTATGTACTGATGCGCATACATTTTCTATGAATGCTTATATTTATACATTTTTTAGTGGACATGTACATTTTCCTCAAGTGATACCATACTGCATATATGATTGTAGTCTCTGCTTCTGTTACCTAACAATCGATCACAAAATTTCCCATATCGATACATTTCTTTCTCTAACATTTTTTTTTTTTTTTTTTTTTTTTTTTTTTTAGAGAGGGAGGAAAGGAAGGAAAGACAGAGAAGGAAGGAAGGATGGAAGGAAGGAAGGGAAACATTTTTAAACATTTTCGTGTTTTTATTATATTTTGTTTGTTTGTTTGGTTTTTACATGGGCTGGGGCCGGGAATCGAACCGGGGTCCTCCGGCACGGCAGGCAAGCACTTTGCCCGCTGAGCCACCGCGGCCCGCCTCTAACATTTTTAATGATTAAATAGTATTTCATTATATCGATGTGCTCATTTATTTAACCAGTCTCTTATTGTTGAGCCCTTAGGTTATTTTGATTTTTAAAAATCTTATAAATAATGCTGCTAGGAGCTTCTTTGTCTATACACCTTTGTCACCTCCACTGTTATTCTCTTAGAATCAGTTTCTGCAATGGGAATTTTAGGGGCAAATGGTGTGCTCATTTTTAAGGCCTTTGACAGAGTGCCAGTTACTTTCAGAAAGGTTTTACCCATAAAAACTCCTGGAAGTGCAGAGTGTAGGAAGCAGTAACTTTTTATGCCCCTCATAGCCTCTATGTCCTGTGTCTTTTGCACAGCGCCTGGCACACACTAAGTGTTGCCTGAATGTTGTAGAACTAAAGTCATTTTTGTGAACTACAGTTTCCTTGATGGTAAAACAGGCTAGTCAGTAAAACGGGTGAAGGGGAGGGGCCTTATTGTGAACTGGTTCTTGGAGTGTGGCATCTGGGTCCAGAATTCTTTAATTTTGGGTTATAATCCTGGTTCCATTATTGACTAGCTGTGTGTCTTTGAGCTTGTTACTTAAACTCTCTGTGCCTCAGTTTCCTCATCTGTGAAATGGGGATAGAAATACCTACCGGGCTGTTGTGAGAATTAAATGGTTTGTCAACCCATGTAAAGTGTGGAGAGCAGCCCCTGGGATTTAGTAAGTGCTCAGCAAATGCTGGTGTTATTACATGAAGGTAAAGGACTATTATTATGAAAATAGTTTAGCTCATCGATTCTTTCCAGGTGCCAGTCTTTAGGATTTGGTGACCTGGGATTGCAAAAAGCGTAAGAAAGGGGAAAAGTTGATTTAAAATATAATATTCTCTCTATGGTCTGTATTTGGATTATCTGCTTTGAGGATTACTTATACAGCAAAATTGCAATCACAGGCTAATTTCCTCCTGTCACACAATATGCTTCTGGTCTCCTCCTGGGGCTGTGCTTATGAAATGTAGTCTAAGTTTAATATTTGCGTAAGCAAACATAATTAGGAAGGTAAATACACTGTGAAAAACAAAACCAGCCTCACACTGCGATTTCCTAAGCCAACCTGAAATGATTCAGGCATCTGTAAGTTTGGAACTATCGATCCTGTCACAACCCCCTGCCGGCTGCTGCTGTCTCATCTTTTTTTCCTGGGTGGGAGTGACTCACAGAGAAAGGGTCATCAGGGCCTTTAGGAAATGAAGGGTCTTTTCCCAAGCTGAGCCCTGGGATGAGTGAGATAAATCTTTTCAGTTCTCATTTAGGCCGACAGCAGCCTGACTTGTGATGGAGGTTAACAGAGTGGAAAATAATGAAAAAATGTCTGCAGCTGAGCTCCTGGCTGCCTTGTTACCATGCCTGTGCTCGGGAACAAAGGAAAATGAGCCAGCCCCTCTGGGCCTGGAGAGAGACAGCGACCTGGGCCTTTGTGCGGCCTTACTTAGAGGTCATCTCAGAACTGAGGTTCGTACACCTTATGTAACAGTAGTTTCTGCAGCCCTCAGAACAGCTGTTCCTTTCCTTTGGGAAGATGGTCTCTGGTCAGACAGGGGAATGAGACCCTCACTCACTCTATTTTATAAATAAGGTAGAGTTTGCAAAGCTTCAAGAAGAGTCTGGGGTTTACCACTTTGCACCCCTTGTCATTACCAGCAGGGAACAGCGTGGCTGCCTATCACTGACTGAGAGGCCCTGGGCAAGACTCTCTAAGCCCCCATTTTTTTTCATCTGGGAAATGGAGATAATAATAGGGTCTCCTTCAAGGGACTGCTTTGAGGAGTAGAGGTCAAGCAAGTGTCCAACACAGGCCTGGTATATAGTAGGTGCTCAGTAAGTGGTGGCTTGGTAGTGATCCCTAAGAATGAACACCTTCCCTCCCCCATTACTGAGCTGGGGTCTGAGGTTCAGGTCAGCCTTCCCTGACCACCCTGCTAACCCATGCCCCGGCCCTGGGTGGCTTCCAGGGGAGGCTGTGCGTTTGGTGCCGGCCCTTGGGCCTGGGGCGCTCACCCTGTTGGCCTGTTTCTCAGTAGTGCCACTGATGCTGGACGTTATTAGATTTAACAACTTATGTTTTCCTGATTATCCACTTCCTCTATCCTATTGGAGTCATTCTTATGACTCCAGGCAACACTTCAAATTCCAGACACCATTCTAGGGGTCCTTTGGGCAAATGAGCTTGTACACGCAGGTGGACCGTGTTTTAAGGGTGAGCTATGGATCAGCCATAGCTACATGGGGCTGAGTGAGACCAGCTGCAGTTATCAGGGCTCTCATGGTTGCAACTTGTGCAAACCATAAGTTCAACTGGCTTTGGACAAAAGGGAACCTACTACTTCTTCAGAAATAAGTTTGGCTTCAGGCATGAGGAACTTCAGGAATACAAATGATGTTATCAGAACTCTGCAACTGTCCGCTCCAATTTTCTTTCTTCTCTTTTTTTTTCAGGGTGGGGGTGGGATGGAGAAAATGCCCTTTTTTTGGTTAGTGTCTCCCTGTGTGATGGCCAGATGGTCCTTGACCTTTCTGCACTTCCATCCCACATTGTTTTAGTCTGGTGGAAACCAAGAGCTCCCTTTTCTCAGAATCGGGCCTTACAGGCTCTGATTGGCCCAACATGGGTCACATGTACCCCCCTGAAACCATGCCTGAGGCCAGGTAGATGCTGATGCTTGGCCTGACCAAGCCTGAGGAACCTCCTTCAGTAGGTCTCCTAGAGCCAGGTGTACATTCAATTCCCCCTGAACCATGGGATCGAGGATGGGGAAGGGTGGCTCCCCAAGAAAATGTGGCACGCCCTCACATGGAGAATGGAGAAATAAACAAGAGATGCCTACGAGGCCCTTTACTGCAGTCCTTTTATCATCTTCTACAGTTGTCACTCATCCTCTGCGCAGTCTTCCTCAGTGAAGGGGCACTCATCACCTCCCTGCAGCTCATTCCATTTGGGACCAACTGAGATCAGCAGAAAATTCTCCCTAGTATTGAGATGAAATCTTACTTAGTCTTACCTCTGCAAATCACACAATCCACATGGAAATCAGTCCATTTGCTCAAAGATGAAGCAGGCCCAACCACCCAGGTCTTCCCTGTGATGGAGTGAGCACTCCAGGTTCCTTCAGTTGTCCCCCATGATTTGGCTTGGCATTTCCTCCACGCTCTGCATTTTCTGGTCTTGCTCCAGGTCTTCTCTGACCCACAGAAGTTAATATTCAGAATGAATCAGAATTTTTCAAGAAGGTCTGAGTAGCCGGGCTACCTGGACACTTCATTTCTAATAGTGAAACCTAGGATTGTGCTTGTCTTTTTGATGGTAGTCTCATTGCATGTTTGACTTACTCTGAGCCCTCAGTCAGCTAAGCCCCCCAGGTATTTTTATACCAACTTTTTTTTTTTAACCTATCCTATATATTCTATATTTGTCTCTCTCTCTCTCCTTTTTTTTTCACATGGACAGGCACCGGGAATTGAACCTGGGTCCTCTGGCATGGCAGGCAAGCATTCTTGACTGCTGAGCCACCGTGGCCCACCCTATATTTGTGTCTCTTTATATTTGACCTTTTAAAACTTCATTTTATAAGATTTCGGTCGAATGGGATCAACGTTTTTATTTAAGTAATATTTCAAGCCACAATAGGGTAACTTTTCCAAAAGGCTTTAATTCCTCCTCTGTGAGAAATACCTGTTTTGTAACTTCTTCATGTCTGCTTCATCTGTATTACCTTCTTCTATGTGTCAATTATTTGGTCCTATGTTTGATTCTTCTCAACTTTCTTAGAAAGGTCCAAAAGTGGGGGAAAGAATTGAGAATGAGTTCACACTGGAGGGGACCCTTGGGTTGGGTGTTGAAATTGAATAGAAATCTGCCGCACGGGAAAAGGAGGTTAGGTGTTCACTATTTGGAGAAAGGCAGGTGCACAGAGGGTAGAGTGTGTCGTGATGGAAGGTGTCTCAGATGTAAAATGGTCACCCGCAGCTGAATTTGGCTCTCCACTGTAACATGCTTGGCCCTCACGGGGCGGAGAACAATTACGCTAACATTAAAAAACTTGAAGATTTCACAGAAAATTCTGTTTCTCTTAAAAATCAGAAACTCTGACAGTGCCAGATCCGCATGGGTTTGTACCTGGCAATAGTGGCTGGAGCTGAGCAGGTATTGTCCCCTTTAGGCAGGGCACACTCGTGCCACTGCCTCATAACCCCGGCCACTGCATGTTGCATTGTATTCACTTGTATTATATCCTTTATTTTTGCTTCCCTGGCCCTGTATGCATTTTGAGTGCTTGACCTCATCTTTAAACATTATCTCCTAGGGGTTCTCAAACTCTCCATGTGGCAAGAGGGCATTGTTGGCTTAGTTTTTGGTTTTAGTTTTTAATTGTCTTTCCCCCTTCCTTTCTATAGAGTAGGGTGTATACACCCTTTACTGAGGCTAACAGAAGAGGGTTGTTTGGTAAAATATAGGCAAGAATCAAATATCCTGTTAGCATATTAGTATTAGAATTGCCTCTTATTTCCTTAGTACCCCAAGCTTTGGGAAACAGTGGTACAGATCTGTGGTTTTCAGACTTGAGTGTGCAATCAAAATCACCTGGAGGGCTTTTTAAAACACAGATCGCTGGGTCCCACCTTCACACTGTCCAATTCAGTAGGTCTTGGTGGGGGGTGGGCTGGAGAATGTACCTTTGTAACAAATTCCCAGGTGCTGTCGGTCCGGGGAGCACTCTGAGAATGACTTACCCAGTCTAGCCGCCTTGTTTTACAGATGAGTAAGCGGCAGCATCGGGTCCCACTTCCAGGTTTTCTGCGGGCAGGTCCAGTGCCGAGTCCACTACCGCGTGTGTGCACCAGCTGGGAGGTTCCGGCTGCACTCCGCTTGCTCTCCCCACCCCCAGCCATGTCTGAGGCTCGGCATTGAAACCCATTCCATTCTCAGGCTCCTTCTGTTTTCTTCAGCTTCCTTAACAATAGCCATCCATTATTCTATGCTCTGATGCCTATGGAATTTAATTACTTGCCCCAGCCGTGAAGTGAATTTGATTGTTGGAAGCTGCAGTGTTCTGGAGGAAGCACTAATGAGCAAAGACTCTTAGGGAGGAAAAGAGGGCATGGGGGGCCCATGTTTGAAAGCAGCCATTCAATGTGCGGCAACAGGGGCTTGGTCTCGAGTGAGCTTTTTCGTTCCCGCCTCGAAGATGTCCATCGCATTTCATAAATAAATTAGTGCTTTTGTGTCCCATAATTGCCTTGCTTTGTAACTGAGATCAAAAGCACCAGTGGCCTTGGATTCAAAGCCAAGTTTATTTTTTCTTTTTTTGGTTGCAAGAGAGAGCAGGGTTTTGCAGGCCGGACGCCCCGCTAGGAGGCCTGCCATGGAGAGAGAGCAAAATGGGCAAACAGCCAAGGCATGATGAGCTTTCAGCCAGTTTCCACTGTCTCCCAGGGAGATGAAGTTGTGAATGATCACTCCGCCACAGAGCCTGCTGAGGTGGTCATCATCAGACATTCCCAACTCATTCGATAAACAGTGGTTAGTGTTATAATAACAGTAGGTAGATAATGATTATAGATAGCAAACAATTATTGAGTGCTTGCTGTGTGCCAGTCTCTGGACTAAGCATGTATGCATTTAATTCTTAAAGCCAAGGAGGAAGATGCAACATCTCCCCATTCTGCAGAAGAGGAAACTGATACTGAGAAAGGTGGAGCTGGAATTTGAATCTAGACATGTCTAATTCCAGAGCCCATACTGGACAGGAAAGGCAGGTGCTAAAGAAGATGGAGAAATCAATCAGACCAGTGCCCTCCCCCCATGGAGCTCACAGCATAGTATGGAAGCTATGACAGATGAGTAGCAGTAATTCAGATCCAGCAGAGAGGGATGATGGTCACCACAGAAGTTCGTTCAGAGGAAGGAGAACTTCTGCCCTGGATTGGGGAGGTTCAGGGAAGGTTTTGTGTTGGGGTGGCAGCATTTGAAATTTTGGGTTCTTCAGGAAGCAGATTCTGTAACAGTGATTATGCTGGAAGGGCTTATTAGGGAGTGCCTGTGGGATCACCACCTGGAGAAGGGAAGGAAAGCAAGCAGAAGTAGGCAAATGGAGAAGCTGGACTGTGAGAAACTCGCAGTTAAGGTCTCAGCTGACTCCGGGAAGCTCTGAGCTGGGATGGCCCTTCAGAGTTGTTCTGAGTTGGAGCGAAGATTCCTGGGACTTTGTACTCTGAGGTTGATTGACTGATGGGCAATGGATCTGCCTCTGGAAGGGAGCATGGCCATGGGCAGATGACTCTACAGCCAAGGCAGTGCCAAAGAGGCCTGACAGCTGAGGGCTGATTGCTGGCAGCACCTCCAGCAACTGGGGGACTGAGGACTTAAGGGGACCTGGGTGATGCATCACAGTGCTCAGAACTGGAAGGCGGAGATTCAGAAAAAGTGAGACACAGTATTCCAGACAAGAGCAAAGGCCAGTGGGCAGAAGAGTCTGGGTCCTCTGTCATGAAGAGGTAGAGTGGTATTGCAGTCTGTGCAGTGGTTCGCTTTAGAAATGGACCCTCTGGCTCTGTTATATCATTTTCCCACCCTGTGAGCTTGACTTAATTCCTTAAGCTCTCTGAGTTTCAGCATTTTCAAAACAGAGCTAATAATAACCTACATTATAGGGTTGATACAAGGACTAAAAATGATGATATAAAATGCCTACTTAGAACATAGTAAGGAATCAATAAATATTAGCTGTGATTATGAATGTTAGGACTTTGAGAGTAAATAAGTGAGAATGAAGATCGGAGATGGGAAAAAGGAGTATTCTATTCGGGGCCCACAGGTAAACCAAGAGTCACACATTAGAAAATATGCTCAGGAAATCATGCACTCATTAATTGTAAATGATGATGGTCTTGTCTCCTTTTTTCCCACCTCTTATTTCTTTTTGGACTTGTGTTGACTAGGAACTCCATCCAGGCCAGTGTGGAGAGAATTGGGAGAGAAGTAGCATCCTTGTTTTGTTCCTGACTTTTAAAGGTCATGCTTCTAACTTTTTCATCACTTAAGGCCAAAAACTCTTGCAAATTTGGGATGAATAGGAACTTCTGTAGTCTGATAAAGGGTATATACCAATAACCAACAGCAAACATACTTACTTCCTGCTGAAGAGAGCTCTGCTAGATGGCTGTTTACAAGATCAGTAGACAAAAACTAATACTGTGTGCCAGCCACATCCAATTAGAAAATGTGATTTAAATGCATATATTACAAAACAAGAATAATTGAGAAGTAATGCTATTAATGCTACAAATGAGCTGCATCTCAGAAGTTTTGATAAGTGATGCTTTCATTGTCATTCAGTTAAAAATATTTTATAATTTCCATGGCAATTTCTTCTTTGCCCCATGAATTATTCAGGATTGTGTGGGTCATTATTAGCATCAAAAAGTTTTTTTAGGCTTTCTGCTTATTCCCCCCCCCCTTTTTTTTTTTTTTTTTGGCATGGGCAGGCTTGGGAATCAAACCTGGGTCTCTGGCATGGCGGTCAAGAATTCTGCCACTTAGCCACCGTCGCACTGCCCCTTCTACTCATTTTTAATATATAATTTTATTTCACTAATATCAGAAAGTGTTATCTGTAGGATATATCTTTTTATATTTGTTGAAGCATTTGCCCTATCAGATATTGACTTCTTCTAAAGTGATGGTCATTAAAACAGGTAGTACTAGAGCAAGACCAGATAAACTGATCATTGGGACAGAATAACGAGCATCAAAACAGAGCGACCACAAGTAGGAAATTTGTCTCTGACAGTGGTGCATTACAAATCAGGGGGAAAGGACAGACTATTCAGTAAAAAGAACTGGTTCAATGGGTTGCTTGCCCTTTTCTTATAATTTGAAGGAGCTGAGTCTATATTCTCCCTATAGTTTTTCCATATATATGTTTTCATATGGAAAAAAAAATTAGGTCTCTACCTTCATTCACAAAAATATATATTCTACATGTATATAAACTGCTTAAGGTGAAAAGCAAAACTTTAAAACTTTTGGAAGAAACTGTAGGTGATTATATTTACAAGCTTGGGGGTACAGAAGGGCTATGTAAAGAAAATGGAAAAAGCACAAACTATAAAAGAAAATATTGATAAATATTTAAAAAATCCTTAAGGGAAGGGTTAAATAAGCTATACAGAGTCATACAATGGCATATTATCACAAAGGTAAGATGAAGGAATTAGACCTGCATGCATCAGTGTGGCTAAAACTTGAAAACATAATGTTGGGTGAAAAAAGTGAGGTACAGAATATTTTTATAAAATTCAAAATTTTGTAAATTTTTTAAATAAAATTTCAAAGCACAAGATAATGGTTCATGTTGTTTATAGACACCTACTTGAAATAAAACTATATAAATGTAGGCTGTATGAATACAAACGAGCTTCAGAATAGTAACTGAGGAGCAGAGCAAGAAGGAAGGAGACAAACGCACTACTAGCATTTTGCTTCCTGAAAATATTTCTGAAGCGAACATGGCAATACCTTAATAGTTATTTAATTTGAAAAGTGTGTGCAAAGGTTTTTGTTATTGTTCTCTGTATACTTCTTCATGTTTGAAATATTGAAGAATTGAAATTAATGGGAAAGAGAAAGAAAGGAAGGAAGCTTGGAGATAGATCAAGGAGGTCCTTGGGTGTGAGACTGAGAAGCTGGCTTTATTTTCTAGATATTTGAGAGCTGTTGATGGTTCTTCATTAGTAGGTGAAGTGATCAGCGTCAAATTTAAGGATAATTAATTTTGCATGGTATATCTGGTGGTTTTGAAAAGCAAGATCCTGGATTCAGGGAGAGCAGTTATATGTTTATAATATGGTGAAATGTTTCAGGGCCTAAATCCATATGGTTAAGATGGGAATGGAAAGGTGGAAAGGGATGGATGGACGGGTGGATGGACAGATGACTGGGTGGGTGAGCAGATGGATGCAGAGATGCATAGATGGGTGGATAAGTGAATGAGTGGGGGGATAGGTAGGCAGATATGTAGACGAATGGATGGATAGATGAGTGGATAGATGGTACATAGATGGGCAGATTGAGGGGCAAACATAATTTTGAAATGCCAATGTTATCCTCCTTCACACTCCATTCACAAACAATCAAGTGAAATAGAAAATCAGGTTATATTTTCTAATACGTATTAGAAAGTGAAATAGAAAATCAGGTCTATATTTTCTAAGATGTAAAGTGGGGTCTTAGGTCGGTGGCTCAACCATAATAAATGATGAATATGTTTTGAGTCCAACAATAAAGCCCAACATTCACCTTGAAGAAAATGTAGAGAAGGAAAACAATTCCAAAGTGAGCAGCTTCGCGTTTTCACAGATACTGGTTTGACAAGAAGACAGCCTTCTCATGCTGCTCAGAAACGGCAGAACCTCACCCCCACCCTCAACCTTTCCCTTCTTATCTGTAAGTAAGAGATTTCCTAGTTCAAAAAAAAAAGAAAAGGTAAGCTGACTTGGGGCCATAGTCAAGAAAGATTGCTATGAGGTATGTTCTGGGTCCATGGAGATTCAGCCAGCATCCCACACCATCTCCATCCATTCGGCCTATGCATCAGGGGGCGGGGCCAGGGTAGTCATAGATAACGGGAGTCTGCAAAAAGGTACCAGGCTTTGTACGCTTTCTGATATCTGTGAAGATCTAGAGCAGAGCCTTGCAAATATCAGCATGCTTTTTATAATAAAGCAAAGGAGTATTCATGCTCTGTAAGTATTTTCAAATGTTTGGGAACATTTTAAAAAGGTCCTTCAAATGCTAGCTTTCCTGATAAAGGCAACTGAGTGGCATGGTTCAGAGAGTCACATGTACTAGCTGTGTGCTCTTGTATGATTTTGTATGATCTTACTCGTCCTCCCCGAGACTCTCTGCCCTAATCTTTCAAGTTGGGTTCATGATAGTACCACTCATAAAGGGTGATACTGTTCAAGGGCAGTTATCGTTGTGCCTGGTCCATGCTAAGAGATGAAGAAACAATAGCTATTATTGTTGTTTCTATTCATAATGATAAGTATTAGTGGTAATCATATTAAGCATTATTAATGATGATAATAAGCATGATTAATAATAACATGTAATAATAATAATACGTAGTGATCCAGAAACTCCTACCCTGGCATCAGGTCATGGTTGCAGCCATTCAGAGGCATCCTTGGACTTCCCTCAGGCCTGTAGTTTTAAGCATTTCTGAAGATGCAAATGAAGACTTTCTAAAGTAAACAGGGTCCCAGACAGACTCCGGGAGTAATTACGGGGGAGAGAGGACAATAAGCCTGCTTCTCAGGGCTCCTGGGTGGGCGTCAGTGGGGCCCACCTCTGCCGGGGACTCGGAGGATGCCTCCAGAGCTGTCCTGCTTCTCTGCAGCCTGAGATCCCAGCCTTGGCAACAGGGATAAGAATTCCGGACTCAAATCTGCATTCTAGCTTCTTGCGAAAACAAACAGATGACAACATTCGGAATTGCAGCAACAGGAGACATAATTAATCTGGGAAGGAGAGGAAGAGAAGAGAGTTGTCAAGGAGACAGGAAAGGAAGGAGGGAGGGAGAGGGAAAGGATAGCACAGTTAGGATGGTGGGTGAGGCAAGAAAGTAGTCTAAGGATGGCAATGGTTTGGAGGAGGTGACCTGACAGAGAGCTGACAGCTGGGTAATGGGCAGCGCAAGGCATGACTTACGAGGAACCATTATTTGGTGAGCTGTCCAAGCTGCTGTGTGCAGGGATGAGCTGTTCTTCCAGGATAGAGATTCCTTGGAGATGTGCCTTTTAAACCTTTGCTTTGGAAATAAAAATACAATTGCTTTGCTAGATAGCCAGGGATTCTATATGTTACATATTTAAATAGGAAACATTTGTGGGTCTCAAGTTTTGTTATTTGATGAGAAAATAAGCGAGGATGTAGAAAAGCAATGGATTATATTAGTCAGAATTTAGAACTGAAAAAGACAAAGGTGTTTTATTTTTGGCCATTGTTTTGGTTTGGTAGTTGTTTTATTGTGTTGGCTATTGCTTGTTTTGAACCCCAGACTGAGAAAAACCATGGAAAAGCCTAAAGGATAACCCCACATGAGAATATCTACCTATTTAAGCAAAGAGTGAGAAATAGGGGACTTGCTGGAGCTGTACTGATGGGAAAGGAGAAGAGAGGTCCGGCAGCCCCACATGGATAATTGAGAGTTTACAAATGCCTGCAACTCATTCCTTGTCTCACCATTTTCTGAATGGTCTTCAGAGAAATGGTGGTGTGTTTCTCATCATTAAAACCCATCATTTTAAGAGGACATTATTTTTCAGACATAGAGGTTGACTCTAGTGCTGGCAATGACCCATCAGTGAGTTGATTTGAGGGAGATGGAGACATAACCCTTTAAAAATGTAGCTCATATAGTCCTAGGATCTACAGAGATGTTTTTGAGGGTTTTCCTCCAATACATGATTAATGCTGCATTGAAAATAAAATCAAGCCACCCTGGCATGATTTTTATGACAAAGAAATTGATACCACCCAGGAACTCTGTGCTAAGAACAATTTTGCCAGTGATCCTATCTTGTCTGAATGTGTGGTTTCTTTTTTGCAAAAATAAATAAATAAATAAGAGTCAGAGATCGTCACTTTTTACCCTTCTCTAGGTTTTTTTTACAGCTCCTGCAGATCTGTAAAACTCATCCACAGATATCTATGGAGCTCCTCTTGTGCATAAGATTTCCTGATCAGCCTGGTGAAGACACCAGAGGAATCCAGAGTCCCTGCCTTAAGGGGTTGTTCTAATTGTTTGGAAATTAAGTCCTCTAAATTGTTTGGAAATTCAGTGTCTGAAGACACTGAAAACTGGTGCTGGATGGAGGGTTTTCAGAAGGCTATCGCACTCAGTGGTCATTTTGATATCATCAAACTCACAGAAGCACAGATTGTGTTAGTATTCTTTCACACATAAGCAAAGTGGAAGTTTGTGTCTGCAACTGAATAGCCCAGAGATAAATCTTGCTCAGACACCACAAGATTCAGGGGCTCCAACATTGCTTTCTCCTGGGGGGGGGGGGGCAAGGTCACTAGGCCCAAGATTCCTGACTGACAGCGGTGCCCGCTGAGTCCCACTCCAAGTTTGGGGGTTCCACCGCTAAAAGAATTTAGACAAAGGAGAAGGCCAGTACAAATAAGTAGTAAAGTTTGTTAAAGAGACAACACGGACATGTTTAAGGGAGAAGCACACACTGAGCTGGAGTGGGTTAGCTTGCTTTATAGGAAGGATTTTGCTAGTGGCAGGTTTCCATAGTAACATTTGAGTACTAGGGGCTTATATGGTTTGCATTAACCCTGTGCTTACAGGTCTAGCATTGTATTAGGAAGAGGTAACTATTGATGCTTGTGACCTGCACAAATTTATCCAAAATTTGTCTTTGGGCAGATGTTTAACAATCTATACAACCCCAGGCTTTCTGTTATTAACTAAGAGTTTGCTCCAGGCCCATGACTTTATAAGCTTTTATAGTTTGGGAGGTTTTGATGGTTTGGGGAAATTTGGGGGGTTTAGGGGAAATTTTTGTCCATGAATGTTGCAGTTCAGATTAATTCCTTTGGAGCTAGATAAGAAACAAGGGACTTTCAGTTGTCCATTAACTCTTTTAGGAGCTGCATAGGGAACCAGGGATTTGCGGTTGTCCTAACTTATCCTGTTCTACAAGCTTAGCAACCCAGAGGAGAGATGGTCTTTGAGAGTGTGTTTATTAGAAAGCTCCTGCGAGGATTTTTATTGGCTCAGCTAGGCCATTTTTTTTTTTTTTTTTTTTTTTTTTTTTAATCTTTGATCCAATCCAGAAAAGGTGCTAGAGCAGGTCCAATGCCTGACGGACCATCTTGTATGGCCTGATGAGCGGGGATGAGTCTCACCTAATATGTCTTCTGTTAGCAGAAGGAGGAGGACGGGTAAAACCATGGATGGCCATCATGGCTGATTAATTCATAGCAGGGCAGTGTGGGCCAAGAAGGACTGGGCCAAAGGGACCTGGGCCTGCCTATAGTGAAGGCAAATTCTAGGGAGATAAATTCCTATGCAGAAGATGAGACAGTGCATCTGACAGGTAGGCAGTATCCATAGGGCAAGCCCTCTTATGTACTCTTCTTGTGTCCTGGATCTGTCTCTCATGCAGCATTGGAGTGGCTTCTTTTCATATTTATGTCTCCCACTGGACCTTGAGGAGGAGCATGCCTTATTAAATCATTGTAAGTGTCAGAGCTTTGGCATCAGACCCATCAAAAACTGGATCCTGACTCTGCTGTCATCTTGCTGTGTGACTTGGGCATGTCACTTAAACCTTCTGAACCTCAGCAGTCAAGTGGGAATATGATAGTATCTACCTTATAGGTGTAAGTTAGATAATGTAAGGAAATGACTTTGGACAATATTCAAGAAGTGGAAAATACTCCCTACGTGTCAACTGCAGTATCTTAGTATAGTATAAGCATATTATAGCTATTACCTGAGAGCTGGGAACTTGTCTCAGCTTTATCTCTTCAGAACCTCGTTGAGGCTGGTATCTAGAAAGTATTTCAATAAATACTTGTGTAACTGAGCCAAAGCTAGAGGCATAAGAGGAGATAGATAAGAAGGAGGGTCGGAGAAAGTGCAGGGGGCACTGTGAACCCTCCCACTCAGGCAGGGGTGTCAGTTGGGGTCCTCTGGGGAGCGCTGGGTTCTGTTTCAGGAGCAAGGCTTGGGTTAAGTGGCTCTCAAACACTGGGATGTGAGAAGGATGCTTGTTAAAAAGAGGCTCTCAGATATTCTGACTCAGCAGGTCTGGGGTTGCCCTCCTTCAAGAGTGCCAGAGGATCCAGCTGGTCACCTGTCTCCCTGAGAGACCATGCCGGTGTCTGGTTCATAAACTCTATTTCCATCATGGGCCAGTCATGAAGGGTCGTACTGGGCGCGGTGGCCAACTAAGGAAAAGCAGCCCAAGCAAAAGGGCAGCCATGCTTGAAACGGGGACTCAAGATTGCTGGATCTTCTAACGTTCCAAGGGGAACTGAAAATCAGGACTTCACAGGGAAGGTTCCTGGTTTTTGAGTGCTGGGAGAAGTATTCAGATTTTCTGAAAATACTGACTGACCAAACGAAGTATATCTGCAGGCCAGAGAAGCTGCCAATTTGAGGTCCTTGGTCTAAGGCAGTGGTTCTCACCAAAGGCAATTTTGTACCCAGAGAATATTTTGCACTGTCTGGAGATAATTTTGGCTGTCACAACTTGGGAATGGGGGTGGAGTGGGGAATACCACTGGCATCTAATGGGTAGAGGCTAGGAATGCTGCTAAGCATTGTACAATGCACAGGACCGGCCCCATCACAAAGAATCATCTGGCTCCAAATGTCAGTAGTGCCAAGGTTGAGGGGGTCTGCTCTAAGTGAGTTTGAGTTGTCTGTAGGCAAAAGAAAGACGCAGAGGACAGGAACCAGGCAGGACCCAGGGCCAGCTGCTTTCACGGTGGCCAGCTCTTAGGGCTGCTTAGCCTGATTTTACAGGCTTATTTGGGTCAGAAAACCAAGGCTCTGCCCTTTCAACCCCAAGGAACCACAGCTACTGTGGCTGAACTCTTCTTGGCCCAATTTCATCGTTTTCCACAGTCCACTTCCTGTGCACAAAGGAAACAGTCTGCCGCTCCCTACCTCCACAGGCATGAAAGTAACGTGAGAATGTCAAGAGTAAGTGCTAATGCATTGCTGCTTGGGTCCCCAAGGGCTGGGGATGAATTTATGTGCTAGAGATTATCAGGGTTTTGGCCTCCTTGTTCTTGGTGGAATGTTTGGTTTGGTTTTCTTATTCAGTAGTTTCTGAAACTACAGTTGAGACTATTTTCCTTGCCAACCAATCCTACCATAAAAGACAATGCCTTTGAATCCAGCGCAATTCAGTTGAGTGTTTGTGGGGCACCTACTCTGTGGTTAGCCCCATGCTTGGTGGGGTGGGGTGGGAGTGATGGAGGTAGGGGTGCTCTGGTAGGTTCCATTGGGTGGCTTAAAGCCATACTGAAGAAACACAAGAACCAGACCTCCAGCCCCTCCCTATGCAACCCACCCTCTGTATACCGTTTTTCACTTCCTGAAGCACAGCTCTGATCATCACACTGTCCTGCAGAGATCTGCAGCCGTCCTCAGTTCCTTTTGGAAAGAAGCCTGCACTCCATAAGCCTCTGCGAACTGGCCCAACCTCCATTTCAAGCCCATCTCCTGCTGTTCCCATGCTGTGCTCGCTTCTCTCTGTAAATCAGACTTCTCCTTGTGTGTGACCTCCAGGCGTTTGCCCAGCCTGCGTCCTGGCCTAGAATGCTTTGTATGGCCATTCAGAGCAGAGGAGATGGCTCCTCATCACTCCATCCCGCATCACTTCACCTTTCACTCTTTTACAGCTTTTCTCACCTTCTGGCTTAGAATTATCTGTGTTCTTGACCCTCGGCCCTGCCAAACTGGGAGGTTCTTAAGGGAAGTGTTTGTAAAAGGATCAACTTTATATTCCCTTCTCTGGTCCCCTTCCTAGCCTTGTCTCTAGTATCTAGTAGGTATTAATCCAGACTGTACTAATATTTCCCAATAATTTAACTTGTGCCCCCCATAGTGCCAGGTGTTGCTGTATGTGTTATCTCTTTTAATAGTCACAGGAACTCCCTTGAAACTGTCATTTCATTTGGTCCTAGAGTCATTCAACAAATACATTTATTGAGCACCTGCTATGTGGTAAGCTTTGGGATATGTCTCAGAGAAAGTGAGATGCTACACGTGGGGTGCCTTAGAAGCAAACGCTGAGAAGTCCGAACTGAGCTGATAGATGGATTAGGGAGAGTTCTTAGGATCTGGAAGGGAAGGGAGAAAACAGGACAAAATCAAGCTGTTTAGCAGGCAGACTTTGTCGAAGGCTTCACCAGCCCTCAGTAAGTTCTGAAGATGGAAAAGGCAAGCTCTATACCTCTGATAGACCAGATTTTGGATGAGGACCATCCTAGGAAAAGATGCTTTCTGGCCAACCTCAAAAGGTGCTCATGGCTGAGCAGCTGGGGGATGGGGCAGCACATCACAGCATTCACTACCAGAGGCAGAATCCCATTGCCCTCATGGGACTTATATATTCAAGTGGAGGGGACAAATAACAAATGAATAAACAAGCCAAATAATCACACTTCCCTTTATGACTGCAAAGAAGGGCATAAACGGGGTGATGTGGTAAAGAGACACTTCAGATTGAGGGGAAGGTTCTCTGTGAGGAAGGTGGTGTTGGGGAGGGCTGGGAAAGGCCACTTGGGCTTTTGATGGGGCCTGAGATTGGGGGAAAAAAGTGAGATGCACCGGCTGTCGGAGGAGAACTAGGGAATTGTCCCTGGCTGAGGGCTCATGGAGTTGGAGTCGACTGTCAACATCATGATGGTATTGGTTCATGCTGTTAGGAGCTTCATTATGCAGTGCATGCCACCTTACCTCACTTAATCCTCACAATTCAGAGATTATCATCCTCCCATTTTACAGATGGGTAAGTCCATCCATGAGATAGAGCCCCACTGGGATCCAGGTGTCTGTGACTCCAAAATTCACCTCTTTCTACATATAGCCAGGCCTCAGAAGTCAGGCTAAATATTACAGAGCTACAGTGGTCAAAACAGCATGGTACTGACATAAAGATAGATATACTGACCAATGGAATTGAATTGAGTATTCAAAAATAGAACCTCTCATCTACAGACAATTAATCTTTGATAAGGCAGTCAAGCCAACTTACCTGGGACCAAGCAACTGCTTCAATAAATGGTATTTGGAGAACTGGATATCCATATGCAAAAGAATGAAAGAGGACCCCTATTTCATACCTTATTAAAAAATTGACTCAAAATGGATCGAAGGCCTAAACAGTAGAGCTAAGACTATACAACTTTTAGAAGAAAATGTAGGGAAATATCTTATGGATCTTGTGAAAGGAGGTGGTTTTCTAGATCTTACACCCAAAGTGCGAGCAGTGAAAAAAAGAAAGAAAGAAATGGTATCTCCTCAAAATGAAACTCTTACATGCATCAAAGAACTTTGTCAGGAAAGTAAAAAGACAACCTATGCAATAGGAGACAATACTTGGAAATCATATGTCAGATAAGGGTTTAATATCCAGAATATATAAACAGATTGTACAACTCAACAAAAAGACAAACAACCTCATTAAAAAATGGGCAAAAGACATGGACAGATACTTTTCAGAAGAGGAAATACAAATGGCTCAAAAACATATGAAAACATGCTCAACCACACTGGCTATTAGGGAAATACAAATCAAAACCACAATGAGCTATCATCTCACACCTACTAGAATGGCCATTATAAAAAAAACAGAAAACAACAAGTGCTGGAAAGGATGTGGAGAAAGAGGCACACATTCACTGTTGGTGGTGATGTAAAAAGGTGCAGCTGCTCTGGAGGCAGTTTGGTGGTTACTCAGAAAGTTAAATATGGAATTGCCATATGCTCCAGCAGTCCCATTACTGGGTATATACTCAGGCAAGGACACATGCAGACATTTGCACACCGATGTTTATAGTGGCATTATTTGCAAGTGCCAAGAGAAGGAAATAGCCCAAATCTCCATGAATGAACGAGTGTCTAAAGAAACTGTGGTATATCCATATGATGAAATATTATGCAGCTGTAAGACAGAATAAAATCATGAAGCATATAATACCATGGATGAACCTTAAGGACATTATGCTAAGTGAAATTAGCCAGAAACAAAAGGACAAATACACTATGTTCTCACTAATATGAGCTAACATTAATGAGTGAACTTTGAGAGTTAAAGTTGAGAACACAGGTTATCAAGAGATAGAAAGAGGGCAGAGATTGGGCATTTGATGCTGAAGGAATACAGACTGTTCAACAGGACTGATTGTAAAGACCCAGAAATGGATAGCACAATACTGTGTGATGGTAGCACAATATTGTAAATGCACTGAATGAAGCTGAGAGTGAGTGTGGGTGAGGGAGGAAGGCTGGGGGCATTTATGACACAAGAAGGTGTGGAAAATGGGATAGTTTACAGGGGAGAAAAAATACAATAAATGAAAACTGGGTCTATAGTTAAAAGTCAAATTGTGCTAAGCTTCCATTGAACGTAACAAAGACAGTATGCCAAAGCTAAATGTCAATAAGTTGGAGATTGGGAGAGGGGTATGGGATGCTTTCGGAAGAAATGAAAATGTCCTTATTTAGATTGTGGTGAAAGCATAGCAGGAACCACTGATTTTTTACTTAGGTTGGGTTGTAGGATATGTGTTTAAAAATAAACAGGGAAATGGCAACATAGTGAGGTGTGGAATTTAGTTCATCCTCCAGAGCAGCTAGTTAATAGCCAAGAACTATATGGAACAACTGTTGGGGGGACATCAGTGACCAGACACACATCAGACACCAGTCTGGAATGGGTGAAATGGCTGGGATCCCACACAGAACTGTAGGTCTTGCAAGCTGTGGAGGCTGGCACCCCTCCCCCAGAGGCACCGCAGGTTGGTTCCCTCAGGGGAAAGGAAACAGATGTTAGTGGTAGCAAGGAATTAGCTCAACTAAGCTCCAGTTGCAGAATTAATTATCAAAATCTGTCTGCTGAAAACAGGCCCTGAGCACAGATAAACCTGGAATAAGCACTAAAGGCACCAGGAGTTTTAGCCCCAGCAGAGAGGGAGTGGGGCTGACTGAAGAAAAAAAAAAACCAACAATAAAACACCAGAGGCTTTTTGAGTAAGCACAAAATATGAAAAGGGCTGGGGGAATGCGATATTGGCTCAGTGGCAGAATTCTTGCCTGCCATGCCAGAGACCCAGGTTTGATTTCCCAGTGCCTGTCCATGTAAAAAAAAAAAAAAAGGAAAAGAAAAGGGCTGGACCCTAAGAAAAGGAGGCACATAGAGCCTGGGACACATAGAGCCATGTACCAACTCCAGCTCTTGATTGGCAAACCCAGAAAGCAGGAGACCAGCTCTGAAAACGCCTTTTTGGTTGTTGTTTTAACTTCTTAGCAGTTCATCAGATAGAACTGCTGGCACTCTCAGGCTCCAGCACTGTCCCAGGCAAGGGCAGAATTAAGGCATGTCTGAGAGACAAAGTAAATAGTCAAGTGGATGAGGACAATTCCCTAAAGGGTGTATCTTCCCCCAAGAAAAGGGGGGCAGGCCCAGACCAAGTGGAGGCCTCCTTCAGGGAATTCAGGCCCCAGGGGCTGGAAAACAGAAGCAAGCTAAGTCTGCCTACTACCTTAGCCTCCATCTCAGTCACACCACTGGCAGGCACCACATCACTTTACGCTGGTGGGAAGCTGCAGGCAGACAAGCACCATATGCTGGGCAGGACAGGAAAAACATAGAGTCTAGACGTTTCATAGGAAGGTCTGACAACCTGCTGGATCTCACCTTTAGGGCGGCTACTCTCTCCTCCTGAGATGTGGGCCTGTCTGGTCTGCAAAAATATTACTGGGGTTGATTACATCTGAGGAGACCCTCCTCAAAAAAAAAAGGTCCATATAGGCAGGGCAAGAAACAGAAAAACAAGAGCTGAAAAATTCTGATCAGTTAAACAGAACCTATGCTAGAGGTCTAGAATAAGTTGAAATGAATGTCAAAGAACAAATAGAGAACAAAGCTGTCCAAAAAGAAAACCCTATGTAAAAGAGTGAAAATGACCTTGAGAATAAACTAATTAAGGAAATCAAATGCCTAGACACCAGGAAAAAAAATGAGTCATACTAGGAAGATCAAAGATATGACCCAATCAAAGGAACAAACCAACATTTCAAATGAGATATAAGAGTTGAAACAACTAATTCAGGATGTTCGAACAGACATGCAAAATCTCATAAAAAATTAAATCAACAAGTTGAGGGAGATATAAAGAAGATATGAGAAAACATGAAGAAGAACCAAAAGTTTGAAAAAACAAATCACAGAACTTATGGGAATGAAAGACACAATAGAACAGGTGAAAAAAAAATAACAATGGAGACCTATAACAATAGATATGAAGAGGCAGAAGAAAGGATTAGTGAACTGGAGGACAGGACATCTGAAATCCAGCCCACAGAAGAAAATATAGGGAAAAGAATGGAAAAGTGTGGGCAGGGTCTCAGGTAATTGAATGAGAACATGAAGCACATGAATATACATGTTATGGGTGTCCAAGAAGGGAAAAGGAACCTAAAGACTAATGGAGGAAATAATCACTGAAAATTTCCCATCTCTTATGAAAGACATAAAATTACAGATCCAGGAAGTACAGTATACCCCAAACAGAATAGATCCAAATAGATCTACCCCAAGACACTTACTAGTCAGAATGTCAAATGTCAAAGCAAAGAATTTTGAAAGCAGTAAGAGAAAAGCAATCCATCGCATACAAGGGTAGTTTGATAAGACTATGTTTGGATTTCTTGGCAGAAACCATGGAGGCAAGAAGGCAGTGGTATGATATATTTAAGATTCTGAAAGAGAAGAACTGCCAACCAAGAATTCTATGACCATTAAAACTATCCTTCAAAAATGAGGGAGATTAAAATATTTTCAGACAGTCACTGAGAAAATTTGTGATTAAGAGACTACCAGTTCTATAAGAAATACTGAAGGGAACACTATGGACAGATAGGAAAAGATAGGAGAGAGTGGTCTGGAGAAGAGTGCAGAAATGAAGACTATCACTAAAGGTAAAGAGAGAAAAAAATAGATATGACATATACAATCCAAAAGACAAAAAGCTAGAAGAAAGTGCTGCCTTTAAAATAATAGCATTAAATATTGGTGGACTAAAATCCCCAATCAAAAGACATGGACTGGCAGAATGGATTAAAAACACGACCCATCTATATGCTGTCTACAGGAGACACTTTAGACCCAAGGGCAAAAATAGCTTGAAAGTGAAAGGTTGGAAAAAGGTATTTCATGCAAAAAAATAGAAAATAAACAACAACAACAAAAAAACAACAACCAGAGAAGAGTACGGGTAACTGTACTAATACCAGACAAACTAGACTTCAAATGTAAAATAATGAAGAAAGACAAAGAAGGACATTATGTTAATAAAAGGAACAATTCACCAAGAAGACATAACAATCATAAATATTTGTGGACTGAGCCAGATTGATCCAAAATACATGAGGCACACACAAACAACACTGAAGAGAGAAGTAGACACCTCTACCATAATAGTTGGAGACTTCAGTTCCCTATTCTCATCAAAGATAGAACATCTAGACAGAGAATTAATAAAGAAACAGAGATTTTAAATAATATAATAAATGAACTAGATTTAACAGACATTTATGGGACATTACACCCCACAACAGCAGGATACACATTTTTCTCAAGTGCTCATGGATCATTCTCAAGGATAGACCATATGCTGGGTCACAAAGCAGATCTCAATAATTTTGTATAATGCTCAAATTACATAGAGCACTTTCTCACATCATAATGGAATGAAGTTGGAAATCAGTAACAGGTAGAGGGCCAGAAAATTCACAAACATATGGAGACTAAACAATACAGTCTTAGGCAACTAATGGGCAAAGGAAGACATTACAGGAGAAATCAGTAAATATCCAAGGTATATGAAAATGAAAACACAACATATCAAAATTTATGGGATGCAGCAAAGGCAGTGCTGAGAATGAAATTATTGCCCTAAATACCTATATTAAAAATAAGAAAGAGCAAAAAATGAGGAGTTAACTGTTCACCTGGAAGAACTAGAGAAAGAACAGCAAACTAACCCCAAAGCAAACAAAAGGAAAGAAATATAATGAAGATTGGAGCAGAAGTAAATGAAATTGAGATTATGAAAACAATTGAAATTATGAAAACCAGAAGTTGGTTCTTTGAGAAAATCAATAAAATCAATTGACTCTTAGGTAGGCTGACAAAAGAGAGAGAGAGAGAGCAAGGGGGGTGGTGGTGTAAATAAATACAATCAGAAATGGAAAGGGGGACAAACCATTGACCACACAGAAATAAAGGAGGCAATGAGAGGATACTATGAGCAACTATATGTTAATGTACTAGACAATGTAGATGAAATGGACAACTTCCTAGAAATGCATGAACCACCATATTGACTTGAGAAGAAATAGATGATCTTAACAAATCAATCACAAGTAAAGAGATTGACTCAGTCATCAAGAAACTTCCCAGAAAGAAAAATCCAGGACCAGATGGCTTCACGTGTGAATTCTCCCAAACATTCAAGAAAGAATTAGTGTTAATCCTGCTCAAATTCTTCAAAAAAAAAACTGAAAAGGAGGGAAGGCTACCTAATTTATTCTATGAAGCCAACATATCCCTAATACCAAAGCCAGACAAAGGTGCTACAAGAAAATTACAGACCAATCTCTTTAATGAATATAGATGCAAAAATCCTCAACAAAATACTTGCAAATTGAATACAGTAGCACATTAAAAGAATTATACACCATGACCAAGTGGGATTTATTCCAGGTATGCAAGGATGGTTCAATACAAGAAAATAAATTAATGTAATATACCACACCAATAAGTCAAAGTGGAACAGCCACATGATCATCTCCATTGCTGCAGGAATGGCATTTGGCAAAATTAAACATCCTTTCTTGAAGAAAACACTCCAAAGGATAGGAATAGAAGGGAACTTCATCAACATGATGGAGGGAATATATGAAAAACCCACAGCTAACATCATCCTCAAAAGACTGAAAGCTTTCGCTCTAAGATCAGGAACAAGGTGAGGATGCCCACTGTCACTGCTGTTATTCAACATTGTACTGGAAGTTCTAACCAGAGCAATTAGACAAGAAAAAGAAATAAAAGGCATCCAAATTGGAAAGGAAGAAGTAAAACTCACTGTTTGCAGATGACATGATACTATATGTCAAAGATCCTGAAAAATCTACAACAAGACTATAGAGCTAATAAATGAGTACAACAAAATGGCAGGGTACAAGATCATCACCCAAAAATCAGCAGTGTTTCTATACACTAGTAATGAACAATCTGAGGAGGAAATCAAGAAAAAAAATTCCATTTATAATAACAACCAAAAGAATTAAATATTTAGGAATACATTTAACTAAGGACACAAAAGCCCTATACACAGAAAATTATAAGAAATTGCTAAAAGAAGTCATGGAAGACTTAAATAAATGGAAAAGTATGCTGTGTTCATGGATGGGGAGACTAAAGATAGTTAAGATGTCACTTCTACCCAAATTGATTTGTAGATTCAAAGCAATACCAATTAAAGTCCCAACAACTTACTTTGCAGAGATAGAGAAACCAATAACCAGATTTATTCAGAAGGGCAGGGTGCCCCAAATAGCAAAAAATATCTTGAGAAAGAAAAATGAAGTGGGAGGTCTCACACTACCTGACTTTAAGGTATGTTAAATCTACAGTGGTCAAAGCAGCATGGTACTGGCATAAAGATAGATACATTGACCAATGGAATTGAATTGAGTATTCAGAAATAGACCCTCTCATCTATGGATAATTGATCTTTGATAAGTTGCTCAAGCCAACACAACTGGGACAGAGTAGCCTTTTCAATAAACGGTGTTTGGAGAACTGAATATCCATACGCAAAAGAATGAAAGAGGATCCATATCTCACACCCTATACAAAAATTGACTGAAAGTGGGTCAAAGACCTGAACAGTAGAGTTAAGACCATGCAACCTATATATGGAAAATGTAGAGAAATATCTTATAAATCTTGTGATAGGAGGTTTACTAGACCTTACACCCAAAGCGTGAACAATGAAAAAAGAAAGAAAGAAGTGGGATCTCCTCAAAATTAAACACTTTTGTACATCAAAGAACTTTTTCAGGAAAGTAAAAAGGCAGCCTACACGATGGGGGACAATATTTGGAAACCACATACCAGGTAAAGGTTTAATATCCAAGATATGTAAAAAGATTCTGTAACTCAGCAACAAAAAAGACAAGCAACCTAATTTAAAAATGGGCAAAAGACACGAACAGATACTTTTCAGAAGAGAAAATACAAATGGCTAAAAAACACATGAAAAGATGCTAAATTTCATTGGATATTAGGGAATATAAATCAAAATCACAATGAGATATTATCTCACACCTCCTAGAATGGCCATTATCAAAAAAACAGAAAACAGTAAGTGGTGGAGAGGATGTGGAGACAGAGGCACACTTATTCACTATTAGTGGGAATGTAGAAGGGTGCAACTGCTCTGGAAAGCAATTTGGCAGTTCCTCAGGAAAGTAAGTATAGAATTGCCATGTGATCCACCAATCCCATTACTAAGTATATATTCAGAGGAACTGAAGGCAAGGACACAAATGGACATTTGCTCACTGATGTTTATAGCAGCACTGTTTATGATTGTCAAGAGAAGGAAACGGTCCATATGTCCATCAATGGACGAGTGGCTAAACAAGCTGTGGTGTATACATACAGTGGAATATTATGCAGCTGTAAGATGGAATAAAGCCATGAAGCATGTAACACTGTGGATGAACCTTGAGGACATTATGCTGAGTGAGATTAGCCAGAAACAAAAGAACAAATACTGTATGGTCTCACTAATATGAACTAACATGAATGAATATAATTTGGTAGTTAAAGTTGAGAACACAAGTTATCAGGAGATAGAAAGAGGGTAGAGATTGGGCATATAGGGCTGAAGGAATACAAAATGTACAACAGGACTGATTGTAAAAATTCAGAAATGTGTAGCACAATACTATCTGATAGTAGTACAATAATAGAATTACACTGAGTGAAGCTAAATGTGTGTTTGGTTGAGGGCACATATGACACCAGAAGGAAAGGTAGAGGATAAAGACTGAGATGGTATAACTTAGGAATGCCTAGAGTAGACAATGATGGTGATTAAATGCACAAATAAAAATGAAGAGAAAGAGATACAGGTGCTGGAGAAAATGTGGAGAGGGAGATGTATTCACTGTTATCTATTTACTGTAGGTAGGGAGGTGGGGAGGTGCCGAGGTGCCACCCTCTTGGGGGCAGTGTGGTGGCTCCACAGGAGGCTAGGATGGGGCTGTTGTGTGATCCTGCAACCCTGTAGTTAGGTGTATACTTGGAAGAACTGAGAGCGGGACACAAATGGACATTTGCACACTGGTATTTATGGGGCGTTTGCAGTATGCAATGGTAGGGATGGCCTAAGGGTACCATCGCCTGAGGAATGGAAGGGGGAACTGTCGTGTATACATACAATGGACTATTGAGGGGCTGCAGGAAGGAATGAAGTTATGAGGTGTGCAACTAGGTGAATAAACTTTGAGGACAGTATGGTGAAGGAAATAAGCCAGAAATGAAATTATAATGCTTCACTAATACAGACTAACAATAATGTGCAAACTCTGACTATTGCATTTGAGAGCACAGCCTATCAGAAAGGTCTGTTGTAAAGGTTCCTGGATTGTAAACTCTTACAGCAGTCACATCTATTCCGGATCTGTGATTGTTATTTTTCAATTCTGAGATGCAGAGCTCTTTGTGTATAATTTGCTCATTCCCTGGAACTTTGGGTATTTATATGATACCTGAGACTCAGAGCTAGAGTTCTGCAGCTATGAAAGTCAGCGTTACCACATATAGCAACTGTCAAAAATGCTGAGAAATTGATCAGACTTCAATTAGAGACATGAATGAAGCTGATCTGGTTAAAAATAAGGTAAATCAGACTAAAGGGTAAAGGATGATATTGACTGTATTTTAAAACTTCAACTTCTGTCTGAGACCAAAGGAAGAGATATTTATTTGGTGCAAAATTTTTATTTTGGTAGCACACTATCTAATCTAACTTGTATGGTCAGCTTATTCAAGCACCATACTTATGTGGAATCTTGAATAGGGGGTGAGATCTTGTTGTACAGATTGGTATGATGTCCCAATATATCCCAGAGTAATCTGGGAAGAAGATTAAAAAGTATTTATAAAGCCCCCTTGAGGGACTGGGGGAAAAGATGGGAATATCAAAATTCCCCACCTGGGAAAACCTGATATTCTTGCAATCACTGGGGACTGCCAATTTGATGGGACACACCCTTGATCTTGCCCTTTTGAAACCTATTCCTGCAAAGAAGAAGCTAAGCTTTCTTATGATTATGCCTTAGAGTCACCCCCGAGACTCTCTTTTGTTGCTCAGATGTGGCCTCTCTCTCTAAGCCAACTCCGCATGTCAATTCACTGCCCTTCCCCTTATATAGGACATGAGTCCTAGGTGTATAAATTTCTTATAATGTGGGGTATGACTCCAAGGGATGAACCAGGACCCAGCATTTTGGGATAGAGAAAGCCTTCCTGACCAAAACGGGAAAGAGAAATGAAACAAAGTAAAGTTTCAGTGGCTGAGGGATCTCAAACAGAGTCAAGAGGTCAGGTCATTCTGGAGGTTATTCTTAAACATTATGTAGATATCCCTTTTCAGCTTTGGGTGTATTGGAGAAACTAAAGGGAAATACCTGAAACTGTTGAACTGCAATCCTGTAGCCTTGATTCTGGAAGATGATTGAATAACTACAGAACTTTTAAGGTATGATTTTGTGATTATGAAAAGTTTGTGACTGACACTCCCTTTACCCAGTGAAAGAACAAATGAGTAAAGACAAAATAATAATAATAATAATAATAATAATAATAATAATAATAGGGCAGGGGATGAGTATGGGATGTTTTGGGCATTCTTTTTTACTTTTATTCTTATGTTTTATTTTTTGGAGTAATGAAAATGTTCAAAAATCAATGTGATGATGAGTGATGATACTATGAACCACTGATTGTACAATTTGGATGATGATATGATATAGGAATATATATCTCATTAAAATTACATTTAAAATAAAATTCACGCTAAGGAGCAAGGACTTTATCCTGTAGGCAAAGAGAAGTTTTTGGAGGAATGCAATGAGAAGTACATTTTCAGGAAATGACGCAGGCACTGGCATGCAGGACAAGACCATTAGCTCAAAGAGACAAGCAACATGGGCCTGTGATGATGATGTGTTTGCCCTGAGAACTGGTGGTGGGAAATGAGAACGTATTCCAGAGAATCCTTTTGGCTACAAGTAAGAGAAAAACCTCAACTCAAAATGGCTTAAACAGAGGGCCAAGATGGCGGCTTAGTAAGGTACATGCGTCTTAGTTCCTCCTCCAGAGCAACTACTAGGTGACCAGAAACAGTGCAGAACAGCTCCCGGGGCCACGGCAGGGACCAGACACACAGTGTACCCCAGTCTGGACTGGCTGGACCGGCTGCGAGACTCCGCTGCGGTGAGCTCCCCGAGCGACCGGCGCCCCTCCCCCACAGGCGGCTTCCCAGTCCGGCAGCAAGTCTCGGATCAGTGAGTTCCCCAAGCCATGGCGGCCGATGGCTGGTGCCCCTCCCCCACAGGTGGCTGCCCGGAGGGAGAGGAGGGAGTTTCCGACAGTGGCAGGGACTGGGTCCAACCAAACACCAATAGTGGCATTAAAAAAAGAGCTGCAACATCTTTTGCTGGTGGGACCGGCAGACAGACAAGTGCCACATACTGGGCAGGATGAAAAAAACAGAGCCCAGAGACTTCACAGGAAAGTCTTTCAAACTGCTGGGTCTCACACTCAGGGAAATCTGATTAAATGTCCAGACGCCAGCAAAAAATAACAAATCACACGAGGAAAATTGAAGATATGGCCCAGTCAAAGGAACAAACCAATAGTTCAATGAGATACAGGAGCTGAGACAACAATTCTGAATATACGAACAGAAATGGAAAACCTCTTCAAAAACCAAATCAATAAATTGAGGGAGGACATGAAGAAGGCAAAGGATGAACAAAAAGAAGAAATGGAAAGTCTAAAAAAACAAATCACAGAACTTATGGGAATGAAAGATACAGTAGAAGAGATGAAAAAAACAGTGGAAACCTACAATGGTAGATTTCAAGAGACAGAGGTTAGAATTAGTGAACTGGAGGATGGAACATCTGAAATCCAAAAAGAAACAGAAATTATAGGGAAAAGAATGGAAAAATTTGAGCAGGGGGTCAGGGAATTGAATGATAATATGAAGCGCACAAATATACGTGTTGTGGGTGTACCAGAGGGAGAAGAGAAGGGAAAAGGAGGAGAAAAACTAATGGAAGAAATTATCACTGAAAATTTCCCAACTCTTATGAAAGACTTAAAATTACAGATCCAAGAAGTGCAGCGCACCCCAAAGAGAATAGACCCAAATAGGCGTTCTCCAAGACACTTACTAGTTAGAATGTCAGAGGTCAAAGAGAAAGAGAGGATCTTGAAAGCAGCAAGAGAAAAACAATCCATCACATACAAGGGAAACCCAATAAGACTATGTGTAGATTTCTCAGCAGAAACCATGGAAGCTAGAAGACAGTGGGATGATATATTTAAATTACTAAAAGAGAAAAACTGCCAACCAAGAATTCTATATCCAGCAAAACTGTCCTTCAAAAATGAGGGAGAAATTAAAATATTTTCAGACAAAAAATCACTGAGAGAATTTGTGACCAAGAGACCAGCTCTGCAAGAAATACTAAAGGGAGCACTAGAGTCAGATGCAAAAAGACAGAAGAGAGCAGTGTGGAGAAGAGTGTAGAAAGAAGGAAAATCAGATATGATATATATAATACAAAAGGCAAAATGGTAGAGGAAAGTATTACCCAAACAGTAATAACACTAAATGTTAATGGACTGAATTCCCCAATCAAAAGACATAGACTGGCAGAGGGATTAAAAAACAGGATCCTTCTATATGCTGTCTACAGGAAACACATCTTAGACCCAAAGATAAACATAGGTTGAAAGTGAAAGGTTGGGAAAAGACATTTCATGCAAATAACAACCAGAAAAGAGCAGGAGTAGCTATACTAATATCCAACAAGTTAGACTTCAAATGTAAAACAGTTAAAAGAGACAAAGAAGGACACTATCTACTAATAAAAGGAACAATTAAACAAGAAAACATAACAATCATAAATATTTACGCACCGAATCAGAATGCCCCAAAATACGTGAGGAATACTCTAAAAATACTGAAAAGGGAACTAGACACATCTACCATAATAGTTGGAGACTTCAATTCCCCACTCTTATCAATGGACAGAACATCTAGACAGAGGATCAATAAAGAAACAGAGAATTTGAATATTACAATAAATGAGCTAGACTTAACAGACATTTATAGGACATTACACCCCACAACAGCAGGATACACCTTTTTTTCAAGTGCTCATGGATCATTCTCAAAGATAGACCATATGCTGGGTCACAAAGCAAGTCTCAACAAATTTAAAAAGATTGAAATCATACACAGCACTTTCTCGGATCATAAAGGAATGAAGTTGGAAATCAACAATAGGCAGAGTGCCAGAAAATTCACAAATACGTGGAGGCTCAACAACACACTCTTAAACAACCAGTGGGTCAAGGAAGAAATTACAAGAGAAATTAGTAAATATCTCGAGACGAATGAAAATGAAAACACAACATATCAAAACCTATGGGATGCAGCAAAGGCAGTGCTAAGAGGGAAATTTATTGCCCTAAATGCCTATATCAAAAAAGAAGAAAGGGCAAAAATTCGGGAATTAACTGTCCACTTGGAAGAACTGGAGAAAGAACAGCAAACTAACCCCAAAGCAAGCAAAAGGAAAGAAATAACAAAGATTAGAGCAGAAATGAATGAAATTGAGAACATGAAAACAATACAGAAAATCAATAAGACCAGAAGTTGGTTCTATGAGAAAATCAATAAGATTGATGGGCCCTTAGCAAGATTGACAAAAAGAAGAAGAGAGAGGACGCAAATAAATAGGATCAGAAATGGAAGAGGAGACATACCTACTGACCTCACAGAAATAAAGGAGGTAATAACAGGATACTATGAACAGCTTTACGCTAATAAATACAACAATTTAGATGAAATGGACGGGTCCTAGAAAGACATGAACAACCAACTTTGACTCAAGAAGAACTAGATGACCTCAACAAACCAATCACAAGTAAAGAAATTGAATTAGTCATTCAAAAGCTTCCTAAAAAGAAAAGTCCAGGACCAGACGGCTTCACATGTGAATTCTACCAAACGTTCCAGAAAGAATTATTACCAACTCTCCTCAAACTCTTCAAAAAAATCAAAGTGGAGGGAAAACTACCTAATTCATTCTATGAAGCCAACATCACCCTCATACCAAAACCAGGCAAAGATATTACAAAAAAAGAAAACTACAGACCAATCTCTCTAATGAATATAGATGCAAAAATCCTCAACAAAATTCTAGCAAATCGTATCCAACAACACATTAAAAGAATTATACATCATGACCAAGTAGGATTCATCCCAGGTATGCAAGGATGGTTCAACATAAGAAAATCAATTAATGTAATACACCATATCAACAAATCAAAGCTGAAAAATCACATGATCTTCTCAATTGATGCAGAGAAGGCATTCGACAAGATTCAACATCCTTTCCTGTTGAAAACACTTCAAAAGATAGGAATACAAGGGAACTTCCTTAAAATGATAGAGGGAATATATGAAAAACCCACAGCTAATATCATCCTCAATGGGGAAAAATTGAAAACTTTCCCCCTAAGATCAGGAACAAGACAAGGATGTTCACTATCACCACTATTATTCAACACTGTGTTGGAGGTTCTAGCCAGAGCAATTAGACAAGAAAAAGAAATACAAGGCATCAAAATTGGAAAGGAAGAAGTAAAACTATCACTGTTTGCAGATGATATGATACTATACGTCGAAAACACGGAAAAATCCACAACAAAATTACTAGAGCTAATAAATGAGTACAGCAAAGAAGCAGGTTACAAGATCAACATTCAAAAATCTGTAACATTTCTATATACTAGTAATGAACAAGCTGAGGGGGAAATCAAGAAACGAATTCCATTTACAATTGCAACTAAAAGAATAAAATACTTAGGAATAAATTTAACTAAAGAGAAAAAAGACCTATACAAAGAAAACTACAAAAAACTGTTAAAAGAAATCACAGAAGACCTAAATAGATGGAAGGGCATACCGTGTTCATGGATTGGAAGACTAAATATAGTTAAGATGTCAATCCTACCTAAATTGATTAACAGATTCAATGCAATACCAATCAAAATCCCAACAACTTATTTTTCAGAAATAGAAAAACCAATAAGCAAATTTATCTGGAAGGGCAGATTGCCCCGAATTGCTAAAAGTATCTTGAGGAAAAAAAACGAAGCTGGAGGTCTCGCGCTGCCTGACTTTAAGGCATATTATGAAGCCACAGTGGTCAAAACAGCATGGTATTGGCATAAAGATAGATATATCGACCAATGGAATCGAATAGAGTGCTCAGATATAGACCCTCTCATCTATGGACATTTGATCTTTGATAAGGCAGTCAAGCCAACTCACCTGGGACAGAACAGTCTCTTCAATAAATGGTGCCTAGAGAACTGGATATCCATATGCAAAAGAATGAAAGAAGACCCATGTCTCACACCCTATACAAAAGTTAACTCAAATGGATCAAAGATCTAAACATTAGGTCTAAGACCATAAAACAGTTAGAGGAAAATGTTGGGAGATATCTTATGAATCTTACAACTGGAGGCGGTTTTATGGACCTTAAACCTAAAGCAAGAACACTGAAGAAGGAAATAAATAAATGGGAGCTCCTCAAAATTAAACACTTTTGTGCACCAAAGAACTTCATCAAGAAAGTAGAAAGACAGCCTACACAATGGGAGACAATATTTGGAAATGACATATCAGATAAAGGTCTAGTATCCAGAATTTATAAAGAGATTGTTCAACTCAACAACAAAAAGACAGCTAACCCAATTACAAAATGGGAAAAAGACTTGAACAGACACCTCTCAGAAGAGGAATACAAATGGCCAAAAGGCACATGAAGAGATGCTTAATGTCCCTGGCCATTAGAGAAATGCAAATCAAAACCACAATGAGATATCATCTCACACCCACCAGAATGGCCATTATCAACAAAACAGAAAATGACAAGTGCTGGAGAGGATGTGGAGAAAGAGGCACACTTATCCACTGTTGGTGGGAATGTCAAATGGTGCAACCACTGTGGAAGGCAGTTTGGCGGTTCCTCAAAAAGCTGAATATAGAATTGCCATACGACCCAGCAATACCATTGCTGGGAATCTACTCAAAGGACTTAAGGGCAAAGACACAAACGGACATTTGCACACCAATGTTTATAGCAGCGTTATTTACAATTGCAAAGAGATGGAAACAGCCAAAATCTCCATCAACAGAAGAGTGGCTAAACAAACTGTGGTATATACATATGATGGAATATTATGCAGCTTTAAGACAGGATAAACTTATGAAGCATGTAATAACATGGATGGACCTAGAGAACATTATGCTGTGTGAGTCTAGCCAAAAACTAAAGGACAAATACTGTATGGTCCCACTGATGTGAACGGACATTCGAGAATAAACTTGAAATATGTCATTGGTAACAGAGTCCAGCAGGAGGTAGAAACAGGGTAAGATAATGGGCAATTGGAGCTGAAGGGATACAGACTGTGCAACAGGACTAGATACAAAAACTCAAAAATGGACAGCACAATAATACCTAATTGTAAAGTAATCATGTTAAAACACTGAATGAAGCTGCATCTGAGCTATAGGTTTTTGTTTTGTTTTGTTTTGTTTTGTTTTTACTATTATTACTTTTATTTTTTTCTCTATATTAACATTCTATATCTTTTTCGGTTGTGTTGCTAGTTCTTCTAAACCGATGCAAATGTACTAAGAAACGATGATCATGCATCTATGGGATGATGTTAAGAATTACTGATTGCATATGTAGAATGGTATGATTTCTAAATGTTGGGTTAATTTCTTTTTTTCCGTTAATTAAAAAAAAAAAAAAAAGAAGGGGTAATTGGAGCTGAAGGGATACAGACTGTGCAACAGGACTGGATATAAAAACTCAGAAATGGACAGCACAATACTACCTAATTGTTATGCAATTATGTTAAAACATTGAATGAAGCTGCATGTGAGGTATAGGTTTTTTTTTCTCTCTCTATTATCGTTTTAATTCTTATTCTGTTGTCTTTTTATTTCTTTTTCTAAATCGATGCAAATGTACTAAGAAATGATGACTATGCAATATGTGATGATATCAAGAATTACTGATTGTACATGTAAAATGGAATGATTTCTAAATGTTTTGTTAATTTTTTTAATTAATAAAAAAAAAAAAGAAGAAGAAAGGGCAAAAATTCGGGAATTAACTGTCCACTTGGAAGAACTGGAGAAAGAACAGCAAACTAACCCCAAAGCAAGCAAAAGGAAAGAAATAACAAAGATTAGAGCAGAAATGAATGAAATTGAGAACATGAAAACAATACAGAAAATCAATAAGACCAGAAGTTGGTTCTATGAGAAAATCAACAAGATTGATGGGCCCTTAGCAAGATTGACATAAAGAAGAAGAGAGAGGACGCAAATAAATAGGATCAGAAATGGAAGAGGAGACATAACCACTGACCTCACAAAAATAAAGGAGGTAATAACAGGATACTATGAACAACTTTATGCTAATAAATACAACAATGTAAATGAAATGGACAACTTCCTAGAAAGGCATGAACAACCAACTTTGACTCAAGAAGAAATAGATGACCTCAACAAACCAATCACAAGTAAAGAAATTGAATCAGTCATTCAAAAGCTTCCCAAAAAGAAAAGTCCAGGACCAGACGGCTTCACATGTGAATTCTACCAAACATTCCAGAAAGAATTATTACCAACCCTGCTCAAACTCTTCAAAAAAATTGAAGTGGAGGGAAAACTACCTAATTCATTCTATGAAGCCAACATCACCCTCATACCAAAACCAGGCAAAGATATTACAAAAAAAGAAAACTACAGACCAATCTCTCTAATGAATATAGATGCAAAAATCCTCAACAAAATTCTAGCAAATTGAATCCAGCAACACATTAAAAGAATTATACATCATGACCAAGTAGGATTCATCCCAGGTATGCAAGAATGGTTCAACATAAGAAAATCAATTAATGTAATACACCATATCAACAAATCAAAGTAGAAAAATCACATGATCATCTCAATTGATGCAGAGAAGGCATTTGACAAGTTTCAACATCCTTTCCTGTTGAAAACACTTCAAAGAATAGGAATACAAGGGAACCTCCTTAAAATGATAAAGGGAATATATGAAAAACCCACAGTTAATATCATCCTCAATGGGGAAAAGTTGAAAATTTTCCCCTAAGATCAGGAACAAGACAAGGATGTCCATTATCACCACTGTTATTCAACATCGTGTTGGAGGTTCTAGCCAGAGCAATTAGACAAGAAAAAGAAATACAAGGCATCAAAATTGGAAAGGAAGAAGTAAAACTATCACTGTTTGTAGATGATATGATACTATATGTAGAAAACCATGAAAAATCCACAGCAAAACTACTAGAGCTAATAAATGAGTACAGCAAAGTAGCAGGTTGCAAGATCAAAATTCAAAAATATCTAACATTTCTATACACTAGCAATGAACAAGCTGAGGGGGAAATCAAGAAATGAATTCCATTTACAATTGCAACTAAAAGAATAAAATACTTAGGAATAAATTTAACTAAAGAGACAAAAGACCTATACAAAGAAAACTACAAAAAAACTGTTAAAAGAAATCACAGAAAACCTAAATATATGGAAGGGCATACTGTGTTCATGGATTGGGAGAATAAATATAGTTAAGATGTCAATTCTACCTAAATTGATTTATAGATTCAATGCAATACCTATCAAAATCCCAACAACTTATTTTTCAGAAATAGAAAAACCAATAAGCAAATTTTTCTGGAAGGGCAGGGTGCCCCAAATTGCTAAAAGTATCTTGAGGGAAAAAAATGAAGCTGGGGGGTCTCACGCTGCCTAACTTTAAGGCATATTATGAAGCCACAGTGGTCAAAACAGCATGGTACTGGCATAAAGATAGGTATATTGACCAATGGAATCGAATAGAGTGCTCAGATATAGACCCTCTATGGACAATTGATCTTCGATAAGGAAATCAAGCCAACTCACCCGGGACAGAACAGTCTCTTCAATAAATGATGCCTAGAGAACTTGATATCCATATGCAAAAGCATGAAAGAGGACCCATAACTCACACCCTATACAAAATTTAACTCAAAATGGATCAAATATCTAAACATTAGGTCTAAGACCACAAAACAGTTAGAGGAAAATGTAGGGAGATATCTTATGAATCTTACAATTGGAGGCAGTTTTATGGACCTTAAACCTAAAGCAAGAGCACTGAAGAAAGAAATAGATAAATGGGAGCTCCTCAAAATTAAACACTTTTGTGCATCAAAGAACTTCATCAAGAAAGTAGAAAGACAGCCTACACAATGGGAGACAATATTTGGAAACAACATATCAGATAAAGGTCTAGTATCCAGAATTTATAAAGAGATTGTTCAACTCAACAACAAAAAGACAGCCAACCCAATTACAAAATGGGAAAAAGACTTGAACAGACACCTCTCAGAAGAGGAAATACAAATGGCCAAAAGGCACATGAAGAGATGCTTAATGTCCCTGGCCATTAGAGAAATGCAATTCAAAACCACAATGAGATATCATCTCACACCCACCAGAATGGCCATTATCAACAAAACAGAAAATGACAAGTGCTGGAGAGGATGTGGAGAAAGAGGCACACTTATCCACTGTTGGTGGGAATGTCAAATGGTGCAACCACTGTGGAAGGCAGTTTGGCGGTTCCTCAAAAAGCTGAATATAGAATTGCCATACGACCCAGCAATACCATTGCTAGGTATCTACTCAGAGGACTTAAGGGCAAAGACACAAATGGACATTTGCACACCAATGTTTATAGCAGCATTATTTACAATTGCAAAGAGATGGAAACAGCCAAAATGTCCATCAACAGACGAGTGGCTAAACAAACTGTGGTATATACATACGATGGAATATTATGCAGCTTTAAGACAGGATAAACTTATGAAGCATGTAATAACATGGATGGACCTAGAGAACATTATGCTGAGTCAGACTAGCCAAAAACTACAGGACAAATACTGTATGGTCCCACTGATGTGAACTGACATTAGAGAATAAACTTGGAATATGTCATTGGTAACAGAGACCATCAGGAGATAAAAATAGGGTAAGATAATGGGTAATTGGAGCTGAAGGGATACAGACTGTGCAACAAGACTGGATACAAGAACTCAGAAATGAACAGCACAATACTACCTAATTGTAATGTAATTATGTTAAAACACTGAATGGAGCTGCATCTGAGGTATAGTTTTTTTCTTTATTTTTTCTCTCTATTATCGTTTTATTTCTTTTTCTGTTGTCTTTCTATTTCTTTTTCTAAATCGATGCAAATGTACTAAGAAATGATGAATATGCATCTATGTGATGATATTAAGAATTACTGATTGTATATGTAGACTGGAATGATTTCTAAAAAAAAGAAGAAAAATGACTTAAACAATAAAGCCACGGAAGTGGAAATTCAGAGGGAAGCAGGCTGTGGGTTCCGTTCGGTCACTTATGCTGTGAGGTCATTAAAGATCCAGGTGTGTTTTCCTCTGCCATCCAGAGGCTACTTTTGCCTTTGGTCCTAAGGTGGTCACTGGTCATAATTGGGCCTATATATATATATATATTTTTTTTTTTTTTTTGCTAGCATTCAGTAGAAAGGCTAAAATCTTCCTGTCAACCATGTAAGTCTTTCTCTTCCATCCAGTTAAGTTACATACTCATCCCTGGACTAACAACACAAACCAGAATGCAGCATTTTGAGTTGGGGATGGGGTCAGTGTCCCTGGAGAGACTTGGCTGGAGGGATGAATTCAGGGCCAAATTCAGGCTGTGTTAAGAAGCTGGACAGGCAAGAATGGATGTTGGAAAGGGAACTGGCATTACCTGCTATTGAGAACAAAGGATTGGGCAGTCTGAAGGCAGGACACAGTGACAGATTGAGGAGGAAGTATAAAGAAGTGTTGAAGAAAACTCCAAGGTTCTGAGTCAACACGCCTAGGAAGATATGCATTGACCAAAGTTGAGGGGTGAGGAAAGTTTACGAGTCCACTTTTGAAATTTTGAGTTTGATGTGATTAGGGGACACCCTGACCATATTGATCTGCAACTGGTAAAGATACAGACCTTTGAGCTTGTGTCCAAGGTTGTATCGGATGGAGCCTTGGCAGCTGCTCACAGGGAAGGGAGAGCTTAAGTCAGGAGTGCATGGGGGAGCCAGCTAGGGCAGGGGCTGAGAAGGCAAAGCTGGCAGGAGTTCTGAAGGCAGGGCCCTTCCCACCAGAACTTCTAGGAATTTACCCGGCACGTACCCCTGCTCAGGTACCAGTGACGGGGTACAAGGATGTTCACCACATCATTGCCTGAAATAATAAGAGACTGGAGACGACCTGAATGCCCTGTCACTAAGGAGCTGGTTAAATTAATTATGATACATCTGGCATAAGAGTCCCATGCAGCTATGAGAAAAAGGGTCGGAAGAGCTGCATAGGTTACAGAAACACCACACAGATAATACTGTTAGGTGGAAAAAGCAAGATACAAAGGTGTGTTTATTATACTCCCATTTACGTTACAAAAGAATATATATGTATCCATAGTCTACTTCTGGAAGGTATCAGAAGCAAAGTTGCCTCTGGATGGAATTCTGGGAGCCAAGAGAGACTTTCTCTTTCTGTTTTACGTTGGTGCCTGTTGGAATTCCTTTAACCATATTGTTCTAGTTTGCTAGCTGCCGGAATGCAATATACCAGAAACGGAATGGCTTTTAAAAAGGGGAATGTAATAAGTTGCTAGTTTACAGTTCTAAGGCCAAGAAAATGCCCCAATTAAAACAAGTCTATAGAAATGTCCAATCAAAGGCATCCATATAGGGAAAGGTACCTTGGTTCAGGAAGGCCGATGAAGTTCAGGGTTTCTCTCTCAAGTGAGAAGGCACATGGTGAACACAGTCAGGGCTTCTCTCTCAGCTGGAAGGGCACATTGTGAACATGGCATCATCTGCTAGCTTTCTCTCCTGGCTTCCATTTGCATGAAGCTCCCTGGGACGCATTTTCCTTCTTCATCTCCAAAGGTCACTTGGCTCATGGACTCTCTGCTTCATGGTGCTGCAGCATTCTCTGCTCTCTCCAAATCTTCCATTCTCCAAAATATTTCCTCTTTTACAGGACTCCAGTAAAACATTCAAGACCCATCCAAATAGGTGGAGACATGTCATCACCTAATCCAGTTTAACAACCACTCTTGATTACATCACATATCCAGGGAGATGATCTAATTATAGTTTCAAGCATACAATGCTGGATAGGGATTAGAAGAAACGGCTGCTTTTACAAAATGGGATTAGCATTAAAACATGGCTTTTCTAGGGGACATATATCCTTTCAAACCAGCACATTTCACCCTCTGGACCCTAAAAAAGACATGTTTTTCCCATATACAAAATGCATTCATTTCATAACAATATCACAAGTCCTTAAACCATTTCACTAGCAATATACATGAAATACAAAGTTAAAAATATAGGAACTCCTATCAAAGTTAGTTACAGGTATAGTCTATTCTAAGGCAAAATTACCCTCTGTCTCTGGACCTATAAAAACTCAAATTAAGTTATTTGCTGCCAACATACAAAGGAGGAACAGTCATGGGATACATATACACATCTCCATAGGGAGGAAGGAACACAGGGGTCACTGGACCCAAGCAGTTTTGAAAACCCACAGGGCAAAGTTGATTAGATTTCAAAGTCTGAGAGTCATTTATCTTTGGGGCTTTAGAAGGCAGCAATCCCACCCTTTCCAAAGGCCTATGCAGAGGCCTGCCTCTCTCCGATCACAACCTTGGGGGACATTGGGGAGACCACCTTTTTCTCGACTCCACCCTCTCCAAGCATCAGGGCTGCACCCGGGCTCTCAGCCATCTCCAGGGCACATACTCAACCTCACCATGTGGTGGCAGCCAGGCTCTCCCCAAACCCCAAGGAATGTGCTTCACCCTCTCCAAGGCCTGAGGCGGCATGACTCTTCCACTGTGATGAGGTGGAAGGCCCATCCTCTGCCTTTGGGGCAAACTCACCTTCTCCACGGGCTTGGGTGGGTCCGCTCTCCTGGCCCAAGGCTTTTTTACTTCAGACCTCAGGCTCCATGGTTTTGCCTTTGAAGTTATTTTTCTTCCAATGTGTCCCTTCTCTGAACCCCTGGATCCAGATTGGCAGAGGCTTGGTTTATACAGGTCCCACAGCACCCTCATTGGCTATCTATGCAGTAGCCTTGGATCATGCCCATCAGACCTAAGGAGTTTCCACAAATCCTTCCTGGATAACTTCATGTCCGATCCTGGCTTTCTCTGAGATGGCTGACTGGTTCCACATCTGGTCACATCCTCACATGGAGCACTGTTCTCTGGGGTCTCCATTTCTGGAGGCCCAGAATTTTCCAGGACATCAATTTCTGGTTTCTTTGTACTCAAGAGTTCAGTTTTCAGCTTATCTCTCTCCTGTCACATTTCACTATAAACTGTGAGGAGAAACCAGGCTGCACTTTTGACGTTTAATTTGGAGATCTCTTCTGCTGAATATCCAAGTTCATGGCTTTTAAAATCTGTTTCCAGCCAAAGCCACTAGTCAATTTTGCCAGATTATCTGCCATTTTAAAACAAGGATTGACTTCCTTCCAATTTGCAATAACACGTGCCTCATTTCTGTCTAAGTCCTCATCAGAGGTATCTTCAGAGTCTACGTTTGTACCAACAGTCTCTTCAAAACATTCTAGGCCTTCTCTATCAAGCTTTTCACAACTCTTCCAGAATCTTCCCTTTATCCATTTAAAAAGCCATTCCAATATGTTTTGTATTTGCAAACCACAACAGCACCCCACTCCTGGTACCAAAATCTGTTCTAGTTTGCTAGCTGCCTGAATGTAATATACCAGAAATGGAATGGCTTTTAAAAAGGGGAATTTAATAATTTGCTATTTTACAGTTCTAAGGCCAAGAAAATGCCCCAATTAAAACAAGTCTATAGAAATGTCCAATCAAAAGCATCCATCCAGGGAAAGATACCTTGGTTCAGGAGGCCGATGAAGTTCAGGGTTTCTCTCTCAAGTGAGAAGGCACATGGTGAACACAGTCAGGGCTTCTCTCTCAGCTGGAAGGGCACATTGTGAACATGGCATCATCTGCTAGCTTTCTCTCCTGGCTTCCGTTTTCATGAAGCTCCCTGGGACGCATTTTCCTTCTTCATCTCCAAAGGTCGCTGGCTCATGGACTCTCTGCTTCATGGTGCTGCAGCATTCTCTGCTCTCTCCAAATCTCCCATTCTCCAAAATATTTCCTCTTTTATAGGACCCTAGTAAACCATTCAAGACCCATCCAAATAGGTAGAGACATGTCGTTACCTAATCCAGTTTAACAACCACCCTCAATTACATCACATCTCCAGGGAGATGATCTGATTACAGTTTCAAACATACAATGCTGAATAGGGATTAGAAGAAATGGCTGCCTTTACAAAATGGGATTAGGATTAAAACATGGTTTTTCTAAGGGACATACATCCTTTCAAACCAGCTCACATATGAATTTATTACTTACCAAAAAAGAAGTTAGATTATAAAAATAAATGCATAAGAAAAAGAATTTTTGGCATCTAAGATGGTCATGTGACTGAGGAATGAGAGGCCACTAGAAAGTGTTAGAGCCTCTGAAATCAGCAGTAGTAGGGCAAGTGTTAGGTTACAGAAGTAAAGGGGGAAGGAGCCACAGGAAAACAGGCACAGACTGTTCATTTGAAAAAATGGCAGGGAATAGAAAGGGATGGGGATGACTGGTTGGGTCAATGAAATACCCATTACAGATGCTTGGGACTCTCCTAAAGGTCCCCAGAGAGCTCTGTACAGAACCTTCTGCACAGGTTCTGCTGTGGTTTTGCATTGGGAGCCCCTTCCTGAGCGACAAGAGCTGGAGGGAGGTCTAAACAGACCTCTGGTGTGGTTCTGGAGCTTTTGGCTGCCTCTTGAGAAGGTCCTGGACACAGGCAAGGGCTACCTTCAGAGGGTGATTCTTTGCGGTCAAATCCAGAAGCTGAGAAAGACTGTGGGGCAGGAAGCCGGCACCTGCGAAGGATCATGTCTGGATGGGCCTAAGTAGCCAGTGAGGGAAGCTCTCGGCTTCTGCTGTGCTGGGAGGAAGGCTAATCTCTGCCCGTCAGCTGGGAGGCTGCAGAAGCTGAAAGCAAGAGCAGGATAATCAGCTGCTCAGGGAGCAGTGTTCAGCACTCGCATTTTAAATACAGAAATTTAATGTGATAGTCCAGGCAAATAGGAGGGGTACTTACCTAAATAATAACAATAACAGTAATAGCAACAACAAACACAAAGAATCCTAGAGTCTTTAAGCCCAGTGGAACCCCGGAGATCATTTGCTCTTTATTAGCTGAATCATGTCCCTCAGTGTAGTAGTCATGTAAATCCCCCTACGGAAACAGGATTGGGGGCAACCCAAACTACGCACTGTAGTCCCCTCTGGAAAGTCTCCAGGCACATGAGAATATTAAAGCCTCTAAAAAGTCTTGCAATAAAGAAGACCTTCTTACCTTGCTTACCTGGCTTTTCCCAAACTATTTGGCCACAGAAGCCCCACCTCTCTTTTAGCATCTAGCAGTGACCTCCAGATTATGCTTTGGAAAGTGCTGCTTTGGGTTAAGCTCTTATTTTATTGATGAGGTAATGGAAGCTCCCAGTGGGAAGTGACTTGTTCAAGGCTGTCCAGGCAGCTGGCCGCACAGCAGCCCCGTAGGCTTTTTGCTAACCTTTTCCTGCTCCTGTTTAATTCTTTGGAGCAGACGCTGACTCTGTGAACCTGCCAGGTGGCAGGCAGTGATGGGGTGAGTCAGGCAGGCCAGGGAACCAGCACTGGGAATGGCAGAACTGAAGTGTAGGGTCAAACCAAGGATCAAGTCATCTGGGGTAACCAGGAAGTCAGTGTCCAAAGGGATGCCGACAGCTGGTTCACAGTCAAGGAAGATGAGCTGTCAGGCAACAGGAGGCCATGAACTTGCTACTAGAGGAAGGAGCTTCCTGGAATGACTTGAGAATTACCATTTACTTTCATGATGAATTGAAGTGCTAAATCATTCTTTCTCAAACCATGTCCCACATTCAGGTAACATCAATGAGTAATGAGTATTGAGCAAGGAACACATATTCTCATCAAATCCATTTAGAAAACACAGGATTATAGGAGGATGAACAGGCTGTTTGGCTGTAACTTTTCTCGAATGTTTAATATGTTAAATGTTTCTGTTCATCACCAAGATAGGGAGCTGATGTCAGTGTTCTTAAAATGATATGGCCAAATCATTCCTTTTGTAAGGAGCCTCTCTCTGTGGATTTGTTTCACGTTGTGGAAATCAGGTCTAGCTCAGTGAGATTTGGGTTGATCTCTGCCCCCTTCCCTCTCTACCCCAAACATTCCTGACCTCTCTGGGTTGAGAAGAAATGATCGATGTGCCCAGCAGCTTTCTCATCCGCTGACACTTGTTCTTCCGTGTTCTAGAGCAAGGAGATCGGCCTGCAGATGCACGAGGAGCTGCTGAAGGTCACCAATGAACTCTACACGGTAAGTTCTGCTGTGGCTTTGCACTGGGCCCCCTTTCTTCAGCACTCCGAGCTGGAGAGAGGCTAAGGAGAGATCTGGAAGGACCCTGGGGCTTTGTGCTGTGTCTTGCGGCAGACGGACAGCAGCCCGTCATGGCAGGATGTAATGACAGCAAACCCCAGATTCTGTATATCTAGGGTGGGTCCTGGGCATGTTCAGTGGTTAAAAGCTCACTAGGGCTTTTAAATGACTTGTCAGTTAAGGGACTGTGTTACCTACCGAAGCAGAGGCACAGTCAGGGCTGGAGGAGTGTTGGGTTGGAAGCTCCTGAGGCAGGTATGCAGGTTTTGGGGTCAGGTAGGACGGCTGGAGTCTAAGCCTCATGCATTCCTGAGTATGCAACCTTGGGCAGGCATGGAACTGACCTGAGTCTCAGTGCCCTCATCTGTCAAATGGAGGTGAAGTCACCTCACAGGGCTGTTCTGAGAATCACGAGGTGTTAGGGGTGAATATGTCTTGCCACCTCCACTCCAGGGAATAATTTCAGCACATCTCAGCTTGGTCCAGAACTGACCTTGCCACCTTTCTGGTGTCAAGATCTCACTGGGCTTGGGATGGAGGTTAGAACTGAAGAAGGCAAGTGCATGGGGGATTCCAAACACCATAGGCTTTGGTGCAGGGATTTATAGACAATAAAGATATGAATAGACAATAAACATAATAAAGATTGGGCTTCAAAGAAGCTTTGGCTTTCTTGGAGAGGGGAGAGCCCCAAGGAAGCAGCATAGGATAAGCCCAGGAAGTAGAGCTCCAGGCTCCTCATTCTGTGACAGTAGAGTAAAAACTCGGTATTTGAAGTAGTAACAGTCCATTATAGAGTCTCTCATCAGAAGGCGTGGGGAGAGTTTCTGTTGCCAAAAGTATATTTGAAAACCCCTGTTATGAGGGGAAAGAACAGCAGGCTGGGAGAAGACCCCTCTCTTTGGTTTCATTCTCTTTCGGTTTATGTCCAGATAGCCAGAAGGTGGTGACTCGTTGAGGGCCGAGAGCCTTTTCCTGACAGCTGAGTCTTCAGGTCGGAAGGCCTGCCTCAGACTCCAAACAGCCAAGGAGGGGACTTTGAACATTCACTTTTCTGGGGTAAAGTTCCCCAACCGGTAAAATAGAGTTAAGAATACTTTAGGAGACAACCTATAAAAATTGAACCTCTAGATTCTGTGATTCCAAGTAAGGAGCAAAACTTGAGCCCCGAACCATTTTTAGTTGGGCCATTGCTTAGAATAAGTATTGTTATTCTAAATAAAAGAAGAATTGTTTAGGGAAAAAACATATTGCTTTGAGGAAGCTGGGCATTGGAAGGGAGAATGGCCGAGTGGTTTTAAGTACAGACACCGAAGTTAGACACTGAGACTCAAATCCAGTTGTTAAACAGAAATACGAACATCTACTGTTTGCACACCATGCTGAGAATTAAAGGTCATGTATGTAAAGTACTGCTAAGAACAAAGAAAGCAAAAATGCACAGTGGATCAGAAGTTTGTGATATTACGATTATCACTGTTGTGATTTACGCCTCCTTGGAGACTGGGAAACTAGGCCATTGGGCATACTTGGGGTGGGGGAGGGGTGGGCAATAAATGTGCATGGCTGATAACTCAGTGAGGTTTTCCTACTTGGCAATCAGTGAAGGATTTGGCTAGGCCTGGTGTTCCCTTATCTAAAGGTTCCTTTTTCTCTGCAGGCACCTTTTTGAATGGATCACTTTCCTCCACAATGTTCAAACACCTTAGTTCCAGGACCTCCCACCTAGGTCTCTAGCTGTCCCCATGTAGGTCTCAGGCCTTTCCCAGAAGTCCAGCTGGGCTCCTCTGTCCTCCATGCTCTCTACTCACACCAAATACCGGCCCCCTGCTGCTATACTCCTGCCCTGCCCCTGCCTGAGATTGCCATTCCTTTACGTGTCTGTATCGCACTCATCTTTCAGACCCAGATCAGACTCTACTGCTTTGAGAAAGCCTTTGAATTCCTGTGGTGGTTTTACAAAAATCCCTTGGATTAATAATTATCTTTATTGTCTATGGCCCGTCTTCCCAGTTGCACTATATAAACTCTCTGGGAGGCAGTCTCAGCTGTGGGGAGCACTGGACTTAAGTTCCCAAAACTCCGCTATCTGGCATTGGGCAAGCCACTTCACTTCTTAGTTTCCCAGTCTTAGCATCTCTGAAAAATGAAGATGGCAATAGAACTTTTCCCTCGTTTGTAGAGTGGGAAGGGCTAGGCAGGCCTCAGGAACTCAGAGGATGATGGCATCTCGTGTTCCCCATGGTGATGGAACTTTGCTTGGTCCTGAATCTAGCAGAGGCTCCATTCACATCTTCCCCACTGACCATGCACAGAAATACCACTGGCCTCCGACACCAGGCCAGGAGGGCTGGCTAAGACAGGCCAAGATGGAAGCTGCTTCAGCGTGCTGCCAGCAGCCTGGCGATGGATTAGCAGTTAGCAGCTCTCTCCTTTTGCCATCCGTGGAGGAATGGGAACCTCTGGGGTGCCCGAGAACCCCCTTCCAGGTCATCTGATGACTGCACACACTAAGTCTTCATAGTTACCCAGAAATCCAGCTAAATTCAGGCATGATGCATGTTTGCTGTGGGCCCAGCTTCTGCCCTAGGCAAGGTGGAGGACTGGGAACATTTCAAGAATCAAGTCTCTGCCAAAGTGACTTGTACATCCTTATATGAGACCAGGATGACTGTTGAAGCAAAAGGAGGAGAGAGGGATGTGTGAATAAATGAAACTGGTTTTGCCTGCAAGGGAAGGTTTTCATTTGCCTGCCTGGGCAGGGAGATAAGACTAACATATGTGGAAAGTTTATATAATAGCAGACCACAGAGCATCATAAATGCTCGACAGCTGAACTCAGAGGGGAGGGTGCCTAGACTGTAAGCTCTGTAGGGACAGCCCCTGGCCCATAGGATCAGTGTTTGTTGAGTGAAGAAATGAGAGGGGAGGGTGTGCAGATGCGAGAGGCTTAGGGGGGATGGCAGGGAGGAAAAGAGATATGGGAGTTTAGAAAAGTGACGATCCAAGTGGGCTGCTGTGATGGAGAGTGAGCTTTGAGCTTCGTGCCTTTGAATGGTGAGGAGCTAAAGAAGCGTAGGGGAGGAATGAAAGAAACAGGGAGTTGCCAGTAAGGGAGGCAACATTGGATCACAGCACAGCAAACTCATCCCCTAAACATCTGGGTTTGAATTCATGCTGCATCACTTACTAGCTAGGCCAAGTTAGCCTCTTTGGATCTCATTTTGTTTATTGCCAAAGCAAGGATAATAATAACTGTGGCCATTTAATGCAGTATATTACACCATATTAGATATGTCAATATGCATTATTTATCTAAAGCTCACACAACTTCATTTTACAGATGAAGTAACTGAGGCATAGAGAAATAAATGACTTGTATAAGGCCTTTTTTTTTTTTTGGTAGTCAATTGAGGCCTAACAACCCACCTCAAAACTCGGTGTTTTAAACCAACAACCATTTTATTTGTTCATAATATTCTGTGGGCCTGCTATTTAGGTAGGGTTAAACTGGGACTACTTACGTGACTGCAGTTCTCTGGCCAATCAGCTGGGGATTGGATGACATAGATCACCTCACTCACTTGCCTGATGGTTGGCATTTTGGTTCTCAAGAGTGTGGCTACCCTAGCAGGCTATTTCAAGCTCCTTTACATCCTGGTCTCAGAGTTTTAATTACTGCTAAAAGTGGGCACACCTAGTGTGCAATCAGTTTTCAAGCCTCTGCTCATGTCACACTTGCTAGTATCCCATTGCTCTCTGTAAGACCCATAGCCAAGGCCAGCGTCGTGGGGTGGAAAAGTCAATTTTACCTCTTGATGGGAGAAGCTGAAAAGTCACAGGTCAAAGAGGCGAGCCTGCAGAGGTGGGAGGAATTAGGAGGCCATCTTTGCACACAATCTACCCCAGTCTCCTAGCTGTCCAGTATACTTTGGGCTTCGAATCTTATCATTCATTACTGGGGGTATTTTTTGAGCACTTTCTGGTCACCACGACTGGTGATGTAAGTCTTTGCCCTCCTGCTGGAGGAGGTGGTGGTCATGTACAGGGTTACCAATAATGCCTCCTGTGTGTAATGGTGATGGGGAGAAATGTTAAAAGCCATCCATCACCCGCTTTAAGGAAAAATTTTGTCTCCTGTGGCCAAGAAGGATGCAGAGGCACTGCAGGGGTGGACGTTTTATTAGTTTATTCATTCATTCATTCTATAAGCCTTCCCTCTACTCTATCCACACCCCCTCAAGGAAGGAATCCTCCTCTCCAAAGTGCTTGCGACTCTCTCTCTTTAGCTCTCCCTCTCTGTCAAAACACACGCACACCATCTAACTTCTTTTTCCTTGACCTTCCATTGACCTGACATAACACAGCCCTTAATAATACATTGGCCTAGGATGGAAAAAAGACAGAAGCTATGACCCAATCCTTCCAGAAGAGGCCAGAACAAAAGAAATAAAGAAAAAAAAATTCCATTTTTATTGTATATTTATTTAATTCAGATTTTCGATATATTTCTAGCTCATGAAATGCATCTGTTATGCTATCAACTGACAAACGTTGCAGCATCTACAGCCTCTCCTCTGTGCTCCATAACTTGATTACCTTCCAAGCTCTGGGCTGCAGGCGAGTCCCTGCGACTTTGTTCAGGGCTACGTGGAGCGGGTCTGAGGACAGCCCACGTTCAGCAGTAGCTGGTTGGTAGACGTTCGTTGGACTAATCAATGGACTCTGCCTTTTACTTGATGAAGCCTTGAGTTGATTGTGTGTTGGATTCAGGGTATAAAATCAATCTGGACCTCCAGGAAAATTTCTGCAAAGGTGCTTCTCTCCTGATGACCACCGTCAGGAATAGGAGTGGTGGAGAGAAGCGAGACAAGAGCCCAGGAACCTGGTCCCAGGTCCATCCCAGGTTCACTGTGTGTCTTCTTAAAATGATGTCTCCAAATCTGGATTCGTTTGCAAACCCCCACCATTAGGCCCTGGCCCATTTACTAAATATTTTTATTTAAATTGACTTTCCCTCTCTTTATTTCTTATCTCCTAGTTCTAATTAATTAGTGGAAAATCTGCTTTGTGTACTGGAAAGAACACAGGTTTTGGAGTCAGGTGAGCCTCAGTTCAAGGCCTTGCTACCTGGTATGACCTTGGGCTTTATGTGACCCCTCTGAGCCTCAGCGCCCCCACCCCTACCCCCCTGGAATATGGGGATGCTACCAATCCCCCTCTTTGGATTGTTCCAAGGAGAGTGTGGCGGGGGGTGGGGAGTGTAGTACAGTGCCTGGCAAAACATTAGTGGTAAGTAATTGTTTGTTTCATGAGGGAATGAAACATGTTTTTCCTATAGAGTTCTGAATCTTTTCTCTCTTTTTCATCCCCTATTGCCAATGTGCCAGCCTGAGCCCTGAGAATGCTTTGCCTAAAAAATGGCAACTCCCTCCTCATTGGTTTCCCACGTACCAGACTTGCGCTATTTTATGCATTCTCCATACTTGAGCCAGAGGTTCTTGCTTTTTAAAAAAAATTGCTTAGTTTTTAAATGTAAAAATAGATATTACAATATTAATACCTTGGTCCTCCCAAGTAATGCCACCCAAGTTACCATTTTGAGGCCAGAAATGTGTGTTGGAGTGATCAGGCTGTCATCACCCATTTCCTGGGTTGAGTCTTAGCATCACTAAGGGTAGACCAGTTCTGGTATGATGCAAGTACATAACCCAACCTGGTGTATGCTCTGCTATTCCCCGACCCCCAGAAGGAGAATTAGCTGTGTCTTGCAGTTTACAGGAAATCTAAGGGATAGAGGAACAAACTAAAGGATGCTAGGAGGAAGCAGTCTGACAAATCTTAGAAGTAAGGCATTTCTGCAAGGCAATTGGCCAGGTCTCTTTAGCAACTCCGTATGATTTTTTTTTTAAAGTCAAAACTGTACCAGACTAAAGAGAGACTCAAGGGGCATAATAACTGAGTACAGTGTATGGTCCTGGGTTCCTTATTGGTTAGGACAAATAGCTGTAAAGGACATTTGGGGGTCAATTGGAAAATCTAATATGGATGGGGATTAGATGAGATGAAAATTTACTGATATGGAAAGATTAAGATTGCTAACTTTTTTCAAAAGGCAAGTTATGAAGCCATATGTACAGGTTGATCATGGTTTATTTAAGAATGTCTGTCGGGTGGGCCACGGTGGCTCAGCAGGTAAGAGTGCTTGCCTGCCATACCCAAGGACCCGGGTTCGATTCCCGATGCCTGCCCATGTAAAAAAAAAAAAAAATTAAAAATGTCTGTTAATGATTAAAAAACATCTGAAAGCATATGCGCAAGATGTTAACAGTGGTAATCTCGGGGTGGCAGAGAATATGTTTTGCTTTTGTTTTTGTATATATTTTTATACAATGCATGTATATTGCCTGTGTGGTAATGAATGACTACAAATTTTGAAAGTACATGATCCATGTACTTCGTAGAGAAAAGTAATTAAACAATATACAAAGGTACACACTGAAATTTATGTCTCCTGTGCCTCTCCCCTGCCTCATACAACGTTGGTTACTAGTTTCTAATGTCCTGGTGTCTCCTAGCAGAGAGATTTTATTTATAAATAAGCACACATGTAGAAAGGCATCCCACATACCCCTGTTTTACACAAGTGGTGGTAGCGATACCTACTGTTCTGCTTCTGGCTTTTAGCATTATATTTTGGAGATTTTTTCGTATCCTTAAAGATTATGGTCTCCAATCTTAAATTGTGCTCATCACACTCCCAGGCCCTGGTCAAAATGCTTGCCATATATTAGCCTATTTAATCCTCATCATAACCCTCTGAGATGAGTATTATTATGAGCACCCCCCATTTTGGGAGGAGGGCTCTGAGACACAGAGAGTCCAGGTAACCACCCCAAAGTCTCCAGTTGGTGAGTGAGTGGGAGAACTTGCTCCAAAATCTGTACTTAGGTACCACTCTAAGCGGCTTGCATAACTAAATCGCACTAAATATTCATATAAATATATGTGTGTATATATTTATAAACTACCTACATTTGTTGTGGAAGGAAACAATATTTTGCATCAGCAAACACAAAACAACTCAGTGTAAATAGAAGGGACCCATAAGTTAAATGAAAATAAAACAGTGTTGGTAATTCTAGCTGGTGTCTGCCAAAGCAGTAGAAGAGAGACATCGAAGACACCATGTTAGCACCATGTTAGCACCAAAGGTAGTCTTTCTTCTTGATAGAATCAGAAGGATTCCAAAAGAAATTTAAAAGCACATAACCCCCTCACTATACAAGTTGATAGTATTTAATAACATATCTGTATAATACCAAAAATCTTCTTGCTAACACAATTAGAACAAGTTACCTAGACTCTGTTTTTTTTTTTTTTTTTTTTGCATGGGCAGGCATCGGGAATTGAACCCGGGTCTCTGGCATGGCGGGTGAGAACTCTGCCTACTCAGCCACTGTGGCCCACCCTAGAATCTGATCATTAATTTCCCCCATCTGTACGATGAAGGCATGAAGCTAGAGGAACTTTGAGGTTCCTTTTAAGCTTTTTCCTTCATGCCTCTCTGCCTAAGAAGGAGCAGAGGGGCACATTTCACCCCCAGGGCAAGACAGGCTCTGCTGGACCATCACACCTTGCTCACCATGGTGTGTGCACAGTTTCATCTAGGAACGCAGCTGGTCCTAAAAAGACCAGGGAGATGAGGCTTCTCCCTAGCAAACTCCTTACCTCTTTTAGCTTTTTTGCCAAGACATATGTTCACTTAGTATATAGGTATTGCTCATCCACCATGTCCAGAAGGATGTAGCATGGATTGTGTCCTCAGCAGGCTCGCAATGTGACACGTATCTTGGGAGGACACGGACATAGTGTGAGGGAACATGGGATGGGGACAGGGCAGTGAAGTCCACCCGGGCACCAGGGAAGCAGCAGAGAAGAGATGGTGCCTGATTTGGGTCTGGAACAACAGTAGAAGTTGTCCAGGTTGGGAGGGAGGCCCAGAGAATGGCGTACCCAGCAGCAGGGAAGCAGGAAGCCGGCCTAGGAAGTGAGTGGCTTCTTGAGGTCTCCTGCTCTGTCAGTCCATGTTATTCGTTTTTGAGAACAGTTGGGACCAGGGTTGATATGGGGAATAGGGAGGCTAGAAGGGAAGCAAGTCTGTCTTTGGGGACTCATTCAGTGGCAAGAGACAGGAATCCAGTGCAAACTGGCCTATGAAAAGTGACAAGTTATTAAATCACATGAGAAGGCAGCTCAGGCATAGCTACACCCAGGGGCTCACACAACACTGTTGGCAATCAGTCTCTCTCTCTGTGTTTTGTTTTCTCACATGTTGGCTTCATGATCAGGAAGGGTTCTATCGTGTGGTAGGAAAGATGGCCCTCAGCAGCGAGAGCTTACTTCCTAACAGTTCACCTCCCCCGGTGGAAAGCGAATACTACTTTACACTGTTTCCAACAAAAGTCCCGGAGTTGTCTCTGATTGGCCTCGCCGGGATAAGGAGCCCTAATCACTGTGGTGGATTAAATAATGTTTGCTGGTTGGCCAGGGTGGGTTGGAGGGTACAGTCAGTTTCACATGAGCCACAGGGACTCGAAAGAGAGATGGAGGGGAATTTGGGGGATTTCCTCAAAGAAAATCAGGAAATTGGTCCAGACAAAGGAGAACTGAATGATATTGGGCAGATAAAAACAACAGCTGTGTACTGAGGGGGAGTCAGTGCGGGAGAATAAGGAAGTGACTACATTGACTGGTGCTCAAACGAATACCTGGTTGTCTGTCTATAGGTTGTTCCTCAACCATGGTGGACTCCGGCTCCCCCTGGGCTTAATGCTCAGGCTGCACCCTTTGGAGCATCTATGCTTCCAAGCCCTGCTCTCCCAGCTCCCAGCTGCTCTTCCTTCAAGGTTCAGTTTAGATATCCTTTCTCTAGGAAGCCTTCCTTTGGCATCCTGCATGCATCATAGCACTTCACACACCCTTTGATAATTGCTTGTTTAATTGTTTCCCCAGGAGAATGTGCATTCTGTGAGGGCAGAGACCTTGTTTCCCACACTATAGTATTTCCTGGACCTACTATAGTACCTGGCCCATGATCAGTGGCTCAATAAATATTTAATGACTGACGATGCAACTGGCTCCTATCCCCAGTACACTCACGGGGTCAAAGCAGTAGAATGACATCTTCCCCATTTTGCCCCTTCTCCCTCCTCCCTTCTCCTGCTCACCCTCTCTCTCCCTCATTTTTCTCCCTCCCCCTTCTTATTTCTCTCCTTCCTCCATCCCTCCCTCCCTCCTTCCTTCCTTGTATCCATCCGTCCATCCATCCATCTGTCCATCCATCCATCCATCCATCCATCTCTCCATCCATCTAGTAAGCCAGCCTGTCAACCAGCCATCCATCCATTCATTCATGCATGAAAATGTATATTGGTACTTGCTGGGCACCATTCTTTAGTAGAGGGGACATGACCATGAACAAGGTCCCGATCCTCTGAACTCTGCACATTTGTGCTTTGGGAGAGGCAGTCTATAAACATGAGAAATGGATAGATATGGTAGAGATGATCATTTCTACAGAGAACATAGGCTTCTCACCGTGGATGATCAGACTGAAAGGTTAGGACTCCTCTTTCCTTCAAGGATGTCTTTGGTATGCCTTGGCCCAAGATTTCACGTATATTCAAATGTTGGAGGCAGAGGGCTTGATGGACTCGATGGGCTTATGTGCTCAGGGCTGGCCCTGCCCGTGGGAGAGAGGAAACTCATAGGGACTGCGGCGTTGAGAAGCTGTTTTCTAACAACCGACCCTTGTGCTACCCTGGCATGTTCCTTTACTGGTGTTGTCAACTTCCCGATTTTTATTTGCCCTCATTTGCACTGAAATTAGGGGTGGAAGGACTGGGCAGATAATATTTTCCCTGTTTTTACAAACTGAGGATTTGGAAAGATGTGTTGCAAAAGGCAACATATGCTCAGCAAAAGGCAGCACAATTACCAGAAAAGGCTATGTCTATGGGTTTGCAATATCTGGTCTGATTAGACTGCTGTGTGGCTTTGGACAATTTAGTTGCTGCTTCTGGTCCTCAGTTTGTTTCAGTAAAGGGTTAGTACACCAAGATTTCCAGAGGACTCTCCAGCTCTTACCTTCTGAGAATTACATTCAGAATAATTCCTGTTAGGGGCTGGAAGGCTGGAAAGTCACCCTCCTGCCTGGCACTAAGCTGGGTGAGTGCCTCGGAAGGGCCCTTTGGATATCTCAGATTGAAGACAGTCTCAGCAACTCAGCCTCAGCTGAACTCCTGCATCTACCTCTGCCCCCTTCCCAGCCCCTGGAACACTGCTCTCAGCCAGTCACCTGATGTTTGCAATTTACGGAGCACTTTCCCATTCACCCCTCATCTGCAGACCCAGAGGGGACAAACCTTTCCCACCCAACAAGGAATGGGAAGGTTGAGTTTCAAAACCAGGTCTTCTGCATCCCATGAGGTAGAAGTACCTTATTTTATGATTGAGGGAGGGATGCCAGGAAGGCAAAACACCCATGTGCCCAAGCTCTGTGGTTGTCTTGGTGTTGAATCTTGGCTCTGCCACTTAAGCTACCTTTGCAACGTTGAACAACTTTTCTGGACTACCATTTCCTCATCTGTAATGCAGGGATCATAATAGCACTTACCTCATAGGGTTCTTGTGAAAAATGAATGAGTTCATCTAAAGTGCTTAGGACAAAGCCTGGCATGTAGTGAGCACTGAATGTTAGCTCCTATCACTGCCGTTACTGGTATTATAAATAAGTTTAACTGGTATTATGCATTCTGGACTGGCAATATTGAGTAGACTTGTCTGGGCTATTGCACTAAGGTCCTTCTATATTGAAGCCCATTTTTCAAGTAATTAAATAGAGGAAATGTCAAAGGGATTCTGTGTGTAAATGGTTAGTTAGATCCATTTCTAAGAGCCTCCTGGGTAAAATCTTTGGTGGCAACTGTCTGACATAAGTCCCCGTGAAAATTGACTTTGTTGCTATGCTTGGCATCAGGAACCATCGATTGGATCTAAAGGAGCTTGGCCCCAGGGGAGTCAGGGCTATCATCTCATGCCTGGGATCCTTGGAATGCAGTTCTCAGACTATACTCAAGGTTGACTTGCTGGAGAGCAGAAACAGCGCTCTTTGATTCGATGAGATTAGAATGGAAGGCAAAGGAAAATGTGGGAGGCAGAGAACACCTAGCTGGGGTGCTGACCTTGGGTAAGTGAATGGATGGATGGATGACTGATAGGATCGGAGAATATCTAGCTGCAAGGGGAAATGCTCTCTCTTCTTCTGAACTGCCCAACCCAGGTGATGGGATTTGGTGAGCTAGGCAAGCCTCAGAAGTATTTTGAGATAAGAAAAGTGGATTTAGCAGGAGTCCTTCAGCCCAGAGTAGAGTGGAGTCTGGAAATAAGCAGCACGAGCAAATAGATGATGGAGCAAGAAACCAGTGGTGTCTGTGAATGTGGAGGGATATTAAAAAGTCTTGAGAACAGGGGAAAGCAGGAGACAGCCTTCAGGAGACTTCCCCAGCTCTTAGGTACATTGTGTTCCTAGAAACCACAGCATAAATAAGATAATTGAAAATAGGCAACTGCTTTGGTTATCTGCAAGCCTGCAGTAATTCCTTTTGGCCACCAGATGTCCAGACTGCATTGATACAGCAAACTCCCTGGTCCGTTTAGTTTGGAAATAATCTTAGTAGGACTGGCATGAAGAGTGGATAAAGTCAGTAAGAAGGGAGCCTCTGGGGCTTTAGGGCAACTTCAAATAAGAAAAAATGTTGGGATGCAGTAAGGAGCTCTTTCAAAGAAGAAGCGCAAAAGAAAATTTGATTGCATTTTTTATTTGTTTATCGTTTTGAACGTTTTGGAAGTTTTCAGAATGAAGGAGGAAGAAATGTTTGGGTTTTTTTTTTTTTCACTTTAGTTAATATTCTCCAGAGTTGTTAAGCATTTGTCTAAAGTTATGGCCAGGTGAATAGCTTCAAGGTTCTCTAATGCTCAGCGAAATTAGAGATGCAGGTGATGGTGACATGATGGTAGCAGCTAACGTCTACATGGCTCTTACTGTGTGGCAGGTCCTTTTCTCAGAACTTTACAAAAATTAACTCATTTAGTCTTACAGCAAACCTATGAGGTAGATGCCAATACTGTCCACATTTTATAGATGAGGAGGCAGAGGTCAGAGAGGTTGCAAGACTTGCCCCAGATCTCACAGCTGGTAAGTGACAGCACCAGGATTCAACCCGGACATTTAGCCCCAGAGACCATGTTTTGTCTGTCATGCTCTATGACAGATGCTGCTCCTGCCAACTCTTGATCTGTGGTGAAAGGAACCTTCTGAACAATGATCAACTGGGTGATTTAATGATAAAAGTCATAAAAGAATTCTTCATTCTAATAAACTCACTTCGCAGAACTTCAGATGAGAATGAATAGGGTTATAGGGCTCGCCAGTAGTTCATCCCAAGTTCCCAGCTTAAAAGACCTTGGCCAGGTGGCAGCACATCCCATCCCCATTGGTGCCTTTTGCTGGGAGCTTCTACTTTATTAACTGCTGTATTTATCCACACGATGGAAGAGAATGAGCATAGCTCAGAAGCCATAGATTTCAGAAACCCCTTGATATTCGTAGCAGAGAAAGAGTATCATAAACTTGATAAAGTACACAAAGAAAAAGTGTACTCCTAGTTGGGGGCCAGCAAACAGGATGCTGTTGGTAGGGAGCTGCCTTACCAACAAATGTTCGTGTCTGCTGAGAAAATGGTAGTGTATTAAGGAAACGGTAGGATACGGTAGACAACAGGTGGGGTAAAAGACAAGAGTTCAGATTTCTAGTACACACTTCCATTCCTAGGTATTTGCCTAAAAGAAATGAAAACATGTGTCCCCACCAAACTTTACATGAGCTTTCATAGCAGCTATATTCATAGTAGCCAAAAAAAAACAAACTATAAATAGCCATCAACAGATGAATAGGTAAACAAATTGTAGTATATTCATTCCGTGGAATACTACTCAGCAATAAAATGAACTACTGACATACACAAGAACACGGTTGACTCTCAAAAAAGTGTGCTCAGGGACAGAAGGCAGACCCGAAAGAGTTTGTACTTTATGAGTCCATTTATATGAAATTCTTGAACATACACAGCCAGTTCATAGTGGGAGAAAGCAAATCCGAAGTTGCCTGGGGCCGGAATGGGGGTTGGAGATGGGCTGCAGAGGGGCATGAGGGAGGCCTCTGGTGTGATGGAAATATTCTGCATCTAGGTCATGGCGGTGGCCACCCTGGGTGTGAGTCTGGAGACTGCAATGATAGACCGTATGACCTTGGTCAGGCTGCTTTGCCCCTCTGGGCCTCAGTTTCCCTAGTGGTAAACTTCAGTGATTAGATGATGACTAGGATTCTTCCGGCTCAAAAATTCTGTTGTTATCACAATAGCTATTTTTTCTTGTTATGGAAATAATAAATTTTTTTTATTTTTTTAAAAGTTTAAAAAAAATCCATAATTTTTATTATGGAAGTAGCTAATTTTTATTATGGAAAGTGCCATGTGCTTTACAGGCGTTCAGTTTATGGCCAAGGACGAGTTTATCCCAGGGAGCATGGACTACCTATAGGCTTTCTGATTTGGGGGATGGAGCCATTTGTAGGTCCATTTCACTTAAGGGAACAGCTAAGAAAATGATTTGTCTGTGAGTAAGAAGAGTGCTCCATGGAAGTCCCAGGAGCGCCTGTGGAGGGCTTTCCCATTGACACCGTGAGGGGAGGGAGGAAGGCAGCAAGAGTCAGGGCTGGAGAGGACAGCTGAGGAAGGGCCAAATTTGCCATATTACCCCTGAGAATCCCCAAATGCTCAGGGGCTGTGGTTACCCCTTTTAGTTTTCTATTTGCCCGTTCATGTCTACACTTCGTAAGGACTCCACAGCAGGTCAAACGTAGTTGATGGCAAATGTGATGCCGCCAACAGTGAAGCCGCTGACGATGATGACCATCATCATTTCCAGTCCTCCAATAGTCTGGGCAAAAGTGAAAAAGAAAAAAGAAGTGGGGGAGCCCCGAGTGCATGGTGGGAAGCAGGCAGAGACAGAGCTGATGGGAGCGCAGAATTTTGGAAGGGGCTTGGAGCAATAGGGCCCACCCGTGCTGGACCCCACAGGCTGCTGATTTCCTGTGCTTGTGCACCCCAGGTCATGAAGACCTACCACATGTACCACGCGGAGAGCATCAGTGCAGAAAGCAAGCTGAAGGAGGCTGAGAAGCAGGAGGAGAAGCAGTTCAACAAGTCGGGAGACCTCAGCATGAACCTGCTGCGGCATGAGGACCGGCCCCAACGCCGCAGCTCCGTGAAGAAGATCGAGAAGATGAAGGAGAAGGCAAGTGGGGGCCCCAGGCCTGGAGAGAAAGGAAGGTTGGGGGGTAGGTCCTGCCTCTAGCCAACATCCTTGATTTCCAGTGTTCCCCCATTCCTCTGCACCCCAGGGTGGTGGGGGTAGAAAGGTGCTGGCAGCCTCTGGTCTCTCCAAGTTCAGTGTCGTGGAGGTGGGAAGTCTGGCTGAGCCCCAGCTGACACTTAAGAGGCCTGGCCCAGCATCGGGGTCAACAGGCAGGGGGAGGAGTGCAGCTGACGAGAGCTGAACTGGGGCAGGGTTCACGTCCAGTGAGCACACTCTGGGGTGGGTAAGTATCACTATGTGTTGGAGGCTCCTTACTCAGTGGGAAGAGGAGGCTTGCTCCAGAGGTCAGTTTGATAGCTGGGGACCTGGTTGGGACTGACTGTGTGTCCGTCCAAGGGGGAACAATATTGGGCTGCTAATCAGCGCATGGGAACCTGGGAAAGGGCCCTTTCAGAAATGACCATTTCCAAGCCAAAGATGGGAAATTTAGAATCATTCTGTTTGGGTGCTAGAAAAGTTCTTTAATAGGACTTGGTGAAAGGAGTGCTAATTTTAGACACAGGCTGTGTTTCGAAACTATCTGTTTTTAAATCTGTGCAATATATTCATTGTACTAGAGTAGAGGTGGCATGTGTCATCCCAATAGGGATGGCTCACATGTGTCATGTCATCTCTGTTCAGTTGATAGTGGCTGCCCAGCGTGCCATGTTGGGTATTGTGAAGCCCTACCTAGGCTTAGAAAAAACAGGTCTGTGATCAGTTGATGATATCTGCCATGGCTGGGGAATTTAGAGGGGCAGAGCACATAAGGTTCCTTTCTTCTTAAAGAGTTATGATTTTCTTTTTGAATTCACTGCATTCATTCACTCCATGCCATCAGCAAACACTTCCTGAACTCTCTCTATGTACCAAACATTGTGCCACATGTTTACTTGGTCATCTATAAATCTAACTTTGTGATTTTATGATCTTTTAGCTCTAAGAATTATAGGAGATTGGGTAGGAACAAAACCTAACAAGACTTAGGTAAGCTGGGAAAGTAACTGGAGGCAAATAGGTTTAATTCCAGTGTAATTATTGAAGGCAAAGAAATAATTCGTCACAATAACTAAGCAGGGACCCAACTTTAAAATGGGCAAAGCATTTGAATAGACATTTCTCCAAAAAAACATACAGGTGACCAGTAAGTACATGAAAGGATATTCAACCTCAGTAGTCAAGAGGGAAATGTGAATTGAAACAATGAGATACACCTTCACGTCTACTAGAATGGCTAAAATAAAAAAGGCAGATAATAACAAGTGCTGACAAGGATGTAGAGAAATTGGAACCCTCCGACTTTGCTGGTGGGAATGCAAAATGGTACAGCCACTGTGGAAAACAGTCTGGCAAATCCTCAGAAAGTTAAACGCAGAGTTTCCATATGACTTAACAATTGCACTCCTTGGTATCTATCTACCCAACAGAAGTGAAAACACGTTTGCACAAAAACTTGTACACTAATATTCATAGCAACCTTATTCATAATAGCCCCAAAGTAGAAACAACTCAGATGTCCATCAGCTAATAAATAGATAAATAAAATTTGGCACATTTTAAAAATGGAATATTTTGCCTATGAAAAGGGATGAAGTACTGAAACATGCTACAACATGGATGAACCTTGCAAACTTTATGCTAAGTGAGAGAAACAAGTCACAAAAGACCACATATTGTACAATTCTGTCTAGAATAGGCAGATCCATAGAGACAGAAAGTAGATGAATGGTTGCCAGGGGGTGGGGGTGCAGCTAGGAGAATGGGGAGTAACTTCTGACAGGTACAGAATTTCTTTGGGTGATGAAAATATTCTAAACTTCGTAGTGATGTTATACAGCTCTGTGCATATACTAAAAAAATAAAACAACCAGTCAAAGAACTACAGGACTATGACAAAGGTGTGTGTGTAGTGTTGGGGTTGGGGTTGGGGGGGATAGAGTGGGATAGAGAGTACTGGCTGGGGAGTCTAGAGGCTAATTTTAAATTCTGATTTTTGCGCTAATTAGCCATTTGGCTCTTGAATAAACTACTTATCTTCAATTCTTATTTCCTCACCTACTAACTGAATGAATTAAACTAAGATACTGAAAATGGTCCACTGGAAATGGGCTAGGGTATCAAAACTCTTTGTGGGAACTGGGGGCATGGCTAGTACAAGCTGTAACTGCCAGGAGATATCTGTTTCTGGAAATTTCCAGAGCATGAGGACCCCAGAAAAAGTTTGAAGAGATCTCGAAAGAGAATTAATGACAAAGGGGATGCCTCTACCAAAAATCTTAAATAATTCCATCTGGAATAAGGAAGGTTTAGGAGTGCCTAGGTTAGAGAGGAAATTCCTGATTCTTTACCTTTCCTTACCCAGCAGTGGGATGAATCAGTCTGAGAGGGGCAGGGGGATAGCTCTTAAACTCATTCTTTACTCGTTCCTGCCCAGCTGTCCCAGAACAGAAGTGGCTTCCCAGGGGGGTGGTGAGGCCCCAGCAAAGACTGGCCCCTCCTGCAGCCCCACCCTCCCTCTCCCCACCACTCATATCCAGACAGACAGACTCCCGTCCTCCCTCCTGTCTTCATTTGGCCCACCTTGTGCAGGGACTAGTCTGGGTGCTACAAACCCAGTGATAAACAAGGCGTAAATCAATCCCTAGCTCCATAGAGCTTACCTTCTAGTGGGGGACACTGACAATCAAATAAACAAAGAGGTAAAAGATGTAATTCTGGGTAATGAAAAATGCTTGTAAAGAAACATAAAGCAGGGCAAAGAAATAGAGAGTGCTGGGTAGAGGGAGGGGCGATGGTGATGCTGGGAGTATGTCCCAGCATCTTTATGACAAGATTGTCATAAAGGCCACTATGATCATTTAACCTTTGGAACACAACCTGAATGATGGGAAGAGATAGGCCACGTAAAGATTTGGAAGGACAAGCTGGCGGACAGAGAATATAGTAGGTCTGAAGGCCCTGAGGCAGGAATTGAGCTTGGTCTCTTCAGGGATTGAGCTGAGCAAGTGAGGGGGAGTATGGAGGAGGATATCCTCTCAGAGGTGGACAGGGGTGAGGGGATAGATGGTGTATTAGCTAGGGTTCTCTAAAGAAACAGAATCAGCAGGAGATATCTGTCAATATAAAATGTATAAAAGTGTCTCGTGAAACTTGGGGATGTAGAGTCCAAGGTCTGTAGGGCAGGCCACAAGCTGGCAGCACCAATGAAGGTCCTCAACAAACTCTCAGGAGAGGCTGGTTGGCTGAAGCAGGAAGAGTGATTGTCTCTTCTGAATCCTCCTTAAAAGCCTTCTGGTGATTAGATTCAGCATCACTCATTGCAGAAGATGGTCCTCTTAGCTGATTTCAAATGCAATCAGCTGTGTGGGCCCTGGTGGCTCAGCAGGCAGAGTTCTTGCCTACCATGCCAGAGACCTAGGTTCGATTCTCAGTGCCTACCCATGCAAAATATATATATACATACACAAATGCAATCAGCTGTGGATGCAGCCAAAGTGGTCATGATTTAAGTCCATGAAATGTCTTCATAGCAACAGATAGGTCAGCACTTACCCAACCAGACAACTGGGCACCACCACCTGGCCAAGTTGACACATGAACCTGACCATGACAAGTTTCACAGGCCATCATTGGCAATTGGATTCTCTTCTGATGGTGATAGGAACCCTTGGAGAGTGGTGAGAAGGGGCCTCAAGAGGTCTTATACTCTGAAGACCCACCCTGGCTGCATTTGGAGACTAGAGTGCGATCTCCACTGCAGGTGCCGTTGCCCTGGTTGAAGACCTGAACATCCTCCCCCTGGACCATTGCAAGGCCCTCTTGCTGGTCTCCACCATCCTGTCCTCTTGCCAACCTTTGCTAATTTCTAGCAGACACAGTTATGATAAAAATCACCCCATTGCTTACTCTTTGATGGCTCTTCAAAGTTCAGAGTCCTCAGAAAGACCACCAAGATGCTTCACTAACCCATCCCTCTGTCTCAGTTCCCTAGGGCTGCCATAGTAAAATACCACAAACTGGGCGGCTCAAAACAACAGAAATTTATTGTCTCACAATTCTAGAGGCCAGAAGTCCAAAATCAAATTGTCAGCAGAGCCATGCTCCCTCTGAAACTTGTAGGGGAGAGTCCTTCTTGGCCTTTTCCCAGCTTCTGGTGGTTGGCCCTTAGTCCTTGCTGTTCCTTGGTTTATAGATTCATTCATCTGCCTCTTTCACATTCATTCATGTGAAAAAATGACCATCTCCCCTGTGTCTGTCTTTGTTCAGTTCTCCCCTTTTATAAGGACACCAGAAATATTGGATTAGGGCCCACCCTAATCCAGTTTGGCCCCATTTTAAGTAATCACATCTTCAAAGATCCTATTTCCAAATAGGGTCATATTCACAGAACTGGATTTAGGAGTTGAACATGTCTCTTAGGGGGACACAATTCAACCCATAGCACCTCCCCCCAGGTTCCCATACTCCATTCTCCAACCGCCAGTAAACACAGTGGGGCCTCCATTCATGCTGTTGCCTCCGTTGGGAATAGTCTGCCCCTGGGACCCATCTCTTCCTGGTGAGTCCTGCTTATCTGTCCCTCAGGGCCCCACCGACAGTCCCTTTCGGCAGGTTCTCCAGAGGTCTACGGTGGAGTTTTCACATTTCCCCCTTTATGTGCCCACACCCCTTTGTTCTTAACCCTTGGACAGAACACAAAGAGGTTCTATCTCATTTTCCAACTCTGACCCATTGGACAAAGCTTCCAGGAATGCTGTGCTGAATGGTTTCCTCAGACCTTGTCTGGGCTCAGAGGGAAAGAATCCTCTAATTTATTTGTGATACTTGCTGTAAGTAGGAGGGGTCCTGTGGCCCTCGTGCCAAGAATCTGCCAGCTGATGCTTGTCAAACAGTGTCATCGTTGGCTGCATGCATGCAATGTAAGGTGAGTCTTCTGAGTGCAGGGCCCAATTCTTAGTTGCCTAGAATATAGAGGCATTCCATGGGTGCATGTGGGATTGAATTGCTGGCAGTTACCATAAAGAAAACCACAAATCCCTCCCATAAATGGCTTGGTTCTGACATCTACTCCTTTCTTCTTCCAGAGGCAGGCTAAGTATTCTGAAAACAAGCTGAAATGCACCAAGGCCCGAAATGACTACTTGCTGAATCTGGCAGCCACCAATGCAGCTATAAGCAAATACTACATCCACGACGTCTCTGATCTCATCGATGTGAGCCCTCTGGGGAGTCTGGGATGGAGCAGGGCCTCACTGCTAGGGCTGGCACACATCATCAGCTGAAGGGGGCACTGGATTTTGTCCTTAGCCAACATCTTCAAGTGGCCATTGGTCCTTTTGAGCCCTGTTGGAGATTGGGGCGTGGGAATATTGCCCCATGGTTTCCACTTCCATGGATGGGAGCTAGGCCTCTGGTGACCCCTGCAAAGTTGGGTTGGGCATTCATATACTTAACGTGCTCTTCCCAAGTCCTTCCTCTAAACCAGGCCTTTTCTGGGTTGGAGGGGTACAGGAGTGAATTGTCTGCAGTGTGATAAAGGAGATGTTTGTATGTTTAGTAAGTCAAACACACTCAGGCGAAAGAAATTAGTGAATGAGACAGGATGATACAGACCAGCTTTACATGGGATATTATCTGGGGAGGAATTGGGCAATTTAAACAAGTGGAGACTGGAATGCTGGAACCTGAGCACTCACCGTGCGGGACGTTGCAGAGACAACTGAACTTGAGAAAGAACCCAATGAACAGCACCACTGCGGACAGAGGGGGGACCTAGGTGGCTTATCTTGTCTTCCTCTCCCCTCGCAGACAGGGATCTGCCCCAGAAGATGTTCAGTAAAGGTTCAATACCAGTTCATGGATCCTTTTCCTCTGATCTCGGGGCACCCCGTCTGGGAATCAGAAGGTCTCTGCCTTCCCTGCACACAGAGGGAACACATTACTACCACCCCAGGGCAGAGCCAGCTGCCCTGCCCTGCCCATGCCTTCCCAGTGGCCTGAGGCCAGACCCTTCCTCTTTCCTGCCCTTTGACTTTCCTTTCCACTCTTTCAGCTCTTTCATTTATGCGTTCTCCAAATATTTATTGAGCACCTTCTATGATCTGGAACTTGAACTTTGTGTTGGAGGTACAGCAGTGGACAGGAGTCAGCATGTGCCTTCACGGAACACGTAGATGATCTAGAGAACACACTATTAGGCAGTTGCAATTCAGAGTCATTGGTGTTAAAGTGGGGAAGGTGGAGGAAACTCTGGGTACCGGGAGGAGGGGAGGATGAGAGTAGGGAGGGCTTCCTGGAGGCAGTGACCTCTAAACTGAAACCTGAAGGGAGGAGGAGAGAGGAAGAGTATTCCAGGCTGAGGAAACCAACTGTATTTGTGAAAGCCTAGAGATGAGGAAAAGCAGTTGAATTGGGGAACTGAAGGAAGCTCTGCTATTGCCCAAATCTGAGCCCCCAACTTCCTCTAAGGACTTTGGCATGATTTTTGTGGTAGGATTCCAAAGTGCACTGGGGCTTGCAGGCTGAACGGTCTGTCTGTGGAAGGTCAGGGGTGCTGGGGTAACCACAGTTCACTATGTTGGGGAAGGAAGTGCTGATGGTTACTACCTCTGCAGCAAAGCTCTGACAGCACCTTCTGTTGATGCTTTTCCCTAAGTGCTGTGATCTGGGCTTTCACGCCAGCCTCGCCCGCACCTTCCGGACCTACCTCTCAGCTGAATACAACCTGGAGACCTCTCGCCACGAGGGGCTGGACGTCATCGAGAATGCGGTGGATAACCTGGATTCCAGAAGTGACAAACACACTGTCATGGACATGTGCAACCAGGTTTTCTGCCCCCCGCTCAAGTTTGAGTTCCAGCCCCACATGGGGGATGAGGTAGGCTCCCCCTAGGAGCCATGATTGAGGCTGCTCTGCTCTGCTCTCCCATGCCTTCCAGTCTCAGAACATGGGTGGGAGGAGAACATCAGCCCTGCCTTCAGAAACAGGATGTTTATCTCAGAGGCCTGAAGTCAAGTCCCCTGGCAGGCTTGAGTTTCCCCTGCCTCCAAAATTGCAGGACTTTGACTTCCTTTAGACTCCCTCCCAGTTTTGTCTAGAAGACCCCAAGGGATTCCCATATCTGCTCACCAACAGTCTGTTCGTGTTCTTCTCTCTGATGCCCATGTACCTCACCACAGCTTCCCACAGCCCCTATGCCTGCCCCCTCCACCAGGGCACTACCCACTCTCCAAAGCTGAGAACTCTTGTCGTGCCAAACCACTGAGTGTCCTGTACTGGTTGTACTGATCAGATTCTTGCTATATTCTGAAAAAACAATAGACAAAAACCAAAACTTTGTGACTGGTCCCAATGCAGAACTACTAGTTACCCAAGTTTCACAAAATCCCTTAGACAAATAGCTTCTTGAACTTTTCCATGTCATTCCTCCCTCCTTCTAGGGCTCAGGTCCTCGTTCCTGGAACCAGTGAGGAGGGCCCCCACCAGGTCTCACATCTGTCTTCCCACCTCTGCCATCTCTATCCCCAGGGATATGTGCAGTGAAATTCCTTCTAGTGATTTCTTTCCTTCTGCCAAGACACATCCCACCCATGCACATGTGTGCCTCAGGAGTTAGAGGGACCCAGACCAATAGTTTTCCAGGTCCAGACAGCCTCCAAATCCCAATGGGAGCTCAACATGGCAGCCACTACACCAGTCTGGCTGAGAAGGACAAGGAAGCCCCTTAGGAGATGGCATTCGAAGTACCCTGCAGATGCTTCCACTTGCTTCCTTCATTTGAAAAAGAGAGGACTTCTGCAGGACTTCAACACTGGCAGCCCTTTTGGCCCATCATCCGGACCTGAAAATTCTGGCCTCATGGTTACCACGGATGCCTGCAGAGTTTGGGTTGCCTAGTTAGTAGTAAAATAACTGGCAATTGATGAAAGAGCTCTACTGTCCCTTATTATCTCAGCTGTGTCCCTGGGAAGGATGAGTTCTACAGCAGGCCGGGTAGACCCAGACCAGAGCGAGTAACAGAGGCCTGGATGGGGCCAGTGTAGGGGGTGGGCGAATGGTGTTTCTCTTGGTTGTTCCTCTCTTCAATCCCCAGTCAGCGGTTTGGGGAAGAAGGGCTATGAGAATGCAATTCCCCGATGCTGGGGAAGGGAGCATTCTGCTGATTTGTTGCCTACTCATAGTTCTTTCACTGGCTCCTATGAAGCCCTTGCATTCTTGGTATAACTTCCTTCCCTGGGATTAATTAATTAGTCTCACAAAATGAGGCCTAGTAAGACCTGTAGTGCTGCACAGATGTGGGTGCTGATGATGAAGAGGCCACACCTGTTAATGACAGGCAGGGGCACGTTGGTGGAAGAAGACCCTGAGTCCCACTTGGCTTTGCCAGACGTTGGCTGTGGGAACTTTCCAGTCCTCATGTACCCGTCGGTAGGTAGGAGTAGGAGTGATCACACCTGCCCTAGCCCCACGTGGGTGACACGGGCACTGGGCAGCGGCCGGGGGTGGCTGTCGTTTCTGCAGGTGTGCCAGGTCACTGCTCAGCAGCCTGTCCAGACGGAACTGCTCATGCGATACCACCAGCTGCAGTCCAGACTGGCCACTCTCAAGATAGAGAATGAGGAGGTGAGTGGCCCCTCTGCTTGGTAAGGGGTATTTCCTTCCAAGGCCTGGCTTCTCTTGGGAGTTCTCCCTTGCCATGGAATGCATAAGAGATTATGGTTCATCCACAAGATGGAATATCATCCAACCTTTAAAACCGCACACACCAAGAATGCCTAATGGCACGGAGGGATCCTCGCACGATACTAAGTTAAAAAACAACACAGGAAGTAGAACTCTGTGTTCAAGGTTATCGTAACTAGGTCAACTAAAGTGAGTACTCAGGTGCATAGAAAAAAGAACCTGAAGGAAATACCTCAAAATGTTAAATAGTGGTTGTCTCTGGGTTGTGGGATTAGGAGCGATTTCTGTTTTTTTTATTTTGTGCTTTTCTCTGTTTTCTACAGTGAGGTTCTGTTCTTTTTATCATCAGAAATAGTAGTAGATATTTTGAATTACACACTGAAATAAACAACTCAGGGCATACTAAGTGTGCCCTGGATTCTGAGCTCCGAGGCATTGGTCAGTCCTACTGTGCGTGCCCGGCGCACGCAGCTGGCAGCAGAGGTACCGCTAGGTGGACACAAGTGGAGAATCAGCCGTGGTGATTCCACTTTGATGTGGACTGATGAGACCAGATGGGAAGCATCAGACTCCCACCTGGATACCTCCCTCTAGGAAGGATAACAAGCAATCTGAGCCCCCTGGAGAAGACACCAGGCTGTTGGGGGCCTCACACCAGGGTTGCTTGAGAGTCCTGGGAAGGTCCATCCTTGAGAAGTGGAGTCCTGGTCAGAGGTTCTTGTCTTCAAACAAAGAGGGCCACCCTAGGGCAGAGAGAGCAGGGCTGCTTTGTGTTGCCACGAGGGATGGGCCGAGAACAAATGCGAGGCTGTCTTTAGCTCAGAATTGTAACAAGTCAAAGCATTCCATTGGGGGAGGTTACATCAAGACAAATGATCTACATTTTCAAACCTTCGAAGAGGGAAGAGGTGGACAGAGTGTTTTCTTTATTTATACCCTACATCTCTCCCCGAAAGATTTTTTTATTTACATGGCGCAGTATTATGGATAATAATGCTAATGAAATTTAAGCTGAAGATCAGAACTACAGAGAGGAGAGTAAAGCACGCCTTCCTCTGCATGGGGTGCTGATGGCCATGGCTATGCTTAATTTTCAACCTGAGCTTCTGGTCAGACTACGTTAGAAAGGAGAATCCATTCATTTATTTATTCATGCAACAAGTATTTATTCATGGAATATTTATTCTCATATTTTTTGAACACTAAAGAGAATAAAGTGAGTCAGCAAGACAATATATAGTCTCCTCTTGTGGAGTTTATATTAAGTGAGGAAAGACAGATAATTAGACCCCCCAAACAAACAAATAAATAAGCAAATAAGAGCACTATTAGACCATGATAGGCACTAAGTCAAGGATGGCAATCAGGGAGGCCTTTCAGAGGAGGTGACATTTAAGCTGAGATCTGAGTGACAAAGAAAGAGACTTTCAGTGATGATTTTACAACAAATGCAAATGCAGTGTTTGCAATTACTGCTTTTGGAATGGCCCTCCCTAAGTCATGTCTGCACATTTCAGCAAGGGATGTTGTGAGGTCGGGGCTCGTGTGCCCTGCATGCATGGACTTCCATTGGTCCTCCTAGATTCCAGGAGAGAAGCTGGAGTGTGGGGCACTGCCCAAATAGTGTGGGCCTCTGTGTCTTTCTTCCTCAGGTTTCTCTTTTTCCCAGCCTGGCTTTTGGTAGGAGCCAGGTAGCGGGTAACAGGAGTGCTCACGCCTTGAGGTTGGCTGCTCACCCTTATCTAGACTTTGTCCCCTCCCTTCTCTGAATGAAGAAAATGAAGAGTATTTCCAGTCTTGTCACCTCCCAGTGGAGGGGCTCGTTTGGGGTTATATAATCAGGTAAAGAGAAATGAGCCTGGAAACCTGGATTCCTTGTTTGTAACAACATTCTCCAAGGTTTTCTCTGGCAGAAGCAAAGCACTAAAATAAAATGACTTTAGACTGGGCAGGCTGGGTGCCACCCTAGCTGGCCGGGTGACCCTGGGCTGGTGACTGATGTACCTTACTCTCCTCATCAGTATAATAGCAGTCATTACTGTTGTCCTATTTCCTAGGAAGCTAGGTGGAAGAAAGAAAGGAATAGTTGGGGAAAAGGAGTTTGAAATGTAAAAGGTGTTATAAGGATAAGGGATTCTTGCTGATATGCTGTGTCTCTCCAGGTTAGAAAAACCCTGGACGCCACCATGCAAACCTTACAGGACATGCTGACGGTCGAGGATTTTGATGTCTCGGATGCCTTCCAGCACAGTCGGTCTACAGAGTCTGTGAAGTCAGCTGCCTCTGAGACCTACATGAGCAAGGTCAACATTGCCAAAAGGAGAGCCAATCAGCAGGAAACAGAGATGTTTTATTTTACAGTAAGTGGGGTGACCCAGAGCCCACAGTCTGCTAACCCACTGTTAGGGACCTTTGGGAGAAGCCCAAGCCAAGGGTGAGCCAGCAAAACCACATGGATCAATTAGATCTGAGACCTTACTGACATGCTTTGAAAACGAAGTTGCTGCCTTGGTTTTCTGAAATGCAGAAACTGAGTTGCCAAGGGGTAATGCTGACATTGATCTTGAGACAAATGGTGATTGAACTTTCTTGGTCTAGAATTAACCAGAGAGAGGATTGTATTAAGAAGAGTGAGGGGAAATGGGTGATGAAGCCAGGTGTGAATCTCAAGCAACAATCCAAAGTTATGTGGATGGACTGTTGAATTGCTTTAAACTTGGGTGTGGCTTTGGAAACGGTGCCCTCACAATTCCAAGCAAATGGGTCATGCATTGTCAGCCTTTCATGTAAAGTGCTAAATTACTTACATTCCATTTGGTCAAGAGCTGGGCAAAGAGAGAGAGAGAGATTTGGGACTGGAGCTTTAGTTCAGTGTGTGCTCATTGAACAATAAATTTCAGGGTTGCAGGAAACCTTAAAACACATCAGTCCAAACCCTTCCATCAGAAGATTGATTCTCTTCAACCATACTCCTGCCAAATAGTCATCAAGACTCGGCTTAGATGCTCCCCAAATTAAAAGCTCCTTCCTTCTCAAAACAACTATTTTGTTGGGTTGTGGCTGGTTTTGGAGATTAGACATTTCCCTTGTCTTTGTTAATTTCAAAAATCTGCCTCACTAAGGTTTGCAGCCCTTGATGATGGGTCTGTTTTCTTGGGTAATTGAGAGCAAGGCTAATTCTACATGACAGCTTTTCATGTGGTTGCAGGCAGCTGAATTTTCATTTCTTCGGGATAAACATATCCAATTCTTTCAATCCTGCCTCTAAAGTCTTAGTTTTGAGTAGCTTCAGTATCCTAGTTACTCTCTCCTGAACATGGTCCATTTGATGATGATTCTTCTAAAGTGAGACTTGGAGCAGTGGTCTGGCCAGCACAGAACAGAGTAAAACTTTCACTCCTTCCATACTGGGTACGATGCTCCTATTCCTATATCCTAAAGTCATATTCTTGTTTGTTTATTTTAGTTATTTCAGAGCTAAGTTAATATTAGTTAAATTTCTGTTCCCTCCATGGCTATTGACTAGTCTGCCCTCCTTTTAAAAGATGTATAGTTGATTTCTTGGCTTGGTCTTATCTTAATCACCAATTAGATTTCTTCCTAATGTATTCAATTTCATGGTTTCAGACTGCCCATCAAGATCCTAATCCAATTGTCCAATGTACATACTGTCTCTTCAAACTTTGTGTTATCTGCAGATTAAGTGAACATGACTTCTGTAACTTAACGTGTATCAATAAAAAAACTAGTGGATGTCCCAGGGCCGGGCCAAAGAAAGAGTTGTTAAAGACACAGCTAGGCTGATATTGATCCACTAATCAGCACCTTTTGATTATGCTCATTTAATCAGTCAGAAACCCACCCAATTGTACTAACATCCAATTCCATCTTGTGAAATGTATTGGCAAATCTCTTGTTGAAAATCAGTAGTTGACGCGCACTGCATTTCCCTGACTAACACTCTTTGACCCTGTCAAGAAAGAAAATGAAACTGGTCTTATTGAATCAGTTGGCATTCATTAATTCCACTGGGGACTATTGGTCTCACAAAGAGAATTCGTGGGTTATCAAGATGAGTGAGAAGTACACAAGAATAATTCACTTTGGCAGTAAAAGCAAAGAACTCTGAAAGTGGGAAAGGGGGTTCAGCCTGCCTGAAATTAGAAAGTAGAATTCATCAGTGTCCACAACTAAGGGTCATAAGACATTATATATATATATATATATATATATATATTTTTTTTTTTTTTTTTTAACATGGGCAGGCACCAGGAATCGAACCCAGGTCCTCTGGCATGGCAGGCGAGCATTCTTGCCTGCTGAGCCACCGTGGCCCAAGACATTATATTTTAATATATTAATAGTCAATCCATCAACCTGGTTGGTTTGTACACCTTCTCATGACTTGATGTTGGGGCATTATTTTTGGCAGTTTTCAGGACATAATGTTTCTTTTAATTCAAACGTCAATATGATTCATAAGGGCATTCTTTCCTTTATGGATCACATGTGAAGGCTGGGTGCAGCTTGGAACAGATGAGTAGGGTCCATGAGCCACAAAACCCAGGCATGTAATCCATACTCCCCAGTGAATGAGTTCGTTTTGGAGATTGGTGCTTCAACTACTGGGGGCAGTGAGGCATTATGGAGAAAATATTGGCTTATGCCTCGGCTCTTCTTTTTTTTTTTTTCACATGGGCAGGCTCTGGGAATCGAACCCAGTTCTCCAGTATGGCAGGTGAGAACTCTGCCACTGAGCCACCATTGCCCTCCCCTCAGCTCTTTTTTTTAGTTGATACTTAGTACGTGATAGAATTGGGGGATAGTCTTACTGAAACACCTATAGAGAACCTCTGGGTCAATGGGTGTCAGACTTAAGCATATATTTAAATTATCTGGGAAGCATGTTAAAAATTCACATTTCCAGACTGCTACTACCCCCCCACCCCCCGAGGTGGAACACTGGCATTTTGACATTTCTGGGCCTGTTGTATCCTCCTTAGGTATAAAATGAAGGGGTTAGATTCACAGAAATCCAGGGCAAGAATCTGCACCTTCACAAACTCCCCAGCTAGTTTCCTGCCCCACCCTTTGAGAAATACTGTGATTCTCCTGTCACTTTATACAGAGGCACAGAAATGTTCAGTAATTGAACCAGGGCTCACAATGAGGGAGTGCCACATCTGTGAGCTTATCTTTCCATCTGGGTGACATGGGAATGAGGAGGCTTTTTCCATTTCCCATGCAAGATTGTGGGAGGGATCACATGTACATGTGGGAAAGCTGTTGGGTCCTCAATAGAGGTAAAGGGACACGATTCTTCATGACCGAGGAGAAAGGTCCTAACAGCCAAGGAGGGCCGTGGGAAAGGGGAGAGGACAATCACAACAGCCCACCTGCACCATCGCTCCAGAAAACTCACCAAGCTGTGGGGTTAGGGTGTGGTCACCCCAGTTTCATCCGTGTATGTGTCAGTCCCCAGCCTCCATGGATCATTCCCCTACAACCATATTCAAGGGAAGATGATGATGGCAGAGACTGTCCTCAGCAGGTCACCTTGGGGTGTCCTGAGCATCCACGGCCTATTTCTCTGTTCTTCCCCACCTGCATCCCTTTTGAGAGCGTGCTCGCTACAGCAATAAAGTTAATTTCTTTGTGAGAAACCGGCAGGCAGATTTGGGACAATCATACCCGTCCCTTGGTTTTATTCTCAGAACTTTTCCAATTGTCACTTACCCTGCTTGGGAAGCTCCGTCTCCAAGTCCTCCCCAAGCTCCCTCCGTAATCGTCTGCAAGTCTGGCCTCAAGCGTCAACTTGCCTCTGATGTCCTCCCTGACTCCCAATCCCCTTTCCTGCTCTGTTTTTATCCAGAGTATTCTTCGCCAGTAGTCCCACTGTATATTTCATTTGCTTGTTTTTTTTTTTAATATCATCTATCCCCCACTCTAGCATATAAGCCTCATGAGGGCAGGGGCACAGCTACATTTCTCAGCACCTACTGTAAGCCAGGTGAGCTATAGGCATTAGGGGTCCAGAAAGGAATTGGACGTGGATTCTATCACCCAGCTGCTCAGAGTCTAGTCAAGGCACATCCCAGCAGAGGACTCTGGGACTGTGTTCAAGGGATGCAGGGTAGGTGAGTGGCTGAGAAATGCTTGTACGTGTCCAGAGGCCCAGGCTGATGGGGGTAGATGGGCATGTTGTGTTTTGCACTGGTACTCATCCCTCGTACTGCTCTGAACTGCTTCATTCTTTGAAAAGGGCCCTGAACTTGAGGGCAGCCTGGGGTCTGATTCTGGACCACTACTGACTTACGGAGGGACCTTGGGCTAAAGTCACATTTGCGTGCTGAGCTTCACTTGTCTCATTTGTAAAAGGAGGAACATCACACCAGCCAATGCTGTTTCAATAGGAAAGTCTGTTGGGGATGCCCGCAAAGCCTTTCTGCCTTCAGAGTCGGGCCAGATAAAAGGAAGACTTCTTCCAAGGCTCTTCTTTGACAGCTTCGAGAAAGTGCTTTTGGTTTAGCCTGTATCCCCATTATCAGCAGAGCTTTGAAGGCTAAGTAGACCCTTGCATTGTGCTCCTGCAGTCCTCACCTGACCAAAGCAGCTTTCACTGTTCCCATTCTCCCTGGGGTTTCTTTGTGTTTGCCAAGTCCGCAGAGGACAGGGTAGCTGTGCTTGGCAGAACCCAGGATTTGAATGGAGAGAAGCAAAGAAGCAATCAAGCTCCTCATTTCCCCTTCCTGGGGTCCCCGAGAGTGACACCCCCATCCTGGAGTTCGGTTCCAGAGGCAGAGATTCCATTACTGGGTCCCGCAATCTGTACCTTTCCTGTGCCTCGTGTCTTACAGAAATTTAAAGAATATGTGAATGGCAGTAACCTCATCACCAAGTTACAGGCCAAGCATGACCTACTCAAGCAGACCCTCGGCGAAGGTGAGTCAGATGGTGGGGCCCGCGAGAAGTGGCTGCGTTCCCCAGTGGGCTTGTTTTCGCCCTTCTAATTGTTTCAGCTTGAGACACTGGCCCTTGGTAGAATGGGGTCTGGTACTGGACCATTCCAGTACTGGTCAGGCCGGGGAAATAGCCCTGGCACAGATGCTGAGAAGGGTCTGGTCTGACTGCGGAAATATGGGGAAAGAAACAAATTTTAGTTTAGGTTGAGAGGGAAGGTCCCTAATAGGTATGTATATGGGGAGGGGGAGTCCAGTATTGGACCCCCCCAACACAGGGGTCAGTATTGATGATTTTCAGCAGGTACTGTTTGCCAGGAAAATTCCTAGAGGGCCTGGCCAGGATTCTAGGTTCAGAAAAGGAAAATCTATACATGTAAGGCAGGGTCTGGTCCTTGAGGGTCTAGGAACTATGCTTAAAACCACTCCAAGTCTTCCAGTTACAGTTGGAATGAAATCCCATCTGCTGATCATGTGAGGCTCACTTCTCTCACCTCATCTACCATTCTCTCTTCCTTTACTGCGCTCCAGCCACACCTCGGGCCCAACATTCTCTCTGATTTTCTTCTTGTCACCATGTGAAATAATCTTATTTATTATTCATGCACTTTGGTCAGCTCCACCTCCAGCAATATCATCTCTTCAATCAGGGCAGGGAATTACTTACTTATCTTGCTCACCACTTGATCCCCAGTGCCTAGAACAGTGCCTGGATCTTACTAGGCCCTCAGTATTTGCTGAATGGGAGTTTAATGGAAAGTGTTTTAGTGTCCTGGGGCTGCCATAACAAATGATCACAAATCAGGTGGCTTAAAATAACAGAAATTTATGGTCTCATAGTTCTGGAAGCTAGAAGTCTGAAATCAAGTTGTCAGCAGGGCCATGTCCCCTCTAAAACCTGTAAGGGAGAGTCCTTCCATGCTTCTTCCTTGTTTCTGATGGTTTGCTGGCACTCTTTGGTGTTCTTCGGCTCATAAATGCATCACTTGCATCTCTGCCTGTCTTCACCAGGACTTCTCCCTGTGTCTGTCTCTGTGTCCAGATTTCTCTCTTCTTATAAGGATACCAGTCACAGGGCCCACCCTAATTCTGTTTGGCCTCACCTTAACTAATTGTATCTTTTAAAATGCTCTTTCTAAATAAAATCGCTTTCACGGGAGTAGGGGTTAGCGATTATATGTTATCTCTATAGGAGAAACAATTCAGTCCATAACAGAAAGGTCACCTGGGCGTGAACTCAGGCACAAGGTCAAAGGCAGGAGCTCGCTGATCAGAACCAGGCCACAAAGTTAGGAGTGGTCTGCTGCAAGTCCCAGTAGCCCCGGGACCTGGTGCAATGTTTACCTATGAGGGCAGAAGCTCAACTGGGCCTGTCCTAGAGTCTCTGAGGCCACTTGACCCTGCTTGTGTTATCTTTAACCCAGATATATCCAGATATAATCTCGTGTTCCTTGTGGAGAGGGCCATTGGCTGAAGAATGTGCTCCACCAAATAGAAAGAAAACACAGGGTCCAGGAGACAAGAGACCAACATGAGAGAGATGAAGGGAATTTCCAGAGTGATAGTGCTGTTAGATCCTAAAACGACAGCTTAAAGCAGGCATAGAGATCAACCAGAAGAATTTTGGGGAAAGAGAAGGAGGAGAGGATGGGAGCTGTGCCAGGGTCTGGGGTATCAGACATTGGGTATTTGCTGTCCATGACACATCCTTGCCCTTTCACTAACTCACTCTTTTCTCCCTGCTGGGGGCACATTCTAGTGGTTCTGCTTCTGTCCACACGAGTCCTCCCTAGCGTCCATCCACTTGGCATTTATCAAGTGGGTCTCTGGGACCTGTGGATGGTTGGCATTCATGGGCTCCATGCTTTAGAGGATACAGTATGAAATGAAACCATCTCCCACCCTCAAGGAACTTACAGTCTAGCTAGGAAACAACTCATGAATCCACAAAAAGTTCAGTTCTGGTAACACTGTTTACAGGGTAATCCTGTATGAACTGCCAGGTGAATGGTACAGATTCTGAGGGCTGTGAGGCAGGGGAGGAAGGAATCACCATAGGCTGGGAGAGCTGGAAAGGCTTCAAAGAAATGGAATTACCAAGGATTTGAGGAATAACCAAGGATTTAAAAATAACATCAATGGAATTTTTTCAATGAACTTTGTTGATGCATAATTTATATAGGATAAAATGTGCCCACTTTATATGTAGAAATCTGTGATTTTGGCAAATATATATATGTCCATGAATAAATAACCACCACTCAAATCAAGATAAAAACATTTCCATCACTCCCCAAAGTTCCCTTGGGCCCCTTTGCAATCAATCTGCCCTATCCTCCACTCCAAGCAACCATTGATCTGACTTCTATAATCATAGATTAGTTTTGTGTGTTCCAGCTAAAGGGAGAGGACCTTTCTGGATTGATGGAAATGTTCTCTATACTGATTTGGGTGATGGTTTCATTTGTCACATGGGGTATAAATTTGTCAAAATTCATTGGTTAAGGGATGGAGAGGGAAGAGTTGGTTGCAATAGCTTTTTCTTCATTTCCTCGCCGCCCCTCTGAACTCTCCCCATCCTGACGCTTCAGGATTGGGCCAGAGTGTGAGCAGGGCCATGGAGGGTTGTGGGCACTTTAGGGAAAGAGGAGACCATAACAGAAGGAATGAGGGGAAAAGTGGAAAGAGAGAAAGCCTGAGGGGAGTTCAGGATGGATATGTGATGGGAGCGGCTTCCAAGATGAACATTAAAAGGAAGGATTGGTTTTCATGAACAAGGGGCTGGGAGGTTGGAGGGTGTTCCATGATGGAACAGAAGGCAAGCCCTTTTGAATTAGTGGTTAATGGTATTTTTGTAGTCAGGTGCCCTGGTGTTAGAAAACCAGATATATAGAAAGTTAAGATCCTGGGGAGTCCTCTGGCTGAAAGGAGAAAGTTCTATCAGATGCAACCTTTTATTACTGCCCTTGCCTGAATGGCCTTAATGAAATGATAATTAGTCTTGGTTGGCATAACTTCTGGCCCATTTCATCTTCCATGTTTATTTAGCCTTCAGCTCCACCTTGTCTGAGATGTGATTTACCAGTCTGAGTGTTTTAATGGACTAGTACCAAGAAAGTCCAGGAGAATGCAGCTTCTGAAGTCTAGGGACAGCTAAGAAAGAGCCGTCCAAAAGAATCTCCATATTCCTGTTTTCTAGGAAACCAGCAGTGAAAAAACCCACTGTACTTCTTCTTTTTTTTTTTTGTCATTATCAAAATTTTTCATTTTATTCATGAATCAATGAAATCAATGACTCAATGCCTACAAGGTGCTTTACATTTTCTATTTTCTTCTCCTGTGGTCCACCACAGTTTGCCAGACAGTAACATGTAATGGTTTTCTTCCCTTTGAAGCTTGGTTTTCTTGCTGTGAAACAGCAGCCACAACTTTTAGCAAAGTCTCCTGAGGTAGGCAGACAACAGCCAGCAAGTGGCTTAGCTTTGGGGCTTCCTACCTTGGCAGTTAGAAGAACTGAAGCAGTTCCTTCACTCACAGATTTGGGGCCATCCTCCCAGAGTTATTCTTGTCTAAGTGAAGTGGAAAAGCTTGTTCTAACTCATCCCACAGCACTAGTAACCTGTTTTGCATGCTCAGCAGATGATTTGGGGGAACTTCAGTCTGGGCTGAGCAATGGTACCTGCTGGATCTGGGGAAAGGGGTAAGTCTCAGGGGTGGCAGCCACCACTTCCTCTAGACTGTCTATGGATATCTTTGGAATTCCCATATCTGGCCTGACAGAGTACCACTGCACTGATCTTTAGAGGATCTTTGGGATTTCTGGCTCAAGGAACAACAACAACAAAAAGACATGGAGGTAAATGTTGCACACCTGAGCTTTCCTAGGAACTTTCTGGGAGTGTTACTGACATGAAAGTGACTTAGACTGCAAGAGCATAAGGAAGTATCTGAATACTCAAATAAAAATGGCTTAAATAAGAGGCCTTTTTAAAATCTCACTTAAGGAGGAATTTTGAGGTAGACAGTTCCAGTATCCATTTGGCTGTTCACGAGAGTTTTAAAAAATCCAGGTGCTCTTCAGATTTCACTTCTGCCATCATCACATGTCCCTGAAGTCTCTCCTCCTGCTTGTGGGATGACTCCAGCAGTTCCAAGTATCTTATGTGCCCTTATAATGTATATAAGTAGGGAAAGGATTGGTGGGTGTCTCTTTGTACATTCATCTTTTTACCAAGGAAGAAAATCCCTCCAAGAATTATCTAGCAGGCTTCATCTTAGTTTTTTTGACCAGAACTGAATCACATGCCCACCTTTTATCCAATCACCAGCACAGACTATATTTAGCCTCAATTTAGACAAATCCTAGTTGTCTTCCTGGGAAATGTCACACGGCTACCTGATACTCTTCACAAAAATAAGGAATGTGACATAAAGATGGCCAGCTGATAACTGTTTTTCCCAAGGTATGACTGTGGACATTGGCAGGTTGCAAGCTGGACGTGCCATTGAAGGGAAGTTGTTTTTCACAGGAGAAACTGGCTGGCTCTTTATAATTGTACAAGCCCAGGGATCTGCTCTTGTAGAAGATAGGTTGAAGCATGTGGTTTAGCTCTGGAGTCTCCTCTCTTTACCCCAGTATCTGTACTTCTTTTAATAACTGAGATTGGTCTTGTTAGGTCAGTCAGTTCTGGAGAAGTTTTGTTTTTGTTTTTGTTTATAATAAAATTTTAATTTTAGAATAGTTTAAGATTTACAGAAAAGTTACAGAGATAGTACAGAGCTCCCATGTACTCCGTGTCCAGTTTCTCCTCTATGTAACATCTCACAATAGCATGGTACATTTATCACAATTAATGAATATCAACACATTATTAGCAACCAAAATCCATGCTTTCTTCTGATTTCCTTAGCTTATACCTAATTCCCATGTTCTGTTTCAGGATCCCACAAACATTTAGTTGTCAGGTCTCCTTAGTTTCCTTTTGGGATTAACAGTTTCTCAGACTGTCCTTGGCTTTGATCCTGACAGTTTTTGAGGAGTGCAGGTCAGGTATTTTGTAGAATGCCCCTCAGTTGGGATCTATCTGATGTTTTCCTTATGACTGGCCTGGGATTGTGGCTTTGGGGGAGGAAGACCCTAGAGGTCAAGTGCCACTCTCATCACATCTTGCCAAGGGTCCAAGCCACCCCCATGACTTGCCTCTTTGGAGGGGAGTCTGTAGTTAGGTAACTGTCTCCACCCATGGCTGGAGCGTCACATGCTCCAGGCCAGCGTCCGGGCTTGCTCTGTCACCTGGAATTCCTCAAGCAGAGGCAAGTTTGCTCTTCTCTTGTGGAGATATCTGGGAATTCATGAGTCAGGTCAGGGAAGGACTCTTGAAAAAGTTTTCGGAGATCAGGCATCTGAAAGCATCAGCCATTCCAAACAGGACCACAAACCTGGAGGAAGGCTGTGGGTGTCAGCCTTTGGGTGGCCAGGCACGGGGATGGACGTGCAGTCTCCTGTAGCTGACGGAGATGCACCCAGAGCCTCACTTAGACACACCCGAATCCTGGCCACTAGATACAGTAAAATAAGGCTGTGGTTTAGAAGCAGGATACCTAATGTAGTGAATAGTGATCCCTAGAAGAAAGAGAAAGAACTCCAGGAAGGTGAGAGAGCTATAAATGCCTGGACCAGGGGTCAGCAAACTGTGGCCAGCAGGCCAGATCCTGGCAATGTCTGATTTTGCAAATAAAATGTCATTGAAACACAGTCACATCCATTCATTTACCTATTGTCTGTGGTTGCTTTTGTACCATGAGGCGGAGTTGAGAAGTTGTGATGGAACCCTGTGACCCACAAGCCATGGCTACTGTTTGGTCCATTACAGAAAGAATTTACCCATTCCAGTACACACTCTAGGGCTGGACCAGTGAATGTGGGGTACACGGTTCAAGCTGACTCAGCAGTGCCTGAGGCATGGTTGTCACTCACCGAATTACCATCGTCAATGGGAACAGAATGGTCCCCTGGAAATACTGAGAAAATATTATGCTTTGTTCTAAGAAATAGGTAAAATATTTAAAAATGTTTGTGCTAAAAACAAGTTAAGCACAAGTTAATCACAAGTAAATTTGCGGTAGCACAGAACAAAGAAAGACCAGTAAGTGCCAGTATAACAGGGAATTTTATAGATGTGAAATTTTCATTCCTTTTTGAAGCTGAATAAAGTAAGACCGAATCCTGGCCATTGGACAAAGGGTGTATGGGAAAAATGATCAGACCACAGATTGCTCAGAAGCTGGGCTAATTCTCTCTGCTGAGTATCAGCAGATGAGATGCCACCACCTGAATATTTTGGCTGTTCATTTAGTAGAACTGTTCTTCTAAGAGTGGGGCTAGGGTGAGATTGTACCATATCCAATGGCCTTTTAATGTCATTGAAGGGACACGAGGTATTGGAAGGAAGGAACTGGAAACTTTGGAAATAGGTAAGAAATATGGGGCCAAGTGGAATCTTTTGGCTAAAAAAAATGCGGCTTTTTTTCTTTTTTTATGTTTTTCTCAAATGAAATCAACTATTTTGTTGAAGGCCTCAATTTCTCTAAAGTTCTACTTTGAAGCATTGCTTGAAGAAACCACAAGCCAATGGAAATATGAGATCTTTTGAGTCACCTTTATTTAAAAGTGAAATTTTAATATGATTGACCCCAGACACACAAGTCAATGAATTTACTTAACAAATCGGCATTCCTTGTTGTAAACTGTATCACTGGTATGTCTTGGGAACCAGAGTTTATAGTCTCTATATGCTCTTGTTGTTATGTCAATTTTCTTTTTTTTTTTTTTTTGCATGAGCAGGCACCGGAAATTGAACCCGGGTCTCCGGCATGTCAAGTGAGAACTCTGCCACTGAGCCATCATCTCACTGCCCTGTTATGTCATTTTATCGGCCAGAGAATTCTTAGTTAATTATTATCCCTGAGTCCTAGATCCATGATCTTTTTAGTACTCTGGGGTCTGGATAGTTTGTGAGCCGCGGGGTTTGCACCAAAGGCGGTGGGTTTTCAATTTACTAAAGCCCCTCTAGGATGAACAGTGCGCTGCCTGTAAAACGGATGGGACAAAATCTTTTCAGGCTAAGATGTAAATAGTCCATTACACAGCAAAGTGTCCACCAGGAACAGGCAGTCTGGCCTTTTAGAAAATGACGGAACTATCAACTATAAAAAATACATACTTTAAATCCCACAAATCTCAGAAGATAAAGGGCAATGCAATTTTTGGTTTCTGACATTTGTTGGAACTTGAGACACCCTATTCCAAAAGGCATTGGCAACGGGGGTCCTAAGAGATGGAATGTGAGTCTAACAGTTAAGGATATCAGATTCCCTTCTAGAGGAAACTCTATCTTAAGGGTGTTCTGATATTTCAATTCCAAGACCTCAACCCTTTTATCCCTTAGCTTTCCCCTACTTCTCTCTCTATCCTTGTTTGTCTGTTCATCTGTCTGTCCATCTGTGCAAAACACAGGCACTCAGTTAAGCCAGTACTGGGAACACAGAGGTGTGCAAAAAAGACAAGGTTTCTCCCTTGGGGAAGAGAGACCTCAAACAATAAATGATTAGGCAAATAATTATACTAGTGATAAGTGCCCGGAAAGGAAGATTTGGGTTGAGATCGTGAACCATTGTACGTGGGGTGTGGGGTGGGGGAGGTGGGGACACCGAGTTTAGAATGTGAGGTCTCTCTGGGGAAGTGATGATGAAGCAAAGCCTGAAGGATGAGAAGGCAGCAACTGTGGGAAAAGCTGGGAAAAGAGTGTCCAGGCAGAAGGAACAGCATGTGCAAAGGTGGGAAAGGGTGGGTTGAGTTAGGAGAACTAAAAGATCCAGTGTAATTGGAGCCTAGTGGGTAGATAGAAAGAGTGCACTCTTTTGGAACCAAGAGAGGTAGGACAGGAAACTGAAAGTCCACTTTGTAAGTCAGAGTGGCAGTTGTCTACAGCCCTAAGGGAAATGACGTGCTTTATAGTCCACCTTCCTCAGACAATCCCAGGCCAATGGCTGTCAACGGAAGTCTTGGATCCAAATGAAAAATTAGCTCACACTGGTGTCTGGTAGGAATTTGCATCAGACCCACAACGCATAATCCAAATTAAGCAGAGCAAATTTGACTGTTTTAACTAACTTTTCTCTTTTCCTGCTTTGGTCTTTGCCTCCAGTTTAACCAACTGCTGTCACCTTGAGATGACCAAAGCCACAAGCTTTGGTCAGGAATTTAAAGAATTATGTGCCAATTCCCACTTTCAGACCTCAGGTTACTCTCATCTTTCCCTCATTTCTCTGTCTGGCCCTGCTTTGAATTGTTTTCTGTTGAGAAAACATGCTCAATTCTTTATTTCTTATAAGTCCCTAATGCGGGGGTGCGAGGGTAGTTCAGTGGTAGAATTTTCACCTGCCGTGTGGGAGATCTGGGTTTGATTCCTGGCCCGTGCACTTCCCCCCTCCACTACCCACCCCCCCAAAAAAAATTCAATAAACTGGTGCTGCAATAACAAGATAGCCACATGGAAAAAAACTGAAATGTGACTCCCACCATACAGCATACAAAAAAAAAAGTCTCTAATGTTAATTAATGCTGAATGGGATGCCAGAGTCTAGAGGTATACCCTACAACATGATGTTCTCTAGTCCCAGATTGCTCTTGAAATGTGGCTGGTCTGAATTAAGATGTGTAAAACACACACCAGATTTTCAAGAGTTAGTACAAAAAATAAAAATATCTCATTAATTTTGCATTAATACATATTAAAATGGCACTGTTTTTGTTTGCTAAATTAAAGTATATGGTTAAAATTAATTTCACCGGCTTCTCTTTACTTTTTGTAATATGGCTGCTAAAACATTTAAAATTACATGCATGGCTTGCATTTCTGGCTTACATTACATTTCTGTTAGACAGCATTGGTTGAGAAGTTCTCAGCATGGGACAGTTCTACCCCAGCTGTTGGGAAATGCAGAGGTGCATTTTTTTGAAGTCACAATAACTGAGAAACAAACACGACTGGCATTTGCTGAGTGGGATTTAGGAATGTAACAATCTATAATGCACCAATTAGACAGTTAAGAATTATCTGCCCCAAATGACAATAGTACCCCTCTTTTAAACTGGGTATGTTGGGGGATGCTGAGACCCAGAGACAGGAAGCGGCTTGGCCAAGATCACAGAGTGAGTTGATAGAAAAGGGCCCTGCTAGGGCCCTGATCTCTGTATTTTTATATCATTTTGGGAAGGGAAGGAAAAGATGCTGTCTGAACTCTTCATTATGAGCATCCCAGCCCAGCCCACAGGGAGCTGTCTTCTCAGATGTGGCATCCCTGCAGCTGAGGGATGAGGTGCTATTAGAAACCAGACGGACCCTCAGGGAGTCCCTGGGTCTGAGGCATATTCCGCCGAGGATGTCCACTCCCCTCACTCTGTGTTTGTGTAGGTGAAACCAGGTTCCCCCGGCAAAATTCTGATCTGAAGTTAGGCAACTTGAATTCAAATCCAAATTGTGTGCTTACTAGGGACCTGGGAATGTCCCTCCGTCTCTCCAAGCCTGTTTGCTCATCTGTCGTTATGAGGGATGACACCTGTGTGCAATTTTACTATGACACTTATTACACGATTGCAATAACACTATTTAGGGCTTATCCTCATTTGACACTAAGTTTCTTGAAGGTAAAGGACTCATTCATTCATTCATTCAACAAATATTGAGTGTTTATTTTGTGCCAGATACTCTCCTAGACCTTGAAATGAATGCATTTTTAACAAGACAGACAAGATTCCTTCTTTCATGGAATTTATATTCCAGTGGGGATAGAATGGCAATAGACAAGTAAACAAATAAGCAAGGGCAAGAGAAATATTAGTGATGAGCTATAGATAGAGTTTAAACAGAGTGTGTGAAATGAAGGGAAAAGTGTCTGCTTTTGTGTCCAGGCTTCTCTCTCTGGACCCAATTTTTAAAAAAAAACTTTTTATTGTGAAATATAACATATATACAAAAAAAGCAATAAATTTCAAAGTACATTTTAACAAGTAGTTATAGAACAGATTTCAGAGTTTGGTATGGATTACAGTTCTACAATTTTAGGTTTTTCCTTTTAGCTCCTCCAAGACACTGGAGACTAAACAAAATATCAATATAATGATTCAGCAGTTATGAACTGCTTAAATCCTATCTTCTCTGTTATAACTCCTTATTTTCCTTAGATCCTTCTCCCTATCTTTAGGGGTATTTGGGCTCTGCCCATTCTAACTTTTTCATGTTGATCAAACCTTTATCCGAGTTGTGATTGCCAAATATTTACTCCCATTGAGTTAGCTGCCTCTTCACCTTTTTGAGAAAGTCCTTTGAGTAGTTTTGATTTTGAGGTGTACCAATTTATGTATATTTTTCTTTCATTGCCTGTGCTTTGAGTTTAAAGTTTAGGAAGTTACCTCCCATTACTAGTTCTTGAAGATGTTTCCTTATATTTTCTTCTAGGAGTTTTATGGTACTGGCTCTTATATCCATATCAATGTGGTCTTTGATCCACTTTGAGTTAATTGTCATATAGAGTATAAGGTCAGGGTCTTCGTTCATTCTTTTGGCTATTGATATACAGGTCTCCCATGCCCATTTATTGAAAAAAACTATTCTGTCCAAATTCAGTGTGGATTTGGGGAATTTGTCTAAGATCAGTTGACCATAGATTTGGTGGTCTACCTCGGCACTCTTGGTTTGATTCCATTAGTCAATACTTCTATCTTTGTGCCAGGACCATGCTGCTTTGGCCACTGTGGCTTTGTAATAAGCTTTAAAATCAAGAAGTGTTAATCTTCCCACTTTGTTCTTCTTTTTTAGGTTATTTTTAGCTTTTTGAGGTCTCTTTCCCTTCCAAGTGAATTTAATAAATAGCTTTTCCAAGTCTTTAAAATAGGTTGTTGGAATTTTGATTGGTATTGTGTTGTTTTTGTAGATCAATTTGGGTAGATTTGGCATCTTACCTACATTTAGCCCTCCTATCCATGAACACGGAAGGTCTTTCCACCTACTTACGCTTTCTTTAATTTCTTTTAGCAATGTTTTGTAGTTTTCTATATATAGGTTCTTTTTTATCCCTGATTAAGTTTGTTCCTAGATAGTTGATTTTATAGTTGCTATTTTGAATGGAAGGTTTTCCTTAATTGTCTTCTCAGTTAGGCCACTGCTTGTGTGTAGCAACATTACTGATTTATGCACATTACCTTGTGTCCTGCCACTTTGCTGAATTTGATTATTAGCTCAAGAAGCTTTATCATGGTTTTCTCAATATTTTCCAAGTACTGTATCATGTCATCTGCAAATAATAAAAGTTTTACTTCTTCCTTTTTGATTTGGATGCTTTTAATTTCTTTTTCCTGCCTGACTGCTCTGGCCAGAACTTCTAGTATATTGTTTAATAACAGTGGTGACAGAGGGCGTCCTTCTAAGATTCCCAATCTTAGGGGAAAAGCTTTCATTCTCTCACAGTTGAGTTCAATGCTGGCTATGAGTTTTTCATATATGCCCTTTATTATATTGAGGAAGTTTTCTTTGATTCCTACTTTTTAAAGTATTTTTATCAGAAAAGGATGTTGAAGTTTGCTGATGCTTTTTCAGCATCAGTCAAGATGATCATGTGACTTTTTCCTTTTGATTTGTTAATGTGCTGTATTATATTAATTTGTTTTCTTGTGTTAAACCATCTTGCATTCCTGGTATAAACCCCACTTGGTCATGGTGTATAGTTCTTTTAATGTGTCATTGGATTTGATTTGCTAGTATTTTGTTGAGAATTTTCACATCTATATTCAGAAGAGCGATTGGTCTGTAGTTTTCCTTTCTTGTAGCATCTTTAACCGGTTTTAGTAGTAGAGTGATATTAGCTTCATAAAATGAGTTAGGTAGTATTCCTTTTTCCTCAATTTTTTTAAGAGTTTGAGCAGGATTGGTAATATCTCTTTTTGGAGTGTTTGATAAAACTCCCCTGTGAAGGCATGTGGCACTGGGCTTTTCTTTGTAGGAAGATTTTTGATGACTGATTGAATCTCTTTCCTTGTGATTGGTTTGTTGAAATCTGGATCTTCTCGAATCAGTGTAGGTTGTTCATGTGTTTCTAGGAATTTGTCCATTTCATCTAAGTTGTCTAGTTTGTCGGCATACAGATGTTTCATTAAGATTTTTTATTTCTTCAGGGTCTGTAATAATGGGCCCCCTCTAATTTCTGACTTTCTTTGCATTTTATTTATCAGCCTAGCTAGGGGGTTATTGATTTTATTTATTTTCTCAATCAACTTTAGGCTTTATTGATTCTTTCTACTTTTTGTTGTTGTTGTTCTTCAGTTCATTTAATTCTGCTTTAATCTTTGTTATTTCCCTTCTTTTATTTGCTTTAGGGTAAGTTTATTGCTCTTTCTCTAAATTCTCCAGGTGAGCAGTTATGTCTTCGATTTTTGCTTGTTCTTATTTTTTAATATAGGCATCTAGGGTAACATATTTCTCTCTCAGCACTGCCTTTGCTGCTTCCCTTTAGTTCTTATATGCTTTATTCTTATTTTCATTAGTCTTCAGATATTTACCGATTTCTCTAGCAATTTTGTCTTTGATGCACTAATTGGTTAAGAGTGTGTTATTTAATCTCTGTATATTTGTGGAGGTTCTGTTTCTTAGGTGATTATTGATTTCCAGCTTCATTCTGTTGTGATCATCAGAGAATGTGATTTGAATAATTTCAATCTTTTTAAATGTATAAAGACCTGCTTTATGCCCCAGCATATGCTCTATCCTTGAGAACATTCTCTTTAGTGAAGAATGTATATCCTGGTGTTTTGGAGGGTAACAATCTATACATGTTTGTTAAGTCTAATTCATTTATCAAATTAGGTTCTCAGTTTCCTTGCTGATCCTCTGTCTGGTTGTGAAACATCATTTCATGGAACATTGTTTTCCATTCCTTCATTTTCAATCTATTTGTATCCTTGTGTCTAAGATGAGTCTCTTGTAAGCAGCATACCGATGATCATATTTCTTAATCCATTCTACTAAACTGTTTCTTTTAATTGGTGAGTTTAGTCCATTAACATTCAAAGGTATTACTGTAAAGGCATTTCTTGACCCTACCACCTTATCCTTTGTTTTTTGTTTGTCAGATCTATATATTCTTTTTTCTTTTTGTCCTTTAAATTACCCTTACTGGGACTCTTCAATCTGTGCCCTCCTCCAAACCTCCCTCTCCTGTCTTTTTTTTTTTTCAGCCAATGGAACTCCCTTTAGTATTTCTTGTAGGACCAGGCTCTTATTGATGGATTTTCTCAGCCTTTGTCTGTCTGTGAAACTTTTAATCTCTCCTTCACATTTTTTTTTTTTTTTTTTTTTTGCATGGGCAGGCACCGGGAATTGAACCCGTGTCTCTGGCATAGCAGGCGAGAACTCTGTCACTGAGCCACCATCGCCTGCCCTCTCCTTCACTTTTGAAGGACAACTTGGCTGGATGAAGAATTCTTGGTTGGAAGTCTTTCTCTCTCAGGATCTTGAATATATAATACCACTGCCCTCCTGCCTCCCTGGTGCTTGTTGAGTAGTCTGAACTCAGTCTTGTATCACTTCCCTTGTGTGTGGTGAGTCGCTTTTCTCTTGCTGCTTTTAGCATGTTCTGCTTCTCTGCAACATTTGACAGACTGATTAGTATGTGTCTTAGAGTAGGCCTATTTGGATTGATTCTATTTGTGGTTCATTGGGCTTCTCTGATTTGCATATTTATGTCTTTCCTAAGAGTTAGGGAGTTTTCTCCCATTATCTCCTCAGCTACTCTTCCTAGCCCTTTTCTCTCTTCCTTCTGGGACACCAGTGATTCTTATATCTGTGCACTTCGTGTTCTGCATCATTTCCTTGAACTCCAATTCAAAATTTTCCATCTTTTTTGCTATTTGTTCTTTTGTGTGTTTGAATTCCATTTTCCCGTCCTCTAGTTCACTTATTCTTTCTTCTGCCTCTTCAGATCTGCTGTTTTGTGTCTAGTATATTTTTGTTTTTGGCTTTTGCATGAGCAGGCACTAGGAATTGAACCCGGGTCTCCAGCATGGCAGGCTGGACTCTGCCACTGAGCCACCATTGCACCGCCCTCTAGTGTATTTTTTATTCTGACTACAGTATGTTTCATCTCTGTAATATCTGCTGTTTTTCTACTTTTTCTTTCAAGTTCTTCTTTATGCTCTTCCGGTGTCTTCTTGATATCTTTTATCAAGAAGGGTTTATTGATAAATTCTCATAGAATTTATTTAGGAGATTTGTATGAACATCTTTGCTTAGTTGTTCCAATGTCCGTCTCCCCTCCTGTGTTTTAATTTAGTCATTTGGCTGGACCATATCTACCTGCATCTTCATATGCTTTGTGATTCTCCGTTGGCTTAGAGGCGTTTGATTATCTTTTTTTTTCACATGGGCAGGAACCGGGAATCGAATCCGGGTCCTCTGGCGTGGCAGGCAAGCATTCTTGCCTGCTGAGCCACCAAGGCCTGCCCCATTTGATTATTTTGATAAGGTTGTTTTGAAGGTCGATTTCCCTCAGCCACCTAAGGTACTGTATTGACTTGAGTTTGTGTTGAAGGTCTCATTTTGCACTGGGTTCATCAGTGCTTCCCCGCCAGACCGAGGCCTGGCCCTCATGCAGGGAATGCACTCAACTTGAGGATCTGTTGGAAGCTGCACAGATAGGCAGTTTGCCATGCTGCGCTTTCTGTTTCAGCCCAGCAGATGGCACTACTGGGCCTCCTTGTCCCCTCAGACCCATCTCTCCCTGACTGCAGTGGCTGAGTGAGCTGGATGGAAACTTGGGTGCAATCCCAGCCAGGTCCGCTGGTCCCAGTATGCACTGAAAGCCTCCAACCTTGGGGCTGGGGGTGAGCAGTATATACCTCAGTGGAGAGTCTGCTTGTGGGCCCGATGGGTATTGTGGTCCCCAGGCTCCAACTTGACTGGTATGTCAGTTACCCCTGTCCACGGCCAACCTGGACTGTCCTTCCAGCTAGGCATGGCATGGCACGCAGGAGGGGCAGGGCGCAGGGGCATGGCATGGCTTGCACCTTCATCCCTGCCTCCCTGTCTGTGCACTCCTAAGGGGTCTGGGCCTCCGTATGGAAAAGGGAGTGGTGGGCTCTTTGCACTACCTGGATGGTGTCTGTGAGCAGAGAAAGCAAGTTTACTGGTGTGAGGGGACTGACGTCCCAAGTTAGTTGCAGAGGCAGACGCTTTCCTGGGCGTGTCCTCTTCTCCCCAGTGGAGTCCTGATGGAGCCCCCTCATTCCATTCTCTGCATCCCCATTCCTCAGCTTTTTCATCTAAGGCCTCCCAAATAGTGTAGAAAACCCTCTCAGATCACTCTCACCCTGGAACTGCTGTCCCAGTTATTTTTCTGTCACTTCTCTACTTGTTCCTTGGAACAGAGGTGAACCCAGCCTATCCTATTATGCAATCTTCTCAGAAGTCCTCTGGACACAATTTTTAAACTGAGATCCAAAGACCTGGAAGAAGTTAACCATACAACTATGAGAAACAAGATAATTCCAGGCAGTAGGGCAGCAAATACACAGAAGTTTTCTGTGACTAGAGCACAGTGAACAAAGGAGAAAGGGATATAAGTAGGTGGAGAAGTAGACAAAGCACGCCCTGATCATGAAGGATTTTATGAGCCAGAGTAAGAGGAAGAGGTTTGGATTTTGTTGTGTGTGTGATGGGAATTTATTGGAGGGTTTTAAGCAAGGGTAAGAAACAATATGATTTATGGGGATCTTTTTGGCTGCTGAGTCCAGAATGGATTGCAGTAGAACAGGAATGCCAGTCGAAAAGATGCTATACTAGTGTAGGCAAGAGGTGATGGTGGGTTGGACTAAGCAAGTACTGTTGAAATGGAGAGAAGTAAACAGATTTAAGGTCTGAAGGAAAGAGAGAACTCAAGGATAATGCTTAGATTTTTGGCATAAACAACTGGGTGAATGGAGGTTCCATTTATTGAAATGTCAAAGAATAGGTGGTAAGAAAACATATCTGAGGCATGGAAGTAAAGAGTCTTTAGGGGACATGTGAGGTTTGAGATGCCACGTGGGCAGTTGGTAGTGAATGGGTAAAATAAAATGTATTTACATATAATGGAATATTATTCAGCTATAAAAAGAAACAAAGTACCAAAATATATCACATGGATAAACCTCAGAAGCACTATGCTAAGTGAAAGAATCCAGGTGCAAAAGACCATATATTGCATGATTCCATTTATATGAAATAGCCAGAAAAAGGTGAATCCATAGAGACAGAAACTAGATTAATGGTGGTCTAGGGCTGTGAAGGGAACAGGAAATGGCTTTAAATGGGCAGGAGGGATCATTTGGGGATGATGCAGATGTTCTAAAATTGAATTGTGTGGATTTTTGCACAACTCTGTACATTTATTAAAAATCATTGGATTATACACTTCAATGGGTGAATTTTCTATGCTAACATCGTCAGCAGTATTAAAAATAAAGAAAAAAAAGAGGGCAGTGAGATATGCATCTGGAATCCTAGGGAAAGATATGGTCTGGAAATAAGATTTGGGAGTCATCAGTACGCATGTGAGATCACCTAGAAAGAGTGAGTAGAGAGAGTAGCCAGGGAGACCCAGGCTTGCATCCTTGGGCACTCCAGTACTTCGAGGTTAAGGTTAGAACGGAGAAGAACTAGCTAATAGAAGAGATTGAGGAACAACCTGCAGGGTAAGATGAATGCCTGCAAAGTATAGAGTCATGAAAGTTGAGAGGGGAAATCTTTATAAGAAGAAGGGAGTGGTTGACTGGGCCAAATGATGCCAAGAAGTCAAATAGAAAAGAACAGAGAAGACCATTGGATTCAGCCACATGAGATCACTGGTCAACTCAGCAAGAGAAGTCTCAGTGGAGTAGTGAGGACATAGCCTAACTGCCATGGGATGAGGAGAGCCTAGAGTGTAAGACAGTGACGGTACTTCTAGACAGCTCCTTTGGGGCGCTTTGCTGCAAGAGAGAACAGAGGAATGGGGATGTGGTTAGATGGAGATATGAATCAAGGAAGGGTTTGAAAAATCAGCTGATACATATACATATATGCTGATAGAAATTGATATAGAAGAGAGGAGATTTGTGGTGCTGGAGAGAGAGAAGGTGCTTGTAGAAACAGAGCTCCTAAGAAGGGTAGAGGGCATGGGACCCAGAGCTCAGAGAGAAGGCCAAGGTGCTTTTTCCAGAGAATTTGTGGACAGCTGCAGGTAAGTGGGTGGCTTCTAATGGAGGCAGGTAGACAGAGGGCCCATCTTCCTAATTTTCTTCTCCATTGAAAGAAGGGAGAAGGTTATCAGCTGAGAAAGAGGTAGGGTAGGGGAGTAACAAGGCTACCTTTCAGTGCTAGCACACGGCAGATGCTCAATAAATGTTTGTTGAAATAAGATAATGCAGGAGTTTTTGAACTTTGGTATGCATAGAAAGGGCCATCTGAAGTGTTAGAATGTAGATTCCTAGATTTTTATCTCAGAGATTCTGATTCAGGAGGTCCACTGTAGAGTCAAAAAATATATATGCATTTTTTGGGGGGAGGTGCATGGTCCAGGAACTGAACCCGGGTCTCCAACATAGAAAGTCAACATTTTACCACTGAACCACCTGTGCACCTATATGCATTTTTTAAAATTTATTTATTAATTAAAAAACATTTAACAAACCAAATAAAACACCAACATATATAATCAGTAATTCACAATATCATCACTTAGTTGCATATTCATCATTTCTTAGAACATTTGCATTAATTCAGAAAAAGAAATAAAAAGACAATAGAAAAAGAAATAAAGCAAAAACAGAAAAGAAAAAAAAAAAAGATTATACTTACCATACCCCATACCTCTTCCTTTCACTGATCACTAGCATTTCAAACTAAATTTATTTTAGCATTTGTTCGCCCTATTATTTTTTTTTATTCCATATGTTCTGCTCGTTGGTTGACAAGGTAGATAAAAGGAGCATCAGACACAAGGTTTTCACAATCACACAGTCACGTTGTGACAGCTGTATCATTATTCAATCATCCTCAAGAAACATGACAATTGGAACACAGCTCTACATTTTCAGGCAGTTCCCTCCAGCCTCTCCATTACATCTTGAATAACAAGGTGATATCTACTTAATGTGTAAGAATAACCTCCAGGATAACCTCTCGACTCTGGAATCTCTCACCCATTGCCACTTTGTCTCGTTTCACTCTTCCCCCTTTGGGTCGAGAAGGTTTTCTCAATCCCTTGATGCTGAGTCTCAGCTCACTCTAGGATCTCTGTCCCACATTGCCAGGAAGGTCCACACCCCTAGGAGTCATGTCCCATGCAGAGAGGGGTAATTGCTTGTTGTGTTGGCTAGAGAGAGAGGCCACATCTGAGCAACAAAAGAGGCTCTCTTGGGGGTGACTCTTAGGCCTAAATTTTAAGTAGACTTGACCTATCCTTTGTGGGATTAAGTTTCATATGAACAAACCCCAAGACTGGGGGCTCAGCCTACAGCTTTGGTTGTCCACACTGCTTGTGAGAATATCAAGAATTCAACTTGGGGAAGTTGCATTTCTCCCCATTCTCACCACTCCCCGAAGGGGGCTTTGCAAATACTTTTCCACTCACTGATCGAATCACTCTGGGATTCATTGGGGCATCACCTGGACAAACCAGCAAAATCTCATGTCCTACCTGAGATTCCAAGTACTTATGGTGTTCAATCAAACTATCTACATATATTAGGAAATGCACTAGTCAAAATATAAATTTTGTACCAAAAAAACATTTTTTGCTTTAGTCTCACACATAAGGTGTCATTTTAAAATATTAATTACCATCTATATTCAGCACCCTGCAATAATGACATTCCTTTGTTCTTCCTCATGCAAAAGCATTTTTAAAATTTGTACATTTAGTCACTATTATTATACACTCTAGGCATTCCTAGATTATACCATCTCAATCTTTAACATCTATCTTTCTTTCTAATTTCATTTATGCCCCGAGCCCTCCTCCCTCTATCATTCTCACATGCAGTTTCATTCAGTATTTTAACATAATTGTATTACAGTTAGGTAGTATTGTGCTGTCCATTTCTGAGTTTTTGTATTCAGTCCTGCTGCACAGACTGTATCCCTTCAGCTCCAATTACCCAATATCTTACCCTATTTCTATCTCCTGATGATGTCTGTTACCAACAAAATATTCCAAATTTATTCACTAATGTCAGTTCATATCAGTGAGGCCATACAATATTTGTCCTTTTGTTTTTGGCTAGTCTCACTCAGCATAATGTTCTCAAGGTTCATCCATGTTGTTACATACTTCATAAGTTTATTCTGTCTTAAAGCTGCATAATATTTCATCATATGTATATATCACAGTTTGTTTAGCCGCTCTTCTGTTGATGGACATTTTGGCTGTCTCCATCTCTTTGCAATTGTAAATAATGCTGCTATGAACATTGGTGTGCAATTGTTCGTTTGTGTCTTTGCCCTTATGTCCTTTGAGTAGATACCTACCAATGGTATTGCCAGGTCATATGGCAATTCTATATTCAGCTTTTTGAGGAACCGCCAAACTGCCTTCCACAGTGGTTGCACCATTTGACATTCCCACCAACAGTGAATAACTGTGCCTCTTTCCACATCCTCTCCAGCACTTGTCATTTTCTGTTTTGTAATGGCCATTCTGGTGGGTGTGAGATGATATCTCATTGTGGTTTTGATTTGCATTTCTCTAATGGCCAGGGACGTTGAGCATCTCTTCATGTGCCTTTTGGCCATTTGTATTTCCTCTTCTGAGAGGTGTCTGTTCAAGTCTTTTTCCCATTTTGTAATTGGGTTGGCTGTCTTTTTGTTGTTGAGTTGAACAATCTCTTTATAAATTCTGGATACTAGACCTTTATCTGATATGTCATTTCCAAATATTGTCTCCCATTATGTAGGCTGTCTTTTTACTTTCTTGATGAAGTTCTTTGATGCGCAAAAGTGTTTAATTTTGAGGAGTTCCCATTTCTTTCTTTCTTTCTTCAGTGTTCTTGCTTTGGGTGTAAAGTCTATAAAACCGCCTCCAATTATAAGATTTATAAGATATTTCCCTACATTTTCCTCTAACTGTTTTATGGTCTTAGACCTAATGTTTAGATATTTGATCGATTTTGAGTTAAATTTTGTATAGGGTGTGAGATACGGGTCCTCTTTTATTCTTTTGCATATGGATATCCAGTTATCTAGGGACCATTTATTGAAGAGACTATTCTGTCCCAGGTGAGTTGGCTTGACTGACCTATCAAAGATCAAATGTCCATAGATGAGAGGGTCTATATGTGAACATTCTATTCTATTCCATTGGTCAATATATCTATCTTTATGCCAGCACCATGCTGTTTTGACCACTGTGGCTTCATAATATGCCTTAAAGTCAGGCAGCATGAGACCTCTAGCTTCATTTTTTTTCCTCAAGATACTTTTAGCAATTCAGGGCACCCTGCCCGTCCAGATAAATTTGCTTATCTGGTTTTTCTATTTCTGATAAGTAAGTTGTTGGGATTTTTATTGGTATTGCATTGAATCTGTAAATCAATGTAGGTAGAATTGGCATCTTAACTATGTTTAGTCTTCCAATCCATGAACACGGTATGCCCTTCCATCTATTTAGGTCTTCTGTGATTTCTTTTAACAATTTCTTATAGTTTCCTTTGTATAGGTCTTTTGTCTCTTTAGTTAAATTTATTCCTAAATATTTTATTCTTTTGGTTGCAATTGTAAATGGAATTTGTTTCTTGATTTCCCCCTGAGCTTGTTCATTACTAGTGTATAGAAACACTACAGATTTTTGAATGTTGATCTTGTAACCTGCTACTTTGCTGTACTTATTTATTAGCTCTAGTAGTTTTGTTGTGGATTTTTCCGGGTTTTCAACATATAGTATCATATTGTCTGCAAACAGTGATAGTTTTACTTCTTCCTTTCCAATTTTGATGCCTTGTATTTCTTTTTCTTGTCTAATTGCTCTGGCTAGAACCTCCAACACAATGTTGAATAATAGTGGTGATAGTGGACATCCTTGTCTTGTTCCTGATCTTAGGGGGAAAGTTTTCAGTTTTTCCCCATTGAGGATGATATTACCTGTGGGTTTTTCATATATTCCCTTTATCATTTTAAGGAAGTTCCCTTGTATTCCTATCCTTTGAGGTGTTTTCAACAGGAAAGGATGTTGAATTTTGTCAAATGCCTTTTCTGCATCAATTGAGATGATCATGTGATTTTTCTGCTTTGATTTGTTGATATGGTGTATTACATTAATTGATTTTCTTATGTTGAACCATCCTTGCATACCTGGGATGAATCCTACTTGGTCATGATGTATAATTCTTTTAATGTGTTGCTGGATTCGATTTTCTAGAATTTTGTTGAGGATTTTTGCATCTGTATTCATTAGAGAGATTGGTCTGTAGTTTTCTTTTTTTTTTATATATTTGTCTGGCTTTGATATGAGGGTGATGTTGGCTTCATAGAATGAATTAGGTAGCTTTCCCTCCTCTTCAATTTTTTTGAAGAGTTTGAGCAGGGTTGGTACTAATTCTTTCTGGAATGTTTGGTAGAATTCACATGTGAATCCATGTGGTCCTGGATTTTTCTTTTTGGGAAGCTTTTTAATGACTGATTTGATTTCTTTACTTGTGATTGCTTTGTTATGGTCGTCTATTTCTTCTTGAGTCAAAGTTGGTTGTTCATGCCTTTCTAGGAAGTTGTCCATTTCATCTACATTATTGTATTATTAGCATAAAGTTGTTCATAGTATCCTGTTATTACCTCCTTTATTTCTGTGGGGTCAGTGGTTATGTCTCCTCTTCCATTTCTGATCTTATTTATTTACATCCTCTCTCTTCTTCTTTTAGTTAATCTTGCGTAGGGCCCATCAATCTTATTGATTTTCGCATAGAACCAGCTTCTGGTTTTATTGATTTTCTCAATTGTTTTCATGTTCTCAATTTCATTTATTTCTACTCTAATCTTTGTTATTTCTTTCCTTTTGCTTGCTTTGGGGTTAGTTTGCTGTTCTTTCTCCAGTTCTTCCAAGTGGACAGTTAATTCCTGAATTTTTGCCCTTTCTTCTTTTTTAATATAGGCATTTAAGGCAATAAATTTCCCTCTTAGCACTGCCTTTACTGCGTCCCATAAGTTTTGATATGTTGTGTTTTCATTTTCATTTGCCTCAAGATATTTACTGATTTCTCTTGTAATTTCTTCTTTGACCCACTGGTTGTTTAAGAGTGTGCTGTTGAGCCTCCACATATTTGTGAATTTTCTGGCATTCTGCATATTATAGATTTCCAACTTCATTCCTTTATAATCTGAGAAAGTGTTTTGTATGATTTCAGTCTTTTTAAATTTATTGAGACTTGCTTTGTGACCCAGCATATGGTCTATCTTTGAGAATGATCCATGCCATTGAGAAAAAGGTGTATCCTGCTGTTGTGGGGTGTAATGTCCTATAAATATCTGTTAAGTCTAGCTCATTTATTGTAATATTCAAATTCTCTGTTCCTTTATTGATCCTCTGTCTAGATGTTCTGTCCATTGATGAGAGTGGGGAATTGAAGTCTCCAGCTATTATGGTGGATGTGTCTATTTCTATTTTCAGTGTTTGCCTCAGGTATTTTGGAGCATTCTGGCTTGGTGCATAAATATTTATGATTGTTATATCTTCTTGTTGAATTGTTCCATTTATTAGTACATAGTATCCTTCTTTGTCTCTTTTAACTGTTTTACATTTGAAGTCTAATTTGTTGGATATTTATAGCTATCCCTGCTCTTTTGTGGTTTCTATTTGCATGACATATCTTTTCCCAACCTTTCACTTTCAACCTATGTTTATCTTTGGGTCTAAGATGTGTTTCCTATAGACAGCATATAGAAGGATCCTGTTTTTTAATCCATTCTACTAGTCTATGTTTTTTGATTGGGGAGTTCAATCCGTTAACATTTAGTGTTATTACTGTATGGGTAGTACTTTCTTCTGCCATTTTGCCTTTTGGAATTTATATGTCATATCTAATTTTCCTTCTTTCTACACTCTTCTCCACACCTCTTTCTTTTGTGTTTTCATATCTATCTCCAGTGCTCCCTTTAGTATTTCTTGCAGAGCTGGTTTCTTGGTCACAAATTCTCTCAGTGATTTTTTGTCTGAAAATGTTTTAATTTCTCCCTCAGTTTTGAAGGACTATTTTGCTGGATATAGAATTCTTGGTTGGCAGTTTTTCTCTTTTAGTAATTTAAACATATCATCCCACTGTCTTCTCACCTCCATGGTTTCTGCTGAAAAATCTATGCATAGTCTTATTGGGTTTCCCTTGTATGTGATGGGTTGCTTTTCTCTTGCTGCTTTCAAGATCCTCTCTTTCTCTTTGACCTCTGACATTCTGATTAGTAAGTGTCTTGGAGTACGTCTATTTGTATCTATTCTCTTTAGGGTACGCTGCACTTCTTGGATCTGTAAGTTTAGGTCTTTCATAAGAGTTGGGAAATTTTCAGTGATAATTTCCTCCATTAGTTTTTCTCCTCCTTTTCCCTTCTCTTCTCCTTCTGGGACACCCACCACACGTATATTTGTGTGCTTCATATTATCACTCAATTCTCTGAGTTCTTGCTCATATTTTTCCATTTTTTTCCCTATAGTTTCTGTTTCTTGTTGGATTTCAGATGTTCTGTCCTCCAGTTCACTAATCCTATCCTCTGTCTCTAGAAATCTACCATTGTAGGTTTCCATTTTTTTTCATCTCTTGTATTGTGCCTTTCATTCCCGTGAGTTCTGTGATTTGTTTTTTCAGCCTTTCCATTTCTTCTTTTTGTTCATTCCTTGCCTTCCTCATATTTGGTTTTTGATGAGGTTTTCTGTCAAAATTTGTATATTCTGAATTGTTTCAGCTCTTGTATCTTATTTGAACTGTTGGTTTGTTCCTTTGACTGGGTCATATCTTCAATTTTCCTGGTGTGATTTGTTATTTTTTGCTGGTGTCTAGACATTTAATTACCTTAATTAGTTTATTCTGGAGATTGTTTTCCCTTCTCTTACCTAGGGTTTTCTTGCTGGATGAATTTGTTGTCTATCTGTTTTTTGACATTCAGTTCAGCTTTTTCTGGACCTCTAGCTTAGGTTTTGTTTAACAGAGGAGAATTTCTCCGTTCTTGTTTTCTTGTTTCTTGCCCTGATTGTGTGGTGCCTTTCCCCCCCACACCCTTAGGAGGGTCTACATAGGTATTATAGACTCCAGCAGGTTTTGCCAGACTAAACTGACCTCCTATTAGGGCAAAGGAGTCACCTGCGTCAGTTTTCCCTGAGAGTGAGATCCAGCAGTTTAAAAGACTTTCCTGTGAAGTCTCTGGGCTCTGTTTTTCTTATCCTACCCAGTGTGTGGCAGTTGTCTGGCTGTGGGTCCCACCAACATAAGATGATGTGACACTTGTAACTTTGGAAGACTCTCTCTGCTTTGGGTGTGGTGGAGACAGAGGAGAGGTTGTAGGCTGGTTTTGATGGCTTCAAATTACCAAGCCCTGGGGTCTGAATTCCTTGAGGGAGGGATTCCACCTGAGTTGGGCTTCACCCCTCCCCTGGGGAAGGCACAGTCTCAAGACAAGCCCTGCCTGAAAAGAGCTTGTTACTGCCTATGCCTTGGGCAGTTGCAGCCTGAAAAGTCCTGCCACTGAATCCAGAGGCTGTCAAGCCTTTGTAGAAATGCAGCCACAAAAATCTCTGTTTCTTTCCTTTTTTTTCTTTTTCTGTTAGCCCAATGAGCGACCTCCACTTTGACCAGGTTCACCTGAGCTGAGGGCCTATTTTTAGTAGTCAGAATTTGTTAATTAATGCCACAATTGGTGTTTGGTTGGACTCAGCCCCTGCTGCTGTTAAAGTCTCTTTCCTTTCCCTCTGGGAAGCAGCCTGCAGGGGAGGGGCGCTGGCCACCATGGCTGGGGAACTCAGGGTTCTGGGGGTGGCTTGCAGCCATTCCAGCTGGTTCAGACTGGGGTATGCTGTGTGTCTGGTCACTGACGTGGCTCCAGGAGCTGTTCTGTACTGTTTCTGGTTATTTAGTAGTTGTTCTGGAGGATCAACTAAAACACACACGTTGCTAAGCCACCATCTTGACCACACCCTCTCACCTATATGCATTTTTAACAAGAGCCCCATGTGATTCTGATGCAAGTGATCTGCAGACCATAGTTTGAAAATCACTGAAAACATTTACGTGGACACAGCCCTGCAGGTGGGAGGCATTGGAGAATTAATAAGCTGCACTTCTTCTTAAAAGACTATACCTTAGCATACTTGGGTTCCACATTTCACAAGCAATTAAGACCACTTCTTTTGTGTTCAGAAAAAGATGTATGTTCCCTGATTTAAAAATCCAACTAAAAATCAGTGTACCCTTTTCTTTCTAGGGGAAAGAGCCGAGTGTGGCACGACCAGGTAAGAGCTGCAGCATTTTCTTTCCCTTCACCTGGTGGCCTGAGTTGGAGGGTGGGATGAGGTGGGGAAGAGGAATAAAGGAGGGAAAATGGGGAGACAGACAGTGCTGAGAGCTCGAGAGGTAAGGCTGTTCTTACAGTAGGACAGCCCTTTGTGAATGTCCCTAGGGGATGGTGGGGATGTGCTGAGACAGAAGGTAGACTTGCTGTTTGGGCTGCTTTGCTTTTTCTAGCATTAGACTGGAGAAGCTGACCTCCTTCCAGGGCCAACCATAGGAGAGGGGAGCTTTCCCATCTTCTGTGGGGCAGTAGGCTTCTTTTCCTCTTTGGGCTATCTATCATGTGAGGCAGCAATATCCCAGAGAGGCTAAGGGCAATTAGTAGAGGCCAGAGGCTGTGGGGTGGCTGTTGACCTCTCTCCCATCTGTTATGTGGCTGCTGAGCAAACGGCCCAGCCTGGCTTCTGGTCCCCACTTGGTATTTACCAAGGCTTTGGATATGGCTCATTTTGCACACATCTGGGCATATGCATGTGCACATATACATAAGCGGGCATAAGCACCCCTACTGCCCATACCCTGGCTTGGGACCTCATGGACATTTGGATGGGCTGATGGGGGAATCCCTTGCAAGGAAAGTAACAAATGGGCAATTTCTGCTTGATCTCCAGCTTGCTGAATATTACCCTCTGTGCTTTTCCCTGAGCAGACCAGAGCCAGTGAATACCTTCCACTCAGCAGCTGAGAGCTGAGGAGCTGACTTCCAGCAAACTTGGTCCTTGCTCTACTTTTAGAGAGTTTAGATCCATAAGCAGCCCTGTCACGTGCTGCCCAGGTTGTCTCTTAGAGCCCATCCATTTCTGAGTTCCCAACCTTTGCCAAGGATGCTTACACCACAGCTCCTTCACTACCCAGCTTGACTTCCACCCAGGGCTCAGAGGCCTGCACTCTTCCAACATATGGTAGTTGAGAGCTACTTTTCACCTCATTTTCTGGACCCCATGACCCAATGATGTCCTTTTCCCACAAATTCTTCCCAATGGCCCAGAATCCTGGAAAGCTGCTCTACTTGGCAAGAAGGAGGATGAGCCCTCAGCTCTCTCCCACTCATCTGGAAGGGAGTTGCCTGGGAAGAGGCTTGGAAAAACCCTGGGGTTTTCAATCTGCTGGGTCTGGGATGGGAAAGACCAAGGGCTGTCCAGAAGTTTGGCCTGTGCAGCTGTTCCTCTGGGGCCCGACAGTTTGGGAACATCAGAATGATTCATGACACTAGGCCAAGAACCTTCTAGCACATGGGTCAGCAGCTGTGCAAGGTCGCTTTCTAAGAACCTTTTAGAAACAATCCTCTTACTTTTCTTTCCCCCCAGCAAGAGGGTGTTGTCATAGTCCCAAAACAACAGAAGCCACATTTTATACCAAAGTTTGCAAATAGTGAAGCAGATGGGGGACTGATTGAGCCATTCCTCACTTCCTCCTAATTCCTAAAACTCACGGGGGAAAAAGTTGTTCCAGCATATCATAGGAGAGGAGATCTGTGCACAAACTCTTGGCCAACCGTCAGGGTCTTACCTCAAGGGAAAGCCGAGGGGTATTATTGTTTGCTTTGTGTTTTCAGCTAAAGACCTCTGAGGTGTTGCTTTCCACATCCTCTTTGGCCTGGGGCTTGGGAAGTCCAAGCTAGGATTCCCAGACCTACACTTAACCCTGCAGTAAACTGCAAACCCAGCCCTGGCCAAGGTCAAAAGAAACTTTCTGTTAGTAAACAGAAAGCCTTCCCTTACTTCTGCAATAATTTTTAGCTTCTTACGGAACTCATCACCAACTTGGAAGTGGTTTTAAAATTACCCTTTGAAGGCCCTGGGTCGAACCCTGCAGTAAACTGCAAACCCAGCCCTGGCCAAGGTCAAAAGAAACTTTCTGTTAGTAAACAGAAAGCCTTCCCTTACTTCTGCAATAATTTTTAGCTTCTTATGGAACTCATCACCAACTTGGAAGTGGTTTTAAAATTACCCTTGAAGGCTCAGTTTCTGTACTGTGGCTCTCAGTATCTTCTACAATTTCCCACACATGCTCAGTGTCATTTTGGGTGACCACGTGAACAGGTCTCCTCAAGTTGCTAATGACCTTGAATAGGTAGACCAGTTTTCGCACAACTGACAACATATGATATATTTCTCACCTTTAAGGTTTTCTCTTCGAACAGCCTAAATAATTCTGTAATTTAGGCTGGTCAGATGAGATAATGCACTTGAAAAGTATATTGTAAGTGGCAAAGCAAGGTGCAAATATCAGGCTTGATTATCATCATTCAAACTAAAGACCCATTTCCTTAACCCAGGTCGATTTACCCCCATGGTCTGGATTTGAGGTGAAATCACTAGATATTTCATGCCCACACAGAGAGCCTGACCACCAGTGTAGTGCAACATTGCCACCATTTTGGATGTTGACATCCATGTCCATTGGGTTGTCTCAGGAAAATTTTAATTCCCATCCTTTTGGTCACAGAATAATTTGGGGGCCCACTCCTGTGTTGCCAACCTATGTTCATTTTAATCTGGGCTGAAAGGCAGAAAGGGGACATTGGTCTCTGGTTTCTCTTTCTTCCTCTCTATGGCTTTTTCTGTTCTTGTTTCCCTGCCTTTCTCTCTCTTTCTTTCCTTTTCGCTCTGCATCTGAGCAGCAGAAGAGATGGAAGGCTTAGGCTGCCCCACTTTCCTTGGCTGATCTGCCCCCCTGTTCCCCACTTTGTGTCCCATCCAGCACTGCAGTAAGTCGGTACAGATTTGATGTTGTGCAAAGTTGGAATAGCTACGTTTCCTTGTCAGAGACTCCAGTCAGCGCACAGAACACCAGACAAAGAAAGGAGGCCCAGTTTGATTGGAATGCTCCTTTGCTTTCTGGTTTGGGCAGGAGAAATGGGGAAAAAATTATCCTATTTTCCTTTTTATCCACTTGTAAACATTCTTTTTCATATTGGTTGCCCTATATCTACATTAAGAGTCTTCACTCTTGCTGGCCATAGGGATTAATAGATTATTTAATGCTACTGCTGGATCTTCTGTGATAAAGTCACTTCCTCAATTTCGCACTGCCCAGGGAGCCTTGAGTAGGACGAGCCCGAGTTTTACACCTAGCCTCAATCACATATGATTTTCTTTACCGTGGGCAAGTTTCTTAATCTCTTGTGGGCTCATTTGCCTCATGTCTGAAATGGACTTAATAAATCTTGCCTACCTTACAGGGTTGTTGTGAGGGTATCCTTCAATTTAAGACAAAGAAATGAACTGAGAACATTAAAAAACAGAAACCCTATGGAAATCAGGTGTGGAAGTTTGCTATTCTCAAGTTCTTACCAGGATTTAGAACCTATGGCCTTATGTCATTTTTGGCATTTTCTTTTGGCTTTTCCATTTGGAAGTTCAAAAGCAGATCAGTTATAAGAAATACTATCCCCACATACCTACATCCTCAAAAAATAGGTAACTTATGAAAAAAGAAATGACATGGACTTAGCTAACCAAATTGACATAGATCCAAGATGGGCTCAAAATAATTTTGCCTGTGTTTTCTTTTCAAATTTTTTTTTCCTTTTTTTTAAGTTCTCTGTCTATTGACACTGAGCCCCTTGTTCTGTGCTGTTATTTTGGTTCCATTGTTTGGGTGGCATGCCTTTTGGATTCAGCTGTGCCTTTGTCCATGCATGTCCTGGAGCTAGCAGCATTTGCTCAATATTCAAACTCCTAGAAGAAGTTTGTTAGTGTTACCTAGATGGCCTGGGCTACCAAAGGAGACAGGTCCAACAAACCCAGTAAGCAGAGGCTGGGGTGAAACCCATTCATCTCGATTGGCTATAGAGTCCATAGATTTCTTGCCTATTCACAGAAATCAGGTAATCAAGTCATCCTGGTGGGGGACCAAGTCTTTGCTTGTCAAGAGTGACCCTTGACTATGCCAGGCTGGTTCCCCATGTGTGGCTCCCCAGGATTTGAACCCAGCCATTGGGAAATGAACTGCCTCTCTTGGTTAGGAATCCTCCTCCTGATCTCAAAAAGCTCTTTGCTGCAGAAGGCTGGCAGCATTGAGTCAGGCCAGCTTAGGTGGTGAAAGATGAGCAAATAAGCCAACACAGGTATATGCATGGTGAGCAGCTCTGGAAACCAGTCCAGTGTTTGTGGTTGTTTCACTGTCCCTGGTGAATTGTGGTGTGGTCTTCGTTCCCTGTGGCCCAGGGAATGGAGATCCTAAAGTAAAGCAAGACACTTTCAACCTGACCATGAGTCCTCTGCTGGCCAGGGTTAACAGGATGGATGAGTCTTTGTCTGGGAATGAAAAAGTGTCTGCAGACTCCATGACAGTGGCCCTGTGGGGAAAACCCTGGACTTGGAGCCAAATAGGACTGGGTTTAGGTCCCAGCTCTGCCAGTTCCTCTTTCTGGGCCTCAGTTTCTGCCTCTGTATAACAGGGCCTCTAAGAGTCCCATACCTACAGGGTTGAACTGACATTAAATGTGACAATGGATTTGAAAGCACTTTAAAGAGAAGTGCACTTGACTAAAGAACAGGATGATTCTCATCATCCTGGGTCACCCAGGGACCCCAAAGAAGCTGAAGCCTCCCTCTTGGCATCAGTTTCTTCATCTCTAAAATGAGAAGAATAATTGCCTGGCTCTCAGATCAATGAAATAAAGATTAGTCAAGTGCATTTAAAATGCCAAGAGGTATTAGGAAGATCAGTGCCTTGGTACGTTGGGAATTGAGGCTCAGTGCTTAATTTAACCCACAATAATAAAAATTAACCCTTCCAATCATCTTTGAAAGTCTCTTGCTTTCTCAGGCTACCAATGACATCTCTCCCCTGATTCCCCCTCCATCTGGTCAGCTTTGCAGGATGACAGCCTCTGATTGGAGTTTCAGTGGTTTCTCAGACACTTGCTATTTCCCCCGTCATTTAGAATGCATTCATGTTAAATGACAATGCTTAAGCTCAACACTGTGGGTAAATTAAGATCCCCTTAAACATCCAAAGGCCTTCAGATGGAGCATTGGAAACCAATGTGCTGGGGGTTCGGGGCTTCCATTTGCATTTTTGTGTTGACCTCCAGTTATGGGTTTTAAGAACGTCTTCCTCAGTTGTATGTTTATGTTGGTTGTTTTCTTGATTTCTTTTGTTCCATTTTCCCCTAGGCCCCCCTGTCTTCCCCCTAAACCACAGAAAATGAGGAGACCTAGGCCTCTCTCAGTGTATAGCCATAAACTCTTTAACGGCAGTATGGAAGCATTCATTAAGGTACTTGCTGGGAAGCCCTAGAGTCCGCGAATGTGCCCAATGTAATGGCAGCCGTTCACCACCCTCCTCTCCCCTGCCGACAGCCCTTCCCTGATCTGGAATTGACAATCTACCCTCTCAGCCCAGCCCTGCTGAGACCTAGCTTCTGGCTGCAGCCTGCTCTAAGCTTCCCTGAGGACTTCTCATCAGAGCTGCTTTTGCCTCTGTCTAGTTGCTACCAAAGTGCCTCCCTATGGTTCCCAGCCCTTGGGGAGGGATCAGATCATAATGAAAATCCCACAAAGCCCAAGTGGGGTCAAAATGCCAGTGTAACTACCCTAGATTAGCCACATTTCAGGAAATGCAATTTTAACACATGAGGTAACTGTTAGAGAAAACCCTTATACCTCACTGCATGCCCACCTTTCCCAAGAGGAGATTGAAAGCAGCACAAAGAAAATCACTGCAGATAATAGTGTGTTTTTATTCAAGTGATTTTTTTTTTCAGTTAAGACTAGACCAACAAAGGACACACAAAATTTTTATGAGCAAAAATCCTCCCACCTAGTTTTGCTTCTTGTTAGGTGGTTTGGGAGAAGGGAGAAGAGTTGAGGTAGTCCTTTTAGAATCCCACATTGACCCTTCACACCTTAAGCTAAAAATTAAGAAGTCTCACCTATTTGAGTTCTCTTTTCTTTCTTCCTTGAAGCAAAGTATACAGAATAAAGCCATTCCATATGTAGATTAAGACGGTGATAAAGTTGGAGATGGCAAGTAAGTGAGGATGGAACATGAGGAATGGAAGAGGCCTCTTAACATCCCTTAGGTGGGGAGAAAGGGAAAACGTCCGCTAGTTATCTGACAGCCCATCATTATGCAATGAAGCTACTTTCTGCAGAAGACAAGACTGGACTCTGTCAGGAGAAAAGTTAAGGCTCTTGGACCCTGCTGGTGATTTTGGACGAGTGGACCTGCTCTCACTCCAGCTTTCTGATCTCTGTCCCCACCCAGGGTGCAGGAGAAGGAGGGGCCGGGTAGGAGGGTCTGCGTCAGGAGTGGGAGAGGGCGGTTAGGACCAGCTCCAGTCCCAGGGCTGTCTCTGCTTGTGGGCTTAGTTCTGAGGAAGGAAAAGTGGGGAGGTGGGGGTGGGGGAAGCAGACGAGGGACAGTAAAACACAAGTTGGGATTGTGTGGTGCTGTTTTAGGATCCCTTAGAGGGTGGAAGCATGGAGGATGTCCTGTTGGTACATGAGGAAAAAGGTAATGTTTGGATGACCCAGAGTTTGCCATCCAGCAGGTCGCAGGAGCGAAGAGTTGTGTTAAAAGAGTGCTCTCTCTCTTCACCCTCCCTCTTCTCTCCTCAAAGACTTTCTACTCATTTACCCTTGCCCCTGAAAGAGCCACTCTCCTTACATCAGAGGGGACTAAGGAGTCATTTTAGTTGCTTCCCCTGCCCTCAAGGAACTTACAGTGTCGCTTGCGAGGTTTGAAAAGTAAAAACTGAAAAGCGTGAGGTGATTCAGGACAAGCACTTGGTGAGTTATCCACATGGAAACAAGCTCTCTGAGAGTTCGGAGCCAGAAGAGCTCTTGGGCGGTAAAGGACTAGGCTTCTTGTGAAGATTGAAGGCAGGCTAGGAGTAAGGAGGGGAGAAGGACAGGAGACTGCTGGGAGTGAGGAACAGACTGGACAAAGACTCAAGACAGGGACACTTTCCCCAGTTTGCTCAGTTCTCGGGAAATGGGCACGCAGGATACTGGAAGAATCTGACTCTTATTGAACAATATTTGCAAATTAGGATTTCTGTTTAATTCAATATTCTTTTCACAGAAAAGTTCTACATCTAATGTGAGACTATAAAGTAATCTGATTTTGTTCCTCCTGACACACATATGAGTATTTTCCCCTCTCAGGTCATCACCTTGGGAAGCCCAATTCCTATTCTAAATATACAGCCATGGCTGTTTTTCTGAGTCTTTTTCAGAGTCCTTAGAAAGGTTTTTTTGTTTGTTTGTTTTTAAATATTTTTATTGAGAAGTCTTCACACACATACGTTTCATACATGGTGTACGATCAGTGGCTCACAATGTCACACATAGTTATGTATTCATCACCATGATCATTTTTTCAAACATTTACATCACTCCAGAAAAAGAAGTAAGAAGAAAAAAGAAAAAACTCATCCATACCATCCCCCTTAGCCCTCCCTCTCATTGACCGTAGAATTTCCATCTGTCCAATTTATTTTACCCTTTGCACTCCCTTATTTATTTATTTATTATCCATATACATATATTTTTACCATCTGTCCATACCCTGGATAAAAGGTACATCAAACCCAAGGTTTTTACAACCACACAGTCACACTGTAAAAGTTATAGCTTTTATCCAATTGCTTAGAAAGGTTGTTTTTATCAGCGGTATGGAAGCTTCGTATTAAAATGGATGCCTTAGTGTTTTGTAAGCGTAAAGATTATTCAAAGCTCAGCTTTGCAGAACCATTGGAGGTACCAAGTGGCGAGAGGACTAGACAGCAGTGACAGTGGGGCTGGTCAACTGGCTTTTCAAGAATCCCCAAAGAGGGGTCCCCAGAGCATTCTGGTCAGGTCGCATTGTTGGAATAACTGTAAAGTCTCCCAAGGGGACTAGTTAGAAGGATAATACTCATTTGACTGAACAACAACAAAAAGGTATACTTGTTAAACACTATTGCATTCCTTTATAGCCACACTGTATTTAACAGCACCTACCCTCCGTGCTGCTGAACAAACTTGTCCTGAACTCCTGCTGTAAGCCAGGCTGTGGGGAGACAGTTGCAGGCTGGTTCTCACTCTCAAGGATTATCAATGTTCAGAGAATGAAGAGGCAAAGGATATTTTCAATCCTTCAACAGTTGTGAATGGAATTTAATTATCTATTATGATGCACCTGCCATCTGGAAGATCATTCCGTATGAACTAAGAATCCCCAGGTTTGAAAAGTTTTCCAATAAAAAGTTGTCAGTGGGCACAATGATTCTGATAGCTGAGAGGGCCAGGGAAGCCCCACAATTAGTGATAATGGATAGATTTTGTTGGATTATATCTCTATAAACTTCTAGGACTCTACCCTGAATGACCTCTTTCAAAATCCTTACTTTTTTTTTTCCTCTTGGACAGAGGGAAACTCATTTTTTATTATACAAACACATTTTTAAGCCCTGGAGGTCTAGCTCTGGGGGAGGGGGAGAACCCTCACCTTGTTTCTGTATCATGAGAATGCAAATGACCTATTTCGTAAATTTGTTAGGAGGATTAAATGAGTTAATATTCGTCGCATTTCCAGAGCTTTACCTGACACTTAGTATTAGTTAGTAGTCGTATTATCTTTAGCTGTTAGGCTATTGCTCACAGAGCCCCATTTGACCAGGCTGTTTGCTTGATCAAATTCCAGGATTCAGGTGGATTTAGCCAACACGTCCTTTAACAGATAATGGCAGTCATTGAGATGCCAGGAGCGGGCCAGATGGCACTCGCCCGCAGGCACATGGCCTCGGACTCTTCAGGGAGCCTGGAGGAGACCTAGCACCACCACCCCCTCCCCAAGAGCCTGGCCCTCGGCACCCGTAGGGCGGGGGTGGGAAGGAGAGCAGACACTGCTCTCCATCTAGAAAATGGGCGTCTTCAGCAACTTTAGTAAAATTCAAAGCCCCAGTTCTAACCCCCAAGATCTTGAAGGGGTCATAGCCCTCTGCAGACACCCTCACCCCAGGCCTGCCTTAGCTTTTGAGTTTCCAGACACGCTGTCAGTGCCAGTGGAGGGGGCGACCGAGTCGGAAGCAGAGCAAAGACAAGTGGACATCCAGGAGAAGCTGCTGAGGTGCTTGGGAGGGGAATATGTGAAGCACTTTGGAATTTGGAATCAGGAATACTCCTGTCGGAACCCATCCAGAGGGCACCTGGTAAATCTGAGCTTTTCATGTAGAGCAAGGTCTCTTGAGCTGAATTCCAGGGACAGCATTACTGTAGACACAGAAAGGTGTGTTTTCTTCCTTGTTGTGGCGGCTGGGTTACCTGAAGGAGTTTTAAGGTAAGCTCTTGCTCATTGGTGAATAAATAGCCCTCGTGTTGAGAAGCAAGACATGGGATGAAGAATGGATTCCATGCACAGAGTTCCTGCACTTGACGAGAACAGAAAGGCTCATGGGTCAACTGATGTCTTAGGAGGGAGGCTGAGGCAGCTATGTTGGAAGGCTGGCTGGAGGCAGATTCCCCCTGGAGGCACTGAGGCTGGAGTTGGCCCTTCCCACGGGCAGGCTATTCAGCGTACTCCCCCACAACCTTTGCTGGCTGCCATTGCATTTTGGCGTTCACGGACTCTGAAGGATCTGCTTACTCTAACTGATCTTATTCCTGCATAATCTTTTCTTTTTCTCCTGCTCTGCTGCCTGTTTATTTTTTGTTATCAGAGGAAGAAGAAATGCTCGAACCAGGAACCAGGTATTTACTAGAAAGGTCCATTAATCCCATTCAACTGGGTGGAACCTGTCTTTAGTACTGACTTCCAAGAGAGCCCACTTCACCTGTTGCCAGTGTGTCCCTATTCTTGTCCTCTTCCTGATTATAGAGAAGAATTCAAAGGTGGGATGTGGAGGGGCCAAGCAAATGCACAAATTCATGGTTTTCTCTGTTCCATTTCATAAGCATATTCCATACGCCTCACTGTTTCCTCACCTTCTGATGAGGCTAGTAATACAATTTGGTCCCTTTTTAAGAAAAGGTTAAAAATGTATCTTATCTTCTCTTAGAGGCCCAGAATAACAGAGGTCAACCAGTCATGGAATCCAAAAGAAAATTGCCCCTTGCCTGCCCCTTTGTGGTGGAAGGCTAGTCTAGGAAGACAGAATTGAAAATACTTTCATATGCCAGGAGGATATGTTTAGAATTGCATCTTTCTCAGCTTTTTTTCTATTAAGGTTGGACACTCGATGGTCAATGACTTCTTTAAACATGTTTACTGTTAAACCAAGTACCCACTTGGCAGTTTAGGTTGTAGCACCATAAGCAGAGAGCTTCCCTTCTTAGATCTCAAAGGGACCCCTGGGGGCAAGCCTTGCTTCCTCCGTGGTGTGCTCTTTTTAAATCTGGAATCAGGTACTGCAATGATAGAATAAGATCTTGATCCTGCCTTTTTATCCCTGAGCCCTGGGAGAATGGCATTGAGCTGGGGTAAAGTGGAGCGTGAAGACCAGACTCTAGCCCCTTGCCAAGAACTGAAGAAGTCCCACCATGTGGTGAATTCCCTCTCTTTGCCCCACATCCTCCCATCAAGCCTCCTAAGTCCAGATTCCTTTCCAGCAGTGTAACAAGACAGAGCATTTCTTTAGGAATATCATGGCTATGCCTTTTCCTGCGTATTGACTGATGACTTTCTATTTAACTGTTTGTGGAGACATTAGGATTAGCAGTTCCTTGCTTGTTTTCCTACTAATATGATGGTACTAATACTCTGCCTTGAATTTTATAATCTGTGTGTAAAATGCCTTTTTCCTGTGGTGGTTGCCAAGCTCAATACAACTCACAACTTGTTTTTTCTTAAGGATTCAGGACAAGCTATACCACTTGTAGTTGAAAGCTGCATCCGATACATCAATTTATACGGTAAGCTCTATCTAGGGTCAATGTTTTCAGCTCCCTTTAGAACAGAACAGTTGCTAGGCTATTTTGATAGGAAATGAGACCTAATTAATCTCGGAAGACTTCCTGTCACTGCTTTACATCGAGGGGGAAATGTTCTGTGGAACAGCTGCTATTCAGAGTGCTGAAGTTTGAGCCATAGTGTGTTGGTAAGAAGATCCAAGAACTAGGAAAACTGAGGGGCAGGGAGGGCAAGGTTGGGGAACTATTTAAGTTCTTTCCTTGTTCCCAGTGAACCCCAGAGCTCTGCATTTTTATCATAAAATATAGTTGGCCAATAAATCAGTTCATACTACTAGATAGTAAACTCCATGAGTAAATACAGTGTCTGGGAGTTCCTAACCATAGTATCCCCAGCACTTAGCTTATGCTTCCGTCTATCCATTTATTCATTCCTCCCAAAATACATATATTGAGTGCATACCAGGCACTGTTTAGGCAGTGGAAATAAAGGTGTGAACAAGAAGGTAAAATGCCTGCCCTAGGTAGCTTATGTTTCCAATGAGAAGGAAAAGTAATAGGCAAGCAGATAAATAACTTCAGCTAGTGATAATGCTGTGAAAATAATGTAAAGGGGATAGAGAGTGGTTGGGGGGGGGTGGGTACCTTGTCTAAAGTGACGAGTAGTGACCTGTCCAAGGGGGTGATATTGGAGCTAAGACATCAGTGAGCAGAAGAAGCCAGCCATGGGAGAGAATGGCAGGAGGGAAAGCCCAATAAGGAAAGGAGGCAGTGTGGCCAGACAGGAAGGAGCCAGGAGGATGGGGTTGGAAACATGCATGGTAGATATTCAGCATCAGTTAACCTAAAGATATGAACAAGCATTTATTGAGCACATACTCTGTACAAACCCAACTTTGACTATAGCCTGCCTTTTAAAGGTGAACCCTTTCCTAAATCATAGTATGGAGAATAGTATGTTTTATACAGAAAAACTGAGTCACAGGGAAGGGAAAAGATCTGTCTCTCCCATTAAACCCCATTTAAGATTAGGTGGCCCTTTAATTCCTTCAGTCCTTTAGGGTGTTGTAATAGCAGGTATTAGGGTGCTGTTATAGCCGGTATTAGGGTGCTGTTATAGCCGGTATTAGGGTGCTGTTATATCAGTTATCAGGGTCTCATCTTTGTTATGACCTTGTAGAACCATGTAGAAGAAATGAGATTTAAAAATAGTAATTTAATATTCCCAAACCCCTTGATGCCCAGGCCATAATGCACCCTGAGACTCCAGCTTTTTTTGAAGGAAGAAGGTGCCTGTCAGGGAGGGGATAGTTAAGGTAGAGTTATTCACCATTCCTGTTGAAAATCTCTGTGGCCTCTGTAATTTCAGCCCAAGCTACTCGGTGCCAATGCAACCAGTGAACTCAGTAGGCTGAGTACATCCAGCCCATTCTTTGTGCTCCCGTTGGTTAAAGCTAGCCATTAGTCTGTTGGCCCACTGTTGACATAAACTTCCTGTGGCCTTTTCCTCCAAGCCCAGACAGGAGATCACAGGCAAATGAGAACAGGGTGTGTCTGAGTAGTTTGGCCAGCAAAAAGCCATTATTGGCTTGGACTTCTGCCAGGAGACCTTCATTGGGAAAGACTGTTGTCCTAAAAGAGAACAAACCAGGAGGACAAAGAGGAAAACATGAACTCAAGGCCTCAAGGCGTTTTCTGTGCTACCTTTTGTTTTGTTTGTAGGACTCCAGCAGCAGGGGATTTTCAGAGTGCCGGGATCTCAGGTCGAAGTCAATGACATCAAAAATTCCTTTGAGAGAGGTAGGTGCAGACGGAGCTTCTCAGGCGCATGGCCAGTGGAGACCAGGGTAGAGTATCAGGTGTGCACTGGCTCGCAAGAGCTTGTTCTGCTCACCTGGTCCCAACTTCACCATCAGTGACTTTACCTTGTTATTTTGAAATCAGCAATGATGGGAATATTTAGACCACAGAAACAGGCAAGTTTTTAAACCATTTTCCCCTCCTCTCAGAAGCTGGCCGTTTACCATTTAGCTGCATACCAGTGCTTAGGAGTGGCTTTCTCCAGTGGGATCTATAGTGTTGCTGGGAAGGAGGGCCTATAAAGAATTCTGGAATGTTTAGGCAAGTTTGTTAAGGGTGCTGTGTTTTAGAAAAGTCAGAAGAACATAGATACATTGAATGGTGTTCGGAAAATCTTAGTTCTTACTTTTTCACACATTGCTTTTTTGCAGGCTTCGCATTGGCAGGAAGAGACCAGGCACACCACGTACATACCAGGGTGGGGTTATCTAGTTTCCACTTTGGGGTCAACTCCATTGGCCTCAGAGTCCTTGATGAGAGCAGTGACAGTGTCCATGCAAAGTAAGGACACACAGGGTCAGGAAAAGCTCAATTGCCACTACATCTCTGCCTTTTTATACTCAGACGTATCTGACCATGACAGCGAAGCTAGAAATCCATGCATTTTCATGCAAGGGAATATTTTCAAACATCACGCTTCTTGATTCTTTGAGCCAAATATAGAATTGGTAATTCCGTTCCTACCCTTGTCCCAGGGAGGAGAGAAGACTCAGTCATAGGCATTCCAAATAACACCTCTGCCTCCAGTTTCCCAGCTTTTTAGAAAGGTCACATCTTTATAGAATATCCCATTCTTGCCACTTATTTATTGCCTTCTTATCTGAGTGGTTCTGAGTCTAACAGCCTAAGGACCCCAATCCCCAAACCATTTTCCAGCCGTACATCATATCACAGTTAACAAAGGTCTTTCTTACTCGTTATTTTACATCATCCTCCCAGCAGCCTCAGGAGGAGGGAGGTTTGTTCTTACAGGCTTGCTCCGAGCCTGCAGCCGTGGACCCTGTGCTCTCTCACTAGGCTTCTGCTGGGCTGGGGGTCAGGGAATGCTGTCTGAGCAAACTCTCTGCCTCCTTGTCCTCCCAATTCCGTCCCCAGGTCTAGCTCCAGAGTGGAGGAAGCATTCTCAGGAAGCTTCAGGCGGTCACCATCACAGCCCCGGCATGGACCCTCTGTGGCCCTAGGCACTCAGGCTTGACAGCCAGGTGCAGGGAGCGGGGCTTGTCAGGATGTGGTGCTCAGGCCCATAGGAATTTCAGTCCTGGGACCCTCTGCAAAATCTGGGGTGCTTAGATTCAGAGAGCCCCCGAATTCCTCTGCTCCACGCTCCTGCACTCACATATGTATTCATCTGTGTGTTCCTTCCCTCAGCAGAGCATGCCTTGATCCAGACACTGTACTAGGTAATAGACCCTGGAAGTGCAATATAAACAGATCACCATCCCTGCTAGTGGGGAGCCAGTTTGATAGACAGACAGCATGACCTGTGTAGTGATGGAACAAGCATCAGGTAGCATGGGGAGGTCGGGCATGTTAGTGTAGCTCAGTAGAGCTATGCTTTAAAGAGTAAGAGCCAGGTGAAGTGGCAGGGAAAAGACATTCCAGCCCAAGGGAACAGCATGTACAAAGGCCAGAAAGCAGGAGGCACCCCCCATCAGCTTCCGTGATGCCAGCACCATTCATCATATCCCTGAGCTCCTCTCACTGGACAGCCCGACCCAGAGTTTTGTTTCTTCATTCCCCCCAATCCTTTAGCAATCCTTTCTCCTGCGTTCATTGTAAATAAAGAGGGTCATGTTCAGGAATCTTGGCTGGTTCCGACTTCCCAGGCTCATCCCCTTGTACAGAATTCCTTGTGACCCTGCCTTGAATCTCCTGGGTAAAGTCACTGCGCGCTGCCTCCAGCACCCTGCCCTCGCGTGTCCCACCTTCTCTATGTTTTTTGTGTAGCCTTGTGATAACAGCAGCCAGGTCCCTTCCCCACCTGAGTAGTGCTGCTTTCTTTCCTTCTTGAAGGTGATCTCCCAAGGTCAGCACCTCCTGTCACTTGCTTGGATGCCTCGCAGGGGTGATATGCGGTTTAAAAGAATTTCCTGCTCCTAACAAGCATTGGGAGGCCTCAGGCAGAGCACAGCTGGGCAGAGAGCACGTGACCCAAACTCTCAGCTGCAAAAAATATTCTCTGCTGTTTCATTGCCTCACGTGCACAGTTGACCCCTCTCCCTCTCCCCTTCATTCCAAAACAGATCTCATTCTCTCATCAGTCTCGTCCTCCTGCCTCCACCTGAGCCTACAACACGGCATGTCTCATTCTGAACGAATAGTTCTGGGGTGTCTCTTTTAGAAAAAAGCTGTTCTTGTCTTTTCTGAACTGGCCAGTGTCCAGCTTTCTCACTTCTTTTCTGTTTCTTGATATTTACCAACCAGATGCCCTGGGTTTGGCTCCTTACCTGGCTGGCCCTTAGGGATGCCTCCCCCAGCTCTCCTCACACCTGGGTTCTCTCTCTTTCCCGAGTCTCTCCCCCTGGCCCACCTGCTGCTTGCTCCCATGTTGCCCTGGCAACCAGGTGACCTGTACGTGGCTCACGACTCCTCTTCTCGCCCACACCTCCCGTGGTCCCCCCACCATGTGCTCTAACATATGACTGAACTCTCTGTTCCAAAGCAGTACATTGTGCGCGTTTCCCCTTTCTTCCTTTTATCTTTTTTTAGAATTTCCATCCTCCAATCCATCTAGGGTACCCGTCCTTTGCCACTTGTTAGAAGAGATTTGGATCTTATTCATCCTTGGCTCCATTTTTTCTCTCTGGAAAGCCAATATTTCTCCTCCTTACATTCCTTGCACAGGGCAGTTGAAAGGAGCCCAGTTCTCTTTTCCTTAAACTTAGGAGAAATCGTAACATTTTAGAAATGCACTCGTGGCTTATTCCTAAACCCAGTTAGTTTTTCTTCTGATATGAATCAGTGAGGGTTTCATATGAAGGGGAGAGGGAGAGGGGCCAACTGTGTATGTGAGGCAATGAAACAGCAGGGAATATTTTTTGCAGCTGGTATTATTACTGTTTCTGCCAATAAGTCTTAAACTTACTGCTTAAGTTTTGAGATCTGCCTGAAATCTTCTGGCAAAATGAAAGAGAAAGCGTAATGAAAAGGCAGGAAACAGCCTCTGTGCCTCAGAGAAAGCCCTGACTCTGCTCTTGGTCTCCCAGATTAGTTTTCCATGTTTCTCTTCCCTCCCCCTCCCCAAACTTCTCCACTGCGCCTTCTTTGTGCTCGAAGATAAGAGCTGCTTGTGGGGTCTCCTCGCATGGAAGGGATTGCTGGAAAAGGATCCATAGCCCTTTACCCCATGTAGGTCGAGAGAAGGTTTGGATTTGGAGCTAAAGGCGCTCCGTGTAGGCCCTGACCCATTCTAGGCCCCAGGCCTGGCCCTTGTCTGCTGCTCCAAGAAGAGGGATATAACCCACAGACGCTGGGAGGAGCTGTCATGTGGAGGAGCCTAAGGACGGGTTTGGGTTGGACACTGAGAATTGACCCTTGTGAGAGAGAACACGTCCAGGCTTCTTCCTGCTGTGCTTTTTCTTTCCTACTGTGCTTTGAGTCTAGCCGCAGAGGCTTCTGACACATGCTGCGTGCTCAGATTGGCTCTGGCTAGAGCCCTGCCATGAAGCATTGGGCAATGCCCAGGTGATCTGCCTACGAGCAAGCCGCTGACCTGGCTGTTAGGTAACAACTCCTCCTCCCCCAGCACGCTAGCTAGCGAAGTGTGCACGCAGCTTTCTCCTATGCTTGTCTGCACTTCTAGCTCTCTTTCTTCTCTGGAGAAAGCCATCTCACCTCTCCCACCCTCCACCACCACCTCCAAACCACACTGCTCACCTCGAGTACTACAATTCTGAATTTTTTCTTGGAGCCAAAATTCACTGGCCTTGCAGACAACCAGAGTCCTGGGCTAGGAGGAATGAATGTTCAGATGGCTCGTTTTTTTAGGGCCTTCTGGAAGGAAGAGCAAGAACTAATGGTGTGTGTTTGTGTGTGAGTATGCATATGTGTATATATATATATATAAAGTCACCATGTTAACCATACAATGGGAGCGAATAGCAAAATAGAGGGGAAAAAAATCATGTGCTTTGGAATCATGAGGCCACAAAAGTAATTTGTGGTAATAACAGGGCAACAGCCTAGTAGAGTGCAGAGTTTTCAAATTCCTTGGGGTTATTCAGAGGCTTCAAGGGCCCCTACAGGGAGAGAGAGGGAGGCTGAGAAGATAGGGTTTGGATCCCCCTATACACACCCACCTCCTCCAATCCAGCTGAGACAGCTCTGTTTTATATGCTGGGATTTCTTAGGAGCTTTTTTCTTGAAGAGGAAAACAAAATGTTGGGATTCTGTAAGGAAGGAAGAAAGGGAAGGGAAGAAAACAGGAGGGGAGGAAAGAAGAACAATAGATTATATAGATAGATAGATGGATAGATAGATAGATAGATATAGATAGATAGATAGATAGATAGATATTGATTGATTGATTGATTTGAAAACCACAGATGGTAGAAAAAATATCTCCCAAGCTTTACATGACTTGGGAGCTACCAGTGTCTGTTTTCCACTGTGAACATGGGCACTTTGCTTCACCAGTTGCAGCCTCAGGTAGTTGGCAGGAGAGAACAGGTGAGAATGCCTTCCTTGGTGCCATGCTGTGTTGCTGGGAGGCTAAGAGAGAACACATGTGCAAGAGAGCTTCTCACTTGAAAAGTGCTATGTGAGTATGAGCAGTTATTTGCCTTTTCTCTCTTTCTCCCCACAAGGAAGTCTTGTGGGGGAAGCATTCTCACCCCATGCTGTAGGGACACATGAGAGGCTGACTGTGGGGTCCAGTGTCAGGCCACCACACACAGGGATGCCCAGCCAAGAGGACAGATGGGAGCTGAACTCCAGCTCACGCTCTGTAAGATGGGACAAGGCTGCGTCCGCCTCGAGGGGCCTTTCTCTAACTGGCACACTGGGGCTAGCAGAGGCCCTGGCAGTGACACACACCCTTATCTATGGAGGCAGAGTGAAAAGACCCAAGCATGAGTTTTTGGTTCTGCTTTTCATTGGTTTCCAGCCTTAGAGGTGACCTGGGCTGTCCTGGGAGGAGGGGGAGAAGCCCACTGTGTAAATGTCTCTGAACACCTGCAGACAGGAGTCAGGTCATTCCCTGCTTCCTTTAACCTCCTCCATGGAGATGCTTCTTGGTTAAACTAGCTCAGCGACCCCCGATTAAACTGAAAAACTGCTCCCTGAGATACCGATTTCCCCCTCTCCAGTTGGCAAAAATTGAAAAGATCAACATTCATTCCATGGGTAGGACTATGGAAAACCAAGCATTCTCCTAGATTGCTAGTGGAAGTGTAAAATGGTGCAGCCCCTATTCAGGGGAATTTGGATATATCAGATAAAACTATTTATGTATTTACCTTTTGACCTAGCAGTCCCACTTCTAGGAATTTATCACCAAGATATGACTCCACAAAATGCCACAACATATGCACAAGGTTATTTGTTGTAGCAAAATGTCAGAAGAAAGTCAAATGTTGATCCATAGGCAATTGGTTTAATAAATTATTGTCTATCAATAAACTTCTTTGTAGCCATTAAGGAAAGAAAATGAAGATGATCTCTATGAATTGAGGTGAAAGATTTCCAGGTTTTATTGTTAACAGAAGAAAAGCAAGATGCAAATGAGCATATGTAGTAGTGTACTACATTTTGTGTAAGAAATAAGGGGAAATAAAAATAGGTATTTGCTTTTTTTTTTTTTTTAGCATGGGCAGGCACTGGGAGTTGAACCTGGGTCTCCCAGAACTCTGCCTGCTGAGCCACCATGGCCCGCTGTTTTTTTTTTTTTCCTGTTTGTTTTGTTTTGTTTTTTTGGTATGTGCTTATTTTTAAAGAAAGAAACATGTCAGGACAAACCAGAAACTAATGAAAATGGTTACCTATAGGATGTGGAAGAGAGACGGATAAGAGTGGGACTTCTCTGTATGCAACATTCATAGGATTTTGACTTTTGGACTCTGTAAATGTTTTTTATTTTCAAAACTATAAATAAAAATTTTTTTCTAAGTAAAAGTTCAATCCCTAAAATTCAATATGAATAGAAACATATAAGCTGTGTGTCAAATTGATAGCATAACCATACTAGGACTAACTTTTGAATATATATTCTGATTATTCATTTTTAACACCTTTATTGAGATATTCACATAACATAAATTTCAGCCATTTAAAGCCTACAGTTCAATGGTTGCAAGTATATTTATAGGGTTATGTTAACCATAATTTACATAATCATCATAATCTAATTTCAAAATGTTTCATCATCCCCCAAATAAACCTTGTACCCATTTGCAGTCACTCTCATCGCCCCAGCTCTAGGCAACCACAAAATCTACTTTGTTTTCTGACTATACATTTTTAGTGGGATACATTCTGAGGCCAAAAAATTAATAATAATAAATAACCCACAAAACTGCCAAGAAATCTTAAACTTTATTTATTAGGCTTATTGTTAGTGGTAATATTGGTATTAAAATTCTAAAATTGCATATATTATTCTTAGATGAAGCAAATAAGTAAATATAGTATTAGGAACCAAGATTTTTGCTGTAAGAGGAAAGATGTACAAACACAAAATAAATGAAGGTAAGGACAAGATTATATCTTAAATAGGAATTATATAAATTCAGCAGTTTTTATACAATTTATATATATATATATATATCCGCTGAAAGGGACTAGAAGCCCTTTGTAGCACTCATGCAGCATTGGGCACACCCAGTATGTACATCTTGGTTTCTAAACACCGTTTTGTGCTTTCTGGCACAAAAAAGGAAACAGAGCTCCTTGGAGAAATGTTTGCTTCCAGATCTGTGTCAAGAAAACTCCAGAGTGATCCAGGGACATGTTTTGTGCTGAATAAAGAGGTCACATTAAAAAGAAAACAAGAAAGGATGCCCCCTTGGGGCACTCTGAGCATACCAAAGAAGAATGAGGCAATGGATAACACACTAGATTGAAAGCCAAAAAACAAGTCTATAATGATACTAAAAAAAACTGAGAACAAGGAAAGCTGTTTTTTTTTACAGAAGAATGAGTACTAATAAATGGAGAAGAAATGAGAGAATTAGAACATCTCTTATTTTGCAACTTCCAGTGAAGATTGATTTGGGCAAAAATCATCATTGGATGCTAAAATCATTGGGTAAAACACTGCTGAGCAGAATGAAATGCTCACAGTCTCAAAGTATTTGATGTTTTCAGTATCATTGCACAGATCACTTATTACAAAGGAGAAAATATACCTTTACATTAGGATGTTTCTCTTTATAATGCAGAGACCTAGAGGCCACCACCTTCACCCAGACATCAAACTCAGCATCTTAGGTAAGGGGTAGCCTGACGTCTGCCTCCTGATGTGATGCGATAAGGAGTCCACACGTCACCCATGTAGCATTCTTGTAAAAGAATTCAAACTATATCTAATTATGAGGAAACGCTCAGAAAGACCCATCCTGTGAGGCATGCTGTAGGACAAGTGGCCTTGATGCTTCAAAAAAGCTAGTGTTATCAAAAAAAAAACAAGCAAAATAAACTTGGGATTTGTTCTACATTTGAAGGATTAAAGAGCCATGAAAACCAGATGAATTGTGTGAACACTGATTAGATGTTAGCTTTAAAAAACCCTCCATAAATTGGGAACAATTAAAGGTATTTGAATGTGGACCAGGTGTAGCGATTTTGGAACAATTGTTAATTTTCTTAGGTGTTGTGGTTATGCAGGAAAATATCCTTATTCTTAGGAGATGCATGATGAAGTGTTTAGCAGATAAGTGTCTCGGTGTTCACAAAATACTGTCAAATAGTAGAGCAGTGACCATCATAAATATAAGTAGAAAAAGAGAACACACAGATGGCAAAACATCAGCGATTGATGAGAGTAAGTGAAAGGGCGTTCGTGATCCTATCCTTACAACTTCTCTAGAGATTTGAACGATTTCGGAATAAAAGGCTGCGCAGAGAATTTTCACCCTGCTGGGAGTGGATACGTGTCAGGTGTGCCCTGTCTGCTGCTTCCTCAGTTCACGGCCACTCCCCTCTCCTGCGACGCGCGTATTTGCTGCCTCTTTATCACGCTCAGACATTGTCTCCTGTGCCCGCCAGGTGAAGACCCGCTTGGGGACGACCAAAATGAACGTGACATCAATTCAGTCGCTGGTGTCTTAAAACTCTATTTCCGAGGACTGGAAAACCCACTCTTTCCTAAGGAAAGGTTTCAAGATTTGATATCTACTATTAGTAAGTACCGCTGGGCATGGGGCAGACAGAGGAGGGGATTTTGCTGGCAGAATGACGGATGCCTTGACAGATCCTGTGGGAGTCGTGCAATGTCCCGTCACTGTGCCAGGCAGAGAAGAGGGATACTGGAAAGGAAGAAGGGTGGTCTTTGTAGAACTTAAAACCTAGCTGTAGAAATGAGATGCTTGACTATGAAAGGGCTAAAGGGGACGGTGTACTCACTGGGTGCAGAAAGAGCTCAGAAGGGAGGAGGCAGAAGGGGATTTGGTTTTACACTCAGAGCAGTGAAAGTTACGTGAACAGAGTCTTCCACAGTGACGCAGAGCAGTAGGAGAAGGAGGGTGTCCCACTAACCCGTGCATGGAACTGGAGTAGGGAGACCTCTGAATGCCTTTTCACGGGGTCTGGAGATCTCCCACTCAGATGACAGGGAGCCATGAAAGCTTTAGGGGTCATGTCAGTCTTATAACAAAGGAAATGGTGCAAATAAGTTGATGGAATGCTTCCTCTGACGTTACTAGCTGTGAGAATCCTCCTTGTTTAGGACGTTTGTGTAATTAAAGATAGGAACTCAGTCTGAGGGTTACAATGGAGGCAACTTTTTGGGGGGGATTTATTTTTTTGAGGGGGGGTGCGTGGTCTGGAGATCAAACCCAGGTCTCCTGCATAGAAGGCGAGGATTCTTCCATTGAACCACCCGTGCACCTGGGGAGGATTTTTTTAAAAATAAATTTAAAAAATTTTTGAATATTAGATTTTAATATTTTGTAATAAAATTTTAAATCCAGTTTGACTTATAGAACAATTTCCCAAACACAGTTTCACTAGGGATGCTTCTTCTCATGACTCTCTGGGAAGTAGTTTGGCCAGGAAAGTGCCCCCTTAGGTGGCAAGGGAAGAGGCAGGCTTGAGCTCTCTTATTTTCCTTGTGTAAAAGACCCTTTGTTAGTCCTGCTGCCCTCTATACTACTTCCTACTCATCTTTGCAGAATCAACTCATGTTCTAAATTCCATCTCAGAAGATTTTCCAGGCCACAAAGGCCCCAATCCTCTCTGAGCCCTGTGTCACTGGCTCAGCCAATGTTTCCAGAACCCCATATCCCAGCTCCTGGACAAGTTTCTAAGTGGAATGAAGAACTCTGGCACGAGGTCATGACATTGCAAACCACTGAATCCTACTGGGAGAGAGAAAGTACCTTTTCAGTCCCCTCCCAGGCTCTCTGATTACATCAAGCTGAAAGCTTCCCATGCCAATCTGCCTTTTAAACAGAGAGCAGCCTCCATCGTAGAAATGTTTTCAGGCAGTAATGTCCACCTATAATTTAGTAACATTGTTTTGCTTTCATTGTTGTTTACTTTTATGTCACCTTCTAATTGTGGAAGTGATTGAGATTTCTCATTTAAGGAAGTGATATCAAGTTTCCTTTTTAAATACATGCATTTGAGAAAAGCAATGTTATTAAGTGAATTTCGAGGCGATCCTAGGGTGCTAATGACTGAAGCTGAGGAAACATTGACGTGGAGGGATCTGTAGTGAGGAGCAGTGGAAACAAGATGCACACAAAGAGCTGTTAATTCTGTACGGAGATTTGGGTGGGACTTCCTAGAGCTGGGCATTGAAGGTAAGCTGGAGTGAGCCAGGCAGAGAAGAGAAAGGAGGGCAGAGGGGTCATCAGCATGTGCAAAAACCCAGGGACAAGGAAGTCCTTTGTGAGAGGGAGATGTGGATAAGGGCCTGGCACAGGATTTCTCAATAGGAGTGCTATTGGAATTTAAGAAATATTAATACCTTGGGTTGTCTGTCCCACACATTCAGGATATTTAGCACCCTTGTCTCTGGCTGCCAAATACCCGAAGCACCCTCCATCACTGTGGCAATCCCAAAGACTACCTCATAGATTTGTAAATGCCCACCAGGGGTAGACTACCACTTCATTTGAGAACTGCAGCTCTAGATCCTCTGAAGATTCTTTGGGACTAGGCAGTAGGTGGGACATGAGAAAGGCAAGGATGGTTGGTGCTCCATCATGAAGGGCTTTGGAAAAGGCAGAAGAGAAATGGGAAAAGTTATGGCTTAGAGGGGATACACTGACAGCCTAAGGAGGCTGGAAAGAGGCCATATGAGCAAAAAATATGATCTGAGAAAAGGAAATTAACATTGTTTTGAGCACCAGTTCTGCAGGTAAACATCTGAGCTCCAGTAGCTTGCCATTCTTAGCTCCTTCTCCACAAATCAAAGCCCCAAGAGCACTTTTCTCTCCTTATCAGTCCCAATTTGCTGCCCTCACCCCTAGACTGCTTGTTTTAATTTACTAATGCTGCTGGAGTACAAAATACTAGAAATGGAGCAGCTTTTATAAAGGAAATTTATTAAGTCAAAAGTTTGCAGTTCTAAGACCATAAGAATGTCTGAAGTTAGGCATCCAGGCAAAGATACCTTGACTCAAAAAAGGCTGATGGATCCGGAATACCTCTGTCAGCTGGAAAGGCACATGGCTGGCATCTTCTGGTGCTTTGCTTCTCATTTTGAACAGTTTCCACAGGGGCATTTTCTTTCTGCATCTCCACATGTCTGGATCTCATATTGGCTCTCTGTTGGCTCTTTTCCAAAATGCTTCCCTCTTAAAGGATTCCAGTAAGCAACTCCACCTTGAATGGGTAAAGACACATCTCCAAAGTTAAGGACACTTAACCAAACAGTCCTACCCACTACTGGGTGGGCCATATTGCTATGAAAATGACCTATTCAAAAGGTCCACCATAAACAATATTGAATCGGAATTAAAGAACATGGCTTTTCTGGAGTGCACAACAGTTTCAAACTAGCACACTGCTAAAAATACAGATATCTGTCTCTCTAGGATTGACCTGAAAACAGGTCAGAGGCAAGGTCTCCAGCATCTGCCAGACCCTTTGACTGATATGTAGCTTGAGAGGTGGTTACATATTTAACCCTTACTCCCTAAGCACCTACCTTGTACCAGCCCTGTACTGCAGCTGGTGTTTATAAAGAGCATAAGAAAACATGGTCCCTTCCTATGTTCGTCAGGACTCTTAGGTTGCCAGTGACAGAAACTTGCTGGCTTAAACTAGGCAAGGGGAGGTTTTGATATATGCATCTGAAAAGCGTACGCCCAGTTAGATCCAGGCTTTCACACAGCATCAGCAGGGACCGCCCCTCTCCATCTGTGCTGGCTTCACTCTCAGGTGCCCTTTTCTTTTCTGGTAGCCCTCCAGCTGTCCCAGTCCTACCCAAGTTCAAGGGGGCACCTCACTCTAGTTTTCTCCAGCCCAAATTCCCATAGATTCATGCTGGTTAGTTCTGAGTAGACCACATACGATCCCTGGGGATGAATGTCCAGGGGAATACAATGCTATGACTGGTCAGGTCAAGGTCACACATCAGTATGGGCCCTGGGTACTGTGCTTACTCTTACTGATTGAAAAGTTGGTCCTCCATCTATATTACCCAAATTACTACTGGAGCCAAGTAGACCTGGCTGCCAGAGTACCACGTAGGCTGATATGGGACTAGCAGGTGCCTACTACTTTGTTCTCCAAGGATGAAAGACACCATGCAAAGCCCTTCTGTATTACAGAACTGGAGACCCCAGCTGAGAGGGTGCACCAGATCCAACAAATCCTCATCACTCTGCCCCGCGTGGTCCTTGTGGTCATGAGATACCTCTTCGCTTTCCTCAACCAGTGAGTGCCTTTGACACCCCAACCAAGAGGGCCCTCTTTGACTCTGCCCTGGCCTCCTTTGGGATGGGATTGTCCTAAAGCTTTTGCAGATACTGTTCTTTTCAGAGAACCCTCTTGAGTTTGAGCAGAACCCCCAAAAGAAAGAAACTGCAGGGGGAGGATTTGCTTTCCAAGGTGACTCATGGGTCCCTCCTCTCTTCCAGCCTCTCCCAGTATAGTGACGAGAACATGATGGATCCCTACAACCTGGCCATCTGCTTCGGGCCCACCCTCATGCACATTCCCGACGGGCAGGACCCTGTGTCCTGCCAGGCACACGTCAATGAAGTCATCAAAACCATCATCATCCATCATGAAGCCATCTTCCCCAGTCCCCGGGAGCTAGAGGGGCCCGTTTATGAAAAGTGCATGGCTGGAGGGGAAGAATATTGGTAAGATTCCATTCTTCTTCTTATCATCATCACTGATGTTGTTGTTGAACAAGAGCAGTAAGAAGACCTACAGTTTTCTTACTGCTTTAGAGCCTGTACATCTACATTCAGTGTTTCATTTGAACTTCACAACAGCCTTATATAATCAGTAGGTACATCAGCTGAGATTCTGTTGGTTTCAAGAGACAGAAATACAACTCAAGTTGGCTTAAGGCATAGTGGGAATGTATTGGTTTACTTCTAAGTAAGTAAACTAAGTAAGGAGTCTGGGGTATGGCTTCAGGTATAGCTGGATCCAGGGGCTTAAATATGATCAGGTCTCAGTCCTGTGATCTCTGTCCCTTATCTCTGCTTTTGTCTATGCTGGCTTCATTCTCAGGGAGCCTCTCCCTTGGTAATTGCAAGAAGGCAGATGACAACTTCAGATTTATAGCCTCTTCTCTTAGCATCTACAGTGGGAAAAAAAAAAGAACTTTTCCTTCCCAAATGTCTTAATGCAAACACAAGAATTGGGTCTCATTGAGTCTAGTGCCTATCCCTGAATCAGTCCCTTTGGGAGGTAGATATAATGCTCTAATTGGCCGGGTTGAATCACAAGCCCATCTAAGGAAGAAAGAAACCCCCTGAACTGAGAGTGACACTTCACCATTGTCTCCTCCCACTGAGAGTTATCTTTTCCAGACAATGTCATTTCGCTTTTTTTGAGTGTTTCACACCGTATCGATAGTCCTTAGTTGAGCACCTCTGTAGTGCTGGCACTGCATGGGTCTTAGGAGAAATAGTTTAGAAATATTTTTTAGGAGAAATATTTCATCAAAATCAGGGCTGATTACCTTCCCAGGCTCAGACTTTAAAATTTGGTGGTTTGGAAATTCAGAATATCAAGGGATAGAGACCAGTCAAAGCATTTCTATTATTTCTTTATTCCCAATCCAGGACAATATGCAGCTCTCTATTTAGGTATTATCTGTACTGTTAGGTGCCTGCACAGGAGTTTTTCTTTTGATTCTCAAAGCATTCCTGGACCTTTGAATTGCCTTATCTCTGTGGGCATATTTGGGCAACTGCCTCAAAGAAGGGAGGTGTTCCAGCCATTTCTTACCCCCTCACCCCCTGTGTAGAAATAATGGGCCAGAGTGATGTCTAATCATAGCTTTCTAATCTCATTTGAGGCACTAAGGGGCACATCTGTCCCTGTTCTGAAACAAAAACATTTAACAGCTAGCAAGCATAATTTATGGACAAAGAAGCTTTTTACACAGTTTTTGTAGCCATCATCAGTTCTCTTTTCTTGTTGTGATACATATATATAGTGTTAGTACTCAGGGAAAGGACACACAGATCTTAGTGCACTTATCAAAGAACAATATAAAATAACCACACTTTTCTTAATCCCATTTGTTTCCCATGGAGAGAGGAAAACTATTAATTACATGGTAACTTTGAAAGGGTTTTCAAGGCCAAAATGGAGATTTCAACTGAGAGACTCTCATCACAGTGGACAACATTCCATGATGGACAGATGGTTACCGAGCATTTGGGATATAGTGGGCTGGGAGGGCGGGAGATGGAACCATGAGCAAAATGACCCCTGTCCCCAGGGAGCCTCTAGAAGAAGAAAACAGACTGTTTCCGAAGTGGGACCTCCCAAGTCAATCTAGGCAGTCAGGAAAAGGTTTCCTGGGGGATGTAAAGATTGAGCTGGGACTTATAGGTGAAGAATGGGCAAAGAATGTCTGCTGCCGTGGGAACAGCATGTGCAAAGGCCTAGAACATTCTATGAAATGCAAATAGTTTACTGTAGCCAGAGTGTAGTGGTGGACGAGGGGGTGGTAAGCATGCACAGGGCAGCAGGAACCAGGTTATGGCAGGTCTTGGAAGACATTTTGCAAAGCCTGGACATTATCCAGGAGGTGATGGAGAATCTTAAATAATAAAATCTATCTATATCCCCTTATAGGGCATCTTAAATGTCACCTCCTCTGAGAAGTCTTTCCTGACTGCCCTATATAGGCCCCTTCTGTTATTCTTCCTTTGCTCATTTGTTTCCTAATTCACATGTATTTCAACTTGCACATGTTTGATTTTCCAGCCTGTTTACGTGTCTCCCCTACTAGAATGTCAGTATCGTGAGGGCAGGGACTCTGCTGCCTTACTCACCATTGCATCCCGCATGCCTTGCAAGTGCCTGGCATATTTTAGGGCTCAGTCAATGGCCCATAAAAAGACCAACTGACCCACTAGGCGAAGGAACCCTGGCCTCAAAGACACTTATAACCTAGTGAAGAAGCAACAGGTGATGCAATTATACTGGTGCGTTAATGACTAAATTTGATGGAGCTGGATTCATTCAAGCCATCGTGCTCATCAGGATTGCAGCTTACTTTCCCTGTGTGGCTTGATTTGGGCTTTTGTGCAGCAGATCTGTGAGGCGGCCCTCAGGAACCTTACTCCTTGTTACCTTCATTTCACCTTACTGGGTTTATCATCTCAGCTAATGAGACAAGGGAGCCAGGCTAGTTGAAATGACTCAGCTTACAGCAAAGTCTCCTTTCTGTACTGGCATGCTTTGTACCTATGGTCCTTCTAATGACAAATGCCAGGGTTTTACCACTGCCCTCTGGATCTCACAAAATAGCATTTTCTTTACCAAGAAGATATCCCAGTAAATTCCAGGGCTGGGGAGAAGGTAGGGGAGTCTTCAGGGAAGCTTCAAGGAGGAGAGGCTGGGAATGGTTTTCTTTTTAGGAAGGGCTATGGATAGCTAGAATGGAAAAGACAGGATGTAGTAGGCCGTGGTAAAGGCCAGAGGTGGATTGGGCTGGTGCCACACAGGGGGCTGAGGTTGGTGTGAAGGCAGACAGCCCCCCAGTGAGACCCACTTCTGTGTTTCCTTGCAGTGACAGCCCACACAGCGAACCAGGGACCATTGATGAAGTTGACCATGACAATGGCACCGAGCCTCACACCAGCGATGAAGGTGAGTGATGGGGGAATTGGAGCCAGGGAATGCACCGAGGCCTCTTATGCTGACTGTTGATAAGCCCAACCACAGGGCCACGCAAACTCCACCAGCTTTCCCTGCCAGCACGTTTGTCCTTTAGAATACCTGGGACCCAGAAGCGCCTCAGCAGTACATGCAGGAATTCACTATACCCTGCACCTGACCTGGCCCATGATCCAAAGCCTAAGTGACAATAGTTTTCTAAGTCGGAGGCCACCTTTGTCCCCCTGCCCCTCCACCCCCACCACAGCTCATCTTCACTGAATATCTGTTCTGTCAGGCCTGTGCTGGCACTTAGGGGACAGCAGTGAATGAGTTATTGGCCCCCAAGGGGCACCCTATCTTCTCCCCTCACCTTGACAGACTTGGAAGCAGCTCCCCATGATACTAAGTGATAATGCCAAACTGCAGGTGTGTCCCAGTGCCATGAGCTCCCAGAAGATGAAGCCAAAGGATGATGATTCAGGGAAGTGTGTGGAGGGTGAGAAGGCAAAGCCTGCTGGGCTCTGAACTGCTCTCCAGATTCTTCCACCCTTAGACCTAGAGAGGAGAAATGCATTTGTCTCTGGGGAAACTGGGCTGTGTAGACAGATAATCTGCCTCTACTGACCCACAGCCAACCTATCCATTTGGTAGAGTAAGCGCAGTGCCTAGAGCCCATGATAGTTTTAGGGGCCCATGAAAATGTTCTAATTTCTTTTAAAATTAGGAGAAAATAAAATGATCCAACCTTGGTTATATTTGTCTTTACACCAATGCAATCATAAAATCCAATTTTTAATTTTTTTTAATGGAGGGAAGGACTCACAAAGACGAAAGGACCAATTTCTGGCCCATGAAAGTCATCATGGGGCCGTGCATGGACCAAGCATAACACTCCTTCACCCTATGGTAGTGGTTCATTGTCCATTTTTTTTGCGTGTATATCATTATTTAGCATTTCTTTTACTCGGCCTTTATGTTTCCCTTGGGAAACAGCCTTAGGCCCTGCCCGCCACTACATTTGTCAGGAGAGTTGGTGATACTCTCAATGGAGCTAGCAAAACAGTCCAGACAGATAAGTGGGTTTTCATTTTCTGGTAGGACTATTTCAGTTCCTAATCACAGAAGCTCCAATTCAAACTGACTTAAGCATAGAAGGGCATCAGCTTACATATCTGAAAATTCCCAGTGGAGCCATAGCTTTAGGCACAGCTGTATACAGGTGCTCAGATGATTTTTGTTAGGGCTTTGTTTCTATCTTCCTGTTTTGCTTCCCTCTGCATTGGCTTCATTCTCAAGTAGGATTTTTTTTTGGGTGGTGACCTCTGGCAGTTCTAGACTTCCTCTGTCCTTTTAGACAAAAGCCCCAATGGAAAAGGGCTTCATTTTCATTTTCATAATGATTCCAAGAAAGAGTCTGGGCTTGAGTCTCATTGGACCGACTTGGCCCAAAATGGAGCTAAGTGGGCAGACCTGGGGTACAAGTGTGGAAAATCAAATCTGGATACATGGCCCAGACTCCTGGGAGGCCAAGGTCATTCTGAATTGAGAAAAGCATCTTGCGTCACCTTTGTTAGGAGATGTAAAGTTGTCACCTTCTGCTGATTTGCTTTCTTCTTTCCTTCTTTTCCTCTCTGCCTCCCTCTCCCTGCCACCCTCAGTTCTCCCTCTCCCCCCTCCCTCCCTTCATTTTTATCGGCCCCCTTTTGTTGCTTTCCCTATTTCTGGATCAGTATTTCTCTATCTAGCTATCTCCCACCTATCTCTCATCTCCAGTTCTTCACTCTGGCTTTCTTTCTCCCTAATCTGTGTGTGTGTGTATGTGTGTGTGTGTGTGTGTGTCCCTCTGGCTCTCAATCTCTCTTCTTGCACTGGGGGAAAATACTTCTTCTGTCAAGTGAGATAAGTCATGGCTTTTCAGAAGGTAAGGGCTGCTGCTGGTGGCAGCAGCAGTGCCCACAGGAGGGTAGACCAGACGCCCTCTGAGGACTTCCCAGCTCTGTGAGCTGACCTATGTGTCCACCTTCCTGCAGGCCGATGTCCCTGCCTGTCATCCTGTGCCGGCTGGTTTTTTCCACCCAGCCTGCAGGGTGGAGGGCTACTCTGGGCATCAGGACTGAGGATGACTAAGGTGCTGGGTCAGCAAAGAAGCAGCCATAGGACACCCATAGCAGGCTCCATCCCCATGCCAATTAACAACCTCCTAGAGAAAGCTGCTGCCCACCCACTTCCCTACCTCACAATTATCCCTGGAATGGGATGAGTCAGAGCTTTGAGTCCATTTCCCCAGAGCCTCCAAGCTCCTAATGTTCCTTTGTAAGGTAGCCTCATTTCTGATGCTGAAGAAGCATCCTGGAACCACCACACAGTGGAAGAGTGGGTTTCATGCCCTGTTCTAGTTTGCTAGCTGCTGGAATGCAACACACCAGAGATGGATTGGCCTTTAATAAAAAGATATTTATTTTGTTAGTTCTTCAGAGAAAAGGCAGCTAACTTTCCACTGAGGTTCTTTCTTATGTGGGAAGGCACAGGATGGTCTCTGCCGGCCTTCTCATCAGGCCTCTGGGTCCAGCAACTTTCCCCGGGGTGATTTCTTTCTGCATCTCCAAAGGCCTGGGCTGGGCTGTGAGTGCTGAGATGAGGTATACTGAGCTGCTTGGGCTGTGCTACATCGAGCTCTCTCATTTAAGGACCAGCCAATTAAGTCAAACGTCATTCATTGCAGCAGGCATGCCTCCTAGCCAACTGCAGATGTAATTAGCAACAGATGAGGTTCATGTACCATTGGCTCATGTCCACAGCAACAAAATTAGGTGCCTTCAGCTGGCCAAGTTGACAACTGAATCTAACTACCACATGCCCCTTGAAGGCATTCAAAGTATCTTCTGTTGGTGGGGAGTAGTGAGTCAGGGCCAATCTTTGGGAGGTATCAGTAGAAGAGGACAATTAATTGCATTTTCTAAATGTTTACCTGCATGCTGACCCTAGCCAGAAGAGTCACAGAGATAATGATATACAGGGACAATAGAGAAGACACTGGACTCAGAGAAAGGAGACCTGAATTTGAAAGCTAAGGAAGACCTTTCTGGCCACGTGATCTGAAGTAGGCTAAAGAACCTCTGGCCTCGTTTTCCTCCTCTGCAAAATGAGATTGGTAGCACCAAAACAATTATAGTATATGTTAAAGTGAGGTGATGATTATGCAGGAGTTTAGCACAGTTCCTGGGACAAGTAGGTGGCTAAGGAACATTTGTTAACTCTGCACGGAGTATTAGTCCTTCCTAATCCTGATAGGGAAACGGAGTCCCAAAGCATTTGATTGGCCCAGGTAGTGAGCAACAGCCCAAACCTCCTGGTTTCGTTACCTGTTTCCTCTGAGACGGTTCATTTTGGGAAGAATCAGTATCTTCTTTTCTCTTGAACACACCCTATCTGAATGGAAAGGCCACATCAGCCATTGAACCCTGACTTCATGTCCTTGTCAGCTGATGAATGGCATTGATGGGTCAGCTAGTAAATGACTAAATTAGAAAATATTTGTGCTTGCTCTTTGGTCGCCAAGATTCAGAAAGAAGCTGTGGTCAGACCAAGAGTCCCTAAATGTCATTATGAAACCAAATGAAAAAAGTAAGGCAGCTGGTTACTGATAATGCTAAACAAGGAACAAGTTAAAGAAACCTTTAAATCAGTAATGAAAGTATGTTCATACACATGCAATATGTCAGTTCTCCCATTTTAATCACCCTGCCAATCCCTTGCTGACATTTTCTCAAAACTCTCCAGGTTGGCTTTGGCTCCTCATGTAGAAAGCCATCAAGCCAAGGGTTTGGACTCAGAAGTTCATAGATGGGCTTTAGGAGGTTTACTGTGGGCAAAATTTTGTTTCTCTTGTCATATATACACTAAGAAAAGGGCTTATAGCTTTCATCAGGTTGTCCCAGGTGTCTACTAGAAATCAGGCTAAGGGTTTGTTTGTTTCTGGTTCCCAATATTTTCTAAAGAAGAAATTTCAAACACGGAAAAGTTGAAAGAAATCATACAGTGAGCATCCATATATATCTACCACCTCGTTTGCACAGTTGAAGATGTTTTACTATCTTTGCTTTATCACATATCTATCCATCCATCAATCCATTGTATTTTTAATACATTTCAAAGTTAGTTGCAGTCTTCAGTACCCACTACCCTGGACATTTCAGCCTGCACATCACTAACTAGAATTCAATATTAGCATTCTTTTATTGAAGTAAAATTTGCATACGATGCAATGTACAACTCTTGTGCATCATTCCATGAGTTTATATGAATGTGAAAACGTGTGTAACTCAAGTCCCTATCAAGATATAGTATATTTCTCACACCCCAGAATGTTCCTTTGTACTCCTTTCTAGTCAGTCCCTCTCTGCATTACCCCGGAAACCAACACTGTTATGACTTTTTTTTTTTGCCGTACATTAGTTTTGCCTGTTCTAGAGCCTTGTATAGATGGAATCATGCAGAATATTGTCTCTTGGGTCCGGCTTCTTTGGTTTAGCTTAATGTTTTTGTTTTTTAAATATTTTTATTGAGAAATCTCCACACATATACAGTCTAACCATATTATATAATCAGTGACTCACAATATCATCACATAGTTGTTTATTCACCACCATGATCATTTTTAGAATATTTATATCACTCCAGAAAAAGAAAGAAAAAGAAAGAACCCATACATCTCATACCCCTTACCCCTCCTTCTCACGGACCAACAGTATTTCACTCTACCCAATTTTTACCCTTTATCCCTCCATTATTTATTTATTTTTATCCTTTTTTTTTTTTTACTCATCTGTCCATATTCTGAATAAAAAGAACATCAGACACAAGGTTTTCACAATCACACAGTCACATTGCAAAAGCTATATCATTATACAATCATCTTCAAGAGTCAAGGCTACTGGAACACAGCTCAATAGTTTCAGGAACTTCCCTCCAGCCACTCCAATACACAGTAAAAAAAAGGGATATCTGTATAATACATACGAATAACCTCCAGGATAACCTCTCGACTCTGAAATCTCTCAGCCACTGAGACTTTATTTTGTCTCCTTTCTCTCTTCCCTTTTTTGATCAAGAAGCCTTCCTCGATCCCATGCTGCCAGATCCTGGCTCATCCCTTGGAGTTCTGTCCACATTGCCAGGGCGATTTACACCCCTGGGAGTCATCTTCCACATAGAGGGAGGGCAGTGAGTTCACTGCGAAGTTGGCTTAGAGAGAGAGAGGCCACATCCGAGCCACAAAAGAAGTTCTCTGGGGGTGACTCTTGGGCGTAATTATCAATATGCTTAGCTTCTGTTTTACAGGAATATCAGCTTAATGTTTTAAGGTTCATCATGTTCTGTGTATTGAGGTGAAGTTTTAATGATATTAAAATGATATTAGAGTCAACTGGCCCTTCAGTGTGCCAATTCTGCCTGAATCCTGATCACTCCTCTCCTAAAGAAAAAAAGAAAAAGCACAAGAACAGTTCCTACCTTCTTATTAACTTAGAATCCCAGTGTAGAGACTAAAGTGGCCCGCACCATGTGGTTTGGGCTCCAGCCCTAATCAGACACCCCTCTTCCTCCTGAACCAAATCTGAACATTTATACCCACTGGGGCCATAGCTGGAGGCAGCGAGTGAACCCAGGGACCTGAGGGAGAAGAGAAGAGAGGGAGCCATGTTACCGGACAAAGACCGTGGGTTCTTTTGCCCAGTTTGCTCAATAACCAATTCCTGAGACTCCAGGGTTTCAAAGAGAGAAAGAGTTTATTACTAGGCACATAGTAGGAAATCAGGTGGCCTAGCAGCCCAAAACCTGTCTCTATGAACTGCAATAATTCTGATAGTTCTATTAGAGAAAAGGTGGGCAGGGTTTAGGATAATGAGCACAGTGGCTCTAGATGATTAATTAGAGGTGATCTAATTATTGAGCATGCGCAGATTGATTGTGTATAAGAAAATGGCAGAATGAGGTATAGGCAACCTGTAGATTAAAATCTAAGCTATTGCACGTGTCAGATGGGCCCATTTTGGTTAGATCCATTCTCGGTTATCAAGATAACTTTGGTCTTGAGGTGGGTTAGTTCTGGGCTGACCCAAGACCCTTCATTAATAAACATTAGGGGCTGTCTTTAGTGATTACAAGACTCTAACATTGAAAAACTGAATAACTGGGTACAAATGAAGGTTAGTCACAAGGTTTTTACAACCACAGGGACAGAAGATAAGGTCTATACAATCATGATCAGAGATCAAAGCAGCTGGATTACAATGAAAGATTTCCGGAATTTCCCTGTCTGCTCCAGTACACCAGAGGCAAAAAGTAATATCTGTATAATGATTCAGTAATCAAAATCCTCCGTTAAGTCTGGATTTCTTGGTTACAACCAGGTGGCAGATTCAAGGTCATTTCATTGCTTTAGATGCAGGGAGGGTGAGAGAGAAGAGAGGAAATAGCCAAGATCCCAATTTGTAGCACAGGGATCCTCACCTCCATAATTGGCCCAATCTGATTAGTATTCTTTCCTCTGGGGAAGGAGCTGGGGGAGGAGGTGAAGGGAGTGAGCAGGGGAAGTGGGATTGAGACTAACTGAGCTCTCTCCTCTCCGGTGCAGGCCAAGTTCATGTTCTCAGGCATGGCATAGGGAAGGGGTTGGAACTTCCCATCATGTGATGCATAGAGAAGGATAACGAATAGGGGATTTGCAGAATGTTCAGCTTCATTCTGGGCAAATCCCTAATGTGTCTTTCCATCTCCACTGCCCTAAACTGACTATGGTAACAGCCTCTGAGCTGCTGTGCCCATCTCTCCCCTCCCATCTTCCTTCCATTCTGCTCCTGCTCTGCTTCTGGAATGACTTTCCTTGACTGCAACTCCAGTCAACCCCTCCTGGGATAGACCTCTCCTCTTCTTAGCTCAGGGGCTGGCCCTTCCCATCTCTCACTCCCTGCACAGCCCCTTGTGCACCTACATGACGCAGTGGGTCTCCCAGGAAGCAGGGGTAGAATTGAATGTTTTCAAACTCACAGCACCATATATAGGTACGTTCCTATTTATGGTATACAGATTCTAAGGCCCTGTGGCAGGAACAAGCTCAGCCTGCTTTATGAACACAAATAAAGCTCTATTGATGAAATTCTTGGGGCAGTGTTTAGGGGGCGAAGGTATTGCTGTCTGCATCTTACTTTAGGATGCATCAGAAAATAAGATGGAAGGATGGAGAGATACTTGGTAAAGCTAGTATGGTAAAGTGTTAATAGTAGATTTAGATGGTGGATGTATGTACGTTCACTGTAAAATTCTTTGACCTTTTCCTTGCATTTAAAAAATTTCATAGTATGATGCTGGAGGGGAAACATCAAGAAGGCTAGTGAGGCTAGAGTGGATTGAGTGAGGGAGAAAGCTGCCGGAGATAAGGTCGGGCAGATCTCCAGGGCCCAGAGCAGAGGGCCTCATTCACAGCCAGAAGACACCTGGGCTTTGTCCCAAGCACAGTAAGAAGCTGCAAAGGGTTTTAAGCAAGGAGTTTCATGTTCTGATTTATGGTTTTAAACCCCCTCTGACTGCTGGAGGGGAGAAATTGCTCTACTGGAGCGACAATGCAAGTAAGGAGGTCAGTTTAAGGGGTGATGGTGGTTTGAACCTGCCTGGCACCCAGGAAGGTGGCAAGACATGGTCACATTCAGGAAACGTCTGGGAGAAGTTGCCGATGTGTGGTCATGAAGAGTAACTCCAAAGTTTTGGCCCGAGTAAGCTGGTAAATTGTGGCTTTATTTCCTAAGATGTGGGAAGATAAGGGAATTGAATAAATTTGGTCAGGGATGTGGGAGAATGGGAAAAGGAGTCAACCATATATTCTCTTTTAGATATGAGGAATCCCAGGAATAGACTACTAATGAATGATAGCTATTATCACTGCTGTACCACACACACTCCTGTAATGACATATGCATGCACGCGTGTTGTCTCTGAGCCTGTGGCTTTGTCCTATTCAAACTATTTTCTTCTCTTTACTTTTTTCACACCCTCCCCCCACAACCCCCAGACTGTGGTCCAGCAGAACTGCTAGAGGCTCTGGGGGTGGGAAAGGCAGAACCTAGGAGCCTAAGGCAGCCCTTCCATGATCTTCTCAGCATCAGCAAATCTTTACCCAGGGCAGCTCCTTTATCATTATGGAGAAGCTAGCTGAAAAAAGAACCCTAAGGGATAAAACATGCTTTTAAAACCCCAAAAGCAACACAGGCTGTCTGGAGTGTGCTCCTGGTTTTGAGATGCCCCTGGCCTTTTCTTCTCTGTTGCTAGGCTGGCAGACAGGTTACCCAGCAATTCTAGCCCATGGCTAAGTGTGAGACTCAAAGATGCAGCAGGGAGGACAAAGATCTTCACATTTTATGCAGAAGGGTAGAGTCAATCCCTTACCCTTGTCTCACCTGTATCGAAATAGCATTGAAAAGCCTTTACCAGAGAGCCCATTGGGGTAAATGGCTCTGACTTAACTATGTGAGGCCTGTTTGCTGCAGAAGGCTTTTCCTGTCCTTGTGCCATTCCACCCCATAGGGGCAGGGGCAAGCTTCTTGAGCCAACTGCTTACAGGACTAGCTATGTGTGTGCATCTGTGTGTGCCTGTGTACGCATCTGTGTGTATCTGTGTGCGTTTGTGTGTGCATGTGTACTTGCATCCATGTATGTGTGTGCACGTGCCTGTGTGCATCTGTATGTGTATCCTGTATTTATGTCTGTGTATGTGTGTGTATCCACGTGTTCTGTGTGCGTGTCTGTGGATCTGCGTTCTGTGTGCATCTGCACATGTACGTGTGCATGTCCATCTGCATGCACATGTATCTGTGCATCTGCATGTGCATCTGCATGTGTACGTGTGCATGTCCATCTGCATGCATGTGTGTCTATGTGTGAATCTGCGTGTATACATGTGCATGTCCATATGCATGCACATGTGTCTGTGTGTGCATCTGCGTGTGCATGAGTCCTGTGTGTGTGTGTCTGTGTGGGCAGGTACATCTGTGTGTGCACCTGTGTGTCTGCCTGTGTGTTTCTGTGCATGTGTATGTGTGTACATGCATGCATTTTTGTGTGCTTGTGCATCTGAGTGTGTGTGTGTGCATGTGCACCTGTGTGTGTGTGTGCATGTGCTTATGTATCTGAGTGTATGTGTGTGTGCATCTGTAAGCACATATGTACTTCTATGTGTACACATGTGTCTGTGTGTGAATGGGGTGGGGGGGTATCGTCAGGAGAGAGCAGTGGAGGAGTTCCCTTCCTCTGCTCTTTGATTTTTCCATGCTGTTCATGACCCTTAGAAGTACATCAGCTCTGATAACAGCTAAACCCTATGAAGTGCTAACTGTGACAGGCACCGCTGCAAACACCTTTTATATATATATTAACTCATTTAATCCTCACAACAACTGTATAAAACAGGTACTATTATTATCATTTCCATTTTACAGATGAGGAAACCGAGGCTTAGAAAGGACAATTAAGTTATCCACGGTCAAACAGCTAAAAAGCAGTGTAGCCAGGTGTTCTGACCTCAGCTACATGTTGGACAGGTGGGTGGTTCGATGACTGGATGGATGGGTGGTTACAAAATAATCCACGATGAATGAACAGACAGTGAGTGCCAGGGAAGATTGGCATAGGGAAGGTCTTTGCGGGCTGGAGAGAACAGGTCCATTTTTACTGCACTTATGTTCTATAAGAACTTTTTAAAAAACATATACATATATTATTTATAATGTTAAAAATCGTTTTTTACCTTAAGATATAAGTAGATTAATATCCCCACACAGTTTCCTACCCTGTATGGGTACCTCTCAGGAGATGAACTATGACAGAGAATAAATAAATCATGGGCACAACCACCATTCTCTTCCCAAAAGTCTCTTCCCCAAATATAACCCACTTTATGGTCTCAGGCAAACCACTTCAATGCTCTGCAGTTTAGATTTCTTGTCTTGCCCTTCTGCTTAAGCTCAAGTCATTAAGAGTTACAGTCATAATCATGATAGCTGCCTGTTGACTTAATCCCTAGTGGATGTCTGTACTACCATGTACTTTCATGTATTATCTTTGAATCCTTATAACAAACCTTGCAGATAAGGCAACTGAGGTGTTCGGAGGTTAAGAAACTTACCTGAGGTCACATAGTCAGGAGGTGACAACTGGGCAGTAGGACTGCCTCAAGGCACTTATGCTCATTGCCAGCCCAGCAGTGGCTGTCATTGACTGATGGGGAGTAGATGCTCAATAGATAAATGTGCATGTGCAAAGGGCTTGAGCTATGGCTCAAATAAAGAACATTCCACCCCCACTCCCCGCCCTCAATTAAGTCCACAGATGAGCTTTGAAGAGATCTGGGAACCCTTCAAATGTGTATACAACATTTTGCACAGGTGGACATCCACATAACACCATTAGTTTGACCTCCCCAGAAGTTAAGGACCACAAAATGTGTTGTAAGTGGACAAGGAGGGAAAAGGCTCCTGTCAAAATGGAAACGGAGCTTATGTTAAGGTATAGAAGAAAAAGAAATTTCTCAAAATGTTGTTTTAATAAGAATTAAAAACTGGAGACCAAGAAGGGCAGTGGAAAATAAGGGTATGGTTTGTCTGCTACCATTTACATTTTAGGGAACTGAAGCCCAGAGAAGTTAGATGGCTTATCCAAGATCACAGACTGGAGATGAATTCGATCCTAGGACCTCGGCATCCTAATCCCAGCCCAAGCTGGTTTCCCCAGGCTTGCTGCATAACCTCCCCCAGAGAAGCCGGGGCCTTTCAAGAGAGGCTTCTAGATGGTCCTACTGCTGACTTCATAGATACTGCTTCTGTTGCTTCCTTTCCAGAAGTGGAGCAGATTGAGGCCATCGCCAAGTTTGACTACATGGGACGGTCCCCCCGCGAGCTGTCCTTCAAGAAGGGGGCCTCACTGCTACTGTACCACCGCGCCTCGGAGGACTGGTGGGAGGGCCGTCACAATGGCGTGGACGGACTCATCCCACATCAGTACATAGTTGTACAGGACATGTGAGTAGGAGTCAGATCTCTGTGAATGCTGTAGTAGATTAGTGATGTCTGGAATGGGCACAGGAAAGGGGTTCTGGGTTGTATGCCATATTCACTTTCCCTTGTATAATACACTTGGTTTTCTTTAAGAATGGGTTATCTCTAACTCCCCTTTAAATGGTGATCCACTTAAATAGCAAATTGCTCATATCTTAGAGAGAGATAGTGTTTGGTACCCCTTGCCCCTGGCTGCCCTTCATGACTCATGGGACAGCCTTCCTCACCCGCCATGGTTCTCAGTGTTCAGTGGACCTTGCCACACATCTCTATTCTCCTGGGTCTTCCCTGAAGCTAGTGGCCAGCCCACCACCTCCTCAACTGCCCACCATTCTCCACACCAGTGGTGGCTCTCTCAGGGGAAGGGCAGAAATGATTCTCTTGTTTTGAGTTAATGAAGTCTTATTTTCAATGATAATTTCAGGGGTTAAAAAACTCATGCCTCTCAAATACTTTGCTCTACCAGAAGCCCTAGAATGTCTCTACCTTCCATTTCTTTGAAAGCCACTGAAGGGTCCTGTTCACATGATTTTCTGAGGTCTTGCCAATTACATATGGAACTGACTTATCAGGAAGCAGCTACCAGGCTAGACCTTAAGGGAGGGGGACTGAAAGCATAAATTTTGAGGGGAGAGGGAAGGTCTGAAGTCACAGAAAAGGCTAGGCCAGGCAAACCTGGAGAGGAATGCCATGGGGGAGGACCTTCGGCAGCCCATTTGAAGTTCCTAGACCCCTGAAGGCAGGGACAGGTCTCTAGAAGGGAGAGGACCATGGAAAGAGATGGGCAGGGCACATCCATGCAAGCTGGAGCCACCTTGCAATTGTCCAGAGGCCTGGGTGAGAGGTGAATATGCAGGCACCTTCCTCCCTTGCTTAGCCCTAAACCATTTCTCACAGAGCCACACAGAGACTCAGTAGACAGTATCCAGTGCTCTGCTTGCAGACCCCATTTCCCCATTCCAGCATTTAGCCTAGTCCTAGCCTGGAGCAGCCTGGGAGAGAAGAACAAACTAGAAGAGGTAAAAGGAGAAAGTAGGTATATTAGGGTTCTCTAGAGAAACAGGAGATAATCTGCAAATATGAGATTTATAAAAGTGTCTCACAACTGTGGGGATGCAAGAGTCCAAAATCTTTAGGGCAGGCCACGAGCTAGCAGTTCCAATGAAGTTCCTCCCCAAGAGAGCCTGGCTGGCTGAGGCAGAGAGAGATTCTCTCTTCTGAATTCTCCTTAAAAGCCTTTGGGTGATTAGATTAAGTGTCACTCATTGCAGGAAACACTTCCCCTAGCCAGCTGGAGATATAATCAGCCATGAATGCAACCAACATGGTCATGATTTAAGTCCATGAAATCTCCTCACAGCAACAGATGGGTCAGTGCTTGCGTGACCAGACAACTGGACACAATGACTTGGCCAAGTTGACATAATCATCACAGTAGGCATGGGGCAGTAGGATAGAAGAGGGTCTCCTGTTCGAGAAACCAACTTGAGGAGCATTGCTGTGGGCATGCCTGCTGGCCAGGCATGGCGTGGGCAGGGGACTTGTCCTGAGCTGTGGCACAAATAGACTCAGCCCTTCAGAGAGGTCTCCAGGAGCCCTGTACACCCAGGTTTTCTGATGCACCTCCAATTCGTGTCTATCCTTCTCAATTAATGTCTGTCCTTCTCCCCAGGGATGATGCCTTCTCGGACAGCCTGAGCCAAAAGGCTGACAGCGAGGCCAGCAGTGGGCCCCTGTTGGATGACAAGGCCTCCTCCAAGAACGACCTGCAGTCTCCCACGGAGCACATCTCGGATTACAGCTTTGGGGGGGTGATGGGCCGGTAGGCATGGTTTCATCATTCCTGCTAGGGCCATGGAACATGTTCATGTCTGATTTGGGAATTCGGGAGAAGCCAGGGTCAGGAAGGGAAGGAGGAGGACCCCTTATTTCCCCCACATGATGTGATATTGGGCACAGCTGGGTGTGCTGGTTGGCTTTGGCCCAGGCTATCTGGGATCAAAGGAGCTCACCTCTGGGGAGAGGGCTGGAGGAGGAGGAGGAAAGACACATGTTGGCAGCTCAGTGGTTTTATTTAAAAAATAAAAAGAAGAAGAAAGAGAGAGTTACAAATTGGCAAGTATTTTTCCTACCTCTCTCCAGTTTCAGCACTTCCTCCCACTTTCTGTTGAAGACCTGAGTTGTTATATTTAAAATTTTAAAACTCACAAATGCCCTGAAATGCACTATGTAAACAGAAAACTTACACCCACTCACACTGTGGGGAAAATTGATACTCAACTCCACCCGCTTATTTGGTAGGAACATATTTGCCAATGTCTTCACTCCCGTGGGTGGGCTGGGCTGTATCACATGACCTTTCTGCCAGGCAAGGAGCTGTGCACTTCCTTCTGACTACAGGTTTAATCCAAAGTATGTGGTTGTTACCAAAAAAAAAAAAAAAAAAAAAGGTAAAAAAAAAGCTGATTATTTCTCACTGCTTTCTCAGTCTGATTCTGAAATTGTCATAATCTGTGTATTTTCCAGTGGCAAGGTCATGTGATCACCCCCCATGGAATGGTACTTGCTGATAAGCCCATGAGTTTATTTCAACAGAGGTCCCAATGCCTTTTTTTTGGCACATTCTATTCAGTACAGCCAGCAGTTCAGGGCTCTGTCACTGATGATGGAATCTGGGGGAGAGTGGAGAACTGGGGTAGGTAGGTAAAAAAGTCATGGTCCATTGACTTTAGGAGGACAATATCTCCTCCTGCTTCTTATTTTCTCTCTCGCTTCCTTCTCTCATCTCCTTTTCTTCTTCTTTTCTTTTTCAGTCTCTCTTGCTTTCTGACACCTATGCTTTAGTCCTGGTGGGCTACCCGCAGGCGCTGCTTAGCTTGGCTGGTGGCCATGTTGAATGTGGTCCCCAAGTCACACTCGATTCCCAACACAGGTCCCTCCTTCCCCACCCCTCACCCCCTCTGGCCTCTCCTCCCCAGTGCCTCTGGATCTCTTATGAAATCCGTAGGCTATAGCAGGTTCTGCTGTATGTAGAACATTTTCTCTTCAAGATGCTTTAACACCTACTGAAGCTTACAATTAAGGTGGGCAAGGAGTAATAGCCCCATTTAATGGATTAAGAAAGCGGATCTCAAAGAGGACACAAGGGAAGCATGTGACAGAGACGAGACAGGCCTCGCCCTCTTAGAACACATTCTAGTCCCCTTTTCACCACCTTAGAGCCTCTGTGGGGTGTGAAAGGAATCCAAATGCATGAAGGGGGCCTCCAGTGATGGAACTGTCAACGTCAAATGACTGGATATCCAAGTTCCAACAAAGCCTCAGAAATAGCCTTGTGCTGGGGGTGGATGACAATACTGGACTGTGTTCAATTCCCAGGGGCTCCTCCTGTGCTTGGAGGGAGCTGGTAACTTTTTGGTACAGTCAAGCCTCAGCGCTTCAGACCAGTTAGCACTTCATCGGAATCATGGAAATGTCCGAACTGTTTACAGGTGTAGCATGAGCCAAAAGCATCAGCAAGCCTTCTCAGGTTGAAATCCTACTGGCCTTGACTTAACCTGTAGACCAGATTCATTTTGTAATCGGCACCTCTACTGTCTGCATCTTGTAAGCAAAAGGCTCCAAATTTCTTGCCCCTGCAGCTGAGCATTTGCCGAGGCAGCCCTTTCCTTGCAGAATTGACGAGTCTGACTGAATGAGGCTTTACTATACCTACTGCCCAGACTAGTGTGTAGTGCATGGCATGGGGGTTGGTTGATCTGTTCTGAGACCTGCCAGGGTTGACCTCTGCCCCATGCCCCCTGCCCCCTGGCTCCTTTGCAGAGTGCGGTTACGATCTGATGGAGCGGCCATCCCCAGGCGCCGAAGCGGGGGCGACACACACAGCCCGCCCCGGGGCCTGGGCCCCAGCATAGACACGCCACCCCGGGCCGCCGCCTGCCCCAGCAGCCCCCACAAAATCCCCCTCACCCGGGGGAGGATCGAGAGCCCCGAGAAGCGGAGGATGGCGACGTTCGGGAGCGCCGGCAGCATCAACTACCCCGACAAGAAGGCGCTCTCCGAAGGGCACTCGATGAGGCCAGCATGCGGCTCCACCAGGCACAGCAGCCTGGGGGACCACAAGTCCCTGGAGGCTGAGGCCCTGGCAGAAGTAAGGGCCAGCTGGATGGCAGGCGGGGCTAGCCGAGACCCCCAGAAGGGCAGTAGGGTGGGAATGCTTGTATTGGGGAGCTACCTTGGCCTTCACGCCAGGCTCAAGACTAAGGCAGAGCAAAAGACAATGTGGCAGCCTCTGTTCCCCTTGCTGGGCTTGCCTGGGGGAGCAGGAGCTGGTCCCATCAGCTAGCGTTTCCATAAAAGCTGAAGACCCCCAGCCGTCGAGTCTGGAGAGGGCAGGAATCCCCTGGAGGAAGGCCAGATTCCTGGGATATGGTGATGACAGGTCTGGACACAAGATGGGATGATTGAGGTCATTCATTCATCTGTGTGTTCATTTGTTCATTCATTTGTTGTCAAACATTGATGGCACATCTGTAATGCAGCAATCATTGAGCGAGGACTTAAGAGTACAGTGGGGACTAAAGCACAACCAGCCCCTGCCCACATGAAGTTTACAGTTTAGAGAAGAGAGAAACGCCAATCAAAAAACACACAGCCATGAAATGGCAGCTGTGTCAGGTTGAAAGAACAGAACATAGTATTTTGAGAGCCTAAAATATGGGGTATGCACCTAGGCAGGGAGAGACTTTCCCTGAGAGAGAGTGCATGAGCTGAGATGCAAAGGATGGGCAGGCCTAAATAACTGAGGCTGGAAGGGAAGACTGTTCCAGGCTCTTCCAAATTCTTGGGGTTTTAAAAGTTTTTTCTTCATCAATGAGAAGTCAGTGACTTTTACACTTGCCAAACAAATAGAACTGTGACTTGCTTAACAATTTGCCCCTAGGGTTTCATGTATTTTTGACAGTCCTATCATGTTTCCAAAAGTTTCCATTCTTCGCCCCTCTGGAATTTGGGGTGGGTACCCATTATGTACCCCCTTTCCAATGTTACATCCCATTTAAGGTAGGAGAGACAGCCAGCTCCCTTCTGGGCTGTGAGAATTAGATTTGCGGAAAGTGGCATTTGAATCCTTATTGAAAAATGGGAGAGAAAAGGTTGCGAGGTAGGCTATGCTGTGGAGGAGGTCAGGAATTTTCCAAGGAAATCCCCAACTCAGAAACAATTCACCCAGGAACTAAGACATCTGGTGCCCGTAGGTTCTAGCCTGGTACCGTTTCCTCATGTCCCTGAAGACTAGTGCTTGGACTGTGCCCAGCAGAGGAGGCCGGCAGCTCCATGCGCGAAGGCCATATTCCTAGAGACGTCCTTTGAGCACCCACTGCCCTCTGGAAGCACCCTCTGAGGGCCATAGTGCGGTGGTGGGGGCTGCCCGACGCCTGGCCCAGAGCCTTGACACAAAGAATCACAACGCAGGCTAGGACAGGGTTTCCAAAAGGAGATCCTACAGCAGAACTAGTTTCCGGGGATGTTCATGGGGCAAAAAGTGTTTTGTGGTCAAGGAAATGTGGGGAATGCTGGTTTGACTTCATCTGCAAGACTCTCTAGGAAATTTAGATAGGTTGATATGGGCTGTGATTCTCCAAAAGAGAGAACAGGACACATGCCCCATCTCCCACACTTATTGGACCTTAATTCACAGAGAATTTTGCAGAAGCAGCCCCAAGAACACACTTTGAAGACTGCCTATATGCTTTTTGGTATGCAAAGATATTTACACACTCTCTAATTTGATATCTGCCATTCAAGGGCTCCTAGCACAGACAGGTAAAACAAGAAAACATGTCAGGAGCCAAAAGAGGGTGCCGGACAGCTCCGGCCTGCTCAGCTGGGTTATTTACCATCAGCTCTTGATTGTGCAGGCTACAAAAGGAAGCCGTGGCCTGGAGAATCCCAAGTAGCAGAAAGCTAGAATTTACCCCAAATTCTCCGGTCTCAAAATGTCCTTTAGCATTTAGCATCAAACCCAGTTCAAGAGGCTGTTTGGGGAATTTGCAACCCTGCCAACAAAATTAGGAAGTTCTATCGTGCAGCTCTAATTTGGGAGGAGGTGGACAGCCCTCCGCTCCCCAGCCCTGCCCACCCCTCCCCAGCACCTCTCCCTGTCTCCCCTCCGGAGGCTCACGGCATCCCCGCGAGACTAATGCGAGGCTCACGCCTAAACAACTCAGCTGCTGCTCCTCTGAGCTTCCTGTCTTTCTGGTTCCCACTCTGCTGGGCTGGAACTGGGGGGGGGGGGGGTAGCGCTGGGAGAGGGGTGATAATACACTTCACCTGTTGACGTTCTCAGCTCTGACCCTTTTGATTAAGGCACAAAGGGCTCCTTCAAATCACCAGTGTTAAATGGCAAGGCATAACGTGCTACGGGGAAGCATGAAAACTAAATTGAGTCCTTAATCGGAGTTCAGTGGCTCCTTAACAGAGCCAGAAGGATAAGCTGGGACAGTGAGGTAAGAAAGAATAGGGCATCCTGACAGTGGGGGCACTGGGCAGGCGGGAGGTCCCCTATGGACCCGAGAAGGAGGGAAGGTAACAAGTGGCCTGAGCAGCTCCAAAATCCCGCTCATCCAACTCACGAGGTCTTGAGCCTCAGCAGTGCCCCCTCTGCCCATCTGATGTGTGCGGGTCTCTGTGAGGTCCAATGTCAACCAAGGACTTCGAACACCACTGTCCGCCAGTGTACCAGGCTTCATCAGGTCCATTATCTCATTCTGTCATCACAGTAAATGTGAGCTTTCAACAGAAGAATGAAGGGAGGTTCAGAGTGGCGAGCTTGCCCGAGGTCACACACAACACGGCAGAGGCATCTTTTCACTCAAAAATCCAGGGCCCTTTGCCCTGCCAGTGGCTCCTGGATGAATGCTGACTTCTAGCCCCCGTGTCCCCTCCGGAGACCCTGGGCACTCTCTTTGTCGTTTCAAAGGTCTCTGTACTGGTGAGCTCTTAAATATTACCTGAGTGTTACATAAGCAGACAAGGATTTTTGTCGCTTTTTATTTACATTTTTTAAATGAAATTTTCTGATTAATGAATACGGAGAAGAAAGTAGCAATCCCCCCAGTGGTGATTAGCATGAACATTCTGATATAACCTCCAAGTGCTTTTTCTATGGGCAAGGGTTTAAAAACAAAACAAAACAGTGATTGTTAGGGACGTGGGCTCTGGAGCCAGACTGCTGGGGTTCACACTTGGGCATCGTGACCTTGGGCAAGTGACTCACCCTGAAGTGTGGGATCAGAATAATGGTAGCAACTACCTTATAAGAGGGTGAGAATGAAATTAATTTGTGGAAAGGACTAGCTGGGGCTCAGCAGCAGCCATTATCACTATTGCGACTAGCATTATTTTTGAGTACTTATGATATACACAGTGCCATTCCAAGCTCTTCACAGGGACCGTGTTATTTAGCACATGCAGCAAGCCCCTGAGTTCGGCACTGTACCTACCTGCCCTTTAGAAATTAGGACTCTAAGTCTCAGAGAGGTCAAGTAACTCCGTGAAGGCCACACAGTAACTTAGTGGTAAGGTCAGGATTTGAACCCATGTCTGACTTCCGCCCTCCCTTCTGAAGTCTGTCCACTTCCTGGTGCAGGTGACTCTCGCACTCAGTATCCCACTTGGTCCGTGACCACCCGGGGCTTCGATCTGCATCCCCACCCGAGGCTCCTGGGGAATCCCCTCCAGGAAGCGCCCCGCCCCCCCACCCCAGCTGTGCTGACCTGAACTCTCTCTGTTCCCAGGACATCGAGAAGACCATGAGCACAGCTCTGCACGAGCTGCGGGAACTCGAGAGGCAGAACACGGTCAAGCAGGCGCCCGATGTGGTGCTGGACACCCTGGAGCCCCTGAAGAACCCGCCAGGCCCCGCCAGCTCAGAGCCGGCCAGCCCTCTGCACACCATCGTCATCCGCGACCCGGAGGCCGCCATGCGCCGCAGCAGCAGCTCCTCCACCGAGATGATGACCACCTTCAAGCCGGCCCTGTCCGCCCGCCTGGCCGGCGCCCAGCTGCGCCCACCCCCCGTGCGGCCCGTGAGGCCAGTGGTCCAGCACCGATCCAGCAGCAGCAGCAGCTCGGGCGTAGGCAGCCCGGCCGTGACGCCCACCGAGAAGGTGTTCCCCAACAGCGCGGCGGACAAGTCGGGCACCATGTGACCTGCAGGACGGGGGGTGGCACCGCCGTGGCCCCGCGTGGGCCGCCGTGGCCTCCACCTTCTCCCCGGAGACCCTAGCCTAATAGAGAGGGAGGGGCTGTCTGCCCAGGGCCCAGGCCTACGGCGGACCTTCCTGCAGCTCCCATGCAGATGCAGCCACGTGAATCCAGCAGACCTCGCGTGCGGATAGACACCCGGGGAGAGCGCTCTCTACGATGGTGGCGAAACGTGGAAAGGCATCGCCCGCATCTCATCACTGGAAAATTACTCTCTCTGCATACATATATATGTGTGTGTATATGTGTGGATGCACATACATATGTATGTATGTGTCTGTAGGTGTGTGTATATATATATATATTTATGCATCTATATACATATACTAGATCTGGACACACACATACTAAATGTATATAGTATCTCCTTTTTCTTTTTATGAAACTTAGATTTACCTCAGACCCATGCCACCAAACATCTCCCGCTGAGTTATTTGGTGGGATTTGCAGGGACTTTTCTGGGAGAACTTAGAGGCCCACAATAACTGCGGATGAAGCAATACACCACTAACCTGCAGAAAACAAAACGAAAACAATTTCCTAGTGTCTCCAGAAGTTGTGGCCTTCCAGAGCAGTCTGCCCCTAAAGGAAGGGTGGGGCAGGGGGTACGGAAAACAGGCAGCTCCTAGAGGTGGGAAACCCTTCCCCTAGAGGTGGGAAACCCTTCACGGAAAACCCCTTCAGTCCCAGAGACCCTGCCCTCCCACTCAGAGGCTAAGGGCCAACTGTAAACCCTAAGGCAGGGGAAGCAGTTGGCGAGAAACACTCCGACCACGAAACCCTTATGCTCGTACGTAGGAAAGGGGGATAATGAGAACCTAAGTTCCATCATAGCACAGTATTATGTGTGGTTGGGAAAAAGGAAAAAAAAATACAGTGGTGTGGAAAACTTCAAAACCTAGAAACGCTATAGAAATAAATCTGTGGTAACTATAGAGGTTTAACTTATGCCATTTCAAAATATTTAATTTTTTTCTTTTCCTTTTTCTACTAATTATACTGTGTCAGATTTGGAACTGAACAGGCGAGGAGGCTTTGAGTCACATCACTTTAATTCAGAGTCAGGCAGGGTGGCCCTTTGGCCTTTTGCATGACGTGCCTGAGCCAGAAGTGACCAGCTCAGACCAGGGGCACGGAGGGGCAGTGCTTGCACTTTCTCTACTAGCGAACACAGCCAGGTGAGCTTCAGCAAGTGAAATAACCTCCCTCTCTCCCTTGGCTTCCCCTTCTTTGGTCCCCTCCAGGGCATCTAATGCAGAAGAAAATATGGTGATAGAAATGGGGGCGGGTATGATCTTCAGTTAAAATGAGTAGGGCTTCTGCCTCTTGACTGGGGAAAAGACCTTCTGCGTTGCTTGTATTCGATTCCATTTTACTTCCTCTTTTGACCTCTTGTTTCAGTTTTCCAGAGATGGGCTGTTTCTGGATAATAGAACACTGACTCATCCAATCCTAATGGGACCACTTTTTCTTCCCCTTTCATGCCTAGCTAAGAGCCTCCTTCCTGCTGTGCTCAAGCTTCATCTCTCTCTCTCCTCTTAAGGCCTCTGAATGTGTCTCCACGACTATAGTTTGGAGTCAGGAAGTCTTGTGTTTAGGTCCCAGCCCCTCCACTTAGAAGCTGTGTGACTTTGGGCATGTCACTCCACCTTGTTTGGCCTCAATTTCCCGCTCCATAAAATGAGGCTAATAAAGATAAAATAAGATGATGTGAGTGAGCCAGCTTGTAATTGGTAAGCACTGTACAAGCCCTATTGCTCTTTTTATTATCTTTAGCAACGTAGGTCTTATAGCTCAAAAACTAGCCAGGACATTCCTTTTGAAATGAAGCAGGCAATGGAATTCTCCTGTCCGCTTAATGAGAGCCCTGAAGATATAAGAGCCCTACAGATGGAGCGACCCCACTGATGCTTGAAATTCCATCAGCATTTCAACCAATTGAATTAAATATTTCTCTCTCTAATGGTCTTCTTTAAAAAGAAAGACCCTAAGGGGATTAAATCACTAACCTCTGGGTGTGTGGGAATCCTGGTCATTCTATCTAGTTCGGAAGGGTTAGAGACCACATAGTAAAGGGAAGAATTGAGAATGGGCACAAAAATAACAAACTTGATCTTTGTTGTTTTGCCTAGGACCAGCCCTTCCCTTGCAGCTCCTGAATATGCAAGGGCCTCAGAACCAGTTCGGAGCCCTCTGCCTTTGAGCATCTGAAGATATTACCCCCATTTTACAGCTTAGGAAAGCAAGTCCTTGGAATGTGCAGTGACTTGTCCAAGATTTAAAAGACAACTGAAAGGCTGTGTCAGGCTAGTAAAGATATTTATTTGCAAGGTTGCTATGCCATTCACCCAGGAATCAAGACTTCTCATTTCTTCCCCTGAGATACTCCCAGACCTTAAATCCAATAGTGTCCCATGCAAAATATAACAATCTCTGCCGTGATTACCAACTGAAAAGTAAAAAATAGAATCAACACATCTGTTGCCTAACATATATATGTGTGTGTGTATATATATATACACATATATATGTATATATATAAATATATAAAATACCAGAAAGACTATGTGGATTTTTTTCTCTGAATTGATTAGTTTTATTTTCCGTTACTGAAAGTGGATCTGCCTTTCACCAAATTGCATGAAGGCAGAGCCTTAAATGTTTTCTTTAAGCACCTGCTTTTCCATTGGGACACGGCTGAAGATTTCACATTCAGGAAAGCTCACACACGGTGGCGGACGTATCCCCACTCATCCAGCCCCCTATTAGAGCTTCGAAGCAGAACCTAATGGAAAGTACTCCCCCCCTTTGCCCCCCACTTCCGCATCAAGTGCTATGCATGTCTCAGCCGCCCTCACCTGCATTCAACCCCATCAGCCTTCCTCAGGCACTGGCTTTCTCTTCCTGACTCCTGCCTGTTTTGGTCCACTATATATTGCTGTATTTGCTTCAATGCTGGAAAGTAACTGTTAAAATGTGAAACTGTAATTTTTTTTTAAAAGGCTACAGTTAAATTATAGCCAATGCCACTCACCAAATCTTTGCACCTAGTAGATAGATCAATGTAAAAACAAATACCAGAAACCTACGTGTACAGTGAGTGTGGGGGGAAATGTAATAACCTAGTTAGTAGTCCTCAATATAACCAGTTGTACAAGGCGAAGTGGTGTTTACCTACTTGTTCATCACCATTACTGAAAGCTGTACCAATCGGTTAGTTGATAACGGGCATTTCTGTTGCTTCACGGAATGATTTCTTTTCTTAACCTTCGGCTTACCCTGAAATCAAGCCTTTTGTATTTATGTGTAACTGATGTTCAGTCTATTTTAGGAATGAACCAGCAAGACATTCATTTAGAACTGACCAAAGACAACTCCTGGTCCAGTTTCCCGGGTCCCATGGCTCACTGAAGACCTCCAGGGGCCAGCCTTTCTCTGATAAAATTGAGAACAAGCCGTGCTTCCTCCCCTACTCCCCGCAACTTCCCCCTTTATTCCCTTTTCCTCTTAAAAGAGCTGCTCTGAGCTGTGGGATTCTGTGAAAATTTCTTGCCTTTCCTTGTTTCCAGTGCTATCGATTTCTCACCTTGAAGCGCCTTTTGAACCCTGGCCAGAGCCTCCAACTGGAGAGAAGTTGTGGGCTTGGGGATGACACTTGGGAGTGTTTTCTCTGAGGTCACCAGGGGTCGGGAGAGAAATGAGTTCCCCTGGGATGCAAGGTTGATACTCAGTGAGGAAACTGGAGTGGGAAGAGGCGGGGACTCGAGCCACACTTTGGCCACTGGTTGGAAGCAGCGGTTCGGCGATCTGCCTTAAAAACATTTGAAGGATTGGTTTATGGTACACAAAGGGGAGCTGGTGTGGGAAAGGGCCTTTACACGGGCTACCCTCTCTGTTGGGGTCCTTGTAGTGCCTTGATGGGTGTACTTCTTTCTCATTCAAGAGGCATGGGTGTGCCTACAACGTGGTGGCATGTGGTACTCAGTACACATCTGCACGCCTGATGGGAAACCACAATGACTCATGTCGTGGTTCTTCCTCTCAGTCTTTCTAGTTCTAACTTTTCACACTTCCAGATGGATCCACACTAGGGCAAATGCCTCCTCCTGAGAAACCCAGAAAGAAGACTGGTTGGCTCACAGCCATGGCAGTGGGCCCTGTTGGGCTGGGGGGGGAGGGGGAGCAGCGGGGAGAAGGCAGAAGGGGGTGAGCCAAAGTGTGGCCTGGCTGATTTTCTGCTATGCAGAGCACAGGCAGGCATTTCACGTCAACTTCCCCGGTTCTCTGGGGTCTCCTCTCTTCTGGGCAGTGATATAGAGAATTCCCCACGCACCCAAAGCTGCCTGGTGGGGCAGAGAGAAAGGACTTTGCTGTCAGATCTGAGTCTTCCTGGCTTCTCTGAGGTTAATCCGTCAGTGTGCCCCCTGTCCCATCCTCTGGGACTGGCCAAATGGCCATCGCTGCCCTGTAGTGACCCCTTCCTTCTCTGTGAACTGCCCCAGGCAAACAATGGAGCTTCTGTTCCCTGAACCAGAACAACCAGAGTGCACTTTTTCTTCCTTAGACGGAAGTAGATCCTGGCTAGAGGTCCTGTTCAGGTTCTAGTTCCCAACAGTGTGACTGTTTACATGGTTTGGCAATAGGTTTTGATTCTGATTGCTTCAGAGTGGCTGGTCTATTCTGTTTTGTTTGATTTCTTTCCTCCCCAAATTGTATTAGGAAAAACCAACCGAAACCACCCTAGGAAATTGCTGGTTGCCTGTCCCCATGTGACGATAAGCGTTGCCCTCTTCTGGATATCATTTCTCTACCTTATGACCAAACGCCCGTCCTGTAGAGTGTCTGATTGGATCCTCTGTCGCGTATTCTGATGGTGCCTGCTGGTTTGACGTGGAGCTATCCTGTGAAATAAAAACAGCTTAACTTTTCTCAAGCACACTCTGGTGGCTTTTTGACAGGGCAAGTAGCCTCAGGGGTCAAGGGGACTAGGTGGGTGGGTGGGGTCCTGCCCTCCTGGCTATAGTAGCTGCCCTTGAAACGTCCTTTGGCCTTGAGCTCAAGAGGCGAAGGCCAAGGTTACAAGAAGGACTACTTCAACTGCAGGACTAAATGAAGAAGGTGACTGAGGGGGTTGGGAAAGCAGGAACTAGAAATCTCAAAGCAATGGCAAGCGGGAGCAGGGGCTGCCGGCTGAAGGAAGCCAAGCTTTCAGAAGTCCAAGACAAACCACCAGAGGACAAAGGATACTGTTTTCCCACGTGAAGGCGTGCACACCATTGCTTTATTCATTACCCACAGAGATGTGCTAGAGCCTCTTGCACTTTTCTCCTCCCCATGTTTAGTGTGTGTGTGAACCATTTATTGATCACTTTGTCCAAGGCACCATGTTAAGCCCTTACATGCATTTTCTCACTTAATTCTCAAAACAGCCATTGAAGGTAAGTACCACGATCATACTTCATTCAGCAGATGCTGAAACTGAGGCTCTGAGAAGTTACGTGACTAGAAATGCAAAAGCCAGAATTTGGACCCAATCTGCTTGAGTCCAAAGCCACGCCCTTTACAACCCCTCACTGTTCCTACTCTATCACACCAGCATCCGGAGACAGATCTCGTAATTAAAGGGAGCTCGTTGCCAGCTGCAGCCAAGGAATACTCCAGGGCTGTCCTGTCTGATGAGATTTCTGATGCATCTTCATACAGGAGCCTCTTTGCAGAAGAGAATAGGGTCTTTCACCAGCTCCGGTGGCTGCAACCTTTCCCGCCACAGCCACTCATTTGCTCAGAGGCATCCTCCGGCTATTTCCAGACTCCTCCACTGTGAAACCTTCTCAGAGGCTAAATTTTGTATACATTCTGAAACTTGTTTGCTTGCTCACAGCAACAGTGCTTGCTTGAAAGTCCCAAATCAGAAGGCTCTCTTTCATTCAAGTGTGGAAGAAGCACCTTTTTGTGAGCCTTGCGCCAACTCAGCAGCCTAGGAACAGAGAAGACCCAGTTCTTACCCTCAAGCTACTTACAGCCTGATTGCACAAAATAGTCACTCCAGAATTCTGAAAGCACTTTTGACTCGATTGGACAATGATTACTAACCCTCAGAGGCATAAAGAAAGGGGAGATTTTAGCAGCTTCACTGCTTTACCAGTCATCAAGCACAGTCCACTGGTGGCTTGTCCACTCCCTGGGTATATCTGTTTGCAAATGGCAAACGATCCAATCCCCTGAAGCCTAAGTAAAAGGGATTTATTGGCTCCCATGACTGGAAACTTCAGGCTAGGACTGACTTCAAACCCACCCCCACCCACGTTTTCTTTATCTCTCAACTTGGCTCTACTCAGCTCTTCTGGCTAACCGCATGCTCAGACAGGCTGGCTGATGGCTCATGACTGCCTGATGGTTGCAGAGGCTCTTTCTGGTTACGTCTCCCCAGCTTCAAAAGAATAAAAGTCTTGGACCTGATTCTCATTGGCCAAGATTGAGCCATATGTCCATCCCTGAACCACACCAGGCAACGGAATAGACTAATTGGCTTAAGCGGCCCCCAGTCTCAAGGGCGGTGCCAACCACACCCAACCTTGCTTCCAGAAAGAATTGTTCCCCGAAGAAGATTCTCGGTACTGCCTTCATGGTTATTGTTTCATTTGCTAAATTTTAGGACAGTTTTGCAATGCTAGCTAATGGATATACTAGAAAAACTGCTGATGCAAATACACCAAAATTTTGCACGTATTCATGGATTCTAGGTTAACTTAACAACAATAGAGTTAACAATCACTGAGTGCATACTGTATACCAGACACCGTGCAAAACACTTTATATGTCTGGCCTCTTGGAGTCCTTGACAACAACCCTCCAAGGTAGGTTCTGTTAGTATGCCTGTTCTTCATCCAAAGAAACTGAGATTCAGGGGGTTTAAGTCTAGGATTCCACAGCTGCTCTGGCTGCAGAGCCTAAACCTCTCACTATTCTTCTATGCTGCCTGCAAAATAAAGCATAAGAACCACATCCTGGCTCAGCCCTTTCAGGCCTGCCAAGATTCTGTGCCCCCAAGAGCCGGGACTAGGGAAGCTCGCTGCCCTGGCGTCCGCCTTAAGAGGAAAGTCTATCCCAGTTCCTCTTTGGAACCTGTGACAGCGCTGTCAGTCATCCAGCCCTTTCTTTCTTTCTTTTTTTTTTTTTGGCGTGGGCAGGCACTGGGAATTGAACCCAGGTCTCCGGCATGGCAGGCAAGAATTCTGCCACTGAGCCACTGTCACACCACCCCATCCATTTATTTTTAGCCTAATATTGAGTAGAATGATTTCTACAGAGTCCTTGCATTAGTGCCACCTGTGTCATTACTATTGTCAGGAACGCTTTTTATTTTCTCACTTTTCTTTTTTTTTACTTCACCTCTCCAAAGTACATAGGGATTTATCTTAGGTAGGATGTTCATTTTACAGATGGAGAGGCTGAGGAACAGAGAGGACCCATGACTTGCCCCAAGGGCCAGGACCAGATGTGGGGGGAGAGAAAAGGCCTCCAGCTTTCTTGGCCCTTGGACCACAAACCCTTGGACGGAGCCGCTCTTCCCACATCTGCCCCTGGCCTACCTCACTCTCATGTCCACACCGACTGCCTGGGCAGCCTAACAAGCTGTAGAGGTGGGCATAAGTGTAAAGGCTCCAAATGTGAATCCCAGCCCTGGCTTACCAGCTTGTTGATCTTGGCAAGTGACAAAGCCCCTCAGAGTCCCCATTTTCTCAGTACCATGGGGCAAACGAGAGAATCTACTTCACAGAGTGGTTTGAGGTCTGAGCAGGAGGATCTATGCAACACGACCAGACCATCCAAGCATTCAGCAAACGCAGTTTCTGCTTCATATCTTGTTGCGTCTGCTCACGAAAAAGTTTCTGTTTCGTCTCTCACGCTCTTTGGAAATGAAGACCTGTTTGTGGGACATGTGATGGGTGGTGGGACCAAATGAGTTTTAAAGGTCATGCTTGACCTGGGACTCTACCATTTATTGGCTCCCAGATTGTGTGCAAGTCTCTTCAGATTTTGTGCAGAGTTTGTGGGCCTCAGTTTCCTCATCTATAAAATGAAGAGGTTGGGGGAGTTGACCTTGACCGCCTCTTCCGGCTCTGGGAGCTCATGCTGCGCCTCTGCAGAGGGCTGCAGAAACGCACAATGGAGATGCCAACCATTCCCTGCCCTCTCCACTCTGAACTCTGAACGAATCAGCCTGCTGCTCCTCTAGCTTTGGTGGCTGTGTTTGGTATCACGTTACCCCCTTCCCTTGCCCCATCTGATTGGCTAAAGAAGGCCTCTCTTAAAAGTTTGTTTCTAAGTAACAACAGGGCAGTAAACAGGAGGAGCAGACGAAAGGCCTTAAAGGTGAGGAGAGTGGAGGCAAGAGCTGCCCCTTATGGACCACGTGGAGGCTGAAGCCATGCAGGAGGAGAAATCATAAGCCTGAGGCACCAGACTGATGAAGGCAGGCATTGGAGGAGAAAGCAGTGCAAAACCATCTGGTCCCCCAAGAGAATCAGAGTAACTGGTCCTACATTTGTATCAGTCCCTACACTGGGAATCCATACACTCAACTTCCTTTACTTGCGATCAAAAGGAAAAAGAGAAAAGAATATTTCTAACCTGTTTTGAGCACTCACTATGTCCCAGGCATTCTTCGATGCCCTTTCAGGTCTAGCAGTCGGCTCATTAATTCTTTCAACTGCCCTACAAATAGGTACTATTGTTCTTCCCACTTTAGGTAGGAGGCAGTAGTCCAGATAAATCAGGAACAAGTTGCTGAAGGACACACTGCTGGGAGATGACAGAGACAGGGACTCAGACAAGACTTTCCTTCCTCATACGCCAGTTATTTTAGTTGCTCATAAGTCTTTGACCCCTTGATAAATAGCTTGGCTGGTTTTTTTCTTTATCTGGCACTGTTAAGAAATACATTGTAGGACTCGGTTGCAAGTAACAACAACAACAGAAAACGATTCAAACTGCCTTAGATGAAAAGAAACACTTTTTGTCCCTGGAAAGTCCAGGGGTGAAGCTGGATTCAGGCAGGACTGGATCCAGCAGCGCCAGTGCCGTCTCTCCACCTCCTGGCTCTGCTCTTTTCCACGTGGTCCGCGTTCTCAAGCTGACTTTTCCCCACTGACAGCAAAAATGACCCAAAGCAACTCAGACTTACATCCTGGCAAGTTAGCTACTCCAACAGAGGAAAGTGTCTCTCTTTCCTGATAGGTGAGAACAAGTTCCAGGATTCTCCCTGACTGACCAGCTTGAGTCACATGAACCAGTCACTGAATGCAGGGCAGGCGTCACTGTCGGTGACCAGCTCTGGTCACTTGGCCCATTCTTGAGCCAGAGGTTGGCATCAGCCTTACTTCACCATGAGGCTGAAAGCAGGGGAAGAGTGGTTCCCCAAAAGAAAGAGATGGGCTCTATTATCAGGAAACCGATGCTAGGTGAGCAAAACTCCAGGGAGGTTATCAGGAGCCACACCCTCCATTCCCAGCCCTATCTTGAATTTTCTTGCCATCCCTTCCGCCATCCACAGCTCCTGTCAGCTACAGGATGATGTCCCCACAGCCCCCATCCCCAAAGAGAAGGGCAGCAGCCCTTGTGGCTATCAGTGAGGCCTCCAAAGCCAGACTGCCTGGATTTGAATCCTGGTCTCCCCGACTCGCCAGCTGGGAAACTTTGGGAAAGTCCTTTAACAGCCCTGCCCCTCCGTTTCCTCACCTCTACAGTAGGGACAATAATAGTATTTGCCCCATAGGCTGGTCGTGAGAATTCAATAAATTGATACATGTAGATGCTTGGGACAGGGCCTGGCACAGAGGACACAGTAAACATAGCTGCTACAATTACTACCTTGCCTTTTTGGAGAGTCTGAATCCCAGTGCCCCAGTCCCAAAGCCCCGTGCATATTGTTGTGGGTTGACTTGTGTTCCCCCAAAAGACATATCCCTATCCTAAACCCCAGTCCTGTGAATGGGAGCTGATTTGTGAATACGGTCTTTGAAGATGCTGTTAGTTGAGACAAGGCCAGATGGGATTAAGCTGGGCCCTGATGCAATATGCCTGGTGTCCTCAGAACCAGAGGAAAGTTGTACACAGAGAGAAGGAGGCAGTCATCTGACAGAGGCACAAGCCAATGAAAGCTACAGGTTGCCAGTCAAGGGAGAGGCAGGGCACGGATTCTCCCCTTTAAGAGAAAGGGTGGTGCATCCCACACCTTGAGTTTGAACTTCTAGCTCCAGAACCGTGAGACCATAAACTCCTGTGGCCTAAGCCAACTAGTCTGTGGGGCTTTGTCGCCGCAGCCCTGGCAGACCAAGACATCGTGTCCCGGCAGACCTTGGGGCCTTCATGATATTCAGACGGTTGACAGCCTGTGTCTATCTCAGGGCTCCCAACAGAAAAGCCCCAAGGTATGGATTATTATAACCTACAGTCAGGGGATCAAGTCACTTTCCCAAGATCACATGGTTGGTAAGTGGCTCTTGTTTCCAACATCCCCAGTCGAGATCTCCATTCCAGTCGGGTCAACCCAGTGTCTGCAGAGACCCAGCTGGACTGCCCCTTCCCGGCCCTCAGATAAGTGGACAAGTGGTTGCAGGAAGGGACACGGGGTTAGTTCGACTCTTTCCCCCACAGCTGCAGCACAGGTCCCTGGACATAGCCGGTGCTCACTAAGGGTCGGTTAAATGAAAGAACAAGAGGAAATAAATACATGAAAGCATGAAGGGGGTATTATACCTCATCCTCATTTCCTCTTCAAAGCTGGGGCCCACCTCCAGCCTGAAGCTCTGCTGCCCCCATGTGGCCATTGTTAATATGGCCGGCAGGGTGAGTGGTCTCCAATTTTTACCATGAACAATTTCAAATTTACAGACGTATAGGAAGAATAGTATAAATAAATAAAACCAAATGTCTTTTTTGCTATTTGCATGTTCCCCATGTTGCTTTACCTTTCTTCATTTAATCTCAAGTAAAGTCAACGACATCGTGACGTTCTATCCTGAAATACTTCACCATCCATCTCTAAAAAATGAGATTTTTCTTACAGAATGACAAATCTTTGGCACCTGGTAAAATTAATAATAATTTCTCAGTATAATCTGATACCTAATCCATACTCAAATTTCCTTCATTGTTCCAAAAGAGTCTTTTTAATGTTGGTTTGTTCAAATAAAAATCTAAGCAAAGGAACATACAATACAACACTGTTACATTTCTTAAGTTGCTTTTATTTTAGAAAAATGGCCCCTTCTTGTGAACTTCTGAAGAACACTGATTGTTTTCTGGTAGAGTGCCGCCCAGTTTGGATTTCTCTGATTGCTTCCTCCACTTGACAATTCACTGGTTGCTGTTCATCCTTGTACGCCTTACATTTTGGAAACTGATCCAAATGCTGGATTACATTTAGTTTCAACAGTTTGAGCAAGAGTACTTCTTGGGTGATGTGTACTTCATATTACATCACATTGGGAGGCATGCTGTTTGATGTTCATATTTAAGGATGCTAAGATTGATCAGTGGTTTCAGGTGGGTTCGCCCTCCGTGGAATAGCTGCCTCTTCCCTCTGAGTAGCAAGTGATCTGTGGCCCGATAATTTGGTACCTGAGAATTATCCAGACCCCCAAGAACCTTCTTCCCAGTGGTTTTATTATCCATTGGCGATCACTGCAGTTCAGTTGCAAAATGATGATTCCCTAATTTTATCATTCCCTTCATGGGCACTAGCAAGAATTCTCATCAACAAGGGATAGTATTTCCCTAAAGTACTATTCATTCTGAAAGGGAAGAATAAATGCTTGATTCTGTCCCCTTACATATCAACTCTCAGAGTGAGAAGCTGAGACTATTACTACCTCCACTGGCAGCAAATGAGAGTTTTACTTTCTTCTCCTTCTGCCAAGACTCATTTTGAACTCCCGGATTTGTTCAGTGTGTTCGACTCAGTTACAGTCATTACTCTTTTTGATGCTTAAGTCCGTAGGAGCAACTTCAGGCTGGCTTGGATGTCCGTGTGTTTCGATGACTTTCGTTTTCATACTTTGGGACACGATGAGGTGCTCCAGGCTCATTTTGCACCTACACTGCCCCAGGCCTGAAAACAGCCATTCCTCCAAGAAACTCATTTTCTTTTTAGTGGGGAATCAGGGAAGGTGGTGGAGCTGAGATTTGGACCCAGGCAGCCTAATTCCAAAGCCAGTGTTCTCAACCTCTATGCCCTCTGTAATAATGTTTGCTGGTAATAATAGTGGTAATTCTAACTACCCCACTACTGTCATAGACCAGCCACTCACAGTGGGGCAGACACTGTGTTAGGTGCTTCCTGGCATTTTAAAACACTTAATTCTTATAACAACCCTCTGAGGGTCGACATAATTCTGTCTTACAGAAGGGGAAACTGAGGCTCAGAAAAGAGAGTGAATTATTCAAGATCACTAGGTAAGTGGAGAGCACGGATTAATATTTAGGTCTGTGTGGCTATTTCAGTTTGCTAAAGCTGCTAGAATGCAATATAACCAGAAATAGGTTGGCTTTTACAATGGGAATTTATTAGCTTACAAATTTACATTTCTAAGGCCGTGAAAATGTCCCAATTAAAGTCAAGAGGATGATACCTTCTCTGCAGAAAGGCTGGAGGCACTGGGGACACCTCTGTCACACAGGAAGGCACATGGCCGGCATCTGCTGGTCCTTATCTCCTGGGTTTCATTGCTTTCAGCTTCTGACTTCAGTGTCCTCCTCTCTCAGCTTCTGTGGGTGTGTCCTTGTTTCTCAGCTTGTCTGCGGCTTCTCTGGGTTTCACCTCTTTGAGCTTCTCTTCATTTCCTCGCTCTGCTTCTGTGTGTTTCATCCCCTTGAAAAGGGTCCCAGTAGGAGAACTAAGACCCACCCTGAGTGGGTGGGGTCACATCTTGATTGATAGAATCTCATCAAAAGGTCCCACCCACTTTAGGTCTACACACTCAGGAATGGATTACAAGTTCAGTGGTAGAATTATTCCCTGTCATGCAGGAGACCCAGGTTCGATTCCAAGTCCATCCACTTCCCCCAAAACAAAACAAACAAGCAAAACAAACAAATAACAAAAATTCAACAAATGGTGCTGCAATAACGGGATACACACATGGAAAAATAATAAAATGTGACCCCGCCATACAGCATACAAAAAAACCAAAAAACAAAAACACATGGCCTTTTCTGGGGTACATAATAGCTTCAAACTAAAACAGTGGCTCTACCCTGTTTTCTTTGTCACGGGAGATTATATTGGTTGGTGAGAATTCTCTCCTGGGTGCTTTCTACCCTATCTCCTTTCAGTGGTTCCTTGCTCTGCTCCCGTAGTCCCAGGACTGACCACTCAGTTGGTGGATTTCCAGTTGACTGAGGAGGGCTTTTGTGCTGGGACACGATGAGGAGGGCCAAGTTTTATTCTCTCAGGGAGGCCATGGTTTAATGAGTGCTGGGGATTGAACCGTGTTCCCCACAAAATACATGCTGAAGTCCTAAGCCCCGGCCCTGAGGGGGGAGCTCGTTTGTAAATATGACTTTTAAAAGATGTTATTAAAAAAAGTTAAGCTGAGGTCAAATTGAATCAGGATGGGCCTTAATCCACATGACTAGAGTCCTCATAAGCAGAGGAAATCAGACCCAGGCAGTAGAAGCCAGAAGTCGGTAGAAGGTAGATGGGCAGACACAAGGAGAGAGGGAACATCATGTGACAGAGATGATCCCAGCATCAAAATGCTACAGACTTTGGAGAAAGCCTGGCTTGTTGAGACCCTGAGTTCAGACTTGTAACCTCTAAATCCATGAGGCAATAAATTCCTGTTATTTAAGACTTGTCATAACAGCCCTGCTAACTAAGACAGCTGGGAAGACTAAGTAATTACCACATAGAATATTTGTGCTATGATACGAGAGGTATAATCATGGAGAAACATTGAACTCTCCTTGGGGACTCTGGGAAACTTGAGACGGTCTTTAAGAACCAAAGAATTATGGGGACAGGAATGTCCAGATACCATGACAGAGGTGAAGGAGCTTTTCTGGCATAGGATTCAGTCACATACTCTTCAGTTTATTCTAGATAGGTGGCTGTCTCCTTGTAAAGAGGAATGAAGACAACAGGAGTTGCATGGTCCTGCCCATGGCACCCATAAAATCTAGCACCATACTAGAAGCAGAGTAGAGATAAGTGTTGGGATCAAGGAGAGCAGGAGAGGACTGCTGGGAATTTACTATGAGGGGAGAGGAGAGACCACTGGGACAGAAGCACTAGCCCAGGCCAGGCTCCAGGCAGGCAGAAGATTACAAGTAGCATCTGTAGACAACCACTATAGTCTTTGTCCACTGTATCAGTTAGTTAATGCTGTGTAACAAACATCCCCTAAACTTAGTAGCTTAGACTAATAAATATTTATTATTTACCACAATTCTTTGGGTACATTGGGCAGTTCTTCTGGTCAGGGACTAGCTGAGCTGATCTCTCCAGTAAGCAGGTGACTTGGCTGGGGCTGGATAATCTAGGTGTCCTCACTCACACATTTTGTAGACCTCTTAGAGTCAGCTGGGGTAACAGGGATGACTTGGCCACATGTCTCTCAGTATCCAAGAAGAAGGCTAGGACTTACATGTATGGTGGCATTACAGGATTCCCAAGAGCAGTAAGAGAAACAGAAAGCCCCGGTATGCAAGCAGTTTTCAAGCCACTGCTGGCATCACCTTTGTTAATGCTCCATTGACCAAAGCAAAATACCCAACTAAGCCCAGCTTCAAGGTGTGGAGAAATAGATCCACCTCTGGATGGAAGGAGTCACATCATAAGAAAGTGTAGATTTAGGGAGGGGAAGAATGTATGCCCATTTTTGCAATCTACACTCTTATAGGCATCCATTCCCCACTTTTCGGTATACGGCACCCTAGTGTTGATTTGAGGGATCTACCCTTACCCCAAAGTCAATCTGGGGGCACAGCAATTGGTTCAGCGATGGGCATGTAACCCATTTCTGGCCAATAAGACTCAGCCCTGGTAACTTTGCTGGGACCATTGGGAACAAGGTGCTTTCTCTCTGCTGAGGCAGCTATGCCAATAGAAAACAGAGTTGGAGCTTCTGGGGGCCATGTTTGCCACCACATGGGGAGAGCCGCCAGAGCATTAAGCCAATATTGAGGAAAGCAGATATAAGTGATTAAGAAAGAGAACTTGAGAGGGTGGAGAGAGACCAGTTTGATGACATCTGGATCAAGCCACACCTAAATCCCTAGTTTTGGACTTTTCAGTTGCATGAGCTAATGCATTCCCTTTCTTGCTTAGGCCATTTGGAGATGGCCTTCCAACACAATACTTAGAATCAAAAGAGTCCTGATTCATACAGCTTCCTTCTTTAAAAACATCTTTCTTTCTGATCTCAAAGCAGCTCCCATCTATAGACCTTCGCTTGGGCTGGTTGTTTCATTTACTACTTGTCACTCCTGCCAGGACATGCAGTAGGTTCTCAATAAACACCTGTTGAAAAGGTCAGTAGGAGGGGATGGGGCCACTCCCCGGAAGAGACTATAGTGACAGGCAGTTAGCTGGTCTCAGGGAGAAACACCCAGAGGTGGTGGTATTAACAGGAGCTGGTGCAGGCAGTGGGCACAATTTGTTGAAATAAATAGGTTAGGTCTAGCTGGCCCTGGGGCCAGGACTCCGAGGTGGAAGGGACAAGTGAGAGCAAGGCAGGGTCCTTGTCTAGGAGGAATGAAGAGAGGGGCCGGATCATGGTGACAAGGCAGGCCTTTCTTTGGGACACAGAGTAAGCATGGAGCCAGGGTATTCCTGACCTCCTTACCTCTCCCTGGTCAGGATTTCTATTCTTTCCCCCCTCGAAAGCCTTTCCCCATACAGAAGCCAGAGGGATTTTCTGAAAATAGAAATCAGATCACATCACTCTCTTACCTAAAACATTGCAAAGGATTCCCTCTACACTTTCAGCAACATGAAAATAATGACAGCTCACACAGTGGTTTTGAGGTACCAGGAACTATTATTCTAGCACTTTACCTGTAATCATTCATCTAATTCTCACAACATGCTTATGGGGCAAATAATATTCTCCCCCATATTACACATGAGAAAATTGAGGCACAGAGAGGTTCAATAACTTGCCCAAGTTAACACGGATTAAAATCTAAACCCTTAACCAAGGCTTAGAACTCCCCACCCTCAGGTCTTTGAGTGGCTGCCTCTGTCTTATCTGTTCGGTTTCAGTACAAATGTCACCTCCTCGGAGAGTACTTCCTTGGTTATTCGATTTAAAGTACATCCTCCTCTTTCATTGCTTTACATCACTTGTTGTTTTATGAAATTATCTTATTTATTCACTTTCCTACATACTTGCTTATATCTGGCACAGGATGTGTAGTAGCTCAACAAACATTTGCTAAGATAAATGGAGGGAGAGAGGGAAAGATAGGGTTCCCTGAGCTCCTTCAATAGCACCCCCATTCCACAATGAGAATGAGAACAGTGTCGTAGGAGAAGTGGGAATGGAGGGCGGAAGGAAGGGTGATGAAGAGAGAGCTTGGAAAGGCACTAAGAGGATGGAACCTGCCAAGGTGCAATCAGGCCAGACCCCACACTCATCCAGGAGAGTGCTTCCCTGATTAGGGTTGCCAGACTGAGCAAATAAAAATACAAGGAGATATTTTTTTTTAGCCTTTTTTTGGGGGGAAGAGTGCATGGTTCGGAAATCAAACCCGGGTCTCCCGCATGGAAGGTGGGTATTCTAACCACTGAACTACCCGTTCACCCTGGGAGATTTTAAAAAATATACAAATATTAATCCCACGAATTATTTGGGACATTCTTATACTAGAAAAAAAATGATCTGGTTGCTTATCAGGAATTGTAATTTACCTGGGTGTTATGTATTTTACCTGGCAGCCCTATCCCTGATGCTCACTGTGTGCTAAGTTCCATGGGAGATTCCACTGAGCACTCACCTGCTTTTTTTTTTTATATATACGGAACATTTTGTTTCTAACTCCTGAATAAGTAAGTGCAACCTCTTTATTGTTCTAACTGAAAAAGAAAGTCTGTGGAAACAGAAGCTTGTTACAGGAGAATGGATCCCGGGAGTGGATAATTGCCCAGTGAGGAGAGGTTAAGACAAGTGCCTTGTGCTGAGCTCAAAGAAGTCTTTCAGAACCTTCTTATTCCTTCTCCGGTGGAGAGGGTTATCTATCTATCACTCTGGGGCAGCTGAAGAGGGCAGGAAGACAGTGGCTCAGTCTGGGAGGAAAAGATTTATGGGACTGTGGGCATATCTGGTGAATCGTTCATTCATTCCGACTGTCCAAGCAGCCGTGGCAGGAATGCTCAGATGAATGACACCAGGCACAGTTCTGGAGGCTCTTTGGAAGTCAGAGCAGGGAAGATGGCTTTGGAAATCATTACCACCAAGTGACGCATGCTTCCAAATCGGTTTTCATGGCTCGATGGAAAGAGTGCATGTCTTCCTCCTTACCTGTTCTTTCTTTCTCTCTCTCTCTCTCTCTCTCTCTCTCTCTCTCTCTCTCTCTCTCTCGCCTTTCTTGCCTTCTTCTATCCTTTTCTATCCTTCCCTCTCACCTGTCCTCCTACCTTTTCCCATCTCTTCTCTCTCTTCTCTCTCCCTCTCTCACCTTCTGCAACTTCTCTCTCCAAACCCACCCCACTACCCGCTGTATCCCAAACCAGCCAACATCTTTCCACGCAGCCTAGAGTTCATTTGCATGCTCTTTTCCGATTGGCTGAGACAAATTCACTGCCACACCTCCTCATCCCCTGCCCCCTCCAGGTTCCTTCCTGTTGGAGCCCCAGGAGGTCCAAGGTCTTGGGATCCCCAGGCTCAGTCCTGCCCTGCAGCCCTGTCTACTCAGTTATTCTTCAATCAAGTGTCCATTCTGGTTTGAGATTAAAAGAGCTAGGTTCAAGGCTGGGCTCTGCCACTGACGAAGCTGTGTGATCTTGAATGATTCCCTTTGCCTCTCTGAGACTCAGTTCCTAGGTCTATAATATGGAAATAATCCTCATGAAGAAGTCCTTATGAGAATATTTTTGTAATGGTTAATGTGAACCCCCACGTCAGACTGCCTGGGTTCAAATCTCTCCTCTTCCACTCCCCAGAAGGGTGTCCTGGTTACCTCCATTTCCTCATTTTGTTGGAGAGAGTCTTAAATGTCAGTATATTTAAAAACACTTAAAATAGCTTCTTGCCTACAGGGCCTAATAATGTCAACTTTATTGTAATGCATGTTAAAGTCTTTTGTCCAAATGCTGCTGATGACATTATCATTGCCCCATGAACATTTGGAGGTAGGCTGTTAAAAACTCACTGGAGTATAGGTTCCTTATGAAGAAAGCCCAAAGGAGTGAAGCCAAGGTTTATCCTTTTGAGCCTCTATATTCTGGACTGTAAAATGGCAATAACAACCTCACCTCTGCCTACTCCACAGGAAAGTAGTAGAGTCTGGCCATGGTAAGCTCTTAAAATGTATTTGTTGAAAGAAGGAATGCATGGACCACATGAGGTGACAGTGGCAAGCTGCAGAGTCTTGTCCTTAGCTCGGCCCTGAACGATGTGTCTGTGCTGATTTGCTATCCTCCAGGCATGACGCAACGGAGGCCTAACTAAGGTAGTGTATGAAGGCAGAGCTGAGCACGCTGATGATGCTAAGTTGGTGAGCTGGTCAGGGCTTTGCATTTGGATAAAGGTGCTCTCAAACACTATTATGAGAGTGTAAATATATTAGTGTAGTCTTTTTGGACAATCATTTAGCAGTAGCTATCACAATTTTAAAAGAACACACAATTGTTCTACTAGTTCTATTTTTAGAAAACCATCCCCCAGATAGCTTTCCCCAAGTGTGCCAAGATTATATAGAGGAATGCATTCATTGCAGTTCTTTGTAGCAGTGAAAAACTGGAAACAACCTAAATGTCCCTCAATATAAGAGTAGTTAGGTAAATTTTGGTGCGTTGATATTATGGACTATGCAACCATTAAAAAGAATGAGGCAAATCTATATGTACTAACATGGAGAAATCGCAAGATGCATGATGAAGTAAACAAGTTAACAGAGTTATGCTTTTAATCTAACATTTGTTAGGGAGAGTATCAATGTTTGTACCTGCATAGGAGATATCTGGAGGGCTATATGCCAACTTTTAGTAGGGTTATCTTTTAAGAGAAGGAAGAACTTCTAAATCAAAATTTTGATTTGAATGGAAGAGCGAGCCCCACCTTCAAAGTTCAGAGGTCAGATTTGGAGTCGTCATCCCAAATCTGTGTGTGACTCAAGGAAACTTCCGTTGTTCTTTTGAACTGTAGCTCTGTCTTGTGTGAACTGATAATGATAACACGACCTTCCAGTGCTGTGATAGCGGTGAAAAGAAATAATGGATATGAAAACCCCTGAGCAGACATAGATTCTCATAGCTATCACGGAGAACGACCCGAAGCAAGAGGGATGAGCTTAGCCCTTGAAAGATTTGGGAAGGCTTGGATTTGGCTTATTACGGTTTCTAGAAGCCCTTTCCCAGCGTTCAATGGACATTCATTTATCAAGGCTCTGGGACTCTGTGCTTTTTTTTTTTTTGAATTTTAAAAATTTTAATACAGTTCAAATCAGCATGTCTCGTTCATTTCAACTCCTTCACCGCCAAACCTGGGGGCAGGGATTGCTTCAGTTTCTCTGCCTTCTCTTTGTCTGTGATGACCAAGGTATAAGGGTACCTGCTGCATCGAACTTTAAATTTCACATTATCCTTATTTTTCTTGATCTTGACAGATTTGGCATCTTTTCGCCTGGCTGTGAGCAGGAAGTCCTTGATTTCCTCAATTTTCCGAGGCATGGTGACGAGGCGCGCAGGAAGGCGGGCGGGACCGGCACAGCCCAAGATAAGAAGCAAGAACCGGATTCTGTGCTTTTAAACGACTCACCTTTTTCTATCATAAGCTACCAAATGAGCCTGGCGCATGCGCAGTGCGAGTACCTTGAACTGCCCTCCGCCCACGTACTACAACTCCCGGCAGGCTCCGCGCACCCCTCAGGCGTGTCGCAGGCTGATGACGTAGCGCAGTAGCGCGGGGAATTTCGAGCGGTAGTGCATCGCCGGAGGCCCTTGGGCGGCTGGCCCCCACACTCCTCTGGAGCTACCATGGACAGCTTGGCCGAGCCCCGGTGGCCTTCGGGCCTGGCAGTTATGAAGGTAGATGCTCGGAGAGGGAGGAAGCGCCCGGGGGTCAGCAGGAGGCCGGGTCCGCCTTGAGGGGAAAGGAGGAGGCGGCAAGCCCCGCTTGGGTTCCCCGCCCTGCCCGCCTCTTATTGCCCGCGAACCCTAAGGCCCCAGTTTCTACTGAGAAGCGGCGGGGAAAGGCCTCGGTTCCTTACGGTGAACTGAGGTCGGCCGTCGTATGGAACTGGGTATTTTGCGGTTCTTCCTCAACAGTAACAGTAACATCGAGTAAGATACTCTGAACAGTGGCGATGACAGTGACAGCTTACGCTTTTTGAGGGCTTACTCTGTGCCAAGCACTATTTAAGAGCTAGCAATACGTTAATTGAGAATTCCCAGAGTGACACCGGGCATGCTTTTCAATGGGCACTACACCAAATAGCATATATTTAATCACTGGCGAAGCAGGTAGTCTCCTTTGCACTCTGATTTCTTCTGATAATTCTCAGGAGGCTTAGTGCTGGTTTGTTCTAACGTCTCCTAACTCCTATCTAACAATTGTTCATCTTTCTTCTGTTTTAAAGAGATCAGGACTCAGGCTCAGCTCCAGCCTTTAACAAATCACTTTTATTTCGTTGGTTGCATTTCCTTTTTTAGTTGTTCTATGGTTATATCTCTAGGAAAGACCATCTTTTTGCTCCTGTTCATTAATTTTCTCATTTATATTATGGAAATTATGGTGTCTCCCCCACTGACTGGTGAAGCTGACTTTGAGGGTCAAGTGAAGGGACTTGGGAAAGGCTAAAGTAAGTAAAAAGTTGTGTTCTTCCTGCTGTCAGCAGAAACATTTGCAGTGTCTGGGGACTTGAGATATCATCACTGTACAGATGGTGAAGACCTGATGTTGTGGAAGGATCTAGGAAAGTTGTTTTGAAGTTGTAGTGGCCTTAGCACCAAGATCCACTGGAGAAGGGCATAGATTTTGAGTTCCAATTGTCTGGTTAAATCTGGACTCTCCCTTATATTATTAACTAGGTGAGCTTGAGTTATTTAACCTCTCTGAGCCTCAGTTTCTTCAAGTATAAACTGGAGACAAAAATAGCCATTAAAAGAGTTGAGAAATGTGGGTAAGGATCCTATCTAGTTTGTTCACTGTACTTTTAACACAGTGCCTGGCCCATGGTGGGTGCTCAACAGTTATTTGTTGACTGCTCGAAGGTGTCTAGTATGTACTTGTGCTAAGCATTCAGTTAATATATCTTTATTATTATTATGAGTGCTTAACGTGTGTTCTATGTCTTTCCTTCTTTCCCCCTTTTATTTGTTGTAAAGATTGAATTAGAGAAGTGAGCGTTCTGTAACCTGTAACTCTACCTGCTTTGTAGATTTGAACATATTTTATGCTTTCTCACAACTCCACATTATTCTTTACAGGTAGGTTTCTTGTCTTCTCTGGCTTTTCACAGCAAGAATATAGAGTTTAGCAGCAGAGTGTTCAATTATGGGCTTGACTGAGCTCAAATTTAGCTCTCATTAGAATCATGGAATCTTAAGCCAGTCCCCTCCAGTATTTTAATTCCTATTATAATGTATCTGCCAATTTCTCATCTGATTTTTGCTTGAACTCCTCCAGGGGCAAAAAACTAGTTGCTCCCAGAGGCAGCCCTGATCGTTTGAAGTTCTTTCTTATATTAAATAGAAATCTGACTCTGAACCCATGATTCCTAACCTAACCTGGAATCTGTGAAAAGAATTTGATATCTGGAAATACTTCTAAAATTCTTGTGCATAGATATATTTCTTTCCTAGGAGAGAGTCCATAATTTTCAAAGGAATCTGCGATCCTCCCCCCCAAACTTAAGAACCTTTTTGCTTGAATTATTAAGTCATTTTCACCTGATTCCTACTTTCTCTTTCTTCTTTCTCTAAGCTAAAGAAATCCTGGGACATCCACTGACCACTCTCTGTTTAGGCTTTTTTTTTCTTGCAGCACATATGATATACATGCTCCTGTCTAGAAGTGGCATGATTGGACATTTGTACAAAAATACCACAGCTCCTCTGATGTGTTGTCACCGTCTACACATCTTGTTTGGCAGTTCTGTCAGAACCGGTCCTCCAGAAGAGGATGGTCATGTAGAATAAAGATTCACAGACTAGATGCTGGACTCTTTCTTCTGGTCCTGCCTCTACTCTTAATATGAAGAGCAGTAAGCCTCTAGCTTTTTGCGTCTGTGGCAGCTTGGCATGCATAAGAATGGAAGATTTAGGCATTTTTATGTTTATTTCTCTGATTTTACTGTAAGAAAAATTTACTGTTATTGACAGATTATCAATGTAACATGTGTACTTAGTAGAAAAAATTTAAAATTCAGAGAAAGGTAAAGAAGAAAATGGAATTTACTCATAATCCCACCATCCAGAGATAACCACTGTTAAATGTTTTGTCTTACTTCCCTTCAGTTTTTCTTGTGTGTGCTTATGTACACAGATGCACCAATGTGCATTTAAAATTATGAATCACTTTGGAGCCAGTTCCTTGGGCTTTATCCAACCACTTATTAGTTCATCTGTAATACTAGGAAACTGAAACAACAAACTTCATTTATAGAGATAAATGACAGTATTATTATTTTGCATTATTGTGGTCAATTTTTTTCTCTGCTTTTGTTTGTTTCCATTAAAGTGTGAACATTTTCATATGGCAATAATTATTCTTTGAAAGCATGATTTTTTAAATGGATATCTAGTGTTTCATCATTTAGATTATTAGTATCAGGGTGCTTTTGTTTATCTTTTTAAAATCTTAAGTAGTACACTTACATGATTCAAAAAATATATAAAATAAAAAGTAAAAGTAAAAGTCTTCCTCTCACTCATGTCTAGTTCCCACTCCCCCACCATTATTTCTTTCATGTTTTTTTTTAAGAATTTCTTTTTATAGATACAAAATAAAAATAGAATGCATTCTTATTCCTCTGCCCCCTTTTTAAACAAAAGGTACTAATACCAAGTGTGATGTCTGTACCTTACTTATTGTTTTCATTTAGCAATGTCTTGGTGGTCTTTGCATGTAAGTACACAGGAAGTGTCTTCCCTTTATTTTTCTTTTTAAAATATCTGCTCAGTATGCTATTGCATGGACTAAGCTGTTTTACTTTAATAAGATGTTAAATTGCTAGCATAGATCCTTTCCAGTTTGGATTACATTCTAGGTTGATAAGCATCTGACTTTCCACATTGTCCATTTCTTCACGTCCCTCTGCTGTCATTGGCCCCACCTATTTCCGCTGCTTCCTCATTTGGCTCTACCATATTCTACTGTGCATCAAGCACTGGACTGCAGGTAGGGACATGAATTTCAGTCCTGGCTTGAATGCCCAGTGTTGTATGCCTACTCTGAATACAAGTTTTTTCAGTTTTGCAGTAAGGGTTGTTTTTTTTTTTTTTTTTTTTCGCATGGGCAAGCTCTGGGAATCGAACCAGGGTCTCTGTCATGGCAGGTGAGAGCTCACCCACTGAGCCACCATTGCACCACCCGAAGTAAGAGTTTTAACTAGATAATTTCTAATGTTTGGCTTTAATATTCTCTGCTTTGATCCTAACCTGTGTGGTGACTGTAGCAGTTGGAATCCTGCCTCCAAAAGTGACTATAGGCCACGGGATAGCATAGGAGAGGAGGCCTGGACTAAGAGCTGGAAGCGCATGCCAAGTAGAGTGGGAACAGAGTAGTCATTTTGTGAAGAGATGGCAGTGTGGCGCAGGAATCTGTGTAATGCCTACTGTATTTGTCTAAAACAGTTTGAATAACCTGAGATTTGAATGTGTGAGAATCTGATGGGTGAGGTTTTTCTCTATTTGTCAAGATCCCCTGCAGTTTATCTGGAATTAGCTTTTAGGTTTGTATGCTTGGCAAAAAAAGTATTTCTAAATAATATTTCAGTGGATGGAGAAAGTTGTATGGCAGACTGTCTTAGTTTCCCAGCCGCTATGGCTAAACCATGCAGAGAGTTGGCTTAAACAACAGGTTTATTGGCTCACAGCTTCAGAGGCTAGGTTTCCTTCCTCCTGGAGTCAGTACGTAGTGTTCTGGCTGGCTGGCAGTCCTTGAGTTCCTTGGCTTGCATCTCTGCTTCTCATCACATGGCAACGTGCTTTTCTTTCTCTTCTAGGTTCCCACTGATTTCCTGTTTCCCTCTTCTCTGGGTAGCTCTTTTTATAATCTCCCCAATAATAGGATAACACCTCATCCTGATTGACTTGGCCACATTTTAATTAAAAATAATATCTGCAAATGGTTTTATTTACAGTGGGTTCACACCCACAGGTATGGGATTGAGATTAAGAACATGTTTTTTTCTGGGGTCTATAATTTGGTCTACCATACAGATGTTAAGTTTTGGCATATTTCTAATATGTATACATGTATTTTGAATTTCAGACAATCGATGATTTGCTACGATGTGGAATTTGCTTTGAATATTTCAACATTGCAATGATGATTCCTCAATGTTCACATAACTGTAAGTATGTATTATGTTGTGAGTTAGGGAAAGTGTGATTTTTACATAAGGTAGTGTTAACACCTAAGATAAATACAGATTTATTTCTGATGTTTAGCTCTTGAAGTTTCCACAAGGCTCCTGTCTTTTCTACTACTTCCCTCTTAAATATTGAAGTTTTCACAAAGCTTCTGTCTTTTCTACCACTTCCCTCTTGGATACTTTTATGCTTTTTGCATCATTTTAGGCAGTAAAGATTTTGGTCATGATATTTGGTCTATATTTGCTAAACACTTTTAAATGTTAAGTTTCCGAATTTTTGTTTTTAACAGAGTAACAGGCGGTTCTACCAAGCATTCCTTGGTGGAGAGTTGCAGGGTTTAAAAATCTCTGTAACAAAAACAGTTTCTCTAGTGGGAGAATTCTACCACCGAAGAGTATTACAGATGGTTTTATCATTTATCTTGCTGTGTGGTAAGGGAAAGATTCATATATTGGAATTTGCTTGTAATTCTCTTTATGAGGCTGGTGTATAAACAACATCTTATATACTCTAGCTTGAGATGTTTAGTGCATAGAGGTCAGCTTATCACTGATTAGGAGCTGACCATTCAGTTATGGATTATCAGAGTTCATGAACTTTCTTGTCTTGTATTTTTAAATTTCTTTATCTTGAAGTTAAAAATCAAAATCAGGCTTAACAAGCTGTTTTTAGTGGATATAAGCTGTTTTGGTTAAAAGTTTCTATAGAAAAGAAGTAATGAGAGGATGGCAGTGGTAGCAACATGGGCTTTAGAGATATGTTTATCTGATACTTACTAGTTTGATGAATTTGTCAGTTGTTCAACATTTCTTCAAATGTTAAAGTCCAGAGAATCATTAGTACTTTAGGGGATGATTGTGAGAATTTATTATATATAAAGGAGCAAAGGAAAAAAAAGCAATAATTTTCGAAGCACACTTCAACACAACAGATGAATGGGCCATCATTCATCATCTCAGATTTTTCCTCCTGATTGCTCCAAAACACTGGAGACTAGAAGGAATATTAATGTAGTGATTTAGCAACCATATTCATTTGTTAAATCCCATTTTTTTCTGTTATACCTCCTCCTTCTCTTTTAATCCTTCTTCCAGTCTGTGGGAATCATTCAGCAATGCTTGTTCTGTCTTTTCCATGTTGAGAGGGGTTGTCCATACTAAAGGGTAGGGGGATGTAATTAATTGATAATCCTGTAGAGGCTGGTCCCTCTGAGTTTCAGAATTTATCTGACCTAGGAGCTCTCTGTGAATTATGTGTTCCAGGAAGGCAAACCTAGTGCATGAAACCTTTATAGAGTCTCAGTTCAAGCCCTGGGTGTTCTTAAGAGTCAGCAGGAGTGATGTTGATTGGGGTTTAGCAGAGCGTGGTAATTAGCACTATCTAACTGAAGCTTGCATAAGAACAGCCTCCAGAATAGCCTCTTGACTCCATTTGATCTCTCTTGGCCACTGATGCCTTATTTTATTATACTTCTTTCCCCCTTTTGGCCAGGAAGGTGTTGTTTATCCTAAGGGAGTCAACACCCCGGGGAGTCATACTTTACATTGTCAGGGAGATTTTCACACCTGAATGGCTTGTACCACCTAGGTGGAGGGCAGTGATTTTCCTTGCAGAATTGAGCTTACAGAGAGAGAGAGAGAGAGACCACACCTGAGCAACAAAGATATTTCCTGGAAGCAACTCTTAGGCCTTGTTACAGGCAGTCTAAACTTCTCCCCTACAGAAATAAGTTTCATAAGGGCAAACCTCAAAATCCAAGGCTTGGCTTATTTTCTTGGGAGTCCCCAATGGTTGAGAGAGTACCCAGGGTTTTCCTGATGGAAGAGTTTAATTGTCCCATTTATACATGTATTTATATATACATATATTTCCCTCTTCAGATCCTCAGGGGACTCTACTAATACTTTTTAATTATCAGCCTACCATAGACTGTGATGTATCCTGCTTATTATGTTAAGCTATAGAGAATTATAAGGCCTCATTCTAAATATGTTTTAAAATCAACTTTATTGTGGTATAATTTACATTCAATGAAATACATCCATTTTAAGTATACACTTCAATTAATTTGGATAAATATTTGTACCATGTAACCACTACAATTGATAATGGACATTCCTAGTACCCGGAAAAATTCTCTTATCCCCCAACTCAGTCAATTCCATTCCACTCCTGGTCCTAGGCGACCAGGAGTGAATTTATTTCCAAACTCTGTTCTGTTGATCTCTGTGTCTATCCTTGTACCAATAATGCACTGTTTTAATTACTGTTTCTTTGTAGTGAGTCTTGAAGTCAGTTATTATACATCTTCCAATTTTAGTTTTTCTTTTATAAAAATTATTTTGGTTATTTTCAGATCTTTATATTTTATATGCATTGCAATATAAATTTTAGAATCAGCTTGCAATTTCTAAAAAAAGTCTGCTGGGATTTTCACTGGAATTGCATTGGATCTATAAATATATTTGGGGAGAATTGACACCTAATAATATTGAATCTTCCAATCTATGAACCTGGTACATGGTATAAATTCCCCAATGTAGGTTTTCTTGAGTTTTTCTCAATTATGTTTTTAAGTTTTCAATGAATAGACCTTGCACATAGAAATATAGTTTTTCATGTTGACCTTATAGCCTATGACCTTATTAATTTACATTTTAGTTCCACTGTTATCCAGTTTTTCCTGCACCATTTGTTGAAGATACTATTCTTTCCCCATTAAGTACGCTTGGCACCCTTGTCAAAAATCAGTTGGTCAATTCTGCAAATGAAATCATTGCCTTGCCGCCTACATAGGACATGACATCCAAGGGAGAAAGTCTCCCTGGCGGCATGGGATATTATTACCAGGGATGAGCCTGGCTCTGGCACCATGGGATCAACAATGCTGTCCTTACCAGAAGGGGGAAAAGAAGTAAAACAAATAAGATATCAGTGGCTGAGAGAGTTCAAATAGAGTCGAGAGACAACTCTAGAGGTCAGTCTTGTGCAAGCTTCAGTTAGACATTGCTACCTATCATAACTTGCCAAACCCCAACCAAAACTATTCCTGCCAATCCTAAAGAACACCTAGAGTGTTATATAAGTTCTTCAAAGGTTCCATGCACTAGGGTAACTTTCTAGAAGTTACCTAGTTACATCAACTAGTGCCATCCCCCTATTCCATGTTATCTACAGTCTTTTCCAATGTGATAAAGTTAGAATGGGGCATAGCCCAAATACCCCTGAAGAGTGGGAGATAGGTCAAAGTTGATGGTGGAGTTATACAGAGAAGGTAGGGTTTAACAAATGAGTATGATTGCTGAATCATTATATTGATATTTCTTTTAGTCTTTAATATCTTAGAGCAGCTAGAAGTAAAATCCTAAAATTGTGGAATTGTAACCCATATCAAACTCTGGAATCTGTTTCATAATTAATTGTTGCATGTGCTTTGAAATTTATTGCTTTTTTGTATATACGTTATTTTTCACAAAAAGAAAAAAATGGTAGTGATAACAAACTCACAGCTATATGGTGAAAAAATTAATGTAATTATATTAAAGAATGAAGTATTTAAAATCTTTAAAAAAATCAGCTGGTCATAGATGTCAGGGTTGATTTCTGAACTTGCAATATGATTCCATTGGTCTGGCTTTCTGTCTTTGTGCCAGTGCCAAACTCTTTTGATTACTGCAGCTTTGTAATAAGTATTAAAATTGGATAGTGCAAGCTGTCCAACTTTGTTCTTCTTAAAGATGGTTTTGGCTATTTGAGGCCCCTTACTCTTCATATAAATTTGATGATTGGCTTTTGCATTTCTGCAGAGAAGGCTGTTAGAATTTTTATTGGGTTTGCTTGAATCTTTAAATTATTTTGGGTAGAGTTGATATTTTAACAATATTTGGTCTTCTGATCCATGAGCATGGACTGTCCTCCCATTTATTTTGGTCTTCTTTGATTTATTTTAGCAATGTTTTATAGTTTTTCCATGTATAAGTCCTTTTCATCCTTAGTGTGGTGGCTTGGAGTAATATACCCTACACAAACATGTTCTCCATCTTAATCCTTTCCTGTAGGTGTGAACTCGTTGTAAGTAGGATCTTTTGATGAGGTTACTTCAGTTAAGCTGTGGCCCAGCTGAATTAGAAGAGGTCTCAGTCCTATTAGTGGAGGCTTTATAGAGGTCACAGAGAGAAATACCTCTGTACCTGTATAGAGGTACAGAGAGAGAGAAAAGCCACGTGGAACAGCCAGTAGCTAGAATTCAACAGATCCTGGAAGAGGAAGAAGAAGACACCATGTGCATTGCCATATGATTGAACAGCCAAGGGCCAAGAATCACTGGATGGCAGCTATTCTAGTCTGCTCACTGCCATAATGCAATATACGAGAAACAGAATGACTTTTAAAAAGGGAAATTTAATAATTTGCTAATTTACAGTTCTAAGGCCGTGGAAATGTCCAAATTAAGGCAAGCCTATAAAAATAACCGAATTAAGGTGCCAACAAGAGGTTACCTTCACTTAAGAAAGGCTGATCAAGTTTAGGGTTTCTCTCTCAGCTAAAAGGGCACAGGCAAACATGGTGACATCTGCTAGCTTTTTCTTCAGGCTTCTTGTTTCATGAAGCTCCCCCAGTGGTGTTTTCCTTCTTTATCTCTAAAGATCTCTAGCTGCATGGGCTCTTGTGGGTCTCATGGCTCCCTGTGGCTCTGTCTCTCTCCAAAATGCTTCCTCTTTTAAAGGATTCCAAGAAACTAAGGCCCACCTGAAATGGGTGGAGGCACGCCTAATGAAAGGTTAAAACCCACAATTAGGTGGGTCACATTTCTATAGATATAACCTATTCAAGTTTCCAGCCTGTAGTACTGAATAAGGATGAAAAGAAAAAGCTGCCTTTACAGAATGGATTGGAATTAAAACGTGGCTTTTCTAGGGCACATAATCCTTTCAAACCAGCACAGCAGCCCTATAATGTCTTTGGGGAGAAAATATTGTGCCTTGCTAACGCTTCAGTGTTGGGCTTCTAGCCTCAAAACCATGAGCCAATAGATTTCCATTATTTAAGCCAACCCATTGTGTAGTATTCGTTTTGGCAGCTAGGAAATAAAAACAATTTTTGGTACCAGAAGTGGGGGTCTACTATTACAGATACTTGAAAATGTGGCCATGGCTTTGGAATTGGTTAATAGGTAAAGGCTGGAAGAATTGTGAGGGATCAACAATTAGCGAGGACATTAGAGAAAGTTTGTATTATCTTAGAGAATACAGTTTGTCATGAACGGAATGTTGGTAGAAACATGGATGTTGAAGGACTTTTGGTGAAGTCTTAAAAGCAAATGATGAAGGTGGGCCACAGTGGCTCAGCAGACAGAGTCCTTGCCTGCCATATCGGAGATCCAGATTCGATTCCTGGTGCCTGCCCATGCAAAAAAAACCACAAAAAAGCATGAATGTGTTTTTGGGGATTGAAACAAAGATGATCCTTGTTATAAAGTGGCAGAGAACTTGGCGAAATTGAATTATGGTGTTGGATGGAAGGCAGGACTTAAAAGCAATGAACTTGGATATTTAGTTAAGCAGATTTCCAAGCTGAGTGTGAAAGTTATAGCCTGGTTTCTTAACCAGCTTAATGATGAAATGAGAGAGGAAAGAGATAAACTGAGCATGAACTGTTAAAACCAAAGAAACCAGCGATTTTAATTTGGGAAATTCTTAGCCTATCCATATGGTGTGCTCTGAGACTATGGTCAGAAATTGCTTATTCAGGTAATCAATAGAGCTTTCAGGAAGTAAGCCACCAGAGGACAGGGCTCCCTGTGAGAGTTTAATTGAATAAGTCTTGGCTAAGGAGAGTGTGGCTGAACATGGATCTGGTCAGCCATTTCTGGTGGAAGTCAGATATGGAAATGTAGTTATCCTGGATGAATCTGTGGAAAGTTCTATTTTCTGATGGTTTGAATCCACTTAAACTGCATGCAAAGCCAAGAAATTTTGCAAAATTTTTATGAGCAAAACCACTGTCAGCCTGGCCTGAAAAGGTCAGGAAAAGGAAGAATTGAAGGAAGAATGACTTCAAGGGCAGAACCATGGAAGTAAAGGTCTGGACTGAAAAGATCTTAGGTCAAGAGATTGGGCCCACCCATGTGTATGGAAAGGATAGCTCTGCCCCTAAGCTTGGAGGGGGCAGATCTATCATGTTCTGCTATTGCCGTGGGTTAATTAGAATTAGTGACTTAAAGTTCAGCTTTTTGCCTCTCCTTAAATATTTCAGGATTTAACCATTTTAACTCATTTTATTCTATTTTTCTCTACTTAGCTTTTTTTATATGAGTAATGAATATTTATAGTTGCAGTTCATCAGCTGTTAAGATTTGAGTGGGATGCTTTGGTAGAATGTTTGGAGCATTTGGTAGAATGTTTGGAACAATTAAATTGTTCCAAATTTATGCTATTAAAGAGTATTTTTGAGGTAGAGGGAGTGGATTACTCTATACAAAAAACACCGTTATGTGAGAAATGGTCTTGTTGATAGATTGATATGTTAAGATGCCAGTCTTCTTTGCACCTGAACAATTTTTTTTCACTTGATAATGAAAGTTGCTAAAAAGATTTGCTCCTGGTTGAAATCACTGGATTGTAGACATCGTTAAATTGCCACTATTTTAAAGGTGGGCCGGTGATCTTTTTTTTTTTTTTCCATTTATGGAATTTTGACTCACAAAATTGATCAAGTCTGGAATAGGAGTAAAAAAGCAACTTAATTTCATTTTTTAAAAAGTGAAATATGAAATGTCATATCTGTTGACCTTTGTTAAATTAAGAGGCAATTAGATTTTATTAGATAAATAATCAATGTTTTGCTCTTTTGTATTCTCATGAGGCAGCTCTGTGAAATAAGATAGAAAGAAGAGAGCTACTCATACAGAAGGGATATACAAAAATTAAGAGCTGTAGTTTTGAAAATCCTGTAGTAGTGGTCTTCGGTTGGAGGGAAATTATCCTCTTATAACTTGATTTGCCACTTACCATGAGAACTAATAAGCAGAGGCATCGTCTTCTCAACTTTCCGGGATCTCCTATTCTTTTCAAAGAAGAGTAGACTGGCTTCTCTGCTTTCTGCTGGGTACCTCAGAATTATTTTTGAAAGGGTTCATTTTCTCATGAAATCCTTAAGATTTATGTGAAAAGGATTGGTTTAAGTTTTGTTTTCAACTATTAGGATGCTAGGCACGTTTGATGTTTGAGAGCTAGCATATCCCTATATCTTGCTTGAGATTAGAGATGCCTGTTGTCCCAAGACTTGAATATTTACCCTTTACTTCATTGTTGTCATTCTCTTCTCCCCCTACTCTCACACCACATTTTCATAACTGGGCTCTTGGGTGAAAAACGAAACTTCACAAGTGATTTAAATAAAGCCTCCTAGATATTTGGATTCAGCATTCTTCAACTGCTGTGCCTTGAATGGAATATTGTAGTTGCTCATTACAGAATAATATTATGCTGGGCTACAACTCAATTGTACATATTTGTTAATAGACTAGGAAACTGAAATTAAGCAGAGGTATTGATCTACTTAGGACTGGTGTCTGGTTCTCCATATTTCAAAAAAACTTCAAAACAAATACACACACATGCTGGATTATGCAGAAGAGAAAGCAGTGCAGTACTCATTACACATTCTCTGGTACATATGATCCTACCAATTAAATACTGTTTATGTATGTTTTATAAATATATAAAATATGTTATAAATAAATTAGAAGTTTTAAAAATAATTAAATAATTAATCTCATAAGAACATTGGCTCTGGTGCTTGGGGCTGAATTCTGCCTTTGCCAACCATTAGCTCTGTTATCTTGGGCAAACTGTCAAACCTCTGTGCTTTAGTTCCGCACTTATAAAATGGGGCTAGTACCAGCCTTAGAATTCCTGTAAGAATCAAAGAGTTAACACATGTAAAGTGCTTAGAACAAAGAATGATTAAGTGCACAGTATTGAATTGAAGAACTATATGAAATTGCCATTATTTGACCTTTTTTTTTTTTTTTTGGTGGGCAAGTGTGATAGTCTTTTTTTTAAAAAATATGTTTTATTGAGAAATCTTCACACACATACAGGCTATACATGGTGTACACTCAGTGGCTCACAGTATCATCACATAGTTGTGTATTCATCACCATGATCATTTTTAGAACATTTGCTTCACTCCTGAAAAAGAAATAAGAAGGAAAAAAAAAATTCGTACATCCTATACCACTTAACCTCTTCCTCTCATTGACCTCTAGTATTTCAAACTACCCAATTTATTTTATCCCTTATCCCCCCTATTATTTATTTATTTTTATCCATATTTTTATACTCATCTGTCCATATGCTGCATAAAAGGAGCATCAGACACAAGGATTGCACAATCACACAGTCACATTGTAAAAGCTATATCATTATACAATCATCTTCAAGAATCAAGGCTACTGGAACACAGTTCAACAGTTTCAGGTACTTCCCTCTAGCCACTCCAATACACCATAAATTAAAAAGGGATATCTATGTAATGCATATGAATAATGTCCAGGAAAATCTCTTGACTGTTTGAAATCTCTGGGCCACTGAAACTTTATTTTGTCTCATTTCTCTCTTCCCCCTTTTGGTCAAGAATGCTTTCTCAATCCCATAATGCCGGGACCTGCCTCAGCCCGGGAGCTCTGTCCCATGTTGCCAGGGAGATTTACACCACTGGGAGTCATATCCCATGTAGAGGGGAGGGGAGGGAGTTCACCTGCCAAATTGGCAGAGAGAGAGAGATATTTTGACTTATGAAAAATGACAGTTTCATGTGGTTCAGTCTAGTAGTAACAACTTGTACTGGCTTTTAAAAACAGTTGTCGGGTGCACAGGTGGTTCAGTAGTAGAATGCTCGCCTTCCATGAGGGAGACTCAAGTACAAGTCCTGGACCATGCACCGCCCCCCCCCCCAAACAAAACAATTGTTGTTACTGTAATTGAATCAGAATCATGTATTATAGATGTGATCTATTGACTAAAACCCATTGAATTAGTATGACTGGGGATAGGGTCTGAGAAGCTAAATTAAAACAAACAGCAATCTTTCCTAGTCATCCAGAGGAGCTATTAGCTTTGTGACTTAATGACTAAAGTATTTCTCAGAGGACTTTTATAGTATAAAGAGAGCAGTGCTGCTAGTCACGAGCGTGATTCCTTTTCCTGAGTCTGCTGTTAAACTAATTCTGTGACTTAACCTGTACATGCATTCTCACTGAGCCTCAGTTTTCTCATTTCTATAATGAGATACTTGGGTTCAGTTATGTATTGAGCAAGTCATGTCATTATTTTTATCTTTAATTTCCTCTTTAGTCAAGTGAATATGTCTTTTAAAAAACCATCCTCAAACTGAACCCATAAAAATATTTATGTAAGTATAAAATACAAATAGCACCAGTACCAGTCAGTCTGCTCATTTTTCTTCACTTTGATCCATGCATTTACCCAGGTTGAATGACCCAAGTGTGTGTCTTGAAAATTAAATCATACATTTTTCAAACACTATTAATGATCTAAAGTTAATTTCAAAGAAATAAATTTAGGATATTAATCTAGGCTGAGAAATTATCAGTTTGGCTACAGTTTTATATTAATTATTTTTTTCAACATCTGACAGTGCCTCCTTGAGCATACTCAGACTGATTCCTATTGCTAAAGGAAAGAAGAGAGAAAACCCTTCTGAGATGAGGAATATTTGGAGATTATCATGGTTGACAGATTTCTTCCCTTCAACTTTTGATAAGTTTTCCTATCCTTGTCATCTTATCTGTCAGTCTCTTTGCTTACATAGCAGTATTTTAATGTTTTTTTATTGATAGTTCAAGTTCTAACTTTTCCTACCCCACCCCCATTCTTCTGTTTCCCCAAAGAATTTAACCTGTTGCCTGCTTTATCCTTCTTGTAGCATGTTCTTTTCGTTTCCTCCCACTGAGTTCTTAACTGAAGCTGGCAAGAACTATTCATTTCCTAAATGAATACTATTTCCTGAAATATACTGAAATCATAGTATTTCCCCCTCCTTAACCAAACTGAATCCTTTTTAAGGAGGTCCCTAACTAAGCCAAATTTGGACTACCAGTAATGTACCATTCTTTTAAGATTGGGGAATGGGATATTCTGATCATTCACATATGTTTTTTCTTTGGCTAGGAGAGCATTTTGTACTGCCTTAAATGTGGAGAATTTCGTTTATGCAGATTTCCTGCTTGACCTGTTAGCATGGATTACACTGAATTGTACTACACTTGTCTATTTTTTTTTTTTTTTTTTTTTTAAAGAGGGAGGAAGGGAAGGAAAGACAGAGAGAAGGAAGGAAGGATAGAAGAAAGGGAAACATCTTTAAACATTTTCTTGTTTTATTGTATTTTGTTTTGTTTTGTTACATGGGCTGGGGCCGGGAATCGAACCAAGGTCCTCCGGCATAGCAGGCAAGCACTTTGCCCGCTGAGCCACCGCGGCCCGCCCTACACTTGTCTATTTTATCTTTCCCCTTACTATTTTGTTAGCTCTTTGAGATCAAGAACCTTTCCTAATACACTGTTCTTTTCTTAAGTGCTGCAGCAAAAGTACTTGTTAAATGTGTAACTATGGACGTCATTTTTTACTGGGTTAGGATGTAAAGATCTCTAATTTGATAACTTGGGTATTTATTACTTCTTAACATGTATATATATCTTCTTTCAAAGTTTATGTTTTAGAATGCTAGGCAGTAGGGATATCTGTTATGTTTACACAATACCCAGCACAGATCTTACATATGTGTTTCCTATATTTTATGAATGGAGGATACAAAAAATGATGCCTGTTTCCTGTGAGGTTGTAATATCCTGGGACTTGGGATTATTATATGTTTCCTTTTCCTAAAAATACTATTTAATTACATTTGCAAGTGTAATTTGGACATGGTAGATATGTTAAAAGTTTAAGATTATAATGATATACCTTAGATGTTGGAAATATTCTAGGTCTTTCAGAATGTGCAGTTAAGAATCACTGATAATAGTGATAGTAAATAGTGATATGTCAGATTCCTGTACTATTGCATAATTAACTTATGTTGCATTTGTGTTTTTACAGACTGTTCTCTGTGTATAAGAAAATTTTTGTCCTATAAAACTCAGTGTCCAACTTGTTGTGTGGTGAGTTATTCTTTTTCTTTTTTTTAAAACGTAGAGATTGTGGTGTCAATGTTTCTACTTCATGTATACGAAAAAAGCCCATGGAAAGATGCATGCTTATTGAATTAAGCTATGTATAAGACATTTTTGGAAAAGTTCTTTAAAAGATATATAAGGAAATACTTTATTTAATTTTTCATTAAGATTTATGATAATCTAAATGAAATGAAAACATAATTTTAAGATCAGGATATAGCACTTTTTAAATCTTATGATACTTTTTTTTAATGCCTCCTAATATTTTATGATTTCTCATGTTGTACAGAAAATCAAATGGTTAAATTGTTCATTGGTGTAAGTACTTGTGCAGAAGACAAAGATTCATGGCTTTTGGGCTGAACCCAGCCTAACTGATCCCTGATCTCTTTCTCAAATCAGACCTTCAGGGAAAACACTGGGAAATTTGTTGCTGTAGTTTCTGTAGCATTTCAAGTAGTGGGAATAGCTCAACAGCTTAGTAAAAAGGGAAATTAAATATGAGTCGTAATAAAGAAAGAAGGAAGAGGTAGTAAAGTCTAAGAAAGGACAGAGGATTAAAATTTTTAGTTTGCTCTCTGGTAGGTACATGGTATAAGGAAATCATTGAATCTCTCTGAATTATTTCCTTTTTGTAAGAACTGGTGCACTTTGGCTCCTGAGTTGTGTCTCCTTCCCGCTGTGCAAAACTGCCTTTTTCAAGATGGCTTCATCACTGGTACAAATAGTATACTACTATATTGTACTCTTGTATTCCTGTACACCAATCATATTTTAAAACTCTATTTGAACACTTATCTTCTCCTAATGTTATTACTTAAGAGAACATCTTCCACTTCTCAGGAGAAATTTTGGAAAAGCTTAGTGCTAGCATTTTGAAGGATTTTTGCCTATAATAGGTTTTATCTCAGCATTGAGTATATATGATTTTACCAGAGGCTTTGGAGATCTTTTATTAGACTTCCAGTAAGCAGATACTGATTAACTTTAAAAATTCCATATTAGTATGAGATAAATGAGTGTTATTTGGAGGCTTTCCTGGAAGACTTAGAGGCATAGGGAGTATCAGGATTATGGGTCACACATTTTCAAAAACAAGATTAGGTCAAGTGAATTATTGTTTCTGACCTTTTCCCATCTATTATTTTTCTTTTCTAGACAGTCACAGAGCCGGATCTGAAAAATAACCGTGTGCTAGATGAACTGGTAAAAGGCTTGAATTTTGCACGGTATGATTTAATTTTGTGACTAACCATTAACTGCTTTTGCCTTTTAAATGTGTTATCTCTACTCAGAGTGGTTTTGGTTTAGGAAACACATGTTGCATGTTTTGGGATAAAACAAAAGAAGCATAAATAGTCATTATTCATGTGGAAAATCTAATAGTTATAAGATTTTCTTCCATTATGTAACAGAAATTTTCCCATTATAAAAAAACCGTTTAAGAGTATAAATGCAAATTTGAGCACTTCCTTACTTTTGGGTGCTACAGAGTTATGCAAGTTCATCTTGTATTTTCTGTGCCTCTGCTATTGACTTAGCTGTTTTTCCAAAGAGCACTGATTCCTTTTATTGGACAATGGTACTTAACAACCAGGATCTGAGTTTTGGATGTACTTTTTGCTGTTGGGCTGCCATTCCTTCTAGGTCCTCTCATCAGACAGAGCTAGGTAATATATATATGTATACATATATGAATGCTAGCTTATGCATACACACATATCTGTGATTGTTTTTGTGTCTATTATATATTAATCCATTAATTCCTAATCTGATTTATTCAGCATGTATACATTGATATGCCGCTTCAAACATGTAATTACTTGTACTTCATAAAGCTCATAAGTATACCTTTACTTCTTAACCGTCAGGTATATAATGGCAAAAGTAAGTTTGGTCACCTAAAGGAATATAAAAAGATATTTTTGGTAAAATATATTTGGTAAAATTACCAAACAGCATCTCGACTTATTTTTAATTTTCATCATGCAAGCCAAGCAGGAATTTTTATTAGTAACATATTGTGTTTAGATAATGATTAGGTGCTGTTTCGGTTTGCTAAAGCTGCTGAAATGTAATATACCAGAAATGGGTTGGCTTTTACAATGGGGATTTAGTAGTTTACAAATTTACATTTCTAATGCCATGAAAATGTCCAAATTAAGGTGTCAGGTGGCAGATACCTTCTTGGAAGTAAGGCTGCAGGTAGCTGGGGTTCCTCCATCAGATAACAGGGCTGATATCTTCTGTTCCTTTGCTCCTGGGTTCCAATACTTTTAGCTCCCAATTCGAATGGCCTCCTTTTTGAGCTTCGGTGAGTCTCTTTTAGCATATCTGGGACTTTTCTCTCTAAGCTCTCTCCAGACTTCTCTGAGCGTTTCTTTCTGAGCTCTTTTGACTTTTTCTGACCTTTATTCTCTCATAAAGAACTCTAATAAAAAGAATTAAGAACCACCTTGAATGAGCTGGGTCACATCTCAAATGAAATAACCTAATCAGAAGGGCATACTCAAAATAGGTCTATACCTACAGGAATGAATTAAAAGAACATGGCCTGGGCGGGCCACGGTGGCTCAGCAGGCAGAGTTCTCCCCTGCCATGCAGGAGACCTGGTACCTGCCCATGCAAAAAAAAAAAAAAAAAAAAAAAAAAAAAGGCCTTTCTGGGTTACATAGCAGATTCAAATCAGTACAGATGCCCATGTACCTAAGTGAATTACTTCTGGGCTTGTTGGAACATTCTTGGAGGTATCTTATATTGCTTTTAAAAATGTAAGGAGATTTTTTTACTATAGTATTTCATATTTATTCATTTTTTTCCCTAAAAATAATCAGATTTCATACTATGAACTCAATATAACATTCTAGAAATTGGTTGGTTAGTTGTTTCCCTAAGCAAGGTCATAAAAATGTATTTTTCTCGAGTAGGTGACTCTGCTACTTTCTGATTCTCATGATCAAAGTTACTTCTGTTCTTATTTTAAAGTCCTTCATTAGTTTTGTTTTTTTTTTTTGTAATTGGTAACATATTTATTTTGGCAAAACATATAAAACAAATCTGGCAGGATCATAAGGAGAGATCCACAAATCTATAACAACACGGGAAATTTTAATTCCATATTCTAAAAACTAATGGATCAGGAGGCAAAAAAAAAAGGAGAAATTTTCAGAAATTTAATATAATCAGGGAGCTTGATCTACTCAATAAACATAAATCTTACATCCCACAAACACACAATACTCAGCGATTTTCAAGCTCATGTGGAACATTTTTTTAAAATATCACATACTTGGTCATAAAGAAAGTCTAAACATTTTTAAAAGAATCGGTATCATTCGGCCACATTCTCTAATCACAATATAATAAAATTAGAAATCAACAATAAAGAATTGGCCAAGGAAACACATTATGTTTGGTAGCTTAAAAACTCATTAAATAACTAAATAAATCATGGAATAAGGAGAAAATCATAATGAAAATTGTTAGATATTTAGAATTGAGTAACGATAAGCTAAAATGGAACTTAAAGGAAAAATAATAACATGTTTATTTAAACAGGTTTATTAAAAACAAGAAGGATTGGCAACAAATGAATTAAGCATCCAAATTGCTACTCCACAAAGAGAGAAACAGAAAGCCCAAAGAGAGTAGAAGGAAGGAATAATATAAAGCAGAAAGTAATGATACAGAAAACAACAAAAAGTTGAACTGGATCTTTTAAAGGACTTAAGAAAATAATCATTGGCGCAAAATACCCAATAGTGGGAACAAAAAAAAGATAGAACTAGAGATACAATCGAATTTTTAAAAAATCACTATAAAACAGCATGAGGACCTCCGGTAAGACACTGCACTAAGATAATACTTCATTAGTTTTTGAAGTCTGTGAGAGAGGATGGAGCATATCCTTAGGATGGAATGTTTTGGATGTTGATTTTCTCTGAGACAATAAAACTGTATCCTAAAGCTTATTTGTTTTCCTCAGCTAGTGCTGAAAGCATAGCAACCTCCCTGCTAGGAAAAAAGAGAGCATTACAAATAACAGCATCTGTTTGTTGAAGAGAAGTGATCAGTATCTTTGGGTTCACAGACCTTGTGGTAACTTAAAGGGAAACCTTAGAATGGGTTGAATTTACCCCTTTCTCTCTTTCTCCCACAAGGGAATATGCTATTTAATTACTCATTATAGAGGCTGTGCTTGGGTGAGAAGCATTCTTTGTAGATTTGGGATGGATTTTATCATTTGCTTCTCCCTCTTTTTGCCTTTTTTGGAATTGCCATTTTATTTTAGCATTATCCTATGGTAAACATTTCTTGACTATTTATCACGTGTACAATGCTATGTTACTTCATTTGTGAAGTCTGTCAGGATGAAATTCAAGCTAGTCAATTTTATTACTTGTTTAAACCCTGATTTAAGATTGGTGAGGGAAGTTTAATCTTATGACTGAAATATAAAATATTTATATTGTCTGATGATTTCATTTCTTCTTGTCTTTCCCATGTTATTACCATTATACGTGCAATTACAATTTTTAAAAATTTAATATTCTAAACTGAATATAAAAGGATATTGAAAATAATTTCAGAGGTTTTCAGACACAAGTCTAATGCGTAGATCTTAAGTTTTCTTATGATATTGGCTTTTATTTTCAAAGAAAATGTGTTTCTTCCTTGACTCAGTTTTATTTAAAATAATGTTCTTAAGAAACTGTTGTGTTGAAAAAAGTTTGATTAGAAATGTTTTTATGTAAGTGAAAATCCCTCTCAACTTAAGGGAGGGGCTGGTAAAAATCATTTCTCTGGTTTTGCATAGCAGCTAATCTACATCAAAACTATTATTCATTATTGAGTATAGAATATCATTTACACTTTGGTTTATCCATCATCCAGGTATGAGTTTTCCTCTAAGTATTTCAAGTTTAAGAATTTAAACATTTAAAGTGAAAATTATAGATAATTTCCTTTGCATAGTTTGTAGACTATAATTTCACTTTATCTTGTGGTATAGTTTAAAGCATGGTTTTGAATTCAGGCAGAACTGGGCTCCAATGCTCGTTCTGTTCATTCTGATGTGATTATAATAAGATCTTTAACTTCTTTGACTTCTGTTTCCTCACCTGAAAAATGAAAATAATACTGTTGATACCTTGAGGGATTATTGTAAGGATTAGAGATGAAAAGTTATAGTGAAAGATAACTAGCCTAGTGTCTGATAGAAGGAATCTTAAAAAATAAAAAAAAGATTCTTACCGTTGTATAATACCTATATTTATTGTTGTTTTACCTTAGGTGCTCTAAGGTGCTAATGAGAATTATTGCTCTGGTGAGCCTCTGAGGGTTTAACCAAATGATCTAAAGTTACACATTGTAATATCAATTCACTTTAATATAAATTTGTAGGGGTGATGAAAATTGAAGAGAAAATTACAATTTCAATTTAACTCTAAACATCAAGTTTGAATTAATAAATCTATCAAGCTAAGTTTTAAAGTACGTGAATTGCCATTAACAATCTAATGGCTTGAGCAGAGTTCCTTATACCTACCTACCCCCTGCATCCCAGTTTTCCCTTTTATTAACATTTTGCACTAGTTGTGTACTTTAGTTACAATTGATAAAACAATATTATTATGATTATATTATTAACTGTAGTCCATAGTTTACATTAGATTTCACCCTTAGATTTCTACAGTTCTATGGCTTTTTTAAAAAAGATTTTGTTCTGTTAACATATATGCAGCCTAAAATTTCCCATTAACCACTTTTCATTTATACAATTCATTGTTGTTTAATTACATTCACAGTGTTGTACAGCTATCACTACCATCCTAGACTGCTTTTTGTATGTCTTAGAACAATTAATCCAAGGACTTTAACTAGCTACTGAAGTTCATGGACTTGATTGCATGAATTTTATTATGATTACCTATGTCTACCCAAAGACCTATTTTGACTCTTGATTCTTAGCTGCACTCTGAAGAGGTAAGGGTGATGAGCCAAAATTTTCTTATACTTCCTTGAGTCATAGATATTAAGAGCAAGAAAGTATATGAGGGAAATGCATTGTACTAAATGTCTGTTAGTGCATTTCCTAATGAGCTGGGTGACTTTGAGTAACTCAAATCTCTTTGGAACTCCATTTATCTCTCCATAAAATTATGAATATTGATTTATCTCCTGGGGTTTTTGCAGCTCTGAAAGCCCATGACTCATCCAACAACTATCTCAGTACCTACAGTGAGTGTTGTTACACATTGTAATATCAACTCACTTTAATATAAATTTGTAGGGGTGATGAAAATTAAAGGGAAAATTACCAATTCAATTTAACTCTAAGCATCTAGTTTGAATTAATGTATTTATCAAGCTAATTTTTAAGGTACGTTAATTGCCATAACAGTCTTATGGCTTTAAATTCCATTTGTGCATTCATGGCTTCCAGATTTACGTCTTCAGCTAGCTCTCTCCCCAAAATTCCAGATTCAGGTATCCAACTGCCTTTCTCACATCTGTACTTGTACCTCTTAAAAGCAGCTCTTTAACATGTCCAAAACTTAACTCCTAATTCCCCATGCTATACCCCTCACCCAAAACCCCTCCCACATTCTTCCTCATCTTAGTAAATGGCAGCTCCATCATTTCAGTTGTCCAGGCCAAAAACCTTGGAGTCATCTATGTCAATCCATCAATAAATCCTATTGGCCCTATCATTAAAAAGCCAGGTCATGCTTAAAACCACTTATTTGTCATTTCCCATCTCAGTTGGAGCAAAAGCCAAAGCACTCTCATTGGCTCATGGTTCTTACATAATCTGGCTCCCTCTCTAACTTTATCCCCTACAGCTCTTTTTCTTACTCATTAAAAACAGACTTTCTTACTGTTTCTCAAATGTGAAATCATATTCTGACTGTAGAGACTCTGTGCTTGTTATTTCTAGGTGAAACAGATATGGTTCAGTCTTCCACTTCTTCTGTTTTTTGGAAGGCCATCCTTTCAGTGAGATCATTTCTGACCTTCCTGTAAAGAGTATGAAACTCATTCCCTCCTCATACCTGGCTTTATTTTTTATTTTTATTTTTATTTTTTTGCAGGGGCAGGCACAGGGAATTGAACTCAGGTCTCTGGCATGGCAGGTGAGAACTCTGTCTGCTGAGATACTGTGACCTGCCCACCCGGCTTTATTTTTTTTTAAATTTTCATGGCACTTTTCACATTTGCTGCGTGCATTTTTTTCTCTCTTCCTTTACTATGGTGTAAACTTTATGAGGACAAAGACTTCTTTTTTTTAATTAAAAAAACTTAGGGAAGTTGTCGGTTTGCAGAACAATCATGCATAAAATATAAGATTCCTATAAACCACCCCACCACCAACACCTGCACTGGTGTGGAAAATTGGTTACAACTGATGATAGTTTTTTTGTAATTCTGTCTTTTAACTGTAGTTAACATTTGTTACAGTTAATGAAAGATTGTTAAACTAGTACTATGACTATTGTTCATAGTTTATGTAGGGGTATTTTTTCCCTGTATTTCCAGCGTATTGTTGTTATTATTTTTTCATGCATGTCTTTATTTTATTACTCATCTACCCATACACTGGATAAAGGGAGTGTCATTCACAAGGTTTTTATAACCACATGGTTACATGATAAAAGCTGTATCATTATACGGTCATTATCAAAGTTCAAGATTATTGGATTATGGTTGAACAACTTCAGGTATTTCCTTCTGGCTCTTCTAATACCCTAGAAACTAAAAAGAAATACCTATATAATGAGTCAGTCACAATCATTTGTTGAATCCTAATTTTTCAGTTGTATGGCCTCTCACTCATTTGATCATTCTCCCAACCTTCAGGGATATATCTAGGCAATGACCATTTTAACCTCTTCATGCTGAAAAGTGTTGTCAGTGTTATGGGGTAGAGGAGTGAAACACATTTATGTTCTTGGAGGGACTGGTACCTCTGGGTTTCAGGGCTTATCTGGCATAGGAACAATCTGGAGGCCTTAATTTTTTTTTTTAAACTTTTTTTTAATTCTTTTATTAAAATAAACTTTAATTTTATGGCAGTTTTAGGTTTACAGATAAATTGCATAGAAAGTAAAGCGCTCTCACATACCTACACATACACATAGTTTCTCCTATTAGTAACAACTTCCATTAGTTTAGTATATTTGTCACAATTGATAGGCCAATGTTGATAACATTTAGAAACTAAAGTGCGTAACTTACATTAGGGTTCGCTCTTTGTGTATATAGTTTGAGGGGCTTTGACAAAATCCTAATGTTATGTATCAACCATTATGATCTTTTACAGAATAGCATCACTGCCCTAAAAATGCCCTATGTTCCATGCTTACTATTAAAAACAAAACAAACTTCATTCTACTCACTGTCAAAGGCATGGAAGGGAAAATTCCTGTTGACTAGCCTCTTTCAGCCCATACCGAATGAATCTTATTTACCAGCTAGGAGCTGAAAAGGAACAAGAATATCTGATTTGTTCCCACACTGATGCTTGGCGATAGAGATAGTAAAGATTCTGTGGGCCTTACAAAACCACACCATCTCACACCACAGAGTGGCTGGGTTGGGCTTTAAGTGAAAGTGTTGTTTGAAAATCAGTGTTAAAGTCATGAAAAAAGCATTACAGCACTGCGACCATTTCATCTTCAAGCTTCTCTGGGGATCCGCCTGTTGTCAACACTTCACCCTCACATTACTTACAGACGATAGCAGCTATGGAAGCATTTTTTCATCCTTGGTTTGTTTTCAGCTCCCCTGAGAACAATATAGGACACACCTCCCCATTTATGCCAACTTTTTCTTTGCATAGGATCCCACAGGGCTTCATTAATTTCTTAAGCAAGCCCCAGAGGTCACTGCTGGTGCTTCTGAGGCAAAGCATTACCTGAGAGCACACAGAACCCCACGTTAGATTAGAATCAAGAAGTAAAAGGGTTCTCACTATAGGAAGTTTAGAGAAATTACATGTGACCAGCTAAACTGGGAGTTAGGCAGGCTCACCATGTCAAAGAAATAATGCTGTCCTTAGCTTTGCATGAGGTCCTTAATCCTGGGTGTCCAGAAAGCACTTAGAACTGGTGGACTTTAAAGAATAAAATTTAAATCAAAGGTTGCCCTTGGTTAAGACATTAATTATATAATTCTTGAAAGGAATACTAGTGCAATGGAATTTCCTTGTACAATATACCCAGAGCTCAAAAGTTCTGATATAATGCAACTGAATAATATTAGCGAGACAGAAGTGCAAGAAAAACCTAAGGTCAAATGCATCAAACAGGGAAAACACAAAGCAGTTACAGTGAGAGAAAAAGAGGATGGAGGCTCTAAAGGAAACAAAAATAGGGTATTATCATCCTTTTGAAGATCACAGACCAAGCCTTCTTCAGCAGGAAAAGGTTTCATTAACTAAATGGCCTGGAAGCTCTTAACACCAGCGAGAACATGTTTCTGGAGCAGAGAAGGAAAAATGTTGATTTAAAATAAAAACCCAAAAGATCTTTCAAAAACAAAAATTTCTTATATACTACTTAAAAATCAATAAGAAAAAGAAAAGCAACCCAATAGAACTATGGGCAAAGCATATGAACAGGCAAGCCACAAAAAACAAAAAGAAATTGCTAATGAACATTGACATATTCAACCTCTTATAATTAATCAAATAAAATAAAACAATGTTATTTTCTTCTATCAGATGGGTAAAAATTTAAAAATTCATTCAGTGTTGTCAAGGGGTAAGATAACATAAATGGGGAAATACTCTTGTTAAATGGAGAATTAATTACCGCATTTTTGGAGGGAAATGTAACAATATTGTTTACATTTTAAATGTTTCTATCCTTTGATTCAATGTTTCTATTTTTTAAATTTTTTATTAATTAAAAAAAATTACAAGAAGCACAAACATTCCCAACACATACACTCAGCAATTCACAATATCATCACATAGTTGCATATTCATCATCATGATCATTTCCCACACATTTGCATCAATTCAGAAAAAGACATAAAAAGACAACAGAAAAATAAAACAAAAACAGAAAAAAAAAAATTTTACATACCATACCCCTTACCCCTTGCTTTCATTGATCACTAGCATTTCAAATTAAATTAATTTTAACATTTTGTTCCCCCTATTATTTGTTTTTATTCCATATATTCTACTCCTCTGTTGACAAGGTAGATGAAAGGAGCATCAGACACAAGGTTTTCACAATCACACAGTCACATTGTGAAAGCTATATCATTGTACAATCATCATCAAGAAACATGGCTACTGGAACACAGCTCTACATTTTCAGGCAGTTCCCTCCAGCCTCTCCACTACATCTTGAACAACAAGGTGGTGTCTACTTAATGCATAAGAATAACCTCCAGGATAACCTCTCGACTCTGTTTGGAATCTCTCAGCCATTGACACTTAGTCTCATTTCCCTCTTCCCCCTTTGGTCGAGAAGGTTCTCTCAATCCCTTGATGTTAATTCTCAGCTCATTCTAGGGTTTTTTCTCAGTCCCTTGATGCTGAGTCTCAGCTCATTCCAGGATCTCTGTCCCACGTTGCCAGGAAGGTCCACACCCCTGGGAGTCATGTCCCATGTAGAGAGGGGTAGGGTGGTGAGACTGCTCATTGTGTTGCCTGGAGAGAGGGGCCACATCTGAGCAACAAAAGAGGCTCTCTTGGGGGTGACTCTTAGGCCTAAATATTAAGTAGACTTGACCTATCCTTTGCGGGGTTAAGTTTCATATGAACAAACCCCAAAACTGAGGGCTCTGCCTATAGCTTTGAGAGGCCTTAAATTTTGAAAAAATAAACTTACTAAGTAAAGGTTTTATAGAATCTTAGCTACAACCCAGAGTATTTTTTAGGGTTTTCAGAAATACTGTTGGTTGCGACTTGGCATACTGTGGCAAATTGTAATGTCTGGCTGAAGCTTGTATAAGAGTGCCTCCAGAATAACCTCTTGGCTCTATTTGAAATCTCTTAGCCACTGAAACCATTTTGTTTCATTTCTTTTCTCCCTGTTGGTCAAGAAGGTGTTCTCAATCCCATAATGCCAGAGCCAGGCTCATCCCTGGGAGTCATATCCCCCATTGCCAGGGAAACTTACACATCTTGGAGTCATTTCCCACATAACAGAGGAGGGTAGTGAATTTATTTGCAGAGTTGATTTAGTGAGGGAGAGATCACATCTGAGTAACAAAAAAGGTTCACTGGGGATAACTCTTTGGCATAATTATAAGTAGGCTTAGCTTTGCCATTGCAGAAATAAGTTTCATAAGAGTAAACCTCAGATTGAGGGGTTGGCCAATTGAATTGGGAGTCCTAATGCTTGAGAGAATTTTAAGAATTTTCTAGGAGGGGAAGTTTAATAGTTCCACATTTTTTCCCCAGTCCCTCAAAGGGTCCTTTGCAAATACTTGGATATTTTTTGCTGAAAATACTCTAGAGTGTATCAGAATATTACATTAACCTGTATAGAATAATAAGATCTCATTCCTTATCCTAGGATCCATGTAATTAGGTGGTTTAAATAAACTGACTAGACAGAAAATTTCTGCTGTAGAAAATTTAAATTTGGACAAATAAACATCTCTTTCTTTGGTCTGCTGGCTGAAACAGAGAGCTTCTACCTTCAGACTTCTTCTTTAAAGCCTTCAGCTAATTAGATTAAACAACACTAATTGTGGAAGATACTCCGTTTGACCAACTGCAGATTTAGTCAGCCATGGATGCAATCAACATGCTTATGATTTATTAAATATCCTTGCAGTAACAGGCCAGTGCTTGCTTGACCAGATAACTGGGCACCATCACCAGGCCAAGTTCACACATGAACCTAATCCTAACAGTCCAGGATGTGATATATATTTGTTAATGTGCCACGTATACTTGCAGTGTCCATTCTGCAGTTGTCAGATGTAGTGTTTTATATTTGTTTATTATGTTGATTAATTTGAGTAATTGATTTGGTTCAAATCTTCTTTGTTCTTACTGATGTTTTGTTTGTTTATTCTGTTAGAGGTGTCAAACATGCTATTATCATAATTCAAACATGCTATTATCAAAACCAATTATTGTGGATTAGCTTTCTCTCCTTTAGGTTCTGACAGTTTTTGCTTTATATAGTTTGAAGCTATGCTATTCAGTAAACATACATGTAGAATTCTATGGCTTCCAATTGAATCAACCTTTTTCTCAAAAGGCAATGTTCCTTTTTATTTCTCATAATACTTTTTGCTTAAAGTCTATTTTCTCTCCTATTAATGCTATCACATCAGTTTTCCTTTGGTTAGTGTTTTCATTGTGCATCTTTCTCAATTCTTTTATTTTCAACCTGTCCGGGTCTTTATATTTAAAATATGTCTCTTTTTAAATTGTATATACTTACATTTTGCTTTTAAATGTGGTCTGACAGTCTTTGTCTTTTAATTGGGATATTTAGTCCATTATATTTAGTGTGACTATTGTTTACCATCTTGCTGTTTGTTTTCTGTTTATCTGGTCTTTTTTCTTTCTTTCCTATCTTTCTTTAAATGACATGAACATGTATTTTTATTATTCTATCTCCTTTGTTGTTTTTTGTCTTATACCTTTTGCTGTGATTTTCTTCCATGATTACACAAGAAATCGCAAAATATACCTTTAGCATATTACTGTGGTCCATAAAATTAGAATTTTTACATGACCTATCTTCAAGTTTATTAATCCTCGCCCTTGCTGTTTGCTTTTATACCTATCCAATGAGCTTTTGATTTTAGATAAGGTATTTTGCAATTCTAGAATATTCATTTGATTCTTATTTAATGGTGTATTTTAAGTGAAAATTAAAATTGATCTTTTTTATCCATATGTCCACATTTTCTTCTCTTTATTTGGAAGTCCTTATCTGCTAATGTCACTCATTAGATCACCTTTGGGTCTACTTCTATTGTCTGCTCTCTCTCTGGATTGGTGGCTACTTTTGTTTTGCTACTTTGCATGTCTGATAATTTTAAAATGTGTATTGAACATTATGGATGAAATGTTGTAGAGGCTTCTTTTGCAGGATATTGAATTCTGTTCTGGCATGCTGAATAGCTCTTTACCTTTATTCTGTCAAGAACTGGTTTGGTGCTTTGTTAGGTGGTTCTGTTTCGGTTTTGTTTATATTTCTGGGATGTGGGCCTTCTTCCTAAGGTGTGGTAGGTGTGGTCTTTGTGGCATTTCAACTTGATTGGAATCTTCACCTACATCTCTCAACTTTGGCTGGGCTCAAACTTTGAAATTTCTGTCTCCCAGTACTTTTTACCTACCAGGCTTCCTGCAATTTTGTCTTATGCATGTGCAACCCTGGAGATGACCAGAAATCAGTGAGAATTTCTAAACAGACTTCTGGTGTTCCCTTACTGTGGTTATCTCCTCTCCAGCACCCTGTACCCCCAAACCTAGCCACCTTTGCTCAGAACTCTGATGTCATTTTTTTTTACCCAGTGAGATCATTGTTTCCTGTTCCCTGAACTTTAGTTCAATGCCCAAGTTCCAGAAAATGCTTTCAGAGAAAAATTTAGGTGAACTCTGAGTTTCCTCATGTACTTCTTCTTTGTCAGTAATTACAACCTTGTGCTGATTACATTCCGGTGCCTATAACTATTGTGTTATATATTTTACCTTGATTTTAAAGTTATTTATGGTTGGCTGAGTAAGTCTGATAGTAGCTATGTTCTGTGACCAGAATATTAAATACCTCTGTTTTCTCCTGAAGGTAGTTTAACTACTATTTAATTCAGATTTTTTTTTAAATAACTGATTTTTTTTATTAATGAAAAAAATTAACAAACAAAACATTAAGATATCAGTCCATTCTACATATATAGTCAGTAATTCTTAATATTATCAATAGTTGCATATTCATCATTTCTTAGAACATTTGCATCGATTTAGAAAAAGAAATAAAAAGACAACAGAAAAAGAAATAAAACGATAACAGAAAAAAAAAGATTATACATACCATACCCCTTACCCCTCGCGTTCATTTACCACTAGCATTTCAAACTAAATTTATTTTAACATTTGTTCCCCCTATTATTTATTTTTATTCCATGTGTTCTACTCTTCTGTTGACATAGTACCTAAAAGGAGCATCAGACACAAGGTTTTCACATTCACAGAGTCTCATTGTGAAAGCTATATCATTGTTCAATCATCATCAAGAAACATGGCTACTGGAACACAGCTCTACATTTTCAGGCAGTTCCCTCCAGTCTCTCCGGTACATCCTGAACAACAAGGTGACACCTACTTAATGCATAAGAATAACCTCCAGGATAACCTCTCGACTCTGTTTGGAATCTCTCAGCCATTGACACTTAGTCTCATTTCACTCTTCTCCCTTTGGTCAAGAAGGTTCTCTCAATCCCTTGATGTTAATTCTCAGCTCATTCTAGGGTTTTTCTCAGTCCTTTGATGCTGAGTCTCAGCTCATTCCAGGATCTCTGTCCCACGTTGCCAGGAAGGTCCACATCCCTGGGCGTCATGTCCCACGCAGAGAGGGGGAGGGTGGTGAGACTGCTCGTCATGTTGGCTGGAGAGAGAGGCCACATCTGAGCAACAAAAGAGGCTCTCTTGGGGGTGACTCTTAGGCCTAAATTTTAAGTAGACTTGACCTATCCTTTGTGGGGTTAAGTTTCATATGAACAAACCCCAAGACTGGGGGCTCAGCCTATAGCTTTGGTTGTCCACACTGCTTGTGAGAATATCAAGAATTCAATTTGGGGAAGTTGAATTTCTCCCCACTCTCACCATTCCCCGAAGGGAGCGCTTTGCAAATACTTTTCGACTCACTGATCGAATCACTCTGGGATTCATCGGGGCATCACTCTGGACAAACCAACAAAATCTCATGTCCTACCTGAGATTCCAAGTACTTATGATATTCAATGAAACTATCTACATGAGTTATATTAGGAAATGCTCTAGTCAAAATATAAATTTTGTAACAAATAAACATTTTTTGCTTTAGTCTCACACATAAGGTGACATTTTAAAGTATTATCATCTATTTTCAGCACCCTGCAATAATGACATTCCTTTGTTCTTCCTCATGCAAAAACATTTTTAAAATTTGTACATTGTGCATTTCACTATTATTATATACTCTAGGCATTCCTAGATTATACCATCTCGATCTTTACCATCTATCTTTCTTTCTGATTTCATTTATGTCCTCAGCCCTCCTCCCTCTATCATTCTCACATGCAGCTTCATTCAGTGTTTTAACATAATTACATTGCAGTTAGGTAGTATTGTGCTGTCCATTTCTGAGTTTTTATATTCAGTCCTGTTGCCCAATCTGTATCCCTTCAGCTCCAATTACCCAATATCTCACCCTATTTCTATCTCCTGATGGTCTCTGTTACCAATGAAATATTCCAAGTTTATTCACTAATGTCAGTTCATATCAGTGAGACCATACAGTATTTGTCCTTTTGTTTCCGGCTAATCATGCTCAGCATAATGTCCTTAAGGTCCATTCATGGTGTTACATACTTCATAACTTTATTCTGTCTTACAGCTGCATAATATTCCATCTTATGTAAATGTCACAGTTTGTTTAGTCAGCTGTTTGTTGATGGACATTTTGGCTGTTTCCATCTCTTGGTAATTGTTAATAATGCTGCTATAACATTGGTGTGTAAATATCCATTTGTGTCCTTGGCCTTGTGTCCTTTGAGTAGAGACAGCATATAGATGGGTCCTATTTTTTAATCCATTCTACCAGGCTATGTCTTTTGATTGGAGAGTTTAATCCATTAACATTCAGTGTTATTACTGCATGGGTAGTACTTTCTTCTACTATTTCACCTTCTGGTTTTTATATGTCATATCTAATTTTCCTTCTTTTTACCTTTACTCATAGTCTTCCTTTCTGCACTCTTCTCCACACCTCTCTCTTCTGTCTTCGTATCTGTCTCTAGTGTTCCCTTTAGTATTTCTTGCAGAGCTGGTCTCTTGGTCACAAATTCTCTCAGTGATTTTTTTGTCTGGAAATGTTTTAATTTCTCCCTCATTTTTGAAGGACAATTTTGCTGGATATAGAATTCTTGGTTGGCAGTTTTTCTCTTTTAATAATTTAAATATATTATCCCACTGTCTTCTCACCTCCATGGTTTCTGCTGACAGATCTGCGCATAGTCTTGTTGGGCTTCCCTTGTATGTGATGGATTGCTTTTCTCTTGCTGCTTTCAAGATCCTCTCTTTCTCTTTGACCTCTGACATTCTGATTATTGAATGTCTTGGAGTACGTCTATTTGGATCTATTCTCTTTGGGGTACGCTGCACTTCTTGGATCTGTAATTTTAAGTCTTTCATAAGAGTTGGGAAATTTTCAGTGATAATTTCCTCCATTAGTTTTTCTCCTCCTTTTCCCTTCTCTTCTCCTTCTGGGACACCCACAACACGTATATTCGTGTGCTTCATATTGTCTTTCAATTCCCTGAGTCCCTGCACATATTTTTCCTTTTTTTTTCCCTATAGTTTCTGTTTCTTGTCGGATTTCAGATGTTCCATCCTCCAGTTTTGAAATCCTATGTTCTGTCTCTCGAAATCTACCATTATAGGTTTCCATTGTTTTTTTTTACTTTATCCAATTTTTAAAAATTTTTTTTTAATTAATCAAAAAAAAGAAAAGAAATTAACACAACATTTAGAAATCATTCCATTCTACACATGCACTCAGTAATTCTTAGTATCATCACATAGATGTATGATCATTTCTTTGTACATTTGCATCGATTTAGGAAAAGAACTAGCAAAACAGCAGAAAAAGATATAGAATGTTAATATAGAGAAGAGAATTAAAATAATAACACTAATAAAAAATATATATATATATAAAAAAAGGAAAAAGAAAACAAAAACAGAAGATACAAACAAACAAACAAACAAACAAAAAACCATATTTCAGGTGCAGCTTCATTCAGTGTTCCAACATAGTTACATTACACTTAGGTATTATTGTGCTGTCCATTTTTGAGTTTTTGTATCTAGTCCTGTTGCACAGTCTGTATCCCTTCAGCTCCAATTACCCATTATCTTACCCTGTTTCTAACTCCTGCTGGTCTCTGTTACCAATGATATATTCCAAGCTGATTCTCGAATGTCGGTTCACATCAGTGGAACCATACAGTATTTGTCCTTTAGTTTTTGGCTAGACTCACTCAGCATAATGTTCTCTAGGTCCATCCATGTTATTACATGCTTCGTAAGTTTAGTCTGTCTTAAAGCTGCATAATATTCCATCGTAGGTATACGCCACAGTTTGTTTAGCCACTCGTCTGTTGATGGACACTTTGGCTGTTTCCATCTCTTTGCAATTGTAGATAATGCTGCTATAAACACTGGTGTGCAAATGTCCGTCTGTGTCTTTGCCCTTAAGTCCTTTGAGTAGATACCTAGTAGTGGTATTGCTGGGTCGTAATCCATTCTGCCATTCTGTGTCTTTTGATTGGGAAATTCAGTCCATTAACTTTTAGTGTTATTACTGTTTGGATAATATTTTCCTCTACCATTTTGACTTTTGTATTATATATATTATATCTGATTTTCCTTCTTTCTACACTTTACTCCATACCTCTCTCTTCTGTCTTTTCGTATCTGACTCTAGTGCTCCCTTTAGTATTTCTTGCAGAGCTGGTCTCTTGGTCACAAATTCTCTCAGTGACTTTTCGTCTATAAATGTTTTAATTTCTCCTTCATTTTTGAAGGACAATTTTGCTGGATATAGAAGTCTTGGTTGGCAGTTTTTCTCTTTTAGTAATTTAAATATATCATCCCACTGTCTTCTAGCTTCCATGGTTTCTGCTGAGAAATCTACACATAGTCTTATTGGGTTTCCCTTGTATGTGACAGATTGTTTTTCTCTTGCTGCTTTCAAGATCCTCTCTTTCTCTTTGACCTCTGACATTCTAACTAGTAAGTGTCTTGGAGAACGCCTATTTGGGTCTATTCTCTTTGGGGTGTGCTGCACTTCTTGGATCTGTAAATTTAGGTCTTTCATAAGAGTTGGGAAATTTTCAGTGATAATTTCTTCCATTAGTTTTTCTCCTCCTTTTCCCTTCTCTTCTTCTGGGACACCCACAACACGTATATTTGTGCGCTTCATATTGTCATTCAGTTCCCTGATCCCCTGCTCAAGTTTTTCCATTCTTTTCCCTGTAGTTTCTGTTTCTTTTTGGAATTCAGATGTTCCATCCTCCAGTTCACTAATTGTAGCTTCTGTCTCTTTAGATCTACCATTGTAGGTATCCATTGTTTTTTCCATTTTTTCTTCTTTGTCCTTCACTCCCATAAGTTCTGTGATTTGTTTTTTCAGATTTTCTATTTCTTCTTTTTGTTCAGCCCATGTCTTCTTCATGTCCTCCCTCAATTTATTGATTTGATTTTTGAAGAGGTTTTCCATTTCTGTTCGTATATTCAGCATTAGTTGTCTCAGCTCCTGTATCTCATTTGAACTATTGGTTTGTTCCTTTGACTGGGCCATATCTTTAATTTTCCAAGCGTCATCCATTATTTTCTGCTGGTGTCTGGGCATTTGATCAGATTTCCCTGGGTGTGGGACCCGGCTGGTTGAAAGGTTTTTCTGTGAAATCTCTGGGCTGTTTTTCTTTTCCTGCCCAGTAGGTGGCACTCGTGGCGCTTGTCTGTCTGCGGGGCCCACCAGTAAAAGATGCTGTGGCTCCTTTAACTTGCCAATCCAAATCTCGCAGTCAGCCCGGGAAACCGCGCGTGGAGGGGGCGGGTCGCCGGCCCCCGTGGCTTGGGGGACTGCCGGTCCAAATTGCCCAGCTGGCCCGAGACGCCAAGCGTGGCGGGAGGGCCCCGCTATCCAACGTTCCCAGTCAGACCGGCGAGCCACGTGCGTGGAGGGGACCCCAGTCGCCAGCCGCCCCGGCCGGGAAATCGCTCGCCCCTTGGGTATCTCACCGCAGCGGATTCTCCCTGCCCGTTTAGCCGTTCCAGAATGGGGTACGCTGTCTTTTTGGTCTCTGTCGTGGCTCCGGGAGCTGTTTCGTATTGTTTCTGTTTCTTTAGTTGCTTTTCTGGAGGAGGAACTAAGACCCGCGCGTCTTACTAAGCCGCCATCTTCTCCGGAAGTCCTCCATTGTTTTTTTAATCTCTTCTACTGTGTCTTTCATTCCCATAAGTTCTGTGATTTGTTTTTTCAGACTTTCAATTTCTTCTTTTTGTTCTTTCCTTGCCTTCTTTATATCCTCCCTCAATTCATTGATTTGGTTTTTGATGAGGTTTTCCATGTCTGTTCGTACATTCTGAATTAATTGTTTTAGCTCCTGTATGTCATTTGAATTGTTGGTTTGTTCCTTTGACTGGGCCATATCTTCAATTCTCCTAGTGTGATTTGTTATTTTTTGCTGGCATCTAGGCATTTAATTACCTTAATTAGTTTATTCTGGAGATTGCTTTCACTTCTTTTACCTAGAGTTTTCTTGCTGGATGAATTTGTTGTCTATCTGTTCTTTGACATTCCGTTCAGCTTTATCTGGACCTTTAGCTTAAGTTTTGTTTAACAGAGGAGAATTTTTCAGTTCTTGTTTTCTTGTTTCTTGCCCTGCTTGTGTGGTGCCTTCCCCCCTCTCCCCACACTTAGGAGGGTCTACTTAGATATTATGTACCCCAGCCAGATTTTCCTAGACCAAACTGGCCTCCTATCAGGAGGAAAGAGTCACCTGCGTTGGTTTTCCCTGAGGGTGAGACCCAGCAGGTTGAAAGATTTCCTGTGAAGTCTCTGGACTCTGTTTTTCTTATCCTGCCCTGTGTGTGGCGCTTGTCTGACTGCAGGTCCCACCAGCATATGATGATGCGATACCTTTAACTTTGGCAGACTCTCCCTCCTGGGGGCGTGGTGGAGACTGAGGAGAGGTTGTAGGCTGGTTTTAATGGCTTCAAATTACCAAGCCCTGGGGTCTAAATTCCTTGAGGGAGGGATTCCACCTGAGTTGGGCTTCACCCCTCCCCTGGGGAAGGCACAGGCTCCAGACAAGCCCCCAAAAGAGCTCACTTCTGCCTATGCCTGGGGCAGTTGCAGCCTGAAAAGTCCTGCCGCTATATCCAGAGGTAGTCAAGCCTTTGTAGATACACAGCCACAAAAACCTCTGTTTCCTTCTCTTTTTTTTCCCTTTTTTCTGTCAGTCCTGCCCCCTTGGCGCTGGGGCAAAAGTGAGCAACCTCCGCATTGATCAGGTTCACCTAAGCTGGGGGCCTATTTTTAGTAGTCAGAATTTGTTATTTAGTTCCACAATTGGCGTTTGATTGTGCCCAGTCCCTGCTGCTGGTAAAGTCCTTTCCTTTCCCCTCTGGGAAGCGGCCTGTGGGGGAGGGGCGCTGGCCACTGCAGCTTTGGGAACTCATGGTTCGGGGGGGTGCTTGCAGCCGGTCCAGCTAGTCCAGACTGGGGTGCGCTGTGTGTCTGGTCACTGACGTGGCCCCAGGAGCTATTCTGTACTGTTTTTGGTTATTTAGTAGTTGTTCTGGAGGACGAACTAAAGCACGCACGTTGTTAAGCTGCCATCTTGACCCGGAAGCTCCTTTTTAATTCAGATTTATTGTTTTAGATTTTATTTATGAAGAAACTCTTTGGTCTGATTGTCACTATGCACTACGTTTTTTGTTTCATAGAAACAGTATTAATTGGGAAAACAACTTGTATCAGTTAACTTAGTATAAATAATTATTGTGTTTTTTGTGTTTCAAGGAATCATCTGTTGCAGTTTGCCCTGGAATCACCACCCATATCTCCTGCTTCCTCCTCTTCAAAGAACCTTGCTCTCAAAGTGTATAATCCTCTTGCCTCCAGATATTCTCTAAAGCAGGGGAACAGGTTAATGGATAATTTCTTGACCAGAGAAATTGGTGATCCTGCATCAGATTTGTTGATAAAAGGAAATGAAAGGAAATTCAACTCTCAAAAAGAGGCAAGCACTTATGCAGAGACCAAAGAGACAGCTTCTCTGGAAAAGATAACTTCAGGCCCTTCAGGGGCTAATGTTCCTGAGTCACCCTCTACATCTACCTTGAAACAAGTTACTAAAGGTAGGAATATATTTTCCTGTGTGGCATGGAAATCTTCTTGTGCCACATGACGTTAGAATAATAGGCAGCATTTTTAAAGGGAAGGGAATGAGAAAGAGCAAGTTAGATTTCATCTTTTCACAGTCCTAGAGAATGACATAAGCGTTGCTTTGAGATACGTTTATTCTTTTTCTCTCTCATGGAATAGGAATTCAAGGTGATCACTACAAAAATGAATCAGTTTTAATTCACACTTGGAGCATTGCGGTAGTTTTCTATTTGCCAACTTTGAATTCCTCCTGATCCTGCCTATCATATCCAGTTTAATCTTCAAGAGCTATTTTTATCTTATTATACCACTGCTTGAATTCCTTCAGTATATGCTGCATAAAGTCCAAGCTGTTCTGCCTTGCATTTAAAGTCTTTGACAATATAGCCCCCTACTCTTCTGGTCCAGCCTTGTTTCTCACCTCTTGCTCTCTGAAATTGCTCTGCTCTAGCCATGCTGATCTCCCCAGTGTTCTTACACACTTTACTCATAGATACTTCCAGGTCTTTGATTAGGAAGTTTAAACTGCTGAAATGTTTGTCTCAACACCAAGGATTGGCAAAATATGACCTGCAGACCAAATCTGGCTTGCCATCTTTGTGTGTGTGTGTGTGTGTGTGTGTGTGTGTGTGTGTGTGTGTGTGTGTGTGTGTTGTATGATGTGGGTCACTTTTCATTCTTTTTCCCTATGGCTGTTCCATTTTTGCAGCACCATTTGTTGAATTTTTGAGGGGGGGAGTGCATGGACTGGGAATCAAACCTGGGTTTCCCACATGGCAGGCAAGAATTCTACCACTAAGCTACCCTTGTACCGTCTTCCATCTATTTTTCTAATTAGAAGTTTACTGAAACACAGTCATGCCCACTTGTTTATTGTCTTCGGCTGCTTTCACACTACAGCAGCACAGTTGAGTAGTTATAACAGAGATGTATGACCCACAGAGCCTAAAATATTTATTATCTGATCCTTTAATGAAGTTGTTTAATGACCACTGTTCTGGATCTTTGACTTTACCCAGATCCTACTATTCTTTGGTTATTATGCAAACAGTGTTGATTTCTCACATCACCAAAGTGCTGTAACACTGGTTTTCTGGACAGATTTTAGTATAATTTGCTTAGCTGTTTAACAAATGTGTTAGCTTGTTTAACCTTTTGTTTCTGTGTCTTGCCATTAAAGATGAAAGCACCTTTGAACTTTGGTATACCCATATCACCTCCTGTACAGGGCTCTTGGTGTTTATTAAACTTAGATTTAAATTAGTTTTCTAGTACTCAAGTGCTTATATTTCGTAAGAGTATATACATTTTACTTACATTTCGTGGCTTATCTCATGACCAAGAAAATTCTTGGTCAGTCTTTTAATCAATTGACAGTTCTTACTGTGGTGCTTCTACCTTGACAGTTAACTTTTTTCTCCTAACAGAGGCATTTTCCAAATGAAATCTTACAATACTTTAACATATAAAATAGATGAAATTGGCCCTACTGCATTCAGGTAGGGAAGGAAGTCCTGGAGACGCACTGCTCAACCTGACCTCCTCTTTATCCATTGTGGCGTCTAGGCCCTTAGATGCCTCCATCGATCCCTACAACTCTGTGAAACAGTTTGAAAACTAATACATTTCTTAATCTTAACATTGCATTTGTAATTATAAATGAGAGCTAAGTTAATGAATTTGTTATCATTGACAAAATTGAACAGTAGTTGACCCAACCCAATAAACACTTTAATCTGACTGCACATACTCCTTTTCCCCTCCCACCGCCAGGTGTGTCTTACTCAAGTTTTTATTATTTCTTTGCTAAATTTAGGAAAATTAGGCTTAGGAAAATTTAAGATTAGATTTGTAGTTTGGCCAAATTTTGGTAGAAAAGGTTTAACCAAAGCATTTTGTAATAAATGAAATTCCAGCTTTATTTTCAGTCTCCTCCTCTACACCCAGGATTCTAATTGTGTGACTTCTCACAATTTAGCCATTACCATAGTCACCAGTCTGTTCCATTCCTTTCACCTAATGGGTCATTCTTTTTCTCTAGTGCTTTTCTAACCACGTTAAGGTTGTGATTCTATTTATTTATTTATTTTTATCTTATTTGCTGAAAGATACCAGGTTATCTAATTTTTGCCCATTCTAAAAGCAATTAATTTTCTTATCTTGTTTTTTTTTTTAAATACAGTGGATTGTCCTGTTTGCGGGGTTAATATTCCAGAAAATCATATTAATAAGCACTTGGACAGCTGTTTGTCACGTGAAGAGAAGAAGGAAAGCCTCAGAAGGTAAGAAAGTTAGGCATAGCAATTGAGCTACTTTATTTAGCTGGGTGCCTCTTGTACTTTATAAATGTGAAAAAAAGTCCAGTATTCATTGTGATGACCAGCTCTTCTATTCCCTTTCTTCCTTTGTTATTCCTTTAATCGTGCTGGCCAACACTTCTTTTCTCTCTTTCTCCTTCTTTCCTCAATTCCCAGTTTTCCACACATAGTTAACTGCATTGAATATTTAAACTGCTGATAAAATTTGCATAACAGGAACTTAATGACTTAAAATTCAATTCTTTTATAAAACTTATTTTCTTCTCTTAGAATTTTTAGAATTATTTTAAAGCCCCTCAACTGAAGAAAACGAGTTTAGACTCTAGGTATAGAACATATAAAATCTTTTTCTGGTTCTTAGAATGCTCAGAATTTTTTGTTCTTTGTTTTTAATTTTTATTGTGGTAAGGTATATATAACTCAAAATTTCGCATTTTAACCAATTTCTTTTATATGGTTCAGTGTTAATAATCACACTCACAATATTGTGCTACCATCACTACCATCTTTTACCTCAACTTTTTCATCACCCACAACAGAAACTCTTTACCAATTAAACAATAACTCCCCATCATTCCCCCCTTCCCTCCCTGCAGACCCTGATAACCTCCAGTCTACTTTCTATCTCTACATTTGCTTATTCTAAGTACTTCATATATGTGAAATCATAGAATATTTCTCCTGTGTCTGACCTGTTTCACGCAACCTGATGTCTTCAGGGTTCAGTCATGTCATAGCATGTTTCACAACTTCATTCATTTTATGGCCAAACAGTATTCTGTTGTATTATTTAATCACATTTTGTTTATCTATTTATCAACACTTGGTTATTGTGAATAATGCTAGTATGAACGTTAGTGTACAAATAATCTGTTCTAGTCCCTGCTTTCAGTTCTTTGGGATATGTACTTAGGAGTGGGATTGTTGGGTCATAATTATAATTCTCTGTTCAACTTTCTGCGGAACTGCCAAGGTGATTTCCATGGTGGCTGTACCATTTTACACTTCCACCACATCTTTGTCAACACTGGTCACATGCATGAATCTTTGATATTTTTTAAGTTTCCACAACACCCTGATAAGCCATCTCTTATATCTAGTTGACAAACCTTAGCCCATTCTCTGTAAATTCGTATGAGTTGATTAAAAAAATCACTAATCCTTTTGATGTTCTCAGATTCTGAGACCCCTTAAATGCATTTCTCACTTTTGTTAATTCATGAAAGAAAGGTACATATTATTTTCACGTTTGTGAAAACATTTGTCAGGCTCCATATCTTAAAATTCTGGTGAGAACTTGTTGATTTCTGCTGGTGCTTTTTATTGTAAATGCCAGTGAATAGTACAGATCTTCATTAGAATTTCATGGTCATAAAATTAATCATCTAGGGCAGGCCACGGTGGCTCAGCAGGTAAGAATGCTTGCCTGCCAAGCCCGAGGACCCGGGTTCATTTCCCAGTGCCTGCCCATGTTAAAAAAAAAAAAAAAAATTAATCATCTACCCTTGATAAAATAAATGTTTTAGGTAAAGACTTAATGAATTGTTTTTCACTGTGCATTTTTACAAACTGCTACCTACTGTGATTTTATTTTGTCATAATTTTGTCAGTCTTATAGAATCTAGTGGGCTGTCATTGTAAGAACAGTTTCCAGAAAAATGTAATCTGAACTTTTGCAGTTCTTTACACAGTTAAGTGATTTTCTCTTGCTTTTACACTTTTTTGAAATTATTTAGCTAGGAATGTACTGCTGGCTAATAGAGAAATGTTTGGTTGGTTTTAGTCTATACTCAACTGTAATATTTTTCTAAGTGTGATTTTTGCACCATTTGCATTATACTTATCCTGGGGAACCTTGTTAAAATTTAGATTTTAGGTACCCACCTTGTCCCTGAATCCTAAATGGTGTGGTAGAGAAGGGGAATGAGAATCTTCATTTTTAAACAGGCTCTCCAGGTCATTTCCAGATATACTAGTCTGGGAAGCACAGCCTTGTATGAACTAGTTAATGCCAATCTTTTGTAAATCTTGTTCTTTGGATAAACCTATTAGTTTCAAGTTTCTATGAACTTTTGTTGTTTTTTTAAATTTTTCCCATTTATTTTTTATGTTTTTACTTATATATGGATATGTGTAGTTTTTTAAAAAGTTTTTGTTGTGGTAACTTGCACAATCTAAAATTTCCCATTTTAACTACTTTTTATTAATTTTCACCTAACCCTTCAATATTTTTCATTTTCAAATTCTTGCAGTTGTATTTTTTTAAGCAACTAATTGCCATAGTATTGAACTAGACGATGTACTTAGAGAACCGTGCTATAATCAAATTATTAGATAAACCCACTAAAGGGTTCCCATTTATAAGATTATCTCAAGTCATTGAAACTTTTAGGTAACTTGAATTCTATTCCATTTTAAGAAATAGTGTTCATTAACTATTCTTTGGAGAGGGTAGGAGAAAGTAATTTGTCTTTGTTTTATTTAAAATTGTGACTTTGTGCTTACCACTATTACTTATGTAAATAGAGTGAAAAGTCAGGTGCTGATTTTGCTAATAAAATTTCTTCTAATGCTTTATATATTCATAACATAATTGACATTAAAGAGACCAAAATCATGTTATACTTTTTAGTTATTGTTTTTCCATTGTGGTCTTTGAAGATGATACCACAAGAATACTATGTACATGCCAACTTTGTGTTTTCTTTCTTAAGTGGTGTTAATGAGTTGAGTAAAGCTGACCATCCTAACAGGCCTTCTGTTATTATTCATGTAGTGCCTTTGCAGATTTATTGCTTGGAGCTTGAGGAGTACATTTGCCTGTGGAACTGAATTTTTTAAGAAGCTATATGTGATAATATATCCTTAAATCCATAGCCTAACTGTCAGTAGATTTGCACTCTTACCTTCTGAGTTAACTTGTTTTTACAGGGATTTTGCTTGAAAACCATAGTCAAATTTTAGGAAAAGTATGCTTTAAAGAGGTGGAGAATTGAATAGCTCCACATAAATGTGATTTTAAGTGAACATCTCGTAGCATTTGGGCAATGGAGCCTTCTTCATGAATCTGAAGTCTACATTGTTTGGCCTGACCTCTTTCTGAGACTGAAGTTGCTATTTCTGGCTTTTACCCAGATATCACTATCTGAATGTACCACTGGCACCTCAGATATTTCATGTCCAACTCTGTCAGCTTTATCCACTGTTAACTTGATCCTTTTCCTCTCTTCCCTTTTTTCTTTAATGGTTCTAATATTTTCCCAATCACTCAGATTTTGAGTCAGAAGATAAATTAGTGTTTTAGGGAAAGAGCATTTGATAATTCACAATAATACTCTGATCTCTTTTTTTCAGCTCTGTTCACAAAAGGAAGTCATTGCCCAAAACTGTATATAACTTGCTCTCCGATCGTAACTTAAAGAAAAAGCTAAAACAGCATGGGTTGTCTGTTCAAGGAAATAAACAACAACTCATTAAAAGGCACCAAGAATTTGTACACATGTACAATGCTCAGTGTGATGCTTTGCAACCTAAATCAGGTAAAGTAATAAACCAATGAGTTATACTTATCCTCTGGATAAAGCATTTTTGTGTAGTTCAGGTATTATAAACCATAAGACAATAGAAAAAAAATTTTAATGAATACATTTTTTCACTTTAACCATTTTAAGTGGACAATTCTTTGACATTAAGAATAATTATAATATTGTATTATTTTCATCACTATTTCTAGACTATTTTCATCATCCCAAATAAAAGCTCATACTCATTTACCGATAACTCCCCATTCTTCCTCTTTCCCACCCATGGTAACCATTATTCTGCTTTCTGTCTTTATGAATTTGCTTATTCTAAGTATTTCTTCTAAGAGAAATCATACAATAATTGTCCTTTTGTGTCTGGCCTATTTCAATCAACATGACGTCTTCAGGGCTCATCCATATTGTCACATGTACTAGCACTTCTTTTCTTTTTATGGCTGAATAGTATTCTGTTGTATGCATATATCACATTTCATTATCCAGTCATCTATTGACAGACATTTGAGTTGCTTCTACCTTTTGGCTATTGTGAATAATACTGCAGTGAATATTGTTGTACAAATATTTGTCCTTGTCCCTGCTTTCAATTCTTAGGGTATGTACCTAGGCGTGGAATCGCCAGGTCATATAATAATTCTATGTTTAACTTTCTGAGGAACTGCTATACTGTTTTCCAAAGCAACTGTACCACTTGATGTTCCTACCAATAATGTATGAGGATTCCTATTTCTTTGCATCCTTGCCAATACTTTTCAGTTTTTTATATAATAGCCATCCTAGTGGATATGAAGTGGTGCCTCAGTATAGTTTTAATTTGCACTTCTCTAATGCTTATTGATCATATGAATATCTTCTTTGAAGAAATGTCTGTTCAAATCTTTGGCCCATTATTTAGGGTTGTCTGTCTTTTTAAGTTATAGGTGTTCTTTATGTATTACAGATATTAAACCTCATATTGGATATATAGTTTCCATGTGTTTCCTCCCATTCTGTAGATTGTCTTTTTACTTTCCTGATAATTTCCTTTGATATACAAGAGTTTTAAATTCTGATGAAGATCACTTTATTTTTTGCTTTGTTTCTTGTCTTTTGGTGTAAAATCTAAAACTCCATTGCCATTGCCTTGGGCAAAGTCCTGAAGATACTTCCCTGTGTGTGTGTGTGTGTGTGTTTTAAGAGCTTTATAGTATTAGCTCTTTTAGTTTTGATCCATTTTTATTTAATCTTTGTGTATCATGAGAGGTAGAAGTCCACATTTATTCTTTTGCCTGTGGCTTTCCTGTTGTCCTAGCACAGGAAAGTGAAGAGGCTGTTCTTTCCCCATTGAGTGGACTTAGGCACCTTTGTCAAAAATCAACTGCCCATAGATAATATGGAGTTGTTTCTGGACCCTCAGTTCTATCCCATTGGCTAGCCTTATGCCAGGACCACATTGTATTAATTATTGTAGCTTTGTAGTAAGTTTTTAAATCAGGAAGTGTGAGTCTTCCAACTTTGTTCTTTCTTTCCAAGGTTGCTTTGGCTATTTGGGGCACCTTGCAATTCCATATTAATTTGAGGAGCAGCTTTCCCTTTTCTGTAGAACAGGCTGCAGGAATTTTGATAGGGATTGCATTGAATTTTTACATTGCTTTTGGCTGTATTGACATATTAATATTAAGTCTTCTAATTCATGAACATGAGGTGCCATTCCATTTATTTAGGTCCTTAATTTTTTTCTGCAATGTTTTGCAGCTCTCATTGTACAAGTATTTTACCTTATTGGTTAAATTTATTTCTAAGTATTTTATTCTTTTAGATGATGTGTTAGTTAGATTCAGTTGTCAACTTGGCCAGGTGAGCATACCTAATCTTGTTGCTGCGGACATAAGCCAACGGTATGTGAACCTCATCTGTTGCCAATTACATCGGCAGTCGGCTAGGAGGCGTGTCTGCTGCAATGAGTGATGTTTGACTTAATTGGCTGGTGCTTAAATGAGAGAACGCAATGTAGCACAGCCAAGCAGCTCGGCATTCCTCATCTCAGCACTTGCAGCTCAGCCCAGGCCTTTGGAGATGCAGAAATAAGTCACCTCAGGGAAAGTTGTTGGAACCCAGGGGCCTGGAGAGAAGACCAGCAGAGACCATCCTGTGCCTTCCACGTAAGAAAGAGCCTCAGTGGAAAGTTAGCTGCCTTTCCTCTGAAGAACCAACAAAATAAATCCCCTTTTATTAAAAGCCAATCCGTCTCTGGTGTGTTGCATTCTGGCAGCTAGCAAACTAGAACAGATGATATTGTAAAAAGAATAATTTTCTTGATTTCCTTTACAGTTTGTTCATTAGTGGTGTATAGAAACCCAGCTTACATCTGTGGATTTGTCTTGTATCCTTCAACTTTGCTGAATTTTTTAATTAGTTTTAGTAGCTCTCTTGTGGATTTGTTGGGGTTTTCTATATATAGGATTATGCCATCTGTGAATAGGGATAATTTTGCTTCTTTTCTAATTTGGATGCCTTATACTTCTTTCTCCTGCCTGTTTGCTCTGGCTAGAACTTGTACAGTGTTGAATAGCAATGGTGACAGTGGACATCCTTGTCTTCTTTCTCATCTTAGAGGGAAAGATTTCAGTCTTTCACCATTGAGTATGATATCAGCTATGGGTTTTTCATACAGGCTTTTATCAAGTTGGGAAAGTTCTCTTCTATTCTGACTTTTCTGAGTGTTTTTACCATGAAAAGTTGTTCAATTTTTTCAAATAGTTTCTCACTGTCAATTGAGATGATCATGTATTCTTTTTCCTTTATTCTATTAAGGTATTGTATTACATAACTTGATTTACTTTGTCATCTTTGCATTCCTGGAATAAATCCCACTTGGTCATGGCATATAATCCTTTTAGTATACTGTTAGATTTGATTTGCCAGTATTTTGTTGCAGACTTTTTGCATCTATATTCATAATGGATATTAGTCTGAATTTTTCTTTTCTTGTGCTGATTTTATCTAGTTTTCATATCAGGGTAGTGCTGACCTCCTAGAATGAGTTAGGACATATTCTTCCTCTTCTCTTTTTTGGTAGAGTTTGAGTAGGATTGGTGTTAATGCTTCTTTTAATATTTGTTAGGGTTCAGTAGTGAAGCCATAGAGTCCTGGCCTTTGCTTTCTTGAGAGCCTTTTTTTCTTTAATTTTTATTAATAAAACTAATCCACATACAACACGAACATTCTTAACATATGAACATTCCATACTTGGTATGCAGTCAGTGGCTCACAATATGATCACTTAGTTACATATTCATCACCATGACCATTTCTCAGAGCATTTACATCACTCCAGAAAAAGAAATAAAAAGAAAAAAGAAAAAACTCGTACTTACCATACCCCTTACCCATCCCTCTCTTTGACCACTAGTATTCCCCTCTACCCAATTTATTTTAACATTTGTTCCCCCTATTATTTATTTATTTTTAATCCATATTTTTTCCTCATCTGTCCATACTGTAGATAAAAGGAGCATCAGAATAAGGTTTTCACAATCACACAGTCACATTGTGAAAACTGTATCATTGTACAATCATCTTCAAGAAACGTGGCTATTGAAACAAAGCTGTACTGTTTCAGGTACTTCCGTCTAGCCTCTCTAATACACTTTAAACTAAAAAGGGGTTATCTATATAATGTGTAAGAATAACCTCCAGTATAAACTATCGACTCTGTTTGAAATCTCTCAGCCACTGATTCTTTATTTTGTCTCATTTCTTTCTACCCCCTTTCAGTCAAGGTTTTCTCAATCCCTTGATGCTGAGTCCCAGCTCATTCTAGGATTTTTGTCCCATGTTGCCAGGAAGGTTTACACCCCTGGGAGTCATGTCCCACATGGGAATGGGGAGGGCAATGGATTTGCTTGCTGTGTTGGCTGAAAGATAGGCCACATCTGAGCAACAGAAGAGGTTCTCTGGGGGTGACTATTAGGCCTGATTTTAAGTAGGCTTAGCCTATCCTTTGTGGGGATAAGTTTCATATGAACAAACCCCAAGATTGAGGGTTCAGCCTGTTGACTTTGTTGTCCTCACTGCTTGTAAGAATATCAGGCCTTCTCTGAAAGGAAACTTGAATTTTCCCTCTCTCTCACCATGCCCCCAAGGAGACTTTGCAAATACTTTTTTATTCACTGTTCAAATCACTCTGGCATTTATTGGGGCATCACTCTGAACAAACCTACACAATCTCATGCCTTACTCAAGGTTCCATGCACTTATGGTGTTCAATTAAACTGTCCATATAAGTTATATTAGAAGATGCACCAGTCAAAATATAAATTTTGCTCCAAATAATCATTTTTTGCTTTAGTCTCACACATAAGTTAAAGTTTTAAGATATGAATGACCATCTATTTTCAACTCCCTGCAATATTGACATAACTTTGTTATTCCTCATACAAAAACATTTTTTAATTTGTACATTTAGTCACTATCATTGTACACTCTAAGCATTCCTAGATTATACCATCTCAGTCTTTATCATCTATCTTTCCTTCTAATTTCATTTGTGCCCTCAGCCCTCCTCCCTCTATCATTCTCACATTAAGCTTCATTCAGTGTACTAACATTATTGTACTACAATTAGTTAGTATTGTACTATCCATTTCTGAATTTTTACAATCAGTCCTGTGCACAATCTAATTCAGTTCCAATTACCCAATATCTACCCTATTTCTATCTCCTGATAACCTCTGTTCTTACCTGAAATTCTCCAAGGTCATTCATTAATATTAGTTCATATCAATGAAACTATACAGTATTTGTCCTTTTGTTTCTGGCTAATGTCACTCAGCATAATGCCCTCAAGGACCATCCATGATATTACATACTTCGTAACTTTATTCTGTCTTACAATTGCATATAATTCATTGAATGTATATTCCACAGCTTGTTTAGCCACTCATCTGTTGATGGACATTTGGCTGTTTCCGTCTCTAGGCAACTGTAAATAATGCTACTATAAACATTGGTGTGCAAATGTCCATTTGTGTCTTTGTCCTCATGTTCTCTGAGTAGATACCTAGTAATGGTATTGCTGGATCATATGGCAATTCCATGCTTAGCTTCTTGAGGAACTGCCAGACTGCCTTCCACAGTAGTTGTACCATTTGATACTCCCACCAATAGCGGATAAATGTGTCTCTTTCTCCACATCCTCTCTAGTGTGCCTCATTCTCCACATCCTCTCTAGCACTTGTCATTTTTTGTTTTATTGATAATGGCTATTTTGGTTGGTGTGAGATGATATCTCATTGTGGTTTTGATTTGTATTTCCCTAATAGCCAGGAAAGCTGAGCATCTTTACATGTGCCTTTTGGCCATTTGTATTTCCCCTTCTGAAAAGTGTCTGTTCATGTCTTTCGCCCACTTTGTACTTGGGTTGTTTGTCTTTTTGTTGTTGAGTTGAACAATCTCTTTATATATTCTGGATACTAGACCCTTATCTGATATATCGTTTCCAAATATTGCCTCCCATTGTGTAGGCTGTCTTTTTACTTTCTTGACAAAGTTCTTTGATACACAAAAGCATTTAATTTTGAGGAGTTCCCGTTTATCTATTTCTTTCTTCAATGCTCGTGCCTTGGGTATAAGATCTAGGAAACCACCTCCTATTATAAGATTTATAAGATATTTCCTTACGTTTTCTTCTAAAAGTTTTATGGTCTTAGATCTACTGTTTAGGTCTTTGATCCATTTTGAGTAGGGTGTGAGATATGGCTCCTCTTTCATTCATTTGCATGTGGCTATCCAGTTCTCTAGGTACCATTTATTGACAAGCTGTTCTGTCCCAGGTGAGTTGGCTTGACTGCCTTATCAAAGGTCAATTGTCCATAAATGAGAGGGTCTATATCTGAACACTCTAGTCAATTCCATTGGTCAGTATATCTATCTTTATGCCAATACCATGCTGTTTTGACCACGGTAGCTTTGTAATACACCTTAAAGTCAGGTAGTGTGAGACCTCCAACTTCGTTTTCCTTTCTCAGGATATGTTTTAGCTATTTGGGGCACCCTGCCCTTTCAGATAAATTTGGTTATTGGTTTTTCTGTTTCTGAAAAGTCAGTTTTTGGGATTTTAATTGGTATTGCTTTGAATTCTATAAATCAATTTAGGTAGAATTGATATCTTATTTTTTCATTATATTAATATTTCTTTTAATCTTGGAACAGCCAGTAGTAAAAACCTGAAAATATGGAATTGTAACACATACCAGACTCTGAAATTTGTTCTATAATTAGTTGTAATGTGCTTTGAAATTTATTGTTTTGTTTATATGTTTTTTAATTAATTTTTTAATTTTTTAAAAAATATAACAACAAACATAAACATTCTTAACATGATCATTCTGTTCTACATGTGTAATCAGTAATTCCCAATATCATCACATAGTTGCATATTCATCATCATGATCATTTCTTAGAACACTTGCATCAATTCAGAAAAAAATTAAAAGACAACAGAAAAAAATTCATACATACGATACCCCTTACCCCTCCTTTTCATTGATCACTAGCATTTCAATCTACTAAATTTTTTTTAACATTTGTTCCCCCTATTATTTATTTTTATTCCATATATTTTATTCATCTGTTGATAAGGTAAATAAAAGCATCAGACACAAGGTTTTCACAATCACACAGTCACATTGTGAAAGCTGTATCATTATACAATCATCTTTAAGAAACATGGCTACTGGAACACAGCTCTGTATTTTCAGGCAGTTCCCTCTAGCCTCTCCATTACATCTTGACTAACAGGGTGATACTATTTAATGTGTAAGAATAACCTCCAGGATACCCTCTCGACTCTTTGGAATCTCTCAGCCATTGACACTTTATTTTATCTCATTTCACTCTTCCCCCTTTTGGTCAAGAAGGTTTTCTCAATCCCTTGGTGCTGATTCCCAGCTTATTCTAGGAATTCTGTCCCACATTGCCAGGAAAGTCCACACCCCTGGGAGTAATGTCCCGTGTAGAGAGAGGGAGGGCAGTGAGTTTGCTTGTTGTGTTGGCTGGAGAGAGAGGCCACATCTTAGCAACAAAAGAGGTTCTCTTGGGGGTGATTCTTAGGCCTAATTTTAAGTAGGCTTGACCTATCCTTTGTGGGGTTAAGTTTCATATGAACAAACTCCACAATTGGGGCTGTTGTAGTTTGCTAGCTGCCGGAATGCAACACACCAGAGACGGATTAGCTTTTAATAAAAGGGGATTTATTTCATTAGTTCTTCAGAGGAAAGGCAGCTAACTTTCAACTGAGGTTCTTTCTGTGTGGGAAGGCACAGAGTGATCTCTGCTGGTCTTCTCTCCAGGCCTCTGGATTCCAACAACTTTCCCCAGGGTGATTTCTTTCTGCATCTCCAAAGGCCTGGGTTGAGCTGCGAGTGCTGAGATGAGGTAGGCTGAGCTACTTGGGCTGTGCTACGTTGAGCTCTCTCATTTAAGCACCAGCCAGTTAAATCAAACATCATTCATTACAGCAGGAATGCCTCTTAGCTGACTGCAGATGTAATGAACAATAGATAAGGTTCATGTACCATTGGCTCATGTCCACAGCAACAGAACTAGGTACCTTCACTTGGCCAAGTTGACAACTGAATCTAACTACCACAGGGGCTCAGCCTATTACTTTGGTTGTCCCCACTGCTTGTGAGAATATCAAGAATTCGCCACTTGGGGAAGTTGAATTTTCCCCCTTTCTTATCATTTCCCCAAGGGAACTTTGCAAATATTTTTTTAACTACTGTTAAAATTACTCTGGGATTTATTGGGGCATTTTTAAATTTGTACATTTAGTCACTATCATTGGCATTCCTAGATTATACCATCTCAGTCTTTATCTTCTTTCTTTGTGATTTCATTTGTGCCCCCAGCCCTCCTCCCTTTATCATTCTCACATTCAGCTTCATTCAGTGTTCTAACATAATTATATTACAGTTAGATAGTATTGCGCTATCCATTTCTGAATTTTTACAGTCAGTCCTGTTGTGCAATCTGTATCCCTTCAGCTCCAATTATCCAATATCTTACCCTATTTCTATCTCCTGATGATCTCTGTTACCAACTGAAATTCTCCAAATTTATTCACTAATGTCAGTTCATATCAGTGAGACCATACAGTATATGTCCTTTTGTTTCTGACTAATGTCACTCAGCATAATATCCTTAAGGTCCATCTATTTATTACATACTTCATAACTTTATAGAATTGGCATCTTAACTATATTTAGTCTTCCAATCCATGAACACAGTATGCCGTTCTGTTTTTTTAGGTCTTCTGTGATTTCTTTTAGCAATTTCTTGTAGTTTTCTTTGTATAGGTCTTTTGTATTCTTAGTTAAATTCATTTCTAAATATTTTATTCTTTTGGTTGCATTTGTAAATGGAATTTTTTTCTTGATTCCCCCCTCAGATTGTTCATTACTAACATATAGAGACATTACAGATTTTTGAATTTTGAACTTGTAACCTGCCACTCTGGGGTACTCTTCGGTTAGTGCTAGTAGTTTTGCTGTGGATTTTTCAGGGTTTTTGACATTTAGTATCAGATCATCTGCAAACAGTGAGAGTTTTACTTATTTCTTTCCAATTTTGATGCCTTATATTTCTTTTTCTTATCTAATTGCTCTTGCTAGAATTTCCTACACGATATAGAATAACAGTGGTGATAGTGAACATTCTTGTCTTGTTCCTGATCTTAGGGGGTTCTCAGTTTATCCTCATTGAGAATAACTGTGGGTTTTTCATATATTCCCTTTATCATGGTGAAGCAGTTCCCTTTTATTCCTATCCTTTGAAGTGTTTTCAACAAGAAAGGATGTTGAATTTTGTCAAATGCCTTTTCTGCATCAATCGAGATGATCATGTGGTTTTTCTGCTTTGATTTGTTGATATGGTATATTATATTAATTGATTTTCTTATGTTGCACCATCTTGCATACCCTGGGTGAATCCTATTTGGTTGAGGTATAATTCTTTTAATATGCTTCTGAATTTTAGTTGCAAGATTTTTATTGAGAATTTTTGCATCTGTATTCATTAGAGAGATTGGTCTGTAATTTTCTTTTCTTGTAGTATGTTTATCTGGCGTTGGTATGAGGGTGATGTTGGCTTCATAGAATGAGTTTATGTAGCCTTCCCGCCTCTTCAGTTTGTTTGAAGAGTTTGAGCAGGATTGGTACTAATTCTTTCTTGAATATTTGGTAGAATTCACATGTGAAGCCATCTGGTCCTGGACTTTTCTTTTTTGCGAGCTTCTTAATGACCGATTCAATTTCTTTACTTGTGATTGGTTTGTTGCGGTCATCTATTTCTGCTCGAGTCTTTCTAGGAAGTTGTCCATTTCATCTATGTTATTTAGTTTATTAGCATAAAGGTCATAGTATCCTCTCATTACCGCTTTTATTTCTGTCAATAGTTATGTCTCCTCTTCCATTTCTGATTTTATTTATTTGCGTCCTCTTCTTTTTTTTGTCAACCTTGCTAAGAGTCCATCAATTTTATTAATTTTCTCATATAATCAACTTTTGTTTTTGTTGATTTTCTTGATTGTTTTCAACTTTATTTATTTTTGCTCTAATCTTTGTTATGTCTTTCCTTTTGCCTGCTTTTGGGTTAGTTTGCTGTTCTTTCTCTAGTTCTTCCAAGTGAACAGTTAATTCCTCAATTTTTGCTCTTCTTTTTTGATATAGGTGTTTAGGGCAATAAATTTCCCTCTTAGCACTGCCTTTGCTGCATCACATAAATTTTAACATGTTATGTTTTCATTTTCATTTTCCTCAAAATATTTACTGATTTCTCTTGTAATTTCTTCCTTGACCCACTGGTTGTTTAAGAGTGTGTTTTTGAGCCTCCACATATTTGTGAGTTTTCTGGCACGCTGCCTATTATTGATTTCCAACTTCATTCCTTTATGATCCAAGTAAGTGTTTTGTATAATTTCAGTCTTTTTTAATTTATTGAGACTTGCTTTGTGACCCAGCATATGGTCTATCCTTGAGAATGATCCATGAGTGTTGAGAGAAAGGTATATCCTGCTGTTGTGGGGTGTAATGTTCTATAGATGTCTGTTAAGTTTAGTTCATTTATTGTATTATTCAACTTCTCTGTTTCTTTTTTGTTCCTCTGTCTAGATGTTCTTTACATTGATGAGAGTGGGGAATTGAAGTCTAACTATTTTGGTAAATATGTGTATTTCTCTTTTCAGTGTTTGCCTCATGCATTTTGGAGCACTCTGGCTCAGTCCATAAATATTTATGATTGTTATGTCTTCTTGTTGAATTACTCCTTTTATTAATACATAGTGTCCTTCTTTGTCTCTTTTAATTGTTTTACATTTGAATTCTAATTGGATATTAGTGTAGCTACTCCTGCTTTTTTCTGATTTTGTTTGCATGAAATATGTTTTCCCAGCTTTTCACTTTCAACCTGTGTTTGTCCTTGGGTCTAAAGTGTGTCTCCTGTAGACAGCATACAGATGGGTCCTGTTTTTAACCCATTCTACTAGTCTATGTATTTTGATTGGTTAGTTTAATCCATTAACATTTAGTGTTATCACTGTAAGGGCAATGCTTTCTATTACCATTTTGCCTTTTGGATTTGATAAGTCATATCTAATTATTCCTCTTTTTACCTTTAGTAAAAATAGTCTTCATTTCTATACTCTTCTCCACACCTCTTTCTCATGTCTTTCCCTATCTATCTCTTCTGCTCCCTTTAGTATTTCTTGCAAAGCCAGTCTCTTGGTCAGAAAGTCTCTCAGTAATGTTTTGTCTGAAAATGTTTTAATTTCCACTTTTTTTTTTTTCACATGGGCATGCACCAAGAACTGAACCCGGGTCTCTGGCATGGCAGGGGAGAACTCTTCCTCTTGAGCCACTGTGGCCCACCCCCTTCATTTTTGTAGGACAGTTTTGTTGGGTATGGAAATCTTTGTTGGCAGTTTTTCTCTTTTAGATCACTGTCTTCTTGCCTCCATGGTTTCTGCTGAGAAATGTACAGGCAGTCTTATTGGGCTTTCCTTGTATGTGATGGATTGCTTTTCTCTTGCTGTTTTCAAAATTCTCTCTTTTTCGTTGACATCTAACATTTTGATTAGTAAGTGTTTTGGAGTGTGTCTACTTGGATCTGTTCTGTTTGGGGTACGCTGCACTTCTTGAATCTGTAATTTTATGTCTTTCATAAAAGTTGGGAAATTTTCAGTGATAATTTCCTTCATTAATCTTACTCTTCCTTTTCCTTTCTCTTCTCCTTCTGGGACACCACAACACATGTATTCATGTGCTTCATGTTGTCATTCAATTCACTGAGTCCTTGCTCATATTTTCCCATTCTTTTCCCTATATTTTCTTTTGCCTGTTGGATTTCAGATGTCTTTTCCTCCAGTACAATAATCCTATCTTCTGCCTCTTGAAATCTAGCGTTCTAGTTTTCCATTGTTTTTTTCATCTCTTCTACTCTGCCTTTTATTCCCAAAGTTCTGTGATTTGTTTTTCAGACTTTTTCAATTTCTTTTCTTTGTTCATCCATTGCCTTCTTTATATCCTCCCTCAGTTCATTGATTTGATTTTTGACGAGGTTTTCCATGTCTATTCAGACATCCTGAATTAATTGTTTCAACTCCTGTATCTCGTTTGAATTGTATGGCCCTTTGACTGGGACATATTTTCAATTTTCCTAGTATGATTTGTTATTTTTTTGCTGGCGTCTAGACATTTAATTTCCTTAAGTAGTTTATTCTGGAGATTGTTTTCACTCTTTTATCTAGGATGTTCTTGTTGGATGGCTTTGTTCTCTATCTGTTCTTTGACATTCAGTTCAGTTTATTCTAGACCTCTACATAGGTTTTGTTTAATGGATCAGAATTTTTCAGTTGTTGTTTTCTTGTTTCTTGTCCTGCCTGTATGATGCCTTTTTTTTTTTTTCCTTAGGAGGTGTTCTAGTTTGCTAGCTGCTGGAATGCAATATACCTGAAATGGAATGGCTTTTAAAAAGGGGAATTTAATAAGTTGCAAGTTTACAGTTCTAAGTCTGAGATAATGTCCCAATTACCACAAGTCTATAGAAATGTCCAATCAAAGGTATCCAGGGAAAGATACCTTGGTTCAGGAAGGCCGATGAAATTCAGGGTCTCTCTCTCATCTGAGAAGGCACATGGTGAACACACTCAATGGTTTCTCTCTCAGCTGGAAGTGCACATGGTGAGCAAGGCATCATCTGCTAGCTTTCTCTCCTGGCTTCCTGTTTCATGAAGCTCCCTGGGAGGCATTTTCCTTTTTCATCTCTAAAGGTTGCTGGCTTGTGGGCTCACGTGATTACGTCATTCTCTGGCTCTCTCTGAATCGCTCTCATTCTCCAAAATGTTTCCTCTTTTATAGGACTCCAGAAACTTCTTAAGACCCACCCAAATGGGTGGAGACTTGTTGTCGTCTAATCCAGTTTAACAACCACTCTTGATTAAATCACACCTCCAGGGAGATGATCTGATTACAGTTTCAAACATAAAGTATTGAATAAGGATTTTTCTACCATTTTACAAAATGGGATTTTGATTAAAACATGACTTTTCTAGGGTCCATACATCCTTTCAAACCAGCACAAGAGGGTTTACTTAGATATTGTAGACCCCAGTCAGATTTTCCCAGACCAGACTGGCCTCTCAGGAGGAAAGAGTCACGTACATCAGTTTTCCCTGAAGGTGTGACCCCGCAAGTTGACAGGGTTTCCTATGAAGGAAACTCTAGACTCTGTGTCTTTCCTGTCCTGCCCAGTATGTGGCATTTGCCTGCCTGCAGGTCTCACCAGCTTAAAATGATGCAGTGCCTTTAACTTCAGCAGACTCTTCCTGCTGGAGGCGTGGTTGAGACAGAGGAGAGGCTGTAGCCTGGCTTTAATTGCTTAAGTTTTCCTGTCCCTGGTCTGAATTCCTTGAGGAAGGGATTCAACCTCAGCTGGGCCCACCCCTCTCCTGGGGAAGGCACAGCCTCCAAAGAGTTTCATCCTTTCACCTGACCAGCCTCTTTTGTCTCTCAGGCAAGCTTAATTCTGCCCTTGCCAGTTGGAGCCTGAGAGCAGTGAAGCAGTAGAAACAAAGGAAAAAAAAATAATCCTTTTCAGAGCAGGACCCTCTTTCCTCAGATTTGTTAATCAAGAGTTTAAATTGGTACGTTGCTCTACATATCTCCAGGTCCTCTGTGCCCCCTCTTTTTTTTTTAGGGTCCAGACCTTTGCAGGTATTTTGTGCTGTCTGATCAAAAAAAAAACCTCTTTTTTTTTTTTTTTCCCCAGTCAGCCCTGTCTCTTTGTGCCGGAGCAAAAACTAGTAACTTTAGCTTTTATTCAAGGTTTAGCTGAGCTGGATGCCTATTATTAATAGTCAGAATTTGTTCATTAGATGCAGAATTGGAGCTTGGTTGAGCTCATCTCCTTCCTGTTAGTAAAGCCTCTTTCTTTCCCCATCCTGGGAACCAGCCTTGGGGGAAGGGGCCCCAGCCTCTGCGGCTTGGAGGGCTAATTAATCAATCAAAGGATTCTGGTATAATCACATAGTTATACATGTACTCCACAACCTATATAAGGACATTTCTGTTTCTTCCACAAAGAAAGAAGAGGAAAAATAAATGAAGAACGAAAAATTTAAAAAGTAAAAAGGAGAAACAGGACCACCACCAAGACCGCCATACCCTTCCCTTATAGTCCCCTCTTATTGACCTTTGGCTTTGGTATATTGCCTTTGTTACATTTAATGGAAGCTTAACTATAGACCCTAGATTGCAATGATTGTGTTTTTTCTGTGTGTCATCCCATTTCAGCGTTTTACACTGTTGACATTCATTTTTTCTCCCTCAAGTAAAAACATTCTTATATTTGTACATTTAATCACCATAATTGTTCACTCTAGGTTTCGCTACGTTTTACAGTCTCATGCATTATCTTCTTTCTTTCCTCTGGCATCCTACATGCCCCTAGCCTTCCTCTTTCAATGGTACACGCACTCAGCTTTGTTCATTATACTTACAATATTGTGTCCATCACATAGTATTGTGCCTTTCTATCTCCTGATAATCTGTGTTCTTAACTTTAACTCCTAGAGTTTGCTCATTACATTTAGCTCATGTTAGCAAGACCATGTAGTATTTGTCATTTCGCTTCTGGCTAATTTCACTCAGTATAATAATGTCCACAAGTTTCCTCCATATTGTTGCATGTCTTATGAATTTATTCTGATACATCTTTTTCTCTCTCTCCCTCTTCTTACTAGTAGTCTTCATTTCTACATTCTTATCCGACCTCTCTCTAGTATCTTTTCTTATTTGTCTAAAGTGCTCCCTTCAGTATTTTATGTAGAGCAGGTCTCTTGTTTACAAATTCTCTCAGTGTGTGCCTGATAATATTTTAAATTCTCCCTCATTTTTGAAGCACAGTTTTGCCGGATGTAGAATTCTTGGTTGGCAGGTTTTCTCTTTTAGTATCTTAAATATATCATACCACTGCCTTCTCAAGTCTATATTTTCTGCTGATAAATCAACGCATAGTCTGATCACGCTTCCCATGTACGTGCTGGATTGCTTTTCTGTTACTGTTTTCATAATTGTGTCTTAGTCCTTGGCATTTGGCAATATGATTGATTAGTAAGTATCTTGGTGTAGGTCTATTCATAGTTATTCTGTTTGTGGTATGCTGCGCTTCTTGGATCTGTAATTTTATGTCTTTCATCCAAGTTGGGAAACTTTCCATGATTATTTCCTCCATTATTTTTTCTGCCCCTTTTCCCTTCTCTTCTCCTTCTGGGACATCCATAGCATGTATATTTGTGTCTTTCATATTGTCATTCAGTTCCCTGAGACCCTGCTCATATTTTTCCATTCTTTTCCCTATCTGTTCTTTTTGTGTATAGTATTTCAGATGTCTTGTTCTCTAGTTCACTAATCCTTTCTTCTGCCTCTTCACATCTGTTGTGGGTGGGTCTCCATTGTGCTTTTCATCTCTTCTGTTGTACTTCTTATTCCTATAACTTCTGCTATTGTTATTTCAAGCTTTCCAGTTCTTATATTTGCCCATTTCTTTATCTTTTTTTATTGTGAAATATAATAAATATATAAAAAAACAATAAATTTCGAAGTACATTTTTACATGGGCAGGCACCGGGAATCAAACCCGGGTCCTCAGGCTTGGCAGGCAAGCATTCTTACCTGCTTAGCCACCGTGGCCCGCCCCTCCAAGTACATTTTAACAAGCAGTTATAGAACAGATTATAAAGTTTGGTATGGGTTACAGTTCCATGAGTTTTCATTTTTCTCCTCTTGCTTCTCCAAGATACTGGAGATTAACAGAAACCGCAATTCAACAGTCATACCAATTTGTTAAATCCTGTCTTCTCTGTTATACTATATCAAGGACTTAGTTTTTTATTTTTTATTTTTTATCATCACAGTCGACTTTTTTTGTGTGTGAACAATAGCATATATACAAAAAAGCTATAAATTTCCAAGCACAACACCACAATTAGTTGTAGAACATATTTCAGACTTTGACATGGGTTACAGTTTCACAATTTTAGGTTTTTACATCTAGCTCCTCTAAAATACTGGAGACTAAAAGAGATATCAATTTAATGATTCAACATTCATATTCATTTGTTAATTCCTATCTTCTATGTATAATTCCACCATCATCTTTGATCTTTCCATGTCTCTCATTGGGGTTGTTTGGGCTATGGCAATTCTAAATTTTTGATATTTTGGAAGGGTCTGTCACTAATATCGGGTACAGAGATGGAACTATCTACTGTTCTGGAGAGGCTGGGCTAGGTTTCAGGACTTATTTGGACCAGGGATCCATCTGGAGGTTGTAGGTTTCTGGCTAGTTACTCTAGTGCCTGGAACTGTTGTGGAATCTTATAAATTGTCCTAGGTGTTCTTTAGGATTGCCTGGAATGTTCCTGGTAGGGGATTGGCAGGTTATGATAGGTAGTAAGGTCTAATTGAAGCTTGCATAAGAGCAGCCTCCAGAGTAGCCTCTCGACTCTATTTGAACTCTCTCTGCCACTGATACTTTATTGATTACACTTCTTTTCCCCCTTTTGGTCAGGATGAAATTGTTGATCCCATGGTGCCAGATCTGGATTCATCCCTGGAAATCTTCTCCCACGTCACCAGGGAGACTTTCACCCCTGGATATCATGTCCCACATAGGGGGGAGGGTAATGATTTCACTTGCAGAGTTGGGCTTAGAGAGACTGAGGCCACATCTGAGCAACAACAGAGGTCCTCTAGAAATAACTCTTAGGCATGCCTATGGGTAGTCTAAGCTTCTCTGCTACCTACATAAGATTCACAAGAGTAAGCCTCATGATCGAGGGCATGGCCTATTGATTTGGGTGTCCCTAAAGATTGACACAGTATCAGGGGATTCCCTCATGATAAGGTTTAATAGTTCCATAGTCTTTCTCACCTCCCTCAGGGGACTTTACCAATACTTTCTGATTATCTGGTTAATATACTCTAGGATGTTTCCAGGCATTTCAGTAATCTCTATAGGATTAAAGGACCTCTTTCTCATTCTGGGCTCTCTGTGTTTCAGTTGTTCAAGTGAGCTATACAGATAGGTTGAATTAGATTATGCACTACAGAAAATTTCAGTTTCATATCAAATAAACCTTTCTTCCATTGGTCTCGAAGAATTTGTGTGGTTCTAAAATATAGACACCATCTTCCTTACCCCTATGTTCAGAAATACTTTAACCCCAACCTAATCGGCTTTGTTCTTATCTCCAAATATCAGGTTATATGTATAAAACAGCCTCTCAAAATCCAGAAATAATCACTCTGGACTTAATGTGTCTGCTCTAAAAGCTTAGACTCTAGGCCCCTGTTTTCTTATAAGCATTTTCTAAGGGTGACCATACCATTGTTGTTTTTCTGTTTCTGGCTGATTTTGTCTTACCAAATGTCCCATTTGTTCATGCACATTGTTGCGTGCCTCACGACATTGTTTCTTTTTGTAGCAGCACAGCCTACCTTCATAAGTATACACCATTGTTCACCATTCTATGTCTCCGTCAGTGCATCCTTCAGCCACCTGCATTCATTGGGCATCATGTAGAGGGGCCAAAGTCTACAGTCCATTACCATGCTCAATTTTAGATAATTTCATTGTTCCCAAGAGACAGAAATCCAGAAACACACCCCTTTCCAAAGAGGAGATCTAAACCTCCTCTTAACTTTTGTCCCTAACCCCATTATTTACCTCTGCTGTTGCTGTGGTTTTGCTGATGGTTTCCTTTTTTTTTTTTTTTAAAGGAAGGAAAGAAAGACAGAGAAGGAAGGAAGGGAGGAAGAAAGGGAAACATCTTTATTTTTATTATATTTTGTTTGTTTGTTTTTTACATGGGCTGGGGCCGGGAATCGAACCGGGGTCCTCCGGCATGGCAGGCAAGCACTCTTGCCCGCTGAGCCACCGCGGCCCGCCCCTGATGGTTTCCTTTTGAGCATAGCTGGTAGCATGCAATGGCAGTTTTCCCCCTGTACCCTGGACTTAAACACTCTGTATAAAAGAATCATATCTTTGAGTAATTCTTACAAGAACTCATTCATATTTCTAGTGTGAGTCAGTGGGACACGTAGGTCTATACAACCCCTTTCAATCTTGTTCATCTTCAATATAGTAATATTACTTCTAGACTCACTTGAGAATCACCTTTGCTCCTCTCTGTTCCCTTACATTGGAGTTCAACCTCATTAGCTAACACGTCACCCATCTCTAAGTCCCCTGTATTCTGTATTATAAGTGTCTGATTATACCTTTATGCTGGTCATAAAAAAGTGGAATCATACAGTATCTTTTTGTGTCTGGCAGTTTTGCTCACCATTATGTCCTCAAGGCTCATCCATCTTGTCATGTGCTTCAGGATGTCATTTTATCTTACTCCTGAATAATATTTCATTGTATGTATATACCACATTTTGTTGACCCACTTGTCTGTTGATGGGCATTTGGTTTGCTTCCACATTTTGGCGATTGTGAATAATGCTGCCGTGAACATCAGTGTGCAAGTGTCTGTTTTGTGTGCTGTTGCTTTCAGCTCTTCTGGGTATGTACCAAGTAGTACTATTGCTGAGTCATAGGGCAGCTTGATATTTAGTTTCCTAAGGGACCGCCCAACAGTCTTCCATAGTGGCTGCACCATAGTACATTCCCAACAACAGTGCATAAGTGTCCCAGTTTCTCCACATCCTTTCCAACATTTATAGTTTCCTGGTTGTTTAATAGCAGCCATTCGTATAGTTGTGAGGTGGTATCTCATTGGTCTTGAGCTGCATTTCCCTTGTAGCCAGTGAAAATGAGCATCTCTTCATGTGCTTTCGAGCCATCTGTATTTGCTCTTCAGAAACATGCCTATTCATATCTTTGGCCCATTTTATAATTAGATTGTTTGTTCTTTTTTTGTTGAGTTGTTTGATTTCTTTGCGTATACAGGAAGTCAAACCTTTGTCTGATATGTGATTTCCAAATGTTTTCTCCCATTGAGTTAGCTGCCTCTTCACCGTTTTGACAAAGTCTTTTGAGGTGCAGTCTGCCAATCTGTATCTTTTAATTGGTAAGTTTAGTTTGTGAACATTCAAAGTTATTAAAAAGGCATTTCTTGATTCCACCACCCCATCTTTTTTATTTTATTCGTCAGATCTATATATTCTTTCCCATCTTTCTCTTTGTATTCTTTCATTACCCTTAGTGGTTCTCTTGAATTCTGTGCCCTTCTCCAGACCTCCCTCTTCTGTCTTTTTTTTTTTCTCAGCTGGCAGAACTCCTTTTAGTATTTCTTGTAGGGCTGGTCTCTTGTTGACAAATTCTTTCAGGAATTCTTTGTCTGTGACAGCTTTAATCTATCTCTCAATTTTAAAGGACAGTGTGGCTGGGTACAAAATTTTTGGCTGGAAGTCTTTTTCTTTCAGATTTTTGAATATATCATACCATTGCCTTCTTGCCTCCAGGGTGCTAGTTGAGTAGTCTGAACTCAGTCTTATGTGATTTCCCTTGTATGTAGTAGATTGTTTTTCTCTTGCCGCTTTCAGAATTTTCTGCTTCTCTTCAACATTTGACATATTGATTAGTATGTATCTTGGGGAAGGCCTGTTTGGATTTATTCTGTTTTGAGTTCTTTGGGTTTCTTTGACTTGTATATTTATGTCCTTTATGAGTGTTGGGAAGTTTTCCCTCATTATATCCTCAGCTTCTCTTCCTAGCCCTTTACTCCTTGCTTCTCCATCTGGGACACCATTGATTCTTACATTTGTGCGTTTTGTTTTATCTGTCATTTCCCTGAGTTTCTATTCAATTTTTTCCATCTTTTTTTTGCCATTTCCTGTTCTGAGTCTTTGAAATCAATTATCTTGTCCTCTATATCACTTATTCTTTCTTCTGTCTCTTCAAATCTGGTATTGTGTGCCTCTAGTATGTTTCTTATTTGGTCAGCAGAGTCTATAATCTCTGTGATTTCCTCTATTTTTCTATTTATTCTTTCAAATTCCTCTTTGTGCTCTTCTACTTTCTTCTTGATCTCCTTTATTTTATTTGATATCCCACTTACTTTATTAAGTAGAGTTGTATGAACATCTTTGATTAGTTGTTCCAATGATTGTGTCTCCTCTGGTGTTTTAATTTGGTCATTTGGCAGGGCTATATCTGTCTACATTGTGATATGCTTAGTTACCTGCTGTCTTTGTTGTATGTAGATATCTTGATTGATTGACTTTGGGAGTTGATTTCTTTCAGTAGTCTAAGGCCTTGTGTTTGCAGATGGTTGTACAACAGGGAGCAGGCTACGGGGTGGAGCATTCAGTGTGGTGATTTGTTTCAGGGCAAGTATGGGCGCAGGTTGGGGATTTTACACAGGTGCTTGTGAACATGGGCACCTAGTGGCCAGGAAGGATATAGCTGTGCGTATGCACTGGTCTAGGGGACGTAACCCTGGTGTGCTCTGGTCTAAGACACCAGGCGCTTTGTGTGCATGCATAGAGCTGTGGCAGCAGGTCAGCGTTATGCCTTCGTGGATTGGGGGTAGAGGTGACCTGGCTGTGCAGGTCAGCACTTTCTCAGAGCAGGGAAGAGAGGCTGACGCTGGTGCGCATGCGTGGTTCTTGGGCTGATGTAACATGCAGTTCCCAGAGCTGAATGATGTGATTGGGTGCCCGTGCGCATGTGTGGGCCTGAGAGTGCCGTCAGTGAATGCGCAGAGCTCAGGCGGGGTGGAGTGAGCCTTGCGACACTATGGGTGGGGCAGTGGCGGCGGTAGCCTAGGTGTGGAGGTTAGTGCCTGCAACCTCTATGCGCTGGTAACAGACTGCAGGGAACAGGGGGAGGTTGTGCTTGGGAGGGGTGTAGGAGAGGTGGGTAGGGCTGCACTAGGGGTGTGGGTGTGGGGCAGGTATGTGTACTGGGGGCTGGTGGGTGGGGGGCACCTGGAGTGCGGGGAATGGGAGCAGGTGAGGAGGTTCAGGTATGTGGGGTGTGGGGTGAGTCATCGGTCACGGAGCTGCACCAGTGAGGGTAGTGTGCCCAAGGAACATGGCCTGGCTGACTTCTAGTCCTGTCTACCCATCCGTGTACCCCTGCAGGTTCCGCGGCTCCGTGCCTGCATGCCGGGCTCCAGCTTTCTGCCTTTGAGTTCTGTTCTAGTTTGCTAGCTGCTGGAATGCAATATACCAGAAACGGAATGGCTTTTAAAAAGGGGAATTTAATGAATCGCTAGGTTACAGTTCCAAGACCAAGAAAATGTCCCAGTTTAAACAGGTCTATAGATATGTCCATTCAAAGGCATCCAGGGAAAAATACTTTGGTTCAAGAAGGCCGATGAAGTTCAGGGTCTCTCTCAAGTGAGAAGGCACATGGCGAACACAGTCAGGGCTTCTCTCTCGGCTGGAAGGGCACATGGTGAATACGGCGTCATCTGCTAGCTTTCTCTCCTGGCTTCTGGTTTCATGAAGCTCCTTGGGAGGCGTTTTCCTTCTTCATCTCCAAAGGTCACTGGCTGGTAGACTGTGCTTCGTGGTGCTGCAGCATTCTCTGCTCTCTCTGAATCTCTCATTCTCCAAAATATTTCCTCTTTTATAGGACTCCAGTCTACCAATTAAGACCCACCCAAATCAGTGAGACATGTCATCACCTAATCCAGCTTAACAACCACTCTTGACTAAATCACATCATCCAGGGAGATGATCTGATTACAGTTTCAAATATACGGTATTGAATAGGGATTATTCTACCTTTATGAAATGGGATTTATATCAAAACATGGCTTTTCTTAGGGGGCATACTTCCTTTCAAACCAGCACAAATTCCTTGGCCTCTGCAACCAGGGCTGCAGTGTGTGGTGCTGAAGGCTCTCCCAGGTCAGCTGTCCTCCTGAATTGCTGCCTCAGTTGTCCTCCTATCCCTTATCTAACTTTTCTGTGGAGCAGGGCTAATCTCAAACTGCTCTAGTTGGCCCCCCAGTGTCTTCTTTATATCCTTCTTATCTTTTACCTTATCTTTTCTCAGCTCGTTAATTTGATATTTTCATTGATTTAGCATGTTTTTTTTTTTAAACATTAATTAGTTGTTTTAACTCTTGTGTCTCCTTTAAAGTGTTAGTTTGTTTCTTTGACTGGGCCATATCTTCGTTTTTCCTGGGACAAGCTGTAATATTTTGCTGGTGTGTTGGCATCTGATTTCCTTGATTAGCTTATTCTGGAGGTCATTTTCACTTTTCCTAGGATTTTCTTGTTGGTTGACTTTGTTCTCTATCTGTTCTTTGACTTTCAGTTCAACTAATTCTAGACCTCAGCTTTTGTTTAACTGGTCAGAATTTTTCAGTTCTTGTTTTTCTGGTTCTTGTTCTGCCTATATGGAGCCTTTTTTTGAGGAATGTTTCCCCAGATATGATTGACCCCAATCAGATTTTCCCAAGCAAAGCAGCCCCAGGTCTCAGGAGGAGCATGTAATCAGTATCAAGTTTCTCTTAGGGTACAACCCAGCAGGTTTTTGACGTTCCTGTGGAGCCTCTAGACTCCGTGTTTTTCCTGTCTAGCCCGACAGGTGGCGCTTGTCAACCCATAATAACCCATCAGTTTAAAGTGGTATAGAGTCTTTAATTCTCAGTCTGTTGGGGGTTTGATTGAAAGAGAGGCTGGGGTGGAAGACAAGCACAAGCTAATTTTGGTTCACAGCCCCTCCAGTCTGAATTCTCTGAAGGAGGACCACCACTTGAATTGGGCTCCATCCCCCTTTTTGTGGGACACATAAACCCTTTAGGGAATTATCTCCTTCACTGGAGTTGTTACTTTGTCTCTCAGACCTATCTTAACTCTGCCCTTGCCTGGATCAGTGGTGACATTTGAAAATGCCTGAGGCTTTCTCTAATGAGCTGCTTTAGAATACTTTAACAAAAGAAAAAAAGAGAGAGAAACAAAAATAAAATAAAATCCCTTTTTAGAGCCAATCCCCAGCCTTCAAGGTTTCTGCTTGTTTTAATTTGCTGAAACTGTTGGAATGCAATATACCAGAAATAGGTTGGCTTTTATTAAGGGAATTTATCAAGTTGTAAGTTTATAGTTCTAAGGCCATGAAGATGTCCAATCTAAGGCATCCAGAGTAAGATACCTTGACTCGAGGAAGGCCGAATGACTTCCAGGATTTCTTTGTCAGCTGGAAAGACATGTAGCTGGTATCTAAGGTCCTTGCTTCTAATTCGTTGCTTTGTGCTTCTGATTCTAGTGGCTTCCTCTTTAAGCATCTGTAGATCTCATTTAGCTGCTTTGGGGAAGAACTCTGAGTTCTTGCTTGCTTAGCATTTCTTGAGAAGCTACGTGGCATTGCCTTCTGGGCTCTGCATCTTCAGATGTCTGCATCTATTTCAACTCTGAGCTTTCACCAAAGTATGGTGATGTGCTGGGCTCTGCATCTCCAGATGTCTGTGTCTAGGTGTCTGTTCTCTCTGTCAGCACACCAAGTATCTCTAAATGTCTGAGTCTGTGATGTTCCTGGCATCTCCTGGGGCCTCTGTATTTCCAAATTTCAGCATCTGAGCTTCTTCTAAAATATTTCCCCTTTAAAGGACTCCAGTAAACTAATCATGACCCATCTTGAATGGGTGGAGTTGCATCTCCATCTAATCAAAAGGCCATACCCACAGTTGGGAGGATCTCCACAGAAGCAGTCTAATCAAAAGGGCACATTCACAACTGGGTGTGGCATATCTTAGTGGAAACAACCTAATCAAAAGGTCCCATCTGGACTTCTGGGCCAAGATGGCGGCTTAGCAATGTGCACATTTTAGTTCGTCCTCTAGAACAACTACTAAATAACCAGAAGCAGTACAGAAAAGTTCCTGGGGCCATGTCAGTGACCGGACACACAGCGTACCCCAGTCTGGGCCAGCTGGACTGACTGCAAGCCCCCGCCCAGAACCGTGAGTTCCCCAAGCCGCAGTGGCCGGTGCCCCTCCCCAACAGGCTGCTTCCCAGTGGCATTATTTACAATTACCAAGAGATGGAAGCAGCCAAAATGTCCATCAACAGACAGGTGGCTAAACAAACTGTGGCATATACATATGATGGAATATTATACAGCTGTAAGACAGAATAAAGTTATGAAGTATGTAACAACATGGATGGTCCTTAAGGACATTATGCTGAGTGAGATTAGCCAAAAACAAAAGGACATATACTGTATGGTCTCACTGATATGAACTGACATTAGTGAATAAACTTGGAATATTTTGTTGGTAACAGAGACCATCAGGAGATAGAAATAGGGTAAGATATTGGGTAATTGGAGCTGAAGGGATACAGGTTTTGCAACAGGACTGAATATAAAAATTCAGGAATGGACAGCACAAGACTACCTAACTATAATGCAATTATGTTAAAACACTGAATGAAGCTGAATGTGAGAATGATAGAGGGAGGAGGACTGGGGTCATAAATAAAATCACAAAGAAAGATAGATGATGAAGATTGAGATGGTATAATCTAGGAATACCTAGAGTGTGTAATAATAGTGACTAAATGTACAAATTTTAAAAATATTTGTGCATGAAGAAGAACAAAGGAATGTCATTACTGCAGGGTGCTGAAAATAGATGGTAATTAATATTTAAAAATTTCACCTTATATGTGAGACTAAAGCAAAAAATGTTTATTTGATACAAAATTTATATTTTGACTGGTGCATTTCCTGATATAACTTATGTAGATAGCTTGATTGAACACCATAAGTACTTGGAATCTTGGGTAGGACATGAGATTTTGTTGGTTTGTCCAGAGTGATGCCCTGATGAATCCCAGAGTGATTCGATCAGTGAGTGAAAAAGTATTTGCAATGGTGAGAATGGGGAGAAATTCAACTTCCGCAAGTTGAATTCTTGATATTCTCACAAGCAGTGTGAACAGCCAAGACTGAGCCCCCAGTCTTGGGGTTTGTTCATATGAAACTTAACCCCACAAAGGATAGGTCAAGTCTACTTAAAATTTAGGCCTAAGCGTCACCCCTGTTGCTCAGATGTGGCCTCTCTCTCCAGCCAACACAACAAGCAGACTCACCACCCTCCCCCTGTCTGCGTGGGAAATGACTCCCAGGGGTTTGGACCTTCCTGGTAACGTGGGACAGAAATCCTGGAATGAGCTGAAACTCAGCATCAGTGGATTGAGAAAAACCCTAGAATGAGCTGAGATTCAGCATCAACGGATTGAGAAAACCTTCTTGACCAAAAGGGGGAAGAGTGAAATGAGACAAACTGTCAATGGCTGAGCGATTCCAAACAGAGTCAAGAGGTTATCCTGGAGATTATTCTTACACATTAGGTAGATATCACCTTGTTATCGAAGACGTAATGGAGAGGCTGAAGGGAACTGCCTGAAAATGCAGAGCTGTGTTCCAGTAGCCATGTTTCTTTTTTTTTTTAATTTTTTTATTAATTAAAAAAAATTAACAAACAAAACATTAAGATATCGTTCCATTCTACATATACAATCAGTAATTCTTAATATCATCACATAGTTGCATATTCATCATTTCTAAACATTTGCATCGATTTAGAAAAAAGTAAAAAAGACAACAGAAAAAGAAATAAAACGATAACAGAAAAAAAAGATTATACATGCCATACCCCTTACCCCTCGCTTTCATTTAGCACTAGCACTTCAAACTAAATTTATTTTTAACATTTGTTCCCCCTATTATTTATTTATTTTTATTAATTAAAAAAAATTAACACAACATTTAGAAATCATTCCATTCTACATATGCTATCAGTAATTCTTAATATCATCACATAGATGTATGATCATTTCTTAGTACATTTGCATCGATTTAGGAAAAGAACTAGCAAAACAACAGAAAAAGATATAGAATGATAATATAGAGAAAAAAATTAATAATAAATAAGAATAAAAATATATATATTTAAAAAACACAAACAAACAAACAAACAAAAAACTATTGCTCAGATGCAGCTTCATTCAGTGTTTTAACAAAATTACATTACAATTAGGTAGCATTGTGCCGTCCGTTTTTGAGTTTTTGTATCTAGTCCTGTTGCACAGTCTGTATCCCTTCAGCTCCAATTACCCATTATCTTACCCTGTTTCTAACTCTTGCTGGTCTCTGTTACCAATGACATATTCCAAGTTTATTCTCGAATGTTGGTTCACATCAGTGGGACTATACAGTATTTGTCCTTTAGTTTTTGGCTAGACTCACTCAGCATAATGTTCTCTAGGTCCATCCATGTTATTACATGCTTCATAAGTTTATCCTGTCTTAAAGCTGCATAATATTCCATCGTATGTATATACCACAGTTTCTTTCGCCACTCGTCTGTTGATGGACATTTTGGCTGTTTCCATCTCTTTGCAATTGTAAATAATGCTGCTATAAACATTGGTGTGCAAATGTCCATTTGTGTCTTTGCCCTTAAGTCCTTTGAGTAGATACCCAGCAATGATATTGCTGGGTCATATGGCAATTCTATATTCAGCTTTTTGAGGAACCGCCAAACTGCCTTCCACAGTGGTTGCACCATTTGACATTCCCACCAACAGTGGATAAGTGTGCCTCTTTCACCGCATCCTCTCCAGCACTTGTCATTTTCTGTTTTGTTGATAATGGCCATTCTGGTGGTGTGAGATGATATCTCATTGTGGTTTTGATTTGCATTTCTCTAATGGCCAGGGACATTGAGCATCTCTTCATGTGCCTTTTGGCCATTTGTATTTCCTCTTCTGGTAGGTGTCTGTTCAAGTCTTTTTCCCATTTTGTAATTGGGTTGGCTGTCTTTTTGTTGTTGAGTTGAACAATCTCTTTATAAATTCTGGATACTAGACCTTTATCTGATATGTCGTTTCCAAATATTGTCTCCCATTGTGTAGGCTGTCTTTCTACTTTCTTGATGAAGTTCTTTGATGCACGAAAGTGTTTAATTTTGAGGAGCTCCCATTTCTTTCTTTCTTTCTTTAGTGCTCTTGCTTTAGGTTTAAGGTCCTTAAAACCGCCTCCAATTGTAAGTTTCATAAGATATCTCCCTACATTTTCCTCTAACTGTTTTATGGTCTTAGACCTAATGTTTAGATCTTTGATCCATTTTGAGTTAACTTTTGTATAGGGTGTGAGATATGGGTCCTCTTTCGTTCTTTTGCGTATGGATATCCAGTTCTCTAGGCACCATTTATTGAAGAGACTGTTCTGTCCCAGGTGAGTTGGCTTGACTGCCTTATCAAAGATCAAATGTCCATAGATGAGAGGGTCTATATCTGATGAGAGGGTCTATATTCGATTCCATTGGTCAATATATCTATCTTTATGCCAATACCATGCTGTTTTGACCACTGTGGCTTCATAATATGCCTTAAAGTCCGGCAGCGTGAGACCTCCAGCTTCGTTTTTTTTCCTCAAGATACTTTTAGCAACTCGGGGCACCCTGCCCTTCCAGATAAATTTGCTTATTGGTTTTTCTATTTCTGAAAAATAAGTTGGGATTTTGATTGGTATTGCATTGAATCTGTAAATCAATTTAGGTAGGATTGACATCTTAACTATATTTAGTCTTCCAATCCATGAACACGGTATGCCCTTCCATCTATTTAGGTCTTCTGTGATTTCTTTTAACAGTTTTTTGTAGTTTTCTTTGTATAGGTTTTTTGTCTCTTTAGTTAAGTTTATTCCTAGGTATTTTATTCTTTTAGTTGCAATTGCAAATGGAATTCGTTTCTCGATTTCCCCCTCAGCTTGTTCATTGCTGGTGTATCTGCATCAATTGAGATGATCATGTGATTTTTCTGCTTTCATTTGTTGATATGGTATATTACATTAATTGATTTTCTTATGTTCAACCATCCTTGCATACCTGGGATGAATCCTACTTGGTCATGATGTATAATTCTTTTAATGTGTTGTTGGATTCGATTTGCTAGAATTTTGTTGAGGATTTTTGCATCTATATTCATTAGAGAGATTGGTCTGTAGTTTTCTTTTTTTGTAATGTCTTTGCCTGGTTTTGGTATGAGGGTGATGTTGGCTTCATAGAATGAATTAGGTAGCTTTCCCTCCACTTCGATTTTTTTGAAGAGTTTGAGGAGAGTTGGTACTAATTCTTTCTGGAATGTTTGATAAAATTCACATGTGAAGCCGTCTGGTACTGGACTTTTCTTTTAGGAAGCTTTTGGATGACTAATTCAATTTCTTTACTTGTGATTGGTTTGTTGAGGTCATCTATTTCTTCTTGAGTCAAAGTTGGTTGTTCATGCCTTTCCAGGAACCCGTCCATTTCATCTAAATTGTTGTATTTATTAGCATAAAGTTGTTCCTAGTATCTTGTTATTACCTCCTTTATTTCTGTGAGTTCAGTGGTTATGTCTCCTCTTCCATTTGTGATCTTATTTATTTGTGTCTTCTCTCTTCTTCTTTTTGTCAATCTTGCTAAGGGCCCATCAATCTTATTGATTTTCTTATGGAACCAACTTCTGGTCTTATTGATTTTCTCTATTGTTTTCATGTTTTCAATTTCATTTATTTCTGCTCTAATCTTTGTTATTTCTTTCCTTTTGCTTGCTTTGGGGTTAGTTTGCTGTTCTTTCTCCAGTTCTTCCAATTGAACAGTTAATTCCTGAATTTTTGTCTTTTCTTCTTTTCTGATATAGGCATTTAGGGCAATAAATTTCCCTCTTAGCACTGCCTTTGCTGTGTCCCATAGGTTTTGATATGTTGTTTTTTCATTTTCATTTGCCTCGAGATATTTACTAATTTCTCTTGCAATTTCTTCCTTGACCCACTCGTTTAAGAGTGTGTTGTTGAGCTTCCAGGTATTTGTGAATTTTCTGGCACTCCGCCTATTATTGATTTCCAACTTCATTCCTTTATGATCCGAGAAAGTGTTGTGTATGATTTCAATATTTTTAAATTTGTTAAGACTTGCTTTGTGACCCAGCATATGGTCTATCTTTGAGAATGATCCATGAGCACTTGAGAAAAAGGTGTATCCTGCTATTGTGGGATGTAATGTCCTATAAATGTCTGTTAAGTCTAGCTCATTTATTGTAATATTCAAATTCTCTATTTCTTTATTGATCCTCTGTCTAGATGTTCTGTCCATTGATGAGAGTGGTGAATTGAAGTCTCCAACTATTATGGTATATGTGTCTATTTCCCTTTTCAGTAATTGCAGTGTATTCCTCATGTATTTTGGGGCATTCTGGTTCGGTGCATAAATATTTATGATTGTTATGTCTTCTTGTTTAATTGTTCCTTTTATTAGTAGATAGTGTCCTTCTTTGTCTCTTTTAACTGTTTTACATTTGAAGTCTAATTTGTTGGGTATTAGTATAGCCACTCCTGCTCTTTTCTGGTTATTATTTGCATGAAATATCTGTTCCCAACCTTTCACTTTCAACCTATGTTTATCTTTGGGTCTAAGATGTGTTTCCTGTAGACAGCATATAGAAGGATCCTGTTTTTTAATCCATTCTGCCAATCTATGTCTTTTGATTGGGGAATTCAGTCCATTGACATTTAGTGTTATTACTGTTTGGGTAATATTTTCCTCTACGATTTTGCCTTTTGTATTATATATATCATATCTGATTTTCCTTCTTTCTACACTCTTCTCCATACCTCTCTCTTCTGTCTTTTCGTATCTGACTCTAGTGCTCCCTTTAGTATTTCTTGCAGAGCTGGTCTCTTGGTCACAAATTCTCTCAGTGACTTTTTGTCTGAGAATGTTTTAATTTTCCTTCATTTTTGAAGGACAATTTTGCTGGATATAGAAGTCTTGGTTGGCAGTTTTTCTCTTTTAGTAATTTAAATATATCATCCCACTGTCTTCTAGCTTCCATGGTTTCTGCTGAGAAATCTACACATAGTCTTATTGGGTTTCCCTTGTATGTGATGGATTGTTTTTCTCTTGCTGCTTTCAAGATCCTCTCTTTCCCTTTGACCTCTGGCATTCTAACTAGTAAGTGTCTTGGAGAACACCTATCTGGGTCTATTCTCTTTGGGGTGTGCTGCACTTCTTGGATCTGTAATTTTAGGTCTTTCATAAGAGTTGGGAAATTTTCAGTGATAATTTCTTCCATTAGTTTTTCTCCTCCTTTTCCCTTCTCTTCTCCTTCTGGGACACCCACAACACATATATTTGTGCACTTCATATTATCATTCAGTTCCCTGATCCCCTCCTCAAATTTTTCCATTCTTTTCCCTATAGCTTCTGTTTCTTTTTGGAATTCAGATGTTCCATCCTCCAGTTCACTAATTCTAACCTCTGTCTCTTTAAATCTACCATTGTAGGTATCCATTGTTTTTTCCATCTTTTCTACTTTGTCCTTCAATCCCATAAGTTCTGTGATTTGTTTTTTCAGACTTTCTATTTCTTCTTTTTGTTCAGCCCATGTCTTCTTCATGTCCTCCCTCAATTTATTGATTTGGTTTTTGAAGAGGTTTTCCATTTCTGTTCGTATATTCAGCATTAGTTGTCTCAGCTCCTGTATCTCATTTGAACTATTGGTTTGTTCCTTTGACTGGGCCATATCTTCAATTTTCCTAGCATGATCCGTTATTTTCTGCTTGCGTCTGGGCATTTAATCAGATTTCCCTGGGTGTGAGACCCAGCAGGGTGAAAGATTTTCCTGTGAAATCTCTGGGCTCTGTTTTTCTTATCCTGCCCAGTATGTGGCACTCGTCTGTCTGCGGGTCCCACCAGTAAAAGATGCTGTGGCTCCTTTAACTTTGGAAAACTCTCTGTGGGGGAGGGTCGCCAGCCGAAGCAGCTTGTGGGAGTTCCGGTTCAAATCTCCCAGCCGGCCCGTGAATCCGCGCATTGGGGGGGGCGCCGGCCTCTGCGGCTTAGGGAACCTCCTATCCAATTCTCCTAGCCAACCAGAGAGGCCGCGCGTGGGATGGGGTGCCGGTCGCCGCGGCTTGAGGGGACCGCCTGTCCAATTCTCCCAGCCGGCCTAGGAAGGAGGGAGGGAGGGACTCCGGCCGCCAGCCACCCCGGCCCGGGGGAGTGCGTGCCCCTCGGGTATCTCACCGCAGCAGATTCTCCCTGCCGGTTCAGCCGTTCCGACAGCCAAAAAGACAGAATGGGGTACGCTGTTTTTTTGGTCTCTGTCATGGCTCCGGGAGCTGTTCTGTACCGTTTCTATTTCTTTAGTAGCTGTTCTGGAGGAGGAACTAAGACCCGCGTGTCTTACTAAGCCGCCATCTTCTCTGAAAGTCGTAGCCATGTTTCTTGATGATGATTGTATAATGATACAGCTTTCACAGTGTGACTGTGTGATTGTGAAAACCTTATGTCTGATGCTCCTTTTATCTACCTTGTCAACAGATGAGTAGAACATATGGAATAAAAATAAATAATAGGGGGAACAAATGTTAAGATAAATTTAGTTTGAAATGCTAGTGATCAATGAGAGGGAGGGCGTAAGGGGTTTGGTATGTATAATTTTTTTTTCTGTTTTCATTTTATTTTTCTGTTGTCTTTTTATTTCTTTTTCTGGATTGATGCAAATGTTCTAAGAAATGATCATGATGATGAATATGCAGCTATGTGATGATATTGTGAATTACTGATTATATATGTAGAACAGAATGAGCATATGTTAAGAATGCTTGTATTTTTTTCTTGTAATATTTTTTCTAAAAATTTAAATATTTAAAATAAAAAGGTTCCATCTTACAATATTGAATCAGAATTAGAAGAACAAGACTTTTCTGGCATGCATAACAGTTTCAAAGTAGCACAGCAGTCAAGAGCCAGAGTTGGTATCTGGCTCTGTGTGCCCTTTATCTTGGGGAACAGCCCTTCTGTGGTATTCTGAACTTGGCCACATCCTTTTTTTTTTTTTTTTTTTTTTTTTTTTTTTTTTTTTTTTTTAAGAAAGAAAGACAGAGAAGGAAGGAAGGATGGAAGGGAGGAAGAAAGGGAAACATCTTTAAACATTTTCGTTTTTTATTATATTTTGTTTGTTTGTTTGCTTTTTACATGGGCTGGGGCCGGGAAATGAACCGGGGTCCTTCGGCATGGCAGGCAAGCACTCTTGCCCGCTGAGCCACCGCGGCCCCACATCCTTTTTTCCCGCTTCATCAGACCTGTCTCCTCTCTGCCAGGATTTCTTTCCTGGTTTCTTTGGGTTTATGTGTGCTTGGAGCTTGTATGCATCAATCCAGATTTGTTAGTTAAAACTGCAGTTAGAGCTTGGTTGAGCTGTCTTCCCTTGCTCCTAGTAGAGAGGGCTTCTTTTCTGCTTGAGGAAATGTCTCCATAAGCCTTCCATGCCAGTGGGGGAGGTGGACTGGCCTTTGGAATTTGGAGGTCTTTCTTTACAGTTCTGCACTATGATCTCAGCCCTTCTACCCATTCTTGACTGGTGTACGATGTGTGTTCGGTCACGGATGTCCCCCAAAAGTTGTTCTGGATGATTCCAGGCTATTTACTAGCTGCTCTAGGGGACCAACTAAATTCTACACCCCCTGAAACCTCCATCTTCCCCTTAGTACCCTCTTAGTAATCTTTTTTCTTTCTGTAAGGGTGGTAGTAATATTCCCACTTTCATTCCTGATCTTAGTTATTTGCGTCTTCTCTCTCTTTTTTCTGTTTCAGTATGGATAATGGTTTGTTTTGATCTTTTTTTGCAAACCGACTTTTGGTTTCATTGAGTCTTTGTTGTATTTCTGTTCTCTATTTCATTTAACTCTGCTTTTTCCTTTTACTAACTTTAGGTTTGGTTTGCTCTTCTTGTTCTGGTTTCCTTAGGTGTGAAGCTATTGATTTGCGATCTTTTTTAATTTAGACATTTAGATCTACAGAGTTTGCTCTGAGCACTGCATTAATTGCATGCCATTAATTTTATGCAGTGTTTTTGTTTTCAGTCATCTCACGGTATTTCTTAGCTTTTCATGATTTTTCTCTTTGACCCTTTGGTTGCTTAATATGGTGGTGTTTCATTTCTATATATTTGTTAATTTTCCAGTTTTCCAGCTTTATTTCCTCGTGGTTTGAGATGATACTTTGTTTGATTTCAGTATTTTCAATCTGTGGCCCAACATATGGTCTATCCTGGAAAATATTCCGTGTGAACTTGAGAAGAATGTGTATTCTGCTGTTGTTGGATACAGCGTTCTATGTATGTTCATTAGGTCTAATTGGCTAATAGTGTTGTTCAATTCCTCTATTTCCTTATTGATATTCTATTGAGGTGTTCCATGAATGGTTGAATGCAGTGTAGTGAAGTTTCCTACTGTTACTGTAGAACTATGTGTGTAAATGTTCCATGAATTGGTGAATATATTGTGTTGAAGTTTTCAACTATTATTGTAGAAGTGTTTCTCTCTTAATTCCGTCAATTTTGCTGCACTGTTGTGAGATACATACATGTTTATAATCATTGTATCTTCTTGCTGGATTAAACCTTTCATCAATATTCTTTGTCTTTTGCACTCCTTTTTTTTTTACTTAAACTTTTTTCTTTCTGACAATAATATAGCCCCTCCTGCTCTTTGTGGATTACTGTTTGCATGGAATATCTTGTCCATCCTTGTACTTACAACTTCTCTCTCTGTTTTTGTACCTAAAGTGAGTCTCTTGTAAACAGTATGTGGGTGGATCAGGCTTTTTCATCTAATCTACTGATCTCTGCCTTTTAATATTTCTCCTAACCCTCTGGATTTCCTAGGTTTTTTGTTGTTGTTGAGTGATGGAGCCATCATTTTGTGACTTTTACAAAATAGTTTTGTTCCCAAATGGAACATAAAAAGAAAAGATAAAAAATAAAGGTCCTGTCCTTTTGTGTCTCCTCTGTGGCTTTTTGCCTGAGGGGAATTGGGAAAATGGCCATCCTCTGTGCAGGCTTCCTATCTATCTGAAGCAGATGATTAAAATCTGAGATCAAACCCCAAACCCCCAGATTTTGGAGGACTACATCGTTATAGCATGTGTTGGCACTAGCAAGCTGCACTGCCCCAGGAGCCATGGCTGCGGTCCTCATTTGCTTCCAGCCAGATTGGGTGGTAGCCCGTATGGAGAGGGTGAAATTCACCAATATTTATCAGACTTTTCCTCCTTCTCTTTCCTGGATGCTGCACAGTGTTCTCCTAGACTCCAGAGTGCTAAAATAGCTGTTCAGAGAGTTCCTGCCAGTTCAGTAGTTGTTTTTGTGAAGGGACTGATTCCTGGAGCCTTCTACTTTGCTATCTTCCCATAGTCCTCCAATAAATGTATTTTTGATAATGAACAAAACATGCGGTATATTCGTTCAGCCAAATGCTTAAGAGCATGCTATGATAAGTAAGCCTTCCTTTTAGCCTGTCTCCCAGTCTCCTAATCCTCTACTTAGAGGTAACCACTGTTGCCAGTTTCTTTTGTATTTTTCAGAGATAGTGTGGTTGCTAAGAGTAGATCCAAAGAGCCTGGGTTATAAAACCTGTTTTTCTGCTTTTTGACTGGGTAACTTTGTACAAGTTCCTTAATCTCTCCGTACCTCAGTTTTCACTTACTAAAATAATGGTTACAATATTACCTTTTTCATCATGTTTTTGAGCTGAATAAATGATAAAATGTATGTGAAGTACATAGCACAGCACCTGTCAAGTAGTTAGCATTCAATAAATGTTATTTTGATTATTATGCACAAACATATCCTTGATTGTTTTATCTTGTAAAAATATTAGTGTTATACTTATTGTTTTGTGGCTTGTCCTTTTTGTTTAATGACACATTTTTGCTTATTAGTGATACCTCTCTGTTTTATTTTTTTAGTTTGCCATAGGCATCTTTGACTCTTCATAGTCTACCTTCACATATAATGTATGACTCTTAAAACGGTACAACAGTATCCTTTCATTTCCCCTTTATATCCTTTTCTTCTTGTCATATATTTTTCTTCTATGTCTTTTATAAACCCCATCATATCTTATCATATTTGCTTTAAGTGGTCAGTTTTATTTTACAGAAAAGTAAAAATGACAAATAAAATCTTTTGTATTTACCTACATATTTACCCTTTCTAGTGCTCTTCCGTCTTTTGGGTATATCTGGATTTCCATCTGGGTTCATTTTCTTTTTACCTGAAGAACTTAATTATTTAATATTTCTTACAGTGCAGATATGCTGTTGGGACAAATTTTAGTTTTTGTTTGTCTGAAAATGTCTTAATTGTGCATTCTTTTAAAAGTCCTTTTATTTGGAAATAATTTCATACTTACAGGAAAGTCGAAAGACTATTGTAAAGAATACTTATTTTTCCTTTACAAAAATTCATCTACTGTTAGCATTTTGCTCCATTTGCTTTATGAATTTATTCTGTTTCTTTTTCTCTCTGTATGAATCTTTGTGTGTGTATGTGTACGTATACACACCCACTTTTTTCTTTAACCATTTGAGGATAAATTGTATAATCTTGGCTTTTTAGTCCTAAATACTTCACTTCCTAAGAAAAAGGGTATTCTCTTTTATTACCACAAAGTAATTATCCATTTCAGTAAATTGTACTTTGTTATAGTACTTTAATCTGATCCACTGTTTGTATTCCATTTTTGTCAGTGGATCCATCTTTATGCATTTTTTTTCCTCAGTACATGTTCCAGTCTTGGATCTCATATTGTATTTAGTTGTATAGTATCTTTTTATTTTCTTTCAGTCTGGAGTAGTTCCTCAGACTTTGATTGTCTTTTATGACATTGGCATTTTTAAAGAATGAACTCTTTGTTTTGCTTTTTTTTGATGGACTGTTTCTCATTTTAGCTTTTTCTGATGTTTCCTTATGGTTACATTCAACTTGTCCATTCCAGGCCAGAATATAAGTGATATTTTGTACTTCTCATATCACATCCAGAGGCACTTGACAGCTGTCTGCCCCTCATTAGTGCTATCAGGTTTGATCACTTGGTTAATTTCTCTACTGTTTAGTTATATTTTCGCTCTTGCTACGGATAGGAAATCTTTGGAGACACACTTTTACATGTCCTATACCTCACTAAAATTTCTCTGTATTTAACATCCTTTGATGATTTTTACCTGCACTAATCTTTTCTGTGATAGTTGTAAAATGATAATTTTCCAATTTTAGCACTCCTGCCACATTTACCAGGTGGCGCTTGGCATGATTTTGAAAATAAAAGCCCTTCTTTCTCCTGTATTTTTTCTTCATTTATCTATTATGAATATGGCCTAAAACATTTATAATTCATTACTGGCTGTAATTGTTTTGGTTTTTTATTGTTCTAGATTTGGCCAGTAGGAGCGTCTTCATGCTGATTTCTTGTCTTCGTGATGTGGCCCTGTTAATTTTTGTTTTTACATTATTTTTAAATTTCTGGCTTAACAAGATATTGCACACTCATCTTGTGCCTACTGTGTCCCAACTCTGTAATCAAACATTTCTCTAAGGCACTCTGGTTCTTTTTATTGAGGAAAATGAGATACGGCCACCAGCTCTGCTCATTGCTGCTGGGATGTCTGTTTCTAGGCTTTTTCAGCAGATAGACCAAGGGAATATATGTATAAAGATGTATACATATACATATGAACTCTCTCTCTCTCTCTATATATATATATATTTGTATATATGCATACACATTTACATGTTTTTAAACAGATACATTTTAGAAATCATGAGAAAGCACCAATGCCCCTACTTCAAATCCATCCCCACAGGATTCTTTGCCTTTCTCTGTTCCATATTTATATCTGCCTTTTTTTTTTTCCCACAGTGAGAACACTCCCAGCGGCATCAGCACATTTATTAAATTTACTAATTTGTTCAATTGTATAATACATATAAATTACTTCCTCTATACCATTACTCCACTACAAAACAAACATATATGAAAGAGTCCAGTGTTTTTTCTAGTTTTCCTATCTATCCAAACTCACCCCCTCCCAAATGAGGGTATGTAGTAAATACTCTGTTCATACCTTTCTTTTTAACTCATTTCAGTGTGATTAGGTTATTTGTTTAAAATACAGGTGGGTTCATTTGTTTCACTTTGTTTTCAGGTTTAGTTGTTGTGGTGGTAGTTGTTGGGTTTACTGCAGTCCATCCTCCACTTCTAATTATAAGAAATTAATAACTTACATGTAATACTTAAACTGTTAAACTAATAGAGATTTTTTATAATTGACCTGCTCAAGTTCCAAAAGCATTAGATACAATAGCAGTTTTGTTTTGCTTTCAGAGTGTTCATAAGTGCTTCTCAAGGTTTTTTATGATGGCAGCTTTAGAGCTCTTGTCAGATGATTCTAACATCTGTGTCCTCACAGTAGTGATGTTTTTTGTTTGCCTTTCCTCATTTGAGTTGTGATTTACCTGGTTCTTAATATGGTATTTTTTTTATTGTGTCATGAACATTTGTGGAATTATGAGACTCAGGATCCTATTTAAATATTCTCTTTTAGTAGACAGTCACATTGTTTTGGTTTTGTCTGTAGATCCTAGTCTACTTTTGTGGGTTGGTTCCAATACCAACTTATTTTTGGCTTTGCAGTGCTATTCAGGTTTGCTTCATTTATGTGCTTCCATGAGGTCATTCTGAAAATCAGGTTTGCATTCCACACTGTCATTTAATTCTCATATTTTTTTGTTTATTAATTCAGAACAGTTTCACAAGCAAGTCATTCAGCAATGTATCCAAGATTTACTATACAGGTTTAAACATTGTGTTTCCTGAGGTTCCTTCTCTTTGAGATTTTTCCCCCACTGAGTGAGTGAGGTTGGAATTCTAGATTCTTTACTCACTCTCTACTGGTGATTGACCAGCAGGAAAGGAAAGCCTGACCTCCATCTCCTGCCATTGTCAGGTGAAGAGTTGAGGTCCAAGCAGCCCACTGTTCTGTGATGATACTGTAGGAGCGCATCACTGATATTCAGCTGGGATAAGTCAGGTATTATCAAAAGGTTTTTGGACTGCCCATTTCCTAATCTTTTGCATAGAGAGCAGTCTTTTCTTGCTTGTTGTTTTTTCATTTTTAGCCAGGCTTCAGGCTTCTCCAGAGCCCATAGAGGAGATTAAAAGAAAACCCAGAGAACTCACTGCCATGTAGTTCCTCAAATTCTAAGATCCTTAGCCCATCCCTCTTCTTCTTTCCCATCTTTCAGAACTCTCTTATGATTGTCTGTTGTATAATATCCAGGGGCTTTATTTGTGCTTAGTGGGGAGGATTCAGGAGAAATGAGTCTATTCTGTCTTGTCCAGACCAGAAGTCCTTTTTCATGTATTTTAAACTTCTGTTTTAGGTGCATACACATTTAGAATTGTTATGTCTTATTGGTGAATTGACCCATTTATCATTATATAATTTCCTTCTTTATCCTTGATAATGTTAATTGTTCTGAAATCTGTTTTGCTTCATATTAGTTAAGCACTCCAGGTTTCTTTTTATTAATATTTACATGATACATCTCTTTCTATACTTTTATTTTTAACCTATGTCTTATTTTTAAAATCAGTTCTTTGTTGATGACATATAGTTTGGTACTGCTTCTGTTTGAATCTGACATTCTCTGTCTCAAAATTGATACTTTTAGACCATTTATATTTAATGCAATTATTGGTACAGTTGGTTGAAGCTAACATTTTTCTAATTGTTTTGTTTGTTCCATCTGCTTTTTGTCCTTTTTTGTGTCTATGTGCATGTTGTTTTTTGTTTGTTTGTATTTATCTTGCTTGGTGTTCTCTGAGTTTGTTGCCTTCATGGTTTGATGTCTTTCATTATTTTTGGCAAATTCTGGCCATCAGCTCTTCAAATGTTTCTTCTGAGATTCCTATTGGCATGTGTGCTAGTTCTCTATTGTCCCACAGCTCATGGATGCTGTCTTCTGTTTTTTTTTTTTTCCTTCCACTTTTTTCTCTCTCTGTTTCTCCCTGGGTAATACTCTTGATCTCATTTCAAGTTCATTGATTGTTTCCTTGGCTGTACTGAGTCATCTCTGTCACTTTTAAAATATATCTAGCATTTCTATTTTTATTCTGTCTGATGGTTTTCATCTCTACTGAAATGCCCCATCTGTTAATGAGTGAGTATTGTTTACTATTTCCACTAGATCTTTTAGTATTATTCATCAGAGTTATTTTTAAATTCCATGTCTGATAGGTCAACATGATATCTAAGTCTGGTTTTGTTATTGTTTGTTTGCTTTTTCAGACATTTTGTACATTTGGGTTGAAAGCTGGGCTTTGCATGTAGGAATCTAAACACTGACACCTTTCCTGCAGGGGTAGTTTTTTTGGTTTTCTCCTCTCCTCTCTTTTTCTTTTTCTTTTTCTTTTTTTCCTCTGTATCCTTCCTCTATTAGCACTGGGAATTTACCTGTGCTCTGGAATGACAGTTTTGCTTGACCTTCTCCCAGTGGCAGAGTTCAGTGTTTTAACTTGTAGGTTCTTATTTTTTTAACTTTTTAATTTAAAATAATTTAGACAGAAAAGTTGCAAAAATCATGCAAAGAGTTTATATACCCATTACCCACCTCCCTATGATGTTAACAACTTATATACGATGGTACATGAAATTAATATTGGCTGTATGGTCTTATTTTAACAGCTGCTGAAATAGTTAAAGAAATAGAAAATATGGAGAAGACTAGGATGCGTCTTGAAGCTAGTAAACTCAACGAAAGTGTATGTTGCTGGTATCTATTTCCATATCTGTGTAGATAAGAAAGAAAAGTTTAAAATCCTGCTAAAATTAAAGCAAGCCATAATTTAAATCTGTTCAATGGGAAATGTAATGAAATATTTTTCTATTTAATGTATTATGATTTATTTGCAGCTCATTTTTTAGCGCAAAATATGGTCATATTTAGAAGTTTTTTAGTATACAGTGCAATCCGAAGTAGTGTTTATTAATGAACTAGAGTTTATTGATGAATTAGAGTCTTGTGGTAAAAGCATATATGCCTTTTCGCCAGGTAGCATTGATTTTGGTCCTTCCTCTGCTGCTTGCATTTGATGAGTTATTTAACCTCTATGATCCTCAGGGTCTTCATCTGTAAAACTAAAGGATTGAACTGTATGATTTCTAAAACCCTCTTCCAGTTCTGGCATTTTGCAATTCTGTAATTATACCTAAGGAGAAATTAGGTAGCTGTAGGAATTTATGAGGATTGATTATTCTGTTGAGCTTATATGAGGGACTCAGAGACCTAAAATTCTTCATTGTTACCTTCCTCTGGCTTGATGGTTCAAAACTTGACCTTGAGGAAAGAAATACCAAAGAAGAAAATAGTCATTGTGTCCTATGACACTGTAGGAAATTTTTTGGGCTCTCCCAAGTAGACTTTTTTTCTAGTCCATCGGTAATGTATTTATAAGGAAAGCAACACCCTTAGGGAAGTAAGTTTATAACCAGATAGTAGGAAAAAAATAATATCTCCATTGATTTTATTATTTTCTGTCTGCAACTTCCAAGACAGGGATTGTATTGAATTCTGTAAATAGATTTCTAATCTTTTAAGTCTAAGATAAAAAAAAATAGAAGAACTAGAAATTTAACACACTAAGGTTGTATTATTGCATTTTCTCTCTATATTATTTTTCTAGCATGATCTGGAAAAGTTAGATTGGAAAGGAGAGAAGGCAGAAGATCTGCTTTATTAATGGAAAGGTTAAATGATGTCAGTCTTGTAGTTTCAAATATTACCTATTGTATTAATGAATGTAGAAAATGAAATATTGAAAATAAGAAACTTAATTGATCATTTTGTTAATACTCCATATATTATAATGTGATCAGTGTTATATTTTCTACTGATGAGAAAAAATAAGTAATGAGTGAAATGTATACTGATTATGAAAGCATCTTATTTGAGGAAACTACACCGGAATTATTCTTTCCTAAACTATTTAAAACAGTGTTGAGGTTATTTTCTTCTTTATTAAATAATCATTGCATTTGAGATTTTAATGTTTGTAGTACTTATTTCTATTGTCATTTTTATTAAGCCTTTTCTTGATTATTTTAGGTCATGGTTTTTACAAAGGATCAAACAGAAAAGGAAATAGATGAAATTCACAGTGAATATCGTAAGTGGTTATTTGCAACAAGAACTTGGATTGCTAAGTTTTCCATCTTAAATAATTTTTAAAACTCTTGTTTTATATTAATATCGATATAAACTTTTTAATGTTAGCTGACACTGAATTTTAGTTGAGTATTTACTCAGACAGTGACCTTTTTTGTAACACCTTGTACCTGCTTGTTGATTTATGACTAACATTCTACTTATCACAAAGCACTTTGCAACTATTAATTAGTTGCTCTCAAAGCATTTCTGTGAGAAGACAGGATTAAAATGGAAACATTCCTGACCTTCCATCCTGTCCTCAAGCTACTCAATGACAATACTTCTATAAAAAATTTCAACACTTCTGTAGCTTATGAATGTATGCCAAAAATAGTTTTCATTTTATTAATTGTTACCAAGTTCTCAACTTTATCACTTCTTTGTCCTTAAAATAGTCTCTGTATATATCTTTCCCAGGGCTTATACTTTACTGTTTTGTCACTTGATTAACTTTTTTGGGAGGTAGGGTGGGGTGGGGTGGGTGCCTGGGCTGGGAACCAAACCCTGGTTTCCCACATGGCAAGAAAGCGTTGTACCACTGAACCACTCATGCATCCACTTGATTAACTTTTTTTGGGGGGGTGCATGGTCCAGGAATTGAACCTCGGTCTCCCACATGGAAGGTGAGCATTCTACCACTGAACCACCTGTGTACCCTTGATGAGCTTTTTTTTTTTTCCTTTGATTAACTTTTATACTTTGTTTTTCATTTGTTTGATATTTAGTTTAAATTTGAATTTAAGTACCTGGCAAACAGTAGATAGTAACAAATGTGTGTTTACTGAGTAATCCCAGTCACAGTACATTTTTTAATTGTCCTTAAAGTATTTTGTTTTCTTTTTCTTTCTTTCACTGCTCTGTTTTACTTTCCTTTTCAGAAGAAAGATGTGTGCTTAGCTTTAGCCTCCAAACTAAGATATCATGTTTCAGCCACCTCATATTTTCTGACTTGTTCAGACTTTTCTTCTACTCATTCTGTTTCATCACTTTTTAAAAGAGAAGAGACAGGAAGGCAGAAAACCCACAAATATTGAGTATATATTTGTTGTCAAGAATTCCACATGTTATTTTAGTCCACCTCTCAGCGACTCTGTGAAGTGAGTATTCTTTCACAGAGGAAGAAACTGAGAGTATAGAAATATTAGGTAATTTGCTCATAGAGCTAATAAACAGCTGAATTGAAAATTAAACCTTGGTTTATCAGGCTCTCAACTCTAATCCCTTTGCTGTCTTCCTTGAAGTTGAATGAATAATTTGTATATTTGGGAAACTCCTCTTTTGTGTTAAGGTTTAGTTTTAGGCTATAGTGCTTAAAAAAATGAGCTTAACTTTATGAGTGGGCTAATTTTGTAGCTTTGTGGTGATTTAATTTATCTTTTTATTTTCTTTTGCAGTCTTTTGGATTGATTGGTACAACTTCGTTTTTTAGTAAAGGAAAGAAATAGTCAAATCAACAAATTTGATGTTTAGTTGTAGATATATAGAAGGTATGTTTCATATAGAAGTTGGATCAAATGAGTTTATTAAATATGGCAGATATTAGATACTACATTCTGTTTTTTTAAAAATATTTTTATTGAAAAAACAACAAACATACAAGCATTCTTAACATACAAACATTCCGTACATGATGTATACTCAGTGGCTCACAGTATCATCAAATAGTTGTACATTCATCACCATGATAATTTTTTTGAACATTTACATCACTCCAGAAAAAGAAATAAAAAAGAAAAAGCTCATACATACCATACCCTTCACCCCTTCCTCTCATTGACCACTAGTATGTCCATCTACCCAATTTATTTTAACCTTTTTTCCCCCTATTATTTATTTATTTTTTATCCATATTTTTTACTCATCTGTCCATACCCTAGGTAAAAGGAGAATTAGAGACAAGCTTTTCAAATCCACACAATCACATTGTATATTACACAATCATCTTCAAGAAACAAGGCTACTGGGACGGGGGTGGAAGAGTGGTAGAATTCTTGCCTGCCACGTGGGAGACCTGGGTTCGATTCCCAGCCCATGCACTTCCCAAAACAAATAAAACCAACCAAACAAAAAAAATTCAACAGATGGTGCTGCAATAATGGGATTCTTACATGGAAAAAAAATGAAATGTGATCCCTGTCAGACAGCATACAAAAAAAAAAAGAAAGAAAGAAAAGAAACAAGGCTACTGGAATACAGCTCTACGGTTTCAGGTACTTCCCTGCAGCCGCTCTAATACACCACAAACTAAAAATGGGACATCTGTATAATGTGTAAGAATAACCTCCCAGGATAACCTCTCGACTCTGTTTGAAATCTCTCAGCCACTGAAACTTCATTTCATCTCATTTCTCTCTTCCCCCTTTTGGTTAAGAAAGTTTTCTCAATCTCTTAAAGCCGGAATTTCTGTCCCACATTGCCAGTGAGATTTACTCCCCTGGAAGTCATGTCCTATGGAGAGGGGAAGGGCACTGAGTTCACTTGCTATGTAGGCTTAGAGAGAGAGGCCACAATTGAGCAACAGAAGAGGTTCCCTGGGGGTGATTCTTAGGCCTAATTTTAAGTATGCTTAGCCTGTCCTTTGCAGGAATAAGTTTCATAGGGACGACCCCCAAGATTGAGGACTTGGCCTATTGATTTGGTTGTCTTCACTGCTTGCTAAAATATCAGAAGTTCTCCAAATGGGGAAGTTGAATATTGCCCCCTTTCTCTGCATTCCCCCAAGGAGACCTTGCAAATACTTCTGTATTCACTGTCTTAATCCACTCTGGAATTTTTCAGGGCATTGCACTAACCTGGACAAACCAACAAAATCTCATGCCCTATTCAAGATTCCATGTACTCATAATGTTAAAACTGACCATACAAGTGGAATTAGGAAATGCATTATCCAAAATATAAATTTTGCACCAAATAAACATTTCTCCCTTTAGTCTCACACGCAAGTTGAAGTTTTAAAACTCACATGCTTTTGTTAAATCTTCTTAATTAGGTCTGTGAATTGCTCCAATAGGAGGAGGGATCTTAGCCTACTGAAAAGTTATTTCACCTCCCTAAAACAGATGTATTTTTTTTGAATATTTATCTTGGTACAATATAGTTTTATGGTCAGAAAAAACTCCAGTGAGCATTCTGGTTATCTTCTGAAACTTTTCCTGGGAGCCCAGCTTAACATTGTTAAGTAGGCAAGGTGTTTTAGCATGGTTTAATTTATTGCTTTCTTTTTTTGTTTTGGCATTTATTAATTCAACAAGTGTTTACTGAACATCTACTGTGTGCCAGCAGATACCTATGTACTAGGAATACACCAATGAGACAAGGTCTCTCCTTTCATGGAACTTACACTAGTAGCAGACAGATAAATAATATAGTAAATAAACAGATAAGCAGACAAGTATTACAATAGTTATAGGTGGCAAGTGCTCTGAAGAAACTAACATAGGGTAATTTGATAGAAACTATGTAGGATACAGAAGATAGAAAACATTTTTCTTGAGGAGTTGACATTTAAGGTGAATCTTAAGTAAAAGAAATAAACAGGCAGCCATTCAGAGAGCTAGAGGAAGAGTGTTCCAGGCAGAGGGAACGTGAGGGGCAAGGGCCCTGTTGTAGAAACAGAAGAGGTGAGTGTGGTTTGTGTATTTGAACAAGTGGGGGGAATGGTATACGGAAAAGCAGGGGGCCAGATCATGTAAGACCTTGCAAGACATTATTTTGAATTTTATCGCTCAGTGCAAAAGAAAGCCATTGAAGGGTTTAGAAGTATAGGTAACATGATTTATCTGCGTTGAAAAAGATCATGATTTCTGTTGAGAAGAGAATAAATTATAAGTAAGCAAGAAATAGCAAGAAAATCAGTCGGGAAGCTCTTTTCTCAATAAGTATTTATGGATCAGCAATTACTGTGTCCCAGAAAATATTATAGGTATTGGAAATAGAGCATTAAGCAAAACAGACTAAGTTTGCCCATTTGGGGCTTATGTTTTAATGGAGATAGACAACAAAATAATAGGTAAAGTGTGTAGTAGTCAGATCATAATAATGCAAAGAAGAAACATAAGGCATGGATAAAAAACAACGGAGCTGATATTCTGTATTTGTTGGTCAGGGAAGGCCTTAGAGAAGGTGATATGATGTGTGAGAAGAGACTTAAATGAAGTGAGGCTATTTCATTAAACTAGGCCCTCAATTTGGCCTAGTCTAGAGTGGTAGCAATGTAGAAGTAAAATGGGCAATTTAAGGTGAACTTTGAGAGTAGAACCAGTAGTATTTACAGGTCGATTTAATGTGATAAATGACGTAAAGAGGCATGAAGAATGATTCCTACGTTTCTGGTTTAATCAACAGGGCAGATGATGGTGCCATTTACTGAGATGGAAAAGAGCAGGGAAGGGTTGTGAGTAGGGAAAGGAAATCAAAATTCCTGTTGTTTGGTTTTTATTGTACATCCAAATGGGAAGAATTAGTTATGATGTATGGGTCTACCTGACTAAAAAAGACATATTGCAGTTCACTAGGTAGTATTTAAAGTTGTAGAACTAGCTAAGATGCCTGGAAGAACAATGCTACTAGGGAACAGAGCCGAAGGCTACATCCGGAGGCATTCTAGCATCTAGAGCCAAGGTTCTCAACTCTCTAAGCCTCTTTACACTCTTTATCAAGGACACCAAAGAGCTTTTTTTATGTGGTTTTATCTATCAACATGTATCATATTGTAAAGTAAGATGTAGAGGACTTAGCTTCTGATCAAAATAAAATTATTTACTTTCCTGCTTGCAACAATCAAAACACATTGTTAATACCTTAAACAACACTTTTTAAACATTGGGTGTCAGGCATCAAAGAATAGGAATCCCTGAGAGATGTGGAAAAAATTGGACAAGCCTCTTAATTGCCTCAGCTTTTACTGCCTTGGGAGAGTTTCCAGGTTGCAGTGCAGAAGGGCAAACCCAGGTAGAACCTGGTGGACTTTCCACGTGAAGGAGAAGGACTGAGAGACCAGGAAACCAAGTTGGCTCATGTTTGCAGGACGAGAATACTAGAGAAGAGAGAGCAGCACAGAGAACCTTAGAGAACTCCAAAGAATTCCTCTCACATATCCATCCAGAATACAAAGTATTTTTTGTAGAATTAAATTAGAAGTCAGTAATAGAAAACTCTCTGAAAAATCACAAAATATTTGGAAACTAAAATCACACTTCCAAATAGCCCCTGGGTCTAAGAAGAAAACAGAACCTAGAAATTTCAAAAGTATCTATTAATTCATTTAAAAATAATTTCAGTAAATCCATTACATATTAACACAAATAACATTTATTTAGATTTTTAAAAAAAAGTAAACTTCAAAAAACACAATGATTTCTATTCTTAGCCACATGGTATAACACAGTCTATATTTAATCTCCTCCATAAAAAGCTGGAAAACTGAAGGAAACATGGGAAAGAATGGTTTTCAAATATTGGACAATAGGTAGCACAGGACTGGGAACCTTGAAAGAAAGGAAACAAATAATGTGGTAAGCGCTGCAGTTCTAGTTTTTAGGCTGTTGCCCAGGAAAGGGGAATCCCAGAATAGCCTGGTGGTCTCACTGAACTGAGGAGGCAGAAATCAAAGTTTAGGAGGCCAAGATATCTAGAATTTGCAGGAGAGAGTACCAGAGAGGCTGGAACTACAGAGAGTGGAAGAGAACTTTAAAGATCTGCAGAAAGTTTCTGCTAAGTTCTTGGCTGCCTAGCAATCTGCACACACATAAGAGAAAGTTACTTAGATCAGAGAACAAACCACAGGAAAGGATTAGGCAGAAAAATTTCTGAAGCTCACACAAAGTAAGAAATAGTTTGAGCTCCTGCTGGTTGGGAGTAGAATAACCTTGTAATATATCGGGCATCAGGCAGAATCCTTAGAAAGGTATTGCCTTAGTAGCAGAGCTAAATTACTGTAGAATCTGATAATAAATAGTTTGGCTTATGCAGGGAACATGATCTCTGTTACATGTTCTTTTGTGTGTGTTTGTTTTCCAACGCTTTTAAAATATCAAAACCATTCTTAGAGAGCCATATAAAAATAGGTCGTGGGGTCAGATTTAACCCATGGGCCATAATATTTGCTAACCTCTGTTCTAGAATAGAGGTTACACAGATCTGTCCTAATAAAATCTTAAAGTTGATTCCAAGGAACATGATGTACTCAGAACAAAACACAATACAGTTTAAGGTTAAAGCAATTCTAGCCACCAATGGTAAAATTAACTTGTATCTAGTATCCTATTGAAAATTACCAGGAATTCAAAGAAATAGAACCCATAAACATAAGATCCCAGGAATGACAGAGGTGATGAAGCTAGTAGACAAAAATGTTTAAAAAAATATTAACATATGCTTCACATGTTCAAGAAGAAAGAAAAGGGTCCTGCTGAAGTTAGAAATGGAAGATAAAAAGAAAGGGCCAAATGGAATTCCTTAACTGTAAAACGTATCTGAATTGAAAAGTACACTGGATTTGATAAAAGTAGATTAGGAAATATTTTGAACTGAATGAAAATAGGTCAGTGTGGGAAAAATCTCAAGCAGTGTGCTAAGAGGGAAATGTATAGCATTACGTGTTTGCATTAGAAAAGTAAAAAGTTCTTACATTAGTGATTGAAGCTTTCTCCTTAAGAAACTAGATTAAAGAAGAGCAAATTCCATGCAGAGTAAGCAGGAGGGAGGTAGGTAATAAAGATAAGAACAGAAATCAATGAAATTAAAAAGAAAAAAACCTGTGAAAATCTGTAGAACCAAAAGCTGGTTCATAGTAAAGATTGATAAAATCGATCTAGCAAGCCTTACTCAGACAAAAACGAGAAGGCACTAATTACCAATGTTAGGAATGAAAGAGGGGAAATTACTAAGGATCATACTGACATTAAAAAAGTATTAAGAGTACACTGTGAACAACTTTGTGCCAGTAAATATGAGAACATACATGAAATAGATGATTTCTTCCAAAGACACAAATTACAAAACCTCATTCAAGAAGAGATGGGTAGGTTGAATAACCCTATGTGTATATTAAAAGAAATGTGCATTCCCAGGAAGAAACTCCATGGCCAAATGGCTTTCCACATGAATTCTATGAAACACATGCAGAATGGATACCAGTTCTACACAAGCTCTTCCAGAAAATTGATAAGGAGGGACCACTTTCTACTTCATTTTATTTCTTTTTTTGAAGTGGCACAAAAATGTTTAATTTGACTCCCTTTCCCAAAATACAATATGTACATGTTTTTATACTTAGAGAAAAGATTATGAGTATTTTATATAAAATATTAGTGGTTATCTTTAGACAGTATATTAAAATGATTATTTTCTTTATCTTTCTTTTACATGTAGTTTCTAAATTTTCTAAAATGAAAATTTAGTACTTTTCTAATCAAAATTCTTCAGGCCATTAGGGTACTTCAATCCAAACCACAGTTATATCCAGGAGGATGGAAACTATTTTTTTAATTGTGAAAAATAACATATATACAAAAAAGCAATCAATTTCAAAGCATACCACAACAATTAGTTGTAAAACAGATTTCAGAGTTTGAGTTTGGGTTGCAATTCCACAATTTTAGGTTTTTCCTTCTAGCTGCTCCAAGACACTGAAGACTAAAAGAAATATCAATAGAATGATTCAGCAATCATAGTCATTTGTTAAATTCTGTATTCTCTGTTATAGTACCACCTTCTCCTTTGATCTTTCTCCCAGTCTCTAGGGGTATTCTAAATTTTTCATGTTGGAAACGGCTGTCGCTATTATGAGATGGGGAATAGAACTAGCTGATGTTCTGGAGAGGCTGGCCTCTCCGGGTTCCAGGACTTATCTGGCCTAGGAACCCTTCTGGAGGTTGTAGGTTTCTGGAAAGTAATGTTGTTAATGTAGAATCTCAGATAGATAGAGCCCTAGGTGTTCTTTAGGGTTGGCCGGTATAGTTTTGGTTGGGGTCTGGCAAACTATGGTAGTAGCAATATCTAACTGAAGCTTGCCTAAGAGTAGCCTCCAGAGTAACCTCTCAATTCTATTTAAACTCTCTCAGTCACTGATACCTTATCTGTTACAATTCTATCCCCCTTTTGGTCAGGAAGGTATTGTTGATCCCATGGTGCCAGGGCCAGGCTTATCCCACATGTCGATCCCACATTGCCAGGGAGACCTTTACCCCTGGATGTCATATCCCTTGTAGCGGGGAGGGTAATGAGAGAGTTGGGCTGAGAGAGAGAGACCACATCTGAGCAACACAAGAGGTTCTCTGCAAGTAACTCTTAGGCATAACTATAGCATTTAACTATAGGTGGGCTAAACTTCTCTGCCACATAAACGTGCTTCATAAGAGCAAGCCTCAAGATCACCGATTTGGCTTATTGACTTGAAAGTCCCTAATGTTTGAGATAGAATCAGGGGTTTCCCTGGTGGCGGAATTTAATAGTTCCATATTTTTTCTCCCATCCCTCGAGGTACTTTGCCAATACTTTTAATTATGTGCTCAACGTACTCTGGGTTGTATCTGGGCATTACATTAAGCTATACAGAATTATAAGCCCTCATTCCCATTCTGGATTCCCTGTGTTTGGTTGTTTAAATGATCTATCCAGGCAGGTTGATTTAGATTATGTGTTACAGAAAGTTTAGGTTCTGGACAAAATAAACCTCTCTTCCCTTGGTCTTAGAAAGTAGGCGAAGTTCTAAAATATGGACAATGTCTTCCTTACCCTTGTATTCTGACATACCTTAGTCCTGACCTGATTGGCTTAGTTCTTATCTCTAATTGAAGCCTGATCTTTTTTTCATTTTCTTTAGCCGTTGTTGTATGTGGTAATGCTCACCTTCAGAATTGCAGAACTCCTCCTCTGAGTCTCAGGTGTCACACAGGTACTCAAAGTTCCAAACACATACCAGGTTATACATGTATAGCACAGCCTCTCAAAATCTATAAATATAGTTACCATTGTGGACCAAACATGACTGCTATAAGAGCTTACCTTGTAGGCCCCAATTTTCTTGTAAGTATTTTCTGAATGAGTCTTAAGCATTTTCTAAGTGCTCTTTTATTTCTGGCTTCTTTTGTATCACATAATGTCCCACAGCTTATATTCACAACATTGCATTTCTCATGACTTCATTCCTTTCTGTAGCTGCACAATATTCAATTATGTGTATACACCACAGTTTGCCATTCTGCTTCTCAGTCAGTGTATCCATTAGCCACCTCCATCCTTTGGGCATCATATATAATGTCCGAAATGAACAGTCCATCAACACTCTCAATTTTAGACAATTTTCATTGCTCCTAAGAGAAAAATAATCGATGAACACACCCTCACCAAATAGACAATCCAAACCTCCCCTTAACTCTTGTCCTCTCCCCCCCATATTGTTTACCCATGGTATTGCTATGGTACTGTCAACATCTTCCTACTTTCATTTTATGGCACCAGAAATTCCATGATACTCAAACCAGACAAAATAAAATTCTGACTAGTATTCTACATGAACTTAAATGTAAGACCTCTTAAACTTTTGGTAAATTTAGTCCAGCAAAATATAAAAATCATATCTAAGTGGGATTTTCCTAGGAAAGTAAGATTGATTTAAGGCTAGAAAATCAATAAACGTAATTCACCATATTCACACACCAAAAAAAAAAAAAAAAGAGGAAAAAGAATGTGATATTTTTGATATATGCAGAAAAAAACATTTGACAGAACTGAAGTTGTATTAATTATAAAAACCCTTAGTAAACTAGAATTTCTTCAATCTGATAAAAGATAACTATAAAAAACCTACAACTAGGAAGTGCGAGGGTAGTTCAGTGGTAGAATTCTAGTCTGCCATGCTGGAGATCTGAGTTCGATTCCTGGCTCATGCACTTCCCAAGCAAACAAACAAAGAAACCAACAAAAACAAACAAAAATTCAACAAATCGTGCTGCAATAACAGGATACTCACATGGAAAAAGAATGAAATGTGACCCCGCCATATGGCATACAAAAAAAAACAAACCTACAACTACGTCATATTAAATGCTGAAATATTGAATGCTTTTCCCCTGATGTGGGAACAGGAGAGGATGTTCGTTCCCACCACTCTTATTCAGCATTGTACTGTAGTCATAATCAGTGAAATAAGGTGAGAAAGAGGTATCAACAATAAACATATTTGAAAGGAAGAAATAAAATTATTTTTATTCATAAGCTATCTAATCATCTATATAGAAAATCCTAAGGAGATGTGTTTAGCAGATTTGTGGAATACCAAATAAATACACAAGAAACAATTGTATTTCTAATATAATTCGAAATTGAAATTTTAAAAAGTCCACCTAAAGTAGGATTATATATATGAAGCTCTTAAGGACAAGTTTAATACAAAATATACAAGACTTGTATCCTAAATGCTATAAAACATCACTGAAAGAAATCAAAGAAGACCTAAAGAAATGGGGAGATATACTATGTTCTTAGAGTGGAAGACTCATTATTGTGAAGAGGTCATTTCTTCCTAAATTGATCTGTTGTTTCATCGTGGTCTCCAGACTTTTGACAAGCTGATGCCAAAATTATAAATCCCATAATTTATGAATTATAGATCCCATAATTTATGAATTATAAATTCCATAAATTAAAATGTAAAGGATGTAGTAGAGCCGAACCAATTTTGAAAAGAGAAAGTTGGAGGTTACCATCCCTGATTTCTAGACTCTCCATAAAGCCACAGTAATCAGGTCAGTATAGTATATGCTGATACGTATATATGTGCAGTATATCTCATTCCTGGATATTAACTTGAGGATCATAAGATGTATAATAGTTAAAACTGTAAAACATAGAAAGAAATCTTGTGATTTTTCTCATAAATATGAACCATAAAAGAAAAATGTGATAAATTTATTAAAATAAAAGCTTTTGCTCTTCAGATGACACTATTGTGAAAATTTAAAGACAAGCTACAGATTGGAAGGAAACATTTGTAAAATTTGTACTTAACCAGGTACCGGTATCTTTTATAAAGAAACCTTAAAACTCAATAAGAAGCCTATGCCATGTTTAAAAAAAAAAAAGGAAACAAGATTTGAACAGACATCTCACTATTTGTATCAAATAATAATATGAAAAGATGTACAATTTCATCAGTCTTTAGGGATGTACAAATTGAAATGAAACTGGGCGTTTTGATATCCAGCTGTATAATCTCTGGAATTTAGGCACTGAGGCATCTGTCCTAGAAGTTTGTATCCGGCTAGTGTTATGACAGAGATTTCTTTTAGTGCCAGAATCTAAACAAAAAAAAAAAGGAAGAAAGGAAATACTTTTTTCAGTCTTTGGAAACTGACCCGTGTAAGTGTTCTTCAGTTCAGCTGTCCTAATGATGAGTTGAGAAGATAGTGTAGAGTCCTAACTGGTCTTTTCTGTGCATGTGTTTGTTGGGCATGTACACATGGCCCTGGGAATTTTCTTGTTTACATGGATACAAATGTCTCCATTCTTGTAGGAAACAATGTTTCCTCATGGTTCTAGCTCCTACTGTATGTCCCACAGCCAGCATTCCTTTGCCCCTGGCAGTTGCTATTTGACTTTTTCTCCTATATCATTCCGTAGGAGAGCTTTGTGCAGGGCTAGTTCTAGGACATTGAGCCTAAGACAAGTGTCTTGGTTCAGTCAGTCCTTCAGGCTGTTACTGTACAAGATTAGCATTGACATACATGCATCTTTATATGCGCACAAAAGGTATGTGTTGTCCTCCAGAACTGGGACCAATGATTTGCACTGAGAGTGCAGGCTGGTGTGAGGATATGGGAGGAGCCAGCAAGCACACCATGAGAGCCTACTGGGTTTTTTTTGTTTTTTGCATGGGCAGGCAGCGGGAATCCAACCCAGATCTCTGGCATGGCAGGCAAGAACTCTGCCTGTTGAGCCACCTTGGCCCGCCTGAGCCTACTGTTTTTAAGTTGTTTTTTTTTTAATTTATCACTGTTCTAGTTTGCTAGCTGCCAGAATGCAATATACCAGAATTGGAATGACTTTTAAAAAGGAGAATTTAATAAGTTGCTGGTTTACAGTTCTAAGGCTGAGAAATGTTCCAGTTAAGAACAAGTCTATAGAAATGTCCAATCTAAGGCATCCAGGAAAAGGTACCTTGGTTCAGAAGGCTGATGAAGTTTAGGGTTTCTTTCTCATCTGGAAAGGCACGTGGTGAATGCGGTATCTGCTGGCTTTCTCTTCTGGCTTCCTATTTCATGAAGCTCTCCAGGAGACGTTTTCCTTCTTCATCTCCGAAAGTTGCTGGCTGGTGGATTCTTTGCTTCTCATGGCTATGTTGTTCTGCTCTCTCAGAATCTCCTCTTTTATAAGATTCCAGTAAACTAATCAATACCCACCCGAACGGGTGGAGTCACATCTCTATCTGATCAAGCTTAATAACCACATTGATTGAGTCACATCTCCATGGAGATAATGCAATCAAGCTTCCAACGTACAGTGCTGAATAGGAATTAAGAGAAACAGTTGCTCCCACATGATTGCTTGGGATTAAATCATGGCTTTTCTAGGTTACAGAAATACTTTCAAACCAGCACAAGCACTCACATGTTACTACAACTCTTAACTGTATTTTGAAGCTTTAAAAAAGAAGTTCTAAGGTGCACAGGTGGTTCAGTGGTAGAATGCTCGCCTTCCATGTAGGAGACCTGGGTTCAATTCCCAGACTATGCACCTAAAAAAAAAAAGAGAGAGAGAAGTTTCTCCTAGTCTTGTTTGTTGCTTAAAACTTAAAGCTTCTATGGAGGGACAAAATCCTGGAACATCTCATTCTGCCATTTTGATTGGGGAGGCAATCATAATACTTTGTGAAACCGATCCCTAGTCACACAATAACCATATTTCATATTGCCTTATAATGGCAAATTATAATCAAAAGGAAATGATGAATTTAAAAAGTGATTGTTAAGAAGTAACATGACTTGCCATTTATTATTTATATTCTTAAGTACAGTGTTTTATGTATGTGTGTGTTTTACATGTTGTGGGCAGCTTGAGATTTTTAGTCATCCTTGGTATTACATAATTTTATCATTTCTAAAATGGACATTTGGAGTTTTTGTACCTTGTGAGAGGCATTCTCAGAGAAATAATAGGGGTTTTTTTTGTTGTTTTTTAATGAATTATATAAATGACTTCAGTGGCCAGTGAGCAGCTAGAGGAGCACAGCTCTGAAAACTTTCAAGTTCTTCTGTGTGTGATTTCCCCTGTGTAGTCTTCTAAAAATCCTGGAATTTTATTCTTTCAGAAGATGAAGTCATTAAGACTTTATTTTTAATTATTAGCATGATCGCTTCAGCAAGCTTCTTGAGTAGTTCTTAAATCTACAATTCATATTAATTCATAATGTACAATGGAGTGGCCTTACTAGGAAACGTCTGCCAACCAAAGACTGAGACCCTGTCTAACTAAATTACATAGATCTATGCTAACAGAAACTACAAAATGATAATTCATTGATTCTGGGGAGCTGAAGAAGTATGAGTTGAAATCGCTTGGTGTTTGTATCCTTTAGGATAGGAATCTTACTTGTTTCTAATGAGCTCATTTTTCCCAGTAGTCTCTATGGCCAGCTTACATTTCTTTTGCTGAAATTTTAACCTCTCTTACTTTAAATTTGCCAGACATTTTACAACTCAACACGTTAGTTTTGCTGGGAGTTTTCACCCATGTATCATCCACATAACTATATTGGAATTGGGAGTAGTCTCTCATTAATGTGTTTGTTATGCCTACAAATATCCACATACAGTTATCCAACTTCTCTCCTCTCTTCTTTGTTGTACTTCATAATTTAGTGCTCTCTTTTCCCAGGTGACAGAATAATTTTCAAAAGGTGAAATCATTGCTCTCATACAGATAAAAAAAATGAACGTTATAGATTTTATTTAACTCATTATTAGAGAGGAGTCTGATAAGATATAATGTGTCTAAAGGAGAATCCAAAGAACAGATACAATTTATAGATCAGGGATATTGAAATGAATGTGTAAATGGAGATAAAACTGGCTGCTTCCACAATGGAGGGACGGAAGTCAATTGTAGAATTTTGCAGGTTTATAGACAATAATTAGTTTCCATTGCTATCACTTATCTACGACTTACAGAGTTGTTAAATAACTCAAAGGGAATTAATGGTTAGTATCTTGGAAGGGTAGCTCTAAACAATGAATACTTTTTAGTGGGGGGGGGGTGCATGGTCCCAGAATCAGAACCTGGGTCTCCCACATAGAAGGCAAGCATTCTACCGCTGAACTACCTACCCATGTACCCAACAATGTGTACTCTTAAATTGAAACAAATTCTTCTCTATGCCTAGTTATTCTTACTAGTTACCTATAGAGAAAATGTAAGAAGCCAAGTGATTAAACAGTACGTTGTTGGTTATTTTATGAAAACGGTCTCAAAATTTTGTTTTAGCTTTTGGTACCATGGTTCATAATCACAAATAGATGTCCTATGGTCCGTGTCCTAAAGCTTACCCACCACTATTGAGTAAAACAATTTACATTAATAATGGTAACCTTGAAGTCATGGTTAATTAAGTTAAGTCCAGAGGTATTAAAATAATTACAAATTACTTAGTATTATTATCCTAAAATAAAGTAGAATGGGGTAGGGGTCTTACAATGTTAAAAATTAAAGGGTTTTGATGGGAAATGGTAAGGAAATATAAAGACTAAAGGGGGCATTTAGAATGGCTATCCTTTGGGTTTTTTTTTTTAATAACCTAACTTTCCTAGAAGCCTCTGCTCTTGTATTCATTTTAGTACTCTCTTGTGTCTTGGAAATTAGAATTATGTCATTGGGGTTTGTGTCTTGTCTCTCTAATGGTGCATTTAAGAAAGCAACATCTTTCATGCTCTATCAAAGGCTTTTCTAGAGCCTGGGATTTGGAAGAAAACTACTGTAGCAAACAAGGTGTATCATGTCTCCACGTTTGTGTCGGAGGAAGAGGGAAGATAAAATTGAGAGGCTTCCATTTATATACTCTAGTCTTTGTATTCTTGTGCTTGATAGCTTTTAAATTCATTGCAAGTGACACCCAAGGGTATTGTTCTTGAGTAGGCCTGTTTATGTCTTCATATTCAGTCTGTCACTTGTAGATGGTTAACTTTATAGTCCTTACTTTAGTGAGATTATGGTTTGAATTTCAGGTAAAAAACATCATAATGAATTTCAGCTTCTGGTGGATCAGGCCAAAAAAGGATATAAGAAAAATGTTGGAATTTCAGAAAAAAAAGTAACAAAAAGAGAAGATGACTCTACAGAAAAGTTGTTATCTGTAAGCTTGGGTAAGAGATTTTAATTAAAAAACAGAAATTATGTTGAATTTCATTATTTACTTGTAATGTAAAAAAAAAAAAGTAAAGCCAAAGAAATTTACTTTGGAGTTATTCAAAGTTGAAAAAAGTGTTTTAAGGTAAACTTCATATAGCAGTTAAAGAATGAAAACTAGGTTTATTATTCTGGGAAAAATGATTGGGAGAATGTCCTGAAGAACCATTTTCTAAAATTCTGTGTTCCTTTAGTTTAGTGATAAATCATAAGTTTCTTATTTGTTTAAGCTTGAGGATGTTTTCTAGGTGTAGGATTTATTGCTGGGGATTTTAAGATCTCCTATAAAGGAAATAAATTATTTTTGTTGTAGAACACTCATGATTATTTTGGATGGAATGTTCTATTAAAAAATATCGAAAGGTAATATACTTGGTATGACAATACGTAACTCATTCCTTAATTTTGAGGCATTTTAAAATTGGAGATTAATGTTATATATCTATTGCTGGGGCGTTGGGCCACTGAGCAAACATAACACGAAACTATTTCACAGTTTAGTAGCTGTCTTGAAGAGTAAGAACTATTATTCCCTATTTTTGTCCTAAATGCTCCTGGTGTGATTAGGTAGGTTCCTACCTCAGTATTTACCTCAGGGTCCTTGAACAACTTGAATTTGTTCATGCTGTTGTTTAAGCATATCCTAGAAAATACTTTAGTTCTTGAAAAAATCTGACTGAATATCTCCTATCAGGAGAACATTTTTAAAATATTGGTTAAATCTCTCCTGAATATGGTTGATAGCTCTTGTTCAGGGGTTACATATTCTATTTGTATATATTTTGTTCTCTTTGGGATGCAGAGGTGATTGCTGCTGATAAATTGCTGTGTATGAATGAGCATGTCTGGGAGAGGTAGGAAATGAGTGAGAAGAATAGAATGACTGAAAAAGTGAGTTTTATCTAGCCTCTTACAACAAGTATAGTTGACCGAGGTACATCTTCTGCCAGATAAAAACTAAATCTGTTTTTGCTACATGTATTTGGGGGAAGACTGATGTCTGAGCCTCACAGTTTGGGGCTCTGTTTGAAGTTCTGTGTTCTGAGAGCCAAGGGCAGGTATGAAGAATAACTGGTTTACCACTCCTATAACTTGTTGAATGATGATTGTCCTTAAGAGGGAATTTATTTTCTAGAAGTGTATGTATGAGGGGAAGAAGTGAAAGAAGAATGTAGATGAGGTGCAAGGATAAAAGATTAAGTTGAATTTCTGTTTCCTGGTTTGCCAGCTTGATTGAATTGTTTTGGCCAGTGGGTGATATAGTAGCCTGAGTTCAGTGGGTTTACTGGGTGATTGATTTCTCTTGTGTGATCCCTGGCATTTGGTACAACAGGTGATCATAGAGATCTTGGATGATCATGTTGGTTAGTTTCTTTTTTCCCTTTTCCTATAAATATTTGAGGGTGCTGATTTGCTTTGGTAATAATAGCTTATCAATAGCCAAGCAACATCAAGAGCTTGTATTTAGAAATTTAACTCTTGTGATGTGTGCTGTTCTCCCAGTGTGACCACTTTATAACTTTCGGGAAAAAGCTTGACTTTATGGATTTGGAAAGGTTTTTTTTTTTTCATGGGCAGGCACCGGGAATCGAACCTGGATCCTCTGGCATGGCAGGCGAGAACTCTGCCTGCTGAGCCATCGTGGCCCGCCCTGGAAAGTTTTTTTTGAAGAATTTGTCCAATTCTTTTTCCTTAAGTTTTCTCTGCATAACAAACCTTTGAACATTCTTTAAGTGCCCTATATTGAAGGTCACTTGCTTTTACAAGCATGCCAATGAGTGATGTGTGAAAACTTTGCTGCTCTGTAATAAAACTCCTGAAAGGGGAGTGCCGTACCTTTAGCATATGTGCCATATATGTTAAATACGTATTCAGTTCCTGAATCATCAAGAGAGAGCAATTTAAAGTCCCAGCAGAGTCCTCAAACAGATTATGAGAGGTAGAGCCCTGGGCAGTGAAGAATCCTTTATCGATATGTTTTCTTCACTCAGATTTGTAAATATTGGCCATAATTGCCTGCTATATTCTAACAAATACTACATTCTGCCAGGCTTTCTGGACCTTTACCTTTCTTTACCTGCATTAAGGGACATGCTCTACTGTGTACAAGTAGCATAGTAGGTAGTGTATTGTATTCATAATTGCGAATATGAAAAGGGATGTATAGAAATGTGACATGTATTGGATCAAATGGAAATATTTATTATGTCTGATTAGTTTTCCTTTTCGATAGTGAATAATTAGATTCTGTTTAACAAATTTAGAAAAATATCCAGATAGATTCACTTCCATGTAGTGATCAGTGACACACATTGTGATTCTCTTATTAATTGAAAAATGAATCTTTAATTCTTTTTTCATTGTATGTCTTATTTTTGTTTGCCACTTTTCTGAAATATGAAATATGCAGGAATTCCTTAATAATGTTGTAAATAGAAACCTCATTAGAATTTCAAGTTTCTCCCCGTTACTGGGTTTAAAGTGAATTTTGTTTTTTAATTAATCCTGGGAAAACATGGTGTGGACAATATAATTAGGTGGCACTGTATGCAATTCTGAATCAGAGTCTCTGGATTTCACTGGAGTTTTGGAATCAGTGTTATAGATATTTCTATTTTACTGTGTACAAGTAACAATATATTATCTAATATAGAAATAATGGACATACAGAAGTGGTAGGTTTTAAGGTATCGTGAACTGTATCTTTTTTTTTTGTTTTGTTTTTTCATTTCTTTTTTCCCTTTTTAGGACAGGAAGATGATAAAATTAAATTCTCAAATATGACCTTGGCAGCAAACCACTTCCCTCAGTCAAAGCTGGACTCCCCAGGGAAGTCAGAGCCTGACAAAGCAGATGATTCTTCTTCTTCTTGTACTGATATTCAAGAAGAGACTCTTTCTCCCCCAGAATCAGACTCATGTCATAGGTAAGAGACATGAAGTAGTTGATTGTTTTATATTTCTCTTTCCTTTGCATGCTATAGACAGATGATTAGAAAATAGCTGTCAGGCATGGGGCAGTTCTCCAGGCTTCCATTTCATTTTATTTTCATTGCTGTGTAACCATCACAGTGATAGCAGGGTATATCATCACAATGGTGGTGCAGGATTTGGGAGGGTATTGTACAGGGACCATAGGGTACTTTTATCTTCTACTCTGTATTGTTTATATAGGTATTTTTCCTAAAGTTGGAAAAGAAAGCCTGATAGATGTTTCCTACAGTTGGAAAAGAAAGCCTGGCAGATAGTGAAATTTTTGTCAATACAATGAGTGAAGGAGGTAAAGTCAACTATACTGGTAAATAGAGATGATGGGAGAGATGGTATATAAGAGAGCAAATCAAAAAAGAAAACTTTAACCGATTGAGTATAATAGATGGGAAAAGCTTTAAAAATTGGATGTTAGGGGGTATGTCATTTTTTTCCACATGGGTTTTTGAAAAAAGTTAATGTGACAAGAATTTAGTTTAAATCATGATGTATATATATATATACACACACACACACACATACATATATATAATATTATAAATATTACTCATGTTGCAACTTCATTATTTTTAATTTGTTTAGTGTTCTTATGTTTTGGTACCACAATTAACCAGACCCCTCACTTTTTGTTATATAGCTACCTTTTTTCCAATTTCCTGTTTATGTATCTAATCCTATGGTAACGATCTTCCTTAATAGAACCTTTTGCTTGAATTGACTTATTTCATTAACTTTAGCATCATTTCACCCTGGTAGGTGATAGTGTTGCATCATTTTACCCTGGTAGGTGATAGTGTTGTTTTCTGAATGACTTCTACCGGTTTTAAATGCTATCATCAGCATGTGAATATGATTATGTCTTGGAAATTGCTTAATCTTTGATGTTTATTAATTTAAAAATTGTTAACAATGCTTTAGAATGATAGATTATGTTTAATCTGTAAACACCAAATTAAGAAGAAATTTTTTACAAGAATACACCCAGAGACCTTCTACTTTCCTAGGGTTCTTGGGAAATAGTTTCAAATCATTTAGAATTAATTATTAAGAAGGGAAAATCTTCCCATCATAAAGGTTTTCAAAGTCAAAAACAAATAAATCTCAAGTAAGTCTCAAGTTGCATGAGGGAAAAACACTTGTTAGCCTGAGTTTTCTCCAACAGTATGAAGCTAGTGCACAGGCATTCAAGATTAGACGATTGAACACAAGTCTTCTAGAAATGCAGGGTAACAATGGAGGAAAATCAGTTTCAAGGAGAGTAAGAGTTTTTAACTATAGTCATGTGTTGCCTGAATGTTTTGGTATCTCAGAGTGAAATGAGAAACTTTTGTGAGCTTGGAGTGGGAATGGAGGAAACAAAAAGGAGAAACACATGACAGAATGAATATGTATCTAGTGGCAAGATTATAGGAAATAGGATGAGTTCGGTGGAGATCTTGGCTTCAGACAGTCTTAATGGTATAGCTGAACTATGAAAAGATTATTTATAAGAAAGTTGGCATTTCTTTTAGGTGAAATAGGAGCAGGCAATAGACAGTCTCTGTGTTTAGTAGAAAGGCTAAAGGAAATATGGCTGAGGAGCAAGTACAGTAAGCCTTCTTGGATTGATTTACTAAGATGAATTTAGCCCAAATTCTGGCTGTTGTAACTGATTACTTACTCATCATGCAGCGAAAGAGTTGAAAAGTATTTTTAAGCTTATCCTCAGTCATATACTTTCCTGCTGCCAATTCAGTATGTCTTCATTCTTACATATTAAATCCTTAAGAGAATGATTCTTTGCCATTATTTACCTTTCACCTGACTCAAGATCCTGGACAATATTATCAGGCAGTTTCTCTCTCCATTCTTAATGACTTCCTCTGGTAAGTGTCCTATAAGGTTCTCTTTATGAGACATTTTGAGGTGAAAATTTTATTAGCAACTCATAGTAAATATAGTGATGCTAGCTTGGCCTGTGTCCGTAACAGGGTCTGTCACTGCACTCATCCATTCAACAAATGTGTATTGTACTAGGGTCTGCTCTAGATGCTGGAGTATAGCAGTGGTGTAAACATTTAAAAAAAATTTTATTTTTTTAATGTAAGATCCACCTTCAATTTCCTATTATACTAATATGAATGTGTATATTGTCTATAAACACAGTCTGATGGAATTGCCTACTAATTTAAAATTTTAACAGCTTTTTGAGATGTAATTCACATACCATATAATTCACGCACTTAAGTGTATAATTGAGTGGTTTTTAGTATATTCACGTAATTGTACATCCAACACTACAATCAATTTTAAAGTATTTTCAACACCCCAAAAAGAAGCCCCATATCATTCATTATCAGTCACTTCCCATTTCTTCCCAGCTCCACCATCCTCTGGCAACCACAAGTCTGGGTACTGTCTCTATAGATTTATCTCTTCTGGATAATTCATATATATGGGCTCATATGATATGTCGTCTTTTGTAACTGGCTTCTTTCACATAGCATACTGTTTTCAATGTTAATCCATGTTATGGTGTATATCAGTACTATAGTCCTTTTTATTGCTGAAAAAGTATTCCATGCATATATATACCACATTTATTTATCTGTTCATTAGTTTACGAGCATTTGGGTTGTTTCTAATTGTACTTTTAATAAGGGAAAAAAATCATTCATTTGCTTGCACACTTTGGAAACTTAGTTAGCTTCAATGACCATTATTTGTTTATTTATTTTTGGCATGGGCAGGCCAGTGATCATTTTATGTAAGGATTTACCTCTTTTAAGACCGTGAGCTGTATCTCCTCTATTATTTATGTCTCAAGTGTAAATCAGAAGTGTTGTATACAGTATAAATATTAAATATATTGATCTTTAAAATGTTAATTTTATTTGAGTTCTTTTTTATACCACCTTTTCATTTACTCTGTTATTTTTGTTGGTCTTAAGATTTTTAAGTGTAAAAGGTAGATACTGTACCTTATTTAAGACTTAGAAACCCAAGTTTTAAAAAAAAGTAGGGTTAAAGTAAACCTTAGCTAATGGTATTTAGTTTGATACTAAGACAGATCATTTGGCACCTTGTTCAAGAGGAGACCATCAAGGGGCAAGTATGCCATGGAAAGCAGCTATGGTGTAGCATAACACTAAATCTCCTGAATTAGTAGGTTTAGAGTTGAATGGCTTAGAAAAAATCCTACTGGGTGATTTTGGAATTTAATCTTTTGAAGTCTGTTTCCCTATCTGAAAATAAGGTAAAAGTTTCTTATGTCTCAGATTTGTTGAGAAGATGAAATTAGATAATGAGTCTTTGGTAAATATGTGACAATTATTTTATAAAATCCAAAGCAATTAAATTTTCTTCAGTAATCTGGGAAAACTTAGGACTGTATGATGGGACATTTCAGAAATGCTTTCACAACTGCTTCTTAGGCTCTACCATAGAGTAAATACCACAATCAATTTTTTTTCACCTATTTTTGTTCTGCACATTGCTAGAAAGTTGTGAGCCTGGGATTATTAGTTCTATTAGAAATTCACTCAGTTTAGTTTCTCCTGGGCCCTTACTGCTGAGGCACAGTCTTCTAATTTATGTCCTGTTACTTTTCTGCCATTTTTGAAAGAACTGTCTGTCCAGAATTCTTAAAATCCAGAGAGCAAAAAGGAAAAATGAAGAAATCTTGATGAACATTTGCTGGAGAATTTAAGTAGTAGTTAATGCCACATTCTTAAAATCTGAGTAAATTGGAGAGTGATGGGGGAAATCTTTTTTTTTTAAATTAATTTATTTATTAATTTAAAAAAATTTAACAACAAACTAAAACATTAACATGTGATCATTCCATTCTACATATATAATCAGTAATTCACAATATCATCACTTAGTTGCATATTCATCATTTCTTAGAACATTTGCATCAATTCAGAAAAAGAAAGAAAAAGACAACAGAAAAAGAAATAAAATGAAAACAGAAAAAAAAAAAGATTATACATACTATACCCCTTATCCCTCGCTTTCATTGTGATGGGGGAAATCTTAAGAAAAAAATTGCTGTGTGACATTCGCCTAAAGAATGTCAGATGCTGGCATCAAACAGCCTGTTGATAAGACAAGACTGATTTTATTGCTTAGTGAAGAAATATAATCAGAGGAGCGTCTCTTGAATGGGAAGGCAAAGTTGGGATGTTCATTAAGATTTTGAAGTTTAATTTCAGACAGGCCTTTCAGTACAGGTCTTAATTAGGATATTAGATCATGATATAATAGTCAGTACTGGTGGACATAAAAGATGAGAAATTTGAGGTGAGGGGCTCGAAGTGTCCTAGAGTTTATGTACTTTGTTGCTTTCTTTTAAGAAATTGTTGGGTCTCTCAGGAAGCTTGTGGAAACAATAACGGTATTCGCAACTACCGTCTCCTGGTATAGTAAAGTTACTGATGGAGATGGTGGAATGTTAAATTTGTGTTAATGAAGTCTGTGAGCTGTGTAGGTTCTACAAGTAGTACTTGAGTTCCAGGATTATTACATGTATTACATCATTTAGTACACAGACAAACCCATTTAGAGATATGGAGACGGAAGGCCAGAAGTTAAATAATAATCCTGCAATACTAGGATTCAAACCCAGGTTTCGTTGACCTTAAAGCCCATGTTCTCTCATCTTTGATATGCTGCTGTAGCCAAGCAGACTTGCTTTTCACATCTTTAAAAGAGTGGAATATGCATTATTTGAAAGGGTGGTTTTCCTGAGAAACAGATGCTGAGATAAGGATTTGAGTGTTAGTGGTTTATTGGGGAGGTAAAGGGAGTGGGGAAGTGAGACAGGAAAGGGAAGACAACGTTTTAAGGGGGCATGTTACCAAAGCAGATACCATTGTGGGCAACAGAAGTTTAATCATCTTTGGGAAGCTGGGAATTGGATTAAAACACTCAGGTCAGGGTTATCCCACCTGAGGGGCAAGGGAATTTCCTTCAGTCATTGCTTGCGGGCTGCTCCTTGATGCTTCTAGTCTTCCATGCTAGCCGCAGAGCAGGTTCTAGCAAAAACCAAGGGAATGCCCTCAGGTAAAGTTACTGATATTTGGAAGTCAGGCCTTGCACCCAGAGACGGTAAGGGCCAGGAGATAGGAGCAAGACACAGTGGAATCACCCATTTTCCAAGTGTGCTTTCCCATTGCTGCCTAGAAAGAAAGAGGCCAGTATCTCTGAGGGCTGTTGGAGAAGTGATAGGAAGCAAATGTCAGGGGGAGAAAAGATCAGATTATAAAGTTCTGAGCCAAATGAGTTCAGAATTAGAAGGGAGATGTGCTTCTTGATGAGAAACAATTTACTTTTTCACCTTGTGTGATAATAAACTGAAGTATGAAGTAATTAATTATCAAACTAAAATTTACCAACATTATAAATAAAAATTTCTTGACCTTAAGCAGAAAATTACAGTTCCAGACCTAGGAGTTCTTTGTCGGGGATTGTTTCCTTATTATCCTGTTTTGTTTCTCCCTAACAGGGTTAGGAGTACTATTATTGGGATTGATGGAGTATATATACATTTTCTCCTTCTAAAGTTACTCTACTGGGTGTGGCAGGATATACCTGCTGGTTCTTTTGGGGAAAGTCTTTAAAAGCACCTTGCTGCTTACTAGATGGCGATATTATGTGACTTTGAACCTTCCTTGGACATTAAATGCGTCAAGCAGGAGTGTTTTTTTCTTTTTTGTTTTAATAGTAATTATTTCTAATTTTTTTTTGTTTTACCAAGAATTCCTTCTCCATGCTTAAGAATTAGAAGGTAATATTTTGAAGTGTACTTATCTATATTTTCTTTGTATAGATGTGTGGGTCTCAAATATTCCTCTCATATTCTTGCTGAAGTGTTTCCCTGGCCTGCCATTTTAGAAAATTCTTCTCTAATCCTCCCCGTTTGTCACTTAGCATAGTCTTCTGTGTGGCATTAGATATGTGTCCCTATCTTAAGATGGATGGTAGACGTTGGAAGCCAGGTGTCTCAATGTTGGAGGAGGAGATTGCAGATAAAGAAGGGAGAAGGCTATAGAAGGCTAAATTGATTCATGTGATAATGGGTTAGAGTTAGAGAAATCAGTGTGAACTGTGTTTGGCTTAAAATAGATACAGACCTTTGTTTCCCAGACCATGCAGCCCCCCTGAAAAAAAATCAATACAAACCAATACATATAGAAATATTGATAGGTATGTGTATGTAATATAGCTTGTATACACAAAGATATTTCCTTGCTCTGCCAGGTGAGAAGGTCTAGAAGTCACAATACCCCAGTAGTAAGGAGCATACCCAGTGTGAAAGATCTTTATTTCTTTAAAAAAAAATTTTTTTTTAAATTTATTATTATTAAAAAAATTTTTCTTTACATGGGCAGGCACCGGGGAAAGAACCGGGTCTTCAGCGTGGCAGGCAAAAACTGCCTGCTGAGCCACTGTGCCTGCCCTTAATTTATTTTTTGTTGTCAAACTGAAACAACATGCAAACATGGACATTCTTCGCATACAAACTTTCCATGCATAGTGTACAATCAGTGGCTCACAATATTATCACGTAGTAGTATATTCATCACCATGATAATTTTATCACATAGTAGTATATTCATCACCATGATAATTTTTAGAACTATTTGCATCACTCCAGAAAAAGAGATAAAAAAGAAAAAAAAAAACTCATACATACCATATCCCTTACTTCTCCCTCTCATTGACTACTAGTATTTCCAACTATTCAATAAATTTTAACCTTTGTTCCCCCTATTTTTTTCTATACCCCTTACCACTTCCTTTCATTGTTCATTGTTCATATTTCAATCTACTCTATTTATTTTAACGTTTGTTCCCCCTATTATTTATTTATTTTTAACCCATATTTTCCACCCATCTGTCAATATCCTAGATAAAAGGAGCATCAGACACAAGGTTTTCACATTCACATAGTCACATTGTGAAAGCTGTATCATTATGCATTCATCTTCAAGAAACATGGCTGCTAGAACACAGCTCTACAGTTTCAGGCACTTCTCTCTAGCCTCTCTATTAGAGATCTTTATTTCTAATGCCATTTTCCAATAAAAAGGGCTCCTTGGAGAAAAGGCTGCAGAGCTGGAGCAGGGAATAGATAAGTCTCGGGCATTTTGTAATGCCAGAAAGTAAAGAAGTGCTGTGGAAAGGAAAAAGGAAGCAGAAGAAACAAAAACACTATGGTCAGGGTATGTCAAAAAGGGACACAGGAGCCAAATGAAAGTGTTCCAGATGGCCAAACCTGGAACAGATGAAGCAGCAATATAAATAACAGTATCATATTAGAGCTTAAAGTGTAAATACATGAGTCTATAGTGGTATAAATATAATGTGGGAGAACAGACAAATCTCCCCTGCAGAATTCCAAATAATATGTTAGAACTACGATCGGGAAGGTGTCGCATAACTCCCTACATCCTTTGGTAGAGGCTGTGCTTGGTAGTTTCCTTTCGAAGAGTGCAGTGTGGAAAGGGAAGAAAAGAATTACAGTGGAGAAGCCTGACGTATACCAGTCAGCCACGTGATCAAGGGTAACATCAACACTGATGGCACATCGCTAGTGAGCACCCTTGATAGAATGTGTTGAGAATGGTTCTTGATTCTGTGCGCTTCCTCCTAAAAACCCATCACCTCAGTATGACAGTAAGAAAACATCAGACAAATCCCAGTTGAGGAACATTCTACAAAATACTTGACCAGTATTCCTCAAAGCTGTCAAAATCATCAAAAACAAAGCAAGTCTTGAGAAACTGTCATAATGAAGAGGAGCCAAGGGAAACAGGCAGACTAAATGTAATATAGTATACCATGCAGGATACCGTAGAACATTAGGTAAAAACTAAGGAAATCTGAAAAAAGTATGGACTTTAGTTAATAATAATGTATCAATATTGATTCATTAATTGTGACTAATATCTCATACCAATGTAAGACATTAACAATAGAAGAAATTGGATATGGGGTATGTGGGAACTTTCTGTACTATTTTTGCAACTTTTCTGTAAATATGAAACTATTCTGAAATAAAAGGTTTATTTTTTAAGTATATCACAACATCAAAATAAAGAGAAATATTGGTATGAAAATATTCAAAGAATATATGTAAATGTTGGAAAACCAAGGTTATCAGAACTTTATTTTTTTATATTTCTTCAGTGGTAAATGGACATTTCTTCTGAGTTGTAGTAAGTTTTATTATTGAACTATTCTTTTTTTTTTCTTTAATTTAATATTGTTACATCTGGTCATATACACTGTTACATCACTGTTTTGATGCATTCTTTAAAATGCATTATTATTTTATACTTTGTTAAAATTATATAAGCAAATATACCATGAAGGAAGAATTATGTTTTCCTCTCCATTTTATTTCTATCAGCTTTGCCTTGCTGTGCTAATTTTACTTTACAGAATGATTTCACCTCATAGAGGATGTCTCATACCCTTTACATTTCATCACTAAAGAAAATATGTATAAATTTATATGACTCAGCTTCAGTTACATGTTTTTATTAGTGAATATATGTTTGTAAAAATGATTTGAATAGTGATTATCAAGAGCAATGTGACAGTACAAGCATTCTTATCTTTACTTCAGTATTCTTTGCCAAAGGACATTTATTGTTAAACAATAAGACTTTTACTCTCAAGCAGTTCATGTTGGCACCTTTTGGGGTTTTTTTTAATTACGCATTTTTATATTGGTGGTATGATGAGCTTCTTTATATTAGCTTTTTTTGTTGTTATATAATATTTGATTCTTCAGCATTCTGGGTCAATCTAGATGGCAAATATTTTTGTTTTTACCAGATTCATGAACTGCCATAACCTAAAGATCCTCCATAAGATTACTTTAAGCCCTTCAGTTTCTTGTACCAGGGGAGTGAGTTTTAGAATGCCATAGTTTATCTTTTGTATCTAAGATGTTTAAATTGGCAGTTCTTTCAGGTCCCACACTTATAAAATTATACCTTCAGTCTCATAACATATAGCATTGTCTAATCATCACACAAGGTTTTGGCATGGTGACTGTAGTATCATGAGTTTTGTTTGGCATAATGGAACACTTTTATAAGTTTGAATTTTTTTTTAATTTGTTTTTTCAGATATTTTGTAAACTTAATAGTCAGTCATTCTTGTCTCAAATGCTTCTGTAAATATTTGTCTTGTTCCACAATACTGAGATATAATCTTGGCTGGCTCAGAGTTCAGTTCTCATAAAGGAAAACAAAAAGTTAAGGTTGTACTTTTCAGGATGTTTTGTGAAGAATAAGTATGAGACCTTGAAGGAACTACCGGTTCCTTCTAAATGTTAGGCACGTAATCGATAATTACTTGTGGATCAATACTCCCAGGTCCCCAAACATTGGTAGCCAATTAGGAGCTTTCTCTGATTTAAAAACACAAATTATAATCATTTTGGCCTTGTTCTGGTGAATGAAATTTAATGGAATAGAAATGAAATAAAATTTACAATATCATGCTGTTGGAATTTTGTTTATTTAATCACTTGACCAGGTTTATCCTTTATTACATTCACCAGTTGTTAAAATCAGAACTTTTTTCCTCTCTTCTCATTTCATGCTGTCTTTGCTTTTATTTTATTTATTTGTTTTTATATCTCTGCTTTTAAACCAGAGAAGCAAATGTTATGTAGTATGGAGATCCTCAGGACCTGGGAAAAATGCATGTTAGGATGGAATGCAAGCACTTTCAAGTTAGTCACAAATTTAGGGACTTTATGTCACAAATAAGGAAGGGTGAAGGTAATGTGACTTATCTAAGCTCATTCTGTGAAGAGAGTTGAAGCCAGCAATTCCCACCCCAAATTTTACCCCATTATAGCATGAATTACATCAGAATATTTGTCTGGCCGTATCATAGAAACCATTGCTTCCTTTGTTAATAGCATTTTAATGAAGTTGTTCAAATATCAGACATTGAATGACCACATATTCTGGTTTCACTGGGACAGGCTGATTTCTAGATTTTGTCTTGGCCTAGTTACTAATAGTTCTCTGAATCACTCTCCAAAGTGTCTGAGTTTGGGTGCTGAATTGTGTGGTTGCCTTGTTAGAAAGACATGCAGTGCTAATTTGAATGTCGTCTCTGTTCTTTTTACTTCCACCCAAAACAAAGACAGTTACATTCTGGGACATGGGTACATATAAAATCACTGGTTCTGCTTCCTCATATTGATTTTACCACATAAGTGGTGCACGTTATTCTTGTATTTCAGAGGGATTCAGGTGTTAAAACGTGATAGGTTCAGAGGTGGAGGTTTGTTTGTTTTTAGATAATTCTGCAAAAGCCAATTATAGAAGCCTTTAAGATGTGTGTGTGTGTCTCTATCTCTCTCTCTCTCCACACACACACACACACACACACATACATACATACATACATACACACATACATACATACACACACACACACATACACACACACATACATACATACACACATACATACATACATACATACATACATGCACGTTTCTGGGCAGGTAAGGCAATGCTTCAGTCAGTTAAAACAAAAGAAGTTAAGTGACCTTATCTCATGATCCTGATTAATAGTAAAGCCGGATGCTTCTTTTGTCTGGTATGATAAAAAAATATGGATAGGAAGTGAATAGATTATGGGGAGAATGGGGGGCGTTGAAATAAATTGAGGTACTGGTGGTCGTTGTGGGGAGGGGTGTGGGGTGTGGTGTGTATGAGTTGTTTCTTTTTCTGGAGTGATGCAGATGTTCTGAGAGGTAGTCATGGTGCTTAGTGCGTGACTGTGTGGTAGTGTTGTCCAAATGATTGGACATCATTTATGGAATGTATGTGTGTGAAGATTTGTCAGTGGAAATATTTAAAAATAAATAAATAAACATTAAAAAAATAGTAAAGCTGGGTTTCCTAAATTCAGGTATAATGCTTTCTGTTGCTTGGTTTTTCTAAGTTCACCAAATTCCCAGTAGGCACTGAGACTAGGTTAAAGTTCTGTGTTTGTTGAAATAGAATTGAATAAACAGATAAAATATTAAAAGTGACAAATTTATGAGCTTTCCCTCTCTGTTATTTTCATGTAACTGTAAAACCGTAGAGATAAAGTATATAATCAAAGAAAAATCCTGTCCAATGCTACGTTTCTAAGTAGTACATGTCCTGTTTTTAAAGTAAAAACTTATCAATGCACAAATACCTATATTTACAGACTTAGAATGTATTCTTCTAAAATAGAGTGCTAATAATACCAAGTAGAAAGTCTGGCTGTGTGGGGTTTTAGGAATCCAGAAGGAGGCATGCCTAGATGTGGATGAAAACAGTTGAATTAGTTCAGTGGATTTGCCTATGATAGAGTACTGGAACTGTAAGGGTCAGAAAAGAGGGAACAGATTTGGCTATAGTAGAAGACACCTTTTTCAGATTTTTTAAGGACTAGATTGAAAATTTTTTAAATTGGTATTTCAGTTAGGATACTCAAATCCTGAAACAGTTCTTGCCCTGGAAATTATTGTTATCTTGGAGTGGCAGTGGTGTAGAGAGTCATGGCTTTCTCAAACGGTGATTAAAAATCAAAATGAAGTTTAAAATGGATCATCCTCTGTTAAAATTGTATTTAGTAATAGGTTTATCACTGTAGTTCTCAGACAATAGTGCAAAAGTAATGCAAATGCAGTAGTTTAGGAACAGTGAGCATAGTATACATTGCTTGATAAAAAACAGCCAGAAACTCTTTAAGTTTCTATTAATTATCTCTTTCTTAACCTAGCCTTTCATTTTTCAGATAATGAGAATAACACCTATATTGGGCAGGCATACATACCAGGTTGAATGTTTGCTTTCCCTTTCTTTTCTTCAGATTATTTTTTCAATCTCAGAAAATTGGTTAATAGACCCTCAGATAATCAAGAGTTAGTAGCTTTGATCTGTGTCTTTTTTAATTACCAAGAATATTCTGGTCATTTCACCCCTTCCATCTTGTGAAGGAACCACTCATATGTCATATATTCCCAGCACTGTGTCATATTTGGGATTATTTAATCTCTTCCCCACATTAAAGGCTTTATTTTGGCTTGAACTGAGTCATGTGGACCAGTATTACCTGCAGAGGAGGGTGGAAAATGTTGTTTAATCTTGTACCCAGGAAAAAGAGGAAATAGATTTGGTGTGTAAGTAACCATCTACCTTCCACAGGGTTTATTACACCAAACACTATTTCCAGGCATGGGGGTAAAGCAGTGAACAGGACAGATTAAATCCATGTTTTCGTTAATAGCTAATGAATGAATAAATAAACAAATTAAAAATGTCAGACACAAAAAGAATTACTGTAGGTGATATTGACAGAGGAATTGAGGTTAGGATAGGCTCACTGAACAGGTGCTATTTAACCCAAAAGTTAAATAATAGTGAAGAGCCAGCCAAGGAAAGATCTGGAACAAGCTCATTGTAAACAGAGGGAGCAGCTAATGAAAGGCTCCAGGGTGGGGATGTGTGCGTCACGTTAAAGGATGAGAAAGAAGCATGGCAAGGCTAGAACATATTGGGTGGTCAGAGGAAGTAGAGAGAGGTAAGTTCAGAGTTAGAATCACATGTAGGGCTTGGTAAGGAGTTAGGATTTTATTCTGCGTTTAATGAGAATACATTGAAGAGTTTTCTCCTTTTTGTTAAAACTTGAGGTGTAAGATACACAGTGAAATACAAAGTAAGATTACAGTTTTAAGAGTTTTGACGAATACATATATCTCTGTAACTCATGTCTCTGTGAGCATACATAACATTTTCATCATGCTAGAAAGATCCCTCATTCCTCTTTCCAGTAAGTTCCCACTCCCATCGTGTTTTCTTCCACCTATTCCAGAAATTCATATAAATGGAATTATCCAGTATTATAGTCTTATAATGGTCTGGTTTCCCTTACCATAGTCCTTTTGAGATTTGTTCATGTTTTTATATCAGTAGCCCATTTTTCATTGCTATATAGTATTTTTTATATGAAAATAACGTTATTTATTTGTCTCATGTTTATGCATTTTTGTATTACTTCCAGCTTGGGGCTATTATGAACAAAACTGTCATAAACATTTTTGTATTATTTGTGTTGTGTGTCTGTGTATGTTTCCATTTATCTTGTGTGAATACCTAGAAATAGAATTGCAGGGTAAAGCAAACTAAGAAATTGCCGAATGGTTTCTAAAGTGGTTGCACCATTTTACATTCCTACCAGCTGTATATGAGAAGTTCCGGTGGTCTGTGTTCTATATCCTTGCTAACACTTGGTAGTATCCTTATTTTTAATTTTAGCCTATTCTAATGAGTAGTTGTAGTTATAACTCATTAAGATTTTAATTTTTATTTCCCTGGTAACTAATGATATTGGACACTTTTTCATGAAGTAGTAGGACATTTTCATATTTTTCTTTGTGAAATGTCATTCAAGTTTTTTGTCCATTTTTAAATTGAGTTATTTGCTTTTTAATTATTGAGTTACAGAAATTGTTTATATATTCTAAATTAAAGATTTCTGCTAGACGTATGTATTATGAAATTTTCTCCCCAGTATGTGGCTAGTTTATTCTGTTTCTTATCAATGTGTTTTGGTGAGAAAAGACTTTTCTTTTTTAAATTTTGATGAAGCTAAATTAATTTTGTCATTTTTTTCTTTTATGTTGTTGCTTTCTAGAGTTTATCTGTGAAATCTTTGCCTTCTCTAAGATTGCAGAAATGTTCAGCTGTGTTTTCTTCCTGTATGTGTAGGTCTGTGATCCATTTCAGGTTGAATTTTGCATACAGTGTCAAGTATGGATTGAAGTTCATTTTATTCCAATATAAATAGCCAGTTTTCCAGGTATGTTTGTTGAAAAGACTGTCTTTTTTTCTATTGAATTTCCTTGATGTCTTTGCTGAAAATCACTTAACAGTATACATGTCAGTTTATTTCTGGACTTTATTCCATTAATATATTTTTTTGTCTTTACATCCATACAACACTGTCTGTATTACTGTAGCTTTATATAAAGTAAGTCAGAAAATGTGAGTTCTCAACTTTGTCATTCTCTTTCAAGATGCAATTCTAGTTTCTTTGCATCTCCATATAGATTTTTAAATCAGTTTGTCTGTTGCTACAAAAAAAAGATCTGCTGGAATTGTTGAGATTGCATTGAATCTGTGGATCAATTTGGGGAACATTTACTAATATTAATCTATGTTGTGAGCTGGTTTATATTGTTCATTTTAAACTGGATGACTCCAGTTGCTGTGAAGAATGATTGGAGGTTTAGCGGCAAAGCAGGAGTAGAATTAGGGAGACCAGGTAGGTTTTTATAGCAACACATTCCAGGATTTAAGTTGAAGTGCATGAAAGTATTAATAGTAGAGATAGAAATGGGTGGGATTCGGAATATATTTTGGAGGTAGAATCGACAGAACTTGCAGATGACTTGGATGTGGTTAGCAAGGAAAAGTGCAGCACCAGGGATAGATTTACTTTAGCAGTTTACTAAGATGGGGAAATGTGAGAAAGGCAATAGAAACTTTGGCTAGGGGTTGCAAGATTGGTCATCAAGAGTTTTGTTTTAGTACTGTGAGATGACCAAATAGAGGTATCAAACAAGCAGACGAAGGTGTCAGTACTGTGGTGGAGTACAGATTAAGAGCAGGATGTTGACTGAGGTCAGTTAGGGAGGGAGTGTAGAAGAAGAAAAAGGATTTAGGGCAGAACAGCTGTTACTCCAACATTTAGAGATTCAGCAGAAAGAAGACACTGAGCTAAAGGTCTTAAGGAAGAATTAGCCAGTGAGGGATGCAGAAAACCATGACACTGTGATATCATGGAAGCCAACAGAAGAAAAATTATGGAGAGGTCAAAAGTAAGGTAAGACAGAAAAGGGACTGATCAATTTGGCAATATAAAAGTCTCAGGAGGAATTGTCTCAAGCAAGTGGATATGAGGCAGAAGACCAATTAGAGTGGGTTACGAAGAAAATCTTAGTGGAGGAAGTAAAGATGACATCTGTTGTTAACTTTCAGTAACTTTTGCTGTAAAGGACAATAGAGATTGGGAATGTATCTGGAGGGAGTAGGTGAGAATGATGGATCTTTTCTATAGATATATATGCACACATAAAAGATATGTATAATCTTATTCACTTATCTCATTGTTTATAATAGAGGGAGAAACTGATGGGAGTGTGTGTGCAGCTAATTGGACGAGTATAGTACTAAGAGGGCAACAGGAGGTGGAGTCTAGAGCACCAGTGGAAAGGGTGGCCTTGACAGGGGCAGGCAGATTCAGCCATAGGTTCAGGAGGGAAGAGAGGGAGTGGGTAGTTCACAATTGGGGAGATCTAATAGAAGCATGATGAACTGATTGCTTTTATTTTCTTAATGTAATTGAAGCAAGTTCATCAGCTAAGAGTGGGGATAAGATGGCAGGCTATAGATTTGAGATTGGAAATTTGAGAAGATATGAAATAATTTTTTTAGAGTGGGAAGCTGGGTGTACCAGGTAAGTATTATAGGATTGCCTGGTAGTGAGGATTCCTTGTTTGACATTTGTGATCAGAAATTTATGTGAGATTGGACACCACGGTGATTTTTTTTCTCTGCATATTTAGCTATAGATGTATAGTCTCAGAGTAGGTGGTAAACTGGGTTTAGACAAAGTTCCTGGCATTGATATCAGAGGACAGTGTGAGGAAATAGAAGTAATCAGACAAATTTGATGTTGAATTGTAGCCAGAGTTAAAATTAAGATAAATATAATAGATGCTTGCTTTGGAATTTCTTTCTCGTCAATTGAAAAAAATTTTGAATGTGTAGTTTTAAAAAAAATATTTAACCTTAAGATATAATTTGATAGAAATATTTTTGACAATAAAAGAATGCATGCTAACAAGCTTTCCTTATTTCTTAGGTTTAAACATTCAAGGGTAGATACTCTTTTTGAATATGTAGAGGGTAAGAGGAAAAGAACCCACAGACCCAATAGACAGATGGGCAAAAGCCACAAACAGATTGGTTTGCAGGAAGAGAAATGCAAATTAAAACCATTTCTTACTTAATAATTTGGCTAAAATGTTAAAGTTTAAGGATATAATCTGCATCAAGGCTGTGAGGAAACAGACACTCTCATTTGCTACATAATGCAATTTTATATATATTGCTTGTATAATACAGTAAGGAGGGGAATCTAATTAGATGAATAAAAAAGTAGTCATTTTTACTTTTTATCCAGTATTCTGATGGATCTTTTCTATAGATATATATGCACACATATAAGATATGTATAATCTTATTCACTTATCTCATTGTTTATAATAGACACTTATTCACTGTCTCATTGTTTATAATAGCAAAAGACTGGAAACTACTCAAGTATCAGTGGATGCTGGTTAATGAAACTATAGTATAACTGCACAACAAAATACTGTGATTTTTAAAAAAGAAAATCTCTTTGTGCTTGGGTGAGCTGTCCAGGATATGTTTATCACTGAAAAACCAATATTTAGAACAACATATATAGTATGCAATCTCTCTTCTAAAAAGGGAAAAAATAATGGATACTTATGTTTGTTTTTGCTTAAAGAAGCACTAGAAGGATACATAACAAACTAATAAAAATGAGTATGTGTTGTTGGGGACAAGGGGATATGATATGAATGGGGACAGAGGAGAAAATGTGTCTTCTTAGTATGCATCTTTTTTTCTGCCATTTTGATTTAGAATCATGTAAACATATTAATCTACTTTAAATAAAACAAAAGGGCAGGTACTCTTTAAAGTTTTAGAAGTCATCATTATCTCTTTCAGGGTCATCATTATCATAAATTAGTTAATGAAGTTTGGTGAGCAGGCAATAAGTTAAGACAGAAATACATTACTGCGATTGTGTAATTTAGAGGGCCTTAGAATTACTATAAAAATTGCTATATAACTGTTTATGTCTTTTGTAAAATTAAGAGAAAATAGTATCTTAAAAAATTATTAAATTAACTGAACAGTAGCCTAAATTGTAAGTATCTTATTGTAATTCAGTGATAGCTTTGTGTTTTTTTTTCATTCTTCATAATTACTGTTGGAAGATATAGTATATTTAGCTTTTTAACTCTTAAGAATGTGAACTATTTAATGTCACAAAGTTTTTCTACTAAGAGACATTACTGCTTTGTATTTTGTAATAGCCTTTTTTTCTGAGAATATTTATGAACTTTAGAATACTCTTGAAAACTATGAAAGGGAGTGGTAAGGGGTATAGGAAAATAAATATGCAAAACGGGTTAAAATATGTTGGGTAGATGGAAATACTAGTGGTCAATGAGAGGGAGGGGTAAGGGTAATTGTATGTATGAGTTTTTTCTTTTTTCTTTTTATTTCTTTTTCTGGAGTGATGCAGATGTTCTAAAAAATGATCATGGTGATGAATATACAACTATGTGATGATATTGTGAGCCATTGATTGTACAGCATATGTGGAATGTTTGTATGTTAAGAACATTCATGTTTGTTTATTGTTTTGGTTTGTCAATTAAAAAAAAAAGAATACTCTTGAAAACTAAATAATTCATCTAGTTTCAGGTGGTGAGTTTTGTTTGTTGAAAATGTGGGAACCTGGTATCATTCTTCATCATCTCCTGCATTCTCAAAAGAGCTTAAATTGGGGAGTACATGAGATTGACTGTCCTTTAGGTGATCAGGGTATTCATTTTTGGAGAATCTATCTTTGTCAAGACACTATGACATTAAGCCCCTGAAATAAATATGATTTCATTAAATCCTGTACCTAGCAGCCAGTCTTCTTTGGTGCATTGTGAGAGGTCAGCTCAGCCGTTGGCTTTGTGCCTCTAGAAGAGTGTTTAGCATGTGGTAGGTTGTTGAATTAATCTTCCTGAGTTTCAGTTTCCTCATTGATAAAATAGAAAGATAGTTAAAGTCTTGTTAGCCTCCCTGAATTATTCTAAAAGGTGAATGAGATGATCATATATTATGAATGTCTTGTAAATTAAAGGACTTCATGAACCTAGTTATAGTTGTTTGGTTTTGTCTTTTATTAAGGATATAGCATGCATAGCTTGATAAATTCTGGTATTATCTTTTTCTATCATCTGAAGCTTTCTTCATTTCATCTTTTTCTAGATCTAGTGTAGAGGAGTGGAATTATTAGCTTTATTTTATCTATGAACCTTGTCATTGGTTGTCTGGATAGAAACGTTATTGATGAATACATAAGGAGAGATTTTATTCTTAAATCCTGTGGGTTAGTATGTTTTATTTTTCTGCTACCACTGGTTGAAACAGTATAGTGTAGTAGAGAGAGGATGAGCTTTGAATTCACATCCCTGTTTTTCTCCTTTAATTTCTCTGAGCCTTTGTCCATCTGTTAAACAGAGATAAAACCTTGGTGTTTATGTGAATTAAAGCTAATGTAAATAGAGTAATTATCACAATGATTAGTAGAGGTAATTTTGTCATTGTCACCATTGAGTGATTTTTTTTTTAACTTAGAGTGTTTACTATTCTGTTAGGTTAGAATATGGTCTATTAAGTTAGATAAGGATCAGCCAACTGCTAAAATATTTGGCAAATAAGCTATTGCTCATCCTACAGAAAAGGTTATTAAAATCAAGGATTAAGGAAGGTACATAGGAAGAATTCATGGTAGCTGGCAGCATGTAAGTACTGTTGTCTGGTCGGTATTGTATGCCCTTCATCAGTCTTCCAGTGATCTGTCCTTAAGGTTTTTTTTTTTTAAGTTGAAGTTATTTAACCATATTCAAATTAATGCCACAATTAAGAGAAAAGATTAGGGGAAAAAATTAACCACTAGATAGTAGAGAAATTTGCTTATAACTAATCCTTAATCCGCAAGACTTTTATAGCAGATGTTTGCATTTTTCTTTCCCAGCAGTACCCTGCGTACCTGCCATGCTGGATAAATAAGTTCTGATGAATTTGCACCCTCGTGTCATAGAAACAGTGGAAATCAAGATTAAAATAGAGCACATAGTGATTAGGTTTCCTAGGGCAAAGGCTGAGGCAATTATTTAGGTGATTCAGACCTAATCTGTTTTATGAAAATGGAATTGACATTTATTGAACATCTAATATGTCCCAAGTTCTATACTAAACATCATTTGCATATTATATCTATTAATCTTGAGAATATCCCTAGGAAATACATGTGTTATTATCCTGACGTTACAGATGAGTATACTGAGACATGGAAAGATTAAATAATTTGCCCAAAGTCACATAGTAAGTGACAGAAATAGGACTGAAATTCAAACTTTATCTGACTCTAAAATCTGTGATTTTTTTCCCTCTGAGTAACTGGCCATACTTTGCCAGAGGTATTTGGCATCTTACTTTTCAGTGTTGGTGGCAAGATCTTCACTAGTAGAATGAAATAAGATATTTCAAAAGGAATATATCAGGTTTTTTCCTTTGCTCAGAGGAGTTGTGCTACTTTTGGTCAGAGAATGATAGAGTAAATTATTGTTGGTAGACCAACTAGGCCACAGCACAAAAAAGAAGTTAGTTTATGCTTCTGAAAATTTGAGCCAAAAAAGAAGCCTAAATGGTATGAAAAATTAAATGTTGGTGTACTAAATATGCCTACTAAATTCTTATTAAATAGAGATTGAGAATTCCACAGAATTCAGTATTCCTATTTTTTGCCTGCAAGCCTTTCTCACCTGTATTTAATCTATATAGTGGTATCACACTCTAGCTTGTACTGGCAATTACATCAGAGAACACTATTTGAGCTCCATTCCATAGGGAAGCTGAAATTTTCATATACCAGATCTTATATTCATTGAGCTTCTTAAAGCATGGACTACCAGAATGTTCCACACCCAAATGGTAGAGAACCTAAATTGTACTTTTAAAAAGTTCCTCATCTAAGACTTCAAAGCAACAGCTGTGTAAGTTGTATATACTCTAACCCTGTGTGTTTCAGAGTAACTAATTTATTTTCTACTGTGAATATGTTGTACATATTCCTTTTAGAGTCCTGAAAGTATATTAAAGGAATTTTTTTTACATTTAGGGCACATTAAAGTGACTAATACTTCAAAAATATTAATTGCTTCTATCCACAAGGAAGGGACTTGAACATGATAATTATAGTAACACTGACTCTTATGTCCCAATAGTCTCTTTGTAAAATCTTATTTTGAAACTGTGTATTTAATTTTAGGAAGGTGGCTTTTGAATACAATATAGTAAGTATATTACTTAAAAAAAGAAATTAACAGTTTTGTCTGATATTTTAGTTGTATTAATACTACCTCTCTGTTTTTCAGTGGTAACACAGAATTGGAGCAATGAATATAGCAGATAATTCTAAAACTTCATTTTAGCTAAATTAAACCTCCCAAATCTTTTATCATTCAGGTTAGTGATTTGGTTATCATTCAGGTAGCAGCTGAACTGGGGAAGAAGGAAAGGTATTAAGAACTGATGAAACTGGGGAGCTGTACAGCCTTGCAGGCTATTGGTATTGAAGTTGCAGAAGAGGAGATTGCAAGGCAACTTTTTAAATGTGTTTTTTGTAAACCTCCTCTGCCATCTGTTTTCACTGAGGTAACATAGTAAAAACCTCTTAGGTTTGTGTTCTTAACGTACTGCAAATATTTTCCTTTAACAAATCAGTGATTTGTGCTGGTGATTTGAATGCCCCAAGGTAAATTGATCACACATTATATTTGGTTTGCTGACAGGCTTAGCCATCCTGCCTACTTAGCTGGAATAGTAGGGATGCTTTATAACTTTCCTGTGTTGAAGCAGGAAGGGGGGGCGTATGTGGGACCTGACATCCAGGGATAAAAGTCTCCCTGGTGACCTGGGAGATGACTCCTAGGGAGGGATGAATCCAGACCTGGCACTGTGCAATCAACAATTCCATCCTGACCAAAAAGGGGAAAAGACGTGTAGTTAATAAAGTATCGGTGGCAGAGAGTTCAAATAGAGTTGGGGGACTGCTCTGGAGGTTGCTCTTATGCAAACTTCAGGTAGACCTTGCTACCTATCGTAACCTGCCAACCCCCAACCAGGACCATTCCAGCCAATCCTAAAGAACACCTAGGGCAATATATAAGATTCTACAAGGGTTCCATGCACTAGAGTAACTTTCCAGAAAGCTACAATCTGCAGATGGGTCCCTGGTCCAGATAAGTCCTGAAAGCTAGCCCAGTCTCTCCAGAACATCAGATAGTTCCATCTCCTTACCCCATGTTGGTGACAGATCCTTCCATTATGAAAAATTTAGAATGAACATAGCCCAAACACCCCTAAAAAGGGGGATGGAAAGATCAAAGGTGATGGTGGAATTATATAGAGAAGGTAGGATTTAACAAATGAATATGAATGCTGAATCATTAAATTGATATCTCTTTAGTCTCCAGTATTTTAGAGCAGCTAGAAGTAAAAACCTAAAATTGTGGAATTGTAACCCATGTCAAACTCTGAAATATGTTCTACAACTAATTGTGGTGCTGTGATTTGAAATTTATAGCTTTTTTGTATATATTTTATTTTTCACTAAAAAAGAAGGAAAAAGTCAGTTGTGATGATAAAAAAAATATTTAAGCCTTCTAGCCTCTTATATTCTGGAGCAGCTAGAAGGAAGAATCTAAGAGGATAGTATGGTATCCCATGACAAACTTTGGGATCTGTCCTGTAGCTACTCGTTGAAAACTGCTTTGAAAACTATTGCTTTTTTGTTTCTTTGCTTTGTATATATGTTATACTATACAATAAAAAAGTTAAAAATCAGAGCAAAGGAGGGGATTGGCAAAAGGCTGTCTTTAATATTTCCTGATGTAAAGAAGTAGTAGATGCTTAGATACCATGGTAAGCTAGAGCAGTGGTTCCCATCCCAGGGGCATGAAGGAATTATTGCAATGACTTTGCAAAAGCATGTACATATCAAGAACTGTCTGTAGAGAAATTAAAGTGTCTCTCAAATACAGGTACTATTTTTTAAATTTATGCATGTGCTGCTATAATGAATATGTGAATTAAAAGCACTAATTTATAATAGTTCTTTATCATGTCTTTTCTCAAGCCACAAATACTTAAAGTATTCCTGTTACCGTCTTAGGATCCTTATCCTGAAATGACTAGGAACCATCGTGTTAGATATATTAGAGGTTCAGTGTATTTGCAGTGTGTATTAGGGTTCTCTAGGGAAGCACAACCGACAAGGCGATATCTGTATATCTTATGATATTTTTATAAGAATTATCTTATGTGACTGTGAGAATGCACAAGCCCGAATTCTGTGGGGAAGGCAACAAGCTGGGCATTCCAATGAAGGTCCTCAATGAATTTCCCATGAGAACTGGCTGGCTGAAGCAGAGATGGAAATTCTCTCTTCTAACTGATGAAATCATCACTAGAAGCCTTCAAGTGATTGGGTGAGACTTCTCCCACTGTGGAATGGAATCAACTTACTGATGACTTAGGTCCATGAAATGTCCTCACAGTAACAATCAGGCCAGTGTTTGTTTGGCCAAACAAGTGGATGCCAAAACCCAGCCAAATTGACACATGAACTTAATCACCACACAATGTGCTACTGGAATCTTCACATACAGGCCATTACATGTATGAATCACAGTCGAAGTGAGCCTTGCATATAGCTCCTTTATGGTCTTTTGAATTTGGGGGATATCCATTTAGCATGATATATGGTATAGAATTGTATTTAATGACCTTTGTGACCTTTTATTGTTCAGGCATCATAGGCAAACATTGTTTTAAAGTGATTTGTCAGAAGTGGCTGAGAATTCTTCATTAGTACTTTCTTTTTTTTTTTGGCTTTTAAAAAAGGAAATTTAATGGGTTGCTAGTTCATTGTTCTAAGGCTGAGAAAATGTCCCAGTTAAAGCAAGTCTATAGAAGTGTCCAATCTAGGGCATCCAGGGAAAGATACCTTGACTGAAGAAGGCCGATGAAGTTCAGGGTTTCTCTCTCAAGTGGGAGGGCACTTGGCAAACTGTCAGAGTTTCTCTCTCATCTGGAAAGGCACATGGTGAACACAGTCAGGGTTCCTCTCTCATCTGGAAGGGCACATGGCAAACACGGCATCATCTGCTAGCTTCTTCTCTTGGCTTCCTATTTCATGAAGCTCTCTGGGAGGCATTTTCCTTCTTTGTTTCCAAAGGTCACTGGCTGGTGGACTCTGCTTCTCGTTCTTCATTAGTACTTTCAATCTTCATAGTTTTTGAACTTTTGTTCTTTGTTTGAGTATCATTAGAAATATTGGCTGTAACATTTCCAACCTGTCATTTCTCACCTGAGAGAGAGAATGGAATTTTCCTGTTTTTCAGCCTTCTCAGCTTTGGAGGTAATAGCTTGCAATTTCTAAGTCATTCACATAATGGCTGTGACATTCTACTTCTTGGATGTCTAAAGAAAAACTGTTTTAATATTGATGTACATATCCTTTTAAAAAACATGTAGTTATGTGGTAGAAATTTATCTGGGTAAGAACAAGATAATAAAAGCCTTAAAATAGTTAATTCTTTTAAAGAAATAAACATGCTTTCTCTAACCCTCTTTATCCTGCAGAAGTAGGTCAGAGGTACAAAACATCTTTAACTGGGTTACATTATCATGAATTTCATTATTAGCACAGATCAAATTAATTAAAATTAAAATTAAATTTTATTTCACTTTGGTTACAGAGGGGTAAGAGCCACTTGGGATCTTGGTATCTCTAGTGATTCTCATTATTAAAATGCAGGTTTTTAAAACATAGTTTGATCTTTATCATAGGAAATTTAAAAGGTTCATGACTGTATTCTGTTACAATCCAGGTTTTATGTGGGGGGATTTATTTAAGCTTTAGTGGTTTGGTGGTTTTTCATTATTAATGCTATTTTGCTTTTTTTTTTTTAACAGCTGTGTTGAAATTCTATTGATGTGTAATAAACTGCACATATTTAAAGTGCACAGTTTAATGAGTTTTGACTTATGAATACAGCTATAAAACCATAACCATGTTCAATATAATGCACTTATCCATCACCCTCGAAGTTTCTTTATGCCACTTTGTAATCCCTCTGTGCCCATGCTGCCCCCCTCGTCCCCACACCCTCTGCAGGCAACCACTGGTCTACAAGTCTCCTTTCTGTCACTAGTTGCATTTTTTTAAATTTTATAAAAATGGAACCGTAAAGTCTTTGTATTGTCTGGTAATATTGATATACATATCCTTTTAGTTCTAGTTCGGACATCATAAGAGATCTTCTAGAAGAAGAGGAAGCCTGGGAAGCGTCACATAAGTGAGTACTCATAATCAAGAAATAGGCATATGCTTTGACTTGAGAAATTATATTTTTCTGTAGTTGATTTTCAAACAAAAGTATATTTGTGCTGTATGATTTAAGAAAGTAAAAACCACACACATCAAGGTAAAAATTTCCCATTTGCTACTTTTATCTATGTGTTTTTGCTTAGAAATGGAATCCTAGTACAACTCTGGTTCTTAGCATTTGCTTCTCTAAAGATAAATTGTTCCCATCAGCAGTTAATAATTTGGGCTTAAACACTGGCTCAGTTTTTAGAAAACTTTTAATCCCTTCCTGGATATTCCCTGTTATGAGATCTACTTAGTTCAGAATAAATGTAGTTTTGCTCCTCTCAATCCTGAACAGAAGAATGAATGCCAAGCCCCTCCAGTCTTTCCATTTATGAATTAGAAAAATAGGAATGTTGGAGAGGACCTATTCTGGTAAGTAAAGAGGAAAGGAAAAATGCTGAAGAATATGGCATTTGTATGAAATCTCCCTAGTAGAAGTAGTGTCAGGCAATACCACAGGACATATTTGTCCCAATATAATTCCATGGCCACCCAATTCAGATGAACCCTAGCAATTTTACTCTGAATTCTTGAGCTCAAGACTTTCTTGACAATGATCTTCTTTTAAATCATTATAAGAAAACTCTTAGCAAACAAATGCCCTTGTTTGATCCTCACAGATAATAAATGTTACAGCTGGGAGGCATGTAAGAGCTCATTCAGTCCAGTTCCTTCACTTTTTAGAGAACACTAGGCTTCAGGAAAGTTCTATTGATTAGGTCTTGGTATATTGCTAGTTAGTGACACTGCCACATTCAGAATCTAGGCTGCCTGATTTCATCTGAATATAGAACAATTTAAACAACCAAAGTTCCTCCTGTGTGAGATAATACCGTGATGTAGCTTTAAAGTTAGAATATGGAAAAACCTCACAGCTTTATTTTAAACAAAATGTGGCAGCTCTACAAATACCCATCTTTAGCTTATATGCATGTTTTATGGTACCATAAGTGGCATATTTGAAATATTAGTCCTAGAACATACTATTCTAATTACCACACATTTTCTTAATTCCACAGATGAGTTAGAGGTTCCCTTAGCAAAGTACTATGGGGGGAAATGTTTGTAAATCCTTTCTCTCCAGACCTGTTCCTCCTCCAGTATTTCCTCTCTCAGAGAATGGTAGTATTATAGCTTACCCACAATTCAAGCCAGAAACCTAGGAATCATTTTACACTTCTTCTTTACCTCTCATATGTAGTCAATTGCAATGGCCTAGAGATGAGTGGTTTTGAACTATACATCAAAATTATCTAGAGAGCTTGTTAAAACAGATTAGTGGACTTTAAACACAGAGTTTCTGATTCACTAGGTTTGGGGTGGAGCCTAATTTGCATTTTAATGAGCTCGAAGATAATGCTGATGCTGTTTTTGGAGATCATCTTTGAGTGACTCTATATAATAGATTGCCCTTGTAGTATCTCTCATCAGCCAGCAGCTTTGAACCACTGGTTAGTGAGGCCTTTTTTCTCTTCTCAGCTTGATGCTGTCTCTCTGCCTCTAGTCATTACCAGTTCAGCCTACCAGTGAGAGATATCTAAAATACTTAGTGTTCTTCCCCTCACCCCTCAAGGACTTGCCATCACCTAGGGTTCTCCATGTTCTCCACGAGCCTACCTGGCTGACTCATTCCCCACTGAAGCCCACAGCTCTTTGTGGACCTACTCATAGTTGCTTCCATGAATCATATCATCTTTGCTTCTGCAGTTAGCATCCAATTGACTTTCTAAAAAGTAAGTCTCTGGACTTTGAACCCTTGGCAGCTGCCACAGTGGCTGGGTGGCATGTAGTGTGAGAATGAATGAATGTGTCAATCAGTCAGTTTTTAATGGATCCAAATCTGTTCACTTGTAGATTTTAGGAATTAGTGACACAGCATACATGGTTTCAGGAACCTGTGACTAGATAAGGATTGCCACCTACGAATTTTTAAACTTTTGACCTCATAGTGCCTTAAAAAGAAAATTTTAGAAAATAATTTTCTCTGTTATTCTTATAAAATCTGGAAAGAACCATTTTCTCTATTGATAATTTGCTTTTCATCATAACCCCATGAAAAGACATTTGTATGCCATTAAGAGCTTGTCATATATTCTAATGGAGGAATATTAATTATTTAGTTGTCTTGTTTTTGTATCTTTTTTTTTCTTTTAGTGGTTAGGGAATCTTTTATTTCTTTTGTCTGTATCATTGAATTTCCAACAATATCGATTTTACAAGTTTGTTTCTATTTGATTATAGTAATTTTCAGAAGATAAGGGCAAAGGGAAAGAAACTAACATTTATTGACTGCCTACTAAATATTTTACAGTGATTTCACATAATTATATATTATAGCAATCCTGTGTGCAGCAATTATTGCCCTCCCCTCCCCCCACCCTTATGTAATGTAATATGGGGCTTTTATGTAGCCCTTTTTTTAAAAACACTCTTTAATTGTGAAATATATATACAAAAAAGCAGTAAATTTCAAAGTACATTTTAACAGTTAATTATAAAACAGATTTCAGAGTTTGGCATGGGTTACAGTTCCACAATTTTAAATTTTTCCTTCTAACTACCTTAAGACACTGGAGACTAAAATGAAATATTAATATAATTGTTCAGTAGTTAAATCCTAACTTCTCTATTATAACTCCTCCTTCTCCTTTGATCCTTCTCCCAATCTTTAGGGATATTTAGGTTATGCCCATTCTCACTTATTTCTTTTTTCATGTGGAAAAAGGGTGTCAACAATATCGTATAGGGAAATGGAATTAGTTGATGTTCTTGGAGAGACTGCCTTCTCTGGGTTTCAGGATTTATCTGGCCTAGGAACCATCTGAAGGTTTTAGTTTTCTGGAAAGTAAACTTAGTACATGCAACTTTTGTAGGATCTCAGATGGAGCCCTGGGTGTTCTTTAGGGTGAATAAGAATGATGTTGGGGTTTAGTCAACCTTGGCAATTAGCAATATCTAGCTGAAGCTTGCATAAGAGCAGCCTCCAGAATAGCCTCTTGACTCCATTTGAGTTCTCTTAGCCACTGATACCTTATTTGTTACATTTCTTTTTCCCCTTCTGGTCAGGAAAACATTGTTGATCCCATGGTACCAGGGCCATGCTGGTCCCTGGAAATCATGTCCCTCATTGCCAGAGCGACACACCCCTGGACTTCATGTCCCTGGTAGGGGGGATAAGAATAATTTCACTTGGAGAATTGGGTTTAGAGAGAGAAGCCACATGTGAGCAACAAAAGAGTTTCTCTGGAAGTAGCTCTTAGGCATACTTATAGGTAAGCCTAGCTTCTCCTCTACAGAAAAATAAATTTCATAACAGCAAGCCTCAAAATCAAGGGCTTGGCCTGTTGACTTGGCAGTCCCTAGTGTTTGAGAGAATCCACGGTTTCCCAGGTGGGAAAGTTTAATAGTTCTATATTTTTTCTCCTGTGCCCCAAGGAACTTTGTCAACACTTTTTAATTATCTGCCCAACTACTCTGGGATTTATCTGGGTATTAAATTAAGCTAAATAGAACTACTAGCTCTAGTTCCCATTCTGGGCTTTTGGTAGTTTTTTAATTAAGTTTAATACATATATTAAGTGGACACATCTTAGGTGTGCAGCTCAGTGAATTTTTACAACTGAATATACCTGGGTTTAGGGTTACTTTGGTGGCCCCTGTGAACCACACCTCCCAGTATTCATACCCTTGAGTCCCACATTAATTCTGGGCTTGGCCATGTTGTGATGTGAGAAGCTTATGAAAGCATCTGTGCCCTGGAGCTTGTCCTCTCAGAACACTCTCTCTTGCAATCCTCCCTCTTATGACTCAGCCGTCCTGCTATGAGAAGCCTGACCTAGGCACAGGGAGAAGCCAATTGGAGATGAAGGGACCCAGCCATCACCTATAACTGAGCTCCCAGCCAACAGTCAGTACCAACTAACCAACCATGTAAATGAGCCATTTGAAAATAGAGCCTCTAGACTATTTTAAAATATATTTATTTTTATTGATAAATCTTAGCAAACATTCTGTACATGGTGGACAGTCAGTGGCTCACAATATCATCCCATAGTTGTGTATTCATCATCATAATTATTTTTTAGAACATATGCAACACTCCAAAAAAAAATAAATAAAAAGAAAAAACCTCATACATACCATATCCTTTACCCCTTTCTCTCATTGACCACTAGTATTTCTGTCTACCTAATTTATTTTAACCTTTGTCCTAACCCCCCGCCTTGAGGGAATTTATTTTCTTGTTTGATCCATCCTTGCATTCCTGGTATAAACCCTACTTGATTGTGATGTACCATTCTTTTAATGTGTTGTTGAATTTGATTTGTTGAGAATTTTTGTATCTATGTTCATTAGGGAGATTGGCCTGTAGTTTTCCTTTCTTATAACACCTTTACCCAGTTTTGATATTAAAATGATACTAGCTTCATAAAATGACTTAGGTAGTTTTCTGTTATCCTCATTTTTTTAAAATTTAAATTTAAATTAAAAATAAAATTTATTTTTTATCCATATTTTGTACTCATCTGTCCATACCCTAAATAAAGGGAGCATCAGGCACAAGGTTCTTCACAATCACATAGTTATGTTGTAAAAAGCTATACATTTTACAACCATCTTCAAAAATCAAGGCTACTGGAACACAGGTCAGCAGTTTCAGGTACTTCCCTCTGCCACTCCAATATGCCATAAACTAAAAAGGGATATCTATATAATATGTAAGAATAACCTCTAGGATGACCTCTTGACTTTGTTTGAGATCTCTCAGCCACTGAAACTTTATTTTGTCTTGTTTCTCTCTTCCCCCTTTTGGTCAAGAAGGCTTTCTCAGTCTCTTGATGGCAGGTGTGGTCTCATCCTGGGATTTCTGTTCCTGTTGCCAGGGAGATTTATGCCCCTGGGAATCATGTCCTGTGTGGTGAAGGGGGGAGGGCAGTTAGTTCATTTGCTGTGTTGGCTTAGGAGAGAGGCCATATCTGAGCAACAAAAGAGGTTCTCTGGGGGTGACTCTTCAGCTTATTAATATTATTATTATCATTATTATTATTATTATTATCATTATTATTATTTGGATGCTGTAGAGGCTCCAAGACTACATGGACAGAGAAAGTCCAGACATCTCAGTTGAACATAGCCCATATCATAACCACTTAGCTAATCTCAGACTAAACTGGAGGAAAACCTACTACCTCTAGGACTAAGACAGGATGCATCTGATCAGCTGAGTAGTTCTTCAGCTGGTGTTGCTGGTGATCATTTATGTGGCTGCATCTAGCTGGCGGATCAGATATGGACTCTGTTCAACTGAGATGTCTGGACTTTCTCTGTCCATGTAGTCTTGGAGCCTCCTCTTAATGTGGCTTCTCTGTTGGTCTCTCTAGCATCTCCTTACATGCATATAACTGGACTCCCTACATGGAGACTTAGGACTCCTGTGCCATTTATCAGTTTATTGCCTCTCAGCTCCATAGTCGTTCTTTTTGCCTGCTCAGTGAATTTTGAACTGGACCCTTTAAAGAGTTTTCCTTTGCCAGCTCTCATGAGAGACATTGAAAGAGGAAAGGATTTTGCCTCTTGGTTCTGTTGTGCTCGCTCACCAGACTTCTGCAGCAGGCATGGCTTCCCCAGGGCCATATTTTATAGAACAAGCAGTTTATTTAGTACCAGGCTTCTCTGATGCTCAGCTCCCCTAGTACCCAGGTTCCTGCAGACAGTGGCCAGCACTTGTTGTTCTGTCTCTAACAGTTGTTCTCGGCCACAGTTGTGTCCTTTGCATAGAAAAATAATCATGATGTGGGTTATCCTGTTGGGATTCATGCATCTTTGGGGGTAAAGTGTTTTGGAGAACTGTAATGGAAGAACCACTGAGATGCTTGCCAAAAATTTCCATCCCAGTCCCCTGCATACAGTATAGACTTCTTCTGTTTTTCTACCACTGTAACTTTGTTTGTTGCCAGACATTATAAAGGTAAATCAAAGAATAAGGAAAACATAAGAGAAAAACATTGCTTAAAAATTTTGAAGGGTAATTAAAAATAAGGTAAGAGAAAGAAGAAATAAAATAAAAGCTAAATATAAGGGGGAATATTCCACTAAAATTTTTTTAAAAATCCAGAAGCCAAGTATAAATGGCAATAAATTATTAAGATAAGTTTGAAATGTAAAAGTTTTAGGGATTTTAATAACATGAATTAAGAGCTGAATAAATAAAAGTATAAAAAAGAAAAAGAAGAGTGATGTCTGTAAAATTGATGTAGTTAAAGATCTTTAAAACTTCTCTCCTCCATAAAAGCAACAAGAAAACTGGCAAAAAATAGTCAGAATCAACTTTTTCAGAACTTTGAAAATGAGCCAAAGACTTGCTACAATTTGGGGAGCATTTACTCAAGAAAAACAGCTGAATCTTGATGAGAACAGTAAGTTTTGTGGTGATTTAACCTGCCCTATTCCCATCCCCCCTTTTCCAGCTGTGGTGCTCTTGGTAGCCAACAGCTCACGATCTAGTCTGGCATCCAACAGAGGAGGCAGAATGGAATTGTGGCTTTAAAGCCCCATTCCCAGAGAACTGAAATGATTTGACCTGCTTGATGGTTTTTTGCAAGTCTTCACTTGCAAGGCTGTCTTTATTTCAAGCCTCACTCAGTGTGAAAAGCCTTTTCCATAACAGTGTTTGTTGAAAACAATTAGAGGCAATTGGTTAACTTTGCAGTTGTATGAGGTATTTGATAACAGTTGGGGCAAACAAATAAGCTAACCAAAAAGCTTAAAAAGAAAAGCTGGATAATGAGATTTCCCTGGGGCTTTGAAAAGCTCTGATACATTCCTGTGAATCTAAAAGCTCACTCTAATGCTTTGGGCTCTGTGCATGTTCTGGGCTGTACAAATGCTCAGACAAGACCTGAGAAAGCCCTGTGTTCTCATCTCTGGCTGACCTTGAGGCTCTGTACAAGCTAGAAGCAGAGGTTAAGGCAGAGTTGTCATTAAATGTTGCATGTGGTGGTTTGGTGATATGTACCCCAGAGAAAACATGTTCTTAAGTGTGGGTGTGAACTTTTTGATGAAGTTACTTCAGTTAGGGTATGGCCCAACTGATACATGATGAGTCTTAATCCTATTAGGGAAGGCCTTTTGGGAAGGGCCACAGAGAGAGAGAGAGAAAGAGAAAGCCACGGGGAGCAGCCAGAAGATGGAAGAGATGGGAGAAGCCAGGAGAGGCCACAATGTACATTGCCACGTGATGGAAAAACTGAGGACCAGGGATTGCTGGCGGCCAGTTCCAGAACACCTTGATTTTAAACTTCTCCTAGCCTCAAAGCTGTGAGCCACTAAATTCCCTTTGTTTAAGCCAACCCATTGCATGTGGTATTGGTTTTGGCAGCTAGGAAACTAAAACAATGTACTTTATTCTTTTAAGAATACTTTGAATAATAATAAAACATCCCTTTTCATAAAAATTTATGATAAATAAATATGAGCCTTCCTTATAAGGGAAAATACTGAGATCTGATGGCAATAAATTCTCTCAGCTTTTGTTTATCTAAAAAGTTTTATTTAGCTTTCATTTTTGAAATTTATTTTTCTAAGTATGTAGTTTTAGGTTGACATCTTTTTTTTTTCTCTTAGCACTTTAAAGATGTCACTCTGTCATCTTATGGCTTGTATGGCTTCTGAAGAAAAGCCTACTGCAATTCTTACCTTTATCCTTCTATGTAATATTTCTTTATCCTCTGCCTGCCTCGAAGGGTTTCTGTCTTTCATTTTCAGCAGTTTGAATGTATGTTTAGGTGTTGTTTGTTTGTTATTGGTTTGTTTTTGGTATTTAACCTGCTTGGAGTTATCTAACCTTCTTGAATCTTGACTTGATGTCTTTAATTACTTTTAGGAAATCCATAGCTCTATCTCTTCACATATTTTATTTTGCAGTTTTTTTCTCTCCATTCATTATGGGACTCTAATTATACATGTTACACACATTTGTTATTAATTACATGTATTAATTACACACAGCTCTTGGCTACTTCCCCCCACTCCTTTTTCTCTTTGTGTTTCAATTTGGATGATTTTTATTGACGTATCTTCAAAGACACAGAGTTCTTTCTTGACTTTGTATATTCTGCTCATGAGCCTCTCAAAGCAATTTTTCATCTCTGATAGCATTTTTTCTAGCATTTCACTTGGCTCTTTCTTATAATTCCATATCTGCTGAAATTCCACATCTATTACATGTTTATCTACCTTTTCTGCTTTAAAATATTATTAATCATAGTTATTTTAAAGTCCCAATCTGATTGTCTCAATATCTCGGTCTCTATCAGTTAGTTGCTTTATCCCTTGACAAAGGGGTTTTTCCTTGTTTCTTTGTATACTATATATTTTGATTGAATGCTAGACAAATTGTAAAGGACCACAGGTAAACAGTATTTTATATGTTTGTAAGGAGTAAAGTAAATACTATTTATGCATGGAAATGGGCACAATTTTTTGTCAAACTATTAGTGTGAGGAGTTGTGCTAGTCAGTTCAGGAGGTGACCTAAACCGGAGTTTTCTTATTTACTAACATCTCCTTCAGTGCATAAGAGGAGTCAGGTTCCTCTAGCAATTGTCTACTTTTCCCTTGTGCTTAGTGAGAGGTCTGGATTGCTGGAGAATTTTTTCTCATTGATTTTTGCTTCCTATTTACCTTTCAGGCATCCCACAGAAGGATATCTTCTCTCCATGTTCTTACCTCTCCCTCAGGGATTTACTGCTGTTTCTTATTACTTGGTGCTAGGCTCATGGTGGGAGGCAGACAGGGGTTTTCTTTTATTTTCATCCAGCTGCAGGCCCTGTGCCTACGCTTTCTCAGATCTCCTACCCCTTTTGCCTGTGGTAGTCGAACTGCCTTGACCAAACAACCATTACTTGGTATCAGTATAATGACATCAGACCAGGATGATTTCCTGCACCTCCTCAAAGGTAGAGGTTTCTATTTCTAACTTTTCCCAACAAAAATGAGTCTTTACCAGGGTTACTGTGAGTGATTTCCTAATCCTCTCTTCTTGACTGATTGGATCTCTGCTTCTCCCCCAGAGCAATGGATCTTTGTCTGAGCCTTGTGGGTAAGCAGGTTTGCTACCCTTCCCTCAGCAACTTAAGATTTTTGTTTCATAGGAGGGAAGGGTCTTGAAAAGCAGAAAAGGCTTTCTGCTTGATCTCTGCACCTCCAGTAACCTTTATACCTGTGCCACCAAAACAGGGTCCTGCTCTGGTCAGTCTTTCTCATGAGCACCTTCTGGAGACTCAGGAAAAGACCTTTCAATTGAGTGCAGATTCTCCTTATGTAAGGAGCCTTTAGTACTCTCCCATATTGAAGAATTTAGCTGATTTTTTTTTACCTGTTTGTATGCCCTCCATCTCTTTCTCCCATGTACTCTTCCAAAGTAAGAGAATTTGTGTGTCCTAGCTCTCCTTAGAGACTCATCTTCCTTTGCAATTTTGTTTTCTTGGTTACCTGACAACCTTAGTTCTCTGACGGGCTCAAGAAAAGTTATAATTTTGTTAAACTATCTGGCTTTTTGTTGTTGGGATAGGAGAAATGATCCTCACCCTCCCCCCTGCCTGCAACCAGCACCCCCTCCCCCCATTCAGAAGAACCGGGTCCAAGTGCTGGCTCTATTACTATCTGTGATCTTTGCTAATTTACTGTTTTCTGATTTATAAAGTGGGCATGATAATAATAGTAGCAATAATAAGATATTTGTCTGTAGAGGACTGTTTTGAAGTTTAAATGAAATAGGCATGCAAAAGCACTTGTAAACTAGAAACTGCTATAGAATAATGATCATTACTTTCTAGGACACATTTTCTCTTCTTCTCTTTTCAGAAGCGATCTTCAAGACACAGAGATAAGCCTAAGACAGACACGTCGGCCAAGAACAGCTGAAAATGCCGAGACTGAGCCAAGAAATAAGCGTTATAGAAATTAGTTTGGGCTTTTGCTGAGTTTTCAAATGTAGAAATTAGAATATGGCGCTGTATGTTGCCATATGTATTTCATATTTATAAATGCCCAAGGGGAGATATTAGATTCTAAATCTCTAAATATGCATCCCTTGCTGCCTTCCCAGAAAAAAAAGTTATTAAATAGCATTACTCCTTTACCCAGTCATTTATCTCCTACCTCTAAACATCCGGTTCTGAACATATTCACATCCACATGCTGACCACTTTTTCAGAGTGGACCGATTGTTGGGCAAAGGGGTTTTGTTTGCTTTGCTTTTAAATTTCAGAATGTCCTTAAGACATTCTGAAAGAGAATGTCTCTTTCTCTTCCCTGGGAAAAATCAACTTCAGAAAAGGATTGGTTTCAACCTATCTGTCACATGTAACTGTTTAAGAGTTAAGATCTCTTAACTTTTCAAGAGCCTCTTTATTTTTGGAAAGGTAGAATGTCATAATTCAGACTCTTGGTATATGTTAGCTACACAAGCATGCCTATTACAATAGTTACATGATTGTCATTGCCCCAGTTTAATGTAATAGTTTGCTACAATAGGGTCTTACACATTATTTGGAATAGGATAATATTATAATTTAAAGAAGTCACAAACAGCAACTTTGAAACATTGAGCATATTCTGAAATGGTACCTAAAAACGATTACTAATAGTATTTTTTTCATGTCAATAAATTGAATCTTTAATGTTTTCTTTTGTCAATAAATCTTTAAGGTTTGAATACGAACTATTAAACAAAAAGTATGCAATAAATGGATTTTTAAATGAATAGACTATGTCAATTTAAAATAATGTCCTCGAAATAGCATCCTCCCAATAGTTGAATACAAGCCACAATCATTGGAAGAGGTTGATCAGAAATTGTTATCTGTGTGTGAAATGGCCACCAGTTCTGTTCCTTCCTGAATTCCTAAAGTCTCTCTTTTGCATTTCAGAGCCATCTCCCCGACCCAAACCCAAACCCAAACACCTCAGCTTTCAAATAACACAACAGCAGATGATGACAATATCAGGAGAGCAAATTTCTAAATATACCGGGGATAACATTTGTGACTCCTGCTTTCCAAAGAATGTCTTCATTAATCTTGGGATGCTTTGAGATTTTTAAATAATATGTGGAGTTTCCTTATGGCTAAGAGTTCAGTGTTTTCACACTTACATGCCCATTTGTTTTCTTTGTGAGTTTCTTGAGCTTCAGGTAGTTATATAAGAATTTGTCATAGTTATTTCATCTGCCAAAAATCATGAGAATTAAGGAAACTAAAAGCGTCACCACTCACTGAATCTATCAAAGGATCTGATGTGATGCTCACTTACTGGTTAAACAGTATCAAAAAGGGTTTGACATTTGTGTGATATTTGCGTCACTGAATTGCCAGAAATTATGCTAAAATGAAACTGCTTGTTTCACTAAAAATTGCACAGTCTGTTAAAAATTAAACTGGAAGTAATCATGGTTTTAATTGCAGCAAAAGCTATTTGCAAGGGAGAAGAGAGATACAAGATAGGAAACCAGGCAAGTGACTTCATTCAGTAACTATTTGATTATCTACTGAGCAATGTGTCAGACGCTTTGCTGAAGATAGGGAATAAAAGGTGACTAAAGGTCATCTAAAACAGTGGTTCTGGGGAGGACGTGATTTTGCCACCTCCTTCTCCCTAGTGGGAGGGGAGAGTGGGGACATTGAGCAATGGAGGTAGATATTTTGGGCTGTGTCAGCTGGGGAGGAGAGAGCACTACTGATGTCAATGGGTAGAAGTCAGAGATGCCGCTAAACATGCTACAATGTACAGGACAGTGCCCACAACAGAATTATCTGGACTAAAACGTCAGTAGTGCTGAAATTGAGAAACCCTGATCTAAAGGAACTCATATCTACCTGGAAAATAAGGCTTAAAGGACATTTATTAAACATTTACTGTGTGCTAAATTCCATTAGCACTTAACATACATTTAATGTATCCAGACATTGGCAGAAAGGTATTTCTATTTGCATTTGAGATTAAGGAATTCAAGTAAGTGTTATAAATAGGACTGAAACTCGTAAGTTTCTGATTCTAAAATTCACTTTTTAGTGAAATCTGATCCTCAACAAATTTACAATTTTTCACTGGCTATTAATTCTTTTTACCTCCTCCTAACTCACCTCAAAGATATAACTACCCCCACCAGTTATATTGGCTCCCAGTGGCAGTAATTCTTACAGTTAAGGTGGGTGAGCTACCACGTGTAATTTAGAAAAGACCATCCAGATGGTTCTGACATGTCAGGTACCTTTTCATCTTTTAATCCCATCTCTCTTCTTTTTACTTCTCATTGAGAATCAGTGATCTAAGGAAAGAAATAATTCATATACCTAAGGTAATGTGAGTAATATAGGGCAATATGCCTTTAAAGACTCATATGGTAAAGATCCAGACGTCGAAATCAAATACCAAAATAGTGGGAGAAAGATTTTTGGAGGATTTTTTTCCATGTGGCCCTTGGACCTATAAAATGAGACTTAAACAACTATAGAGATTACTACACTAATATGGTTACTGTGGTCGAACACTCCACGTTTGACTCGGAGTTGCCTTAGAAACAGGAAAAAGCAGAAACAATGAATTACAAAAATCTTAGCATCTGATAAAAGAAAATGGCAATTCAAATGAGACAAACTTGTTCTTATATGTAAATTTTTTAAGTTATAAAACTAATTAATCTTGAACATTAGAGGGGGAAGTCATCATGTTCATTAATTTCATTCCCAATTTGATCATCTTTCTTTAGTTGTGATCTCTATGCTCAGATATAACCATCTTGAGGCTATAAACTGGTTCCTGTAGCGTTCACACCTTTATGTTACTGGCTTTCTATTCCCCTCCTACTTAATAGGGAGCATTTTTCTGGGTCTCCCCAGGGTTCAGACCACCTAGAATACAGAGACAAGTCTGTGCCTGAATATGTGGCTGTGCTCCTGACAGACTCCTGGGCGTTTGCCGTCCTCTTCAGTGCTCTGTTGCCTGCACCTTCTTGCTCCTGCTGGAGATTCTGCTTTGCCTCGGAGGCCAAAGGTGCAAGCCTTTAAGGTGTTGCAGCATCCCTCCTTCTTGTTGACTCTTGAAATGATGAGAGTATCCTTTCCCAGTTTGACGTGGGACTGTTGCCTGGACTCAGAGTCCCTCAAAAAATTTTTTGCTTCCTCTCTTTTCCCTTCTCCCTCTTTTACCTTTTCCCACTTCCCTTTACCCTCCCTTTCTTACCTTCTCTCTCTCTCGGCTATTATGATTGGATGTCTAGTAGTGCATGAAACAAAGACAGACTCTGTACCAATAGATATTGTAGACTAGAAGGGGAGATGGACACTAATGAAGTAACAACACAAATTAGAATTGTGATAGGCACAGTGAAAGGTACATGACCCTATGAAAGCATGTAATAGGGGGATTTTATTTTTGCCTATAAACTTTCTAAATGGCGTGAAAATCAGTTCAAGGTGGTAATATTAATCACCGTGTTACCTCCTTGCCCTTTGTGTCCTTCATCCCCAGGAACTTGTGCATATATCTTCTGATCTCTTTGGTCCAAAACAAAATATGTTTTAAGAATACTCGTGCAAGTCTACTCATGCAAATAGGTGTCTGTGTGTCTGCTGACTCCAGAACATTCTGGGCAAGTCAGAATTTCATATCACTTATACAGAACCACCTCCTTACATAATATACACACATACGTAATTTCATCATTTTATCACAAAACACTTTCACAGTAAATTATCAATCCTTCAGCTTTTAAATGACTGCGTAACAGCCCATTTGGACCATGTGCCACAGTTTGCACAAACATTCCCTATTCGTGGACATTTAGGTTACTTAAAATTTTTCCAGTTATAAGGAAATTTGAAGTGGGCATCTTGGTGCATAGAGATTTTTCCACAATTTATATTATATCTTTAGGTTAGATTCTCAAAAATGGAAATGTTGGAGCATTAGCTCTTAATAAAATACATGACTAGCAAGTTTTCAAAATAGGGGCAGAAGATACAAAGTTCTAAAGAAAATGTGTTCTTTGGATTTTAAAATAATGAACATTAAGAACATTTTGGAGCTTTTCAGTGGAAATTTCACAGCAGGTTCAAAAGCTTTCATATGGCTACTCTGTTAATTATTAAAGCTGAAGGTCCGTAATCTAAGGATACTGAGAAAAGACAGTTCTATCTTTTGGTGTTCTTGCTTGATAGTATTTGTATTGGGATCTCTGTGGGGAATGACTAGAAAGCCCTTTTGTAGTATTTCACACTAAGGCTTTAGATAGCAGCTGGATACATTTTCTAGCAAGATTCTAAAACTGTTAGTAGTCTAATCCTAACCAAAGAGGATTCTGGCTGCTTTGGATGCCAGATGAATAGGTGGCAAAGTTGATCTGTTATAAATATCTACTTGAAAGGGGGCCAGCTGGGCCCAGGAATACCAGCAGGCAGGGGACTTTTCTGTTCTTCATATTACAGATTTGAAACTACACCCAATTGAAAATGCAGAATTCCACAGGACATTGTTTATTTCCATTTGGACCACATAAGAACTGCAACACAATCTTAAGAATTCTGTAATTTCTTTTGTGTAACATTGAGCAGACCTGACTTTTCCGTGCCCAACAGAGAGTTTTAACTGCAAAATGCACTTTTAAGTAACCTTAAAGTTATTGTTGAATGAAGCCATTTAATATTAACTATTTGAATTTTGAAGAATATCTGCTGAAAATATTTTTATTTTGATAACATTAATATTAAATGTCTGAATCCCATGACATCTACAAAGAGCAATTTTACTGCACATTTTCAATATATGGTATTAAGTTATTTAAGCAGGTTAAAACCTTAGGTTTTTAAGGAAGGGGATGGGGCTAAGATAGAACCTGCGATAATATAACTTAAGGCTAAAACCTGATCTTCAAGAGGTTATTCTTATCCACTTTGTCACAGTTCTATAGAAATGCAGGCTTTATAGAGACATATTTTGCCTTTATTCCAGGGTTTTGCAGTTCAGGCCATTGCTGATTTCTATCTTAGAGTGAGAAATGAATAAATGTTTCTAAAAGTCATACCCTGTTCAAGGCTGTTTTTTTCCCGTGCAAAGTAAAACAATATATTAGTAATGAATTGTGGGATAATTGTGTTTAAATCCACTTGTTTCTCACAGAAGATACTAGATTGTGAGACCCAGATCTCACACTGTTGTGTTTTGATGGGCAAGCAGTGTTTACCTAAGGATATTCCTTAGTAAGAATGAAATATGGTTGAAAGGGGACGTTCAGGGCTGTGTACATCATTAGAAGGAGAGCTCAAAGATGAAACATGGGAACAGAGAACTGCATTGTAGACAACAAGGGTGGTTAATAGTACAAATGTCAGAATGTTCTTTCATGAACGAGGACAAATGAATGTCACAAGGTGCTAATAATAGGGTGGTATATGGGGAAAAATATACCTAATTTAAAAAATATATACCTAATGCACTATAGTTAACAGTAATATTACAACATTCTTCTGTCAATTATAACAGAGGTACCAGACCAATGCTAAGTGTCGGTAATAGGGAGGGAGAAAAGGTATGGGGTTTTTCTTTTTGGAGCAATGAAAGTGTTCTAAAATTGATTGTGGTGATTAAAACAACTCTGATTATACATTAATTGTACAAGTTGGAAGGGCTGTTTGGTGTGTGAATAAAAGGTTTTTTTTTTTCTTAAAAAAGAACAAAATAGAACCCAGATGAAAAGAGTGTGATACAAAAGGCAGTTGTGGTCCCACACATCTATGGCCAGTTGATTTTCAACAAGGGTACCAAGTCCATTCAATGAGGAAAGAATAATCTCTTCAATAAATTGTACTGGGAAAACTGGATTTCCACAAGGAAAAGAATGAAATTGGACTGCTACTTTATACCATATACAAAAGTTAACTCAAAATGGATCAATGACCTAAACCATAAAACTATATAAGAGATCAAAGGTGATGGTGGAGTTATACAGAGAAGGTAAGGTTTAATAAATGAGTATGAGTGCTAAATCGTTATATTGATATTTTTTTCAGTCTCCAGTACCTTAGAGCAGCTAGAAGTAAAAAGCTAAAATAGTGGAATTGTAACCCATACCAAACTCTGAAATCTATTCTACAACAAATTGTGATGTGCTTTGAAATTTATTGCTCTTTTGTATATATTATTTTTCACAAAAAAAAAGAGAGGGAGGAGTATAACAGAGAAGATAGGATTTAACAAATGAGTATGACTGCTGAATCATTATATTGGTATTTCTTTTGGTCTCCAGTGTCTTTGAGCAACTAGAAGGAAAAACGAAAATGTAATGGAACTGTAACCCATACCAAACTTTAAAATATGTTCTATAACTACTTGTTAAAATATACTTGGAAATTTATTGGGTTTTTTTGTATATATGTTATATTTCACAATTAAAAAGAAATATTAAAAAAACTCTATAGAAGAAAATATAGGGGAAAACCTTCATGATCTTGGACTTGGAAGTGGAGTCTTTGATATAAAACCAAAAGCATGAACAACGACAAAAAATGAATTAAACTTCATCAAAATTAAAGATTTTTGTGCATCAAAGGAAATTATCAATAAAGTGAAAAAACCTACAAAATGGGAGAAAATTGCAAATCAAGGACATTTGGTAGTCTGCTAAAGATTTAGTGTCTAGACTATATAAAGAATTTACAACTCAAGAATAAGATGAAAAGCAATCTAATTAAAAACAGGCAAAATAGTCATCAGGGAAATACAAATAAAAACCACAGTGAGATGCTATTTCACACCCATTAGAATACTACTATTTTTTAAAAAGTGGAAAATTACAAGTGTTAGGATGAAGAGAATAGGTACATGCATTCCTCGCTGATGGCAATGTAGGTGCAGCTGCTGTGGAAGCCAGTTTGGCCATTCTTCAGAAAGTTAAGTATAGAATCGCCATATGACCTGGCAGTCCTACTACCAGGTATATATCCTAACGAATTGAAAGCAGGGACTCAAACATATCTCCACACTGATGTTCATAGCATTCTTCACAGTTGCCAAAAGATGGAAGCAACCAAATATGCATCAACCGTTGAATGGATAAACCAAATGTGTGATATGCATACAATGGAATAGTATTCAGCTGTAAACAGGAATGAAGTTCCGGTACATATGATAATGTGATGAACCTTGAAGATATCATGTTAAGTGAAATGAGCCAGACACAAAATGACAAATATCATATGATCTCACTGATAAAAAATAATTAGAATAAGCAAACTCATAGAGTCAGAATCTGGAATACAGATTACCAGAAAATGGGGTTGGGATAGGAAATGGGAAGTTAAGACTTAAAACATACACGGTTTCTATTTGGAATGACGGAAATGTTTTTGTAATGGATGGTGGTGATGGTAGCACAGCACTGTGAATATAATTAACAACACTGAAAAGTATAGCTGAATGTGGTTGAAAGGGGAAATGTTAAGGTTGTATATATGGTAACAATAAAAACTTTTTAAAAACTCCTTGGAACTATGCTACATAAATAGTGGACTCTAAATTAAATCAATATTAGTAATTCAATTATAAAAATGTGCTATTGGGTTCGTTTCCTGGTGCCTGCCCTTGCAAAAATAAGTGCTATCATCTATTGTAACATGTTTCACCCCAATGCAAGGTGTTAAAATAGGGTGGTATACGGGAATCCTGTATTTTTGCATGGTTGTTCTGTAAACCTACAATTTCTGTAATAAAGAAGAACAGTGGGCAAAGGGTCAAGAGATGTTTCTCCAAAGAAGATAGACAGATGGCCAATGTGCACATGAAGAGATGCTCAGCATTAGTCATTAGGGAAATGTAAATCAAAATCACAATGAGATATCACTTAACCCTCACTGAGATTCAATTTTTTTAAATGGAAATTAAGTGTTGGTGAGGATGCAGAGAAATTGGAACCCTTGTGTATTGTTGGGAATGTAAATGGTGCAGCTGCTGCAGAAGCAGTTTGGCAATTCCTCAGGAAGTTAAACACAAAATTACCATTTGACCAGCAATTCCATTGCTAGGTATATATCCCAAAGAATTGAAAACAGGAACTCAGATACACTTGAACACCAGTGTTCATAGTGGCATTATTTACGATAGCCGAAAGGTAGAAATAATCCAGGTATCCATAAAGAGAAACGGATAAACAAAACATAGTACATCCATACAATGGGGTAGTATTCAGCTGTAAAAATTAAGTTCTGATACATGGATGGACGTTGAAATCATATTGAGTGAAGTAAGGCAGATGCAAAAAGATAAATGCTGTGATTCCACTTATTTAAAATATCTAGAATAAGCAATTTCATAGTACAGAAAGTAGATTAGAGGTTACCAAGGGGAGAGGGCAAAGGGGGAGTTATTGCTTTATGAGTAGAGTTTCTGTTTGGGGTAATGACAAGTTTTGGTAATGGATGATGGTGTTGGCTGCACAACATGGTAAGTGTAATTATTGCCAAAAATGGTTTGACAGGGTGGATGGCTAGTTCAGTGGTAGAATGCTCGCCTTGCATGCAGGAGACCCAGGTTTGATTCCCAGACCATGCACCCAAAAAAAAAAAAAACCATGATTTGAATGTGAAAATTTTATGTTTTTATATATAGTTTTTTTTTTAAGGCAAAGAAAAGACAGTGAAAAAACAGTGGAGAATGCTTAAAGTACAAATAAAATTCTAAACGATAACTTGGAAGATGGGAATGGGAGATGAGAATGTTAAGATATTCTGAGGCCCTTGGTATTGTTGAGGGAGGGAATTCACATACTTTATATTCTAAGGCAAGGATCTGTCCTAAAGTTCTAAGGGCAACTTTTTAATGAATAGAAACAATATACTTTTTTCCAAACCAGAAAGTGGGATTAAGGAAAACTTAACCAAATCACTACAAGGTAGAAGGTTAAGTACACACACACTACAACAACAACAAAGCACAATGAATAGAAAGCACAAAATAAGGTGGTCCAATAAGCTCAAATATGTAAAAAAAAAAAAAATCACTATTAAACTAGTCTATGAATACATCCTCATTTTACAGATAAGTAAACTGAAACAGAAAAAACATTCCAATATGCCACTGCCTGTATGTGTAACAATTTCTCAAATTCAATTTTTAGAAAATGAATAATCTAGTTTTATGCAGTTCACAAGAAACATAATTGCACAGAAAGTTAAAAGATAGGAACAGATATACTATAATACATAAATGTGGCAATGATTGCACCAAATTAGTCATATGCATATTTCTTATTTTATCGTGAATTAGTGAAAGTTTAGGAGACATTGGAACTTGGACCAGCTTTTAAGAATGGAAACAATTTGCATTAGCAGAAAAGAATAGGGAGGCATCATAGACGTTAAATGGTCGTGGTTTACGCACAGTTTGGATTGGGTAAGAAGAAGGATGGTTGCCCTGAAAAGAACTAAAGACCAGTTGCCAGAATTTGAATTTTGCTGTTCTGTCATCTTTTCTCTGCTGCATCTTTCCTGCCTCTTGCTATGACTTTTTCCCTTCAGGAACGCAGCGCACAATTGCTGCCTTTCTATTTGCCAAAGTCCCTCCTCCGATGTGCCTTTCACCCCATTTTTATTAAAATACGCATTCAGTAAAGGGAAAGCAATGTCATTAAATGAATATTCACAAATATTGTATTAGGATATGATAAAGGATATGAAAAAAATCATTCCTTGCCCCCCAAAAGTTGGCTAATCCAACTCTCCTAGACATTTGAACCAGAATCTAGAATGTCAAAGCTGAAGGGGACCTTAGTTATAATCTAGTTCAATCCCCTCATTTCACCCACTTGGAAACAGACTCAGTGAGGAGATAAGACTTAGGGTACCTTTCTGGCTTTAACATTCCAAGTATCTAAATCCTCATGGAACTCCTGACTGAGAGGGTTCTAGCGGGGGTGGAAGAAAGTAGTTTCCTCAGTGTATTCTGCCTTACCACCTTTTCACCGTCCATCATTCCTGTCCCCACATGTCCTTATTTCCCATATTACCCGTTTTAGATTCCATGGTCCATCAAAAAAAAAATTTGCTTGCCTCTCCTCTCCATTAATCTCGCCTGACACTCCCGATTTTCTACCTATCTCACTAGTCCTTTTCTCAACCTCCTTTGCTTAAGCCTCATTCTCTAGCTAACTTCTACGTCTAATGTAAAATTGCCCCAGAACTTAGTCTTTGGCCTTTTCTTCTCTAGCTATGTTTTCTCCCATCCTAGTTACACTGAACTCTTGGCCTCCTTACTGCGTATACCTTAGTAGCTAAGCATGGTTGGAGAAAAAGACTGCTGTGTTAACTGCTCTTACTCTAAACTTGTAACCACAAATCTTGAGGGGACACTCAGCATGCCCAACAGCCCTGCTGGAGTTCCCTAATGAATTCTCTTTCCTATTTTCCCAGATAGCATTTTACAATTGTCTTCAAATCCCCAACATCTTTGCCTTCAGCAGATGACCTTGGTCATAACTGATTGAGAACATAAAAGGAATCAGAGGACAGCAACCTCATTTTCCCATCAGAACCTCCTGTACTTTTATTTTTTCTTCTCTCTTACTACAATGAACCAGTCTTTTTCCTGTCAAAGCATTCCCTTCACTTGTGTCCTAGATCTTGTCCTCTCACAATCCACAATTTTTGCACTCAGCTCCAAAAATTATCCACACTCCTGCCTCATCAATTTTTCACACTTGGATCATTCCTATCAGGATGAAAATATGCAGCACCATCTCCATCTTAAGCAAAGAGTCCTCCTTTGGCTGTACTAAATACTATCTCATTTTTACCACATGCCTTGCAACGAAAACTCCATGAAAGAGTGGACTATACTTGCTTTTCTCTGCTTACATCTCTCTTAAAGCTATTCCTCTCAGGCTTTTATAGCCACAACTTCACTGAAACTATTTTTAGAAAGATTGCTACAATCCCTCTCACCAGACCCAATAGTTTTGGGTGGTCGTTTTACTAGATTTCCCCAAAACATTTGTCTCATTTGAGAACCATTTCCTTCTTGAAAAGTATCTCTTCTGTGACCCCATGCTCCTGACATGCCTCCTACTTCAATAGCTGTCCTTTCCCAGTCTCCTTGGCTAGAACTTGATTCTCTTGACTTGACATCTCCAGTGTAGAAGTGCCCCAGAACTTGGGTTTTGGCCTTTTTTACTTCTCTTGCCATATTTTCTTCCAAATCACAGTCATTTGGCTTTAAATTCTATCTCTGTGCTAATGATTTTCAATTTCAAATTTCAAATTTTTCCTCTCCTCCCCTGAGTTTCAGACTGGCTTAACCGTCTGCTTACTTGACCTTTCCACTTGGCTAAGAGGCATCCCAAACTTAACATGTCCAAAACAGAACTCTTGATTTCTTCCCCCTATCCCCGAACCCTGCTTCTTCCCCAGTCTGCCCTATTTCAGTCAGTTACACCTCCATTCACATGGTTGCTCAGGTAAAAAAACCTAAGTAATGGATTGTTTTTTTAAATTTGTTTTTGTAGTTTTTTTTTTTTTTTACTTTTTTTAATTGTAAAATATAACATATGTACAAAAAAAGCAATAAATTTCCAAGTACATTTTAACAAGTAGGTATAGCACAGATTTTAAAGTTTGGTACTTGTTAGTTTCATTACATTTTTCATTTCTTCTTCTAGCTGCTCAAAGACACTGGAGACCAAAAGAAATATCAATATAATGATTCAGCAGTCATACTCATTCGTTAAATTCTATCTTCTCTGTTTTACTCCTCCTCTTTTTTTTTTTTCTCTTTTTGGTGAAAAATAACATAAATACAAAATAATAAATTTCAAAGTACCTCGCAATAATTCATTGTAGAACAGATTTTAGAGTTTGGTATGGGTCACAATTCCACAATTTTAGATTTTAACTTCTAGGTGCTCTAAGATACTGAAAACTAAAAGAAATGTCAATATAGTGATTCAGCATTCATACTCATTTGTTAAAGCCTACCTCCTCTATATACCTCCGCCATCTCCTATGATCTTTCTCCCACTCTTTTGGGGTATTTGGTCTATGCCCATTCTAACCTTTTCATGTTGGAAGGAGCTGTCGACAGTATGGGATAGGGGGATGGAGCTAGTTGATGTTCTGGAGAGGCTGGTCTCTGCATTTCAGGACTTATCTGGTCCAGGGACCCATCTGGAGGTTGTAGGTGTCTAGAGAGTTAGTCTAGTGCATGGAACCTTTATAGAATCTTACATAGTGCTCTAGGTATTCTTTAGGATTGGCAGGAATGTTTTTGGTTGGGGTTTGGCAAGTTATGATAGGTAGCAATGTCTAACTGAAGCTTGCATAAGAGCAACCTCCAGAGTTGCTATTTGAACTCTCTCAGCCACTGATGCGTTATTTGTTACACATTTTTCCCCTTTTTGGTCAGTATGGCATTGATGATCCCATGGGGCCAGGTCTGGATTCATCCCTGGGAGTCATCTCCCATGCCATCAGAGAAATTTTCATCCCTGGATGTCATGTCCCACATAGTGGGGAGGGCAATGGTTTCACCTGGGCTTAGAAAGGGAGGCAACATCTGAGCAATAAAGGATGTCCTCCGGAGGTGACTCTTAGGCATGCCTATAGGTAGGCTAAGCTTCTCTGCTACACATGTAAGCTTCACATGAGCAAGCCTCAAGATCAAGGGCTTGACCTATTGATTTGGGTGTCCCTAATGTTTGACACAGTATCAGGGGTTTCCCTGGTGGTAGAGTTTAATAGGTCCATATTTTTTCTCCCATCCCTTAGGGGACTTTGCCAATACTTTTTAATTATCTGCTAATATACTCTGGGATTTATACAGACATTATATTAAGCTGTGTAGGATTAAAGGCCCTCATTCTTATTCTAGGCTCCCTGTGTTTGGATTGCTTAAATGATCTATCCAGACAGGATGAGTTAGATTATGTGCTGCAGAATATGTAGGTTCTGGACAAAATAAACCTTTCTTTCTTTGGTCTCAAAGAGTAGGTGAAGTTCTAAAATACAAACAATGTCTTCCTTACCCCTGTGTTCTGAATTACCTTAATCCCACTACCTGATCAGCTATGTTCTTATCTCTAAATACTAGGGTATACATATATAAAACAACCTCGCAAAACCCAGAAATAATAATTACTGCTCCGGGCTAAATGTGACTGCTACAAGAGCTTACAACCTAGGCCCTTTTCTTGTATTTTCTAAATGAGATCATGCAATATTTGTTCTTTTGCTTCTGGCTTATTTTGCCTCACCAAATGTCCCAGAGGTTCAGTAATGGATTGCGGAACAAACAAGATGCATGGGGTATAATTAGGAAGTAGCTGTGATATTCTTTTCTAAGCCCTTTAAAATGAATTCGGTGAGAGTAGGCCTTCTGCACCTGGATGAAAATTTCTGCAGGTCAATGATTGTTTTCAGATCACTCTTAAGTAATACAGAAAGTTCTGGAGTCATGAAATATGTCTAGATTCATATACTAATAAAAACTCTGACCTTGGACTTGCTGTATAGTTAAATATTTTCCCTACCCCAACAGGTAGCCCGGCTCCTGGCGGTGAGCTGTGTGGTCCTTTGTGGTCTGACTGCTCTCCCTTCTCTACTTTAGCCTTCCACCCTTTCTCTCCACTGTGTGGCAACTTCCGACCCTGTCAGGTTCAGGGCATGGAGGGAGAAAGGAGGAGAAGGGGAGCAGGGCGGTTCTTTCCTGACCAGTACTATCTTAAAATGGTTTGCCCTCAAGCCTGGTAGGTAGTCCAAGTTATCATGAGTTCTGCAGAGGTCCCACTTGGCAAGTTCCACCTTCCTTCCTCTAATATGTGCTCTCCCCTCAATCTTTGGTTTTCTCAAGTTCTTTCCACAGAGACTTTTTGGGGGATCTCATTGCTTCTCCAGGAATCCTCTTGAGAATTTAACTTAACTCCAGACCAGGTTTGCTGAATAGCCTTCACACATTTAGCACACATGAAACTCCCATTCATTCTTTTCCTTCACAAACTCTGGAATGTGGCCCAATCTCAACATAGTAATCGTCCTTTTTTGTGTGGCACCAAAGCAGTCAGCCAGTTTGTGTGCTTCTAAATCACCACTATCCACAGACCTTTCTGTGATGGTGGAAAAGTCCTGTATCTTTGCAGTTTAGTACAGTAGCCGCTAGCCACATGTGTCTGCTGAGCCCTTGAAATGTTACTGGTGCAACTAAGGAATGGAATTTTAAAATTTTATTTATTTAAACTAAATTTAAATAACAACATGAGATTAATCTGCTATATGGGACAGAACAGATCTAGATTTCCAAGCTGGTGAGTTGGACGTGAGTCTACCATGTCCTGCTAACTGCAGGAGACTTATAGCAAACTCTCTGGGTTGTCTCACTAAAAGCGCTCTCTCTTCTTTTGAAGAGGGGAGGACATCTGGCACCCCTCTCTTTGGAAAGAGGGGAAGAAGGAACTCACAATGACATTCGTTCCAAAAGAATCTTCACAGTATTCCCCCCATCTGACCCATGTTTTGCCCTCTCTCTGGTGGGAGGATCCACCGGGCAATCAGTTTTTAGCTAAGTGATTTTTGCAAGTTCTACTAGATGATTGTCTCACAATTCTCTTTGGCATCTTATATGGATTGTTCTTCCTTAACCAAAACATTTTAATATCCGGTTACAGTTAGAACTCACCTTTGATCTAAAGTTTTATTGGTTCTGCCTTCAAAATTTATCTTTTATCTGTGCTCTCTGCTACCATGTTAATTTAAGGCATCATCATCTCTCCACTAGGCTACTGCTATATCTCCTAACTGCTCTCCCTTCCTCCACTCTTATCCCACTACAGATTCTCCCCACATCAGCCAAAAAATTCTTTTAGAAATGTAGATCAGATAATAGTCTCATCCTTCAAATCCTCTAACCTCTGCCCAGAATGCTTCAAATGCACCCAAATTTCTCATGAAAATTTACAAGGTCCCTTACGACCCAGGCTCTGCCACCTCTCTGGCCTTGCATCCTTCTACTCTCCCATCATTGGCTGGGCAGCAGCCACACAGATTGTCTTATGGCTGCTGCAGAACACTAGGGTAGTTCTCACTTCAAGGACTTTACTTTCGCTACTCCCTTGGTCTGGAATTATCTTCTCCATCTTCTCATCTGCCAGAGAGCTGCACAAACATCACCCCTCAGAGAAGCCTTCCTGCACCTCTCTTTTTAGAATACCTCCTCCCACACTCCTCCAAGACATTAGCTATCCTATAGTATACACTATCCAAAGCTCTCTGCTTGCCTACTTGTTTATTATTTGTCTTCCCCTTCCAGAATGTAAGGGCTGTGGTGGGAAGAACTGTCATGCTCAGTAATCTGCTGTGCCTAAAGGAGTGTCTGGGGAAAGGAATTATTCAAAAACTGTGTGTTGACTGACTGTCTCTCCTTGCTGGGATGTAAGGTCCATGAAGCCAGGGACCTGGTCAGTGGGGGCACTTCTGTATCCCCAGAGATCTGGACTGTAAATAGATGTTGAATGAATCCTTGCTGAGGAAGCAATCATGTCAGTTTATTGGAGCAATTTCCTCCTTTACGCGCTCTACAGCTGTCCCAGAAATGTTTTATTCAAGCGGACAAAAATGATACCAACTGTATCATTTATGTGTAGTGCTTGCCACTTATTCTAAATCATCACAATACTTAATAATAACCATATATTCTCAGGTAGGTGGCTGACAGTCTTACTGAATGATATTGGTTTGCCACATTAAATGTCTGCTTTTCTAACTTTGTGAAGTTTGTTACTTTCCTAGCGTAGAATCTTTTCCTAACTGAAAGCAAGGAACACCAGCAAGTTCCTAAATTATGGAAATATTTCTTATTTTTAGTTAATACTTCTTTCTTTGGGCTTATACTTCATTTTGCTTTGAACTTATGTGTTAACTCACAAATCTTCATTTGTAGAATAAGAAACTCCTGATGCTAGAAACTATTATTTCGCCTTCCTGAATGCCTTCAGGATTTCTTTAATAGCTTTCCTTTTTGTTTTACAGATTATCCTGCAATCTCTGTGTCCTGCTGAAATGCCCATCCCTGGCATTCTTTTACTCTGGAGGTTTTGTGGCGAGAAGAACAGCTTTTTGTTATAGATTCAAAGCTCTGCTCTGAGTGTATTGATTCATTCTCTTTGGAGGACAGGAGGAGGGTTGTCTGAAGGATTAGTGCCATTGCGGTGATGAGGGGAACAAAAGAGGCCTCAGGTATTGTCTTAGCTTTCTTGATCTTAAGCTCAAGATGTCAGAGAATTTTGGAGCTTGAAATCAATGTTAAAGCCTACATACTCCAAACTCATTATTTTACAGATGAAAATACTCTTTCAGAGAAAGAGTGGTTCTCCCAAAATCTCACAGTAAGATACAAAGTCAGAGAGAAAGCTGGAATTCCATCTGGACACATAAGGGTTGGTTATCAAAGTACTGTTAATACTGCTAAGAGCTCACTGTGATTTATTGAATGAGTCTGCTGATCTTTCCATTTATGTTCCTTATCTGTGAGGTGGGTACACCAATTCCTGCCTTTCTACTTTCCAGAGAAAAGTCCAGGGATGAATATTATAGTTATTATCAGATTATATTTACTTTTTTTTTTTTGCATGGGCAGGCACCGGGAATTGAACCCAGGTTTCTGGTATGGCAAGTGAGAACTCTGCCTGCTGAGCCACCGTGGCCTGCCCCAGATTATATTTAAACACCCAATTGTACATGGAATAGTACTAGCCCTTTTGCTGCTTTTAATTTATTTATTTAAAATGTAATATTTATTTTTAGACAATACATTATCATGGTTCATTATTCTTAAGGTTCAAAAGAGTATACAATAAGAAGTCTTCCTCCCACCACCACTTCACAGCCACTGAGTTTTCTCCCAGTTTTTAGCGGATCCTTCTAAAGATGTTTTATGCACATGTAAAAAGAGTCATCCTCATTTTTATACAAATGTGGCCTACTGTATACATGGTTCCATACTGTGCTTTTTTTCTTTTAGCAACATATCTTGATATTTTATAAAGTTTCCTTGTTCTTTTTAAAGATGCAGAGGGTGGCATTGTATGGCTATACAATGTATAAACCAGTTCCCTATTAAGAGATATTTAGCTTTCCAATCTTCTTCTACTATAAATTAATAATCACATATATGTGTTTGTGTTCATATGTACAAATATTCACTTCATTTTTATTACATGTATGAGTTTATCTGTGGGATGAATTCCTAAAAGTAGACTGGCTGGGTCAAAGATTTTGATAGTTTGTTCCATTTTCTTGCCTTGGATTTAGATACTGCCTTGAACTTTTTCTTTCCAATTGATTATTCCGTAGGTTCTGGCCCTAGAATCTGAGATAAGAAAACAAAAGTTATGGATATGCATCTCCGTGATTGGGGACAAGGAGTCCAGAATAGAGAAGGGTGTATAGAAAAGAGTATTTGTGAGGTGCTTGGAGACCTCTGGACCGTCCTCCCCAGAAGGCAGGAGCCCGCCGCGCCAGCAGGGCCAGCTTCCTGAGCTGAGGACTGGGGACAGAGGACTCCCTGCAGAGCCAGACCTAGATTTTAAAGACTTTGGTCTGGTTTGCCTTGGTAAACGCCAGAGAAGAGTAAGACAAAATTAGCATTATAACCAGCAATGGATATTGGTTGATGAAAGAATATATTCTTAGGTCCCTTCCTCTTAGATTCTTGGAATATTAGGACGAGAAGAAACCTTCAAGGCTCTCTAGTCTCTTTGAGAGGTTGCAACCAGCCCTGCTCTCCCATCTTGTGTAGGAACTGTTGAACCCCGTCCCCACCTCCCCTTTTGTGTGGAATTGTATGTTTGCTTGTGAGGTCCATATTTTAAGGCACACCCAGGTAAAAAGGACCATATATGGCATATGGGGAATAGCTGAAGGAACTCTATTTGTTAGCCTTGGGGGAGGGGGTACTTTGGAGAGGAGATGTGTGTGGTCCATGTCTTCATAGCCTGCAGTGAAGAAATTATTCAAAAGTAGCTCAAAAGCATGTAACTAGAGTCAGAGGATAGAAGCTACAGGACTAGGGATTCAGCTTAGTGTAGAAAACCTTTCTAACAGATAAAATGAGCTGCCTGTGAGGTTGCGTGTACCCCAGAGCAGCACGTGTTTAAGCAGAGGCTGGATGGCTGCTGTTACGAGATGAAGTTGAGGGGAAGGCTGCACTGGTGGGAGAATGAATGAGCTTTCCCCTTGGTTCACTGCCAGCTTTGAGATTCTGTGCTTGGTTTAACACTCAAATTGATTTTTGTCTTTAGTGTAAACTGCCCTTATTAAATTTCATCAAATACATTTTGGTGCATTCTCCTTATTATACTCTTCTCCTTTGTCCATTTTGGCAGAGAATAATTAGGTAGATGCTAATGATAATGATGATATTAGTTTTCTATTGTTGCTAACAAATTACCGCAAACTTAGTGGCTTAAAATAGCTCTGCAGGTTAGGGGTCTGACAGATCTTACCACACTACAAACAAGGTGTCAGCAGCCAATGCTCCCTTCTGGAAGCTGTAGGGAAGAATTCTTTCCCTTGCGTTTTCTGGCTGGTAGAAGCTGCCTGCATTCTTTGGCTTGTGGCTTCCTCTTCCATTTTCAAAGCCAGCAATTCTGCGTCGAGCCCTTCTCACACCACATCACCCTGACCTCCTCTTATGTCTCTCCCTGCCATGTTTAAGGACCATTTTGATTACATTGAGCCCAACTAGATAATCCAAGATAATCTCCCTATTTTAAGGTCGGCAGCGTAGCAACCTTATTACCCTCCACAGCCTTACCCCTTCACCATGGTACCTAACATAGTCACAGGCTCTGGGGTTTAGGACATGGATATCTTTGGAGGGCTGTGATTCTGCCACCACAATTATGCAATGAGTGTGCTGTTTTCTTGTCCAGAGACATGGGGGCAGGGGAGCACCATCTGCCTGTGGGATACCTCCTCAGTGTCCTTCCCTTGGCCATGATCTTTTGGCAGGGTGGGCCTGCCTTCCCCACAGAGTGCGAGGGGCCCCGGGTGGCAACTTCCTTATCCATGGGCCCCTGTCGCTTCTGGGCTTGAATTTTTTACTTGTGTGTGTGTGTGTGTGTGTGTGTGTGTGCTCTCTTTCAGCACTCATGTTGGAGAAACCATACAATGTCGCTGACATGGCTGCTGTGCCTAATGCAAGGCAACACGAAATGGCTGACCTGAAATCTGCCCTCCGCCCTAGCAACAACGGTGACCAATCCCGGAAATCTGCCCTCCAGCCTAGCAACAACGACCACCAATCCCAGCCCGACACGTGTCCCTGCATGCTTCCCAGCCTATATAAGCCTGTGCACTTCCTGAATAAAGCAGATGCCTTCCGTTTTCCTCTGAGGGTTGTCTCCTGAGTCATGTGCTGTGTGTCTGTGTCTGTGTAAGTGACTCAGTACGGCCACTTACCCCCAGCCATCAGCTAACCAGCCACCAGCGAGACAACACACTCACTTTCCTTGAATGCCTTGGTTAGCACAGAACTTCCCTGGGCCCTTCCCAGGCCAGTCTCAGATGCTCATGCTGCAAATAAGAGAGCAGCCCAAGTAGGCTATGCTGAGTGTGGGCAAAATGAATAGAATGGCACACCAAAAAATGAACATTTTCCAGAATAATAATTAAAGAAAAACTCACAAAACCACAGCTACCAAAAAAATTATTGATGACTTTTCTGCTGAGCTTTCCATTCTGAGCACCCCTCCTCCCCTTGGGGGTGGGGGGATGATGCCACCGCTCCAGGTTTGTCCATTCTTAAATACCTGAATGTTTCTACTCTTGACTTGGTACTTATAAAATTGAACATTATAAAGTGTCATTGAAAGTTAAGGCCAAGATTGCTGACAAGGGACTGCACTGAAACTCTGAATTTAATTCTAGGTTTCTTGGTAGCTCAGGCAAAGGGGAAAGTGTCTAGGGATGAATTTGTTCTCATTGGCTAATACCAGTTGTTGTTTTTTGTTTTGTTTTTGAGTTCACAGTTTTCTTTAGATACTGCTTACAGTCTCTTGTTTTAGTCAAAGAAGTGGGGTTTGATGGTCACGGAAGAGTGGTTCTGTCACTGGCCTCCATCGCTCAGATCTGTCACCTGCCATAGAAGAGCCAAGATTTAAAAACGCCCCTGCCAAGGAGCAGGCAGCTGTGCCCACATTCTCACCTTATCTCTAACGTCACTCCCTTCATGCCATGACCCGGCTGACTCGCCTGATGGCCGGCCCTCCTGACCCTTCCTTCACATACCCACACACCAGTCTCAAGTCTCTGAATCTTTTCCAAGGCCCTTTCTGTCCCTCTTGTGGAAAATGATGAAGAACTGAGTTGGATCAGCCTGGCAGGTGGGCTCTCTTTTCAGCCTCTGCCCATCATTGAGATTCAGTTTCCTGTTTCAGGTCTACATGAGCCTGTCTGGTAAGTGTGGGTTGAGGGGGGCGTTGATTAGGCACTAGGGTTGATGTCTCCTCGGCTGTATGTGCTGTCTACTCAACAGTTCCAGAAGCTTGTTGTGTCTTGAAGGGACTGAATTACTCAGCAGGACCTGTTGTCATCGGCATTTTCCCTTACCTGCCAATCGAAATCACTTCTTTGACCCCTTGGAGGATATGATGTATTTTAAAATCCAGTCCAGATCTCCAGCTTTCTAATCATATCAAATTAACGAGGATGTCAAGTGGCCTGATTTAGGTCTGTGGACAGCACTGTCGGTCAGGAATCGTGTAAACAGGTCTTCCTGCAAAGATCTTCCTGGAGTCATTGTTTCCTGACCCTCCCCTCTCAATACTCCCCGCCAAGTGCCCCTCCCTGCCCCCACCCTCAGTACCTATATCCCCTTATGTGTCCGTTCAGATTTTTCCAGAAACAGATGCCAAGATGGAATTAGATGTGCAAGAGATTTATTGGGGGAAATACCTATAAAGGTCAAAGAGGAGAGGGAGAGGGAATATGCGGGGAGAGTCTTCAGACTGCTTCCTGATCCCTTTGAAAGGGATTCCAATTACAGGCACATCTGGCTTTTGAAGCTATACTGTTTACAGATGCTCTTTTAATTTTTTAAATTCTGTTTTCCTCTCTAGTGTGTATCATTTTGGATAACTTCTATTGCTGTACTTCAAGTTATTTAAACTTTTCTTCTGCAATGTCTAATTTACTTTAATTACAACCACAGACGTAGTTTTCACCTCTGGAAGTTGATTTGGATCTTTTTATATGTTCTACATCTCTATTCAATTTTTGAACATGCAGAATGCATTTATAGTGCATTTTAATGTCCTTGTCTACTAATTCAAACATCTATGTTAGTTCAGGATCAGTTTTGAATAATGGATTTATTTCATCATTATGGCTTGTATTTCCCTGACTCTTCACCTGCTTGGTAATCTTTTATTGGATGCCAGACATTGGGAATTTTACCTTGTTGGGCACTAAATATTTTTGTATTCCAATAAATAAAATTGTTCTTTGTTTTGGGGTACAGGTAAGTTACTTGGAAACAATTTGATTCTTTGGGGTCTTGCTTTTAGAATTTATTGGTGGATCCAGAGCAGGGCTCAGTCTAGGGCCAATTATCTATTCCCCACCACTGAGGCAAGCCCTTCCTGCCTACTGTATCTGATGCCCTGTGAATTATGAGATGTTCCAGTGTGACTGGTGGAAACAGGCTGTGTCTAGCTGTGGAAACAAGTTATTTCCAGCTCTGTGTGAATGCTGGGCACTGTTGCTGCTAATCCTTTCAAGTGGTTCTTTCCCCAGCCTCCCATAAGTGGTTTCCTCACATGTGCTCAATACTCAAGAGCACCCTTTGCAGGTCTCCAAGCTTTTTTTCTCTGCAGAACTCTCCTTTCCGTGTCTCTGTCCTACAAACTCTTGCTGCCTTGGTCCACCTTGACTCTCAGCTCCATCTCCTCAACCCAGGGAGTTCATCAAACACTACCTGGGACCCTGTCATATAGGTGACCTGGAAACTTTCTCAAGGCCCAGAAGCTGGGGCATTGGTAGGGCTTGTGCACCTTGTTTGTCTCCCATCTCTCAGGGATCACTGACCATTGTTGCTTGATGTCCAGTTCCTTGAAAATTTCTCTTTCACATATTTTGTGCATGTTTTAAAAAGAAAATTGTTTCAGGTGGAAGAGTAAATCTGATCCTTGCTACTCTACTTTGGCTGGAAGTGGAAGTTGCCCTTCATATTGTTATTTAAATCGCAAAGTAATGAAGATAATCTCAAGATCATCCCTAGGGGCATAGCTAAATAAATTATGGTATACGCATATGGTATCGTATATTTTTTGTATGTTGTAGGGTGGGGGGTCACATTTCATTCTTTTCCCATGTGACCATCCTGTTATTGCAGCACCATTTGTTGAATTTTTGTATGTGTGTGGAGGGGTGGAAGTGCACGGGTCAGGAACTCAACTTGGGTCTACTGCATAGTAATGTATTTTTAAAGCCATTAAATGTTTTAGAAAAATATTTGTATATAAGAATATAGGAAGTACATTAAAGACATTGCAAATCTTTATCTATAGTGGACTCCAATTCTTTAAAAAAATGTAGTATTATATATTACTTATGTATTATGCATATATGTAGAAAAACAACAGAAAATACTCCAAAAATGTAATCTCTGAATTTTGGCATTTTGGATTATTTTACTTTCCTTCTTTGTTTTCTACATTTCTTAAGTTGTCTATAGTGTGTACGTTGAGAATTGTGTGTGTGTGTGTGTGTGTGTGTGTGTGTGTAGAAAGGATGGAAGATTTGATTAGATGAACTAGAGGAGACTTGGGCTATCAGTAAGGCTCTCCTGCAACTTGCCTGTGTGACTTAGGACAAATTACTTTCCATCTCTGGGCCCCAGTTTTCTCACTATTAAAGTAATATTCAGAGTTCCCCTCCTGCTAGGACATTCTAGGATCCAGTGGTTATTTTAAAGTGTATCTCTCCTTGTTTGCTCTACTGTTTTCATTTCTCCTCCCATAGCTTCTTTAGGAACTGGATTCGTGAGATCTGTAACTCCAGATGGGATGACATTTCCCTCCTGGTCTGTTTTTCTGGGTCAAGGTCTGCGGTAGGGAATTGAAAGGAAATTACAATTTTGAAGGAGCATCTCCCTTAGCTGCTTCCTGCCAGTCTGAAGTGAGCAATGAGTGCTGGGCTGGGCAGGAGCCAAGGAATGCCTCCCATTACAGCAGGGTACAGGTCCCCTGCCCCTTGCCAGCTGGGGCATCTCCCCTGCCCACTTCCAGGATAGCTATTCTCAGCTTTCCTGTGCACCTCCTTGTTCTGCCAGATGTGAATGCGTGGCTTATTCCTGCTTCCGTATCTAAGGGGCCACTTGCGTGTGTGAGCCCTGAAGTAGCGTGACAGTAGGGACTGGCAAGGACGGGACAGGCAGCAGGCAAGGCAAGTCCCATCAGATAAGCTAAGGCAGTCTAGAGTACATCTGACCCCCAAAACCCAGGAGAGAGAGGGGCCGAGGACCACGATGTAAACCAGGAACAGTGCTACACGCACCATAAACGAGGAAACCAAAACACGTGGAAATAGAAAATCACCATCAGTACATGACAGGAATAATTCCCACTGGCAGAGTCCATTAATAGGTGCTAAACTGAGGGGACAAAGAGCTGGGTCACAGAGCTAGGCATAACAGACCTAAGATTCGAACCCAGGCTTGTCTGACTCCAATTCCTGCAATCTTAACCACCATACATGGGGAATAAGATTTTTTGTGTGTGACATGTAGTGGTAAAATGTGGACTAATAGCTGAAAATTAAGGGGAGACAGATTTCAGCTGAAATAAATAAAATCTTTCTATTTCCATTATTTAAAATTGGAATAGGTAGGCAGCCTTGATGGGTAGTGAGTCCACTTTCAATGGATGTAAACAAACTGAGTATTTTCCAGGGACATGATAGACAGGATCCAGGCATTGAGTAGATCAAGTAGAAACGCAGGATCACAAAGCAATCTCTACAGGGTCATTTAGAAAGCGTGTAGATGGGAAGAATCCCAGTCAAGTGAGAATCTCCAGGATCTGGGAGCAGAAGGGCAGGCTGTGGTTATTGAAACATGGTAACCCGGAGTCAAGGATTCTTGGCACAGCCAGAGATGGGAGAGGTCAGCAGATGACAGAGATGTAGGGCAGGCAGGTTTGGGATGAGGCCAGGACTGGAATCCTCCACAAATGATCTGCCACAGGAAACTCACATCTCAAATTCCAACCCTGGGCGGGCCGCGGTGGCTCAGCGGGCAAAGTGCTTGCCTGCTATGCCGGAGGACCTCGGTTCGATTCCCGGCCCCAGCCCATGTAACAAAAACGGAGAAACAGAATACAATAAAACAAGAAAATGTTTAAAAAAAAAAAAATTCCAACCCTGGGGGAAAAAATCCAACCCTGGAACTTCGTTTCCTTGGCTTCAGACTTATCTTTGTAAGATGGGAGGTGGGTGGTTTGGACTGTATCATCTTAGCTTGAAGGGATGTCTACATTGCTGGTCAAGACCACCTAAGAGAACCATGGTCCTGAGGCCACTGCTGAGACCTGGATCTTCTGCATCTGACCACAAGCTTTCATCTTCATTGACGGGGAAGAGCTTGAACTTTAGCTCCAGGAAGGAGGCTGCAACATTAACACCAGCTGCTTGGCTGTGCACACCTATGCCAAGTTCATCACATCAGGGCGCAAGGCATTTTTCATGTGAATGATGACAATTGCATGAGCCCCAAAGGTCTTCCTTCTCACCCAGCCAGTACGTCTACCTGGGCCAGCCCAGTCTGGACCACCATCAGGGCTATCAAGAGGGTCCAGGGAGGTGGAACCATGATCATGGTCAAGTTCTGGTTTACCACTCATGGGGCCGGGTTCTGCCCCAAAATGAGCCATGGACCGGCCTGGGCAGCTTCACGAGCCCAGCCGAGAGGCTGTGGCTGTCAAATGACTACATATGGGCTATATCATCGAGGGTCTGCTGGGCACACACCTACAGTCTGTTGTCCTTCCACTGGCCTCTGAAGGACCCATAGTGGCTATCAGCCAACACCCTGCTCCAGCAGGTCACCCTGAACCCCAGGAGTCCTGTGAATCCACATATCTTGGTGACCATGGCCAAAGGCTTCAGTCTACAGCAGGACCACGCAGTTCAAGTCTCTACCCAGACATGGACTAGTGTTCCATGCAGCCACATGGGGCAGGGCATCCTCCAACCCTGGGGAACTCTGCCCTTGCCCCAGGTCCAAGGGAGTAGGAACCACACTGTCCTGCCCACCTGTGCCACGGCCAGCAAGAGAGCTGTGCTGCCGCCAACGCAGGGCCCAGGTTCATGCCATCCTGAGAGGACGGGAACAGGAGGTGCTGTAGAGAACTGCTGGGGCTGGGCCAGACAGGCAATGTCTAGGGGGACTGGCACCCAGACTTCCAGGGTTCAGTCCTTCTGCCCTGCTTTCATTGCTGGAGACATTAGGACCACCCAGGACCCAGCTTCTCCCCGCCAGTCCTGAGTGGGCCCACCACCCCAGGAGCTGCCAGTCCGAGCCTGAGCCAAACCACGTGCTCTAGCTTTCAGCCTGCCCTCCTGATGCTACTGATGGGTCCTGGTGACAGGGGTCTGCCCATACCCATCCCCCATCTCCCAGGCCTCTCTGGTGATCCCCCGGGTGCCTGGATTCCTCTCTTAAAAAAACACACTTTGTTGAAAATAAACAAAAGAAACACACAAAACCCCACAAATTCCAGTTAGGAATGGTTCACAAGAGAAATTCCCTTGAGATTTGAAAAATGGAAGTGAAGGGACAGCAGTTTGCCGACTCTTGAAGGCCAGTGTAGGGCACCAGATAGGCAGCAGCTGGTGCGTTTTGTTCTGTTGTGTCACCTCGTTGGCATGGGGTGGTACCCACACCAGCAGCTCTTATGGCTCCCATCAGCTGCTCTGCTGCTTACACTGCTCCTAGTCTGGGCAGGATATATGTGCAGTTCTGTAGTGAAGAGCACCCACTTCTCTTGCATTGTTGGGGTTAGAGATGGTGAAAGCTAGTGGTTCCAGTTTGCTCCTGTGGTTTCCAATTTGTCCTCTTGGACAGTTCATCATGTGGGTTCTAGTTAGTGCTCTCTTCTACTTCAGTCCCAGTTCTCCTTCCTGGCTGCATCCTGGCTAATCTATAACGTCACCACCAGAAACAAAGACAACAGCTTTGCCCAGATATTTTAACCAGCTCCTACAATTGCATAAAGTTTAATCTCTTTATCAAATTCCTAATTCTATACCATTCACAAAAGTTCTGCTCCCTGATTGGACCCCTTCCTAAATCACATGTTCCTGTCTTCCTCCAACATTGCTAAATGCTGATCATTCTGCTCTACCCTTGCATCTTATTGACATTTATCAGTGGCTCGCTATTACATAAAAAATCAAGTCCAAATCCCTGAGGATGGCACTCAGGACCTTCCACACTCTACTCCAAAGCTGCTATACTAAACTGCTTCCCCAGGAGGCCTGAGATTGGATCTGGTTCTGCCTCTTCTTAGCTATGCAGCCTTGGGCTAGTCAATTTTCACTGAACCTCTGTTTCCACATCTTTAAAATGGGCATGCCAAAACTTTCCTCCAAGGCTAATATTCTGCCCACACAGCTTCTACACCAGTTGTTTACTGTCTGTGTCCACTCAGATTGATTGTTGCTCAAGACCCACTGGATCTTAAATATTTTGAATATAACCCTGTCTAGTTATCTCTTGCTACGTAACAAATTACCATGAACTTAGCAACTTAGAACAACTCCCGTTTAATATTGCTCAGTTTCTGTAGATCAGGAGGGCATGGCATAACTGGGTTCTCTGCTCAGGGTCTAGCAGGGCAACTGTCAGGGTTGAATTCTTATCTGGAGGTTGGAGTCCTCTTCCAAGTTCACTCAGCTTGTTGGCAGAATTCATTTCCTTGTGGTTGTAGGACTGAGGTCGCTGTGTTCTTATTGGCTCTTGGCCAGATGTTGCTCTCAGCTCGTAGAGGCTGTCCTCATGTCCCAGCCACCTGGCCCTCTCACAATGTGGCAGCTTAGTTCTGCAAAGCCAGCCAATGGATCTCTCTCCACTCTGTTATGGTAGAGCCTTATATCATGTACCTAATCAAGGAAATGACATATTCCATCATATTCACAGGCCCTACCTACACACGTGGGGAGGGGATTTTACAAAACGTGTATATAAGGGGGTGAAAAATCCTGCAGACAGAATTCTACCTAATGACACAGCTCCCCACCCCCCATCCCCAATGCACTTTCTAAGCTGAGAGTTATATAAAATATGAAAGTACCTAGCCCTGGGCTGGGCATGCTGCTCAGCTGTTATATATATTCATTTAATCCCTTTCTCTGACTTGTTCATGATTACTTGGCAAGTTTCCCACCTTGAATTTTCCTCTGTATCTCTAGCCCAGGGCACATGGCAAGCCCAGGAAATGAGTTCACCTGTAAGCAGGAAGGAAGGCTGCAAATAGAGTGAACTTGGGTGAGGGATAGAAGGAGGAGCTACGGAGCACGGCGGGCACAGTGGGGCAGGCTGAGATTTGACTGAGGAAAGAGTATCTGTGGACATGAAGGACAAGCTTTGCCTCCATTCCCTCTCAGTCTCTGTCTCTGAGTGGCCTCCAGCTTGTGGCTGCTCTTGCAGCTAACAAACGAGCTTTTCCCGTCCTCCCAGCATGAGCAACTCTAGAGGCTCCTGGAAGAGCTACTCCAGACACAGGAAGAGGCGCTGAGAGCCTGCCCAATTAACAGAGTGACCTCTCTCGTGCAGTCTGTGTCCTCTCGTCCTGCATTTTCCCCAGAGTGGCCCAGTGGGAAGGACCTGCAAATGCACTTTAGAAATCCTGGCTGAAATGCCTCCTGGAGTTCAGAGGGAGAAAGGACAGGGTTGGCGTGTGGAATGAGGTGCAAGGGGAGTGCCTCAGCAGGCCTTTGCTCACGCCCTGCCTCCAAAACGCAGATGCTACCTTCTGCACCAGCCTTCTCTCTACCCCTCCTCCACCCTAAATGAAAGCAGCTGCTTTCTCCTGGTTCATGGGTAGTGGGTTTCAGTGAAAGACATATGGACCAGGAGTCAGGATACCCGGGCTCCTCTCCCAGCTTTGCCAAGTAACATTATGTGAGCTAGATCAGTTACCTCTATGGGAATCAGTTACGGGTAGATCAGTTACCTTTATTGGGAATCAGGTTTTCTTACCCTTTAAATGAGGCAGGGGCACATGATCTTGTGGGGGGTGAGGGTGAGGGTGGGGGACGGTCTGTCATCTTTCACAGTCAGTGATACTTAAACCAAAGGTTTGTTTTGTTTAACTTCGTTTCCTTTTGGTATCTCTTGACCTGCCTCCTGTTGGCCTGAACTCTGCGTGATAGCGCCCCCCACCCGCCTCCCGCCACAGTTGCTTTCTTATGGGCTGAATCTCAGCTCGTCCTCATACCCATTCGTGTTTGTTGAATCAACTCCAGGCTTAGTACCAGGATGCTACCTTTAGGAGCAGGCTCTGAATTCCTAAAGGGACTGTGAGTTTTTTTTTGAGGTTAGGAAGTGGGGTGTTCCTCCTCAGAACTTAGTGTTGGCTAAGAAAGGGCCCAAAAAGGGGGAACGGGGTGCTGGGAATAAAAAATTCCTATACTCCAACATCAAGAAAGGAAAAGATTCTTCTTTGGCCATAGCCTTTAGCAACGTATAGTAACCTCCAGCATCAGCTATAATACGGACCCGTGATTCACCAACATTGCTTTTGAAAGTCAGCCAATGGGCAACAGCTTCATTCATTGACAAGCTGCTAAAGGCCAGCCAATCAGCAGCTGTTCGTTTCAGAGACCGAGTAAAGACCAGCCAATCGGCAACAGCTTCACTCTAGTGCCCAAGCTGGTAAAGGCCAATCAGCAACAGCATCCTAGTGCCCACGGTTCTGAAAACCAGCACGTCAGTCGGTCTTCACCCGAGTGACCATGCTTTTAAAAGTAAGGGGCAGAATCAAGGACAGCTACGCTTTTATATTTCCACGGTGAAAGGTCTCCCAATCCCTAAACACTCCCACTTCTGAAAGCCCACCGGCTCCTGAACTCCGTGCTTCTCCAGACCCTCTAAGATCTGCTCCTGGTTTGTGTGGAGCGTCTGTGCCTCCCGTGCAAGGCCCTCCCTCGCGTAGCGGACATTGCACTGAATTCAGGTGTGAGATGTAGAGTGATGGCCTCTTCCTTGGAGAAGGGCTAGTGAGTCGGACACAGCGGGAGCTGCTGGCCCCACTGACTGATGCATGTGAGGGCAGGCAGGTACCAGGCTGCCTCTTTAGCAGTTACTTCTCCGGTTCCTAACAGAGTCCCTGAGGTGCTCAGCTAGTACCTCTTGAATTAATGTTCTTTGGGCCTTCTGACTCGAGCTGAGACCCATGCAGGGGGTGAGGACCCAACATGCTGTAATGTGACCAGGAAACAGCTAATGGACTGAAGCCTTTTCTGTCTGTGGGGGGCAGTTTGCCCAAAAGGACGGGTTCTGAACAATCAGGCTGTAGCCCCTCTATTCCTTCCACCTGGAATGCCCCCATCCATCTTCCCCCATCTTGGCTTGACACAGCCCTTCAAGGCACAGAAGGCAAGCCGATTAAATGATTTGGCAGCAAGGGACCTTGGCAAAGATACTCTGATAACCTGAAACAATGGGCTCATGCAGCAAGATGAAATTTGAAAATCAAAGACTCACTTAACCTTTCCAGGCCCCAATTTCCTCCTCTGTAAAGTGAGGAGATGCGTAGTAGTTCTCAGCCCTGTTTTATAAAACACAGATGTCTGCACTCCTTCCTGAGAGATTCTCATTTAATTGGGTTGGGATAGGATCGAGGAGATGTTTTTTGAAAGCTCCCCAGATGATTCAGCCAGGTTTGAGAACAACAGAGCTAAGCTGATATCTGAGAGCAATTCCACCTCTGGCATTCTTTGATTCATGGGCTCACCATGTAATGTTACTGTTGTAAGACATAGGAGCAAGATGTGAGACAAAAGAAAAACAGGTTTTTTTTATAACTGTTTTCAGTGGCAACAGGAAAGGTGGACAATTAATATAATTGGGGGCTACTTTAGTACCTAACCAGGGAAGGAGAAGTCTGAATTTTCTGCTTTGCCTACATACTATCCCTAGACTGTCAGGTTCTGCTCTTTTGTATTTGGAGGTGATTGGCAAACCAGAGTGCTTCTTAAAGAATGAGGCCCGCCTAGCAGCTGAGAGGATCTGCACTGGGAATGGAGAGCCATAAAGAAGTGATAGGCTCTTGCTGCAGAAGCAGAAACTGGGACACAGGAGAGCTATCTTCAAATTCATCAATGGCAGTTGTGTGCAAGAAGGGAGAGGCATTCTGACTCAAAGGGTCTGGCAGTTCTGAAGACTACAAGGGCAGCCAGCTGTCACCGAATGGGAGTGAAAGGTAACCTGCTTTGAACTTAATTGTAAAGATAAAGTTACTGTTGAAGAATTGGCCGCTTTCCTGCATGCTTTGTATGTTTCTGAGACATTTGCTGTGACATGACACTGGGGTTGGGGGGAGAAATGCAGGGATCCTCACTCTGGCCTGTGTGACCCATTCTGCTGTTCAGTAACATCTCAAGGGTGCAGATTCTTTCTTTCCACATGTCTTTGGAACTAGCAGGCCGATGGAGTACATAGCTTCCCACCTAGCTTGGCACATGCTTCATGTTTCTTTAGTCTGTTTTTAATTAGGTGCACAGGTCTTGAGAATCAGGACTTAGAGGTGCTGACTTGGGTCCCAGCTGCTTGAGGGAAAGCTCTTGTGGTTTCAGTAAAAGACACAGGGCATCTGTGATGTGCCAGACAGTGTGCGGGACACTGTGGGAATGGAAACAGGAGTGGAGCATGGCATCGGTCCCCTGGAAATTCAGTCTAGTTTGGAGGAAAAAGAAACATGTAACTGAGTAAAATTGGAGACAGATAATGGCAAGTAGGAGGACAGTGACTTGAGACACAGGAGAGAAAGAAATTCTGATAGCAGAGGAGTTCCTAGCTTGCTTCACGGAGGTAAAACCTTTTTAGAAGGAGAATTTTCAATGCCTGTATAGATTGGAAAACAGGCCCATTATAAGGAGACTGTCATTCAAACAAATGCCCAAAGACCTAAAAGTGGGAGAGATCAGGGAGGTGTTTTACTCCTTCCAGGGGGAAGGGGTACTATTAAAATAATGGATTACCTAGGTATAGCAATCCTTTGCTTTATGCCTACCATTATCCTTTCCCCTTTCCAATGTAGCGCTCCTTCCCCTTGGCTAATCCACCTTCACACAGCCATACCCCTCACTACCGCACGGAGTTCTCATTCCCCTCACCAGTAAGCGGCTTAGGCCAGAGCTGTTGCTGCAATATTGGCAAGGAGATGTGAGAAGTGTTCTAGGGGCTTCTGTGAACAGTTTCTTTATTTTCAAGAGGAGACAGACACAAGAATGGAAGGCCTTTTCTTCTTCTCCATGTTTAGGTGTCTGGATGTCATGCTGTGCTTAGGGGCCAGCGTCTTGCTAACATGAGAGGAGAAAGTCTGAGGACAAAGCCTCAGACTAAAGTTGATGGAGAGAACCTGCATCCTTGAATATGCCATTGAGCAGCTGAATTTGCTAACCTAGCTCTAGGCTTCTTATGTTATATGACCTGACTGAGAAGAGGTTGCCTGTTACTTGTAGCCGATAGAATTCTGCCTGAAATGAAGGAAATAGGACAGCTGGAGAGGTAACACACATCTCCTCCCCCTCCCCTTAGCATGGATGTCCCTCCTCAGAACAGATTATCCCCAGTGGGACACCGACCATTTTCTTCCACCCCTCAAGCCTCTCCTAAGCCTGGGTCCAGATATGGGCAAACAACTGGAGATCTCTCTATTCTAGACAAATCCCTTTTTGTTCTATGACGAGTTGGAATTGTCCAGGAGAACTATTAACAATCACTTAAATATATAAAAATCTGCCTCTACTCACCCAGAGGTCTTGCTTCCCGAGTGAGAAGCTGCTCACTTGCTCAGTTCATCAACACCTACAAGCAAAGTGTCTGCCCGTGAGACCAAATTTCACGGGTTTTTGAAACCCCATTTTTTTTTCTCTCCAAATGAGTAGCACACAGGTCTCTCACTGCAGCTCAGTGTTAGTTTCTCTGGAAGATAACCCTCTATTTACAGTTCCCTCCCCGGCCTTCCAGAGTGAATTCTGGGTGAGCCAAGTACCCTATATTTAATGCCAGGCCACCCCAAACATGCCCATCACCTCTACTGAAAACCCATTCATTTTTTAAGTAAACATAGTGTTGGTGTTTCCAAGCTGCTGAAACAAATACCATACAACAGTTTGGCTTGAACAATGGAAACTTATTGGCTCATGGTTTTGAGGCCAGGAGAAGCCCAAAGCTGAGGCATCAGTGAGGGGGCTGCTTTCTCCTGGAAGACTGTGGCATTTTAGGGCTGGCTTCTCGTGATCCTCGGTCCTTGGTTTTTCTGTCCCATGGCAGTGCACATGGCACCATTTTCTTCTTTATCTTCTGGATTCCGATGACTTCCAGTTACTTGCTTCCCATGGCTTTTTTTTTTTTTCTGTGTCCAATTTCCTTTGCATATTGAGACTTCTGCCACATTGCATTAAGGCCCAGCCTCATTCAGTGTGGGTACCCCTTAACTAATAACGTCTTCAGAGGTACGCTTTAGGAATGGGTCACACCCACAGGACCAGGGGTTGGAACCTCAGCATACCTTTTGTGGGGGATGTAATTCAATCCCTAACACATAGGTAGTTAAAACAAGACACAAACTGATTTTATCGACAGAGATCCCCAGGGGCTCAGAATTTCACACTGAGATATCATCCCCTCGGACACTGCCCCTCCTTCCAGAAGAACTCTCAGCCCTGACCTCGGCTGGAATAGCCACAGGCTCTTCTTGCAGTTTAGTATCTCAGCCATACTTAAATGCAGTCAAGTAGAGTCCTGTTCGCTTTTAATTATTCACATTATTATTATAGTGATTAACATTACAGGGTGTTTGGGAGATTGAAAAATGAAGTCAATCTTAACCTCCCTCTGTGACACCTCAGTTAATTAGTTTCCTCCTGGTACTTGCTCCCAGGGTTGTCCACATACAGACATATTTTCTCATGCTGCAATCCTAGTACACGTACATTTTTGTCACCTAATTTTTTCACTTTATTTGATTTTAAGACTTCGCTCATGCTGCCGCATAGTTTTTATAATTATGTTAATGGCTGCATAATAGGATCAGCAAGTAGAAGTAATTAAACATTGTAAGAAAACACTGGTGACAGCTTAAGGAACAGTTGTTCTTTCCCTTCTTTATGGCATCATTATTCATCTCTCCCCAAGGGAGGAGAGTTCATCTCCAGCTCCAAGGACAAACCCTGATGGTCTGACCAACTATGGGGCTCCTGTTCCCCTTGCTAGAGATTGGTTTAGGTAGGTGCATGTGTTGCCGTCATTGTCAGTGTGAAGAGTGGTGAGGGGAAGCCTGCTGGGGCCTTCTGGAAATAGCTTTCAGACTGGCAAGTAGAGATGTCCTTTTCTTCCTCCGGATGCCACTGTCTCTGCATGCAATGTTTATGAATGTAGCAGGCAAATGTATCCCAACTGTATCAACCTTTTTCTCCCACTGATAGACATTAAAACCTATTTTAGGGGCAACTCTAATGCCCATTATTAGGAGAGCCTTGGCTTTCTGATGCTTGGGTGTTTACAACTAGAAACCTTTCCTGAGAAGGAGGATTTGTCCTACTTCTCAGATATTCTCCACAAACTCCGGGGCCGCTTCCCAAGGGTCTTATGGTGAATGTCCTGCTTTTTATTGGTGTTAAAGGATCAGGAATAAGTCAGGCCAAGCAGGTGTCTCATTCTCTGTCATCCTAAGGGAGCACAAATAGCCAAGAAGAAGCTAGTCTGATCGCTGAAACATAAGCAAATGTGACTCTGAGCTGAAAACAGGGAGGGAGGAGGCAGGATGCTGGGCTTTTAAAGGTGCCCCAGAAATAGCTGAGCCCAGAAGACAGCCCCTTTCTCATCCATAATAAGCAGTTCTTCTTGGTCTTCGCAGGTGAGGTCTCCAGACTTGGACCCATGTCTTCCTTTAGTGGATAGGGATGGAACTTTGGCTATGCTCCCTTTAGGCTATGCCTGCAACCTTTGGGATTTTGAAAGAGTTTAGGATTTGGATTAAGAAGACCTGGGTAAAAATTTAATTCTGTAACTGGATTCATCTCAGGCTAATTTTAATTTTGGGCATCATCTACCCTTTCTGGTTTTCAGTGTCCATGGCTTTAAAACAAAGTTGGTTGTGATTTTATCTCTATCTCAAAATTGTTGGGAGTGTTAAGTGACATAATATATGAAATAGAGTGTAGCAGCAGCAATTTCTGGGCCATTTATGATGTGTTAGTCTTTACTCATAGAAGTAAAAAAAAAAAAAGAATCCTTTCCTATTCCTAAGAAGCATGCCATCTGCTTTAGTTTGCTAATGCTGCCAGAATGCAATATACCAGAAATGGGTTGGCTTTTATAAAGGGGATTTATTAAGTTACAAGTTAGCAGTTCTAAGGCCATAAAAATGTCAAACTTTCCAACTTGACTCTGAAGAAAAGCTGATGGTGTCTGAAACACCTCTGTCAGCTAGGAAGGCACGTGACTGGCATCTGCTGATCTTTTGGCTTCTGGTTTCACATAATTTTCCTGGGGACATTTTCTTTCTGCATCTCCAGATCTCTGCATGTGTCAGCTCTGAACTGTTTCCGAAATGGTTCCCTCTTAAAAGATTCCAGTAAGCAGATTAAGACCTACCTTGAATGGGTGGAGATGTATCTCCATGGAAACCACCTAATCAAAAAGTCCCACCCACAATTGGGTGGATCATATCTCCATGGAAACAATTTAATCAGTAAGATCCCACCCAATATTAGGTCTGTCCCTTCAAGACTGGGTTAGGATAAAGCACATGGCTTTTCTTGGGTGCATAACAGTTTCAAACCAGCGTACCATCTAATAGAGAAAATGGTCTCTAGAGGGTTGGTCGTCATCACCCCTATACAGGAGTCTTATATTTGAAGTTCAAGAAAGAGTTTTCTCAGCCTATATTACATGACTCTACTATTGCTGCATTGAAAGGGTGCATGGGAACCTGGCAGACTGGCAAGAATGCTGTGGGCTTGGACCCTAACCGCAAGGCTGCATAAGCATTGCTATCGTGGGGTTCCTCATGGCCAAGCTTTGGGCAGTTTTCCCTTTGAGCTGAGGAGTGATGGCCTCATAGTTCCTATTCCCAAAGCTTCACCTCTGATTGACAAGAGCAGGAAGGATGAGGATGTGGAGGAATCCCAAACATCTGAAGAGAGGTCCCAGGCCCTCCCCCTTCTCAGGCAGATTTTGCAGGGATAGGTAGCACCAATTGGAAGAATCCCTCTGCATAATATCTTGGCATCAGCTTCTCTCTTTTCCTCCAGCTGGAGGACAAGCCCTCTACTTTGATGAAAGAAATTTAATGGCTTACTTGTTTGGCAAAACAATCTAGTTAAGGTTTTTTCCATTTTTTTTTTAACAGAATCATTTCTTTCAACGGACATGTACTTGGAAGCTGAGTTCACAAATCTGATAATCATGGAGTGCTCTTTGGTTGATGCTAATTTTGGGGGGTAAGGGTCCTACCACTCAACCCCATCCTCTCTGTAGAGGACTTAAGACTTCTTGGTGGAAGTGACAGACCCCCAAAGAGCGCAGTTCCAGTTTGACGAGAAAGGTGATGACCCTGTATATACAGGATTTCCTAGCCCTTGGCCAGCCACCTGCTAGATGCCTGAAATTCCACCTCTAAGGGGACTTAGGAGACTTAGATTTTTAGTCTTTCCAAAATGACTCCATAGAAATCCATGCAATTCTTGGGAAAGTTACAATAAACCCATGGCCAGTTCCCACTCATATTCAATCATTCAGATCATCTTTATTGAGCATTTACCAGGTGCCATGTACTTTTTAAAACTTTTATTTTTTATTGATATATATTATATATTCATATACCATGTAATCATCCAAAGTGTGCAATCATTGGTTCACAATAGCATCATATAGCTGTGCATTTATGATCACAATTGACTTTTTTGTGTGTGTGAAAAATAACATACATACAAAAAGCAATAAATTTCAAAGCATATCACAACAATTAGTTGTAGAACATATTTCAGAGTTTGGTGTGGGTTACAATTGAACAATTTTAGGTTTTTGCTTCTAGCTGCTCTAAGATACTGGAGACTAAAATAAATATCAGTATAATGATTCAGCACTCATACTCATTCATTTGTTAAACCCCACCTTCTCTATATAACTCCACCATCACCTTTGATCTTTCTCCCATTCTAACTTGTTCATGTTGGAAGGGGCTGTCAATACTGTGGGATAGGGGGATGGAACCACTTGATGTTCTGGAGAGAAGTGCCATGTACTTTTATACATCCTGGGGATACAATTCTATAAATAACAGACAAAAATCCCTCTGTCTTGGAGCCTGCATTCCAATGTGGGGAGGAGAGCTGACAGCTGGCAGTCCTGCTGAGGTTTGGGGGACAATGCTCAAGTCAGTCTCTGCCTAGAATATGTAGCTTGCCGTTCTCACCTCCGAAACAGCAGGTTTCTAAGTGATGTACCCAGTCAAACCAGCTTCATTTCAGCCACACTTTCATTTGGCTTACATACTGCCCTTGGAGTCCTTGGGTTTGGTGGCAAAGACTAAGGGGCCACCTTGGGGCAGAGAAGAGGGCAAGAGGTGGGAGGGGACCAGGAGAGGTCACTGGGCATTTCCCGTTTGATTTAACTCATATTTGGTATTTTTAAAACATTTTTTATTATAAAATATAAAATATATACAAAAAAGCAATACATTTCAAAGTGCATTTTAACAAGTAGTTATAGAACAAATTTCAAAAAAAAAAATATGGGTTACAATCCTACAACTTCAGGTATTTCCTTCTAGCTGCTCTAAGACACTGGAGACTGAGAAGAAATACCAATATGATGATTCAGCCGTCATACTCATTTGTTAAGTCCCATGTTCTCTGTTATAATGCCTCCTTCTCCTTTGATCCTTCTCCCGCTCTTTAGGGATCTTTGGGCAATGGTCATTCTAATGCCTTCATGTTGAAAAGGGTGTCAACAGTATGGGGTAAGGGGATACAACTGGTTAATGCTCTTGGAAAGGCTGGCCCCTCTGGGTTTCAGGGTTTATCTGGCCTAGGAGCCATATGGAAGTTATAGGTTTCTGAGAAATAAATTTAGTAGGTGAAACTTTAATACTGTCTCAAATAGAGCCCTGGGTACTATTTAGGGTTTAAAGGAATGCTGTTGGTTGGGGCTTGGCATACCGTAGTTATTAGCAATATTTAGCTGAAGCTTGCATAAGAGTAACCTCCAGAATATCCTCTTGACTCTGTTTGAACTCTCTTAGCCCCTGATACCTTATTTTGTTATGTTTATTTTCCCCCTTTTGGTCAGGTAGGCATTGTCAAGCCCGCGTTGCCAGGGAGACTCACACCCCTGGATGTTATGTCCCACATGGGGAGAGCACAATGATTTTACTTGCAGTGACTCACAGTTTTTAAACTTTGGTGCATATCAGACACCTGGGAAGTGTTAAAAATCCAGTGGTCCTTTCTCTGCCGGCCCGCCGCGCGGCGCCCACGCCCCGCAGCAGCCGACCCGCCCGCCCTCCTTCTCCCCCTCTTTCTCCGCCGGCCCGCCGCGCGGCGCCCACGCCCCGCCCCGCAGCAGCCGACCCGCCCGCCCTCCTTCTCCCCCCTCCTCCCCCTCCTGCTCCGGCTGCTCTCCAACCACCATGGTGCCCTCTTCCCCCGCCTTCACCGGCTCCTCCACCACCAGCCTCTACAGCCTTGCCGCCCTCACCTTTCCTCCTCCAGAACAGCTACTGGGGGAGTGGAGATAATACAGAGCAGCTCCCGGAGCCATGAGGGAGATCAAAGGGACGGCGTACCCCATCCTGGAACGGCTGACTATCTGGGAGAACCATCTCCGGTGAGATCACCAAGGGGCACGGGCTTTCCTGGGTGGGACGGCAAGCGACCGGAGTCCCTCCCTTCCACCTTCCCAGGCCAGCTGGTAGAATTGGACAGGCGGTCCCCTTAGGCTGCGGCGGCTGGTGCCCCCACCACACGAGGCCCCCCGGAACAACTGAGATAGTTGGGTCGGAAATCCCCAGACTGCGGAGAACAGTGACCGGGGGATCCCTTCCAAACACGTGACTCCCCCGTCGGCTGGGAATAGTGCACTCTCCCGGGCTGCGACAGCTGGCGCCCTCCCGCCACGCTTGGTGCCCCGGGCCGACTAGCTAATTCGGCCGGACGCTCTCCCGTGCTGCGGCGGCCGGCGACCCTCCCCGCATTCGGAACCCCAGGCCGGCTGGCATTCTTCCAAGACGCTTCGGCTGCCGAACCTACCCTACGGCGAGAATTTTCCAGAGTTAAAGGACCCACAGCAACTTTCACTGGTGGAACCCGTAGACAAACGTGTGCCACGAGCGCCACCTACTGGGCAGGATAAGAAAACAGAACCCAGAGATTGCACAGAAAAATCTTTCAACCTGTGGGGTCGAACACCCAGGGAAATCTGACTAAATGCCCAGACGCCAGCAGAAGATAACGGATCACGCTCAGAAAATTGAACATATGGCCCAGTCAAACGAAGAAACCAATAGTTCAAATGAGATACAGGAGCTGAAACAACTAATGCTGAATATACGAACAGAAATGGAAAACCTCTTCAAAAACGAAATCGATAAATTGAGGGAGGACATGAAGAAGACATGGGCTGAACATAAAGAAGAAATAGAAAAACTGAAAAAACAAATCACAGAACTTATGGAAGTGAAAGATAAAGTAGAAAAGATGGAAAAAACAATGGATACCTACAACGACAGATTTAAAGAAACAGAAGATAGAATTAGTGATTTGGAGGATGAAACATCTGAATTCCAAAAAGAAACAGAAACTATCCGGAAAAGAATGGAAAAATTTGAACAAGGTATCAGGGAACTCAAGGACAATGTGAACCGTACAAATATACGTGTAGTGGGTAACCCAGAAGGAGAAGAGAAGGGAAAAGGAGGAGAAAAACTAATGGAAGAAATTATCACTGAAAATTTCCCAACTCTTATGAAAGACCTAAAATTACAGATCCAAGAAGTGCAGCGTACCCCAAAGAGATTAGACCCAAATAGGCGTTCCCCAAGACACTTACTAGTTAGAATGTCAGAGGTCAAAGAGAAAGAGAGGATCTTGAAGGCAGCGAGAGAAAAACAATCCGTCACATACAAGGGAAACCCAATAAGACTATGTGTAGATTTCTCAGCAGAAACCATGGAAGCTAGAAGACAGTGGGATGATATATTTAAGTTACTAAAAGAAAAAATCTGCCAGCCAAGACTCCTATATCCAGCAAAATTGTCCTTCAAAAATGAGGGAGAATTTAAAACATTCTCAGACAAAAAGTCACTAAGAGAATTTGTGACCAAGAGACCAGCTCTGCAAGAAATACTAAAGGGAGCACTAGAGTCAGAACCGAAAAGACAGAAGAGAGAGGTATGGAGAAGAGTGTAGAAAGAAGGAAAGTCAGATATGATATATATAATACAAAAGGCAAAATGGTAGAGGAAAATATTATCCAAACAGTAATAACTCTAAATGTCAATGGACTGAATTCCCCAATTGAAAGACATAGACTGGCAGAATGGATTAAAAAACAGGATCCTTCTATATGCTGTCTACAGGAAACACATCTTATACCCAAAGATAAATATAGGTTGAAAGTGAAAGGTTGGGAAAAGATATTTCATGCAAATAACAACCAGAAAAGAGCAGGAGTGGCTATACTAATATCCAACAAGTTAGACTTCAAATGTAAAACAGTTAAAAGAGACAAAGAAGGACACTATATACTATTAAAAGGAACAATTAAGCAAGAAGACATAACAATCATAAATATTTACGCACCGAACCAGAATGCCCCAAAATACATGAGGAATACACTGCAAACACTGAAAAGGGAAATAGACACATATACCATAATAGTTGGAGACTTCAATTCACCACTCTCATCAATGGACAGAACATCTACACAGAGGATCAATAAAGAAATAGAGAACCTGAATATTACTATAAATAAGCTTGACTTAACAGACATTTATAGGACATTACATCCCACAACAGCAGGATACACCTTTTTCTCAAGTGCTTATGGATCATTCTCAAAGACAGACCATATGCTGGGTCACAAAGCAAGTCTTAACAAATTTAAAAATATTGAAATCATACACAACACTTTCTCGGATCATAAAGGAATGAAGTTGGAAATCAATAATAGGCGGAGTGCCAGAAAATTCATAAATACATGGAGGCTCAACAACACACTCTTAAACAACAAGTGGGTCAAAGAAGAAATTGCAAGAGAAATTAGTAAATACCTAGAGGCAAATGAAAATGAAGACACAACATATCAAAACTTATGGGACGCAGCAAAGGCAGTGCTAAGAGGGAAATTTATTGCCCTAAATGCCTTTATCAGAAAAGAAGAAAAGGCAAAAATGCAGGAATTAACTGTCCACTTGGAAGAACTGGAGAAAGAACAGCAAACTAATCCCAAAGCAAGCAAAAGGAAAGAAATAACAAAGATTAGAGCAGAAATAAATGAAATTGAAAACATGAAAACAATAGAGAAAATCAATAGGACCAGAAGTTGGTTCTATGAGAAAATCAACAAGATTGATGGGCCCTTAGCAAGATTGACAAAAAGAAGAAGAGAGAGGATGCAAATAAATAAGATTAGAAATGAAAGAGGAGACATAACTACTGACCTCACAGAAATAAAGGAGGTAATAACAGGATACTATGAACAACTTTACGCTAATAAATACAACAATTTAGAAGAAATGGACAGGTTCCTGGAAAGACATGAACAACCAACTTTGACTCAAGAAGAAATAGATGACCTCAACAAACCAATCACAAGTAAAGAGATTGAATTAGTTATTCAAAAGCTCCCTAAAAAGAAAAGTCCAGGACCAGACGGCTTCACATGTGAATTCTATCAAACATTCCAGAAAGAATTAGTACCTACTCTCCTCAAACTGTTCAACATAATCGAAGTGGAGGGAAAACTACCTAATTCATTCTATGAAGCCAACATCACCCTCATACCAAAACCAGGCAAAGATATTACAAAAAAAGAAAACTACAGACCAATCTCTCTAATGAATATAGATGCAAAAATTCTCAATAAAATTCTAGCAAATCGTATCCAACAACACATTAAAAGAATTATACATCATGACCAAGTAGGATTCATCCCAGGTATGCAAGGATGGTTCAACATAAGAAAATCAATTAATGTAATACACAATATCAACAAATCAAAGCAGAAAAATCACATGATCATCTCAATTGATGCAGAGAAGGCATTTGACAAGATTCAACATCCTTTCCTGCTGAAAACACTTCAAAAGATAGGAATACAAGGGAACTTCCTTAAAATGATAGAGGGAATATATGAAAAACCCACAGCTAATATCATCCTCAATGGGGAAAAATTGAAAACTTTCCCCCTAAGATCAGGAACAAGACAAGGATGTCCACTGTCACCACTGTTATTCAACATTGTGTTGGAAGTTCTAGCCAGAGCAATTAGGCAAGAAAAAGAAATACAAGGCATCAAAATTGGAAAGGAAGAAGTAAAACTATCACTGTTTGCAGACGATATGATACTATATGTAGAAAACCCAGAAAAATCCACAACAAAATTACTAGAGCTAATCAATGAGTACAGCAAAGTAGCAGGCTACAAGATCAACATTCAAAAATCTGTAGCTTTTCTATACACTAGTAATGAACAAGCTGAGGCGGAAATCAAGAAACGAATCCCATTTACAATCGCAACTAAAAGAATAAAATACCTAGGAATAAATTTAACCAAAGAGACAAAAAACCTATATAAAGAAAACTACAAAAAACTGTTAAAAGAAATCACAGAAGACCTAAATAGATGGAAGGGCATACCGTGTTCATGGACTGGAAGACTAAATATAGTTAAGATGTCAATCCTACCTAAATTGATTTACAGATTCAATGCAATACCAATCAAAATCCCAACAACTTATTTTTCAGAAATAGAAAAACCAATAAGCAAATTTATCTGGAAGGGCAGGGTGCCCCGAATTGCTAAAAACATCTTGAGGGAAAAAAACGAAGCTGGAGGTCTTGCACTGCCTGACTTTAAGGCATATTATGAAGCCACAGTGGTCAAAACAGCATGGTATTGGCATAAAGATAGATATATCGACCAATGGAATCGAATAGAGTGCTCAGATAAAGACCCTCTCATCTATGGACATTTGATCTTTGATAAGGCAGTCAAGCCAACTCACCTGGGACAGAACAGTCTCTTCAATAAATGGTGCCTAGAGAACTGGATATCCATATGCAAAAGAATGAAAGAAGACCCATCTCTCACACCCTATACAAAAGTTAACTAAAATGGATCAAAGATCTAAACATTAGGTCTAAGACCATAAAACAGTTAGAGGAAAATGTAGGGAGATATCTTATGGATCTTACAACTGGAGGTGGTTTTATGGACCTTAAACCTAAAGCAAGAACACTGAAGAAGGAAATAAATAAATGGGAACTCCTCAAAATTAAACACTTTTGTGCATCAAAGAACTTCATCAAGAAAGTAGAAAGACAGCCTACACAATGGGAGCCAATATTTGGAAACGACATATCAGATAAAGGTCTAGTATCCAGAATTTATAAAGAGATTGTTCAACTCAACAACAAAAAGACAGCCAACCCAATTACAAAATGGGAAAAAGACTTAAACAGACACCTACCAGAAGAAGAAATACGGATGGCCAAGAGGCACATGAAGAGATGCTCAATGTCCCTGGCCATTAGAGAAATGCAAATCAAAACCACAATGAGATATCATCTCACACCCACCAGAATGGCCATTATCAACAAAACAGAAAATGACAAGTGCTGGAGAGGATGCGGAGAAAGAGGCACACTTATCCACTGTTGGTGGGAATGTCAAAGGGTGCAACCACTGTGGAAGACAGTTTGGCGGTTCCTGAATATAGAATTGCCATACGACCCAGCAATACCATTGCTAGGTATCTACTCAAAGGACTTAAGGGCAAAGACACAAACGGACATTTGCACACCAATGTTTATAGCAACGTTATTTACAATTGCAAAGAGATGGAAACAGCCAAAATCTCCATCAACAGAAGAGTGGCTAAACAAACTGTGGTATATACATACGATGGAATATTATGCAGCTTTAAGACAAGATCAACTTATGAACCATGTAATAACATGGATGGACCTAGAGAATATTATGCTGAGTGAATCCAGCCAAAAACTAAAGGACAAATACTGTATGGTCCCACTGATGTGAACGGACATTTGAGAATAAACTTGAAATATGTCATTGGTAACAGAGTTCAGCAGGAGTTAGAAACAGGGTAAGACAATGGGTAATTGAAGCTGAAGGGATACAGACTGTGCAACAGGACTAGATACAAAAACTCAAAAATGGACAGCACAATAATACCTAATTGTAAAGTAATCATGTTAAAATACTGAATGAAGCTGCATCTGAGCTATAGGGTTTTTTTTGTTTTTGTTTGCTTGTTGGTTTGTTTGTTGTTGTTGTTTTTTACTATTATTACTACTTTTATTTCTTTTCTTTATATTAACATTTTATATCTTTTTCTGTTGTGTTGCTAGTTCCTCTAAACTGATGCAAATGTACTAAGAAACAATGATCATGCATCTATGTGATGATGTTAAGAATTACTGAGTGCATATGTAGAATGGTATGATTTCTAAATGTTGTGTTAATTTCTTTTTTTTTTCTTTCCGTTAATAAAAAAATAAAAAAAAAATAAAAATAAAAAAAAATCCAGTGGTCCAGGCTGTACCCACAACCTACTAAATCTGAATCTCTGGGAGTAGGTTTTTAGCCTCAGTAGTGTAAATAACTCCTGAGGTGGGTATAATGTACAGCCAAGTTTGAAAACCACTTAACTTACATGGATGTTTATAGGTGTCTGTGTAAGACATCATCTTACATAGGTGTTGTTCTAGTTTGCTAGCTGCCAGAATGCAAATGTACCAGAAACGGAATGGCTTTTTAAAAGGGGAATTTAATAATTAGCTAGTTTGCAGTTCTAAGGCCAAGAAAATGTCCCAATTAAAGCAAGTCTGTAGAAATGTCCAATCAAAGGCATCCATCCAGGGAAAGATACCTTGGTTCAAGAAGGCCAATGAAGTTCAGGGTTTCTCTCTCAAGTGAGAAGGCACATGGCGAACACAGTCAGGGTTTCTCTCTCGTCTGGAAGGGCATATGGTGAACACAGCGTCATCTGCTAGCTTTCTCTCCTGGCTTCGGTTTCATGAAGCTCCCCGAGAGGCATTTTCCTTCTTCATCTCCAAAGGTCTCTGGCTGGTGGACCCTCTGCTTCATGGTGCTGCAGTATTCTCTGCTCTCTCTGAATCTCTTTCATTCTCCAAAACGTTTCCTCTTTTACAGGACTCCAGAAACTTATCAAGACCCACCCAAATGGGTGGAGACATGTCATCACCTAATCCAGCTTAACAACCACTCTTGATTGAATCACATCTCCAGGGAGGTGATCAGATTACAATTTCTAACATACAGTATTGAATAGGGATTATTCTGCCTCTATGAAATGGGATTTAGATTAAAACATGGCTTTTCTAGGGGACATACATCCTTTCAAACCAGCACAGGTATCTATGTAAGATTTTTCTTGATGAAAGGTATCCTGAACTTTAAATAAATTTAAATCACTGCCCTGGCTCAGCAATGTCACAGGCCTCCCCCTCTCTCTTTGCCCCTACCTCTTTATTTTAAAGAGCTATTAAAGAGATTAGTTTGGACCTACCTCCTTTCTGGTCCCAAAACAGAAGCTTCAAAAAGTGAGACAGTGTTCTCTATCTTTGTCCAGTATCAGACTCACCTGGGGAACTTGGTAAAAGCACACAAGCCAAGCCCCTCCCCCCCTCCATTGGAACTAGTCTCTTATCAGCACTCCAGGTGATTATGATACTGACCAAGGCTGGAGAACCAGAGTGGGGTAAAAGAATGTCCTAGAGGGACCGAGTGGTTGGACCAGAAACAGCTCAAATCCGTGACACCTGGAGTCCAGACGGACAGATGCTCAGAAAAATAGGATTTCCGTATAGATATTAGTATTGCCAAAGCCCCACCTCCTCCATCGCTGCCTTTGAACTTAACACCCTGTGAGGTTTTACTGCCCTCATTTCACAGATGAGGAAACTGAGGCACAAGGCTAGGAAGCAGCTTGTCTAAAGCCACTTGTTCTGTAAGTGGCCGCCCTGCTTCCTCTGTGACCCAGAACCTGTGGTAGAGGGACTCTGAGGTCGCACTCACTGTCTACGAAGTGGGCCCGAGTCCGAGTCCGTGTGCCAAGACTCAGCTCTGCACTCACACGAAAACACCCCCTTCTTGCTTTCCCCTTCCCCCTCCTCTTGTTTTGCTCAGGGGAGACTCTTGGCCTCTGCTCTCCTGCAGCTCTGGAATTAGCCCTAACTGCATATCTGTCCAGCAGAATTTTTATTGCCATGATACAAATTTGGTAGAACTGTATATTCCTTCTTCAGACCACAACTGTTTCCCCTTTTCTAGTCCTTTCACAACTGCAGAAGTCAGATGTTGGACTAAAGGGATCATTAAATATTTTCCTTTGCTTTGAAATTCTACATGCTCCAAGTACTTTAGGTAACCATCTATAACAATCTGAACTAAAAAATGTGAAAGGGTGGGAGATTGTTCTCATTAACAAGATACTCTCTTCTGGGTTTTAGCCTGGGTCAAAGAAAATTCTGTTCATTTGACTTCTAACACACACGTTTCAGAACACACTTATTGTGTACCACAAGGTACAACCCTATTTTGTGCCTGTACACATGAGTATCTAAGGAATAGCCTTCGTTCCTAGTTCCCGACAAACATGAAATTGCTTTCCAGAAAATGCAAGCAAAAGTAATTACCATTATGAATGACTTTGGCAGTCGCCGTCCTTCATTATTCATTTTGTAATACAGTCAGTCTCCTCTTCATTCATATTTGATGGAAAGTCTCTGGTCAAGGGGGAAGCCTAGTGCAGTGTTTATGAACTCGTTTATAAGGTTCTGGAGCTCTTGGGGTGCTTTCCCTGCACTCAGGGCTGAGTGCTTTTCCCCATGCCCTTGCTCTTGAAATACGCGCTGCTCTTTTGGGAGCCTGCAACTGATCGCATAAGTAACCAGCAGGGTTATTATCTGCAGGAAGCCAAATGCACTTCGAGCAATACTTGAAATGGGCCACGGTTCCTCTGTGGTGGCAGGTGCGTTAGTGGGAAAGGGCTGGGCCAGTCCCCTCTGAGGACGAGGAGCAAGTCAGCTGCAAAACCCCACCTTCATACTTGGCTTCACAGTTTACTAGCAGTTCCAAACCCAAGATCTCATTTGAAGACTTGATGATCCTTCAGGCAGGCAGGACAGTTCTGCTTAGGTCCCTTTTACAGATGGGGAAGAGGAATCTCAGAGAGGCTTAGTGACGTTTAGCATCTTCTCACCTTCTTTACACACATCTCTCCCTTACTTCCTGTGCTGGTTTGGAAGGATGTATGTCCCCTAGAAAAGCCATGTTTTAAGCTAAATCTCATTTCATAGAGGCAGAATAATCCCTATTCAATACTGTATGTTTGAAACTGTAATCTGATCATCTCCCTGGAGATATGATTTAATCAAGAGTGGTTGTTAAGCTGGATTAGGTGACAACTGGTCTCCACCCATTTGGGTGGGTCTTGATAAGTTTCTGGAGTCCTATAAAAGAGAAAACATTCTGGAGAATGAAAGAGAGTCAGAGAGAACAGAGAAGAACGACATAGCCATGAGAATCAGAGTCCATCAGCCAGTGACCTTTGGAGATGAAGAAAGAAAATGCCTCCCAGAGAACTTCATGAAACTGGAAGCCAGGAGAAGAAACTAGCAGATGACGCTGTGTTCATCATGTGCCCTTCCAGATGAGAGAGGAACCCTGACTGTGTTCACCATGTGCCCTTCCAACCAAGAGAGAAACCCTGAACTTCATTGGCCTTCTTGAACCAAAGTATCTTTCCCTGGATGCCTTAGATTGGACAGTTCTATAGACTTGTTTTAATTGGGATTTTCTCAGCCTTGGAACTGTAAACTAGAAACTTATTAAATTCCCCTTTTTAAAAGCCATTCCATTTCTGGTATATTACATTCTGGCAGCTGGCAAACTAGAACACTTCCCCACTCAGCTCCTTGGCCCTCTCTGTCCCCCAGGCCTCCACCCTTTTTGCTTATCAAAGGTCCCTGCATTTTGCCTGCTGCTGGCTGGAGCCCCGTCTTGGTATAACTCTGCAGGCGCCCCATGATGCTGCTGTGACTCACAGGAGCTTTTTTTCAGTTTTCAAGGGAAACAGTGTGGTGCCTGACATCCATCTGCCCCCTCGTGAAAGGGGTCACTGGAGGGCTCTGCATTCCTGTAGATGATGTCATGTCTTTGCAGAGCTGAGCTTTCAGGGGTGGCATTGATAGAGTATGAACCACGTAAAAATCATTGTGGAACAGGGTAGTGCTTCCAAGGTTTGCAGAATAGGTACATATATCCCATCTGTAAGGAATTGTGGCTCACTGAGAATGAAAGAAGTTATTTTTGTTTCTTTTAATGCATGTGGATTATCTTTTTTGTTGTCAGAACATAAATACTTACTAAATTGCTTGGGTCTAACTGCTTGGGGAAGTTAGGTATTTCTTTTGGCCTAGGAACATTGTGAAAAGAATTTCTCAGACGCTTGGGCTGCTGTGAACCAAGAACATTTCCAGCCAGCAAGCAAGCCTAAAGGTCTGTCCCTCTTGGGGGCCCTCCTATTTTCCCAGAGGCCTCTGAAAGTTTGAAAGGCTTTCCAACCCCAGCAGCTGGCACCCCCTTCCTGCACCCCACCCCATCCCACCCTACCCATGGGGATTTCACTGCTTGCAGGAGATCCAGGAGGGACATCTTTAGGCTGGTGTCTCCCTAGCCATATGTCTCCCTCCTGAACCACACGTGGTCATCCATTCAGTCCCTGAATGCACACTGATTGGCCTAGAACAATAGGATAATTAATTTCCCAGGAGTGGGAATTGGATGTCATCCCTAGCTGAAGTGTCCAGGGGACATTCTAGCAAGTCCACATAGTCTGTTTATCTCCCGTGGAGAATACAGAGCCTCAATCTCAGTATACCCCTTTTACTTAAAGACTTCTGTACACTCTCCCTTGGCACACTTCTCCCCAAAAACAAGTATGGGAGGCCTGGATTAGTGGGGGCTGGGACCTCCTTGCTGGTCCCCATGCCGTGAGATCAAGAGAGGCTGGAGACACTCCCTGCCGCCTAGTGCTAAAGAAAGGTGGGAAAGGTGGACTTCTACGTGAGATGTTTTCTAAGAAGAGAAAGACACCCATGGAATTTGAGATAGTCTTCCACATTTCCTTCTGCAGAAGCAGCCCAGGTGGTTTCTTCTGCATTGGTCCCCACGCTTTGAGCCCTGTCTGGTCCTGGCATCCTGGCCACAGCCAGTGGGGAGCAGAGGAGAGCCATTCATCCTAGGGCCAGGCCGGCTGCCTGTGACAGAGGCCGGGGCACAAATTCTACTTCCCATATTGCATGGTGACTAAAACAGAGGCAACTCTGCCCCGCATGCCATCACCTCCCTCATCCAGGGCACAGAATGTGCCTGCTGGGAGTGTCCTTGGGCTGCCCCCCTCTCCTTGATGGACCTTATTTTCAATCCCTGTTATCTGAGGCCACCCTCAGAAGTACCAGCCAGTGCAGCAAGTAAAAGAAAAGAAGAAGATAATTGAAAAAGAGAGAACTCTTAGTACCTACCTAAAATATTCAGTATTGAGAAAAGTGTTTTCTGGGAGTTGGCTCACCAGGAAGTATTCCTAATAGGCAGGAGGAAAGGAAATTTCCTATTATCTCAATTTCCTTAGCCTTTCTTCCTGACGTCCATTGGCAGCCAACTGTGCAGTGCTAAGACTGGGTGGGGCTGGAACTGACAGCTTCCACTGAGCTCCGACTCCAGAACCCTACACTCCTGGCTCCACTACTGACTCTCTGTGTGACTCTGGGAAAGTTATTCAACCTAAGATTTGTTTTCTCACCTGTAAAATGGAAATAATAATAATAAGCTCCCTCAGCAGATCATTGTGACAACTCATCGAAAGACTGCCTGTAAAATACTTAGTAAGATACCTGAAATATAAATCTTCACTATATAGTAGCAAAATTGTTGTGGTTATGTATCATTGGGTAAAAACCACCTGTGAAGTGGAATGAAGAGATGTTACTGTCTCCTTTTTGCAGATATGGAAACTGAGGTTCAGAGGGGTTAAACCTGACTCGCTGCACGGTGCACACATAGGTACGGAGTCCAAACCCGGGCGGCTTGCTTTAATCTGACTCTCCTTTTCCCACATCCCATCGCTTACTTCATCTCTCCACCTTTGCTGCTAATCTCCTGTCCCTCTCTGGGGTACCAGTCCCTGCTAAGTGGCGGGTTCCCAGCTCACACTTATAGCCTATTGTTTTCACTGCCTGGATCCTGCCCAGCAGACAGCCAGCTGAACTGTGGGAGCTACTCAGAGGTGGCTCTGAGCAGATAAAAGAAAGCCCCCCTGAGCCTGGGGGTGTCCCTGGAACAGACATACACTTGCCTGCCTGTTTCTATAACCCTTGGCTCTCACGGCCAGAGTGATGATTTTGTCTCAAGACTCCTGCACCAGTATCTTGAGGAGTGAGGCACAAGACATCTGTCCCAGGGTGGCCCCACTGTCATGGCCTTGCACAGCATAAGCCAGCGGCAGCCGACAGTTATTTTATGGTGTGGTGGGGGAGCTGTTTGCCTTCGGCTTTAGTCACAGAGGGCTGTGACTCCCGATGCTGAGACCCCCTCCCTATCTGGCTCTTGGCTGGGCCCCCCCCCCCCCCGGGGAGTGGCAGAATAGGCTGTGATTTGGTCATTCCTTGTTCCCACCCAAATGTGCCCTGCTCTCACCAGAAGGGAGCATGGTACATACCTGGGATGAGTTAGAGGCCAGTTTTGTATCACTCTCTATATTGGTTAGTTTTTGCTGTGTAACAAACCACCCACAAACATAGTGGCTTAAAACAACAGTGATTTATTTATTTATTGGTGGGATGGTGCTTCCATCCTTGGCTTGTTTGCAATGGTCTTACTTACATATCTGGTCCTCAGGTGACTGGGCTGGTTGCTCTTTCTTGACACGTGGTCTCTCATCCTCCAGGGGGCTAGCTTGAACTTCTTCACAAGTGCTCTCAATGCTCCTAGCAGCAAGAGGGGGCAAACATCAGTGTACAAGCACTTTTCAAGCCTCTGCCTAGGTCACACTTGCTAATGTTCTTTTGGACAAAGTATGTCTAATGGTATATTAGTTTGTAAGCTCCTGGAATGCAATATGCCAGAAATGGAATGGCTTTTTAAAAAGGGAATTGAATAAGTTGCAAGTTTACAGTTCTAAGCCTATAAAACATCCGAACTAAGCACTGGGGAAAGATACCTTAATTCAAGGAAGATTGATGGGTCTAGAACACCTCTAGTCAGCTGGGAAAGCATGTGGCTGGCATCTGCTGGTCGCGTGTTCCTAGGCCCTGTTGCTTTCAGCCTCTGTTCCTGTGAGGGTTCTTCACTTGGCTTCTCCAGGGCTGGCTTTCCTTTCTTGGTTTCCCTTGGCTCTCTCCAGGTTCTGGCTTGACGTCTCATGGTGACGTCTCATGGGCTTCAAGCATCTCCAAACATCTGTCTCTGTTCTCCAAGTGTCAGCATCTGTATCAGCTCCACTCTTTCCAAAATATTCCCTTTTTTAAAGGACTCTGGCATACTAATCAAGACCCACCTGGAATGGGTGGAGTCACATCTCCATCTAATCAAAAGTTCCCACCCACCATTTCTCTGTGGAGATAATGTAATCAAAAGTTCCCACTTTCAATGTTGAATCAGGATTAAATGAAACAGCTGTCCCCACAAGATTGAATGAGGATCAAAACATGGCTTTTCTGGGGTACATAATACTTTCAAACCAACACAGATGGCCAAGTCCAGATTCAGAGGGTAGAAATATAGATGCCACTGCTTAATGGAAGGAGCAGCAGCATCACAGGGCAAGGGGGCGTGCATACAGGAATGCAGAGAATTTGTTGCCAGAAGAAAAGAAGTTATGTTCTACTCTATGAGCCTTTGGGTAAGTGGCTTCCTATTCCATGTCCTCATTTTCATCGCTTTTAAAATGGGATAGTAATCCGTATCTCTCACAGGGTTGCTAAGAGGACCAAGTGAGGTAATATCACTAAAAACATCATAAGCTATAAAGTACCACGGAAATGTCAGGGTTTGTCGTGACCTGACATCTCTACAGGAGTGTTATATTTCGAGTTGAGAAAGATCCAGGTGTTTGGCTCTGAAGAAATTATTTAAGCTATCATACAGCTTGGCAGTTTTCCAAGAGGGCAGAAGGACAGTTTCCTGTGATTTAAGTTGGTGAGATCCTGACAAGTGCCTGACAAGATGCCACTTGCATAAACATACCTATTATTTACTGTCTTAGAGGAGGTTGTTGATTCTAGCTATCAATTTTACAGTTCTAAGTCCCGGAAGAAAGAAGCTGATTGGTCAAGCTTGGATCAGGTGTATACCCTTGGTCCAATCAATATGGTCAAAGAGGCATGGCCGTGGGATGCAACCCTTTCTTTTAAGTCTGTGCTGGCCCTTCTCCTGCCAGCCAGCTGAACATCCTAGTGGTCAGGTAGCCTGTGGACCATAAGAGCAAGTTGTGGATACCCACTGACCTTCTTGGAAATTGCCCCAAACCCTTCTTGCTTGTTTCCAACTTCCTCCTACTCCCCTTTTGATTCTTGGCTCGCTCTCATGTTTATTATCTGGTTCTTGTACCTTGCAACTAAGTATTTTTCACCTGAACTTTTAGGCCCCTGCATCTCTACCCTTCCATAAGGCCTTTTACATGGTTATGCTTCCCTGGCTCTTCTGGACTGATTGAGACTTGGGGTGCCATAGCTGTTCTGGCTCACTCCTCAGCACTCAGCTTCCCACCATGTCCCACCGCCTCCGCTGCACGGTGGTGGGGAGGGGTTTAGACAGTGTAGGTGTCAGTTTCTCTGCACCATAATCCCCTTGGGGGCAGGTATCACATCTCCAAATCTTACTTGTCATTTTGTCCCTTTGCCCAGAACTGAGGGAACCAAGTGGGACATAGAACCAAGGAAGAATAGATTGGAGCTGGTCCACCTATGATGAGCATGTGTTGCTTTGTGGTTGCCAGCATCCAAAACACTTTCTTACTTCGTGTTTCCCTCTTAAGAGGCCAGCGGGGCAAAACTTTGCCCTTCCTTAGTGTCTGACAGTGGGCATTTGGGAGCTAGGCTTGGCCAATCAGGCGCTCCCACCTTGAACTCTGAGGTCATCTCACAAAGACAGTGGTCACATGAGAAATTATTCATGTAACATCTGAGGACAATTTGAGGGTTTACGGGGGTCACGGGGCAGCTGTGCCAGAAGAAGTAATCAAACCCAGCTATTCCTATGGATGACCTCAGCTCTGTTTTTGTTGTCTGGCTTCCTGATTTCTTTCCTATTTTCTGAGCTCGGGTCTCCATTTTTCTGATAGATTCAGAGAGCAGCTCAGTATCCTAACAAAAATTCCTTTCATTTGGCTTCAGCAAGTCAGGGTTAATTTCATTGTTGCTATTGTAACCCAGAACCTGATTAATGTAACCCACAAATGATAAGCAGTGGCTTCCATTCACCAAGGATGTACCACATGTCAGGCAGAGTATTAAATAGTTGGTATAGATGATATTTCATACTTACAGCCATCCTGAGTTGGAGTTTTTATTTTTCTCATTTTGCAAATTAGACTTAGAGAGGCTTTTATGAATGATGTGCTGTGAACTTTCTCGTATGTCCACCTGGCATTCATGTATACACATTTCTCTTGGGTGTATATCTCAGGATAGAATTGCTGAGTCATAAAATACAGATGTGTTCATCTTCATTAGCCAGTGCAAAATAGTTTTTTAGCTGCTTTTACAAATTTATATGCCCACAAGTGCTTATACCAGACTGCAGTTTTACCCCATCTTGGCCAACATTTGATATTGTGTCTTTTTAATATTAGCCCTTCTGGCAGCTGGTTAGTGGTATGTCAGTATAGGTTAATTTGCATTTTGATCATGTCCAAAGAGACTGTGTACTTTTTGATATATTTGCCATTTGTGTGGTTTTTTGTTTTTTGTTTTTTGTTTTTTTGTTTTTGGTGACATGCCTGTTTGTCTCCTGACCATTTTTCTTTTTCTTACTGATTTGTAAAAGTGTTTTATATATTATGGAAAAGAGACCTTTGTTTTCATATGTGTTACAGATATCTTCTCTCACTCTGGGCTTGCCTTTACAGTCTGTTAGTGATGTCTTTTGATGAGTAGATGTTCTTAATTTTAATGTTTAATATTGATCTTGTTATTTGTGGTTATGTATTTCATGTCCTGCTTAATACCCCAATTTGATGAATGAGTTCTCTTATGTTTTTTCTATAGCAGGGTTTAGCAAGTTTTTCTAAAAAGGGCCAGATGGTAAGTATATTTTTGCTTTGGGGCCATATGAGCTCTGTTGCAGCTATTCATTTTGCCACTGTAGTGTGACAGCAGCCCTAGGCTATATGTAAATGAATAGGCTTGTCTGTGTTTTAATAAAACTTTATTTACAACAATGTGGTGGGCCAGATTTGGCCAGTGGGCCATAGTTTGCTGGACCCTGTTCTAGAGCAGTGCTGTCCAGAATGCCTTTCTGTAACAGTGGAAATTTTGTATACATGCACTGCCCAGTGTAGTAGCCGTGGGTAACGTGGCTGTTGAGCACTTGAAATATGGCAGGTGCAACAGAGAAACTGAATGTTTAACTTTATTTCATTTTAATTAATTTGATCTTAAATAGTCATTGTGTGACAAGTGGCCACTGTTTAAGATAGTGCAGTTCTGGAGGCTTCATTGTTTAGCCTCTTCCCACTTAAAATTTCCCATTTACTTCTCCTATTTACAGTCTACCTGGAATTGATTTTAGTGTAAAGTGGGAGGTGAGAGTTAAATTTTATTTTTATGTCTAGACATGTGACTACCTGGTTTGCCCAGGAACATTTTTTTAAAATACTATTTTCTTACAGCCTGCCAGTGCCACCTTTATCGAACAGTATCTACTGTTCGATAAAGGTGACTTTTGATGAACAGAAGTTCTTAATTTTAATGTAGTGAATTTTATCCATCTTTTCCTTGAAAGCTCAAGTTTTCTATATCTTATTTATAAAATCCTTTCTTATACTGAGGTCTAAGGAATTGATTTTTGTGTTTCCCATGAATTGTAATTTTTTCCCATATAAACAGTTTAATCAGCACTGTCTCCTGAAAGAGCCTTTCTTTCCTCACCAGTCTGCAGTGTTGGCTGTGTTATTCAGGATGTTGGCAAGATAAAGAAGGCACAGTATACAGCTAAAAGTTTAAAAAGTTAAAAGTTTATAGTTAAAAGACAGAGTTTATAAAGGTGGGGATGGCGTTAAGGGAAATTAACAAGCTTTGGTGAAGCATCCTGGGGCTGGCAATGGCTGGGGTCAAGGGAGGGGAGCAGTTGCTGGAACCAGAAGGAAAATCTGTTTGTAGAAGAGGGAGGCCACTGCAGAGAAGATGAGGCTTAGGTAGAGGAACATCCCAATTCACTGTAATCCAGGAGGGCAGCGTGGGCTGGAGGGCTAAGTGCTTGGTCACTCAACCTCACCCTATTTCCTCTCTCCTATATCTGGCTGGTGCCGAGCACATTATCACCCCCTGGACTTCTGAGGGTAGGAGCCCCTAACTGAGTCCCTGCAAGTTGGCCCTGAGGCAACGGCTGGATGGACAAACTGAAACCATCATGTGTACCTGTTCTGTTGTCAGTGTACTTTCCATAAATATTTGGATTCATATGGGCTCACCACACTGTGCCAATGGACGTTATGTCGACACCAGTGCCAACAATGTTTTAATGACTCTAGCTGTAAATGTGCTTTCATTTTTGGAGGCTATGTCCCTACCTTGCTGTTCTCCAGGAGTGTCTTGGTTTCTTCAGAAATGTTTTATTCCTCCATATACCTACCTTTTAGGATCACTTTGCCAATATCCATGAGAAATCCTGTTGCACTGAGTCTATGGATCCATTTGAAGAGAATTAACATATTTATAATATCGAGTCTTCCTATCTAAGGATATGGTTTATGTCACCAATATTTAGGTCTTATTTAGTGTGTTCTTTAATAAAGTTGTACCATTTTCTCTATAAAGGGCTCTCATATCTTTTGTTAATTTTTGTTCCCAGGTGATATATATATTTTTATTGCTATAGTAAATAATACATTATTTACAATGTCACTTTCTACCTGATTCTTGCCTCTGTGTAAAAATGCAGTTATTTTTGTCTCTTTTAGACCCAGAACCTTACTAAGTTATCTTAATAATCCTAAGAACTTATCTGAGTTTCTTTCAAATTTTCCACATAGATAGTCATATAATATGTAATCGATGATAGCTTTGTTTTTTCCTTTATAATATATATATATTAATTATCTGCACAATCTAAGACTTCCAGTAAAGTTAGAAGAGAATGATATTAGTAGGCATCCTTGCTCCTAAATTTAAAGAGAATGCTTTCAATATTTCAACATTAGTTATGATGTCCTCTGTAGGTTTTTGCAGCAGCCCTTTATCAAGTTAAGGAAGTTTACTTCTATATCTAGGTGGCCCAAGTGTTTTTGTTTTTAACATGAAAGATCGGTGAACTTTATCAAATGCCCTTATTGCATCAACTATGGTTATCAAAGAATTTTTCTTCCACCCATTTTGAATGGTCTCCTTACTTCTACATGCTAAATTCTTACGTATTTTTCAAGGACCTTAAAAACCTCCCTGACAGTTCCCTCCTCTCTGTTATAAGGAATCCCTCTTCCTTTCCCTTTGTTAGTTTGTCAGCTGGGGATGAGGACCATTTATTTTTCACTTATGTGTCCCGATGCCCAGCACGTTGTCCAGCACATAGTAAATCCAAACACAATTCTGGCTTAATTATGTAGTGAGCCTTTCTTAGGGCACTTAATGGTTTTTATTTTATAGATTTGTTCCACATGTGTTCATTTTGCTCTCCTCCCTCCACTCCCAGCTGAAAGATTTCAAGTACAGGTTCGCATTTGATTATTCTTCTCGTCCCCTAGCACCCTCCCTGGGCCTGATTCATTTGTTCAATGAATGAATCCTTGCTCTTCTTGGTAAGCCCTTTCATTAAAACTGGACTTCTAGGAGTAGATGATCTCTTTTCAAGGTCCCTTTCGCAGACAGAGGTTTGCTTCACTCTCACAGTCAGGGGGCCAGACCACGCCTGATGGTTAAAGACAAAGTAGTTGGCTTCTTTGCTTTACATTAAGTTTTAAAAAGTAGGTTTGCAATGTTCTGGATCCAGAATTTAAGTGGCAAGCTTGAGCATCATCACTTGTGCACTGGTTTGGTGAGTGTCCGTAGTAGTTTGTTTGGCCAATTCCTGCAAAACTGAGCTCTGATTTCTGCCCTTTACTATAAAGGAATATCAGAGACTGAAGAGTGAAATGCAGCTTAGGATGTGAGAATGATTAACCAAGAGGAAACAGTGGGCTTAATCGGCCAGGAGTGGAAGATGGAGAAAGCAAGCCAGAAGGAGCATTGCTTTTCGCTAATAGAGATTGAACTGAGGCCGGGGCAGCATTGTCAACCAGCCAGCAAATGGATGGGTCTTTACTAAATCCTTACTTAGTGCCCAGCTGTTGCTTTCATGGGGAATGGAGCACGAAGGATATTAAGGAATGATGAGAAAGACAGACGGGATCAGAGGGTCTGAAGATCAGCGATAACAGACAACAGACAACTTTATTCTCAACCAGATCCAGCCTATAAACTACAGGGTGACAAAAGGCATGCATGCATTTCCTGAGGGTACAGAGTGCTCATTTTTCAGTGCTCTCTTCCTTCGTACTTAACGTAACCATTTGGGGTAAACATTCTCTTCCTCCCAGACTGCTCTACGTAACAATCTCCACAGTTGACTGCCCAGCCACCCCAACGCCAGCTGCTCCCAACAAATTCTTTGGATCTTGTTTTAACCCTTGCTCCTACACCCAGCCCTTTGGTAAGCATTGTAGAGGTGAGAGGGACATATCAGCCTTGGCTTCATACCTTTAAGAATTTAGAATAATCTCACCTTGGAAACAGAAACATCATGTTTGAAAAGTTAAACAGCACTACAACTCCATCTGTTCATTCATCATCCATTTATTTGCTTGATATTTCTAAACCCTTACTATGTGCCAGCACTAGAGGACTCAGAAGATAAAGAGATGCCAGCTCTTGTTCTCAGGCAGCCTGTGGTTGAATGAGGGAGATAGTTATTTAAATAGCTCGAGTACTGTGTGGTACATGCTGTATTCAAGGTGTGTAAACAAGTGCTGGGGAGCACAGAGAATGCAGTAACTCTCAGAAGGGCATCATAAGTGGATTAAAAGAGGACATAAATTTGGTATAGATGTTTATTATTAAGCAAGGAGAGAAGGATGCATGCAAATCCATGGAGACTCAACGAGCACAGCTGGTGTGAGGGATGCTGAGGCATGATTGGAGTCGGGGGGACAGGACGAAGGATGAGAGGGAGGAAGGAGGGGCAGCAAGAAGAAAGGCCAGAAAGGCAGGCAAGGGCCAGGCTCTGAGGCCCTTACTTCCTGGAGAGAAGGTGTGTGGGCCTTATCCTGAATGCACCCAAAGCCAGGTAACCAGTTCAGCAGTGATGTAACGTGCTCTGATTTGTGTTTTAGAAAATTCCAAATGGTCAGAGTGGAGAGAATGGATGGAGGAGAAGAAATTTGAAAAAGGGAGACCAGAGAAGAGAATTTGAGCTGAGCCTTGAAGGATGGGTAGGAGCAAATGGGTAAAGTTGAGGGAGTAGGGATTCCAGGCAAGAGGAATGACAAAACCTATGATATGGGAATCAGAAGGCATTTGGGGTGTCAAGGGACCAGTGTCAAGATCGACTTGATTGGAACCCAAAGAAGGTCATGAAGTTGGAGACTGGGTACACTTTAGGTGGGGCATCAAGGGTTCAGGAGCCTGTAGAACCAAATGAGGAAAAACCTACCTAGGACTCAGAAGTCTTAGGGATTAGTTGGACATAGCAGAAGGTAGTGGGAAGCAGTCAGTTGGAGATGACAAAACCTAGGTTCTAAACTCAGTTCTGCCACCAACAAGTTATTTCTCCTCTCTAGATCTCAATTTTCTTGCTTTTAAAATGAGAAGACTGGACTAGATCTCTCCCAGCACTGGTAATTTAGGATGCCAATATCAGCCTTTATCCTTTTCCTGACTAGTATGTTTGCAGTTCCCCCAGACTGCTCACTGTCTAACTTCATCCAGCCAAGTCCATTCTCATCCAAAGGAAGCATAATTAGTGGATGAGTCAGAGTAAGACCAAACAAAGCATAATATATATATATCCTCAAAGAAATAAGGAAGGCTATTAGGACATGAAGCAGGAATAAGTGTTGATACTAGCCAAGGAAAACTTATAATTTAAAAATTTTTAAATTTAATAATTGAAATAACAGACTCAATACATAGTTTGAATAACAGAAAGGAAAAAGCTGCAGAATGATATACCAGTTAGCTTTTGCTGCATAACAAGCCACCATCAAACTTAGTGACTTAAAGCAATAGCCATTTATTACTGCACATAGTTTGCAGTTTACCTGGGCAGTTCTGTTGGTCTTGGACAGACTCAGCTGATCTCGTCTGCATTTGCTCAGGCATCTGTGGTCAGCTGGGGGGTCTCCCTGCACTAGGATCGTCTCACTCACATGTCTGACAGTTGCCTGGCAGTCAGCTGGGACAAAGGGGCTGATGGGCCACATGTCTCTGTGGTAGGTTGAATTAGGTACCCCAGGAAAAACATGTTCTTAATCTTTTTTTTTATTGACAAAATATGTCAACATACAGACACAAACATTCTTAACATATGAAACATTCCATTCTTGGTATATAATCAGTGACTTACAATATCATCATGTAGTTATATATTCATCACCATGATCATTTCTTAAAACATTTACATCACTCTAGAAAAAGAAATTAAAAGAAAAAAGAAAAAACTCATATATACCATACCCCTTACCCCTCTCTCTCATTGACCGCTAATATTTCCATCTACCCAATATATTTTAATCTTTGTTCCCCATATATTTTTTTCCATACCCTTTACCACTCCCTTTCATTGACATGTTCTTAATCTTAACCCCATTCTTGTAGGTGTGAAGCCGTTGTAAATGGGACTTCTCAAAGATGCTATTTCCAGACAAGGTGTGGTCAGCTGAAAGCTGTTGGGTCTTAATCTTGATTACTGGAGTCCTTTATAAACAAAAGAAATTCAGACATAATGAGAGAAAGCAAGAGGGTAGAGCCAGAAGCTGGACGTCAACAGGAATCTGGAAGAGAAAGGAGAGGACATCACCATCTATCAGGAAAGCCAAGGAACCCAAGGATTGCCAGCCAGAATGCTACTGATCCTGCAAGGAAGTGAGCCTTCTAGAAAATGCCTTGATTTGAAAGGCCTCTGAAACCATAACTCAATAAATTCCCATTATTTAAGCTAATTATTTGTGTCCTGCAGCCAGGAAACTAAGGCACGTCTTTTGTTGTCCAGTAAGCTCTCCCAGTCTTGTTCACATGATGTTGTCAGGTTTCTGAGAGAGAGAGAGAGAGAGAGAGAGAGAGAGAGATGTACAACTGGACAACATATGTCACAAGGCCAGCCAAGAGTCAAGGGTGGATAAATAGACCTTACCTGTTGATGGGAGGAGTTGCAAAGGGCTAGATGTAGGAAGGAAGAAAGGATTTTGGCCATTTTTTTCTGTAAACCAGAGCACATGCTCTGTACACAGTTATTCACGTTCCTCTTACATGCAGAATATGCTTACCCCATATCAACACCCAGGAAACTTCTCATCAAACTGTGACTTCAAGCTTTAGTGCAGGATCTCATGATCCATATAAGGTTCCAATGAAATTCCTCAAATGGGGCTCCTCTTCATTTGGAGATCCATGAACAAAGAAGGTAATTTATCTGATCTATGCAGCTAGACTGTACTGGTGAGACAGATGAAGGATATGTATAATAGATGCTTAATCAAAACAGGGAAGAATGGGAAGCAAATAGCCTTTGCTCTATAGCAGTGGTGAAATCCAGCTGGGCTAATATTCCCTGTTCTTCCCATCAGGGTAGGGATTATTCCTTGGTTAGGTCTAGGTTCTGCTCTCTGGGAGTGGCTCTTAGTCTGTTTATCTCCCTGGCTCTTGGGTCCATCCTCCAGAAGTCCCCCCAGAATGACCTGCATTTGCAGCTAGGTAGCCTTCTTGACCTATTTCCTTCCTGTAGAAAGTTGGGGACCCACCCCTGGAGGGACTGGGGAGAAAGGAGTAAATATTAAACTTCCCTCTCTGGGAAATTCCTGATATTCTCACAAGCATTGGGGATAACCAATTTAATAGATCAAGCCTTTGATCTTGGGGCTCGCCCCTATGAAACTTACTCCTGCAAAGGAGAAGCTAAGCCTACTTTTTACTATGCCTAAGAATCACCCACAGAAAACCTCTTTTGTTGCTCAGATGTGTCCTCTCTCTCTAATCCAACTTGGCAGGTAAATTCACTACCCTTCCCCCTACATGGGAGATGGTTCCCAGGTATGTAAATCTCCCTGGCCATGTGGGAGAGGACTCCTAGGGATAAACTGGGACCTGGCATCATGAAATTGAGACAGCCTTTCTTGACCAAAAGGGGGAAGAGAGAAATGAGACAAAATGAAGTTTCAGTTCCTGAGAGATTTCAAACAGAGTGAAGAGGTCTGGAGATTACTCTTATGCATTATATAGACATCCCTTTTTAGTTTATTGTGTACTGGGTTGGCTGGAGGGAAGTACCTGAAACTGTTGAACTGTATTCCAGTAGCCTTGATTCTTCCAAGTGTTTTATTTTATTTGCATAGGCAGGCACCAGGAATTGAACCTGGGTCTCCGGCATGACAGGCGAGAACTCTGCCTGCTGAGCCACCATGGCCCACCCTAGCCTTGATTCTTGAGGGTGATTGTGTAACTATTATAGCTTTTACAGTGTGGCCATGTCATTGTGAAAAAGTGGCTGATACACCCTTTATCCAGGCTATGTACAGATGAGTAAAAAATAAGAATAAAAAAATAATAAATAATAGGGCTGCACGGGTGATTCAGTGGTAAAATGCTTGCCTTCAATGCAGGAGACCTGGGTTTGATTCCTGGACCATGCACCCCAAAAATAATAATAATAAATAATAGGAAGGGATAAGGGGTAAATCAGTTGGGGAGAGTGCAATATTAGTGGTCAGTGAGAGGGAGGGGTAAAGGGTATAGGGCTGTATGTTTGTTTTCTTTTTTCTCTTTATTTTTTTTTTTCAGAGAAATGCCAATGCTCTAAAAATCATGATGGTGATGAATACACAACTATGTGATGATATTGTGAGCCATTGATTGTATACTTTGGATGGACTGTATGTGTGTAAAGATAGCTCAATAAAAATATTAAAAAAAAAAACCAGATAAAAAAAAAAACCCCAAAACTGCATGGGTTTCTTATGACTCTGATTTGAGTTCAGTCCATTAGACCAATACCACACCCACAATTCTTTTTGAAATTTGACTCTCTATTTTGACTTATATACAGATACTTCGGGTCTATCAGACAGCCATGGGACAATGCCCTTAAAACTCCCTGAAGCCCTTTTGACTAGTTGACAGGTTCTACTAGGAGGAATAACAATTCTCTCAGAGCTCTTAACAAAGGGTCTTTCAGCCACACTCAGGTCTGTAGTGAACATTGCACAAAGCTGCCATTGGCTTCAAAATCTCCTGCATGAACAATGACAGTTCTTCTGATCATTACCAAGGGATTGTGGAGTCCAAAGCACCCTGCCTATAGACAAGGAAAGTGTGCTAAAAAAGAACTGTTGGGTCACTGCGTTTAATCCTTATGCCAGGAAGATCCCATTCTCAGCCTCCAGAATCTTTTTACTTTCCCTCTGGTGTTTGAAGTTCCTTCAGTAGGGATCCATTGCTTTGGGCTAAGCAGTAATGTATCTCAGGTCATCTACCACAAACAGCCATTGTCATGGATAATGTGTGTTAATTACCTAGCTCAATGCCTGGCAATTTGTAAGTGCTCAGCAAATCTTAGTCTCCTCCTCCCACTTTCCTCCTACCTACCCTAAGATCCTCTTTCTTTTATATTATTCCTCAGGAGAGAACATTCTAAGTCTCCATCACCTCAGGGTAAGTGAGTTTATCATTTGGCTCTTTGAACAAGCATTTATTGAGCACCTACTACAACAAGCATTTATCGAGCACCTACTACGTGCCCGAAACTGTTGTAGGCACTAGGATAAAGCCCTTAGTAAGTCAGCCATCTCCGCCTTTATGGAGCTTACATCCAAATGGGGACAGAGAGATGAGCAGTAACACGCAACCCATAAAATATTTATGGATCCATCATGAAAACACTATGCTTGAAACAAGGTGATGAGTGCTGAGACTGCACAACTGGGGAGACCTGGACAACTGGCGATGGCAGAGAATGTGGAGGGAAAATAAGGCTAGAAAGGAATCAGAAAGGGAGGCTGAGGACAATCAGACATCCTTTTGTCTTCTCGATTTTTCCTAATGACTGCAAAAGGAACACTTTATTTCAAATAAACAAATCTAGAGAAAAATGATCTGTCATAGCAGCCTCAACACAATTAGTCATGATTCTCTCCAGGATTGAAATATTGGTGTTGGGTGTCAGGAGCCCTGGATTCTAATGCCAACCTGACCCCCAACTCCCTGTGTGTCCTTGGGCAAGTTCCTACCCTCTCTGGGCTCCTGGCTCCTCTGATCTAAACAGAGGGGGCAGGACTTGATGCTGCATGACCACCTATGGCTTTATTAAATAACCAGCACCCTCCCTGGGAGTTTAAGCACAGCTCCAGGAAGGCAGATGGTTGATTGCTGCCCAGAGTTTCTATTAGAATTCCCCTTTCTCTGTCCAGCTGTGTAGTTTCCTTGCATTGGGTTCCAGCTCTAGGCCATCCTTTGTTTTAAGTGCTTATTTTAGTCAGAAAGTTGGCAAATCACAGAGCCCTGGTGCAGTGACTCTCTGCGCTGGTTGCTGTTCCAGAAAGTCATTGCTCACTCGTCATTCAATCACAATGTTTGGAGAATGCCTGATATTGCTCTGTGCTTTTAAAACATCCCCTGTCCAGAAATAAGAGTAGGTAATAATGATAAATGTAGCAACAAGAACCACCATTATGTAGCACCTCCTTGTACTCAGTGAGGTTGAGTCATTGCATTTAATACTTACATCAGTCTTAGGAAGTGGGCACTGTTGCTAACATTTCATAGACTAGGAAACTGAAGCTCAGAGGGTTGAGAAAGCCATTGGTGGAGGTGTAATTCTAATTCATGAATGTCTGGCTCCAGAAGTCCAGTCTTTTTGCTACCATGCTGTTCTGTAGTTCTTTTCACTGGCTGCAGAAGAACCAGGGAAAGGCAGTGTTTGCCTTCTCCTAAGACTGTCCTTGTCTGAATCTTCACCCTCTGCCAGGCTCCAGAAGAAAAGGATTGTTTCTGTCTGAAGTGACTCTCTCAAGCTCACCCAACAAGAACCTCCTGAATAAGTATTGCTCAGTCACAGTTCTAATGAGTCTTTGAGCTGATGTCTCCTTTGCATTTTCCTAAAGTCATGGAGTAAAGTAGAAGCCCTGCTTCTCCCATATTTGCCCAGAAGTTGGCTTTTCCACCTGGGTCACTTCACTTTCAAGTCCGGGTTGACCAAAAAGTTAAAAAAAAAAAAAAGCAGAAACTGCTGCTCCATCCTTCACTTGACACACAGACTCAGCTGGGCCCAGGTGATACAAAGGTACTGGGAGGCTGGAAGCAGGAAACCAATGTTAATGACTTGATTGTTTCAGGCCCTTTAGAAAATAAACATCCCAGGAGCAGGGACTTTCAACCAGGGCTGGGGGCCTTGTCTCTGCTGCTTCAGAACTCAAGCACAACTCTACTTTATTTGTTTATGTCAATCACATGCATATGTCATAGGCCTCAGAGATAGGGCTTCTTTTGGCTGAAGTGAATTGGTCATCAGGAAGCTTTTGGTTACCTGTAACTGCATTAGAGGGCATTGAAGGACAGGGTGGACTTTAGGGTTGGCCCTTATAGCAGTATAACGTCTTTGAGACCCTGACTCTTTCCATCTCTCTACTCTGTTATCCTGAGCCAGCTTCATCCAGAGGTCACAGGATGGCTGCCAATAGCAGCTGGGACTGTACCCTGCTGAGAACAGTGTCCTTTCCAAGGCTGTCTCCTAAGAGGGAAGATGCCTCTTCTCCAGAAAGCTTCCAGGAATCCTCTCCTTGGACCTCATTGGCCAGAAGGGAGATAGGATCACCATGCTGGGCTTGGATTGGCCAGGGCCCATCTTTGGACATGTCTTCCCTGAGTCACTCCTGGCTGCTGTGGGGCGGGGTGGAGAGCTGGACAGACTCAGGGCTCTGTGGGAAAGGAGGTAAGTGGTTGCCCAGGAGACGATTGTTGAACCCCTTGTTGCCTCCTGGTCAGTGTCATGCTGCTCCAGGTATAGAAGCTCTCCAGATTCCTGAATTTAGGAACCTCTTAACTGACTTTTGACCCTGCATTGGGCAGTGGCTTGTTCGGAGTTTCAGGGGCAAAACGTGAAGGTTAATTCTCAACTGCCCAGGTGGGGAGAGGAGGTAGGGAGCTTGGGTAGGGACACGATCCAGGAGGGTAGGATAGGAATTTGACAGATTTTGCTGATAGCTCAGTGCTTACTTCATCTGAATTAGAATCACCTGGCTGGGACTTGGGGGTTGGGTGGGTTGCTTTCAAAATTACAGAATTGTAGATGCTTTGAGTCAGAATCTTTGGGGTTAGGGTCTGGGAATTCTGATGTTTAACAAACTCTCCAGGTGATTCTTACATGCACTGGACTAGAGCTGATGGCTGGGCAGCAGAGGTTGGCTCTGAAAATGAGGAGCGTGAGACCCGTTGTTCAAGAGTGCACAATTTTCAATCACAATTCTGCAAATAGTTGGCATTTGGGGTGCAAGGTGAGGGCTTGGCCTCAATATGGTGACAAAGAATCTGTACCATGTTGAATTCTCATAGGAAAGACCCACATTTACTCATTGCTTTTTATCAATCAACATTTATTAACTCCCTTTAGGATTTCCATTATAAACCCTAAAGATCCAGATTTTTAGAAGTCTCTTCTCGGAGAGTTATAACATATTGTGTTGGGGAGACAGCACAGGTAAACCAACAGTTATACATAGCATGGGAAGTGTCCAGTGAAACACAGGGACTCCGAGAGTACTTGGAGAGACCTATTTGGGTCTAGTTGTATGCGTTTCCTATGAGTGCTGTAACCAATTACCACAGACTTCGTGGTTTAAAACAACGGAAATGTATTCTCTTACAGTTGTGGAGGCCAGAAGTCCGAAACCAGGCCCACCCCACAGGGCTGAAATTAGGTTGGAGCTGCAGGGGAGAATCTTCCAGAGCTGCTGGCTGTCCTTGGCATATGGCTCCACCACTCCCATCCCTGCCTCTATCGGCACACCACTTTCTCCTCTTCATTGGAGTCAGATCTCTGGTAGCCTTCCTCTTAGAAGGATACATGGGATTGCATTTAGGGCCCACCAGATCATCCAGGATAACCTCCCCATCTCAGTATCCTTCATTTAGTCACCCCCACAGAACCATTTAAGGTCACACTTACAGGTTCCATGGATTAGGACCTAGATATCATTCTTTAGTCTCCCACAGGGGTCATCAACGAAGATAACCTTGGCATGACTTAAAAAAAAAGTTTTTTATTATGAAATTACCATGTAGGTAATGATTTTGCAGAATTGTGCTTAGAGAGAGAGAGGCCACATCTGAGCAACAAAAGAGGTTTTCTTCTGGAAGTAATCCTTAGGTTTATATAACTATATGTAGGCTTAGATTCTCTGCTACAGAAAGAAGCCTCACAAAAGCAAGCATCAAGATCAAGTGCTTGGCCTATTGACTTGGGAGTCCCTAATGTTTGAGACAGTATTAGGGTTTTCCCCAGTGGTTAAGTTTAATTGTTCTATATTTTTTCTCCTGTCCCTCAACGGACTTTTGTGGGCATGAGTCTATGCCCACAAGGGGTGTGAGCACATGAATAATCTGACCAAAATTGCCATTCTGACTGCAATGTGGAGAGTGTTTTCCAGGGGGACCACAGCCGAAGGTGAGTTGACCATGTAGGAGAATATTGCAGTGGTGCCAGATGGAACATGATTCCGGGACAAATCAAGGGAGCAGGGAGAAGTGGGTGGGCCTGGGAGTGGCTTAGGAGGTAGAACTGACATGACTACCTGGTTGGATGGGGAGGAGACCAAGGGGAGAGTGAGAACAAGATTTCCAGGTCCTTTTCATTGACAAAAAGGACCCTGGAGGAGGAGCACAGGAGGGGGCAGGTAAAGACTTGCCCTATAGTCATGTTGATTTGAGGGAGGAATGGATCTTTCAGGTATTTAGGGAGCAGTGGATACAAGGGCCTGGGGAGAAGGAGAAGAATCGGGACCTTAGATGTAGGTTTAGGTGGCAGGTGAAGCAATGGGCATGAATATGATCTCCCCGGGAGACAGAGAGGGCAAAGGTAGTAAATGAACACAGAAAGAGGCATTCACAAGGGAGGCTGGAGAGCTCCACCTGTAGAGGTGAGAGAAGAATTCTTGGGCTTAGGGCTTAATATACCTTGGCTGGGATCTTTGCATTTTAGAGAGGGTGACTAGGCATATGCAGAAGGAATAGCTTTCCAATGGTAGAATTTGGAGGCCCTGTAGGAAGAAGATTTGGGCTGAGGAGCCTCTCAAATCACACACAAAGGCAACTGCCCTCAGCCTCTTTGTTGGCTCAGCCATCAATACATTGTTTTAGCCTCTGTGATAGTGGTCACCTGTTTGGGACCCAGGGAGTCCCCAGGTACCCCCAGGAAGCCAGTTGCACTAGTTGTTGATTCTTAAAACAACTTATGTACCAGCAGCATGACTGAAAAAGAAATCTGGGAAGCAGAATGGGTAAAGAGAGAGCCATTTATGCTGTTCAAATGCCCTCTTTCTGTTGGCAGGGTGAATTCAACTTTCCCCCTGGAGTTATTTCCTGCTTCTGCCTTTCCTTTCTCCTCCCCACACTGCAGAAATCCTGAGACTCAGATGGTCACAGCTGGTATGGAAGTGAGAAATCTGAGGCCCAGAGAGGGGAAGTTCTTGCTGTTGGAGGTTGGGACAGATGTCTTCTAGCAGCCTGGGTCTCCCATCAGAGCCCATGCTTCTACTTCCAAGGGCCAGTTCTCTTGTGCTCAAATGATAACCATGATTGTTGATAATATCATACCATTTTACAGTCTTAGAAAGTGTTTTTCATGTCTATTATTTGTTCAATCCCTGAACCCATCTGGCGGTGTATTATAAACCCTGTCTGTAGCTGAGGACACAGGCTTAGGGCTGTTGGACATTTGCCACATGGTTCTTTAGGAAAGGGGATAAAAAGCCAGAAAGGCAGGGATGGGGGCTGCTGAAAACAGATGCCTTCCCAGTTTTGCTATGGTCTGACTCTTGGTGAATCTACCACCAGCTCTAACACCAACAATACATCCCTCACCCTCATACAAACACCACACTTCCTCCAATTTTCACCCCCACTGCATCCTTCATTTAATTCTTGAGCCTTGGGGATAGGGTGAAGATGCCTGTTGCACATATCACTGGAAAATTATATAAATGCTCAATGACTGATGATTTACCTTTTTTTTTTTTTGTATGCTTTGTGCCCGGGGTCACATTTCATTCTTTTTCCATGTGAGGATCCCGTTAATTGCAGCACCATTTTGCTGAATTTTTGTTTGTTTGTTTTCTTTCTTTGCTTGTTTGTTTGTTTTGGGTAATGGTAATTTACTTTTGAAAGTAATCAAAATAGGTATGACTGTCCATCCAGTGTCCAAATGACTGCATCAAATGACACGGCCTGAGCTGAAGCCAAAGACATTGTGTCGATGGCACTTGGCAGGCTTGTCATACCCAGACCTGAAGCAGAGAGTTACATTTGCAGCCAGTAAGTTGAGCAGCCACGTGAGTGCTACAAGTGGAGCCTGAGAAAAGTACAGTAATTACTTGATATAATGACATTGTTCTGGGGCCACCTCTGACATGAGAGAAACAGGCACAAGTCATCCATCTTTTTAAGCAAACAAGAGAGGTTCATTTTTCAGATTTGGTAGTGTTCAGGAATCAGTATTTTATATTGTTCCAAATGCTTATTGGATTGTCTTTTCCATGCCTTTCTGAGTGATTGACTTTCCCAAGCACCTTGGCTCCCTGAAAGATGAAAGAAAATGCCAGGTGGGCTATCATTACCCCTGGCAACACCATTGGAGGGGGCAAGAGACTCTCATCCCAATTTACCTGCAATAGCTCAAGCCTTCTTTCTTTGGGAAAATGTCAGCTGGATTACGGATGGCTCCTATAATAGATTAGAAAAAAAGGGAATAGTCACAGTATTGTTTAAAATGAGACTTTTTTCTTCAGCCCCCAAGTTAGATTTTTAATTTGCTGAAACCCCAAAAGACTTTCAGCCAATGGTGTAGTTTAGACCAAAGCTTGATTTAGGGTTGGCACATTAAAACCACCCCTGTTTTTAAAGTGCTATACACTTGCCCAAATCATTATTCTATCCATCTCCCACAAATTCCCTGGGTGGAAGTCATTATTATCTTCATTTCACAGATGAGGAAATTGAGGCTTTGGGGTTTAAGTGGCTTGTCCAAAAATTGGCGATTTCTGACTCCTGATCTCCTGAGTCCTTGACTAGCGCTTCACTGGGGAAGAAGGCTGAGGCCTTGGCAAGCCTGGCCTACATGTCAGGTAGGACTGCCGTGGAAGAGGAGATGGGGATGGAAGCCAGGATGCTGTTTATTAAAGGTGGTTATAATTTCACGCTTGGAAATTCAGTTCACTTAGCTGTTTCCAACTATCTTGAGATTTCTTGTATTGTCAACTGGGTATCCAGATTTTGGATTGACTTGGCTTGCCTCTGGGTCATTGTTAATATTGGATCTTTTGAAACAGTGAGAGCCCTATGCTTGATACTCATTATCTTATTTAATAGTATCCATATCTCCGAGATATGGATACTATTATCCATGCTTTACCAATGAAAAGTTGACTATCCTGAGGTCCTACAACTTTGGAGCAGAGCTGTAACTTTGTTCCAAGGTCAGAATTACTTTCCAAAAGTCAGAAAAAATGGAATTTGAGTCCAAGCTTTTCCTTGGTTAACTTGGACAAGTTGACAAAATGCAGTGAATATTTATTGATATAAACTTTGGCCAGGCCATGTGTTAGTGGAGGGAAGGCTATGGGGAGAGTGGGGTGGGCAGGAACAGGGAATACAAGGATGGAAATAGAAGGCAACTTTCTGTCCTTAGTTTTAACATCTGATGAACAAATAACTTATTTTTCTCATGGATGAGAAGGCATCCATAAACGAGTGTTAGGCTCGGTTTTTTGGGAGGTCTCTTGTAGAGCTCAAATGCTATGGTTCTGTGATATCAATAGTCTTGGAGTCACAGAAAGTGATGGCCAAATTTCTTAGGTGTCCATCCACAGTATGAAAGGTAGACAATCCCAGACTTCAGAGAGGTTCCTTAAAGTTCACCACTTGTGATCGGAAAGCTATCTGATTTAATTCATTACCAGCAATTCTAGAGGGTCTTATTATTATCACCATTTAAAAAATGAAAATAATGAGGTTCAGTGATTTTAGTCACTTGCACAATATCATAGAACTAGTACAAGCAATGCTGGAACTTGATATTAGAAGAATAAATACTACAGCTACTACCTCCTAATGTGTGCCATGGGAGTAACTGAGGCCTTGGGAGAAGCTGGCTTAAACTGTGGGTGTGGCAAGGCCATTCACTCCGGGCTCTGGAAACACCATTCAGATACTCAAATGGGGGTGGCAGATTGTCTGCTCGCCCCCCAGACCTTCTGACATTTGTCACGCTAGATCTTTTCTGTCTTCCTTGTGACTTTGCCCATGAGTCAGTCCTTGATATATATAGTAAGACAGACTGGCATGAAATGGAGCATCCAGGTGATCTTTTGGAACCTCTGAGATGCCTGTGCTCTGACACGAGGATACTTAGTCTCCCTGAAGCCCGACTGTCTCAGACCAGGAGATGGGAGGCTTTGGCCCTATCGGTAGAAGACAAATGCGCTCACCACTTATATGATGTCACTCTTATTTCTCCAACCTTTACAGCCTCTTGCTCCTGACAGGTGGTCATCATACTTCATAATAGGTTACATCCCTCTCCTTGCAGAGAAATGGGGTTTAGGTAAGGCTCTTCATTCTGTCCACTGAAGAGCTCTCAGGTGATATCTTTGCATTGCAAACAAACTATCTGGGGACCAAATTAAGAATGACGTACAGAACAGTTAGTCAACATGTAAAGAGTTAGTGGAATATTTCCAACTACTAATTGGTAAGCAATGCTAGCTGGTCATTTGGGTTAGATTGGTTTTGTTTCCCTTTGCAGCCTTGTGTTTGTAGACATTACCTCATTCTTAAATCTTGTGTACTCAGAAGTCTGTGGGGGACCCTGAGCTCAGGAATTGAAGATGCTTGTAACCTCAGCAACACATGCGAAAAAGAAATGGGACAGGCTAGTATTGTTCTTACTGCAAATCCCTCTCCTCTTTCCCTTTACCCTTCTAACTCCCACCTGATGGCCTCAGGAAAGTCTCTTTTGCTTTGCTCTGAACCTAAAAGCAGTTGTAATCGTGATCAGGTGTCATCAAGGCCATACACTCATCAAGGAAAGGGAAGTGGTGGTTTTGAAGTGAAATCACATAATTGCTGAAAGTTCCCAGGCATCTGGCTCAGAAAGTTTGTAAAAGATCTTTCTTTGTCCTCCTTTAACTATATATGTACATTTGTTTTTTATCAAGTAGCAATATTCACAAGAAATAGGAAACTGAGTCCTTTTCAGCATCACCTTGCTTCTGGTGGGTTTGGGTTCTGCCGTAATGAGAACATTACTTTGCAGACATTTCTAATGCAATTGTGCAATATTTTAAATATCTTCTGGCCTTTGTGAGCTAGCCTGGGTCTCTGACAGTCATTTAAGACATTACATTTTTTCTTAAAATTTTTATTAGAGAAGTTGTGGGTTAACAGAACAATCATCCATAAGAAATACAGTATTCCCAGACTCCATCCTATTATTTACAACTTGCATTGGTGTGACACAATTGTTACAATTGATGAAAGAACATTTCTATAATTTTACTATTAACTATAATTCATTGCTTAACTTAGGGTTCACTGTATTATACAGTTCCATGGATTTAAAAAAATTTATTCTAGTACCATTAAAGCAACCTTTTAACCACATTCAGATATATAGCTCAGTGCTCTTAATTAGGTTTACAATGTTATGCTACCTTTGCCACCATCCATTACCAAAACATTTCTATTGTTCCAAATAGAAATTCTGTACATTTTAACTCCGTATTCATTTAAGACATTCTGTGTTCAACCAGCCAATTTCCAAATGATTCTCTGGAGAGCAGCTTGTTTGCTGTTGTACTTAGCAAAATATAGTGCTCTCTTTCTTAGATGTGGAAATCAAAGTACCAAACTGTGCAGTGTGTTTAGCTCTTGTTTCAAAGCGGTGGTGCCAACTCTTCCCTTCCCTCTTCAGACACCAATAGGGAGGAACTATCTCCGTCCTTGCTGTGAGCCCTGCTCAGCCAGTTCTGGCACCTCACCTCACAGGACGGCCTGAGAATCGGTTGGGGTTGGAGGTGTGGGACCAGGCTCCACTCCCTTTTTTCATGTTGTGATAAAACTTACATACAGGAAAGGGCGCAGATCTTAAGCGTATAGCCCAGTGAAGTGTTAACATATTTATACACCAGTGTAACACCATCTACATCAGGATAACTCTTCAGCAGGCTCTCTTGTTAACGCTCCTGCCAGTCAATAAGTAGCCTCCCTTTAATGGTACCCACTATTCTGACCTCTTTTACCATTTTTGGCTCACTCACTCCAAATTGCATTTGTTAAGTGGAGGTATAATTCACAAACAGTAGACTATGCAGAAGTAAAGTATTAATTTCAGTGAGTTTTGCTTTTTAAGCAGATAGAAAATTTATTGAGAACATGTGTAAGAGGACATGCAGGACAGAGGTGAGGAAGGCGCGAGGCAATCAGCAGTGTGGACATATATTGCTTTTTTTTTTAATGCAATTTTGTTAAGATATGTTCACATACCATATAATCACCCAAAGTATACAATCCGTGATTTACAGTATCATCTATAGCTGTGCATTCATCATCACAGCTCATTTTTGAGCATTTTCATTATCCCATAAACAATAAAAATAAAAGTAAAAAAGAGCACCCAAAACACCCTATACCTCCTATCACCCCCCATTATTTATTTATTTTTTATCTTTAGTTTGTTACTCATCTGCCCAAACACTGGATAAAGACAGTGTCATTTACCTGGTTTTCATAATTGTACGGTCACATCATAAAAGCTATATATTTTTACAGTTGATTACAGTTCAACGGTTTTGGGCATTTCCCTCCAGCCACTCCAGGACACCAGAAACTGCAAAGGGATATCCATATAATACATAAGAATAACCTCCAGAATGACCTCTTGACTCTATTTGAAATCTCTCAGCTACTGAAACTTTATTTTGTTTCATTTCTCTTCCCCCTTTTGGGCCAGTTGCTTCCATCGATTAGCTTTGCTAACTCCCCCCACCCCTTCTTGCTCGGAGCCTTCTCTTCCTCTCCCTTCTCTCCAGGGTGGGGCCTGGTGGCAGGTAGTACATTTGGGTGGGCCGGCGGGCTTCACCCTTCTCCGTAGATGTGGGGGTCGTTTGGCTCCAGACAGGTTGCCTGCTGCTGGGTGTTTCCTGTAAGTGGGGAGGTAGCTCCTGAGCAGGGTGTCTGTGGGGACAAGGTCAGTGTGTTTTGACAATATACAACTGTGTGACCGCAACCCAGAACAAAATATGCAATGTCTTCATCACCCCAGAAAGTTCCTCAAACCCCCTTCCAATGAATCCTTTCCTTTCTCCCAGCAACCGTTGTCTGATTTCTATCACCAAGCATTAATTTTGTTTGCCCCTGAGTTTCACATAAATGGAATTATGCATATGGTCTCTTTAGTGTCTGCTGTGTAGACTTGACATAATGTATTTTTGATATTCATCTGTGTTGTCGCATATATCTATATTAATTCTCTTACTGCTGATTAATTTTCCATTGTATGATTGTGCCACAATTTGTTTATTGATGGGCATTTGGGTTGCCTCTAGTTTTTGACTTTTAAGAATATGGACATTCTTGTATGAATCTTTTTGTGGACATGTGTTTTCATTTTTCTTGGGGAAATACCTAGTGGAATTGTTAAGTCATAGGTTAGGTATATATTTAACTTATTTAGAAACTACCAAACATCTCTCTAACAGGTTGCATTATTAACTCTCCCATGAACAATCTGAGAATTCCAGTTGTTTCACACCCTTGTAATATTTAGTTGTTATCTATATTTTTTATTTTAACATTCCAATGAGTGTGAAGTAGTATCTCATTGTGGCTTTATTTTTTGATTTCTTGATAATGAATGGGATTGAATATCATGAATGTGCTTATTGTCCATTTCTTTGCTGGTGAAGCACTAGTCCAAGTTGTACATTCATTTTTTAAATAGAATTTTTCATCTTTTAATTGCAGATTTTGTTTTTTTAATGTATTATAGCTACAAGTCTTTTGTCCAGCTATATATTCTGTGAATAATTTATTTCCAGTCTGTGGCTTGTCTATTCATTTTCTTAATGGTATCTTTTAAAAATTAGCAAATTTAATTTTGATGGAGCTCAATTTCACATTTATTGTTTTCTTTAGTGCTCTTTGGGTCTTTGTCCAAGAAATCTTTGCTGCCTCATGGTTGTGAAGATATTTTCCTGTATTCTGGGCTTTCAAAGTAATGGTGTTAACCTTAAATGGATCCTATTTTTCTTTTTGCATGGGCAGGTACCGGGAATCAAACCTGGGTCTTTGGCACAACAGGTGAGAATTCTGCCACTGTGCCATCGTGGCCCACCTGGATCCTATGTATTTTTTAAAAAAATTTATTCCTCAAACATACAATAAATTTGAAAGAAACAAATCTCCCATCTAGATTTTACCATTAACATTTTATTACATTTTCTTCTATTTAAAGTTTGTGTTAGCCATAAGAACAGGTTTAAGTTCATTTTTTCTATATAAATATCTAGTTGTCTGTTTGAAACACTTTTATTTTTCCCATTGAATTTACTCAGCACCTTGGTCAAAAACAACCAGTTATGTGGAGGGTTTATTTCTGGACTTCCTATTCTCTTCCATTGATTTATATGCCTTTCCTTACACCGACATCCACGTTGTCTCGAGTCCTGTAGTTTTATAGTGAATCTTCAAGGAGGTATAAAAAGTCCTCCAGCTTTGTTCTTCTTTTTCAGAGTTGTTTTGGCTATTTTCGGTTACTTGTTTGTGCATAGAAATTTTGTCATTAAGTTGTCATATAAGCAAGAAGAGCCTGCTTATATTTTATACAGATTGTGTTAAGTCTATAGGTTAATTTAGATAGGGTGGACTTTGTAAGCAATATTGAGTCTTCTGATTTATGAACACAGTATATTCTCCATTTATTTAGGAACATTTTAATTTTGCAAAGCAATGTTTTATCCTTTCAGTGTACAGATCTTATACACTTTTTTTTTTACTAGATTTATTCCTGGGTATTAGCTTTAGGCTATTATTTTGATGCTATCATAAATGGTATTGTCTTTTAAAATTTTATTTCATTTTTAATTTTTTAACTTTTTTATTGTATAGTATACCATATATACAAAGCAAAGAAATAAAAAAGTAATAGTTTTCAAAGCACTCCTCAACAAGTGGTTACAGGACAGATCCCAGAGATTGTCATGGGCTACCATACCATCCGCTCATATTTTTCCTTCTAGCTGCTCCAGAATAAGGGAGGCTAGAGGACTTAAATACTTTTTTTATCATCAAAATCAACTTTTTTCCTTCTTTTTTTGTGAATAACATATATACAAAAAACCTATAAATTTCAAAGCACAACACCACAATTAGTTGTAGAACATATTTCAGACTTTGACATGGGTTACAATTTCACAATTTTAGGTTTTTACTTCTAGCTGCTCTAAAATACTGGAGACTAAAAGAGATATCAATTTAATGATTCAGCATTCATATTCATTTGTTAAGTCCTATCTTCTATGTATAATTCCACCATCACCTTTGATCTTTCCATACCTCTCTTTGGGGTTGTCTGAGCTATGGCAATCCTAAATTTTTGATAAGTATTGTCTTTTAAATTTTTATTTTCCAATTGTTTGGTTGCTGATATATTGAAATTCAATTGATTTTTGTATATTGTCCTTGTGTCCTGAAGCCTTGCCCAATTTAATGATTAGCTCTACAAATTTTTAATGGTTCTATAAAACAGCTTCGTTGAACTATAATTCATATGCCATAAAATTAACCCGTTTACAGTGTACAATTGAAGGGTTTTTGTTGTATTCACAGAGCTGTGAACCAATCTGATTAGAACTTTTTTGTCATCAAAAAGGAAGCCTGTATCCATTAGCAACCACTCCCTACCCTCCTGACCACCAGCCTAGCCAACCACCAGTCGACTTCCTGTCTCTATGCAAGTGCCTATTCTGCATATTTCATATAAATGGAATGTCAAAGATAAGCCAAGCCATTTAAAAATTTTGTTAAAATGTATTTGGGCAACAAATGATTCATGAATCAGGCGGCAAAAAACTAAGAGTGGTAAGGAGCTAATATAGTGGGAAGCTTATATAAGGAAAACCTGGAAGCCAAGTGAGTCAATGTTCTGACTGGCTAAGTTCCCACTTTATGTAGGGATATTTGGTAGAGTGGGGAGTAAATACACACTGATGAGTATGGTTTGCGTCTCCATTCTGATGAGTTCTTTCTGTTGGACCAAAACTGATTTATTATCAGGTGTTTCTTATCTGCACTTTTGTAGGATGCATGCCGTTGTTTCATTTTCTCAGATTGCAGCTATAAGTCAATTGTTTTTGTTTTCTGGAAAATCCTTTCTCCAAAAAGGATCCCCCCCAGTGATGCCCAATGTCGGTGGCCATTTTATTTTAAGCAATTATTCAATGTGGGGTTTTTAGTGACTTGGCTTCCTTTACTTAGGATAGTGTTGTCAAGGTTCATCCATGTTATGGCATGTATATTTCATTCCTTTTTATGGTTGAATGATACTTGTTATATGGTTATCCCACATCTTATTTATGCTTTTGTCGGTTGATGGGTTGCTTCCACTTTTGGGCTATTATAAATATTGCTGCTATGAAAATTTATATACCAGTTTTTAAGTAACATATTTTAATTTTTCTTGGGTATATACCTAAGAGTGGAATTGCCAAGCTATTTAGCAACTCTATAGGCTTACTATTGAGGAACTGCCAGGTTTTCCAAAGTGGCTGCATTATTTTACAGCCCCACTAGTAGTGTATGAGGGTTCCAATTTTTTTTCTCCATGTCTTTGTCAGCACTTGTTATTATCTGTCTTTTATATTATAGCCCTCCTGGTGGGTATGGAGTGGTATCTCGTTGTGTTTTTTTTTTCCTTTCTTTCTTTTAACATTTTTATTGTGAAATATAACATATATACAAAGAAAAAGAAAGAAAAAGCAATAATTTTCAAAGTACACCCCAACAAGCAGTGACAGAACAGATTTCATAGGTTGGTATGGGTTACCATTCCACAGTTTCAGGTTCTTCCTTCTAGCCACTCCAAAGCATTGAAGGCTAAAAGAAATATCAATATAGTCATTCAGCAGTCATACTCATTTGTTAAATCCTATCTTCCCTGTTATAACTACTCATTCTCCTTTGATCCTTCTCCCACTCTATAAGGATCTTTAGGTTATGCCCTTTCTAACTTTTTCATGTTGAAAAAGGGTGTTGATAATACAGGATAGGGGGATGGAATTAGCTGATATCCTTGGAGAGGCTGGCCCCTCTGGGTTTTAGGGCTTATCTAGCCTAGGAATCCTCCGGAGATAATGGGTTTCAGGAAAGTAAGCTTAGTGCATGAAACTCTGTAGAGCCTCAGATAGAGCCCTAGGTGTTCTTTAGGGTCAGCAAGGATGATGTTGGTTGGGGTTTGGCAAACTGGCAATTAGCAATATTTAGCTGAAGCTTGCATAAGAGTAGCCTCCATAATAGCCTCTCGACTCTATTTGACGAGAGACTAGCAGCCGATATGTTGTTTTGTTACCTTTCTTTTCTCCCTTTTGGCCCAGAAGGCATTATAGATTCAATGATGCCAGGGCCAGGTTCATCCTGGGAATCATGTCCCTTGTTGTCAGGGAGACTTTCACAACTGAATGTCATGTCTGCCATAGGGGAAGAGGGTAAGGATTTTCCTTGCTGAGTTGGGCTTAAGAGAGAGAGAAAGGCCACATATGAGCAACTAAAGAGGTTCCCTGGAAGCAGCTCTTAGGCATAATTATAGGTAGTCTTAGCTTCTCTAAGAAATAAAACACATAAGGGAAAGCTTTAAAATCAAGGGCTTGGCCTATTTTCTTGGGAGTCTGTAATGTTTGAGAGAGTACTAGGGGTTTCCCAGATGGGAAAGTTTAATAGTTCCATATTTTTTTCCAGCCCCTCAAGGGGGTCGACCAATACTTTTTAATTACCACCCCACAAATCAAAAATTAATTTTTGATATCCCCCTGTATTACATTAGGCCGTATAGAATTACAAAACCTTGTGGCTGTTCTGGGCTCCAGGCGTTTGGATTGTTTAAATGAGCTATTTGGGCAGGTTGATTTAGTTTGAGTATTACAGAAAATATAGGTTCTTGACACAATAAGCCTCTCTGCCTTTGGTCTCCTACAGCAGGTAAAGCTCTAGAATGCATACGCTATCGTCTTTGCCCTGTGTTCTGATTTACCTTAGTCCTAACCAGATCAGCTTTGTTTTTATCTCTCATTGAAGCCCGATCTCTTTTTTGGTTACTTTAGCTGTTATTGTAAGTAGCAATGCCGACTTTCAGAGTTGCAGAGCTCTAGCTCTGAGTCTTGGGTGTCACAGAGCTACTCAAAGTTCCAGGGAAATACCAGCTTATACACATATAGCTCTGTGTCTCAGAATCCAGAAGTATACTCACCACTCTGGACCAAGGATGGCTGCTATAAGAGCTAGGTTCCAATTTTTAAAAAATATTTTCTGTATGAGACTATAGCATAGTTGTTTTTGGCTTATTGGCACAACACATTGTCCTCAAGGTTTATTCAGTTTGTTGCGTGCCTTCTTTGTGTAGCTGCACAGTATTCCCTCATATATGTATATGTATACACACACACATATCACCGTTTGCCTTTTAGCTCCTCAGTCATTGTACTCTTCAGCCCCCTCTATCCATTGGGCCTCATGGATAATATCCAAAATAAACAAACTGTGTCTTACAGTGTCCTCACTTGGTTGAACAATCAGCAGTGCTATCAATTTAGACAGTTTTCATTGGTCCAAAGAGACAAAGAACTGATAACACAGCCTTACCAAATATCAAATCCAAACCCCCCTACCCTCTCATCCTCCCCCACATCCCCAATTATTTACCCCTGGTATTGCTGTGGTACTGTTGCTATCTTCCTGTTAACTATAGGCCATAGCATGCAATGGTAGTTTTCCTCTATACCCTCTATTATTGACTCTTTGTACAAGATCAGACCTTTGAGGAGTTCATGCAAGAACATATTTATACTTGTAGAGTTAATTGGTGGATACTTGGCGTTATACATCCCCTTTCACTCATATTTACCTTCAATATGGCAATGTTTTTTATAACTCCACTAATTAGCTACTGTCACTCTATTTGTTCCCTTACACGCAAGTTCAACCTTTTTGGGTAAACTTTCCCCAGTCTCTAGCTTCTGTGGATGCTGAGCCAGAACCACCCAGCTAAGCTTCTTCTAGTTCCTGATCTGTAGAACTGAGTGGGCTAATAAATGCTTATTGTTTCAAGCTACTAAGTTTTGGGGGTAATTTGTTACTCAGCAATAGATAACTAATGCAGTTATATTGATTGATTTTCAAATACAGACCGACTTTGCATTTCAGGGCTAAACCCCAATTAAGCGTAATTTATTATGTTGTTAACAAATCGCTGAATTTAACTGGCTCATAGTTTGTTAAGGATTTTTTTGTGTGTCTGTTGCTGAGAGATATTGCTCCATAAATTTCTTTTCTTTCTAAGATCCTTGTCAGGTTTTGGTATCAGGGTAATTGTGACCATATGAAATCAGTTGTTAGATGCCCATTTATTTAGGATTGTTATGTCTTCTTGATGAATCGATCCTTTATCATAAAATGTTCCTTATATTTAAATAATATTAATGTAGCCACATACATTTTCTTATGTTTAATGTCTGTAGAGTTTATATTTTTCCAATATTTTATTTTCAAATGTCTTTATATTTAAAGTGTGTTTCTTGAAAGCAACATGTAGATGGGACTTGCTTTTATGTCCAGACTAACTCTTTTGACTTTTTAAAGGAGGTTTAATCCATTTTCACAAAAGACAATTATGATATGGTTGAGTTTGAGTCTCCCATTTTGGTGCTTGTTTTATTTTTAATCTCATTTGTTCTGTGTTCTTCTGTTTCTCTTTTCTGCCTTCTTTTGGTTAACATGTGTGTGCATGTGTTTTGTATTTCATTTTATCTCTTACATGGACATTTTAGCTATGCCTCTATGTTTTTTTTAAATGGCTGTTCTAGAGATGATAGCATATATTTTAAAATTAGTAGCTACTATTTTCAAACAGTAATGTAGAATATTACCACAATATCATTTTATTTATGCCCTTCCTGCCTTTTCTCTTTTTATTCTTATGTTTTCCTTTCTAAATGCCTTAAGCCCCATAGTAGCACGTCATTATTTTTACTTTAAGTAGTTAATATTCTCTTCTAGGAAAAATATTATTTCAAAAACTATTTGATACCCAAATATTTACCCTTTCTAGTGCTGTTTACTACTTTCTGTAGCTCTGGTTCGATCCCATATTCTTTCCCTTCAGCATAAGAACTCCTTTTGGCATTTTGCAGCCTTGTAGGTGTCTGCTGGAGATGAGGTGGCTCAGCTTTTGACTGTCGCAAAGGCTTTATTTTGCCTTGCCTTTAAAAATCATTATTATTAGAGAAGTTGTGGATTCATAGAACAACCAGGCATCAGACACCGGCTCCCCATACAGCAACCCCTCATCAACCCCCGCACTGGTGTGGACATTTGTTACGGTCGATGATGGCACATTTTTATAATTGTACTTCTAATTAAAGCCTATGGTTTAACTTAGGGTTCACTGTTTGTGAGGTGTAGTTTCATGGATTTAAAAAAAAAGATTTGTTCTCTTATCATGTATACGATCTAACATTTTCCCTTTTAATCATATTCAGATATATATTTCAGTGCTGTTAATCGCAGTCACCATGTTGTGCTACCATCACCACCATCCATTACCCAAACATTTCTGTCATCCCAAATAGGAACTCTGTACATTTTAAGCCTGAATTTCCCATTCCCTAACCCTCCCCGTCCCCCACTTCCATCCCTTGGTAACATATATTCTAGATTCTGACCCTTATGTGTTTGTTTATTCTAATTGTTTCAAATCAGTGAGATCGTCCAATATTTGTCCTTTTGTGGTTGGCTTAATCAAGCTCATGTTTTCATGGTTCATACATGTTGTTCCATGGTCAGGACTTATTCCTCTTTATGACTGAATAATAGTCCATCATAGGTATACCAGTTTTATTTATCCACTCATCAGTTGATGGACTTTTGGCTTGCTTCCATCTCTTGGCAAATTGTGAATAATGCCACTATGAACTGAAAAGCGTGCAAATATCTGTTTGAGTTCCTGCTTTCCGTTCTTTTCAGAATATACTTAGTAGGGGGATTGCTGAGTCATATGGTAGTTCTTACTTTTCTGAGAAACTGTGAAACTGTCTTCCACAGTGATTGCACCACTTTACACTGCCACTAGCAATGGATGAATGTTCCTGTTTCTCCGTATCCTCTCCATTACTTGTTAATTTCCGTTTTTTTTTAGTAGCAGCCATTCTAATGGGTGTGAAATGGTATCTCATTGAGGTTTTGATTTGCATTTCCCTGATGGTTAATGATGCTGAACATCTTTTCATGTGCCTTCTGGCCATTTGTATATCTTCTTTGGAGAGATATCTGTTCAAGTCTTTTGCTCATTTTTAAATTTGGGTTGTTTGTCTTTTTGTTAAGTTGAAGGATTTCTTTATATTTTCTGGATATTAATCCTTTATCTGATACATTCTTTCCAAATATTTCTCCCATTGGATAGGTTATTGTTCTACTTTCATGATAAAGGCCTTTGAAGAACGAAAGTTTTTAATTTTGATGTGGTCCATTTATCTGTTTTTACTTATGTTGTGTGTGTTTTGGGCATCAAAGTGTAAGATACCATCGCCTAACACAGGGTCCTGAAAATGCTTCTTTATGTTTTCTTTTAGAAGTTTGATAGTTGTAGCTCTTATATTAAGGTCTTTCATCCATTTTAAGCCGATTTTATATCTGGTGTGAGGTAGAGGTCTTCTTTCATTCCTCTACAAACTCTCCTAAGGGAGAGAAGAGTTTGATTTGCTAGGCAGAAAGGAAGCACCAAGAGGGACAGGGGAGGTGATCAGGATTTAGATACTTTTAGGTTTCCAGTGCTCCTCTCTCAAACCAAACCCCAGGGCGGGGCTAGTATGATAGAAAACCTGAAAAAACCCCAGAGGGATGTGAGGAGATACAAAGCAGAAAAAGTAATTGCCTGGCTCCCCCAGGTTGGACCCAAGAGCCTGCACGTCTCATAGAGAAGCTTCATTGTCCGGCCGATACCTGTACGTTGGAATGATGGAGTGGCTGAAAGAAGTGGCTCTACCAATGGGCCAGAGGCCATTTCACAGAGTCCACAATACCCCAGCATGTTTTGGGGAAGGAACTGAGACTTCCAGAACTCTAAGAGGGCCACGGGGAGGCAAAAGAATGGGTGGGACAGAAGGAGACTTTCTTGGGTTTCTTGTTTTTAAAATACATGATAGTATTTCTTACTTGTGGCTTTATGAACGCCTTAGCATGTTTATTTTGTTGTTGGAATGTTTTCATGGTTTGAAGCCATATGTACCCCAGAAAAACATGTTCTTAAATCTAATTCATTCCTGTGGGCATAAACCCATTGTAACTAGGTCCTTTTGATGAGGTTTCTTCAGTTAGGATGTGACCCACCTCAATTAGGATGGTTCTTAATCATATTACTGGAGTTCTTTATTAACAGAATGAATTCAGACAAAGAAAAAAACCATGGAAGCAAGAAACTGAAAGCAGTGAAACTTGGAAAAGAAGGGAGAGACCAACAGGTGCCACCATGTGCCTTGTCATAAGACAAAGGAGCCACAGATTGCTGGCAGCCAGTCTTCAGGAAGAAAACATTCCCTTGATGATGCCTTGCTTTGAACATTTTCCTGGCCTCAAGCTCATGCTAATAAATTCCCATTGTTCAAGCCGAATCATTTCATGGTATTTGTTTTAGGCAGCCCAGGAAACTGAAGCAAATGTCCTCTCCACCAGCTGAGGAATACACTTCCTGTGAACCCACTGTTGCACGTGTGCAAATGCATGTGTGCATACCTGTGTTTGCAATGTGTGGATGCCATGTGTGCGTATTCATGTGTGTCTTTTCTTTAGATATCCAGGCCCTCCCTTCTGAGAGTCTGATTTAGCAGGACTGTAGAAGAACTAAAACATCTTGAGTTTTTTATTTTTTACTTTTTTTTTCTTTTAATTGAGAAATCACACACATATATTCTATACATGGTGGACAATCAATGACTCACAATATCATCACACAGTTGTGTATTCATCACCATGATCATTTTTTAGAATATTTGCATCATTCCAGAAAAAGAAATAAAAAGAAAAAAGAAAAAACTCAGACATTCCATATATCTTACCACTCCCTCTCACTGACCACGAGTGTTTCCATCTACCCAATTTATTTTACCCTTCCACCCCATTTTTTATTTATTTTTATCCATCTTTTGTACTCATCTGTCCTTACCCTGGATATAAGGAGCATCGGACACAAAGTTTTCACAATCACACAGTCAGTCACATTATAAGTGTTATATCATTATACCGTCGTCTTCAAGAATCTAGGCTACTGGAACACAGCTCAACAGTTTCAGCTCCTTCCCTCTAGCCACTCCAATACACCATAAACTAAAAAGGGAAAGCTATATAATGCATAAGAATAACCTCCAGGATAACTTCTCGACTCTGTTCAAAATCTCTCAGCCACTGAAACATTGATTTGTCTCATTTCTGCCTTCACCCTTCTGGTCAGGAAGCCTTTCTCAGTCTCTTGATGAGAGATAACAGTAATGATAACAGTTATGAGTGGACTTGGGGAACTGAAGTTAAGAACACAGGTAATCAGGAGAAAGAAACAGGGTAGAACTTGGGCAGATGGTGCTGAAGGAATACAGACTGTGCAACAGGGCTGATTGTAAACATTCAGAAATGGATACCACAATTCTACCTGATTGTAGCACAATAATCTAAGTACACTGAATGAAGCTGAATGTGAGTGTGATAGAGGGAAAAGGGCTGGGGCAGGAATGAAGCCAGTAGGAAAGATAGAGGATAAAGACTAAAATGGCATCTTGTATTTTAAATAAGGTAATTCTGAACCACTGACTACTACAAACTGATTGATTTATAAATTGGATGTCAACAGTGAATCCAGCTCTCCTCATATGTAATTTAAAAATATGGATTTTAATATTTTTCTGCGAGTTCCCAGAACTAATGTATTAAGCCTCAAGTAAAAATCTAAGTGCTAACTGATTTTTTCTACTATGTTAGTAATAGCATTGTTTATGGAACACTTTCTGTGGATCAGATGGTGTATGAAGGACTTTAGATGCATAATTTTATTTCATCCTCATAAAAATCCTCTGAAGAAAGTGCTGCTACTATTCTACTCCTGCTACTACTGTTTCACAGATGAAGAAATGGAGGTCAAAGAAGTTAAGTAACTTGCCCAAGGTCATAAGTCAATCCAGAACTTGAACTCAAGTCTTGGACTCTAAAACCAGATCTCTTAACTAGAATCCTAATCTCCCAATTCATTGGCTGATAACCAGTTGAGGGAAAGATGGAGTTCAGAGGAGAAATGTACCATCCACATTTCCATCGATGGTGATGGGAAAGATACGTGGGGAGAGGATGGGCAGGAAGGGGCGCTCAATGGCCTGAGCTGGGGTGCTGACCCCGAGGAGGGGGGCTGTGAGCCTGTGTGGTGATCTCGTGCATGGGATGCAGATGAACAATTTCAGCCCAACTTGGCAGGCCCAGGAAAGAGCCCTGTCCTATCTCTTAGCCCTGTGTGGTCTCCTGCAAATCATCTGCCTCTTTGTGCTTGTGTCATTTTCCCTGCTTTGCCTTCCCCGAAGTTATTCTGAGGAACAGATGAAGGGTTGACATGACAGGACCTAACTCAATCATCCTATGGATTGGAGTTTGTTATATGAAAATCAAAGCAGGAGGAGATCTATGGGCTCTCGACGCTGATTTTCTACTCACAGAGAGCTTTTTCATATCATTTTATATCTGTTGGTGTCACCTCAAAACCTCACATCCCCCTCCATGCTGGCCACTGGCCAGCAGATCGCCTCACCCTGTCAGTCACTGAGCAAAAGGAGGCATTAAGGAAGAAACGTCCCCATTTCCCCTCTACCTGCACCTGTGTCTGTGTTGTCAGCTTTCTGCTTGTCAGACGCCACCTCTCCTCCTGAGTTCTGGCTGCCTCCTTCTTTCTTCTCAAGGCCCAGCCTCCTGCAGTGACCCTGTCTTCAGGATAGTCACACACGTTCTTGCATCCTTCAAGTTGGGAAAGGCCCAAATGAGACCCTCCCCTGACCACTCTCTTCCTTCTCCTGAAATCACTCTCCTCCAGTGGCCTTCCTGCTCTCCCAGTTTCCTTCCCACCTTACTGACTACTTCGATGTCTTCTCTGGTTTGGCTCTGTTCTAGTTTGCTAGCTGCCAGAATGCAATATACCAGAAACGGAATGGTTTTTTAAAAGGGGAATTTAATAAGTTGCTAGTTTATAGTTCTAAGGCTGAGAAAATGTCCCAATTAAAACAAGTCTATAGGAATGTCCAATCCAAGGCATCCATCCAGGGAAAAGATACCTTGGTTCAAGAAGGCTGATGAAGTTCAGAGTTTCTCTCTCAAGTGAGAAGGCACTTGGTGAACACAGTCAGGGCTTCTCTCTCAGCTGGAAGGGCACATGGCGAACACCGCGTCATCTGCTAGCTTTCTCTCCTGGCTTCCAGTTTCATGAAACTCCCCTGGAGTCATTTTCCTTCTTCATCTCCAAAGGTCTCTGGCTTGTGGACTCTCTGCTTCTTGGTACTGCAGCATTCTCTGCTCTCTCTGAATCTCCCATTCTCCAAAACGTTTCCTCTTTTATAGGACTCCAGTAAACCAATCAAGACCGACCCAAATGTCGTCACCTAATCCAGTTTAACAACCACTCTTGACTAAATCACATCATCCAGGGAGATGATCTGATTACAGTTTCAAACATACAGTATTGAATAGGGATTATTCTACCTTTATGAAATGGGATTTTGATTAAAACATGGCTTTTCTAGGCTTTCAAACCAGCACAGGCTCCTTCTCTGCTCCCTGACCCCTAAGTGGCAGGGCACCAGGGTTCGGTCCTGAACCTTCTTCTCTGGTGACCACCCATTTTGTTCACCTCCTTTGTGCTGTTGGTGGGGGAGGGAGTCCTGCCCTAGGATTATAGGGGTGGCGATACACACCACCTCATGCTGGGGGGATGACATCGACGGTGGTTTCTTTCCATTTTTCTTCTCTTGAGACGGGCTTTTTCCTGCCCACCCTGATGTTACCTCCTCCCCGTCACTCTGAGACATCACTGTTTTCCTCATAGCACTCACCACAGTCTGAAACTATCTTATTTACTGAACTCGTCTATTCTGTCTCCTCCCAGTGGAACATAAGTTCTGTGAGAGTAGTTTCTTGTCTCTCCTGTTTACAGCTGCATCCTTAGGGCTTGACAGACATATAATAAACCTTTAATAAATGCCTGATGGATGAATGTTCATTGGCAACAACTTTAATATTTAATAGTAGGCAAAAGGAGATACGTATTGGGGCAGTGCTTCTTGAACTTCAGTGTACATCAGCTCACCTGGGGATCTTGTTAGAAGACAGATTCTGCCTCTGTTGGTCTGGGGTGGAGTCGGAGAATCTGCATTGCTAACAAGCACCCAGGGCATGTTGATGCAGCTGGCACAGACCACGCAATGCATAGCCACCCCCCCCCCCATGCCACATTTTACAATCATACACATGTATTTGTTTTGGCAGGAAGCAAAAGCAACCACACATAATCCTTATCCTTTATCCAAATACCGTTCTAGGTGTTAGAAATAGATGTTTATCAGACCCGGGGCTGATTTTTCGAGTCCCTTGTCTTTCAAGTGGGTTGCACCTCTGTCTTTGAAAAGCTCCTTTTCAGACTCCAACTGTCTCCTGCTGCCTGCTCCTTCATGCCTGAAGCAGCCGAGAGCCCATTCACCCATCACCTGTAATCACTTCAGGGGTCAGGTGATGTCTCTGAGACTTTGAATCCCAAGTTCATGGTGATTCGGAGACCTTTCGTGTCCTTGTAGTTTCTGCCAGCAGTTCTGCAGTTCTGGCCATCTGGTGGTCATGCCTCTGGTCCTCATGCCAGTGTCAGTCTGTCTCTTTTCTTTAGGCTAAGGGAGTGGTACCCAGTGTGTCAGGGGCATTCTAGCTTCCTTTACCTCTAGGCCAATCACTGTGGCTTTGTCTCTGGTTGCTCTTCCTATACCTCTGCCTCTAGGCTTAGCATTCACCCATGCTCATTAGACAGGAGGGGATGGCTGGGCCTGAAAATGAGACCTCAGAAACAGGGGCTCAGGGGAAGCGAGGGGTCAAGAAGCCAGACTTTCTTAGGGTCTGTTCCAGGGTTCCTTGTCTCCATCAGCCAGGTCCCGTGCTGGGCAGTTTCCCATCGTTCTCCCCCCAGACGCTCCCAGCAGCCCTGGGAAGAAGTTTTTTACTACACAGGAAGGAGTGACCAGGAGAGGCCTGGGGCTGCCCAAGGTCCTGTAGCTGTGAGTGGCAGAGTCCCGGCTGCAGGGCAGTTGTTCCACACTGTTGCTGCTGGAGAAGAAGCTCTCCTATTGAACCTGGGTCTAATCAATCAGGGCTTGGCAGAGGTATGGAGAGAATCCTGCAGGGGCATGGAGGAGGCTTCTCTTTGGCGGAGGCGTATCATGCGAACAGCTTTGTCACCGGTGCTGGGAGGGTCAGGCTTCTCCGGGGGGCCCCAGCTCAAAGTGGGTTTCCCTGGAGCTCTCCGGGGCCAGCCTCACTGGGGATTCTCCAGTGGGGCAGCCTTATCCAGAGGCCCACACTAGGAAACCCCACTCTCCCCACTGGTCCGTGGGGGTGGCCCAAATCCACCATTGGTGCTCCTTTCCACAGGGTAAGCGCTTTCTGCTTCTGTGGGTCATGATCACTTAAAATCATATTTGTATGATGTTAAGCTATTATATTTGTAGCATCTCCATGTGAACCATTGGTCAGATCATTTCTGAAATGGGAAGCCTTGGTCACTGTAGAGGTGGAAGGCGGAGATGGAAGGATGTTGTCCGTTGGGGTGGGAGACATGGTGGGGAGAGGTGAAAAGAACCCATATTCAGAGAAAGGAGCTAAAGATTGGAAGCTGGGCAGGGGCCAGCCGTGCTTTAAAGTGCACGAGGAGATAATTAAAGCTAACACCACTGAGTTCTTGCCATGTGCCCAGCAGGATGCTAACCACTTAGAATTCATCATCTTATCCATTCCTCATACAGCCCATAGAGGCTCAGAGAGGCTGCGAGACAGCCCGACAGCTGCTAAGTGCCAGAGCTAAGATCCCACTTGCTCGGGCGCTTCCTCCATAGGACTAAAGCCAAGGGGCAGAGTGAGTGAGGGCCCATGATGAGATGGGAACTGTGGAGCCAATTCCAGAGCTTTCGGTGTAGATCTAGGCCTTTATTATTGCTTCTTCACCTTTGCTGAATGGCGCCTCTTGGCCTTTGCTGAATAAAGGCAGACACTTTCATTTGTTCATTCAATTAACATTATACTTACCTGTTTACCAGTTCAGACAATGCAGAAATATATAAAGCAAAAAGTTGTAGTTCTCCCACCTAGCATGAGATACCTCAGATGTAACCACTGTTGACAATTTGCTGTCTTTTCTGTGGTCATTGAATGAATATAATTCAAAAAATACTTTTCTTTTTTTTTTTTTTTAAAAAAGCAATATGATACTCTACATGTTCTTCTTCAACATGCTTTTTCCCCTTATTGTAGAGCTTGGACCGTTTTCCAAGTAAGCCATATAGATCTCTAAGGGGTAGACTCTTAAGTGACTGGGTAGAACTGGGTTGTTTTATGGTACTAGGAAAAGCATCAAGGAAGAAAGTTTGCGGCGCCAAGATCAGTTTCTCTCTGCCCAGGATAGTACCAGGTTATTGCTGGATTCTGCATTGAGCCTGCCTCATAAATCCTCCTTGAGTGATGAACACAGCCTTGGTGGAACACCTTCTGTAGTCTCACTTTGTGGTCCTCTACTTGGGTTGCTGAACACAAATCTCTCCCTCTCTTAAGTCATTGTAGCCAGACAACCGGGACTATCACATCTTCACAGGGTGAGCCATGGTGCTGGACGACAGGCATTGTGAATGTTAGATGGTAGAGCTGATGGAGATGTTGCTTAGCAACAGCATGCACAGAAGGCCTGAGGCTTCCAGTTGATGGTAAGCGAGAAGTGAGTCAACATGATGGGAACTTCTAAGGAAGCTAATTTGTTCTCCAGCCACATTAGTGAAAATGTGGCATTTAGGGCAAAGGAGAGGACTGTTTCACTGACCTCTGGGCTTGTCAGACATCATCTGGAATTAAGTACTCATCGCCAACCCATGATTTATGAGGGGCCCTGAAACTCTGGAGTGTGGGCAGGCAGAATGACCTGGTAAGAGAAAGGTCTGTAAATTCTGTCCCAAGCATGGATTAGGAAGCTGAGGATATGTGGCCAGAATGGGGGAGCACCCTGTCCTCAAGTTTCACAGTCTGTAGAGCACTGTGCTGAAATTCCCTGCCACTGGGGTCAATGTGACCATGGGCAAGTCACTCATCTTCTCGGAGTCATGATTTCCTCTGCTTTAAACCAAGGGACTTTGGTCTGTGATTTCTAAGGTCTCTCCTTGTTTGAGCATTGCAGGACTAACCCTCTATGTAATGACCCTTTATTATCTCCTTGTGATGGCTCTAGAAGCACCATGAACATGAACAAGCCAAATGCCCTGAAGGGTCTTCTTGGCCACTGGGGAAGGTAGGACTTGCCTAGCCTGAGTATGAGCACATTGTAGGACTTGGTTTTCTTTTTGATTCTCGAGATATTCAAATCAAGGAGGAGCAATCAGAGAGAAAATACAGAGTCTGCTGCTTGTTTTAGAGGTAAAAGAAGAGCATTAGTTCCATGGGGACATTTAGACCTTGATTTTCCTGAGCAGTAAGATTAAGACTCAAAGTGACTGAGGTTGTGCCCAGCAGTCTTGGGAAGTAACATGTGAGTTTTTACTAAATAGTAATAACTATAATATCAATGACTTATACAGCAGTAACTGCACCAGTCCCACTCTCAGTGCATTTCTACAGGTTAACTCAATTAGTACTCACAAGAAGTCTTAGTATTATTATTATCTCCATTTTATAGATGCAGAATCTGAGGTAGTGAGATGTTAATAACTTACCTGACATTTCTTGGCTTGATCATCCTCAATTAGTCCAGACTGAATGCTGTTGGGAAAATCAAACATGAAACCCCCTGTGAAAAAATAATGGACTTGAATTAATCTCGGAGCCCCCCACCGCTTCTTCCACTCAGCCTCCTCCTTCTAAACCCAGTCCAACAGTAACAGAGCCAGAATGGTCTCTGGGAAGAGGGATCATGTCATTAGAAATACCAAAACACTTTCTATGTAGAGCAAAATGATTAAAATCCTTTTTCTTTAAGTGCCTTCATCAGTTCAAGGACTAAATCAAAAAGATATGTCTTTTCTCTTATTCTTTCACCCTAATTTTAATGGTGTTACTATAAGAGGATCTTTTACTGTAAATCACCTCAAATCCTTTTAGGAAGCCTCTCGAGTATAAGTAATCAAATGGAATACATTTTATGTGCCAACCTCTGTTCTTGGTGTTTTGTATCCAGTATCTCTTTGATCCTGTTTAGAAGTCTATGAAGTTTTTTTTAATTATCTCCACTTTAAAGATGGTAGTAATAGTCTCTATAGATGGAATGTCTACTAGGGGCTACACTTTGTGTACATTATCTCATTTAATTATCAGAATAACTGCATTTTACCAATAAGGAAACAGAGGTTTGAAGGTAGAAACCCACCAGTCCAAGGCACCATTGTCTCTCTCTAGCTGCTACAGTCACTCTTAGCTGACCACTCTGCTTTCACTCTGGCCGGTGCAGGAGATTTCAACATTGGTCCCAATTTATTACCCCTCCCTACATTCTTGCCCTTAGAATGGACTTCGCAGATCTTCCCGCTAAAGGGGTCAAAAATATTCCCCCACACTTGACTTTGGATTTGGCCATGTGACTTGCTTTGACAAATACAGTAAGTCAGCTCTCTGACCCTAAAAGGTCTGTTCCTCTTGACCTCTTGAGCCTCTGCCATCACCAAGAGAAGAGCATGTCTGCACTAGCCTGCCGGTCCCAGAAGAAGGAACCAGCTGGGCCCATCCTAGATCACTCAACTCGCAGCTAACCTACATATGCATAAGCTAAATAAATGCATGTTATTGCAGTGGTTCTCAAAGAGTGGTTTACACATCCCTTTTAGGTGATCTGAGAGGTCAAAATTATTTTTATAATAATGCTAAGACATTACATGCCTTTTTCGCCATGTTGGCATTTGCACTGATCAGCTAAAAAGCAACTGTGGGTTGAACTAACAAAAGACAACTATGTGCAACTTATGGGAGACACATTAGATTCAAGGATACAAGTGGACTGAAAGTGAAAAAATGGAAAAAGACATGTCATGCAAGCAACAAGCATAAGAAAACTAGATTGACTCTACTTGCATAAGATGAAATAGATTTTAAAGCAAAAAAAATGTTATAGAGATAAAGAGAGAAAATTTTATAATAATAAGGTCAATCCATTAGGTATGCACAAAATATATGCAGCTAATTACAGAGCCCCAAAATACATGAAGCAAAAACCAAAAGAACTGAAGGTAGAAATAAACAACTCAATATAATACTTCAGTACTTCAACACTCCACTTTCAATAATGGATAAAACCAAGTAGGAAGAAGATCAACATGGAAATAGACTAGAACAACAGTATAAAACAAATAGACTTGTATAGAACACTCCACCTAACAGCAGCAAAATAGGCAATCTTCTCAGATATACATGATAGACTTTATGCTATGTCATAAAAAAATCTCAATAAACTTTTAAAAAGGATTGAAACCATGCAAAGCATGTTCTCCATTCACAACAGAGTAAGATTAATAACAAAGGAATTTAGAAAATTCACAAAATCTTAAAATAAAAAAACACACTCATGGATGATCAATGGATCAAACAAGAAATCACAAGGATGAATAGAAGAAACTTTTAAATGAATGGAAATGAAGACAAAACATCAAAACTTATGAGATGCAGCTAAAGCAGTGCTTAGTGGAGGAATTTATAGCTATAAATGTCTCTATTAAAAAAGAAGAAAGATATCAAATAACCCAATTTTCACCTTAATACACTGGAAAAATAAGAGTGCACACCAAATCCAAAGCAACCAGAAGGAGGAATATAGTAAATGTTAGAGAGGAAATTAATGAAATAGAAAATAGAAAAACAATAAAAAAAGTAAATGAAAGCAAAAATTAGTTATTTGAAAAGATCCACAAAATTGACAAACCTTTAGTTAGACTTATCAGGTAAAAAAAAAAAAAAAGCAGAGTCTCAAATTACTATAATCAGCAATGAAAGAGGGAACATTACTATTGACTTTACAGAAATGAGAAGGATTATAAGGGTATACCATGAAAAGTTATATGCCAACAAATTAGGAATCTTAGATAAAAATAGGAAAATTCATAGAAAGACACAATCTACCCAAATTAACTATCATGATTGAATTATGTCCCCCCAAAGCATATGTTATGTCCTAACCATTGGCACCTGTGAATGTGACCTTATTTGTAAATGGGACTTTGCAGATGTAGTCAAGTTAAGATAAGCCCTAAATCCAATATTGGCCCTAATTCCAACAACTAGTGTATTTATAAAATAATGAAAGGGATATTCAGAGACCATATACACACACACACAGAAAATGACTTTGTGAAGATGGAGGCAGAAATTGGAGTGATGCAGCTACAAGCCAATGAATGCCAAGGATTGCCAGTGACCACCAGAAGCTGGGGAGATGATTCTTCCCTAGAATATTTAGAGGGAACATGGCCCTGCCAACACTTTGATTTCAGACTTCTAGACTCCAGAGCTGAGAGAGAATATATTTCTTTTGTTTATGGTACTTTCTTATAGTAACCCTAGGAAACTAATATACTGACTGAAGAATTTAAAAATCCAAATAGACCCGTGTCTTAGTTTGCCAAGGCTGCTATAAGAAATGCCACAAAACTGGTTGGTTTATTCAACAAGAATTTATTGTCTCATGGTTTTGGAGGCTAGGAGTCCAAAGTCAAGATCTTGACAGACCATACTTTCTCCTGGAGTGTGTAGTGCCCTTGAAGTTCCTTCACTTGCATCTCTGCCTCTATAAATGATCTCCTCCAGCGACTTTCTATGATTTCTGCCTTCTGATTTCTGGCTTCTTCAACTGACTGTGTCCAAGCTTCCTATGCCTTATAAAAACTTCAGTCATATAGATTAAAGCTTATCCTGATTCAGGTTGGCCTCATCTGGATAGGATCTTGGACGATCCAATCCACAAGTGGGTCCACACTTTAATAATATCTTCAAAGATCCTGTTAACAAGTGAGTTGACACCCACAGGAATACAGATTAAGATTTGAGCATGTCTTTATGGGGCATGATTCACTCCCCAACAAACTATATAATAAGTAAAGAGATTGACTTAGTAATTAAAATATGACCCACAAAGAAAATTGAGGCCCAGATGGCTTCGCTCATGAATTCTACCAAGCATTTAATGCAAGTTTTCCTCAAACTTTTCCAAAAAATATGAGGAGAGGACATGTTCTAACTCATTTTGTGAGGCTAGCGTTACCCTGATACCCAAACCAGACAAAGGTATCACTAGAAAAGAAAAATACAAGGCAATATTTTTCATGAATATAGTCCCAAAATCCTCAGAAAAATGCTAGCAAATTAAATTCAACAGTATATAAAAAGGATTACACATCATGACTAAGTGGGATTTATCCCAGGAATGCAAGGCTGGTTAAACATTTGAAAATCAAATAATGTTAAACACAATGTCAGTACAATAAAGGATGAAACAAATGTGGTCATCTCAATAGACAGAAAAAATATTTCACAGAATTCATCCCTCTTTCATAATAAAAGGGAATTTCTTCAGTCTGATTAAGGGCATCTATGAAAACTCTCAGATAACCCCATACTTAATTGTGAAAGACTGAAAGATCAGGAACAAGACAAGGATATTCACTCTCATCACTTCTATTCAACATTTGTATATCTTCTTTGGAGGAATTTCTATTCAAGTGTTTTGACCATTTTTAAATTGTGTTGTTTGTCTTTTTGTTGTTGAGTTGTAGGATTTCATTATATATTTTGGATGTTAAACCCTTACTGGACATGTGGTTTCCAAATATTTTCTCCCATTCTGTTGGTTGTCTTCTTACTTTCATAATAAAATACCTTTGATATACAAATGTTTTATTTTTTGTGAGGTCCCATTTATCTATTTTTTTCTCTTGTTGCTCATGCTTTGGGTATGAGGGCTAAGAAACTATTACCTAACACATGGGCCTGAAGATGCTTCCCTATATTTTTATTCTAGGAGTTTTATAGTTCAAAACCACAATGATATACCATTTTACATTCTTTAGAATGGCTACTGCTTTTTTAAAAAAATAGAATATTGTAAGTGTTGGAGAGGATGTGGAAAAAATAACATTCTTTCAATGCTGGTGCGAATGTAAAATTGTGCAGCCTCTGTGGAAGAAAGTTTCGTGGTTCCTCAAAAAGTTAAGTTCAGAGTTACCATATGACTCAGCAATCCCATTTCTAGGTATACATCCAAAAGAATTGAATGCAGGGACTCAGATTTTGCACATCAATGTTCATAATGATATTATTACAACTGCCAAAAGATGGAAGCAATCCAGTTGTTCATCAACCAATGAATGGATAAACAGAATGTGATATATACATAGGATGGGATATTATTTGACTGTAAAAGGAATGAAATCCTGATACATGAGACAACATGGATGAACCATGAAGACATAATGTTGAATGAAATAAACCAGTCTGATCTCACTGAAATGAAATAATTAGAATAAACAAATTCGTGGAGTCAGAAACTAGAATATCAGTTACCGGGAACTGGGGTGGGAGTAAGGAATGGACAGTTAGGGCTTACATCTACAGAGTTTCTATTTAGGGTGAAGGGGAAGTTTTGGAAATGGATGGTGGTGATGGCAGCACAACATTGTGAATGTAATTAACAATACTGAATTATATATTTGAATGTGGTTGATATGGAAAATTTTAGATTGCGTATATGTTTCCAGAAGAAAATGTCTTAATACCACATAGGACTCTACAACACAGACAGTAAAACCTAATGTAAGCCACGCATTGTAGTTAATAAATAGTACAGTTATAATAATATTCTCTCATCAATTATAACAAATGTACCACACTAATAATGGGAGGTGTAATATAGCAACACTATGTTTTCTGCATGAGTTTTTGTAAACCTATAACTTCTCTAATTAAAAGACCTACCAAAAAAAAAAAAGAAAAAAAAGATGTTCAAATGCGAAAGGAAGAAGTAAAACTCTCTATATTCACCAACATGTCCTTGTACGTAGAAAATACTAAAGAATGCATTGAAAATGAATGAATGAATGACTTCAGCAAGTTGCAGGATACAAGAATAATATATTGCAATTGTAGACAAGTGTAATCTAAACACTTGTAATAAACAGTACAAGAATGAAATTAAGAAAACAATTCCATTACATTTGCATGAAAAAGAGCAAAATACTTGGGAATACATTTAATAAAAGAAGTGAAAAACTACTTTTAAAATTACTTGACATTGTTGAACATACTTAAAGAAGACTTAAATAAATGGAAAGACATCCCATGTTCATGGATTGGAAGACTTAATGTTGTTAAGATGGCATTACTGCCCAAAGTGACTCCAACGTTGGCTCTGCTGCCCCCCTATTTTACTTCTGTGGACCCTTGTGATTATATTGTACCCAAAGGGATACTCCAGTATAGTCTCCCCATCTCAAAGTCAGCTGATTAGTAACTTTAATTCCTTCTTGCCATGGGACTTAACATATTCAAGGTGGATAAGGATGAAACTTCGAGGGACCATTATTCTACTGACTGTAGGTCAAACTGCTGATGATGTAGCACAAATTGTAGCAATGGCCCTATTCTGTACTCACAGTCTTTGTATTTTTCATGGCTACATGCTCACAGTAAAAAAAATGCCAGCTTTACTTAAGAATGTCCTGGACAAAGTAATAAATATTTTTAACTTCATTAAATCTCAACCCTTGAGCACAGGTCTCTTTAACAGTCTATGAGATGAAATGGAAAGTGGTGTAAAGCACTTCTGTTGCACACCAGCCAGGTGGTTGTTGTGAGGAAAAGCTTTTGTGCAATTGTTTTGAGTTGTCAGCTGAACTAGCCACTGTTTTTATGGAACACAATTTTTACTGGAAAGAAATAGTGACAGACAAACTATGGCTATTCATATTTGGGTCTTTGTCAGACCTCTTCTAAAAAGTTAATGAAATGAGTTTGTCACTTCAAAGAATACAACTGACTATATTTGTTGCAAATGAAAAAAATTAGTGCTATTAAGGGAAAATTAGAATTTTGAATAACTTGTATACTCTTCTGTAAGTTCGACAGCTTCCAAATATTTAAAGAATTTTCTGATGAGTTTATTAGTGATATTAATGAATGTGATTTTTTTGACATTGTTTTTTGAAATACAGCAACATTTTGAAGAGCTGCATAACTCGGTGAACTAGTGTTTTTCCAATTAATCATTCAGGATGTTCCAAAATCCTATATGAATAAAAGATCCTTTAAAAGGCAAAATACATCAATGCGTTTTAACATTTTAGGGTATTAAAAGTTCATTTATATGATTTCATATAACCATGAAGATTCATACATACACAATCTTTTTGTCTATTAATAAGACAGTTTTACTTCTTTTTCCCAATTGTTATGCCTTTTATTTCTTTTTCTTGCTTTACTCCCACAGCTGTGGCCTCTAGTACAATGCTGAATAACCATTTTGAGACTGCTACTTGTCGAGTTTTAGTGTAGTAGCAGAGAAGAATGTCTGTAGTTACTGAAAAGGCTCTTAAAATATTCTTCCTTTTTCCAACTACATATCTGTGTAAAGCTACATTTTTCTCATGTACTTAAAAACATCATGTCATGATTGACTGACTGTAGAAGCAGATAAAAAAATTAAGTTGCCTTCTATTAAGGCAGATATTAAAGAGATTAGCAAAAATGTGGAACAATGCTGTATAAAATTTTTGTTTTAGAAAATGCAGTTATTTAAATAAAGTTCTTTGGTTAATATGAAACTGGCTTATTTTTATTTTTAAATGAATTAAATATTTTTTAAAAAGTGGTTTAATATCTTTTTTGTATGCTGTATGGCAGGGTCCCATTTCATTATTTTTCCATGTGAGTATTTCATTATTGCAGCACCATTTATTGAATTTTTAAAAAATTTTGTTTTGTTTTGTTTGTTTTTTGGGAAGTGCATGGACCAGGAATCGAACCCAGGTTTCCTGCATGGCAGGAGAGGATTCTACCACTGAACTACCCTGGCACCCCTGTTTTAATTTTTAATATAGTAAATACCAATAATAAATATAACTTACAAAAACCAAAGCCCTTTGGGGTCCTCAATGATTTTTAAGAGATAAAGGAGTCCCGACACTAAAAAGTTTGAGAATAGCTGTATTATTATATGCCCTTGAGGTTTTGTGGTTGTTCATTTTGCAGCAACAGCTAATTGATATACTCTCCAGTAGTCATTTCTCTACCCAGCAGAGTGGTCTTTATAAACATCCACTAGATCCTGTCATTACCCTGCTCAGAACCTTCCAATGGCTTTCTATGACTTTAGAAAGAAATCCCAATTCTTTAGCGGGGCTATCAGGCCCTACATGGTCTTTGTTGAACCCCATGACCTCATCTCTTACCACTCTTCCTTTGGTTAGTGCTACTCTGGACACAGTGTTTTTCTTGCTATGTCAAATTGGTGCTGTCTCAGGGCCTTTGCACTCGTAGTTATCTCTGTCTTGAATGCTCTTCTCCTGGATCTTTCCGTAGCTCACCCTTGTTCATTCAAGTCCTTGCTCAATGCTATATTTTCAGATAGGTCTTCCCTGACCACCATCTATAATAGAAGCCTAGTGTCTCCTTCAACCCCCTCACCCTGAATTTTTCTTCAGACACATTTACCTATTATGTCATGTCATATATATCACATGTATATGCCATGTCAATGCGTCATGCTATGTGATTGTTCTTTGTACATATTCATTTATTATCTGTCTCTCCCAGTAGAATGTCAGCTCCGTGAGGGCGGGGACTTTGCCTGCCTTATTTATGCACAGTGGGTGCTGTGTGTGTTGTGAACACCTATAGCACAGATGTATTCTGGGAGTCTCCCTGTCTGGGGGCTTCCAATAAGCTATCAATTCCTTGAAGCCAGGGTTGTGTTTAATTAAATTTCTCCATGTGCCTAGGGGATTATGGATTGGAATTTATGACAGTGGCAGCAGCATTTTCTAGGGAAGGTGGGCATGGGGGTTATGCCCTGGTTCTACTGCCTTGAGAGCTGTAGATTCACAGAATTGAGGCTGAGTGTGAGAAGAGCTGGGATGAGGCTTGGCAATTGGTGCAGGCCAGGTGAAGGAGGGAGCCCAGAAACTGAAGGATTGAGGCCACTGTGGGCTGAAGCGTGAGAAGCTCTGAGATGGACAGTTTCTGGGAAATGGCTGGTATACTAGTTCAGTGCACAGTTTTTGCAGTCAGGCTCTGATTTTTCTAGCCATTTAACCTGGAACAAGTTATTTAGCTTTCCTCAGCTTCAGATCTCTTATTTATAGAAGAGGATAAAAAAGTTTACTTTCTGGAATTTAATTGAGATAATTCATGCAAAAGTCTCAGTACACAGAAAGCACTCAATAATGATTGCTAGGCTGCTGCTGCTGCTTATTGTTCCCTGAGTCTCAGTTTCCTTTTCTGATGAATGGGGATAATAATTCTTGCCTGAGGATCTCACCGGGTTGTTTTTGAAGCACTAACAACCTAATAGACCGGAATGTGCTCTGAGGAAGAACAAAAGCAGAACAAATGAGGGAGGTTGTTATGATTTGGCCTCCTTTGTAAAGGACATTAGGTTCCCTGCAGACTGAATTATGCAGGCTCAGAGGAGCCGGGACTTTACAACTGAGGTTCAGTTCATCCCTGCCAGGAGCCTCCTTTCTCTACTCAGTCTGGGCAGCTATTGGTGGGAACTACACAGTGCCTAGTTGCCTCCTGGCCAGACAGAATCCCAGAACTGCAAACCCAGCCTGAGACCAAGCCAAAGGTTAAGGCGGGATAAGTAAATTGGCAGCAGCCCTGTGCTACTGGTGGGTGGTCTTGGGGGCAGTAGCTTCTTCCCTTAATGTTTGAGTTGACCAATCCACTTAATAATCAACATATTAACTGTGCAGATACAATATGCACAAGGTGCTGGACCGGGAGATACAATGGTAAATACAGTTGGATTCTGCCCCTTGGTGGCAAGCATTAATCAAATAAGCACACAGACATATGTAAAATTACACTGTGTGAAGTGCTTACTTAGGATAGTACTAACTGCAAGAGCTCCTGACAGAATTTGGAGGAAGGGAGACGTTTTCTGGGATGTGAGGAATGAGCAAGAGGCAACTCAGCCAGGGGTATTGGTGGCTGGAGCGCAGAGAACTGTAAACAGGTGATAGAAGGCGAGGCTGGCCTGGGTGGTAGGGGCTAGACGACAGGCCATGTTAAGGCAAGGGAAGACACTGAAGTGTTTTAAACAGACGGTGATGCCATCACACATACCATTTTAAAAGATAACTTTAGGGCTGCTATATGGAGAGCAAGTGGGAGGGGCCCAGAGTGGTTGCAGCTGTCTGAGGAGTACGGGTAGTGGCTTGGGTTGCAGTAGTGGCATGGAGATGGTGAAGCAGATAGATTCAGGAGACAGGTAGTAAAGCAGATAGCTGTCAGCGTGGAGTAGATGGTGTGAAGGAAGTGCTGGGCAGGGCTGGCCCCAAGGATGTGTGGCCTGTTGCATTTGCACAGAGCCTGTGATCACAAGGGTCCCATGCTTGGTTTAATGCTTTTCTGTTGACCCAAAGTTATTATTTTCCTCACTCTAAAATTAAGCACTTCCCCTTTCCCCCTCCTGCATCTCTCCTCTGGTAACCTCTAACCTGCTTTCTATTTCTGTAAATTTGCTATTTCTAGTATGTCTTATTACTGATATCATACAATTTTTGTGCTTATGTGTCTTACTTTCACATAAAAAAAAATTTCAGTGTATGTTGTAACTTCATTTTTTGCTATGGCCGTATAATAGTCCATTGTGTGTCTATACCACATTCTGTCTTTCCGTTCATTTGTTGATGGACACATGGGTTATTTCCAGCTTTGGGCTATTGTGAATAAGGCTGCCATAAACCCTAATGTACCAGCATCTGTTTATGACCTTGTCTTTTCTCTCTTTGGGTATATACCTATAAGTGGGATTGTCAGGTCAAATGGTAATTCTTTAACTTTTTCAAGAATCACCACATTGCTTTCAGTGGCAGCACCATTTTACATTCCCACCATCAAAGCAACGGAGTTACAATTTCTTCTCGTCCACTAGCACACATGTTATTTTCTGTTCTATTGTTGTTATTTTTAATAAGAACCATCCTTGTGGGTGTGAAGTTGCATCTCATTGTGGTTTTAATTTGCATTTTCCTAATGGCTAATGATGCTGAGCATCTATTCTCCTGCTTATTGGTCATTTGTATATCTTCTTTGGTGAAATGTCTATTTAAGTTCTTTACCCATTTTTTAATTGAATTGTTTTTTGTTGTTGCACTGTAAGTGTTCTTTTTTGTTTTTTCTGTATGCTGTAAGGAAGGGTCACATTTCATTCTTTTTCCATGTGAGTATCCCGTTACTCACAGCACCATTTGTTGAATTTTTGTTTGTTTGTTTTCTTGCTTTTGGAAAGTGCACGGGCTGGTAATCAAACCCGGGTCTCCCGCATGGCAGGCAAGAATCCTACCATTGAACTACCTTCGCACTCGCTGTAAATGTTCTTTATATATTCTGGATATTAAACCCTTATCCAATATATGGTTTGCAACTATTTTCAACCAATATGTAGGTTGACTTTTCACTTTCTTGATGCACAAGAGTTTTTTATTTTGATTAAATAAAATTTATCTATTGTTTCTTTTGTTGCCCATGCTTTTTGTGTTATGTCTAAAAATCCATTGCTGAATCCCAGGTCATGAAGATCTGGCCGTAGGTTGTCTTATAAGAATTTTATAGTTTTCTTATATTTAGGTACTTACTCCCTTTTGAGTTGATTTTTTGTAAGTGGTATCAGGTAAGGATCTAATTTCCTATTCTTCTTCATGTGGATATCCAATTTTCCCAACACCATTTTTTAAAAAGACTATTATTTCTCCACTGCATGCACTAAGCACACTTGTTAAAACTCAATCGACCATAGATGTGTGGGTCTATTTCTGGACTTTCAATTCTGTAATACTGATCTATTTGTCTAACTCTGTGCCAGTACCACACTGTTTAGATTACTGGCTCCTTATATTACGATTTGAAATTTAGAAATGTGAGTCCTCCTCTCCAGTTCTTCTACAAGACTGTTTTGGCTGTCTGAGGCCCCTTGCAGTTCCATTTAATTTTGAGGATTATTTTTTTTCCATTTCTGCAAAGGCTTCTGGAATTTTAAGAAGAATTGCAGTGAATTTGCATATTGCTTTGTGTTGTTAACATATTAACAACATTAACTCTTCCAATCCATGAACATGGGATGTATTGCCATTTATTTAGAACTTTTAAAATTTTTTTCAGCCGTATTTTGTAGCTTTCCGGGTAAAAGTCTTTTGTATCTTTTTGTTAAGTTCAGTCCTAGTTATTTCACTCTTTTAGATGCTATTGTAAATTGAATTGGTTTTTAAATTTCCTGCTTAGATTATTTATTGCTAGCATATACGAACACAGTTAGTTCTGTGTGTTGCTCTTGTATCCTTCCCTTTTGCTGAATTCATTTATTAGCTCTGATAGTTTTGTGGTGGGCTCTTTTGGGTTTTCTATATATCAAATCATGTTGTCTGCAAATAAAGATAGTTTTACTTCTTCCTTTCCCATTTAGATGCCTTTTATTTCTTTTTCTAATTGCTCTGGAAATACTTAATATGTAGTACAATATTTAATAGTGCAAAGGTGAAAGCAGGCATCCTTGTCATGTTTCTGATCTTAGAGAGGAAGCTTTAGGTCTTTCACTATTAAGTATTATGATAACTGTGGGTTTTTTAAAATGGCTTTTATCATGTTGAGAAAGTTCCTTTCTATTCCTACTTTCCTGGGTATTTTTCATCAAGAAAGGGTCCGGATTTTGTCGAATGCCTTGTCAGCATCTATTGAGTTAATCTTGTGGCTTTTTTACCCTTCATTCTATATATATAGGGTGTTAAACTGATTGATTTTCGTATGTTGAACCACCCTTGCATTCCTGGGATGAATTCCACTTGGACAGGGTGTATAATCTTTTTTATCTGCCACTGGATTTGGTTTGCTATTGTTTTTTATAATTTTTTGATATGCTGTATGGTGAGAGTCACATTTCATTTTTTTTCCATGTGAATATCCTCTTCTTGCAGCACCATTTGTTGAATTTCGTTTGTTTGTTTGGAATTGAACCCAGGTTTCCTGCATGGCAGGCAAAAATTCTACCACTAAACTACCCTCGCACCTCCAGGTTTGCTAATATTTTGTGAAGGATATTTGCATCATATTCATAAGGGAAATCGGTCTGTAATTTTCCTTTCTTATGTCTTTGCCAGGTTTTGGTATCAGAGTAATGCGGGCCTCATAGAATGAATTAGGAAATGATTTCTCCTCTAGAATTCTTAGGAAGATTTTGAAAAGGACTGGTATCAATTCTTTAAATGTTTGGCAGAGTTCACCACTGAAGCCATTTGGTCCTAGACTTTTCTTTGGTGGAACTTTTTTTTATTATTGATTCAATCCCCTTACTTGTTATAGGTTTGTTGAAATTTTCTATTTCTTGTTGACTCAATATGGGAAACTGATGTATTTCTAGGAATTTTCCATTTTTTCTAAATTATCTGATTTGTTGGCATACAATTCTTCATAATATTCCCTTATAATCTTTTTTTATTTCTGTAAGGTCAGTGGTGATATTCATTTTCCTTTCTGATTTTAGTTACTGCATATTTTCTTTTTCCTTGTAAGTCTAGCTAAAGTTTGTCAATTTTATTGATTTTTTTCAAAGAACCACTTGTTTTGTTTATTCTTTCAATTGTTTTCTATTCTCTATTTCATTTATCTTCACTCTTAATCTTAATTGTTACCTTTCTTCTGCTAATTTTGGGCTTACTTTGCTCTTGTTCTTCAAGATGTAAAGTTAGGTTATTAACATGACAAATTTCTTCTTTTTAAATACAGGCATTTGTAGCTATAAATTTCTTTCTGAGCACTATCTTCTTTGCAGCCCATAAATTTTTGTATGTTGTGTCTTTGTTTTCATTTGTCTCTAAGTATTTTCTAACTTCCCTTGTAATTTCTTCTTTAATCCATTGGTTGTTTAGGAATGTACTATTTAATTTTCACATATTTCTAAAATGTTTTAGTTTTCCTTGTATTGATTTCTAGCTTCATTCCTCAGAGAGGCTACTTTTTATGATTTCAATATTTAAAAATGCACTCAGACTTCTCTTGTGCCCTAACATATAGTCTATCCTAGAAAATGATCTTTGTGCATTTGAAAAGAATACATGCATACATATGTGTTCATATTGGGTAAAATGTTTAATATATGTTGGTTAGATCTAGTTGGTTTGCAGGTCTTCTATTTCCTGTTGATTTTCTGTTTAGGTATTCTCTTCGGTTGTGTATTGAAAGTAGAGTATTGAAATCTTCAGCTATTATTGTAGAACTGTCTATTCCTCCCTTCAATTATGTCACTGTTTGCTTCATATATTTTAGCACTCTGCTCTTTGGTGGTTATATGTTTATAATTGTTAGATCTTCTTGTTGAATTGACTTTTTATCAATATATAATGTCTATCTTTGTCTCTTGTAACAGTTTTTGACATAAGGTATTTGACATAAGGTATTATATTTTCTATTAATATAACCACCCCCACTCTCTTTTTTTTACTATTCACATGAAAATTTTTTCCATCCTTTTAGTTTCAACCTATTTGCATCTGTGGATCAAAGATGGGCCTCTTGTAAACAGCATATAGTTAGGTCATGTTTCTTTATCCAGTCTGCTGATCTCTGCCTCATGCTTGGAGAGTTTAACCCATTTGCACTTAAGTGCAAGATTTACTTCTGCCATTTTGCTAATTGCTTTTTGAAATTCTTATACCATTTTTTGGTTTCCTCCCTTCCTCTGTTACTGCCTTCCTTTTTGTTTGGATGCTCTTATATAATGAGTTATTTTGAATCACTTATCCTTTACCTTTTTATTTCTTTATTTTTATTAGCGAAGTTTCATGTTTGTGGGCCAATCATGCATAAAATACAGGATTGATGTACACCACCCCACCACCAATACCTTGCGTTGGTGTGGAACATTTGTTGCAATTGATGATATCATTTTCTAGTAATTGTACTAATTTTTTTAAACAGTAGTTAATGTTTGTGACTGTTCTGGTTTGCTAGCTGCCAGAATGCAACACACTAGAGACAGACTGGCTTTTAATAAAAGGGGATTTATTTTGTTAGTTCTTCAGAGGAAAGGCAGCTAACTTTCATCTGAGGTTCTCTCTTACACAGGAAGGCACAGGGTGATCTCTGCTGGCCTTCTCTCCAGGCCTCTGGGTTCCAGCAACTTTCCCCGGGGTGATTCCTTTCTGCATCTCCAAAGGCCTGGGCTGAGCTGCGAGTGTTGAGATGAGGTATGCTGAACTGTTTGGGCTGTGCTACATTGAGCTCTCTCATTTAAGTATCAACCAATTAAATCAAACATCATTCATTGCAGCAGGCACGCCTCCTAGCCGACTGCAGATGTAATCAGCAACAGATGAGGTTCACGTACCATTGACTCATGTCCACAGCAACAGAACTAGGTGCCTTCACTTGGCCAAGTTGACAACTGAATCTAACTACCACATGTCTACCCCTTCTCTACTTGGCAACTACATGCATTACCTTAAACAATATTAAGGTGCAAAAAATTCTTTTCTGGTTGTGGACCTGTGAATCTCAAAACAAGTTATCTGGTGCCAATATGCAAAGGAGGATATTCACAGGATATAGGTTTTCATTTCCATAGGGAGAAATTGGAAGGAACACAAGAGTCGCAAGACCCAAACAGTTCTGAAAACCTGCAGGGCAAACTCCATTGGATTTCAAAGTCTGAAAGCCATTTATCCTTTGGCTTTAGAAAGTGGCAGTCCCACCCTTTCCAGGGGCTTATGCAGAGGCCCGCCTCTTTCCAAATCAACCTCAGGGAACATTGAGGAAACCACCTTTTTCTTGCCTCCTCTCTCTCCAGGCATCAGGGCAACCCCTGGGCTCTCTGCCATTTTTGGAGCACACACTCAACCCCTCCATGTGGTGGCAGCCAGGCTCTCCCCAGTCCCCAAGGAGCGTGCTGTACCTTCTCAAAGGCCTGGAACAGCACAACTCTTCCACTGCAATGAGATGGGAGACCCATCCTCTGCCATCAGGGCAAACTCACCCTCTCCAGGGGTGGGTCCACTCTCCTGGCTGAGATTTCTTGGCTTCAGACCTGAGCTTCCATGCTTCTCACTCAGCAAACTCCAATTTTTCCCTTGGTGTCCCCCTTTGTCCAGATTGGGAGTGGTTCTGTTTACGCCATCACTCTTTTCAAGCACTCCAGGATTTCTCCATCACTCTCTTCACAGTTCCTCCAAAATTTTCCCCTTAGCCATCCAAAAAACCATTCCAGCGTATCTGGTATTTGCAAACTGCAGCAGCACCCCACTCTCCGGTACCAAAATCTGTTCTGGTTTGCTAGCTGCTGGAATGCAACACACCAGAGACAGATTGGCTTTTACTAAAAGGGGATTTATTTCATTAGTTCTTCAGAGGAAAGACAGCTAACTTTCAACTGAGGTTCTTTCTTATGTGGGAAGGCCGAAGATGATCTCTGCTGGCCTTCGCTCCTGGCTTCTGGGTTCCAACAACTTTTCCTGGGGTGATTTCTTTCTGCATCTCCAAAGATCTAGGCTAAGCTGCCAGTGCCAAGGTGAGGTATGCTGAGCTGCTTGGGCTGTGCTACATCAAGCTCTCTCATTTAAGCACCAGCCAATTAAATCAAATATCATTCATTGCAGCAGGCACACCTCCTAGCCGACTGCAGGTGTAATGAGCAACAGATGAGGTTCACATACCATTGGCTCATGTGCACAGCAACAGAACTAGGTACCTTCACCTGGGCAAGTTGACAACTGAATCTGACAACCACAATGACAATTGATGAAAAATTATTAAAATAGTATGATTAACTATCATATATAGTTTATATTAGGTGTATTTTTCCATAGAATACTCTACTATAAAACCTTGTATTAGTGTCAGGCATTTGTTAGGATTCATGAAAGAACATTCCTTTACTTGTACTATAAACTATAGTCCATCATCTACAATAAAGCTCACTTTGTTATACAGTCCTATGCTTTATCTTTGAATTTTTACTCTGGCAACATAAATGACCTAAAGTTTCCCCTTTTAACCTTGTTCGCCTATATAATTCAGTGTTGTTAATCACACTCACAATAATTTGCTACCATCATCACTATCCATTTCCAAACCTGTACAGTGAACCTAAATAAAAATTCTGTAGAAATTAAGCATCAACTCCCCATTCTCTAATCCCAATCTATCTCCTGGTAACTTAATTTTAGATTCTAACTCTATGAATTTATTTATTATAAGTAGTTCATATCAGTGAAACCATACAATGTTTGTCCTTTTGTGTTTGGCTTATTTCACTCAGCATAATGTTCCTCAAGGTTCATCTGTGTTGCTGGATGCATCAGGACTTCATTCCTTTTTACGGCTGAATAATATTCCATCCTATGCATATATTACAATTTGTTTATCCATTCATCTCTTGATGGACATTTGCATTGCTTCTATCTTTTGCAATTGTGAATAACAGTGCTTTGAATATTGATGTGCAAATACCTGTTGGAGTGCCTGATTTCAATTCTAGGTCATATGGTAATTCTATACTTAGCTTTCTGAGGAACTTCCAAACTCTACTCCACAGAGGCTGCACCATTTTATATTACCACCAGCAATGAATGAGTGTTCCTGTTTCTCCACATCCTTTCCAACACTTGTAGTTTTCTATCTTTTTTTTTTTTTAAATAATAGCCATTCTATTGAGTGTGAAGTGATTTCTCATTGTGGTTTTGATTAGCATTTCTCTAACATCTGATGACATTGAACATCTTTTCATGTGCTTTCTAGCCATTTGTATATTCTTTTTGAGGAATGTCTAATCAAATATTTTGCCCATTTTTAAATTGGGTTGTTTGTCTTTTTATTATTGAATTGTAGGATTCCTTTATATATTCTGGATATTAAGCCCTGATTGGATATGTGGTTTCCAAATATTTTCTCCCATTCAGTAGGTTGTCATTTCATTTTTGTAACAAAGTCTTTTGATGCATACAAGTTGTTAATTTTGAGGAGCTCCCATTTATCTGTTTTTTTTTTTCTTTTATTGCTTATGCTTTGGGTATAAAATTTAAAAAACCATGGCCTAACACAAGACCCTAAAGATGCTTCCCCACACTTTCTTCTAGGAGTTTTATAGTCCTGGTTCTTATATTTAGGTCTTTGAATGATTTTGAGTTAATTTTTGAATATGATGTGAGATAGGGGTCCTCTTTTATTCTTTTGCATATGGATATCCAATTTTCCCAGTGTAATTTATCGAAGAGATTATTTTTTCCCAGTTGCTTGGACTTTGAAATCTGGTCAAAAAATCAATTGGACATAGATGTGTGAAGGTCTATTTCTGAACTCTTAATTTGATTCCCTTGATCAATATATCTATCCTTGTGCCAGTACCATGCTGTTTTGACTACTGTAGGTTTATTATATGCTTTAAAGTCAGGAAGTATGACTCCTCCAACTTCATTCTTCTTTTTCAAGATGTTTTTGACAATTTAGAGGCCCTTATCCTTCAAAAGAAAATTGATAATTGGCTTTTCCATTTCTGAAAAGTAGGATGTTAAATTCTGGGTTGGGAATGTGGTGAATCTATAAATCATTTTGGGAAAAATTGACATCCTAATGGTATTTATTCTTCCAATCTATGAATGCAGAATGTCTTTCCATTTTATTTAGGTCTTCTTTGATTTCTTTTATATCCTTGGTTAGCTTTATTCCTAGGTATTTGATTCTTTTCATTGCTATTGTAAATGAAAATTTTTTTTCTTGATTTCCTCCTCAGACTGCAAACTACTAGTTTATAGAAACACTGCTGATTTTGGGGTGTTGATCTTATACCCTGCCACTTTGCTGAATTCATGTATTGGCTCTAGTAGCTATGTTGCAGATTGATTGGGGCTTTCTATGTATAGGGTCATGTCATCTGCAATAGTGAACATCTTAATTCTTCCTTTCCAGTTTGGATGCCTATCATTTCTTTTTCTTACTTAATTGCTCCAGATACAACTTCCAGTATGGTGTTGAATAGCAGTGGTGACAGTGGGCATCCTTGTCTTGATCCAAATCTTAGAGGGAAAGCTTTCAGTCTTTCACCATTGAGTATCATGCTAACTGTGGGCTTTTTCATATATACCCCATATCATGTTGAGAAAGTTTCCCTTTACTCCTATTTTTCTAAGTGTTTTTCTCAAGAAGCGGTGCTGGATTTTATCAAATACCTTTTCTGTATCAATGGAGATGATCATATGTTTTTTCCCTTCATTTTGTTAATGTGGTGTATTACATTAATTGATTGTCTTGTGTTCAACTACCCTTGTATACCTGAGATAAAACCTGCTTGATCATGGTGTATAAAGCTTTTATTTTTTTGGTGCATGGTCCAGGAATTGAACTTGGGTCTCCCACATGGAAGGTGAGCATTCTAACCACACTACCCGTGCACCCACATAAAGCTTTTAATGTGCTATAGGATTTTTTTTGCAAGAATTTTGTGGAGGATTTTTGCATCATTCATAGGAGAAATTGGTCTGTAATTTTCTTTTATTGTAATATATTTATCTGGCTTTGAGATTAGGGTGATGTTGGCCTCACAGAATGAGCAAGATGGTGTTCTGTCCTCTTCAGTTTTTTGTAATAGTTTGAGCAGGATTGGTATTAATTCTTCTTGGAGAACTTACCTGTCTGGTCCTGGGCTTTTATTTGTTGGGAGTTTTTTGTTGACCAATTCAGTCTCCTATATTTGGTGTGTTGAGGTCTCCTATTTCTTCTACAGTCAGTGTACATTGTTCATGTGTTTCTAGGAATTTGTCTGTTTCATCTAGGTTGTCTAATTTGTTGGCATATAGTTGTTCATAGTATCCTCTTATGATCATTTTTATTTCTGTTGGGTCAGTAGTAATGTCTCCTCTCTCATTTCTTATTTTACTTATTTGCATCTTCTCTATTTTTCTCTTTGTCAGTCTGGCTAAGGGTTTGGCCATTTCATTGATCTTTTCAAATACGTAACTTTTGGTTTTGTTAATCTATTGTTTTTTTAATTCTTAATTTCATTTATTTCTGCTCTAATCTTTGTTACTTCTTTCCTTTTGCTTGCTTTGGGATTAGTTTGTTATCCTTTTTTTTCCCAAATGTGCAGTTAGGTCTTTGATTTTACATCCTTCTTCTTTTTTAATTTGAGCATTTAGAGTCATAGATTTCACTGTCAGCTCTGCCTTCACAGCATCATAAGTTTTGATATGTTTGTTCTCATTTTCATTGGTCTCAAGATACTTACTGACTTCTTTACAATTTCTTCTTTAACCCACTGATTGTTTAAGAAAATGATATTTAACTTCTATATATTTATGGATTTTCCAGTTTTCTGACTGTTATTGATTGCCAGATTCATTCAATTATGGCCAGAAAAGATGCTTTGTGTAATTTCCATCTTTCTAAATTTATTGAGACTTGTTTTATGACCCAACATATGGTCTATCCTGGAGAGTAACCCATGTACACTTGAGAAGAATGCATATACTGCTGTTCTCAGTTCCAGTGTTCTATATATGTCTGTTAGGTATAGTTTGCTTATTATGTTATTAAAATTATATGATTCCGGGTGGGCCACGGTGGCTCAGCAGGTAAGAATGCTTGCCTGCCATGCCTGAGGACCCGGGTTCGATTCCCAGTGCCTGCCCATGTTAAAAAAAAAATTATATGGTTCCTAGTTGATCTACTTTCTAGATGTTCCATCTATTGATGAGTGTGGTGTATTGAACTCTTTATCTGTTATTCTAGAGGTGTCTATTTCTCCTTTCAGTTTTTCCAGTGTTCACCTCATGTATTTTGGGGTACTGTGGTTAGCTGCATAAATATTTATGATTGTTATTTCTTCTTAGTGGATTGCCCCTTTCATTACTATATAGTGTCCTTCTTTGTCTCTTATAACAGCTTTTGAAGTAAAGTCTATTTTGTCTATAATAGTATAGCTACACCAGCTTTTTGTTGTTGTTGTTACTATTTGCATGGAATATATTTTTCTAACCTTTCACTTTCAACCTATTTGGTCTTTGGGTCTAAGGTGAATGTCTTGTATACAAGCCACTATGTATGTTTTGATTGGAGAGTTTAATCCATTAAAATTCAGTATTGTTACTTTAAAGGCAGTATTTACTTCAGCCATTTTATCCTTTGGTATTTTTTATTATATCTTTTTCTCTCTTTCCTTTATTGCAACCTCCTTTACTGCATCGCTGATTTTTGTGATGTATCTAACTGTCTCCTCCTCATTTTTTAGTATGTTTTTAAAATACTTTCTTTGTGGTTATCCTGTGGTTTATATTATGTATCCTACATCTGTAACCTATTATTTTGAAGACATTCCAACCTAGCTTCAACAGCATATATGTTCTCTGCTTCCATATCCCTCTGTTTCCCCTCTGTGTTGTTTTTTTCAGTTTACCACTTTATATTTTGCATGTCCATTATCAAGAAATACGCCTTTTTCTTGTCCAATTGTATTCTAACTCTTACAAGAATTAAAGAATAGAGTTGTATATTGAGGATACAGTGCTAATGGGCTTTGCATTTACTCTTTTAGCTATCCTTACTGATAATCTTCATTTTTCACACTACTCTGAGCCTCTCTCCCGTTTATTGTTTTTTTCACTCTGCAGAACCCCCTTTAGTATTTCTTGTATGGCAGATCTCTTGTTGATGAACTCTCTCAGTTTCTTTTTATCTGTGAATATTTTAAATCTCCCTCATTTTCAAAGGACAGTTTTGCTAGATAAAGAACTCTTGGCTGGCAGTTTTTCTCTTTTAGTACCTTAAATTCCACTGCCTTCTTGCCTCCATGGTTTCTGATGAGAAATTGGCAGTTAGTCTTGTTGTGACTCCCTTGTATGTGGCTAATCTCTACTCTCTTGCTTTGTTCAGTATTCTCTCTTTATCTTTGGCATTTGGCATTCTGAGTATATGTGTCCTGTTGCACGTCTATTGGGATTTATTCTGTATGGAGTACATTGCTCTTCTTGGATATATATATTTATATATTTCATAAGAGTTAGAAATTTGGGTCCATTATTTCCTCAAATATTCATTTTGCCTCTTTTCCCTTCTCTTTTCTTTCTGGGACATCCATGACATGTATATTTGCATGCTTCATGCCATTGCTCAAATCCCTGAGACACTGCTCATTTTTTTCTATTCTTTTCTTTATCTATTCTTTTGACCATATGATTTTGATTGTCCTGTCTTCTAGTTCACTGACTCCTGTTCAAATCTGTTGTTGTAAGCCTTTAGTGCATTTTAATTTCAACTATTGTGCCTTTCATTCCCATAATTTCTATTATGTTTCTTTATATACTTTCAAATTCTTTTTCATGCTCACACATTGTCTTAAAATCGTGTATCTCTTTGTGCATATTTTCCTTCATCTCCTTGAATTGATTTAGGAGATTTGCTTGAATTTCTTTGATTAGTTATTCCAAATTCTGTGACTCCTTTGATGTTTTAATTTGTTCCTTTGTTTGAGCCATATCTTCCTGGTTCTTTGTATGGCCTGCAAATTTTTAGTGCTATCTAGGAATCTGATTATTTTGATGAGTTATCTCTGAAGGTTAGTTTCTCCCTCTTCTTTAGGTTTTACTGTTGATTGGCTTTGTGTTAAGAGTCTATTTTGATGTGTGGTCCAACTTATTCTGGACCTTTAGAATAGCCCATGTTTAACAAATCAGATTTGCCCAAGTATTCTTCATCTGATTCTTGCCCTGGATATGTGGTACAATTTTTAAGACTGCACTTTTTGTGTAATTGTTTCACCTCAGGAGAGAATTGACTTTCCTTTGTTCCCTCTCTAGGAATCATTGTCTTTTTGTGTGTGTGTGCACAGAATTTTCTCCCCAGCTCCTATGATTTGTTTAAATGCTCTCCCCCACTCAGTACCCTGTTTTCCTTACTCTTTTCAGTTCTGAGACATTCCTGTCTTACTGCAGTTCTATTTAACCCCTGCTCCCTTGTTTTCCTCCGTGAGGCTTTTCTGCCTCGGTTCCTTCCCTGATAGGGTACTCTGCCTCAGGGAACCAAATGGGGTCAATCCAGATAGGTTGGTCACTCCAGAAAAGTCCATTTTGCATATAGGTGGTCCAGTCAACAGAAACTGCATTGAGTGAGCACAGCACTTTACAGCCACAGTTGTACTGAGGCACCTCTCTCTCTCTTTTTTCCCTCCGGTGGGGGGCCTTTTGTATGCAGCCCTCCTCAGTGTCTTGTGTTTCACTCTGGGTCCCTGCAGACTTGAGTCCCTATGCCTGCATATGCGTGGGGTTTTATCAGTGCTGTTCCAGTGGGAGGTGGGAGGGATCTGGGCTGATGTCTCTGAGCAACTCCCCAAGGTGCATGGCACCCAGTGAGGGGAAGAGAGTGGATTGGGGGATTTGGGAAGGAAATTTCCTACCTGATATTTTCCTTTTCCTTCTATTCAGCATTTGTGGAGCCTTTCTCAGTCTCTACCATCTCCATAGTTCGAAGCAAGTGAGATTTGTCCTTTTATTTGCTGAATCTCTGGAGAGCTGATTTTTTCATGGGAATGTCATATGTCACCATGTTGATGACATCCTACTTAACCTTTTATTTCGCTTAGATTTTTAAGATACTTTCTTTATGATTACCATGAGGATTACATTTAACATACTAAATTTATTACAATTTAGTTTGTGTTGATACCAACTTGACTTCAATAGTCTACACATACACACTACCTATATCCCTCCATCCTTCCCTTTATGTTGTTCTTTTCACAAGTTACGTATTTTTTCTTTATAAATCCTCTTTGTTTATTTTTAAATTTGAAAAACATCACACTGAAGTTTAAATATCTTAAAGCTTAAGTTGATAATGTTTATTATCAATGTTACTTAACTGACTATAAGTTTTTAAAGCATTTTCATTGTGAAACATAGCACACATATACACACACATAAATGCAATGAATTTCAAAGTACATTTTAACAAGTAGTTTTAGAACAAATCTTGAAGTATGGCATAGGTTTAGTTCCACCATTTCAGGTGTTTCCTTCTAGCTATTCTAAGATACTAGAGACTAAAAAGAAATACCAATATAATGATTCAGGACTCTTACTCATTTGTTAAATCCTATCTTCTCTTATACAACTCCTCCTTTTCCTTTGATCCTTCTCCCAATCTTTAGGGATATTTGGGCAATGACCATTCTGACTCCTTCATGTTGAAAAGGGGTGTCGACAGTATGGGGCAGGCAGATGCCACTGGTTGATGCTCTTGGAGAGACTGGTGCCTCTGGGTTTCAGGGCTTATCTGGCCTAGGAACCATCTGGAGGTTATAGGTTTTTGAAAAATAAACTTAGTGAGTGAGATTTTTATAGAGTCTCAGATAGAGCCCTGAGTGTTCTTTAGGATTTAATGGAATATTGTTGGCTGGGGTTTGGCATAACATGGCAATTAGCAATATATAGCTAAAGTTTGCAGAAGAGCAACCTCCAGCTATTTGAAATCTCATAGCCACTGATGATTTATTCGGTCACATTTCTTTCCCCCCTTTTGTTCAAGTAGGCATTGTTGATCTCACAGTGCCAGGGCCAGGCCCATCCCTAGGAGTCATGTCCCATGTTGTCAGGGAGACTTATATCCCTGGAAGTCATGTTTCACATGGTGGTGAGGGTAATGACTGGGTTTAGAGGGAAAGAGGCCACATCTGAGTATCAAAAGAGGTTCTCTGGAAGTAACTCTAAGGCATTATTATAGGTAGGCTTAGATTCTCCATTACAGAAATAAGCTTCATAAGAGCAAGCCTCAAGATTAAAGACTTGGCCTATTAACTTGGGAGTCCCTAATTCTGAGAGAGTATCAGGAATTTCCCAAATGGGAAATTCTAATAGTTACATACTTTTTTCTCTAGTTCCTCAAGGGACTTTGTCAATACTTTTTACTTATCTGCTCAGCATACTCTGGAATGTATCTGGGTATTACATTAAGCTATACAGACTTGCAAGACCTTGTTCCCAATTCTAGGCTGTATATATTTAGGTTGTTTAACTGAACCGGCCAGACAGGTTAAGTTAGATTGTGTGCTACAGTTTATTTTATTGGACAAAATAAACTTCTCTTCCTTTGGTCTCATAAAAAGTTACATCTCTATGCACTGTGTGCCCAGTAACAAAGATTCATGTTTCTTTTTTATGCATTTGAATTTTAAGTCTTATAAGTAGTAAGACATCATTACAAGTAAAAAATGAAGTAATTCTGGCATATATATTTACCATATTGTTATTAACACTGGAGAGCTTTATTTCTTCCTCCAGCATTGAGGTACTGTCTAGTGTCCTTTCCTTTTAACATGGAGGGCTCCCTTTAGCATTTTTTGTAAGGCAGGCCTAGTGGTAATGAACTCCTGCAGTTTTTGTTTGTCTGGAAATGCCTTAATTTCTCCCTAATTTTTGAAGGACAGCTTTGGTGGGTATTTTATTCTTGGGTAACAGTTTTTCTTTCATCATTTTAAATCTGTCCTCCCACCACATTTTGGCATCTATGGTTTCCACTGAGAGATTGGATGTTAATCTTATTAAAGATCATTTATGTATGACACATCATTTCCCTCTTTCTGTGTTTAAGATACTCTTTTAGTGCTGGGCATTCGAAGTTTGGGTTCATCCTGATTGGAGTTTGTTGAGTTTCTTGGATTTGCATATTCATATTGTTCAGATTTGCGAAGTCTTCTCTTATTATTTCTTCAAATATTTTTTTCTGGTCCTTTATCTCCCTCTCTCTCTTTCTTCTGAGACTTTTTTTTTATTGGCATGGGCAGGCTCTGGGAATTGAACCCGTGTTTCCGGCATGGCAGGTGAGAACTCTGCCACTGAGCCACCGTTGCACTGCCCCTTCCTTCTGGACTTTTATAATGCACATAATGGTATGTTTGAGTGTCATATTGCTTTCCTGGGCTCTGTCAATTTATTTTATTATTTTTCCTTTCTGCACCTCAATTTAGACAATATCAATTGTTTAGGTTTTTCTTTTTATTTCACTGATCCTTTCTTCTGCCTCCTTCATTCTGCTCTTAAATCCCTATTGAATGTGTCACTTCAGTTATTGTACCTATGCATTCCAGAATTCCCACTGAGTTCTTTATAATTTCTATTTCATTATTTAAAGTCATTTTGTTCATATATATTTTTTCTGATTTCTTTATTTCTTTGTCCATGTTTTCCTTTAGTTCATTGATTCTATTTATGAGCATTGTTATTCTAAGATCCTTGGTTAGTAATTCCAGAGATTGTGTTTGCTTCCTAATATTTTCTTTTGGAATCTTGTTATTCCTGTGAGCCATATTTGCCTGTAACCTTGTATGTTCTGTAACTTTTTTGTTGAGAACTGGACATTCTGAGTATTACACTGTAGCCACACTGGAAATCTAATTCACCCACTCTACAGCCCACCGGACTAAGAGCAAGAAGAAAGAAAAAAGAAAGAAAAGGTGGAGAATATAAAGGAAAGAGAAAGAGAGGGGTGGGGGAGGAAAAAGAAATGCTAGCAATCATACAAAATACCCCTTCCCCTAGAAAAAAAAAAGAGAAAAAACAAAACAAAGGAAAAATAATGGAGTGCATTGCCTCTCCAAGTATCTTGTTATGACTGGTAGGAAGCCTAAATCTCCTGCTTTTGAGGCATAAACCTAGGGCAGGGTCCCTGCTCATCCTTCAGGGATCTGCCAGACTCAGAAATATAATACAGAAAGAAAAAAACAAAACAAAACAAACCAGCCAAAAAAAAAAAACAAAGAAAAAGAGGTACCCTATCTCTTTTTGTCCCTGTCTATACTGATGTAATGCCAGAAGAGGCTGCTTCTGAGAAGAACTGAGGCTGGCATCTGCACTGGGCCCTCCATACTAAACAAGACAGAAAGAGAAACCCAACCCATGGAAAAATGCACTAGGTCTTCAAGTCCTGGTAGAGGCTGATGTGAGGCCACAGGCTGCTGCTGCTGCAGACAAGGCTGAAGCCAAGGCCAGAGCCCATACTAGGCCTTCAGGGGTCTGCCAGACCAGGAAACACCATGAAAAGAAGCCAACAGCCAAAGAAGATGCAGTAACCCTTTCCGTCCAAGTAGACACTAGTGGAAAGTTGGAAGCTCTGCTGCCCACAGGGTTGAGATTGAGGCCACTTCTGCACTGGTCCCTCAGTGATCTCCTAGACTGACCTCAACTGTCACCCCAACTTTTAAAGGAGGAGGCTTGCTCTGCCAACCCTGGCCCTAGCAACTGCTCCCAGAATCCAGGCCACTTTCCCGCAGCTGCAGCCATTTCGGCAGCCGCTGACGTAGGGCTGAGCAATGCGGGATGGTCCCAGGTCTGTGTTTTCACTTACAAAAGCTGAATGCTCGGCAACCTCTCGTTTCTTCGGGCACTACTGTAGTTGTTCTAAATGTCCATTCTGGGTCCAGGGTTACCACCTGGTTCACTCCAGTCTCTTTCATTTTTCTAGTGCAGGGAATGATTTGTAAGATGTCCTACTCCGCCACTTTGTGCCTGCACTCCTGAACTCGAAGTCCTAACACTTTTTCCACAAGGGTCCCAGCATTTTCATTTTGCACTGGGCCCCACAAATAATGTAGCTTATCATGCTCCTGGGCTAGAAGCAGAACTCTGAGGCCCTCCAGTTGCAGGCTGTCTCTGATCCACCTCCTCTGGGCCCCAGATGGTTCATTAATCCCAAGACATCAAGGCAGGAAATGCTCACTGGCTCACACATGGCAGTCACAGGGGCCCTGCAGTTAGGAATCTGGCTTTGTGAGGAGCTGGGGGAAACTAGGGCCTGTCCTGGGCCCTTTCTGGATCTTGCTATTAGTCTCTGAAAAACAAAAGGACTGGAATGAGTTATTTCTGGACTCCTTTCAAGCCCCAATAGTTAATGCCTTTATGATTTTCTGGCTGTCTTTGTTTCACTTTCCCACTGCCTCTCCTTGCTGTGCAAGGCTCCTTAGGGGTACTAGGATATGTGGACACTGGCTTAGAGTGAGCTGGCAGTTCTTTGCTTGTCTTCTCCATCGGGGTGCCTGATTTCCCACTGCTAGAGAGAAATGCACCAAGAGGCCCTTGGTCAAAACATAAATGCTTCTGGGAGGACATTTGTAGCTATTTTCACCTAAAATTTTAGTGGCGTGATCGTCACTGGAAATGGGGTACTGATTATAAGAGGACAGACCCTCAGTCACACGACTGGCCAGTCCAGGGCTCTGGGTTGGGGCGGGGACTGTTTCTGCTGGGCTAGAAAACCTCCTGACCCTCTCTTTCCAGAAGCCACATTGTGTTTCCATGCCCTGCCATTTGCAAAAATTTCTGTTTCTTACTTCCAAGCAGTTTGCTCCGGACTTTGGGTCTTGCCTAGGACGGTGTTGTTTCTTTAAGACCAATACCCTTGGCTTCTAATCCGGACACTGGGCAGTGATGTTGGGGCACGATGGGCGTGTGAGGTGGGGCCTTTGGGGAAAGCTCTTGCTGACATTGTTTTCTGGTGTCCCTGATCTACTCAGATTGGGGTGTCTGTGATGTGCTTGGGATCCAGAGGACAAACTCCAGCTTGTTCTTTTAGGCCTGGACCTTGGCGCCCAACCTGTGGCCCCCCAAGTCTCTTGGGCAGTGATGACTAATAGCACCTCTTTATTGAATACCCAGCATGTGTCAGGCACTATTCCAGCCCTTTCTTGATTTAATCTCCCTAAACAACTCATTGGCATGGTGTGACAGTGCATTTTCTAAAAACAGCACAACTGTATTTTTGGTCCTACATGCCTTCGGCACCTTGTCACTCCCCTCAGGAATTGGAATCTGTTTCTCCTCCTCTTAAACCTGAGGGGGACTAGGCAATGACCTCATGGAATCGAATGTGGCAGAAGTGATGCAATATGACTTCTAGGGCAGGGATGCAATAGGCAGTATGGCTTCTCCCAGGCACTCCCCCAGGGTGGATCAGATTGGGTACCCCAGTTTGCCTATGTTCTTGATCTTGGTCCACATTTTGGTGGGTGTGGACCCCTGGTAAGTAAGAGCTCTTCAAGATGGTACTTCAGTTAAGGTGTGGCCCTGTTGAGCCAGGTTGGGCTTTAATCTAAGATTCCTGGAGTCTTTTATAAGCAGGATGAAAGTCAGGTAGACAGAGAAGCCACAGGGAGCTGGAAGTTACTGGAACCTGGAAATGAAAGGAGAAGACCCCACCATGGGCATTGCCAGGCAATGGCGGGAAAAGCCAAAGACCCCAGGATCACTGGCGCTTGGTTCATCTGCCCTGTTAGAGAGGCAGCTCCATTGGTGGGGAGCGTCTTCAGTGCTCCTGAGGCCGGCATTCTGGTCCTAGCTCAGTCTCTGCTTCGTGGGTGATATTGAAGAAGCCCTCCCCACACATCAGACGTGTCCCAGGGAAAACGAACATAGATGTGGGCTTGTGTTCTCTGCAGTCCGGGTGTCCTGGAACTCTGGGTCCCTGCTGTTGGAGTTGTGTAGCTGAGAGGTGCCTTACCTCCTGGGGCATCCCAGGTCAGTCCTTGGATGTTGTGCATTCAGGGAAGAGCTCTAACATGTGCAACTGTCTCAAGAATGCAGCCCACAGAGACCTTAGCTGTTCTGCCCTGGCTTGGGGCATCTTTCCTGTGACAGCATGTTGCTTGAGTTTGGCACCCTTAAACTGCTGTCATTGAAGTGTCGCAAGCACCCTGCAGGTAGAAAGAAAATACATGCTTGACAACTGCAGGAGGAGCAGGAACTAAGAGCATTGGGTAAGAAAAGTCTCTTCAGGGCCTTCCGAGGTGAATGTTCTGCTCACACCAAGACCCCAGCAGAGCTGTTGGCTCGTTCATAGATGGGACGCCACCCACATGCTGCCCTCTCCCGTGATCAAGGCTCCTGTTAGCAAACACTCAAGGTGGAGCTGGCTGAGAACTCTCTTGAACACTTGAAAGGAGTCCCCAAACTTCTCCAGCAACCCTGGGGGAGAACATTTCTATAGCTATGGCAGATCCCAAAGTAAAGACTGGAGTTGTCCATGTTAGTCTCTGGTGAGCCTTTTTGGAAATGGATTCTCTCTTTTCACATTGCAAAAGTAATCCACATTCACTAAGGTAGATAATTAAAACATTTTAAAATACCCATAACCTACCATCCAGTGATGTGTTTACATGTATCCCTTTTAGGAAATTCGCTGTGCGTGGATTTACAAAGATCTGCACAAAGAAGGTGTGCAACCTTCTTTACACACATACATATACACATCACCATCATCATCCTCTTTCCATGTCAGTTAATACAAGTCCACCCTGTGACTTTAACCTCTTTTTAGTTTTTCTTTGGTTGTATATAATAAATGACCTTGTTTTGCTAGCCACTTTTCACCATTATCAACAATGTTTGGATAAACATCTGTACTTTATAGCATATGTATCTCTTCACATTTTTGACCAATAATTTCCTTGAGTTATATCATTAGAAGAGTACGTTGTTGGGTCAAAAGGTCTGAATGTTTTCAAGGATTTTGATCCATATTGTTAAGTTTCCTTCCAAAGAGGCAGTTCCAAAATACATTTCTGCCAGCATGTTTGGGGGTGTGGGATTTCCCCAACGTATTTTCCTTGTGTATTTTCACCAGTCTGAGAGGTGAACATGACATTTCATTTGTTCACTGTCTTGGCAGAGCCTTCTGCCTCTCCCAGGCAGCTCATTTATTCTACTCCTGCTTGTTGAGGACCTACTATGAGCCTGTGCCATTGTGCTGTAACTGATCAACAGTCTGTCTGCACTGATTGCCTTGCTGTGTGTTTTTGCCTCCAGACTTTGAGAACTGTAAACATTTAGAGCTTTAAGGGACCTTAGCGACTATCTAATACCCTCATTTTGAGCAGGGGAAACTGATGCGCAGAGGAGTGGGGACTTGCCAAGGTCACCAAGGGAAGGTGTTTCAGTGTCCTCTTACTCTGAAAGCAGGGGCTCTGGTGCTCCTGCTCGTCTTAAATCTCTCGCGCAGTGCTGGGGGGTCAAGTTCTGCTCTGGGTTAATGGTGCAGCCTCTTTGCATCAGTGTAACCCCACCACCAGGCATAGAGTAGACTAAATAAAACATATTGCCAAAATGTACTCAATATCCCAGGAAGAAAGATGGGCATCTGTTCTGAGCATTTCAGAAGAAATGCCTTTAAAAAAAGAAAATTGAGTGGGCTGTTGGAATTGGTGGTGGCTGCCTGGGGCTTGAGACAATGTTCGTGTTTGGAATTGTTAGGTCCCTGGAATTTCCCGTGAGTCCCTTCGTCCTACCAAGATGAACGGATAGAGGTGAGGCAGGGATGACTTTGGTGAGAGGAAGGCTTTGTTCTGTTGGAGAGTCCCTGTGTGAACCTGGGTGACCTCCCAGGAGTTGCAGGGGACTGCCTTAAGTCATGTCTTTTTTCCTCTTTCTCCATCTCTCCCTGCTTTTCACTCGACTGCACCAAAAATCTTTTCTGCTTTTATCTCCAGAACATTTCCAATGCTACCCAGGCCTTCTATGACACAAGAGACAGCTTGGGTCAGTGGAAAGAGTTAAGCTTCAATCTGGCTTCAACTCTGATCATGGTGGGATGTCAGGCAATTTGAAAATTGAATCCTGTCCCCCACAAGAGGCTTGTTCGAATAATCTTAATCCACCCGTTTATAAATAGGACCTTTGAAAGTATCATTATTAGCGAAGGTGTAGACTCATTTGTGGGTAGGATCCCCAAAGATCCTTTTTTGGATGAAGCCAAACTGAATCCAGTGGGCCTTAATCTTTATGGCTGAAGTCCTCGTAAAGAGGGGAAATCTAGACAGACACATCCATAATGAAGCAGAAGGAGAAGCCAGAAGGAGAAGCCATGTGACAGAAGCAGAGCTGTAAGCCAAGGAACCCCAAGGATTGTGGCAAGCCTGCGCCAGAATGCTACAGACCCTGGGGGAAAGCATGGCATACAGAGAATTGATTTTGAACTTTCAGCTTCTAAAACCTTGAGAAAATACACTCCCATTGTTTAAGTCAATCCACTGCATAGTAGTTGTCATAGCAGCCTGGGCAAACTAAGACAGCAAACTAAGTCCTTACCATATTGACCGGGCACTGCCCCAGTTCAGGCATTTCTTCTTGCCTAGGTGACTGCAGCAGATTCCTCGTCAGTGTGCCTGGGGCCAATCATCATTTCCAATCCATGCCCCATGCTAACACTAAAGTGATTCTCTAATCACATCACTTTAAACCCCCTCAAAATTACTTAGTGCTCATAGACTAGAGAGCCACGTCCTTTCCCATAGCTTGCCAGGGCCAGGTGGTCTGGTTTCTGCTGACCTCTCCGGGCTTTCCTGTGGCTCATTCTTCAACCAGCTGTGTGACTTTGGCCGGGTCCCCTCCTCCTTCTGAACCTCCGTTTCCTCATCTGAATCAGAGAGGCCATACGTACCTCAGTCATTCTGCTTGTTATGAGGACAACTACCACTTTTAATTGTACCCAACTTCTCTAGGCCCTATTTCTCCAAAAGAAGTTACAAATTCCAAGAAGATCCTGATTGTCAATAAACCTTTTCTTCTGCAAAAGAACAGCCTGCTTTTATTCCAAGCTCTGTTACTCCAGAGGAACTCTTTCTCTAGCTATGTCATGCTACATCTTGACCTGGGCTAATAGTGTCTACACCTGGAGAATGCATTTCTTTAAGCCAATTCATTAGTAGGGATTATGTTGTCACATCCATTGTCAACTGACAACACGCTTGTGGAATGAGAAGCCTCCTGCTTTATCTCTGTCATCGTTCTCCTTGGGAAGAATGGCACACGTGTATGAATAACAGACCTTCTCACAGAGAGCCCTCCTTCAGCACGATCTCCATGGAAATATTGTTCCAGGAAACAAGGGTCTGACCCTGGGGATTAGTTCGCTAAGAGCTATTCTTGGGTAATCCATCAATCATGTTCTCCACACATTTTTATTGATAGTTAAGTAATGGGAAAGGTGTTGGGATAAATATATAACAGACTGTGATATACAGGGCTAATTCTAGGAACTTACAACTGAGGTGGGGAAGTCAGAGCATGCTTGTCTTACAAGTGAAGTCTGCAATCATGTGGCAGAGGTTCAGAAATGGGGGATTCTCAGTGGGCGGGCTGGGTAGGGAAAGGTTCCCTGAAGAGTTGAAGTTCAGATTTCTCATCACATCAACTGGGGTTCAAAGGCGTGGCTTTACCTTGCCTGGCACAGTGCCCACCTCCACCTCTTCCCCCCCAGAGTGTGTCTAATTGAATTGAAGAGATGAGGCCCTTGATCTGGAAAGACTGATAGGATTGAGGCTGATTGGAAGAGAAAATGTTTTCATGGGTGGGGGTTGTCAGTGAGAAAAAAGACTCGGTTGTGCTTTACAGTGTGCAATTCACTCGTCGTGTATATTAAGTCTTGTCCATCCGCACAGCCCCATGGATCAGCACCTCAGCAAACTGAGTCTCAAACAGATTCAACAACTTGGCTACACAGGTGGGAAAACCCAGACTCCAGCACTTACTGCTCTGAGTTCAGACCTCGATCCTTTATGAAATCACGTTCCCTTTTTTTCTCTATCCTCCATAGAACACAGAAACGAAAACAAAGGCTGAGAAGTGGCCCTGAGTGATGTGGGCGAGAAGTATGTGAGAGCTGTAACTACATGCTGTCATCCTGACCCAAGCCCTGGCATTGCCTGGTGAACTTCCTCTGCCATCCCACATCTCCTGATGCTCCTTACATCGGACACCAACAAATGCAAGAAGGCCAGGGGGCAAGCTGGCAGGCAGCAAGACTATTGCGCAAATGTGTTCTCAGACTTTAGGCCTGACAGTGTCACTGACTCACTCCCAGAGCTGGGCATGGAGGAGACTGAGAGATCATTTGGGGGAAGGGAGGTGGTCTCAAGGAGGAGTAGATGGGATGCATTTATAGCTCTCATTTTCACTTTGATTACATGGTGTGGCCACCTGGACTTGGATCATGTCTAAATAAACTGTATCCGAACTGGAAAATTCCTATGATGCTAAAACTCAGGACCCGGTTCCCACAAGTAGAAACCGGACGCGTCGTTCCCTGGGCAACATACCTTCCTCGGGGGGCTGGTCCTGGGCTCAAGAGAGCAAACCTGCCATGGGGATGCTGTTTGATTTCCTCCCTCCCTTCTACCCTTCTGTATCTAATAAATACTTGTTGAGTGCCTATTTCTGCAGTGTCCTAGCCTTTTGAAGTGCATGCATATAAAATTCCAGCCCTCCCTTCCTGGTCACTCAGGAAGATTAGAATTTTGTAAAAAAGGTGATTACTGAGCGCTCCCTCCAGGGTCGCTGCCCTGGTCTGTGCCCCCAGCATTTCTCACCTGGACTTCCAAGGGTCTCCTAATGGTAGACTCTATCTCCCCATCTTCCCTGTGGCTGCCGGCGTTCTCTCACTATAACAGATCTTACGATCCTTGAGAGTGCTTCCACCACTGTCCCCCAAACCTCAGCCATCTTTCCACTCCCTTCCTGAGTTTTGCTATATCAGACTTTCTCCTCGCTGAAATGAAAAGAAAAGAAATGGAATTGAAAAAGCACGAAGTTCCTCACCATAAAATTGTTTGGTATTATTCAATGTTGGATCCACGTCTTAAGTGCCACCAGGGAAAGGGTCCCAGTCCCAATTTGGGGGAACGTAGGTTTACAGAATGAAATCCATTCTTCTTTGCATGGCCTTCAGGGTCCTTCAGCATCAATATGGACTTGATAAATTCCTGCAGTGTGCAGACCCTTAGCAGTTCATCCCGGCTGCATGGGATTTCCAGACCCAAGCAAGCCATTTACACTCTGCCATGCCCTCTCAGAGGAATGTCTTTCTTCCTACCTTCTGGTGAACTCACTTTCAGACTTCAAAAATCAGCATCTTCTTTGTGAAACTGCCCCTCCCCCACTACTGGTCCTCTGATCCCCAGCACTTGACCCCAGCTCTATATTCACATTTGCCATTAGCACATGCCAAATATTTAAGTGCTTTCTCCCCAGCTAGAGCTCAAGAGGGTAGAAATATGTCTTACTCATTATTAGGGGTCTTTAAGGGGGCCCCCCAGTAAATAGCATCTCCCTCCTGCCTGCCTATGAACATACGCAGAAAAAAAACAAAACAGGAAATGGGAGTCAAACTATTACTTTTTTTCCAGATGAAGACTAAATTCAAAGACAGCTTTTGCATGAGACTGAATAATACTAAATGAATCCAGAATTAGGCAGCCTCACCCATCAGCCAAAGACCAAACAGCCCCTCTGGTTGAACGTAAAAGCTCCTACCTGGAAGGGTGGGCTGGGGAAACCTGCTCCCTGAGGGCAGCTCTCTTCCATGCCAGAGAGGTGCAGGCTTAGGGAAAATCCATTCTCATCAAACCAGGGGGTGGGAAAAAGGTACTTTACCTCCTAGAATTAAGCTTTTAGAAGTTCAGAAAAACCAGAAGTCCCTCTCTGAGAGATGAGACCTCAGAGATGATTTATCTTGTTTTGTTTTTCCATATGGGGAAACAGAGGCCCAGGGAGATGGGACTTGCCCAGGGTCACATAAACCTCACCTGAAAGTTCTGTCACTTGAACCTGCAATTTGTGTGACAGATAATATTTATTAATGCTATGACACAACTCCCAAAGGGAAGAAAAAGGTGAATTTTGCCTTCCATCCCTTCCCGAGGCTGCCAGCATTCCCAGGCCCTTCTCAGAACGCTCATGCAAATAGAACCTGGAATCAGAGCTGCTGGAAGGGTCAGCCAATGTCTGGGCACAGGGCTGTAATTGTGGATTCAGGAAACTTGGTCCTTCGCTGACTCAATTTTCTCCACATAATTAAAAAAGAAGTGAAATGTCAGGAGGAAATATGCATTTAATATATTTTAAAGAGTCCTGTTCATTTTTGAATCCCCAGTTTTTTTTTTCCTGCCTTGATTCTTGGCCACTTAATTCATAAACGAGTTTAGATAAAAAGGGGTGAGAATGCCGAGAAGCTGTCTTTAACATTTCATCTTCCGTTGGCATCACTTAAGATTTTAACTTCGAAGCGTAGCAAGGAGGTGAAAAGGCTTCAGGCCACAGACGAGCAAAATCACTTTAAAATAAAGAAATAGATTTTTCGCAAGAGTTCTCTTCCCCTAAAACTATACTGAAGACCTCTCCCAGTGCTGATTAGAAGACATTTCTCATTCCTCATTAACGGGAATCCGAAGAAAAGTATTCTAGAGCAAGGGTTTATTGGAAGTCACTGCTGAATCCCCTACATCAGACTCCTGCAAGAAAAAGCCCTGAAATTAGCCTCATGTTTGGGAAGTATCAGTTAAATGCTTTTGTAGCATCATCACCGTCTACTCCGGGAAAAACGTTTCTAATCAAGCATGCTATTTGCCTGAGAGTAAGGAGCTTCCAAACCAAGAAAGGAAGAAACCAGGAGGGTTATTTACGAGCTGCCTGCGTTTCGCAGTTTAAACCTCTTCGAGATAAACATGTTTGTCACCCTACTGGGGCAGCGCTGGGCGCTTTAACCCGGCTCAGAAGAGGGCAGCGCGGCCGGCCTCCTGCGTCCCCTAGCGGACCGGTGTGACCGCGCAGTCCCCACCCCGGGCTGCAGAAAAGCCGGCCGCCAGCAGGCGGAGCCGCGTCCTGACGCTGTCAGCGCGCTGACCGCCTCCACAAGCGCTCCCCGCTTGCCCTCTGTCCCCATCCAGAGCCCAGCCGGACTGCGGGTGACCGGATCCCAGCCGAGGTGCCAGGGGTGAGACTGATCAACAAGGTTTCAGACTGGGAGTCGCCGGCAGCCACTGAGCCGGGAGCGCACGCGTCTTCCGGACAGACGGCGGGGGCACAACTTCCCCAGTGGGCTAACTTTGGGCCAGAGTGCGGACTCGGTGCAGGTAGCCGAGCGGGTGGCGAGGACTGGTGGGGACGTCGGGCCTCGGGCGGTGGTGGTGTCCCGGTGCCCCCGCACCCCTGGAGGCGCGCAGTGTGCTCCGGGAGATTGTAAAGTCACTGCTCACGACTGGGGCGCGGAGCCTCGGCTGTCGGGGAGCCAAGGCACACGTCGGGTTCCTCAATCTTTGAGGCTGCTGGGCCGGGGAGGGTCCCCGCGGCGGGTTTCTGTGCAGGGTCCTGGGGGTAGGTGTTGAGGCAGGGGTTCCTCCAGGAGGGACTGTTGGACTCGGGGCGGGGGGGGTGTCCCCGGAAGCAGCTGTCACAGAAGTTCAGGATGATGGCCGAGCATCTTAGAAACGGGGGTGGGGGAGGAGGTGGAGTCCTGCGCTGGGGGTTTCCAGGGAAGTAGCCGTTTGGAGGTCTCTGGGGGAAGTAACTGGGGTAAGGCTTCCTAGGGGAGGTGGCCGGGTCGGGGGTCCCGCAGGCGGCGGCCGGGCAGAGGTAGTCAACTTGGGGACCCCCGGGGGAAGTGGGAATCCCAGACCCGGAGGAGGGCGTCTAATTCTGACGCTCCCTTCTCCGCCCCTGGAAGCGCCTGAGCATCTTAAGGAACTGGCGGTCCGGTGGAGGGTTCCGCCTTCTTGCAGCGGGTTAGAAGAGGCGCCTCGATCCCAAGGCCCGCAGCTGTGCCCCGGGTTCGAGACGATTTGGGATTCCCGGGAAGAGGGGACAGCTGCGCCGCACGCGCGTCCGCAGAGAGCCGGAGCGGGCGTCTTACCGCCCTCGGTTTGTTCCAGGCTTGGACCCGGCACATCCGTCCGCCGGGGTCTCGCGGAGCAGAGCCCGAGGCGCCCCTCCGCGCAGGCCGGGACCGGGCGTCGGGACCCCACCCCCTCGCTCCACGCCTTAGAGGGCGCGAAGGCCCGGGGCGCACCGAGGCCGCGGCGATGGAGGGTACCCTCTTCGCCAACTGGAGCACCGAGGCGACGAACGCGAGCGCGGCGCCGCAGGGGACCCCGGGCAACCACAGCGCGGGCCCGCCGCAGCGCAACGAGGCCCTGGCACGGGTGGAGGTGGCCGTGCTGTGCCTCATCCTCTTCCTGGCGCTGAGCGGCAACGCGTGCGTGCTGCTGGCCCTGCGCACCACGCGCCACAAGCACTCGCGCCTCTTCTTCTTCATGAAGCACCTGAGCATCGCCGACCTGGTGGTGGCGGTGTTCCAGGTGCTACCGCAGCTGCTGTGGGACATCACCTTCCGCTTCTACGGGCCCGACCTGCTGTGCCGCCTGGTCAAGTACCTGCAGGTGGTGGGCATGTTCGCCTCCACTTACCTGCTGCTGCTCATGTCGCTCGACCGCTGCCTGGCCATCTGCCAGCCCCTGCGCGCGCTGCGCCGCCGCGCCGACCGCCTGGCCGTGCTCGCCACGTGGCTCGGCTGTCTGGTGGCCAGCGCGCCGCAGGTGCACATCTTCTCCCTGCGCGAGGTGGCCGACGGCGTCTTCGACTGCTGGGCCGTCTTCATCCAGCCCTGGGGGCCCAAGGCTTACATCACGTGGATCACGCTCGCCGTCTACGTGGTGCCCGTCATCGTCCTCACCGCCTGCTACGGCCTCATCAGCTTCAAGATCTGGCAGAACCTGCGGCTCAAGACCGCGGCGGCGGCGGCGGCCACCGAGGGACCCGAGGGCGCGGCGGCGGCGGCGGGCGGCAGGGGGCGCGCGGCCCTGGCGCGGGTCAGCAGCGTCAAGCTCATCTCCAAGGCCAAGATCCGCACGGTGAAGATGACCTTCATCATCGTGCTGGCCTTCATCGTGTGCTGGACGCCGTTCTTCTTCGTGCAGATGTGGAGCGTGTGGGACGCCGACGCACCCAAGGAAGGTAGCGCCAGGCGGGGGGACCTGGGAGCAGGGGGCGCGGTGGCTGGAGGGCCCTCGAGGGATAAGGGGCATTTGAAATCTGGCAGGGGTGAGTTTGGGTCGTGCCTCCACCGTCACTGGTCAGGTGACTTTGGCCATGAAACCTCCCTGTGCCTCGAGTTTCCTTCTGTAAAATGGCGATAACGGTAAAAGTATCAGCTGTTCCTAAGCAGCAGGGGGAATGAAAGGAGAGATTTGTAGGTAAGCCCTTAGCACAGTCCTGGGGCTACAATGGAGCACATGGTTCATTATTTTGGACGAGGACTCTGACATTCAAGTGGTGCATCCTTCCTGGGGGATTAGAGTGGTGGAGGTAAGTTTCCAACTGGGGTAAGGCTCAAGCGCCTTTCATTTTAAGGGGCTTTCCTAGCTAGGGCGTCTGCCTGAATCCCAGGGGTCTAGTTTGCATAGGGTGGGTGATTCTCACTAAGTCAGGAGGCATATGGAGTCCTGACCCCCTAATCTAGGGGAGGCGAAGAGTCACGTGTGTGGAGGATGATGCGACTTTAGTGGTGGCAAGTGGGAACTGGACTGGAGACATGGCCTCCATCTGGGGATGGAGAAAGGAAAGGGAACTGAGCTGGGGTATTCCAGTTGGACCCAGGAGGCTGGGTGCTTGTGAAGCGGGGAGATGTGCCCTTCAGGTTGGAGGACTGCAGAAGTAAGGGCTGGAGACAGGTCTGTGGGCAGGGGTCCCCTGACTGCCAGCCCCTTCCTGGCCCCCGGAGGAGAGGGTAGAATGGGGTGATGTGTGGGGAGGGAGCTTGGGGGATGCATAGAGCTCCGGGGTTTGCAGCTGGTTCTGGGGAGCTGCCCTCGAGGCACTAAGCTCTAGGCAGCTTCTTCCCCACTGCCCCCAATTCCAGAAGCTCCTTTGGAATGAGGAGGGGTGGCTGGTGGCCAGTAATGGCTGACACGGGGTTTGGTTTGAGGGAAAGCACATGACACCATACTGGGAGGCTGGAGGCCTCGCATGCTTGTGAAGAAAGACCAAGGGGTTTTCTTTCATCCCTTTCTGCACCTGAGACACCATAAAAAATCTTGTTTCTGGATGTAATCTCTGCTGCTCCCAGAAGTCTCAAATACAGCCACCCAGCTGAAGTGGAAATAGACCAGAATTTATTTATTTATTTATTTGTCCTTAGACCAGAATTTTGATGCAAGCTGCCTTCATTCAGTTTGATAACTGTTCTACTCTCTTCCCCAGACCATAGACTTCTGACTTTACTGAACTCTCCCAATTTGCCCAGGGTTTGCCTAAGTGGCTGGGGTACTAGTCATTCATTATTTATTGAGTGCCTGTGGTATGCCAGACCCAGAGCGTGCTAGGCAAAGATTGCTGTGAGAACCCAGCAAGACCAGGGTGGTTTCATCCTGGCCACACAGAACAGAGCATGTCCTGGGGCCCAGAGAGGTGAAGCCACTTGCCCCAGATCACACAGCAAGTCACAGCACACAGTCAGAGGCTGAGCTGCAAGTAGAGCTGGGTTTCCTGACCACAGTGTTTTCTTCGGGCTAGGCTTCTTTGAAGGGTCCATGACTAGGGAGTGCTGAACATGTCTCAACAAGGCAGCCACACCTATTGCCTGGGCAGGAGCCTAAGAGGTCTTAAGGACCTCAAACTGCAACCACTGAGGTTGTAAGACCAGAAATCCTGGGGAGACCTGGGGTCTAATGCTCCCTCCAGCCCTCAGCAGCATCGGGCTTTGGGTGAAAACCCCTTTTCTCTCTTTGATGGTTAGTTTCTCACTTTTAGCGTGAGAATATTTCAGCATTCAGTTCATTCACTCCACAGATATTCTGGTTTCTGCCCCCCTCTCTCTGCAGTCCAGTCACCTCTCCTGTTCTGTGAGTCCTAGTATTTTTTCTCCTTCTTTCCCCTGCCCCTCTTCCTTCCTCCACCCTATAGAGGCGGCTTCCTGTTTCCCAGCCTTCTCACCTGCTCTTCCCTTTCTCACACTTTCTCTGCTCCCTAAAGAATGAGATCGTATGGTCGGTACATGTCATACTTGCTAAATGAAGTTTAGATTTTTCTTCTACACTTTGAAAGTACATCAAATAATTCACTTCTCCATCTTAATATATAAAACAGAAAGAAAGAGAGAGAGAGAAAAAGGAAGGGGGGAGGGAGGGAGGGAGGAAGAAAGAAAGAAAAAGAAAGGAGGGAGGGAGGGAGGAAGGAAGGAAGGAAGGAAAAGAAAGAACCCTCAGCTAAAGTAGAGACCACCGGTCTTCTGGGGACTTTCCAGCGGTGGGACCTTCCGCAGAGAAGGGCTCCTGCTGGAGTTCAATGGGCCATCAGCGTTGCTGCTTGCTAATTCAGAGGGAAGGGTGGATGCCACATAGGGAGCTCTGGTCTTCTCCTGGCCTCCTCAGGGTTCTCTGTGGGTGCTCTGAGAAGGATACACATGCACACCACAGGGGCAGGGTGGTCCAGGCACTGCCGCTGCGGTACAGTAGCCAGCGTGTGGCCGGAGCCCGAGCCCTGGCCAGGTGTGAGACCCAGCGGGTGCAGGGGACAGGGCTGGGGCTCCGGGCACCCTCCTGGCCTGGGCGTGCCTGGCCTCAGGGCTGTGGGGCAGATGTGGCTCAGCCAGAACATCTGTCCTGTGCCCACGTGGCATCCGTCTGGATGAGGGCAAGTGGCAGGCTGGGTCATCAGAAATAAAAATTGCAATCAGTTTGGAGATACGAACTGTCAGCAAGCCTCTCTGACCTCTTGCGGAGAAAAGTGCTGGAGATATACAAGAGATTTTGATTGGGAGGGTGGAATTAATGCACAGCCCCCCACTTTGCTCTACAGGAATTTACAAGAGAGGCCTCTTGCCCTTGCCTGTCTGGGGAGTGAAATCGTTGGTCTGGGTAGCTTGGGCCCAACAGCGTGACATCATTCAGGCAAGCCCAGGGGTCAGAGGGCCTCCAGTGGAGGCAGAGGAGTGTGGCAGCCGCGGGCTTTGTTCCTGCCAGTAGCTTCATCTTGAGAATCTCTGGACGACTGGAAGCTTGTTAAACGACTGCAGCTCAGGATAACAGAGAGGATGGCGAAGTTACATTTGCCCTGGCGGCAGTTTTCCTGGCCCATCAGGAGACCCGACGTCCCTCTCCGTGCTCACCCTCTCTGACGCCCTCCTGAGTCCCAGACATCCCCTTTACATAAAACACATCTTTCCCCCACACGCCTCCACTCCTACCAAGTGCTCTCTTTATGAATTTAGAGCTCATCTTGTTCCCAAGGTAATGTGAGGAGGGTGGGAGCAGAATAGTTTAGGTATCATGACTAGGTGAAATAAATAGGAGGAAACTGGGATGAAAGGGAAAAAAGGGTAGGGAAATAATATTACAATAATCATAATAATGGTAACGATAAAAGTTCTGTGTGGAGAGGCGAGCTGTGCATGTAATTCTGAGGTTCACAAGAGCCAAAGCAAAGAGGAAAACTCTCCCTTTCAGTATTCCCACTGTTCAAGAGAGAAAACAACGAGAGGAGAAAAAACAAAGTGAAGCCTCTTAGTGATTTAACGCAGTTTCCCCTTCAAAGCAGCCAGGTGACTCTGGGGGTGGCAGGGAGGCCCTGACTTGGTGGGTCTGGTAAGGAGGCCTGCAGAGAGAGGGTGAGGAGATGCTGCATCCCACCACAGACTTGGACAAGCCCTGTATGTATCCTTCATAATCAAACCCCACAGCCAAAGATTTGGCACCGGCCTTTTCCCTTGAACCCGGTGGAACTGGCTTTGCTGCTTATCCCGAGGGTTCAGACCCCAGGTGCGTTCTGAGGAAAGAGGTGAGAGATGAAATGGGAGTTCAGGTGATGATAAAGGTGGGATTGTTTGTATTTCAGGGGGGTTGTTGGTGTTTCTTGGGTACGGTTGGGATGCATTTGAATTTCTGTCCCTAGTTTTCCCCTTGCAGCATCTCCCTCATGACATGACCCCTGCAGTGGGTGGGGGTGAAACAGAAAAGGGGCAGGCTGGACACGGGGTGCAGGGAGCTGCCTGTCCACACCAGAGGGCCAAGTGTAGCTCCCATCTGTCTGCTGCTCTCAGCTCCCTGGGAGCCTGGAGGAGAAGTTTAAGAATGAGACAAAATGATAATCTCACTCCTACATCATAGATGAGCCATATGTATCTTTCAGAATCCACTAAAAGGAGAAAAGATCACGAGAAAGGGCAGAACCTCCACTTTATAGAGGACCAGAGTCTCCTTCCGGGCCTGGCTGAAGCCCAGGACTGTGCAGGCAAAGAGCAGGGGGTGGGAGCTCCCCCTCCCCAGGCTTGGGCTGGCCTGCATTTAGTGCCTGCTCTGCCGTTTTTTCCTGTGTGTCCTTGAGCAAGTTGTTCATCCTCTCTGAGCCTCAGCTCCCCCTCTGTACAGTGGAAACAGCACAGCCTACCTCTTGGGTTTGCTGTGAAGATTATATGTACCCATGGCACCTGGGGTGCATGTGACCCATGCCATGCTTCTCTTTCTATCTCCCCCTGTCCCTTTCTGCTTTTTAAAAGTTTGACCTTGAGAATCTTGGCAGTTTTTCCTGATGGAGGAGATAGATATTTTTCTCCCAGAGCTTAGGTGGAGGGGAGTGGGTGTTGGAAGCTGGAGCCTACAAGAAAATAGGCCATTGTATGTGGAAAAGGAGCTCAGTACAGCCGGAGGGGTGGACCATGAGGTCTGTCATGGCAGGGCTCCTGCTGCCCTACTCACTGGTGTCTCCCGTGGGGAGCTTGGCCAGTGCTTGTAGAGCAAATGTGTGGACCGTGGGAGCAGCAGGGAGCCCGAGGTGGGGCAGGGCTGGGTGTGTAGAGTACCACTCAGTAGGAATAAGGACTTTCTGAGCAGCCACCCATCAGTACTGGCTCCCTGGCAAAGAAGTGAGTAACCCGTCACTGGGGGGTAACCAAACGTCTGTCAGAGCAGGAGGAAGCATGCAGCGCACGGGAGAGCTGGCTTTAACCATTTCCCCATCTGTAAAATGAGCTTCCCAGCCCCTTTCTGTTCCTGTGGGCCCCGGTGTAGCCCACTGCCTCGCCTTTCGCCTTTCCAGGGACGCTGGGCAATGGGATGTGTGGCTGGGCCGGGCTCCAGGGGGTGGGGGGTGCTGCTCTTCTCAACCAGACACTTGGAGAGCCTTAGGGGAAGGTGAGGTAGCAGGAAACCTGGCAGATTGTTCATTCAGGACACGGGAGGCTGCCAAGTTTGGCCCTCCTGGGGCCAACGAGATGGGCAGTTAAGGACCACACTGTGGTCTGATTAAGCAGTTGTGAGTTCTTTTATGCTCTCGATTAATGTTAACGTTTACTCCTTGGGTTTCTGCCCCAAGGTGACTGCCCTCTATCCCCTCCCCACCCACGTCTGCACCTCCTCCCCGAAGGTTTGATTAATAAGCACGCACCCAAGATCTGTTAGGTGAGGCTTTGCTGCCTGTTTTTCCCTTTTTAAGAACCATTTTTTAACATGGGCAGGCACCGGGAATCGAACCCAGGTCCTCTGCAATGGCAGGCAAGCATTCTTGCCTGCTGAGCCACCATGGCCCACCCTTGTTTTTCCCCTTTTGATAGATGGACAGGTGGGTTGGGGAAGAGGTGGGGGTGTGGGAGACGGGGCAGAGTGGCTAGTGGAGCAGGCCTGCCCCTGCCTGCGTCACAGTCCCCAGAGCATTTGAGCTGCACGTGGGGCAGGGGTCTGGCATGGTCAGTGCTGTCTGAGCGGCCAACCCCCTGATGACCCCACCGCCTTGCACTGGCAGCTGTCGGAAGCAGAACGAACCCATGACCCTCACTGGATGCTGGAAATGGGTGAGGCTTTGAACTGAGCTCTCCTAGACCCTGGGTATCAGGCCCTGCCTGCCAGAGTCCCCTTTACCCACCCCCACCCCCAGAGATAGCAATGGGAAGTGGCAAGAGCCCCCTTCAGTGGCCTGGTCTTGTTGCCACATGTGTGATGTGGGTGGACCTGGGGCCTGTCTCCTGATCATCTGGGCCTCGGTCATTCCCATCTGAGCAAGAAGGGTGGTCGCTCATGATAGAACAGGTGAGGTGTTGGGCTTGCTGATAGCAATAGCCACCCTTTACTGAGTGTCAACTGTGTGCCGGACCCCTCCCCATCATCCCTGATACTCACCCAAACACAGCCAGGCAAGGGGGCATTGTCCCCATTTTCCAGGTTAGTGAGGGATGAGCTGCTCCACCTCACTCTTGGGTAAGTGGTAGAGCTGGGATTTGAACCCAGATCACCTCACACCAGGGACTGACGGACTCCGTTACCCTCCACCCCAGGCATCCAGTTTTCAAGGATGCTGCACCACCCTCTCCCTCGGAATTTCCTGGGGCGCTTGATAAAAAGCTGATTCCTGGGGCCACAGTGGCTCAGCAGGCAAGAATGCTTGCCTGCCAGGTCAGAGGAACTGGGTTGATTTCCCGGTGCCTGCCCATGTAAAAAAAAAAAAAAAAAAAAAAAGCTGATTCCTAGGTCATACCCATCGAAGGCTCTGCACTCCACTGGCCCCAAGGTTCCAACATTTTGGGTTCTTTCCACTGGAATACATGCAAACACACACACACACACACACACACACACACACACACGCCAACATCATGCCTGCTGAGGGCCCTACCTGCTCAGCAGTCTGGGTTCTAAGCCCAGGCCCCTCTGACCCCTCCCCAGGCACCCCACAGATCCCACCGCCTGAGCTGCAGGATAGCTCTCCTCCAGGTACTTTCTGTTCTCTTCCCAGTATCGCCTTCTTGGTTTAGGGCCAGGTTCTCAACCTGTGGCCACATGATCTTTGTAGAGTGGGTGTTAGGGGCACTGTCTGGGCATCATAGCATATTTAGCAGCACCCCTGGCTTGTCCCCACTTGATGCTATTATCACCTCCCTCCCAGCCATGACCTCCCACCATGTCCCTAGACATTGCCAAATGTCCCCTGAGGGGCAAACTCGTCCCTGGTTGAGAACATGTTTCATCTGTTACGTAGACCTGGGCTGGACCCATACTCAAAAAATGAATGCACCCTAGATGATCCCTCTGCCCTGGGCTCCAGCCAGCCTGCCTGGTCCACCCCCAGCCTGGCCTGAGAGCTCACTGCTTCCCACGAGTTCCTTCTGCTTTGCTCCCATTGCACCTGTTGCCACCACGGCGATGCTCACCTCCACTCTCTTCTGTGGAGATCCAACCTTTGAAGCCCAGATCCAAAGCCAGGGTGGCTTTATGGCACCACCCCTGGGGTGCCATTTACTCCACTGTCTGTTAGAACGGCGCTCCCAGGAGCTGTGCAGCCCACAGCCTGAGCAGCTGGATACAGCAGCCTCATTCAGTGCCCCCATTCATGAAGTGCTCCATTCCCCCCAGCTGGGTCTCTCCCTTCCGGCATGCTGAATGTCAACACATTCATTCCACAGACAGTTACTGGGTGTCTCCAAGGCGCCTGTCCATAAAGCCCGATCTTGGGTCTGCCGTGCTCCAGTGAGGAGTTTGCTAGGAGCTGTCTCCAGTTCTCCACCTGTCTTCCCATGGCCAACAGCAGTGGGTGACTCAGGCCGAGGCTGGTCACCGAGTGCCAGCTGTACCCACAAACCACTAGAAGAGATGCCTCCAGTTCCTGCCAGGATCGTGTCACCTTGAGGTGTACTCATGGAGTGGCAGCTGCGCCAGGGCCCTTCCCCGCTGGGGGCAGGTGATGGTCCTGGGAGCTCAGCTGCCGCTCAGCCTGCACTGTGCCCTGGTCTGCCAGTCTCTACCTGTGGACATTGGCCGGGCGATTGAGCCTCCCTGGCACTCAGGGAGGCTCAATCACCTGGCCGATGGCTGGGCCTGGGCTTGGAACCCAGAGTGCTGAGCAGGTAGGGCCATCAGCAGGCATGATGTTGGCATGTGTGTGTGTGTGTGTGTGTGTGTATGTGTATGTGTGTGTGTGTGTTTGCATGTTTCTGGGGTTAAGACTAGGCCTTAGGTTGTGGGGAGGCTGAAATGAGCTCATAGGAAGTGCTCAATAAACATCTGCCTGAAAATAAAGAGAGAAGCTTGGAGAAGTGTCAAGGTCCTGAAGTAAGGCGGTGCAGACAGGGCTGGGGTGAGGAGGCTGGGAGTGGTTTTAAGTGCAGGGATAGGAGGCATTTTGGAGGTTTCACAAAGGGGCTGCAGTTTATATGTGTGGGTGGGAGGGGCACGATGAGGGGTGGATGGGAGTTCCCCAAGCCCAAGGAAGCTGAGAGCAAGAGCTCAGGGAGGTAAGGAGGAGCTGAGACTTGGCTCGAAGAACCCCCTGCAAAAGGCCAGCTGGGAGGCTCCAGCTCTGGGTTTTGGAAGTGCCCTGGCAGGGGTTCTTGCATGAGAGGTGGGCAGGAGGGTGTCCTTCGTGCCCCAGCTCCCAGGCCAGTTATAGTTCTGTGGTCCTGGGTGAGACCACTGAGAGGCAGCCTCTGCCAGCCCCTCCCTTTGTGCTCCCCTGGGAGCCAGTGCATCCTGCCCTTGGGCTGGAGGTCTTAGTGACAGGCCTCTGCTCCCCTGGCCTGTGCCTCACAGGTCGAGGGTCACTCTTGCTCATTCTGTTTCTTTGTCTCCCACCTGATCTTGAGAGCTGAGTGTGGACATCATTTCCCTGGAGAGAATTGCATTTGGTCCAGTCATCTTGTTAGGAGGCCTACTCCTTCCACTGAGCAGGGAAATTGTCTTTTTGTCTTGCCAACATGCTGGTGATGGTGGCGAGTTTATCAGGATGGCCTGTCTGCTAATTTCATGCTTCAGTTCAGGTCAGTACCTTACTGAACTCCCCTTATTTTCCAGGCTGTGTACCAGTGACCAAGACAGAGACACAGTCCCCAACAGAGGAGTATAAAACATAACTAACAGTTCTATGATAAGATGATGCTGTAATAGAGGTATTTACTTATCAGGTAGGGTGAATGCCCTGAGGAAACATTAGTTAATTCTGTCTCTCTGGGAAAATCAGGAGGGCTTCAGAGAGGAAGCAACATTTGAAAGGGGTTTTGAGGGATGAGTAGGAGCTGGCTGTTCAAAGAAGCAGCTGGACATTCCATGTTGAGATTGTCGGACAGTAACTTTATCTGTCCCCCTGTTTCCTTTCTATACAATGTGAGCCAGTTGGAGGGATGCTTCTCAAAGTTTAATTTGAGGAACCACCTGGGGGTCTGGTTAAAATGCAGATTCTGACTCAGGAGCCGGGAGTAGGAGTCCAAGGGTCTGTGTTTCTGACGAGCCTCCCTGCGATGCCGATGCAGCTGGTGCGGTGACTACACTTTGAGTAGCCCGGCTTTCATACATTACCTCTTTACCAAAACCCACTGTTTGCTTTTACCCGTGTGGCCCATATTGTTTGTGGTTCCCCTCAGGGTAAGGAAGGGCTGATTTTGCAGTGATCATTTGCTTCTAGTTGTAACTATTCCTTAGACCTGGCCCAGTGACTGTGCCTCCAGATTTGAGCAGCAACATGATAGGAGCCCACCCGAAGCTCTGTAGCCTACAAATTGCACACTTAATCCCTGCTTTATGTTCATGGGATGGCCTTACATCTGTCGTTTTTAGAACAATCCCAATTTTGTAAAATTGTGCTCTTTCCAAAGAAGGCATCTTGTAATATACAGCAGGATTCAAACTTTCTATAAGCATAAATTCTAAAATGATTTGTCAAAGAAAAGCCTTGTTAAGGCCTTGGGTTCCAAATCCCCACGCAGTCCCTATAAGGGATTAGAACGGAATTCCCGAGCCCCTGGGGGGTGGCATGGGGAGGGGTGGAGATGTCTTGTTCCAGCAGGCCCATGCTAGGAGGGAGAGGGCCTCTTATCAACGCTGATAAGCTTGACTTGACTCAGATATGCCTTTGAATTGCCTGTGAAACCCGTTCCCTGACTCCTGAACTAAACAGCTCAGGAGACTGTGGCCAGCTGCCCATCAGCTGCTCGGGGCTAATTTGGGCTTTGTTTGACCAGGCCAAAGGGGTGCCGGGAAACTGGAGCAGGGGAGTTCTTGGGCCCCAAGCAAGACCAGGCTAGTGATGGGACGGAGCGCTCACCCATGGCAGCACCTCTGCCTCCCACCCTTCCATGAATCACGCTTCTGGGTAGAAATCCAGCGTTGATTCTCGTCTCCTGGAGGCAGGGTTGCAGGGCTGCAGGGCAGGTGACCTGCTCCTGGCACTGCTCGTATCCCTGGAGGCCTGAGCAGACCTCACTGAAGCATCCCCCCACCTCCCCAGCCCTGCGCCCACCAGCCCTGCCACTGCTCTGATCCCTCTTTCCTGGAGGGCAGGGCCTTGGCAGGTAGCTGAGGTCCCTGCCCAAGGCACAGATGGAAGCGGCAGGAGAGGAAGGATGGAAGGCCGACCTCCCGCCCGGCACAGGTGCGAGGCTGGGTGGGACCGGGGCAGGCAGGTGTGAGGGCCCAGCCCTGGACCAGCGCCCCCCACTCGCCTTCTCTTCCTTCCCGGAAGGATCCGCCCGGACAGCGCTGCAGTGCTGGGTCCGCAGTCCCTACCCCGTTGGCGGTGGGAGGTGCTGACCGTAGGCCGGTGGGAGAAGCATGATTAGAAGAACTGACTTTTCATGCGAAGACCCTAAAATCCTGCCCCGACCCAGGGTTGAAGCAACCTTCCCTTTTGGGTTTCTCACCTCACTGACAGAACAAGTTTTCCCAAAATGGACTCTCCAGAGTTCCTTTCTTGCTCTGTAACCCCAGGGCTGTGTGTGTGTGTGTGTGTGTGTGTGAGAGAGAGAGAGAGTGTGTGTGTTTAAGGTGTTAAGAAAACACTTTCTTTAATTGCCCTGGGATCAGGAGTCCCCAGAACTTAGAACTTAAAAAAAACTACTGCAGTTGATCATCACTCATGTCCATTATTAAAAATAAACACTCAAATATGTCTTTGCTACTCACAAAACCCTTTTGCACTCTTTTCCCCCTTTCTGATGACCTTGTGAGTGTCACCTGTGCTTTACAGACAAGGAAACTAAGACATACTGTAAATATGGCTCAGAAAAAGGGCAGGTGGGGGGGGGTTTCAGAGCCCCGTTGTTTGCCTCCGACTCCTGTGTCCCTGGTTTCTCCCTCCCCACCTTGGAGTCCGTGCTTTCCTGGGTGCCTGGGTGTCCTCTCTGAATGGCTTGGTTTGCCACCTGACCCCATGCTTCTGTGCTGGGTGGGTCCTGCCTTCCTCTGCACGGGCCTTGTCATCTCTCTGCTCTGTGTACAATGTGGCAGGGGACCCGGTGGGGGGGGGTAGTCTGAGCCCTTGGGGACCCCATGGAAGAGAGAGAATGTCGGTACGCGGGAAACTAGGAGGAGCGTCGTCTGTTTCTCTTTCTTTCCCCTTCTGGCTTGGAAGCTTCTCAGAGGAATTTCCGATCGTGTCTTTTCCTTGCTTTAAAAAGCGCTGGCTCCTGTGGCCTGTATGCTAAAGCTCAGAGTTCTTCCTGCGGTATTGAAAGCCTTCTGCAGCGTTGGCTCCCACCTACAGCTCAGCTCACCCACTGCCTGGACCCAGACTTGCTCGGAGCTTCTTAGAGGCCCTGATCCTTTTGGATCTTTGTGCCTTTGCATGGGCTCATTGCTCTCAGGAATGCCCCCACTCCGGACCTCTCCCTGCCTAGAGAAGTTTGCATGTTTTATGATGGCTTCCAAGCTTCCTCTTCTGCTGAGTTACTCTCCCGATGGCCCCTTCCTGCCCAACCAAAGTGAGCTGAAACTTCCCGTGGGCTGTCATTATGTGGCGTCCTCACCTGTTCCACACCCACTGGGTGTATGGTGGTTGGTGAGGTACAGCTCTGCATACTCACCGTATACACATAAGCCATTAACCTGCCCTGTCCGAGGTCAGGCTTCCCAGGAAACAGACTATGAGGGAGTTTATCAGATCCAGCGAGGCCACAAGGGAAGCAGGAGGGAGCAGGGAGAGAAGCTGGGCTGCGATGCAGCTGTGGCAGAGGCCTCAGCCCCTCTCCGAAGGAGCTGGGGAGCTGGATGGCCCTTCATAGACATCCAAATTAAGGCAAGGGGGCCAGGATTTTGTCTATTTGTTGTGATCAGTCATTGGATGCGGGCTGTCCCTGGGGACAGGGCATCCCCCTTGCCTTGGGCAGCTCTCTCTGGCCAAGGCAGTTCCCTGAGGCTTGGGGAATTCAGCAGCCAGCTTGGGGCACAAATGCTGTCTCCCAAAGGGGTATCTGGGTGGGGCACCACAGCACCCACTGCAAACCTGCTAGACCTAGCATGAGGATGGGCACCAGTCTAATTCACCTGTTCAATAAGTGCCTGTCAATGTAGTTATCCAGGGAGTGGATGTTTTTTGAAAGAAGACAGACGTGGTAAGGATTTCAGCGTAGACAAACACCAGGAGAGCCGTTTGCAATTCACCAGAATTTGCAGGTGAGCAGAAAGGAGAGGGGATGAATTAAGGTGTAGGGAAACAGCAGTTTCTCCAAGCTGTGATGTCCAGGCTAGTGCGTGAGCTAAAACAGATCTCAGCACTTTGCCAGAGATCTGATACCTGGAATCTGCAGGGAAAGAGCAGGTGTTCTCAGGTAGGAGCCTGCAAAGGGCCCCAGTTAGATAGAATAAAATAAAGGCATTCCGATACAATAGGTAATTTCTTTTTTGTTTCTGCCCCCATCCCTTCCTTGTCTTTGTGGAATCCATACACCCACCTTGTCCTCCCCAAAATGGCCCATCCTTTTAAACTGCTGAAATCCACCAGAAAATTACAAGCTAACTGAAAAGGGCCGATCAGTGCTGGAAGTGGAAGCTTCTGAGCCAGTACAAGAATCTGCGTATAAAAGCTGACCTTCTTGGCCATGTGGTCTGGCCCAAGGGTCACCGAGAGCAGACAGGGCCTTATGGCAGTGAGGCTTCCAGAAGCTCAGCTGGTGGGCCCAATGCTGTGTGCCCCACCCTGGGCTGGCTCAGATTCCAGCCCAGGAAGCAACCTGGCCCCTAGTTTTGCACATGTTGGCTCTAACTTTGCTATTGAAAAGAAAAATAACACAAATTTATTGCACACTCACTCATCTTTGTAGAAATGACAATAGCTATGCTTTATTGAGTATTTACTGTTATTAAGTGCCCAGAATCATGGAAAGTTTCATTTCTTTGAGGCTTCATTATACCTAATAACTTGCTGCATGTGCCCTTGGGGAAGCCACTTCCTTTTCCACATGTATAAAATGGAAATGATGGCTGCTTTGAAACGTGCAAGCTTGGATGGTGATTGCCATGGTCGGCTTTGCTGGTGTTTGTCACACAGTACTGGAAATGGCACTGTGAAATGCAAGGACAGTATTTTATGTGCTTTGTTCTTTTCTGGCTCCTCTGTAATCCTGAGAAGCCTTTCTAGCTGCCAGAAAGGCAATGTGTGACCTAGACAAGAAACAGTAAGTGCAGAAAGCAGGTTGAGGTGGAGTCGAGCACTCGCCTACTCAGAAACCATCCGTGGCTCCCCATTGCTCATGACTTACTACTCTAGAGTAAAGTTCACACTCAGCCTGGACCCAGGACCCTCCTCAGCTTGATTTTAAACGATCTTTCTAGCCTCTTCTCCCGGTGAAACCTCCCTTCTCTTCCTCTTGCCTTCTTGGCAGTCCCTGAATGCTCCTAGACCTTCTCCCTTACATGCTCACTTACATTGCTCCATCACTTACATTGCTCCATGTGAAGTTGTCCTCCAGGGTACCTGTTTTTTTATTTCCAAGTTGTTCTCATTTCAGCTGATTGTGGAGGATTGACATTCCACCCCTGGGGGCTCATATCTTTGATTAGGGTGTTGCCAAATTAAAAACATCCAAATAGACCCTCAGCATTTAGTGGCTTAAGGCAAGTGGGCTCAGCCTGGAGAAGTTTATTCATCCCCCAAGGAGCTGGGCCAACCTAATCATTTTCATCTGCAGCCACCAGGTGGGGGCAGAGGTGCTGTTTACAGTCCAGAGGCCTCCAGCCAACTTGGAAAAACATTGCTACTTAGGAATTAATTAACTGTTCTTTTCTGTGTGTGTTGATGTTTATGTAGCATTTTTTTTAATAGGATAGAAAAGTTAAAACAGCCAAGTATAAAGTAGCTTGAATGAACAGATAAGATTATGCCGTATAATTATATACAGCTAGGTAAAATTTGGTGCGTTGGAGACCAAGCCTTAGCTTCATTCTTGATACTCTCTTTTCTCCCAATTCACAGCTCTTTCCACCTGCATTCTTCTTGTGGCTGATAGTTTACTTCTCAATGCCTTCTTTTCTTTTGAGGTTTACGTGTTGATTTGCCTCTTTTATCATTTTAATTATGATTTTGAAGACATCCTATTTGAGTCATTGTTGGTGATTTTCATTCTGTTGGTGAAATATGTCACCAAAAATTCCTAAAACTAGATTTATCGTCTTACCCATCAAATCAAAGCAAAGTTCTTTCATTGTTTTATAGAAAGCAAGGGATTCAGTAATATTGTTTTTTTTTTCCTTTCACATTTCCATTCTTTGTTATTATTTTAGCCTAAGGATTTAGTTCCCCTCCTTTACTTTCTAAAAATTCTCTTTTGCAAAATTTTTGCTTTTTATTTGTTGTTGTTTGCTTTTCTTCTAAAAGGTGCACCAATTACTTAGATCAGTAGTTCTCAAACTTGAGTGTGTGTCAGAATTACCTGTTAAAGCAAGTTGTAAGCCCCGCCCTACCCCAAGGGTCTGGTTCCGTAGTTCTCAGATGGGGCCTGAGAAATTGCGTTTCTGATCAATTAGATCCTATTGATCTGAGGATCCACTTTGAGAACCGCTGTCTCAGATTTATAGCCCTTCTGCCTTCGGTGCTTGAAGACAGGTTATGGACATCTCTGCATTGAGGTTTGGGTCTACATCTCATAGCTCTAGTGTCTCCAGTGAGGAGTATTTCCCTGGACTTAGTTCTTGAATGTTGGAGCAATGTATTGTAAATTTTTTTTTTTTGCAAAAAAGACATAAGACTGGTGGATTTCCTGAGGCTTCTTGAGGTTGCCTTCACTCAGAAGGACTATTGCTACACACAGAGTCCTGGTTTCCCTGAGGGTTTCTGGAGATGTGGCCTCAGTGTCACTTTTGGAGGGAGATGTCTGCAGTTTACCAGCTTTAAGACCCCTGAAAGGAACCCAGATTTCTTTCTCCTCTGCTTGGAGTATCTGGGATTAGGATCTTTTCCTTCCCCCATTGAAGCTTGAATTTGTGACAAACTATATGTCCTGAAGTTGATTTCTGATCCTTTGGCTGAAACTCAATAAATCCTTGATATAATATCTTTTGCACACTGCCTCAGATAATTTTTAGTGTCATTCTTTTTTCCCCATGGAAATCCTATTGTTATCCTGAGGTAGTGCCCTGTGGGGGTGGCCTCCCAGATACACTTTAAATTGTACCCCTGGTGGAGACACCAGACTCTTTCCTGCCTGAGCCATTTTTTTCTGCCCAGGGCACCCTCCATCCTCCTGTTCTTTGCCTGGAACACTCAAAAGCATCCTTCAGTGAGGTCTCCCCCTTCTGTGTGGCACCCATGATTCTTTTTCAGGGTTGCCCTCTCCTTGGCACACCCACCTAACCCATATCACAATTCTACTCTCTGGTCCGGTGTATTTTTGGGTCCTTAGTGCCTAGCTGGGTGCCTGGCATGTGGGAGTGATAGAGCTGCCACTTATTGGGCACTTACTGTGTACCAGCCACTCTTGAGTCCTTCCAGCATTCCTGGGAAGGTTGGGTACTATTGTCATCCCCATGTAAATGTTAGGAAACAGGAACTTGGGGAGCTAAAGTAATTCATCATTGGTGGGGCTGAATGCAAACCTTGGGTGGACAGACCTTGGACTCAATACTAGCTGTATGAATGATGGTGAACTGGGAGCTCTGACAAGTATGTTCTTGCTGAGGGACGCTTCCTATGAGAAGAAGGGCAGGGAGAGTTCCAGGGCTTAGTTGAGCCTGCGAGGGCTTGAGAGGCAAGCTAAACACCCCTTTCTACCTCCATCACCACCCCGAGCAAGGATAGTGACGGGAGCAAACTTTGCCACTTTAGTTGCCCTTTAGTGACCAGCACCTGGTACTGGATGTAGGCTCAGGAAGCAATGGGTAAGTCAGATTGGGATGGAAGCCTTGGCATCTCAGGGATGCTCCAGTAATAATGCCTTTTCTCCTTTCTTCCCACACCCCTGCCCTTCAGCCTCAGCCTTCATCATAGCCATGCTCCTGGCCAGTCTCAACAGCTGCTGCAACCCCTGGATCTACATGCTCTTCACAGGCCACCTCTTCCATGAACTCATGCAGCGCTTCCTCTGCTGCTCCTCTAGCTACCTGAAGGGCAACCGACCAGGAGACACAAGCGTCAGCAAGAAAAGCAACTCATCCACCTTTGTCCTGAGCCGTCGCAGCTCCAGCCAGAGGAGCTGCTCCCAGCCGTCCATGGTGTGACCCCACCTGGGTCCAGACTGCCTCCCAAGGTTCGGATTGTGCTGACCTGGACAGTCCGCCCCTTGGTGGCCATGGACGTCTGTGTGTAAGGTACCTATCAGCCTGTATCCCTCACACTTTGGGGCAGCTTGAGGAGGGAAGGGGGGATTGTGAGTTTGGTTGGGAGTGGTCTCTATGGTGGAAGACAGTAGAGTGACTCGGTCATCAGACCATCCCCTGGATCTCCCCTGGGTTCCCATAAGAACTTCTGCCACCATGACCCCATTGCTACCCTTGGCTAGTAGGGGGTTGAATTTTACCTAGACCTGTAATTTCACTCTAATATCTTTTTACTCCTTTATTCTGGGATCTTGTGAAGGATGGTAAGTAGAGGATTGCCAGGAAGCCCAGTGTTCTGAGCTTTGCGGTGAGGGTGAGAATGGGTCCTCAGGTGGAGAGAGCAGTGCTGATGTCCTCTCGACCTCAGCGTGCTTTTGCCTTTGAGTGGAGAAACCCGAGCATCCTTGGATACCAGCGTGTCCGAGGAGCTGATTATCCTAGGAGACCATCTGGTAGAGGTTGCTGATCAAAACTCGGATTAAAAATGTTTAAGAAGTCAGTGTTTAAGAAATAATTGGGCAAGAAAGGGAAATAAGAGGTATCCAGTTCGGAAAGGAAGAAGTAAAACCCTCAACTTGCAGATGGCATGATTTTGTGTATATTATACATACAAGATCCTAAGAAATCCACTAAAAGCTCTATTAGAATAAAAAGTTCAGCAGGGTTGCAGGATACAAGATCAATATACAAAAAACCACTTGTATTTCTGTACACTAGCAATGAACAGGATAGAAATTTTATTAAGAAACAATTCCATTCCTAATTGAATCAAAAGAATAAAATATTTAGGAATGAGTTTTATAAAGGAAATGAGACTTGAGACTTGTACACTGAAATCTACAAACATCATTGAAAGAAATTAAAGAAGACTTAAATAAATAGAAAGACATACCATGTTTATGGTTCAGAAGACTTACTATTGTTAAGATGACCAGATTGATCTACAGATTCAGTGCAATCCCTTTCAAAACCCAAGCTACCCTTTTAATAGAAATTGACAAGCTGATCCTAAAATTCATATGTGAATGCAAGGGACCCAGAATAGCCGCAATAATCTTGAAGACACGCAAAATCGGAGGACTTACACTTCCCAATTTCAGATTTCCTACAAAGCTATAGTAATTAAGGAAGTGTGACACTGGCATATGTATAGGCATATAGATCAATGGAATATAATTGAGAATCCAGATATCTGTCCTTACATTAATGGTCAATTGACTTCTGACAAGGGTTCCAAGACACTTCAATGGGGGAAAGAATAGTCTCTTCAACAAATGTTGCTGAGACAACTGACTATCCACAGGCAAAAGAATGAAGTTGGACCCCTACCTCACATCATATGTTAAAATTATCAGAAAATACGTCAAAGATTTAACTTTAAGAACTAAGACTATAAAATTCTTAGAAGAAAACATAGGCATAAATCTTCATGACATTGGACTAAGCTGTGGTTTCTTAGCTATGACACCAAAGTACAAATGACAAAAGAAGAAATATATATATTTAATTTAATCAAAATTAAAACCTTTTGTGCTTCAAAGGACACCATCAAGAAAGTGAAAAGACTTACCACAGAATGGGAGAAAATAGTCACATCATATATCTGATAAGGGATTTGTATCTAGAATATAATAAAGCTCTTGCAACTCAAGAATAAAAAAACAAAGTTTTTAAAGGGGCAAGATACTTGAATAGATATTTCTTCAGAAAGATACGTAAATAAATGGCCAATTAGCATGCAAAATCATGCTCAACATTATTAGCTGTTAGGGAATGGCAACAAAACCACAATGAGATACGATTTCATACCCGCTAGGATGACTGTAATAATAATTAATAATAATAATAATAATAAAGGACTGTACCAAGTGTTGATGAGGCTGTGGAGAAATTGGAACTTGCATATGTTGCTGATGGGATTGTAAAATGGTATTGCTACTTTGCAATGCAGTTTAGCAGTGCCTCAAAAGTTAACCATAGAAGTTACCACATACTATATATCCAGAACAGCTGAAATCAGTGGCACGACCAGACATGTGTACACTGATGTGCATAGTGGCACTATGCATAATTGCCAAAAGATGGAAATGATCCGAGGACCCATCAACCAACAAGTGGATATACAAAACGTGGTATATACACACGATGGAATATTGTGAACCAGTAAGATGAAACAAGGTCCTGACAAAAGCATATGACAATATGGATGAATCTTGAGGATATAATGCTGAGTGACATAAGCCAGACATGAAAGGATAGGTAGCGTATGATTTCACTGTGATGACTCTGGTAAAGAGAGAAAATTCCATATGGCCTAGGAAGAATATCTGTACTCGTATATAGCAATGAATGAGATGTTGCCTCTCTGCAGTAAATGGTTTCCCTCTGTTTCACATTTTCAACATTGCCCATTCATAATAAAGATTCTGAGAAAAAAAAAAAAAGACCCATCCTGATTGAATTGAAACACACCTTAATTGCAGTAACTGTATCAAAAATTCCTACTCCCACAAAGTTCCCACTCACAGGAATGGATTACATTTAAGAAACAAAAAAAAAAAAACAAGTCACCATATGACCCAGTAATTCCATCCCTAGACTTACCTAGGAGAATTGAAAACTTAGGCACAAGTGTTCATAGCAGCCTTGTTTATAATAGCCAAAAGGTGAAAACATCATGAATGTCATCAGCTGATGGATATATGGATGTGTAGAATGTATAGCCACACAGTGGAATATTATTCAGCCATAAAAAGCAATGCTGGGGCGGGCCGCGGTGGCTCAGCGGGCAAGAGTGCTTGCCTGCCGTGCCGGAGGACCCCGGTTCGATTCCCGGCCCCAGCCCATGTAAAAAACAAACAAACAAACAAAATATAATAAAAACAAGAAAATGTTTAAAGATGTTTCCCTTTCTTCCTCCCTTCCTTCCTTCCATCTTTCCTTCCTTCTCTGTCTTTCCTTCCCTTCCTCCCTCTCTCTAAAAAAATAAAAATAAAAAAAGCAATGCTGTTCTGCTAATATGCTGCCATGTGGGTGAACCTCTGCATCTTACTAAAGGAAGGAGGCTAGACACAAATGGCCACATATTAGACAATTCCATTTTTACGAAATGTCCAGAATAGGACAATCTTTAGGGACAGGACTAGATAAGGGGTTGCCGGGTGCTGAGATTTGGGAGGAATGGAGAGCGACGGCTCATGCATGGGGGATTTCTTTTGGTGGGATGAAACAGTTCTGGAATTAGAGGCGATTGTTGCACAACCTTGTCAATATACAAACAACCATTATGTCATACACTTTAAAAAATAAAAACGACATTCAACAACTGAATTAATGAAATGGCAGTTTGGTAGATGGATTTCTAGGAATCCCTTACCTCCCAGAGTTTTTATTACTTTGTGAGTAACACTCCAAAGAGCTCTCCTGGTATTCTTACTCAGTTTTCCTACGAGAGATGGTGTTTCCAGTTTGGCTGAAAGTAACTGCAACAGTTATACCCCCACCTCCACCCTATCCTGCTTTAGGAAAGGCACTTGTGAGGCCCTGTGGGTGCCAATCATTACAGCGAGCCTTCCTGTTCCTTGTAGCAGAGCCTTCCAAGGGGCTCTGAGGGATTTTCTTACCTGGTAGACATGTCTCTAATGTTCTCTTGGCCTTGAGGGCAGGGAGCCAAGTGTCCAAGAAATACCTTTAGTTGGTAAATACAGGACATTGTGGATCAGAGGTTTGCAGTCTGGGACTAGCTGCCTTAGTGGGACTCTGGGGCCCACGGTCTAATCCTTTTTTATTTCCAGATATATTTTGGGATTCGCTGGGACACAGCAAGAGCACTTCCCAAAAGCCACATGTCCTTCCTCTCTCTCTCTCCATGCTTTCTTCCTCCCCTCCACAAGCACGCTTGTGCACATACACACACAGACACTAGACAGTGATATACACTAAATGTCAATTTTTAAGTTCTAAGAATTGAGGACAAGATCTTCAGTACTAATTGCGGACTGAAAAGAGGATCATCTTTGGCTCAGAGCATGGCACAGTGTTGCTGTGACACACACAGTGTCAGCCCCAGCCTGGCTCTGCTCTTTGGGATGTTAGCAGGATGCTGGTTTGGGGTCTTAGTCCCCGCCTGCTGGACCACCAGGGAACTTGGGGTTCAAATACAGCAAAGGCAGGGTTCTCTTAGCCTCCGAGCCTCTTTGCTCGGCAGCCATAGAGACCCCAGGCACTGTGCTCCCAGGGAAGTTGCCATCTCAGCAGCCAACAGAGGCCACTGGGATCAAGGAGAAGAGATTCAAGGTAGATTTTCTGACCAGCAGCACAACCTGCCTGGGAAGCCTGAGTGGCGAGGTGCAGAAGTACTTTTCTCAGCATCAGAACCAACTGGGAGGGACACTTCCCTTATTCTCTTCCTGTGACAACTCTGCATGATATCTTGGGTCTCCTCTGGTTCAGGGGTCTGTGTTTATAGCAAACAAGTGACGTTTGATTTCAACAGCACCGCTGGCTGTATCGCAAACAAGTGACGTTTGATTTCAACAGCACCGCTGGCTGTATCCTGCCCTCCCCCAATGTCATCTGAGCATCTTCCCGCTGTTTCTTAGTCTTCCCCCAACCAGTGCCTAGAAGAATGAGTATGAGGTTTCCAAAACGCTGCCTCCAGCTCAGGAGCTCAGCCAGACGTTTCTCTCCTCCTTCCCCAGACCCCATGCCTGAGCTCTGGGGACCGTCATTTCCCACAATTTCAAAACCTGTTTACAAAATTAACGCGTGGCTACAGGTGCCAGGAAATTGGAGATGCAGACTTCCATCTGGAGTCATTAATTGTTCAAGTTGTTAAAGTGGAATGCAAGCCGTTACAGACTCTGAGCCTTATTTCTTTAGGTCTTGAAAAGAAATTCCGACACTTAATTTGGTCTCCTCTTGGGGTGAAGTCAGGCAGCGTCAGAGAGCAACGCCAGTGCCTTTTAGGAAGATCGTGGTTTCCAAGTGCTTAACCTTTTTGTATTTAATTGCAATGAAACATCACTTAATGCAAAATGTAAATTCCTTAATTTTGTTCTGCTGTGCTGACTTTCTGTGGCCTCCCTGTGTGAAATTCTAGCAATGAATGGTATGACTGATAATGAGATGTCTACGTTGTTAGCTGCTTTATAAAAGGTGCACTTAATAAACATTTTTTTCTTACATTGCCGTTACCCCCTTCCTCCCTCCCGAGAGTGGTGACCATTCCTGGTGGGTTGCAGACTTGAATTTCCTTGCAGGATTGCAGAGTTATCTGCCTGCTGCTGGCAAAGATGCATCTGGGTTGTGGTGAGGGGAAACTGGGGGTCTGGTCCCATTGTGTGAGGTCACAGCTGAACTTGCTTTTCCAAGCTCTGTCAGAAGATGCTTTAAGACCCGGGGACAAACCTTAGGTATGATCAGCCACACCCGCTGTGTGCTGCAATCTAACTCAGGAGATGGTGGGATTCTGGACCATCAGCTAGAAGGGACCCTAAAAAATACTGCTTTAAAGTGGGATGTGGTGGTTACCTGTGCCAGAGCCACAGACAGATTTGTGTTAAAATGCAGAGTCCTGGGCCCCACAACTGAATCAGACTCCGGAGCTGGGCCCCTGGAATCTGCATTTCAAACAAGGGTCCCCGATGATCCTTTAGTTTGTGAATGAGAGGGATTTTTGCAAACAGAAGCTCTGCCTTCCACCTTCTGGTCCATTCTCACTACACTCCCGAAGTGTTTTTCTGTGTGCTACTTCTCAAGGCAATTCCTGGAAGGATCAGAGTTTCTCAGGCATATTTGCATTTAAAGTATGCGTACCTTCTTTAGTTCTGTGAACTAGCACCTGTCAGAGAAAGAGAGTTTGAAAAATTGGAGTCATAATCAGATCCTGCTATAACAAATACTCAGATGGTAAAAATCTGTATAACTCAAGCTTCCAAGTCTGTAACTCATGACTAATGATTTCAAGATGTGTTGGAAAGGACAAGCGGGTCCTTCAAGGAGAGGCTAAGTGTCATCTGCCTCCATTTCTAGCAGGAGGAGCCTGCACCTGCTGGGTCTACCTGATGATGTAGAAGAGCCCTGGGTAGAGAAAAGCACTCAGCCCTTCCCTGGCCAGCTCTGTGCCTTTTGTCAAGTCTGCTGGCCTCTCTGGGCTGTGATTTTCTCATCTGCAAAGACGAGGGATGAATAACTAAGTGTTTACTTTAACATGTGCCGATATCTGCATCTTGCTTTGAAACACATAAACAGCTGGGATTGGTCTCTGGTTCCAGGGATGGATAGACAGATGGAGATGGGATAAAACGGGAGTAGTAAAATGTTATGCGAGAATGCAGGTGTTCACTACAAATCCTTTCAACTTTTCTCTGTGTTCTGTGATATTACAAAATGTTGGAAAAAATTAAAAACAGATGAAATTTTGGAGCTGAAATATGAAATGGATATTAGAGATCCTTTTATGGATGATAAAATAGAGGTCAGGTCCTGAAGCTAGAAGGAGAGGCCACCTGCATCCTGGCTCCTGGTCTGTGCGTCTTCCACCCCAAGACCTCCTGGGCTGGTAGCCAGGCACTGATGAGATCACGCCTCTGAAAACCTGGAAAGTGCTTTTTGTGAAGCATGTTCTGTGAAACCTTAATTCTGTGAGGCTTTAATGCATGTTGCATGAAAAAAAAATCATCAGCAGAGGATTGGGGGCTACTAGTCCAAACAGGTTTCTTTACTGCGGGACTTATCAGAGCCTTTAGTGTTCTTATTTTAGTTGAAGATTTCAGAAATATATAGTAGCATTTCCTAAAAATATTTGACCACAAGCGTCCCACCCCTACCCCCATACACCTTTTCTGAGGATTAAGATAGCACACTTTGGAAAAAGCAGCTCTAAAGACCATAAGTTTGCTAGAGTTTTTTTTTTTTTTGGAGGGGGCTGGGGGTGGGGTGGGGTGGGACATGTCCATTCTATTGTTTTTTGTTTCTATGGTGAGTCCAGATGTACACAGGATGGATCATTTGCTCTTACAACATGTCTTAGGGCTGAAGATGTACATGTGCACGTGGCCAGGTCATGGGCCTGGGAGGTCCAGAGAGGTTTTGAACCCAAATCCTGTTCCTCAGTGGTACCCAGTGATGCTCGCCAGTCCCTGGTGGCCCAAGGGAAAGTTTCCTCCACTGGTGTGCACTGGCCTGACTCAGAAGCAACGGAAATCGGGGAAACAGTCTCCCAAGGAACATGGTAGGGAAGGCCAAGAGCTTGGCAAACAAGAACTCCAAGAAAAACGGAACTGTCTAGACCTCAGATTTGACCCAGTGAAGGGCCCACCGAGTCTTCCCGGGCATCGAAACATATTTTGGGAGCCGATCAGGACACATACTAACCTTACGGACACAAACACAACCCAGCATTCCCCAAATGCAGCCAAAACCCTTTATTGGAGCCACCTCCCTGAACGCCAGCAGTCACGGGGTGCTCTCCCGGGTGTGCGTGGACGGGGTGGCCCCAGGTGGGAACTGAGTGCTGGTTTTATGCTGTTACAGTACGAGTGAATGCAAAGACTTGCAGTAGCTGCCCTTTTAGCAAAGGATCTTCCCTCACCCTCCCGCGGTGGGTGGCGTCAGGGTGGGGCTGGGGCAGAGCGAAGGACCACGTGCTTCTGCACAGCTGGGCTGTCCTTTCTTTCTGCCTCCCCTAAACTGTGGCCTCCCATCTTGGGGGAAACTTGCGTCACCCCTAAGGAGGAAGGGCATGCCTTCCTGCCCCCCCCAACCCGTCGTCCCTGCTGGCCTCAGGACTCCTTCCTCAGTAGCACCTTGATGCTGCTGCACACCTGGCCCAGGGCAGCAAAGAGGGGGTTGCAGAAGGTGCGGATGCACAGGGAGTAGATGTGGCTGATGCACTGGATCTCAATCAGGTAGCTTTTGATGCAGGGCACCACCGCCCAGATGTGGCAGAAGGAGATGCAGGCGAACAGGAAGCCCCAGAGCAGGGCCAGCGGCACCCCCAGCAGTGTGGACAGCAGGCGGTAGCACCAATACTTGGAGACGGTGAAGGTGGTGTAGCTGACCTTCCAGACACCGTCGAAGCTGTAGGTGCCCACGGGCTCTGCAATCACGTCTTCAAAGTCCACCTGCAGGGGCGGGAAAGGTGCGCAAGTCACGGCACCTGCCACCCCTGTGCTCCAAGGCTGCCCTCAGACTTCTGGGTGCAGGTGTCAGAATTCCCTGGGAGTCTGGTAAGGCCAGTGGCTGGGAGGCTGCCTCAGCGAGTGGGGCAGGGCCCTAATACTCTGCATTTCTAACAAGCTGGGGTGGGGGGGGAGGCTGCCGCTGCTAGGCCGTGAACCACAGTGAGGAGCCGAGCAAGGAGCTCACCTCCCCCTGCCACCAAAACCCTGCCCATTTTATGGATAAATGGGCCCTGAGTAGCTGTGTGACTTGCTTGCAACTCACAGTAAGTTAGGAGCAGAGTTAGAACTACAGCTCTCGGATTCTATTCTTTTATGATCCTAAGGGAGTGGGTTAGTCTTCATGCTGCCAAGACCGAGGAAGTGCCTGTGCACATGAGGGTGCGATGCTGAGGCTCTGCTGTCAACCTAGCCAGGGGACGATGCCCAGTAGTCTGGGCAGGCCAGCACTGGCCTGACTGTTACTGCAAGGACATTTCCCGGCTGGCCGATAAACCGGAAGACTGGGTGATTAAATCATCAGTCAGCTGATTGCAGCTGCGACAATCAACTAAATCTATTCTCTAACGAGATAATCCAATCAGTTTAAGACTTTTAAGGGAGAAGAGAGACTCTTTCACTGCTTCTTCAGCCAGCCAGCCTCTCCTGTGGGGTTCAGGACCAGACCCTTCATCGGAGCTGCCAGCCTCACAGCCTGCCCTGCGGATTTGGGACTCTCCCATTCCCACAGTTGTGTGAGACACTGGTATAAATTTCATATTTATAGCTCTCTCCTGCTGGTTCTGTTTCTAGAGAACCTGGGCTGATACAGACGGTGAACGAGCACGTTTCCTGCACTCCCAGAGCATGTGGCATAGAGTGGGCTGTTACCCTAGAGAGCAGGTGCTCAGTTGAAGTAGGAACAGGGCATACACACGAGAGAAGCGATTAACTCAGGCCGGGGTTCAGGAAGGCTTCCTGGAGGAAGGTAGAGGTAGCAGATGAAGGGTGGGGCCATGGGCTGGAAAGGAGCGTTTGGGGCAGAGGGAACAGCAGCTGCTAGGACCTGGTGGGATAGAAAGTGCATGTTCTTGATGAGCTGGAGATGGTTCTGGGAGGCTGAGTGCAAGCCAGGGATGGCCAGAGGGAGGCTGCAGAGGTGAGGTGGGGCAGCAGTGCCTTTGACTGACACAGTTGGACGTGAGTTTTGTGCCGCTCCTTCCGGGAGTTGCAGTGGGGTTGACAGGAGGAGTGAACATGCAACTAGAGGCAGGGACCAGGTAGGAGATGGCAGTGGCCTGGCTTTGGAGGCGAGAAGTCCCAGATCAAGAGGCTGGCAGGCCTTGCTTTCGCCAAGTCTGCAGCATTCTGGCCGCGGCTCGCCAGCAGTCCGTAACTCCATCTCAGCCTCGGCCACATGGCCACTGTTCCCCCGTCTCCTCCTCCTGGGGTGTTCCCGTTCCCTGTGCTTAGAAGGACTCCGGCCATACTGGATTCAGTTTGGCCTCGCCTGAACCGATAACATATCAGAGATCCCCTCTACAGACGGCTCACATCACAGGCCAGCATCACTAAGCCCTGGCTGTCCCGTCTGCAAAGTGGGTGCCTCCCTGGTGTTTGGGCCCAGAGAAGCCACCTGAGGATTGAAGCGCCTGGAAGGAACTCATGGGCTTAATTACTGATCTGCCAGGTGGGCCCTGCTGTGGGGGCAACTGCCCACTTCTGTACCCTTAGACCTTTCAGAGAAACTTCCTGTCATGCAGCGTTCCTGGGCCTCTTTTTTAAACATTTTTTTTTTACTTTTGAAATTATTTATTTTTTATTGATGTATATTATATACTCACATACTATGTAATCATCCAAAGTGTACAGTCAGTGGTTCACAGTATCATCATATAGCTGTGCGTTTACCCTCATAATTGACTTTTTTTCTTATGAAAAATAACATATATACAAAACAATATATTTCAAAGTGCACTGCAACAGTTGAACAGATTTCAGAGTTTGGTATGGGTTACTATTCCACAATTTTAGATTTTTACTTCTACCTGCTCTAAGAAACTGGAGACTAAAAGAGATATCAATTTAATAATTCATCAATCATATTCATTTGTTAAACCCTACCTTCTCTGTATAACTCCTCTATCACCTTTGATCTTTCTCCCACTCTTTAGCGGTATTTGGGCTATGCCCATTCTAACTTTTTCATGTTGGAAGGAGCTGTTGATAATATGGGAGAGGGGGATGGAACTAGTTGATGCTTGGAGAGGCTGGCCTGGGCCACTTCAGTAACCAGTGGTTGGATAAATGCGTGGACTGACCCGCTCAGGGCTCCAGGACCAGTAAATAGGTGGACGTTATGCAGTGGGGCCAGAGCTCAAGCTTTCACCTTCCAGGCAGCCCCTTTCCTGCTGGTGCGGGAGCAGGGACCCCCTCCTCCAAGGGTCCAATTTTAATTAAAATTACTGTGCCAGTTTGAAAGGATATATGTACCCTAGAAGAAGCCATGTTTTAATCCTAATCCCATTTGGTAAATACAGCCATTTCTTCTAAGCCCTATTCGGTACTGTTTGTTTGAAACTTTAATTAGATCATCTCCCTGGAGATGTGACTGAGTCAAGAATGGTTGTTGAGCTGGATTAGGTAGAGATGTGTCTCTACCCATTCCAGGTGGGTCTTGATTAGTTTACTGGAATCCTATAAAAGAGGAGACATTTTGGAGAATGCGAGAGGTTTCTGAGAGAGCAGAGAATGACATAGCTCTGAGAAGCAGAGTCTACCAGCCAGCGACCTTTAGAGATGAAGAAGGAAAACACTTCCCGGGGAGCTTCATGAAACAGGAAGCCAGGAGAGAAAGCTAGCAGATGATGCTATGTTCGCCATATGCCCTTTCAGCTGAGACAGGAACCCTGACTGTGTTCACCATGCGCCTTCTCACTTGAAAGAGAAACCCTGAACTTCATCAGCCTTCTTGAACCAAGGTATCTTTCCCTGGACGCCTTAGATTGGACATTTCTATAGACTTGTTTTAATTGGGACATTTTCTCAGCCTTAGGACTGTAAACTTACAACTTATTAAATTCCCATTTTAAAAAGCCATTCTGTTTCTGGTTTATTGCATTCCAGCACCTAGCAAACTAGAACAATTAGCTTTCATTATCAAATAACATTGTCACTTGACAGAAAACTAAGAGCAAAAAGAAAAGTAAAGCATTCTCAGTTTGCATTACTCTGATACTAAAACTGCTATTATTTTCCAATATGATGTTTTTTGGGGGGAGGCAGTGAACAGAGTCTTATTTTACGTCATGCCTCAGATGCCTGGGTCCCCCTGTGCTTGGTGTCAAACAGCTAAAGATGCCCATCCAGGGGTGACATGTTAATAGGGAGCTGAGCTTCCAGGCTGCAGGCCACAGGGAGAATTAAGGGGTTAGTACGAGTAAGAATATGGGCCTCAGCAATTTGGATGGATATGATTCCTTCCCAGAGGGCTTCCTGGAGGTGGAGGCTGGCTGGGGATTTGGGGGACTAGAGTTAGGAGGCAGAGGTGGAGAAGTGGTGTGCTGGACATTTGGAAATGGAGCTTTGGAGGGTGGATGGAAAGGTCTGGCATCTTCCACGGTTGGTTCACATCGGGTGAAATTCCAGAGCTGCCCGCTGTTGGGGGAGCTTCCAGATCCCAGAAGCTGGGGAGTATAGGCCCCAGGGAGTATTCCAACTTTGACTTGGGGTCAAAGTTGTGGGTCCACCCGCTGGGATCATCTAGGTTTCAGTCATTCTCCAGGGCCTGGGTCCCGCCGGACTGAGGTGTTCTGGCCTCCACAGCTGGCCCCCAGCCCCACTGTGGCCAGGGCCCCAGTCCCAGTGGCTGCTCCCTTTGTCCTTTCCTTCCCTTCCAGGCAGCAGCCTGCTCCTGTCTTTCTTGGGGCTGTTCCTGAGGAAGGTGCCTTGCTACTCCCAGGTGACCCTGCCAAGCCCCTTCACCTTGCAGGCGGGCAGACAGGTCCAGAGAAGGGAGGTCCCTGGCCTGGACCCTTACTACGGGTTGGTGGCTGTTACGGGTTGTGTCCCCTAAATGACATGTTGAAGTCCTGCTCCCCAGTGCCTCTGAATGCAGCCTTGTTTGGAAACAGGGTCACTGCAAATGGAATTAATCAAAACGAGATCCTCCTGGAGTACAGTGGGACCCTCATCCGACCTGACTGGTGTCATAAGATGGCGAAGAGCAGAGCCGGGCCGGCACAAGAGAAGGACACGCTGCGATGACGGGGGCAAGCAGGCCAGGTCTGCTGGGAGACCACCAGAAGCCAGGATTCTCCCCACATACCTCAGAGGGGGCATGGCCCTGCCCACACCTCGATTTCAGACTTCCAGCCTCCAAACTGTGAGACTTCATTTCTGTGGCTTTAAGCCATTCTGCTTGGGAGACTGTCACAGCAGCCCTAGGAAACCAAGGGGCGGCAGAGGCTTGAGTGAACCTATGGGTCCTGACTCAGCTCCAGGACTCTGGACATTCCCGCCCCACCTCACGGGGTAAGGCCTTGGGAGGGGCGCTGTCAGGGAGGGTGACCGCGTCAGCCTGGGCAGGGCCACGGCCCTTCTCTCCTGCCACCCGGCCGGCAATCTCCCCAGGACTACCACAACCCAGCCTGCTTTGTTCATTTGTTCCAGCATATTCCTTCCTTCAACCCGCTTTTAGCATTTGTGCCTGTCCATTGAGAGACAACATAATGGAAAAGAGCTGCTTAAGTTTGAATCCCAGATTTAGTGGCTGTGGGACTATAAGCAAGTTACTTAACTCTTCTCTGTCTTATTAGCCTCTGACCCAGAGAGCTAAGCCACGTTCTTAAAGGTTGTGGGAGGATTAAATAAGCTATTTTTTTTTGGGGGGGGTGCATGGACTGGGAATTGAACCCTGGCCTCCAGCATGGCAGGCAAGCATTCTACCACTGAACCACCGGTGCACCCCAAATAAGCTTTTAAGACACGAAGACTACTTAGGGCTTTATGGCACAGAGCACCTGATTAATAACTGTCGGGTGCTGGTGGTGGTGGTTAACAGCGCTTTATTCAGATAGGAAGCTTGGGTCCTGCAGGTAGTTCATATACAGTGCAGTATACTATTGAAAGATCATTTAACTTCTTTAAGCGTCATCTCTCTCTATATAAAAAGGGGTCAGTAATACCAACCTTGCTATATCTCAGAATCTCGTGAGGAATACTGAAAATTTTTCTTCCACCCATATATGCATGCACCCACCCGTCCATCCATCCACCCATCCATCCACCCATCCACCCATCCACCCACCCACCCATCCACCCATCCACCTATCCACCCATCCACCCATCCACCCACCCATCCACCCATCCACTCATCCATCCATCTACCCATCTACCCATCCATCCACCCATCCACCCACCCATCCACCCACCCACCCATCCATCCATCCATCCATCCATCCATCCATCCACCCATCCACTCATCCATCCACCCATCCACCCATCCACCCATCCATCCATCCATCCATCCACCCATCCACCCACCCATCCACCCACCCACCCATCCATCCATCCATCCATCCATCCATCCACCCATCCATCCACCCATCCACTCATCCATCCACCCATCCACCCATCCACCCATCCATCCATCCATCCATCCACCCATCCACTCATCCATCCACCCATCCACTCATCCATCCATCCATCCACTCATCCATCCACCCATCCATCCATCCATCCATCCATCCACTCATCCATCCACCCATCCATCCATCCATCCATCCACCCATCCACTCATCCATCCACCCATCCACCCATCCATCCATCCATCCATCCACCCATCCATCCATCCAAACAAATATTTATTGAGTACCCACTTTGTGCTAGGCACTATTTTCACCACTCTTTTTGCCAATGCTTAGCATATTACCTGGCACTCAGTAGGGGTTCAGTGATGGTTATTATTTGCTCACATGCTCTTAGGTTCCTATGAAAAAATATCTTGGAAATCCTGTTTACAGCCCAGATGACAAGTAGATTAATTCTCCAGCTCAAGTAGTCATAAATGTGTGTGTGTGTGTGTGTGTGTTTCAATCTGTGCTGATAAGATGGGTGGAGTTCTCCTGTTCCTCATTTTCTACTTTTGGTAATATTCCCACCCCAAGGATCTCTCTGCTATGTCTTTACCATTTTTTTCCAGAAGCCATGGATATTGACATTTGACTTCTTCCTGGTGGTTGCCTTCTGGTGCTGTACATAGTGTGCCTGGTTTTCCGTTTTCTGTGAATCAGAGCTTCCCATACTATCAGAGGGCTGGGCTGGGATGGCAGGAGGCAGCTGTTGCCCTAACTCGAATTTGAGAGTTGAGAGGGTTTTGGTCCCAGTGTTTGGGGAGATATTTATAAGGTCCAGCTCAGGCAGCTCTGGGAAGTCGTGCCAGCTTATCAGAAGCACACAGTGACTTCATTCCTTAATTAGTTTCCAGAAATGGAGGAGAGATGGCTTTTTCTTGGAGGGTGGTGGTGTGGGCAGAACCCGTTGGCCGAGCCTCAGGGCTCTGCGTGCAGCTGGAGGGAGGGGCCGTGGGCGGGGTGGGGTGAATGGTTGCTGCTCATTTAGTCGGTGTCCCCTTTTCTGGCCTGTTTATTTTTGGAACAGCAAGAGAGCCAGTTGATTAATCGGAACCAGCCAACGTAGCCCCCGTGTCCCCAAGAGGGCAGGGAAGGTGCAGTGCAGCAGTTGCCTGAGGATGCGTGGGAGGCAAGCAGCCACCCCCAGTCAAAAATACCTCCCCCAGATTCCTGCATGACTCAGGCCTTCGGACTGAGGCAGTTAGAGGCCCTGGCCAATTCAGAGAGGTATCTGTGGGTAGGTGAAATAACTCTGGACAGGGGATAGACCTGCTTACAATCTGACTGCTGAGCTGCTGTGATTTGGGGCAATGTACTTTCCCTCTCTGGGCCTCTGTGTTTTCAACTCTACACGGAGAGGATTGGGCCAAGATCCTAGTGAAATAGAGAGTTTTGGATTTCTTAGAGCTGAGAACATGGCTTAGCTCTCTGGGTCTCAGTTTCCCCACCTCCTACTTTACTACTTAAAGTGTGGGGCATAGGCTAGTGCCCATCTTCAGTGATATAAGAACTGAAAGTGAGAATGAGGACTTAGAAATGTTTGTAAAAATTTGACAGGGTTACTTCACATCTTCTTGAATCTAATAATAAAGAAAACTGGAGTTCTTATTGTGTGTGTGTGGTTTTCATTTCATTTTTTTCTAGTAATTACTCTTGATTGTATTTTACGAAAGTATTGGTGTACAGCAGATGGGAATAACAATAATAAAGCTGGTCCTTCATCCCCCAAATTTGAGAAAGCTGGCCCATAAGATAGGATGCTACAATGAGGTGGTAGCTGCAAAGAAAGCTTAAAGGTGGCAGAGCTTTGCTTCTTTAATTATAATTGATAATAATAATAATAATGATGATAATACTAATAATAGAACTCTGTACCCTCTGGGATAATGGGAGTAATAGCCACAACGTAATGGCCCTTGGAACATGTCAGTTTCTGGTCGTGAATCTTGTATCTGTTATTTCACACGGCATGTGAGGGACAAGCAGGAGTTGAGGCCCAGAGTGCCTGACATCAAAGCTGGTGCTTGAATTCCCTCTGCAGGGAATTCAGCAGGAGCTGAGGCCCAGAGCATAGAACAGGCCAGTTTTAAGGGATCAGGAGACAGGGAGGGATTATCTGGAACTTGGGGTCCTGAGCATCCTAGAAAGGGCCCTGGGGTACCATGGCTGTGCTTAACGGGACTTGGGTTCATATCAAGGAGCTGGAAAAAACCCAAGATACTATGAGGGTGGCAAAGTGCTGCCAGAAGAAGCCCCATGAACAACTCAGAATCCTTGGTCCTTGCCCTCTTGCTCTTCTTTTCCCATCCTCCCTCCTGTCCTCTCAGTTTCTGCCATCAAGAAATTTGATGCAGGCTGGAGTGGTTGAGGTTTAGGTTTGCCCGGGCACTGACTTTTGGTGGGTGGTTAGCTTATGTCCAAAGATGACCCCCAATAAGTCATGCATCTCAGTGTGTATGACCCTGTGTGAGTCATCCCATGTTGTGTCTGGGCTTGCCCTGTGACTCTCTTTTGCCACCAGAATGGGCAGGTGTGGTGCTGTGACAATTCTAGAACTAAGCCTTAAGAATACTTCTGCTCTTATGCTTTTGGGGTTCCAAACAACCTTGACAGAAGTCCAACTGCCCTGCCCTATAGACTCATGGAGAGGTCACACAAAGGGAAAGACCCTGAAACCACATGGAGCATCCCAGTTGAGCCTGGCCTTTTAGCCATCCCTGCTGGAGCACCATCTTGGATGTTCCATTTCAGTAGAGCCCATCTGATTGCAGCTCTAGATGCCATCATACTGCAGCTGCTGCAGAGAGGCCCCCAGGGAGACCAGAGAACTGCCTCTCTGAGCCCAGTCAGCCCACAGAATTGTAAGAGATATTAAAATCATTGACTGAAGACAATGAATTTTGGGGTGACTGTTACACAGCAATAGATAACTGAAACAATGTGTCTTGGGAGAAAACAAGTAATATCTCTAGACCCCAGGCTTCTTTTCTCTAGGTCAAAGGGGACTAATTTGCTGTAACACAAACTTGAAAGTGCGGAGCAGATACCCGGATTGCTCACCAGCCCTGCTGAAAAATTTCTGGTGGTGGGGGCCAGGAATCTTCATTTTATCAAGTTCCTCCAGAACAAGGACAGAATTTTGACACTATATTAGTTGACATCCAGTGTCCCCATAACAGGAGAAGGTCATAAATACCTGTGTGAATTAGCCCCCTACTTTTCAGAGGTAATTGACAGAAGGAATTTCCAAAAGGAAGTAACTGCCCATGTGGACTGACTAATGGACTGGATGACCCTCTGCAATTCAGCCTCAACCTGCCCTTCCCGCCTGCTCTCCCACCAATTTCCTTTCAAATGCTTGGTCCTCGTCTGATAGGACGGTTCATTGTTCTCCTGCAGACAGGAACAGCAGAGTTTCATCTATTTTCCCAACCTGGATTACCTGGTAGTGCGTGGGTACCCGGAAAACGACTCATTGATTAGTAATGTCTGCCGTGGCCACGGGCTGGGACGTGGCTATGTGAAGGGGCGTGGCCATGGGCAGGGGGTGTGGCCACACAGGGCCCTCCCTTTTGTCAGCTCTAATATCCTTCTTGTCAGAACACTCCGTGCATTTGCTCATTTGTTTCCTCTTCTTAGAAAGCCTGTTCCCTTTCCACACTGAACGTTTTACTCATTTTTTATGCACCTTGGATGCCACCTCCCCTTGAAACCAGTGCCCGATTTGCTCAGGTGAAAGTAATTTCTTCCCCCCTTCCGTCCCCGGACACTTCCTCTGGCCCTAATGTAGGGCGGTTCACAGCGTCTCCCTGATCCGGTCATCATTCTAGTCTTAGCGTCTCTGGTGGGCTGAATGCTCAAGAGAGCTGCCGGGTGAGGCTCATCTTTATGTAGAAGGATGTTTCAGATGGGCCCGAACTGGGAGCAGAGTTTGTAGGACCGGCAGGCTGAACGTTCCTCTGGCGTTTGTTGGGCTGAGCTGGTGGGCAGAGGCTGGTGGCTGGTGGGAGGAGGAGGGAGGTTGTGGTGGGTGTGGGTTGGTTGGGGCTGGGCTGCCTCCAAGCCCCTGAGGAGATGGGCGGTGAGGCTGGAAGCTGAAGGGCCTGTGTGACACCCCAGGCGCCGGCGCTGGCACTTGGGGGGTCCCAGGCTGCTGAGTGTGAGTTCGGGAGAGAGGGGGCTGTTGATGAGACAGCCCTGAGCCCTCGGGAGGCTCTGTGGTGGGGCAGGGCTCCTGCAGGCATGCATGGGGGTGTGTGTGGGGGGGGCGGTTTACAGAGCTTGACAGCTTGGGTCTGAAGGGAAAGGGGACCTCAGGTGTAGCCCTTGGCAAACTGGAGAGCCCTGGGACTTTTGGCATTCACTTGCATCCCTTCCCCACCGCCACCCTGGCACGGGGGCTTATGCACAGTGGGTGCACCTTGTTCGGCTCCATCTCCTCTGAGACAGCACAGTGTTTGGCACATAGTAGGTGCTCGGTAGTGATTGGAATCAATGTAGATGATCTGACTGACCGTGGGAATGGGGGTTCCTCTTCTGAGCTCTGCAACCCTACCCTCTGTGAGCTCCAGCTCTGCCCTGGGCCTTGCCCCGAGCCTTGGAGACTGCTGTTTAAATCAGTGGCCAGTACAGAGCTCTCCCTCTGCTTTTGGCAATCATTTTCCTAGCCTGGTTCCAGAACAGAACCAGTCCTTCATGGGGAAGTTTTGTTCCTGTAACACCAAAAGGGAGCTCCTCCCCTCAGCTGGGGGCAAAGTCACAGACATGGCGGATCTGTCACCTACTCTTCATTCTTGGCTTTTCTGTGTGAAACTTTGGCAGCTGGTGGCAGAGGGCACTGAGTCTCCCTCTTCTTCACCCCGGCTCTGTCTGCACCACAGGCTGGGTCTCAGAGGGGGAAAGGGATTTGCTCAGTATCACCCAGCAAGATAGCATCTGGGGTGGGACCAGAACTTGAGTCTCCGTAGCCCTGTCGGTGGTCCTCGTCCTGGCTCACATGGGACCTGTAACTACTTGTGAGGCCACCCCTTGCCAGGGGTCAGCATCAGGGGCTTCTGCGCCTTCATCTCAGCCTCTGCCTTATGCTTCTCCGTCCCTCCATCTCTCTCTCTTCTCCTTCCTCCTCCATCTTTTCCTCTCCCCAGTTGGTGAAGGAAACCCAGGTGTTCAGAGGCTGGCCAGCCCCAGACAGACGTCCCTCCTTTCTGTTCATATTCTTTATTCTTTAACTGACCATTACATAAACCTGAAGTCTACTTGAACCTGTTGGTGATATTTTTTCAACTTGTTTTATGACCCTTGTTTAAAGTTCTAAATGTCTTCATTTCTCATGCATTAAAAAAAGAGGGAAAGAAAGAAAACACCAAATAACTCCCCAAACCAGGGTCTGTCCCATAAATACCCAATAACAGTACCCCCTCACTAAAATTACCAGCAGGTAGTTTGTTTACCTTTTGGGTGATATTCTCCTGAGGCTCAGGGTCTCTTGGAGAGGAGGGCTCTCAGGGGCGAGGGCAGGCTGTCTCTGCCCCCCTCTGGATCTAAGTCTGGGGCTGGAGCTGCTCACTCCTGGCTCAGTGGGACACAAGAGCCCCCTCTGCTCCGGTCACCTGTTGTGGGCCTCTCTGAGAAGCCACATCCTCTCGTGGGTTCCACTTCTCCATCCCTCAGTAGCACACCAGAGACTACCCAGAGGATAATCTGTGTATAAAAGCTGGGCGCAGCCTTAGTTCTCACATCTTCCACCTACAGTCTCCTGGAGGTTCCTGTTCAGCTAAGTGGGTCACGCCGTGGCCATGTGCCAGGAGCGATGCTAGACACGTTCAAAGCCCTTATCTCATTTCATCCTCACACATTTCAATTGCACAGCGCCCCTCTGAGACCCATTTACCCCATAGGGGTGGTGGTCTCATTTTACAGGGGAAAACAGAGGCTCAGAAAACGTAGGCGACTCGTCCAGTGTCATGGTTTTTTGGTAGAAGAGCCCAGAATTGATCAGGTCTGTTAAAGTCAAGTCTAGTACTCTTCCCTCTAGACTGCATTGCAGAAACATGACTAATACTATTTCACATTTATATAGCTTGTAATATGCATTCCCTAATTTTCTTGGGATAGCACTTTTCATACCGTGCTGTAATTACCTTGCTTTCACTACTGCCATGATGGAGACATGCCCCATGGGAAGTGGAGAAGTGGAGAAGGGAATGGCTGAGTGCCTGGAGGAACTGGGGAAGGCTTCCAGGAGGAGGTGACATTTGAGTGGGCCTTGATGGCTGAGCAGGCATTCAGCACTGGGAGGAGAGGAGGTGAGCATTCCTGGTGAGGCACCGGCCCTCTTTTCTGATGGATATAGCTGACTCTTGGACTGGGGGCTGCAAGGGTGACAGAAGCAGCAGGTTGGGGCCCAATTGTGTTGGGTCCGGAAAGCCCCGGGGAGGCATTTAGACTCTACCCAGCGAGGGAAGTGCCCCACGGAGGATGGCACAAGCTCCAGAATCACACTGTCTCGTGTACAGGCTGGGAGCTGTGAACATCTCACTGTGGCTGGTGTGCCTGAGGATTTTTAAATTGTATTGCTTTTAATTAGAGTGGAAAACAACCCTGGATTCTCACTTCTGTTATGGAGAACTGTTAAATGCATTTGGGACAATTCGGGCATGAGAATCTGTTTTTCAGCTGTAAATTTTATGAAATCTGAATATAGAGCAAGCATTTCTGATGAAAGCTTAGAGTCTGAATTGAGATGTCCTGTAAGTATAAAATGCACACTCTGCCTTTTGAAGAAGAAAGAATGTACAACCATTCATTGATGATTGTTTTTATATTGATGACATGTTAAAATGATACCATTTGGGGTCTATTGGGTTAAGTTAAAAAATACCATTAAAATTAATTTTGCCTGTTTCTTTCTTTTTTTTTATGTGACTACTGGAAGATTTTAAATTACATGTACGGATCACATTATATTTCTAATGGATAGCGGCTGGTCTGCAAGTCTGACACACGTGTTAGGAATGGGTTGCCCCAGGCCCCTGCACTTTTAACAGAGCCCTCCAGGGGTTCGGGTGTTGGTTCCAGGGACCCCAGGGAAGGCGTTCTGCTTTAGCAAGATGCCTCGGACTCTCCGACAGAGGTTGGCTTGAAGGTGTGGGCCTGCAATCAGCCAGGGGGCTGGTGTCCCCATGGAGGGGAGCGGCTGGATTTCAGGGGAGTCTCCTCTGAGGCTGGACACCTCTCATCTGAATCTCCCCCTCATGGCTCTGGCTGTCCTCTGCAGAGGCCCCTGCCTGCTCCTGGCTAGGGGACCTGGCGGGAGCCTGGGCAGGGTCCCCACACCGTGGTGGATGCTGGGGCAGCGCCCTGGGCTGTGGCTGGCCCTGTCTGGGTCCACAGGCCCCACTGGAAGCCGCCCTCTGGGGATTAACCCAGCGCCTACGGTGCAGACCGCAGAAATGCCCCCTGGAGTGGGAACTAGCCCAACTTGGCCACCGGTTCCTATTCCTTCCGAGATGAGGGCCAGGAGAGAGCTTCACAGGAGCAGGGGAGGCAGCTGTCTTTGTGACTTGCCTTCCCTGCCCCCAGCAACACCTGGGTTGTGCATACTCGGGCCTTAAAAGAAATTTTTTTTTTAACTCCAGTTTATGCTAAGGGTGCTCTGGGGGTTGCACAAGCTTTATTTTGGTGGGTAGGGAAGGGAGAAGACAGAGCCATGTGGTCTCTTTTCTAGGGAAGCTGCTTGCGCCGGGCGCTGAATTCCCCGCCCCCACCGCTGCCGGGCACCCAAGTGTTCCGCAAAGCCGCCACCTGGCCAGCCGGCCCGCGGGGCCGGGGGCGCTGCCCGAGCCTACCTTGACGATGTCCTCATTAATGTTCTTGGGGTCGCGGTTCACCAGGTCGATCTCCTTGCAGTGAATGTCCTTGATGATCTGAGCTTCGAGGTCCCTGTGCTCTTCGGCCATCATTGCCGAGCTGGCTGGACCCTCGGGGGGAGCCTTGTGGCGGGCCGGGGCAGAGAGGCCAGCTCAGTGTCCCCAGACTTGAGGCCCTGCCGGCTAAATAGGCCCCACCCAGCGTGCCGGCTGACAGCTGTCCCGCATAACTCCAGCCTGCCTCTCACTAAAGCCTCCCATGGCAGGCCTCCAAGCTAAAATTAAGACTGGCGCTCTGCTGCAAGGCCCAGATCTCCTTAAAGGGGGCTGCCGCCTGGCGCTGGGCCTAGTGCGAGAGCCAAGCGCCTGGCATGCCCCGTGCATCCCCGGGGCCGGCCCTGCCTTTGGAGAGGGGGCCCTGGGGCGTGCCCCACCACCGTCCGCCTTTGGACTCCTGCGAGAAGAGGCTGCCCCGGAGGGGAGGCGGGTTGGGTCCCAGACTCTTGCTGCCCGGATGACCTCGGGTGTACATCAGTCACCTCTCTGGGTTCCCGCCCTGGCCATATAAAATGGGGACATAGTAATGGCAATCAAGACTCTGCCTGCCTTTGTGGATAGGCAGAAATGAGTTCATGTGTGTGGAGGGGCTGTGGGAACTGGAAAATGCCCCCCAGTAGGAACTCTTTGGGGATTCTGTTAGTGCCTGGCCCTGCTGTTTGATAGCCTGGTATGTTTCTGAGGTGTTTTTTTTTGGTTTTGTTTTGTTTTTTACCATTTTTGGGGTTTTCTCTGGAAGGGGGAGTTGATGGATGGTTGTGCAGGTAGGCCAGAGGATGAGGCAGGGAAAGGGAACCTCTGACAGGCTGGCCACCTTCTCTGCCCCTCTTGATGTATGAGCCTGCTGAGGGGTACGCTGGCGTGGAGGGGATGTGAAGTCCGTGGGGACTCTGTCCTTCACCCTGCCCCTGCAGACGGCTGTCAGAGTATCCACGGACCCCAGAAACTCCACATGTGCCAATATGGTGCACCTTTCTTTGATGCTCCAAATCAGAGATATTTTACAAAGGGCTTGCCTCAGAAGCCCATAGGAGGTAACAGCTTACTCTGAGGGTATCAGGGAAGGCTTCCCAGAGGAAGCGACTTTAGAGTTAGGGTGCTAAGAAAAAGCACGTGGACATAGATAATTTCAGGCCAAAGGATTATAGGTTCCAGAAGAGAGGTATGACCTGGAAGGCTGAGCAGTATGGAGTGGCTGGAACACACAGTGTCTGGGGGGCAAGGCAGGAGACATGGCTTGTGCCTGGGGTTGAGGGACCCTGAATGCCATGCTAAAGAGTGTAGGTTTTATCTAGAGACTCTGGGGAGCCATGGAAAGCTTCAAAGCAGCAAAGAGGGGGTCATTGTCAGATTTGTGTGTGAAGGAGATGGGTAGTACCCCTGTGGAGGGTGATTTGGAGTTGAGTGAGATGGGAGGTACGATGGCTCATCAGAAAGCTGGGGAAGATGAGGGCTTTATAAGTACACTTTGGCTGCTAATAAGGATGGAGAATACTAGTGGCTTGAAGGAGGTAGGGACTTTTTACTCTCTCACATAGAACACAAAGCCCAGAGGTTGGCAGTTCTGAGTCGTATGGTGGCTCCATGATGGCAGAGCCACTTCATAGTCATGAGATGGCTGCTGCTCCTCCAGCCATCATACATGAGTCTAGACAAGAAGAAAGAAGGAGAGGCAAGGGCAAGAAAAGGCTTCTGCCAACTGAGTCAGCTCCATTGGAAATGTTTCCCAGAAGTCCCACCCAATAACTTTTGTTTCTATCTTGTTGGCCACTCCTCTTGGGAAAGGAAGCTTGGAAATGTAAATTGTTGGCTGTGCACATTATCCCAGCATCGCTAAGGATAAAGGAGAAATGGTAGGCAACTAGAAAACTCTGTCAGTTAGTCTTTTAGGAATTCACTGGATTTATTTCCATTCCCCTGCCTGTATAGTCCCCTGCTTACCCTGGATCCCAGGGATATGCACTGCCTTCTGCAAAGATACTGGGAAAAAAAAATGTCAGTGTTGGAATTCATGTGGAAGATGGCAGGGCTCTGAGTTTGTGTTTGTGCTCTGCCCACTGCAGGGGTCAAATACGCCTGATGAAAAGGTAGGACCACTAAGTGAAGCATTGTCACAAGAGATGGAGAAGAAACTCAACCTAAAGGGGAAGTGATAAGAACAATAATAACTATGATTCTGGAAGATTGTATTTTGCACAGAAGGCCATACCTAAGCTCCTACAAGGAGACTGATGCTTTTTCTACCAAGAAATGGGGTCTAGGCTTCTTCCCCTTAAATCTGGGCAGGGATTTGGATAACTCTGACTCAAACAGTACAGCAGGCTCATGCTTTGTGACTTCTGAGGCTAAGCCATAAAGAGGAGACAGCTTCCTGGGTCTCTCCTTCTCTCAGGGGGCTAGCCTTGGAACTCAGCCTCGTGTGGGGAGGGAGCCCAGGCTAGCACATGCAGAAAAGCCATAGGAACGGGGACCCCGCAGCCATCGGCCAGCACCAACCCCTAGGCCTGTGGATGAATGAGGCTTCAGATGATTCCAGGTCCCAGGCTTGAAGTCATCCCTAGGCTTTGGGTCTCTCTGCTTAAGCCCCAGGCTTCAGAGCAGAGACAAGCTGTTCTCTTAGTGCCCTGTCTGAATCTTTAATCCACAATGTTCATGAGCGTAATAATTGTTTTTATGCCACTAAATTTGCGGTCATAGTAACAGGAACAATGAATGATAATAACAATAGCAAATACCCATGGGCTAAGAGTTCACTAAATGCCTGGCCCTGTCCTGAGGCACCCTTGGCATGTGTAAAGTGGCTCATTCGCTGTGTGAAAGGGTAGCTGCTTCTAGCTGGTGATCAGTACTGACGGCTAAGGGTGGAGGACACCTAATACATATTTTGGATTTCAGAGGAAGGCGTACAAGCCGTGGACCACAATAGCCTGGAGTGCTTCCTGGAGGTGGTGGCCGCTTGGTTGGGTTGTAAGGATGGTTGGAATCAGAGAGGCAGGGTGGAAAGGGCCAGATGCTTGAGGCAAAGAAAGAGCTGCCTCTCATTTTATGATGACAATCTTGTTTGCAAAGACCTGGTGGAAAGAACAATTTGACCCAGGAATTGTCAGCCTTAAAGTCTTTTCTGGGCCCTTTGGCTAACCAGCTCTGTGACCGAGTCAGCTACGTGCCTCTCTCTGTCTCGGTTTTCTCACCTGTCATATGCAGGTGGTAAAGTTCCTCACGCAGTGACTGTGTCTCACACGCAGCCAGAAAGCAGAAGGGCACCAGAGAATCTGTGACCCCATGGAGAAAATGTTGCCAAGATCGTACTGAAAGTTCAGCCCTGAGGTGATGCTTCTGACGTGTGAAGGCCCATTTGTGGCTGGAGTTTCATGTTCTTAAAAAGAACCTCTTTTTTGATAATTCTGGGTTCTTATTTTAAAGGCATTTTTTTGTTGTCACTGTTTGGTTTGCTGGTAGAGAGACAGGGAGAGAGAAAAATCTTTGAAAATGAGATGTGCAGGAAAACATAAATTTGTGGAGTGTGAAAAGGGGAGGTAATGGGAGAGGGAAACATTACACAGGCTGACTCGCTGAGCAAGTTGCAATGCCACGGGCTGAAGACTCAATTATCTGCCAAATCGAGGACTGCCATTAGCCAGTAAGATTTATCACTTAAGCAAAAGTCTCCAAGACAGATCAGACCAGAATGTTTGTAGCACAAAAAGGAAAATTTTTTTTTTTTTTTTTTTTTTTTGCTTTTTCTTGGAGTTTTAGGTCTTGGGAGAAGGCCTTCTATTTTCTGTCCAGTACTCGGCTCTCATGGTCTACATTTAGAAGACAGATTATAGCATGCCAGAGCTGGAAAAAACCCAGCTCCCCCTTTTCACAGAAGATGAAACTGAGGGACCAAGAAGTTTTGGTTGGTGGAAGGGAGGGCTTGGGATTTGGAGACAGATGAACCAAGAGAGCTAGCCATGTGCTCATGAGCAAGACACTCCAATCTAAGCTTCATCCATATAGGGAGGATAAGGATACATCTCTTCAAGCCATGAGAGATTATGGAGAGTTTTCCAAAAAGGACAATGTAATCTCAGTATACACTAATGGAGCTATACCACCCAGAACAATGGAGGTGACTGCTCAACCCATGTCTGCGCTGGTCAGACAATGCTTGGAGCTGAGTTTGGGCTCTGCACTTTAAGAGGAGTTTTGGGAAATGAGATCATATGTAAGGAGCCAACCTGCTCTGGAGTGCTGATACTGGGTCATCAGAGCTGCCTCTGGCTGGGGTGGCATTCCAGCCATGTCTGGCCAATCTCTGTTCCACGTTTGGACCAGCACAGGTTTGGTTTCCTACCTTCTTCTCCAACCTGGGTTTGAATATCTCTACCTTGAGTCTGAGACACTTCACTGGGATTCTTTGATTCCTTACCTCCTTTTTCCATCAGTGAATGAGAATGAGTATAAGAATCCCAAGCAGCCATGTTCCCCTCCGAGGGCAGATGCCAAAACAGGGGAGACTGGTCCCTGTTGTTGTTCAGGTGGAATTCTCTTCGCCTCCCCGACAAGAGAAAGGACATGGACTCTTTTCCAGCCTCAGGGAACAGTGATGAAAATGCCCCATTCAGAAACCACACTGAGCGGGCGTGGGGAGGGGGGCTGTGTGTGGTTGTGGGTGGGAAACATTTGCTGCTGTCTCTGGGATCAAGAGCAGGCCTTGACCTTTGAGAAAAGCAGGAGATTTGGCGGGCAGCCCACCCTCATTAATTCACAGAGACCCAGAGTTCGGAAGGACTCAGGAAGCTTGGATTTTTGCATCTTTCTTTGAGCTACACAGCAGCCAATCCAGATCCCTACTGAAGTTCTAGAGATGGACCGTGGATGCTGCAGTCCGAAATGCCGTTGCACTGAATTCAGAAGGGGGAGGACAAGGCAGAGAAGTCACCGCTCCTCTCCCTCTCTATCCACTTGGTTTCCCGTAGGTGCTCGTTTTCTGCTTCAAGGTGAATTGGCTCCAATTTAAATCAGCCTGGGCTGTGGCTGTGAGCTGCTCAAGGTCCTGGCAATTCAGGGCAGGTGCCCACTTTGGAAACAATGCCTTGTGCTTTAGATGGGCTGAGCTCCACTCTTCTGTGTTGAGGGAACCTTTCCTGGGGACCATTTATTCACACAGCACATGTCAGGTTAAGCGCAGATGTTTTTGTTGGGCTCAGCAGATGGGAAACAAAGATGGAAAATGCATGATTTCAACAAACATCAGCTGAGTGTGTGGCGCACAGCAGGTGCGGAGGTCAGCAGGAGACAATGACCGAGGTGGACCCTGTTCTGCAGGAGAGATCTCCAGTTCTGCAGGAGAGACAGACAAGGAAAAGCAATGGCGGATGGAGTGCCAGGCAAGGTGGTGGCAGATAGGAAGGCAGACAGCAAATACTGGAAGAAAGCCAGAGCAGTGACTGCCGATCTGGTTCCTTCCTGTCTGGGCAGATGTCACTGTCCTGGAGGCGGGGAGAGATGCTGTCCAGCACCTTTGGGTCCCTGCAGAGTGTGATGAGGTTACAACGAGAGGGTGGGTGGACACTGGTCCCGAGCAGTAAGCTTTTGCTTCTTGGGCCAGTTGCAATAAGCTAAGAGAGAACAGGAAGAGGGACTCAAAGGATTGCTTGTTTATCCAAGCAAGGAATTACTGTCCCCCTCTTTTTTTTTAGTGGCAGAAGGGTTTGTAAAGGAGGAAACATTTTAGGAGTAATAGTGGAAGGATCCAAATTTCTAACTGGATGGGTGAGTTTCTTATAGCTGCAGTAATAGATTGCCACAAATGTTGTGGCTTAAAAACAGTGCACACGGGGCGGGCCGCGGTGGCTCAGCGGGCAAAGTGCTTGCCTGCTATGCCGGAGGACCTCGGTTCGATTCCCGGCCCCAGCCCATGTAACAAAAAACGGAAAAACAAAATACAATAAAAAACAAGAAAATGTTTAAAAATGTTTCCCTTTCTTCCTTCCTTCCTTCCTTCTATCCTTCCTTCCTTCTCTCTGTCTTTCCTTAAAAAAAAAAAAAAAAAAAAAACAGTGCACACTTACTCTGTTATAGTTCTGCATGTTTGAAGTCCTCACATCAAGGTGTCAATAAGGCTGCATTCCTTTTTTTTTTAACATGGGCAGGCACCGGGAATAGAACCCTGGTCTCCGGTATGGCAGGCGAGAACTCTGCCACTGAGCCACCATGGCCCGCCCTGCATTCCTTTTGGAGGCTCTAGCAGAGAACACATTTCCTTCTAGAGGCCTTCTGTATTCCATCTCTTCAACCTCTGTTCCAAATCGGGCTGTGACCCAGGCTCTCACCTCCTCTCTGCCTTACCAGTGCCCCCTCCCATCTCACAATTCTTATCTCCGGGGGTCCCTTTGCTTCATGGCGGTTCATTGTAGGTTTTCTCTTTGCTTGTGAGCACCTAGGTTTCTTTCCTGCAGCATCTGTTCCGTGGGAATTTCAGGACCCTATCTGTCAGGTCAGTCTTTCCAGGCAGTAAAAACACTGCTGCTCCCCCACCCCCCAAACAGAACATATTGGTCAGCCAAAATGCATCTGACCTTTAGACTCTCTTTCCCTCCCTCTCTTTTTATATGACTGTGATTTGCCGATGAATAGTATTAGGTACTATGAGGGCCAGGTTGACTGTTTGCAAAGAGAAGGTTGAAGGTGGTTTGGTTGCTCAATTCATATGTCAGCTTGGCCAGGTTATGGTGTCCAGTTGTTCGGTCGAATAAGCAGTAGCATGATTGTTACTGTGGGGTTATTTCATGGTTTTAAATAATTAGTCAACTAATCACATCTATGGCTGATTACATCAACAATCAACAAAGGAGATTGCCTTCAGTCATGACAGAAGTCTCATCCAATCACTTGAAGGCCCTAAATGAACTGATGATTTTAGCAGTCAAAAGAAGAATTTCCATTTCTACTTCAGCAAGCCAGCTTCTCCTGGGGAATTCACTGAAACCTTCCCTCATCAGAGTTCCCAACTTGCAGTCTACCCTATAGAATTCGGACTTGCCAATTCTCATGGTTGTATGAACTAATTCCTTTAGTAAATCTCAGTATTTATACTTGCACTCCTGTCTCCTGTCAGTTCTGGAAAACCCTGACTAATGCAGGTTGTCACCTGCCCCTTCAAATCTTTGAAGGGTCACCCTGAGGCTGATGGATTGGATATGTCCTTGAAGCCCAGCGGGAAGTCTCAGAGCACTAGAGGTCATTCCAGAGAAGCAGATTTGGGGCTCCACATAAGGAGGAATTTCCAACAGTGGGAGCCCCCTGGGAATAGCCTACAACTATAGGGAAACTTACCTGGAGAAGACAGAATCCTGTAGACCTTCAGAGCTTGGGCTTCTGAGGCAGTTTTTCTGCGGGAATCTACCAGTCATGAGTTGTATGACCTTGCGCTTCAGTTTTCTCATCTGTAAAATAAGAATGATCACATTGGATGACATGAGGTTGGTGCCAGGGTCACAAACCTAAACTCCCACAGGGGACAGGCAGGGAAGGGAAGGGAATGAGGCAGTCCGGGTGGAAGAAATGCACGGCCATGGCAGTCATTGATCTTTTGATAGGCATGGGGACAAGATACACGCCCCTTTTGATAGACATTGGGTCAAGAAACACACTCCTTATAAGAAAACCAACAGAGCAGACATAATACTAAAAGCAAGGGATGCTCAGCCTCAGCGTTGGAGAAAACAGGAGTGGTGGGACTTGTGGAAAACTGGAGAGCATGTGTCCCCATGACCCCAAGAGGAGCAGGGTGTCCAAGCTTGACCTGGGCCTGCCAGCAGAGAGGCTGAGCGGACATTGTCAGGGGCTGTCATCCCCATTGACTTTGCAGACGCCCAATGGCCAGGCCTTGGACCGGACCCATTGCATCACAATCTCCAGGTTAGAACCTGAGCTTCGGTGTCTGCTTTCTGAGCTCTTCCCTCCCAGTGACTCCCAGGTTTAGGAGCAGTGCTTGCTGGCAGTTAGGAGGGGGAGAGCAGGGCCAGGGGAGAGGGACCAGGAAGATGGCTCATCGGTGGTAGGTTCTCGGGAGTGCAGTGTCGTCAGCTGTGTGGTGTGACTGCTCCCCATTCCCCTCACGAATCTGCAGCAAAGCCTCACAAGTCACAGTGTGCCTGATGTTGTTAGAATTGGGGGGAAGGAACTGAGTTTTGCATGAAAATGATGTGGCGCTGAACAGAGTTTCTGTGTGGGGTGATGGAAGACTTTTGGTAATGGTTGGTGGTGATGGTACACAACATTATAAATGTGATTAACACCATTGATTTTTTTTTAGACAACAAAAAGTTTTATTTTAGTGAAGTATACAAACTTGGTTTTAAACCCAATACCAGTTGAGTTCATCCCATGTTTCAAAAGATACAGGTCTTATTACTGTTTTAACCTTAATACTATTCCTTATTGCTGTCTTTGTTTTCTGTCTTTCACTCAATGATATATTTTTCTGACTGTTTTTCTTCCTCTCAACTGGTAAATTTCAAAAGCACGCAAAGTCTGTTTTTAGTATAATAGCTTTCTCAATTGATCAAATTCAAAAAATTAAGTTATTTGTTAACTGCATATTATGAAGAATTAAACTAGTACAATTTTATCCTCCACCCCCCCCACCTTGACCAACTCCAATTCTAATTCCTATTATAACACCATTGTATTTTATATTTGAATGTGGTTAAAAGGGGGAAATTTTAGGTTCTCTCTATATATATACATTGTATGTATATGTATGTATTGAATAAAATTAAAAAAGAAATTCTGTAGGACTGTGCAGCACACAGAGTGAACCCTAATGCCAACTATGGACTGTTGTAAAAAAAAAAAGTGAAGTGGGGGCTCAAGCAGCTATTATGAATGAGAAGGACAGCTGATTAGCTAAGGAGGAAAAGTCCAGTATTCCGGGGAAATTGCTTAGTTGTGGTGGGTCTTTTATAGGAAATGGCACAATGCTTTTCAGATCGCAGACAAGAAGAGACACAACATATTTATAAGGAGAAAGAATCTGATTGACTGGAAATTAGGAAGATTGAGCTTTGGGGATTGTTTTAGTGTCCTAGGCTGCTTAAAGTAAATACCAGGAAATGGGGTGGATTAAAAGAATAGGGGGCTTTCATGTGGGAGACCCGGGTTCAATTCCCGGACCATGCAGCACCACCACCACCAAAAAAAAGAATTCGGTGGAAGGGCGGACAATGGTGGCTCAGTGGCAGAGTTCTTGACTGCTGTGCTGGAGACCCGGGTTCGATTCCCAGTGCCTGCCCATGCAAAAAAAAAAAAAAGAATAGGGGGGAATTTATTTGGCCTCATAGTTAAGGTGGGAAAATGTCCCAGTCAAGGCATTGCCAAGGTAATGCTTTCTTCCCGATCCCGAGGCCAGCTGCCAGCGGTCATTGGCTCTTCTGCAACATGGCAAGGCATGTGGTGGCGTCTACTCATCTCTCTTCTCTTCTGGGTTTTGTTGCTTTCAGCTGTCTGTGGCTTTCTCTCTCTCTCTCTCTCTGTGTCCATTCCATTTATAATGGGCTCCAGTAACAGGATGAAGACCCATCCTGAATGAGGTGGGTTACGCCGTAACCAAAGTCTCCCATCAAAAAGTCCGATTTACAATGGATTCACTCCCACAGGGATGGATTAGATTGTTTTTCTGGGGTAACATATGGCTTCAGACCACCGCACTCATATGGAATGGGTAGTGGAGGAAGGGAGTTATAATATGAGCTGTGACTGCATGACCAGTTACAGAAATGAAGACTGTGAGAGTTACGAATATTTCTACCTTGTTTTGAGTACGTTTGTATATGTTCACAAAGTTAATATCTTTGTTTTCTTCCCTGTCTTATCCTCGTATCTTTTGCTGTAAATTGTATCAGTTTTGTGTCATTGTGTTTAGAGTATTGTGACTACTAAGAGTGACTATTATCCAGGACGTGCTCTCCAAGGACTTCCTCTCCTTATTCTGGGGAGAGTTAGTGCATTTCCAGTTGTACACTGGACAGTCTGTTAGGTGAAAATGTGTCTGTTATTGTTTTTATTTAGAGATTAAGTATGGTTTAAGGAGATGGGTGTGGCTGTCAAGATGACAAGGGGTGGGCTGTGATGGTTAAGTTCATGTGTCAACTTGACTAAGTTTTGGTGTCCAGTTGTTTGGTCAAGCAAGCACTGGCCTGAGTGTCACTGTGAGGTATTTCGTGGACTTAAATCATCAGTAAATTGATTGCATTCATGGCTCATTACATCTATAATCAATGGAGGAGATTGCCTTCCACTGTGAGAAATGTTTCTTCCAATCAGTTGAAGGCCTTAAGAGAAGTGCTGATTTCAGCAGTCAGAAGAGACAATTTCCATGTCTGCTTTAGCCAACAGCTTCTCCTGGGGAAGTCATCAAAAACCTCATGGAATTCTCAGCTTGCAGCCTGTTGGGGGAAATTGGACTTGCCCATCTCCACAGTCAGGTGAGACAATTCTTATAAAAATCTCATACCATTTACAGATATCTCCTATCGTTATGTTTCCCTAGAGAACCTTGACTAGTACAGGGGCTACAAAGTAACTGAGCAGTGTTGGGACGAGATATGCTGGGTTAGCTGCCAAAGGTGCAAAATGAAATAAAATGCCCGACCCACCATAAGCTTGGCACACTCTAGCTAAAAAATAGAACCTTGGCTCAAAGGAGATAAAGATAACAGGACACAGAGAAGTTTCATAGAGTAACAAACAAATTGGGACCTTGATGACCCCAGGAAAAACATTAAACTGAGGCAGGGAGGGAAACTGATTCGTTAGGTTCTGTCTATCCAGTGGACTTGGCACCCCTGACAGGTAAATAAATTATTCCTATTGAAATATAATTTCTTTGTGTGATTGCCCTTAGCCTTTATTTTATTCAAATGTGTGAGATCTTTGGTTCGGTTATATGACGATAACACCATAATATTTAATTTCAATACACCATAAAGCTGGCATGGGATAGTGGAGAGAAGCTTTTATTTTTGCATATTTATTTGCACACTGTTTAAATGTGTGTGTCAGGGCAGGAGGAATTAATTTTGTCAGGGGAAATGGAATATCATTTAGACAGACCTTCATTTTACCCATATTTATTAGACCAGTCAAAGAGAGTCTGGTTGGTTGGTTCCCCGGGACACAGGAGGTTGGGGGAAGGAAGAAGTGGCAGGTATTTGAGAAAGGGGCTGATGTGAGGCAGCTTGTTCTGGAGAGGTGCTAAGGAGGAACTGGCTTTGGAGTGGGAGCCAGGAGACCAAAGGAGAAGGGAAGAAAGCTTGAAAAACAAGAGAGGAGGGATGGAGAGCAGAGCAGTGGTCTTGGGGTAGGTGTGGTACAGTGGATGGAGCTATCTGAAGGGCTTGCAGTAGGACAAGCTATCTTTCTTCTAATAAGGACGGGTTAACTGTGGAGTAATTGAGCCAACAGGACTTCCAAGGTTTCTGACCATCTGATCTGAATCTGGCCTCCAGAGACCAAAAGGAAGAAATTGACTCTGCCAGAGACTTCTGGAAGAAATTGATTCATGGGAAAAGAATAAGAACTGGGAGTAAATAGTTCCTTTAAATTTAGCTTTTTAGAGAACAGTGTCTTGGTCCCATAAGTGACCCAGTACATGCTGAATGAGTGAATGGAGATAATAAAAGCTTGACTCATATCTGGGAAGAGAATAAGAGCAGAAATGCTCATCCAGATTTTGTGAATGAAGAATGAGAGAAAAAAAAACTTATGTATTTGATATATATTCATGTGAGCTCTACAGGTACGGGCCGGGGTGTCTCTGGACTTCCTTCCCACAGAGAGGAAGCATGCCTTGTGAATGGGGTCCCATGCCAATCAAATCTAATGTCTGCTCTGCCTGGAGAGGAGCCACTGATGCCAAATCGATGGCTTTGCATTTGCTTGATCTCAGCCTTTTGAAAGCTGTTAGGGGTGGCTGTTGCTAGGCAATGACTCACCAGAACTAAGAGCTGATTCACGAAATCACAGCTGCTTTCAGCTGACTTCTGAATACTTCTGGATGGATGCTTATGGCCATTATACAGCTATTATACTTATGTTAAACATGGAAAATCTTGGGATTTGTGTTTTTGAAAAGATGAGAGATAAATTGAGATGTATAAAATCAGATGCATCTTGGCATCCTGGGTGTGACTTTGGATAAGTTCCTTAATCTCTCCATGTCTCAGTTGGCTCCTCTGTAATGTGGGGTCATTATGCTCCATAACTCACTGGCTTTAGTGAGTTAACCTTTGAGCTCATGGCTGTAAAGCACTTACAATAGTGCCTGGCACATGGCGAGCACTTGATACACTAATTGTTGTTGTGGTTATGGTTGTAACAACATACAACCTAGGGTAGTCGTTTTTTTCAAATGGGGTGGGTGGGTAGCATTTGTTACTTATATGTTTGTTGTATGAGTGAACTGTCAGGATATAAGATACCAGCCATCGTGCTAGCCACACTGTATCCACTCTCTTTGGATCCACCATACCTCTTGGAAGAAGGTGGATGCCTTTGAGACTCAGAGAGGTGTTATAACATCCCCGAGGTCACTTAGCTGCTGAATGCTAATGCTGGGATTTGAACTCAGTGTGGCCAAACCGTGGACTCTTTCCTGGAGACCACAGGGTGACTCTGAAAAGGATTGGCTATCTGTGGTTTGTCACTGAAGGTGGCCTTTAGGTGTGGCATGGGGAACAGCTGGGACAGAGACGTTACATGTGGATTCTGGGGCTATTTTTTAAGGGTGTTTGAGGGTCCTCTCTTTGGAGTGTGAGGTATGAGATCAGAGAAGATCTTATTATCTAAGCACTCTGGATGCTTTCCCCTTGAAGAGTCAGCCCTTCTGGTGGGGGCGGGGGGTCATAGGGTTCCCCTTGGGGCTGCAGTGGGAAGGGACTAGGGTGAGGCCCTGGTGCTTGGAGCTGAGGCTAACATAGGCGGGAGTAGGGGAAGGGGGAAGCTGTGTCTGAGCTGCATGTACCTCCAACCCCAAGGAACTGAAGCTCCAGTGGGTGAGATAGGGGCCAGGAGAAGGTCACACGGTGGAAGCAGCAGCAGTGACAATCAGATGCCTGGATTGAATTTTAAACAACCATAGCACCACCACCTTGCCAAGACCAGGCATTGACTGATGGTTGTTTAGTTTGCTAATGCTGCTGGAATGTAATATACCAGAAATGGATTGGCATTGATAAAGGGGATTTATTTAGTTACAAAGTTACAGTTCCTCAGAGGAAAGGCAGCTGGCTTTCCTCTGGGTTTCTCTGTCACTTGGAAAATCACATGCACCATCTGCTGGCCTTCTCTCCCAGATTCTGGGTTCGGATGCCTTCCCTGGGCGTTTCCTCTCTGCATCTCCAAACGTCTGGGTCTGTGTAGGAACTGAGCTCTGAGCTGAGCTGTGCTGGGCTGCACTGACCTGCACTGAACTACTTCTCTCTCTTCTGACCTCTTCTTTTAAGCCTCTAGTTAGTTAAACATCATTCATTGCAGAAGGCACTTCCCTTAGCTGACCACAGATGTAGTTAGCCATACATGAATTTTATATGCTGATAATTTAGGTCCAAAACAACAGAACAACTGGACACCATCGTCTGACCAAGTTGGTACCTGAATCTAACTATTGCAATAGTAATACTTTTTTCATGCACAGATGATATTCTCTCTGGAGAGTTCTAGAAATTTGGGGGTGGCAGTCAGGGACTGGCATTCACCAAAAGTCAGGCAATATCAGAGAAATATGGTATGTGTTATTGTCCCCATTTCACAGATCAAGAAAGGCCCTGAGGGTTTCAATGACTTGCCCAAGGCCAGTCTGGTTAAAAGTAGAAGGACTTTTTAATTCAATTATTTAATTCAAGCCCGCATCCTTTTCATCTCGTAAGTTGTCCTAAGTCTATGCAGCAGTCTTTATACCAATACAGGATTCAAATGTGAGACATTGTTATAATATGAATTGTTTCTTCAGTGAGCACCCAAGGACTTCATCAGGGGAGAGAACTGGACATGAGGACAGTGGAGTCTCGGGTCAAAAAATGAGGCTCTGGTGGGCTTGCATCTTCCCCTCTCCCTCCCCGAATGTGGGGGGTGGGGTGGGAGTGTACATGGTTCACATGCCACAGAGGCTTGAGTTTTGTGCCAATTGCTGCCTTTTCAGGTGCAGGGGACAGAAAATCATACCCAGGCTGGCTTAAGCCACAAAACAGGAGGAAATAGCTCCTGCCACCGAAAGTCCAAGGATGGTTCCAGCATCAGGCATCCTTGGATCCAGAGGTTCAGACAGTCTCATTAAGCTTTGGACTCTCAGGTTCTTTCTCACTGCCGTGATCACTCATCACTGCCCCTGGTGAACCCTCCTTTCATCTTTAATGCAACCTCACAGATTTGTTTCAGACCCAGCTCACCTGTCACCCAATCCCCACCCTACTGGCAATAAGCATGGTCCTGACCATGGCACACAATTCCCAGGCAGCAGAAATAGGAATCATTGTACCAACCGCAGCTGAAAGAGAGCATCCTTGCCCACCTGTCCTCAGCAAGGCACGGAGGTCCCCAGGTCCTGCTGGCCTGGCCTCGGTCTTGGGCCCACCCACCCCTGTGGCAGGAAGAGGAGAGGCAGAGTTTTGGCCTTGTCTTAATCCTAGAGGACAGATTCCCTGTAGGAAATAAGGGCTTTGTTATTACAAGATGGGGGAATGGAGACAGCAGCAAAACCCTGTGGGCTCATTTAATGGCGGGAGTGAGACTGGGAGTCTGAGTGTGGCCTCCAGGAGGTGAACATGTTCAGGTTTATTATAGGAACTGACTCATAGGACCATGGGGATGTCCAAGTCTAAATTCCATAGGGCAGGCTGCAAGGTGGGAACTGCAATGAAGGTTTTCACTGGAGTCCCCAGGAGAAGCTGGCTGGCTGAAGTACAGATGAAAATTCTTCTTTCTGACTGCTGAAATGATTGGTTCTCCCTTTATGGCACTCAATTGGTTGGACAAGTCTTCTCACCTGGCTGAAGGCAGTCTTCTTTGATTGTAGATGCAATCAGCCATAGATGCAGTCAATTTACGGATGATTTAAATTCATGAAATGCCCTCACAATAACAATCATGCCAGTCCATGCTCAACCAAACAACTGGACAGCATAACCTAGCCCAGTGGACACATGAACTTGACCATCCATCACAAAGGTCCAACAGTACCAGCGCCCAGGTGATCCATTCTGTTTTGAAGAACCACCCCTGCCAGTGATAGGCTGGGGTCAGGGCCATGCTTATTGCCAGTGGGGTGGGGGATTGGGTGACAGGTGAGCTGGGCCTGAAACAAATCTGTGAGGTTGCATTAAAGATGAAAGGAGGGTTCACCAGGGATAGTCATGAGTGATCTCAGCAGGCACTTCCTAACCACACAGCAGCAACAAATTATTTTACCAAAGCTGAGAAGAAAGATTGACACTTAGTTGCAATTCATGGCCTGCAGAGGAGCTCGCTGCTTGCTGTAATTTTTAAAACAGCTAAGCCAGAAGGCTGGCATGGAATCTCATCCAAACTGAACACATTCATCAGAGACATCCCATTTAATACCTCCACAGCCTTGTGAGACAGGGTCCACAATCTGCCCCATTTTATGGATGAGGAAACAGAGTGGTTAAATGTCTTATTCAAGGTCACAGATCCAGTAGGTGACTGAGCTGGACAAGTTGTCTTCTGGGGAGACCTAGAAGTTCTTTGACGGTGCATAGGGTGGGGAGTAGGGGTGAAGAAAAAGAGCAGCTTGTGGGGTCCCGGCCCTTCACCCCCACTTCCCACTCACCTCCATTCCCCTCAGACAGTCAGAGGGACCCTCCTTTGGGCTGCATCATTCACTGAGCTTTCTTTTATGATTGTGTTTGAAGAAAGAATTCTGACTCTATGAAGCTTGAAGACCAAGGCAGTCAATGCAAATCCTGGGAGGCAAGACTTAGGAACACCCGAGGTCACTATTGGAGGAATCTGTTTGGCAGGCGGAGTTGAAAAGTTTTTCACAGCCAGAGCAGTGTCTGCTGAGCCCACATCTGCCCCTTGATTTCCCCTTTCTGGGGTATCTTTCCTTGCCCAAGGGCTTTCCCTGGCCCCCGATCCTGCTTTACCCCATGTACAGGGAATCAGCTCCCCATGGGAGCAGCGAGGCAGCTGCTCAGCGATGGCTGCGTGTATGAATACCCCAGCTCCTTCATCCATGGAAGTTGGGGAAAGACCACTGAGGGGAGTGTGTTCTCCACTGGCTTCTGTGGTATGTATTACCCAGCAGTATGTGTTACCCTCCAGTAGCCCACAGGGGCAGCTGGCTTGATAATAGGCATTTTATAGATGATTTCCTTTTGCTGTGCCACTTCCCCATTCTCTGCCAGTCGTTCTTGTATTTCCCCAATCATCTGCTTGCACTGGAATCCTTGTCTCAGAGACTCCTTTTGGAGAAACCAACCTAAGACCCCCCTCCTTCCTATCTCAGGGCCTGGCCGCTGATCTACTTTTAGATGCCCAGTGGGCGCTTTCGGTCCCTTCTTTGCAACAGTAGGTGTGCTGGAACCTGCCCTCACTGTTGACTCGGGAAACCTCTCCACCAGCCACCCCCAGTTCCTCTAGTAGCCCAGAACAAAGGCTTGTCCACTCAGGTAAGCCATTTGCAGCAGGGTGTAATTTTGCTACCCAGGGGACTGTTGGCAATGTCTGGAGACATTTTGCTCCTCACGAGGGTACTATGGCATCTGGTGGATAGAAACAGAGGTGCTTTTGAGCATCTTGCAATGCACAAGGCAGCTCCCACCACAAGGAACATCAAGCCCCAAAGGTCAGTAACACCCGAGGTGAGCACTGTTTTAGACAAATGAAGCCTGTCATCCTGGCATGCATCTTTGGAGGGGGATGGAGTCCCCTCCCCCAGAACCAACCCTCTGGAGACAAGTAGTCCTGATCACACAGTGAGGGTACTGGGGCCAGAATAGGCAGGTTTCTCGTTGCCAAACTGCCAGCATCTTCCAGGCGTTGATGAATCAGTCAGAAGGAATACCCAAGAAGTCATATCAGAACCAAAAAAGTCTTGGCTGTCTGATTACAAGGAAGCAAGTAGCAGACCCAAGAAATCACAAGTGTTGGAAGAGAAGTAGCATGTCCTCACCATGGACAAAGGAAAGTGGCTATAGGAGAAGCCACAGCTGTGATGGGCCCCCAAAAGCCTGAGACTCTTGCAGCCCAACTGGCTCCACTATTTGCATTTTGATGAATTTGGAGTTCAAGTGGCATGAAGGTAAGCTGCACAGCAGGCTGGGAGTGAGGGGACGCAATCGGAGCCTGCAGAGCCAGGGCAGGGGTGCAGAGGGGAGGGTCAGAGGGGGTCCAGAGTGCAATTGGTTTAGTGCAGGGGCTGCATGCAGCTGGGGTCCCCGGGGATTCCCTGCATTTTCTCTCCACCATAGCCTTAGCGCTGCTATGCTGGGTTAACCTTCCTTGTTGATACCCTGGGCAGAACCTCCAGCCTTGATTCTGAAAGAGAAAGAGCCTGTTCTCTTTGGGGAATTAATTTGCAAAGCCCACTTAGGGAAGTGGGAAGGGCCTCAAGACCCTGCTGGGAAGCTGAAGATGTAATAAATAACTGGGTGGTGGTTACTTTGTGTACATACATAAAAATTCCATCAACTCTGTGTATATACACCGGTGCTTCTCAAATTTTATGGGCATGTGAATCAACGGCAGATCTTATTAAAATACAGGTTCTGATTGAGTAGGTTGGGGATGGGTCTGGGAGATTGTGCATTTCTAAAAGAAATGCTTCTAGGAGGTGTGGGGGCCACGCTTTGGGTAGCAGTGTATCATACTTCAATTTAAAAACAGGGGAAAGAAAACAAATGCTGGTCTATATAAAAGCTTTCATTTTATTTCTAAAAAGAAATTTCTCTTCTCTCCTTGGTGCAGGCCGACCCCTGGCATAGATCCAGAGTGGGGAGGGGGCCACGGCCTGGTTTTCCAGTGCCCCACTTGACCTTTACTCCGCTTATCCATACCAAGGAAGCAAAGATGGGCTGATACAGGAAAAGGGTCAGAGGCCTTTTTATAAGGCTAGTGCTGCAGCCTGAAGCTGTTCTTTCCAGGTAGTCAAGAACCGACATCCCAACCTGTGGTAGTTAGATTCAGTTGTCAGCTTGGCCAGGTGAAGGCACCTAGTTCTGTTGCTGTGGACATGAGCCAATGGTACGTGAACCTCATCTGTTGCTGATTATTTCTGCAGTCGGCTAGGAGGTGTGCCTGCTGCAATGAAGGATGTTTGATTTAGTTGGCTGGTGCTTAAATGAGACAGCTCAACGTAGCGCAGCCCAAGCAGCTCGGCATACCTCATCTCAGCACTCACAGCTCAGCCCAGGCCTTTGCAGATGCAGAAAGAAATCATCCTGGGAAAAGTTGTTGGAACCCAGAGGCCTGGAGAGAAGGCCAGCAGAGATCACCCTGTGCCTTCCCACGTAAGAAAGAACCTCAGTGGAAAGTTAGCTGCCTTTCCTCGGAAGAACTAATGAAATAAATCCTCTTTTATTAAAAGCCAATCTGTCTCTGGTGTGTTGCATTCCAGCAGCTAGCAAACTACAAAACAACCCAAGCTGTCTTTGGAGAATGTTTCGGAGGGGCCTCTGCCCTGTTCCTCCCCAGATGTACTGTCTGGTTAAACTCTCAGGACTTGCCTGATGCCCACCAGGGGGTTCCCTCAGCCCCACTCACAGAGTCCACTTGGTTCTGGGAACACTCAGGCACCCTGGACCACCAGACTCTAATACAGGAGACTCCTCTTGCTCCGCCATGGCAGGATACTTCTGCCAGCCACCCACCTTAGGCTTCTCTAGGCAAGGGGCAGCACCAAGCATACCCCCAAACTCTTGGGCAGGTGTGTTCTCAAGCCAGTAACACTTAGGGGGCCTTTAAGATTCTCTAGCTCAGCATGAATTCAGCCAGGGAAGGGGCACCCATGTCCTTCTGGAAGCCCCTTCCCATCTCCTTTCCCCACCCCCCGCCTCTCCAAGTGATTCTCCTGGGCTTCCCCTCACTTGGCCTGGGAGGCAAAGGATGTCCTTTGCCCATGGGGAAATGCCATAGAACCTGCTACTGCAGCAAATTCCCTCCGAAAATCTCCAGTCTTTCCTTATATAGGTAGTTGTGGGTAATGGGTCTGACAGCTAAAGATATTATTTGATCACCTTTTAAATAAATAAACACATAGTCCTTATACCAGAAGCTTTTCTAGGTTCTTTACATATGCTATCTTATTTAATTCTCACAGAAACCCTGTCGGATAGATATGATTATTAAGTTTATTTTACAGGTGAGGAAATGGAGGCACAGAGAGGCTAGGTAACTTGTTGAAAATCACACAGCTTGTATGTGGCAGAGCTAGGATTTGAATCCCAGCAATCAGGCTCCAGGGCCTCTAACCACTGCTCTCTATGTCTTAGCAGGTCTCTCATAAGTGAGGAAAATGAGGCTCAATAGAGGAAATGACATTGTAGAGTTTACATAGTCTGTAAATAACAGAGCCCAGATTCTAATCTCATGACTCTAAGCGGGGTGCTTTTTTCCCTGGGGCTCTCATTTGGGGCTCTCATCTATTAAAGAGCTTTTTCTCACCTCCTTCTCCTGACATCTCAACTTTTGAAAAATTTTAAGCATAAACATGCAGAAATACTCAAAAACAGACTTTCAACATGCCTTTCAAATGGAGGCAGACCTCTGGGATGTCTGGAAATGAACCAACCTTCCAATCTCCACCAGCCCCTTGGAATCCTATAACAAGGACAGACAGGCAAAGTCCAGGAGTGGTAGAGTTATCTCCTGACTTCCCTGGCCTCCCTGCAGTCTCCCCTGTTGGCCTGAGCAGTGAGGGGAGGGGAGGTATTAGGAAACTGATTTGAAGAGAAGCCCCCTTGGTGTGGGCAGGGCTGGCCAGTGGGCACCCCCACACCTGACCTGGGAGGAGCATCCTTCTCCCTCTCTGAGCCCAGACCCTGGCCACATGCTGTGCTCCTCAGACAGGTCCCTAACTCTGCAGGTCCCACCCTCCTAGAACCCTGAGCCAGGCAGAGGAGGGCACATGAGCATTCCCTGAGCCTGTAAGGTCAAAATTCTTTCCACGTGTGGAATCTCATTCACTCCCCCAATTGCCCTGTGAGAGGGAGCCAGCTCCCAGCTCCCAAGGCACCCACGAGGAAGCCGAGGCTAAAAATCACACAGTCTCCATATTTTAGTTTTCTACGGCTGCCCCAACAAAGAACTCCAAACCGGGGGCTTAACCCAACAGAAATGTATTGCCCTGGAGGCTGGAGGCCTGTTATCAGGGTGTCAGCAGGCCGATCCTCCCTCTGGACTCTGTAGGGGAGAACCGCCCTTGACAAGTTTAGCTTCTGATGGTTACAGGCAATCCCGCATCCCTGGTGTGTGGCAGTGTAATTCCACTCTCTGCCTCCTCTTCTCATGGCATTCCCCCCAGGGTCTCCCAGCAGTGTCTTCTCTCTTCTTCTTATAAAGAAAACAACCACCCTTTATCGAGTTTAGCCTCATTTTAACTAACCACATCTTCAAAGACCTTGTTTCCAAATGAGGTCACATTCACAGGAACCAGAGTTAGGACCCGAAAGTGTCATTTTAGGTGACATGAATCAACCCACAACCCTTCATTACCCTACGAAGTTCAAGATTAATCTCCTTTTCTTCTTATACCCTTATATGCACTTTCCATAATTGCCATCCTGACCCCTATAGACTTTTCTCCTGGCAGTAAGTATATTAAAATCATTTTCTAAGTTTTTGTGTAAGCCTCATGATTGCTATTTAAAATGGCTCTAAAATATTCCATTTATTTGACATATTATAATTTGTTGAACTGTTTCTGCACTCCAGATAGTTCAGTTGTTTCTGAACTTTTATGTGTGTGTACCACTAAATTATGCTGCAGTGCCAGCATCTTTGGACATTTGGTTGTTGAATTCTTTTAGGAAAAGAATCCATGGAGTGTGATCATTAGGTCAAAGAGTATTAATAATTTTATAGTTCAAGAAACAAGTTCCAAATTGCATTAAGAAAAATCTGCCACTAACAATATTTGAGCATACCAGTTTCACTGCAACCTTGCCAGCATTGGCTATTATCATTATTTATTATTTTTTGCCAATTTAATAGATGTGATATGGCGTATTGAGTTTCCACTGTGATGCTGAGCATTTTCTGTATTATTTTATTACTTCTATTCTCTCCTGGGAAAATTTTCTCTTCATATCCTTTGCATATACATCTTAATGTTTTTATTATTTATATGAGCTCCTTAAATAGACATGAACTCTCCGATAAGTTTGTTCTGTTTGTTTGTTTGTGGCTAATACTCCTCTCATCCCTAGTTTTTAAAATGAGAACTGTAACCACCTAAGTCTATTCCTCTAACTTATGATGCTTAATAAATTCATGGGATTGCCAGAGGCTGAGCACTTGGAACATTGGAAATTTAATTTGCAATGAAATGAATTGGCTTAAGATTCAGCCTGCAACCTAGGCAGAAATGGATTTCTAAGTGTCGGGTGAGGTCTCAAGTCAAGTGCCAACTCTGCAGTTTGGCACTTGCCTTTCCTTTGCCCTGACTTCCCTTTTCCTCTCTTCTTCCAATGCTTTTAGCTGAACATGAACCCAAATAACCATCCCTCAAGTAAACAGCGACCCTTGCTTTCTGCAAAAGAAGTGTCTGGTGGAGACTCCTGACACCCCAAGTTATTCTTCTGGGTTCCCTGAGCTCTGGATAAGGCCAGTTCTGTCTGCTCATGGTTGTCTGGTTTGCTAGGGGACAGTTGGGTCAGAAAAACAGCAATTCTGAATGGGTGGCTTTCAAAATAATTGCTGATTTTTGCCTCACAAAAATCACTCACTGATTCTTGCCTCTTTCATCAATTTCTTCTTCCATTGGTGCCAGAGGACATGTGGGGAGGTGCTTCGTTCCTTCTGTGAGTTTGTGCTAGAGCAGAAAGGGCACCGACTTCAAGTCAGTAGGTTGATATGCAAGTCCTGCCTGTCCTTTGAGTTCTGGAGACCTCATTGCCTCACCTGAGAAGCAAGGGTTATAACCTAAAAACCACCAAATGCTCATGCTGGAAGCACGCTCCATGCGTTATCCCACTGAAACCGCCCAGCATCCCGGTTTTGGAGAGCTTAGAAAAAGCAACCTGTCTAGGACTCTGAGTGAATACCGGCTGAATGTCAGCTCCACCTTCCATCTTACAGAGTCATTTTCATGTCAGTATTCCCAAAACAACGCATGGAGCACAACCATCCTAGCCATTAATTAGTGGCAGCTTCATAACTCCCATATTTTTAGAATTTTGCATATGAGTCAAGGACTATGTTAGTAGTGAGGGGAAACTGTGGGCTCACGTGGCCAGGAAGGGATGTGGGGTCATCTGCAGACACCAGGGCCTCTGTGAGTGGAGCAGGGGCTCAGTGCCTCCAGGATGTTCTCTCCGTCTCCCTTTCCTTCTCTCTCGGGTCTCTGCTAATATTCAAAGGGCTCCATTTCTTCTTGCTGCAACAGACTTTCTCCAGAGAGCAGGAAGACAGCTGCCCAGGTCTTAGCTTCAGGTTCTCCGGACACCTCAACTCTCGACACAGGAGGCTCCTTCTGTGATGGATACAAACGGGAATTCCAGTGGGGGTGGGGAGGGCATGGTTTGTAATAGTTGGGTCTGTGATGGGCAGTGGAGTTCTGTGATGGGCCACTTCGGATCACACGTTTTCTCCTAGCCTGTGGGTCAGGAGTGGGGGTGGGCATGAAGTAGAGGTCCCTGAGCAAAGCAAGAGGGTTAGGAGAGAGTGCTGGGTAGACCAAGCACTATATCCCACAGTCCATCCCCTGTTGCTGTGCCAATGTCTTTTTTTGAGTACCAATTATAGATTCTAGGAAGACTCTGCCAGGTAAGGCTTACTTTTGGGAAGAGTTTTTTAACCACCTAAATCATCCCCTCTTCATTCAATGGGATGAAAAATGGTGCTGATTTCTCGTTTTTATTAAATTCACTTTGGCTCATCCCATGCAGTGGTGGAACACATAACAGTTCTGTGTAATAGTCGAGTCCTTGTAAAATCTCAAAGCTGTTTGGAGAGAGTCATGGCCTTGCAGCATTACAAAATCCCAGTGCCCCAGAATTCTAGAATTCTGTCCCTGAAAGAGAGCTTGAGAGCTCACTTGCTTTTAGGCAGGTCTTTTTTCTTCCTGACATCTGTTAGGACTGGAATTTTTCTGACCTCTTTTGGAGAGTGGAGTGGACATTTGCTATCAGAATCTCAATTTCCTTCCTGGGTTTTGAGCATTGTGTCCTCCCTCATGTGCCAGAGGCCCCCTCCCATTCATAGGGTGACCAATTGTCCTGTTTGCCTGAAACTAAGGAGTTTGTAGGATGCAATTATTGCAGTTTTAGAACTTGGACAGTCCTGGGAAATGGGATGTGTTGGCTACCTTATGCTAGGAGGGGCAGCCACCCTCTTACTCCCTTTCCCAGCCTCCCTTGCAGCTAAGGGGTGGGCCTATGACCTGCCCCTCCAATCAGGAGCACCTGTCCCAGACTTTGAATCAGACACTGGCGATTGTGGGAGCAGCATGGGCACGGGAGTGGGGGTGGGGGTGCATCCGGTTTCCAGTGGCAGCAATCCTCGGGCAGTGCCCCTCCTCTGGTGGGGGAGATTTTGGGAGCAGCAGGAATGTCTGTACCCGGTGGCAGCTGTAGTGGCACCACCGTTGGGCCAGTTTTGTGATATGATTTTGGACATATTCCTGCTGGGAAAACCTTCTAATTTTTGACCTTCTTAAAGTTACTGTGAGCTACCAAATAGGCTTGTCATACATTAATTCTTTGCTTAAATCCATCTGCATTTGTTTTAGTTGCTTTTCCAGTATTTTATTAGCTCATGTGGCAGGTGGTTTTCTCCTTCCACCTGAAATCTTTTCTATTTGTTCATTTATCTGGAAACCCGGGGAGAACAATTGGTTAACATTGCCTCTATTAAAAAGCAGAAACGAACAAGCTAAGAACTGGTTACAGCTGAAGGTACTCTTTATTCTTCCCTCAGATCATATAAATGTTTCCTCATTGGACCAAACCCTTCTCTTCATTCTCACCAGTCACTTGTGCTTTTCAAATTTCATTTCAACCCTCTCATCCCCAGATGCCGACCAGAAAGCACTGGGGATTTAGAAGGTCAGGAAATGCTGTTTGGTGCGCCCTGTCGTTGGGAAAGGACATGCTATGAGAAGAGGAATAACTTGCCCTCCTGTGTTTGAATTTCAAGCTGCTAGACTTGTCTTCTCTGAAGCCAGATCGACTTGAGTTAGGTGGTAGCTCAAGGTTGCTAAATAATGTTTATTATTTTAGAAAACCTTCCATGAGTTTGTGTCTGCTGCCCACACCTTTACTTGTGTCTGTTCAGAGGCCACATTCTGGGAAGAAGAAGCACAGGACTTGGAGTCCGGAGAGCCCAGTTCTTAGTTTTGGCTTTGTCCCTTAGATTCTGATTCCCCCAGCCTCAGTTTCCCCACCGATGAAAGGAGGATAAAATGTCCTTCTCGCTGGGTTACGGGGCAAACCAAATGTAATAGATGTAATTGTAATTATTATTTTATTAGGATAGTATAATTACTATATTATTTATAATAATAATTAATGTCATAGCATAACGACTGAGAATGTGGACTCTCGAGCCAAACTTCTGGGTTCGGGTCTTGGCTCTGAGACCAAGTCTAGCTGTGTGGCTTTGAGCAAGGTCTTCCATTTCCTCATCTGTAAAACAGGAATAATAATCACAGGAACAACCCCTTACGTTCATCAGGAGGCTTGAATGAGCGAGTGCAGTAACACTTTAGAAGTTGGTAACTGGTATAGACACGTTCAATTCACATTTGTTCTCACCACCTTCACACTCATCATCATCATTCCTCTAAAGTTTCCATTACTAACCTTGAGCATGGTTCCTCTGCATCATACTTTCTGTCTGTGCCTTACCCTATGGGAGATGTTCAGAGCAAAACCCCAGGGCTTCCCCTGACTCTCTCCTCCGATCTAACTGCCCAGAAGGAGATAAGCAGGAGGCTAGACTTTTTCAAGCCTGGTTACCTGACTCTATGAAGAGCTTGCTACTAGTTAAACACCACCATTCTACACTGCAGTTCACTTTTGAATTTCTCCTTGAAGCTGGAGAGCAGGTGGCACTGTACCTATTTTGCAGAAGATAAAACTGAGGCCCAACGTGACTTTCCCAGGGTCACTTAGCAAGGGCAAAGCAGAAGTGCAACAAGAGCCCAGGCCATGATGCCACAATGCACGTTGACTCTCCTGACTGGGGAATTTAAATCACTCTGTCCTCTAACCTTCTTAAGGAGACCATCCCATCACTCCCCAAGGGATCTAGTGGGTAATGTTCAATTTTTAGGGCTGCCACTCCTGAATTTCTGCTTCTCTTGCAAATGTAACATTTATTTAGAATTAGTTTGAAAATAGCTTTCTGAGATGTATCTCAAGTTCAGTGCTAGAATAAGGAGTGGAGAACTCATCCAGTAGACACTGCCAGCTGAACCAAACAGGGGTCCCATTGCTCAGTGAGGTTGGCGTGAGTAAGGAGGCTGAGGTCTTGGTGTCTGTCTGTTCCACTCCACGGTGAGCCAGTCTTGGGCTTTGGCCATCTTGATCATTGCAGAATACCTGGTGTCCAGATGTCAAATTGGGGTTTCCCGTCCCTTGTCATGGAGGTCAGATTAACTTGTAGCCCATCTCTACTCCCTAGGGAATGGAATTCAAGTCAGTGCCCAGGGGGATTCCTTTCTGATGGTGACTTTTCCCTCTGAGCTTCTCCTTTAATTTCAGATCCTCCTGCCTTCTCTACCTTGCAGTCAATGGGTCCAGATGTGAAATTGAATTCTTCTTTTAATCACTTCTCTTCAACTGTTGGTGGAGGTGGTAGGCTATGAGGGCAGTACAACACTGGGAGAATAATTAACAGCACTGAATTTTATATTTGAATGTGGCTAAAAGGGGTACATTTTAAGTTGTATATATGTTCTAGAATAAGAAAAAGTACACAAATTATGAACCCTAATGTAAACCATGGACTATAGTTAATAGTATAACCATAATAATGTTCTCTCATTAATCGTAACAAACGTATCACACTAATGCAAGGTGTATTATAATAATGGTGTGTGTGTGTTTGTGAACTCTATTTTATGCATGATTTTTCTGTAAACTTAAAACTGCTCTGATTTAACAAAAAAAGAAAAACAAAACACCACCCATGTACACATGGTGGTTGACAGATGGGGTAGGCTGTCCCTGAAGGAAGATTTGGGAAGAGAGAAAGAAGGGACACATTGGATTGATCAGTAGACATCTCTGTGAGTCTCCTGGGCTGCCCCTTCCAGGCATTTTTTTTTTTAACTTTTTTTTTTATTAATTAAAAAAAGAATTAACAAAACAATTAGAAATCATTCCATTTTACATGTACAATCAGTAATTCTTAATATCATCACATAGTTGCATATTCATCATTTCTTAGTACATTTGCATCGATTTAGAAAAAGAAATAAAAAGACAACAGAATAAGAATTAAAACGATAATAGAAAGAAAAAGAAAAAAAAATACGTATACCTCACTTGCAGCTTCATTCAGTGTCTTAACATAATTGCATTACAATTAGGTAGTATTGTGCTGTTCATTTCTGAGTTTTTATATCCAGTCCCGTTGTACAGTCTGTATCCCTTCAGCTCCAATTACCCCTTCTCTTTTTTTTTTTTAATTAACGGAAAAAAAGAAATTAGCCCAACATTTAGAAATCATACCATTCTACATATGCAATCAGTAATTCTTAACATCATCACATAGATGCATGATCATCATTTCTTAGTACATTTGCATCAGTTTAGAAGAACTAGCAACATAACCGAAAAGATATAGAATGTTAATATAGAGAAAAAAATAAAAGTAATAATAGTAAAATCAAAACAAAACAAAAACCTATAGCTCAGATGCAGCTTCATTCAGTGTTTTAACATGATTACTTTACAATTAGGTATTATTGTGCTGTCCATTTTTGAGTTTTTGTATCTAGTCCTGTTACACCGTCTGTATCCCTTCAACTCCAATTGCCCATTATCTTACCCTGTTTCTACCTCCTGCTGGACTCTGTTACCAATGACATATTCCAAATTTATTCTCGAATATCTGTTCACATCAGTGGGACCATACAGTATTTGTCCTTTAGTTTTTGGCTAGACTCACTCAGCATAATGTTCTCTAGGTCCATCCATGTTATTACATGCTTCATAAGTTTATCCTGTCTTAAAGCTGCATAGTATTCCATCGTATGTATATACCACAGTTTGTTTAGCCACTCTTCTGTTGATGGAGATTTCGGCTGTTTCCATCTCTTTGCAATTGTAAATAACGCTGCTATAAACATTGGTGTGCAAATGTCCGTTTGTGTCTTTGCCCTTAAGTCCTTTGAGTAGATACCCAGCAATGGTATTGCTGGGTTGTATGGCAATTCTATATTCAGCTTTTTGAGGAACCGCCAAACTGCCTTCCACAGTGGTTGCACCATTTGACATTCCCACCAACAGTGGATAAGTGTGCCTCTTTCTCCGCATCCTCTCCAGCACTTGTCATTTTCTGTTTTGTTGATAATGGCCATTCTGGTGGGTGTGAGATGATATCTCATTGTGGTTTTGATTTGCATTTCTCTAATGGCCAGGGACATTGAGCATCTCTTCATGTGCCTTTTGGCCATTTGTATTTCCTCTTCTGATAGGTGTCTGTTCAAGTCTTTTTCCCATTTTGTAATTGGGTTGGCTGTCTTTTTGTTGTTGAGATGAACAATCTCTTTATAAATTCTGGATACTAGACCATTATCTGATATATCATTTCCAAATATTGTCTCCCATTGTGTAGGCTGTCTTTCTACTTTCTTGATGAAGTTCTTTGATGCACAAAAGTGTTTAATTTTGAGGAGCTCCCATTTATTTATTTCCTTCTTCAGTGTTCTTGCTTTAGGTTTAAGGTCCATAACCGCCTCCAGCTGTAAGATCCATAAGATATCTCCCAACATTTTCCTCTAACTGTTTTATGGTCTTAGACTTAATGTTTAGATCTTTGATCCATTTTGAATTAACTTTTGTATAGGGTGTGAGACATGGGTCTTCCTTCATTCTTTTGCATATGGATATCCAGTTCTCTAGGCACCATTTATTGAAGAGACTGTTCTGTCCCAGGTGAGTTGGCTTGACTGCCTTATCAAAGATCAAATGTCCATAGATGAGAGGGTCTATATCTGAGCACTCTATTCGATTCCATTGGTCGATATATCTATCTTTATGCCAATACCATGCTGTTTTGACCACCGTGGCTTCATAATATGCCTTAAAGTCAGGCAGCGTGAGACCTCCAGCTTTGTTTTTTTCCCTCAAGATGTTTTTAGCAATTCGGGGCACCCTGCCCTTCCAGGTAAATTTGCTTATTGGTTTTTCTATTTCTGAAAAATAAGTTGTTGGGATTTTGATTGGTATTGCATTGAATCTGTAAATCAATTTAGGTAGGATTGACATCTTAACATATTTAGTCTTCCAATCCATGAACACGGTATGCCCTTCCATCTATTTAGGTCTTCTGTGATTTCTTTTAACAGTTTTTTGTAGTTTTCTTTATATAGGTTTTTTGTCTCTTTAGTTAAATTTATTCCTAGGTATTTTATTCTTTTAGCTGCAATTGTAAATGGGATTCGTTTCTTGATTTCCCCCTCAGCTTGTTCATTACTAGTGTATAGAAATGCTACAGATTTTTGAATGTTGATCTTGTAACCTGCTACTTTGCTGTACTCATTTATTAGCTCTAGTAGTTTTGTTGTGGATTTTTCCGGGTTTTCAACGTATAGTATCATATCGTCTGCAAACAGTGATAGTTTTACTTCTTCCTTTCCAATTTTGATGCCTTGTATTTCTTTTTCTTGTCTAATTGCTCTGGCTAGAACCTCCAACACAATGTTGAATAATAGTGGTGATAGTGGACATCCTTGTCTTGTTCCTGTTCTTAGGGGGAAAGTTTTCAATTTTTCCCCATTGAGGATGATATTAGCTGTGGGTTTTTCATATATTCCCTCTATCATTTTAAGGAAGTTCCCTTGTATTCCTATCTTTTGAAGTGTTTTCAACAGGAAAGAATGTTGAATCTTGTCAAATGCCTTATCTGCATCAATTGAGATGATCATGCGATTTTTCTGCTTTGATTTGTTGATATGGTGTATTACATTAATTGATTTTCTTATGTTGAACCATCCTTGCATACCTGGGATGAATCCTACTTGGTCATGATGTATAATTCTTTTAATGTGTTGTTGGATACGATTTGCTAGAATTTTATTGAGGATTTTTGCATCTATATTCATTAGAGAGATTGGTCTGTAGTTTTCTTTTTTTGTAATATCTTTGCCTGATTTGGTATGAGGGTGATGTTGGCTTCATAGAATGAATTAGGTAGTTTTCCCTCCACTTCGATTTTTTTGAAGAGTTTGAGGAGAATTGGTACTAATTCTTTCTGGAACGTTTGGTAGAATTCACATGTGAAGCCATCTGGTCCTGGACTTTTCTTTTTAGGAAGATTTTGAATGACTAATTCAATTTCTTTACTTGTGATTGGTTTGTTGAGGTCATCTATGTCTTCTTGAGTCAAAGTTGGTTGTTCATGTCTTTCCAGGAACCCGTCCATTTCATCTAAATTGTTGCATTTATTAGCGTAAAGTTGTTCATAGTATCCTGTTATTACCTCCTTTATTTCTGTGAGGTCAGTAGTTATGTCTCCTCTTCCATTTCTGATCTTATTTATTTGCATCCTCTCTCTTCTTCTTTTTGTCAATCTTGATAAGGGCCCATCAATCTTATTGATTTTCTCATAGAACCAACTTCTGGTCTTATTGATTTTCTCTATTGTTTTCATGTTTTCAATTTCATTTATTTCTGCTCTGATCTTTGTTATTTCTTTCCTTTTGCTTGCTTTGGGATTAGTTTGCTGTTCTTTCTCCAGTTCTTCCAAGTGAACAGTTAATTCCTGCATTTTTGCCTTTTCTTCTTTTCTGATATATGCATTTACGGCAATAAATTTCCCTCTTAGCACTGCCTTTGCTGCATCCCATAAGTTTTGATATGTTGTGTTTTCATTTTCATTTGCCTCGAGGTATTTACTAATTTCTCTTGCAATTTCTTCTTTGACCCACTCGTTGTTTAAGAGTGTGTTGTTGAGCCTCCACGTATTTGTGAATTTTCTGGCATTCCGCCTATTATTGATTTCCAACTTCATTCCTTTATGATCCGAGAAAGTGTTGTATATGATTTCAATCTTTTTAAATTTGTTAAGACTTGCTTTGTGACCCAGCATATGGTCTATCTTTGAGAATGATCCATGAGCACTTGAGAAAAAGGTGTATCCTGCTGTTGTGGGATTTAATGTCCTATATATGTCTGTTAAGTCTAGCTCCTTTATAGTAAAATTCAGATTCTCTATTTCTTTATTGATCCTCTGTCTAGATGTTCTGTCCATTGATGAGAGTGGGGAATTGAAGTCTCCAACTATTATGGTATTTGTGTCTATTTCCCTTTTCAGTGTTTGCAGTGTATTCCTCATGTATTTTGGGGCATTCTGGTTCGGTGCATAAATATTTATGATTGTTATGTCTTCTTGTTTAATTGTTCCTTTTATTAGTATATAGTGTCCTTCTTTGTCTCTTTTAACTGTTTTACATTTGAAGTCTAACTTGTTGGATATTAGTATAGCCACTCCTGCTATTTTCTGGTTGTTATTTGCATGAAATATCTTTTCCCAACCTTTCACTTTCAACCTATGTTTATCTTTGGGTCTAAGATGTGTTTCCTGTAGACAGCATATAGAAGGATCCTGTTTTTTAATCCATTCTGCCATTCTATGTCTTTTGATTGGGGAATTCAGTCCATTAACATTTAGTGTTATTACTGTTTGGATCATATTTTCCTCTACCATTTTGCCTTTTGTATTATATATATCATATCTGACTTTCCTTCTTTCTACACTCTTCTCCATACCTCTCTCTTCTGTCTTTTCGGTTCTGACTCTAGTGTTCCCTTTAGTATTTCTTGCAGAGCTGGTCTTTTGGTCACAAATTCTCTCAGTGACTTTTTGTCTGAGAATGTTTTAATTTCTCCCTCATTTTTGAAGGACAATTTTGCTGGATATAGGAGTCTTGGTTGGCAGTTTTTCTCTTTTAGTAATTTAAATATATCATCCCACTGTCTTCTAGCTTCCATGGTTTCTGCTGAGAAATCTACACATAGTCTTATTGGGTTTCCCTTGTATGTGACAGATTGTTTTTCTCTTGCTGCTTTCAAGATCCTCTCTTTCTCTTTGACCTCTGACATTCTAACTAGTAAGTGTCTTGGAGAACGCCTATTTGGGTCTATTCTCTTTGGGGTGCGCTGCACTTCTTGGATCTGTAATTTTAGGTCTTTCATAAGAGTTGGGAAATTTTCAGTGAAAATTTCTTCCATTAGTTTTTCTCCTCCTTTTCCCTTCTCTTCTCCTTCTGGGACACCCACAACACGTATATTTGTGCGGTTCATATTGTCCTTGAGTTCCCTGATATCCTGTTCAAATTTTTCCATTCTTTTCCCGATAGTTTCTGTTTGTTTTTGGAATTCAGATGTTCCATCCTCCAAATCACTAATTCTATCTTCTGTCTCTTTGAATCTATCATTGTAGGTATCCATTGTTTTTTCTATCTTTTCTACTCTTCCTTCACTTCCATAAGTTCTGTGATTTGTTTTTTCAGTTTTTCTATTTCTTCTTTATGTTCAGCCCATGTCTTCTTCATGTCCTCCCTCAATTTATCGATTTCGTTTTTGAAGAGGTTTTCCATTTCTGTTCGTATATTCAGCATTAGTTGTCTCAGCTTTTGTATCTCATTTGAACTATTGGTTTGTTCCTTTGACTAGGCCATATTTTCAATTATTTGAGCGTGATCTGTTATCTTCTGTTGGCATCTGCGCATTTAGACAGATTTCCCTGGGTATTGGATCCAAAAGTTTGGAAGATTTTTCTGTGAAATCTCTGGGTTCTGTTTTTCTTATCCTGCCCAATAGGTGGTGCTCGTGGCACACGTTTGTCTGCGGGTCCCACCAGTAAAAGGTGCTGTGGGACCTTTAACTTTGGAAAACTCTCGCCGTCCAGGAGGTTCACTAGCCGAAATGGCTTGGAAGAGTGCGAGCCGGCCCAGGGTCCGAACGCGGGGAGGGTCGCTGGCCGCCACAGCCCAGGAAATCGCCCGTCCGAATTTCCTAGTCGGCCCGGGGCGACAAGTGTGGCGGGAGGGCGCCAGCGGCAGCGGCCCTCCCAGGAGAGTGCACGTTCCGGGGGAGTCAAGGGTTTGGAAGGGGCCTCCCCAACCCGTCACCATTCTCCGTGGCCTGGGGATTTCCGATCCAATTCTCTCAGTTGGTCCGGGGGGCTGCGCGTGGTGTGGGCGCCAGCTGCTGCGGTTTGAGGGGACCACCTGTCCAATTCTCCCAGCTGGCCCAGGAAGGGAGAAGGGAGTGACTCCGGCCGCTTGCCGCTCTGCCCGGTGAAGCCCGCACCCCTCGGCGATCTCACCCGAGCGGCTTCTCTCAGCCAGCCAGCTGTTCCAGGATGGGGTATGCTGTCTTTTTTATCTCTGTTGTGGCTTTGGGAGCTGTTCTGTATCGTTTCTACTCCCCTAGTAGCTGTCCTGGAGAAGAAACTAAGATCTGCGTGTCTTACTAAGCCGCCATCTTCTCCCAGGCATTTTTTATAAGATGTCTTGCCATTCCTGGACCTCCTGCCTCAGGCAATCTCATCTTCTCATTTTCTCTCTTCCTTCCTTCATCTCCAAACTCTTGGATGATTCCAATGTGTAGCAGCTGGACTCTCCTTTCTTCTATCCTTACGATCTCATTTTACCCTTCTTCTCCCCAAATGTCTCATCAAGTGCTTTTCCAAATAACGTTTTCTCCCCTACATTAGATGAATGATGTCAGTTACAGTGCCAAAGTTTACCAGCCTCTGACCTCCTTGCTCTAGGCCTTCTTTCTAGTCTCAGAGCCCCCATCCTTCATATAAAAACTTTGAAGTAAGAAAAATCTGGGTCTGAATCTACCTCATCTTTGCACTCAGTTGCATGCGTGTTCTTGGGCAGCCCTTTTATTCCCAACTTCATTTTTCTTATCCAGCCAGTACTCAGTTGACCCATTATAACAGAAAGGGGCGGGTATTCGTGGGTGACCTACAAGGAGATTAAAGCAGAAGTAATCCCAACAGGGCATACTGGATTTACCATAAGCTGAATTAAAATCAGACACAGTTTACAACCCTCAGAAATGATCCAAAAGTGTAAAAATAATATCTTATCACTAAAACTTGCTTGCCAAAAAAATCTAACTCCAGACTGTCATTCAATAGAGTTAGCTGCTCTTGTCTGTTTTTGTAGCTGAGTTTTTCCTTTTGTTCCATTTTAGAATAAAGCTTCTCCCACATCCATTTGTCAATGAGCAAACTTTCTGGATACTCCCACAAGCTGGCTGGGTGATTGCATGCAATATGGACTGTTATCTTGTTTCTGTGAGCCAGCAAGTGCAGTTCATTTCCCATTGTCATGTTGTCTGTCCATATGGTAATTACAGTTTTTAAAGCTCTCTCACATTAAAAAAGAAAAAAAAAAATCCAGGAGGTAGGTGAGACAGGTACTATAGTTTCCAATTGATAGCTGAGTGGGCCGGGGTTTAGAGGGTTAAGAAAATTGTCCAGGTCAGGCTGTGGGTGGGTCCTGAGACTGGAAGCAGAGCCCCAGCTCCTGGCTCCCCAGTGCTGGGCTCAGGTTCCTCCCCCCCAGGACTCTCTGACCCCCAGGCTAAGGGGACATCTGACTGGAATGCCAGCTCTAGCCCTCAGGTGCTCCCAGGTCCCTCTGGGGCTGCCCCAGCCCACCTACACCTCCTGACAGAGCTCAGAGTATGGGGAAGTGGAGGGAGGGGCGAAGGAGCAGCGGGTGGTTGAGGATTAGAGACCGGCTCCTCACCCTGACCCCTGCTAATCTGCTGTGTCCCCAGGCAGGCCATTTCACTGCTGAGCGCCTTGGGCAGCCCATAACCCACTCCGCCTTGTGCTGAATGAGGTTGTGTCATGGATCAGTGTGGCCCCCAACTCTTGTGACATTTTTCTTCCTTGCTTCCTCCAGATAATGCCTATATATACATATTTTTTTACAATAATTAGCTCTAGAGAGCTGTGGTTTTCAGTCTTGCAGCGCCGTATTTTTTTAAATATAGTTTTTCCATTTCTTTCCTCACTGTTAAGTGCCACTTATTGTTAATAGGAGATGTCTCTAAAATCTCTGCCCCCTCTTAGTTCATTATATCTAATCTGCTGTGATCTGGGGTATCAGATAACTAACCTTGTTAAAATTCCGCCTCAAACATGAGTCATAGCTACGCGGAAGGCTTTGGTGCGTGCACTTGGTGATGACAATAAATTTGACTTTTCCAAGGCCCTTTTGGCCTTTTTTTCTGAGTCATGTTGTGAAAGGTGAAGTGCTTCGATTAAATGACACTTCACCATCGTGGTTAAATACAAAGTGTGACTCCACAGGTGGAAAGGATGGCAGTGAGATGGCATCACAGATTGCCGTGTGCTCAGAGGTAACAAGGCAGCGGGTGCTGGGCGGACCTGGGGCCAGGCCCGGCTCGCCTCCACTGCACTGCCCTTCTGTGCCTGCACCCAGGTCAGCACCCTGACTCCATGGGGAGCCACTTCAGGTCCTGGACTGATGGCCCATGCCTGGAGTTCCTCGTGGTGATGGGTTATTCAAAGACAATAGCCAGGGTCATAGATCATGGAATGAACTTGAAAAGGACCCATATGATTGATCCCAGAACTGGGGACTTCAGATGGGAGTTCTTCCAATTGTCAGGGGCTCCCGTGCAGGAAAAAGAATGTCCAAAACTAAATAACCTAAAAAGTGATCATGCTTATATGCTGTCCACCACAGTTATTTATAATGGTAAAAAGTCAGAAATAAATTCAGGTGTATATATACTTATAGTGGAATACTACATGGCAATTATAATATTTAAGAAAAATTTCTGATAATGTAAGAAAGTGTTGATGATATAAAGTCAAACGTAAAAAGCAAGTAAAAATGATAAATATAGGGTGATACCAAGTGTGAAAAATTACCTTCATAGACAAAAGACAAGAATATTCAGGGGCTTAACTTAGATGCCTATAAGAACCAGTAGTTCATATAAACTCAGGACTCAGAGCAAGTGAAACACAATAGGGAGTGGTGGGGACTGAGGCAGATTAGAGGGAACATTTTTCCCCAGAAAGGGGGCAGAACATACTCAACTCCAACTGATTATTGTCATGTATTGCTTGTTCTTTACATTTTTAAAGGGAAACTGGAAATCATGATATTTATGTGAAATCCCCCAAAATGTTGATTGCTATATTGCACTTTTTAAAACACTGCATTAGCCAAATAATGATTTTGGTGGTTTGACGTAGGTGGGTATTTTGTCAATCTACCACTTTGGAAGATTTGTCAATCTACCACTTTGGAAGATTCTCAAAATGTTAACACTAGCTGCTTTGGGGGGTGAGGGGAGGTGGGATGGGGCATTCTGTGTTTACGGGAAAATTTATTTTTTCTCTATCATAGTTTTGATCAATAAAGATACAAATGAATGACCCTGCGGCAAAGTTCTCAGCTGCTGTACTAGAGACCCCGGGTTCAATAAAGAGTTGGGACATGTGTGTGCAGGCACATGGGTGAGTGCTGAGGGAAAGACATCCAAGGATTCTGGAAAACTCCCGGCCCCTTCCCAAACTTCATCTTCCTCATTTCTAAAATGAAGGCAGCAGTTCCTGCTCTGTTAACTTTACAAGATTGACAGAGGAGGTGGCTGACGTGAGAAGACCCATAAGTCTTTAGAACTTAAACTTGAATATTCCAGACAGCCCAGCTCTGCTGCTAACAAGCTGTGACACTGGTGAATAATCATAATTATAACTGTAACTATGATTTGTTGCGCATTTGCTATATGCTTTAAGCACTTTATATGCACCATGCCTCTCTGGGCCTAATTCCTCATAAAATAGGGATAATAATTCTTTCTTGATTTCTTGAAGAATAGAAACTCATTGCACTCATTGAGATGGTTTATAAATGGGAACTGAAATGATCCAATCATATTCTCTTTGGAAAAATGCCCCCGGTACACTTTGAGAACAATCCAAAAAAAAAAAGCTGCCTCTTTCTACAGCCCCAGTTTGGCACCGGTGGAAGTTTTGAGAAGCTCCTTTATGCACATAGTTCTGACTCATTTTTCCAGCAGAATCTGTGGTTAAGTGCAGATTAAATGCTTTATAAATGATGTTGTTAGGTAACTGAAACTTCTCTAAATGCCAAATACAGCTATTTGATCAAGGGTCCCTGTGTGTAATTTATCCTTTTAGGATGGAGAGGTTTATAAAATGCCAAGCCCTCTCTTAGGCACTTTACATACATTAGTTCATTAATCCTCAAAGCAACCATGAAAGATAGATGTTATTTGTGGTACTTTTTTAATATAAGGAAATTAGGCTCAGAGAGGGGAAATAATTTGCCCAGGGTGGCACAGCAAGTAATTGGCAGAACTGCCAGAACTGATGCCAAGGAAAGTTCGATTTATTGTGATTACTACAATGAAGCATCAAAAGCAATTATTTTGAGTACGTTTCCCTCCGGACCCATCTCATGAGTTAGAATCTCTTTTGCCAAATAGGAGCCAAAGTGAGGATATATAGAACTGCCTTTGGCTCCACTGAACAGCGGAGGCACTGGGTCAAGCCGCGACTGTCTGCGTATACAGAAGACAAACAGAATTTGGTTATTTGGTTCCAGGGAAAACTGGATTCCTGGGACCACTCTGCCCCTCACAGGCCACCACTGTGTCATCTATGACCCTGAAAGTGCAACTAGCCCCTTCCTCCTTTTTACATCCCTCCTTTCTTCTCTCGGGATGCCCTTTGCTAACAATAGCAGCAAACACAGCATTTCTTTAAATGTGGGCAAAGATCGACATTCATTGCAAAGGATAGGACGTAAGTTCTCTGGGATGGGCTATGTCTAGAAACACCCAGCAATTCCAACACACTTTTGACTTGAAAGAAGTCTGGTGCAAATCTAGCAAAGCAGGAACAGCTTTTCTGCCGTCTTGGAGGATCCTTGGAACGTGCATGCTACGCTGGTGCTGAAGACCATGCTTCCAAGCAGGCTGGAGGATTTGCAGAGCCAGGCCGGTTAAAATGACTTCTGGAAAGGACAGGGCAGTGCAAGACAAGGATGGAATAGACAGCGTACATTTAGAGGGCCGAGTGGAGCGTGAAGCAAAAAACAGAGACAGAAAGCACTGGGGGTGAGAAACTCAGAGGTCAGGTCTACAGTGGAGAGAGAGAGAGGAGAGGTTTTGAGTAGGGACTGCAAGAACCTCAGGAATCAGCAGATAAAGAGGCTGTTCTGATGGTAGTTGAATCTCTCTTTGGGGCCTTTTAAAGAGATTTCCATAAAGATTAAATGAATTAAGATGTACTTTGCTGCTCATGATGACCCTGTTTTTGCAAACCAACTGTGCTAGTTTGAAAGGATGCATGTCCCCTAGAAAGCCATGTTTTAATCCTAATCCCATTTTGTAAAGGCATCCATTTCTTCTAATCCCTATTCAGTATTGAATGCTTGAAACTGTGATTAGATCATCTTTCTGGAGATGTGATTTAATCAAGAGTGGTAGTTAAGCTGGATTAGGTGATGACATGTCTCCAACCATTTGGGTGGGACTTGATAAGTTTCTGGAGTCCTATAAGATAGAAAACATTTTGGAGAATGAAAGAGATTCAGAGAGAGCAGAGCAGAACGATATAGCCACGAGAAGCAGAGTCCACCAGCCAGCGTCCTTTGCAGATAAAAGAAGGAAAACACCTCCCAGGGAGCTTCATGAAGCAGGAAGCCAGGAGAGAAAGCTAGCAGATGATGCTGTGTTCGCCATGTGCCTTCTCACTTGCGAGAGAAGTCCTGAACTTCATCAGCCTTCTTGAACCAAGGTATCTTTCCCCAGATGCCTTAGATTGGACATTTCTATAGACTTGTTTTAATTGGGACATTTTCTCAGCCTTAGAACTGTAAACTCGCAACTTATTAAATTCCCCTTTTTAAAAGCCATTCAGTGTCTGTTATATTGCTTTCCGGCAGCCAGCACACTGGAACACCAGCCAACCAAGCAATGGCAACAAAACTAAGGGAAATATTCAATAAATGTGTATATATGTGGGGGTTTTTGTAGTTTTCTTTCCTCTTAGCTTCTTCCTCTGTTTTTTTTTTAATTGCGAAAAATAACATATATACAAAAAAGCAATGAATTTCAGAGCATACCATGACAATTAGTTATAGAACAGATTTCAGAGTATGGTATTGATTACTGGTCCACAATTTTAGGTTTTTCCTTCTAGCTGCTCCAAGACACTGGAGACTATAAGAAATATCAATATAGTGATTCAGCAGTCATACTCATTCGTTAAATTATATCTTCTCTGTTATAACTCCTCCTTCTCCTTTGAGCCTTTAAAAAATTATTTTTTAATTGATATATATTATATATTCACATACCATGTAATCATCCAAAGTGCGCAATTAGTGGTTCACAGTATTATATAGATGTGCATCTAACATCACAGTTAACTTATTTTTTCTTTTTTTTGTGAAAAATAACATATTAAATATGCATATGTTTTTACAAGCAAAATGAAGCATAAAGTTATCACCAAACTGTCACTTCAAAGCATGGAACAGGGGTAGAGTGGGGTTGGTGAGGTTTTCCTTCATACCTCCTATTTGATTTGACTTGTTATAATAAGCATGTATTACTTTTTAAAATTTTGAAATAATTATACTCTTGCAGATGAGTTTCAAGGAGAGTTCCTGTATAGAATTCACTCAGTTTCCCCGATGTTAACATAGAACATAACCGTGGTACATTTATTAGTACGAAGCAATTAATATTGGTACAATACTATTGATGAAGCTACAGATTTTATTTGGATTTCACTATTTTTTCCACTAATGTTCTCATTCTCTTCCAGAATTCAATCCAGGAGTCCACATTACATTTAGTTGGCATGCTGTTCTTGTTTGCTAGCTACTGGAATGCAATGTACCAGAAATGGAATGGTTTTTAAAAAGGGGAATTTAATAAGTTTCTAGTTTACCATTCTAAGGCCAAGGAAATGTCCCAATTAAAGCAGGTCTATAGAAATGTCCAATCTAAGGCATCCAGGGAAAGATACCTTGATTCAAGAAGGCCGATGAAAGTTCAGGGTTTCTCTCTTAAGTGAGAAAGCACATGGAGAACACAGTCAGGGCTTCTCTCTCAGCTGGAAGGGCACATGGCAAACACGGCGTCATCTGCTAGCTTTCTCTCCTGGCTTCCAGTTTCATGAAGCTCCCTGGGAGGCGTTTTTCTTCTTCATCTCCAAAGGTCGCTGGCTGGTGGACTCTACTTCTCATGACTATGCCATTCTTCTCTGCTCTCTCTGAATCTCTCTCATTCTCCAAAATGTTTCCTCTTTTATAGGATTCCAGTAAACTAATCCAGACCCACACCAATGGATGGAGACACATTTCCACCTAATCCACTTTAACAACCACTCTTGACTGAATCACATCTCCAGAGAGATGATCTAACTACAAATTCAAACATATAGCGCTGAATAGGGACTAGAAGAAACGGCTGCCTTTACAAAATGGGATTAGGATTTAAACATGGCTTTTCTAGGGTATGTACATCATTTCAAACCAGCACACATGCCAACTTGGTCTCCTCTCCTCCGTGAAAGTTCCTTAGTTTTTCCTTTCTTTCACGCAGTTTAGATTCATTCCTAGCTGCCAAACAAAATACCATGCAGTGGGTTGATTTGAACTATGGGGATTTTCTTTTTAGCTCATGGGTTTGAGACTAGGGGGCATCCAAAACCAGGGGTCAACAAGGTGATGCTTCCTTCTAGAAGACTGGCTTCTAGAGGTGGCTGCCAGGGATCCTTGGTCGTTGGCTTTTCTATCACACGGCAATGCATATGGCAGCCTCTCCTGCCTTCTCAGTTCTGTTGATTTCCAGCTCCTGGCTGCATCCTGTGGTTTTGTCTCTCTCTGTGGCCTTCCCTCGAAGGCTTTCAGTTATAGGAGAAAGACTCATCCTGATTGACACCACACCCTAAGGGAAACAACCTTATCAGAAGGTCCTTCTTACAATGGCTTCACACCTGGAAGAAGGCATTCAGTCAAAGAGTCTGTTTTTCTGAAGTCCATAGCTCCAAACCACCATAATGACGTTGCTGTTTTGAAGAGTTTTGTTTAGGCCTTTTGTAGAAATGTCTCTCAATTTGGGCTTGTCTGATGCTTTCTCACGGTTACATGGATTGAGGTTATGAATTGTTGGGAAGAACCCGGCAGGGGGGCTGTGTCCTTCTCAGCGTGTAATTTTGGGGTTCATGCTATCGCTATGTCATTGCTGGCAATGCATACTTTGATCATGTGGCTATGATAGTGTATTCCAGGGCTCCCCACTGTAAAGATCATATTTCCCCCTTTGCAATTATAAATATTTGGGCAGAAATTCTTTGAGGTTGTGCAACTATTCTGTTTCTCCTTAAACTTTCACCCACTAAATGTAGGCATGCATCGGTGGATCCTGCCTGCAGCAGTCGTTACTGTGATGTTCTAATGGTTTCCCATTTCCCTCCTTCTTATGACATTCATTGATCAACATTCTTCTGTCAGGAAGTATTCATGCTTCTCCCTCATTTACTTATTTATTCAGATCTTTATAGGCTCATAGATATTTTATTCTTTGGGTTATAGTCCAATGCTACCGTATTTATTTTGTTGCTCAAATTGTTTTTGCTTTGGTTACTGGGAGCTTTTCAGGTTGGCTGCTGTGTCCATCTGACATGATATATTGCTTTTATAATTAAAAAAATACATAAAGTAGGAATACTGAAAATTGCTTTTCACCTCTTTTTAATATATTTCTCTAGTGTTTCTTTGGATTGGGACAGGATGCTGAGACTGGCCACAGGGCAGCTCAGCTTTATTTGGGTTATGCAGACAAACCTTTAAAAGACGATGTTTATCCTCCTTTTTCATAAGGCACCATTCTCTTTGGTATATGGGGCTGAACAGTAGTGGAATGAGTTGTTTTTTTGTTTTTGTTTTTGTTTTTTTGTTTTTAATCACAAAGAATAACAAACTTCATGTTGTTGGAGAGACTCAAGAAAATTGTGTGCTCTGAGTATACTCAAGACTTCCCTTGGAGTGAAGATGACAAGTGAATTCCAGAGTATTTCTTTGTCTGACTTTGCAGCCGAAGGCTGAAAAGATGACTTAGTTGAGAAAATCAAATTTTAAGGTTAATTCATCACCAATAAAGAAGAATTGTGCTCACTATCTGTGCATATTGTGTTGGAAAAGAAGCAGCGTGTGCATTCCCAATTTCCAGACACCGCCCTTAAGTAGATGATGTCTTTGAAGCATTGTCAACATTCCTTGCAGTCAATGAGCTGAATTAGAAAAAGGAAATAAATTTGTGTCTACTGATGCTATTTCAGCAATACTAGGTAGAAGATCAGCATTTTGGGCACATATCCAAGGGGAGACTTAATTTTTAAATGTCTTTTCACTGCCGAGCATTAGAGGAAAAATTCTGTTCAGTGAGTTGTGAGGGCAGCTCAGCCAAGCTATCAGGAGAGTCAGTTTGAGAAAAATAAGACATCAGCTCCTCTGCCTTTTTTTGTGAAGATCTGAATGCTGATCCAAGAATTTATCTATTCCACACTGAGATTTTTTAATACCAAGGGGAAATGAACCTGTTTGGAATTAAGGAAGGCCGTGGGTGCTCTATTTTTGGAATAATCAGAAAAAAGACCCTTCCAAACATTCAAAAATGTTGACTTTCCTTGTAGTTTGGAATAGCAGACACTCCCAGCACTTCACCTGGAGCTCCCTGTAGATCTCTTACAGGTCTGAAGCATGCACCCCACAGCTTCTGTGTGCTTTGCTTCCAGCAGCTGGCACCTGCTGCTTTCTTCTAGGACTACCCTTGGGCTCCTCGAGGCCCTTTTGCCTGCAGGCTCAGAGGGCAGAAGTGGCTCCTGGGAATTTTTATCACTTGTTAGTAATTGTAGCCAAAGATTGGATATAAAAGTCTTATAGCTAAAGCTGATCAAGTCTTTTGCCCATTTTGTAATTGGGTTGTCTGTCTTTTTGTTGTTGAGTTGAACAACCTCTTTATATATTCTGGATAAACAAAACAACATTTATCTGATATATTGTTTCCAAATATTGTCTCCCATTGTGTAGGCTGTCTTTTGAACTTCTTGATGAAGTTCTCTGATGCACAAAAGCGTATAATTTTGAGGAGTTTCCATTTATTTATTTATTTCTTCAATGCTCATGCTTTGGGTGCAAGATCTAGGAAACTGCCTCCTACTGTAAGATTTATAAGATATTTCCCTACATTTTCTTTTAACAGTTTTATGGTCTTAGATCTGATGTTTAGGTCTTTGATCCATTTTGAGTTAATCTTTGTATAGGGTGTGAGATATGGATCCTCTTTCATTCTTTTGCATGTGCAGTTCTCTAGGCACCATTTATTGAGGAGATCGTCCTGTCCCAGGTGAGTTGACCTGACTGCCTTATCAAGGATCAATTGTCCATAGATGAGAAGGTCTATATCTGAACACTCTATTCGATTCCATATTCAGTATGTCTATTTTTATGCCAGTACCATGCTGTTTTGACCATTGTAGCTTCATAATACACCTTAAAATCAGGTAGCATGAGACTTCCAATTTCATTTTTCTTTCTCAGGATATTTTTAGCTATTTAGGGCACACTGTCCTTCCAGATAAATTTGGTTATTGGTTTTTCTATTTCTGAAAAGTAAGTTTTGGGGATTTTAATTGGTATTGCATTGAATCTGTAAGCAATTTAGATAGAATTGGCATCTTAACTATATTTAGTCTTCCAATCCATGAACATGGTATGCCCTTTTATTTATTTAGGTCTTCTGTGATTTCTTTTAATAATTTCTTATAGTTTTCTTTGTACAGGTCTTTTGTCTCTTTAGTTAAAATTATTCTTAAATATTTTATTCTTTGGGTTGCAAGTATAAATGGAATTTTTTTCTTAATTTCCCCCTCTGATTGTTCATTATTAGTGTATAGAAACACTACAGATTTTTGAGTGCTGATCTTGTAACCTGTCACTTTGCTGTACTCATTTATTAGCTCTAGTAGTTTTGCTGTGGATTTTTCAGGGTTTTTGACATATAGTATCACATGATCTGCAAACAGTGAGAGTTTTACTTCTTCCTTTCCAATTTTGATGCCTTGTATTTCTTTTTCTTGTGTAATTGCTCTGGCTAGAACTTCCAACACAATGTTGAATAACAATGGTGATGGTGGACATCCTTGTCTTGTTCCTGATCTTACAGGGAAAGTTTTTAGTTTTTCCCCATTGAGAATGATGTTAGCTGTGGGTTTTTCATATTCCCTTTATCATGTTGAGGAAGTTTCCTTCTATGCCTATCCTTTGAAATGTTTTCGGCAAGAAAGGATGTTGAATTTTGTCAAATACCTTTTCTGCATCAATCGAGATGATCTTGTGGTTTTTCTGCTTTGATATGTTGATATGGTGTATTACATTAATTGATTTTCTTATGTTGAACCATCCTTGCAAGTCTAGCTCCCTCATTGAGGGGGGCAAATTCTGAGGTATAACTCACCCTTCAGAACTTCCTGAGGGATCAGGCCAAGATGGGACGTGCTTGAAATGGCCTCCTAGCTCATCTTTTCCCTTTTCCTGTTCTGCTCCCCTCACCCCCTTACTGATATCTCCTTAATAAATCCCTTACACCAGGGTTTGTTTCCTGGAAGCCTGAGGATATTTGACATATTTTGGAACTTTGAATATATTTGTCATGAAACGTCAAGAAATAAGCACCAACCTCATTGCTCAGTATTGCATATGTTAAGAAATGATAACCAAATTTAGCTGTAGTTACATTATGTTGGTGTTAAAAATTTATTTTGAGTGTTTAGATTTGCTGATGCTCTTGCTTTCAAGAAAAAAAAAAACTCATCTATTGCATCTGTGGGGTGAATTCAGGATATATATTTTTTCCTGATCTTATAGCCAAAAAGTACATTTGAAACCCTGTATAGGACCCCATTTTCTGCAGTGTTCAGTCTTTGCCAATTCTCCCAGAGGTGTTTTTGGAACTTGAGCTTGACTTAGCAGCCAAGACAATGATATCAAATTGACTTTAAAGATTTTGGGGTTAAGTTATGTCCCTGATTTCCTGAAAAGAAGCATTCATTGTACATCATTTCCCATTTTTGTCAGTATTACAAAAGGCATACAAAAGCCTTGATGTTGAAAATGATTTGGGTTATGTTTTAGCTGACACTTTGTGACCTAAGAGAGAGAAACTGGTGCACGCAAGCAGATTGATAGCACATAAATAAATAAAGACTCTGTTTCCCTTGGCAGGGGAAAAAAAATGATTTTTCATCTAAAATTGTCATAACCTTGCATTGTTTTTAGTAATGGTATTTACTTTATTTAGATATTTCAGATGAAATTAAAGGAAGTGAGTGTGTTTGGTTTGTTTGAATGGAAAGGGTCACGGATGCTTCAAGGTTGAGAATGCTCCGTTAGTGATCTCGGTGGCCTTTTCCTGCTCTGACATTCTTTGATAATAAGATTCATTTCTTCTTAGCTAAGATTTGTCTCAGTGGCAGACTGCCTTTTTCCCCCGTTAGGGACTGTTGTGGAAATCACATTAAACTTTGGATTCACCCCAAACACCGAGGGACCGGGATTGCAGTGTGACTTCCCACCTTAGCACTCAGCACTAATTGACACAGTCCTTTTTGCGTGTTCTAGATCCTTCCTGTGGGAAAAATAACAGATAACCCAAAAGTCTTTTGGGCGAGGACATGCTTTTTCCCTGTTTCATCCTTTGCCCCATTTTTTTCCTCATCTTCTCTCTCTTCTTCTATTCCTTTATTCTTTCTTTCTTCCTCTTCTTTTTTTCTTCTCTTAATCTCTTGGCAACTGAAATGCACCCAAACCAAAGTGATTGCAGTTAACCTCTTATCATTTTTTGGTCTTTATTTTATTATTCATCTACCCTGGATACACTGGATAAAGGGAATGCCAATCATAAGGTTTTGACAATCACACAGTCACATGATAGAAGCTATATAGTTATACAATCATCATCAAACATCAAACCCCTTACCTTTTTGACAATAAGTGTTCCAGGACTTTGACACAACTTCAAAAGGACTTTTGCAGTTGTACATGAAAGAAAAAATCCAGTAGGGAAGGAGTGAGGAGAGGAGTGCACGTAACCAGCAGGAATCACCCAGTAGGGGGTATGTAGATGTTGGGACTTTCGAGGCTACAGGTGAGAGAGAACAGAAGTTTGGTGACTAAGGGATCATTTACCAGAAAGGACTTGCAAGAGTTGAGGATGTCTTTTTTTTTTTGAGAAATGTTCAAGAGTTGAGTCAATGTTGATTTTGAGAACCTGTCTAGTTTGGCCTTTGGATGCCTCAATCTTTTTTTTTTTTGCATGGGCAGGTACCAGGAAATGAACCCGGGTCTCTGGCATGATTGGTGAGAATTCTGCCTGCTGAGCCACCATGGCCTGCCCCCAATTTGTCTTTTTTATTGCAAAATAGGAGCTATTATCTTGGTTCCTTTTCATAGACATATCCTGAGGGCTGTCAATCAGAAGGCAGCCTGACGAGGACAGAGCACCCCCAGTCAGGGGTCAGGATGCTTAGTTTGGATGTTAGATTGGGTTCTGCTGTTCCTTAGTTTTGCGATCTTCAGCATGCAAAATAGCTTCTGAGGACCACAGTTTTCTCCTCTGTGAAATGAGATCTTTGGGTTTCTCCAAAAGACTGATGCAGCTCTAAGCCAGGGCATGCCAAGGATTGCCACCACACCTCAGAAGCTGGAAGGGGCATGGGAGAAGTCTCCCTACAGATTCCAGAGAAAATGTGGTCCTTCTGTCACTTTTGTCTCAGAGTTCTTGCCTCCCAAACCATGAGACACTGAAGTCTTGTTTTAAGCCACCCAGTTTGTGCACCTTTGCCATGGCAGTCATAGGAAACTTAAGACCATTTTGGGGATGAACTTCTCTGGTTCAAAGCTGATTTCCCCACATCTGACTATAGATTTTTAAAAAGGGGGCCTAGCACAGAAGGAAAAAGGAGTTGCTCAGACATATTGTTGAATGAATGAATGAATGGATGACTGAATGAATCAATTGGGTGAATGAATGCTCCAAATCAAGGCTTCCAGGTATGGCTATGCAGGCTGTGCTACACACAACTCCATGGGAAAGGGGGACAGCATTTCTGAAGACCGCGATGGGAATGGTCCCTGCATCCCCCTTACCCACCCCCACCCAGAGTTGTGTAGTACAGTGGCCTGCTCCCAAAGGACAAGCATCTGATGACCTGGTGACCGGAAATTGCCCAGAAGAATGTGACTCTTGAAAGATGTAACATCCTTTATGCCCCTTTGCTTAGTTTCATTTTCTAGAAGTGGTAAAACCACCCTCTTTGGAGTCCCCGGCAGTAGGCCTGTGAATGGTTTCTAGGCTTGCAGCTGTCACCGAGCTCAGTATCACAGCAGGGAGGGGGCGTCCTGGGTGGCCCACTGTGCATTGACAAGAAGCAGGAGAGCTTAGTAAGTAATCTGGGCCCTCAGTCCTTCTGTCAGCAGCTGCATTTCAGAGGTTACAAAACCAAAGAACCCATCCCTTTTAGGCCAAGGAAAATATATACAACTTCTTCAGAAAGCAAATTCTTCCTTTGCCAAGTGTAGCTAGGAGAAAACAACATTTTCTTAGAGGCCACCTAAGTATTGTTTTTAAAAATAAGTTCGTCTTCGTGCCTTCTGTGAGTACTTCTTGTGTCCCATTGGTACCCAGGCGGTAGGTTGGGAAGCCCTGGATAAAGTACCGGCATCTTTGGGACCGGGATCCCGGAAGACTAAATAGAGCGAGTTGCTTAATCAGTTAAAAAATTCGTAGCCCCCCCTGGTGGACATCGCGGCTATAACCGACCGTGGAATTTTTGCGCTTGGCTGAATTGGAAATAGCCAGTAGTCCGGACCCACCCTTCTGGTTCGCCCTCTCTTGGATTCTTCTTAATTTTCCCTGAGTTCTTACATCTTTTTGCTTGTTTGCTAGTTTGCTCACAAAGCCCCTGTGACACTATCAGAGCAGAAAGTAGGGGTGGCAGGCTCTGTTCCTGCTCGCAGACCTGGTTCCAAGCCTTTCTCTGAATTGGCACCTGCCATTGCTTTTCTCCAGACTCCGCGTCTCTATGTGTCCCACGGGGAGGGACAGGTGAATTCCAAGGTCCCTTGCAGCAGAATAAAGCCACGTGACAAAGCTTGGCATTTGCAGTCGGGCGGACCCAGGTCTGAATCTGAATTTATAATTTCAGGCATGTTACTCACCTTCCATGAGCTTTCGTTTGTTAATCTGTGAAGTGGAATAACAAGACGAATACCTGCCTTTGGGGTTACGATGAGGGTCGAACATACAGGCAGCACGTCCAGTTGAGGCAACGGCTATTTTTATTAGTGTCACGAATTTTCAATGATTTGGCACATGGCATGACTGCTGAAGAGAGCAAATCGAGTTCTAAGTGAGCCCATAGGAAGAGCTGCGTGGATGTTGTCTCGGTATTGATTTTGCGTTTGGAAAGATTCCAAAATGAGTCATTTCTCTCGGGGTTTTGGTGAATAATCGAGTGTCGCGAGCTAGTGCTGCGGGAGCCTGGGGCTGGCCTCGGCGGCGTGGGTGTCATACGTCCCGCCGCCGCGGAGTGAAGACGTGGGATGCAGACCGGAGTTAATGGTGTGGGAAATCCCATCTGCCTAAGTGGCAGAGTCAGAGAATGGAAAAGAGGGGGCTGAGGCGGGTAATATATGCTCCATCTGTTCTCAGCTGTGACTCTGCTCCCTCTGCTGGTCCTCCTCCTTCTGCGTCTCTTCTTCTCTTCCTCCTTTTTTTCCCCCTTCCTTCTTTCTTTTTCACTGACATCTAGCGCGCTTACTGTGTGCCACGCCTCGGGATTTCACATAAATTAACTCATTCTCAGTAACCCCATGAGCCACTCACCATTGTTCTGCCCCTTTTGCAGATGGGGAAATTGAGGCTCAGAGGCGAATTCTGTGAGTTGCCATGGACACCCAGCTAGTGAGAGGCAGTTCTGGATTCACAGCAGATTGCTCCAACTGCCCCTCCACACCCCCCCCCCCAACCTGTCTTCGCCCAGCTCCGTTCCCCACCCCCATCCATGGCTGAGGGCTGCGTGCGTTTGGGGGCAGGAGCCAGGGTCTTCATTTCCCGTGGACCACTCCTTCCTTCCAGGTTGTCGTGTCCCTGTGGTCCTGGCATGCACTAGAAGGGGAGACGCCAGGAGCGACCGTAGTGGCTGCTCGGCACTAAGGTCTGGTATCAGGAGAACGGAGAGTGAGACCCGGGGAACGCGCACCCCATCCAGCGAAGGCCTGCTCTGCTTGTCTTACACGCACAGGCACCGCCAGCCCTTGGTTCTGGATTATCTTTCGAGGATGTGTGTACGGCGGCCGGCCTCAGGAGCTAGAGATGCCGTCTCTTTCTGGAGCAAAGGACAGGTAGGCTTCTGCCTGTGTGAAAATGCTCAGGTTGCTGAGCTCGGGGTTTCTTTCCGGGGTGTGCAGCTGCCTTCTGGCCCTCTCCATGCTATCCCGTGGGAACTGGGGCTCAGGGACTGATACACACACGCTGATTGCTGAGCTACGCTACTGTTGTGAGTGATAAAGTCCTTTGTCTCGGACCCAGGAGTGTCTTCTGCCAGCTCCATGAAGCTGGGGCAGGCTAGCTTATGCACTTGCAAGTAGGGTAAGAGCTTGGTCTCTTCCCAGCTCTGGGCAGGGTCCAGGTTGATAACTTAAAGGCTGTTGTGGGTTGAGGCGTATCCCCCCAAATGGTAAGTTGAAGCCCTATCTCCTGGAATGTGTGTATGTGACCTTATTTGGAGATAGAGTCTTTGCAGATGTGATTAGTCAAGATGAGGTTGTACTGGACTAGGGTGGGCTTTAAATCCAACGGGACTGGTGTCCTTGTGAGAAATTAGGACCCAGAGACACAGACACAGGGAAGATGGGGCCACATGAAGATGGAGGCTGCAAGCAAAGGCGCACCTGAGGCCACCAGAAGCCGTAAGGGGCAAGGAAGGGTCTGTCTGAGAGCTTTTGGAAGGCCATGGCCCTGCTGACACCCTGATTTCAGGCCTGTAGCCTCCAGAACTGTGAGAGAATGCTTTTCGGTTATTTTAAAACCATGTAGTTTGTGATAATTTTTTTTTTCAGCAGCTGTAGGAAACTAAGACGGAGGCAGAGGTTCAGGATTGAAAATGCATTGGTCCAGCCCCTGCCATTAAAGTGCTCAGAGATGGGGGTGGGGGTGGGGGAGGGCACGTGACGAAGTTAAACTCTAAGGAGATGTTTTGCCTTCAAAGCAGATGAGGAAAAGACTGTCAGAGAACACAGCCTCCCAGTGGCTTGAAAGAGGCGTCGGCTCTTAAGAGCCTGAGAACTTGGGCAAGGGAATTCCAGGCAGAGGGAACAGAATGAGCAAAGACCCTGAGGTATATAGACCAAGGATAGATTCATCCCAAGAGAAGCTGGGCTGGACAGCTTCATTTGCCCCTCCAGGGTCACCCTCCACCCTGCTCCCCACCCTGGCAGCCCAGCCTGCTATTTCAGGTGTTATATGTGGAAGTTCTTAGGGTGATGGGACACGAACACGGACAAATACCCGAGAGCACATGACACGACAGCTTTCTTAGATCAAAGGGTCTGGATGGGGAGGGGGACAATGAGGGTGGTAGAGGGACCCGGAGATTACCTAACCTAGGCTCCTACGAGGTCAATGGTGGAAGTGGGCCTGGCCCATGTATGTCCCAGGGTCTTGCCTTTACCGTGACCCAGTTGGGAGCGGTGCCATGTTCCCGCCGTTGCTGGGGATTGGCAGCTTCCAACTATGTGGTGTGGAGGGGCGGAAGCGGAAAGGGCCATTTGGGTGAGCTGAGATGGGTGGCTCTCATCATCCAAGCCGTAGGAGTCCAGTTGTGGTGACACTCGGGGCAGGGCGAACTAGAGTGGTTGCTCGAAGGGGAACTTATAGCTACGCCGGGCAAGATGAGGAGGCACCAAAAAGAATTTATTTTGTGCCATTACACCTGGGTCCCTTGCTCTGATTGGATTGGTCAGGGGGAGGCACTGGCTGGAGTTGAGCAGGCCGAAGGAGAGGGTGCCAAGGCCCTGAGGCTGCCTTGGGCTGGCTGATCCTTCACGAAAGTCCACTGGTCCCTTTGAGGTGGGCTTCTTCACCCAACTCTCTCCTTTTGGGTCTCTGTAAACTGCCCCTCTCCTTACCCTATCAGTAGTAGCCAGGCAAGTGTACTGTGCCCCGTGGCTCCCCATCCACACCTTTAGGTCTAAGTGTCCCTCTGAAAACCAACACCTCTTGTGTCATCCTTGCCTGCTTTTCCTGCTGGAATCTGACTGATAGAGTGAAGGGGCTGGTGCGGAAAGGGCATGAGGTCAGACCATGGAGGGAGTCTCTTAAAGCCTCTTGGCTCACCCAATTGACCTCTGTTCCTCTACAATTCAACTCAGAGTTCTCTTCACTGGGAGACTTCCATGATCCCTGTGCCTCTGCTTCCATAACTTTTATTGTCCTGCATTTTAACTACCTCTTCCAGTCTCTCTCTCTCCTCCTATGTAGGCTCCTATGTAGGTGTCAACTTTCTTTCCATATCCCCCATGTTGAACTCAATAAATATTTGCTGAATAAATGAATAAATATATGGATGGATGGATGGACAGATACCTGATATTGTGCCTTTGAAAGTTTGGGGCCAGGGTATTGATACAAGCTGATAGATACAAAGAAGTACAACAGTCAACCCCTGCCCTCAAGTAACTTCCAGTCTAGTTGGAAAGACATAATACGGACATGGGAAGTGTCTCTAATACAGAAACTTGTCTCTAACAAGGTGTGCAGACAGTGGGTGTGAGAGCAGGTCAGGTGGAGAAAGCTTGTTTTGTTTTGGGTGGAGGGGGCTCTTGGAAGACTGCCTGGAGGAGGGGGTGGGAGCTGGGCTCTGAGGATGGGAAGCATTAATGCTGGATGAAGAGGAGGAGTGAATGAAGGCTGGTGGACTGGATGAACCAAGGTGGCATAGGAGACAGTGGACTGAGCAGCATTAGTAAGGCATGGAAATTTTGTCAGAGAGAAGGAAGAGAGGAAGCTGAAGAGGTGGGAGGGGGCTAGGATGTGAAAGGCTGTATTGTAAGGGTTCTTAAGGGAAATAGAATCAACAGGATGGATGTGTATATATATGTAGATATATAATGTGATGAGTTTTTTTAATAGAAATTCTGTAGGTTCTGTAGGGCAGGCTGCAAGCTGGGAACTGTAGTGAATTCGCCATTAGCAGCTGGCTGGCTGAAGTAGGGACGGAAATTCTTCCTTCTGACTGCTGAAATCATTCGTCTCCCTTTAAGAGCTTCAGCTAATTGGATGAGATATCTTTCATTGTTGAAGGCAATCTCCTTAGTTAAGTGTAGATGTAATCAGCCATGGATGCAATCGACTTACTGAAGATTTAAGTCCACAAAATGTCCTCACAGTAACAAACAAGCCAGGGCTTGCTTGACGGAACAACTGGGTACCAAAACCTGGCCAGGTGGACACGTGAACCTAACTATCACCGAGGCCTTGAAGGCTGTGCTGATAAGTTTGGTATTTATCTTGAGGGTACCAGAGAGCCCTTGAAACTGTTCCGGTGGAGCTTGTTACTAAAACAAAGGAAAACAATAAAATATTTAGGTTTTCTTTTAGTAAGGCATCAGGAAAAGGGGGTGACTGGAGGAAAGAGAAAGGATTTGGGAATCAGGCAGACTTAGGCTTGAATCTCACTTCACTGCTTTTTAACTGTGTGACCTTGGGCAAGTTATTCACCTCTCTGACCCTCAGTTTCCTTTTCTACAAAATGAGACTAGTAATATATACCTCATAGGGTTTCTGTGAACAGATGATAAAATGAATGTGACATGCCTATCAGAGAGCTTTGTACACAGTAAGTGCTCAATTATTATTTTATTACCACTCTGACTGTAAACTCTTTGTGTTTTGTTTTATTTGAGGGGAACATGGCACTTGAAAGTCTATATGTATTGTCTGCAGCAATTTTGGCATCTGTGATTGTGGCTAACAGAAATTGGAATCATGCAATCATGTAACCACAGAGCTTTCTTTTTTATGTTTTTTGGCCTGAAAGTATAAGATAGTGAAATATTAATACCACGATCTGAAGGCTTGACCTCAGGACCTGGCTGGGGCTTGTTTTTAAAGCCTGAAATAGTTTGGCATTTTCCTTTCTAGTGGGAAATCTGCCAGGCCAATGAGTGTGTAACCACCCAGTAGAACAAAGCAAAACTATTTTTACTGTGGGGAGCCCAAGAATGCATCATAAAATCGCTGCACCAGTCCCACCCAGCCTCGCAGTTGGGTCTGGGCTTCTGCAGGCGTCAGTGGGAAGCAAACAGCCGGCCCCCTGGGGACCTGTTCCCCTGGCAGGGAGGTCAGGTGTCCCAGAAGGGCCGAGAGTGCCTCCCCTCCTCCACCCTTCAGCTTGATAGCATCTAGTCTGGCCGGGAACTGGTAGACCGGAAATGTTCACTCCGTTAGGCTGTTAGAGGCCTGTTCTACGTCTGTGTCGTGTTTTTCCAACTGGGTTAAAAGGTGCTTGAGAGTAGGGGCTTAATCTTGTACTTCTTTATGATAGTTTGCATCACTCCACTGCCCAAAAACCTGCAATTGCTCCTTCCGACCATAGGATCGAGTTTCATCCATCCATCCACCCATCCACCCATCTATCCATCCATCCATCCATCCATCCATCCATCCATCCATCCATCCATCTAGCCACCCATCTTTCCATCAACAAGGACTTATTGAGTGCAGTGTTAAGTATGTGGAGATGCATTTGACACCACCAAGGAGTCTACAGTCACGAGAGATAAGAAAGAAGGCAACTACAGAGCAGTGTGATAATCCTCCAGTGCATGCATGGGTTGTGAAAGTCAGAGAAACCCATGTTCATATCATGGCTGTTCCTCTTCCCTGTGTGAGACCTTGGTCAATTTGCTTCCCTCATGTGCCTTAGTTTCCTCAGCTATAAAATGGGGTTACTAGTAATTCCCACCTCACAGGATTGCATTGAGGACTAAATGAGATGATATAATTTCTCATTACCACCACTAAATACTGGTCCTTTCCTTCTTTCTGTCCCATTAGCTCCACAGGGGCGGTGACCACATGTCTCATTTCCAGTGTCATGGTGTGTGCACACTGGACTTATTCTTGGAAAAATTAGCTGTTCAGTAGGAGATGAAAGGGTAAACTGTATATGTTGCCAGAGATTTGGGTTTCTCAATTTTGAGTCTAAAGATGCAGATTTTGTTCAAGATTTGTGCAAAACTCATCTCTGTCTCTCTTAAAATCTTATTTTCTTGGTCATTGTTGAAGTGAGGTGAGAATTATTTTTAAAAGAACAACCCAAACACATCACCAGCAAAAAACTTGTTTTTATAGCAGTGCAGGCTATATATTCATTTGAAATTCAATTTCCTTTGTTTCACAGTAGTTCAAAGGAAGGATAAAGGGGGAAATCTGAAAAAATACCCCAATGTCCTGAACTTTGAAAAGAACTGGGTGAGCTTTCAAAATCATGGCCTGTACCCGTTCCCCTTAAATAGTGGCCCGAGGGTTCTACTTGAGAAACCAGCAAGTGTTCCAGCTGAGAAGCAAGATCATTCTCAGGCTACATTATTGCGAGGTTATCTGATTTGCTCTGAGCACAGGAATGACAGGGTTTTCTCTGCACACAGTTTGCTGATGTCCATCACAAAGTTGGTGTGAGGCTCATTTGGGATTGCAATCAGTTTGGGTGTAAAGCTAGTTCCAAGTGAGTAGTTTCAAAGAAAATATTAAGTGGTTAGAGGAGGGTGGATGGGGCAGGGGTGGGAAAGTCAAGGGAGTGTGTGGCCAGCCCTTCCTTGGCCACCTATTCACTGTGACCTGGAGGAGGCTCCCCACAGTGACCTTGGGGAGGCCCCCCATTGTGACCTTGAGTAGGTACCTACTGTGACCTTTGGGAAGTATCCCCTGTGACCTTGAGGGGGCCCTGCTTTGTGACCTTGGGCACCCACAGTGATGTTGGGAGGGCTGGCTACTATGACCTGAAAGGGCATCCACTGTGACCTTAGGGAGGCCAACCCTGTGACCTTGACATCACTCACAGAGCCCTGGGGGTGGTCGTATTCTCCCTCTGCAGCCCAGCACCCTGTCTGTAAAATGGGGCAGTCACAGCCCCTCTAGTTAGTCTGCTCTCCCCTGTAAGAACCCAGCCACATGTGCAGGCGTGAGTACGAGGATGCTTGTCCCCAAACGGTTTGCCTTGGCAAAGAGGAGGAGACAACTTGGGTGCCCATCTGGGGGAGAATATGGTTAAATACATCGTGGTCCATCCCTGCTGTGGAACACTAAGAGACACTGAATAGGAATGCGACCGCCCGAATGGTTCCCCCAGACCTGACACCCAGCGAAAGAAGCCAGAGACAAAAGAGTAGCCGCTGTGTGCATCCACGTGGAAAAAGGCAATGCCAGGCAGAGCTCGTCTGTGGGAGTTACTCGTGGTGGGGGGAGGGAGGGCCTGGAAAGAGGCACAGGGGTCTCCTGGGGGTATGGTCCGGTTCGGGTTCCTGATCAGAGTATTGATTCTGGAGGTACACTTGGCAAAAATTCACCGGCAGATGGCTTCAAGTCAGTGCATTTTTGTGTTGTGTGTTATAGTTCAGTAAAATTTATAGCAAGGACAAAATAATGGTTAGCAATAAAAGCAAAAAGCTCATCAGTATTACTTTAGCTCTTTCTTTTTTATTGGTGTTATCCCAGTGCCAGGACTTAAACCACATGTTCGCTTAATGTGAAATTTGCCGCAATAAAAAAATGAACAAAGTAGAACTATGTTTACGGGCACAGAAAGACAGCCACGATACAGTTCATACTTTTTTTTAAAAAGGGGCTGCACAATATTTATTGTATGATCCCATCTATGTTTTAAAAACATCTAAATGTGTATATATGTAGATGCAGCTCTACTCTAAATTTGCATATGGACGTTGGAGGTGGGTAATTGTTTCTAACTTTTAATCTTCTATAGTTTTGATTTTTCACAGAATGAGGTATCTCACCTTCCTGCTCTGGGTCTGTGATTGACGTGGAGCTTCTCTGGGTGCAGCGTTCTTGCTGGCTGGGATTGGGCTGTGTGGTACTGCGTCTGCATCTGCAGTTATTAATTTAAATCCCCAAAGGCTTTTGGCCTTGTCTAGTCCTGTGGCTGTTTTGGGTTTTGTTGTTTTAAGTTCTCTTTCTCTAAGCCAAACCTGATGCAGAGCTGGCTCTGGAAAGGAGGTTGCAAAGGAAGCGCCTCAGGATTGCCAGCCAGTAGGTGATCCCTAGGGCAAGGAGGAGCCGAGGAGTTTGGAAGGTTCCCTTCTCCCCACCCAAGGGAGATACTCTGGAGGGAGGGGGAGGCTGATTGCAAGAGAGGCAAGTACAGGCCGATTGCAAAGTGGAGACACAGAAGAGAGAACAATTGGTTCTGACCAGGGAAATCTGGGAAGACTTCTCAGAGGTGGAGGCATCTGCGAGCATCCTTAGAAGATGGATAGGAATTTAACAGACAGGGAGTGGAAAGGAAGAAGGTCTCCATTAGGGGAACTCATGCCCAGAGGCTTGTAATTGTATATAATGTCCCTGAACTTGGGGTGTGGGTGGATCCGGGGCAAATAGGAGAGATGAAGCTAGAAAGGCCAAGGATTTGGACTCAATTCTGAAGGCAATAGGGAGCTAAAACAGGGGATTTAAATCAGATCGAAGTGTGGCTGATAGAGCTTTCTGTCCCTCCCCTTACTTTCCTTTCCTCTCCCTCATCAGCATTTCTAGGGAAGAAGGCACCTGTAAGTTGGACTGAAAAGAGGGAATCTGACAAACAGGATGAGCATGGAGGGTGTGGGGTGGGAGGGGCCTCTCTTAGTGGTGCAGATGGGTCAGGAAGATGCCCTGCTGCTCACGGAGGACCTGAGACCCCCAGCGGGGGGTGGCGAGGAGGTGGGCAGCAGAAGGAGGGTGAGCAGAGAGAAGGGACTGGGGTCACTCTGGGTAGCCTGGTGGTGACTCAATAGGGAAGTAAGACGTGCTTTGTAGCATTCTCTGACCGTGCATCACAGTCATTGGATCATTGTATTTTCCTTGTGGCCAATGGACAGTTTACCTCCATCCTTTCTGAGTCATCTGCTAGCGCAGGACAGGGTGGTCTCACACAGCTTCCACCAGCAGCTGCCCGGAGCAGGTAAGAGAAACAGCTCTGGAGGGCATGGCGAGGACCCAAATGAGGCAAGGGATGGTCATTTTCCACAGAGATGGGAGGAGGGAAAGTTGGCCGTGGGGCATTAGGGGAGGCTGGAGCTGAGGCTTCCAGTCTGTGTGGCTGGGGGGATGGCAGAGCCAGTGGGCTAGAAGAGGTGAAGGAGGAAGGAGGGGCCGGCATAAGGAGGAAGAGAAGTAGATTGGCAGCACCAGAAAGCATCCTTTCCAGTTGGCATAAGCCAATTCCTGCCATTTTAGACTTCCTGGGAGGCATCTTGATGTGGGCTTTGGCTAATATCACTTTTGACTCTGTACCCATTCGGGTCCCTGCCAGGAGTTCAGACTTGTTGATGAGCAGGAAACTCCTGATTCCTAGTTCCGACCCTGCCACCAATTCTCTGGGTGGCCCTCAGATGTCATTTCCCATCTCTGGACCTCGTACAAAATGCATGGCATATTTGCACTGGCCTTGGAGACCTCGTTCAAGCCCCAGTGTTGCTACTTGCTGCCACAGGGTCCTGGATTAAGAAGTCACTTCCCTCTTGGCTTCGGTTTCCCCATGTACAAGAAGAGGAGGTAGGACACGGGGATTTCTGAGATCCCGTGGGTGACAATGACCCAGCCTTCTTCCCAACTTGCTGGGATGGCAGAGGCAGGTGACACACCTGATCACAAATCGTATCTGCTAGAAGCAGCCTTCTGCAAACACGGGCCTGCTGGTTAGTAATGCCCCATGGCTCGGGAAGGCTGGCGGCGCCTTGCAAAGCAAATTGAATTTGTGCCTGAAAATGTAAGTGACCAAATAGACTGGCCTTTTGAAATTCCAAATTGCTTTTGGAGACAAATGGATCAGATTAGTAGGGAGGAAGGGAGAAATGGATGGAAAGGACAATGTGCATGGAGTTGCTGGCAGGTGGCCTTTTGTGTTATCAGATTAGGAGCTTGGATTTTCACTGAAACAAAACCACTCTGTCCTGCTTGCCTGCCAGGAATGACAGCCTCCCCAGTTCTCTAGCCTAGTGGGGCCAGCAGCTAGAGCCACCGACTGGGGTCACTTGGTTATGTCCAAAGAACCCAGGCAGGGCTCAGGAGCCCTGTAAGAAATGCCTTCCATGGATGTGTCTTTGGATGGATTCTGGGCTATTACTGGTCAGTTTCCAACCCCCTCGGGACAGAGCTTTTCCAGTGCCAGCTTCCAGGGAAGCAACCTGACTTAAACGTTTGAGCCATGGAGTCACACTGAATTTTCACCTGCTCTCCCTGTAATGAATTGCTTTGAGATTAGATCCCTTTATTTTTGAAAACGTGAATCTTTAGAAGCAGGGATTGATATTTTAATATTACTAGGTAGTTTTATTCTCTTTCTAATGCTACAGAGATGGAAACAAAGCTAATCTTTGGAGAAAATTGCTCAGAAGTCCAGGAAAATGGGAAGATAAAAATCCCTGCATAATAATATAAAATATGCTTTCACTCACTCACTCATTGATTCCACACATTTATGGAGAACTTTTTTTCATTTGCACGGGCAGGTACCGGGAACCAAACCTGGGTCTCCGGCATGGCAGGCGAGAACTCTACCTGCTGAGCCACTGTGGCCTGTCCTATGGAGAACTTTTAGTTGTCAACATTGTTTAGGATGCTAAGACTACAGCTGGAAACGAAACAGACAAAAATCCATCTTCGTGGAGTCTGCATCTTGGTTATAGGGTGGGGAGATAGGCATTAAGCAAAACAAATAGCAAATGTTTACTAGGTTAGAGAGTGAAAGGTTCTATGAAGAAAAACAAAAACAGGAAAAAGAAGTTGGGATAAGGAGACTGGGTGCAGTGGGTGGGGAAGCTTCAATCTGAAATAGAGCATAAGGGAAGGTTTCCTTGGCATGGTGGCCTTTGAGCAAAGGTCTGAAGGGTGCCAGGAAGCGAGCTGTATGAAGATCTGGAAGGGAATTCCAGGCCGGGGGTACAGCCGGAGCCAAGGCCCTGCAGTGGGACTGTACTTAGGGTGGTCCTGGCACTCAGTGGAGGCTGGCAGGGCCGGAGTGGAGCAGGCAGGGGGCAGGGTAGCAGGGGACGTGGACAAAGATGATAAGGCAGAGGAATGGTGCAGGTTGTCTGTTGCAGACCACTGCAAGGAGTTGGCTTTCAGTCTGAGTGAGCTGGCTGCCAGGGGCATAGTGAATAGAAGCGAGATATTGTTGGACTTATTTTTAAAAGGATCAGTCTGATATCTGTTTTGAGCACAGGGTCTAGTGGGAGAAGCAGGGAGACCCATGAGGAAGCCATTGCAATAAACCAAGGGCTGAGACAAGGGTGGGGGCAAGTGGACAGACTCTGGCATGATCTGCTGACAGTGGACATGGAGTATGAAAAAATAGGGGGGTTTTCGGCAGGTGTGGAGGTGGAGGTGAGAAGTTCAGGCTTAGATAGTTGCAGTTGAGATATCTGTTAGATGTCTAGATGGCAATGTCCTAGCTGGATGTAGGAGTTTGAAGGAGAGACCACAGTCGAGGTGGAAGTTTGCAAATTGTCAGTGTGTGCATAGCCATGATGCTGAATGAGGTCACCTAGAGAGTGAGTTCAGGCACTAAGCCCTGGGGTACCCCAATTTTAGAGCTTGGGGAAGGGTTAAAAAGAAGCTGCCTCTACCTCATCCATCACCAGGAATTTCTATTAGTGAGGAGAGGGGATTCCTGCAGTTTTCATTAGTCACAGCGAGCCTTTGGGCCTGGATGTGATGGATGTGTTGGAAGACAGTGCTATAGGTAGGGTGCCCCAAGAGGAAGACTCCAAGGAGGAGATTTTTGGATGGGAACTTAGTTGAGGAGTCGTCCAGGGGTTACGTCGTGGGGAGACATTGAGCTTGTGATGTAGTCAGGTCAGAGGCCTCAGTGGTTTCCCTGGGGAGCTTGGAAGTTGGGATGGCTGTTCAGAGTTGCCCTGAATTAAGGCAAGGAGCCTTGTATAGACAAGCCACTGGATGTGGGCCTCTGGGTGGAGTGGGGTGGGTGGCCTAACCTTGGACAAGGTAGCCGGATTGGGCCAAGGGAAATTGAAGCGAGGGCTCTGATGAATCTGCTATAGCCAATAGCTGGGAGAATGAGTGCTTCAGCTTTGAGGGAGACCTGATGGTCTCCACACAGCATTTACTAAAGTATATTGTGGGGAGGGGACCAGACCTTTATAAGTCAGGCCAGGCTCTACTAGACAGTCACTTGGGGATTCCCTGTAAAATCAGGACCAGTGGAATCTGGGAGCTGTGATAAGTCCAGGATCCAGTCTATGTTTTCTTTTGTGTTCAGAGTTTTCCCAGCTGAGGTTTGTGGACTGAGACAACTTGGTTCTAGAGACTTCAAGGAGCATCCTTGCTTGAGTTAGGTGATGAAGGAAGAAGAGCTGATGCATGGAGGCGGTGAAAGAGAGAAGCCCAGAGCAGCAGACCAGCACAGAAGGACTGCAACCCAGAGTGGATTAATTCCAGAAAGACACAGGGCAGGACACTTGTTAAGAGTGTGGCTTTTTTGTTGTCAAGGAGATATAAATTCAGACTACCATCATATGGTTATGAAAGTGGAGGATAGAAGAGTGACCTTTCTGAAGACCAAGGAGCTTGGAGGCATCAGAGATTCACAGATTTACCCTGATGTTTTCCTGTTCAGTTGATTGGGTAGCCAGACTTTGAGGACTCAGCCATTTTCTAGGTAGATCAGTGAATGCCATGTCACTTTCCTTCTCCCCAGCTTCCTGCAATGACATATTGTAACACACAGACATTTTTGTAGTCTGTGTTAGGGCCTTGGTGAGATTTTGCTCAAACCCTGGCTCTACCACACAGGAGCTCTATGGGCAAGTCACTCAACCTCTCTGAGCCCTTGTTTCCTCATCTGTGAAAGGAGAGAACAATATCTAGCTATGGGGTTGTTGTGAGGGTTTAGGAGAAAAGATGCCTGAAAAAGTGTTTCCTTCCATCCATGGCATTTAGGAGGCATCAGAAAATCTCAGCCCCTCTTTTCTGTCTCTGCAGTTAGGGGCCCAAGACCTGGGTGGAGGGATATGCCGATTTCCCTGGTTCCTAGGAGAGGAGGGTGCTTGGGTGCAGTGTTCTAGGAACCTCCCTTTTGGGCAAGTTTCTTATTTGTGTCAAGATCATTTTCTTCCTCTCCATCCTCCTTTCCTGCCATGGGCACCACTGGCCTCCATCCACCCAGCCTGCAGATAAGCCAACAACAATGTTATCACCACTGCCAGGCTCTTTGGGGGCAGAATTCCTTTGTTAGGTAGGCTTGGCTCCTGCGTAGGTTCTGGGTGGATCCAGGTTTAGATGGATTTCCAAGAAGGTCTGGCTCATAGTAGATGCTCAGCGAGTGTTCACTGGGTGAATAAGGTAATGACAAGTAATGGTAACGGTATAGATGGTAGGACCAGAACCTCATGGAAAGATGGAGAATGGATTTGGAACTTGTGCTTTCATATAGCGATGTGGCAGGGACATCAAGGCTATTTCAAGAGTTAGATGACCTGGACTGAGCTCCAAATTGGCTTCTACCACTTAACCTCTCAGAGCCTTTAAAAAACCTATAAATGGAGATAATTTGTAAGCAAAGTGCTAGATAACCACATGACCACCACTTGCACGAAAACAACCTGACTCAATAGGAATTGAATCTTTCTATTTGCATACATGTAATGCCAATGATTAAATCCTGAATAATCAAGAATTCTTGGTGAACTCTTGATGTTACTAATTTATCAGATGGTTGTGATGGCGCTTTGGGGTCTGAAGGAGAGAGGAGACATGAAATAGGTGACTTCTTTGAGAGTCTTAGAGTTGCTTAAGTTGGGGTTGCCACCAGCTAAGATATCATCTGGGGAAAAGCTGTGTGACTGTAAAATGTTTTCTTAATTCTCATTTACCCCCATAAGGTTTGTGCTCTTGTGTGAGGAAAATGAGGGTGTGTCCCATGGGCTGACAGGAGAATGATCTCACAAAAGCATTCAACCTAATATTATAATGTCTTCATCTGCATCCAAGAAATGCCTCTCTGGAAAGAGGAACATGGAAGCTCCTTACATTTCTTTTGGTTGTATCTTGAAAGGATTCTTTTAAGAAATAGAAAGTTAGATTGCTGAATTGTGCCGAGCTATTCCCTAAGTCAGTGTTTTTTCAGTATGCCCTACGTGGGTTGTAATCATCTGAAGGGGCTTGTAAAAAGATACAACATCTAGGGTACCACCTATGACATAGTTAATCAGAATCTCTGGGGCTGGGGTCTAGGAATTTGCGTTATTGACAGACCCCTTGGTGATTCCCATTCACTGAGAAGTGAGAGCCCAGAGCCAGCCTAAGGGAGCTCATTAGGAAGCCCAAGACAGACACAGCAACCATCTTCAGTGCCGCCATTTTGGTGGGAGAAATAAACAGCAACGGCCACTGGAGCAGAGGTCATCGCAGGGAGGAGGCATGCAGAGGCTCACACGTTGGGAGACTTGGGCAAGAATTGAGCAGTAGCTGCTTCATCTGAGATGAAAGGAAAATCAGACAAGGTTGGCTGCGAGGTCGAGGTTTCTGACAAGTAGAGACGATGTTTAAGTAACAAGTTAGAGGTAAAAAGGACAGAAAGAGAAGGAAGCTCAGAAGAAAAGTGTGTACTCCTTTTCTTCTCCAAGTTCTGACCCATGGGATGGAGATAATAGGGAGAACAGAAAAGTAGCTTTTCCACAGTACGTACCTTGTGCCAGGTGCTGTCAGCCCCCAAGGGACAGCTCACATTGAAAAATGATATATTTTCAGTGTCTGGCATCCTCTGTTATACCAACCCTGATGCATGGATCTCATTTGGTACTTTATCCTGGATACTCCAGACCGTCTTGTCTAGCTCTCCACTGCAGACTTCAGTCCTCTGCTTTTAAGTTCTTGGTTATGAATCTGTCTCCCACAAAAGACTGGGAGTTCCTCAAAGTCAGGCAAGAGTTGGGTGCACAGTAGGCACTTCCTGGTCTATTGAATGAGTTCTGATGAAGCTTCTAGTGACTTAAATATCAGATCTGCTTACCTGAGACCTTTATCTCTTAACCAGTGTGGTCTGATAATTTGTCTCAGAGGAGGCAGTTTCTGCTCAGTTCTTGCCATAGTCCACAGATGTTAATTTTTGGCAGAAGCATTGTGTGCAGAAAAGATAAATGTATATTCAGAGTAAGTATTTATTCCAGTAAGAACAAGGCATTGCTCCTTCCATGATGGAAGTGGTCCAATGCAATCTGCTCACCACCACTGGCGAGCTGGCTGGTCACTCTGGGAATGGTGCCATATTGGGCACTCAGTGTTTATCTCTGCTGCTGGCAGATTGGCCCCTCAGCAATGGCCCCAGCCAGGTTGGACTTGGTGAGTGGAATTTTATGTGCTGGTCCTATACATAATCTCCTACCACCATGATGCTTGGGCAATGACACAAATGTCTGTGGAAAGAGACTGACTGGTATCCACAGAACAGTTTATCCTATCAATTTGATTTTTAAAATCCTCTTCTATTGAGGTCACCCTTTTGTGAGCATTCACATGGGACGCAAATATCTGCACATTCTTTGCATTCTTTGCGATTCAAGGAGGCCCATCTTCACACCTCTTCCCCAGACCTCTGAGTCACCTATATTCCAATCGTGTTCCTTCCCAGGCCCTGAACACACTGTGAAACCATTCGCCACAGCCCATGAATTAGTCTTTGGCTATTTCTTCTTCCAAGACAAATGAACAACCACGTACCCTATTTGAAGTTCTTTCCACCAGCAGGATTTCTATTTATCACTGTCCTTCAGGGATATCCCGAAAAGGGAATATAGTGCTTTAGCTGTCTGCTTTTGGGCTCTTAACCAGCTCCAGTTTACCCCAGCTTTGAAGCCATAGGCTGTTATGCTCTACTACTGCCTTCTTTGATTAATATTAAGTTTCTGCTTTAATTGTCTTCAGGTCAACCCAGTCCAGTGGGAGAAAGCTGAACTCACTAGACTATTTCCTCTTTGGCAGTTTGGAAATTGTTCCTCATTCTGGACCAGAATGCTGGTTTGCTTGTCAGATCGGATGCCTGAGGTCTGACTCTGCTGCCTTCTCCCCAGCACAGCCCTTGAACACGTGAAGACATTTGTTGAGCCCCCCACCTGGGTATTTCCCTCATCATCATATTCATTGGCAGTCCTACAGTGTGGTTTCCAGACTCATATTTTCCACAACCCTGACATATACCCAGACTGAGAGACCAACCTGTGAGAGCATGTGGACTTTATTTCCAAGAACAGCCCATGTTTTCAGAGAGCCGTAGATGGATAGTGTTAGCTCTTGAATATGTTCTTATTCCGCAGATGATTAAGAGCACCAACCATCTGCAGGGCATGGAGAGTGCAATGATGGGTCATTTCCATGAACCACTGGGGATCAGTTCAGGGAAAAGAACTCTAAGCCCACTTATTGACCTTGACTGCAGTAATACGGAATGCCTGTCAAATACCTGGCACAGAATTGATGCCCTCCTTCCCCTGCCCCAACCTCCTTTGGTGCTAGAGGAGACGAGGGCCAGTCTTAGCCTCAGACTGACCTGGGTGCTAGAATTAATGATGCTCATTCCTGCTGGAACCATTCATGGTGCCAGCACTATTTGTCCTGAGCCTCTAAGCCTGCCACCGCAGTCAGTGTTCCCTTCTTGATGCTCACACAGATTATAAAGGTCTAGCAGTTGTTCATCTTTCTTGTATTTTTAGAGACATTTAATAACTTATTACTATGTGATCGAACTAGTGTACGGCAAGGAGCTGTCACCTCCTTTGGCCCCCTGGTCCCCAGAGTGCAGTTCAGGGTTGTCTGCGTTTTACAGCCTCAGGATTTCTGACTCTTTTAATACTCAGCTGTTTAACATTTAGTTCCTTCTGTTTGTCATTTAAATAATTTTCAATTGTTTCTTTTAAATGTTTAGGAGGGGTTGAATGTTGCTGCTTAAAAGTACTCAAGATGTAATAGTGTTATATTTTTCTAGTTAAGCTACATGCCTTCTATCTTTCTATCTAATCTATCTATCTATCTATCTATCTATCTATCTATCTATCTATCTATCTATCTATCTATCTATCTATCTATCTATCTGTCTATCTGTCTATCTGTCTGTCTGTCTGTCTGTCTGTCTGTCTGTCTGTCTGGCTGGCTGTCGATCTGTCTGTCTGTCTGTCTGTCTATCTATCTATCTATCTATCTATCTATCTATCTATCTATCTATCTATCTGTCTGTCTGTCTATCTAATCATCTGTCTATCCCTATCATGCTGATGCTCAAATGCACTCACATAAGCACAGAGACAGATACACACAGATATATTATGTTTAGAGTAAAATATATGTGCATATACATGTAATCCTGTTACCACGGGGACATTCTAAAGGGCTTAAAATCGCTACTTTATCTATCAATGCATCAAAAGAATATATTCGTTCCTCAAGATCTTTGTCTTTCTGCATATATATATATGCAGTACTGAAACTTATAAAACTCTCAAGTTCAAGAAACTCAGTACCTCTAACAACCTTAAAAACCTATTTCTGGGGATCTAGTCTGATTATATTTGTGAAATTTTTTTCAGATCACTGCTATTGCTTTCAGTATTGTCACTGATCTTCTTTTGCTGCTGGGCAGTTAATGAGGATGAAAGCAATCGAGAGAAAATGAAAGTACTTGGGGGGACCCCTTGGAGCCAGTCTTTGTGTGCAGCATGTCTATCTAAGGCAGACTTTTTCAGGATGCTAGCAGAGCGGGCCCAGTGTTTCCCTGGGTGAATCCAATCCCCAGCCTTTGTTGAAGTAGATTAAGGCACACCCCTGCATACTGCTGGGCTGGGCAAGCCAAGGCCCAGGGTTCTTGGTTTGCCCAGTGAAACAAGACTGTCCTGGCCAGAGAGAGAACTTCAGGCCCAGATGTGGAGGGGTCATTTCTAAAGACCCAGTGGAGTGGATGACATCACTAAAGCCTCAGGGACCAGCTCACAAGCTCTCAGCTTCCACCACCAAGTGACTAATCATTTAGACTCATCCAGAGGAGACCTGATCTTCCAAGGTTGGGGTTGAAAGTGTATCAGCCCTGATGCAACAGGCTTCAGAGAAAGACTTTAAAAAAATCCTGGGATGTTTCCTCAGGGCACTGGGCTGGTGTGGTGAGAGTCGAGGCCCACGGAGGCTGGACAGGGAGCTGCTCTGCCCAGGCTGTGCAGTGTGGCTTTGGGGAATGGTCTCAGGACCCAAGCCTTGCTTCCTCCCCAGTGAAGTGGAAGGCTGATAGACAAGGCCTCAGAGGTCCCATTCAGTCTGGGGACCCATATCTTCTCCATCCCTTGGGGAGGTGACCTCCTTGGGGCTACTGAATTTTCTGAATGCAGTTTTATTGAGGTATATTCACACACCACTCACACCATCTGAAGTATATAATCGCTGGCTCACAGTATCATCTCATGTTTGTGGGTACATCCACAGGATCAATTTTAGAACATTTTCATTATTCCAGAAAAGAAAGTAAAAAATAAAATCCAAATCCTCCCATACCCCTTATCATCCCTCTATTCCCACCCCATTATTATTATTATTTTTATTTCCTTTGAGATGCCTTCTTTGATCCATGGATTATTTAAAAGGGGATCATTTAATTTCCACATATTTAGAGATTTCCCTGTTTTCCTTCAGCGAGTGATTTCTAATTTGATTCCATTATGGTCAGAGAACACCACTCTTATGATTTCATTATTTTAAAATTGTTGAAGTGTTTTAAAAGTGCCTAGTTGTTGTCTGTTTTGTTGAATATTCCAAGCAGTTAAAAAATATCTACTCTGTTTGTTTGGGACTAATTTTCTACATATGTCTGTTAAATCCTGTTGGCTGCTTATGTTGTCCAGATCTTCTGTCTATTTGGTCATTTTCTCTCTGGGAGTTTTAACAATTGTAGTGGAGTTAAGGGCTGAATTCACCAACAATTATTGTGGATTTTTCTATTTCTCTTTCAGCTCTAACAGCTTTTACTTAACATATTTTGAGGCTTTTTTTTGGGGGGAGATATGTACATATCCATAATAATTACATCCCCTTGCTAGACTGATTCCTTTCTTCATTATGCAATTCTTAGTTTCTGATACTTTTCCCCCCTCCCCCCATCCCCCCATTATTGACCTGTAGTGTTGGTGTGGTACATTTGTTACTGTTGATGAAAGATTATTAAGATATTACTGTTAACTATAGTCCATAGTTTGCAATAGGTGTTATCTTCCCCATGTACCACTGTCTAATTAGCTCCTTGTAATAGTGTCATACATTTGTTCTAGTTCATGAAATATGTATTTTTTATTTGTACAATTAATCACAGACATTGTTCGCCATAAGATTCACCCTGTTATACAGTCCCGTGTTTTGACCTCCAACTCCCCTCCTGGCGACATACATGACTCTGACCTTCCGCTTTCCATCCGCTCCCACCCCATCAGCACTGTGAATCATTCTCACAATGACATGCAACCATCACCTCCATCCATTCCCAAGCATTTAAGTTCAACCTGGATAAACATTCTGCACATATTAAGCAACCACTCTCCATCCTTCAGCATCGTTCTCTCTCCTGGGAACCAATATTCTACATTTTATGTCTATGAGTTACATGAGGCTGTTGGATTTTTCTGTATCCTCTTGCCCAACCCCCACCCCACAATATTTAGAGGCTTTCCCCCTACAGATGGGCAGTATAGCCCAGTGGTCCAGGTCTTAGACTGGAGGAGCAGACAGTTGAGTGTTTGAATCTCAGCTCAGAAAAGTGGGCATGGAAATAGTGTCGTCCCCCCATCCCTCCCAGTAGGGGTGCCTGAGGACCCAGGAGACTGCAGGCAACCAGCAGGAGCCTGGAAATGGAAGGGCCTTGGAAGCAGGAGCTCCGGGAACCCTCCCTGCTTGGGTCCAGAGCAGCCACTGGCATTGACACCGCACTTCACCCTGAATGTTTCCCTCTGTTGTATTCAAATCAAGTGACAAAGGGCCCGCCATTCTGGGAGGGGCCTGAGGGTGGGCTCCCAGGTCTTGGGCAGCCCAAACCCACTAGCAGGGCAGACGCCTCCTCGTCTGGACGTTGCACCATGGACAGGGGTGTCAGCTGCGATGACAGTAAGTACTGCACAGATGGGCGTGGGGCACTGCGGGGGAATCTTCCATCTGCCCAAAATACTGATTTAGGGCCTCGTCTGTGCTGCAGAAAGCATTCCCTTCCTTCCTTCCTCCAGGGTGTAAAGCGCACTTGCAGCCTGTTCTCTCATTATGTGCCTCTGGGCAATGGGGAGGGATGGACGCTGAAGATGAGGTCCTTTTCTCCCTAACACTGCTGCGCCTTCCAAGCTGCCGGTCTCGTGCTCTTTTTCCTTCTTTTCTCTACTTGACCATCCCCACCCCAGCCAAAACGTAAGCTATGAGCATCAGGATACTTATTTCACTCACAGCTGCCTTCAGTTCTTAAATGAGGTTAATTTTAAAGAAATGTGAAAGGTCTTTAACTCGTGGTCTTTCTTTAGCCGAGAGCAGTGCATTCATTAGCACTCACAAAACATAGCCTGGGTGACCCCATCCTGTCATGATTAGGACAGAAATACAATGGAATCTGAGGACTATTTAAAACTGTGAAGAAGGAAATGGTATTTTAGGAAAAATGTGTCATGTCTAAAAAAAAAAAAGAAATTTTTACCGTGGATTTGGAAAGGGTGATGTGGTGGAGTGGGGAGGCTGGGGTTAAAGTCCTGCTCTGCTGTGGATTGGCTGTGTGATCTTGGGCAAGTCACTTAACCTCTCTGAGCCTCAATTTCCCCATTTATAAAAGGGAATTAGATCAGGAGTTCTTTATTTGAGGACCGTGAAAGTGAGGGCAAAATGTGGTATGAATGTGCTTTTTTGAGGGGGTGGGGTGTGAGTAATGGCAGACCACAGTTCTCACGGAATCCCAGAGAAGCCTGTGACACTAACGCAGCTTCACAGTTTCACAGCCACTGTCTTTATGCCCTTGACATTCTCTCATAGGCCCAACATTCTTTATTGTCTTTAATTTTGGTATCTTAAAGTTCTGAGTTTCAGAGCTCAAGGAGAATGTAAAACGAATCTGTGCTTCTTTTAGAGAGAGCTGAATTCAAATTTTGTGGGACTCTTTTTTTTTTCATATTGAATTGGAGACCAAATGGGGGAGATCTTTTAGCATGTGTTTGATGAGGAACTAACGTGATCTCTGATACGCCGGAAATTGTGTGTGTCCATAGTTTTCTTCTAATAAGCTTCTAGTAAAATTGTAACGTGATCATCTGTCTTGACACCACTGTCCATTCACACTGGACGAGAGCAGGTCTGGATTCACATCCAAGCTCTACCTCCTAACTTCTGAAGCCACTTAACCTCTCTGAGCTTTAGTTTCCTCAATAAAAATAGAGATTGTGTCAGCTTGCAGGGTGGGTACACTACTGATGGGACATAAAGTGCCTGATACATCACCCAGCCCAGAGTAAGCAGGGAATAAGTTTTGACTCCAGAAAATGATCAGATTACATCCCCCAGAGTTTTAGAATGTACTGCTATTAATGGAAAATATTATTATCTATAATGCTTCTGTTTTGGCATGCCTTTTGGTAAGCCTTTTGGTAAGTAAGTTGAGAGCAAAGTGAAATCTTTTTTTTTTTAATTTCTAAAATCTCTAATTATGTCATAGGGTCACCCTAAATGCTGTTTTTAAATAAAATCGGACATCAGTTCAGCACTTTGGAATCTATTGCTAGGTATGGTATTGTCCAGAAAAGTTTTCAGAGACTAAATTGATGAAATCTGAAACCACGTCCTTTTTTCTGCAAGTGTCAGAAAGGGAGCCTGGTAGGAGACTCAGGTAGTTTAAATGTGCCCTCTTAGCTGAGAGATGGTGGCCCACTTTACCTGGTTGACTGTTCCTGTCCCCAAGTTGATGTTCCCTTAGTTTTTGGGTTTATGATGTGGGCAGTTTCAGACACAGGAAATCTTCCACCAACAGAGAGGGTGCGTCCCAAAGACACAGTTGGTGACCCAAGTAGGAGTGGATGGGGACATTCTGGGATGTGGTGTCCACATGGAGGGCCCCTGGGACGCCTTGAGCGCCACCACTGCCCCAGGCTGGGATGCTTCTGGCAGCCCCTGACCCAGGCGGTGCTCCCCATGATGGACCCACCCTCCCCAGTGAGGAGCCAGACCTCCCTCTGCAGCCGAGATTGTCGGAAGTTCTTTTTGACCTTCCGTTGACATCGCTTCTCCTGGAGTTTCTACTCTATGGTCTTGACTCTGCCTCTCAAGGCTACTCAGCATGTGTCTGTTCCCTGTGGAAAGAGCCCTTCAGAGTCGTCTCTTCTCCAGCTTCACCAGGCCTTTTCAATGGTTCCAGCTGTAATGTGGTTTCAATCACACTTTTTTTAGAGTGGAATGTCCCAGCACAGAGCAGAAAGAAGAAAAAGCCCTCCTTTATTTTGAACACTATATCTCTAGTAATATGACATCTTTCTTGCTTTCTTTTTTATTTTTTCAATGCAATTTTATTGAGATGTTCGCACACGATATAATCATCCAAAGCGTACAATCAATAATCAGTAGTCTTCGACGTCTCGTGCAATCCTCACCACAATCAACTTGGAACATTTTCATCGCTCCAAAAAATACATGGGAGGATAAAAATGAAAATAAAAATGAAAAAGAACACCCAAGACATCCCATGCCCCCTTATTCCCTCCTATTATTTATTTATTTGTCCTTATTTTTTTACTCATTTGCCCATACCCTGGATCAAGGGAGTGACAGCCACAGGGTTTTCATGATCACACGGCCACACAATATGACTTCTTTTATTCCAGACTGAAACCCCCTTGAAGAGGCAGGAGCCTCTTCAAGATTGCCTGAAACTGGAACCCTTGGCAATCTTGGGAGGTGACTTCTCTGGGGGGGGGGGGTTGGCATTGGTCCCTGGGGGGGCTGGGTCACTGTTGAGAGCCTGAATCTGAGGCTGTGGCTCTGTAACCATCAGTGACACACAGCTGAGGACATGGGCCTCACACCTGCCCTCAGCAGCCAGCTCCGTGCTGCTCCCAGAGGACTCATCACTCCTTAAAGGGCTCCCTTTACCCCCAACTCCGAGCCAGGGCTGGGGGACTGGATCTGAAGCCATCATGGCATCTTGATGAGAACGGATGCCAGCCTCGCCAGGTGGAGGCCCGGCTGCCGCATCCCTGAGTGACAGATGGGGAAGCATGTGAGTTTCCCCACACATCTTTCAGGATGGAGAAGAAGCCACCAGGAAGGCTGGGTTTCCATGCCGGAGCGGCCCTAGCACTCAGTTCCCACCCAGTCTTTCCTGAAGGCTGCCTCATCTCTGGAAGGAGGGGGGTGAGCCAAGAAACCCCTAGTGGAGAGACATAGTGTCTCCTTTGGATAGTGCGTAAAAAATAAAATGCTTTAATAAGTCCTATTACGGCTCAGCAACGACCCCAGGGACTCCCTTTTACGGAGTCCTCCCCTACCTGTTGCCTCATTGTTCCCCCTCAGTGACTGTGCTCACTGAGCCCTAAAAAGTGAAGTGGGCCCCCCCCACCCAGGATAACTGTATGCCCACCCTATTAGGTGCTTTATGTATCTGACGTTTGTGTGTGTCCGCTGTATGCTCACCCTCTGTATGCTCACCCTTTGTTAGGATGCAGTAAAGGGAGCCCTGCCACAAGGTGCCCTCAGGCCTGCTGAGGAAGACAAAAACAACCAAAGTGAGGTGGCAATGGATTCGTCTGGAGTCAAGGGCAAAGCAGGTGGATTCCTTTTACCGTCTGAGAAATAAAGGGAATAGCATTTTAAAAAGAGAAAGTTAAAGGGGCTACCCACCAATTGCACCTTTCCCCACGAGAAACATTTCCTTCTATGCAAAATAAAAATAGCTTTTGGCTGGAGAGTAGGAACGTCACCCTGGTGACTTCTGTGCCATTTTCTCCACCGCCGTCCGATGCCATTTACTCAGGGCAGTAGGGTGTCCAGCTGAGGAGAAAACAGCCAAGTAGAAAGCGCGTGAGCCTGGGAGTCAGGATCCGTGCGCCAACTTCGGTTTCTTTCTCTGCTGCTAAGGTGTGACCTAGTGGCGCAAAGGCAGGTCTCGGGGCCTCGTTTTGCTCTTCCGTGAGATGCGGATGACAGCGGTTGTCACGAGGCCCGGAAGTGGCCATGAGCCACGGAGGCGGTGTGTGTGCGGGGGGGGTGGCCCCGCTGGTTGGCTGCCCTGACACTCGTCCCCGATACCACAGAAACCGTGGCTTGGCCGGTGGTCCCGGTAAATGGGCCCCACGACCGGCCTCGCACAATACCCAGGGACGTCCAGCTCTGCACAGGAAATGACGCGGCCTCCTGGAGCTCAGCTTCGAGGGCTTTATTTTTGTACCTAACATAATGGTGAGATTAATTTAGCCTTGATGAATTGCAAAAGCCCCGAGAGGTCAGGGTGGCTCCCACTTGATGGATGAGGCCGTGCGTTTCCCCCCCTCTCATTCTTTCCCTCTTCCTGCCCCTTTTGTTTGGTGGCCACTGGGAGCTGGCGGCACGTCAGACACATGGATGGCCCAGGAGACCTGGAGCGTCTGGGCGGGGGGGAGGGAGTGCCCAACCCGGGGAAGGGGTAGGGATGGCCTTTCTTTCTACCGTCAACATTTTCACATTGTCTCTTTAGCAAAGGGATATTGCGGTTTAAGGCAACCCAAAGAAAAAGACCCACTGTCCTCGGGCTCAAGGCATTTCCTGAGCATTTTTTCTTTTTCTTTTTTGCATAGGCAGGCACCGGGAATCGAACCCGGGTCTCTGGATCGGCAGGTGAGCACTCTGCCTGCTGAGCCACTGTGGCCTGCCCCCGCCCCCCCCCCACCAGCATTTTTTAATTAGTCAGCCCTGGGGCTGAGGACCGCACAGGCTGTCTCCTGAAGGGGCCGCGGATAGCCTTCACCCAGCTTCACGGACGGGGGATCTGAGCTCTGCAAGGATTTGAACTTGCCTGGTCTCTTGTGCTACATGGCAGAAAGCCAGGGCTCGAGCTCCGGTGGGTCAGAGCCCCTGCTCTTAACCACTCTGCCTTCTGGGGACCCGGACTCCAGCCACCCTGGCTGCCATCCAGTCCTAACCTCCGTCTGTCGCTCTGGTGACTGGGCTCGGGCACATTGCAATGGGTGAAAGTGCATGGACGCTGGCCCCAGAGAGGTTCATGTTCCAGCCTTTGCTTTCCTGACCCCCACTCTCCGGCCCACCCAGTTGAGTGTGCAGGTCAGGAGTGGGTCAGAGACCACTCACAGGCCAAATCCGACCTGCCACCTGTTTTTGTGAGTGTATTTTTGGGGGAACAAAGCCGTGCTCATTCAATTGTGTGTCCTTTATGGCTGCTGGCATGTTGCAGTGGCGGAGTGAGTGATTGAGACAGAGACCACCTGCCTGCAAAGCCTAAAATATTCTTTACAGAAAAGGTTTGCTGACCCTCCCAGACTAAATTCATTAGAAGCAAAACAATACCAAGAACCCAGGCCTCTCCCCTTTCCAGATCAGCCTGGATTACTCTAATTTAGAATGATAACGACCTATTCTTCTGTGCTTTGTTTTTATTACATTTGAAAAGACAGGGCATATTATTTTTATTTTGGTGGAGGTGAAGAGCTGGAGGCTTTAAAGAGATGCAAAGGAGGGGGGTGTCTGGGAGATAAGGGGATTCTGCTTGAAGTCTGTGTGTGCTGCTGGCTGGATGCCCAAAGAATCCCCCTTTCACCAACTGTTTAACAGTCCTCCTTCTAAAGGCCTGTAATCAGTTTAGGCATCAGAAAGACAGAGTCAAGGGATTCTTGTCCCCTGGCACAAGTGGTTGTGGGGATGGGTTTGAGGGGAGGCCTGGTGGGCTACAATAGGACCAAGGAGCAATTTTCCTGTTTCTAATTCCTCCACGACATGATCTAGGGATCTTGGAGTCACCTCTCCGAGCCCCAAGCTCCTCATGCAAAGTGGGGCCAGAAGTGCCTTTGAGACCCCAGGACTGGGAGAAGGGTGGGCCAAAGCAGCAGATGTGGGAACTGCTTGGTGAGCTGTCACATGCCTCTAAGGGGCTGGCGCTCACACTTTCCTCCTTGTCATTCAGAATCACACACGACTAGGTCACAGCCTGACAGGTCACGATGGGGTTTTAAGAGAGATCTCTAGGGAGTGAGTGTTCCGTAGGGCTTTGCCTCATGAAAAGTATTTGAAAAGTACGTGAGCCTTGGAGTCAGGCAATGTGCAGTTTGAAGGCAGCTCCATCACTCCCTGGCTGCTGTGGTCCTCAGCCTCAGTTCCCTCATTGGTAAAATGGAGACAGTGTTAGTGCATCATTTGAGACATGTGAGAAGGAGACACCCTTTGGCAGTTGTTCTAGTTTGCTAGCTGCCAGAATGCAACACACCAGAGATGGATTGGCTTTTAATAAAAGGGGATTTATTTCATTAGTTCTTCAGAGGAAAGGCAGCTAACTTTCCACTGAGGTTCTTTCTTATGCAGGAAGGAACAGGGTGATCTCTGCTGGCCTTCTCTCCAGGCCTCTGGGTTCCAACAACTTTCCCTGGGGTGATTTCTTTCTGCATTTCCAAACGCCTTGGCTGAGCTGTGAATGCTGAGATGAGGTATGCTGAGCTGCTTGGGCTGTGCTGCGTTGAGCTCTCTCATTTAAGCACCAGGCAATTAAATCAAACATCATTCATTGCAGCAGGCCCGCCTCCTAGCCAACTGCAGATGTAATTAACAACAGATGAGGTTCATGTACCATTGGCTCATGTCCACAGCAACAGAATTAGGTGCCTTTACCTGGCCAAGTTGACAACTGAATCTAACTACCACAGCATTAGATGGGCAAGAGATTTTGGGGGGTGGGGGGTAAGAAACAAGTGAAGGTAAAAAGGGACGAGGGATCGGGAGATAGGAAAAGTCTTCAGACAATTGTGCAAGTCTGACACTTGTGAAGAGAGAGAAGGAAGGAGACTGAGGAGGAAGGGCTTTGGGGACTCAGGCTAACAGGTGGCATAACTCCAAGAACCTCTTGGCCAGTCCTTCTGGGAGTTCCTGCCCATCACCTCAGTGGCTTAAAACCAGAACTATTGTATCGCACACTTTTGTGGGTTAGGAATTTGAGCAGGACTCAGCTGGGTGATTCTTCTGCTTCATGTGGCATCAGTTAGGGTGACTCAGGAGTATTGAGCAGGTGGTTGGTCTGGTCTGGGGATTCAGACGACTTCATCCATACTTCTGCTGCTTGGGAGGGTTGACTGGAAGGCTGGGTTTGGTTGGGCCCCTCTCCATGTGGTTTTAGAGCCTCTTCATGTCTTCTTACATGGTGGCTCAGGGCTCAAGAGCAAGTAAGTGATCCGAGAGGCAAGTAGAAGCTGTCAGTCTCTTAGATGCTTCCACAGTATTCTCGTGGCTGAAATAGTCACAAGCCTGCCCAGATTCAAGGTGAGAGTTCATAGACCCACTTCTAGACGAGGAGAATCAGAGAAGGTATGGCTGACTTTAATTCACCACGGTATTCTTTCCTAGAACCGTAGAATGTGGTGATGCTTAGAAATCACCTATCATGCTCACCGGCACAGAGTAGGTGCTCAGTAAGTGGGGCTGCATCATTAATATTTTTTGTCACCTCTCCTTGCAGATATGCTTTCTATATCCATGACAACAGAGTGTGGCTGGCTTAAACTGTGAGGTTTTTAATAATCCATTCCATCCTCATTTTTCAGCCTGTTGTTCATCCTTATCTACTCTGGACTCCCTTCCCAAAGGCTTATGGACATCTGGTCTTCCCACAGGTGTGATGGACTTCAGCTCTGAGTCTGGAGGTCTTCTGGCACCCCCAGCTGAGCTCCTGGAGAGACGCCTGAGCTGTGACCATCTTCTTCAAGGGGGCAGTAAGTCTACAGGTCTTGGTTCCTGAGGCCCCTTCCTGGGGCTCATGCTGCTTGTTGGGGACGGATATCTCTGGAACAGGCCAGTGCCGGGACAGCTGCCCTGGGTGGGGTGGGGGGGCACCTGGGTGGGAGGGGAAGCTCCTTCTGGCTTTGGGCTGCCCTTGTCATGTGGTTGCGTGGCAAGGGGAGGGACAAGGCACCAGCATTAGGGCCATACACGCTTGCTTCAGCAACTTGCTTTTCCTTCCCTCCCCTCTCCACTAACATCTGTCCCTGGGAGTTGGTCTGTCGAGGTCCTAACTCCGGCCCTCCTGTCCAGCAGGGCAGGTATTCTTCACACCTTCAGAGGCCCTGAGAAGGCCCCAGGAGCCGAGATCCTGGTCCTCGTTCCTGGAACAGAGGTGAGTTGCGCTCCGTTGACTCCGTGCGTCTTCTGCACGCCAACCTTGGGCCCTGAGAGCTGTCCTTGGGTAACTTGCATCAACCCTGACAGTGCGTCTGTGCCCCCTGGGGACTGTACCACACTCCAGATACCCTCGACTTGGGGCACCTGGGGTGGGGCCTGGGAGGCTGTATTTTGCTAAGCTCTTCAGGTTGTTCGGATGCCAAGCTAGGGTTAAAAACCACAGTCTAGACCAGGGGTTCCAGTCTGTGACCTGTGGGCCCATCCTAGCCTATCACCCGTATTTGCAAATAGTTTTATTGGAACCCAGCCACTCATTGCTTCGGTATTGTGTATGGCCTCTCTCATGCTATCAGGGCCGAGTTGGGTAGTTGAGACCGAGACTATACGAGCGTGAAGCCTAAATACTATCTGGGGCAGTACAACGATGGCTCAGTGGCAGAATTTTCGCCTGCCATGTCGGGGACCTGGGTTTGATTCTCAGACCCTGTCCATGCCTCCCCCCAAAATACTCTCTGGCCCTCTGCAGGAAAAGTTTGTCACCCTCTAGTGTTGAGTCTCTGGAGAAGCCCATCCCTGACTTTTTTTGAGAGGATCTGGGGCAGAGACGGGGACTTTCCGGGAAGCTCTGTGCAGAGAGAAGTGGAATTGCCCCTTTCCCTGTTCAGCCTCTCAGGGGGGCGGCCTTGTCTGCCTTGGAGGGGTCTCCTGGAGGTTCCTGGCCCTGCAGCCGCCCGGACCCCTGCCCACTCTCCTTCCTGGCTGCCCACCTTCCGGGCCGTGGGGTCGCCCCTGCCAGTTCGGCCGCTGCCATCCTCCCTCCCTGAGCGTGTGCACAGAGCACCGTGGGGGCGCCAGGCCCAGGGGGAGTTAGTGGCTCAAGGGTGAAGGAGAGGGTCTCACAGTTCGGAGTTGGGATTAGATAACTCAGGCTGTTGGAAAAATATAGGAAGATGCGACGAAGAAGAAGGGTCCTTCTTCCTGGGGGTGTTGGGGCGGGAAGGGCCTCAGGGGAGAGGAGTTTTCCAAGAGGAGTGGGAGCATCTGGAGAAGGGGTTCAGGACGGGCTGGCCACTGCCTCCCCACAACGGCCGCACCCACAGCCCGGCCCACGGGGGCTCTGCCTGCCTCCGCCTTCCGCTGCTCCCGGGCCTGGGGCTCTGAGAAGTCAGGAACTTGGTGTAGCCTGACTCTGCCTCCGTCTGGCTGTGGGATGGGCTCTCCGGCCCTCAGTTTTCCTCTTCTGTAAAATGGCACACTTCATCTCTATGTTTTTCTCAAGTTCTGAGATCCCATCGGCTTTTCTCCCGGGCTCCACCCTTCAAACTAAAGTGGTTTCGTTGTCCTCTAGAAACACCTGCCACTCTCCCTCCCTGGCTGTCAGACCACGCCCTTCCCTTGGCAGGGATGCCCTCCTCTGGGTGGACCCCACCCTTCCCTTCTCTGGGCCTCAGTTTCCCGTCGGTGTGGTTGAGGGGCTGGAGTGGATGAGCCCGCCGGCCCTCCCAGCCCCCTGCCTCTCTGCTCGGTCCACAGCCGGCACCCAGTGGTGACGGAGGAGGTGGCCCGCGAGGCCCTGCTTGGCTTCGTGAACTCCAAGTGCTGCTACGGCCGCGTGGCCGCCGGTGACCTCATCATCCGGGAGCTGAAGCAGCAGAGCCTCTGCAGGGTGAGGGGCCTGGCCCGCCTCGGGGGCTGGGGCTGGGGCTGGGGGAGGGCTCGGCTTTGGGGCTTGCAGGGCAGATGGTGTGTGTGATGTCAGGCTCGCGAGAGGAGTCCTGGGTGGGAACGGTCGCGAGCTTGAGGGCCCTTTTGCAGGTTCTCTGGTCCACAGCTGTGAGTAAAAGCAAAAATGAGTGTGATTATTAGTTATTGGTGGTAAAGCTTGGGTGCGCTAGGCATCGTGGTAAGCATGTGACATGTGTCGTATCACAGCCTCATGACTCGGGTAGGAATTGTTGTCAGTTTATGGAGGAGGAATCGGCAGTTGAGACAGGTGATCTTACTTGCCCGAGAACGTGCAGCTGGGAAGTGACAGAGCTGTGATTCAGATTCAGGTTTGCTCACTCCAAACCTCCAGTCCTTAAACCAAGACTAAACCACTCCTTTGAGGGCTGGGATGCAAAAGGCCCCTTTGATCCTACGCTTCCAACCTACCTGCCCCTGAGTTCCCAGCTCCCTGCACCTCCTCTAAGTCACCTGTTCAACCCCAGTGGCTTCACACAGGGAAATCCTAGTCTGGCATGCAGACCACAGTGGGTGCTTCCATGGACAGGGCAGAAGGCAGCCTTCAAGGCCACGTTTACCCATTGTCAGAGACACAGCCACTCTCTGATCAGCACACGGTCACACAGAAACCAGACAAGCCTCACAGGTCTTGTGGTTAGAGCAAGCACCTGGAGCAAGAGGCCACTGTATAGCTGTGTGGCTTCAGGTACATCAATTGACCTCTCTGTGCTTCATTTTCCTCCCATATAAAATGAGAAGCCAATTGATGTCCAAGATACCTTCTGATTCTGTGATTCTGTGGCTGAGGATCAGGGAGGACCTGTAGGTCAGGCACATAAATTCCTCGATGTCGAGTCCCACGGAGCATTGGGTTCCAGGAGCCTCCAACAGTCCAAGGGAAATCACTGCTGCACAACTTGCCTTGTAGAACATTTCTCGGTGTAAGGAAATGGGGAATTGCAATTGCTCCTCTTGGACCCTCTTAAGGAAGATTTCCTGGGGCTGCCATGAGGTCCTGGCATCTGGAGCAGAAATTGCTGTTGCAGATTATTCTAAGTATCCCCAAGATTCCACGCATGTGAATTTTCGGTTTCCCCCAGAGCCTGGGCAGGTGAGAATGCCACCTTTCTGTATAATGCTGTCTTCACAAAGGGCACGTGTGAACATGCTGTTTTTTCTCTCTATAGTATCGGCTAGAGACCTTTAGTGAATCCAGGATCACTGAGTGGACATTTGAACCTTTTACTAGTAAGTGAATTGCCTGCAATCAGTTTACTTGCGACCAAATATGGAAGAGGCTGGTAGAACATATCAGGACTGGGTTCAACCACTGACCTTGCATAAGACGCTCTTGGCAAACTGGCTCCCCTGTAAAATGAGAGGATGGGCTTTCATCGTAGAGGCTCTCCAGTGCAGACCTTGGCTGAATGCTTCTTGTCCAGGAAGATGTTTGCAAAAGGTCCTGAAAATGTCCGGCATTTGTCATTGGCTGCAAGCTGGTGCTGCCACTTAGGGTGAGATTGTAAAAGGCAGAGGGTTTGCTTTGACATCTGCCCATCTCCTGCCACCCGCTACCCCTCTCTAAGTTTATAGGACCCCAGTACCTGGTTCACCCTCTACTGAACCCACGAGGGCTGTTGTCGTCAGGGGCTTAAGGTTCTTTCTGTTTGGAAAGCCCTGTGCCTACCCCTTTTCTCTTCTGTGTCACTCTGCTTATCCCTAAAGGCTCAGCTTATGTGTCCTCTCTTTCATGAAGCCTTTCAGGATTTCTTCCCCCTTCCCCACTAGAATTGGTCAGTATTCAGAATTTTCAGAGCCCTTTATGCAACTATTGTCAATAGCACTTATCCTACCATGTATGTGGCATACATGCTGGGCCCAAGGAGGAGAAAGGGGAAGGAGGTCACAGGCATGGAGATGGGGATGGTTGATGACGATGATGATAGTTTTGCTTAATAACCTCTGAATACATCTCAATCCTTGGGCTAAGCATTTTATATGTAGTATTCTATTTAATCTTTACTACTGTCTTATTTGGTAGATATCACCACTATCCCCATTTTAGAGATGAGAGAACTGAAGTCAGAGAGGTTAAGTAACTTGCCTGGGGTGACACAGCTAGGAAGTGGCTGTTAACCAAACGTTGCTTAACTCCAAAGTTTCGGTGCTTAACCATGGATTCCAAGGGGTCTCATCTGCTCAATGTGTGGGCCCAGCATTTTGCCTGGAGCTCTGCATCAAGGGAAGGCTCAGTAATATTTGTTGAATGAATGAAAGCTTATTCTTGCTGCTCTTTGATATTCTTGCAATGATCCCTTTTGGTGTCAGACCACTCTGTAGATGGACCTGAGAGAGGGACCTCTCCCAGGCTCTGGGACATCAACGTCCAGGTTCCACTGATGTTTCAGGAAGACACCAGGAAGTTTCAGGTTCCTCATTCATCACTGGTCAAGGTAATGGGATCATCACAATGGCTGTTTGGAATATTGCCCTTCTCTCTGAGCTGACTTTCCAGGCACTGATGTTTCCTGTCCTTTTAAAAAGGATGCCCAAATCCAGACTTGTGTTCATTCCTTGGCTATAAATAAACCTGACTTCAAGAAAGCTTAGTGTATGGAATGTGGGTTTGCAAAATATGCAAATCAGGAAATGGTGTTCTTGTAGCCAAAGGATTATTCCATTTACAAGTCTGTCATCAGCTTTAAAATAGTGAGTGCTCACATTCCTAGACCATTTAAGGGCCTTTTACTTTTTTTTTTTTGCCTGACTGTAAACAGCTGAAATGCTGAATGGAATTGATACGAAATACAGTAAAAGCTTTGTTAAGTTTTATTGTGGAAATCAGTAGGGAAGCAGAAGGTGACATCCTGTTTTACAGAAAAAAGATTACGTCTTGAAGTGAGGCAAACCTAGTATACTACAAAAACATGGCCCAGATATTTCATATTACTTCCTCCTCTAATTTCCTGCCTTGTTTTCACTTGAAAACTTGATTCAAGAATATAATTTCACTCGATGAGTTTTCATGGAGATATAAGATGAAGGGACTTCAAGAGATCAAGAAAATGCATTCCATTCCTTCTTCAAGGGTAGAGATGCTATCTGGTTCGGGGATTAAATGCAAACAGCTAGCTCCTTACTTTTCACACAAATGCTGTATCCATGATTGTATGGCTTTTAAACTGAAAGGCCACATTAGCTGTGTAATGGGCAAATGCCATTCGCCTCTGCGATTTAGCCTGGTAGCAAACTATAGCGTGGGTTTGGACTTAGGATTCCAAGAACACATCTCACCTTCCACGCATCCTCGTCTGTGAGGGACTAGGCAGAACAGAACCCGTGCTAACAGCTCATCTTCTAAGCGCAGCGTTTGAGGCCTTTGGAATCCCAGCCACACTGGGAATGGCCATTCTCTGCCCTGTGCCATCTTCCGACCCCACCACTCTGAACAGTGGCCCTCTATCTGGGATGGTGACATCATGGGGGTGGGCTGGTGGGGAAATCAGGAATTGCTGGATTTGGGGAGTCTAGATCCAGGGGGAACATTTTACTTTCAGGAATGCCACAAATGTCATGGACGTGGACGACACAAGTGCAGAGGCTGCCATGGGGCGGGCATGGTGAGTGGTGCAAGGGGGGAGCTCTGGGAAGTTGGCGATGGTGTGCGAGGAGGGGGGCATGAGTAGGAAGGGCTGGGCTGGGGACGGGGCTTCTCTCACTAGTAGGGTGACCTCAGGCAAATCACCCTCCCTTTCTGGGCCTCCACTTTCCCATCTGTAAAATTATCTCCACTGTGGTCATGGATTTCTCTCAGGACCCTTTCTGTTTGAGAGTTAGGGTTCTTATTTTTTCACCCCTTTTCTCCTCTCTCTCTACAAGTATTAACTGAGTCCCCATTTGGTCTAGTCCTTGTAAGAAGACTAAGACCTGGGGTTACAGAGTGGTGGGTGCTGTGACGGTCAGGTTCAGAGGGCCTGTCTTGGTTTCCCGAGACTGTCATAACAAAATCCTACCAACTGCATGGCTTAAAACAATACAAATGTATTGTCCCATAGACATCATCTGGCTAGGAGTCTGACATTGAGCTGTGGCAGGGCTATGCTCCCTAATGTTTCTAGGGAAGACCTCTCAGGCCTCTTTGGTTTCTGGTGGCCCCAGCAGTTCTTTGGCTTGTAGATTCACCTGCCTCTTCTCCACTCATGGCCATCTCCTCTCCTCTTCTTATAAGGATATCTGTCACATTGGCTTGAGGGCCCACCCCACTCCAGCAAGACCTCATGTATTAGTCAAGTTCTGTAGTGAAAGAGAACCAACAGGAGATACCTGTAAACATAAGATTTTATACAGGCATCTCATGCAACTGTGGGGATGCACAAATCCAAAGTCCATAAGGCAGGCTGCAAGCTGACAGCTCCAATGAAGGTCTAAATGAATCCCCCAGGAGAGGGTGGCTGGCTGAAGTAGAGAGTCTCTCATCTGACTTCTCCTTTGAAGCCCTTTAGCTGATTCGATTAAACATCACTAATTGTGAAGGACACTCCATTTGACTGACTGCAGATGTAATCAGCATGGATGCAATCAACATGCTGATGAGTTAATAAACCAGAAGGCTACTTTACTAGCCACGAAATGTCCTTGCAGCAATGGTTAGTCCAGTGCTTGCTTGACCAGACAGCTGGGCACAATCACCTGGCCAAGGTGACACATGAACCCAACCATCACACCTCAACTTGCCTAATTCCATCTGTAATGAACCTCTTTCCAAGCCATATCCTGAGGTACTGGAAATTAGAGCTTCAACCTATCTGAGGGATGCAATTCAACTGATAACAGAGGGGCTTTGAGAGACAAAATAGACAACAGAAAACTGTGCTCATGTGTCATCCCCTTCTTTTCAGACCCCTTCAGTCTATAAATCACTCCAAGGAGTAAGACAAAACTTCTCACTTGTTCTTGCCTTCCCCATGTGAACCTAAAATTCTTTGAACATATAATGACCACTTGCCACTCTCAATCGAGTCTTCCTCCATCCTCCTGTCTGCCTGCTGCCCTTCTGCTAGCCACCCACTCACTCCCCCACCCATTCAGCGCCACATGTAGGTCCTTTGCCTGTCTTCTCCTTTCCTCCAGTGTCCTCACCCGTGCCATTTGCCTCCTCGTGGCCTCCCAGGGCCCCACGCAGTCTTCGTTCCTTCCTCCGTCCCCTGTTGCTCTTCCTCCCCTCTCAGGCTTTTCTGGAATGTCTCTGGTGCTCACCTCCAATCATCTATGGGAACTTGACCCAGACCACCTCTGAGGGGATGGGATTTTCAAGGAGCTACTTTTCTCCTATCCCAGCTCCCTCTCCCCACAGCTGCTTGGTCATGGGGGCTGTGGGAATATGGAAGAGGCAGGAGAGGCTGATGCCTCAGCAGAAACAGGGGTCTTAGAAAGCCACAAGCAAGAAGGCTGCAAAGATACTACCACGTCTGGCCCTCCCAGCCCAAGGTCACCAGGCTGGGATGTGAGCCCAGGTCTCTGGTTGCCCTTGGCCCCTGTGCCCGGGCTGAGCCGTGGCATTTTTGCAGGTGAGGTGCTCCTCCTGCAGCGGAGCCAAGCGCAAAGCCAAGAAGCTGCGGCGGTGCCAGGTGTGCTCCGGGTCTGGCCGGAGGAGGTAGGAGGGGCGGCCCCAGCATGTGGCTGCACTTACCCCGTGAACTTGCTTTCCTATTTTCCATTTCTCTGCCTATCTGGAAGACCAGCAGGGCCAGGCCCCTGGAGCACACGCATAGTAGATGCCAAGCAAACCCATTTGTAGAATGAATGGGAGGGCACAGGGGTAAAAAGGATGCCCTGTGTCTCTGGATAAGACTGGGACCCATCCAGCAATATGGGGGCCCCTCGGGGAAGATGAGAACCGGGAAAAGGGATTTGAGGAGGGGAGGGCTCCTTCTGCCAACATGGGGTGTGGTGGAGGGGCAACTGATGGCCACCCACCAAAAGGTGAGACAGCTTTCTGAGGATCTGGTCCTGGGAAAACCCTTATTTACAACTCATAGCAGGGCCTGAAAGAGAGGAGGAGTCCAGGGGTGTTTGTTGATTGGCTAAACAAAGTTCCATCTCTGTTCACAGGATTTTGCTAACAGTGGGATGCTGGCATTTTGTAAATCACACCCTTTCATGGGTTTATAAATCTTTAAAGGGAAATAGGAAACCATAAGGTGTGAGGAGTGAAAATATTCAAAGTTGCGTTAAATACCTTTGACTCACTGAGTCCCAGGCCGTCCTTTAAAAAAAATAAAAATATTCTTTTTTAGACAAGTTGTGGTTTACAGACACTCATGCATAAAGTACAGGAGTCCCATATATCATCCTACTATTAACATGTTGCACGAGTGTGGAATATTTGTTACAATTGATGAAAGCACATTTTTATAATTGTACTATTAACCTCAGTTTATGGTTTAACTTTAGATTCACTTTGTGTTGTGCAATTCCAAGGGTTTTTAAACATTTTTTATTCTGTTACTATATATGCAACCAAACATTTCCCCTTTTAACCACATTCAGTAGTTAGCTTCAGTGCTGTTAATTATGTTCATGTTTTACAAGCCAGATGATAAAGCTTTGATTGTACCTTCCACCTGTCATTGGTGAAAAAGGTCTTAGGATTTGGAAAGAAACTCAGGTTTCTTTCATTTGCAAATGAAAGAAGTCCACTTAAAACTGACTTTGGTGAAAAAAGTAAATTTATAGGTTCATGTAACTGGAAAAGTCCATAGGTATTTTTCAGAGATGGCTTTCAGGCCCAGCTAGATCCAGGTGCTTAATGTCACTAGGGATCTGTCTGTACCCTTCATTTTGCTTTTTTTTGGGTGTTGCTTTCATTTTTAGGCAGTCTTATCCTTTGTTGGGGCAGGGGAGACAACCATCAGCTCTAGGCTTAGTAACCCCAGTATAAAAGGATGGCCTTTTCATGAGAGTTCCAACAGAAATCCTGGCATTGCATAGCACTGCACTTACGTGGGTCATGTGCCCATCTCTGAGTCCATCACTGTGTCAGAGGTCAGGCCAAGGCCATGAGCCTGTCTTTAGCAGGGCTGGGGACAAGCCCAGGGACCATCGAGGCTGGGTCGGAGAAGGAGGGTCTCCAAAGGGAAGCTGAGGCACTGTTATCAGGAGGACTAGATGATGGGCAGGTGAAAACAATCTTGCCTGCTATAGGATTTCTCTAGAAGGAAGGATATGGGGTAGGGAGGGGCGAACTGTGAATTGCATCTGAGTGGGTTGACATGCCCTCTCAGGTGCAGCACGTGCTCAGGGAGGGGAAACAAGACCTGCACCACGTGCAAAGGGGAGAAGAAGCTGCTGCATTTCATCCAGCTCATCATCACCTGGTACATGGCAGCATCTCAGTTCTGGGGTGGGGTTGGCCTGGGCTGGTTTCCTTGGATTGGGGCATTCACAGCCGAGGGACTTGCTGGGAGAAAAGGGCTACCTGGGGTGAGGGGAAACCCCCAAGAAAGAGGCATCCTGGGGTGGTGGGTGGCAGGGGGGCTGTGGAATAGAAGGACCTGAGTTCAAATTCTGCCAGCACCACCACTTTCTAGTGCAGCATGTACTCAACAACTGAGCCTCCCTTGTGGGAATGGAGTCACTTCGTCCTCCTGAATTCCCAGGGAAGCATAAGGCTTCCATGCATTAAGGGCTTCCTGCGTGCCAGGCACCCTCCTGCTAGGTGCTTCACGGGTGAGGGTAAAATGAGGTCATAGCACCCAGCTCTTTCAGAGGAGGCTCAGAAAGGCTAAGGAACTCTCCCGAGGCCCCTCCAGTAAGAACCCAAGCCCTCAAGTTCAGGTGCTCCCCATCCCAAAGCCATTTGCTCTTCGTGTCCCTGCCCCATCCTCGCTGCTTCCAGGAAGAACCACCTGTTTGAGTTTGTGTCTGAGCACCAGCTGAACTGCCCTGGGGAGCTCCTTGCTAAAGCCAAAGGAGAAAACCTCTTCAAGGATGAAAACCTGATGGTGAGGAAGGCTTTGAAGACCAGGAGCACAAGAAGCTGGGCCCCTCCTTCCCTCCAGTCCAGAGGAGGTGGGGTGGGGGTGCAGTTTATGTCTGCAAAAATGGCAGGCTGGGTGGGAGCTGAGCTTCCGAGTAGGAATGCGGCTGCTGGGACCACGTCTTCTCTTGCGGTTCATATGCTCACCCTTCCTCCCTCCCCAGCCACCCTCTTCCCTTCTCCCTCCTCTCTTCCTCCTCCCTCCCCTCACCTGCTCCCCTCTCCCCGCCTTCCTTCCAGTCCAGAGCCAGCCTCAGTGGCCTCAGGGCTCCTGGTGCTGAGACTCAGGGGGCCCAAGGCGCTGGGCGGCTTCCCTGGAGCGCCTCTCTCTCCCCCAGGTGTACCCCATCGTGGGCTTCCCCCTGCAGGAGGTCTCCCTGGCCTCCCAGAGGGCTGTCGCCCAGCACAGTGCAGCCCTGGCCTCCTGCGCCCGCATCCTGCAGCAGGTGAGCTGGCCGGGGTGGGGGTGGGTGGGTGGTGCTTTGGGGTGGGGGACCCTGATACTGGTGCCACCTCCTTCAGCCTCTGACCCTTCTGGGATTGGCCTGTGACTGTGGGGTGGGGGGACCCTCCAGGGCTCCCGGGTCATTTTTCATCTTGTCATATAAAGGAGGAGACAAGGGAATGGACTGCTCTTGCCTGAGCATGCCACGGTTAAAGGATGAGCAAGAGAGGAGAGGAGACTCCAGGGCAAGGGCGCGCAGGAAGAGGAGGGGCTGCCCTGAGGCCAGCATGGCCAGAGGGCAGAGGGGAGCACTGGGCAGGACCAGAGGTTTGGGTTTTTATTCTGAGAGCAACAAAGCTATCAAAGGGTTTCAAGCACGAGTATGACATGGTGTGATTTTGATTCCTGACTCTTGGTATTTGGATGGCTGGAGATCCCAGGATCCGGGGCAGGGCTGGCTTTCAGGTGTCCTGCCCCCCAACCCCCACCCCGGGCCAGGGCATCTCCCCAGCCCGCAGGACAGATGGTGCCAGGATAGTCTATTAACAGCTGCTCCCCAGCTCTGGCACCCACTAGTGGTTTTGAGCCCCTCCTGGGACCTCATTCTCCAATAGTCTGTAAGATGAAGGAGGTTGGTTGGACCTTGAGCTGGGCTCTGAGATGAGGATTTACGTGCGAGTCGCTTTATGAAGGAAGGGCTCCCAGGAGAAATCAGTAAGGCTGCAGGGAGAAGCCTAGCAAGGGCGTGAGTGCGGGTGACGCCCCAGCCTGCACCTGGTCCCGTGGGCAGCTCCGGAGCTTGTCCTCCCTCAGTGGCGGTCCGCCCGGATGAAGGGAGCTGGGGTTTGTACGTCACCATCCGATCACCGGTGCAATCTCCCAAGCACTTTTTGCCCTCTATCTGGGACATGCACACCGTATCCCGAGGGCAGTCCCCTGAAGAAGGTTGAGCTGTGGGCAACACCCATAGACGCTGGGGCTGGGGGTTAGCAGCAGGGCTGGGGGACCCTGGATGTGTGGACAGTGCCCGCCGCAGGGCCCAGAATGACGTCTAAGGGAGCTAGCTCTTACAGCCCGGATCGCCCCGTGGCTTGGTCACACTCGGCGCCCCCACGGGTGCAGGTGTCTACTCTGGGAATGGGAAAAATGGTGAAAAAACATTGTTCAGGGTGAAGAAATGGTTTTAGCAGGTTGTAGACCCTCTTGGTTATCCTGGGGCTCATTTAGTTCTGCTGCTGACAATCTGAGTCGCCTTTGAGTCCTTTTCTCACAGCCTCGGGGCAGTGACCTGCCAATGGCCCCTCAGTGGGCGGGGGAGGCCGTGGGCGGGAGGCAGGCGCAGGACTAGGACTCGGGTCTCTGGGGACCTCCCTCCACCACATCCTCACGTCTTGGACAATGTGAATCCTGGAGCTGGGAAGGGTGAGCCGGGGGACAAAGGTGCGTTTTTCTTTCGAAGGGAATGTAATGGGAGGAGAGGGCACTCCTGTGCATCGCGTGTCTAAATTGGCCTCTGGTCTTTGACCAGGAGGTAGAGATTCATGTTGCTGTTTCTTTTATGGTTGAGAAACTGGCAAACGGTCCAATCGTGTGGGCACGGCCGCCATCACCTTGTGCTCCCCCACGGCGAGCACTTCACAGACCTGGAATCTGTTCCTTCCAGGGATGTGGTCACGGTGTGCAAAGAGGGAGACAGTCAGAGATGAGAGAACCTCTGGGTGGCTACTGATGTCTTGACCGATTGTGGTCTCAAACTTGCAGACCTTTTGCACCAGAAACAGGTGGAGGTGGGTGGTGTGGGCTGGGGGTAGAGTTGCTGTTCCATTTGAGCCAAGTGGAAAGACCTGGAGGCAAGAGTGGTCGTGACTCCCTGTCCAGGCCTTCAGCTGTGATGTTGGTTCCCATTTGAGGTCCTTCTTGCCAGAATTTCAAGATCTTTTGTTTCCAAAATTATCATCCCAATGTGGTTTCTGGCAGAGGAAAAAAACTTCATCTCACTTATCTCATTTGGCTGTCTCCATGCTCTCTGGAATAGAAATTATCCCCATTTCCCAGATAAGGAGACTGAGGCCGAGAGAAATGGAGTAGCCCAAGACCACATGCTGACTGTGACCCCCCTCCTCCTGAGTAGCAGGAGATGCCATGCTGACCCTCAGCTCTTCTTCTAGTAGAGCAGGGGGCCTGCTTCTAGCATCCCCCACCTCAACCCTGCTGCCCTCTTCTCCTTGAGGGGTGGGGAGAATTGCCAGGCCATTTTTGTGCTGTAGAGAGAGTTCCTGAGGGAGCCAGGATGACTAGCTCTCCTCCTCGGCCCGTTTTTCCCTTTCCCTGGGATGGGGCCTCTGAATCATTCAGCAGAGCCCTTTCCATAAGGAGGGGAGAACTTCCTGCAAGCAAGGGTGGTCCAAGCCTGAGCCAATCAATCCACTTCCCTGGGTTTGGGATCCCCAATCTGAATCCAGAATAGGAGAGCAGCTGGTATGGGACACTGGGGTTTTGACAGAGCCTGTCCTCAGTGAGTCCCCAGGGAGGCTTAGCTTAAATTATTAGGAGTCACATTCCCAGGTCAACCACGCAGTTGAGCAAAACAACCCAAAGAGCTGATGGAGGTGGTGTTCTAAGGTGGTACGTTTCGGGCCCCAGAGTTTAGGAAGTTGTAGAGTTGTAGAGTCACCCCCCAGAGAAGGGGCCAGGAGCTTGAGGGAATTTAGAAGCAGGATGTCAGGAGGGAGGAGTCCTGCTTCTTATTCAGGCTTTTAGGAAGAGGCTGATTCGAGTATTGCATGGATACAGCTATGGTGAGGATATGGTGCTTGACATAGATTGTCTCTCAAACCTGAAATTCATGAGTCCTTGTGCTTCCATTTCCCCATTTGTAAGAGGAAGGGGACATTTGAGAAAGAGATTTTCTCAAAAGAGGTTTACTAAAAACCAGGGCATGGGTAGGGAGGAGAGAAGAGCCTGGAAAAATAGCTTCAAACAGCCCCACCCCAAAACTGAAATTTCATTGGAGTCAATGTTTAATCTTAAAATTTAATTCAAAATTTTAAACTCACTTCTTAAGATCTCCATGATTGCTTTAATGTAAATGACTTTATCCTCCACCTTTCCCCTCCATCTGAAAACCAAGACTCCTGGAATACGTCGTGCCTGCCTGGTGGCTTTACATGCATCCTCAGGTGTCCCTGCAAATACCCTCACCTCACTTGGTGATAATAGAGTCAGATGGTGGCTGAAAGTCATTTTGGCCAGAGTTTAGGGCCTGGGAAGGGCTGAATAGGAGATACATTCAGAAAGGCACATAGGAACCTCATTGTACGGGGTCTTGAATGCTGTCTTCAGAGCCTGGACTTTATCTCAGGCACTGCTGAAGGTTCTTGAGTGGAAGGGTGCTGTTTTAGTTTGTTAAGACTGCCAGAATGTAATATCCCAGAAATGGGTTGGCTTTTAATAAGGAAATTTATTAAATAATAAGTTTGTTTCTAAGGCCATAAAATATCCAAACTAAGGCATCCAGGAAAAGATACCTGGACTCAGGAGAGGGCTGATGACATTTGGGATTTCTCTGTCAGCTGCAAGGCCACATGAAACATCTGATAGCTTTCTTTTCTGGCTTTTAGTTTCAAATGGCTTCCCAGAGCATTTTCTTTGTGCATCTCCAAACGTCTCTCTGTGTCAGCGCTGAAGCTTTCTCCAAAATGGTTCCCTCTTAAAGGGCTCCAATAAGTGACCCCACTTGAATGGGTGGCCACATATCTCCATGGAAGCCACATAATCCAAAGGTCCCACCCACAATTGGGTGGGTCGTATCTCCATGGGAACAATAAAAAAGGGTTCCCCACCCAGTACTATTGAATGAGGACTAAAGAACATGGTTTCTCTGGGGTACATGACAATTTTGAACCTGCACGAGTGACTTGAACAGAACGCTGAAGTTTTTCTTGGCCATTTATTTTCTCAGCGCCAGACCATCGAGCTGATCCCCCTGACGGAAGTTCATTACTGGTACCACGGACAGACATCTGTCTACTACATCTACGGCACCGACCACAAGGTCTACATGGCAGGCTACCCTGAGCGGGTCTGCTGCGGCTGCACCATCATCTGACCATAACCACGGCTGTGCCTGAAGCCTGCCACTCACCTCATCCCACGAGGGACAACCAAGGTGTTTGAATTCACCCATCTCTAGTTACATTAGACAATCCTTGACAAAGCTCTGGAAAGTGTGTCCTTCTAGAGAAACCAGCTTTTCATCAGCCAAGCCATAACACTCTACCGAATGCTTCGATGGAATCCATCATTCATATATTTAACCTACATGAATTCAACTATCCACATTCCTTTTAGACAAATGAAAGAATAACTTGAGTAGCTGGGGCTTCGCCTCTGTCTCCAAGCCGGTGCCCTGACTGAGTGTGCTGGTGTGCTCCTTCTAGAGTGAGCCTCTGGCAGAGCTGAGCATGGCTGAGATGCTTAAAGTGACCCACGAGTTGGGTGCCCTGTAGCGTGCATGAAAGAATGCACTTAGGCATAAAGCAGCCATTTGTTTTGTTTCCCATTCAGTGGCAAAGGAATTTGGGCAGGGCATGGCAGGGATGGTGTGTCTGCTCCATGATGCCGGTTTCACTTGGAAGCTTGAGGGTTAGAGTAACACAGTGGCGGGGGTGGGGCAGGGCGCCGAAATCCTCTGAGCTCTGGTTCTCCCACATATCTGGCGGTTGATAGTAGCTGAACCAGTAGCATAATTCACCCCTAAAGAAGCAATAGGGTGGGAGGACTGGACTTTCCCAAACTCCCTATTGGGACGGGACTGTCCCAAACTGCCCCTGCAATGGGCCCTGCTCGGATTCCAAAGAAAAAGGCACTACATACCGGGGTGATCAGTCCAAAAGCCTTTGCTGAGGAAACTTACGTACAAAGGCAGCAGCTCTCTCAGGACAGATAGCAAGATGGCAAGAAGTTCACTCAAGTGTGTCCACACCTACCGCAACTGCTCTTTAGATCATGTAGGACTAGTGGACAAAGGTGGCTGAATGCCAGAGGCTTGTGTGAGTTTTGGAAAACCATCTGGGTATGTGCTGTTAAAACAGATGCACTTAGGATGGGCAGTGTTCACGTTAAAAGCAGCCAAATCTCCTTGTGCTTCCAGTGAGTTATGGGAGAGGAAGCTGTAGGAGGGATAGGGTGAGGCCAAGCCTCGGTCAGGTAGGATGTCCCTGTATGGGTCATCCCTTAGTTGGCCAGAGCTGCTGTGATAAATACCGTGCAACAGGAATTTGTTGTCTCTTGGTTTTGAAGGATACAAGTCCCACATTCAAGATGTTGGCGAGGCCATGCTCTCTCCTAGGGTCTTTCATTGCATGATGACTTCTTTCTCCTCTGTGGCTTCTTCTGACCTTCAGCTTCTCTCTGGTTTCCATTGTCTACTGACTACTGTATCCAAGTTTCCTCTTTTTATAAGGCCTCCAGTTATATGGATTAGGACCCCCCCCCCAATTCAATCTGGCCTCACCTTAACTAATATCTTCAAGAGATCCTATTTAAAAATGGGTTTATGCCTACAGGAACACAGATTAAGATTTGAGCATGTTGTTTGTCGGGGACACAATTCAATCCCCACTAAGGGCTCTTGGCCAGGACCTTGGCTTGAGCTCGCAGCTGGAACACGGGCACATGACCACCTCATGAGGCCTGGGCTTCTTCCCAAAATGGCGGCTCTAAAAGTATGTCCCTCTCAGGCAGTCTTCCAATTGCTGACATGGAAGTCTGCTCCCAAACTGGAGAATAATAAGCCAGTTGTGTTGGATGGATGGGGATTCTATGTGTCTATCTCTAACACGGTCTCTCTGTAAGGGATTTTAGAGAATGCTTTTAAATATTTGCATGTCTTTTATATCACATGCTGACCTTAGAACCTGCTGACTTAGATGTGAATTGGATGTATACCAGTCGCATGCAGGAACTCCCCATCTGGTGTGATGAGGTTGGGTGGGTGGTGGGAACCCCTAGTGTTTGGCATGAAACCAACGGAGGCCTTACTTGGTTCAGCCTTTGGAGAGGGGCAGCTGGGGTCAGGGAGACTGTTGTGCCCCTGGCTGGGGGTGACCAGAGGCCCTTGTCGTTTTATGCAACCTGCCCCACACTTGGAGGGGACTGCTCTAGTGGGGAGTGGCTTCAGGAAGCAGGCTCTGAGCGGGCTGCATGTACCCTCTCTTGATTCCCAGGCCACAGCCAGCACTATGGGAGCATGAGATATCACAGGCCTGGTTGGGGGAGGCTTGGGAGGCCAGGCTGTCATTGATAAAGCATTGTAAATGACTTGCAACTGGATACTTGCATCCTCACATATTTCCACACGAACCCCAAGATTTACCTTGTATCCTGTCCAGATGTTGCTGTTACCCCTGAGTTGGGCCACACTATGCATATTGAGTCCGGCTGACCAATATGGTGACTGGACCTTTGAAGAGGGTTTGGAGGGGCTGTCCACCTCTCTCAAGGACCACGTGGTGACTGGACCTTGCAGGAGGGTTTGGAGGGGCGTCCACCTCTCCTGGGGATGATCATGGGGAACTTGATGGCAAAGGGAAGGGCAACAAACCTTGACGCTCTGAGAAGCCTGAATCTGACAGCCCCTAGGCCCGGATTTTGGCTCCTGCCCTGACTTGCTTACTGCCAGCTGCCTCCCAGCCTCTGTCCAGGCTCCGCATGTGGGGAAGGCCAAGGGCATGGCAGGACCCATCCTTGGGACAGGGCTGGGGTGGCAAGGGAAAGACAGAGTGTTCCCCAAGGAAGACCTTCCTCCCTCCTCTTTGAAGTTCTGCCGTTCTCAAGTCTGGTAGCCCCCTGCTCTGGATTAATGAGGAAAGCCAGCACCTTCCAACCTGAAGGCCTCCCTCCATGGTGCTCAGGGGTGATGCTTCTGTCTCTAGGGCTGTTACAGCAACGGGAGGGGATGTTCTTGGTTGTTTCAATGATTGGAAGTGACCCTATTAGCATTTGGTGGAAGGAGTCCAGGAAAGCCAAGGGTCCAGCCCTGCTGACCACGTTTCCACACAACCAACCACTATGCCACATCTTACACGACTTGCAAAAATCCCACTGGCGTTTATGCAGAGTGTTACTTAGTTATACACAGAAGTCTCATCAGTTGTGACTTAACATACTGCTAATTTTTATTTTGTGTTCACCGCTGTTCTTTGATTTCCCTTTAAGTCTTGCTTGAAATGGCTTCTGAACATTTTCACTTAAGTCCAAACTGTCCTCTGTGAGTGGGCACACTTGTTCGTGGACCGGAGCATTTACAAATTGAACATTGACTTTACAAAATTATTTTCTTTTGATTTCTCTTTTATAGTTCAGTTTGGGCATTAAGTACTTTTTAAAAGAAATTTGAGTGGGTTGTGTATGAAGGTGATTTTAGGATAGAGAGCATTGAGTTGTTAAGATTGAGACCAATGGACCCTACAAATTGCTGGCATGTGAATCCACAGGAAAATATATTCCAGATGGAATGCAGAGGGTCCCAAGGGAAGCTCTTCCCATTGGACTGTAAGTGAAAGAAAACACCTGCATGTCACTAACCACAGACCACTTAGTTCTGATGGTTTCTGCAAGCACCCAATGGGCTTCTGACTCCTCATGCCATTGGCTAACAGCTGAGTGTCTCCCTCTGTAGCGTCATCTGTCTCTATGGCATTCCCTCCGGCCGGAGTATGACTTCGTGTGCTGTTCCCATGTGCCTCAAGCCCGCTCGAAGTCACTGGGAGTGGAGAGTGGGACATGGAGACAGCCCAGCCCCCAAACGGTGCTCACCACGGTCTGTGGTTCTGGACTCTGAATTGAGTTATTTTATTTTAGAAGAACACCAGACTCCAGTGGCTTCTATTTTCCTTACTGCCCGCCAAGGGAAGAAACCACCCCTTTTTTTCCAGTTATGGGCAGCCTCCGGGTCTCTGCAAGGTGGCCAGGGCTGAGCTCCATGGGGGTTCGCAGAGGCCTGAAGTCTCTGCCCTACGTCTGCAGGAGAACGGGAGAGATTATATGTAAACAGGAAAAATGAAAGAATCCATGTGAGAACTAGATAGCTTTATAAGATGAGGACACCTGAACCCATGTTGACGGTGGCAGTTATGAGTGACAGAAACTCAATTTAAATTGCCTGAAGCAAAAAAGGGAGTCAACTCTTTTTTTTATAAATATATTTTTATTGCCAAAACATAACATACAAACATGAACATTCTTAACATATGAATGTTCCATTCTGGGTATATAAACAACGGCTCACAATATCATCCTGTAGTTGTATATTCATCACCAGGATCATTTATTAAAACATTTGTATCACTCCAGAAAAAGAAATGAAAAAAGAAAAATACATACCGTACCCTTTACCCCTCCCTCTCATTGTCTGCTAGTATTTCCATCTACCCACTATATTTTAACCTTTGTTCCCCCATTTTTTCTATACTCCTTATCACTCCCTTTCATTGATCACTATATTTCAATCTATTCTATTGACATTTGTCCCCACTATTATTTATTTATTGTTAATCCACGTGTTTTACTCATCTGTTCATACCATAGGGATTAACACATGCAAAACTTCAAAAAAAAACTTCTTTCTAGCTTCCATTGTAGCTAGGTCCAGGGGTTTGGATGATTTCCTTCCAACATAATCTTCCCTGCTTCCCTTCTACCTTCTTTTCATGTCTACATTCTTCTCTTTTGGCTTTGTTCTTGGGTTTTCCCTACCTCAGTAGTAAGGTAACTATTAGAAGATCTAGAATGTCATATGAGTTCAGCAACTCCAATGGTAAATGGGTGCTAGAAGCTAATTTGCCAACTAGCTCCCGCCAGAGTCCCAGGAAAGGCTCTCAGTGGCTCGGCCGAGGTCACGTGCTCATTCTCGACCCAGTCGCTGACCTGGAAATGCAGTGACTGAATTGGTCAGTCGAGGTCACATGGTCCTCTCCCACCGGTCGCTGGGGTCAGCTTCGGCTAAATCAGAGCAGGGGGCCATGGGAGCTGGGCAGGCAGAATCATCTGTCCACAAGAGGGGCAGGCAGGGTTTATCCAGGATGGCGTTCTGGAGTTTTCTATGTGCTTTGTCCCAAATGGGTCTTACCCTAGGAAGTGAGAGGGGGGCTGGGACCTTTCTCTGCCTGAACCCTGCATTCCCCTTCCCTGTATTTGCTGGGGCTGCGGGGCTGCTGTGCCTCCCCAGTTTGCTTATTAAAAATAAGAACTTGGATTGAGCTTGGGTTTCCTCCCCCTAGGTCTCAGGGGTGGCCTGTGATCCTGAAATGGGATTGTGCGTGTGTGCGTGCGCGCACGTGCATGGGAAGGATCTCTACCTAGTAGGCAAAAGGGACTTCTTTCTCCCCCCTAGTTTTCCACCTCTTCCCCCCAGAGTTCCTGTCATTCTTTGAAGTTCCCAGTTCTGCAGCCTTCAGCCTGTGGTCAGCTTAATGTAAGGTGGCAGCTGCAATTTCTAGTTCATCCTATAGAGGGCCGCATGTCTTTCTGATAAAAGAACCGTGCTTTTTTCACCATCAGGACAAACCACCAAGTGGAGTTACGTTTCTCAGAAGAAAACAACCTTCTAGAAACTGCAGCTTAGATCCTGCAGGATTACACAAGGATTTCAGTCTCTCTCCTATTTGCCTGCATTGAGTGGTCCAGGCTTGTGGAAAGGGTAGGGTTTGGGAAGCAGATGCATTGCCTGTATTAGCTGTGTGCCACTGGGCACTTCAGTTAACCTTGCTGAGCCTTGGCTTCGTCTTCTGGGAAATGGGGATGGCATTACCTGCTTTGTAGGTGTGTGGAAAGGTGAAGAGAGATGAGGCCAGCAGAGCTCAGCCTGGGTAGGTGCTCCGTATCTGGAAAAGTCCATCTTGTCCTGGAATGAAACTCCTTTGGTGGGTCAGGACACTTGTCAACACTTCTGCAGGCAGCTGGTGAGCTGGTCTGCATGGATCTTGATGGCTTGAGAGAGATCTCACCTTCCCTGCCTGCTCCCTTCTGTCTGCACCCTCCTGCTCAAATTTTATCCCTTCCTTGGGGAAGTTTTCCTTTGTACCCAGGGCAGGTCAGATCCTCCCATTGTTGACTCCGATGGCCCCTTTTCAGAACTTGTACCTCAGCGGCAAGTGTACATGTATTGGGCTGGATAACTTGACCTTGCTGTCTGCTGACCCCACCCCCTCGGGCTGCGGGCCTCCTGGGGTGCAAGGTTTCACTTCTCTGGGTCCCTGGCACCTGGCATGTGCCCGCACCAGAAATACTACCAAGCATACATAAAAGACTGAGGGAAGGTATGGGTATAGATTTAATAAAAAAGCATGAAATTGTCATTCCAGGCTGGCCTCCCGTGGCTGGGTGACCCTGGGTAAGTCCTTTCGCCTGTTGGGCCTTGGTATTCTCTTTTTGTGAGGATTTGGGTTGGTTGGACAGTCTCATTTTTGCTTTTCTTTTTTAGAGCACCCTTTATTCCTCCTGCAAATAAAATCTTAAGTGGGAGCCAGATATGTAAAATGGATCAAGTAGAGTTGGCCTGGCTGGGGTGTGGGCCTGGGGCCTTGGGCCTCGGATCCTCGAGCCCTCCCCTTTGGAAGCCATCCCCTGCTCATCTCTCGACTTGGGCCTCAAGGAATCCACTCGAATATGATTAGGGTCTCTCTGAGCCAAATGTTCTGTGAATTTCCAATAGAAATGGAGGCTTTGCCCTTCCACCTGAAGGCGTTTTTTTTTTTTTTTTAAATGAATTGAACCATTGATGGGAGTGTATTTTCTGATTGGATATTTCTCAAACTGAAAACTATATAAAGAAAAGAAGCACTATAGAAAGTTCTGTTTAGGGGTACTCTGGGCAGTTTTTTTTCCCTGCACTTTATCTGGAGCACAAGGGCCTTGGGACATCCAGATATGGGGGCTCCCCTCCTCTACCCTTGTCCCAAAGCGTCACTACTTGTTCCTGCATCTTCAAGCCTGGGGTATTTCTTTGCTTTCTCCCCGTCAGCTTCCCAGCTGATGGCATTGACATTTCTGGCTAAAAGAAAGATATGATCTGAATATTGGGAGCTAATCTTTTGGGCAATGAATTGCTGTCATCTTAGTGACAAATAGTTTCTGTCCTTTGATCAGAAAGGGGGCTGGCACTCAGAATGGGGGCATTTCATAGGGAAGATAGTACAGTGTGGGATGAAGCAATGGTTTGTGTGTTTGTCTTCTGAGGTCACAGCCTGGGGTTCAAATCCTGGCTCTCCTCCATCTCACCTGAGTGGACTCTGTGCTTATGCCTGGAGTACCCCATCTGTAAAATGGGTGCAGTGGCTCTGAGAAGTGTCGTGAGGAGAAAGTGCAATGGCGTATCTGGCATGCATGCCGTATGGGTTCTCCAGAGCTTTTGGCTATTAGAATTTGAGGAAAGACAAGGAGAGGCAAAGTTGGGGAGAGATTAGACCCTCAAACTTTGTGGGAGGGGTTTCCAGCACAGAATCTGGGCCAGGTGATGTAAAGTAATGGTTTCCAGCAGCCAGTTCAAGTACAGAGACTGGTTGCACCAGTCTGAGCTGGAACACTTGTGGAAAATTTAGATTTCCTTGTCTTACACGTAGATATTTGGGTGATGGCAGCTGAGAGTATGTTATTTTAACCGGTTCATCCTGATGATTCTTATGCACAGTCAGAACAGGAATTTAGCCTATGAGTCAAAATAATTAGGCTTTAGAATCAGAATGCAGCCTTAAATGTCGGTTCTTTACTCACCGTGGGCTTACTCTCTCTGAGTTGAAGTTTCTTCTTCTGTGAAATAGGAATTATCTCTGCTCTCCCTTCTTTGCAGGGTTGCTTGAGGGCTCACATAAGACACTGAATGTGAAAGTGTTTTTCCAAACTGTAAAGCACCACATTAGGAGTGGGAGACTGGCAGGGAGGGAGACTTCATGGTTTGCAAGGTTCCAGCCACTTCTGACTCTGTCCAGCAGGGGACGGTAGACACACGCTCTTAAAATCTGGACTTGGTTTCTCTGGCACCTAGTTCAGTGTGAAATTAGAACCTGGGGAAAGCCTCTCATCCTCAGCATCTCCTGGGCCGGCAGGCTCCCTGCAGGGCCCAAAGCCTCACAGAAATTGGGGTGACTCCAGAAAGTTTCTTCCAAAATGCATTTAATAGATTTGCTATTGTACGCAGGCTCCCATTAAAACTGATTTATCCTTCAGAAGGGAAGGGCTCCCTGAGAATCGATACTAGCATTTAAGAAGCTGGGCTTGAGATGCCAAATTAGGAGTTAATGGTCTAGGTCAACATGTTACCCTTAAAAAAAAATTATTATGAAAGTCATGAGAAAACAAAAAGTAACACAGTTCTTGAATCCATTTCATTCATTCATTCATTCATTCATTCACTCATTCATGCCTTCCACAGATGCAAGCTGCGCACCTTCTCTGGGCCTGGCCCTGGGGATAAAAGGTGATCAGGCACTGGTCTCTGCTTTACAGATGAGAGAACTAAAGCCCAGAGAAGTTAAACTAAACCAAACCAAAACAAAAACTCAGAACTTTTTCAAGGTCGCACCTCTAGGGGAGAAGCTGGGATTTGAGTTTGTGGCCCAGGCTCCGTCAGATTTAGTGGAGGAGGCGGGTGAAGAGGCGGTCAAAGTGATAGTGACGAGACGGTGCCTGAGGGAGCAGACACGCGGTGCCCTGCTACTTACTTCCCGGCCCTGCTGATCGTGCCCACTACTGTGCCCTGGGCTGTCTGCCTGAGGGCTTCTTGTCTAAGCCTGCCTGGCAGTCGGGAAGTGCCAGGGAGGTGACGCCCCAGGGGCAGTCTTCAGCCAATGACAGTAAGAGTCAGAGGACAAATAGCCCAGCTCCCTAGGGTGGCACACTGTGCAGAGGCGTGCTCTATACTGCCTCCTGATGTTCCCCAGTAGGATTGCGCCCCAGTTGCCCACAGTGGTACCTTCTCCGGGGGTGTCCTTTTCCTGGCTCCCTTCCCCGTTCCTGCTCACTTTCCCACTCCTCCATTATTGCTTCCAGGGATCTCCTCCCAAGTAAGTGATTCCCAAGTACACGAATCCTTGGCTCAGGATCTGTTTCTGGGGAAGCCCTGCCTAAGATACTCTATCTCCCTGAATTTCGTATCCTTTAAGGAACAGAGCACTGAGTCTGATTCATATCATTCATTCATGCTAGGACTGGAGGGAGTTGAGTTACGGGCTGCAAAGCTGTGGGTGGCATTGATTCGGCCTGGGGGGACCAGCGAAGGCCTCTCAGAGGGGACAGCATCTGAGCTGCTGACCCTGGCCCACCAGTGAAAGGCACGTTCCCTCGCCGATTTTCCCCTTGGCTTCAGAACCCACGTGCTGTCTCTGAGTCCCGAGAGAGCTGCGAGCCAGTGCATCTGCATTCCCGAGCCTTCTGAGTCCTGCACTTTCATCCCCAGAGCATTCTCCTCCTGTGTCTTTATAGATGTGTTGAACATCTGGTGGCTTCCGCTTGGTTTTTCCTCCCCTGGCCATCCGAAGGCCACAGACGCCTGCTCCATCAGTTATCGAGTGTGTGGTGGATTTAATTTCCAGTCCCCAAGAGGCTTCTTTGTCCTTTCCCCTCTGAAGGCTCGGACCCGGGATTCCTGCTGAGGGACCCTCCCATGGGCCCCTTCCCTGGCTCAGCTTTCTTTCGATTTGAATCCTCACAGTGAGTGTCCTGGGGCAGGGATCCAGCCCTGCTGCTCACCAGCTCTGAGAGCCTCTGTTTTCACATCTGTGAAATGGGGGTGGTGATGCCTCCACTCACAGGGTGCCAGGGAGGTGCTAAGGGGCTGGCCCGTTTTGCCAGCCCTAGGGCTTGGCTGGGCGTCCCTGGGCGGTGGGTGCTGGCCCGGTGAGTGAAGGTGGCTCCTGCGGCTCACCCCTCCCCGGAGGTCTAGGTTGTCATGGGGGTGGGGCAGTCACAGAAATCAGGCTTAGTGTTGAGCAGGCCTGGCGATTTCTAAGTCTTTTTCTTGCCCTCCCTGGCAGTTGTGTCTTGGGTGCCTGGAAGAGATAAAAAACAGAGGCCTTCTCCTTTTTTCTCTCATCTTCTGGATGCCCCCATATACCTCAAAGGAATTCACGCATCTCAGCTCAAGGCTTCAGGTCCAAACTGCCCCCCATCCCCACTTGCACCCCCACCCCCAACCCCAGTGCATCCTGGGGATCCAAGCACAACAGACGGACTTAGTTAAGCTAACAGAACTCTTGCTTCTTTCCCCACCTCAAGTCATACCACAAAGCTCCATGTGATTCGTCTAACCAACCTTGGGAGGCATCGTGTCCACCTCCCACCCCAAATTCACGTTTTCCTTTTGTGCTGATGACAACAGGTAATCACAATAGCAAATATTCATTACACCTTTACTAAGCCCTGTTCTAACCATCTTACAAACATGAAGCCCTAAGTCCTCATAACATCCTGTGAAGCAGGGCCTGTTTTTGATCCCCATTTTACAGATGAGGAACTTGAGGAACAGAGAGTTTAAATGGCTTGCCCAGAGTCGCAGAGCCAGGTTGTTTGGTTTTAAATTGTGGGTGCCCAGGCAGTGTGTCAGCACAGACGGGGTGCTGTCCGCATCTGAGAAGGGGCAGTCCCCGGGATTCGGAGGGGAGAAACGTGCAGACCAGCTGACATTGGCTGCAGCTCCCCTCCAGGGCCTGCTCAGACCTGGGGTCGGCGGAGCACCGTGCCCGGCTGCGGGCAGCTGGGAAACAGCTGCGGCTCTTAGGAGTCCCCAACCCTGACGGCTACCGGGCAGAAGAGAGTTATTCTTGAGCAAATGTTTTGGCCTGACTCCATCACCAGGCTCCCTTGGCCCTTTTTCAAGGTGGGCTGGCCCCATGTTACCTCTTTAGCCATACAGGACAGATGCCAAAGGAAGGCAAGGCACTGATTTTTCCTAAGGAACATCATCTCCTCAAATGGGGCAGGGTGCAGATCTTGGTGGAGAAGGGAGAGTGAATGATAAGCAGGACCAAAGGGGCCCATGTGATTGGGCAGCATCTGGCCTTGGGTCTGTGGTTTTTGGGGGGCACATGGGAATCCAAACTCCCACAGGGCTCAGCCACATTGTGGGAGAGACCAGCTCTGAGCACGAAAACATGAAATCCCTTCTGCTCCTGCATCTGCTTGGTTTTCTCATTCCTCCGGCTTGTTCAGAGAGAGTTTTCTTGAAGAGAGATCTACTCCATGGCTGCCCTTTTATAGTTGCAGAAAAGTCTCCTTAGTTTTGCCCTGGAGCATACAGCTGTAGATGCAGCAAATGATCTGGAAGGGATGGGGTTTGTATTGACAGACACATGTTATCCAGATCACTTAGGGAAATCACATTTTGCAACACTCCCCTAACACAGTTTTACAACTAATAATGAGTTTGAGTTGTGCAACATGAATGACAAAATGTGGAAAGAGGTGAGAAAACTGTTCTCTAGACTGCTTCTCAGGGAAGGCATGGTGTGGCCAGCAGGAAATGCGCACTGGCCCCCCTCCCTCGGAGCAGAGGGCAGGCTGCTCTCTGAACTGCCCTGCACCATTAAAGAGAGCTTGCTGTTGGGAAGAGGCAGAGAGGATTCAGCAAAGCTGACCACTCTGTAGAGGAAGGACAGGAGGTGGGGAAAATAATAGCACTGCTAAGAAGGGTCTAAGGAATGCTGACGTGTCAGGGAACTTCTCAAGGGAAACTCAGGGTGCTGGGTGATGTGGGTCTTCGTGTGGGTTACATATGGTCAGTGGAGCCAATTCAGAAATATCTGAATGTGTGATGGGATGACTCTCTTCCATTTGTTCCTTCAGATTTGCCCTTCACCGTTCTCCACTATGGTCTGGGCCATGGGAGACTGTCCTGTATTGGCTGCCTTGCCCTCTGGTTTCCTTTGGCTTTGGTCAATAGGGGGCTTCCTTTAGGTTTGGCCAATGGGGAGTTTCCCTTTGGGTTTGGCCAACAGGGAGCTGTGGGTTTGGCCAATGGGGAGGTTCCCTTTGGGTTTGGCCAATGGGGAACTTCCCTTTGGAATTGGCCAGTCAGGCACTTCCTAATGGGTTTGGTCAATGGAACCCCTGACAGGATATCTGAGAGTGGGAGGAGAGTGGTGTTGGGAGGTCCTTATATTCCCTTTCCACAGCAGCCTTCAGCTAGGATGTGGCCAGCTCTCTCTGGTCCTCTGTGTGCTGGTTCCTGTAGCTGCCCCCTTCTGGACCCCTGCTGTTATTAGCAAGAGGGAACTACACAATCATTTGTGGTTTCTTTACACCCTGTCCACACCTTTGTAGTTTCCCCCTTAATTAAATATGCCTCAAATCATCCTTATTTGAGTGTGCTGGCTGCTTTCTGCAGGATCCTGACTGGTCCATTTTGTGTGACTGTATTTCTCGCAGCCCCTGAAGGGTATGGGCTCTGTGTCCTGGCACACAGGACAGGAAGAACTAATTTCCTGGTCACAGCAAAGGCTTTCAGGAGCTTTCCAGGATTCTTCCAGCAGCTTCAGAACCCCTTGTAGCCATGACCACTCGGAAGTCAAAAACTTGATTCTGAGCATATCAGCATGGCCCCAGGATATGACCCAGTGGGGTTCCCTGGTCCACGATGGAGTGGTCATCTCCCTGAGCATGGGCCACTTAGAGTTGCTGGATGTGACCATCCAACTGATGTGGACACTGAGGCTGAGGGAGGTGACACGTCTAGTCCAAGGGCATCCAGCTGATGAGGACTGAAGCCACAACTAGAATGCAGATCACCGCATTCCAATCTGGTGCTTTATTTTACCTGTGGTTTTAAAGAGGTGGAAGCCCTTACAAGACGAATATTACATGAATCCCCACAATTCATATTGTAGATGAAAGTGGTGGGGGCAGGGGTTATGTGTAGCCCAGAGCCCCATCCACTAGTGACTTAGGAAGCAATTTTCTGGAGTTCTACAATTCTGCTTGGAAACCACTGGTGTTCACTCAGCAGCTTGCTCCACTCATTCACTTATTCTCTCATTCATTTAACGAACTCATGAGGAGTATTTACTGTGTCTTAGGCTCCATGCTCAGCTGAGTGAACTACCTAGTGTCCTTCTGAATAAATTCCTTGTCCTTGCTTTGTTTTTTTTTCCCCTTAAATTGCTCAGAGTCATGTCTTTGGCTTTTTTTTTTTTTTTTTACCAAGGCTCAAGGAGTTTATACCAACTATGTAGAGAGTGGAAACTTTTTGGAAGAGATTCCTTTAGGAACGGAGTGTCAGAGACAGATTGGAGTGTGACGTAGGTCATGCTGAACCGAGGATGGTTTGGTTCCTGGGGGGACAGGGGGAAGACAGGAGGCAGGAAGTTTGGTTGGGTAGTATTGAAGTCCAGGAAAGAAACACTGAAGGCCTAAGCTAGGTCAGGCCTAAGCCAGGAACATTTCCAGAAATAGAGAGTGGCTACAGAATTAAATATAATGAGAAGCAAATAGAGTTTTTCAGTGTTAGCTAGATACTGTTGCTTGCAAGAAGCATTAAACCGGAAGCTTCTTCTCTTTCTGTGTCTTGACTTTCTTCTCACAGTAATCAGCGAGATTTGATGAGGATTGCTGAAGGGATATGGTTAACTTCTCACCATGTGAATCACTGGTATTTGTGTTCTTTCCCTGAACCACCAGTACCTATGTTCCAAACTGCTGGTGGTTCCCTCCCCATATTAGGGGCAGTCCTGCCCCCAAAGACAGGCTGTCATTTAACCATACCAGGTGGCTGCACTATTCAGGAGACCGGCATCAACAGGTGGACACAGGTAAAAATGAGCTCAGGACTAATCAGCTTGGACTCTCAAAAGGGAAGCATCACCAAACAAAGCTTATATTTAGAGAAGGCATCCGAGTGGCTGGATTTGGGAAGGGCCGGGCTTGGCAGAGGGGCTGCTGGAGTCTCAGAGCAGGCTGGTGGCATTACTGGAGCTCAATGGGCAACAGGAGGCAATTAAAGGGACATGAACCCCCCCCCCCCCATCGTTTTAGGAATTTCTGCAGAAAACTGCCCTCTCCTCACCAAGGAGGCTGAAGCCAGCCAGTTGGTCCCCTTGAAAAGAGAAGTGAGGATGAGCAACTCTTTGCCATTTTTAATTAGTGTGCGATTCTCAGTCCCTGGCATGCTCAGCAGTCGTTTGTGCAGATGACTTCCAGGAAGACTGAGGAACACTGGCATCCTCACGGGCACCAGAATTGACCTTTGCAGAATATTTGCATCCTTTTAACATTCTCTTTTTAGGCTGTGACATTAGCAGTAATGCTCAAGGCAACAGCTCCCTTTGAAACCTTTAATTACAGAGAATTTCAAACCCAAGAGTAGAGAGAATAGTGTAATGAGCCCCACCCCTGCACCTAGTTTCATCAGTTATCAGCTCAGGGCCCACCTTGTTTCATCTGTTACCAACCTCCCCATCCCCTCTATCCCCTCACGAGGTTATTCAAGGAAAACCTACAATGGGTCACTTCATCCATAGATGAATTCAGGATGTGTTAGGCTGAACCATATGTAATTGCTGATAGCCAAATATGTTTAAAGCTGGTTTATTGGTATCAGGATTCAAACGTGGCTCATTTATTTTGGTGGCAATTTTCTCTCCCTCCATTTATGTTTCTGTCTTCCTTCCTTCTTATGACCCTGTGTTTACAGTCATCCTAAGAGGGATCATTTGGGAAGGAGGTAAGTTTGTCTTCTGGGCAGCCCTTCTCTGTCTGCTCTGTGGGGTTTCTCCTCACCTCCTCCAGTCAGTCAGAAATGGTATGTTTTTAACTCTTTGGGAATGTTTCTCTTCAATAAATTCTGATTCCTTGAAAATGAGGCTCTTGAAATCCCCAGTGGATCGGAGGGGGAGAAGGCCTTCTTGGTATTTCTGGGCCCATGGGCAGACCTTTCTGTTTTGTCTAGGGTGGGAAGTGTCCCAGGTTTTTTCTCAGCCTTGCCTCTGCTCTGTGACCCTAGCCAAGTCACTTAAACTCTCTGGGCTCCAGTTTCCTCTATCGCCCCAAGAGAGAATGTTCTCTTATTATCTCCCTTTCTTTCCCACCATTAGAATCAATGGTGCTTATCTGCCGTATTGATCACTTTAGCAGATTGCCTAGCATGTAGTAAGCACTCACTAACATCTGCTGAGAGAGTGGATCAAATGCTCTCAGGAAACCGCACCCCCCGCGGCTTCTACTCTGAAACCCTGCCATTCAACACCAGCCAAGACCCACTAGCTCTGCCTACCTCAAGATTTCTTGCTTCCTATCTGGCTTCCCTAATTTGGGATTTGGTTCATCTCCCATCCCTTAGTTGGCTTGGCTTATGGACAAGGAAACAATGGCAAACTCCAGCACAGGGAGAGGAGGGGACAGGGACACTGGAGAACACCTTCCTGGTGTCCTTGACTGGAACGTCCCCTTCCTGGCTAACACCCTGGGTGCTGGGGCTCTCGGCTCTATTTCTGTCACCATTTGGCGTGTGTTCCCAGGCTGGGGCCCCTCCCTGGGGGACAAAAGGCCAAAATCTGCTACAAGAATGGTAATTTGAGGAAACTTGGCCCCCTGCCCCTGGGGCTTTGGTGTTCTTTGGGACAAGGCGAGTGATGCTATCACAGGGCTTAATTACTTCATGGACTTCTTAGAGCCCTTGTCTCTCGGCTCCAGTCCTTGTGAGGCCCCAGGGAGCCTAATTCAGGAAGAAGAATCAGTGGCATGGCAGCTGTTGAAAGTGCTCGGCTCCCACCTTCAGCCAGAGAATTTAAGAAAGAGGCTCCTTGCGGCACCTTGCTCTAAGGGGTGCTTCTTCCCCAGCCCTGCTTCCTGTGGTCTTCCAGGAAAAGACTCTGTGTTTAGAGATCAAAAGGCATCTTGGTCAACTAAGCCCCCTTCCCAACATCCTTAAGAGATGGTCATTCTGGTTGTGCTTGGTTCCTTCCAATGACTGGGGAGCTCAGTCTCTCTGGAGGCAGCCTGTGTCATTGTTGGACAGCTCTCATTGTTGGAAAGCTCCAATCCGTCTTCATACGTTGCCAAAACTTACCTTGACGTCGCTTTCACTGCCCTGGTTTCACCCCATGGAGTCACACACAACGCATTTAAATGCCTCTTCCTGGGACAGCCTTTCAAATCTTTGCACACGGCTCTCATACTCCCCCCGCCCCGCCCCAGAGCTTCATCTCCAGGCTAAACATAGCTCTTTCAGCTATTACTCATATGACAAGCTTCGGTACCCATCACCTTTCTCTTTATTTTCCACTGGATGGCTACCAGTCTTTTTTTTCCCTGTCCTTCTTAGAGTGTGGGGACAGAATGAGAAACATCATCCCCCAGGAGGGTCTGAGCCCAGAAGAGAGGGGTAGGACAGTCACTTTATTCTGACCCTCTCCCAAGGGTGGTCGCCACTCTCCTGACCAGCTGTGCCACACTCATCACATGCAGTGAGGCCCTCTACGTCTTTCTCGCACATGTGGTGGTTGAATCTCACTGCCCACGCTCTGGGATTTGAGCAGCTGCATTCCAGGGCAGCTTTAAACCATCTGCCCCCATTAGCGCTGCTCCTTGTTGGATGCATACTTTTGCTCCAGCCTGTCTGGATATTTTGGGGTCCTAATTCGTTCAGCTCTTTGCAGCCCTCACAGTTGACCAGCATGCCCTGTACCTGCACCCAGGCCAGTAGAAAACAGGCTGGAGGGGCAGGGCGTAGGCAACCCTTTTGGGCTCCTTTGAGGCTCTCCCTGATGCAGAGTTCCATGGGAGATGGTCCTTTGGCTCCTTACAGGTTCATGGCCCCACAGCTCCTGCCTCCTCACCTGCTCTGTGAGGCTGTTGGGAGAAGCTTGGTTGAAGTGCCTGTGCTCTGTCTCTGCACATGACCCCTGACCACCAGGTCTTGTCTCGCTGTAAAAGGCAGCGAGGTGAGTCTCCCAAGGTCTCGCACAGTTGACCTGTGTTACCACCTAGGGATCTCCACTATTTTTTTTTGAAGAACCAATAAGTCATCAGGTTACCTAGGAAGCCAGAAGGACAGCAGACCCCAGAGCAGCTTGTGCAGGCACCCAGGGCAGGCCAGTCTGCAGGTGGATCAAGGCTCTAAGCTCTTGGCTGCAGTGTCCAGGAGGACTGAGGTCCTGGATGACACGTGAGTGCCTTCCTCATACAGGTCAGCTCTTCCTGGAATGTTTCCCAGAGCTGCACTCAGAGGCTTTATAACTAGAGTGAGTATAGGTCCCACATTTCTCTGGTCTATTTTCCTTTCTCCTTCCCTCCCTTTTCTCCTTTCTCATCTTCTCTGCCTTCCTTTCCCCCCCTTCTTTCCTTTCATAGGGTTTTCTTTTGAGCACCATCGCCAAGCCTGCCATTGCACTGGGTGTTGGGGTGAAGAGGTAAGCACGACGGTGCCTCTTTCCTCTAGGTCACATAGGAGACACCCCATCAGTGACCATCCCTGCCTGTGGGCAGAGCTGGCTCGAAGCTCACACAGGGTGCCAGGGGAATGTGAAGCTTCCAGGACAGTCCTAAGATAAGGCTCACCGTTCTTTGCCATAGTCATTGCAAGCTATTGAGCCTCCTGAAATGGCCACATTTTGGCGTCCAAACGACAGCTTCTCAGATTGTCATTCACTCCTATAGGATCATAAAATTCCTCCTATAGATCTTGGGCTTGTTTTTTCTTTTTCTTGAGGGGAGGGCATGCTTAGAAAATGTGTCCCCATAATAGGTGGCCTTACATGCCGTCTGGGTCAGTTTTGGACTCAGGATGCTGTTAAATTTGAGGACGAAGTCTGACAGAGGCCAGCCAGCCATAGATCAGTGTCACACACTGGAACCAACCAGAGACACCCGTGAGCTGGGAATGTGTAAGAAGAGGGAGCTCTCAGTACCTCCCAGAAAGAGTGTAGACTGATGTTAGGCAGTCTTGGGTTTGTATGGGGGTTCTTCTTATCATCTGTGTGGCCTTGGCCTCATAACCTCGCTGGGCCTCAGTTTCCCATATCTGTAAAATGGGGGGTACAGCTTTGCGGCATCATTGGGAGGATTAATTGAAAGAGCGTGGGAATGTCACATCACTGCCCTCCTCTTTGAAACAATCTGTGACTCCTCCAGTAACAAGCAATGGTAGAAAACATGGCTAATGCACGTTCTTTGGGCTCGAAGGATGGTTTCAAGACGATATCTAATCTGTGCTCCTTATGTAGGTAACTTTTTCTAAGTTTGCCACTCTTCCCTGGTAGATTTTGTTAGGAAGTCTTTCCAGAAGAGAAAGTGCAGGTGTTTTTCAAAAGTAAAACAATCTCCCAGCCCTTGCCATTGCGTGGTATAGCTGGACCCCATAGAGTAGCTCTGGGAGCTTATTTTAATGGATGGTGAGAGGTGGGCCAGGGCCCATCTTGCTCTGTGCGATAAGGCCAGGTACAAATCAGGGAGCCCCTGGGGGGCCAAGCTGGAAGCATCGAGCGTGGCTACACACGTGCATGAGTGTGTTGTGGAGTGACAAGCAGGGGGGCACATGGCTTTGCCACTCACTTCTCCAGGGCTACAGACCAGGGTCTGAGGTACAAGAGGCGTAAAGTGGGGAAGATTCCTTCTCCTTCTCTGACCTTCACCTCCTGTTCCCCATTTGCAAGCCCAAGACTGTGTTCCAACATCTGCCCCCACTTTTCTACTTGCAGGACTCAGCCAGCCTCACTGCCAGCTCACTGCAAGCCAATCTGATTCTCATCAGATGATTGTCCCTTGCCTATCTTTCTCTTCGTCCTCCCCCTTCCTCTTTGAGCCTCAACATCATGCTCTTCCGTCAGGAATGCCTGTGATATGGCCAGCCCATGCCATTCTGCACAAAGTCAGCACATTTCATCCTATTTATAGGGTGATGCAAGGCTTCCAATTTACAGCCATTTCTGCTGGCCTGTAGGCCACGGTAGAATCTGTCTCCTTTTTTTCTTTTTCCTTTATTCTTTAAGTCAAAGTTTTAAAAGTAAATCATATGCAAAATGATATACAAATAATAAACAAAGATATTTTCACTGGAAGAGATTTTTTTCTTTATTTTGTGTGGGTTTTTTTTTTTTGGAAAAGATTTTAGATGATAGAGAAATGGAGAAAAAATATAGAGTGTGAAATATTTAGGTTCCCCTTCATTTGATCCTTTTTTTTTTTTTTAGCTTTTTAAACTGTATAATATAACATATATACAAAGCGAAGGAAGAAAAAAGCCATAGTTTTCAAAGCACTCTTCAACAAGTAGTTACAGGACAGATCCCAGAGTTTGTCATGGGCTACCCTACCATCCTCTCAGATTTTTCCGTCTAGCTGCTTCAGATTTCCCTTCATTTGATTCCGATGGCTAAAAGTTTGGTGTGTTTCCTTCCAGGCTTTCTTTTCTATGCATTTACATGTGTATCTGTGCAAATACACATGTGTCAGAATATATGGCTGTGTGTGTGCAGTTTGAAAAATCTAAGTTTTACATAATTGGGAATATTATTCATGGTCCTGGGACTTGAGTTTTACCTTTCATATGCTTGAAGATGATCATTAATCTTTCTGTGCCTCAGTTTCCTCAGGTGTAAAATGGGGCTAATAACAGCATCTGCCTCTCTCAGGTTGCTAAAAGGAGTAAAAAAATGGATATTTATCAAGTTCTATAAGACAGTGTCTGCCACGGGTTTGCTGATCCATAAATGATGATAAGGACAAAGGTGATGTTTTCCAGAAAAGTCCATTGAGCCTAGCTTATTACTTTTTATTTTTGTGCGTTATATGGTGGAACTCACATTTCATTCTTTTTCCGTGTGACTGTCCTGTTATTGCAGCACTATTTGTTGACAGTCTTTTTGGGAGGGGGAAGTGCATGGGCCAGGAACTGAACCCGAGTCTCCCGCATGGCAGGCGAGCATTCTACCGCTGAAATACCCTTGCACCCCGTTAGCTTATTACTTTTAATAGCTGCATGGTTATCACTTCTATTAATAATCTCTGGGTTTCTCACACCAAAAGTAGTAGTTTGAGGACCATGGTGTTTTGTGGGAAATGATTCTTTTTTTCTCCCCAATGGGTCCATTTTTATCTAATGGAACCGCTTCTTTTTAATCAACTCTATCAAGGCATAATTTACATTATATTATAATGTATACTGTATTATACATTATAGCACAATATAATTGACACACCTGTGTTAAATGGTTTCAATCATTTGAATTCAATCAGTTTTGACAAATGATTACATTCATGGCAACATACCACAATCAAGTTAAAGAGTTAACATCACCCCCAAATTCCCTGTTACCCCTTTGCAGTTAGTTCCTCATTACTCTTGATCCCAGGCTATGGCTGATCTGTTTTCTGTCACTATAGGTTAGATTTGCCAACTCTAGGATTATCAAATAAATAGATTTATATGTTATATACAGTATGTTTGCTTTTAAAACTCAGCATAATGCGTTTGAGATTCATCTATGATAGTGCATGTAGTAGAAGTTTATTCCGTTTTATTGCTGAGTTGTCTTCCGTGATACTGTTCACAAGCACAAATATAATTTGTTTACCCATTCACTTGTTGAAGGACATTTGACTTGTTTCTAGTTTGGGTCATTATGAATAAAGTTGCTTTATTCATGTATAAATCTTTTTACTTTGATTTATCTTGGGTAGATACAGAAGAACGAAATTGCTGAGTCATATGATAGATATAAACATGCATTTAACTTTGTAAGAAAGTGTCAAACTGTTTTCTAAACTGACTGTATGATTTTTATACTCCCATCAGTAATATATAAGGATTCTTCCTACTCCATATGCTCATTAAATCTTGGTATTGTCTGTTCTGTCAATTTCAGCTATTCCAGTGGGTGTATAATGACATTGTAGCTTTAATTTGCATTTCCCTTAGAATTAATAATGTAGAGCATCTTTTCACATGCCTAAATGCCATCTGTATATCTTTAGTGAAGTGTCTGTTCAGATCTTTTGCCCATTTTTAATTGAGTTGTTTGTCTTATTACTGATTTGTTCCTTATATATTCTGAATTGGAGTCCTTAGTAAGATAAATGCACTGTCTTTCTCCCAGTCTGTGGCTTGGCTTTTTCCATTTTCTTAATTGTGTCTTTTGAAAAGCAAAAGTTTTTAATTTTGAAGTTCAATTTTCCCATTTTTAAAAAATGGTTAGTTGTTTTTGCCAAAGAAGGCATTTTTCTACCCCAAAGTCACAAAGATTTTGCTCCTATTTTCTTGTTTTCTAGAAGATTTATGGGTTAGCTTTCCCTTTCATACCTATGGGAATTGATTCTTTTACTGCACTGCAAGTTTGGGTAAATTAGCCAGGCTGGTCTGGAACCGATGATTTCTCTAGCAGGCATTATCTAGAAGCCTTGTCCTGATAACTGGGGGTTTGCAATGACAAGTGTGTTAATTGGAAGAAGGGAAAGAGGGGAATGAATGTCCACTTGAACTTCTAAGTGTCAGGTACTGTTAACTTGCCAGGCACTGTTAATTCACTTCTTTCAATCCTCCCTACACCCAAAGGAGGAAAATGTTATCAAGACCTCTATTTTCCAGAAATGTAAATAGTCTCAGGTTAAGAAACTTGCCCTTGTCGACACAGCCACAATGTGGTAAGTTAGAATTTGAACCTAGATATGCCTCATTTGAAAGCCTGTTCATTTTGAGCTGCATTTTACAGCTGGACAAGACATAGAACTTGCCCTAAAGGAACTCATTGACTATTTGAGGAAGGATGGTAGAGGTGTGAAGGAGGCATGTTTGGATAAGAGTACAGTTAATTAAAGCCTGCACTCTTATAAGCACTTTACCCATCACAAAATTGCTCTGGTTTTCAACATGCCATTGGATTTTTCAGAACGTCTGATGTAGACAAATGTTATTAGGCCCGGTTACAGATGAGAAAATAGAGGCTCAAGAGACTAAGCGGGTTAAAGAGCTTATAAGGGAATGAACTGGTAGACCAGCTGGCTAATTTACATAGTGTAAAAAAGAATTATTTCCTATCAAGCATGTCTTGGGGCATAAGTGGGTATGATAATATGGTGAGCCTGGGCCCTTCTTTATGAAGGAGTTGCATTCCTGCCTGTGGGGAAGGCGAGTCATAGAACTCTTATTCTTTCCCCAAGACCTTGCAAGAATCCTGGAAGATGTTTTGCGTAATCTTTGAATCACAGCTCTTTTCTCTTCTGGCTAAGCTACCCCAGTCACTGGGACACTAAAAGTATATTCCCTTGGTCTTTGATAATGGAGTATTTAAAAACTGAACCTAAATTAATGACAAAAAACTTGGTTTCCTTTGTGTCTTTGTGAACAAGTAAAAAATGGCTGCCTCTGGGGGGTTGTCTTCATTTTTCCTTCAGGATCAGATATGTACATCTTCCAAAATTCAGCAGAAAACTAAAAAGAATTTAATCTCTTCTGAGCAAAGGAAGAAAAATCCTAGATGAAAGTAGGGATGGCAGTGAACAAGTGACTTAAAGTTCTTTTCTTTATTACTTGAGTGTGTGCTCCAAAAGAATGGCCTCATCCTGTTGAGCTATTAACAGGCAAAATAAGGTCATAAATGAAATCAGCATTTGTTTTTCTAAACTTCAGTTGAGGTTATGCTGTGGGTGAGCCAGGGCACAATACTGCAGCCTTGGCAAAGGTGCCATTCCTCCTTCTGTCATAAAGGTGTCCCATTCCATTCTGCAACCGGAGATTTTTTTCCCTTTAGGAATCACAGGGGCAATTATTGTAACCAGCTTCTCAGGTTCTTTTGCTGCAGTGTGCAAAACTTCTGGAACTTGGGGGATTTTTCAGGAAACTTGTCACTTAGGAAATAAAATTGCTCAGCTGCCACCATAATAATACAGCGGCCCATTCATCCAGCTATTTTTAATTGAGCACCTACAATGTCCCAGCAAAAGTGCCAAGATCCGGGAATACGGCTACAAATAAAACAGATGTGGACTCCTCAGGGGGTCTCTCGATTTGTGCCCTATTCATGCCCAAAGCATTTTCAGAGTCATAATCTTTGCTTATCCCCATAAAGAAAAAGTGAAAGAAGCAGAGATTGGTTGTCTCATCTTCCCGATGAAGAAACTGAGGCCTGGGAAGGCAAAGTGACTGGGGGACAATCACAAACTGCTATTAGGATCAGCTCTACAAGGGCACAGCTTTTTCCACAACCCTTGACTTCAAAACCAATAAACTGTGCAAACTTGCCCAAGCTGCTTGACGTTGCAGAGCTACAGTTTCCCAGTCTGTCAGGCTGGGGATATCAAAATCTATTTTGCAAAGTTGCTGAGATGGTTGAATTAAATAATATAGATGGATATTAATATAGATAGATGAATTAGATAATAATATGCTTAAAACACTTGCCAGGAACACAAGAATACTCATCTCTATGATAGTAATACTGACTAATATTTTGGTGGTGTTTCATATGTTCTAAAGAAATTCTATTATTGTCTCCATTTTGCAGTTTTATGCATTGGATAGGTTGTATGGTGTGTGAAGGTATGAGAATGTGAAATAACTTGCCTAAACTTCCTGAGGTAAAGTAAGCATTCAAAACTTATAATGCAGTTTTATGCTATATATGTAACCTCATTCTATATATGTGTCCCTTTTATTTTACCAGTGAAAAGAAAAAGCAATTATGTTTGAATCACCAGAGAAAAGGATAAAATCTTTCTCAGGTAATTTATAATATACACAGGCTTTCCAGAAACCAAGTTAGATCTGGCCTCCCAAAGGCTTTAGTTTTTTTTACCTGTTCAATGGGGATTTTTATAACCCTCAGGAGTGTTGTGAAGTTTCAGTAAAAATATATGAAATGCTTTGTAAACCCTGAAGTTCTGTCCACAACAAGAATTGCTTGTTCTTGTAGGTTAAGCTCAGAGGGCCGAGGCATTTCATGTTGGCCGTGTGTGTAATGAGGCCATTTGATACAGAGATAACTCTGGGTTTGCCAAGTCTACAGCCCAAACGATGATGTATTTTTTATTGGGGCAAAAGGACACCCGGCTCACTCTCTTGGAAATTTCAAGTAAACTATTTAAATTAAATGTCTGGGTTATTGATGGCCTGGTCTTCAAACTGAAGATCCAATGTTAAGTTCGTTTTTAAAGACTCTGTTAGAAGTTGTTTTTGCTTCTGATTTTGCCTTTAATAACTTGTCTTGTCTTCAAATAATGGTTGGTGTCATGGTACCGAGGTACATAACTCAAAGGAAAACAAACCCCCAGAAAATTGAAATTTCATGTGTCTCAGAAAGCAAGAAAATTGAAATTTCTTATTTCTCAGACAACAAGGAACTAGAAATACCTTCTATTGCTGCACCAATTTTCAGATGTGAAGGAGAAGCAGCTTCAGGTAATAATTCCTTTTTATGGACAGTTTGTTTTTTAATATTTGTTTAACCAGAGAGATTAGACCTACTGCCAAGGGGCTCCATTTCCAGTATGTCAGAGTAAGCTCCTAACAGACCGACCCTCCAGGAGATAGCAACTGTAAATTCTGGATAAAATACAAGAAACTAATGACTCAGAGTCTCTGGCCAGTGCGGAACAGCTGGCAGATTTTGGAAAGGGGCAAAACTAATGCAAACTGTGGGCTTTGGTCAACAGTGTATTTCCATGTACTGCAGAATATTGTAGTGTTCTTCCATTAATTGTAGCAAAAGTACCTCACCAAGGTAAGGGGCAATGATGGGAGGTGGAGGGGTGTTTTAATTTGTTAAGCTACTAGTATGCAATATACCAAAAGTGGAATGGACTTTTAAAGAGGGAATTTATTAAGTTGTAAGTTTACAGTTCTAAGGCCCTAAAAATGTCCAAACTAAGGCATCCAGAGAAAGATACCTTAACTCCAAAGAAGCCAATGAATACCTTAACTCCAGTGAAGTTGGGGTTTCTCTCTCAGCTGGGAAGGCACATGGTAATGTCTGGTAGCTTTCTCTCTTCATTTTATAAGTCTTCCACGGGGGTGTTTTCCTTCTGCATTTCCAGAGATCTCTGGCTGTGTGGGCTTTGTTGGCACCAAAGCTTTTTCCAAATTGGTTCCCTCTTAAAGGACTCCAGTAAGCAAGCCCACCTTGAATGGGTGGAGACACATCTCCGTGGAAACCATCTAATCAAAAGTTACCACCCACAATGGGGTAGGTCACATCTCCATGGAAACAATAAAAAAGCTCCCACCCAGCAATATTGAATGAGGATCAAAGAACATGGCTTTTCTGGGGTATACAACAGATTCAAATTGGCACAGGAGGTATCAGGTTTTTCTTTTTGGAACCATGAGCATGTTCTCAAATTGACTGCAGCAATGAAAGCAGAACTCTGTGATTATACCGAGTGTCATGGATTGTACATATTAGATGAGTTGTATGGTATGTGAACAAAACTGTTTTTTAAAAAAACCAACAAAACTTTAAGGGACCAGTATCAGTGAGTTCCACCTTGTATGGCTTTAGCCCAAGACCAGGTCACTATCATGGGGAAAAGCAGAATGGATAATATTTCAGTACAAATCCCACTGAATTTCTGAAAAGAGTGTGGAGTTCTGGGCAGGAGAGAGTTGGATGAGGGGGGCCCCTAAATTCCTTGTATGGACCCTACCTAGATCTCGGGCTGCACACTGAACATGCAGGCGTGGGGTGGATCCAAGCCGCTTCCAATATCCCAACAGCATTAACAAATAAGTTTAAACATGTCCGAGACCCCTATCAACATTGGAAGCTGTATACGATACGAGAAATGAAAGAAGACCTGAATAGATGGTGAAATATATCTACCATATTCAGAGACTGGGAGACTCAATGTTGTTGAGATGCCAGTTTTGCCTCAGTAGATCTATGGATTGATTCCGCGCAATTCCGATCAACATTCCAATAGGCTCTTCTGAAGAAATTGATCAGCTGATTCTAAAGTTTGTGTGGACATGCAAATGACCTAGAATCAACCAAAGCAATTTTAAAAAAGAAGAACAAAGTCAAAAGGCTTAAACTCTCCCATCTCAAGACTTGCTATGAAGCTAGGATAATTAAGATGGTGTGGTATTAGTAAAGGATAAACATAGCAGTCCAAGGAACAGAACAGATAGTCCAAAATCGACCCACCCACACACGGTCTACTGGTTTCCCCAAAAGTGCCAAAGCAGCTCAGCAGGGAAAGAATAGCCTTTGTATTCTGTTGGCTAAAGTAAGTCACAACGCTACTTGAGTCAAGGAAGGGAAATGGGTGCTACCTCTCACGGAAGGACAGCAAATCACACTATGAGAAATGTGGATACTAGGAGGCTTGAAAGACTGGGTTCATTTTGCAATTTATGAGCCCAGAAAACCTGGATGAGTCTTTGGGGTCACTGATTGGACAACTCTGCTTGTGTGCCTGTGTCCCAGTGCAAATGCCACCTCCTCTGGAAAGTCTTCCTGGATTGCTCTACCTCAAGATGATCCCCAATTATCTTTTTTTTTTTTTAAAGAAAAACTTATTTTGAAATAATTGCAAACTTAGGAAAAATTTGCAAAAGCAACATAGAAACAATAGATAGAACTCCAAAATATCCCCCTCCCACTGAGGTACCCAGATTTACCAACTGTCTGTGTTTTGTACATCCACAGTTATCTTTAACTGCCCTGTTCAGCTCCTTTAAAGCTTTGCCACACTCTCGCTTATTTGTTTCTTCAGTCGTTCATCGTTTTCCTGTTAGACTGTGATTGCAGCTTAAGATGGCTTTGAATATTATTGCAACTGAAGTGAAAAGAAACAGGACTGGAGACATAGCCAGAGCTTTGGCCGTGAAGGGTTTGGATGCTCCAGTAAGGAGTTTAGACATTTTTATGGCCCAGGCATGGACTCTGAATTCCTTGGGCCCTTCCCTCTTGGGAGGTCACATGAAGGGAGGGCCAGAGGGGCTGAGCATGGGAAGAGAGTGGCGGCCCTCTGGAGGCTGTCTGCATTAGAGTGGACACGCCTGACCGAGGAGCGGGCAATGGGAATGGGGAGGCAGGTCTCAGAAAAGCTGGGGTGGCTGGGCTCTCTGATGTCTTAGGACAGCATGGAAATTTAGATGTTCTGTATGGAATTTCAGAATTTCTCATTGTTGACTTTTTTAGGACAGCATGGAAATTTAGATGTTCTGTACGGAATCTCAGAAATTCTCATTGTTGACAGCTAATAAAAATGCTTAAACTATGTTGGGGTGGAGAGATGGGGAGCCCTGCAGACAGAGCCTCATGGGACAGCCCTGTAAAGCTGGCCTCTTCTCTGCAAAATGTAATGTAGTGATGGTTGCACAGGCCTTAAGGGAAACTTCACTTCACCAGGACTCCAGGCTTGTGTGTGCAGCCCAAGAGGCAGGACCAGGAGACTAGGTCAGGAGGTGTAGAGAGCAAGGAGCAGCAGGGAGCTCTGAGCCCCTGGGGAGACCATGGTCTGGCTGTTTGCTTGCACTTGGAGGAATCTTGGCATTCTAAGTTGTGATGAGGGGTCAAGATGCCATCTCTGCCACCTCCTCGCTCTGTGAGCTCAGGCAAGCTACATCTTCACTTTTTGGAACTTCAGTTTCCTCTTCTGCAAAATGGGAATAATAATCCCTACCTCTGTGAGCTGCTTGGTGGGGAAAACAGGAAAATGCACGGAGAGCTGGCACTGTTGCCGGATGACTGTGCCAGCTGCAGGTCTGCACCCTTTGCTGCCACCATTTCATTTAATATTCACAGCAACTCTACAATATTGTTATCATTTCCTTTTACGTATGGGGAAACTGATGCATAGGGACGCTAAAGCCCTTGCCCAGTCTGCAGGTCTACAGAGTGGCAGAGCCAAAATGCAAACCTTTAGGATCTGTGGTACTAACCTATGCTCCCAGAAGTGAAAGCAGCCGGCATTTAGCAAAGTCATTCATTTATTCATCAGTTATTTATTATGCACCTACAGTGTGCCAAGCTCTGTGGACAGTAGTGGAATAGATTGGCCCGTTTCCTATCCTCATTTGGCCTTTACAGGGTGTTTGTGGGTGCCAGGCCCTGTGGGAGACACTGTACTAGGACAGAGTTCTGAACATGCTTCTGCCCAAGAGAGGCTTACAGGTCAGAGTGGAAGGATGGTTATGCAGGTAATAAACAGAAGCAGATGCACTCATTTACCAAACATTTATTCATTCATTCAACATGTGCCTTATAAATCCTACTATGTGTCAGGCCCTGTTGAAGGTGCTGGCCTCTGTTCTCATGAAACTTACATTCTAGTAGGGAAGACAATAAGTAAATAAGCAAACAATTTATAGTCCTATGGTGATGTATGCTATAAAGAAAATAAAGTAGAGAAATGGGGTACAGGAAGACTGAGAACCAAGGTTTTTAGATAAGATGGTGAGAAGTGGCCTCTCTGAAGAGGTAACATCTGATTGATGCTGGGTGGTGTGATAGAGGCAGCTATGTGAAGATCAGGAGAGGGAGGGAGCCTGCCAGGCAGAGAAAACAGCAAGTGCAAAGGCCCTGGGGTTGGAAAGGGCTTGCGTGTGACATCTCAGGCTGGAGATGGCTGGAGCATAGTGAGCGGGAATGGTGAAGGGTGAAGTTGGAGAGGTTGTCAGGGAACAGATCTTATAGGCTGTGACAGGGAGACTGGATTTTATCCTATGGGGAGACATCACAAGGCTGTAAGCAGGAGAGTGACTTGAGCTGAGTCACATAAACAGTCAGCCTAAGGGGAATGACTCTTAGCGGGGCAAGAGTGGAGACCAGCTGGAGAAATGGAAATCGTCTGGAGGTTTTGAGGTGCTGCAGTCTGGGAATGCACAAGCTCACAGTGTGGAGAAGAGACCCCTGGGGAGGAAATCATTATAGAGCTGGAGCTAACCCGGGCAGGTCTCTTCTCCTGCCCTGTCTTTGTGAGCCTCATCTCCTAAACCAGGCCAGAGAGTTCTCTATTTGATCCTGAAATAGCTTTCTGACTGTGAGAAGGGAGCAGTGCCTCATTGTAAAGTGCCCCTGGAGAGCCTTCTCCCCGGCTTGCAGAGCTGAGCTCCACCTTTGGACTCCAGGAAGATTGCCTCTCCCTGGGGGAGCAGCAGGCGGAAGGTTCTGGGGGAAATGTGAGCAGGGCTCCAGCACCCTCAGTTTCTGCTTTGAATCTGGGTGGATCTGCTGGGGTCCCTGGCCATTTTTTTCTTCTGTCTCCTTTTAGGCATTCCCATTGGAATATATGGCTCTGAAGTATTTCCCCAGGCAGTCAACGTTTTAATTTGCACTCTGTGAGAGTGGCAGTCACAGTACATGGAACCTCAGTCAATTTCTGGCACTCTCTGGGACTCTATCCATCACAGAGACTAGGCCAATATGAATTACGCTAATTCATATTGGGGTGTTGGGCTCATTTGCCTGTTTTTACACGGAGAATTGAAGACTGAAATGCACTACAGGCAGGCAGCCTAAGTGGAGAATTACAATAAAACAAGAAGGACTAGTGCTTTGTTTCGCATCCATTCTCCAATGCTTCTCTACCTAGATGAAATCCTCTGAACTGTGGTCGATAAAACGATGAGGGCAAATAGCACCAATAATTGTGAAAACAATACCAGTAATAATTGTGACTTAGTTTGTCTCTTGCTATCACCCCAGGTGAATCAGAAGCAGAAACATATTGTGATCAGGAATCACGAAGCCGGAATCCAAAGCCAGCCCTGCTCAAGTGAGTCCCATTTTCTCTCAGGTCCTCCTCAGTCTTCTCAGGTATAAAATCCACACAGCACATATTATTGTCCAGATTGCAGTGTGGAATGGCGTGGCACCCTCCCTGGTTTGCCAGCTACCTACGCTGCCCCTGGGGCACGTCACGTCACCTCCCCGATGAGTCCCCCAGGTTAGTGACACCTACCTCCCCTGGGTGGCTCTAAGGCTCCTGCATTTTTCCCAGGCTGTGTCATTGACGCTAACGTCTGCGGGCTTGAATAACCCTGAGGTTTGCCCCATTACAAATTTCCTCCACTCCTCATTCGCTATCTGGTGATCTGTGATGACCTAGTGTGTTAGATTCAGTTGTCAACTTGGCCAGGTGAGCATTCCAAGTCTTGTTGCTGCGGACATAAGCCAACGGTACGTGAACCTCATCTGTTGCCAATTACATCTGCAGTCAGCTAGGAGGCGGGTCATTTCCCCCAGAACCTTCCGCCTGCTGCTCCCCCAGGGAGAGGCAATCTTCCTGGAGTCCAATGAGTGATGTTTGACTTAATTGGCTGGTGCTTAAACGAGAGATTGCAACATAGTACTGTTAAGCAGCTCAGCATTCCTCATCTCAGCACTTGCAGCTCAGCCCAGGCCTTTGGAGAGTCAGAAAGAAGTCACCCCAGGGAAAGTTGTTGGAACCCAGGGGCCTGGAGAGAAGACCAGCAGAGACCATCTTGTGCCTTCCACGTAAGAAAGAACCTCAGTGGAAAGTTAGCTGCCTTTCCTCTGAAGAACCAACAAAATAAATCCCCTTTTATTAAAAGCCAATCCGTCTCTGGTGTGTTGCATTCCGGCAGCTAGCAAACTAGAACACCTAGTTCAAGGAAACAAACTCAGTTGTTTTCTTGAGTTTGTTTCTCCAAGGGCCATGGGGTCTGACAGTCTGGGGACGATACAGAACTGAGCAATTCCTCCCTAGTTTCCTGAGATCTGAGCTGTGCTCACGTTTCAGTGTATCTGTTGTCTCTGGGTGCAGGCATGGGGTGGAGTTCCGTCCGAAAGAAGGGGGCCGGCCCCGGGTTAGCTCAGGCCCTTTCCGAAGCTGGTTCCCTTCCTGGCCTCAGCATCCCAGGTGCGACAGTGGCTTCCTGGTCCTCCACGCGGAGGAAATGAACAGTTCAGAAGATGTTTAGGAACCGGCAGCTCCGGGGACAGGATGCTGTTCCGGCTTCTGGTTGCAAAAAGCAGATTGGGGCAGACTTGCCTTAGCTGTCTTCCTTTGCATCGCCTTGCGGGCGGTTAGGACAGAGTGGCTGGTGGTGGTTTGGCTTGCACGGCGCATAAGCAAAGGCTGGGCTAGGTGAGTCTTGAAGGGGGATAACTCAACGTGGCCTTTATAAACTTTTGTCCATGCCTACAGCCTCATCTCTGGCTGCTGGGTGAGTCGCAGTCCCCCAAATGACACCCTCTTTCCTACCTCTCCGTTTTGACCCCATGCTGTCAGGTTGCCTGCCATTCCTCCTCTCCTCTCTCAATTTCCTTCCTTAAGAAGCTTTTTAGGTGAGAAGGGGCTGGTGGTTTGGGAGGGGACCTGGCGCATCTATTCCTGTTTCAGCTTTGGAGGCAGTCACTCGTCAGGGATTATTAGCCTTGGGACTTGATCCTGAAAGCCCTATTGGGTGCTGTCATGGGGCTGAGGCAGAGGCTGATGGCGGGGGTGGGTGGGGTGTCTCTTGTGTGTCTCCACCCCACTGATTCTAACCATGCAATTTTGATTTATTTCCTGTATGGTGAGACTGTATGACGTTTAGTTGAAATTAACACCTCAAAACATGTTTGAGCATGCTGGGATCAGCCTGCTAGGTGCTGCTGAAGGAATGCTAATCTCAGATAAGATTAGGAGACAGCTGAGGTTTCCCCTGGGGATAGCCGTACAGGAAGAGAACTCTTTATAAGGTAGAGAACTCCTTCCTAGCTGCTATCCTATGTGATCCACAGCAGTCCTGAGAGGTGAGTGGGCGGGATGGATGTTACATCTCCATTTTATTAAGATTAGCTTTCGAAAGACTGCCAGTGAGCGCTAAAGCTCTGATCTGAACTCAGGTTTTCTGCCTCCTAGGCCAGTGCTCTTCCCCCTGCTTCAGGCTGCTTCATATGCAGGACCCCAGGAAGAAGCAGGGAGCTCTGAGTGGCTAAGGACTGAGGCTAGAGAAAGCCCAAACTAGCCTACCATCAGCGCCCAGATGCAAGAGAAGTAATGGGGTGGCAGTGGCAAGCAGGGCAGGACATCAGAAGGCAGTGGCCCAGGTTTCAGGGACCTTAGACAGTTCCTCTCTCTGGGACTGAGTTCTCTCATGGGTGGTGGGTGGCGTGAGTTACAATACTTGCTGTTTTCCGCCTTCCTTAACTTTTTCTGAAACACTTGCTGAAGGGGGTAAAAAGGGTGTGTGTCCCTGATGCCTGGCCTCAAGTGAAGAGTGTTTGAAAGCCTTCTTCCCTCCATAGAAATAGCCCGACTGTCATGTGTCGCTAATACAACTGTCACCATTGCCAGTGCATACTTTCTAGACAGCCTACCCAGTTGCCTGTAGATGACCTCGTCTTTTGGAAAAAGCCACCACTGGAGAAATGGCTCAAATTTTGAATTATAAATGGCACACATGAGATGCAGATTAGCTTCAGGGCTTCTTATTTTCTCCCTTTGGAAAGTTTCCTAACAAAGAGGATCCCACGTTGTGTCACAAACTTTTGTCTGGAACTGGGTTTGGTAATGATGCTTTCAGTTTGCCTTTAAACGTTGGGGTGCAAATAAGTTTCCTAGAGTGAACAATTCCTTGAAAGTTAGACCCAAAGACAAAATAAGTCCCCTGAGTCACTCTCCATGTGAAATGGGTGGTGGATAAATAAAGCCATGTGGGGATTCTCATGCAAGGGGATTCTTTTGCAAGACGATAGAAAGCCAGCTCAACTTTTGCAAAATCTGGAGGTTCTCCCTCTCACTGGCATATTGACAGCCTAATGAAAATCAAACTAAAACAGGTAAGTGAACTCATCAGAATTTGGAAAGAGAAATAAAAGTTGAGAGAAAAGCCAATATTTGCAGACCTGAATGATTTCATCTTCTCACCAGCTTGTAAGAGGTGACTCTGGAGCCATCTGAATTGTTACAACAATTGTTAGTTGTTCCAAACTAAACTAGATATACAACATCTTAGTTGTTCCAAAGTCAGGTGGTCTAATTTTAGATTGTAAGTATTTTATCTGGAACTTTTAGTATTTTCTTTCAGGCCCCCATTTTAACAACGCTGATTAAAAAACAAAAAACAAAATATTTCTATATTTCAAAAAATGTGAATATGTAGCTGCAACAATCAGGGTTCATTCTCTCTGACTCACATGTGAATTTGAAATTTGTGGTAATTCAGCCACTACTGAACTTCTTAAAATGAATATGGACATAGGGAGTGAAAACTACTACCCAAGTCTTACATCATCAAGGAAGACACTGGGTGCTAGAGCCTCTTCCAAATGAATCCAATTCCAATCCATTCGTCAAAGCAAGCTATGAAGTTTCTCCTACTTGGAAAGGCATTGGTTTTGCCCTGGCGTGGAAATTCAACCTACGGTAGCCTGTCACTGTGCAGACCCTGGAGTAAATAGCATCTCATCTTAAACCAGCTCCCCCTTGGAGGTTGATTTCTTTACCAAGTTGTTTCAATTGATCTGATGTCAGTCTTTTTGTGTGGGTAGATATGCTTGTGTTCTTGATTTGAAATATCCCGCTAAGTGTTAAGACATATCCATCTACTTAAGCAACAACTTTATGTATGGGGGAAGCAGTTAGGGTGAGAAACTCAGCCTTATTAAATGTACATTATAACTCAAAGATGAATCCCAATTTTAGAATGTAGCATTTTTCTTTTCTCATTGTGAAAAATAACATATAAACAAAAAGCAATAAATTTCAAAGCATACCGCAACAATTAGTTATAGAACAAATTTCAGAGTTTGGTAAGGGTTTACAGTTTCAGGGTTTTCCATCCAGTTGCTCTAAGACACTGGAGACTAAAAGAAATATCAATATAATAATTCAGTATTCATACTCATTAGTTAAATCCTATCTTCCGTGTTCTAAGTCCACCTTCTCCTTTGATCTTTTCTCCCAGTCTTTAGGAATGGGCTATGCCATTCTAGCTTTTTCATGTTGTAAGGGCTGTTGGGATAATATGGGATGGGGGATGGAACTAGTTGATGTTCTGGAGAGGTTGGCTTCTCTGGGTTGCAGGACTTATCTGGCCTAGGAACCCATTTGGAAGTTGTAGGTTTCTGGAAAGTTACCCCAGTGCATGGAACCTATCTAGCGTCTCAGATAGAGTTCTAGGTGTTCTTTGGGGTTGGCAGGATTGGTTTTGGTTGGGGTTTGGCAAGTTATGGTATGTAGCAGTATCTAGCTGAAACTTGCATAACAGCGACCTCCTGAGTAGCCACTCAACCCTATTTGAACTCTCTCTAGCCGCTGATATTTTACTTGTTAAAATTCTTTTCCCCCAACACTTTCTTTTCATGTGCACTTTGGAATTGAGGAAATGAGATTAACATCTGCCCTTTGTTTCTACAAACTCCAGAGGCGACACTTTTCTGACCTTGCAAGTTTTGTCTGCATTTTAAAAATAACTGTTCTGTGACTCACATTTTCATAAGTAGAGATCATCTGCCCTCCCTCTCCCTAGTTTGTCTAATGGCAGGGTTCCCCAAACTATGGCCCACCACCTGATTTTGTTAATAAAGTTTTATCGGAACACAGCCACACCCATTCATTTATGTACTATCTATGGCAGCTTTTGTACTACAGCAGCAGAATTGGCTAGTTGTGATGGACACCCTAGGGCCTCCAAAGCTGAACATATTTACTCTATCTGTCCCTTTATAGATAAACGCATGCCAAACCTGGTTTCAGGTTATAAGTGGTGTAAATTGGCCGCCCAAAGGCCAGTTGTAGTCTCCAGGTATGTTTTGTTTGATCTGTTGGTGTTTACAGGTGAAGCAATAGTCTGCCATATAGCAGCTTAGCCCCCTGGCCTGCTTCAGGAATCCCATCCCTGGTTTAGCAGCTGGTTCAGGAAAGGTGTTGGCCTTGGCTCTGCCTTGAACTTGCTGTGTGATACTGGCAAAGCCACTTCCCTGGGCTGGCTCTCAGCTTCACCCCCTCTCAGGTGAGGGGTCAGATTATCTGCCTTCTAACCAGCCCTTTCCAGCGTAACACACTCTGCTCTGGCTACTGTGGGTGTTTGGTCCTCAGACCAGCATCATCCAGAAACCCGGTATGAATGCAGAGTCTCAGGCCCCAGCCAGGACTCAGTCGTTTAACAAGATCCCCAAGAGACTCTTATAACTTCTCTGGAATGTCATCTTCCTGGTGTGATGTTAGTGGTGTGTGCTGGTCTCTGCACTTTAAATCGGAAGCCTTGAGTTATTTTTTATCCTAGGGGAGTTTAAGTGAGAAATAAGATGTATATGCTCCCATTATTATCATGTTTCATATAACATTTCCCAGCCTTCTCCCAGGTATCTTCTTAGGGCTTCCCATTATGAGTGTGAGGGTGGAGACAGCCTCTCGTCGTTCTTAAAATACCCACAGCACCTACCTGACTTTGAGATGGCAGGTACACTTCACCAGTAAAGAAAGAGTTCTTGAACAATGAAGGAGGGGCTGGAGATGAATAGTTCAGAGCACAGACAGGCTTCAAGTCAAGTTGAGTTCATCTCACTCCTCTGTCAACTTTTACAATGCTGAGTGAGTGTCTTAACCTCTCTAAGCCTCTGTTTCTGCACCTGTCTAGTGAGAGTAATGACAGCACCTGTGCCTAGATTAGAGCGAGGCCTGTAAACTTTTTCGGTAGAGATATTCCCTCCCAGGGGCGGGCTGACCTTGCCCTCACACAAGCGTGTGCGTGTTCTGCCTTAAATTTTGCACCTTTGGCACCTCACTCCCTGCACTCTCATCCTGGCCCATCGAACCAGACATCCCAGAAATTCCTTTCCAATTCCTAGTCATAGGAATGAGAACTGGTGGGAAACATAGGTAATTCAGAAAGAACAATTTTCATTGCAGACCATGCTCAGTAAAGATACAAGGAAGACATTGCGCGAGCTATCTGAAGTACTGCCATTTTGAAAGAAAATGAGCTTTGTTGCATAATAAGATAGACATTGATGGCAATAAAAAATAGATTGTTCATTCATCCATTCATGAGCATTATGAGGTCCCCCATTACATACTGGGCCTGGTGGGAGAAACAAGAGAATGTCATGATTGCTGTGACAGAGCAAGGAAAGAAACAGAAACCACAATTTGCAAAATGAACATGACTTGCAAAGTTAATATGGTCTCTGGAGCTATGACATGCCATACAAAACAGCTGAGTTCTAACTGTCTTAGCAGCAGCTCCCACGGACCCATCTGTTTGATGATGAGAGCATAGGTGAACTGTGTTAACAATAACCATGCATGGGCTCAGGTGTTCCAGAGATAAACCTTCTGGCTGTCCCAGACATAGGTATTTTTTGAAAGCACTGCAGATGATTCTGATATGCAGCTGTGCTGGTTTGAAAGGATGCATGTCCCCTAGAAAAGCCATGTTTTAATCCTAATCCCATTTTGTAAAGGCAGCCGTTTCTTCTAATCCCTATTCAGTACTGTATGTTTGAAACTGTAATTAGATCATCTCCCTGGAGATGTGACTCAATCAAGAATGGTTGTTAAGATGTATTAGGTGGAGACATGTCTCCACTCATTTGGGTGGATCTTGATTAGTTTATTGGAATCCTATAAAAGAGGAAACATTTTGGAGAAAGCAGGAGATTCAGAGAGAGTAGAGAATGCTGCAGCACCATGATGCAGAGAATCCATCAGCCAGCAACCTTTGGAGGTGAAGAAGGAAAATGCCTCCTGGGGAGCTTCATGAAACAGGAAGCCAGGAGAGAAAGCTAGCAGATGACGCTGTGTTCGCCATGTGCCTTCTCACTTGAGAGAGAAACCTTTTTTCATCAGCCTTCTCGAACCAAGGTATCTTTCCCTGGATGCCTCTGATTGGACATTTCTATAGACTTGTTTTAATTGGGACATTTTCTTGGCCTTAGAACTGTAAACTAGCAACTTATTACATTCCACTTTTGAAAAGCCATTCTGTTTCTGGTATATTGCATTCTGGCAGCTAGCAAACTTAGAACAGCCGAGGTTGAAAATCTTGGAGGGGGCCAGTGACACTCAGCTGGGGGTGAGCTTTGGGCTTCATCAGGGAGCGTGTTAAAACCACACATTCCCTAGCACAGGCCTCCCAGATCAGATTCTCCCAGATGGGGAGACTCAGAACATGCATGTTTCAACAAAGGGTCTGGGAGATTCTAACATGGACACCAGGTTCAGTGCCAGGCCAGGGCTTCTCAGCCTCTAACCTGCTTAGGAATGACCTGGGGATCTTGTTAAGGGGCAGATTCTGATGCAGCATGTCTGGGATGGCAATTGCAACTTTGCATATCTGACAGGCCCATAAGGTCACTGCTGATGCTGCTTGGCTTAGGACCACACATTGAGTAGCAAGGAGGCAAGTTAACTCTGGGAACTCTCCCTACCCTAACATCCCCATCTCTGGCATAGCTCATCTGTTATTTTACCTATGCCCCATCCTCTCCTGTGCCCTGAGATCATGATCTCAAGGCCCTTTCACAGTGATGATTGGATTTCTTCCCCACACCCACCATTTCAGGTAGTGTTATATACAAGCACCCATTTTACAGATGATGCAACCGAGGCTCAATAGGGCTGAGTAATCGGTCCAAAGCAATGTGGCTTCTAATAGTGGCTGTTAGGTCTCATAACAAAAGCAGCAAGATGATCCCACCAACAGCTCTGTGACCCAGTTGGCACCTTGAGTCTTTTCCATCCTAATTACAGAGCTGGGGCTTCAGTGTGACTTTGCTTAGGAACTGAAGTCGCTGGGCATGCTTTTCTGGCTGGTAAAAGTGGCCTTTATTTTCAAGCAGGTGTACTGCTATGGAAAGTCTGAGGATGGCCCATTTGCCAGAGTCATCCATCTGAAGGAGATGACTGCCTGGGCGGCCTCGGACCCCTGGTTTTCAGGCCCCACCATGACATGTCATAGTCTGCAGTGTCAGAGGTCCTGGGGATAAGGAAGGAATGGCCAGACCAAGCAAAGAGTGCTGGAGCCCACAGTGAGGGGTTAGGCACAGCCTCGTGCAAAAGCCTCTCTGAGGCAACAATGGCTCTTCAGCAGAGATCTGAGAGGGAGTAGCTTCTGGCATGTTTCACCAGCTGTTTATTCACATGAGAGAATCAAGAGCAGAGTGTGAGAACCATCTGCCCTCAGGAGCTGGGATGGAGAAGACAAGGCAGCTATTGTCCTGCCAACTTTCCTGTGGCTGAGCCAGGGAAGGTGTCTGGCTGGAAACCACCGTCTCTGCTCACCTGGTTGGAGATTTCCCATTGGAACAGGCCATCGGAGGGTCTCAACTGGCGTCTCCAACATTCTCTGCTTCTCACATTACTATCAGTGATGAATTTCCTCTCTTGACCCTGGAAGTTTAACCTCAGGATGCTTTTCTGTCAGCTCCATCCCTAAAAATCTATGAAGCTCAGAAACTCAGGTGGGGGGTCTCTTGGGGTCAAGTGATGAGGCTGGGCTGGGGGTCCCTGGAAGATCAGGGACTTATCTCGAGAGACTTACTCCATCCCAGGTAGTTGTGGGACTTCTGAAAGAGCCAAGCACTCCCACCTCCTTCACTGTCAAACCCCCCTTCCCCTTTCCTTGTCTTACTGTTTTTGGAGATTCTGTGCATCAGATAAACTGGGTTCAATAAAGGGTTATTGAGTGGGATCATTAAGAGAGATAATCAGTGTACAATGTTGGCACATAGTAGGTGCTTAATAGATATTTGTCTCTCTCCTCCCATTTTTTCCCCTGATTTTCTTCATGGTAGATTTAAATAGCTGCCAATCTAAGCCTAAAACAGCAAAATAATATTTACCATGCATTGTTCAATAAATGCACAAGTGTTTCTGTGCAATAAATGCACAAGTTACTGTTTGAGGCACCTTACCCATGTTAACTTGTAATAGCGTACAGGAAGAGGCATAGGTAGCTGTCACTGCTACCGCTTTACACTTGAATAACAACTTCCCCAACAGGAAGGCATAGGAAAACTTTGGACAGTTCACCTCTTTAAAGCAAAGCAATCTGATCACCAATAACTGGGAATATGATTGAGCCTGATCATTCCTCCAATCAAGGACATGCCCACATGTGCACATTTATTAAGTTCAGAAATTCCTTTTCAGGAAAAGCCAGTGCTTTGGAATCAGAATTTTGTTTCTACCTTGGAAATGCTCATCACTCCTTGGAAAATGCTCTAAAAAATTTCCAGGTTATTGTTTGCAGTTTTGGGACCTAGAAGATGAAAATTTCTTTGCCCCCAGGTCTTTTCTACTATCTGGATATTTTTTTCTCATTTATGATCAGAATGCAGCTACATTTGCCATTTGTGTATGTGTGTATCAGGATGCTGAAACGTCTCCCTCTGTGTGGGAGGTCATATGAGGTCATTTGCCAGAAGGTTTAGAGAGTAGAACTAAGAACATTATGAGCACATTTGCTGATGGACTTTAAGAAACATATCTAGAATTTTTTTTTAAAATCATTGTTGACAAGAGTAGAGTAGAGTTATCTTCCAGGGCCTCCTACTGGGTAGTAAAAACAGCAATTTAAATGAAAATAACCAACACTTATTTGGCACTTACTGTGTGTTGGGAGTTCTTCAAAACCCTCAGACATGCTTCAACTCACTTACTCCTTGAACAACCCTATAGGGTAGATGTAATGGTACCCCCATTTTACATTGGGGGACATTTAGATGTAAAGACATTAAATGGCATATCTAAGGCGACACAGTAGAGTCAGGGTGAGACTCGAGGCAGTCTAGCTCCAAAGTCCTGCAGTCAGAGAGGTCTGGATATCTATGAACTGGTGGGAGTGCCCAGGCCTGGTAGTGGGCTGTTTTGCACAGAGCTGGAGGGATGTCTTGGGAAGGAACACAAGCTGAGTAGATAACTCCCTGCTCACGTGTTGCTCTCCTTAGATAGATTATAGCCCCCCTAGAGCAAGGATCCTGTATGCTTTGTCCACTACTGGGTTTCCAATGCTGGACTCAGCGACCAGGGCATAATGGGTGCTGAGTAAATGCAGAGCAAACGAATGAATAAAAGAAGGAACTACAGAGTGAGTGAATTGACTGTTATTGGGAAGACAAATCACAATCTGACACAAGTACAGTCTGGTCAGAGGCCAACTCAATAACACAGTCAGTTGAGACTTTGGGAGCCCAAAGGAAAATTTGGAGCAATCAGCAAGGGCTTCCTGGAGGAGAGAGAAATTGTGCTGATCCTCAAAGGCTAAGGGGGCAGACAGGAGGCTTCCAAGTGGCTTCCCAAACACCAAAAGCTCAGTGTATATACTCTGGTCCAGGATGTCACAGGCACTTCCCAGAGGAAGACCACACAGGCTATATAATTATCAGAACTTCCCACTTGGCTAGAGCAGGTCCTGCTGTCTAAATTTTGGCACCAGTCAGCCCCCTCTGTGCCCTCCCATCTGCTCCCTGCTCCCTCTCCCCTTATCAGCTGAAGATGAACTCCACAAAGCCTTCCTGTCAACCAAAGCACAAACTATTCCCTTGTAGGGCAAAGAGTCGCGATTCCTTGCAACAATATTTCATAATTTATATATTTTATTAAAAACCAGAACCTGTGCCAGCAGCCTGCATAAGCTAACATATTGGGATCATTAGCTGCTTGTGTCATTCGTCTATTTTAAAACTTTCCATATTTGAACTCATGGAAATACATCCTTCACATTTATGCAACTTTTCCCATATCATCTTTCATACTTTTTTTTTTAAAGAGGGGCTTCGACAAAGCTCTTTAGACATTTCCTTCAGGGAATACCATTTTCTTTAGACCTTTTAAAATATTTGTCTTATCTTTCCAGTACTTAAAAAAATGTCAAAGCAAATGAGATTTTTAATGGCATTATTATTGCTTCAGCCTGAGCTTGGTGACCTGGCTTCCATCCTTGCCCTTTACTGCAGACCCTCCCAGGCCTTCCTGAGCCTTGGTTCCCCAAATCCTGTGATGTCTCCATTTGAAGCACTTCCTCCCGGGACACAGTCTTGTCTCCTGAATTCCTTGGGTTGGTCCTCTTCCAACTTCTCTGGTTGCTCCTTCTCTGCTTTGCTCCTGTTGTTTTATCCACCCAATTGCCCTTGACCCTCTTTAAGAAATGGAGCCAGCTTCCCTTTGCCGATAGGTTTTCCTTCCCCGCTCCATCTCCAGCAGCTTGATGGCATTTGATTGTGGGTGTCTTTTCTAATGCCTTCCCTGACCCAAAGATGTTGTGTGATCAAGTTCCTGCTGTAGGGAGTCCCCCATCCCCTCTGGGCACAGTCATGGGTCAAGGAAAGGCCTATGACCCATGTTGAGCTAATCAAGGTCATCCTTAGAAAAACAGAAAGAGATGCTGCTCCCTTTCCATTGAGGTCACCGGCTGTAAGGGCAAAAGTGGTCCTAGAGGCCATTTGGGGTATGCCTGCCTGAGAATGAAGCTACCGTGGAGGAAAACAGAAATTAGAGATTGAGAAAAAGAAGCAGATTCATTATTACATAATTTGAACTCCTGGAACCAGCTGTTGTTCCTGAAGCCAGCTGACTCCTGAGCCTTGTAGTCATGTAGACTCTCACTCATCTTCTGTTTAAACTGGCTTGATTTGGACCTCCCTCGCTGCAGGCATGAAGGCCTGGATGGCATTTGTTCTGTCTGCAAGTCCCCAAACTTTCCGTCTTCCAAGAACCAATGGTGTCCCAAACTCAAGCTGAAGGAATGCTCTGTGCTGATTCCCGCTGTTTCTATTTCCGTAGAACCAAAAGCATCAGACCAGGAGGTCATTTTGTTTCAAACTAGTAGAATATGATTGAGTACAGGTATCACTTGAGAGGGAGGAGAAATACTTCTTCCTCCAGTAACATCATCTCCAGACCTGGCTCGTTAAAAGCAGGGAGAGATGTGAACAGCCTCCACACCTCCTATTGCATTGTTTGGCTTTTCATGTAACTTTCTCATATTTGGAGCCCAAGTCTGATAACCCAGTGAGTCAAGCAGTCCTGACAGTATCGGTCTCACCCCTGTGGGACAGACTGGATTAAAAGTCCATATGAATTAGGGAGGGTAATGGTTTCAGAAGCAGGCAATTCACCCAAGCTAAAATGTGAAACACCTTGGGTGTTAATCACATTGGCTTTGACTACCATTAACAAAATCTCCAATAATGAAAAACTTGATGAGGAAATGTATGAAGCAATGAGGACATGTCTTGCCTTCCACAAAGGATAAGGAAATAAATGGTCTCATGCGACCATGGGTCTGGAGGCTGGTTCACTGCTTATAAACATCTCAAGGGCTTAGATTATCTCTCTCAGCTCCATCATCCTCATCTTATTGGCTCGGCTCTTAAATTTGTCCCTCAAGGTTCCAAGATGATGCCAAGAGTTCCGACGCAGCAGCACCCAGCTTAAGAAGAGAGATCCACTTGAGAAATTGCTGATTCCAGAGCTGGAGCAGAGAAAATACAAAATAAAGTTTGATACCTTATTGTGCCAGACTTTGAAAATTTGCTCAAAGGATGCTGGGAACATATCAAAGCTAGCTTGAAGGAGCTTCCTTGGGCTAGATCTGGGACAATTTGGGTATCAGGCTAAATAATGATAATAATGGACTATAAACTATTTCATAAAATAAAAATCCCTAAGTTAAAAGTGATGTGAATAAATAAATGGGGAGAAGATAAAGCTTTTCCTTGTAGTAGAATGCTAAGTTATAATTAAAGGAATAACTGAATTGGAAAAAAAAACATTTGGCAACTATCATAGTAATAATTAATTCTGTCAAGAAGCATCGATGGATTGGATTGTAGAAACTAGTGCGTGGCTGGACTCTGTTCTGTAGAGTGCTTTGAAAATTATTGTTTTTTTCTTTCTTTCCTTTGTAGATATGCTATATTATACAATAAAAAAAGTTCTTTAAAAGCTAGTGGGTGGAAGTTTAATGAGGAGCAGAATATTCTCATAATTTCTAAATACCTCCCCCCACAAAAAATAGTAACTTTACAATGGAAAATCCTGGCGGATACCAACATAACCGAGTGCTCAGCATTGCCACCACCTCTAATGGATTCAGTGAACATCCTGTACCATCTGATAGGATGCAGTGAAAAGCAAACATCACCACATCTGTGGTTTTTCTGCCAAAAATCTAAGACCTGAATCTAATTATGAGGAAACATCAAACAAATCCAATTAGATGGACTCAATAACTGGCCTTTAGTTTTCTAAAGACTCAAAGTAATAAAAGTCAAGGGAAGAAGGAGAAACATTTCCAAATTGAAGGAGAATAAACATGCAAAATAACTAAATGCAACCCATGATCCTAGCCTGGATTTTTGCATTATAAAATACATAATTAGGACAATTAGTAAAACTTGAACTGAGTCGGATTAAATGGGAGAAATGTACCAACATTAACTTCCTGATTTTGCTGGTTGGATTGTAGTGATGTAGGAGCTTGTCCTGGTTTGTAGGAACCATACTCGAAAATATTCAGGGGTGACAGGCCATCACGTCCGCAACACTCTAAAATGGTTCAAGGGCACCATTTCTGTAAATTTTCATAAAAGAAAGAAAGTGCGGCTATTTCTTTTCGTTAAGGAAGAAAAGTTTTTCCAAGAAGCCCTCCAATGATGAGGCGTCATTCGTCAAGACCGAGTCACATACCTTTTTTGTAGCTACTGGGGAGACTGGGGAAGTGAGTTCCTGTAATGGGAGGTGGGCTTCTCCCATCAGGAAGAGGTGAGCAGGATGGAGAATGGTAACACTTAGGCAGCCAATAGTGTCTGCCTCAGCCTACAATATTTTTGTTTGATACTGGCCGCTTTGGAATATAGTGCTGTTAGCACTCAAGAGCTCTAGATTGTTTGTTCTTTCATTTATTTATTTGTCATTGATTTGTCAAATTTTTTTTCTGAAGGGTGTCAGCCCTTGAACTAAGGGTTGGGGAAACAAGGATAATTAGACAATCTTCTAGGAGTTCCCATCATTACAGCATAGTAGAATCACTGTGACCACTGTAACTGTGGGGTATTATGCGAGCACAAGAAAAGGCAACTGAAACACCCCAGGGCAAGGGTGAGATAGGAAAGCCTTCCTAGAGCCTAGCAGCAGTGGCAGCGTCAGCTGCTGTTCTTGCTGACATGGAGGATAAAATCGTGCCAGAGTAAACAGTCTTCACCTTTTGAAACACACTCCCTCCCGATTCTGGGTTAGAAGCCCACTCCTCCACGGAAGAAGTAACAATTAAATCAAGTATGGGAAACTCCGGGAAAAGGGGACATGGTCTAGAGGTGGGGACATCACGGGTCACATATGGGACTTGAAAGCTGTTCATCTGGCTTCTGAAAGGGGAGCAGGTAGGAAGGGGGGCTGGGACCAGAAAAATTAAGGAACTTGATTGCAAAGCTAAGAAGTTAGACTTCCTTCTGGTATGCAACAGGGAGCCCTTGACTGTTTTTGAGGGGGAATGTGGCACAGTGAGGGCTATGTCTCTGAGTGATTCATCTGACAGCAGGACATGGAGAGGGTGAGCTTGTGGTAGGGAGACTTCTAGGAGGTTGTTGTTAGTCTGGGCAAAAAAAAAGTTGACGGTGGAATATGACCTCGGGAATGGGGAGCAAAAGATGATTGGAGAGAAGCGACTGGGCTCAGTGGTTAATCAGATGGGAAGGGGATGGTCATGTGCAAGGTTGGATGTCACTTGTAGACACAGAGAAGACAGGGGCATGCTCTGAGTGATCCCCTCTGAGGTCTGTCATGGAGATCAACCAAGTATTATGCTGAGGTTTCAACAGAGAACGGATCATGTATCTGCTAATACCCCTGTTGAAAACTCTTTGAAGGATCTGTTGCTTCTAGGTCAGGGACTGGTCTTGGCTGGCTCTGCCCACCTCGCATGCCTCAGCCCTCACCCTCCCCATTACCTCTGTGCTCCTGCCATGCCGGTCTTTTGGTCCTATCCGTGGGCCACATTCACCACTGCATTTCCCACACCTGGGTGCAGTTGTAGAATAAACTCAAGTGCTCCAGCCACAGGGCCTTTGCACAAGCCATTCATGTGTCTATCCTCAACCATCAGCCTTCCCCTCTTTGCCTATCTAGAGTCTACTCGTCCTTGAGATCTCAGTTTAAGTGTCTCAGGGGTACTTTCCCAACATCCCTGACTCTTCTATATGCTTGACTAGCTTCATGGATTGCTCGTTTATAGCATCCATGGGAGCTGTAATTTTATACTGACTTGTAGGGATCTTTGCCAGAGGTCTGTTGACCCCCTAGACTGTAAAATCCATGGGTGTGTGTGTCATGTTTCTTTTTGTGCATGCTGTATCCCGTTCTTAGCATGGGAATTGGAACTCTGGTGTACACTAAATATTTTTGGAGTGAATGAGTGAATACTCCATTGTTGCTTCAGGGAGGGTTCTGAGAAGCAGGTTGTTTGATGTGCCTTAAAGTAGAAATAGCATTTCAACAGGTGGAGATGGACTTCATGTGACCAGAACAGAACTAGAAAAAGTACAGAGGAGGGCTTGATCAAAGGGTGTTTCTGAATTGTTTGGGTCCAGGAGAAATAGGGAAAATAGAAATCTAGGGAAGTAAAGGATTCTAAAGCTGGAATGACAGTTAGTCTGAGTTTGGGAAGGATCCAGATGTCAGGGTAAGGACTTGTTCTTAACTTGACAGGCAATAGGGAGCCATGGAGGGTGGCAGAGGAAATCGTACTCAATGCCTGTCTATAGAAGATGGACATGACGTGATAGGGAAGCTGAGGGTGGCTGGAGAGAGGAGCTGGATGCAGAAAACCATTTGGGAGGCTATCACAGAGGCCTTGGTAAAACTTGCAGAGCACACAATTGGGGGTGTTGTAGACAAGAGACAGTGAGAAGGATGGGAGCCCTTAAGAAACTTGGCAACAGGTGCAGAAGTGGTAAGAGGGGAAAGTCATTGGTGACTGGACTGTGAGCTCCTAGGACCTGTGTCTATGTATCTTTATATCCCCAATAGAAAAACATATGTCCTTAGAAACTGAGGGAAGAAAACTAAAGTTGGGGGCTGAAAAGTACTCAAGATATGATAAAAGAGGGATCATATCTGGCCCAGAGAATCTGTTAATTTGGTTTATTCAATGTTCAGTTGGCAACAGTTAAAAATTGGAAGAGTTCTCATAGAAAGACTCGTATTTCTCAAGATCTGCCCACATTGGCCACATGTCTCACGTGGCACCTGCTGGGGTGAACTTGGAACCACAGGCTGCCTTCTCCGTGGGGCTTGGGTGACCTGTTCGGTTGGTCCTCAACACTCTCCCTGCCTGGGTAGTGACAGCATTTGAGTCAAGTTCCTGGATAAAAAGCAGCTCAGCTCTCCTCAGGAGGCCACTTTTTGTTCCACCCTGAAACCATAAGCTCAAGTGATGATCATGTTTCCAAGAGTGGCCTGGGTATGTGTGTGGGGGTGGGGGTAGTCCTGAGACCGGGGGGTGGGAGATTTGCACTGAGGACCTGCACCCAAAAGAAGTCTGATGAGACATGATTGAGGAAGAAGCTCTTTAGCCTTTACAGTATTTTCTGCCAGCACCAGTATTCAGAGCATGGAGTCAAACAGATCCTGTAGCATCACTGCCACGATGTAAATAACTAGAAAAGACTATCTGTGGAATTCATAAAACTTTTATTGAAATGTTGATCATGCCAAAAAAAGTTGTTTTTTTTTTTAAATTCAAATTCCACTGGAAAAGGAGAGAATAATTGCTAACTGGGCTCCCAGCCTGCTCCTGGAGGAGCTCCCACGTTCATGGAAAACGCACACACATCCTAGAGCTACGTGATTTGATCACTCAGAATTGCATTCTGGGAAACTCCTTCTACAGACAGATGCCTTGCGGGATGCCACTTTGTGCCTTTAGTTGGTTGTAGCTGGGAAAACATCAGCAGAAACAGAAATAACTCCATCTGCAGACTGCTCAGAATGTTTCTGGCTTTGAAACTATAGACCCTCAAGAATCCACCACCACCCAACCTAAAAATTTATATATATATATATTCCCACTGGAAAAAAAAACAATGTTTATGTTGCTTGCTGGCTGTGGCATCGGAACCTCAGGATGAACTCAGCACACAGCGGCTCTCATTCTTGGTGGGCTCCTGTGGACTCCTGCTGGGGGGTGGGGGGCAGCCTTTCAGGAGTGTTTGGTTTTGCTGCAAGTTGGGCAGAGGAGCTGATCCTTGGTGACGATGTATGCACGGCCAGTCAGTGGCTGCTCACAGCCCTCGCAGACGAAGTGCTTTCGGTGCCAGGCCAGGCCTTCCACCCGCTGGTAGTCCTCGGAGAATATTATCTGGGAGAGGAACAGAAGAAATGTGTGACTCGGTTTTGTCCCTATGTAGGGAGAATGTACCAAGCACAAGTTGTGGGATGGCGCTTCAGCCACTTCATTCTCGTTTTGGCTTCTAAATGCCCCAGTGGAGAAATATGACATAAATTTGGGGAAGGTGGATATATCTTAGCTTCTCAGGCAGAAAAAAAAAACATCTCTGCCATGAGCAGATTTTTATTGATCTGGTATCTCTGATTCTCTGAGCCAAATCCAAAGCCCAGTTGTGTTCTGAGATGGCAGTACACACCCAGGGATAAATAACCTAATTACAGCTAAGTTTGAGGTGCCACCAATGGTTTGTCATCAAGAGCAAGTCCCTGGGGCTTGAAATAAAGTGACACTTTAGACTATATATATATATATGGCTCAGAAAGAGCGTTACAGCACGCTGGTTTGGCGTGCCTTCTGATTTTGGAGCCAAACAGGAACTGAGTATGAGTTTTTACTTAGACACTTATTAGCTTCATGACCTTGGGTAAATTACTTAATCTCCCTGTGTCTCAGTTTCCACATCTATAAAATCGGGATGCAAATATTACCAATCCTGTAGTTTTAGGAATACTAAATAAGCTAATACATCCGAAAAGCTTGAAATGGCCACTAACACGAAGTCAGTGCTGTATTATTATCATTGGCCATTCTGAGCTGCACAGTTCTCAAATATAAGCTGGGGATAATGGTAGTCTCCCCCTAAAGGATTTTTATGATGTTTAGATAGCATAATGAAGGTAAAGCATGTTGCAAAGCACTGACCCACTGTAAGCTTGTAATAAAGGGTGGAGTTTTGTTTACTCTAGCTTACTCTAACACTGCAGAGTGTGTGTGTGTGCGTGTAGTCTATAGAAGACATTGTTGTCCTCACAGGAGGGAGACTGGGGCAGGCCTGCTGACAGTCCTTTTAAAAGACCCCTTCCTTTTTAATATTGCTTCCTAACACAGATATCGGGTAAGGATTGTGGTTCCTTAACTTCATTTGGAAACCAATACATAAAAGATGAGAGGAGACAGGTTTTGGCACATAATGAAAAGACATTTTACCAATGATGAAGGTAGTGAATGCACTGTCCCCAAAAGGATGCAGACAATAATTATCATAATTATTATTGACATTATTAATATACCTTAGAGTTCCTCTCGTCCAAGCTCCTATCGGGAAGTTGAATGCTTTCCTTAACATCTCTTGCTATTACAGAGTATTATATTACGTTGTATTATGATGTTAGAGTTATACTCACATCATATCACATGTCATAAGACTAACAGTGGTGACAATAATTCACTGTGCCAAGCGTTTTCATGCGTCCTCTACTTTATCTCATAGCAACTCCTTAGGATGGTACTAATCACAGTCCCATTAGATAGGAAAGAAAACCAAGGCACCCGACTGAAGGCACATGGTGAACGCAGAGGCGGGGTTTGAACCTGGCAATAGCTGGTTCAGGGCTTGATTACTAAACTAGGGGCAGCGGGACAAGCACAGGACTCCTCCCAGCAATCCCAGGGCTGGGAATGAAAAGCAGTCTCCCACTTTGCAGAGGAGAAAACGGAGGCTTAGAGAGCGAAGCTAGGCCTGGGCCTCAGTTTCCCAACCTGCACGACGCATGAGCAAGCCACGCAAGCAGCAAGGCATCCCCGCGGCTCCGCTCCCCCGCGTCCCCCGCGCCCCCGCTCCCTCCGCCCTTACCTCGTCGCAGCCCAAGCACCTGGGCCGCAGGCTCTCGCAGTAGTGGCGGCCGCACCAGGGCGCGCCGTCCTTCCAGAAGTAGATGAGGTCCACCAGCGGCTCGGAGCACTTGGCGCACACGAAGCAGGCCGGATGCCACTGCTTGCTGTAACCCGCCCGGTCTGAGTAGACCACCGGGCTGTCCGCGGGGGCCACGCCCTTGCAGAGCTCGCAGACCTGGAAAGGAGGGGGAAGACCCAAAGATACAAGGGAGGGGGGCTTAATGACCTAGTTTAGAATCCATTCTCAGCCCCTTTAATTCCTGGGCAGGGGCTATACCTCTCTGTTCCTCGGTTGTTGTTCTTTTTTTCATCTGCAAAGTGGGATATTATTGCCTGCCTAATAGGTCACTAGGTGGTTGTGAGGATTAAGCCAAGTATTTATTTAACTTGGTGATTCTCAATCTTTTTTTTTTTTTTTGGTCTCAGGACCCTTTGAACTCTTAAAAGTTATGGAGAACCCCAGAGAGTTTTTGTTTATATGGGTAATATCTATTGATATCAGTAGAAATGACAACTGAGAAAAATTGCAAATATTTTAGTTCATTTTAAAATGACAATAATAAACCTATAATATGTTAACATAAATATCTGTTATTAAAAAAAATTATTTCCCCCCCAAAATATATGTAGTAAGAAGAGTGGCATTGCATTGCATTTTAGCAAATCTCCTTAATAGGGGCTTAAGAGAGGATCGCTGGGTTCTCATGTCTACTTTTACATTCATTATTTCTTGCATGAACATATCTGGCTTCACCTGATAAGAAATTAGAAATGTGAGCAAAAGAGGGTTATTCCAATAGTCTTTCCAGATAATTGTGGCTATCCTTTGATACTCATCACAATTTGATAAGTGGTAGTTTCTTAAAAGTTAGTTGCAATATGGAATTTGAATCTGCATTGATGAACCTTTCATACTTGATTACATTAAAATTAAAACCTGTCGACCCATCCTGCACTTTGAATGGCTCTTTAGCGCATAAATGATTATTTTTTAATAAACGTTTAATTTTTGTATAGTTTAAGACTTATAGAAAACTTGCAAAGATATAGAGAGTTCTCATATACCACCCACCCAATTTCCCCTATTATTCACATTTTACATTAACATGGTACATTTGTCACAATTAATTTATCACAATATTGATATGTTGTTAAGTCCATACTTTACTCAGATTTCCTTAGGTTCTATTTAATGTCTTCTTCTCTCGCAGTTTCCCATCCTGGATGCCATATTACATTTAGTGGTCAAGTCTCTTTGGGCTTGTCCTAACTGTGACAGTTTCTCAGACTGTCCTTGTCTGGATGACCTTAACAGTTCTGAGGATTAGTGGTGAGGCATTTTGCAGAATGTCCCTCACGTGGAATTTATCTGCTGTTTTCCTCATATTAGACTGAAGTTATGTATTCTTGGGAAGATGACAGGAGGTAAAGGGCCATTCTCATCGCATCCTATCAAGACTAGCCTCAGTATACACCCCCTCAGTTGTCCGGCACTTGGTGGATGCACAATGGCTATTCGGAGGCGTCTGTCCTCCAACCTCATGTTTCCAACCTAGGGAGGTGACAGATGAAGGAGGAAGAGACACAAGCAGATGAGGCACCTGACCATACCTCGGACAGGTTTAGTGCTGCAGAGAGCCAGGCAGGAAGAGTTCTGTGTACAGGCCGTGGGAGTTTTCGTCTAATGCTCACTGAGGACCTATCGTGTGCCAGGCCTTGTGCTAGATGCTGGAGATACAGCAGTGGAGGAGAAAGGTAAGATCGGAGCCCTCGGAGATGAGACGTGAGATGGCAGAAAGGAAATCCATAAGAAGATTAGTACAGAGTCTGATGAATACTATGAAAAAATAACAGGGTAATAGTTGGAGAGGTGAGAGACTTGGGGGTAGATGGGTGGCAGGGGCTACTTTAGCGGGGGCTCAGGAGAGGCCTCTGTGAGTCCTGGGGGGTTAGGAGTCAGCCGCATTCCTATTCGATCTTCACAGCTTCTTCTGAGTAGGCAATGCATGGACCCAGGTTTAAAATGTACCCATTTTACGGAAGACGAAAATGAGGTTTAGTGAGATGGAATTGCTTGCTCTAAGAGCACAGCCAAGAAGCAGAGCTGGGATTGAAACTTCAGCCCTTGACTCTGTGGCTTCCTATGGGAATTGAGCAGGGACTGGGGGAGAGATGAAGTCAGAGGGTTAGGAGGGCTCCCAGGAGAACGCATTCTGGCACGGCCCAGAGAAAGGCATGCCCAGTGGCTCCGAAATGAGAATGGATTCCCTGGAGGACCTCCCGGCCATGAAGGAAGCCAGCCCTTGGCTCCTCTTTCCATAAGGGTCTTCTTTATCTCCCTTTTCCTACCCGTAGCATCTACACTGCTGGCTCAGGAACCATGGGCAAAGGTGGAGTTCAACTCATGCTGCTCTTTAGCTTCAGTTCTCATAATGACTTCATGGGGAGGGTGAGACTTCTTGGGAGGAGTGGGCTGAGAGATTTCAAGATTTTGCTCCTCTGCTCTTTCCCCAGGAGCAGAGAGAGTTGCTCAGTGTTCATTCATTCATTCGTTCAACTATTCACCCAACACAGGGAAGTGGCTATGTGCCTCCTCTAAAGAATGGGACCTTAACATTCTCAATCTAGAAAATCCTTTGAGCCATGTTACAGCTCAAAGCCCTGATGACGATGACGGTGATGAAGATGGCTGTTGTGTCCTCACGGTCATTTCCATGTCCAGCACTGTGCTCAAGACTTTGAAGTCACTAAAATCCCTTGTAGAAACCCTAAAGAGTTATTTCCCCTTCTAAGAAAATCATTATTTCCCCTTCTAGAGATGAGAAAACTGAGGTTCAGAGAGAGTTACAGATTTGCTCAATAATGCACACCTGATAAGAGACAAAGCTAGAAGTTGCACATGGGCCAAGCCCAACTCCAAAGCCATAAAAGGGTTCTATTATGTCACCTGGCCTTTAGAGCAGGTGTCAGCAAACTCCAGCCCCTGCACCAAATCCGGTTGCTGCCTGTTTTTATGTGCCAGAAGCTGGATTTACATTTGTACCCCAATTAAGTGAAATGTTCTCTCCTCCCAAATAAATCCATTTTTTTTCTCATTAATAAACCTATGTTAGAAAAAAAAAACTGTGCTTGATTATTATTATATTTTCAATTTCATCCAAATTTTGTAAAAATTGATTTTCTTTCTCTTTATTTAAAGTATCTACAAGGTATTATTGATTCTGGCTCTTGACCACAAAGCCTAAAATATTTACCATCTAGCCCTTTACAGAAAAAGTTTGCTGACCCTTTTAGATGACTTAGGTTTAGATGACTGCTCTAAACTTACTAAGCACCATCTATATGTCTGCTAAAATAAAAATACGTGTTTGGCCATGAAAAGTTGGGGAGGTATGTGCTAAGAGTCTGAACACTTAGAATACTTACATAAGAACTGAAATGGTGAAAAATGGGGAAGGAAAACCAAATGACAAAGACTGTCCATGCACTGATAGCAGTTCCTAAGCATGGTAGCTGTCAAATGAATGTCCTGATAAGAACTGTGTTTGGTTAATTGAGTATATTTTGAATTGGATCCTGACTGCCTAATAATGTTCCTCAAAACGTGTTAGACTTGTGGTCTCAGGGATGCCCATGAACGAATGGGGTGAAGCCTTCAGCAAAATGAAAACCTTATTCCTCTTCACGTAAGAGTCCCCAGCTGCCTGGAACTCATCAAAGGGTCCAGACCTGAAATAAGTGATGCATCAACCTCCATTTATTCTTACCAACTGTTCAGCAGTGCTGGGAACTGCTAACTATTTGGCAAGGGCCATCTGAGCATAAAGCGAGTTCTCAGTCTGTCTAGGTCCTGGGTTACGTGGAATGAAATTTCCAGTCCTTTTCCTCCCACTCAGAAAGAACTTGCTCTCAGCCAACCCAACTACACCTAGATGGATATCACCATGAAGGCAGTGGGACCCTCAGCAACAAATTTCCAGATGTTACTTAATATGGAAGTAGGGAAAGGGAGAGTGATATCAATGCCCTGAGATTTGGATGGGGCGTACTGGCTGGCAGCCCACGATGTATGGAAGGAAGTAGAGGGGCATGATACCAGAAAGGCAATTGGGGATAATAATGGGAGGCTTTGAATCCAGGCTCTGGGGTGTGACTTGGGGACAATGGGGAGCTATGACTGGTTCTTGAGGCATGCAGTACTATGTCCTGATTTGTCCTGTAGGTGGCTGGCTGTGGCAGCAGTGTATAGTGCTCTGTGCTCCCAGATGTTAGTCTCAACCTTCTCATTTATCAAATGCCTCTCAGAGGAGTGTCCCTCCCCTTGCTTCCTCCCTAGCCTCCTTGGCTCTTGACCCTGTTACCACCAGTAGCCAGCCCCTTTAAGCAACCAATGTCACCGCCATTTTACGGGAACAAGATGTCTGCATGATAAGCCCTGTTGACATGTATCAGGAACCAATTTTCTCTTCTTGCCTCTGAGCTATTTTCCATGCCTCCTCCCATGTTGTCTCAGATGATGGTGTCTCTGAGGGCGTCCTGGGTCTGTCGTCCAGCTTGGTGGGCTGGAGATGGAGGGTGGGGGACCCTCGGCCACCAGGGACAGGCTGGAAACCAACAGCCTGAATTCTGACAAGCCTTTCTCTGGGCAAATGTATTCTACCACAGTCTTTGGTACTGAGATATTATTTCTAAACTGCAGTGGATGATTAAACAGGGATCCTGCTCTCTCTATATGATGGACCATTATTCAGCCATGAGAAGGAATGAAGTTCTGATACATGCGACAACAAGGATGAACCCTGAAGACCTTATGCTGAATGAAATCAGCCAGATATAGAAGACAACTATTCTATGACTTCACTGAGATTAAATAATCAGAATAGGCAAACTGATAGGGTCTGACACTACAATACAGGTTACCAGGGAATGGAGAGAGGGCAGGGAAGAGGGAGTAAAGGCTTAAAGTGGACAGAGTGTCTATTTGGGATGATGGAAAAGTTTTGGTAATAGATGGTGGTGATAGCAGCATAACATTGTGAATGAAATAAACAGCACTGAATTATATATTTGAATGTGGTTAAAAGGGAAAATATTAGGTAGAAAAAGAGAAAGAGGGGCACTCGCCAGTCAGATTGCTTGGTTCATAGCTGTATGACCTTGGGCAAGTTACCTAATCTCTCTATGCCTCAGTTTCTTCACTTGTCAAACGGGAATACTAGTAACAGCTCCATAGGGTCTGCCTGGATTAAATGAGATAATGGGATTAATGATCTAATAACAGCGTTCAATAGTGATGAACTAAAATCTGTTACCTTTTCCCCAGCCTTGCTTAGAGATGAGAAACTCAAAGCTCAGAGGAGTTAAACCACTTTTCCAAGATGATGAAGACATGCTGAAGCCAGGGCTTGATTCTGATTTGGATGCCTGGGTTTCCTGTCCTTGATACCATAGAGACCATGGTTAAAAACAGGTCCGTTAGCTGGGGATGATTCTTCCCACTGACTAACTTGTGTTTTTTTCCCATCTTAGTTCTCTCCATCTGTGCAAGGCCAGAGAACGAAGTTGTGTGACTCTGTCCATTCATCTCTCACCACCCCTCACAATGCTACAATTAGACGCTAGCTTGGTGGGCCTACTCTTCTCCTTTCTAAATCTATCCCCCCAAAATAGTGTTTCTCAGACTTGAATATGCCTTATAACCCCCAGAGGGCTTGTTCAAACAGATCGCTGTATCTCTAACCCAGAGTCTCTAATTTTGCCGGGTCTGGAGTCAGGCACCAGAATTTTCAAATTCCCAGGGAATGCTGCTGTGGCCAGGGGACCACACTTGAGAACACCTGAGATGGTTGATTTCATGTGTCAGCTTGTCTAGGTTATGGTGCCCAGTTGCTTGGTCAAACACTAGCCTAGAGTTTGCTGTGAATTCCGTAGTGGGATTAGCATCTGAAATCCCTTGACTTGAAGGAAATGACCTTCAATAACGTAGGTGGGCCTCATCTAATAACTGGAGGCCTGAAAAGCAAATAAGTGAAGGTTACAGAGAAAGAAAAATATCCTCGCCTCAAGACCATACCCTCTACTCCTCTCTGAGTTTCCAGCCTGCTGGCTTCCCCTATGGATTTTAGACTCAAGACTCCAACATCATTCTTCCTAGAAATTCCAGACTGTTGGCCTGCCTATGGATCTTAGACTTTCCAGCACTCACAACTGCATCAGCCAATTCCTTATAATAAATCTCTTACACACACATGTATTCTGTTGGTTCTGTTTCTCTAGAGAACCTGGACTGATCCAACAATATTAAAATCGACCTTCCACGTGAGCTCAGCAAAAATGACAGCCCCAGTTTGGTTCAGTCACAGCAAAAGCTAACTTAAATTCCTGAAATGCTCAAATTCTATGCTATTTTTTAGAAAGCGCAATGTGGCCATTCTCAGCTTATTTTCCCCGTTACGATGGTCAGGTATAAGTTCTTTGGGACTACTTCAAAAGACACAGAGAAAAAAGAGTTTATCATCACATATCAGCTGGTTTTCAATGATTTCAAACCAGAGCTTGTGGATGAAAGTCTTTCCAACATTCACCATGTAACCTGATTCCCAGACTATTTTCCCCTTGGCAGAGAAGAGGTGTAACAAATGAGGTTTTGTCCTGCGTCAGTGAAGTTTTCCCTGTCCCCTGTTCGAATGTGAGAAAGTCTCAATTAAAAGGGTCTGAACCAGAGGGTTTGAAAGTTCTGTGCTTTGGGCCTTTGCCATTGGAAACGCTTTAAGAAAGCTGAAGAACATTTTTGATTCAGTTGTCTCAAAAGCTAAGACCTCACTGGGTTCAGAGTCCCTCAGCCGTGTGGGTTTGAGCCACGTTGGCAGATTCTTGGACACTCTCCCACCAAGCCGAAGTCTGAGTCCCTTCTTTTGGCTATGGTTGGGCCTCAGCGACTCACTTCTGTAGAGCAGAATGGGGTGGAAGTGATGCTTTGTCACCCTAGGGTAGGTCGTAAAAGTCCATGCAGCTTCCACAGGGCTCTCAGTCAGTCCACACATCTTGGGAGCCCTGCGTTGACACGGAGGAAGCCCTACTACTATCCTGAGGCAGAGAGGGACATCTCCTGGGGGATCCCACCCACTGGATGATGCCAGGTGGAACAGAGACTGGGAGTTCACACTGGGCCCTGCCCAAAAGGCTGATTCATGAGCAAAATCCATGTTTGAAGCCACTAAGCTTTGGGGTGGTTTGATATGCAGTGTGATAGTCAGGTTCACATGTTAACTTGGCCAGGTGGTGGTGCCTGGCTGTCTGGTTGGGCAAGCGCTGGTCTGTCTGTTGCTGTGAGGACATTTCATGAACTTAAATCACGACCATGCTGGCTGCATCTACAGCTGATTGCATTTCAGCTAAGGGGAGTGTCTTCTGCAATGAGTGATGCTTAATCTAATCCCTGGAAGGCTTTTCTGGAGGGTTCAGAAGAGACAGTCACTCTTCCATCCCCATGGTTGCCCAGCCAGCCTCTCCTGAGAGATCACGGAGGACCTTCACTGGAGTTGCCAGCTCGCAGTCTGCCCTACAGACCTTGGACTCTTACATCCCCACGGTTTTGTGAGATACTTTTATAAATTTTATATTTACAGATATCTCCTGCTGATTCTGTTTCTCTAGAGAACCCTAGCTAATACATGCAGCATTAGATAACAGAACATGGAAAGTGGATGCAAAGAATGATGAAGACTTACGAAATGGAAATAACCAAAGCACAGAGTGTTTCAGGCAGGCAATAGTAGGTTAAGGCCAGTGGTCAGAGTTACAAGCCCAAAGAGCTGTCTCTAAGGACCAAGCTGAGCCAGACTTCAGACAAGGATCAGCACACACAGAGAACCCTCCAAACTAGCAGTCGTCTCTCTGTCAGCGGTGCCAGTTCTTTCCCAGTCATGCAGTTTTATTCTGGAAGGCTCTTATCCAAAGCCTACCTAGTCTAAACCCAGAGTGCCTTGTGAAAATCTCACTAGAACACTACAGTAAATATTATTAACACAAGGGCCTTGAATTCAGATACTGGTTTCTTTCCAACACAAATACTCCACAATTTACAAACAGCATCTCCCCATTTCCTCTTATGGTGATTATTCACCCTCTTTGCTTTGCAACCTCATGTATCCCAGCGTATTTCTTGTTCTTTTCTGGCCTAGCTTCATTTCTGGCGTCCTTAGCATTCTTGTGCTCTGCTGCCCCCCTTCTCTAGTCTTACTGAGATTTCTTATGGTACCAGCGGGCAGACTGGGTGTGCAGCATTCAGGGACACGGGCTTTGGAAGGAGGTTAGCAACATGGCTGTGTCACTGGGCAAGACCTCTATGAGCCTCAGTTTCCCCATCTGTAACATGTGATAGGCCCAGGTCCGTGGAAAATGCTTTCACCAATAACCCCACCTTATGTCTCTTCTTGGGGCACGTTAAATAAAATAGGGGGCTCTCGGCCACACAAAGTAAAATACGAGGCATTTCTAAGTAAATCTCCCACACTCGCTATTTGGAGAAAGTGGGAAATAAAACGAGGAAGGCCTCATAGGAGGTACACTTCTAAGGGAGAGCTTCAGTGTGGGGTATTCTCAGACCCAGCTGTGATAAGCACAGGGAACAGGGCTGGCTCCGCAAAAAGGTCTACATGCTGGGTAGGAAAAAGCTGTGGTCATTTTCACCTCAACTGCCTTGCATGGAGCCTGGAGCTGCTGGAAGCTCAGGAAGCGGGAGTTTCTATGATCTGGAGTTGCATGGAGTTTGGGGCGAGGCAGACCTGGGGTTCTAGGTTTGAGATATGCACTTGGCAGCTAGGAGATGAGAAAATTTGCCCAACTCTCTCATTTTTTGCCTGTGATCCGTAGCAGAAAGTACTTTATGTCCTGATCTAGCACACTACACACACACAGACACACACTCCTGAAACAAAGTTTCCAAGAAAAAGTCTTACCCTGGAAGCACTCTTTTTCATTAAAAAAAGAAAAAAATTCTAGTTGTAATTTGCTAAATCAGTTTTACTACCCACTAATGGATTGTGGCCTGAAATTTGAAAACAGTTTTACTTTGCTAAGCAAAACTTACATAAACTTCAGGTTTAAATGAAATAACATGCTCAAAAAAAACCCCTCAGTTCCTGGCACAATTTAGGTGATGAATGAATGACAGAAGATGAGGACATCATTGTCACCATTATCACCATCGCTTAACCTATAATAGCAAAATAAAACTGGATAAAACTAAAATAATTGATAAAAAGCGCTTTTTAATGGCCTTTCAAGTCCAGGGATTTGGCAAACTACAGCCCATGGACCAAATTCAGCTACTTGTTTCTGTAAATAAATCTTCAGCAGAACACAGTATGCTAAGGCTAATCTGTTTAGGTATCTCTATGGTTGCTTTTGTGCTCCAGCAGTAGAGATGAGTGGTTGTGACAGGGACTGTCTGTCCCACAAAGCATAAAACTTTCATAGTCTACCCTTGACAAAAAGTTTGCCAACCCCTGTTCCAGTCAATGGGAAACTATGCAGCCTCTCCAACCCACCCGGAGACACACAAAGATGATGTGCCAACATGCAAAAGTATTTACAGTATAAAAAGTGGGGTAAAGGTAATTTTCTTTGGAGGAAAAAAAAAACCCAAAACTCCTGTAATAGCATTAAAATGTGTCCACCATAAGGAAGGGGTCAGGGTCAGGGGCAGATGCAAAGAGGTTGGTAACCACGGTGATCTGGCAGGGCTGCTTTCCAGGCTCCTCCCCATGAATGACTGAGCAGGCAGGAGAGTGGGCAGACGGGATTCCTTGGGGCAGGGGCCCCAGAAAGAAGGTGACAGCGGGTTTGCTTCTGGGTCCTTCACTCTCTTGGCCTCCTGCCCAGTCAGAGCCCACGGGGGTGGGCGGTGGTTTCAAATTCCCAGCGAAGGGGCAGTAAGGGAAGCCAGCCTGCTGAGCCCACAAGCCAGCCTTCCGCTCAGAGCAAGACTTGGACGCCCCTGGCCGCAAATATGTACCTCACTGGGACTGGAGTCAGGCTGAGCCTGCCAGCTGCTGCAAGTTTCCATCCGAAAGGCAGGCCTTGGCTGAGGGTGGGGACCCAGGCCTCCCTGTCCCCCTCCGCACATTGTTGCGGGGAAAGGGGGACAGGGGAGCCAGATTGTGCTCCCTGAGTCCCACTGGGCAATCTGGGGCATTTACCCAAACTTCATGACTGAAAGGAATGTCTCCACTTCTCTCAATTGTTCTCTTCCTTCTGGTCTCTTTTTGGGTGCAACTGCCTGGCTGAAGAAGGGGGTGGTGTGAGCACGGGGCAAGCGAGGCAGGGGAGGCTCCTGGTGGGAATAATTAATACCAAAGAGTGGAGAATATATTAAACCCTATGTTTTGGCTTTTTCTCCCTTTCTTTAGTTACACGTTTGGGGTGTGGAGAAGGGCGGAAATTCCTGGGCAAAATGACCATGCTCGGGAAAGCTGTATGGTTAATTTCCGAGAAAATATCCAGTAAGCTCTGTAAATGCAGGGAAATGGTTTGGGGGAGCTGTTACCAATCAGAGTTGTTGCCTGTGGTGCAGGCACCCAGCAGATCCACCCAGGAGGGAGAAGGGGGAACAGTGTCTTGGAAAGTGGATGTAGGGTCTCAGTCGGGCTGGTGTGAAATGGTCCAGACTGCTGGGGTTTTCCCGCACACCCCTCCATGGAACTCTGGAGCTCCCGAGACCCACAGGAACCCACAGCTAGTGGATGGGGCCGGGGCAGAAAAGTCCTTCTGTTGTTTCTGGCATGCACATAAGAAGTCTGCCAATTCCTCCCTGGGCTGGGACTGTGGGTTTCTGCCAACAGTTGGCTCCCCCCCACCCCCCGCCACAGTCAGACACACCAATACCCGCCCTGGTTCTGGGTCCCTTGTCCGGCTCCATCCCAGGACTGTTCAGACTCCTGCCTGCTGATGAAGGAGACAGACCTGGGGTTGAGTCCCTGTCCCAGCACTCACCCGCAAGCCAGTTACCCTCTCTGAGCCTTGGGCTTCGCATCTGTAAAATGGGTATAAGACCACCAACCTTCTCGCTGGCTGTTTCAAGGATTCAGAGATTGGGTAGGTGAAGAGAGTTGCTCAGTGCCAGCTCTCCAGGGACTGTTAGTTTCTTCGTCCCCTTCTCCAGACTTAGCCAGTGTCCCTCCACCCCTACCCAGCCTGCCACAAATGCACACATGCATGCACACCCATGCACACACACAGAGAGGCAAGTGAAAGAAAGTGGGGGAGGCTGATTGTTTTCTACTAATTGGCTTCACTGATGCAAAAGGCATTATGTGGGTGAATTATGTCCTGGGACTTTCCTGTAGAGGTATTTCCTCATGCTAAGGGAATACTTCTGGAAGCATGGTTGGCAATTTCTCATGGGGTCCCTGCCCCTTCTAACTTCAGGGTAATAACTGGGAGGTGAGCAAGGACCCCCTCAACTCGGGGTTCACCTCTCAAGCAGACAGATGGGCCACAGCTAATTTTAGGTCACCTGTCTGTCGGGCCTGTCCCAAGCCTTGGGTTTGAGAGCTGGGGGTGGCGCTGCAGATCGGCAAACTGTATTTGGGCCGGTGTAAGGGGACACACCTGGCTGCTTCTGGGCTGCCTCAATGAGAAGGGTCTGGCAGCACTGCTGCTCCCTGCAACCTGGCTGTCTCTGTGCCTTCCAGCTCGGCTCAAAGCTCAGCTCCTCGGCAGAATTTCACACAGGCAGGCTTGGAAAAGGCTTTGGCAATAGCTGCTCCTGTGAGCTTAATAACCCTTTCCTCTGGGGATGCTTTGGTGGAAGGGTTGGGGCTGGAGGCCGCGGCAACCTGACCCCGCGGTGGCTCCCGTCCGAGCCTCTCCCAAGGGCTCAGAGGAAGGCCAGCATCTGACAAGGTTGACCCAGCAGCAGGCTGGAGCCAGGCGAGTGCAGGAGAGGATTGCCTAGCCATGAAGATGGCCTTCAGAGAAAAACTGGAGGCTTGCAGGCCTCCGAGTTAAGGGTGGGCATGCTGGAGTGGGGTATAAAATAGTGTCAGTTCTGTGCCTGTGTCCCCAGAACCCTCCCCCATTCTCAAAGCTGGGCTCCTTGGAGATAGACAGCTCCCTGCCCTTTGCCCTTACACAAAGCCAAGAGGCCAGATAAATCCAGAAAACTGCCCATGACATCACTGGTTAGACACTCACTATATACCCTACTGGTGATATCATTTTTGCTGAGCTTATTTATAAAATAATTTGAGAACATTTGGTTCTCAAATGAGTCCCCAGAACTATATTAGCATCACCCGGGAATGCTTTAGAAATGCAGATTCTTGGGCCCTGCTCCACTACCGACAGAGTGGGAAACCCTACCCAGCCACCTCCACGTCAAGTCTTTCAGGAGAGTTAGCCCACTAAAGGCTTTGAGAAGTACTGCTATTAAAAACTCTATTTAATTTGATTCACCCTCATGTCTTCCAAATTTACATGACCTCATAACTCTTTTTTAATGGCATAATATTGATTTACTTTCCCAAGAACAAGCTTTGGGACACAGGAAATAACACGGACTTTGGAGCCCGACAGATGTTACTTCAAATCCCAGTTTTGAATCTCAGCAGCCTGGGGAGCTACATCCTGTTTGCTTCCATACAGTTGCCGTGAGCTTTAAATAAGGTACGATAGAGCTTAGTATTGCCCTTGCTTCAGAGCAATACTTTCCGCACTGTAGCTGCTGATGATAACACAAATGGTCATTATGATGAAGATATCGTCATGCGTGATTAATATAGTTCCTGTATAATTTTTTTTTGATGTGTCCCTCTCTTTGCCTTCCATTTGTCTCCTTAATCCCTGTTCAGATTTGGGATTTCAGGCCAAATCCCATATTTGCCTGCACACACCTGGGTTCTCAGGCTGAATGTTAGGACTTCTGCTAACCAGGTTCACTGCTCTTCAGCATGGGAGTAAAAATCAGGCTTCCTGCCCGGTGCTGGTGAATGTGGGTTCTATGCTGTCCCTTCAGGAGAAGCAGGAGAGCAGGGAGAGCCCGGGCACACATGAGCATGTGACGTGGCTCACTGGGGTAAGGCTGCATCTCAGGGTGCAGAGCCCATGTCCACGCTAAGGTTGGGCGGCTGGCGGCACACAGTTTGGGCCCGTTGGGGCTATCTAGCTGCTTTTCCCTATAAGGATTCATTTCCCTGCTCCGACGGGATAAACAGAAAGTTAAATAAGACAACTTATTTCTGGAAAAAATAATGAACAGGTTCAGTAAACCAGCAGCACGTAGTGGAGATAACGCTGACCTTGCAGTCAGCAAGCCTGAACCCTCATCCCAGCTCTGCCCCCTTCGAAGCTGTGGGGCCTTGGAAAAATCACCTAACCTCTCTGAATTTCAGACTTCTCACCTGTAAAATGGGGTTGGTGAAATTCACTCCACCAGGCAAATGTGTGAATTAAACAAAGACTGGGGAAAGATGAACACAAAGCTTGGAATAGAACAAGGGTCTAGCTGTGGAAATGGAAGTTCACATCTTCCCAGGTAAAATGTCCATCCAAATTGTTCCCATTTTCAAGGTACAATTTAGGTCAAACATTTATTCATTCATCTGTTAATTCATTTGTATGTCATATATTTATTAAGGACCTACTATATATGCCACATGCTGCGGATACAGAGATGCACACGGTGAGACCTCAGCATCCAGAGGAGGTGATGGACATTAAACCACTGTGACATAATTAGCTATTGAATTAAAACTGTGATTAGGGCAAGGAAGAAGTCTGCCTTTCCCAGACTAACCTACATAAGCTTTCTTCAGGCTCCCTCCCTCATTCTCTGCCCTTGAACTTGCCCCTTACGGTCTTGAATTGTTTAAATGCTTTCAAAACGCCAGAAATGTTTCTTAAAGTTGAATGTAGGCAAGGACCCAGGATCCCAAGCTGCCTTTGCCCCAGTTCCACACTGAAAAAACATTTGGGGTTCAGTAAAGGATAAAACATGTTCTTCAGCTCAGCACATCCGCCCTTGGGGATGGCAGTGAAAACAGGGACTTTCACAAATGTCACCACAACGTAAAGAGGCTTCTTTTGACTTGAGACTAAACAGCATTTATGATTTAAGGATAGACAGTTCTTTGAGAGTGGATACAGAGCAGAGCAGGATGAGGAGACCAACTTATGAAACAGGGAAACTGGATCTATTCTGTTATAGTCCCTAGGATGCATATTCTTCCTGAGAAATGGGTCTTTTAAACATCATTGCCAAGTGTGTGGTAGAGACAATCCATTCTGTTCTTTTGACTTAGAGTTCTCAGATTAAATGGGGTGAGACAGTAGGTAGCTGGGTGGCAGGCCTGGATTAAAATGTCAACAAGATGTGAGGGAAACATGTTTCAAGTCACTCCAGGAGGCGAAGAGCCCAGAGCTCTCTGAATGTGGTAGAAGCATCACTGGGCTTGGGTGTCTGGCTCACACAGGGACGGGCACCTGTCCCCAGGAAGACAAGGGCTTGAGGACCCCACATATTGGGGTCTTTGTCTCCAAATGCCAAATGGAGGCCAATGAGACCCTTGGATGATGGGAAGTGGGGCAGAGGTGGCAAAAGGTAGAAAGATGGCTGGGAGCTACAAACCCTCGTGGCCACCAGCGCCATGTGCTACTGGTCTCAAGCTATTCCTCTTGCCTCTTGGAGTGTAATTTAAGGCAAACCAACCTTAGGGCTTTCAATTCTCAAATCCAAGATTGCCTCCAGTGGCTCACTGCCCAACAGCCCATGTACTTACTCAGGGTACTTTAGAAAGCAACGCTTGGATGGTGGGCCTGGGATAGAAAGCCTGCCATGGCTCTGGGGTACTTAGAATAAGGGCCAAACTCCATGACATCCTTGAATATGGGGCCCAAAGAGCCTTCTGCTTGTTTGAAACCCTGGAGCTTGGCATATAACACAGCTAATCAGTGTCTGCCCGATGAACAAGTGGAAGGCATGGGTTCTTGGGGAGCTCACGCCTCCTGAACTTGCCAGCCTCGTGGCCCCCTTCCCTCAACACACCATACCTGAGTCTCACAGGGACTTCTTCCGATCCTGCCACTGCACCATACTCTAACCCATGGCAGATTTTGCACCTGTTCATCTCTTTAAGGGGGCACATATCATTCCCTTAAAAGCCCAGATAGCTCCTGGATCTTCTCCAGCGTTCAGCCTGTGTCTTACCCCCTCCTGGAAGCCTTCCCTCGCTCCCCAAGCAAGGCTGCAGGCACGTTCTCCAAGCTGTGACCTCTTGGTCCTTTCCAGAGCACTGACCTAGACTTATTTCCATCCGGACAGTTCCTGGCACAGGGAAAGTGAGCCACGCGTGTCTGGTGAACGCACGAAAGCATAAGCGAACCCCTGACCCTTCCACTGGGACCCGGCGGACCCTTCCACTGGGAGAGACTTACGTATTCCACCTCTTTGCTGGACGGGTCGCCGAGGCTGCCATTGGCGGTGGGGGCCACGGGCTCTGCGGGCTTCTCCGGCTGCTTCCCGTCCTCCTTGGGCAGGCCGCCCTGCCCCGGGAGGGCCACTTCTCCGACGCCCAGCGCCTCGCTCTTATATCGCTTGACAAATTCTTCCATCAGCTTCAACTCGCTTTCCACAAGTCCGCGGCAGCGGGAGGGGTCCTGGTCATAGCTGGGGAGCTGGTGCAGAAGCTGGCGCCGGCGGTAGTAGGCGCCCTCAGTGCCGGACACTGGCTGCTTCTCCTTCGGGATGAGCTCCATGTACTGCAGGCCCTGGGAGGAGACAGAGGGCAGAAGGCAGTGAGGGCGCAGCTCTAGGGACCCCTCCACCTCACCCCTCCGCACCTCTACCTGTTGAGTGGGGCCTGCAGCAGAGCAGAAAACTAGGGCAGAATCCAGCTCACACCGAAAATAAAGTCTTTTTTTCCCCCTAACATTACCAACCAACTGAAAGAAATGCAGCCTTTTTTTTTTTTTTTAATTTGAAGCAATGTTTTTATCCCTCCAAAATACAAAAGCAAATAAGAAAATGCAGACTAGAGAGAGAATGTAAAGGGAAAATAGGCATCCTCTACCCCGTGTGGGTTGGAAATGTTCTGCACCGTGATCCTGGTGCTAGTTCTTAGGTAAAAATCCACCCAGCTGTACACACAGGACACCTGCGCTTTCCTGCATGGATATTATACTTCGATTTAAAAAGCAATTGAAAATCCTCTCCTGGCCCCACGGTAGCAGCTTGTTGATAACTTTCAGTCTGCCCTTCCAGAAACTTTCCTAACTATATTTATTAAAACATGTATTGATATCATTTCCCATGCATGTGTGGATGAACTGCCTTTTAGAACTATTCTCTGTCCTGTGGGTTTTTTAATGACCGTGGGAGAGAGGACAATTTTGACTCATGCAAGAGCGACATTTGTTTGAATATGTAGATGTGAGCTCTGTTCATCCACGAGATACACTTCTGCTTGTTGACAACACTTTTATTTTATTACTTATTCTCCAAAGACCACTGCTGCTTTCATTTTCGGATGGCATTGGAAAGAGAAAAACCCTACTCGTGGGCTAGACTTTTCCATCAGAATTTGATAAAGATCATTTTGCTTTGTTCTCTGCTTTGCAAGTAATGGTAATAATTACTATTACAAGTATAACTCTTATCATCAAGGAAATGTGGCTACCTAAAGCCTCTTCTCTTGTATCATTTGCTGGACAGTAGCCAATGAATACATCTTGAAATATAATGACAGAAGTAATGCAAACCAGCCGACCTCATATAATCTGTGGCCTCCATGGGACCCTTTCCTTACCGACCCCACAACAGATGTGCTCATTTCTAACTTCCCTCATAGAAGTACCCTCCCAGGAAAGGAAAAGCTCTCTCTCATCTTTCCTCTCCTTAAGCAGTACCATAAGATCGAGCCACTCTCTATTCCCTAATCACTTCTTGCATGTTCGATTTAGCCATCCATTTCTTGAGGGCAGGTGACGTCCCTTCTACTTTGGTAGCAAGGCTGAGGGCCCTGGAGTCGGTCTGTCCTGAGCTGACCTCTGCTGCATGCCAGCCGTGGGCCCAGGGACACGTGGTCCCCTCTGTGCTGCGGAGACCCCACCCCCGGGGTGCTGTGGGATTAAGGAGCAGATAGAGAGCATGTGGCAGTCAATAAGCACTCCACGGAGCCCTCTTCCCTTCTCTTTCCTTTCTATGACTTTTCTATGTTTTAAAATCTGGGACTGCTGTCACACCTGCCAACTACCTACTTCGAAGCAGACATTCTCAAATGAGGCAATGAATAAAAATAAGGTGGAAAAATGACTAAAAACGTAGGTTCTGGGCACCGATCCCGCAAGGATTCCAATTCGGTAGGTGAGCTGTGGGGTAGAGTAATCCGTGTTGTTAACAAGAATCCCACAGGGTGGATCCAGGACCACCCGTGAATTCCTGTTCCAATGGAACGCTGGCCAGAAAGCAACTAGTGAGAAAACAACTGTGACTCTCAGGCATCCAGGGAGAGACACCCGAGGAAAGGCTCGCCACATGCTTCAGCTTCTTCAGGCTTTTGCAGGACCAAAGATTCTCAAGGAAGAAACATGAATTTTGGGAACACCCGGGAGAGGGCTAAATGAGCTTTTACTCTCCCCCACGCTGGAATCACAGATTCACTTTCGTGATGACAGTGATGCCATTTAAGTAGATGTTTATTTTTACATTTGCCCATTTTGCAATATGGGTTTTGTTGCCTTCAAAACGGGTTATTTTTACATCATTTACCTCATGGCAGCACTCCCAATAAAGAACACAATCTAGTTTAAAATGGCTTTTCTTAGAAGAGCATAATCAAATCATTATAAGGTATTTCATGGTTTATTAATTTAAAAGTATTCAGGGGCACCTTAGAAACAGGAGACTCAACAAGGGCTCAAATCAAGAACATTTCTACGTTGACATCACTTGTAATTGTCTGAATAGTAATACCTATGCAGATAACTTTTCCAATTAGGCCTCTTTCTTTCCTCTTTTAAGTGAACAGAAATCTTACGTGTGGATGGGTTCCAGAAATGGGACGATTTGGGGGAGATAAAGGTCAGGGCCGTGACGTGAGAAACTGAGGAATGCACATTGTCTGCTCCTGACAGCTGTTTTCCATTTCCATGCCCGACCCTGACAGCTCCCACACCCTGCCATAGTTTGACTGCTCCAGCCCAGGTGGCTGCTGGCACATTTAGGCTTAGAGCCCACCTGTCTCAAGTTTTATCTCCAGAAGCTTGGCTCCCTCTGGAATTATGGAAATCAGCATGGAAATGCATATTGAAATTCACAATGAACATTCCCACGTGTCTGATTTTAGGGAATTGGGGTGATGAATCTGGGGCATGGGACCTAGTCTAGAGGCTGGCACTTGCTCTAGATTCTACATACGGATGTTGTTAGAAAAGGGAGAGGCAGGTGACCTGGAGCTCCTGTGGGACCCTAACTGAAGAGTGCCTGGGGCAGCTGTGGACGTCCCACTGGTGGCTCTGCCTAGATTGTGAGGGCACCTGTCTGAAGGTCCCTTCCCAGCCTTGTGGCCTCACGGCAGGTCCCATTACTTTTGGAACATTCACACAAGCTTTAATGCTCTTCAGGGCAGATGGCCGGCAGTGGTGGACACAGTCCCAGCCTGTCTGGAAATCTGGGTCCTGAGTCCAGCTCTGCTGCGACTCTCTGTAATGCCGAGAAAGTACCTCACCCCTCTGGGCTTTGGTTTCCTCATCTGTGCATCTGGGGTAGATTACACCATCATCAGGGTCTTGTCTACCATGAGAAGTTCACGATGACCTCACCCAATCCTCACAACTAATGGGAGAAGAGGGGCAATAGCCTGAGGGGGATTTTATAGCCCAAGAAAGAGGACAAAGGAGGCAAATGGGTTCTGTCTGGTCCCAGAGCCTCCACCCAACACAAGGGAAAACAAGACGCCAGAAGGAACTGCACAACCTACTAAATGTCCCAGAATGGCACGTTTCTGATCCTGTCTTGGGAAAATCAGGGTGCCCAGCAGGTTTTCTCTGGGCCAACATGAAACTGCAGGCAGCCCCCAGCACATATGGCCTTGTCTAAAGAACCCAGTCTCAAGCTTAAGTGTGCATAAGAATCGCTTGGAGATTTCATGAAAAAAGATTCCAGGATCCACCCTTGGATTCTGACTTAGGAGGTCCCACATTCCCGGGTGAGTCTGAGGTGGGACATCCAAGAGTTGGGGCCTTTTTGGGGCAGTGGGTGAGGGGACGGGGATCTGATGTCAGAGGGCAGCCTGACAGCCAACAGGCTGAGCCAGGGCCCTGAGGACTCAAGTGCCCACAACCCTCCCTTCCGAGTTCTGGTCCAGGGCCTGCCCTGCTCCCAGGAACTAAGGGAGGATTTTGGAGACGTGGAAACGAGAATTTTTCTCACTCTGCCAGGGTAGGCATCCAGGCACGGCCAAAGTTTTACTAACTCCAAGCTTTGCAGCAGCCACAGTCCCAAGGCCAGTTCAGCTCATGGGAGAGTAACTGCTTCTCCTTGTGAAGGCTGCTGTCTCCCCCAGGTTGAGTGGTTTAAGGACTAACAGTACTAGCTGACACTTGCCTAGTGCTTATTACTATGTTCCAGGTACTCTTCTAAGGGTTTTATATACGTTTAACCCATATACTTATCACAGCAACTCTGGGAGGAAGATACTAATCTTACCCCTCAGGAAACTGAGGCACAGATGGGGTAAGTAACTTGCCCAAGGTCACACAGCCAGTATATGGTAGACAGGCCTTAAACTCAGTGGCTGGGTCTAGAAACCCTGTTCCCAACCCCTCTAGGAGATGCACTGATTTGCAAAGAGGAAAACCAGCCCCTGATCTCTGGAAGAGTTCCCCTTTGTCATCACTTTAGGGTGACTATGCAAGAACCTGGGGCCAGGGTTCCTCATTACAGATGTCTCTGTGGCTCTGGTTTGCCCAGAAAGGAATTAGCCCAGCTTTACAAATGCATGCCATGTTACAAATCCTGGAGCCTCTCAGCTTATGAGTGTCTCCGTCTGGAGGAGCCAGCCAGCTGCTTGCTAATTCAGCCTTCAGCATGTCCTTTCTCAACTCTGTTCTGGCCGTGAGGGGCTGTGTCCTGCCTGAACAGCTAACTGGTTCCTGGCTGGGGCCCTGGAGACGGGGAGTTTTCCTCCCCAGGGACCCAGTGTTCCTGTTGCAGTTCAAAGCCCCAGCTGGGCGCCGGCTCCCTGCCTTTGCATTGCCAAATCCACAGCATCCACGTGCCGCTGGACATGGGCCCTGTGGTCACTGGCTTTTCCTGGCTGGCCTGTGACTCTCCCCCATCCTTATTTATACATCCTGGGAGATGCTGTCAATCAACCATCATGCTCATTCCCACTGAGCACGGATGATGGTCTCAGAACCCCTCCACCCGGCACCCTAGGCAATCACTATTGCTTGGCATTGACTTGGGGAGACAGGTTTGGGTCCGAGTCAGCTGCCTGCTACTGCTCTGAGCCTGTAAGAGAATCTTCCAGATATCTCTCCAGAAAGTTGACTTAGGTCATGTTCCTGACATTTTAGCAAAAGATCTTTTCTCAGACCAGCTGGAAAGATTGGTTCAGGCTCTAACTTTTTATAAGGACTTTTCTGACTTAGTTGATGCTTTTGAACATCAAATGCCTGGCTTGAACATTCTGAATGGAGAGGTTCCTGGAACTTGACATTATCAGGAGAGAAATCAGAAGTGCAGAAAGAAAAGTGGAATGGAAGGTGTGCATGTTTCCTGAGTTGGACACTGGAAGGAGTATCTGGAATCTGATTCTGCTCTTTCTGATTTTTCTCCAGCTGCCAGATGAGGACAGTGAGTGGGCCTCATCTGACATGTTAACCCCAGTTAATAGAGCTGCCTGGAACTCTCTGTTGAGAAGGATTCTGAGGACTGCTAAGGGCTCAGTGGGAGACTGTGTTCTAATTTATCAGCAATTATGGTGAGCTTGTGAACTCTGAAGTGCTCTTTTAAAATGCCCTTTCTGCTTTTTAAAAAGTACAGCTTAAAAAAAACCCTTGCCTCTCTTTCATTTTATCTAGAAGAGGATTTTTCTCAAATGCCAGCTTAGAGCTGTGCTTCTTAAACTCTCTCTGGTGAAAGATCAGGATTTTCTGGTTTGTTTTTTGGTCCCTACCTTTTGCAGAATCATCTAATGCTCTAATGTCATGTGATTAGCATGTAGTTCATGCCACAAGTGAAATCCACGTGAGTCAAACTACAAATGAACTCTGTCCAGTGGGAAGTCTGTTCTCTGATCACATGCTTAGATGTCATACTGCTTTGAAGTCCTCTCAACATTTACTCTCAGTTTCTGTAAAGACTTTGTGGAGTGGTTCTAGTATACAGACTCACTTTGAATGTCACTGGCCTGGAGGGTGAGACACCACCAACATTTACAAGCCTAACTGTGGACCCTGCACCATGCTCGCTGCTGGGGACAGACAGGTGCACAAGACAGACTGTCCTCATGAGCCCTGCTTCACTCCGGGGTAAAAACAATAACTAAGTAGAGAGGTGCATGAAATAATAGCAACTTGCAATAATTAAGTTTTGAAAGATACAAACAAGAACTGAGATGGACAAAAACGTGTGGTGGGGGTGGGCATGTGCTGCAGATTGGGTCATCCGGGAAAGCATGTCTGAGACTTGAATGTCAGAAGGACCCAGACTTGTGAAGAGCAGGGAAAGGGAGTTTCAAGAAGAGAGAAGACCAAGGAATCTGAGCACGGCAAGAGCTTGGTGTGTTCCAGAATTGGGAGGAGAAAGGTCAGTGGGCTGTAAGGTACTGAGTGAAGGAGAAGAAGCAGGAGCCAGGGGTGGACAAGGGAGCAGGGATCAGATCATAGAGTACTCCAAAGGCTCCAGTAGACAATTAATTACATGCTTGGCTTGGATCTCTAAAATTGGAGAGCTTCTTGTATGTCACTGACTTACAGAATCATCCATGTCCCTTGCTACTCAGAGTGTGGTCTGGGGACCAGCAGATTCTCAGGACTTGCCCCAAACCTCCAAGATGCATTTTAACAAGATCCCCTGATAATATACATACACACTGAGAACTGAGGACCACTGGTTTGGCCTACCAGTTCTTAAACATGGCTGTATATGGAGTTACCTGGAGAGTTTTCCTAAAATGCTCATGTCTGGCGATTCTGATTCTAGAATCTAGGGGTTCTGATTGAAAGGTTGCGGCAAGGCCAGGGCATCAGGACTTTTTACAGCTTCCACGGCATTCCAGTGGGCAGAAGAGGGAGAAGGACTGATCTGCTCCCCCTTTTAGGTAGGGTTCCTACAGTCCTGCATGCAAACCAATGGACTCAGCCGTGAATGTTTATCTGTTGTCCGATATCCACCTTCTGCCCCTTGCTCGTATTTCTTTCTAAGCATCTCAATCCTAGCAGAAGGGAACCAAGTGACTGTTAGTTCTGTTAATTTATGCTAAAGCCTTCTAGAAGGAGCAATTGTTTCATCCATCAGCCTGAGAATCTGACAAGGCATTTCCTGTGCACCTACTAAGTACATGGTGCTCTCCTACGCACCTACTAAGTGCATGGTGTCCTCCCACGTCTGGGGCAGAGCCTGGGAACATCTGGGAAGGGGGAAATTAAAATGGCACAGCACCAGCCCCCTCATAGCCCGGCAGCCAAAGGGCCAGTGAACAGATGCATTTCTACAAAATGTGAGAAGAAGAGGGCAAGTAGGAGATGTGGAGAAGAATCCATTCCCTGGAGGAACAGAGAAAGATTTCACAGGGGAGGGACCAGTTATAAGGACTTGATAAATGAACAGGCATTGGCCAAGGGGTGATGGGCATTCGAGGCCTGAGAGTGGCCTGAGGCCAGAAAGGGCAGAAGATGTTCAGAGCTGGAGAGGATACTGGTTGAATGGAGAAGCAGTGGGGGCAGCAGGGAGGGACCAGACCACCTAGGGAAGGTGAAGTTGACTCAACCACTTGGGGGGTTGAAAGCAGCAAAAGAGAAGGTGGGGGATCCCTCTGGTCCCCCTTCATAGAGGCCAAGACTGGATGAGATTGAGCAGCCAAAGTGGCACAAGCTTTTGCTCCGATGTTATGGAACTTACAGTAGGAAGCGGTGAACACATCGCTCAAATAGGGACTTTGTTGAAAAGGAAATGGGGGATGGCTGAAACTTACTCTGTGACACAGAGTTGACTGTTCTGGTCAAATGATCACATCATCACCCAACGTTAATGCCAGTCTGTAGTGTTGGAGTTTGGGCCACAAACCAGGCCTCCTGTCTCCTAGTCCCACAGAAAATGGTGCTCTTGACAATAAACACTCTTCTCGGGGCTAAGCTGAAGACCAGTGAATCTCCATCCATTTCCCCTGTTCTTGCCAGAGCAGGAATTTTGCACTGACCTCATGAGTTTGCATCACACACTGTGCCCAGCACCTTGCTAAGGGCTGCTCAGGGTTATTCCCAAGATTTTTGCTAATACAGAGGCAGAGGTGGGATCTGAACCCAGGGGGTCTGACTCCAGATTCTGTGCTCCTATCCACCAGGGGATATGGCCTCAAGTCACTCAGAGGAGAAAGGATGTTCCATATATTCTGGGGGATGGTCTCAGAAGGGCTCCCGGGCACCTGAACCCCCACCTGGCAAAGGAAGGAAAAGAAGCACATGGAGGCCTCCACATGAAAGGCAGCTACTGGGGCAGCACATGCCCCCCATTCAGTCCATCAGGGAGCACTTCTGGTCTCAGCTGGTGCAGAAGCCTGGCCACAGTGCACTTTGGACAATGGGAGAAAAACTGGAAATAGGTATTCAGGAGACACACAGCATCAGCTGGTTATGCAGATAGCACTGAAGCAGGGTGCAGAAGAGGTGGTTTCAATTTCAGAATCTGCCACCAACTTGATAACCCTGTGTGAGTCACTTGCTCCTTCTGAGCCTGTGTCCTTGCCATTCTCCTTGGGGCTCTCAAACCATTTACCTCTTCCCCAGGGTATGAAAGACGAGTTAGGTTCTTCTTTCAGAGCCAAGGAGATTTCAGAGAGGACTGTTTCTCTGCTCTCCCAAAGGCCCAACTCAGGTCACTTTGTGGGGAAATGAGCATCTCCCAGTTGGAGAGAAGCATGCTGAGAATTTCAAATAATAAATCATTCCCTGTTCAGAAGTGGGAAGCTCAAAGAGGACCCGAATGACCCTCTATTAGGTCTGGAAGGGCCCTTAAGAGTTTATAGTTCATATAAATGGGTGACTCCCTGCCCATTTCATGGATAAGGAAAACTGAGGTCCAGCCAGTCTGCCCTTCAAGAAGCACTCAAACCAGAGCCCTTCCTACTATATCTGTAACCTTGCCCTCTTCCTACCTGATCTTCCAAATTCAACCCTCGCCATGACACTATTTACAAAGGCAGGACAACCCCCGCTGGGTTGGCTGCAAGCTGTCTTACCAGTTTCTGGGTGACTCCTGGGGGAGCCCACTCATAGGTGATCGTGTCAAAGGTGGGGTCTTTCCCGGTGGCAATGGGGTTGGTCATTATCATTCGGTTCCTCTTGTAAATCCGGATGCCATCCCCACCTTTCACCCGGGCTGTGAGAGTGGAATACTTGGAGTCCATCAGCAGGCGGCCAATTTTTCGATCGTCATCCAGGTCGGAGCTCAGGCAGTGATCCTCCTGGCTGCATTTGCAGGACTTGCATATTTTCCTGGGGGAGGGGCAGGATAAATGAAATCAACTTCTGGAAAACGGAGGCAGAGCCTCTAGCCAGTGGCTTCTACCCTTTTGAAAGCACGCTTAAGGTTTACCATTTGGTAAACTGTTACCAACTCTTTGATTGACAGCAAGGGAAAGATAACCCTAGACAAAGGGGCCCGTGTGATTGCGAACTCTGCTTGGGAGAAGCCCGTCTTTCTATCTGCAGGGAACGTGGGATGTGACTCTTGCTGGGAAAAAGAGCAGCCTACTTTTCCTTCTTGTCGTCATAGTGGCAAAGCCTTGTTCATTCACGAGACATGATCTAAAGCAAGGGTCTGCCCAATGGGTGGGTCATACCTGGCCCACAAGCTGCTTTTATAAATAAAGTTTTATTAGAACATGGCTGTGCCCATTCACTTACATAATGTCACGGCTGCTTTCACACTACAGGGGCAGTGTTGAATTGCAGCCACAGAGGCCGTCTGGCCCACAAAGTCTAAAATATTTACTACCTGGCCCTTTATGGAAAATGTTTGCTGCTCTGAAGAATTATTCAAACTGTTTTTCTAGATTTTTGAGCCTCCGAAATTTGGCAACTCTTAACCTCTTTTAGCATGAATACAGCTAGAATACAGCTGGAAATTTTCTTTAAGAAACTTGTGGACAGGACCCAGGGGGAAGAGAAAAAGCTGAGAAAACTCCTCAAGCTGGAAGATTGATAATCACTGGGCAAGGTTCTGTCATGAGGCTGGGAGAAGGGAAAGCATCCTGAGGAAGGCTCAAATTTACCTGAAAGCCTGACACTTCTCTTTGACAATTAAAAAAAAAAAAGTGTTCAGCTGCTTTCTGTCATGCTGTGAAGGTTTAGAAATCCAGAGAGTTCCACCGGATGAGAGGAAAATTGCTCCCTTTTCCACCTGTCACTGCAGACACGCTGTGCTGTGTCTCAGACACTTAGATGTGATTGAAGAATTTGTTCAGGAAAAACCTACCGCAGGGCTGGGGAAGGCCAGTGAGACGATGACTTCCCAACCAGGCAAGCCCCAGGGAACCCTCATTTTTCCTTCTAAATTTAGCAGATGAACAAACATCGACTGCGGGTCTACCATGGTTTGCACCCAAGTCAGTTTTGCTCCACCGGGGACGTCTGGCAATGTCTGGAGACGTTTTTTGGTTGTTGCAACTGGGAGGTGGGGGAGGGGTGTTTACTGCCGGCCTCTAGTGGGTGAAGCCAAGGATGCTGGGAAACATCTGGTAAGGCATGGGACTGCCTCCTACGACAAAGCATTGTCCCATCAGTACTGCTGAGGTTGGGAAATCCTGGTCTATACAAAGATTCCAGAGCCTTCCCCTTCAGGATGGGGGAAAGACAGAAAATCAGATGGAAACTATAATATAATTTAGAATAAGGTTGGACCATATGCTCTGGGCTAGTTCTACTCGTCTGGCTGGAGCTGTTCTCCAGGATGGGCACATAAAAAAGGGCTCAGCCGCCATGAGTTTGGAAAATAGTGAGTTAGAGGATGTTGAATACATTCCTTTAGTGCAAGGCTGCTCCTCGTCTTTCATGCAGTATGTGCATTGTGCCTTTTCAATGGGGAAGAAAATGAAGCATTTCCAACCTTATTTGGGAAGTTGGGAGTCCAAGTTCACGTTCGGTGGGCTACAATTTGGGAAATGCTAAAGCAGATGATCTTAGCACTACAAAAGAGTATGAGCTTAAGGTTGCTGCAGGACAAACACAGGAAGATTTTTCTTTTCTGTCTATAAAAGGGAGTTGCTCATTTTGCAGAGTGGGAGCATCGCATTCACAATCATTAGTAACATTCTCTTGCCTATCCCTTTTCAGAGCCAGAAAAGGAGGAGACTTCTTCTTTGAGAACCCACCATTGGTTTACATGGGGGGACTGACATCAACAGAGTGGAAGTGGACGGAGGAAAAAGAAGAAGGGAGTGAAGGAGGGCCAGCTGGAAGGGATGGGAGGATCCCTGATTCCAAGTCTTATGGGTCCCGTCTGGTCCTCTGATTTCCCCATACATTCCATACATGGACTGGGAGGAGGACGCTGCCTTTTGCTTTTATGTGTGGTTAATGTGGACTCTTGGGATGCTATGAGAGATGCTGGGAATGCACAAAATTTTGAAATGGAAAATTTTAATGGATATGAGGCATTCTTTGAGATGGTGTCACATTATTCAACAATGTATATGGCGTGCTCTCCATATCACCAGGCACTTTGCTGGGACTTTACAGATGAGAAAGACATCCTCTTTCTCTCTATTATAGGGACATATCCAGCAAGATCCTCAATGGTGTCTGAACAGCCATTTCTGCAATCTTCTACAGGAAACCTGGAATTGTGGGAAAGGCACAGTCTGTGAATCAAACCCCAGCCTAAACACTACAAGTTCCTTATCTGTAAAATGAAGGGTCTAGTCTAGATCAGGGGTTGGCAAACTATGCCCCAAGGGCCAAACCTGGCCCATCACATGCTTTTGTATGGCCCATGAGATAAGACCAGTTTTTCCACTTTTAAATGTTTGAATTTTTTTTCAAAACAATACTACCTTACGGTGCCTGAATATGGTATGAAATTCAAACTTCAGTGTCCTCAAAGTTTCACTGGAATACAGCCACATATATTCATTTATGTATTGTCTATGGCTACTTTTGTGCTAGGGCAGAGTTGATTGCTTGCAACAGAGACCAGATGGTCTACATGGTCTAAAATATTCACAACCTGACTGTTTACAGAAAGTTTGCTAACCTCTAGTTTCCTCCTTGAGTTGTATCAAAAATCACCTGGGAGCTAATTAAAGCTATGGACACCTGGACCCCAGGCCCAACTGGTTTGATTCAGAGATCTGGAGTGGGGTACAGGTCTGGGCACTTTCTATCAAGCTCCAGAAGTGATCTGGGTATATGCCAAAATGTGAGTCATATATGGTCCGAATGGAGTATGTACCCCAGAAAAGCCCTGTTTTATTCCTGATCCAATCTTATGGGAGTAGCCATTTCTTTTAATCCCTACTCAGCACTGTAGGTTGGAAACTTGATTAAATTATCTCCATGGAAAAGCAACACACCCAATTTGGGTATTTACTTTTGATTAGATAGAGATGTGACTCCACCATTCCAGGTCTTTTTTAGTTTACTGGAATACTTTAAAAGGGGAAACATTTTGGAGAGAGTCAGAAACGACAGAGCCTTAGAGCCTACAGAGAGACAGAAAATACAGAGAACAGAGCTGACTTGGCATCTGTGGAGAAGAGACACAGATGTTTGGAGATGCTTTGAGCCCAGCAGAAGTTGCCATGAGATATTGAGCAAGCCAGAAACTGGAGAGAGCCAAGGGAAGTCAAGAGATGAAAGCTAACCCTGGAGAAGCAAAATGAGGAACCCTACAGGAACAGAAGCTGAAAGCAAAGGTGCCCAGGAGCAGGGGACCAGCAGATGCCAGCCATGTGACTGCCCAGCTGACAGAGGTGCTCCTGACCCATTAGCCTTTCTTGAGTGAAGGTAACCTCTTGTTGGTGCCTTAATTTGAATTTCACTTCCTTAGAACTGTAAACTCACAACTTACTAAATTCCCCTTTATAAAGGCCATTCTAGTTCTGATATATTGCATGCCGGCAGTTTGCAAACTAACACAGTCTCTTTCGGGAAGTTACACAGCTCAGGTTGATTTTCTCTGGACTGTCCCTTGGGAAGCACAAGGAAACTCATCTATTACAGCAGAGTTATCTCTGAAGATCCCCGTAACCGATAAGGTTACAGTGACAGAGTTAGGGCTACAATTTCCAGGACAGTTGCTGAAGCTGGCCCGCAAACGGTGATGGAATGAGGAGATTGGGAAAATCTATCAAAAGTGGCCCCTGAAGAATTTTAAAAATATGTAATCTGGAGAGCCAAATGGCGTCTCTTCGATTTTTCTGTGCTCCTCCCCACCCCCGCTTCCCTCAAGTCAGGTTTTTTCTCTAAACACTTAAGTCAGTGTTAAGCCAGGTAGACACATTTTTAAAAGGAAAGCTATTAGAATAACAATAAAAAAATCTCTGCATTCAAGGAAAAGACATTGCCTTGGGCTCTCTTGGTTGAGAAAGCCTAGCTCTGCAAAGATTCCCCACATACGCGTCCTGGAGGTGATTTTCCCTCCATGAGAAGTCTTGCTCTGAATGGCAGATTTTAGCATCCTTTGAGGCTGGTCCAGATGGGCAGGGAGTCCCGAGTGGCCGTTTGGAAAACAGGAAATCAAAGGCTGCTGGGGAATTTCCTCCTAGATTTTCTTTCACAATATGTTTGTTCCGAAAACCCTGCTCTTGTCTTCTCTTCGTTATCCTTCTGAGTAACTCTACTGTTCTACGCAAGGTCACTGTCGCTACCCACATGAATTCAAGGTTCAGTTACAGACATTATGTCGGGAACCATGGAATTATGAAGGAGGAAGGGGAGCCGAGAACACATCAGCTCCAGCTTTCCCACTTTCCAGATGAATCTGAGGCTTAGAGATGGAAAGGGTCTTGTTTCAGCAAAGCTGGCTCTTGAATTCTGGTCCCATTATTATAAGTCAAAGGGATGTTCCACTAAGCCAGGCTGGATGACACAGATCATTCAAACATCCTTCAAACTACTGTAGAGTATGAGAACTGGAGCCCTGAAAAGGTTGGGCATGGTTCCCCCCTCTAAGAGCTTTGGTTTCTGAGACCTCACTGCTTCAATATGGCCTGGATTTAGGTCTTTATTAGGGTGGATCAAGCCAAAGAGGACATTCAATATGCAGGACCGACAAGCTGCAGTCTGTATTCCTCAAGGGCAGATTCATTTGATTTTCAAAAAATTTATCGGATGGTAAGGAAATGCAGGGATGAGAACAATGCTGCAATTTCTGTTTCCAGTCATGAAAAACAGTCCAGAATCTCCTCCCACCATAATCAACTAGAAAACTAGATGAAACATATAAAATAACTATTTTCAGATGTTGGACAACAGGCAGCACAGGACTGTGAGAGAAGGGAAAACAGTATTGAACTGATTAGACAGGTACATTTGGGGCAAATTCTTCCTGGGCTGCAAGTACTCTACAAAGAGTCTTCAAAGCAGTAAAGAGGAGTCGGTGTTATCCTATGTGACCCTGAAGGGAGATTCAGGACCAGTGGGTTGAAATGATAGGGAAGCAGATTCTCCTCAAGTCCAGGAAGAGTTAACGTGGCCAGAAATGGAAGTGTGGAGGTTCCCTTCATGGTAGGAGGACTTCGGGCAGGAGAAGGGATCCTGAGGTGGGTGATCTTGAAAGTCCCTTGCCTCCAGAAGAGTATACGAGCTCCTCTGAAGTCAAGGACTGACAGGGAATAAAGTCAAGCATGGTCTTGTGCTTTGAAAGCACACAGTGGTTAAGAGCATGGGGTTGGGCTTCATGCAGACCTGAATTTGAATCCTGCCATTCACTTAGTAGCTAGCTCCCCATTATCTACACTCAGTTTCCCTGGTCTGCAAAATGGAGATACTAATATGACTGCTTAGGATTCTTTCAACACTTACATAGAAAAGATTTAGCTCGGCTTAGTAAATGGAAGCTCCATCTGTAATTGCCATCTCACAATGGAAGTCAGAACCTCTGAGACTTTGTTCTCCACTGAGTGCCCAAGGCAACACTGTGGTAGCAGGGACAAAAGTTCCTTCTTTGCTACCCTGTTTTCTAGAGCTTAGGCTCTCTCCCAAGGCTCCAGGAAACACTCATATGGGTTGTGTACTCTGCACAACTCCAGGGGGTTGCTGTCCACATAAATGCTGCTGTGAATGGTGCCCCTGAAGTGGTGCAATGTGTGAGCCCTATACCTTGCTGTCAGAGTCCACAATGAAAACAAAGAAACACCCTGCAAACCAAAGTCCAGCCAGATCGTATGGCCAGTTTATGTGGCTCTGAGAATGATGCCCTGGTTTTATATGGATTGGGTTCAGAATGGCATTTATTTCTCCCCCAGGGGTCCCTCTTAGACTCAAACCCACCACCAGGGATGATGGTGCAGCAAAGAGAAATCAAGCCCATCTATCACGCCCCAGGGCAGACTTTCTCCCAGAATGCACCAGCTAACAGCTGCCCATGTCCTACCAGGGCAAGCCTTGGTGGGCTGAGCTTGGAGCCTCAATCATGGAAAGGGTTACAGAGCTAAACTCCCTCTTCATCTTTGTTCTTGTTCCCGAATAAGGCCAAGCCTTACTGACCAAGACCAGAATCAGGGAAAGAATGCATTCGCTCTGGAGCCATTTCTCCTTAATAATGCACACATCTGAAGCAGTCCCAGCAAAGAAGAACAAACAGCATTTCCAGGAAGAACAGACTAAAATGAAGGCAGGCGGAGCCCCATCTGACAAAACCCATTACCTCCATGGATGTGGCTCGAAGCCTGAGCACATTCCCTTGCATCTCAAACAAGGCACGCTTCTTGCTGCCTGCTGCTGGCCCAGGGACATCTGGAAAAGGAGACAGAAAAGAGGGTGTTTTCCTTCCAAACATCTTGGACTGGGGGTGCTTGACCTCTAAGAGACCTGGCATGCCAGCAAAGCGGCTGTGTGTGGCTCAAAGGACTCAAGATGAATATTCTGTCACTTACTATTTACCTGGAAAGGAGAGGATCCCTGGAAATGTGACAGGAGTTGAAGGGTGGGACCTTCCCAATAAAAATGCAATGGGGCTGCCTTCCCAGTCTCCAGTACTGTCACAAAACATCAGGGCTATATTGGAAAGTTCTGCTGTGAATGAACATCTGCTCCTTCTCACTTCCCCACCACCCCCCCCAACTCCCCTTAGCCACTTGTCAATGGAATGGAATCTTCAATAAATGTCTCCTCGCCCTCATTTACCTGTGATTTATGGATACGGTGTGCTTAAACCAAAGCTACAGGTACAAACAAATGTTTATGCTGCCAAGTGTTTACAGCTTGAAGCATAATTGGAAATATTTTGCTAAAACACTGGAAGTCACATGAGCGTTTAAAACCTGATTATCCTTTAGAGGGAGAAAAATGCACGAGACAGTTATTATTGTTACCAGGCAAAGGTAAGCAAAATGCATTGGTTACTGCTGCTGCTGGGTCTAGACTCTTGCACTCCTGCAGCATCACTTGGGAATGTGTCAAAAAGGCATACCCTCAGAGCCCACTGCAGCCCTTTTGAATAAGAATCTGCACTCTTACAAAATTCCCCGGAGATTCATACTACATTACATTTGGAGAAGCAGTTTGTTGGCATATGGATCTGCTGGCTGAGAAACTTACCTAACAGTCCACTGGGGATTGAGGGCTGCTCGGTCCAGGTGTACAAATTTCTTATGAGTTAATCAGAAGTAGGGCTCAGGCACTTGGACAAACAAGTCATTGATTCATTTAACTATTTATTGAGCATCTACTTTGTGCCATGCACAGAGGACTCAAAATAAAACATGAGTGTGCCTCACAGTCTGGTGGGGAGATGGAGAAGGAAACAAAGGCTTATGACCCGCTACTGGAAATGTTAGGTTTGATGCAAGAGAAGCTGTATGGTGTGTGGTAGAAAATGCTAGAAAGGCATGCACTTTGAGCCTGCAACCTAACAGCTGCATGATCTTGGGCAAACGGAGTGCCTACCGAGAAGGTAAAGAGATAATGTGTGGAAAGTGCCTCACCAGGCACTGAAAACAGTAGGTGCTATTATTTTGCACACAAACTTTAAGAGCACAAAGGACGGTGTTAATAAACCCACATGAGGTAGGCCACGGTTCACCCCATGAACCGGTCTGCCATGCTGGAAACCCGGGCTCGATTTCTGGTGCCTGCCTATGCAGAAAGCAAACAAACCAACAAACAAATAAAACCCATATGGGAAGTCCAAGGAGGCTTCTCAGAGGAGGTGATTTGGATCTGGGCAGGGTGAAGGATGAGCAGGAGAGCAGATTGAGAAGAAGGGAATTCCTTGCAGCAGGCAAGGAACAAAATGAACCAAAGGCCATGGTGGGTGGGGTGCGGCAGCCCGAGCGTGCTCCCTGGACCATTTCTCCTCTGCCCTCCCTTTTCTTTTCTTTTCTTTTTTTCCTTTGCTTTTAAGAGGGAAGCTGCCCATAGAGTCCATTCATGTTACTCCACGGAGGGATGTAGAAAGAAATAATTTCCCTTCACAATGCTTCCCTAACTACCTTAAACCCCTACGATGATGGGCAGCTGCACACCTCCTGCCTGGTGACTGCTGTCACACGTTTTCACATGCTATCCTGTTTTTTCGACTACCAAGTAATGCCTTCAGGGAGCCAGAGCCACGTGGTACATATTTGTGGGGAAGCAAGTTCATATTTGTGCCTGTTCAGTGCTCTATTCATGTTAAAAATGAAGACTCAGCCAACTTTCACCATCAATTCGTAGTCCCCAGCCAGGGAGCTTCCATTAGCAGGCAGAGCTTTCTCCCTAAAGCCATCAGCATGCAGTCTTGCTAACTTCTACCTCTTGTTCTGGACACCCTGAGTTCTGCTAGTGGAAGCACAGTGATCCCTCCATACTTCATCTTTTGAGTAACGCAAAGGTTATTTTTGGAGGTATTAAATAAATAAGTAAGACTTCATCATTGCATCATTGTAAGGCTTCATGGTCTGATTGGTTTGGATAGACCCAGAGGCAGTGAGGCTCTGGGACAGGAGAGAGAGGTGGAACCGGTTCCCGATGGGGAAGCATCCTGCATTCCTGAGCACTGTTGTTCTACGGGGAGGCTAATTTTAACAGTCATCCTACAAGGGGATTTGTCCTGATATGCAGCCTGGTGAGCCTGACAGCAAATTGTCTGCTGGCTCAGGGTTTGGTTTAGAAATAGAGGAGTGAGGCAAGCCAGAGCGGTACAGCAGGCCGCCTGCCAGGGGCTGGACGCCTTACGGGGCCGACTCCAACATTTATTAGGTGTGCGATGGGAGGCGAATCATTTACTTGACCAGCTTACGTTTCTATGCTGTAAAATGAGACAACTGGCCTGGATCAGGGATGCCCAAATCCTGCGCTGTAGAACACTCCTTCTGTGAGACAGTATGCCGAAGTTGATGGTCACAGGGAAATGACTGCATGATCAAATAAAAGTGGCCATTACTGGGTCCTCACAGGCTTGTCAGAGCCTGTAAAGCACCAACCTACTGTAGGAGCCAGAAGAGAGACACAGAGCAGGCGCCTTTCCCAAGCTAAGAGACCCAAGCTGTGGGGTCGGTTAGCCTGGGTTTTAGTCCCAGTTCTGCTCCCTTCTTCTGCTGGATTTGGACCAGAAACGGAAGTCACTGAGACTCAGTTCCTTCATCTGTTTCATGGAGATAATAAGAATCCAACCTGTCTCAAGTTACCGTGAGGCTTTGATGCAACGTGGCATGGAAGGGGTTCCACACAGCACCTGCACGCATGATGCACTGTTTTTGCTGTTGCTATCATTACATCTTGTGAAGAACAGTTTGACAGACTCTCAATCAGATGGTCTCAGAAAAATGTTCTTCAGTTTCAGAATTCGGCAGGACATCAGAAGAACGATTTTGTTAACTGCATGTCCCGCATACTTTGTTATTCTCTACTCTGTCTCATGTATTTAAGTGGTGTCTCTCTGAATAGATCAAAAAAAAAAATTAGCCTTTACATCCAGCTCCCACGCATGTTCCATGCTTAATGACTAACTCATGAATCAAAGCCAGTCCTAACCCTTTGCCCTTAAAGTGATCTGCTACCCATCACCTGAAGAAAATGACAAGCACCAAGAAAGATGAAAGTCATCAGAAAATTGATGACAGGAGGTTTGCCTTGTTGGGCTGTGACGCCAATCCAAACGGAGGTTCAGGAAGTGGAAAGTTGGCCGTCCCCATTCCTGCTTCCTGGGTGGTTTCTATGGCAACAGAAGTCCATGGGAGAGGAAAATAAATGGCCATTGCAAGGAAGAAATGGATTTGGGCCATCAGGTCCCACTTCTAGCTGGTTTCCTGGCTGACCGCTTCACAAAATGAGTAGTCACTTGTCCACTGCGTGCTATTCATCCAGGAGACAGACAGACCTAGCTATCTCCAACACAGGGAAGATGATATTGTTTATTGAGGAGGGGAAAAAATATCAGTCAGAAACTGTGTTTAAAATGAGATATTCTGGTTTATAAACAGTAGGTTCCTCTGATGTGGCCTCTGTCTCTGATGAAAGAATGCACAGTCTTACAGGGTCTCACGGTAGCTGAGAATAGAAGAGCTTAAAATGAACCAACACTTAACAAACGGTTTCTTGGAATGCAGCCTCTATTCTAGCCTCTTTCCTGAGGGGAGGAACAAATGTTTTGACAATTTTCTTTGGCTCAGGTCAGGGGATGTGGTTCATCTGATGCTGTCGGCTGAATTGTGTCGGGGACTTAAAAGGACTTGGATCAACCAAGATGCTCCCGGGGCTGCAGGAGTAGGGGGCAATGTTCCTCAGTCTTTGCTCCCCTTAAGAGTCTGCCCTCAGGTGAAGGTCAGGATCACATGAACTCCAGGGGAAGTCCTAAAGGGAAAAGACGTCACCAAAACAACGCCAGACTGAAATGAAGAGGAACGTAAAAGGGCAAATGCAATATGGAGTTAAAGGATGAGGATGGGATTTGGAGCTAGAAAATGTGGATTCTTCCCTCAGATCAGCTGCTTCTTCCTTGGGGAGCTCCATTTCCTTTTCTGGAAAAGGGGGCTTCCCTTTTTACCTCAACACAGCTGTTCTAAGTGCCATTTATGATGAAAAGATTCTTTGCAAAGTGAAACAAATCACTATTTCATCACTGTGAAAAAAATTATCCCATATTTGAAAATAAGGCAGGAAGGTGGGTGGAATGTCCTTTCAATGTCAGATTATGAATGAGTTTAACGGAGGTGAGGCAACTTGCTGCCACAGGACATGGGAACTGAAACAGAGAGAGGCTGAGCCTCTTGTTCAAGTTCCCATATGCCTAGTAAGTGGCGGAACCAGGACGTGAAGCCAGGAAGGTCTTACCACACAGAGCTCGCACTTTTCCTCAATCTGCGATGGCACTTTCTACCAAGGGCACAGTGCTTTACAGTTTACAAAGCATATCCACATCCCTTGTCTCGCCTGATTTTCATAACCCTGGGATGTGGCACTTTTTCATTTTGCTCATGAGAAAATCAAGCTCCTAGAACAGAAGGGGTGAGCTACCGAGTGGCTGGGAGAAAATCCACACTCGTGCCTTTAGACTCCATGTCCTGTGATTTTCTATGACACTAGGAGTCTCCAGGCCCAGGAAAGCTGTCCACAAGTCTAGCCTCGACTCTGGGCACCAGGCCAGTCCGGTCCCAAGAGGCAGGGGAGCGTGTCTGGAAGGGTGGGAGCTCCTGTGGGGTTTGGGATGGGGCAGTGCGACAAGGTCCCAGAACTACTCATTGTCTCAGGATTTCTACAGCCTGACCCTGTTCTTACACTCCAAACTAGAGTGCAGGTGTTCAAGCAACAGCCTGACTTCAAAGGCAGGTGGAGAGGCAGAGGCCAGAGGAGAAAGCGAATCAGAACCACACGTAGTACTTGGCAGGAACAAACTGCCCAGCCTTGGGTTTCGCTTAGACTTGAATGTCTGTCTCACCCCAGGAAACCTGAACCGACCACAGGGAGCAGATTCTTAGGCCCAGACCAGGAGGAGCTGGAGCTCACATCTGGATGCAAATGGCGGAGAAGCTTGGATGGACGCTCACTGGGGGGCTACATGTGGAAGACTGTTTTTTACAAACGATTATCACTCTTTAAAAAATGGAACAAAAACTCAAATAACTGAGAAGCCAGTCTCTTCCGGGTTGACTCCAACTCAACAGTTTGTTTCTATTAAGGAGACTCATGGCCACCTCATCTTGAAGCTAAGCTGAACTGCTTTAAAAGGTAAAAAAGGTTTGTTAAATGTCTGATGCCACTGGGCTCCCACGATGTGGCCCCACCACTTCACCTGACCCAAACTGTCTTCTACATGGTTTTCTATATTATCTAGTATTGCTGCCCAGATTCTCTTTCCAGCCACCTGGAGTGCTTGCAGTTCCCCGAAATATACACTCTGGGGTTTCGCTCGTGCTCATAGAGAGCTTCAAACTCATCCATTCTTCAGAGACTAGCTTAAAGCCCATCGTTTTCTTACACGATAAAAAGAAATAGCAGCTATCACAAGTACCAGGGCTTGCCGGCTCCCAGGCACTGTGCTAAGCCTGATCTCAGGCAGTTCTCACGACAATCCCAGGAAGTAGGTGAGCTGCCCTGGTTCACACAGTGTGGTCTCCAGCGCAGCAGCAGCACCTGGGAACCTGTTAGAATGGAAAACTCCCAGGCCTAGAAAATCGGACACTCTGCGTGTGCAGCACAGCCACTGGTCTTAACAAGGCTTCCAGGTGATCTGACGAATGGCTGTTGGAGAACCATGGGTATATTATTGTCCCCAAGTTGCAGATGAGTTAACTGAAGGGTAACCAACTGTCCCAGTTTGCCTGGGATTGGTTCAGTTCGTAGAATGCCGCACTTTTAGTGATAAAACCAGGAAGGCCCAGGGTCAACCATAACAAGTTAATCACCCTAATGACTGAGGTTCAGAAAGGTCAAATTAAAGAGCGACAGCTGGAATCTACACTTTAATTTAGCCACCATATCAGAGGGCCACATAAGAAGCTTTTGCAGCTATTTTGGGGTTCTTACCACTTATTCCTCAAATAGCTCACATAAATGTAGAATTACAAATGCAGCCAGTGCTAGAAGGTCACAAATACTATGCCACGAGACTGTACTTTAATGGCGCACTGGACCCGGTCTGTGTGTGTATGGAGGGCAGTGCTTCTCAAACCGAAGCGTGCATGAAGAGCACGCGGGGATCCGGGTAAAATGAAGATGCTGGTTCAGCTGGAGCCAACTGCAATGGAGCAGAGTTGGGCCACACTCTGCGTAGTGAGGGGCCAGGACAGTGGTTCCGGAGCCGGTCTGCACATGAGAATCACCCGGACGCACTCGGAGACTTTCCAAGCTCAGGCCACCAACTGGACCACAACTCTGGGGGGCGTGGGGGAGGCGGGCAAGCCTGAGGCATCAGGAGTTTGGGAAGCCCCCTCCTCCACAAGGTGATGCTATGTTTGGGAATGGACAAGCTTTACTGCTGTTTCCTCAGCTGCTCCAACTTGGACTTCAGAGCCCTCCGCTCATCGTAACAACTCTCCTTCCCAAATCCTGCTCTTGAACCTCCACTCCTGAAGAGGTGAGTTTTTGCACTGACTGGCTCCTCTTGGGGATCTCCCCAGTATGGAGACCTTCTGCCAGGCCTGAGGTCAGCGGAAGTCAGCACCCCTGCCCCCCAAACTCCCCCCACAAGAGGCCGGCCTGGGCAGGAGCTGCCCAGTAAGCCAGAGGTTAGAGGACCCATTGGCCAGGGGTGAAGGGTATGGGGGTCCTGTCAGGGGGCGGGGCCCAGCCTGGGGCCACGCAAAGCACAAGCTACAAGCTCTATGGGACGTGTTTTTTTTTTTTCCCCCTTAAGGAATATGGTCTTTTGTGGGAGTGGCCTGGCTAGCAGGGCCCCTTGAACCGCCTCCTCCAGAACCCCAAGGCCCTTTCTGGACTTCTTCCATGTTTTAAAGCCCCCCAATGATTTAAAAATGTGTTGTCAAAACAGGGTTAGTGAGACTGAACAACACACTCCCAAACACCACTGTCACTGCAAGGTTTAAAGTCTACAATTCGCGATCCTTCCTACCCTCAGCCCAATGTCTCCCCACCCTGTGGGCTGGGGGAAGGTGGACAGACAGACGTTTGGGGATCTCTTTGCTCTTAAACAGGAGGGTGACTTTTTGCATCCTCTTCCATAACATATATATTTTTTCTGTTTTAACTAAAATGAATGCTTCCCTCGCTTCCACCCGCGAGTCTCACGGCAAATAAAATGGGTGCTGTGTTTATACTCTGGCTTCTTGCTCGCTCACTTCGCAGTGAGGCTCGCATTGGTTTTGGGAAGCCCCAAGCGAGAGCCTTAGGTGACTGCCAAGGGAATCCTGTTTTCCAGATACGAGATGAGAGAGCAGGGCTTCCAGCCCCAATACTGGAGCAGTCTATACTTTACTTCACCCGATGCTGAGACGCTGAGTGGTTTAGAACACTATCTCAACAAGCAGAGGGACAAACAGAACTGGTGGCGGTGAGTGTCTCTATTTGAACTTCCCTTCCTTACCAGCCCTCTGCGATGTTGTGGAAATCGACTATAGAAACAACTTTGGATAAAGCACCCCTAAAATCACGGTGAGTCTCACACACACAAAGTCCATTTTATTTGCTGTGAGACTCACGGGTGGAAGCGAGGGAAGCATTCGTTTTAGTTCAAACAGAAAAAATATATATATGTTATGGAAGAGGATGCAAAAAGTCACCCTTCTGTTTAAGAGCAAAGAGATTCCCAAATGTCTGTCTGTTCGCCTTCCCCCAGCCCACAGGGCAGGGAGACATTGGGCTGAGGGTAGGAAGCGTCGCAAATTGTAGATTTTAAGTCATGCAGTGACAGTTGTGTTTGTGGGTGTGTTGTTCAATCTCACTAACCCTGTTTTGACAACGCATTTTTAAATCATTGGGGAGCTTTAAAACATGGAAGAAGTTCAGAAAGGTGTTCTTGAGGAGGCAGGTTTAAGGGGCCCTGCTAGCCAGAGACCATCTCTGGTGACAATGTTCAAGGGGTGTGTGTGTACAGGTGCGTGTGTCCCAATGCACGTTTTCTGCCCCAAGGCTGCTCCTCTGGCATTTGTATTACTCTCTCTGGAACAAACATGGGTGTGAAGAAATCCCTTTAATTTGGAGGCCTTATTCCCGAGTTGTGTAACGAGGATGACAATGCACAGACTAAACAAATTGATACTAGCTCTGGAATCCTCTGATGGAAAACGTTTTATTGTTGTTTTTAAAGGCCGAGTCTATTTAAAGCCACAGGATAGGAAAACGTGGGTGGGTGATGAGCTGATTGTTGGTGTGGAAATATTTAAGGGTAAAGAGGACTTCAAGGGCAAAGGTTCAATTCTCTTATTACATGGTTTGTGTGTATTGCATTATTCTGTGTGTTGGCAGTGACTGGGAGAGTTAGTCTGATGGATTTGTCCTGTGATGTTAGGAATGTCTGGTGTCCCTAACGAAGTTTTAAACAAACGCCCAACAAAAGGATACTTCTCTGTAAGAAATTTCTTGTTTTTGTTCTTTTGTCTCTCGAGAAAGTGTTTCGGGTTCAACTCTAGAATTTGCATTTAGGGCAAAATATGCCATGGTTTCCTTACCGTCTCCCTCTGTAAATACGTTTAATTGATAAAACCAAGTTAAAATCAGGGCAGCCAGGAAGGGGAAATGCATTGCACAAAATGCCCAGCATGTGAGTGGTTAGAGGAATGCAGAGTGGTGGAAGAGGCCCCGTTGCTCGTCAGTCTCCTACACCAGCTGCCGCCGCGGCCACGTCCCAAACGCAATGTGGCAGGACCCTGGAGGCACACGCCCCCACCCCCACCCCCTCGCTGCCCAGTTCCTCTGGAAAGACTCCTGCTAATTCCTCCCATCACTTCCTTGGGGTACTCTTTGAGTTTACAAGACTAGGATACCCCTTACCACCTCCGCCACCCTTTCCCCCGCCTCAGTGAGCTGCTGTCCCACCATGTGGACCACTGCATATACTAGTTCAGTTCTGGCTCCCCCTTTCCCATGAGAGACCCCCCCTTTCCCATAAGAGACCCCCACAAAGCCTGAAATCATCTGTGAACAAAAAGGGCTAATCCTGTTATGAAAAAGGAGAAAAGGAAATCCATGTGTGGAAAGGGCAATATAAAATGAAAGGTTTCTCTATTTAAGATCCTGCCCTCCCTACCGGGAGCCACGGAAGGGGTGAGCTCCTGCCAGCCTGTCTTACGTGGCTGAGGATGGTGGTGATACTAAAACCGCACCTCACCCAGCAGCTGAACCCATCCTCAACTGTCTGCAGCCTCCCAATTAAGAATGCAAGATGATTTCACTTGCAGTTCTTTCTGTATCTAGCATCATCGGAAACTGAGTCTACTAGTAATTTATCTCTCTTACCATGTCATTACTTGGCTTAAATGGAGCAGACTCTTTAAGTGCTCGGCTAGCCAAGACAGAGGATTATCTCTCTACCTCTTTTGCTTTTCTTTGTGTCTGCTATTTTTTGAGAAAAATTCTACTCTCTTCAATTTTTAACACTTTGATCAAAATGAGTCAAGAGGTGGTAAGACTCAAATCAGAATGTTTTTCAAGGGGTTGCAAGGTCTGACATGTGAGGGACGTTTGGACGGAAGAGCTATAGGCATTCTATAAAATAATTTGCAAGGCTCAGCTCCCTCTCCCAGTAGGTAATGGCAGGAGTTCTTGAAGTTGGATAGCCTGGAAATATGTGCAGAATATCTGTTTTCTCTTCCAAAGGTGATGGGGCTAGGGGTACTTTGAAAATGAAGAGTACGTGACAGGGCAAAAAGTTCCAAACTCTAAATTTAGTGACTGATTATTGGGCGATTGGATCTATGTAGTGGTATATGGAAAATTCAGGAAGTTTGCCGTCCTGGCTCGGGACACAGGTTCCTTTGTTTAACATTCTATTGGCAGGGCACAAACGATGATGACAGGGAGAAAAGAAAGTTTGGCTGCCAGCTTCTTTCTGATAGCTGATGTTTGCATGCGGTTGTTTCCAAAGAAGGTCCACAAATCTTGCGGATAAAGGACCCCACTGGACTGAAATGATGGGATTTTTAAGACTGAATACTTTTCTTCAACACCAGTTCCCTTTGAACTTGCTACAGACATGCCCTGGCTTACATGAATAGTGAATTGTACAAATGCAGACAGTCGCAATTAGCAGAGGGGACAAAATCATTCCTAGTTTTGAGAATTGGCCAAGTTTCCAGAATAGTGAGCCCATTATTCAAGGGGCTTGCTGCTTTATTAAAACAGTCTGTGGGAGGGGCCTCCCCCACCCCACTTCTGACTTTTTACTGCTCTTTTGAGACCACTTATGCTCCCCGAGTATGATCACTGTTTTCACTGACTATGAAAGGGATTCCTAGAGGGGAAGAGCTGGCCTGGCATTGCTTGCCAAGCTAAGTATTTTCAGAGGCTCCCATGCAATCTTTTTTTTCCCCTTGGAGTTTCCTTTTTCCCTTCCTAGGATATGCCCTGCCAGCTGGTTGGAAGATGTAGTAAAGTCACTAGCCATGCTCTGAGCCACAAGTAACTCAAAATCCCTGGGAATCTAGTCTGGAGATTTACCAAGTATCTTGGGAGAAAGTCAAGATGAAAGAAAATAAAAATAAAGTCCATGAAGGAAATTCTTGCTCCCCGCCCCAGCCCCATTTTCTAAATGAGAACAAGCTGTCATGTCCCCAGGCCTAATATCTTCAGGTTACACTTGGAAATTAAAATCTAATTGGTTTCATGCTTCTTAGGTTTCTACCCTTTATAGACTCCTTCTCAAGTATGAAACTGTAAGCCCAAGGCCTGTAATACTTATACCTCCCTAGTTTTATGAGACTCGCCTGCTTTTAGCAGCCTGATGCCTTAAGAATGTCCTCTAAGAACGCAATTTGGTACGGGTGTGTATCTGTTTGTGTGTTTGAATTCTTCATTTGTGGCATTACTGATCTTTCCAACAGTAACACGTTTTTATTGGCATTAATTTTGGAAAACTGGGAGACTTAGCAAACCAAGTGGGAGAGTTTTTAATTTTGCCTATCTTTGCCCCCCTCTCCCCCAACTTTGGTATCTTAAAAAGAAATGTGAGTATTCCTTCTGTGGGCAAGTCTGAATTAACTTCTCTAACATGGACTCTCTCTCCTTCTCTTCAATAAACTTTACTACTTACTCCTTGAAAAAAAAAATGCTCTGTAAATGTTTAGCACTGTTATTAAAAGTCTGAAGCCTTTGCTTATGCAAATGTTTCCTGCTGGGAATCTCACACCTAAATTCTTCTTAGATTAATTTATATGACAAGGGAGGCATTGAGACACACCCACACGGAAAGGGATTTCCTTTAGCTAACACTGGAGCCTTGCTCGATTCAAAAAAAAACACACTGCTTGTGTTTTAGCATCGTGCTTTTAGCAAGTTTTCTCGCTTTAAAGCAAGTATCTTTATAAATGGATCCCCTCTTTTTTTTTTAATGCTATTGCATGTTAGTAAAACCAGTATTAAATACTTCTTAGTTGAAATTATTTATCCTTTCCTTGATTTCCCTTCTCCCCGATATGATCTAGCTCATCATATTATATAGAGTTGAATCCTGTGTTTGAGAAAAGTGAACACAGGAATAGCAAAGATTCTTAGAACTGAAAGAACCTTAAGTGGTATCAGGCCAGGCTTTCCTAAGGCCGGTTACCTGAGTCAGAAACTACTGGATGGCCATCCCCTTTGCAAATAATCCACCTTCAAGGTCTCACTTTTGAGAGTGCATCTAATACAATCATAATGTAAAATCAAACTCATGTTAGCATCCAGGAAATTCTGTCTATTTGAAATTGAGGAAAATTCACTTAACCATCTGCCCCAGAAAGATGTAAGATTCCTTACCCTCTGAGCCTTCCCACATGCGGTTCCCTCTGCTTGGACCATTTCTCTCTCCCTTCTTCCCTTGAAAAACTCATATTTGTCTTGCAGATCCCCCTATTATGTGGTCTTAGAAAACTCTGTAACTCACACTTTGTAGTGCCTGTCACAGTTGTGATTATTTGTGTGTATAGCAGTTTGATGCCTTTCTTTCCCACTGGACTGTAAGCTCTGTGAGAGCAGGGTCCCTGTGTGTCCAGGTCACTGCTCTATCACCAGCGCCTGGAGCAACACCTTGCATATAGTAAGTAGCTCCTCAATAAACGTTTGTTTGGCTAGCTTCTATAACGCTTTCCTTTTTGCCTTTTATTAATGCTTCTCGGTTCATTAAAAGCTAATAAATTCAAAACAGTCTGTACCTGAGGCTGATGCCCACAGTGGGAGTTGGAAGAAAAAAGAACCACTATTCCCTCTGGTTTCCATGACTCTAGACTCCTGTTATCCTAGCCTCTCTGTTCATCCCTTATTTGGCTCCATTCACAACACAGTTCTCTTGTGAATGAATCTACTTAAATGGCTTCAGTTATTTCCTTCAGCTCTCTCCTTCCCCTCTAAAAGTTTCCTGCTTCTGGAATGTCTTTGTGGATAGCCTGATGGAATGGCCAACTCCTCCTTTGCCACCCGAACCCCATAGCTCCCCCGTACTCATGGTATCACTGCCCATGCCGTCACCTGGACATGACATCTAAATCCCTGGTAACTGCACAAGGCAAGGCAACTTGGAAAGAAATGCTTACTTACTGCCTTGTGCATGCTTTGGGTTTTCTGCCTTGGTGGCCCATTTCCAGTTTGTGGTGGACCATGCCCCAGGCTCATCTGGTCTCTGCTCTTCCTTGCCCCATTTGAAGAGCCAGTTTCTTCACCTTTTGGAAGGTCAATCACTAGGGACAGAAAATCAGAGTTCCCCGGAGAAAGAAGATACCAACTGCAGGCTTCTCCATGGAACAGAATATATATGAGGAAACTGAAAACTAAGGCCAATCTGCGAGACCCACTCAACTCACAGACTTTCCATGGCATTTCTGTTCTTGGCTCATTGCTTTGGGATATCCCTTATCCATTTCTGCCCTTGAAAGGATTTGCTGGTGTGGTGCTGGGGGACACTGTTCATGCTGGAGCTTGAAGAGTTGAACCCCCTCAGCTACTTTATGCACTAACTGTGTGACTCTGGGAAAGTGATTTCTGCTCTCTGGATCTCAATTTTCTCATCTGTGAAGTGGGTTGTGATCAATACTGGCTTCATGGAGTTGTTGTGAGAATCAAATATGGTAATGAACATAAGATGTTTTGACATCTATTAAGTGCTCTAGAGATCAGGGACGATCAATTTCAGATGTTTATGAAACCCTACGTGTTTCCTTTGTCACCTTTATCCACTTTTATCCTTATTTTTCTTTAAACAAAGCAATTTTAAAAAACATTTGTTTTTTTTAACAAAATTTTATCACATATATATGTGTGTGTGTGTGATTGTGAAGATAACCATAAAAAGCAAGAGATATAAAGAACCATCAGTAAATTCGAGATTTAAAGAAAATCAGTAAATGCTAGTACCTAAGGACTCCTCTCCTTCTGTTTAAAGAGAAACTGGGCAAGGGTTCATGAAGTGTTAAGGGTTCTTTTAGCACCAGGTAGATACTTACTTCCTCCTTGATATAATCAGAAAGATGGAAGAAATGAAAAGGGAGAGAGGCTCAGATTAATGTGGTTCAATGTTGTACATGCATGTCTGTGTACCAGCTAAATTCATCTCATGAACTGACAAATTCATGGCCCACACTGCTGTAAAAATGCTCAGAGGTATAGCAGAACAAGTAGTTCTAGTTCATTGTTACTAGCTATGTAACCATGGTAATTTCCTTAATCCCTCTGGATCTTAGCTTTTCATCTGTAAAATGGGGAAGGCATTAGATTAGGACAACAAGATGTAGCACAGGGCCTGACACTGGGCCTATGACTGGTAGAGAGAAGTTCAATGCTTGGTGAAGGAGCCAGGCATTGGTTGCAACACTCCCATCCATGGTAAGTCATGGTTGAAGCTTCTGATGCTTGGGTCTGAGGGGAGTAGAGAATGACTGACAAAACAGAGGAGAAAACCTGGTCATTTCTCTACTAGCAAAGTAGAGAAGAAAGTTAAAATGTTTAACTGCATCATTAAGACTTTCAAAAGAAGGAAAATACCAACAAAGCAAAACTTTGACTAGACTTACCCACTTTTTAAAAAGAATATTTTTGGTCATGGTGGTGTCAAAGGTTTGGCTAGAATTAAAAGGCACCAAGAGGTGCTGATATATTCAGCATTTTAAAATCAGGGAGTGCCAACTCTGTCTTCAGGATAAGAACAAGTATGATGGGTCCAGGGCCTTTTCAGAGTTTCTCACATTTCAAAGAACACATACTTGGCAATGATTCCCCTACTTTCCTGAGTTTGGTCAACACGGCTGAGGAAAGGCAAAACTCTTAAAACTGACACAGATGGAAGTTTTCCTCTGGCCTTATTCTGGTATAAATATCCATCAAAGGAGATATTGGTCTGGACCATGAGTGTCTGGAACTAAATTTCAGCCCGTCCCACCGCTTGCTCTTGTCTCTCAGGAAGTCCAACTCATTTGAGATGTGGCTGCTGTCATTTGGTGATCTGGGCCAGCTGCCTCCCCAGACCGTGGAAATCACTAGAGTTTGTTCTCAAGAGACGTCTAGCCAGAAAAAAAGGGCTTCAAGTTTAAGATAGAGGTTTGAGTTGTTTGAAAAGAAGGAAATGAATCAATGCTTGACTCATCCACATCCTAAAGTCAATTCTTTTGTACATAAGTTTGAAGGAGTATAGTAAAACTTGGGACAGTTCATAAAAAACTCAAGGTCTGTTGGGAATGGTGTCCTCAGCCTATCTTCTTACTTTCCTCTCCTTTTCATTTTAAATTTCCTCCAAAATACTACTAAGGAGTTTTCCCTCTTACTCTACACTCCTCATTATTCTACCTTGCCAGTTCTGACATTAGTCCACAAATTGGAAATTTAAAAAATAAGCAGTAGTGGGGACCTCACTGAGGGGCATTTAGAGAGATAATATCTCACCTACTTCATCCCGTGTCTGTTTGTTTTGCACTCTCCTGTTTGTATTTTCTCCTTTCCTATCCCCTCAGGAGTCCCTGTCTCTATCAGGAAGAAGAATGAAGCTGTTCTGACCCCTTATCCCTTTATATTGTGAAAAATAACACAGATACAAAAAGCAATACATTTCAAAGCATACCACAGCAATTTGCTGTAGAACAGATTTCAGATTTGGTATGGGTTACAATTCTATAATTTTTAGGGATTTACTTCTAGCTGCTCCAAGACACTGGAGACTAAAAGAAATATCAATATAATGATTCAGCAATGACACTCTTTTGTTAAACTCTACTTCTCCATATAATTTCATCTTCTCCTTCGTTCTTTTGCCTGCTCTAGGGGTATTTGGGCTATGCCCATTCTAACTTTTTCACATCGGAAGGGGGCTGTCTGACCTTTTTTGGTACTTTTTTTCTTCTTTCCTATTGGGGAATAGGGGAATTCCAAGTCCTTTCCTTTTCAGTCCGTGACTAGTACTGAGCCCCTACTGTATGCAAGGCCTTCTGGGGGGAGACAAAGACATATACTGCATGATCCCTGCTCTCAGGGAGCACACACATGGAGAATGTAGGCCTTAACAAAATATCGTGGTTCAAAAGTTAAGCAAGACAGAGATGGCAGATGTTAAAGGGCCATTCAGAAATACAGATGTCTGTTCATTCGGAGAATAAATCCCTGCCATGAATGCGAGTACTTGGTCTGCAAGGACAGCTTTGGAGAGGAGAGAATGAGGAATGGAAAGGACTTGCACCCATGGAGAAGGGTAGTTTCTAAGCTGTTACTGTGCTTATGAGGAAGAAAAGGTATGCTCAAGGAACAAGTGATGGATCAGTTTGAGGAAAGAAAGAAGAGTGTTGTAGCAGGAGATGAGGCCACAGAGGGAGCCATCATGCCCATGTAAAATCACTGGAAAGATCAGAAAAGGTGGTAGCTGCCTGGAACAAATTTATCCTTTATGTGCCTTCTTGACTGGGGTTGAAGCAAGAACTCAGCCTTCGACCCTTTTCTTCCCATATCGTTCTCCTGCTTCGATATATAACATTTTCCAATTCCTAGTTAAATATTGGCTTTTTCATTTTTTGACAATAGTTCAAAGCAAAATGTCCATACAGTAAAAATTCACAAACCTCAAGTATTCACTGGGTCACTTTATATGCAGATTCCATGTGTCTACATCCAGATAAGGACGCAGAACTCTTCCAGTGCCCTGGAATTTTCCCCCATGCCTCTTTCCTGTCAAGACCCATTCCTCCCTACAAAGGTAACTGCTATTCTGACTTCTTAAACCACAGATTAGTCTTGCTTGTTCTTGAACATCACACAGATGGAATCAGATAGGATTATTCTTCTTTGTCTGGCTTCTTCTGTCCAACATGATGGAGATGAGATGTATGTTGCTGGGTATATCAGTAGATCTTTGCAGTTTTTAATCAGGAAAGTGTTTTCTGTTCTGTTGTATAAATGTACAATGATTTGCATATCCTTTTTCCTGTTGGTGGACATTTGAGTTGTTTCCAGTTCTTGGCTATTATTGCTAAAACTCCGAACATTCTTGCCCAAGTCTTTTCATGGACATCTCTCTTGGGTATAGACCTAGAAGTGAAACTGCTGGGTCATGGGGTAGGTATATATTTAACTTTATTAGAAGCTACCAAACAGTTTCCAGACTGGTCGTATCATTTTACGTTCTCCCTGGCAATGCATGTGAGTTCCAGTTGGTTCACATCCTTGGCAACAGTTGGACTTTTGGCCTTTAACTTCACCATTTCTGGAGGTGACAGCATCTCATTGTGCTTCTAATCTGTATTTCTCTGATGGTTAATGCTACTGAGCCCCTTTTCATATACTTATTAACCATTTAGACATCTTCCTTTGAGACATGCCTATTTAAGTCTTGGGCCATTGTTTTAAAAAATAGGTTATTTTCTTTTTTTATTACTGATTTGTAGGGGTTACTTATGTATTCTGGATAAATCCTTTATTAGATATATATATTATGAATATTTTGTTTCTGCAGATTGCCTTGTACTTTTCTCATGGTATCTTTTCATGAACAGAAGTTAATTTTGACAACCAGCTTTCATATTATTGAATATTCCCTGGTCCAGAAGGTAAAGTCACAAAAATGTAAAATTTAGATTATTCTCTCACTGACAAGCAATGACAACATTGTGTGTGTGTGTGTGTATATATATATATATATATATATATATATATATATATATATATAAGCTTGGATATTACCTCTATTCAACAAGATTTTTCTCTTTTCCTTTTCCCCCATAGCTCTTCCTGATTTCCCATATACCCCTCATTTACCAGACAGATAATTTACTACAGTGCTGATTTCATATGAGGCTTATGACATAGATTTAGAGTTATTCTCTTAGTGCTATAGAACTGCCTACTTCCTTCTTGCCATGTGTTTCCACTTTAAAAACACTTTTCCAGGATACAGGATAGTATAGGGGTATACAAGTGGCCTTTGCAATTGTGTGTGTGGGGGTGGAGAGAGGGAAACTTCCTTCCCAGATGGAGGGACTGACAAAAATTTGACCCCAAAACGAAAACTGGGGGATATCTGTTGACCATCTTGCTAAGCCAAAAGTTAATATCTTTCCCAGAAGGTAGGGATAAAGAGAAAATGGATGTTCTGACCTTAATCTTGACCAATATGCAGAGTTTGGTTAGTGAACTGGACTACTAGGAAAAAAATGTGTCTATGGCATCCTAGAGCCTATCAAGAAAGCAGAGAGAACTGGGGAAATGCTGAGAGAGATTTTAGCTCAAAACGAAGCACCTAGAGGGGTTCAAAAACTAGGCCTCTCCAGGAGGTGGGCACACCCCTCAGTGACATACTTCCAGCATTTGGCTGCCCAGTTCAGCTCACGTTCAAGGTCATTAGAGGGTGTCGTTAGGCAAAATAGAGTTTTTTATTTTAAAAGCCTTTAAGAGAAGGGGCCATGATGCCTGTGGTGGCCTCCAGAAGCTGGACAAGAAAAGAAAGCAAATTCACCCTTAGAGTCCCCAGAATATAACAGTCTGGCTGAGCACTTGATTTCAGCCCCATGAGATTCAATGGACCTCTAACTTATAGAACCGTAAAAATAAGGAATTTGTTCTGTCTGAAGCCACTAATTTTTGGTAATTTGTTATAGCAGCAATAGAAAACTAATACAGCATTTTATTCCAAAAAAGGCTTAAATTCAGGGTGAGGTGTCTTATGTTTGCCTGTCACATTCTTTAAAAAGAGTTTATAAGAAGCTCTACATGTTGAAGGAGATGAGATAAGATTTAATGTTCTTGCATAGACGAATAAAATAATTTCTCACACTTAAAAAGAAAGAAGAAAAAAAGAGTCTTTCTGAGGCTGAAATGTTATGAAACCCTGAATTCTAATCTTATCATAGCCTACTAATTAGCTCTATGACATTGAACAAGTCACCTAACCTTGCTGGATCTGTTTCTTTGACTGTTAAACAAAGAAGTTAACCAAGTGAAACTCTAAGGTTCTTTCTGGTCCTTTCCATCCCTTAACAATTAATTGGAATTGCCAAACTATACAGCAAAAGTGTTATTCAATTAAGTACATGATGATTTCCCTAGTGATTGACCTAACCCTGGCCTGGGCTCTAGGAAAGGTACAGAAGTAGGGAATGGCACAAAGCTTATATCACAAGATTTTGTTTCTCTCACAGGCTCTTTGAGCCTACTGGCTGTGTAGGAGAAACAGCTTTCTCATCAAACCTTGTCGATTCTTCAGGGATGATCTCCATCATTTCATTTTCCAGATAATTGGTAGGGATTCCTCAGGGATCCTTTATTTTTTTTCTCTGCTTAATGTACCAGATGCAACTGGCAGAAACCAAGAACAATTATCTTAGTGGCATTTCTATATCCAAACCATGTGTTTTTTATTTCAATGCACCGCAAGATATTCCCTGCTCTAAAATATGGCAAGAAGGAACCCACATTCTCAGACCAGGTCAGAAATCAGAGCTGTGTAAAAGAAATTGTTCTGATGCAAGATTCTGCATCTTGTTAACCAGCTGATTTTCTTCCTTACAGTTCATCAAGGAATCCTGTTTTGGGTTTCTTTTCCTCTCATTATCACTTACATGGTTTCACGGTTTAAAGCTGAAACTCAGGCTGCACCCACTCAACCTGTCCTCTAAACAGCATTTTAAAGTTCTGCTTCTGTGGACAGAATGCTGAATCCTGCGGCGAGGTGGCGGGTTCACTGCTGGCTCGGTGTGTGTGCATGCATGTGTGCTCCTGTTTCTTTCTTTCCAGATATACTGTGTTTCCTCAGCTGTCGGGTTTTTTTTTTTTTTCCTATATCACAACATGAAATCTACTACTACTTAGAAAAATCCAAACTCCACAGGGATGAACTTGCTGAATCGCCATTGCCAGGCCGGGGAAATCTTGAGCCTTATCAGATTTCCTGGCAGGTCCTGCTAAACTCCCACCCCGAGGGGTTTTGGCTGAGTGGGAAGAGGAACTAGTTCTCAGATGGAAAAAGAAAAGGCATGTGACTGTGTCTGGGTGGACACACTGGAAGGTATTTCTCCATGGTCTGAGACGCATGATATCCCCCCAGGTTAAAAGTCAACCAGGACGGAGGACACAGGGGAGTCCCTGACATTTAATAAGTGTGTAATACATGTCTGAACAAAATAAATTCTTAAACTTTACCAAGTGAGAGGTGGGTAGTAAGTGTCATCAGTATGATGTTTTTATTCATTATGATGGTGGTGATAGTGCATTCAACACACATTATTTATCAAAGTATTGCACTAAGAATTTAACAGATTATTTGACTTAATCTTATAACAACTTTTAAGCCCATTTTATGGATGAAGAAACTGAGGCTCCGAGGTAATATGACTTGCCTGAGGAAACACAGGAAATGAATGGCAGAGCTGGGCTTCAAATCTAGTTTGTCTACTCCAAAGGCCTCAGCTCTCATCCCCACTGTTCGTTTATATAGGTATGCATGTGTGTATTTCTGTGTATAAATGTGTACATAATATTTTTACAGCTTTATGTTAAATATTTGGGGGTGGCCTTGGTTGTCTGATAGGAAGGGCCCCTTATGACAGTGTTTCAAATGTATAAGATAAAACACAGGATTAACAAGGAAACCAATGTGGATGAAATAGTATCAATATATAAAAACAAATCTGTGATTTAGCAACGTATGCACCTAGATCTCATGTTGCGTGTGTGTGTGTGTATTGGGGGGTGGGAGTGGGTGAGAACAGAGGGGTATTTATGGGAAGGGACTCTACTTTCCCTGCATTTTTCTGTAATAGAAAGCTATTCTACAAAAAAAGCTATTAAAATAAATCTATAAACATGCACACATTTAAAAGGAGAATTCCACCAAACTTTAAAGTCCTCAGTGCAGGCACTAAATCTGCCTATTGATGATCTTGTATCCAGTGTTCAGCATGGTGCCTGACGTAGTAGTTGCTAAACAAATATTTGATAAATGAAGAAATGAGTAACCATTAGTCTTTAATAGGCAAGACATCCAAGGCATGGAGTGGCTAAGGGCCTGCCAGGGCCAAGGCTGTTTTTCCAAGGGTGGCAGCAACCAGACACCCAAGGCAAATTCTTGCCATTCTCATGATTTTGCATACGATGTAGCCTGAGTATGTTTATGGCTAGATCTAAGTTTAGCTACAAAGACAAGGTGCTCCGATCAAGCTTAGAAATCATATGTGGGGTAGGTAAATTGAACTTGGTCTTCTGAGTTCCAGCACTTCACCAGCTCTGGGATTTGGGGCTGTGATGCTGACTAGGGGCTATCCACGATGGCAGGAGGCAGTGTGCTCAGCATTTACTATGCATCCCAGCAATTTATGTGCTTTATCTCATTAAAATGTTTAAAGAAGAAGGCTGGACTGTTTTAGCTCACTTTCTCAAATAAGGAACCTGAGGTTCAGAGAGGACTAGTAGCTTGGCAAGGGTCTGAGAGTGATACCTAGGTCTCTAGGCTTCCAGAGATTGGGTGTTTATCCACTTCTTGAGATGGCCTCTGAACCTTGGGGTAAGGCTGGGTCCACAGTCAAAATGCTCACCATTGGGCCTCCTAAAGCCTTGAGGGTGTGATGGACAGGTTGGGCAGGGAACTGTTCTGTCTGGGCATGGAATTGACAGAATAGAGAAGACCCTTTTCTCCTTCATTCATAAAAGCTGCCACAGGTCCTTACACCTTGATTCTGGCACCTTTCGCTTATGTAACAGGTAAACCCTGGATGTGCCGTTTCTTCCGATGGGTCTCACTTTTCTCATCTGTAACATAAAGGGGCTGAGCAGGAAGATTGCTAGATTCCACTCAGCTCTTTTGTACAATGATTCATTTGCACTTGTCTCCAAAAATAATTTTTACAAAAGATCCAAGGTTTTAAAATGAGAGGAGAAAAAAAAATCAATCCATAAACAAATCAACTGGATTTGAAACAGCTGCCTGGGTCTGGACCCTGCCTTTTACTTTGTCCTTCAAATGGGTGATTTGCCAAATGCAACCTTTGGTTTTCTTCACCCGCAACAATCTTATTTCCTTTTAAAGCATGTCCTGGTGGGGGCTTGGACTAGTGTTTTTCTTGGTCCTGATTCACATGATCTTGGATGGACCATGAGTCAGGCTGACCAGGCATGCAGAGATGCAAATTCCTGACACCAAGCTTGTCCCCAGGCTAAAATTTCCTGGAAGTTCTGGGACTGGGATTTCTAGGATTTTTTATTGTCGTTTCTAAGTGTCATTGCTGTTTCTTCGGCAATTTTCAGGATAATACCATATAATTCCTTTAAAGGTCTTTCTACCAGCATCCTGCCTATAGAGTTCTAGCAGCCTGCTAAGAAATCAGTAGAAATCTAAACATCTCTCGTTCTATACCTGGGAAACAGCTTTGGCCTGGTAAGGGTGACAGTACACAGCTGGCAGTAATCCAGAGAGATCAGAGAGGCAGCTGACTGCTGAGAAGTTCCTGAATCAACTACCAATGAGTGAGAAGACCATGATGTGTGTGTGCACGTGTGCATGTGTGACGGTCAAGCAAGGTAATGCTTGCAGTCCCTCTCTACCAGGCTTCTTCTGATGAACACCTTCTTGTTTCTTGTGTGACAGAAAAAGTTTAAGGTGTGGGATGAGAAGGGCCTGGGTTTGTGAGTTATCTGTCATCATGCCATTTAAAGTCTTTGGTCTTAAGGAAAGTCATTTTAAATTTTTAGTCTTAATTTACTCATGTAAAAATGGCACTAACCTTTTTGCACGGTAGCCCTTAAGGCTAAATGAGATACCATATGAGAAAATGTAAAACATCCTGTGTGGCCATCAAGAGATGTCTTTCTTCCTCTGTCTTGTCATCCTCCAAACTTGCCTGTCCTAATAAAGAGCAGAAACGTCTTCCTGCAGGGGCAGGAGTCCAAACAGATGACAACAGTGAAGGCCAAACACGCCCTTTCTGAGAAAAGAAGTAGAAGACTTTGCTTCTCATATAACGAGCAGACCAGGAGCCAAGGGGTTGATTTGGGAGTTTCACGGAGCTTTGCAATTGCATTAGTGTTTCTGTTTTTTTGTGAAAACAAAGTTAAATATTTAGCTTAGGTACCAAATATAAATTTAGACCACTAAAGGAGTCCCAATGCACAGCGAGACCCAACTACTTGATTGACTCTTTCTTAAAAAGTCTTCAGATCACAGAAGCATTTTCTAGTTCTTCTGCTGATACATGCCATTGATACATGAGAAGCTCCAAGAATGGGTTCAGGACACCCCAAATATTCCATGTAAAGTTAAGGAACTGTAGTGAGCTCAGGGGACTTATGTAGAGGTGGCTGGGAGTGGGTAGTTCTCTCTACCTGGTGAGACAAGAGCAGCCCTTAACCTGCCTGCCAAACTCCCTTCCAGTTATTAAATGAAAGAGTAGAGGAGAATTTCCAAAAGGCATTTAAAGAGAAACGGCTTTGGATGGCCTATAAAGTTTCTCCACAGTTCTGCTTTCAGTGGATCTGAGTCTTGGGCCTCTTTTGCCACACTCAGTTATTATTTGGGAGAAGGCTTGGTACAAAGAGAAGGTCAGTGAATGGAGGCAGAAGGAAGCCTGGTTCTTATACAAGTTCTACCACTTCCCAGGAAAAGTGACCTGTCCAAAGTCACCCAGTGAGAAATGCCTATGATTATCACAGTGACTCAAACCCTTCCTGGAAATCTGTTCTTATGAGGAATTTTTAAATAGCACACATTGGGTGAACAGTGGGGAGAAAATAACTCCCAAGCTCACAAGATCTTTTACTTATCATGGCAAAGCCCCACTTTATTCTAAATAAACTATTTTGAAAGTGTGAGTTGGAAAAAGGATGATTCTCTTTCTCAAAGTTAAATCCAACACCTCAGCTGGAGCCCAGTGGGTTTGCTGGAGAAACTATTCTGACTTTTCCATTCCTTACCATATCTTCACTGAAGGGGCTGGAGAGGGGGTCAGAGAAGGTGGGAGAGAAAGCAGCACACATGAACCTGAGCAAAAGTCTCTCTTAGCAGGCCCATCGCCTTTGCTAGATTCAGCCTACTCTCCTTTTTCTTCCTTGTCACCTTTGGTCAGTTACTATGGCAAGAAGATCAAACCAGAGGATTCTCAGACAGGCCTGCCAAAGTCATCTTTCCACCTTCCTATTAGAAGTTTTTCTAAGCCCTGGGCAAAGAGAAGGCCTTGACGTTGAGATGGCTTAAATTAAAGCCAAGGGATTATTTGTGATTAAGCCTTTCACTGCTTCCTGCCACCATACATGGTGGCCATACTGGCCGAAGGCAGCCGTCAGTGCCCAAGCCCACCTACCTATTTAGACACATCTGCACAAGATGGCAAGAACCTTCAATCTACAAAGTAATGGTTTCAGTATCTGTTTTTGGAGGCCCTTTAAGAGGGACCTGGGTAATTTATTTCTCCTTTTCGAATAAGGCTGTCTTTTGGGACAACTTGCTTAAACACCTATGGGCACGTCTCCAACACCTTGGCCATTAAGTTCTTTAAGGGACAGTTCAACATGTTTTTGAGATTGAGGGAGCCAACAATTCCGGACGAGCTGTGTTTACGTTGGATCAGCTCACCTGGGCAATGTGCCAGCACTTTTGCATGCTGCAGGAACTGGAGGTGAAAGCAGGAAGGCCTGAGAACAGAGCAGAGGACTAACCTGGAGCACAGGAAAGCCAAGAAGGACGTGATAACGAGAAATGTTGGGGGAGACGCCTGGTGAAATCTGGCAAAACACTAAGAAATACCATCGTCTCACGCTCCTGGGACACTGTGTTAAGCAATGGAAAACAGGACCTTTTGGAGGGAGTCCATTGGCACAGACAGAGTCAACAGTGGATGTGCTTTTAGGTCTCTTTGTTCTAGTCCTTTCTAAATTTCGGACCCTTCAACAGCCAAGGGGTCCAGATTCTCGCAGTGTCTAAAAGGTTTTGACACCTTCTCAGCCATCTTGGGTAAGAAACTTGAGCGCTCTGGGCTTCGGCTTCCTTATCTAAAAAACAAGGGGAGCTCCAAGACCCTTCCAGGCCTCAATCTATGACTCTAGAGCGAAATGGTCAATGACTGGCCATCTATTTTTGGAAACACTGACTCCATGTAAGTAGATTTTCTATCTTCTAGGCTACAAGGAAGGCAAGTTGGGCCATTGTGGTAACTTACCGAGGCTGAGCGTCTAGCGTAGGTTCAGCTGAATGGGCTGCCTTTCAGATAGGACAGGCACAAATAACAATTTTCCAAGTGACTCCTTTCAACAACCACTCACCCACTGAAATGTGCCACCACCGCCATCGACAATAACAATGGCTAACCTGACTGAGCACTCACTCCAACCCCTGTACTGAGTCCTTTATATACATCATCTCATTTAATTATCACAACCACAATGGAAAGGTGGGTCTTGCTGCTGTTCCCAGTTTGCAGATGAGGACATAGACTCAGAAGGTAAATGGCTTGCCCAAGATCACACAGCTAGTTAAGTGGTAAAGCTGGAATTAGAACCAAGATCTGAAGCCAAAGCTTGTGCTAGTACATAATATTCTCAAATATGCTTAATAAGCAATCAAAAAACACTATCCATCATGGTGGTTGGTTCCATCAAGAGAAATGGCACTTGGCCTTCAAGGCCCTTTGTTACCAAGGAAAGCTGGCAATTTCACCAGTCTGCAGAGCATTCTTTGTGCTAGGAAACCTTCTTTCTCGGTAGGAAAACACACAATGGTTCAAGTGTAGCCAGTGGGGGCATTTGACTTAGCACAGCTATGAGGAGGTGGGGAAATGTTTCTAAGTTCTGCCACTAATTGTGTGTGTGTCCCACGGTGAGTTCCTCTGGTGTTGGTTAGATGATCCCTGAGGCTACTTTAATTTTTGGATTTTATGTTGGCTCTTGAAGACATCTTTATGACTGTGCATTTGCTGGGGATTCCTGGCACCTCCTCTCCTTGGGGGTAGGTAGTGCAAACAATCTGTAAGCCATTTTCACCCATTCTTAGTTTGTAAATAGGTTCCTTGCAACTCTGAGTCTATAAAATTGTTTCAAAAGGTCTTTTGAGTATGCATTCCCAAAACCAAATGTTATAAAACCTGTTTTGTTGGGAGTTAAAAGGTACATGTGTACTAAAAGCCTCTCAGCATGTAATTCATATAACACACTTAATCACTGCTGTGATGCTCAGCCAGGTGAGCTTCTCCCCCATTCCTCTCTTTCTACTTTCTGAGTTGGAGTTGGTTCCTCTACAAAGTGGCACTCTTCCTCCTGACTGTCACAGTCCCAAGAGGTAAAAAAATATCCACCCTTTCATCTCTACCCACCACATTCTTTCTCTAAGCCTGTAATTGGATCTAAATGGAAAATACGCTCTCTGCAGGCCAAGGAAGTCGGCACTAGGGGGTGACAAGGAGAACGTGTTCCTCTAATCTGCGCAATCATACTCTCCTGTGCTAAGGAAAGTAACGAGGCTTCCTGCAAGTGATGGCCAGTCTGCAGGGAGAAGGGGTGGTATCCACACACCCCAGCTCAAACCACATGTGAACCATCAACCAGCTTGGAGTAAACACCTCGGAAATCTGACTTTCCAGAGGACAGGAAGATTCTGCCACCTTTGCTCTAAATTCTACTACCTCAACTGAATTTGGGATGGCAGTTCAGACACACAAACATCCCAGCATTATGACTTTTTTAAAAAATGCATAACATGCACCGCACACCAATGCTAGGGTCTTAGTTGGATGCATAATTAGTGGGCCACCCAGCTTAAGTCCTGTTATATATAGCATATGGTGTTGGAATGGAGATGAGCCAGAAAGGTATATCCTGGAGCAGTTTTGAAAGATGGGTTGAGAAGACCAGTGCACGTATAACCCGCTACTAAGTAGAAATTAATAGGTACCTTACAAAGGTCTAAAACCTTCTAACAGGAATTTCAGAGAAGGAGCAATGATGTGGTCCTGCAAATATTCTGGCAGATGCAATGGGGCATGGTACATTCCAGAGAGATGGCCTGATTCAATGTGACTTGGTCTACAGATTCAGAAGGCATTGTTGGATGCCTCATGTGGGGGATCTGGAGCGGGCAGCCAGTGCCAGTGTGTGGCTATAAATCAGATGCATGCTGAGCCTCCATGTGGCTCACTTGCATTTTTATTTTGATTCTTTTTCAGTCGTTCCCTTTTTTCTTATTTCTTTAAGAATCTCATTCTACTCCACAGGCAAACGTCTGAGGAAGACTTTGCCCTGTAAGGTTAAGTCCCCCGAAATTCCCCCAAGTCAGAATTTAAAACGTACTGATTTGGGGGATTGATCTGCTTTGTCACTGTCACTGCTGCTGTGTCTGTTTCATCTGACATGGACCCAGCTGTGTGGGGGGTGGGACCCACTGTCCCCAGGTAACAGATAAGGGAAATGAGGCTCAGAAGAGTGACCCAGTCGATCCTGGAAGGCTAGAAAGTGACATGCAGCTTTTGAATGGGGATTTCCGAGGCTTTCTTTATACACAGCTGCCCTCTGTACCCAAGTTTCTGTGGCCTTGAGCCTCAGTTTCCTCATCTGTAAAGTAAGAGCGATGGCCTGGATGGTACGTCTTCAGCCTGCGCCCTGTCCTAACTGCACTCAGGTAAGTGGCCAGTGGAGCTGCGGGCACAGCTGCAGGCCCCTCCTGCAGTTCACCCGTGACCTTCTGGGCTCCGGGCCAGCCCTTCTTGAAAAGGAAAGGGAAATGTGCAGACCCCGGGGACAGAAATTAGTTCCCTTATACTGGAACTGCCGCCACTGCCAACATCACCAGCTAAAGAAGCAGTTTTGTGTCGGGGGGGGGGAGAAAACAAACGAAAAGACACCCCACGCTACAATGATAGCAAAAGGACAGATTTCTCCTAAATAAATATCACACCCCCCGTACCCCCACCTCAACCTGGGGCGGGGGGGGGGGTTGGGGAGTGGAGAGGAGAAGCTAGGATTTTTCCGCTTACGGACCTTCAGTTTACCCATCCCCCCATACAAAAAAGTTGTTACTTTAATTAAATTTTAACTACCATTCCTAAGGAACTAAGAACCTTTGGAAAATATTCATAACAGCTCCGAAGGGTACATTTTGGTGTGTGCGCCTATTCGCGCCAACCTTTATTTCCAATGGTTCTGTTTTCTGTAAAGTCTTGGGGTTCAGTGAGTTTGCCCCAGGACTTCTCGGTAAGTGTCCTCGAGCAGACAGGAGAGGAAAACGAGGGGAAAATAAAGACTCCGGGTAAATACAAGAACCGCTCACCTTTTGAACTCTGGGGTTGAGGTCCTTCGCCACCTTTGCCATCCTCTCTGGGGAGGTGGAGGCGCAGCGCCGGGCTTCCCAGGCAGAGGCGCGAGGGCGCGCGGCGGGGAGCGCGGCGGCTGAATGGCCAGGTTTGCGAGCCGCCGGGACAGCTCTGCGCGCAGCCGGACGCCCCCGGGCCTCTTTAATTGGAGAGCGGGACTCCCTCTAAAACCTCGCCAGCCAATCCGGGCGCGCGCTCGCGCTCGGCCGGCCAATCCCGGCGCGCGGCCCCCACCCCAACCCCAACCCCATCCCGGGTCCCCCGCTCTGGGTGGCTTCAGCAGGGGAGGCTGGAAGCCCCCGCGCAGCGCTTCCCTGACGTCAGGCGGCCGCAGCCCCCAGCCCGGGGCGGCTCGCATCTGCCCCTCCCAGCGGCTGCAAGGCGTGCCCACGCCCTTCTCCTTAAAAGGACTTGGGGCAGAGGGTGGGGCGGACGGCTGGGCCTCCGCGATCCATTCAGGTCAAAAGGGAGAGTGATCAAACAGGAAGGCGGAGGTATTTTTAGTGAGCCGCCTCCAAAAATAAACTCTGAACTGCGCGCCCCTTGCCACCCTCTCTGCCTTTCCCTGGGCGGCTGGCGGGACAGGGGGGAGGCAGCCGGTCTGTAGCCGCGCTGACTCAGCCAGCTGATCTTTCTGAAAATCTGGGCAGTTTCCTAATCATCCAAGAGGAGATGAGATTTCAGTGAGTTATGATTCTTTTTACCTTAACGTTTGGAAAGTTTTAAACCGCTTTTCATGACTTGCGTTGACTTAAATTCTCCCAAATCAGCGAGGAAGAGAGTATCTCCAGATATTGTAGGTGCCATGGTGTACTTGGTAACGCCCACAAACTGACCCTTTACTACCGACGGGGGTACACATTTTCTCATGGTATCCCCATAATACTCAGGTATTGTTACAATCATCATCCCATTTTATAGGTGAGGAAAGAGGATTAGAATGTGCAAAGAGTCCACAGTTGAACTCTTCTGCGAGACTTACCTGGGGAGGAGGAGTGCTGGGTTAAAAGCCATAAGCTAGGAAATTAGTGGGTTTTTTCTTTCTTTCTTTTCTTTTTCTTTTTTTTAGATTAATGGGGTCACATGGGTCAGGACAAACGAGATTACGTTTGTGGATGAAGCATCCTTGCCACATCTAACATAAACTACCGTGTAAAAACAGAATTGGCCAGAGAATGGCATGCCATGTCGTTTGCCTCTAAATCCACATCTCGGTTTCGAGCCAATTCCAGAGACTTGGATTTCCAAAGACTTTTTATTTTTTTTTCCTCTGGCCAGGCAGAGGATTAAACACTAGAGCCTTTTATTCTGGGGGCAGTCCTGCTCTGCCTGCCATGCAGTTTTCATGGAGAAAGTCCCGGAAGCAGTGCCCCCTGACAGAAACCAGGGCTCAATGGACTGCCACAAAAACGCCACTGAAAGGAGGCTGAATAGCGGTACTTCTCAGGCACATCAGTTGTTATTAATTAGGGGGCCAGGGCTGGAGGTCACACCCGAGGGCTTTCTCTCTTATTAAAGGTTTTTTTGTTCTTTAAAGCCTCCACTGATGCAGTTCTTAAGGCATCATCACCTCCAGTGATCCCAAATCATAATTCCTTTTCCACATTCTTGAGAAGGCTTGTGTGATTCCCTTTTATCAAGGTGAGAGATGGCCTTTTTCTTCCTCCAAGTAGTTTTGCTATAATTGCAGTTTGTCCTGCTGCCACCTAAATGCTTTCTGTGCATTTGCTGAATGAATGAATGAATGAATGTTAGGTTCTGGCTTTTAAATCAGAGTCAGCCGGCAAGGTGAGAATAGGGGGGTGGGGAGGGCAATTTGCCACAACCGGTGGGAATTGTCCATACTTCCAAGACGGGCTGCATGTTAAGCCAGTGTAAACTAACAGTGGCCAGCAGAAGCCTGGGCAGGGAGAGGAGGTTTCCACGTGAATAGCCCTTTCAGTAGCAAATCCTTGGAACAATAGAGTGCTAAACTGGGATGACATGCCAGAAGCCTTTATGTTTCAGAGCTGTGGGAACAGGAGCCAGGAGTCCAACAAAGGCAAGCTTTATCCCTTTCAAACTAGCAAAAGCCTTCTCAGTGAAGTCATTTCCCACTGTTTTCCCAGGCACCCTTCTTGCCCCAGCTTGAGAAATCATTATGCCACTAAATAACCCTAATTTTATTAACTTTAAAAGCTGTTTAGCTCCACCCATAAGATGTGATTTTTACCCTTGGCCCCAGGTGTACAATCAAGGAGGCAGATACTGGGACTTGTTTCTCAGAATATGAGGAGGCGAAGCTGGTGCTCAAGGCGACCCGTTCCCGCCTTTCTGGTAAAGCACCTTTTCGGAGCAAAGAGGTGACCCCTTCTTCCTGCTAGATGAGGCTACTGACTCTGATCCTTTCAACCCTATTCTCAGATGCTTGTCAAGGAGGCTTGTCATCAGAGGCTTGTCTGGACCTGGACAAGTTTTGGAAAAAAAGAAATATGATCATTGCCCCTTGACCTCACTCTGGTACTGTGGTCCTCTCAGCCTTTTAATGGAAGAAGTCGGGTGAGTATCTTTTTCAGGGTAGTACAGGAGAGAACCCTGATTTCTCCAGTTCATTGCTTTGTGGTGCCAGAGGTTTTTGGACGCATTCTTTCATCAAGCAGTTTGGGGGCACCTGCCTTAAGCCAAGCCCCATGATTGGTGCTGGATATACCTTGGTAAATAGAACAATCCCTCCCCTTCCAGAACTTTCCTACTCTAATAAATGACACTGGGGCTCTTTGGTTGACAAAGCTCTTACCTTACTTAAACGCCAAGGCAACCACTATTGGAGAACATTGAGAGTCAGCACAGTTAAGGGCTTTAGCCAAGGTCATGAAATTAGTAAATGTCAGAAGTGAAATTCAAATTCCTAAGAATTCTAATTCCAGATTGTGTCCTTTTAACTGTACCACACTGCCTCCTATAATGATTGTCAAAGATTCATCATAGGAAAAAGAGGACAGCACTTGAAATCAGTTGATGCTGGTGATGTTGTCATCGCTATCACGGGGTTTGTCCTGAGATTTTTTACTGTTTTCTGCTTTTCCTCTTCCCTCTCCCTCTCCTCAACAAATAGGGTCGCAAATAAATAAGATAATTAAGAGTGGCAATGAATGTCTAGAAGGAAATAAATGGAGGAAAGAGGGAGAGACTCAGTTGATGTGACCCCTTTACATCAGGTGTTCTAGGAAGACCTAATGGAGGAGGTGACATTTGAGCTGAGACCTGAAGAAGGAGAGTAAATCAGCTATGAGTAGAGTCACCGTGGAAAGAACATTCCAAGAGGATGAAATCACAAGCGGAAAGGCCCTGAAGTGGGCAAGGGCTTGATGTGTCTGAGGGGCCAGTAAGGTCAGTGTGGCTGGGAGTTCATGAGGGACAGAAAAATGACATGAGGTGGCCTGAGAGAGGGAGGCAGGGCCAGATCACACTGGGCAAGGTGAGCCATGCCAAGGAGCTGAAATTCTATTCCGCGTTCAAGTTTTAGACTGTAGCATGCAATTGAGACATAACATGAGCCGTACATGTCATGTTAAATTTTCTAATAGGTACATTAAAAAGAGTGAAAAGAAACAGGTTAAATTTTTATATATTTATTTAGCCCAATATATTCAAAATGTTGTCATTTCTACTTGTAATCAATATAAACATTATCAAGATGTTTTGCATTCTTTTTTCCTCTCTGAAATCTGGCATGCATTTTATAGCTGCAGTACATTTCAATTCAGATTAGCCACATTGCAAATGATCAACAGAGGCTAGTGACCCCCATATTGGAAAATAGAGCTATAAGCAGAAGAAGGACATTATCTGATTTACCACAACTTTACAGCAAGGACACCCAAGAGGGACTAATAGAAACCTGGCTGGTAGCTAATAACCCCTCATCAGACGGAGACAGTGAAGGGTTGGGAAGCAATTGCTGAGAATCTTGTCTACTGTATATTTCAAGCACTGTGCTGGGAAGGGCAAATGATTTGCCCGAAGTTACACAGCTGCAAAGAAGCAGGCAAGAACTTGAATCCAGATCTTTTGGTTTCAAGCCACACACTTTCAAAAAATCCCAATTTATCATGGCTGACAATGATGGTTTTGTTGTTACAGTGTGGCAAACATAGCCCAAGTTGTTTTAATGTGCTGACATGAATAATGGCTTCTATTTGGTTATGATTTCTCTGCATATTGCATTCATTCAAAACACCCCACACTTAAAAGAAGGTAGATATAGTCCATGAACCACATAATATATTTTATTGTGTTAACTGCTATAAATGTACTATGATCCACATCATATATTTTAATTTGGACCATCATTTGGACCATATATAGGTGAATTGTTCACAACTTAAACATCTTTGGGTTCTTTCCTGCCACTCTTACAGAAACTTTAATTTTGGAAGAACTGTATCTAATTTTCTCCAGATTTTTGGATGGCCTCCTAGATCAAGAAAGCCTTTGCCTATAAGGCCAAAACATCTGGATAAAAGCAAAACATACTGTTGGACTCATGCATTCTCCTGCCTTACAGTCTGTCTTTGGCAGAGGCACCAAAAGGCATAAGGAAGATCTGCTTATTATAAAAAAGCGCTGGCTGAGGAGTACTCAGCCCATGTTTTGGTCTTGGCTTTGCTAAAAATGGCACTACCGGCCACCATCTCAAGACCGCTTGCAACTCAGATGCATTATCCTCTCCTGGGAGTGAGAATAAATTTGCTCTGAACATCATTACATCTGATGGTGCAATGGAGTCATCCTGCTTTCACCAGGCCAGCCTGAGAGTGTAAAGAACACAAGATTTAGACCCAGAAAATCTGTGCATATCTTTCAACTCCATCGTGGGAGAAAGCTCAGTAATTTGGGCAAGATGCTTAAGAGTCTCTGAGTCTGTTCCTGTGACTGAAAAATGAGAGGAGGATCTTTATTTCTCCTCCTTTGTATCCACATGTTTCCTACCACTGCAGTAGGCAGAATTCCCAGATGACTCTCAATAACTGCTTGTGTAGTCCCTTCCCATGTGTGGAGCCTATAACTTGCTTCTCATCACCAAATTATGGCAAAGGTGATGTGAAATCACTCCCGTGATCATGTTACATCTTATGAGGAAGGTGAAGGAAATTTACAGGTATAATTTGATTAATTAATCAGAGAGATTATCCTGCGTGGGCCAGACCTAAATGGATGTGCCTTTAAGGAAAACCTAGAGGTCGAAGACAATCCTTTTGTCCTGCTGGTGTTGCACAAGCAAACCACTGTAGGTTGTATATCTGCAAGGAAGTGAATTCTGCTAACTACTGAGGGAGTTTGCAGGAGGAGCCTGCGTTTCAGAGGATTCCCTAGTCCCCACCTGGATTGCAGCCTGTGAGCCCCTGAGCAGGAGACCCAACTGACCTGCCTCTGGTCTCCTGACCCATGGAATCTGTGAGACGATAAATATGTGTTGTGGTAGGCTGCTTAATTGTGGTGATTTGTTGAACAGCATAGAAAATGGATACACTACCACACTACCATTCCTGTCATTCTTGGGGTTTTTTTAAGGATATAATTCTCTGCTATTTCTTGGCATGAAGACATTTCATATCCCCTCCCTTTTTTTTTTTATGCTGTGTGGCGGGGTCGCGTTTCACTCTTTTTCCATGTGAGTATCCTGTTACTGCAGCACCATTCGTTGGATTTTTGTTTGTTTGTTTTTTGTTTGCTTTGCTTGTTTGTTTGTTTTTCTGGGAAGTGCATAGACAGGGAATCACCAGGTCTTCTGCATGGCAGGTGAGAATTCTACCACTAAACTACCCTTGCACCCCCTCGTCTCCCCCCTTTTTGGGGGGGGACATTTATGCAATGTTTTTATTTATTCAACTATAAAGACTGACTGCAGCATTTTTTTTGGTGGGTAACACCTTAGAGTAACACTAATCATATTGCTATAAATTTAGTTCAGGATAAGAACAGGATTCAGGGAAGAGGGGGAAAAAATCTCCAAATATTGAAACAGAGAAATAACTTTTTTTCCCCTCTTTAATTAAATGGTACCTTCCCATAGTCTTCTCTGGTTTGCAGTCTAAAGTAGTAGGAAACAAGGCTTTGGGCATTTTGGAGAAACTGCAGGTTAAGCTATGGTACCAAGCAGGATACTGAAACCCTGATTTGAGTGTCAAATCTTAGGCACAGATTCCCGGTGCCTGCCCAGGAAAAAAAAAATCTTAGGCACATTTTGGGAGTAGAGGCAGATTCTCAAATGTTTCCTACAGTTCTCTCGTTTTCATCAATTGCAATTTCCCTTCTCTGGCTAATCCAGAACACAGTCCCCTTACTACCTTTCCTAGTTACTTTGTTGTTTGGAGGGAACCTGGCAGGTATTTGTAGTTTCTGCCTAGACTGAAAAGGTAATGGTAGCTCTGACCCACCTCCTCCTGAGACAGCCTAAAGAGTGGGGGGGCTGCTCAATAAGGCCTCTCTGAGTAACTGAAAGGCCTGGTGCACGGGGAAGAGCATTGCTTGTTCTTGGGAAACCTGGCAACAGTTATCTCTGATTCCTGGTGGATAACAGCCAATCAGAATCAACCCATATCATTGCAAAAGGTCAAGAGAAAAGACAGCTGCCCCTTTAAAAGGGGTAAGGAGGAAATGACAGAAGATCAAAAATATTTAGAATAGCACAAAAAATGATATGCATGAACTTCTTTTTGTTATCAAATCTTCGTATCTCCTTTTAAAATAAATATTTCTCCTCCCCTCAACTCTTAAAGCTTCCTGGGGCAGTAACGACAGGAGCTGAGTATCACCTTGTTAAAGCAGCATTTAATTTACTCTTAGGCTAACATCAAGAGAGGGCCCCATTACAGTTCTAGAGAATGTAACTGTATTACAGCTTTAATTTAAGTATGTGTAATATTCAATGATATATTCAGCCTATTTATTCTCTTATTGCTTGCATGTTGTGTGTTTAAACACATATCTGTCACTTTGTTTTCTGCAGCAGAACTGGAGTGGTCCTTCTTTTGGACAGTGGGATAGAAGCACCCATGTCTGGTCTTTCCTGTCTTCCAGCAGCACTTTAAGCATTGAATCCTTAAAACAATCCTGGGTAGCAGCTATTATTATTTCTCTCTGCAGATGACGCATTGAAGCTCAAGTGGGTTAAATAAGCTACTCAAAGCTTCACAGCTGTTGGGATTCAAACCCAACCCAGAATCTGTCAGGACACCCATGGCTTGAGGGCAAGGACCTAGCTTGGACAAAGTTGGGGAGACTGGACTCTGAACCTTTGGAAATTGTGCTGGAGATTCTCCATTTTCACCCTTCTCCAGCCCTGTGCCCGGCAGGTGGCCCCTGAGCTGTCTGTATGGCTCCTGTGTCACCTTCCCATTGCGTTCAGCTTATGGGAGAGACTGGCAGGCAGTCAAAGGTATTTGTTCTCCCGCTGCCTCCCTCTTGGGCTGGGTTTGGAGGTGATGGTGCAACTCTCCCCACAGTCGCAGCTGCTGCCTGTCTTGTAGCTGCTCTCTCCCTTGGCCCTTCCGGGCCTGGAGTGATTCCAGCTTCCTGTTTCACCCTTCCTAACCCATCTTCACCCGTTTTCTCCTTCATAAACAGCTCCTTCGTTAAACTCCCTCAGTTGCCCTGGTGTGCATGCCCTGGGACACAGATCGACATGGAAGCAAAAATGAGTTGGAGAGATAAGTGTAGTCCAGCTTTCACTGGTCGTTGAGATATAAACTGCCTTATATGTTTCTTCTATATTATCTTTAGTTATTGGTATGTGAATTAATTAAAAGCAGCTGGGGCTTGGCAATTCATTGGAATAGGGAATCCGGTTAGAAGGACTGGGAAAGGAAAGAAAGTTGGGGTCCTCCTTCTAGGGCTGGTGTGCCTGTGGCTCCGGGGCCATGAGTTGCAGATAGGTGATGAGTTCTCCTTTGGCCACCGACAGTAACCTTAGGTACTTGCCACTTTGTGCCTTGGCCTTAGCTACAAAAACGGGGCTTCACGTGAGGAGTGACTGTGAGTAGGTATGCAAAGCACGCTTTAAACCCTCATGGTCCTTCTGAATGTAAAGCATCCCTGTGTTGAGAGGACAGCCTAATATTAATCTCTTCTGGATTCTTCAGGGATGGGGTTTAGCGTGAGACAGTGGGAACCTTGGAGCAATTTGCTGAACTGGACTCTTACTGAGCACACTGAGTGTAATTTGCTGACCTGCCTGTCCTTTGCAGCCAAGATGTAGTAAAGAACTTGTGCTCTATGTGGCCTCCTGGGAGTGAGGTTTTGGGACAGCTCAGTAAGAAGAAAGCTTATTGAATGGGATTAAGAGATGATGCTGCGGTTCCGAGTTCCTAGCTTAAGAATCATTTTGACTCCTTGAGGGAAAGCTGGGTGTCCAAGAAGGGGTGGATAGCTTGGAAGGGGCTGTGTGGAGAGTTTACATTGGCCCATCCTGGAGGCCGCTGCCTGCTTCAGGGAACATGCTTAGGATAATTAATTGGTAGCCATCTGATCTGCCAACAGGAGTTTTTCCAAGCACTAGCCATGCGTTATTTCACCGAATCCTCCCAACGCCATCCTGAGACAGGTTGTCTTATCCCCATTTTTACAGAAGTGCAGCCTGAGCCCTAGGGAACTTAAATCACTTCCCCAATGCCACATAGCTGGTTGCAGGGACTGAATTTGGACACATATGTATTAGAAAGAAAATTATACTAATAAAAACTACGAAACAACAATAGAACGCCTGCAGCCATTTCTTGAGCTTCTAACTTATGCATCGACACTAAGCACATTTAATCCCTATCCTATAGGGTTTGAACTCCTAGCATAGACATAAACAACTTCCTTTTTTCCTCTCCTTTGACTCCCCACTTAATTAACACCTGTCATCTAATTTTAGGTAACCTTAGTTATGGGGACATTTTTCTATTTTAGAATAACATTCTATTTGCCAGATAATGGGGGAAATCAGAGCTGCTCAACTCATCAGGGTGTCTCTAATTAGGGGAGGAAAGCACAGAAGCACCTCTGTTTCCTGGGAGAACCTAAGAGACAGAGACAAGATAAAAATCAGGATAGTTAAACACATCATTAGCATCTTTCTCCATTATCACTTTTCCATTCTATCTTGCCATGTTGGCATTTTAATTTTCCAAAGGCTTATGAAGCTGTGTTAGATGTCAACATCTCCCAGTGGAATATTGAACTTACTTCATTCTTTGGAAGACAATGGTGAAGATGCTTCTGTATGTTACCTTTGGGAGCAAATTTGATGCATGCAGGCTTTGTTCAGATTGAGATGCCTGAAAACCTGGACATTTGCAATTTGGAAACAGTTCTGTGGTGTGAGCTTGAGGCCAAGATTAGACTGAGTTAGGAGGCAATGTCTGGCATTGATCCATTTCTTGTGTTTCTTGTCTTTCCTCTGATTACATTGGCAGTTTGCTAAAGCCTGCCTCAGCATTCCACTCTGACCTACTCCCTTGTGTCCTACTCCGTGCTGCAGCCATATTATTCCTTTTCTGTCCATCAAAAACTTGCCTGTGCTAAGTACCATTCTGTTTGTGCTCTCCTTGGCCTTTCCCTCACTGAGCTCAGCATCATTCTGCTGAGCAAAGAGTAAGGGTTTTGAAGCCAAGTTTGTCTGAATTTAAACCCTGGTTCTTCCACATATCTGCAGTGTGGCCATAGGCAAGTTGACTTCTATCTCAGGTTGTCCTATCTGTAAAATGGAGATGATCATCCATACTTCCAGAAGAAGGTACAGAGCATAAATGAGGACATAACATAAACTATCCAATCCATTGCTTGGCACATGGTAAGTACGATAGTTTCCTTCCATTCTCCCTTCTAATATTCAACTGATTCTTCCGTGTTCATCACAAATAACTTTAGAAGAATGGTTCCCAGAATTGTTTCTCCTGTCCTCAGAGAGATGAAACAGTCATATTGGACTGATTCTGTAAAAAATTCTTTTACATATATTCCTGGGACAGATAATGGGTTAGATGCCAGAAAGAGTAATCTTTCTCAAATGACCAGTGAGCACCCACCCAGAAAAGGACATCACACCACACCTCTGTGGCACCCTGATAGAATGTTTCCTAGCTTCTGCTTGCATGTTTTCAGCATCAAAGAGCTCTTTCTTTCACCAGAGAGCTCAAACCACTTTTAGAGAGCCCTCAGTGTTAGAAGGCTCTTCTTTTCTTTGGGCCAACACCTGCCTTCCTAGAGCTGTCATCTATCTGTCATTTTTCAGTCTTTGGAATTTATTCAAAGGCCACACCCTTTTTTACATAGTGATAGTTAATCTATTGAAGACTGCTGCCATGTGCTTATGACTTCTCCCCACCTTCTTTCCAGGTTTTAGGTACCATTGTATTCCACCAAAATATATCCCACCATTATATTCCACTTTGTGGAAAGTTGCCCTTCTCTCATATCTCAGAAGAGTACAATCTATGAAGAAGTAGGTGCACCAGTTCTAGAGTTGGAGGCGCCCGGTTCATTTCTCTGCTTAGCCACTTACTGTGAGCTCAGTTTACCTGTCTGTGAAATGGACAAATTAATACCGACCTCATAGTACTTCCACATGGATTAAAAGTGCTGCTGCATATAAAGCATGCAGTCCAGTGCCTGCCATGAAGAAGCTGTTTGATACCTGGCAGCTGAGTAGTTACTTGGTAATTGCCAGGTATCATCATGCTTAGTTTAGGTTTTGCTAAACCTGGATTTTGGAGTCCTTTCCTCCCTTATAACAGGAAAATGACATTAAATAATTCATGTATTTCATTATAATCACAGTTTCTTAATAGTGAGATAAGATAATTAAAAGTGTTTGACAGTCATTTTAAGTGTGTTCATTTAAGACAGGCTATAGTTTAAAATAACATAATTTAGATCTATGACTAACCATGGACATCCTAAGAGGTCCTCTGGGGATGCAGCAGAATGTTTAGACGACATAGGCAGAATTCCAGAGTGAGCTGATCACTGGCTGCTTCTGAAAGATGAGTGTGACCTATGCCTGATGAATAAAGTATGAAGACACCAAATCCCTCTGACAGAGTCCAGCAGTGCCTTGCCACAATTAGCCTTTCTGGAAAGACCAGATAAGCTCACCCAGAAGAAAGGGGTGGATGGGAGATTTCAGGAAAGATTCTGAGTTAGAAATTAGACAGCGAAAGATCTGGAGCTTCCTGCTGATTTCCCCAGTTGTTCTCACAACCCAAGATGCATGGCTTGACCATGATGTCATCTGACATGGATAGATACGCTGAGGCCAGAGCTGTCAAACGAATGCTGGATTTTGACCAAGGGTAGGAGGAGCTATGAAATGTGAATGCCACATGGTGTGGAGTGAGTAATGCTTTTCCATAGGGTATTATCATCTGTATTGTCATTGATGAGGGAAAAAATAATTGGGTGCCTCAAGAAATTAAAAAATAGTTATCATGTTTCTCCCCTAAGGTCTTACTTTTCTAAGTCAAAAGCTAGTATTTAGTAGTCTCATCTCTTGTCAGCTAGGTTGGAAACCCATATCATTTGGCTGAATTTAGATGACCAATTTCAATTATTTAGTCAAGAGTACATGCATTCATTCACTCAGTTGGTCGTTTGGTCAGATGGTTGGCAGTATAGTCATTCAGTTGGTCATCAGTCATTAGGTCTGTCACTCAATCAGTCCATAGGTGATACAATTGTTTGGCCATTCAACAAATCATGATTACCCACCTCCTTCTGTACCAAGAGTTCTGCTGGGTAGTAGACAAGCAGCAGTGAACAGAGATGCACATGGGACCCACTCTCATGGAGGAAGATGGATGTTCAACAAGCAACAAGAAGAAGAGGGGATAAATAAGGGCCCTTTTAATAGGAAAAGTATTGGTCCTAAAGTGAAAGAAGCTCAGTTTGGTTGGATCTTATGGTTTTCTATTATGGAAAACATCAGATTCCAGTGGCTTCACTTCTAGAATGTCTAAACAAAGACGTCCACACACTCCTCCATTAGAAAGAATAGATCTAGCCTTTGTGGAGCTCTTGCCATGTGGCTAGGACTGAGCTACATGCTTTACAAAGATGTAGTAGCTGTTGGTTACAATTAATCCTCCCAATGATCCTATGGTTTAAGGACTCTAAGTATCCCCACTTCTCAGATGAGGAATCTAAGTCTCAGAGAGGGTAAGCACCTTGTCTGCTGTCCCACAGGAGGAGGTAACAGTCAGAAGATGAACCTGTTTTGTCTGACTCCAGAGTTTATGGTAATAACCATGAGTGCTTTCTTTTACCCACATGCCCAGGGACTGGAAAACCTGTAACCAAAGACGATGAGACCTTAGGGCAAAAAGAGGTTCTGGTTCATCCTAGTTTACTCCCAAAGAGCCAACAGCCTTGCAGCCCATGGGAATGAGAGAAAGAACTTGGGGTCACCAGGTCAGAGAGCATTTTGGGTGAGCTATTTCCCTGCATCCCAGAAAAAATGAGAAAGCTTTGCAGGAAGTCACTTGTATTAATAGAAAGATTTTAGGCATTCCATCCTAGAAATGAATCCATGTTATGCTCACATATTATGAATGTAGCTAGAATAATATAAACCAAATTAGAAAGCCTAATGTCCACATGACATCTTTATTTGGTTGTAAAACAATCCATCATACACACTCTCTTTCCTTTTCAATGATCAAAAAATAAAGTGAGTCAGTTTCTTTTGCAAAAATAGGTCCTTTATTTCAAAAGAAGATAAATCGTTTTCTCAAAGAACATTGCCTTCTCTGATTTTTTTCTCTCCTTGTGTCCCCTTCCTCCAACTCAGTAATATGTATCATCTGTCCAAACGTTAGAACATTTTAAGCTAATCTGGAAATCATAACTAATCTGAAAGTGATTCAGGTACAAATTGAGTAGCACCTAAGTTTAGCCGGGCATTGGGACAGTGGCTAGTGGTGGTAGTGATTCAGACTTGAAGGGAAATCTACCATCACTTGAGATGTTACTGAATTGTTGTGATGACTCAGGCTGAGCCAGTACACCTAGAATGTAGTGGTGAGCTCCCACAGGAGCAGCTTTTCTTGGTGTCTACATGGTCTAGAATGGCTATGTGTTTATAGGCACTGCTGAGTTTGTGCCTTATGTTTCAGTGAAGGAATAAGTAACTCGGGTTATCATGTGTCTCTTTGTCAGTTCTATTTGGCCACTCTGAAGTTACTACTTATTCATAATCATCTCCTTTTCCAAAGGATTCTTTTACCTAATATCTACATTATCATTACTGATGTCCCCTTCCTTTCCAGGCTCAAGTACAGTGAGCCTCAGAGTCTAACCAAAATTCCTCTACCCCGTATAACTCTTCTTGACAACAGCAGTGTACTGCTACTACCATCACCTCTACCACCCCCACCACTTTTCTGTCTACTACTAAACTGTGTTTGAAATTCCTTACCTTGTTATGGGTACTGGTGTGAGTTCTTTATATTCTGTATCTCAATTACTCTTCACACCAATCATAGATTGGTAGGTGCTATTTGGATCCCGATTTTTTTTAGTAATAAACCATGGCTCAAGTAAGTGAAGTGACTTACCAATATCTCAGCATTAGTAAATGGCAAAGGCATCATCTAAACACAAGTTATCTGATCTTCTGTTCTCTACCACAGTATCATTGCTTTCAACTCCATGATCTTATTTTTTACCACCTGATATAATCTGTACTATTATTTAGTTAATGTTTTTCTTTAAATCTTCTCACACAGTTTACTTAAGTTTGTTATGAAATCTTTTTAGAAATCATGGTCATACATAGAAAAAAGTGTTATTCACGCTAAGTGGAAGATAACAATGAAAATGAATACCCAAGTATTAAATTGTTTTTTAAAGTTTGCCTCGGGACAACTACAACCATTTTGTGTACCAGCATACCATGTAGGAAAATGGCTGACTGCCCCTCTCTGTCTTCTTTCCGTTGCCGATAATCAAGTGCCTGAAGCTGGGCGGTTCGCAAAGATGGAAAGAGATAGCCAGAAAAATGCCATTAAAAAGGAAGGGCAAAAATCTTGAAATTCAAGCAGGGACCTGGAATCACTTTTCTGACAGTGAGGCTGAGCAGGCAATTTTGATGGAAGAAATAGAAAACCTTTCTGACTGGCTTGAATTAGTAAACGTACAGTGCTTGAATGCAACCCTCACATCATCTGTGAAAAAAGTAGTAAAGGCTGCTCTGGAAAAACAGAAGAAATAAATGAGCAAATTAGAAAAGAGAAAGAGGAAGCAAGCTAAGCCTTGTATGTGACAAAAAGCTAAGAATGTGGAGAAATCCACTGGTAGGGGGAAATGGTGGTAAAAAATTGAACTGGAGGTAATCTATAATTACTAATAAAGTTGTGAACCTCTTCCCTGCTGGAAAAAGTTCCAGGTGGGAAGTTAATGACAATGACATGAATATGTATTCTTCTTCTGGAGTCTGGAGAACTGCTAGAGATACTATCAGCAAAGCAAAGAGTCTCCAAAAACTTGACCTTCATCAAAGAGATGGATAAACCACAGTCTTTTGATACCTTTAAAAAAGAACATGGAGGGCCGGCCATGGTGGCTCAGCAGGTAGAGTTCGAGACCTGGGTTAGATTCCCGGTGCCTGCCCTTGCAAAAAAAAAAAAGAAAGAACATGGAGTGGGGGTGCCTCAAGCACATAGTGCCACACCTTCGGAATGATTTGAAGGCCCTGCACAGACTCCACCCCTTGGACAAGAGAAGAACCGAAACCTTTGCATCAAGCTTTGGACACATATCCAGTAAACAGACATGGAAGATGGGAAAAAATAGCAGAAGGAGTGCCTGGCAGGTCAGAGAGGGACGGCATGAAATGATACAAGGAATATATCAAGATGGTAAAAGCAAAGAAAGCTGCTGAAAAGCAAGTGCTGAATACAAATAGATTCGAGAAATGACTTAATGAGAATCTTCTGGGTGTGTGCCTTTTGTAATAAAACTGAAAATACTGTCATTGATTAAAAGTATCCCCTTCTTTCCAGGTAGAGAGCTGGGTCCTGACTGCTTCAGTCCTCAGGCAGGTGGGCAGTGACCCCTAAAGCCATGAGTCATGTTTGGAGAAGCCTGACTGTGCCCTGATGCCCCTGGTTCCTTCTGACCAATGTCATCGGGCCATTAGGTGCCTAGCACTTGTCACGCTCATAGGGGCAAGGCTGCAAGAGCAGACAAGCCATTTTAACCTAGTGATACTCAGGCCGCAACCTGCATCACCCATCAGGTAAATCCCACAAATGAAAAGAGAAATCCTACCATTAACATGGACTTAAAAAGATAACTTTTTCAAGCACCCAGTCTTCCCTCTGTGGCAGATACTTTCCTTAGGGATCTCGGGGCATGAGAGCCATTCTCTAAGTCATTCTCCCTCCTTGTTAAATGATTACTTCCTTCTAATGCTGACCTTAGTTCTTCCTAGGCATGGTCTAAGAGTGTCTATAAGATTCTGTGCAAATTTTATGTCTCTATTTTGAACAACTCTGACCTCTGCCCAGGAGGACCAGGGCATTTTCCCATGGTTTCCAGTCACCCATTGAGTGGTGGCTACAAGTATCAGCTTTAGATTCAGGCAAAGATGCTTCCATCCTGGGGTCCCAATTCTTGCCCCCCTCCATCTACTTACCCCTTTTATATCATGTTTTAGGTTTCTTGAACCCAGAATTTCCTGCTCAAAGGGCCCTAATCTGTGCCTCTTCTCTAGGTCCTTTCCTATGGATGGAGTTTGCTACCACTGCTGAGTTCCCCTAGGCCCAACTGGTAGCCAAGAGGTGGCTATTTATGGGAATATAGATGGAGTATGGGCATCTGCACCTCTGTGAGCAAGACCCGGAGATGTGGACAGAGCCAGGAGTGGGAGGAGAAGGCAAGGACAGGTCAGGAGCCAGAGACTAACTCTGGGGGTGCAAGAACTTGAAATTCAAATCTGGTCTTTCAGATCTTCCAGGTTGTTTTGAAGACATTTGTCATTGTAGGAAAGAACGTGTTGTTTAACAGTGTATTAGATTGATTTACAACTTTAATATATTTAGGTATACACTATATGGGCCTCCACTTGTACCTTTTATTCTGGGTCCCTCGAGTGTTAGAAGCAGGCCTGTTAGCTACCATTAGGATGACCAGCTGTCTCAGTTTGTCTGGGACTAAGGGTTTTTATGGGATGCAGGACTTTCAGTGCTAACGGAGAAGGTCCCTGGTAGACTGGACAAGTTGGTGCATCACTTTAGACTATGCACTGTCTATAATATAATGACACCGCTATTGATTTTCATAATTGTATATAAATTAGAATCTTTCCTTCTCAAGATAAAAGACTCCTGTTTACATTGTCATCATTTCTAGAACACTAGAAATTCCATTTAATGATAGGCCTATTCTGAGAGTCAAGGGAATAATTAAAGATCTTTTAAAACCACGAGCAGACCTCCTGTATCAGTGCAAGATTAAGACTATCTGTAGCGGCTTTTGTAAAATTGCCACCACAGTCAACAATGAGCATTAACTGACCACTAGAAGAATAAACATCCTCAAAACTGTTGCCAGAAGTCAAAATAAGTTTCTATACCTTGGACTGTATTATTCCTTCAAGAACAAGGAGGCTGGGGATGTTTCTGCTTGATACTGTTTCTATCAATACCCAGTTCAGACCTTGCTATGACTGTCTCAAGTGACTCTTTTTCACAGAGCCAGCAGATAATGGAGAGCTGTGGGTACTTTGAGGGTATTAGGTAACTGAAACAAGATTGGGTGACAACATCTTTAAACCAGAGGACTTCCTTGGCAAAATGGAAACATAGGCAAAATTAATCTCTGTCCATGCTGCTGCTTCTACGTTTCCCACGTCTCGTTTCCTGAGTTCTTGGAAACAAGAACTTCATTCATTCAGTCATTCATTCTGCAAATGAGGCCAAGAGTAGCAGCATATCAAGCAAAAGGAACTGCAAGAGCAAAGGCCCTGTGGCAGGAACATACTTGCTTAAAGAACTGTAATTGGACCAGAGCAATGGGCCGGGAGAGAAGGAAAGTGGAAGCGGTAGGTAGGGGTCAGACCATGGAGGGCCTTATGGACCACAGAAAAGACTTTGGGTTTTACTAAGTACAGTGGAAAGGCAGTGTGGTAGCATGAATAAAGGCCCCCCCAAATATCCACCCCTTACTCCCTGGAGCCTGTAAGTGTGACCTTATCTGGCAAAAAAGGAATTTGTAAATGTGATTAAGTTAAGGATCTTGAGATGGGGAGATTCTCCTGGATTGTCTGGGTGGTTCCTAAATACAATGCCATGCACCTTATAAGAGGGAGGCAGAGGGAGATGTGACATGCACAAAGCAGAAGGAAATGAGCCTAGCAATGCTGGCAGCCACCAGAAACTGGAAGAGGCAAGGAATGGATTCTCCCTGCAACTTCCCAATATGAGCCCAGTGAAGCGAATTTCACACTTCTGGCCCCCAGAACTGCGAGAGACTCTATTTCTGTTGTTCTACATAATGAAGTTTGTGGTAATTTGTCATGACAGCCACGGGAAGCTAATCCAGGCCATCTTCGCTTTAGGCTGGGGTATGATATGGTGTGATCCCATCTTCAGCGACCACTTTGAGTGCTTTGTGGAGAGGGGACTGGACGGGTGTGAGTAGACACCTGATTGGGAGGTCATTGCAGTTTCAAAGACAAGATAATGGAAGGAGGGAGAGTGAGAGAAGTGGGAGAATCAAGATTTTCTTGGAAGATACAATGACCAGGCTAGCTGATAGATTGCCACTGGGAAAAGCAGGCTCTGAAAAGTAACCACCATTTTAATTTGAGTCTAAATGTGCTTTTTCTTCTGCAGAAAACTTACAATTTTAAAAAGAAGCATGAGGATCACTCAGTGGTGAAATTTCAGGCACTGTAACACCCCAAATGAAGAGAGTATATTTAGTGGGTTGTGGCATTTCTTTGGAGCTCATCCTGCTGTGCGACTTAGCTGACCCCCTGCTCTGTTTATAAGCTTCCACATACTCTTTTTCAGTTGTAGATGGGCTATAAATCAACTGATGATATTTTCCATGCTATCTAAAGTGGAATTTTTGTCAATTCCTATGTATGGGAGGCATCTGAAAGATATTAAGTACCGTAATATGGACGTTCTTAGGACATTTCAAAGGTTTTCAGTACTGGTTCTGAGATTTCAGTGTGCATCTAATTCAGCTGGGGAGCATATAAAACACACAGATTAGAGTCCTACAGCTCCGGAGATCCTGACTCTGTTGGTTGGGGTGTGGTCTAGCACAGTGCAATGCAAACTTTAAAGTGATCACCTGGGAAGCTCCTTCAAATACAGATTCTCAATCATCAAGCCTGGGGTTTAAGCTGAGAGTCTGCACTTCTCACAAGCTCCAGGTGTTACTGATGCTTCAGGCTCAGGGACCACATGTGAAGTAGCGAGGCTCATTGCAGGGATAGTTTTCAGAGGTTTAAGGCTGAGGATGTAACTGACTCCAGTTTGGATGCAACACCATGTGTGTGAGAAAACAAAGGCAACTCCGGACACATTGCCAAGCCCTCTTGCACGATGGCCCAGCTGCGATCTTGGTTTAGCAGACCCTTTTCCACTCTAAACCAGCGACACTCTGCATTCCCTACAGCTGAGGTCATAAGTGTCTCCTTGCCAAACACTACAGGGGCCAGTTTCCCAGTCTGGGCTTCGAGGCCGAGGTTTGCCAGTCTCGCCCCTTCCGAGAGCGACTGCCATGGCCCAGACGACTTCCTCAGCCGGATCTGTCTCTCTCCAGACCCCCTGAGAGCAGGCACTCCACAGCCAACATGCTGTTTCCAGTGCATGGTCCTGGCCACGCTCCCCTCCCACTTCAAACCCTGCCCTGGGAGAGAGGATCCAGGCCCTCTGGTCTACCCACAAAGCTCCACTTCATCTCTAGTCATTTCTCTCCCCACTGCTTACAATCTACAACCCACCCATACCCACCTGTAGCTCCTAGTTTCCTACACTCCTTTTCTCCTCTTTCCAGACCTGAAGAGTTACAACTGAATCCAGAAGCCATCCTCATGCAATGGGGATGCCCTTGAACATCTTGAGCCTCAAAGGTATGTATGATGTGGAGAGAGACGAGTTTTGGGCATAAAGGGAGCAGGGGGAGCTAGTGGTTAAGAGCAGACACTGAGCCATCAAGACCCAATTTGGTCACACCTCAGCTCTGTAACCTTGGACCAGTGTCTGGGTATCAGTTTTCCCATCTGTAGAATGGAACTGATAAAAGGGTGCAGCGCTATAACGTATTTAAAAGGCTTAGCTTTGTGTCAGGCAGGTAATGAACATCCAGATCAGCTATCACCATGCATCAGTTCCATCCTCCTTCCCTCCCTCTCTTTTTTTTCCCTTCCCTTCTCTCCTCACTCTTAATCTCAGGATCTTGGGGCCTTCATAGATATATAATTCTTGGCATTTTCTCTAAGTTAAGTGCCATAGGAGAGGGAAGTATTGATTGTATTCCAGAGACTGTTTTTAATAATCAACCAACAGAAAAGGTTTTGGACTATCCACTTGGCTGAATTATCAGCAGCACTTTAAAAGGAAATGAATGGAAAGGCTCATTATTCCTTTCATTGGTCTGTATTTGGAACAAACAGGAATTTCTAGGTCCAAATATTTCCCCTGTAAAATTTTATTTACCTTAGAGACCAACATCAACACAGTTAGGCTTCAATATCAACAACTTGAATAGATTTGAAGTCCAGGGGAGCGGAAGCCTTTTATAAATCTGGTGTCCAGGGCCACAGTTAACATCTTCCCTTCTAGACGGGGCAGGGTTGCTTTGCTGTAGGAGGTAGGGGGACACTTCAAGTTGTATCATTAGATTAAGTAACCAGGACCTGACCATTAGATTCCAGGCATGATCATTGATAGAACATGAGGAGACTCTCTGAGTCTGTGTAGTAAGGTCCAAAGATGTCATTCTTTGCCGAGGCCCCCATTGGTGGTTTGCCCTGTCCCCCCGCTGCCAATCAGATGAGGCATCATTTGTCTATGGGTCACACTAAGCAAAAGGATACAGGGCTTTGGCTGGGGTTCATTCATCCACTTAACAACTATTTTCCAACTCCTTAGTAGGTGCCAACCACTGTTCTAGGGCTGGTAATATGGCAGCGAACGAAACAGACAGAAACCCCTGCCTCCGTGGAGCCCCCACTGTGATGGGGTGTGTGTGTCATGACATCTCATCAACAAACCCCACTGAATTGCCCCAGTTGATGCAGAAATGTGAAGGATTCATGTTTTGGGGTTTTAAAGATCATCTAATCCATTGGCTCACTTGTCTTTCTTGGAGTCAAACACACATTGGCGAATACCATAGAAACCATAAACCCTCTCTCAAGTTAAATTTTTGCCTATGATTTCAGCAGGGTTCTTCCCCCCCATGTCCCCAACCTCAGTCTCCAGGTGTAAACCTCTGGTCTGGTTCTCCGTCTTGAGAATGTTCTTCAATATCCTTGAAAGGGGGACTCACCACTGCAGCGTGGTGAACTCCTTCCCTCTCGAGGCAGCCCTTTCCACGCTACAGCTCTGACTAGGTAAGGCACTAATTGCCTTTTTGACCCGGTTCCTTCTCTCCAAGCCCTGAGCCTAAGATCTGCTACAAATAGGCCTGCATATTTTGGGGGTGTTCCCATTTTTTCTTGAATGTACAGAAAGAAGTGGCTACGTCTACCTCCCTCATGGATTTTGAGGCTCTTATGAGTGTGGCTACTGTCCTTTTCCCTGAAAAGGGAAAGATTTTAGTAAGTTTCTCCTCCAAGTCTCTCTATAAAGATACTGGGCTAAGACAGACCTCCTTAATCTCTGCCCTCTATTTACTTTCTTATCTGAAAATATTACTGGATTTGCAAATTAGCCAAAGGAAACAGAGACATGTTTTTAAGGCTGGCGACTTGCTTTTTGAGCCTGCCCGTATTTATAAGGCTTAAATGACTTCTCTGTTCCTTGTGTCATGTGGGAGGGAAAATAAAACTGACCTACAGCCGGTTGGGAGGGCAGAGTCAACAAGGCAACCCCACCGTCTGCGGAAAGCCAATTTTTTGGATCCCAAAGTCCAGGCCAGGTGAAAGCCTTCAAAAGGAGAGAACCGGAGACCAAATTCTGAGAGTTCTTTATGAAGGAAAGGATAGTGCAAGCATATTGCAGCACCCTTAAGAACTCCCTATTAAAAAAAGTAAACTGTACATTTTGGAAGTAACTGGGGCTTGTTATCTATGAAGCAAGAGCTCTGTGGCTTTTAAGACTTGGATCCAAAGACAGTGGAGAGGTTGTACTTCGTCATGAAATCAGTTGAGCCACCCAGGATGAGGGGTTGGAATAAAAGGAGTTTTATTTTTTTAACCCATTTCAAGCTGTCTTCAAGCTACATGTACATGAAATCACCACTACCCCACAGCTGATTTGTGTTGTGGATATTCTGGGTGCCAGGGAATTGTGTAGAAGCTGGGCTGCTCACCCCAAATCCCTTCAACATCCCTGCCAAGGAGGAGTTAGCACTGTTGCTTTCATCAGCGGTCCTCAGTTCTGCAGGATTTAAATAATGGTTCTTGGTTCGTGGCCCACACTAAAAATGACATATTTTAATAATGTAGTGATCACTCAACTTGTGATTTAAAATAAAAGCTTAGCTTTGACAATAGCTTATATCTAACTGTACGGTTCCCTCCCCCAGCTCATCTCCTGTCACTCCATCAGAAGTAACCATTGTCCTGATCCCATGTTCATCGCCCCTTGCATTCCTTTTTACACAGCTTTATTGCCTAAGCTCACAAAGTTTAGTTCTATGAAATTTTATACAGTTTTATTGTATAAACAAATTTTTGTTTTTAGCTTTTAGTTTTGAGGACTTTATTTTTCACTTAATATATTGCTAAGATCCATCCATATTGTTGCCTTTCTCTGTATTTATTTTTTCATTTGGCTACTATAGAATATCCCACAGTTTTTTCATCCACTCTTCCGCTGATGGGCTTTTGGGTTGCCACCAGGCATTTGCTCCTCTTAGCAGGATGGCCTTGGACAGCCTTGTGTGTTTCATTCGCATACATGGAACAGGTTCTTTTGGGTATATACTCAGGAAGGAATTGCTGGGTCATAGGATGTGTACCTGTTCAGATGTGGGAGATAATGCCAGACCATTTTCCACAGCAGCTGCACCAATTTGCACACTCACCAACCACACATAAGAGAACCAGTGTATCTATATCTGGTCCAGATTTAAAAGTTTCTCTAGTGCACATAAAATGATTTCTTGCAGTGACCTTGATTTGCATTTCTTTGACCACTAATGATGTTGAACATCTCTTCACATATATATTTTGGGGGCCTATCTTTTCTCATTCATAAATTGTTCATTTTCTTGTTCCTTTGTTCTATGCATTGGTTGTACTTTACTTATTGACCTTTTTAGGGCCACTTATATGTTCTTGATACTAATCCAGATGAAAGAATTAGTATCTACATATTTAGCTGAAGAAACTGAGCATCCTAGAGGTTAAATGACTTACTCAAGGTCACACAGCTATATATGGCAGGCCAGCATTTGCTCCTAGGCCTGTGTGACCTTAAGTCCTGTCCAAAATGCCAGGTCCATGCTGGCTTCCTGCTGTGAAGGTCTGTGGACTTAAAGAAAGAGGTTTGGCTCTAGTCCCTGCTGCACCACCGATGGACTGGAAGGCATTGCATCATGTCTTTGAGCTTCAGTTTCCTTATCCGTACAATGACAGATTTTCTTCCAGCAAAACCCTGAGGACCTACCTCCAACTTCTCGGGTTCTTACAGCTTTTAAGTATCAATGTGTCTGATGCGTTGGGGAATAGGAATGATCGCCACCCGCGCCCAGTTCATCCTGTCCAGGCCATAATGGTGTGTGTATGGCCTTGGAGAATCATGTCTTGATTCAAGTAGCTTCAAGTATCTTCCTTGCTTTCAAGTTTGGGAGACTTGGGACGGATTAAGATAGTTCTAGTTTCTTTCTTACTTGCCTTGACTATCATTGGCCATCTCCCTGTTTCTAGGATGCCATTGATGAAACTTGGCAGGAGGCAAAATGAAGGATAATAATCATGATAGCTGTCATTTATTTTGTCCATCAGGAATTATTTATTAAATGACTACTATGTGCCAGACTTTGGGAAGGGGCAGAATAGTGTGCTTAGGTACTAGACAGAATTGAGTTAATACCTTTTACGAGCTATGGGAAACTGAGCAAGTTTCTTAACCACTCTGAGCCTTAGTGTTCTGTTTTAAAAAGGGGAGCCAATATCCATAGAGTGGTTTAAAAGTAAGTCTTCAGGCTGCCCGGGTAATTCAGTGGTTAGAATGCCCACCTTTCATGCCAGAGACCCGTGTTTGATTCCTGGACCATGCACCAAAAAAAAAAAAAAAAAGTCTGCAAGTCCTTTTACACTCCTCACATCAAGATATGGTACCAGTGTCCCTTGCCCGGGACCTGGATAGCTCTTGATGGGTGCTTCAAAGTACAGGATATAGTGGAAATGATGCTGTGTGATATCCAAAGCTCAGTTAGGAAATACCATTCCGTTTCTGCTGGTTTCTCTTGGAGCACATGCTCTGGGAAACTTCACCAACCATCTAAGATGCCCAGGAACTCTGGGGTCCCCATGTAAAGAGAAAACAGAGAAGAAGAGAGATGGCCAAGAAGCCCCAGTTCTTCCAGCCCCCAGATGTCAGAGTCTTCCCAACCTGGATCTGGACATATGTGTGACCTTTGAGATGAACCCAGCCCAGCCACTGTCTGACTGTACCTACATGAGGGACCCCATAAGAACTGCCGAGCTCAGCCCAATCACCTTCCAGATTCATGAGCAAAAAAATGATGGTTGTTGTTTTAAGCCATTGTTTTGGTGGTGTTTGTTGTACAACAATTGCTAACCAGGACAAAATTTTAATTATTATTATCTCATGCACATTGTCTTTGACTCCCTTACAATGACCCTCTGAGGTAGGGACTGTTTTCAAACCCATTTTGTAGATGAGAAAATGGAGGCTGTTTTGGGATACCCTCAGAGGGGCATGGGCTCAGTGCAGGCTAGGGTCGAGCTGCTTTGGGTCACCATTATATGCCCCAGCCTGGCCTGGGGCCTGTCACATTGTCTGTAGGACAAAGTTTTCCTGCCAGCATTTGCTAGGGGCTGGGACTGAGGCTTCAGTGAGTAAGTATATAAAATGAATGTCAGGGTTAATTCCTGGACCCCAGGAAGAGGAAATAGACTACAGAAGAAAAAGGGATAGAAAAGGCTCATTGCTCCTCTGGATAGGAGAATGTGTCTTTGCTCAGATGGAAGACTCTTCCATCTTCCTTATTTGACCTCCACACATTACTACAGAACCAATGGGTTGATGCTTTGGGTACCTCACCTCAAGAAGGGAAAACAGAGGCACAAAGAAGTTAGGAGTCCTGCTGGGATGGTGGTGTAGGGTCCCGACAGTGACAGATCCAAAGAATTAGATGCAGAACACAAAGTTTGCAAGATCAGATCCATTAGAAAATTTAGAACATTCTGGTGAACATGAATTAAATCTGCTCTTGGACTACAAGAAAAAATGGTATTTGAAACTTGTCACTAGATTTGAGTTAGTGGTGCTCCAGGATTTTTATTTTTTGAATGAAATAATTTCTAGGAGCATGAAGCCAGGTTGAGTAAACTCAACTCAGAAATTACTAACCACTAAGAGATCTGGAAACCAGACATTTCCTGAAGCATGACTCAGATATCAACAGGGTTGAACAGGTAAAACAGACCATATTGAATGGCTTGCCAAACATCTCGTGATCAAGCCCCTGGATAACCCTGCTAGCAGTCCACTGGAGACCATGGGTTGTGGTGGTGGAGGTGGGAGCAGGAGTATGGAAGAAGAGCCAAAGAACGTGAGGTGGTATAGGGCAATTGTGGTAGGTTAATTTACGTACCCCAGATCACACGTGTTCTTAGTGTCAAAATACATCCCTGTGAGTATGAATCCATTATCAACAAACCTCTTAAAGAAGTTATTTTTAGTTAAGGAATGGCCAACTGAAACAGGTTGGATCTTAATCTAATTACTGGAGGTATTATGAAGAAAAGAGCTATAGGGAGAATCTGGCGGTTAAGGGAACCCAGAAGTAAAAGGAGAGGAAATCACCATGTGGTGGGAAAGGCAGAGAACCCCAAGGATTGCTGGCCAGCCAGAATGCTACCAACCCCAGGGGGAAGCCAGCCTCACAGACTTTGAAACCATAAACCTGTTGTTTAAGCCAATCCAATGTGTGGTGTTTGTCGTAGAAGCTGGGAAACTGAAACAGTGGTATAGGGCAGTGTTGGGCAGTGCGGTGGAGGTAGGAGAACAGTGCATTCTAACCTTAGCTCTGACACCGACCAGCTGTGTGGCCTTTGGGTTGGGTTAACTTAACCTCTTTGAACTTTTTTGTCCTCAACTGGAAGATTGAGATAATCTTAGTATTTTTTTTTGTGGAAGTGCAGAAGCATTTGATTTTGAGGACTTTCCATTTATCTATCTTTCTTTTGTTACTTGTGCTTTGGGTGCAAATTTAGGAAGCTACTTCTTATTACTAGATCTTGAAGATGATTCCCCTACATTTTCTTTAGAGGTTTTATGGTGCTAGTTCTTATATTTAGGTGTTTGATCCACTTTGAGTTAATTTTTGTATAGGGTGTAAGGTAAGGGTCCTCTTTCATTCTTTTGACTATTGATATCCAGTTCTCCCATGCCCATTTATTGAAAAGACTGTTTTGTCCCAGTTCAGTGGGTTTGGGGGGCCTTGTCAAAAATCAGCTGATCATAGATTTGGTGGTCTATTCTGCACTCTCAATTTGATTTCATTGGTCAATACTTCTGTCTTTGTGCCAGTACCATGCTGTTTTGACCACTGTGGCTTTATAATAAGTTTTAAAGTCAGGAAGTGTTAATCGTCCATTTTGTTCTTCTTTTTTAGGATGCTTTTAGCTATTTGGGGTCTCTTTCCTTTCCAAATGAATTTGGTAGCTAGCTTTTCCAAGTCTCAAAGTAGATAGTTGGAATTTTGATTGGTACTGTGTTGTATCTGTAGATCAATTTGGAGAGAATTGACATCTTAACTATATTTAGCCTTCCTATCCATGATCAGGGAATGTCTTTCCAACTATTTTAAATCTTCTTTGATTTCTTTTAGCAATGTTATGTAGTTTTCTGTGTACAAGTAGTTGTCCCTAGTTAAGTTCGTTCTTAAGTACTGTGATTCTTTTAATTGCCATTTTGAATGGAATTTTTTCCCTTAACTGACTCCTCAATCAGGTCATTATTCATGGATAGAAACATTACTGATTTTTGCACATTAATTTTATATCCTGTTTATAAAATTTTATAAAACCTTGCTGAGTTTGTTTATTAGCTTAAGTAACTTTGTTGTAGATTTTTCAGGATTTTCCAAGTATATCATCTGCAAATAATGAAAGCTTTACTTCTTCTTTTCTAATTTAATGTACTTTATTTCTTTTTCCTGCCTGTTTGCTCTAGTAGAACTTCTTGTACAATGTTGAATGATAGTGGTGATAGAGGGCATCCTTGTCTTGTTCCTGATCTTAGGGGGAAGGCTTTTAGTCTCTCTCCATTGAGTACAAGGCTAGCTATTGTTTTTTCATATATGCCCTTTATCATATTGAGGAATTACCTTTGATTCTTATCTTTTGAAGTGTTTTTTTTTTAATCAGAAAAGGATGTTGAATTTTGTCGAATGAATTTTCAGTATCGATCAAAATGATCATGTGATTTTTCCCTTTAATACAGTTAATGTGCTATATTACCTTAATTGATTTTCTTGTGTTGAACCATCCTTGCATTCCTGCTATAAACCCCACTTGGTAGTGGTATATAATTTTAGTGTGTTGTTGGATTTGATTTGCTAGTATTTTGTTGAGAATTTTTGCATCTATGTTCATTAGGGAGGTTGGCCTGTAGTTTTCCTTTCTTATAGCATCTCTACCTAGTTTTGGCATTAAAAAGATGCTAACTACATAAAATGGGTTTGGTACTGCTCCTTTGTCCTCAATTTTTTGGAAAAGTTTGAGCAGGATTGGTGTTAGTTCTTTTTGGAATGTTTGATAATATTCCCCTGTGAAGCCATCTGGCCCTGGCTTATCTTTGTAGGAAGATTTTTGATGACTGATTGTATCTCTTTACTTGTGATTGGTTTGTTGAGATCTTCTGTTTCTTCCTGAGTCAGTATAGCTTGTTTGTGTGTTTCCAGGAATTGACCATTTCATCTAAGTAGTCTAGTTTGTTGGCATATCTTTGTTCATAGTATCCTTTTATGATTTCTTTTCTTTCTTCAGGTCTGTGATAATGCACCCCTTCTCATTTCTGACTTTCTTTATTTACATCCTCTCTCCTTTTTTCTTTGTCGGTGCTAGTGGCCCATTAATTTATTGATTTTCCTCAAAGAAGTAACTTTTGGTTTTATTGATTATTTCTCTTGTTATTTTGTTCTCCCATTAATCTAACTCTGCTTTAATCTTTGTTATTTCTCTTTTATTTACTTTAGTAAATAAAATAGTTAGTTTGTGGTTCTTTCTCAAGTTCCTCCAGGTGAGCAGTTAAGTCCTCAATTTTGGTTCTTTTTTGTCTTTTAATATAGGCATTTAGGGCAATAAATTTCCCTCTCAGCAGCCTTTGCTGCATCTAATACATTTTGATATGTTGTATTCTCATTTTCATTTATCTCCAGATAGCTACTGATTTCTCTAGCAATTTCTTCTTTTACCCACTGGTTGTTTAAGAATGCGTTATTTAATTTCCATATATTTGTGAATGTTCTCATTCTTTGGTGGTTATTTAGATTCAGCTTCATCCCACTGTGATCAGAGAAAGTGCTTTGAATAATTTCAATGTTTTTAAATTTATAAAGACCTGTATTGTACCCCAGCATATGGTCTATCCTGGAGAATGTTCCATGAGCACTAGAGGAGATTGCATATACTGGTGTTTTGAGGTGTAATGACCTATATATGTCTGTTAGGTCTAATTCATTTATCAAATTGTTTCATTTCTCTACTTCCTTGTTGATCTTCTGTCTGATTGTTCTCTCTATAGAGGAAAGTAGTATATCGAAGTCTCCTGTTATTATTGTTGAAACATCTATCACTCCCTTCAGTTTTGCCAATGTCTGTCTCATGTACTTTGGAGCTCCTTGATTGGGAGCATAAACATTTATGATTGTTATTTCTTCTTGGTGAATTGTCCCTTTTATTAATATATAGTGTCCTTCTTTGTCTCTTATGATGTATTACATTTAAAGTCTATTTTGTCTGATATTAGTATAGCTACTCCTGATGTATTACATTTAAAGTCTATTTTGTCTGATATTAGTATAGCTACTCCTGCTTTCTTTTGGTTACAACTTGCGTGGAACATCTTTTCCCATCCTTTCACTTTCATTCTATTTGTATCTTTGTGTCTAAGATGAGTTACTTGTAAGCAGTATATAGCTGGAGTATATTTCTTAATCCATTCTGCCATTCTGTATCTTTTAATTGGTAAGTTTAGTCCATTAACATTCAAAGTTATTAATGAAAAGGCATTTCTTGAATCTACCATCTTATCTTTTGGATTTTATTTTCCCTCTTTTCTCTTTTTAGCCTTTAAATTATCCTTACTGATACTCTTCAATTCTGTATCCTCCTCCAGACCTCCCTCTCCTGTCTTTTTTTTTCTTCCACTGGCAGACTCCCTTTAGTATTTCTTGTAGGGCCAATCTCTTGTTGACAAATTCTTTCAGGATTTGTTTGTCTGTGAAAATTTTAATCTCTCCCTCAGTTTTGAAGGACAATATGGCTGGGAACAGAATTCTTGGCTGGAAGTCTTTCTCTTTCAGGATCTTAAATATATCATACCACTACCGTCTTGCCTCCATGCTGCTAGTTGAGTAGTCTGAACTCAGTCTTATATGGTTTCCCTGACTGATTAGTATGTGTCTTGCAGAAGGCCTATTTGGAATTATTCTATTTGGAGTTTGTTACAGTTCTTTGGCTTGCATATTTATGTCCTTTATAAGGGTTGGGAAGTTTTCCTCTTTTATATCCTCAGTTAATATTCCTAGCCCTTTATTCTTCTCTTCTCCTTCTGGAACACCAGTGATTCTTATATTTGTGTGCTTTGTTTTGTCCATCATTTCCCTGAGATCCAATTCAAATTTTTCCATCTTTTTTGCCATTTGCTGTTTTGAGTGTTTGAAATCAGTTGTCCTGTCCTCTAGTTCGCTTATTTTTTCTTCTGCCTCTTCAAATCTGCTGTTGTGTGTCTCTAGTATGCTTTTTATTTGGTCTACAGCATCTTTAATCTATGTGAAATCTGCTCTTTTTCTATTTATTCTTTCAAATTCCTCTTTATGCTCTTCTGGTGTCATCTTGGTCTCCTTTATGTCATTAGCCATCCCATTTATTTTATTTAGTAGAGTTATATAAACATCTTTGATTAGCTGTTCCAATGTCTGTGTCTCCTTAGGTGTTTTAATTTGATCATTAGACTGGGCTATGTCTGTCTGCATCATGATGTGCTTAGTGATCTTCTGCTGTCTTCATGGCATGTAAATATCTTGATTGCTTTACTTTGGAAGTTGATTTCCTTCAGTAGTCTAAGGCCTTGTATTTGTGGGATTGTCATGGTCAGGTTCATGTGTCAACTTGGCCAGGTGGTAGTAACTGTTTGAATGGTTGGGCAAGTGCTGACCTGTCTGTTGCGATGAGGACATTTCATAGAATTAAATCATGGTCACTTGGCTGCATCCACAGCTGATTCCATTTGTAATCAGCCAAGGGGAGTGTCTTCTGCAATGAGTGATGTTTAATCTAATCACTGGAAGCCTTTTAAGAAGGACTCAGAAGCGACAGTTTCAGCTTTGGCTGGTGAGCTTCTCCTGTGGAGTTTGTCCAGACCCTTCATTGGAATCGTCATCTTCACAGCCTGCCCTATGGATTTTGGACTCTATGTTCCCACAGATAAATGAGATACTTTTATAAATTTTATATTATGGATATTTCCTGTTGATTCTTTTTCTCTAGAGAACCCTAGCTAATGCAGGGATGGATGTGGAGCAGGATACAGGGCACAGGGCAGGGCACAACAGTGCAGTAATGCATTGCAGTGCAGGTATAGTGCAGGTTGGAGATGCTATGCTGGTGCCTGTGAGTGTTCTTAGTATTTTTTTATTTTTTTGGTATACTTATGGTGGGGTCACATTTCATTGTTTTTCCATGTGAGTATCTCATTACTACAGTGCTATTTATTGAATTTTTGTTTGTTTGTTTGTTTGTTTTTTGGGGAAAGTGCATGGACTGAGAATCAAACCCAGGTCTCCCGCATGGCAGGCGAGAATTCTACCACTGAACTACCTTGCACCCCTGTTAGAATTTTTCCCATAGAAATATTGTGAGGATGAAATTAGATAAGATATTTGATGATTGTGGAACTGGCCTTGGTATAACAGCTCAGTAAATGTCAGTGGTGATGAAGGTGGGGGAGGAAACTCCCTGGGGAAGTGCTGGATCTGCCTGCACAGAAGGAAAAATTAAAGGTTAGCTCACTGCGTGCACCCTTGGAACCTACAGATTATGAGAACATTGTTTACTAAGCCAACACTTGTTTGTAAAAATTGACATGGGGAGTATTGATTAATATTGGTGATAGCGGACATTTATGTACTGCTTATCATATACCAGGCCCTGTTCTAAGTGCTTTAAATATATTAACTCATTTAATGCTCTCAAGATTCTGATGAGCCCTATTTTACAGATGAAGAAAGTTTAACTAACGTGCCCAATCCCAAAGCTAGCAAAGGCTTGCATGAGGGTTAGAACCCCCGCAGTCTGTCCCCACAGTACAATTACAGTATGAATGAAGCAAAATCCCTGTCCTTGGAGCATTCACGTGTCAGGGTGCAGACAGACAAATTTAGTGTAGTGTGATTAAAAAGCACCTGGATGGATTTACAGCAAGTATTGATGATTATGCTGGTGTGTACTGTTAAGTACCCCAGAAAAGCTATGTTCTTTTAATCCAATCCTGTAGGAGCAGACCTATTGTTGGGTGGGAACTCTTGATTAGGTTATTTCCATGGTGATGTGAATCTACCCATTCAAGGGCATTAATTAGCTTACTGGAGTTCTTTAAGAGAATATTTGTATCAGAAACAAATGCTTGGAGATGCTGAGGGAGCAGTTTGAAAACAGAGCTGGGAGAGGAGGACAACAGGCTTCACCATGTGCCTCACTATGCGATGGAGAAATCCTGGATTCAGTTGGCCTTTCTTGAGTGAAGATAGCCTCTTTTTGATGCCTTAATTTGAACATTTTCACAGCCTTACAATTGTAACTTGTAACTTAATAAATCCCCTTTTTAAAAGCTAATCCATTTCTGGTATATTGCATTTTGCTAGCATCAGCAAACCAAAACAATGATGTTTACCCCCTGGGTTGGAAGGAAAATTTTTGCTTTTTATTTCATTCCCTCGTGTATTTTTAGGAACTTTCTTTCAGCATTGTGTATCTCTCACTTTGATAATAATAATAAAAATCATGCTATGGGCAGATACAAAACAAGGAAGTATGACAGAGGTGACAACAGAGGTATGGCACAGTGCTGTGGGAGCCCAGAGGAGTAGTGCTTGGCTCTGAGATGGGAAGGCAATAGAGAGTATTGAAGGATAAGAAGGAGCGCACTGGGTGGAACTGAGCATGGGTCAATTTTTCCAGGAAGAAGGACTATTATGGATTGAATTGTGGCTCCCAAAAAGATACATTCAAGTCCTAACCCCCCAGGTCTGTGAATATGAATTTATTTGTAAATAGAATCTTTGAAGGTATTATTCGTTAAGATGAAGCTACAAGGAGTTAGGTGGGCTTTAATCCAATATGACTAGTGTACTTATAAGAAAAGGAAATTTGGACACAGAGAGGGAGAGAGAGTCCAGAGACTGATATATATATCAGTCCCTCTCTCTCTCTATATATATATATATAGTCAGATCTCTGTCTCTCTCTCTCTCTCTCTCTCTCTATATATATATATAGAGAGAGAGAGAGAGAGAGAGAGAGAGATTGAGGTATGCCACCATAATCCAAGAAATGCCATGGATTGTCTGCCACCCATTGGACACCAGGTGCAGTTGGTTGAATTATGTATCCCAGTGAAAGACATGTGCTTAATCTAATCTGCATTTCTTTGGGTGTGGATTTACTAGTAAATTAATCTTACCTTTTGAAAATGTGGTTTTCAGTGAAGGTACGGCCCAACTCAATTAGGGTGAGCATTAGTCTGTATTGTGGGAAACCTTATAAAGAGAAGGTGACTGGGAGGCACCAGAAGCCAGAAATAAGTAGAAACCAGAAGAGCAGACAAGGAGAAGAGATTGCCATGTGACAGGAGGCAGAGACACAGGCCAAGGAACCCCTAGAATTGCAACAAGCCAGCAATAGAACACCATAGACTTTGGGGAGAAAGGATGGCCTTGCTGATGCCTGGATTTTGGGCCTCTATCCTCTGAAACCATGAGCTAATAAATGCTGGTTGTTTAAGCCAACCCCAAATTCTACCTGCCACTGTGTGGTAGCAGCCTGGCAAACTATGATACCAGATTCTCTTCTTTAAGAGGAAACATGGACCTGCTGACACCTTGATTTCAGACTTCTAATCTCGATTTCAGATTTCTAACCTCCAGAACCACGAAATAATAAATTACCATTTAAGCCAGCCAGTCTGTGGTACTTTTTCACAACAGCCCTAGAAAGCTAAGGCAGGTACCACTTGGGTAGAAGCCTATATAATTGCCCTCAAATGTAAGACAAGTGTTGACCCAGGGTGTGTGATGCAGGAAGTTCTTGAATAATTGTTGATTCCCAATCCAGCACCCCAGGATATAGGGGGCGGCTGTTTGTATCTTTGTATTGTGTTATCCTCATTAACATTGCATTAGTTAGGAGTTTTTGCTCACCATTGACAGAGAGCCAATAAATTTTACTGATTTATGCCAACAGGGGCCGAAACAGCCAGGAATCAGTCCCTTCCCACTCATTTCTCACCTTCCCTGTTAGGCAAGAGCCCTTCTGAGTCTCTCCCTTCATCCCTGTCTGCATTTCCAGTGATGGGAAACAAAGAGCTGCACTTCCTGGTAGTTCCCTCAGAAACCTTAGATCCCCTGTGCAGGGACCAAACTGACCTGGGGATCCCATCCTTGGAGCAACCACTGGGTGTGTTCCAGTTTGCCAGCTGCCAGAATGCAATATACCAGAAAGGGAACAGCTTTCAAAAAGGGGAATTTAATAAGTTGCTAGTTTACAGTTCTAAGGCCGAGAAAATGTCCCAATTAAAACAAGTCTATAGAAATGTCCAATCTAAGACATCCAGGGAAAGATACCTCGGTTCAAGAAGGCCAATGAAGTTCAACATTTCTCTCTCAGCTGGGAAAGGCACATAGTGAACATGGTGGCATCTGCTGGAGACTTTCTCCAAAATGCTTCCAATTTTAAAGGATTAATAGGTGGAGTCACAACTCCATGGAAGCTATCTATCTTTTCAAAAGTTACCACCCACACTGGGTGTGCCACAGTAGCTCAGCAGGCAGAATTCTTGCCTGCCATGCCAGAGACCTGGGTTCGTTTCCCAATTCCTGCCCATGCAAAAAAAAAAAAGTTACCATCCACAATTGGGTGGGTCACATCTCCATGGGAACAATCAAAATGCTCCCAGCCAGCAATATTGAATGAGAATTAAAGGACATGGCTTTCTGGGGTCTACCACAGATTCAGACTGGCACACTGAATATCAGGGCTGTGCTAGTTGGAGCGACCTGGCTTATTTACCTCAGGTATCTGCCCTAGGAACAGAGAATAAGGTTCTCCCCTCCCAGGCCCCATAAACACAAAAGAAGATGGCAGGCATCCTCTAGGAAAATTGGGGTGATGTTCTCAGAAGAAGAGAGAATAGATATTAGGCAGGCAAAACTAAAACAAAGCATGAATCCCCCAAAATGCAGGCACTTCCCACAGCTGTCGTCGGGGTTCTTATTTATTATGATATGTGCTCAGGTGAGGAGTCCCTGATGTGCCCCCATGGAATCTCCTTGCATGTCTCTCTCTGAGTTTAAGAAGAATTTGGATTAAGTAGGGAATCATAGAAACTGGCTCTTACTGTTTTTTCCAATCTATCTCTGTTTCCTCCATTTTTGGATATTTTCAGGCTGGGGAAATGTGAAACTTTGAAATACATTTTTTTTTTTTTTTTTGCATGAGCAGGCACCGGGAAATGAATGAAATACATTTTTAATATTGTTTCTCATCCAAGAAGTGATTTGCTTTTGTAAATGCCCATTGAAATCTACTGTTGTCATTGTTTTCATTCTTGGGATTTCAAAAGGTGAGCTCCAAGGCTGGGTCAGCACCATCATGGGAGAGGGTCTATTTCATTCCCAAAGTATCTGTAAAGCTTCAAGGTTGCCATAAATGCAGATGTTAACAAGGCCGTGTGTCTCTAAGGCGTCTGGAGTGTCTGTTGTGGGTCTGAGAAAACTCGTCCTTTAGAGAGTTCCTCTCCTGCCTGGTAACCACTTCTCACGTGGCGCTATTGGGCCATGATGTACCGACACTAGCAACCTACAAAAGAGGCCTGTGATTAGGAACTCAGACTCTGGAATCAGACTTGTATTCAAATCCTGGTTCTACTGGTTTATACCTGTGTAATCTTAGGTAAGTTGCTTGGCCTCTCTGAGCTTTACTTCTCTTTCAGCTGGAAAGGGAGGATACTAGTCCTCCCTAGATAATACTCAACACTGGTATTGAGAAGTCTAGTAAGACAATATGTCAGAAGAGGACCTGAGCTGCCAGGTGTTGGGGGTGGCCAATTAAGATGAAAGCCAAAACAGGCGTAACCATGAAGACTTTCATTGCTTATCGCCATGGTATCAGCAGGGGTCCGTTCTTTCCCCATAGAGTGGCACCACTGGGCAAAGACCCACCCAAACATGGGGGACGTCTCACTACCAAGAAGACCCTGAACAAAAGCCTCCTGCCATTTTATGTATCTGGGCACAAGAAGTGAGGTAGGGAGGGATGGCTGGGAGTGGAAAAGTATGGGTCACAGTGGAGAAAAGTATCTTTCCCCAATGAGGAGGTTTCAGCAGAGTCAGCTGGGGCAGGCAGATGAGGTAAGAGTGTGACCAACCAGGGGCCTGAGTCCTTGACTGCATTAGCTGTGTAGCCCATCTGTACGGGGAGGGTAGGCTTTGCCCTGGGAGACCTGCCGGGTTAAAGCCTTTGTAATTGCCTGTTACAAATTGCCTGTAATTGCCTGAAGAGTCACACATAGGTGTTTGACCAAGACTGGACTCTTCACAATGCTTGTAAACTTAGCCCAGGGATAGAGCAGACCCAGTCCCTGCCCCCAAGGAGTTAATAGTTAAATGACTATTAGTAAAATACTGATGTGTCTAATAGCAAGAATGTAAAATTTGGTCTCTAACTAAGTCTGGATTTCTACCCTGGCTTTCTAGCTTAATAGCTATGGGCAACTTACTTTACCTCCCTATGTGACATTATTCTTATCTGTAAAATGGGAACAAGGATATCACCTTGCAGAGTTGGGAGAGAATTTTGACAATTTATGTAAAGCACTTGGGGCAATGAGCACATAGCAAGTGCTCAACCAACGGTACTTTCCCTCATCTCTCTTTCTTTTTGGGAAGCTGTGGCCAGCCTGGATCCCTGTGCTGGGGTTAGGGTGGATGATATTCGTATGGCACAAATCAGCCAAATTAATTGGGGTTGGTAAGAGAAGGTATTTTATAACCTATCTTTGAGCCTGTCATTCCAGGACTGAAAATCCCAACAACCCTACTTCTGGCTACCCAGAAAGTACTCATTAAATTATTCTCCATTTGGACAGGATTTGACTTGTAGGACAAAAGCCCATAACAAGCATCATTCAACATATATGGAAGCCAAACCCTGGATGCCCTGGAGTAACCTCAGTTTTCCCTGGGTTGTGATTTGGACAGGAAGCATGCAGCACAGGCTGCCTCCCTCGTGTCTGAGTTCCCAGGCAGCCCTAAGCAAGAAGCCCATGCAGTGTTTATTGCCATTGCTGCATCTAAGAAAAATACCTCGGAACAGTGAATTGAAATGTAAAAGTCTGGGTGGGAGTACTTGGCTTCCTAAGTGAATAATTGACTCAATACAAACAGGACCCAGCCACCTCCAGCCCAGTGGATGCTGTATTTCGTCCTGGCACCACCAGCACAATTCCTGACTTGCTAAGGAAAAGGAAGATCACACAAAAACCATAGTGAAAAACAAGAATGGGTGAAGATGGGTTTGGCTAGAGGGGAGTCACTTGCACATTCTCTTTGGAAGCCATCAGCAGTAGGCAAAAGTGACATCTCTTGTCACTGGTTACTGTCTTCTCATCCTAATCTATTGCCTATTTTCTATTCAAACCCATTCTTGTCTTTCCTTCCCATTGGGTTTCCCACTCTATCTTCAGTGTCCTCTCTCACACACTGATCCAATAGTGATTCTCAGGGCAACCCTACTCACAGTAGCTTGAGGGAAGTAGAGAGCTTTCCATTTCCTAAATTGATCTCCCCTAAAATATATGCCCCACTGTGTCCTTGGTAGTACTCAAGATACTGGGTTTCAAGAGGCCCATGTTGTAGGGGAAATAGAGTGCTCAGGAGACTAGCACCAGAATCAATTGATGCCCATAGTACTGGTCAGCTGCTGCTGCATAACAAACAACCACAGAATCTTGAGGTATACAACAATAGAACATTTATTTTGTTCATAGGCCTGTGTGTTGGCTTAGGTGGTTGGGTGGCTCTGTTGCACATGGATTCATTCTGAGGCCAGGCTGAAGGGGCAGCTTGTCCCTGGAGGAAGCCATCTTGGGGCAATGGTGGAGGTGTGAAAGGGCAAGCTCCACTGCACAAACAGATTTCAAGCCCCTGCTTGCATCATATCTGCTATTGCCCCATTAGCTAAAGCAAGTCAGCTAATGAAGTCTAAGGATGAAAGAGAGGGGATTATCCTTTTGTGGAGGAACTGGGTAGTTTCATGGCAAAGGGCACCAGATACAGGGAAGGGTAAAGAATTGGGGCCAATAATCCAATCAATCACAACTACTAACACCAGAGCATGAAAGAGTGATGGGAGGGTCTGACAGATAGGTCTAGACAATTCCATGAGGGAAGGTGAGAAGAATATAGGCAAAGTCCAGGTTACTGCTAGGTGGGGAAGGAATTTGAATGCCTGGAGACAGTGTGAGGGCTTTAGATACCCAAGAATAGCATAGCAAGCCAAAGTGTATCAGGCATCCGAATCTTCTGGAGCTCTGGTTAACACCCACCCCCAGAACTTCTGATGCAGTTGGTCTGGGAGGGGGCCTGAAAATTTATACATTCACTAGAATTCCAATAATGTGGATGTTGTTGTTACAGAAACTACACTTTAAGAACTATTTCCCAAGACAAATGATAATTGCTGACGGCAAGCTGATATTCATTAGTGACCATTTTGCCCAAGTTTGGTCTAATTCTGTCCCATTTGATCTCATGCCAATGCTATTCTACTATCTACCGCTTCCTTAGCTCAGCTGCCCCCGATTCCCAGCTGTTTCCCTTTGGATTCTGCACCTTCTTTGTCTCTCCAGAGAACTATTCGTTCCTCTACCCTCTAGCGCTGTGGGCCCCTTTTCCCTGCCCCAGAGGCTGGTGGGACCCAGAGAAGGATGTGACCAGGGTGTGCCCAGAGAGTCTGAGTCATAACCCTAGGAGGGAAGTGCTCCAGATTTAAGATAGAGATCACCAGTTGATATGAAGGTGAAGATAATATCCTAGGAAGTACATGGTCCCTCAGCTCTATTCTCTTATGGGATTTTTTTGGCATCTGTGCTATGTCTTTGTCTTTTCATTTCAAAAATATGTTTGGTGCCTGGTGGTAGCTATCACAAGACACCAATTTTAATGACTTGTGAGGGATGAAATGGTTCCCATGGGGTCATCACAAGAGTCTTATTAAACTTAGCCAGGGCTTTGTAAAGTGGGCAGACTTAAAATCCAACTAGTGCTCAGAATTCACCCCATGCTAGCATTGTCCAGCACTGTCGAACGAATCCCAGTGAGCCTAGGTTAATTCCCGGGCATGCCCTTAAACTGCTGCCCGACTCACGTCAGGAGTGTGAAGATTCTGATAGCTGGTCCTCAGAGACAGAGACAGATAAGGTAACTACACTGGGGCCCACCAGTGGCTCCTTTCTTGCTAAGCACCCTCTTTGTATTTGAGATCCAGCATTCACAAATACATTTTTTTCTTTCTTCCTTTCTTCACAAGCCCTAGGATCTCAGCTTGCTATATTTTCTTCTCAGTGGCTGCCATTACATATTCCATCATTAGGACTTTCTCTCTACAAGCATGGCTGGGGAATGGACCAAGTCTCCCTGACTCTCTTTTTTTCCTGCCACTTGAGAAGGTAAGTCTATAGGGACTATGCTGATTTGAATCTGTTTTTACCCCAGAGAAGCTAAGTTCTTTAATCCTCATTCAATATTGCCGGGTGGGAGCTTTCTGATTGTTTTTATGGAGATGTGACCCACCCAGCTGTGGGTGGTAACTTTTGATTAGTTGGCTTCCACGGAGATGTGTCTCCACCCATTCAAGGTGGGGTTGCTTACTGGAGTCCTTTAAGAGGGAACCATTTTTTAAAAAGCTAGAGAGCCACAGAGAGCCACCAGAACCAACAGAGCCCACAGAATGGACAGAGCCCTGGGGAAGCCGTTGAAGAGAAAGCTAGCAGATGTCACTGTGTGACTTTCCAGCTGAGAGAGAAATGCTGAATGTCATTAGCTTCTTGAACCAAGGTATCTTTCCCTGGATGCCTTAGATTGGACATTTCTATAGGCTTGCTTTTATTTGGGCATTTTCACAGCCTTAGAACTGTAAACTTGTGACTTAATGAATTCCCCCTTTAAAAAGTCATTCCATTTCTGATATATTGCATTCCAGCAGCTTGAAAACTAGAACAAGGACTTTTTGCTTAATTTAATGCCAGTTATCAGGGGACAGCACAACCATACTGGCCACTGGTTAACACACCTTGACCGACTCTGAAATGGTAAATAAAAGAATTGTGTTTTTTATTTTCTTAATTTCACGGTTCTATAAATTCTAATTGTTTCTGACCTGGCTTTAGTAGAAACATGTTTAGTGAAGGGGCCTTTATTTCTGTAAATGAATGAATGATTTTAATTTACTCTGTGTTACTTTTCTACTGCTATGTGACAAATTACCACAAATTCATCATTAAAACAATGGAAACATTTGCTGTCTCACAGTTTCCAAGGCTCAGATGTCCAGGCTGTGCTTTAGCTGGGTCCTCCGTTCAGAGTGTTGTTAACCTGCCATCCAAGTGTTGGCTGGGGTGTGGTCTCATCAGAGGCTCGCCTGGGAAAAGAACATTCCAGCTCAGGTTAGCAGCATTAATCTTCTGTGGTTGTAGGACTGAGGGTCCATGTTTTTGCTGGCTGCCAGCTGGGAGCTGCTCTCACCTTCTACAGGCTACTACAGTTCTTGCCATCTGGCCATCTTCATAGACCATCTCACATCACGGGCAACCAACAGCTGAGTCTCCTGCTCCATCCTTCTGACATCTAGTAACACATAATATAATTACAGGAGGGAGGTCCCGTCATCCTCACCAACTTCACTCAGTTAGAAGCAAGCCATGGGTCCTGCCCACACTTGAGGGGAGGAAATTACCCAAGGGTATGGCTGAGAGGAGGCTCTGTCTGTCACTCCTCTTTCCAATCTGCAGGTGAAATGCAGGCAGGATGGTAGGTAACTCTTAGACCCAGTCTTTGTTCTCTGGGGTTTCTGTGACAAAATAACACAATTGGGGTGACTTAAATCAACAACAATTTATTCACTTACAGTTTTGGAGCTCAGAAGGCTGAAGTGTAGGTGTTGGCAGGTCCACACTCCCTCCAAAGGCTCTAGGGAAGAACCCTTGGTGTTCCTTGGCTTGGGCAGCATGGCTTTACTCTCTGCCCTTGCTTTCACGTGATTGTCTCCTTCTGTGTCTGCCTGTCTGTGTCAGCATATCCCTCCTCTTGTAAGGCAAACAATCATATTGGATTAGGTCCAACCTTAATCCAGTATGACCTCATTTTAACTAATTATGTCAGCAAAGACTATTTCCAAATCAGGTCAGGTTCACAGTGACCCGGGGTTAGGAGTTGAACATATCTTTTGGGTTGGGGGATGCAATTAAACCTACAACAGCCCTCCAAATCATGTTGCTTTTCTGGGGACCTCCTGCTGGCTGGCAGTTGGTTTTTGAGGCTTTATACTCCATTCAGAAATGATACCTAAAAACATTTCCACAATAATCTTCCTACTCAGGGAAAAAACTCCAAGATATCAGGTGGATCTCATCACCACCATGTACTTCATTTCCTTCATTGATTTTTCTTTCATTCAAAAGGTACTGATTGAACACGATATGTGCCAGGTACTGGGGATATGAACGTGAATACAGCAAAGTCCCTTCTCTCACATTCTCTGTAAACTCTGTGAAAGGCAATAAATAGACAAAGAACGCATAAACAGATGACAAGTGCTATAGATATAATCAAACATGGGATAGTATGTCTCAGGGGAGAGTGTAAATGGGGCCATGAAGGAAGGCACTCTGGGGATGTGGTATCTGAGCTAAGCCTCCAATGATGAAAAGGAGCCAAGCCTATCACCATTTGGGAAAGAGCATTTAATATAGGCAAACAGCAAGGGCAAAGACCCTGAGGCTGAAAAACACTTGGAATGTTTGAGAAAGCGAAAGCAAGCCCATAGGCTGGAGCTGAGAGACAAAGGGGCTGATAAGAGATGAGGTGAAGGAAACATTCTAGGACTGATCTCTTGGGATCCAATGGGCCATGGGTTTAGATTTGTTCTTATGTGATGGGAAGCCTTGCAGCGGGTTCAGCAGATACATCATATGACCCACTTTACTAGCTCACTCTGGTTGCTGCTATATGGAGAACAGCGCAGAAGCCAGGAGACCTGTAAGGAGGCTATAGAAGCTGTCCAGGCAGCAGATACTATCAGCTTATGCTAAAGCCACAGCAGTGGGTATCATGAGACGTGGTGGGAATTGGAACAAATATATTTGGAGTTGCCTCTTTTTCTCCTAAACTTATGAGTCTAAAGTCCTTTAGTAGTTTACTACATAAAGAAGTCAGTCCTCAAAAAAAGAGCAATCTCTTTAGTTTTGTGAATGTTTGAAATTTTTTCGAATGAAAAGCTCTAAAAAGTTATAAAGATGTTTCCCACACATCACCTTCAGGCTGCCCTCTGAGGGGCTCCCATATCAATTTCTCAGCAGCATGAGGCCTTGCTCCAAAGTGGAGTCTTAGGAAATAATGAGAATTTTGCCGATTAAAGAATTCCATGTGCTAGACCCTTGTGCGTGCTGACATCTGCCCACATGGTTCAATTTTAAATCTGTAAATATTTTCTTTTTGGTTCAAGGAGTAGAAAACAGAGTGCTATTAAGACCTTACAGGAAAAATTTTGTGCTGAGGGTTGAAGCAAAATATTACATGTTAAAATCCAGCATCATGGCTGAGAGCGCAATTCTGGAATCAGAATGTCTGTTTGCATGTTATTAAGATGCAATGAGTTAACTCTTGAAAAGCAGTGTTCGACATAAAGAAAACACTATGAAAGTATTCAACAAACTAAAAACAAGAGGTCAAATATTTAGATTGTCTTTAAGGCCGTCATGACATTGAAAATGCAGATTGCTTTTTTGCTTTCTCTTCCTTTCCTTTAAGTGTCAGCACATTTATTGTGGAAAAAATAAGGGTTTGGACAGACCTGACTGGGTCCCCAATTCTGCTGTTTAATGGCTGCATGACCTTGGGCAAGTCGGTTCACCTCTCCAATATAAGAGTAGAAAGAGAAGTGTGTAAGTGTGTGCTGGTAAATAGATAATAACTGACCCTCTGAAAATAGAGCCTTATTTCTATGTAGCATTTGCCAACTTCCTTGGTGTAAATACTTCCACAATAGGTGATTTGAAGCCATCTCCGTGATGTCACTAAGCATGAACTAGGGAAAAGATGCAGGCAGTGGACTCTGCTGAGTCAGTATGCCTGTCTGCAGTCCATCCATGGATGAAAGCAATGTTTCCCATTCACTGAGCACTTAGTGTGAGCACAGTGCTAGCTAATACAAGTGCAATGGAGTATTTTGCTTAATCTTCTAAGCAACTGTATGATGCAGGGATTATTATCCTCATTTTACAATAGATGAAATTGAGGCACAGATAGGTAATTTGCCCAAGGTTAAGGGGCTGTAGGTATGTAAATCATCCAGTCCAGTGACTGGTCCCTGTGAGGCACTCAAAAAGAGGCAGACGTCGATATTATTATTCCTGAAAAACAAGAGGAAATATTTCTTAGTGTCTGTCTTGCCATATCTGTAATGCCCCATTGGTTTCCCTAAAGCTCACTCCCGATTGTCATGCTTCTAAAAGAAAGAAGGAATTTGATTCTTTCCATTAAGGTCAGAATGAGGGTGTAAATTTCAAAGAATCACTCTCAGTTATTTAGATAAAAGCTGAGGATCTGAGCCTGCTACATACTTGGAAGAAGGATTGGGGATGGAGAGAAGGTGTGGATGTTTATTGAGTACCTACTTTGTGCTAGGTGTTCCCGTGAGCATTGCATCATTTAATCATCACAGAGCTAGAACGGATTGTCCTCACTCTATACCTATTCCACAGATGAAGAAGCCGAGGCTCAGAAAAACATGGCCATGCGGCCAAATTTACATTGCTAGTAAATGACCATGCTCGGGGACTTGAATCCCAAACTATGGACAGACCTGGTGCTCATCATTGAACTGTGTTGCTCATGCCTTGGCTGCCATGTCCCACAAATGTTCACAAAGCCGTGTTCTAGAACTCAGATCAGAATCCTGAAATAGCAAATCAAGCCTTTCCTGCAGGCTCACAGAGCATCTCTTGGCTGCTGGCCCCAGCCCTCCTTCCCGGGACCTCTGTCAGTCAGAGCAGTAGCACAGCCAACTGCGTGGTTGGTGGTCTAGAAAAGCATATGGCCCTGCCATGGGCCTCCAGGGCTGTTTATATTCAACTACTCCAACCGTGCCCCCAGGATGCTCAAAGCCCCAGCCAGTTGTTGAGGGAACATATCAGCCAGAACTCCGTTTCTGGTCACCATCTGCACACATTCCAAAAGACAGACAGCCTGTCCTAACTCACGACCAGCTGACCTGGAGGAGCAAGGCTCAGGCCCCCTGGTCAGTCCTCAGAGCATGGGCTTGTCTTATTTGTTGCTCGTTGGTTTAGGTCTTGAGTCCAGAGCAATCTTGAGTGTAACTTTTATTCTGCATGGCCAGATGGCCTAGTGGATGAGATTACTTGCGTAAGTACCTTTGTAAACATTGACAAAATTGGACTTTACTGGAGTGTATACTATACTAGACTTGACTGTGGTGTCTCAGGTTTTCTGACCCAACAAAGTGAACGGGGGGGGGGGTTGACCTTAATTCCTGCTTCCAAGTGGACAGGAAGCCAGTTTATTTTCCAAGTCTTATGTAGAGCCCCAGAACATCAAAATGGAAAGGGGCTTCATTCATGAATCAAGCACTATTTATCTGCCACGTTCCAGAAGTTATTGGGTCTCTAGGTGACTCCCAGGACCGTGAAGCTCATGGTTTGCTGAGGAGGCAGCTTTAATCAAACACTCTTGTAAGTACATCTAAATTTGCAATTGTGGAAAACATTATGAAAGAGAGGAACGTGGGCAATGAATACCTGCGATTAGGGGAACCACTGTCATCTATGGGAATTGGGGAAGGCTCCTAAAGATGTGACATTGAGTAGTGAGATACGGAGTGAAGGTGGACAGTGGAGAGAGAACCCCAGGTAGAAGGAACTGCATGTGTAAGGCCCACAGACAGAAGACAAGCATGGCATGTTTCAGAGTGGAGAGAAGATCAGAGTGTCTGGGTCATTGGTTTAAGTGACAGGGACTGAGATGAAGCAGGGGAGGTAGGTGAGAGCCAGGTCTCACCAGGCTTTGTAGCCAAGTTAAGGATTTTGCCCTCTGTCTTGAGAACAATGGAAGGGCATCGAAGATTTCCAAGCACTATATAAAATGACGGATCCTGTCATTATCATAGGATATCTGTGGAGGATCATCTGGAGCAAGGAAAATAGGAGTACAGGGTTGGGGGGAGCTAGAGAGTCCAGATATATTGTTTCAGCAATCAAGGGAAGACATGGTCTTCCTTGACCCAGGAGATTTAGAAGATTACATTGACAGGGCTTAGAAATGGGTTCCTTGTGTCAGGAAGGGAGAGGAGGCGCCAAAGATAAATTCCAGATTCATGGAAATTATGCAAATGGATGGAAGTTGATCTCATTCACTGACATAGGAACATTGGAAAAAAGACCAGGTTTGTGGGGTTCATTAGTCAGCTTAGGCTAAGTTATGCTGAGGTAACAAATGACCCCCAAATCTCAGTGGCTCACAAAACCAAAGCTTTATTTCTTGTTTGTGCTTTGTGGCCACATGGTAAGCTGCATCTCTTTTCCACCTCATCTTAACTCTGGGACTCAGGCTGATGGAGAAATGTCTGCCTTAGAGCAAAAGGGAAAGAGAGAGAGCAAACTGCATGCTAATTCTCAAAACTATTGAAAAGACACCCATCACTTCTTTCCTTTCAAAGCGAATCACAGGGCTATGCCTGACTGTAAAATCCTCTTGCAGGGTAGGGGAACCCCAGGAAGGGCAAAGAATATTTTGAACTATAATACAATCTACCAAGGAGAGATTTAACCGTCAGCTTTATCACCTGTAAAATGAGGGTGGTAATAGTGAGTATTTAATAGGATTCTTGCGATGAACAAATGAGTAAATGCATGTAAGGCGCTTATTGCATGCATACCACGTAGTTCAGAGAGGGAAAGGAATTTACCCTGCAATTCCTATTAATATATAATAGCCACTCTTCCTACCTTCCAGGTGGGTGGTAAAAATAAAATTCCATCCAATAAGCATTTGTGGAGCATACACTCTGTATCAGACACTGTGCTGAGCTGGGATCTGAGGATATAAATGGGAAGAAATTTCCCTTAAGGAATGTAGACTGTGCTAGAGCACAGGAGCGTGTCAACCGATACAAAACCCAGGGGCAAGGTAACAGTGCTAAGCCAGAGTCCTCAGCTCTAAACTTCTGTTTTTTCCTTTTGCATGAGGAGATATGTGAAATCCCTGAAGCTGCTCAGAAATAGTGGAGCCTTAGGGATTTCATCAGCTAGCCAGTAAAGTAAGGTCTTCTAGGAAGAGGGAGCAGTGTGGGCACTGATGGAGCCATATGTCTCCTCGGCATTTGTAAAGTTCTCAAATAGGATGAACTGCTCATTGGCGCCCATCTGTCCCCAGTCTGGGCTTCTCTGGGAATGATGGGGAGTCTGGTTTTCCACTGGAGCCTCTCAGCTGGTGACCTGACTCTTATTTTGTTCAGTGGGCTATTCAAGCCAGGGCTGGAGGGGAAAAAAGAACTAACCTCACCTGAAGAGTGGGTTTTGGTTAAAGAAAGGAGAGGGAATTTTTTTTTTAAACACTTTTTGTTGTGAAATATAATGTATCTACAAAAAAGCAATAAATTTCAAAGTACATTTTCACAAGTAGCTATAGAACAGATTTCAAAGTATGCATGGGTGACAGTTCCACAATTTCAGGTGTTTCCTTTTAGCTGCTCTAAGACACTGGAGACTAAAAGAAATAACAACAGAATGATTCAGTCATACTCATTTGTTAAATCCTATCTTCTGTGTAACAACTCCTTCTTCTCCTTTGACCCTTCTCCCCTTCTTTAGGGACATTTGGGCAATGACCATTCTAATTTCTTCATCTTGTAAAGGGGTGTTGACAGTATGGGGTAGGGGAATACAACTGATTGGTGCTCTTGGAGAGACTGTACCTCTGGGTTTCAGGGCTTATCTGGCCTAGGAACCATCTGGAGGTTTTAGGTTTCTGAAAAATAGACTTAGGGGTGAAACTTTTGTGGGGTCTCACATAGAGCCCTGGGGTTTACAGGAGAATTGTCGGTTTGGGCTTGGCTTACCATAGCAATTAGCAATATCTAGCTGAAGTTCATTTAAGAGTAACCTCCAAATTAGCTTCCTGACTGCATTTGAAATCTCTTAGCCACTGATTTCTTATTTTATTACATTACTTTTTCCTCTGAGAGTCATTACAGGGAAAGGAACTTTGAGGAAATAGTTTAATTGGAATTTTAAGGACCATCTCGTCAGGTGATACACATTCTTGTTTAGACTGCTCTCTGTAGATCACCAGAAAAAATTCTTCTGTCCAAATGTTGCAGGGAATGTACTCCAGTACATTGTATGTGTATTTGTGTGTATGCACGTGTCTTTTGTATGTACATGTACATTGTATGTATGTGTATTTGTGTGTATGTACGTGTAAGCATGTGTGTGTGTTTAGAATGAGGGGGTTGGTTGAGCTTGACTGTCATGCAGTGGAAACCCAATCATGAAGGTCCAGGTGTATTTGGGTCACAGATGAGTAGCTCAGTGTTATTGGCATGTAAAGTACAATGTGGGCAGTGTTTGGATATGAAAATAGGCAGGGCCAATGTGGATGACCTTGAACATTAAGCTAATAACTTAGACTTGAGTACCTAAAGTTAAAGACTGTTTACAAATTCACAGGATCAATGTCAGGTGTGGGAATAGAGAAGGGAGACGTACATCCCCTTGGTAAAGATGGCTGAGGTGTCCTTATATGCCCTTCTGAGAGCCTGCCAGTGCAGTTGTGATTGTGGAGTGAGAGAAAAAGCGGGAGAATTCAGTTCAGTTTCAAGATAAACAGTATTGCTTTAAAAAAAAGAAAGAAAGAAAGAAAACTGTGATATCTCTATGTGGTGTTGCCATGGAAAGAGCTGTTTTCATCCGATGTGAGAGCAGGAAGCCACATAAAGCTGAAAGAAATGGCCAAAATGCAGGCTTGAAATATCCCTGGACCTCACTAACTTAGCTGCATTTTTAGAGAGGGCACGTTTCTTTGTGTTTATGTGTCAGGAATGAGAAAAATGAAAGGTCTCAATGACCTATTCCTTCCATTTTTCCCATTGAAAGAGAAAACATGCCTAAAATCCAAGGAATGGAGGAGATATTCCAAGGAAATGACAGCCTCCTGCATGAAGTATGGTCCCCGGATGGCGAGCCTGTGACCTCCGCCCGTCACTGCCTTCCTCTCCCAATTCCACCACAGTCCTTGAATGATGGAGCATATCTCATCACCTTCCTGTTAAATGTATGCATTCCAGGTATGTAATCAGTTGCAGTTGACTCTTTAAGGGGTATGTCATGTTCCAGTGAAGTCTAAGGAACTATAATGAGGACATACATGTCTTTCCAAGAAAAACATGTTTTTTTTTTTTTTAAAAAGTAGCACATTCATAATGTTGGAAAAAAGAAAGCAGAGTCAAAACTTGGACTGAGATGCTGGAGCCACCTTAGGTGCCTGATAAAATGATTAGTGCTTGGATGAGTGGTGAAGTTATGGGTAGAGACAGGAATTTGCCTTGGGACTCTGGGACCTGAAGGCCCCTGTTGAATGCACAAGAAACTAGGGAAGCAAATAATATTTTGTTAGCATGTCTGGCTCCTCTGTGGCCCTGAGGACGTGATCTTAAAGTTGACACTGTCTCTGAGGCTGAAGAAGGGAAGGACTGGCAATTTTAGGGGGAGGCTAGGACATTAGGTCTTGCATTTTCTGAGCAATGTTTTGGGGAAACCAGACCTCACACTAAAATGTGAATATGAAGATGCACCCATTTCAGAAAGAGCTGAGAGGCTCAGATACCAGCCAAAGGTTATTTCCTGTCCATTCTGTTCAATTGCTCTTAGTAGATTTTTGATGGTTCCCACTGATAAACAGAGGTTAGAGGGGCAGACTGCATGGACTACAAAATTTATTGAAAGTAACTCTGGTGTGGGAATGTGAGGCACGATTATTTTCTCATGGTTGGCAACATTTCTTCTTAAATTTTTGCTGGAAACATGAACCATATGGGTTTGCCTTCTCTGGACAGCTGTGGGTCTAGGAAAAGGGGCACGGTAGTCACCCAAATGCCAGCTAATGTTGCAATGACATGCAGTCTAATTCAACCTTTTTTAAGCACTTACTATGTTCCAGGCAAAATTCAAGACATGAGACTACAAAGAGGAACAGTGCAGAGACCCTCCCAGGAGAAGTCACAAACAAGCACACAGCATCCACAAATAGCTGTGATTAATGCCAGAGTCCAAATGCCAAAAAAAAGATGCTGGGACTTGATATTTTTTATATACCTGACCTCATTTAGTCCTTACAGCAATTCTATTAGTTGATGCTATTATGATCCCTATTTTTCAAATGAGGAAACTGACACCAGATAGGTGAAACATTTCCCTGAGCACTCATCGCTGGTATGTATTAGAGTTAGGATTGAAACATGGGACTGACTCCAAGTCTGAGGCTCTTTCTATTATGCATTGTCCCTCTCCTTACGTAGTGAGGTTGCTATTGGACAAAGGCTGTGGATTCTTTTGCCTGACATGCTCAGTAACTAATTCCTGAGACACTGAGGTGTCAAAGAGATTTCGAAAGAGTTTATTGCCATGTGCTTCGTAGGAGAGCAGATGGCCGAGCAGCCCAAAATCTGTCTTCCCGAACTGCAGTGATTCTGATAGTTTTATTAGAGGAAAGGTGGGCAGGGTTTAGACTAACGAGCACAGTGGCCCCAGATGATGAAATTAGAGGTGATCTAATTATTGAGCATGCACAGATTGATTGCATGCTTGGTCACAGAATGTATGGAAGAGAATGGTGACATGAGGTGACTTGAAAGTTAAAGTCTAAGCTACTGCACGTGCCAGGGGGGACCCCTTTGGTTATGTCCAGTCCCAGTCATCAAGATAACTTTGGACTTGAGGTGGGTTAGTTCCGGGGACCCAAGACCCTTCATTAACAAATATTAGGGGCTGTCTTTAGTGATTACAAGACTCTGAAGTTGAAAAACTGGATAACTAGGTACAAATGAAGGTTAGTTACAGGGTTTTTATAATCACAGAGGTGGAAGATAAGAAGAAGAAGATAATACAAGCATTATCAGAGATCAAGGCAGCTGGACTACAAGTTGGAGATTTCAGGTATTTCCTTAAAATAGAAAAAATTTTGATATTTATATCAAAATCATCCCTTAAATCCTGATTTCTTGGTTACAAGATTAGAGAGAGGTCGGAGAACTGATGGGTGGAAGGTTGGTGTTGTCAGAAGCTGAGGTGGGGGGTGGGGGACCAGGCATGCTGTGGAGAGACATTGGCCTGTCTCTGGCGAGTGGACAGAATGCATCAGGTGGTCCAGGGGTACATGGGGCAGGGGGGAAGGACATGTACTCTCAGTAGAGGGAGCAGCTTGTGCAAGGGTTTGGAGGTATAAAAGGTAGAGGAGCAAGGAGCTGTTATGGCTAAGTGTCAGGGAGCAGGAACCAGACAATTGATTAATCTTTCCACAAATGGTTGAATGCCAATGCTCTGCCGGTCGCTGGGGGAGGTACTGGCCATCAGTGGTGACCAAGACTGGACCAGCGCTTTGCCCTCGTGGGGCCATCCTCTGGCCAGAAGGTAAACATGCCCATAACCCAGAGAACCTGAGCTGGTGATGCACTGAGAATGCAAACAGTGCTGCGTGAAGCAGATCCTGTGGTCCAGGAAGGCCTCTCCAGCAAGATGACGTTTCAGTGGAGATCTGAAGGCCACAGAGGAGCCAGCCATGCAAAGATCCCAGGGCAAGGCAGCCCGGGGTGGGGGGGTGGGGGGGGGTGGGGGGGAAAGCACAGCAGAGACAAAGGTCTTACAGTGGGGAAATTGGGCCCCAAAACATGTCTCAAGCAAACCTACACTGCAGCGTATATCCCGTAATGTTTACCGTGCTGGTCATTCCAGAGTGGCATGATGTTGGTTGCTTCCTATAAGCTCGTGCAGGAGGGCCCGGTAATGCTCCTGATATAAAAACCACTCATGTGTTCAGCCCAGTGAAGGATAGCGTGCTTTGTTACAATGGGCCTGCCGGGTTTGCTGGCTCCCAACCCCATCCCCATCCTTTCCCATCTGAACCAAACTGACAATGATTAAATTGCCGCATTTTCACCAAATGACACCAATTATGCTTCCCCTTTATTCTCACTGTAGCTACAGGAGAAAAAAAAAAGCTTCACTGATGATCTCCTAAACACTCCTTTCCTAAACCTAGGTTAAACAGCGTCAGCAGCCCTGAGGCCATTTGAAGACTGTCAGTTTCCATGACTTAAATGTGAGCCTCTTTCTCCATCCACCCACCCGGCTCTTGGTTTGGAATGAGTCTTGGAAATAATTTTGTTTGTTTAGCAGGGAGAGGAGACTAATTAAATGCCCAGATCAGTCAATTCGCACCTGTCAAAGAAAAATCAGATGGAAGGTCCGAGGAAACAATGGAAAGTGCCAAGGAGAAGCCAATCTACATTCCTCCCCTAAACTCTTCCCCCACCCCCCTGCTCACACCTGCTCTGTCTCTGTGTCCCCTTCTGCTTGTTACTTGTGGCTTATCAGCCCCTGCTCCTCCCCCAGTCCACGAGGCGGGGTGTCACAGATCTGACCCACAACCCCTCTCATGGCCATGGGGACCGGTTCAGGGATGGGCATGTGGTCTGAGCCAGGCTTTTGCAACTCAAAATCAAGGGCTGTGAAGGAGTGTTGGGAAGGAGAAGCCCCTTTTCTGTTGGGGTTTTGAGCTGGGAGGATGGAGGTCTGAAATGCTGTTGGCCAACTTGCCTATACAGAGTGACTAAATCGTGACGAAAAGCTGAATTGACAGATGAACCTGAGACAGATTCCTGAAAATGTTATTTGAATACCTTCATCCAGCCATGTCTGAAGCCAGGGCAACCACAGATTTCCCAACTATATGAACCATAAATATACTGTATTCTTTTCTTAAACCATTTTGACCTGGGTTCCTGTTTCTTGCAACTCAAAGAGTTGTGTTGAACACACGCCTGCAGCTGCTATCTACCCGACCTCTTGCAACCGTGCTAACTTGCTTGTTCCTTTTCTTCATTCAGAAAACACTTATTTAGCAACTACTCTGTACTGGGCATCTGGCCATGGTAGCAGGCAGTGATCCATGACCATTTCTCACTCACCCCTGACTTTTCCTGGCTGGCAGAGGCCTTGATCATTCAGGCCTTTCTCCATAGAGCCATGGGCCAGGTCTAATGAAACTTTCTCCATGGAGCCAAGGGCCAGGTCTAATGAAACTTTCTCCAGGGAGCCAAGGGCCAGGCCTAATGAAACTTTCTCCAGGCCCAGTAGTGGATCAAGTCCAAATTCATTATCACAATTTTCTTTCTCTTCTTTAAAACCAATTTTTGGCTTAAAAGGGGGCATGTGATCAAATCTCAGATAATGAATTGTGAGGAGGGAAATCTCCTGGGGAGACATTTGGGAATAAAAAAAGACAGGGCAGGGAAAGTAACTGATCTTCCGATGAATAGGATTTCTGTGTGAGAAACCTGGAATTGCCGTAAGACAACAAAAGAGCGAAAATGTGGGAAAAAATCAAGTTCTTAATGACATCACTGAGTTGCTGAATTAGCCCATTCTGGGTCCTCTGAACTTCCTGATATGTCAGACAATAAATTCCCTTATTGTTGAAGACTTCAAGTTGGGTTTTCTATTGTTTGCAATTAAAAAGCTTCTAGCAGATACAAATGCTCAATAAATACTGATGCGTGGATGGGACAGCAGCTTGTCTTCTGGGGAAATTATCCACCCCAACCACATGGGTCCATGTAGAGCGAGGGCACTACCTTTTATGTCTGGTCTCTATCTGGGTGAATTTGGACACTCGGGTGATTGGGCTCCAGGGACTCAGTGATGATAACCAAAGTCACTTTTGAGCAATCAGCAAAAATTGCAAAGTCAATATATTAATTTGCATTTGAAATTTAACTCCTATCTGAACAATCTCTTCTAATAGAAAAACCTTCAGGGAAAGTCAAATGGTAACTAGAGAGTAGCCAGGTAAGCATGGAGCTGGAGCCAGAGCTAGGGGACTTAGTGGTACGATGGTAATGGCTTGTGTCCCCTCGTCACAAAGGACTGATACCTCTGTCTCCACCATCTGAATGTACATAACACACAGTCTGCAGCTCCCCGTTTTTTTCCCTTCCCTCCAGGCATGTGTGTGTGCCGTTTTCTCTGCCCAGGACACCATTTGCACAGTTAGCCTTATTCATCTGACTGACTTCTGTTTGTCCTTCATGGAGCAGTTTAACATCACCTCCTCCAGGAAGCCTCCCTTGACTGTACCCTCCCTTCCCATCTCCAATTTTTATAGTTCCTTTGGTGTTTCCCTTACTATTCTATTTCTCCCTCTTAATTGTAATTACCTACTGACTGAGTCAGCGGTGAGCCCCCCGAGGGCTAGGATCTTGTCTACCTTGGTTCCTGCTATTTCCTCAGTTCCTAGACCTTTACTGGGCATTCCAGGAGTTCAATACCTGCTTGCTGAATAAACAATGAATGAATGAATGACTGTGAAGCTATCCTTAGAGCCCTACCCTCAACCTTACTTTGGTGGGTGCTGCCAACAACCCCTCCTGCCTGTACTTCAGTGGGTCATGTGCGGACTTGTCACTCATCTGCAGTTTTCATTCCTTCTGCAATTATCCAAAATCCCTTAGCTGCTTTCTTTCAGCTATTCCCAGTCAGTCTGGGAATTCTGGTTCAGGTCCCAAACAGTCCTGTGTTTAAAGTGATCCCTCCTTTATCACCCACTGGCTGGGTGAACTTGGGTGATCTTCTTAACCCCTGGGAGCTTTAGTTTTAACATCTGTAAAATGGGGCCGATGGCAACAATTCTTTCTCATGAGGTTATGGTGAGAATTAAATGAAAAAATGAATATAAAATGCTTTGCACGTGTCTGAGACTCAGCGTGTGCTTAACTAACGCCCTCAATTATTTTTATGAAGCGGACAACATCTCTTCACCGTGGCCCTGTCCTCAGGCCCGGGGCTGGAGAGTGGAGGGTCTCTCCTAGAGCTGTAGAGAACTGATGCCCTGTGCCCTTAATCACAGAGCCAAAAAGAACTCGGGGCTTCCATCTAGCATTTCCGATTATTATGTTTTTCCATAAATAGCTTTTTTTTAAAAACAAAGTGTAAAAATGTCTGAGTCTGGCCCAAGAATGTATGTTATGTTCTTTAAAAAGGAAATGTCAACAGAGTGTTGGGTGACAACCAGTCTCATGCCAATCTTTCAAACAAAGCAAGGCGAGCATTCAATGGAAAATATTTATAAAGGACCTTACTGGAGGGAAGTTGGCTCTGAATTCTCTTCTCATTTAGAGGACGAGGAGGGACTCACTTATCATTGGATGTAGCCGGACTTTTGGAAGGAGAATCGTAGAATTTGACAGGGCGAGCCATTCCCTCTGGAGAAGTAACCTGGCACGGTGGTGGGTGCTGGCGAGTTGTCACCGCCACAGGCTGCCAAGGCTAAGCCCGGTTCTGCCACAACTTGTGTATGTTCGCATCTCTGCCACTTTAAAACTATTCTACACCCCAGAAAAGCCGTGTTTTAATCCTGATCCAATTTTGTGAGGCCAGACCTATCGTTTAGGGTTTATACTTTGATTGGCTTGTTCCATGGAGATGTAATACATACAACTGTGGGTGTGGCATTTTGATTAGATGGAGATGTGACTTCGCCCATTCCAGGTGGTTCTTAATTTGTTTACTGAAGTCCATTGAAAGGGGAAGCATTTTGGAGAAACCTCAGATGCAGATGCGTGGAAAGCAGAAGCAACAGAGCCAACACAAGACCCAGATATTTGGAGATGCAGGGCCCAGCAGATGTCACCATGTGCCTTCCCACGAAATGCTCAGCAAGCAGAACCTGGGGAGAGCCAAGGGAAGCCAAGACATGAAAGCCAGCCCTGGAGAAGCCAAGAGAGGAACCTGCACAGGAACAGAGGCTGAAAGCAACAGGGCCCAGGAGCAAGGGACCAGCAGATGCCAGCCAGGTGCCCTTGCAGCTGACAGAGGTGTTCTGGAGATCAGCCTTTCGTGAATGAAGGTAACCTCTTGTTGGTGCCTTAATTTGAACTTTTTCACTGCCTTAGAACTGTAACTTGCAACTTAATAAATTCCCTTTTCAAAAGCCATTCCATTTCTGATACACTGCATTCTGGCAGCATTAACAAACCCTAACAGCATCTCTGAGTCTCAGTTTGCCCATCTGTAAAATGGACATAAGGCTAGGTATCCTCAAACAAGAGAGATGCACAAAACACACTTGGCACAGTGCCTGGCACATAGGAGGTCCTCAGTAAACACTGGTGGTTTTACCGTCATTGCCACCTACTCTTCTTCCTCTTCTTCTAAGGTTATTACTTCTGTTATTTCTCCTCCTCTTCCTAAAACTACTATTTGTATTAAAGCTATGACTTCTGTAGTATTAATACTTCTACTTCTTCTATTATTATTATTTTTTATTATTGGTACAATTTCTTCTGCTACTATTACTTCCACTACTTCCATTACCACTTGTTTTAGTTTGTAAAAGTGGCCGGAATACAATATACTAGGAATGGAATGGCTTTTAAAAAGGGGAATTTATTAAGTTGCAAGTTTACAGTTCTAAGGCCGTGGAAACCCAGGGAAAGGTCCCTTGATTCAAGAAAGGCCAATATGTCTAGAATACCTGTCAGCTAGAAAAGCACATGGGACATCGGCTAGTTTTCTCTCCTCATTTCGTAAGGCTTCCCTGGAGGCGTTTTTTTTCTGCATCTCCGAAGGTCTCCAGCTGTGTGGGCCCTGTCCACTCCAAAACTTTTTCCAAAATGATTCTCTCTTAAAGGGCTCTACTAAGTGACCTCACCTTGAATGGGTGGAGACGCATCTCCATGGAAACCATCTAATCAAAAGTTACCCTGTGATAATTGCACAGCTGTATGCTGTACTGTGAACCATTGATTCTACACTTTGGATGATTACATGATATGTGAATCTATACTACCTATCAAAAAAATTGCATTAAAAAAAGTTACCACTCACAATTGTATGGGCACCATCTCCATGGAAGCAATAAAAATGATCTCACCCAGAAATAGTGAATGAGGATTAAAGGACATGGCTTTTCTGGGGTATGTAATAGCTTCAAATTGGCACACCACTACAACCGTCTCTTCTATTACTATTTCTTATACTGCATATTTGACAGCACAATTCTTTAGCCTTAGAATAGCGCACCCTATTAACTGCAATTAAAACCTTAGTGTCATCACCAGAGAGTCAGCATAGAAGGCAGAAAAGCAATAGAACAGTTAAAAAAGAGGACACACCTCTTTCTTCCATTCTCACATCAAGAACAGTTTTCTATTCTTACTCTTGGGCTGTTTTATGATTCTTTGTTTGATTTCAATCCACTTGAAGGATTTTGTTTGCAGATATCTGAAGGTTACAGATTGCTTACTCCCCTTCCCTCTTCTCGGCTGCTTGCAAACATCTAATTTTCTTATCTGCAGACTCCAATCTCTTGTATTTCATTCACAAGGCATTCATCGAAACCTTGTGACTCAGCTGCTTTAATTTACACAAGGAACTAGCAATTCAATTTCCCAGGGGTTGACACATTTATTTTTCCCGTGTCTTCTCTCCCCTCATCTGTGTGATTAAGCATTGCAATGCTCCCTCTATATCATCTTCCCTTCCTGTGTGGATAAATTCCTTGCCTTTCCAGCCATCCATGTGGTTGAGGTTGAATGCTCTGTCCCAGCAATGATTTTGCTCTATGTATTAGTAATGATTAGAAAGCGTCAACCTATTTGGTTCTGCCTTGTACCTGTAAGTCTTTGGTTCTTCTTAGGAAGGTCCATTTCTGGTTGACGGATGGCATGTAACTAACCAGTTGGAATTCCATCTACTTTGTGGCCGCTGCTGACAAAGAGTCAGGCCTCAGGTCTTTAACCTGAGGTTCCTATTACTATGGTGGATCTTTGCGGTTTGGGTCTACTCAATGATTCCTCTCCCTCCTTGTTTTTTGTTAATAACACTTTGTCTTAGGCTAGGTTCTCCAAAAGCAGACCCTGAGAGGGGGTTTCTGTGCAGGCAATTTATGGAGGTGTTCCCTGGAGAAATCAGAAAGGAAGTAGGGAAGCAGGACTTGGAAAGAGGGGGAGATGACAAGCAAGGGTCTAATTTAAGTTCAAGTCCCAGCCTCAGCCTGATCCCCTGGGGGAGCTCTGGAGCGTAAACTACACCTGACTTGAGGCAAGAGAGCTGGGTTTTCCTACTCTCCCTCTAGAGGGCACTCCTGAGGGATGGAGACTCTGAGGCATGCCTGGCTCTTTGGACTAGCAAAGTGGATCCTGTAGCAAGGGCTCCTTTAAAGAAAGTTGCAGGGGTGAGCTGCTGGAAACTAAGCTAGTGGAAGCAACACTGGGGAGTGGGTAAAGGGAAATGGTCAAAGGATCTAAGGTCATCTGAGTGGGGAGAAAAGTGGATAGCTTTTGCTATACACCTCAACTTTCCATGACAAAAATGCACTTCTGCATTTGTTGCTGGGTCTGTTGGTCCAGATTAGGCCTTCTTAACCTTGACACTTTTGACATTTGGGGCTGGAGAATTCTTTGGAGTAAGAGGCTGTCCTGTGCATTGTACGATATTTAGAGGCATCCTTGGCCTCTACCTATTCATGTGCCATGCTTATGACAACTAAAAGTGTCTCCAGACATTGCCAAATGTCTCTTAGGAGGCAAATCACCCCCTAACTGAGAACAACTGGTCAAGATGGTTTGCTTTCCTCTGACCAGATGATGGGCATGTGCCCCAAGCTAGAATAATCAGATTCTCCCTCACAGGAATTTAACTGCTGTGTGGAGAGATGCAAGGATGTAACAAGAATGCTCTGTATCCCAAAGACATTGAGCCTGAGTTCTTGCTACTAGATGCTCACATATGCCCTGGTTTTTTACTTCCAAAGGACTGTTTTATTCCCCCAGTTTCCCCCTGATTCTATGAGTCACCTGATATCCTTTAATAAATTCCTTCTCTGTTAAGTTAACCTGAATCCGTTTCTATTGCTTCCAACTAAAGAATCTTAAAGGACATAATTATTAACCTATTAAGTTTTATGACTTAAAAATTCCAATCCAGAAACTAAAAAGTATCAGTAGGCTCAGAATGGAATGTCAAACTCTGTTTGGGCATCACCATGTCTCCTTGTTTCTAAACCTCCACTTTCTATTTCCTACATTCAAATATGCTAGTTGAAAATTTTCTGGATATGTTGGATTCGTTAGCTAAAATAGCTAGCAATCACCTCTCCAAGAAAGCCCCTTTCTTTGCTGTTTCACTGAGTGTTGGCTACAGAATAATTTATTGTCATCTTACTAGGAGACATATCTGGATTTTTTTTTCCCCAGGGATTTATGTTTTCCATGTCTCAATACAGTTTTTTCCTCTCCATAAAAGGAGTTACTCATCTTTTCTGGACTTGGAGAGTATCTATTCTGTTTTTCTGGAAAGCTATCTAAGACTCTGGAATTGTTCCACTCCCAGAGGTGTGTAGTGTGGACTGGCCTTGATGCCTGAGGATGGGTCTCAGGGGTGACTTTGTGCAGCTAAATATGTAAGACCTACAAGACCTTTCCACCAGATTCTCATCTGCCACCTTCTCTTTGCTGTAGCATGTAGCTTTCTGAGTTTGCATAAGACTGCCTTATTGCAAAATCTTAGGGAAAAGTATTAATGAAAGATTGGCAGTTTCCAGAGGAACTTAGCAAATCCCCATATTTACATCATTAGGAGATATTTCAATCATTTGAGAATGTTCTTTGAGAATTTGTCATTAAGAAAAACCTTTTCTTTTTTAAGGACTTGTTAAGAATCACTGTCACTGATAATGAGAATTATTTATTGTTTCCTTTTTCCCTCTGGCTTCCAGGAAGCTCACACAAAGTTGATGCTACTCATAGATTCTGTATTTAATTTACCAAGTCTCTCATTTGCTGTCTTCCCTGTTCCTTGCTCTGAATTTACTATACCTGTATTTATTTCATTTACCTTATATGCCTTGTTATAGGCTTCCCCAATGCCCATTTGAGAAATAAATTGAATGTAAATGAACAATTTTTAGCCAATTGTTGCTTCTGTGAGCTTGATATTCTGTCAGGAGTCTTAGTTGTCATATTCCCTGCTTCTGCTCTGACCTAATTCTACTTCTTCGGGTTTACCAGATGTACCAGCTCCAGGCATATAGTTAGCATCAATTCAGTACTTGATTCTTTCTCCTTTGCTTTGTTCATATTTGGTTCATTGGACTAGGAGAATTATGAACAAAGATATTCAATTTATTTAAAAATGAGAGAAGGAGCACTTTACACAGGAATCACAACTTGGTGGCTTGAGTGTGGCCATCACAGCCCACTCACTTGGCCATTTGGTTTGGTGGCCCAGTGTCTTAAGAGGTGACATGAGAAGGCAGGAGTTACACTTTGTTATAAAACCAGCAACTTTGTCCTATCACCTTTCACTTCTTTGGTTTAGCTTTGTATGTTATTTGTCTGATCCTTATAGTTGAGACTCTCCCTATATGGTTTTCAATCCTTTTCATGAGTAGATAAGATATGTATGAAAACAAACGGGGCCAGCCACAGTGGCTCAGGGGCAGAGTTTTCACCTGCCACGCAGGAGACCGGGGTTCAATTCCCGGTGCTTGCCCATGCAAAAAACAAAACAAAACAGAAAGCAAACAAACAGAAAAATAGGTTCTGAATGATAAAAAATGGGTAATATTGAAGTAATTCCAGACTCTCACTGATTGGGTCCCAATTTTACTTTGTTATTGCAAGCTCTGACTCAGAAATTTTAATGGGAGAATGTAATGCTGAAAGTCCAATTTTTAATGTATTAAATACTGTAGATGTGTTACATCTTGACTTTTGAGAAGAGATAACTATCTATGGGGTATTTCAAGTACCCTTAATAACCCAGACATAAAATGTGTGTGTGTGTGTGTGTGTGTGTTTGGGTGGTATCGGGGGAGTGTGTGTGTATGTTTGGGGGAGTGTAATGAATGTTTTCTAACTCCCTTTCAATTCTAGAGAGATCCTTAGAACAGCCACGGTATCTCTCTGAGCCTCAGTTTCTTCTGAGAACTTTTGGCAAGATGAATTCCAAACCTTTATCTGTTATGAACTGAGTACTGTCACTGCCTTGGAATTTAATTCAACTTCAGTAAGGTATGAGCCATCAAGAAAGTGAAAAGAGAACCTACAAAGAATGGGAGAAAATATTTGCAAATCATATATCTAAGAAGAGACTAGTACCCAGAATATATAGAGAACTCTTACAACTCAACAACAAAAAGATAAAAAACTGAATTTTTTTAAATGGGCAAAAGACTTATATAGATATTTCTCCAAAGAAGATATACATATGCCTAACAAGCATATGAAAAGATGCTGAACATTGTTAGTTATTAGGGAAATATAAATAAACCCACAATGAGATACCATTTCACACCCAGTAGGATGCTCAAAAGAAAATGAAAAACAAAAACAAAATCTACCAAAACCTGGAAAATAACAAATATTTAGAAAGATGTGGAGAAACAGGAACACTTGTATGTCATTGGTAGAACTGTAAAATATTGTAGCAACTATGGAAAACAATTTGTCAGTTTCTCAATAAGCTAAATGTAAAATTACCATATGACCCTGCAATTCTGCTCATAGGTATGTACCCCAAAGATTTGAAAACAGATGTTCAATTAAAAACTCATATGGGAATGTTTACAGCAGCATTATTCACAATGGCCCAAAGGGGGAAACAACCCAAATGCCCATTAACTGATGAATGGATAAACAACATGTGATACATATATACACCGGAATAGTATTTACCCATAAAAATGAAGTACTGACACGAACTACAACATGGAAGAACCGTGAAAACATTATGCTAAATGAAAGAAGCCAGATGCAAATGGCTACATATTATTGTATGATTACATCTATATGATGTTTCCAGAATAGGAAAACCCACAGAGATAGAAAATAAATTAGTGTTTGTAAGGGGTTTGGGGAAAATGGGGAGTGACAACCTAGCGCGTACTGAGTCTCCATTTGGGGTGAGGAAAAAGTCTGGAACCAACTAGTGGTAATGGTTACACAACATTGTGAATGTAACTAATGCCACTGAAAAATGGTTCAAACGGTGACTTCTGTGGCATGTGTATTTTCTCATATGCACATGCCCATGGTGAGCACATTTCTGGATTAAATTTAATTGAATTAACTGAGATGGTTATAAGAGGCCTAACAACCAACCAACCTACGAACAAACAACAACAACAAACCAAAAGCAAAATATAAGAAGGAATGGCCATTTTTTTGGTCTCAATAGTACTTTTATAGATCATAACAATATCTGTATTACACAAATCCTTTATCTACATCACCTGGAATCTTGTTAGAGCTAGAAATTCTTGGATCCACGCCCAGATACCTATGGAATTAGATTCTGTGGAGGTGGGTGGAGGAATTTCTGCTTTAACAAGTTCTCCAGGCTACACAGCACGCAAAGTTGGAGGAGCACTGCTTCACGATTCATTAGCCCAGCAGTTCTCAATCTTTCAATAAGAATGACTGGAGAACTTTTTGCACATGCCTGTTCCTGAGCCTTAGGTGTGGGGTGAAGCTTAGGGACCCCCATTTTCATCTGGCATTCAGTAGAATCCAATGCAAGTGGTCCAAGAATCTACTGAAGACATGCAAGAATAATGGAGGGAGAAGTGATTTTCATACTTTATTGGGCTGGTTATTTGTTAAAAATTGAGGTTTCTGGGTCTTCCCTCCCCAGATGTTCTGACTCAGTATGTCTACAATGGAGCCTAGGACTCTGCACTTTTAAACAACCATCTCAGTTAATTCAATTAAATCCGTTAATTCAGTTCTAGTTCAGGGGGGCCAGGGATCCCACTTTGAAAACCCTGCTCCAGACAGCAAAATCTCCGAGGACAGAGGCCAGCCTTCAAATAACCTTGCTAGACTAGAGTTTTGACCCCAATCTAATAAAGTGGGATTCACTGGAATGGTTGAGGAGTCCCGGACTTGGACCCAGATAATCAATTGCATCAGTAAGGAAGGCAGGTGATGTGGCTTATCCACAGTTCATGCAAAAACTAAAAGGGGAAATAACTATGGTTTTATTGAATGGTGAGAAAGCTAATAATTCTATTAAATAATTAATAGAATTTAATAAATATTAAATAATTATTTAATAGAAAGTAAATAATTCTATTATTTAATAGAATTAATACAACTCAAGTGAGGCAGGCGATAGTTACATTCTAATATGTGATAGTCAAACCACACCTAGAATGGCCTATTTCATTCTAGATGCCATGTATTATATAGACACACTCGAATGGGAAAGGAAGCTAACATTTGTTGAGTCCATACTCGACGCTAACCACACACTTATCTCATTTACTAACCCATTTCCATTGAATGCCGACAATGACCCATGACATATAGTCTATACCCATTTTAAAGATAAGGAAAATTGAGGTTGCCGGAAGGGGAAAGTAAGTTGTCCACTTATTTCCTACTTTTTTCCAGAATAACTTGACATTTCTCTTGCCACCTGAGAAGCACCTATAGGAAGGTGGGTGATGTGCTACCAAATACTAGTTATAACAAAATCCTGCCATATAAAAATGTCAACATGCCCATTGCTCAGACCTGCCTTGTGGTGAGATCGTGCTTTGTAACATGGGAGCCAAGCCACACAGCTCCCAAGCTCAACATTTCTTTTGGTGGAAGGATTCCAGCCCGGCCCCCAGATGACATACTGTTTGCTTTGCGTCTCTGGTATGTGCCTAGTGTAATATTTACCAACTGGTCTCCTCTGTGTACAGAGCAGGCCATGGGACTGTCTGTGTTTGCCCAGCTCTGCTTCCCGGCTGGGCCCGTTTCCATGGTAACGGCCTTTCCTGTCATCAGCCTGGAAGGAAGTACAAAAGAGCACACTGTGGGCTTCTGCTGTCTGGGACCCGATGGGGTCAGATTTTTCTCTCAGATCCTAACAAGGCAAAAGCAGTCATTCTTTCTCTTAAGCAGTCCCACTTGAGCCTCCTGTGCTCTGAAAGCTAGTTTTTTTTTTTTTCAGCTTTGCCTTTTACACCCGTCCGGAAGGTGTGATTCTATGGTTTGGTGGGAGCTGGAGAAGGACTGTACTTGGGCCGTCTGCCTTTTTTGCAGTGTAATAATTGTAATCTGACCTGCCAGGCATTTTCTCCTCTCTTCTTCTGTGCGTCCTCCCTCTGCTTTGTTCAGACCCAAACACTCTGACCTAGGATTTCGAAATGGCCGTGGAGTATCCTCCTGGGCCAAGCTTTATCCTCCAGTCTGTACAGCAGGCTGAGGGATGCTTCTAACCCCCATGGCACTGAATCATTCCTCTGCTGGGAAACCTCTGGTGACTGCAAGATGAACCCCCAACTCCTTAGAGCGGCGTTCAATGCCATTATGCTCTGGCCCAGCACTGTCCACTAGAGAGTTAATGTGAGCCACATTAAAATAATACAAGTGGTTGCAATTAATTGAATAATTTATTTAACCTGGTAGGCTCGTATATCCTCATTTTAATAGGCAACCACCATAAAAATATTAACGAGGTATTTTACATTCTTTTTTTTTTTTTTCCTCCAAAGTCTTCAATCTGATGTGAATTTCACACCAATGGTACATGCCCATTCGGACGAGTGACATTTCTAGTGCTCAGTGACCAGTGGCCCCCTATCTAGCCCCTACCTACCTCTGCAGTTGCCAACTCTTCCACCTTCCCAATTTCTCCAAGTTTCCCACGCTAGAATTTTTGCTCTTCTGTGGACGTCTCAGACCTTTTTGCCTCTGTGCCTTTGCACCTGCTGTTCCCTTCCTGGTGTGCCCTCCTGTACCTAAAGAACTTTTATTCTTTAAAAGTTCTTTTTTTTTCTTTAAAAGTTCTTTAGAGCCAGATGGTTTCCTGGCTCTAAAGTAGTTTCCCCTCGTGGCTCTCATCTCCTCTCTTTTTTGTTTTCCCTCCCACTAGCCCTTTATATGTAACTCAGATTCAGTACTGGATATACTGAGTTGTCATTTTTCCTCTCCACCATGGGGCAGATCTTAAAGGCAGGCTCAGGGCTCTGTCACTTCTGTGGCTCCCAGGATAAGTGTTTGAACGGATGAATGAAGGAGTACCTTGAAAGCTGCTTTTGTGTTGGGGTTTTCAGGTGCCTCTTCTAGCATATGCATATTCATAATCTGTTTCAAACCACCGATGTCCTTTGACTTACGATGTTTAAGTGGCAACATTTGAACCTAGCTGGGCTTTTTCTCTTTTTGAGGTGTTGAAAATGTTCCAAAATTGACTGCGGCGATGTTTGCACGTCTGTGAAGATACCAAAAAGCACTGAATTATATGTAAATTTTCAACGGGTGAATGGCATGGTATGTGAATTATATGGAAAACTGTCAAAACACAAACACACACATGCACACACGGCTTGCTCTAAAAGTAAATAAAGTCCAACATTTGCAATATATGTCAAAAGTAAGAAAAAAGAAAAAAAGTCCTGCTGTTTTGAATAGTCCCAGCTACCACGCCCCTCTACTAGCTGCTATGATGAGCTGTTGTAAGATAAAGGAGAGGCAGTTACCTTAGAAAAATGGGTTTAATGAGCTAAATAATCGCTCTCCCGTGCTCTTGGGCCTCCTGCTTTGACCGGTGGCAGTTAATAACGGTAGCGGGTCCCCGTGGGAGGTTGGTGTGGAATTGATGGATAGCCCACGTGCAGTCGGAGACACCTGGGCCCATTCCAACTTCAGCCACTTCCTAGCTGTGTGCACTTGCGTCTGCTACAACCTCTCCAGCCCTCAGTGTTCTCCCCTGTAAAATGGGGAGAGGAGCAGCACAGTACTGCTTAACTGAGCAAGTCTTTTGTCAGATGGCACCTAGCACAGAGACATTGGAGTCAAGGCATCTCCTTTGGTGACAGTTATAAAAGCCAGTCCGCCTTTACCTAGAGGCTTTTTTTAGCTTGAAGGTTTTTCCAGCGCTGAGAGTGTGGGATGACTCTAGGGTCGGAATTTCCCAACTTCGTTCCTCGCAGAGTTTAGAGTGGGTTTGTGTTTGGTGACACCTAGTGGTTGGATTAGGTAGTTGTCAGAGCTGAGTGCCCAGCTTCAGATTTGGTGCCCCCTCCTCTCGGGGTCTCCCAGCCCCTCTGCTCCACTCCTGAAAAGCTGCCCCCCTCTTTCCATCTCCTATGTGTCTCCCCTTCAAGTACCTGCTGCTGCATCTCCCTGGAGTCCGTACTGTGCACCAGCGTTTCTCTTGGGACAAATCTAAGTGGCTCCATGTCCCGTTCCTCCATGTCTTGTAGGTGTCCCCTTTTCCTGGAGCCCTGTTATTCCCCGTCTCTGCCTGGAAAACTCATTCTCTATACATCGTAACCCACAGGCCAGCAACTCCCTAAAGCCTGCCCTGCTCTGCGCAGGAAAAGTTAAGTACTTTGTTCTCTGGAGCCTCAAGCCTTATTTCCCTTTAACTCTTTTTTTCATCTCCTCATTTAAGTCAACAGCATTTACTGAAAACCCACTACCTATCGGGCACTTACCACACTGAATTTTATTAATATGCTCACATGCTCATGGTTCCTATTTGGCAGTGAAGTTTCCTGCCACCTTCCTTCCTTTCCTGGCCCCTTCTTCCCTCTCTCTTCTCCTCCCTTCCTACTTCTCTCTTTCTCTTTTATCTTCTAGGTGCCTACGATGCATAGTGGCACACAACCAGTCCTAAATAAAGATTTATTTTTAATACCTATCTTTGTGTGGGACACAAAAGCAGGGAGCAGCAGCCCCTTTGAAGCTGAGCTGTACCCTAGGGCACTGGTCCAGTAACCTGCAACTTACACCCCAGATGACCACCTACTCACCTGTAATCAGAATGGAGTATGGCAAGTTCAACTTAAGATGACACATCAAAATAAGCCGATAGTGGAAGGAAGAACATGTTGGATTGGAGTGGCGACTGGGGGAGGAGCTGTAAAGCTCAAGAGAATGGGAAGATACAGTCCATCTTATATGCAATATGTTGTATATAATAGTCTACATTATATAATTACAATCTAGACTTTTACCATTTTATCTCCCTGCTTCAAAAAATACAACTAAGCACCCCTTTCGGAATGTGGTAATTTCCAGTTTTTTTATGTGCTCCTCAGCTGTTTTGAACAGCTGAGAGCCTCCAATATATATGCATAGGAATTATGCATGTCCTCTATCAGACCCATATCACCACCAATATCTGCCCTTGATGTGTCTGGAATGACATTTGAATCAACTATAAAGTCAATTGGATTTCATGTCATGGTCAGGTTGGAAAACACACGGGGACTGAAATTAGAAGTCTAGCTTTTAAGCTTGCCCAAACAACCAACATCCTGTGGCTTTAAGCAAGACTTCACCTCTCTGAACCTCAGTGTCTTTACCACCAATTACTACTGCCCACCAATTGGGCAGTAGAAATTCGAAAATAACAGGAAAATGTAAACAGCTGATACGGTGTGACCCCATCACCAGATGCTAACTCTCTCACTTCTTCTGAACACAATGCGTGCTGTCCTCTCCCTGCCTTGCCTCCCTCCTGGAATGCCTTTCCCCTTTCCTCCTTGCCCAGTCAAAGTATACCATCTTTGAAGGTCTGACTGTAGACCCTTCCATGTCAGAAAACCTTGGGGAAGCTGAGGTCCAAGAGAGTAGGTATCTGGACAGATTAGAGTGGAGGAGAACCGGTTTCCCAATTGATTGGTTCATTCAATAAATATTTATTGGAGACTTGCAAGATTCCAGGGACTGAACCTGGGCCTGTTCTATTCTAGGAAGTTTTCAAGTGTGGGTGAGCCAGGATTTACTGCCCTTGATGTGTCTAGAATGACATTTGAATCAACTATAAAGTCAATTGGATTTCATGTCATGGTCAGGTTGGAAAACACACGGGGACTGAAATTAGAAGTCTAGCTTTTAAGCTTGCCCAAACAACCAACATCCCGTGACTTTAAGCAAGACTTCACCTCTCTGAACCTCAGTGTCTTCATCTGTATATTGGGGCTGCTAAGAACTACCCCTTAAGGCTGTTAGTGAAGAGGAAAGAGATGAGGCAGGTATGGCGACCAATTTGTCCTGGTTTGCCCAGGAACTTCCTGAATTTGGCATTGAAAGTCCTACATCTTAGAAGCCCAGTCAGACTCAGGAATATGACATACTATTCACCTTATTCCTGTCTCCTACTTTACAGGCATTCTAGTTTCTCACGTCCTAGATTCTTCTTTTTCCTCCACGGCAAGTTGTAAGAGGTCTGACTGTACATCCTGATTGGGTGGTTAATTCCTCAGTGCTGAAGATTTGTCTTTTCCTGGGAATATTAGGTGACTTTTTATTTACGTCCAAAGGAATGGGTTTATATAATGAAGACATTCCAGACAGCAAAACGGGTTGCGTTGTTTCATTAACTTGCTCTTTAATTCTCTGAGGTTTATTGAGGGATAACTCTGCCCTGGGCACTGGGCCCGACCGCGGGGATATGGCAGGTACAGAACAAATCGGCCCCACCCCACCTTCCTGGTGCCCACAGAGGGGTGGCTGCCAGTTTCTGAGCAGCCTTGTTTGCACGGCGCCACGGCACTTTATGACCTCCAAACAAAACCCTGACATCAACTGTCCTTACATTTTCCCCATTCCTTACAAAATGAAGCATCTCTGAGGGATGTTACAAATGCCCTTTTCTCAAGATGCTTTCCAAAACAAAAAGAATATGGGAAATGTGATGGTAGGGCAGAAGGACACTCCTAAAATTTTGCAGCATTGCCAGATGATGACAAAAATGTCCCCTCAGTCATCTGGGAGGATTCCGAACATTCGCAGTCTGCCTTTTGGGGATCGAGCGTCTCATTGTTTGTGTAGAGAGAACAAGCTGTGGCCTCTGTCAGCATGTCTGTAGGTCCCTTGAGGGCCCCTTGTTCTGATCTGATATGTGGGGGTTAGGACTTACCAGGGTGGCTTGGAGAATCTTCCTGAGTCCATGCACAGCTCAAACCTTGGCGCAAAAATCTAGCTGAAGCAAAGTCCCACAGTTTGTCGTGATTTAGGTAACAGAGGCTAGGATAGACGGAAGTGTTCCCTAGAAAGCTGTTCATCCCTCTTAGGAGATGGGGCTTTGAGTTCTAAATGGCTCAAATGTTGAGGACTCGAGTATAAATCTAGAGGTGAGGAGTGAGTGTGCATGTGTGTGTGTTTTTATGTGTGTGTGTGTAATCATAGAGCCCCTGGGTGGAAGCATGAGGCACTGTTTAAAAATCCACTTCTGGGTCCATCAATGCACAAGATAAACCTTGGTTATGGGACTTAGTGCCTGTGGGTGGACAACAGTGACTCAGTGGCAGAATTCTCACCTGCCATGCCAGAGACCCGGGTTCAATTCCCAGAGCCTGCCCATGCCAAAAAAAAAAAAAAAAGAAAGAAAGAAAGAAAGAAAGAAAGAAAGAAAGAAAGAAAGAAAGGAACTCATTGCCTGTGTGCCTCTGTCTATAAAACAGGAATAGTTTGTAGGTTCGTCATAAAGATCAAACTAAGCTTATTTCATGATTGTACAGCTGGTAGTTTAACATCTCAGAATTCAAGAGTTTCCCCATGTGACAGCGCCTCACTATTACAATTGGTGACGCTTTTTAATTTTAAAATACTGATGCTAAGTGATGGCACCTAACAAGCAGTGAAGTGCAGTGGATTAACTCACATAAAACAAGGGTGGGGATGAGGCTGGTTTCAGGAACAGCTGGGACCCAGCACGCCCATAGAGTGAGCACCCGATAAATGACAACGGCTGTTCTGATCAGAACAGTAAATATGCTCTCTCTACCTTGGTTTTGATGTCCGTAAAACTGGGAAAAGACTACACCTCCCATTGCATTTAAATAAGACTTTGCATACGCGTGTTCCCAGTTCTTGTCCTTGGATTTAGCAGGCTGCCTCCTGATCCTTTCCTTTCTTATTTCATAGTACTTAGCTCAGTTACCAACTCAAAGTCCACAGCATTTGGTGCATTATTAGCAGTCAGTAGATATCCATTAGGTGAATGAAGGGTTGCATGAATGGTGAGCTAGCTGATTAGATTCATTGCATTTCTACTTCTTGTTTTTAGTAACAGGAACAGAACCTTAAACTAGTTTAGGCAAAGAGGGGACTTTGTTGGCTCCTATGCCCAAACCCCTGCAAGGGTGGGGTTGGGGCTGACTGGTGACAACTGGGACCCTGCACCCTAGGCTGGCAGGGCTCGGTGTTTCTCATCTCTCTCTCTCTGTGATGGCTTCATTTTCTCCTTTGGAGTGCAAGTTCGGGGATATAGTTGCCCGCAGATTCCAGTTCTCATCCCAAGAACTTCCCAGAGAGCAGAGGGCTTATCTTCTCTAGATTCTGCTAGAAAAATTCCAAGATTGAACGGGTGAGACCAGGTGGAAATCTCACATCCCCTCCACCCCAGACCGTCTCCCTTGAAGACACGGTGCAGTGACAGCCCCTGCAGAACTGTGGCCTGGGCAGCCATCCCAGCGGGTATCGCCTCTGCCAGCGAGGCAGTCCTGACAGCTAATATCCGTTATATGTGTGTTCGTTTATTCAGCAAATCTTTATTAAGTGCCTGCCCCATCTCCTCTGGTTGGACAAGCCCATTACGCGTGCTATTGCCATCAACCCTTCCAGTCCTGTCAGGTAGAGGAGGGAAACCCCAGCCAGGGAGGACACCAGGTGTGTGGGAGTCAGGCACGTCACCCCTGGTGCCCTTGTTAGCGAAAGGCAGAACGAGGACCTGATTCAGCCCCGTCTTTGGAGATTCAATCACAGCCTCACTACCCAGTAGCTGATACTTGGAAGACACTTGACATCTCTAGGCTTCAGTTTCCTTATTTTTCCTCTTCAGCAAAATGGAGATAATTATAGCCCCTATATCGTGGGTGGTGGAAATTTAACGAGATAATATGCACGCAGTGCTTGTTACAGGGCACGCCACAAAGTGCTTAAAGCCTGTCAGATTACCTGGTATTGTTCTGTCGTCAATTTGTTTCTAATCTCTCACTGCCTAAGAGTGTTGTGCAAGCAGCAGAGAAGGCAGATAGAAAGACCTGCGCAGGGAAATGTCATTCAGGAAGGAGCAGAGAGCAAGCCGCTGGGTTCCGAAACGCTAGAAGGAGATGGCTGCTCCCCTGGCTGCCCCTGGCGCCCGGCTGCCTGGGCAGGAAGAGACCGTGGCTGGTCTAACCCTTCTCTTACTCTGTTCCTTGAGGAACCTGGGACTGTGGATCAGGGCTGGGCCTGAGGATCTGGGAATCGCCATGCAGTTGCTGGAGGCTCTGTTTTCCTCTCCACTTCAGAGTCTGCTGTTTTCCCCACTGATCTACACCTCTGTTAACATTGGCTACTCTTAGCAGCCTGAATATATTTACTTAGTAATTCCTCAGCCGGGACTGTCTGTGGGGAAATAGAGAGCTGGTGGCGGTGGCAGTGACCCATGGTTGCCATAAAAGCTGCTCAATAAACACGATGCATTCTCATTTGCTGGCCAAGAATTCAGGCCACCCCGAGGCCACACGGGCCCTAAGATGCCAGCAATCTCAGACGAGGAAAGAAGGGGAGAAAGTGTTGGGAGAAAGACAGGACCAGAGGCGAATCTAGACACTACGCCTGTAGGCCTGCCAGGCTTTGTTTACTGTGGATGGGGGGGTCTGTATCATAATGTTTTTAGCCACCACCTACCCTGAATTCCATTCATTTAATCCAAGGAAAATTATGCCTGACACCGCTTCTGCTAATTAATGCTGCCCCCTCCCCACCCCGCCCCCAAAAGATTTAAATAGAGATGTTTGCAGCTTCTGGAGTGTGGACCCCAGAACGGTATCCAAATGCTAACCCACGAGGTGGGGACTCATGATTAGGGAATTTCAAATGTTAACGAACTCGGCTTAGGGTGGAGACTACAGGTAACTTGCATATTTACATATTTATACCTAAAGTTTTCTCTCTCAGTGCTTATAACAAGTATTTTAAAGTACATTATAATGTCCATCCTTATCCTCATGCCCATTGTTTATGTAGCTGGTAGACCCTTGTAATCACAAACTCACATTTTGTAGGAAATATTATTTCTGTTCTCCTCTCCCTTTTTCCTCTCTCCCCCTTCTCCTCTTCCATTCCCTTCTCTTCCCTCCTCTTCCTTCCCCTTCCTCTCGCTATCCTTCTTTTCTATCCCTTCCTTTCCCACTCCCTTTCCTTCTCACTAGTAACTAAATGCCAGACCTTATTTGGGTATCTCCAGTTTTTACACAAATGCCTTTTTACCCTTCTAGCATCCAGGCCAGGCTACCACATTGGCCTCAGCCTCTTTAACCTTCCCTGGTCTGTGTTTCTCAGTCTCTCCTTATTTTTTATGACCTTGACAATTTTGAAGAATACCAGCCAGGTGCTTCGTGAAACATCCCTCAGTTTGGGTTGGTCTGATGTGTTCCATGATTGGATGCGAATTAGGGGCTGAAATAATAACCCTAGAGCAACCGTGCACAGCGAAGTGCCCTTCTCGGCACGGCTTATCGGGGTGCAGGTGAAATCAGCTTCCTGTCACTGGCAACGTCCCCCTGCGGCATTCGGGTAAAGTAGGGATTGCCGGGTTTCTATTCCCCCCTTTCCATGCTCTTCCTGGGAAGCAGCCCATCCATACTCCACACAGGAGGGTGGCGAATCTAGGGTTAGATGATTTGGAGTTCTTAGGTAAGGAAGATTTACCCCTTCTTCTCACTTATTTCTCTTTCAATTGTTTATATCAATATTGACTCATGCACATTTATTTGATACTTTGAGTTTTAATCCAATATTACATTTTTTGGGGGGAGGAAGTGGGCTCAAATTGTTCCAGGTTTGGCCCCTGGGAGCGCTTTCGTTGGCTCTTAATATTAGTTTTCTCTTGCTGCAGTAACAAATGACCACAAATTTCATGGCTTAAAACAACATACATTTATTATTCTACAGTTCTGGAGGCCAAAGTCTAAAATGGGTCTTACTGGGCTGAAATCCAGGTGTTGACAAGGCTGCATTCCTTCTGAAGGCTCTAGGGGAAAATATTGTTTCCCTGCCTTTTCCAGCTTCTAGAGGCTTTCTGTGTTCTTTGGCTCGTGGCCCCCCTTCATCTTTAAACCCAGCGATTATATCATCCTGACCTCTGTTTCCCGTCTCCATCTCTCTAACTCTTCTGCTTTCCTTTGCACTCATCAGGACCCTTGTGATTGCATTGGGTTGACACACATAATCCAAGGGAGTCTTCCATCTCAAGAACCTTCACTTAAGGAGTTATGAAGGTAAAATATGAATATGTGATTAATAAGGTAATATATTAATGTAATGCAATTAATAAGGTAATATATAAATATGTAAGTTCATATATTAATTTATATGAATAAATTCTGGTGTTGAGGATGTGGACGTCTTTGAGGGTCTGTTATTCTGCCTCAGAGAGTGTCCCTGTCATATGCCCCGTGGGGGATCGAATCATGCCCCCCACAGATGGCGTGTTCACATCCTCATCCCTGCTCCTGGGGTGGAAACCCATTTGCAAATAGGATCTTTGAAGATGTTATTACTAGTTAAGGTGTGCCCAGCTGGCATGAGGGTGGACCTTAATCCAATATGACAGAAGTCTCTATCAGCAAAGGACACTGGACACAGAAGAGAAGGTGTTCTAGTTTGCTGGCTGCAGGAATGCAATATACCAGAATCAGAATGACTTTTTAAAAGGGGAATTTAATAAGTAGCTAGTTTACAGTTCTAAGGCCAAGAAAATGTCCCAATTAAAACAAGTCTATAGAAATGTCCAATCAAAGGCATCCAGGGAAAGATACCTTGGTTCAAGAAGGCTGATGAAGTTCAGGGTTTCTCTCTCAAGTGAGAAGGCACATGGCGAACACAGTCAGGGTTTCTCTCTCAACTGGAAGGGCACATGGCGAGCACGGCGTCATCTGCTAGCTTTCTCTCCTGGCTTCCGGTTTCATGAAGCTACCCAAGAGGTGTTTTCCTTCTTCATCTCCAAAGGTCACTGGCTCGTGGACTCTCTGCTTTGTGGTGCTGCAGCATTCTCTACTCTCTCTGAATGTCCTGCTTTCTCCAAAATGTTTCCTCTTTTTAGGACTCCAGTAAACCAATCAAGACCCACCCAAATGGGTGGAGACATGTCATCACCTAATCCAGTTTAACAACCACTCTTGACTAAATCACATTATCCAGGGAGATGATCTGATTACAGTTTCAAACATACAGTATTGAATAGGGATTATTCTACCTTTATGAAATGGGATTTTGATTAAAACATGGATTTTCTAGGGGGCATACTTCCTTTCAAACCAGCACAGAAGGCCACAGGTTGAAGCCAGAAGAAATCAACAGGAACCTGAAAGAGAAAGGAGAGGCCATCACTATGTGCCGGGAGAACCCAGGAACCCAAGGACTGCTGGCCACCCAGGACACCAGCAACCCCAGGGGAAAGCAAGGCTTCCAGTCTCCAAAACCAAGAGATCATACATTCTGTTTGTTTAAGCCAGCCTATCATCTGGTATTTGTCATAGCAGCTGGGAAACTAAGGCATGCCCCATCCCATCTCTTTTTTATCTGATGAACATAGATTAATCCCTGGTCTCCCACTTCAGAGAGTAACACAGTATATTCAATCTCATGGATATGGAAGCTCCTTCCCCTGGGGTCCTTCAAAGGGGTACAGTGGTGGGAGGGTTTTAGGTAACTCCAAAGCACTGGTCCACACTGGCTACTACCAGCAGCCTAATGTCCTAGATCTCCTGGTCTATTGAAGTCTCAGAGACTCTGCTGGGCCCTGTAAAGTTATGGGCTGGGTCTAGAAGTTGGTGTCCCACTGACATCCTACTGCCCCCTGGGGTACTGCTCTTCTTAGAAACCTCTGGGAATTTCTCTCCCATCTTTCTTGCTCAGTCAAAGACAGAATGTCCTACTGGCCTCCCCCCTGCCCCCAGGGAAATCTAGTATAATCATGACAATTAACTTAGGTTTTTACAAAGACTGAGAACAACTGTTGATTTCAAGAAAGGTCTACTTTCTTTAAAAATTCCTTATGGCAAGGATATCTATGTCGGACATAACATGAAGAAAATATAGCATCTCAATACATTAACCTGTCACATTATGTCATGGAAAGCTTTTGGAAAATAAACTTGAAAAGGGGGAAATCGACGAGGAGAATGAGGGTCTTTCACCCTGCCTCAGGAAGGTCAACTACTTGGGATGTTTTTCAGCGATGAAGACTGACACCAAAGTGAGCTTCGTGAGCAGGGGTCCACGTGAACTCTTTAGAGAAGAGGCAGGAAGAATATGTTCTCTCAAAAGTGAAGGTGTTGGGATTTTGCCCAGGAACAAACTGGAGCAACTATTGTTTGGATGTCGCGTACTTGGAGGGCTTTGTTTTTTGGAAAGCTTTGCTCCAAGAATGGGATATTTTCCTAGTGCTAAATCATTTTAGACATGGGGTGGGGTAGAGGGATCCACCAACATCTTGAAAGTTTTAAGACACTGGGCCAAGTACACGATCATTCTCTAAGCCTCTGAGGCTCCCAAGCTCTCTCTCTTTCTTATCCACAGGACTGTAGAGGGTGGGAGATGTGACAAGTCTCCCCAGGCAGGGCTCCAAGAGACATGTAGATCTAACCATGAACTGCCAACAAAATGAGTACGTGAACCCTGTCTGATTTACATGTGTTCCCTGGTACCTCATATTTCCTTGAGCGTTAAACCATCTAACTGCTCAGGAAGGCTGTTTTAGTTTGGGTTCTCCCATAAACAGAACCTCATTGAGACAAGGGTTTTGGTAAAAAGTATTTATTTGGGAAATACAGTTGATTGTCATTATTTGCAGATTCCATATTTGTGAATTCACCTCTTCACTAAAATCTCTTTGTAACCCCAAAGTCAATACTTGCAGCGGTTTTGTGACCATACATGGACATGTGCAGAAAAACTTGCGCTGCCTGACATGCAACATCCCCAGCTAAGGTTGGACAAAGACACGCTCTGTCTTCTCATTTCAGCTCTCATCCTGTAAACAAAGGTCCTATTCCTGCATTTTTGTGCTTTTTGTTTGTGATTTCAGATTCCACGCATAGAGCTGAAGTGCTGTCTAGCATTCCTAAGTACAAGAAGCTGTGATGTACCTTAGAGAGAAGATACATATGCATATATATGTATTAGATAAGTTTGGTTCAGGCATGAACTATAGTGCTGTTGGCCATGAGTTCAGTGTTCATGAATCAACATCCTATTTAATGAGCTCCAGTTAGCTGTTTTCCCCACAACCAATGCAATTTGTGATTAGAGTTGCTTAAATTTATGTTCAGAGGCTTTGTTTACACTCTCCTCTAAAATGTTCTGAAGGCAATGCTGCTCTTTCTAGATGGGCTTGAAAAGACACTGTCTCTAAAAGGCTGGTAGAACAAAGAACTACCTAAGGTATCAATGTATACAAGTTTAAGGAAACAAAATATATAAGGTATCTTTAAACAGAAAAAAGCATAAAACAAAGTTACAGTAAAATGTTGTGCACAGTGGCTCAGAAGAGCCCAGCTCTGAATTTTCCCCAGGAGCAGTGGCTCAGTATTGGCTATTCAGTGTCTGGGATGTAACTACTGTGAATAATGAGAAGCAATTATACATGAATGTCTAGTGGGGGATAGGCAGGTGAGGCAGGGAAAGGAAGGCAGCCCATAAGGGGTGCACCATTAAAATTAGTATAGTGGATGATTGGAGCTCAACCCTGCAGTGCAACACTTGGGAAATGGGACCAAACATGCATCTCAGCTTCATCCCACCTGAGGAGTGAGGGAGCTCAGCAGATCCGGCGGTCCTGGGGCTGGCTTGCTCCTGGACAGTGCTGGTTCCCCTGCATTCATGGCCTGCTGAGCCCTGGCAGCCTGACTTTCCACAGCTCTAGAGAAAGAAAACATTCCAGCCCCGAGACACACATCCCAGCAGTTGGAGGCCACGAGGAGCATGCAACAAGGACAGAGGATGTGAGTGGTACCCTGACAGCCTCTGGTCTAAGAGACCCAGGAAAGATGGGGATTGTGTCTGCAAACAGAGTTCTGAGTTCCCCAGAGTCTTAGGGGATGTGCAGCCTGGTGCTGGAGGCACTGCCCAGAGGGAGCCTGAGAGTCACGGTGTTCCCGCCACACTGTTGCATTGACCAGTGGACAACAGAAGAGACACTTCCTACGTCCAGGATGGAAGCCCGGGGTGGGTGAACACAGTTATCCCTTCCACACTGAGGGGGCTAGGGGGCGGCCCCCCATGATCTGGAAAATCTGTGCAAACACTTTTTTTTCCCCTCTCAGGGTTTCAGGAAGCTCCCTACTGCCCCTTGATCAGCAAATGCTGCCTCCTCTGTCCCTTTCACATTGCATAGGCCAAACCTTTTTTTGAAAATTTCAAACCAGCCTTTGTTGGCCTGAAAATCCATAGGCGTAGACCCTTCACCTTCCTTTTCCTTTAGAGAAGCAGGTAAGGGCTTAGCCTTTTCTCGTACATTGATTGAAGCCCTGATCACTGGCGAGGTGGAAGATAACTGCAGTCCCTTGCTTATGTTTTCAAAGGCACTCTTTTCTTTCCTAGCTTCTAGCGCTCACCGAGTCCCTATCCTAAAAGTTGGCACAAAGTCTTATCCTAGTCGTGCTTACACAGCCCACCCCACCAAGAGACATAACTCAACAAAGAGAATGTATATATATATATATATATACATCTGTTCTGTTAGCAATAAAATGGAGTGCACCTTCAGTGCTAGGGCCGGGGGAAGTTCTGTGCCGGACAATGGAATAAAAACTCCTGCCCCCTGGGGCTTGGCTGCAGCTGCCTGAGAGAAGAGTGCAGCCTGTTTGCCATGGTGTTTGGCACGCTGAAAGGCCAGTGTCCAGCTACTTCCCTCCCTCCCGCTTCTTCTGTCCACTGCTGCCCCCAGCATAAACCATCCATCCTCTGTCCCTTGCTGGAGAGGAAAATGTATCTTAATTTTCATCCCTATCAAAGTCCTGCCCTATGTAGATTGTGCCAACACAGCTGCCAATGCAGTCCTGCCAGGCACAGCTTCTAGATCCATAGATTCAGATATGGGATGCAGATGTTCTCCCTAAATAGAATTCCAATGGTTACAGTAACACCTCCTTGACTAACCTGGCTTGCCAGAATTTAGATGCAGTCCTTCCTTCTTGCACCAGGATTATCAAGGCATTCTATTCTACCAGGAATCCTTGTATAATTGACCCTGCAGGATGCTGTACTCCTTCCCTCCAGGAGCTTCTGGCATAAGACAAATACATATAGATCAAATCAATATTAAAGGATAGAAGTGGGAAGAGATCTTTTCTTCTGATAGATGCAGAAACTAAGTCCCACGGGATATAAAGAGAGCTGATAGTAAGTGATCAATAAATGGCTGTCATGTGTGGGGAATGTTGAGGATTGCCATTAAGTGCCTCGTACACATAAGTTCATTTAATCACATCACAAGTAGATGAAGTAATATTGACTTCATTACTTCTGTATAAGAGGATCCAGTGGCTTGGAGAGGCTGAGAGTATTGGTTTAGATCACCTAGGCTAGGCTTCAGTCACAAGTAAGCCTCAGCATCTCTGTGGTTTATTAAACATCATAAAGACTGATATCACATTTATGCAAAGTTTGAAGTAGGTTGAGAGACTCTTCTCCAAACTGTAGCCTTGCCACGTGGAACACATGTCCTCTAAGGGAGGGTGGCAGGAAGAGACAGATGCGGGAGGCTTTTCTCCCTGGAAGTGTCACCTGCTACTCTGCTCACCTGTCGTTGGTCATGACTCAGCAGCAGTGGAGCCTGAGAAGAGGAGCATACGTTGAAATTCTCTGCCACACTAAGGAACTCTCTCAAGGCAGAACTAATTGGATGCTGTTGGGGAGTGAATCATGTCCTGCCCCCCACAGATGTGTTCAAGTGTTAACCCACGGTCCTCTGGGGGTGAGTTTGCAGCATCTTCACTTGAAGAAATTACTATTCAAGTGTGGTCTCACTTGTGAGTAGGATTTCTTTTTTTTGTGGTTGTTGGTTTTATTTTTATTAATTAATCGATTAATTTATTGCTTATTTAATAAGACTTGGGAGATGTGCTATCTGGTTTTATTTTAATTTTTATTGTTAGCTCTTTCATCCTGTTTTATTTTTCTATATAAATCTTTTTTTTTCTTTATTAGAGAACTTTCGGGTTCACAGAAAAATCATGCATAAAATATGCATTCTGCTATACCACCCCATTGTTTACAGCTTTGGTGTGGAACACTCGCTGCAAATGATGACAGCACATTTTATAATTATATTGTTGAGTATAGTGCATGGTTTAATTTAGGGTGCACTGTGTGGTGTAGACCCATGAATTTTTTTAAGATTTTTATTCTGTTACCATATATACAATCTAACATTTCCCTCTTTGATGGCATTTAGATATATGTTTTAGCACAGTTAATTACATTTATGATGTGCCGCCATCACCCCCATCCATTACCAGAACATTCCACCACTCCAATGAGGGACCCTGTACATTTTCAGCCTTGGTTTCGTTTCCCTGTCCTCACCCATCCCCAGAGAACTTACGCTCTAGACTACGACTCGATGAGTTTGCTTACTCTAATTATTTCATGTCAGTGAGATCGTGTGTGGATAGGTTTTCAAACTGAATCAGGTTGGGCTTGAATCTGTATTACTGGAGAACTTATAACACGGGAAAAATTCAGACAGAAGAAGCCAGAAATTTAGAAAAAGCCACGGGACTCCTCCATGCAATGGAGGCAGAAGTGTGAGCCAAGGGGCTCCAAGAGGACTGTGGCAAATCAGCACCAGAAATGCCACAGGCCTTGGGAGGAAGCCTGGCTTGTCAAGAGCCCGCTGTTGTTCTCGGAGCCTCCCAAACTAGGACACGAGTGAGTCCTGTTGCTGAGGGCGCCCCTCTGTCTGGTGTTTGTCATAGCAGCCTTGGCATACTGAGACAGGGGCGGAAGTGAAAATCAGACAGATGTCAGACTCCAAAGAAATGCTTCAGTAATCTCTGCCATCAGGATCGCCTGAGGCATTTGGTAGAAAACCAGATTTCTGGGTCCCGCCTCACATACTGAATTATTACATTTTTGAAATTAAAAAAGGCTCAATGTCAGCATTCTCATACAGTTCACTCTCAGTGGATTAATTGAGAAACACTTCTTTTTTAACAAGCTGTTCGGGTCATTTTCATGCTTATAATTTGAGGCCGGCTGCCCAGACCCTAAGTTTCTGGGTCCTGAGTGGTCCGCCTGGTGCGATGCCCGTGACTCAGAAGGAAGCTCCGGGTGGGATAGACGGGTCCAGGCCTTTGATTCCCAGGAGCCGGGGCCGAGTCCTGCGCCACAGCACTGCTTCTGGGGTAATTTATCGCTTCAAAAGTGGAGCCTTTCCTCTTTCAACCATCATTTCTAATATGTCCATTTGCCCCTTGGAGAAGCCCCGGTCAGAAGACTGAGGGAAAGACATGCCTTTCTTTTTTTTTAAAAAAAATATATATAAGTTTATATGTAAAAGTTACATAAAAATGTATATAGAAATTTATATGTAAAAGTTATATATAATATGTAGAAATTTATATATAAAAATCATATATAAGATATATAAACTTATATGTAAAATTATACATTAAAAAATATAAAAATTATATAAGATATATAAATATATATGTAAAATTATATATTAAAATATATAAATTTATATGTAAAATTATATATTAAAATATATAAATTTATACGTAAAAATTATATATATAAATTCATAGGTAGAAATCATATATAAAAAATATATAGGCCTATGTTGGTATAAAGATGAACATATTAAAATCATGTTAAAACATTCCCTTGTACCTAGAAGTTCATTTTTTTTGGTCTGATTTTAAAATGAATTAAAACCTCTCTGCAGGCCCTTAAAGGTATTGGCTCAGGCTCTGGACACTGCCCGCTGCCCGCTGTTCTCGGTGAGCTGGCCCTGGAATGACCCCCGTGGATGGGGAAGGGGAGTGAGCTGATATGCCTTCACTCTCTGTTTCCCGGTAGGATTCTCCATGCCTGTCTCAAAGATGTGAGTGGAGGAGCTCCTGGGGCCTCTGATGGGAAGTGTGAAAAGACATCCCATCTCAGGCAGCTAAGCCTCTGACAAAGTTATGCCAACTTTAAGGAGAGATTTGTTTTTGCTGGAGGCTGAGGAATTACAAACCTTCTAAGACCTTGTTTGCAGGCTAGGTTGCCACTTCTCCTCAAGGCATCTTTGAAATGCAAACTTGTTCTCTAGGCAGCCACTATGCATCTCAGCCTTTAAGATAAATGCTTCAAAGGGGCAGCAACCCCACTTGAGTTTGGTGCCTGGCTTTCCGACAGATTAATTGTATGGATTGCTGGCTGCTAGTTTGCCTTCATGGCCAGCTCTCCCTTGACGCTTCCCATTTGCTTTTTCCAGCTCTCATGGCAACTGAGGCTCTGCCTGAGAAACAAACAGACCCAGATTCAATGCACAGTCCCATGAGAGGGGACTGGACACCTGTGTGCTTTTGCAAAGACTGGTTTGGTGACAGGCATGCGGAGCAAGGCTGAATTTCCAAATCCTTTCCTTTCTGATGGGTTTTGGGGATTCTATTAGAGCTGTGAGCCTTGATGCGTCAGTGAAATGAGCAGGGAAGGGGACTTAGCAAAATGACCTCACCTGCTCTAGTCGAATCTGCTTGAGGGAGCCTGGACAGGTGGACCTGAGTGTCCAGAATGATTCTGTGCACAGGCTGCGTGGCTTTGCTTTGGGGGAGGCCTTTGCATCTCTAGGTCTCATTTTGCAAATGAGGATGACAGTAGCTAATATTTATTGAACTCAATGTATTCCAGGCACTGCCGGCCTGCTCTAAATGCTTTGCAAGTAGGATCCCTTCCAGTCTTCGCAGCAGCAGAGGCTGAGGCTTGGAGAGGTGAGGTGACTCACCCCAGATCTGGAACAGGCAGAATTTCTGTTTGGGATGAGAGAAGAGTTTTGAAACTGGAAGGTGGTGATGGTAGCATAACATTGTGAACGTAATTTACAGCACTGAATTATATGCTTGAATGTGTTTAAAAGTGGACTTTTAAGTTGTATGTATGTTGCCAGAATAAAAATTTAAAAGTAACATAGGACCGTACAACACAAATAGTGACCCAAATCCAAACTATGGACTGTAGTTAATAATATGGGGCAGGTGGGAGGGGGGCAGTATATGGGAACTCTGAATTTTCTGCATGATTTTTCTATAAACCTACAAGTTCTCCAATTAAAAAAAAAAATGTATATTTAAAAAAAAGCAATAGAATTGCCAGGGGCTGATCCCAAGGTTCAAGGCCAGGCCTGACTTCCAGGTTGTTGTGTCTCAGATTGACCACCAGGGGTCGGCAAACTCAAACTTCTGAGATTCTGAATTGCACCCTGTGTCCTGATGGTGGGTTTTCAAGTTTTTCCAAGTGTGGTGGAGAGTTCTAGTCACAATGTTTGCAGCATGACACGGTGGCTGTGGACACAGACACTGGATCCAGCCAGGTGCATTCAAATCCTGTTCTGCCATGGACCAGCTGTGTGACCCTGGGCAAGTACCTTGACCTCTCTGTGCCTCATTCTCCTCATTTGCAAAATATGATTAATGATATCTACCTTACTGGGTTATTAAAGGATTAAAATAATTAGTACTTGTAAAGTGTTTAGAGCAGTGCCTTGTACCTCGAAAGTGTTAGTTAAAATAATTGTCCTCCATAAATAAATAGGCAATTCTGGGAACTGAATTTAGAAGTTGGTAAATAATGTCTTCTGTTAGCTTGGTCTGCTGAGATTTTATATCAAATGGAATAATAAGGTGTTGGGGGTCTGGAAACATCCTGTGACCCTTAGCACCTCATTTTATTTAGCAATTAACAGGAACAAATTTACAACTAAGAGTGAAAATTAAAATGTTGGGCACGCTTTTTGGTTATAAGAACTTTCTCATTTAGGAAAAGAACAAAGTAGCATCTTCCTTGAGTTCTTGCAAAAAGCTGCTGCTCCTTGCTTGCTTGCAGAGGTGCCGTGACTGGTGAATAAAGGCAAAACCTTCCTAGGATGGTTTCCTGCTCAGCTCTTTGGTGGCGACTGTGGGAGTGGGAGGTGGCGCGAGGAGAACATTTTTACAGGCCTGGCAGGAAGCATTATCTCATACCCATGGCTAAAAAAAAAAAAAGCAAATAGGCTGGAATATAGGAAAATAGCCCAGAAAGTTGGAAGCTAGAGGAGAGTATGAAAAAGAATGCTTAGACATGCCACGAAGGCCTGTGAAAACTGCATGGGGTCCAAAAGGTATTTTTAGCAGCCTGAAGAAGTCCCCGCAGCCTGAGACTTTTCCAGAGAATGGTTACTTCAACCTTCGTGTGTTCTCCCATTCCTCCCTCCCCCTCTGGCCGGCTTGGAGCACCTCCAGTGGTCCCTGGAGCCGGCCCCATGGACCCCCGCTTCCTGTTTCATACCTGCCCACGGCTGGCCCAGATCCAAGCAGAATTGCAATCAATTGGATGTGACACTTGGCTTCCACTGGGTGACTAAGTGTGGCTTGTTTTTATAATGAAAAGGCAAAAAAGTGGAGCAGGGAGCTGCAGTCATTGCGTAGAGAGGGGGCTTGGCCGTGGGTACAAAACAGGGACAGGAAATGTGTTCCCTGGTGAATGGGTCAAAGTTGTTTAAAAAGTATTGATGGTAGCATGAGCATTGCGAACCTAACCACCACCACTCAGTCCTATCCTTGAGAGTGGTCAGATGAGAAATGTTGTGTTGTACATGTGTCACTGCAATAAAATTAAAAATATATATATTTAAAAGGATTATGAAGGTTGTGACACTGACGACGTTTTGAGGCAGTTCCTGTGTTTTATGACCGATGCTTCCAACAATTTATTATCTCCATTTTGCAGAGGCTCAGGAATTAAGGGTCAGTTTTACTTGACTTCTAAGTACTTAAAATGTATCTCTATGTGCTGACACCATGTTGGAGGTTAGGAGAGTTTGCAAAAGGAGTGGGGAGGAGGTGAAGGAAGGGAGAGGATTGAGGAAGAAATGGATATGCTACTAGAATAAAATTAAAACAAAAAACATAGGACAGCAGAACATAAACAGTGAGCCCTAAATTAAACTCTGAACTGCAGTTAATAGTACAGTTATAAAAATATTCTTTCATCAACTCCAACAAGCGTACCACACCACTGCCAGGTGTAAGTAATAGGGTGGCATATGGGAACTCTGTATTTTATGCCTGACTTTGTCTGTAATCCTACAACACCTCTAATAAAAAAAAAATACTGGTAATAATATGACTATCCTTTACTGGGAAATTATGAGGCTCCAGGGGTGGTGTCAGATTCATCCTATACATCAACTCTTTAGACCATCATATATCAACCCTGTGGTGTTGGAGATAATCCCAAAATAAAATGTTCCATTTGTGGGATAATGAACTTTAAACCATGGACTGATAAATGAGCATTTGCTTCTTTATTTATTCTTTTTATTTATTAACTGAGCACCTAAATAGCCAAGTGCTCCCCAGAGTGCCCGGAATACACGAATGCACTTGCACAATTCTTTTTCTGAGGCATGTTGGGTCCAGAAGCCCAGGGGGAAGGACTGTAACTGGCCAGTCCCATTTGTTGAGGGAGAGCACAGAGGACAGAGGTTCCGCTGAGATCAGCACCCAAGAGCCACCCATAGAGAGATCTGTAACCGATCGACAGTTCTGATGATATTTACCACATGCCTGTCCACGCCAAGTCCTTTCTACACATTACCGTATTTATTTCTTGTGATGGACTTGCAAGGAGATGCAATCTTGACTGAGCAGAAGAGGAAACTGAGGCACGGAGAGGAGGCTGATGCTGTCGGGTGACAGAGCCGAGGCTTAGGCTGGTTGAGCCCCAAACCCATGCCTCCATGAGACCCCGAGCCTCCCTCTGCCCCCCGCAGCTCTGAGCAGGCTGCTCCTGTAAGCGGGGCTGCTGGGTGTGAGGGCACCTCCTTCTCCATCGCCCGGTGTGGTCCGGGACCCCGACATGCCGGGGAGCCTCCCTGAAGCCCTAAGCCGGGCCTCTGGCCTTTGCAGGGGGCGTTGCCAGCCTCCACCGTGGGGGTCTCTTCCCTGTGCCTGCGCTCCATAGGCTGTCGAGATGGACCCACTGGCTGAGACCCCACCAAGAATTGGGCACGAGAAACAACACCACGCTTCTTTGTTTCTCTACATCAAATAAATCTGGCTTGTCTCCTCCACTACGTGTCACAGTAGGCAAGAAATTCAGCCTCGGGTATGTTTAGGGGGAACCCCTGCCATTCCCGGGGTTGTGCAAATAACCCAGCCTGTTCACCTGGTCCAGAAAACGTGGGGAGACCCTGCTCTGGGTTTCCTTCTCACTGCCACCGTCCCCTCTCCAGTCCTCTTGGGGGCCGGTTTCTCCTGAGACCTTTTGTGAGGTTTTGGATGCCACTGAGCTCAGGGCTGAGCCCTGCCACCTCCAAGATGCTGCTGGGGAGAGAGGCCCCCGTGCTGCCTTCTCCTCCATCCTCTGGTGTTGGGGTCTGACCACCTCCCAGGCGGGGCCACGTCCTCCCCTTGACCCCCAGAGCCTCTCCCCTTGTGGACGGTACAGATGCGGAACAATAGCTCCTGCCTGCAGGGGAGGAAAACCTGGATCTAAAGGACAAAAATACCCCATGGGAGCTGAGGGATGGGGTGGTGGTGGAGGCAAACTGCATCTCTCATTCTTTTGCTGTAATCATAGATAAGACAAAACTCAGGTGTTTATTTAGCCCTTCATGTGTGGGAAGGGCATTGTTTCACCAATCGACGATAATCATGTGAAATTGATCTTGTATGCTTGTTCCATTTTGCAAACAGGGAAACTGAGGTGTGGAGAGGTTAAGTGCTGTGTGTGAGGTCACAGGACAGGACTTAAACCCAGGCAGCCTAACTGCAGGACACACTCACACCACTTCACCAGCGTATGCACTCTGAGCTGGTTGTGCGTGCCCAAATCCCTCTATCCTGTGGAGGAGCCTCCCCATTGCCTTTTTTGTTAGTTTGTTTTGAGAACTCTGCCTGCTGAGCCACCGTGGCCCGCCCTCTCCATTATCTCCTAACAGCCTGTGCCTATGGATATCTAATAGAGATGCCAAGAAATGTCCTTGAAGAACTGACTAGGAGGTGTCTGCAAAGCAGAGCGCACAACGTTCTCGGGCCATGAGCCTAGGGGCATCCTCGCCTTGGGGATTGATGTGATGGGCTGCAAAAACGGGCACAGATTCTTTCCTGCCTGGTTTTCACACCTTCGCAATGTAACTTGTTGGTGCTCCTGTTTCGATCCCACTTTAGAGGGCTCTATTTCTTTGCCCCTTGAATCTAGGTGGGCCTTGTGGTTTCCCACAGCAAAGGCACACAGCACAGGGGATGGGGTGCCAGTTCCAAGTCTGTGCCTCCAGTGACCCCATATGCTCCCCCTGAATAATCTCTAGTTAGCTTACCAGAGGTAGAGACAGGTGGCCCAGTCTCTCCCATCACCCCAGCTAAAACCATCAGTCAAGAAGTCCCATCAGCAGATCGGCTTAGCTAACCCTCATCTGACAACGATGCAGGCGTGAACTGAAACCAGAAGAATCTTCCTTCTGAGCCCAGTCCAAATTGGCAACCCATAGAGCCATGGACTAAATAAGTGTTCATTGTTTCAAGCCATGAAGTTTTGGGGTGGTTTGTTATGTGGCAAAAGCCAACTCATACACTTAGCTGCAAGTCCCACCCACGCACACCAGGATTGGGTGGTGAGATGACAATCAGAAGATAAAGCAGCTGAGTTGGTGCCACACGTCTCCTTCATTTATCCCTGAGAGCACATTTCTTCAGGCTTGTGTCACAGGTTTGTGGTGCTGTGACCCTATTTCCAAATACATTAACAGAAGAAATCAGCCATCAGGGAGAACTGGAGTCCAGTCCCAACCCTGGTACCAACATGCCATGTGATTTTCAGAGATTCCCTTAGCCTCTCTGGGTCAGTGATTTTTATATTTAAGAGTGAAGGCCTGGGATACACACTTTCTGAGATTTCGCCCAGCTCCAATACTTTGCGACTCTGCGATGCATTGCTAGCATACTGGTCACTCGGCCCACATTTGATGTGGACAATTTATTCTGGACCACTGGAGTGGCACAAGATGACGATGTGGACTCGTTTTTTTTTTTTTTCACCACCAATATAAAAAGAAACAGACCATAAACTGGCTAGTGTCACTCTAGAAAAATCCCTTTACTGACAATGAAGCAAAAAATGTCTTAACTATAAAAGTATAGTTCTGGAAAGGAAATACTTAGGTTTCTGGGCAAATAAAAATTTGAATTATGGAGCTAGAGGTTTTTACAGGCTTTTCGTTGAAATTTACAAAGCCACATTGCTTTGGCTTTTCTGCTAAAGGCAGAAAAAGGTTTGGTTGGGTTGACTGCGTGAGTGCTATAGGATTTATTTAGTTCTTTATTTATTCAATGAGTGTTTACTCTGAGACAGACACTATTCTAGTTCTGGGAATATGGAACCGAAAACGACCATCCCTGTCCTCACGGAGCAGACATTTAGTGGGAGAAACAAAGCCACACTTAAGCATTTGGTGTCAACCAGCGATTAGTGCTATGAAGGAAAAAAGAAAAAAACAACCTTATATATTAGAGATGGACACTTGTTCTAGTTTGCTAGCTGCCGGAATGCAACACACCAGGGACGGATTGGCTTTTAATAAAAGGGAATTTATTTTGTTAGTTCTTCAGAAGAAAGGCAGCTAACTTTCCACTGAGGTTCTTTCTTACGTGGAAGGCACAGGGTGGTCTCTGCTGGTCTTCTCTCCAGGCCCCTGGGTTCCAACAACTTTCCCCGGGGTGACTTCTTTCTGCACCTCCAAAGGCCTGGGCGGAGCTGCAAGTGCCGAGATGAGGAATGCCGAGCTGCTTAGGCTGTGCTACCTTGCGCTCTCTCATTTAAGCACCAGCCAATTAAGTCAAATGTCACTCATTGCAGCAGACACGCCCCCTAGCCGACTGCAGATATAATTGGCAACAGATGAGGTTCACTTACCGTTGGCTTATGTCCGCAACAACAAGACTAGGTATGATCACCTAGCCAAGTTGACAACTGAATCTAACTAACACAACACTGGATCCATTTTCCATGAAAAGGATAAATATTTTACTCTTAGTAAACAGATTATTTGTTGAAGTGTATTGTGACATCCTGATATTCTTCCCACTTTCCCCTGCAATTCCTTATTCAGTCTCAAATGTGGTCTTTGGAACTGAGAGGGCGTCAAATGTTTGTTGGAGCCCATCCTGTGTCATTAAGCAGAAGGAAAACCGGAACCCTTGGAGCCCAAATTTGGAAGAAGAGGCTGGGGTCTGGAGATACCACACAGTGGGAACGCTGTGCAGTGGGATGAGTGGGCTCGGATTATCTCTCAAGACTGGCTGCTAGGGTTGTGATTTTGGACATATTTCAGAGCCTCCGTTTTACCACCTTACAGCAAGGATAACAATCCTACTACATGCCTCTCCATGTTGATGGGCAATTCTGTGTTTTAGGCAGCTGCCTTGTGATTGTAGGATGTGTGTCAGCAGTGCCCCGCCCTTCCTGCTGGCATGACAACCAAATCCACCTCCAGGCATTGCCGAATGTTCCAGGGTTGCAAAATCGCCCGTGGTTGAGAACCACTGCTCTAAATAATTATTAGTTCTAATAATTATAGCTTTATCTAAAAAAGGGGTAAAGGGAACTCTAAAGAACACCCCAGGGCTGAGGGAGCGTATGCACAGAAGAAACAAATTTGGAAGGGAATGCCTCCCCAAGACTGAGGTTCCGACCTTACACGTTTGGCGGCAGCCCACTGAATAGAGGAGTGTCCTGGGTTGCCCGGGGCGAGAACTTGTCTGTAGTTGCCAGGCAAGCAGAAAGCAATCCTCTGGGGAGGGTAGGCAGAAAGTCCAGCAGAGACAGGCAACACCTTCCTGGGTGCAGGTGAGCTGGAGAAGTCCCTTCTTCCTGCGACGTCTCCCCAGCGCCCTCTACTGACAATGTTTATTTTGCCATCTTCAAAGCAGAAGTAATTTCCCAGAGCAGGCAATGAAGGATGGATTTGGAGCTTAGAGGCAATAAAGTGATAACTGGTGCATTCTTGTACTGCATGTTTCTCTTAATCATTTTTATACCATACCATTTGGCACAGGTCTGGTACTTATTAGAGCAAAAAAGAAATCACTGAATGCATGAATGAATGGATATATGAATGAATGAAGTGGTTTGCTCTACTCTGGTAGCTGTTTTGGAGAATACTATTTACCAGCGGTTTAAATTTTTATCTACAGAATAGCAAATGGAGCTTTAACTCTCTCCTATCCCAGCCTTCCACTAAACTGAAAATTAATTGAATTATCCAGTTATATCTTCCCCAATTCTCATATAACTAATCATTTTAATAAAAATCCATTAAAGAATTGAGCAAGTCAGTGGAAAAAAATTAATTAAGCTAATTTTAATTGATCAGTTCTTGATTAATTTTCCCAGTTTAGCATTGATCTGGTAGCCAAGAAAGCACAAGACTGGTATCTATTTGTGATCAAAGTTATTAACCAAAGTACTGCTGGCTGACAAACTGTGCAGCAAAATTTCTGTCCAAAAGCTAAGAACAGGAATAATATGAAAATCAGAATTAATTTTGACTTATCTGTAAAATGGTTAACTGCTGACTGCAATATGCTAAGTTTCCAGTAACCAGAGACTCAGCGACACTGAAAAACTGTGGTGGGAAGACGACTGGACAGGGATTGAGTAAAAGTTTTGCCTTTCTGGGTCTTTCTCTTCATCTCTTGACTCAAGTAACTTGGGGAAAAAGTAAACATAAATGTTTCAGAGTCTTCCTATTAGTTCATGGTTGCAAAATGGACATTATGGGTTTGTTAGAATTTTCTTAGGTTTCTAGAAAATTCTGTGTCCATGGGAACAGTGCCCAAAGTGCCAAGAATGTGCTTGCATTATCTAATGTAAGGCAGAAGTTCAGTCTAAAGGATTTTTGGATTTAGGCTTACTCATGTCTCAGCTCTCTCAGTATCTCCCCTTGCATACAAAGTCTCCCTTGGTCTGGGGCTCTTTCCTCTTCGCCTCCGTAACTCCTACTTATCCTATTGGCTTGGTGGTCGCTTCCTGAGAAGATGTTCTCTGTCCTCCTGAACTGGTCAATCCTCCTTTTCATATGTTCTCTCCTATGTGGTACTGACCATTATGGGAATTTTGCATTTTATTGTGATTAGTTGACTCATGTATGTACCCAGCTAGGTTATTCTCATTTCCAGGAGATGTTGAATGATTATTTGTGGCACGGGTGAATTAACAAACACATCATCCCGATTTGGCTAGAACCTGCCACATTTTGATATGTTAGTCAAATTTTGAAAGAAATGGGCAAGATGATTTTCTGTGTCTTGTGTTCACTGGTGCATCCTTAGCAACCAGCCCTGTTCCTGGCGTACAGTAGTAGCTTAATAAATGTTTACTGAATGGACAAACTTTGGAACCAGAAGCCTCTCCTGTCCCCCATATTTACAGGCTCAGAAAACTTGCAAAGATATTTAACCATGCTGAAAAGGCTTGTGCTATGTAAAAGTGAAAACAGGCTTTAGAGATCCACGTTCCTGGGTTCAAATCACCATTGGCGAGATGTCTGACAGGACATTTGAAATCACTATGCACAAGATGCCTGGTTACGTGCACAAATGAGGGCAATATCAATATTTTATGATCATTCCAAGTATTAATTGAGAAAACCTGCTTAAAAAGCATATTCTAGGTATCAGTAACTGTTCATTACAGTCATTTTTCCTCTCTTAGCATCCAGAACATGGAAATAATATTATTTGTCTCAGCATCATTGCATCTTAGATGGGTCACGTATATTGAGCTCTTGGTGGTCTGAGTGCAAAGAGATGCTTTCCTTTATTCCCATTTAATGTCAAAAGGAAAGAAACATGTGAAATTGGCATTGGCCACAAGGTGGCACTGTGGCGATGTGTTTGATTTCTGTGTTGTAGCTTAGGCTAGTATACCTTTTCAAGCGAAGTCTTGAGGTGAGATAAATGGGTTGCATTTATGCGGGGAACATTGCTCTATAAAGCAGTGATGTCTGTTGTAAATAATATTTTATCATCTAGGTTCTTACTCTGGAGAATCAGGTAGGAAAATTTTAAATCATTCCTTTCGACTCTTAATTTGGAAACATTAAAACTGCAAGAACCAAGTAAATGAAGAACAAATGCTTTTATTTGCTTTACTACAACATAGTTTTATCACAATTTACAACTTTTTCCTTTTGGAGAGCTGTTATGATTCTTCAGGTACTCTGGAAACTTATTCTTTTTTATTTTAAGAAATGTTTGCTATGCATATCATTTATCTATGTGTTTGGTCAAAAAGTATTTCTTGAGCATCTGATATATGCCATGTATCAGGCGATTGAAATAAGGCCCTGGATAGAGACAACAAAGTACCCTTAAGGGCATTGAGAGAAAAGCTATCAATTAGTAAGCAAATTAACAAAGAAGGCAATTGCCCTTGAGTGATGGGATAATGGGCTTGGGTGTGTGGGAGAGGGAGAGAGGGCAGCCCCAGCTAGGGTGGTCAGGGAGAGACTTTCCAAACTGGAGGTGCTGGATCTACAACTTGGTCTACAATGGTTAAAACATCAGTCATGCAAATACCTAGTGAAGAAGAACCCACATCCCAGGCAGAGGGAAAAGCAAATGCAAAGGTCCTGAGGTTGGAATGAACTTAATATGTTCTAGAAAAGAATCTTCTGGAATTAATCCAGCTCCAATTATGTACTGCTTGTATAATAAATTATTTGAATGGTTTTAAGTATCTTATTCATTTTGCTGACAATTTTAAGAGTTTGGGGGATGCTCAGTGGGGCAGTTTGTCTTTGATGCCCTTGGATCAGTGGAAGCTAGAGAATCCACTTTCAAGGTGTCTCCTCCACTCACACGTCCAACACCCTGATGTTTCTCAGCCTCCCTGCTCTCTCCCTGGTGTCTCATCCTCCAGAACCTTTCCATATGGCTTGGGCTTCTTACAATCAGTTGGTCTTAGAGTATTTGAACTTCTCACATGGCTCTTGGCTTTCAAGAGAACAAGATAGAAGCCATCTCTCCTCTTAAATCGTAGGCTCAGAACTGACATGGTTATTTCAGCTACATTCCACTGTTCAAAGCACTCACAGGCCTGGCCTTGTTGTTCAAGGGGAGGATAAATAGACCACACCTCATGAGGGAGGAAGGCTAAAGAATTTGTGGCCATCTTTAGTTTGCAAGAAATCCTTAAAAGGTTACCAGGAATTCCCTGTAAATGGCTGGAGCCTGACATCCACAGCCCAGCATCATGGATAAATCAGGTCCCTGCAGCATGAGTACCTACCAACAACTTTGGAGAGTTTTCCTTGAGATCAAGACCCATCACTGGAAAAGCATGTGCTGAAGAAAATCCACTTTGTCCATTCCTTGCCATGGACATGATCATAAGCACTAAAGTAAGTGCATTTTAGTAAATAGGAGTATTTCTTAAGTCCTGATTATGGATCTGTGACTTAGGATTGGGATAGAAAACCCCAAACAGCTGTCAGCTCCTGTGAGGGAATTTTCCTCTGCCAAATATTGCTAGGATAATCTTAGAAAAGCAGAAGCAAATGGCAACAGATGATTACAGTCTGGATACTGGGAGAGCTTGAGTTTGAAATATTCCATGAGACAACTATAATTTTATATTGGCCAACACATGATGTAGCTAGAAGAGTGCTTGTTATATTTGCCCCTTTCAAAAAGATATTTGAGCCCATCGAAATCAGTGTTTGTGGTAACTTGGAGCTGCACACCACAGAAAAACATGTTCTTAAATTTAATCTGTTCCTGTGTATCTGAGCTCCTATAAATAGGACCTTTGGATGAGGTGACTTCAGTTAAGGAGTAGCCCAGCTGAATCAGCATGGGTCTTAATCCTGCTACTGAAGCCCTTATGGAGAAGAGTATAGACCAAGAGAGAAGCCACAGGGAGTAGCCACAAGGTGGAAATCAACATCACTGAGACGCCACTAGAAGCTGCCTTGTGCATTATCATGTGACAGGAAAACCAAGGACCAAGAAGGGCTGCAGCCAGCCCCAGAATGCCCCAGTCTTCTGGGAGAAAGCATTGCTTTGATTTGGACTTCTCCAAGTTTTGAGGCTTCCTCCTAGCCTCAAAACTGTGAGCTATTAAGTTGCTATTAGGTAACCGACCCATTGCATGGTATTTGCTTTGGCAGCTAGGAAACTAAAATGGTTTTTGGTATCAGGAGAGTAGGGTGCTGCTATAGCAAATATCCAAAACTGTGGAAACAGCTTTGGAAATGGGTAATGGGTAGAGGTGGAAAGAACTGTGAGGGCTCAAAAATGAATGAGGGTTGTAGAGAAAGTTTGTATCATTTTAGAGAATACATTGTCATGAACCACATTTGGGTAGAAATACGGGTGTTACAGTTGCTTCTGGTGAAGCCTTAGAAGGAAATGGTGTGTCATTCGAAATTGGAAGAATGGTTATCATTTTTCTGAAGTGTCAGAGAAGTTGGTGAAATTGAGTTCTGGTCTCGAATGGAAGGAAGAATATGAAAGTGATGAGATAGGATATTTAGCTGAGGAGATTTCCAAGCTAAGCGTAAAAAGTACAGCCTGGATTCTCCTTGTAGCTTATGGTGAAATAAGAGCAAAGAAATAAGCTGAGAACTGAACTCCTAAGACAAAGAAACCTGAAATTGATGGTTAGGAAAATTCTGACCTATTGAGATTATGTACTCTGAGACTAGGGCCAAAGCTTTATCAGGGGCCTCCTTGAGTATCCAGAAAGTGAATCTTCAGAGAATAGGGCTCCATGTGAGAGTTTAACTGAACATGAGTCAAGTCAGACATTTCAGCAGAAGTCAGGACTGGAAACACAGTCATCCAGGAAGGATCTGTGGAAAGTTCTATTATCTAATGATTTGGACCCCTGTGAATTACATGTAAAACCAACAAGTTTTTTTTTTTTTTTGCAAAATTTGTATGAGGGGAGTCATCACCAGCCTGGAATGCAAGGGCCAGAGAAGGGATGAATTGAAGGAAGAATAACTTAAAGGGCAGAGTCACGGAAGCTGAAGTCTGGACCAAAGTGATCTCCTTGAGCCAAGAAGACAGGACTACCCATGCAGATGGAGAGGGGAAGGTCATCTGTCTCAGCGCTGACAGATGAGGGGGGTGGACCTTTCTCTCCATTGTTCAGATGAGTCCACCACGCTAATACTTAGACAGCATGGGATTTATCCCACTGTTCTGGGAGAGCACAGCCATTGCACGAGCACTTGGAAGGGGTGGGGCTGCTCCATCAGGCTGGGAGACAAAAGCATCAGACTGCAGATGATTCTCAGACTGTGAAACCTAACAGAGTTTGTCCTTCCGGGGTTTGGAGTTGTTTCAGACATGGGACCCCTGTTTTTCTTCCACTTTCTCCATTCTGGAAAGTGTCCATCCTATGCCTGTCCCTCCATTGTATATTAGAAGCAGAAAATTCATTTTCTAGTTTTCACAAGTCTACAGACAGAGGGGAACCATTCCCCAGAACAGACCATACTTCTTATGGACTGTGATGAGACTTTCTACTTAGTATTGTTACTGGCATGACTTAAGGTTTTTGCATGTTGCTATAGAATGAATGCAATTTACATGCAAAGAGAACATGTTTTTTTTGGTGTCCAAATGGAGGGTTGGGGTGTTGTGAAGCTATATACCCCAGAAAAACATGTTCTTATATTTAATCCATTCCTGTGGGTGTCAGATCTTGTAAATAGGACCTTTTGATGAGGTTACTTCAGTTAAGATGTGGCCCAGCTAAATTAGGATGGGCCTTTATCCCATTAATGAAGACCTTATAGGGAAGTCCCGAGAAAGAAGCAACACCAGAAGCAGCCAGAAACTGAAAGTCAGTGGAGCTGAGAAGCCAGGAGAGGCCACCATGTGTTTTGTGATGTGATAGAAAAGACAAAAGCAAGTATCGCCAGCAGCCAGCCTCAGAGCTCCACAGTCTCTGGGAGAGAGTATTGCCTTGACTTTGGACTTCTCCTACCCTTAAAACCACGAGCCAATAAATATCCATTAGATAAGCCAACTCATTGCCTGATATTTGCTTTGACAGCTAGACACTAAAACACAGGCTTCTCTTCTGATTGGGTGGGAAGAGAAAAGAATCAAAGGGGAAGTAAGCGCCCCCATTTCTGCCATAACAGCTCTTGGGGAGAAGCAGAGAACCTTATAACTCAGAGTTTTATCTGATGGACGGAAGCTGTGTGTGTCTGCGTGTATGTGTGTGTGTATGATGAGGATAAAGCAAGCTGACTCTGATATACTCAAGCTAGCCCAGGGGTGAGGGTGCAATGAGAGTCTGTTCTATGTTGGTGTGGCAATCAATAGAGTAACTCATTTTTGTATTGACACATGTTCCAAATCTAATGTTTGCCTAATGAGGGTAACTGGCTTCATTCAAGATGCAGGTGTAAATGTTCTAAAAAGAATCATGGTGATGAATGCACAACTATGTGATGCTATTGCGAGCCACTGACTGTGCATACCTGGGCTGTATGTACACGAAGATGTCTCAATAAAAATATGTATTTTTAAAAAGTTGCAGTTGAGTCTAAAAAATATTAGATTGAACTACTAAGTCAAGATGAAACTGAACCTGAAAAAATATTAACAGTTTACATTTACAGAGCTCACATATGAATTACCTATGTGACAGTTTATTCCCTTTAAAGCCTCTTTGATGGGCTAAGACTCCTTAATGATTCAGTTAAATGAACAGCTCTTTATGTACCTAACAGATAGGTGAGTGTAGGGAAAATTTCTGGTTCATTCTTATTCCCGGAATTCAGAAGTAACACTAATGAAATACTTATTTTTCAACTGTTTTTTCAGGAGCAGCATTTTCAGTATTCATTATTATGGTTCCAATCTTAAAATGGGTGGATTTGCCTGGAGGAAGATTTTCACTGCATTCCTCACAATTAACTGGGGGTGTAAGCTGTGGCCACACTGCAATGAAGGTAGGACTTGGCAGTTCAAACCATATACTCAGAGGCTATCTAAGCACATACAAACCAATTGCTTGGGTTTAATAAGACATGTTTTTTGGAGTGCTTGACTTGATGCAAAATATGACAATTGAATTCATCTCATTTCTCTTGGCTCTTAAACCTTATATAAATGAGAGGAGAATGATTCAATGGTTTCTCTTCTGAAATCAGATTTGGGGTTGGATTTCCTCTTAGCCCAATATTTACCAGCCTGTGGCTTCAAATGGAATCATAACTATCATTTGCATTGTCTTGTATCTTCTTGTTTGTTCTTCTTGTATGTTTGTATCTTCTTGTATGTTCTTGTTGCCTTTGATCTTTAAAAGTAATCCTCAAGAATTTTGGAAGGTCTTGGGAAGGAATTTTTCATGTGCCTATGCATAAGTCTTGTCATCCACAAGTTCAGGGCTGCAAGGTATTTTCCATTTCTTTTGCTGTCCACTGTGATTGTCAACAAGCCCATGAAGAACTGCTGTGTTCTACTAGGGCCAACTGCTGTTTCTTCACCTGTGTCTTCTTACTCTGTGGCCAGGCCTAGGACTTTCCTCAGTTCTGAAATTGGGTGTTATGCCTCTGTGCAGTAAGGAGAAAGTTACTTTCCTTTCTGTGCATTAAACTCTGTACCAACAGGGAGCCACTGCCATAGTGCTCCAAAGAAACACCAGAGTGAATCAGCTCTTTCAGTTTTAATGATAGCTTCCACTCTCCATGGTGCTGATCTGTGAGTCCATGAAACTGAGCTTGGGAAGAGTGAGACAGCCTATTTCATATGGACACGCCCTTCTCTGACCAATGGGGCTGGGTAGAGCCCAAGCGCTCGACTCCTGTTAGAGTAAGGAGTTTCTCAGCCCTTCATTTCATCGGTGGTCTACCTCACCATTTGACAACATCTGCCCAGACCTATCTGAACCTCAGAGATAGACAAAATTTGGATTCACACCAGGATATCCCTTCATTTTCTCCCAGCTACACTATCACTGTATTTCCTCCCTCCCCCTCCACTCCATTTCTCCCTTTCTTTCCTTCTTTCAACAAATATTTATTAAGTGCTTCTGTGAGCCAGACACTGCTCTGATCATAAGGGATATGGCAGAGCACAAAAAATTCTTATTCCTATTAAAATTTAAAAATAATCAAACAAATAAGAATATGTGCCAGATGGTGGTAATTGCTAATGGACAAAACAAACCAGAGGTAGGGGCTTAGGAAGTGCCAAGATGGAGATGGGAAAGAGAGTGTTGCTAGTTTAATAGGGTGACCATAGAATGAGAGGATTTGGGGGAGGAAACCATGAGGATATCTAGGAAAGAGTATTCCCATCACAGAAACCATAAATGCAAAGGCTCTGAGGCTTCAGTGGCTTGATGTATTTCAGGAACCACATGAAGTCCAAGGTTGCTGCGGTGGAGTGAGCAGTGGAGAGAGATGAGTTCAGAGAAGTGGAGGGGTGATGGTGAGGCCACGGGCTTAGACTCCATGTGAGATGGGCTATCATTGGTGATAAGATCTGGCTTACTTTGTTTTGCCTGGGCAGCACTGGCAAACAATGGCTTACTTCTTTTTAACATTTTACGTTGAGATGCAACATATATACAAAAAAGGAATTAATTTAAAAATACATTTTAACAAGTAGTTATAGAGCAGCTTTCAAAGTTGATATCAGTTACAGTTTCACAATTTCAACTTTTTCCTTCCAACTGTTCCAAGGCACTGGAGACTAAACAGAAATATAATGATTCAGCAGTCATATTCATTTGTTAAATTGTAACTTCTCTGTTATAACTCATCTTTCTCCTTTGATCCTTTCCCCACTCTTTAGGGATATTTGGGCTCTGAGCAGCCTAACTTTTTCATGTGGAAAAGAGATGTCAACAATATGGAATAGGGGATGGAATTGATTGATGCTCTTGGAGAGACTGGTGCCTCTGGGCTTCATGACTTATCTGGCCTAGGAACCATCTGAAGGTTTTAGGTTTCTGAAAAGTAAACTTAGTGCGTGAAACTTTTGGAAAATTTCAGATAGAGCCCTGGGTGTTCTTTAGGGCTAGCAGGAATGATGTTGGTTGAGGTTGGCAAACCACGGCAATTAGCATTATATAGTTTAGGCTTGCATAAGAGTAGCCTCCAGAATGGCTTCGTAGCTCCATTTGAACTCTCTTAGCCACTGATACCTTATTTTGTTACGTTTCTTTCCCCCCTTTTGGTACAGAAGGCATTATCAGTCCCATGGTGTCAGAGCCAGGCTCTTCCCTGGGAGTCATGTCCCATATTGCCAGAGAGACTCACACCCCTGAATGTCATGCCCCATGTAGTGAGTGGGGAGGGTAGCGATATTCCTTGCAGAGTTGGGCTTAGAGAGAGAGAGGGAGAGAAAGAGAGGCTGCATTTGAACTACAAAAGAGGTTTCCTAGAGGCAACTCCTAAGCATAAATATAGAGACCCTTAGCTTCTTCACTACAGAAATGAGTTTCATGAGGGCAAGCCTCAAAATCAAGGGTGTGGCCTATTTTCTTGGGAGTCCCTATTGTTTGAAAGAGTATCAGGGGTATCCCAGGTGAGAAACTTTAGTACCTTCAATTTTTTTCTCCAGTCCCTCAAAGGACTCTACCAATACTTTTTACTTAGCAGCCCACCATGGTCTGGGGTGTGTCTGGGCACTACGTTGAGCTATACAGAATGTCAAGGCTTCCTTCCCATTCTGGGCTCCATGTGCTTGTGTTGTTTAAATGAGCTCTCCAGGCAGGCTGATGCAGGTTGTGTGTTACAGAAAGGTGAGGGTCTTGACACAATAAACCTCTCTGCCTTTGGTCTCATGCAGCAGAGGAAGCTCTAGATCACACACACTAGCATCCTTTGCCCTGTTGGGGTTTACCTTAGGACCGACCAAATTAGCTTCATTGTTATCTCTAATTGAAACCTGACCTTTTTTTTCATTACTTTAATAGTTGCTGTATGTAGCAATACTGACTTTCAGAGCTGCAGATCTCCAGTTGTGATTCTTAGGTGTCACAGAGGTAGCCAAAGTTCCAGGGAAGTACCAACGTGTACATATATAGCCCAGCATCTCAGAATCCAGAAATACATTTACAACTCTGGACTCAGTGTGACTGCTATCAGTGCTCACAATCTAGGCTCCTGTTTTCCTGTAAGTATTTTCTAAAATAGACCATATCATATTTGTTCTTTTGTTTCTGGCTTATTTTATACAACACAATGTCCCCAAGACTCACTCTCTTCGTTGCATGCCTCATGACTTCATTCTTTTTTTACAGCTGTATCATAATCCATCATGAGTATGCATCACAGTTTGCCATTCTGCTTCTCAGTCATTGTACCTGTTGGTCCCCTCCATTTATTGGGCATCATGGATAATGTCCAGAATAAATAATCTGTGTCTTATAGTATCTGGACTCTTAATTTTAGATTATTTTCATTGGTCCAAAGAGAAAAAGAACTGATAAACACAGCCTTACCAAATATCAAATCTAAACCTCCCCTTAACTGTTGTCTCTCCTCCCCAATTATTTACTCCTGGTATTACTATGGTACTATTAACTGTCTGTTATGTAGTTACATGTCTTCATGTTAACTATAGGCTATAGCATGCAATAGTAGTTTTCTCCCTATACCACTTGTTTTAGTTTTGAAAGCTGTCAGAATTTAATATACAAGAAATGGAATGGCTTTTAAAAAGGGGAATTTATTAAGTTGCAAGTTTACAGTTCTAAGGCCATGAAAATGTCCAAACTAAGGCAAGGCTATAAGAGTGTCCAAATTAAGGCATCCAAAGAAAGATATCTTGGATTGAGAAGGCCGATGGTGTTTGGGGTTTCTCTCTCAGTTGGAAAGGCACATGGCAATATCTGCTGGCTTTCTCTCTCAGGATTTTCAATGGCTTCCCTAGGGCTCTGTCCGTTCTATTAGCTCTGTTGGTTCTGGTAGCTCTTGTGGCTCTAAAGCTTTTTCCAAAGTGGTTCCCTCTTAAAAGGCTCCAGTAAGCAACCACACCTTGAATGGGTGGAGACAGATCTCCATGGAAACCATCCGATCAAAAGTTACCACCCACAATTGGGTGGGTCACATCTCCAAGGAAACAATAAAAAAGCTCCCATTCAGCAATATAAATGAAGATTAAAGGACATAGCTTTTCTGGGGTACCCAACAGATTCAAACTGGCACACCCCTCTATTGTTGATTCTTTGTACAAAATCAAATGTTTGAAGTTGTTTGTGGAAGAAGCTTATTTATAATTGTAGAGTCAATTGGTGGGATACATGACTCTGTACGACCCCTGTCAATCCTATTCACCTTCAATATAGAAAAGTTACTTATAACCCCACTAAACTAGTACCTTCACTTCTATCCATTCCCTTACATTTAAGTTCAACTTCATTGGGTAACCATTCACCCATCTCTAGCTTCTGTGTAGCTCTAAATCCCCTCTATTTTACATTGTAAACCTTTGATTTTACCATTACCAGAGTCCTATTAGTGAAATCATACAGTATCTATCCTTTTGTGTCTGACTTATTTCACTTAACATTATGTCCTCAAGTTTCATCCATGTTGATGTATGCTTCAGGACCTCATTTTGTTTTACTGCTGCATAATATTCCATCATATGTATATGTCACATTTTCTTTATCCACTTGTCTGTGGATGGGCACTTGGATTGTTTCATCTTTTTGCAATTGTGAATAATGCTGCTATGAACATCAGTTTGCAAATATCTGTTCATGTCACTGCTTTCAGCTGTTCTGGGTAGGTACTGAGTATTGGCATTGCTGTGTTGTAGGGCAACTCAATTTTAGTTTTCTGAAGAACCACCAAACTGTCTTCCACAGTGGCTGCACTATTATGCATTCCCACCAACAGTGAATGTGTCCCAATTTCTCCCTCTCCAACATTTATAGTTTTCTGTTTGTTTAATAGCAGCCGTTCTTATAGATTTGAGGTGATATCTCATTTTAGTCTTGATTTGCATTTCCATTACAGCTAATGAAGATGAGTTTGTCTTCATGTGCTTTTTAGCTATTTATATTTGCTCTTCGGAAAAACTTTGCCCATTTAATAATGGGGTTGTTTGTTCTTTTGTTGTTGAGTTCTATAATTCTTTATATACACAGGATATCACACCTTTGTCCAATATGTGGTTCCCAAATATTTTTGCCCATTGGCTTGGCAGCCTCTTCACCTTTTCGACAACGTCTTTTGAGGCACAGAAGCATTGATTTTGACGAGTTCCCATTTATCTGTTTTTTCTCTCATTGTTTGTGCTTTAGGTGTAATGTTTAAGAAGCTACCTCTTATTATTAAGTCTTGAAAATGTTTCCTTATATTTTCTTCCAGTATTTTTATGGTACTGTCTCTTATAGTCAAGTCTTTGATCCATTTTTAATTAATCTTTGTATAGGGTATAAGGTAAGAGTCCTCTTTCATTCTTCTGGCTACTGATATCCAATTCTCCCATGCCCATTATTGAAAAGACTATTTTGTCCCAGTTCAGTAGACTTTGGGGCCTTTTCAAAGATCATTTTGGTGGTCTATCTCTGCACTCTCAATTCAATTCCATTGGTCAATATTTCTATCTTTACGCCAGTACCATGCAGTTTTGACAATTGTGGCTTTATAATAAGTTTTCCGTATTAGAGTAATGTTAGTTTCATAAAATGTGTTAGGTAGCTTTTTCTATAGCCTCAATTTTTTTGAAGAGTTTGAGGAGGATTGGTGTTAGTTCTTTTTGGTATGTTTGACAAAATTCCCCAGTGACGTCATCTGACCCTGGGCTTTTCTTGTAGGAAGACTTTGGATAACTGATTGAATCTCTTTACTTGTAATTGGTTTGTTGAGATCCTCTATTTCTTCTCGGGTCAGGATATTTCCTTGTTGTTTGTGTGTTTCTAGGAATTTGTGAAAATCCGGGTTCTATGGTGGTTATTAATGTCAAGATTCATTCTGTTGTGGTCAGAGAAAGGGCTTTGAATAATTTTATTTTATTAAATTTATAAGACCTGTTTTATGTCCCAGCATATGATCTATCCTGGTGAACGTTCTATGTGAACTAGAGAAGAGTTTATTTCTTGTGTGGGGGTATAACGATCTATATATATCTATTAAAGCTTATTCCTTTATCACATTATTTAAGTTCTCTATTTCCTTGCTAATCCTCTGTCTGGTTGCTCTACCCATAAGGGAGGGTGCATATTGAAGTCTCCACTATTATTGTTGAAACATCTGTTGCTTCCTTTAGTTTTGCCAATGTTTGCCTCAGGTACTTTGGAGTTCATTGAATGGGAGCATAAACATTTATGATTGTTATTTCTTTTTGGTTAATTGTCCCTTTTATTAATATGTAGTGTCCTTCCTTGTCTCTTGTGATGACTTTACATTTAAAGTCTATTTTGTCTGATATTAGTATAGCTACTCTTGCTTTCTTTAGGTTACAGCTTGCACAGATCTTTTTCCATTCTTTCATTTTCATATAACTAGTATCCTTGTGTCCAACATGAGTCTCCTGTAAGCAGCCCATATAAGAAACATGTTTTTAAATCCATTCTGCCAATCTGTATCTTTAAATTGGTGGGTTTGTTCTGTTAACTTTCAAAATTATTACTTTAATAGCAGTTCTTGAGTCTACATCTTATCCTTTAGTTTTTATTTGTCAGATCTGTATATTCTCTTCCTTCCCTCTCATTTTATCCTTTAAGTTACCCGTACTAGTACTCTTCAATTCTGTGCTTTCCTCCAGGCCTCCCTCTCCTGTCTCTTTTTCTCAGCGGACACACCTACCTTTAGTATTTCTTGTAGGGCAGGCCTACAAGAGAATTGTTGACAAATTCTCTTCACTGTGGTTTGTCTGAGGAGATTTTACTCTCTCCCTCAATTTTGAAGGACAACTTGGCTGGATAAAGAATCCTTGGCTGGAAGTCTTTCTCATTCAGGATCTTAAATATATCATACCACTCACTTCTCACCTCTATAGTGCCTGTTGAGTATCTGAACTAAATCTTATGTGGTTTCCCTCACCTGTAGTAAATTGCTTTTCTCTTGCTGCTTTCAAGACTGTTGGTTTCCTTCAACATTAGACAATCTGATCAGTATGCATCTTAAAGTAGGCCTATTTGGGTTTATTCTATTTGGATTCATTGGGCTTCTTTGATTGCCATATTTATGGTTTTTATAATAATTGAGAAGTTTTCCCTCCTTATTTCTTCAAGTAAACTTCCTAACCCTTTACTCTTCTCTTCTATTTCTGGGATACCGATGATTCATATATTTGTGTTCTTTGTGTTGTCAGTCATTTCCCTGAAATCCTGTTCCATTTTTTTCATCTTTCTTGCTGTTTGTTCTTTTATGTGCTTGATTCAATAGTCCTGTTTTCTAGCTCACTTATTTTTTCTTCTGCCTCTTCAAATCTGCTGTTGTTTGTCTCTAGTATGTTTTAAATTTGGTCTAGAGTATCTTTTATCAATGTGAGATCTTCTATTTTTCTACTTGTTCTTTCAAATTGTTCTTTATGCTCTTCCGGTGTCTTCTTGATTTGTGTCCTTATGAACATGCTTGATTAGTTGTCCCAAATTCCATGTCCCCTCCTGTGTTTTAATTTGATCATTTGGCTAGGCCATATCTTCCTGAATCATCATGTGTTTTGTGATTTTCTGTTGTGTTCAGGAGATTTGATTAACTTGGTAAGGTTGCTTGCAAGTTGATTTCCTTCACTGATCTAAGATTTTGTGTTTGCTTAGGTTTGTGTTGAAGGTTCCCCTTTGCACTTGGTTTGTCAGTAACTCTCCACCATACCAAGGCCCAGATCTCATGGAGGGGATGCAATTCTACTTGAGACTTCCTAACAGATGGTGTTTTTGAGTCATGTCTTCCTCTCACACCTGCCTATCCCTGACTGTGGTAGCCGTATGGACAAGATGGAGACCTGATGCAATTTCAGCCTGGGCCACTGTGTGCTGAGAGTCAATCCCAGAGCTGGGAAGTGAGCAGAGTGCACCTTTACTTAAGGGCCCAATGGGTCTGGTGGTCCCCAGGATCCTGCTTGGGATGACCATAGGCTGTGGGCCTGGGTGTTTCAGCTGCCTCTGCCCACAGCCAGCCTTGCAAACACTTGGCAGTTGGCCCTGGAAAGCAGCAGGGTGGCTGTCTGAGATGCCCCATGGGGCAGCTGGTTTCAGTGAGTGGCTGGGCATACTTCTGAGATCCCCATGGGAGCTCCCAGCTGCAAACCTGTGTGGGAAAATCTCCCAAGCTAGCTGCAGGGGTAGGCTGGGCTAGAGGGATGATCTGACCCTTTGGACCTGCACTTCCCTGTGTGCTGTGATCAGTCCCTGGTGGTGTCATGCCTTAGTTCACTCACCCTGTTCTCCCCATCTTAATTTCTCCCCCTTTTCATCCAGGATCTCCCTAAATAATGTACAAGACCTTCTCTGGTCCGTTGCACCTGGAACTGCAATCCTGGTTATTTTTCTGTGCCTTCTCTCATTGTTCTGTGAGGCAGTGGTGAACTCAGCCTATACTATTCCACCATCTTCCTAGAAGTCCTGATCTGGCTTACACATTTTTTTTTTTTTTTTTGCATGGGCAGGCACCAGGAATTGAACCTGTGTCTCTGGCATGACAGGCGAGAATTCTGCCACTGAACCACCATCACACTGCCCTGGCTTATACTTTTAAAGGATCCATCTGGCTGCTGTATTGTGAGCAGACTGTATGGAGACAACGGGTGGTAGCGGGGAGACTGGTTAGAAAGCTGATGCATGATTCAATCGAGATGATTAAGACACAGTAGTAGTTGCAGTTGGGGGTGGATGAATTAGGTGATGTTCTCTATGTTTCAAAGGCAGAGCCATTATGATTGCCAGTGGAGTGGTTGTATGAGAGAAAGAAAGATGCAAGAAAGACAGTGTCTTTTAGCCTGCAGCTTGTAGCTCTTGACTTAGATGGGGAAAACAGTGTGAGGGTGGGTTTTTCATTGGGGGAAAGGGTCAGAGAAGAACAGGAGTTTACTTTTGCATGCAATTGAAGCTCTCTATCAATTTGGAGCTTCCTGCTAGATTTCCAGGTGCACTTGTCAAGAATGCAGGTGAAGGTCCACTGGAGGAGTCCTTGAGAGTTTGGACCTCAGATGTACACCTGGGGGTTACCAGTGCTTTTAAGGTCCTGAGACTGGTTAAGGTCCTATAGGGTGTGGACAGAGAAGCAGCCCAAGGACTGAGCAGGAGTAGGGGTTGGGTGGTGGGTAATTAGATTTAGTTGTCAACTTGGCCAGGTGAAGGCACCTTGTTTTGTTGCTGTGGCCATGAGCCAATGGTACATGAACCTCATCCATTGCTAATTACATCTGCGGTCGGCTAAGAGGTGTGCCTGCTGCAATGAATGATGTTTGATTTAACTGGCTGGTGCTTAAATGAGAGAGCGCAACGTAGCACAGCCCAAGCAGCTCAGCATACCTCATCTCAGCACTCGCAGCTCAGCCCAGGCCTTTGGAGATGCAGAAAGCAATCACCCCCAGGAAAGTTGTTGGAACCTAGAGGCCTGGAGAGAAGGCCAGCAGAGATCTCCCTGAGCCTTCCCACATAAGAAAGAACCTTAAAGTTATCTGCCTTTCCTCTGAAGAACTAACAAAATAAATCCCCTTTTATTAAAAGCCAATTCTTCTCTGGTGTATTGCATTCTGGCAGCTAGAAAACTAGAACAGGTGTTGTTTAGAGTCGGGGGAGATGGTGAGAAACTAGCAAAGAGGGAGGGTACAAATAAAGCATTTTTATTATATTGATTAAAGATACCAGGTTGGTTACATAGAATTAAGATTATTAAAGACATGGGAAGCTAGATCAGAGGGCTCTCACCCAGCAGTTACAAGGGCACAGCTCTGATTGACCAGAAAGATAATTGATATAGAGCGGGGGCCAGCTTCTATGGCCCAGGGTCCAAATCCAGTTCAATGACAGTTTGTGTAAATAAAGTTTTATTGGCACACAGCCATGCCCATTTGTTTGCATATTGCTTATGGCTACTTTCGCCCTGCAATAGCAGAGTTGAGTAGTTGTGACAGAGACCATCTGGCTTGTAAAGACTTAAATATTTATTATCTGGGCTTCACAGGAAAAGTTTGTTCATCTGTGGTGTAGGAGAAAGTACAAAAAGCCTTACAGTAGGCAGACATGGGGCCCGTTCCCTGCTGTGCCACTTAGCAGCTGTGTGACCTTGGGTAAGTCACTCAGCCTCACTGAGTCTCAACTTCCTCGTCCTCAAAATGGAATAATAATAAGATAACATACTTTAGTTCACAGTAAGGCCCTGTTCTGGTTTGAAACTGTTGTGTGCCCCCAGAAGAGCCATGTTCTTTTAATGCTGATCCAATAGTGTATGGTGGGATATCTTGATTAGGTTGTTTCCATGGAGATGTGACACTCACATTTGGGTATGATCTTTTGATTCGATGGAGATGTGACCCCACATGTTCATGGTGGGTCTTAATTCATTTACTGGAGTTCTTTAAAAGGAGAAACATTTTGGAGAAAGCTCAGATGCAGATGTTAGGAGATGCAGAGGAAAATGCCAGAAGGACCCACAGAATCTGCAAGAGTGGTTTGCGACCAGAAGCCAGGAGAGGAGCCCAGCAGACCTCACCATGTGCCTTTCCATGAAATGCTAAAAACCCAGAGTTTTACTTGGCGAATCTAAGTGAGGACCCACAGACGCTTAGAGAGGAAGCCACTGGAATCAGAAGCACAAAGCAATGAACCAGGAGCAAGGACCTCAGATGCCAGTCATGTCTTCCCAGCTGACAAAGAATCCCAGATACCACTAAGTTTTTCTTCGGAGACAAGGTATCCTTTATCTGGATGCTTTAGTTTGGACATTTTTAAGACCTTAGAATTGTAAATGTAACTTAATAAGTCCCCTTTATAGAAGCCATTACATTTCTGGTATATTGCATTCCGTAGCATTAGCAAACCAAAACAGGCCTAATAGATAGGAACTCATGATGTTATAAAGCTCTTGCTGATTTATTTATTTATTTATTATTTGCATGGGCAGGCACCAGGAATCGATGCTGTTTTATTTTATTGATTTAACAATGGCCTATATGTGTTTACTATATGGCAGGGATTGTGTCAAATGCTTTACAAAAAAAAAAAAAATGGTTCATTTAACTCATTTGATCTTTTTAACAGCACCATAAATTAGATACTATTATTATTTCCATTTTACAGATGTGGAAACAGGCACAGAGAGGTCCAGGCAGTTTCCCCAGCTCACACAGCTAATAAGTGGCAGAGCAGGTATCAAATCCAGGCAGATGTACGTGAATCTGTGCCCCTTACTTCACAGTGTGCCTTTGTAACTGGTCTTATTATTGTTATTACCACAATTTTTTCAGGGAAGCTTGTTTTCCAAAGAGGATTAATCAGGCATGGGAGCACATCAGAGAAAATGGATTTCTCCTTAAGATAATTGGATGTATTTGTTCCCAATGTAGGTACTAATCTTAAAGGATGTTAAAGCTTTTACAGGACTTAGATGGCTCTTAATAACTTTTTTCTACAAAGAAACTTCTACAGTCCAAAAGTGAAATGTGGGTACATGGGAACCTGCAGACTGTTGGGTGTGTTTGAGTTTAGTTGACTTCTTTTGAGAAAGTTGAACTGCTAAAGAGAAGCCCGCCCAGGTGGAGCCTTTTACCACTCTGAATGCTCCACTACAAGAGCAGTTCCACAGCTGCAGAGCAAAATGATAAATGGACCTTGTGCTGCCTGCTCCATGGCCAGGCTCAAAGGGAACTCTGCCACTTCACAGTGGTATCCCACAGATTCAAGGAGGAAAGGATCTGTCAGCTGCACAGCTGGGCAGTTGGTGTAAAATGCACACCCATTTATCATACCAGACCAGCAGGTTGCCAGACCTGCACAGGTTTGTAAATTAAGCACATTTGGAAGCAAGACCCAATGGAGAGAAATAGGCATCGCCAACAAGTGATATAATTTTTTAAAAATCTAGTATAACTTTTATGCATGCTATAATCTCATTATATTACTTAACCCCCTCAAAAACCCTAGAAGGAGTGGGTTCTTAAGATGCCGGGTCATCCTGTTTTACCTATAACAGTTCTAGTCTATGCCTGGTGTGAGTATTAAAAGGGCACCTTTCCATTTTCAGAAGTGCTCCAAGTTGGAGATAAACGGTGTGGCCACTTGAGATATACTCCTTATTTTATGGAGGAGGAAACTGAGGCACAGAGACCGTAAGTGACTCTCCCGAAGGTCACCTAGCAGGTGAGTGATGGAGCTGGATTCTAACTCACTTCATTCCGTCTCTGATGTCCAAGCCGTTTCTGCCAGAGGCTTCTGCTTCTCTTCCCTGGCAAGTGAGCAGCCTTTCCCTTGCATTAGTCCCTGGGGTGGGCTGGGGGGACCAGAGCCCGCTGGGGTGGTGTCGTTGCTGTTCGGAAACTCTTGGAACCTTTCTTTTGGAATGACCTTCAAAGTAATGTTTTTAAAAAAGAGCATTCTCAATGTTGAGAAATCTTGGCCCTTTGAGGATAGATTTCATTTTGGGAAAAACCCTAAACACTTTCACAGCCAAGACTTGTGAATGAGGTAGGGAATTATGCTGGGAAACACCATTTTGGAGCCAAGGCAAAGGCTGAGCTTCAATTAGTGAACTGTTTTGCTGATGAAATCGCCTTCAGAAAAAAAGTCCTAAGTGCCATTCTCTGGATATTTTGGACCGTGACGGTGTCATTTGAATATGTTTAATTTCCCAAGGAAAAGTATTGTTTTTTAATTCTCACTTCATAGTGCCTGGCAGATGTGATGTACTATGTCCAGTCTTTTGTTGTTAAGAACTTGAAGCTTGGAATGAGCTTGTTGGCTCAGCTAAGTACAATTTCTGACTTTAGATAAAAGGAAGAGATCAACTCTTTCCCCGAGACGCAGGTTTGTATCAGCAAGATTCTCAAGCCTCCAGGTTTCACCAAGTGAATTCAAGTGGGTATCATTGTTCAACATTTTAAAAATCAAAAGCCCAACTAACATATATTTGCAATACTTAATATTTTGTCTTTCAACTTATTACAATGTTTTTGATGAGTTTACCTATTTAACTGATTCTTAGAAATTTTGTTTGCCTGTTATAATTTGCAAAGTACTGTGCATTCTGTTGCTTCCTAATTTGAGCTTCAGAAAACCAAGTCAATAAAGTGAATCAGGTATTAACCCATTTTACAGATAAGGAAAAGGGAGAATCTGAGGTTGTGTTTTAGGTAACACAATTGCAAGTGCAGTATCTGGGGGGCATTCCATTGCTGGTTGAACTCCCTTTCCATTAGAGCTACTCACTTCCCTTGTTTTATTCTTATATTTGGATGGAGATTATTGACCCTTTCAATTCTTATGTAGTTTCAGGTGGCTGCTGTAACAAATTGCCAGACAATTGGTGGCTTAAACCAACAGAAATGTATTCTTTTACAGTCCTGGAGGACAGAAATCTGAGCAAGGTTTTATGGAGCTAAATCAAGGTATTGGCAGGGCCACGCTTTCTCTGAAGGCTCTGGGGAAGAAGTGATTTCCTTGCCTTTTCCAGTTCTACAGATGAATTCCTTGGATTCTTTGCCCCCCATCTTCAAGGCCAGCAGTGTTGCATCTCCAATCATCTCTTCCTTTGCTCCATCTTCACCTTACTTTTTCATCTCCATCAGACTCCCTCTTTTTTTTTTTTTTTGCACATGGGCAGGCACCAGGAAGCAAACCCAGGTCTCCCGCATGGCAGGCAAGAACTCTGCCTGCTGAGCCACTGTGGCCCGCCGCAGACTCCCTCTTATAAGGATACACGTGAAGGCATTTAGAGTGTACCCAGATAACCTAGGATACTTTCTACATACCAAGATCCTTAACTTATGACATTGGCAAAGTTTCTTTTTTTTTCTTTTTGTGCCACCTAACGAATTTTCACAGGTTCCGGGGATTAGGATAGAGATAGCTTCTAGGGAGTCACCACAGTAAACTCTCTGGCCACTTGATATGCATCCACTCTATATGTAAAGCACATTCACCCTATCCCAACATCTTCCAAAACTCAACTCATTACAGCAGCAATGGAAGTCCAAAATAACCATCAGCTCAAAAGTCCCAAATCTCATCGTTGAAATCAGTTTCAATGATGTGAGACTTTGGGTATGAATCAGTCCAGGAAAAATTCCTCTCCATCTGTGGACCTATAAAACCAGAAAACAAGTTACCTGCTTCCAAGATACAAGGGTGGGGCAGGCACAGAATAATATTAATTGTAGATGTTCCCATTCCAAAAGGGAGAAAATGGAAGGAAGAAAGGAATCTTTGGTCCTAAGCAATTAAAATCCAGCAAGCCCAAGTCCAACAGGTTTCAGTAATCCTCTCTGGCTCTGGAGTAATCCTTGCGGCTTGTGGCTCCATCCTCAAGTGGTTCTTCCTTTATCTTGGACTAGTACATGTTTATAGGCAAGTAGTTACAATAGCCTGTTTCTGGCCTGTAGAACTCTGGGAGTCTGATAACTTCTTCATTTTGTCTCATCTCTGTCCCTTCTGATCCAAGCCTGCAGTGTCTCTGCTGATATAATTTTCTCAAAAACCTTGTGGCTCTCCAGGATGTGTCATGGGGTTTTAAGCCATGAGACAAGAGGACCCTCTCTAGATTTTTCCAGGACCCCATCTCTACTTCTGACTTCTGCTGAGAGGGATGAGGGGACCTGTGAGTCGCATGTCACATCTCTTCAGCACTAGCAAAAAGTTGTCCAGCCACAGACACTTTTGACCTTCTCTCCAGGGTATGCTTTCCTAACAGTGAGTCTCCTCACTTCAGCATCTTTTGCAATCTGGTTAGGCTGAGAATTTCCTAAGTCATCAAATCCTGGTTCCTTTTTGCTTAACAGTTCTTCCCTCAAGTTCTCTCTTTACCGTTACATTTTACTAGAAGCCACAAAAAAAACTAGGCTGTACTTTTGACCCTTTGCCCTGAAATCTCAGCTACATATCAAAGTTCATTGTTTACAATTTCTGTGTTCTACGTAACTACAGGACACAAATAATCTACGCTTTCTCCTACTATATTACAAGGCTTACCTTTCCTCCAGGTTCCAGTAGCATGTTCCTGTTTCCCTCCGAGCCTTTATCAGTTGTGCCTCCGATGTCCATATATATATAACATATTATATAACATATATATATATATTTTTTTTTTTTTTGCATGGGCAGGCATCAAGCCCAGGTCTCCAGCATGGCGGGCGAGAACTCTGCCAGTGAATCACCATGGCCTGCCCTCTATTGTCCATCTTTAAAAAAAAAACAATCCATTTAACACAATCTAGGCTTTTTCTCGCGTGTGTCTCAAAGTTCTTCTAGTCTTTACCCATTACCCACTTCCAAAGCCACGTCCGTATTTTTAGATATTTGTTACAGCAGCATCCTAGTCCCAGGTACAAAAATCTGTATTATTTCCCATTGCCACTGTAACAAGGTATCGCAAACTCAGTGGCTTAAAACAACAGGCACTCTTTCACAGTTCTGGAGGGCAGAAGTCCTAAATCACCTTCACGTTTTTCAGGGTTACACTCGCCTGGACAGTGGTGATAGTTTAAAACTCTTATGTGTCCCAGAAAAGGCCGTGTCCTTTAATCCGTTCTGCGGGTGCAGATCTATTGGAGGTGGGGTGTGCTGGTTAGGCTGTGAAGGTTTCCTCATCAGCCCTGTTCTGTGGGGTGGTCTTGGGTATAGTTCTAGAAGCTGAGCGTGGAGCCCACTTTCACCCTTCCCAAAATCCAAACAGCTACCACTATTTAATAAACCTCTTTCCCTCTTAAGCTAAATAGCTGAATTCCCACTTAAATAATTGAATTGCTAATGTCCATTTCTATTGATTGCAACTCAGAAAATAACACCATTAATATTGCATATGTTGTAGTTTATTCCTAGATGCACTTCTCCACTCCGTACAGCCAGATAACAGAGCCTAACCCACAGTTTCTAGAGAAAAGAAGGGGCCCAGTCTTGAGACATCAGGCTGCTAGAGAGCTGGATTGAGGCATTAAAATGAGATAAGGGGGAAAGAATTCTCAGTCCCTTTCCCCTCCTCCAGAACACTGTCAGGAATGAGAGAATATTTCTTTGGAGAAAGACCTCCAATAAATTAGCCAAATCCCTGACTAATCACCTTCTAGTAAGGCCCAGCAGTCATTAAAGCTCCTTCTACTCACAAAAGAACCTCCAATCATCTTTTTTACTGCCACTCTCTTAAATATCAATGGACGTGCAGGCATCACCAGACTTTGTAGGGAAGCTTTTATGCCCAAGTGAGAAAGACCAAAGTGAATACTCAGAGAACACAAACTTGGCGAATATAGTGACAGCTCAGCACGCAGAAGGCACTTTAATAAAAAATGCTATAATTAATATTTTCAGAGAGAAAGAGATGATAGTTCACTGATGAATCAAATATGATGGTATTTAGTAAAAGGATTGGAGAACAAAGAGCTCTTGGAAATTAAAAATTTATAGTAGAAATGAAAAAAAAAAACCCCTTGAAAGAAGGTTGGAAATTAATATTGAGGAAGTTTCCTAGAAAGTAGAACAAAAGAACCAAGCCACAGATCACAGGAGAAGAATGATGAGAAAATCAAAAAATCAAGCTAGTGGGTTCAACATCCAACTAAGGGAGACACACAGCAGAGGAATTTAAAAATCTGTGTGTGTGTTTCTGTGTGTGTGTATGAGAGAGAGAGAGAGAGAGAGAGAGAGAGAGAGAGAGAGAGAGAGAGAGAGAGAGAGAGAGAGAGAGAGAGAGAGAGAGAGAAACAGAAGAACTTGAAATTCTATATAAATATTATCATGAAATCCACACTAAGTCCACATTATAGCACCAGGAATGAAAAATAGAAGATGTTAAAAGTTTCCAGAGAGGAGTAAACTGATCACCTATCGAAGGATCAGGAATCAGAACAAGACTCTACTTCTCAACAGCAACTTGGAAACTGGAAATCAAGAGAACAATATCTCTAAAACTGAGGCAGATGGTTTTTAACCTATATCCATATACCTCCAAGTTATCAATCAATTGTGAAGGCAGGATACAAGGACTCGAAATATTTACAGCTGGAGGATACTGGATGGTTTGTTTCATCGCGTAAGGGAAAAATCATCAAGAAATGTCATCAATGTGAGATTTTGGGGACAGGGACCCAACTGAAAGCAGGCATGAGGAATTTCTAGGATAATGATGGGGGGATTTTCTAGGATGACAGTTGTTCAGGGGCTCAGAAAGCAGGAGGTCAGAGGCCTTTAAAAACAACAACAGCAAATCTTCAATGTACTGATCGACTCCCTACGGAACTGGACCTTTTTGAGAGAGGTTTTATAATTCTGACAAAAGAGTTTGAGGTGATAGAAAACTAAGTAGATGACAAATGAAGGCACTCATAAACTTAGGGAAAACAAAAATTTGTATAAGTAAGGAAATGCAATCACTATATTCTAGTAGTTTGTTCTGTGAATAAAAGTTATACAGTAATAATTTAAACAGTGAGCATTTAATATAATCGACATTATAATAAAGCTGTTTTATGAAGCAGGCAGAAGGGAATTGCACGTGGGGAGGGTGAGGAGGTTGGATGTGAGAAAGCTGAAAATTTATTTTTCCATAGAAGGGGAACAGTAGAGAATCCTTTTAAAAAAAATCAGTTAAGAAAAACAAATATGAGTGTATAGAAACACAAAGATAAATACTGGAAGCAAAGGCTAAAAGAGTTGGAAATGATTGGCTCTGGAGAGCAGAACTTAAGGGCGGTGCAGAGGATTGCTATTTTGGATTATAAACTGTGTGGAATTATTTGTTTTTTTTAAACTATCAACATGCATTGCTTGACAAAAATTCAAAACCAGCCAAACCTTTAAAAAATCATGAGAGTAACAGGATCTCTCAAACTCTGTCAGTGGGGGGTGTAAATTAGTGCAATCTTATTAGGAAAACTCTTTGACAAAATCTACTGATTGTGCACATACCCTGGGATCTGGCAATTCTGCTCCAACAGAAATGTGTACAGTTGGGTTTCAAAAGATGTGCTTCAAATCCTGTCTGTGGCAGCATTATTCATGATAGCTGGGTTCTGGGAAAAAAACGAACTGTGTATGCACTGTAGGGTGGATAGTATGTATTTACAGATGGGAATATGATAGAGTAATGCAAAAGAACTTCTATTTCCTGCAACAATATGGATGAATCTCACAAACATTGTATTGAGCAAACAAATTCCAGCAAAAAAGAGCACATTCTATATGATTCCATTAATAAAAACTTCAGAGACAGATTAAACTATTCTCTGGTGATAGAAGCTCTGAGCATGGTTACATTTGGGAAAGAGGTGGGGAAGGGTAGCGTCGGGGTAGAGGGTATGAAGGGGACTTCTGGCTGCTGGGCATTGTCCCTTTGTGGAGTGTTCTCTTCATGAAACTCCCTCAAACTACACTCTATTGTATATATAATGCACTCTTCTGGACATATAAAACACTAAGTTAAACAAGTGTATTAAATAAAACACACATACTCCTATAAGAGTAGCCTAGCCCGTGAAGAAATCCTCATCTGGAGTAGAGAATCTGCCATTCTAGAAAATGAAGAAATAATCTATTAATTTATGAGAATACACTCAGAAAATGTCAGCAACTTGAATATTCTTCTCACCTGGGTATTTCTCAGTTCTTGCCTTTTTTAGGCGATGCAGATTCTTGTGGATTTGTCCTCTCTATATGCATTCTATTTTAATCTGCCTGGAGTTCGATTTTACAACAGTTTGGAACCCTGCAACCTCCACAAGTTCTTTCTCCTGCCCCGCAGATGGCATGCTCAGGATTTTCTGAGCAGTTCTGTGGTGAAGACAACAGAACCTGGAGCACAGGAGGCATCGTATTGTCTAAAAAAGAAAAGAGCATGCATTGACTGGTTTTATTGAAGGTGAAGATGCAGCTGGAATTCTATTTCTTCCTATTTCTTTGTTTTATGGTATCTCAGGAATCTCACTCACTAAAATGATATAATGCATCCATGCCCTTGGTTTTTCCCAGAGGTGTTTAAGAGGAGGGGACATTTATCTTGCCCTTGCCCTTTTACATCATTTGTATTAGAAATCTTCCTTGTGCAAGCCTTGGGAGGAAGGATGAGGGAATAAGTTACATTTTCCTGACCTTCACATCATCTGCACCATAAAAGCCCTTCAATTGCAGGCATTTGCCTTGCTATCTTGCCCCTGATCAAGGGAAAGCAAAGGGAGAACTCTTGAAAGTTCAGCCACTTACACTGAATTACAATAGGTGGAATTGCAAGATACATTAAACAGCCATCTTGGCTGGTTATTGCAGTCTTGCACACAATATGTTTGTGTCCTTGATCATCAATGACGGGGGTGGGGTGGGGGGGGTGGGGCGGGGGTGGGGGAGCTCTTCTCTGGAACAGGGCAGATGGGGTTTGCCGGGAGGGAAGCTGAAGAGCACTGCCAGGGATTCTCCAGGACACAGAACAGAATTTGGATACAATCAGCTCCATTTGGGTTCTTCCTTTCCAGCCGCCAGACTGAGCATTATCTTGGTATAAGTTCAGATGTTTCATAGGGTGGAGGATTATGTAGAAGGATGGTGATTGGTTATTAAAATGCCTATGACCATCAGTGGCCTTACAATACCTAGACTATCTTGGAGGGTCTTGGAGTGGGGAGGGGTGTCAGAAGACCTGAACTCAAATTATGGATCTTGGTTTAACTATTTGTGTGAATTTGAGCCAGTCTCTTGCTTTCTCTTGGCCCTCATAGATAGCCATGCCTTGATTGAAAGGTTGTTAGGGCCAGTGAACAGTAGGTGCTCATTAGATACCAGACATTTTCCTTCTTCTTGTTCTGTAAAGTTATCTTTGGAGCAAATCTTAAAGAATGTCTTTCTGTCCAAACTCATGTATTGGGAATAGCTGGAATAGCGATTTATGCCTCTGTGTATTCCCAGTGCCTCCAACAGCCTCGCATAGAGCAAGTCACTGGAACCATCTCTTAAAAATATTTATCACTTGTCACTCCTCAGCTTACAACCCTTCATTTGTTTCTCTTCACATTTGGAATAAAATCAAAACTCTTTGTCCTGGTCTACACAGCCCTCTGTGACCTGGGTCCTGCCTGGTTCTCCTATCTCTTGACACTATTTGTTCATTGTGCCCCAATCAGGCTGGCAGAACTTCCCATGGCTCTTGGCATCTGTCTCCTTATCCTTTATGGATGGTCAACAGGATGCCAACTCTGAGATGGAATTTAGCATGAAGGACATGCAGTATGGAGAACTTTGGGCTCAGCTCTGGGAGCTGGAGCTGGAATGGTCTTCCAGAGCTGTCTTCAGTTGGCTGAGATGGCCAGGCCTTTATACTCCCTCACTGATCATTCTCCCTGGGTGCAAGCTTGGGGAGGTGACTGCATTGGGGTAATCCATGAGGGACTGATAGGTTACAGCACTCCATCCTGGAAGCATCTTCGTGTCCCCCAAATGGCCTCTCCCCAACCACCAGTGTCTGCTGTATTGTTTTCTGTCAGAGAATTCTGATTATTCCCTTTACTTTATTATTGTTCCCTCCCCACCCCCCAGGCTGTGGGCTCCACGAGAACAGAGATCTTCCATGTCTTACACCCTGTTGCATCCCTTCAGCATTGTGTAGGGATTAGTATTACAGGCATGTGTCGGATTCTCCAGAGCAAAAGAAAAAATACAATGGGATATTTGTATATAAAGAAATTTATCATAAGGAATTGGCTCAGACAGCTGTGGAGCCTGGAAAGTTCAAAGTTTTAGGGCAGCTGGAGGCTGGAAATTATAAAAGTGATGTTGGGTTGGTACCACAGTGGCTCAGTGGCATAATTCTCACCTGCCATGCTCAAGACATGGGTTCGATTCCCGGTGCCTGCCCTTGCAAAAGAAAAGGTGATGCTGAAGTCTTGAGCCTGGAGAATATAGTCTTAAGGCAGAATTCCTTCTTCCTGGAACCCTCAGTTCTTTGCACGTAAGGCATCAAGCTGATTGGGTGAGGCCCACCCACCTGCTGGAAGGAATCTCCTTTACTTATAGTCAAATGACTGCAGATGCTAATCCCATCTATGAAATACTTTCCCAGCAGCAATGAGGCCAGGGTTTGATCACCCAACTCGACGCGATAACCTAGCCAAGTTGACCCATAAAATTAACCATCCCAGCATTTAATATATATTTACTGAATGAATGAACAGTAAACGTTGAATGATAATCAACATGTTAGTTATCAGGAAAGACCATCTTAAAGTAATGCCAAGCTTGCAAATCATGGACCATGTCTTTGCTCAATCAATGTGCCGTTTATCATTAGGTAAGACCATGAACAAAACGATACTGAAACTCTGTGCTCTTAATACTTCCATCCTTGAAAGCAAGACCAAAATGACTGGAGCCAGTAGAGTGGGGAGGTCATAAGGGGGATAACTCTGTCTGTAGACACTCTAGTCCTTGCCTCCGGGAGTCAGCAAGATGTCATTGGAAAAACCCTGGCCAGGTTAGAAGACCCAGGAACATAGCCTACAGTTCCAAAGCCAGAGTGCCTCTAGCCAGCTGAAGACCTTATTCAACATGTGTACGTCAAAGCCAAATATTATTAAACCCATCAGGTGAAAGAAAAAAAAGTGCTGCAAGGCGTGAATGTGCTTAGAAAGCTATGGAATGTGAACAGTAGTTCAGATATTCCCATGGCAAAATTGCCTTGTGTTGCTTTGCTATTAATTGTTTATTGGCCAGAAAATAGCTCTGCAAGAAAGCCTCATTCATACTCACACCTCCAGGCGAGTAAACATTTATTTGGCCATGCATTCATTAATTCGGACTTGTTTCTTTCATGTATTCATTTATTCATTCATGAATAAAAGCGTTACCTACATAATGCTTGGGAAAAGGAAGTCTGGCCAACAATATTGGTGGTTTGGTAGTGTTATCTACTTTCTAATTTCAGTTCATTTTTTGGGCAATTTTATGAAGATATATTATATATTCACATACCATATAATCATCCAAAGTTTACAATCATTGGTTCACAGTATCATCATATAGCTGTGCATTTAACATCACAATCAATTTTTGAATATTTTCATTACTCCAAAATAAAGAACAAATATAAAAATAAAAGTAAAAACAAACACCCAAAACATCCCATACCCCCCATACTACCCCTTATTATTTATTTATTGTCTTTATTTTCTTACTCATCTTTCCATACACTAGATAAAGGGAATGTCAGTCACAGGTTTTCACAATCCCACAGTCACACCTTAAAAGCTCTATAATTATTTAGTCATCTTCAAGTATCAAGGCTACTGGATTACAGTTCAACAGTTTCAGGTATTTCCCTCTAGCTACTCCAATACACCAGAAACTGAGGCCTCTATGGTAGCGCCGGCTTCGGAGATGGCCGCCATACGAAGGTTGCTGTAAGGAAGAGTGAGGCTTCCTTTCTCCTTTCTGTCCTCGCTTTGGGTGCGGAGAGACGTGATGTCAGAGAAAAAACAGCCGGTAGACTTAGGTCTCCTGGAGAAGGACGACGAGTTCAAGGAGTTCCCTGCCGAAGGTCTTGATTAGTTTACCGGAATCCTTTAAAAGAGGAAGCATTTTTGAGAGAGCAACAGAGCCATGAGATGAGAGAGCCATGAGAACCATGGGAGCCCACACAGCCAGAGACCTTTGGAGATGAAGGAAAATGCACCCGGGGGAGCTTCATGAAGCAGGAGGCCTGGAGAGGAAGATGTCACCATGCTTGCCATGTGCCTTTGCAGTTGAGAGAGAAACCCTGAACTTTACTGGCCTTCTTAACCAAGACACTGAAGGAAATTCTCCATGGGTGATCTCCAGAGATTGCCACGGTTGGCCCTTCCACTCCTGCAGGATGCCATGCTTGCTTCCAGAACTCTGGGTCTGCAGGTTCCAGCCAGGGTGCAAGCATGACCCTGTTTCATTGATGGTTGAGACTGGCAGATCGGAAGTGTGCAGTGAGGTCCTGCAGAGCCTCTCTGAAGGATGCCACAGGCTTTAGGACAGGAGTCTGGGCCTGCATGTAATATGATACAAGGCTATTTGATCACAGATGTTTCCAAACTCTGTTTATTGGACTGCAGAGAGATGGAATCCCCATATTTGAAGGTCAAGCCTCCCTGCCCTTTCTGGGATTGCTGGGACATTGACTCTACTAAGAAAGAACTAAACCTGGGGGAGAATCAACCTGAGAAGTTTCCATCGACTTCCAGCTTCTCCTCCTGGTCACCTTCTCCTTGTGGCCTTCTCTACAAGGCCTCCAGTGATAGAATTAAATGCTATTCTGATCAGTTGGCCACACTTTAACTAAAAATGACATCTCCCAAAAGTCCTATTTACAATGGGTTCACACCCACAGGAGTGGATCCAGATTGAGAGCATGTTTTTCTGGGGTGCATAATTCAGCCTACCACAATGCCCATCCAAGTTGTATCAGTTAGCTATTGCTGCAATAATGCTGCATAACAAACCACCCTTCCCCTAAATTTAGTAGTTTAAACAACAACCATTCATTTCTGCATCTATGGGTTGGTGTGGCTGTTCGGTCAGACTTCCTCTTGCATTCGTGTTCAGTTGGTAGGCCAATGAGATGGGTCAGCTCTCCTGCACATGGTCTCTCACCTGCCAGTGGCCATGCCACTCCTTATGGTGCTTCCAGGAATCAGAAGGAGAAGATGGGAGTGCACCAGCCCACCAAGGTAATTCCAATTTGGCATACTGTAAGTTCAGCCACACTCATTGGCCAAAGCAGGTCAGAATCCCAGCCCAGAATCAAGTGATGGGAAACAGAGGCTACCTGTTGGGAAGTGCCATGAAGTCACATCACAAAAGGCTGTCTTAAAGCAGGGGAATGATTGGGGCCATTTTCACCAACATTCCACCCTGCATGCCATAAGACTAGGTCCTGCCCCTCTCAGGTTACCCTTAAGAGGTGAGAGGGTACCAGTAAATCCAAGAAAAAGGGAGTGGAGACCTGGAATCCTAGATGGAGTCCATGGGGCATCTTTCCATGATATAATTTCCATGGGTTTGATTGGGCTCAGAGTCTCTGACTCTGGACAGCAGTAAAAGACACTACGCTGTTATTTTAAAATCAAAATCGGTCACTGATGCTAAACATGGAGAGTGACATGAAGTGCAATGGAAAGCACATGGAATACAGAAATTTAGGACAAAATCACAGGCACATATGGTAGGAAAATAAATTTTAATGCTGGAGGCAGAATTCAGGGGCAGAAGGATAGCAAAACAGAGAGCAAAAACTAAAAGAAAGAAATCAGGCAAGCTATAGCTTAGAAATGAACAAATATAAAAATTGGGTAAAAAATAGAGCTTGTGACAGGGTACATGCTGCCTCCCGTGGCCGAGGAAGTGGCCCTGACAGAGCACGCGGCTGCAGCGGGGATACTGCGCTTCAACCCAGCACTGTGTCCTGTTAGTGCCCATCCTTCAGATATTCCTGAAATCCTTTAGGCTCAAGCAGAATATTGAAATGGTTGGCATTAACATAAAATCGCTATACTATTCACTATTATTAATCAGAGCTAACAACAGATCTTTCATTTTTATTTATTCAAAATGGATATGCTTTAGAGAGATCACCTAATTTCCCATTTACTTTTTAATATTGGTCAGAGACTAGAAAGGATTTTTTTTTCCTCCTAATTTTGGATTAAGCAAATTGTAGAGGAAGTGGAATATTGCTTTAGTCTCAAAGGAGGAGGCTAAAGACTAAAGAAACTAGAATAATTTAGACTACAAAGCACAAGGTTATTAATAAAATTATTCCAGAATGTAAAAGCTAATTATATAAAAGCTGATGATCATTTACTTTGCAACATTAAATGGGAGAACACTAGAAAATGGATAAAAAATGCAGGATGAAAGAGCCTGGCTGTCTATAAAGAAGACCATCCTAGCTGTGAGAAATGAGAAATAAACTTTTGCTGAAGGTCTTTGAGTGTCACGGATAGTGAACCATGATCTTTCTAAAAATTTGAAATTTCATTTCACAGATTTGATACTGTGCTTCTCCTTTTTATGCATAATAAAATTGGAGTACAATTTAAAAAAAAAAAAGAAACTGAAATGGGACATCTATATAATGCATAAGAATAACCTCCAGAATGACCTTTCAACTCTATTTAAAATCTCTCAGACACTGAAACTTTTTTTTTCATTTCTCTTTCCCCTTTTGGTCAAGAATTCTTTCTTACTCCCTGGATACCAGGGCCAGGCTCACCCCTGGGAGTCATGTCCCATGTAGTGGGGTTGGGGTGGGGGGAGGGCAGTGAGTTCACCTGCTGAGTTAGTTTAGAGAGAGGACACCTTTGTGCATAGTTTTAGTTCTTTCTTTTTTAGTTTTAGTTCATTTTTGAGCAACAAAAGAAGAGGATGAAAATGAAAATATGCTTATAGAGTTAAGGAATATTTTGCTTCTTGTTCATAAAATTATATACCTACTAAATACAGAATCTAAATACTTGGTCAAGATTGGCTATAACTTAAGAGAAAAACAGGAGGGTTATAAGCAAAAATGTTGAGCTGCTCTCTTTGGGGCATGTGCTGCATGGGGTAAATGTGAAATGTATCGGCGCTTTTGTTGCCTTTTCATTTTTTCTATTTCCTCAAATTGTCTGCTTTTGTGCATGTATTGCAATTGTGATTAGGAACAAAGTTATTACAGAAATAAATGTAGTTTTTCAAATGTAGTTTTGAGAGTGGTGCTTGGCAGATAGAGGTCAGAAGAAAGGATTTTTAATGAGTCCAAATTGTTTTATTTAAAAAAAGAAAAAAGTTCACAGAGCAAGTACTTATTTAGAGGTCGTTCTGTGCATTTGCAAGAAACAGTCATTTTTCCAAAAAAATCTTCATTATTTAATACTTGTATATTATAATGTGTCAAACTTTTTTTTTTGTTCTGATTTATGAGTAAGTGTTCATTTTATGCCACTAGATACTCTTTGAAAGCATTTAAGTGGCTGCATAGTATTCCATTACTTGGTGAAACCATCATATAGTTCAACGTTTTCTTACTGTTGGACATTTAGATTATTTCCTGCTATTTTGCTATTATGAATGCCTCTGTAACAAATATAAGCCCATAAAGAGTTGTGTACTTCTCTGCTGATTCCCATGGGATAAAGTTTCAGAAAAGAAAAGCAAAACTAAAGAGTACACCCAGCATGCGTCTCTTACACATTTCACCCTCCTTGTTGTAGGAAACTGTTGCCTCAGCTTTGGGGACCAGCAAACAATAAAAGGTGTCACTTAACGAGAATGAGGAGGTGTGCATTTTGACAGAGCCATTCACTTCAGGATTTATTGTTTGAAGTAACTAAAGCTTGACTTTCAATCAGCACATTAAGAAATAATAGATTTGACTTACACTTTTTATTAGTTTTTAGAATCTCATAATTTCCATCTAGGGAAGAGGACTATGGTAGCTTCCCCTATTCTCTTCCCTGCTTGGGGAAATTTCCTAATGATTTAAGGAGCATTAGGAACTTGAGCAGAGTTTTCATCAGAAATTTAAAACCTTGATTTCCCTGGTGATTTGGGGCGTACTAATGTCAGGCACTTAGTTTTCCTTTCCTCTCATTTCTGTTCTCTTGGCTAACAGAGAATAAGAACCACCTGCCATCCTACCCATGTCCCCCACCAGAAGTAGTCACAGCCAATATTTTTTGGGGGAAGTGCATGGTCTGGGAAACAATTTTATTTATTTATTTGTTTTTTAGGTGCATGGGCTGGGAATTGAACCCAGATCTCTTGTATGACAGGTGAGCATTCTACCACTGAACCACCCATGTACCCTTACAGCTAATATTTTAATATACTTCCTTCTGTCTTTATTCAGACACATTTCCAAGCACACATGCAAAATATGTTTATGGGATTGGGTTTCACAGCATATATTCTATAACTTGATTTTTTTTTTTTTACCATTAATGTTATATCTTGACCATTTTATTATATCATTAAATGTGCTTCAAAAATACGGTTTTCAGAGGTTGTGGAGTTTTCTTTGATGTGAGGGTACCATAATTTATCTAACCAATACCCTATTGGAGACATTTAATTTTCCAACTCTTCAACTATCATAAATAATGCTTCAGTGAATATTCCAGCATAGAAATATCATAGGTTTATCTGTGGAAATACTGAGTCAAAGAAGAAGGACATTTTAACACTTCTAGCTACTTGCTCCAAATTGCCTTCCAGAAACATTGACCAACTTCACCTCAATCCTCTGGAACATGTCTATTTCATCAAATTGACACTTAAACTGATATCATCTTTAAAATACTTTTCCCCAGTTTGCTGTGAAAATACTATCTTTTAAAAACATTTCTTACTTCTGATCCCAGGGAGGTTGCATATTTTTGCATGCCTGGCATCTTGCCTTTGTCCCTCCAAGGCCACCCTCCAAGCTTCTCTCTTCTCTCCACCCGGGGGAGACAGCCGTGGGAAGTACATCAGTGGGGCTCCCACACCTGGGGCTGCTGTTTGGGCTCAGCCAATGGGGAGCCCCAGCAGGAGATGGGACGTAGGGAAGGAGGAGGTGTTTTCTTTCCTGACTCCTTTCCCCTACCTGCATGGTCACCTATGGCAAAGAGTCCCAGGCCTCCCCAAGGTGGCTTGCGCCACACAACTCCCTCTCTTTTGTGTTCCAGAGCTCAATCCCTCCTTCAGCCCCTTCGTTCCCAGTCAGCAGGACAGCACCACTGTTCTGACCCCAGGAGCCAACGCTACCCCTTGAATTTTTTGTTTTTGTATCTTTTCCCCTTGAGGTTTTTTTTTTTTTTTTACATGGACAGGCACCAGGAATCGAACCGGGGTCCTCTGGCATTGCAGGCAAGCATTCCTGCCTGCTGAGCCACCGTGGCCCACCACCCCACCCCTTTGAGGTTTTAATGAATCCCTTTGTAAAGGCACCCTTCTTGGATCACCCTGAAGTGTTGCGTCTGCTTCCTTTGGACCCTGATGAAAAAGCATTATCTCATTTAGTACTTGGCCGTATGCTGCACTTATCGATAGGTTATTACTACATTTTCCAAGTGAAGAAATTTAGGTGCAGGGAGCTTGATGGTCTAACCTCTACTGATTCCTCTGGGTTGCACCGACAGATGGATGGCAGGTGGCTAGGTTTCTAGGAGAGATAGACACTAGCGTTTAAATATAAGTATCAGTACTGTTTTGCGAGGTTGTCGATGATAAAACCTTCCGGGTGTTCCTTTTCTTCTGCTTAGCTGGAGCACACAGGAGAACATGGACTCGGCTGTCAGGCAGACCTGGCTCACGGCCCAGCTCTGCACCATGCAATCCCAGGGGAATTATTTAATGACACTAAGCCTCAGTGACCTCATCTGAGAAACATGGACAGTCGTAGTGGTTGCAGAACTGCTCATTTGTTACAAAAAAAAACATTTTCGTACTCAACAATGTTTGACTTTGGCTTTTGTTCACAGGGTTATTGGGAGCATTAAATATGAGACAGGCAGGCAGATCAGTACAGAGGTCGGTACATAGGAAGTACTTAAATATGGTAGATGTTATACGGATAAATAATGATGATATTATTTTCATTATTTCCCATTCAGATACATTTTGTAACTGCCAAAGGAGAGAGGTCATAAGTGTATTTTCTCAGTTGCCATATGAGATCCCATAAGTATGAGTTCTAATTCTAATTCTGCTCCCAGGGTACAACAGATTCCCATGAAGTCATTTGACTTCTTGATGTTTCTTCATCCTTAAACTGGATGAAACCCCGTGCATGGCTCCATGCATCTTTGTGTGCACTTTCAGAAATTGTTTTTGGTTCAGGGTTTGCGTCCCTTCCATAAAATCTCTGATAGCTGCTACACGGTTTCTGCCTTGAAATGTCCTGCCACATAAAACTCCTTCCATATGGAGCACTTGGTTCCATGTTTTCATCATTCTCAAAGAATCTTATTCCTTTTATTAAGTACCTCTCTACCTTCCTTGGCTCTGATTCAGGATTTCTTGAACTCATTACTGTTGCCATTTTGGACCAGATCATTTTTTGCTATGGCCGACTGTCCTGTGCTTTGTAGGATGTCTTGCAGCATCTCTCGTAGCTACTCAATAGGTGCTCGTGCACCCACCCCTGAGTTGGGGCAATCAAAGCTGTCTCCTGGCATTGTCAAATGTCCCCGGGGGTGGAGGTAGTGCAGAGGTTTGGGCAAAATCACTCCCTTATAGGAATCCTTGCTCAAATGAAACATCTCCCAATTGTTCCCACTGTTTCTTCTGAAGCATGGTTTTGGCCAAAGTCAACAACATGGACACTTTCACCTGGGTGCATTCTACTTTACATCTGGGGTGCCCATGGTTTGCTAATGGTATGCATAGGCCCTTAGAAATGACTTCAGTTGAGCACATTCCAGGCATGGTTTGAGGAACAGGGTGGAACAAGAAGATATCTCCATTTTCTATCTCAGCTCATGATCCCACTAGGATTTGTATTTTATTTTACTTATCTGTTTATTTTCTGACCACCTCAACACATCTTTGATTCTCATTTTCCTCATGGTCAATGGCAACTCTTGAGAGTCCTGGTCAGGAAATGAAGGTGAGAACGACGACCCAGCCCTTCCAAATGCCCCACAGAGACAAGTTCTTCAGTTCCAAGAGAGCAAGAGTTGTTGATCCTTTTGTTCTCTCAGAAATGCCAAGGGATTAGGATGGTGCCTGGCACATAGTAGATGCTCAATAAACACTGTTGAAAAACCACAGGCCATTAGGACAAACTGAACAAACCAAACCCATTTTGCTGATGAAGAACCTGAGGCTCCATGAGATAGTAACATGCTCAGCGTTGCCCAAGGATGGAGTTAGCACCGGAACCCAGTTTCCTGATTCTATTGACATCTTTCCCTCTAAACTCCTCTCTACTCTTCTTACCCCCAAGGGGCCTTTGCCATCACTGTGAAGTCACACTGGGAACTACTCAAACTTCTCTTTTGCTGGAACCTCACTTTCTCCTTTCTATTTTGTGTCACCTCCTGGAGCTTTTCCCATCCTAACATAGAGCAATCTCGCTTATTGGACTGTGTGATAGAATTTTAGTGAAATGGTATCTTCTTTTCTCTGAAAGAAGTTGATAGCAGTGAGAATGTTTTTCTTGTCCCCTTGGAAAAAAAATAGGCATCAAATAAAAACAGTGATTTTCTCTATAACTAAATCAGACATTTTATCCCCCAGGCTATTGACACTGGAGAATCTAAAAGAAAAAAATAGCAAATATTTTCACCCAGGGTAATTCACAGTGAATAAGACAGCAACATATTCCAATTGATAACAGAAATTAATTCAATATTTCATGTAAGGGCAGGAGAGTTCATATCAAATGTGGTCCCCAAATCCTGAATTGCAACAATAACAATTTCCTATTCCCTACTAGAGAAAATACTCTGTAGTGAGGTTATTGCTATTGCCTTGCCTCTTATTTATTTATTTGCTAAAGAAATACTTAGCAACTTGCCTGTTATTGGTTTCCTGAATGTGAAAAACCCTCAGGTCAAAATTCTTGGGGACACTCAAGTCAGTAGCAATTTTCCCAGTTTAAAAAAAAATTAGAATTTTAAGATTTTCACCAGTTAGAACAGATGGTTCCAAGCAGTGTCCAAAACCATACTCATGGCTGCAGCTGCTGGAAAAAGTTCTTCCAGTGGTCAGTCAGTTCTCACCAGGGACAGCCATGGCCAGGAGTGTGGGACTTTTGGAAAGGGCTTCGGGTCCCCTGTGCCAGAACTTGGAACGATGTTGGGAAGTCTTAGTTAGAGTGACCCAAGCCAAGGGCCATCGAAGTCTATGCCTGGCATCCCAGCATAGCTGGTACAGCCCACGTGCTTTGATGGGTTCCTAGAATATGCCCAGTGATTTCCTAATCTTTGCATTGGCTATTCCCAGAGTTGTAGTCCTCTCCCCTAATCTACACTGCCTGCTCCTTTACACCCCTCAGGTCACAGGCCAATTGCCAACTCCCCAGAGATGCTTCCCAAATGCTCTCCATCGTGGTAATGCTTGCTTTTCCTTCACAGCCTTGCTCCAATTTAGATTAACTTGTATATTTGTCTGTTTTCTGTCCTTCTCCACCCGGGAATGAACTTGAAGCTGTCTGCTCAGTGGCTTAGTAGAAAAGTTTATTTTCTCACTAATGTACAGTCTAATCAGTGATGATGGGGAGGTAGTACAGGGACCCATAGCGTCATTCAGGGACCCAGGCAGAAACAGAGGCTCTGCCACCCTCAGGAGATGGGTCCCACAGTCAGCCTAGGCATTGACGTACAGACGGTGGAAGGGAAAAGGAAAGGACAGGGAAGACTGTGTAGGAAGTTCAGATAGCCCAGCAAGGGGTGTTTATCACTCTAACCCATTGTTTTGGTTAGGGCAGTTAGTGTGCCCCCACCTAGGTACAAATGGGGTTGGAAAGGCAGCCTCTGGCTGGGCAACTGCCCCTAGCAACTATGTTATGAAGAGAAGTGTGACTCTGTGGCACATAGATCCCCTCTGCCTAGAAGTGTCTGTATTCAGAGCCTAGGGGTACGGCCACCACTATTCCACCCTGAGCTCCACGATGGCAGACACTCATTCTGTCATCATCCTCAGCTGAGAACCTAGCAGAGTGAATATTTGAGTGAATAGCCAAATATCTCTTGATAACCAACTATTTTGGAGCGCTAGGTCATTTGGGAAACTTAGCATGGTATGAAGTCATAGGAAGAACTCAATGAAGTCTTAGAATCAACCGAGAACTCCTTTGTTCACTGCAAACAGCCCAACCCCCAACCCATTAGACTCCATAGAAAACAGAAGATGGTAGAGTAAGTTCTGAAGTGACTTTTCCTGCCCTCACAGGACCAGAGTACCACAAAAGGCTCAAAGAATAAAACACATCAGCTTGAAAGCTGGGCAACAAAGTGGCCGCTAAAACTACTCTTTGGGTCCTTCATGGTCTTTTGTTCCTTGGAGAATAGGGAAAGTCACTTCAGAACATCTTTATTCATCTTCCCATTTCTTCCTAGAGATAGAGAGTGAGTTTCTAGTCTACATTTTTCTTGACCTCATGTCTCTTCCATGGTCTGCCCCACAGTGGAAGAAAAAAAGAAGCTGATCAAGTCATACAGCACATTTTGAACTCCCACAGCCTAGAAAAGCAGAGAGCCCTTGAATTGGGACCACTGAGTAGGGTCCCTACCACTCATTGTGGGAGGTTAACTCCCTCAGAGTAAACTGGATGCTATCACAGGGGTTTCCTCCTAAAGGGGAATGGCATATGTGCAACCACAAATATGACAACAGGCTTTCACGGTTTTCTCCTCATGCCTGTATTAAATAACTTTGCTGAGCTCTTACCTGGAAGCAGCAGTGTTGGGAAGAAAATTTGCACTGTGAAAGAGCATCATTTTTTCTATTTCTTGGATTTTCCAAATTTTCAATGGCAAGCATGAGAGAGAACATTCAGATACACATTCAGGTTTCTGTGTCCAGCCCTGTTCTTTTCCTTATTCATTTTCCTATTTCCAGAGTTTTAGCTTTTCCCTTGTATTTGGGAATGATGTCCTGATTTTTTTTTTTTTTAATTTGCAAATACTCTATGCTCTTGTTCTCGATGCCTGGGATGCAAAGAAGGAAAACCACGTTCCTGTCGCTTCCCCCCACCCCCCTCCCATCTTTCCTTTCCTCTCTTCCCTTGTTTTGGTTCCGTGGTACATTAGACTGATGCTCTTTACCTTTTATTGTCTCACTGTTTATCAGGAACAATGTTTTCTGACATAATACTTTGCAATTTACATAGCACCTTCATCGAAGATATGAAGATATGTTGTAGAAGTACTTTGAAAACTCTGTGTCATGCGATTGTAAACATTCTGTATATGTGAAACTAGTCAGACCAAGAAGCAATAGGAATGATGGCATTATTGTCACTTAAATTTAAAATATTCTCTCACTTTTATCCTTATAAAAACCCTCAAAGGTAGCTCTGAGCAGGTATTATCTGATGATACGTTAAGGGGTCCTGGGTGACAGTGTGCATGTGAGAAAATGGGGGAGCTGGGCAGAGTCCACGTTAAACGGTCTTGCAGAGATACTGGTGTTGGGGTCCCCAACAAGTTTTACCCGGAGGCAACTTTTCTTGTCTCTTCTACACACATTTCTGAGGACTTTTGCGTGCTGGTCCCCTTCCCTAATAGAACGTCGGCACGATGAACAGCGCACAGACTTCAGAGTAGGCAGATTCCAGTTTAAGTCTAGAGGCCCATCTCTGATCCAGGGTGTCCAGTACCTCTCCTGGGGAGGCCCAGATAGCTGGGGGCTGGAGCCTCTTGGAGGATTCTTCACTCCGGGTGACCCGGCCTCTGGGCCCAATCAAGACTCCCAACCGGAGCACCCGGGCGGCCCCAGGGTGGCCGGGCTGCCCACAGCCGGGTGGCTGGCTGCTGAGCTGAGCCTCTGGGGAAGGAGTGTTTCCTGAAGCTCCGTGACCTAGCGTGGAAGCCACGTAATATCACCTCTGCCAAACTCTATGAGGCCTGTGCAGTCACAAGCCTGCCCCGCCCCTCCATGGGAAAGCCACAGCGCACCGCCTGATGTGCGGTCGTTTCACGGATGCTACTGCAGCGCCTGCTAATGCCAGGTGTCGTTCTAGACACTGGAGCTGCCAGAGGCAGAAGACAGATGCCTTCTTTGCCTTCACGGGACTTGCAAAGTACATGGCTGACCTCAGTAAAGGTGGTGGTTAGTGTGACCAAATCAGAGGATGAGTTCTAATGTCATAGCCAGTAAGACGCTGCAGCAGCATTGAAGGGGAAAAAGGAGCTCTATGAAAGTTGCTATTTAAATTAAAAATCTGTCATTTCAAAGATGGCAGGCTCTGGATAATTTAAAGACTTTTTTATTCTGAAATATTACCAGCAATGGAAAAAGTGCAGAAACATAAAGACACAACAGGACAAATTATTATTAAGCAAATACCGGACCTGTGTATGATCACAGCGGCCTGACTACAGAAACTCCCCCCACGCTCTTGTCAATCGTGACCCCTCTCTGCTCCCTCATCGTGACCCCGGGCCAAGCTCTGATGTAATCACTGCCTGTGTTTTGCTTGTATTTGAACTTTTTTGTGTCTGGTGCTTTTTTCCCCTCATTATCAGGTTTGTGAATTCCATCCACGCTGTGCGTGGAGCTCTGGTTTGGGCATATCAATGCTTTAGGATATACCATTGTAGAACATTGATCCATTTCAACCTTGATGGGCATGTGGGTTGTTTCCAGGCAATAATGCTACTCCTGGATGTGGAACTTGGAACCCCTGGGCATGCATTTCCCTTAGGTGTCACCTAGGCATGTATGGTCAACACAATAGATAATGACAAACACTTTTCCAAAGTAATTGTACCAATGCTCACTTCCCCAGCAGTGTGAGAGAGTTTTATTTGTCTGCATCTTCACCAGTACTTGATATTATTAGTCTTTCTAATTTGATTGTTGCCATAATAGTGGATGTGTAGTGGTCTATCACCATAATGATTTTAATTTATATTTCCCAATGGAGTTGATCATATTTGCACATTTCACTGTGATTTGGATATACTTTCATTGTGTGAAATACTTATTATCCTCTGTCCATTTTTCTATTTGGTTTGTCTTTTTCTTATCAATTGCAGGAGTTCTTTATGTCCTCTGAGTTCATGACCTTTTTTAGTTCTATCAATGGCAAATTTCCTTCTCACCCCGTAGCTTGTTTTCTTTCACTTTTTTGTTTATGTTCTTTCTTTTGCTCAGTATTATGTAGTGAGATTCATTTGTGTTGCCCTTGTAGTTTAGTTTGTTTGTTTTGTGGCTGTATACAGTATTCTATGTTCTTAGTTCTAATGTTATCCACTAAAAATTTTTTCTTCCTCAATGATAGCTGCTTTTGTGTCTTGTTTAAAAATGATTTCCTTGTGGCAAGGTCATATAAATACTTTTCATGTTTTCTTTTAAAACCTGTATTATTTTGCATTTTTCACTATGTAGGTGGAAGGCAAGCAAATCTGGCCCTCTATTTGGCTTTGTAAATAAAATTTTATTGGAACACAGCCATACTCATCTGTTTACCTATTGTCTATGGCTGTTTTCGTGCGATAGTCACTGAATTGAGTAGCTCTTAAACAGAGACCATATGGCCTGTAAAGGCCAAAAAATTTACGGTTTGGCCCTTTTCTATGAAAGTGTTTGCTGACCCTATTTTAGATCCTTAACATATTGGTTTGAAGTCATTGTGCCTTCTGCCAATAAATGGGCTTTTCTTTTCCTGATGGAGATTTTTCCTTCTTTCTTTCCTCCTTCCCTTCCTTGTTTCCTTGCTTTTTTCTTTGACAAACATTCATTTAGCACCCACTGTGTGCTAGACCCATACTAGGCATTGGGGATACATAGAAGAGAAATATGGTACCTGCTGTATGTGATTTCAGTCTGACAGCCATGGCCTTTAAATTGCATAGACTTTATCGTAACAGCAAAGCCATGTGTAAGTCAACTCTAACAGACATTGACTGAATAGAACCTAAAATGTGCCAGTGTTGTGTTAAAGACAAAAGATTCGTGGACTAGAGGGTTGGCTATACAGAGAGGAGAGCAGCCAACACTGTGGCAATATGTGGTAGGTGCTGGGAGATAAAACAGCTGGTGAACCCAGAGAAGAAAGAGCAATCTCAGCATGGGAAATATGACCAAACAGAGGTGGCGATGTTATTTTAATGTTATTTGTAAGATTTAGTGTGACGCTTCTCCACAAGCCCCGCCACAGCAGCTATCAGGGGCGTAAACCCTGCTCACTCTGCCCATTAAATCAGTTGTCCTGATAATTATGGAGCTCAGAGATACCTACTAATCAGCCAAATAGAGAGTGAATCCCAGGGTTTGTGGAAATGCATCTGAGATAAGGTAGTTAATTCTGCATACACACTTATAAGAAGTTACAGATATATAAAGAAGCTATGTATTTCCTTAGGGTTCTTACTAACCTTATATAACATCAAAATACAGCTGTTAAACAGCCACTCCCCAACACACATACTTTTTTTTCTATGCTGTGTGGCAGGGTCACATTTTATTCTTTTTCCACGTGAGTACCCCGTTATTGCAGCACCATTTGTTGAAAAAAAAAATGTGTTTGTTTGTATTTGTGGGTTTCTTTTGTTTGTTTGGGAAGTGTGTGGGCTGGGAATCGAACCTGGGTGTCCCACATGGTAAGCGAGAATTCTACCACTGAACTACCCTCGCACCCCCACACACATACTTTTAAGAACTCTAGATCTTGAGGTTAGATGGTAAGATATTTGAAGTCTCTAGAAATCTCTATTTTTGTGGGATTTTGCCCCCCTCTCTCAGTAGACTCCATTGTAAAATGACAGGTTTGGGAAGGACACTGTCAGAAGAATGCTATTGCAAAATAAAAGCACTAGAAAATCAGCTTATTAAAAACAATGGGAGGGCTCAAAATAAGCTATCACAATCAAATAATTAACTAGTGTCCAAAGCCAGTGCTTTTCACTTTTGAGTGGCAGATAAGTATATCTTCTATATGACAGTAAAGCACAAATTAAACTGTACAGGCTATTTGCTTTATTAAGAGCTCTGATCTCCTGGGCTGGTGTTTTCACTAGTATCTTATTTGGGTTTTAAATCTTTGAGTTTTTACAGTTTTGCTTTCAAGTGACTAGACTGATTATTTTGTCTACCTTTAATTGCTTAAACAATACAGTACAACTGGTTTTCTCTCTCATTCCTTAGTTTTTAAAATTTAGAAACCTAGAATTAACCTAAGAGTTTAGGAGAATGCCCTTGGAATAACTGGGGCAGTCAGTGTTTGGAACATAAGTCAGCCAATATTCCAATTTATTTTTCTGGAGGTTCTTGGATTGGAAAAATTCTTAAGTAGGAGGGAAGGGACGCCATTACTTCATTTGTCAATGGTATGCTCAGAATGACTGATTACAGTATTTGAATCTCAGTCTGCCATATTCTATTCTCTTTGTCCTTGCCTTATTTTATACTGACTTCCTATTGGGGATATGCTCTAACTGATTGCTTGGTACTCATTTTCTTTAAATATAAAATAAGGTGATGGGAAGGATGCTAGATTGATGGAGAACCAATGCTCATATATAGAGTTCTGGGGCTAGAAGTATTGTGAGAAGTTATCCACTGGAGCCCAAAGTATTGCAAACCATGGTCCTTAGAGATCCAGGTTTTCCCCATGATGAATTGGACTCTATCCAACCTTTCCTCTTTAAACAGAGGAGCCTAAATTTTCTAAAATCCATTTATATTATGGGGTCTTGCATAGGATTGCACTTGAGCAAAGGATTTTCAAATTTTGAAATTTTCAAAATTTTGAAAAATCCAAATTCTCATCTGACTTTACAATTGAAGAGTTGAGACTGATGGAAGTGGTGATTTCCCCCCCTTTATATAACACATTTACTTGTTGTTAGAGCTGAGATTTGTACTCAGAGTCAGTGACTCTCAACTCCCACCTCTGATGACACTATATGTCCTCCAGGCTATCCAAATTCCCATGTGAGGAAAGACTTAATGTCTATTATTATTTTTTAATATAACAGCCACTTAGCAGCATAGGCAATTTGTGAATAGAACTCACAATTTCAAAAGATCATGTAATATTTCCCTAGAGTTATTTCTCCCCAACAATTCTATGTGTAGTATCTTGGAAAAGATTTTGGATACACACTCCATGGTTTGTCAGTGTCGAGGTCCATATGATTACATGCATACCTCATATGGTGGTAAATAAAGATCTGTCATATTTTCAGAAAGCTGGTGATAGCCAGTGTTTATCTTACATCATTCATATAGCTCCACCAAGCCATTATGTTCCCCTAAAGACTCTGTTTGTCTCAAGTACAAAATTGAATTTTAAATGAAATTTAAAAATCTATGATGTTTTTGGCCTTGATGATAGAAATTGTACTGCATTTTCCCAGTTGCACAGCAGGAAAAAACTTGATAGCTGGAGAACAGAGATTTGTCTAGTTGTCCATGCTGGGCTCTGCTGGGCTTGGGACCTGGGTCTCCCCACCACATTGATGAAAGTTTAAAGGGGTGAAGGTGACCAGTTACCTAGCTCATGTACATTTTCTCAGATAACTCCAGCCTAGTTGCCACTTTTGAGTCCATTATCGGAAGGAAATACATTATACGTTCTAAGGAAGGCAAAAGCCCAAAACAGTTTTCAATTTTTGTCTGTTCCCCTGAATATACTATAATGAAACCTTAGAGAAAGGTCATTTCAGGAAAAGAAATAGAAGTACTTTAAAATGAATATTATCCTTAAACTTTTAGAGGATCCTTATAACTCAGTTTATTTTAACCTCCGTGATTTTAGGGGACAGAAATAATATAATATTTTACCAGATAGTCAATTATAAATCTCTCTCCTGTAAAAAGGCCAGTGATTTATACATGCAAATTTTGAATGTCATTCTGAGGAGTGGAGACATCATCTCTAGGCCATCTCATCATGCTCTTTGCATCCACAGTCAATGAATTAGATCAGCAGTTATGAGCAGCCAAGGAGAAGATCCAGCCCCATCATGGGGTGGTTACTAAAAGAGATGCCTACCCCCTCTCCTTTTCTCCATCTCATCACCAGTCAAGAAGAAAGGAGGCATGTGAAAGAGAGAGCAGACACAATCCACGTCCTGGGTCTGCCATGCTCTCTTATATCGGGGATGGAGGGAAAGGGGCTGGCTTTGAACTGAATATGATGTTATGCTCTGAAACAAACACGGCTGAGCCTGAAGGACCCACCTGAGGCTGTCTTAACAACCAACAGTGACAACCACGTTACACAATCTACCCGAAAATTCATTAAGAAGTGTTCAACCTAGGAGCAGCAGAAATTCTGCAGAGGACAGTTGATGGCAAATTCCCAGAAAAGATGAAATTGGTTCACCTTTATACTCCAGAGAATTGGACCCCTTCCTAGACACATGATAGTGCGCACTGACAAGAAATTTAAGTAAAGCGAATGGAAATCGGGATTCACAGAAAAGGATAAAAGCTGAGCTTCCAAATTCTCCACAGCTCAGTGTAGCCGGGGGCTAAAAGAAGATTTAAAAAATCAAGATAATATGGTTACTTATGCTTATGCCGGAGATCCTCCTGCATTTTGCTCAATTTTATAGTGCAATAATGTGATTTTGTTGTCTTAAGAACTTAATAATTAAAAAAAAAATCCTCTCCCCATTGAGTTGAAATGAATGCTTTTCATCTTATTAGTTTTCCCTATCATAACTGCTAACGACATCACCACGCGCCCCGTCTTCCCTCCATCTGATGAACATTTCAAGCACATTTCTCTGTGGAGAAAGTCCTTTAATGGTTACAATTTATCAGGATGTTCTTCTGAGATTATTACTAAGAAGCACTGTTGATTAATCAAAAAGGGAAAGTAAAAATAGGAGCGAAAAAGAGAAGACACTCTTAATGAAGCAGATACTTGTTGGATTCAACTCTGCCTAGTCAATGCAGACCAGCGCTAGGAGAGAAAATCCAGGGGGGAGTGTCTAAATAGTCACTTGTTTCGCTTGCATCCTTAAAGGGCAAGGGGACGGTCTGAAGGAGGTTGCTTATGGGTAATCTGCATTTTAATAACCTTCATTTTCAGGGAGAGCATAGCTTGAAGAGTTTGAAAGGGCTCTAGATAGGAGAAAGGTGATTGGATAAGTGTTCTTTTATTTGGAGGGGGGACATGAGGAAAATTGGGTGGCTATTTATTCAAAATACTTACACACAGAACTCATTTTTATTGAAATTTTAACAAGAGGGTAAAGTTTTACCACTACCATTCGTGGAAAAGCAGCACCAGCTGTCATTAACAGAAGAGTCCCATTAATGCATGTTAAAATGGATATAGTTATTAGAATTAAAATCATCCAGGCTCTGCCTAAAATCGTCTCCTGTGTCACCAGTGTGGTATAATTGCTGGGAGAGAACTGCTTTTATTAGCTCCCACAATGAAGCTTTAAAATATATCTATATAGTATTAATCTGGATTCTATAGTCATCTGATTCTAAACAAGGGCTTTAAGTCCGAAGTTATATTCATCAGTCATCACACAGGAAATGTTGCTGATGTCCATTATGAACTCCACAGTTGATTAGCTCTCTTGATTAAATAGTGGTGCAGCTGATGGGAAAATAGGAGCTGAATTTACCGCTCTTGCAAAGAGAATTCCCAGCTTGGAATTTCTGTGGAGTTAAAAAAAAAAAAAAAAAAGAAGAGGGCAGGCGACGGTGGTGCAGTGGCAGAATTCTCGCCTGCCATGCCAAAGACCTGGGTTCGATTCCTGGTGCCTGCCCGTGCGGGAAAAAAAAAAGGAGAGAAAGAAGTGGAAAAGGGAAGACAAAACAGTGTTGTCCCAATAGTAACTCAGCACTGTCCCTAGCAGCAGTCCCGTGAGTGGAACCTGGAGGCACTGTTCGATATAGTTTTTAGATACTCAACTGCAGGGGATTTTTTTTTTGGAAGGATAGATAGGTGGGGGGATAACCTGAGTTATCATTAGAAAAGCAAGACCTTGAAGGTTTTTGCTTTAAATCACACTATCTGATGTGGATGATACCTAAATGCTGACATTAACCAAATGCCACATTTTTGGACCGCGGCATAGAAATAACGTCAAAATGTTACTTTTTTTTTTAGGTAGCAATTTTCCCGAGAGATTGGAAAAACAGGAGGAGGCAAGCTGATGACATTTTGATTGCAAGCCCCACTTGGAAGGGCATTGTGGAACTTTGTGCTTAAAAAGTTAAAAAAAACCCTATCACCTTGATAGGCATTTTATTTTATCACCCCCCACTTTTTTTTTTTTTTTTTTTTTTGAGTATATAGTCAAAAGTTTTCTCTTGCTTTTTGTGACTGAGCTTTCCAGGAGTGGTTTGCAGAAGCTGTCACATTGGCAGCTAAAAAACCCGCTTTGAATTGGGGAGCAACTCATTAATAATCATGCTTTCTACCTCAGCCTCTTCTGCAAAGCACTGGCTTAGGCACTGCTGTGGCTTTACTTCCACTTTCTATTGTGTCTTCCATGAAGGGTTTCTGAGCTCCACTGTGAGATTGCTCCCCTCTTCTCAGCTCTCAGCACTATTTGGTACCTCTTCCTTGTCATATCTCTATCCGCTTTGCTCTGAAGTTACCTGATAGGTTACACAATTCTTTGAGGGTAGCACTTTGCATTTCATAGACTAAGTGAATGTTTGTTGTATGGAATAAACGGATGCATGGATGGTGGGCGGACAGATGAATGGAGGGCTACCTAAATGATAGCTGAATGGGTGCATGCATGAATGAATGGGTGAGTCAGAAGATTAGAAAAATAATTGTGAGTTTGCCATATTTGACCTGAGCCTGATAGAGACTGTGTCATCTTTCTGTAGACCTTGAGGCTAGTTTATTAAGTAAAAATGCTGTTTAATATATAATATGTTTCTTTATTCTTTTTTTTTTTCCCTTTGAGCCTGACTTCTATTTTCCTACAGAACTCGGGTATAATATTTGCTGCAGCTTCAGATGTAGACTGATTAGAGGGGAACTAGAGGAACAATTTTATTTTAAACTTATGACTTTTTTATCACATCTTGAGATGTCACATAAAAATTTTATGGGACAGTATTGATAAATTGTAACAATATGATAGCCGAAAGCTTTTTCTTTTTTTCTTCTTTCTTTTTGTTTCTGGCTGTCCTTAATACTTATGCTAGAGGGTTGAAAAAATGAAGTTTTCTCATTTTTTTTCTACATCCTTTTTAATGGAAAAAATGAGAGGGTAGTTAAAATTTACCCCTGAAGCAACTGAAATAAAATTGATCTATCGTCCAAGCCACTTTTCTAAGTGTTCTTTGAAATTAAATGGAGTATCTTGAAAACAGGATACTAAACTTTATCCCTATTCATACATAAATGCAGTTGCATCCCCTGTTATTGCTTTTGTGTTTTGTTGCTCTGAAAAGCATGTTTAAAACCTACCATCATCTAATACAGTGTCTATAAGCAAGGCAAATGGTTGATTTTATAGATATGGGGAGATTAAACAGTGCCAGTATTTTTCTTTGCAATCTGGCTTGAGTTAATATTAAAAGTAAAATCTAAAACTATATATTTTGATATATAGACTTAAAAATAAAGCAATGCATGGAGTTTTTCTGTATTTAAGAGGCAAGGAAGGGTGGAATCAAATTGGAATGTAAGGAAACATGGGAAAGAGTATGAATCTTTTTTTTAAAAAATCCACCCAGCAACACCATCATCTAACTTAAAAAGCTGTGACCCCTGTAGTTCATGACCAGGGAGTGGTATTATGTATTGGTCAGAATAATGCTAGGCTGTGTTGCACTAACAAATAAACCGCAATATCACAGTGGCATAATACCTCAAAGCCTTATTTCTCACCCTGCAGCCATTTCCATCTTGTTAATGATGAATCTGTGATTTATAGATTCATAAATCTATCCTGAAAGGGAAGGGAGAATAGGACAATGCACACCAGCTCTTAATTGCACCAGTGCAAAAGCGGTACATGCTGTTTCCATTTACAGTTCATTGGGAAGAGCTAGTCACAAGGTCTGAGCCCTAAGTTCAGGGAAGGCTGGAAAATGCAGGGGAGCCCATAAAATGCCAGGTGAGGGCTAATTGTTTTTGCTACATATTACTGTCAGGAAAGCATAATCCAAACAGGAATTCTGCCCTCAATTTGGACCTCGTTTTGAACTTGGGGGGTATTCTAGTGCTCTGTGATTTCTGGCAACATGTGGGGGCTACTAATCTTTATACCCATGAAGAGCTTTCAGTGTTCTTCTAGCTGTGCTTCTCCCACCTCCCTCCCTCCCTCCCTTCCTTCCTTCCTTCCTTCCTTCCTTCCTTCCTTCCTCCCTCCCTCCCTTCCCTCCATCCATCCTGCCTACTTTTTATTGGGTCCAATCTCCCAAAGATTTGAAAGAAGACTTTAACTATCCTTCTTGCATAGTGTAAAAAGAGAAAGGACTGAAGAATAACCAGTGTTTTCACTAGCTAGCAGGGGCAGAGGAAAGACTGATAATTCCAATACGTTAACAATTATCATTCCATATCACTAGCATCAAAAAATATGTGCTCCACCCATCTACTTACCCACCCACCTACCTGTCTATATCTATGTCTACCCATCCACCCAATCCATTATCCACCTTAACTACAGCCTCCCTGAGGCATTGAAGTACCTGGGTTTCATTCACTTCTGCATCCTCAGCATAAAACCAAGGCCTGACTCAGAAGGGGTGCCATAAATGTATTTTAAGTGCGTGAATGGAAGCGTCTCTCCACCCAGCCCAGTGAGGTCAGTTCAGCTTGTTCCTGAATCTTAGCTGCAATAGCCTGTTCATAGCTTGGTCTTAGGAAGCTCTCTCTACCCTGAGGTCCCTGGGTCTGGAAGTGAGAGATTCTGAGGTGCTACCTAGATGACAAAGCAACAGTCAGTTCCGATGCTGCTAAAGGGACTTGCTTTGTCAGAAAAAAAAAAATCATATTTGATTCAAAAACACGATAGTCCTGGATAGGAGCTATTATCTTAGAAAAGGATATATCCTGTTTCTGGTTTCTCCATGTGACTCTCTTTCTTTGGGCTGCTTCCTAAATATAGGCTTTCTTTAAAACTGCCCCTTAGCCGTCCTTCCACACACAAGCTCCTCCCTCCTCATGACTTAGCTTTCACCTCCATATCTTCAACCTCTATTTCACCCTGAATTCTATGGCCTTATTTTTGACTTCTACCTGGAAACCTCAACAGGAATTCCTGCTTTCACACCAAGCTAAGAATGCTCCAAACTGAACCAGATGTCTTCAATCTTAGTTGATGATACCATATCTTCTTACTCATGCAAATCTGAAATTCTGCAACCCTGTTTTGCACATCCTCCTCCTCTCCCTCCCATTCTTGGGTCCAGTCCCTCATAGCTGTCATCTCTCCTCCATGCCTCTCCTGAACTATATTTTTTAAAACTTTAATTGCCAGATCTTCATGAACCCTTCCTGGTATGTTTTCACCCTTTAACTCACCTCTCTGCACTTTGTTTAATTTTCTTTTGACTCTTCCTGTTCTTGTTCTTCCTAAAGTCCAGCCAATAAAATTTCTAAAGCTTCACACTTCTCCGATAGAATGTTTTTGTGGGTTTTTTGTTTTGTTTTGTTTTCTGATTTTATTATATTTTTAATTAATTATGTAGTCACAAGTTTCAAGATCAGACTTCAAAATATGCAGAAGGATATACAGTGAAAAGTGAGGCTTCCTTCCTATCCTACTTTCCTTGTTGCATCCCAGAGACGTTTATGACAATTTAAGTGCCTAACAGATTTTCTACATAAATGAAACTGTACTAAGCACTCTGCACTATGCCTTTATTCACATAACTGTATAGTTTGCTACATATTAGAAAATATGTGAATATGTGAGTGTGCCTTGTTATTTATCAAGACAAGGTCATATTCCGTGGTATAGAGGTACCACAACATATTTCACGTGCACCGACTGAAGGAGATTTTACTGAACTAGATTCATTCTTACGTCCTGGAAGCCCATACTACATGCTGACTGTCAACCTACAAGCAATGTCATGGAGCCGTTGCTCTTTTTCTTAGCCCCATAACCCCTCCTATTAATCATTTATTTTTGCCCTTATTGGTTTTTACTCATCTGACCATGCTACTAGTTAAAGGGGATGTCAGCCACAAGGTTTTCACAATCACATGGTCACACTGTAAAAGCTTTAGAGTTGTACAGTCATCTTCAAGAATCAAAGCTACTAGAACACAGTTCAAAAGTTTCAGGTGTTTCCTTCTAGCCATTCTAATCCACTAAAAACTAAAAGGGGATATCTATATACTGCATAAGAGTAATGTCCAGATGACTTACTTAGTCTGTTCGAAATCTCTCAGCCACTGAAACTTTATCTGGCCTCATTTCTCTCCTCCCCTTTTCGGTTAAGAGGCTTTCTCAGTCCCATGATGCTGGGTCCCGGCTCATCCCCAGGAGTCATGTCCCATGTAGTGTGTGTGTGTGGGGGTGTCTGGCAGGGAAGGCGGTTGGTTTACCTGCCAAGTTGCCTTGGAGGGAGAGATACAATGTTTTTAAGGGTCTTTTTACCTTCCAAATAACTTCCAAATGCCTGTGTAGTATCCAAGGCTTTGACCATATGTTTCCATGCCTTATCTCCCAATCGCCCTTTCACAGACTTCAGCCAAACTCTACTACTCTTTCTTTCCCACCTCAGTCATGGCTCAAGCAGTTTCTTCTACAAGGGGAGAATGTTACTCAAAGATCTGGGGAAATTCTATCTATTCTTCTAGTGCTAACTCAAATGCCCTCCCTGGACCCTGAAATAGGAACCAATATCTCTTTCTTATAAACTCCAATTCAGGTGTTGAAAGTAAATTTCATTTCAGGAAACAAATCTAGCTGATTAATAATAGCTACCTGGAAAGTTGTGTTGAGAAGGATTCTGAGCATGTGCTCAGCAGGAAAGATCCTCATGATTTATTAGCAATGGCTGTTCAGGGCACTTGAAAGAGGAATTGAGGCATTAGTATTGCTTAGATTTCTTCATTTATGTACCTTTGTGCTACTTTTATGTATGCAGCATTGCTCGACCAATATGTAAACCCTTTCAGGGATTTATATTCATATCTTGCTATATTTTTTACCTAATGCCTAAAATTTACCTGCCCAATATCTTATGATCATTAGTTGCTCCAAAAAGCTTTGTTAACCCTCCCCTATGCTTGAATATTCTATATAGTTACATAAGATTGAAGAACTCTGGGCATTCTCAGCCTGTGCTAAGCCTGTGTTTGTGCTGATTAAATAGCTGTGTCATGTTATAGCATCTGCTACTTTAAGTACCAGTTTATTAAAGAATCTGCATGTGTCAGTAACTGTGAAGTGCTTCTGAACTTCTGCACCTTTGGTGATAAATGAGACCAGTTACTTCTAGATGAATGGACAACTTCCAATGCTCCAGTATCAGTTCTGGAACAGAACTAACTTTAAAGTAGCATTGATAAATTCTACTTTTAGGTTTACTTTCACAGACCAGCAAAGCGTGTTGTCAAATTGTATGGCCCTGGGCTACTAGAAGACTGGCTTGAAACACATTAGAGTGCATTGTTAAGTAGGTGGTCCTTAAAAATGCCCCAATCATTCAGATAATTAAAGAATTGCACAAACAGCTATAAAACTGCAACTTATGTTTTTCCTTCTCCCAGATAGAAATATCTATTAGTTTAGTCATTCTTATGACAGAGTTTCTAGAAATGACCTCACCCAGTTCTCCCTCTTTTGAATAGCTTCCATTTGACTTATGATGCATGCAGAATTGGCGAATACTCTAGATGTGATCTGACCAGCCAAGATCAAGATCAAAAACCATGTCTCTATGGTTCTACACTCCAAATTTCTGTCAGTTCATCCTAGAGAGACATTTAATCTCTTGATGGTTATGTTACATTGTTATCTTATGGAATTGATAGACATTTGAAATTTCTCAACTCAAACTGCTTTACTTCATCTTGGGTTGGCTAAGCCTCTTTCTATTTGTAAAATCTAGCCCAAGCTGGCCTAACCATAGAGGAAAATTACTGGGTGTGATTACCAAGCCATCCAGGGAGAGATGAATGTTTGGTCCAGGATGCAAGCAATGTCATCAAGACTCCACTTCCTTCTCTTCATCCTCCAGCATCACTTCCTCTGCTTTGGCTGCATTCGCATATACTCTCTCCTCTATGGGAACAAGATAGTTGTAGGAGCTCCAGTCTAAACCATTTCCAGTTCAAGTTCAACAGAAAAAGGAGAAAGCATCTTTTCCTGAAAGGTCCCACAAAAGTCATGCAATATGTTTTAATAACGACTAACTTGGATCATTTGGCTATCTCAGATGCAATCACTGTGTCTTAGATGATTCAGTGTGCTGATTGATTAGCCTGCATCACATGCCCTGATATTGCAATTGGGGTGGGGACCATACGTAATGAGAAAGGGAGGTGATAGTTTCCTCAAAAGAGATCAGGGGACTTCCAGGGAATTGGCCAAATAGACAGTGGCTGGAGATTAGCCCTGCTCCACGGAAAAGTTAGAGAAGGGAAAGGAGGGTGACTGAGGAGTACAGTCAGGAGTGCAGCTGTCCTGGGAGAGCCTTCCCCACCACATGGGGAAGCTCTAGCTGCAGGGGCCGAGGAACTGAGAGGCAGAAAGCTGGAGCCTGGTATGGAGGCGTGGAGGCATGGAGCCCACGCGAATGTACACACAGGAGCCCAGGACCAAGAAGTAAGACAGGTTACGTTCCTTGGGTGTGCCATCCTCACCAGTGCAGCCCCGTGACCGGTGACTCACCCCACACCCCACGCACCTGAATCCCATCACCCACTCCCATTCCCCACGCTCCAGGCGCCCCCACACCACCAGCCCCCAGTGCACATACCTGCTCCCCACCCCCACCCCAAATGCAGCCCAACCCACCTCTCCTGCACCCCTCCTGGGCACTACTTCCTCCTCCCTGTTCCCTGCAGGCTGTTGCCAGTGCATAAAGCCTGCAGGCACTAACCTCCATACCCAGGCTACCCCTGCCCCCTGCCCATAGTGTTGTACAGCCTCACTCCGCACCCCCCAGCTCTGTGCATCCATTTATGGCACTCCCAGGCCTGTGCATGCGCATGGCCCCCAGTCACATCATTCAGCTCTGGGCACTGCACTTAACTGCGGTCCTAGAACCGCACATGCGCACGGCCTCAGCCTCACTTCCCAGCTCTGAGAAAGTGCTGACCTGTGCAGCCAGGTCACATCTGCCCCCAATCTACAAAGGCATAACGTCAGCCTGCTGCCACAGCTCTACACATGCGCACAAAGGGCCCCGTGCCTTAGACCAGCACATACCAGGGTTACACCCCCAGACCGGTGCACCCGCACAGCTATATCCTCCCTGGCTGCTGGGCACCCACATTCCAAGCATCAGCGTAACATCCCCAACCTGCACCTACACCTGCCCTGAAACAAATCACCGCACTGAATGCCCTACCCTGTACCCTGTTCCCTACTGAACAACCATCCCTCAAGTACAAGGCCTTAGAATACTGAAAGAAATCAACTCCCAAAATGAATCAATCAAGATATTTACATGCCACAAAGACAGCAGAAGATCACTAAACATATCACAATGCAGACAGATATAGCCCTGCCCTAATGACCAAATTAAAACACTGGAGGAGACACAGACATCGGAATCACTAATCAAAGATGTTCATACAACTCTGCTTAATAAAATAAGTGGGATAGGAAATGACATAAAGGAGATCAAGAAAACAGTAGAAGAACACAAAGAGGAATTTGAAAGATGAAATAGAAAAATAGCAGATATCACAGAGACTATAGACACTGTTGACCAAAGAGAAAACATAGTAGAGGCATACAACACCAGATTTGAAGAGACAGAAGAAAGAACAAGTGATATACAGACTAGGATAATTGACTTCAAAGACTCAAAACAGCAAATGGCAAAAAAGATGGAAAAAATTGAATGGGAGCTCAGGGAAATGATAGACAAAACGAAACACACAAATACATGAATCATTGGTGTCCCAGAAGAAGAGAGGAGTGAAGGGCTAAGAAGAGTAGCTGAGGATATAATATAACCCTCATAAAGAGCATAAATATACAAGTCAAAGAAGCCCAAGAACTCCAAACAAGATAAATCCAAACAGGCCTTCCCCAAGGCACATCCTAATCAGTCTGTCAAATGTTGAAGAGAAACAGAAAATCCTGAAGGCAGCAAGAGAAAAACAATCTATTACATACAAGGGAAATCAAATAAGACTGAGTTCAGACTACTCAACTAGCACCCTGGAGGCAAGAAGGCAGTGGTATGATATATTCAAGATTCTGAAAGAGAAAGACTTCCAAGAATTCTGTACCCAGCCAAATTGTCCTTCAAAACTGAGGGAGAGATTAAAGTTTTCACAGACAAAGAAGTCCTGAAAGAATTTGTCAACATGAGAGCGGCTCTATGAGAAATACTAAAAGGAGTTCTCCTGGCTGAAAAAAAAAAAGACAAGAGAGGAAGGCCTGGAGGAAGGCACAAAGTTGAAGAGTACCACTAAGGGTAATTTAAAGAACACAAAGAGAAAGAGGGAAAAGCATATATAGATCTGACAAAATAAAAAAGATAAGGTGGTGGAATCAAGAAACGCCTTTTCAGTAATAACTTTGTTAACATACTAAATTTACCATTTGAAAGATACAGATTGGCGGAATGGATTAAGAAACATAATCCAGCTATATGCTATTTACAAGAGACTCATCTTAGATGCAAGGATATAAATAGATTGAATGTTGAAGGATGGAAAAAGATTTTCCACACAAGTTGTAACCAAAAGAAAGCAGGAGTAGCTATACTAATATTGGACAAAATAGACTTTAAATGTTAAGACATTATAAGAGACAAAGAAGGACACAATATACTAATTAAAGGCTCAATTCACCAAGAAGATAAAACAATCATAAATGTTTATGCTCCCAATTAAGGAGCTCCAAAGTACATGAGACAGATATTGGCAAAACTGAAGGGAGAGATAGATGTTTCAACAATAATAGTAGGAGACTTCAATACACTACTCTCCTCTATAGATAGAACAACAGACCAACAAGGAAATAGAGGATTTAAATAGCTTGATAAATGAATTAGACCTAACAGATATATATAGACCATTGCACCCGAAAGCACAAGGTTATACATTCTTCTCTAGAGCTCATGGAACATTCTCCAGGATAGATCATATGCTGGGGCACAAAACAGGTCTTTATAAATTTAAAAATATTGAAATTATTGAAAGCACTTTCTCTGATCACAATGGGATGAAGCTGAATCTCAATAACCACCACAGAATGAGAACATTCACAAATATATGGAGATTAAATAGCACACTGTTAAGCAATCAGTGGGTCAAAGAAGAAATTGCTGGAGAAATCAGTAGCTATCTGGAGATGAATGAAAATGAGAATACAACTTATCAGAACTTATGGGATGTGGCAAAGGCTGTGCTGAGGGGGAAATTTATTGCCCTAAATGCCTATATTAAAAAACAAGAAAGAGCAAAAATCAAGGACTTAACAGCACACCTGGAGGAGCTTGAGAAAGAATAACAAACTAACCCCAAAGCAAATAGGAGATAAGAAATAACAAAGATTAAAGCAGAGGTAAATGAATGGGAGAACAAAAGAACAAAGGAAAGAATCAATAAAACCAAAAGTTTGTTTTTTGAGAAAAATCAATAAAATTGATGGGCCACTAGCAAGACTGACAAAGATAAAAGAGAAAGGATGTAAATAAGCAAAATCAGAAATGAGAAGGGGTGCATTAGCACAGACCCTGAAGAAATAAAAGAAATAATAAGAGGATACTATGAACAACTATATGCCAATAAACTAGACAACTTAGATGAAATGGACAAATTCCTGGAGATACACAAACAATCTACACTGATTCAGGAAGAAAAAGAAGATCTCAACAAGTCAATTATGTAAAGAGATTCAATCAGTCATCAAAAATCTTCCTACAAGGAAGAGCCCAGGGCCAGATGGCTTCACACGGGAATTGTATCAAACATTCCATAAAGAACTAACACCAATCCTGCTCAAAGTTTACAAAAAAATTGAGGAAAAAAGAACTCTACCTAACTCCTCTTATGAAAATAATATCATTTTAATACCAAAACTGATTAAAGATACTATAAGAAAGGAAAACTACAGGTCAATCTCCCTGAACATAGATGCAAAAATTCTCAATAAAATATTAGCAAATCGAATCCAACAGCACATTAAAAGAATTATGCACCATAACCAAGTGGGGTTTATACCAAGAATGCTAGGATGGTTCAGCACAAGAAAATCTATTAATGTAATACAGCACATTAACAAATTGAAAGGGAAAAATCACAGGATCATCTCAATTGATGCTGAAAAAACATTGACAAAATTCAGCATCCTTTTCTGATAAAAACACTCCAAAAGATAGGAATCAAAGGTAACTACCTCAATACGATAAAGGGAATATATGAAAAAACAGATGCCAGCATGACACTCAGTGGAGAGAGACTGAAAGCCTTCCTCCTAAGATCAGGTACAAGACAAGGATGCCCACTGTCACCATATTATTCAACTTTGTGCTAGAAGTTCTAAATAGAGCCATCAGGCAGGACAAAGAAATAAAAGGCATCCAAATTGGAAAGGAAGAAGTTAAGCTCTCATTATTTGCAGATGATATGACACTATACTTGGAAGATCATGAGAACTCTACAGCAAAGTTACTTGAGCTAATAAACAAATTCAGCAGGGAAGCGGGATATAAAATTAATGTACAAAAATCAGTAACAGGAGTTCCGGAGAAGATGGCGGCTTAGTAAGACGCATGGGTCTTAGTTCCTCCTCCAGAAAAGCAACTAAAGAAACAGAAACAATACGAAACAGCTCCCGGAGCCACGACAGAGACCAAAAAGACAGTGTACCCCATTCTGGAATGGCTGAACGGGCAGGGAGAATGCGCTGCGGTGAGATACCCGAGGGGCGCGCGTTTTCCCGGCCAGGGCGGCTGGCGACCGGGGTCCCTTCCACGCACGTGGCTCCCCGGTCTGACTGGGAACGTTGGATAGCAGGGCCCTCCCGCCACGCTTGGCGTCTCGGGCCAGCTGGGCAATTTGGACCGGCACTCTCCAAAGCCAGCCCCCCCTCCACGTGCGGTTTCCTGGGCCGACTGCGAGATTCAGATTGGCAAGTTAAAGGACCCACAGCATCTTTTACTGGTGGGCCCCGCAGACAGACGAGCGCCACGAGCGCCACCTACTGGGCAGGAAAAGAAAAACAGAGCCCAGAGATTTCACAGAAAAACCTTTCAACCAGCTGGGTCCCACACCCAGGGAAATCTGATCAAATGCCCAGACACCAGCAGAAAATAATGGATGACGCTTGGAAAATTGAAGATATGGCCCAGTCAAAGGAACAAACCAATAGTTCAAATGAGATACAGGAGCTGAGACAACTAATGCTGAATATACGAACAGAAATGGAAAAACTCTTCAAAAACCAAATCAATAAATTGAGGGAGGACATGAAGAAGACATGGGCTGAACAAAAAGAAGAAATAGAAAATCTGAAAAAACAAATCACATAATTTATGGGAGTGAAGGACAAAGAAGAAAAAATGGAAAAAACAATGGATACCTACAATGGTAGATCTAAAGAGACAGAAGCTACAATTAGTGAACTGGAGGATGGAACATCTGAATTCCAAAAAGAAACAGAAATTATAGGGAAAAGAATGGAAAAACTTGAGCAGGGGATCAGGGAACTGAATGACAATATGAAGCGCACAAATATACGTGTTGTGGGTGTCCCAGAAGGAGAAGAGAAGGGAAAAGGAGGAGAAAAACTAATGGAAGAAATTATCACTGAAAATTTCCCAACTCTTATGAAAGACCTAAAATTACAGATCCAAGAAGTGCAGCGCACCCCAAAGAGAATAGACCCAAATAGGCGTTCTCCAAGACACTTACTAGTTAGAATGTCAGAGGTCAAAGAGAAAGAGAGGATCTTGAAAGCAGCAAGAGAAAAACAATCCATCACATGCAAGGGAAGCCCAATAAGACTATGCGTAGATTTCTCAGCAGAATCCATGGAAGCTAGAAGACAGTGGGATGATTTATTTAAATTACTAAAAGAGAAAAACTGCCAACCAAGACTCCTATATCTAGCAAAATTGTCCTTCAAAAATGAGGGATAAATTAAAACATTCTCAGACAAAAAGTCATTGAGAGAATTTGTGACCAAGAGACCAGCTCTGCAAGAAATACTAAAGGGAGCACTAGAGTCAGATATGAAAAGACAGAAGAGAGAGGTATGGACTAAAGTGTAGAAAGAAGGAAAATCAGATATGATATATATAATACAAAAGCCAAAATGTTAGAGGAAAATATTATCCAAACAGTAATAACACTAAAAGTTAATGAACTGAATTTCCCAATCAAAAGACATAGAATGGCAGAATGGATTACGACCCAGCAATACCACTGCTAGGTATCTACTCAAAGGACTTAAGGGTAAAGACACAGACGGACATTTGCACACCAGTGTTTATAGCAGCATTATCTACAATTGCAAAGAGATGGAAACAGCCAAAATGTCCATCAACAGACGAGTGGCTAAACAAACTGTGGTGTATACCTACGATGGAATATTATGCAGCTTTAAGACAGACTAAACTTATGAAGCATGTAATAACATGGATGGACCTAGAGAACATTATGCTGAGTGAGTCTAGCCAAAAACTAAAGGACAAATACTGTATGGTCCCACTGAGAATCAGCTTGGAATATATCATTGGTAACAGAGAGCAGCAGGAGTTAGAAACAGGGTAAGATAATGGGTAATTGGAGCTGAAGGGATACAGACTGTGCAAGAGGACTAGATACAAAAACTCAAAAATGGACAGCACAGTAATACCTAAGTGTAATGTAACTATGTTGGAACACTGAATGAAGTTGCACCTGAAATATAGTTTTTTGTTTCTTTGTTTGTTTGTATCTTTTGTTTTTGTTTTTTTCTTTTTCCTTTTTATATATATATATATATTTATTAGTATTATTACTTTAATTCTCTTCTCTATATTAACATTCTATATCTTTTTCTGCTGTTTTGCTAGTTCTTTTCCTAAATCGATGCAAATGTACTAAGAAATGATGATCATACATCTATGTGATGATACTAAGAATTACTGAGTGCATGTGTAGAATGGAATGATTTCTAAATGTTGTGTTAATTTCTTTTCTTTTTTTTGATTAATAAAAAAATTAAAAAAAAATCAGTAACATTTCTATACACCACCAGTGACCTAGATGAGGAGTCAGTTAAGGAAAAAATTCTATTCAAAATAGCAACTAAAAGAATCAGATACTAAGGCATGAACTTAACTCAGGACATAAGGGACTTGTACACATAACATTGCTAAAAGAAATCAAAGGAGATCTAAATAGGTGGAAAGACATTCCCTTCTCATGGACAGGAAGGCTATAGTTAAGATGTCGATTCTCATCAAATTGATGTATAGATTCAACACTGTACCAATCAAAATTCCAACAACCTACTTTGAAGATTTGGAAAAGCTAATTACTAAATTCATCTGAAAGGGAAAGAGACCCCAAATAGTTAAAAGCATCCTATAAAAGAAGAACGAAGTACAATTAACACTTCTTGACTTTAAAACCTACTATAAAGCCACAATGGTCAAAACAGCATGGTACTGGCACAAAGATAGAAGCATTGACCAATGGAATTGAATTGAGAGTGCAGACATAAGACCACCAAATCTATGGTCAACTGATTTTTGACAAGGCCCCCAAATCCTCTGAACTGTAACAAAATAGTCTTTTCATTAATTGGTCATGGAACAACCAATTAATCAATATCAATAGCCAAGAGAATGAAAAAGGACCCCTTTCTTATACCCTACACAAAGATTAGCTCAAAGTGGATCAAACACCTAAATATAAGAACTAGCACCATGAAGCTTCTAGAAGAAAATGTAGGGAAACAGCTTCAAGACCTAGTAATAGGAGGTAGCTTCTTAAACTTTACACCCAAAGCACAAGCAACAAACGAAAAAATAGATAAATGGGACTCCTTAAAATCAAATGCTTCTGCACCTCAAAAGACTTTGTCAAAAAGGTGAAGCGGGAGCCAACTCAATGGGAGAAAATATTTGGAAATCACACACTCAACAACAAAAGAACAAACAACCCAATTATAAAATGGGCTAAAGATATGAATGGGCATTATTCTGAAGAGCAAATACAGATGGCTCAAATGCACATGAAGAGATGTTCATCTTCATTTGCTATAAGGGAAATGCAGATCAAGACTACAATGAGATACCACCTCACACCTTTAAGAATGGCTGCTATTAAACAAACATGAAACTATAAATGTTGGAGAGGATGTGAAGAAACTGGGACACTTATGCGCTGCTGGTGGGAATGTATAATGGTGCAGCCACTACAGAAGACTGTTTGGTGGTTCCTTAGGAAACTAAATATCGAGTTGCCCTATGACCCAGCAATAGCACTGCTTGGTACATACCCAGAAGAGCTGAAAGCAATGACACAAACAGACATTTGCACACCGATGTTCATAGCAGCATTATTCACAATCGCCAAAAGATGGAAACAAACCAAATACCCATTAACAGACAGGTGGATCAACAAAATGTGGTATATACATATGATAGAATATTATGCAGCAGTAAGACAAAATGACATCCTGAAGCACATGACAAGATGGATGAGCCTTGAGGACATAATACTGAGCAAAATTAGCCAGATACAAAAGGATAGATTCTGCATGATTCCACTTTTATGATCAGCATAAAGGTATAATCGGAGGCTTATAATACAGAATATAGGGAATTTAGAGATACGTAGAAACTAGAGATGGGTGACCCGTTAGCTAATGAGGTTGAACTCCAATGTAAGGGAATAGATAGGAGCAAAGGAGATTCTCTAGTGGGTCTAGAAGTAATATTACCATACTGAAGATGAACAAGATTGAAAGGGGTTATATAGACCTACATGTCTCACTATTCATACTAAAAATATGAATTAGTTCTCGCAAGAATTACTTCAAAAATATGATTCTTGTATAAAGAATGTTTAAGTCCAGGATACAGGGAGAAAACTGCTACTGCATGCTATGAGTATATTCAAAAGGAAACCATCAGCACTACCACAGCAACAGCAGAGGTAAATAATTGGGGGAGGGACAAGAGTTAAGAGGAGATCTAGATTTCCTATTTGGCGAGGGTGTGTTTATTGGTTTTCTTCCTGCTGGGAACAATTAAATTATCTAAAATTGAGAATGTTGCTGGACTGTGGACTTTGGGCCCTCGATGTGATGCCTGATGAATGCAGGTGGCTGAAGAATGCACTGACAGAGAAGTAGATAAGTGAATGATGGGGTATACTTATGAACAAAGGTTGTGTTGCTACAAAAAGAACAAAGTCGTGAGGCATGCAATGATGTGAATGAACATTTGGGACATTTGGTGAGATAAAATAAGCCAGAAACAAAAAAAAAACAATGGTATGGTCACCTTTAGAAAATGCTTATAAGAAAACTGGGGCCTAGATTGTAAGCTTTTAGAGTAGATACATTAAGTCCAGAGTGGTGATTATTATTTCCAGATTGTGAGAGGCTGTTATATATATATATAACCTGATATTTAGAGAAAAGAACAAAGCTGAACAGTTTGGGGTTAAAGTAATTCAGAACATAGGGGTAAGGAAGACAGTGTCTATATTTTAGAACCACACGTGCTCTTTGAGACCAATGGAAGGGAGGTTGATTTGATATGGAACTGAAATTTTCTCTAGTGCACAATCTAATTCAACCTAACTGTATACTCATTTGAGCAATTGAAACACAGGGAGCCTAGGATAAGAAAGAAGTCCTTTAATCCTGTATAGATTATTGTAATGCCTGGAAACATCCTAGAGTACATTATGCAGAGAATCAAAAAGTATTGGCAAAGCCCCTAAGGAAGGGGAGAAAGAATTTGGAACTATTAAACCTTATCATTAGGGAAGGTACTGTGTCAAACTTTAGGGACACCCAAATCAATAGGCCATGCCCTGCATCATGAAGCTTACTCTTTGAAGCTAATGTAGGTAGCGGAGAAGCTTAGGCTACCTATAGGCATGCCTGTGAGTTACCTCAGCAGGACCTCTGTTGTTGCTCAGATGTGGCCTCAGTCTCCCTAAGCCCAACTCTGGAAGTGAAATCATTGCCCTCCCCCTTACATGGGACAAGTCATCCATGGGTGAAAGTCTCCCTGGCTACATGGGAGATTACTACCAGGGATGAATCCAGACCTGGCACTGTGGGATCAAGAATTCCATCCTGACCAAAAGGGAGAAAAGAAATGTAATTAATAAAGTATCAGTGGCAGAGAGAGTTCAAATAGAGTTGAGAGGCTACTCTGGAGGTTGCTCTTATGCAAGCTTCAGGTAGACCTTGCTACCTATCATAACCTGCCAACCCCCAACCAGGACCATTCCAGCCAATTGTAAAGAACACCTAGGGCAATATATAAAATTCCACAAGGTTTCCATGCACTAGAGTAACTTTCCAGAAACCTACAACCTCCAGATGTGTCCCTGGTCCAGATAAGTCCTGAAACCTAGCCCAACCTCTCCAGAACATCAGATAGTTCAATTTCCCTATTCATATTAGTGACAGACACTTCCAATATCAAAAATTTATAATTGCCATAGCCCAAACACCCCTAAAGAGAGGTTCAGAAAGATGAAAGGTGATGGTGATAGAAGATAGGATTTAACAAATGAATATGAATGCTAAATCATTAAATTGATATCTCTTTTAGTCTCCAGTATTTTAAAGAAGCTAGAAATAAAAACCTAAAATTGTGAAATTGTAACCCATGTCATAGTCTGAAAAATGTTCTACAACTAATTGTGTTGTGCTGTGAAATTTATAGCTTTTTTGTATATATGTTATTTTTCACAAAAAAGAAGGAAAAAAGTTGATTGTGATGATAAAAAAATATTTAAGCCCTCTGGCCTCTTATATTCTGGAGCAGCTAGAAGGAAAAATATGAGAGGATTGTATGGTAGCCCATGACAAACTCTGGGATCTGTCCTGTAGCCACTTGTTGAAGAGTGCTTTGAAAACTACTTTTCATGTAGCTTTATGTATTGTAGCTCAAGGGATTAAATAGTTTGCTTTGTTGGTTGAAATGTAGACCAAAAAGTGGCCTATATTAAATGTGAATGAAGGTATCCAAAGGCTTGAAGAGACTGGAGTTTCCAATATTATGTGGATGAAGATATCCAAAGGCTTGAATACAATAGAGATAATTAGATTTTCAAAAGCCTAGTGATGGCACTTACTCACCAAAGGAAAAGTGAGGGGCTACCATAATGGAATGAGGAATCAAAGCAGTAAATGGAATAATAAACAGACCTAAGGTGTTGGCTATTTGATCATGGGTACCTACTAGCAAAATGGATGGGCAGCCTAATAAATTCTTACTTGATGCGTATAATCAGAAGCGTTCTAGGTTGAGTTAACTGAAGTCTAACTTCAGTCATCAAAACAGAGAGTCACAGCCCCTTCATCAATTCCCAGAGGGTCTACAGACCCATAACCCCTTGATGCAAGGATCCTGCCTGTGGTAGTTAGATTCAGTTGTCAACTTGGCCAGGTGAAGGCACCTAGTTTCGTTGCTGTGGTCATGAGTCAATGGTATGTGAACCTCATCTGTTGCTGATTACATCTGCAGTCACCTAGGAGGTGTGCCTGCTGCAATGAATGACGTTTGACTTAATTGGCTGGTGCTTAAATGAGAAAGCGCAATGTAGCACAGCCCAAGCAGCTCAGCATACCTCATCTCAGCACTCACAGCTCAGCCCAGGCCTTTGGTGATGCAGAAAGGAATCACCCCGGGGAAAGTTGTTGGAACCCAGAGGCCTGGAGAGAAGGCCAGCAGAGATTACCCCGATCCTTCCCATGTAAGAAAGAACCTCAGATGAAAGTTAGCTGCCTTTCCTCTGAAGAACTAACAAAATAAACCCCTTTTTATTACAAGCCAATCCGTCTCTGGTGTGTTGCATTCCGGCTGCTAGCAAACTAGAACACTGCCACACTGCCAAACATTTATACTGTTAATCTTTCTCCCAGTCTTCCCAGAAGAAACCTATGGGTTTTACCAGGGTGAATGTGCACTGGGGAAAAGGAAATGACCAGACTTATTAGGGATTACTGGACACTGGCTCTGAACTGACACCAATTCCAGGACACTCAAAATGTCACTGTGGTTCACCAGTCAGAGTAAGGGTGTATGGAGGTCCAGTGATCAATGAAATTTTAGCTCAAGTTCATATCACAGTGGGCCCAGTGGATCCCTGAACCCACCCTGTGGTTATTTCCCTAGTTCTGGAAGGCATACATGGAACTCAGCAACTGGCAGAATCCCATTTCCTCCTTCTATTGGCATGATCTGTGGATAGTGTTATATCTGATGCAGTAGGTACTCGTATCCCCTTGCCTTTCTAACATTCCAGTGAGCGCTGACTTGACTTCCAATTAGCATCCCTGCCTTTCTGCCCAGGACTCTCTGACTACCAGAGCCTACCTGCCTGCCTGACAGATTGGTAGTTCCAATAATTAATATTGTAGGGAGCATTTGTCAACCAATGACTTGTCAGAATTGGTAGATAAATCCTCAGAGAGTGTTCCTTTGCCCTCATGTGGAAAGACTTGGAGATATATATTCTTGTCTGAGTTCCAGAGATCCATATCAGAATGGAGTCCCAGTTGTGCATGGTTGTAATTGGCTTGATTACACACTCTTTAGTTGTTTTCTTCTCTCCTCTGTCTTACTCCCTCTCCCCTTCCAATATTTCTCAAGATTATCTCACATCCCAATCTGCCCTATGGAGAACCCAAACTAGGACAATTGTTTTCAAGTGAGGAAAGTTACTGTTCATCATCAGAAGGGGGTAATCAAAGGTCCTCGTCCTGTGAAGGCACATGTCAGCGTGAGGACTGGTGCCCATGCACGGCTCATTCGTCTGGGTGGACTGGGGCTGCTGTCTCTGGGTTTTAATGGTGAGCTGAGCACAGGGAGAAGAATTACTTTTCTCTCAAGCGTGAGTATTTAGAGCAACCGCAGTAATCCATCAACACCACTGGATGGATTTTCTCAGGGAGGAAAGTCCATTCCAAGGAAGCGTGTGGTCCAGAATATTAGAAGTCACTGAAAAGTGGAGGAGATTAAGGGATGAGAAGTGGTTGGATTTGACAAAGTGGAAGGCACTTGAGGTGCAAATGAGAGTGATCTCTTTGGAGTGGTAAAGGTGGGAGATGAGGCAATGGGTTGAAAAGACACAGAGAGGTCAGGAGGGGAAGGCAGGGAATTGTAGATGAATTTTCCCATCACTTCGAGAGTAAAGGCCAGGGACTGTGAGACAGCCAAGGAGCTGAGGATGCAGGATGGCCTGGTAATAGTTCCAGACACTTGAGTGCATGCCAGGCACAGTTCTATGGGCTGTGCATTTCCACAACAACCCAATGAGGTAGGTTATTTTCATCATCTCCGTTTTACTATGAGGAAATAGAAATACTGATGGTGTAATTTATTTGCCCTAGAGCCCAGAGCAGTGAAGAACAGAGCTGGGATGTGAAGCCAGGCACTCCAGCTCTGGAGAGATGACTTTAACCAGTGGGTCAGCAAAGTTTTCCTGCAAAGGGCCAGGAAGATTTCGCAGTCTATACAGTCCTGGTTGTCGCTACTCACTTCTGCCTTGGTAGCCGAAATGAGCATGGTCGTATTCCAATACAGCTTTACTTACCAAACAGGGGAGAGCTAGATTTGACCCATGGACTGCAGTTTGCCGGACCCTGATTTGATGCCATTCATTAGCATTTCAATCTAAAAGATTGTTTTTGCTTCGAGGAGCCTGGTGATGTGCTGTCCTTGTGGATTTTCGCAGAAGCCATGTCTAGCGTGAAACTTCTTTGCAGCAGAGTATTAGCAAAGAGGGTGGGGCAGAGAGGAGAAGTAGTGAGGGAGACAGGACAGAAGCCAAGGGAAGGAACAAGAATGAGAATTGGAAATTCAAGCTTGGTGATTTTTTGGGAGATGGATGTAAGGCAGAAAAGCACTAAATTCTGGCCAATATTGCAGTACAGCTATAAGTAGAAGGAACAGGTTTACGAAATGCTGTAAAATTCAACTTTATAGGATTTGAGCTTCATAGCATATGTTGTAGTGACCTCGTTGAATAAATGTATGTTTTTCATTATATTTTTATTACACGTTTAAAGCACATTAAGGCACACAGCTATCAAAGGAAGAAAAAGAGAGAAACTTTGGCTTCACAAATAATCACATCAGTTTTAAGGAAAGCTGTATTTTATGAAGACAGAGAAAGATGCAGGGCTGTTGTCCTTCTCAGTTTTACACTAGCTCATTCTTCTTCAGGGAACAATACTAATAGCTATTTTGCTGCATTTGTCTCCTGCTGAGGGAGCATTTCCCTTTTTTTTTTTTTAAGAAAAGAATATCATATCTTGGATGTTTATTTGCTTGCCTTTCAGCTATAGGTAATTGGTTGGCATTCCCAGTCTCTAAGACAACTTGTTTTGTCAGGGTTTGAAAAATACTAGTAACCCGTTTCCAGAAATTGTAGCTTGAAATGATTTCTGGCTTGGAGAAGCTATATGATACTATGGTAGTTAGATTCAGTTGTCAACTTGGCCAGGTGAAGGCACCTAGTTTTGTTGCTGCAGACATGAGCCAATGGTACGTGAACCTCACCTATTACTCATTACATCTGCAGTCAGCTAGGAGGCGTGCCTGCTGCGGTGAATGATGTTTGAGTTAATTGGCTGGTGCTTAAATGAGAGAGCTCAATGGAGCACAGCCCGAGCAGCTCAGCATACCTCATCTCAGCACTCACAGCTCAGCCCGGGCCTTCGGAGATGCAGAAAGAACTCACCCTGGGGAAAGTTGTTGGAACCCAGAGGCCTGGAGAGAAGGAACCTCAGTTGAAAGTTAGCTGCCTTTCCTCTGAAGAGCTAATGAAATAAATCCCCTTTTATTAAAAGCCAATCTGTCTCTGGTGTGTTGCATTCTGGCAGCTAGCAAACCAGAACAGATACTTAGTGGTCTTTGATCACAGTTTAATTCTTAGTCTCTGGGGCTGAGCAAGGTCAGTCAGAGAATCCTGGGTGTCTTAATTTGCCAGACTCTATGACGAAGACCACACAATGAGGGGTTGACTCAAACAAAAGGAATTTGTTAGCCCAAAGTTCTGAGGGCAGAAGAAGTCCAAAATTAAGGTGCCAGGAGATAAGATGATTAAGGCAAGAGTAGTAAAGACAAAATCAGCAAAATCTAAATCTATATTCTCTGAGTCCTAGGCCAACTCTGAAGTAGGTATTATTACTATCCCCATTTAACAGATGAGGAAACTGAGAACTTTGAGTAACTGGCCAAAGGTCAAGCATGAGAAAGTTGTGGATCCAAGATTTGAACAGAGTAAAGCAGTCCAATCCACCCTGCTGAGTGTCCAGCACCACATAAGCACTTAGGAAAAAAGGGGTCCACTAACAGTATTGTTATTAATGTGAGCTGGCCCTAAACCTTTCTTGAAGATGGCACCATGGAGCCCAGAGAAGGGTGGGACTTGACACGTGTTTCAGTTTGCTGAAGCTGCTGGAATGCAATAAAGTAGACGTGATTGGCTTTTATAAAGGGGATTTATTAAGTTACAAGTTACAATTCTAAGACGGTGGAAATGTTCAAATTAAGGCACCAAGAAGAGGATACCTTTGCTCAAGAAAGGCTGATCACATCCAGGGTTTCTCTGTTGCCTGGGAAGGCTCACGGCAACATTTGCTGTCCTTCTCTGCAGGCTTCTGGTTTCAGATGGCTCTAAGCCTGACAAGCAGAAAAGAAGAATTTATTGGCTCAAATACCTGGAATATCTAGGGACACTTCTACATTCATGTTTGGCTGGATCCAGAGGCTCAAACATGGTCACTGGGAAATCTTTTGCTTTCTCTCTGAAATTTACCTTCCTGTGTGTTCATTTCTTCTGAAACAAGCTTTCCCTAATGTTGGTGAGGATGGTCACCCTCAGCTCTAGTCCTGCATCCTGATGTCTTAGAGACCCTTTCAGGAAGAGTCACTTCCTTCCAATAGATCCAGCAAAAGCACTTGGTTTCCTCTGACTGGCATTGGTTGGGTCATTTGCCTTTCCAGAACCAAGAAGTGTGGTTCAGGGATGTGGATTCAGTGGCTAGGTATGGGTCATGGGGCTATCCCTGCAGACAGGGATGGGCCTTATTACCAGAAAAGGGGATTAGGAACATCTCCAGGAAAGAAGATGGCCCCTCCACTCTCCCCCAGTCTTAGTTCCCTTAACATTTTATATATATATATATAAATGCTATATCTATCTCTCTATGTATAGATATCTATATATCTATAACTCTATATTTTTTCTTTTTACATGGGCAGGTACCGGGAATCGAACCTGGGTTTCTGGCATGGCAGGCAAGAACTCTGCCTGCTGAGCCACTGTGGCCCGTCCTCCCTTAACATTATCTTTAGAGATTAAAGCTGATGTATCTTAATTGAACAATGTTTCTTATCTGGTCTGTCCTCATTTCCTAAGGAAATGAGATATTTCCAATATCTAAGGAAAAATTTCAGAAAACTTTGATTAAAACTCTTTCTACTTTCTTAACTTCTGTGTACACAATCACGTGATAGAACTTGCTTCTTTTCCATCCAGAAATAAAATTGAAGATACAGTTTCCTGAACATTATCATGTGCTGGAAATTGGGCTCAATATGCGTAGCAGAAATTTGGCATTTGCCTCCCCAGAATCCAAACTACTTCCTTGTAGAAACAACTCCCAATTTTTTAAAAATTTGTTTTTAGAGAAGTTGTGGGTTTACATCACAATCGTGCATAAAGTACAAGATTCCATGTACCGTCCCACCACCAACACTTGGATTGGTGTCAAAAATTTGTTACTATTGATGATAACACTTTTTTGTGTGTGATTCTACTATATTTTAAATAGTAGTTATGTTTGTTACAATTGATGAAAGATTTTTAAAGTAGTACTATAACTATTTTCCAAAGTTTAAAATGGAGTATTTTCCCCATATTCCTGACCTATTATTTTTTTCATGCATGTCTTTATTTTATCGCTCATCTACCCATACATTGGATACAGGGCATGTCAGTCACACGGTTTTTACAGTCACGTGGTACATGATAAAAGCTAGATAGTTATACAATCATTATCAAAGATCAAGGCTACTGGATTATAATTCAACAATTTCAAATATTTCTTCCTGGCTATTCTGATACACTAGAAACTAAAAAGGAATATCTATATAGTGAGTCAGTAGTCATAATCATTTGTCGAATCCTAACTTCTGTTACAACTCCTCCTTCTCATTTGATCATTCTCTCAATCTTCAGGGATATCCTGGCAATGACCATTTAGCTTCTTCATGCTGGAAAGGGGTGTTGACATGGGGTAGAGGAATGGAACTGGTTGACGTTTTTAGAGAGACCTCTGGGTTTCAGGGATTATCTGGTGTAGGAACAATCTGGAATCCTTAAGTTTCTGAAAAAAAGTAAACTTACTAAGTAAGACATTTATAGAGTCTTAGATAGAACCCAGGGTGTTCTTTAGGGTTTGCAATATCTGGCTGGAGCCTGCATAACAGTAACCTTTGAGATTATCTTTTGACTCTGTTTGAAATCTCTTAGCCACTGAAACTTTATTTTGTTTTGTTTCTTTACCCTCTTTTGGTCATGAAGGCATTGTCAATCCCATGATGCCAGGGCCAGGCTCATCCCTGGGAGTCAAGTCCCATGTTTCCAGGGAGACTTACACCTCTGGGACAACTTACAATTTTTAACTGGTGATCAACCTCCTTCATTACTCTCTGTGTGGAACTCCAGTTTACCTCCATTGATGGAGTATGGGATGAAGATTTAAAGCCAATCAGAATATATCCAATTACCTTATCCATTGGTATTGCATCAGAAATGAGCATGTGACCTAAGCCAGTTCAGTTAGAGGGAATCATGGGGCTTTCTTTGAATCATCTGAACAACAGACCTACTGGACTTAGGGAGGGGAGGCTGAATGGGGGCAGCTGTGCTGTAGTTTTCAGGGAAGAATGTGGAGGTTGCAAATGAAGCCAGAATAGCAGAAGGCAGACCCAAGATGGAGAGAAACAGAGGACTGACTGTAGTGATTTTGATACGAATCTAGCTGTGCCTGATGCCAGAACTATCCAACTTTTTAGTTATAGGAGCTGAGACATTTCATTTATGAAGTTGGGATTCTCTGTATTCATAGCACAATGCAATTTTGATGTACCCGAAGTCCAATACATACGTAGTAAGTGTCAAAATGTGAACCAAAACTTGCTTGCTGCTATTTTGCAATATTTCAGGTTGTTTTAAGAATCATTTTCAAAAACTTTTACCTCGCTTCAAATAATAAACTTGGAAAATAGACTACACTATCTCATAAATATGTGTTTAACCTGACTTTTCCCTTCTTCCCACACTCCTCTCTACAGCTATGGTTTGATCCTTTTCACTTTTCCCAGCCCATTCTTGCTTGAATCTATTTTTTGTCATTATTTTTATTATTTAACAGCTATATTGAGGTATAAATGACACAACACACTGCACATAGCTATAGAGTGTAATTTTATGTATTTCCCATTTTCATTATTTTTGAGCAATTTTATTATGATGTGCCATGAAATAGCTTTAACAAATGTTTCTAGTGATGTGGTTCATCGAATTTCTTGGAATTGTGGATTTTTAATTTTAATCAAATTTTGAGATATTTTGGTCATTATTTTTCTAATTTTTTTCCTGCTGCTCCCCAATTCCTTGGTTGAGATTCTAGTTACACATATATTAGGCCCCTTGAAGTTGTCACTTATCTCACTGATGCTCTGCTGTTTCTTTAAAAAGTTGTCTCCCTATCAGTTTCAGTTTGCTGAAGCTGCCAGAATGTAATATACTAGAAGTGAATTTGCCTTTATAAAGGGGATTTATTAAGTTACAAGTTAGAATTCTAAGGCTGTGAAAATGTCCAAATTAAGCCACCAACAGGAGGTTACTTTTACCCAGGAAAGACTGATCAAGTCTAGGGCTTCTCTAGCACATGGGAAGGCATGTGGCAACGTCTACTGTCCTTCTCTCCAGGTTCCGAATGATTCTCAGCATCTCCAGGTGTCTGTGTCTGAGCTTTCTCCAAAATGTTCTCCTCTTAAAGGACTCCAGTAAGCTGATTAAGACCCATCTTGAATAACTGGGGTCACACCTCCATGGAAACAACATAATCAAAAGGTCCCACTCATAATAAGCCTGTACCCACATGATTAAATTAGAAGAACTTTTCTGGGCACATAACAGTTTCAAACTAGTGCACTCTCTTTCATTTTTGATAGTTTCCATTTTTATGCCTTCAAATTTACTAATATTTTCTTAGCAAAGTTTAACCTGCCATTAATCTGAACCAGTGTATTTTTCATCTCAGATATTGTTTTTATTTCTGTTGTTGTTCATTTTTATATCTTTCATGTCTCTACTCAACTTTTTGAACATATGGAATAGAATTTAAATAATTATTTAAATGTTATTGTATGCTGATTCTAATGTCTGTGTCAGCTCTAGGTTGGTTTTGAGTGATTGATCTTTCTACTCATTAGAGGTAATATTTTTCTGCTTTATGTATATATACGGCAATTTTTCAGTGGATGCCAAATATTATAGAATTTTACCTTCTTGGGTGCTGAATATTTTTATAATCATATAAATATTTTTGAGCTTTGTTCTAGGTGCAGTTAACTTACTTGGAAACAGTTTGATCTTTTTAAATCTTGCTTTTGGTATTTGTTGGGCAGGAAATTCTTTCAAGGCAAATGTAGGGCTCATCTTATTGGTTTCCCATCTCTTAGGGATCAGTCTTCTTCATTACGTATTGTCAAGTGTCTTGAAAGCTTTTGCTTCATATATTCTGTCCAATTTTTGGTTGTTTCAAACAGGAGGGTAGATCTGGTCCCTGGTACTTCAAGTTGGCTGAAAGCAGAATTGTGCCCAACCTCCAAGACTTTTTTTACAATTATTACTCAAATTATAATTGTTGCCTCCATTTAGGATAACGAAATCAAAGATCAGAGATGTGAGAATCATAGAGTTATAGAATCATAGAAAGGCAAAACTAACTTCAGACACTGAGTCTTGTCCTCAGAATGCTCACAAGTTATTGAGAAAGTGAATTCACAAAGGGGAAATAGATAACAATGCCAGTTGCTATCATTTATCCCTCTTTCTCGTCAATGCTAAGTCAACCTCTGATCAAAGCGAGGTGACTTCCATCCTCCTTGCCTTTCCAAAGCAGCAGCTTCTCTCCTTCGTTATTTTTTGAGCCATTAATTCCTATCTAAGATAGGTTTCTGTGAATTTAGACCTCTTCAGGGATTAACAAGCAACAAATTTTTACCTACTTCAACAATGAGAAATGAGGGTTACTGTTCAGAAGGAAATTCCATGTGGAAATGAAAATCTCTTTCCAACATTTTCTCTGAGATGCTACTGACAGCCAGTGCTGAGAGAGGAGACTAGAGATCCTTGGTACCTATCCTCTGATACTTGTTTTTTTTCAAAGACACTGTCATTCTTCCATGATATAATTCCATGGGGAGTTCTTTGGATTGGAAATTTCTTCAGCTCCAGTCTGGAAAGGCCACAAATTTTCAACGAATGCGCATATTTCTTGGCCTCAGTGTTCTTGGCTATAGAATGGAGACAAAAATGCCTCCGCCCATCTATTCCCCTGACTTTGAGAAGGTCAGGCACAATCATGGATGTTGCTTTAGTAGGAAAAATTTAAGTACTGGATCTATGGAGTTAGTATTTAAGAGTCTCTTACTTTGATAAGGTTAAGTATAAGTGTCATCATTTTACTTTTAGAAATAAGGCTTTGTGTGAAGATGGTGGAGGTGTTTTATAAGAGGCAAGGCCTGGGATTTAGGAGGAGACTAAAGGGGCTTTCAAGTTGGACTGAAATAGTTCCTGCTGCCTTACATATTTACATCCTTTTTATTCCAAGGCTCATCCCATTTGGGCCCAGCCTTGCTAGAAATAACCGTGAAGGAGTCTTGAGCCCAGCCATCCCCCAGTTAAGCTAGCCTGCCACCCATTACCCCCAATGTGCCCTTCTCATGCCCTGGCTCTGCTTCTCATGCCCTGAAAACATCTTGGCCCAACTCTCTGTGTCCTTCAAGAACCTGCCCATTTCTCTTTTGACATGGCGTCCTGAGAGATTTAGACATTCCATTATCTGTGCCTCTCCCAAATTTTGTGCTGTTGATATAATGCTTATCATATTATAGGACAATTATTCCTTCACATTTCTAGCTACTTTACTATATTTCAGTTTCCTCAAAAATTGAGAACCGACTTAATTCATCTCGGCATCTCAAACCCTCTGATGCTTAAAACATTTAAAATAGTTATCAAAGTTTTTTTTTTTTTTCTGGTGGGCCACGGTGGCTCAGCAGGCAAGGACGCTTGCCTGCCATGCCAGAGGACCCGGGTTCGACTCCCGGTGCCTGCCCATGTTAAAAAAAAAAAAAAAAAAAAGAGTTTTTTTTTTCCCAAAGAAACCCCCTCTAGATAACATCATATTTAGAAGAATCATAGGACAGTATGAAAGGGGATAAATGAAAATGAAAACCCCCTGTTCCCCTAACCCTCCCAGTTACTCAATTTAGGACAACCACAGCCCAGGGTTGAGGAGAGGTTTCTTTCCGGTGTGCATATGCAAAGACACATGCATTTAACTTTAACAAAACCCAAATGGGATCATAATTTTCACATTATTTCAAAATGTTCTGTGTTGAATATGCTTGGTCATATTTTTAAATACCTCATCTTAAAATACCTTATTTATGTACTAATCTTCCTATTGACAAATAACATTTTTAGATTTTTATTGAGTACAAGGCTTCCAAAAGGGTCCTTGAGATTTTTCAATCTGCTTTATAAAAAGTTTGGAAATGCTGTTTTCTAAGTGACCTTGTAATGTGTGATTTATTCTCTCCCCCTCTTCACCAAGATTACAAAATTTAAATTTCATAATGATTAGTTTGAAAAGAGTTGACTTACGCAACTGTTTTCAGACATTTCCCCCCATTTCAAATTCAAAATGTCTTGAGGCACCTTTTCAAACAGTTTGGATATTAAAGTAGTTTCTTTTCTAAGTTTGCTGATTTGAAATGCGTTGAAGTATTTTGAAAATGATATAAAAACAATCAGAAATATTCCAAAATAGCTTCCAAATATTTTACAGCACACGAAAACTCATCGACTGTTGACAAATGTTTGTAAAACATTTAAACAAAAGCACTCAAAAATTGCAGAAAGAGTACGTCATGTTCATGTATAGCTTCATTGCTTCAAGTGTTTTTCTTATTTCAGATTTTGAGTTCTAAGTTTAGAAAATGCAGATGTAAATTTGGGAGCCGTTAGAATATAGATAGCACTAAAAGCCACAAGGTCAGATGAGGTCACCCAGTGTGTTACTCTGAAGGGAAAGATCCAAAGCCTGGGCTCTGATAAGAAGAAACCAGAGAAAGTGACTGAAATGACTCAGATGTTAGCATGGAAACCAAGTAAGGCTGTTGTGTCCTGCGAACAAATGAGGAAGCATTTCAAGGAGAAGAGAAGGGTGAGCAGAATCACTTGGCTAACCTCTCATCTAAATGTTACATTGGGTGTTGGCCGTTTTTAGAAAGCCTCATCTGGTTTTGAGTCCACTTCATTCCCTCTGCCAAGGTTGGAATGGATGCCTCTCCTCTGGGTTCCCAGCCTTATTTTTTTAGGGTTGCTCTCTACTATTGCACACCCCATATTATATCACAAGGAATGCCTCACAGGTCTTGTCTCCCCAATTACATTGAAGGCCTTTTGAGGGCAGGATCAGTTCTTATTCAACTACATTATACCACCGTCTATTACGTAGTATGTAGTCATCGTATTTTTAATGTAAGTAAATGACTTGTTTTTATCTGGTTTTACTGTGCATTTTTTAAGAGTGGTTTTTGAACCAGGTATAATTATTTAAACTTTAGAGATTTAGCAGTTTAGGAGGGGGGGAAAATTGGGCTTTTCAAGCAACTTTGCCTTAATATACATGTTTTATAATCATTTCCATATCACACAGATGAAAGCTTTAATTGTATGGTTGAATTATAATTTAAAATAAGTACTCATGGGACACAGGTGGTAATTAACCAAGATTTTCTTAAATACTGCAAAAGAAATTAAGAAACTTATCCATTTATTCTTGCCCCATTGATACAAATTTCACTTTTAATAATGTTACCATTATTATTATTTTAACCATTCTATTATTTTTATTACTTCATATTTTACAAGGCATTTCCATATACAGTGTCTTATTGAAGTTCAAAATAATTTCAGGAGGCAGATTTATCAGGTATCATGTTCCCATTTGTAATCAATCTTCAATCTTTTGATTAAAATAAAGATTTTTATATTCCAATTTTCAAATACCCTTCAAGAGAGAACATCTCACAATTATACAAAGAGTGATAAACATTTTTCTAAATTACAGATGCATAGACTTAAATACATACGGATGGGTTTTAGCTTCAGTTGTATGATTTTAGCCACATGTCAAGAGATGTAAGACAGAGCAACAAGAAGTTAACCGGTCCAGATAAGAGAGAGCTGCTTTTTAGTGTGTGGTGGGCACCAAATCCACCTACCTTCTTTCCCACTCATCACATTCACTCCAGCACTCATTCTATTAACACTTTTATTGCTCTTATATTACTATCAATTTGCAAGCTTAAGTGTGTAAGGATTAATTGGTATTTATAGCTTTGGTGGAAGTCAGTAACTCTGATTCATTTCCCTTCGGCCCTACTGCTACTGGCACAGTGTCTGGGCAAAGTAGGAACCCAATAACTCTTTGCATCATCAAAATTATTTGAAAAATAAGCAATTTCAACTTTGGGGGCAATACATATTTAAGTCAACCACTGTGCAAAAGTCCCACATTGATTTAAAGGGCTTTCACAGATGGACAGCTTCCTAATAGAAATCAGTGGAATGTTCCTCTCCATTGTTCAGTCAGTGGACCTTCTAAAACCAGTTAGGCATTGTTATGTGTTGGGAGGATCTTGAGAAAGTAAGTAATTGAATACTCATAATTTTTAGCCTCAAGTAATATTGCCTACCTACTGTTTTGCAAAAGGTCAATGGAATCCATCACCATGGCTTTTTATGAGCATTAAATATTTCATACAAACAATCAATCTGCTGGTCATTCTGCAAACATTTATAAAAGTCCTGCTATGTGTTCAGAAGGGGAAGTTGTGCTATGAGAAGTTCAATGTTGTTGGATATGGTCCTCATGCTCAAGAAACTATTCTTTAGCTTGGTGTTTGCTGCAATGTAATGTATCTGCAAGTACTCCCTTTTTCCTTTTCAGTGGTAGAGATGGCTAATTGATTCAGACTCTATCCTGATATTCTTAAATGTATTCTGAAATCCTTTTCTATGAAGTCACTAACAATTGGACTCCACACATGAGATGAGAGCTATTTGCCATCACCATATACTGGATTTCACAAAAAAGGGTGCAGTAAGGCTATTAGAGAAAAGTGGGGTGTGCATCTATGAGAAAAGGCAATCTTTGAGTCTCCTTTTCCTGTGGCTAGGCCACTGGAAGAAGTCAGGAGAGCTGGGTTCAAGTGCATGTTCTCCTATTGCAATTTGGGGTAAGTTGCTTCACTTGTAGATCCTTGTGCTGGTTTGAAAGTATTATGAACCCCAGAAAAGCCACATTTTAATCCTGATTCAGTCTTGTGGAAGCAGCCATTTCTTTTAATCCTTATTCAGCACTGTGAGGCTGGAAATTTGATTAGATTTTCTCCACAAAGATGTGATGCACCCAATTGTGAGTATGACCTTTGATTAGATGGAGATGTGATGCCACCCATTCCAGGTGGGTCTTGATTAGTTTACTGGAATCCTTTAAAAGAGGCAACATTTTGGAGAGCTAGCAGAGCTGACACAAATGACAGAGGCCTCAGAATCAATAGAAACTGTATGGCAGAGCTGACACAGATGCTAACATGTGGAGAACAAAATCATGGATGTTTGGAGATGTTTGAAGCCCAGCCGACATTGCCATGAGAGATGTTAAATAAACCAGAACCTGGAGAGAGCGAAGGGAAGCAAAGAGATGAAAACTAGCCCTGGAGAAGTAAACTAAGGAACCCCCACAGGATCAGGGGCTGAAAGCAGTGGAGCCCAGGAGCAAGGGACCAACAGATGCCAGACACTTGCCTTCCTGGCTGACAGAGGTATTCCTGACTCATCAGCCTTTCTTGAGTGGAGGTAACCCCTCATGGGTCCCTTAATTTAGACACTTTCACTTCCTTAGAAGTGTAAACTTGTGACTTATTAAATACCCCTTTTTAAAAGCCATTCCAGTTCTGGTATATTGCATTCCGGCAGCTAGCAAACTAACATAATACTGTTCTTTGGTTGGCCCTTATGTGGACAAGGTATTTTTATAGCAGCAGGAATCAGAAGTTAATATTTCTACCACCAAAACTTATGCCACTGAGCATCTGTTGAGTCCTTAATCTGTGCCAGGCACTGTGCTAAGGGCTTTATCTGTATCAGATAATGTAACCTTCACAACAACTCTATGAGGTAGTGCTATCAATATCTCTGTTGGACAGATGAAGAAACTGAGACACAGAGAAGTCAAGTGATTTGTCCACAGTCGCACAGGTGAGGAATATCCGAATTCGAATCCTAACCCATGTTCTCTGCCCCCACATGACTCCAAAGTCCGCTTAGTGAATTGTTGTATGTACTGTGGCTACTGTGCTTTTCAAACTTTCTTCAAAGCAGAGTTTCTCTGGCTGAAGCAAGGGATGTGGAGCCCAAGACTCTGCCCTGCTGGCCTCTCCCATGCTCCTATAGCTCTCACTGCCTCTGAGGCATCTCCCTGGAAACCAAGGGCTCCAAAAAATGCCTGAGAACCTCAAGGCTGCAAGAACTTCTCTGGCATTTTGGCTTCCATGTTCTCTTTGCATGTGGCAAATCTGTATTATTCCTCAGCCCTAGAGGAGAACACTCAACGTTTAGATGATGGTAACTTGAATCCTTGCTTTATAAAATAGAGCAATTTGTAAGTGATTCTTCAGGGCTGTTCTGGAGGCAGTGAAGGATGTTTCTTACATTTTTCAATGTCTTCACTCTAGGGGTCCATGAGAGGCACCTTTCTCTGACCTCTGTGTTCAGGGCTTCTCTTGAGCCTGGTATGCTTTAGCCTTATGAACTCTGTGAATATCGTGGCACTGTGTGGCTCCCTTGACATGCTAAACTTCAGAAAACTCAGAGCCAAATTAGTGGCAAAATCCTAGTTTGTTTACTAAGCTGTGTTCAGGGCACTAAATCATCTTCTTTCCCCTTTGCTTTATTTCTTTTCCCTTCAATTTAATTAACTTTTCTGTGGCATATGCATTTTTGGAAGCCATCTTCAATTCCTTTTGGAGCAGGATTGGCTATAAATGAAAAGAAGTTCTTTAAAAAAGAATTCCCTGCAAATGGCCATATGACTGGATGCCCTTAATGAGATTCAAATCTTGGATGAATTTTTCATTGTTCTTGATAGTATTTTAAAGTTCACTGTAAAGGTGGACCCTAATATTGCTGGAGATGAAAGTGACTTCAGTTAGGAAATTAGAAATGTCTATCAAGTTGTCATATGGTACATTGGCCAAAATGGAATGCAAAATCCATCATTCTTGCTCTTTAAACAAAAAAGATTCAAAGATGAGAACTCCCACCAGTTAAGTGTCTATTTGTACTAGAGACTGTGCTGGGTGTTTTGTATACATTTTCTTTTAATTCTCATCACAAACTTGTGAGTTACTATCCCCATTTTACCGATGAGGTAACTGAAGTTCAAGTGACGTTCAAGAAGAGGGCGGTTGGATGTTTCAGTTGGTTTACTACATCCTTCTCCAACTACAGCCACCTGCATTATCCAGAATTCAAATTACCATCCTTTATCGCTGGGACTGCACTTCCTATCTGGTCTTCCTGCTTCCTCTCTACTGCCCCTTACAAGCTAACCTTCACATTGCAGCCAGAGTGACCATAGCAAATTGCACATCTGTTCATGTTATCATAATGCTTTTCAATGACTTCCTTTTACACTTAAGATAAAGATAAGAGCTAAACTCCTGAACGTAGCCTTATGGCCTGCACCATGTAGACCCTGCCAATTTCTCCAGCCTTACTTCTCACCATGCTGCTCTTTTTGTCTCTCTCTCTCTTCCTCTGCCAAGGTGGATCGCATGAGCCAGAATCATCTGGAAAGTTTGTCAAAGCACAGATTGCTCCACCCTGACCCTGAAAGATTCTGATTCAGTAGGTCTATGGTAGGGCTCCATAAATGTATTTCTAACACCTTTTCAGGAGATGCTGCTGCTGCTGCTCAGAGGGCTGCACGTTGAGTAGCATCTGCTGCCATGTTTTTGTCCAACATTGAGTCTTTGCATAAGGGTCAGCACACTTGTGCTATCGAGGACCTGATGGTATTATTTTTGGTTTTGCAGTCCATATAGTCTCTGATGTAATTACACAAAGCTGCCTACTTAGCCCTGTTACTGTAGTATGAGAGCAGCCACACATAATACAGAAGAAGTGTGGTTGTATTCCAATAAAATTTATTCACCAAAGCACATGGAAGGCTGGATTTGGCCCACAAGCCATGTAAGCCATACTCCTGACCATATGCCATTTTGTTCCTTGCTTGGTATGTTGTGCCTCTCCTTATTTTCCCAGTTAACTCTTTCTTAGCCTTGAAGGCTCTCATCAATCACATCTTCCCTTTGCCTTTATGAAGTCTTCCCCAGCCATCCATAGCATTTTCCACCCATTCATACATTCAAAAATATTCATCAGGTTCCTTCTTAATGGTAGGCACCATTTTAGGTACTACGGATATGGAAAAAAGGCAGACAAGATGCCTGCAATCATGGGACCTCCATGGAGTGGGGAAAGTATACAATTAGGAGGTAAACAAAGAGGAGAGTAATATAAAATACAGGCCATTATGAACAATGCCTTGGGAAGGGGTTCCTTTGCAGTGATAACACAATCTCAATTTTACCTTTGTTTAGGGGACAAGACTCACAATGTTCTACTCCATCAGGTGGAAATTTCAGTGAGGCAGTGTCTTATCTGGATTTGCTCACAATTGTTTTCTTATTGAAGAGCACCAAGCCTGACAGAGACAAGGGTTCAAGAAATATTTATAAAATTAATAAGTTGTAGATTTAACTTAGTTCCAGAACATTTGATTTCTCCTTTAATAAAATATGTGTCAAACTATTTCAATACTCTCTACCAGAGATACTGGAATGTAAGATTTGTTCATTCACTCATGAATTGATCTAATATATATACCTGTTCTGTGCCAGGCTCTATTCTAGATAAAGGGATAGAGGGTTGTCAAAACCAGAAAAAGATTTCTGCCCCGATGGAGTTTACCTTCTATTTGGGTAGGAGGGGTCTAGAAGACAGTAAATTCTCAAAACATATACTGAATTAGATATAAATCAATGCAAAGGACAAAAATGGAGCAGGATGAGGAAGGTAGACTGTGCTGGATGCAGAGGCAGGCAATTGCAATTTTGAATAGAGTGGTAATGAATGTGACATTTAAACAGTGATCTGGAGGAGCTGGAGGGGTGAGTCAAGTGAGCCAAATAAATATCTGAGCATTCCAAACAGTACAATCAGTTCAAGAATATTGAGCTGCCTGCCACATTCATGGAACAACAAGGAGGCCAGTGTGTCTGGAGTGGAGTGATGAGTAGACCCCATCTGTTTAGAAAAGCAGGTACATATCAGATGTTACAACTCAAATCAGACCCAGAGAATATAGATTCAGAATATTCTCTCAGTTATTAATCCTCATACTATTTGGTGACCAGCTTCTCAGAAGTATGTTGTATTCAATCATTACACAATGGATTGGCTTAGAGATTTTACAAATTCTTCTAAGCTTAAACTTTCTCTTTTTGCCCTAGAAACCTCTGAAGTAAAGCCACCAAAAACTATTAGTTCAGTGGCATAAGCTTAGTGAAAATTTTGAGGCCCACATCTCCCATGAGATAGTTTAGGAAGATCCCATATTTTGAGTGATTTATCTGGAAGAGTTACTGATTAGAGTTTAAGTAGATCATGCCCTTTATATGACATGTATAGCACAGACAGGTGGTTATTCTCCCATATCCATTTTTCCTTCTCCCGAAGTACGAGAACTCCCACTTGTAGCTGAGGATATGGACGTCTACAAAAAAGGCACTTCCCAACCTCCCTTCTAACTAGGCATGGCCATATGGCTAAGATCTAGCTGATTGATAATGTCTTAGTTTTCCAGGGCTGCTATGACAAATACCACACAGTTGGTTGGCTTAAACCACAAGTGTTTATCGTCTCAGAGCTTTGAAGCCTAAAAGTCAAGGTTATCATCAAAATCTTGACAGGCCATACATTTTCCACAGTCTGTAGTTTTCTGGTGCTGGCTTGAGGTTACCTGGCTCTATTAAATGGAGATGTCCTTGGTCTTCTCCTGCGTCTTTTTCTGACTTCTGCTCCTCTGTTTTCTGGCTTTTCTTTATAAGCCCTCTAATAATATGGATTGAGGCCCACCCTGATTCAATTTGGCCACATCTAAATAGAATCTTGGAAGACCTTTTCACAGATGAGTCCACACCTTACCTGGTAATGCATCTTCCTATGTGCTGAGTTAACAATGAGTTCACATCCGCAGGATGAGGATTAAGATTACGAACTTTTCTTTTGTTTTTGCATATGATCCCATCCACTGCAGATAGGCTGTAAGCAGAAGTGGTATGTACAAATTCAAGCAAGTGTCTTTAAAGGGAAAGAGTGTTCCTTTTCCTTTTTTCCTACCTGCTGGCTAGAATAGGGATAAAATGATCAAAGCTCTAGTTGCCATCTTGGACAACTGTGAAGTGGAGAGCTGGAAGGTGTAAGAGTCCCTCTGAATTTGCAGAGCTGGCCCTGGCATATGGATCTCTAGAAATTCTATGGGAGAGGATAAAACCTTTTCTCTTCTATGCTTCTCTTAATTTGAAGTCACATGCAGTTTAACCTAATTATAACTAATACATCAGTGTTTTATGTAACTGTGGGGTCTGAGAAAACTGAGAAAAAATATAGACATTTATTTTTGAGCCCGTTAAGTAGATATAGTCAGTATAAAAACTGTGTGTGTATGTGCTTCAAAATGAAATTTCTTTTATTATTTGTTTTTATTACAAAAGCAATGCATACTCATTTTAAGAAGAATCCACAGGCAAACAGAGAAGAAACTTAAAATATACCTGTCATTCCACCCACCTAAAAATGATCAGATAATCAATATTGTATTAACTATCACATATATATATGACTCATATATTAAAAGTACTTTTATCACTTGCTTTTTAAAGTTTAAATATATTATAAACATTCATTCTACATCAAGAAATATATTTTTTTCTTTCAAACCTTTAACAGTTTAGTGGTAGATGAGGGCTTGGCCAGTTTCCAGAGAAGGAAAGAGAAAAGGAGATGGTGATTCTGAGGTCAGCACTGTCTCACAAAGACTAAGGCTGCTGCGCAGCTGCCCAGGAGATTAAGGATGTTGAATGAGATCAAATGACCAGGGCTTGGGTCAAGGCACCCAACGTTTGTCTGGGTCAAACGATTGTGGCCCAACAATGGCCTTGATTGTGGATTCAACATTGAACTTGATCATGTGCTGGTTTGAAAGGATTTATGTACCCTAGCAAAGCCATGTTTTAATCCTACTCAATCTTGTGGGAGAACAGTTTCTTCTAATCCCTATTCAGCAACTATAGGTGGAAACTTGATCAGATTATTTCCATGGAGCTATGACTTAATCAATTGTGGGTATTAAACTTGATTAGATGGAGATGTGTCTCCACCAATTCCATGTGGGTCTTGATTATTTTACTGGAATCCTATAAAAGAGGAGACATTTTGGAGAGAGTCACTTTTGAGAACGAGGAGAGAGCAGCAGAATCATGACAGAATGAGGAAAGAACCACAGATTCCACCAGCCAGAGACCTTTGGAGATAAAGAAGGAAAATGCCTCTGAGGTAGTTTCATGAAGCAAGAAGCCAGAAAAGAAAGCTAGAAGACTTCACCATCTGCCCTTCCAGCCAAGAGAGAAACCCTGAACGTCATCAGCCTTCTTGAGCGAAGGTATCTTTCCCTGAATGCCTTAGATTGGACATTTCTATAGACTTGTTTTAATTGAGACACTTTCACAGCCTTAGAACTGTAAACTAGCAACTTTTTAAATTCCCTTTTTTAAAAAGCCATTCCATTTCCAGTATATTGCATTCTGGCAACTAGCAAACTAGAACAGATTTGGTACCAGAGAAGTGGGGTGCTGCTGTGATTTGCAAATACTAAACAGTTGGAAAAGATTTTTTAATAGATAAGGGGAAAATTCTGGAAGAGTTGTGAGGATCTTGATAGAGAAGGCCTAGAATGCTTTGAAGAGACTGTTGGTAGATATGGGGACCTTAAAGATACCTCTGATGAGGCTCTAGACAGAAATGAGGCATGTGTTATTGCAAACTGGAAGAGGGCAATCCTTGTTTGGCAGATAATCTGGCAAAATTGACTAGTGGCTATGGCTGGAAGGCAGATTTTAAAAGCCAGGAGCTTGAATATTTAGCAGAAGAGATTTCCAAATTAAATGTGGAAAGTGCAGTCTAGTTTCTCCTTGCAGCTTGTAGTAAAAAGCAACAGGAAAGAGATAAGCTGAAAATTGAATTCTTGGGTACAAAGAAACCAGAAATTGATGTTCTGGAAATTTCTGGGCTTCCAGGAAGGGAGACCCCAGAGAATGGTGCCCTATGTGAGAATTTGGCCAAATGTGGAACCAGTCAGCCATCTCAGAGAAAGCCATGACTGGAATGGAGTTATCCAGGAAGGATTTGTGGAAGCTCCTTATATCTGATGGGCATCATCCAAGGCTACTGCATAGAAAACCAAGGAGAATGTTGCAGGATCTGTTTAAAGAGAACCACTGCCAGTCAGGACTGAGAGGGACAGAGAAGGGACACATTGGAGGAAAAATAACTTCAGAGGCACAACAATGGAGGCTGAAGTCTGAAGTCAAGAAACCTCAGGCTAGGAGAGCAGACCCATCCAAACACATGAAGAGGGTAAATTTGCCCCAAAGGCAAAGGATGGGCCTTCCACCTCCTTGCAGTGGAAGAGTAGTCTTGCCTCAGGCATTGGAAAGGGTGGAGCACATTCCTTGGGGTTTGGGGAGAACCTGGCTACCACCACATGGTGGGGCTGAGCATGTGCCCTGGAGATGGTAGAGGACGTGGGTGCAGCCCCGATTCTTGGAGGGGTGGAGCCGAGAAGAAGGTGGTCTCCCCAGTGCCTCCAAGGGTTCATTCGAAGAGAGACAGACTTCTGCCTAGGCCCTTAGAAAGGGTGGGACTGCCACTTTCTAAAGCCTGAAGATAAATGACACTCAGATGTTGAAATATAATGAGTTTGCCCTGTAGGTTTTTAGACTGCTTGTGTCCTGTGACCCCTGTGTTCCTTCCCCTCTACAGAAATTGGTATATGTATCCTATGACTGTTCCTCCTTTGTTTGCTGGCAGCAAAAAGACTTATTCCGAGTTTTACAGGTCCAGAACCAGAGGAGAATTTTGCCATAGGACAGACACTGCCTATAACTAATTTTGATGAGACTTTGTACTAGTTTTAAACCTTGTATTGCATTTGATTGTTACTGAAATGCTTTAAAGTTTTCTGATAGTGTGATGGAATGAAGGTATTTTGCATATGGGGAAAACATGCCTTTTTTTAGGGTCCAGAGGGAGGAATGTAATGGTTTGAAAGGATTTATGTACCCTAGAAAAGTCATGTTTTAATCCTAGTCTGTCTTGTGGGAGCCAAGATTTCCTCTAACCCCTATTCAGTACAGTAGTTGCAAATTTGATTAGGTTATCTCCATGGAGATGTGACTCAATCAACTGTGGGTATTAAACTTGATTAGATGGAGATATGTCTCTACCCATTCTACGTGGATCTTGATTAGTTTCCTGGAATCCCATATAAGAGGAGACATTTTGGAGAGAGTCATTTTTTTTTTTTTTTTTTTTTTTTTTTTTTTAAAGGAAAGACAGAGAGAGAAGGAAGGAAGGATAGAAGGAAGGAAAGAAGGAAGAAAGGGAAACATCTTTAAACATTTTCTTGTTTTATTGTATTTTGTTTCTTTGTTTTTGTTACATGGGCTGGGGCCGGGAATCGAACCGAGGTCCTCCGGCATAGCAGGCAAGCACTTTGCCCGCTGAGCCACCGCGGCCCGCCCGAGAGTCATTTTTGAGAATGAGGAGAGAGCAGCAGAACCATGACAGAATGAGGAGACCTTTGGAGATGAAGAAGGAAAATACCCCTGGGGGAGTTTCATGAAACAAAAAGCCAGAAGAGAAAGCTAGCAGACTTTGCCATGTGCCCTTCCAGCTAAGAGAGAAATCCTGAACGGCATCAGCCTTCTTGAACCAAGGTATCTTTCTGGATGCCTTAGATTGGACATTTCTATGGACTTTCTTTAACTAGCCTTAGAACTGTAAACTAGCAACTTATTAAATTCCATTTTTTAAAATCCATTCCATTTCTGGTATATTATATTCCAGCAGCTAGAAAATTAGAACAATCTTGGACCCAACATTGGCCTTGGTCATGGAGTCAAAATTGACTTTGATTTGATTGTGGACTCAACACTGGTCTTGGTTGTGGACCCAATATTGGCCTTGATTGTGGACTCAAAATTGGCCTTGGTCATGGATCCAACATTGGCTAGGTCATGGAGCCAACATTGGTCTTGGTTACAGACCCAGCATTGGCCTTGGCATGGACCCAACATCAAGGACATTGCTAGCCCTAGGAGAACCACAGATGCTGAGATTGGGAGAATAGGTGCTTTCCCTTTGGCACTAAGTCTTAGACTGTTATCCCTGGACTTCAGCAATTTAACATCACCTGGGAAACTTGGAAATGCAAATTCTTGAGCTCTACCCCCAACCTTCTATAATAAAAACTCTGAGACCACACCCAGCAATCTGTGTCTTATCAAGCCTTCCTTGCGATTTCATATATGCTCAAGTTTGAGAACCACTTTTCCAAGGAAAATAAATGTAGTGCTAGCAAGTAAAGGAGAAGGTCTTTGAATAGGCAAATGACAACAAACAACAAGGCAAAAACAGATTTTATAACAATTAAAAATTTTCCTTCCTCTAAAATTCTATAATGCTTTTGTTTATTCTATACTCATACATTCCATTTCCTATAGATTGCATGCCTTTTGAGGGCAGATACGGGTGCTATTCAACTTTGTGTCCTTGTAACATTTAGTGCAGTGCGTTGAGGTGTAGTAGGCATGCTGACATATTCCAAGTGGCCTTCTGGTCCTTCTCTACTCTACTCTCTTCCCCAGAAGGCTGACCCTGTGGATTACATCAGTGGCCTCCTGTGTCCCCTGGATTCCACTTGGAGTTGGATAGTGAAAGTTTTGGAAAAAAATGGGGGAGACAGGAGACCAAGATGAAGGTCTTTATTTCCTTGGCCCCCTTCCTGTGAGCTTTCTTTAGACCAAGTGTGCATTCCACTACCACCACCATAGACCACTGCTCCTCCAAAAGTAGGTTCCTCTATAAGACTCACTCTTCCCAGGGTCTGGTAACCACTTCTTCCCCTGGTCTTTCTGACCAAGGGGTGGTAAAAGCTTTGCTACTACTCACCCCAGATGCCTGCCGTTACCCCTTGCTCACCTGTGTGTATTGTTCCCTTGTGAATAAAGACCATATCCAGTTGAGAACTTAAATTTATTTGTTGATAAAATAGGGCATTTCCAAAAATATTTTTGGTTTGACACACAGTATCCTTACACTTTCTGACATATACAATCCTTTGGTAAATTTTTGCAAAGGATTAAAATAATTTTATTTTGCAAAGAAAAATGTCCTAAAATTTCTATAAGAAATTGAGAAAAGTAATCTATTATTCTTACTCTTGGCTTATACCTTTGCGAAAGAGTAGGTTGAGACCTTCCCCTGATGGCATTCATAATGATAATTTGATCCCATGGGCTACACAAAATCTCAAGGGATATGTTTATTTGTGAAGATGGGCAAAGTTTTAATTTATTTTCAAAGTTAATTTTTCAAAATTATAATGACATAAATTAAAGACACTTTGAGTTATACTGTAAGCCAAATAAATTAGTTTCAGTCTTGGTGTGTGTAAATTATATCTTGGTATTTAGGAAGAGAAATGTTCTCCGAGGCCATTGGTGGATCATCACGCTGCAGTTTATGAATCAAAGGGACAAGTTGAGAATAAAACCCTTTTTATGAATTCGTGTGTCAAGAGCTCCTTGTTACATTTGCTGTAGCGATTAAGTTCTCAGGTGAGAAAATGCCTCTTTTTCAATGTTTTATAACACTGTCATTCAGTACTTCATTTTTAGAAGCAACTCCTCACTGTAAGTACATATTAGGATGGCTTTTCACCTCCATTTAAATGAAAAGTTTGAGAGGAGGAATTGGTCCCTGTGTATAACTTGAATAGCAATGAAACCTGGCCTAAGCTGGCTGGTATGGAGGTGGAGACATCCCCAGGGTGGTTAAACAGCTGCTGTCTCCATGGGCCACTGGCATTTCCTCTGAAATCACAGGACTAGTTGTGGTAGTTAGATTCAGTTGTCAACTTGGCCAGGTGAAAGCACCTAGTTCTGTTGCTGTGGACATGAGCCAATGGTAGGTGAATCTCATCTGTTGCTAATTACATCTGTAGTCGGCTAGGAGGTGTGTCTGCTGCAATGAGTGATGTTTAACTTAATTGGCTTGTGCTTAAATGAGAGAACGCAATGTAGCACAGTCTAGCAGCTCAGCATTCCTCATCACAGCACTTGCAGCTCAGCCCAGGCCTTTGGAGAAGTCACCCCGGGGAAAGTTGTTGGAACCCAGGGGCCTGGAGAGAAGACCAGCAGAGACCATCCTGTGTCTTCCACGTAAGAAAAGAGCCTCAGTGGAAGGTTAGTTGCCTTTCCTCTGAAGAACCAACAAAATAAATCCCCTTTTATTAAAAGCCAATCCGTCTCTGGTGTGTTGCATTCCAGCAGCTAGCAAACTAGAACAGAGTTGGTACCAGGAGTGGGGTGCTGCTGCGGTTTGCAAATGCCAGATCTGTTGGAACTGTGTTTTGGATGGCTAAGGGGAAGACTTTGGAGGAACTCTGAAGAGATTGATGGAGAAGTCTTGGAGGGCTTGAAGAGACTGTTGGTGTAAATGAAACCACTGCCAATCTTGACAAAGGAGGACACAAAAGGGAGAGGTTGGAGTTTGCAGAGTGAGAACCATGGAAGTTCGGGTCTGAAGCCAAGAAACCTCGGCCAGGAGAGTGGACCCACCTGTATGTGTGGAGAGGGTGAGTCTCCCCTCTCATTGCAGTGGAATAGTTGTGCAGCCTCGGGCCTTGGAAAAGGCATAGCACGCTCCTTGGGGGACTGGGAGAGCCTGGCTGCCACCATGTGGAGGGGTTGAGCGTGCGCCCCAGAAATGGCAGAGAGCCCAGGGGTGGCCCTGATGCCTGGAGAGAGTGGAGCCCAGAGGTGGTCTCCTCGATGTTCCCCAAGGTTGATTTGGAAAGAGGCCGGCCACTGCATAGGCCCTTGGAAGGGGTGGGACTGCCACTTTCTACAGCCGAAGGATAAATGACTTTCAGACTTGGAAATCCAATGGTGTTTGCCTGCAGATCTTCCTTCCAATTTCTCCCTATGGAAATGAAAATCTGTATCCTTTGACTATCCTCCTTTGCATATTGGCACCGGACTTATTTTGAGATTCACAGGTCCACAGCCAGAAGAGAATATTTTGCACCTGTTTAAGGTGATGTGAGTAGCTGCCAAGTTGACAAGGGGTGGACATGTGGTAGTTAGATTCAGTTGTCAACTTGGCCAGGTGAAAGCACCTAGTTCTGTTGCTGTGGACATGAGCCAATGGTAGGTGAATCTCATCTGTTGCTAATTACATCCGTAGTCGGCTAGGAGGCGTGTCTGCTGCAATGAGTGACGTTTAACTTAATTGGCTTGTGCTTAAATGGGAGAACGCAATGTAGCACAGTCTAGCAGCTCAGCATTCCTCATCACAGCACTTGCAGCTCAGCCCAGGCCTTTGGAGAAGTCACCCCGGGGAAAGTTGTTGGAACCCAGGGGCCTGGAGAGAAGACCAGCAGAGACCATCCTGTGCCTTCCACGTAAGAAAAGAGCCTCAGTGGAAGGTTAGCTGCCTTTCCTCTGAAGAACCAACAAAATAAATCCCCTTTTATTAAAAGCCAATCCGTCTCTGGTGTGTTGCATTCCAGCAGCTAGCAAACTAGAACAGAGTTGGTACCAGGAGTGGGGTGCTGCTGCGGTTTGCAAATGCCAGATCTGTTGGAACTGTGTTTTGGATGGCTAAGGGGAAGACTTTGGAGGAACTCTGAAGAGATTGATGGAGAAGTCTTGGAGGGCTTGAAGAGACTGTTGGTGTAAATGAAACCACCGCCAATCTTGACAAAGGAGGACACAAAAGGGAGAGGTTGGAGTTTGCAGAGTGAGAACCATGGAAGTTCGGGTCTGAAGCCAAGAAACCTCGGCCAGGAGAGTGGACCCACCTGTATGTGTGGAGAGGGTGAGTCTCCCCTCTCATTGCAGTGGAATAGTTGTGCAGCCTCGGGCCTTGGAAAAGGCATAGCACGCTCCTTGGGGGACTGGGAGAGCCTGGCTGCCACCATGTGGAGGGGTTGAGCGTGCGCCCCAGAAATGGCAGAGAGCCCAGGGGTGGCCCTGATGCCTGGAGAGAGTGGAGCCCAGAGGTGGTCTCCTCGATGTTCCCCAAGGTTGATTTGGAAAGAGGCCAGCCACTGCATAGGCCCTTGGAAGGGGTGGGACTGCCACTTTCTACAGCCGAAGGATAAATGACTTTCAGACTTGGAAATCCAATGGTGTTTGCCTGCAGATCTTCCTTCCAATTTCTCCCTATGGAAATGAAAATCTGTATCCTTTGACTATCCTCCTTTGCATATTGGCACCGGACTTATTTTGAGATTCACAGGTCCACAGCCAGAAGAGAATATTTTGCACCTGTTTAAGGTGATGTGAGTAGCTGCCAAGTTGACAAGGGGTGGACATGTGGTAGTTAGATTCAGTTGTCAACTTGGCCAGGTGAAAGCACCTAGTTCTGTTGCTGTGGACATGAGCCAATGGTAGGTGAATCTCATCTGTTGCTAATTACATCCGCAGTCGGCTAGGAGGCGTGTCTGCTGCAATGAGTGACGTTTAACTTAATTGGCTTGTGCTTAAATGAGAGAACGCAATGTAGCACAGTCTAGCAGCTCAGCATTCCTCATCACAGCACTTGCAGCTCAGCCCAGGCCTTTGGAGAAGTCACCCCGGGGAAAGTTGTTGGAACCCAGGGGCCTGGAGAGAAGACCAGCAGAGACCATCCTGTGCCTTCCACGTAAGAAAAGAGCCTCAGTGGAAGGTTAGCTGCCTTTCCTCTGAAGAACCAACAAAATAAATCCCCTTTTATTAAAAGCCAATCCGTCTCTGGTGTGTTGCATTCCAGCAGCTAGCAAACTAGAACACTAGTCCTGGCAACCAGCTTCAGATTCTGGTGTGATCGTCAGTTTTTATGTTGTTCATCATGTTTTTTTAAAGCAAGAAGAGTGGTTGTGCACATGTAGGCATGTGAATGAGAGAGTGGTGAAAGAGAGAGAAAGTGATAGAGACAGACTGCCATAAATGTGTGTGTCTTTGATTTCTGTAATTATTCCAAGGGAAAGAGGCACATTAGGGAAGTTATTTCAATCTGCAATAAGGAACACTGAGCTTGGAATCAGACAGTCCTGTATTTAAATTTGGTCTTGCAATTGTGCAATCTGGGGCTGATTTCTACACTAAGTGAACAGTGATTCTGCTACTCGCAGGCAAGTGTGAGGAGTAAGTGATAGAGCATAAGTGAAATCGCTTCATAAACAATGAAGCATGTCAATGCCTTCCAACCAAAGACCATGAGGAACAGACCTGTAGTTGAATGAGCTGCAAATTGTTACTTATTGCTGGGAGGGAGAACCACACATTTTTAGTTTCCTCAGCTGCTCAAGCAACTACTAGGCAATGGCTTTGCTTAAATAATGGGAATTTGTTAGCTCACAGTTTTGAAGTTAGGAAAAAGTCCAAATCAAGGTGATATTTTCTTCCTGAAGACTGGGATAATGGGACAGCTGCTGGTGATCATTGTGGCTGGGCAACTCTGCCACATGGCATTGCACATGGGGGCCTCTCTTGGCCTCTCCTGCTCTTCTGATTTCCAATGAACTTTAGATTCTTTCTTCCCAGGACTTTTCCTCTCTCTCTGTCTGAATTTCATTCTGCTTTTAAAAGATTCCAGGATTAGGATTTAAATGCATACTGTTTGAGATGGGTAACACCTTAACTGAAGTAACCTCATCAAAAAGTCCCATTTAGGATGAGTTCAGACCCACAGGAACGGCTTATGCTGAAGAGCATGCTTTTCTGTGGTACACAGATTCAGGCCACCACATCCAGTTTGGGGAACTATGGGTTTTCTCAGTAACAGCGTGTTAGAAAGGATTTATAGGGGATTTGGGCTTGAGTCAGGTGATTCGGGTGAGGATTTAAGGAAGCAGGGGTTTGCTCTGGTTTAAATGCTGCCAGGAATTCTATGATTGAGTATCTTAAATCTTATCTAGAAGGAGTCTAGAACAGGTACAAGATAAAGTTGTGATTTTTAAAGAAGAAGCAGTCATGTACTAGTTAGGAAAGGTGGGTATGTATGGCGATTTTTGTAGCTTGGACAATGTTCATGTTTTGTCTGTGTTAAGACATGATTATGCAATGGTTTTGCTTTTGCTGTGACCCATTAAGTTCACAGAATGGCTTTGTTGGTAATCTGATAAACTATTTATTTTTATTTTTTTGTATTCTGGATGGCAGGGTCACATTTCATTATTTTTCCATGTGAGTGTCCCATTATTACAGCACCATTGGTTGATTTTTTTTTTTGTTTGCTTGTTGTAGTTTCTTTGTTCACTTTGCTTGTTTGTTTGTTTTTGGGGAAGTGCCTGGACTGAGAATCAAACCTGGGTCTCCCACATGGCAGGCAAGAATTCTACTATTGAACTACCCTTGCACCCCTGATTAACTGTTTATATTTAACAGAAGAACATCAGGTACATTTACAAGCATAGCTGGTGGTGTCAGTCCAGCTCCTGGATGGCAGGGGCTACTTTGCTTTTCCTCAAGCATTGTAGAAAAACATGTTTACATTTGTCATTGTACAGATACAGAGAGGAGCTTTCTCGTGCATGTGTGAGTACAAGCTACAGCAGTATACGTGGCCACCATTCCCTGGTGGAAGCACATCTTTTAACTGAGACATTGATATGGTTTTAGTGGCCATACTAGAAACATTCTAGTGTCCTCAGCCATCACTTCCACTCCTCAAGGAAACTGCCTACAGACCCTGCTGAGAAGGGACCATGTTTTGTATCAGGTGAAGCTTTCTCCTCATTGACACAGAGCTGAAAGCATCAAGGCTGGAGCCTGACCCAGAAGCAGCCAATCTATAGGCTGAACAGTGACCTGCAACCTGTGTGGCCTGACCTGAAGTATAAATTTGAACTGATAAAACAGTTCTCCCAGAAATCAGAAAACCTAGAGACTGGACCAGCTAATGGTAGAGGGAAAGGTTCTAGAATGCCAGGAGGAAGAAAATGTGTGAACTGATTTTAATAGGGTCATTAACCAAAGGAGAAGTAAATTAGAGGGTGAGAGACCAGATGGATGGAGTGAAAAGAACAGAGAATTAAAGAAGCAGAGAATTAAAGATAGAATGATTGTCCTCAGAGCCTTCTTGGAGCCCAACCACATCTCTCTTCTAGCCTTGATTGCACTATGATAAACTCCTTTCGTTTTGAGCAAGCTCAAATGGGCTCTTGCATTTCTTTTTTGCAAGAAAGTGAGATTGAATTAAGTAGCTGTGTAGTGTTATATGTTTAAGGTTGTAGACATCATCTAAACTTTGTTTTCCAGTTGAGAAAATTTGGTCTAAAAAAGTGAAATAACATGCTTCTTTTAGTTTTCTGTTCACTGAAACAAATGCCATAAAATGGGTTGTCTTAATAGGAATTTATTAGCTCATGGTTTCTGAGACTTTCCAGAAGGCTTACTTCCTCCCAGGATCAGTATCTACTGGCTCCCAGCAATCTTTGGGGTTTCTTGGCTTTTGTCATGTGGCAATGCACATGGCAGCATCTCCTTTCTCTTTCAGATTCTATGGACTATACACTTCTTGCTTTCCCAATTGTTTCTTTTTGTATCTGACCTTCATCTTGCCTATAAAGGACCAACTTGATTCAGTTGGACCACACCTTAACTGAAGTAATATTTTGAAGAGAGCTTATGTTTCCTGGGTCTGCACCCACCAGGATGCTGACAAAGACCAAACTGGGACACCCATTCAATCCACTTGAACTTGAACGGCTCAAGTTCATGGAACAGTTGAAGGCATGACAGGAATATAATTCTACACCTTGCCTGCAGGATGTACACACGTAAACACCCATGCTATGATTCTTGTTAAGGATGGTGACTGCATTTGGGGGAAGTATGCTTTCCAAGATAGTCCTTTCCTGTAGATAGAGTAGATAATTTCTTATATGTGATCTGAGGAAATCCAGAGAGCTCCCCTACTCTTTCTATGCTTTCTCCATCTGTTTTAGTTACCTAGGCCGTTCAAAGCAACTTACCATGAAACGGTTCAAATTCAACAATGGAAATGTATCACTTATAGTGTCTAAGAACATGTCCAAATCAAGGCATCATCAAGGCCATGCTTTCTTCCCAATAGCTGGCAGTCCTTGGCTCCTCTGCCACAGGGTGATATCTTCTGGTTTCTGTCTTCTCTTCCAGGTTTCATTACTTTATACTTTTTGCTTCCTTTACTATTCCTCTCTGTGTATTTATTCCATTTATAAAGGACTCCAGTAATAGGATAAGTTCAATCCTGGAGAGGTGGGTCACACCTTAACTGAAGTAACCTTATCAAAAATGTCTTACAAAGGGTTCACACCCACAGGAATGGATTAGGTTTAGGAACATGTTTCCTGGGGGATGTCCAGCTTCAAACCACCACAGCATTATCATAAAGGTAACAGCACTTAGTGCCTAATTTTTTTTTTTTTTCAAATGTTAAGTCAGTTTGCCTATATAAAGTTCCGACTATGTGCTCGGTGCATAGAAAGAGCCAAATGAATATGACCTTTCCAAATATGGTTTAAACCTGGGCTCTAACTTGTCATGCCTGTCTCCAAAGAGATGTTGATCCTGTTAATGAATGATGATAGCTAGGGGTACTAGTTCCCTAGGGTTGCTATAACAACCTTCCACAAGCTGAGTGACTTAAAACAACAGAAATGGATTGTCTCACAGTTCTGGAGGCCAGAAGTGTGAAATCAAGGTGTTGGCATGACCATACTCACTCCAACAGCTCCCGGGAAGAATCCTCCCTTGCCTCTCTAATTTCTGGTGGTAGTTGGCAATTCTTGGCAATCCTTGGCTTGTGGCAGCAAAGCTCCAATCTCTGCCACTGTCTTCACATGGTTTTCTTTCCTGTGCCATCTCTGTCTCTTCTCATGACACTAGTGACTGGATTCAGGTCCCAGCCTAATCCAGTATGACCTCATCTTCACTAACTTTATCTTCAAAAGTCCTATTTCCAAATAAGGTCATAATCTGAGGCTTAGGGTAGTCATGAATTTTGGGAGAACTCTCTGACACAAGGCACTATTATCATTAGATTTAGCTTTAAAGCAGCAACCAAAAGATACGATTAACAGTTGTGGGTTGCCATCATCTGTGCTTTTATATAAATGAAAAATACCTTACACTGGTCTTGCTCTTAAATTGGCCTAGATATCTACAGAAGCTCCTTTACCAAACACAAAATGGTGATATTGTTATCCCCATTTTACAGATGTGGAACTATGTAGGCTCAGAGTGTCTAAAAGACATTTTGTGGATGCCATCCCTGTAGGAAATAGGGTGAGAACCTAAGACACTGGAAGGCAGAGAAGAGAGTATACCAAGTTGGAGGAAAGAGGTTATGAAACTTCAACATTTCACCCAGGACCAGATCTCTATGCCAAGGAGCTTGCAAATAAAGGCCACTTTCTGCCTCTGGCTGTGGGTATAATTCTTCTCTGTCCAGGCTTAATGTCACCAACATGATTAATGCTTGTGTCAGGGAACTCACCTCGTCTTGCATCCCTCTTTCCCATTCATCTCTGTCTCTGCAGGTGATGAAGAGAATGGCAGTTTGAGGTTTAGGAAAAAAACTTGCATAATGAAATCAGCCCTTATGGGTCCAGCTGAGCCTCCAGGTCAGCAGAGCAAAGGAAGAGGCTTTTGTTTGACTTTTTACAAAACACTCTAAGTCTATTTGAAAAGTTCTTTGGAAGCTTGGAAAATATGAAGCTCCATTAATTAATTAATTTTATTTTGTGTTATGTTGTTTTATTTTTATATATTTTATATCTTTTATAAATATTTTATATATTTATATTTTGGACTATGTGTCTTTTTAAGGTTTTCTTTAATTTGTTTTTATTAGAAAGTTGTAGGTTTATAGTGAAAACAAACAGAAAGTTCCTATATTACTTATAAAAAGCTCCTATATTACTGTATAATACACACAGAAATTTCCTATAACACATACAGAAAGTTCCTATGTTACTTACCCCAACCCCCTTACACACAGTTTTCCCTATTATTAATACTTTCTCATTAGTGTGGTACCTGTTATAATTGATAAAACAGCATTATCTTACTTATACTGTTAACTAGTTTACATTAGGGTTCGCTGTTTGTATTATAAAACTCTTTTTTTTTTAAATAATTTTTTCCTTCTAGTAATACACACACACAAACTACATTTCCCCTTTTAACTACATTTAAATATATAATTCAGGGATGCTCATTATACTCAAAATGTTGTTCTACCTTCACCTCCATCCATTACCAAAACTTTTCCATCGCCCCAAATGGAAACTCTGTACCCATAAAACATTAAGTCCCATTTCTTAGCCATACCTTGTCCCCTGATAACCTTTATCCTAGTTTCAGACACTATAAGCTTGTTTATTCTAATTTTTAATATCAGTGAGATCACATAATATTTGTCCGTTTGTGTTTGGACTATTTCACTTCACAAGATGTCTTCAAGGTTCATCTACATTGTTCCATTCCTTTCTATAGCTTAATAATATTCCTTTGTATGAATACATTTTATTCATCCATTCATCTGTTGATTGACATTTGGGTTGCTTCCATATTTTGGCAGTTGTGAATGATGCTGCTATAACATCTGTGTGCAAATATTTGAGTTCCTGCTTTCAATTCTTTTGTAGGCTGTGGGACTGCTGGGTCATATGGTAATCTATATTTAACTTTCTGAGGATCCTCCAAACTGTTTTCCACAGTGGCTGCACCATTTTACATTCCTAACAACAATGTGTGATTGTTTCTATTTCTCCACAATCTCTCCAACACTTGCTATTTTCTGTTTTTTAAATAATAACCATTTTAGTGGATGTAAAATGATATTTCATTGTGGATTTGCTTTGCATCCCCTTAATGGCTAATGATGTTGAGCACATTTTCATGTGCATTTTGGCTATTTGTATATCCTCTTTGGAGAGATTAAAGGATAAAATGTCTGTTCAAGTCTTTTGTCCATTTTTAAATTGGCTTGTTTGTTTTTGTTGTTGAGTTGTACGATTTTTTAAATATTCTGGTTATTAAGCTCTTATTGGATATGTAATTTCCAAATATTTTCTCCCATTCTGTAGATTGTATTTTTACATTCATGATGAAGTCTTTTGATGTGCAAAAGTTTTAAATTTTGATATAGTCCCATTTATCTATTTCTTGTGGTTCTTGCTTATGTAACCATTGCCCAATCAAGGTCCTGAGGATGCCTCCCTATGTTTTCTTCTAGGAGTTTTATAGCTTTTGTTCTTACATTCAGGTCTTTGATCTATGTTTGAGCTTATTTTTGTATATGGCGTGAGGTAGGGATCCACCTACATTCTTTTGCACATGGATACCCAGTTTTCTCAGCACCAGTTATTGAAAAAATTATTCTTTTTCCATTGAGTCAACTTGGCACCGCTGTCAAAATCAACTGGTCTCAGGATGCAAGGGTAGTTCAGTGGTAGAATATTTGCCTGCCATGTGGGAGACCCAGGTTCGATTCCTAGAACATGCACTTCCCAAAACTTGCAAGCAAAGGAAGAATAAACAAACAAAAAATTCAGTTAGTGATGCTGTGATAACAGGATACTCACATGGAAAAAGAATGAAATGTGACCCCTGTTACACAGCACACACAAAAAATCAACTGGCTATAAATATGAATTATTTCTGAACTCTCAGTTAATTTCCATTATTATATATGTCTGTCCTGTGAGAATACCCTACTGTTTTGACTACCATAGTCTTGTAATAAGTTTTAATATCGGGAAGTGTGTTTTCTCCAACTTCTTTTTAAGGCTGGTTTTGACTATTTCATGCCCCTTAACATTCCATATAAAGTTGTTGATTGGTGTTTCCATTTTTTCAAAGAAGACTGTTAGTGTTTTGCTTGGGATTGCAATGAATCCATAAATCACTTTGAATATGTAGCCTTCCAGTCCATGAACATGGAACATCCTTCAATTTATTTAGGTGTTCTTTGACTTCTTTTTGCAATGTTTTGTAGCTTTCTATGTAAAAGTTCTTTACATTATTGGTTAAATTTATTCCTAGATAATTTGATTATTTTAGTTGTCACTGTAAGTGGCATTTTGTTCCTGATTCTTCAGATTATTTGATACTAGTGTCTGGAAACACTACTGAGTTTTATGTGTTAATAGCATTTTGAATGTTAAACTTGTACTCTGCAAGTTTGCTTAATTTGTTAGGTCTCATAGTTTTTTGGCAAATTTTCAGGACTTTCTGTAAATAAGATCATGCTATCTACAATAGGGAAAAATTTTACCTCTTCCTTTCCAATTTAGATGCCTTTCATTTCTTTTTCTTGCCTAATTATTCTGGCTAGAACTTCCAGTGCAATGTTGAATACCAGTGATGACAGTAGCATCCTTGCCTGATTTGTAATCTTAGGAGAAAGCTTTCAGTCTTTCACCATTGAATCTGATGTTAGCTATAGGTTTTTCACAAATTCTCTTTATCTTGTTGAGGATGTTTATTTCTATTCTTAGTTTTCTAAATGTTCTTATCAAGAAGAAGGGCTGAATTTTGTCAGATGTCTTTTCTCTGCAAATTGAGATGAACATATGGTGTTTTTACTTCATTCTATTAATGTGGGGTATTCAAGTACTTGATTTTCTTATGTTGAAATAACCCTTGCATAACTAGGATAGGTCCCACTTGATCATGGTATATAAATCTTTTAACGCATTTTTGGATTAGGTTTCCTAGCAATTTGTTAAGAATTTTTGCATCTATAATCATAAATGGACCATGGTCTGTCATTTTCTTTTATCTCATACCTTTATCTGGCTTTGGTGTTAGAGTGACGGGGCTACATAGAATGAGTTAGGAAGTATTCCCTTCTCTTCACAGTTTTGGAAGAGTTTGAGCAGGATTGGCATTAATTCTTCTTGGAATGTTTGGTAAAATTCACGAGTGAAGCATCTGGTCCTGAGTTTTCTGTGTTGGGAGGTTTTTGATTACTGATTCATCTCTTTAGTTGTTAATTGGTCTGTTGAGATCTTCTGCTTTTTCTTGAGTAAGTTTTGATCATTTGTGTCTTTCTAGGAATATGCCTGTTTCATCGAGGTTGTCTAATTTGGTGGTATACTCTTGTCCATAGTATCCTCTTATAATCCCTTTTATTTCTCTAGGGTGGGTAGTAATGCCCCTCCCTTCCAAAAAAAAAAGGAGTTATTTGCATCCTCCTTTTTTGTTGTCAGTCTTGCTAAAGGTTTATAAATTTTATTAATCTTTTAAATGAATAAACTGTTGTTTTCATTGATTCTATGGCTGATTTATATATATTAAAAAAACCTCTCTATTTCTTTTGTCTCCACTCTAATTTTTTTTTTTTTAAATATGGAATGCTTCGCTAATTTGTGCATCATCCTTGCACAGGGGCCATGCTAATCTTTGCTATTTTGTTCCAATTTTAGTATATGTGCTGCCAAAGTGAGCACTCCACTCTACTCTTTATCTCCTTCTGTTTACGTGCTTTAGTTTTAGTTTGCTCTTCTTTTTTTAGATCCCCCAAGTGTAAGGTTAGGTCTCTGATTTTAGATCTTTCTTCTTTTTTAATGTAAGCATTTAAAGCTATAAATTTATCTTTCAGCATTACATTTGTTGGATCCCATGAGTTTTGGGTATGTTGTATTTCAACTTTCATTTGCCTCAAGATTTTTCCTGATTTCTCTTGTACTTCTTCTTTGATCTATTGAGTGTTTAAGAGTTTCCATGTATTTGTGAATTCCAGTTCTCCTTCTGTTTTTTATTTCTACCTTCACTCCATTGTAGCCAGAGAAGAGTCTTTGTATGATCTCTGTATTTTTAAATTTATTAGGACTGTTTTGTGACCTCACCTATAGTCTATCCTGAAGAATGTCCATGTGTGAAGGAACGTGTATTCTGCTGCTGTTGGCTGAAACTTTCTTTACATGTCTGTTAGAACGCGTTGATTTATTGTATCTGTCAAATCTTCTATTTCCTCATTACTCTTCTATCTAGATGTTTTCTTCATTACTGAAAGAGGTATATTGAAATTTCCTACTATTGGTGTACAACCTTCTATTTCTCTCTTCAAATCTGTCTATATTTGCTTCATATATTTTAGGGCTCTGCCATTAAGTGTATATATATTTATAATTGTTATGTGTTCTTATTGAATTGACCTCTTTATCGGTTCATAGTGTCCGGTTTATAGTGTCCTTCTTTGTCCCTTGTAACAGTCTTTGACTTAAAAGCCTAGTTTGTATGATATTAGTATAGTTACCTCAGTTCTCATTTGTTTACTGTTTGTATTAATATTTTCTCCATCTTCTCACTTTCAACCTACTTGTATCTTTGCATTTATGGTGAGTTGCTTGTAAATAACATATAGTTGGGTCATGCTTATCACCCATTCCACCATTCTCTGCCTTTTGACTGGAGAGTTCAAGCTATTTACGTTTAAAGTAAGTAGTGCAGAGCTTTCTTGTGCTATTTTGCTATTTGGTCTTTGTAAGGCTTATACCACTTTTGTCTTCAAATATTCTGTTAATGTCTACTTTCATATTCATTTGATTTTTTTGTAGTGTACCATTTTTTGTCCCTTCTCATTTCTTCCTGTATATGTTTTTCAGATATTTTCTTTGTGGTTACCATGGGGAAGCCCCATTACTTTTTAGGAGGATTCATTAAAAAGCAAAGGTTTTCGGGTATATGGAGTCCTATTTCTGGTTATGGGCAGGGCAATGCTGAATTTGCGGGGGCAGGCTGCCAGCTGACCATTGGTCAGGAGGTTATCCTGACTAGCTCCTGCACGCTTTTAATGGATTGGTTCTTTAAGAAACTTATCTATGTGAACTGGATGCTTAAATCTCCTAGGTTTTCTGACAGTTTTGAATACTAACTATAGGTATATTTTTAAAGCTGTCAGTCTTAACACAAGATTGAAGAATTTTTATTCACATGTTGAGTTCACTTACGAGAAATCCATTACTAGCTTGAATTTTTATGCATTACTCTACTGAAGACCATAACAACTTAATTAAATAATTTTGATTGCTATTTCATGTGTCAAGTACCTTATTTCTATTTTATACTTATTGCTGTTTTTAGAAGTAAAATGCAAAGCTTCACCTAAAATAGAGATATATTATGTTTTTTTGTAATACACATCATATATGGCTTTGGAGTTTATAGAAACTGTATCTACATAGAATTATTAAGTCAATTTGGATAGTAAAGGCTTATTGTCACATATTTGTGAATGTTAAGTCAGTTATATGACAAAAGTAATTATGTATTTTTAAAAAGAAAACATTTCTGATAATTTTTTTCTAGAAAAAGATTTTTTTTGAAAAATTGTAACTATGCTTGGAAAATTTAATTTATCATGTTTTAATTGATGGAGTAGTTCACAAACAGAGAAGTTTACTGCACTTGTGTGTGTGGTGTGCATACTTTTTTCAATGGTATAATATTGTTGGTGATGGTAGACAGATAACTACTGAATACTTTCGGTCTGATTTCACTGTAATATGAGAACTTATCTGAAATTAACAACATCCATTTATTCTAATGATTTGGCCCTTCACTCTGGTTTTTAATCATTAATATTTATTTCATGAAATCAAACAAAAAAATTAAATGACATCTCAATGATATCAGTAATATAGATCCATTTCAATAGATTGGTTTGAATTCTCTCTTTTAAGAGAGTCTCTTTATCTTGTCAACATGACCTTCTTTTCAACTGGCTCTTTGTGAAATAGCCTCTGGTAGTCTTTGGAGCTTTTTCATTCTTTGTGACCTCTACAGTATTTATCATTGTTCAGGGCACTTAGCTCTATTCTCGTAGAAGAATAGAAATATATATATATATATATATATATTTACATTTAAAGTATATATTACAGAGCTTTCTTGTGTTATACGGTTATATATAATAAATTCATAAGCGTCGACCTAGTTTTCAAAATATGCACAAATTGTTAGGTAATAATCATTGTGTATACAGCAGTCAAAAGCTCTTTAAAATGAGTGTAGGTTTCTTCTCCATTAACAATAATTTAAGGAATAATTTTATTCATCATTCTGTGGCAGTGAGTGAGGTTGAAGCTTGACTTGAACCCCTGATGAGATGAGAAAAAAAGAGTTGAACTTTTATAAGAACTATTTGGGTGAGAATGAGCACGAGATATGGCAAAATCAGATGGGTGACCACACCTGTGCCATGCATTGTTCCAGGGCTCCCTTCTCTCCAGTGTTTGGCTGACCACAGGCCTGGTAGATCTGTCACCAGATGTCATCATCCAGTCCTTCATATCTTGACTGAATGGTTGGGTAGCTCTTCCCATGTGCAGAGTTGTGGACATTTGTTATGTTTTGTGGCCATACAGAATTTTCTGAAAAACTGTTCTTTGTTTGCAGAATTTCCTACAATATGAATCCTTCCTACTACAGGCTGAGCTCAGACACTCACTTTGTCAGCCTCCCTTGCATCTGGTTGCTCAGCCATTCAGGTCAAACACATAAAGTCTTTACGTAAAGCAACAGGAGAAAGCAGGCAGGGCAGGGAGTCCATTTTCCAGCTGGGGTGATTGTAGAGACATCTGGCTTTGGAGGTCAACAGGGGAGGCGCTGGTTCCCTGGCTTTCAGGGCCCAATTAGTTGACGGGGCTGTGGTGACAGTGCCCGAAAGGGAGTGGAGCCTTCAAATTGGGGGAGTCCTGAAGGTTGGTTTACAGTTACTCTTTGCTGCAGGAGATTCCAAGTGATAAGATCAATCTAACATACCCACGGATTTCTACTTTACATTTGAATATAATTTATTTTAATGGGTCAACATGTAAAGGAATCAGAATGACAAGAATATAAACAACTTTCTGTAGAATTTTACCAATTAACTTGTGTAGCTGTCTAATTACTTGTAACAATCACTAAACAACAAAACAAAGACATCATTTCTCACTTGGGACAGGCAAACCCCTTTAGCCAAAGAAGTTAGCCAGAGGCAAAGTACCATTTGGGTTTCATTATTTTCCTAGGTTCTACCCTTGATTTGCCAAGCTTTCATTTGCTTCTGCTCACAAATGTCTGCAGACCTTCTGGTCATGGGAAAACAGGTTGGGAGCAAGCCCTGTCTGCAGTTTAAGCTCATTTCCTGCAGGAGGAGGCTCTGTGCTGTAGCTCATACCAGCGACGTGGCTACCATGATGTTCTGTGGTTCTACCACTGGGTCTTGCTCCATCCCTGCTGCTTGGAGTCCTCCCCTCAAAGGGGACATCTGCTCTGGCTCGTCAGAAAAACTTGGGCACATCACTGATTGCACTTTCTACTGCACTGCTCAGTTGTGCTGGGCAGTGAGGCCTCAGTTGCTCTGAGTGACAGGCCACACTCACCTGCCCTCCATCTTGGAGCTGCCTCTCCGAAGGTCTTCCTAGGCTACACTTTCTTTTTATAGTTATCAACTGTCACTAGAATGCAAGCTGCTTGAAGGCAAGAATCCTGCCTTGGCCCCTTCTTTATCCCAAGCTCTAGATCATGCTGGATACATTTGCAGCACTTAAGGAGGTATCTGAGGGACCCTCTTCTTGGCTCCACTAACCCAGAGATACTTGACGTTGCCTGATCATCTCTTTGGCATGCTCAAGGCCTTGACCACACTGACCAGTAACGCTCCTATCTGTTTGGTCTCTCAGTGAGCCATGCTTTATCTGCCAGTTTCATGTCTACAATCTCTTATAGTTCCCCTTTGTGATCCATTTTGTAAGGCCTGTGAGGGTATTTAGGTTTATCCTTTGGTCTTCTGGAGCATATGCTTGTTTGGGCCTTTAAGTAACAATAGACACATTTATGTATGATCTTTTTCCTTCCTTCCTTTTACAAGATAGTTTTCATTACTGTCACAACAGCTGGGCAATGGACAAAATAGTTTCTCTTAATAGACTAAAGCCACACTGTGCATTTTAAACCACTGCGATCCTAGGAAACAAAATAAACAAATAAAAAGCTTTGGGATCCTTTAACTTTTATCTATTCACTCTGAGTGGATTACATTTGCACGATGTGCAAAAAATGGAATGAAATGTAAAATATTTATCCTGTCATTTGACCCCATAATTACAAGTATCTGACTACTTGGGGATACCTCCAGTCCATGAAAGAGTAAAATATAAGAGCCAGAAAGGACCTTAAGTCTTTTTTTTATCCCATATATTAGCCGAAGTATAGAGGTCCTGGGGCCTAGAGGGGCAAGGAACCTAAAGCAGATGAGATTCAGCCACAGAAGCCTTAAGCAACCATTTTGCTGAGAACCAGACTTATCTGTAGAAGGCTGGGAGGATTGTATTTGAAAATGTGCTTCCTTTTTCGTATTTCCTATCTATTGTATTCCTACATAAGGAAACATAAGGAAACTGCTTGGGTGCTTGCATTTTCTACTTGGTTACTGAGTTACTTTTTTCATCTATCATAGACTAGTATTTCACAATTAATGAGAATCTTTTATACTTTTTATTTTGCTCAACCAGATATATTTTACCATACTGTTGCTATATATTTTCCCCCTTTGAAATGATCCAGAAATTCAATAAAAGTGATGCAGTGAAGAAAAGCAGCTTTGTCTGCCTGAAAGGAGTCATCCAATAAAATTATAGCTTTAATTTTCAGTCTGACCTTCCTTGTAATTTGTTCAAAATTCCAAGGTTTCAAAAGGACTAGACTGTTCCCTAAGGAACACATCACCTCCCCCACTCCCACTCCCACCCCTCTAAGATAGTTTGAAAACCAAAGCTTTGAGTCTAATAAGCTAATGACGGAGGCAGAATTTCTGTTTGATATCCTTTTCCATGCATATAAAGAGTAGGAACTGGTCATGTGGCTTTTTGGTCATCATCATTTCCAAAGTTACCACTTGGTATTTCCCTGCTTTTGGAGGAGTCATAGCATGGTTTGGTATTTCTTACATTTTAACATGAACACAAATCACCTGGGGATCTTGTTAAATGGCATGTGTGGATTCAGTAGTTCTGAATCTCAGAGTCTGCATTTCGATCAATCCTTGTGTTGGTGATGCTCACCCATGGACCACATATTGAGTGGCAGGGGCATCCGTAACACCCAGCCTACACACAACCCTCAAATCATTTTGTTTGCCTTTAAAATAAATTTCTTTCTGCCAACAGATAGAAACTTGCCTTAGAAAAGTTTTAAAGTCGAGCATTAACAACACGGACCATTTTTTCTGTCCTTTCCATCGATCATCATGAACCAGCTATTTCCACTCTTTTTTCCTAAAGATGAAACCCATCAGGAAGCAAAGCCAGTGAAAGAGCCAAAGGGGGTGAAGACTGAGAGGTCATCAGAGGTTCTCCAACCTGCACTATATATGGAAAACTGGGATTGTGTTTAAAGTAGATGCCAGGTCAGTCTGGCATGGTCAATTGCATCCCTAGCCTCAGTTCTGTAACCCTCCCTGTATCCATGCCTTTTGCCCTGCAGCTTTACAGGATACGGGTGATAGTGCTTACCCTTGAGGCTGGACGTGGCCATGTGATTAACTTTAGCCAATGGGATGTTAGCAGACATGACATAAGCTGAGAGTTGGTTTGTATTTGAGCTTTGGATCTTATACTTTCTGCATCTCTGCCGTTACCTTCTGAGGGGTATGTTCAAGTGAACCCACTGGTCTCAGGGGAGGGAGGAGGAGCAGCTGTGGAACACAGCTACTTCCAGGTGAGCCAAGTGTTAACCAGTTCAGCCCAGACAACCTTCAGGCACTTGAGAAATAGTAAATTGTTTTTTTAAGTCACTCAGTTTTGGGCTGTTTTGTTACATAGCAATAGCTATCTGACTCACTGGAGTAGTATGTTGGATATAGAAGAATAACAGGTAAAAGAGGGCAAATCAGGTGAAATGGAATGGAGTCCAGGCTAATGTAATTTTAAATATTTTTTTCAGTGCACACTTGTGTGGGTAGGTGAGATATATGTAAAGGTGGACTGAGATTGAATAGACATTCTTATGAGCCAAACAGGACAAGGCCTGACAGAACAGCGTGATGTTTTATTTGTTGCATTCTTGGTTGCATGTTTCATGGAGAGAGAATAGAGAAAATTTGTTTTAGGGAAAAAAAAACTTAACCAATAAATTAATTAAATTTTAGCATGAGTTAACGGAACAACATGCATCTTTTCATGTTGTTTGCCTTCTTGTGATGACAAAGTGACATTTACCTATTTTTCCATGTACTTGACAAAAAAATATATGAGGCATCTTACCAAATCACTAAACATGCAGTACTTGGACTATAAGTCATGGGTTGCCACACCCCACATACAGGAAATTTGGAAAAACTTTAGTCATTCATTCACTCCTTATGCATTCTTTCTAATGTTTTTGTTAAGCTATTAACAGCCCTCATAGAGCTGACATCCTGCGTGGGAAACATGCCTTTGTTGTTTTATTACAGTTGTGTTAGAGAGAGAGAAGGACAGTGAGCCCTACTAGGCTTGGAGTTCCAAGTTTCAAGGAGTAGTTGAGATACTCTGGGGGTCAGTAAAAGTTTCTGTGAGAAGGAAATTACATTTAAGTTGAAATCAGAAAGGGACAGTGGGAACAGTATGTGTAAAAGATCTGAGTTTGGAAGATGTTGGACTTATCTGAGGAACTGAAAGATCAGTTCGGCTGAAGAGCAAAAGACAAGGTATAGGTGTCAGACCTGGCTTGTCCAGGTTAATTATTCTAGGAGAAGCTAAGAGTAATCAAAGGGCTTCAAGCAAGGGAGTGACATTATCAGATTCATGTCTTAAAAGATTACTCTGGCTGCAATTTGGAGAATGGGTTGGAAAAGGGTAAAAATGGAAAATGGCTCTTACAGGGCTCCAGGAGAAAGAAAACGTTGGCTTGGACCCTTGTGGTGGTAGTAGATTTGCAGAGGTTTGGATGAGTCTTAGAGTCATTCACTAAAGAATCAACAGTCTTGACAATTGATTGGGTTGTGGTGGGTAAGGAAGGAGGAAGTGTTATGATTGTCTTTCAAGTTTCTAGTTTGCAATAACTAGTACTGCTATTCTTGGAGACAGGGTACTTAGGAGAAAAATGGGCTGGGGAATTGGATCAAGAGTTTCATTTTATATATGTTGATTGTGAGGTACTTACAGTAGATCCAAGGAGAAACGTCAAGTACACAGTTGAGTATATTGTTCTTTAACTCAGAGGAAAGGCCTAAACTGGACTCATAAATTTGCAAGTGTTGGCATAGAGGTGGTTGTGCTGGTTTGAAAGGGTGTATGGACCCTAGAAAAGCCGTGTTTTAGTCAAAATCCCATTACATAAAGGCAGAATAATCCTATTCAATACTGTATGTTTGAAACTGTAATCAGATCATCTCCTTGGAGGTGTGATTTAATCAAGAGTAGTTGTTAAACCGTATTAGGTGATGACATGTCTCCACCCATTTGGGTGGGTCTTGAATAGTTTCTGAGGTCCTATAAAACAGGAAACATTTTGGAGAATGCGGGAGATTCAGAGAAAGCAGAGCAGAATGACATAGCCACGAGAAGCAGAGTCCACCAGCCAGCAAACTTTGCAGATGAAGAAGGAAAATGTCTCCTGAGGAGCTTCATGAAACAAGAACCCAGGAGGAGAAGCTAGCAGATGACGCCGTGTTCGCCATGTGCCTTTCCAGATGAGAGAGAAACTGTGGCTGTGTTCGCCATGTGCCCTCCCACTTGAGAGAGAAACCTTGAACTTCATTGGCCTTCTTGAACCAAGGAATCTTTCCCCAGATGCCTTAAATTGGACATTTCTATAGACTTGGTTTTACTGGAACATTTTCTTGGCCTTAGAACTGTAAACTAGCAACTTATTAATTTCCCCTTTTTAAAAGTCATTCTGTTTCTGGTATATTGCATTCCAGCAGCTAGCAGACTAGAACGGTGGTAATAGAAGCTAGAAGGAAGAGGATGAAGGCAGAAGAAAGGCTGTAGACATTGTTGAGGAATATCAACCTTTCAAGGACGATGAGTGGGCGAAGGGGATCAGGAAGGTAAGAGCAAGACCACATGAGGGCTGTCACATGGAAAACAAGACTAGAGCATGCGTGAAGGAGGACCAAGGGGCCAGCTCTGTCAAGTGCCGCTGAGGAAGGAAATCTGTCTGTTGGATCTAGGAACAAGGAAGTCATTAATAGGCCTGGTAAGAGCCACGTGGCAAGATGGAGGTAATACCCCGATGGTAGCGGTTTAATAAGGGAGCAAAAGGTGAGAATATAAAGATAAAAAGTACTAATCAGAATGGAAATATATTTTCCCAGCATCCACACTTCTGATTTGGGGATGTTTTAGTTTCCTAGGCTGCTTAAAGCAGTTACCATGAAATGGTTTGGCTTGAACAAAGGAATTTTCTTAGTTTACAATATTGTAGTTTTGAGGCCTTAAAAATGTCCAGATCAAGGCATCATTAAAGGCAATGTTTTCTTCCCAGAGACCAGCTGCTGGCGATCCTTGGCTCCTCTGCCACATGGCAAGGCCCTTGGAGGTGTCTACTGGTCTTTCCCTTCTCTTCCTGGTTTCAATGCGTTCTGCTTCTTACTTCTGCTGGCTTTCTCTCCTCCCCTCTGCATTCATTCTATTTACAAAGAACTCCAGGAGTAGGACTGCCACCCATGCTGAATGAGATGGGTCACATCTTAACTGAAGTAATGTCATAAAAAAGGTCCTACTTACAATGGTTCCAAACCCACAGGACCAGGTTAAATTTTTTTTTTTTTTGCAAATTGCTTTTTATTTATTTATTTATTTTACATACATGGGCAGGCACCGGGAATCGAACCGGGGTCCTCTGGCATTCCAGGCAAGCGTTCTTGCCTGCTGAGCCACTGTGGCCCACCCCAGGTTAAATTTAAGAACATGTTTTTCTGGGTAGATGCAGCTTCAAAGCACTGTATTCCACCCTGTGAACCCCCAAAAGAAATGTTCTTTCTTCACACCACCGTACTCCACCCTGTGAACCCCAAAAGACATGTTCTTTCTATACACAAAATACAGGGGAGAGGGCAGTGAGATGGTGGCTCAGTGGCAGAATTCTCGCCTGACATGGTGGAGACCCCGGTTTGATTTCCAGTGCCTGCCTTTGCAGAAAAAAACAAACAAAAAAACAGGGGAGGAACAGAATTGATGTGCATGGCAGTAGGATAAAATGAATGGAAAAATGTTTGTGGATAGTTCAGAAAGTAGATTTTATTTGTACCAGTCCGATTAGGAATGACAATACAGTTTCAGATTTCAATTTTCCATGATTTGGTTTTTGCTCAACAATGCCTTTAATTTTGTAATGAAAGAAGGTCATATAGTATTTGTCCTTCTGTGAATAGGGTAAAGGAGGGATGGCTACTATATTCAGGAGGACAGAGTTCTAGGCGCATCTTTACATACGGTCATTGTCTGGTGATTACACACTTCTCATCTCTGCTGGATACCACGTTCCATGAAGGAGGGACCCCAACTATTGTCTCCATTACAGGAACACCTAGAACAGCATTTGGCATAAGGAATTGGTTCAGTTACTATTTGTTGAATGAATGAATGCAGGTTTCTCTTTCTTATCCCAAGAGTTACAGTAGCACTCAGGAGTAATACAGCCCTACCCTGGCAATAATGCTCAGTGCTCTTGACCCTTCCAACCTCGTGTAACCCAGGCTTGATATTTGGCCGACAAACCCAAGGCAGGTAGGGCATGAGGCTCTGGTAAAGCACAACTATAAAACGAGCTCAGCATGACTTCTATGGAGTCAGATGAAATTGTTCTTTCCGGAAACCTTGGGTAAATAGCAAGTGAGTAGAATATTGTGAAGTATAATTGTTTGCATTGCTGGCAAACCCTGACTATTATCCAGACGCCAAAGGGAGTGTGCACAGAATGTGATTCCAGAGAGCTGAATAGTACCTGAGGTGCTCCAGATGGTTAGAAACCTCTCCTGTGATTCTTCCTCAGTGCCAGCAAGGATATGAAAGATGTTGGGTTCGGCTGTAACAAGTGCTCTCACTTTTTACTTAATCAGAATTTGCATTGTTTTCTCATTACAGTATTAAAATGTGAATTTTACCTTTGTGTGCTGTGGAAATTACAAAACCTGGTAGCAGTTGATTTTATCATAGCACCTTCCGTCTCAGAATCTCAGAGGATCCCAAAAGCTGATAATGTTCTTTCCAAATGAGTTATTTTGTAATCACACTCCACATGATTGTTTAAAATGATTATTATTCTTTTGCCTTAATATAAAAAGATTTATTTGCCAATAGAAAACCGAGTTTACACAGGAATTTCTGTGCTAACTACCTCTTAGTTCATCAAGGTCTGTGGGAATCTGGAGGCTGTGAAATGCAAATGTTAGTCTCTGGTTCTGTACATTTTAAGAAAATGAGGAGCTAATTTCCATATTCAAAGGAGATTTTTTATATTCTATTTCAGAGCTTGGAGTTGGGTATAAACTAGGTAAAGGAGGGGAAGATCAAGGAGAGGAAGGATGCTCATTTGGGGAAGGTATGGGGTGGGAGGGTAAACTGAGAACTGAGGGGGCATTACTGCCTTCCCCCTGCCCTAGGTTTAGGATTAGGGGTTGCTTTCCAAAGGTTGTGAAACTTTCCTTTGTCTGGCATTCCTGAATGCTGTCTTTCTTTTTGTTCTCATTATTTCTAACCACCTGTGACTTGCTGAAGAGGTCATGTCATCAGTTAACTTTAGCGCTCTCCTTTATTTTACCTCCATCACTGGTGGGTTCTCCTTGACACCTTCCTCTCAATATTCACACTCCTTTGAGGTGAGAGCTTCTATTTAATCACCCTTCACCTCACTCTTAACAAGACTGCATTATGTAGATCAAAGTACAAAAATCTTCATTAGCCATTGTTTTGGGATGAATTGTGTCCCCCCAAACCCTGGTTTCTGTGAATGTGAACTTACTTGGAAACAGTGTCTTTGCTGTATAATCAAGCTGTGTTGAGGTCATATGAGATTAGGGTGGGTCCTAGCCTCATGACGGGTGTCCTTACAAGAAGAGGGTCATTTGGAAAACGGGAAAATGCCACGTGATAAGATTGGAGCGATGCACCTACAAGCCAAGGATTGCCAGCGGTTGCCAGCAACCACCAGAAGAAGGGAGAGGCAAGGAAGGACTCTCGCTAGAGCCTTTGTGGGGAGCCTGACCCTGTGGCCACTGTGATTTCAGACTTCTAGTCTTCAGAACTGTGAGACGATACATTTCTGTTGTTCTAAGTCACCCAGTTTCTGGTAATTTGATTCTGCAGCCCTAGGAATTGAATACAGCTGTATGTGGTTACTCTCCTATTCTGAAATCACCTTGGCTTCATTAGTGTGATGACTTGTACTCTAAATCAGGGAAACTTTATCTATGAAGGACCAGAGATTAATTTTTTTAGGCTTTGTGGGCCACGCGGTCTCTGTCACAAGTATTGAAATCTGCTCCTATAGTGAAAAGTGGTCACAGGCTATAGGCAAATTAATGTGTGTCAATAAAACTGTATTTATAGAAACAGTTTCAGGACTGGATCCGACCCCCAGGCTATAGCTTGTTGACTCCTGTTCTAAATCACAGTTCCCCTCATTTCTCCGTCTTTGTAACTTTAAAACAGGCATATACTGGGCTTTAATATTCCCTAACAGTTATGATGATTTCCAGCTTATTTGGTAATTTCTCATCCATTCCATGTACTCAGTCGGGGATTCTTAGGATTTCTTAAGGTATAGAGTTGCCTCAGTCTCCTACATGGTTCTCGTGATCATTCTTTATGATCTTGTCTCCTGCTCTTCTCTCCCTTCTCCAGGCTGCTTCAGCACACCTGGCCTCTCTGTTGCTCCCTGAATGCACCTCTCTGCCTCTGGAACTTGCTCTGCCCTCCGCCTGGGAAGCTCTCCCCCCACAGAGCCTTATACCTCATTCCATCCTCTCCATGTCTCACTCAGCTGTCACTTTCTGCGTGAGGCCATTTGTTTTGGTCAGTGTCTAGTCAGAAACACAGGAGCTACTCTAGGTATTTCAGAGACTTTAATAAAGGAAATTGGTTACACTGGAGTAGCAGAAGGGACAGTTGTGCTTACAGTGTAACTAATGCCAGCAGGGAATCCCTTTCATCCCCAAGGCTGCAGGAGTAGATGGAAACAATGTAACCCAGAATTCTGCTCACTGTGCCACTGAGACTGCTAATGGCCCTTCTATTGCTGGAACCATCCCCACCTTGAGGGAAGGCCACAGTCTTTACTCCTGCTGTGCTCAGGGGCTAGAAGAGAGCTGCTGCCAATGTCACCACTGCAATGCATAGAGCCACTGGGTGCTGTGTGGCCGCTGCTGTGGTCTCAGTCTGTCTGGGCAGGAACTCATCCAGAACCCCACATTCCACTGTGGTAGCTGCAGTTGCTTGAGACACCACCAGGAGCAGAAAGAATAAATAGGACTGCCCCCTTTCTTCTCCTTGCCAGTTTCACATCAGTGCCACCCATTAGAAGGATCTCGCCAGTTCCAGCTAGATCTGTAAATCTGTAAAATGTAGTTTGCAAGCTCCCTGCCCTTTGCTATAGAGATCTGAGCCTGGGAGGACTGGAATAGAGTGGAGAGATAATGGGTATGTCTTTCCTGTACACCCCATCTAAAATGACAATTCTCAGCATATCAGCCTTTTCCCTGCTTTATTTTTCTCCATGATAGCAGATAACATTGCCTAACATTATATGTGTGTGTGTGTGTGTGTGTGTGTGTGTGTGTATCGCCTGTCTTCCCTACTAGAATGTAAACTCTAGGAAGGCAGTAATTTTGTTCGCTGCTGTACCTCCAGTACCTAGAACATAGTGGACATTCAATAAATATTTCTAGAATGAATGGATGAATAACTGAATGAGTGAATCCCTTAGCAAGACCCAGAGACTTGTCCAGAAAAATACTGTAACTTGCTGAGCTGAGTTTGGCAAATTTAAAGCATCATAGAAAAAAGGGGATTAAGGGAAACTCTCTCTCTCTAATGCATGTGTATTATATTTACATTTTTTCCCTAGAAAGCATCTGTTTCCAAACACCAACCATTTTTATTGGCATTGAAAGCCTGTTTAGAGAAGGACCGTACTTCCGAATCAACGACTTTGGCTGTTTGATAAATCTTGCAATCTGTAGAGAGAGACAAGGCAGACCCTCTTGCAGATTACGCATGTTGCAGCCTGGGTCTCAATTTCACAGTTTTTGAACCAACGTGGACCGGTTTGAAATTGAAAACCTTTTGCACTTGAAATCTTCTCTGTTTTAGTTTTCAAGGTTCCTTTCAAATAACTGGGGGAATACAGTGATGTGGTGCTTATGATGTTTTGCAGAACCATAAAACTCCTATGCCTGACTTTGGAGGTGAAAGCTGAACAGATTTGTTCTCTATCAGCATTCCATGGTGCTGAATGGGTGAGTATAAGTACTTAAGTGATGAGACTCCAGCTATTGCAAAAAAAAAATCAGTAATCCTTTGTCAGGGAAAGGGGCTCTGTGCCCTGTTCCCCCCTTTAGCTCAGTGAGGAATTCTTCAACAGTCTGATGAAACAGATTGCATAGCACGGGATGCCTTGGATCATGATATTGCCTCATGCCTCGTGACTGGTGAGGCTGATCTGGTTTCATAAGTCAGTGTTCCATCAGAGAGGCCCCTAACTTGGAAGCAGATGTACAAGCCAGCTACTGCAGCTGGGGAAAAGTTCAGTAAGGAAACATACCCTCTTTGACCTTGATGTAAATCGAATCTGTCATGGAACACACTGTTAAGTTCTCATCTGGTCTGTTTGCAGCCTTATTCTCTGAACAGCCCACCAGATATCTTTCCATTGTCTCCCTAAATATTGAGTGACCTTAGAAATAGCCTAATAGAGAAAACAAGCAAGGGAGACAGACCTGCTGGTTTCTGCTATTGACCAGTGCCTTGAATGAAAGCTCATTGTGAGATGGAGAGATGTGTCAGACATGAGTGTCAGAGGTGGAAAAACTCAACCAGACCCTGGCAGTGAGTAGAAGTGTGAAAAACAAAACATACACACACACACACACACACACACACACACACACATACAAACACACACACAGCAGAAGCTATTAGTTCTTTGGGGTGTAGTTTATTTTAGGTGCTTTGACCATTTCTACCCAATTATTGTCCTGCAGAAACCTCAGAGAAAGAGAGACCCATTCCTTCCTAGAAATCAGTCATCTAGTCTAGTCTAACCCCTCATTTTAAATGGGTAAAGTGAATCCCAGAAGGAAGTGATAAACGCCCAAGATCCTACAGGGAGTTAGCAGCATGGTTGGTTTGCTTCACTTCAGGTCTGACTCAATTGAAATCCAAGCTCTTTCTGTCAGATTTTGCTCTTTTGTCCCCTGCCTGACAGCATGTTTCAGGGTTCCAACATGAGGCCCTAAATTAGTTTGGGGGCTGAATGTATCCCAGAAAGGATCATATTCTTTGAACCCAATCCCGTATCAACCTCTCGTGGGTGATGTCTCAGCATCAGAACCCCACTACTGCAGTGGAGTGTGGAGTTCTGGATGAGTCCCTGCCCAGACAGACTGAGACCACAGCAGCGGCCACACAGCACCCAGTGGCTCTATGCATTGCAGTGGTGACATTGGCAGCAGCTCTCTTCTAGCCCCTGAGCACAGCAGGAGTGAAGACTCTGGCCTTCCCTCAAGGTGGCGATGGTTCCAGCAATAGAAGGGCCATTAGCAGTCTCAGTGGCACAGTGAGCAGAATTCTGGGTTACATTGTTTCCATCTACTCCTGCAACCTTGGGGATGAAAGGGATTCCCTGCTGGCATTAGTTACACTGTAAGCACAACTATCCCTTCTGCTACTCCAGTGTAACCAATTTTCTTTATTAAAGTCTCTGAAATACCTAGAGTAGTTCCTGTATTTCTGATTAGACATTTACCAAAACAAATGATCTCACCCATTTCGATTAGGTTATTTCCATTGAGTTGTGACCCACCTCATTTAATGTGGGTCTTGATCCTCTTGCTGGAATCCTTTATATGAGGGTCAAACACATACAGAAACTAAGGGTTGAAATAGAGAGAAACTCACTAAGAAAGCCCTGGAGAAGCTGAGAGAGAACCAATGAAGCTGGAAGCTGAAAGCAACGAAACCCAGGAGAGAAGGACCAGCAGGGGCCAGCCATGTGCCTTCCCCTGTTACAGAGATGTCCCACATGATGGCAGTCTGTCTTCACAGCCAGGTATTATCCTGTTGATGCCTTAATTTGGATACTTTCACAGCCTTAGAAATGTAAATTGAAAGTTAATAAATCCCTGTTGTAAAAAGCCAACCCAGTTCTGGTATATTGCATTTCGTCACCTTTAGCAAATCCAAACAGACCCCCGCTCTGGAAAGATGAGATCTGCTCTTCAGGCAGACCAATAGAGCATCTGGGAAAGAGCCGAGGACCGAGGACAAACACACCTGGATTCCAGCCTTAACCCTCACCTTCTTAGATATGTGACTTTGGGCATGTTACATTACCCCCCTGCGCCTTATTTTCCTCCTAAGAAAAATAGACGTGGTAATTCTTACCCTCCTTGCTCACCTGGGGAGATGTGGGCTTGAAACCAGCTTGTGAACACACTTGTCTGCCTTAGTTCCAGCCCATGTTCTCCAGGAGAGGTGATCTGTCACTCCCTTTGTACTCAGTAGTGCTGTACTGGAGATAGTTAAGCCAATGGTCCCTGACTGAGAGAGCCCATGCCTAGGGGACCAGACCCAGAGCTGCGAATTCGACATTGGGAGAAGGAAGAGTGGGGATTTCCAGACGTCTGGAACAGTTAGCTGATGGCAGTGGGTTACTCTGAGTGGGGACTTACGGACAAGCAGGGTAGAAGTCCAGAGGGCCAGAGGGGTGGGACCCTAAGGCAGGTGAGATTTGGCCATAGAATCCTTTTTGCTGAGAAACATACTTATCTGTGCAGGGCTGGGAGGAGCCAGGTTCTCCTTTCTCTCCATTTCTGATCACGGAAAGCATAAAGGAAAAGGAGACAGGCAGTGCCCTGCTGCATCCATGCTCCTGCAGTTGGTTACTGTCTGTCTCTGGCTCCAATCTCCTTTTCCCATTTCTTCCCACTCTTTCCTCCCAACACTATCTCAGCACCAAAGGAAAGCACCATTTCCAAAGGCCTCCTTTCTCTGCAGGAGGGGAGAGGCCTGACTTCAGTGTCCTGAGTGGAGAGGACCCTCACCCAGCCTGGGCCAGGCAGACATCAGGAGAGAGGAGACCCTGAAACCCACCTCCAGAGGAGCATGTAATGGGCAGCCAGCACGGCCTGCCGCACGTCATTCCATCTACAGGTCACACGCTCTTGGTTTCTGCCTCTCTTTTGTGTAGCTGATCCCAAACGACAATTGTTTACATGAGGGATTAGATGAGTGGATAGTTTAATACGGAAAGCAGGTCTGGACATGCTTGTCAAAGGGGAGAGAAAAGGGGCATTTTCGTTAAGAATTCTAGAATGCCTAAGCTAAAGTGGTAATTCTCTTTTTTGTGTGTTGTTTACTAATCATGGCTTCTTTTTCCCTTCCTCCCCTCCTCCCTTCCTTCCACAAATAGTTACTGAGTGCCTACTGTGTACCAAGCTACCATGCAGTGTGTTGGTAGCAAAAAAAATATAATCCTACTCTCATGGAACTTATATTTTAATGGTGAAGATGGGCATTAAATACATAAGGTCACAAATTATGATGCGTGCTATAAAGGAAAGGAACAGTGTTCAGGAGAGCCAACACTACAGGTAATAGATCTAATTCAGGGTGTGGGGTGGTGAAGAAAGAAGAGAAAGTGACCTTAGAATTGGGAGTGGAAGGAAAAAAAGAATTTATTAGGTTAAAAAAAGGAGTAGAACATATCAGGAAGGGATGAAAGTATGTGCGAAAGCCCTGAGATGGTACAGAGCTGATCCATTTAAGGAACAAATAGAAGGGTAGAGAGTGGAGGTTGTGTCAGGTAGGAGATTGCGGCCTGGGAGGTCTTCAAAGGTCAGAGGTAGGTGCCATGAAATGTGATAGATAGAATCATCTACCCCCCTCAAGGGCCATCTTCTTAATCTGAATCTACATTTCTTTGTGTGTGAGCCCATTTGTAAAAAGGACCTTTTAAAAAGGTTATTTTTAGTTAGGATGTAGCCAATTGAATCAGTGTGGGTCTTAATCCAAATTACTGGAGACCTGATAAAGAGAAGAAACAGAATCTATGAGTGGGAGAAGGCCAAATGGGAGAACCTGGAAGTCAGTGGAAACTAGAACGCTGCACGGAGAGACAGATTGCCATGTGATGGAAGGCAGAAATGCAAGCCAAGGAAATCCAAGGATTATGGCAAGGCAGGACAAGAACACTACAGATTTTGAGGAGAAAGCATCGTCTTACCAATGCCAACCCACTGGGCAGTGTATTAGTTTGCTGATGCTACTGGAAAAGAATGTACCAGAAATGTAAAAGCTTTGAAAAAGGGAATTTAATTAGTTATAAGTTTACAGTTCTAGTGCTGAGGAAATGTCCAAATAAAGGCACCAACAAGAGGTTGCCTTCACTCAAGAAAGGCTGGTGCCATCCAGAACACTTCCGTCAGCTGGGAAGGAACATAGCTGGCCTCTGCTGGCCTCTTGCTCCTGGGCGCTGTTGCTTTCAGCCTCTGTTTCCTGTGGGGATTCCTCACTTGGCATCTGTAGGCCTTCACTTAGCTCCTCCAGGACACAGTCCAGGATTCTGGCTTGCTTAGCATCTCATGGGAAGGCACATGGTAATGTCTGCTGGGCCCTGTGTCTCCAAAAGTCTGGGTCTTGTATTGGCCCTCTCAGCTCTGAAGCAGCTGTTCTCCAAGCTTCTGCATCTGTTCTGTCATGTCTCCAAAATGTTTCCCCTTTTGAAGACTCTAGTAAACTAATCAAGACCCACCTTGAATGGGTGGGGTCACATTTCCATCTAATGAAAAGATCACATCCACAATTGGGAATGCTACATCTCCATGATAAGATAATCAAATGTTCCCCATGCTACATTATTGAATCAGGATTAAAAGAAATGGCTGCCCCCACAAGATTGGGTCAGGATTAAACGTGGCTTTTCTGGGGGACATGATAGATTCAAACTGGCACAGGCAGCATCCGTCCCAGTGGTCTGCCCAGTAAGGCAGTCACATTTAGGCTTTGAAAAATCACATGGCTGAGATATGAAGAACAGATGGTAGGGCTGAAGTGGTTGTGGGCAGAGCTATTAGAAGACTACCATATTAGTCCAGGTGAGAAATGATGACTGTAATTTCCAAGAAATGGGAGGAAAATATTTGGAATCTAGAGGAATTTGGGAAGTAAAATCAGCTGTACTGTTTAACTAGCTTCATGACCTAGTTAAGGAAGTCACTTAACTGCCTTGACCCCAGTTTCCTCCTTAACGTATTGGTGCTGATATTGCCTGCTCTTCTTTCTTTACCCCCAGCAGTTATCTGCTCTCTACCAGTTATTATCTGCCAGGCACTGGGAGTATGACATGGGCAATAAGTCGGTCTTCCTTCAGGGAACTAGCCTTCAAATGGAGCAGGCACAATCTGACAGTTACCACCTGGAGAGGAAAGGGGACTTGATGAGAGCCAGAGCGGGGTCACCTGACCAGTTCTGGGAAGCCAGGGGGGACTTTCTGGAGGAAGCAATGTCTCAGCCCACTGTGAAAGGGCGAGTAAGAGTGATTCAGGTGAAGGCATGTGGAGAGGGTGGAGAAAACCGGCTCTGAAGATGAAGCAATGCCTGATGATAGTGGTTTTCAACCAGGAGGTGGGGGTGGATTTTTCCCTTCTCTTTTGGACATTTGACAATGTCTGGAGGCATTTTTGATTTTACAAATGGAGGGGGTGCTATTGACATTTAGTTCACAGAGGCCAGGGATGCTGTTAAGCACCCTCCATGGTTCAGGACGGCTCCCCACACCAAAGAATTATCCAACCCAAAATATCATTACTGCGGAGGGTGGGAAACCCTTCCTGATGAGATAATTCCTGGGATTGTGCATATGAAAATACTTAGCAAATTACACATGTATTTACAAATGTGAGGCCTCTTAAATTTCCTGATCCATTATGAGATTATTATATGTGAAATAAAAGAGTTTCTAACACACAAAAATACATGAGGATTGCTCCTTTATGATTGTCCTGTATGATCTATTGAGAAGCTGGGAGAACCTAAAAGGGAGAATAAAGATTACTTTACAAGGACATGGGACTTGGTGGTGGAAAGGGAGTCCTGGTCAACTGTGTAAGTTGACAGGCTCGTTTTAATAGATAATCTTAAGTGTTTGCATGCAGAAGGAGGTCAGTCCAACCCAGCACTCCACTCTCATTTCTCATCATCAAAGCCCAAAACAAATGAACCCCAGAATGGCATAATGCGGCATAATGTTTCCATGCTTCTGCTTCTTCTTCTCTTTCCCTAGGAAAGTTCTATTTCATTTGGCCCTAGGAAAACCTTCCTTAAAGATGAGAAATTAGGAGAGGGTAAGAGCATGCTGTCTTGTTGAGAATACTGCTGAATCATAGATTGCAAACTCTAAATTTTGGTCAGGGCTGGGTTATTTTGGAAAATAAACAACAACCACACATAAACACACACACACACAAACAAAAAACAAACCAAAAACAACCCAAGAACCATTTTCCTGAGGCTAAGTAATGGAATGCTACATAATACCTGAATGGTCTCTGGACCCATGAAATTATAGTTCTTAAATCTGTAGCTATCAAGATTTAAAAAAAAAGATTAAAAAAGTGTCCATCACTCTGACTGTCTGAAATGAAATTACCTTGCTTTATGGAACACCCTGCTTTAGGCTCTGTGATTTCTTTGTGGATGTTCCAAACCCACCCTCAGTCCCTTGTTTCACCTTAGTCCTGTGTTTCTAGTAAAAGTAAGGTGAGCCTGGCTCTGAATTATCTTTAAGAGGCATTTCAATAGGTGGCGTTATTATCCTATTTTAAATTATCCTTATCAATTACTTCAGCATATTTGATAAAGATCATCATATTCTCAAAACCCTTCAATAACCCTCTGTTTTGTACATAATTAATACAAACACCTTAGCCTGTGATATTTGCTGCAAGCAACACAATTTGACTTAAGCAAACTGGTTAGCTCAGTAAAAAATGGAAGAGCTGGTCGAGCAAGGCTTGGGACGGAAAATGTGCAGGGATGCCCCAGAGACCTCAAAGGCCAGAGTTCATAGGGTGCTCTCTGGGAAACTGCCAGAGATCCATCCACTTTTGGTGGTTATGTGTCTTGTGAATACTCAGGTTCCAAAAAGAGAAAATCTGTTTGGTCCAGCTTGAGTCAAAGGCCTCACCCTTCACCTTGGACTGATCACTGAGGCCCTGAGAAGGTACTAGAACTGGTCTAGTCCACTCTCATTTGCACGTTAGGGTTAGTTATAGGAGAGAGAGAAGCTGGAAGACACAAGCAATAGCCATTCCAAACTGGCCATCAGTGCTTCCTGCGTTTCATCCAGCCAAGCTTTCTGGCTTCTTCCATAATCTAATACATATACTCCAGGTTTTTGTTTGTTTGTTTGTTTTTGTTTTTTGCATTGGCAGGTACCAGGAATTGAACCCAGGTCTCCAGTATAGCAGGCGAGAACTCTGCCTGCTGAGCCAGCGTGCCTGCCATACTCCGTTTTTTTAAATGTATTTTTATAATCAGAACTGGGTGCAGCTTCTGGGATGTTTTTCTTGTATTTGATAACTTCCTACTCTATGCCTATTTTCATACTATTGGCATTTCCCCTCTCCTTCCTCAGCTGTTGAGACTGTCATGAAGCTTCAAGGTCAAGTGCTGCCTCCTTTACCAAGTCCCACAGATTCACATTGCAGGAGATTTTAATGCATTTTAAACTCCAGGATTCTTGACATTGAAGTTGCAGGTGTGACGTATGAGGTGGGGGCAGAGGGCCAGACTGAGGGAGAATCTGTAGGATGGAGAAGGCTGGAGAGTGGGCTAACCCCCCCCCCCCCCCCCCAGTCATTGGTGCTCTGGGCAGTGCTGCCAGGGGGAGTCCTGGGCTTGCTGGAGGGTGATGCGTGAGCTCCAGTCAGAAGAGAGCGCAGTGTAGACGAGTGGGTAAGAGCACGGGCATTAGAATCAGGCCAGCCTGGATTTGGAAGCTGGATCTGGGTGACTCTGGCTTTATCTTCATGTCAATTCCCAGTACTTCAGTTTCCCTATCTGAGGCCAACCTCATCTGGTCTGTTTATTTGTAAAGGTGGGGCACAGCACCTAAGGCATGGCAGGGAAATCAGAAATTAGAGCATTTGATTTCTTAGACGAGCCTTGGTGTAGAAATATACATTATAATTGTAAAACCCAAGAAAACAAACTAGCAAAACACTTCTGTGAAATCTGAAAGATTCTTGGCTAATCTTTGCCTTTCTCACTAGAAATAAGGAAGGGAATGGCGGAGAATATTCATACAAGTATTATAAATAAGGAACCAAGCCTTCAAAGAGTAACTACCCATGTTTCCTTTTTTTAAATACAATATCCTCTCCATTTTAATGAGTTATTGAGTTAAAGAAAACTTGAAATATCAGTTTAACTATTTAATCTTTTAAGGTGTTTGAAAATTTTATTTGTTTATTTAAAATTACAAATAATGTTTGCCTTGAAAAACTGACTTTGTTCACCCAAGGTATAAAATGAACTGATGGCCATATTTTAAATTTAATCTACTATTATGAATATTTTATAGATATCAGAAAAAAAAAAAAACTGGATCCCCTGGGTCTAGGCTTTCTGTTTTAGGCATGCAAATGGCTAGTAAATAAAGAAATGTCTCAAGCAGATCCATGTCAAATCCCAGCACAAAGTCTCATTCTCTCACAAAAGTCAATGCTCAATGCATGTTTAGTGGTCAATAGTATCCCAGCAGTGAGAATTCAGGTGGCAAGTCTTATTGACCTGTAGACAATGGCAGGGGTCCATTTATCAGTGGATCTTCAGGTCTTGACTTAAATGTTATCTCCTCCAGGAAGCTTTCCGTGTGTAACTGACTGAGGACTGAGGTTGGCTCTCCTATTCCTCATTTCCCCAAGACTTTGCATTCATTGCATTGATCTGTTTGCAATTAGTTAATATTTAACTTTCTCCCCTGCTTGTCTCCAAGTAAGGTTTACCAGTGCAGACTGTGGCATTCTATCTTTTTTATATTAATTTTTTAATTATGAAAAATAACATTTACACAAAAAATAATACATTTCAAAGCACACTGCAACAATTAGTTATAGAATGGATTTCAAAGTTTGGTATGGGTTACAGCTCCACAATTTTAGGTTTTTCCTTCTAGCTGCTCTGAGATACTGGAGACTAAAGGAGAGATATCAATGTAATGATTCAGGAGTCATACTCATTTGTTAAATCGTATCTGCTCTGTTATAATTCCTCCTTCTCCTTTGATGTTTCTTCCAATCTTTAGGGGTATTCTAACTTTTTCATAAAAGAGGGCTGTTAATAATATGGGATAGGGGGATGGAACTAGTTGATGTTCTGGAGAGGCTGGCCCCTCTGGGTTTCAGGACTTATCTGGCTTAGGAATCCATCTGGATGTTGTAGGTTTCTGGAAAGTAATCATAGTGCATGGAACCTTTGTAGAATCTAGATAGAGCCCTAGGTATTTTTTAAGGTTGACCGGGATGGTTTTGGTTGGGGTATGGCAAACCATGGTAAATAGCAATGTCTAATTGAAGCTTATGTAAGAATAAACTCCAGAAGAGTCTCTTGACTGTATTTGAACTCTCTCAGTCACTGATACCTTATTTTGTTACAATCCTTTCCCCCTTTTTGCTTAAGAAGGCATAGTCGTTCCCACAGTGCCAGGGCCAGGCTCATCTCTGGGAGTCATGTCCACATTGCCACGGAGATTTTCACCCCTGGATGTGATGTCCCATGCAGAGGGGAGGGTAATGATTTTACTTGTACAGGTGGGCTTAGAGAGAAATAAGTCACATCTGAGCAACAAAAGAGGTCCTCAGGAGGTACCTCTCAGGAATAACTATCGCTTAGCTTCTCTGCTACATAAATAAGCTTCACAAGAGCAAGCCTCAAGATCAAGGACTTGGCCTACTGATGTTAGAGTCTCTAATGTTTGAGACGGTATCAGGGATTTCCTAGTGGTAAAGTTTAAGAGTTCCATAGTTTTTCTCCCATCTCTCAAGTGACTTTGTGCAGCATCTATCTTACATCTCTGTTCTGGGCACACATTTGTGAAATGAAATCCATGTTCATGTCAAGACGAGCCATGGGGAGTATAATCCATCCATCCAGTCCGACAGAGTGGAGGCCTTAGTCTTAGCACATTATCTGACAGCTCAATAGGAAAATCAATGCCAAAACCCAATTGAATATATTAGACTAGGTGGGTATACAAATACATACCAGGCTAATTTCAGATGACATCCAGTGAGGGACCCAGGCTGTGGGCAGTCTACTGGCCTGGAGCTGGAATGGTGGCTCCAGTGGCAGATGGGGCCACTTGGCTCAGGGAGGGCATGGGGTCTCCTGCAAAGGACAGCTGCAATGAATGGTGTGTTTCTATGCTGTCTGACCAAGATCATGGGGTTTGCATTACATTCACTCATGTCTTTACTTATCACTCTGTGAGTTCCTAACACACACTTTTGTTCCCCTGCCTCTGATGCTGAGCATAGTGGCTCAGCAAATGGTTGCTGAATTGGATGGAGCTGATGGCTTTGAAAGGAAGCATAAACACTGACTACCCCAAGATTCCAAGCCAGAGGCAGCAAGTGGATGTCTTTCTAGGATCGCCTGAATGGACCCATTTCCTCTTTTTACAGTCCACCTCTCTCTAGATAAACCTTCCAGTTCCAGAAGAAAGCATAGGACTCCACATCTAGACCATAAAAGGAAGGAATGTACATGACATTGGGTTTCAAATGTCTGTATGTTTTTAGGGTACTCTGACAAACTGGTTAATATACAGATTCCCCAATCCCATCCTCAGAGAAGCTTATTTACCGGGCTTGGAATGGAGCCCATGAAACCACCTTTTTAGCAAGCTTTTAGGTGATATGAGGCAAGGGGTGTGTGAGCTCTTCTCAGAACAGTTAGCACCTGAGTCATGGGGAATCCTGGTGAAATGCACACTTTCATTCAGTAGGTCTGGGTAGGAAGGCTGAGATCCTGCTTTTTCTAATAAGTGACCAGGGGCAGTTGTTGCTGGCCCATACATCAAACTTAACTCTGAGTATCAGAGACATAGAAAAGTGACTGTTGAGTTAGGGCTTTGGAGTCAGAAGGTCTTGAGTTTAATCTAATTTCACCACTTGCTTGCTGGGTGGTCTCTCCCAGTCCCTGTTTCCTTGTGTCTCAGATGGGAGTTGGTGCAGCAATTAAATGGGACAATGATATACATACATAAAGCTTTCAGCATATTGCTTGGCTCACCATCAGCCGTCCGTGAATGCAAGCTGCTATTATGTTATTATTTATAATAAATCCTGCTAATTCAATGCAAATTACTTAGGAATGTTTGTTTTGTAATCCCTCTGTCATTTTATTTCACTCATGTCGTTTGTATGAGGTTTGAGACACTATTTCCATTTCCATGTGACACATCCAGAAGCTATGAAAAACGAATCAATTCCCTACTGGATGCCTGCCCATGCAATGCTGTGAGTACAGCGTGTCCGTAATAAGTTCTTGTCATGTTGATGAACGTCAAAACATCTGGATGAGTTGCTGATTTTTTTCCTCTGGCTCCAGATGTTGGCCATTATGTAGAAAGAGCAGGTGACCCAGAGCTGGGTTGATGTGATTCAGAATGGAGAGGCTACTCAGTGAGAATCTCAGCCCAGGTTGGCTCTTGGAATCATGGGCACTAGTCGCCTATGTACTGGCCAAATTGCTTGGGTGTCAGCTACTTGCCTTGTGCAGCCCAAGTGTGCCTACTGGTGTAGGAGCCCACAGCTCTGTTCCAGGCTTCTTTAGGTCACCTTTAAGGCCATTTTTGGAAAAAGCAAAGGCCCGAGAGCAAGGTGATGTTTCCTCAGTGGGCAAATATTGTAACATAAAACACCCTGAGGTTTTGGAGTCCTGCAGAACTGGGTTTAAACCTTGGCTCTCCCACTTAGCACCTGGGTGACCCTGGAATGCTGACTTAACCTCTCTGAGCACAGCTCCACTGCTGTGAACTCCCTGTCAAGCTGTCAGTGACATTTATGTCATATGCCTTGTTCTTTGAGGTGAAGCCAACGTGAACTATTGGCCTCTGCAAGAGAACTGAGATGATTCAGCCATAATTTCATGTCACTGGTACATGTTTTAACTCACAACAGTAATTCAGACTTAAAATTTAATTTTCAAATATATGCTGTGAGTGTTTGGGTGAAAAGAACTTTTTCTCTTAAGACTGTAGTGTACGTGGGATACCCCAGTCACATGTGACAGCCCTTTGAAAAGAGAGCATAAAGGCTTCATAGAATCCCGGGATGAGCCAGGCATCATGGGATTGAGAAAACCTCCTTTTTTTCTTTAATATTTTTATTGATAAGCAACATACAACACAAACATTCTTAACATACAAACATTCCATACATGGTGTACAATCGATGGCTCACAATATCATCACATAGTTGTATATTCTTCACCATGATCATTTCTTAGAACATTTGTATCACTTCAGAAAAAGAAATAAAAAGAAAAAAGAAAAAAACTCATACATACCATACCCCTTACCCCTTCTTCTTTTCTTTTCTATACCCCTTACCACTCTCTTTCATTGATCACAGTATTTCAATCTACTCAATTTGTTTTAACATTTGTTCCCCCTATTATTTATTTTCAATCCATATTTTTTACTTATCTGTCCATACCATAGATAAAAGGAGCATCAGACACAAGGTTTTCACAATCACACTATCACACTGTGAAAGCTATATCATTATATATTCATCTTCAAGAAACATGGCTACTGGAACACAGCTCTACAGTTTCAGGCACTTACCTCTAGCCTCTCTAATACACCATAAACTAAAAAGGAATAGCTATACAATGCATAATAACTCCAGGATAACCTCTCAACTCTGTTTGATATCTCTCAGCCACTGACACTTTATTTTGTCTCATTTCTCTCTTCCCCCTTTCAATCGAGAAGGTTTTCTCAATCCCTTGACGATGAGTCCCAGCTCATTCTAGGATTTCTGTCCCACATTACCAGGGAGATCCACACCCCTGGGAGTCATGTCCCAGGTAGAGAAGGAGAAGGCAGTGAATTTGCTTGCTGTTGGTTGAGAGAGGGAGAGAGAGGCCACGTCCGAACAACAAAAGACGTTCTCTGGGGGTGACTCTTAGGCCTAATTTTAAATAGGCTTAGCCTATCCTTTGCTGGGATAAGTTTCATATGAACAAACCCCGAGGTTGGGGGCTCAGCCTATTGCTTTGGTTATCCCCACTGCTTGTGAGAATATCAGAAATTCTCCAGATGGGTAAGTTAATTTGAGAAAACCTTCTTGACCAAAAGGAGGAAGAGAGAAATGAGACAAAATAAAGTTTCAGTGGCTGAGAGATTTCAAACAGAGTCAAGAGGTTATCCTGGAGTTGTTATGCATTGGATAGATATCCCTTTTTAGTTTATGGTATATTGGAGTGGCTGAAGGGAAGTACCTGAAACTGTTGAGCTGTGTTCCAGTAGCCTTGATTCTTGAAGACGATTGTATAACGATATAATGTTTACAATGAAAAATAAAGGCTTCATAGAGGCTATAGTATGTCTCAGTTCTAAAATGCAATAATGCATGACCCTTTCACATGTGATCACATCTAATCATTGCCACTATACTCCCTTTATTTTTCAGGTGAGCAACTGAGGCCCAGAGATGTCAAGTGTCTTCTCCAAGGATACACAGGCTATGAGTGACACTGAAGGAATTTGAATCCAGTTAATCTGACCCTAAAGGCCATGGTATGAAATCATTCATTACAATGCCACATAATTCTCTCTCACAGAAGAGATATTAACTTCTGAACTAGTGAAAGAGAGTCAATGACTTCAATCGATTCCAGTAGAGGGAATTTATTTTTGTGCCTTCAGTAACTAAATGAATTTGAAGGTATGTGTTAAAAGTTATATTTACATTATAACATATACATAATATTATACATAATATTGGCATTGCAATCAATGTCTGATTACAACTAATGTCTGTTGTCCTGATTATTTTGCTGACACTGTCATCACATAAAATGTTTTTGTTATTCTAAGGGTAAGAACCGGTTTTTAAAATTTATGATCCCCAAACTGTGTGTCTGATGACTCAGAGAATAAAACTACAAATTCTTTCATCTTCTCTAGTCTGGCCCCAGCAGAAATACCAGCAGCTCCCTTTTCTGAACCCCATAACACAACTTGATTGATTAATTGATTCATTCATTCATTTGCATTCATTTCTTCCATTTCTCCCTTTTGATAGATCTCAGTTTCAGTTTTTGCATCGTCCATAAATATCTTAGGCTTGAATGAGTGGGTAATTACCTCCTCCCAAACTCAGGAAACTTGGATTTACAGCTCTGTAGCTGTTTATTTCCTTCTGCGAGGCACACAGCTGGCTACACTGTTAGCAATGGAATGGAATTCATGATAGTAAATATTCATCGAAGCTTCTGTTCTGTGCTGGGGCCATAACCGCACTGGGAATACTGAGATGAGAAAGATAAAGATAAAGGTAACAACCATAGCAACCAACTTATTTTAAGGGAACTCTGTGTGAAGCCCTGGGTTGGACACTGGGTACCATAGAGATGAATAAGTTGTGGTTCCTGCTCATGACCAATATCCCAGGCACAAGTATTCAAGCCCCAGAGCACCAGACAAGAGTGGCTATGTAGAGAGAAAGGTGGGCAGGAGTCACATTGGCGATGACCCCATCATCTTGGGTTGGGTTGGAGAAGAGAGTAAAGGGCTTTCCAGAGCCTCAGTTCAAGGCCTGCTCTTGTCTGCTTGACCTTGTATTTGTAACTTCTCTTCTGGTTGTGGCCTTATTAGTCAAGCCCTGCTTTAATATAACAAATTTAAGGGTCTAAATGATAGCAAGTCTTAAATGGCAGAAACCTAGAACATCCTCTTCACATAGATATCATCTAAAGAATTTGAATTCCCCCATTAGAATTTTTATAGCCTGAGTTGTGGCACTAGGGAAATGAAATTCACATCATTCCTTCTCATCTGGGCAAAAGGGTGAATGTTTTGTCTCCTAACATCAGGCGCTTAGCATAGGCAGCATATAGAGTTATGATAGGCTGAAAACAAGGTTTCTTAGTGGACGAATCCCTGTGTGATTCAAGCTTCTTGAATCCTGCAGACCTGCCTATCTGGACGTGCAGGATGCAGCATAACCCTTGGCTGGAATCTGGACTTTGGGCTTAGACAGCTCAGGGTGAAGGGTCCTGCCTCCTTTCAGCTACTGGGTGCTTCTGGATGTCCCAAAGCCCTCATGGAGAAAAGGATAAGTGTGGTACCTGGGATTGAGTGAAGTGATGTGTTCTTATAAAATGCTGCCCGTAGAGGCTGATCTATGGTAACAGCTCAAAACTTATTTTGGTTTGTTGCAATGGGGAGAAGACTGGCAGAAATGGAATAGTTACTATTGTGCAACCATTGTGGTTCAGGGCCTAATATATGTCAATTTGCCAATAAATAGAAGATGACAACATCCATTTCAGGGGTTTGTTTTTAATCTATTTTTTTATTAGAGCAGCTGCAGGCATTCAGAAAAAATCAAGCAGGAAGTATAAAGGAAGTATTCACACCCTCCCCCCCAATACACACACAGTTTTCCTTAATAATAACATTCAAAGGGCTTTTATAAGGACGAAACACAGTAGTATAGACCTAGACCTGGATTATAGTAGGTGCTCAATAAATGCTAGTTTTCCATTCCTTTTCATAAAGAACAGACACTATCTATCTCCAAGCAGGAATTAACAGTTACTGTTCTTGACTCCATCTGCCCTGATGGTCAGTCATGAATTCTGCATGCAGTAAACTCTCAGAATGGGTAAGGAGGAAGGAATCAGCATTCTCAAAAGCATTTTTTTTTTACATGGGCAGGCACCAGGAATCGAACCCAGGTCTCCGGCACAGCAGGTGAGAACGATGCCACTGAGCCACTGAGGCCTGCCCCCAAAAGCCTTTTTAAAGGTGATCCCTGTGAGTCATTTTTGGAGATTAAATTTGAAGTGTTACTAGTATTCCAATTACTTCTAAGGCAAAGGTGATATGACTGAAATCACAGCCTGCATGGACATCTAGTGTAATCTCCGTAATTCCATTTAGAGACAGAGCTATTTACCTGAAATAACCTGGGTTCCTCTCTTTAAAGAATTAGGGGCTTCAAGGTCAACAAGGTGTGGCACCAGCCCTCACAGTGGGGGGTGGATCTGCAAAAGCACAATAACTAAACTGAAATAGACATGATGCAATAATCGTTAATGAAATTGAGACCCCGGTGAGGAGGGACCCATGTGAGGATTTAAGCAAACATGAAAGCAGCCAGCCATTTCAGAAAAAACAGGATTGGAGATTGAGTTCTCCAGAAAGGATTTATGGAAAGTCCTTTTGTCTGATGGGCATGATCCGAGCGTATTGCATAGGAGAGCAACAAGAGCGTTCTGGAATCTGCATAAACAGAACCACTGCCAGTCTGGACTAAAAACGACAGAAAAGGGACAAGGTGAAGGAAAAATAACTTCAGAAAGAGAACCACGGACGCTAAAGTCTGGACCCAGGAGACCTTGGGCCAGGAAAGGAGACCCGCCATATACGTAGAAAGGGTGAGTTTGCCCCAAAAGCCGAGGGTGGGCCTTCCGCTTCCTTGTTCAGGAAGAGTTGTGCCATCTCAGGCCTCAGAGAGGGTGGAGCGCATAAACAAGGAATCTGGGGGAGCAGGGCTGCCACCCCATTGTTCTGGAAGGGTTGAAGGTGTGCCCTGTAGATGGCAGAGAGCCTGAATGCTGCCCTGAAGCTTGGAGAGAGTGAAACTAAGAAGAAGGTGGTGTCCCCAATGAGCCCCATTGTTGCAAACTCCACGCCAGCATTTGGAGAGAGCTGGGCCACTGCATAGGCCCTTGGAAAGGTTGGGATTCCGCTTTCTAAAGCCCCAAGGATGAATGACTCTTAGGTTTTGAAATCTAATGGAGTTTGCCCTGCGGGTTTTCAGAACTGCTTGGTTCCAGTGACCCCTGTGTCCTTTTGGATTTCTCCCTATGGAAATACAAACGTGTATCCTATGACTCTTCTTCCTTTGTATATAGGCAGCAGATAACTTGTTCTGAGTTTTACAAGTCCACAGGCAGAGGATAATTTTGCCTTAGGACAAACCATGCCTGTAGTTGATTTTGATGAGATTTTGTACTGTTTCTGACTTTGTATTGTATTTGTGTTATTACTGAAGTGTTTTAAGGCTCTGTGAAATTGTAATGGAGTGAATACATTTTGTATATGGAAAAAATATGTCTTTTTGGGGGTCCAGAAGTTGAAATGTGCTGACTTGAAAGTATTAGGTACCCCAGAAAGACCATGTTTTAATCCTGATCCAATTTTGTGGAAGTAGCTGTTTCATTTAATCCTAATTCAATACTGTAGGTTGGAAACTTTTGATTAGGTCATCTCCACTGAGATGCAACACACCCAATTGTGGGTGTGACCTTTGATTAGATGGAGATGTGACTCCACCCATTCCAGCTGGGCCTTGATTTGTTTGGTGGACTCCTTTAAAAGTGGAAACATTTTGGAGAGAGCCAGTAATGACAGAAGACTCCGAGCTGACAGAAACTTCACAGCAGAGCTGACACAGATGCGGGCACATGGAGAACAGAGATATGAATGTTTGGAGATGCTTGGCACCAAGGGAAAGCCAAGAGATAAAAGCCAGCCCCAGAGAGGCAAAGTGAGGAATCCCCACCCACATGGACAGAGACTGAAAGCAACAAAACCCAGGAGCAAGGGACCAGCAGATGTCAGCCGTGTGGCTTCCCAATTGACAGAGGGGTTCCTGACCCATCAGCCTTTCTTGAGTGAAGGTTACCTCTTGTTGGTGCCTTCATCTGGATACTTTTACTTCCTTAGAACTGTAAACTTGTAACTTTTCAACTTCCCTTTATAAAAGCCATTCCAGTTCTGGTATATCACATTCTAGCAGCTAGCAAACTAACACACTCCCTGAGCAGTGTGGCTTTACCCCAGATGGGGAAACTGATTCCCTGAGGTAAAGAACTTTGTAGCACCAAAAGTTAGACTGGGGGATTATGCTGGTATTTTTGGTGCTTCTGACAAAGTCACTTTTCTACAGTTGGTTTTTCACATGAAGTAAGTAGCAGCCTCTGCAGGGGTTAGAGCAGTGGTGGTCTGAGAAGGTATCCACTGCCTCCTGGTTCCAAGAGCTGATTAAATGGTGAAATTCAGAGTTGAAGAAAAGGTATATGTCCACTAGGGGGCGTTCCTCATGGAGCAGTCACATTGATCTTTGCTTAATACCCTTGCATTAGGTTTTTGTATACCTCTTTCTTAGAATCACTGAATCTCAGAAATAGGAAGAAACAAAACCCATCTATCCAACCCCCCTCAAGGACCATGACTGTTACTTGCTTCCTTCCTGCCCTCCCACTTTCCCTCCTTTAGAAGTGTTTGTTTGAGTACCTACTTTGTGCCAGATACTGGGAATATATTGGTGAACAAAACAGACATGGTTCCTGCCCCTTTGCTCATTGAAGCCTTGTTTGATTACCTCCCCAGACCAGTAATCTCCTTACTGCTCAAGAAGGTCTCCTCTCCCTATGGACTACTTTGACTATTAATGTGTTGTTTGCATTGGGCCGGAATCGATTCCCTATTAACACCCACCCTTTGATCCCAGTTGTATTTCAGCACAGAAATGGCACATAATAGGCATGGAGCTATCTGGGCTTCTGTCCCCCAAGCTACCTTCAGGTATCTGTGAAGAGTGACCAGGTCCTGTTGAGTCTTTGCTTTAGTTTTCGTCATTATTTGGTATTGACTTTTGATTATGAACCCTCTTTTTGGGGGAGAGAGGTGGGCAGGGAATAGGCAGGCAAGTGCCTTAATCCGGACAGAATTTCAAAGTCAGCAAAATTGGACAATAGTTCCCTTTTGACACTTTGGAGTCCTCATAACTCTTGTGAAATTTTCACCTTCAGGAGGTGGGAGTTGTTCTGCTACCTTGATGGTGTTGGCCACGGTTCATCTAATGTATCTGTTCTCTAGAATGCATTGGGGACTAAATGCGGGACACGTGCCTGGGAGATTAGACATCTCACAGCAATGGGAGATAACCAGGTGGGACCAGGCAGTAAGTGTCTTTCTGTCAGGGATTATGACCTTCACTGGAAAAATAGAAACAAACTGGAGATAGGAATCACCAATCCTGTCTGGAATGAATATATGGCTGGTGCTTAAAAAATATTTGTTGAATGAGGTTGAATGAATGAATGAGTGGATGCAGTGATTAACCTTTTTCAAATTTCCCTATCCTGGCAAACGACATTCCTGGGCACTGAGAGGGCATGCAGACAAACTTGCTTGATAGTTTCAATGATCTCTGAGGAAGTATGGAAGAGAAAAGCATGCCAAATGAGATGAGCAAATAAGTTTTGATGAAAAAAATCAAACAAGAAAAAAAATAGACTGGTCATCCTTCATTTCAACTCAAAATGGAACAAATTAAATTAAGGGAAAAATTCTTAGGTATTATTTCATTTGGGGATGCTAAAGAAGTTTCAACCAGTATGTTAATTCTGGTCTATTGATAGTGCTTTGTCTATTGAGAAGAATTGCGACAATTTTGGTTCAGTGGAAAATGATTAATTAGTGATGACTCCCTTGATCCATAAAAGGGGCATGCTGGCACACATCAGACATTTGCTATCCCTGAGCAGTCCAACTGCTTCTGTTTTCATAGCAGGAAAGGAATTTACCCAAAGTCACACAGCAAGCAAGGTAGTGGCAAGGAGTAGCCTGACTCCAAGTTCCTTGACTCAATTCAAGTTAGTTTTTCCATCATATCACCCACTTCCTCTACCTGACTCTTGGCGTGTATTCTGGCTTAAGTTTCCTCTTGCTGGCGGAGGGAGCAGAAGAGTGGAAAGAGAACTTCTAAAGAGCAGAGGTGATGGTGATGTGCTCTATGATGTGTGCAGTCAGCTCGATGCCCTTGAAGACTCTGTGGGAACACTCCATGGGGACTGCCCTGCTGGCATGGCCTGGAGACAGGAAGCGGGGGCATGCTAGGTAGAGCCAAGCAGGGAGTATAAAAGGGGCATTGGATGAGATCAACTCATGCGAATGTGAAGTGAATGAGTCTGACAGGCACTGATTTGTGGGGGATGGGCAGGAGGAGGGGCTAATGTGATCTGGAGACATGGGAAGATTCTTCTTTTGTTTCTTTCGACACTGGGAAGTTTCCCTCCTTTCTTTTTCTTCTTTTCACCAGAATTCATTGACTGTTGATTTTGGGTAATGATGCTGGGTTACCGGGTTGATTTTGCAGAATGACAGGCAGGTGCTGGGTGCAGGATGGTGGTGATGGACGTGAGGTTTGAGGGCTGGGGATGGATATGGAGGTGGTAGAGGGCACTCGGGTCTCCACTCTACCTCCATAAGAGTGCTGAGAACTGCAGGCTTACTGTGTTCATTTGGTTTCTGTTTGAGTTCCCCCACCCCCCAAAAAAGGTAAAACTAAGAAATTAAACAGGGACAGGTGTTTGGGTAAAAATTAATCAAAGACTTCCTTGGGATTTATGCCCCAAACCTTTTTAACTTTTGGACGAGTTATGCAGTATCTGTGCCTCAGTTTCCTCATCTATAAAAATGACACTGTGTTAATCAGGGTTCTCTAGAGAAACAGAGCCAACAGGAGAGATCTGTAAATATGCGATTTATAAAGGTGTCTCACGCAACCATGGGAATGGAAGAGTCCAAAATCCACAGGGCAGACTGTGAAGCTGGCGGCTCCAATGAAGGGTCTGGATGAACTCCACAGAAGAGACTTGCAGGCTGAAGAAGCAGCGAAAAGGTCTCTCTTCTCCCTTAAAAGCCTTCAGCTGATTGGATTATCTCATTGTGCATGAAATGCCTTAGTTGGTTGCAGATGTAATCAGCCACAGATGCAATAACTAACTGATGATTTAATCAGCCGCCCAAGAAAAATCCTTGCAACAATGGTCAGGCCAGGACTTGCCTGACCAGACAACTGGGCATCATCATTTGGCCAAGCTGATACCAGAAACTAACTGTCACGGGCAGTACCTGGTAGGTTGTTGTGTGGATTAAATGAGTGAATATATAAGCATTAGGTCAAGTGCAACGTAAGTATTAGCGATTATTGGCCCACCTGACACTGTGATTTTTTTGGGGGGTGGGGACAGGATTCTTCTCATATTTCTTTGAATAGTTTGTGCCATGGCGTATTCAGTGGGGAGCACACACTGCTCTAAATAGACACAGGTCCATGGGAAAGAAAGAGACATCACCTTTTGCTGAAGCTGAAATTTGAAACCTTTGAGATGCACCTTCTCAATCAGAAATCAAAATGTATTTCTCAGCCGTGCAACCACAGACTGAATTAAAAAGTCCTATGCAAAATGGAATCAATCAAAGAGCCTTGGAATTCTAAGGGTCTCAAAACTTTGTTTGAATGACTCAGTGCACGTTTTGAAGCACTGATTGTGCTATTATTGAATCCTCTACTCAGTGACAATACAATGATAAGAGATCTTCCTGGCCACCAAACGTGGGCTATCAGGAAGGTCCAGATTATCGAGGGGATCTGGCCATTTCTGCAGCAGGTGCCTCCCCTGGGCCAATAGCTGTGCATTGTGTGGAAGGCAGCTCATTGTCAGTTGATTCTCAAAGTGCTGAGAAAGCCTGGGCTGATGGAATATTGATCTCACACTTGTTGGTTTCAACAGCATTCGGGAGTTAGTTTCAATAAAACAGGCTTATATTTGGTTTTCTAGATAGTTGCCATCCTGTTAATTTCTCTTTGTAAGTAACTTTGCCTTCTGATCTCAGAAAACACATGTTGCCTTTCTAACAAAAAGCCCCTTTATGTAACTATGGGAAAATGTGTTCAGGGAAATATATTGGAGAAAATCCATTGCGACCTTCAAGATGCTATCGCTGAGGACTGCTCAGCATTGAAAGCCTACACAGCGGTGATGATTTTCAAACCAGGTTGTAACTAAAGCCTCGTGTTTGCTAGATTGGCTCATAACAGCACTGAGATATTTCAAATGTTAGGTAATCAAATCTGGCGCATGAAAAAGAGTTTAAATTCCCAAATTAGGCACAAAGACATACTCCCTGGGCTTTGAGGCTCCCGAGGTGGGACTGAGCTGAGTGAATTAGAAACAGCTTCATTTTGTATCCTGGTGTACTATCAATTAAGCAATTTCCAGAAGCAACTGCACAGATGGCATTTTACTTACTTTTATGGGATAGTTTTCTACCCTTATTATATAAGAGGAAACAATAGTAGGAGGCAATAAGGCTTTCCTTATTACCCTCTTTGTATTTTCTTAATGAGCTTACTTTGCTTCTACTTTATGTCTTCCTATGTCCAGAGGGCAAAAGCATTTCCTCTGCCATGTTCAATACACCACCCTAGATCTATACTGATTTCTAATAAAAAGTTTTGGCACAAAGCCGTATTGAGTCTTTAAGAGCGCGCCCTCTAAACAACACCCATATCTACAGGGCAAATCTGTTGGATGATCAGATTTTTACTGAATTTAAAAATAGCAGAAAAGAGGCAATATTCTAACACTGGGCCAGGCTAAGCTATTCCAGACAGACCGAGGAAGGAAACTACTCTGAGCCTAACCCTCAACTAATTTTACCATGTTTTGCCCCAGTGCTTAAATTCAACCTCTATATATTTCATTCCTTTGGGATTATGATGATTGTCCCTTTTGGAAAGCTTTACCTTTTTCCAAAAAAATAAGATTGAAAAGTAATAAATGCACATGGTTAGCAAACACATTGCAAATGTGTTGGCAGTGGAAAGAAAGTCTCTTTCTCACTGTAGAAGCTAAGATCTCTATATTCCTCCCCAGAATCAATTACAGTAGTCAATGTCTTTGTTTTCTTTTCCCATTTATTATATGCCTACACAAGTTTCTATATATATTAACCCTCCTTTTTTTTTACACACATGCATGCTTACTGTATTCACTTTTTTTCGCATCTTGCTGATTGTGTTAAGAAATGTCAAAGCTCCTGGTGGTTTAACACATCAAGTTTCCAACACTTACCAGGATGGTTTATCCCTCTTACTAGAGGGAGCTAAGCAGGAAACAAAGGAACGCTGAGAGTCAAGGTGTGGTCTGAAGGGGAGGGCCGGCTCTGATAGCACCTAAATAGACACTCGAAATTCTATGGTAGCATTATGGTTATATCTCCTCACATCTGCATGACTGATCCTTTTTCATCTTTCATGTCTCACCTTCAGCATCATCTCCTTAGAGAAGCCTTCCCAACTCTGCTTTCTAAACCATCCTCTCCTACGGGTCCCAGCCAGAGGGCTATCACCACTTTCTTTGTAGCTCCACCAGCCAAGATGTTCTCAGGCATAATTTCCCTACATTTCTGTTATGGAAGCAAGAGTGTGTTTTTCTATTTTACAAATGTAATATTATTTTATAATATTGGCATGTACTCTTTCAAAGCATCCTCTTTCCTCAGCACCAGAAATGTTGGTGCCTGCTAACTTCTAAGTGAAAAATCATATTGGCTAGACCCTGAGGTGAGTGAAGAGGGTGAGTGTGTCTTATTTGTCTCATATCTCCAGGACTTAGCTCAGAGTCTCAGTAAACATCTACTGAATAAAGAGGCATTCAGCTAATAGCAAGGGAGACATATGAAAGTTGATGGTAATTTGAAAATGGTCTTGACTCAGCTCTTTCAAGTTTCAGAGCTGATTTCTCTGGAGCATTATAGAGTTGATCCCATCAATGCAACTTACAAGGAAGCTATGATTGGTATAATTTGTGCCCTGCTTCTCTCCATGACTTTAACTTAATGGCTTTCAAAATGTCAGATGCAGCATTTTTTTATTTCAATTTTATTGACATATGTTGTATATTCACATACGATATAATTATCCAAAGTGTACAATGAGTGGTTCACAGTATCATTAAATAGCTGTGCATTCATGATCACAGTTGATTTTTGAATATTTTCATTACTCCAAAAAATAAAACTAAGAATAAAAGTAAAAATAAAATAGAAAAGAACACCCTAAACATCCCATGCCTTCCATCTCCCCTATTATTTATTTATTTATTTTTGTCTTCTTTTTTTCTTATTTATCTGTCCATACCCTGATAAAGGGAGTGTCAGTCACAGATTTTCACAATCACATGGTCACACCTTAAAAGCTATATAGTTATACAATCATCTTCAAGAATGAAGGCTAGTGGGTTACAGTTCAACAATTTCAGATATTTCCCTTAGCTACTCCAATATACCAAAAACTAAAAAGGAATATCTATATACTTCATAAGAATAACCTCCAGAATGACCTCTTGACTCTATTCGAGATCTCTCAGCCACTGAAACTTTATTTTGTTATCTTCCCCCTTTAGGTCAAGAAGCCTTTCTCACTCCCACAATGTCAGGGCCAGGCTCATCCCTGGGAGTCATGCCCCATGATGCCAGGGAGATTTATACCTCTAGAAGTCATGATCCATGTAGTGAGGGCAGACAATGAGTTCACCTGCAGAGTTGACTTAGAGAGAGAGGCCACATGTGAGCAACAAAAGAAGTTCTCTGGGGGTGACTCTTAGCATACTTATAAGTAGGCTTAGTTTCTCCTCTGCAGGGATAAGTTTTATAGGAGCAAGTCCCAAGATCAAGGGCCTGGCCAGATGCAGCATTTTTTTCACTGAGTATCTTAAACATGATCTCGAAGGATAAAACCATTAGGTGTGGCATCTTTTTTTTTTACTACAGTTTAACCAAGTTCCAATCCCCACTTAATCTGGCAAAGTTTGCATCAAGCCAGAGTTGGGGTTTTTTTTCCAATTTGATTCCTACTTATAAAGGGAAGTTCTTAGGGTGTCTCTGCCAGTAGGATCCTTCAATTAATTGTTCTGAGGTATGAACCTGATGTGGGGATTCCATCTGCCCACATCTGGGAAGACATCAGATTCCCGGTCACCCTTGTATTTTATTCAGAAGAGAGAAAACCACTCTCTGCATATTTCCCTTGTAAACAGAAAATGTTGAAGAAAAGTTATTTATATCTTATCTTTCTCTGACAATATTTTTCCAACCATGAGCTCTCATGCTCCTCCATTCAATATCTACTTTAACTAATTTCAAAGTTTTTGAAATCTAGAAGCAGCTTAAAAGTGACTTTGCATCATATAGTAAATATTATCAATGAACTAGCTTAGAAGAAGTAATATTCAGATTTAAAAAGGGTGTGATTCCCCACCAAAAATATTTTAGAGGCTATATTTAAACAGAAGGACTTTGCAAAAAGCTTTTTTTTTTTTTCTATTTTGTTTTTGCTCTGCTCCATTTTGAGCTCCGTTTATTGACTTTTTATATTCCATGGTTCTGATGATTAAGAACAACTTCCCCAACATGGAGAAAAAAACTTGTAACTGGACTATCTCCAAACCTGATCCTCTGCCTTGGCACATGGCCTCTGAGACAGAAATAAAAATTTAGCTTATTATCTTTTTTAAAAGTTCCTATCTTTAATTCCAGAGGAACGAACAAATTGAGTGAAATGAATTTAAAATTGCTCATAATTTTATATGATCCAAAGTTCTTCTATCCCTCAGTGCTGGAGAGAGAGAATATATTATTTTAATTCATTAAGATGGCAACAGTTAGGAGCCTCCAACCTTGCAGGAAATGAAACAATTAAGAATCATAAAATCAAAGGCAAATACAATCCTTAAATAGATGAAGTAGCAATGATGTATAGAGTGTCACTGCCTCGGTACCAGTTACTGAAATTATCTAGCCACAGACATGCCAGGTTAATACAGAAGTACAGGACTCACCACTGCCAGGGACCTGAAACCTAATTTTCTTTCTTTACTCTTATACCTTTGTTTTTAAACCAGGAAATTATGCAGGTGTTGAAAAAATGCAAACAATGACTTATTTGCTCCTAGGGTATAAGGGTCCAGAGATTGAGGCTTTTAGTCTTTTCACTTATCGCTAAGTCCCGAAGCCATTTGCACCCTGAAGGATGGGTAGGAGTCAAGCAGACCCTGTGGAGAGTGGACATGGCAGTTCATCGCAGGGTGTGGCGTGCTCAATGCTAGGAGGAGGGGAGCTGGTGAGGGCTTGATGCCCCCTCAGTGTGCTTGATATTGTACTTTAAGCAGGGAGGGGCCACGATGGTGTGAGGTAAAAAGGATGTAGTCAAATCGGTGATTGAGAAGGGCCATCTGGCAGTGGAGTGGAGAAGGGATGAGCCCATAAGAGACTGGAGGCAGGAGACTGTTGGGGAATGATTGTGGAAGAGAGATGCCAAGATAGTGGCTAAGAGGACACCGCAGGGAAGGTGAAACCGTGGGACTGGTGGCCGGTTGCCTTTTGTCAGTGAGTGTGTGGCGGGGGAGAGGAGGGAGAGAGAGACAGAGAGAAGAAAGGAAGGAAGGCAGAAAAGGTGAAAGAAAGGAAAGAAAAGAAAGATGATAAAGAGGAAGACATGTAAATGGAAAGAAAGAACAAAATAAAGAAAGAGAACGGGAGGATCAAGAAAAGGACTGAGATAGTTCTGAGATTCCTAAGGCAAATATTTGGCTGAACTATTCCATTAACCTTGCTCCTTTATCTGCACACACAATAGACACAGGACTGCTGGATTCCACAAGCACACCTTATCACCCTGCTCAGTTCTATTTTTTGAAAGAGCATTTGCTTAATCAGATGAATAATGTACAATGACTTCTTGGCTCTCTACCCTAATTTCTGGTGTTTGAGTTCTTGTCCTCTAATTTTTAGGTTCTCTGATTCATTGTTTATTAGACAAAGGTTTGTGGAGTGCTTACTCTGTGCCTAGCACTGCTCTGGAGGCTGGGGATATAACAGTGAATGAGACAAACAAAATTCCCTATCCTCATGGGGCAATCTCTCTCTCGTCCTATTTGAATCTTAGATTTTTAATTTATTTTGCATGAGAGTCAAGCGTGAGCATCCCTGATCATCACTCCACTTTCCTTAGAAGCAATTAAGACCTAAATCCTGCGGAAGCATAAATTTCCTCCCTAAGTCACTCTTGCTTTGCTTTTTTCCCAGAGAGCCTCATTGATGACATTTGATGTTTCTAATATTCAGGAACTGGCCCTGAGTCCCAGAGAAGTACACACAGTTAGCTGTGGAAGTTCTGCTACAAGTGATTTTTCTGACTTTTTTCTACTCAACTAGGCAAGAGATTTTTGCTTTTGGTTTTTAATTTTAAAAGTGCTAAATATTCAAGAGACCGTTGAAGGAAGAGCTGAACTGGGATAGGGCGTCTGGTGGTTCTAAATGTTGGAGGATCACTGAAGTTGGCAGAGAGAAGGCAGGGGAAGGGGGCCCATGCAGGGGTCCAGGGGTGGGAGGCGTGTCTCCTAATAAACCACAGTAGTAGGCCCCAGGATGCTTTGTAAATATATGAGGGATGCAAAGTGCAGTCATCTGAGGTGCCTGCTGATGTCCCTGATGCCTGATGAATTTAGAGAGCATTTTTCCATTTTCCTTTAATGTTTCTCTGCAAGTTCCATCTCATTTCTTGCTTTAATGAGGACATTCTTTATGCCTAAACAAAACCCCTACTGTTAGAACTTAAGCCTGTTGCCATCACTGTTCCTTTCTGCCAGGATTTCAGGCAGAGCCAAGGAGGTACTTCTGCCTGCTGTGGGCACACAGGACTGTCCCCAACAGGCAAGGAGTGTCCCCATCCTGTCTGACCATCCCAGGTTTGCCGACATGATGGAGAACATCATACCCACTCCCTCTTCTATGTCCTTAGGCCAACAAGATATGGGCCCTGGATTCATTTTGCTTCATTGGAACATGTCACACTTTTTGCTGGGCACTGGGCTACCCATTGACTTACAGAGCTGGACAAAGTGGTATCTGGTGGGCAGGCGAGTCAAAGATGGAACTGGTATGTGTTACAATTAAAGGAACGTGTAAAATGTAATGGCAAGATGGAAGGAAGAACAGTGAATTCTGCCGGGAGGTAGAGAGCAGAGTCTGGCAGGAGGTGACATTTGATGAGTGGATCTTCCAGGGACACAAGAAATGGGCAATGTTTAAAGGTAGGAGCTATGAAAGTGCCTGGCATAGTCATGACTATTGATTAGTCCAAGCAGTACTGTATCATTTCTGTATGGTTGGGCCAGTGACAGAGGGCTCAAAATGTAGACTTGAAGGCCATGCCATGGAGGGAGATTGGATTTGGTATTTAATGGGAAGTCAAAAGTTTATAAGCAGGTGAGAAATGGAATGGATTCTGGATTTAGAAATATCGCACTGGTAGGAACATGGAAGGCAATTGTACAAAATAGAGAATTGTGGCAGGGACCCCATATTATTGCAATAATGCAGGAAAGTGGTGATGTAGGCCTGAGTTTGAGCCATGTCTCCAGTTTGAGCCTCTCTCCTGAATTCCAGCCTCTTTTGTCCAGCTGCTGTCTTGACGTCTCCATTCATAGGTTTAATAGACATCTCAAGCTTGGAGTGTCCAAAACAGAACTCTTGATCTTCCCATCCCCAATCCTGCTTCCTCTCTTGCCTTCCTTATCTCAGTTGACGGGAACTCCACACTTTCACTTGCTCAGGACAAAAATCTCGGAGTCACTCTTGATTTCTTCTCTTTCATACCTCCCATTTAGCCAATCAGATGATCCTACTGGTCCTGCTTCTTCATCCTCCACTGCTATCACCCTAGTCTCAGCTACCAACACATTTTGCCTTTTGCCTCCTTCTATCATTGTTCTCTATAGTCTATCCCCAACACAGAGGCCTGAGTAATCTTTTTAAAACATAAACTGGATAATGCTCCCTCTCTGCTCAAAATTCTACAGTGGCTGCCATTCTACACAGATGTAAAGCCAGTGTCCTCACAGTGACCTATCGGGCACTCGTGACCCAGTCCCTGGTCACCTCTTTGACCTCAGCTCCTTCCACTCTCCCCTTACATTCCCCCTCCTTCCCTACTGATCTCCTCACTATTCCTTAAACATGCCAGGCACATCCTTGCCTTTAGGCCTTTGCTGTAGCTGGTCCCTTTTCCTGGAATTCTCTCCCTGAGCTGTCCACCTGGAGTAACTCTCTCAACATCTTCCAACCTTGCTCCAGTATTACCTTCTTAGGAAGGCTGACCCTGCCCATTGTACCTGACACTGCAACCTACCTTTCCTCAGCACAGAACTCATCTATCTACCCTGTGTGCCTTTTTATTTCTCTAGCACCTATCATCTTCTAGCATTTTATATAATCTTCTTATTTATTTTACTTATTCCTTATTGTCTTTCTCCACCCAAATGTAGCTCTGCAAGGGTAGGAGTCTTTGTCCACTTTTCTCACTACTGTATCTCCAAGACCTGGAATATTGCCTGGCACAGAAGAGGGATGCAATAAATATTGAATGAATGAGGAGTTTGTGTTTGCTAGAAAGATTAGCAGATTACATCAGCAGAGAAGAAACTGCCTTGGCAACCTTTTGGCTCTGAGGGTAGAGAGAAGAGTAAAGAATGATTCTGGATTGCAAGCCTCCAGGATGCTTGGGTCTGGGGTGACCCTGTTTATTCCTACAGTGCTTGCAAGAAGAGTATGGAAATGGTTTGAGGCCTTGATCTGCTCCATCTTTGGAGCAAGGTATTAGAAACTTCGCAGAATTGCTGCCCCTTCCTGAACTTAGTTTGCTGGGCATTCTGTCTGCACTGTCTAATGTGGTAGCCACTTGCCACATGTGGCTTGACTAAAGATAAGTACTGTTTAAAATTCAGTTTTCCATCCACATCAGCCACCTTTCAGGTACTCAGTAGCCACACATGGCAGGTGGTTCTGGAAAGGACTATGCAGCTTACAGAACATATCTATCATCACAGAAAGTTCCTTTGCATGGTGCTGGCATAAAAGTACAGGTGCAGATGTGGAAACCTTGGGCCGTTGCACAGCTCCTGTTTGGGGACAATTCCCTGAGTCCATACGCTGCTATGATGTCTCCCCACCGTGACACCCAACACACTTGTGCCTACCACTCCCCTGGTGTCTGAGCAGCAAATTTCCATAATGCCAGAACTGGAGGATACTTGAAAGGTTGACCCTTCAGTTGCTGTCATGCTGATCCATGGAATTGGTGCAATGCAGGCCTTTTCTGAGATATACATCTCTTCTTCACAGACTTGGGCACCATGTTTACTGCTTTGGGAGCAAGGATCAGGACCCATGGCCCCACTGACATCTCCTGGATGAGAAATAGAGATATTTAAAAAAATGTGATTTTAAAGTTGGGATAAAAAAAGAATGATTCTGGAATCCTTAGTTTAAGTTGATACTTTCACCTAACATGGGGAAGCAGAAGGAGCAACTTATCTGAGGGAAATTACCAAGTTCTACTTGGGTCATGTTGAGTCGGAATCTTTTGAAATTTCCAAGTTTAGTTTTTTGGTTATTTGCTCAAGAGGGAGTCCAGGCTGGAATTAATGTATCCATACTCACCAGTTATGGAGGGGATGAGATCTCTCAGGGAGAAGGAACCAAATAAAGGAGGAGAAAAAGGTAGGAAGTGTTAGAACAAATTTGGGGGGTTGTTCGGTCCAACACTCATAACCTCAGCTTGGGGTTTATTGTAAAGGAGAAAGGGAGAAGGGGGAAGGGGAGGGGGAAAGAGGAAAAGGTAATGGAATGCTTTCTTCAAGTGCCTGAAGAAAATGTCTACCTGCGCTGTGATGTGTTTCTCCTTTTATACTCTGAGGTTGGCCGCCCCATATTGGTCCTGAATTCTGCATTTGGTGACTCGTCTGATTGCCTTTGGCTAGTATTTTTGCTTCCTTCTTCTTTGTACCTGTCCTGACCGACTTGCTCCTTATTGATGGAGTCATACCATTCTTTGATGTGGATTCTTGCACCTTGTGGCAAGGAGGAGGGGGAAGGGAAAGGGTCAAAGTCAGTGGACCATGGGTTTCTGCTATCACTCCAGGGGGAGAAGGGGTTGTGACCCAAGCTCTGTTCCCTGCGACCCATCAGGAAGATGCTAAGTTACATCCACCTTTGTGCATGAACCAGGAGGAGGTATCACTATTCACAGGTGCACAGTTTTTTCCTCTTCACATCCTTGAAAACCTCTTTGGAAGCTGGAGAAGGAGGCAGATTCCTGAATAGGCAAAGGTTGAGATAATCAGAGCAACTTTGTCACATGGTGAGCTGTGTAATGCCTGGGTAGGCCTCTCTGTCCTCCAATCACACCTGTCCCCTACTTCCTGAATCTCACCTGCAGTATCTACGTCAGGTTTGGGGGTGATTCCCATATCGAAGTGGCTGACAATGGAAGCCTAGACTAGAGCATTACCACTACAGAGATTGTTTTCTTCACTGAGTTGTCCTAAAAGCAATCCTGCCTATATCATATGCATTTCACATTCCATGATCCGTTTGAGACAATTTGCTACCAGACTTCAGTTTCCAATTTCTCAGAACCGTCAGAGTTCAGTTAAATGAATTTTACGGTTTTACAAGAGGCGATGATGCTTGCTTCACCAAATGACTCTTTAAAGAAATTCAAAGAAAAAGCCATTTTCTTTTTCTTTTCTTTTCTTTTTTTAAAGAACTTCTCAGGGAAAAGGCAGCAAATGTGTACATGAGGCTCCACATTGCCTCCAAAACCAATGCTGATGGGAAGGACACTCGGGCTTGCATGTGATAGTCGTCATTGTTGCTGAAGTCCGAAGACCCTGATAAATGCCCACATCTGCCACTTAATGTTATTGGTAGTTATTGTTAAATTGGTAGTACCCACTCCAGACTGTGAGGACTCTTTGAAATGGTCATTTTAAAGGAGAAACTGAATAGATTTCTTCAGTTCTCATGCAAAGTTTTCTTCTTCAATTGAGAGAGGATTTTTCGGAGTTGATAGATGTTATCTTCAAGGCAGGGCCTCAGCACAGTTGTGGGCTAATCAAGCAATGCCTTTGACCTCCCCTTTTCCTTTGCCTTCTCCTTTTCTTCTTTAAATGTCTTCTACTTAGGCACTAGGGCCTTCTTGCTTCTTTCTGTCTTCCTAGACCTAGCATAATTGCTGCAAATGGACAATGCCATGTGCTTGGGTCTAGTACCATGATAAAGTGATTATAGTAGTAGTGATAATGGTGTTATTGTTATTGGTGGTAGTCGATGCATCTGTTATCTAGTGTTACAATAATGCTGCATAACAAGTTGCTCCAAAACTCTGGCTTTAAACTAATGATCATTTCTTGCTTATCTGTGCTAGACCCTTGGAGGTTGACTGCTCTAGGCTGGGCTAGGCTGGGTGGCTGCTAGTTAAGTGAGTTAAGGAGCAGATCCACCTGGGCTTGGCTTCTTACTGTGCTCTGGGCCCAGAATTGCTTTTTATATTTTCATTCTGGAGCTCAGACTAAAGGAACAATAGCTACTAGGAGTGGTGGAGGTGGGGAGAGTTCATCCCATAGTGATGATAGAAGTTTAAGAGGGCAAACCTCTATCTGAATCATGTCTGTGTACATCCCATTTGCCTGAAGCAAGTCACATGGCCAAACTCAGTCTCAAGGTGGGGAGAGAAGTGTGCTCTGCCCATCACGAAGCCAAAGAAAGTCATTGATTTACAAGGCCCTAACTTATTCATTCATTTGCTTATGTGTTCAACTAATATTTTTTGAGCTCTCACTATGTGCCATGCACTAGTAACTAGGGTTATATGAATGAAGACCCAGAGGGGATTAGGAGGCCATGCATCCCAGGATCTTGCTAGGAGACCCAGCTAAGGCCTGATGTGATATGCTGAACAGAGACAAACCAGATGTTGGGTTTTGGGAATGGAGTAGGTTTAAGTTCAGAAAAGACTCAATTTCAGTGGGTCAGGAAAATTTACTGGACAAGATAAGGATAGTGATGGCCCTGGAACCAGGATCCTATCATATCCAGACACCAATTGTCAGGATTCTGAGGCCCCCCAGAGAGGTGGCTGCTCTCTTAGAGAGCTCTTGTTCTCGGTCAGTTTCAGCCTGATGGGGTAATAAACCCAAGGAGAAACTTTGAGAATTCGGGTAAGTTGCAGACAGGCTGGTTAGATGGTGGGAGGGCTAAGCCTTGTGTCTATTTTCTGAAGTTTTGGTTGACTGATACATATAAACCTGGTTTCTGTTTGGTTATATCTGATGTGCAAAGGCATCTTCAAATTTATTCATGCATCAGATGCTGGTGGCCATTCTGATCGCATTACATGAGAAAGGGATAAAGCTAACCAGCCCATTGTTTCACCCACTGGCATCAATGAGGCACGAAGTGCTGAGACCACCTTCAAGGAGGAAAGCTCTTTTAGACAATGAAGAGATTGGAAAGCAATCTAAAAATGTAATATGCAAAGACCACTCTATGCGTATAACCAGAGAAAGTGAAAATGGGGTCTCAAACAGAAACTTGTGCATGAATGTTCATAGCAACATTATTCACAATAGCCAAAAGGCGAAATAACCCAAGCATTCATCAACAAATGAATGGAGAAACAAAATGTGGTATGGACACACTATGGAATATTATTAGACCATACAAAGGAATGAAGTTCTGAGATATGTAGCAACATGGAAGAACCTTGAAAACATTATGCTTAGTGAATTAAGCAAGACATAAAGGAAAATTCCACATGGTGTCCCTTATAAAAGATGTCTAGAAATAGAAAATCTGCAGAAACATAAAGTAGATTGAAGGTTACTAGAGGATGAGGGGAGTGGGGACGGGGTAGTATGTTTAGTAAGTATGGTGTGTTTTTAAATAAAATTAATAAAAAAATCAAATATGATTGGGACAGCATTATTTTGTAATGTCTTTACTAACTGATTTGGCTAGAACTGATTAAATACTCAATAATGTTTTAAACTTGCCTTGGATGTGGTCAATGTTAGCAGCTAAGTTTTATGAAAATTAATGTTTCATATATTTGACTCTACAGCTGGATAGCCTGAAGGAAATGCTACATAATATTCTGTGCCATTCATACTTTTTGTCAGCCATCCAGGTTTTTAAAAAATAGGTTTTTCACCATGGCAATAACTTTTAGAACCACCCCTGATGTTTTCTTCTTATGGAATTTTCTGAAGCATACAATCAGTGATCACTCTGAAATCTGCCATCTAAGATTTCTGTAGAGCAAGGATAGGCAAACCGTGCCACGTGAGAAAATTCTGGCTGCTAACCTGTTTCTGTAAATAAGGTTTTATTGGCACAAAATCACAGTAATATATTTACGTGTGGTCTATAGCTGCTGTTTTAGGAGCTGCTCAAGAAAATACCATATAATGGGTTGGCTTAAACAATCGTAATTTATTAGCTCATTGTTTTAAGGCTAAAAGAAGTTCCAAGTCAAGGTGTTATTAAGGTGATGTTTTCTTCCCAAAGGCTGTTGTATCAGGGCTGGCTGCTAGTGATCCTTGGTCCTGGACCCCTCTGTCACATGACAATGCACATGGCAGCTTCTCCTGGTCTCTCCATTCTCTTCCAGATTCCATGGAGTTTTAGCTTGTTGCTCTCTGTGGCCTAACAGAATCATGGTGGTCTTAATCCTATTACTGGAGGCCTTACAGAGAAGACCACAGAGAGAGAAGCCACAAGGAGCAGCCAGAAACTGAAAGTCAATGGAACCCAGAAGACAAAGGAGAAAATGCCACCATATGCATTGCCATGTGACAGAAAAGCCAAGGAACCCCAAAGATTGCTGGTCAGCTAGAAGACAGAAGATAACCTTAGGAGAAAGCAAGCCTTTTAGCATCTGAAATCATGAGCCAGTAAATTCCTGTTGTTGAGCCAACCCACTGTACGAAATTTGTTATAGTAGCCAAGAAACCAAAACAGTTTTTGGTACCAAAAAGTAGGGTACTGTTAAGGCTAATACCTAAATTGTGGAGACTGCTTTGAGATTGGGTAATGGATAGAAGCTGGAAAAACTGTGACGTACTTGATGGAAAAAGCCTACATTGCTTTGAAGAGACTGTCAGTAGAAACAGAAGGAAATCTGAACATGTCGTTGGAAATTGGGAGAAAGGTGACCCTTGTTATAAAGTGGTAGAGAACTTGGTAAAATTGTGTGTTCTGATGTCAGATTGAAAGTGGAAGTTGTAAGTGATGAATTTGGGTATTTAGCTGAGGAGATTTCCAAGCTAAGTGTGGAAGGTGCAGCCTGGTTTCTCCATGAGGCTTATGGTTAAATGAGAGGAGGAAATGGATAAGCTGATAACTGAACACTTAAGCATAAATAAACCACAAATAGATTATTTGGAATACTCTGAGCCTATTCAGATAGGGTGTTCTAAAACTATGGTCAAAAATGGCTCTATCAGGGACCTGCCTGGGATTTCAGGAAGCAAGTCCTCAGAGAGCAGGGTCCATGTGAGGGTTTAGTTGAATAATACTTTGCTAATGAGGGTGTGACTGACATGGATCTAGTCAGCCATTCCAGTGGAAGTCAAGATTAGAAATGTAGTTATCCTGGGAGGATCTGTGGAAAGGTCTATTGTCTGATGATTTGGACCCACACAAATCCAACAAGGTTTTTGCAAAATCTGTATAAGCATAACCACTGCCAGCCTGGACCAAAAGGGACAGAGAAGGATGAGTTGAAAGAAGAATGTCTTCAGGAGCAGAAATATAGAAGCTGAGGTCTGGACTGAAGAGGTCTCTTTGCATCACAATGTATATGGAAAGGGAAGATCTGCCCCTGGGCTTGGAGTGAGGAGACTTTGCACCCCATTGTTCAGACACCATCACCTCTGTGCTCAGAGAGGTGGGGCCTTTGTCCTATTGTTCGAAGATATCTTGGGCACCATCCCAATGCTCACAGAGGGTGAAGGCTTTACCCCAGTGTTCAGGGAGGACATGGTAGCTGTGCAAGTACTTGGAAGGGGTGAGGCCAGCTCCATCAAGCCCAGTGAACAAAACGTCAACCCAGAGATGACCCTCAAACCTTGAAATATTATGCAGTTTGCCCTGTTAGCTACTGGACTTGTTTGGGATGTATGACCCCTGTTTTCCTTCCAATTTTTTCCTTCTTTAATGGGAATGTTTATCCCATACCTGTCACACCATTGTATAATGGAAACACATAACTTGTTTTCTAGGATTAATAGGTTCATCTGATAGGAATTTTTCCCTAGAACAGATTGCACCCATAAACAATATTATGAGACTTTGTACTTAAGCATTGTTCTAAAATGACTTAAGACCTTAGAGATGTGATGGAGTGAATATATTTTGCATGTGGAAAGAATATGTCTTTTATGGGTCCAGAGGGTAGACTTTGGTGACTTCAAGTTATGTACCCCGGAAAAACTTGTTAATCCATTTGTGTGGGTGTGAACCCAGTGCAAATAGGACGTTTGATGAGGTAACTTCAATTAAGGTGTGACCCAACTGAATCAGGATGGATCTTAATGCTGTTACTAGAGGCCTTATAAGGCCACAGAGGGAAGAAGCCACAGGGAGCAGCCAGAGGCTCAAAGCCTCTGGCTTTGAATCCAAAAGAAAAGAAGAATTTCTATTCCTAGTTCAGCCAGCCAACTGTTCCTAGGAAATTCACTGAAACCATCAGAGTTCCCCATTCATGGCCTGCCCTATAGAATTCAGACTTGCCAATCCCCACAGTGAATACAAGACATTCCTATAATAAATCTCATAATAACAGCATCCATATATGAGCTTTTGCATATGTATCTCCTGTTGGTACTGTTTCTCTGGAGAACTCTAGTACAATGAAGTAGAAATTCTTTGATGTGAGTGACAGAATCCTTTATGGAATTTGGGTCTGTATACCTCAGGTGTAGATGGGACTTCAGATGTGACTGGATTCAAGGGGTCAAATGATGTCACCAGGGCTCCCTCTTTGATTCTTCACCTCTTGCTTCTGCTTCCTGTTGCATTGGCTTAGTTCTCCAGCGGGCACTCTCCAAGTGATAGAGAAGATGACTATGATAGGCTTATATGGTCTTTGTGCTTATAAGTGTTGAAGGACAAAGACCCTCCTCCTCCCAGCATTTATTGCAACCCTATCACCATTCCATAGGACTCTGATGGGGCTATGTGTCCAACATGGACCAGACACTGTGTTCAGGAGGGTAGTACTGAGCACTTTTGTTGCAGGCAAACCCATCACCCATGGGATAGGGAAAGCAAGGGCTCTGTTTTTGGTGCTCCAAGTGCTGCAGGAGGAGGAGTTACCAACAGGAATCAAGGAGTAATGAAGGATTGCTGGAGAGTTTGGAGATAGTCCAGAGTCCAAGAATTCTTTGGGAGATGTTTTAGTTTCCCCTGTGCTAAAGTAAATCTCACACAATGGGTTGACTTAAATAATGATAATTTATTGGCTTACAGTTTTGAGGCTAGGATAAGTCCAAAATCAAGAGGTTGATAAGGCAAAACTTTCTCCCAGAAGTCTATCACTCTGGGGCTGGCTGCCAGCAATCCTTGACTTTTCCATCCAAGATTATGCACATGACAACATCTTTTTCTTTTTCGTTCAGGTTCTGTTGACTTCCAGCTTCTGGCTCCTCTACATGGTTTCTATACTCTGCCCAATTTCCTTTGCTTATATGGATTTTAGCCATATGGATTAAGGACAACCCTCATTTTGTTTGGGCACATCTTAACTAATAACATCTTCACAAGTCCTCTTTATAAATGGATTCACACTTACAGGATCAGAAGTTTGGGACTCAAACATGCCTTTATAAGGGATGTGATTCAATCCCCAATAGGAAGCTTATCTTTCTTCTTTTTTTCATAATGCTTACTGTGATTTCTTCTGGCTACTGAATTAACCATCTCTGCTCTCTGCTTGCATCTTGCGACTCCTGTCTTCTTCTCTGACTACTTTGCTCCATGCTGCTTGGATCCTCTGGCTTTTATTTCCTCCAAGTAGCCCTTCTATAAAGCAGCTTTTTTTTTGAAGACCTTTTCTGTAGATATGAAGTATGTGAAGGTGAACATAACTCAGCACAGTAAAATATAAACAATGAAAAATTTAACATCAGTTATTACTCCTTTAAGGACTTGTCAACTATTACTCACCATAGTGATATTTTCCCTGACCCTGTCCCCTCCTCAAATCCAAATCACCACAATATTTTTGGTCAATTCTCCCTCTTAAAGACTTTTCCTCTCACTAAACTCCAGACCCCAGCATCCCAAAGTTTGTGGCACTCTTGCTCAGAATGGTTTTATCTTCTATACCCTACCTTAAATAAGCTCTAGAACAAAGTATACCCACCAAAATATCTTCAGGAACTCTACAGAACAAAGTACATCCCTGAGAGGTTTAGTAACACTAGCAAAAGTTTTGAAAATATTGTGCTATTTCCACAATGTTTGTAAAAGTTTTTATTCTAACATATATGCCATCTACCAGGGAATATTGTTCATCTACCAGCACAAACCCAGAAAGAAAGAGGAAGAAAAGTGGGGAGGCATGTGGCTGGCATCTGCTTGTCCTTTGGCTTCTGGTTTCAAACAGCTATCCTGAGGATATTTTCATTCTGCATCTCCAAATGTCTTGTCTGTCTCAGCTCTGAGCTTTTTCCAAAATGATTCAATCTTAAAGGACTCCAGTAAGTGGATTCAGACCCACCTTGAATGAGCAGGGACACATTTCCATGGAAACCACCTAATCAAAAGGGCTTACCTCCAGTTGGGTGGGTCACATTTCCATGGAAACAACTTAACCAAAAAGTCCCACCCTAAACAATAAGACTGCCCCCACAAGAATGGAATAGGATTAAAAGAACATGGCTTTTCAGGGGTACACAATACTTTCAAACTAGCATACTGTTCTTTTACAATTCCTTAACTTTGTTTATGTCATCAGTCATCTTTGGGATGGATATGTCTCAGTCAAATTTTTGAAGTCCATTTCCAATATTGCCTCTCTTGATTTCACAAATAAGATATGACCCATCCTTCCTTTGAATGCACAAGTGCTTAGGTTTTGGCTAATAATAAAAGCAAATATTTATTGAACACTGTCTATACTGGGTAGTACATGTTACATGGAATATGCCACTTCATCCACAGAACAACCATGAGGTTGATTCTCTTATAGTAAACTCCATCCCACCTCTTTTACAGATGTGGAAACTGAGTGTGAAAAATAAGATTATTCTTCAGCAAATAATCATATCTCTCTAATTCCCACTTTGGATTAAGTAAACCTTGACTTTGGTCTTGAAAATATGGCTTGCACTGGTCAAGGGCATATTAACAGATATGATGTTAGCAGATATGGCATGCTTGTTTAGTGTGGCTTTCCCTCTTTGGGCCTTTTCTTTTGCCATGAGAAGGACATGTCTCAGGCAGCTACTGGTCCAAGATATGTGAGAAACAAGCAGAGCAGATCTAAGTCCAACACTGTACCTGGACAAAGTCCTGTAGACTGAGCACAGCTCATGTCCTTGAGAGCTCACCCTGTATCAGCCAAACTGCAGCTCACCAGAAGAGTGAGAAAAACACGTTTATGTAAGGTGTTAAAATTTCAAGGGTGTTTATTACACAGTATTACTGCAACAATCCCAGACAGATAAACTGTCCTAGTCTGTGTCCATAGCTATTGCTCTCTGTTGTACTATTCCCTCTTTTTATCTCCTAGGGTACTTATTTTTGCATTAGTAATTTTATGCCCTGTATTCTCTTTCTTCTATTAAACTTCAGATTCCTAGAAAACAGACAACTGATCTCACCTGTGTCCCACAGTTCCTAGCACAAATCTATATCTCTTATTGGGTATTAAATAGAGATTTGGGATGGATGGTAAATTTGGGTCTCATGTTGTTGATGGCCACAGATGGAAATTATGTTCTTATTACTGTTGGTAAATAAATGCCATTGGTTCCAGCTGGGACCTGATGAAATTGAGAAATTGATTTGAACAAACTCATCTCCCAAATAATGGCAAAGCTTATATCTGAGTGAGGGAGTAGTGAGGTGAACCACAGTTATTTGCTCATACCATTGATGTTCTCACCATTCTTTCACCTTGGTGTATGGTGAAAGTTATTTTTGGATTCATGTGAAGGGGCTTGTGATTACAGTAAACGCTTTCATTTCCTTGGCTGCTCAAGCAAATTGCACAAAATGGTTAGCATAAACAATGGGAACTTATTACAGCATAATTTTGAGGCTAGGAAAAAGTTCAAATCAAGGCATCCTCAAGGCAATGATTTCTTCCCAAAGTCTGGTGTCCTGGGGCTGGCTGCTGGAAATTCTTGGTCCTGGGCTCCCTTGTCACATGTCAATGCACATGGCGGCCCTCCTGGTCTCTCCTTTCTCTTTTGGGGTCTGTTGAACTTCTTCTTCTTGCTTCCTGTGGCTTTCTCTCTCTCTCTCTGTCTGTCTGAATTTCATTCTCTTAGAAATTACTCCAGTGATAGGATTAAGACCCAGCCTGATTGAGGTAGGTCTCATCGCAACTGAAAAAACAAACAAACTCATAAACAGTCCTTCTTAAATTGGGTTCAAGCCCACAGAAATGGTTTAGTTTCAGATCATGTTTTTGTGGGGTACATGCAGCTTCAAACCATCTAAGTAAGTCATTGCATAAGATGGAAATAATTTACAGATGACACTCTACCTTCCCAAGAAAAGTCATTCTATCTGTGGTGAAACAATCTCGGGATTGTTCTTGTTTCTGTAGCACAGCTTTTTACATTGCCTTGTTTTAGTTAAATAAAGTTTTCCTTAAAATGTCCAAAAACATGACATATTGGTAATACACCACGACACCTGTGCTGCGCTGTGACTTCTGATGGTATTTAACTATTCTAACATAAAATATATATGAAACTCTAAAAAGTGGAAATAAAATACAAAAGAACACTATAGTACCAGCATATTCTCAGAGCAACACATCAAAAAAGTATTCAGCAGATCAAGGTGAAATATTATAGGTCTAAGATAGGTGGGGGTGGTGCAGCTAAAAAAAGAGACACCACCCAGAACATTAGATGATGATTCTTTGTCTTGAGCCTGAAATAACGTTGGCTGTTTTTAGTTAAATGGCAGTAAAAATAGGGAAGGCTATTTCAGACAAAAAGTCTCAAAATAGGGCTGTGATCAACTCCTGCCATATGATATCAGCAAGAACAGATGTGGAACTCTCATTTACACTGTGTCTGCTTTGGCAAACACCAAAGGACCTGGCAGGTCCTTAGAAAAGAGAGAGGATGAATGGTTTTAGCAGCTGGACAAGGTTCAAGAGGAGATTCAATGTGTTTTGGTAATTCTTAGGTTATGACTCCTGGCAAAGGGTCCACAATGACTTCTATTTACAGAAGAGGGATGAGGTCTGAAAAAAATTCCATTGTGACCCTTTATGGGGCATGAAGCCCTCTTTATTCCTTCCATAGAGTCTCCAAAGAAGGAGATTGGTTCAAGGTATATGAGTTTCTGAGAAAGAGATTGTAAGCGTTTCAAAGAAACCTCCCAGGGTTGTTAGAACATCTTAGAGCAGGCTGCTGGCTCACCTCTCTGTGGTACTACAAGGTGGGTCACCTCAGTGATTCTATCTGGCTTAGCTTGCCAGAGCTGCTGTGACAAATGCCACACACTGGTTGTTGTAAACAACAGGGATTTACTATCTCACAGTTTGGAGACTAGAAGTTCAACAGCGAGGTGCTGCCTGGCCATGCTTTCTCCTGGAGTCCTTAGCATTCTGATGCTGCTTTCCAGCAGTCCTCCATCACAGAGCAATCTCTCTCTTTTCTGTCTCCTCCTCTGATTCCTGCTTCCATGCCTAATTTCCTTTGCTTATAAAACCTCAGCCATATGGGATCAAGTACCCCCTCATTCAGTTTGGACACACCCTAACTAAAAACATCTTCAAAGGTCCCATTTACAAATGGGTTCACACCCACAGGACTTTGAGTTAGGACTTGGACAGATGTTTTGTGAGGGATGTGATTCAATCCCCAACACAATTGAATGAAATATCTGATATGAAGCAGTATGTCTCATCTTAGGAAAGTATTGGGGAGGTAGAGGACGAAGTTGAGAGAAGGATTCTGTTTGTCTTTGCCAGAATGAACTGTAGCTCAACTCATATTGAACAGTAAATGTGGAGGAAAAAAGAAAGACCCAGCTCAGCTCATAGCCTGTAATTGCTATTTCAAGAAGGAAAACTGGAACTGGGAATCACTACTGGCATTCGAATTTCACATAATAAGTCACTAGTTGATTTATTACATTTTTCTGAGAATATCCTCTGTGTTCTCATGTTCTGTGCTGTGGAAGACTCAGAAAGGATTTTATTAGATAAGGTTTCAGCTGACAGTCCATTTGAGAGATGAAGCGTTCATGCAAAAGTCCTAACAGATGACTGTGTTACACCAGAGCATGTACCATGAGCTCTAAGTGTTATTGGAAGTCAGAGAAGGGAGGGGATTGATATAGATGGAAATAGCTTGAAAAGGCTTCCAGGATGGAGTGACCTAGCTTTGAATCTGGAGAGATGGTACCTTGGTTTCCTGGCACTGTTGTAATAAAGAATCACAACCACGTGGCTTAAAACAACAGAAATAAATTGTCTCTGTTCTGGAGGCTGCAAGTCCAAAATCAACAAATCCATCTGCAGGACCAATGGCTCTCTCTGAAGATTCTAGGAAAGACTCTGTTCCTTGCTTTTCTCCTAGCTTCTGGGGGCTTCTGACAATCCCGATGTTCCTTGGCTTATGGCTTTATCACTCCACTTTCTGCCTCCGTGTTCACATGGCTGTCTTCCTTCTGTGTTTGTGTTTCTGGGTCTAACTTTCCTTCTTCTCATAAGGACACCAGTCACATTGGATTAGAGCCCACCCTTACCCCGTATGACCTCATCTTAACTAATTACATCTGTAAAGACCCTATTTCTAAATAAGGTCACAAAGCTCACGTACTTCAATTCAACACAGCACAATTGGGATGGGGTTTAAATAAATGGAGAAGGAAGGGCAGTTGTATTTCTGGCCCAGAGAAAAGCTTGAACAGAATTTTTGGAGGACAAATGAAGACAGGCAAAGCCAGGGTTCAAGAAGGAACAGAGATGAGACCTGCCTGATTGCAGTTGAGTGCATGGTTGGGGAAAAGATGGGGTGGGAGGGAGGAATTGGGGAGATTGGAGATGATTAGAGGGGTCAGATAACAAAGTGCTTTTGAAAAGCAAAGGGAGAAGATTCAACAGCTGAGAAGGTGTGGCTCTTTCCCCTATATTGAGGAGAATGGATAGACGTGTGAACCTGGCAGCCAGTTATAAAACTTTGGTTTGTTCAGGCCTTGGTATGTCTTAAAGGGCCAGAATATATTCACCATGTGCTCCTATAACCCTTGCCCTTCTCTAGCCTGAGCACCATCCCTGCCAAGACCAACTCCCCTAAAGGAAATGCATTCCTCCGTTTCCCAATCCTCAAGGGAGTCATGCATGAGAAAGAAGTACCAAAGAACAGGCTTAGCCTTACTTTTTCAGACTTTTTGTGCTATCCTAAGAGACAGGTTCTCAAAAAAACATCTCTAAGCTTGAACATATGTCCAGCCAGCTTATTGGGTGCACAGTTTAATGAAATTTGGTTTAACAAAATAAAGAAAGATAATGTACCTTCCCTTTAAGTATCACCTTCATAGCACGTTGCTACATTCATGTATGGGGGTCGCTGATGCTGACTGTTGCCTCCTCCGACCTCCCCCTCAACACATTTACTAATTGTGAACACATGGTGCTTTCCCTTCTGACCCAAGTTTGCTTTCCAGGAAACAGAGGTTGAGGCAGGGATTTGCATTTCAGAGGTTCAGTGCGGAGTGCTATTGGGAACCACACCATAGGGGCGTCAGAGGAGCAGGGCTGGGAAGAGGGAAGAGGTGACCCACATTGCAGTTTCAAGGAGCTCTGGAGTGAGGGCTAGTCCTTCAGAGTTGACCCAGTGGCCTGGGGGACAGTCCACCAGTCACTAATTGTGGGTTACCTTCAGCAAGGGGTGTCAACTTGGTTGCAGCTACTCCCTTGGATAATGGCAGTTCCTGGCAGAGTTGCTGCTGGGGAATGAGAGCTTTGGACCTGAAAAGGGAATCTGGGCAAGAGAACACAGCATCCACTACAGCGACCAGCAGCCATTGCCATGCCAAACAGACAGAGACCTTCAGATTGTTGGACCCCCTTTGTCGATTCCCTGGGAAATCCTGGAATTATTTTCCCCAGAGTAGCCCTTAACTAAGGACTAATACAGATTCCCCGACTCCCTTCCCCACCCCCACTGAGATACCTCTGAGCTGTGACTCACACTCTCTTTCCAAAGCTCCCCTGCGGGATGGAGTCACCTTTCACAGCCTGTGGGACTTTGCCTGATATTCCACCCTTCCTTGGCCCCCTTACCTTCCAGGTTATATTTCACCCCATTCCACTAGCAACTGATTTTTCCTGGAAACACTTCCTGATAAAACACTTTCCATGAGTTCTCAACTCAGCTTCTCTCTCTGGGGAAGCCAATCCAAGACAAGCAGCTTTGTGACCCTTGGGCATTTTACATAAACTCTCTAAACCTCAGTTTCCTAGTCTGCTGATGGGATGAACAGGCCCAAAACAACTATTTCATAGTGTTGTTGTGAAAACTGCCTAGCAAAAAGTTAGCACTAAGTCAGGGAAGTCTTTGCTGCTCGCGATAGAGTAGTAACACCTGGGGTTGAAGAGAACACATCTCCTGCAGGTGGCCCATCCTTCTGGCTGGGAAACAAGAGGTTTTCATCCCCTAGAATCAAATGTGAAGCTTTTCCTACAGCCACTGTCTTAGCTTAGGTCCCAAGAATTGACCACAAATCAGTTGCCTGTAAGGGGGTTCTTCTTCTTCTTATTTTTTAAGCATAAAAGGAGGACATTGCTAAAGGAAGGATCCTCAGAGTTCTTTTGAGTTTCCGTATATTGAGTGTCCTGATTAGCTTCTCCTTGTAAAGAACCTCTTGAACTAATTAAATTAATTTGAGATGAAACATTGGCTCATTTATGCATGCCACTCAAGTGGAAGTGTCTGCTATCTAAGAATGCCAATTTCACTAAATTTTTAACCATGTTTTCATTGGGGATAGTGGTGATCAGGGGCTTCATCGCAGGGGTCTCCTCATCCCCAGATCTAGCTCTCCTGTCCCTTTATGGTTGATGGGGTCCATCCCTCTGCCAACATTGGGAGAGTGGGGAAGGGATTTTACAGTTTCAAGTACCTCCCTGGCTGCAATCTCCACTCAGTTATTTAGAGCAAGTCTGGCACATGGACTTGAACTTGCCAAGCTAGCACTGCTCTGTTGATTGTGGCAGCCTGGAGAACTGTGTTAAAAAGGACTCTGAGTTCCACTTTGGCTTTTGTGAGGAAGAAGGCAGAGATTGTTAGTGATGTCTATTGTGGATATTGGATAGGAGATTAAGGCATGTGTTTGCCACCCTTTCCCAGAGCTGCATGTTTCTGCAGAGGTTTTGGAGTATTCATGGGTAGAAGTTCTCCTCTATAAATCTGTATCCATATGTAAATATATATCCATTTATAACTTGATACACATACATTATATATGCATATACATATATATGAATGTGTACATATATACATACATATTTTATGTATTACATGTGTAAATTGGAATCACAAAAGTGTAGAATAAATACAGTATCATTCGTCAGTACTCCCGTTTAACTTTCTTCCAATTTCCCATTCTCAGGACTAATTATCAGCTAAAATTACCTCCACTTATCAACTTTCAGCAAATTATTCAAGTTTTCTGTGGCTCAGCTTTCTCAAATATTAAATGAAAGTAACAAAAGGGTTTATTTCCTAGGGTTGTGATGAGAACTAAATGAATTTTACATGTAAAATGCTCAGAACAGTGCCTAAGACACAGCTAGACTGAGATGCACCTGCTGTTATAATAACTAAAATAGTTTTTCTTGTTTATCAAGCACCCAATGTTTGCCTTCAACCAATATTCCTCAGAGGCTGCTCTTGGATCTCCAAGATTGTCCACTTGCTTCCCTTTTCAATTAAAAGGATGAGAAAATATGCCATCATTATTGATTTGCAGAAGTTTCCAGGGCGTGGAAATCATTGGAAAGAAGTTTTGTATTCATTAGTGACAAGACTAGGTAAAAAGGACATAGGCAAACACTGTTGGCATTTGGGTGTAAGGTCCGGAAAATGAACTTAAAAGTTTATTTTTTCCCTCTCTTTGTGGAATTTATTTTACCTGATTTTTAAAAAACTTAGCTCATTTGGTTTTCCTGTTCTGTTTTTTTTCTTTTTTTCTTTTTTGATAAAAGAATCTTTGTCAGGATGGCCTTACCTTTGCAAAGTAGTATGGGATTGTGGCAAGAGCAAGGGTTTTGGCCACGTTGGAGCTGGATTTGAATCCTGGCCCCACAATGAGCTGTCTTGGAAGCTGTGAGCAAAGTTACTTACCTCGTCAAATCTCAGTTTCCTTTAGATGGAGTAGCAGTAGCTGGCCACTGGCCATCATAGGTCACTGGGGATTGGTGCCTGCTGTTTGGTGAGGATTGTAATTTGCAATGACAGCCAGAAGACCCTGCAAAGTTCTGAAGTGCGTTCAGAATCCTCAGAGAAGAAATTAAATTCTATCCACCTGTTCTCAAACACAATATATCATAGAAGATAAAAATGCACTGGACAGGGTGGGCCACAGTGACTCAGCAGGCAGAGTTCTCGTCTGCCATGCTGGAGACCTGGGTTCAATTCCCGGTGCCTGCCCATGCAAAAAAAAAAAAAATGCACCAGACAATGTTAAACAGGGAGTGATGGCTTTATTCAGGGGCTACAGAGGGAGAGAAAGTAGAGCTAAACTCCGCAGAAACAAAAAGCAGCTAGCTTTTAAGGGCTGGAGTGGGCTGGTGAGAAAGCACCCCGAGCATGATATGGGGAGAGGGATTTACTGAGGTTGCAATTAGGACTATGTAGTTTGGAATGCTTTCCTTTGCTGTAATTAGGCCACCTGGAGAGAGGAAGCGGGAGATGGGGGCTATCTCCTTAGGAGACTCGGGGCACCTGGAGAGGGTAAAGGCTGCGATGAGAGGGAGGTCAGGGCCCCGGGGTCAGCAAGAAGCCAGTCTGAAGTTTGGTCTTGTTACAGGGAAGCAAAGGTTATCTTGGTCAGTGTTATGCTTTAGCCTTTGAGCGCGGATAAACTGTGTAGGCATGTAGGGTAATTTTGTTCCGACTACAGGACATCCCCCACACAGGACCTCCAGTGCCTGTATAAGCTCCGGGCTGGAAAACAGAATGCTTTTCTGTTTTAACCGCATTTTCTAGCTTCTGTAAATTGATGCTTTAACATCGATAGGCAGCAGCAGGTGGCCATCCCACTTATACATCTGTTACGCCTACAGAATTCTGACCCCACCTGCTCCTAAGCAAACCTGCAAGCAATCTGCAAAGGTAGGCAGCCCATCCCACGCTGGCCTGCTTTTGCCCCACCCCTGCACTCAATTCCCACCTCGCCCTCTGCCTGCTGCCTAGCCTGGTGTCTTATTTGACCCATGGCCCTGCCTGGGTGTGCCATGCTCTACCAGGGAACAGTGAGTATGATAAATCTTAGAATTCTTTGTGCCTTAGGTCCATGGGTGGTTCAGGGGTAGAATGCTCGCCTTTCATGTGGGAGACCCGGGTTTTATTCTTAGGCCATGCACCCCCACCAAAAATACAAAAAACAAAACCCTCTTCTTGTCTCTCTCTCTTGATCAGTGCTGAGTCTCACCATACATCCTGGCAGTGTGGGAAAATACCTTCCCACAGAAGCACTATTAGGCATGGCTTAGCTGCCCAGACTAGTCCACAGATGCCCATTCAACAAGCAAGCCTCTTGGAATATACAGTGTAAAGGGACCTGCACTGTGCTTTTATCATTTTCACTACTGGGTTTAAATTCTAATTCTGTCACTTACTTGTTTTGGGATCTTAGCTTCTCTAAACCTCAGGTTCATCAATCTGCCAAATAAAATGGAGATATCTTCTTCATAAGGTTTTGGGTCTATTACATGAAACAATTTGTTGTCCTTACTGGCCCACGGTGCTTTCTCTTCTATTGGTGTTCTTATTTGCACCCAAGCAAACTGACATTTGTGTGGCAAATGTATAGGGAGAACTTCAGCTGTGGATTTCAGGAGTACACTCCCTGTGTTTCTGAAGGTGGCTCTGCTGTAATGATCCAGGGGTGCCAAGTTTGGGGAGAGTCAAAGCTTAGAACTGGGGGCTTGAGGATGAATTGGCACCACCGGGCTGGGTCTTAGCATGCTGTGGCTTCCCACCCAGCCCCTGTCTCCTCCCCACCCCCACCGCAATGAGGCTTTTTCCCTTTGTGGAAATTCCAAGAACATTCATCTCACAGTATCTTCATGCAAGCACTAGGCTCCTTCATGTTCCCTTAAATGGTTTTATTTTACATTGAAGTTTAAAAAATTGCATTTAATTTTACATATGTAAAGACTGACACATTTTGTTGCGGACATTTGTGAATTTTGACAAATCCAAAGAGTTGTGTAACCACCATCAGACTCAAAAAAGAGAACGTCTGACCATCCCCAATTCCCCGTGCTCCCCTTTTTATAGTCCCTAGTGGTTCATACTTCCGATGCCTAAAAAAGAAAAGAAGAGAAGATGTAATGGAGGGAGTAAGAAACGAGCCTTTTTTTTTGCCCCTGGCCTTTACTCCTTTTTCACATAGTGCCTTCCGATAATGAAATGCTCTTGGGCCACAGAGGACACAGCCCGGGAGTCCACTGCTTCCTAGGTTCTCCAAAATTCCTCACAGGAACCAGAGCAGGGATGCAGGTGTCAAGGCAACTGGTCCCCGAGGACGCGGGACCCAGATGGACCAAGGGGACCAGCCGGGGCTTCGATTCAGGGAGACAGTGGTACCGAGGAAGGGCTCAGAGAATGATTCTTTCCCTGCTCTCTCATCCTCCACCAGGCTGCCGTGCAAAGCCCTGGGCTGTCATAGAGTGAACTGCAAAACAAAGACAGGTGTAAGATAGAGAAGTGGGGATAGGACATAGGAACTGAGGGAAGTCTTAGGAAAGAGAAGCCCCAAGGTGGTTTTCTGCAAGGGCTGCCATCCAGGTCCCTGCCAGCCCATAGGCACCTTTGTGTGAATTAGCAAATGCAGCCCTGGCCTCCTTTTGCAGTCCTGCACCCACAGCCTGGAGAGGGGAGTATGGCCTGGGTCGCTGCCGCCCTCACCCCCTCAGCTTGATCAGCACACAACCTGCACATCTTCCCCACGAGCCCCTGACTGGTGTGAGCTTGGTGCGTGTGCGCAGTCGCTCATTTCCCAATTACCCGGCTTTGCAGAGATGCTGCTGAATAAAAAATCACTTGTGGAAAATGCTCCGACTTCAGACATCAAACTTTTTGGCAGGAATATTAAAACCGCAGGCAAAAATTTTCCATTAGGATACTAGCTGTCCATGTTTCTTGATGAGATCTTATTACTGAACCTAAGGTAAATGCTTGTACTTCAGTGGCTGGCAGCAATTCCTTGCCTTTGTGTTTCAAGTTTCAGTAAAAAAGAAAAAGAAAAAAACCTCAAATGTCAAAATGCATGTCATTCTTTAAATAAAATTGCACACCAGAGAATGGGGGAAATGTTGCTATTGAGTCATTTGATGTCATGTCTGACAAGAATACTGATGGCTCGAATGAACAGGGCTGATGGGGACTCAGGGGAAATGGGGATATTTTATTAGGCACAAGTTTGAGATTTGTGTCTGGCACTGTTGAATTTTCCTCACTTTCTCTTACACCGCTGGTGACAAGACGGTTCCTGCTCAGAGGCGCTGATGCTCCTCAGGTCCGTCCTGGGTGCAGCCCCAAAGCAGCTATGACTACAGACCGGCATTTTATCATCCAGGACCCTTGACAGGGTTTTACATTTCTTACAGAGTATCCTGTTACAGCTTTTGTTTGTTATTTTGGGGTACTCCACACCAGCTGAAATTCTGGGTACATAATAGCCACTCAATAAATAAATCTATTCAATTGATGAATAGGGACACTAATAACATATAGCAAGCATTTTTATTTTGATAAGTGTTCCATAGAAATGCTAGTTCTTCAACTGCTGTTGGTAGATAAGTACGGCTTAGTGGAAAGAGACCAAAGTTTGAACCGGGGTTTTAATCCATCCCTTTGGTGCCTCTTGCTATTTGTGTAACCTTAGGAGGAAGACTTAGATTTTGAGTCTCAGTTTTCTGACGGTATCTACTTGATGGAGAGGAGGATTCAAGACAACACATACGAATGTGGTTAGCATGCCATCTGAAATATTGTAATTGCTCAATAAATTCTAGCCCCCTTTCTTTCAATTGCTTCGTATTTTCTGGGGATGAACTGTTACAAATCAGTAATTATCCCTATAGATAAAGCTCTTTATGGGAGATAATTATAAAGCAGGAACAAGAAAAAATGGGAAAAACCAACTGTGATAGACATATTTGACTATATATCAAACACTTTTTACTCATTCCAGGTACAGGGTAGGGTTATATTTTGCCATATTATTATTTTTTTGTATGATCCTCCTAGATTTTTCCTTCTAGCTGCTCCAGAACACAGGAGGCTAGAAGGAATAAATTCTTTTTTATCATCACAATCGAATTTTTTTTTCTTTTTTGCGAAAAATAACATATACAAAACAATAAATTTCAAAGCACAGCACCACAATTAGTTGTAGAATATGTTTCAGAGTTTGGCATGAGTTACAATTCCACAATTTTAGGTTTTTACTTCTAGCTGCTGTAAGATCCTGGAGACTATAAGAGATAATTTAATGATTCAGCAGTTGTATTCATTTGTTAAATCCTATCTTCTCTGTATAATTCCACCATCACCTTTGATTTTTCTGTCCCTCTCTTTAGGGATGTTTGGGCTATGGCCATTCTAAATTTTTCATGTTGGAAGGGTCTGTCAATAATATGGGTTAGGGAGATGGAACTAGTTCATGTTCTGGAGAGGCTGGCCCCTCTAGGTTTCAGGACTTATCTGGTCCAGGGATCCATCTGGAGAGTTACTCTAGTGCATGGAACCCCTGTAAGATTTTATATATTGTCCTAGGTGTTCTTATGGATTGGCTGAAATGGTCCTGGTTGGGGTTTGGCAAGTTATGATGGGTAGCAATGTCTAACTGAAGCTTGAGCAAGAGCAACCTACAGAGCAGCCTCTTGACTCTATTTGAACTCTCTCTGCAGCTGATACTTTATTAATTACACTTCTTTTCCTTCTTTTTGTCAGGATGGAATTGTTGATCCTATGGTGCCAGGGCCAAATTCTCCCACACTGCCGGGGATGTCATGTTCCACATAATGGGGAGGGCAAAGATTTCACTTGTAGACTTGGGCTTAGAGAGGATGAGTATTTTGCTATATCATTTTAAGTTATATGTGGCCATGTGACTAAATTTGGCCACCAAAATGTGACAGATCAGGTAAGGGAAGGTCAAGGAACCCACATGTCCTTTTCCGTGTTCTCTTCCCCCTGCCCCAGTGATTTTGGCAGCACGTGCCAAGAATAACTATAGTGAGTAGATCCCACCTGCTGACTAACACTGGACATACATCATGAGTGAGGAATATAATTTTGATACAACACCATTGGGCTCTGAGGGGTGTTTGTCACCACAGTAGAACCTAGCTTATTCTGACTATAGAGCAACAAACCATTTGGTCAGGTTCACTGCATCTAACCTGGCTCCAAATTACAAGAACTTTATAAAATAGTTTTAGAGGATTAATTACTTATGCTGTGGTCCTCTATGGCGATGATTTAGAAAGTTTGATGACAATGTGTTTTTGCTGTGATTCAATTTAAAGGTTGCGTCTATTTCAGAAAGCTTCCTATTTCACAAGTGACAATATCAAAAGGGGAATTTTGAGAATATTTGGCTCCTCACATCTTCATCAGTCCTATTCTTTGCTGTAGATCTGAGCATTACAATACAGCCACTAGTCTTATATTAAAATAAAATAAAATTCAGTTCCCCAGTCACAACAGCCTCATGTTAAGTGTTCTGTAGCCACTTGACTAGCACAGATATGGAACATTTCTATCATTGAAGAAAGTTCTATTGTGCAGCCCTGGTAGAGACTATTTAATTTCTCTCAATTCAATGTAAGTTTCTGTGCAATTGAAGCATTCCTCCTAAGCAGATCATCACCCCTTAAATCCTCTGCCTTAGAAATTGATTAGCTACTGCATCTCAGCCACCAGTTGCAACACCCTTAAATGTAGAGGAGAACATTGCTTTAGGCTTTCTGGAGAAAATGTTCTTAATCCATCCAAAGCTGTTGTGCTAGTATAATAATGGGTATTATCGGTAGTGTTTCAGGTTAGAGAATTGAGATTCATTGTCTCCTTGCAAAGCAGAGTTCCCCGTGGAAGCAAAGGGGCAATTTGGGTTGCAGTGAAATAAAAGTAAAGCTGAATGGTTCTTATTTTGCAAATGGCCTTTCATATTAGGTGTTTTAGTTTCCTGACTGCCAGGACAAATGGCATGCAATAGGTTGGCTTAAACGATGGGATTTGTTGGCTCATGGTTTTGAGGCAAAGAGGAGTCCAAAATCAAGGTGTCATCAAGGTGATGCTTTCTCCCAGAAGACGGTGGCATCCTGGGGCTGGCTGCTGGTGACCCCTGGTTCACGGCTTTTCTGTAACCTGCCAGTGCTCATGGCAGCCTCTCCTGGCTTCTCCCTTCTCTTAAGGGTTCCTTTGATTTTCAGCTTCTGGCTACTCCTTGTGAATTTCTCTCTCTCTCTAGCCTTCTGTAAAAGGCCTTCAGTAATAGAATTAAGACCCATCATGGGTCAGTTGAGCCATGCCCTACCTGAGGTAACCTCACCAAAAGGTCCTATTTAAAGGGGTTCATACCCACAGAAATGGATTAAGTTTAGAACATGTATTTTGGGGGTACATAGCTCCAAGCTACCACATGAGGCAAGTGTTCTCTTATTTATTTATTTTTTTTGCATGGGCAGGCACTGGGAATCAAACCCAGGTCTCTGGCATGACAGGCGAGAACTCTGCCTGCTGAGCCACTGTGACCCGCCCCCAGTGTTCTCTTCTTATATCCAAGTTTAAAAGACTGGTGGCTGAATAATTCTTTCTCCAGATAAATCCAACTAGGATAACTTCTCAGTTAACATTAACCTTGGAGGTACATATGGGTCTATTAGGATACCTTCAGTGATGCTGTTGTACCAAGCATCCCTCATGTTTAGAGGCCTCCAACAACAAAAATTCATTTCTCATTCATGCAAGTCCTCTTGGAGTCCAGGGAGTGCTCCAGAGCAGTGATTTTCCATTTCCCACCATCTGAACTGTCCTCCCTTCTAACATGGAGCCTCCTCTCTGATCATGGCAGCAAGGAAAGAGTGCAAAAGAGCCCACCCATCAAATAAGTACTCCAGCATGAAAGTGACATATCGCTTCTTCTCGCAACCCATTGGCTGGAAGTGGCCACATGGCTTCCTGCAAGCAGCACAGGGGACAGGGAAGTGTAATCAGTTCATGAACCCAGGAGAGGATAACTGGATAAAGGTCTGCATTAGAAGTTTGTACCACAGGGCAGAAATGACATTTTTAACCAAGTCCGTTAAATGGGTAGGTCTCTAGGAAGCCAAATGGCTGATTTTCCCCAGAATGTTGTTGGATTGTTTTTATTAGGATCAGGTTTCCATAATTCCAGAATATCCCTTCAGCTCACAGACCTTGATGAGCCTGACTTGATACTTCCATGCCAAGCTCCCATCTACTGCCATATGCTTTGGAGTATCAGAAAAGTGTGCCATACCTGCCTAACTCTAATGAAGCTACTTAATTTTTCTCTGGGGCTACAAAAAGATTAGATTGTTCTTTGTCTCTCTTCAACACCATTCTAGTTTATATAGGTTTTTATGGCTACTATTAGTAATTCTGAGGCTCTTCAAATATACCGAGAACTCTAAATGCTGGTGTGGACTAGAGACTTCTCTCGTCTCCCTTCCAATCTGTTTTTCTAAGTTTGGATTTAATGCTGTTGTTATAGTTTGCTAGCTGCCAGAATGCAACACACCAGAGACGGATTGGCTTTTAATAAAAGGGGATTTATTTTGTTAGTTCTTCAGAGGAAAGGCAACTAACTTTCAACTGAGGTTCTTTCTGTGTGGAAAGGCATAGGGTGATCTCTGCTGGCCTTCTCTCCAGGCCTCTGGGTTCCAACAACTTTCCCTGGGGTGATTTCTTTCTGCATCTCCAAAGGCCTGGGCTGAGCTGTGAGTGCTGAGATGAGGTATGCTGAGCTCCCTCATTTTAGCACTAGTCAATTAAATCAAACATCATTCATTATAGCAGGCATGCCTCCTAGCCGACTGCAGATGTAATCAGCAACAGATGAGGTTCATGTACCATTGGCTCATGTCCACAACAACAGAACTAGGTGCCTTCACCTGGCCAAGTTGACAACTGAATCTAACTACCACAGTTGTTCACAACATTAAATATAGAGTATTACAATTTTTAAAAGTCACGTCTACCGAAGTGTTATTTTAAAATTTATCCTTAAAAAATATTTGTCTTTAGAAATTGTATTGCAATTGGTTTATCCATTCATTGCTGATAGGCATGTGAGTTGTTGCCAGTTTGGATGCATCAAAAGTTTGAGAGGTATCAAAATATCCTAGTGTTTGGAGGATGAATGGATTAGAGAGAAGCCATTTAGGAAAAGAAAAATAAATTAGGGCAGAAGATGTGGACTTGAAGAGAGTTATGTCAGCCGGGAAAACTGAAGCCAGTCTCTATTTTAGGTATGTGAAGGTTTTAATATATGGGGAATAGAGGCTTACATGACCACTGGAAGACGTGGGAGGGGCCAAAGCTTTGGATGGACAACCTGTGATACCCTGCAGCTCTGAGCGAGGAGGTTCTCAAGAGTTCACCTGGGACCTACTGGGTACTTCTTGAATCTGGGAAGCTCCTCTAGGTCTTTTAATCTTTAGAGGTGGTTCTTAGCATGTGGTCTCTCAACCTCATCAGTATCTCCTAGGGACTTGTAAGAAATGTAAATTCTCAGGCCCCACCCCAGACCTTCTGAATCATAAATCCTGGGAGAAGGGCTCAGCAATTTGTGCTTAGCAAGCTCTCCAGGTGATTCTGATGCATGTTAACCTTAGACCAGTTGGCCTGTAGCATATGTACAGGAGCTCTCCAAGAAGTTCACCTAATGGCTTGTTTACTCACACATCTGCATGCAAATGTCCCTGCATTCTAAATCTCTGGTAAGTCCCTCTCAAGGACAAAGTTCATCCAGTAACTTTAATGGGGAAGGAGATTTTGGGAAATGTAGCTCTCAGCTTCTTTTCTGAAATTCAGAGGGAATTCCAAGGGGGTGGAAGTGATGGTAAATTGATATGGAATGAAGTAGCACCAAACAGAAAGGGTATAGGATTGATAGGATTTGTGAATGATGGATGTTGGCAGCAAATAACAGGCTTCTGCTAGGCTTCTAGCTACGAAACTGGGTAATGACTGTTCATTTCTCCTTTTTTCTGAGTTATATAGCATCTCAGGAACTTTCTATCTAAATGTTCCTGGATGCATATGTAGTAGATTTAATGGTTACTCCTTTTCTTCAATTAGAGAAGTTGTGGGTTTACAAAATAATTGTGCATAGAGTGGTTACACTTAACAATGTGCAATTTTCAGTTTTTGAGGTAATTATGGGACATCACATTCTCAGACATGGGCTTGATTCTATTTCTAATAAACTAAGGTGATATCTTCCACGTGTGTGTAAAATTCATCACAATATATCTCCAGTTTTCCTGCTTGACATATTAAGTCAAAGGGAAAGGTAAATAATATTGAAAGAACTCGTAAACCAAGTGTGTAATCATTTTGCACAATCCATGGTTTTATTTAATGAGCTTAAGTACCATAAGATGAGAGTTGTTCCCAAAGGGCTTCAATCAACTAGACTATCGGAGAGAAATACAAAATGTAAATTGGGTTTTAACTAAAATCATACTGCTATTTCTTTTTATGGAACCCATAATTTCTGGTAGAGAGCAGACACATAGAAAACCATCATTGCAGAAATGCCTTCTGGGATTTGACCAACGGCGTTTGTAGTGCAAATGGAGACTCTGAGGGTTGATTTGTATGCTACCCCTGGTGTGTGGACTAAATGCATGCCACATTATTAATAATAATGCAAATTTTCCTGGCTTTGGAGGTTCCATGCACTACTTTTTAGTTCTATTGTGCTCATATTTATTTACTTATAATTTTCAAGCAAGAGGGAAGGCCCTTTTTCTTCCACTTATGTACTCAGGCTAGATCTCCTTTTCTTTGAGGATAATGGGGAGATATCTGTTTTGAAAACATGGCAAAACTGGAAAACAAATCTTATGATATTTTTCTCTTGGTAACTGAAAACAATTACTTGAGGCTGATGCTCCTTCTTCTGTTCTACTTCCTTTGGGCTGCTATGGACTTTAGAAATAAGTGTGAGATTGATAACTAGATCAGTACTTGGGCAATGGATTTCATGCATCCCAATGATTCCAAAATTCCAATTTTCTGTTTGTCGGGCCTTTTCCTCTGGAAATCTCAGACTCGGTATGTGTTAAAGCAAGCTAAGTTGGGCTTTCTACTGTATAGGTGGCTAATTTCACCTTTCCGGCAAAAGCAAACATTTCTGGAGGATAGTCATCATTCCTTAATGATCATTATTGTCTCACAGGGTTTTGAGTATTGTGCAAATAAACAAATCTTGTCTATTGAAAGGGGCTGGTGAGGAGTTCAGAGTATAGATTTATCGTGTCTCTTGAAGGAAACATCGTGTTGCCAGAATCCACTCTTAGCCATCAACCTTTTGGTGACTCCAGGGCTTAATTTTGAAACAGGAAGCAGTTTGGCATGTTGGAAAGAGCATGTGTTTTAGCAGATACATTTCCACATTGACTCTGCCAATTAGAACTTAAGGATTGACTCTCAGCTGAGAAATGAGGCTAATAACCTCTACCTTGCTGAATTTTTGAGAGGACTGAAGTTGCTGAAGTATATGAAGTAGCCAGAAGCACGTGTGGTAGTTAGTACACTACATACTAACTAAGTTTGGGGCATGATCATATTATCCCAGATTGGTAGACTCTCTTATGGTCATGCATTTATTACAGTTGTTCCTAACAGCCCCTCCGAGAGGTCAGGGATAATTGTGATCTCTGTTTTGCAAATGAGAAAACCGAGACCTAGAGACCCTCAGCTAGTAACTAGAATTCAGAACTGAATTTTTCTTGATACCAAATCCTTTCCTCATTCTCCCCCTTTAGACAGTCAGCCCTGTGCAAATGCTTCCAGATCCTACACTGAAGGCAATCCCTGTTTTCCCTTCTTCTGCTTCTAACACTCCCTCACTGCATCCTGTATATATTGCTTTTTGGTTACTTACCTTATATATGGATCTGTGTTCCTGAAAGACTGCGAGTTCTTTAAAGCAGGACTGTGTCTGATTCATGTCAGTGTACACCGAGTCTGGCACATAGTAGGTGCTCCGTACAATTTTGTTGAATTGTTGAAGGTCAGAGTCACAATGCTACAGTCAAAAGCTTCCTTAATTGTGGAAAAAAGGAACTAAGAGGAGTGCTTGGCAAATTATTCCAAAGCCAGCATGTGAGCTAACAAGACAGGAAGCATCCATCTGCAAGTAATGTGCACAACCCACCCCACTGAGAATGTTAATTATGTTTTTAAAGGGAGATAGGGAGCTTTGGTTGCTTTTGGCACAAAGCAATGGGGAAAGGGATGGCCCAGGGATGGAATGCTAAATAGCCTTCCCTGTGCTGCCAGCTTTCTGTGCAGCTCTGGAAACGGAGAGGATTCCTGAAAGGCAACTGCCATGCATATTCACTGGGGAGGAACATTTCCTCCTTGTTGTCCTGAGAATGTTTCCACAGGTGCCCTCCTGATGAAGTATCTTCTTCAACACCTCTTCTTAGATCCTGTTCAAATCCTCTCCTGCTGTGAAGCTCTCCACACCCTCTGGAGCTTTGCGCCATCCATGGTCCTTCTCCACTCCCAGACACTCTTTGTGGGAAATGTAAAGCAACTCAAAATATTTTGGAACCCATTTTTAACATTTTCTGTCAACATGTTAATGTGCCTTGGTCTTGACTTATTAATTCCACTTTTAGAAATCTAGCCTTTTGGAATTCTCCCTCAAGAAGAGCTATATTTGATGATATAAAATACATTATGTAAATATAATACTCAGATAGGCTTATTTTTAGTAGTAAACATGAGAAGTAACTGCAATGTTCATCTTAAAATAAAAATATTTATTTTAAATTAATCCTGGTGTGGCCATTATATAAAACTGTTAAATAAGGTAGGCTTCTATGCGGTGATGTAGATATAGCATGTTGAAAAAGTAAGTTGCATTGAAAACCTATTTTTAGGTATAGAAAATTCCAGAAAGATATGCAACATTCTTTTGTTCAGCAGATATTTCTTGAGGGTTTATTATGTGCCAGGCAGTGACCAACAACAAAAAAATCTGTCCTCATGGAACTTACATTTTAATCCAGGGACGTGAACAGTAAAAATAATAAGAGAATGACCTAATTACCTAGTATGATAGGAGATAATAAGTGTTAAAGAAAAAGCAGAGCGGATGTTGGTTACCTCTGAGACTGTATGGTGGGGCCTGCAGGAAGGGACGGGGGCTTCATTTCCTACTTCACTTCTGTAGTATTTAAATGAGTGCATATCATCTTCATTATTTCTGAAAGGCAATTGAAAGATGTTCCCCTCTTTCCTGCATCTTCAACCTTTCTCCTTCAATTACATCATTCCCTTCCTCTTTTAAATATTTAGGAGTTCCTCTTCCATCTAGCTGCTGTATTGTAAGTCCTAAAATTTCAAATGCTGCCCTGACAACTTTGAGCCTCACAGGGCTTCGAAGGCCTGTGTGTTCTCCTGCGCTAGCCAGATATGCTGCCCTCCCCATCTCACCCCAAGAGAAAGGGTTCCCATATGGCTCATTTTTCATTAGCTGGCCCAGCTACACTCCACCCAGTCTGCAACCTAAGGGTTTCCCTTCTCTGCTAGCCTGTGGAATTATTCAAACAAGCCAGCCACATCCTCCCATGAGAACCAGGGACACATCATGGTTTTGTTACTGCAAAGCCTGCCTCCCACAGGCCTACTGGCTTGCTCTACTCCCTTATGCATCCCCGTGTGTCCTGCATGGCATGAGGTATCCTTCTAACCTGGGCTGTGAATATATGTGACTATTGAGCTGCTGTTGATCACGTCTGTCCAATGTCAGGTGTTGTGTGTTCACCATCTTTTATCGCATGTTCCTCTCCTGCCACTGTCTTGGCAGTCAGCATGTTCATGGTCTCTTGTTTTTCATCTCCCATTTGCTCTGCTACCCAAGACCCCCTTGGCCTTGAGCCCTCCATAATGCTGAAACTGCTCTCTTACCTCATCTTTGAATTCCAAGGGCACAGCATCTCCTCTTGCTTCTCTGGTTGGTCACTCTCGTAGTCCCCTAAGGCACCCTCTCTTCCCCAGGGTTCTGTCCTGGGATCACTACCCTTCTCCCTCCACATATTCTGTGACCTCATCTACCATTATTTTTCATTAGTCTATTCCCTGAAGTCTCCCTGATTTGGGTCTCCATGTTAAACTTTCTTCACAGCTTTACATTCCAGATGTCTCACCCTTAAAGGCTTTAAACTTACTCCTCCTATATTGTGTTCTGCAGTTGGGGGTACTACCATCTAATAATCAAGTAAGATTGAAACCTGAGAGTCGCTTGCTATAGAAATGTGTCCTGCTAATCTTTAAAGTGCCTGCATTGGGTACAACATATGGCACCTAGGGAGATACTCAACACATATTTGAAAGTAGGAAGGAAGGATCTCTTGCAGCTTTGTGGTAGAGATGGTGCTAAGAGTTTACCAAACTGTTCCATTTTCTTCCTGGACAGAAAGTGATCTGATGTTTACCACCTGCTTTGGATCTAGTGACTAATTTGATTAAGCGAAATGTGGGTAAAAGTGAGATTCATCACTTTCCATAAATATCCTAAATATTAATCCATAAATATTTGCATCCATAAATATCCTATGGGATCTTCCATATCCTCTTACTTCCCACATCAGCATGGCTGGGAGCAAGGTGCTGCAAAGCTTAGAAAATTGGGATCCCTCTATCCTTGCTTAGAAGAAAGCCATCCAAGTGAGCCACTTGTCCTGGATCATCTGCATTAGACTTTGAATAAACAAGAAATAAGCTTTTATTAGGTGAAGCCACAGAGGTTATGAATGGTCTGTTATGGCATGTGACATTAATTAGACTAATGTAAATATCCAAATACAGTTTATCCTATGGCCCTATGACATTGTTATCCTCTGACAACACAAACACATGTTCTACGTATTCTTAAACATTAGTATCTAGTAACTCAATCAGCATTATATTTCTAAATATGTGATACAGTCCTATGGAGATGCTTCCTAGTCCTATGCAGAGAAATTAAGTCACTCTTCGATTTCTTTATAGCATTATAGTTTCCTCGAGTTCTGAGACATGCCTCAAGTTGTGGTTTCATCTGCCAACTGTGTCACTGGTAGTTGATTCATTCTGCAGGCTGACATTAGGCTCATATTAACCTTCAGAATGGCCAGTGCATTCTGTTTCCTAGCAGCTATTGATTTTTACTGTTCCCGCAACCATTTCTTCAAAGGTTCTTTGAGTTTGTCTATGCGTATGTTTTCATATCTAGCATGATAGATACTGGGTGTTGGTTTCCTTGGTAAGTCCAGTGTTACCCCCTACACATCTTATGCCAGCCATTATGGATCACCTGACACAGAAAACTTCATCAGACACAGAATAAACAGGAACTGAGGCTACAGCAGAAGAAACGACATGCACTACAAACTTGCACATGTCAAGACAGCATGGCACCGTGTTTGGTGACTGCAAGAGTGTAGGATGGTCTGCCAAGCTAACTTTCCACTGGTTAAAAGCATATAGGTGTGCTCAAAGCCTCAGGAAAATATACAAATGATATTTAAAATAACCAGAGGCAAACAGCTTAATATCAGACTGATTCTGATGGGCTATTTATTGGGGGGTGGTGGTGGTAGTGGTATAGGTATAGGTATATCGGTCTGTTTTGCTCTAGCATGAAGGCCAAAAAACCCCAAACCTGACTGAGAATTTGTATTGCAGTAAGTTTTTACATCTTGGTCATGTAAAGACTTGGAACAGATTGGCAACAGGCTGAGAAAGGGCTGGCTCGTGGAACAGGGATGTACCGTAGATTAAAAGGAGATCAGATTCGTAACCATCTGTCCAGAATTAAAGGATTTTATCTTTGGCTAGACTCTGGGATCTATAGGAGAGCTAGTGTGAGCGTGAATTTGCTTACAAAAGTGCATTCATGTGGGCTTTGTAGTAAAGATCTCTGAGGTCCAGTCCCTGGCTTTAATAAATGGGTCTTTTTCTTCCTCTGGTGTGGATAAGAGAACAATTAGAAGATGCATGCTCTGATTCGTATTGGGGTCTTGAATGAATTCCATTGATCATGGCGAACAGTGCACAGAAAGAAGACTTCTGAGTCTGATACGTTATTGGATTTAACCAGTAGAGTCTGCCTCATGCAGAAACACATAGACATCTAAGGCCACAAAGACTTTGTCTGTCATCTTCCCCAGCAATTTTTCTGAAGAATTACCTGGCATCTTTCCATTGTTTTACTACATCCCAAGCCATACTTGATGATCCTTTACATCTTTAATTTATTGCTTTATCCATCTATTTTCCCCCTCTCTTCTTCTAGTTTCAATTTCAAGCTCTCTTAGTCATATCAGCAGGACACTGGGCAAACACAGGATTTATATAGTACACCTAAAACTCTACAATAACAATATCCTTTAAAAAGAAGGGCATCTGCTTGAGTGATTCTTATTATCTTCTTGCCTTAAGTGTATCTTTTAAATTTTCCAAATTGAACATGCATTCTTTCAGTAATAAAAAGATTTTTTTAAATTACTTAAAAGGAATGAATTAAAACTATTTTAAAAGAAACAAACTGTCTCTCTGCATCTTTGTCAAAATGTCAAGGAGGGATATTTTTCTCACTAATTGAGAAAAGGATATAAGATTCCAGGTGATGAGATTAGAAGATGCCATGGTTGATATGTAGCTCATGAGAAAAAGTATGGCATAGCAGTCTTCAAAATCAGGCAGTTCCTAGTTATCAATCTTGGGTATAAATTTCTTCTTCTGAATAGTAGTGATAGTAAATGTCTCATAAGAGGAATAGGAAGATTAAATGAACATGAATTCAAAGTATAAAGAGTGCCCATGCCTAATCCATAGTTGTCAAGACAGAACAGCCCTGTGGCATGGGCATCATTCTCACCTACACAGCTCCCACTTTCGTCCATGGAAGGTACAGGAAATTGGATCACAACACCTATCCCACTGAGCCAATGTGTAGACTCTAAAACCTTCAGACATATATGACTGGTCAAATGGAGTTGGAGTCTGAAATCTTGGTAGGAAGCACTTAAACCATGGTAGCCATGATGAAGATGAGGCTGCTTTTGCTCTTGGTTTAAAAAGTTCAGAGCCAGGTAAGGCCAAGTAACTCCCTTTAAACTGGTCCCCAGGCACACAACAACCATAAACTCTAGACAAAATACAAAGAACAGGTACCCAAGGGACTAAAGAGAGAGCAAGAGTAGGCAGATCCTGGATGGGAGTTGACACTTGAAAAAGAGAATAGCACTGAGTAAATTTCTGTTTTCATGGTGTGTAGCCTGAGGGCATAGGCAGGATAGAAAACCCACAGTATTTCTGAGTTCTGGCTGTAAGGATGAGAAAACAGAGTTTGGTGCAACTACAGACATTGAAAAGTGAGGGACTAATCCTGGAAATGAGAAATCTTGAGAAGGAGAGACCCAGTTCTAGGTATAAATTCTGCCCAAGTTGGCCAGACTCCCAACTGCCCAACTCAGGGTAAAAGAAGTGAACTGGATTAAGATTTAAGCTTCAGTCCAAGAGACAAAATTTGCAGTTTGAGCACAAGCAAACCAAAAAAGAATTCAACAGTCTTCAGAGAAATATAACACAGTATAGAGTATCTAAATACAACATTCATATTACCCAGGATCCATTCCAAGGATCCATTCCAAAATCACTCAGCTTGTAAAAAGTACCTGGAAAGTATGAACCATTCTTTTTCTTATAAAAAGGACAATCAATGGAGGCTCACTTCAAGATTGTATCACAATTGAAAACAGCAAACAAGGATTTTAAATAAGCTATCATAACTGTGCCAATAACTTTATGGAAAATATGCTCATAATCAAAAGGTGATGTTACATCTAGATAGATACTCAGTAGATAAGATTTCAGTACAATTTTCTGAAGGTTAAGTTGATAAATCAATTAATTAAATAGCTGGTCCTGATCTTAGCCTCGTTCACCCTATTACATTTCCTGCATTAATATCTTTTATTTTAGACTTCTTGGGATTGACTATTAGAATGGGATCATATCTGAGAGGCTCATCAGTGTCCTCAAAGGCTTGTATGCTTTCAAGGTCAAGTCTTCAAAAGCTCATGTTGTTTTCCTCGGTTTCCCTTCTATGCCATAGAGTTCATTTTGGATTCTAAAACAGGGAACATGACACCAGTATGCTTGGCTTGAGGGAAAGGTAGAGTGAGGGCTTGATGAATCCCTAAGTATCACCAAATTTCTGATTGCATAGGCAGCTAACAGATTTTTACCAGGTTTTTGTTCCTAAAAATTTGTTGTTGGCTTAGTCTGTATTTGCTATTTTGAGGTTGAACATTTGGTTTACATTGCCCCTCGGTATGTTGCATAAAGGCGGGTTTTGTTCCTTTATTTTATGAACAAAAGTCATATGTTTCAATCTGGCTCCTAAGGGAAATATTGAACAATAAAATGTAGGGCTGCCATTGTCAAAGATAGAGTGGTACTTTAAAAAAAAAAAAAAGTACTACTGAGTTCTGTAGCAGATCAAAATTAATTATTCTTGGGCATGAAGCCCTAAATGAGCAAAGGGTTGTTGATTTTCTCTCCAGGAGAAAAGAGTAGGAAAGTCTGCCTCCTTCATACATTGTCCCCCACACACCAGTAATCTATCCAACTGAATTTTATTCAAAAAGCTGAAAGACAACTCAATTGAAAATCCAACCTTTAAAGAAGTGTTATTCCCTTCATAAGTGATAATGCCTAAAGTAAAGAACAAAATAACCCACACAACTAGATTTGGTTATGGATCTTACTTGGTGAATGACTGTCAGTACTAAGACAACTACACCACTAGATATATTCCCTGGTGGGTTTGATTGCAGTCTATTGTATCTTCTACATTAACTTATGGTGGGCCACTAAGGTAAGATTGTTATGTTCATTTCATTCCCCCCATAAGCTTAAAAAATAAAGTGATACAAGGAAATTCATTTTAAGGATCTCTTACAATCAGAATTTGAAGTGGTAAAAGCCCTGTTTTTATTTGTCCCTCAGACTCTACACCAGCCTCCTTCTGATGGTTTGCCTGTAGCACACTATAGGTTCTGTAAGAGCTAGCCCCTAAATTATTTAGGAATTCCACCAATGTCTTTATTTTCTTCCATTTCCTTCTCTTCATATCAATAGCGCAACACTGTTCCTCACTGTAGGTGTGGTCCATCACATTATTCACAATGATTTATCTCCATTCTATTTGGGACATACTTCCCCATAGACTTAGTGTATTTCCCTGCCTCATTGACTCTGAGCTTGACCATGTAATCATATGACTTGCTTTCACTGAAGGAGTAACTTTGGAAGAAATTTTTTAGTTGGCTTTCCATCTCTTGTTACTGCCTTCTATCATGAGAACAGCATGTTCCAAATCATGGTTTCTCCTTATGCCTGGGTTCTAGAGTGAGAAGGCAAGGTAAAGTGAGCCTAGCAGAGCCACAGCTGGTTTTCAGTCCTAATATAACACGAGCAAGAAAGAGATGTTCATTGTTGTAAATCACTGGGGTATTGCAGCGTTGGTTTCCTGGCAAAGCTAAACAATACAGCAAGGAATTCCCACAAGCTTTTCTTTCCCTTGCGCCTTCTCCCTTACTGGACACACTGATGATAAGGAACAGTACAGGAGGGAGGAACTTTCACGAAGACTGTGAGTTCCTAGAGGGTAGGGTAGGGAGCCTTCCTATTCATTTTAGTGTCCCCAGCATCTTACCTAGGGTAAGACACAACAAATGTTTAATGAGTAAACAATTATCTTGGACTGAACTTCCAGGTTTAGTGTCCCAAAGATAATCTTTATAAGTTCCCGACTCTCTCTTACTTTCCTATTATCTTGTGGTCGTTTCATTTGTATTCCGTAAAACATCAAATTCATCTCTACAAAAGAGATGTGGGAAAGAAAATGCTATAGATAAATAAGTAAAAATAACCATAGCATACACTGATTGAGTCCTCACTATGTGCCTAATACTGAGCTAAGTCATTTAATCTATTTTCTCATTTACAGTCTCACAAAGAAAATTCATGAAGTAGATGCAAGTATTTTTTTCTCTCTTTAACTTTTTATTTTGAAATGCTTTCAAACTTACAGGACAGTTACAGAAATATTATAAACCCCATATAGAGAATTCCAGCATATCCCTATACCCCCTCCCAATACACAGATCCAGATCCACCAATTTTAACATTTGCCACACTTTTTTTTGGATCACCCAGCCCACCTATATGTCTGAATTCTGGAGAGTAAGTTTTGTACATCATGTTCCTTGAATACTTAATGTACTTATTTCTTGAATATGTACAGTTCCTAACAACAAGGATATTCACCTATGTAGGCTCCTTAGGTATCAATACGTAGTTCAAGATATTCAATATTGACATAAACTTTACGGTTTATATTTTTTCATATGTCTTAGTAATGTCCCATTGAATCTTTTCTCCTCCCTTGCTAGATCCCACATAGCATCAAATATTGCATTTAATTGTCATTGCTTCTTTAGTTTTTTTTTTTGGGTGTGTATGTGTGTAAACATTTATACAACAATACAACATAAACTTTTTCATCTCAATCACTCCCAAGCATACCATTCACTGGAATTAATCACATTCACAACAGTGCAGTACCCTTACAACCAAACATCTCACCAGCAGAAACCCTACATCCAATATGCATTAATGTTCATTGCCCCTAACTCCACCGAAGGCATCCTGCCCTCTGAGAACTGTCTCTATGAGCTTGCATATTCTCTGATATTTTCTTTGTAGTTACCATGGGCCTTAAATGTAAAACCATAAATCTGTAAGGATCCTGTTTGCTTCAATACCAATTTAACTTCAATAGCACATGCAAATTATGTCTCTCTCTGTCCTGTCAATCTTTATGTAGTTCTTGTCACAAATGACATGTTTATACACTGATTTATCAATGCATGTTATGGATTTGCCTTTTGGATTCTGTGGGAAGCAAAAAGTGGAGTTATGAATAAAAATATAATAGTATTGACATGTCATTTCCCTCATGGGCATTATGCCTTCATGGGGCTTTGATCTATTGCTCTTTTCTTTCAACCTGCAAACTCTCTTTAGCATTTTTTGTAGGATGGATCTAGAAGTGATGAACTTCCTTAGCTCAGTTTTTATCTGGGAAGGTCCTTAATTTCTCCCTCATTTTTGAAAGACAGTTTTGCCAACTATAGAATTCTTGACCATTTACTGCTTACAGCAGTTTGCATACGTCATCCCACTACCTTCTTACCTCCACGGTTTATAATGAGAAATTGGCACATAATCTTATTCATGCTCCTTTGTACATGAACAGTTGCTTCACTCTTGTGAATCATAAGTCGTCCTTTATCTTTCCCAATTGACAGTTGATTATAATATGTCTCAGTGTGTTTCTGTTTGGATTTACCCTATTTAGAGTTCCTTGAGTGTCTTGGAAGTGTGTAAAACTTTAAGTTTTCAACCATTATTTCTTTGAATGTTCTCTCTGCCCTGTTTTCTCTTTCTTCTCCTTCTGAGGCTCCAACAGTTGAATATTGGTACACTTGATGTTGTCTTATCTTCAAGTTCACTGATTCTTTCTTCTGCCAGCTCCAATTTGCAGTTGAATCTCTCTAGGGAATTTTAAATTTCTGTTACTGTGGTCTTTAGCTCTGTTTGGTTGCTTTTCAAAATTTCCATCTCTCTATTGATAATCTCTGTGTTCATCTTTTGTTTTCCTGACTTCCTTTAGTTCATTTTCTCTAGCTCTATGAACATATTGAGGACCATTTTTTAAAAGTACCAGGTCTGATCCTCCTTGCTGATGGTTTCTAATGCATTAATCCTTTCCTTTGCCAGAGCATCTGTTTCTTTGTATGTTGTATAACCTGTTGCTGGATTTTAGATTCTAAGGCATCTGTTCTTTAGGTCTATGCCCAGGTTGTATTATGACAGAGCTTTCCTCAAGAGCCAGGAGATAAAAAAAAGAAAACATGCAAGGGGAAAAAACAATCTGCCCTCCCAAATCTTTGCCAATTAGCCTGTGTGAGTTCTCTACTTTAAGGCTTATCCTTACAATGGGTTTGGAGGGTCCTCCCTGACCTTTTCTGTACATGTATATTGTCTTGGACATGTGTGCATGACCCTAGGAATCTCCCCATTTACATGGATCCAAATGTCCCCTATTCCCTAGAAAACAGAGTCCTCACAGTCCTAGGCACCTTGCTATTCATCTTACAGGTAGCAGTCCCTTGCCCTAGGCTGCATGATGTGACTGCTTTCCTACGACATTCTGTAGGCAGGCTCTTCTACATGCAGGGCAAGTTCTGGGACAGTGAATCCATCAGGCTACCTACAGACAGATTAGGCTTCCAGCATGTGCGTGACAGTTAACTCTGCTCCCTGCCAACCTGGTGCCGGGTGTGAAAGGGGCTGGCCAGGACATCATGAGATTGTATCACTTTTAAGGAGCATTTACCTTGACTCAATGATCATCCTGTTACTATAGTGCTTTGGCTGTTTCCTGGAGCTTTGAGAAAGATGTTCCTGCCAGCTCTTTCTGGTTGTTCTAAGCTAGTGTGGGGGTGATGGAAGACTGAGCATCTCACTCTGCCATCTTGTTTGGAGCAGGCCCCTCTCTTTATTTTTAGTAAAAGAGGAATGTAACTTCCAAGATCTGAAGCTGCTAACTGGTTGAATCTAGGATTTTGAGCTCAGGCATTCTGGTTACAAAGCTGAGTTCTTATCCTATTATGCCATGTTCACATATTGTGTTTCAAAGATAGATTGAATTGAAAGTTTGCGTGATTTTCTGTTTTGTGTTGCCCTCAGAATAGCTTTCTACAAATTGAGGAACCGGTTCTATCACGTCAGACTTCCCTAAGTTGCCAATGTCTTGGGTCATTGAGGCAGAACATCAGAAATCTTTTGCTTGGACCCTTTCTTGGGTTCACTCTTACTATCAGGTGATCTTTGAAGAAAGCTTTTATTCTTGACAGCTTTTTATTCTGATATATGTACAAGGATCAATGAGACAATTGCCTGCAAAGCACTTTGAGCTCTGGGAAGACAAGAAATGATGTAAGTGCAAAGAAATTTTTCCCCTACAAGTTAGCACTGATTTCTTTTTTAGGTAGAAATTCTCTTTAAGAGTAACACTCAGATTGTGATATAAATCAACAATGTCACACAGTTTGGTGAAAGTTAAATATCTGCCCCTGAAACTGAGATGTGAGAGGCTGGCAAAGTAGAATTGTGAGCCAAAATTTGAGCTAGGAAGGCCCTCAAAGGCCAGTGCGTCTAAATCATTTATTATTACAAATAAGAAAACATGCCCAAAGTGCAAAACCAGTTTGGTTAACTGTCTTTCCCAAATTCACACAGCTAATTAGCTTCAACAAAGTGAAAATAAAAATGATTGTTGAACTGTGGATACTAGTATGTATCATCTGAACTCAAAGGAGAAGCATGCTGGCATGGCCCAGATGCTGGGTGATTGGGGATAACTTCAATAAAAAGGAAGGATGTGTCCGGGTCTAAATGGCTGCAGGATTTTAAGAAGTTTAGGAGAAAAGGAGATGCATTTCACCTGACTATAACTATGTGATCTAAAATTTGGAGGTTAGAACATACATGATAAGAAAAATCAGAGCATATAATACTACAATTTGATGAGGCTCCATAGAAGATGTAGCATGTATGATTCACTGATGTTTTCTCAATCTCTTCTCTCATTCCCATTTGTGCTGATTTGAAACTGTTATGTACCTCAGAAAAGCCATGTTCTTTAACTTTGATTCAGTATTGCTGGATGGGATCTGTATTAGCTAGGGTTCTCTAGATAAACGGAATCTACAGGGAACACTTGTAAATATAAAATTTATAAAAGTATCTCACGTGACCACAGGAACGCAGAGTCCAAATCCACAGGGCAGGCTGTGAAGCCGATGACTCCGATGGAGGGTCTGGATGAACTCGGCAGGAGAGGCTCACCAGCCGAAGCAGGAATGGGGCCTGTCTCCTCTAAGTCCTCCTTAAAAGGCTTCCCATAATTAGATTTAGCATCACTCATTGTAGAAGACACTCCCCTTTGGCTGATTACAAATGGAATCAGCTGTGGATGCAGCTGAAGTGATCATGACCTAATCCTATGAAATGTCCTCATTGCAACAGACAGGCCAGTACTTGCCCAATCAGATAAACAGCTACCACAACTTGGCCGAGTTGACGCATGTCCCTAACCATGACAGTCCACCCCTTGTCAACTTGGCACCTTAAACCATACTTAATTTCCAAAAGAAAACAAATAAGCACACATTTTTTTCTTTTACCTGACAATACTCAACTGTCCCGCATATACTGGAAACACATTAAATCTCTCCAGAATAGGGTGCAAATACTTAGGCAACATTCATTCTTAAACTTGATATCTTACAACTTAAACAATATAACATGAACAAAACAGCATTACAGTCCTCGTTTCTGTAACTGATCACATGGTCAAAGTTCATATTTATCACTACCATCTTCCACTACCCATTCCATGTTCCCTTTACCCTCAGCAAGCACTTCATCTGGCTGTGGTTCTTTGCCTGGTGGGGTGACCCAAACCTTCATTCCTGAAGTTTGAGAGCCATTAGTAGTCCTGCCTGTATTGTGTTGTTGCAGTTTTCCATTGATTTTAATCACAGGTCATGGTAGTACTAATAGACGCCCTAGGGGATCTCTTATATTCCAAGAAAACTCTTCTTTACCTCCATTATGTAGTTGCAGTCCTACTTCTTTCTGATAGTCAGGCTCAGTTACCCCAGACAATAATGTAATCCCCTTCTTGGTTTGTTGATCCAGAGGCATAAGTAGCCCAAAGTGACCAGGTGGCAATCTTAACTTCCAGTTCAGTGGTATCATTGTTGTTTCTCCTGGAGGAAGCATACCCCATTTTGGCACTAAAACCTGTAGACCAGCATAACTCAGGGTAGCAGGGACAGGAAGCAAAAATTTTCCTAGTGGATCACTAGGGGTAATAGTGAGTGGTACCACACCCATTTCCACCCCTTGGTTCCTGGACCCATGGGTCCTGGCTATGGGAGAAACAGCACCATACAGCGGACGCTGATTCAGAGCATACACAGCCTCCTGGAGAACATTACCCCAGCCTTTCAAGTTTTTGCCACCTAGTTGGCACTGTAATTGAGTTTTCAAAAGGCCATTCCACCGTTCTATCAATCCAGCTGCTTCTGGATGATGGAGAACATGGTAAGACCAGAGAATACCATGAGCATGCACCCATTCCCGTGCTTCATTTGCTGTGAAGTGTGTTCCTTGATCCAAAGCAATGCTATGCGGAATACCATGACGATGGATAAGGCATTCTGTAAGCCCACAGATGGTAGTTTTGGCAGAAGCATTGCGTGGAGGGAAAGCAAACCCATATCCAGAGTATGTGTCTATTATAGTTAGAACAAATCACTGCCCCTTCCATAAAGGAAGTGGTCCAATGTAGTCACCCTGCCACCATGTAGCTGGCTGGTCACCTAGGGGAATGGTGCCATTTCGGGGGCTGAGTGTGGGTTTCTGCTGCTGGCAGATTGAGCACTCAGCAGTAGCTGCAGCCAGGTCAGCCTTGGTGAGTGGAAGTCCATGTTGCTGAGCCCATGCATAACCTCCATCCCTACCACCATGACCACTTTGTTCATGATCACATTGGGCAATGACAGGAGTTGCTGGGGAAAGAGGCTGACTGGCATCCACAGAACGGGTCATCTTATCCACTTGATTATTAAAATCTTCCTCTTCTGAAGTCACCCTCTGGTGTGCATTCATACGGGACACAAATATCTTCATGTTTTTAGCCCGCTCAGAAAGGTCTATCCACATACTTCTTCCCCAGACCTCTTTGTCACCAATTTTCCAATTATGGTCTTTCCAAGTCCCTGACCATCCAGCCAAACCATTAGCAACAGCCCATGAGTCAGTATACAAACGCACCTCTGGCCAGTTTTCCTTCCAAGCAAAATGAACAACCAGGTGCACTGCTCAAAGTTCTGCCCACTGGGAGGATTTCCCCTCACCACTGTCCTTCAAGGACACCCCAGAAAGGGGTTGTAATGCTGCAGCTGTCCACTTTCGGGTGGTACCTGCATATCGTGCTGAACCATCTGTAAACCAGGCCCGAGTTTTCTCTTCCTCAGTCAATTCACTGTAAGGAACTCCCCAAGAGGCCATAGCTCTTGTCTGGGAAAAAGAAAGTAATGTGACAGCAGGAGTGGAAACCATGGGCATTTGTGCCACTTCTTTATGTAACTTACTTGTGCCTTCAGGACCTGCTCTGGCTCTATCTCATATTTACCATTTCCATTTTACAAGAGAGTGCTGCTGTGCATGCCCAACTTTATGGCTTGGTGGGTCAGACAACACCCAACTCATGATAGGCAACTCAGGTCTCATTGTAACTTGGTGGCCCATGGTTAAGCGTTCAGTCTCTACTAAGGCCCAGTAGCAGGCCAAAAGCTGTTTCTCAAAAGAAGAGTAGTTATCTGCAGCAGATGGTAAGGCTTTGCTCCAAAATCCTAAGAATCTGCATTGTGATTCTCCTATAGGGGCCTCCCAAAGGCTCCAGACAGCATCTCTATTTGCCACTGACACTTCCAGCACCATTGGATCTGCTGGATCATACGGCCCAAGTGGCAGAGCAGCTTGTACAGCAGCCTGGACCTGTCGCAGAGCCTCCTCTTGTTCTGTTCCCCACTCAAAATTAGTAGCTTTTCTGGTCACTTGATAAATGGGCCGGAGTAGCACACCCAAATGAGGAATATGTTGTCGCCAAAATCCAAAAAGACCAACTAGGCGTTGTGCCTCTTTTTTGGATGTGGGAGGGGCCAGATGCAGCAACTTATCCTTCACCTTAGAAGGGATATCTCGACATGCCCCACACCACTGGACACCAAGAAATTTCACTGAGGTGGAAGGCCCCTGTATTTTTGTTGGATTTATCTCCCATCCTCTGACATGCAAATGCCTTACCAGTAAATCTAGAGTGGTTGCTACTTCTTGCTCACTAGGTCCAATCAACATGATATCATCAATATAATGGACCAGTGTGATGTCTTGTGGGAGGGAGAAACGATCAAGATCTCTGCAAACAAGATTATGACATAGGGCTGGAGAGTTGATATACCCCTGAGGTAGGACAGTGAAAGTATATTGCTGACCTTGCCAGCTGAAAGCAAACTGTTTCTGGTGGTCCTTACTAATAGCTATTGAGAAAAAAGCATTTGCCAGATCAATAGCTGCATACCAGGTACCAGGGGATGTATTGATTTGCTCAAGCAATGATACTACATCTGGAACAGCAGCTGCTATTGGAGTTACCACCTGGTTGAGCTTATGATAATCCACTGTCATCTTCCAAGACCCATCTGTTTTCTGCACAGGCCAAACAGGAGAGTTGACTGGGGATGTTGTGGTAATCACCACCCCTGCATCTTTCAAGTCCTTAAGAGTGGCAGTAATCTCTGCAATCCTTCCAGGAATGCAGCATTGCTTCTGATTTACTATTTTGCTTGGTAGGGGCAGTTCTAGTGGCTTCCACTTGGCCTTTTCCACCATAATAACCCTCACTGCACGAGTTAGAGAGCCAACGTGGGGATTCTGCCAGTTGCTCAGTATGTCTATGCCAATTATACATTCCAGAACTGGGGAAATAACTACAGGATGGGTCCAGGGGCCCACTGGACCCACTGTGAGATGACCCTGAGCTAAAACTCCATTGATCACCTGGCCTCCATAAGCCCCCACTCTGACTGGTGGTCCCGAGTGACGTGTTGGGTACCCTGGAATTAATGTCACTTCTAAACCAGTGTCTAATAATTTCCAAAATATCTGATCATTTCCTTTTCCTCAATGCACAGTTACCCTGGTAAAAGACCATCGGTCTCCTTGGGGAAGACTTGAAGGAAGATTAACAGTATAAATTTGTGGCAGTGTAACAGGTTTCTCCCCAAAAGGGACCTGGCCTCCTCTTCATTCAAGGGGCTCTGGGTCTGTAAACTGTTTCAAGTCTGGAAACTGATTAAGGGGCTGTGACTCCGTGTTTTTGTAATTCAGGTTAGACTTCTGTTCACTTGACCTAGAACTCTTTTGTTTATACAGCTCCAACAAGAATTTAGTGGACTGCCCTTCTATTGTATTTCTATGTACCCCATGATTTACTAGCAAATGCCACAAATTTCTGCATGTCATATAATTTTGACGCCTCCTTTGAGTCTGCTGTCTATTATAATAGCCACGTCCACCCTGTCTTTGGTGATTAAGTGCTGCCACCTGGCTTCTGCCAACTCCGGATCCCATCATCCCCATTGTGTTTAAGGATTCCAGCTCAGTGACAGCAGTTACTACAGTAATATCTGACCCACAGAGAAGTGCAACCACAGAGTTCTTTGGGGATGATGGTGCTAGTCTCAGAAATTTATTTCTCACTGTTCTTGTAAAAGGTGCATCCTCTGGACATTCCTGGGGTGTAAGAGCAGGCTTTGCATGATAAATCCACCATAACATTCCAATCTCTCTAAGCCTCTGGATCCCCTTATCTACATTATACCAGGGCAGTTCTGGCATTTCAACCTCAGATAATGTTGGCCACCTTTTGATCCATGTTTCAACCAACCACCCAAACAAGCTGTTAACACCTTTTCTAACTGCTCGAGCTATAACATTGAATGCAGAATCTCTGCTTTGTGGGCCCATATCAATAAATTCAGCCTGATCCAGCCTTATATTCCTCCCACCATTATCCCACACTCTTAAAATCCATTGCCACACATATTCCCCTGATTTCTGTCTATATAAATTGGAAAACTCACACAGTTCTTTTGGAATATAATGTACCTCCTCATGTGTGATACTTTGTACCTCACCTTTAGGGGCCTGTTGGGACTTTAGTCTAGTTATAGGTCTGGAAGAAACAAGGGATGGTGAGGGTGGGTCATGAAAAGTATTAGAAATATCTTCCAAGCCATTTGCTTCAGGGCCTTCATTTGCAGTTTCATCTGGTGAAACAGGATTAATCACTCTAGGGCTAATCCCTTCAGGAGGAGGTTGGGTGGCCAGCTCCTCAAGGCAGGCTGGAGGTGGGCAGTTATGTCCTCAGGGCAGACTATTACAGGGTTATCTAGAGAAGACTCAGCATGGCCTAGGGTTTCAACCTCACCCCCAACATCATTATCAATCCATATGTCACCATCCCATTTACAGGGTCCCACTCCTTTCCAATCAATGCCCTCACTTTAATGGCAGATACCATGCAAGACTGAGATTTCAGTTTACATTGTAAAGTTGCTGCTCTAACAATAAGATTCTGAGTTTGATTTTCAGAGATCTCAAGTCTATGGCTACAGGAAATAAGATTTTCCTTCAGGATACTCATGGAAACCTCTACATCTTTCACACGGCGCTTCAGCTTCTCGTTTGAAGCCTTAAGCCCATCCCTTTCACCCCTTAATGTAGCCAGTGTATCTAACAACAACCAACCAACATCTATATACCTCTTATTTCTACAAAACTCTGTAAAGGTGTCAAAAACATTATCCCCCAGAGTCTGTCTTCGTACAAGCGAAGCATTAGGAGAATCAAATGATGATATTTTGACTATCTCCTTTACCAACTCACTCCATGGATTGGGAGTGTCATTCTGATTATGGGAATCGGAGTCCTTAGTGTCTCTGAGTCCAGTCAGAGTAGAAAACCATTCATAAAAACCCATTTTTAAGATTCTGTTTCTTAAGAACCACTCCCGGTACCAAGATGTATTAGTTAGGGTTCTCTAGAGAAACAGAACCAACAGGGAACACTTGGAAATATAAAATTTATAAAAGTGTCTCACGTGACCACAGGAATGCAGAGTCCAAATCCACAGGGCAGGCTGTGAAGCCGATGACTCCGATGGAGGGTCTGGATGAACTCGGCAGGAGAGGCTCACCAGCTGAAGCAGGAATGGGGCCTGTCTCCTCTAAGTCCTCCTTAAAAGGCTTCCCGTGATTAGATTTAGCATCACTTATTGTAGAAGACACTCCCCTTTGGCTGATTACAAATGGAATCAGCTGTGGATGCAGCTGAAGTGATCATGACCTAATCCTATGAAATGTCCTCATTGTAACAGACAGGCCAGTACTTGCCCAATCAGATAAACAGCTACCACAACTTGGCCGAGTTGACACATGTCCCTAGCCATGACAGTATCTTTTGATTAAGTTGTTTCCATGGAGATGTGACCCAGTTGTAGGTGGGACCTTTTGGTTAGACGGTTTCCATGGAGATGTGTCTCCATCCATTCAAGGTGGGGTTGTTTTACTGGAGTCTTAAGAGGGAACTATTTTGGAAAAAGCTTGAGAGCACACATAGACAGAGACATTAGGAGATGCAGAAAGAAAGTGACTCAAGGGAAGCCTTATGAAATGAGAATCCAGGAAAGAAAGACAGCAGACATCTCCATGTGCCTTACCAGCTGACATAGATGTCCAGAAGCCAAAGACTCTAGCACACAATAGTCACATTCCTTCTCAGCTGACAGAGGTATTCCAGATGGCATCAGCTTTTCTTGAGTGAAAGTCACCTCTCGTTGGTGTCTTGATTTGTACATTTTCAGAGCCTTAGAACTGTAAACTTGGAACTTAATAAATTCCCTTTTTAAAAACCATTCCATTTCTGGTATATTGCATTCTGGCAGCTTTAACAAATTAAAACACCATCCATTCTTATTTCCATCTGCAAATATTTACAAATGAAGTCTTTTGTGTTGGAAGCTTCAGAATGGGTCATAGGTTCCTGGAAGAGGGGAAAAATTAAAAAGTAATAAATAAATTGGTCCCTGACACTAAAGAGCTCAACACTATAAAACAATAAGATTATGTAATCTTTTTCTCTCCAATCTCTCTCTCTCTCATCTGTCTTTCTCTGATTTATCTTTTTTCTCTTCTATCTATCTATCTATCTATCTATCTATCTATCTATCTCTATCTATCTATCTATCTCTATCATCTATCTATCTATCTATCTATCTATCTATCTATCTATCTATCTATCTATCTATCTTTATATACAGTACTGTATTGTTACTAAGCAGAACAGGAGAAGGTGAGAGGTGGAGGGCAAATGCCTTGGCTGTTCAGAGAAGGTTGAGACTGATTCTTACAGGATGTTCAGCAGTACCAATGACAACCAGAACTTATATTGGACTTACTGTGAGGTAGGCTATGTTCTAAGAGCTCTACATGCATTAGCTTATTTTGTCCTCACTACTACCCCATGCTGTGGTTACTATGTCAACAGGAATCTATCTTTGTACATCTCTGGGCTCTGTTTTCCTCTCTCTTGGCTAGATTCTCAGTGGAATTTCCAAAGTGCTGGCAGAGTTACTGTATTGTGCTGAGCCTAATCAGAGCCTTGGGCAAAAGGAAAAATCAATACTGATCCTGTCCTTATTTAAAACTTTGATAATTTTGTTCATCATGGATTTTTGCATTATTTTTGCTCTCCATGGAAGACAGGTCAGAAGGGCTGAGAAATGGCTATTTTTATTTTGTAAATGAAAACATTAAACTCATTTATCTTGGTTATTTAATTTTTTTTGGTAGGCATCTGTGCTGGTTTGAAACTGTTATGTACCCCAGAAAAGTCGCATTCTTTTAATCTTAATCCTATCTTGTGGAGGTAGACCTATTGTCTGGGTGGGGCCTTTGGATTAGGTTGTTTCCATGGAGATATGACCCCACCCCTTCAAGGTGGGTCTTAATTAGTTTACTAGAGTCTTTAAAAGAGCTCATGGAAACAGAGAGAGCATGAGCTCACTGCTGATACAGAGAGCAGATGCCGAGACACAGATATTTGGAGATACTTGGAGAACCAGAATAGAAAGTCACTGGAATAAGAAACTGAAAGCAAAGTGACCTGGGAGCAAAGGACCAGGAGATGCCAGCTACATGACTTTTCATGGATGTGATCAACCTTTCTTGAGTGAAGGTATCCTCTTGTTGATACCTTAATTTGGACATTTTCATGGTAAATTTGTCACCTATTAAATTCCCTTTGCAAAAGACAATCCATTTCTGGTATATAGCATTCAAGCAGCATTAGCGAATCCAAACAGCATCCTTAAATTTTTCCCCTGAGGCAAGTGCCTCACTCACCACAACCTAGACCTGACACTGTAGAATGACTCCCACTAGTTCCCAGGGCACTCCCTGTAACAGTCTTCCATCAGATAGAGTCCTCATGCTCCTGGTGTTGGCACCATGCCCATTCCTGAACCAGTCTTTGAGAGCCAAAAGGAATGCAGGTCTTTGACTGGGTTCTGGAGCTGGGGGTGGAGCCAATCCCATTCCAAAGTCTGAGAGTGCAGGTGACGTATCTCACTTATGTTTCCTGGAAGCAGAGCCTGGAATGGAGATTCATTTTCCATTGATTTGGGGGATCAGTGTGCTTGGGAAATGGGAAATGAGGAAATAGGAATATGCTAAGTAAGGATCTGGTTTCATCTGGAGAGTAACTTCAGTATGCTCTCCTGAAGTCAACATGCAAAGGGGTCCACCTTTTGTACCCCCATAATGGCTAATCATGGATGTGGTCTATGGTGGGGGTGGTGAGGTAGCTCCTATTTGGCTGGGGAGATGCCTCTAGAGACTGGGGCAGTTGGGTTATCAGCCAGCACACATAGCAGCCAAGAATGGATGCACCTGCCAGAAAAGGGATCTAACCAAGTCATTGCCAGTATCCAATACAAGGAATGGACACCAAAGATACACTGACCAGAAAAGGAAATGGTTGCTGGGGGGCACTCAATGGATGTACTCAATACTTAGTTCCTTGGAGACAAAACTGATTGTTCCCTAATGGCATGTATTTCAATGAAAAAAAAAAAAGACATAAAGTACACACACATTGCATACATCCTGAGCTGTAATATTGAAAAGTGGCAGCAGCTGCTTTTGCTGCCTGGCTTGTAAGTAAAAGCTTTTAGCTGACTACTTACAAGCAATGCTGCTAACCTGAGTTCACCTCTCTGCTTTCAAGCAATCCACCTGAGTAACTGAATGTCAGTGAATCATGCTGACGGTCTGGGTGAAGGCCAAGGAGTGGCTCAGCAAGATAGCACTATGATGAGCAAATGGATTTCTTCTGAGAAAATTCCATTAGGGGAGATGCCGTGGCATTTAGAGTTTTCATATACTAGGGAAACTGTGCTAGTGGAGTGAACTAAATGTGGGGAGGAAAGAAGAAACACCAGGTATCAGCTGCATGCATGCCAGGGAGCACGTGGAAATACTCTTCTGTTAGCAAGGGAAAGCCCTGTCACCTTTTCATTAGCTGTAATTGAATGCCTACAGAGGCAGTAATTACAAATACCAGCCAGAGCTCACAGGTTCTTCTGTCTTTGTTTATCATCAGAGCCAGGGTATTGATTGTATCTGGGGCCTCCGTTTTCTTTGGATAGGGAAACTGGTTTAATAAGGCCTGGCATGTATTCTATAACACACTTCCCCATGGAAGAAAAGTTAGAAGTGCTGAGAAATGGCAAGTGCTTGATTTCCTAGGGTGTCTGTGATGCTAACACACTGGGGTGCATCTTTGGGGGACTTATGCTCAGATTCTCCACCATCCCTACTATTTTTAATTTCCCTTTTATCAACAGAACCCCACAGATATAATGCAAATTGAGTATTGGGGATTGACTCACATCCCCCACAAAAGGCATGCTCAGGTCCCAAGCCCTGGTCCCACGGGTGTGAACCCAGTTGTAAAGAGGAGCTGGTGTGTCCAAACACGAAGATGGTGGGCTTTAATCCAATGGGGCTGAAGTCCTTATAAGCAAAAGAATTTGAACACAGAGGGAGAATCCATGGAATGCCACAGAAGTTGGAAGTTAACGGAACACAGAAGAGAAGAAGATGCTGCTGTGTGAATTGCCATGTGATGGAAAAGCCAGGGGACTCCAAAGATTCTTGGCCAACCAGAAGATACCAATCCCAGCAGCGAGCAAGCTTTCTAGCCCCTGAAACCAAGAGGCAAGCTATTATTTGGTATTTCCTAAGCCAAGCCAATGTTTGATATTTGCTTTAGCAGGTATGAAATTATTATACTGGGTAGCTCCCCTCCTATACCACCTTTTTGCAGGTGCCATCAAAGTAATGGCCTGACTGGGGAACCAACTAATTATTCAGAAAGCTGGTAAATAAAGGGATAAAGCTAAGCATTTATTTGACTTTTACTACATGAACTGCATCAGGGTAACATACTGTTGATGAGGGGAAGATTCTTTTTACAGAAATAACCCAGACAGAGTGTTAGAATTACATTACTTATTTGAAATATTTCACATCTGTGAAATCATACAGTATTTGTCCCTATGTGTCTGGCTTTTTTTTTCAATCAGAACAATGTCTTCAAGGTTCATCCATGTTCTCACATGTATTGAACTTCATTCCCTTCATCGCTGAATGATATTCCATTGTATGCTTACACCATATTTCCTTTATCGACTCATCTCTTGACAGACACTTGGATTGCTTCCATCTTTTGGCAATTGTGAATAACGCTGCTGTGAATATTGATATGCAAATATATGTTCTAATTCCTATTTTCAATTCTTTAGGGTTTATACCTAGACATGGAATTGCCATGCTGTCTGGTAATTCTATATTTACTTTTCTGAGGAACTACCAAACTGTGTTCCACAGTGGCCACACCATTTTACGTTCTCACCAAAAATGCATGAGAAATACTCCTTTTTTCACATCCTTACCAGCACTCATTATTTTTCATTTTTGTAATAATAGCCATCCTTGTAGGTGTGAAGTGGTTTCTCACTGTGGTTTTGATTTGAATTTCCATACCTAATGATGTTGAGTATCTTTTTATGTGCTCATTGACCATTTGCATGTCTTCATTGGATAAATATCTATTGAAGTCCTTTGACCATTTTTAATTGGGTTGTCTTTTTGTTGTTGGGTTATAGGAATCTTTTTATACTATGGACATTAAACCCTTTCAGAATGAGTTACAAACATTTCTCCCATTCTATATGTTGTATAGTCACGTTCTTAATACTGTCCTTGGCACAAAATTTTTAACTTGGATGACATCAAATTTATCTATCTTTCCTTTAGTTGCCAATGTGTTGGTGTCATATCTAAGAATCCATTGCCTAATACGAGATCCTGAAGATGTTCCCTTTGTTTTCTTCTCAGCTTTCTGATCTTAGCTCTTATATTTAGGATGCTTTGAGTTGCTTTGTATATAGTGTGAGGTATGGGTCTGTGCCTGTTTGAAAGGATGTATGTACCCTAGAAAAGCCATGTTTTAATCCTAATCCCACTTTTGTAAAGGCAGCTGTTTCTTCTAATCCCTATTCAGTACTATATGTTTGAAACTTTAATTAGATTATCTCCCTGGAGATGTGTCTCAGTCAAGAACAGTTGTTAAACTGGATTAGGTGGAGATGTGTCTCCCATTCAGATGGGTCTTGATTAGCTTACTGAATTCTATGAAAGAAGAAATGTTTTGAGAATGAGGAAGATTCTGAGAGAGCAGAATGACATAACCATGAAAAGCAGAGAGTCTACCAGCCAGCAGCCTTTGGAGATGAAGAAAGAAAATGCTTCCCAGGGAGCTTCATGAAACAGAAAGATAGGAGAGAAAGCTAGCAGATGATGCCATGTTTGCTATGTGCCTCTCCAGATGAGAAACCCTGATTGTTTTTGCCATGTGCCTTCTCACTTGAGAGAGAAACCCTGAACTTCCTCGGCCTCCTTGAACCAAGGTATCTTTCCCTGGATGCCTCTGATTGGACATTTCTATAGAATTGATTTTTTGTTTTTTAAATTGGGACATTTTCTTGGCCTTAGAACTGTAAACTTATGACTTATTAAATTCCCCTTTTTAAAAGCCATTCCATGTCTGGTATATTGTATTCCGGCAGCTAGCAAGCTAGAACAGGGTCCAATTTCATACTTTGGCATGTGGCTCTCCAGTTTTGCCACACCATTTGCTGAGGAGACTATTATTTATCCCATTGATTAGACTTGCCACTCTTGTAAAAAAAATCAATTGGCTACCTATGTGTAGGTTTATTTCTGAATTCTAAATTCTACTCCATTTGGTCTATTTGTCTCTCCTTATACCAGTATACATACACTGTTTTGATTACTGTAGCTTTGTAGCAAATTTTGAAACCGGGAAATATGAGTCCTCCAGCTTCTTTTCCAAGAAACAAAATACAAAAGACAAACAAACAAAAACACTAGCGATTGTAATTAAGGACATCTTTCTAATGATTTATGTCTTCTTTAGTTTCTTTCAGTTGTGTTTCATAGTTTTCAAAGTGCACAAGCCTTTTACATTCTTTGTTAAATTTATTCCTAGATATTTTATTCTTTTAGATGCTATTATAAATGGAAATGATCCCTTGATCTCATTTTCAAATTGTCCTTTGCCAGTTTATAGAAACCCAACTTGATATGTGTTTGCTGATCTTGTACATTGCCACGTGGCTGAATTTATTTATTAGCCCTAATAGATTTCTTGTAGATTCTTTGGGATTTTCTATATTTAGAAACCTGTCAGTTATTAGTAGAGGTAGTTTATTTCTTCCTTTCCAATTTGGGTGCCTTTTATTTTTTTCTTGCCTAATTAATCTGGCTAGAACTTTTAGTACAATGTTGTATAGCAGTGGTGAGTGGGCATCTTTGTATTGGGGGAAAAGCTTTTAGTATTTTATCATTTAGTATGATGTTAACTCTGGGTATTATATATACTGCCTTTATCATGCTGATGAAGTTCCTTATATTCCTTCTTTTCAGGGTGCTTTTATCAAGAAAGGTTGATGGATTTTGTCTTTTCTGTATCAATTGATGTTATCATGTGGTTTTATTATTTCTTTCTACTAATGTGGTATAGTACATGGATATTTTCCTATGTTGAACCATCCTTGCTCTCCTAGAATCAATTCTACCTGGTCATGGTGCATAAACATTTTATATGTGGTTGGATTCAGTTTCCTAGAATTTTGTTTAGGACTTTTGCATCTATGTTCATAAGGAATATTGTACTGTAATTTTCTTTGCTTGTGATATCTTTATCTGGTTTTGCTATTAGGTAATGCTGGCCTCATGGAACAAGTTAGGAATTTTCCTTCCTCCTCATTTTTTTAAAGACTTGGAGAAGAATTAGTATTAATTCTCCTTTGAATCTTGGATAAAATTCACCAATAATGTCATCTGCTCCTGGATTTTTCTTCGTTGGGAGGTTTTTGTTATGGTCTATTGAGACTTTCTTTTACTTCATGAGTCATTTTAGGTAATTTATATCTTTCTAGGATTTGTCCATTTCCTCTAGGTTTTCTAATTTGTTGGCATACAGTTTTTCATAGTAACTTATAACCTTTTTATTTCTGTAAGGTCAGTAATAATGTCCCTTCTTTCATTTCTGATTTTAGTTATTTGCATCCTCTCTCTCTCGCTCCTTTTTTAATCTTTGTCAGTCAAGCTAGAGTTTTGCAATTTTGTCAGTCACTTCAAATAGTTGACTTTTGGGTTCTGTTCTGGTTTGCTAGCTGCTGAAATGCAATATACCAGGAATGGACTGGCTTTAAAGGGGGGAATTTAATAAGTTGCAAGTTTAGAGTTTTAAGGCCAGTTAAAGAAGTCTATAGAAATGTTTAATTTAAGGCATCCAGAGGCAGATATCTTGGTTTAAGAAGGCTGATCATGTTCACTGTTTCTCTCTCTGTTGGAAGGGCATGTGGTGAAGTCTTCTGGCTTTCTCTTCTGGCTTTTTGTTTCATGAAGCTCCCCTGGGAATAGTGTGGGCTCTGGTTCTCATTATTTTCTGCTCTCTCAGAATCTCCAAAAGTTGCTGGCTGGTGGACTCTGCGGTTCTCTTGGCCTCGTGGTTCTGCTTGGGTCTGCTATGGCTTTCTTGTCATTCTCAAAAGGACATTCTCTCCAAAATATCTCATCTTTTATAGGATTCCAGTAAACTAATCAAGACCCACATAGAATGGGTGGAGACATGTCTCCATCTGATCGAGTTTAATACGCACAATTGATTGAGTCATATCTCTGTGGAGATAACTTAAGCAAGTTTCCAACCTATAGTACTGAATAGGGATTAGAAGAAACTGTTGATCTTACAAGATTGATTAGTGTTAAAACATGGCTTTTCTAGGGTACATAAATCCTTTCAAACCAGCACAGGGTCCTTTTCTTAATTCTTTTGATTATATTTGTATTACCTATTTCATTTATCTCCTCTCTAATCTTTATTATTTCTTTCCTTTTGCTAACTTGGGTTTAGTTTACTTTTCTTTTTCTTGTTCTTTCCGTCATGAGGTTAGGTTACTGATGTGAGAGATTTCTTCTTTATTAATGCAAGTATTTAGAACTGTAAATTTCCCTCTCAAGACTTTAAGTTTTTTTATGTTGTGTTTCTGTTTTCATTTGTCTCCAGATATTTTCTGATATCTCTTGTGATTTATTCCTTGACCCGTTGGTTGTTTAAGGGTGTATTCCCTGTTTCCATGTATTTGTGAATTTTCCAGTTTTCTTATTGTTTTGATTACTGGCTTCATTCCACTGTAGTTGGTGAAGGTGTTTTGTATGATTTCAATTTATTAAGAAGTGTTTTATAACCCAACACATGGCCTATCCTAGAGAATCACTGATGTGACTTGAGAGGAATTTGCATTCTGCTATTGTCTGCGGTGGTTGAGTATTCTATTTATGTCTTCTGTTGTTGGTAGAATGTCTATTTGTGTCTGTTTGGTCTAGATGATATACAGTATTGTTCAAGTTCTTGATTTCCTTATTGATCTTCTGTCTAGATGTTCTACCCATTATTCAATAGTGTGTTAAAGTCCTACTATTAATGTAGAGCTATTTCTCCCTTAAATTCACCTAAATCGGGGCTTATGGGGTTCTATATAGAAGGCAGATTGGGTCACCTTTGGAAATACAAGAATGCCCCAAAGGCATGGAATATCATTTAATGCTTTCTAGAAAAATAATTTTGTGGCATTTATTTTTAAATGCCTTTGTACTGTATTTATTTAGATTCCTCTTTGTCTGTATTAGGGAAATGTGTTCTCTTAAATTATATTCTTTTAAGCTATGAAAATTGCATTATACCTTTAGCAATGTTTGCATTTTATTATTAAGCTCTATTTATTTGTAGAATCTAGAAAATTAAAATATATTAAAATAAAAATCCTCTGTCATACTAGTAAAAATTATTTGCTCCATATTTTTGTGGGTTCTGTTACATGCATATATTTATAATCATTACGTCTTGTTGATTTGATCATTTATCAATATATAGTTTTATTTGTTCCTTTGTAGCAGATTTGGACTTGAACTCTACTTTGTCTGGTTTTAGTAAAGCCATCCCAGTTCTTTTTTGTCTACTATTTGTGTGGAATATTTTTTCATCTTTCACTTTAACCTATTTGTGTCTTTGAATTTAATGTGGATCTCATGTAAAAACAGAGTTGGGTAATGCTTTTTTTAAAATTTTATTTTATTTCATTTTTTAAATTTACATGGGCAGATACCAGGAATCGAACCCAGGTCTCTGGTTTGGCAGGCAAGAATTCTGCCACTGAGCTACTATTGCCCCACCCTGGCTAATGCTTTTTTATACATTCTTCCAATTTCTGCCTTTCAATTGGAGAGTTTAATCCATTTACATTTAGAATAATTATGATAGCAGAATTTCAGAATAAGTTTTCTATTATTTGGTTTTTGCAAGTCACATATGTTTTATACCTCTCATTTTCCCATTACTTCTTTTGTCTTATTCCTTTATTAGAGAAGTTGTGGGTTTACAGAACCAGCATAAAATACAGGGTTCCCTTATCTCACCCTACCACCGACACTTTTCATTGGGTTGGAATATTTGTTACAATTGATGATAGCACATTTTATGTTTCTATAAATTAAAGTATATGGTTTAACTTAGAGTTTGCTGTTTATGTAATATAGTTTCATGGATTTAAAAGAAAATTTATTCAGTTACCATATGTACAATCTAACATTTCCCCTTTTAATCATATTTAGGTATTTATTTCAGTGCTATTAATTGCATTGGCAATGTTGTGCTACCATCAGCACCATCCATTACCAAAAATTTCTGTCATTCCAAATAGGAACTGTACATTTTAAGCCTCAACTTCTCATTTCCTATTCTCTTTGTCTCTGCTCCCTGTTGCCTGGTAACTTATATTCTAGATTCTGACTCTGAATTTCCTTATTCCAATTGCTTCAAATCAGTGAGCTCACACAATATTATCCTTTGCTATCTGACTTATTTAATTAAATATGATATCTTTAGGGTTCATCCATGTTTTTGCATATATCAGGACTTCATTCCTTTTTATGGCTGAATAATATTCCATTGTGTGTGTATATAACATTTATCCATTCATTATTTGATGGACATGGGTTGCTTCTATCTTTTGCAAATTGTGAGTAATACTGCTGTGAACATCAATGTGAAAATATCTGTTTGAGCCCCTGCTTTAAATGCTTTTGGGTATATACCTAGTTGTGAGACTGCTGGGTCATATGATGGTACTATATTTAACTTTCTGAGGAACTGACAAATTGTCTTTCACAGCAACTACACCATTTTAGATTCCTACCAGTAATGAAGGAGTACTCCTGTTTCTCTGCATCATCTCCAGCACTTATTATTTTCTCTTTCTTCAAAATAGCAGACATTCTAATGGGTGTGAAATGGTATCTCATTGTGTTTTTGACTTACATTTCCATGATGGCTAATGATATTGATCATCTTTTCATGTGCTTTCTAGCTATCTTCTTTGGAAAGCTGTTTATTCGAGTGTTTTGTCCATTTTTAAAATTGGTTTTTTTTGGTTGTTGTTAACTAGAAGGATTTCTTTAAATACACTGGATATTAATCCTTTTTTGTATATGTGGTTTCCAAATATTTTCTCTCATTTCTCTTTTTATTTTCCTCCTAAAGTTTTTTAAGGAGCAAAGTTTTTTATTTTGTTGCTGTCCCATTTATCTATTTTTTTCCCCTTGTGCTGTGGGTATAAAGTCTAAGAAAGCATTGCCTAACATAAGGTCCTGAAGCTGCTTCCCTATATTTTCTTCTAGGAGTTTTTAGTTGTGGCTTTTATATTTAGGTCTTTGATCCATTTGGAGTTGAGTTTTGTATATGGTATGAGGTAGGGATCCTCCTCCTCCTTCTCCTTTTCTTTTCTTTTTTGCAAATGGCTACCCAATTTTCTCAGCACCATTTGTTGAATAGACTATTCTTTCTCAATTGAGTAGTCTTTGCCACCTTGTTGAAAATTTGTTGTCTGTAAATGTAAGGGTTGATTTCTGAGCTCTCAGTTCAATTTCATTTGTCATTATGTCTGTCCTTGTGCCAGTGCCATGCTGTTTTGATTACTGTGGTTTTATCAGGAAGTGTGAGTCTTCTAACTTCATTTTTCTGTTTCAAGATTGATTTAGTTATTCAGAGCCCCTTACCCTTTCAAATAATTTTGGTGATTGGTGTTTCCATTTCTTCAAAAAATGTTGTTGGAATTTTGATTGGTATTGTATTTAACCTATGCATTTCTTTGGATAGTGTTGGTGTCTTAATGATTTTTAGCCTTGCAATCCATGAACATGGAATATACTTTCATTTATTTAGGTCTTCTTTGATTTCTTTTAGCAATGTTTTGAAGTTCTCTGCCTACATTCCTTTTATATCCTTGGTTAGATTTGTTTCTAGATATTTGATTCTTTTAGTTGCTCTTGTGTATGGAATTTTTGCCTTGATTTCTTGTTCCAATTGTTCAATGCTTGTGCATAGAAACATTTCTTATTTTGGGGTATTGATCTTGTACTCTGCCACTTTGCAGAATATATTTGTTAGCTCTTAGAGCTTTGTTGTGGGTTATTCAGGATTTTCTGTACATAATATAATATCATCTTCAAATAGGGATAGTTTTGCTTATTTTTTTCAAATTTGGATGCCTTTTCTTTTTCTTGCCTAAGTACTTCCAGTAGAGTTTTGAATAACAGTGGTGACCATGGGTACTCTTGTCTTGTTCCTGATCTTAGAGGGAAAGCTTTCAGTCTTTCACCATTAAGTATGATGTTTGGTGTTAGCTTTTCATATATGCACTTTATCATGTTGTGAAAGTTTCCTTCTTTTCCTAGTGTTTTTATCAAGAAAGGGTGCTGTGTTTTGTCAAATGTCTTTTCTTTGCCAATTGAGATGATCATGTGGTTTTTTCTCTTCATTCTGGTTAATGTGATGCATAACTTTAATTGATTTTCTCATGTTGAATCAACCTTGCATTGATTCAAGGGACAAATCCTTGATCATGATGTCTAGTGATCTAGTTCTTTTAATATGCTGTTGGATTCAGTTGGTTGATATTTGGTTGAGGAGTTTTGCAACTGTATTCATTAGAGTTATTAGTCTGTAGTTTTCTTTTCTTGTGGTATCTTTGTCTGGCTTGGTATGAGGGTGATGTTGGCCTTGTAGAATATATTAAGGAATATTCTCTATTCAATTTTTTGGAAGAGTTTCAGTAGAACTGGTGTTAAGTCTTCTTGGAATATTTGATACAATTCCCCTGTGAAACCATCTGGTCCCAGGCTATTCTTTGTTGGGAGGTTTTTGATGATTGTTTCAAACTCTACTAGTAATTTGTTGAGTTCTTCTGATTCTTCTTGAGTCAATGTAGGTAGTTTGTGTGTTTCTGAGAATTTTTCCATTTCTTCTAGGTTATCTAATTTCTTGGCATACATTTGCCCACTTATAGTCCTTTTTGTTTCATACAGGTCAGTAGTAACATTTCCCTTTCCATTTCTGATTTTCATTATTTGTATCCTCATTCTTTTTTTCATTGTCTGTCTAGTTAAAGTTTGTTGATTTTGTTATCTTTTCAGGGGGCCAAATTTTGGTTTTGTTGATTCCCTATTATTTTTTTGTTTTCTACTTTATTTATCTCTGCTGCAATCTTTGTTATTTCCTTCCTTTTTCCTTTGGGTTTAGTTTGCTCTTCTTTGTCTAGTTCTCCCAGTTTTGAGGTCAGGACTCTGATTTAATTTCTTGTTTTTAATGTAAGTATTTAGAGCTATAAACTGCCCTCATAGCACTGCTCTTGCTTTTTATTTTTCTTTATTTTTTAATTTTATTTTTTTGTATACTGTATTGCGGGGTCACATTTCATTCTTTTCCCATATTAGTATTCCATTATTGCAGCACCATTTGTTGATTTTTGTTTGTTTGTTTGTTCTTTTGTTTGTTTGTTTAGGAAGTGCATAGGCCAGGAATTGAACCTGGGTCTCCTAATGGCAGGCGAAATTTCTACCACTGAACTACCCTTACACCCCACCCCCCGGCTTTGCTGTGACTTTTTTAAAGTGAGGATTTAGAGCTATAAACTGCCCTCTTAGCACTGCTTTTGCTGCATCCCATAATTTTTGCTATATTCTATTTTCATTTGCATCGTTATTTCCTAATTTCCCTTATGATTTCCTCCTTAACCCACTGTTTGTTTATGAATATGTTATTTAACTTCCACATATTTGTGAATTTTACCTTTTTCCCTCTATTATTGATTATTAACTTAATTCTGATTTGGTCAGAGGATATACATTGTATGATTACCCAACATATGATCTATCTTTTAGAATGATCCATGTGCACTCAAGAAGAATGACTGTTTTGTTTTCATTGTCTGCAGTGTTCTATATATCTGTTAGGTTGGTTAGTGTATCATTCAAGTCCTGTCCTTACTGGTCTTCTGACTAGATGTTCTATCCATTATTGAGAGTGGTGTATTAAAGTTTCCTTCTATTTATGTAGAACCATCAATTTCTTCCTTCAAATCTGTCAGTATGTCTTTCATTTATTTTAGAGCTCACTGTTAGGTACAGGTATATTTATAAGTGTTCCATCTTCCTGATTGTTCCATTTATCAGTATGTAATGACCAGCTTTGTCCCTTGTTGCTGTTTTTACTTAAAGTCTATTTTATTTTCTATTAGCATAGCCACCCAGCTCTCTTCTGTTTACTACTTGCATGGTATATATTTTTTCCTATCCTTTCACTATCAATCTATGTGTATCTTTGACTTAAAGTAGTTAGTCTTTTGCAGACAGCATGTAATTGGGTCATACTTTTCCATCCATTCTGCCCATCTCTGTCTTTTGACTTGAGAGTTTAATCTATTTACATATAAAATCACTAAAAAAATACAGGTCTTTCCTCCATCATTTTGCTGTTTAGCCTTTGTAATTCTTTTTCTATTGCACTAATGTTTAGTTGGTCTTTTGTAGTGAACCATTTGGAATCTTTTCTCGTAGCCTTTTGTGCCTATGTTTTTATTTTCTTTGTGATCATCATGGGCTTAAATTTAATATCCTTAATCTATGACAATCTTGTTTGATTTGATATGATCTCAGTTCAGCACCATAGACAAAATTTGTTCCTACACCCTTCTATTCACTCCCCTTTGCACTATCTCCTCACAATATACATTGTGATAAAACTTGGATGTTGTACATCTTTGTGTACTGTATGCTCCAAACCATAGATTTATAATTGCTTTTTATGCATTTGCATTTTAGCTCTTTATCCTTGTGCTGCTTTAGTTCTTTGAATATACTTGAGACAATATTTCTTAAAGTTCTTGTAAGGCCAATGTCTGGTCTTTGTCATAACTGTTTCTGCCATTTTATTTGATTTCTTTTAATGGCCCATCTTTTCCTGTTTCTTTTCCTGCCTCATGATTTTTTTTTAAACCTTGGCATATGAATATTTTAATGTGTTAACCCTGGAAATCAGATTCTCCTCCTTCCTCAGCATTTGCTGTTTTCCCCCCTAATTGTTAAAAGCTGTGGTCTATTTTATCAGTGATTTTTTTCTCAAAACTATTTATGCAAGACTGTATTCCTTCATGCATGTAATTACTGAAGTGTTTCCTTAACCTGTGTTCAAGTTTTGGTTGAATGACAGGAGCTAACAGTCACCACCACCACAATTAAAAACTAAAGTAAGCATCTTTCCCAGTCTCTGCAGATCGGCTTTGTGCTGCTGCTGACCATCAGTTGTTAGCCAATCTTACGGTGAACCTACAGGATAGTTCAAGGTGGGAGCACAGGATCCTCTCAGGTCTATTTTGAGCAATTGTCTTGTCCTGGGTATGCAGGTAAGGCCTTATCAATTCCCCCATATATGCTGTTTTAGTTTGTAAGTTGCCAGAATGCAATATACCAGAGACAAAACAGCTTTAAAAAGGGAAATTTATTAAGTTGCAAGTTTACAGTTCTAAGGCTGTAAAAATGTCCAAATTAAGGCAAAGCTATAAAAATGTTCAAATTAAGGTATCCCGGGAAAGATACCCTGTTCAAGAAGGCCTATGGTGTTCAGGGTTTCTCAGCTGGAAATGTACATGGTGACTTCTGCTAGCTTTCTTGCTAGGCTTCTTCAACTGCTATACTGAGGGCATTTTCTTTCTTCATCTCCAACGGTCTTTAGCTGTATGGGCTCTGTTGGTTCTGGTAGCTTTAAAGCTTTTTTTAAAAAATAAATTCCCCTTTTTAAAAGCTGTTCTGTTTCTGATATATTGCATTCCAGCAGCTTACAAACTAAAACAGTGTATATGGGGGAATTGATGAGCCCCTCTTAAAGGGCTCCAGTAAACAACTCACCTTGAATGGGTGGAGACACATCTCCATGGAAACCATCTAATCAAAAGTTACCACCCACAATTGGGTGGGTTATATCTCCATGGGAACAGTCAAAAAGGCCCCACCCAGCAATATTGAATGAGGATTAAAGGACATGGCTTTTCTGGGGTACATAATAGCATCAAACCAGTACATACACAGTTATTCCAAATGTGCCCAACTTCCCCTTAGAAATTCCCAGCTTTTCCTTCCAATTCACAGTCCTATTGTATGTGCCTACCATTAACATACCAGGCAGCTGTGGTGTGATTGCTTATGGTGTTTTAGTGGTCATGCATGCTGCTTCTACACCCAGAGCAAGTTTAGGGATAACTGAGAAGAGGTGAGAGCCTCATATCAGTCCTTCAGGCTGGCACCCAACAGCTTGGTGCAGGCCTTATACATCCACATATGCATCTAGCATGCATCCACGTCCAGGGACTTTCAGGGGGTATGTTCACTGGTGCTGCACCAAGCTAGGGAGGGGATGAAGGAGGGGTGCAAAAGTAGCCATGAGGTTTTCTTAGCAGTTTTAAGTTGCTTTTTTCTTAATTTGGTGTTCATTTGATTACTGCAACCCTCTGTTTTCTTAAATTCTGAGAAAGTTGGTTCTGCCAGTTTCTGCTGGCTTTTCAATGCTGCTGTGGGGTCACAGAGCCCTGGGGTTTCTCACTCTGGCATTGTGCTGATGTCACTCCCTCTATAAGCTGTTTTACCATCTAAAATATTTTTTTCATGGATTAACTTTACTTCTTTATTATCTAAATTCTTTACAAGAATATGAGCCCCTGAGAGCAAGGATGTCTCTGGTTTTTTTCCTACTATATCTCTAGTACCTGGAATAGTTCCTGGCCTATTATGGACACTCAAAAAATATTTATTGAATGTATTTATGCATGGATAAATGATTGGAAAATTCTGGAGTGAAACAGGTAAAATTGATAAAATAATGATAAATGTTATAGTCAAAGTGGAAAGAACAGGCAGGATTGCTTGGGAGACTGTCATGGGCCAGCTTGAAGTAATACGTATCACCTCCACCCACATTCCATTTGTCAGAAATCCATCCAGTGGTCTTGCCTGGATGAAAGGGGTGCTAAAAAATGTAGTCCTTGCTGGGCACTTGCTTCCTTCCAATAATTGTAGGCTTTGGAAAACGAAAGTCAGTCTTTGGTGAACAACTGACAGATATCTGATAAAGTATTTTCAGCTCCTTTTCCATAATTTCATTTCTACTTTGGGCTATTGAGGTCACTTTTCTCAGACTATCTTGCTTTCCCCCTAAGGGAGATCTTAGCTCCTTATGAGGACAACTCCTAGATAAAAACTTCATAGGGGTCCCCAGATTACATTTGCCCCTAGATTTTCTGTGAAAAAATGGAGGATTTAATCCAAGCTGCCCTTTCTTAAATCTCCATTAGAGGTTTAACACCGAAAAACTGGATTTCTCAATGGGAGGTACAGTTTTAATAGTTTCAAGTATAATGTCTGTTCTGTGCTTTTTGGACTCTTGTGTGTACTCTTTAGGATCATTACCCAATATTGTACCCCATTTCTGCAATTCTTTCTGTATTCCATGTAGAATAAAATATATATCCCCAATGCAACAAGTGTAGACAATTAAAGGCTTTATTTAATAGGAATGCTTAAAGGTTTTTGTTTTAATATGCCCATAAAAATCATAAGAGCTCTCGCCATGCTTTTTTCTATTTGAAGAAATTATTATTATATAGAGATCTCCTGATAGTGATCTCATTTCATCACAGAGGCTGAGTCAGAGTCAAACGCACTCTGGGATTTGGATTGAGAAATGAGCACTGGGCGCTCGGTCCAGGCAAACCCCTTGAATAACCCCCATATGGGGTTTTAAGATGTTGAATAATCACACTGTGTTTGGTTTTCTGTTACACTACACCCTTGGGGAAGAAAAGTCTTACAAACCTGCCCTAGTCTTCTTTCCTGCAAATATGTCTTACTCTACGAGATTTAAATGACAAGGAAAAAGAAATGACCTCATTGTAAGATCTGTTATCTCTTTATGGTGGCTGAACTTCTTAGAGCAGCCCACTTCCTTATAGAATTCTCTAAACAGTACCCCAACTCATTCAAAAACATGACTCTGTATGTGAGTGTGCTGGTTTGAAGCTATACGTAGCCTCAGAAAAAACATGTTCTTAAGTCTAATCCATTCCTGTGAGTGTGAACTCATTGTAAGTAGGACCTTTTGATGAGATGACTTCAGTTAAGGTGAGTCCCACCTCAATCAGGATGGGTCTTAATTATTGGAGGCCTTAGCAGAGTGAAATTCAGATAGAGAAAGAGAAAGCCATAAGCCAGCAGCCAGAAGGTGGACATCTGTGACATCTGGAAGAGAAGGGAGAGACTAGAGATGCTGCCATGTGCCTTGCCATGTGACAAACTTAACCAAGGATGGCTGGCAGCCAGCCCCGGAACAGCAGTCTTTAGGGAAAAAAGCACCACCTTGAGTGATGCCTTTATTTGTATTTTTCCCAGCCTTAAACCCTGAGCAAATAAATTCACACTGTTGTGCAAATACATTTTATGATATTATCTTGAGCAGCCTAGGAAACTAAACAACTGAGATAGTGCAGATTGTAAGGAGCTGGGTGCCTGATGCTGGAGTCTCTGGTCATGCTTTCCTTTGTGCAGAATAATTGAACAAATATTTATAAACACTTAGTAATATTTTATCCAGAGTCCTAGGGAACTAGGGATATAAGTGACAAATAACATAGTGCATTGCAGCCCAGCTTCTCCCTTTGCCTGGTTTTGCTTATTTTCCTTCCAATTCTTCAGGTGGTGTTTTCTAGCGTACTTCTAAATAGGCTTCCCGAATGCTAATCTTCATCTCAGGATCTGCATCCTGCAACAATTAGATCTTGAGGGATCCTCTGATTGAGAAGCTCAAAATCTAACCATAGAAATAGATAGGTAAGCAACTAACCCGTTGAAGTGCTGTACTCCAATTGGGGTGGAGCCAGTGCTATGAGAACAATGAGGAACAAGTAACATATAGCTCTTCAGCCCCTATCTCTCCTTTCCTTCAAGATAAGAAAGGATGCGCCCTGATCCAAGTGGGAGCAAAGATGCGGGATAATTATTTCTTTGCCTGGACGCCAAAGAATTTTCAAAGAGCCGTTTATTCTTTTCTCATTTCTCTCTCACCACTTCTTCACTTCTTCTTTAGACTTGTATAATGCCTTGATTTTCATTTCAAATAATGTTTGGCATTTTCAACAATTCCCAGGTAGACATTATATATTCCACCATGGATCTCAAAGGCCAAACCCCAAGTAATGGGTTTTGGAAGATCAATAACAAAGTTGCTCCCTGACTTGCTGAGACAGCCTTTACAATTATAATGTAAAAGACAAAAGGCTCAAAGAAAGAAGACAGTTCCTCTAAAGAGAACTTGATTACCTCATTAAACTTTTAATTAACCAGATGACTTTGACTTGAGAAAATCAATGGAGACTTCTCACTTGTAAGAAAGAATAAATTTAATATGTTATTTGCAAATGTTTATCCTTTTAAACTATTTTAATGTGCAGTTTTTTTTTTCTTGGTGGGCACCTGTTGGATTTATTTTCTTCTAAAAGTTTGAAATTGCAAACTCTAAAAAATTGACAATGTGATCAAATATATTTGGAATGAGATTTTAAAATGACTTACTTCATGGTGTTTGATTCATTTAAAAAGCCTTGGTCAGAGGGTGGGGTGGAAATATTTTATGCAGATTAGGTTCAAGCGTTTTCCTTTGGGAGACTGACATTTTTCTGTTGAATAGCTTATTTCACCAAGAATTCTCTTAGCAATCAAATACTGTGCTAAGCATTCTGAAAGGACTCAAAGAAATATTCATCTATGCATCTAATTTAATTAATTTAAATCTATCTAGTGCTCAGTGAATTCTGAAAATACTCCTATTTAATGCTCATGGAACAAACTAATCTATTAGCAGGTACATTTTACTAGTAAGCAACATGAGGCTAAATCTGGCCCTACTGGTGACGATTTAAAATTGTCCTTCCATCCCCTTTCACAGGTGGGGATTTGATAGTTATCTTAAGGGCAGAAAGGTTTGAATACCCACTCATCCATACCTAGATTTTACTTTCATTCTTTGGTACAGCTTTGTATTCTTCATTTAGTGTGCATAGAAGAAAATTTTCTGTTCAGGGTCGAATAAATTAGGGCTTAGTTCTGAGAAATGCAAATTATTCTAGCTTCATTTGGCAGAAATTCAGGAAATTAGTTATTTATAACACCACTGGAAAGGTTGGAGGATTATATTAGAGGCTGTGCCTTCAGGTCTACCTTGTATGGCCATGCCACCATCAGAAAAGTGGGGAACAGGCGGCACCCCCAATGGGAGAGCTGGTGTTCAAGAGCCCACACCAGACCTGTAATCTAGGGACTGGAAATCTGTCCCCCACACAGCTGCCTTTGACACCCTGAGATCCATGTCTGGACCATGGCATACCAGGTCCAGCCACTGCCTTTGCCACAGCCACTGCTTAGCACCCAGAGCTGGCGACCCTGGGGTGCTGCTGCAGAAAACCTAACAGCTCTGCCGCCATATGCTTGCCTGCAACACAGCTGGAGCGGCAGGAAGACAGCCTCCACTTCCAGGCTGTGCTTCGAAGCTCAGGTGAGTACCAGTTGGTAGAACATATTCTGCATCCAGAAAATGAGCTACAGGGTTTTCTGAGAAAGAGTTTTTATCCTTCTAGCTTCTACAGTTCAGAAAAGCACCCAAGAAGGATGTGGAATGGTTACTGAATTCTAACCTACTATATATATACTACAGTTGTGTATGCAAGTGTGTGTATTTGAAATCTTATGGAAGACTTGAGGGATTTCAGGAATAATTTAGACTAATTGGAATGTTTGCCTTATAGCTATTCTATCTAATCTCCACAGATAGAAATCCATTTGATAAGATACCATCTTTTCTCTTTTCCTTCATTTATTTTTCTTTCGAATTTTTTGTTTTGATGTGATTTAAGACTTAAAGAGAAACTGAAAGTACAGTATAAAGAATTCTCATATACTCCATGCCCAGATTCTCCAAATAGTAACATTTTACCACATCCACTTTATTTTCTTGCCCTTTCCTTTTTCTGAGTCAGGAGTAAGTTACAGATATGATGCCCTTTAGTTCTAAATACATCAGTGTGTGTATTTTCTAAAGAACAGGACATTCTCTTACATAAACATGTTGCACTTACCAAAATAAGGAAATTAACATGGATACAACTTCGTTTCTTTATCTTGCTAATCAAGGATTTAATGATTCTGGTTGGAGACATAAGCATAGAAATAGCTACATAATATCACACATAATGCAAAGATGAAAAGAAGAGAAACACAGATATCACATATTTATTGATTCCTTCATTTAACAATATTTATTTAATGGCTCTCTTGCTCCAGGCATGGAATTTCTATAGGTCATCAGAGGAGAGGTAACCCAGTAGGGTGAACAGTTAAGGTTTCCCAAATGAGTTAGACTTTAAAGGATAAGTAGCATTTCCTATGAAGAGTGCTGAAGGACCTTCCAAGAGAAATTAAAAATGCCTACAGGCGTGTGGTAACTGTGAACATGGTCCCTTTGCATGGCTGATAGAGAAATGGGCCCCTGAAGAAAGAGTGAGAAACACAAGGGGGTGGATTAAGAAAGAAAGTTAGCAATGGGGACATGACTTTTCAGCCAGGGTGGCGGGAAACAATCTGGCAAGCTTACCAGACAAGGTGGAACCACGTGGAAATGGGAACCATCTAGCGGGCCGTCACATGCTTGCAATTTTATGTGACTCTGCATTATAAACATAACAATAATTGGAAGTATAAGGAATGCTGAACCAAATGGGTAAATCCTTATCTGCTTTAATAGGTAAGAGAAAGAAAAAAAAAAAAAACTGGGAACACTTGCAAGTTAATGATTGATTTTTGTTCCAAGACACGTTAAAGCAGAGAGTGATTAATTCAGTTGAGTGTACTTTCTGTCATTTTTACGTCGTAGTGGGAGTCGGACCTCCCTTTGACTTGGCTACATGTGCATCATTTCCATGAGGCAGAGAGAAGGCAGAAGAGCAGAGTTAGTCATTTTAACTGGGAGTAGCTTTTTTTAAATGACATTTTGGAGGGAAAAGCACAGGACTAGCATGGCGTTTGAGTGAAGGCAATGAGAGGAAAAAGCATTTTTTAATGATATTTGGTGAGTGCAGGTAGAGACTTTGAAGTCATTTTGAAATTATGCTTTGGATGTTGAACATTTTTTTAAATATTAATATTCGTCGGAGGACAACCTCATGGCTTATGGCTGTGATAGAGTTACAAATATAGCACTTTAAATACCTGTTCTTCAGGATTTTTATATATGTTCCTTAACACCCCAGTACTTTTTAATGGATATTTCATGTTCATATGAATTTTCACATCACACATGGTAACCTGAGCACACAGCTATTGAAGAAAATGAACTGGAGGAGTTAAGCTGTAAAAGGTTCTAAAAAGCAAGGGTGGTTCAGTGGCAGAATTCTCGCCTGCCATGCGGGAGTCCTGGTTTTGATTCCTGGTCCATACATTTCCCAAAAACAAACAAACAAACAAAAATTCAAAAAATGGTGCTGCAATAACAGGATACTCACATGGAAAAATAATGAAATGTGAGAAATGTGCCCCTGCCACACAGCCTACAAAAAGAAAAGGTAAAAAAAAAAACCTCTAAAGAATATCTCTTTGGTTCTTCTTTCCTGTGTCCTCCAGTCTTCCACCTTTTTCCAATTGGTTTGGCTTGCTCTTACATTAGCCCTATAGCTTGGAAGTTGGCCAAAACACATGCATTTTTCCCAGTGTGGACCTGAGTATGTGTCTAAGTTTATTAAACCTTGATTATACGTTGGGGAACTGTGGAACAGAAGAAGTAAATAAGTGCATCAACAACATAAGCAGGTATATGGGGAGTAGACAGATTGTAGGCAGATCACTGAACTAGTCACATTGGTTGGGTATGAGCATGGGGAGAGGGGTCAGGTCAACAAGTCTACTGCTGGGTGACTCACTGTGTCTCTAGTACTTTCCTTGCAGGGCACCTGTGGTACACATTGATATCATGTGTCTACAAAAACACTAGTGCTTGTCCGGACACATGGCATACTTATCGGCATTGTTTTTAAAATAAATAGAAATTACCATCCATCCATACAATGGATTATACATTAAGTCATCCATCCATACGATGGATTATACATTAAGTCAATGAATAAATGTGCCACAACTTTGCAAATTTCTCCTTTTCCACTTGGAAAGAAAGGAAACAAAATGGGCATTTTGCAGAATTATAAAGATTTGATTTCACTTACCTACAAAGCTAGAAGACTATGACATTGTCTTTGATCTTAGGTGAATGAAATTGAAACACTGTAAAAATAGCTTTGCTTTTTACTTTTGTGTGTGACATGATTTTTAAGTCAATTTGCACTCCATCCCAAGGAGGAAGGCATTTTCATCCCCACATAACAGAACACTCCATGAACCCAAAATGCGAGAAAGCCAGAACAACAGAAATCTATTTTTCACCCACTCCCTCTCTCTCTCATTTCTACCCTCAAACTAGGGCAAGATTCCAGAAATGTATCAGAAATGACATTTAGCTCCTCAGGGTTTTGCATAAATGAAGTCATTTTGTGTTTCTTGTCTCCCTCCATTCCATAGCGAGCTTGCTGTTACCAGAAATTACCAAACACACATTTTCCCCAGCTTAAAAGCAGGATACTGAGCAGGGTTGGGTTCTTGAGGTATTTTCTCAGAGATCAGTGGGCAGGCAAATCTTCTTTGTCTTTCCTTTTCTTTTATTTTCTTAAATTTCAGGAATAGGAGTATGTGACAAATTTAAGAATTTTACTTTGAGCAATCACAGTGTTGGGCAAGTTCTATACAATAGAGGCTGGAATGAGAGAATGGAGATCTAAGAGTTGTGGGGTGTCTGCTGCCTGTGGGGAGTAGTGTCATTTTGTTTCCAAAGTGGGTTGATTTCCTTTAATTTCTCAGTCATTTGGTGGTGTTGTTGGTTTAGACAACTCTTGTGCAGTCTGAGTTTCGGAAGGGACTAAAGCAATCTCTACCCTAGAAGCTAAAAACATACTAAGATATTTATTTACTGATCCTGTGAGTTTCATAGGAAAAACGGAAATGCATGAATGAGGTCGTGTGTCAGAGTGCAAAGGCCACAGGGTTCGGGTTTGGTCATTACTCAGCTAGTTATCACCTTGATGGTTAGTTAACTTCTATGAGTCTTAGTTTCCTGACAAAGTGGAAATGTGTGTGTCTATGTGTTAATGGAGGGAGGAAGAGAGAACAATGATAACACTATATATATAATATTACAGCATGATTATTAGCATGTAACAGGCACTCATTAAGTGATAGCTACTGTGGCAGTTAGATTCAGTTGTCAACTTGGCCAGGTGAAGGCACCTAGTTCTGTTGCTGTGGACATGAGCCAATGGTACGTGAACCTCATCTGTTGCTGATTACATCTGCAGTCGACTAGGAGGTGTGCCTGCTGCAATGAATGATATTTGATTTAATTGGCTGGTGCTTAAATGAGAGAGTGCAACGTAGCACAGCCCAAGCAGCTCAGCATTCCTCATCTCAGCACTCGCAGCTCAGCCCAGGACCAGGAGATGCAGAAAGAAGTCACCCTGGGGAAAGTTGTTGGAACCCAGAGGCCTGGAGAGAAGGCCCACAGAGACCATCCTGTGCCTTCCCATGTAAGAAAGAACCTCAGTGGAAAGTTAGCTGCCTTTCCTCTGAAGAACTATAGGTTTTTAACTAAATAAATCCCCTTTTATTAAAAGCCAGTTTGTCTCTGGTGTGTTGCATTCTGGCAGCTAGCAAACTAGAACAGCTACTATCATTATTGAATTGATATTGTCTCATTGATTCAAACTCAGCCATATAATTTTCAGACCTTGATCATATACATGATTGTTTCAAGCCTTCTTTACTACTGTTTCTATTTTAATTAGGCACCTATGGATTTTCCTTGATTCTACTGCACCCATCTTCAGAGTACAACAAAAATTCATGTGGCAGAAGTTGCTTGACATTTTCATCTTCTAAGCATTATAATAGATGCTGAGGGAGACAAAACAATAAAAATAACTTTAAACACCCAAAATGGTGAGTGAGTCAATGGAGAAGCTAAGCCCTTCATTTACTTATGTGTACAAGGAGTAGCTATAGTGAGTCCATGAACCAGGTCTCCGTTCTGTGATGATAAACAAGGTAGGCATGGCTTCTCCCTTCCTGGAGCTTATAGTTTAGTGGAAGAGTCAGACAAATAAATAGGTATAGCATTATGTGCTACCAAAGAAGTAAAGGTGGATGATGGTTCAAAAGAGGGGCACCACTCCAGAATATGTAAGCTCAATGAAGATTTTCAAGAGGTATTGCCATGTATGTTGAGATCAGAATAATGAGTACAATTAGCCCAGCAAAAAGGTAGAGAAGTCTAGTGAGCAGACGAAACAGCAAGTGGTAAACCCCCAGCTGGTGCTGGCTAAAAATAAAACCACATCTTTGTGGATCTTGCTTGATGCCCTTCTTTGGCAGAGATGCTAGTTGTCCCAGAATGTATGTTTCCCCTTTAATCTCTATTAAGAAAGCCTCAGATTTTTAGCTGAGTTCAGGGCCACCTGGAACAAAGGCTTACTATTTCTTGCAGCTAGAAGTGATATTTGTGATTTGGAACTGGCCCAGGGAATATAGTAGATGTAGCGAGTCCAACTTTTAGGAAAAATCCATAGAGAGAGGGAATGTGCCCTTTGCATTTCCTTTTCTTCTTCCTCCTGCCTGGAGCTGGAGCAGCCATCTTGGGCTATGAGGCACATGCCATTTGTTGAGGATAACTGAGCAACAAGATAGAAGGAATCTGGGTTCCTTATGGTAATAATAGAGCAGCCATACTAGCCTTAGACTTCCCGCCTTTACATTTGAGAGAAAATAACTTCTATATTTTTAAAGCCCTTATTTTTTTTTGTCACAGCCCCAAATAATCCTAACTAAACCATCTTTTGTTGCTAAATCTGTTTCCAACTGGTAACAATTAAATCTCTGACTCTTATTTAAGCTGGTCTTCTTTACTTGGGAATGAGCTCAGATGACTTTCCTAGGTGAGGCTTTACGATATTAAGAACACTGATGTGGCCTTTTGGATATTTTCCTTTTTGATAAAATTGTATTTTAGTTTAATCTTTGCCCAAATCTATGGTCACATTCAATGCCTTTGTCCCTCTGTTTCTCCATATTCTCCTGCCTTTCTCTAAGGTAAAGAAAGAAAGAAGAAATTAGTAGTTGTGGTGGTTGGTGTGTGTGTGTGTGTGTGTGTGTGTGTGTGTGTGTGTGTGTGTGTGTGTGAGGGAGGGAGGAAGGGACGGTCAGGGGGTAGAAAGAGAGGGGGAGACAGGTAATCTACAAATACCATATTTAGAAATGAAAGAGGAATATAAGATTTGGGACAGCTTGGCAGGTATTAAGTCAAATAGCCAAATGGTTCCATTTTCAGGAATGTATCTACTGATTACCCTTATTTTTTTAAAAAGTTTTTAAAAATTTAGGACGGTTTTAGATTTACAGAATTGCAAAGTTATTACAGAGACTTTCTATATATTCTACATCCAGGTTTCCCTATTATTGACATCTCATGTTAGTATGATATATTTGTTAAAATTAATAAACCATTATTGATATGTTATCAACCAAAGTCCATCATTATTCAGATTTTTGTTTTCCCTTCATGCTTTTTTGCTATTCCACTATCCTGACCAGGATACCACGTTCCATGTAGCTATTGTTTCCTTTGGCTCTTCTTGGCTGTGACAGTTTCTCAGATATTTCTTGTTTTTTATGACATTGATATTTTTGAGGAGTACTGATCAGATATTTTGTAGTATGTTCCTCAACTGTTTTTTTTTTCTCCTGATTTTTTCTTTTATGACATTGGGGTTATGCCTTTTTTGGGGGAGGGAAACCACAAAGGTAAAGTGCCATTTTCATCATAATATATCAAGTGTACATACTATCACATAGATATAATATACACAACTTATCACATGATATTGACCTTGACCACCTGATCAACCATGATGAGTCATGTTGATAGTGTTTGTCAGGTTTCAACATTGTCAAGTTAGGCTTTTCCCTTTCCACACTGTATTCTTTTTAAGGAAGTCTCTGCACAGAGCACACTTAAGGCATGGAGAGTTATCTTCCATTTCCCTGAGGGTGGAGTATCTACATAAATTATTTGGAATTCTTTTGCATGGGAGATTTGCCTCCTCTTCTCCATTTATTTATGTATTCAACTATTTATATCAGTATGGACTCATTGGCATCTCTTTTATTCATTGGGTTATACTTTATATACTATTTAATTTATTTTATGGCTCAATTTTTTTTCCAAATTTGGCCATTGGAAACTTCCAGTTGTCTCCTGTGTCCTTTTGACATTCTACCATGTAGGGATCTTCTCTGTTTTTTTTATAGGACTTCTTTGCTGTCTGCCATTACAAGATACTCCAGGCTCATTTTATATTTTTATTGCCTATTCCTGAAATCAGCCATTTTCCCAAGAGCTCTGGAGAATAGTGCTAGAAATGAAGACCTGGCACTGTATGTGGTTGCTTCTGGCCATCTCAACTGACAGAGCAAGGAGCTATATATGTGTGTACTAGTCAAATATACACATTCATAAATATGTATATCACTATCAGTTTCTATATTGAGCTAACCATGAGTTCATATTGATGTCTCCAACTCTAACCATTACCTTATTGATCATTCTAGTCTTTTCCCCTTATTGATCTGTAAACTCTCACTCCAACAGTAAGAAACCTAGCTTATATCATCTGTCACCTATTTATTGAAGAGCTCATTTCTGGTATACTTATATAAATTTGTTAATAAATACTCTGTGGGAAATTACTTTATCAATTGGTGTACACTGCTTATGTATAGTTTATTTGCTTACAAAACTCTACTCATTTCCGAAGTTACTTAGGTTAGCACCTTTCCCCCCTATTACTTGCAATGAGGTTGTTTATATATTTGTGATACAGTTAGATTGTTTTGACACATTCCTCATTTCATCCTAAGATTCCCTGCCTTCCAAAATGCTTTTTTTTTTTTTTTAATTTAAACACATTAAGGTTTACTCTTCGGGCTGTAAAATTCTATGGGATCTGACAGATGCATAGTGTTCTGTGTACACCATTACGGAATCACACAGAATTGTTTCACCGCCCTAAAACATGTCCCTTGTTTGATCTATTTAATTCTGCTTCCCACTCCGAATCCCTGGCAACCACTGATCTCTATACTATTGCCATAATTTTGCTTTTGACAGAATGTCATATCATTGTAATCATATAGCATGTAGCCTTTTCAGAGCAGCTTCTTTCACCTAAGTAATATGTGTTTAAAATTGGTCTTTTTGCGTCTGATCATTCTTTTTATTGCTGAATAATATTCCATTATATGTATGCAACACCATTTATGTATGCATTCACCAAGGACATCTTGGTGGCATCCCATTTTTGGCAGCTATGAATAAAGCTGCTTTAAGCTTTTATGCTCGGGTTGTGTAGACATAAGTTTTTCACTCAATGTACTCAAAATTGTTTAGGAGCATGATTGATGAATCACATGGAAAGACCATGTGTAGCTTCACAAGAAATTGCCAAGCTGTCTTCCAAAGTGGCTGTACCATTATGTATTTTAACCCTCAATGAATGAGAGTTCCTGTTGTTTTGTGTCTTCACCAGCAATTGGCATTGTAAGGCTGTTTGGGGGAAAGGGGGGATTTTAGCAATTCTGATAGATGTGCAGTGCCATCTCATTGCTGATTTAAATTGCAATTCCTTAATAACAGATGATGTTGATCATATTTTCATATGCTTATTTGTCATCTGTGTATCTTTGGTGAGGTCTGTTCAGACTTTTTGACCATCTGAACAACTCTTCAGATTCTATATACCCCCTTTGCTTGTTAGTGTGCTTCTTGTCTGATTTTCTGATTGGCAAAACCACATAATTCTTGGAGATATTCAAGAAGTTTCTATACGTATCTGGGGAGAAAGCATAGAACAAGCCTCCTTGGAACCTGTGGATCTTACAGTCAAGCTGGGTGCTGCATTTATCTTTAGGTCTTGGAGCTTAAAGATAAGAGGACATGAAGGGAACTTAGGTAAGACTTAGAAGAATACCTATGTAATCCTAATACCTTCTTCCTTCAGTCTATCATTTTTGTGTTCCATTGCATCTGTGTCACTATTTGTCATGAAGTATTACTTGGCCTTACATTTTATTGGGCAGGAGCACCATTCTGGGAGCATTTGATTGCAACTCCAGACGTAAGTAGTCCTAGGGTATGAGCCATCTCCAGTGAGAAGATGCTCAGCACTGAGGAAAAATTTGCATTTGTAGAAGTTCTAGGGCTTGGCCCCTTCTCATTGAGTTTTTGTTTGATGGATTGACTTGCTTAAAACCTGACATGGCTATTCAAACTCCCTGGCAGTGATGAGTCTGTATTTCTCTAGAATACAGCTTGGATGGCAAAGAAAACTCTTGGCGTGTTGCTTCACGGAGGCTTGTAAACAACAATTAAATGGACTTATGCATCCTAATTCTGATTCATTTCCTTCTTCCAAAATACATGAAGGAGTTTTAGTTCTGGATAATAAACAACAAGAATCATAGCACACTGTATTTAAACCAAATGCACTCAACAAGGGTATACAGTTCCTGCAATTACAATTTTACTGTTCTGCATATATTTACAATAGAAGAAGAAAAAGATGTACTGGTCTCTTGGTCTGTGGAAAGCTGAGAGCTCATGAAAAATCTGTGTGGGGCTTCTGGTTGTCAGACAATCTGACAACATCTCTGCCTGTAACTGGCTCTGTAATCACCCGTTTCTATGGGTGCAATTCTTCTTGTTTAAAACGAGTAAGTGGAAGCAGATGATACCAGATCTGCTTTCAAATGCAATATGTGATAATAGTAGTTTCCTAATATAAGCTGCAGCCTCTGTGCAAAGCGAAGGGCAAGAGAGGTGGTGGTGGGGCCAGCATAAATGCCTTGTGAGACGCGTATCTACATTGGTCGGCCACCAGGGGACATCAAGAGCATCTCTTATCTACAAAATAACTAAACAGCTCAAAGAGTAGTTGGTTAACCAAAATTCTGAAAATTGAACCATTCTTTCCTATTGACACAATTTTAGAGGAGTGTTTTCTCAGGAAAACATTGGTCCCTAGAGGCAATACAAATAATGCTCAATCTATAAAGAGTTTCATTAGCAGTATTTAAGATACATACTTAATAAAAGAGCTTTGATATTATTCTCATCTTGTATGAAACTGAGTTTGTTGTAGCAAGGCAGCGATTTGAAAAATGTGTGGAAAAACCGGATTCCTTTTGGCTGTGGCTATTTCATTGTGGGCCTCGATTGTCTATGAACATATGTCATCAAAACCTCTTAATAGTAGATGGTCAACAGCACATTTACCCTACACCGTCTCTGTGTTGTTCAGTACCTATGACAGACAAAGGATAGGTTATGGTATCTGTCTGACCCAGTTAATGTCTGAGTTGAATTGTCTGTTACATGTTTTTTATTAGTTTGTTTGTTTTGTTACATATTTTTAATCTCACCACTGTGCATATAATCACAGAATGACAGGACTGGAAAAACTCTCAGAACTCATCAGTACTGTTGAGAAAACCAAAGCAGAATATGGAATTATTTTCCTAAATTCATGCAGATAATGAGGTTGAATTGAGTTGCTGCAAGTGGTGATTTCTGAGGTCAATCATAAGCAGCACCAACCTGCTCAGAGTCAAGCCAATAAATATTTACAGAGTAGATAGAGTTGTCCATCTGAGGCAGCAAATGAAAAGGAAGTATGGAAGTGTCTAGGAAGCTTAAAACTCCAAGGAAGGTGGCTTGTGTTTCTAAGAAGATGGAATAGAACAGTAACTATAATTTAGCAAATGGAAATATAATCAATTACATATGGCTGTAAAAAGATCGTAGGAAAAAGGAAATGGTCATTCTAGAGCTAGGATAGAAAACCAAGAGCTGGATGTTAGAAATGCATGTCAAGAGTTTTCTAATACCAAAAAATTAACTCTTTCTATAGGTGGGGCATTAGTCCATGAGTTCTTACCATGGCCTTAATGGATTTACCATTAAGAATTTTCCACCCTTTTGCTCTTAACCCATAATCCCCAATATCTTCCCTGTGACCCATCTTCTGTAGGACCTGGATTATTTATTTCCCTTCTAGACCATCTGAGTTCCCTCTCCCTTCTATAGTGTTGTCAAAAGTAAACACTTAAGACAAAATTGATGACGCAACCAAAAGATCACTATCTTTGAGAGAATACTCTTGAATCAGCAGAAATGGGGCCAGACTTTCAGTGGCTTCAGAGACCCAGGTCCAGCCTTATACTGGCCTTATTTGATATTTGCCATGCATTTGTCACTTGCCAAGAAGGGCAAGTCCTAAGCCCAGGCTCTGATGATGAGATGATACAAGGACTTTATCATCACTAATCCTGATGAGTTTAGTGGATTCTTTGTTTAGTCTAGAGCTATATAAAATGACCCCAGGCACATTTGTACATTGGCCAGTCCATTCATGTAAATGTAAGTACTACTCCACTTCTCATGGATAAGGGGGTGGATAGTGAAGAAATCAGCTACTAACGAGACTTCAGGCAGCAGAATATTTCAGGTATTAGTTGTTGCCATTTTGAGGAATAGTTGGCATCTCAGATGCTGTAGGAGGCAAGAAATGAAGACGGATGATGGAAATGAATTTGTGTGTACTTTAAATGCTCTGGTTTTCTATCATTACTGAACTTTGTGTGTACTTTAAATTCTCTGTTTTTCTATCATTACTGAACTATCTCACCAAAAAGATGTTTGGACTGGGATGAAGGAGATTTTCATGATTGCTATGCCAGGTAGGGCATGCCATCCTATGTATCTACAATTGTCATGGCCAAGTCGTGGGGGCTTAGAATTTGAAACGTAACACTCAGACTATGACAAAACCTTATGATGTCTTATGCTTTGGAATTGAGTGGTGGGAGTTGCCTTCATGGGGGACTAAACATTCTAGAGATAAGAACAGTGTAAACCCCACAGGAAACTATCAAACTAGCTTGTGGTTCATGGGTTTCAGTCTGTTATGTTTGATTGGTATGGATCAGCCTCCCCATGTCAGACAGCTCTGGAGCTTCAGTCAGGCTGAGGCTTGAACCTGGACTAGAATCCACCCACTTTGGGAACTCTCTTAGTTGGAAGCTCTCTGGACCTCTTCACAAAATCCCTCTATTTGTCTTGTTGACTTCTCCACTCACAATATCATCCAAGCCAGTTCTCCTGGTTGCTCATTACGGGGCTTTTTTCATTCACACCTATGCTGACAACCTTATATGGGTTAATAAATTTTTATGTCTAACACTGGATGGCAACTTAAAGATGAGTTGCTTAACTCATCTGCCTATGTCATTGAAATTCTTCCAAGACCCCCCTCATATATGAATTTACTTTTGTAGCTCTGCACTTTGTATCTAGTTGACACTTTGTTCAGTGAGCAAAATGGATTAAAGCAAGCCAATGAAAAATCAAACAGATAAAGTCTACACTGAATAGCTGGTGAATGTAAGTTTACCATGAAGTTAAAGCTTTGACTTCTGGAGAAAGTAAGGAGGGGGAGAGGGGAGGGGAAGGAGGAGGAGGAGGAGGAGGAGGAAGGAGGGAGGGGAAAGCGGAGAAGGGGGAGGGGGAGGAGAAGGAGAAGGAGGAGAGGGAGGAGGAGGTAAATGAAAAGGACTGTAAGAAGGGGGTAAAGGAGTATAATAAAGGGGAAAAGGAGAAAAAACTTTGTTCTGGAAGAAACTAGAAATAAAATTTGAAAATAGACCTATATATAATCCTGGGTTTCCATTTAGAAGAGAAATATTTATACTTCATGATGTATTAATATATCTTTTTTGGAACCCACAACCATTTATTGCCAAACATCTAAAACCCAGCTTTTCCCTAGAGAACTCTAATGGAGTTTTCTTTGCTTATGACAAAACCAATGAAAAATAACAAACTGTTTGGAGTAAACTAATGGTAATTTTGGCAAGATTGATTGGGCCAACATTAGAAATTAAAATAACTTGTAGTTTTAAGTATGGCTTATATTTAGTAAGTCCTGGTGGCTTTGTTATGGTGGCCTCACATATCCGTCTGATAGGTTATGCTGTCTGTCTGACCCAGTTAATGTCTGAGCTGTATCGTCTGTTACGTGTTATTAATTCACCCCTGATTTTAAGGAAAATATGCTTCATCTACATCTTTCTCTTTAAGAAGGCTGCTGGCATTTATTGATGCCCTACTATGTGCCTTTGTTTCATCCCTACAGATACCCTCTGCAGTAGGTAGGATTAGTCTCATCATATACAAGAGGAATTGAGGATTCTGTGAAGTTAAATAGATGTCAGGGTCACACCCTTAAGAAATCAGGTCAAAAGCTGAATCTAGACCTATTTAGCTCATATTCTTCTTACTCTTCTTAAGTAGTCACCTCCCAGATTTTTCCTACCTTCTTATGAGGGTCCAGAATTATGAATCTCTCTTCTAAAAGTCTGCAGTTCAGCTTATTGCCTTTGTTTCATCCTGTTCCAAACAAGACAGAAAGGAAAAAAAAAGCATGGAGCAAATTCATTGCCGCAAATCTTTATGGGTAAAGTCACTATATTATTTGTCTTTTTGGGTGATGTTTATTCTAAACATGGTAGTCTCTCTAATTAAGGAAAGAATAAAAAACAAGTACTCTGGGTATTGCCACCTCTCTTTTTTTCGCATGGGTCTCTTTCTATATGCTTTTCTGAATTGTTTCACATCTTCTCCTTGAATCATGAGTCAATGTTATACAGTAACTGTGTTTTCCACAGTTCGTTTAATCTTTTATATTATTTATATCTTAACTTACCGCCGTCTACCTTCAAATAATATTGGCACTTCACTTATAGCGCAAGAATCTTAAAACAGTGTGCTTCAACTTCATCCCTCCCATCTTTTGTGCTATTGTCATCATAATTTTATATTTACTCATGTTATAAACTACACTATACAATGTCATGAACTTCCTTCAAACAGTGAACTTTCTTTTAGAGCCACTAGAGTAAGAAAAAAAGACTCTATTTACATTTCTACATCTCTTCATTTCTTTATGTAGATGTAAATTGCTGTCTGGGATCATACTATTTCTGCCTAAGAACTCTCAAATGTCTTAGAGCACATGTTTGCTGGAAATAAGTTGTCTGGTTATATTTGTTATTTGGAGAAGGCCTTTATTTTGAATTTGTTTTTAAATAAGCTTTTAATTTTAGAATAAATTTAGACTTAAAGAAAAATTGTGAAGATAGTACAAAGAGTTCCCATACACCCCAGATCCCATTTCCCTATTATTAATATCTCATATTAGAATGGTACATTTGTTAATGTTAAAGAATCATCAGTGATACATGATTAACTCAGGCCCATACTTTATTCAGATTTCCTTATTGGTTTTTTTTTTATCTGTTTGGTCTTTTTTTTTTTTTTTTTTTAATCTTAAGTCCTCTCTTTTTGTTTTTTCTCTCTCACATGGGCAGGCACCAGGACCAGGAATTGAACCCGGGTCTCCAGCATGGCAGGTGAGAATTCTGCCACTGAGCCACTGTCACACCGCCCTGAAGTCCTCTTTCTATTCCAGGATCCCATCTAGGGTAAAATGCATTTGCATTTAGCACCTGTAGGAATTAAGAAGTAGAGTTACATACCAAACACTACAATACAATACAATAGTACTACAATTTATAATTTCCCAAACGGGTACTGTTCTAGTCTGCCAAAGCTGCTAGAATGCAACACACCAGAGATGGATTGTCTTTTAATAAAAGGGGACTTTAATTAAAAACTTGCAGTTCTTCAGAGGAAAGGCAGCTTTTATCTGAGGTTCTCCTTGCACAGGAAGGCACAGGGCAATCTCTGTTGGCCTTCTCTCCAGGCTTCTGGGTTCCAACAGCTTTCCCCAGGGTGATTCCTTTCTGCATCTCCAAAGGTCTGGGCTGAGCTGCAAGTGTTGAGATGAGGTATGTTGAGCTGCCTGGGCTGTGCTACATTGAGCTCTGTCTTTTAAGCCTCCCGTGAATTAAATTAAACATCACTCATTGTGGAAGGCACTCCCCTTAGAGACTGCAGATATGCCACCATAGATGAGTTTCACAGGCTAATGATTCAAATCTGCAGCAACAGAACTAGGCACCATCACATGGCCAAGTTGACACCTGAACTTAACTACCGCAGTTACCTTTACTAGAAGTCTTTATTTCTTTATGCTGCTTTGAACTACTGTCTAAAGTCCTTTTCTTTCAGTCTGAAAACTCTCTTTGTCATTGTCTGTCATTTCCAAAGAAAGTCTCACCTGAATAAAATTTATAATAGTTGGGGGAATTGTTTTCTTTCAGCACTTTCAACCTACTGCCTTCTTGCCTACATGAACTGAAGAGTAATCAATACTCAATTTAATTTGGATTCCTTTGTATATTACATGTTGCTTTTCTCTTACAGCTTTTATAAGTCTCTCCTTGTCCTTTGCATTCAACAATTTGGTCAATGCTATGGGTTCTATTTTTCTTCAGGTTTATCCTGTTTTTGTTCACTGGGCTTCTTGGATGTGCATAGTCACATCTTTTGCTAAGTTTGGGAAGTTTTCCATCATTTTTTGAATATTCCATCTGGTCCTTTCTCTCTTTCCTCTCCTTTTAGGACCCCCATAATAAACACATTTGGGTGTTTGATGGTGTCCCAGCGGACTCTTAGGTTGTTTTCACGTTTTATAATCCTTTTTCCTTTTTGCTTCTCAGCCTAGCACATTTTAATTGCCTTGTCTTTCACTTTGCTGATTCTTTCTTCTGCTACCTCCAGTCTAATTTTGAAATACTCTTGGGATTTTCAGTTATTGTGCTCATCTACTCCCATAGTTCTGTTTGGCTCCTTTTTAAATTTTTTTCTTTATTAAGATTCTTATATTGTTTATTCATTATTTTCTTGATGTTCTTTAAATCTTCCTATGTATTTTCTTTCATTTCCTTAAGCATATTTGTTTTTTCTTTTTTTTTTTTTCTTGCATGGGCAGGCACCGGGAATTGAACCCGGGTCTCTGGCATGGCAGGCAAGAACTCTGCCTGCTGAGCCACCATGGCCCGCCCTCCCTTGAGCATACTGAAGTTCATTTATTAAAAGTATTTGTCCAGTATGGCCACAGTGTGGTCTTCTTTGTTGCCATTTTCTAGATTTTTATCTTCTTCCTTTGGATGTGTCATCATTTCCTGTTTCTTTATTTGTCTTGTAAAGTATGCAACAAAAGATTATATTTTAATATTTTAAAATATCTCTGAGTTTATTCCCTGATATGTCTGTTCCTTGAGTTGCAACAGCTGCTGATAGGACACAGTTTTTTGAGTGCCAGCCCTCTTATCAGGATGGTCCACCAATTGCAAAGTGTAGGATCCTCCTCGTCTTTTCTGGGCTGCATCTTGTCCTAGGCTTGTGCTTACTAGTGGCCTTAGGAATTTCCTAAGTTTACAGGGGTTTGAATTCCTCTGCCTACTTTCCTGGAGATGGAACTCTTCCTTCTTCTAGGTGTTCCACTGTGAATCTTTGCCCCAGGTCATCTGCCTCAATTATTTCTTACAATGTTTTCCTTGTCTCAAGCTACTATTACCTGGAGGGTAAATTCTTGGAGGGGGGCATGGAATGTTTCAAGTCAACATTTACCAGCCGGAATAAAGCCAGGGATCTGCAAATGGAGCACTGCTGAGTCCATACTTCCTTGGAGGTGATGAGGGAGGGGCCAGCAAGGGCTCCGGGAGTTTTTCCATGACTCTCCAAAGCTGCACTTTCTAGATATGCCCAGCAAATTCAGCCCTTCAACTGTCCTCCCCAGCTCTGAGGAAGTGTAGTGTGTTTTAAGTCTCCTCTTCTGCCTTTGTCAGCAGTGGGCCGGAATGATAGCCCTTGGATCTGGTCCCCGGCCATCTGAAGTAGCTAATCAAAAGCTTTAATCAGCAATTATCCTGTGTTTACCTTGCATCTTGGGGAAGTGGATTTTGTGTTCCTTTCTGGCAACTGCAAGCCATGCCAGGGTCCAGACTCCACTGTTGCCTGCCACGGGAGTGGGGATTGAGTGATGGTATCCAATGCACCAAGAGAGCAATTTATGGGCATTTACCTTAAATTTAGCCTCTTCCTCCACTCTTCCCTGGATGCCATACAGTCTTCTACTAGACTTAGACAGTTTCTGCCTCCTTAATAGTTGTTCTAGGTTGAGTGTTTGATTCCTAATACTTTTTCACCCTCTTCCTACAATCCTTTCTTGCATTTTCTTGATTTAGCCCTCACCCAATCACTGCAACACTTTGTCTTCCAGCGTTTGAAGGAAGATGGCTCTGCCAGTTTTTGCTAATATCCTGAGGTTCTTTAGAGGAATGGAACCCTGAGTGTCTTATGCTGCCATCTTTGTTGATCAGAACTCCTCATGCTATACTTTTTTGAAGGATGGCACTATTCCCAACCCACACTTAAGGAGCATGGTGTTATCCTCTGCCTTCTTGAGCATTGAGCATTTACAGAAATGATTTGGAATTCTTCTACAAGGGACAGTTGTCTCTTCTTTCCTCATTATGTACTATTTGTTTGTATCAAGATGAATTTATGGATGTTTATTTTATATCTTAGATTATAACCTAATAGTACTTAATTTTGTTGTTCATATTACTCCAGTTTTGACCATTGGGAATCCTTTTAGTTTGCTCCTGATCCCTTTGAGCTATTACAATCAATATGGGTTTTTTTTAAGTACTTCTTTACTTTCAAGAGTATAAGATGCTGCTCCAGACTCATCTTGTATATTTCCTGTTACCATCCTCGAGTCAGCCATTTCTCCAAACAGCTATGAGAATGCTATTAGCAATGGAGATCTGGGTGCTAGGTGTGCTTGTTGCTATGGTATATTGTTGCTTCTAGGTCCTCTCAGGTCACCAAACAAGGAAATACATGTGTATACTAACCCTTATATGTGTGTGTGTGTGTATGTGTATATTTATATAGACACAATATGTGTGTGTGTGTTTTATGCATGTGTGCCCATATGCATATCAATAATATTCCAACCTGTAACTATCTGTATCTGAGGTAAGCATGAATTCACACTGTTGTCTCCAACTCAACTCCATTACCACGTGAATCATTCTAGCTTCCTTCCTGTGCTTATCTGTAAACTCCCGCTTCATCAGTGAGGAACAATGTGTGTCCCACCATCTGCATCCGTTTATATCATTGTTCCCTTTCACTATACATGTAGAGCAGGATATGAATTGTTAAACTGTATCATGTAGGAAGCATTATCACCTGGTGTCCAGTGCTTATGCTCCACTCCTTTTCCCTTTAGTCTTAAGGACTCCACTCATTTCCGTTGTTATTTAAGTTAGCATCTTCTCTCCCACCTTCTTCAGGGAGTTGTTTCATATGTTTATAATACAGTTAAATCCTTTTGCGAATTTCTGCACTCCATCCTGGGATCCCTCAACTCCCTAAATGACTTATCTTTAAAATTCCATATGTTAAAGTTCAATCTTTTTGCTATTAAGTTATATGTGATTTTTGTCATTTTATTGAGATATATTCATGCACCATACAATTCATCCAAAGAATGCAGTCAGTGGTTGACAACATCATCACATAGTTGAGTATTTATCACCATGATCATTTTTAGAATATTTGCATTACTCCAGAAAAATAAATAAAAAGAAAAAAAGAAAACCCCAAACATCCCCTGCCCCTTATGCTTCCATCTTATTGACCCCTGGTGTCACACTCTATCCAATTTTAAGACTTACGATAGAGGTCAGTTAACTAAGTGCAATATTGTCAGAGATATAAATATGTATATATATAAATATCAGTAGAACAGAAGAGAACATCCAGAAGTAGATCTGTACAAACATTGGCAACTGACTTCTTTTGTTGTTTTTGCAATATAGTTTGCAATATCAGGGCAACTGTATTAGAGTTCAACAACTTCTGGTATTTCCTTCTGATTCTTCTAAAACACTAGATTCAAAAAGTAATATCTAGGGCAGTGAGATGATGTCTCAGTGGCAGAATTCTCAACTGCCATGCCAGAGACCTATGTTCAATTTCTGGTGCCTGCCCATGTGAAAAAAAGAAGAGTAATATCTATATAATGAGTCAGTAGTAACAGTTATTTGTTAAATCCTAATTTCTAAAGTTATACCTCCTCCCTCTCATTTGATCTTTCAGTCTTCAGGGATGTCTGGGTAATGGTTATTTGAACTTCTTACTGGAAAGGAGTGTTGACCTTATGGGGTAGAGCTGGCTTGTGTTCTTGTAGAAACTGGTACCTCTAGGTTTCAGGGCTTATGTGGCAAAGGATCAATCTGAAGGTCTTAAGTTTCTGAAAAAATAAATTTATTCAGAAAATTTTTTTATAGATTTAAAAAATCTCATATAGAGCCTATGATTTTCAGAAATACTATTGGTTGGGGCTTGGCATATGGTGCTAGTCTGCAACATCTGGTTAAAGCTTGTGTAAGAGTAACCTCCAAATGATCTCCTACTCTGTTTGAAACCTCTTAGCCACTGCAACTTTACTTGGTTTCATTTCTTTTTCCTCCTTTTTGTCGTGAAGGCTTACTCAATCCCATGATGCCAGGGCCAGGCTCATTCCTGGGAGTCATGTCCCATGATGCCAGGGAAGCTTACACTCATGGGAGTCATGTCCCACTTGAGGGGAGGGTATGGAGTTTATTTGCACAGTTGGTTTCTACAGAGAGACCACATACGAGCAACAAAAGAGGTTCTCTGAGAGTGACTCTTAAGCATAGTTACATGTAGGCTTAGCTGCATCATTGCAGAAGTAAGTTTCATATGGGCAAGCTTCAAGATCAAGGGCTTGGCTTATTTAATTGGACGTCCTGATGCCTGAAAGAATATCAGGAATTCCCTGGTTGGGGAAGTTTAATTCATTCTAAGTGTTTCCCCTAGTCCCTCAAGGGAATTTCACAGTTATTTTAAAATTTTTTGACCCAAATCCTCTGAGGTTATTTGTGTTTTTAGAAATGGATAATATCAACATACAGATAAGTTTCATTGCCCTAAAAATCCCATATCCTTCACCTATTCAACCCCTCTTTTTTATCTCCAGCCCTCTGGTTACCTACTGATCATTTTATGATTGCTGTAGTTTTGCTTTTTCTGTAATGCTCTATAATTGTAATCATACAGGATGTAGCCTTTCAGAGTGGCATCATTCACTTAGCATATTCATTCAAGATTCACCTTTTCTCTTTACTTGGCTTGATAACTCATTCCTTTTTATTGCTGAGTCATATTTCATTTTATGGATAAATACTGTTTATATAAATTCTCCTATTGATGGGCATCTTGGTGGCTTCTAGTTTTTGGAAGTTATGCATAGAGCTACTATGAACATTCATGTGTAGGTTTCTGAGTAGACATAAGTTTAGAAATGAATTGGGTAAATATCTAGGAGCATGGTTGCCTTATTGTATAGTATGACTATGTTTAGCTTGGTAAGAAGCTGCCAAACTGTCTTCCAAGATTGCGCCATTGTATATTCTCAGAGGTAATAAACCAGAGCATCTGTTGCTCCATCCTCAACTGCCTTGACACTGTCACGTTTTAGGATTTAAGTTATTCTAATAGGTATATGTGGTATCTCATTGTTTTAATTTGCAGTTCCCTAACAAAAGTGATATTGAACATCTTTTAATATGTATATTTGTTATCTGCAAAAATATATGTATACTTTTGGTGAGGTGTCTCTTCAGGTCTTTTCTCATGTATATAATGATTATTTTACTGTTGATTAATTTTGCTTCTTGGAGAAACTGTAGATTTACAAAAAAATCATGCAGAAAGTACAGATTTCCCATTTACACTCCTGCACATGTTGGTTTCCCTCTTATTATTGCTGTTGATTTTTAAGAATTCTTTATATAATTTGTATATGTTTCACAATTATTTTCTCCAAGTGTATGTATTGCTTTTTGATTCTCTTAACAATGTCTTTCTCCAAACAGAAGTTTTAAAATTTTACAAAGTTCAACCCATCATTTTGTGTGTATGTGTATTGTGCTTTTGGTATTTATCTAAAATTTCATCACTAAACTTAAGATCATGTAATATTTCTCCTATATTTTCTTCAAGTTTTATAGTTTTGCATTTTAAATTTACATGTATGATACATTTTGAGTTATATTTTGCTAATGGTATAAGGCTTGTTTCTGGATTCTTTTCTTTCTTTTTGCATATGGACCTCCAAGTGTTCAAACACCATTTGTTAAAATGACTACTCTTTCTCCATTGCTCCTTTGTCAAAGATCAGTTAAGTTTATTTTTTTTTAGTCTACTCTATGGTTGTATTGTTTTTTATTTTGCTAATAACATTTTGTGTATTGATATCTAATTGCTCCAATACCATTTTTTGAAAAGTATGTTTTTAATTGAATTGTTTTTTCCGCTCTTATAAAACATTAATTGAGTATATTTATGTGGGCTTATTTCTGATTTCTTTACTCCATTGATTGGTCTATGTGTATATTGCTGCAAACACATTCCACTGTTTTGATTAATGTGTATTTATACTAAGTCTTGAAAACAGACAGTCTTCCAAATTTTTTTTCTTCAGTATTGTATTGTCAATCCAGGTTTTATACTTTTCTATGTATATTTAAGAATCAGTTTGTTGATATCTACAAAATAATTTGTTCAGGTTTCAGGTTTTGATTGGGATTGCATTGGATTTATAGATTTAGGATGGACATAATTGACATCTTAGCAATATTGAGTCTTTCAATTCATGAACATGGAATACATTTCCATTTATTGAGATCTTCTTTAGATTTTTATCAGCTTTATAGCTTTCTGCATATGTATATTATGCAGATATTTTGTTACATTTATACTTAAGTATTTCTTTTTTTGGTGCTATTATAAATGGTACTGTTTTAAATTTCAAATTCCAATTATTGTTGCAGGTATATAGAAAAGCAGTTGACTTTTGCATGTATCCCTTGGTCTTGCCTTACTTGTTTATTAGTGTCAGGAATTTTTTGTCTATTCTTTGGGATTTCATATTTAGACAATAATGTTATCTATAAACATACATTTATTTTTTATTACATCTTTAATAATTGGTAAACTTTTTATTTCCTTTTCTTTTTCTTATTGCCTTAACTAGGATTTCTAGTACATTATATGTTAGAAGTGCTGAGGGGACATACTTGCCTTATTCCCAATCTTAGGGGGAAAGTGTCCAGTTTGTCACCTATAGTTGTGATATTAGCTGTTTTTTTTTGTAAATGTTTTTTATTAAGTTCAGAAAGTTTCCATCTATTTCTAGTTTGCTGAGAGTTTTTTTTTAATCATAAATGGGTATGAAATTTTGTCAAATGTTTTTCTGCATCAATTAATATGGACAAATACATTTTATTCTTTAGTCTGTCAATATGATGAATTAAATTGATTGATTTTTCAAATGGTGAAGCAGCCTTGTTTACCTAGAATAAAACTTGCTTGGTCATAAAGTATGTTTCTTTTTACAGATTATTGGACTCAGTTTGCTAATATTTTATTGAGAATTTTTGTATCTATATTTAAGAGAGATACTGGTCTGTGGTTTCCCTTTCTTAAGATGTCTCTGTCTGGTTTTGGTAATAGGTTGATGCCTACATCATCAAATGAGTTAGGAAGTGTTCCTCCTACTTCTATATGGCAGGGATTATAGGGGATTAGTATTATTACTACAGTAACTGTTTGGTTGAATGTACCAGTTAAACTATTTGGGCCTGGTGCTTTTTTTTTTTTTTTTTTTTTTAGAACATTAGTTACTGGTTCAAGTTCTTTAATATATATAGGCCTAGTAAGTTTATGTATTTTTCCTGCATAAATTTTGATAGTTAATGCTTTCAGTAAATCTGTCCTTTTAATCTCAGTCGTCAAGTTTTTGGGCATAGAGTTCTTCATAGTATACTTTATTATCCTTTTAATGTCTATAAAATCAATAGTAATGAAGCCTTCTTCATTTCTGATATGGTAATGTGTCATCTCTCTTTTATTCTTGGTTGGTCTAGCTATAGTTTACCAATTTTGTTGATCTTACCAAAGAACCAACTTTTGGTTTTGTTGATTTAAAAAAATTTTTTTTCCCGTTTTAAAATTCATTGCTTTCTGTTACCTTTAATGTTTATTTCTCTATATTCTTTAGGGTTAAATTATTCTTTATCTTGTTTCCTGAGCTAGAAGCTTAGATAATTGGTTTTGTTTTGTAATATTTGCATTTAATGCTAGAAATTCCCCTCAAAGAATAGCTTTCTCTGCATCCAATAAAACTTAGTAGGGTGTTTTTTCATTTGCATTCAGTTTGAAGTATTGTTTTAATTTCTCCTTAGACTTCTTTTGTGTATGTGTTATGTGATGTATGTGTTGGTTAATCTCCAATTATTTCAGAATTTTCCAGCTATCTTTCTGTTAGCTAGAAACTTTAATTCCTTTGTGGTCCAAAATTCTACTTGGAATGATTTCTATTCCTTTAATTTTTAAGGAGTGTTTTATGGTCCAGAGTGAGATATATATATATTTTTTCTGTGAATGGTCCATGTGAGCTTGAGAAGAAAATATATTTTGCTATTGTTGGATGGAGTAGTCTATAAATATTTAGATCAATTTGACTGTTAGTGCTGTCAGGTCAACTCTACCCTTACTGACTTTCTGCTTGCTTGATCCATCAAATACCAAAAGAGGGGTGTTGAAACCTCCAACTATGGCATTGAATTTGTCTGTTGCTCCTCGCAGTTCTATCAATTTTTGCCTTGTGTTGTTGGATGCATATGATTTGAATATTATTCTTTCTCTTGAAGAATTGACCCCTTTATGATTATGTAATGCTTCCCTGTAACCCTCATAATTTCCCTTACTCTGATGCCTGCATTTTTTTTTTTTTTTTTTTTTTTTTTTTGCATGGGTAGGCACTGGGAATCAAACCCAGGTCTCCAGCATGGCAGGCAAGAACTCTAACTGCTGAGCCGTTGTGGCCCACCCTGTCTCATTCACTTCTGAATTTTTTTTTTTTCCTTTCAATACCGAAGATTTTTCACTTCACTCTTTTCTTGCTTGCATGGTTTTTGATAAGACTTCTGTAATTCTTATTGTTATCCTTCTGTAGATAAGACGTCTGTTCCTCTGGCTTATTTCAATATTTTCTCTTTATCTTTGGTTTTCTGCAGTTCAAATATGTTGTGCCAAAGTGTAGATTTTCTGGTATTTATTCTGCCTGTTCTCTTTGATTCCTGGACTCTGTAGTTCAATGTCTGTCATTAGTTTTGAACAGTTCTTGGCCATTATTACTTCAAATATTTCCTTTGCTCCTTTCCTTCTTCCTTCTCCTTCTGGTATTCCCGCTATATGTATTTTATACCTTTAAAACTGTCCCATAATTCTGTCCTTTTTTTTAAAAATTTATTCTTTTTTCTCTTTGCATTGTAGCTTGGGAAGTTATTGGCCTATCTTCAACTTACTGATTCTTTTCCTTGGCTATGTCCATTTGCTGATTAGCCCATTGAGGGTATTCTTCATTTCTATTATTGTAGTTTTGATTTCTAGAATTTTCTTTTGATTCTTTCTTAGCGTTTTCATCTCTCTGCTTAATTTAACTATCTTTTCTTGTATGTCTATTTTTTCCATTTGAGTACTTAACATGATATTCACAGTTTCAAATTTTCTATTAATTAAAACATCTTTTCATACATGAGACTGGGTGGGAGTGACATTTTTGCAGATTTTTACATCCTTAGTGGAAGCAAAAATCCCCTTTATGCTCTCTTATTTGCATAAATTTTGGGCATAAATGTATGAAGGCATAAATGCCTTGGCCTGTATTTTCATGTCCAGTTTTTGTATTGAATTTTAATTGCATTTTCATCAAAGATGATGTTTCCCTACAGTGTTTCGATTTATCAGGAGGATCATTCACATTCATCCCTTTTTTTGACCAGTTTTCTAAAGGGATTGTGTGAATATTAGTATGTTAGGCTTCTTGTGGAAAAGTCCTTCTGTACTTGGACAAACACACACAAAATTGAGAAGAAACCTCTATAGAACAAGAAATTCACTAATAGTGTGGTATCTTCTCATAGAGACCTATGGAGTTCTAGTTTACTAGCTGCCAGAATGCAATATACCAGAAACAGAATGGCTTTTAAAAAGGGGACTTTAACAAGTTGTGAGGTTTACAGTTCTAATGCTGAGAAAATGTCCCATGTAAAGCAAGTCTATAGAAATGTCCAATCTAAGGCATCAAGGGAAAGATACCTTGGTTTAAACAGGCCGATGAAGTTCAGGATTTCTTTGTCAAGTGGAAAGGCACATGGCAAACATGGTCAGGGTTTCTCTCTTATCTGGAAAGGCACATGGTGAATACAGCATCATCTGCTAGCTTTCTTTCCTGGTTTTCTGTTTCATAAAGATCCCCAGGAGGCATTTTCCTTCTTCATCTCCAAAATTCGCTGGCTGGTGGACTCTCTGCTTCTCGTGGCTATGTCATTCTGCAAGGTTCTGTCGTCCTTCTCTGTTGTCTCCAAATCTCCCCTTTTCTCCAAAATGTTTCCTCTTTTATAAAATTCCAGTAAACTAATCTAAACCTACCTGGAATGGGTGGAGACACATTTCCACCTAGTCCAGTTTAACAATCACTCTTGATTGAGTCACATCTCCAGGGAGATGATCTAATTAAAGTTTCAAACATACAGTACTGAATAGGGATTAGAAGAAATGGCTGCCTTTATAAAATGGGATTAGGATTAAAACATGGCTTTTCTAGGGTACATAAACCTTTTCAAACCAGCACATATCTTATTGCATCAGGGATTTGGAATTAAGGTTTCTGTTTCTTCTAATTGTTATAAAAAGTACCCACCGAGTGCAAAGCACATAGAAATTTATAACATGATGTTTCGTTGTACTGCAAAATCAGTTCATGACTGCATGTGAATGAGGTGAGTACGTGAGGACTGAAGTTGTTTCATATGTAGTCACATATGGGTTTATAGAGTACGTATATGAAGGTGATAACTGGGCTGAGGGAAAGAGTGCAGGTAGGGAGGGGAATGGATGAGGGTCAGAATGTGATTTGGCATAGATTCACAGGTAGGTGTTGGCGACTGATGGGTTATAATTTCAAACTCCTTCCCTCCTTGCTATTCACCTTGATTCCTGAAATTCTTTCAGTGGTGACACCAGCTTCTACTTCAGAATTAAGGCTCAAAGCATAAACATGCTGAAGAGATCGTTGAAAGGGTGAGTGGGCTTGAATCTGAGTCACAACTCGATCCCTTTCTGCCTGTGTAGCTTTGGAGAAGACACTTAACTTCTCTGTGCTTCTGTGTCTTCACCAAAAAAATGAAGATGAGAACATCTGCATCCCAACTGTGCAAGAGGATTAAAATGAAGTTAGGATGTGAAAAAGTATCCTTCAACTATAAAGTTTTGTGGAAATTTTTATTCTTAGGACATCTGAACCTTTTGAGATATTTGTCTGATTAAGAAGATTTTCTTTTCTTGAAACCAAAGTAATGGTAAATTAGAAACCTGTGGGATCAAATACTAAAAATGGTGGTCAATGTGGGACACATGAAATTAATGTGGATACCACAGAGAATAGCAAAAGCTAGAACATTGGAAAGCAAGGAGATTATACCCTAATAAGAAAACATATTCATACATTGTCAGAAAACATGCAAGTCCCAACTCAATCTTTTGGCTAGATGGTTTTATGGTGTGACAATGAAGTCTCTCTGCTATATTTTTTACCAACTCTCTGATTTTAATCTCAAACGAGTTCCATTCTGGGTAAAACAGAAATTTCCAGCATGCAAACAGTGAGTGACAACTGTAGCCAAAATCAAAACTACACTTGAGGTGCCAACGATGGGATGAATTTCTCTCACAGCTTGAATTAGCTGTCTTCTTTGGTCATAAGATTCATAGATTCCTGTTGCTGTTTGCATATTTCTATCTGGTATTCCTTTTGACCAGGAGAATATTAAAATCTAGAGATGTGTGTGTGGTATGTATTGGGAGACAAAGTTATCACAGTTGAGTACCACAATTCTTCTTCCATCCTTCAATTTGCCTCCAAAGGACTTTATGCTCCAAAATGGTACCTCCTAAGTTAACAGGTACCTTTCTGTACTCTCAGAAAAAACAGATGCAATGCTAGATAAGGCCTGATTTTTTGTGTACTTTCAAAAGATTTAGAAAAGTGCTTTGTCCATAATAAGTTCTCATTAAATAGTAATAGTGAGACCATTTAATGTATATCCAAACTGGGAGAATTTTGTTCCTGACAAGCTTCAGCAGACAGGATTAAAGGCTGTCTAAGCATGGTGCATTGGATTGTGTGCCCCAGTCTGGACATGCCCTTGGTCTTAGTTTGCATTCTGGTGGTGTGGACCCACTGTAGACAAGATCCCTTCAAGATGTTACTTCAGTTAAGATGTGGCCTCGCTGAATTGTTGCACTTTAGCCCAGATTTTAGGAGTTCTTTCTAAGCAGAGAGAAGTTCATACACAAAGAGAAAAAGCCACGGGAAGAACCTAGAAATCAGTGAACTCCAGAGGAGAAAGGAGAAAACCTTGCCATATGCATTGCCATGGGACAGAAAAGGCAAGGGCAAAGGCTCACTGGCGGCCAGCCCCCAAATGCCACAGTCTACAGGGACAAAGGATCTCCTTGCTAACAATTGATTTTGGCTTCTCAGCCTCAAAACTATGAGCCGATAAATCCTCATTGTTTATTTGGGGAGATCTATATATAGACAGATACTAAAAATATAATGCAGTCATTCAGTAGAGTCAGAGGTATTCAGACCAAAGAGAGAGGGATAAGCTCACCATCTGAGCTCTTTGAAGGGCTGTCGGGGGGGAAAGAGTGAGAGGGTTCTGCATGTGTAGCCCTGAATAGTAGACATATTTTGGCTCCAGAGAAGATGACCAGGGAAGCTCCTATGAACGTGGAATGTGTGTGTGTCCCCCACTGCTATATCCTCATGCTTGACCATGAAGTTGGGCTTAGCAAATGTTTGTGGAATGAATAAATGGGTAAATAAATTAAAGGGCAGTCAAAACAGGTAGGATCCTATCTCTCTTGGAATTCCTTGATTTTATGATACTGGTCTCCAGGAGTTAGAGGAGAGAGCTATACTTGGTGGCTTGAGAAGACAGAACCTCTGTTCTGCATTAGATAACATCAGGGCAAAGTTGTGGGACTTAAAAATCCAGAGGTTCAGGATTCCTCTGACAAGTTGAGCCCTAAAGGAATTTCTGAAAGATGAAAGAGGAAGATGGATGCATAACCTACTTGGAGTATGTGTGTAATGGTAGCTGTTTCTCTCCTTCCAATCTGTCTTCTTTGGAAGCACTATATATGTGTAGCTAGAATGCGCAATAAGGAGTAATTATTTTCTGTTATTATCACTATTAATTAGTCATGTTAACAGGCATGGTAAATGGAAACCTTGTACATTCTTTCACATTCATCTTCTATCTTTCCTCAAATAATTATTATAAAGCACAAAAATAGAATGCTGGATTTAATGAGTATTCCCTTGGGAAAAGGCAGATGGTCCTAATTATAAAATCCACCTACTGAGATGATAGTATCTGTGTTTTTCGTAGGTGCAGTTGGAAACAGTTTATAATATCTTTGTGCTGTGCAATTGGCCTAGCTCTTTGCCCCGTGACACTTGATGATACCTGTTGTCCACCCAGGGAAATCACCAAAGTCCCTGTGGTTTCATTAATTGGCATCTTTGATGTGACTGGCAATGTGTGGGGTTCTATAGCCATATATTTGCAAATATATGGGAAGGATGACTTGCTGGTTGCCAATTTGAATGGCAACCTGGAACAAAGCCAAAATATGTTCACTGTGAGTGGATCTTTTCTGTATTGTCCAAATTTCAGTAATAGACAAATAATCCAAAAGCTTTCATTGTCTTGCTCATTGGACAGTGGAAGAGTGTAATTTGTTAAAAGAGCAGAAATAAGTGAAGATTAAAATATCCAGGTGTTGACATGTTCAAAGAACAGTGCAATCAATAATCCCAGCAGTGGAGTTTTACTGTTTGTTTCATGTGCTGCTAAAATACTACTGTTCATACTATTATTTAAAGGTGTTCAGAATTCACATTAAAAAAATAAGTTTAACTATAGGGTATATTTCAAACTAAAAATTTATTTCAAAGCAAGTAAAATGTAAAATTTTGAAAATATAATTGTTATCCAAATATTATGTTTCTAATATAAAATATTAGCCATACTGGCTCTACAGCATCCTTCCATTTCACTCCTCAGCAGTTTTGATTTCTCTCTTCATCTTGGCCAGGAGGATTTCTCTGCCTTTAGCCCATAACTTCCCCTAACTTTGGTAGAGATATCCATATACTTTTTTTTTTTTTTTCACTATTCTGGGATATATTCATTTAATTTAGAAAAAAAAAAAAAATCAAAGGAGCTACCCTCCCCTTTTCCTTTTAAAAGCAAATACCACTCTGGGATATATTCATTTAATTTAGAAAAAAAAAATCAAAGGAGCTACCCTCCTCTTTTCCTTTTAAAAGCAAATACCACCCCCTCTAAAAAAGCAAACAAACAAACACATCTCTCTCAAAGGATTTGGGACCCAGACACACAAGCCAGGATGTGTTAAATCAGAAGGAAATTGGAGGAGATTTAAAACTACGCCCACTGCCTCGGTCAGCATTTTAACCTACAGCTCGTTCATAACTTGTGGTAGAGTTTACATGTATACATTAATTTTGAGGGGAGGGAACTTTTTTTGGAAAACAAGAACTATCAACTAAATGGTAAAAGATCTAAATTTGCATCTCCCAGGTGATGTATTCAGCAGGGTGGGAGCTGTCTTTGCCTTTAAAATTCTTTAGGTACTTAGAATGAGCTAATGGTCTAGAATGAAAACTCTCCGGACAGCAGCATATGTCAAGGGAAAGGGACAGTTCTGAGGAAGTTGCTGGCCCCGCTTGGCCCTGTGCCCTGAGCTGGCCGAGATCCATATGCTTTTGGAGGGGCTTCCTACCTGCTTCAGGTTTAGTCTTTTATTGTTGTTGTTGTTATTAGGTGGGAGGTTAAGAGAAGGTGGGAAGAAGTAGAAGAATTGTAGGAGCCAAGAGACATAAAGAGGATGAGAGAGTTTGGTGGGAGTGAATGGATGGCAACAGGGACCGAAGAGAAGACCAAGAAAGGCGAAGAAGGTTGTTGCCCTGGGTCTTGAAATGATGGTATTATGCTGACATTTTGGTATGGAAAAGGGCATGGATTGACTGCTAGTCTTAATAAGAAGGCACAGACACAGCTAAGCACAACTATAAATTCTGATAATGATGCAAGAGACAATCAAAGAAGAATGCTGAAAGGCAGTAAGAAGGAGGTGAAATAGCTTCAGACCCTTGGTCTGGAGAGAGATATAACACAGGAGAAGGCACCTTGGTGTCCCCTCACACAGCTTCACCCAAACCTGGTTTATCCTGGCTCCTTACCTAGCAACCCAAAACAGCCTAGGTAGGCATATTCCACCCCTGGATCAAATGGGTGTCCCTCTGACAAAAATCAATGAGTTTGAAACCACCTTAAGTGGGATCAGTCAGGAGTCCTGGCCAAAAATAAGACAATGGAGGAAGCCCTCTCTTTCCCCACTGGCCTAAAGCTCCTCTTTTCTACCAAGATATACTGAATCATGTGAGTGGAACTGGCAAGAAAGACCCAAATAACAGAGCCCCAAAATACATGAAACAAAAAATGATAGGGCTAAAAGGAGGAAAACAAACCCACTACTATACTTGGGATACTTCAAAACCACCTCTTCATAATATAGAATTACTAGACAGAAAATCACTCCTGTATATTGTATTGGTTTCCTATAGCTGCTGTCGTAAATCACAGTAACTTCAGTGGCTTAAGACAACCCAAGTTTGTTTTCATACAGTTCTGGAGGTTAGGAGTCTGAAATGGCTCTTATGGGCTAATATCGAGGTCTCAGTAGAGGAGCATTCCTTCAGTAGGTGCTAGGGGAGAACTTTTTCTCGTCTCTCCCAGCTTCTAGAGGCTCCTCACATCCAGAGGTTCATGGGCACATCACTCAGACCTTTCTCCCATCTTCACATCTTCTCTGACTCCCTGGCTCCCCTCTTTCTTTAAGGACCCTTGTGATTATATTGGGCCACCTGGATAATTCAGGATAACCTTTGTATCTCAGCATCTTTAACTTAACTACATCTGCACAGTGCCTTTTGTCACGTAAAGTGATTTAGTCAAAGGTTCTGTGGTTTGGGAAGTAGACATCTTGCCTACAACAGAAACTTGAGGAACACAATCAACCAACATGGTTCTAGTTAACACACATAAAACATACCACCCAATGAGAGGAATAAAACACATTTGTGTGTTAATAAACCTAAACACATTTAAAGAAAGTGAAATCATACAGTATATGTTTTCTGATCATAACAGAATCACTTAGTAAGAAAACATTAAAACTCTATTCATAAGGAAATTAAACTACACATGTATAAATAATATGTCAATCAAAGGGAAAGTCCTAAAGCAAATTTAAAAGTAAATAGGACTGCATGGAAGTGAGACCACAATCTCTCTAAAAATGTGGGCTGCAGATAAAGCAATGCTTAAGAGGGAAATTTGTAGCTCTAAATGCTTACATTAGAAATATCAAATCAATATATTATGTTCAGAAACTAGAAAAAGAAGAACAAAATAAACCCCAGATAAATATCACAGAAGAAATCTTAAGGAGCAAAAATCAATGAAATTTGGAAATAGGAAAAAAATAGAGAAAAAAAACCAAAACTGGATCCTTATTGAAAAGATCAGTAAAACTGATAAACTTCTAGCAAGTATGACAGAAATAAAAATAGAGATGATATAAACCGTTTATATTAGGAATAAAATTTATGATACCAGTATAAATCTTTTAGCCATTAAATAAGGCAATACTGCAAACAATGTTATACACATAAATTCAACAATTTACGATAGACCAATTCCTTGAAAGTCACAAACTACAAAATTCAAGGTGAAATAAATGATCAGAATCACCTTATAATTATTGCAAAAATGGAATTTATAACTTAAAAGGTCCTGAAAATATCCAGGCCCAGATGATTTCACTGGAGAATTCCATCAAATTTTAAAGAATTAATGCCAATCAATTTTATAGAAAATCTTTGGGAGAATAGAAGAGGAAAGAACACTTTCCAACTCATTTTATTTGGTCATTTTTACCTTGATAGAAAACCAAAGACTTTTAAAAATAAATAAATAAATATGTAAATAGAGGAGTATGTCTCATGAACTTAGTTGCAAAAAATGTTACACAAAATATGAATAAATCGAACCCAACAATGTATAAAATGAATTTTACAGTATGACCATGTGGGATTTATTCCACATATACAAGGCTAGTTCAACATTTAAGAAATCAGTCAGTGTAACCCACCATATCAGAAACTGAAAAAAAAAAAAGATTTGATCACATCAATAGATGCAAGATAGACATTTGAGAAAATCCAGTACCCATTCATAATTTTAAAAGAAAATGAATATTCTCAACAAATTAGGAATAGAAGAAATTATCTCATCTTGATGAAGTGCATCTCTAAAAACTCTACAGCTGGTGTTATGATTACTGGTTGAAGACTTGAATGCTCTCCCTCTAAGACTGGGAGCAAGGCAAGGATATCCATTCTCTCTACTCTTATTAAACCTGATATGGAAGCTTTAGATACTGCAATGAGGCCAACAAAGAAATAAAAGGTACACAGATTGGAAGAGAAGAATAAGACTATCTCTATCTGCAGCAGACATGATTGCCTATGTAGAAAAACCCAAGGAATCGACTGACTCTCCCAGAACCAATAAGTAAGTGCAACAATATTGCAGGATTTAATGCCAATACACAAAAAATCACTTATGATTCTGTTACTAATAAGGAACATGCCAAAATCAATATTAAAATAAATCATTTGTAATTGTTCTCCCCAAATTAAATACCTAGGCATACATGCAACAAAACTTTTACAGGAGCTCTATGCTGAGGATTACAAAATACTGAAGATAAACATCAAAGAAGATGTAAATAAATGGAAGGATGTGCTATGGTTATGGCTTGGAAGAATGAACATAATAAAGATGTTAATTCTCTCCAAATTGATTTATAGCTTTAAGGCAATTCCTAGTAAAATCCTAATAAGGAGTGTTGTAAAAATAGACAAGTTTATTCCAAAATTTATATAGAAAGAGACAGGTTCTAAAATTGCTAAAACTATCTTAACAAAGAAGAAGAAAGTGGGAGGAATCAAGCTGATATTAAAGCTTACAGTAATCAAGAAAATGTGATACTGGTGGAGAGATAGAAACATAAATTAATGATCAGAATAGAAAACACAGAAATTAACCTACACAAATATGTTCAAATTATTTTGACAAAGGTGTGAAAGCATTTAAATGGAAGCATGATAGTCTTTTCCACTAATAGCATTGCCACAATTAAGACATTCATAGGTAAAATAAATAAAGCTTGGCCTAAACCTCATACCTTCTACAGAAATTAACACACAATAGATCAAAGACTTAAGTGTGAATCATTAAACTAGAAAACTTTTAGGGAAAAAATCTATGGCAAGCAGTTCTTAGACTTGACATCAAAAAAGCACAGTTCAGAAGAGGAAATATGGATACACTGAATCTCATCAAAATTAAAAACTTTTGCTCTATGAAAGCCCATATGTAGATTTAAAATATAAGCTACAGACTGTGAGAAAATTGAGAATCGTACATCTAAGAAAGAAAACTCTCAGAACTCAACCATAAAAAATCCAAACAATCCAATTAGAAAATGGGTAAACTATATGAACATGTATTTCACTAAGGAGGAGATATCTATAAACATACAGTGTGTGTGTATATTGTGTACTTATATAATGTAACATATATATTACAAACTAGCACATGAAATGATGGTCGAGATCATTGGCCATCAGGAAAATGCAAATTAAAACCCACAATGAGTCATCACTACTCACCTATGAGAACGTTAACATAAAAAATAACAGTAACAACACTACATGGCAATAAGAATTCAGAGAAACTGGATTGCTCATGCATTGCTGGTGATAATGTAAAAAGGTACAGCCATGTGGAAAATAGAAAATGTCATGGCAGTTTTTTAATAAAACTAAACATACAGCTACAGTATGACTCAGGAAATGCACTCTTGGGCACGTACACCAAAGAAATGAAAATATATCCACACAAAAATCTCAATATCAGCATTCATAGCATGTTTATTTGTCCTAGCCCCGAGCTGGAAGCAACTCAGATGTCCTTAAAGGGATGAATGGTTCAAGAAACTGTGGTACTATAGAACATGGAATATACTCAGCAATAAAAAGAACAAACTTTTGATAGATAACAAGTTGAATGACTTTCCAGAGAATTATGCTGAGTGAAAAAAGGCAATCCCAACAGGTTACATACTATATTATTGCGCATATGTAATATTTTAGAAATAGATGTTATTTCTAATTTTAGGACATTTTAGAAAATGGTGGATAGATTACTAGTTGCCAGGGATTAGGGTTATGGGTGAGAGAAATAGGTGGGTGATGAGAGGGTGCAGTTTCAAGAGGACAACACAAAGCATCCTTACAGTGTTGGAACTTTTCAGTATCTCTGCTGTAATGGTGGATACATAAACCTATATAGGTGGTAAACTTGTGTAGAACTTCAACACACATACAAATGAGTACAAGTAAAAGTTGGAAAATCTGAATAAGATCAATGGATTGCTCAGAGTCAATATCCTGGTGGTGATAATAAGGCACATTTACCTTTGGGAGAAACTAGGTGAAATATACAAGGGGTCTCTTTGTATTATTTCTTACACCTAATGAGAATCTATAATCTCAATAAAATTTCCATTAAAAAATTAAAAATAACATGCGTTATCAGAATATCCCCAAACCAGTATTGCAATCACTGTACGAGGCATTTGGTGTACTTACATCACTGGAAACATGACGGAGAACCGGGTGTGATGAGGCGAGTGTGGGGGTGGTGGTAGGGTTTGAGATAAGAATGGCAATTGAAGGCCAATTGCGGAGACTCTTGCATGCTCTTTGGTATTGGATTTTATTTGGTGGGCAGTAATAGTCATTGGAGGTCTCCAGTCAGGTCTGTGTGTGGTGGAAGGGTAACAGGGAAAGGTGTAGGGCTAGGGGTGTGCTCGTGTCTGTATAGATAATTATCTGGATGTAGTGGAGAGGACAGCAAACTTGGACTTTGAAAGCACTTTGACCTTCCAGCTGGCTGTTCTTGGGCAAATCATTTCATTTGTCTTACACTTTGTTTTCTCAGCTATAAATTGGGTAAGAACATCTCCCAGACTCCTTCATGGATATTGTGTCATGGTCAAAGACCATTATGTGCACAGGAGTCTTTTATCAACAATAGTGTGTGTTTCTAATATATTGTATGAACGTTGTCACACTCTGTGTTTCCATGATTGAAGTAAAGTTCTGTTATATATGTTACACCTAGCATTATACATAAATATGGTAATTAAGAAATTATTTTATAATGATCTAATAAGCTGTTTTGTAAAAAGTATAAATGCTAATATAAAGCCATTTTTGTTTCCCTCTTGTGACACTAGCATATGTAAAGGAATGTTTGAGTTAAAGAAAATTAAAAGAATTCATCTCGTTTCTCCCTCTTGGCCAGAAAAGTTTCTCTGCTCAGATTTTTCAGTTTGCTGCACTGAAGTTTCATAAGGGCTGCCCCATCACAGCAAATGTATGCTGCTTATTTCCACACATAACAGATTATGCTTTCATTAAAACTACAGCTGTTGTGTTTCTCTTCCAGCTTTTTAACATCCATAAATTCATATCTTTACTAGTTCTTATTATACAGATTATGTACCACAGAGCATGAAAAATGCAATCTGTTTTTTAAATCCAAAAATAATTTTGAATGTGGACAAAGTCATTTGTAAAGTAATTATATTGAGAAGTTTGCTTCCTATGTAGTATTGTCTACAGAGGTTTTTTTTTTTTTTTTAATTGCAGCCATATCACTATCTTTGTATTACTTTTTTATTCAGCTACTCCTGCCTCCAAATCTGCTATTCTCTAAAATTAGGTATTTTATCTTTATGCCCACTTCCTTGGAACCTCAGCTACTCCTTCATGTGGCTAACCCTCAACTCTGCATATTTATCTCTGGCCTCTTTCCTAGATACTAATTAGACCATTCCAACCTCTGCCAGATATTCCAGCTTGGCCATCCCATCTTTACACCAATCCTACCAAAAGAAGCCCATGCTACACACAACTCTGCTGTGTCCGCTCAGCCTCCAAATTAGCTCCTCTCCTCTACATGAACAGTTGTAGCCAGAGCTTCTGCTCATCCAAATCCGAGATGCTGGAAATACCTTGGAGTCTTCCTTCTGCCCATTTTCATTTCTAATCAATCATTACAGAGCTCTTAGTTCACCCTCCAAGCAATTTTTGCCTCTTTCTCCCCAATCACCATTGTTTCGTTATAGTTAAAATTCCTTTTACTGTAGTTGAACTGTTGTACTAGCGTCCCAACTTTTTTTCTCATCCCTAATCTCAACCCTTTTTAAAATGTTATGCTGCTTTCTACTCTGATGCTCAAAAACATTGATGGATCTCTATTGTCTGTACCATGAATTTAAAGTCCTCTTATTGACTCTGATAGGTTTGATAACTTTTTTCAATTTTTCACTCTCCCAAATGGGGTCATAAATCCCAGCCTTTGCTGGGTAACTTTGCCATTCCTCTCCCAGGGTGCAGGGTATACTTTCCCTCCCCACTGATGTTGAACTTGAACATGTAACTTGCTTTGACCCTGAGAGGGTTAATGGGTATGATGCAGTAGAAGCTTTACTTGCGTGGCTTTTCCACTCGGTTCTACCATGAAAAGGACATGATCTAAGTAGCTCCTATTCCTTTAACCTGGGATTATGCTTTCATTAAAACTACAGCTGTTGTGTTTCTCTTCCAGTTTTTTAACATCCATAAATTCGTATCTCTACTTGTTCTTATACAGATTATGTACCACAAAGCATGATAAATACAATCTGTTTTTTAAATTCCAAAATAATTTTGAATGTGCACAAAACCATTTGTAAAGTAATTATATTGAGATGTTAGAATCATCAGAATGAAGATAGATGTAGCAAATTTTAATTCAATCCACAGCATGAGGCAGAGCTGCTGTCGCTGACCCTGAGACCCACAAATGAGAAAAAATGAATTTGTTGTTATAAGCCCATGGCATTTAGGGATTATTTGTTACATGGCTTTATTGTGGTAATAGCAAACTCATACACTGGCATTCAAGGCCTTAAAAGCTCTTTCTCATTTTCTAAATACTCCCATATATGACTACTAAACATTGGTAAAGCAGCCTCTGTGACATGTCTTCTCCATTTTTTTCATTGTTTTCCATATGTTTTCTCTTCTTACATATTTTAAGATCCATTATTATTTCTCTCCAGTGGCTTATTTTCTGATAACCATAATCCATTGCAAATACTCCTTTTTGGGGTATTTAATGTCCTTATCTCTTGCCCAACCACTTGAAATTTGACTTGAAGTTATCTAGAAGCACATATCACATCATGTTGCTTCCGTGTTCAAAATTCTCCTATGAGATCCCATTGCTTTTAGTTTAGGTTTCCTGGCTCATTTCCAGGGCTACAGGGCTCTATCATCATTTATCATTTATCTACTCACAAGCTCTGAAATAGCTACATTGAGTAAGTTGCGTTTCTCTGAGCACAGCATACTGTCTCTGACTTCTATGCCTTTGCACATTCTGTTCCTCCTACCTGGACCACTTTCCCCTCCTACCATCTCCCTGCAGTACACACTTGTATCCAGATAATTGTAATCAGTTTGTTAGGCATTAAATTTCAGAGCTCTTCTTTACTAGCCATGGCCAGAGGATGTGCCCTGTCTCATTCAAGATGGGCTAGGTATGCTGCAGGAACAAATCAACATCCAGAGTATCAGTGGTTTTACCAACTAACGAATGCCAGATGACAATGTCTCATATGACAATTTGAGGAAGTGGGAAAACCTGCTTCACTCAGTCACGTGTGGACCCAGGCTAAGAGGAGTTCTGCTATCTTAGGCAAGCATCCTTTAGAACACATGACCCTTCTATGCTTCCACCCTTCCTTCCTTTCACAGTCCACAACCCCAGTTAGACACAAAGACCCAACCTATCTGCCAGGGAGGCCAGGAAATAGAGTGGGGCAAAAGGAGTATTTGTTGAACACTAGCAGTCTCTGTCATGTGCTTCCTAGATGTGCTTCTTATGAACATCCAGTACTTATCCCTTATCACACTTAGTATCATGGTTCTATATTATCTGGCTTGCATCCACATGAACTTAAAGATTCTGAGGGTAGGCGCTGTATCTGACTTTATGTTAGCTGACCAGTGTGAAATCCAGGGCTTGACATATAGTAACTGGTCTTGGAATTTCCACTGCATGGATACTGAATCACTGTGTCTTTCTGCTATCCGAGAAGAATCTATTCTTCTTGATGGCAAGAACCACATTTGCTTTCTACAATATGTACTCAGCATCTTTCAGAGAATAGACAATCACTGTACATTTGCTGCTCTTTTCATGATTGTTTATTGTAATATTAACAGTTAATAAATATGTAGCCACTCTCCTTTACATAGATGTTCCTGTAACACATATTTGCATTCCTTTTTTACCAACATTCTACATTGTATACTTTAGCAGAGTCTTTAACAAAATTTACTGCATGTGTATAAGTGTACCTGGAAAAAAGAAAATCACCCTTTGTCACTTTCTTTGGAACCTTTCGCTGGGTAAGAAATCCGGGAAGCCTCTTTGCTTCCAGACTGGATCTCAGAACGATACTTTATTTCTTCCCTAAAGGCTCAAGAATTAGCTGCCTTTCCTTTACTCTTCAGAGCCGGACTTCTCTTCTCTGAACATTGATGCACCTTTCTGTGATATCTGTCTACTGCAGCATGACAGACTATACCATAATTTAGCAGCCTAAAGCAAGAACCATTTATTATAGCACATGCGTTTTTGAGGGTCAGGTATGCAGGAGAGGCTTACCTGGGTGGTTCAGCCTCAAAGCCACCGATAAGGTTGCAGGTGTTGACTGGGCTGGAGGACCCACTTCCAAGCTCATTCACGTGGCTGGAGCTGAGGTTCTCTGTCACGTGGACCTCTTGGGAGGGCTACTTACAACCGCTACCAGATGCCGGGTTTCTGAACTTAGATAAGTTCAGAAGACCTGAGTTCCCAGTTTCTTCATCAGTAAAGTGGGGGTAAAAGTGAGGGTTAAATGAAGCAATCTATGCAGGCAGTTGCATATAACAGGCATCACCCAGTGTTCATTCAGATAATGAATGAAGGTGCTTCAGATCTATTTCCACAGCTCTGGGAGATCATAATCCTGAGCATCTCTTTTAGTTGTAGAAATGGACAAATCTGGATTTTGTATTTATCAGACAGTATCTTGCCTGTCTATTTGCGTTACATAATTTTTTTTTAGTTCCTGGAATACATTCTCTTGGAAAATTTTCATTTTGCTTTGCGTTTTGTGACCAAAAGAACTGCAATTCATTTTGTATTTGAAAGCTCTGACAGTATAATATGAGGACAAACAGAAAGAGGTTTTTTTTTTTTTAATTCTTTCATATTTTAAGTAAATTACTTAAGTAAGTAAGAAATCAGACCTTGGTTTCTACAAATAAACATCATTTTCTAATGACTCCTTTCTTACCTATTTTGTTTAGAGATTTTTATAGCAAGAGAGGAGGGGGAGTGTCAAATAAAAGAGGTGGAACTAAGCAGAGACAGAACAAAATGCCACTTTCATCTCCATGCATAGGGAACTTTCCATGGGTATGTATTTTTTTCTTCTTTATGCTCTCTGCAGAGAACTGCCCCAGCCTGATGGATGACACAGTACAATTTGCCTCTCACTTTCTTCTCCCCAGAGATGTGAGGTTTCACCTTAATGTATTCAGGGAAGCCTTTACTGCTTCTAGATTGGCATTTGTAATTATACACTGTGAAAATATAATATAGGGAGAGAGTTTAAGTCTTCTTTCCAGTTTAAAATAAAAATTTAACCTGTTAATGTGTTCAGATTTCCCCACTCCAGGAGCCAGGGATCAAGCTGCATTTGACTTCTCTTATCTGTATGATAATCATATTCTATTGGCTGAAAAATGAGTGTGGGCCGGCAGTGGTGGCTCAGTGGCAGAGTTCTCACCTGCATGCCGGAGACCCGGGTTTGATTTCCGGTGCCTGTCTATGCCAAAAAGAAAAAGAAGATTGAGTGGTCATGCTTTGAGGTGCGTGCCACAAAACCTCTGCAATACTTATAACTGTTCCTACTTGGTTATTTTCCAAGTGATTTGATGTTCTCAACAACATTAATTGAACAGAGATTTAATATGTTGTAATTAATATGTTCAGATCTTGCTTTGTGAAGCTTGCGAGAGTGGTGGATGCCTTACAGTAGAGGAACATAGATGATAACCAGAGGAAATTAAATAAATAATCAATAGTTCTTTGTACATAAAGCAATATGACACCCAATGACTGTGTGGACAGGTCACGTTATCTCTCTAAATTTGTGTTCTGGCATTGTCTTCCTCATTAAGTTGCTTGAAAGAAGACAAGAATAATTCATCCCTAATAGCTAGAATTACTCTTGTTAGGCAAACCACCAATGAGAAGTGTCGAAAAGACTTTTCTCCATTGTAACAATGAGGATTTTAATCTAAAATATGTACTTGACATCTCCACTAATCAAGACAAAATGAAATGGATTAAAATTTTAGGACAAGAGGCTTAAGTGAGAAAAATGAAAGATTTTCAGAGCTGAAGTTGCTATTTTAGTGAACTTTTATTATTATTTTTTTTTGCTATCCATCATCCATTCCTTGCCCCCCTTTTCTTGTGAAAGCCATCCCCTGACTTTTGTTGGGGAATCGCCCCTCCCCCATTCTTAACTCCTATGTTTTTATGTCTACCAGTCCCCTCCACTCCAGCAGTGAGCCAAGATTGGCTTAAACTAATTGTCATCGCCCATCCCGTGACAATAGTGATTGATGTGGAATGAGCATGTGGTCCCTGTCTGGCCAATGAACATCAGACCCAGATGTGATGCTTGACCATTGTGGAGAGAGCAGAGTTTCATCCCACTGGCTAGAAAGCTGAGTGAAGGTAAATTCTGGAGCAATGGCAGCCATCTTGAGACCAAAAGGAGAGGGCCTGTATGAGCAAGAAATCACTTCAGAAAGAGAGCAAAGTTGAGCAAAGAGGCAACGAGAACATAATTCTTGTGAAATTATTTCAGTCTCTATGTTAAGTTGAGTTTAAATACACTGCTGGTCCTGGAATTTCCTTGTTCAGATGTTAGGAAATTTCCTTCTTCCTAAAGGAAGGCTTGATTCTCTGTTACTGGCAAATCAGAAGGCTTCCAACTGGCACATGCCCCAATAGTGTTTGCCTTGTGTACTTAAGGACTCATATTTGGATGGGCAGACTTTTGTCTGGCTGTGGCTTATTTGATTTGAACTAAATGGCATTTAGTCCATACATATTCCATGTAGTGATTTCTACCTTGTTTTCTCCTACTGATTATTCAGTTGCAGTTTTGGAGTCTATTCATTCTTTCATACATGTTTTACTAGTTTACTTTTTTGTAAGACTAAACTTTGGTCACTGATGACCAATATTTAGCATTCTGTGTGATTCCACTCTTCAAACCTTATCCAGGCCACAAGTGAAAGAGGAAATTTCATTTCAACAGCTTCTACTATATTGTCTTTTTATCTTCTTCTTTCCATATCCAAGTTTCCCTGCCAAATTTAATAATCGGCTTTGTGACTATATTATAAATCTCCCTTAATGTTCTTTTTCATTGTAATAAATTTTAATCTTTTAGCTTTAGGATTCTTCCCCCTCCTGGGCTAATGAAATTTCCCAGGTATTTAAAATGATTCACCTGCTTGACTAGTTTATTATCCACTACTTAATATTTTACCCACTCCCCCACAAGGCTCCATAGATCTTTACCTGTATTACCATACTCCTATTCAGGCTATTTTATATTATCATGTCTTAAATTTCCATGCAAGCTTTTTCCAGGGTTCAAATAATATTGTATCATTGCTATACAAAGTTGTGAACAACTCAGGGCCAATTTTGTCATCTTTTATTTAATAATCCCACCCACAATATATATATATATACACACACACACACACATTCATGCACCTCAATCATTCTAGTTTTCATAACTGAAAGGCAGATTCCTTTGGCTATTGCTCACTGCCTCCCCTCTCTTCCTGGTGCCTAGATACCCTAATGATTCCCTTATAATTTATTACCGAACTTAAAATCTGCGAATGGGCCAGACAGGACTGAGAAATGTAATTGTTTCTATCCTCTGCCTTTATGCAAACCAGGATTTCAATAAATCCAAGAAGAAGCCTATTCCTCCAGCAACACCACTGCTTTTACTGCGTTTGCTAACGATGCTGTTGTGCAGCGATATATTTGTTACCAGCAGGCTTCTCGAGTTACTCTGCCATCCCCACCTCTACAGAGCTTCCAGAAAAGAAAATTCAAGATCTTACATGCAGATCTAGTTTACTGTTTTCTTGATCCTTTATTTGCTGTTGTCTCTATTACCTCCCTTTAATAATAAGAGCAGTTTCCTTTCCTGCCTCTCACCTCTCTGCCTATTTCTCAGCTCTTTCATCGGATAGTTCTTTGTTCTACTTCTGACATGTGGGAGCAGCCCTTGGCTTCTCAATTGCTGAGGGCATCAGCCACATTTTCAAGTTTCAATTGAATATATACACAAGATTCTTTCACAAGTGCCTCAAACTCAATATGCTGAAAGAAGACTCAGTAACTTTCTGCTCTTTGCCTCTCAAAGACAAGTTTCTTTGACCTCCTGTGTTGCTTCCTTCAGTTACTGAACCCACTTTTAACCTAAGGGCTCAGGCTGGACCCCTGGGCAGTATCTTTGTCATCTCCACTTCCATGCATTGCCACCCCCACCCTATGTCTAATATGCAATGTGCTCCATCCATTCTCAAATGTCTTTCATATCCAATCCTAACTTTCTTTTCACTTCTCCTGTGGCAGATGCTCCAATGGCTGCTAAACTCTTCCCACTGGCTCTTAATTTTTGTTCCCTCATATTGTTTTCAGAATGACGCCTACATTATCAATCATGCAATGTCGGTTTCCTGCTCAAAAGCCATGAATAACTCTCTCTTGCCACAGCCTAAAATCAAACATTCGAGGTCTTCTATATTCCAGTCCCAAATGTATATGTGCTCCCTCTTTCCTCCAGGGCTTCTGACCACCACTGTCATATTCTCTGGTGCAAACTTTTAAGAGCTCAGGCTTGACATCACAGAGACTTGAATTTAAATTCTGTCCCTGCCAATTATTAGTTGTGCAACTTCAGAAAAATCGATTGGTTCCTCTGAGCAACAGTTTCTATAAAATGAAAATAATTTCCTTCCATAGCTGTTATAAAGATTAAATTAGATGATGTCGCTAAAGCAATAGCACCGTGCCTGGTTGTAGCAGTTATTTTGATGCTGTTGTATGATGTATTTTACCAGTTCAGCCTCTGAAGCTGGTCTACCATCTCCACCTCTTGCTGACTATGTGACTATGGACAAGTCATTTAACTTCCCTTTGTCTCAGTTTCTTCATCCGTGAAAAAAAGAAAATAATCATAACTATCCTGAAAGTGTTATTGGGAGAATGAAGTTGGCTGATTAGAGCAGTGTCTGACCCATAGTAAGCTCCTGTAAGATGTTAGATCTTCTTGTTCTCAAACCAGTGGTACAGTCTACCTCCGCATCTTTGTGCACACTCAGCTTTGAAACATACGTCCACCCCAGTCTCCATTTTTTCTATTATGGGTTTTTGGCTTTCTTGTGCCATGGGTTCCTTTGGTTTCCTGAAGTCTATTCAATTCACTAAAAATAATAATTTTAAATATAAAATATGAAATCTATAAATTTCCAGAGAATACCAATTATATTTAAACATAGCAAAACTAAAAAAAAAAGTGCAATAAAGTAATATACATATTCTTAATAGACCCTTAAATCTAAAGATTTAATAATTGGTTTAAGAATCACAAATAAGTGATGAACATAAATAATTCAATTATCTTCAGTAATAGTAACATGATATGAAAATATCTGTGACTTCTGTTGATGACAAAATCATAAGTTCTGCAAACATTATTATGTGTAGCCTTCCTTGATAATTGAAGGCAGTGCCGATGGCAGATAGAGATTGGGATGAACATAAAGTTGTAAATTTTTCTCACCCAAGTTCATGAATTCCACCCCGAGTCCATGTACTCTGAGATACAAAGTCCTTGCCCAGATCCTATACATTTTCTGAGACTTAGTTCCTTGAAGGAGAACTCCCTAATCCCACCCAGGTGGAATTAACTCACCCTTTTTCTCCCCTCATGGCACCGTTGCTTTTTTAAATCCCCAGCCCCCATGTTATTTAAGCCATGTTACTATTAGCTCTGTGTACATGTTCCTCCATCAGAGTCCGACTCATAGTCCATCCTTACCCCGGTGCTTACTTCCTAGGAGTGAGGAGGCAACCAAGCTGGGTAGAAATCTAAGAATGCAGTGGGTACCCGCTACTCAGCTCTATTCTCCTGACTGCTCATTGCAACATAAAGTAAAGCATTTCTGAGAATGTAGCTCATTTTGTTCTAACGTTATTTACCATGTTGATTCTGCTGACTGGGCTAACAAATCTCCCCTCAAAAGGCAGGTTCTGATCCCATACGCAGTCCCTGCTCGGTGGCAATTTATATGACAAGCTCTCTGAGTTTAGGCAAATATCCTGATCTTTTAGCTCAGTTACTCTGACAACAGCAATCTCTGCCTTATGGAGTGCATATGTCACCAGAGAAATCTGCTTCCCAAGCTTCCTTTCTGTTGCAGGAGCATAAATTTTCATGGTGAACTTGAAATGCAAATGCTGTGACTTGATCCTTTTTGCAAATCTTTGCTTGCACCTGGCAACCATTTTTATAGAGCTTTGAGAAGAAGGAAAGAGGGAGGAACGAAGGGTGGGAAAAAAAGGAAAGGCAGGTAGGAAGTTTGGCTTAATTTTTTATGCATTATTTTGCATCCCAAAAATAAGTAGATGGTGAAACTTCTTGAGTCTCTTCCATTATCACTATCATTTTAACAGAAATATTTAGTATGAAATGCTAGTAAAAACTAATATATGATATTCAAAACTTGCTTTAGCATATTTCCCTTATTGCAGTACTCATTTACAACAGAGACGCAAATCTTCACTCTATTGTCATTTTGGGGTGGTTGATGATCTTTTGTGGACAATGGTCCTGTCCATTCTAGAGTGTGTAGCAGCATCCTTGGCTTATATTTAGTAGCTGTTGGTAGTGCTGCTCCCCGACTTTTTATTTTCCATGGGCAGGCACCAGGAATCAAACCCGGGTCTCTGGCATGGCAGGCCAGAACTCTGCCTGCTGAGCCACGATGGCTCACTCTCTCCCCGACTTTTGACAACCAAAAATGTCTCCAGACATTATTAAGTGTCCCTTGAGAGAAAGATAGCACTACCCTATCCCGTTGAGAGCCACTGATTTAAAGGATAATGAGCTCATTGTGACTCAGTGTTTGTTACTTTATATATATATATATATATATTATCTTACTTTTCTTCATACTGCCCTGTAAAGTGTATTAGTATCATTTCCATCATACACGTGAGAGACAGGGTTCAAGGAGATAAAGTATAATGCTTAAGATGGAAAACTAATGCAAGAAGAAGGGAAGAGATGGCAAAATGAAGCGAAAAGTCGGTCTCTGCATGATGTTGTGTAGGGTGTTAGAGTGGGGATGGTGATCTGTGGCATTTTTACATTGTATATCCTTCTGTGCCCATAGCAGACATGACCGTCAATCACAGGGTTCTAACTGAAAGGGCCAAAACAACTCTTTTGGTGGGCATTATTCATTGTTTGAAATCGTTAGGAGAAAATTCACTTACTAGCATTGGATAGTTTAGGTATTCTCTAAAAATCAGTCTTTCATGATATTATGGGCTTTCATATAGCAGGGACCATTTATTTCCAAATTTCTAACCAATAGGGAGAGTCTTTAACAAGGCTGTGAGCATGCCAGAGAAAGAACTGAGAAGGTCGCAAGCTCTCACCTCTGGATAACTTGAGATGAGGCATAAACAAGAAGTGAAGTTTAAGGAAATGTTGTAAACTACCTGGCTGGGTGTTTAAGGTATGGCCAAACGCAACACAAAACTCTTTGGTAAAAATTGAGAGACATAATTGGTTCTATGTATTTCTTTCCAATTGAATAATCTCTTTCCAATTGAAGTTGACCACTAAATTAGCCAGGCATAAACTTAAGAGGCCACATAAAACATAAAATACGGACTATGGAATTTGTTTAAAAAAATCACAAAATAAGCAAAAGCTACACCAATAACAACAACAAAGAGCTGTAATAGCAAGCTCTAGGGAGGGAGAAAGAATCCAGTTTTTGTAGTTACTGCTTTGTGTTATTTAAAATGTTTATTTTCAGCAAAATTTGTACATTCAAAGAAACAAGAAAGTATGGGGTATACAAAGGGGAAGAAAGCACTGAATAGATGCTGTCCCTAGACATCGACAAAAATTTCATATCAGATATTTTATACTGAAAGAACTAAGGGAAACCTTATCTAAAGTACTAAAGAAGATTATGAGAATGACATGTTATCAAATGGAGAATATGAATGAAAAGGTAGAAATTATATATAAAAAACAAGCAAGTAGATATTCTGTAGTTGAAAAAGTATAATAACTGAAATGAAAAATTTACTAGGGAAGTTCAATAGCAAATTTGAACATATAGAAGAAAGACTTTGAAGACTGGTCAATTGAAATTACCCAGTCTGAGGAACAGAAAGATTAAAAAATGAAAGAAAGTACCATAGGTCTCTTATATGGTACTCTAGTATGCATATCCACATTCTTATAATAGAAGTTTCAGGAGGAGAGAAGAAAAAGGAACAGAGTGAAGAAATAATGGCCCCAAACTCCCCAAATTTGTTGAAAAACTTAAATGCATACATCAAAGGAGCTCAGTAATTCCAAATAAGATAAACTGAAAAAGATCTACATCTGAACACATTATATAATCAAACCTTCATTCACAAGCAAAAGATAATCTTGAAAGAAGCAAAGGACAATTAAATCATTATATACAAGAGTAACAGCTTCTATCTGGTGAGAAAGCATGGAAATCACAAAGGAGTGACAGGACATATTCAAAGGGTTGAAAAAAAGACAGTGGAAGCTCAAATTCCGGAAAAATGTTGGAACAGGAGAGGCAGAGTTTACCCTGCTCCAAGAAACAGCTAGAGAAGTGACAGAAAAATGACTGGGAAAGTGATTCCACAGTGTGAGGGACATGAGAGGCTATTCTACACCACATAGGGAGGCCCTGGGTCAAAAAAGCTGAGGAATTGAGATGCAGAGAATCAGAGACCGTCCACCTCAGGCAAACAGCCTGATGCAGTGAGAGCCTAGAGCCTTCAGGAGTGCACAGAAAGGGAGATGGGAACAAGGAATTAAGCCAAGCAGCGTTCCTTGAATGCATCACACCTATGTGTGCCGCCCCCACACCCCCAATGACCCACACCCCACCCAAGCCCCACAAGACCCACCCCAACACTGTGCCCCTAGTACCCCTGCCCCATCCCCCCACCCCCAAGACCACCCTACCCTGCCAGTGCCACATGTGCTGAGCTCTGCCCCCAGCACCCAAGCACCCCGTCCCACATATGCCTGCGTACCAGCCCCACCCCTGCACAGATGTACCTATGCCATGTCCATCTCATCTGCCACCCGCTCCTCCACCCCCCACAACCCATGAACCTGTGCCCTGACCTCCTCACTGCACCCAGACATGTATACTCACACCCTGTCCCTTCAGAGTTGTGCACCCAAGCCCACCTACACGCGCACATACCCCACCAACCTCAACTTCAGTGCCCCAAACCTGCTCCCGCACCCCATGCCCTGTCCCCCGTGCCCTAACCCTGCTCCCACACCCCATGCCCTACCCCCCATGCCCCAAACTCTGTACCCTGATTCTCATGACTCCTGCCCGGTGCATACCCACACCTTGCCTGTGTACTAACCCCACACCCCCACACTCTGCCCTTCGGCTCCCCTTGCACCTGCACAACACATACCCACACAGCACTCCCCTTCTGATCCACCTCCCACTTCGTCTCCTGCCATGTCCCTCATGTCACATCCTGCCTCTACCTCTGATGCTGCCCAAGATACACCCCATCCCCATAGTCCCTGCACTGCCACTCTGCAACTCTACACATGGTACCCCACACTCCTGAGCACCAGCGTAGCACCCCCACCCTGCACCTAGCCCTGTGCTGTGCACTGCAGCCACACTGCTGTACCCACCCTGTGCCCATGCTGCAAATAAAAATCAGAAAGGAAGAAGTAAGACTTTTATTAGTTGCAGATGACATGATACTATACTTGGAAAACCCTGAGATATCTACAACAATGCTTCTTGAGCTAATAAACAAATTCAGCAATGTGGCGAGGTATAAGATTAATGTGCAAAAATCAGTAATGTTTCTATACCCAAGCAATGACCTAACTGAGAAGAAAATTAAGGAAAAAATTTCATTCAAAATAACAACTAAAAGAATCATTTATCTAGGGATAAACTTAACCAGGGATGTAAAGGACATTCATATAGAAATCTATGTAACATTGCTAAAAGAAACCAAAGAAGTTTTGAATGGTGGAAAGACATTACCTACCCATAGATAGGAAGGTTAAGTGTAGTTAAGATATTAATTCTACCTAAATTGATTTACAGATTCAATGTAGCACCAATCAAAATTCCAACAACCTAAGACTTGGAAAAGGTAGTTATCAAATTCATTTGCAAGGGAAAGAGACCTCCGATAGCTAAAACTCTCCTAAAAAAAGAACAAAGTGGGAGGATTAACACTTCTTGACTTTTAAGTGTATTATAAAGCCACAGTGGTCAAAGCAGCATGGTACTGCACAAAGGTAGGAGTACTGATCGATGGAATTGAATCAAGAGTGTAGAGATAGACCACCAAATCTATGGTAAGCTGATCTTCAACAAGGTCCTGAACAGGGCAAAAATAGTCTTTTCAATGAATGGGCATGGGGTAACTTGATATCAATAACCAAAAGAATGAAAGAGGACCCTTAGCTATACAAAAATTAACTCAAAGTGAGCCAAAGACCTAAATATAAGAGCCAGTACCATAAAACTCATAGAAGAAAATATAGAGAAACATTTTCAAGACCTAGTAACAAGAGGTAACTTCTTAAACTTTATACCAAAAGCACAAAGAAAGAAAGAAAAAATTAATATATGAGAATTCCTCAAAATCAAATGCTTTTATGCCTTAAAAGACTTTGTCAAAAAGGTAAAGTGGCAGCGAACTCAATGGAGGAAAATATTTTGAAATCATGTACTGGATAAAGATTTGATGCCCTGTATACATAAAAAAACCCATACAACTCAACAGTGAAAGAAAAAACAACCCAGTTATAAAATGGGCTAAAGATATGAATAGTCATTTTTTCAAGGAACAAATACAGATGGCTAAAAATCACATGAAGTGATGCTCTTTTTTATTAGCTATAAGGGAAATACTTAAATTTAGATCAAGACTGAAATGGTATACCACCTCACACCTATATGAATGGTCGTTATTAAGCAAAAAGGAAACTACAAGTGTTGGAGAAGATATAGAGAAATTGGATATTAATATGAACTATGTTTCTGCAAATTAAGATGCTAATTGAAATCATCAAGGACACCATTAGGAAAATAATGCAAAAATATAGTAAATGGAATGATTAGAGAATTAAAGTGGTAGACCTGAAAATACTTATTTAACATAAAACAGAATTTAAAAAAATAGAGAAACAAAAAAGATGTAAGATATGTAGAAAATAAGTATAAGAATGGCAAGGTGTAAAGTCTTTCTTATCAGTAATTACATTAATTATTAATGGATTAATCACTCCAGTCAAAAGGCAGAGATTTGGCCGAATGAGTCAAAAAAAACCATGAAAAAACTAAATACTATCTACAAGAGAGATACTTAAAATTTCAAGCCACTGAGAGATTGAAAGTAAAGGAATGGACAAAGATACATCAAGAGTATCAAAAAGAGATATATGGACTGACTATACTAATATCAGATAAAAATATTTATGACAAATAGTAGTAGTAGAAGCAAATAAGGATATTTTATAATCATAAAGGGTAAATCCATAAAGATAATGTGACAGTTATAAATATGCATATATACATGCATACCTAAAAATAGAGCCAAAAATAAATGAGGGAAAAAGCAGATAGAATTGAAGAGGAAATAGTCAATTCAACAATAATGGTTTGAGACTTCAATACCCTAATTTCTTAATGAATAGAACAACTAGACAAAAGATGAACAAGGAAACAGAAGACTTGAACAGTGACATAAACTAATACACCTAACAGATGCCGATAAAACAGTTCTAAGTGGCTATAGCACAACTTTTCTCAGGAGCACTGCAAAGATGTCCATTAGTATCATTTTTATTCACTTTTGTGCTGGAAGTTCTCGCCAGGGCAATTAGACAATAAAAATAAAAATAAAAATAAAAATAAATGAGTGCCAAGAGAATACATTAGAGGGAAGAATAGCCTTTTAACAGAGAAAGCACTGAGACAACAGGATGTCCACATGAAAAGGAAAGAAATTGGACCCCTATCTCATCTGTGATATACAAAAGTTAACTAAAAATTGATCAAGTGTGTAAATTTAGAGCTAAAACTAAAAATCAAAACAAAAACAAAAAACCTCAGAGGTAATCAATTGTAAATGTTTTGTGACCTGGAGCTAGACAATGACTCACAAATAATGCACCAAAAAGCACAAGAAAGAAAAAGAAAACAGTTGAATTGGTCTTCATGAAAATTTAAAAATCAGTCCTTCAAAGGATAATATCAAGAAAGTGAAAAGAGAACCCACAATATGGAATAAACATTTGTAAGTCATACATCGAACAAGGGACTATATCGAGAATGTATAAAGAATAATTGTAACTCAAAAATAAAAAGACCAATGTCCCCATCAAAAATTGGGGAAAAGATTTGAGTTGACATTTCTCCAAAGTGACCAATAAATACATGAAAATTCCTAACATCATTAATCATTGGGGATTTCAAATCAAAACACCCACTAGGATTGGTATAATAAAAAAATACAGACAATAACAAGTTTTGGTGAGGATGGAGAGAAATTGGAACCCTCATACACTGTTGATGTGGATGTAAAATGGTGCTGTGGATATCAGTTTTGCAGTTCCATAGCTACCATATTACCCAACAGTTCTACTCTGGAGTATTCTTACCCATAAGAAATGAAAATGATAGTCTGCACAAAACTTGTCTGTGAATACTCATGGTAGCATTGTTCATAATAGTCAAAATGTATAAATGACCCAAATGTCCATCAAATGATGAATGGATAACAGAAATGTGGTTTATCATAAAAGAACCACAAAATGAAGAAAGTATTGAAAGAAACAACAACATACATGAACTTTCAAACCTTATGTTGAAAGAAACCAGAAAAGCCACAAATTTTGTGATTCCGCTTTTAGGAAGTGTCCAGAATAGGCAAATCCATAGTGACAGGATGTCGACCAGTGGTTGCTAAGACGAGGAAGTGACTGCTAATGGACTTAGTTTTGAGGTGAATTAAATAGTAGAGATGACTGTATAACATTGGGAATGTGCTAAGTGTCACTGAACTGTATCCTTTAAAGGAATGAATTATATGGTTTGGGAATTATATTGCAGTAAAAAATGTTTGAGAATAAGGGCACATTCTGAAACTCCCCCTGCCACCCGCTAAAAAAGAAGGGATGTGATCCTGTCTAAAAAGTTAGAAGAGGAAACGCATTCTAAGCTCAGAGTTCTAAAAAAGAAGAACATGTTTCAGCTCTGAGGTATCCACAGAGATTTATCTGATCCCCTGCAAGGAGGGAGCATGATAATTGACTGACAACCTTCATCAACTGCAGGCATTGCCTGAGCACAGTGGGATATGAGTGCTGGCCCATTTCTGTTAGACTCGGATTCTTCTATCAGGCTACTTTGGTTTGGGAAATCCACAATGGCCTAACCAAAGGTTTCTGGGAAATACATTGGCAGTCTAAGGTTCTTGTACCCAGTCCCTTCTTCTCTCCCTCCCTATCTCTCTCCCTATCTCTCTCTCTCTCTTTTTTTTTTTTTTTTAATTTTACAAGTGTCACACCTGTGTCATGGTCTGAACTCTCTCCCTGGCTCCTCCCGATGCTTCCCCCTTTATTTCTTCCACCATTATTTCTCCCAATAAATCTCTTGCACATATGGTCTTGGCATCTGCTTCTTAGAAGACCTGAATTGACACAAGAACTTTATGTGTCCTGTGGTAGCTCAAGAATGGAGTTCTTGGGAGTGAAGTGGTAAAGGAAGAAGTTGGAAAGGTAAATAGTAGGCAGGAGCCCCAGTGCCATTCTATGGGATTTGGAGCCTCCCGAGAGTGAAATAACTAGGTTGTGTTTTGGAAGGATCATTCTGATGACAGTGTAGTGCACATCAGAGGGGAAGATAAAGATGAAGGGTTATGAAATGATGTTCAAGTGTGAGAGCAAAGGGCCATGTGTAATCCAGAGAAGTGGCACCAAGAGGCAAAGGTGGCAAATGAACCAGAATTGTAGGCGATATTAACTAATCTTGATCTAGTTTATTTTAATATGTGTTTATTGAACTCTTATGATATGCCAAATGCACACGTTACAGAAATGCATTACACTTAATTTCCCTCCACAACATACCTATAGTAAATGTGTAAGACACTTTGATGTTAAGACTGTTTAGATTTGAGAGTTTTCTTAGAAGGATGACTTATCTTTAACTCTGAGGTTTTAAGCCTAGGAAGGAGGGTGTTTGGTGGTAGCATTTACTGAGATAGAGAATGTAAGAAGTAACAGGCTTATGGGGATGGCGGATATATTAGTTTTCTATTGCTGCCATAACAAATTACCACAAACCTTGTGACTTAAAAAATCACAAATTTATTTTGTGCTATTCTAGAGGTTGAAGTCTGGCAGGAGTTTTACCAGGTCGGATCCATATAACTGGTCAGCAATTCTGTGTTCTTTTCTGGAAACTCTAGAGGAGAATGTATTTCCTTGCTCACTCAGGTTGTTGGCAGCATTTCCAGTGCTATTTCACTGATTGAGTAAATAGCTGGACCTTTTCTGACACTTGACATCTACTACCCTTAGGCGCTTACCTTGTGAACACTTTAAGAGTCAGTACTATGACAGCTGATCTGCTTTCAACAGTTTCCATGACATGTCTTCCCTGGTTTGGACATGGAATGTAGATTAGTGCAGTGGAAGTCAAGCTCTTAGCCACCTGTGAGTTTCAGTCTCAGGAGATAACAAAAAGATCTGCATCTTTTTCTAGTCCCCAGCATGGTTGAGCGCATAGGAGAAAACCTCTCTGAACTTCACTTTCTCAATGATCTGAGGAAGACGCAACACTTATCTCTATGGTTACCAAAACTGGACCATCCTCTTGTCGTTTTTGTCACAAAAGGTGACAAAATGGGAAATCTAGACAGGTATTTAGTTTATCTGAGTCAGCTCTCTGCTTCTTTATTTTGTCTAAGTGGAGATCTTCACACATCACACACAAGCCATAGTTGATGAGAATGTTGAAATAAAATAACTGCATAGTCACAAAAAAGGTTTTGAATTTTGCGATGTTTCAAATTTTACCTATTCCTCTTCCCTTTTGTTTGTATGGATAATTGAACATTATCAGCTCATTTATAATGAGATCAACCTTTTCTTCCAATTAGCCATGATTGTGTAGATATTGTCCTTACCGGCTGGTTAGCTTGCTTTTCATGTCATGAGTTGGGACTACTTGAATAAGTTGAATATTCAATGAAGAGAAATTGGATGTCTATAAACCCACCTGGAGTTTATAGACATCGTGACAAACGGACACACCATCGAATCCACAATGTAACCTAAATAAAGTGTTTTCAGAAAGTGGTGGGTAATGGTTTCTGGAAGAGATTACCACTTGGTATATAGAAGGAAAAGCATTGCAGATAATAAATTGCTTTGGGCACAGGTAGGTTTTTCACAGTGTTTCCATATCCCTGGGCAATATGCCTGCTACAGAAATGTTAATAAAACGCATAAAACAGCAGTTTGCAAGTTAAGCAGACTGTCTAATGGATAATACTAAAGGGGGAGGAGGCGGAAATTGTGAAGCAAACTCTAGCATCTTTTGGCTGTTGTTGCTTGCCATAACCTTCCATTGATTGTCATCAATGGCTTTCAATTAAAACAATATTCCTTCAAGTCATACTACATTAAGGGCTGTGGAAAATATAGAAGCAGGATTGGTTGCATGGACATATCACTTATGTAGTCATAAAGGGCTCCCCACTTAGAAGGCTCAGCACTTGGTTTAATGCTCTGGTGTTAATGTCTTGAAATTCTGAATAAAATTTTGAATAAAAAATGACCTGCATTTTCATCTCTGCAGGGTGCTGCAAATTGTGTGGCTTGACCTGTACAGAAAATAAAGATTCTGTTTCTCACCTTCAGGAGCTGACAACATTGTATCTTAGAATCATATTGGGATAGTAATATATGAATATGTTTAATTTTTTTTGCACCTTGTTTTTTTTCACTTTGTATATGCAAAGACTGTACTGGCTATGGTCTAAGGAGAAAAAATGCAGTTTTAAACTATTACAGTGATTTTCCTGTAGTTAGCAGTAGAACCAGGACATTAAGAGTTCCTTCTTTTGATTTTTTAGCCTGGTGAGAAAGAACTTCGAGAGCAAAGCTTTCTGCTAAGTTCAAGACAGGGTTCACCAAGCACCAGTGGTGTCGGATCTCCAGGTTGTTAAGGAACTCAAGAATACCTGTGTTTGTTAACGGAGTGCTCTGTAGAATGAATTTGGAGACCGGGGCAAAGTTGTAACTGGAATAGGATGAATACGCTATTATGATAACTTATTAAAGCTCCCCGGGGCCAGATATAATTCAGAAGTTTTTTTTATTAATACCCCGTGATCAGGTGTGTGACTTTTTCTGCAGTGAAATGTGTAGCTGCTCATACCCAGTAGACACATGTAAACAGCTGAACAACTTGATGTCAGCCTGGGTCAGGTTTTGCAGAGACATGTCAAGTTTAAACATCGATGAGTTACAAGCTTTTGGTTTTCAGAGATGTTTAGCTTTTAGAATTCTGGATAAGTGATTCTAGAGCTGTTTCAAACAAGACACAGACAAACAGGTCATTAGAACTCAGGAGGGTGGAGATGGGCATTTCTCAAGTAGAGCCAGGTCTGGTCGGGTGAGCTATTCTGATAGCTGATCAGGTTCCCAAACCCCTTTACTGTGACAGCCTAGAATGCAAACATTCTTTGGGCTGAAGCAAGTGGAAGTTGGAAGACCTGAAGGTAGAAAGCTGTGAGCCTCTGTTCTCATCTCCTCTTTTAGGAATACTGCTGCACTGTTTATGGTGCTGCTCCAGCTTGGCAGCTTTTTAAACACGTGGTCTCTCTGACCCTATTTTCACAGTGGAAAAGAGCATTTTCAGAACTGGCTGTCCCTAGGATTCATCTGTCATTTTTGCTCTGTGTTCCTCATATGGCAATTGGCACAAGTAGCTCAGACCTATTGCTGAGAAGGACTTAAAAACCTTCAGCCAATCAGTCAGCCTCTTCCTTAGCATCCTTCCGGTCCTGGGACCAAATAGAGCCAGTAGGATCTACTGATATTTGTATGGCATTTTCCTCAGGAAATTAGAAATGAGTCCCATCCAGATTTTGTATTGCATTCTTGATTTACTTTCTGTTTTGTTTGGATCATAAAGGGACTCCATGGAAGCTGAGAGAGACTGAGCAAAACCAATACCATTCTTTTGTCAATTTATCGTCCTCAAGATGGGGCCCTTGGATGAGCAGCATCCCTCTTACCTGGGACCTTGTTAGAAATGTAAATTCTCAGGCCCTACCCCAGGCCTACTGAGACAGGAAGTTTGGGGCTGGGGCCCAGTGATCTTTGTTTGAATAAGCCCTCCTGGTGATTGTGCTGCAAGCTGAAGTTTGAGAACCACTGTGCTAGATAATTGATTTTCTCTTTCACATGTATGAGGAGAAAGGGTATGACAGGTACTGCTTGTTTAACAATGAACAGTCTGTCTTTTCATCTTTCTTACCAACTGAGCTCCAATTCTGTTTAAGGAGGAAAAGTTTCTGGTTAAAAATCCTCACCTCACCAGATCGCTTAAATCTGTGGTTGCCAAGTGATTCACCTCTCAGCACTGAGACATAAGCAAAAATTTACTTTGTGGGTATAGCATTTTTCCAGGGTTGGATAATTAAAGGAGCTCACAAGATTCCACAAGGTATCTGTATTTCAGCTTTAATAAAGGCAAAAGGTACGATGTAAAGAAGAAAGGAAGCACAGGCAAACATCAGGGAAGTCTGAGGTATGTGGGAGTTTCCAGGGACCTCTCTCAGAGGCTGAGTACATACTTCCTCTCAAGATCAAAGACTACCAAGATCCATGTGTGATATTTCATTCTTAGGGATGCCAAGATGAAAGTTTGCTGAGGGATCTTTTACACTCCACTAGTCAAGTAGTTAAAACTGTACTGTAATCAAGGAAACCAGGTGCAGTCTACCAACACATGGCATTTTCAACAGTGTAGACAAGCTGCTATAGGAAGTCTGAAGGAGAGTTTTGGGCTTTAAACAGCTTATTATAAACAGCAATCTAGTGCTTTTCTTCTTTCTTGGCCAAGGGACAGTACCACAGTTCCAGGTATCCCTGGAGGTAAGAACAGAGTGACCACAGGTAAGATGCAAATAACCCATATCCCTACATAGTAATATATCTGGAAATGCTCTTATTTTCTATATTGAAAGGGATGGATGCAGCTGGCACATCTCATGTACCTTTCCTGTTTTTTTTCTTCCTGGAATGCAGCATGATGACTGGTACAGAGCAGCCATTATGTCACCAGGAAGAGGGAGTCTCCATTAAGGAGACCTGAATATACAATGACTCTGTATCCCCATGGCATCTCTGAATCTTTCTCCAGGCCTCCTAAGTGAGAAAATGGTCCATTATGTGTTCATTTAGCTATGTTTCTTGAGGTTTTTTTTTATTGCAAATGAAGGCAACATTCAATGAAGCAAAAGGTATGAGTCAATTTTTATGCATAGTGTGTCTTTGTGTCTCTAGCATCATAGCTCCTCCTCTCCAAAAAATCCTGTAATGTCAGGCGTTTATATAGCCATTTTAAAGATGTGGAAACAGAAGTCCCAAGAGATAAAGAAATGAAAGTCTCACAATTAGTGAAAGGCAGAGCCAGGGTTTAAACTGAGATTTGAGTGTCTCTAAAACCTTGAAAAAAACTTTTGTATTGGAGTAAAGCAAAGACAACTCAAAGTTTTGGGTGTCCTGAATCATACTATTTTGAACCTCTTTGAGACAAATAAGAGAGAATTATTAATTCAATATTGTTAAGATCTTCCTAGAGTCTTAGATAGGGTTTGAAAATGAAGGGCATTTATCTTTATAATGTACCAGCCTCTGTTTATACTTCTCTTGATAAGAATAATTATCTTCTAGTTTAATGTATCACCCCAATCTGAAATCTTAATATTTGGAGTACCTGAAAACAAGATTTCAAACATTTTTGAGACTCTCAAACCTATTTTCATTCTTTCAAGCTCGCTAATGGTCTTAATGAAAACAAAGTATATCCTATTCCTGTTTCACCATACCTTCATAAATTGGGTAAATTCCCTTCACTTCCATTGATATTGATTGATGTTGGACTTTAGCAAGTAACAAGAGATTGTATGATTGACATGCAGTCATTTTAAAGAGACAGAATGGGGATGTTGAAAGAGCACTGGATTGTAATACCATGTGACAGCAATTAAAAATACTTTCCCCAGAGTTATTCTGCCTAGGTATAAATCCAAGCTCAATGATTTCCCAGTTCCATGAGCTTGTCTCTCTGTTCTCTTATCTAGAAAATGCAGATAATAATAGTACTTTTCTCAGAGGGATTTTGTGAAAATTCATTAAAACATCCCATGCCAAGTACTTCTTTAGCAAGCGCACTGGCACATAGTACTCAATAAATTAAGCTTATTACCACCCCTGACCCTGCTGTCTATTGTCTGTGTGATGGTAGAATGTTGTTTCTACTCCTTGGGCCTCATTTTCCTCATTTATGTAAAGATGGGCTAGATTAAATTGCTCTCGATGAAACCTTACTTGGAAATTAAAAATTTTAAATTCTGCCCCTGTCTGCATTTATATGTCTTCATGAAATCGCAGAGTATCTGTTTTGTTCACATTAGTTTACCCAGCCTATACATAATGCCTGGCATACAGCAGTCACTCAATATTTGTTGAGTGAATGAATGTTTGCAAATATTTAGCTTTTTAAGAATTAGATTCTATGGCTTATCCATTCAGAACTGTATGGCTGAAATTGTCAGCAAACATTTCTCAGGAGAATATGGTAATGGGGAGAGAGGGTACCCAGTCTGGCTGTGCTGCAGATTGAAAGGGTGGTATGGTTCAATTTCCACGCTGTTCTGTAGCTGAGATGATCTAAACCCCATTAATTCCCAGCAGAAATCCAAGTCTGAAGGCTTAGGGACTCTGGGGAAAAAACATCAATAGCTTGTATGCTTTCTACTCACCTTTAATTTGATAACATACAGTCTCTTAACTTTGTGACAGTCTCAAGCCTATTTTCATTTACTCATGGTCACTATTGATTTTAATTCCAGCTTCAGATTTATCTTGCAATTTATGTGTTAAGGTGAGCATCCTTCAATATCTGCCCCCTTTAAAATGGCCAAGATTAATTCAGCTGATCTGTTGACTCGGTAGGTGTCCTCTTCGTTCCCTGCCTTCAGTGCTGTGGCCTTTACTGACTATTTTGGTTTATGAAAGCTGCTGGAATGCACTATGTGAGAAATGGATCGGCTTTTACAAAGGAGATTTATTAGGTTATAAACTTACAGTTCTAAGGCCATGAAAATGTCCAAATTAAGGCATCAAGAGGAAGATACCTTGACTCTGAAGGAAGGCTGCTGGCATCTGGAGTTCCTCTGTGATGTGGGAAGACTTGTTCCTGGACTCCTTTGCTCTCAGCCTCTGTTTCCAGTGGCTTTCTCTCTGAGCATCCGTGTATCCTTGCTTGCTTCTCTGGAGACATCACTCTGAGCTCTCTGTGTCCTGTGCGTCTTCCCTCAGTGTGTCCTTCATTTGATTTCATCTCTCTGCTCTCTGCATCATCTCTGAGCTCTTTGTTTCCTGTCTTTTATCCTTTTCATAGAGAACTGCAGTAAAAGGATTAAGACCCACTTTGAATTGGGTGGGTCACATCTCCATGGAAACACTTTAATCAAAAGGTCCCACCCACAATAGGTCCCACCCACAAGATTGGATTAAAAGAACATGGCTTTTCTGGGGTACTTCACAGCTCCAAACCAGCACACTGATCTTCTCAGAGAGAAGAGACCTATTCTTTTTTCAAGGGTGGTCTTTAGTAAAGCTACCCTTAAAACCTTGAAGCTGTTCTTCAAGGTCATTCCTGGGGTGGTCCACCTAGTCTGTATAAAAAGCAGTTTTGAGACACAGAGCAAAGACAAACCTCTGGGGTGTCCCCAGTTGACATCCACTATCACTAGACTACAAAGACTATTAAGGAGTGTTTAAATTGCCGGTTACATAATGTTGGAAGGCTTTTTATCTCCGAGGAGCAGATCACCAAAACTCATCAATAAAACTCCAGGGTCAATTTTCTTTTCCTGCTGGGGACAATATTGACATTGTCCTCACAAGCCCCAGGAAGACCTGATTGTACCAAGGACAAATATTGTGAATCAGGTCACAAAAGTGACAATATCCACCCATGGAGATGGAGATGGATGCATATTTCCCTATTTTGTCTCTGAAAAGAATCTCATGAAAGTAATGAAGTGGAAACAGACCCATATGACATTCTCTCTCCTCCTTCCCCCACCTGTCCTTGTCTGGAATGCCACCAGAAACTGGTTCTCACTTACTCTCATAATTATTTAAATAACATTTTATATAGGAATCTGATCATGTTCTCTCCTGCTTAAAACCTTTGATAGATTCCAAGTCTCTTGACATAAAATATAAACTCCTCATAGCTTATAAGGCTCAATGTACCCTCGCCCTGCCTACCCTTTGGGTCCTATCTCAGGCCATCTTTCCCCCTCACTCGCCACAACCCAGTCCCACTGGCCTCTTTTCTGCACACGTCATACTTACTCCACCTTCCTGTCCTCCATTCATCCTTCATTTGCCCCAGAAATTTTCTCTCCAGCTTCACTCATGGTGGCTTCCTTTTCACTCACAACATTTCCAGTCTTCCTTCCAGATAGAGACTGTTCCTGAATCTGCTTCCCTAGGGATAATCTATCACAACACTACATTTATTTTTTCTTCAGAAACACGTATTATAATCTGAATTTTTTGATTCTTCATGTAGAGTCTGCCTTCTACTGTTAGACTATAAACTTCATGAGGGAGAGGGTCCTGTAGGCTGAGCCTTCCACCTGTATGTAGAGCAGAGCCAGGTGTCTTGTGCGTGGTTGATTAAATACTCACTGAAGGAAGTAATGCCATCCTGTACGTGATGTATCATATTTTCTAATCCTCACATCTGCCCTGTGAAATAGCTCTGATGAGTATTATTGTTTTTAGGATGGCTCCCTCTACTATGCAGTAAAGGAAACAGATAGTAGCTATTAAAGATGAGATTCTAACTCAGATATTCCAAGTCAGAGGTGTTATATATATTCCCCACCATCCTTTACTGCCGTAAGTATCAAAAGACTATGATTGCAATTTGAAAGCTAAAGCACATTGCGAATATAGAATGGTATTCCCACACCCTACCTACCTGTTAACAATAAGTAAATTGTTTTAGTTGCCTAAAAGTATTTAAGTCCAAGTCTCCTACCCTTAACCATTTTGCAAGAACATGTCATTCATAGCTGAGATGAGTCCTCAAGGGGTGTCATATTTCACTTCTGTTTCAGCGATTTCCAACAGAGAAAAACAGAGGCTATGTAAGAGCAGGTACTTTGTCTTGATTATCAGTATCCACAGGCCTCTTATCTGTATTCTCAGGCCTTGGCATGTACCAGGTATATAACAGTAGCTCAGGCATTTATTGAATGAAAGAATAAAAGTCAACTAACTGATAATAGTGATAAATAATATAATTATTGAGTCAACTGCCTTATATAATAAATATATATAAACATATAAAAATTACATTTGATAAAAATGAATTCAATACAACAGTTTTGAACACTTAATATGCACAGGCACTTGTCTAAACACTTCTTGTGTTAACCTATTTCATTATTACAACAACTTGATGAAGGAAGTGCTATTATTATCCTCATTTTGCAGATGATGAAACTCAGGCACAGGCTGATTAAGCCAGTCAGTGGCAGTCAGGGATTTGGATAGTGTTATCCCTTGGTCTTTTAGAGTTATCCGAAAACCCATTTCTAGCGCCAGATCAGTGGGTCCACAGAGATTTCTTGGGAGAGAGGAAATTGTGTCATGAGAGCAAACTCTTCCCCTGTTTTATGGGTACTGCTGTTTCACATTGTTCTTTATTCCTACCCCACCCCTTGGTCCAAAGCTCACTGAAGATCCTAAAGTGAAAAGTAGAAGTAGTTTCTCTTACATAAATGTTGGGGCTCCTCTCTTATGCTGTGGATTCTCTGGCATCAATTCCTCTGAGGAGACATCCATTGGTGTTTAAACAACCAAAAAATAACCTCCTGTCATGGTCAACTTCATGTGTCAACTTGGCCAAGTGGTGGTACCTGTTTGTCTGGTTGGGCAAGTGCTGGCCTGTCTGTTGCGATGAGGACATTTCATAGAAATAAATCATGACCACGTCAGCTGCATCCACAGTTGATTCCATTTGTAATCAGCCAAAGGGGAGTGTCTTCTGCAATGACTGATGCTTAATCTAATCACTGCAAGCCTTTTAAAGAGGATTCAGAAGAGACAGGCTCTCTTCCTTCTTCGGCTGGTGAACCTTTCCTGTGAAGTTCATCCAGACCCTCCATTGGAGTTGTGGGCCTCACAGCCTGTTCTGTGGATTTTGAGCTCTGCATTCCCACGGTTATGTGAGACACTCATAAATTTTATATTTGCGAGTGTTCCCTGTTGATTCTGTTTCTCTACAGAACCCTAATACACCTTCCATTCCCCCCCAACTTGAGAGCTAGCCAGCAAGGAGTCAGAAAGATGGACCCTGAACTATTACCGTTAGGAACAATTGCTTTTGATGTGTGTGAACAGTGGGATTCTTTACTTTGAGCCCACAAGGAGACAAACTTTGCCACCCAGTCAGAAACAATGCTGCCCAACACAATCCATCTGTCCCCATCCCATCCCTCCCCGTGAAGTTCAGAGAAGTTCACCAACACATGTCATCCTACAAGAAGAAGGTAGGGGCTGGAACCTACCCCTTATGTCACATAGTTCACTGGGGAGGTTGGGGGAGAGGCTGGAAGCATCCAGTAGTGGATCTCCTTCCACATGGGGTAGGGGCATCAGCAGAGGGGAATGTGTCCCCCTCAGTAACGTGGGGTCATGGAGACATGAAGCAGGTGAGCTTAGTATTTGATTCGGCCCAGTATGGTCCATAATTGCCTCATTGGTTTTGATTGACAAATTTAAAATCATGTGCTCTTTGCCTTACTGGCTTTCCCTCTTGTTTGAGTAAATATCTACCCGACCACTGGAAAGTGTTCCATTTTCTTTCAATTGATGTATTTTGATTCTTCTCTTCCAAAGGTGGAAAATCTTTTGTTTATTAGTAGGTTAAACTATGTGGATTGATGATAATAACTCATTGACCCGCCAGAAATGGCAATTTATTATGGTTCAAGCCAATAAATATGCTTAGAACTTGTTGCTTCAGCATATTTTTAAAGGAAAGGGGGCTGTGAAGAATAATGAATAACTGAATGCCAATTAGTTAAGCAGTGATAATCAATGACAATAGATTAAATTCAATTATGGAATGGGACGTCCATGAGGAGTAAACTGTGGAATCAGATCTAGTGGCTCCCAGGAGTGATCTTTCGAGTGTTGTTTGATTTGTTTTCTTTGGTTATAAGTGATAGAATCAACTAACAAGAAGTACAGGGAGGAAAAGGGAGTGTATTATTAAGAGAGAAGGGGTTCCATTGAAAACTTCAACTTCTGTGGGAGACCAAAGGAAGAGATGTTTATTTGGTACAACTTTTGTATTTTTGTAGCACAGTATCTACCTTGTATGTCAGTTTATTTGAATACCATAATAACATGGAATCTTGAATAGGATATGAGACCTTGTTGGTTTGTACAGGTGAGTGTGATGCCCTGATGCTTTGTTACTTTTTTTTCTTTTTACTTTTGTAATCCAGGCAGAAGATTAAAAAGTTTTGCAAAGTCCTCTTGAGGAACTGGGTTAGGAGGTAGAAATATTAAACTTCCCCCCCTGGGTAAGGTCTTATATTCTTATAAGAATTGGGGACAACCAATTTAATAGGCCAGGCCCTTGATCCTGGGTCTGGCCCTTATGAAACTTATTCCTGCAGAGGAGAAACAAAGCCTACTTATGACTATGTCTAAGAGTCACCCCCCAGAGAACCTCTTTTGTTGCTCAGATGTGGCCTGTCTCTAAGCCATCTCTGTAGGTGAACTCACTGCCCTCTCCCCTATGTGGGACATGATACCCAGGGGTGTAAATCTTCCTGGCAATGTGGGACAGAAATCCTGGGATGAACTGAGGCCCAAAATCATAGATTTGAGAAAGCCTTGTTGACCAAAAGGGGGAAGAGAGAAATGAGACAAAATAAAGTTTCAGTGGCTGAGAGGTTTTAAACAAAGCCAAGATGTTATTCTGGAAGTTATTTCTATGCATTTATAGATATCCTTTTTTAGTTTATAGTGTATTGTAGTAGCTGGAGGGAAGTACCTGAAACTTGAGGCATGTTCCAGTAGCCTTGATTCTTAAAGATGGTTGTGTAATAATATAGCTTTTACAATGTGATTGTGTGGTTGTGAAAACCTCATGTCTGATGCTCCTTTTATCCAGTGTATGGACAGATGAGTAAGAAAATAAAGACAAATAATAAATAAATAATAGGATGTATGGGGGTATGACGTTTTGAGTATTCTTTTTTTACTTTTTTATTGCTTTGTTACTTTTTTACTTTTTACTTTTGTTTTTCGAGTATTGAAAATGTTCAAAAACTATTGTGATGGTAAATGCACAACTATATGATGATACTGTGAACCGTTGATTGTACACTTTGGATAATTATACGGTAAGTGAATATGTAATATAGCGCAATAAAATTGCTAAAAAAAAAAGAGAGATAAGGGATTCCAGGGAAGAAACTAGGGTCCGTAGGAAGAAGAGGGCATGTTGTATTTACGTTTCTCCCATTACTTGTCAAATGGTTCATGGTTGTCCAATAGAAATTTTGCTTAGAAATGGAGGGAAGGAGGACATAATTTAAGACAGTGGTTATCAAAGTCCATAGTCTCTCTCTCTCTCATGTTTAGTAAGCATCATATCTAATGATAAAAACTGAAGGTTTCTGTCAAAGACTGGGAACAAGACAAGAATGTGTGTTGTCACCACTTTCACCCGTCACGATACCGAAGTTCACAGCTGGTGTAATGAAGGAAGACAAAGAAACAAAGTCAGATTGGGAAATGAATAAACAAAACTCTACTTTTCCCTCAATTTAACAGCAATCTGAGAAGAACCAGCAGCAGTACATAGTCTAGTGAATATGCTGGATTTCAAACTCTTTTGGGTTCTAGGTAAAGTGGGAAATATTAAATTATAATATTTAAGAATGTGCACCTGTATCATATAACCAAAAACAAATGCAAGGTAGTAGTTTCTATTAGAATTGAGTGCAGTTTAATTTTGGAGGTGAAAAAAGAGATTGGATGGGATGATGGAGGGGCTTTTTTAAAAAAAAAAAAACTTTTTTATTATGAAAAATAACATGTATACAAAAAAAGCAATAAATTTCCAAGCACATTTTAACAAGTAGTTATACAACAGATTTTAAAGTTTGGTAAGGGTTACAGTTCCACAGTTTTTTTCATTTTTTCTTCTAGCTGCTCCAAGACACTGGAGACTAAAAGAAATATCAATATAATGATTCAGCAGTCATATTCATTTGTTAAATCCTGTCTTCTCTATTATACTCTTCCTTCTCTTTTTTTCCTTTTTTTGTGACAAATAACACATACAAAAAAGCAATAAATTTCAAAGTACATTTCAATAATTAGTTGTAGAACAGATTTCAGAGTTTGGTATGGGTTACAACTCCACAGTTTTAGGTTTTTACTTTTAGCTTCTCTAAGGTACTAGAGACTGAAAGGAATATCAATATACTGATTCAGCACTCATATTCATTTGTTAAACCTGACCTTCTCTGTATAACTCCACTATCATCTTTGATCTCACTCTTTAGTGATATTTGGGCTATGGCCATGCTAACTTTTTCATGTTAGAAGGAGCTGTAGATAATATGGGATAGGGTATGGAACTAGTTGATGTTCTGGATAGGCTGGCTCCTCTGCATCTCAGGGCTTATTTGGTCCAGGGAACCATCTGGAGGTTGTGGGTTTCTGGAAAGTCACTCTAGTGCATGGAACCTTTGTAGAATCTTATATAATGTTCTAGGTATTCTTTAGGATTGGCAGGAATGGTTTTGGTTGGGGTTTGGCAAATTATGACAGTAGCAATGTCTAATTGAAGCTTGTGTAAGAGTGACCTCCAAAGTAGCCTCTTGGCTCTATTTGAACTCTCAGCCAATGATAACTTATTTGTTCTATTTCTTTTCCCCCTTTTGGTCAGGATGGAATTGTTGATCCCACAGTGCCTGGGCCAAGCTTATCCCTGGGAGTCCTCTCCCATGCCACCAGGGAGACTTTCATCCCTGGATGCCATATTCCACATAGGGGGGGAGGGCAAAATGGTTTCACTTGCAGAGTTGGGCTTAGAAAGAGAAAGGTCACATCGGAGCAACAAAAGAGGTCATTTGGAGGTTACTCTTAATAATCCATAGTCTCTTGAAAGTCTCTATACTTTCAGGTGCTCTGAGAGGTCAGAGCTATTTTCATATTAATGCTATGATGTTATATGCCTTGTCCACTGATGTTTGCATTGATGGCACAAATAACAGTGAGTAAAACTGGCAATTTAGCAAAAATCAAGGCATTGGCACCAAAACTGTTTTAGCAGTCATTGTATTCTTCTCACCACATGCTTGCAGTACAAAAAAGAAAGTCAACTTCACTTAAGAATATTCTGGATGAAACAATAAAATTTCAAATTTTATTAAATCTTGATTTTTGAGTACTATTCTGTGTGAAGAAATAAGAAACGTACATGAAGTATTTCTGTTGCAAATGAAATACAATCATTGTTTTGAGGAAAAGCACTTGCATGATTGTTTGAGCTGCGAGCAGAACTAACTGCTTTTTTCATTGAACACGATTTTCACTTGAAAGAACAACCGACAAATAAACTATGGTTATTTAGACTTGAGCATTTGGCAGACATTTTCTCTAAAATGAATGAAGTGAGCTTGTCACTCCAAGAAAAAGAAGTGGCAACATTTGTTGCCAATGATGAATTCTAGCATCCTTGCAAACACTTAGAATTTTGGAAAACTTGCATTTGTCGACACAAGCCTGACAGCCTCCCAATGTGTAAAGCTTTTTTTTTTCATTTTCATAGAAATATATTGTTTATGTTGATATGTAACGGGTATATTACTGTAATTTTAAAAACAATTAATTTTTTTACATTTCTCAATTTCAGCTTCAAATATGGTAAATATTGAAAGATGTAACTCTCATAAAGAAATGCCCTTTGGATTTTTAATATACAAAGATGTATTGAGAGTAAAAATGATTGAAAACCACTGATGTAGAGATACTGTTTCATCCCATTGAAGAAAAAAAAAACCTCCAAAATTCAGAACAGTTTTTTGTAAGTGGCAAGAGTAGCATTGACTCAAATTAGTGCCTGCTACAGAGAACTGTCTTGATCTACTCCTTTTCTTTCTATCCTCATCCTTCTTTTCCCCCTCTTCCCCCTTTTCTGAACTTCTCTCTTGGTGTTTCTTTTTTTGCATGTGTCTCTCTCTGCCTTTTTTTCTTTGTCTTTCGGTCACTTTGTCTCCTTCTCACTCTCTCTTTCTGTCTGTCTATTTCTCTGTGTATGTCTCTGTGTCTTTCTGTTTCTGTTGCTCTCTCTCTCTCTCTGTCTCCACCATGAGATTTAGGTCTCAGAAATGTCTTTACATAGTTGAATTAACGACAATGTTTCTTCTGGGAAAAAAAAAAAGTCATCCATTGGGCCAGGGGATCTTCTATATTTCCCTGTCTTATCATTGCCCAAATGGTTTCCTCCTCTTTTGAGGGTTTAATATTATGTTTTCAGTGAATCCGTATGTAGGATGGTGAAATGGAAAAATGGTGTTATAAACTTGCATGTGATTAAGAAGCCAGAAAGAACAAATGAGAAAAAAACAATGTCTGTGAGAAAGAAACCACACACACACACACAAAGTGACACATGCCAAGGCTAAAGATCTTGCTATTTTTTTAAAACCCTAAGTGTGTCCATTTCCTTGAAATACCTGTTCAATTTTATGCCAATTATAGGTGTTGCTGTGATTAATGCTGACAAGTGTGATGTGTGTGGGTTTAATGAAAGGATGATTACTTGTATGGGAAGAGACCCTGTAGCAGAGTGACAGGAGCCACACATTTGTATTCTGAGCAAGTCACTGTTGTTGACTCCTGCGCTTTATAAGAGGTATTATTAATGATACTGCCAAGACAGCCAAACTTTAGTACATATTATAAGAAGAGGGCTCTAAAGTCGATCGTTCTAATATAGAGTAAGGTTTAGGTCACGTAGAAACTTAGAAAATACTTTGACTCAGGATGTTATCATTTTATTTTTCTCATTTGCAGAATTTTGCCATGGGTTTTCAGCAGCCAAACCCATCCTTTATCTGCACATCATTCCCTCTTACATAAAATGATAGGACTGGACTAGAATAGTAGTTTCATCCAGTGAAGCTTTACCTGAAACCTCAGTATACAAAACAGAGAGAAGTAGATCTGCCTGGTTAAAGAAAAGATGAGGAAATTTTAAATACTCCCTTTGCCTCCAAACTAAGTCTCTTCATCTGTTCAGCTTATGAAATACTGCTGTGAAGTACCTGGGGTTCTGGGGTACTCTTTTAGTTTGTTAATGCTGCTGGAATGCAATATACCAGAAATAGGTTGGCTTTTATAAAGGGGATTTATTAAGTTACAAATTTACAGTTCTATGGCCATAAAAATGCCCAAACTAAGGCATCCAGAAAAAGATAACTTGACTCAAGAAAGGTTGATGGCATCTGGAACATATCTGTCAGCAGGTACGGCACATAACAATGTCTGTTGGTCCCTTGGCTTTTGATTTCAAACAACTTCCCCAGGGGCGTTTGCTTTTTACCTTTCAAACGCCTCTGTCTGTGTGTCAGGTCTGAGCTTTTTCCAAAAGGGTTCCCTTTTAAAGGTCTCCAGTCAGTTGATTAAGACCCACCTTAAATGGGCAGAGACACTTCTCCATGGAAACCACCTAATCAAAAGGTCCCACCCACAACTGGGTCACATCTCCATGGAGACTTAATCAAAAAGACCCTACCCAAATAGTAAGCCTACTCCCACAAGACTGGGTTAGGTGGTACTTAGTTTCAAAGCAGCACAGGTACACAGTTTCAGTACTACACCAGGGACTCTCTAACTCTATGTGTTAGAGGAGGACTTGTCAGAACTCTGTCTGATATCCTTTAATTAGGGAACTACTTGGCATCAAGTTTGGTACTGATGGGCCCCTGTTGCTTCCATGTTGGAGTGGAGTGCGAAGGATATTAAAGAATGATGAGCGAGACAGACGGGATCAGGGGGTCTGAAGCTCAGTGACAACAGACAGCCTTATTCCTAACTAGTTCCTGCTTATATATCTGCAGGGTTCATGTGACAAAGAATGCGTATGCAGGGCGTGAGAAGACAGACTGCTTACTTAAGATGACCGTAAAGAACCTGGGGCTAAGACAAAACAAACGTTCTCTCTCTCCCAGACTGTTCTCCATTAAGCAAATAACAATCTCCACAGATTACCACTGCCACCACTCTGAAGCCAGCTGTTCTCAACAAATTCTGCAGGTCTTGTTTTAACCCTTGCCCCTACAGGTCCCTTGCATTGAGGTGGCAAGGATGGTGGAGAGAGTGATGGCTCCCTCTAGTAGGATTTATGAACCAATATGCATGTGCTGAATACCAGTGATGGTCCTACATCATCCTGGATGTTGGGAATAAACCAAAGGAGCTCATAGTTCATTTGGAGAGCCCATCACAAGCCCAGCAACTTGGTGAGGCCGTATCGAATGAGACTTCAGGATTCGAGGAGAGATGGTAGGTGCCATTGATTAGATAGATCAGGAAGAGCAGGGGATGTATCAATTATTATTCAGGTTTTCAGCATCATTTAACACCAGTCAATATCTTAGCAATAAAACACAATGATAAACCTACATATGTGTAATCTCTGCCTCCTTGGCACTGGCTATTTAGTGGTGTTGGTTGGGGAGAGACATTTAATCGCATAATTGCAGAAATGAATGTGCGATTCCAGTTGGGCAGAGTTCAACTTTTCTCACGGGGAGGGTGGTCAGAGAAACCAGCCCTGAGGAAGCACTCATAGGGCTGAAATCAAGGATGAATCGAAATCAAGCAAGAGAGTGAGGGTAGGGGGTGATACCTTGGAACACTCAACAGTGGTTGACCTCTCTTAGGAGAGTCACAAATTCATAACCTTAGCCCTGAAATCCAGTCATGTTCCCCACAGTCTGCAGAGTTTTCCACCTCTCTGTGCTTTATCATTTCAGAATGTGTCAAAGCACAGCTGTTTATCCGATACTGGCTCCCTTTCTCCTGATTTTCTTATGGCCGTCAATATTACCTTATATCTCCAGAACATGTTACATTTTACAAAGCATTTGTGCATGTGTTATCATATTTAATCCTCATCAGAGTCTTTGGAGGTGGGTGGTAAGCCATCCTATTTTATAGATGTGAAGAAGGCTTGAAATAGTCATGACTTTCCAAAGGCCTCATGGCCAAAAATGGTGTTATGAAGACTGGAACTCAAACTTTCTGTCTTTATATCTTTGACCTTCACAGCGCATGGAGATATCACTGATCGTCCTGTTTTCCCTGTCCACACACTGAGGCACCTAATTCCTGCCGCTCCTTTTCTACATATCAATCCTTTACCAAGGCCTTTAATTCTGTCATGATCAGGTTTTAAAGCAGGCTGGCTTTGGAAGTGGACTATCAGGAAATGCCTTTGTACCCAGTTCTACCTTCGAACATCTCTTGTTGAATTCTTTTCTCTGTTAGAAAAATTTTAGGCAGATTCCATGATATTTCTGGTCACTTTCAGATATTTTAGCAATATTTCAGATATTGAAAATCTCAGTCAGCCCTAAATCAAGACTCCAGTTTGCCACCAATTCAGAGCTTATCTCCTCACTCCAATTAACACCTGCCCTGCATTTCCAGCAACAGCAACCTGGAAGCAGATGCAAAATTATGTTCTATGCTTCTCCTATCTCTGTCTCCACTCCGACTCAGTCTGCTGTTTCTGGTTCCCCCAGAGTGGAGAATGAAAGGGAAGGAAGGTGGCAGGGGACAGAATTAGAGCCATAGCAATTTTTGTTAGCTTTGATTCCAATGATAATATGAGCAGAGTATATATAAGCTTATGCTGTATCATCTGGGTGCTCTCCTTATAATTGAAGTCAGACACATGATGTCTAAGTGTGGCGACAACCTCATCCCGCTTTGCCCAGGACTTTTTAGAACTGAAAGTCCCACATTCTAGGGAAGCCTCAGTCCCAGGCAAATCAGATGGTTGGTCACTTTAGATTAACCTCGTAGATGCTTGAGGGTGTATCTACGGATCCTGGAGATGTGCTGACCCCAGTTCAAGTTATGCTCATGTAGAGAATACCTACCTGATATGGAAGGCAAGACAACTCACTCTCCTACTAACTAGCAGTGAGTCTGTGGGTAAGGAGTTTAAATGAAGTCAATGATTATTTGCAAATGAATGAAAAGATGAGTGCACAGAGTTGTCCATTTCATCCATGTATTCATCGCTAAGGGGAATAATGCCTGCTCGATGGTAGGCATTAGTTTTTTTTCTTTCCTAAGCAAAATCAGTGGCTTTTGGCTTTGCCTTTTAAGTTATATGTCAATAGAAGTTTATTTTTAAATATTTAAAGTTTAAAATAAATTATTAATGAACCTAATAAATAACTCAATCAAATAATGAATTTGGAGTTTATCAGCATTATTCAATGCTCACTTAAGGATAAAAATATTTTACATTTCTAGGCTTTTGCTAAGAACTTTGCTCATCTTTATTAAAGTTTGAACTGGTATGAACAATACCATGATTATTAGGAATTGAAAAAAGATCAAATAAACAGAATGAAGAAAAGCTAAATTAATGTAAACAACCTGCTCAGAAGAACTAGGTCATGAATTCAATACTTCTCTAATTTATTATGTTTCCAGCATGTACAATGAATTACATGTAAAAGTCTAAATGAAAGTATTGCTGCAAATGGGATGAAATCAGCGTTTGCTGGGAAGATCAGGGGCTTTTAAGATTCAAAAGACTGGATCCTAGTCTTGGCTTTTTCACTTACCAGCAATGCAACCTTGGGCAAGTTTTCTTTGTGCCTCTGTTTCCTCATCTGTATTCCACTCCCCCAGTGATTTTGGAAAGCTTAAATAAGATACTCAGTATATGTGTGCTTTATAAATTGTCAGATCACATGCACATAAATAATATGAAGATTCATTTTCTCTGTTTTTAAGACAGTGTGCAGTACATAGAATTATGCAGAATAATTATTAATCAGGGTCTGGCAGGAAGCAGATGGCATCCTCACACTGGGCAACTAAGGTAAGTACATAAAGTTGTAAGTAAGGTCTAGGGAAAGTTACCAGGGACAGTGTAGAGCCAGATCAGAGAACCAGACTCAGTGGCTGTGATGGACAGAGGCAGTCACTGCTGGAGCAGGCAAATAAATCAGTGGCCATTGTTCTCCTCCTGCCCTCTGCTCTACTGACAGTACCTTCTATCAGCCAAACCCAGTCAGAAGCCGAGGACAAAGGAGCTGTTGAGGTAGCTGATTGACCAGACATCTGAGACACTGAGAAATGGTGGAGTTCAAAGAGTGGATTTGGAGGTTGAAATGAAAACTATCAAGCCCAGTAATAGAGCTGTCTATAATATAGAGCTGCATACAGGTGGGTAAGGAAACAAACTAGATGCAAGTCTGCAAAATAGTTTAATGCATTCTTACAAAGTTAGGCATTTACTTCCATACAAGCCCATGATCCACTTCTGGAGAGTTATTCCAGAGCAATGAAAACTTATGTTCATGTAAAAATCCCTACGTGAAGGTTTATAGGAGCTCATTCATAATCATCCCACACTGGAATTACCCAACTGCTCTTCAGCAGCTGAATGGATGAATCCACTGTGGTACACCCACTCAATGGAATACCACTCAGCAATGAAAAGGAGCAAACCATTGATATCACAGCATGAATCAATTGCAAAGACTTTATGCCGAGTGAAAGAAGGTAGTCTCAGAAGGTTACGTGTGGTATGATTCCATATTTATGACACTCTTGCGAACACGCAACTGAAGTGCTGGGGGACCGAGCAGTGGTCCCCATTGGTTAGGGTCTGGGGAAGGATGTGACCATAAAGGGAATGCAGGGGAAAGTGTTGGAGGTAGTGGTGACGGAGTTCTGTGTCCTGGTTGTGCCTATGTTTACACAAAACCTATTCATTTGATAAAACTGAGCATGGAAAAGGGTCAATTTCACTGTATACTAATTTTAAAATAAAAAAATTAAATATAAGAAATGTTACAGACAAAAGCTTCAATGATGATAGATTTATTCCTGTAAAGATATGAATAACCTAGTTGTTCTTAGATAAAACTCAAAGAAGTTTCAATACACTGGGAAAAAACAAAGCAAAATGTTGGAAATGAGCAATGTCTGAGAACAGGGTACTATGTAAACATGGCAGCTTGGCCGGGGGTGGCAGGTCACAAAGTGAAGTTCTGTGTGGCAGGATGACAGGTACCAGTTCAGAAAGTGACTGTCCCAAGATGGGCGCAGAAGGTGGAGTACAAGAGTTTGAAAACAGAAACCCAAAGCAGAGATGTGGGCATGGAGTCAGGGATAGAGTTTGGAAATGAAGAACCAGACGCTGCAGATTCGCGGCATTGCAAGGGCTCCAGGCAAGCTGTCCTGGGCAGCCTATGACCAGGAGTGACATGGAACAAGAATAGAAAGGTGAGGAGGATGGTACAGTGCAGGGCACTCGCTCTGGTGGGAGTCAGAGCTGGGTTGGACTCCTGGCTCTGCCACCTCCTTGCTATGACCTGGACAATTGTTTTAATTTCTCATGTTAGAAAAAGGGATAAAATCTCCCCCTCCATATTGCTGTGAGAATTAAATGAAGGAATATTTGTAGCAGTCTCAGCAAGTGGCCGCCACCAGAGGAAATACCCAGTTAACAGTCAAAATAGACAAGATTGCAATTCAAATCAAGACTGTGGAATGGAGAGCATGGTCATATTTATTTGGCAATCCTTTCACCTTGCTGAGCCTCAGCTTCGAAATCTACAACATGGCCATAATATCTTCTATCCACGAGTTTCAGAGAAGGGGGTTCCAGAGAAATAGCTGTAAGAATATTTTTGGGAACTGAAAGAAGATATTCAAATTCAGTATTTTTTCGATGTTGGAACAGGGCCAGAGGGAAATATTTTCTTCTTGTTTAGCAGCTGGTCTGAAGTTACAGACAATATTACATTCAAGTCTGGCTTGGTCCCAGTGCTGAGTGAGGCCAAACAAGATAAGAGGGTTCAGCCAGCAGGCGCCCATCATTTCTGATCAGCAGAACATGGGATAAGCTATCCACACAACTACAGGGGCTCACCTTTTAGGGTTCGGGGGCAGGCCCTAAAGAAGCTCAGTGGGGTGGTTAATGGAATAGCCTACTGGAGTCAGAAAGAATTCCAGGTCTGTCACTCACTTGCAGTGGGAAACTTTCTGACCAGCCCTGTGCTGCTCTATAAGTCTATTATTCATCCTCTTTGACATGTAACTTTTCAATGCCTCCCAGTAGAAGCAACACCATCTGTGTCTTCATCCCACTGTCTTTACATTTGGCCAGGTGACCTTTTTTGGGACAGTGACATGTGCTACTTTCCTAGAGCTGCTGCAGCACCAATTAAGTAGCTTAAAACAATAAAAATTTATTCTCTCAGAGTTTTGGACACTAGGGGTCCCAAATCTGGCTGAGACCTGAGGGCTCTAGGAGAGAATTTGTTCCTTACCTCCCTTTATTCTCTGCCCCCATTGTCACATGGCCTTCTCCTCTGTGTCTTCTCCTTGTTGGAAACTCTTCTAAAAGGACACTTTTCATTAGATTTAGGGCTCACTCTGATAATGCAAGATGATCTCATCTCAAGTTTTTTTTAACTTTATTACATTTGCAAATAAGGTCACATTCATAGGTTGCAGGGATTAGAATGTGGAAGTATCTTTTGGGGGCCACCATTCAGCCCACTAAAACACGCTAGTGGGTGTGACTGGAGTGCCTGTGCTTGGGGTGTTTGGTCTGGCTTCTTGCACTACTTTTCATTAGTCATGAGAAGAGCTTTCCTTGGGTCACAAGCAAGGGATGAATGGAACAGACCTGAATCCAAGTCAGCCCAGCCCTCTAACAGATACTTACAGTGAGAAATGAACATTTTGTTTGTTGGAAGCCAATTAGATTTGGGGGTGGTTTGCTATGCGCCTTTATTGCAATAGTAGCTGACAATACAGGGCATTCCTTAATTTCAATTAGCCTCAGTTTTCCCCTTGTAAAATAAAAATATTAGGACATTTGCCAAGAATAAATGAGGGTAAAGTACTTAGCATAGTGCTACGTGAGAATGCTGAGCAAGAACGCAAAGAATGGAAGTCATTGCTATTAAAGTAGAAGTTGGGCTAGGGTGATGTTCTCAAAAGTATGTCTCTTGCTGAGGCTCCGTTTCTGTGAAATGCATATAAACATACTTTTTACACCTATCTCTAAAGGATACTGTTAGGATTGCAGGAGGTGATGAACATGAACATGGTTTCCATCCATATCAGGAGGTAGGGGATATTATACCTTCTACCAAGGAGAATTCTATTTATTCCTGTATTATTATCATTGTCCCCAAAGTTACAAGGTTGCCTAGGGGACTAGGACAAAAACAATTGCCGAATAGTATTCACTGATAAACCGGCTAACTGTTAAAATTAGTCCTTGCACAGACTTCTCTCTTCACTCAAAGTGCTTCTTTCCATATCCATGAAGTTAATATGTTTGTTGGGCTACTCCCAATATCTGACATTGAAGCACAAATATATTGCAATCAGATTGAAGAAAAGGAAACTGCAAATCTTTGCAAGAAGAAACAGGATTTTGAAAAGATGAAAGGGATGTTGGAGAACTTCTCTAACCACATGCAAGGTAATTGAAAAATGAGGATCTGACAGAATTAGACTAGTTAATTAAAGAAGAGAAAATCGACAAGAGTGATAACATGATAGGCTTCAAAAAAGAATAATTTGATGATTTGAATATCAAAGGATGTATAGAGATGTTGGGAAAATTGATAAAACCCCAACTGTTTTTTTTTTTCCAAAATGATTCACTTTATAGCTGTGCTTGAAGTTTGGTTTATTACTATTATGTAATTTCTTTGGAACGTGGGTAAATTATTATTATGTAATTTCTGTGGAAAATAATGTCAAAGATATTAAGTTGATTGTGGTGATTGCTCAGCTAAGTGATAATGCTGTAAGCCATTGATTGTATATTTTAGATGGATTGTATGGTATGCGAATATATCTCAGTAAAATTTGCATTAAAATTATATTATTTGTTAATTTTAATAATACTGCTTAGTTGCAATATTGCATGTTTTTACAAAAATTCCAGATGAATTTATTTTCATAAGTTCTAGTTTCGTATTTTTGAAAGTCAGTCTAATCAAACCCCACCCCCATATTTTCTACAAAATTTAGGTTCCCATTTTGTGGCCATTGTTTTTTTCATTTTTATTAAGGATTATTTCCTTCTACCATTTAGCCTGAGAGGATCTTTGGAATTACTCCTTATCCAGAGATTTAAGGAACTGAATGAAGCTCCTTATAGGTCAGCTAAGGCAGGTAAACAGCAACCAAAGGTCCAGAAGCCACTTTGGGGTGAGTTATTTTATATAACAGGCTAAATGAACTTTTGAAAATATGACAGCATAGGGGTTTAAGATACGGCTGTGAAAGCAACAGCCTGCCACACTCATTTCCTTTCCACACTTATTTTCGTGTCTTTAGCCAAGAAACAGAAACTTGAGCAGTTTCTTCCTCCTGTAAAATGAGGATAATATTTATCCTATAGGAGGTTTTGTTTACTTTTTTTTTTTTTTTTTAATTTTTTTTATTAATCAAAAAAAAAGAAAAGAAATTAACACAACATTTAGAAATCATTCCATTCTACACATGCACTCAGTAATTCTTAGTATCATCACATAGATGTATGATCATCATTTCTTAGTACATTTGCATCGATTTAGGAAAAGAACTAGCAAAACAGCAGAAAAAGATATAGAATGTTAATATAGAGAAGAGAATTAAAATAATAATACTAATAAAATATATATATATAAAAAGGAAAAAGAAAAAACAAAAACAAAAGATACAAACACACAAACAAACAAACAAAAAACCATATTTCAGGTGCAGCTTCATTTAGTGTTCCAACCTAGTTACATTACACTTAGGTATTATTGTGCTGTCAATTTTTGAGTTTTTGTATCTAGTCCTGTTGCACAGTCTGTATCCCTTCAGCTCCAATTACCCATTATCTTACCCTGTTTCTAACTCCTGCTGGTCTCTGTTACCAATGATATATTCCAAGCTGATTCTCGAATGTCGGTTCACATCAGTGGGACCATACAGTATTTGTCCTTTAGTTTTGGGCTAGACTCACTCAGCATAATGTTCTCTAGGTCCATCCATGTTATTACATGCTTCATAAGTTTAGTCTGTCTTAAAGCTGCATAATATTCCATTGTAGGTATACGCCACAGTTTGTCTAGCCACTCGTCTGTTGATGGACATTTTGGCTGTTTCCATCTCTTTGCAATTGTAGATAATGCTGCTATAAACACTGGTGTGCAAATGTCCGTCTGTGTCTTTGCCCTTAAGTCCTTTGAGTAGATACCTAGCAGTGGTATTGCTGGGTCGTAATCCATTCTGCCATTCTATGTCTTTTGATTGGGAAATTCAGTCCATTAACTTTTAGTGTTATTACTGTTTGGATAATATTTTCCTCTACCATTTTGGCTTTTGTATTATATATATCATACCTGATTTTCCTTCTTTCTACACTTTACTCCATACCTCTCTCTTCTGTCTTTTCGTTTCTGACTCTAGTGCTCCCTTTAGTATTTCTTGCAGAGCTGGTCTCTTGGTCACAAATTCTCTCAGTGACTTTTTGTCTATAAATGTTTTAATTTCTCCCTCATTTTTGAAGGACAATTTTGCTGGATATAGGAGTCTTGGTTGGCAGTTTTTCTCTTTTAGTGATTTAAATATATCATCCCACTGTCTTCTAGCTTCCATGGTTTCTGCTGAGAAATCTACACATAGTCTTATTGGGTTTCCCTTGTATGTGACAGATTGTTTTTCTCTTGCTGCTTTCAAGATCCTCTCTTTCTCTTTGACCTCTGACATTCTAACTAGTAAATGTCTTGGAGAACGCCTATTTGGGTCTATTCTCTTTGGGGTGCGCTGCACTTCTTGGATCTGTATATTTAGGTCTTTCATAAGAGTTGGGAAATTTTCAGTGATAATTTCTTCCATTAGTTTTTCTCCTCCTTTTCCCTTCTCTTCTCCTTCTGGGACACCCACAACACGTATATTTGTGCGCTTCATATTGTCATTCAGTTCCCTGATTCCCTGCTCAAGTTTTTCCATTCTTTTCCCTATAGTTTCTGTTTCTTTTTGGAATTCAGTTGTTCCATCCTCCAGTTCACTAATTGTAGCTTCTGTCTCTTTAGATCTACCATTGTAGGTATCCATTGTTTTTTCCATTTTTTCTTCTTTGTCCTTCACTCCCACAAGTTCTGTGATTTGTTTTTTCAGATTTTCTATTTCTTCTTTTTGTTCAGCCCATATCTTCTTCATGTCCTCCCTCAATTTATTGATTTGGTTTTTGAAGAGTTTTTCCATTTCTGTTCGTATATTCAGCATTAGTTGTCTCAGCTCCTGTATCTCATTTGAACTATTGGTTTGTTCCTTTGATTGGGCCATATCTTCAATTTTCCGAGCGTCATCCATTATTTTCTGCTGGTGTCTGGGCATTTGATCAGATTTCCCTGGGTGTGGGACCCAGCTGGTTGAAAGGTTTTTCTGTGGAATCTCTGGGCTCTGTTTTTCTGTTCCTGCCCAGTAGGTGGTGCTTGTGGCAGTCGTTTGTCTGCGGGGCAGTCGGCCCGGGAAACCGCGCGTGGAGGCGGGGGTCACTGGCCGCAGCTTGGGGGAGTGCCGGTCCAAATTGCCCAGCTGGCCCGAGACGCCAAGCGTGACGGGAGGGCCCCACTATCCAATGTTCCCAGTCAGACCGGGGAGCCACGTGCGTGGAGGGGACCCCAGTCGCCAGCTGCCCCAGCCGGGAAAATGTGCGCCCCTCGGGTATCTCACCGCAGTGGATTCTCCCTACCCGTTCAGCCGTTCCAGAATGGGGTACGCTGTCTTTTTGGTCTCTGTCGTGACTCCGGGAGCTGTTTCGTATTGTTTCTGTTTCTTTAGTTGCTTTTCGGGAGGAGGAACTAAGACCCGCATGTCTTACTAAGCCGCCATCTTCTCCGGAAGTCAGCTGTTTACTTTTTTGAGGATGGAGATTACATGCAGTAACATAGGTTGAACAATGCTTACATAACTGATCCTTAAAACCATAGCTGTGAATGTTTCTGGTTTAGCCGCGGTGACCAAGAAAATATCCTTGCTGCTTCCTCATCTTAATATCCCTCCTTTTAAGCATATTTGTGAACACTCTGGAATTTTCCCTCCAGATGTCCTTGTGTCCTCTGCTACACTCTTGGTGCCATAAAATGCACATCCTGGAAGAAAGTGTTTTGTATCTCAGTTTAATTCTTCTGTTGTGTAGTGTGGAGGGAGAGCTGTTTTAAAATCCCACAAAAGCTTAAGGTTTGTAAAGGCATGAGAGGAAGGAGGTATGGAAGTTCATCGTGAAAGCTGAGGTAGGGGCACAGAAAGCAGCTTCTCCCCCTCTGATTGGTCTAGTGTTCCATGAGCTGACTTCTTTTCATTCTTTTACACACTGTGACAAAGGGGACCAGCAAAGAATCAAACCTTAAGAATGTCTAGGGGCGGGCCACGGTGGCTCAGCAGGTAAGAATACTTGCCTGCCATGCCCGAGGACCCGGGTTCGATTCCCGGTGCCTGCCCATGTGTAGAAAAAAAAAAGAAGAATGTCTAGGACTAGAGTCAACACAGCAGCATTACTTCTGACATCCAAAGAATTAACCTGACACTTACTCAATGAACTAATTATTTGAAAGATTATGGAAGAAAGGTCTAGCGTGTGGACACGTTGCCTGAGGTCACACGCATAGACAGGGTTGGAGGCAGGAATTAAACACTGCAGGTCCCTTCAGAGACGTTCTTACTGGTAACCACTGTGAGCCAAATAGGGGCATCACAGAAAGTACCTTGAGTTTTCATCCCTGATAAGACTGAATGGGATAATATTTCTCAAACCCACTTTACATTCCTAATATCATTGTTTTAATAATTCACAGCCATAGGTGAAGCAGAAAGAATCCCCATTTGCCAATGAGTTAGTGTGATTTATCCAAGGTTGTAGATTTAGCTAGTGGCAGAACTGGAGCTGGAATGGAAGCCTCTGACCCCTACCACTGCCCTTAGTTTCCCAGTTCTTTTTCTCAGAGAAATTTGTTGGGTCCCAGGATCTTTGGGTTGTGTTTCTAGGGCTGCTGGCCGTACGATGCTATACCTTCAGGAGAGATAGATGGAGAGGAGAAGCTCTGTCCTCTGGGGATTCATCTCTTCTCTATGCAGAAAGTTCCATCTATCACTTTGTCATTGCAGAGACCCAGCCAATGCACACCCAGCAAGGGTGAGGATGGCTAAATATAATGGAAATCAGTCAGGGGCCAATTTTCCACACTGAAAAGAGAACAGCATTTCTCGGGCATTGTCGGGGAAGAGTGGTTGATTAAACATAAAATGTTTCTGCAAAGGGGGTAGCATGGGAGAGGACTCAACCCCTGCATGTTTGGAGAGGGCATTCTCCTGCAATAAACACGATGGAGTGCCATCTGTGCATCTGATAATTGCATCTGACTGCCTATCTTGTTGTGGGATTGCTGATTTGAGCAACTTGGAGACCCTCACTTGACCCCTCTTCCATTATCTAATATGTCACAAGATGTGGAAATTTCCAGAAAGGATATGAGACATGAAATCACACAAGAGGTAATGGGGTGGCACACCCCACATTTGTTCATGTCACTAGCTGTTGGCAGAGATCAATAGTGTTGTTTAAAGATGCCTCTCTTGAGTATTGAATGCTGCCGCCTCTAGATGCTTGACTAGCTGTTATGTCTGGGTGACAGTAAGTAGGAGGGAAATCCATAAATTAGTGACTAATGTTAGTATGATGACTAAGTGTGGTAGGAAGCAGTCCTAGCTTGGCCTGACCTTCCCCTGGGACCCATGCTCAGAACCAGATGTGGATTATGTTTAATTCCACTTTATGGGATTAAACAGAATCTCCTAGTAAATAAGGGGACTGCTGGTATATTCCTTCCCCTATTGTCCTGAGCTAGATAAGTATTCACTGGAGACAGTCTTGTGAAGGCGGGTGTCATTTATGGTTTCTGGCTCACCCCCCTACCCCCGCCCCTGTGCTGTATCTGTCCCTGGCAGGAAAGGAGCAGGATGCCTCCACTAAAGCACACACGAGAGAGGTGTGTGCGAGTAGAACATCTCTGCTTTGGCCAAAGATTGAGAGCCACAGGCTGTGAGACCGACACCCACAAGGGAACCTGCCTTTGTCTATTCTCTACTTCAGCCAGATGTTGTTCCACCCTGTGCTGCTGGAGCTAGGCTTCTGTGGGTGGCCCCAAGCCCTGAGCTGGTGTGAGCTGACCTCTCCTTAGGTGTCTCACCTTCTGACCAGCCCTGATAGACTCATCAGACTGTACGGGGGCAATCTGGAAGGGTGAACAGCATGAGGTATGATCTGAAGCCATTCCATAGAAGAAGAACCAAAGACAGAGAATTAATTGGCCCAAGCTGGTGAGGAAAGGCCAATGCTATGATTTGAATCCAGTACTTCAGTTTCCAAATCCAGTGTACTTATTATTCTAGCATGCTACCTCTTGCTCTTCTCACAATTTTCTCATCATAATTTACTGTTCATCATTACTCTACGACTCTTTTCACATTTTCTTTCTTTCTGTTTGTCCAAGCATTCTTTGGGTTGTTTTTATTTATTTTTTTCTTAAATTCCACAATTGCAATTCTTTCCCTAAGCCTCTGCATTAAATCCCATCACTACCCAACACCAACCAGGGTCATGCTAAATGTATAACCATGTCCCAAAGATATATTTGTATTGATAGATTTGTTGGTTAGCTGATTCCTTTGTTACTGTAATCCCTGTGTTTGATTTTTGAATGTTTCTGAAAAATTTTATATTTGTCTTCCTAATAATTCAACAAACATTAGTTGAGGGTTTGCTGGGGCCACAGAGATAAATCTTATGTCCTCCAATCAATCACGGACAGTTGGTAGAGAAGATAAATTATAGTGCAGGGTAGAAAGTATAGATTTTGTTGATTAACAGGGTAACTCACTAAGAAACATGCCCCTATTATTTTTGCTCTATGCCTATTTGAAATGCTTGCATTTTCTGCAAAGACCACAGGGCCACAAATGAAAACAAATACAAGTTTTATTTCCATGTCTTTTAACCATGTGGGTTCTCCTACAAGGTTTAAGATACGAATTGCCAGGAGAGAATAAATCTTTTATCCCTCCAGCCTTCTCCCCAACCAAGAAAAAGGAAACACACAAATACCCAGTGCTATGAAAATGAACAAACTCTGGGTTATTTGAATGATATAATGCAACTCAATAGTTAAAATGCATGAATTGAAATGCTTTTTTTAGCCATGTTTTCACATGGGTGCATCTCAAAAATAGAAAGGAGGGGTATGGGTGAAGAAGTTGCAGAAAGAGACGTATGGTCTACCATTTATATAAAGTTTTTAAGTAATGCCAAAATTGAGGTTTGTGGTAAACAAGAATAAAAGCTCGTAAGTCAATATAAACTGCACACCCAGAAGAGTCTGTGTTGGGAAGAAGGTGGACAAATGGATAGTAAAGGGGGGGGGGGTCACGGGGGGTTCAACCACATCTCTAAGGTTTCCTTTATTTCTGTTTGTGAAGGACCTGACCCTATTAATGTAAAATATTAGGATTTGACAAATTTTGATAGTGGGTGCAGGGGTGTTAGTTTTACCAAGATTTTGTATACTGTTTTTTATACATTTGAAATATCTAGTAATAGTATTGCTAAAGCACTCACTCCTTTCCTCAAGAGCCCCTGGCAACAGTAGCATGCCCATCTCCCTTTGCTGCCACGAGGCGTGCAAGACATGCAAGAGTTACTGTTGGTTCAGAAGCGGTGTGGGAAGGAGAGGTGGAGCCCTTCAGCAGAGGACAATTCCATCAGGGCCCCTGTGTGCTCATCCATTCCTGCAGCTGGCCCCCATTGTTTAGGGCTCAACAGTCAATCATGAACATCCCAATGGGGATGCTCTATGCAAATGCTTCTAGGAGAAAGTCAGGAATGCAGAAGCTGCTAACTCAAGTCTCATTCTGAATCCTTCTACAGGCTCCAACAAAAATGGGTGCTATGTTTCAAGAAGGGAATCCCAGGGAAAGTTAGTAAGCAGAGCATTGAATAGATCATTTTCCATGTTAAAATAGTGACACAACTAACTACTCCAGGGCATCTGGTATTAGTGCTAATTTTATTCATCATAATTCCATGTATGTTGAATTATGGGCGCTCGTCATCAGAAGATCAGAAATGTACCAACTGCTTTGTAGTAGACTACTGTGTTGATCTATCAGCTCTGAGAGGAATCTTGAAACGATTTCTCATAAAGTTCATTTAGAAAGAAAATACTCCAAATGGGCAAGGTCTAAAAGTGGATTTTTTTCTTTTTTGTGTAAACTACAAATTTTAATTTGTTGTTCCCATAAAACAAAAAGGTTTGCATGCCTCCAAGATGGAAATGAAAAGCCTGCTTCAGAGAGAAAATAATATTGAGGTTGAATTCCAATAAAAGATGAATCAGCTGGTACACTCCTTTAGCTGCACAGATTGTAAGCAGAGTATATACAATAACTTTGCAGATAGCCTCATGCCTGTTTGTGGGGCAAGTCACAGTTGAATCAAGTAGCAAATAAAGTTGATTTCAGTCATGTCAATTGTTTATGCATTTGGGAACCATTGATGAGTGAAAAAGTGTTAACTGCTCACAATAATATGAATAACCATTTAAAATTCCTTTATACCACAAATATTCATAGAGCACCTGTTTTGTCCCAGACTTGGCTCTGACAACAACTACGTACCAGATACTCTCAACGATGTCCCTGATGGAGCTTACTCACCTTCAAAACCAATATAAAATTGAAATTATCAGAAGTTCTCCAGAGGGGAGAGATACAGGGAACCTGACCAGGGAGATCTGGGAAGGCTTCCCAGAGGAGGTGACTTGCGAGCTGCAACCACAGGCTAGGAGGCAGTGGAAAAAGACCACTGAGCAGAGAGCATATGTTCAACCAACAGCTATTTATTGAGCATCTATTATATGTCAGGCATTTTTCCAGTTGATTAGGATTCATGAACAAGGACAGACAAGGATGCTTATCCTTGAAGAGCTTGTATTTGGGAAGAGGTGTCAATAAAAGTTAATTTACAGTGTACACTAGACAGTGATAAGTGACATGGAAAGAGGGTAGAGGAGAACCTTGAGTGCCTCTGGGTGGGAGCAAGTCACAATTTTGAATAGAATGATCAAGAAAGCCCTCATTAAGGAGATGACTGAACACATATTTGGAAGGTGACCGCGGAGGGTCTCCTAGGCCGTTTTCAGGTATCTGGCTTCTACCCTGATCGAGAAGGCCAGCCACTGGAGGGCTCTGAGCAGAGACACGATGCGACTGATTTCTATTTTGAAAGGATTTCTGCACTGTTTTGCCTGTTTGAAAATATAGCATATACTCCAGACTATATTTTTAATCCTGACTAAATTTTGTGGAGGCAGCTGTTTCTTTTAATCCTGATTCAGTATCAAAGAGCTGAAAGTTTTGATTAGATTATCTCCTTGGAGATATAGCATGCCCAATAGTGGGTGAACCTTTTGATTAGATGGAGAAGTGACTCCACCCATTCAAGGAGGGCCTTGATTAGTTTATTAGGGTCCTTTCAAAGGGCAGACATGAAGACAGGGAACATGGATAAGTCTTGTGGTAGGAAAGAGGATGGTAAGCAACGATCAGCGTCACTGCCAGGAGGAGGCCAGGCATGGAGGCCCTTGTGGTACAACAGAAGTAATGGGGATTTTATCAGTCAAGTGGGAAATCACTGAGGTTTTAAACAGAGTTTTTTACAAGACTGAATTTGCATTTCCAATGTGAGTCTGGATGCCTCTGGCTACAGAGGGCAGGATGGGTTAGAATGTAGTCAGAATAGTTGCAGGCAAAATACTTCATATGTGCCTAGCAATGTGCTAAGCATTTTACATGTTACCTCATTTGACAAAAAACTTTGAAGTGAGTGACATTCTTATACCCACTTTAGAGATGAGGACGCATAGGTTCAGAGCAGGCAAGTGACTCACCCAAGGTCATCACACCTGGTAAATCAATGATAGGGACTGGATAGTTCCCAGGTAGTTTATTTACAGTATCCTGGCCCCCTTGAAACTGTGCTATTGCCCACAGACTCAAGCACTTCTAAAGCTGGAAGGGCTCTTCAGAAATTGGCTCGACCCACCCCTCAGGTAAGCAGAGTTGGTAGCATTGAGCAGCAGTTGCTTGCAAATGGAATCATGGTTTAACGGCACCAGGTGGAGGTTGCTATTTTTACAAAGGAAAATCCTTTGTAAAGTCAAGGATCCCTTTATGAAGCAAATAAGCCATTCTCCAACTTAACTTCAGACAATATGCTATTCTTCAAACATCTGGTGAATCTGTAAAACTACAAGGCGTTAGAGAATGTCCTTACTGTTCAAGGGAAAGGAGCTAGGTGAGGAGGTGTGGAGAGCTGTGCAGAGAAGGCAGCCTGAAGATCTGAGTGTGTGTGTGGGGGGGTCCTTGGTTCTGTGTGATGGAGGGGAAGCCAGTTTCTAGACACATGATGTTATAGTTCAGAGGCTTCCAATTCATTCATCAGTAAGGAGTCTCTTCAGCGATCAGAATCCCCTCTGTGAATCTGGGAGTGATCATGGAGGACATTATATTACCATCTGCCCAGTTCTCTTTCCAACAGAGCTGCTCCTCCCTCCTCCCATCACCATCCATTGATCCTAGCGAGACTGTCAATCACAAGTCTTCCCTGCCCTCTGGTCCTGTGCTGGGCACATAATTCTGGCCAGTCGAACCTCTCTAGAGGTTCATCTGAGCTATCTTTCTCTGGATTGTGAGCCATAAAGGCAAAGTAAACTTGAGGCTACTGACAGGCAATATGAGTCCATGTAGAAAGAGCTGTCTGAGAATAAATCCAGGTAGAGGCAAGTGGACCGCCCCCCACCCCCACCCCCCCATCGCTAAAAGTGCAAGGAGATGGGAGCAGAGAATAATCAAAGAAGATTTCTGGTGATATTGCCCTAAATCCTAGAACAGGATACTTGAAGCCAGCAAGAAATCCCCATACTTGGATTATTCATTTTTAAGTTCCATTACATTTACAAAGTTCCCTTTGTTTCTCTACACCTCAGGTGTTCGCCTATGAAATGGGGGCCATAATACTACCTACTTCATAGCATGTACTGAGGATTACATTAAATAATGTGTATCAGTCACTTAAGGCAGGGCCTGGCACATAGCAGTTAGCTATTGCTGCACAACAAATTACCCTAAAATGTATTGACTTAAAATAATCATTGAGATCATGATTCTGTGGGATGGCAGCTTGGGCTCAGTTCTGCTGGGTAGTTATTTTGAGCTCAGCTGGGCTCACTGATGCATCTGCGGTCATTTTCTGAGATGATTCAGCTCACCTCCACCTGGTCCCTTATACTCCAGCAGGCGAGCCTAAGTTTTGTTCATATGTGGTAGGACAGGGTTCCAAGAGAAAGAGTGGAAGGATGCAGGCTTCTAGAAGTGTGGGATTGGAGCTGGCACTTCATCTCTTTTGCTGCTTGAGCAAAGCTGGTCATAAGGCCAGACCATGTTAAAGAGGTGGAGAAGTAGACTTTTCTGCCTCTATATGCAAGGAATTGCAGAGTCATTTTGCAAAGGGTGTGGCTGCAGAGACAATTATGAATGATTATGGCCATTTTTTTCTGTCTACTATAGTAACTGTTCAGTAAGTCCCATGATAAGTTGCTGCTATTATTATTACTATTTTTTTAAACTAGTTATTTTCTGTCACTTGCTATAGACATTATCACCATTGTTATTGATTTTTAAAGAGATTATTAATAATAGGTTGGAGATCTCCTAAGTTTCTTTTTTGGACTTTTCATTGAAACCCAGGTATAGTTCACTTATAGAAATATATATATATATATGTATATCACTTTCTAGATATCCCAAATGACACCCCTTATGTCATTAGCAGAGTATTGCAGAAGTGAGCAACTATGAGGCCTCATGTTATTGGTAATATTTTACTGCTCTGCTGAGCAAGACTTTGGAAATTACCAGGCTTTAATGATGTAGTTTGCACCATCCATTATTTGTTTGTAAGATATTCCTCACTGATTCCATTCTGTAATTATTTGTATTTCTTCTTGGTTGGTTCATCTTTAATTGCTTTAGATCTGAGCAGGGAAATACTGAGATCATACATTTGTTCTTATGAGGCTGTAATATTTAGTCTTTTCAGGAATAAATGCATTGTAGACTTTCATGCTTATTAACTTTTGATTGTAGAGACTATCAAATTATGCAAGGTCTGTGGTGAATACATTTAAATTCATTACTTATACAAATTCCATCAGGAGTATTAATGATGATTTGATTATTTTCATTATTATGTCACTAAAGATATTAGCAAATTTCAGTTTCTTCTGTTTCTAACTCCAACTGAGGACTAGCAGAAGCCTTTCCCTTTATTATTATAAAGACAAGCAATGTGAAGAGGTTGTGGTTTTTCTTTTGTTTTTGTTTTTATTTATGAGGCAGTGGTTTCACTTCAGAGTAAAACAGATCTATGGTATACCTGTGATATTAATATATCAACAGCAAATAAAGGCTTTGCAGTTTTCCTTAGTAATGAGAAGGAAACACGTGCCTCCGTTTTCAGTCAACAGTTACGGGATGCCTACTGTTTGCTAAAAGAATAAACATAATCATTATTAGCCAAAGGTGAATGTGTGCCTATTGTGTGTTTATAAGTAATAGTGCAATTATTGGCCAACATAAGCAGGACCCTTTTGTTCTGACTGGACTGGAAGTTACCTTTTGTTTATATTGGATTGAATATCAGTGTTAGCGATTAGTAATTAATTGAGCACCACAAATTCTACACATTGGCCTGTGCTGGCTAATGTTACATAACAAATTACCCCAAAATTTAGTAGCTGAAAAGAGCAATAACTTGTTATCTCTTATAACCTGTGTGGACCGAATATTCATGAGCAGCCTGGCTGAGCAGTAATGACTCGGACTTATCTCATGAGATTGCAGTAAGATGTCAACCATGGTTGCAATTATCTGAAGGCTTGGTGTGGGCTGGAGGATCCGTTTCCAAACTGGTTTCCTTACATGACTGACCAGTGGCTCTGGCTCTTGGTGGGAGGCCTCAGCTCCTCTCTACATGTGCCTTTGCAGGAGTGTTGAGTGCCCTCTTGACAGTGGTGGCCACCTTTCTCAGGGAGCAATCGAAGTGACCATAGCAAAAGTCTCAGTAATGTTTACGACCTAACCTTGATAGCCACATATTTGCTCCTGATGACCTTTGTCATTTGGCTTAACCCCAATTCAATTTGGGAAGGAAATGCAAAAGGGCATGGAAACCAAAAGCAAAGACCACTGATGGCCATCTTGGAGGCTACCTACCATAGACTGTTACCAAGTGAGAACAGAAGACCTACTGAGGCCAGCATTAGCCGTCACCAGAGACTGGGTACATTTTCATGTTGTATCTTCTAGGTGTGTCTGTCCCATGCACAGTTAGGAAGGCAGTGACTTACATATTCAGGAATCCTTAATGCCTGTGATTGTCTTGAGTGTTTTACTATATTAATAAACCTCTGGCTGTTTCCCTCTGAAGATTTCAGAATTTTTCAATTACTTTCCCATAGTCATGGTTCTTTTCCACAATACATGGAATCAATAGTCTTTTCTAAATCATATAAAAGTTGTGGACTTACTTCAAGAAAAATACAGCCACCCACAATTCTACTTATAGTTTTAGAAGATTTATGAATGCCCCTCCTCCGTAGGCTAATTAACCCTTAGTTAAAGGGAGAAAAGATTTCTTCCAAAGAGGTTAAAAGTAGTTTATAAATTAATTAAGGGAAAATTCATGTAGGACCCAGAAAGCCTCCATGTGGCCTGATATTCCAAACAGATAAAGGTAATTATTTCCTTAAGAAATTCTAATCTTTAACTTTCATCTGTTCAAATGTATTAGTATAGTTACTACTCCCAAATAAAATTTCTCATATCTTTCATATTCTTCTTCGTTCTCTGGAATATCTCATTTTCTACATCCCTTATATCTTTGTTTTCAGCCTACACACATTTTTCTCTCTCATCTTCTCTTTCTCTTCTACCTTTTTACTGTAGATTGTATGTTGTAGGTTTCTTATAAAGGCCTTTCCTGCTCCTGCCTCCCTCTTGGCCTCAGGTCTTACTATCCCTTCTTTAAGTATGTACTGACAAATACAAATCACCATTCTGATACTCATGGCCTCTCCTGGGGGCTGGGGGGACTCCCAGCTGTGGGTGAGAGGAAGGAGAGGTGGGTGGCGAACACAGCATATTCTTTATCCACCCTGGTGGAAGGGGAGACCTAGGAAGCTTGACGCGTAAATATTTTTTTTTACCTCTTTACCCTTTCCTTTAGCGGTCATTTATCTGACAGAGAAATCCTCAGAATACTTTCCATTTAGAGAGTCCTGTGTATATGAATGTTCTGAAGAATAGACAGATCATGTGGCCAATTGTGAGCCGGAGTCTCCAGGTTATCCTGGTAATTATTATTCTGTGTGCTTCTCAATACATTCTTTTTTTTTTTTTATGTTACATTGATTTCTGCCCTAGTCAAAATGCAACAAAAATAATGATAAATCCAACAAAATCATTGCCCTTTGACTCTCAGTATGCATTAAAATCTCCATTTATTGGACAGCGTTAGGAAAGGACACAGCAGAACGCTGGTGGGATACAAACTAGGAGACTAGGTATATAGTTAATTGAGCTTTGAGACTAAACTTTGAGACCCACTTCTGCCCAGTTCCAAGCTATGTGACTTTTTTCAAGTGCTCCCTCCCTCTGAGTCTCAGTTTCCTCATCTGCAAAGTCTTTCATCTTCTCATACCTTAATCCTTTAAGGTTAAGGGAGAAGGTTGCCAACTTTGGAAAAGTAGAGAAGACCCTGGCATAGGCAGAATTCCAAGATGGCACCCAAGATTTCCTGTCTGGAATAATCCCCAGGACTGTGATGATGATGGATTTTGTGCCATGGTTGACTTTGAGAAAGGGAGATTATCCTGGATGCACCTGACCTGCAGGTAAGCCTGTAAAAGTGAGTGGGCTGTACCTGGAGATAAAGATTTGAAGTGTGATGGGAATTCCATATGAGGGAGACTGGGTTGCTGGCTTGGAAGATGGAGAATGCCACATGGCAAAGACTTTAGTGGAGCCTCTAGGAGCTGTGAGTGGCCTCCAAGCCACAGCCAACAATGAAATAAACCCCTGTGAACTTGGATGAGGACCCTAAGCTCCGGATGAGAATGTAGCTGGCCAACATCTTGACTTCTGCAATGTGAGAGCCACAGCAGAAAATCCAGCCAGGCTGTGCTGAAAATTCTGACCTACAGAAATGTGAGATAACAAATGAGTTTTTTTTATTATAAAATATAAAAGTTATTAAGAAAAAATTAAAACATATAGAAAAGTTGAAAAGATTATAAATACCATGTACCTCCCACTCCAATTCTAAGATTAATATTTTGATATATCACTCTATTGCATCTTTTTTTTTTTTTACTTTTTGTTGTTGTATAGTATAACATTTATACAAAGCAAGGAAATAAAAAAAAACAATAGTTTTCAAAGCACTCTTCAAAAAGTTGCTACAGGATAGATCCCAGAATTCATCATGGGCTACCACATGATCGTCTCATATTTTTCCTTCTAGTTGCTCCAGAATATAGGAGGCTAGAGGGCTTAAATACTTTTTTATCATCACAGTTGACTTTTTTCCTTTTTTTTGCGAGCAATAACATAAATACAAAAAAACTATAAATTTCAAAGCACAGCAGCACAATTAGGTGCAGAACATATTTCAGACTTTGACATGGGTTACAATTTCATAATTTCAGGGTTTTTTTCTAGCTGGTATAAAATACTGAAGACTGAAAGAGATATTAATTTAATGATTCAGCATTCATATTCATTTGTTAAGTCCTACATTCTAGGTATAATTCCACCATCACCTTTGATCTTTCCATACCTCTCTTTGGGGTTGTTTGGGCTATGGCAATTCTAAATTTTTTATATTGAAGTGTCTGTCACTAATATGGGGTAAGGAAATGGAACTATCTGATGTTCTGGAGAGGCTGGGCTAGGTTTCAGGAATTATCTGGACAAGGGACCTATCCAGGTTTCTGTAAAATTACTGTAGTGGCTGGAACTCTTGTGGAATCTTATAAATTGCTGTAGGTGTTCTTTAGGATTGGCTGGAATGGTTCTGGTTGGGGGTTGGAAGGTTATGATAGGTAGCAAGGTCTACCTGAAGCTTGTGTAAGAGCAACCTCTAGAGTAGCCTCTCAACTCTATTTGAACTCTCTCTGCCACTATTACTTTGTTAATTACATCCTTTTGGTCAAGATGGAATTGTTGATCCCATGGTGCCCGGTCTGGATTCATACCTGGGAGTCCTCTCCCACGTCTCCAGGGAGACTTTCACCCCTGGATGTCATGTTCTACGTAGGGGGAAGGACGATGATTTAACTAGCAGAGTTCAGTTTAGAGAAACTGAGGCCACATCTGAGTAACAACAGAGGTCCTCCAGAAGTAGCTCTCAGGCATGCCTATATGTAGTCTAAGCTTCTCTACTACTTATATAAGCTTCACAAGAGTAAGCCTCATGATCAAGGGCATGACCTATTGATTTGGGTGTCCCTAAAGTTTGACACAATATCAGGGGATTAGCTGATGGTAAGGTTTAATAGTTCCATAGTCTTTCTCTCCTCCCTTAGGGGACTTTGCCAATACTTTTTGATTATCTGCTTAATATACTCTAGGATGTTTCCAGGCATTACAATAATCTATACAGGATTAAAGGACCTCTTTCTTATTCTGTCCTTCCTGTGTTTCAGTTGTTCAAATGAGCTACATAGATAGATTGAATTAGATTATGCACTACAGAAAATTTCAGTTCCAGATCAAATAAACCTTTCTTCCATTGGTCTCAAACAGTATGTGTGGTTCTAAAATATAGATACTGTCTTCCTTACCCTTATGCTCTGAATTACTTTAATTCTGACCTGTTTGGCTTCATTCTTATGTCTAAATATCAGGTTATATATATAAAACAGCCTCTCAAAATCCAGAAATATTAATCACTTCTCTGGACTTAGTGTGTCTGCGCTAAAAGCTTACAATATAGGCCCCTGTTTTCTTATAAGCATTTTCTAAAGGGGACCGTACCATTGTTGTTTTTCGTTTCTGGCTCATTTTGTTTCACTAAATGTCCCACATGTTCATTCACATCGTAGCATGCCTCACAACTTTGTTCCTTTTTATAGCAGCACAACCTTCGTTCATAAATAAGCACAATTGTTTGCCAATCTACTTCTCTGTCAGTGCATCCTTCAGCCACCTGATGAGTTTTGTTTTAAGCCGATACATCTGTAGTAATTTTTTATGCTGCAATGGAAAATGAATATAGGCCCTAACCTGTTTACCTTTGGCACCTGTGGGAGGTGAGACTACAGGGAGAGAGGCAATATATGTGGTAGTAAGGAGCCCAGCTCTTGCAAGCCAGACACAGGTTTGTAACTCACTTCTACCCAGTTCCAAGCTTTGTGACTTCTTTCAGGTGCCCTGTCCCTCTGAGTCTCAGTCTCCCCATCTGCAAAAAGGAATACTATTATTCACTTCCCTCAGGATTGTTGACAGGCTCTTATGGAATAACAAAGATCAAGTACTAAGAATAGTGGCTGGCACATATAAGGGTTGCATATATATTAGCTATTATTACCTGGGGAAAGTTACTAAAACATTGATTTTGAGAGCTGGGGAATAGGAGTGATGTTTAAATAACCAATAATTGTACACTTTTGGCAACTTAACAATATACTTTCATATTTTTTTCCATACAATAATGATGACTCCATGAGGAAAATATTAACAATTTCATTTCTTTTTAACTTTTTATTCTGAAATAATTATAGACTCTTTAGAAGTTGCAAAAACAGTACAGAGAGGTCTGTGTACCCGTCACTCAGCTTCTCCCAGTGATGACATCTTGGTAACTATAGTCCATTATCAAACCAGGAAATTGACATTTGTACGATACCGTTAACTACACTACAGACCTCATTCCAATTTCACCATTAATAACTTCATTTTGCAGGTAAAAGAACAGGCTTATTTCAATGCCCTTTCTTGCCTAACTTCAAGTGCCCTTTGAAAATTGTATTCAAATTGTCTAGACTTACATAAGTCATTTGTCCTGATTGGCACTTTGCACTCAGTAACAGATTAGAAAAAAAAAAGCAGTATTTACTTGACCACTCTGACAGTTTAAGATTCAATTGTATTTTAATCATAAGGTTTTGGTTTTGTGAGAAACTTTTATTTATCTATGGAGAAAGAAATAAAGGTAACATTGCAGATTTTGACTGTTTGTTTGAATGCCAGTGGACACAGGTTTGGCAAAATTTCAGGACCCCAGAGTAATACATTACAGTCTGTGCGCCTGGTACCAAATCTTAATGGCCATAAACATCTGAGGAATACTTCCAACTTTTCTTTTCTTTACCACCAAAGGCAAAATTCTTGCTCAAGATAAGGCTTGAAGTAACTGAGAAGGCAAGCCCTCAAGAACTAGGTAAAATGGGTGTGCTGGTGTGAAAGGATTTATGTACCCTAGAAAAGCCTACAAAATCCCATTTTGTAAAGACAGTCATTTCTTCTAATTCCTATTCAATCCTATATGTTGGAAACTTTAATTAGATTATCTCCATGGAGATGTGACTCAATCAAATGTGGGTATTGCACTTGATTACATGGAGACATGACTCCACATATTCAGATGGGTCTTGATTAGTTTACTGGAATCCTATAAAAGAGGAAACATTTTGCAGAAAGTTGAGATTCTGAGAGAGCAGAGAATGCTGCAGAACCACCATGCAGAAAGTCCGCCTGCCAACAACCTTTTGAGAATGAGAAGAATACCTCAGAACCATAAAGCAGAGTCCACCAGGCAATAACTTTTGAAGATGAAGAAGGAAAACATCTCCCGGGGAGCTTCATGAAGCAGGAAGCTTGGAGAGTGTATTAGTTAGGGTTCTCTAGAGAAACAGAATCAACAGGGAACACTTGCAAATATAAAATTTGTAAAATTGTCTCACATGACCTAGGGAATGCAGAGTCCAAAATCTGCAGGGCAGGCTGTGAATCCAACGACTCCGACGAAGGGTCTGGATGAACTTGACAGGAGAGGCTCACCAGCCGAAGCAGGAATGGAACTTGTCTCCTCTGAATTCTCCTTAAAAGGCTTCCCATGATAAGATTAAGAATCACTCATTGTAGAAGACACTTCCCTTTGGATGATTATAAATGGAATCAGCTGTGGATGTAGCTGACGTGATCATGATCTAATTCTATGAAATGTCCTCATAGCAAACGACAGGCCAGCACTTGCCCAACCAGATAAACAGGTACCACAACTTGGCCAAGTTGACACATGTCCCTAACCATGACAGTCCACCCCTTGTCAACTTGGCAGCTATATATATATATCACCTTAAACCATACTTAATTTCCAAATGAAAACAATAAAACACACATTTTTTTCTTTTACCTGACAATACTCAATTGTTCTGCATATACTGGAAACACATTAAATCTCTCCAGAATAGGGTGCAAATACTTAGGCAACATTCATTCTTAAACTTGATATCTTACAACTTAAATAGTATAATATGAACAAAACAGCATTATAGTCCTCGTGTCTGTAACTGATCACATGGCTGAAGTTCATATTTATCACTACCTTCTTCCACTACCCATTCCATGTTCCCTTTACCCTCAGTAAGCACTTCATCTGGCCATGGTTCTTTGCCTTGTGGGGTGACCCAAACCTTCATTCCTGAAGTTTCAGAGCCATTAGTAGTCCTGCCTGGATTGCATTGTTGCAGTTTTCCATTGATTTTAATCACAGAGCATGGTAGTACTATAAGATGTCCTAGGGGATCTCCTATATTCCAAGAAAACTCTTCTTTACCTCCATTATGTAGTTGCAGTCCTACTTCCTCCTGACAGTCAGGCTCAATTACCCCAGATAATAATGTAATCCCCTTCTTGGCTTGTTGATCCAGTGGCATAAGTAGCCCAAAGTGACCAGGTGGCAATCTTAACTTCCAGTTCAGGGGAATCGTTGTTTCTCCTGGAGGAAGCACACCCCATTTTGGAACTAAAACCTGTAGACCAGCAGAGCTCAGAGTAGCAGGGATAGGAAGCAAAAATTTTCCTAGTGGATCACTAGGGGTAATAGTGAGTGGTACCACTCCCATTTCCACCCCTTGGTTCCTGGACCCATGAATCCTGGCTATGGGAGAAACAGCACCATACAGTGGATGCTGATGCAGAGCATATACAGCTTCCTGGAGAACATTACCCTTCAAGGTATTGGCACTTAGCTGGTACCATAATTGAGTTTTCAAAAGGCCATTCCACCGTTCTATCAATCCAGCTCTTTCTGGATGATGGGGAACATGGTAAGATCAGAGAATTCCATGAGCATTTGCCCATTCCTGCACTTCATTTGCTATAAAGTGTGTTCCTTGATCAAAAGCAATGCTATGTGGAATACCATGATGGTGGATAACGCATTCTGTAAGCTCATGGATGGTAGTTTTGGCAGAAGCATTGCGTACAGGGAAAGCAAACCCATATCCAGAGTATGTGTCTATTCCAGTTAGAACAAATCACTGCCCCTTCCATAAAGGGAGTGGTCCAATGTAATCAACCTGCCACCATGTAGCTGGCTGGTCACCTTGGGGAATGGTGCCATATCAGGGGCTGAGTGAAGGTCTCTGCTGCTGGCAGATTGGGCACTCAGCAGTGACTGTAGCCAAGCCAGCCTTGGTGAGTGGAAGTCCATGTTGCTGAGCCCATGCATAACCTCCATCCCTACCACCATGACCACTTTGTTCATGAGCCCATTGGGCAATGACAGGAGTTGCTGGGGAAAGAGGCTGACTGGTATCCATAGAACGGGTCATCTTATCCACCTGATTATTAAAATCTTCCTCTGCTGAAGTCACCCTCTGGTGTGCATTCACATGGGACACAAATATCTTCATGTTTTGGCCCACTCAGGTCTATCCACATACTTCTTCCCCAGACCTCTTTGTCACCAATTTTCCAATTATGGTCTTTCCAAGTCCCTGACCATCCAGTCAAACCATTAGCAACAGCCCATGAGTCAGTATACAAACGCACCTCTGGCCAGTTTTCCTTCCAAGCAAAATGAACAACCAGGTGCACTGCTCAAAGTTCTGCCCACTGGGAGGATTTCCCCTCATCACTATCCTTCAAGGACACCCCTGAAATGGGTTGTAATGCTGCAGCTGTCCACTTTCAGGTGTTACCTGCATATCGTGCTGAACCATCTGTAAACCAGGCCTGACTTTTCTATTCCTCAGTCAATTCACTATAAGGAACTCCTCAAGAGACCATAGCTCTGGTCTGGGAAAGAGAAGGTAATGTGGCAGGAGTGGAAACCATGGGCATTTGTGCCACTTCTTCATGTAACTTACTTGTGTCTTCAGGACATGCTCTGGCTCTATCTCATATATACCATTTTCATTTTACAATAGAGTGCTGCTGTGCATGCCCAACACCCAACTCATGATAGGCAACTCAGGTCTCATGGTAACTTGTTGGCCCAAGGTTAAGCGTTCAGTCTACTAAGGCCCAGTAGCAGGCCAAAAGCTGTTTCTCAAAAGGAGAGCAGTTATCTGCAGCAGATGGTAAGGCTTTGCTCCAAAATCCTAAGGGTCTGCGTTGTGATTCTCCTATAGGGGCCTGCCAAAGGCTCCAGACAGCATCTCTATTTCCCATGACACTTCCAGCACCATTGGATTTGTTGGATCACATGGCCCAAGTGGCAGAGCAGCTGGTACAGCAGCCTGGACATGTTGCAGAGCCTCCTCTTGTTCAGGTCCCCTCTCAAAATTATAAGCTTTTCTGGTCACTCGATAAATGGGCTGGAGTAGCAAACCCAAATGAGGAATATGTTGTCGCCAAAATCCAAAAAGACCAACTAGGCATTGTGCCTCTTTTTTGGTCATAGGAGGGGCCAGATGCAGCAACTTATCCTTCACCTTAGAAGGGATATCTCGACATGCCCCACACCAGTGGACACCTAGAAATTTTACTGAGGTAGAAGGCCCCTGTATTTTTATTGGATTTATCTCTCATCCTCTAACACACAAATGCCTTACCAATAAATATAAAATAGTTGCTACTTCTTTATCACTAGGTCTAATCAACATGATATCATCAATATAATGGACCAGTGTGATGTCTTGTGGGAGGGAGAAGTGATCAAGTTCCCTGCAGCAAGATGATGACATAGGGCTGGAGAGTTGATATACCCCTGAGGTAGGACAGTGAAAGTATATTGCTGACCTTGCCAGCTGAAAGCAAACTGTTTCTGGTGGTCCTTACTAATAGCTATTGAGAAAAAAGCATTTGCCAGATCAATAGCTGCATACCAGGTACCAGGGGATGTATTGATTTGCTCAAGCAGTAATACCACATCTGGAACAGCAGCTGCAATGGGAGTTACCACCTGGTTGAGCTTATGATAATACACTGTCATCCTCCAAGACCCATCTGTTTTCTGCACAGGCCAAATAGGAGAGTTGAACGGGGATGTGGTGGGAATCACCACCCCTGCATCTTTCAAGCCCTTCAGAGGGGCAGTAATCTCTGCAATCCTTCCAGGAATCTGGTATTGATTCTGATTTACTATTTTGCTCAGTAGGGGCAGTTCTAGTGGCTTCCACTTGGCCTTTCCCACCATAATAGCCCTCACTGCATGAGTTAGAGAGCCAATGTGGGGATTCTGCCAGTTGCTCAGTATGTCTATACCAATTATACATTCTGGAACTGGGGAAATAACTACAGGATGGGTCCAGGGGCCTGCTGGACCCACTGTGAGATGGACCTGAGCTAAAACTCCATTGATCACCTGGCCTCCATAAGTCCCCACTCTGGTGGTCCAGAGTGACATGTTGGGTACCCTGGAACTAATGTCACTTCTGAACCAGTGTCTAATAATCCCCAAAATATCTGATCATTTCCTTTTCCCCAATGCACAGTTACCCTGGTAAAAGACCATTGGTCTCCTTGAGGAAGGCTTGGAGGAAGATTAACAGTATAAATTTGTGGCAGTGTAACAGGTTTCTCCCCCATAGAGACCTGGCCTCCCCTTCATTCAAGGGGCTCTGTGTCTGTAAACTGTTTCAAGTCTGGAAATTGATTAAGGGGTTGTGACTCTGTGTTTTTGTAATTCAAGTTAGACTTCTGTACACTTGGCCTAGAACTCTTGTTTATACAGCTCGAGCAAGAATTTAGTAGACTGCCCTTCTATTGTATTTCTGGGTACCCCATGATTTACTAGCCAATGCCACAAATCTCTGCATGTCATATAATTTTGATGCCTGCTTTGAGTTTGCTGTCTATTATAAACGCCATGTCTACCCTGTCTTTGGCAGTTAAGTGCTGCCACCTGGCTTCTGCCAACTCGGGATCCTGTGATCCCCATTGTGTTTAAGGATTCCAGCTCAGTGACAGCAGTTTCTACAGTAATATCTGACCTACAGGGAAGTGCAACCACAGAGCTCTTTAGGGATGATGATGCCAGTCTCACAAATTTATTTCTCACTGTTCTGGTAAAAGGTGCATCCTCCAGGCATTCCTGGGGTGTAAGAGCAGGCTTTGCATGATAAATCCACTCTAACATTCCAATCTCTGTAAGCCTCTGGATCCCCTCATCTACATTATACCAGGGCAGTTCTGGCATTTCAACCTCAGGTAATGTCAGCCAACTTTTGATCCATGTTTCAACCAATCATCCAAACAAACTGTTAATACCTTTTCTAACCACTCAAGCTATAACACTGAATGCAGAATCTCTGCTTAGTGGGCCCATATCAATAAATTCAGCCTGATCCAGCCTTATATTCCTCCCACCATTATCCCACACCCTTAAAATCCATTGCCACACATATACCCCTGATTTCTGTCTATATAAATTGGAAAACTCACACAGTTCTTTTGGAGTATAATGTACCTCCTTATGTGTGATACTTCGTACCTCACCTTTAGGGGCCTGTTGGGACTTTAATCTAGTTATAGGTCTGGAAGAAATGAGGGGTGGTGGGGGAGTCGTGAGAAGAATTAGAAATATCTTCCAAGCCATTTGCTTCAGGGCCTTCGTTTGCAGTTTCATCTGGTGAAACAGGATTAATCACTCTAGGGCTAATCCCTTCAGGAGGAGGTTGAGTAGCCAACTCCTCAAGGCAGGCTGGAGGTGGGGCAGTTATGTCCTCAGGGAAAACTATTACAGGGTTATCTAGAGAAGACTCTGCATGATCTAGGGTTTCAACCTCACCCCCAACATCATCATCAATCCATATGTCACCATCCCAGTTTTCAGGGCCCCACTCCTTTCCAATCAATGCCCTCACTTTAACAGCAGACACCATGCAAGATTGAGATTTCAGTTTACGTTGTAAAGTTGCTGCTCTAACAATAAGATTCTGAGTCTGATTTTCAGAGATCTCAAGTCTATGGCTACAGGAAATAAGATTTTCCTTCAGGAAACATCTGCATCTTTCAGACGGCGCTTAAGCTTCTCGTTTGAAGCCTTAAGCCCATCCCTTTCACCCCTTAATGTAGCCAGTGTATCTAACAACAACCAACCAACATCTATATACCTCTTATTTCTACAAAACTCTGTAAAGGTGTCAAAAACATTATCCCCCAGAGTCTGGCTTTGTACACGCAAAGCATTAGGAGAATCAAATGATGATATTTTTGACTATCTCTTTTGCCAACTCACTCCATGGATTGGGAGTGTCATTCTGATTATGGGAATTGGAGTCCTTCGCGTCTATGAGTCTAGTCAGAGTAGAAAACCATCCATAAAAAACCATTTTTAAGATTCTGTTTCTTAAGAACCACTCCTGGTACCAACATGTATTAGTTAGTGTTCTCTAGAGAAACAGAATTAACAGGGAACACTTGCAAATATAAAATTCATAAAAGTGTCTCATGTGACCTAGGGAATGCAGAGTCCAAAGTCTGCAGGGCAGGCTGTGAAGCTGACGACTCCAGTGGAGGGTCTGGATGAACTCCACAGGAGAGGCTCACCAGTCGAAGCAGGAATGGAACCTGTCTCCTCTGAATCCTCCTTAAAAGGCTTCCCGTGATTAGATTAAGCATCACTCATTGTAGAAGACACTCCCCTTTGGCTGATTACAGATGGAATCAGCTGTGGATGCAGCTGACGTGATCATGATCTAATTCTATGAAATGTCCTCATAGCAAAAGACAGGCCAGCACTTGCCCAACCAGATAAACAGATACCACAACTTGGCCAAGTTGACACATGTCCCTAACCATGACAGAGAGGAAGCAAGCAGACTCCGTGTTTGCCATATGCCTTTCTGGATGAGAGAGAAAACCTGACTGTGTTTGCCACGTGCCTTTCCACTTGAGAGAGAAACCCTGAACTTCACTGGACTTCTTGAATCAAGGTATCTTTCCCTGGATGCCTTTGATTGGACATTTCTATAGACTTGCTTTAATTGGGACATTTTCATGGCCTTAGAACTGCAAACATGTAACTTATTTAAATTCCCCCTTTTAAAAGTCATTCCATTTCTGGAATATTGCATTCCGGCAGCTAGCAAACCAGAATAATTGGGTTGGACCCTTACCAGTTAGAGTCTCTGGGAGTTTTCGAGATTTCAGCAAATTCTTCCCAGGAATTATGTTGCCCTCTTTTGCCTCCAGGGATTCTGTGTCCACATATATTTTTTTACTGTGCTCCTCTCCATAATTGGATGTCAAACTCTTTGAGTTCCACAAAATCTCTACCAGCTTCCATATAATGTCTTTGAGCACTATAATCTGTATAGAAGGTTCTCAGAGGAACAGTGGAGAGGTTTACCTTCCACTCTTGGCATACAAAACAAATTCCATTGTGGCTATTAGAATGTCTCTTTCCTAAAATTCTTTTGAGCCAACCCTGCCAGATGGCTCTCTGCTTGCCCCTTGTGGCCAGTCTCGCCTACAGTTCCCATTTTTTCTTTTCCTTGCTTATCTCCCTGCCCTATCATACTCAGAAATGAAAATAAAATCCTTCTTTTTTCTTTTGCCCTTCCCAGACATCTTGGTTCCCCATCCTTAGGCTTGCAACACCTACTCAAGTCCTTATAAATGATTTCTCTAACAATTTTAATTCTCTCCCTCAGATAACATCTGGTACCAGGTGTTAAGGTGAAAATATCGTCTTCTTATTAATTACTTTTAATTTTATTCTAAATTAATAACTGTCCATAACCTTTAGTTACCCTGGATCCTCTGAATCTCTTGATTCATGTACCTTCTCATTTCTCCTAGTTTTCTTACCGGAATAGTCTAAGCCAGGGTAACTGCAGATGATGCATCTTTCATTAAGGAACAGAACAGACCATTCCTTGCTGCATCTGCTTGCATCCTAGAGCTAGTGTGTTGTGCCTACTTTAGCTTCACCTCTCAAAAAAGGCAGAGCATAAACCTGACACCTGCCTTCACAAATGTTGCAACCCGCTGCTAAGAAATTGTCAAGTAAGAGGTTCATCTTATTTATTTTATAAACGCATCAACTTAAATGTTAGATGTCAGATCACCCTCCTAGTCCTGTCTTTCTCTCTACCTGTCATGTGCACTGTGTCCCCAAAGCCTGGTACAATGTTTTGCACAAAGTGAGCGATATTTGTTAGCTGTATCATCTGTGTTAAATGTACTAATGCAAGAAAGTATACATTGTAGCAAGTAGGCTGAATTGATACTCTTGAGGTGCAGTAAAATGGATACTCTTCTGTATCCCATAGCTCTGGTATGGACACCTGTGTCATTACTAACAAATTATAAAATAATGAATCCTTCTTTTTCCCTGGACCCCCACCAAGCAACATCATTTAGCCAGCAGGACAGATGCACTGCCGTTTCAAAAGCTAACTCTGCCCTTTATAAAATCTTCATGCATCCATCTTCTTTTTGCTTTTGGCAGCTATCTACCACCTATTGAAATTTTGGCCATCCCTCCACTGTGTGAGGAGATCAGTAAGCAATGAAATGCATCCAAGCTCCTGGCTGTGCCCCAGCAAGTCAGCTGGTCCCTTGGAAGGCAAGGCTGTCATGTGACTGAACATTTGTAACATATGTTGTTGTTGTTACAGGGAGGAAAGAGAAAGAGGTTCAGTGAGTCAAGAGGAAGCTGCAAAATCCTTGAGGGCTGTTTGTAGGGCAATGCTGCTTGGAGAGCAGTTTGCACCTGTCCTTTGCATTCCAACCGCAAATTCTGGGAAACAGCCTTCCTTTCCTACGCCTAGTCTTAAAATGCTTTTCCACTAAATCCCATGTAGCACCCTCAGAGTGGGTGGTCTGCATATGTTAATAGTGTCTACTGTCAGTTCTTATGAGCTCAGCGTTGTCAGGTTTCATGGGAAGCGGGAGCTGTGATGGGCATACCTTCACCACTCGGGTTGACAGAGACGACAGTCTACCGTGATTAGTGTTTGAGCTCTAGGAATTTTTCCCTGTTGAAAGAGGTAAAAAAAAAAAACAAAAACAAAAAGTAACGTAGCTTTAAGGAGTGCTCTGGGCAAAGAGACTGGATTGAACTGAAGCTCAGACGAGTCACTGCCTCTGTGGAGGGTGAGAGGATGGTCTGATAGATCCAGAAACCCAGTTTACTTAAAGGTTGATGGCACAGTTATCAGGATGCCTCCACACGTGTGGGTGGGGTTTTGAGGTCCCCATTACTGCAGAACAGATACCAGGTAGTATAGAAATGACGGTTTCCCTCCCTCTTCTACTTCACTTGGCTGAAGCCTTCGCACATTTTTCATTCATTTATTATTTCGTTCATTCACTCAGTACTTTGTTCACTATCTGTTTATTCATTCATCCATAGCCATTTCTTTATCTCTTCTGTGCCAAGCCCTGAGCAGCACTGGCCCCTGTCCTCATGTGGCTAACAAGAGCGATTCGGAGATGGATAATCATAAAACAGGCTGGCACGTGCCACAAAAGAGCTCAGCCTATTAGAGGCCAATGGGAAGAAAAGGTACCACAGCTTGTGGGAGGCTTCCTGGGGTTACTGAGTCTAAAAAGATGAGGAATCAAGTCGGAGAACTGGAGGAGGCTGGGGGAAGAGCAGGAGGAGGGAGGGCGTTCCTGATGGAGGACATGGCACGAGCAGAGGTCCAGGGGAGAGGCACGGCAGGGTCTGCATGGCATTACCAGCAGCTTGGAGCTCCTGTGAGATGAGGCAGAGGGTGTGAGAGAGGAGACTGGAGATCACGGAGGAGTTGGGTCACAAAGAGCTCAGAGTCATGGACCTTATCCTGTCAGCTCTGGGGATCTACCAAAGTGGCTCCTAGGGCTGCTTCCCTAGCAGACCCATCAGATGGCAACAGATGCGCCTATACCCTAACTCACCTGGCTCACACCAACCTCCTTAGTGCCGTGCTCCATGGTCTCCACTATAGTACAGGGAAGTTTTCATTGATGAAGGCTGCTGACATCATCTGTTGCTCAAAGGTCTCAGTCTTGCTGTGCTGTAGGCTGGGAGAAGCAGGCCTGAGGCCTGCTTCTCTTCCCGTTGTAAAGCAGGACTTTGATAACCTACTTGAAGTTCTCATTATTGTTCCTCTGGGAAAATGGGAGACTCCTCTGCATCTCACGGTCTCCCCTCCCCCCACACACCCAGAATAGCTTATGGAAAGTAAGACATGCCAGAAAATCCAGCTACCATCTTCTTTTCTCTTAACTTTTATTTTAAAATGCAGGAAATGTTAACATCTTTTAGCAATGTAAGAAACCCTACAGCTTTTAGTAGCTTTCTCTGCCAACGTTGTTGGGAACAAAAGTCAATATTTTGAAAAATCTGTTTTGCATGTGTGCCTACCTGTTTCACCACCAATGTTAATCATATTTCTAACTATGAAATTTATCAGAAGATCTATGTTTCATTAATGGACATGACATGATGGTAGAATAAGAGAAAAAGAAAGAGAACAGATTCTTCTTGGCCCTGGATGGCATCTTAATGCCTTTTGTGTGGGAGAATGAAATGGGCCCATGTATATTGAGTGCTTACTCGGTGGTAGCATTGTGCTCGGGCTTTCCATGCATGTTATCATGTTATCTTCTTTAATCCTCCCAGTCACACCAGGATGACAGTGTTATTATTTCCTATTTTTGTACATAATAAAGTAGAGGGTCGTGAAAGTCAATTGCATTCTTCAAGGACATGTAACTACTGAGTCATAAAGGCAGATTGAGCCCAGTGCAGATTGGGGTGAGGTGGGGGTGGAGAGCATCTGGGGATGAGGAGAGAGGTTGGAGCCAGCTTCAAGCAGTTGTTAACAGGAAAGTAAGTGCGGCATCTAACACCTGGTTGAACAATTGGTTTCATATCTTTTATTAACCTTGGTCAATTAGTAGCAGCTGTCTGGAGAATGGCTGAGAAAGCCTGCTGAGATCGATTAGCTGGATGTGACATAGGTGGGACAGAAAGTGTCTGTTCAAATGCCATATATTTGACATCCTTAGTTTACTGATAGGAAGTGGGTGACCACAGGCATATCAGGCTGGGGCACAGAAGAAAGCCAGGGGGCTTCTGCTGTAAGACCAGACTCGATTCTGACTCAAGCATAAAGGGACTAGCTGTGCTCCACCAAGAATTTCTCCTTTACCTTTTCAGAGTTGCGCCTGCCAATTCTTCAACCTACCGATGCAATCACTAAAAGACAAAATGCTGACAAATTTGCAAGCAGCTTCTTAGGAACTTTTGCAAAGGGAACAAATTTTCTGAGAACATAAACCTATTGGCACTTTATGCATGATATAATTAGGTATTAAACATTCAGACCAGCCAGGCTTAATGTAGGAAGCGTAAAAATTCTGAATCTGCGTGTGTAACATGTCCCCAGTTCTACAGGTTACCGCCCTCTTGAGCCCTATTCCTATTACCTACTGGGATCTCTTTTCTCTTCTTAACCATGTGTTTGGGAGATAGAGTTCTGCAAACATGCCAGGCTTGGAAGGCACAGTCAGAATGCTAATAGAGCTATCAACCCCCATATGCTGACTTTCTGAAGTCTAAGCAAGGTGAGCAGTGCAGCTCATACCTTGTGCCTCCTCCTACATGATTGCAATTAACATTTTATCAGCCTATGTCTCAAGTCCAAGCTCTGGCACCATTCCCTGGAGGGTGAGGAAGGACCTTAATTACAGAACAGATGCACTTACCAGCTGCCTACCGTAGTCTGATGTCACCACCCTGTGCTCCAGACCGAGGTCCTGCTGATCCTAGGATGTCATGTGGCTCAAATCAAATATTTTAATTTAGAGACTCAGTCAGCTGCTTGATCAGCTAAGGCTGGCTGTATTTACAGCACACTTGCTAAGGCACAGCCAGGAGCTTTGATGCATTTCATTTCTTACTGACCCCCTCACACAGTGGAGGGATGGCCAACATTTCAATGGGTGATAGAGAGCTGCCAGAAGTAATAGGAAGCTGGATGCATGAAGAAGATTTTATAAAGGGTAGGGTTGGCTTTGGAAATGGCAGTTTATCTGTCCTGCCGGCTAAATGATATTGCTTGGTGGGGGTCCAGGGAAAAAGAAGGGTATATTATTTTATAATTTGTCAGTAACTAATAATCTACAATCTTGGTGAATTCATGCAAGAGAGGTATATTTTTCCCTCAACTAGAGTTTAGTGCAAATAAGTGGAGGTTCAACATCATTCACTCCAGAGAGGAAGAGAGTAATGGAAGAGGGTCTTATTTTCAAAGGATCAAGTTGGGGCCAGTTCTTTCTTCCTTTTGCCTTCAGCATAACCCAGGACAGGGTTGAACCTGTAGAAATGTATATGTGGAGGAGGACGGATGAGGTGAGAAGGAGATGGAAGGGTTGAAGTTGTTCCTAACGTGGGCACAGAGTGAAGAGTGAGAGTTAGGATAAAAACCTATCTACCTTCTTTCCTAACGTTCAAGACCCTGCCCTTTGCCAATATAGGAAGGAGGTTATAATACGCTGATTTCCTTGCTTCAATTAAAAACCTTGTATTTCTTAACAGGTCATCTCACTGCAGGCCTAACTCCAGGGAGGAACCTAACACAAGTGGTAGTTGCAGCTTAACTGCAGGTGAGTCTTTGGGATCAAAATCACACAGTCTGCTCTTTTCAAAGAGAAATATAGGATAATAATCACTGATTCTCAATATTATTGGTGTCACATGAGACATAATTTCAAATAAAGTATTGTAGTAGCAATGACACCAAAGCTACTTAAAATACGCAGATCCTGTCATTTATGTTAGTTATCATTATGCTTATTTACAAAGAAGGTGGCTAGCTGTCACCCCAACTATCTTTCATGGTAAACCGTGCATTTTTGTTAAAGTTTGTACTTTGAGTTTAAACATAACTGGGCCATTATGGCTGGCTGCTACTAAAACAGGCATACAATTTGCATGTCTCGATGAGCAATATATTGCTTTACCTCCCCTCCACCATGAAGAATTAACAACTGCCAGGAAATTGCTTCACAACTAAATGGCTATTTGAAGAATAGGACAGGATAATATACAGTTGCCAAAGTGAAGTCTGATATGGCATTTAAATGTTTTCTCTGGCTTGAGACACCCTGGTTGGAAATGCAAATTGTTCCTTTTAACATTAATTTGCTAATAGAAGGAAAAATTCCTCTGGTAATGGACACAATGGGAATTTTATCATCCCACTGGCAGTTTGCTTGGCATATTTATTATCGCTTTACTGATGGGACCCAGGACTTCTTTCTTTACCACCACTACCACGGGCAGCAAGGAAGCTTAGGTTTCCATTCAGTTCTTAAACTTATACTTGTATTAACTTTGGATGATCCTAGTGGAGTGTGTTGCTGGTCATGGCAGGGTTAGCCATGAGCTAAATGATTCTGACACAGTCAAAAGGGCACCAGGGTTCTAGCCCTGGTAGAAGGAAGCAGAAGGGACAGCATGGCTCCTTGGGCAAGCATGTTGTTTGTTGTAGTTTCGTCTTGGGAACATTTCCTTGGAGATCTGATAAATGACCCCTGTCCATTTGGCAGTGGGGCCCTGCTGTGAGCATGGGTTGTGAGTAGGATGAGAAGTACGTGTGTGTTTGTGCATCCATCCTTTACCAACGACCTCTAAGGGGCTGATTTTGAAAACCAATGGGCACACGTGTGGAGTACCAACAAAACAGATGGAAAAATAGTGATATGTGGGAGAAGACATCCAAGTAGCCAACCTAGGGAAAACAAAAAATGTTTTAGATGTTCTCATGCTTCTTTTCTGGATTAGTATTTGGATTGTCATTTGGTTGGGTTGACATGTGCATCTAATCTTGGCAATGCTTGCCAAGTTGAGAGTCTTGGCAATGCTTGAGACTCTAAACATTTAACTTGGATATGCCCATGCCCCCAGCTCCATAATGTCAGCAGGTTGGATGATGTGGTGCAGCCAGGGCAGAGGAAAGGTAGGCAGTTATATTCGTTTGAAAGCTGCCAGAATGCAGTATACCAGAAAGGGAGTGGCTTTTATAAAGGGGAGTTTAATAACTTACAAGTTCACACATCTAAGGAAGTGAATGTCCAAATTAAGGCACCAATAGGAGGTTACCTTCACTCAAGAAAGGCCGACATGTCAGGAACACCTCTGTCAGCTGGGCAGTCATGTGGCTGGCATCTGCTGGTCCCCTGCTCCTGGGCTCCATTGCTTTCAGCCTCTGTTCCTGTGGGAGTTCCTCACTTTACTTCTCCAGAGCTGGCTTTCATCTCTTGGCTTCCCTTGGCTCTCTCCAGGTTCTGGCTTGTTTAACATCTCATGGTGATGTCTGCTGGGCTTAAAGCATCTCCAAATACCCGTGCCTGCGTTTTCCACATGTCTGCATCTGTGTCAGCGCTGCTCTGAAGTTTCTGTTTGCTCTGCCATTTCTGACTCTCTCCGAAATGTTTCCTCTTTTTAAGGATTCCTTTAAATTAACTGAGACCCACCTGGAATAGATGAAGTCACATCTCCATCTAATCAAAAGATCACACCCACAAATGGGCCAGGTCACATCTTCATGGAGATAACTTTGTCATAAGTTACTGCCCTACAATATTGAATTAGGGTTGAAAGAAGCAGCTGCCTCCACAAGATTGAGTCAGGATTAAAACATGCCTTTTCTGGGGTAAGTAATATTTTCAAACCAGCACCGAGGAATTTTTTAATGGAGAGGACTAAGTCAGAGCCCAGAGGCTAATTGATACTGCTGTGGCTCCTTATGTAGCATCCACCCTATTTGGGTGAAAGTCCTAGCACTGTGAATGTAAATGCACCAGGATTTGTTTTCTGTCTTTTCACTTTCGATCTCAGACTGTTCACTACAGTCCTGTAGAAATATTTCATCTTCCTCATCTGCCACATGCCCCATTTTCCTCCCAGGGTTGTGGTGAGTCTCCATCAAGGGACCAATCATGGAAACACTTTGAAAAGTAAAGAATGCTTTACAGTGCAGGTGATAAATCTTCCTAGGAGTACACACTGGACTCTCTGGAGCCAGAATCCACACTACAGGAAATAGAGTAAAACGGCCATTCTTATGTGTGTTATTGGTAAAAATGTTTTAACATTCCAAATCATGCATACAGGGTTGTGATCATCAGAATAGTATTCTGTTTGGGCATTTCTTTCTGAAATGATTTGGAAGATGGGGACCAGATAGAGGCTACATCTGTTTTTTTGGTTGAAGTATTTATTTGGTGGGAGGTTGTCGCAAAGAATAATTGCAATGAGTAGGGATCTGATCCCTTTCCCATTTAAACTAGTGATTTATGTAATAGAACAAGTACAAACCTGGGCAGTAACATGGTGTGCTGAGAGAAATAAATGATTTCAAGTCAGCAGCATGACAAATGGTCAGAAAAAGCATGTCCCCTCTGGTTATTACAATTCTTTGTTATGCTGTATCATTAAATAACCTTCTGTTTCATAGAATATAAAAATTATTAACCCACCAGAAGCAGACAAGGGTGCCTAATTCCTCAAAATTCTCTGGAAATAAAAAATGGGAATCAATTAGGCAAACTTTCTCTTACAGTCTGGGGAACTTCTCTCTTCTTCATTCGTTATGCATTAAAACCCAACCACAGGGTTGGTCCTAGCTGGAAAGAACCCTAGAGAAAACCTAGTCCATCCCTGTCTCTGCATAGATGAGGATACTGGGGCCCTCTCAGAAAGGAGAAGTTGAACACAAGAGCAGGTCTTGATTTATAGAGCTGAACTAAGGGTTTGACTTATACAAGATGCTCAATAAATGCTTGTTTAATGATAAACCTGAGGGACAAGGAACTTTCACGGCCAGGACACAATCAAATGGCAACATAATAGACTTGGCTGGGGCTGTCAGGACTGCAATTGGTGATCAAGATACATGGATTTAGAATGAGTAGGAAAATAGGTATAAATGCTCTTTGGAAATGTCACCAAGACCCCATCGTTAAATCTAGTGAACTTGCTTTGTAGGTCAAGTCTCAGGCTCAGATCGTCTTTAAGGTGAGACCTGGAAAATAGAAAACAGCTAAATGCAATAGAATTCTACAGCTGATTGACGTTGATGGTTGATATTTATGTATCCTCAAATCCTCTGCTTTTGGGATGAATTTATTTGTCTACATCAGAGCTGTGCAATGGAAATCTGTCTGGGATTTTTTTGATTGTTAAGGCGTATTTTTTATGAGTCTTTTAAAGTAAAATGCTAGGCTAAAGTAAAAGTTCAATTTTCTAGGAGTTCAAAATTTAAGCTTCTCAGAATAACACTGCCTAGAGCACAGGGCAACAATAATGAGCCCACCAAAGAGAGTGAGACATAATACTTTGTGTTTACAAAGCTCTCCATTTTAAAAAGCGTCCTTACCAATTTCTCTGCTTCCTGTCTGTGGTTCAGAGGCAAGAAAGCCATGCTCATTTATACAGAAACCAAAATTTAACAGGTCAATTAAATTGAGGGATACATATGCATGTTTTACAATAAGCTCAGCCAAATAACTGTCTATCCTAGAGTATTTAGAATTATGAACATGCAAGTTAAAATTTTATTGACTTTACTATTATTTAATCACTCCATACCTCTCTGCCACTGTTCACATGGTATAAAAGTCGCAGGAACAAAACTACTTAATCGCTTTTTTCTACTTGAAACATGGGTTTCTGTAATAGTCAGGGTTCTCTAAAGAAACAAACCAACAGGCGATATCTATAATTATGAGATTTATAAAGGTGTCTCATGCAACTGTGGGAATGGAAGAGTCCAAAATCCATAGGGCAGGCTATGAAGCTGGCAGCTCTGATGAAGGGTCCAAACAAACTCCGCAGGAGAGGTTCGCTGGTTGAAGAAGCAGTGAAAAAGCCTCTCTTCTCCCATAAAAGTCTTCAACTGATTGAATTATCTCATTTGTGGGGAAACATGCCTTAGCTGAGTGTGGATGTAATCAGCCACAGCTGCAACCAACTAACTGATGATTTAATGCACCAGTTTTCCAGTTTATCAAGCAGCCACAAAATATCCTTGCAGCAATGGTCAGGCCAGTGTTTGCTTGACCAGACAACTGGGCATCATCACTTGGCCAAGTGACACCAGAACCTAACATAACCATCACAGTTTCCTTAAAGCAATTAAAATAGATATCAAATAATTGCAATATGAAATTTAAACCAGACCCATTCCCTGTGATTGGTAATTGAGTAAAAACACTTATTGTAGCTCTTATTTTTCCCACATAATTATATTCTTTTTGTTCAGCTGGCCATGCTATGATAATAACAGAAAGCCCTAGTTTAGAATTCAGTCTCATCTCCAAAGAGCATTTCTTATATAGAAAGGCGAACCCTCCATTAGGCCACTGCACATGTGAACATTTTCTAATACGAACGATTGAGGTACTGTTCTAGTTTGCTAGCTGCTGGAATGCAACATACCAGAGAGGGATTGACTTTTAATAAAAGGGGATTTATTTTGTCAGTTCTTCAGAGGAAAGGCAGCTAACTTTCAACTGAGGTTCTTTCTTACGTGGGAAGGCACAGGATGGTCTCTGCTGGCCTTCTCTTTAGGCCTCTGGGTTCCAACAACTTTCCCCAGGGTGATTCCTTTCTGCATCTCCAAAGGCCTGGACTGAGCTGCTTGGGCTGCGCTACGTTGAGCTCTGTCATTTAAACACCAGTCAATTAAGTCAAATGTCATTCATTGCAGCAGGCAAGCCTCCTAGTTGACTGCAGATGTAATCAGCAACAGATGAGGTTCACGTACCATTGGCTCCTGTCCATGGCAACAGGACTAGGTGCCTTCACCTGGCCAAGTTGACAACTGAATCTAAGTACCACAGGTACTAACGATGTCTTTCATAAAACCATGTGTGATTCCCAAAGTTCTGTTCATTTCCACCATCATTTTATTAAATTGGGACCTCTCATAGTCATTCACCATAACTAATTACATGAGATGTCCAGTTTTTTCCAGGATTAGCTTGAGGTGATACATGTATCAGGACTTACAAATTTAGCCTTAATTCCATACATTAACTATCTTGTATTAATGAAAGCAAATGTTTGCTTTTTTTTCTTTTGTTCTCTCTATTCCAAGTCTAGGAGAGGTTGACTCTATCTGATATTATCTGTACTTTCCAAGGGTGCATCTTTCCAAGAAGGAAGAATGGTTTCCTTTAAACCAGTGTTTCTTAAATTGAGATCTAAGTACTATCTGCCTAGAATAGGATTTTGGTTTAAAAGATAGATCCTTGGGTTCTACCCCAGACCTACTGAACACCAACTACCCAGGTTGAGGCTGAGGAATCTAAATATGTCATAGACTCTAGGCAATTCAGATGGATGCTGATGCTTGACAACCCTGCTGTAGATTTTGATAGAGGTCCACGTGTGGAGGGCCTCATATTGCAGAGAATTTGATTGTGGGGACAGGGACAGCAGGTTCCTATGAACTCAAAGAGAGAGACAAAATGCCAGGGAGGATCTTTAAACAGAAAACTTCTCTTCTCTGTAGAGTGCCCTTTGCGGTCTGCTGTCACCTTGTGGTCATCTCCCAGGTAGGCTGTCATCCTCATGATTGGAGGCATTTGCCCAGTGCCATGTGTATGTGGGGTGAAGGACCTGTATACCAGCACTTGTCTTTCATCGGATTTTACCAGGACATCCCCTTTGCCAATCATCACTGTGGCATCCATTCTCACGGAGGCATTATAATTTGAATACTCGCTTGTTTGAAGAAACGTGTCAACAAGGGTAACTCTTTGCCTGTTACATTGGGGTGTGAGTGTGGGTGGCACAATGTGTCATACTATGCCTGACTCTCTCACCCAACACAAATCCAACAAAACCTACTCTTTCCCATCACCACTCAATCCATACTGAGCTTGGGAAGAATTTCCTCCCCTTAGTAATGTTTTGACTCTTTCTTATTCCCACCTCAGAACATATACTGCTTGGTGACTCTGGTTGTCATAGTCACAGGTATAATTTCCTTCTAGAGCTGTCTTTTTGTGTCACATGTTCCCCATATGTTTGATCTGTAAGGAGAATTTTCAGAAATTCATCTATGAGGTGTCATGAGGAAATAAGACACTAGGACATCGAAGTGGGCCATTCATAAACTTAGTGTCAGAGAATAATCCCTAGCATTCCTGATGGTGTATTTAGAAAAAAAAATAGCAAAAAATTAATCTTCTCAAATGTGTCCATTAGTTCTTTACATTTTCCTTCTTTGCCTGAATATTGTCTGTTTTTCCCAGAGCTTGGAAGTTCAACATTTACCTAATAAATCTCATCAAACTTCTCAAATATTCCCAAAAGTTATTCAGTGCCATTGCTAATTAGAATTGTCTTTGTTTTGAATTTTCTTCTTCACTGAGGATTTTTTTTTTTTAATGTAAGATGAGATCGTCCCTACTATACTCAACAATATCCACCCTTAACAAAATACTGGCTGTTTTAAACTGTCATCTTTATTCATATCATGGCACCCAAGAGCTCTAAATTATTGAAAGGATTCCCCAGCAATTCAGTTAGAGATAGTGGTTATTTAGTGTTTTTTTTATATTTGCTGCATCTGGCCTTGATAAGCTACTTCAAAAACAGGTCAGGTGCCAAAGGAAAATTTTGCCTTGCAGGGTTCCAATCTACTCAACAAGGTCAAATTTAGAAATACAAAAATGATTTGGCATTGCCCCCATCAAGCTTTCCCTGAGGCAGAGATTATTCAGTGATTTAGCTTCTCACCTAGGGATTTTGAAAATTACCACCCTTGGTTTTTATCCCTCCTTTGAATGGCTCATTTTAAAGAAATCACTCATGGATTTGAAAATAAAGGATAAACTGGGTGTCAAGTGTATGGGTAGTTTGATTTGACAGAATATGGAATGAGGATTTGTTGCCATACCTGGCCAGAGGGACATGAAATTCTGGAATTCCTTAAGAAAGTGTTTCAGCAAAAGTACAATTGGAGCGATTAGTGCAGTCATTTGAGAGTAAGTGAGGTTTTTTTTAGCTCACCTTGTGTCTTTTGTGTCTTTACAGATTTACCTATTCATATACATGGGTAGAGCTAAGTTGACAGAATTGTCAAACTGTGAAAGGCATGTCGTGCAGGGCTTTTTAATGCTTGATGAAGCATGAACCCAAATGAAATAATATGAATAAATTCTGTCTTGGGGTTTGTAAATAAATGCACTAAATGCCTTGAATATTTAATTCCCTGATTCCTAACAATATTTGTTTACTTGCAAGAAAATAAAGCATAATGACTCCTCACCTCCTAAATGGGAGTCATCCCTAGGAGCTGTCATTAAGATGGAAAACTTTAGATAAAGGTTGGGTTTCAGTGGATAATGACAAATGTCCTGGCATTCTTGAAATAGTGTTTAATGGATAGTACAACCTTCTTTTGGGGAGAAATGTAAAAATAACTTAGGATTTGTATACTTTTTAGACCCTCTGCTTTTTTACTTTGTGGAAAAAAGCTCTCCTGTGCCCATTTTGAATTTTTCCACACTATAATATTAATTGTAAAGTGAACTGCAAAGATGAGATAGAGGAGCTATACTCAAGAAAGTACCTGAAAAATTCAACACACTTAAAAGCATCAAAATGATCTTTTCTGAATTGATTAAAGTTGCCTTCATCCAAGTCAGATTGTCTAGCAGTTCCATTAAAAAAATCCAATGATAGGTAAAAGACCTTAGCACTGTCTACATAGAGAAAAAAAAACCTGCAAAAAACAATATCTGAGTTTTCACTTTGTCACTACAACTTTCCAGTGAAAAGAATATGTTATTATTCTATTAAAACTGGGAAGAATCGAGACCCATCATCACCCCTGACACCTTGGGGTACCAGGTAGTTGAGTTCCAAAGGCTTCCAATTCCTGGTGGCAGAGCTTTTGCTGAAACTTGATGTCAGGGGAGAAAAGATAAGGATGTAGGAAAATTTTAGCTTGTTGGATTTTTCTGAGTTTCTGCCATGTCCCAAAGCACTCTGAGTCACTGGAGAAACAATAGATTACTTGTGTTTAATTTAATCATATTCATTTGAAAATTGGAAATCTGAGTAGGTGTCAAATGCCGAATTGATCCACACATCTGGCTAACCAGAAGACCTGCTCTTGGACCATGATGGATGACAGAGAATCTTCCTTCGTGCTTTGATTGTTTTGCCAACAAAGCTGCAGCAGAAACTTTTTTGTATTTACTCATTTACTAACATTTGCAGTGTTATTCACTTGTTTTGCTGGAGTAGTCTTTCCTTTTTTGCTTTTTCAGCGTGAGGAATGGTTGACCTTTTGACTACACAACACTTAATGAGGCTCCCTGCTCTTAACTGAACCGAGGTTCAAGGGCTGGTCACTGAGGTGATGGGATGAGTGCTGTGTAGCCTGGCCATATGACTCAGACTCTAAAGAAATGTCTGAAAGAATTAGGATTATCTCATGTAACTTGTAATAACCTTAAATCTGAACCTTCTATTCTGCCTTTTTCCAAGGTATATCAATAGTCTCTGTGATAGTAGAAATGATTCTATTTTAGAGCAATTCTTCACAAGTTAGTTGGGATGGTAAACAGAATTAAAGAGAAGGCAACATGTTTTGTTTGTGAGCTTTGAAATCCATAACCAGGAAATAATCTTTGAAATCTATATCATTTTATAGCAGTGTCATAAATTTAGGTGAGTCCTGTTTTTCTCTGAAAGTACAAAACTTTTATGATATAATATATTATCATGAAGATTTGGATATGCTCTGGGTCAAATCATAGCTGTTAAAACTATGTCCACAGGAAGTTATTGGGTATTTACTTGGAAAGCAATCTGCTGTATTTCTTATTTTCAAAATTAGAAATGGATTTCTTTGTGCCTTAGCCAAGGGGAAGAAAGAGGGTCACTGTTTTAAAAATAGAGCATTACTTAGCATCTTAAAATATTTATCTAAATAGATGGGTACAGTAGTTTCAGAGCTTTATATCTTTTCTGCAAGCATGAGATGAAACACTGTCTATCCTTTCTAACTTATTTATTTTCATATAATGTTCTAACTAGGGTGCCATTTTCGGTAGTAAATACACTAAGAGCCAGTCAAAGGCAAACAAATCTTAATTTATTCAGTAAAGATTTATTATGTGCCCACCATCTGCCAATTCCTGAACCATACAGATCAAAGAAGACATAGTTCTTTCCTTAAAGAGCCGCACTCTAGTGGAGAGTAAAATCCGCTAATAGTGACAACAAAATGTGACAAGTGATGTTGGGAAATTTGGGAGCACAGAGAAGGGACATTATACTATTTTGATGAGTGCTGAGAAGAGAGGATTAGCAAAAGTTTCCTGGATGAAATGATGCCTAAATTTGGGTAGTGAAGGGCAGGTAGAAAGTGGTTAGCAAAAGAGTATAGGGTGGAGAGGGTTTATCAGGTGGAGGGAACGATACATGTAAAGAGCCACATGCTGGAATATATGTAGGAAACTGCTGTGGTTCAGTGAGATTGGGGGGTGAGTTCATTTGGGGGAAGCAGAGAAGGTAGGTTTAAGCCATGTCTTGATGCTAAGAAATTTAGACTTTGCTCTTGGGGCAATGAGAAGCTGACTGATGGGTTTTAGGGTGACAAAATCAAATTGGTGTTTTAGAAAGATCATAACATAGAATGGATTGGAGGGAAGCAAGATCGGAAGCAGGGATAGAGTTAGGAAGTGAGAGCTGATGGTGGCCTCAATTGGGATAGTAACAGATAGGATCTGAGTGAGATGAGGATGGGGTGGGGGACAGAAAGAGGACACTCAGGTGCTGGCTAGGGCATCTGGGTGAATAAAGGGGCTAGAATCAGTGCAGGAAAATAGGAGTGGTGGGTACTGATCTTGAAGTTTTAATTTTGATTTCAAAGATAGTGTATGCTATTCCTTGAGAAAAGTGGAACTAAAAGAAAGGATTTTGCTTGATTAAATGATACTTGCTTGTACGTGTGTGTGGACTTGTGTATGTGATTTGTTCAGAAATGATAATTCTAGATTCCGCATATTGTGGGCAAAAGACAGAAGAGCACATGCCCAATTTCTAGATGGTGAAGAAAACATTTTGGAGAGCTACTGGGAAGCTGAGGACAAGACCCTGGAGATGGATACAAGCACATGCCTAGAAGGATTGGACTGAGCCTCTAAGTAGCTTCATCCATCCACCCATTCCTCTGGCTGCATTTCCTAGAGGAAAAAGTAGGTCATCGGGATCCATGTTTGTAGCCCATGTGCTGACAGGTCAGTGGCATGTGCATTGCCCTTGCTTGGAAATGTAACACACTCCACATTAAAGCTTCATGCATGTTCTTTACACTCATAGTCATGAAGTCTTCATGGATGGCATCTATGTGGGGTCTTGAGAAGGCAGATGGGAAAGTATCTAAGAATGCAGGAGGAGGTATTCCTGGTAGAAGAATAACATTTGCAAAGAACCACATCCTTAATGGTAAAAGAATTTTCTCTCTATGCCTACAAATTGTTTGCAAGTATGTTTAAGGCATCACAAATGAATTAGAACCTTCAGACATCAGTTCAAAGGATATAGAAAGTTACTGAGCAAAAGCAAAGTTTCCCAGTGAATAAAAAAGCATTTGCAAAATCCCCTTGGGGGAATGGTGAGAAAGAAGGAAACTTCAACTTCCCCATTTGGAGAAGACCTGGTATTCTCACAAGCAGTGAGAACAACAAAATCAATAGGCCGAACCCTCAATCTTAGGGTTTGCTCATATGAAACTTATCGCTGCAAAGGATAGACTAAGCCTACTTAAAATTAGGCCTAAGTGTCACCCCCAGAGAACCTCTTTTGTTGCTCAGATGTGGCCTCTCTCTCTCAGCCAACATGGCAGGTGAACTCCCTATCCTCCCCCTCTCTACATGGGACAAGACTCCCAGGGGTGTAAACCTTCCTAGCAATGTGGGACAGAAATCTTCAAATGAGCTGGGACTTGTCATCAAGGGATTGAGAAAACCTTCTCAACTGAAAAGGAGGAAGAGAGAAATAAGACAAAATAAAGTGTCAGTGGCTGAGAGATTCCAAACAGAATCAAGAGGCTATCCTGGAGGTTATTCTTATGCATTATATAGATAGCCCCTTTTTAGTTTAAGGTGTGTTAGAGAGGCTAGAGGGAAGTGCCAGAAACTGTAGAGCTGTGTTCTAGTAGCCATGTTTCTTTAAGATGATTGTATAATGATACAGTTTTTGCAAAGTGACTGTGTGATTATGAAAACCTTGTTCTGATGCTCCTTTTATCTATGGTATGGACAGATGAGTAAGAAATATGGATTAAAAATAAATAAATAATAGGGGGGAGGGCGGGCAATGGTGATGCAGTGGCAGAGTTCTCACCTGCCATACCGGAGACCTGGGTTCAACTCCTGGTGCCTGCCCATACAAAAATAGAAACAAAAAACAAAAAAAAGAAAAAATAATAGGGGGAACAAATGTTAAAATAAGTTGGGTAGAGGGAAATACTAGTGGTCAATGAGTGGGAGGGGTAAGGGGTACGATATGTATGCACTTTTTCTTTTCTGGAGTGATGTAAATGTTCTGAGAAATGATCACAGTGATGAATATACAACTATGTGATGTCACTGTGAGCCACTGATTGCACACCAAGTATGGAATGTTCATGTGTTAAGAATGTTCATGCTGAATGCCGATTGGTATCACTAATAAAATAAAAAAAATAAAAAGCAAAGTTGCCATAAGTCTAGAAAAAGATCTTGGCCATCATCTAACCCAATGGATCCCAGGAATAATAGTCCCTGCGGAAGCAGGGCTCTGGAGACAGACTAACTGAGTTAGGACTCCAGCTGCCCTTACTGGTGTTAGGCTGTCAGACAAATTTCTTAACATCTCTAGGTTTCAGTTTCCTCAGCTGTAAAAGCAACCTAATGGTAATTCCTCACTCATGGGATTATTGTGGTAGAAAGTGTTAGCAGCAACTGTTCCATACACATCGCCATTATTGTTATTGTCATTTTTTATTATTCCTGCATATTCTTCCATGGATTGATTGGACCAGAATCACTAGGGGAGGTTCTGGAAAATATAGCTTCCTGGTCCCCCATCCACAGAATTTTGTTTTGATAAATTGGGGGTAAGACACAGAATATGAACTTCCGAAACACCAGGACTAGTTTGGGATCTAGTCCATGTAATGAATGAAGAAATGCAGCTCAGAGAGGTTACGTGAGCTATCCACGATGATGTAGAGAATTGAGAGGCCAGTCCAGGAACCAGGTCTATTCACTCATAGGCATTCCTTTGCCTACCTAATCTTAGGGAGGCATTTTTAGTTAAACAAAGTTATTATTTATGGGACAAAGTAAAGGAGACATAGCAAAAATTAAATCAACGTATATGGATCAGAAAAAAATATGAAGCTAGAAGGAAATTGATCTTAGAAGGTAGAAACTTAGGTGTATCTAAAATGTGATATAATGCTGAAGAAAAAGATTCCCCAGTGCAGAAGCAGCCTAGGTTGATGGAATAAATGTTTGTCCTAATGCTAACATTTGGACTGAGATGTATAGTAAGAACGTAATTGCTCTCCAAGTGCCTAAGATGAACTTGCTTTTCAATTAGAAATACATAACTGAAAATCAGCAGACAAATCACGCCTGCTGTATATTTGTTTCATATACCATTTGGAAAAACAAAGATGTATTTGGTTGAAATTTATATATAAATATATAGGCATATGTTAAATATATATAAAAGCAAACATAGATTTGGCTATCACAGAAAAGTTCAAGCAGAATATTAAGTTGGTTTCTTTTCTTCCTCCCTTCTCTTCCCTTTCCTCCCCTCCCCCCTTTCCCCCTCCCCTCCCCCCTTTTCCCCTTCCTCTCCCCCTCCTGTTTGTGTTGTGTGTCAGGGGAGGGATTCTTTGCTTTCAAAAATGATCTGATTTCAGGCAACACTTTTGACAAAGTTTCTGTTGATATCCCTGTGGGTAAAGTGGTAGATACGCATTACATGCTGCTTCGTTATTCAGCATAAGGTATCTGAACACTATTCCCAGGAAATGTTTCTGACTTAGAAGAGCACTCCAGCTTCCAGCACACCATCAGACTTAACGAATGGAATGAGTGTGAGTGGGTCAGTGAATGAATGGCTCACTGGGTCAACACGAGAATGGTGCTACAGCTCTGCCTTTGTCCGCCACATGTTAACAGTGTAATTGGCGGCTGGCTGGTCAACTGCATTATCTCGGGTTCTTTATTTTTTTTTAAGAAACAGAACGACACTGAGTAAAGAGGTTCACTGGAAGGATATGAGGGCTAAGGAACTGGGGTTTGAGAGGGTGTCTCTGAGGACCCAGCTAGAAGGTACAAATGGAAATTTCCTCTGGGATCCTCCATGGTTTGTATCAGCTCCTACTAGCCCGAGCCACTACACTCAAAGCTGACATGCTGGGAGAGACCCACCTCCTCCCAGGTGGGGAGCCGATGGCAGACGGGTGGTTATGCGAAACAAATTTGGGTGCTTTACCAGAAGAAGGTGGAATGGATGCTGAGCAGGCTAAGCCCATAGATACCCAGTGCAACAGTGAGGTAAAACCCTACCTTCAGGCTCACAACAAAACAAAACAAAGCAAAATTAAAATTACCATAAAGAAAGGTAGATGTTGGCTTTGTTACAGTCAATTTAAAAAATATTTGGAGACATTAATCATCTACCTCAGATTAAGAAAGATTAATAATTGAAAGATAGCCTGAAAACAATGGAAGTAAGATTCCTAGCGGACCTTGTGTGGTCACATTTTATCTGTCTGCTGGTCTCTAAGAAGGACATAAGGACTTGGAAAGCATCTGGGGTAGGAAGTGCTGAAGAGGGAATTGCAAGAAAATGTCACACGAGAAATTTTCAAAGAGGCCAGACTAAGGCCAACTGAGGCCAGAATACATTAAAGTTTGGGTGGGAGAACTAAACCTTTTCTGTGTGACTCCAGGGAGTGACTCAAAGATCACTGTATTGAAATGGTAAGGATTCAGTTTTTTACATAACTTTTAGGAACATGGGCTTTGCAATCGGGCCATCCTATGTTGCTTTTGCTGGCTGGATTACAGCTTGGGACAAACTATGTAATCTTTCTAAGCCCCCCAATTTGTTATCTCTAGAATTAAGATAATTATATCACTTACTCAGAGTATCTCCATGAAGATTCCACAGAGCTGCTGTTTATAAACTGCGCCTTGCACACAGTTAGTATTCAGTGTATTTTAGCTGCTTTTATTCGTTGCTTTCTGAAGGAGTGAGTTTCCAATCATGGGAATTTTCAAACAGACTTGAGATGTGTCCTATTGTCAGAGATTCAGTAAAAGGAGTGCAAGCTTCCGAAGAAGATTGCATTTGATAACACAAAGTCTTCTTCACCACTCTTCAGTGGAGAAATAGGAAAACAGACTATTGACAAGCTTTCTGAAATTAAGAATTTATCATTTTGAAAAGTTGGTTATGGCTCATGAGAGAAAAAGAAATGCTTTCTCCAATTTCCTGTGTATATAATATTTCCTGCTACTCTGGAAACAAAAGGATCCAAGCAAAGGAAGGCACAATTTCATCAGTTTAACCAGTTCCTCACAATTAATTATCATTAAATAAGAATAGTAATATATGATGGTTTCAACTGATAATTTTGAATTTTTCAGATGTGTTTTTTTAGCGACATTTGTAAGGTGTACATGTTAAGTGCTAATTATCATTTTTTACCTTTTGCCTCTGATTATAGATTAGGAAGGTTATGTCTGGATTTGAGGCACTGTTGTAATTCATTTTGCTCAAACTTGCAGGCAGATGAAGTCTTAATTGCAGCCTGCTCTGGTCCAACACATTAGATGGGCAGCACTTGTGCTGGTTTGAGGGTCTCTCAGTGTCTGCTTGTCTTGAAACCCTCATTCTATCACTCCAAGAAGCCATGACATCGGGACTGAAGCTAAGAAGTATCTCTAGTTTTTCTCCTTCCTTTCCTTTTAGTATGGAACATTTTCAACCCATAGAAAATTGCAGGGAATAATAAGCTCCCATATATTCATCAACCAGATAAAACAGTTTATCATATTTGCTTATCTCTGCACCTTTTATCTTTAAATAAAATGTTACAGATAGAGATGGCATCCACTTTGAAGGGTGCTTTTGGTACCCAGGATAGAGAAGCAAAGCAGAGTCAAAAGACTGACTTTTTTAATGCAAATTGCACATGGTGCCGAAAGTGGATGGGTGGGGTGGATGGGGTGGTGCGAGCGTCCTGGGACCACCCCCAACCTCTGAAATCTTCTCCTTTCTTAAAATTACAATGAAAGGAAGAAAATACACATTAAAACACCTCCATCATCTATATTTTAGATACGGTGCCGAGTACCTTTACATCCTTTCAGTGGTGCTTTTTGAAGGGAAAAAACCTGATTTATAGTATTTGCTGACTTTTGTGGTGCATAAATATACCCACTGATGTCTGGTTTCAAGCCACCAACAGTTTAACAAGTGGTTTATGAAATTCCGAATATTTAACACTCTGCTCTTCTGAGCCAGTTCAAGCCAGCTCCAGTATAACAATGTATGTATTTATTCTCTTAACAGATACTTATGGGGACCATGTGTGTGCTGCAAGCATTGAACATATAGCAGCCTTTCTGTACAGAGCAGACTTTCTGGTGGACTCTTCAGTCCTGAGAATTTAGATCTCACTTTCCTGGATGTGAAAACTGAGTTTCTGAGAAGTGAAGGTGATAGAGAGGATGCTTTAGCTCACGTGCCCCTAGTCTCCTGGTATTTACCATTTCTGTGCATGCCTTTCTAACTTCCAAGAGCTCATACCTGCAGCTCTCTCCCTCTAGCTGGTTCTCCATGCCTGCTGAAGTTTGCTCTGCCTGGAAACAGGGTACACAGAAGAGTCTGTGAAATTAGCATCCCTGGGAGTAGACTTCAACCAAAGACACATGGAAGTAAGTGGATAAACACCTCTTCTCCTTCATCCCTTGAATGGATCACCCATGCTCTAGTTTGGCTACTACACTATCTCAGCAGATTTAAGAACACAGTGGCAATTGGCTTGATAGTATGGTCTTTATTTCCTGTTTTTCCTTTTCCCTCTTCCTGGTCCCCACCCTCTTATTTGTCTTTCCTGAAATCACCTCTCATACACATTACTTGCCCCAGAATCCTTGCCTCCATGTCTGCTCATAGGGGAGCCTAAACTAAGACATCTGAAAATCAGCTAATAAGTGACAGGCTCCAGTTTGGTCAGAATCCAGAGCTCAGCAAACTTTTCCGACCACGTGCTTCTTCAAGCTCTTTCTTTGCCTTAATGCTCCTGGTGCCACTGCTGGAACGCCAATACCTTGTGAGTGGTGGCAGCTTTGAGAGGTCTGTCCTCCTTTACCCATGGGGGAGTCAAGTTCACCAGAGTTAGAGTCCAGAGGACACTCCTGCCAAATGCCAAATTTATTCCTGAATAAATTAGTACTGAATCTGGACTTCCTGTCCACTACACTGAGTTGGCTTAGAAAACCAAAAAAGCGGATAAAAGACATTATTTTTCCTATGGAATTCTACAGCCCAGCTGGAGTCACTTTGAGGAGCTCAACTTATCCCCTATCCCTACCCATCCTCTCAACCCTGTTTCCTGTCCTCTGAACCCAGTCCTCCTAAGGAGATACCACCAAATACCCCTCTCTGAGTCTCACTATTCTAAAGCTGCTTTGCATATCATATGCTCTTTAAGCAGCCCCCTACCTGACTCCTATGGAGACTTATTACTGTTTTAACTTTATATGATTTTTGTGCTTATTTAACGTCTGTGACCCCAACAGATGGAAAGCCCACAAGGTGAGGAGCTCTGTCTGTCTGTTTTTGCTCACCAGGTATCTTCAACAGCTGGTACATAGTAGGTGTTCAATAAATACTTTTGAATGACTATGTCAAAGAGAACAATAGTGAAGACTAACTGCTGGTTCTCATGTTCAGTGTGAACCCCAGTCACTGCTGACTTCACCCATATCATTGGTCTCTATGTCTGTCTATGACCCCCACCCTTAGCTGATCTTTGAAGATCAAAGAGTCTCAGATTTGCTTGATGTATAAGATCATCCAATCAAGATCAAATTGCCTAGGTACAAATCCTGGCTGTGCTATTTATGAGTTGTGTGACCTGGGGGAACTTACCATACCTCTCTGTTCCTCAGTCTTCTCATTGGCAAATTGAGGACAAGAGTACTAATTTTGTACTCTTGAGCTGTACAAGAGTACTAGCTCACAGAATTGTTTGAAGTGTAAAAACTTTACTGTAAGTAGACTGCTTACAGTAGTTAATGATCCATTGTAATAACAACAACAACATGGTATTTACTCAAATACTCAATTCATGTTACTTATTATGACCTTTTTAAAAATACACATTTACTTCCAGTGTTTAAGATGGCAGCATAAAATGCTGCATGTTCCTGTTCTCCCACAGAATTGTTGAATAATTAGCAGAAAATACCTAATTAATCTTCAAAACTGCAGAATACAGATAAAGTGTTACAGTAACAGGAGGAATACTGAATCAAGAAAACAAAATTTAAAACCAGGAGGAGAAACTATAGGAGCCCTTGCTGACCCCTCCCCAGTCCCCACCCTGGTATCATGTGGCACTGGCCCAGGCTTCCTTTATGGGTCCCTGGCCTACTTCCAGTAGACCAGCTAGAGAGCAACACTTATGTGCATGCTGGGTGCCTGTATGTTGGAGCTTGAACCAGGATGCTCATCTCTGGCTTGTTCTGCCAAAACTTACTCTACAGGGAACTTGCGGATAGCTAAAGCAGTGTAAGAAACAAATCAAAGTGGCCTGGAGTAAAGGTGACCAGGTTTAAGACATACAATAGAGGACACAGGAGGGGAGGAAAGTCTGTTTCAATAAGGGAACACTCGAATTCCTATAAATGGGGAAATTCCTATGGTACGAGACCAAGCCCAGAATAAGACGCAGGCTCAGAAAAGACAGGGAAGATCCCACAATTTGTCTCATGTGGCTCTTCTTGAGGGGAGGGCTAAAATGCAGGAACAGGAGCACCAGCCAAACAGAACTAATTGCTGAGTCTGTGAAAGGTGTGTTTTTGCATTGCTTTGTTTGTTTTTATTAGCTCCTGGCACTCAAGGAACTCTATGTTATATCACTAGCTGGAGACAAACTTCAGAAGCAGAGAGCTCAAGGACCACAGCCCAGAGAAAACACATTAAAAAATATTAAAATATACAGCATGCAACTCAAGATTGCATGACAATCAAAGAAACAGGAGATGATGGTCCATCCAAAGAAATAAGATAAAACTTGAGAAACACTGAGAAAGATAAAACTTGAATGAATAAGAACAAACTTTGGACCTACCAGACACTTTTAAAAAAATAATCTTCAATATGCTCTAGGAGATAAAGGAAAACCCAGAGAAAGAGCTAGAGGTTATCAGGATAATTATGAATGAATATTATGAGAATCTCAAGAGATCAAAATATTTCAAAAGAAGCAAACAGAAATGCTGGAGTTGGATATCACAATAATTTAAGAAAGAAACAATTAATGCAAAGATAAGACAATTGAAATGATCCAGGCTAAAGACCAGAAAGAAAACTGAATGAAAAAAAGTGAACCCAGTCTAAAAGAACTTTAGGGCACCATTAAACTTGAAAATATACATATTAGAGAAACCAGAAGGAGAAGAAAGGCAGAAAGTATATTCAAAGAAATAATGACAGAAAATTTTCAAAATTTAAAGAAAGACATGAATGTATACATTCAAGAATTCTAAGCAAACTCAAGCAGGATAAACTCAAAAAGAACCATACCCAGACACATTGTGGTCAGACTGTTGAATACAAAGAAAAAGGAGAGAGCTCTGAAAGCTGTATGAGAAGAAAACAATTTGTTATAGACAAGAGAACACCAATGAGATTGTGCTGATTGAGAAACCATGGAAGCAAAAAGGCAGTAGGACGAGATATTTAAAGTGCTAAAAGAAAATAATTGCCAACCATGAATTTTATAACTGGCAAAACTCATGAAAGTTTTACCAGTTAAACAAAATGAGGAAGAGATTAGGGCATTCCCAGTTAAGCAAAAGCTGTGAGGGGTGGGGGTGGGGGAGTGAATCACCTGCTCTAGAAACAATGCTTAAGGCAGTTCTCTAGACCAAAAGGAAAGGACACTGAAAAGTGGGTCATAGTTGCATAAGGAAATAGCGATTTCTGGTAAAGGTAACCATACTGGTAATTTTAAACACCAGTGCTATTGTATTATATTTGTATGTAACTCCACTTCTTACCTGTTATAGATTTTAAAATGCAAATGCATAGCAAATAATAACTCTATGGCCTTGGATGTGATATATAGGATGTAATTTGTAAAAATTACAAGAAAAATATGGGGAGGGGAGTATAGGAATAGTGTTTGTGTATGCTGTCAAAGTTAAGTTGGTAACAAATCAGACATGATGGTTATAGTGTAAGAATTCGAGAGTTTTGCCATGCAAAGGAGGACTCCAAGAGACGGTCTCTCATGCAACGCACAAAGGGATTTATTTACCACACATGCGTGGGGCTCACTGAACATGCAGGAACAGAGAGCCCCGAACCTGGGTTTGGGGAAGCTTTTAAGGGGTAGGAGGAGGGGGGTGAGGGTCGAGCATGGGTCACAGGTGCTGCTTCATGCAAGAAGCAGATAACAAACATTTTGCAAGAAGCAGATAACAAACATTTTGCAAGAAGCAGATAACAAACATTTTTTGCGCATGAGTCATGGGAGCTGCTTCATGCAAGAAGCAGCTGTCTCGTTGTGCAAAACTCCCTTACTCAACCTTCTCAGTTGCATTCTTAGATAAACTTCCTCCAGCAGTTACAACCTTGCATAACCAAGGCAGCAGATAACCTTGCATAACCAAGGCAGCAGATAACCGCCCCTGGGAAGTTCCGGGTTGTTTTTCTTAGCCTGATGGGGCCCATAACTCTTTTCTTTACAATTCTTAACTCACACCAAATGCATAGCAGTGAATATAAAATGACACAAATGCTTTTGCTGGATATTTCTATGGTTCAGAAGCTAAAATATATGTAAATAGCTAAATTAAGCAAGAAAAATTAGCTACTGTTAAGCTTTATAAAATCCTTCTTTACAATAGGTTTAGGATGTTTATTTTAAGCCCCATGGTAACCACAAAGAATATATCTGAAACATATATACAGAAGTAGGGTGCAGGGGTGATTCAGTGGTAGAATGCTCACCTGTCATGTGGGAGACCCAGGTTTGATTCTTGGACCATGCATCCCCCCCCACCCAAAAAAAAAAATATATATATATATATATATACACAGAAGTAAATGAAATGAGATTCAAAACAGTATACTACAAAAAAATCTCATTTGAAATATGAAAATGGGAATTAATGAAAGAAGTGAGGGCCAAAAAAGGTATAAGATTAGTAAAAAGGAAAATGGCAGAAGAGAATCCTGAATTATCAGTCATTAGTATGTAGTGCTAATATTAGGGAAAAAAATGTGTGTGAGGATAAATATATGGGAACTCTGTAATTTCTCCAAGATTTGTCTGTAAACCTACAACACTGCAAAAAAAAAAAATGCACTTAAAAATGTATTTCCTCTAATCAAAACCCTTATATGCTGTAGTAGTTTGACACTGTTATGTATCCTATAAAAGGATATGTTATTTTAATCCATTCCTGTGGCTATAGACTTATTGTGGGTGGGACCTTTTGATTAGATAATTTTATAAGATGTCACCCATCCCATTCAAGGTAGGTCTTAATCCACTTATTGGGGTCCTTTATAAGAGTATAAAACATGTATGGAAGCTAAGAGACAAAATTAAGAGAAGTTCATAGAGAAGAGCCCTGGAGAAGCTAAGAGAGGACCCAGGGGAGCTCAGAGAGAAAGCCAGTGGAGACAGAAGCTGAAAGCAACAAAACCCAGGAATGAAAGAGTAGCAGATGCCAGCCATGTGCCTTCATTTTTTTTTTTTTTGCATGTTTTAATTTATTTAATCTTCACAACAAAGCTACGAGATGCTATGATAATATTATTATACCCATTTACATATGTGGAAACAGGCACAGATCGCTTTAGTGACTTCTCTGAGGCTACACAGCTAATTAGTGATGGAACTGAGGTTTAAATGCTGACAGTCAGGTCCACAGGTCTGACTTTTAAGTTCGATTTTACTCGAATTCAGTCTTTTATTTCCTTCCTTCTTTTTTTTGAAATTTATTCTTCCTTTTTAAGCTTCTTAAGATGAAAATTTAGATAATTGATTTTCTACTTCCTTCTTGTCTAATATATTCTTTTCTTTAAATATTAATTACCATCTATTTTCATCACCCTGCAGTATAGTGACAGAGGTGTCCTGGAGGCCAGTGGCCTGTCTTCAGAGTCCAGATATCATCCTGTTGATGCCTTGAGTTGGACATTTTCATGGCCTAAGAATTGTAAATTGTAAATTAATAAACCGCCATTGTAAAAGATAACCCATTTCTGGTATATTGCATTCCACCAGCTTTAGAAAACTGGGACATATGCTTTAGAATAAATTCCAAGTCGGAGATATGAACTACCCTTTCCAGCCCCTTGACTTCACGTGCTCAGGTGTCCCAGCCTGCCTTCCTCTTCTTCCAACGGGGCCGAGTTTTCCTGCTGCGAGACCTGGGGCCGCACTCTTCCTTCTGCCTGCCTCGAGTGCTCTCACCTCTAATTCTCATCCCTCAGGAGGCTCTTCTTTCTTGGGGGCCTTCCCCAATGCCCTATCTGTTATCACTTATTATAAAGAGGGATTATTTGGTTTGGTTGAATGATTTCTCTGGACTAGCAGGAAATCATCTCTGTTGGCACAGTGTGTCCCTGCACCGGAGAGCCGAATAGGAGCGGTACCCATGCAGGAATGATAAGCCGTGGCCCGAGGTCACAGATCCCTCGGTCCGATGCCTGGCCCCCGTGTGCACCCGTGTGGCCCCTCACCCCTCTCTTGCACCTGTGTTATACCCACCCTCCCCTAACGTTGCACTCTCAAGCCAGCGTCTCACATCACAGCGCTGGCTGTGAACTCTGGCTGCTGCTCTGAACCCCTCCCAGCTTCTGAGTCCTGTTGAAATTCTATTCATCTTCTACTTCAAACCCTCCGATGGCTCCTCACTACATGTAGAATAAACTACTGAGGCCCCACAAACCTCTCCCCTTTCTACCTCCCTAGCTTCCACTCATGTCCCTGTCCTCCTCATTGTACTCCAACCACACGGACCTAATTTTGTTCCTCCAGTGTGCCAAGCCTCAGGGTCTGTGCACTTGTTACTCTCTCTCCCTGAAATGTGCTTCTCTTGCCTCTTGCCCTTGTCAGGCTCTTTCTCTTAATTCATCCTTCAGCCCAATGATGGCTTCTCTGATGTGCCATGTAATAAGGTGCCCCAAGATATCTGTATCAGTCAGTGTTAGTGCCTGTCTTATTTTCTTCATAGTTTTTATCACTGTTTGAAATGATCCTCTTTAGAAATATGTCTAAATACCTACCTCCCTACCTATCTCTTGCACTAGCAGGTGAAGTTGTTTCAACAAGCAATTTTGCCTCTTCTTATTCTTTGATATATAGCTAGTACCTGGCACAGGGTCTGGCACTCAGTAGGTGCTTAATACATATTTGTAGAATAAATGAATGGAAAAATGAATGAATGAGTGCCTTGTCTGCCCCTTCCCAGGGCAGCACTGGCTTTCTCCCCAATTGCTGTTTGCAGAGTGGAGTGTGAGACTCCTGTTTGTACCAAGGACCCTGATGACTCCTGATAAAGCTGCTGCTACCACCACCTCTATTCAGGACGCCTCCTGGGCTTTGAGTCCCTCCACTTTCTCCTGTCCTGAATAATATCCTGCTATCTCAGAGTCTTCCCCTAAGTCCTCTGAACCAATAGTTTCAGGAGGCTGCACAGTGTGGTTTTAGACTCTGGCAAATCCAGGTTCATAGACAGCCCCTTCCACCTAACTAACTCAGGTTCATAGACAGCCCCTTCTACCTAACTAACTCTGTGGCTTTGACTGAGTCACTTCACCTTTTTGACCCTCAACCTCCTCAGGAGAGAAACCATAAGTAGTAGTTGTCTCACAGTGTCACCGTGAGAATTAAATGAGATGATAAATCAAAAGGATTTAGCACTCCACTAAATGCAGAAGAACGTTTTGACACATTGGCAGTCTGTTGTATTTTTTATTTGACTTGTCTTACCTTCCTGCATCTCCACTGCTCCATGCATTTTTCACCCTCCCTGACACCATAGCCTTGCCCCAGCCAAGCCTCCATGTTTGGACAAACCAATGAATAAATGGCTGCAAATCATTCTGAGTGACAGCTTGGAGTTCTGCAGAAGCTGTAAATGTGCCCCAAACAAAGAAGGAAGCAGCTGGAGCTTAAGGCTTAGGGCTATGGCTCTCTGCTCTGTTTCCTCAAAGCACAAACCCCTTTCCTAGCCTCTCAGGTATGGAGAGGGGATTAGATCTTTCTGTAAACTTGTAAAAGGTAAAAACAAACCCTGCAAACCTAAATGACAAAGTAGCAGGTCAAATAGTAGGCATGGATCTATTTTCTTAACAATCAGGTCACAAAAAAGCTGGGACATTTTGACACCTAGTTCTGGTGTTTTTCTTTAACTGAGAGTGGAGACACACTTGACAATACTAAGTTTCAGTTGCTCTCACCTCCTCTGTCTTGATGCAAGTAAAGCAGCATGCTTACCCAACAATGCCACACCCCTGCCTTTCTGATATAAACGACCATCATCCAAAATTCAGCTCTCACACTGTTCAAAATGAATTCCTCGCCAAGAACTTTTCTGGCAAGACCTTGAATATAAGTTAGAGAGCCCTCTGAGGAGACAGAAACAAGTACAGGAAAACAAAGTAATAAAATGCCCAGGTGTAGTCATTAGTATTTGTGAAGGATGGTAAGTGGTTATTGCTTATTGTACACCTCTCTATTCATTAAGTTGGAATAAAATCCTGCAATAATAAGTAAACAGATTTTTTTTTTAGGAGTTAATGATGACTCATCTTCCATGCAGGCTGAACTTTCTGGAGGAGCTTGAAAGCATTTAGTAAAGCTATTTACCTGTCACTGGCCTCTCTTTAATTCCTTGGTTATGAAGTGATGTGTTTTCAAATACCCTGTGAAAAGAAATTAGAAAGAGACAAAGATGCAATGCATAAACAGGAGACAAATTACCCACGTTCTGGAAACAACTTCATTGAGAATATCACTGTTCCATGCTAATTACTTATTATGGATAAAAAGCTATATGATTGACTACATAGTCCTAAGTCATCACTGAATTTGAAAGTCTACTTCTCCTCCCTCTAATGACTAAAAAAATAATACTAATGTCCTGCAGAGTGATAGATAGCCTTGTTTGTGGAAAGAACATCAGCCAAATGCTCCATGTAACCAGAAGGTATATAAAGATCATATTTCACAAATGGATTACTACAAAAATTTTATTCTCACTGCATACCCCAGTTTTAATGGAAGGCTCTTCTTCAAAATCACAGCCTCCTCAATTGTGTTAGCTGTTTTCTTACGAACTGTCTAAGCCCTCCAGATATGCACATGTGGAAGCATTGCTGTAATAGTTATCTATTGCTGTGTAAAAAATTGCCTCCCAAATTAGTGACTACAACTAACCCACATTTAGTATCTCACACCTTCTGTGGGTCAGAAGTCTAGGCATGGCTTAGCTGAGTCCTTTGAATCTGGGACTCCAGCAAACCTTTGGTCAAAGTATTGGATGGGGATGCAGTGTCATATGTGTCATATGAAGGTTTAGCTGGTGGTGGATCTGCTTCCAAGTGTGCTGTCAGGACTCGGTGCCTCATGGGCTGTTGGACTGAGGGTCTCATTTGCTCACCCGGTATTGTCCAGAGGCCTCCCTTGGTTCTTGTCTAATGGCTTCTCTTTAGTACAGCCTGCACCATCAGAGAGAGCAGGTGATAGAGCAAGACAGGGAGTATAAGCAAGATGGAAGACAAAGAACTTTGTAACCTAATCACTGTTGCTATACTTTGTTGGGTTTCTTTTGGTTGTTGTTCTGAGCAACAAGTCATGAGGTCCATCCCACACATAGAATAGATTACCCAGAGGTGTGAATAGCAGGATAAAAGGCTCATTTGAGGGCCATCTTAGAGAGCACCTTCACAAATGCCTAGGACATAAATCTAAAATTATTATGAATCTATGTATTGTACAGTGAAGACAATATACCATGGTGTTTAATAACACAGACTTATGTGATAGACTGCAGGTCAAGTTCTAATATGCTGCAATGCCCTAATTGTGAGAACTTGGGCAAGATATTCAACCTCTATATGCAAAATGGAGATAATTCTTACCTCACAGGGTAGGACAATATAAAGTTTTTTTTTTTTAACATGGTGTTTATTATACAGTAAATAGTAATAGTTGTAGTTTTTTATTCAACATAATAGAATTTAGTGCAAGTGTTGGAAAGAACTAGGTCAAGCTCTGTTTCTGGAATTGACTTGCTGTGTGAACTAGCAACTGGCTTACTCCTACTGTGTCTGTTCAAAATGTATTTTAATTCAGATAACAGAAAATTATAGTGGCTCAAATACAGGGTTGTTTCTCTTAAACAACAGGATATCTAGGGAAGACCAGATTCGAGTTGTAAGATAGGTTAATATTGTAATCAGGAACCCAGGCTCACTCTTTCCATTCATTCTATCATCCTTGGTATGTTGGCTCTTGTTCTCTCTTGCTTGTTGCTTCATGGTTGCAGCACAGCAGCTCCATCTCCAGTCTCATCTCCATGTTCCACCAACAAGAAGAAGGAAGAAGGGAATCGCCAAGATAATGATAATGGGAAGTGTTGGGATAACAGGTATAGTTAATACTTATCTGTTAACAGATATAATTAATAGATAGCAGTTCTAGGGAACAATTAATCCAAATTAGAGGAGGTCAAAAGTGTCCAGAATATTTCCAAGAAAACAAATAAAAACTGACAGGCAACCTGACCTGATTGAAGTCTATTGAGAGATTTATGGTAATGTCAGAAGATCAAGGAAGGACTTCTTACTGGGTAGATCAAAAGCTAGATGAACAACAGCAAAAAAAGCAAGATAATTATTAATTCCAGGGAAAACAAAAAGTTGTACAGGGAAGGCAACAAAATCACAGAATACTTCAAGGATTGAACATACACAATAGTATGGCTATATACGAACAGTATTTACATGTTCTATATGTAGAACATTTATACATGTTCTATATGTAAATACTGTTCATACATAGCCATACTATTGTGTCTGGCTTATTTAATACCACTAAATATTGGCTTAACTAAGGAGTCTGATTGATGTAACTATTCCTAAATGATAGGGGAAGGAAATGTGTGTGTGTGTGTGTTGTGGTAGACATGTAAAAGAGCCAAACATTTATTTTTCATAGTACAAAGTCAACAGCTAATAGATAAATTATAAAATCAATAAATAGTAGAGAGGCATGTTATGTGAAAAGTAAAAGGAAGCTGCAAGTAGTTTTTTTCTGGGGAGTTAGCATCAGGGGTAGGTAGGGCGGAGTAGGGAGTGCTTTTTCTTTAAATTCTGTGCTGCTTGAACTTTTACATGCTTTTCAAGTATCAATTGTATAAAAATAAATTTTAAATATAAAAAATACCATGGAAATATTAAAAACATTTTCAAAAGAAGATTCAACCATAATTCCACCCTCCTAATACTCCTACTGTTTCATTTTACAAATTATTTTCCCAACTTTGTCTGTACATCTTTATATTTTTGTAATCGTGAAATTTTCTTATTCTGATTTTACATATTTCCATTTTCAAGTTAGCATATGAGTTTTACATTTAATGAGAAAATTTGTCTTCTCGTATCACAATTAAATTGACCTATCCTCCATTATTAAACATTTAGGTGGTTCCCTGTTTGGGACATTTGTAAATAATATGCTCTTTGTTCACATGACTAATTATGATTGTATTTTGTTTTGGTTTATTTTGCTTTTCTAGAAGCATTTACCTCAGCAATGGAATTACTACATTGAGAGGAGTGTATATACTATTTTCATGCTATATGTTATATTCCAGAAAATTATATCAGGATGAAACACTATCAGTAGTTCCATAGTTTACCCTATCTTAAGCAATCTGAAGCAATCTCATCTTAGGAATGTAAAGTGAACAATAATTAAGGTAGTACAGCTGATGTACAGTAGAGTTTTAATTTATAATTTGTTACTAGTAATATTTGCCAACTAGATAAGTATGAAATGCTACTTCAAGATTACTTAAGCTTGCATTTTTGTTTGGTCAGAAGGGCAGCAATGATCGCATGTATCATTTGCTCTATATATTCTAATTAGTCACTTATGTTCATTGACATTTTCATTTTAAAAGAAGATTTTGTTAATCTTAATAAATAACTGGTTGGTAAAAACAATATAAAATACTTTTTCTAGACTCCCTGTGTTCCCTGGCTATACTCAGAAGTACATGGATGATTGTGCCTTTGTGTGCTCACAAAGCTAGGAGGCGTTGTCCCTATTGTAAGTCCAGTGAATGGTACCCTGGAGTTGTGCAGCTCACAAGCTCCTATATTGCACATGGAAGACCTGTTCCCTCCCTGTTCCCTGACTAAACCTCGGACTGTAAAGTATATAAAGTAAGCACTGCAGTTGAAACCCCACCCCAAGAAAAGTCTATGAAGCGTGGTGAAAATAGATGTGGCAGAGGAATGGAATAGAAAAATTACGTTTTATTTTTCTGTGCTCTCATCATGAAAGAGTGAGGGTCAGGTTTCCTTGCTTGTTCCTAAGGATTTCCCAGGAGTAAGTTAAATTAAATATTCTTTTGTCTGAGACTGGGAGGGCTAACAGAAATTCAGTCTTCTTTTCAGAGAGATTTAGAACTTCTAAGACTAGGGCAGAGCAGTGGATGTGGCAAGTGTTGAGATTGATGTAGCCTGGTGCTCAACTCCCATGCAACACCTCAAAGAAAGGGCAGGTCCTCCCAGGTGGAGACTAATCATAAACTCTACAGCATCTAACGTTCAGTAGCTGATCTGAACACAAAGGGTGTAATAGCTTCAAACACCAACTACAATGCAGTTCTCACTCTAGCTACCTGGAGTTCAGACTCCATAGGTTAAGAGCACCAGTCCCCACAATACTACCCCACTTCAAATGCAAGCCACAAGTTTGGGAGTTCCCAGGTCACGTTTGACCAACTGGCTGCAAATTCAAGGATTCCCACAACTCCCTCAGGTTCAATAATTGACTAGAATGATTCACAGAATACACCAAAAGTGCTTTATTTACAAGCATAGCTTTATTATAGAAACAAAAGGATATCAATCTAAAGAAGACAAAAGAAGAGACCCATAGGGTGAGGTCTGGGAGGGTTTCAAATGCTAAGCCAACGTGTCCTCTCTTGTAGAATCAGGATGTGTCACCCTCCCTCTCAGCCCAGTGATGTGTGTTACCAATCTGGGAAATTCTCTCCAGTGTCTAGAGTTTTTATTATAACAAACTATTGTGAATGGTAGAATAATCAACATGGTTGATTGAATCAGTGTCTGTGTGGTGAAACTCAATCTCCATTCCCTCTCTTCTCCCTGCACATGGGGCTGATCTGACTGGCTCAGAGCCCCAACTTTGTTTCACTCATAGGTTGTTCTTTCTAGCATGGCCAGCAACCCCCATCTCTTTAGCATAAATTATCAGGTGTGGTCTGGGGCCCACCATGAATAACAAAGGACAGTCCTATCATGGGAAATGCAAAAGATTTAGAGGATATTTCCCAGAAACTAGGGACAAAGGCCAGCCAACTTCTTTATTATATGACAAAGGGTGTGGATGGATGCCAGGGGCATTTGAGGCTTTCTACTTTGCCTGGGCAAAATGACGTTGAATAGTAAACACTATTACACTACAATGGGGCCCTGGTGCTGTGGAGACCAAAAGCCTTTCCTCAAATCTCTTGTATTGAATTAGCCTCCTTGGAAGTCTTGTGCGATTTAGAAATGAGAGATCAGTGGTGGTCAATATTAGGTCACTTGTTAACCCTAGTAAACAGAGTGCCAAACTGGTGTTTACTGTTTTTAGAACTGTCCTTAATTTGATGTTTCTTTTTGTGGAGAAAATTCCATTTCACTGAGAAAACTTAGACACAGTCAACGGAGAACTGAATATGTAAGAGGAGTGAGGAACCAGATCTAGGATGTTAGCTAAAGAAGGGCAAAGACCATGTTCCTCCTGTTTTCTGTCCTGACTTCTTGAATGAATGAAACATTTTCAAAAATGTGACCTTCACATAGCTGAATATGGCAATGGACATGCTCAATGCCTAATCGAGAAATTAGGATTTAAGGGATGATTTTGATTACTGAATCAATACTCCTTTCTGCTTTCTGGAATATTGCAGCAGACAGAGGGGAATACCTGAAATTCCTAAATTATAATTCAGCTGGCCCGCTATCTGAAATGACTGTAAAAGTCCTTATCTTGTGCTTTTGTGACTGTAAGAGCTGTTACTCCCTTTATGTGGTCATTTTCTTGTAGGGCAAAGGCCCTAATGCTAATGAAGAATTTGAAGTCAGTCATTAATTGGCTCCAGCCCCAAATATTTGTAAATCTTATCAGCTAGATTCTGCTATTGAAAGATAACTTATCTCCCTTCTTTTTGGCTTACACCTTTTGTACTGAAGTGATAGCCTGCCTCCCCTCCTTTCAGCTTTTGTTTTCCCATTGAAATGATAATGATAACACTGTCTCCTTTTCTACTTGGAACTTGCTATTCAAAATGACCTCATCTGTCCAACCTTCTTAAACTCTGAGAGAAGATTTTGGAATGTTAGGCCATCTGCTTTCCTACTACACGCGTAGTAATAAACTCTTTCTCTCTTTGAACCTGCTGTCTAACGAATTGTTATTAGTGTATTGGGCAAAAGAATCCATGCCCATTGTCTGGTAACAAACACGTTAAAAATATACCAAAAGGTTCCAGAGAAGATGGCGGCTTAGTAAGATGCATGGATCTTAGTTCCTGCTCCAGAACAGCTACTAGGGGAGTAGAAACAATACAGAACAGCTCCCGGAGCCATGACAGAGATAAAAAAGACAGTGTACCCCATCCTGGAACGGCTGACTGGCTGAGAGAACCCGCTCTGGTGAGATCGCCGAGGGGTGCGGGCTTCCCTGGGCGGGGCAGCAAGCAGCCGGAGGCCCTCCCTTCCTCCTTCCCGGGCCAGCTGGCAGAATTGGCCAGGCGGTCCCCTCAAGCCGTGGCGGCTGGCGCCCCCCCCCACGCACGACCCCCGGACCAACTGAGAGAATTGGATCGGAAATCCCCAGGCCGCGGAGAACGGTGACCGGGGGGGTCCCTTCCAAACATGTGACTCCCCGGTCCGGCTGGGAACGGTGCACTATCCTGGGCCGTGGCGAGTGGCACCCTCCCGCCACGCTTGGCGCCCCGGGCCGACTAGGAAATTCAGACAGGCGCTCTCCCGGGCTGCGGCGGCCTGTGACCCTCCCCGCATTCGGAACCCCGGGCCGGCTGGCACTCTTCCAAGCTGCTTCGGCTGGCGAACCTCCCCCACGGCGAGAGTTTTCCAAAGTTAAAGGACCCACAGCACCTTTTACTGGTGGGACCCGCAGACAAATGTGTGCCACGAGCGCCACCTACTGGGCAGGATAAGAAAAACAGAACCCAGAGATTTCACAGAAAAATCTTTCAACCTGTTGGGTCCAACACCCAAGGAAATCTGACTAAATGCCCAGACGCCAGCAGAAGATAACGGATCATGCTCAGAAAATTGAAAATATGGCCCAGTCAAAGGAACAAACCAATAGTTCAAATGAGATACAGGAGCTGAGACAACTAATGCTGAATATACAAACAGAAATGGAAAACCTCTTCAAAAAAGAAATCGATAAATTCAGGGAGGACATGAAGAAGACATGGGCAGAACAAAAAGAAGAAATAGAAAAACTGAAAAAACAAATCACAGAACTTATGGAACTGAAGGATAAAGTAGAAAAGATGGAAAAAACAATGGATACCTACAAGGATAGATTTAAAGAGACAGAAGATAGAATTAGTGATTTGGAGGATGGAACATCTGAATTCCAAAAAGAAACAGAAACTATCGGGAAAAGAATGGAAAAATTTGAACAGGGTATCAGGGAACTCAAGGACAATATGAACCGCACAAATATATGTGTTGTGGGTGTCCCAGAAGGAGAAGAGAAGGGAAAAGGAGGAGAAAAACTAATTGAAGAAATTATCACTGAAAATTTCCCAACTCTTATGAAAGACCTAAAATTACAGATCCAAGAAGTGCAGCGCACCCCAAAGAGAATAAACCCAAATAGGCATTCTCCAAGACACTTACTAGTTAGAATGTCAGAGGTCAAAGAGAAAGAGAGGCTCTTGAAAGCAGCAAGAGAAAAACAATCCATCACATACAAGGGAAACCCAATAAGACTATGTGTAGATTTCTCAGCAGAAACCATGGAAGCTAGAAGACAGTGGGATGACATATTTAAATTACTAAAAGAGAAAAACTGCCAACCAAGACTCCTATATCCAGCAAAATTGTCCTTCAAAAATGAGGGAGAAATTAAAACATTCTCAGACAAAAAGTCACTGAGAGAATTTGTGACCAAGAGACCAGCTCTGCAAGAAATACTAAAGGGAGCACTAGAGTCAGATACGAAAAGACAGAAGAGAGAGTTATGGAGAAGAGTGTAGAAAGAAGGAAAGCCAGATATGATATATATAATACAAAAGGCAAAATGGTAGAGGAGAATATTATCCAAACAGTAATAACACTAAATGTTAATGGACTGAATTCCCCAATCAAAAGACATAGACTGGCAGAATGGATTAAAAAACAGGATCCTTCTATATGCTATCTACAGGAAACACATCTTAGACCCAAAGATAAACGTAGGTTGAAAGTGAAAGGTTGGGAAAAGATATTTCATGCAAATAACAACCAGAAAAGAGCAGGAGTGGCTATACTAATATCCAACAAATTAGACTTCAAATGTAAAACAGTTAAAAGAGACAAAGAAGGACACTATATACTAATAAAAGGAACAATTCAACAAGAAGACATAACAATCATAAATATTTATGCACCAAACCAGAATGCCCCAAAATACGTGAGGAATACACCGCAAACACTGAAAAGGGAAATAGACACAAATACCATAATAGTTGGAGACTTCAATTCCCCACTCTCATCAATGGACAGAACATCTAGACAGAGGATCAATAAAGAAATAGAGAATCTGAATATTACTATAAAGGAGCTAGACTTAACAGACATTTATAGAACATTAAATCCCACAACAGCAGGATACACCTTTTTCTCAAGTGCTCATGGATCATTCTCAAAGATAGACCATATGCTGGGTCACAAAGCAAGTCTTAACAAATTTAAAAAGATTGAAATCATACACAACACTTTCTCGGATCATAAAGGAATGAAGTTGGAAATCAATAATAGGCCGAGTGTCAGAAAACTCACAAATACGTGGAGGCTCAACAACACATTCTTAAACAACGAGTGGGTCAAAGAAGAAATTGCAAGAGAAATTAGTAAATACCTCGAGGCGAATGAAAATGAAAACACAACATATCAAAACTTATGGGATGCAGCAAAGGCAGTGCTAAGAGGGAAATTTATTGCCCCAAATGCCTATATCAGAAAAGAAGAAAAGGCAAAAATGCAGGAATTAACTGTCCACTTGGAAGAACTGGAGAAAGAACAGCAAACTAATCCCAAAGCAAGCAAAAGGAAAGAAATAACAAAGATTAGAGCAGAAATAAATGAAATTGAAAACATGAAAACAATAGAGAAAATCAATAAGACCAGAAGTTGGTTCTATGAGAAAATCAATAAGATTGATGGGCCCTTAGCAAGATTGACAAAAAGAAGAAGAGAGAGGATGCAAATAAATAAGATCAGAAATGGAAGAGGAGACATAACTACTGACCTCACAGAAATAAAGGAGGTAATAACAGGATACTATGAACAACTTTACGCTAATAAATACAACAATTTAGAGGAAATGGACGGGTTCCTGGAAAGACATGAACAACCAACTTTGACTCAAGAAGAAATAGATGACCTCAACAAACCAATCACAAGTAAAGAAATTGAATTAGTCATTCAAAAGCTTCCTAAAAAGAAAAGTCCAGGACCAGACGGCTTCACATGTGAATTCTATCAAACATCCCAGAAAGAATTAGTACCAACTCTCCTCAAACTCTTCAAAAAAATTGAAGTGAAGGGAAAACTACCTAATTCATTCTATGAAGCCAACATCGCCCTCATACCAAAACCAGGCAAAGATATTACAAAAAAAGAAAACTACAGACCAATCTCTTTAATGAATATAGATGCAAAAATTCTCAATAAAATTCTAGCAAATCGTATCCAACAACACATTAAAAGAATTATACATCATGACCAAGTAGGATTCATCCCAGGTATGCAAGGATGGTTCAACATAAGAAAATCAATTAATGTAATACACCATATCAACAAATCAAAGCTGAAAAATCACATGATCATCTCAATTGATGCAGAGAAGGCATTTGACAAGATTCAACATCCTTTCCTGTTGAAAACACTTCAAAGGATAGGAATACAAGGGAACTTCCTTAAAATGATAGAGGGAATATATGAAAAACCCACAGCTAATATCATCCTCAATGGGGAAAAATTGAAAACTTTCCCCCTAAGATCAGGAACAAGACAAGGATGTCCACTATCACCACTATTATTCAACATTGTGTTGGAGGTTCTAGCCAGAGCAATTAGACAAGAAAAAGAAATACAAGGCATCAAAATAGGAAAGGAAGAAGTAAAACTATCACTGTTTGCAGACGATATGATACTATACGTCAAAATCCCGGAAAAATACACAACAAAACTACTAGAGCTAATAAATGAGTACAGCAAAGTAGCAGGTTACAAGATCAACATTCAAAAATCTGTAGCATTTCTATACACTAGCAATGAACAAGCGGAGGGGGAAATCAAGAAACGAATCCCATTTACAATTGCAAGTAAAAGAATAAAATACCTAGGAATAAGTTTAACTAAAGAGACAAAAAACCTATATAAAGAAAACTACAAAAAACTGTTAAAAGAAATCACAGAAGACCTAAAGAGATGGAAGGGCATACCGTGTTCATGGATTGGAAGACTAAATATAGTTAAGATGTCAATCCTACCTAAATTGATTTACAGATTCAATGCAATACCAATCAAAATCCCAACAACTTATTTTTCAGAAATAGAAAAACCAATAAGCAAATTTATCTGGAAGGGCAGGGTGCCCCAAATTGCTAAAAATATCTTGAGGAAAAAAAATGAAGCTGGAGGTCTTGCGCTGCCTGACTTTAAGGCATATTATGAAGCCACAGTGGTCAAAACAGCATGGTATTGGCATAAAGATAGATATATCGACCAATGGAATCGAATAGAGTGCTCAGATATAGACCCTCTCATCTATGGACATTTGATCTTTGATAAGGCAGTCAAGCCAACTCACCTGGGACAGAGCAGTCTCTTCAATAAATGGTGCCTAGAGAACTGGATATCCATATGCAAAAGAATGAAAGAAGACCCATATCTCACACCCTATACAAAAGTTAACTCAAAATGGATCAAAGATCTAAACATTAGGTCTAAGACCATAAAACAGTTAGAGGAAAATGTTGGGAGATATCTTATGAAACTTACATTTGGAGGCAGTTTTATGGACCTTAAACCTAAAGCAAGAGCACTGAAGAAGGAAATAAATAAATGGGAACTCCTCAAAATTAAACACTTTTGTGCATCAAAGAACTTCATCAAGAAAGTAGAAAGACAGCCTACACAATGGGAGACAATATTTGGAAATGACATATCCGATAAAGGTCTAGTATCCAGAATTTATAAAGAGATTGTTCAACTCAACAACAAAAAGACAGCCAACCCAATTACAAAATGGGAAAAAGACTTGAACAGACACCTACCAGAAGAGGAAATACAAATGGCCAAAAGGCACATGAAGAGATGCTCAATGTCCCTGGCCATTAGAGAAATGCAAATCAAAACCACAATGAGATATCATCTCACACCCACCAGAATGGCTATTATCAACAAAACAGAAAATGACAAGTGCTGGAGAGGATGCAGAGAAAGAGGCACACTTATCCACTGTTGGTGGGAATGTCAAATGGTGCAACCACTGTGGAAGGCAGTTTGGCGGTTCCTCAAAAAGCTGAATATAGAATTGCCATATGACCGAGCAATACCATTGCTGGGTATCTACTCAAAGGACTTAAGGGCAAAGACACAAACGGACATTTGCACACCAATGTTTATAGCAGCATTATTTACAATTGCAAAGAGATGGAAACAGCCAAAATGTCCATCAACAGACGAGTGGCTAAACAAACTGTGGTATATACATACGATGGAATATTATGCAGCTTTAAGACAGGATAAACTTATGAAGCATGTAATAACAAGGATGGACCTAGAGAACATTATGCTGAGTGAGTCTAGCCAAAAACTAAAGGACAAATACTGTATGGTCCCACTGATGTGAATGGACATTCGAGAATAAACTTGGAATATGTCATTGGTAACAGAGTCCAGCAGGAGTTAGAAACAGGGTAACATAATGGGTAATTGGAGCTGAAGGGATACAGACTGTGCAACAGGTCTGGATACAAAAACTCAAAAATGGACAGCACAATAATACCTAATTGTAAAGTAATAATGTTAAAATACTGAATGAAGCTGCATCTGAGCTATAGGTTTTTTTTTTACTATTATTATTACTTTTATTTTTTTTCTCTATATTAACATTCTATATCATTCTCTATTGTGTTGCTAGTTGTCTAAACTGATGCAAATGTACTAAGAAACGATGATCATGCATCTATGTGATGATGTTAAGAATTACTGATTGCATATGTAGAATGGAATGATTTCTAAATGTTGGGTTAATTTCTTTTTTCCGTTAATTAATAAAAAAAAAAAAAACTTAACCCCACAAAGGATAGGTCAAGTCTCCTTAAAATTTAGGCCTAAGAGTCACCCCCAAGAGAGCCTCTTTTGTTGCTCAGATGTGGCCTCTCTCTCCAACCAACATGACGAGCAGTCTTACCACCCTTCCCCTCTCTGCGTGGGACATGACTCCCAGGGATGTGGACCTTCTTGGCGATGTGGAACAGAGATCCTGGAAGGAGTTGAGACTCAGCATCAAGGGACTGAGAAAAACCCTAGAATGAGCTGAGAATTAACATCAAGGAATTGAGAGAACCTTCTCGATCAAAAGGGGGAAGAGTGAAATGAGACAAAGTGTCAATGGTTGAGAGATTCCAAACAGAGTTGAGAGGTTATCCTGGAGGTTATTCTTATGCATTAAGTAGATATCACCTTGTTGTTCAAGATGTAGTGGAAATGCTGGAGGGAACTGCCTGAAAATGTAGTGCTGTGTTCCAGTAGCCATGTTTCTTGATGATGATTGAACGATGATATAGCTTTCACAATGAGACTCTGTGAATGTGAAAACCTTGTGTCTGATGCTCCTTTTAGCTACTATATCAACAGAAGAGTAGAACATATGGAATAAAAATAAATAATAGGGGGGAACAAATGTTAAAATAAATTTAGTTTGGAATGCTAGTGGTAAATGAAAGCGAGGGGTAAGGGGTATAGTATGCATAATCTTTTTTTTCTCTATTATCGTTTTATTTCTTTTTCTGTTGTCTTTTTATTTCTTTTTCTAAATTGATGCAAATGTTCTAAGAAATGATGAATATGCAACTATGTGATGATATTAAGAATTACTGATTGTATATGTAGAATGGAATGATATCTTAATGTTTTGTTTGTTAATTTTTTTAATTAATAAAAAAGTTTAAAATATATATATATACCAAAAGGTTACTTGGATCAAATTGACTAGTTGTTGGCGGACCAGAGAATGGAGAGGGGTTGGGAGGTAGGCTCAGGACTGAGGTTACTCTGTGCCCAACTTAGATCCTTCTGCCTTCTTTAATTGCTCATCTCCTAATACATACATACAGAGAACCTTTTTCTGTTTTTTTTCTTTACGTGGGCAGGCACCAGGAATCGAACCCAGGTCTTCAGCATAGCAGGTGAGAACTCTGCCTGCTGAGCCACCATGGCCCACTCCAGAGTACCATCTTATATGCTATAACAACAGACTGCTTCCTTTCTGCCTCCGATATTAGCTCCCTCTCAGCCTGGTAGACCATCTGGTAGACCATCAGTGATACTGCTACAGTGCAGAAACAAAATGATACAAAAAACCAAAAACCATTTGGGGATAGATGATAGGCTTCAGTGAGTTAGTTGCACATTTAATTTGAAAGTTTGGGTAAAATACCATCTATCTTGACAAGAAGCAGTGAGAGTCTAAGCAAATTTCTAGTGCGCTGTCATTTCTCCTCCCTGGCAAGGGTTATTAAAGCAATTAGCTTATTACTTGAAGGTGGTATAGATAGCATAGCTGTTAAGTGCAGAGCTCTGGAATAAACTGTTTGCATTCAGATCTGAGATGTGCCACTTATAATTTGCATAACCTTGGACATACATCTGAAGTTCTCTGAGTCTCAATTTCTACATTTGTAAGATGGAAATAAAATGACAACTAGAGCACTTAGCACACCTCTTGGGGGATGCTAAACTCAGAATCAATATTTATACTCTTAGTATGCCCCTTGATAAGAACATTTTTTCTTGCTTCTCTTCTGTCAATAGATGGATGTTGACTCGGTCCTTCTTTTCAGCTTGGCTTTGAAGTTCAATTTTAAAGAGAAGTAACATTTGTGCAAAAAGGAGAGTGATACTTTAAAATAATGAGAACAATGGCTAAAGGCTTGAGCTATTTGATAAATTAAAAACTAAAGTGTTCTGAAAACCACTCCACATCTAAATGTGGTTCCATCACCACAAGTAAAGGCATACCTGTTCTCAAAGCCTTTATTCCAATTCTCAGCTCTAATGGACTGTTGGCTTAACTTAATTTGGCATCCAGGGTGCGGTTTGTGTATGTGATATACAGTCTGCAAAAACATAAGGCTAGTTTTGTTTTAAGATATAAACAATAATAACCAGCAGCTCACCCATTAATACACTTGAATGTGTGGGACATAAACAAATTCTTAGGCAAATTTGTGATCCTATAAATATTGGTTAAACAGTAAACTTCCATTTCAATAAATGGAACACATAAAACACATTTCTGTCTTTCCCCTTTCTGAAATATCCATCTGGGAACTTTCTTGTATGTTCAAGCAACAATATCCACCATCTTCCTTTAATCAATCTGTTTTTTATAGTATATTTGTGGAGGTTAGATTTGTATTAATACTCTACTTCTTACTTGAGGATATCAACATAAACTGTTGGCTACTGAAGTGACACCATCTAACATCAACATATCACAGTTGTGTCATGTATTTATCCTTTTGTGAGTCTGGGTAATCTCCTGGGGTTGACTGTTTTCAGTTTACATTTTCAGTGTGATTTTTCTCCTCTATGTAGATTTAGTCTGGAGATGTTGCCTTTTCCGTACTAAAGAGTCAGAAATAATTGATTTTGCATAGTGCTTAAGAATTCACAAATCATGTTCTTGTCTTTTTTTTTTTTTTTTCTGTGCCCTAAAATCATTGTTTTTGTTTTTGTTTTTTTCCAATGGGTAGGCACTGGGTATTGAACTCAGGTCTCCGGCATGGCAGGTGAGAATTCTGCCACTGAACCATTGTTGCACCATCCTAAAACCATTCTTTATAATTGGTATCTTTATCTCCAGATGCAGGAAATAAGATTTAAATGGGTTAGATCATTGTCGAGGGTCAACACTAATGGGAAGTGGTAGAGCTGTAAATCAGACTTGGATCTCAGGGTTCCAAATCTCACACTGTTTCCTTTATGAAAGAGAAGGAAAAATGGGTAACAAAAATGAACTCTATCCCCTAGGATGGTGCTTTGGGCTGATCCTTAGAGGGGCAATTCTAGTTTTTTTTCACAGTACCTTGAACTCTGACATGGTACTCAGTCCCCATTGCAGGTAGGCATATTATATTTCTCTCCTGCTGCTTTCTAGAAGCAGTTCCCTATCATTGTCTCTTAGTTTGGGTTTCCTTAAAAAAAGACCTTGAGATAAAGTTTTGGGTATGAATAGTTTATTTGGGAAGTGATCCCATGTACCATAGGAAGGGAGTGAGAAACTAAAGCAGGGAAGGGAGGACAAACATGCTTCAATCCTTCTGCCTTCTTTAATTGCTCATCTCCTAATACATACATACAGAGTACCTTCTTTTTTTCACATGGGCAGGCACACCAGGAATCGAACTCAGGTCTCCGGCATAGCAGGCGAGAACTCTGCCTGCAGAGCCACCATGGCTGCTCCAGAGTACCATCTTATCTGCTATAACAACAGACTGCTTCCTTTCTGCCTCCAATATTAGCTCCCCCTCAGCCTGGACCATCAGTGACACTGCTACATTGCAAAAACAAAATGACACACACACAAAAAACACCAAAAATCATTTGGGGATAGATGATAGGCTATAGACTACTAGTGACCACTAGGTGTCCTTTTTAAAGCCCACCTCAGAACTGTTCCACTGCTGGGCAGCCAAATCCTATGCCCCTGTGGTTGAAGTTTGCCCCTGAGGACATCTACCCATCTTATCTTGTCCAAGGGTTCAGCACACATCTGCAGGCAGACAAAACCCTCTGGCATAATTATGGTCAATGAAGATAAGCCACCAACATGCATGATTATTGTCCACTGAAGCTGCAGTTTTCACCTCTGCTGTGTGGGCAGAGGGGTATGGTCGTAACAGTGGCAGGGCCTCAGCAATGCCTGCTACAGCCATTTATTGTTTAGTGCAAATTCAAGTTCTTTGATAACCCCTATTTCAAGGTATTTAGTAGCCTCTCTCAGGGCTCTTGATTGCAAGTGACAGGAAACAGAACCCAAACCGTTATTAAGCACAAAAGGAATTTATTGGATCCTGTGGAGAGAAATCGCAGAGGATGATGAGCTTCGGGTGCTGAATAACACAGGGGTGTCTGTTCCCAGTCATTTCCATTTCCTCTTTGTGGTAGCCCTATTTTCAGAAAAGCTCTCTTACAGTTCAAAAGTGGTTGCTAACGGCACCTGGCTTGCCAGGTTGAAATCTTGCCAGGTTGAAATCCAGGGAAAGGGTAATTATTTCTGTTTAGAATACTCAGCAAATGTTTTGAACTTCATGCCTGAAACTGTAGAGCTTTGTTCCAGTAGCCATGTTTCATGAAGATGATTGTATTATGATATAGCTTTTGCAATGTGACTGTGTGATTGTGAAAACCTTGTGTCTGATGCTCCTTTTATCTATGTTATGGACAGATGAATAAAAATATGGATTAAAAATAAATAAGAGGGGGAACAAATGCTAAAATAAATTGAGTAGATTAAAATACTAGTGATCAATGAAAGGGAGTAGTAACAGGTATAGAAAAAAAATAGGTGGGACAAAGTTTAAAATATATTGGGTAGGGCGGGCCATGCTGGCTCAGCAGGCAGAGTTCTCGCCTGCCATGCTGGAGACCCAGGTTCAATTCCTGGTGCCTGCCAATGCAAACAAACAAACAAATAAAAATATATATAGGGTAGATGGAAATACTAGTAGTCAATGAGAGGGAGAGGTAAGGAGTATGGTACATATGAGTTTTTTCTTTTTTCTTTTTATTTCTTTTCTGGAGTGATGTAAATGTTCTCAGAAATTCATCATCATGGTGATGAATATACAACTGTGATATAGTGTGAGCCATTGATTGTGCACCAGGTGTGGAATGTTCATATGCTAAGAATGTTCATGTTTGTATGTTGTTTTGTTTTGTCAATAAAAATAAAAAAAAATATTTTGAACTTCATTCTGACTGGGCTAGGTCATAGGCTCACCCTTAAACCCATCCCTATGGCCCAGGGAACATGATGTACTGGTTTTGTCTTAGGCCTATAGCACATTTCACACCCCAATCTAGAATCTCTGGGCTAAAGTTGGGGTGAAGCAGATCCCCAAATGAAAATTAAGCCTGTTTCTTGTACAAGGGGTAATAAATATTGAGAAGCCAAAGCACGAACATCCAGTACAATCACCCTGGAGAAATATATTTCAATGTTTTTTTCTGACCACCATCTCTTGAAGGGATTTTAGATGCCAGGGCCCGGGGGTGGGAAAGGTGTTCTGTGGACCATCCTCATTAGGATATCGCCAAAGAGTTGGTGAGCTTTTCTCCAGGCATGAGCTTCCTGGTTTTCTTGGCTGATCTGATATACACATGCAGGAAACTTCAAGCCACAGCCAACACTGATGCAATTCAGAAAGAACTCCCATAGCACATGGTATATGCAGAGCTTATGTCCTCTGCCAATGGTTACTACCACTGGCAATTCTTCTATCCCTGGTCTACTCCTCCTTCTTTCTGATTCTTTAGGTGAGCTGGATCAAGTGCAGTAGTCCATATCAGCCCCAAGAGAATACTTGCAGCGTATGTAATGCTTTTCATTCATGCAGCCATCCATCCACTTGTCAATCCAACCAAACATCCAATCACCATTTATTGACTGCTTTCTATATGACACAGAGGAGGCGGCAATGACCAATCAACATATATTTTATCTTCTAAGATGCTGAAAATCTAGAAGGGGATATAGGAGAAGAAATAAGATGCAAGACCTATACAGAAATATCATATGAGGCAGAAATTGACCAGTGCCATTAGTTTGGAGAAAGAAGTGATCCTCTGGCATCTGGGGTGAAATCAAAATGGAATCTGATGGAGGGGGAGTGAGAAGTTAATATTAAAGTAACATTTGCATTTCAGAATACTTGAAATTCTGGGTGTGGTTAAAGTTTGTTTTTAAAATTTTTAATTTTTAAAAAATATTTTCATTTAAGAAAATAGACAATACACTTAGAACTACCAAAAATGGATATCTTAGTTAGCTTAACCATAGACATTTAAATAAAGTATCCAAATAACCACTGTAAGACCTGTGTTTGCATAGTACATTTCCTTAACCAATTTAAAATTAAGGCAACAGGGAAAAACATCTACAAATTCAGATAGCAAAATTCTTAAATTCTAAATGTTAAACACTAACATAAATACCATTTGATCAGCTATCAAAATTGTGAATGTTCTCGAAACACCAAGTAGAAAGACATTACAAATATCGACATAGCCATAGTCATGCCTGAGTTACTGTGGAGGAAAATCCCAGAGAATGATGGGCTTCAGGTGCTGAGTGACACAGGGGTGCCTGTTCCCAGTCATTTCCATTTCCTCTTTGTGGTTTAAATATTTTTACAATTAACATATGAACATCTTAACCACCTAAAATGGGTATATTAGTTAGCTTATCCATAGGCATATTTATATAGAATATCTAAGTAATCATTGTAAAGTCTGTTTGTATATGTTTCATAAACCAATTTAAAATTAAAGCAAGGAAGAAAAAATCTGTGGATCCAGATATTAGAGTTTCTTAGATTCTAAATGTTAAACACTATCTTAAATAACATTTGATTAACTATCAAAACTGTGTGCTTTCTCAAAGTATCAACTGGAAAGTTATTACCACTATGAACTTTGCTGTAGAAGTGACATATGCTACTAAAAATTTTCAAATTTTTGATTTCACAAATTTATTTTACCTAATATTACTATAGCTGCCTATAGTTTTTTAATACCTTTTTTTTGTTGTAAAATATAACATAAATATACAAAAAAAAGAAAGAAAAAACAATAATTTTCAAAGCACACTTCAACAAGCAGCCGCAGAACAGGTCCCAAAGTTTGTCATGGGCTACCATTCCCTCATCTCAGATTTTTCCTTCTAGCTGCTCCAAAACACTGAAGGCTTTACCAGAGTCATAATAATGGAATCATAAAGTATCTGTCCCTTTGTATCTGACATTACCCTCAGCATTATGTCCTCAAGATGCATCACGTTGTCATATGTTTTGTGACATCATCTTGTGTAAATGCTGCATAATATTCCATTGTTATGTACATACCACATTTGTGCATCCACTCGTCTATTGATGGGCACCTGGATTGTTTCCACCTCTTGGCACTGTGAATAGTGCTGCTATGAATATTGTTGTACAAATGTCTGTTTGTGTCACTGCCCTCAACTTTTCTGAGTATATACTAAGTATTGGTATTGCTAGGTCATAGGGCAACTCAATATTTAGTTTTCTGAAAAATTGCCAAACTGATTTGTACAGCAGCTGAACCGTTTTACATTCCAACCAGCAGTGAATAAGTGTTTCAATTTCTCCACATCCTCTCTAACATTTATAGTTTCCTGTTTGTTTAATAGCAGCCATTCTTATAGGTCTGAGGTAATATCTCATTGTCACCTTAATTTGCATCTCCTTTATAGCCAATGAAGATGAGCAGCTCTTCACCTGCTTTTTAGCCATCTGTAATTGCTCTTCAGAAAAGTGCCTATTCATTTCCTCTGCCCATTTTGTAATTGGTTGTTTGTTCCTTTGTTGTTGAGCTGTATAATTTATGTACATAGGATATCAAGCCTTTATCCCATATGTGGTTTCCAAGTATCTTCTCCCATTGAGTTGGTTGCCTCTTCAACTTTTTAACAAAGTTCTTTGAGGCACAGAAGCTCTTATCTTAAGGAGTTTCCATTTGTCTATTTTTTCTCTCACAGCTTGTGCTTTAGGTGTAAAGTTTAAGAAGCTATCTCCTATTACTAGATCTGGAAGATGTTTCCCTACATTTTCTTCCAGAAGTTTTATAATACTGGCTCTTACATTTAGGTCTTTAATCCATTTTGAGTTAATTTTTATATAAGGTGTAAGATAGGGGTCCTCTTTCATTCTTTTGGCTATTGAAAACCAGTTCTCCCATGCCCATTTCCAGTTCTAATTCTAATAAGTTAAACACATCTATTTGAAATGGCTTAATGTTAAGATTAATTCAGATTATGGTTGCTGTTTAACCTTATCCTCTAGGAATGTACTTTTCTCTTTTTCACCAAAGTGAAAAAATCAAATTTCTTTTTGTACTTTATCTAGTCCCAGTAGGATAGAGATAAGCCTTCATTCTCCAGTGAGAACTTGATGCATTGTACATGAATGAGGTGATGGGACATGGGAGCCTATCGTATGGTTGCCATCATGTCTATTCCAGGAAAAATTAAATACTACATTGAAGTTGAGAGTTTGAAGTTAGCTTCCAAACTAAAGACTTAGCCCCCAAAATTGAATATGAAGAATCAATTAAGAATAAATCATATATTATACCATACTTCCTTCTGGAGCAGGAACTATGGCTAATTTCTTAATGGAAATTAAGACCCTATCCTTGGTCCAGGACTTGGTACATGGTAAGTGTTCAGCAAAGGCCTGTGGAATTAATTCCTTTGCTCTTTTGAGGATACAGCTATTAATGGAAAAGTATCTATTAATGGAAAACTATTCCCTACCTTTCTGTAAATTCCTAAAAGCAAGGACCAGCTATAACTGCACTATTCTTCATTGTATTCATGGGCAATGCCTTGCACTCAGACCGTTTGTTTATGGAATTAAAGTAAAAAATATGACTTTCAACATCCCAAAGGATGGACTACACAGGAGCCTCAAAGGGTTCCTCAAGTCTTGGTCATTTGGGACATTAAAATTTTCAAGTAAATCTCCCATAGAGACAGTCTTCAAATGAGCCTCAGTTTTCCTGAACCATAAAATAAAAAAGGTAGAGAGAGGGAAGATGCTAACGTCTCTCCATTTTATGGGACTGTAGTGAGGGTAGCTGGAAATACCAAGGGAAAACAACTAGAAGAGTACTTGGCACATAGTGGAAGCTTGATAGATGTCGGCTGGATCTGTAAACATGGCCAAATCAGATTTTCATGTCTAGCTTTTTGTTGTGAATGATATCATTAAACAACACATAGCTGATGACTTCTAAACATTTCCAGTTTATTTATCTAATATTTTAGCAGCTGCCAATTTTGTAGTTGAAGCCTTTGAGCAGATTAGCAGAGGATCTGATTCCACCCAGAGAATAAATATTATATGTTGCTTTATCAAAAAAGAGATTATGGTAGCCACTATTGGTGTCTCTTCCATTCTACTTCACCCAACTGGGGCAGCCTTCCCCTGCTGCTGGGAGGATTGACTGCTCACAATCCACAGCTGTAATCTTCACTGGAGAAGTGTCTTGGGCAGATGGAGCTGCCTCAATGGGAAATTCCTGGGCCATTACACCAACCCACTTGCCCGCCTGCCCGTGACAGATGTAGGGATATGAAAGGCATCTTTGACTCTGATTAAGACAACTCAAGGATGTCATTCATTCTCTAGCTCTCTCCATGGCCTCAAGCTGAGGCTAGACTTCAGCAGAAACCTCATTCCAGTGGGGCTTCTTCCCAAATCCTATTCAGTTTTCTTCACTTTCTTATGGGATTTTCCTTGGAGCCTTCCCACACAATAAGCATCCCAGTTTCAGACTCTGCTCCCAGGAAACCCAGCCTAAGTCAGAGATGTAGACACAAGGCAATGTTTTGATTAGAATGGTAACCGATATTGTATATAATTCACAGTTTGCATACTGTTTTTTATGTGTCTTCCCCAGGACAAAATTTTCTCAGGAACCTATTATTATATTTTCCACAGTTTCACAACGAGAAAACCAAGACTCAGATTGGTTACCGAATTTGGGTTAAGTTTATCAAGATAGTGAGTATTTTGACCCCAGGTCTCTGGTTTCATGCCTTGATATCTTTGTATTTGATATCCTAGAAGACTGCTTTTCTCTGTTGAAGCACTTTTTCCATTTGAATCTTTGTTTTGCGGATGCAGAATCACTTGACATTGCTTTACCATTCACTTCTAACCATCTGAAGCTACTCGTTCACCTTGGAACCCTTTAGACCAAAAAACAAAATGAAACAACCCATTTGATATTTGACTCCATCTAAATGTCAGAATTTTATTGCATTGGGCACAGGCCATAACAAAACTTCTATACCAAAGATAAATAGTTGCCATGTGCTCTGTAGGAAAGACTATGATATTTCATAGAAGACTGAATATAAGAAAGTTTTTGCGAATATGAATAATCAGCTTCCCAGAACATAATCTTCAGGCAAGATTGTGCCAAGAGAGATATGTTTCCTCCATATTTATGTTGGGAAAAGCATAACTAATTTATTTATATATGCTAGCTAATATTACTACTAAACCATTATTGATTTGGTTCTAAAGAAATCTATAGTATGGTTCACAGGCTTTGGAAATTCTAGTTTACTGAAATAAAGTAGGAATATAACGTGTATTTTAAGAGTAGGAGCCTACAAGTATAATTTTATTTGTTCTTATAATGATTTCTAGATAATATTGCTTCTGACAAATTCATAGCAAACTTTACTGTGCTTTTTGTGTAAGCAAATCTGACATGCTGGTCAAATTACAGAAAAATAAACATAAAAATGTCAGGGTTTTGTTTTGAATAATAACACAATCTTAGAGAAAAAGAGAGTGAAAGATTGATTAGTTAAGAAAACAAGGTTAAGAGGTTCTTTGCCAAAATGGGTGTATTTTTGCTTGTTTGGTATTTATTTTTTTATTTTCATTTTATGTAATGGAGTTATGGCATTGTAATAAAGATAATTCAACTGCTTTAGTATTGAAGTATTATACATTACATTGTGTAGTGGGATAATAATTTGCCATACTAGCTGGTGAGTTTTTATTGTCAGTAAATAGCTTTCTTAAGTCCCTTGCCCTACATGTAAGCTGAAGTATCTGTTGATTTATGATCTGGCTGTTTTGGCATATCTCAGAAGTCATATCTTGGCTTTTGGGTTTAAAATAGAATTTTAAAAGAAAATGTAATTGTGGTAAGATATATATAACATAAAATTTGCCATTTTTACCATTTTCAGTGACATTACTTTTGCACTGTTATGCAAAAAAATCCCCACCATGTATTACCAAAACATTTCTATCACCGAAAGCTGAAATTCTGTACCCATTAAGCAATAACTCTCCCTATTTCTCCCCTTCCCCCAGCTTCTGATAACCTGGATTCTAGTTTTTTACTCTACATTTTGCATATTTTAATTAGTTCATGTAAGTTAGGTCACAATATTTGTCTGTTTATTTCTGACTTATGTTGTTCAACATGCTGTCTTCAAGAAGCATCCATGTTGTAATGTGCATCAGAACCTCATTCCTTTTTATAGTTGAATAATATTCCATCATATGGTGTATTAGTTAGGGCTCTTTAGAGAAACAGAATCAACATGAAACACTCACAAATATAAAATTTATAAAAGTGTCTCATGTGACTGTGGGAACGCAGAGTTCAAAATCTTCAGGGCAGGCTGTGAAGCCAACGATTCCGATGGAGGGTCTAGACGAACTCCACAGGAGAGGCTCACCAGCCAAAGCAGAAAGGAAGAGAGCCTGTCTCTTGTGAATCCTCCTTAAAAGGCTTCCAGTGATTAGATTAAGCATTACTCATTGCAGAAGACATGCCTCTTGGCTGATTACAAATGGAATCAGCTGTGGATGAAGCTGATGTGATCATGATTTAATTCTATGAAATGTCCTCATCACAACAGACAGGCCAGCACTTGCCCAACCAAATAGGTACTGCCACTTGGCCCAGTTGACACATGAAACTGACCATGACATGTGGATATACCACATTTTCTTTATACATTCATTGATGGGTGTTTGGGTTGTTTCTTCCTTTTGACTATTGTGAATAATGCTGCTGTTGACATTGGCAAATAATTTATCTGTTCAAGACCCTGCTTACAATTCTTTTAGTTCAATGTGAAGGAATGGAATTGTTGGGTCACATGGAAATGTAGAGCAGACTTTTGACATACATTGCAGATAGGAATGTTTTGAAAGAAAAAGCTTTACAGTTAGAAGAACCTGATGGGTTGAACTAAAGTCCAGTGATCTCAGAGCATGAATATTTAAATGTAAACAATTAGGCAGAGAAGAAACACCTGATTGTGAAAGGGGGGTTCTCCTCCTCTATCAGACTAGATAATACATCTGTCTTGTGTGCCTGGGCTTCTGTAACAAAGTATCCAAACTAGTTGGCTTAAACAACAAGGAATTTATTGTCTTACAGTTTTGGCAGCTAGAAGTCTGTGATGGTGAGATTCTGGTGTCAACGTGGTCAGGTGATGATGCCCAGTTGTGTGGTCAGGCAAGCCCTGGCCTGACCATTGCTGCAAGGATATTGTATGGCTGGCACATAAGTCAGAAGGTTGATTTATTAAATCATTAGTCAGTTGATTGCAGCTGTGGCCTGTAACATGTGTGATCAACTAAAGGCATGTCTCCTGTAAAGGAGATCATCTAATCAACTGGATTTGATGTGGTCATTTGAAGACTCTTAGGAGGAAGAGAGAATTGTCACTGCTTCTTCAGCCAGCAGGACTCTCCTTTGGAGTTCTTTGAGATCCTTCATCAGAGCTGCCAGCTTCACAGGCTGCCCGACAGATTTTGAACTCTTCAATTCCCACGGTTGCATGAAATATGTTATAAATCTCACATTTATAGATATCTCCTATTAGTCTCTTTCTCCACAGAACCGTGATGCAAAGCCCAAAACTTAGGTGCCAGAAGGATCACGTTTTCTCTCAAGTATGGAGCATTTTGGTCCTGGCTTACTACAAATGCATAACTCCATCTGCCTCTGTTACATGACCATTTGTCTCCTGTCTCTAACTCCTCCTACCATGTCCAATTTCCTCTGCCCATAAGGACATTAGTCATATTGGATTGAAGCCCACCCTGATTCACTGTGGCCTCACCTTAACTAATAGGATCTTAAAAGATCCCTTTTACAAATGTGTCCACATCCTTCGGACTGGAGGTTAGCACTTGAACCTGTTCTTGTGGGGGACACGATTCAATTCATAGCAGAGCCCATAGGATTAGAACTTGGTGGAGCAGGTAAGTAGATCGTCTGGGGTCTGTTAATGACTTTGACTTTTACTCTCACTGAGGCAGAAACCACTGGGAGATTTTATGTAGTGTCATGATCTTTTTATAGTTTCAAAGACTCACACTGGCTACTGTGTGGGGTAGTGAAAGCTCCTTTGGCACAATTGCAAGTACAACCATTGGTTATTAATCTGTGACATCATTTAGATGGAAAACAGACTTTATCATAAGCCAGTAGATTCTTCATGGAGGAGGGAAAAGACATTTGAGTATACAACCATAACTTCTTTCTCAAAAAGCAAGCAGCTTGATTGCAGAGTAGCAGCTACAGACCATTGTTAACCAAACAACAAAACATTTTCAATTAAGACAGGAAGATGCAGCCAATGAAAGGGTTGAGTTCTCCTAGGGAGTTTCTTGGGAGCCAGATTTAATGCTTTGCTTTCTTTTGGAGCTGTCCTATGTTGCCTGTGAAATGAGAGTTTATGCTCCCTACAGCATCTGGACATTAAAGCTGGGAGTCCAGAAACCCGGGTTCTCTGCCTGACTCTGCACAACCTTGAGGAGTGAACTTGGGACACATCCACAGCTGCATTCTCCTATTTCACGAATCTGTAGAATACAGGGGAAGAATTGCCTCTCTGCTGTACTTCTCCAGCATGTCTGGAGACCTCCTGAGAGGACGCATTCGAAAGCGCCTTAAAGCTAAGAAGGCAGCTCTTTATAAAGGGGCGTTTTCATTATCTTTGCCCAAGTTCTGAAGGAACAATGCATGCCATTGAAAGGGGAATGCAACAAATTGGCAAATAAAATAGTGAAGTGATAACTGTCTTATACCTTATTATGTACATGAGGGGCAAACATTGTCCTTTACATTCAGAAGCATCCCTTGAATACATATGTATCATCCTTTAAAAGCACCACACATCAAGACTTGTGATGCTTAGCACACTGTGCACAAAGGCATGGATGGAGGTAGTAGCAGGGATTCTGGCATTTGGAATTGGACAGCTCTCTTCAGCATACCATGGGGTGTTCAGAGAAGGGCATTCTGAAAGAGACACCTGTTCTCATTGAGACTGGAATGGTGAGAAGGAAGCCAGGTGAGGGATGACAGGAGGGGTACAGAAGACCCCTTGGGGAGTCAGGTGGCTGATGTAAATGTGCAAACCTGCCAGATAATAGCATATCAGGCACAACTGGTGTCTGACCCCATATCTCTGTAGCCCAGCTCTGAGTTCACCTTCTGGGAAGATGGACAGCTGCCTGCAAGTTCAGAGCTTCCTATGTCCACAACCAGCAGCCATCTGCTTCTCTGTCTGAGAGCATGGTCCATCCTTCTCAGTGAGCCCGAAGTCCCTGAGGTTTGATTGCCCCTCTCCACACGGCAGCCTTCTCCCACTATGGGACTAGAGTCCAGGGCCTCAATGGCTCTGTCTCCCCATTCTCGATGCGTCCCTTCAGTTTTGCAAAGGGTCCTCAGCAGGACAGAGCTCCAGTTGCTCCCAGTCCAATCCTCTCATTAATACACCCTTTATCAGCTTTTCTCTTGTCCTAGTCTCCCTCTCCTCACCCCCTCCCTGCTTGCTTCCTTAGATCTGCCCAAATAAACCACTTTTGTTCCCAAGTCCTTTTCTTGGGTCTGCACTGGGGAAATCCTAAACAAAGATAATGGGAAGTGTTGTAAAAAGAAAAAAAATGTAGGCAACTGGAGAGTGCAAAGCCACTAAATTGCATCTCAATTCATTTTGAGAAAACTAGCAAATAAACAAAAAACACTGTGCTGGCTACACATAAACACTTGCATGGTTCCAGTCTTACCTGGTTGCCAGTTTGCATTCACTGGGCTCAATACTTTTTAGATCCAGGTGTCGCCTTCTATGATGTGCGTGTGTAATCTTGGAAGGAGAGAATCCTGTGAAATAGAGGAAATGAGCACATTTTAAAGAAAGGAGGGGGGGATGTGATCTGACATATAATTCTGATCTCGAGGTGTTAAGGAGGCTATACATCTTGATCTGAGATATCAAATAATGCATAAGGCTGAGTTATTTCAGGCAGTTGGAGTTTAGGTGTGGGGATCTGTCATGTGCCCTAAGAAGGGCTGTGAGTGACACCCCCTCAGCACCATCTTTTCCATGTATAGTGCCAGTTTTCCCCACTAGAGGGCAGTGCAGCTACAAAAACAAGAGAAGAGTTGCTTTGGCGCAACATTATCGAATTAAGGAACTCCCTGTACTGGGATTGTATTTCCAGCTGAGATCACAGGCATCTCTTTTGTACTTAAATGTGAATTACACCCGTCATGACCATGCTCAGAATGCTGGACTGGAAATTGGATTCAAAACCAATCACCACCGGATTGAGACTGTGATTCTCAGAGATGGTGGGGAGGTTATATTGACAATCTGTCTTCCGGCTGCAGTGAGGCAGACCTCAAGACTGAAGATAGGAGTTTGAATTCTGATTCTGCCCTTTTCTGGCATCTTGAGCTTAAGCAAGTTGTGCAAAATGAGAACAGTTAACCAGAGAGTTTTGATAAATGAAAGGTTCAAGGGTTTTGTAAATGTTAAAGGGCTAGCAATCACATGAGGTGTTGTTTTGGAGGCTGAGTGCAGTTGTCTATATGCCTTGCAAAGGCCCATTGCTCAAAAATGACTGCTTGATGTATGGCACACTTCCTAAAATTCTATTACCAGATATTCATTCATTTGAATTGAATTGTCACTTCCTTCATGCTCACATTCTCCTGGATGGCACATACACTGCAAGCAGTTACAAAGCATCAACCTTTTGGTGTGTTGATTTTGGGACTTGGTGCATTTGGCTGAAAGCAGGACCCAAGATATCTTGATTGGGGCAAAGGTACGAGAATTTTAGCATGGGGAAGTGATTCTCTCCAGAGATAGAAGGTTTCAGGTCCTGGTCTCTAACGTAAATTTTGGTTGGGGAAGAGACTAGAAATTGGGAAAGGGACTGAGCCAGAAGGAAAATGGCTCAACTTCACAAGTTGTCTGGGAGTAGCCAGGTGTTAGGAATCTTCATTTATTAGTTACTAAGGTTGTTTATCAATATCCCCCTTCTCCTCTTTTCATGTTCATATGAGGACTGCATTACTCTGTCCCTTTTGAAGTCATGTTTAACCGTGGGATGATGCTGATCAGAGGCAGTGAGGTCTCTGCCTGATGCACTCAAATGACCAATTCCTAAGACTCAGGTTTCAAAGAGAGAAGAGTCTATTGCTAGGCCTTGGCAGGAGATTGCATGTCCTGTGGGACTGAAACTCTGTATCCCTGAACGCCGGTAACTGTGATAGTTTTGTAGTATTAAAAGATAGGCACGTTTTAGAATAATGAACACAGTGGGTTGAGATGAGGCGGTCAGAGGTGATCTAATCGTTGAGCATGCACGGATTGATTACACGCTTAGTCATAGAAAAATGTAAGAATGTGGCCTTAATATGATAATGGGTGTGACTTTGGTATTATAATGAGGTTTAGGCCACTTATAGGTTAAAGTCAAAGCTATTGCACGTGTCACGTGGCCAGTTTTGGTTCGCTCCACCTCTGTCCAGCAAGATGGCTTTGGAATTGGGATGGGTTCATTCTGGGCTGATTCAAGGCCCTTCATCAATAAACATTTAGGGCTCTTCTAAGTCTCTAAAGTTGGAAAACAGGATAAGGGGGATACAAGTGGGGGTCAGCCACAATGTTTTTACAGTCACAAGACAAAGGCTCTATTGTTATCACCATTATTAGAGATCAAAGCAGCTGGATTACAGCTCAGAAGCTTCAGGTATTTCTCTCTGGCCACTCAAATACACTAGAGAGTAAGAAGAACTGTCTATATAATGATTCAGTAATCAGAATCATTGGTTAAATCCTAACTTCTCAGTTACGGTGACTTGCTTCAGCCAGTGAAAGGTTCTGGCATGTCAGTTCCCAGGAGAATTTTTTAGACACAGCGCAGAATTGGCCAGGTTCTCTTTCCCTCTGCCTGCCAGTGTGTTGTTCCATCAGCTTGGGTCTTGGAGTAAAGGGGATGTCGGGCAGAGCCACAGCCCTTCTGTGGTGGACGTGAGCAAGTAATAAAACTTGTGGTACTGAACCACCGAGGTTTGGGGGCTATCGTTACTTCAGCACAAAATAGACTACCTTGACTAATACCGAGAAAGAACCAAGAAATAGAAAGAGGAGCCACCCAGAAAACAGTGAACCTAGCACAGGAAAAAGCTCAGCGGGTAATTCCAAGATGACAGCTGTGCAGAAAACATTTCAATTCAGACCAAGAGCTGGAAGGCCCCTGGAAGTCAATAGAAAATTCTGATGCAGTAAGAGAGTTTTGGGGTAAAATAGATTTATGATAACAGCCAATATGAAATGAATAAAAGTAATGAGAAACTCCAGGAAGAAAAAAAAGAAGGTGGGCCACGGTGGCTCAGTGGCAGAGTTCTCGCCTGCCATGCCAGAGATCTGGGTTCGATTCCCAGTGCCTACCCATGCCAACAAAAAAAAAAGAAAAAAAATGTACAAGAAAAATACACAAATTTTCTCTATTTTTAATGAATTTTCCCAAAAAACAAAAATATAGACATGGATTATGATTATCGACATGCAATTTTAAGATCAATGTCTAGACACAGCAGGAAAGACAAAATGTTGTCCAGTTTAATTTACTAAAGTAAAAATATAAGATGCCAAAGATTGGGGGTAGAAAAGAAGGAGAACTGAAGGAAAGAGGAAGGATATTTATATCTTCATCTTCCGAGATATGGAATAGCTGAGAAACTATTGATTGTTGATAATGTTAGAGTATTAATTGAAAGCAAAAAGGTAATCAATGGACAATATAAACATGCCGAAATATCCAAATAGGGAGGGGGAAGTAGGAGTGATTTAAGTGCACAATTTCTTCCCTTTTAGGATGGAAAACAATGCATAATACTAAACTTGATTTGTGAAATTTGAACCATATAAAGAGAACTACCAGAAGAAGCAACTAAGAGTTAGAAATGGGTGTCCTTGCTGAACAGGTCTTGGCTATTGAAGGGTAGGGCAGGGATATTGCTTCCGGCCCACGTAGTATTTGATTTTAAAGCTCTTCAATTAAAAAAAAAATAAGAAAAATGTTCACCTACTTAGGTCACAAATTGGTCTGCCTCTCTGATTTTGGTGAAATGAGAGTCCCCGAAGTAGTTTACTTCCCTCATCTCTGTTTATATTCGGTATTCAGAATTGTTCCTTTTTTTTTCTCTCTCTCTCATGGGGCAAAAGGCAAAATACTTGGACTGTGAGAGATCCCTCACTATTCCCTGGATGGATATGTGAAAGCTCAGATGCCAAATTGCCTGGAATTTAATCTTAGCTTTCATTTTGTAGCTGTGTGACTTTGGAAAATCACTTCACCTCTCTCGGTCTTTGTTTCCATCTTTGAAACATGGGGAGGAAAAAAAAATAGTATCATATCCTGCTGGTTATTATGATGATTAGGAGCATTAATTCATTAAAAATGATCAGACTATTTCCTGAAATATAATAAACGCTCAATAAATGTCAGCTCTCTTCCTCCTCCTCCTCTTCCTTCTTCACTATATGCCAAACATTTTTTTTGAGCCTTAGAATTTCAAAGGTGAGTAAGAAGTATTTGGTATCTGTCCCGACAGAACTTAGATTCTAGTGAAGGAAAAAGAGAATTGATCAAGCAGATACAAAGTAGGAAGGGAGATGCTAGTGAAGCACAATCCCCGGGTTGCTGATGGTGTTGCCTCTTTTATCACCTACTGAACTTATCATCTTTCTACCTTGGGTCCTTGGCCATATTATTCTCGCTGCCATTCAGTGAAACAAGTTAGTTCTTTCGCATCCTCCCACTGAGGGTCTGTGATACTGTAAGACCCTGACCTTGAGTGTAGGGAGTCTCAAGTTTCCATCTCCCCGAGTGCCATGAATTATGTTTTCAGTGTTCCTGTACACATATGCAGTATTACAGGTATTGGGAATACCCAAATAAAGGGCAGGCCACAGTGTGGCCCCTGTTAGGAGAAACTACAAGCACTTTCCTAGTCTCTCCTTACCTCTTGTCTCAGATTAAGTATAGTCTGGTTATTTTCCCAGACAAAGGCACTTGCTTTGCACTTGTTTTAAATCTATGCATTTTTAAAAATACCATGGCATTTTGCTTCTGAGACAGAAGTCAAATGCCAAAGACAAAATCACCTCTACAAATATGAGTATTAAAAACTTAATTTATAAATGCAAACAAGATCACCTGCCAAGATGCCAACATAGTTACCCAGTTTGCAGACTCATAGATTGTGGGCAAGGTTCCTCCTGCTCCACACCTGTGTCTTTGCTGCCTTGTCAGGAATTGAGAGGGCTCTTCCAGAAAGAAGCCTCCCATTGGCACACTTTCCTATCTGAATGCTTAAACACAGCTGGTGGGCTTGAGGTTACAGCTCTGGAATTTATTAAAAGGGAAACAGGAAGCAGGATGGCATACCACACGTCAGTTGTTCTGTGAATCCTGCATATCTGTGCCATTTGGAAAACTTCCCTTTCTACGCACATGTATGACTTGGAAAACTCTTGTCAGTTTACACTGTCCACCCTTCCCCATGGCCCCAGGTGGCCCCACCATGGACCCTGATTTTTCCATGCATAGTGCCCCCTATCCCTGGGAATTGAGCAGGTACAAAAACAGACACTTTAAAGGAGAAAGGGCTACATCTTTTGGCCTTGAAAAGTACTTTGAACATAATAAGAGAATGAATGAAAGTCTCAAATAGGGTCAATTGAAAGATATTGCATATTGATATTAAGGATGTTGGGAGAGAGAGAATGTCCAGTTCCCAAAGGAGTTGCTAAGCTGGTGGGAGGTAAATTTGGGAATGTTGGAATACATCTTTCCCACCTTGAGAAGACAGACTGTCTGTAGAATAAATGGAGGGAAACAGGCAAGAAATGATAGATCGAGCCCTATTGTATTATCTGAGTCTTAGCCTTGCCCACAGGTGGCTCCAAATCTGGAATTCCCAGTAGCATGATCCAATGAATTCCCTTTTCACTTAAACTAGTTTAAATTAGGTTTCCATTCCTGTGCTTTTAAAAAATCTGATCTCACTATTCTTTTAATTCCTACTGCATCCACCAACCCGATTCTCCCTGTGAAGTGAGAGAAAGGAACAGGGCCAAATGAAGAGTGTGCAAATGGAACAGGCAAATGCATGTTTTCCAGAGATGCTGGGTAATCCCAGACTCCTAAATGTGGCTCCTTATTCAGCCCGATGACCACTTCCAGTCAGTACTCTGGAGTGGGCATTCCAGTTCAATTTAAACACACGTGTTTCTCTCTACCTTCCTTTCCCTGCTGATAGCAGTACATTCTTTTAGCTCTTATTTTTGCTTGGTAGGAATCAATCCCTGTTGATTTACTGAGAGGTTGGCTGGTAACCATTAACAGCAAAAGACTAAATTAGGGTTGGAGTTCTAGGACTTTGAACTGATTGGGTAAGAATTCCATAGCAACGCTGTCTCCAGTCAACCCCTAAGGTTTCAGGATGAAGTTTCCCTCTTGCCCATGGCAATCATTTTCTCTTTGGCTCCTAAGTCTTCTCAGTTTTACTGGTTAGCCATCTGGGGAGCTGGGATTATAGCTCTCCTCTCAGTTGACTATGCCAAAAGAGCCCCAAACCTGAAACAACACTACCACCTCTTCAGCCTCTGCTGCCAACAACCAGAAAGGAAAGCCAAAACCCAGTGAAATCTCCAGCCTACCCAGAAAGGAATTGTGTGCCCAGACCTCAAGTCAGTTTAGACCCTAGACCTTCTGTCTTAAGTCTTGGACCTTTTCCAGGATTTGCAGACTCATGTTCCCTGTTGGCCTCAGTTTATTTCTCTCACCCAACACTTTGATACTCTTAACCACATACTTATAAGAGGTAAGGACCTGGGTGAGCATTTATTTGATACCTTAATGTATTTTAGTCAAGCTCATGAACATAATGAGATTGGATGGTTGCTCCTAATTGTGCTGGAGAAAGTGGAACTCAGGGCTTCAAATCCCAGCTCTACACTGCTTTTCCGACCTGACAGTTTCTATATCTCGAAGAAATCCTCATATCCATTTAGCCACAGAGCTGAGATTTTTGAAAAATAAACCCAGAGTCTCATCCTGCAAGTGGCTAAATTACAACACAAATTGAATTCCTAATCTTGATGAGTGCCAGCTGCTAAAGTGAGGACAGTATTGGAGAAGGAATAGGATCCTGAAAATCAGAATGGGCAGGTTCTGAAGAAGCTGGGGTCTATATTCTGTTGAGTTTTCTTTATCAGGAGAGGCACCTCTTCCATCCCCATCTGAGGAGATTAACCCTGCTTTTCTGTACAAATATAATGACCTCTCCTGAGGAAGCAGCGTTTCTACCCCATCTGAGGACATTAACCTTGGTTGACCAGATGAATCTATAATAGCTTCTTCTTAAGTCGTTACCTTGCAAAATACGGCGGATTCTCCCCAGGCTCATCCTCACTGCCCTCTTTTGCTTTCATATCAATGACTAGACTCAAGACTCAGCAGGCCCCAAAAAGTGAGGTACAAAGTATGGCCCATGAGGAGTTGTGCTATGCTTTAAAAGAATTGCATGAGTTTTCTAATTTATACAGGCAGAAATCTGAAGGCTATGTATAGATCGTGGAATAGTGGTGGTAGGAACATAAAGTTGGTTCAGGCTGAATTTGTGGATAGGGGTCGACTAGGCAAGATTCTGTACTCAATGTTGTGGCCTGAGGGGTTAGATAGGCTCTAACAGTTTGGCTGGTCGGCTGACACATAGACCAAGAGGTGGTCTCCATTGAATGTAGCTGAAATGCCAGAAGTGCCTTAGTTGAGATGCCAGAACACCATAGATGAGTGTAGTGGATCCAAAAGCTTAGGACGTTAGCATTGGGATGTTAGCGTGGACTTATCATGTAAGACCTGCTCATCTACCCCAGGACTGTCCAGAAAATACACTTTCACCATGACTGTGAGAAGCACAATTTTGAGGGGAGCCCTGCTGATGAACACTGTGGTCCTTCATCCCTGTAGGTCGGAAATTATGGTGGGAATGTTGTCACTGAACTAGGATCCTTGAATGCAGTGGAGAAAATTGGGTCTTCAAATGGCCAAGTGAAGGCACTTAATCACCAAAGATAGGGTGGGTAATGGACAAGCATTAATCGGAATACTCTGACTCACAGAGCCTGTGGTGTAGGCTAGTTAATCATGGCACCTCTCAAAGAATTTGTGGGCAGTACACTAAAAATCCTACATGATCTGTATGCTTGGGAGAGTTCTAGGTCAAGTGAACAGAAGTCTAACCTGAGTCACCAAAATAGAGTCACAGCCCTTCTGTCAATTCCCAGACTTGAGACAGTTCATGGACCTGGAACCATTTGCAGAAAGGACCCTGCTACACTTTCCAAAGTTTATACCGTTGATGTTTCTCCCCACCATCCCCAGGGGAGCTATACATTTTTAGAAGGGCAGCTGTGTATTGGAGAAAAGGAAATAACTGTATTTTTCTGGACTCTGGCTCTGAACTAACACTCATTCCAGGAGATAGCTTTGTGGCCCAATAGTCGGAACTGGGACTTGCTTATGGAAGCCAGGTGATCAGTGGAGTTTTAGCGCAGGTTTGTATTACAGTGGGTCTAGTAAATCCAAGAACCCATCTCACGATTATTTCCCCAGTTCCAGAATGCATTTGAAACTCAACAACTGACAATGACACTGCAGTCGCATCCCCTGTGGACTGCTCTCCTTCCTGCATGCCAATCTACTCATGGAACTCCTTTACCTTCATTTCACCCTAAATCCACACATAAGGCCCTGCTGGCATCACAGAATTGACTGAATGCTAGAGGGCCTGGAGGGCGTTTACATCAGAGTAACCACAGACATGTCCAATATGTTGAGGTAAATACTGGGAAAGTCTGCTTTTAAAACTCTTTTGGCATCAGCTGCTCACCAAATCTCTCTTCTTTCTCTACTCCCTCTTCCTTCCCTTTATTTCCTCTCCCATATCCCATGTATTTCCTCTGCAGAAAAGTTTTTCTCTCTATAACACATTTCTTCAGTGTCACCTTCACCTTAAAAGGCATGTCAGTCCAAAGTCAGTTTTCATTCTAACAGGAATTCTTATACCTGTTGTTTTGATGGTTGTTTCTACCACATGACCAACATATAGCTTGATTAACTGGTGAGCATTCACTCTCCCTTTCTCTTGCTCTCTTTTGACATGCATGTATATATACAGGTAGAGGTAGAGATAGTGGTATATATATATATATATGCATGTGTATGTACTTTGACTTCACTTGGTCAAACCATCTTTGCAAAGTTAGGGATACCTCTAATACTCCACTCAACTTTAAAGTTATGTTTAGTAGTTATGCTGGGTCTATATGCATATATGGTCTGGCGTATCTTCGATTGTTAGAGCTTAGTATTCATTTGTACATTTGGTTTTATATTTTTTCAATTGCTTTTGAATGTTAAAATAGTGCATCTTTACTTACTCAGCAACTGAAATGTCACCATCATTATTAAATGATCTTGAACTCTGAAGCATAATAAAGTTTCTGTTTTTTGTCTCTGGATTCACCAGAAGAATTTTTGAGTTAACATGAGCTAAATTAAGCTGATGTAGGACATTACTCAATCCCCAAGGTAAAAAAAAAAAAAGAAAATGTGGCCCTCTGTGTTCAGATGTGCCCAGGGATTTTGAGTGACTCTTAATATCTGTCACTGACCCGCTCTCAGTGGTCAGCTAAAAATGCACTTCATTTCATGGTCAGTTGGAGCTGGGTCTGCTAGGGCACCAGGGGACACAGACACAGAGGCTCATGGTGTTCCCTGATGGCGTCCTAAGTTACTCTGAGCTAATAAGGTTTCTGGATATGACATTAACTTTTTGAGCCTGCAAATCCTGCCTGAACTAGTCTATCTAGTTGAAACTTGTTTATTTTGCAGAAATTACATCAACTTCTTAATCATATATTTGCATAATGGAACCCAGGCATGAGGAGTTATTTTGAAATTGTGAGAAAGTTTAATAAATTATTTTTCTTGGTTTTATTTTTGTGAATTCCAGATTCTGCCTTTTTTTTTTTTTTTTTTTATGTCTTTCCTGCTGGTGAGGTAGAGTGAAAAAAGTCCTACCTCGTTTTAAATTATAGCTTCAGATTTACTGGCTAAATAGTGTTAGATATGCAGTGTAAACTTTCAAGGCACCAGCTCCTCTTTGGTGGAACAGGAGAATATCTATCTTCAAGAATTGTTCTGAGGATTAACTAAGAAATTAATTCAAGATATACAAATGGTAAACAAATATTGTGTGACATTCATTTTGGTACTTTCCTTCTTCCCTAATTCTCCTCCTATCTTGACCTGTCTGGATCTAGAATGAGTACCTGTAGGACTAGGATGTCTTGGGAATATAGAATAGTCCCTTTTCTTCTGGCTCTGGTCCTGTCCAAGGGATAACGGTCAATTGTCTGCATCCACCTTCTTGAAGGAAGCTTTATCAGTCACGGTGCAGGTCAAGAAAGCAGAGCCTGCCAGGAATTGTGTAGTGGGAATATAATCTGAGCAACTACTCAGAAGGGTTCTGGAAGGGTGAAAAGCCAAATGCAATGGGAAGCATCTCAGAGTTTGGCATTCTCAGGAAACCATTATCATCCTAAAGCCTGGAGGACAAAGGGAGGAGGTGGTGTTGCCAGAGCCTAGGAGAAGTGATTTCCCTGTGAGAATGAGAAACTCAGGGGAAGTACCATCCGAGCCAGGGATGCTGCCCATAATGCAGAGAGGGGGAAAAAGTCTTAGAGTTTCCTTCCAGGCAGGGCCTTCCTTGGACTGCACCTATCTGAAGCCATTGCATTGGAAGCCGGGAAATGTGGTTTGCGGAGTCAGCCTCCTTACGACAGAGAGCAGATCAGAGGAAGGACAAGGATGAGAGGGTAAAGAGGCACAAACTGGCAGAGCAGCCAAAGGGGGAAGGGTCCCCCATTATGTATAACCTCAGTTTCTGCCTGAGCAAACCCAAAGAGAAAATCCTGCCTAAGATGAGCAATCTGCCTGAGACCCTCCCAGAGGGACTTTCCAATACAAGCTAGTGCTCCATGCTATTACTGGCAAGACCACACTACTTAACTCACACACTTGTGGCAAATCTCCTAGCACCTGTCATGAGCTCAGAAAGCAAGCTGGGACCTGGAAGGACCGGGCCACAGGGTAGATTCGTTTTGATGGAGGGGAGGAGGTTGGCACACTGGGAACTGTTTTGCTGGGATGCTTCAGTCCTCATGCAGCAAGAAGAAAACTGGAATGTCTGAGACTCAGAGGGGAGGGCTTTAAGGGACCAGCATGTGGTGGAGAAACAGTCCAGAAACACATTTCCCCCCAATTTTATGATCAGCTGAGCACAAATACTGGCTGAACAGCATAATAAAGGAGGGCAAGGGAGATAGTCATCGTGATTTCATTCTCAGACACTCTTATTTAATTTAAGTCCATTCATCGCCTATCTTGTGAGGGTGGCCTATATGTTCTTGAGTTCTTCACACATAGAAATCAGCAACTAAATCTTAACCCTTATTCCTATTATGGTGGTTATGCTTGTTATTGTTATTAGCAATGTGCAATGAAGTCATTCAGACTGGGAGGAGGTCAACAAAAGTTTGAAAGCTGAGCAGGAGTTGACCAAGCAACGTATGACAAAAAGCCTTCTAGGCAGAGAGAACCGTAGAAGCAAATGCTTGGAAATGTTGTGGAAAGATTTAAAATGAGGTCAAATTATTCCTGATTTCTAAAAAATCAGGGACTTCTTATTACTGCTGGCCTTACGAAACCATAATAAGGTTTTCAGGTTAGGCAAATACAAACACAGTATTAAATTAAATTTGAATTTCAGATAAACAATCAGGTAATGCTTGAGTAATGTTTGTTGTTTATCTGAAATTTAAATTGGGTGTCCTATATTTTATCTGGCAACCCTAAACCAAGGGCTGATCATAGATTGTATTTTGTGGACCAAAAAATTTTAAAATAGGAAAAAATTCTCATTCCTAGCCCCAGGTACAGTTGCAAAAATAACCAGTCAGATAATATCTTTAGAATAGTAGCTGAGAAACTTTTAGTAAGTTATTGTAGACTATCAGGGCCATACTCTGTCAAATTTACTCAACTTTGCCTTCGTAATGTGAAAGTTGCTATTGGCAATGTGTCATTGAATGAGCTTGGCTGTATTCCAATAAAACTTTATTTATAACAATAGATGGTCAGCCTGCCAGCAGGGTTTGCCAACCCCAGCTTTAGAAATTGGTTCAAAGAGAACTTATCCCCCCTTGTTGTAAAAAGCTAATTATAAAGGTGAAGTGGCTAATCATAGACTGCTCTAAGACAGACCAGTCAGTCATACAAGATTCTAATTATTTCTAAACTAGAAACAATGCCATAGATTTTAGTTACCTGTGAAAGTCAAGTAAATGAGAAGACCTGTGATGTAACAAAATCCGAAATATTGTGTTCAGGGCACAGGCAAATGAAGCCTCCACTCTCACTTTAGAGCAGGCTCCCACTCTCCCACTCTCTCTTCCTTCTCTCTCTCCCTCTCCTCCATCTCTTCTTAGAAGAAGTTTGTCTGTAACTAGTACAGACTATGAAGAATTTGGACAGTTAAGTCTTGCCCCTTTATTTAAGTAAGAAACAGCAGAGCTTAGGGTATAGTGCCTGGATGGAGAACCCTGGTAGATTCTCGGGATAGAGAACGGCGTAAGTAAGCACCGTGTGTGGTCCCAGGCGCAGTCTGATGTTGTGGAGGAGAACTGCACGTGAATACTTTTGGAGAGGTGGCTACAAGCATTTGCAATCCCTTACAGCTGTGCTGTCTCCCACGTTGCCACACTCCCCAAGCACCACTCCATACTCTTCTAGCCATTATCAATACTGAGAAGCTCTTTGCTGATTTATTTTAACCTTTGTCCCATTACAAGGAGGTGACTTACAAGGAGAGCATAATGAAATGGAAATAGGAAAGCAGGATCAGAACAGAGAGGAGCTGAGCGGTTCAATGACACTGTACACCTGCCTGCACCCCCCTTGCTAAAAGCAACTTTTTACCTGTATCCACCCAAGTCTTACTTAGTTTCTCTATACGTGGCAGAAGTGAAGAAACTTTCTTGAGTTCTAGCACAATCGATTTTCCTCAGGGTTTAAATTCAGGATTGTAGTTTTGATCCTTGTCTTTAGATGATGAATTGTAGATGTGACTTAATAGCATTATTAGACCATGAATTTCACTTGTAATAAACCATAAAATAAATTAATCAGCCTTTGAGATATGCTAGAGTATGGGCCATTGATCCATTTTTATTGGTGAAAGAAATGCTATTCTAGACTTACTGATGCATTTAATCAAAGAGCATCCTATTATGTGATAATTTATCTAGATATATATTACTAGTACAAGATACACAAAGAGCAAACACATACATATACCTTAAGTGAATAATTCTTTTTCATGTATATGCAGACTCATGGACATGCATAACAGTGTAATGGATACATCACAATAGCTGCTCACTTAATTTTACTGTGATCTCAAAAATGAAATCTTTCTTTCCTAAATGTGATATTCAAAGCTTTAATTCTTTTTTTTTCCATAGTAGAAAATAGGAATCGCCCTATACTTTGCTTAGTCACTTCTTTATTTTTTGACTCCCGTCTTTGCATCTTTGAGTCCCTTGCTATTACCCCAGTTCTGACACACACACACACATGCACACACTCGCACACACTCACATACTGCCTGTCCCCCTGGACTTCTGCATCAGTCCTCCCTGCCTGCAATTCCTCACTCCCTCCAATGGGACTAAACATGGAGCAAACATTGTAAAATGCAGATCTATTAGTACTGTCCCCTGGCTCAATAATCTGCAGACTCCCTGATGCTTTCAGCGTAAAGCTCCAACCCTCCTGCTAATCAGGATCGGACCTTAGCTCCTCTTTCCAGAATGCTCTTTTGCCACCTCCCCTTATGCATTTTTTTTCTTCAGGCAGAATTTTCATTTCCCAACTGGTTCATGCCTTCTCTTTCTTTGACACTTAGTTTATGCTGTTTCTTCTGTCTGGAGTAGTTTTCCTTTCTCTATCTTCCTAGTTAATCCCCAGGAACACAGAGTGATGGAAAGAGATGGAACTCTGAATTCAGCTATACTAGCTAAACTAGTTACCTGGCTAACATTCTGTGCCTCTGGTTCCTCCATCTGCAAAAGGGTTTAAAAATACCTAACTTGTAGGATTCTTATGATGATTAATAAGCTAATGTAAAAAAAAAGACTTGGGACTTAGCGGTAAGTACTTAATAAATGTTTTAATTATTCTTAACTTTGTTATTATTAATAATATCAACATTAACACTACTTTCATTTTTTATTTGTTATTCCACTTATGTTTTCCTTTCTTGAAAACATTATTTTGACATCTCAAGACAGTATTGTTAGTGTCTATGAGGGAAATTACTTGAATACCCCTCAGACATTTCTGTTTTAGCCATCATCCCAAATATAGGAATTATTGAATCATTTCTGGACAGCAAACACAAAGGGGAAACTGACTTTGCTTTGTTTGCTTCTGCATATCCAGATGAATGAGGGACTGAATGAAAGAATCCTCCAAGATGGCTTTTCTCTCAAATAACTGACCATTACAAGTTCAGAAACAATCTTAAAGCCACCAAAACGCTAGTTTAGATGGTTTTCTCAAACCAAGAGAAGCATGTATGTAACCGTGAAGGAAGTGGTAGGAGTTGATGTCTGATTGAAGATGGCAGAATAGACAGATGTTACCATCTTCATCCATTGGCCTCCAGTCTTCTGTCCTCTAGTTCGTTTCCCACCCAGCAGCCAGGTAATGCTTGTCAATGATCAATCTGACACTGTCATTCCTCTACTTTAAACCCTCCAAGGATGTCTTAATGAGCTTAGAATGAAGAACGTGCTCCATTCCCAGTCAACATTCATCTCTGTTGTCTCAGCTCTCAGCTCTCATTTCCACCCCTTCTCAATATCCCAGTCACACTGAGCCCTTCCCGGTCCTTCAAATCACCTGGATTTTGCAGCCAGTGTTTCCTCTGCTGAAAGCCTTAAGCACTTTACTTGCTACTTCCTATTTACCTTCCAGTCTCAGCTTAAATGTCACTTGCTGATGTTTCTTCTCTTATGTGCTGCGCTAGTTTTTTTTTGTTGTTTGGCATGGACAGGCTCCAGTAATCGAACCCGGGTCTCCCGCACAGCAGGCAAGCCCTCTGCCACTGAGCCACCGGCTGGCCTAGTTTTTAAATTCTTCCCCAACCCCACTATCTACCTGCACAAGGCCCTGCTCTTCCCCTATCACCACACTCACTGCACTTAATGGAAGGTAGTTACTGAATGTTTGTTCTCTTGGCTAGACTGTAGACTCATAAGAACAGGGTTCAAGTATGTCCAGTTCACCATATTATCTCCTTACATAGCAGAATAGCTTGTAACAGGCAGTAAACGGTGACTGGATTAATACATTCTGGTGATTTGGAAAGAATTTGCTGGGAATTGTGCATTTTAAAGTTTGATAGCTAGCTGAAAATTTTATACTGAGATAAAAGTACCTCTCCAAATCCAGGTGGACAGCATTTCTTTCCTCTCATCACACACATTATGGCATTTGAGGGCATCTTAATTCATCCTCACACCTGCCTATTCCCTGATAGAACCAGGCTGGGTGTCCAGGCCAAGCTGGTGAATCAAGGATGTAGGCCTTTGGTACAACGTACATGCCATTTGAATATAAGGATAGCCCAACTACAAGCTTGCTCTGCAGCATATCCATAGACCTTAATTTACCTCTCGTCTGTGCAAGCTTTTTGTAACTCTTTTCATATTCACACATATCTCTATCACTAGATGATCAAGACACAGCAAATAAGTTGTAAAATAATAATTTAAATTCGCTTTCCATAGCCTTAGTAGTGTGTGTGTGTGTGTGAAAGAGAGAGGGAGAATGAGAGAGAGAGAGACAGAAAGAGTTAAAGTGAGAGAAAGAAAGAGAGAAGGAAGGAGAGGGAAAAAGTTCATGGTGGGGTATCCTGGCATGTCAAAGGTTTATTTCATCTTTCCCAGTTTATTTCTTCTTACTATCATTTACCTACAGAAAATATGAGTAGGTTTTATATTAACACTGTCCTCTGTGCCACTTTATCACTAACCACTGAGAGAATGCTATGATGATTTCTTCGTGGGTTATTTTAGAAATATGGAAGTATTCTATGTATTAGACTTATTTATTTCGTTTTCCCAATTTTCGTTTTGATGTCTGTACCTACGATTTTTTTCTTAAGCATTTTTCCATTCACTTAAGGCATCACATGACCTCAGAGAATAAGTCTCTTTCTACTGAGTTAATTTCTCCCCCAGATCATTCTACCTGTTGGTGCCAGAATATTCTTCCTTTTTCACAGCCTTAAGATATCACGAAACAGATCCACGTTCTGCAGGGACTCTCAAATACCTGTTGGATGAAGGCCAAATCTCTCAGCTTGGCAATTAGGACCCTCAAGTCATACGGCTCCAACCTCCTTCACGTTATTTTCTCTTTCCTCCACTAGGCAGACGTTGACTGAGTGAAGACTATGTGCTAGGGCGCTGTGATAAATGCAAACATCGTTCTTCCCTTCAGGGAGCTCACAGCTCTAAAAGAGGGGGCAAAAAATGGAGCAAATAAGTATGATATAAGGAAGAAGAAGGAGAGATTATTTCTGATTCTAAGTGTGTCTGGGCTGCGCTTACAGAAGTCAGTGCTGGGTATGTAATGAATGGATGTGGACATGAATGAGGTGCAATGATCTGAGTTGTTCTTTCAGGAGGTCGTAGGATAGGAAGGATCAAGGTGGATCCGGCTGGAAATGGGCAGATACAGGGAAGGCAGAACCTCAACTGCCATCAGGGGCTTTCAGTGGGCATGGGGTGTGGGAAACTACAAATGGCGGACTTGATGGAGAATCAAAAAGGATACCTAGGGGATAGAGGGAGCTAAAGACACCACATGGTTTTCTGGCAGGAAGGTGCTTATGATATCTGAAAAAGGAAAATCAAGAGAGGAGTTAGGAGGGGAGCTTTGAAAAAGTTTACTTTAAGGGTCCTGAGGGATATCCCAAGGGTGGAGTGGGGAGAGGTCCAGTGATGGGGGTGAGTGTGAGTGTGTGTGTATAAAAGTTAATTGGAGAGGAATTTTAGTGATGATGGGAGTATTTGGCATACAGAATGGTTGAGACATATATGGAAATGAGATTGCTCATGGAGAGAGAGTGGAAAGATAATTACCCTTTTCTTACCTCTTGGACTCCCTGCCTGCTCCAGGCCAGCATCTGGTATCCCAGAAGCCCATCATGGGCAGGAACCCTGCCTTGCTTACACTGTCCACTCCAGCTTCAGTGCCCTCTTCTTGAGGTATATGACTATGTACTTAGTATATAAGACAAGTATACCTAATGAGTGTTGAGTTCTCCAAACATTTCTTTAGAATCTACAATTTACGGGACAGTTGGCTAGAGATAGGTCATGTGACCTCTGAGGAGTTGTCTTTAAGATCTTGTTCAAGCTCCAGTCTACAGCATCTTTTCCCTTCTCTGAAACCTTGGATCATATCTTGCTCCATGGCTGTCATTTAGCACAATGCGTCCTAGAAATTTTATTTATCTATAGTGGAATTTGTGGTTACTCTATATCAAGACAATGGAATTCTTAAGAATAGACACTGTCATACCCTGTTTTGAGTTTCCTAGAGAACTAGTGCAATGGCGTGTATACAGTTGGTTCTCAACTGTTCTGGAGGCTATGTGGCTCTGCTTTTGTTCACTGCTATTCTTTTCTGTTGTTGTTTTCCCCTAGTCTCTAATATCACCAGTTCTTACATCTTCAGATTCTAGATTGATGACTCAAAAGTCTGGATTTAAATATGACTTGCTATGACTCACAAATTATAGAAACAGCTTTTATGGGGAGGTGCTTCTGCTCACTTTGTCATTCCAAACAGCTAAAGTGCTCTCTATAGCCTAAATACATGAAGACGCTATAAACGCAGCAGTAAAGAATGAAGTGCTAATTAATATTTAAGTAATTAATCATCTAGCTCAGTCCATGGTGGGGAGCTTGGTGCAATTGCTCAGAACAGAATTATTTTCCTTTTGTTACAGTGACAACACTTTATGAGAAATCTGGATATTCTGAAGATTTCTATGGATTTGAAACCAGGGAGTCATAAACTTCAGAGCTTGGAGGGCATCCTAGTAGTTCTCTACTAAATGGTAAATAATTTCTTTTCAAGGGCCAAATATGAATGACTTGTAGAAGCTTCCAAGATTCTGTTTGGAAAAGGAGCCTATGGTAGATTCTGGGATCACTGGGAAAGTATCACAATAGAACGTGCCCATCCCAAGTGAAGGAAGTCCTGGCACATGCTGGCCTTCCTCATTCCACAGATGAAGAAATTGAGTGTTGGAGGAAGAAGATTTTCAGCAAATGAACATTCGTTGATGCCTGCCACTTGCTGGACTTTTACCATATACTGCATTCTTCCCGTACTCCTAGATAACTGGGAAGAAGGAGCATTACCTCAAAGGCACTTCGCATGGTCCCCATGGTAGAGTACATTTACATTTATGTGTTTTCTTTATGCCCCAGAAAGAAGGAAAGTATGCTCATGCTTTTATTTTCAGTTTACCCACTCAGCGAACAAATCAAATGTTTCTTTCTTTACCTAACAACCTAAATATAGTTCCTTTTCACGCCGTTTGATTTTCACAAGTCTTGCACCAGCCCCAGGAATAATTTTATTCATATTTTCAAATAAGAAGGCCTCTGATCAAGGCTGAAATCCCAAACCTAGACAATGAATACTGAGACTCTGGAAGTTTGGAATAAGCAGAAGCTAATTCATTATTATTTTCTCTTTTTCTCAGCTACAAGGCATTACATATGCATTAAGCCTTCAGTTATCTCACATATGAATATCTCTAGAGTGTTTTAGTCTGGATATTAAATGGTCTGATGCAGATGGTAGAAATATTCTGGCTTTAAATTTAAATTTTAGCTGCTCTTATAGGTATGGCCCAGGTGTATAACAATGTGATTAATGGAGCATCTGGAATTATTCATTATGCTCATGACATCTAGTTATTTCTGTTTGGTTGGATCATCCTCAGCCATACCAAAGAGGAAAGAACCTTGTAAGTCACCCAAATTTTTGGTCATACTCTACCTCTTCCCTCTGTGTATCTTTGGGCAAGTCATATTAAACTTCTGTTTATTTACCTACAAAATAGGGATCACAAAATTGTGATCCCTATTTTGTAGGTAAATAAACAGAAGTTTAATATGACTCTTCGATTTGTTTGCTGAGTGGGTAAACTGAAAATAAAAGCATGAGCATACTTTCCTTCTTTCTGGGGCATAAAGAAAACACATAAATGTAAATGTACTCTACCATGGGGACCATGCGAAGTGCCTTTGAGGTAATGCTCCTTCTTCCCAGTTATCTAGGAGTACAGGAAGAATGCAGTATATGGTAAAAGTCCAGCAAGTGGCAGGCATCAACGAATGTTCATTTGCTGAAAATCTTCTTCCTCCAACACTCAATTTCTTCATCTGTGGAATGAGGAAGGCCAGCATGTGCCAGGACTTCCTTCACTTGGGATGGGCACGTTCTATTGTGATACTTTCCCAGTGATCCCAGAATCTACCATAGGCTCCTTTTCCAAACAGAATCTTGGAAGCTTCTACAAGTCATTCATATTTGGCCCTTGAAAAGAAATCATTTACCCTTTAGTAGAGAACTACTGCCTCTTAGAGGTAGTATAAAAATGAATGATTATAATGGACATGCTGTCTAGCAGCATTTCACCCATTTTAGTTTTCTATTGCTGTGGAACAAATTCCCCCCACAACTTCAGAGATTTAAATAATACTATGTTATTATCTCTTAAGCTTCTGCAGACTTGTCGGACTTGACTGGGCAGATCTTCTAAGGTTTGTGATGTTGGCTTGGGCTACAGCTATCTGAGGGCTTGATTGGGCTTGAGGCTCTAATATGGCTCACTCACATGGCTGTTGATACTGGCTGTCTGCTGGAAGCTCTGCAGGGGCGGTTGACCAGACCACCTCTGCTCTCCACATGGCCTCTCCATGTGCTCTGAGAGAGCATGGTCCCAGGGCTCAAAGAGGAAGGAAGTGAAAGCTGCCAGTCCTCTGGAGGCTTGGCCTCAAAGCCCCGGTCAACAGTTTCACCACATTCTGTTGGTCAAAGAGCCAGCCCAGATTCCAGGGGATAGGAAATACCTCTCAATGTGAGGAGTGGCTTGTGTGTACAAGGAGGGGAAGAGTTGTTGGAGCCGCCCACGGAAACTAGCTTTCACCCCATCACATTTAAATGTAAAATCCTCACTGTGGTTTACTAGGATTGGTCCTCATCTCCTATTACTTCTGCCTTCTCTCCTCCATTCCTTTCCCTCCAGTGAAGTTGTCAATCTTGCTCTTCTTCAGATATGCCAGTCTTGCTCACTAAGGTCCCAATAGTCACTTTTTCTTCTTCCTGGAATGTTCCTGCCTTAAAATTTTAGCATAGTTCTCTAACTTCATTCAGAGAATGAAGCTTGAACAACACCTTCTCTGAAAGGTCTTACCTGATCATCCTCTCAAAAAATGGCAGGTACAACTACCCCTCTTCTATCATAGTATTTTGTTTTTCATCACATCCTTCCCATAGCATTCATTATTTGACATTCAATTTCATTTTTTCTTATTTTCTGTCTTTCCCTCTAGAATATAAGCTCCAAGAGGGCAGGTGGGGACTTTGTCTTATTTACTGAATATTTCCAGTATCTACAACTGTGTCTAAGCATACATATACACATACAAGAATGAATGAACTAGAAAGGTTTTGAAAATTGTGTAGACCATTATTATTGTTGCGTAAAGACATAATTCACTCTGTTGCTCTAATTCATTCTTCTTTTTTTTTTAATAAACATTTAGTGAAAGCATGGTATATGTAAAATTCTGTGTTGACAACTAATTTCTTAAAGAATTAACACAGATGTTTGGACTTCAACCTTGATTTTTGGACCACATTATGAATGACAGCAAGGTCTTGTTACATTCTCATTGAGAGTTTCCACTTGACTCCATTCCAGAGATTGGTCTTTCAAGCCCAGTTTCCAACCTTGCAATTGCAAGTCAGATGTCACAACTTTGCAATTATATGCCCAGTTGGGTGTGGTTGTGGTTATAATGAACATCCTACATGGGAAGTTGGGGTGGAGAGAGATAAACTATCATTTACTGAATATCCACTATGCCCCATGCACATTATGTTTCCCATCTCACTATATCAACACCACAACTCTGTGAGATAGAAATTTTGTTCCTAGTTTACAAGTAAGAAAACTGAGCTTTGGAATGCCTTGCTTTTCCTATTCTCTAGCATCTAGTGTAGTACCTGGCACAGAGGTTCTCAATAAATATTTGTTTTATACTGAACACAAAACAAGCTCACTAAATTGTCTAAAGTCACTTACCTAGAAGATTACAGACCTGCTGGACTCCAAAGCTCAAATGATTTCCACAAGATTAGAATAGTCTGGGTTGTTTTAGAAGCATTAGTGTCAAGTCTAAAAATTAAGGAAGAATTATCTTAGAGGTGAGAGTTCCAGGTTCCTTTTGAAAGTGGGATTGAGGCAGGAAATAAGATAATCATTCTAACTGACAATATTTTATATTAGATGCTACAGTTGGTTCGATATGGTACATCTGTTTAATATCACATGTAAAATATCATTTTCCCTCTGATGTTTTTGGCTCTTGAGTCTCCTAGAGAATTCTGGGCGATCTACATCCTTTGAATATTAATGAAGCAAATTAGCTCCCAAAATGCCTCTACTGTGTCTCAACTCCAGGAACCAACATGACTCATTAGACTCCTGTTGATTAAAAATGTTAAAGTACATTTCCTTTCTTTTCATTTTACTTAAGTAAATTTGACAAGCTTTCTTGATTCCCTATTGGCCAGGACTCCCAAAATCTAGGATGAGAGGAAAATGTCACCCTCTTGTCAGCAACCTTTGTTGGGCTATGTTGCATTTTATTCTTCCATGAAGGACCCCATGAAGTAACGAGCAAATTCGAAGGCAAAAATTTGCTCTTGGGTTTAAAGGGAGAAAAAGAAAAAACAAAGATATTTCCTTACTGATTGCAGGTGAGCGGGTATGGAGATTACAAATTGGGTCAGGCTGATTTGTTGAGTGTCACAATAATATGTAAGTAACAAGCACTATTTTAATTCTCCACCAGCCAGATAATCCATACTCAGAGGTTATAGTGATTCAAGGGGACTTAATTTTTTCCATTTGGATAAAAGGGATTGATGCACTGCTATAGAGAAATTGTGCAAGGTCATATCTAAGAACCTTATCATCAGAGCTGTACAGAGCCAAGGAAGACATATACTTTGATTTCTGTCTTTTATTTCCAGTATCACATAAAAGTACCCCAACCTTAAGCTGTACCATTCTTTGTCCAGTTTATCACCACATAAACCATTCTGAGAGTGTAACAGAGATGTGGAATAAACACCTGGAGCAGGGCACCTTTGAGATATGTCAGCAAGGGAAGAGAACTTGTCTTTTCTTTGAACTTCTTCCCTACACTGCTGCATCTTCTCTTCTGTTAATAAGGAAAGTTAGAGAGAGCTTAGATAAATTAGTCTGAAAAAGAACAGCTAATACAACCTCCTGCCTTCAAAGCATCATAATCCTCATTTTGCAGATGCTCTGACTGTGCCAAAGAGGGTAGAAGGGACTTCCTCATAGTCATAATAACTAAATGATTAAGACATATTGAACAGTTGTGCCTAGTACTGTGCTAATCACTACAGAAACAGGAATAAATAAGATGTAACCACTGTCCCACTGCATTCTGTCCATTAGCTAGCATGATGCTTTGAGTTCCTACTTTGTGCCAGACACTTTTCTAGGCCATTTCCCTTCTGTAGGTCTCAGTTTCTTCATTCCTCATATCCTCAAGATCAATCTAAATCCTCACAAAGAGCAAGAGGAAAGAAACTGTTGAGTGTGTGTGTACAGTGGTGAGAGGTGCGGGGGGGGGGGGGGGATGCACTCCTTACTTAATCACCAAGTATTTAACTACTCAGAGCATATCCATTCCTATCAGTAGGTATGTGAAAATACCCAGATATTTGCATCTTTGCTTTGCTCTTTCTCCTCAAGAAACATGCAATCCAAGAGAAAATCCAAATGGCTATGCTGAAACCATACAAAATTAATTATGCTTGTGGCAAAACCCTAACTCAAGGACCCCTAGCTGTTTTGAATAGGAGGACCTCTTCCCCACCCCCTCTCTCTTTCTTTCTAACATAGAAGTATCTCATAAACTTCCCCTTACACTCACATGATCTCATTTATACTCTTCACATTCTTTGGTCAAATATTTGTGTGTGCGAGAATGTGGTACCTCTGTAATGCTATAACCCCTAAGAGTTCTCATCTCAGTGTCTGGGAGCTCTACTCCAGATGCAACTGAAGTTGAAAATAAAAAGAAAACCTAGTAGCAAAAGGAAAGCTTTCCATATCTTAATAGGTTGAAAAACAAGGAAGGCATTCTGGAAAAGTAAAGTCTCCCTAAAAATACTCCCAGTCATGGTAGCTCTCTCATCACAAGACTTACCCTAGTTTAGATGTATGGTCTCCTGTAATGTCTACTGGTAAAGGGGTTCTTTGAAAGGAAAAGGCCAGGTTTGCAGTGTGTTCTAATTTCTGTGGTATAAGTACCCCCACCATGGCTGATTTCAAACCACTCATTTGGTATCATGAGGCGTGGAGGTGGCTCTTATAGGTGGATAGGAGGCAACCCCAGGTTACCACTGGCAGCAGTCTTAGAGGTTGTCTTATTCTAAACTTTGACTTGTAAAATTTGACCATCCTTTGGAGAGATAAGAAGACCTCCCTTGGGGCAATGAGGAGGCCTAAATGAAAAATGTCCAAGCCACAGCCTCATTCTATGTATGTAGTCTCACCCTTCCACTTTCCTTAAATCAGAGCAGCTCTACTTTCAAGTGGTTTGCACATTGGGTGTCCGGCTGAGACACTATGCTTGCCGATTCGGTCCTCCCCAAAGTAAACGCCCCCAAATACATTATTACTTAGCTTACAACTAGGAAAGATCAAATAACTTGGGGCAGATTAAATGCTGCATTGTCCCTTTGAGAGGTCACAATATGCAATAGCATATTAAAGGTTTTTAAAAGTCCTGCAATAAATAATCCTGTAGCGATTTGATTGTAACTCAGTACTTTCCAAACTTTTTTGACAAATGAATACTTACTTTTAAAATAGGATTCCATGTGATACCATTTTAGGATATATTTTCCCAATATTTCCTGATATTACCTTGGCTCTTGACTGAAATCCCAATTCTATAGATTATAGAAAGTCCCAGGTTTCTTTGATTGATGAAGATGCCTCATCATCTCCAGCTCCAAATTCCTGTTTGGCTGAACATTTATTTTCTTTTATTCTACTTTTCTTTTTTTTATTTTATAATATCCAAATGTCAGTGTTCTCTGGAAAACTCCCTACTTGGTAACATCCCTTTTAAAATGTGGCAGCAATATCTAAGGTGGTGTTATTCCAGATAGGTCACAGAAGGAATAGGGCTACCATATTTCGTTGATTCTAAGATGCATGTTTTTTCACATTTTAACATCTCTGTAAGTGGGATTCATCTTACAATTCAAGTTGTAGTTAGTTGGCAGCATTTTCTTCTTTTAGCAATACATAAAATATTGGTGTATTTTATAGATTAATATCATCTTAGATTTCATAAAAGATGTATTGTTATTATTATTATCACTCACTCAATAAATATGAGCCCTAACTCCCTGCAAACCTGGGTCTCTTGGGACATTTTAGGTGCCCTATTCATATTTGTTAAATGAGCGAATAAATGAAAATTTGCTTTTCCGATTTTGTATCGATATTTCCCGATATTGTATATCATCAAATGAGATACGGAACTCATTTTTTTTCCTAACACACACACGCACACAAGACACACACATACATGCTTGTGTTTATGTGCTCAGAAATCTGCTGCACTGACAACTTAGCATTGAATGTTAGACTTCATCTTTTTCAACTCCTTCAACAGAGATTCCAAACCAAGTCTCTTCCTTCCCTCTTTTCTGCCTGCCTTCATTTGTCCCCTGTTCTTTTCCTTTATTCTAGTTCCTTTCCCAGTCAGGACTAAAGCACATATTCTTGTTCTTTCTTGTATAGATCAATTTAATTATCTCAAGTCCTTCCACACTCAGCTCAAGTTGACATCACCACTCAAGGGAACTGACTACTTAAGTTCTTGAATTAAGGTTCCTTCTCCTAGACTCTTTTTCGAAAGGGGAAGTAAAACAGAGGCATGGCTTTGTTTCTGTTGATTACAAACATATGCCCTCTATAGCATTCTGGGTAGGTGGTCCTATTACTTCAGTCATATACCTTATAATGAGAGATTAGAATCTTCCAAAGCAAAAGGGTCTGCTTTCAGACTTTGCCAGAACTTTGTCTCATATATTGGCCTGACATTTCCCTCCTTCTAAGGCCTGTCCATCTATTTTGATATCACACAGATATATATCTAATAATTTCTTCCATATAATGGTAGTTTTGAAGGATTTAAAGGTTTCCCATGACTCTTCCATTCTGCATGCCATCATTTCTTCCTATGGTTTCTTGAATGTCAAGGCTCCTAATCTCTTTATCATCAGATATGTTTCCTTGGACATATTCCAGTTTGTCAGGCTTCAATTTAGGGTGTGACAGCCAGATCTGAGTGATAGCCCTTTGCATGTATCTCAGGAACACATATTACCTTATTTCTATCATAGCACTGTCCTTCATACAATTTACAATCTCAAATTATTTTTTTTATTTCCTTGCTTATGTTGATCCTTCATTTGAATATAATTTCCTGAGGACTTGGCCCTTGTGTTTTTGTTCACCTATTTATCACAGGTGTCTGACAAACAATGCATTGAATGAATGAATGAATAAATGAGTTATCTTTTTTCTAGTATTCCTCACAAATGCCTTTTAGTCATTCATATATTTCATCTGTAAGTTGTCTTAGTGTTTCGAAATACTGTTTATTAGAGACCTAAACACAGATATTTTAAAGACTTCTCTCCTAGCTTGAATTTCACTTCTCTCATATTAAAAATTACTATTATGATAGAGCAATAATATAGATCTAAAAATGAATAGTTTAATATCTTTTCTCTCTGGTCATTCTCTTCCAATCATGCTTACTTGCCAGAAAAGGTAGAAGCAAAACAGAAATTAAGCAGTGTCCTTTCTTACCATGTTCTTTTGATTTTAAACCATTCCCTCTGTGATCTGTAGATAAGACTCAAAAGACTTAAGAGTATGGATGTTGGGTCAAGGATAGACTTACTTACTGATACCCCATGCCTGCCTCACTGGTTTTGTTTGTATTTTTGGGTACGTTCCGACTTGTCTTTTATCTTGGGGTCTTTTTTCTTCTGGTGTGAGTTAGGCATAATTAGAGGTGTTTGACAACATAGCACTGTCCCTCATGCACTTTATAATCTCAATTTTTTTTATTTCCTTGTTTATTATCTTGATCCTTCCTTTGAATATAATTTCCATGAGGACTTGGCTCTTGTGCTTTTGTTCATCTTTTTATCACTGATATCTGACAAATAGTAGATGCTCAAGCAATGCGTTGAATGAATGAATGCCTGTCTTCTTCACCACTGTATTCAAATTTTGATATTTGCTTTAGCAATTGATCATGAGAATCCAGGAGAACTTGTGTGACTCTGAGCAGTGTCCTTGACCTCACTTACTAAGGGATTCCCTGGTTCAGAGCCAGTTGATTTGGCTTTATTTGCAGTCAATGTCAAGGAGAGGAAGACAAGATCCAGGGAGGGAAAAGTCCATCAAAGATGAAGGTGTAGGCAGGAAGTAGCCATTGAATTACTTTACAGTCACATTGGGGACCATTATGTAGGTATTAAAAATTAGGAACTTACATTTTAAGTATTCATTTGGAGGGGGGTCCATTATGTGTTACTTGCTGAAAAGGAAAAGTTGTGGTGAAGTGCAAATAGTAAGATGCGTCAAAAAAATAGACAAAAACCTGTGTGTGTGTGCGTGTGTGTTCACATTACACAGAGAAACGTGTGGGAGGATACACACCAATCTACTAATATTAGTTAGCCTAGGAGTTAAGGAATGAAAAACAAGAGAAGAGGGCAGATGGCTACAGTTTTTCTTTATGTTTGTTTGTATTATTTCCTTGGTCGTCACACGCGCATGTTAGTATGTCCCTTTGGAAGGAATTTTATAAAAGATTAAATGAAATAAGAAATCCTAAGGTCCAATAACTCTTCAAAAGAGAAGCAAAAGTAAAATTAGGGAATGGCAGAATTTCTACACTGATATACTTCATAATTCCCTCAGTTTGGGGTGTCCTTTGTCAGGGACTTGGAGAGAGATTTGACTTCTTTGACTTGAGCTAGAGCCTTGCATTGCTGCACTTCACACATGAGTCCAGCTGGGTCCTGTGGCAGGAACACTCCCCGCAAGGTTGAAAACAAGACCTGTCTCCTCTTCCCCACGTTGTCTGGTCACCTCAAATTAGGCCACGGTAGGAATAAAAAATTCAAAGACAAGAATTCTGGTTAGACGGTAAGGATCGCAGTACTGGTATCTCTCAAGCTGTGCATTCCTAAATGGTTTTGGTCATTTTGCTCTCTCTTTCTCTCCACCCAGACCCTCTGTCTATCTTACTTTTTACAGTCACCTGCCACTCTTTGTCCCACATCTAAAATCAGGCGTCCCCTCTGCATGGTCCTGAGCTTATCAAGGAGCTCTCCTAAACAGGCACATGGACACTTTATAAACACTCTTTGGCAAAGTGTGGTCTAGAGGACACTATTTATTTACAAGGGGTGGAAGAGGAGAAGTCATTAAAATGAAGGTTTCAGGGCCCTTCCACAGACATACTGAATCCGAATCTTTGTAGCTAGACTCTTAAAATCTGTATTTCTACATCCCATCACCACCACCGCCCCTCCCCCCCACATACGCAGATGATTCATTTGCAATATAATGTCTGAAAACAGTGGTATTCAGATGCATTTCCTTTTCCTTTACTGTCCAGCTTGAACTTTCTAAATTTAGTCTGGAGGTCTCTCTTTTAAAGACTTGGGCTAAAGGGTTATACCGCTCCTCTTTTGAACTCTTTGCAATACATACTCTCAAAAACATATACCAATATTTTTTTAGGTTAGACATTATAAAGTTCCATGGTTTAAAAAATTCAGCTGGTCTGAGAGACTGTGCCCATTGTGGGTATAAAAGAGCACCCTTTAGGAATGTCTAGGTGGGATCCATTTCTACCCAAGTTCTGGCTATTAATTAATGCATAAAAATGATCATATAGAATGATCCAGAGCTGGTGTGGCCTTAACTGTGTAATGAGAGACACAATTATCACCAGGCTTGGAAGATCTCATGCTAATGAACATTTGGATCATCATCTTTAAAGGTATAAGAAATAAAAGTTAATATGCCAGTTTGTTTCTACAGATAAGCTAAATGGCTTAATTAGCATCACTAGGAATCAGGTTTAGAAATTGCAGTAAAAATTGCTGAGAACTAAACTTTGTGTGGAGGTGGGTATCACCAAAGAAGAGGAGGAAACAGGAGCATCTGTGGGCGCCACGTTAGGTCCTTTGCCTGTTTATCTCATTAAATCCATACAATAACCCCCTTTTGTGATTGACCAAGACAAGGAGTAAAATGCATTCAGAAATGCTTATGGAAATATCACGGGGTGCTATGAAATGAGGGGCACACAGGACTTCCCTACAGCTGTACTTGGTGCACAGGGCAAAGGAAGCCCTCTGAGAACGGTTCCCACCTTTCCACGAGCCCATCGCTCCATTTAGAGCGACCTCCCCCTCGTCCTTTCTGCAGCCCACTCCACGCTCATTTCCCCCTTCTTGCCATCACTCAGCCCATTCCCTGTCTTGAGTTTCCTGCCTCTAGCTTTGTGCTGCTTAAAATCTTAACGATCCTTGAACCCACTCAAGGATAGTTTCCTCCAGAATTTGCACCTACTGTGAAGTTCTGTATTGTTTCTAGTCAAGCAAGACTGGTTTCTCACACTTAATCATTCATGCATGGCTTCTTCAAGTCAGCTCTGATTCTTTCACTTAGATACATAAGCCCTTTGGTATTAAGTGCTGATTTAGAGAAAGTGGAAATGCATCCATCAGGATTAGGCTCAGTCATGAGTGACAGAAAGCACAAAATGATAGTGGTATACATGGCAAGATGTTTGTTTCCCTTTCGTGTAAATGTGATCAGTCCATGGTCAATGTATTGCTTCTCTTGTTAGTTTCAAAGTTTCAATTTACTTTACAATAACCTTATAATAACAATTATAGATTACCATGTTCTGGTGTCTTAACTAAAACTTAGAGAAAGCTTGCATATTGGTAGTCAACTTGATAACGTGGCACTGAGCAGTCTGGTGTGAGAGACAGAGGGAATGTAACAGAGAAGGGGAAACAAATGCACATATGTGTTACACAAACAAGCTGCTGCTACTCAATTCTTTGGGACATTCCAAGAGCTGTTAAAAGATGACTTTTGAAAGGGTAAAATCATGACTGCCATACATATATAAAACTGAGCACAAGTTCAAGACTTAACTCCTGATCAGTTAGGGACCTAGGTAGAAATTTTAACCACTTCCATAAAGAATATAAAGAACAGACACATTTAAAGATCACCAGGAAATGGAAGTAAATGCACAAATGGGGGCAAAACTATCTTTTGTCACAGTGGAGAAGGGAAGTTGATTAAAGTTCTTCTGAATAGGACAAAATCTGTTCGTCTATAGACAAGAATTATTTTTCCTGACTATCAGTTATTTATCATTTACAAAGTTGTGACAGTGCTTCCATAGACTCAGCTAAGCTGAAAGAGTGGCCTCTAGTCTAGAGGATGCATAGATGCATAGTTTTCCACAGAAGCACCCACTGATTTTCCTTTGGAACTCTAAGGAAATGCTCAAGACTCTCATTTTCCCTCTTGGTCAAGGGTGGCCCCACAATTTCAGATTGTACATGAATAATCAGGGGTCACTTTTCTGCAGTTGTCCCACACCACTCTCTCAGGGGAGTTCCAAAACAGGAAGCTATAGGGACATGGTGCCCAAGGCTAGCCCAAGCCTGCATGGAACTTTTGTCACATTGGCTAAAATAGAAACTGAGTCTGAGAGCTTCTATAGCTGGGAAGACTGGGTTCAGGAGGATTGAATTTAGTAGCAGATTCACATGTCCAATCCATGCTTAGACTGCCCAGCTCCTGGTCTTAACTCATGTTCCCCTGGCCACCTTTTCATTTCTGAGAATGGATCTAAATCTGGGTGATGGTTGAGGATCAAATTAAGGTGTCAAAACTTGATGATTGCCTGAGTAGGGTAGATGGGGTTATCTGAAACAAAAAATTCCCTGATGGCAAACCTGTTACAGTATCAGTGGCCCAGCTGGGGCAAGAAATTATCCCCTGTGAGCTTGTTTGCTTAATGTCATTAGCCTTGCCTGCAGCTCAGAATCCTGCAGGCATCCCCACCCTGTCCCTACTTGGCCTTTCCTGAAACAGCTGGAACATTTTCTCCTCCTGTTTCAAAGCCTATGATAAATGCATAGTTTGGAAAGGGGAAAAATTGCCTTACACAAAACTGCTCTGGAAACTTAGTAAGTCTTGATGAAAGCAACTTGGCCCCTGCTGTCATCAGCTGTGCAAATCACTGTCACTTGCTTCAGGGGCTTGGAAGACCATGAGGCATTTAATCACGGCTCTCAGGGGTCTTTGAGTCTAGGCCAAAGCACACAGTTAAACCTGATTATTTCTGTGGGGACCATTCAGGGAGATTATATATACAGATATGCCTTTATTTGTTACTTTTCTTCTTCTCTAGTCCTATTTCTAAAAATCCTTTTTAATGCAGTGGTGGAAAAGCCTCCTGTGGTCGCCCTCAGCCTGGTTTCTTTGACAAGAAGAAATCAAGCAACTTTTGTGGGTGTCTCTCAGTCCTTCTTTGGTGTGAGTAAATATTAGTGATTTCAGAATTTGTCTGGAAGAAGAAAAATGCCACCTTGAAGTGTCAAGCCAAAAAAAAATTTACAAAATTTAGCTATGCATCTCTAAGCTTTTCTCATCCCTTACCACCTAGGGGCTCTGCAACCTTGGTTTCGTTGCCGAGACCAGAGTCTTGACTGATTACAAATGTTAAGCAGAGCTGATAATCTCTACTTGCTCAAAGGGGCTGGGGGAGGACAGAGTGAGGTGAGTGCATTGCAGAATGCCTTGTAAAATAGAAAGTTCCATGCACCATAAGATTCAGCAATTGCTAGCATGTTTCTCTGTGACCCTCAATAAAAGGATAACTGAGGGTGTGATTTTACACTGTAACTCAACCAAAGCCGTAATGAACAGGGATGAGCTAATGTTATCCAGCGCTGCACTCAATAATCTGTACTTAAGAGTAAACCTGGAGGAAAGGAGAGAAATGATGTCTTCTTGCTTGTCTTTGGGAAATGGCACATGACAATAAAAACATTTGGTCATTTACCATGTGCCAGGGTTTTATGCTAAGTGCTTAGTCATGTAAAACATGACAACCTTTGGAGGTGAGCATTATCATTCAGCCCTTTCATAGATGAGCAAATAGAGATATCAAAAGAGTCAATGACATGCTTGTCCTTACCCAGCTAGTAAATAACAGCACCAATGTTGGACTCTTGGCTCCAATACCCACCTTCTGAAATGCTATGCCATTCTCCCCAGTCATCACAGGACAATTTGAGGTTGCTCTAGGTCCCGTCAGGGGCTCTGGGACTTGCGTGTGCTCCCCTGTCCTCAAACCATTGTTACTTTTTCTAGTTTGCCTGAAATTTTCCCCCCTGGATGTTAACATGGATTGGGTCTCATTTATGGCATTTTCTCCAGCACCTGGCATAGGATAGCTGGCCAGTAATATTAATTTGTGGGAACAAATGAATGAATTAAATAGTAAATGAAATAAGAGATATTCGCATTATAATCTTGATGGTGCCTGTAGTATGGTCATCATTAATGTGGACTGAACATCTTTCACAAGACTTGGATCAAGAAAGACAAGGAGCAGTTTGAGTTTTGGCCAGATATTGGAGAGGTCAAAGGCTGGATGGAGGCCTGTAGCATCATCCCAGGAATGGAGGGGTGGGAATGAGCCAAACCAGTTTTCATTTTCATTTCCTTCATAGTCAGTGTCCTTGAGGTGATGCTTGGTTCATGAAAGTCTTCAAAAGTTGCCCCACTCTTTATCAGACTGGTTATTTCCAGGATGTGGAAACCAACCTAATGACTCATTCCTCATGGGAATTATAGTTGGTTGAAAGCCCAAGGGGTACTTCCCTTCCTATGATATTTGCATTTCAGAATAATGCCAATGATAAACTTAGGTCACTGCTTGCCAAGGATATCTGAGGTGGTGCACGGACACAGTACTCAATAACTTTGACCAAATGGAAGCAACGTTTTAATTTATAGTTGAAGACAAATGTGGAAACTGGGAGTTATTCTTGACTCTTCTCTTTCTTACACTTCACACTTAATTTTGTTAGAAAGCCACCTTGGCTCTCCCTTCAGGATCTATGCAGATTCTCACCACTTTTCCCCATCTCCACGATACTTCTCTGGTCTGAGCCACCCTTCTTTATCTTCTGGATTATCCCAACAGCCTCTTCAGTAATCTGCCTGCATCCACTCTTACAGCCCTGTGGTCAGTTCTCACCAAGAAGCCAGGATGAGTCTATTAATGATCTGCTGGTCTCCTTGCTCTTGCCAGTCGAGCCACACGGGCTCCCAGTGTTGCCCTTTGTGCTAGCCCAATACCTCTTGAGGTGTGGCCCCTGCACCAGCACCCGTCAGCATTATTTGGGGGACATAGAAAATGTAAATTATTAGACCCACCCCAGACCTACTGTTGAGTAAATAATATTCAGATATACAAAATGCATGAGGGTGGAACAAAATGAAAGACATTTAGAAAATGCCGTTTTAGGCCACAAATGAGGTGTCTGAGAGTGGTGAGATGAGAGTCCAGAAGGTGGAAGGAGGTCTGGGGGAGATGAGCTGTTTTTAGAGATGTTTCCTTCCGGGTTGTGGTCAACTTTATCTGGGAAGGATGGAAGCTGGCAGGGGCACAGGTAGGGGACTGTAGTCTTTTACTCGCTCAAGTGAGTTTGATCCCACTTCAGTTAAAAGCAACAAACACTAAATGGGAACTCTCAGTTTGGTGTTCATGTCTTTCCTAGAGAATTTACTTCATTACCAGAATATTCTTCTCTGTGGCTTCACCTCTGGTCAACAGTAAGAGACGAAAAGGCTGCCTTCTACTAAACACTTATCTTCACTAATTTCCAAATACGTCCTTTTTAGCACTGCCACCAAACCCTGCTAAGATTTTGCTCTCAGGGACACCCAAGGACAGAAATTTGATCAAAGTTTGCATTTTTCTGAAAGATGCTCTGTTCATAAAGATGAAAGAAACAGCTCAAATGCCTTTACATGTTTTGCCAATGTCTGTTTAGACCTATTTCAAAGGTCAAAATGTAGAACACATATGCACTTTTTTTTAGTTCATTGAAGTATTATTTACAAATCATTAAATGTACCCATTTTAAATGTACTGTCAGCTTTAGTAAGTATTCTAAGTTATACACAATAATCCAGTTTAGAACATCTCCATCCCCTCAGTAGACCTCCCGGTGCCCATTTACCCTTAAACACCCTTGAATTTTTTAAACCAATGACCCATATGAAATTGTAAGCCAGCATGTATTATATGCCAGCTCAGAGGGTGCTAAAGGGTTATGGGAAATTCATATAGAAGAAATGACAATACCTAATTTCAGGGGGCTAGCTAGTTGGCAAAGCATGACATTAGTCAGAGACCACCTTAAGAAAATATGTATTTCATTTCCTACTTTTGTGAATAGGCTAGTGACTCCAGGAAGTTCTGTAGATAGACAGATCATCTACCCTTGGAAAAATCTTTCCGATCCCACATAGATAGCTTTTGTTCTCCCACCATTATTTTTAACATTGTAGTAACATCTTTCCCCTTTTAACCACTTTCATGTATACAATCCAGTGATAGTAATTATATTCATGGGGTTGTGCTACCATAACCACGATCCATTACCAAAATATTTCCATTACCCAAACAGAAACTCTGCACTCCTTAAGCAGTAACCCCCATTCCCTACCCACCCCTGAAGAAGAATGCTTTTGAATAATTCAAGTGTTGTTCTGTGATCCCACTTGAATTCTTTCTAGGGAGGGCCACAAATCCTACCTGGCCCAAGAGTTGTTTCAGGATAGGGAGGGATGTAATGAAGTGGGTGGAATCCTGAACCAGATGCCAGAGAACTGGGGCAGAGGTCTGACAGTTCTGACAACTGCTTGCTACCTCTGGATCCTAGAGTAGCAGATGCTAGAGGTACCTCATCCATATCTCCCCAGCATTCAGATTGATGATACATGTTGATGGTTTCCTGTTAATTATAAGCTTCTGCAACTCTCTACCTAGCTGTCTCTGACCATGGGGACTGGTTGGCTTGCAGGTGGAGCAGACTGGAAGTGTCTGGGAGTAAGTATTCTTAGAAGCAACTCTCAAACCATGAGGGAAATGGTTGGTGGATGAATACTCCTGATTTCTCACTCCACATTGGGACAGCTTTTTGGAGTGATCTGCACAGGTCCAGTATTTCCGAGTGGTCACTACTAATTTTCCACAGTGGTAAACTGTTCATTAATATGCCTTGTTGCAGCTACCTTTCCCTGCTGAACTCATTTTCAATTTCTCTTCTGGGGCTCCCAGGGATCACTTCCGCCCAGAACTCCTTGCCTGCAAGTCCTTGTCTCAGAAAAGTGGAAGTGATGACACCTGCCCTAATAGTCCCATGGGACTTTCTTGAGGATCTAAGGAGATACTTCTTTGGAAAACATTTCCATATATTTCACAGTTAGAGAATATGAAATGTAAAGAACTTGGGGTTTAGAATCAGAGATGGCAGCTAGATCAGAAGTCCTAAACTTAAAGTTTGCAGTGGTGGTTTTATACTGACCAGATTATAAAATTGGATTGTACCAATTCTAGTTCATCAATGACCTCACCCACTATTTTGCTCTATGTTCAGGTTACTCCTAATAGCCACTGGAAGTACATAAAGTCTTCTGGCTCACATTTTCCACAGCCAAGAAAGGGTGAGAATTCTCTACAACTTCATGCCACCGTTATCTCAACTGGGATCTACCCAGGAGCAGAGTGGTCAATCCAGAAGGAGTTAAATGTCTCTTGAAATCATGTGGTTAGTGACTGACAGAGAGAGCATCCAAACCCAGGTTGACTGAACTCCCAAACCCAAGCCTATTCCTCTCTACCAGGCTGTTTCCCGAACAGATCAGGGAGCTGCCAATACAAATGTCAAAAGTCTTTTGTGCTAAAGCTGATGCAGAGGGAAAGCCTCACCCTCCTTTGATCTCCTGTAAGCAGTTGGCTTGTGTCTTGTCTATCAGCATGAGCAAAGGGGAAGATGGGTGGGAGGCAGTCAGGAAGCAGACCCTGGTTTGTTGGAAAGGCACACGGTGCAGAGCTTCTCCGCCCTCAATTTCTCAGTTAACGTTTAGGGAGACCCTAATGTGTAACAGGCACTATGCTGGGCACAGATATATCTCTGTGTTTGTTATTGAGACTGAAGCATGACCACATATGGCAATGCAAAGAGATGCAGCTGTGAGCCTAAATGGAAGGGAAAGGCTAGGATTAGCATATGCTTCCAACCCTAGGCTGGGGGCCTGGCCTTAGCTTTGCACATCAAAATCCAAGCCAAGGGCTCAGACTGATCCTTGGAGGTCCCTAAGAGTTACGAAGTAAATGCTCTCACATTCCATCTGTCCCTCTAATCACAATCCCTGTGCCCCTTTTAGTCACAGCAAGCTCCCACATAGAGGGCGTGGGAGCAGGCAGGACCCGTCTCTGCCAGGGATGGCCATCACTGTGTGCCAGTGCTTTATTAAATGTGATTCTCTGAAGGCACCGCTCCAGCCTCAGAGGGAACCTGGAGCTGTTGGCTTGGGCTCAAGCTCCCAACAGCAGCTACTCAAAGATGTCATGTGGTCCACACTAATTAGACCCACCAAACCCATTACCAAGGAAGAGCCAGAGAGCTTAGGCAATTAGTGACAAATTGGCTAGCATCTGCCATAACCAGATGGCCTCTGCACATCCCCCATATTCCCAGAGAAATACACGAGGTGAAACTAATGTCCTATAGAGACATGGACAGAATGAGAGTTCTGGATATGCAGTGGGAAAGAAAGGGAATACTAATGATCCTAACCATAAACATAGATGCCATTTATTGAATGGCAATGATGTGCCAGGCTCAGGGTTAGATATGTCACATGTTATCATCCTAACATCCGTCAGTCCTAACATCCATCCTACTGTGAATTTTAAACTTATTCTCATTTTACTGAAGAGGGAACTAAGACTTTGAGGGGTTGTCCAAGGTCATCCAACGAGAATGTTCAAACCTGGGGTTCCAACCCAGAGTCCACTCGCTGAGAGACACATTCTGTAATGCTATAGGCCAACTTTGTGAACCCTTGATAGGAAAAATCAATTGTCATTTTCTCAGTCTAGGTTATGTTCTGCCCTTGTCACATGCATGAGGCTTTTTATTTATGGTCATAACTGTCATTTGTTTAATGCCTGTCTCCTCTAGTGTACTAAGTTCCATGAAGGCAGAACTTTGTTGTTTATTTTACCAGTTTATCAACAACTCTTTGCATTGGGCCTGGTATATAAAAGTTGGCCAACCGTTGTTTGTTGAGTGAATTAATGAAAGCAAAGAAATAAGTGAAAAATAGAGAGTGAGAGAAAGAAGACAAGAACCACGGGAATATGGAGAGATCACTGGGTTTTATATTTACAAAAATAAAAGTTACAGTGGTGTGCTAGTAAACCAGTTCTCTGGGGTGGAGAGAGAAGGAAGCCCTGATTTGTAGTGTTTGCCAGTTTCCATGGTGTAAATAATCCCACCAGTCTAATCAGCCAACATGATGTTACTGAATGCAGAGTTTGGAGAGATGTCCAGAATTGGCTCTTGCCATCGCCGATACCTATCACAGTCTCCGTATTTTTTTAAAATCTAGAGCAAGCTGGCCTCCTCTCAGATCTTCACTATCCTCATCTGTAATATGAAGGGACCAGAGGTCCCCACATTCTCTCTACCAGCTCTGACTCTGTAAGCCCACATCCAATATCTTTCATTATTTTGTCCTCTCACTGGGTTGGAGGGATGGGGGTGTAGGGTAAGGGTGGAAGGTGGATGACTTCTTATCAATAAGATAAGAGTTGATGCTTAGGGCAAGAAGCAGTAGTAACCTATTAGACCCCTGCTTGCCTTTCTCAGAACTCTCTCCCAGTGTTTTGGTTTGCAAGGTAAGCCTTTTTAATTTTTTTATACCAAATTGAAGAAATTAAGCCATTCACTTTCACACTAAAATGTGACGACATCTCACCAACTCCTGAAGTCAAGAATCAGCAGAAGAAAGGAAGTACTTAGCATTAGAAAACAGCTAATGATAAAGCTGAGAAGATCAATCACTTTTTTAGAATGTGATCCTGCAACCCCTGTTGCTAGGTATATAACCAGAGGAACTGAGTGTGGGGACATAAATGGACATTTGCACACTGGTGTGTATGGCAGCAGTGTGTATGATTCAAAATGGATGGAGGTGGCCTAAGGGTACAATGACTGAGGAGTGGTAGGGGGAACTGTGGTGTATACATACACCACTACTGAGTGGTTGCAAGAAAGAATGAAGTTGTGAGGCATGCAACTAGGTGAATGAAACTTGAGGACAGTGTGTTAAAGAAAATGTCAGGAGCAAATAGACAAATATCATCCTGCACTCATATGAACTAATTAAAATATACAAGCTCAGAGAACTGAAGTCAAGAGCAAGGACTATCAGGTTAGGGGCTAATGTAAAAGATCCAAGATCATAAGTTCTTAAAGTAGTCATATTTATTCTAATAATACCAGGTGTAACAGTTGTTTCTAAATTCTGAGATACTGAGTTATTGTGTATAACCTGGTTGTTTCCTGAAACTTCGGGTATTTATGTAAACTTTTGGACTAGGGAGAAAGGATGAAATATGAAACTCCCCCAACTGGGAATTCCGGAAATGTTCGCAAGCAGTAGAGACAACCAATCTAATAGGCTGGGCCCTCAATCTTGTGGTTCAACCCTATGAATCCTATTCCTGCAAAGGAGAAGCTAAGCCTACTTATAATTATGCTGGAGTCAACCCCAGAGAACCTCTTTTGTTGCTCAGATATGGCCTCTCTCTCTAAGCCAACTCAGCAGGTGATCTCACTGCCTTCCCCCCTACATGAGACATGTCTCGTAGGGGTGTAAATCTCCCGGGCAACATGGGACAGGACTCCTGAGATGAGCTAGGACCTGGCATCATGGGAATGCGAAAGATTTCTTGACCAAAAGTGGGAAGAGAGAAATGAGGCAAAATAAATTTTCAGTGGCTGATAGATTTCAAACGGAGTCAAGAGGTTATTCTAGAGGTTATTCTTATGCAGTATGTACATGTCCTTTTTAATTTATGGTGCATTGGAGTAGCTAGAGGAAAGTACCTGAAACTTTTTTTTTTGTTTTTTTATTAATTAATGGAAAAAAAGAAATTAACCCAACATTTAGAAATCATACCATTCTACATATGCAATCAGTAATTCTTAACATTATCACATAGATGCATGATCATCATTTCTTAGTACATTTGCATCGATTTAGAAGAACTAGCAACACAGCCAAAAAAGATATAGAATGTTAATATAGAGAAAAAAATAAAAGTAATAATAGTAAGAACAAAACAAAACAAAACAAAACAAAACAAAACAAAAACCTATAGCTCGGATGCAGCTTCATTCAGTGTTTTAACATGATTACTTTACAATTAGGTATTATTGTGCTGTCCATTTTTGAGTTTTTGTATCTAGTCCTGTTGCACAGTCTGTATCCCATCAGCTCCAATTACTCATTATCTTACCCTGTTTCTAACTCCTGCTGAACTCTGTTACCAATGACATATTCCAAGTTTATTCTCGAATATCGATTCCCATCATTGGGACCATACAGTATTTGTCTTTTAGTTTTTGGCTAGACTCACTCAGCATAATGTTCTCTAGGTCCATCCATGTTATTACATGCTTCATAATTTTATCCTGTCTTAAAGCTGCATAATATTCCATCGTATGTATATACTACAGTTTGTTTAGCCACTCGTCTGTTGATGGACATTTTGGCTGTTTCCATCTCTTTGCAATTGTAAATAACACTGCTATAAACATTGGTGTGCAAATGTCCATTTGAGTTTTTGCCCTTAATTCCTTTGAGTAGATTCCCAGCAATGGTATTGCTGGGTCATATGGCAATTCTATATTCAGCTTTTTGAGGAACCGCCAAACTGCCTTCCACAGTGGTTGCACCATTTGACATTCCCACCAACAGTAGATAAGTGTGCCTCTTTCTCCGCATCCTCTCCAGCACTTGTCATTTTCTGTTTTGTTGATAATGGCCATTCTGGTGGGTGTGAGATGATATCTCATTGTGGTTTTGATTTGCATTTCTCTAATGGCCAGGGACATTGAGCCTTTTGGCCATGTGCCTTTTGGCCATTTGTATTTCCTCCTCTGAGAGGTGTCTATTCAAGTCTTTTTCCCATTTTGTAATTGGGTTGGCTGTCTTTTTGTTGTTGAGTTGAACAATCTCTTTATAAATTCTGGATACTAGACCTTTATCTGATATGTCGTTTCCAAATATTGTTTCCCATTGTGTAGGCTCTCTTTCTACTTTCTTGATGAAGTTCTTTGATGCACAAAAGTGTTTAATTTTGAGGAGTTCCCATTTATTTATTTCCTTCTTCAGTGCTCTTGCTTTAGGTTTAAGGTCCATAAAACTGCCTCCAATTATAAGATTCATAAGATATCTCCCTACATTTTCCTCTAACTGTTTTATGGTCTTAGACCTAATGTTTAGATCTTTGATCCATTTTGAGTTAACTTTTGTGTAGGGTGTGAGATATGGGTCTTCTTTCATTCTTTTGCATATGGATATCCAGTTCTCTAGGCACCATTTATTGAAGAGACTGTTCTGCCCCAGGTGAGTTGGCTTCACTGCCTTATCAAAGATCAAATGTCCATAGATGAGAGGGTCTATATCTGAGCACTCTATTCAATTCCGTTGGTCGATATATCTATCTTTATGCCAATACCATGCTGTTTTGACCACTGTGGCTTCATAATATGCCTTAAAGTCAGGCAGTGCCAGACCTCCAGCTTCATTTTTTTTCCTCAAGATGTTTTTAGCAATTTGGGGCACCCTGCCCTTCCAGATAAATTTGCTTATTGTTTTTTCTATTTCTGAAAAATAAGTTGTTGGGATTTTGATTGGTATTGCATTGAATCTGTAAATCAATTTAGGTAGGATTGACATCTTAACTATATTTAGTCTTCCAATCCATGAACACGGTATGCCCTTCCATCTATTTAGGTCTTCTGTGATTTCTTTTAGCAATTTTTTGTAGTTTTCTTTATAGTACCTGAAACTTTTGAACTGTATTCCAGTAGCCTTGATTCTTGAAGAAGATTGTATAACTGTATAGCTTTTACAATGTGATTGTGTGAATTTGTGATTGTGTAAAAAAGAACTTAAAAAATAATAAACTATATGGAAGTTAAAAAATATATATAGGGCATTGATAAAACCCCATTGAGGTTGTTTTTTCTTGTATGCTGTATGCAGGGTCACATTTTATTATTTTTCCATGTGATTATCCCATTATTACAACACCATTTGTTGAATTTTTGTTTATTTGTTTGTTTTGCTTGTTTGTTTTTTATGGGGGGGGGGAGGGGAAGTACACAGGCTGGGAATCGAACCCAGGTCTCCTGCATGGTAGGTAAGAATTCTACCACTGAACTATCCTTTCATTCCCTATGTAGAGGTTTTCATTTTAGGAAGTTTCCATTCCTTTTTCCCAATGTTCAATTTCAATTTTTGTCTGTGAAGTAACCTCACCCTGGGTTGGAAAGTAGATTGTTTACAACAAAAGTGAATGTACTAATGAAGATCCCACCGGGAAATAAAACACCTTTGCCAAAAATGAAAAAATATATATACTGGATTGTTGTAGAAAGACTTACAAATTCTGTGTTTCAGAACCACACTTGGATGCAATGAGACTACAATGACACTGTTTAATGCCCTTCTGTTCATTTCACTATTTAAATGCCTCTCTCACAATTCACTGCTTTAGGGTTCATGGATGTTCTAGTTTGCAAAAGCTACTGGAATGCAATATACCAGAACTGGAATGGCTTTTAAAAGGGGGAATTCAATAAGTTGCAAGTTTACAGTTCTAAGGCTATGAAAATATCAAATAAGGCATCAAGGGAAAGATACCTTACCTCCAGAGAAATGGCTGATAAACTTCACAGTTTCTCTCTCAGCTGGGAGGGCACATAGCAATGTCTGCTAGCTTTCTTTCCTCATTTCATAAGGCTTTCCCCTGGGACATTTTCCTTCTGCTCCAAATGTCTCTGGCTGCATGGACTCCATTGGTTCTGATGGTGCTCTACAAAATGTTTCCCTTTAAAGGCTCTAGTAATCTAATCATGACCCACCTAGAATGGGTAGAATCACATCTCCATTTAATCAAAAGATGACACCCACAATTGGGTGTGCCACATCTCTACAGAGACAATCTAATCCAAAATTTCCAACCTATAGTGTTGAATCAGGATTAAGAGAAACAGTTGCTCCCACAAAGTTGGATCAGGATTAAAGCATGGCTTTTCTGGGGTGCATAATAAATTCAAACCAGCACAATGGGCTTTCCATCCAAAGTTAAACTTAGTATATCACAGAAAACACCAGGGAGAATAGGAAGCTATTATTGTGACTGTAAGTTCTGGGAGATGTAGTTATGCCTCTGCAATATTGAAAATATTGTTCACTTGCTTTTTTTTTTACATGGGCAGGCACCAGGAATCGAACCCGGGTCCTCGGGCTTGGCAGGCAAGCATTCTTACCTGCTGAGCCACCGTGGCCTGCCCTGTTCATGTGCTTTTAACATTTCAGTATCACCAAACTGCAAAATCACTGGGCTGAGTGTTCAACCTTTAGGAAACTAAAGATCAGGTTTCTATAAGCCAAAAGTTCTTTTTAGTCAAATCACTATACTTTGAATAGTTTTGCATAGAAAACCTATTTATTCCTCTTTTCAGGAGACAGAGAATGAGCTGTGAAAGTTTGCCCTCTCATGGGACTCCATGTTAATAGATTGCAGAAAGCTGGCAGTTACTCAAACAGTCAGGATAAGTAGGGAATTTTGCCTTGAATTTTCTCTCTACCCTTAGTCAATATGTATACCGCCCTCCTTTCAAATTCTGAAGCAAAAAGCAATTATGGACACACTAGTATTTGCCAGGCATGTTGGAGAGCATAGGCAAAGAGAATAGATGAGAAATAGCCTATCCATTTCTTCAAGGAGCTTTCAATATGGCATCTGAGGAAAGATGTACAAAAAAATAATCAAGGAGCAACATAACATCAGTGAAAACAGAAATATGTGGGAGAAACACAGGGCTTTAGGACATGTGGTTTGAAGAGAAGGTTCTGGAGTCAGACCAGGATTACCTACTAGCCATGTGATCTTAAAGAAATTACTTAACTTCTCTGAGCTTCAGTTTTCCTATGTATAAAATAATAATCATATCTAACCTTTGGGCTTGTTTTGAGGGTTAGAGGAGATATGCATGTGAGGTACTCAGGCCAGTCTCTCACTTATAGTGAGCACTCAGTAAATATCAGCTATTATTAATTATTTTCCTTGGGAGTAACAGTTGGGATAAAATAGATGGGAGTGGTCACAGGTGGTAGAAGGGCTCGGGAAGGGTGTTTCAGGGAGAATGACAAAGACTGAAGGTATAAAAGACCATACAGTGTGTTTGGGTACTTTAAAACAGAATAAACTTTTGGGGGTACTATTGAATAGAGTGATATTTATTTACTCCCACAAATACTGATGAGAAGGAAGGGGTATAAATTGGATAAAGGAGCTGGAACAGTAAAGGAGATGGCCTTCCAAAAGAGAGTAGACCGCCAGTGTTTCTTAAGGCAGTGATCAAATCTGTGTATTAGAGAGTCTGCTCAGGTGGCACAATGGATTGCACAGTAGATTGGCAAGGGGAGAGTTTCAAGGGAGAGAGACTAGTTAGGTATATTTTGGTTAGAAATGAATTTTAGGAAACCATTGGTATTGAGCTGCAGTTGCCACCACGAGGGTGAGGAAAGACTCCCACAAATAAATGTAGAATGAGAAGAGTCCATGTTAGTGGCCTGGGGGAGCCCACATTTCAGTGGTGAACAGAGAAGCACATACTGGCATTAATTGAAGAGATTCATTGGGGCAGTCTCAGAGCTAAGAAGGGAAAGAGGTTGGCTTCATGAAGACGAGATGAGAAAAGGACATTTCAGGAAGACTGGGATGGGTTTGCAATGCCAGGTATAAGTGAGATGTGCCAAGTAGGCTGAGATTCAAAAAGAAGAGATGAGTGGTTCAGTAATAACCTGATGAGAGCAGTTTGAGAGGAGGTTTAGATTGGTGCTGAGAAAGATGAGGTAAGGAGATGGAAATAATGACTGGATTCTATTCTTTAAGAAACTGAGAGGTAAAGGGAAAAAGAGACAAAGGTATTAACCTAAAGTTAAGGGCAAGGGATACTGAAGGTTAAATAACTTTTCAAAAAAAGTCTGATGTGCTCCAATATTTTGAACAGTAAGGACTTGGTTAAGAAAGAGGAATTGAAAAGGCAGTGTTCTAGTTTGCTAGCTGCCAGAATGCAATATACCAGAAACAGAATGGCCTTTAAAAAGGGGAATTTAATAAGTTGTTCATTTGCAGTTCTAAGGCCGAGAAAATGTCCCAATTAAAACACGTCTATAGAAATATCCAATCAAAGGCATTCAGGGAAAGATACCTTGGTTTAAGAAGGCCGATGAAGTTCAGGGTTTCTCTCTCAAGTGGAAGGGCACATGGTAAACACAATCAGGGCTTCTCTCTTGGCTGGAAGGGCACATGGGGAACATCACATCATCTGCTAGCTTCTTCTCCTGGCTTCCTATTTCACGAAGCTCCCTGGGAGGTGTTTTCCTTCTTCACCTCCAAAGTACTGGCTGATGGACTCTGCTTCGTGATGCTGCAGCATTCTCTGCTCTTTCCAAATCTCTTTCATTCTCCAAAATGCTTCCTGTTTTAAGGACGGCAGAAACTTATCAAGACCCACCCAAATAGGTGGAGACATGTCATCACCTAATCCAGTTTAACAACCACTCTCGATTAAATCACATTTTCAGGGAGATGATCTGATTACAGTTTCAAACATACGGTATTGAGTAGGGATTATTCCGCCTTTACAAAATGGGATTTAGATGAAAATATGGCTTTTCTAGAGGCCACACAGCCTTTCAAACCAGCACAGGCAGAGAGGGAAGAGCTACCTGCAAAACCTAGAGAAGAGCAAATGGAAAGGTGCAAGTAGAGATCAGTTTCAGATAGGGGAAGAGACCCTCTTCCCCCAGGACCGGAGGGAGTGACGCATGAATGGTAGGAGAATAACTATCATTGGAGTTGCTGTGTCTGTGAAGTAGGTAATGTTGCCTGTTAAGTGGAAGGAGGGAGAGATGAAGACTAGGCACCTGAACAGATGAGAAAACTTGGGAGCAGGCCTGATGGTCCATGAGAAAGAATATGAAGTGAGGTCAAGGAGAAGACTTGAAAGCATCACGGAGAGCCTTATTCAGTTTAGAAAACATAAAATGTAACAAAGTTGGCACACTTGTTAGTTTCTGAAGCAGTTGTGGGAAGCTTGGGAGCAGTTGAAGAGAAAACTTTTGGGATGGATTCAGGCTTGATGATTCACAAGCATGCAGCGTAAGGGCCATGGGGAAAAGGAATGGAGGATATCATAGGGATTCTCATTGACATGGCTATTAGTGGGAACCAGACTGGAAGGGAAAGAGGAAGGGAGAGGAGGAGACTGATATGCTTGAGAAATAGGGAATGGCTGGGAAATGAGAGAATGTGCCTCCTGCCATCTTTCTATCCTTCTCTCAGGACACGAACATACTCCCTGCGTCTATCTTTTCCAGTGGCAGTGAACATAATGAGCAAGTGAGGAAAGAAAACTGATACTGAAGAGCAGCACTCCAGAGCATTCTGTGTCTCTGGGGGTGTCAGAGTTTATTCACAGGATAGGGTGGATGGTTACCATTGGAATGACTAGAGCCTCTTAAAGTAACACAGGGAGCTTCTGTAAGAAAGGGTTTCTGCATTCCATAATCTTAAAATTTGATTTTCAGTAGCCCAGGAAGTGTCATCCATTAATTTTTCCTCCTCACTTCTTCCCAACATTAGAAGAATATCCACAAATTGTTGCAAGCAAAATATCTAGCTAGGCTCCTGATGGAGAGTCAAGGGAGGAATTTACCAAAGTAATTTGAGAGGTACTAGGGAGACCAACTCACCCATGCATATCTATTTTTTTTTCTCAGTTTAGAGAAGATTTCATTCAAAACATTTTGACTAGAAAAAATATGCCAATATTCATTATTTCTCTGTACCTTAGCGTTAACATTACATGAAGGTTTCAAAGGAATTAGGTTTATTTTGAACTTTTTGAAGAATGTTGTTGAAGTCTAATTTCTTTTTCTGAAGTTTTTTAAAGTCCATTCTGGCCACAGTTAGCCCTTCTAATGAACTTCACTTGAACACACATTGCTGCCTGGTCTGGCCTTTATAATGATGCAGTTTTATCTGCAGTTTTTCCTTTCATTAATCCTCCTGGTGTATCATGCTCATAAATCCTGACACATCTCCATCCCGAAGACCTCTAGGATCTATCCTTTTTTTTTTTTTTTTTGCAATTTTATTGATATGTATTATATATTCACATACCATGTAATCATTCAAAGTGTACAATCAGTGGTTCACAGTATCATCATGTAGCTGTGCGTTCATCATCACAGTCACCTTTTTTGTGAAAAATATATATTTTGTGAAAAAAAAATATACAAAAAAGCAATAACTTTCAAAGTACACCGCGACAATTAGTCGTAGATCAGATTTCAGAATTTGGCATAGGCTACGATTCAACAATTTTAGGTTTTTACTACTTGCTGTTCCAAGACATTGGAGAATAAAAGATATATCAATATAATGATTCAGCAGTCATACTTATTTGTTAAACCCTACCTTCTCTGTGTAACTCCACCATCACCTTTGATCTTTGATCTTTCTCCCACTCTTTAGGGTTATTTGGTCTTTGCCCATTCTAAGTTTTTCATCTTGAAAGGGGCTGTTCATAATATGGGACAGGGAGATGGAACAAGTTGATGTTTTGGAGAGGCTGGCCCCTCTGCATTTCAGGACGTATCTGGCCTAGGAACGCATTTGGAAGTTGTAGGTTTATGGAAAATTGCCCTAGTGCGTGGAACCTTTATAGAATATCATATTCTTTAGAGTTGGCAGGAATGATTTTGGTTGCAGCTGGCAATTATGATAGGTAGCAAAGTCTGGCTGAAGCTTGTATAAGAGTAGCCTCTTTACTCTATTTGAACTCTCTCAGCCACTGATACCTTATTTCTTATACTTTTTTTCCCCTTTTGGTTAGGAAGGCATTGTCAATCCCATGGTGCCAGGGCCAGGCTCATCCCTATAAGTCATATCCTACCTTGCCAGGGTGACTTTCATCCCTTGATGTCATATCCCATGTAGTGGGGAGGGTAATTATTTCACTTAGTTGGGCTTAGAGAGAGACCGGCTGCATCTGACCGAAAAAGAGGTTCTCCATAAGTAACTCTAAGGCATGATTATAGTTAGGCTAAGCTTTTCCACTACATCAATAATCTTCATAAGAACAAACCTGAAGATCAGGGGATTGGCCTAATGTTTGAGACAGTATCAGGGGTTTCCCCAGTGGTAAAGTTTAATAGTTCCATATTTTTTCTCCCATCTGTCAAGGGACTTTGCCAGTACTTTTTGATTATCAGCTTAACATACTCTTGGATGTATCTGGGCATTATATCAAGTCATACAGAATTATAGGCCCTCTTTCCCGTCTGGACTCCCTGTGCCTGGGTTGTTTAATTGATCTTTCTATGTGCCATAGAAAATGTAGGTTCAAGACAAAATAAACCTTTTGTTCCTTGGTCTGAGTAAAGTAGGTGAAGTTCCAAAATACAGACCAGGTCTTCCTCACCCCTGTATTCTGAATTACGTCAATCCTGACCTGACTGGCTTCATTCGTAACTCTAAATTCCAGGTTATATGTGTACAGCACAGTCTCTCAGCATCTAGAAATAGCAATTACTGCTCTGGACTAAATGTGGCTGCTGTAAGAGCTTACAATCTAGGCCCAGTTTTCTTATAAATATTTTCTAAATGAGACCATACAATATTTGATTTTTTGTTTCTGGCTCATCTTCCCTCAGAAAAGGTCCATTTACAACACTGCATGCCTTACAGCTTTGTTCCTTTCTGTAACAGCTCAACGTTGGATCATATGTGTATACACCACTGTTTGCCGTTCTACTTCTCAGTCAGAAATAGTCCACTGGGCCTCATATCTAATGTCCAAAGTCAGCAGTCTGTTAACACTACCCAGTCTTGGTATGAGAGTGATGTTAGCTTCATAAAATGAATTTGGTAGTTTTTCTTTTTGCTCAGTTTTTGGAAAAACTTGAGCAGGATTGGTGTCAGTTCTTTTTGGAATGTTTGATAAAATTCCCTTGTGAAGCCATCTCTCCCTGGGCTTTTCTTTGCAGGAAGAGTTTTGATGACAGATTGAATCTCTTTACATGTAATTGGTTTGTTGAGATCTTTATTTCTTCTCAAGTCAGTGTAACTTGTTTTTGTGTTGCTAGGAATTTGTCCATTTCACTTAAGCAGTATATTTTTTGTTGACATACAGTCGTTTCTAGTATCCTTTTATGATAGTTTTTTATTTCTGCAGGGTCTGTGGTAATGACCCCTGTCTCATTTCTGATTTTGTTTATTTGCATCCTTGCTCTTTTTTTCTTTGTCAGCCCTTGCTAGGGGTCCATTGATTTTATTGATTTTCTCAATGAACCAACTTTTGGTTTTGTTGATTCTTTCTATTGTTCTTTTGTTCTCCCATTCATTTAACTCTGCTTTAATTTTTGTTATTTCTCTTCTTCTGTTTGCTTTGGGGCTCATTTGCTGTTCTTTCTCTAGTTCCTCCAGGTGAGCAGTTAAGTCCTTGATATTTGTTCTTGCTTCTTCTTCTTCTTCTTTTTTTTTTTTTTTGCATGGGCAGGCACAGGGAATCCAACCCAGGTCTCCGATATGGCAGGTAAGAAGTCTGCCACTAAGCCACCATCACACTGCCCTCTTTCTTCTTTCCTAATAAAGACTTTTAGGACAATAAATATCCCTTTCAGCACTGCCTTTACCATTTCATAAATTCTGATATGTTGTGTTCTCATTTTCATTCATCTCCAGACAGTTACTGATTTCTCTAGCAATTTCTTCTTTGACCCACTGGTTGTGTATTTAATCTCCATATACTTGTGAAAATTCTAGGCTTCATTCCATTGTGATCAGAGGAAGTGCTTTGAATAATTTCAGTGTTTTTAAATTTATAAAGACCTGTTTTGTGCCCCAGCATATGATCTATCCTGCAGAATGCTCCATGAGCACTAGAGAAGAAGTTATATCCTGGTGTTTGGGGATGTAATGACTTATATAGGCATGCATACATGGAGCGGTGTGTGTGCATGTGCTTGGGGCATGTCGGGGGGTGGGGCAGGGGTGCACATGTGCACAGGGCAGGAGCTGTGTGGCATGGATCCATATGTGAACTCCTGCCAGGTAGGTGGGTGGGACACCTGCCAGGTGGGTGGGTGGGGTACCTGCGAGGGAGGGGCAGGGCAAGGGTATGCTTGTGCATTGGGCTTGGGGTGGGGGGACGGGTGAGTTTGCATGTGTGCATGCAGTGGGGGACAGGGTACAGGAGTTGAGGGGCTTGGGCACAGATGCTTGGATGCTGGGGTGGGGAGGACGCTGACATGCGCATGCATAAGTCTAGGGGTGGGGTGGCCCTGGTGTATGCATGTGCAAAGCTCAGGGGTTGGATAGAGCAGGGTTGCATGCTTGCATGAGCTAGGGACACATGTGGCCCACATGTATGGGTAAGCTCCTGCAGGGAGTAGGGAAGGGGAGGTAGGGAGCAAGGGGCTGGCTGCAGATGCTTGTGTCCTGTGGGTGGGCAGGGCAAGAGTGTGCGATTTAAACAGGAGAGGTGGGTGGGGCTGGGGTGGGCATGTGTGCATACGTGAGGTGGGGATGCACAGGTGGGGGGGTCAGGGTTCAGGTGCCTGGGGCCTGGGGGAGGTTGCTAGGGTGGGGGTACAGCACAAGTGGGTGAGTTGCATTCAAGGAATGCAGCTTGGCTTACTCCCTTGTCCCCATCTCTCTGTCCATTCACTCCTGAGGGCTCCTGCCCTCCATCTGGAAAGGGGCATGGTAAGGCTCTTTACACTAGCTAGATGGTCTTTGGTTCTCTGTGTTTCAATTCCTCAGCTTTTGCAACCAGGGCCTCGCTAGTGGAATTGCTGTCCCTGTCATTTTTCTGTTACTTTTCTAGCTTTTCCTTAGAGCAGGGGTGAACTCGACCTATCCTTCCAGCATCTTCTCTATCTTACTCTACCATCTGCCACATATCTTATAGCTAATCTGGGAAATGCCTCCATTAGCAATTTCCAACATGAGATTAAGCATTATTCTCTTGCTCTTCAAAAGCGGATATGCCTGGGTGAAGTTTTATCATCATGCCTTAGGGCAAATGAGTTTATCAGATACCTTGTAGAAACTGAAGGTTAGAGAGCTTAAATTCTTTAACTGATTCTCATTAAATAATTATTCAATACAATTGTCTTTGATGAGAAGACTTGAGAAGATAATAATCTTTCTCACAAAATACTCAAGTGCTACTGAACTCCCAAAAGAAGGAGAAGTGCCATCATCAGACTATCTAGGAGGCGTAAAAGTCTTACTGAAGTTTCCATCTATACGTGTTCATTTTTCTTTTTAATATTTAATTAAAATGTTTTTATGCACTCTCCAAGGATATAATTTCTTACCACAAGGCTGTTGTTCACAAAACTTTTAAAACGTAATTGAAATAGGAAGCTGCATTTATTCACGTGAGCTGTGATTATTTGGGGAAATTAAAATTTTCTCTCTTAAGCTATACATGAACTCAAAAGGCTTATGATAATTAACCCCTACTCTGAGGAAAAAACCAAGAAACTAAGCTAATTGCTCTTCTGCTCTATATATGGGTTGCATTTTGCTGTTATGTAATCTTTTGGCTCAATTACTCTTCTGGAGAATAAGAATGTACTGATGTCCATAGGAAAGTAGGTGTCTAAAGTTGAGTCCAGAGTGACAAATTGCTTTCTTTGTATTGCCTTAGCTTTGATAGGAGGAGCAAGCGTTTTGGATGATCTTTGAATTACCACGCTATATAAATACGCTCTTTTGTCCCCATAATTCATCAATGGCTTCTCATTAACCTGAATAAAATCTGACCTCATTCCCACGGTCAAAAAGCCTAAGCTTGACTTGGCCCCTGCCTATCTCTGTCCCCTCTCTGCTCTCAAGGGTCACTGGTCCTTCTTCAGCTGCTCACATAAGCTGGACTTTCTCTTTCCTCAGGACCTTTGCACATGTTCTTCCTACTTCCTGGAAGGCTCTTTCCCCTACTTCTGTCATGGTTCTCACTTCCCTTTGAAGATGAATTCCCTGACCTACCTATCTAAAATAAGTCCATTGCTATTATTTTTTATCTCATCTTAAACATTGTTTTATATCTGCATAGCATTATTGCAAATTAGAATGAATTTATTCATGGGCCTTGTAACACGATGGTAGGAAATCTTGTCTCCTGGTTTTCATGTTTTTGCTCTCATCATTGTTGCCTCCAACATAGAACATATTGTGGGCCCTCAATAAATACTCATTGAATGAGTGAAGTAATATGGATAACAGTAAAGATAAAAACCTCTTATTATAGTATTTTTAGGTGCTAGGCATTTCGGTTTGCAACATGCATATACCAAAGTCAATTAATTCCATCAACAATCCCTCATAGCATATTATAAATATCTCCACTATATGGATTAGTAGGCATTCATAGAGAGATTAAATAATTTACCCAATGACTTACATGTGGCTGAGGTGGGGTTTAAATCCATACCTGTGTGACATCAGTTTGTGTTATCAGCCACTATACTTTGCGTCTATTGCCACTTATTAAGAGGAGAAGATAGATGGTCCCAAATTTAAATAGCCCAAAATTCCATTAACGCATATGATAATCTGTCAATTTTTAGAAACCCTATAATTGGTTTGCCAACCTTTCTACATCTCCACCTGCTATTGTGGCATCCAGCTGGTCTCAGAACTGCATCTAATTATTTAGGAACTTCCCTGAGGCATCCTTTTCCCTCTGATTCAAATCTCATCTCTGTGTAACCCCCGTTAAAGAGGTGCTGAGATGCAACAATCACTGTGAAATATGCATTTTAGTAGGTGTTTCAACTACATGGAAGATATGCAGGGTTCTGAGAAAACAGCATCCCAATCTCTGCTGAAGCTAGCCAAAATGCTATTTCATCAGCCTGGATTGCTATTCCTCCCCGGGAACTCTAAGTCCCTGGAGCTGTTTTAATCTAGGCTTATTAAAAGTTAATATCATTTAGATTGGTACTATTCATTTTGTCTCTGGCCACCACATTTCCCCGGCTTTGGCTCAGTGTCTGTGCACCAAGCCTAGGTGAAATGTGGGTGTTTCCCCCTTCACGTCACTGAAACCACAGACCCAGATGGGAGTAATCAATAGCTGATCTTTGATAAATGGTGATCATTACAAAGAATACAATTCAAATGTCAGCCACAAAATGGATGCCAGCTATTTGTTGTAGGGTAATTCAGGAATGTCAGGTGGTAACAAAGAGAGATTGCTATGCTGCAGTCATTATCGAGCTCAGGGGAGGAGTGTTAAACATTAATACTTGAGCTGTGAAAGTAGCAGAAACTTGTGCATTAGGAAAGCTTTGTAAAGGGGGTGGGGATGCTTAGTAAGCCCAAATTTTTCAAGAGTGTGTTGCAAAGATCTACTAATGTCCAGAATCCCCATCTTAAGGGTTAGAGCTACCCTCTCTGAACCCTGTCATACTGACACTGTATAGAATTATGATCTGGAGAATTGTTACCACTAGGTAGAGGGATGGGGTAGAGTTAGGAAGGAAAGAGAATTAGAAAAACAGTATTTTTAGATTGAGGAATGGTATCTATTCATGCTATAGACAGCTTCCTGAGTGGTTACTACCGTGTCCTTTGGAACTTAAAGTTGTTCATTTACTTTTTTCATTCATTTATTTATCATTCATCCAGTGGTCCCTAATAAGCACTTACATGCAATGATAGGAAGACAAAAATATATTTTAAAAAGGCTAAACTATGGATCTAGCCTCTGGAGTGCTTATATTTTGTAGAGGTAAAAGATAGATATCAGTGTAACAGTTATTAAAGTACAATGTGATGGCTTCTATTGCAAAAGGTCAAGGAGTTATCAGAACATAAATTTAAGAATCTGTTCGGTGAGTGATAAGGGGGTTGGAGAAAGTGTCATATATGAAAAAATTTTAGATATTGATATTGAATAAACTTTCGTCATTCACTAGGTGAAGGTACATGAGGCAGTTTTGGAAAAGAGAACAAATGTACAAGCTTAAGTAAGAGAAAGTAGATTCATTTTCTTATAAAATAATGGACTGCCAGTTGACACAGTGGGAGGTGAAGCTGGGAAAACAAAGGGAATGGATCATGCTGAGAAATTTTTTTCATTGTTCTTCTGCTCAATGGTCCTTGCAGGCTTTGAAGACATGGAGTGAGCCACATGGTGCCCTGTTTTATATGGAACACTCTCTGGATGGCAGGATGGATATATTTAAGTCTTTGAAGCTATAATTTCTATAATAGTTTAGCTAAGAGATGCTGAGAGATGAAGAAGTAGGACTAGTGCTTTTATTCACTGAGATGGAGGATATTGGGGGAAGAACAGGGGTAAGAATGTGAATTGAAATTGGAAAAGAACATGATGAATTTAAGAGCATTATAGAAATTTCTGGAAAGGATGGAAGAAATATTGGAAGTACATGGCTGTAGCTTGTGGAGATATCAAAGAGCATCATAAGTTTTGAATTAACTGTGTAATGGGTATACTGGTAGTTGATAAAAGTATGGGGATGAGCATTCATTAATAGATGAGAAGAGACCGAAGGATGAAAGCATGGGGCATGTCCATACTTATTGGGGAGGGCAGTAGAGGAGAAGCCATGTAAAGGAGACAAAAACAAGAGTGGCCTGAAAGGTGACAAGGCAACTGTGAGCACGGATACCACACTAATGCAAAGTGTTAATAATAGGGAAAACTATGCATATGAACAAGGAAGGGTATCTGGGAACTAAATATCTTTTGCACAGTTTATCTATAAATCTATAACCTCTTAATATATATTTTAAAATAGTCAATATTTCTACTCTCATAAGGTTTGGGTAATGGGGGTGGAAATAAGTAAATAAACATATGTACAATATGTTACTGATACCTGCTTTGAAAATAAGGCATAATAAATAAGGCAGAATAAGAGATGGTGGTGAAAGAGAGCCTTGAACGTATAAACAAAAGATCTTTGGCCTCACAGCCTCTCTGCGTGGAGTCGGTGGTGATTTCTGTTTCAGGGGGAGATCCCTGTGATCTAAGTCATAAGGCAGAGCAGTTGCTTTCAGAGAAACTTTTCTCATCCATGCTGTCTCCTGTATTCCTTTTCCTTGTTGACCATCATAATCCATGACTAGTTCATCTCCCAAACTCACAAAGGTTCCTTTATCTCCCCTCAGGTTCACCAGTCTCTGGAACAACTCTTTTGGCATTCTAATGCTAGACAGGTCTTCAGCTTTAAGCACCCCAGAGAGAGGACAGCTCCTCAAGGGCTTATAACGGCATCCTCTAGTAGCACATCTCAACTAACCAGCTTTTGGGTTTTTATTATTTATTTTAAAATTTAAACTAGTTTTTAAAAACTTGTAGCAGTAATGCCTGATGTCTATGTAACAAACACCAGAGAGAGAGGGGTATTAAATTTTTTTTTCTCTTGTACACTTGACTCCACTTTTTCTCTAGTCCATCCTACTCCATGAAGTAACTCCATTACACAGTTTATTCTGCTTAATTTAGTTTTGTTTTTCTCCATATATGCCTGAGTGAGAAATAGAGGTAGGGGCATAATCTGCTTCCCTACAATATTGAAATGTCTTATAAATCTTTTCTTTTCAGGACTAATGTCTTACTGGGTTTGAATCATGTCCCCCACAAAAGACATATACAAGTCCTAACTGGGGTGTTGTGGGTGTGAGTTCACCTGTAAATAGGATCTTAGGATATGTTACTAATGAAGGCAGGTCCGGGTATGGATGTGAAACCATCTTTCAATGGGACTTTTGAAGATGCTATCGGCTAAACTGAAGGCTTAATCCAATATTGCAGAAGTTCCTATAAGCAAAGGAAATTCAGACACAGTCAAGAGATGCCAGAGAAGGAAAGAGAAATCACCACGCGACAGAGGTAGCGATATGCCTACACACTAAAGAACACCGAGGATGGCTAGCAAGTCAGAACTAGAACACTATAGAATGCAGGAGCAAGCATGATAGGCCTACCTTGTTTTCAGACTTCTAACCTCCGAAACTATTAGACAATAAATTCCAGTTGTTTAAACCAACCACGCTGTGGTATTTATCATAGGAGTCCTGACAAATGGAGACCAGGCTCCTACATTTTTGTCTCAACTGCTCAGGAGGGGTTCTAGATATCCCTGTAAGTTAACCAGGCTAGAAGAGCAAAGTATATTCTAGTAAAGACCCTACATAACAGCAGAACAATGTGGAATAAGAGACTTCGGTGAGAACCCCAAGATTTTTAAGATATGGACCCGAAAAAAAATGTGTAGCTTTGAAAATGGAAAAGTTGATTCTGATGTGGTTCAATTCCAGAACAAATTATGACATCTGTAGGCTTGCTCTGTGCTTTCTAGGACTCTCAAACCCCCACTGATTCTCCTCTCTTGGCTTGGAATGACTATTACATTTTGATTTCCCTTAGGAAGACTGGGCTCTCTCTCCCTCTCCTAATTTTGCCTATTTTTATCCCAGGCTATGAGGGTTTCTAGTGTGAGCCTTAAATTAAATAGACACACCTTGATTATTTGATTTGATACATTTTTTCCTAATAAGTTTTTATAAGGGAAATTTGGTATCTTCATATATGGAAAACCAATAAATTTGTTACCAAATTGAAGACACCTATACAAATAAATGCGATAAAACAAACAATATTAAATTATAGCTAGGTTCTTATTGCCTGCCAAGCTCTGAGCTTGAGGGCTGCTATTTCTTTGTAGAAAATAAGAAAGTATTTCTCTTTGAGGTATTTAGAAGAATAAAAGGGGAATTTAAAAAATGAAAGGAAGTAAAGTCTTTCTCACTAAGGGATCGAGCTACCAGCTAGCTCCTCCTTCAGTAACTTCCAGGATACACAATGGTAGTGAATATGGCCCGTGTAGGGCCTCTGTCAGCTCTGAGCTTCAAAAAGCAGCCCTGCCCTGTGTCATATCCTTTCAGGGGCCATACATATCCAGACACAGCTGATCAGGAGGGCAAAGATCAGGCCATTTGGTCCCAGTGAGAGGTTACTCTGATAGGCTGGATTTGCAACAGAGTTTCCTGCTGGGCTGTCTGGAGCTTTGTTGAGCCTGCATCACAGTTTGACTTTTCTCTCTGCTCCATTCTATTTTTTCTCTCCCCTTTCTTCCACAGATGTTAAACTGTAAAACTATATCCTGCACCCCAAATTCCATTTTAGCATCTGCTTCCAGAGAACCCAACCTGAGACAAGAAGTTAATGTTATTTAAGGTGAGGTCAGTTTGCGAACAAAATGCTGTATGGTATCACAGAGAGAACTTAAATTTTGAGTAAGACAGTCCTAAAATTCAGTGATCTCATTGTTTTGTTTTAAAAGTTTTTAGCCTCCAGCAATTCCCAATTTTATTGACTATGAAACAAGAATTATAGTCCTCACTGGTCTGCTTTAAATATTCAATCAATGAACAAGTGGAGGGAATTTAGAACCATGGCCCCTCTCAAGGAACATTCCAGATCTAGAATTTTGTGCTAGATCAGTGCTGTCCAGCAGAAATATGATACAAACACGCATTTGAGCCACCTATATAATTCAAAATTATCTAGTAGTCACATTCAAAAAGTAAAAAGAAATACCTGATGCTAAGTTCAATAATATATTTTAGTTCACACAACATAACTAACCTGTAATCAGTATAAAACTTTAAATGATATAGTCTCCTTTTTTAAAAAAAAAACAAAAAACAGCATCTATTTTCAACTTAGAGCGCATCTCCGCGAGCCATACTTCAAGTGCTCCATTATCACCTGCTACTGGTGGCTACTGTATTGGACAGCAAAGCTCTAGAAGAAGCCTTGAGCTTTGTCTCCGACTAATTGTTAGCCTTCATTGAAGGAAGAGAATCGCAGGGGCTAAAAGCTTACATGCACTCTAGAAAAGGTTGAATGAAATGAAGTCAGTGGGAGGGAACCCCTTGACGGTTCTCACCTCCCTCTTCTCTCCTAAATGCTTATTGCACTGAAAGCCAAAGAGGCTCCCTGGACAGTTGGTAGAAGGATAAAGATCATCAATTCCAAGTTAGCACTTCTCCAAGATTAGTAGAGACAAGGCTCAAGTTTATAAACAAAATTGCACCCTTCTTCAAGAGATCAACTTCCAAAAGGAAGTTTGGATATAAGAATGTATGCTGGAATTTCAATATTTCCTTCTGAGACTACTAGGACTATAGCAACATTATTTGTGCTATTTAGAGGGAAAGGGGAAGGAATTAATACAGTTATTAGGAGCAAGAAAAATATTTTCATGATAAGGAAAGAATAGTAGCCTGTTAATCACCCATACTTCCACAGAATCAACAAATAGTTATCAAGTATGCGACAAGTGTATGAAAGAGCTAACATCTACTAAATGTTGACTATATGCCACTCACTGATCTAAGTGCAGTGCAAGCATTGAACAACACATGCTGTAGGTATGATTATGATCCTAATTTTACATATGAGGAAACTGGGCAAAAAAGTGGTAAAGCAACACGCCCAAGGTCACACAGCCAGGAAGGGATGGTTTCAGGACTTCATTTCACACTGATTACAGAACTACATTCTTTACATCCTTAGGTGCTATGTGGAAAACAAACATGAATCAGAGATAGTTATTACTTCTTTTCATATTTTAGGGCTAGAAGAAGGGATAAGATAAGCACAGAAATAAAGCTGATAAAAGATAAAGAAGGTAAAAAGTATGAGGCCGGACAAAATTTGGTGAGAATTCAGTAAAGCATCTGGAAGCAATTAGGGTGTTCCTTCTTAACTTAGAGGCAAAGCAAATGAAGCCCAACAATAGTTTGTTAACACATCCAAGTTATTAAGGGGCAGAACTCTCTTAGAACCAGTTCCCATATATTTTTGGGGGGCACTGAACCAATCACAGTATATTCTCAGTGTGGTTGTTGTTTTAACAATATCAGTTTTTTAGTTCCTTCCCTTTATTCAAGTGTTTCAGACAATAATTTCTCCGTTCATCAGTTTCCATTTGGCATTGCTTGATTAAGATTTTACTGAACTAAAGCAGATGTAAACAATATTAGTACTACCCAAAGGTGATAATTTAGAAGTAAATACAAGGAAAGAAAACTGTCACTCTTACCATTGCACTCTATGCACTTGAGAATAGTGTGGATGAGAATTGAAGGGCATTTCAGCTGAAAAGAAATGGGAGGATTTATTGCTCTTAGATTGGCATCTTACATATCTATGAGGTTAGATTTTAATGTTGCTTAAGATATCTTGCTCATACAGATAACTCATTTACAATCCATGCGTGGATCCTCTGATTACCTTGGGAAATATATCAGCAGATGTTGTACCGAAACAACTGGAAACCCAAGGCCATGTTTTTCATTACACAAACACTCCATCTTTCCTAAATGACACTCACAGATGTTCTTGTTGCCATATTTGGATACCAAAAGACTGCATTTCCCAAGGTATGCCCAAGGTATCCCACAGGAGAAAAGGGTTCCAAGATCAAAGACATTTGGGAAATGGGAGTTAGCAAGTTTTTGTTTTTGTTTTACTGCAAAACTTCTCAGTATCTTCAGGGTACTAACATGATAGTTAATCTACAAGGTTTGCCAAAAGTATTTGACCAAAAGTTCCGCTCTTACCACCCTCTTTTTATTTATGTATTTTTTTCCTTTTGTGGAGGAACATCTCCAAGATCTAGAGGTAGGTCCAAATATATTAATTTGAGCCATATGAAATTGCCAACTTGACCATTTTTATCTACAAAATGGTATTATTATATAGTTTGGCTTAAATGGTTTGAGAACCTTGATTAAACCTTATTTCTGAAAGTTGCTTAGGAATTTTTACCACATTTTGGGTCCTGATTCAGAATTCATAGTCCTCACCCCTAAATCCATGATGTTCTTACTGCAAGTACTTATCAGAATGCCTCTGTGTGCATTGGGCCTCTCATGAGCAAGTGGAACTCACAGCTATTAATATTAGGTTAATATAATTCTAGCTTCATACCCCCAATAATCTGCTTTATCAGAAAAATTCCATCATCAGTGATTAGGACAGTTGAATAAAGGCTCAGTAATCCATTGATAGGTTTTCATAATTTTCAGGTAAATTGGTTGGAATAGTGGTGGAAGTGGTAGCATTGTTAGTAATATCATGTTGGTGGAAATCACCATTCACTCAAATCCAAAACTACAAACTCTAATGTGCTTTTTTGTGGATAACAGAGAAAACCATGAAGAAATGCAATTCCTTGCTAAACCAAGAAAGGATTTGTATAGATTTGCAGGAAAGTATAGAATTTAAGCTAAAAATTTAGTAAAGAATTTTTTATGGTTAATTTCATGTGTCATGTGTCCAGCTGTTTGGTCAGACAGGCACTGGCCTGATTGTTACTGTGAGGGTATTTCACAGATGGATTTACATCATTAGTCAATTGACTGCAGCTGTTGCATCTACAATTGACAAAGGAGACTGCCCTCTGTGATGGGGAGTCTCATCATCTAATCAGTTGGAGTCTTAAAGTGAGAACTGAGAATTTCAGAAGCTAGAAAGAAAAATGTAAAGTCTTTATTCAGCTAGCCAGCTTCTCCTAGGAATATAATTTGACCTTCACTGGAGCTTCCAGCTTGCAACCTGACATACAGAATTCAAATTTGCCAATCCTCACAGTCACATGAGCCCCAAATTCCTATAATAAATCTTATATATGTACCTATCTATCTCTCTCTCTATATATATATTTGTATATGGTGTATGTTTATCTGGAGAATCTTGACTAATACAGGACTGTTTTGATTGGCTCTATGTAAAAGGGGTTGATACCAGAAAGAAAGGTGGAATAAGAACCTCCAAAAATCCTCTCTTTCATAAAAGCAAGCAGAACACTGGCAAAGATTGTTAGAATTAAATTTTCAGAACTCTGGATATTAACCAGAGGCTTGCAGCAATCTGGAGAAAATTTATTTTAAAAAATGACTGAATCTCAAAAGGACAGGGAGTCTTGTGGCATTATAATTTGCCTTACTCCTGTGTCTTGTTCCAAGCAACACAATAATCTTGACAGCTAACAAACCATAATCACATGAATATGGGCAACCTGGCTTTCACTAGAGAGGGATAATGGGAATGGAAATCCTTCAATCCAAATACCCAAAAAATAAATCCTTATACCCAAAGAATTTTCATTATTTGACCTATCTAGGGGTTCCTTGGAAGACCTCACTCACATGGTTGTTATATGTTAGTATGCTAAATTTAATCCCCAGTATAAGCACTAAAAATAAATTTTTAAAAGCATAGTAACAGAAATGAAAAAGAGTTATAATGGCACCCTAGAAAATATCTATTTAACACAAAAGGAGAGAGTGATAAAGGACTAAAGGGGAAAATGAAGTAAGGCATATAGAAAACAAAGAGGAAAGTGGGGGATTTAAATCCCATTTTATCAGTATTCACACAGACTGTGAATTTATTAGACTTTCCAATAAAAAGGCAAAGATTGGAGGAATGAATTTAAAAAACCACGTGATCCTGCTACAGGCTGTTTACAAGAGACACTCTTTAGATTCAAAGACACACATAGGTTAAAATTTAAGAATGGAAAAGATATCCCATGTAAATACAAAAAAAAAAAAAAAGAGAACTGGTATGCCTATACTAATACCAGACAAAATAGACTTAAGTAAAAAATTGTTACAACAAAGAAGGAGTTTTGTAATGATAAACACGACAGTCCATCACAAGGGTATAACAGCTATAAACACTTGTGCATCCCAGATAGAGTCCCCAAAATACATAAAGCAAATCTGTAAGAATTGAAGAGAAAAATAGATAATAATAGTTGGAGATGTCAATACCCCACTTTAGATAATGACTACAACAAATAGAACATCAAAAAGCAAATAGAAGTCTTGAAGAACACTGTAAAAAAACTAGACATAACCTAAACGTATAAAACACTCCATTCAACAACAGCAGAATGCACACACTTCTTAAGTGCACATGGAATAGTCTCCAGGATAGACTGAATTTTAGGCAATAAATAAGTCTCAATAAATTTAAAAGTAGTGAAATACAAAGTATGTTTGCTGAATACAATGTAATGAAGCTAGAAATCAATAGAAGAAAATATAGGAAATTCATAAATATGTAGAAATTAAATGTCAATCTCCTAAATAACCAATGGGTCTAAGAAGAAATCACGTGAGAAATTAGAAACCATGATTACATGAGTGAAAATGAAAACACAACTAAAGAAACTTAAGGGAAGGGTGGGGCAAGATGGCAGTATAGGGAAGTGTGGAATTTAGTTTGTCTTCTAGGGAAGCTACTAAATAGGCAGGAACACTCTGGAACAACTGTTTGGGGAACTTTCATGACTGAACACACACCATACACCAGTCTGGAAAGTGTGAAAGGGCTGAGATCACAGCACAGGACTCATCAGAGGCAGTGGCCCTCCTCCACTGGCGTGGCAGGTGTTTTGGACTCACTTCCCCATGGGGAAAAAGAAGCAGTCTCTACTAAGAGCAAGTGAAGATAGCTCAACCAAGCTCCCATTGCAAGTTTAATTAAAAAATTCAATCTGCTGAAAAGCAAGCTCTGAACACATAAACCCAGAGCAAGCATGAAAGAAACCTGTGGGTCTCTCCCTGGCAGAGAGGTGGTGGGACTAATGAAAAGGAAAACAGAGGCTTTTGGATTTGACTGAGCTTAGAATCCCAGAAAAGGGCTATGCCCCAAGAAGGGCTCATACAGCTGGGCACCGATTTCAGCTCTTGATTGGAGAACACAGGCTCTGAAAAGGGTTTGTTTTCTTTGCTTGTTTTTTACTTTTTAGCAGCCCAGTTGCCATCACTGCCCTAACCAATGGTGGAATTAAGGTATATCTGAGAGACAAAATACCTAATCAGGTAAAGGACATAACTCCCTAAAGGGCATATCTTCCCCAAGTAAAGAAGGGGAGGGGCATGGCCCATCACAAGTGGTCACTCTTATTCAAAGAATTTAGTCCCCAGGGACTGGAAGACAGAAAGAGTCTAAGCCCATCGTCTGCCTGGGCCGCTGTCTGAATGATGCCCCTGGCAGGGACAAGGTCTGCTGAGATTTAAAGGCACCATACCACTTTGTGCCAGTGGGGAATTGCAGGCTGACAGGCACCATCTGCTGGGAAGGACAGGAAAAGCCCAGAATCATGAAGCTTTGCACAGAGACTGAACATCTGTGGTGTCTCTTCCCCAGGGAAACTTGGTATTGATTACACCCTCTTCCTGAGTCCTGGGCCTGTCTTGTCTGGGAAAACCTGGCAGGGCAAGAATGAGAGAAATAGGAGCTGAGAAATTCTGATCAGTTCAACAGAAGCTATGCTATAGGTTCTGAACAAATTGAAAATAGTGTCAAAGAACAGATCAAGAACAAAGTCAACCAACAAGAAAAACGTAGGCAAAAGAGAGAAAATTACCCCCAGAATAAACTAATCATGGAAATTAGATGCCTAGAGATCAGCAAAAAACACAACTCATAGTAGGAAGTAGGAAAATATGGCCCAGTCAGTAGAACAAATTAACACTTTAAATGAGATGCAGAAGATGAAACAACTAATTAAATATGTTCTTACAAATCTTCTAAATCAAATCTGTGAGTTAAAGGAAAATGTGGCAAAAGAGCTGAAGAATATGAAAAAGGTACTGGGTGACCATGACGAAGGACTTGAAAACTTGCAAAAATAAATGGCAGAACTAGAGGAACGGACATCTGAAATCCTAAACACAAAAGAACAGATAGGGAAAAGAATGGAAAAATATGAGCAGGGTCTCAGGGAATTGAATGATAACACAAAGAACATGAATATAAGTGTTATGCGTGTCCCAGAAGGAGAACAGAAGGGAAAAGAGGCAGAAAAAATAATGGAGGAAATAATCACTAAAAATTTCCCAACTCATATGAAAGACATAAAATTATAGATCCAAGAAGCTCAGCATACCCTAAAGAGAATATATTCCAAATAGGCCTATTCCAAGACAGTACTAATCAGATTACCAAATGTCAAAGACTGTGCTAGTGTGAAAGGATGTATGTACCCTAGAAAAACCATGTTTTATTCTAATCCCATTTTGTAAAGGCATACATTTCTTCTAATCCCTATTCAGCATGGTATGTTTGAAACTGTAATTAGACCATCTCCCCAGAGATGTGATTTAATCAAGAGTGGTTGTTAAGTTGGATTAGGTGGAGGCATGTCCACACCCATTTGGGTGGGTCCTGATTAGTTTCTGGAGTCCTATAAAAGAGGAAAGCATTTTGGAGAATGAGAGAGATTCAGAGAAAGCAGAATGACATAGCCATCAGAGAATCCACCAGCCAGCAGCCTTTGGAAATGAAGAAAGAATATGCTTCCCTGGGAGCTTCATGAAACAGAAAGCCAGGAGAGAAAGCCAGCAGATGATGTTGTGTTTGCCACATGCTTTTCCAGATGAGAGAGAAACCCTGATCATGTTTGCCATGTGCCTTTCCACTTGAGAGAGAGACCCTGAATTTCGTCGGCTTTCTTGAACCAAGGTATCTTTCCCTGGATGCCTTAGATTGGATATTTCTATAGACTTGTTTTAATTGGAACATTTTCTAGCCTTAGAACTGTAAACTAGCAACTTATTAAATTCTCCTTTTTAAAAGCCATTCTGTTTCTGGTATATTGCATTCTAGCAGCTAGCAAACTAGAACAAAGACAGAGAGAATTCTTAGATGAGCAAGAGAAAAGTGATTCATCACATACAAGGCAAGCTTAATAAGACTATGTGTGGATTTCTCAGTGGAAATCATGGAGGCAAGAAAGCAGTTGTAGACAGATTTAAGATACTGAAAGGGAATACCTGTCAACCAAAAATTCTATGTCTGACAAAACTGTCCTTCAAAAATGAGGAGGAGGTTGCATGGGTGGTTCAGTGGTAGAATGCTCACCTTCCATGTGGGAGACCCAGATTCAATTCCTGGACCATGCACCCCCCAAAAAAATATTGAGAGAGAGTCTAAAATATTTTCAGACAAACAGTGAAACTGAGAGAGTTTGTGAACAAGAGACAGGCTCTACAAGAAATAATAAAGGGAGCACTACACACAGAGAGGGAAAGACAAGAAACAGTGTGCTGGTTGGAATCTAGTATGGACCCCAGAAGAGCCATGTTCTTTCATTCTCATTCAATATTGCTGGGTAGGATCTTTTGTATTGTTTCCATGGACATGTGACCCACCCAATTGCAAACTGGAAAGAAGGTGACCCTTGTTTTAAAGTGGTACAGAATCTTGCAAAATTGGGTACTGCTGTTGGATGGAGATTAGAATTTAAAGTCGACAGCCCAGGATACTTAGCTGAGGAGGTTTCCAAATTAAATGTGAGAGTGCAGCCTGGTTCTCCTTACAGCTTATAGTGAGAAACATCAGGAAAGATAAATTGAGAACTGAAATCTTGGGTATAAGGAAGCCTGAAATTGGTGGTCTGAAGAACTCTGGGCTTCCAGAAGGGGAGACTCCAGTGAATAGGGTCCCACCTGAGGATTTGACAAAACATGGAAGCAGTCAGCCATTATAGGACAAGTGAGGATTTGAGATGGAGTTACCCAGGAAGGATTTGTGGAAAGTCCTTTTGTCTGATGAGTATGATCCCAGCCTCCTGTATAGAAAGCCAACAAGAGTGTTGTGGGATCTGTATAAACAGAACCACTGCCAGTCAGGACTAAATGGGAGAAAAAAAGGGGCAAATTGAAGGAAAAATAACTTCAGAGGCTGAACCATGGAAACTAAGGTCTGAAGTCAAGAAACCGTGGGCCAGGAGAATGGACCCACACAACCACTTGTAGAGAGTGAGTTCTTTCCAAAGGCAGAGAGTGGGTCTTCCGACTCTGTGCAGTGGAAGAGTTGTGCCACCTCAGGCATTGGAGAGGGTGCAGCACAGATCTTGGGGATTGGGAAGAGGCTGGCTGCCACCACTTTGTCCTGGAGGGGTTAAGTTGAGATGGCAGAGAACCTGGGCACAGTACCAGTGCTTGGAGAGGGTGGAGCCAAGAAAAATGTGTTCTCTCCAATGTCCCCCAAGGTTGTGTTCAGAGAGAGGTAGACCACTGCATAGGCCCTTGGGAAGGGTGGGGCTGCCATTTTCTAAAGCCCTGAAGATAAATGACTCTCAGACTTTGAATTTTGATGGAGTTTACCCTGCAAGGTTTTGAAGCTGCTTGGGTCTGGTGACCCCCGTTTTCCTTCCAATTTCTCCCTATGGCCATGTGTCATGGTCAGGTTCATGTGTCAACTTGGCCAAGTGGTGGTACCTATTTTTCTGGTTGGGCAAATGCTGGCCTGTCTGTGGCGATGAGGACATTTCATAGAATTAAATCATGATCATGTCAGCTGCATCCACAGCTGATTCCATTTGTAATCAGCCAAAGGGGAGCGTCTTCTGCAATGAGTGATGCTTAATCTAATCGCAGGAAGTCTTTTAAGGAGGATTCAGAAGAGATAGGCTCTCTTCCTGCTTCAGCTGGTGAGCCTCTCCTGTGGAGTTCATCCAGACCTTCCATTGGAATCATCAGCTTCACAGCCTGCCCTGCGGATTTTGGACCCTGCTGCGTTCCTGTGGTCATGTGAGGCACTTTTATAAGTTTTATATTTGTGATTGTCCCCTGTTGATTCTGTTTCTATAGAGAGCCCTAACTAATATACTATGGGAATGTTACTGCCCCTCCTTTGTATGCTGGCAGCAAATAACTTGTTCTGCGTTTTTATAGGTCCAGAGCCAGAGGAGAATTTTTGCCTTAGGACAGACCATGCCTGTAGCTGAATTTGATGAGAGTTTGTACCGTTTCTAACTTTGTATTGTATTTGTATTGTTACTGAAATGGTTTAAGTCTCTCTGATATTGTTTTGGATGAATGTATTTTGCATTTAGAAAGAGTATGTTTTTTGAGGATCCAAAGGGTGGAATGTGCCAGTTTGACGCTATTATGTACCCCAGAAAAGCCATGTCCTTTAACCCTCATTCAGTATTGCTGAATCAGATCTTTTTCTTTGTTTCCATGGAGATATGATCCACCCAAATGTGGATTGGTAACCTTTGATTGGATGATTTCCATGGAGATGTGTCTCGACCCATTCACAGTGGATGGTATTGCTTACTGGAGCCCTTTAGGTGGAAACCATTTTGGAAAAAGCTTTAGAGCCACCAGAATCAGCAGAGGCAATAGAACAGACAGAGCTCCAGGGAAGCCATTAGAGAGAAAGGTAGCAGATTTCACCATGTGCCTTTCTAGCTGAAAGAGAAACCCTAGATGTCAGTGGCTTTCTTGAACCAAAGCATCTTTCTTTGGATGCCTTAGATTGGATATTTTTATATTATTTGCTTTAATTTGGACATTTTTCATGGACTTAGAACTCTAAACTTGCAACTTAATCAATTTCTCTTTTTAAAAGCCACTCCTTTTCTGGTGTATCACATTCTGGCAGCTTACTAACTAAAACGCAGATGTTTGGAGAAAAGCATAGAAATAAAGATTATCGGTAAAGGTTAAAAGAGAGAAAAACATATGATATTTAAAATTCAAGAGGCAAAATGGTAGAAACTAGAAAAAGGAAAGCAAACTATACCTTCAGCAAGAAGAATGGACATAGATGGAACCAAGAATGTAAAAATAATAGGGAAAATTAGCCTTCCTTCAAGGGCAGAGAACTAATCAGAATGCTTGTATAAAAAGAAAATCCTATCATACTGTCGATTTCTTGAAGAGAAAAGCCAGGAAATTTTCAGGAATGTGTCTTGTCACTGACATGACCCTGGTATTCAAGGTTCTCTCTTCTGAAAGCTCTCATCTGGACAGGAAAATATATGCAGATGATGAACGTATTTAAATGTTCATAAATATCCATTTCATGTCTCAGCTATTTCATTATTTACTTGTATGCAATATGTACATTTGCAGGCCAGAATGGTTCATTGGAGTCATCAAGACTAGGCTTTAGTAGCAGTAGACTAAGAACAACTCTTAACAGAATACAGGAAATCCTTACTGATCTGGAGGTTTCCGCCGATCCTGCTCCCATACTCACAGCAGCAGAAGAAGGAGAGGAGAAGGTACTGAGCGCGCACCTCTGTCAGCTAGTGGTTTTGACATCTGGGGATACGTTATATGGTTTGGTGGAAGGAGTGGTAGCTACAGAATCCTTGGCTTTCTTGGCTGAACAATTAGGGTTCCTTCAGCCACATCTGGATGCTGCGGTGCCTGCAGTCATAAACCCTTTCTTCAGCAGTTTCAGTCTCAGACAGTCTCAACTGCCAGTGGACTGGGCAAATGCCAGTATACTGGATAGTGGGCTGGCAAAGCTGTTGATTAGGAACAGATGCTGTTCCAAATGGCTAATATGAAATGGGATGTAAAAGAAATTATGTCACAGTATGACATATATGTAGATGCATTCTTAAAGGAATTTGAATAGTTTAACAGGAGGCTAAATGAAGTTTCTATGAGAGTCCGGATACCCTTGCTCATGTCTAATGCACTTTGGGAACATAGTATATGACTGGCTAACACAACTATAGTGGAAGGATATGCCAATGTCAAGAAGTGTAGTGACGAGGACTGTGCCTTGATGCAGTTGGATTTTCAACAGTTTCTAACGAAACTTGAAAAACTAACAGACATTCGACCCATACCTGATAAAGAATTTGTGAAAATTTATCTTAAAGCCTACTACCAGACTGAAAATGGTATGGGACACTGGATTAAAGAGCATATTAATGGGTGGGCCACGGTAGCTCAGTGGCAGAGTTCTTACCTTCCATGTCAGAGACCCAGGTTTGATTCCTGGTGCTTGCCCATGCAAAAAAAAAAAATAATAATAAGAGCACATTAAGGAGCTGTTAACAAATCTGGTGAATGTTTGCTTGGGATCTTATATCAATCAGAAGGCAAGACAAAAACTACTAGCAGATATAGATGATATAGATAGACTCAAAAGATAATGAACACAGCTGTTTTCCTCAGTGACACTGATCATCTCTCAGCATATCTAGCAGCAAATAAGCCAGTTTCCCATGCACTCCTGACAACTGTCTGCTAAGAAAACTTCGTGCATGTTGGAAAATGAGAAGCATCTAAGTTGTGTGGTTTTCAAATGATTTTTATATGCTCTGGTCTCTTCTATTCAGCTTTTAGTCTCAGTTGTAATCCCTTCCTGAAATGATATTATTGCCTCATTGTAACTATTGTTATATGCCTACAGTTATACCTTTTACAGAAGAATGTACTGTGTAGTAGTTAGAGTCAGTTGTCAACTTGGCCAGGTAAAGGTGCCTAGTTCTGTTGCTGTGGACATGAGCCAAAGGTACATGAACCTCATCTATTGCTGATTACATCTGCAGTTGGCTAGGAGGCGTGCCTGCTGCAATGAATGACTTTTGACTTAATTGGCTGGTGCTTAAATGGGAGAGCTCAATGTAGCACAGCCTAAGCAGCTCAGCATACCTCATCTAAGCACTCACAGCTCAGCCCAGGCCTTTAGAGATGCAGAAAGAAATCACCCCAGGGAAAGTTGTTGAAACCCAGAGGCCTGGAGAGAAGGCCAGCAGAGATCACCCTGTGCCTTCCCATGTAAGAAAGAACCTCAGTTGAAAGTTAACTGCCTTTCCTCTGAAGAACTAATGAAATAAATCCCCTTTTATTAAAAGCCAATCCTTCTCTGGTGCATTGCATTCCAGCAGCTAGCAAACTAGAACATACTGTAAGTGTATAATTAAAAGGAACAGTGTTTTAATATATCCATGGGCAGTTTTTGGAGAAAGGATTTTTCTACACTCCAAAGCTTGGGTTTAAGAAGCATAATATGAGAGGGTAATGTCTGTATAGTGTCCCCAGTTATGAGCACTGCATAAGAATTAATGTACATGTTTACAAAGTAGTTGAAAAATCAATATGTCATTTGTGCTTTTTTGGGGGGGAGGGGTTCACGGTCTAGGAATCAAACCCAGATCTTCCTCATGGAAGGTGAGCATTCTACCACTGAATCACCTGTGCACCCCTCTTTATGCTTTTAAATATCAAAGTTTATGCAAGGGTTATTTTTGTCATAAAGTGATCATAAATGATGGCATTTAATAAATATTATACTCCATTATGAAAAAAATAGACAAAATTAATGAAGCAAAATCTGGTTCTTTCAAAAGATTAACAAATTGACAGATGTTTAACCAGACTGACTTAGAAAACAAAAAGTAAAGCTACATTCCTAAAATCCAGTGTGAAAACCGAGCACATTAGTACAAACTGATAGAAATAAAAATCATGTCAAAATCTCTCTTGCACCCCCCTTTTTTTGTAAAAAAAAAAGAAAAAAGCTTACCCTAAAATTTATACGGAAATGTAAAGGACCCAGAATACTCAAACACAAAGGAGAACCAAGTTGGAGGATTCAAACTTCCCAATTTTAAAACTTATTACAAACCTCCAGTATTCAAGACTGTGTGTCACAGGCATCAGGATAACTATATAGATCAATGGAATCGAATTGAGGGTTTAGAAATAAACTCATACATTTATGAGAAAGTGATTAAAAAATTATTAGAGAAGTTGTAGGTTTACAGACAATCCTGCATAAAATAGAGGAAACCTATAAACAACCACTCACCACCAACACTTGCATTGGTGTGGAAACTTTGTTACAACTGATGATACCACTTTTTTTGCAATTGTATTTTTGAGTAGTTACATTTTTTACAATTGATGAAATATTAAAGTAGTATTGTAACTATTGTTTATAGTTTACATAGGGGTATTTTCCCCCATATTCCAGACCTTTTTTTGGGGGGGGATGCGTGGTCCAGGAATCAAACCCAGGTCTCCTGCATGGAACATTCTAACCACTGAACCACCCGTGTACCCAATAGATTTTTTTTTGCCTGGGCAGGCACCAAGAATTGAGAAATATGCCTGCTGAGCCACCATGGCCCACCCCCAGACCTATTATTTGTTTTCAGGCATATCTTTATTGTATTATTCATCTACCCATACACTGGATAAAGGGAGTGCTTGTCACCCTGTTTTCGTAATCACGTGGTCACACTGTAAAAGCTATACAGTTACGCAATCATTACATAAGATCAAGGCTACTGGATTACAGTTCAACGATTTATTTCTTTGTGGCTATTTTGATACACTAGAAACTAAAAAGAAATATCTATATAATGAGTCAGTAGTCATAATCATTTTTAAAATCCTGATTTCCCAGTTACACCTCCTCCTTCTTTTATTTGACCATTCTCTCAATGTTAAGGGGTGTCTAGGCAATGACCATTTTAGCTTCTTCATGCTGGAAAAGAGGTGTCAATCTTGTGGGGTAGAGAAATAAAACTGGATGATGTTATTGGCACCTCTGGGTTTCAGGGCTTATTTGGCAGAGAAATAATTTGGAGGCCTTAAGTTTCTGAAAAATAGACTTATTAAGTGAAACATTTGTAGAATCTTAGATAGAGCCCAGGTATTCTGTAGGGTTCTCAAGAATACTGTCAGTTGGGGTATGGCATACTGTGGCAATTTGCAGTATCTGGTTGATGCTTGAATAAGAGTAACCTCCAAGATGACCTCTCAACTCTATTTGAAATCACTGAAACCTTTTTGTTTCGTTTACTTTTCCCCTTTTTGTCAAAAAGGAATTCTCAATCCCTTTTTAGGACCAGACTCATCCCTGGGAGTCATGTCCCACATTGCAGGGAGATTTACACCCTTACAAGTCATGTCCCACATAAAGGAGAAGGAAGGGAGTTTGTTTTCAGAGTTGGCTTAGAGGGATCCACATTTGAGCAACAAAAGAGGTCCTCTTGGGGTAATTCTTAGGCATAAAAGTAGGCTTAGCTTCACTATTACAGGAGTAAATTTCATAAGGGTAAGTCCAAATATTGAGGGCTTGAGTTATTAAATTGGGAGTCCCTAATGATTCCAAGAACATAAGGAATTCATCAATGTGGAAGTTTAATATTTCCACATTTTTCTCCAGTTCCTCAAGAGGACTTTGCAACTAATTTTCTGTTTTCTGCCTAAGATACTCTGGAAGTATTGGGGTATAACTTTAGCCTGTACAGAATAACATGATCTAGTTCCCTATACTAGATTCCATATAATTAGGTTATTTAAATCAACTGACCATACAAGTTAAATTAGATAGTATGCTACAGAAAATATAAAGTTTGTACCAAATAAGCATCTCCTCCTTTGGTCTCACACATAAGTTGAAGTTTTAAAATACAGCCAATATTGTCCTTCACCTTATATTCTGTTTTACCTTTGTCCTATTCAAATCCACTGCATTCACATCTCCAAAAGTCTGAGCTATTTTTCATCTTCTTTAACAGTTGCTGTAGGATAATGCTGACTTTCAGAGTGGCAGAATTCTTAACTCTGAGTCTCATATTTCGTGCAAATACCCAAAGTTCCAGGAAACTACCAGGTTATACAGAAAGAGCTGAGAATCTCAGAATTTAGAAAAAACAGTTTAAACTCAGGAGTAGATGTGACTGCTGTGTGAGTTTACAATCTAGGAACCCATACAATAAACTTTTTGAACATTCTGTACTCCTTAATCATCAATTGCCTAATCTCTTCCCATGTTCTATCCCCTGATAACCTATGCTCTCAAATTCAATTCTCAGTGTCTGATCATTACAACTAATTTATATCAGTGACGCTTTACAGTATTTCTCCTTTCATTTCTGGCTTATTTCATTCAACATAAGGTCCTCAAGGTTCATTCACCTAGTTGAGTGCCTCACAACTTCATTCCTTCTTGCAGCCACTCAATATTCCTTTGTAATATATACATCATAGTTCACCCTTTTATTTATCAGTTGACGTGCCCTTAGGCCACCTCCATCCATTCAAGGCTGTGAGTAATGCCACCATGTATACCAGTGTGCAAATGTCTATTTATGTCCCTGCTTTCTGTACTTCCCAGTACATATCAAGTAATGGGGTTGCAGGCTCATATGGCAACCCTAAACTTAGTCTCCTGTGGAAACACTGCACTGTTCTCCAGAGGCACTCCACCATTCTGCTTCCCTAGCCATAGGGAATAAGTATCTCTCTTTCCAATCTTCTCCAGCACTTATAACTTTCTGTTTATTTCTTAAACAGTTTATTCATGTGTTATACAATCCATCCTAAGTGAACAATCAATCTCATTAATAATCACTTAGCTATGCATTCACCACCACAGTCTATACGAGAACATTTCCATTTCTTCTACAAAGAAAGAAGGGAAAAACATTTAAAAAATGAAGAAGAAAAAATAAAAGGAAGAAAAAACTGCAACACAATCCCATACCCCTCCTTATATCCTTCTCTTATTGACATTTTGAGGTTTGCTATGTTGCCTTTGTTACAATTAATGAAGAATATTACAATGTCACTGTTAACCATAGAGCCTAGTTTGCATTGATTATATTTTTTCCATATACCATTCCATTTTCAACACCTTGCAATTGTGAGCTTCATTTGTTCTCTCTCATGTAAAATTTTTCTTATATTTGTACATTCACTCACCATCTTTGACTACTCTAGGTTTCACTAAGTTATGCAATCTCAGTGTTTATCTTCTCCCTTTTTTCTTGTGTCATCCATGCCCCAGCCTTCCTTTTTCAAGGAAAACTTAAATCAATTTGGATAGAATTGGCTTCTTAATTATATTTAGTCTTCCAATCCATGAGCATGGCATATCCTTTAAATTATTTAGGTCTTCCTTGATTTCTTTAGAAATTTTTTTGTAGTTTTCTGTTTATAGGAATAGGTTAAATTTATTCCTAAGTATTTGATTCTTTACAAAATGGATTTTTTTCTTGATTTCCTCTTCAGATTGCTCATTACTAGGGTAAAGAAACACTACTGATTTGGGTGTGTTGCTCTCATATCCTGCTACTTTGCTGTAATTATTTATTAGTTCTAGTAGATTTGCTGTAGATTTTTAGGATTTTCTGCATATGACATCATGTCATTTCCAAACTGTGAAAGATGTATTTCTTCCTTTCCAATTTGGATGCCTTTTATTTCTTTTCCTTGTATAAGTGCTCTAGCACAATGTTGAATAACAATGGTGACAGTGGGCAGACACTTCCAGATCTTTGAGGGAAAGTTTTCAATATTTCCCCATTGAGTATGTAGTTAGATGTATGTTTTTCATATATTGCCTTTATCATGTTGAGAAAGTTTCGTTCTATTCCTATCCTTTGAATTGTTTTCTTCAAGAAAGGATGCCGAATTTTCCCAAATGCCTTTTCTGCATCAATCAAGAAGATTGTGTGCTTTTTCCTTTTTGATATATTGATATGGTGTATTACAGTAATTGTTTTCGTGTGTTGAACCACCCTTGCATACCTGGAATAAATCCCACTTTGGCATGGTATATAATTCTTTTAATGTGCTGTTGGATTTGATTTGTGTGTATTTTGTTGAGGATTTTTGCATCTATATTCATTAAAGAGATTGGTCTAAAATTTTATTTTCTTGTAGTATCTTTTTCTGGCTTTGGTATTAGGGTGATGTTGGTTTCATAGAATGAGTTAGTTAACTTTCCCACCTCTTGAATTTTTGAAGAGTTTGAGCAGGATTGGTACTAATTCTTTCTTCAGTGCTTGGTAGAATTCAAATGTGAAGACATTTGGTTCTGGACTTTCTTTTGGGGGAGATTTTTGATGACTGATTCAATCTCTTTTACTTGTGATTTGTTTGTTGAGGCCTTCTATTTCTTCTCAAGTCAGTGTTGGTTGTTCATGCTTTTCGAGGAAGTTGTCCATCTTGTCTAAAGTTGTCTAGTTTGTCAGCACATCATTGCTCATAGTATCCTCTCATGATCTCCTTTATTTCTGTGGGGTCAGTACTTACGTTCCCCTCCCATTTCTGATTTTATTTATTTGCATCCTCTCTCTGTTGTTTTTTTTTTTTTTTGTCTGCCTAGCTAAGTACCCATCAATTTTACTGATTTTCTCAAAGATCCAACTTCTGATTTTGTCTATTGTTTGATGTTTTCAATTTCACATATTTCTGCTCTAATCTTTATTAATACATTCCTTCTGTTTGCTTTGGGGTTAGTTTGCTGCTCTTTCTCTAGTTCCTCCAAGTAAGCTGCAGATTCCTCAATTTTTCTCTTTCTTCTTTTGAAATGTAGGCATTAGGGCAATAAATTTCCCTCTCCTCAGTGCCTTTGCTGCACTCCATAAATTTTAATATGCTGTGTTCTCATTTTCATTTGCCTGGAGATATTTAATGATTTCTCTTGTAATTTCCTTCTTGACCCACTGGTTTTTTTAAAAGGGTGATGTTTAGCCTTCATATATTGTGAATTTTCTAGTCTTTTGCCTATCATTGATTTCTAACTTCTTTCCATTATGATCTTAAAAAGTGTTTTGCATAATTTTGGTCTTTTTGAAATTTATTGAGACTTGATTTGTGTCCTAACATATGGTTTATATTGGGGAATGGTCCATGGGCACTTGAGAAAGAAATGTATATATCCTGATATTATGGAGTGCAATGTTTTGTTAATGTGTTTAAGTTTAGTTAATTTATCACATTATTCAAGATCTCTGTTTCTTTATTCTGATCCTCTGTCTGGATATTCTATACATTGACGTAAACTGTGTATTGAAGTCTCTAACTATTATCATAGAGATGTCTACTCCCTTCAGTGTTTTCAGTGTGTGCCTCATGTATATTTGGGCATTCTTATTTGGTACATAAATATCTATGATTATTATTTTTTTCTTGATGATGTGTCCTTTATTTAATACACAGTGTCCTTTGTCTCTTTTGTTTTACTTTTGAAGTCTAATTCGTTTCATATTAATATACCTATCCCCACTCATTTCTGGTTGTGGTTTGCAGGAAATATCTTTTTCCAAACTTTTACTTTCAACCTATTGTGTCCTTGAGTCTAAAGTAAGTCTCCTAGGGACAGCATATAGATGGATCCTGTTTCTTTACTATCCATTCTGACAGTTTAATTCATTAACACTTAATGTTATTACTGTAAAGGCAGTACTTTCCCCCCCCACCACCATTTTGTCCTTTGGATTATATATGTCATATCTTATTTTTCTCTCTTTCTACTCGTTTAGACATACTTATTGTTAATCTTCATTTCTACACTCTTTTCCAAACCTTCTCACCTGTCTTTTCTTAAACGCCTGTGGCACTCCCTTTTGTATTTCTTGTAGAGTAGGTCTCTCAGTCACACTCTTTCAGTGTCCGTTTATCTGTAAATATTTTAAACTCTTCCTTATTTTTGAGGGGCAACTTTGCCTTTTCAGTATCTTAAATATATTATATAGCTGCCTTCTTGCCTCCATGATTTCTATTGAGAAATCCACACATAGTCTTATCAAGCTTCCCTTATATTTTATGGATCACTGTTCTTATGCTGTTTTCAGAATTTTATGTTTATTTATGATGTTTGACAGTCTGGTTGGTGTCTTGGCATAGTTCTATTTGGGCGTATTCTGTTTGGTGTATAGTGTAATTCCTAGACCTGTAATTTTATGTCTTTCATAAGACTTGGGAAATTTCTAGTTGTTATTTCCTCCATTATTCTTTCTGCCTCTTTTCCCTTCTCTACTCCTCCCAGAACACCCATAATATGTATTTTCATGTGCTTCATGTTCTCATTGAGTTCCCTGAGGTCCTACTCATATTTTTCCATTCTTTTCCCATCTGTTCCTTTTTGTGTAAGATTTCAGTTGTTCTGCCCTCTAGTTCACTAATCCTTTATTTTGCCTCTTCAAGCGTGCTATTGCATGTCTCCATTGTGTTTTCAATCTCTTCTGTTGTGCCTTTCATTCCCATAAGTTCTGAAATTTGTTTTTGCAAGCTTTCAAGTTTTACTTCATGGTCTCCAAGTGCCCTCTTCATATCCATCATCTTTTTGCTGTATTTTCCCTCAATTCATTGACTTAATTTAGAGGATTTGTAAGAACTCTAGTATCTCATTTGAAGTGTTAGTTTGTTCCTTTAACTGGGCCATGTCTTCATGCTTCCTAGTGTGACTAATAATTTTTGTTTGTATCTATGTATCTTATTTCATTGATTAGCTTATTTTGGAGGTCATTTTCTCTCCTTTGCCCAGGGTTCTCTTATTGGTTGGATTTATCCTCTAACAGTTCTTTGAAATTTGTTTCAACCTTTTCCAGACTTCTAGCATAGCTTCTGTTTAACAGATCAAAATTTTTCAGCTCTCACTTTTCTAATTTTTGTTGTGTGCATGGAATTTTTTGAGAATTCCTTTTGTGTGTGTGCAGCTGTTTTTTCACTGCCATTGAAAAGCTTTTCTTCCCTCTTCCTCCTTGGGGAATGTTGATCAGCTATTTAATTTTCCTCTATATGTTTTTAACTCTCCTTTTGCTACCCCTAGTAACTTTTGCCTGGAGGTCTGGCTCTGAGAGGAGGGTCTCCCCAGAAAGGATAAACCTCAGTTAGATTACAACCTCATGAAGGGTTGTAATCAGTCTTGGCATTCCTTGGGGATGAGACCCAGTAGGGTTCCAGTCTTACCTGTGAGTCTCTTAATTCTGTGCTTTTCATGTCCTGTCCAAAAGATAGTGCTTGTCAGCTTGCTGCTCCCCATCAGTGTAAATTGTATGATGTCTTTAATTCTCAGCAGACCATGTCTCTGCCAGGAGTGTGATTGAGACAGAGGCTGAGGCTGAAAGTGGGCTTAAAGTGTGTCTGAGTTCCAGCTCCTAGAGTCTGAATCCTTTAAATAACCATCACTGTCTGTGGACCTTGAACCCCTTCCTTTTTTGGAGGGGGAAATAGTCACTCTTCAGGCTCCTATTCCCTACAATCTGGAAAATGTACAGACTTTTAAGCATCCTTTTCCCTCATGCTGGGAGCATCTTTGAGACAGGCTGTATCTAATTTTGGTAATTTAAAACTGCTTCTTATATCCTAACCCATGGTGTCTAAATTCTCTTAATCAGCAATATCATTTGTGCTGGGCCTTATCCCACCCTTTCTTGGGAACTATAAGCCCTTTAAGGATCTTTCTCCTCCACCTGATTAGTTACCTTGTCTCACAGTCATTCCTTAATTCCACCCTTGCTTGTTTCAGGGCTGAAACAGTGAGAATGCCTGCTGCTTTCTTTAATGGTCTGCTAAAAATAAGAAAGAGAAAGAGAGCAAAAGAAAAAAAACTCTATTCTTGTAGCCCCTGTGTTCCCCAATCTAAAGCTGGAGTTGGTACACACCTCTTTGTGATGCTTTTTTATTGGTGCACAGCCCTTTTACAGTATTCTGAGCTCAGCCAATTTGAGAAATCTCTTTTTTCTGTTTTTTTTTTCCTCATTAGACCTGCCTCCTCCCCCTGGTGATGGGGCTAATATAGATCTCAGGGTTTGTGCTTGGAGCTTGTATTCAGAAGTCCAAATTTGTTAATAAAATCTGAAATTGGAGCTTGCATGGGCTCTCCTTCCCTTGCACCTAGTAGAGAGGGATGCTATTTCCCACTGGGGAGTGACCTGAGTCAGCCTATTGTGCCAGTAGGTGAGGGGCATCAGCCTCCACAGTGTGGAATTCTGTGCCTACAGTTCTGTTCTGTATTTTATCAGTCTTGCCCCTTTCAATAGTTCCAGGATGATGTATGGTCACTGTAGTTCCACAACAGTTGTTCTTGACTGTTCCTAGCTATTAGCTATCTGCCCTACAGGATGAACTAAATCCCCCACCTCCCTATGCCTCCATGTCGCCCTGCCTCTCTAAACAATTAATTTTGACAGGGAAGTCAAGATAATTCAATGGGGAAATATATAGTCTTTTCAAAAACTGTTACTGAGAAGCCTGGATATTCATATGCAGAAGACTGAAATTGGACCCCGACCTCACACCATATGCAATTATTAATTTTAAATGGATCTACAATTTAAATGAAAGAGCTAAAATTATAATTGTGTTATAAGAAATAATAGATGCATACAATTTGATCAGGGAATATTTTTTTGACAACAAAAGCATAAGCAAAAGAAAAATTGATAAATCTTAATTAATCAACATTAAAAATTTCTGCATGGCAAAGGACACAAGAAAGTGAAAATACAACCCACAGAATGGGAAAAAATATTTGCAAATCATTTGTCTAATTAGGAACTAAATCCAAAATAGATAAAGTAGTCTTACAATTCAACAATAAAAAGACTAATAACCCAAGTAAAGAGGGGTAAATTATTTGAATAGATATTTCTCTAAAGACGATATACAAATGGATAATAAGCACATGGAAAGATGCTCAACCTCTGTGCCTACTACTCATTAGTAAAATACAAATTGAAACCACCATGAAGTACCACTTCATACCCTCTAAGGAGACTATAATTAAAAAGTCAGGTAATAACAAGTATTGGTCAAAATATGGGAAAACCAGAACTCTAAAAATTTTCTGATAGAATGTACAATGATACAGCAACTTTGAAAAACAGTTTGATAGTTCCCCAAAAGTTAAATGTATAGTTACTGTTTCAGTTTGTTAAATGTCACTGGAATGTAATATACCAGAAATGGAATGGCTTTTAAAAAGGGAAATGTATTAAGTTACAAATTTATAGTTCTAAGGCCATAAAAATGTACAAACTAAAGCATCCAGAGAGATACCTTGGTCTGAAGAAAAGGCCAAAGGTTTCCAGGGTCTCTCTGTCATGAGAAGGCACATGACAACGTCTGCTTGCTTTCCCTCCTGGCTTATTGTTTCAAATTTCCCTGGGGGCATTTTCTTTCTGCATCTCCAAACATCTCTGTCTGTGCTGGCTCTCTCTGTTGGCACTCCAAACATCTTCAAATCTCTGTCTCTGTTGGCTCTGAAGCAACTCCAAACTGTTTCCCTGTTTAAAGGACTCCAGCACACTAACCAAGACCAACCCTGAATGGGTGGAGTCACATCCCCATCTAATCAAAAGGTCACACCCACCATTGGATGTGTCACATCTCCATGGAGGTACCTAATTAAAAGGTCACACCCACAATTGAGTGTGTCAATCTCCATGGAGATAATCTAATACAAGGTTTCCACACTCCAATATTGAATCAGGATTAGAGGAACAGGGCTTTTTTTTTGGGGGGGGGTACAAAAAAATTTCAAACTAGCATATTCCACCCTCAAGACCCCCAAAAGACATGTTCTTTCCATATATAAAATGCATGCATTCTATCAGAATATTCCAAAAACCTTAAGCCATTTTAGTAAAAACACAAATATAATATAAAGTCAGATATGGTACAAAATCTCATCAAAGCCACATATAGATATGATCTATTTTAAGGCAAAAATTCTTTCCTGCTGTTAACCTGTGAAACTCAGAGCAAGTTATTTGTTGTGCTGGTTGGAAACTATTATGTACCCCGGAAAAGCCTAGTTCTTTAATCTTCATTCAATATTGATAAGTGGGATCTTGTTGATTAAGTTGTTTCCATGGAGAAGTGTCTTCAAGTGGGTCACTTGCTAGAGTCCTTTAAGAGGGAATCATTTTGGAAAAAGCTTCAGAGCTGACACAGAGAGATACACTTGGAAATGCAGAAAGAAAACGCCCTTGGGGAAGCTGTTTGAAATGAGAAGCCAGGAACAAAATCTAGCCGACATCACCATGCACCTTCCCAGCTGACGGAGAAACACTGAATGTCACTGGCCTATATTAAGTCAAGGTATCTTTTTCTGAATGCTTTAGTTTGGACATTTTTGTGGACTTAGAACTGTAAACTTGCAACTTAATAAATTCTCCTTATAAAAGCCAACCCATTTCTGGTATTTTGCATTCTGGCAGCATTAACAAACTAAAATTGCTTCCAATATACAAAGGAGGAACAGTCATAGGATACACATCCCCATTGTCATAGGAAGAAAGTGAAAGGAAAACCGGGTTCACCAGAACCACACAATCCCCAAAACCTGCAGGGCAAACTCCATGGTTTTCAAAGTCTGAGAGTCAATTATAGAATACTGCTTCATCTGCTGGGTTTCAGAGAACAGCACTCCCATCCTATATAAGGGCTTACAAAGTGGCCCTGTTTTCTCCAAATGCTGGGATGAGGGTTTCAATATTGGGGTGCATTGGGGGGACCACCTATCTCTTCGCTTTGTGGCCTCCAAGCATCAGGATGGCACCTAGGATCTCTGCCATCTCCAGGGCATCCATTCGACCCCTCCAGAACAGGACAGTGGTCACCAGGCTCCCCCCACTCCCTGCTGATGTCTCCATCCTCTCCAGGCCTTGGGCACTGAAACTCTTCCTGAACATCAAAGCAGAAGGCCCACCCTCTGCTTCCAGGGAAATCTCACCCTTCCCGTGTGGATGGTGGGTCCACTCTCCTGGCCTGAAATTTCTTGGCTTCAGACCTTGCTTCCTTGGATCTACCTGTGAAGTCATTTTTCCTTCAATCTGCCCCTTTTCTGTCTCATTTAGTCTAGACTGGCAATGGTTCCATTCACACAGATCTCACAAGAAACTTGTCATTTTTCTATGCAATATGCAGGGATCACACCCATTAGACAATAAGATTTTCCACAAATCATTTCTGGATAACTCCATCTCCAATCCTGGCTTTTTCTAAAATGGTTGACTGGTTCCCTGTTCAGTTAAATCCTCACATGGGGCTCTAGCCTCTGGGGTCTCACTTTCTGGGAGCCCAGAATTTTCCAGACCACCAATTTCTGGTTTCTTTGTACCCAAGGGTTCAGTTCTCAACTTATCTCTTTCCAGTCACATTTTACTATAAGCTGTATGGATAACACAGGCTCCATTTTCAACATTTAGTTTGGAAATCTCTTCAGTACCCAAGCTTGACACTCCTAAATTTTGCTTTCCATCCAATGCCCTAGTCAGTTTTGCTGAATTCTTTGCTACTTTAAAACAAGGGTTGCCTTCCTTCCAGCTTGCAATAATAATAAATAGACAGTATCATTTCTGTCCAATGCCTCTCCAGAGGTATCTGTAGAGTCTACATTTCTACCATCAGTCTCTTCAGGCATTCTAGGCCTTCTCTATCAAGATCCTCATGACTCTTCCAGAATCTTCTCCTTTTCCATTTAAAAAGCTGTTCCAACATGTTTGGAATTTGCAATCCGTAGCACCCTACTTCTCTGGTACCAAAATCTGTTTTAATTTGTTAAAGACTGCCAGAATGCAATATATCAGAAATGGGACAGCCTTTAAAAAGGGAATGTATAAATTTACAAGCTTATAGTTCTAAGCCTATAAAAATGTCCAGACTAAGGCATCCAGGAAAGGATACCTTTGTTCAGAAGAAAAGGTCTAAGGCACCTGGGGTCTCTTTGTCACGTGGGAAGGTGCATGGCCACGTCTGCTGGCTTTCTCTCTTGACTTCTGGTTTCAAGCAGCTTTAAACAGGGGCATTTTCTTTCTGCATCTCCAAATGTTTCTGTGTGTGTGGGTTCTTTCTATTGGCACTCCAATTATCTCCAAATGTCTGTATCTCTGTTGGCTCTTAGGCAACTCCAAAATGTTTCCCCTTTTAAAGGACTCCAGTAGAGTAATCAAGAATGAACTTGAATGGGTGGAGTCACATCTCCATCTAATCAAAAGGTCACACCCACAATGGAGTGGGTTAATCTCCATGGAGACAATCTAATCAGAGGTTTCCACCCTACAATATTTAATCAGGGTTAGAGGATCATGACTTTACTTGGATACATAACAATTTCAAACTAGCACAGTAACCATATAATCCAGCAATTCTACTTCTAGGTATATACCTAGGACAATGAAAACATATATCCACTAAAAACTCCTACATAAATGTTCATAGTAGCATTCTCCATAAGAGAAAAAAGATTATAAACAATACAACTGTTCACCAATGGATGAAGATAAGCAAAATATGGCACATTCATGCAAAGGAATGATTAAGCCATAAAAATCATTGAAATACTGATACTTCTTACAATGTCAATGCTAAATAAAATCAGCAAAACAAATATTGTCTGCTGTGAACACCATGTTTGCTGTGAAATTCTGATCTGTGGGGCCACCTGCACTGAGAAAGCAAAACACTATGAAAGATTTGTGGGAAATTGATGCTGCAATTTCTCTGTGTTATGGCTCAGATCCTTCAGGCAAGAGCGGAATGTTTCATCTGCAATCTTGAGTCTTCAATAAGGATCACTGTTATTTCAAACAATAGTAACAATGGAATTATCCCTAGCCTATTATAAGCCAAGCATTGTTTTCCCTAATGTGTGTCATTTAATTCTTATAGTCATCTAAGAAGATATGTGTTATTCTTTCCTTATACATTCAGAAACTGGACAGTAGGGTGAAAACACTTACCTAGGGATGAACACAGGACTATGTGTAGGAGGCAAACTCTCAAGTGGCCAGCATGAGTTTCTCACCCCTTGGTGTGCATAGCCTGTGTAATTCCTCTTGAATGTGGGCAGGACCTATGACTAGCTACTAAGCAGTAGACTGGGACAAAGGTGATGGACTGTCACTTATATAAGTCACATTTGTCCTGTGTGATGATACTTTTCCTGTTGGCTATAATGCAGCAAGTGGCCACGTTGGGGAGGTCTACATGGCAGGGAACTGAGACTGGCCTCTAGCAGATGACAGCAAGAAAGTGAGGCCCTCAGTCCTGTAATCACAAGGATCTGAATTCTGCCAGTATCCATATGAGCTTGGAAGAGGGTCCTTTCTCAGCTGAGCCTTGATGTGAGACTACAGCACTGGCTGACACCTCAGTTGCAGACTTGTAAGAAGTCATGGAGGAGAGGTCTCAGCTAAGCCATGTTCTGACTTCTGACTCACATAAACTGTGAGATAAAAAATGTGTGTTGTGATGAGGCACTAAGTTTGTGGTAGTTTGTTAATGCCATGATAGAAAACTAACGCATCCCCCCTTGAGAACTAGGACCTCAATGCCGAGGGCTGCACTGTCTAACAAGGTAGCCGCCAGTCACACACGGCTACTTAAGTTTAAATAACTTGAAATGAAATGAAATTTTAAATTCACTCCCTCAGTTGTTCTAGCTTCCTTTCAAGTGCTCACAGCCATAACAAGTGTTGGTAAAAATATGGAAAAATTGGAACTCTAATAAATTGCTGATGAAAATGTAAAATGATGCAACTGCCTTGGAAAACAGTTTAGTAGTTCCTCAAGAGTTAACCTGAGAGCTGATAGCCATGGGTGCTATTGTTGCATGCACAATGGAATATTTCTATCAATCCTGAAATTTCTATTGGGCATGCTGGAATAGTGCATCCAGGAGATTTTCTAACTTCAGGCACATGGTCGTCTAAAACTCAACAGCCATCCAAGGCCTTGTAAAGTATGGAGTGAAATGACATGCATGGGGAAGGAACATGCACAGGCTCATAAACCTCAGTCCAATCTGCTTGCATATCATGGCAGTGCAACGACATTTCTCATTTTATAAGTGCATTTGTCTTCAGTGGTCTTATTGTTTTTAGGTGAGAGGACTGTTGGGTTTTGCCAGGAGGTTTGGAAAGATAAGCATTCTTTTTTCCCTGCCGGGTCTAACTTCAGCTTTAAATTTATCTTCAGAATTATGATTTGTACTTTGCTAAGCAGCTTTGTTGTTGTTTTTTTTTTCCATCTCTTACGTTTTGCAATGATGATTGTTTTAGTTTGCTAAGCTGCTGAAAGCAGATATCATAAAATGGGTTGGCTTTAGACAACAGGATTTTTTTTTCAGTACAATAATACTGGCATTTGTAATTACTCAAATGGTTACCTTCACTGCCTGTCTTATTTCTTCTTTTTACTTTTTTTATTTGAAATATAACATATATACAAAAAAGCAATAAATTTCCAAATACATTTTTACAGGTAGTTATAGAACAGATTTTTAAGTTTGGTATGGGTTACAGTTCCATGATTTTTAATTTTTTCTTCTAGCTGTTCCAAGACATTGGAGACCAACAGAAATATCAATATGGTGATTCAGCTGCCATTCTCATTAGTTAAATCCTGTCTTCTCTGTTATACTTCTCCTTCTCTTTAATCAACATACTTACATAAAAGCAATAAATTTCAAAGTACATCACAACAATTAGTCGTAGAACATATTTCAGAGTTTGGTATGGGTTACAGTTCCGCAATTTTAGGTTTTTATTTCTAGCTGATCTAGGGTACTGGAGGCTAAAAGAAATATCATTATAATGATTCAGCAATCATACTTATTTGTTAAAGACAACCTTCTCTGAATAACTCCACCATCAATTTTGATCTTTCTCCCACTGTTTCCTGGTATTTGGGCTTTGCCCATTCTAATTTTTTTCTCATTGGAAGGGGCTGTCAATCATATGGGATACAGGGATAGAACTAGTTGATGTTCTGGAAAGGCTGGCCCCTCTGCATTTCAGGACCCATCTGGAGTTTGTAGGTTTCAGAGAGTTACTCTAGTGCATGGAACCTTTGTAGAATCTTATATAATGCCCTAGGTATTCTTTAGGATTGGGGGAATCATTTCGGTCAGGGTTTGGCAAGTTATAGTACGTAGCAATGTCTAACTAAAGCTTGCGTAAGAGTGACCCCCAGAGTAGCCTCTTGACTCTATTTGAACTCTCTCAGCCTCTGATATTTGTTACGTTTTCCCCCTTTGGTCAGAATGGCATTGTTGATCCCATAGTGCCAGGGCCAGGCTCATCCCTGAGGGTCTTCTCCCTTGCCACCAGGGAGACTTTCATCCCTGGATGTCATGTCCCACTTAGGAGGAAGGCAATGATTTCACTTGCAGAGCTGGGCTTATGGAGAGAGCCAACACAGAGGTCCTCTGGAAGTAACTCTTAGGCATGTCTATAGTAGGCTAACCTTCTCCACTACAGACAACAGGAATTTATTAGCTTATAATCGAGGCTGTGAGAATGTCCAAATCAAGGTAGTGTTTTCTTCCCAAAGACCGGCTGCTGATGACATTTGTTCCTCTGTCACATGGCAAGGCGTATGGCCATCTCTGCTGGTCTCTCCCTTCTCTTGCGGATTTCATTGCTTCCAAGGCTTCCTTTTTATGGCTAAATTTCATTTTATTGTAAAGGACTCCAGTAAGAGTATTAAGGTCTACCCTAGCCCACATCTTAACTGAAGTAACCTCATCAAAAGGTCCTATTTACATTAGGTTTGCAACCACAGAAATGGATTGGATTAAAGAACACAATTTTCTGGGATCGTACAATTCCAAGCACCACAATGATATAGCAGAAAGTAAGGTACTATTAATGGAGTTCGGCAATTGCATCCTGCTTCAACTTCAGAGGAGTGGGCACATCAGAATTCGGGGTGGGGTGTAAAATGCAGTTTCCTGGGTCTCTTCCTAATACATTCTGATTTGGTGGGTTTGGGTAAAGTCTCAGAATCTGCATGATGACATGCTTTCCAACCGATGATGATATGGGAGCAAATAGACCATTTTTTGAGAAACACTATAGCTGGAAATGAGAAGGAACCCTCAGAGAAAGTGCTCAGATTAAGCCCCTGTTTCTTTATTTTATGGTTAAGAATTTTATTTATCAAAATTATTACATCTCTTGTGAAAGTTCAAATGTTACAGCAAGGTGTAAACACTCTACTTGAGAAAGAAGTGATACTTCTTCCCTTCTAAGAGTTCCCCCCACCCCCCGCCCCCACCCCTCCCAGAGGTCTGGTCTTGACAGCACCCTGCCCACACAGAGTGGCTGGGGTCTCTGCACGTGCCAGGCAGGGTGAGGGCCGCCTGCCCGCTGGCCTCTCCCCTTGGTTAACCACCAAGGGGAGAATGCAAACCCTAGCCCAAATGGAGAGACATTTACATATGTTTTATATAATATACAAAGAAACCAGCATCCCAGGCACCATGATTTCCACTCCTGATGCTCTCCCAGCCTGATAGGTTTGTGGGAGAAACAACAAAAAGAAAAATACTCTGCTGAGAACTCAGCTGTGCTGGTTTGAAATGATGTATGTCCCCTGGAAAAGACATGTTTTAATCCAAGTTCCATTTTGTAAAGGCAGCTATTTCTTCTAATCCCTATTCAGCATTGTATGTTTGAAATTGTAATTAGATCATCTCCCTGGAGATGTGATTTAATCAAGAGTGGTTGTTAAGCTGGATTAGGTGACAACATGTCTCCACCCATTTGGGTGGGTCTTGATAAATTTCTGGAGTCCTATAAAAGAGAAAACATTCTGGAGAATGAAAGAGAGTCAGAGAGAACAGAGAAGAACGACATAGCCATGAGAAGCAGAGTCCACCAGCCAGTGACCTTTGGAGATGAAGAAGGAAAACACCTCCCGGGGATCTTCATGAAACCAGAAGCCAGGAGAGAAAGCTAGCAGATGATGCTATGTTCTCCATGTGCCCTTCCAGATGAGAGAGAAACCCTGACTGTGTTCACCATGTGCCTTCTCACTTGAGAGAGAAACCCTGAACTTCATCAGCCTTCTTGAACCTAGGTATCTTTCCCTGGATGCCTTTGATTATTCTACAGACTTGTTTTAATTGGGACATTTTCTCGGCCTCAGAACTATAAACTATCAACTTATTAAATTCCCCTTTTTAAAAGCCATTCTGTTTCTGGTATATTGCATTCCGGCAGCTAGCAAACTCGAACATCAGCATTAAAAAAAATTTCCCCTTGTTTGAGCAAACACCTGATTTCAATTTTGAAAAAATGAAATTTTGTAACAGTCACATACAAAGAGAGAAGACTGTGCATATGATAGTTGTAGGGGAGGGTAGAAAGGAAGGGTATGTAAGAGAGTTGGGGAAAAAATAAGAAAAAAATCTTCGGAGGAAGGGAAGTAATAACGGAGACTCACAGTATTATCTCGTTCAAAAGAAAAGAAGTAAGGTCCACTGCAGCACCAGGGATTACACCTGTCATATATTCGCTACCCCTACCATGGTTATAACTGAATACAAAATTAGATAAATAAAAACACGCTGGATATTACAGTAAACAAGTGAAAGAAATAAGCTGGCAACTATATGGAATTTAAAAAGATTGTGTACCCCACCTGGGCCAGCTCCAGGGCTCCTTCAGGGGTGTACAACAGGCACAATGCACTGATGGGGAGAAGCCAGTCTGCTCTCATCTCATCCAGAACAGTGTCAGGTGTGTGGGTGGCTTTGTAACTCTCACCTTGTCCACTCTCAAATAAGCAAGAGTGAGCATCCCCCAGAGAATTGTGGGACATGCCCACACACAATCACAGTCTTGTCGGTGCCACTCCACAAACAGAGCCTTCTACTCTTACCCTGCAGTCACGAGTGCATGCTCCCCAATCATGGGGGCAGTCCTGCTCATATGGGATCATCAACTCCTGATTCATTGGGCATAGAAAAAAGTAAAGTTCAAATAATTTCCAAACTACTTGAGATCCTTCCCAATCAAATTTATTGCCAAGAGCTAAGTAGCAATGCAATTGGCCCATCTCACTTATCACACCTCTCTCCTTTGTCTACCAACTTTATGGGCCACTGAGCTGTGAAACGGCTTGAAGAGGGGGGAGTGGGATGTGAACAGCTGGGGGTTCATACAAACTACTAGGATATTCTGCTCCTGAGTAATCGAGAGCTGACCATGCACTCTTCAGAGCCAGGCACCCCTCAGTCAGAGCACATTCCAAGCTTCACCACTTCTGTCTACTTCTTGGTGATCTTAAGATAAAGGCAGGGAGTATTGGTGGTGGACACACCTTGGCCAGATATCTGCTTTTCAAACAGTTCTCTTAGAGTGAACATTTAAATCCCTACTTTTTTTTCTTAAGAGCATAAAATCTAACATTATTTTTAAAAAATCTATGTAGATTAAGGTCACATTATCACACAAAGGATTGTAATTTTCCTATATGAGTCAAGGTAAGAAAATGTCTAGATTGACATTTCAAAGGTTACAATTTGTGAACTATTTGGATGGTCTCTGCACAATAGCACAAAATACTTTAACCTCGAACTACTTTAGGGTACCACACATGTGTGCGTCCCTGAATTAACTCATATGGTTGGGTGAATCATCAGGAATGGCACTGATGGGTTTGAGAAAGTTTGTGGCTTGACCATCCATTCTGGGCTCTCTGAAAATATCTCCATCTCTTCATTACCAGAGTCTATAGGCTGTATCTCCAGCGCCTTGTTCCATAGCTGATACAGAGTGAATACTCATTAAAAATTTGTTGAACTGAATCAAATCTTCCTTCCCCTCTTCACCTACCTGTGGTTGTATCATTAAGCAGAAAATTAGTTAAAACTACCCAAACTGATGAGGAGAAAACAGACATAAATTACCCTGATAAACGGAGAGAGGTGAGTGGTTGCCTGTATTCCCAAAATAACTTCTCTAATCACAGTGTTACTTAGATTGTGTTAATCTAATAATCAGACAAACTTTCAATAGCTTTCCTATTAGAAACACTCCTCTCTTCTTATCCTGAGTTTTCAAATGGAGACAATGCCACATCAGCTCATGTTTGCTTAGAGTTTTGTTCTCTGAGCATCTTATGCAAGGACGTCTTTTATTGGTTTCAGGTATGTGTATTAATTGACCTGTTTCTCCCGACCATGATTTACCAACTCCAAAATGTCCTGAGCAGATTTACCTTTGAAGCTGCCCTGACAAGGTTTACAAATCAGTTTCACTCACATAGCCCAAGCCTTGGCTTGGAAAAGGGTTGTCACTTTTTGCTCATTTTGTTCCTTCCTGGCACCCATCTGAACAACATCCTCAGAACAATGCTATACCTAATTTGCTCCTGCAAATGAGAGCAATTAAAATAACCTGACAAAAACAATGCAGGCCCTCAGATGATTTCTAGCCAAAGAGTGAGATGTAATGACTCTGTTTATTCCTGTCACCTGACTTGCCAGTGGCCCCGGGAGTTCAGCTGCTAAGTGCTTCCAGAACAGTTTTGACTCCCACGGTTGTGGCTTCTTCCTGGGATGTACAGCTGCTGGTATGCCCTGCAGTCCCTGGGGAAAACGGGCCAGCTGATGCCCATCTTTATCCTAAAGCACAGGCAGTCAACCCACATAGATCTTCTAAACCCTCAGGCCTGGCTTAGGAAAACATACTTTTATGTTCGGGTTTGTTGACAATGCTGAATTTTTTTATGCCCTGTGATCTGGAAGTCAGTGAAGATCAAGAAATCCCCCTACTACTTGTGATCCAGAAAGTGGTTTACTGCTAAGAATGACCCTGCCCCATGTGACTTAGATAAGACTCACCAGTGCCTTCCTTGCTTACCTAAGGTGGGGACAGATGCAGACCCTCCAAATTCCCATTCTTCAGCTCATAAATGACTAGCTGAACTGCTCGTCCCCATTATTAATCAGAACAAAATGTTTGTTAACCAAACTTTGTTCAAGCCCTTCTCTTTCCTCTAGACCTCTGACCCATACAACCCATCCTCAAGGGTCCCTTACGGAAAACAGGTTCATCTCAGGGTAAAACACTCTGATATATTCTCAGGCCACCCTGCGAGTTCTTTATTTCCCTCTACAAAAGAAAAACCCTTGTTGCCTTACTCCTGAGGCAGAGCTCATGGTCTGAGTGTTTTCCCCAGGGCCACTGTGCCCCTCTATTGCAATTCCCCCTGACTTTCACAATAAGTTTTTTCAGTAATGTCTCCCCTTATCAAGCCGGGATTCAGTTTTTGTCTCTATGTGTGTGTGTTTAGATGTCTGTGTGTGTTCCCAACTGCCTTTTAGTATAAAGCAGATGTGGTAGAAATCCCAGATAATCTGGAATGCAAATCTAATCTCTGTCACATGCCATTGGGCTTCTTGGACCCAGGACTTAATATCCAGGAGCCTTTATACATGAGCCCGCGCTCATGTATAAACACTCATGAAGGTTTGCCCTGAGTGTTCCTGGGTTTTCCTCTCCCCCTCTCTTGGCTCCTCTTCCTCACCACCTCTCTCTGCTGGTTTTGGTGACTCGAATAAGAGGAGTTCTTCCCTAGCTCAGGGCATGTGTCATGCTGTATCTCGTGCTTGCCACCATCGCCCCCCCCCACACACACACACTCCCCAGGCAGACTCCATCCAGTCTCACCTTAAATACCACTTACTCACTCAGGTCCTGCCTTTTAGTATCCTCCCCAATTTAAATTATTTGTTTCCTCTCACTGTATGTTCCTTTTTAGCTCACTTGTATTATAGTGTGTTGATATTAAATAGTTGCAAACACATATATTTAGATAGTAGTCTCCCAACACTCTTTATCATAGGGTCCTATTGCTTAATTCTGTTTAGAGCCTTATTACTTTCTTATATGTTCTTGTCCATTGAATTATCCTCTCCCCTTCCCCAGAATATAAGCTTCAGGAATGTAGAGAACTTGCCTGTCATGTTCACAGCCGTAGCCCCAGTGTTTGGCACAAGGGTCCTGTCATGAAGTAGGAGCTCATAAAACACGTATAGGAGGGATGGATGGTTAGGTGGTTGATGGATGAATAAGCTCTTTGCGTGGTAGGTGGGGAGATCAGAGACTAAGCATGTAAAGCACCTAATGCAAGAAAAGACACACTATTCGTAGCACCCAAAGAGAAGGTGGTCATAGATATTACTGACAATAATGAAGAGGCATAGAATAAAGAAGACAGGGAAGATTTTCCAAAAATAATGAGCATATTTCCAGGGTGAGAACATACCCAGTCTAACATCTTATAGACTTCAGCACAATTGGTTCTGCGGACTCCCCGCCATAACCTTTCATGTACACCACTTCAGTCCCTGTCCGCACGCCCTTTTCCAGCACCTTGACCAGTGTGCAGCTTCTCCAACAGCCATTCTGTGTCATTCCTCTAGGTCTTCGCATGTAGGAGACCCGGTCTGCGTGAAATGGCACGTGAGATGGGCTTAGGCAATGTATAAAGCGATTTGACCTAACCCTGGCTCACAGCTGGAAATGTCCCCATAAAGATCCCAAGCTTAGGTGAGTTTCAGAGAACACCCATCTCTAGCCAGGGCTTTCTGAAAGACGGCTCCACCAAACTCTTGCTACATTGTTGGCAGCTGTTATCCATAACACCGGATTATTGATCTTTTCTCCTTTATTTTCAGACTCCATTGTTTGAGTTTGTGAAAGGTCTCTGCATTAAGATGGAAGAAGTTAGTCTAAAATCTTAAATCTCTCCAAGATTTTTGGTCATAAATTATTGTCTCCCTCCTCTTTCATATTCTGAATTGAAAAATATAGAATGGACAAACCAAGGATGTAACAAAATACTGTGTCTGAAATGGAGTTTCCATATTTGAATTGGGGTAAATGAGAGAAAAGCCATGAAAAGGAACTTTTTTTTAAATAATGGCAATATATCATCTCATTAAGCCATATTTGTCTCAGTAGACATAGACTGGTAGTCTTACTACATTCATAACACCTTAGCAGTTTAATATCACACTGAGATCCAGAATGGGGCATGATTCATTAAGGATACAGTTTCCACCATTGGCCCAGGCTGTGGCCCCTTCAAGCACAACTGTCTTTATCATATGGTAGATTCCATGGCGTCGGGATTCTGTACTGCAGCCTGCTAACGCAGGGCAGCAATTCAAAGCCTCATGCAAGTTAGGCTGATTACAAAACAAGTGATGCTGATGAGGTTGAAAAAAAAAATCACTTTCTGCTTGACCCTATTACAATAAAGAAAGAGACCTCATCCAATGATAAATGGCATTGGGCAATAGGCTCAGGATTTAGCAGACTTTAAAAGAGTGGTTGATACTGTAACAAATCAGCATTGCATGCTCCATCTAAAGGAGGAATATGCTATAAAGCTACAGTCAATTGTTTCAAGACTCTACAATTCTTTAAGAATCTTTCTCATCATCAGTGTTCAGAAAGACCCTGGTAAGGGGCCTAGTTTGTCCCCTTTTCACTCTTTCTTCAGTGCATTGTGAGGGCCCTTTCAGTATAGAAACTTGTGTTCTTTGATTCTAGACAGTAATCTTATATTCTCTGATAACGTTGTTTCCTTCAGGTTTTATTTCCTTTTTCTAGAACCCCTGCTAGCTAAGTGTTACACTTCTTGATCGAGCCTCCCAGTATTTTTGTTTTTTGTCCCAGTCTTCCATCTCTGTGCCCATTTATTTTATTTTCTGAGTGATTTCATTATCTTTATCTTCCAATTTTTCTGATGGATTTTCAAATTGTTGACTATTATATTTAATCTTCAAGTTCCTTTCTAAAGAGAGCATTCTATCTGAATGTCCTTAATGCAATAGCTTTTCTACACTCTACCATATTAGTTCCCTTTTAAGATTTTTTTCTCTCTCTGCATTACCTCTGTTTCTTATGTGTTCTGCTTCTTCTGTATTTCAGTCTACTGTCTCCCATACTGCAGTCTGTTCTCAAATGTCTGGTGATCCTTAGTTGTCTGCTCATATTAAAAGTGAGGGAAAAACCCGAGTGTGAGTCCCATTTATGTGTGCTGGGGAAGCTTGTTGAATGGGGACCATCTCTGTAGAATGCTTAGGAAGGGGGCCAGCTGCTTTGTTAGGGGACCTCCAAAAATCTGTTGGTCTTCTTTTGTCAAGTACAGTATTCACAGAGAAAAGCCCACTAATTTCTTGCCTTTGGTTTTGGCTCTTTGGGACTGAAGGATTGGAGTGCATCTGGCTGCCAGTGTTCTTGGAGCTGAATTGCAACGTGGCGCTGAGGTGTCATCATTCAAATTGATTTTTACTGAAACCTCCTTGCTTTCAGTTCGGTGCCTCTTCTGCAATCTCCACAGAGCATGCATCTCCAAGTTTAGAGCAGTTCTCATTCATTGTTTCCACAGAGAGGGGTTCCAGGTGGAGCAAAAGAAAAACAAAATATAAGGTGCCAAGTTAAGTTTGAATTTGGGATGAACAACAAATAATTTGTTAGTATAAGCCAGGCAATTACTCATTATAGATCTGAAATTCAAATTTAAGTGGCCACCTTGCATGTTGGCTGGAAGCTCTGTCCATAGCATAAATCTGGGGACTGGGTGGGAAAGAAAAGGGTAGTGGCATGCTACTTTGGTGTAAGAGGTGATAGGGATAGGGGGAAATCCACTGTTCCTTTTACTGACTTTCAACAACCCCCCTTTATCCTTACTCTTTACCACTACCCTCTGTGGCACCTGATACCTCCAACTCCTCAGCTATTTCTAGAGTTCTGCAAAGCCGACTGGCTTCATCTCCTTGACATGTCCCTCTGCAAGTTTTTGATATTCAGATTTCTCTGTATGCTACCATATTTTATTACATCTAAGAAGCCATCAAGTACAGTAGGTACTATTCATTATCCTACAAATAATTTAAAAGAAAAAAATGCAGCCAATTTTAATTATAAAACATCACCGCTTCTAAGTGATCCCAATTTCAGAAATGTTAAGATGTCAAGAAGATGCATGTTTTAGAATTGATGAAATTTAATTCCTCCATTGTCTTTCACTCTTCCCCAAATTGGTTAATATCTCTTTGTCCATTCTCTTTGTCCTTATAGTTTCTTCCATTCTCTTTGTCTTTGTAGTATCGCAACTTAAAAAAAAAAGTGTTTTTTTTTCTCATCTTAGAAGGATTTTAGGAGCTAGCAAAGAATATTCAGGCATGTGTTTAGTCTTTCTTTCCTATCAAATGTGGCATGGTAGAGGGGACGGTTAATCAAAAGTCTGTATCCAGCCACTTCCAAGACAATAGCTCTGGCCACAGCTGCTGCAGCCTAGAGAATAATTCATTTCTACCCCTCTGTGCTGAGATGATGTAACTATTTCACACAGATCAGAACTTTTGATATTTGAACAGCTGATTTTAAAGGATGGGAGTTCAGGTAGCAAGCCCCCTTGTCAAGTGAAACAGCAGGTGTGGTGGGAGTGATTTATCTTGCCCTATTTTTTTATGTACATCTCTCAAAACCTCTCCTGCCTTCTTGTTCCCTCACCTCCTGGTTCTCCCCCTCTCTGTCTTTGCCAGTCCACTTTCCTATCCTGCTCTGTGTTTCTCTTGTTCATTTTCTTTCTCTCAGTTGGATCTTTGTTTTCCTTTTTTCATTCATTCAGCTATGTATCAGGGACTGATCTGAGAGCCAGTGACATAGAAGTGACCCCAGAAGATGACATTTAACCCCCTTCTAGAGTATATATTCCAGTGGAGAAGACAGAGAATACAACAAAAGAGTAAAACGTGGGATATGTTAGCAAGTCATTGGGCTACGGGGAGATGGGGTGGGTAAGCTGTTGTAGATACTGTGGTCTGGGAAATTGTCACTAAGTGGGGGACCTTTGAGGAAGGGCCTGAGGGAGGTGAGAGAGAGGGCCAGGTCATCCTTAGGGAGTGGAGAGCAATCCAGGCAGAGGGAGCAGCGAGGACACCCACCCTGAGGCAGGAGAATGCTTGGAAAGTTCAGGAAAGAATAAAGCAGCCCCTGAGGCTGGGAAGAGTAAGCAAGGGGAATGAGGCAATGAGCTGGTACAGCCAGCTCCTGTAGGCTTTATCATCCCCGAAATGTCTTCAGAGATTCTACCTGAAGTGAGGGGAGAGGCTTTAAATCCCCCTCCCCACCATCACCAAAAGCTGCATCCCCTCTCCCAAATGGAGAGCTTTGGGTAGAGAGAAGGGATGTGATCATCAGTGACCTATATTTTTTCAGGACTTCATACAAGTCACCTGCATTTTCTCTCATTTTCTAAAAATCCCCCTCATTTGTAGTTTCCTTTGAAAAGCCGAGCCCGATTAGAGGTCCCTCTTTTATGCTGAATCCATTCCTTTGGCAGTGATGACTCCAATTTTTTTTTTTTTTTCACATGGGCAGGCACCAGGAATCGAACCCGGGTCCTCTGGCATTGCAGGCAAGCCTTCCTGCCTGCTGAGCCACCGTGGCCTGCCCAGTGACGCCAATTTTGGAATCTAAATTCATGGCTCCCCTTTCACCTCAAGGATTGAGGATCATAAAAAGCACATGCCGTTTTCTTACTATTTAATTTTTTGCTCAGGGATTTCATCTGACAAATTACCCTTTATCTCTTTTATGGTGACTGAGATTCACCAACTTTCCTGTGAACTAAAGGGTAAGGTAAAAATACTACTTTGGGGAAGAATGAGAAGTTAAATTAGTTCCTGGGGTACAGTTTTTAATAGCAAATCTAAAGTAATCACCCAGTAAGGACCTGGTATAATCCCAGAACTTGGAGAAGTAGTTTATCAATCAATGTAGCATGTTTTTCTAGCAGCACTGTCCTGTATGATAAGAAAACAAGGATGTTCTCAAGGCAGAAAGTGAAGTCAGAGAATCCCTCTTGATAAATGTTTATTCACATAACAAAAGGCTGATAAAACAGCACCCAGCCATCATCCCTTCTTAAGAAGCAGTGTCAAAGGGTCTAATTTAATCATTTAGTGCTATTAAGTAGCAATTGTTTTTCCATGGAGGCAGTAGCTTTAGACTTGGCAGGACGCTGCTCCTCATTTGCTAGTCTTTTTCTCTCTACAGAATAGACTGATGATGATAATAATAATAACAATAATAATACTTGCTTTCTAATTTCCAAGGCTACAGAACCCTGCAGTTTAGGTACCTAACCTGCAAATCAGGACCAGGTGCTTCTGGGAGGGGGTTGTCTTCTGGCTGCAGAAATATGAGGCAAAATAAAATAAATACACTGCCCTGATTCATCATTGATATGAGCACCATGTTAAGAATATACACTGAGTTGCGAGTCTGATGCCCTGAATTTTATGACACTTTTACTTGTTTGTGGACACTGGGCAAATTCCTTCCCTCTCTGATTCTCAGTTTTCTCATCTGCAGAATATGAATGATATTTAACTTGCAGGGACAAAATGAGATAACCCATCCATTTTTTCCAGCAGAGGGAGCAAGCTCAGAAAATCCTCAGTAAATATCAGTGCTCTTCTGTCCTCTTTCTGTGCAAAACTCCCTGCCTTATGAGATCATATATCTGCTAGCACTTTGAAAAAAAGAGTAGTGACACCGACTCTTGTTATTCTTACTAAGCCACCCCACACATGGACATGTCAACAATGTACTCTGAGTGGAAAAATGAATGGGACTTTTCCCTTTGGTCTCTCTCTTCTACAGATCTCCTTTCCAAGACCATAGTTCATTGAGGCTGGAGACAGACTCCTGGGCATACCACACCTGAGCTCAAGCTGTGTCCTCATAACTGCTGCAACTTCAACAGGACCCTGCAGTTGCAATGCAGGTGTTGATTGTGTTGACAGCTTGTGCCCACCTCATTCGGGAATACATGAACAGACAGCTGCCAAGTCGGCAGCAGGGCATGCGAGGGCTGGGACCAACCACGCTTGCCCTGGCACACTGCCTGCCCCAGCCTTTTGGCAGGTGTGGGGAGGAGCTGGCTTACCCTTGGCTAGCTGGACCACTCAGCTCAGGCAGACAATGGGCTCCATGGGGACAGTCTGGGAGAGGAAAAATGGGGAAGCCAGAGTTTCAAGTGGTGCTTGGAACATAGAAGCCATTATCTCCTTTGCAGTATTTTACAGATTGTGTTCATTTACATTTTGTAGAATAGTTTCCAAGTTTTTCCTTCCTTCCTGCCTTCCTTTCTACTTACCTGCCTGCCTGTCTGCTTTCCTTCCTTTCTTCCTCTTTCTATCCCTTTAACAAGTATTTAAAGAGTAACTACTATATACCTGGCATTGTAGTAGGTTTGGGGGAATGGCATGAAGAGGACAGAAAACTTTCTTTTTCGAGAAAATTTCTAATTGATATTTCTGAAAATACAGTAACTTTTTTTAGAAAGAGGAAAGTCACATGCTGGGCTGAGGATCCAAAGTTCATCCTGTATTGATAGAGTTATAGAATCTTAGGGTTAGAAGAAGCATTAGGCTCAGGAATCTCATTCAGCTCCTCATTCAATCCTTTTCTAGTCCCTCCAATAGTCAGTTGGCTGTTTTTTCATGCCTGCATGGATGAGAAGCATTCTATATCAATAAAAGTCTATAATTACTAGCAATGTCTCTTTTGTTTGAACTGAACCCAAGTTTCCTTACAGCATTTATTTCTTCTGTTTTGGGCCAATGTACAACCCATTTTTCATTATGTATCATTTGTTTTTCTTTTACTTTTATGTGTTAAAACCAGGTCACTCATCTGCAATGTATCTTCTCTTTCAGCACTGAGCCCCTCCTCTGCCTGGGTTCCATTAATCCCTGCTCCTTTTGCTTGGCTTTAAATTTTTGCACCTTTCTGGTCATCCTCTGATGTCTGCCTTTTAGCCATTTCTCTGCTAGTTAGTAGGTATGAGGATAGAGTTGGTGGAATTTAATGAATCATTCATTCTCCTTGTTAAGTCTTCTGGAAGTTTCCAGGAGAACACTGTTACTACCTTGACAGCAAAGGTCATTTGGGGGTTTTCACTTATTTATTTATCATGGGGGCTGTGCAATGGTGGTTTAGTGGCAGAATTCCCACCTGCCATACTGGAGACCCAGGTTCGATTCCTGGAGCCTGCCTATGCCAAAATAATAATAATAATAATAATAAGTGTTATGTATTGTGGGATTCTGGAGCTATAAGAAATCTTAGAGATAATATAGTCACAAACTCACATTTTGCAAGAGGAGAAGTGAGGTCTGAGAGAGGATAGGACATGCCTGAAAGCCAGGGAGGCAACTGAGAAGATTGTCGAGGTTGTCTCTGTGCAAAACTCCCTGCCTTATGAGATTGTATATCTGCTAGCACTTTGAAAAAAGAGTAGTGACACCGACTCTACTGGCAAAGTCGAGGTCAAACACAGTCCCCTGAGTTGCTCCCCGCGGTGACACATTGCTCTGCCTGCCTCTCGCTACCATGATCTCCCAGGAGACACGGATTCTTGGGTAAGTTTGATGAAAGAGTGGTCCTTGCTAAAGGGGGTTTATCTTCTCCTATGAAGCATACAACTTTGGGAAAGAATCACTTGGGGGGTCAGGGAGGACGGTGATCCCTTAGAGCAGTCCAACCAACCCTGGAGTTCCATAAAACAATAGGAGGGCCAGCCAGGCCCTCCCGCCGTCCTCACTGCCATGGACCAGAGAGCAACAAGTTACATTTGCTTTGCCTGAGTCTATCAGGAATGCTCCTAGGTAATGTTGATGTAAGTGCAGAATTAAAATCAATGTGGTGTGTGAAATGACACCAGAAACACCTAGTTCTGGCAAAAAAGGGAAATATACATTATAATGTATGTACATTTTAAAGAAGCCATAATCAATACTATATATTATAAAGAAATCCATATGTATTTGGTAAAAGTGCAAAAGCAGGCACGGGAATGATAAATCACTAACCTGAGGACAGTGGTTACGGACAAGTGGGTGGTACGGAGAAATAAGGATGGAGAAGGGATAGACTTAGTTTTTGTTGTAATTTTCCATCAAAACATAAAGAGAATTTTGAAGAACATATAATGAAATGATAACATTGGTTACATCTTATTTTGGGAGTCATATTATTTTTGCACTTTTTGTATGCTTGATATATTTTATAATTAAAAAGAAAAACAGTGATCATAAAGGAAGGCATGCAGACACAAGGGGAGGCCTTTAGATTCTCTGAATTTTTGAGTAAAACTTTAGCTAGGAGGTTTTCTAAAGTCTCTGTTGATGTTTATCACATTTTAAAAAATTCTGTTTTATTAGCAAACTGTTCTATTATAAAGGGGCAATAGATATCACACCCATACAGAAAGAAATTTCACTTAGATGCATTCCATTCTTATTTATTTATTTAGTCCTCACTTTATCAAATGCATACTCAGATACATACTCTTGTAAGTGACTCGATAAAGAACGTGAAATCTCACAACTGTTCTTCAACCCAACTGGAGTTATCACTCTAAGCACTGTTAAATTTGTATCCTTTGGCTTACTATATATTTCAAACAAATGAGCACCTCATTTTTTTTATTAATAAATTCATAATATATGGATTGTTCTGGGAACAGGGTTTTTCTTGGAGGTATTTCTAATTTGGCACATAAAAGTCTGTCTCTTTTGCTGTGATGATTAAATAGCATTTCATAGTGTGCACATATATTTCATAACCATTTCCTTGAAGGAACCATTCTATAACAATACTTGCTAACATATTCCTTTTCTTCTTCTATGTATGCCAGCATCAGGCCTCTAGAGGTCAGGTAGGGTGATCCAGTTTGGGAATCTATATATAGAAAGAGTGGAGAGTTTTCTTGATTAAGACTTTGTGAGGACTCGTTCACAGCAACTGGACCCGCCTTCTACATGTACTTGGTAGGCAGGCATTCATATACAGCATGGCGTAAATCATAAATGAGAGCTCAGTGGGCTTGGTAGCAGCCATTTCTTTATTAATGTGTATTCATTTTGTTAATTATTATTTATAAATTTCTTTAACTAAGCAGTTTTCTACACTTTGATGGTTGTAGGTAAGTGATTTCATCTTGTTTTATCTGAATTTTGATAAAAATCCCTTTTATTGGAAGAGCACTTCCTACGGAGAGTAAGAACTAAAAAAAAGAATTCTTCGTTGTGCAAGACTGAAGGGACATGTTTGCTTCATCATTAGAAGCTCTCAGAGATGAAACCTCTCAAATACATTCCTATAGCCTTGATTCACACCTGATATTTTGTGGCTTACATAGCCAGAGGCAGGTGAAGTTGGATATAACCAATTAGAAAATATCTTTCTCTTTATTTGTAAGATCTCTGTTTCTAAAAGAGAATCAAAATCCATCTGCATTACCTTTCTATTTCTCAAGAGTGCTCAAAAAGTGTAATGGCTTCTAACAGGTATATCTAAAAAAGGTTTGTTTAAAAATCATTATGCTGGTACTTCCCTGTGACATTTTTGGATACAAATTGAGCTTGTGCTATGATTGGAGAGAAGTTAGAAAATTCACACTTAAACCAGATAGAAAGGCCCTAAGGTGTTTTCTTTTCTTTGAAAAATGAAGTTTAAAAGGTTTGAGTTTAAAAAACAAAATATCTCCCCCAAATTAATTGAGAACGAGGCTGGATTTAGCTCAGTGGTGGTTGCTTAGCAACCAAACTAGGAAGAGGAGAGAAAGAAGATGAGGATGCTTTAGCCCCTGGATACCACTTAAGGCTCTGAACTCTCTTGAAGGATGTAAAGAAAAGTTCTCACTCTAGTGGACGTTTCTATTTAAAGAATCCTATGATTCATAACATACTTGGACAACTTTTTTTTTCTTTTAATCAAATTCATCCTTAACATGTGGCTCAATTGTCACCACTTCCCTGAAGTTTTCAATGAGCATTCCCAAGGACCCCATCAATCTGAGCCATGTCTGCTTCCTCTGTGTTTTCCTCACCCTGTGCATTTCACTGTTCTGCCCTCATCATGCTGTCCTACAATCATTAGCTTATGCATTTTATCTTTCTGTCTAAACAACCTATTTGTAATTGGGGACTGTCTCTTGTTTGTCTTTGCATCATCCATGTATATGCCCATGTCTTGTACATAGTCGATTCTCCAATAATGTTTGTTGAGTGGATGGATGAATGAATGAATGAGTGAGTGAATAAGGTTTCACTTCTGCTTCAGTAGAGGTATTAGCTAAAATAGCAGATGCATTGAGGACTCCCTAACATGTATAAATGTAATGAAATAATGCCGATAAATGTTGCTTGGGGGTAGGGGTGGGAACTTTGTGATATATCTGTCTCAAGCTGTGTGCTGACAAGTTTGTTTAAATTAAATTCCCTTTACCTTCTGTTCTCTGTCCTACAGGCTGCACAAGCAATTGTGGTTGGCTCTTACAGTGGCTCAAATAATCAGTCAATTGGGCCCTGCCTCCCATCCTAAGGTAGGCATACTTACCTGCTTCTCTGTTCTTCTTGGACTCAGCATCTACTTTAATACTGTTCATTATTACTCAAGTGCTTCTTGTCCCCTTTCATTTTGGTGTGGATTATTCCTCATTGCCCGTTGGCACAGAGTTTTCTTGGGGACCCTCGTGATTTCCTGTGGCTATTGTCATGTATATTTATGACTGCAATAACCCTAGAACTCCCCAGACTAATCCTAGAAAAGGACGTTATACATTGGGCTGTTTCCTGAGGTAGGGGGCTGTAAAGGGAACTCCTTTCTTATATTCAGGTCTTCACATCGGAGGTATTGGACACACTCTGTTTGAATCAGTGTTCAGCCAAGACTCTGGTGGTGTGAAAATCTTATAGTTTGAGGACAGTTTTAGAAAGGGGCTATTTAGGCAGGCAGAGTCAGGGTGTAGGGAGTCCAAAAGATATTGGAGCATACCCTCAGGTTAGAAATAGCTTCGTTCTGAAAGGAAAGTGGGATGGAATTTTCAAAGTTTCAAGAGAAAAAAGGAGGGGGGATAAGACAGAAAAAGAGAAGGAAGAGGTAGAGGAGAAGGTCTGAGAGAAGTAGGAAGAGAAAAGAAGAGAGTAGGGAGGGGGCAAGAGAACAAAACTTAGTGGAAAAGTTAGCCTGGAAGGAGCAGTACCCTTTGGTCAAACCCATGGAGACTCTGCAGAGAGGGATCCCAGGAATCAATGCCCTGAACATTCTGTTTCCTCCCTCTGGTCTCCTGCTAATGTTCTCTGAAGGGCAAAAGAGCTTGTGGCTGTGGCCTGCTGTGGCCAGCTTCTTGTGGCACCGAGAAGAGTGGAAAACAGTGGGAAGGTGATCCAGAGGGCCAAGTGGAAAATATTCAGTGCAACCACCCAGAAGGAAATGCGAACATAAAGGGCTGTGTGCAGAGAGGTCACATTTCATTTAGCCTCACTCCAAAATGATTAGTTTGTGAGAGAATATTTTGACATTTTCTTACATCTTCAACTGCTGTTGTGAATTTTGTTTTTAAATCTTGCTCCTTAGAGGCAGTCATTCCTTACAAATTTGCCTGTTTAAGGATTATAACCCTCGATAGAAGCAAATAATAAAAAACTTTCCTTTTAACTTGCTACTTCATCTAGGATAAAGTCCAAGTGACTCTACTATGACATTCCAGAGTGTTCAAATTCTGACTCTGATTTTTCACTGTCGAGGTAGCTTCTATTTATCTCTTAACATGTATTAACTTCAAACATGATTTGTTGCAAATCATAGAAATCTATGTCAAATGAGTTTAGACAAGGAATGAAGCTTATTGGACAGATTACTGTCCAGGAGGGGCAAGTCCCTGAAGAGCTTCTGATATCTCAACACCCCAAGGTTGTGGGCTTTCTCAATAGAGTAGCACCATTAATGTGCTCAGCTCCCAACCCCAGGCTCCATGTGTTTCAGTTCAAGTTCTCTGGTGAAACTGATTAGCCCAGCTTTGGTCAGCTGCCCACCTGTAGGCCAATGAATTATGCTCAGCAGAGTTACAAAGTGCTATTGTCTCTGGGTCATAGTGATGGCAAAGACAGTTCTTGGAGAAGGGAGGACAGGTTATAAATTGGGCAGATACCTTACAAGATTATCTACTGTAAAGACCTAGCTGAACTGTGGTCTTTTAAAGTGAGCTGTTCCTAGATTCCCCTGCAGTTTTCTGTGCCCTTCTCCATTATACAATCTATATTGTTTTAATCTAGTTATTCTCCTAAATATTTGCCTGTTGCTCCCCCAAGATGATGACATCTTTGTATATCCAGTATCTAGTACACTTAAAAGAGAGGAACTCAGTGCATTTGATTAAACAAATGGTGAACATTAGAGTGGAAAGATAAGGGACATTGGAATCAGAAGGCTTAAGCTTGAGTCTGAATTTCTTTGTTTATTAGATTTGTTGGCTTAAGCCAACAGTTAATTTCTCTCAGCCCCCATTTCTTCATCTCAAGTGATAATCACCCCTTAGGATTTGATGGGTACTCATGAAGGAACAACCCACAAATGAGGAGTTTTATTGATTGGGAGATAGTATAGTGTTGGAATCAAACAGACATGCTTCTGAATTATAGCTTTGTTTCTTGTGTGACATTGAGCAAGTTACTTAACCTTCCAGAACCTGTATAAAAATGAAAATAACACCTACTTCATAAAATTATGATGAAGATTAACCTTGATAGTCTATATTCTGTGTTTGGCACTTGGCCTATTACTAGCAAGGGAAAATCCTAGACAATACTGGAAAGAAGATGATGTCTTTCTATGTGATGGTTTTAGTTGCTGCCCATCTCATCTCAACATTTACCAGGAATCATGTTTTTCTTCACCTACTCATTTGGAATTATTGTCTCATGAGGCAATTCAACTTGAAGATTTTCCTCCTCTCCTTTCCACTTCTATCAAGATGGACTCTCTGGTGGTTCTTTGCCTTCCAGGAAGACTTTAGTCTTCAGTATCAATCCCTGATAGTATCACTATCAATCCCTGATAACATCATCAAGGACTTTAATGAAGCTAATCGCTCACACAACTATCATATGCATTTTTCTGAGTCTATTTTGGAGATTCAGAGTGAGTTCAACAGAGTGGCTTCCTGGAGACCTTTGCAAACATTGTGCTCTGTTGTGGGGTGTGTGTTCCTTCCAGCAGCCCACAGGTCATAACAGAGGGGAGGGCCTTGCTACATCCAAGGTGAAGTGGCCCTGCTGGGAGAATTCTTCTTCCCTAAAGCAAAAAGGAATTTGGTGTAGTTGAAAGGGCCCTCAACAAAAGTAAGGATAGTTTCCTTCAAGTGGTAATACTGTTACTCCATGGATGAATCCCCCCCTCACTGACTTGGTCTCTGTCTGTGAAATGGGGTTAATTCCCACTCCACTGTTCTTACAGGATAATTTTTAAAACCAAAGAAATAATTTTTAAAACCAATATGAAATATTTTGCAAAGATACTGTTCTAGTTTTCCAGCTGCCAGAATGCAACATACCAGAAATGGAATGGCTTTGAAAAAGGGGAATTTAATAGGTTGCAAGTTTACAGTTCTAAGGCTGAGAAAATGTCCCAATTAAAACAAGTCTATAGAAATGTCCAATCTAAGACATCCAGGGAAAGACACTTTGGTTCAAGAAGGCCGATGAAGTTCAGTGTTTCTCTTTCAGCTGGAAGGGCACATGGTAAACATGGCAAGCTTTCTCGTGGCTCCACAAGAGGGACTCTCTCCAAAATGTTTCCTCTTTTAAAGGATTCCAGTAAGCAACTCCACCTTCGGTGGGTGGGACACACCTCCATGGAAGTCATCTAATTAAAAGTTACCACCCACAATTGGGTGGGTCACATCTCCATGGAAATAATCAAAATGCTCCCACTGAGCAATATTGAATGAGGATTAAAGGACATGGCTTTTCTGGGGTCCACCACAGAGTCAAACCAGCACAGATACCATGAAAATTAAGGACATGCTTCTAAAAGTCTAACTTTCATGTAGTTCCAAGTTTAGAATGGCATTTTTCAGTCACCAAAAAATCAGTCCTTTTTATTTACTCTACCCTTTAAAAGGAGGCCCCAGATCATCACATTCCCTTGTATGGAAGAAACAAACTTTGCAACATGGCTTTGGTTTAAAGTTCTAGGTATTAGTTTTTTAATTTTATTTAGGCATATTGGAAACATTAGAGAAGTAGTATTAAAAAGAGCCATCTTGTGTGACATCATCAACACAGTGACATTACATCCTCTGAAAAAACCTCCACAGAGATTCAGCAAATAAAAGGACAAACCCCAGTTGCTTAAAACTCTGGAGGACAGTAGGAATGGAAAAGTACTCTACAAACACTGAAGTGATGAAAAAGAAAAATATCAGAGAGGAAATTGCCATGGGATACAAGATCAAAATGCAAAAAATCGATAGCTTCTATATACTATAATAAACAATCTGAAGTGGAAATCTTGAAAAAATTCCATCTACAATAACAACTAAAAGAATTAAATATTGGAATAAACTTATCCAAGGATGTCAAGGACTTGTACTCAGAGAACTATAAAACATTGCTAAAATAAATCAAAGAAGACAGAAAATAAATCAAAGAACTTTTTATTTCATAGATTGGAAGACTAAATATCATTAAGATGTCAAGTCTACCCAAATTCATTTATAAATTCAATGCAATACCAGTCAATATTCAACAACCTACTTTCCAGAAGTAGAAAATTTAATTATCAACTTTATTTGAATGGGTACGGGGCTGGGAATAGTCAAAACCATCTTGAGAAAGAAGTTGGAGAAGTCACATTTCCTGACTTTAAAGCATATTACAATGTTACAGTGATCAAAACAGCATGGTACTAGAATAAAGATAGATATATTGACCAGTGGAAGCAAATTTGAAAGTTCAGAAATAGACCTTCACATCTGTGGCCAATTGATTTGTGGCCAAGGGTGCCAAGTCAACTCAACTGAGAAACAGATAGTATTGGAAGAAGTGGATGTCCATATGCAAAAGAATAAAAGAGGACTCCTTTCTGTACCATATACAAAATTAACTCAAAATGGATTAAAGAACTATATAAAAAAGCACAGGGCAGATGATGGCAGCGCAGTGGTAGAGTTCTCACCTGCCATGCCAGAGATCTGGGTTTGATTCCCTGTGCCTGCCCACACCAAATAAATAAATAAATAAATAAAAATAATGAAAAAATAAATAAGCACAGGGAATAAAAGAAAAAAAAGATAAATGGAACCTCCTTAAAATGAAAAACTGTGCATCAATGGACTTTGTTAGGAAAGTAAAAAGGCAGCCTACTCAATGGGAGAAAATCTTTAGAAACCACCTATCCATTAAGAGTTTAATATCCAGAATATATAAAGAAATTCTGTAGCTCAAAAATAAGTGTAGAATTACCATATAATCCAGTAATCCCTCCATGTATATACGCAGAAAAACTAAAAAAGAGGGACTTGAACAGATGTTTACACTGTTCAAGTTTATTGCGGCATTATTCACAACTGCCAAAAGTTGGAAGCAACCCAAATATCCATCTACTGATCAATGGATAAAAAAAATGTGGCCTATACATGCAATGGAATATTATTCAGCTGTAAAAAGGAATGAAATCTGATTCATGTGACAACAGTGGACAGACCTTGACATTATGTTAAAGGAAATAAGCCAGATGCAAAAGGACAAATATTGTATGATCTCACTGATAGGAGCTGTAGCATAACCTGTACAGAATTTTTATTTTGGTTGATTGGATAAAGGTTTGTAAATGGATGGTGGTGATGGCAGTACATTATTTTCAATGTAATCGACAACACTGAGCTATAAAGATAAAAGTGGTTAAAAGAGATAACTTTATGAAGTAACATTACTAGAATAAAAATGGAAAGATAAAACATAGGACTGTAGGGCAGGCAATGGTGGCTCAGTGGCAGAGTTCTCACCTGCCATGCTGGAGACCCGGGTTCAATTCCCAGTGCCTGCCCATAAAAAAAAAAAAAAAATAGAACTGTGTGTCTCAGTGAACCCTATTGTACACCATGGACTATAATTAATATTACAAGTATAAGATATTATTTAATGAGTTAGAACAAATGTATGATATTAATACAAGATGTTAATAAGAGGGTGGTATATGGAGAAAACACAGCTATTGTAAATTATAGATGATAAATAATAGTATTATTTTAATAATCTTTCATCAATTGTGATGAAAGTATAACTACCAAAAAAAAATTAGTACAATTATAAAAAAGTGCTGTTATCAATGATAACAAATGCTCCACTCTGGGGTTGTTAGTGGTATATGGGAATCCTGTATTTTATGCGTGTTTGTTTTGTGAACTCATAACTTCTCTAATTAAAAAAATGTAAAAACAGTGATCTCAAAAACTGTTCTGGAGTTTTAATAATATTGAAGAAATTATATTATTAAATTATAATAATAATAAAATGCAATAATATAATTTAATAGCAGTATTAAAGAAATAATATGATTTTTACATGTAAGTTTATTATACTTAAGTGATAAGACAAGTAAATGTTTATTGTACATTCATTTATCTTTAAAGTAATTAACAATAGATGCAGCTTAAAATCTATCACTGTCCTTGCTACCAGACAAAGACTGTGGATTCTTTTGCCCAACGCACTCAAAAACCAATTCCTCAGACACCGGGGTTTCAAAGAGAGAAAGAGTGTATAATTAGGCGTTAGTAGGAGAGCAGGTGGCCTGGTGGCCTAAAATCTGTCTCCCTGAACTGCAGTCATTCTGATAGTTTTATTATAGAAAAAGGTGGGCAGGGTTTAGGATAATGAGCACAGTGGCCCCAGTGATGTAATTAGAGGTGATCTAATTATTGAGCACACACAGGTTGATTACGTGCTTAATCACGGAATGTATGTAAGAAAATGCCAGAATGAAGTATTGGTGACTTAAGTTAAAGTCTAAGCTATTGCATATGTCAGGAAGGCCCACTTTGGTTAAATCCAGTCTTGGTTATCAAGATAACTTTGGACTTGGGGTGGTTTTAGTTCTGAGCTGACCGAAGGCCCTCCATTAATAAACATTAGGGGCTGTCTTTAGAGATTACAAGACTCTAAAGTTGAAAAACTGGATAACTGGGTACAAATGAAGGTTAGTCATAAGGTTTTTACAATCACAGGGCGGAAGATAAGGGCTTTACAAACACTTTCAGAGCTCAAGGTAGTTGGAATGTAATTTAGAGATTTCAGGTATTTCCCACTGTCTACTCCGATATACCAGAAAGCAAAAAGGAATATTTATATAATGATTCAGTAACCAAAATCATTCCTTAAATCCTGATTTCTCAGTTACATCCAGAATTAGCTATATTTTATAATTTCTCACAAGTATACGTAAGATGTATTTTATAGACCTTGATGTCTGAAGAGCATTTTAACCAGTGCCCTGCTGGCAATGGTGCCAGCTGAGCCCTGATTCAGGTTCCATAGTAGACATAAGTAGTAAAGTGTATTAACAGAGAAGTTTATTAAAAGAGCGAGAGAAACATTAGAGAGAGTAACGCAGATGTGCCAAGGAAGGGGCGTGCATTGAGTGTAGTGGGCCATGTTGTTTTATAGGAAAGTTTTTTTGGTAGCAGATTTCCATAGCAACCTTTGAATATTAGGTGTCCTCTGTTCTAGGAAGAGATAGCTAGCAGAATTCATGGTTTGTTGTTACTACCTAAAGTTCATCTTTGGGTCAATGGTTAACAATCTCTGTGATCCTATCTATACCTCCTATTATTAAGTAAGAGTTTGCTTTAGGCCCAGAATTTTATGATCTTCTACGGGTGGAGGGGTGGGTTTCAGTGTTTTAGGGAGGTCTTGGGGCTTTAGGGAAATTTTTTTCCCATGAAGTTTGCAGGTGAAATTTGCAGCTATGTAAGAGTTCCTTTGGAGCTAGATAAGAAACAAAGGACTTAGAGTTGTCTGTTAACTCTTTCAGACTGAATAGGAAACCAGGGACTTAACAGTTGTCCTGTTTTATCCTGTGTCAGCATGGAGGTTCATATTTCAGATGCATAGAAACAGTTACTGTACTAAATAATCTGAGAGTGATTCCTTACCCCTTTATATTGAAGGGCAGAGGAATACAACTAAGAAACTGAAAATTCTAGGTAAAAACTTTTTTGAGATTTCTGTCAAGCTGGTTTGTGAACCAACCAAGCTTCTTTGTGTTCTCCGGGTCACAAATTATGGATCCTGTGGCTTTTCTATCAGCATAAGGAAGGGATTTCCGAAGTTCAATAAACAAAGGACTTCAGGGTCCTAGCGATTTACTTTATGACTTCCTTTAACTAAAGTCAATGCCCTTATTAAAAAGAGACTCACATGTCTTGATTTTATATTTTTCCTTGTTTTTCTCTCAAGGAGGGACTCATAATATTCTGTTTCCACAACTGCAAGTATTAGGTGTGTATTTCCTTGAAGTTATTCTTTCCTGCAAATAAGTAATTTGTAATCTCTTTGCATCTTAATTTCCTCATCTGCAAATAGGATTTATGGACATGGGGTCACTTTGAGAATTCGATGAGTTAAATAGATATAAATGACTTAGAAAGCTGCCTGTCTCAAGAAGTGGTCACAGTTGCTGTGAGCTCCTGGTGTTGTGGTGTCCTGTTGGTGAGATATTCTAGCACCTTCTTGAATCACTCTCTTGCAGGAAAATCTATAGATACTTTGGGAATTTGTTTTGATCACCAAAACCCTGACCAACCAACAGTAGGTACTGTGAGAAGATAAGTATGGGGTTCATTCCAAAGCCTTCATTTTTGGAATTCTTCTCCTTAGACTGCTTTAATCACTCCTAAGTAGAATGAAGAATATTTTCTTTTCCTTGCATTGTTTTATAATTTTACTGTGCTAGAAGCCGTAATGGATTCTGCTGTCATTTTGGTGTTCCCTAGCTATTCTTTAGGGCACCTTGCCTGATTCAGTTATGCTTTATAACTTTTAAAATATGATTGGGGATTCCTATTACTTTATCACTGAATCCGGAAGATATAAAAGTGAAAAATATAGTAGAAGCCTGCATTCGTTAGGATTAAATTCAGCTATATATGAAAGAAACTCAAATAACAGTGGTTTAAATAAGATAGGAAGCTATTTTTGTTTTCTCACACATAAACAATATCCAGTGGTTGGCACTTCAGGGCTGGTATAGTAGCTCCACATTCGTATAGGACCCAGGCCTGTTCTTTCTTTCATCTCCTCAATCCTCAGTATGACTGTCCTCAGCATTGCCTCATGGTTGTGAGATGGCATCATGTCCATCCAGGCAACAGAAAGGAATAAGGAGCAGTGGCAAAGGTCTGATTGCCCATGGAGTGAGCCCCCTTTAAAGAGTTTTTAGAGAACCCCCTTTCTATAACTTTTGCCTATAACCCTAAGGGAAGATGAGGAAATACACATGCATACTTCATTTTATTGCACATAACTTGATTGTGCTTCACAGATTCTGCATTCTTTACAAATTGAAGGTTTATGACAACCCTTCATTGAAGAAATTTGATCAGCACTATTTTTCCAACAGCATGTGCTCACTTTGTGTCTCTTGTCACATTTTGGTAATTCTCCAATATTTCAAACTTTTCCAGTATTATTGTACTGTTACGGTCATCCATGATCGATGATCTTTGATGTTACTATTGTGATTGGATTGGGGCACCATGAACTGCACCCATTTAAGAAGGCAAACTTAATCAACAAATATTAAGTGTGTGTTCTGACTAGCCTCAGTGACCAGCCATTCCCCATCTCTCTCCCTCTCCTCAGGCCTCCTGATTCCTTGAGACACGACAATATTGAAATTAGGGCAATTAATAACACTAAGTGTTCAAGTGAAAGGATGAACACTCTCACTTTAAATAAAAAACTAGAAATGATTCTGCTGAGTGAGAAAGGCATGTCCAAAGCTGAAATAGGCCAAAAGTTGGGGCTCTTGTATGGTTAGCCAAGTTGTGACTGCAAAAGGAGAGTTCTTGAAGGATATTAAAAGTGCTACTCGAGTGAACACATGAATGACGAGAAAAAGAAACAGCCTTAATGCCGATATAGAAAAAGTTTTAGTGTTCTAGATAAATCAACCAGCCACGCAACATTTCCTTAAGACAAAGCATAATCCACAGCAAGGCCCTGTCTTCAGTTCTGTGAAGGCTGCAAGAAGTGAGAAAGGTGCAAAAGAAAAGCTGGAAGCTAGCAGAAGTTGGTTCACAGAGTTTAAGGAAAGAAGCAATTTCTGTAATATTAAAGTGCAAGGTGAAGCAGCAAGTACTGATGTAGAAGCTGAAGAATGTTATCCAAGGGTCAAGCTAAAATAATTGATAAAGGTGGCTACACTAAACAACAGATTTTCAATAGAGAGGAAACAGCCTTCTATTCGAAGAAGATACCAGTTAGGACTTCCTTAGCTAGAGAGAAGTCAATACCTGGCTTCAAAGCTTCAAATGACAGGCTGACTCTCTTGTTAGGGTCTAATGCAGCATATGACTTTAAATTGAAACCAATGCTCAATTACCATACCCAAAATCCTAGGGTCCATAAGAATTATGCTAACTCTACTCTGCCTGTTCTCTATAAATGAAACAACAAAACCTGGATGACAGCACATCTGTTTACAACATGGTTTACTGAATATTTTAAGCCCACTATTGAGAGCTACTACTCAGGAAAAAAATTCCATTCAAAATATTACTGCCCATTAACAATGCACCCAGATAACCAAGAGCTCGAAAGGAGATGTACAATGAAATTCATTTTGCTTTCATAACCTGCTAACACACTATCCATTCTGCAGCCCATGGATCAAGGAGTCATTTCAATTTCCAAGTCTTATTACAGAATTTAAGAAATACATTTTTAAAGCTGTAGGCGCCCTGAATAGTGTGGTTCCTCTGATGGGTCTGGGCAAAATCAACTGAAAACCTTCTGGAAAGGATTCACTATTCTAGATGCTATTAAGAACGTTCATGATTCATGGGAGGAAGTCAAAACATCAACATTCCCAGGAGTTTGGAAGAGGTTGATTCCAGCCCTCATGGATGACTTTGAGGGGTTCAAGACTGCAGTGGAGAAGTCTTTCTACCCACTGCAGATGTGGTAGAAATAGGAAGATAACTAGAATCAGAAGTGGAGCCTGAAGATGTGGCCAAATAACTTCATTCTCATGGTAAAACTTGAGCAGATGAAGGGATCCACAAATAAAGTGGTTTCTGGAGATGAAAACTACTCCTGGTGAAGTTGTTGTGAGCACTGATGAAATGGCAACAAAGTGTTTAGGATATTATGCAAATTTACTTCATAAAGCAGCTGCAGGGTTTGAGAGGATTGGCTCTTATTTTGAAAGAAGTTCTACTGTGGATAAAATGTTATCAAACAGCATGCTATGCTACAGAGAAATCTTTGGTGAAAGGGTCAATTGATGCAGCAAACTTCATTGCTGTCTTATTTTAAGAAATTGCCACAGCTACTCCAACCTTCAGCAATCACCATTCTGATCAGTGAGTAGCCATCAACATTGAAGCAAGACCCTTGATCTAGTTTACTAGCTGCTGTAATGTGTATACCAGAAACAGAATGGCTTTTGAAAGAGGGAATTTATTAAGTTGCAAATTTACAGTTCTAAGGCCATGAAAATATTCCAATTAAAGCAAGTTTATAAAAATGTCCAAATTAAGGCCCCAACAAGAGGTTACCTTCACTCAAGAAAGGCCAATGAAATTCAGGTTTTTCTCTCAACAGGAAAGGCACATGGCAAACATGGTGACTTCTGCTAGCTTTCTCTCCTGGCTTCTTGTTTCATGAAGCTCCCCCAGGGGCATTTTCCTTCTCCATCTCCATAGGTCTCTGGCTGCCTGGGCTCTCATGGGTCTCATGGCTCTCTTATGACTCTTAAGCTTTCTCCAAAATGCTTCTTCTTTTAAAGGATTCCAGTAAACTAATCAAGCCCCACCTGGAATGGGCAGTGACTTTGTGGAGATAATCTGATCAAGTTTCCAACCTACAGTTCTGAATAGGGATTAGGTTTAAGGATTGAGATGGATCAGGATTAAAACATAGCTTTTCTAGTGTGCATAATCCATTCAATCTGACCTAACCTTCCACCAGCTAAAAGATCACAGCTTACTGAAGGCTCTGGTGATGGTTAGCGTTTTTTAGAAATAAAGTGTTTTTTTTTCATTGAGGTATGTACATTGGCTTTTTAGACATAATGCTATTGTACTCTTAATAGACTACAGTATGGTGTAAGCATAACTTTTTTTTTTTTTCACATGGGCAGGGACTGGGAATTGAGCCTGGGTCTCCAGCATAGCAGGTGAGAACTCTGCCACTGAGCCACCATTGCACTGCCCAAGAATAACTTTTATATGCACTGGGAAAATAAGATTTTTGTGTGCCTTGCTTTATTGTGATATTTGCTTTTTTTTGGCAGTCTGGAACCAAATCTATATTAACCTCCAGGTATGCCTATAGGATTTTAACTGGGTACAGTGGTTCCCTGATAATATAGGGGCTCCTTTAATTAGAGAGTAGGTATTGGGTAGGAAATCAGTGGATTCTTCCAAAAAGCCATTCCCAATTTGGAGGCTGTATCTACACTAGCTTCATAGGCTGACCCAGTGAAAGGTATATTTGCAGTTGCATTCCATAGTGGTAGGCAGAGCAGACTACATGGGCTACGGAACCAGGACAACATGAGTTTGGATCCTGGTTATGTCCCTTACTATTTGTATGTCCTTGGGCAAGTCCGGCAATTTATTTGAGCCTTAATTTTATCATCTGCTAAATGGGGATGATAATAGAGCTGTTGTAAGGATTGAAAGAGAACATGTTTACATAAGCTATTTTCTGTTTAATATTTTTTTTAATTGAGTACCAATAATTTTATTCCTTTTAAAAGTGCCCTTATGGGCCATATATTATGCTAGAATTTTACAAATGTCATATTTTATCCTCATAACAAGCTTACAGAGTATTTTACAAATGAATAAATCGGAGACTCAAAGAGGTTGGGCAACTTAACCAAGGTTACACAAAATAAAAAAAAAATTTAAAGTCAGATATTTCTGATTCTCACACTTGTGCTTTTTCTTCCAAATCGCATTGCTTCTTTCAGTTTCAAGTTACAATTGGGTACACAGCACATACAGAGTTACATAACAGCAAGCTGGGTTCCAAGAGCATTGTATTTTACTGAATTGCATTGACTCAGCAACGAGAAGCTGCAAAGGATGGTGAACTGGGGCTTTAAGCCCATACTTTGGCCTGGCTATGTCCTGGAAAAAGAGTTGGGCCCTGCTATAGCAGAAAAATAGGAAGGTTTCCTTTCTAAGGCACAGTTTCGAAGGCTCCTTGTTTCTGATTCCTTGTTGCCTGGTCACGTGGATATATAGCCTTTGACGTAAAAACCGTGCTTGGATGGACGGATCTTATTGTCCTCTGGCTTCTGCTGTTAATTCAGTCCTGCATATACGAGTGAGATATCTTTTGCACAGTCTTGAGGTTGAGCTGGACTAATACAGTGCATCCCTGGAAGGTAATTGCACAAGCAATTACCCTAGATGGTAAAGGGTATTATGAAATAACCAAATCCGGGATGCTGTCAATGCAATAAAATGTGTGACTAAATTCATACTTGGGTGTCAGAGCTGGAAAAGTAGTTTCTAAGCTAGGACCTGGGGCATAAACAGGGATTTACCACAGGAAGAGGGGGTGGAAGACTGTTCCAAGCAGAAGGACCGGCTCGTGCCTTTGGCTCTGAGCTCTGATTTCTGCACACACATTCTTCGACTTACTCTTATCCTTTCTTTCTGACTTTGCCTTGACTGACAGAGCTGGCTGGCAAGTTCACCTCCTGAAAGCCCATCATCAAACATGGGTGCCATCACCTCAAAAAGCATGGCATTGGGATTGTGGCCACACAAAGCCAATGTTAGCAAACCATTCTGGACGGAGTGTTCTAAAACAGAGGTGGCAGCTTGGATTAATTTCTTGTACCAATGCTAATAGTTTGCTGGTGGTGGCCTGAAGAAATCAAAAGGATACTGAGACTGAACAGAAAAGAGTCCTGCTTCCCTCAATCCAGAAGCAGATTTTCTACACACAGGTGCTGGCATTCTTGGCTCTAAAATTCTCTTTCCTCCATTCCACTATGCTTGAATTGAACTGGGAAGAATTGCCAAGAAGCAGCAGGATACCAGCCAGAAAGCAGAGCTGTTAATACCTCCCGCTTCTCAGCTGTAGCATTACCAACCTCAGTATGCAAAATCTAGCCTTTGCCAATACAAAGCTGCCTCCAACTTCCTGGGCCTGTGCTATGATCCCTACCTACACATAGACTTTCAGATATTCAAATATTGCTCCTAACATGCCTCCCAGTAATAAAGCATCTGCCACAGGGGGTGCTCCTTATGGGACTAGCTGGGAAGAGCCAGGAATACTGTCAGTGGTGATGGGCTTGAAGTTATTAGTGGCCTGAATGCCTTGGATCCTATGATCTCACCCTCATAAATGTTTCCTGCTAGCCCACTAAGTTGCAAGTCCCAGACAATAGTCCCCTTTGCAAAAAAAAATCATTATTCTAATTATTTCCTTACTTAAAATTTTTACTTTTCCCGTTGACTGCTCATCAATCATTCTGACCTCTCCATCTTGTATTCTACATTACAGAAGCATAAACAGCTTTAGAGTTGTTTTACTCCATGCCTTACTATTTTTCTCATGCTTTGCTCATTCAGATTCTTCTATCTAGAGCCCTCCTTGGCTCCATGTTTTCCATTTAGTTATTTGATTTCAAATTACAGACCCCTCTCAAACAGTACCATCATTTCAACCCTTCCTTGCCTGTCCCATCCAATTCATCTTTCTCTTATTCCACTCTGTTCAGCTCTCATTAGTGCCATCTCCATGCTTTTCATATACTTGTATTATTGCATGTATCATATTATTGTAAATAAATAATTTTCCCTAAAGGGCTGTGAACTTCCAGAGGGCAGGTTATGGATCTCCTTTGTCTAACAGTTATCTAACCTGTAGCCTACTCATCTCATATGTTGAATTTAATATAATCATTTTAAAAAAATATGTTTTTACCTATACTTTTCATTGGGCCTTGTGTGTGTTTGTAGGAATGAGGAGAATTCTGGCTAATCAAAGCCTGTTTCATTTGTTTATCCTTGAATTATTTTATTTCATTAATTAAAGTCAGGACAAGGAAACTCAGGATCAAAAAATAGATACTTTAGATTATTTTGATTCCATTTGGAGGGACAGGAGACCAATGATTTTTCCTTAGAATTTTTGCCAACGGTTTTTATTTTTATATATTGCAACAAGGTTCCAGGTAACATTTTGCCTAATCATGTTCATTGAATTATTCAGATTGCTTGTGAGTTAATATTGTATCACCCCACATTTCCAACTCATTAACTTGTAACCAAAAACTCAAGTAATTAAGACATTTAGAAAGCATTGTTGACTACTGTTGAATTTTGTCTCATTCCCAGGCTTATTGAATAATTGGAGAGAAAACATTTACCCCTTGGCTTGCGGTGCCTTTCTGGGAACTGGCCCTGTCCTCTGGCTTCCTTCCAGTGCACTGAGCTAGTTTTCTATACTATGGATTTTTTATTTCTCCCCATTAGTTCTTTTGCTACTTGGAAACAAGTTGTCAGAGTCAGAGAACATGTCTAAGAAAGAGTGTGAGAACCTGCTTGTCCAAACATGCATGTTTGTTGCTTTCCTTCTCGAACTCCAATACAAATAAAAGTTAGCCCCAGACCCCATCAGCCTGTTAGAGAATAAAGTTAAACTACCTTTTTTTTGGGGGGGGGGGGTACATGGTCTGGGAATTGAACCCGGATCTCCTGCATGAGAGTGAGCATTCTACCACTGAACCACCCGTGCACCCAATCACCTTCTTTTTTTAAATACTAAAATTAAGATATGAGCCCCCATCATGTTAAACTTTAGAAGATTTAATTCCTCAGGTGTCTCTGGACATCCCCAGAGAATGCTTAAATATTCCATAAATCCATCCCATTTGCTGTACATGCCAGCAAATAGCTCTGGATCTCTGCCTCATATTCTATTTGTCATACCTAACTGTCTCCAAAGGGTTCTCTCAGGATGCAGGAGTTTCTTCTATAACTATCTCTGAGCCTGGGTGCAGCCCCTTTTATAATTTATGGTAGAGGTAGTTCAGACAGGGCAATGAAGGCTTTGAAATAATGAGAAAGAATTGCAGCACCAAGAACTGAAAGTGGGTACCTGCTGGAGCAGATCTCAGGGTCCTTCGGCCAAGTTCTGCTCTGGGGGACCTACTGGAGGAAATTGCACTATTTCCCCTAACTTGCCCCCTACCCATCTATAGGCCCAGGTCAGATTCTAATGACCTTGCTGTTCAGCCCCAGATCATCTCCCTCCCAGGACAACTGGTAGTTGGAATGCCCATTTTCTTCAGGAAAATAAACAAAACCTTAGGTTGGTTCTCTCCTAGAAGCCCCTTCGTGATGCCTACCCCAGCAGAGCAACAGACTGTGACAGAGGAGAGGAGGGCGGGTTTGTGCATTATCAATCCCAACCCTCATAGGGTCTCTCTGGCAAATTTATTGACCCAGCCCCTATGTTACTCCTCTTGTTCCCTGACTTTTGCAAGAACAGGTACTCACATATTGCTAAGAATAGGCAGTCATTCTTGGGGGCACAGCATGAGTTAGGAAATAAATGTGTCCCTGGAGGAAACATAAATTGTAAAATGTTGAAGTAATGAAGTCAAAATTTTACAACGTTAGTTCAGAGCTGCTTAGATTTTCCTTGCCTTGAATTTCTTCATTCTGGAACTCTTTGCTTCACCTTACACAACTGAAAGCCACATCAGAACAATTCTCATGAAATACAAGTGCAGTTTTCCTTTAAGATAAATTCAAATTTCTACCTATAAAGTAATACCAAAAATGTTTAAAGTGTTGAAAAGACAGTCCATGTTTAATCACTCCATGATAGTGCTTCTAGCCATCAAGTTTTCCAAGAAGAAAATAATAAAATAAAAAACAAAAATAAAATCCTCAACCACTTAAGGTCCTGCCTTGGCCAGACCTCCCTGTAACCTCAAATTTTGAGATCATAAAATTTCAGTTCTTCTTGCTCTTTTTCCTGGGGTTACTGCACCTTGGATCACTCCTTCTGTAAAGCAGTTAGAATAAAATCTGCATAAGTAGGAGTCATTCAGGTGATGTGAGAAGTGTGCATCTCAGTGACAGCACTGCTCTCAGGATGCAGCTATTTGGCACATTGTCTCATCATAAGTGTAGCTCCGTGATTGATTTGTGATGTCTGCCATGGGTGTGGGAAGAAGCAGTGATGTACTTGTAGTGTGCATTTCTGTTCCTGTCCAAATGCATTCTGAAACTTCTGTGATAGGTGTCAGTTCTCCAAGTTAAACCATCTATATGAGGAGTCAGCAAATTTGGTCTAACATCTGTCTCTTAAACATATTTATATTGGAACATAGTCACACCCAGTCATAAATATATTGCCTAGGACTGATTTTACACCATAAGGGCAGGATTTTGTTGCCAGAGAGATTGTATGGCCACAAAGCCTAAAACATTTACTAATCTAACTCTTTACACAAAAACTTTGCTAGTCACTGTTCTATTAGGTTCCTGTCCTGGTCTAATGCCCTGCTCTTCTGGATCTTCTAAGTATACTTGCTTCATCCTTCAAGACAGAGTACTTCACGTACCTATCAGAACTCTCTCAGTAACAGATGATTGAAATCTAAATCAAACAATCTAGAGTGGAGGACAACTTTGGCTTGTAACGGGAAGGTCCAAGGATAACTGACTGTTGGCACAAGTGGGTACACGGAGGTAAATAATGTCATCAAAACTAATTTCCCTATCCTTCCCCTAGCAACCTTGCTTTTTCTCTCAGGCACCCAAGAGTCCCAGGTTTATAATTGTCCAGCAATTCCAATTGAGTGATGGTGCGTCCATCCCATTCACTCCAACACAAGTCCCAGTTCTGAGTGTAAAGGGGTCATTGTGGGTTGTTAGCCATTCTCTGACTGATGTTGTGGCCAGGGGGTAAAATGTGATAACTAGCCTGGTCTGGATAATGGGGCCATCCCTGTTGCTGGACCTGAAGCTAGCCCTATCCAAATTATGTGTGTGGAATGGCTACATAGGAGAGCTAGTTTTCCAAAGAAAATCAACCATTTTTAGAGATTCAGGAATAATGAATGTTGACTGGTAGAAAAGAAGCATCCACTACACCAGGCCAATGTAATTGTTACAAGAAGGCAGATAAACAAGAAAGGCTGAGGACCCATTGGTCTGTTTCTTATAGATTTCTGCCTTGTAGGTGAGAGATGCCTATGTGACTAGTTCAGTCATGTCCTGCCAATGAGGGAGTATCCGAGCTGCTCTGGCTCCAGATAGCGACCAGGAAGGAAGCTGGGCTGGTCTCTGAATACCTACATACTCTCCATGCCACAGGTCCTTGTACAGGGAATATTCCCAATTCAGAGCATTGTATACTGTGACCTAACCACAAGAGTTTCTTTGGTAGAGCTGTACCAATATCCATGCTGTCATTTCTAGTGATGATGTATCATAGCAAAATACTGAATTATGGCTCTAATCTACCAGGGAGATAGTCTTGTCATCTATTCCCGCTCTCCAAAATAAATAGATAAATAAATAAACTCAAAATATGATAATGGTTGTTAATGCAATAGATTTGATTGAGAAATGGTCATTGTTGACCATGTATAGGGAAATGAGATGGAGCGCCCATTTCGTTTCCATGTTTAAGTCAAGTTCAGTCACTGCTTTTCATTTTTTAATACTTTCCATGGAAACAAAAACCAAAATTCCCTATCAAAACCACAATTCACTGTACCTTTGTTTTTAATGCATTTAAAATAAAGAGTGCAGTATTTTCAGTTGACAAAACCCATTCACTTATAAGTAAACCTGGGCCACTCCTTCCGCTTATTCAAACACCTTATACATAGAACAGTTAAGTCATTAAGGCTTTTTAAAGCTCTCTATGCAATTTGTGCCAATTTGAAAATATTATGTACCCTAGAAAAGCCATATTTTAATTCTGATCCATTCTTGTGGGAGCAGCTGTTTCTTTTAATCCTGATTCAATATTGTATATAGAAGCTTTGATTAGATTAATTCCATGGAGATATTACTCGTCCAATTGTGGGTGTGACTTGATTACGTAGAGATGTGACTCCACCCATTCCAGGTATGTCTTGATTAGTGTACCAGAATCCTTCAAAAGAGGAAACATTTGGAGAAACCTCAGATATGATAGAAATGACAGAGCCCATAGAAACTTCAGAGCAAAGTTGACAGACAGAGAAAAGAGACACGGATGTTTGGAATTGCTTGGAGCTCAGCAAATTTTGCTGTGTGCCTTCCCATGAGATGTTAAGTAAGTCAGAACCTAGAGAGAGCCAAGAGAAGCCAAGAGATGAAAGCCAGCCCAGAGAAGCAAAGTGAGAAACCCCCACAGGAACAGAGGCTGAAAGCAATGGAGCCCAGGAGCAAGGGACCAGCAGATGCCAGCCACGTGACTACCAAGCTGATGGAGGTGTTCCTGACACATCGCCCTTTCTTGAGTGAAGGTAACCTCTTGTTGTTGCCTTAATTTGGACATTTTAACTTCCTTAGAACTGTAAACTTGCAACTTCTTAAATTCCCCTTTTAAAAGTCATTTCTAGTTCTGTTATATCGCATTCTGACAGCTTGCAAACTAACACACAATTCTAGATTTAGGTAGCCTTTCTGCTCAGCTCCCTCTGCTGGTTTGGAGCTGTTATGTACTCTAGAAAAGGCCATCTTCTTTTAATCCATTCCTGTCAGTACAGACCTTTTGTAGGTGGGACCTTTTGGTCAGGTTGCTTCAATTGAGATGTGAACTATTCCAATTCAAGGTGTGTCTTAATCCTCTGACCGGACTTATTTATAAGAGGAGCAAACACACACAGAAGTGAAGAAATGAAGCCCATAGAACTTAGAGAAGCCCCAGAGAACCTGAGAGACAAGGACACACTCTCAAAAGCTGAGAGAGGAAGTCAGAGAAGCCAGAAGCTGAAAGCATTGAAACTTTGGAAAGAAGGATGAGCAGACGCAGGTTGTATGCTTTCCCAGGTGACCGTATTCCAGATGCTGACAGCCTTTCTTCAGAGAAGGTATCGTGCTGTTGATGCCTTATATTGGACATTTTCATGGCCTTTGAACTGTAAATTTGTAAGCTAATAAATCCCCATTGTAAAAACCAACCATTTATGGCATGTTACATTCTGATCGCTTTGCCAAACTGAAGCAGCTCCTTTGAATTCGTTTCAGACCTAACCTCAATCACAGGCAGAGTTAGTCACATCTTCTCTCTGTTCCCAGTTTACTTTTGTCATGTTTTCTTGCATTGTTTTGCAAGACTTCATTTAATCACCTGCCTATTCCCAAGCTCTCTTTGGACAGAGACTTTGTCTTGTTCCTCACTGTATCTTCCTTACCAGGTAGAGTGCCAAGAGAAGATAGATATTTGGGGAGTCTTAGCTGAATGCAACTGATCTCAAACCGTCCTCTCAAAAATGCTGTGATCCTTCCCATCTTACCCAGGTGGAAACCAAGGCTCACAGACATTAAATGCTATGTGCAGAGTCTGCCTTGAACACAGTTCTCCTGACCCTAAGACCATTTGCCTTTGCAATATTTCTGTCTCCTTACTAGGAAGTACTGATCAACATTGCTGTTATTTTATTGTGCTTAATCATATGAAATTATAAGTTAAGTGGTCAAAAGTTGGCACTTAAATGGTCAAAAATTGGCAGTTTCATACGCTTCAATACGCAACTTTTGGAGTTGACTTCTTGTTAGAGAAGTATCACCCCAGCAGTCAAAACAAATAAGCTGAAAGCCCTAATGGGTTTAGTCGGTCAGAGCAAAATACCTGGAAGGTTGGTGAGCAGAAACTCAAACCCACTGACCCTGCACAGTTCCAACTTAAATGAAATGTTTCGTAGGATGGTTCCAGTTGAATGGCTGTGTATGAATATCAACCCTCTGGGTTGGGGCTTTTCTCCATCAACTCAAGGGTTAGCCTGAACACAGCCTGCAGGAAAAGAAGGGTAACCTGACTGACTTGGTTCACTGAAATAGGAGTTAAAATATCTGAATTTGAGTCTTGGTTAAACACCAACTTGCTTGGTTAATTCAAGAAAGTCATCTCTGTTAACCTCAATTTCTTTATTTACAAAATGGGGAGAATACTTCCTGTCTTCCCAAATTACTCTAAGGTCTAAAAACTATATAATTCATGGAAGTCCAGGCATACTTAAGGGACTGAGCAGCAATGTGATGAAGGGAAAGTCCAGCAGGCTCAATAAACACAGCATTAAAATGCAAATACTTGAGTGACCACCCTACGTGTCTTTAATGATAATAGAAGGGTGTCCTCTTTTTAATGTAAGGTCCCCTCCAACATGAATAGGTTGTTAAACCCACTTCATCTTCCATCTTTCCGGCAGATTAACTGCTTGTCTGAACTTCTGAAATAGGAATGATGAGCCTCCTAAGAGATGAAGGGACTTCCTTATGAACTCATCTGTTTTCCTCTCTTATAATGACACATTACCACTGTGTGCAGAGTGTTCAGCTTATCTGATGGACTATAGTTATTTTACACACATTGATGGGTGGGCACTCAGGCCAGCAAACCCTATTGGGAAATTTCACTACCTAAGAGTTGGGGGAAGAAGCAACAGGCAGTTGAACCATTATTTAAAAACCAAACAAACCCTTAAAGATACCGTCTCCCTCTTTGTAAATCCTCTTCAGTGCGCCCTTCGTGGTACATCTCAGCATTCCTCATAGTGGGGAGGAAACATCAGTATCAGCGTCACCTAGGAATGTGCCAGAAACACAAATTCTCAGGTCCTATCCTGGACTTCCTACATCAGAAGCTCTGGGGTGGGTCCAACAATCTGTGTTTTAACAATCATTATAGGAGATGATGATGCCCCACAAAGTGAACCAGGATCATAATAGGTCTTAAAGTTTTATTTCCATCCTGACAATGATGGGTGAGTAGTAACAGCTCATTAAGTATTTGTTGAATGAAATAATTGAGGCATCTTTTGAGCTATGTGACTCTTTAGGCAGGTAGATGGATTTTTGGAAACTTTCATTTTGTTTTCTGTAATATAGTTCTTCCACAGTTGATTTTCAAGAAACTTTGGCAAAGACTGTTTGGTTCTGAATGTGATGGCATTTAGATACATGTAGCCTTGTGGTGGAACCAGCACGTGCAGGATTGTATGAGCAGATTATGAGTGTCTCTTCCTGATTCAGTGATGAATTCCTAATTCATGCTTATAGCTAGAAATCAGTCACACTATGAGAAATTAGCAAAAACTGAAAGTCAGATTTTTTATTCCAAAGAGTTGATTGTCAAACATTTATCAGTGCATCAGGGAGAGATATGTGTCTTAGATTGTGATGGCCAGAAACAGACACTGAAATGAGGTTTTGTGAGAAAGTGATTTATTAAGAAGTGTTCTGGGGAACAGGGAAGGGATGGTAGAGGAGTGAGACAGTGGAACCAGTAAGGGCAGCAATAATATAGTATCAAGTCCTATGAGGTTTTACTCTGGCTCCTTCCCATGAGGAGTTTATGAAGAAGAGAGTTGTCCAGTCAGGGGCTAGGACCTGGAGTGTTTGTATTCTTACCTGAGAAATTCTTCGTTAAGGCCACCTCTCATGGAACATATGTACTTTTAGTACTTCCAGTCTCTGTGTGCAAAGGTAGAATGGGTTCTGGCAGTCTGAGGGCAGCCCTGTGACAAAGAGACACAGGTTCTGGCTGTTGGGAGAGAAAGTGCACCAAAGAAAGTGAAGGGATACTCTGGCTATAGGGGGCTCACTGACAGCTCTACAACAACTGGGCCCCCCTCAGCCTGTAAGGGGCATGCACCCCTCAGTGTTATGGGGGCCCGGGAGGGGCAGTAGGTTGGAGGTAGGACCTGAGATTCTGCATCTCTAACAAGCTCCTGGGTGAGGTTGTGGCTGGGTCTCCTTGGTCATACTCTGAGGAGCAGAGTGCTACAACATGCCCTCAATTATTATACACAAGAAGACCCACCTTTATTTGCCTCATTTAAGTTCCTCTTAATGGAGACAGGTGTTCCTGAAAAGCTTGAAAGAGAACTGCTTCCCATATAGACATTTGGTCCCACCGTTTGAGTTTCCCCCAAACATTTTATCTGTGACTGAAGGGCCTAGATGTCCCCTGGTGTGAATGGGGAAGATGATGCCGGTGTTTAATTTTAGCATTAATACTTTCTTTCAGCAAATGCTATGTTCTTTGCCCATTAATGTTTCTTGTTATGTTATTTTTATTCTTAAAGTGGGCAAAAAAGAAAGTCAAAATCCCATGAATCTCTATTAATCTTTGATTCAATACCTTACCTAGGGGATCAAGACATCGATGTGACCCTGCCCCCGACCAAGCACTTCAAACCCTTTTATGCTAAATAGGAAATGAGAAAAAATGATAACATATCCAGAATTACCAGGTTTATACTTACTGGCATATTTATCTCATTGTACTATTATATATCTGTAAGATTGTACTATTTTATACCTGTAGTAAGGTTTATACTTATTAGCATATTTATGTCATTGCACTATTACATATCTGTAATCACAGCCCCTGCTAGTTGAGAAGCACCAAAAAGCCAAATTTAAGAGCCCAACTATTGCATTGCTGGACTAAAATAGGTGTCTGGATGGAAGAGATTTCAGCTTAGAAGATTAGTGCAAACCTATCTTTCAGCTTTAGAAATGCATAACCTTCAAGTTACAGGTAGTGGTGAGCCAGTGGTAGAGAGGCCAGCCACCCCTGGACACCTTGAGTTTACTAACTGGCTTGTTTCATTCATTGCTGGTGGTTAACAAAAACATGGCATCAAATACATACTTTCCAGAAACCTTTACAGGCTCGATTTTCTTAACAAGTGTACAACACAGCCCTCCAGAAACTGTCCTCCAGCTTTCTTAACTATTTCTTTCCTTCTGCAAACAGTTATCTGATAATGAGTGACTTCTAAAAACAGAGGTCTTCAACATTATTTCCATTTTGACTGAATATTAGACACACACACACCCCCCCACCAAACAAATATCAAATAAAAGTTTGCAATGGCTTTTGAACACAGATCTGCTAAAGGTAGGAAACTCTTGCCATTATAAATAAACATTAATAACTTGGTATTTTATATCAAATACAAAATATCTCCTGCTTGAGTAATTTTTCCTAGGTAATCAGGATGTGCAAATGAAAGAAGAAAGGAATGTTGGTGTAGTGCTTGGAGTCTGTCAGTGGTTATGAATGTTACTTATCTACAAATGTCTTTCAGAAGCAGGGAAAGGATAAGTGCTACACAGCCCACTGCAAAGCCCAAAGAAAATAATTTGTTCTGCCAAACCCTTTTGTAGCCAGGTTCGTGTTTGCAATTTCTTTTTGATTCGAAATCATTTCACAGTTCAGTGCTAAGTTGGGGATGTTTTTCTGGACAGACCGATTTCCAGAGTGAAGGGGTTAATTTTCGTGTATTTTGCCTGACACTCAAGATGCTAATTATTAAGCAGGTAATGTGCATTTCATTTCCAGCAGGTGATAGACTCCTCCCCCATCCCAGTCCACAGGGAGCACGGAAGGCAGAAGGAAGGTCTGGTCTTCACTTCCCCACTGATGAAGTGACTATCCCGAATGGCATTCTAGGACAGTCTGATGAGAGTACACAGCTCCCAGAGGAAATCTGAATTATTCTGAGATGCTAGAGAAGAGGAGATTCAAACCTGTTTCTGTTTATTTTCTCATTTCCAAGAGCTTTTATGCCATTTCTCCAAACATGAAAATTCCTTGTCTCCCTGACCACACCTTTTTGATTGTGTATGTTACTCACGCACAGTAATATTTTCATCTGGGAACAATCCAACTGCATTGGCATCTGAACACCAACATTGTCCATGGAAACTTATTTCCAATCTTATGCCCTTTCCACTTTTGCCGCCTTGTAGAAATGGCTTGACACATCCCAATGCAAGGCCGCAGGAACTGCAGCATATGTATCCAAGTGAGTTATTGAGTAGATCCTGTAGAATTCATTCCATTTTGAAAGGAGAACTTCAGCCACTGTTTAGACTCAAATGTGCAATATAGCTCTAATAGAAGTAATGTCTATTTGCTCAAGCATATACCACTTCATTTGTATTGAGAGCCTTTATTGGGTAAATGTAGCCTCTTTTAGGTTTAGGCTAGTACCTTTCAAGCCCCATGCCTGTAAATGAACCTAAGACACTTTCATGACTGGTTTATTCCATGGTAAGCTAAAATTTCTGTGCTTCAAATATGACAATCCAAAAACTTTCATCGAATGTCCTCACTTTCTGAACCCTCAAAGTGTACCTGAAAAATAATGCAATGCTTATTTCATATTTCTCTACACCTTCCCCGGACCAAATTCTCCTTTCTCATTACCCTATTCCTTATCCTTTCCATATGTGAAGACAAAAAAGCTGAACTCATATTAAATTCAAAAATTTATAAAACAGAAAAACAAGCTAACAAAACTTAACACATTTCCATTGGTCAAAACAAACAGCACAAAACAATTTCTCCCATAAGTGTTCTCCAGGAAAGGAGAATGTTTTAGCTAAACAAAATGACCCTCCCTTTCACTTAAACAAGGTTTTTCTTAAAAGCCCATGCTTTGTAAGCAGTTTGTACCCATAGTTCTCATTTGCTGTCAGATAAACATGAAGTATTGACAACCACAACAAAGCACAGCGAGGTCAAATACTTAGTCACGGCATTTGAGTGTTGCAAGGAAGGTTTCTTAGCATAGTAGACCAAAAGGAAGTAAGACTCCGTATTTTGCTTGTTATACCATTGGGGGAAATTGACCAGTGAGGAAAGTGCTCGTGCATCAAACGACAGAATTGGAGGGGGGAGGAGCTCATGGTATTAACCTTGATCACGAGGTCGTGCTGCTGTGGTGAGCAGATCATCTCTCTCCTCTCTGCAGTCTTCAAACCCAAATTGACCTCTCCTACTGGCATCCACCACCAACCATCCTAAGGAACACCTGGATGGTGGAAATATCCTGCCTGGGAAAAAGGTGTGAGATTAGTGGGACTAGGGATTGATGCCAAACTTTTCTTTGCCCACTATCCTACCAATAGGTTCTTTTTTTTTTTTTTTTTTCCTTTTCTAAGGAAACCCTGATCAGCCCACAGATGCAGGTCAGAGAGGCCTGGGATAAATCCCCTACCCCCTCTCTTCCTCTATTTAGCAGTGAGGGCATTCAGAACACTAGACTAATCCTCTCCTTTTTCCTTCACTTACTTTTCTCTGTCCCTTATTTCACACTTCTCCCCTCTCCTTGCTTGTTTCCTCCCTACCTCTATCATTTTTGAAAAATTGTCTTTATCTCCCTCCTTTTTCTCTTGTCATCTCTCTCCCTTCCTTTATGCTTCCCTATTTTCCACCCCATCCCTTTTCCCTTTTCTCCTACCCATATGTGAAATATCCCAAACCCCTCCCAATTTTCCTCTCTTCTTCCCCCCCCCCCCCTTCTCTGCCTCTCTCCTCATCCCCCTTACCTCCAGAAATCCTTTCCCTTTCTTGCTTTGTATGTCTCCTCTCTACACTTCTCTCTTCTTTCCTCTTTCCTGTGTCTCTTCTTTGGCTTTCACAGCATACTTATTGGCTCTCAGGCAGACAGGGTTCCTGCCATATTCAGACTGGCACCTCAGCCTCCAGTCTGACCCGGAGATCAAGCACAGGGCCAGGTTGTGTTACCTAATTTGGTGAATGTGATACAACCAGATGATCTAAATACCTCTGCTTGAAAATTCAAGCCAAGGAATGGAGAATGGGAGAGGCAGTTAATTCAGCAGGGCTCTGACCTTCCTCCCCATACATCCTTGGCACATGCTCAGTAGTATTGGCTTTTAACCTGCCAGGGCCCCATGTTTCTCATGAGCAACTCTACCTACTTATGGATTCATTGTCAGATGCCTCAATACTCAGTTCACGGTGCTCTTTGTAAACTCAAATAATGTTGATGTAAGTTCACCATCCCCAGCAGCCAGCTTTGAGCAGGAGCTGTCTCAACTGCCTTACTCTCATTACACATCCCATCTGTCTCTGAGGCTCCTTTGGCAGTCAAAGAACTTGATGCATTATGCATCTCAGAATAGTAGAAAGATCATATACCCACCAGGCTATCAAAACCAAGAGACCAGAAATAATGGGAACACTTTTTCAAGGACTTTTCCTTCACTTTTAATGTCAATGAGGATAAGGGTATTGGTTGGAGAGTTTTCAATGGGAATAAAAGTACTCAATCACAGACACAAACATGCATTCATGACCTCATGCAATTCTAAGGATTGACTTTGTCAGCTTGGTTGAGAATTATGGAAGTATTAACTGTCGTTGGCAAGAGTCTCCCAAAACCATTAGCCAATTTCGTGATTCAACAAAGGCCTATAAATTGCAGGTATTGCCAGAGAGATGCAGTTTATGTATAAACAGATGAAAATCGAGGGTACGATATCTTTTATGGGTGATTTAATGATATCCTTAGAGTGATATCTTGGCCATAAATGCAATGAATCATGAATTAAATGAGTTAAAGCAATCCATATTTCCCCACTATAGACTTGCTAATCTGACGAGGTGAATAGTGACCTTACACCAGAATGTTTGTCGATTATCTTTGGAAAGTATCACTTCGTGCCATACCTGTACTCAGTAGGTAATTATAATTTATTAAAGATTCAAACTAATTAGTTCATAGCAGGGTTTAATTATCAATAGGTGTGATACAGTTAACTAACTCTTTGGACCATGTGGTAAATGCAGTGCTGCGAACTTTGAATGAAGTAGGAATTTAGAGGAGTAAGAGGTCACAAAGCCTGATGGGGAGGGTTACCAAAGTCACAGAGGAGTGCTTATCAGGACTCAAATATCCCCAAACACAGCCTTCAAAATCCAGCATAATTATCTTATAGAGTTACAAAACTTTCATTTGGTTTTGTTACATCCCCCGGATCTAACACTCAGGTGTTAGGTATGATTTCTTTCTTAGTCAACTCCCCCATCATGATACACTGTCCAGGGCTCATACAGTAATGACCAGGCATTGCACATGTATGGTCACAATCCAATTTTATAATTATGACCTGTCTGTAGGCTGCTGAATCTATTATTTACAAGTCCTAGGAAGTAAAGCCCATGGCAGACCTGATCAGACCCTGCCACAGTGGCTTGATAAGTACACACTTAATTTTTAACTGAAGTCTTATTTTTATTTTGTTATAAATTCTTTAGGCATTGATATTATGGTTACAAGATAGCTGCTCACCATCAGATATCATACTTCTGCTCAATACAGGAAGAAGGGGAAAGAGATAGCACCAGCTGCATCTGTACCCTTTATAATGAAAAGAAACCATTTTCATAGAAATCTTTCTTCAGGTAACTACAATAAACCTGGATTTTCTTAGTGCTGTTAGATAGAAGAAACCTGGGAAATCAAAAGTTAGCTTTTCTTGACTCCACAGTGGAAGGAGACAAAAGAAAAGAAAGTTGAAGATGACTTATGGGCAGCTGGATCTTTCACATCACTCACATTAAGTAAAGAGGGGGAATACATTATCAGTGATTTAGGTATTTCTGATAGAATTCAATGGTAGGAAGTGTGTGTACTTTGGTGTCTTCCAGTACAAGAATACCACCAGAAGTCAAAGCAATTTCTTCTCCATCTTCAGCTGGAGTCTCAAAGGCTTTCTCTCTCACCATCTCCCATGCTTACTTTCAGCAGAGGAAAGGCTTCTTCCACCTCACTTGTATCTCAACCATCACAAGTACTTCATAAATGGCTCCCTAGGCCACCAAATCCACATCTCCTTCCAAGTCTCCCTCCACAGCCAAATGCTCCAGCCTGTCCTGCCCCAAAGACCAAAATAGTGCAAGAAAACACTTGATTAGCTCATGCTGGGTGGGCTGGCTGCCTCTGGTCCGATCAGTTATGACCAAAAAGTAGCATCCCATGATACACATATGGCTGTGTTTATTTATGGGTGGAGAGTAATTCAGTAGTTTTCTGATTACTTCTCAGAAAATGTGGGTTTAATAGGCAAGTACCTAAAAAGCTATCACGTTATTATGATATTCCAAAAGTTGAAATTTATAGTAATTCAATACCATTCTCAAGGTAATGTCCACAAAAGCAAAAGCATTTCCATTTGACACTAAAGCAGCCCATTTAAAGTAAAGAAGTCCATATGAAGATTTTAAATGAATGTATATTGCTCTTTACAGAATTAAAGCTTTTAATTTAAATCGTGTTGAAAAATGAAAAATGTTCCAAATTACTTGATTCTTATTTTAATAAAAAGCCCTTCTTTTCATTCAGTGTCAGTTATCCCCAATCAAAACATCTCATTTCCCACAGCTCTCCACTTTCTCCTTGAAGATAGTGTTTCTAATTCTCTACCTTTCAGTTGACTTTTTACTGTGCCAATAACTTCTTAAATAACAAAAGTGACCTGCAATAAACCCTGAGATATGAGTTTTATAAATAAAATCTATACCTCTGTCATTGTACCATTCATTCAGGTGCACAAACCCAAAACTCCTTCTCCTCCAACTAAAATCAATCAGTTACCAAGTCCTGCCTATTTCTCTTTCTCAATGTCTGTCAAATCCATCTCTTTCAATATCTCTTTCCTTCAATCTTTTCTGCACACTGCTGCCCCCAAAATATTCCAAAGACACAGATTTGCTTTTGTCCGTGCTTTCTGGTAATAAACTTTCAATGGTTCACCATTTCTTTTCAGAACCAAGTCCACTTTCACTATCCTGGCAGTCCAGAATCTTCCTGCCTCTCAATCCTTAGTCCCCTTCCTATCCCACTCCCACACCTTTGTTAAATTGCTGAAGCACAAACTAAGAACACCAAACAATGGGAATAAAAATATTTTTGAATTAAATTTATGCTTTGTCATATTTTGCAAAAGCTGCTCTAACACATACCATGCAATGGGTTAGCTTAAGCATTAGGAAGTTATTGACATTTGATTTCACAGGCTAGAACTTCAAAATCAAGATGTTGATGAGGCCATGCTTTCTCCAGGCTTTGGTAACATTCTGGTGATCATCATCAGTGGTGATATCGCTGGTCTCCAGTGTCTTTCTCTGACTTTTGTCTTCTCTGACTGCATCTGACTCCTCTATTTATAAGGCCTCAAATAATACAGATTAAGATTCACCCTTATTCAATTTGGCCTTACCTTAACTAATAATAACATGTTCAAAGGTCCTATTTACAAATGGGTTCACACCTACAGAAATGTGGATGATGAGTAAGAACATGTCCTTTTTGGGGTGTACAATTCAAACCCAACATGCTTGATAAATGTTTATTTTAAGCATCAAAGTCACTCAGAAAAATTAAGACTGTTCGATTTCCTTACTTTTCTCTCACAGTTTAGTGTTTGGAGTAGTGAGTTACTAATATCTCAAAAGCATTATCTTTTCAGTGCTTCTACTCATAATTGAGACAGTTTTCTAGGATTCTGCTTTAACAGTGAAGCCTTTATCCCTAGGTGAAGTCTTTAATTTGCTGCCCCCAATCATATTAAATCTTGCCCCATTTTGGAAGGTTTCCCATATCCATCCCCCCAATTCCCATCTAGAATATCTCTCCTGCTTCTCTCTGTTGATTGGAGTCCTTGAACTCCAGGGCTCAAGACTTTTGGAATCCTTAGAAGATCCCACCCTCTTCCTTTCCCCTTTAGATATTTCTCTCTGTCTCTGAATCCTTGGGCTCTTAACATGTAAACTACCTATTTTGCCTAGAAGGTCATTTTATATTGCTATTTTTTTAAAAAAGCAGTCTGTGAAAGGGAAAGAAAATTTCACTTGGAATCAGAAGACATTGATTATAGAGGTTTAAGATTTTTTCTTCCCTGTTCTTGATGACTAAACTCTGATCCTCACCCGCTCTGGCTACTCCTTTGCCACTCCTTGTCCTTATGCAAATGGTTAGAGAGGATCCTTTCTATCCACCCTCAACCTCCAAAAATGGTCTTTTTTAAAAAATATTTTTATTGAGATATCTTCACATACATACAGTCCATCCAAAGTATATAATCAATGGTTCACAATATCATCACATAGTAGTGTATTCATCACCATGATCAGTTTTAGAACATTTGCATCACTACAGAAAAAGAAAAAATTCATACATCCTATACCCCTTACCCCTCCCTCTCATTGACCCCTAGCATTCAACCTACCCAACTTTTTTTTTTTACCCCTTATCCCTCCCCCTATTATTTATTTATTTTTTAGCCTTATTTTCCCTCATCTGTCCATATCCTGGATAAAAGAAACATCAGACACAAAGTTTTCACAATCACATGGTCACATTTTAATTGTCTTCAAAAATCAAGGTTACTGGTGTACAGTTCAACAGTTTCAGGTACTTCCCTCCAGCTACTCCAATACACCATAAACTTCAAAGGAATGTCTATATAATGCATAAAAATATCCTCCAGGATAACCTCTTGTCTCTATTTGAAATCTCTCAAACACTGAAAGTTTATTTTTTCTCATTTCTCTCTTCCCACTTTTGCTCAAGAAGACTTTCTCATTCCCATGATGTCAGGTCCTGGATCATCCCAGGAATCCTGCCCCACATTGCCAGGAAGATTTACACCCCTGGAAGTCATGTCCGATGTAGGAGGAGGGCAGTGAGTTCACCTGCTAAGTTGGCTTAAAGAGAGAGGCCACATCTGGGCAACAAAAGAGGTTCTCTGGGGGTGACTCAGGCATAATTATAATTAGCTTTTCCTTTGCAGAAATAAGTTTCATAGGGGTGAACCCCAAGATCAAGGGCTCAACCTATTGAATCAGTTGTCCCCACTGCTTGCAAGAATATCAGAAATTCCCCAGATGGGGAAGCTTAATATTTCATTCTTTCTCCCCAGCCCCACAAGGGGACTTTGCAGATACTTTTTTATTCTCTGCCCAAATTACTCTTGGATGTATCAGGGCATCACACTGACCTACACAAACCAAGAAGATCTCATGCCCTATTCAATATTCCAGGTAATTATGGTATTTGAATAAACTGACCAAGTATGGGTCTTGTTTGTCCTCTTGGGGCAGTTCAGGGTTATGCTCTAGAAGTGATCAAAGCTGGAGAGATTCAAGGAGGAGTTGCTAGGGTTTCTGAAAGAAGGAATTGAGCTTCATTTCCAGGCTTCAGGAATAGTTTCCCATGTTTCAACCATTTTGCTGCCAAGAAGGGAATGATTAAAGAAGCATGAGAAACTGAGGATCCTGAGAATGGAACCAGCCCTCTGAAAAACAGAGGAATAGAGAGAGAGAGAATCATGGTGTTGGTGTTACGGTTTGACTTGCTGGTGGATCACATACCCTTCCTCTAGCTAATAGCTCTGAACTTTTCAGTTATATGAGCCAAGTAATTATTTACATCATTTATAGTAGCATGATTGTCTTTACAGCATACAGAATCCTAATTAATGCATTGATCTTGAGTTACCTGTGGTTTTCCTCCTCTGTAAAATGAAGGTGAAGATACTAAGACTTCCATTAAAAAGGCTGCTGTGGGGGTGGGCAGGCCACACTGGCTCAGCAGGCAAGAATGCTTGCCTGCGATGCCAGAGGACCCAGGTTCGATTCCTGGTGCCTGCCCATGTAAAAAAATTAAAAAAATTACAAAAAAGGCTGCTGTGAAGATTACATAAGATAATGTGTTTGAAAATATCTAGTAAAATAGGTTCTCCAAAGCACTTGTTGTATTTGATTTTTTTTTCTTTTAAAGCAATAGAAAGGTCATAGGATTTGGAGTCAGGTTGAGTAGACATGAGTTCTAAGCTAATTCTGCCATTTTTCTAGCTGGTAATTAACTTCACATCTCTGAGCCTTAATGTCCTCTTCTGCGAGAAAGGTTAAAATAGTAATACCTCTCTTGAAATGCTGTGTTCTCATTACCAGAGATGTAGTACATTGTTTGACACACACTATTTTTTCTTACCTTTCCGTTTCTGCCTTCCTAGATGCACTAAAATCCATGAGGGAACCCATCTAAGATTTTTAATGCTTATTCATAATGTGGCATAGTTAACATGACTATTATGCAATTGAATGAATAATGGGAATTTTGGAAGAAGAGCTCTTTATATTGAGCTTTCTTTATATTCTAATCACATGCATCCTATCATTTCAGTCTTATATTGACCACTATTGCAAGAACCAACTCCATTTACAGAACAGAGGATTTATCAACTTTCCCATAGTCACATAGATAACAAGTTGCAGAGCCAGAAATTGAACAGAGATCTGTTTGATTATGAAGCTCTTATTAACCATGCATTGATATAGGAAAGATTAGGAAAAATTTAAAACGGAGAATAAAAGAGAAGAGAAATTCATGTGGTTCACTTAGCTTAGGTTATGAAAGTATATTCTTTAAATCAAATGAGAAGAAATCTACCTGTCTTTACCTGGTTCCTGTTGTTCCACATTCTTTCTATTTTTGCCTTCTTTATTAATATACTGGTCCCTGCAATGATTTCAAAGCCTCCCAGTAGCTTTTGAATGAGCCTCTGCACTGTTCTGCCTCCTTATCCATAATATATCCCTTTGCTCTGTTAAGGGAGGAATCAGAGGCAAGAGTGCTAGGCTTGATTTAAAAGCTTTTCTACTTCTTTTTAAAAAATTCCTATTTCTATAATAAATGTTAGTTTGCATTTTCTTATAAAGGTATTTTATGGAAGGGGTGCTTTGCAGTTATTTCATTATTTTTCCAACTTCAGAGAAGATAAATTTTGATACCTTTGTTTTTCATATAGTCCTCCGTGTACATTTAAATTCTTTTTCAAAGAAAACGTAAATATGTAGATATAAACTGGTGTGTTATAAAAATGAGATAGAGTCAGAAATTGCCCCTGACATCTGGTATACAGCGGGAAATAGAGAGTCTGTTTGATCTGGAATTATAACCCCCGGCTAGTTTCCATCCCTTCCCTGTGGGTAGGGTTACTCACAACCACCTTGAAAGCAGCTTGTTTTTGAAAGTCATGGCTCTGTTGCTTGAATTCCCAGCTTGCATCTCCTGCCATGGATTTATTCAACAGTTTGGAGCACCTATTATGTGTCAAGCCCCCTTCTGAGTACCAAAACCGCAAATGAAGAAGGTCATGAAAGAGCTGTGTGAGGCTCTGCAGACCCGTATTCAAATCCCAGATCTCCTTCCTCTCAGCTGAATTCTCAGGGTGTTTATAAACATGAAAATGAGGAGCAGTAGTAGAAAGAGTCCCCTGACAAGAAAGCACCTGATACATTATCAGTACATAACTGAGCCCTTTCAGCCTTTATTTATGCTGGTATGTGGCTACTAGTGCCAGCGCTAAGTATAACACTGTGACAACCCATGCTGTTGTCATCGTGTCCCTCTAAAATAGAGAAAAAACATGTTAGCCCTTATCCTGGAAAAACAGGTTTGTTGCTGGAGATACAATGGGAAGTAAAACCAAGTCCCTTCCTTCGAGATGCTCACAATCTAGCCTATGGATGATGTGCTGGTTTGAACGTATTATGTATCCTAGAAAAGCTTGTTTTAATCCTGATCCAATCTTGTGGGAGGAACCGTTTCTTTTAATCCTGACTCAACATTGTATTTAGAAGCTTTTGATTAGATTATCTCCACAGAGATGTGACTTGTCCAATTGTGGGTATGACCGTTGATTACACAGAGATGTGACTCCACCCATTCCAGGTGTGTTTTGATTAGTTTACTGGAATTCTTTAAAAGAGGAAACATTTTAGAGAAACTTCAGCAATGACAGAACCAACAGAAGCCTCAGAGCTGACAGAGAGAGCAGATCTAGATTCTTGGAGAACAGTTGCTTCAGAGAAAAGAGTCACGGATGTTTGGAGATACTTGGAGCCCAGCAGATGTTGCCATAAGATGTTAAGCAAACCTAGAGAAAGCCAAGGAAAGCCAAGACATGAAGCTAGTCCCAGAGAAGCAAAGTGAGGGACCCCCACATGGACAGAGACAGAAAGCAATGGAGCCCAGGAACAAGCGACCAGCAGGTGCCAGCCACATGACTTCCCAGCTGACAGAGGTGCTCCTGACCCACTGGCCTTTCTTTAGTGTAGGTAACCTGTCATTTGTGCCTTAATTTGGACACTTTCACTTCCATAGAACTGTAAACTTGTAACTTATTAAATTCCCCTTTTTAGTAGCTGTTCTAGTTTGCTAGCTGCTGGAATGCAACACACCAGAGACGTGTTTGGCTTTTAATAAAAGGGGATTTATTTTGTTAGTTCTTCAGAAGAAAGGCAGCTAACTTTCCACTGAGGTTCTTTCTTATGTGTGAAGGCACAGGATGGTCTCTGCTGGCCTTCTCTCCAGGCCTTTGGGTTCCAATCAGCTTTCCCCAGGGTGATTTCTTTCTGCATCTTCAAAGGACTGGGCTGAGCTGCGAGTGCTGAGATGAGTATGCCGAGCTGCTTGGGCTGTGCTATGTTGCACTCTCTCATTTAAGCACCAGCCAATTAACTCAAACGTCATTCATTGCAGCAGGCATGCCTCCTAGCCAACTGCAGATGTAAATCAGCAACAGATGAGGTTCACATACCATTGGCTCATGTCCACAGCAACAGAACTAGGTGCCTTCACCTGGCCAAGTTGACAACTGAGTATAACTACCACAATAGCTATTCCAGTTCTGGTATATTACCTTCTGGCAGCTTGCAAGCTAACACACATGGGTTTGGGGGTCTAGGATACCTACATTAACAAATAAATGTGTGGTCCAAGAGGGTCTCATCTCTTTTCTACTCTTCCTATTTCTCTCCATCATCACTCTGAGTGAATGGAGTGTCTTTTAGCATTATAATCCTTGCAAGTTATCATCTGAGAAATGATCAATATTTCTTCCACTTCTAATATGGCTAATACTTCTACTACCACAAAAAATAACTAATATTTATTGAGCATTTATATGCCAGGCACTATTCTGAATTCTGTATGTATATTACCTCATTTATCTTCATAGCTACTCTATGAAGTAGGTGCTTTTATTCTTTTTTTTTTTTTTTTTTTTTACAGTTAAGGAAGCTAAGGCACAGAAGGTTAGGCAACTTGCTCAATAATTCAAAAGAGAGCTTGTCTGGTAACATGTGAGTCTAGACCACTGACAGCTTTGGACACCTGAAACCAGAGGTCTCACTGCTCTTGAGTCAAGAGAGTAAAAGAGTGGTTGGAAGGAGCCAAGGATCTGGGCAAGGGCAGAGGGTGGATGTAGGAAGGAAAAACAAGGAAGAAAGGAGTTAGGGATGTTCAGCTGATGTTGGCGCTGTGTGGGCTGAAAGGAAATCCCACGGGTGCAGTAGAGGCAGCGTTTGGTTTGCATGCCAAGGATGTATGAGCTTGGCTGGAACTAAGAGTGATTTCTTTCTAGTATGACCACTTAGTCATTGTGGGGCATGAATTTCACATACCATCTGGCATCATGGCTGCCATAGTAGAGCTTTCATGGGAGAGGCAGAAGAGAAAATGGCTGATTTTATATAATTGTGGGTGAGAGGATAGGAAGGCTTTCTTTGTGGAGGTTAAACTGAGTCTTGGAAGATGAGGAGATGTCTACCAGCCATAAGAGAAGGATGGGGAAGTGCATTTCTTGAAGGGTTAACCAACAGTGGCAATGATGGGCAAAACAGGAAACCCTCTGTGGAGGATCATGAGAATTTGTGTGTTGGAGTTTAGCCTGCTGAAGGAATAAGGCTGGAGATACAGGCCCAGACAAACTATGGATGAACCTTTAAGCCATGTTTTAGAGCAGGATATAGGGAGCCATTGAGGAAATTTTAGCAGAGAAGTCAGTGACTTGGTCAGACATGGTTTTATAAAGCTCACTCTGGCAGGGTACAGAGAACAGCTGGAGAAGGGGATATAACATGTCTGCATTGCTCCCAAATCCACTCTTTCTATGGAAAAACAAAGTGTAGCTAAGTGTGTCCCTGCAAACATGTCCACAGTAGATCAAAAGAAAAGAAAGATATTTAACTCATGTTTTTGTGCCTTTGAGCCTCTCAGGAAAATGAGAAACTGCATATTGCCCCTGGAGCAGATAGAGGATGACTCCCAGTTTATATTTGCAATTTATATTTATGTCTTTGAGGAATCTTAAGGATTAAATGGCTTGGCAGTACTTCTGTTGTGTGTGCTAGCAATGTCCAGTGGTCAACTCAAGTCTCAAGGCTGATTAGGAAAACAAAATGTGCTGCTCTATATCACCACTTTAATACTTAATTAATAAGTATCAATTTAATGTCTGCAGTATGCTGGATGGATGCTATACTATGTATTGGGGGAAATGCAAAGATTAATGATGATGATGATGATGATAATAATAATAAGGTAGGAACAAAAATGTTTTGAATGATAATTTGTGCCTGCTCAGCATTTGCCAAATACTTTATTTACATGGATTACCTAGTTTAATCTTCCCAACAACAATGAAAGGTAGATGCTATTATTATTTCTGTTTTACTGACTAATAAACCTACCCAGGTGCATATTGTATGAGCTCACACAGCTATTTAGGGATGGAACTGGATTTTGAAGTTTGACAGCAGAGCCTCAGCCTTTTATTTGAGGCTATCTTGACACTGAAAGAATTTAGATTTTAATTGAGACTGTAATCCAATGAGATTGGGGAACAATACAAATATCACAACACTTGTACAAAATAAGTATAAATGGGTTCAGAAAAGAAAGGTAATCATGTTTAGTTTGGGAATACCAGGAAAATCTTTGTGAGGGACATAATACTACATCTTAGATTGTGTTTCCCTAGAAGCAAACCCTGAGACAAGGACTGAAGAGTCAGTAGATGAGTCAATGATCCCAGGAGTCACTTTGGTAGAGGAATAAGGAAGTGAGGAGAAAAGGAAGCCAATAAAGGATGTGGTCTAGAACAAGCTACTCCTGTGAAAAACTGAGGCTCAGTGGCACTGAGGACTCTAGGAGACAGTGTAAAACATGCATCCCTTACCTTCCTCCTCCAAATTTATCCTTGAGTGAAGTCTCCACCTGGGTTCATTAACTCTCCAGCACTTGCAGCCAGGTCCTACCTCGTTCTTCGAGAACAGCTTCCAGGCAGTGAGGAGCCAGTGCTCATGCGGTTGGAATGTACTGGAGTGCTGAGTGTTGAGTGGAGATGGACTGGGCACCAACAGCATCTGCTGTAACATTTGATCTGGGGCCAGTGATCACCCTCAACTGAAGTGGAGGCTTGGAAGATAGAGTCTTTATTCTGGTCAGTCATGTTTCCAGCCCAAAACTCTGGGTTCTATCTCTGAGGAAGAAGGAAATAACTGACACCAGGGTACAACTCAGTGTCTCTGCTGCAGTGGTGCACTGGAGAGGTTCAGAGGGAGCCTTGGTCTACACAGAAAGATCAGGCAAGTTTTCCCAGAAGTAGTAGCTGAGCTAAACCCAGAAAGCTGAGATCAACCAAGTTGTATATGTGTGTAGGGAGAATGGTGGCAGCAAAATGCCTGAGGCAGAGGAGAATATGATAAATTGGAAGTCCTAAAAGAAAGCCAATATGGCAGATGGGCGATAGTTAGGTGGAAAATGGAGTGCAGTGATGCTAGAGAATAAGGAAAGTGGTGTGCCAAGCAGGCCAGAATAGCATGAACTACCTGGAAACCTAATGTGTTTAAACAATCCCCTCACTCAATAACACCGACCTAGTTGACAAACAGTATTATCAGAAGATACTTTAAGAGTGACTCGTGAAAGAAGCATCAGGTGGGATAGCAGGCAGTGAATGAGATATATGGATACAGTCTGCAATTCACTGACCCTGAAATCAAATGAAGCAAGTGGTTACAGATGTTCCTTAGGATGTGTTTGGCCATAAGGAAATAAAGGTATCTAGTGAGGATCTGGGATTTGGCTGTTTCTCTGCAGTCCCCTTGACTCTTTCCCCATCTGTATCATCTTTGACCTTAGGTTGGTTCACCTCATGGTCACAAGATGACTGCCAGTAGCAATGGGGCAACACGCTTCTTTATTCCAGTGGGAGAGAAAGAATCCAACTCCTTTGCCACAAGATAAATGTTCTTCCCTTCAGTCTTCATTGACTAAATTTACAAATTCTGCCCACCTCTAGACCAGTAATGACCACCAAGGTCATTTCAAACTTGAAACCCAGTCACCATCAAGGAGGATAGGAGTGCCATAATTCATTCAGACTAATCAAGGGCAGCTTCTGGAGATGGAAATGGGGTCAGTCCTGGGGGTAAAGTAGATGTCTGAGCAAAATTATTATTTTTGAAAGGAAGGAGGGAAGTGAAAAGGATGCTGGCCAGCCACTAAAAATGTCCACTCTGTTACTAATTCTGCTATTTGAAATGGATGCAGAAAATACAGGACTAATAATTGATTCATTTTAAAACATAGCTTTCCTTGAAAATATGTATCTGAGGCAGCAAAGTATAGCAGTTAAAAGTCCAGACTAAAGTCTAAACAGCTGGGCCAAAGACAGGTTCTAGTATTTACTGACTGTATGATCTTAGACAATTAACTTAAATTCTTATTTATTATTAATTATAAAATGCATATACTAACAATCACCTGTACTAAAACAGGATGTGTGGAGATCCTGAAATGCAATGCTGTTTATAGAGATCTTGGAGCAAATATGAACTCATGGTAAAAACCCAATAAATTTTTTAGCTAGTGTTATTACCTGTTTGTTTAGTACAAAATATTTCACTGTCAGCTATGCTAAAATATGGCCAGAATTTGGGATGTGATGGGGAATTTCTGACTTAAAGACATCTTTGAGGATTGGCAAAATTGACATGAATTTAAACTGATTCCATCCAAATGTCCAGTTTACAAATCTGGGTTTGAAAATGCATTGAAGGTATTAAAAAGATCTTTCATGATATGTAAGCTTAATCAGGATATTAGAGTTTCCAAGTACAGACATTACTGAGCCCCTTGAAAGAACAGATGGACTTAAATATGAATGAATGAACTGATAACCTAGATGTAATTAGCAGGAAGGGATAATGACACTGTTAATAGACTGGGGATCTGAAGAATTAGAGAAAGCTCCAAACATCTTTCTTTCATTGCCTAAAAATCATTACAGGAGGTTGGGGATGGTGGGGGTGGGAGCTAAGAGAACTAGCTTCATAAAGATGCTTCCATTGTTTCTGCCCAAATACATCCAGCCATTCTGTAGTTCCACAAATCTCTCTCCTGAGAGAAGGAGATGATATTTTGCAAGGCAGCTAAGCCCACATAACCACTAAAATGGAAATGAAATTAATGGAATAGTTTTTATATTCCCTCTCACACTCATCTATAATAAATCACACAAAGCTACAGCATTTCAGCATTTATTACACAAATAGTCCCTTTCCTCCTAATGCCTTTTAAATACTATAGAAAGAGCTGGATTCACTGCCTAGAGTCTGGGAAAAGCCAATATTTGTTCAGAAATCTCAATCAAAGAATCATGTCTGTGCAGTCCAACAGAATGTTCAAAGGAGGGAAGTGCAGAAAAAGACCCATCATCCCTTGTATCTTCTGGTTCTCCTACCAAACGAAGGCACACTGTTTCCTTGTCAACTTTATGAAGAAAGCCAGGTTGAGGGGACAGCCGTCTCATAATCTCTTCTGATACAGCTGATAAAGCTGATGCATCAGATGACTTGGGAGCTCTTCAACATAAGTACATTAGTCCTGAAGGATACAAATGGAAAAACTCTCCAAGAATGGTAAATATTCTTTGTGCTAGTGTGCCACCTTTCATCTGTGATTTAAAAGCACTTTTTGTGTAAGACAATGCCATTGCCATCCCCCAAACTGAGTGCTAAGGGAAAACTGGACACATAGGGTTAAAGGACTCCCATTTGTCCTTATTAATCTTTAGAGTCAGAACTGTTCCTTTTCTGAAACTAAAGCAAAGAATAAGAATCTTGGAGAATGTAAGAGAGAAATCTTTTGAGATTTCTAGCGTTTGCCCAAAGTTATGCTTCTCTAAGTCAGGTGCTTGTGCTCCCTGGGGGTCTAGCCTGATGTGCCCGGTAATACATGCAACCTCAGGATACCATTGAATATATTTGAGTGGGACAATTTTTCTATTTGATGATTAGTATATCAATCAGGAATGCATTGGGTTGCAAGTAACAACAACAACAACAATAAAGCATGACTTAACCCAAATTTCTCAAATCTTCAGTATCTCTTGCCGTGAAACAGGTATATGCTATTCCTTCTTTCTGGATCACTTTACTCCACCTCCTGAACTTCCTTCCCCTGGCTAACTCCTAGCCATCCTTCCAGCTGTTACTTCCTCTGATGTCCACTGAGATTTGATCAATGAGATCTGGTGGCCTTACTTTGTGCTCCTTCAGCACTTTCTCATTTCATTTTGAGTTCTTTATCATGATTTCTATATATAGTCTTTACCCTAATACCATTAGGATGGTAATGAAAAGTTGAAAGCAAGGAAGGAACATTCAAATTATACCTTATAGCATGGAAAGTGTACTGGAAGAAAGCAGGTCATATATAACAAGACCTCCAGAGTGCCGTTAGATCCATTCAGCCACCCTTGGAATATTGGCTTTTGTCCTCTTTCTTGCCTTGTGTTACAGTACAGCTGCTGCACATCTAGGGACTATGTGCAAGCTTGGAAGAAGAGAGAAGTTGGTTGGATAGTGCCAGCTGCCTCTGTCTGCTTTCATCAGGTAAGCAAAAGCTTTTCAGACTCTGTACCCTAAAGATTTTACTCTACTCTCGCCTGCCAGAATTAGAGAATATGTCATCTCTAGTTATAGCGAATCAATACACATCACAAAACCAAATAGCTTCAATTGACTTAGACCAGTTATGATCCTATATATGGGATTATCATATTGTCATCTTGAACAGAATTAGGGATCTGTTAATAAGGAGAAAATGCCTATTGGTTATTCAATTAATGGGATCAGGCACAGAAAATAATTGGGAATATTTTTAAAATACTAAAACAAACAAGGATATATTGCATGACAAAATGCATATTTGCATTAAATTTTAAGACAATATTTGAAGAAATTATATGCTTTCAGTATGCCACTACATTAACATAAACTGCTTTAATATGAACTTACCTACCTGATTCTGCCCTGCTTTCTTCCAGTACACTTTCCATGCTATAAGGTATAATTTGAATGTTCCTTCCTTGCTTTCAACTTTTCATTACCATCCTAATGGTATTAGGGTAAAGACTCAAGTTCTTATTGTGACTTTCAAAATCCTTCATGGTCTAGCCCAGACTCCTCTCTGGATCCATCTCTTGCCACCCCTCCCAATGAGATTCAAAGCTCCGGGTGCACTTTCTCAATTCTTCAGTATCTCTTGCCGTGAAACAGGTATATGCTATTCCTTCTTTCTGGATCACTTTACTCCACCTCCTGAGCTTCCTTCCCCTGGCTAACTCCTAGCCATCCTTCCAGCTGTTACTTCCTCTGATGTCCACTGAGATTTGATCAATGAGATCTGGTGGCCTTACTTTGTGCTCCTTCAGCACTTTCTCATTTCATTTTGAGTTCTTTATCATGATTTCTATAGATTACTTAAGATATGGAACTGTTGTATCTTATCCATCAGGTTCACTATTCCATCCCCAATGCTAGTTCATTGCTGGGCACTTACCAGGCATCCACAATTATTGATTTTCAATTTGTTCCTAAATGCTTGAACTTTGTTGAAATAACTGGCATCACACTGATTATGCTGGGGAAGTGCTATCCCTTCTCAAATAGTTTGAGCAAATGGACAAAGTCCAGACATTAAGAAAGGAAAATAGGATATCAGAGGTGGAAAGGCATTCTCCATATATCCTGGCAACCACTGACCCATCACCAAATTTGGCCTAATGTCCAGTCCACTGGAAAAGTTACTAGAAAAACTGAACTTTTATTGCAGTCACTGCTGTGAGACGTGCCCTTTTTCTTTCAGAGTAAGGCTTTTATTTTGCCTACAACTTGTTTTGGGAGGAGATCTGTCATTGCATATTTAAAGATTTGTTTTTGTTTTGTTTTCCTGTAAGTTTACAAACAAGAGCATGAGGCCTAGAATATTCATTAGGCTGGCTTTCCTTCTTAAAATCTCTTGATTTTGCTGTGTTGGTTTTATCACCTTTCATCTTAGGCAGTTTGTAACGATATAGAAGTAAAGAAAGTGCCTGGACTCCAAGGACCAGCCTTATTATTACTACACCCAGATTTACATTTTATATTTCAAAAAAGTCATATGAACAACTAGATCCAGTGAATTCCCAGTTGTGTGAATCAGAGAATGTCCTTTTTTGCTTAAGTCATTTTGTGTTGAGATTTGGTCTTTCACAAATGAGTAATGATTACAGAATTTGGAATTGGAAGTGTAATAGTTGATTGTCTAGAAGTCTCAAGTTAATCCCTGTAAGCCGGTGGTTTTTCCCTCCTAAACCGCTGAGGATTTTATTACTGGAAGATGGAGAAGAGATGCCAGGAGCCAAAACCCAAATTCTAAAAACCAAGAATGTCTTCCTTGTCCAAATCATATGTCCCTTTGTCACTGCAGTTTCAACTAAATTCATAAATTGTCTTTATTCTGAGACTGTTGCTTCCTTTGTGAGGGTAGAAGTGAACAGCTAAAAATTAATTCTCCAAATGCCACTTGCCAAGGCCTGTTCTCTGAAAGACCATTTGTCATGAGCCAACTCTAAAATTTAATTTGAATTCAAAACATATGAAATAAATCAGAATTACTCAAAATAGATCATATAATAATTCAGAGTTAGAGAACAATTCCCATATATGAACGCCGAGATTTTAGTGCCAAATAATAAAATGTAGTTTTCTAAATATTGTATTTAGTAACCAAGATGGCACATTTCTTTTAAAACTGTTATTTTGTTAACCTTTATGAAATCACAGTTGGCAAATTTGGTTTATTTTATCAATTGGTCCTTGTTGACCATGCTTTCTCCATTGACCAATACCTAGAATGGATGAGTCCAGCCATCAAACCTTTCAGAGTTCACTTGAGTCAGTTGAATTTACATCAGTGGGTGAGCTTTGTGTGAACAGGGCAAGAAGTCCAATGCAAGTGGAAAAAAACAATGCATCAAAGAGAACATCTTTCACAGGGAAACATATATAGTGTTCGGGCTGCAAGTATTCAAGACTTACCTCCCCCCCACCATCCATCTCTTTTACCAGGTCTCTGATTTGAGAACAATCTGCCTCACTTTTTAGATAATTTCCTTCTTTTAAAACCACTAACTAGAAATTATAGGGTTTGCTTTACATACTGATTCACCCATTTGATGACTTTGGGAACTTGTGTAAGTTACTGTATAAGTCAGAATAAACTAGGTTATGCTGCAGTAAAGAAAAACTCCAAATCACAACACTTTAATACAACATTTCATTCCTTGTTCATGCCCTGTGTCCAATGTTGGCTGATGGGGGTCGATGGGGGCCCAAGTCATCATTACTAAGGGATCCTGGACAGGGGAGGCTACATCAACTTATAGCTATACTATAAGACTTGATCTCCTTGGTAAGCACAGCAGAGGAAAAGAGCACACAGGGGATCACACAAAGGCTTTTACAGCCTTCCACTCAGAAGTGACACTTCATTTCCACTCATATTACACTGGACAAAGCAAGTTACATTACATGGTCATAACCTACTTCAAGGGACCAGGGGACTATCTGTACCTGATTTGGTGAGAACCGGTTATTGGTAAACATTAGTATTGTCTACCACAGTAAGACATATGCTTGTTAATGCATCTGTAAAATGGGTATTACAATATTCATGTCATAGAGCTATTAATAAAATTGAAAATGAAATAATGGATTTAAGAAAACTAGCACTATACTTGGCAGTCAGAAATCAAAGAAAGTAACTATTACTATGATGATAGGCTTGAATATCTATCTTTAAGGCAGGGTATTACACTAAATAGCATCATTCTAGGTTTTATTTTAAATATCTTTTATTCATATGGTCAGAACAATTAATTTTCTTGAAAATTACATAATCACCGAATCTGTTTTTCCCCACTTTTTTCCATTTCAATAAATCCCTCATCATCCACTCCTTTGCAAGCTAGAAATTTGGGCATCCTTAAACACTTACTGTTTTAGTTTGTTAATGCTGCTAGAAATACAATATACCAGAAATGAATTTGCTTTTAAAAAGGTAGTTTATTATGTTACAAGTATACAGTTCTAAGACTATAAAAATGTGTAAACTAAGGCATTCAGAGAAAAATATCCTGACTCAAGAAAGGGCCAATGATATTCCTGGTTTCTCTGTCAGCTGGGAAGGCATACTGTGGCATCTGCTAGCTTTCTCAACTGGCTTCTTATTTCAAAATGGCTTCCTCAGTGATGTTTCCTTTCTGCGACTCCAAATGTCTCCCTTTGTGTTAGTTCTGATGCGTTTTCCAAAATGGTTACTTCTTAAAGGACTCCAGTAAATGACCCACCTTGAATGGGTAGAGTGACACATCTCCATGGGAACCACCAAACCAAAAGCTCCCATCCACAATTGGGTTGGTCACATCTCCATGGAAACAACTTAATTGAAAAGATTCACCCAACAATATTGAATCAGGATTAAAGAACATGGCTTTTCTGGGGTACACAACAGCTTCAAACTGACACATTCCACCCTCTGGACTGCAAAAAGACATATTCTTTCCATATACAAAATACATTCCATTACCATATCAATGTAACAATGTAACAATGTAAATATAATACAAGTCAGGAACAGCACAAAATCTCATCAAGATTATTACAGGCATGGACTGGCCTAATGTAAAAAATTCTCCTCTGGCTCTGAACCTGTGAAACTCAGGACAGGTTATCTGTTGCCAACATACAAAGAAGGACAGTCATAGGACGTATGCTTCCATTGTCATAGAGAAAAATCGAAAGGAAAACAGGGGTCACCAGACCCAAACAGTTCCAAAAAATCTGCAAACTCCATTGAATTTCAACGTCTAAGAGTCATTTATCTTCGAGTCTTTAGAAAGTGGCAGACCCAGCCAAAGGCAGCGTTTTCTTTCTGCATCACTCTGTGTCAGCTCTTATGCTTTTTCAAAATGGTTCCCTCTTTAAGAATCCCAGTAAGCGACCCACCTCAAATGGGCTGAGACACATCTTCATGGAAACAACTTAATCGAAAAGATCCCATGCAGCAATATTACATCAGGATTAAAGAGTATGGCTTATTCTGGGGTACATACAGTTTCAAGTTGGCACACTTACATTTTCCTCATCCCTCTCCCATCCCAAATTCAATTCCCTAAGTCCTGTCAATTCTACTTTATATATTTATTTTAACTCCACTCTTACCACCTTTGCCAAACAACCACCCTCTCCTCCCTACATGACAGCAATGGCTTCCCAAGTGGTCTCCCCAGAATTTATTCATGCTCTTCTCCAACTCCTATTTCACTAAGCAGCCAAAGCAATTTTTTTTTCAAATGCAGACTTCATATGCTGCTTTCTGGTTTACTCCTTAAATGGCTTCCTATGTAATTTCTCACCAATGCCTACAAAGCTCTCCATGGGAGTGGACAGATTTCCTGCATTAAACTACACACTAGTTCCCAGGGATGAGGGAGTCACCCAAGTGTTTCTCTAAGTAGCTTGCAGTGGATTCTAATGCATGTATCCATGCTTCCTGATACATGTCACGGTTCTCCCATGGGGTCACTCTCCCCTTTTTCCAATGAAGGTGCCATTAAAATGATATAAACTCAGAGGCTTCCACTTGTGAAAAGCCCTAAGCTGTGGTTTGCCCCCCAAACTCAGAGGGTTGTAAACCTCCCTGTGATTGTGGAATCCTTGTCCATTTGAAAATTTCTATCAACTTCTATTTTTAAGATGTCAGGTAGAATCATAATCAGAAATATAGAGACAGATTTAAGATGATGCTGCAGTTAGTTCAATCAGTCAACTCTGCTTAAAGTGATTCTAGAAGAGATGGGGATTTCTCCTCAAATGAGTCACAGTTGTCATAACATACAGTTCTCTTTACTTAATAGGTCTGAAAGCCTTTATAAATGTAGCCTCCTTTTTTTCGCTTAGGTTAGCATGAGTTTTTAATCAACATTATTGAGTTGATTATAATCAAATGCACAAACTTAAAGTATACAGGACAATGAAGCCATCATAACAGTCAAAATATGGATTATTTCCATTTTCAAAAAAAGTTCCCTTGTGCCCCTTTGCAATTGTCTTCTTGTCTTCTGCTGCAGATGATCACGAATCTCTCTTCTGTCCCTAAAGCTCTTCTAGAATTTCACCCAGAAAGAATTATACACAGTATACACATTTTTGTGTCTAGACCCTCCCACACAGTATGGTTTTAGATTCATCTATCTTATATGCATTAGTAGTTTCAGTTTTCTTTATGTAGTATTCTGTGAATATATTATGCTCTGTTTTCCATCCTCCTACTGTTGAACATTTGGGTTGTTTTGTTTGGGGCTTTTATGAATATAGTGCCAGTTCTCTTGGGTAAATGCCTCTCCTAGGTTAGCTAATTCTTAACATTAAAAGCAAATTGTGTATTTTCATTTAGATATTTCAAATGAAGATACTGTCAGTATGATATGATATGCTGTTTTAAAATACCAAGGTAGGATAAAATTTGAAGAAATATAACTATTTTGGTATATCAAGCATAGTTAAATAATTCATTTATTTATGAACAGTTGCAAGTAATGCTAATTATATCATCAAATATTTATTATACACTTACCAAGTGGAATATATTGTATGGACATTTGTGGAATATGTAAGAGCGAAGTTGACTCTACCATGAAAGACTGTGTAATCTAGGTGGGAGCCGTGAATCAATGTGAATTAATCAGAGATCTTAAAATAGTGATAAAATGTGAGTGTTGAACACTCTAGAAGAAGTGAAAAGGGAGGTCTGAAAGCTTGTCTGGTGGACAGTGATTGACGTGGGATGCAGGTGTGAATTTCTAAATGGGATCCCTGTAGGGAAGGAAATACTTTGGCCTGTCTCTTGCAAAGTGAAGAGAAGTTACTAATCTCCTTGGTCTGAATTAAACCCAATTGTATGGGCAACTTGGACTTCTATCACTCTGTGACAAAAAGGCAAATGCCCACATGCAACCCACTTTTCTTACTCCACGCAGCTGGGTGAATATTTGGCTATGAACATGGTATTGGTTGTAGTCATATTTCATCAGGTGTTGTCTGCAAGTGTAACTGAGCACTCATGGGTTTAGATCTGGGGAGATAATATGCTTTATTCTCAAGGCTGAAGTTGACTGTTCCAACCTTGCTTTTAGTAGCGAAAGCCTCAATAAGCAATGTGTACTGACTTAGGGTAATAACATTTGAGTTTCTGATTTGCTTCCTCTTTTATTTTTTTATTATTTTGCTTTTGTCTACTTTTGGCTCCTTATTTTGAAGGAAAGTGTTGGCAGGAAAGACTTCTAGTTCCTTGTCATACTGCCACTAAAACATCACCTAAAACATCATTCCTTAAATTCTAAAATTAGTTAAGATAAATATTTTTAATGAGAAGTTGGAAAAAACTGTGGATGCTTCAAACTGTGGAAGGTTTAGTTACATATTTACTGTTACTACTGGAGACAGGGCTACAAAAATAACAAAAGAGGAAAAATTAACAAAGCTTTTAAGAACTTATGGAATATCTTCAAATTTGGTATTAAATTTCAGACTGCCTGCCTTGAATTTTTAGCACTGCTTTTATTATTTCTTATGGAGAAGAGGGAAGAAGTAGGAGTGTGAGAAGCGGGAAGGTTTAGGGAAGCCCATAAAACATTTTCTGCCCCTTTTCATCTGCTTCCAATTGAGGAGGTATTATTATACTTCCCTCGATGAATGGTTAAACAGAATGACAGGGCTATCATTGTCTCTAGTTGGCAATTTGATCTGATAGCAGAGAGGGCGAATGACTCTCATTTCCTACTTCCACTTCAAATCAGTCTTAGTGGCCACCTGGAGAACTAAGGTGAGAAGGTTATATCTGACCTCCACGTGAAAAAGCATTGAAATTGAATAGTGATGTCCGCTGTGAGGAGAAAGAATTGAGTTGCGACACATTTTCCCACACTCATCAGTTATCAGTCTGGATGACAGCCATTCAGTAGAGTTCCAGGAATCATCCCCCTCTAGTTTGACAGTGTCACACAGTTTGGAAGTCACTAAAAAAGTTAAAGAAAATTACCAAATGGCATGGCAATTCCATTCCTAGGTATATGCCCCAAAGACTTGAATGCAGGTACTCAAACAAATCCTTGCATACCTACAGTCATAGCTGCATTATTCATAATTGCCAAAAGGTGGAAACAACCCAATGTCCATCATTAGATGAGTGGATAAACAAAATGTAGTATATACATACAATGGAGTATTATTTGGTCATAAAAAGGACTGAAGTTCTTACACATGCTACAACATGGATGGAACTTGAAGACATTATGTTAAGTGAAATAAGGCAGATAGAAAAGGCTACATATTTCATGAGCCCATTTATATAACATACATAGAATAAGTAAATTTATAATTATGGAATGTAGATTAGAGGTTATCAGGAGGTGGGGGAGGGGAATTGGAGAGTTATTACTCTCCAATTGATGAAAAATTGGGAAAATGGATGGTAGTGATGGTGGCATGACATTCTAAATGTAATTAATGCCACTGAATTATACACTTAAAAATAGTTAAAGTGGCAAAGTTTATGCTTATTATGTTTCCACAGTTACAAATAAGGTAAAAAAAAAAATTAAATGCTGATGGAATTTGGGGGAGCCTTTGCAAAAAGCACATCTTAGTGCTAGACAGGTTTGGCATTAGTGCCATGTCTTGAAAGTCACTTTCACTGCAGGAAATACTTTTATTTCTCTCTCGTGTGCCACAAGCGCAACAACAATATTCGAGTGCAAAGAGAACCTTTTTTTATTCAAAAATCTCACACTGTAATGGGAAAAAACCTAGAAGATGCCTGCAGGAAATTAGCAGCATTACTTGCTTACTCACTTTCAGCCTATTAAAATTATCCAGAACCTTATAAACAGAAAGATGGTTTTCTCCCAAGGGTCTGCTTCTGTGTTACTCTGGCGTTTAGAAATAATCTAAGAAAAGTAACTACACAGCCTGGGAACACTGGAGAAAAGTCAACTGAGATGAGAAACTCACTTTCTATTATTATTTTGTATCTTACACAAAGACCATGGATCACACCACACCTCTCTGTAAAGCACTTGAGAATTATCAGTAATTAGAACTATTTACATTCAATGCCATCATGACAGAAGCAGCTTTATTATGTTAAAGAGGGATGATTAATATATGACAAGGATTAAAGATACATCACAGCAGGTAGGCTTCTTGTCTGATCTGTCATTTTGCTGATTACAAAGGCATGCAAATTATATAAACAGAAAAATGGCTTTCTTTTATGCTAATTTTAGTCTGGCCCACCAGTACATTAACTCATTTTCAATTAACTGAAGAAAGGTGAATTATAATAGGTTTACTAAGGTAGAGTTCTGGTCTGTTCCATCTAACATCAAATGCACTTGTATTATATCCTTTTTTCAACCTTGGTTTCAGAACTTTGTTTTTTTCTTAACTGCTGCTTTTTCATTCTGAAAAGATACAATCCAAGCAACTAAACTATAGGAATTTAGGAGAAGTTGTGATAAAATTTGGGTAGAAGGCGCGTCTTCCCCAACAAATCAAACAAAGTAATAGTCATGGCTACTTGTCTATTGGACTTTTTCATTTCCTCGGCCAGTGCCTTTTTGCAAAAACTATTTAATATTGCTAATTGCATAAGAGTATCAATACTCTCCTTCACCTCCTTCATAGGCCAAATCTAGATGCAGTAAGGGTACATCATTTTAGATTCATTTCCCTTGGAGCAAGAATGGAAAATAAGTGTCATCCTAAATGCCAACTCCAGTCGATTGGCAGTGGTTTCTGGAGCCCTGTGTTGCCAAGTCCAGGCAGAGTGGGAAATATTATGATCAGTTATGAGTGTTTACTCAGGGCAAATAAAAAGTATTTGAGATGGGATAGGAGCTCCCATTCTTCCCTTAGAATTTGCATTCTTCTATTTTGAGCCTCTTGAAGACAAAAAATGCACACAACTCCTTTTTGGAGCTCCAGTGACAGTCTCAAAAACCAGAAGCCCCCTTGGCCGTTGAGAGGAGTCCATTGGCCTGGTGACTAAGGACAGGATCTAGCTCCTGACAGTCTTGACTTAATGACCATTTCTGTCACTTTCTAGCTGAGTGAACTTGGCAAGATTTTAACCTAACTGTGGTTCAGATTCCTCCTCTCCAAAAAGGGTACGAAATGAGTTCTTGATTCATGGGGTTATAGTGAGGATTAAATGAAGCAATGCGTATGCAGAGTTCAGCAATGTACCTGGGATATAGCAAGTGCTCAATTATTGCACGGTTGAACTGAAATAGCACGTCAATGTATCCCATACTCTGTTCATTTTTCTTTCATTCTTCCTTTTCTTTAATTTAGAGCTCAGAAACGGAGGGAGGAACCAAAAACTGTCCTGTGGGTGTAGGTGTTTATCATCCAAAAATCCGTAATCATTAAGATTTGAGCCAGTACCTTATAATTCAATGTTGGCGGTAAATGTACGGGTGTTTCAGAATTTGGAGGGAGAACAATAAAAGGAGAGGCCAAAAGACTGTAAATAAAAATTAGTTTCTCTGTGAAAATGTTTGTATGCTCAGACGTGACTTTTATCCTTCCATGTATATTCCCAGATGTGATAACCAAAGTGACAGGTGATCCTTTCCTTCTTTGACAACAGTGAGGCAAAGCAACCATGGATGTCACTACTGCCCAGCTCTTACCACCTCCCTTTCACAAATAGGAAATCCATCCCATACTGGACACTGAGTTTGCATTTTACAGACATGATTTTGATCCTCCCTGCAAATTTGCATATTGAGCATTATCATTCTTTTACAAATAAGGCAACTGAGGCACAAAACGAAAAACCACTTCCTCTACTCAAGAACTATCTTTATCAAGATCTGAATGGCTGGTGATCCCTGCCCCACTGATCCTTAATTAGGTTATAGTCCAAGATTTGGGCACTTAAAATGGGATCCCAGATCAGGCTTAAGGTCTCCTGGCCATGCTGATGTCAGCGTCGAAGACAGACAGATATTTACCGTTAAAGTTCCTTGTGCATGAATTTGTTCATCTACAGATAGGGGTTAAGGAGGAAAGGTGAGGTTTCAAATTAAGTTATGAACATTTGAGTATGGAACAGTCTTTAGAAGTTTGGTTCTGTGGTTCCGTACTGGAGTTAAGCCAGTGCTTTTCAAATTGTAAGATGATAAGAATCACCTGGGGACCTCACTGACATGTACGTTGATTTAGAAGAGGTGGGGCCTGGGATTTCACATTTCTAAAACTTCCACGTGATACTGATACTGGCAAGCAAGGATCACACAATGAGCAGCAAGGATGGAAATTAGGCTTTCTCAAAGTGCTTTCTGCAGAGGACTTCAACTAGTCACTTAGCCACTAGTCATTTGTGGACATGATGAGAGTTTGCAGACCTACCTAAGTGTGAGTCCAGGAAATCTGCCAATTTCATAAGCATCCAGGTGATTGTACTACATACTAAAGGTTGTGGACCAGAAACAAAGCAGTGTTTTCCAAATTTGCCCCATCATTAGAATTACCTGCTGATTAAAAGCCATAGCTTTCCAGGCTCCTCCCCCTAGAGATATAGATCTGATTTTTTCTCACTTTGGTCCTTGTAACATCCTTTCTGTGGATTAATGGGTTTAAGTAACTTCTTCAAAATCAACAATAGTAAAGAAAGATTTTAACATATTTGTTAAATATATTAAATATGGCAAAGAGCCAGCAGAGGCTAAATAGAGAGAATGAGTCAGCGGAAGAGGAATTCAATAGGCTCATCATGAGGCACCTGCAAGGGGGGACCCAGAATACTCAGTGTCCCTTGGTGTCTTTGGGGAAAGTTTCCCACGTGAAGGAAGAATGGAATGGCTTCTTCACAGTGGCCTCGGCTTCAGGAAGGTAAGAGACAGGACTTTTTCTCAGTTATGGATTTATAGTTGGTTGGAGAACTTCGTCGAGGTATTGCAAACTTCTAGTATTTCTAGTGTTTGCCATACTAATAACTCCTGCCTTGTCTTGTTGGCAAAAATGAACAGGGTCCTGTAGAAACAACATGCTTAGAAATCATTTTCTGAAAATACAACTTTCATAATAATCCCTATATATCTTTATCAATTATTTTAGTCACTTGTAATTGTTTTTTGTGGTTTGAGTATTTTTTCTCCTGTGTGCACATACATTTTCATAGGTTGGAAGACTTATTTCAGAGGAGAGTTAGATTAAGAGCAACTTAAAGGTCCAAACTAGCAACTGTAGAAAGAAGTCAGAAGTTGGATATTTATGGACAGATTTAAGAAGAATGGTTTAAAATACCAACATGAAAATGCATTAGACCAGAGACAGCAAAAATAGCTCATCTTCTAAGTTAGCTTTAATCAATTACTGCCTACAGCTAACTGTGGAAAGGATTCTGAGCTGGTGTCTGGGCTTCGAGGAGAAGCATGTTGTGACCATTTAATGACATGAGTCCTGGGCATGTGAAAGATGACTTTTGACTTGTTTGCTAAGTACTTGTGGGTTAGTACCTTTCTGACTCATTCCATAGAGTGCCCAGTATTGTGTTAATAAATAATATACACTACATGTTTTTCCATCTTGTAAGTGGTTAGTACAATGAAGGTGCAAGGATGTGCTGAGAAACTTCTTAGGCCTTCACTGTTACGCTTTCTCCTACATAATTTTCATAGCTCAATAGTGCGAGCTAGGAGGCAATAGCATTTTTGTGTCAGGGTCTAGATAGTAGATCTCTGTCGCAACTGCTTAACTCAACTTTGTAGAGAGAAAGCAGCTGTAGACAATATGCTAATTTATTTATTAGCATGGTTGTATTCCAATTATACTTTATGTAGAAAACTGATGGCTGGCCAGATTTGGCCTATGTAGCTTGAAGATCCCTGGTAAAATTGGTTCTTAGGGAATTGCTATCAATCTATGGAGAGTTTAGACTGAGATAGAAAAATAATGCAGAGTAATTAAGTGCTATGGAAGAGTTCTGCAGAGAGACTTAACCTCTCTCTTATATGTTGCAATAGATTTACATTACATTGTGAAAACTGCTATGTGGTTTTCTGGAAGGGGCTTGTTAAAGGGCAGAAATAGGATAGTTGGCTTTTGGCTTTGCTGATGGACTTTTAATTCACTATTAAAATATTCAGCTCGTTGGTCAACATCTTTCTTGAGAGTTTTTATTATGGATTGTTCTCTCTCCAGCATTCTTGTTTGAGTCTGAATATTTGCAAATATCAAAAGCAAAATGGGATTTATTTTGTTTACATATTTATTTTGTTGTTGGTAGCTTTATTCCCTAAGGCAGTTTGGAACAACTGTGCTTTAAAATGTTTTTTTCCCCCCTTAGGGTAGGGGGCATGCAGAGGTTGGAGAATGGGGTTTTCATAGCTGTGGTGGCTATTTTTATTGCTTATAAACTCTTAAAACTGACTTTAAATTCATATTTTTTAAATTAACTTTTTGAAGATACCTTGGTAAACTGTATCTTTAGTATATTGTTTATAATAGGACTTTTTCAGAGTTGTTTTCTAGTTGTTTTCTGGGTGAACTTGCACTAGATTCTGGGTGAGTATACATTGACATGATTGGGGATTTGGTGAAGAATGATCAGTCTTTCCTGCGTTGTTATTAATACTCTAAATACAACTTGGTTTGTCGTGCTTATGACCTGACTCTAGCGAGATGTGGTTATGGCATTTGAGAACCAGGTTAGTATAAGCCGAGTGAGGAGGTGTCTGCTGCAGACCCTCTTCCAGGGAAGGTGGATGAGCTCATGCGTCCCACTCCTCACTACCCATCAGGTACAACCCAAGAAACTCATGGGGCAGTCAAGCCTGCAGCCCCTAACAGAAATCAGCCTTGTCAGCTGCTATCCATGCCTGTCCTTCTGTTGGTGTGGACTCTTTCCAGCTAACTCCAGCCTCCATCTCTCACTACACCTCTCCCCCAAATCCCCACTGCCCAGCTATCGTAATCCTATTGCATTTGTTTTGTTAACTAGCTCACCTGAAAGAAGGACTGAAATCATTACACACACCAGATCTCCTAATTCCCCTGACCCTGTTCTCTTCCCCAGCCTACCCCGTCCATGAAATTCTTGGGCTTAATTTTATCTTTTCAATTTGTAAGTCTCTTTTCTTTCTGACCCATGCAAAGTTCAGGTTTTACATCAATTTTATAGCAGGAGAGATAATGACTTTTAAAATGGGAAAAAGGATAACATCTGTTCCCTGCTTAGGGACAGGGAACTTTTCCCCATAAGGATATTTTAGTGGGCTTCTAATATATTGGTAATTTACACTGTGATTTAAGACTGTTGATTATAGAGGGACTATTCTTTGATGTCTGTTCATAATTGTTTATGGTAGTACGTGGTCTGTTTTAGTAAATGTTTCATTGGTGGGTCTCAGAAGAATGTTCAGTATTAGAATAATTCTCTAATAATTAAAACAAGCTTCTTATGTATATTTTTCATATGTACTATATTACTCAGACTGATCTCTTACTGAAGAAATGGTGTCAAATTCTAACCCTACAGTGGTAAACTTGGCAAATTATAATAAAGTTCAAATTTTATGTCTCTACTTGGTAACTGAAACTTTTATTTTTATTTGGTGACCTTACCTATCTCTAATAAAGCCTTTTAACTCAAGTCTTTCTGTGCCTAATAGTAATATAACCTCCCCAATTTACTTTTTTTTTTTTCACATGGGCAGACACTGGGAGTCAAACCTGGGTCTCTGGCATGGCAGGTGAGAACTCAACCACTGAGCCACCACGGCCCGCCCCTCAAATTACTTTTTGTTAGTATTTTTTTTCCTAGTATATGTGGCTACAATCTTTTGAACTTTTTTCTTTTTAACTTTTCTATTTTATTATTGTTAGGTATTTTCCTTCTCAACATACAATGGACTTTTAATCTGATAGCGATATTTTAAATAGCAATGCAGTTAATCAATTTTAGTTGTGAGTACTGTTGTTTTTTTATTTCTGTTTTAATTTTTCCCTTTTTCCCAGTTTCATATGCTTTTGTTTTTGTATCTCCTTCCTTGCCTCCTTTAAGATCAATTTTTTAAAATTCGATTTCTTTCTCTAATAGCTTGACAATTATATAATCTATTTCTACTCTTAAACTTGACATTTCCCATGCTTTCTTAATTTGGGGAAGTCTAAAGTTGATCAGAATCTTTACCATCTCCTCAACAATACAGTGACCTTACCATTTTCAATTCTGATCACCTCCTCATGGCTTACCCTTTATTGTTCAGTATTTTAATTTTACCTTTGATTTTCAGCTCCAGCTCACTACAGTTCTTTATACAATCAACACATTCAGATTCATCCACACGTGTATTAGTTACATTATTCACCATTTGTTACTTGCATCTCAGACTTTGCTGATGTAATATCCCTTCTTCCAAAAGTCTATATTTTAGAAGTGGTTTTAAGAAAGATTTGTTGTGGTAAACTCTCTCTTTTGACTTATCTGAAAATATCTTCATTTTGTCTTTGGTTTTATTTATTTATTTATTTTGCATGGGCAGGCACTGGGAATCAAACCCGGGTCTCCTGCTTGGCAGGCGAGAACTCTGCCTGCTGAGCCACTGTGGCCCACCCTTGCCTTTGTTTTTGAAAGACATTTTTGCTGGAGTCAATTCTAATTGACAGCTATTTTCTCCTTGACCTTTGGTGATATTATTGTATTGTTTTCTAATTTTCTTTCTTACGGTGGAGATGATTCTGTCAGTCTAATTATTATTCCCTTTTAGGTGATATGTTTTCTTCTCTTGCTACTTTTAAGATTTTTTCTTTAGTGTTCTATAGTTTCAGTGCCAAGTGTCTAGCTGTGGAGTTATCACTGATTTTTCTCAGAACACAAATCCATGACTTTTGTCAATTATGAAAAATTCTAAGCCATTATCTTTCTATCTTGGTGAATGTTGCGTGGGCAGTTGAAAAATTATGTATTCTCCCAAGTGCATAATATTCTACGCATGTCATTTAGGGCAAGTTGGGCTACAGTTGGCTTCAACTTTTCTTTATTACTTTTGATCTACTTGTTCTATCAATCATTGAGAATGGAGTGTTAATCCTCAACTGTAATTTTAGATACTTTTAGTTCTGGCAGTTTTTGTTAGATGTATTTTGAAGTCCTTGAGGTAAATTGACCCTTTATCTTCTTATGAAGTACTTTGCTTTTTATCAGGAATTAGATCTTAACCCAAAGTCTAATATGTCTAACTTTGATATACTCCAATTTTCTCATCATTTGTGTTTGTGTGCTATATCTTTTTCTATCCATTTACTATTAATCAATTTGTATATTTATATTTAAAGGGCATTTCTTATAGTCAGTATGTATTTAGGGCTTGAGAGTGGTTGGGACAACCTCTGACTTTTAATTATAATAGTTATATTTAGTTTGTGTGGTTGCATTGGGTTTAAATCACAAATCTTGCAGTTCAGCTTTTATATATCTGGTTATTAAACCTTTATCAGATATAAGGTTAGCAATATTTTGTACCATTAAATGGGCTGTCTTTTCACTTTCTTAGTAATGTTCTTTGTAGAAAATACTTTGATTTTGATGAATTCCATCTTATCTATTTTTTCATTTGCTTATGTTTTTGGTGTCATATCTAAGAAATAACTGCCAAGTTGAATGTCATGAAAATTTTCCCTTATGTTTTCTTCTAAGAGTTTTATTGTTTTGTCTCTTATGTTTAAATCCTTGATCTATTTACAGTTGTGATGTGGAGGTCCAAATTTATTCCTTTTCATGTGAATACCCAGTTTTCCTGGCATCATTTGTTGCAGAGATCATTCTTTCCCTGGTTAACTTATCTGGCACCTTTGCTGAAAATCAGTTGGTCATAGACGTGGCCATAGAAAAATAATATGGCTATAGTCCATAATCACTTCTGGCCTCTATTATATTTTGTTGGATTGTATGTCTACTTTTCTGCCAGTATCATACTGTTTTGGCTGCTGTAGCTTCATACTAAGTTTTTAAATCAGGAAGTGTGAAACAGCTAACTTGATTCTTTTTTAAGATCCATTTGTCTATTCAGGACCCCTTTTGATTCCATATGATTGGGGGAATTGACTTTTTCATTAATGCAAAAAAAAAAAGGCTGCTAGAATTTTGATCAGGATTGTATTGAATCTGTTGATTTCTTTGGGTCATATTGACATCCTGTCCATGTTATGGGGTATCTTACCATTTCTTTAGGTCTTCTTTAATGTCTTTCATCAGTGTTTTATAGATTTCAATGTGTAAGTCTTTCCCCTCCTTTATTAAATTTTCTCCTAGAAATTTTATTCTTTTAGATGGTATTATGAATGACATTGCTTTTTTAAATGTCCATTTCAGATTGTTCATTGCTGATGTTCAAAAACATTATTGATTTTTTAGCATAAAATAAAGATTTATTTTCATGCCACCAATAAGAGTAAGTTCACAGATTTAGTTCTTGACACAAAGAGAATTAGGAGGCTAGTATACATCCACCAGATACAACTAATGGACCAACTTTAAAAAATTCAGTCACTCTTGAAAGCTTGCAACATACCAGATATTGCTGTGTATTCTCTAGTGGCAGAATGCTAGCAATGGCTGTTGGTGAGTAGAACATATGAAGAATTTGTATATACTAGTAGGTGTTTTCTATAATATGTTGCTAGAAGTCTACAGGCTTATAAGAGGAGTCACTGGTCCGTAAGGACTAAATTAATACTTGCCTCTGGGTAGCAGGTGTATTTGTACATATTTAAAATTTATATTAGCACCAGGGCAGCATCATGAGATCTAAAACACCAGCACAAGTTTTCTCCATCATTAAAAAAATCATGACCTTTCTAAAAAGATATCAGGCTAGTAGGTGATTAAATAAATAAATAAATCTAATTCAAATCAGTATCTTTTACTGCACAGTTTCTCTTTTAGAAGTATTTTGGGAGAGCCAATCAGTTAAATAGACAGTTTAAGATTTAAGAAAGTTTTAAAACCAGATATTACTATACATAGATAGAAAGTTACTAAAAATTGAGTGACTAAAGATTTTCCAAATTTTTAATAAAATTCCTTATTTGTCAATAAATGTGGCAAAAGTATAAAAAAATCCTTTTATCGTTCATTCTTCCCAAGAATTTTTAATAAGTGGTGCCGTTCCTATTCAAGGAATCCATTATTAACCTAATTTTTAATGGGGTAAGAGGGAAAACATACTTCTCACCTTTTATGGAATAAAATTTGATCTATCAACTGAAGACCAAAATTAATAGCAATTTAAGAAATTTGGAAATACTTAAGATATTTGGTTACTATTTCATGAATGGTGCTACTGTTCCAACCTCATAAAGTAAAGCTGTCTGCTTTCCATAGTCCAAATATTAAAATACATCCCCCAACTTACTATGTTAAACAGGGCCCTTTGATTTCTTTAGAACAAAGAATGGTTAAAGGGTTATGGATCAGAGCTGCACAATTTTGATTTGGGAACCTTAACACACAGAAATCACGTTGAATAGCCATATACTCATTTTACAGAAATGGTTTAAACATTATGCATTACCCAAATCAACCTATTTCACCTACCCTTTTGGAAGGGGAAAAAATCCACACTCATGTAACTATTTCACTTGGTAAAATTTGTCTCCCAACAGTAAGGAGCTTAAACTTCACCAATCTAATCTGGCTTTTAAAATGGAAAAGTTCATAATAAAGTTGAGAGATTGTGAATCAATATAAATTGAACCCAATGAACCATGAGTCACTGTAGGAGCAAGGTTAATAAACCAATACACTTTGAATTTGTTCAAGTGCTGATATTTTTTAATGTAAATATTTCACATATATAACATCTATCAGGCAACATTGATTTTTGCATGTTGATCTTGCAGCTGTAGCTTTCCTGAATACGTTTATTAGCTCTATTCATTTTCTTGTGAATTATTTGGGATTTTATATATAAAAGATTATGTATCTGCAAATAGCAAGCATTTTACTTACTCCTTTCCAATTTGGGTGACTTTTATTTATTTTTCTTGCCTGAGCTGCTCCAGCCAGAACTTCCAGTATGGTGTTGGATAGTAGTGTTCAGGCATCCATTACTTTTTCCTGATTTTAAAGGGAATATTTTCAATATCTCACAACTGAGTTTGATATTACCTGTGGATTTTTCCTATATGCCCTTTATCATGTTTAGGAAGTTTACTTCTAATCCTATTTTGTTGAGTGTTTTCATCATGAAAAGGTGTATCAACTGAGATGATCATGTGATTTTTTCCCCTTCATTCTGTTAATGTGTGGAGTATTACACTGATATATGTTAAAACCTCCCTTGTATTCCTAGGATGAACACGCCATATATTTCTCTTAATATGCCAGTGGGTTTGAACTTCTAGTATATTCTTAAGGATTTTTACTTCCATATTCATGAGGAAAATTGGTCTGTAGTTAATTTTTCTTGATATGTCTTAATCTGACTTTGGTATCAGAGTAATGCTAGACTCATAGTGAGATAAGAAGTGTTCCTTCACTTTTTTTTTTTTCAAAAGGTTTGAGCAGGATTGCTGTTAATTCTTCTTGGAATATTTGATAAAATTTTCACCAGTGAAGCCATCTGGTCCCAGGCTTCTCTTTGTTGGGAGGTTTCTGATTACTAATTCAGTCTCTACTTGTGGTTGGTCTGTTGAGATCTTTTAGTCAGTTTAGGTTACTTGTGTTTTCAGGAATTTGTCCATTTCCTCTAGATTATTGGATTTGTGAGTGTGCAATTGCTCATAGTTTTCTCTTATAATCATTTCTATTTCTGTAAAATCAGTAATAATGTCCCCACTTTGATCTCTGATTTAATAATTGTGACCTCTTTTTTTTTTTTTCTATGTCAGTGTTAGCTAAAGGCTTGACAATTTTATTATTGCTCTTTTTTTAAGAACTGATTTTTGGTTTCCTTGATTATCTTGATTGTTTTTCTACTCTCAATTTATTTATCTCTGCTCTAATTTTTACTTCCTCCTTTCTACTAATTTAAGATTAAATTTGCTCTTCTTTTACTACATCTTCCAGATATGAAGTTAGGTTACTGGTTTGAGATCTTCTTTTTAATGTAAGCAATTAGAGCTATAAATTTCCCTCTGAGCACTGTCTTTGCTACATCCCATAGACTTGGTGTATAGTGTTTTCATTTTCTTTCACCTCTAAAATTTTGTGATTTCTTCTTTGACCCACTGGTTGTTTAAATGTACACTGTTTATTTTCTATGTATATATAAGCTCTACCATTTTCATTCTGTTCTTGATTTCTAGCTTCATTCCACTGTAGTTAAAGATGATTTTGTTTGGCATGATTTTAGTCTTTTTAGGTTCATTGGGACTTATTTTGTTGCTAATATCCTGGAGAATGACCCACATGTACTTGAGAAGAATGTGCATTTTGCTTTGTTGGGTAGATTGTGCTATATGAATCTGTTAGGTCTAGTTGGTTGATAGTGTTTTTCATGTCCTCTTTTTCTTATTTTCCTTATTTACCTTTAATCTATATGTTCTGTCCCATATTAAAGGTGATGTATTGAAGTTTTCCCCATTATCATAAAACCGTCTATTTCATCTTCAGTTGTGTCAGTGTTTGCTTCATTATTTTTGGACCCTGCGATTTGGTGCATATAAATTTATTATTGTTATACCTTCTTGGTAGATTGACACTTTTATTGATACTTGGTGTCCTTTGTTTAATATAGTTTGATTTAAAAAGTCTATCTTGTCTGATATTAATACAATCATCTTTGCTTTTTTTTGGATACTGTTTGAGTGGAATATTTCCCCAAAATTTGTACCTTTGGCTCTAAGATGAATCTCTTGTAAACAGCATATAGTTAGATCATGTTTTTTGCATCCATTCTGCCAATCTCTATCTCCTGATTGGAGAGTTTAAAGCATTTCCATTCAAAGTAATTATTGATAAAGCAGGAATTGCTTCAGCCATTTTGTCAATAGTTTTCAAATGTTTCACTCCTTTCTTGTCCCTCATTTCCTTTGTTACTGCCTTCAATGTGTGTAGTTGCTATTTTGTAATAAAACAGTTTGATCCCATTGTTATTATCTTCTCTGTATATTTTCTTTGTGGATATCATGGGATTTACATTTAGTATCCTAAATATATAATGTCTATTTTGAGTGGAAACCAATCTAAATTCAATGCCGTATACAACCTCTAGTCCCATGCCTCCCTGTCCTATCCCTCCCTTTTATATTGTTCTTATAAAAATTTACACCTTTATATTTTATATTCAAGAGCACATGAGTATGATTTTCTGTGCATGTGTAGTTTAGGTTATATAAGAAATAAATTTGTGCTACATATTGAATACAATAAAACTGCCATTTATATTAACCCATGTACTTATCTTTCCCAGTTTATTTATTCATACAGTTTTGAGCTATGGCCTAGTGCCCTTTACTTTCAAACTATATAACTCCCTTTAGCATTTCTTATAGGGCAGGTTTATTGATGATAAACTTCCTTAGCTTTTTTCTGGGAATGTCTTAATCTTTCCCTCTTTTTTTTTTTTTTCTCTTTTGCATGGGTGGGCACCAGGAATGGAACCCAGGTCTCTGGCATGGCAGGTGAGAACTCTGCCTGCTGAGCCACCATGGCCTGGCATCTCCCTCATTTTTGAAAGACTATTTTGCTAAATATAGAATTCTTAGTTGGCAGTTTTTTTTTTCTTTTAATACTCTAAACATTATCACCCTGCCCACATACCTCTATTGTTTCTGATGAAAAATTTGCATTTTATTTTATGGAGGATTCCCTATACATGATGACTTCTCCCTTGCTGCTTTTAGGATTCTTTCTTTGTCTTTGGTATTTAAAAATTATAATGTGTCTCATGAAATCTCTTTGAGTTTAACCTTTCAAGTTTATCTTATTTGGAGTTTGTTGGGCTTTTTGGTTTTATATATTCATTTCTTTTATCTGCCTTTTTCTCTTTCTCTTCTTCTGGGACCCTCAGAATGTATATCTTGGTACATTCCATATATTCTCCATAAGTACAGTTCCCTTCTGCTTTGCTCACTTTTTTATTCTTTGTGTTCTTCAGGTTCAATAATTTCAATGATCCCATCTGCAAGTTTGCAAATTCTTTTTTCTGCCAGTTCAAATCTGCGATTAAACTCCTATATTCTCCTATTTTGAACTCTGCTATATTTTTAATCTCTATTACTAAGTTTTTCTGTCCAGAATTTATTTTTCTCCTTTTAAACATTTCTAATGCCTCAGTGTGTCCCGTCATGCCTTCCTGATATTTCAATTCTATATCCATGTTTGCCTTTAGCATATTGAATTTATTTAAGAGAGTTCACTTATGTCATCTCTCATTAGTCTTGTTAATGTCTGGGCTTCCTCTGTTGTTTTATTATGTTCCTCTGAATGGACTATCTCTTCTTTCATTGTATTCCTTGCAACTTTTTATTGCGTCTGAGCATTTGAATGTTTTGGTGTGCTAATCCTGCAAATCAGATTGTCTCTCTTTCCCAGGGTTTTCCTATATATTAGATATGTTTTGAAGCTTTTCTTCAAAACTTAACCCATTTTATATTGAACCTAATGATCATCCATTAGGTTCATGGATAGTTTTATTCTTCTCAGGTCTTTATGAAGATGTGTCTTGCCTGAGTATGCATTGCCCATTATTTGCAACTGATTGCCTTCCAAAAAAGGAGTTTTTCTCCCCAGCTTCTTCTTCTGGGGCGTTGGGTTGTATTCTTCATCTCAGTCACAGTCTTTTACCCCACATGGCTGAAGTTAGCTCCTCTCAACTCCACCTTACCACATCACATCTGTATGACAGGTAAATTATGGCTTAGGTGGCTGATACATGGGCTTGAGTCAGTATGGGTTGGGGCTGGTATAAAAAGAAACCCAGTTTGTTCATTTAGGTGGGCAAATGATAACTTCCCAGACACCTGCACTTGAATGCAAATGGACCACGAAGCCACCACGTTCTCACTGTATCACACAAGCTGATGTGCCCCAAGGGAGAAAGAGGTACCTGGATAGACTCTGCACCTTCTGTACTGTGTTTAGGTTTTCTTTATCCCCATGAACATTTGTTGCATTGATGTCTGTCTTTGATCATTATTTAGAGTTATGGGGAAGTTGATCATCAACAGATTCTGCTTGTTCTCTGCTGTGTCTATGGGGGCCTGCTGAACAGGGGCATTTTACTCTGCCATCTTGCTGACTTCACACTGCCTGTGGATCCCATTTAGCCTGCTCTCTCTCTCTCTTTCTCTTGGTATTTTCTTTACTTGCACTGAGGGAAACCAGATGCCATGTTCTGAGTTGCATTATGGAGAGGCCCATGTAGGGAAAACTTAGGAAGGCCTCTGGCCCCAAACCAGCAAGGAACTGAGGTTCTTAGTCTATGAGTTTGTGGGTACCGAATACTGCTATCAGCCATGAGTGAGCTTCAAAAAGTCCATTATTGGCGTTTTAACTTTATTTTTTCAATTTATGCTTTTAGAGGTTGCTCTGTGGTTTCAAAATTGCATCTTTAATTTACCACAATCTATCTTGAAATATTATCCCACTTCCTGTATAATGTAAATTCTTGCAATAATCTATGCCCATTTTCTGCTTTTTGCCATTTGTTCCATTATTGGGCATTTTTTAGCAAAATATATGACATACATTGTTGTTATTATTCTTTAATCAGTTATCCTGTAGGGACAATTGAAAATCTTTTATGTTTCTCTAAAAATTTACTATATCTGGAACCATTCATTCCCTTGGGTAGCTTTGCTTTTACCCAAAGTACTTCCTTTTATATTTTTTATACTGCAGCTCTGCTAATACCAAAACCACTCAGGTTTTCTCTGTATGAATAAAGTCATTATTTCATCTTTTCAAAAAGATATTTTTGCTGGATATAGAGTTCTAGGTAGACCTTTTTTTTCTTCTTTCTACATTTTAAAGGTGTGATTTCATTGTCTTCTGGTTTATGTTGTTTTTACAGGAAATTTGCAGTCATTTTACCTATTTTTCGCTGTATATAATATGTTTTGTTTTCATCAGACAATGATTTTTTCTATATCACTAATTTTCAACAATTTGATTATTACGTATCTGTGCAGTTTTGTTTGTGCTTATCCCATTTGTAGCTTGTTAAATTTTTGATATTTAGATCTATATGTTTAATAAAATTTAGAACAATTTTGGCCATTATAAACTCATTTTTCTTCAATCTCCCTTCTGCTTATGAAACTCCCATTACACATAGTAATTGGACATTAATACTGCCATACAGAATATTTGGGTTCTATTCATTTTTTATCAGTCTCTTTCTGTTTGTTTCTGTGCTTAAGTTTGGGTGGTTTCTATTGCTGTATCTTAAAAGCTCACTAATCTTTCTTTTGCCAATTCTTATCTGCTATTTTCCCTGTGAAGTTTTTCATTTCAGAGGTGATATTTTTCACCTTTAGAAGTTCTATTGGGTCTTGTTTTTACATCTTTCTGTTCTTTTTCTCATTTACCATATTTAAGATAGTTATTCTAAAGTCCTTCTATTGGCATTTTTTGGATCATGTCAATAATATAAATTGGAATCCCAAATTCACCTGAGGTTAGATGACTATTTCAAATTTTCTAGGAAAATCTTAATTTTGAACCAGATTACTGGTCAAAACAGTCAAGTGTCAGTGTTTCTGCGTGAGGCATTCAGATATTTTTCTAAGCAGTCGTTTACTATGGGCTTGGAGCTTTGAGGGTCCTTGTTCTACATATGAAGAGAGTGGCGTCTTCAGTTCCAACTCACAATTTCGCTCATGCCTGTGGCTTCATTTCGTTTCTTTCCATACCTGCCCTGCCACCCCCAGCCCTGGTGTTGAAAGCCAAATCTCTATGTTTCCGAGGCCATGCTCTACACCCATTTCTGAATAGGTGCCATAGCATTTTGGACACTGAGCACTTTGTGGCTTGGATCCCTCTTTCTTTCTGGCATTTTGTGGTTTCCTCTGCCTCCTTTTGAGCTGAGCTAGGCATTTAAATTCCTACACTAACTGTGGTGTCCTCAGTGTAACCATCCACAATTATGTCAGAAACAAGTCCCCATGCTAGTCACTGCAACGACTCCTGTCCCCTATTACATGTGGCTGAGTGTGTGTCATGTGGAGAGAGGAAATCACTGAGGTTTTCACTTCAATGCGTCCTTTCAGAGAATGAACCAAAAGAAGCTTCCTCTCTTCTATGGAAATGTAAAAACAGAGCATAAGGATTCTACCTCCATATGTTAGTTCTCAGCTTAAATATCAGCTTGCCCATGAATCCTTCTTCTAATACCCTTACAAGCGTCCTCTTGAACTAGATAGTTTCCTATTGTATTTTCTCCAACACTCAACTTTTCCTTTCGAATATGTATCACAATTTTAGATAATTAACTGTACCTATATGATTGTTACCTTCATGAATGCTGGGATTTAGACTTTATTTTCATGTATCACCAGCATCCACAGTGATACCTGCACATCATGAGGGTGAATAAAGAGACACATGACTGGGTTTCAGTGGCCTAGACTAGGGTCAGCAAATCTGTAGCCATCTTCTCTGCTGGGCTCATGACTGGTGTCGCTGCTTTCCTGTCACTCCATGGGCAGCCTCAGAGTCCATCTGAACAAACCATACTAGAAAGCCCTTATCTGTCATTTGGAGTTGGCTGAAAGGCTATAACCAGTTGACCATCTTATTCTGATTTTCTTAATTTTGGTGCTTGAGAACTTGAGACTTGGAAAGAGAAAGTGATTTGGTCAAGGACATGTGACGAGTATTTGCAGATCTGAGCATAGAATTTACGTGCTTGACACCCAATTTCGTGATAAGGTGCTTACCACACACACCGTGCCTCACATTTGTACTGATAGTGGGGGAAGGGGACCAAAGCAGAGCATTTCTCAGAAATCCTACCTTTGGTTCTGATTTGCTGAAAAGTATTTCAAGTAAAGGTCAGTAAAATGAGAACCATTGTTCTGGAATAGTTGAAAGTCTTTTGGCTCTGCCTGCTTCAGTGATTTGTTCATAATATCCAGTTCTTGGCTCCAAGCAACTCCTTTCAAAGAGTTTAGGTACCCTAAAATATCTGTAGTTTGAAAACATGCAGTTAAAAGCCAAGTATTCCTTTAGAGGCGTGAAAAGAGTCTACCCATGTGCATACTTGCCCTTTGATGTCTTTCCTTTGAAAATGCAAATTCTGTTGCATTGCATTTTTTTTTTACCACACTTTACAGGGCCACAGTAATTTCCTCCATTCCTTAACAGATCCATTTAAAATCATCCACCCCCATCCCATTCCCTAGTTCCTGAGCTCTAGACTAATTTGTCCAACTTCCTACTTGATAGCCACCCTTGGAAGTCTAATAGGCCCCTCAAATTTAACACAGTCAAGGTAGATTTCTTGGCCTCTCAATCTCCTTATAATCTGTTTCTCTCCTGAGGTGTTGGAGAACCCCTAATTTCTGAAGCCAAATGCCTAAGAATCATCATTATTTTTTTCTTTCTTTTAGAATTCACATTTGACTTGTCAGCAACTCTTGCTTGTCCTGCAAATGTCATCTGAAACCTAGTCACCCATCTGGACAACAACATTAAAAAAACATTATCTGTCTCCTAAACTTTTACTATGACTGTCGTATCTTGTCTCCCTACTTCTATTCTTATCCCCTCAGCAATTCATTCTCTATACCTCCTTAACCAGAGTGATATTTTAAACACTGAAAACCTTATCCCATCACTTCCCTGATTAAAACTCTTCAGTTGCTTCCTATTGCATTGAAAACAATACCTAAGTTTCTTGTTCTAGGGTTTCAGGTCGTATCTGATCAGATTTGTCTTGACTTTTGCAACTTGAATATTTCTCCTTCCCTTCCCCTTCCCTCCATGCTCTTTAAAACATTGGAACATTTGTAATTGATGGTGTCTCTGCATTGAATACCCTTCCAGGAATTTTTAGTTGTCTCCCCATACTTTAAGAGACCATTTAAAAAAACTCTGAACACTGAGAGGAAGGATCAGAAACAAATAAAAATGGTATCTAAAGGAACAGTGTAAGGCTACAGGGGCACAAATGAGCTACTCTGAATTTACTTTTAAATATAATTTTTACTTTGAAACGTTTAAATTTAAATACAACCATATCGATGAAAAACATCATACCTAAAGGTAAAAACAAACAGAAGCTGCCAGCAATGAACAGTTGGAAAATGGGGATAAAAAGCAATTGCAGGAACATCCACTTCTATACATAATACAGTGAGAGGGGCAGATTAATCGGTCCGTCTTAAATAACAAGAGAACACAAAATATATGAAATGATGATATTCAGTCACTGGACAACAGACAGTGTAGGATGTTAATCCCTGAGGGAATGAAAAAGTCAAGGTGAGACTGCTAAATTTCTAGGCAACAGTATAAGAGATGCAGTTCAGGGGGGTCAAAGTAGCAAGAGAACCCAAGGTGATGGAGTTAAACTGAGAAAGAGTTCTGTGATTTTCAGAGGGGTTCCCCCCAGGCTTTTGCTGAATGCTAGTCTTTGAGTGCATGAGAATTGACTACTGAAGACTACAGAGAGAACCAGTGGCAAGTAGTAGGCTGAAGGATCCCAGAGTTCCTTCTGAACTGGAAATAGTTTCTGTTCTAATGGCCAGTAGGGAAAGACCTCATAAAATGTGAGTCATCAGTTAGATGATGGAACTCGGTTTCAACCTTAATAGTGGGGATAAACTTGCCCTAGACTAAAGACTGTCTTGTACTTGCCCTAACAAACCTTAAAGGCATGCCTCAATCAATTAAACTTGCAAAAGAATTAAATTGCATTCTTGAAAAAGTCCAACACTATTTAAAGGAATAAAAACTAAGTCCGTAAACAAATAACATAAATTGTACAATGTTTAGCATCTATTAAAAAATTACCAGGCATCCAACGTACAGGCAAATATAACCCAAAACAATAAGAAAAATCAGTCCATAGAAACAGACCCAGGCATAACAGGGGTGATAAAATTAGCAGACAGTGATTTTAAAAACCTATGGTATGTGGCATATGTTTAGGAAAGTAGGAAAAAACTTTAAAATAAAAGGAATTGAAGATGTAAAAAAATTATAAAATTAAGTATGAATTTATCACTTCACCCATCAAGTCTTTCTCAACTCAAGATAAATGAAAACATAGGTTCAGATATAAATCTGCACTCACATATTCATAGCAGCTTCATATTAATAGTCAAGAACTATGAACAAAGCAAATATCAATCTACTCATAAATGAATAAACAACCTCTGGTACATCTGTAATTCTCAGCAAGAATAAAGAAGGAGATATTGATGTATGCAACAACATGCCTGAATCTCAAATTCATTATTCCAAATGAAAGGAGACATATAAGAAGGTAATATACTGTATGATTCTGTTTATACAGGGTTCAGGAAAAGCAAAACAAGCTAAGTATATAGGGGTGAGAAGAGGTAGGTGGCCACAAGATGTGGGGATTGGTGAAGGATTTAACCATTGAGGGGCATAGGGGAAATTTTTGTGGCAATGGAACTGTTCTATATGTTGATTCTGATGATAATTCCATCACTGTATCCAATTGTCTAATCTAACTGTATCATAAAATGTTACTTTTTAATTGTATTTAAGTGACACCTTAAACTAGATTTGAAAAAAAAAGTACTACTGAAAATAAAGTGTCAGCAAAAAGCTGGAGCACCTGGAACTCACACATTCCTCATTTGTGAGTATAAAACTTTACAGCCATTTTGGGGAAAAAGGGGAAGTTTCTCAGGAAGTTACATATAGAGTTATCATACAATCCAATAGTACTCTCCTAGGCACTGATCCAATTGAAATAAAAACATATTCATGAAAACACACATGGAAGCATTCATAATAGCTTTAGTCCTAACAGCAACAAATAAATGAACACTAGAAAAATCTATATGCCCACTGACTGTAAATGGATAAACTAAATCTGATATAGGCATACAATGGAATATTACTAATCAATTAAGAGAAATGAACTAATAATTCATACAACATGGATGAATATTAAAACATTATATTTAGGGCCACAGTGGCTCAGCGGCAAGAACGCTTGCCTGCCATGCCAGAGGACCCGGGTTCGTTTCCCGGTGCCTGCCCATGTTAAAAAAAAAAAAAAAAGATTAAAAAAAAAACATTATATTTAGGATACAGACTGTGCAACAGGACTAGATACAAAAACTCAAAAATGGACAGCACAATAATACCTAATTGTAAAGTAATCATGTTAAAACACTGAATGAAGCTGCATCTGAGCTATAGGTCTTTTTTTTGTCTGTCTGTTTGTTTGTTTGTCTTTTTTTGTACTATTATTATTTTTATTTTTTCTCTATATTAGCATTCTATATCTTTTTCTGTTGTTTTGCTAGTTCTTCTTCTAAATCAATGCAAATGTACTAAGAAATGATGATCATGCATCTATGTGATGATATTAAGAATTACTGATTGCATATGTAGAATGGAATGATTTCTAAATGTTGGGTTAATTTCTTTTTTTTTCTTTAATTAATAAAAAAAAAAGTAAGATGCAAAGCTACCATTAAAAAATGTGATCCTATACCTTCTCATTCCTAATATCTGAAAATACATTGTATATCACTGTGCTATTAAATTCAAAATTTTAGGTAAATGTGAGCCAGTAAATCTGAGACATAAGGACAGATAAAAGAAGTACTAACAAAAACTTTTAAAAGAAGGACCAACTGTTGGACATCGCATTTATTTTAATTTTGTAAAGCATATCAGTTGATAATAAAAATTATCAACTGGGGAGAGAAAAACTGCACAATATAATATTTGGGGAGAAATCATTACTCTTTCTTAATTTAGAGGTCTTTTTTTGTTTCAGGAATGTTATTTCATAATATTTGACAGAAATCACAATTGCCTATATCAAATTTGTTTGCATTTGCATGACAAATATCAATTCATAGATACTTTGAAACATGTCTTTGAGACTTTTGGTCTTATAATTTGGCAAGAACCCATATTATTATGCTCATTTTATAGAGAAAAACATTAAAGCTAAGGGACATTTAACTCATACAGAATGTAGAGGAACTAAAACTTGAACCTAGATAAATTGATTTCACCTTTGGTACTTTCTGTATTATATCACTTTTTTTTTTTTTTTGTAGCCAGTGAAGACTGTCATTACAGAAAGTAGAGGTTTTTTCCTTTATCTTTTTCTTTTTTTTCAACATTCTACAAAGTAAAAAAAAAAAAAAAAAACATTATAGTGTGGCAAATGCCTGACATAAAAGTCATTCCCGATCATATATATTGCATTACTTTATGTAAATTTTTGAAAAAAAAACTTATCTTTAAAGCCTGAAAGCAGATAAGAGGATAAGGATGAGGGAAGTATGCCTGTAAAGAATGAAAATTATTTCCATTGAATTGTTCTGTGTCTTGACTGGGGCAGAATTTCAGAATGGGTTTATTTGTTAAAACTTGTCAAATGGGGGCCGGGCCGCGGTGGCTCAGCGGGCAAGAGTGCTTGCCTGCCATGCCGGAGGACCTCGGTTCGATTCCCGGCCCCAGCCCATGTAAAAAACAAACAAACAAACAAACAAAATATAATAAAAACAAGAAAATGTTTAAAGATGTTTCTCTTCCTTCCTTCCTTCCATCCTTCCTTCCTTCTCTCTGTCTTTAAAAAAAAAAAAAAAAAAAAAAAAAACTTGTCAAATGGATAAACTGCAAATGAGTTTTTTTTTTTATCGTTTGCAAATTACATCTCATTAGTGTTGATTTAAAAAAAATGGAAGCAATTACAGCTAACTATACAAAAACACATAGATAAAATATTTTATATTAGATGACTTTAGAATAAATTAATTTGACCACACATTATTAGTAGAATATTTTTAAAATCCCGAAACTTGAAAACAAACTAGAACATAAGAACAAATGAATCCAAGTACATATAAAATTGACAATATATCCATAGAGAGAACACTATTTCTAGTAACTTTTAATATAGTAGCAACTGTATAGAGTAAGACATATTCTAAAGACAAAAATAACTGAAAAATATTCAACAGCACCAAATAGTTTTATTTTTAGAAATACTGTTAGCTTTGCTATTTCGAAATACTATATTTAAATGATAACAAAATTTAAAAATTATGTTATTATAACTAGGAGCCACAATTTCCAATATAAGAGACAAGAAATACAAGTGTGAAATGAAATGTTAAGCAAAACTGTGGTGTTTTGTTTAATTTCGCTAGTGAGTATAAACTCAGAGTTTTAAAATAATTTTCCTGGCTGCTCATTGAGAAGACCGGTCTCTGTTAAACACAACCTCTGTAAGCTCAGCTGGGAAGATGCCATGGTTTAGGGATGAAATCATCCAAAGGTTTTCTCACTCACATATCTGGGCTGGAATAACTGTGCAGCTGAACTCAGCTGGAATTGTTCGGCGCTTACATATGTGTCTCCACAGGTAATTTGGGCCTTGTTACAGCATGGTAACACCTGGGCGCTTGGACTTCTTACCTCACAGCTCAAGACTATACGAATGAGTGCTCCAGTGAACAGGGTGGGAGCTCCTTGATTGAGTATTAGAAGTCAGATGATGTCATTTCCACTGTGCTATTTCAGTTGAAGCAGTCACATACCTGCCAGAGTCTAGTGAAGGAAACATAAATCCAATCTCTTGATGGGAGGAATGCCAAAGAATCCGTTTTAAACTGCCATGATTGGGAATTGTACACAATCAGAAATACTACCATGTGGTGTCTACCTAAAATAAGCTTATTCTTACTTCTTTGCAGACTTAACTGTTAGGCAGAGCAAACGTGAATCTGACCTTTTCACAGCATATATTTGTCCTTTTAGCTCTTGTGCTGTGGTTCCCTCTTACACAATGGTACAGTATATACATAGGTCATTTTATTCTCCAAGTTTAGAGCTTTTTTCTAGTTCTGCTTGACAAATGATGATATCATAAATTCTGCAAAAACAGAGATAAGTGATCAGTGGGTCATTCGATCAATGGATAGTGGTTCTTCCCAGCTCTAATCTTCTAAGATTCTGAACTCACTTTTTGCCTCAGCACATACAGAGTTGGTCATATCAGTTCACATAACCTGGTACTTGCACCACACATGCTCCAATAATGCTGTTTCCATTCTGGGCTGTTGGCCTTAAGAAGCATGAACAGCAAACTGGGACTTTCGGGTTGTACCGACAGCCCTGTCTAGTAAATTAATTATTGAATAGTCAGTACCAACTGCTCTTGACATTTGTGTAGCTTGACAAGGCTGCTCTCATGCCCAGCCCTTTCAGGAAAGTAATTCTGTAAGGAAATTGCCTGCAATAGAAGTTGTGGGACTCAGCTGGGTGACAGCCATGTCATGGCAATCAATATGGGAACAACAAAAAAATCAAATATTAATGAAAGATGGGTTTGTTCGTGCACAGGATCAGTATTTTTTAGTTTCTTTTTTTTTTTTTTAGGATCAGTATTTTTTTATAAATACCATTTTACTTCCACTGTCTGCTTTCCAGTCAAGGATGAATGTAAGCTCAGTGACACCAAATCCAAGGTGACAGCTCTCATTTCAATTATTTCCTCAAGTGTCTTCCTCTCCTTTTTCTCCTCTTGTCAAGAACCACAAGCAACCTAATGAAACACTCCATCAAATAAGGAGTCCAGGGTCTGGAGAGGCAGGAGATAGTTTTGTTGAGTTTCCTGGAAAAGCCAGCATGAATCTTTGAGGTTGATCTTATCCTCAGCAAAAAATTATCAAAATAATTTTATCATTAAAAAGCCTGAATTTCTGTTCAGTTAATTAGCTATAGGTTGACAGATTTCAGGATGAGAATCACAGGGATGATTATAATAATAGTTAACACTTATTGAGTACTTAGGCTGATACTTGATATTGTTGCAAAATCTCTTGTTTTCTGAAGAGTTGCTGCCACTTTCAATTAGGCATGTTTATGGGATTAACTAAACTTTATGCATTTGATTGCTTTTTTAAATGTGGAAATAGCCAGAAAAAGTATGGAAGGGGGCAAAAAACAGGTCAATAGGAATAACTATTGGGTATTGCTTAGATTGGCAACAACTTGCTGAATATTTTCTGGATTGACTATTTTGACTGGGATGGATTTTGTAAGTAACTGTTTTAAGGAATATCTAAAGGAATTTGGCTGGTCAATTCCATTGTTATTGAAAGTTTGATCAATTTCCCAAAGATTCCTAACGTTTTTTGCTCTACTAAAAAAAATGCTCATTTTAGCATAGGATATATCAAAGCAGAATTGCTCTTTAAGTCTTTAACAATTAGAGATGATATATTAGCGAAGTATGAATACAAATTTGGACTGTCATGGAGTTTTTTAACTTCGGTTTAAATTCACAAAAATTCAGTTGAAGACTAACCAAGAGATCCAGGAGTGGATTGCATTGCACTGGCGAGTTTGTTCAGAGAAAGCACATTTTAGGTAGTGGCCTAAGATAAAAGAAGTGAAGGGTATTCCCTCTTCTTGCTTCCTCTCCTTGTCTTTTTCTCCCTGTCCTCTCCCTCTCTGTGGCAGGCAGAATAACGATCCCACAATGATGTCCATTTTCTAGTCCTTGGACCTTGTAATTATGTTAGTTTACGTGAAAAAAAAGATGTGCTTAAACTAAGGGTCTTGCAGTGAGGAAATTATCCTAGATTGTCCAGGGGAGAGCTAAAGTAACCAAAAGGGTCCTCATAAAAGGGAGACAAGAGAGTCATACTTAGAGAAGGAGATGTGATGATAGAAGCAGAAGTATTCTGATGCAATTGCTGGAAGGGTGTGATAAGCCAAGGAATGAAGGAGGCTTCCAGAAGCTGAAAAAGGCAAGGCACAGGAACTTCCTTAGAGAGCCTCCAGGAGGAATGCAAGTTTGTTGGCATCTTCATTGTAGCCATGTAAAGACTCATTTTTAGATTTCTGACCTCCAGAATTGTAAGATAAATATGTGTTTTCTGAAGTCACTGAGTTTGTGGTAATTTGTGACAGCAAGAATAGGAAATTACTATCCTTTCTCCCCTTCCCCTCCCAAGCTACTTCCCCCCGTCCCCTTCTTTCCCACCTTCCCCACTTATCTTTGCCACCTTCCATCCACTAATATTATAATTGAGCACTCATTATTTTCTTAACACACACAATAGTGAAAACATAGCTATGTTTGTCGCCTTGTAGGATATATGGTGAATGGGGGAGCTGGGCAATCAACAAGTAAGCAGAAATCATAAATGCCTCATGCAAGCAGGAATAAGCAAGGGGCTGAGAACATGAGGGTGGCATTTATTTTACATGGTAGGTTGGAATGGACTTGTGAAGGAGGTAACGTTTGTGTGGAAATGCCAAGGAGCCACATACAAATGAGTTGTGAATGGGTGAGGTGGGATGAGAAAAGAGTATTGACCATTTGTCCAGATAGGAGGGTCAGCATAAAGCACGTAAGAATAGACAGAGTTCAGGTTGTTTTCTAGGGGTAAGACTTGGTTTTGTCAATCAGTAATCATTTGCTACATCATTATATAATCATCTTCAAGAAACATGGCTACTCGAACTCAGCTCTGCAGTTTCAGACACTTCCCTCTAGCCTCTCTAATACACCTTAAATTAAAAACGGGATATCTATACAATCTATTTATTATAATATAATAATATAATATATAAATAATAATAGATTTATAATCAACTTATATAGAGATATATAAATAGATATAATAATATAATCTACATAATCGTTCTTTTAATCTCAGTGAATTAAAAAATAAATTAGTATTGCTGATAGATGGAATTTCAAACTTTCCTCTTACATTTAGCTCAAGTTGACAAAACTTTTGTTTTTGAAGAACTGAAGGTTTGATTGATTGGTTTGGTTTCAAATCCCATTCTACGTTGGACAGTAATGTCCCAGAGTGTCACGGTCTGAAGGCCGTGGAGGGCTGGCTTGGTTGGCTTGGCCCTGGACCCAGTTGTGGAAGAGACTGTAGCTGCTCCTCAGGTTCTCCTCACTCACTCCCCCAGCAGAATCAGAGACTCCGTGGATGGTGTTGTTGACTATCCTATCCTCTTCCCACTTTTAAATTTTAGTTCTCATATTTGTTTGAAACTACAAAGTAGTTTCTATATTCTCTAATATAACATGGAAGAATTAGGGGGTCATCATGGGTAATTCAGGTCGCTGAATGCTGCCCTTTCTTTAGGCTTGAATTACATGGATAATTGCCTTATTTTCTTGTATGATGACTTGAGACTGTGACTTATTGTTATGACAGATAGCCAAATCTTGCATATATAACTAATACTAGGAGGAACTGGCATAACTATGGAAAGTAATTAGGGCATTTCCCTTTGTTTCCCTTATCACTACAATCTTGAAGTTGTATGCGCTCACTTTTATCAATTCCTCACCACCTGCTTCCTCCTTGACTCTGGTTCATTCCAACTACTATCTCAAACTTCCCCTGCCTCAAGTCTTCTTATTTTTTATTTATTGCATATAACATTACAGACGTCCGTTCTTTCTTAAAAATATTTTCCAATAGCTTCTTTGATGCTTTGTTACTATTTGCTATCGTTTCTGAGTTCCCTTCTTCCTATAACTGTTCCTTCTCTGGCTCTTCTTCTGCCCTTAAATACAGGGATTCCCCTGAGATCTGATCTGATTGTCTCTTAATTTTCTGTACTTGTGACCTTACCATCTCATGTCTCTGAATGCGCAGTGCTGACCTTCATCTCCAAAGCTGACTGCTACAATCTCTCATCTCTAGCTTCCTCTAACAGAACTCTGCACACAGGTGTCCTTCTGGTGCCTGCTGAGGGCTTCCAAAAAATCTCCAAGTAGATGTAGCCACTTAACCACAGTACTCTTCGGCTCTGATTTTCACTTTCCCACCTGTAGACTGGGAGGGTCAAAAGGCTTAAGTTCTAGAACATTACGCTCTTTGGCCTGGTGGTTCTGCTGCTGAGGGCTCCTGCTACAACAGTGCTCTCTTGACTGATTTCTGGTGACATCACTGGAAAGGATTCAAGCAGCTTTCCGATATGAGTCAGCAGAAGCATGCGTTGATTATAACTTGATGGCCACTCAATGATGAATGTAGCATTGAACTTGCAAAGGAAGGTCAAACTGAGGTTGCTTCATTACTGGAGCCTGTGCTGGTCCTTGTGTAAATGGGACTCAACCTATTTCTGATATATGGTCAGACCACAGAGTCAGATTAGACAAAACTAAAATTCCCCTTCAGAAATCCAGGCAGAGTTTTCCCACCAAGAAAGTGGAAATGTCTGCCCTCTGTAGTTTGATTTACCACAATTATCTAGATCATTGGATAGGACTTTCTTAACATAGCTATCTTCTCTTCGTTTCTTACTTTTCTTGGGCTGTGTCTATCCAATGCTCCAAATAATGGCAAATGGGGGAAAAATTCACCTGATGGCACTGAAAAGAGATCCATCAAATTATGTTCACTGCTGGGTGGGGAGTGAGCTTTATATGTATTGATTCTGTGTCATATCTGATCCTCTGGTGAGTCAAACTGCATTCATGGGGTGGGGAGTCTCAGCACAGAGAAATTTTCTCACAGTGAAACTTAGAGTCTTGTGGAGAGTCTTCTTTTCTCCCACATCCCACCCTGAAGGCATCCTTGGCAGCATCCATGATGCCCACAGGTATCAGCAGTGGTGGAGCCACGACAGTCCTTTGTGAAGCTTTGTGGGGCTGGCACATGCTCTTGTGTATTAGAAGTCACAGCATCAGGAGAGGGTGGAAACATCTGGAGGGGGCACACCTAGGAATCTAAGATACTCCACTTCAACAATTTGTAGGAATCCATTCTACAGGGAAAAGTCCACTAATTTCCCCCTATTTAAGCAATATTAGAATTGTGATCACTTGAGTTCTGACACCACTTATCTGACTTCCCTAATCCCTTCTCCCTCCCAAATTGATTTGAATCATGTTCCTTGATAATTGAATGAATTTCTCATCGCCTTGACTTAATTTAATGAAAACATCAGTTCTGGTGTTATTTAAGCTCTTAAGAAACCCGCAAGAGGTGAGCCCCTCTCTGTCAAACTACAATGTATTTGTTTATAAGAGGTCACAAGGAGCTGCCAGGTTAACTCCTGCTGCTAGCCCATCATCAGGGTCCAAGGCACACCCTGCCCATCTCCTTTTATTACTTATGCCTGTTCCCTCCCAGACGGGAGCTCTGGAAGGAGCCTGTCATTGCCAGGAAGGAAACTAAGCAGATAATCAGGAAATCAAGTATTAACCAGGAATGGGAATTTTGAATGCAGCAAGTTTAATTTGCTAAATAATTTGCTTCCCACACTCGGCTTTACCTACAGCACAATGAAATATATTTCAATCTAAATTGCCTCCTAACTCCAATCAGCATTAATTTAATAATACATATTCAACAGATATAAATACACCAAATGACTGGAAAATGAGTATAGGTCCACATGTGTTTATGCTGATACTGGCACCTAAGTAGGATATTTATCAATGATGGCAGTGGAATGTGTATCATTTTCCCCTTTCATTCCCCCCTCACAAATAAGAATGTGAAATAATTTGCAAGCGGCTAAGGGATTTACATTTTGGTAGGACTGGGAGAGCCTTTGGCTTCTTGTCTTTGGATTTCTGTTTGTTGAATAAGATTTCCCCTACTGGGATTCACCCTGGTCTGATGAACTTCTTCTCTAGTCAAAGCACGGTGTTGCCTCTTCTGGTTGGTCTAGAGAGGCTCAGCCCTGCCTGCAGGCATTACTTGCCTCCTTGTTGGAGGAAGAAGGGAAAGCTGCCAAACCATTAGCACATTCTTACCACAAGGACAAGAGGGTCACACAGAAGCCTTTGGTATGTATTAGGAGGCTAAGGGAACACCCAGGAATGGAGAGGCTTTAAGATGGTTGGAACTCAGAGAAACACCCTAGAGGACCAACTTCCTCATTTTATAGTTCATGAAACTGAGCCCCAGAGAGGAATGGAGGCCTGTGGACCAGACTCTCAGGCCCATTGACACCCCCTAAACTAGCTGCCGTACTGGGAAAAATGTAAAGGACTTAAAATGTACAATCAACCAGATTGGACATTATCCTTATTTTTAGAGACAGTTTTAGCACACGGTTGTATTCAAAGACATAGCTGAAATATAACATAAGAAATTTGCAGATAAAAAAAAACTGTGAGGATATGGAAAAATCATAACCCTCACACATTCGTTGTGGGAATGTAAAATGGCATAGATGCTTTTGAAAAACAGTCTGGCAGCTTCTCTAACAATGAGGCAGAGTTAGCATATGATCCAGCAGTTCTACTCCTAGATACACCCTAAGCAAAACTGAGAATATATATATCTACACAAAAACTTGTATATAAAAGTTTATAGCAGATTATTCATGATAGCCCAAAGTGGAAACAACCCAAATGTCTATCATCGGATGAACCAATAAACAAAATGTGTTATATTCATATAATAGAGTATTATTCATCCATAAAAAAGAGCGATGTTCTGATACATTCCACAACACTGATGAACCTTGAAAACATTATGCTGAGTGAAAGAAGCCAGGCACAAAAGATCATCTATGATTCCAGTCATATGAAAGTCCAAAATAGGAAATCTACAGAATCACAAAGTAGATAAGTAATTACTTAGGTCTGGAAGTTGGAGATGGGGCTAGTTTAGAGATGGATTAGTTAAAGGATTTGGGTTTCCTTTTGAGATGATAAAAATGTACTGAGATTGACTCCAGCGGTGGTTATGTATATCTGTGAATTATACATGTTAAGGGGTGGATTGTATGGTATGTGAATTATACCGCAATTAAGCTGTTAAGTTTTGAAAACACGTTTATGAAAGGAATTTGAGGCTTTCAAACAAAAGTAATAGGTAGTGATGGTGGTAGAGGGGAGCTATACATTCTTGATTGTGTCAATGTATAATTTTCAAAATATTAAAATTATGACCCCAAGACAAATAAAAAATGTGTCAATTTTACTTAAATCATTAATAAGCAAACACATGAGATGATATTGTTTGTTGGAAGAGCATTTGAGAAACTGGGCATAAGCAGCCATTAAAAATAGTAGGATAACTTTACTAGGTTAAATGCAAAACTGGTTTATGTCCTACAGGGCAATAAAACCTTGAAACCTTACTGTTTAGAAATATCTTTTGTAATAGGCACAAATCTACAAATTGATATGAACTTCACAGTGTCTAGGCTTCCATCAAATAGTAAATTGTGAAATCAAACACAGGCTTTCTAGAGAATTAAATATTCCTTGAGTGGGCCCTTAAAGCGATGCTTCAGTACGTCATTGAAAGAACATGCCACCATCCCTCACCCACACCTGTTTCTAAGCTTTGGATCATCATCAAAGCAGATTTCCAAATGTTGGGTCATAATCTCAACAGAACTTCATGCCCTGTTCAAAGTACAGAACAGAGTATTCTTCTCTCATACCCAAAACTCCTTCCCAGCAATCCTGCACACGTCCCTCAGCCTCTTTCCACCTTTCTATATTCAAATCTTTGGCCTGTGTGGACTCTTATCTTCCCTGTTCTTTCCTAAAGGGTCTTATAATTTCCTTCCCCAACTCATCAGTTCTTTTACTTTTCAATGTTAATGCAACAGGACCTTTCAGGCTTTTCCTGTGTCTCCTTTCCTGGATTATCTGCATGATCATTTAAAAGTCAGAAATAGGCTACACAAGACCTTGTGGTGAATAGGCTGACCCAGAAAACCAAAGCTAAATTTTCTTTGGGGAAGGAGTGAGTGGGGGGGGGGAAGTTAAGGATACTTAAGCATTTGTCCCTGCTACCCACACAATTCCAACTCAGCAGCAGGTTTCTTGGGGACACAGATTCTGGAAATGATACGAAGATTTAGCTTTCTTGGGCCAATGAATCCATTCAAAATAGTATTCCACTCCTTGCTTCTCTCTCTCTGTTATCAACCTTCCCCAGTTATCTTTGGAGTTGAAACACTTTGAAAATTATCAGCTTTCAGTAAGATCCTTTATTGGGTGAATTGTTTAACTTTCTGTGCTCATTTTTACTGGCATATAATTATTAGTAATCATTTGTCCTGTTTATTCAGGAACACTCCAATTGCAATATCAACTTCTGTTGTAAGAGATAGTGTTGTCAAGGACTATACTTCATTTGGTTTACTCACAGGACATAAGAAATGGACTTCATTGTCTGGGTATAAGTAATCAAAGAGATTTCTGTCTTGAATGCGAATCAGTAAGTACAGAATTTGCTTCCTTTTAAAGTAGATCACAGAAGTGGAAAGGGTGTGGAGTTTGAGGTTAGAAGACCTGAACTGTCATCTAGGGAGTCCTATAGGGTAGATTTATGGCCTTGGGGAAGGTTGACAGATCCCACGCCAGGAAATGATGCTTGACTAGTCCTAAAGGGATTTAGTAAGAGGAAGTATGTATGTGAAGGATAGATGGAGGGATGGGTTACAGGGAAAACTCCTTTGGCTGTTTTTAAGTCCATGGCTCATTAGAGTATTCTGTATTACCTCTAGACCACTAAAATCTGTAAATCAGTAGATTTACTAGAGCACTAAAATCAGTAATCAGAAGAATAAAAGATTATCCTCTATTCTTCTACAACATACCTAAAGGTTATATAATGACCCATCATTAGCAGTGCCACCTTTTTTTTACTGATTTGCAAAGGCTCTGGGAGTGGGCAGTGGGTATTCCCTCCTAGCATTTGAGTGCCCTCTCCCCTTTGTTTTGGACTTACTGCAGTCTGCTGGAGGGAGCTACCTTGGTCCCTTCCCTGTTAATTCTGACAGTTGCTCCCCCAAGAGAGTTATTGTCATGTGCAAGGGGCTAGGAGAGACCCATGGATGCATTTCAGAAAGTTCACAGGCTCTTGGAACAGGCTGAAGAATTGTGTGGGTGTTATAAGAAGTCTCTCCCACATTCCTGCTGTCCAACTCCCTCAGTAAATTAATTTCACTTTAGAGAAGTTCAGCTGTTCAGTGATGCACCAGCACACCAGTCACCACAGTGAAGTACAGTTATTAGAAACCAGAAGGTTCCTCTTTTCACATGCATTCTATGCTATTTCCTGAAAAGATCCACTGTGCTCTTCAGGAGTGTGAGTTACTCACCTGGTCTATGGCACCAGAATGAGATTTGTATTTGGGTTTATCATATTAGCCAACTCTGACTCTGCCCTGTACTTTCTGCATTTTAACTACTTTCACCTTAGAGATTTTTAGTACTGGCTGTTGAACAAATTTTGGCACAAATGATATGAAGTCATCTCCCATCTCTCTATGGCCGCATCTATTAAAGTATAGGGCTTTAGAATGTATACAGAGAGGCACATCCCTGTTTGAAGGTTTAATGATCAAGATAACTCGAGAGATGAATACAAGCTGTCAGGTAGAGCAATGCTTCTCTATCTTTGGTGAAGGGTCAGTTTTGTTTTGTTTTAAACTTCCAATCCATTGCAAAGTAACAAGCTTTTAAAATACAAGAAAGGATGAAATATAAAACAGATGTACGAAATGCAAGCCCCCTTTTGAGTATTAGATTCAAAAGGTATAAAATAATTATTTCTAATATCTGTAAACTGTGAGTTTTTTCTCTCAATTTCTGTTCTCATCTTATTGCAATCAGTAACAAGCAACTCAAAAATAGTACCCGCCTTTGATGGTCCACACTTTGAGTAGCTGTGATGAGAGCATGTGTCCCTTTGTTTTATCCCACCATTCTTAGGGCATTTCTGTGGTGGAGAGAAAAGATGATCCATGACTTTCATCATATTCTAAAACCTGTGAAGGCTTCTGCCCTACCCAATCCCTTCCAGGTGGTTAGCACGTATATTTGGAAAATCCATATTTGTAACTACTTTCTACATGTAGAAAAATATTCCTATTTATAAAAGTTCATGAAAGCTTGAGGATGCTTGGATCCCTGGAACTTTTGTCAGAGTAAAAATAAAGGGCCTTCATCATTCAGAAAGCCTTGATCAAAAGTGAGGTAGTTTGGAGTTAGGTAGCCCAGAAAAACATACTCATCTATTCATGAGGGTGTGAACCCTTATAAATAAGACCTTCTTCTGAGGTGACTTCCGATAAGATGTGGCCTAGTATACCTCTTAGTCCTGTTAGTGTAAGCCTTATAGAGGTCACATACAAAGAAAAAAGCCAGAGGGAGAAGCCAGAGGCTGAAAGTCATTGGAACCCAGAAGAAAAGGGAGAGGTTAGAAGAGGCTGCCATGTGCATTAACACATGGGAGCCCAGGACCCAGAAGCCAAGGCAGCCAGCCCCAGTTTCTCCTAGAAGACTAGGCAGTGGTAGTCTCCTGGGAGAAAGCAGTACTTGATGACACCTTGATTTGGACTTCCCCAAACCTCAAAACCACAAATTGCTCCTGGATAAGTCAACCCATTGCATGGTATTTCCTTTAGCAATGAGGAACTTATAAGATTCTTGATCCCAAAACCCAGATTTTCTCATTCAGCAGATTTGGTACAACCTAAATTGCTTTAACAAGCATGCCACATAAGTCTAATGAAGATGGTTTCTAAAACACACTTTGAAAATCAGTATAGCTCCTTCACTGTATGAATGAGGAAATGGAGCCTCCTTGGCTCTATGATCTTAATGAGGTCATTTAAACTCTAAGCAGCAGAGCCAACACTGGAACTCAAGAATTTCCAAATCATTCCTGTACTTCCTTAGATTATTGCACCTCCAGCTCACCTGTATCACTATATAATACCTCAGAAGTAAACATGTTTTTCTCAATTTACAACCAGAAGTATTTTCCAAGACCCAGTGTTGCCTCAGACAACTCAAATGCCTAATGTCCCATCAAGATTGCTTTTAAAATTCTTGTTTAGTTTCTCCATATCCAGTGATTGCCTTGGAGCACCAGGACCTCAGAGGGAGCCTGAGGAAGTGGTGAATGAGACAGCTTTTTTTTTTTTTTTTTGCCGTAGTTGGGAAATCCAGAAATCACAAGAAGAGGAAGAAAAACTACAACATTCATATTCTATCTAGTTACCAACATTCGGAGAAAGCCTCAGAACTGAAATATTTCCTTTCAATTAAGTTTTGAATAAATGCTGTTGTCAACACCCCTTTCCAGCATAAAGAAGTTAAAATGGCCATTGCCCAGAGATCCCTGAAGATTGAGAGAATGATCAAATGAGAGGGAGGAGGTGTAACTGAGAAATTAGCTTCTAACAAATGAGTACGATTACTGACTCATTACATGGATATTTATTTTTAGTTTCTAGTGTTTTAGAATAGCTAGAGGGAAATGCCTGAAACTGCTGAACTGTAATCCAGTAGCCTTGATCTTTCAGAATGATTATATAACTATATAGCTTTTACAGGATGACCATGAGATTGTAAAAGCCTTGTGACTGACACTCCCTTTATCCAGTGTTTGGGTAAAGAAGTAATTAAATAAAGTAAAAAAAATATAATGGGGAGGGATAAGTGGATGTTTTGGTGTTCTTTATTTTTATTTCCTTTTTTTGGAGTAATGAAATGTTCTAAAATTGATTGGTAATGAATGCACAACTATATGATGATACCATGAGCCATTGAGTATAACTTTGGATGGATTATATAGTGTGAGTATATCTCAATAAAATCACATTCCAAAAAATTCTGTTATCAGAAAAAGCTATTTGTCTTATTGACCAATCTGTACTCTGTGCAAAGAGACATTTATTATCTGGGACTGGACTGTGATGTTCAGCAATTTTAGAAATGTGTGCAGTTTGCATTTCTTGTATTAAAAATATGAGAAACAGAATAACTTTATAGATTATTTTGTACCTGACTGTGCTGTTTTGAAACCGTTATATACCCCGGATAGGTCATGTTCTTCTAATACAATCCTGAGGGGTCAGACCCATTGTGGACAGGACTTCATGACTGGGTTATTTCCATGGAGATGTGACCTCACCCATTCAAGATGTATCTTAATCAGCTTAGTGGAGTCCTTCAGGAGGGGAACATTTTGGAGAAAGCTCAGACACAGACATTTGGAAATGCAGAAGGAAACACCCTAGGATATACCAGGTCTTGGGCAGCATCGTGGACGGGAAACAGCCCTTTTTATTTCCAAAGCCACTTACATCCCCCATATTCCATCAGAATGCCCTTTGGGATGGAAAGGGATATTCTTGGAGTAGGCAGATAACCCCTTCCCTCTAGTTCTTGGACAGACTTTATCTTTTATCTTCAACATGGAACTTTCCCCAGGGCCTTGCAAATGTCTCGGAATAATAAGATGCTCCCCTCTGCTCATCAGGGGCCCTGATTAAAGGTCGCCTGGAATCGTCTGTCCTCATGGTTAGTGTGACCTCAGGAGCAACTCTAATATGGGACACATGGGCCTCCAAGCCTCCTCAAGGGAAGCCTTTTTACCACTGCAGATGTGAGAGAGCTGGGAGCCCTCTTGCTAAGGAAGGACTGATAATTAAGAGTGTAGCCATATGATTTAGTGTGTGGACTCTGTGGGCAAACTCCAGGACTCAAATACTGACCCTGCTGTTTGCTGGCTCTATAGCCTTGCACAACTCATTTAACATCCCTGTACCACAGGTTCCTCCTAAGTACAATAGAGATAAGTGGCTACCTCATAGGGTCATGGTGAAAATGTCTGCCACAAATTTAGCAACATGTGCATTCCAGTTTGCAAGCTGCTGGAATGCACTGCACCAGAAACAGAATGACTTTCAAAAAGAGGACTTTATTAAGTTGCTAGTTTGCAGTTCTAAGCTTACAAAAATGTCCAGAGTAAAGCAAGGCTATAAAAAATGTCCAATCTAAGGCATCATGGAAAGATACCTTGGTTCAAGAAGGCTGATGACATTCAGGATTTCTCTCTCAACTGGAAAGGCATGTGGGGAATATGGTGACGTCTGCTAGCTTTCTCTCCAGGCTTCTTGCTTCATGAAGCTCCCCTGGGGGTGTATTCCTTTTTCATCTCTGAAAGGTTTCTGGCTACATGGGCTGTAGTGGTTCTTATGGCTCTTGGGACTCTGAAGCTTTTTCCAAAATGTTCCCTCTTTTAAAGGAGTCCAATAAACTAATCAGGACCCATCTAGAATGGGTGGAGTCACATCTCCCTCTAATCAAAGGTTAATACTCACAATTTGGTATGTCACATCTTTGTGGAGATAATCTAATCAAGTTTCCAACCTACAGTACTGTGCTGAATAGTGATTAAAAGAAACAGCTGCCTCCAGAAGATGGGTCAGGATTAAAACATGGCTTTTCTAGAGCACATAATCCTTTCAAACCGGCACAATGTGTTTTTTCTATTACTCTTAATATTTACAGTTATATATCAAAGGTAACTGCAAAGGAGTTTAGCCAAACTGCAAAGTCCTCTCAAGACTGCTCTCACTTGAGATACTAGCTGCAATTTTGGAGGTCACCATAATTTTAATAATTCTCTAGAACACCTACCAGAACACAGAGAAGTACCATACTTTTAATTACAGTTTTATTATAGTAAAAACATACAAATTAAAATAAGCCTAGGAAAGAGATGCATAGGGTACATTTTTGGAGGGTTTGAAACATGGAGCTTTGAGTCGTACCCTCCCCATGGAGTTCTAGACAGTGTCACCTTCTTTGGACTGCAATGTATGACAGTACCCACATAGTGTCGCCAACCAGGGAAGTTCACATGAACGCTGGTGGACAGAATTTTTATTGAGGCTTCATTAGGTAGGCACAATTGGTTGCTTGATTGCCCAAGTGGTTAAATTCAATCTCCAACATTCCTATCTGTGGAGGTTGGGCTGATACCACATGGCACAAAGCCTCTAAATCTCATTTGAACTTTTTCATAGTCTCCTTAGTTTTACTTTTTCTCCCCTAAGTCCAGCAGGCTGTGCATAAGTTGATATTGGGCAGCAGGATGGACAAGAAAGAGCTCTGTGCTTCTCCTCTAACTGCCTGAGTGGTCTTTCTGTTGTGGCTGTTCCCCACTAGAAGAATGTCAGATGTGGCCAGCCCCACTCGAGTCATATTGTTAGCATAAACTCTCAGGGGGGATCCGCAGCTCCACCATGAAAAACAAAGGCACTCCTGTCGCTAGAGTAATTCCAAATGTTTATGGGTCACCTTCCAGGAGCAGAAGACAATGGCTGGACTTTTTCTTTGGGCACCAAATTCTTTACTATTCAGTAACATTTTCTCTATTACTCTTTGTTGATATAATAAATGTAACATTATTATAAAGAATCAGGAAACTTTTTCAGTGTTAGAGTTTATATAAGCTTTATTTAAATCAGAGGTTTTCAAAGATAAGACAAATTTTACTTTTCTATATAATTTTATTTATTTATTTGTCTTTATTTTCTTACTCATCTGCCAATACAATGGATAAAGGGAATGTCAGTCACAAGGTTTTCACAAATACGTGGTCACATAGTATATGTTATATAGTTATGCAATCGTCATCCTGAATCATGGCTACTGGATAATAGTTCAACAGTTTTAAGTATTTCCTTCTAGCTTTTCTAATACTCTACAAACTAAAAAAGAATATTTATATAATGCATAAGGATAACCTCCAGAATGACCTCTCAACTCTATTTGAAATCTCTTAGCCACTAAAATTTTATTTTGTTTCTTTCCTTTTCCCCTCTTTGTTGAAGAAGGCTTTCTCAATCCCATGTTGCCCGGGAGAGCCACACCTCTGGGAGCCATAGCCCATGTAGGAGGAGGGGAGTAGTGAGCTTATTTGCAGAGTTTGGCTTAAAAGAGAGGCTACATCTAAGCAACAAAAAAGGTTCTCTGGGAGTGACACAGTAGGCAAAATTGTATGTAGGCTTAGCTACTCCTTTGCAGGAATAAATTTCATAAGGGCAAGCCCCAAGATCAAGGGCTTGGTTTATTAAATTGGGAATCCCTAATGCTCATGAGAATATCAGGAATTCCCTAGGTGGGGAAGTTTAATATTTCCACATTTTTTCCAAGCCCCTCAAAGGGACTTGGCAAATAATTTTTTATTTCCTGCCCAAGTAACTCAGGGTTGTATTGGAGAAAACAAGAAACACTTCACAAATTTGCATGTCATCTTTGTTTAAGGACCATGCTAATATTCTCTGTATTGTTCCAATTTCAATATATGTGCTACCGAAGCAAGTACCTTTTCTATATAATTTTAAATTTATTTCAGTGTACTTGAACAAATATAAATAGCATCTAAAGTCCATAATTTCATGGATTTGTTTGGGATAGGCCCAAGGCCTGTGAACAGAAAAATAAGACTGAATATTCATGAGACACTGGAGAGTTTTCTTTGGAGAATTTCAGAGTATGAGATGTCTTGATTTGAATTTATGGCTCTCTAAATACTTAGAGATCTTGAAACGCAAAGTGCAGCAGAGACACCAATTTTCATTGAATTGTAATGAGATTATAGATTAGGATTGGTATTTTAAAGCAATTTGAAAGGCACTTTGAGAAGAAAAATGTCGACTCTGTAATCTTGGTGTTTTTATTGGGCAGTGTTTCAATGACAATGAACAGTGATACATTTTCCAAGCCCAGTTCTTGGTTGCATTAATGGCAAAATGTCATCTAAATAGAATCCCCTTTGTTGTTGCTAGAAGCCTGAGTAGAAATTTCCATTTTCAAAGAGGAGAATAATGCAGATGTAACTGACTAGTTGGCAGAGGAGTGCTTCATTGCTATCTAAATTTACTCCTTGCCTTCTGCTCATTTCCCAGATAATGGCCCAATTTGGGAATTGCTAATTATATGCTGGAGGAAGAGCCACTGTTGGGAATTGAATTAACGGCCCCATAAAAGACATGTTCAAATTTTAATCCACGTCTTTGTGGGTCCGAATCCATTTGTGGATAGACTCTTTTGCAGATGTTATATTATTAGTTAAGGGCTGACCACACTCAGGGTGAGTCTTAATCTGTGTGACTGTAGGCCTTATCAAGAGAAAAAATTCAGACACAGTTAAGAAAAGCGTGAGGAAGAAGCCAGGGAAGAGAGATTGCTATGTGACAGAAGATGGCCATGAACAGAATACTTCCTTGCAGACATCTTGATTTTGGACTGCTAGCCTTTAAAACCATGTGATAATAAATGCTTGTTTCTCAAGCCAACTCGCTGTGTAGCACTTGTCATAGCAGCTCTAGCAAACTGAGACAGATGCCAAGAAAACTTCTGTAGTTGTCTCTTATTTGAAATTCTGCCATAAATGCTGAGAGGATGAGGTTGTGAGGAGACCTGGATTCTATTTTCAGTTCTTTCCCTTTCTATTTGTCTATCCTTGGGTGACCTTTATGTTTTAGATTCCTTGGCTGCTCTAGCAAATACCATGCAAAGGGTTGGTTTAAATTTATTATCTTATGGTTTCAAGGCTGGTAAAATGTCCATATCAACGCATCGTCAAAGCCATATTTTCTTCTTAAAGACTGACATTCCTGGACTTGCTGCCAGCCATGCTCTGCCCTGGGCTTCTCTATCACAGAGCAGGCTGTTCCTTCTCATCAGGGCTCCGATGATGTTCAGGTCTGCTTTCTCTGTAGCTTTCTGTTTGTGTGTCTGAATTTCATTCTCCTCACACAGGACCCAAGTAATAAATTCAAGACCCATCCTGGACCACAAACTGAAATAACCTTCCTAAAAGATCTTACTTACAAGTAAGATCTTTACAATGGGTTCATAACCCACAGGAATGGATTAAGTTTTAAACCATGTTTTTTCTGGAGTGCATGAAGCTCCGAACCACCACATTGTATTTCTCAGCTTTCATTGCGTAAGTAAGGGAGTAAAGCTAGAACAGAATTCAGAGGTCATTGGCTGACTTTCCTAAGGGCCAGTTAAAAGTCAGAAATTTTGTCATCTACCTGGCAAAATGTTTTAAATATGTGGAAATATCACATAAAATATCCGGAATTTCTGTTTCTGTTTGAAACTTGCAAGATCCCATGACTTTGACCCCATATTTCCAACATGGCAAAATCCCTCTGGAGCTGAGCAGCCATTGCTACTTTAGATGTGGGTTCCTCCAGTCCTTGCTTTCCCATTGTCTTACGCCCAGCTGACCAAATTCACTTACACTATCTACCTGGTGTCTTTGGGCATGTGTGTTGTGTTTGTAACTTCCTGCATCTATTTTGGTTTCTGAAATATCTTCATTTCTATCTTGTCTGCTTTCAGAAGAGACTGATCTTGACAAATAAGTAGTTTCTGGATAAATAAAGGGATTGTATCATCTTTTCAGAATTTCCATGCATACAATATTTATCTTCATAATTATAACTCTGAAGTTTAAGATAAGTTCACTCGGGTATCATTTTTTTCTTTAAATCTAGAATTCACTCCCCATTCATAGAGATTGATTTGCTGTTTTAAAATGATTGATTTTGAAGAGACTTTGAGATAAGATTGTTTCCTTTAGTCTTTTAAATTTTGAAGAGAATCAGAAAATAACTTAAAAAGTAGAAAACAGCCCTGGGGTACATTTGCTACCTCCTCTCCATTTTTAGGGAGTCCAGGGAAATATAGTTGGGGGAAAAAGGCATCAGGCAGAAGGAAAACCTAATAGATATAAAAGAAAATAATTGCTGATATAAGACAGGTTTCTGAGTATTTACTGTTATTATAAATTGAAGTAGATAGACATGGGATTAATCATACTTCTCAACTCTAAACGTTCTAAAGATTGAGCAGTGCATTGTGCCATATTTTCCAGAAATTTCTTTCAGAAATGATTTTAAAGTTTTAGAACATAGGAGGGGAATGTTTAAAAACTGGTAAACTTTTAAATGATAAAACTTTCCCCCATCTTCATATGTAACTCCAGTAAAACATGATAACCTTCTTTATGAATTTATACATCTTGGTAGAGAAAATCAAAAGTTTGGGTGTCAACCTGGATCTACTCCAGTCCCTGGCCCCAATACTTGATAGGGTCACAAAGACAGCTCTTGAGGCACTCTGAACTTCAGTTTCCTCCTCTATAAAACAGGGATTATACTGTGACTACCTCATAGGAGAGGTTGTGCAGATCAAATAAAATAATGGTCCTAAATCACTTAGGATACTGTCTGGCATAAAATAAAAATACTATAATAAAACACAGAATTTCAAATGAGGAATCATAAAAAATAATTAACATGTCAAATATTAAAAAATCAAAACATGTCATTTATAATCAGATATTGTGGTATACCATTGTCAAAATAACAAAATTATAAAAAGCATAAACTGAAGAAACTTTGTACATTATTGTTTCAGTAGATAATCTGCACTAAAGTTAATAAAATAATTGTCTAAGGACATTTTAATGGTTAAATTCATGCGTCAACTTGGACAGGATGTGGCGTTTGGTTGTTTGGTCAAGCAAGGACTGGTCTGTTTGTTACTGGGGTATTTCCTGAATTTCAATCATTAGCTGATTGCATCTATGTCTGATTATATCTTTAACCAATAATGTGGAATGGATAAGAGACACCTCTCATTGATGAAGGCAGTCAGTTCAAGTCTTAAAGGTAGAAATGACAACTTCAACAGTTAGAAGACTACATAGAGAGCTTATTTATATGTTTTATATATATATATGTATCATATATGTCCTGTTGGTTCTGTTTCCTTGGAGAACCCTGACTAAAATAGACCTTAAGTCCATTTATGACGGTATTTATCTAAAAGTGAAGTACTAGGTTTGTAAAACCATAATATATTCCAGATCACTATTCTGAGCCAAATACATACTTGCTCTTACTATGTGGATTTCACATTTTTTAACATAACTTTTCACAATGTCTTTGAGCAATGGCAAGGCTTGGTAAGGATATTCTTTTCAAAGTAGTTTAATCAGAAGAAATGGGACAAATCAAGTCTCTTCTGTCTTCTAATTGTTAGTATTCTTTGTTCCTCATCCTTCAACGAACTCCTTCCCAACCTGTTATTATTTTGGGTTTCTATCCTAAATATCACTGAAACTGGTCTTGCTAATGTTCTCTGTATGTTAATTGACATTTTCCAGCCCTTGTTTTGCTTGAACTTTCTACAGCATTCTACTTTGTTGATGATGCCATCTTGTTTGGATTTCATGATGCTGAAAGCCTTCATGTTCTTTGCTTTTGATCTAATTATCTGCCTGCTTCTTCCCACTCTCATCCATGGGCTCTGTTCAACCCTTATGGTATTTTCCCATAGGGTTTCTGTTCTAGGTTGATTATGAAGCAACACTTTATCCTCAAAATTACCAGTGATATTAACATTTCTTTTTTAGTCACCAGTTCAGACCTCTCTTCTCATCTTGAGTTCAGCATACACAAAAACCTACCGGTTATATCTACCTAGATGTCCCTGATGCATCTGAAAGTCAGTGCATCCCAAAATGGATTTACCATCCATTTTCCCTTAGCAAAAACCTACTCTTTTCCTAGGCATTCACATTCCAGCAAATGGTACCACCTTCCACCTTATATCCCATGAGTTGAATCTTGGGTCTCATTTGTGATTTCTCTTGCTTCTTGTTCTTTTCTCACTTTGCATAGATCATTGAGTCTTCTTTAGGCTCAGATCTTAAACACCCACCACTTATCATCATCAAAACTCCCAATATCAATTCCCATTAAATCAACTCCATTACAGAGCCCCTAGCCTAAATGCTTTCTCCAGGGACCTCCAAATTCTTCCTCGTGCTGTGTTCACTGTGTTCTTGCTTTAGTACAAATTTGATCACAACTCTCCCCTGCTTAAAATTCTTGAGTGAATGTTCATGGTTCTTGGAGTAATACCCAAGAGTCTTTAATAAGATTCTTCATGGTTTAGCTCCTCCTCACTCTTCAGCTCCATTGCCAACTATCCCATCTCTTTCCCCACCCCAGCACCCATTTCACCAAACAGCTTTCACTCTAGCCATTCCAGCTGCAGTTTATTCACTTCAAACTGCTGTGTCCTCTCAGTTCTCTGGCACTTTCCTTATTTTCTTCTCTCTTGTCTTGATTATTCCCACTGAAACTCCCATTTATCTAACTATTTCCCATCATTCTATTGGTTTTAACTTAAATGTTGCTTACCTTGGGATGCCTTTTCTAGGTGGTGCATTTTCTCAGTGTTCTGCATATCCTGTCTTACAATACTTACCAAATTGTATAATGCTCCCCTGTTGCTTTCTTTATACTCAACATTTCAGTAAAACATTCTGCTAATAATAAATTTAACTACTGCTATAAACATGCATTGAATTCTTCTTTAGTTTGAGGCACTGTTCAAAGGGCCTCACAGGTGAGGATTAAATGAATTACTGTAACAACTGTGTGTGGTAGGTGCTATAATACCACTGTGGGGGGGGGGGGGGAACAGGAGCAGAGAGGTTAGTCAATTGCCCAGGATCTCACACCTGGAAGAAGTCATGCCAGTAACCACCAGAATTCAATCCAGGGCAGCTGGATCTCTGGACTCACACTTTTAACTTGTGAGGGCAGGGACTCCATATTCCATGTAGCCATGTCTTCAGAATTTGGCTTAACTCCTGGCATATGGTAGGTACTCAACTAATAGCTGGTTTTTTTTTTTTTTAATGAACAAACTGTTTTTATTAATCAGCACATGAAATTGGCATGACATCCTATTAGAATTGAACAAGAATAAACAATGCCGTTACATTTCTCCTATCCTTTTCAGAGGAAAATATTATATGTTAGAGCTCTTATTGATTTTATGTACTTATTTCAATTAAAGCATTTTGTTTTCATAAGGAAGTAAATGGTAATTAACATATATCTTCAAACTGTGCTAAGTAGTTTGAAAGGCAACTATAAAATCTCTAATGATAACAACTGGCAGGATTAGGACTATTTTGTTAAGCATTAACAAATGTTAATCTCTCTTTTAGCTATTATATCAATGCACCTTATTCACTGGTAAGGCAACTGCTTGCAGTCGGTGCCATGATGAATAGCAAGTATCTTTTTAAGTAACAGATACTTGATGGATCAAGATTGAAGTGACTTTTCATTTCGGTTTTGCTGTCTTTTGGAGCAGAAGCAAATATCTTTGTCTTGTGAACACAGAGAGGCAAATATTGTGAAATATAGCTGTTGTCATTTTCAGACAACTAAATCAAGAATTAAATGGGGCAATGGATTATTTTTAGGAATAATCCTTTGAATTTTTAAAATAACAAGGCTTCTGAGTAAATTCTCAAAACTTGCTTTCCATTTTGGTCTATGACCTGATAAACCTGGCACATTTGATCTGTGTTTTAGTAATTTCTTCTATCTACGACACTTTGGTTTTTTTTTTTTTTTACATGGGCAGGCACCGGGAATCGAACCCGGGTCCTCAGGCATGGCAGGCAAGCACTCTTGCCTGCTGAGCCACCGTGGCCCGCCTGACACTTTGGTTTTAATAAGAGTTGTGGTTTCAGACAATTCCTACATATGATAATTTTTTACATAAGCTTTTGTGTTACTGAACAGAGTTTTTTTGCATTTTTTTCACTTATGTGCCTGTGAAAGATAATTTGAGCATACACATAATGTGCGTCTATGTATGTTTTTTTTTTAAGTTTCATTTACCATTAGAATAAAACTAGACTATAGGGACAACTGTGAGGATGGTGTAAACAGTGAGAAACTGTTCTCTAAGTTGAGGAAGGAGAGTGCAGTTCACTGAAGGATGTGAAGAGGCTGTAGTAAGTCCTCTCATCATCTGTCAGTCCTGTGTGGCAGGGTCTCACCGCTGCAGTCGCAAGCACATCCGCCTGCCCTGACCTCTAGACTAACGTCCGTCAGAAACAGGATGCTGTTGGTTGAGCACCCAAAGCTGTCTGTAATCTTTCGGTAACTCTCACTCGCCACTTTGTCCAATCTTGGTATCAAAGTGACCATCAACAAACTTGAGAATATCTCCCCCTGTAGAATGCCCAAATGATAGTTTCTGTGCCTCTACACCCCCTGAATTATAGATAGGTACCTTCATTCCAGCCTCTCTCCATTTCTTGACTGCTGACACTACATCTTCAAAGAAACCCTGCTTTCCTACACCCAGCTGTGAATGCCACCCTCTACATGTGGCCCTGCGGTGGCTCCCAGGCTGTGGTCTTTCAGTCCAGAGACTCCTGCCAGCACACGTTATCTCCCACAGCGTGGCTCATCTGTTGCAGGTCATCCACTCCATTTCCAGAAACTGCAGGGATCAGAACAGCCCCATCTAGATGAGGACCCTCTTCAGCCTGTTTCCTCCAAAGACTGATGTCCTGCCAGCACTCCTCTTCTTCCCAATGTGTCTGCAGACACTCCTCAATGCTTTCATTGATGTAAGGAAGTAAAAGGTCCTTTGATATCTAACAGGATTGCAGTGATTTTGCAGGCACCAAAAGCACAACCATTTCCCTGCCGGATGCTACTTCAGTACTGACCTAGTGGTAGGGAGGGTAGAGGGTGACGGTGGTGGTGGATGCTTCCCCAGAACCAGCCTGAGCTTCTGACAGCCCAACATGGACTTCAGAGCCCACAACGGTGTGTGGAGAGGAGGCCACCTCCGTGGACCTGCTAATAGCTGTTTTAGAAAGAATAAGTGAGTGATATGTCTGGGCAGTATGCTAAAGTCATCAGAGTTTACATTCAAGTGAAGAAATTACCTCATGCCATGCTGCCAGGCTGCTAGGTAAATTTTTCTCAAGTTCCAGCTACTACATTTTGTTCCTGCTTCCTCTCCAAGCACATTTGCCCAGTAGGTGACCAGGAAACTCCAATTGCCCATTGACAGTATTGCTCCTACCGAAGTGTGTTTTTGATTGCAAATCAATGAAACCAATTTTGATTGATTGACCTTGAATGGATATTTTTTTGTAAGTCCGCTGAATAGGGCATAAATCAATGGGAAGGGAAGTTTGAACAGTATTAAGCACTGATTCATTCACCTAGCACATGTTTATTAAGTAAGTACTATGTGCTAAGCGCTAACTCTAGGCATGCGGTGAAAAGGAAAGATGATGTCACCGTTCTCACAGAACTAATGCTCCATTGTTAACTCACTAGCAATCAGAATCCAAACAGGCTCCTGAGAATACCAAGTCAAACCTCCCTTGGTTGGAGTGCCAAGACTTCTAAAATTTAGAAGACTGATGGAGCAAAGTACAATTCATTATTTTTCATTTAAGAAGATTGAAAGACCAGTTATTTGTTTTAGTTTGACAAAGAATTTACAAAGCTCCTGTTTAGCTTCTTTGCCTCAAGGGATCTAGGATGCTGTCTTCTCATTGGGCTGGAAGCCATTTTAGCAGATGGTCCTAAAGCTGAGTGAGCCAGCCACAGTGTTTGCTTGGTGTGCTGGAACGTAGCATTGTCTTGTCCAAGAAAGCAGAATATCTAAAGAGTGTTTTTCAGTGCTCTCCTAGGAAGGCTGGAAGAGGGAGGTAGGGGCCATGGGCCCAGATTGCTTTTCAGTTATGGATCTCTGCAGATAGGATCACAGCTTTGTTGGGCCAAAGGCAGACATTAAGGGACTGACAGAATCATAGAAATGCATGGTTGTTGGAGAGCAGGTTCCCAGAACCCAGCAGTCTAGCCAGGCATATTCACTGGCAGCTGATTTTCTGGCTGTCCCTATATAGCTGGGTACATCACTACTCTCCCAAGCTGAAGTCCAACTTAGCTTTTACATCCGAAACTGGTCCACTATTCACTATGCAGTCCACTCGACATCACTATGCAGCTTTAGTCACATCACTATACAGCTTTGGTTTTCATCTTGGTTCTTTTGCCTACTTTGATGGAACTGTACCACAAAACTTTAATAACTGAAACTGCTATTATTTTTCCTAGTTGATATCATTGACGGCTTCTGGTCCGAATTCCAGTCATCATTCTTACCATAGTAAGCTTCAGTGTCCACAGCTATCAAATTCTAAGGCAAAGAAAAGAAAAACAGCTTTCTCTTTGGCTCTTGAGAAGATTGAAATTAAATGTGCATAAAAGCATTTGTAAATTACAAATTGCTCTTTGAATATTCATGTTGTAGTTATTACTACTATTTTTAATCACTGTGATAGAGATGATGCTGAGAATCCTCAAATATGACTAAAAGAAGTTGTTTAAATAGGTGAAAAAAAAATTTTAAAACTAGTTTTCTTACCTGTGATGTGGGTGTGGTGATATCTATTGTGGGGCTTCTGTGTGAGGATTAAATATGTGTTGGGTAAGACTGACCATAAATTTCTACTCCCATTTTGGTTCTATCAGTTTTTAGCTGTGGTTCTAGAAAAGTTACCCAGGCTTTTCTAAGCCTCCATTCCCTCATTTTAAAAAGGAGGAACATATACCCTTCTCATCACTATTGAAAGTACTAAATAAAATGATTTATAGATGTATGTCAGCTATATTAAGCTTTTGCTATATGTGAATTATGGTTTTCTGTGTGTGTATGTATGTGTGTGTGTGTGTGTACGTGTATGCGTGTGTACGTGTGTGCGTGTGTTTTAATTAGGAAAAAACATTTCCAAAGTTTTCTTATTGTGCAAGGGGGAAAGGGTGTGGACATATAATCTCATTTATCTCCTCACCAAATTGATGAATGGCCTGTTCCGAGGAAGTTGATTACAGAAAAGAAAAACAACTCTGGGCATAATTAATGGATTCTTTCTATGATGGGCAAACAATTAGATGAGACGTAAATCTATCAGGTTGCTGTTGTTCCAATCCTTCTGTTGAATTCTTCCTATTTAACTGACCAAGTATCTTCATAGCCTAAGAAGTCTGTGGTTTCAGCAAGACCTCTCAGCTGGACATAACCAGCCCTCAGTTCTGGCACTTTCCCTTAGTTGGTTGTTGACACCTTCATTGACTTATAAATAAAGTCAGGGCAGTTCAATGACCATGTTTCCTCTGTAAACTTCAAACAACATAGAAATCCCCCGGTTTCCAAAGAAACTTCCCTCCCTATAATAAAGTCCCATTCAATTTCCTATAGCTATTTTGTACAAGGACTTCTCTAAGAACATATATCTTATTCGTTTGTTTCTTTCCCTGTGCATTTTCATAACCACCCTGTTCTTAAACACCCAAATATAACAACAGTTTTGCTGTCTAATAAGTGTTCCAAGATCTCAAGTTCCAAGTAATTTGTTTCTATAAGAGTGACAGGATTCATGATTAAAAGAAAAAAAAATGAAATAATTCTGTTTAAGAGAAAGACTGCATTGTTTTTTCTGAACCATCAGAAAATAAGCTGCATGCATGACGTTCCAGTATGTGTGAATCCTTCACTGGAAATTTCCTATGCACAAGGACAGCCATAGAGTAACCACAGAGTAACCAGGCAGTATCAGGAAATCCATGTTGCTGCATAACCACCATCTAATCCAGTTTCCACTTAGGTTTTGCCAAATGTCCCAATCATGTCCTTTATAGTAGGGGATCTAATACAGGGTCCTATGTTGCACTTAGTTGTCAAGCTCTGTAAGTTCCTTCAATCTGGAGCAGTTCTTCAGTCTTTCCTTGAAACTTTTAAAGAGCATGGAATAGTCACTTTGGAGAAAGAACTTCAAATTAAGTTTGTATGATTTTTTGCTCATGCTCAAATTCAGGTTACATGTGTTTGGCAGGAAAACCACAGAAGAGAAGCTGTTTTCATCTCCTTGCATCTTATCAGGTGGTTCATGACTTCAGTTTGGCCCATTAATGAAGGTGTTGACTCTTAAAGGTGTCAGCCAGAATTCTTTACTACAAAGTTAACTTTTCTCCCTTTGTATTTAATGAGTGTTTGGTGTGGAAAATACTTTGAGACTACATAAATACACTGTTACTCAGCAACTTTCTCCACCTACCTTCAGCATTCATTTCTACATTAGTTGCCATTCTGCTCTGAGCTAGGCCTGACTTTTTCCCTGTTTTGTTTATCTATCTATATTTTTATATCAGCATGTACTCATGGCTTCCTATTTTGCTTTCAGTGGGTTATGAGCCATTGTTGTCATTTATTTTGCTGCTCAAGTCATCCCAGATTCAGCCAATGGATATCATTTGATATTCACGTCCATGTCCATTTTACATGTTCCCATCATTCTTTGAACATTCCTTACCTTCTGGCACAAGAGGTTATAGGTTCTTTGTGAATTTTCCAAGTCCCAGTCCTGGTATTAGCAATCTTCCTAAGGAACGATGATTTTTTTTTTTTTAAGTGAAAATTATATTTAGAAACCAAGGTCTAGGCACAAGGTGTGCTTACTACTATTGGGATGTCACTGCTCTGAGGCCCTCATTGTACACAGAACTAAGGAATATTTGCATACATGTGTGAATACCCACAACTGCATATGTGTGTGTGTGTTTTCCTATATATCTGTCTAATTTATCAAAAAGCATAAATTGCTGGTTCCTCAATTCCAGTTTAACACCCCTGTGTTCTTCCCAGTTATTTCACATTCCATATTTGAAACTTCCTTCTCCAAGAGTGAGAAACCTGCCTTCCATTGTGTTGGTCAGGCTTCCTTCTTGGAACCAAGTTTTCTGGGATATCCCCTCTCTGAACTTCCTTGTACAGGTTTCAGCCCTGAAGACTTTTGGAAGGAAAGAATGAAGGAAGGCCATAGGCAGGCTAGCCAATTTCTACTTCATTATATGTTGGTACTTTGAAGCAATGAATTATATGGATTGGACTTTCTATATGTACTTTTGGCTTAAGGGACTTGTCTCTTTTTACTTCTATACTGTGATTTGTGGAGAGGTGCCTTAAAGTATCTAAAGTATATTCCTTTTTTTGAATTATATAATTTGAAATGTGACACCTGTGAGAGGGGTTACCTTTAAATAGGATGTGATTTCTTTATGTCACAGGACTTATAACATCACAGCCTCCCTTTTGAAATATTCAATGACTTCTAACAATAGTAGTTTTCAAACTTTTAGTTTTAATTTATCTTATTTTAGAAGCAGATATGCTTTAGCAAATAAAATCATAGGTGGAGAACTAATTAAAATATATTTTATAATTTTATTTGCTTATATATATTTATTTATATATATATATATATATATATATATATATATATATATATATATATATATATATATATAAAAGCCTCTTCCCTGTAGCAAAGCAGCTTTTTAAAGCATGTGAGAACCACATAATTGAGGGGACTTTTTGCTTTTCAGTTGGTTTTCACACAGAATTTATTTAATCTTAAACTTTGATTCATGATGCACTTTTATTATTAGTCTATTTATTATTTACTCTCTTAATTATTACTTATTTAATATTTAAATCAATCATCCCAAATAAAAGCTAGAATCTTAACCTACATTAAGTAATGCTCTCCCATCCATTACATCCCCTTTTTGTCTTCCAGCCAATAGTGGGTTGTGCTCATTATCCTTTGCTTTCTCTTTTATTTTCAATGCCTCTATAAGTATAGATACTCTATAAATAGCTCTATAAAGTATACTTTTATTTTAACTGTCTTCAACTTTATAGAAACTATAACCACTTAATGTTTTCTCGAATATTTTGGTGCTAAGAAACATCCTGCTTATCCCTTATAACCCATTCATTTGACTGCTGTATAGTATTCCACTGAGCAAACAGGTTGCAATGTATTCTCTCACTGATGGGCATCTGGCCTATTTCTAGCTTTTTTCAGTTGTGGATGTTGCTGTTAGAACCATTTTGTGTGTGTCTCTTCCTGAAAGTGTGCAAGCACATATAGGGTATCGATCTTAATGTCACACCACATGAGAGTCTTCTTGTTATGGGCATCCTCAACCTCAGCACTGCTCACTTATAGGTCAAATAATTATTTGTTGTGGGGGATGTCCTGTGCTGGGTAGGGTGCTTAGCATCGTTGGACTCTACCCCCTACATTCAATTAGCACTTCCCTACCCTGATTGTGATCATCAAAACTATCTCCAGACATTGCCAAATGTCCCCTGGGGGAGCAGCTTCACCCCAGTTGAGAATCACTGCTATAAAAACTCATGCCAAAGGGATTTTTCAAAGTGGCTGTACCATTTAATATACTTGATATACTTGACATATTCACTGGGAATATAAAGAAATCCTGTGACACCATGTCCTCTACAATGCTTGGCTTTACTAGACTTCTAAATTTTGCTAATATTCTTTAGCATGGAAACTTGACCACTGATATCTTTCTATCTTCATTTCAAGCTATTGCCCTAATCCTTTAGACCAGATGACCTCTAAGCCATGTCACCCCTTATAACTCTTGCGTTACATCTGTGTGCACAATGCGAACTAAAGAGAGAACACTGGCTTAATGTGCATATGAACCCTTTCTTTAGGAAACAAGAGAACAAAGAAGTCCTAGATATTCATCATTTACTCAATTTAAATGGTTACTTCCAAATAGCTAGAAAAACAACTCATTTCTATCATTAGCTCCTCTTCCCAGCGCTTTAAGTTAGAGTGAAAGTTAGATGAGAATTAAGTACCTAACTTTAAAACAATTCAGTTTTTTGAAAAGAAATCCTACTGTAATGTAATAAAAAGTAAGAGAGGATGTATTTGAAAGTCATTGAAGCATAAAACTAAATTAAGTAGATAAGTGCCTATTTTTTCTTTGAACCTACCTAAAGACTGCTGTTTAAGGTGTTAATTCTAAAACAAAAGGCTGCCATCAGAGTCCTGAAATAAACAGCATATGTTCAGAGTTAAAAGGAAGTCCCGATTTAAGCAAATTTAAATAATTTGGAATGCTCAAAGAAGAAATAAATATGCTCTTTCCCACAGTTTCTGAAAAGTGAGATGAATGCCTTAGAGTGTTAAATCAAGTGTGTTGATGTTCTCTATCCATTAATGTTAACTTGAATGTAATTTAATACTTTTTCCCTCATAAAATAAATCTCCCCATAAGCTTATTTACTCACCAGTATTGACTCCAAAATCATTTCTTAAAAAAATTAATAAATATACCAGGAAGCTGTCTATCATAATTTATGGAGGGAAAAAAAAGCATTCTGTGAGGAAAACATAATGGAATACTGCATTCTGTGAACCAACCTGTTTTCTAACCTTTGCTCTGTGTCTCATTAACCAGAGTTCTTCTTCACATCACTTATTATGGATTGGTGCATTTCCCCAAACCCTGAGTTTCTGATCTCCAGAAGCACTCCTATTTTAGGGCAAAGCCAACACTTCACAATAAATTCTGTGAGTATTTAGGTTAAGGCTATTTTGTGAAAAGTGATGGGAGTGGTCAGGGTTTTTGCAGATAATAGAATTGACTTTGGGTGGTGTATTAGCTAGTGTTCTCTAGAGAAACAATCAACAGGAAATATCCATAAATACAAAACTTATAAAAGTGTCTCACATACCCATGGGAACACAGATTCCAAGGTCTGTAGGGCAGACTACAAGCTGTTTACTCTGAAGAAGTCCTCAATGAACTCTTAGGAGAGGCTGGCTGGACAACCATAGGAAAGGAAAAGTCCAAAATCCGTAGGGCAGGCTGTGAAGCTGATGACTCAGATGAAGGGTCTGAATGCACGCCCCAAGAGAGGCTTGCTGGTTGAAGCAGGAAGAAAAACTGTCTCTTCCTCCTTAAAAGCTTTCTGGTGATTAGATTACGTGTCACTCATTACAGAAGACACTCCTCTTGGCTGATTACCAAATGCAGTCAGCTGTGGATACAGCCGATATGATGTGATTTAAATCCATGAAATGTCCTCATAACAGCAGACAGGCCAGCACTTGTCCAACCAAACGGGCACCACCACCTGGCCAAGTGGACACATGAAATTGACCATGACAGGTGGTTTAAGCAGAAAGAAGTGCATCACAGAGTATCAGGTAGTTTATAGAATTTCCAGGAGGACCAGGAACCAACCTTAGATCTATATAACTAAGAACATGTGGCCACAAGAAATGTAAAACCATGTCCTGGAATGCTCTCAGTGAAACCTCACTCTTTTCCTTCATATTCCTTGGCACACTGCAGTTGGGGACTTCCGCCTGCACTGCCCCAGGAGGACCATGCACCTTCCCCCCCAGGCTTTGCAGAAACTACCACAGGCTGCAATCTCTTTCTCTAGCTCATCATTAACTTCTAAGTCTCTTGGAGGTTTGCAGCTGCCTAGCAGCACATAGGTGACCTGCATAACTAGCTGCCAGGGAGTCTGGGGAATGTAGATCTTTCTATACAGGAAGGCATGCCAGCAAGAACCTAGATTGGGCATCATATGAGCCCACCTGCCATGAATGAGTAGCTCAATCAAAGCGCACACCCATTTCAGACCGTTCTCCATCTTCGGAGCCTTTCTCCAAAAATGGAAAATTAGTGCTGGGAAGATAGAAAAGATTCAGTGCTGTTGAACTTTTATGCTATTTACTACCCTTTGGAAGCAGTTTTACATATATTAATAGGGGAAATTAATAGAGCAATTTCTCCTTCCTTAGAACTCGTGGAGTCTAGATTCAGATGTGTCATTTTAGGTTATATTTACCATTCATTAATTCAATAAATATTTGAGAGCTTTTGCCAGGCAACAAAATTCATCACTGGAAATAAGAAGATAAACCTAACACAGTTCTTGTTTAAAGGGAGCTCATAATTGATGGGGAAACTAAGTAAATTAATAATTACAGGCCCTGTTTATACATGTTTAAAATATGCAGTGAGTATGATGGTGTGGAAACATGCAAGAAATATAACTTATGCAGTCCTTGGATGTCAGGCAAAGCTAAAACCTTTCAAGATTGAATAGGGCTTTTGTTCATGATATTTCCCCTCCCTAAAACTCTCTCCTGTAGAGCAGAAGAGATTTTCCAAGGAATAGCAAATAGTATATGAAGAAACCCAGTGCTGAGAAGAAGCAGAAAGTGTTTGGAGAAAGGTCAGCACCTCCATGCGGTGGTGACGATGGGCTGTGGCATCAGGAGATGTGTCTGGGGAGCCAACAGCATCAGTTCATAAGAAATGTGCATATCAGGTTATAGCATTTACACTGTGCCAGCTATGTAACCTCTCCCAATCCTAACTGTTGTATTAGTCATAATGTTCTAAAATCAACCAGCCTAAAAAGCAAAATAAAATAACAGTTAAACAAACCAAAAATCCTGAGAACATATTAAGTTGTGGACTGCAAAGGAGATTTAAATAGCTCATAGGATCTGAGAAAGAAATGAAATTTCACTGGAACTGGATGGGATTCAAGACTTCCCAGACATGGATTCATCTCTCTCTATCTCTCTTCTTACCTCTCTTTCCATCTGTTTGTCTCTGTTTGGCTTCATTCAAAAAACAGGCTTTCTCCTCTAACATGACAGGTTAGAGCAAGTAAAATGGTGCTCTAGTTTGCCAACTGCTGGAATGCGATATACCAGAAGCAGAACAGCTTTTAAAAGGGGGAATTTATTAAATTGAAAATTCACAGTTCTAAGGCCATGAAAATATCCCAATTAATGCAAGTCTACAAAAATGTCCAAATGAGGGCACCAACAAGAAGTTACCTTCACTCAAGAAAAGCTGGTGAAGTTCAGGATTTCTATCTCAACTGGAAATGTACATGGTGAACATGGTGACATCTGCTAGCTTTCTCTCCAGCCTTGTTTTTTCATGAAGCTCCCCCAGGAGTGTTTTCCTTCTTCATCTCCAAAGGTCTCTGGCTGCCTGGGCTCTCATGAGTCCCATGGCTCTGCTGCTCTTTCCAGAAAATATTTCTTCTTTTAAAGGATTTCAGTAAACTAATCAAGACCTAAGTGGAATGGGTGGAATCACATCTCCCTCTAATGAAGGTTAGTACCCCCAATTGAGTGAGTCATATCTCCCTGGAGATAATCTAATCAAAAGATTCCAAGATACATTATTGAATAGGGATTAAAGATACAATGCTCCCACAAAGATTTGACCAGGATTACCCATGGCTTTTCTAGGGCATATAATCCTTTCAAACCAGCACAGATAGCTACTGATATACTGGAATTCCATTTGTTAGTGCAGAAACCCAAGATGAAAGGGAACCTCTTTCTCGAATTCACATGTATTTTATTACCAGCAAGCACGCTGATTGAGTTGAGTTATAAATTTGCCTGGTCCAATCACTCTTATGAAGGGAAAGGCAAGTCCCAATTGTCTGCACTTGGGTCTCATCTTATCTGGGGCTAGGTGGGTACAGTACTTACTATTGATGTTGCCATTTCAACCATGTTTAATAGGCAGTTTCTCTTCTAGTAGGTTACATGACTATCAGAAGCATTGTATTTACACTCTCATTAGCACCCACAGAAGAGTTACATAAAGGACATATAATATTTTTTCAAAATATTAGCTCTGGGTGAATGCCACATTTTCTTACCCACTGCTATCAGAGTTGGTTGTGTGAATTGTGGCAACTCTGTACATGGGAGGATTGTATTTTTAAAGTTCATTAATATCAGATTTTGAGCAAGAAAGAAACCAAAATATCAAATTATTGATATTTGAGGGATTATTATAACAGCATAACTGAGCCTAAGCTGATGGATGTAGGCAGCTTCTTTCTCTGAAACCTTTTTGTGTTAAACTGATGGACAAATTCAATTAGTTCTGTTTGTATCATATGTCCAGATCTTGGACCAATCACCATAATTGGAGGATGAGAAGGAAAATATGATTGGCCAGTTTGGAAGCTCATATGTACATTCCTTTGACCAATGAGGAAATGTTTACTGGTTTTGGTGAGAGGTGGAAAGTGATCTGTTAGGACCATGAGAACTTCACTGAATAGGGAGGTGGGTGGTATGCTTCTCAGATAGAAAGGGAGTGTGAGCTGTTACAAACAACACACTACAAAATTCCAGAAACTTCCACGCTTTCCTCACAGAGTCCCTCTGTACTGATGTACTGAAAGTTGTGGGTAGATGTCATGAAAGGATTTCTGGAAATATAAATAGACCACTGTGTTTGAGGTAGACCTGTCCTGTGTTAAGAGAGCAAGAATTTATTTCCTACTTCTCTCTCAGGGGGCCAGAGCCATCCTAAGTTTTACCTTTTGATTTATATCAAACATTAAGTGACTGTTTCATCTTTTGTGAACTGGACTCATCATTCCTCCATTTTGGTCACAAAAGTTTGATAAAAGCTTCGCACCCTGTCCCAGATCTGCCTTTACTTTGAGAAGGCCCTGGAATCGGCCCACTTGGTGGGGTGTGTGTTGTCAGCCCCTTGTTTGTGATAACCTTGCCTCTGTGACAAACATGCCCTTTAACAACTGTGCCCTAAAAAAATCTGCCAGCGTGACCTTGGGGCCACGGGTTTTGCTGATATTTGGGGTCTGGGAGAAATTGCATGCTAAACCTACAGAAAAGACCATTTTAAATTAAAACCTATGCCCTTGAGAAACAGACCTAAATGGACCTCATCTATTATTTCATATCATTGGAGACTTTTATTTCCTTGGAAGCTGTCTTTGGGATTTTAAACCTGAATTAATTTATTGTTGGTAAGCTGTAAATTGATATGTCATTCCCTGTAGTTGAGAGACCTGTGTCTCTAAAGATGGGTTTCTCTTCCTACTAAGGTCAAGCTTGTTTTTGAACACAGATGACTAGGTTACCAGAGAATTGTTGTCATCTCGTACCTCATCTGGGGATTGTGCCTTAAAGTCCAGTAGGTGTACTACTGCTCACATAATGGCTGGGATAGAGAGGTTAAAATAAAAGAATTGTGATATATCTATCATTACTGACCATAATGTTCAACCTATAATGGAAACTGAATTTTTCCTTGGGCTATATTGCATTTCAAATTTATTTCTCTAGGTTGAAGAATTGAGGGTTCATGAAGCAAAATGGGCTTTTACCTGTACTTCATGGGAAACTGACATTATATGTTAGAGAAAAGGAAACTGAGGTTCAGAGGGAGGAAGTGAGCTGTGTAAGGAGAAACTATGAATTAGTAATGGTGGAGCTGGGGTAAGTATCCAGCTGCTTCTTCATTTTCCACACCAACACTTTCCAAAGCATGGGACTCATACTACTGGTAATCCTGGAGATGGGTTTACATGATTCCATTTGGAGTCTTTCTCATTTCAGTTCTCTTTCAACCTCCAACTAGGAGATGGTGATAGTTCAATCTCTAACTTTATCTACACCTCTGTGAACATGGTAATCTTTTTGTAACAAATCGATGATGAGTGTCATTAAATTCTGCTTGATTTAATATCATAGCTTGGTTTCTATTAAGTTTATTTTCACAGTTTCCTCTCTGCATGACAAGTGATACTACTTTTTTATTTGTAGTAGCTATGTAAAGATACCTTTGTAAACAAAGCTTTAATATGAAGTGAGTTGGTTCAAAGAAAAATATTAAGTAAAAGGAAGAATTGATAGGAAGATATGGTAACAATTTAGTTTCCTCAGAATTGAAGTTGGGACACACAGGGCTATAATTTCATTGCTTTTCCAAGAGATTTCAGAAACATGCCGGCCGTCAACTCATACTACTTTTATTCATACGTCCTAGCACTTTCTTATGCCACAGCCTAACTTCTTTCCTGTTTGTCCTAATTTCATTCATGCCTGGTCTACTTTGCTTGGTCATCTTATGGCAACTCCCCACCTATATTGCATAAGAACATGTAGGCAAAAACAACAACAACAAGCAAGCAAGTGAAAAATATAGAATGGTTTGGTCCTACTTAAAAAGTTGTTCATGCTCATTGGTACTTAGGGAAAAATGAATTTTTGAAAAGAACTTTCTTCCCAGAATTTGCATTTCAGTAGCTTGAAGGTATGCCTCCCCTTAGCTGCATCCTGGGAAGATCACTCAACTGGAAAAGATACCTCCATCCTGGACCTCTGCCTGGCCTCCTTAAAGCTTTCAGAATATGTGTGCAGCCCTCAGGGATGAGGGAGTATCTGTTTTGTATTTAGTAGGAAGGGCATGGTAAGTTAGCCTCTGTGATGGTGGGAGTGTCTGGGAACTGCTGCTTGTTAAATTCATGCAACTACTGTTTTGGGAGCACTTACTGGTTGTTATGCTCTGCAGTGAGCCCTTTGTACTTATTTTGCCTAATCCTCTTGAAATTTCCATGAGACTTGTGTTCTTATTTTACAGCAGTGGAAATGAAGAATCCTCTTATTGTCATATTTTTTCTTCTCCTAACTTTCCAGGACCAAACCCTTAAACCTGGACCCTATCTGCAATTCCTAGATTCTATGCTCGGAATTCATTCACCCCCCTATATCCAGACTCTTACCAGTTAACCAGCTTATAAAGCACCAACTATATGTCAGTAGCTGGGTAGCTTGCTGGGGATACAGAGATAAGTCATGAAGCTAATGATTCCATGACTCCCCACTGGTGTGAGACACACACATGTAAACAGATTCATTGTGATACCGTTTGGGGACAATGTGACAGAGGAAGTCATATTTGAACTTGATCTTGAAGACAGAAGAGAGGGAATCAGGTGAAGAGAAAAGGAGGAACAGAAAAGGCACCGGCAGATACTGACTTCCTTGTGTCCAACAGGCTCCTGCTCTAACAAGAATGATAGCAGCAGCCGGTTTTTGAATGCCCACTTCTTGCATGGCCTGACACTCGGTGTGTCACATCCTTCGCCTCATTTATGATTAGTAACTCAGGAGAAGCTATTAGCTTGCTCAACTTGTAGAGGAAGACCTTGTGGTTTGGATATGGTAAGTCAAAGGTGTCATTTCAGAAAGAAGACGTATGCCAGTAGATAATTGCTGAGAGAAATGAAGGAGTGTAGCTTCTGGAATGCAATTGGAACATGCATAGTGAAGCTGGACCCTGCCTCTCTGGAAAGGAATGGTATGACTAATATGCAAGGGTTTGGGGAGCGGTGAGCAGTGTAGGAATGCTGTGTAGTCCGTGAGAAAAAGGACAACGAGCAGGGTACATAGAAGAGCCACAAGGAACAAAGTCTCCATGAGAAGTTAGTAAAAGAACTGAAACTCCTTTGAGATGCCATTTTATTCAAGTCTTTTCCATTTAGTGCCCACATTACTGTTAACCCACCAGCAAACCCTCTTGCCTCCAGTCCCCTCCCTCTTCAATGCATCCTTCACATGTCCCCCAGGCTATTCTTCTACAGGCATTTCTCTGACCATTTTACTTCCCAATGACAATAATCTGGAGCTTAAATGTTTTCTAATACAAATACTTGGCCATCTTCTCTTTTGTCATTAAATATAGTTCTCCAGTAAGTCCTCTACAAAATGGTTGCCTCTACAAATTTCCTCCCAATCACCATAGAAACACAAAGTTAAACAAGTCTTTTAAAAATTACATACATTTGTTATTTTGTAAGAAAAGCTTTTGGTTGCACTTTGCCTTAATTTTGCTAGACATTATAACCTGTGATTGAATGTCTAATCACTTTATAATTTCACACAGATGATTCCTGTGATATTGGCAAAGATAGTGAATTAGTTTCCATACATTAGAAAGAAACAATAAGAACTTCCTTCTGATTAGCATATGCTTCATCCATGTAATGAACTGCCCACCACATCTGCCTGATACAGGGCAAGTAAATATACCTAATTCAGTGCAATAATAAGGAACAAGTTTGGCCTCAGTTTAATGTCACGTTTTCCAAAGAGCTTTCTCAGTAATAAATGTGCTATTCTAAATTCCATCCATCTACCTTCTTTCTCTTAATTCTCAAGTGGTCCCTACTGTGGCCATTGTTTGTTTCTCCTCAGATCCAGTTTTGGATTATTCCCCTCCCTTTGTTCTAAGGATTCTGACCATTCAAGCTATATTTTCAACTTTATTCCCACTGGCTTCTGGCTGACTCAGCAATTGAAAGGTAGACTGCCAGCAAACAGGAGGAAGGGAGAAGCCAGGTATTCCCCCCTTCTCCCACTGCTTAGGGCAGCACTTCTAGCAATGACTGCTATAGACACATTTGTTTCCAGCTCCCACCAGCCAACTGCTCCCTTTGGGATCATGCCTTCCAGAAAGCGCCAGTGTAATTTCTGTTCCTGCTGGAGGCACCCGCCGCTGGGCTTCTTCAGCATGCCCACTTCCTCTTGTCCCTCCAGTCCTAGGTGTTCTAGAAGCTTCTTTATATTGCTGCTCCTTCCCATGGTTCTCCTTTCCACTTTTCTAAACATCGTTGTAATGGATTCCTCACATTAAGTCCACTCTACTGCTTTACCTAGCCTGAGTTTTGTTTTCCTGCCTTGACTCTGGCAGACACTGTTCTAAGCTCAGGAGGGAAAAAAAAGGAGACACCGGACATTTTATTGGCCATCTGAAACCCCTTAATATCCAATCCAAAGTGCAGACTTTTCTGGCTGACATACTATCATTATAATCCAGTTCTCATCCCCTACAAATAGGCCTGGAAAAAAAAAATGGATTAAATCAATAACTTAAAAAAGTAGAAATATAAAAACATTAAAAATGTTAGAGAATATTTATATAATCTTGATGATAAGTTAATTATTCTTCAACTTATTTTACAGTTGAAAGAACTGAAGCTCAGTGGGGCTTGGTAATGTCTCTGAGAGGGGAAACCCCACTAGAATTTTAACTCCACAAAAGCAGGAACCTTGCTGGTCTTGCTTATTGCTGTGTCCCAGGGCTAGAAATTACCTGTCATGTGGCGGGTGTCCCAGGTCTCCGTGCCAGCGCACAGCAGAGCAGAATCCAAATGCAATCCACCTAGCTGCCCGGCCTACCACGGATCAGTAGACACCTTCCCTGGACCCTGTGCTGGGCACAGGGGACATAGAAGGCATTTGAAGGACAAAGAGAATAAGGACATGTGGATTGACTGTGGTTAAAACCAGACAGGAGTAGTTTCGGTGTGCTGGGAGTTGGCATATCTGTAATAGGGTACAGATGCTCCCTGGATTACAGAGCTGTCGACATAGACAAATGAGACTTTACTTAAATCATCCAAAAGCATACAATCGAGTTTTAGAGACATGAAGAATTTTTGTTACACTCTGCACACAAAGCATACCAGAACACAGATGACTATCTTGAAATGAAGGCATGGCATAAGTTTGGAGGTCCCAAATACAAGGTGTATGCTCTTTGTTTTGTCTCACATTGTTTCTGTTGCTTCAGTTTGCTATTTCAGGGCTGCTGGTATCATTTGCCCCTCTTTTTGAATTCTAATCATGACAGGAGAGCTGAAAAGAAAAAGAAACAGGGTAGTAGTAGTAGTTCGTGAGCACAAGTTGTGTGTGTGTGTATGTGTGTACATATGATCATGGCTCTTTCATAAGTTAAACTTCTTTGTCATTAAGAACATGAAGGAAAATACAGTAGATTTTCCCTTTTAGAGTCAACAATGATGAAGCGTCTTCCCTTTTGCAATACTCATACTTGTGTGAGATGGCCTGGATCTGAGGAAGCCCATCCTCAGGTTTTCGTGTATCAAATCCCGTCAAGCCCCCGAAGCCTTCTCCCCCTGCTACTGCCTGTCCGTCTCCCAGTGGTGCCGAGTACTTGGGACCTCTAAACCCCTGCTCCAGCATCTGTTCTGATGGCTCAAAGCCCAGGTTGTATTTGCTGCTAAATATTTTGAATGTCACCCCTAGGAGCATTTTTATAAACAAGCAGAACTAAAGAGTAATTGCATTGCAGACCTCAGCCTGGTCTCTAGTTGTGATTTGTTTTGCAGTAACAGTAGTGATGAACTTCATGTTTTTTCCTTCACAAGGTGTAAAAGGGTGAGTGCCCAGAAATGCCAATGAATCCATGTAATCTACCTTGTGGTATTGCTGAAAGCAGGACACAGGACTTGTGTGTCATCTAATGTTAGCTGCTTCGAGTCACTGAGAGATATTCCAGTAGCTGATGGCATTCTGCATATCCTTGTTACCTGTCTACCTGCAGCCGTCAGGTGTTACGGTGATGGAACTTCAGTGCTAGCTCTGAGACAGAGAGGAAAACCCAATTGTTGTATCCCACTTGAGAAGGGAAGGCCATCTGTGATTTTCTGGTAATGGTCCTTTGGTCTACTTTAATATATAATTCATGGCACTCCAAACTGTCTTTCATTTTCTGTGCCAGTTTGGCTTTTTATATGTCTGCTGACATTTATTGGACAGTGTTCATTAGCATCTTCACTGGTGTGGTTGGTTGGAGTTTTATTCTTCTTTTGTGAATGAAATAACAGTGGGGGTGTAACTGTATATTCATTCTGATGTATAGTGAGCATTTGTGGATCACAAGCCCCTGTGTAGTTCTGAAATGAATCAGATGCCTTTCTTGCAGTCGGCAATCTTTGTTCTGGACATTAAAAGGATTGTTTCTGCCTGTTCACTATTCTTTCCCCAAAGAGCAGTGCATCCTTCTTCTAACAGCACTTTGCTTTTCCTTCATGAGCACATTAGGCCTCTTTGGTGAGGGGTATACATTAATGTGCCAGCTAAACAGAAGCATAGAATCTGGGTCCTCAATCAAATTAGAGGCCCACCAAGTCCAGTTCTCCATATGATACTGCCTAGAAGCTTTCCCCAATCCTGAGATGGTATAAAGACTACAGAAATGACCAGTTGCAAATAAAATAGCTGAAATCTTATTATTGAATCACCTGTGCATAATTCATCATGCAGTTTGGTAATAGTTATTTATCCATTCAACAAATGGTACATTCAGTAAGAGGTGGAGGAGACCTTTGGTATAGGTTGGTCACCAAACTATCTTGGCTGTTTGACTCGCATCATTGCCAATCTGCTATTCCTCCACTGTTACATCACACCATTCTCAGGTATGTCCAGATGTCAGATTCTTTTTTTTAATGCAGTTTTATTGAGATATATTATATATTCGCATACCATATAAACATCCAAATTGTACAACCAGTGGTTTACAGTAGCATCATATTAGCTATGCAGTTGCTATCACAATAGATTTTTGAACATTTTCATTATTTCATAAAAAGTAAAATAAAAATAAGAATAAAAGTAAAAAAGAGCACTCAAAATATCCCATACCTCTTATTTCCCCATATAGTTTGTTTGGTTTTTTGACTGTTCGTACCCCGGGTAAATGGAGTATCAGTCACAAGGTTTTCACAATCCCATGATCACACCTTAAAAGCTCTATCGTCATTCAATCATGTTTAAGAATCAAGGCTGTTGGATAACAGTTCAACAGTTTCAGGTATTTCCTCTAGCTACTCCAGTACAACCAAAACCTGAAAAGGGATATTTATATACTGCGTAAGATTTACCTCCAGGATGACCTCTTAACTCTATTTGAAATCTCTCAGCCACTGAAAGTTTATTTTGTTTAATTTCTCTTCCCCCTTTTGGTCAATAAGTCTTTCTCAGTCCCATAATGACAGGACCAAACTTATTCCCAGGAGTCATGTCCCACATATGGGAGAGGGCAGTGAGTTCACCTGAAGAGTTGGCTTAGAGAGAGGAGCCACATATAAGCAACAAAAACAGGTTCTCTGGAGGTGACTCTTAGGCATAATCATAAGTAGGCTTACCTTTTCCTTTACAGGAATAAGTTTCATGAGGCCAGTCTCAAGAGCAAAATCCTGTCCCATCAAATCGGTAGTCCCCAAAGCATGCAAGAATATCAGGTCTTCGCCAGGTTGGTAAGTTTCATATTTCTGCCTTTTTCCCCAATCTATCAAGGGAACTTTACAAATACCTCTTAACCTTCTGCCCAGATTACTTTGGGATGTATCTGGGCATCACATCAAATCTGCACAAAGCAACAAGATCTCATTCCCTATTCAAGGTTCCATATAGTTATGGTGTATGCCACCAAAAATATAAATATTGCACCAAATAAACATCTCTTCCTTTGGTCTCCCACAGAAGTTGAAGTTTTAAACTATAGTCAGTATCATCCTTTACCCTCTAGTCTTACTTACCTTATTCTTACCCAGATCAGCTTCATTTGTATCTCTCATTTGAAGTCTGATCACTTTTGAATGTTATTTTCAGTTGTTGTAGGGGTAATGCTGACTTTCATAGCTGCAGAACTCTAGTCCTGAGTCTCAGGTGTCACCCAAATACCTGAAGTTCTAGGGATAGACCAGGTTATGCACAAAGAGCTCAGCATCTCAGAATTTATAAATAAGTTACAACTCCAGGATAGATGTGACTGCTCTAAGAGCTTACAATCTAGGCCTCCACCTCATGGCCTAACCTCTCAAATTCAATTCTCAGAGTTTGCACATTATTGCTAGCCTTTATTAATGAGGTGTTGTAATATTTGTCTTTTTGTTTAGGACCTATTTTATTCACCATATAGCCCTCAAGTTTCATTTACCTAGTTGCATGCCTCACAACTTCATTCCTTCTTGCAGCCACTCAGTAGTCCATTATATGTAGATACCACAGTTCCCCCTTCCATTCCTCAATTGATGTACCCTTAGGTCACCTCCCCCATTGCAAATAATGAACATTACCACCATAAACACTGGTATACAAATGTCCATTCATGTCCTGGCTCTCTCAGTTGCTCCAAGAATACACCTGACTGCAGGGTTGCAGGACCCTACAACAATCCCACTCCTAGCTTCCTGTGGAGCCACCAGAGTGCCCTCCAGAAGGGCTGCACCTCTCAGCTTCCCTACTAATAATGAATAAGTGCATCTTTCTCTTTCTACGTGTTCTCCAGCCCATGTATTTCTATGTTCATTTTAAACAGTTACATTTACACATCATACAGTACAGTCTGCATTAAAAAATCAGTGACTCCCTGTATAATCCCATAGCCATGCTTTCACCACCACAATCTATGTGAGGACATTTCCACTTTATCTGCAAAGAATCCCATGCCCTTCTCTCATACCCCTGCTTATTGAAATTTAGCTTTGGTATATGGCCTTTATTGCATTTGTTGGAAGCATATTACAATGTTACAAGTAACTATAGACACTAGTTTGCGTTGATTGTTTTTTTCCTTGAATATCATCCCATTTTCTGCACCTTGCAATGTTGACATTCATTTGTTCTCCCTCATGCACAGACATTCTTATATCTGTACATTTAATTACCATCGTTGTTCACTCTAGGCATTGCTAAGTTATACCATCTCAGTATCAGACATGCCCCAAGCCCATCTCTCTCAACCATATTCACACTCAGCTTCATTCAGTGTATTTACATTATTGCGCTACCATCACACAGTATTGTGCTATCCATTTCTGAATCTTTACATTTCATCCCGTTGAACATTCTGTACTCCTTCAGCAACAAATGCCCATTTCCTAGGCACTTTCTATCTTCAGATAATCTGTTGTTCTGACTTCAACTCTCAAAATCCATTCATTAATGTTAGTTCATATTAGACCATACAGTGTTTGTCCTTTTGTTTCTGGCTAATTTCACTCAACATAATATTCTCAAGGTTCATCCACATTGTTACATGCTTCATGACTTTATTCTGTCTTACAGCTGTATAATATTCCATTGTGTGTACATGCCAGGCTTTGTTTAGCTATTTATCCATTGATGGACATTTGGGCTGTTTTCTTCTCTTGGCAATTGTGAGTAATGTCAAATAAACATCAGTGTGCAATTGTCTGTGTCCTTGCCTTCAATTCCTCTGAATATATACCTAGTAATAGCATTACTGGATCATGTGGCAATTCTGTACTTAGCTCCCTGAGGAACTGCCAAACTGTCTTCCAGAACAGTTGCACCAATCTATATTCCTACAACAGTGAATAAGTTTACCTCTTTCTCCACATCCTCTCTGACATTTTAGTTTTCTATTTTTCTTGATAATGGCTATTTTAGTAGATGTGAAATGATATCTCCTTGTGGTTTTGATTTGCATTTCCCCAGTAGCCAGTGAGGTTGAGCACTTTTCATATGTTTTTGAGTCATTTGTACTTCTGAAAATTATCTGTCCATATCTTTAGCTCATTTTTTAATTGGGTTGCTTGTCTTCTTGTTTTTGAGTTGTAGAATCTCTTTATATATTCTGGATATTAAACCCTTATCTGATACATGCTTTCCAAATATTGTCTCCTATTGTATAGGCTGCCTTTTTACTTTCCTACAAAAGTCCTTTGATGTACAAAAGTGTTTAATTTTTAGGAGGTCCATTTATTTATTTATTCAATACTTGTTCTTTGGATATAAGGTCTAAGAAACCACCTTCCATCTCAAGATCTATAAGATATTTTCCTACATTTTCTTCTAAAAGTTTTATGGTCTTAACTCTGATGTTTAGGTCTTCGACCCATATTGAGTTAATTTTTGTTCAAGGTGTGAGGCAGGGGTCCACTTCCTTTCTTTTGCATAATAATAGCCATTTATCCAAACACCGTTGTTAAAATTTAACTGTCCCAGTTAAATTGTCTTGGCTGCGTTATCCAGGATCAATTGTCTGTAGATGAAAGGTCTATTTCTGAACACTGAATTCAATTTCATTTGTCAGTATACCTACCTTTATGCCATCGCCATACTGTTTTGACCTTTATGCCAGTGCCATACTGTTTTGACCACTGTAGCTTTGTATTGTTAGGTAGTGTGAGACCTCCCAGTTCATTCCTCTTTCTCAAGATATTTTAGTTCTTCGTGTCACCTGCTCTTCCAAATAAATTTGATTATTGGTTTTGTTATATCTGCAAATAAAGTTGTTGGGATTTTAGTTGGTATTGCATTGAATCTATAAATCATTTTGGGTAGAATTGACAACTTATCTATATTCAGTCTTCCAATCCATGAACACAGAATGTCCTTCCAATTATTTAGGTCTTCTTTGATTTCCCTTAGCAATTTCTTGTAGTTTTCTATATATAGATCTTTTGTGGCCTTGCTTAAATTTATTTCTAAATATTTGATTCTTTTGGTTGCTATTGTAAATGGAACTTATTTCTTGATTTCCTCCTCAGATTGCTCATTACTAGTTGTACTGGTTTGAAACAATGTATGCCCCCTAGAAAAGCCATGTTTTAATCAAAATCCCATTTCATAAAGGTAGAATAATCCTTATTCAATACTGTATGTTTGAAACTGTAATCAGATCATCTCCCTGGATGATGTGATTTAGTCAAGAGTGATTGTTAAACAGGATTAGGTGATGACATGTCTTCGGTCATTTGGGTGGGTCTGGATAAGTTTCTGGAGTCCTATAAAAGAGGGAACATTTGGAGAATGAAAGTGATTCAGAGAGAGCAGAGAATGCTGCAACACTACAAAGCAGAGAGTCCACGAGCCAGCGACCTTTGGAGATGAAGAAAGAAAACACCTCCTAGGGAGCTTCATGAAACAGGAAGCAGGAGAAGAAGCTAGCAAACGAGACCGTGTTTGCTATGTGCCTTTCCAGATGAGAGAGAAGCCCTGGCTGTGTTCACCATGTGCCTTCTCACTTGAGAGAGAAACCCTGAACTTCATCGACCTTCTTGAACCAAGGTATCTTTCCCTAGATGCCTTTGATTGGTCATATCTATAGACTTGTTTTAATTGGGACTTTTTTTTTTGGCCTTAGAACTGTAAACTAGCAACTTATTAAATTCCTCTTTTTAAAAGCCATTCCATTTCTGGTATAATGGATTCTGGCAGCTAGCAAACTAAAACACTGGTGTATAGAAGCACTACTGATTTTTGGGTGTTGATTTTGTGCCCTGCTACATTGGTGTACTAATTTATTAAAGGATGTTGAATTTTGTCAGATGCCTTCTCTGCATCAATTGAGATAATCATGTATTTTTTCACTTTGATTTATTGATGTGGTATATTACATTAATTGATTTTCTTGTATAAAATAAGCCTTGTATACCTGGAATAAGTCCCACTTGGTCATGGTGTATAATTCTTTTAATGTGCTTCTGGATATGATTTGCAAGTATTTTGTTGAGGATTTTTCCATCTACATTAAGAGATTGGTCTGTAATTTTCTATTCATTTAACATCTTTATCTGGCTTTGTTATTAGGGTGATATTGGCATTATAGGATGAATTAGGTAGCTTTCACTCCTCTTTAATTTTTTTGAAGTGTTTGAGCAGGATTGGTACTAATTCTTTCTTAAATTCTTGATAAAATTTACATGTGAAGCCATCTGGTCCCAGACTTTTCCTTTTTGGGAGCTTCTTGATGACTAATTTAATCCCTTTACTTGCATTTGGTTTGTTGAGGTCTTCTGCATTTACTTCTTGAATAAATGTTGGCTGTTCATTCTTTTCTAGGAAACTGTCCATTTCCTCTCATCCTCTAGTTAGCAGGTAGTTTCTCATGGTATCCTCTCATTATCTCCTTTATTTCTGCAGGGTCATTAGTTATGTCATCTCTCCCATTTCTGATTTTATTTGTTCACATCCTCTCTCTCTTTTCATCAGCCTAAGTAAGTGTCCATCAACTTCATTAATTTTTTTGAAGAACAAACATCTGGTTTTGTTGATTCTATTTTTCATGATCTCAATTTCATTTATTTCTGCTCTAATCTTCATTATTTCTGCTGTAATCTTCATTATTTCTTTCCTTCTGTTTACTTTGGGGTTACTTTGCTGTTCTTTATCTAATGCCTGCAGGTGGACTGTTAATTTCTTGGCTTTTGCTCATTCTTTTTTAATATAAGCATGTAGGGCCATAAATTTCCCTCTCAACACCACCTTTGCTGCATCCTATAAGTTTTTGTATGTTGTGTTTCCATTTTCATTTGCCTTGAGATATTAACTGATTTCTCTTGCAATTTCTTCCCTCATTCACTGGTTGTTTAAGAGTGTATTGTTTAGTCTATGCATATTTGTGAATTTTCCAGCCTTTTACCTGTTATCGATTTCCAGGTTCATTCCATTATGATCTCAGAAAGTGTTTTGTGCGGCGTGGGGCTTGCCTTGCCCGACCGCACTGGGGTCTCGTCCTTGGGTGTGGGTCGGCTGGAGAGCAGCGTCAGCCGAAACCACGGGGCTCGAAGGTCTGGAGGGCGCGCGAGCACAATAAACCAAGAGCAAAGAATATTTGCAGCAGTTTATTGCAGGGGTGGCTAGTGGAACCTAGCTGGCTGGCAAGGCTTACAGGCTAGGCTCCGGAGAGGGGGAAACACAGAGAATATATAGGGTTGGTGAAGGGGAGGTAACATAGGCGGGGAAACTTTGACGGACGGCTAGTATGGAGTATGTGGATTGGTTAGGGGGTGTGTACATGGTCCAATGAAAAGGAGGTAAAAAGGTGGGGTGATATATGCTCAGGAGTTGCTAGGCAGAGGGTTAGATCAGCAGGGCTTGCAAGATCGAGAGATGTTTGGACATGTCAGGGCATGCCAAGGCAAATAAGAGGAGACAGTTTTTTAATATATGCAGCAGTTTTATATACTTTCAATCTTTTCAAATTTATTGAGACTTGTTTTGTAACCCAACCTGTGGTCTATCTTGGAGAATGATCAATGAGCAGGTGAGAAAAATGTGTATCCTCCTGTTCTGGAGTATAATGTTCTGTAAATGTGTGTTAAGTCTAGTTCATTTATCATATTATTCAAAAATCTCTTTCCTTTTTGATCATCTGTCTAGATATTCTATTCATCAATGACAGTGGTGTACTGATGTTTCCAAACATTACTGTAGAGCTGTCTATTTCTCTCCTGTGTTGTCAGTGTGTGCCTCATGTTTTTTGGGGCATTCTGGCTCAGTACATAAATATTTATTACTATTATGTCTTCTTGATGAATTTTATCTTCAATTAATACATAGTGTCCTTTTTGTGGCTTTTAATTGTTTTACATTTGAAGTCTAATTTGTCAGGTGTTAGTTTAGCTATGCCCAGTCTTTTCTGGTTGTTGTTTGTGTGAAATATCTTTTTCCAACTTTTCACTTTCATCCTGTTTGTTTTTGGCTCTTTTCACTTTCATCCTGTTAGTGTGAGTCTCTTGCAGACAGCATATAGATGGGTAGTGTTTTTTTAAAGCCGTTCTGCCAGTCTATGTCTTTTGATTGGGTAGTTTAATCCATTAACATTTAATATTATTACTGTAAAGGCAATACTTTCTTCTACCATTTTGTCTTTTGGATTTTATATGTAATATCTTGTTGTTGTTGTTTCCTCTTTTTACCTTTACGGGTAAAGGTAAAAAGTCTTTACTGATAGTCTTTACTTCTAAATTCTTCTTAAGACCTCTGTCCTGTCCTATTCTATCTGTAATGCTCCATTTAGTATTTCTTTTAGAGCTGATCTCTTACTCACCACTCTTTCAGTGCCTGTTGGAGAACATTTTAGATTGTCCCTCATTTTTGAAGGATAGTTTTGCCAGATATAGAATTCTTGGTTATTAGCTTTTCTCTTTCAGAATCTTAAATCTATCATAATTCTTGGTTGTTAGCTTTTCTCTTTCAGAATCTTAAATATATCATAACCACTGCCTTCTCAACCCCATGTTTCTGTTGAGAAATCTGGACATAGTCTTATTGAGCTTCCCTTGTATGTGATGGATCACTTTTCTCTTGCTGTTTTCAGAATTCTCTTTGTCTTTAACATTTGAAAATCTGATTATTAAGTGCCTTGGAGTAAATCTGTGCAGATCTATTCCTTTTGGGGTATGTTGTACTTCTTGGATCTGTAGTTTTATGTCTTTCATAAGAGATGGGAAGTTTTCAGTGGTTATTTCCTCCATTAGTCTTTCTGCTATTTTTCCTTCTCTTCTCCTTCTGGGACACCCATAACTCATATATTGTAAGCCTCATATTGTCATTTAATTTCCTGAGACCATGCTCATATTTTTCCATTATTTTCCCTATTTGTTCTTTCGTGCATAGGATTTCATATGTCCTGCACTCTAGTTCACTAATGTTTTCTTCTGCCTCTTCAAATCTGCTGTTGTAAGTCTCCATTGTGTTTTTCATCTCTTCCATTGGGCCTTTCATTCCCATAACTTCTGCCATTTATTTTTTCAAGCTGTTGAGTTCTTCTTAATGGTCACCCAATGTGTACTTTATACCCTTCATCTCGTTTGCTGTACCTTCCGTCAATTTGTTGGTTTAATTTTTGACTTGATTTTAGCATATTTTATTGAACATTAGTTATTTCAACTCCTGTATCTCATTTGAAATTTTAATTTTTTCATTTAAGTGGGTCATATCTTCAGTTTGCCTAGTGTGACTCGTAATTTTTTGTTGGTGTCCTGGCTTCTGTTCTCCTTGATTAGTTTATTTTGGAGGTTGTTTCACTCTTTCACCTTAATTTGCTTTGTTCTCTATCTGTTTTTGGTTTTCAGTTCAACTTATTCTAGACCTCTAGCATAGCTTCTGTTTAACAGCTCTTGTTTTTCTGGTTCTTGTCATGTGTAAATGGAACTCTCCTCCCATTTTTAGGGTGATCTCCCCAGATATCTTTGACCCTATTGAGATTTCCCCAGAGAAGAAAGGCCTAAGTATCAAGAGGAAGTTGTAATTAGTATCAGATTTCCCTGAGGATGAGACCCAGCATGTTGTTAGGAATTCCTGCGATGCCTGCCACTAGACACTGTGCCTTTCTTATCTTTCCCAGCAGGTGATGCCTGTTAGCTTGCAGTTCTACACCAGCATAAAGTGATGTGGTACCTTTGATTTTAAACTGGCCCTGTACCTGCCAGGGGCATAGTTGAAATAGTGGCTGAGATAGGAGACAGGCTTAGGGCTTAGGTCCTGGGGTTTGAATTCTCTGAGAGCAGCCACTTGAAATGGGCCCCAGAATCCCTTTCCTTTGGGAAGATAAGCCCTTTAAGGACTTGTCTCCTTCACTTGATTTGTTTCTTTGTATCTCAGACCTATCTTAACTCTGCCCTTCCCTGGATCAGCTCTGACAAATGAAAATTACCAAGGTTTTTTCTAATGAACTACTTAGAATAGTTAAAAAAAAAAATCCCTATTTAGAGCCAGTCCCCATCCCCCAAGATTCACCTGTCAGGAGCTGGAGTTGTTACCTGATTCTGTGTGCATGTTAGGTATAGCCTTTTTCCAGTGTTCTGTATTCTGAACTGGCCTGCCTCCAGAATCCTTTCCTACTTGCTCTTAGCTTATCTGTGCTTTGAGCTTGCATTCAGTAGTCCAAATTTGTTCATTAAAACCTTAATTGGAGGGTGTGCAAGGGTAGTTCAGTGGTAGAATTCTCACCTGCCATGCAGGAGACCTAGGTTCGATTCCCAGCCCATGCACTTCCCAAACTAACAAACAAGCAAAAACAAACAAATTTTAAAACCAAATGAAAAAAGAAAAATTTAGTAAATGGTGTTGCAATAAGGGGATACTCACATGGAAAAATAATAAAATGTGACCCCTGCCATACAGCATACAAAAAAAAAAAAAGAAAAGAAAGAAAGAGAAAAAATTTAATGAGAGCTTGGCTGGCCTGCCTTCCCTTGCTCCCATGGGAAAGTTTTTCTGAGTCTTCCATGGTAGCAGGGAAAAGGTGCTTTACTCTGGATTTCAGGGACCTTACTCATGGTTCTGTGGTATATGATATTGGCCATTCCACCTATTCCAGATTGTTGTATGATGTGTGTCTGGTCACAGATGTCCCCCAAATGATCGTTCCTAACAATTTCTGATTCTTTACGAGCTGCTGTAAAGGATGAACTAAATTCCTCAGCTCCCTAGGCTGCCATCTTGCCCCTCTTCTAGATGTCATTTTTTTTCTGTCCTGTCCCACATTGCCAGGGAAATTTACACCCCTGGGAATCATGCCCCAAGTGTGTGTGGGGGGATTGGGGAATCAGTGAGTCTACCTGCAGATTTGGCTTAGAGAGAAAGGTTGTAGATGTCAGATTTTTGACTAGCAAACACTCTTCCTTAATTCTTAGTCTTAGTTTATTTATGTGTTTCACTTTCATTTAAAGCATAAACTCTGATTATTTATATTGCTAAAAAGGTTTTTTTTCTTTAGTCCTTGGAAATGGCTTATTGTAGGCAATTTACAAGATATCAAAGATGCCCTCACTAAAATAATGGTTATGTATGAAAGCAGTAGTTGTGTTTGGATTTGAGTTGCAAATGAGTTCCTGCCTCACTGGGCAAATGCAGAAGCACTAAGAAACCTGTAACATGCTAATTATTCTATTGTCTGGTGACCACACTTGACTACAACCATTTCATGTCTATCAGTGCCTCTGTATTATGCAAATTCACATGTAACACCATGACAATGAACCCCTTGAAGTCTTGGTACTTTTCATTCCTGTTGCCCATGTTGTACTCATATATGTCCCCATGGTTAAGCATGTATCTTGTATTACAACAGAGGGTCTACTCTGCTGTGATGGTTACAGATAATCAGTGATTCATTCTGCAAATACTGTATTTTATATGCATCCATTGAGTACCAGTTATTGTTATAGGACTGGAGCTGGGACAGGGAGCAAACACCTAGTCTCTGCTTTCGCCAAACTTACTAATGTACATATATGGATCACCCTTAGCCTTGAAGAAATGCAGGGCTTGCTGATGGAATGATATTTAGCTCCATTTTACTGGGAGTAAATGTGCTTCAATATGTGTACAGCATGAAATAAAAACAGAGAAGACTAATGTGAATTAGCATAGAAATGATTGGTTGGACCAGGCTTTGGAGAGTTTTGCACAACAAACTGAGAGCCATTAGAGGTTGTTTATTTTAAAATTGTTATAATTAATATGAAAATCTTTAATATAAGGAAATTAAAGCAGTATGAAGAGCATATTCTTGACTTCTCTGACGTTGAAATTAGCAGATCATTCTGAAACTGTCAACATTAGCCAATATTTGAGCTATAGTAAACATCTTATGTATCATCTAAGAATGTTTGCATAAAATGAATCTTTGTGATTTTGTGTTTCAAAAATATGTTCAAGTAAAAAGAAGAATTCTGTATCACTTTGGCATTGGCGTAAACAATTTGTTTTATGTTTGTTCTTCCTGGAAAAACTGCTATTGAACTAATTTAGGTTTAAATGAGACTAACAGGAAAAAAAAAAAAACAAAGCAACTGACTTGAATGTGAAAAAAATAAATGTTTCCATTCTTGTGGACTGGAGTAACTAAGTATGCCTTTGTTCAATAAAATAAAGAGTCAGAGAAGGTGATTGATATCTAAATACTAAATTTAAGTTAAAATTCTCAACATTAAGTGTACTGGTTTGCCAGAGCTACTATGAGAAGTACCATACAATGGGTTAGCATAAACAGTGGGAATTTATTGGCTTATGGTTTTGCAGATTAGAAGTCCAAAATCAAGTGTCAGCATGGCCATACCTTCTCCTCAAAGTCTGTTGCATTCTGGAGCTGGTTTGCCAAAATCCTTGGGTTGCTCTGCTGGCATCTCTGACTCTGGTCACATGGCAATCTCTCTCTCCTTGCACCTGTTCTGCCAGTTTCTGCTGACTTCTGGCTTCTTCCTGTGGCTTTATCTGACTCATTGTGTCTGAATTTTTCAGCTTGAAGGATTCCAGAAAGACAGATTAAAGTCCACCCTGATTGAGTTGGGCCACACCTTCACTAATAATATATCTTCAAAAGGTCATATTTACAAAGGGGTTCACACCCACAGGAATGCAAATTAAGATTAAGAACATGTCTTTCTTTGGGGTACATGACTTAAGCCTACTGCAATCAGAATAGGAAATGATCTAAGTACTCTTTCCTATAAACTGTTCATCAAAGGTTGGTGAGCAGGAAAGTCATGTTTTTCATGCACCCTCTTCCACTTGATGGTACTGGAAATATGGTGAGGGTGAATGTCTTATCTCCTCAAAGCTATAAGATCAAATTGAAAACACACGTACACACAAACACTCACAGATTTCATCATTGCAGCTCTGACCTAACCTATACAAGGTGCTGCATCCACTAATGAAGGCCATAGAATGTGAGCTATTGAGATACTGGCCTTTACAATTAAACCTTATGCTCCACGGACAGATATCTGAGCATGTTTCCAGAAATGCATCTTTAGTACCTGAAATCTGAATCTAATTGCAGGTTTTCAGCTTGTTCATAGATTTCATATGGAGGAAATGCTCTGGTTTTGCTTTTGAGAGTGTGTGATTTGTAGTGTGGCATGACCACCACTGCAAATGACCACCGCATATTAGAAGTTGAAAACTATGACCATCTAGTCCCTAAGTCTGGGAGGCTCCAGAGATAGCTATACAGAAAAAAACAGAGACATTTGCAAAAGGAGAAACTGATGCTAATCAAGGAGTATGAGAGCTGGCTTGTTTTGGTAAGAGCCTGAGATTCATTTCTCCCCAGTTGCAAAGAGGCAGTTGGCCCACAATTTTCACACTGTACTTGGTTCAAATTGTTGGGGACAAAACTACAGCTGCTCATTGATTAGCATTTGAAAGACCAATTAGAGCTTAGTTTGCTTGAAAGATAAAACAAGAGTGGTATGTCAGAACCAAATACAAGTATTTCCAAGACTAACTAGCAACCTGGGGCTATTAAGTTGGCCCCAAAATTCTAAAGAAGAGTCCAAATGGGATGTAATTTCAGTCACAGGCTCTAGGACTTGAGTCCACACCTTGGGGATCCGTTTCTTTCCACATGGTCAGATAATGCACTATGTGTGTTCCTTTAGTAAATACAACACTTTTTTTTATCCTCACATACTTCTTTTTACCGCCTTCCTTCCTCTCCCCTCCCCTCTTCTCTGGTAGAATCCTGGAGAGAAATTTTCCAGAATGTGGCAAAAAATCTGGAAATCAGTTTCCAAAATATACAAGAGCAGTCAGTTCCATGGAAGTAACAAAAAGTTAATATGTTAAGGACAGCTTGTAAGAGTAAATTAATTTGAGAAGTATTTAAATAGGGAGCTTTACTGTAGGACCTTTGAGAGTCCTTAATATGATAATGTACATGATTTCTATCAAAGAAAAGAGAATATAGGGTTTCCCAAAGTATTTGGAACTTTTCTTATATGTGTGTGGAACTTTTTGCAGGACCAGTGCTGCTAGAAAACTGCTTTGGTAAGTGCTACTGTGCATCCCTAGATCTTTGCCATATGCAAGAAAACCTGGGGCGATGGGTAGAATGGGCTGCCTTCATATTCTTTCTTTTTTTCTTCTTTCTCCCCTACTACTTGTTTGTCTGTTTGTTCATCCATCCATTCATCCATCCATCCATCTAACTTACTTGTTGCTCTTAATAAACAACTATGAGGAATGCTGTTATGGGATTGAGACAACTTATTATGGTGGTAGAGAGAGAATATACATTTAAAAACAGGAGAAACTTAACCTAATCTTTGACTTGTAATCAGACTTGTAGTTTTGATGATTTGTGTTCCTCTTTACTGGAGAACATTAAGAACTGTGTTTTTTTGTTTGTTTGTCTTGTCTGTGTTGGAAGTACCTTCTCCTTGGGAAACGCTGTTGAGAGTAGAATGTGGATTTGGGTGTCCTAGAAGGAGAACTGCCTGGGGACTGGTTCCCATCTCAGTGGGGTTCAGTTTTTTATGGCCAGGTTCTGGCATATAAAGGTGACTGTGGCACAGCCCATGTCCAACTAGTAGAGTCCACAGACTTCCTTGTTCCATTGACCATTCTCTTTCCATTAATATTAGCTCATCTTGGAGTGGAACTTTTCAACTATTGCCTAATGACAGATTCAGTATCAGCATAGAAGCTGTAATTTCCTAATATCTACTGCATGCTAGGTTATCTATATATTTTGTGTATATCTACAACTGTCTACCATCCATCCATCCATCCATCTTCCTGTTTCTCACATTCCTGCAAAATTTCTTTCAGCAGGTGACAGAATCCTTTTTTACAGACAATAAAATCCTGGTTCTGAGAGAAGTAATAAATTACCAAGTTAGCAGAGACAGTAGATGGCATTACAAGGATTTGAACACAGCCTTGGGAGATTCACTTCAAAGGCAGATCCTGACTCTAGCCAAAGATTTGCTACATGGTAAAATTCTTCAACCCTTGAACCCCATATTCCTTAGTTGCAAAATGAGAATGATACTAACCTTGCTACCTCATAGGGTGTGCATGAGAATTAAAAGACATCATAAATTATGAATATACATGGGAAGTTATAATGTGTCTTTCAAATGGAAGAGCTAAAGGATGAATTTCACAAACATAATATTGTTTGAAAGAAGCCAGACACTAAAGGGTATATTTGTTGCATGATTCCATTCATATAAAATTCAACCTCAAGCAAAACTCATTGATGCCTTACAAGTCAGGATGTTATGAATTTCAGGGTAAAGGCAGTTCCAGACAGAGGGCATGTAGGTTGCTTCTTGGGTGTCAATTGGGTTTTATATTTTTATCTGGGTGCTGAGTGTACAGTGTACTCATTTTATAAAATTGAGTCATAACTTATGATTTGTGTGCTTTTCTGTATTATGCTACACTTTGATAAAGTAAAACACTTGAATAAATAAAATGCAAGTGTAGCAGCAGTCTGGAGGGATTTGTAGGAACCTAGAGATCAGTCAACATGGGTTTGAGGAGAGGAGAGACTGAAAAAAGTCTGAGCTGGGGAAGATAAGTAGCAGTAGCATTCAAGCACTTGTGGAAGGTGAATGGACCAGACAGAAAGGGAGTCCTAGGAGCAGAATAAATGATAACTGGAAGCCTTTGTTGGAAACCAAATGGCCTACCTGGCAGAAGCTTGCCAACCTTGGTAGTGCCCCGCATTCCACCTCCCAGCCAGGAGTTTGTGGTAGTGCAGTGGACCTTACACTGATGGAAAACATGGGGGAGACTTCAGGTAGAGGTTCTGAGAGCAGGTTGGACAGGTCACTAAGGGGGCACCAGGAGCCAGTGTGGGCCACAGACACATGTTGGGAATGCAAAGGTTTTTTAAAAATGCATAAATTAAATCTGGCAAATATAAAATCCAATTTCAGTTTCACTTGAAATATTAGAAATTTTAGCTATATTAAATCTGCACCCCCACATCACGATCAGCTGGGGCTGAACAGCAGTTGCCTCATAGTTGGGGTTTGCAGTTTCCATTTTGCTCTATCCCCACCTTGACTAGTCACCAGTTTATGTATCTTCTAAGTCCCCAGAGGTATTTGGGCTTGCCTCCTTTGGTTTGGAATAGTGATTCTCAGCCCTACTGTAGCTTAGAATCTCCTGGGAAGGTTTGAGGAAATACTGATGTCCAGGTCCCTCTCTGACTAATTAAGTCATGCTCTGTTTTTGAAAGCTCTGAAGAGGATTGGAACACATACCTTGGTGGACACTGTAACACAGACCACAAGTTAGACAGGTAAGAACTAGAGTTGTAGTTCTCAAAGTGTGGTTCCTGGACCAGTGGTATTTTCATCACCTGGGAATTTGTTAGATAAATTCCTGGGTCCTGTTCCAGACCTACTAAATCAGATACACTGGGGATTAGAAGCAGGCAATCTGTGATGCAACTATACTTTTCACAATCACTGAATTAAGAGAGCTCAGTAGTAGATAAAGTACTACTAGGACAGCTACCAGATTTTTAAAAAGCAGAAACCAGGAAAGAATGAATATAGAGAAATTGGAAATCTTGTACATTGCTGGCAAGTATGTAAAATGGTGCATATGCTGTAGAAAGCAGTTTGATAGTTTCTCAAAAAGTTAAACATATAACTACCATAAGACTTGGCAAATCTACTCTTAGGTATATATCTCAAATCATTAAAAGCAGGGACTCAAACAGATACTTAGTATACCAATGCTCATAGCAGCATAGTCACAGTAGCTAAAAGGGGGAAACAAGTGAAGTGTCCATCAACAGATAAATTGAGATGAATAAAATCTGGTATACCTATATATAGAATACTGTTAAGCCACAAAAAGGAATCAAGTTCTAATACATGCTATAAGAGTACAAACTTCGAAAATATTTTGCTAAGTGAAATAAGCCAGGCACAAAAAAACAAAGATTGAATAATTTCACTTCTGTGAAATATATACAATAGGCAAATTCCTAGAGACAGAAAGTACATTAGAGGTTGTTACAGGGAAAAGGGAGAGGAAATTACTGTTTAATGGTTAAAGAGTCTCTCTTTAACTAACATTGCTTTGTAGAGTGCCAGGGAGAGACTCCCAGGGGCCGTTCTGAGAACTTTGGTAGCATAGTTTCAGCATTCCCTATAGTTATCATTTCTGGTTGATGACAAGGTCTGCTGCTTCTGAAAAGGAAACATTGTTCTTTACTGGCCCCCTCTTCCATGGGACCACTAAACTAGGTCTTGGGCATTTTGTGGCTAAGAGCTAGAGATGTGGCTTCAATGTTAACAAAATGTGACCACAATTTAAAGGGAATTGAACTTGTACCCTGGCTGGGTGCATTATATCCTCGTAATGGACTGAAAACTAAACTCAGTGACAGAGGAGAGGGGAATTCAAAGTCTGATATTTCTGCAAAAGAAAAGGTGAAAATAGTATTGTCTTATTTACCAAAAAAAGGAGTAACTGCTACTTGCTCACAGGCGTGGGACTGTGGGACCTGTAAAGGACCAAGACATATTCCCCTTTGGAAACAGCATAATCCCTCTAGAATCCATTACACGTTGTCATTACATTTTTGATTAGGTTAGTACAATGGATGTTGTGCATGTTAATTAAATTAGCTCTCTTGGAAGAGTTTTATTCTGGCTGTCTGGTTAATATCTCTGCATGTGGTCTGCTGAGATGCGGCCTCAAGCCTTCCTTCTAAAGCACAGTGAATGGCTGGGGAGAGGGTAGCTCCAAAGGCTTTTAATTCAGGAAGAATCTCAGACTCCAGGATTTGGGTCTTGCAAGGTGCGACTGTGCCATTTTTGGTGTCTTCATGTTTTCTTGGGCCCCAGAACCTCAAAAGAATCTTGAAGTTTGCAGTTGCCTACTTGGTGTTCTGCAGCACTGCCAGAAAAATTCCTTTGCCTCTACAAATCTCTGCCAGCTGAAACTGAAGTTCTACCCTCAAATCTGCAGTCTTGTAGCTTCAGGCTTTGATTCTAATGAAAATACATTCGTCTTGGTTTTTGATAGGAAGATATGGGTCATTTAGACTATAGAGCAAATGTGTTGCAGAACATTTCTCCTTGTTAATGAGCCCATGACCTGGGGTTGTGCCAGGTGCCTTGTTCGGAGCTTGGGGACGTATAGAAAGCCAATCACATATGGTCCCTGAACTCTATTTCAATACCTCTCATGATCCTTTAAAGCAGGGGATATCCCCTCAGCCAAATCCAGAGGGCTGGCTTTTCTTCTAAATAAAGTTTTATTCTAACACAGCCACAGTCATTTGTTTTACACGTCTGGCTGCTTTCACGCTACAACAAAAGAACTGAATAGTTGTGACTGCAACCATATAGCCCACAAAACCTAAAACATTTATAGACCCTTGGGCACTCTACGGAGAAAGTTGACCAACTCCTGCTTTAAAATCCCAGGTACTAAAGCCTCATCCCTGATGTGTTAAATTAGTAGATTGCAGGTGTGTACCTCTGGGTGTGCAAACGGCCTTGCCACCTCTATTCCTACGAAGTGGTTCCAGAATGCTCTGGATTTGCCTTTGGTCTTTCCTTGGACAACTCCAGCTTCTCCTCTCAACACTCCCCTTTCTAAACTGGGTGAGCTCCAGGAGACTTAGTTATCTGTCCTCTGCTCTTCAGCTTGCCTTTAGCTCTTTTCACTTCTTCCACACTCTTGGTATTGCACACTCTTGGTATTGACTTTTCTTTGGGAAGATCTCACGAATCTATATTTCCAGCCTTCACATTTCTCCTACATCCTCTCCCTACATTTTGCAGTTGCCTGAATCAGAGGTGTCTTAGCTCAAGCCTAATATGCCTGAAATCAGATCCATTGTAAATTTCCCCCAAGACATCTCACCCTCCAGACTTTTCTAATAAGAAATTTCTCTTATTAGTAACATCAATCTCTTGCTTTGAAATCTTCATCATTAATAATAATCATTATATTTGCTTCAGATTTTACCTCCTGGTTATGAAAAACAAATTTAGTTTAAATCAGGATCTAAGGAAAAATAATGGAGGACCTAAATTTTTGTGAAAAGTGAGCCATGCTAACCTGATATATAGGCACTCATTTTCCTATGGCAGAAACAAGGAAGGAAGGAAGGAAATTAACTTTGACTGGGTCATCATAATGGGTCAGATACTGTGCCAGTCTCTCTCGTTTCTACACATATAGTCCTCCCAATAATGCCTTGAGATATTTTTATCCTTATTTTATATATGAGAAAGTGTGTTGGGTTATGTAACTTTGCCATATATCTCATAGCTAATGTTTAAATATTATGACCCATTCTTGTGTGGTATATCAAACCAAGCCTATACTCTTTATTTTAACTGAATAGAAATATGTACACAAAAATTTTGCCATTATAACCATTTTTAAGTGTACAATTCAGTGGCAATAATTACTTTTACAATGCTGTGCTACCACCACCACCTTTTATTACTACATCTTGTACTAATCACCCAAAAGAGAGACTCTTTAACTATTAAACAGTAATTTCCTCTCCCTTTTCCCTCTAACAACCTCTCATGTACTTTCTGTCTCTAGAAATTTGCCTATTGTATATATTTCACAGAAGTGGAATTATTCAATCTTTGTTTTTTTGTGCCTGGCTTATTTCACTTAGCAAAATATTTTCGAAGATTGTACTCTTATAGCATATATTAGAACTTGATTCCTTTTTGTGGCTTAACAGTATTCTATATATAGGTATACCAGATTTTATTCATCTCAGTTTATCTGTTGATGGACACTTCACTTGTTTCCCCCTTTTAGCTACTGTGACTATGCTGCTATGACCATTGGTATACTAAGTATCTGTTTGAGTCCCTGCTTTTAATGATTTGATATATATACCTAAGAGTAGATTTGCCAAGTCTTATGGTAGTTATATGTTTAACTTTTTGAGAAACTATTAAACTGCTTTCTACAGCATATGCACCATTTTACATACTTGCCAGCAATGTACAAGATTTCCAATTTCTCTATATTCATTCTTTCCTGGTTTCTGCTTTTTAAAAATCTGGTAGCTGTCCTAGTGATTGTGAAGTGGTATGTCATTGTAGTTTTGCATTTCCCTAATGGCTAAGATATGAAGCATCTTTTCTTGTGCTTTTTGGCCATTCAAGCCCTTTGCCCATTTTTCAAATTGGATTCTTTGGATTTTTTTTTGTTGTCAAACTTCCATTCTTGAAATATATACATATAAAAGTGAATTGGTGTTTGCTGAACTTTCTTTTTAAAAATAAATGTCAGTAAAAACTAAGTATATTCAGTTGGCAGGGACTGTAATTTTGCATTTCTCTATTCCATTCTGGCTTCCCACTGAAAAGTAATAATTATAGTAATAAGAAGAACTGACATTTATTGTGTGTTACCCTATGCCAGGTGCCTTACCAAGCACATTATGTGGGTGTTTTTGTGTTCACTTCTATCTTTTAATGCTGGCACTTTTGATCTCTCTGTTTGATAGATGAGGAGACTGAGCCTTACAGAAATTTAGTAACTTATACATAGTCACACATCTAGTAAGAGATCAAGCGGAATTCAAATGGGGCAGCCAGACTTTGGAGCTCTTTACCTTATGAGATATAAGCAATGGCATGAGGCAAGGGTTGGGAAGTCCTGATGTGTAGCACTTAAACCAATTTCTGTGGTGTAAATACTCCCAACATGACTGATCTAAATTTATGGCTCAGTGATGTCAGCAGATCCGAAAATTTAACAGTTTTTGCTCTCATGAGCCTGTGCTGACCATCTCTACCTGCCACCGGATGCATGTACTTTGATGTGTTAGGGAAATTTATCAATTTGCTTAACTAGTCAATAAACCAGAAAGGCTGAAATACTCATGTGACAGAATATTCTTTGGTGCCAAATGTATTGAGCATACTGCAAGCACTGCAGATGGAGAATGGTCAATTTGGCATGAACTAGAGTAGCTCGTCTTGGAATGAAAATGAGACTTGAGGTCGAGGTTTTGAATGATGGGAGGCTTTTAGAAAGGTAAAAAGGGCATTGCAGGTGCAGAGTCATTGTCATATAAGCAATGTTTGATAAGCATGAGGTCAGACCGATGCAGAGTGGGGAGTTCATATAGGGGCTTGGAAAGATGTGTCTAGAAAAAAGCCCATTCAAGAGAAACACATGTCATTTAGTGTCTTAAATGGTGGGTGTCTGAGATCTTCACCCTCCCTAGTTTGGACTGCAGAGGAGTTAGTGACCCCCCGGCCACCCAGGGTAGCATGAGCTACAGCATTTTATCTTCTTCTATGGATCAGTCTTGGTGCTTAGATTTGTAATATTGCTTTCAGCCAAGATCCTCACTATAGGGGGTTACTTTTATGCAGCTATGAATGGTGAGTATTTGAAATTAGCTTACTGCAAAAAATTTAAAATGTTATGAGACAAATATCATATAATGTAAATGCCTACATTTATTTTAAAATATATTGCAATTGTAAAATTCCAAAGCTATCAGGTCACAGAAAGTGTAAAGCAGACTAACATTAGACCCTCAAGGCTGCACCACTTGAGCTGTTGAAATGAAACAACTCCCTCTCTTCTGTTACAATACTCTGAATCAGTCTGTGATTTATGTGGACCAGATCTTCTGCAAGTAATGTGATAATTAAGTTATAACAACAGTGACTATGAAAATGGCCTTTATTATGTGCAACAGCAATGTCATCTTTGGGGTATTCCTAATAACAGCAGCAGGAAATGCATCCACAGAATCAGCAACCCCCGCCCAGAGGTTGAATTTGGTAAACCAGTCATGATATGCCATGCTGTTATTTGAGGAGAAAGCAGTCTGCAAAATATGAGATAATGCTGGAAAACCATTTTTTAAATGATGCTATAGTGGTTACAAATTTGTGCTCTGCAAGAATGTATCATTTTCCTATGGTAAAGCGAATTTTTAATTTAGAGAGTTGTGGATTATACAGAATCTTCAGATCCTGCCTCACATATGTGCACATCATAGATGTTTGATTGTCATATCGCAGTGCCTGCCCTAACAGGCGCCGCCCTGTAACGCTAGAATTCTGGCACCTTTTCCCCGGTTGCCTTTCAGCAGGATGTGGGTAGGAGCTAATGGATGTGTGACTCCGTAATCCTTGTAGACATAATGCAGATGTCTACACCAGATATGTTCCTAGACGGTCTTCATTTATTCTTCACCTAATATATGTCTCTTGCGTAGATCATCTGACATAAAACTGTCTCCAAAAGGCCGGGGAAGAGGTGCACTTCACACACACAAAGTTTATCATCGACTGCTGGTCAGTCCAGCACTAATTCACTCAGCAATGCTTCATTCTTAGAAGAGACCAATAGAGAGCATGATATTGTATGGGATGTGCTCTCCTTCCTGAAATTATTAAGGATACTGGATAAAGAATAAAAAATTTATCCAGTTAAGAATAAAAAAATTTTAAAAAATTGTCACTGCCCCAGACTGGGTGATGTACTCCTTAAGCCAAGGAGCCAATCACTTGTGCTTCTTTGTATCTATCCCAGCACAAAGTATGATGCTCACTCAAGCTCTACCTGCCTCTTTTTTCCTATTAGATATTATTCTTTTAAAAAATATTTTTGAGAAATATCAACACATGTACAGTCCGACCATATTATACAGCCAACAGCTCATAATACCACCACATAGTTGGATATTCATCATCATGATCATTTTTAGAACATTTGCATCACTCCAGAGAAAGAATTAAAAAGAAATAAAAAAGCACTCATACATCCCATGCCCCTTACCCCTCGTTTTCATTGACCTGCAGTATTTCAGACTGCCCAATTTTTGCCTTTATGTCCTCCTATTATTCATGTACTGATTATCCTTACTTTTTTTGTTTTTACTCATCTGTCTATATCCTGGGTAAAAGGAGCATCAGGCACAAGGTTTTCACAATCACACAGTCACATTGTGAAAGCCATATAGATATACAGTCCTCTTCAAGAATCAAGGCTACTGGAACACAGCTCAACAGTTTCAGGCACTTCCTTCTTGCCACTCCAATATACTAAAAACTAAAAAGGGAAATTAGATATTATTCTCAATAGAAGGATGTCTTTTGCTTTTACTCCTTTAATTATTTGCTTATTTTTTCCTATTTCTTTAATAAAATCTAGATGGGAGATTGTTGGCTCGCTTATTCACTAGCCATACACTCTTACGTAGATATTTAACCTCTCTGGATCTGTTTACTCATTTGGAAAATAAGACGTGGTACGTGGTACGTGGTGCTGTGCTAGAGGGAAGTTGGTCTGTAAAAGTGCTCTATAGGGCACCACCTGCCTAACACTTTCATGAGAAATGAGAATGTAGAAGACACTAATCAACTTTGCAGAGACTGGGAGCTGGAAGGTGTGGTTCATGTTTGCATGAAAAAAAGATTGACAGTTTAGAATAATGTGCTATGCACAGAGCAGGGTAAGTTCTTCAGAGATCAATGGAGAGCCTCCTAGAATGGTGTGAAACCAGTAAGAACAAGACAGGAAGGCTGCAGCTTACAAATAGCATCTATACAGAACAGTTGGGAATAGTAGACTCCAAGATCTTGGTGTGATATGAGTTTAAAAAAAAAAAGCTTCACTTTTGTAAAGATGGAAGATCACTGGCATGGAATGTGTTCTTATCAGGATAGTTGATCTCTCTGCGACTGAGGTTGGGGTTCAAAATCATAATAATCTCTGAGTACCTTCTGTGAATCCTAAACAGCATGCCAGGTGCTTTCCCTGGTTTATCTCAGTAACCTTCACAACAGATACATGAGATATGTACCATAGGATGTTCACTATCTGGATGAAGAAGCTGAGGCTTAGACTGTTCAAGGCATTGTCCAGGGCCAATCAGGTAGCCAGAGGTACAGCTTGCACACAGTCCAGCTCTGTCTGACTTCAAAGCTCAAGCTATGAAGTGCTATCCTCTGTCACCTCCCTCCAAAGTGTGCAAGGGATACTGGATTAAAAGTGACTATACAAATGTCCTCGCACAGTGCCTGGTGTGTAGATGAAGACTAAATGCTAATGTCCTTTCTTTCTTCTCATCTCTCCCTCCATCCATCTCCCACTGCAGTGGCAGAGTTCCAACCCAGCAGGCACTTCTGGGCATTATCCTGAGACTCCAGGAGTAGAGTTCTCTTGCACACTAGTCATCACAAGAGGAGCCTTTCTGTGACTTTGCCTACATGACTTGATTCTGCTTCCTGGTACAATGTAAACCTTGTCCACCCAGCCCTGTTGGAGACCAGCTAGTTGTTTAGCACCAGCAACAATCTTCACCGCTGCTCTCATCCTACTCAGGGCTTGCTGGGAAGACTTTTTGAGGGCTTGAATTTGTGTCACTGTGACCATTTCCTGGGGCAAGTGAAAACTTCTCTACTAATAGACAAGTAAGTAACTCAGAGAAATTAAAATAATTCATTGTTTAATACACATGCCAGAAGCACAGGGTGAGCTGTAGGCAGCTATGTCCCTGCCAAAGAGTCCTGCTTAGCTCTGTCGGGTATTTTCTGCTTAAGAATTTGTGGCTCTAGTTTTTTGAGGGAACTGATGAGACTGGTGTAATTAAAAGAGAGCTTGGTGCCTGAATAGCTGAAACAAATATAATTACTCGGTGCTTGATATTCCCAAGAGGTGCAAAATTTCTCTAAGTAACTCCTACTTTTAAAAAAATTAAGTGACAGAGTTATTCTGAAACCTGATTGGTGGCATTTACCAGTAACGGCAGTAGGTGTATGTCCAGGGTATAACCATGTCCTACTTGCTTCCTGTTGGAAGCATTAATGGAATGGAATCCTCTTAGGGAAATAACTTTCTTGCAATACTAATAGGTTTGCCTCTACCAGCAGCCCACAAAGTCTCTTCTTACATTATTGGCCTAGGGTCAAATCAGCTTGCATCTCTTGACTGTCTCTGGGCTCTATGACTTTCCCTGCCCAGTGGTTGAAAAAAATCATGTTACACCCAGGCATGGAAAAACAAATTCTTTATCTAATGCACATGAGGTAAATCCATTTTTTTTTTTAATGCAGAATAAGTGGGTGCAAGGGCAGTTCAGTGGTAGAATTCTCGCCTGCCATGCAGGATATCCAGGTTTGATTCCTGGCTCATGCATTTCCCAAGCAAACAAATGAAAAACCAAACAAATTCAACAAATGGTGCTCTAATAAGGGGATACTCACATGGGAAAAGAATGAAATGTGACCCCCACCATACAGCATACAAAAAAAAAGCAGAACAACTACAGATTAACCAATAACAACAACAACAAAAACTATGTTTTTATATATATATTTAAAAAACTGGAGGGAATAAATAGCAAGTCGTTAGCAAGGGTTTTTACTATGGTCATAGATGATAGGCAGTTGAATTTTTTTCTTATTTTGTTGTTTTCCAAATTCCCTGCAATAAACAGGAATCTCTTTTATAATCAGCAAGTACAAATGTGTTTAAAAATAATAATTAAAAAAATACAACAATGTTAAGATGCACTGGAATATTTATGTCTGCACACGACCAGTGAATTGATCACAGCAGACAGGGCCAGTTGGGGCTCTGGTTCACCCCACTCTGCAACCTGGTGTTGCCTTTTGGACTGGAACAACATATGGCAAGGATGTCTGTGGTTGCCCATGTGAATTCACATGTCAAAGGATACTCAGGAATGAGGATTGCTTTTTCCTTATTTGGAGCTCTGCAAAGGTTATCAAATGCTGCCAAGGAAATCTATTAACCTTCACTTTCCTTTTTTGAGACAGATCATGAAACTTTTTAAAAGAAGAGAACTAGGCTTTGAAAAATAAATGCTAGAATTTATTTACAGTGGACCTATTTGGATGGTGGGATGGTAGAGAAGTATTCCTGAAATGCTGCTGATGTTATGAGTGTTAAAGAAAACAACTAGCATCCAGAACAGACATCAAAGACCTTCAGACAACTCTAGATCGACTTAGGAAGTCAAACAAACAGGAAGAAAATGATAATAAAATATGCTGGGTGCTGCATAAGGAAGGGACGGGGAATTTGGCACTTAGTTTACAGTGCACCTGAACATGGTCTTTCTCATCTGCTATTTCAAACTGGGTAACTAACATGGTATTCCCCTAGTACAGATCATAAGACTTGAGAGAGAGGTACCTCTGGGCTAAGAGCTCTTCTACCTTTCTTAACATGACTTAAAAACCAATTACACCCACACCCATAAAAGGCTGAGGGGTAAGTGCCATTTCTATGCTCATTTTATAGCTGATGAGAATGAGTTACAGAGAGTGCGGTGGATTGAATGCTGCCCCCAGGTGTGGAAAGGTTCTTGGTCTTGGTTTGCACTGTGGTGTGTGAGGCCCCAGTATAAATAAGATCTAAGACATTAACTTCAGTTCCGGTGTGGCCCGATTGAATTAGGTTGGACTTTAATCTAGATTACTTTCGTCCTTTGCAAGCAGAGTGAAAATCAGATGGAAATAGCCATGGGGAGAAGCAAGAACCTGGAAGTCCAGGGAAGCAGGTAAAGAAAGGAGAATCTCCACCATGTGTTTTGCCATGTGACAGGAAAGCCAAAGGACCCCCTGGACCACCAGCATGCAGCCCCAGAACACCAGCCTTTGGGAGGAAAGGATTGCCTTACCGATGCCTTACTGATATTGCACTTCTCCTAGCCTCAAACCTCGAGCCAATAAGTTCCCACAGTTTAAGCAAACCCATTAATTGCTGTTTGTTTTAGCAGCAGAGGAATTTACTCATTTGCTAAAAGTCACTCTGGTGGTAAGTGGCAAAACCAGGATTCCAAGGCAGGTCTTCTCACACCTGAGTCTGTGCTCTGACTCTTCTGCTCTCTGCTTCCAGGGGAGAGAAATGGTGTTCCGAAATGTGCAGTGGTTCTCCCGGGGCTCCCAGGAAGGTAACCCTGGACGAAGACCTGGAGCTCACCTTCCACGGTCAGTCGAAAGGAAAGAGAGTGATCGGTGTCTTACCCCTCTTATTTGTATCCCTTCTGGAATGCTTGCATTTTGGAGGAAAAAAAGGAATATGCCTGTTTTAGAATGTAAATTCCAGAGTAATTTTTGTTTTTAGCTTTATTATGTTTCCTAAATAGATCAGACCAACACAAAAGGGTGAAAGAAAGAAAATCCAACTTTCTTTTTGTTCCTGGTCTTAAGGAGACGACGTCTCACCCACAGCCCTTGGTTAAGCACTTCCCAGGTGTATCTACTGATTTGTAGACAGTGAATGAATGCCCATGAGAATTCCTGATGCTTTTCCTAACGGCTGTTTGTGGCCTATTAGAAGGCCCCTGTCATGATCAGGTTCATGTGTCAACTTGGCCAAGTGGTGGTACCTGTTTGTCTGGTTGGGCAAGTGCTGGCCTGTCGCAATGATGACATTTTGTAGAATTAGATCATGATCTCATCAGCTACATCCACAACTGATTCCATCTGTAATCAGCCAAGGGGAGTGTCTTCTGCAATGAGTGATGTTTAATCTAATCATGGGAAGCAGTTTAAGGATGATTCAAAGAGTCAGGCCCCATTCCTGCTTCAGCTGGTGAGCCTTTCCTGTGGAGTTCATCCAGACCCTCCATCGGAGTCATTGGCTTCATGGCCTGCCCTGCAGGTTTTGGACTCTGCGTTCCCACGGTCACGTGAGACTCTTTTATAGATTTTATATTTGTGAGTGTTGCCTGTTGATTCTATTTCTCTAGAGAACCTTAACTAATACAGCCTGCAAAACACAGGTACTCAGGAAGGGACCATTTCCTTCCTGTTTTTCAGTGACTATTGCCTGCCACATGGCCTTCAGGCTTCATTGCATAACATTACAACAGTCTACCCACTTTCCACCTCAGCTCTGTCTCCTCCCGGTCCATGCCAGGCAGTCACAGGCTCTCAGGTTTTGCTCCTACCTTTCACTCAGAGGTGAAGGGATACATATTTGTAAGATCCCCCTCAAATACCACCCCCAAGTAAACGTTCCTTGTGGAAATTTTCCTTAAGTTTTGTTGGATTGCCTCCCTCAGCTAGATGGGGAAACAAGGGCAGCAGATGTTAGGAGGAGGTGTATGGAGAATTTATTTACAGAATATCTCACCTTGAATTTGGAAAGTATTGCAGAGTATGTTTAAGGTGAGTGGTTAAGTATGCTTTGGTTTAGAATAGAGAATGGAATGTGGGTCCTGATATTCTAGTTAGATGGCGTTACTCTCATTGGAATAACCCAATGCAAATAACTGCATTTACTTTGATCATCAGCTGCAAACACTGTAGTAACCTCAAAACCAATTATAATTCAATTCAAAACTAGCTGGAGTTAGGCCAGTTTCCCCAGGTTAAGAGCAGTCTTCTACAAGACTATCCTTCAGGCATTTACACTTATGACCAACTGGGTACAAATCTGGGGTGTCAAAGATAAAGTAAGGCATTTAAAAAAATGTTATTAAGGTTTATTTGGGCAACAAATGATTTGCAAATCACGTGTCACCACACCGAGTATGTTAAGGAGCTCCACCAAGGGAATGGCAAGTGGAAATGTAAGTAGAGCTAATGTGGGAGCATGTGAGGAACCATTCTCCTGGCTGATGTGAAGTTTCTATTTTAAATTGGGCAGATGCACATTGATTAGTATGGTATGTCCATTCTGATAAGTGCTCTATTCTGAACTGAAACTGGTTTGATCTTGAGGAGTTGCTTATTTGCAGTTTGGTAGGGTGTGTCCCATCATTCTGTTTTCTCCAAAAGCCACTGAAGGTTCGTTGTTTCTCTCCTATGGAAGATCAGTTGTTTCTCTCTTGTGCAAAATCCTTTCTTGAAAATGGCTCCCTCCTGGCAATGTCCAGTGCCGGTGGCTGCTTTGTTTTACTTAGCAGGGGTTTCCTCCACTCCCTCACATTTGATAATTTGCTAGAACTACTCACAGACCTCAGGATAGTGCTATGCTATCATCACTTTGTTATTTTAGTGAAAAGGATATAAATCAGAAGAGACTCAAAGCAGAGACCCTGGGAGTGTCCCAGACACAAGCCTCCGTGTCCCGCCCCCCTGCCCCCATGTGCAGTGAGAACATATCACCCTCCAACAGAGCGGTTCACATTATCAGTCCCAGAAGCCCAAGGGGGCCTCCCCCATGATGCGGCTCAGAGTCCCTCCTGTGTTACCTTGTTAGCATCAACTTATCCAGTCTGCCCTGCGACCCCGGTAATAACAAAGACAATCCTACAGTAGGAAATTCCAAAAGATCTTGAGCCTTTCTCCCGAGAACCAGGTAGTAAGACCAGCCAAGGTCTTGAGAGTACACTCAGCCTTCACAATTCTTTGATATACAACTATTTCATCAGGCTTTTTTATTTAGATGAGATTATATATTTGGGTCAACAATATTTGAAGTCCTATAAACCTCTGAGTAGATCCTAACAAAAGTTAGATGAAGAGAAAAAAACCACAGTGGCCTTGGAGAGGAGGAATTTAAGATGTCCTCTATCTATTTAGGATATCTGTGTGAAGGTTCTTATTTTTCTCCCACTTATTTATTTATTTTTTTGCATAGGCTGGTACCGGGAAACGGATCTCCCATTTATTTTTACAGGATATAATGTTAAATGTGCAATTTGATTCATGCCTATGACTATAATGAAAACAATTAAAATATATTGTCCTTAATTATTCTGGTTAGGTGATTCTGCTTGATGGGACATGTGCTACTAAGGATATATATAGGACCCGAAGTACATAACATTGAATCACAGCAATATTGTTAATTTTTTAAAAAACTCATCTTTCATGATTTGTGATTGCCTCAAGAGGCAAGATTCTGTTTGGCGCTGATATGTCTTTAACATTGCCCCCTTTGCACCAGAAGAGCAGGCCTCAAGCCTCAAGTATTTAGTAGCTAAACACATTTAACTAGAAATTGAAACAGTTGGCTCCTTTTCATTTTCTTTAATTTTATAGCTATCTGTTTGGGGCGTCTGATGCTTGTTTTCCATTTACAGCAGTGATGTAAAGTTTCCTTTTGAAATAAATTACGTCAATTAGTGAGGTTATTTAAAGCAAAATATTACATCAACAGTATAGTTGCTTTATAGATGTGGCAAAAATCAGGCAGTGATACTCGCACAAATAGATTTTGAGAAACTAGCCTAGTAAATGTAGGGACTCTGATTCATTTCCAATATCATCACAACTGAAATGTTCCCTGCTTTGGACTTCTTAAAGCATATATCAGGTGTCATTCCTCAGGAATTTGTCCCACTGCCTTATTTGTTGATTATACATGTAAATATTGATATATCATATGGTATAATACATTATAATATAAAGTAATACTTATATACATATCCATGCATGTACATATAAAATGTGTGTGTGTACTTACATAGGTATATGCTTAGACACATTGGCATATGAGTTTGTGTACATGAGCATGCAGGAGAAACACGAATGCCCAGGGGTCATCTTTTACTTAGCTTGACCCTCCTATCTGCTCAGATGTAGCATCCAACTACAGGGTACTCATTGATACTGAACTGAGGACTCAAGTATCTAGCCTCCCCCTTCCCCAGTCAGGCTTTGTTGCCCCTGGATTCCATATCCTTAAGCCATCCTGAATTTAGAAGAGTTGGCTACCTAAAATGAGTTGGACTTTGAAAGTTTTCAGAATGTTGGGGTCCCTGCAGTTGACCATTCTAAATCTACTGCCCAGGGAAATACTAAGGGTAGGTATGCTGCGTGAGTGATTCGGGTCCAGTTCAACTCTAACTGGCAGAACTGGTGATTGGTGTGGTTAGATCAGGGATGATAGTTTCTTATAGAAATTTTTATTAAAAGATAAACCATCTTGGAAAAGGAGACGCTCCGTAATATTAGGATGGGATAAACTGTTGGCTTATATACTTGGCTCAAAGAGAAAATTTTCTCGTCAATTTGTTGATAAGTATCTTTGCTTTATGTTACATTGCTTGTCCTGGATCTTGAATAGAAAATATATTTTGAGTAAGATACCTGGTGTGATGCTTAGGTTCTGGTGTCAGTTTGGCCAAGTGATGATGCCCAGTTGTCTTATCAGGCAAACACTGGCCTGACGATTTGCAAGGATATTTTGTGGCTGCCTCATAAACTGAAAGGCTGGTATATTCAATCATCAGTCAGTTGATTGCATCTGTGGCTAATCACATCTGTGCTCAACTAAGACATTTCTCCTACAATAAGATAATCCAATCAGTTGAAGGCTTTTGAGTGAGAAGAGAGACTCTTTCACTGCTTCTTCAGCCGGAGAGCTTCTCCTGTGGAGTTTGTCTAGACCTTTATTAGAGCTGCCAGCTTTATAGCCTGTCCTATGGATTTTGGACTCTCCATTCCCATGGTTGTGTGAGACACCTTCATAAATCTCATATTACAGATCTTTCCTGTTGGTTCTATTTCTCTAGAGAACCCTAACATAACTGGTCAACATCAGGTATCAATATGGCAAACCAGAATCTGGTACTTATAGAATTAGTTGGCTATCAAATGATGATTCAGTCTGTTCTCTGTTACGATGGGCACAAAAGCTAAGATCAAGAACTGTGGCTTGATATGTCCAAGATCATACTACTAGTTATTAGCTGAAATTAGTACAAGTTGTTAGTTCAAGGGAAGACTTGAATTGGGGATTTTCACCTCCCACTATGTCATTGTTTCTACTTCGATTACATTGTCTCTCATTATGCAGATTGCTTTCTATTTTAATATATTTGTATTTCAACTTCTTTAAAAATCATCTTGCAGCATGTACTCAGAACATGATATTCAAAACCAGCAGCATCAGCATCCCCTGGAAGCTTGTTAGAAATACAGAATCTTAAAATGCACTTTTGACTTACTGAAACTGAATCTGTGTTTTAACAGGACCCTAGATGATCTGTGACATGTTGAAGTTTGAAAGCATTTGACCTAAAGGGGTTTTTGCTCATCACCTTAATTCAGAAAAATGTTCTGATCTGGATGAAGAAACTGAATGATCTTTTAGCTCATTGTTCTTCAAGCTTTAATGCATGTAAGATTGAGTAGTTTCAATCAGAATAGCCCACAACTGAAAATCCTGTTACAAAACCCCCACAAACTGAATTCCATACAGCAGGTCAGAGACTGGAAATTCTGGGATGAAGATGCCAAAGTCTGTGATCTGAGATCTGTAGGATAAAGGACAGGGAGGAATGGAGGTTTCATGGGAGAATCCAGGCCTGTGTATGCAACAGCTCCAGGCAGTCGGTGGGTTCCATTCACCTGCTTCTATGTTTGACTCAAGATTGCCATGTGATCTGTGTGATTCAAGTTGGTTCAGTTCTAGTTACTGTGTTGGAACAATTGGAAAGTAGAAGCTCTGTTTCGTCAGGGACTTTTGATCCGGTACAAAGATAAGCCAGAAGTGGTCATTGGTCATTTTGCCTTAGAGTAAAGGTAGAAGCAGAGATGAAAGACAGTGTCCTAGTTATAACCTTCTAATTCCTAGATATTGCCATGCCTAAAGGTGATACATCCTTGGACGTTGTTTTTTTAATTGAAGTTTCTATTTTCACATGCAATTGTAAGACTAATGCATCTCTACTTTGTTTCACCCAATGGTGGCATCTTCTAAAACTATAGTACAAAGGAACAACCAGGATATTGGGGTTGACATGGTCACATGGCAGAGCATTTCCATCACCAGGAAGGTATCCTGTGTGCTGCCTTTCATAACCATACCCACTTTCTTTTCCTCTCCATGCCTCTATCCTTGACCCCTGGCAACAACTAATGTATTTTCCATTTCTACGAAATCTTCCAAAAGTGTTCTATAAATGGAATCATATAGTATGTAATCATTTGAGATTGGCAGTTTTAACTTTGCCTAATTTCTTGGAAATTCATCTAACTTGTGATAGCAGCAGCTTGTTCTTTTTTATTGCTGAGCAATATTCCATGGATAGATGTACCATAGTTTAAGCTTCATTTATTGAAGCATCATTTCCAGTTCTAGGCTATTTTATATAAAGCCACTATTCGATGTGGGAGTAGATATGAGTTTTCATTTATTTCTCTGGGATAAATGCTCAAGAGTACAATTGCTGGGTTTTATGCATGCCTAGTTGTGTTTTGTTTTTTAAGAAACTGCCCAACTGTTTTCCAGAGTGACTGTACCTTTCTCCTTTCCTATCAACAATGTTTGAGCCTATAGGCTTTTTTTTTTTTTTTTTTTTTGGTTTTACGTAAACTGATTGGAACAAAGTATCTTTACTTACTTTGTCCTCATATTTCATCATTCAATATAATTACCATCCTTTTATCCATAAACTCTTGCTACAGTAATGCTGCATAACAACCCATCATTAAATCAGTGGCATTCAGCAATAAGCATTTATTCAGTGGCATTCAGCAATAAGCATTTATTTTTTTGGGTCTATAAGTCAACAATTAATTTTCTGATCTAGGCTGGGCTACGGGTTCTGATGGTTTTGCCTCTTCCCTGTGGGTTTGGCTCAAAGTTGTTCTACATGTTGTTTCTGGGAATTGGGCTGAAAGGTCATTTGCTACCTGTGGAAAGATTTCTCAAGTCCTCTTGTGCTTTTGCTATCACATACCCCTAGTCATCATATCAAGCCTCTGCTTAAATCACATCTACTGATCTCTCCTTGGTCAAAGCAAGTGGCATGGTCAAAACTAAAGTCAGGGGGCAGGTAGAATACACTGCCCTTCTCATAGGAGGAGTTTAGATCATGTGATAAAGCATGTGCATAGAGGGACAAAATGATATTGTCATTTCTTTTCTATCACCTGCTCGCCTGGTCTCACATTTCTCCTAGACTCATATAATTTCTAGTGCTCGCATCAACATCACTTTTTGGATATTCCTTATTATCTGTGCCTTCTAGGACTGTAATAAAGCCAAGTAGGAACAGGTACTCCTTCTTTCTTAAGATATTTTTGATCCAACCAAAGATGTAAGAGACTAGGTACTCCCCAAAGGTCTAGAAATGCACATTACTTATAAGCATTTCTACAATATAAGCTTTCATCTTTCTTATTACAACCCCCCTTATCACAATGGTTAAAACGTGATTCGTTCATTTTTGTATTCCTATGACTTGCTTCTGAGATCTTCTATGAGGATATGTGGCATATTTGAAATACTCTCACACAGGAGCAGTACTTTTAAATTCAAATCTAAGTTATGATACTTATTAGCTTTTGCACAACAGTATCTCCTGTCAAATGGGAATAATAATCTTTAGCTCAAAATATTTGTATGATGGTCAAATGGATTTGAAAGATTTTACAACCAGTTAAGGCTTTACATTTGTTACTAATGTCATTTATCTATATTATAGAAAATGGCTTCTCTCAGAAAAGTAGATTCACTGCTAATCTTGACGAATCTAAGCTAAGAATGCTGCATCTGCTTCTGACTGCCATGCACAGGAAAGTAAGAAAGAAGGATGCATAATCAATCAAATGAATGATTTCAGTACCTGCAACTATAGGCCTTTACAGTTTATATTGCACAGTCTTATAGGGTAAGATGATTTCATTTTGTTCAGTATGAATAGGTTTGTTTTAGGCTTATTCATCATGTCTAGTATATATTTTTTTACCTTGTTATTTTGAAATAATTTCAAATTTATAGGACAGTTGCAAAAACAATACAAAACCCATACAGAGAACTCCAATAAACTTCCACCTAGATTCCCATATCCACAACTTTTATCATTCTGCTTTATTTTTGAGGCTGAGGCCTCAGGGCAATCTGTCTTGGCGGCCATAACTAAAGGAATGCATAAGTAAAATATGATGGTTGAATACTATGAAATACTCTGTGACAACTCCAACTGATTAACATACATACAGCACTGGGCCTAGCGTTGAGTTGAAAAATAAAATGTAAGAAAGATAGTGAGTTCTATAGCTGCATACCATTAATATACATATTGAAAGTATACAAATACAAAATACCAATAACAATAGTTGAATATTGTGCAGGGATATATATTGATCCAAGTTAAATTAACAAATAACAGAGGCAGTGAAGGAAGTGGGAGTAGGGAAAAGGACAAAGCCTTGCCCCTGGTCCCAGGTGGACAGATGGCACAAAGGGTTGAAAAGAGCAGGGGAGAAGACCCCATTGTGGCCTGTCTCCCGGGGATGCCAATTGTTCCATGTGCCCCATTTCATGTCAGAGAGGCACCACCAGTATATTTTGATGCAGTATATTGGACCCAGTATATTTCAAGTAAACTTGAAGATGGGAGACTAAACATGTACTGAGATTGATGTTTTCCCCAGTGGATGGGACAATCCCTTTGGACTTAATGGTTTTTGCAAAGTATGCTTCTACATCCTTTATGACAGTGGGAAATTATGTTTCATTTTGGGTAGATGGGCTGCCTTCCCTCTGGATTCTGCTTTCTTCAAGCTGCAAGAAGAAGCCACATTGAAGCTTCCATTATGTATTAGGAAGCCAGGATCCTAATCATGCCAGGTCTCTGCATGACTATGGGATAACCTTTTCTGTTTGAAGATGGTAGAAAGGACCATGTATTGGTCATCTGGAATATTCTAAGGATTCAAAAGTTCATCTAAGATTGTAGCTATTAGTGAACAGAGGTCATTTTTCTGCCTGTGCATATATATTGCATGAAATAGAAGAAAACATAATTGATAGTGGCATTATGAGAAAACTAACCTATTTATCCATAATTTGTTCTCTTTTCCTTTAAGAATACTTACATATAATCTCTCCTGGGTCTCAGACTCCTTTGAAAATCAAGTAAAAATCATGGACCCTCTCTCTCTAGAGAGACTGTTATCATTCTACATTTGCACATTTTTTCACATATAATTATGATATCTTGTGGTTAGAAACCCCTTGAAGAATATCTGTAAGTTGAGGGGTAAGAATACTTTTTTAGAAAATAACTATTTGTTAGGTTAACTAAATATCACATTTTTTTCAATACTGATATTCCCATTCCATACAGATGCATGACCTGAATTAGAGTAGGAGCTTGAAATGGATAGAAGGATTTTTTTACAATATTATTTCTTATGATATCAGTCTTAATGTCCTTGAAAAGGAATTAGAAACAGCGTGTTAGCTTGAAACAGGAGGTAAAAACAATTTCAATTCTAAGGATGTTCTGAGGAATGTATCCCTCGTGATTTCCCAATGTTGCTTAAATTGAATGTGTTCGAAACTTTCGAAACTCTTGTCCCCACTTCCTGTTACTTTGACTTCCAAGTTATCCAGGGATGACTTTGTTAAAAGTAGCATGCAAGGCAGGGATATACTTAGGAGGGCAATAGTCAGAGTAGAATGTCCTTTATTTTTGTTTCACAAACAAATAGCTGATGCATATCTTGATCTTGTGCTCAGAGGTAGAATCCAAAATCTAAGCATGACTACTGTTTTCCTGAATAAACAGCTTTTTCTCCTTCATATTTTTTACTGAACACACCAAGCTAATGAGAAGAACTCTGCTCTCAGGTGGCTGAGATGAAACCTGCACGTATTTCAGGAATTGACATTTTTGTATTCTTACTTGAAATCCTTAAACTCTTTCTGATAAGAAGTTATTATTGGTGATTTATCAATCAATTTAAAACAGAGAGTGTAATAATCCATCTTTGGGAAGTGTCGGCTCTTGTGTACTTCTCAGCTCACCCCTGACTTTTTGCTTCCACTGTAAAATTGTGTCAGAGGACATGCTGACTAATTGGTCTTTCAGAATCTAGAGGAAGAAATTAGGGAAACTGATTCTCTGGTTTGAATTCCTATCAACAAAGAATTGGCTGGGGGCGAAATGCAAACATGGAGAGAAGGCAACTTCTCACCACCGAGGTGAGGACATTCCTCAACAGTGTCATACCCTGGAATTTAAATTCTTACCCTAGACTTACCCAATTCTGAGAAAATGACTTTCTCTGATATAAGGGGAAATGATCCAAGAAAATCTAGAAATAGTCCGGGATCAACTTTGGATGACCCCAGTTAGAAAAGAAGAGTGGGAAGGGTCTGGAGAGATTTACATAGGCACACCTTGGGTTCTCAAAAGCAATCAGATTATAGAGGACATACGGAAAAAGGAGAAGAGGAGACCCATACCCAAAGTTTATGGACCAAGTGTCCATTGTCCATACAGTTAAAGCATAGGCTGAGCTGAATTTTATGTGAAACATAAATGATGATAGAGAGGCAAATGTTGTTTTGGTTCTCAAAAAGAAAAAAACAGGTACAGCAATACATTGATCAATAAAATTTGACTGTTGGCATAAATTGAGACTTGATTATCAAATGCACAATTTATAATGAGCCTCTAGAGGAGGAAAAAGAAAGTTTGCATGGGAGTCAGTGTGAGTTCATGAAGCACAGAAGTTATGTGAACATTATCTCCTGAATTTCTCCTGCCCCTGTTCCTTTTTTGGTGAGTTCCCCTTATCATGGGGCAAAAGGGCAAATAGACAAGATGGGCTCTGCTGTTGTTAGTTTACTGACTGGTTAACACACACACACACACACACACACACACACACACACACACACTCACTCTCTCTCTCTCTCTCTCCCTCCCTCTCTCTCTCTCTCTCTCTCTCTCTCTCTCTCTCTCTCCCTCCCTCCCTCCCTCCCTCCCTCCCTCCCTCCCTCCCTCCCTCCCCTGAGTAATGTATACCTGGCACCCATGGGGCCTGGTGGTAGGGATAACCTGTGGGATGCGATAGGATTTTTCTAGTCTATGGATTCTTATACATTAAATACAGATGCGGATAATTTAGGGTGATCCTTCTTTTAAATTTGTGTATTATCCAAACCCAGAGGCATAGCCAGAAGTTTATAGAGTCCAAATCCATTATGTTCTCAACTAGCTAAAGCAATGGGATGCATATACGGTAGAATTCAGAAGAAATAAGTTTGAAGCCTTGATTTTTTTAAAGCAAGTAATAAATATAATATAATAATAGGCCTTACCTTGTAGGGTTGTGGTGAAGATTAAATGAGGAGATACAAGTAAAGATCTTTAGCATAATACCTGGTTGTTGCAGATGGAAGTGATATTAATTATCTTGGATGCCCAAAACACTGTAAACATGTGACCAAAATTGGAATGTAAACAAATTGAGAAGGCTTGCTTTTGCAACAAGGGATAACCATTCATTTATGCCAGGATGCAGCATAGGCTCACTTGATGCCTGTCAGAGAAACACTCCCCAATAAGGATATCTGCAACCAAGTCTCCAAGGCATCAGATGGCACTCCAGTGAGTGTAGAAGCAGATTGACACCCGTGGCTCTAACCCCTGGCCCCAGTGCTCATGCTGTGCTGCAGAGCTTGCTGTGCTCCCCACTGTACTGCAGCCAGCGCCTCCCGCTGGCAGCTTTGAGCTAATGCTGTGTTGGGCCAGCTCCCAAGACCTCCCCTTAACAGCACCTGCCTTCTGAAGGACTTTGTGTGGATGGACTTGGGAAACGCTGGTATCCTCTGCCTTTAAATGTGTCGTGTGCTCCTTTACTTTGTTACTGCATACTGGGTGCATTGGCAGCTTGCAGTTATGCAAGAAAATAAATTGCTTGGAGGTTACAAACTGTAGTTGTACAAAAGCTGCTTTTGGTTTGCATCATTTCTCAGGTCATTTTACAACAGTGCTATGTCACTTACTTGGCACTGATTCATAGTTAGAGCAGCCAAGGTTGTTACTAATTTCTACTCTTGCTATTTTAAAAAAAAAATGTCTATTTACAAAGCACTGGGCTCTAGCTTCTACTATTCAAAATATTTTGCAAGGTAAATAAATAATTGACACATTTGTGTTCATAATGCATTAAAGCAATTCCCTAAATTTTACCGAGGGACTATTTTTTTAAGTGTTGTGGTTAAGATGGCAGAGTCTGATTTCAGAACTAAAATCTAATCCCTGAATATCCATTTGCCAGCTGGATGACTTTAGGTCAGTGACCTAATGCCTTCAGGTCTGTTTACTCGTCCACAAATGGGAATTAGAAGAGACCTGACCTGGTTCAGTGACTGTGAGGATGAAATGAGACTGTACAGCTAAAAGCACTTAGCACAGTACATCATTTATATAGAAAGTACTAGGTATTAGTTCCTGTTGTTGTTGACATTGTCTTTGGACATTTTGACCTTAAAGCATCTTCAGACCTCAAGGAAATTAATTAAGAAAAAACAGGTTGAAAGGAAGATGAAAGTCTTAAGGTAATAAATATGTTTATTAAGAAATACCTAAACAAATAAATAGTACAGTTACATAAATTAAGTACAATAGAGAGAAGACGGCAGAGTGCTTGAGCCAATACAATAAGGTGAGACAAGTCATGGTTATTTGTTGAAGCAGGTGGTAGGATGAGAAGGTGAGGAGTCTCTCCGTTTCTAAGAGGTGGGTCCAGGAAGGCTTTCCAGGGCCAGTGTCACAGGAGGAGACGAGAGACATTTTACTACCATTAGTTTTTATCACAACTGCTTTAAAAAATGACACTGTGTACTTGGGGTGGCTGTGACAAATGAGTTTTAATGCCTTCATTATGATGTGTGCGGTGGTATTTTTCTAGCGATCATTTCTCTGTCTTAAGGGGCAAAACGAGAAAGATATATTGGAAAACGCAAAATGATTCACTGTTAACTCTCAAAAGAGAGCTGAGATAAATATTTATGCTGGTCATTTCACATTCATTCAATACTCAGTGGCTTGTTATATCCACACTAACTGTGGTATCTCTTTTAAATATCCCTATGTGAGTGATTTGTCTTAGCACTGCCCACAGAGGGAACTAATGGCTAAGTGATGAGATATCTCTTTGTCTTAATGCCACACTTGCTAAGCAACTATCTTTTATGTTTCAAGAATTTAAATTGATTTCACTAATTTTTACATGGTGTATTTCTATGCAGTTTCACAGATTATATGCCTACTAGATGTAAAAACTGGTTAAAAAAAATAGCTTGACCATAAAAGAATGATGCTTTAGGAAAGTGAGAAATCAGCAAACTAAAATCATGGATGATAAGTTTAGGATTACAGTGCTCACCTTTCCCTTCATTAGGTTACATGCTTTCCCCAAATATTTGTATCTTGAAATCTGTAGTAATTCAATCAGTACTCATTAAGCATTTATGTAGTGGAGAAATAATGTATAGCATCTACTGGGGGTGGCATGCTCGCAAATAGAAATTACAAAACACTATGGCATGTGTCGCGACAGAAACATGCACAGGTTATAGGTAGAGTAGGGACACCTAACTCATCCTGAAGTGGTCAAAGGAGATTTCATATGGAAGGGCTGAAGCCCAGAAATGATATTCGTTACACAGTGTGTTAGTTTGTTAAGCTGCCAGAATGCAATATACCAGAAAAGGAACAGCTTTTAAAAAGGGAATTTATGAAGTTGCAAGTTTACAGTTCTAAGGCTGTGACAATGTCCATATTAAGGCACCAACAAGAGGGTATCTTCACTCAAGAAAGGCTGATGCCCTCTGGAATACCTCTGTCAGCTGGGAAGGCATGTGGCTGGATCCACTGGGGTGGACTTCTGAACACCACTGTCAGCTGGGAAAGCGTATGGAGACTTCTGCTAGTTTTTTCCCCAGCTTCTCGATTCATAAGGATTCCCCAGAGGTGTTTTCCTTGTGAATCTCCAAAGGACTCTGGCTATGTGGACTGTACCACTTCTGCTCTTCAAGTGTCTGCATCAGCTCTCTCTCTTTCATTTCTGAGGTTTCTCCAAAATGCTTCCCCTTTTAAAGACTCTGGTAAACTAATCAAGACCCATCTTGAATGGATGGAGTCATATCTCCATCTGATCAAAAGGTCACACCCACAATTGGGTCTACCACATCTCAGTGAAGATAATCTAATAAAAAAATTTACACTCTACAATATTGAATCAGGATGAAAAGAAATGCCTGTTCCCACAAGATTGGATCAGGATTAAAACATGGCTCTTCTGAGGTACATAATAGTTTCTTATCAGCACACACAGCATTAGGTTTGCCTGTTGTTTACAGATGCATCTGGGATAGTGCATCTCTGCTCATGCCATAACAGATATTCACACATTGTCATATCTATATTAAATCTTGAAAGACTCTGTATAGTGTTTAGCCAAGTAACTAAGTGGTAGAGTAGAGCATTCTTGTATAAGAAATCTTTGCAAATCCCATCATGAAATATTAAATATATTAAAATCTACCTTGAATAGATTTTCATGTATGGAGATGTAGTATGAACAAGGATGATTTTTATGGCATATGCAATTAATCCAATGTATTTGCGTCTAAGGATTGCCAGAACAAATTACCACCAATGTGGTGATTTGAAACAATAAAAATTTATTCCATTGTGGTTCTAGATATTAGAAGTGAAAAATGAATGTTTTGGCAGGATCATGCTCCCTCTGAAGGCTTTAGGGAAGAATTCATCCTCTTCCCTTTCTGGCTTCTAGAGGCTCTTGGCAATCTTTAACGTTTCTTGGCTTTTTACTGTATCACTCATATCTCTGCACCCATCTTTGCATGACCTTCTTTTATATATCTGTCCTCTTTTTATAAGGACACAAGCAGTTGGATTTTGGGCCTGCCCTAATCCAGCATGGCCTTGTCTTAATTTCATCATATCAGTGAAAACCATATTTCCAAATAATAATCTGAGATTCTAGTTGGATACGAATTTTTTGGAAACACTAATCAACCAACTACATCCAGTAATATATATTGAAAGGGTCATTCTTTCTCCCCATCTCTGCACCATTCTAATATTCTTAAGAGCCTTCTTTTTTCCACTATTAATTCATACACTTAGTTTGGCACTCAAATTGTCCCAGAGTTGGCCAGTGGGAGCACCTTCAGGAGGTAATTTTGTCATAAATTAAATGTATAGGAATACGTCTATCCATTTCTGGATTTTGGTCCATTGGTTTGGTTGTCAATACTTGTACAAATGATGTATTATTTTAATAATTGATATAAGTCTAGAAATCCATTAATATAAATCCATCAACTTGGGTGTTGTGATGGTGGCTCAGTGGCAGAATTCTCGCTTGTCATGCCGGAGACCATTATTTGTAGCACGTTTTCCTCTCTCTACTATAAGATCCAGTCTCAAATCAGGTTCTATTCCCAGTGCCTGCCCATGCCAAAAAAATGAAAATAAGATAAATCGCTCAACTTTTCTCCTAAACTGTCTTGAATTTTCTTGCATGTTGATATAATGGAATCACCTTTTCAATCTGTAAATATGCACAAAACTGCCAAAATTTGATTGTAATTACATTGAAGCAGTACAGCAATTTAAAGAATAATTGATATCATGATAATATTGATTCTTCCCATCAGTAAACACGGTATGCTATGCATATATCCCTCCATTCATTTATATAGTTTAACTTCACTTAATATTTTCTTTTTTGTTTGGTTTGCTTTGGGTTGGTTTTGTATATAGAACTGTGCATGTTTTTTGTTAATTTTATCCTTTTTTGATGAGGGGCTTTTTGATACTATTAAAATATTTTTCTATATTTTGGTTTTCAGTATATAGAAATGAATTTGATTTCTATATATGAAATCCTTTATCCAACAACATTACTAAACTCAGTTTTCAGCTCTAATAATCTATTTCTCAAAGTCTTTAAATTTTTTCAGGTGCATAACTATCCTACACAAATAATAACCATTTTTTAAAGATTTATTTGGAAATAGTTCCAAACTCATAGAAAAGTTGCAATAATAAAATAGTAAAAAGAACTCTCATAATATACTTTACCTGGATTCATCTTTTGTTAATACTTTATCCCATTTACTTTTATCATTTTCTCTTTTTCTGTCTTTCTCTCACTTTTACTCTCATTTTTGCTCTGTTGTGTATGTATATATTACATTTTCTTCTAACCAATTTGAGGATAAATTGCATGCATTATGGCAATTTAACCTTAAGTACTTCAGTGTGATATCTTAAAAAATAGGGAGAAGTTCCTTAAAAACTGTATAATTATCAACTTTGATTTTGATAGAATCATCTATTGATTGATTCCAATTTTACTGATTTACTTGACTATATTATTTGTAGCATGTTTCCAGTTTCAAATCAGGAATACGTTTGATTTCCAATTCTCTTTAGTCTCCTTTTATCTGGAGCATTTTCATATTCTTTCTTAGTCTTTTATGACACTGACATTTTTCAAAAACGCAGTCCTTTTTAATAGAACGTTTACCAGTTTGGGTTTATCTGATGTTTATCATGATTAGATTCAGGTTTTGTAACCCTACTCATGATATTACAAAAGTGATGCCACATCCTTCTCAGAGCACCACCTCTGGAGGCACATGGTACCCATCTGCCTTTTCTGAGGGTATTAGTTTTGATCGCTTGGCCAAGAAATCCAATATCTCTTTCAACTAATAAGCATTCTATTGGGAGATACTTTCAGACCATTCAAATATTTTGTTCCATGTTAAAATGTCCCTTTATTTGTAGAACACATTGATAATTCTTGCCTGAATCAATCTTCTATGACAGCTGCAAAATGATAATTGTACAATTCTAGCATTCTCCCTATAATTACTAGTTGGTAATAATTACTCCTTATTCAAGTGTACTTAAGAGCCCTCTCTTTTCCAGTATTTATTTATACATTTATCTATCTATGCATTATCATTATGAAATTAGGGGTTCCTTATTTTTCTTTGCTTTATAGTTCATTTCTGTGTTTAGTGTAGCACTCATGTTGTCCCGGATTTGGCCAGTGGGAGCACCTTCAGGTGATTTGTCTCATTTCCCACTCGACTCTGTTCGCTCTCCATTCTTACCACTTGGCAGTAGCAGGGAAGAAGTGAGGACTTGATCGGAATTATTTTCTTCTCTACTTACAGGAAATTAGTAATTTTAATCTCTCTGTTTCCTAGTAAAATTGAAGGCAAGACTCATGTGATTTATTTTCTCACTTTTATTTTATGGGTCTTTGTGGGAGGTTGTAAGTAGTTTAAAAATGAAGTAGATGGTGATGCCATCAACTTGGCAATGTAAAAAACCACCTGAAAAAATCTGCCCACAGAATCAACTCATTCAAGGAAAACTCCCACTTGCTTGGATCTCTGGATTACGAATGCTGAATCAAAGAAAGAGATATGGAAATTGGGTAGAAATCTGCGTTGTGAACCAATCATTCTGTACCTTTTCTCTTACCTGGTCCCATGCAGCTTGGAGTCACGCAGAGACAGCATGGCCAGACCTGCCTGCTGCAGGGACACACCATGGAACCACTTACAGCAGCGAGTTACAATCTCACACGAACTTAGGCACAGTGACCCGAGTGCTCGGAGACCCAGGAGGAACACAAGTGACAGAGAAATGCCCCATGCAAAAGTGTTCCAAGGGAAAAAAGAGACCTGGCAGAACTGTTGGCAAGAGTTGCCCACACTCAATCCTGTCTCTGTTTGCTGGACCACCTAATCAGAAAACAAATCTCTTGGGATTGGCCCCACTTGACTCCCCAGGGTGTGATACCCTTAGTAGGTAGAACCAAAGGCAGAAAAGCTTCACAGAACAAAAAAGAGGGAAGGGAGAATTGAGCAATTATAATACAGGATGGATTGCAGAACCGAAGAGTACAATGAAACAGAAATGAGAAAGAGATCAGACAGATACTTTGCAAAAGATGAACTATATGAAAAAGGCAGAGGCCACAAAGGATAGACAAAAGAGATATGACATATAAAAACCAAAGAAAAAAAATGGCTGAAGTACTGCCTTTACAGTAATAACACTGAATATTTGTAGATTAAACACCCCAATCAAAAGACACAGATAGGCAGAATGAATTAAAAATCCTGACCCAAAACTATGCTGTTTAAAAAAGACTCATTTTACACCTGAAAATACCAATATGTTGACAATGAAAGTGTGGACAAAAAACATCCCATGCAATCGTAACCAAAAATGAGCTGGAGTAACTATCCCAATATCAAACAAAATATACTTTAAGGGAAAAGCTATTACAAGAGTTAAAGAAAGGTACAATATATTATTAAAAGGGTCACCCAGCAAGAAAAAATAACAGTCATATATGTATGTGTGTGCAGCTAACCATGGTGCCCCAAATTACATGTGGTAAACACTGGCAAAACTGAAGGGAGAAATAGACACCTCTGTAACAATTGTTAGAGACTTCAATATATCATTCTTATCAACAGATAGAGCATCTAGATGGAAGATCAATAAAGAAACAGAAAACTTGAATTATGTGATAAGCTAGACCTAGCAGACTTTATGCAGAACATTGTACCCCCAAACAGCAGGATATGCATTCTTCTCACGTGCACAAGGATTGTTCTCCAGGATAGACCACAGTCTGAGTCACAAAACAAGTTTCAATGCATTTTAAAAAGATTAAAATTATATAAAACATCTTCTCTGAATACAATGGAATGAAGCTTGGAATCAATAACAGGCAGAGATCTGGGAAATCAGTAAATACATGGAAGTTACATAGCATACCCATAGTCAATGGGTTAAAGAAGAAATTACATGGGAGATCATTAAATATCTTGAGATAAATGAAAATGAGGACACAACATACCAAAAGCATAAGGTTCAGCAAAGGCAGTGCTGAGAGGGAAATTTATAGCCCTAACTATTTACATTAAAAAAGAAGAAAGAACTCAAATCTAAGACCTAGCTGCATGCCTGGAGGGACTAGAAAAGGAACAGCAAAATAAACCCAAAGGAAGCAGAAGTAAATGAAACAGAGGACAAAAAAAATGGAGAGCATTAACAAAACTAAAAGTTGGTTCTTGAGATCAATACAATTGACAAAACTTTAGCTAGAATTCAAAGAAAGAAAGAGGAAGGTACAAATAAAATCAGAATTGAGAAGGGAAACATTACTAACCCTGCAGAAAGTTTTTTAAAAAAGGATTATAAGGTAAATATTGTGAAGAAATGAATGCCAGCAAATTAAATAACCTCGATGAAATGGATGAATTCCTAGAAACCCACAAGCAACCTGTATTGATTCGAGAAGAAATAAAAGATCTCAACAGACCAATTACAAGTTAAGTCATTGAATCAGTCATCAAAAACCTTCCAACAAAGAAAAGCCCAAGACTAGACAGCTTCACAGGTGAATTCTATCAAACATTACAACAAGAATTAGTACCAATCCTGCTCAAACTCTTCCAAAAACTTGAAGAGAAGGGAATGTTACCTAACTCATTTTATGAGGTTGACATCATCTTAATACCAAAACTGGATAAAGATACTACAAGACAAAATTACAAATCAATTTCTCTGATGAATGTAGATGCAGAAACTTCAAATTAATACTAGCAAATTGACCTACTAAGTTAAAAAAATTGTATACTATGATCAAGTGGGATTTATCTCAGGCATGCAGGGTGTTTCAACATAAGAAAATCAATTAATGCAATAAACTACAGAAACCAAAGGGAAAAAACACACATGGTCATCTCAATTGAAGTAGAAAAGGCATTTGACAAAAACCAGCATCTTTTTTGATAAAAACACATAAAAAATAGGAAGAGAAGGAAACTTTTATTTCTTCTCAAGTCATAGTTTGTTCATGTGTTTCTAGGAATTTGTCTATTTTAAGTAGATTGTCTATTGTTGGTATACAGTCACAGAATCCCCTTATGATCCTTTTTTTTTTTAATTCTGTATGGTGGGGTCACATTTCATTTTTTTTCCATGTGAGTATCCCATATTGCAGCACCATTTGTCGAATTTTTGTTTGCTTGGTTTTTCATTTGTTTGTTTGGGAAACACCTGGGCCAGGAATCGAACCTGGGTGTCCCACATGGCAGGCAAGAATTCTACCACTGAACTACTCTTGCACCCCCTCTTATAATCCTTTTTATTTCTAGGGGGTCAGTTATAATTTTCCTCTCTCTCATTTCTGATTTTATTTATTTGCATCTTCTCTTTTTTGTCAGTTTAGCTAAGGCTTTGTCAATTTTATTGATGTTTGTTTTCGTAGGTATCTCAGGAATAAATGCTGGCCTCATAAAATTAGTTGGCGGTATTTCCATTTGTTCAATTTTCTGGAAAATTTTGTGTGAGATTGCTATGTCTTATCAGTTCAGAAGAAGTCATCAGTGAAGCAGCTTTTTGAGCTTTGGAGTTTTCTTTCTGGCAAAGTTTTAAAAAATCCCCTGATTCATTCACTTCCCGGACCATGTACCCCACGTCCAAATGAAAAAAAAAACCCTGATTCAACTTCTTTTCTAGATATAGGTCTACTCAGATTGTCATTTTCTTCCTGTGCTCAGTTTAGCACATTTAATTTATTCTAAGATTTTTCTTTTAATAAAAATGTTTGAATGTGTTCAAAATGCATAAAGTTATTCAAAATCATTTCTAACTCTTTTAATGTCTGTAGGATATGTAGTGATATCTCTTTTAGTTTCTGATATCGATATTTTGTACTTTTATGTTTTTTACTTCATCAATCTTCCCATAATTTATCAATTTTATCAGTCTTTTCAGAGAACCAAGATTTGACTTTGTGGATATTCTCTACTGTAGTTTGTTATTCTATTTCATTATTTCTTGTTCTTGAATCTGTCATGTCCATCTATTTTTTTTTTTTATTTCTTGAGTTCCACTTGCTATTTTCATTATTTCTGTAAGTGGCTCCTCCCACATTTTCAGTCTTCTTTTCTAATACAAATACTTGTAGCTATAAATATTCCTTCAAGCATGTCTTTAGCAGAATCCCACAAGTTCTCATAAGTGATTTTGTTATCACTCAATTCAAAATATTCTCTAATTTCCCTTGTGATTCATTTAACCCGTAAATTTAGAAATGTTTTGTTTAACTTCTAAACATTTGGGAATACTCAGTGATGGTTAATAAATCTATCCTGTATGATTTTAATACTTTTAAATTTGTCATAATTTTCATTTGGGCATAATAGATGGTCAACTATGGTACATCTTTCCTGTGTTTTGGGGAATGGTTTGGTGCAGCATATTTATATGCCAGTTAGTGAACTGCACTGTGTTGTTCTAATATATATTCTTACTTTTTTTCCCCCATATTGTATCATTTACTCAGGGAGATGTATGGAAACATCCTACTATGATTGCAAATTTGTCCATTTCTTCTTTTTTTGTTTTACGTAATTTTTAGTTATTTCACCCCTGCATGATAAAATAGAGTGGTTTAATCTTCCTGGTGGATGTACCCTTTTAACATTATGTGACATCCCTTACTGGCTCTAGTAATAGCTCTTGTTTTAAATTCTAATTTGTTTGATATTAATAAAATGCATCAGCCTTTTCTTTTGGCTAGCAGTTGGTTAATATACCTACTTCCATACTTGCATTTTCAATTTTTCTGTAACCTTATGTCTATGATGTGGGCCTTTTAAAAGCAAATAATTCAGTTTAATTTTTCAATTCATCATTATTATTATTCAGCCTGGAAATATTTGCCAATTAGCATAAGTATTTAATTCATTTACATTTAATATATATCACTTCTTAGCCTTTTGGCTAATATCAAGTGATATTAAATATCACTTAATAAATACTGATACTGTTAATATGCCATTTTGCTATTTATTTTCAATGCTTACCACCTGTTATAATTCCTTTTCTTTTTTTTTCCAATTTTAGTACTCAAGTCCATTTTTATTATTTTACCTGTTATACTTTCTTTACTCTTCTGTCAGTAGCAGCCCTAGAAAATGTAATATGCATACCTGTCTAATTGAAGAATGTAAGTTAGTATGTTTATCATTTCATAGAAAATGTGAGGACCTTGGAATACTTTAAAGTCATTTGACCCCTCTTACCCTTTGTTATTTATTTCAAATATGTACACATACATTTATTAAGCACCACAATAGATTATTATAATTATTTAATCTAAATCAGATTTAGCCACATATATATATATATATATTGTTTGTATGTTGTATGGCAGGTCACATTTCATTATTTTTCCATGTGAGTATCCTGATACTGCAGCACCTCTTGTTGAGTTTTTTTTGTTTTGTTTTGTTTGTTTTGTTTGCTTGTTTGCTTTTGGGGAAGCACATGGACTGGGAATCAAACCCTGGTCTCCTGCAGAGCAGGCGAGAATTCTACCACTGAGCTACCCCTGTACTTCCATCCACATATTTTATTTCTCCTTGTCTCCCATGAGAAGAACTTCTTAAAGTATTTATCCTAGTGGGGTTTCTAGCAAGAAATTCTCTCCTTTTAATTGTATGAAAATATCTTTATTTCACCTCGGCTTTTGTTCTATGCCTTTGTGGAGTGTGAATTTTTAGTTTCACCGTATCTTCTTTCACAACTTTGAGCATATTCCATTGTCTTCTGACTCTGTTATTTCTTTTAGAAGTTCCACTCTGGGTTAGTCAGGGTTCTCTAGAGAAACAGAAACAACAGGAGATATCTGTAAATGTGAGATTCATAAAGGTGTCTCATGCAACCATGGGAATGAAAGAGTCTAAATCCACAGGGCAGGCTGTGAAGCTGTAGCTCCGATGAAGGGTCTGGATGAACTCCACAGGAGAGGCTGGCTGGTTGGCTGAAGAAGCAGTGAAAGAGTTTCTCTTCTTCCTTAAAAGCCTTCAGCTGATTGGATTATCTCATTGTAGGAGGTACAGGTCAGCTCCTTACAGATGTGCTCAGCCTCAGATGCAATCAACTGACTGATGATTTAATACACCAGCCTTCCCGTCTATCAACCAGCCACAAAATAGCCTTGCAGCAATGGTCAGGCCAGTGCTTGCCTGAGCAGACAAGTGGGCGTTATCACTTGGCCAAGTTGACACCAGAACTAACCGTCACACGCTGTCCTGCTCATCGTTGCTCCTTTGAAGATAATGTATTTTGGTGCCGGGCTAGTAGGGATTGGAAGCATGTTTTTAAGATTTTTCTCTCTTTTTTTTAGCTTTCGACATTTTTACTATGATGCCAAGATGTAGTTTTCTATGTCTTCATTTAGCTTTAGTTTCATAGTGATTCTTGGATCTGTGGCTTAATGTCTTTTTGCCATTTTAGAAAATTCTCAGTCATTATCTTTTCAGATACTGCACTCTCCCTAGTCTCATTCTCTCCTTTCTGGGAGCTCTAATAGCTTATACAGTTGATTCTCATTATTTGCTGAAGTTATTTTCCATAAAGTTGCTGTGAATACAGAATCAATGAATACTGAAATATTGCTATAAGGGGAAATACAGGGTTAGGTTCCTGAGAGCCTCTGATCATAACATTTTCATCAACCGATCAAAATACATCCTTGTTTTGTGTTTCTATTTAGAAGCCACTGATTTAATATATATTTGTTCAGCCATAAACATTGAGCTCAAAGACAGCAGCGTTATAGCGCATGTCTGAATGAAGTTTATCTAACGCGTGAATTTTCTCCACAAGCCATGCCCCAGTTTCCTGCACTCAGGACACTAACCGGCATTCAGTATTATTCTTGGGGACCATTTTAAACAGAGAAATTACAAAAAAAAAAAAAATCATAAAACTTTGGAAGCTGTGGCACTAACTATACTGCAAAAAGGACAGTTGTTTACAGAAGGAGAGCCGAAACAAGACGGCAGAGAACTACCGTAATGAGGTCAGCTGGGAATGTGTGCATTACGGAACTCACATTTTTCACCATTTTCTACATATCAGTGAGTGACCACAAAAGTGCTGCAATTATTGATTTTGGGGTTACAAATAAATTTTCAACAAGTAAGCGAATTCACAAATATGGAATCCATTAATAATGAGGATTGATTCTATACTGTACCATTTTACTGTACCCCAACTTTTATTCTTTCTTTTTTTGTTCATCTTTTTCAAATCTCTCTTGCTTGAATCTCACTATTTCCTACTGACCAGTCTGTCAATTTGCAAATTATCTCTTCAGTTTTACTAAACCTATGTAAATTCAGTTATTGTATACTTGAGTTCTTTGATATATTTTTCAGTATATTACTGTTTTCAGTATATTACTATTTTCTGCTGAAATTTCCCATCCTGTCTTCTAACGTTCTGGGCCTACTTTCTTCCTATTGTTCTGAAATCCTGGTAGGTGGTACCACGTTTTAAAAAATTTTCTTGAATGTCAGATATTGTGTATGAAGAATTGCAGAGATAACTCAGGGTCTCAATGATGTTATCCTCTTTGAGAAAAGGTTTACTTTTCCTTCCAGGGACATGGTCGTACCACCTTCATGTGGTCCAGATTTTGGCTGGTATGAAACTGGACAGTATGTCCCTTCTGATATCTCAGGGAAGCCTGACATGTTTACCAGGTACCCTTGTCACTGGGGTTCCTGAACCCCATTTTTCGCTTACCTCTCCCAGTCCCTTGAGAGTACCGAAAATTCTGCTTCTGCCCCTCATACTGCTTTACACCTAACTTCTCAACCACTCACGTTCTTGGCCTATTGGCTGCCAAGTTGAATTGGCAAATGCTGGAGGTAAAAATTTTTCCCCAATGTCAGGAGCACCTCCACAATTTGCTTCTCTCTGTATCTTAGCAATGCAGTGTTCTCTGCCTTGGTTGCTCTCTATACCTTCAAAGGAATGTTTTAAAATATTTTGTTCAGGTTTTCTCCTTGCTTTCAGTTGAAGTATTGGCCTACTCTAAGCTAGTCTGCTAAAGCCAGAGGCAAATCTGTGTATCACAGTCTTGGGGAGAAGTTTAAGCCATTGCTTTCTGCGATGTTATCAGATTGTCATTTTATAAAAGATCATTACGTTGGTTAAATTTGGGATGTAGGAGAAAGGCCAAGATCAGTTAAAAGCATTCAAAGAAAGTCATGTTACATTTAAATTCATTAGAAGGTTTTTTTTTTATGAAAACAGGTAATTTGAACATCTTTTATAAAGTGAAAGCTCCCCTCATAATTGAGCATCCCCTTAATTTATTAATCATGAGACTTTAGATTTTCTTTAAGTGAGGCACACCAATTATTTTTCTAACTGTTCTTCTTAGCACCATTTAAATTTTAAGACGTTATTTTACGTAAGTGGAAAGACTGCCTTAAAATTATCCAAACAGGCTTGTGAAGATTTGGGAGAACATGACTTTTTTTTGAACCAAGCGTTGAGGGTAATATCCATTTTTAAGAGATGATTTGCTGACACTTCAAATCTCGAATCCAAGGTGCTGATTCATACAGTTTGAAGTTCAGGGAATTGCTTAAAGTTATAGCTTCCCAGGAAATAATCATGTTGATGTCAGAGAAAGTTTGTAGAGCTATGAAGAATTGTAATTACATAGTCTTCTGTTATATACCACACTCTGAAAGATAGGGGACAATTTTAACAATGTGGCTGACAGCTGAGCTGCTATCGATTTTTTGTTTCTAAAGCTAGCAATGATGTATCTTGTGCTGTAACTTCAATGCAAACCCACATAAATATGAAATTGCTGGGGTAAGAGTAAGGTACAAAGCCAACAAGTTAGAAAATGGAACTATCTATGTAAAGTAGCAAAAAGAGCATCACTGATAAAGAATGAGTAAATTCTCAAGGTAATCTTGCTATGCAAGGTATTTATAATAAATGTTTTGCTCCCTGGGATGAAAAGCAAAGCAAAAGCTTGTATATGGCATAGTTATGTGGCTAGACTATATATTGCATCAATTAAATTATGATCTTGGGCCAATTTCTGAGTAGTTTCTTAGAACTAATAATTATTTAAAATGCTTTAAATTGTCAAATTTACCAAGTTTTATGTACTTTAATGTGTTTTTTTTTCGCATTTTATCTTCTCTTAAATGAATATGTATGTGAGTGTCTTTTATAATTTTCCAGAAGTCATTGATACTAAATAAATTCTGCCCCAACTGGAGAATAACCCAATTTATGAGAATAAAAGAAAAGGTGTTAGTTCCTTTTTAAAATCATTTTAATTCTTTTCATGTTCTATCAGTTCGGTTACATTGGTAGGATTTTTAATTTCACAAAGTATTTTTATTTTATTATATATACATGTGTATATATATATATATATATATATATATATATATGATCAAAATATTAATTGAAACATCCATAAAGATACATAAAATTAGACATGTATAAGTCACCCATAAGCAATTATATTAGTATTTGCTGTATTTGCTTTAGAGCCTTTTTTCTAAATAAGTAAAACTTTAATGATACAGCAAAAATATATCCCATCTATCCTTTCTCCTCCTCTCCTTCCCTGCCTCTAAACTATTTAAAGTTAGTGGCCATAAATTCTATAAATATCATGTAAGATTATATTTCATACTTTTACTATGTGTCTTAGATTCCTGGGGCTGCTATATATTGGAACAAAGTACCGAAAGTAAGGTGGCTTAAAATCACAAACATGTATTATTTCACAGTCCTAGAGGCTAGAAGTTGGGAGTCAAGGCATTGGCAGGTCTGTGCTCCCTCTGCACCATGTGAGGCACAACCCATCTCAGCCTCTTCTAGCTTCTGGACGTCTTGGCATTCCTTGGCTTGTAGCTGCATCATTCAACCTCTGCATCAATCTCTCCATGTTTTTCTTTCTTGTTTCCATCTTCACATGGAATTCCCCTTTCTGTGTCTCATCTTCCATTCTTTTAATGACACCAGTCACATTGGATTAGGGCTCACCCTACTCCAGTTCAGTCTCTTTTTAACTAATCAGATCTTCAAACATCCTGTTTCCAAATGAAATCACATCCACAGAACTGGAGGTCAGGACATGAACATACCTTTGAGGGGCACAAATCACCCAGAACTGTCTGCCCTCTGACCCTCCCAAATTCATGTCCATATGCAAAATGCACTTACCCCATTCAAACAACCCCCAATGTTTCAATACTGGGCCCCAAATCTCATATAAATTAGTTGTGAATGAGACTCAGGGTGTGGCCCATCTCAGGGCAAAATTCTTCTCCATCTGTCCACCTATCAAACCAGAAAATCCATTATCTGCTTTTAAAATACAACGGTTTGGGGGCATTGCAATGGTGGCTCAGTGGCAGAGTTCTCACCTGCCATGCCAGATTCCCAGGTTGAATTCTTGGAGTCTGTCTATGCCAAAAAAGAAAAAAAAAGATTTGGACAGGCAAAGAATAGGCATTCCCACTCTAAAAAGGGAAAAACTGGAAGGAAAAAAAGGAGTCATGGGTCCAAAGCAAATCCAAAACCCAGTAGTGCAAATTTATTAGATTTTATCACCTGAGAATAATCATCTGCGGCTTGATGCCCTGTCCCCCAGGCCCCCTTGGGTGGCAGTGTTTTTGCTTGTATAAAATTCTTAAAAAGATTGTCAATATGTATGCAATGCATATAGCTCCAAGCCATTAAACAGAGGATCCTCTTTCGTGAATAACTGTTGCACCCCTGGTGCAACAGCCTTCAGCCAAGCTGAAACAGCCAAGCCAAAACAGGACGCAACACCAGAGGTGGAATCATTTTATTGTGCTGTGCAGCAGGGCACAAAGCTTTGCGGGTGGTGTTTCAAGTCAGAACAAAGGAGGTACAAACAGCAGCAGGTTTTATACATAGCAGGATGCAGAAATGTTCGGTCAAGGCATCATGGACCAATCATAAGGCAAGTTAGAAGTTATAACCATAATTGGGATTAACTGCAAATGTGTTGTTGCTGATTTATTGACTATTATACTGTGCAGGCACGTGGGGCTTTCCAGCTGGCATTCATGGCTGCCTTACTCGGGGTTAACGGCTGCCAGCTGACTGTGGCTCGTTCTGATGGCCTGCAGCAGGCTTCGCATGACCACATCTCCAATTGTGGCTTCTGCTGAGATGGTGGCCTGGACCCAGGCTTCACGTGCCTCAGCTCTTTAGCAAACAGTTGTCCAGCTACACCTTTGGCCCTGTTTCCAGAGCATGTTGTGTAGAGAGTCTGAGAAATTTCCAAACCATAAAGGTTAGGTCCTTTGGTGTCAACTGTTCAGTCCTTGATTTATCTGTTCCTCTTGAATTTTACTATAAGCAGCCAGGAGAAACCAGATTGCATCTTCCCTATTTTGCTTAGAAATCTTCTCAGCTAAGTATAGGTATCCATATGTGGTATTATGTGGGATTTTCTATAAGAAAGCTTCCCAGGCACTACCCCATGATCCTTAAACAGGTGATATATTTAAGACACAAATTAAGGATGATGCTTTTTTTTTTTTTTTATCTTTAGTTGTTTGGAGGCTCTCCTTTTACTCAGAATACAATCCGAGCTCCTGTCCAGGGATCTACTTGCTATACCACAGCATCTGCAGTCTGGCTCCCCATCTCTCTGCCCTTCTGCTCCACTGGCCTTCATGTGCTGGTCCTTAACCATACTGCACTCCTCCTCATCTTAGGCGTCCATCCCATGCTGGTCCCTTTCTAGAGTGCTCTGTACACGCGCATCTCCTTATTCTCAGTGCCAGCTAAAATGTGCAGATTTCACCGAGGTCTTCTTTAAGCAGCTTTCAATGCAGGTTTTCTCCTGGGCTTACCAGAGTGCCCTAACTTGTGTTCCAAAAGTTCCCCTCTCTGAGGTGACCTGTAGGGCCGTAGCCGGGAAGCAGCCTACCCAGAGCTCTAAACACTCCCCACTTTAGTCCACTGTGCTGCATAGGTGTTACAGTCTGTATGTGCCCCCAGTAGGAAAAGCTTTGCACAGGCTGGTGGCCAAAACATCCTATTTGTTTCAGTCTTAGTCGTTCTCAGTTCAGGCGTTTGTGTGTATTTTGTCATGTTTGTCAACTTATCATCTGTCTCCCCTGTAGACTATAAGATTTGTAAGGGAAGGGCCTGACTTTCTCCTGTTCCCCCTGATTCCCCAGAACATAGCACAGTCCCTGGCACACGGGATGCTCTTGGCATAATTCTGAATAGAGGACTGGAAAAATCAAAGATATATACTTTAATTGATAAATATTAAGGAAAAAGCAACACCTTTACTCAAGTGCACATACCTGGTTAGGGAAGCAGTGCTAATCCTAATCTCCAAGATTACATAATTTCTCTATGTAGCCATAAAAAATATTTCATTCTAGCCAGTGCTCCCCCAAACTTGTAATTTAGAACAGTCATCCAAAGAAATTTTCCTAAATAACAGATTCTGTCTGGGGAGCAGATACATGCTATATCCGTCTTTTGAAATTTAACGCCTCTAATTAAACCTGCAATGAGAAAACCAGTCTAATTTTATTTACAAACATTTCCCAAACTTAAAATAAAAATCTAATCCCTAATATGGATAAACTCTGGGATGTACTAATCTAGCCCTCTGCAAGCAGATATTAATGCAGAATTGAACGCTGGAAAACTGAAACCTGAACTCAAATCCAGACGTTACCATTTATTTTCTCTGTATTCTTAGGCAGTTCTTCAGCCTTTCATGAACCTCGGTTTTCTTAGCTGTAAAGTGAATAATGCATCTTCTTCACAGGCTGTGGGGACTAATAAAGCAGTCTGCACAGAGCTAGGACATCCCAGGCATTCAGTACTTGCAGGATTATCCATGTTTTTTCAACTTCTTGAGACATTTACTCTCCACAGTGCAAAGTTCATTCTCTAAACCCAACCCTTGATTAGCATGTACAGGCTTTCTGCAACAAGTTTTCCAGGATTTAGAAAATCACAATGCTTTATCATTGTGCAGACTTCAGTCATAGAACCATAATCTCTTTAACCTGTTCCAGCAGGGCAGGTTCAGGACCTTTCTGACCATTTCAACTTGGTAGTTTAAAGATCTTTCACTCTTTATAGGTTATTTGACCTATGGCAATGGGGAATACATGTGATAGTGGATAATTATGCATACTACATTTTTTCAAGCCATCTAGAATCATCAGGGTTTAGATGTCTGCTCTCATCTTTTCCATTCTCATCATTTTAGAGAAGAAAATGAAATACAAACAAGTTAAATGTGAACATTAATATAAGGAAAAGATGGTGTGTCCTAACAATCATACTTGCAGTGGCCTTTAATTCAGAGAGCTCGGGGTTCGAATATTGGCCCTTTATATGTGATCTTAATGGAGCCTCAGTTTCCTTATCTATAAAATGGGAAAAATCATATTATCTACATCAGTTTGTGCTGGGAGAAATAAACAAGGTAATGCCACATAAGGTGTGTGAGAAATGCTCAACAGCTATTTGTTTCTCTCTCGGAGATACTTACCTTGGAGTTGATGTTCTCTGATCCCCAATTAAATTGAGTTACTGTTGATTTCAAATCATTTTCAAGTCCAAGTTCAGCATGTACAATGCTAATTGAAAGACTGGAACTGGTAGGGGTCCTGAATGGAATTGATGATGTTGCATTTAAGTTGGAATTATGTTTTAATGATGATTATAAAATCCATCCTCAGCTCAGTCAAGTTTATTCTCAATTAGAAGAGGAGGATGAATGTATTTTAGATTATGAGACTGATCATCAGAGCACTGCATTACCATGTACAGAACAGCTACAGTTTACTGAGGAGCTGCCATGTTCCACGCACTGTTCGAGAAACAATTTGATTATAATTATTGTTCTCCGTGGCATTGCAGAGGTATGAATAGGAAAGAAAGACCCTCTTTAGTCAACACATAATGGTGAGTTTGGGGAGAAGAGGGGTAGTAACCCAGCGGTACTGCATCCTGATATTTATTGAGTGGTCACTACATGATACTCATTGTGATTTGCACATCACATGCTTTATTTTATTTAGTATATGCCACAACCTGAGTATATCCTATTAGTACCCCCATTTCACAAGTGAGGAAACTAAGGGATAGCCAGCTTGAACAGTTGCCCAGTGTCATGCTGATAGTTAGGTATTGGAGCCAGGATTTGGTCCTACTTCCCTCTGACACCACAGTCCATAGGTCAGTTGCCTTGTAAGAGTTCTTGAAAAGTGACATTCGTTATTTTGGTCCTTTATCTCCTAGTCCTGAATTGGGCCCTCAGTCTTATGAACTTGGATAGTGGATTCTCTTTATTCCTAGAGGGACTCCATCTCTCAGGATATAATCTCAATTTAAGTAAGAACACAAGAATAATATGTTAAAAAAAAAGAAACTGGTGCCATTAGTTTACTCTCATAAATTAACTCATGAAAGGTATTAATTCATAACAATAATATTGCTGTTTTCTGGACCATTGATTTTTTTCCCCCTAGATGCCCACTTGTGAAACCAAAGTATTTGGAAGGTTGCGTGGTGATGATGGCGTTCCCAATAAGATGAGTGATTTGTGCGATTAGAAAGGTCCATGGTGTTTGACTAAGTTAGCCTAATACCTGCTGTCCTTAAAGAGAGGTAGACCCCACTAGCAGGCAGGGCTGGATAAGAACTAGTCCCTCTGGACAATAAAAAGGCTCACCTAGTACCTCCATGAACCTTCCTTGGTCTTTATTTTCAATGCTGGCTACTTTCTTCTAGTAGACATGTCCTTGTATCAGCTAAAGTAGAACCATATCTTAAGTGAGGGTATGTTTAAAAAGTAATTCATGATTAAATTAGGGATTTCAAAAATCCCCTTGAATATCCCCCTTAGGTTTCTCATAAAATATAATCTACCTATGCTATGTTGGAGATTTGCATAGCCACTTTCAATCAGCCCAATAGCTCATTTTCCCAACAGTGTTGGAACTGATAGTGGTCCTCCAGATGAAGTTATTGATTTGCCTTTGAGCACCATGTAGTTAGAAAAGTGGGCAGAAACTGAAACTGACTTCATTATGGGCTAATCTGGTGTCTATCATCTCACTCACATTCTTTCATTGAACTGTGTGTGTGTTCTTTCAGTGAATTGGTGTGTGGAAAAATAACTTCACAGTGACTACTGAAGTTATTGCATTTCTCTTTTCCTCCTGGAATCTGAAAAATAAATGTTGGTTATTAAGTTTACAAATAACATCATACAGCTTTCTCTCAGGTTTCACCCAATCTTACTAGTTTATGGTCCTTCTAAGGTGAGTTTTCATTTATCTGCACTCATGCATTTTAAACCAGTTTATCACTTATAGGCCAATCTTATTTTATTTCCAAGTTCTCAGGGGATGTTGAACACTGCTATCTCTGAACTGTCAGTATCAATCTTAGTTTATCCCTCTTTAACAGAAAGGAAAAACTGAGGTTGAGACAGTTCTATGGCTTATGCTTGTCACTGGTATTAAGCTGTCATCTCATGGTTTGATTCCAAGGTCCAATGTCTTTTCATAGTGTATTAGTTACGGTTCTCTAGGGAAACAGAACCAACAGGAGATATTTGTAAGTATGAGATTTTATAAAAATTTCTCATGCAACTATGGGGATACAAGAGTCCAAATTCCATAGGGTAGCTCCAATGAAGGTGCTTGATGAATTTCCCAGGAGAGGCTGGCTGGCTGAAAAAGAGATGAAAGTTCTCTCTTCTGACTGCTGAATTCATTACCTCTCCCTTAAAAGCCTTCAACTGATTGGATTAAATGTCTCTCATTGTGGAAGACATTCTAGCTGATTGTAGATGAAACCAGCCATAGATGTAATCAACTGAATTGATGATTTAAATTCACAAAATGTCCTCACATTGACATTTTGGCCAGTGCTTGCTTGACCAGTTAGCTGGTTACCATCACCTGGCCAAGTTGACACATGAACCTAACCATCACAGTCCATGCCTTGTCAACTTAGCAGCTATATGCATCACCTTAAACCATACTTAATCTCTAAATAGAAAATAATAACAGACATATGTTTCTCCTAAGAATATTCAACTGTCCTGTGAACAACCAGAAATGCACTAAATCCCTTGCACCAATAAGATGCAAGTCCTTGGGTGATATTAACTCTCAAACCTGATGTCCTATAGCTTAGTACAACATGAACAATACAACTTATGTCATATGATGAGGGGACAGTATAGAGAAGAAAACAATGATATTTGCTTTATTTACAAATGCAAATATACACATAACAGTGTAATGGAGAAATATGCATACCATCATAGTCTTCATTTCTGTAACTGATCACATGATTGTAGTTTATATTTATCATACTTTCTTCCACTGCCCATTCCATGGTCCCTTTACTCTCAAGGAGCACCTCACCTAGCTGTGGATATTTGCCTGCTGGGGTGATCTTAACCTTCATTCCTGAAGTTTCTGGGCCATTGGTAGTCCTCCTTGGATTGGGTTGTTGCAGTTTTTCATTGACTTTAATCACAGGGCACTTTAGTACTAAAAGATGCTCTAGGGGAGCTCCTGTATTCCAGGAAAACTCTTCCTTATCTCCATCTGCAGTCCTACTTCCCCTTGATAGTCAGGATCATTCACCCAGCTCCACGGTAATCCCCTTTGCCTGTTGATTCAAACCCATAAGAAGACCAAGGTGTGAAGGTGGGATCACTGTTGTGTCTCCTGGTAGGAGCACTCCTCCTTTTGGAATTAAGTCATATAGACCAGCAGAGCTTAAGGTTTCAGGGACAGGAAGCAAAAATGTTTCTAGTGGATCACTAGGGGCAACAATGAGTGGTGCTACTCCCATTTCCACCTCTTGATTCCTAGACCTGTGAATCCTGGCTATGGAAAAAATAACACCATAGAGTGGACACTGATTCAGGGCAGACACAGCCTCCTGGATAACATTGCCCCAGGCCTGCAAGTTATTGCCACCTAGTTGGCACCATAATTGAGACTTCAAAAGGCTGTTAAACCATTCTTTCAATCCAGCTTCTTCAAGATGATGGCGAACATGGTAAATCAGAGAATTCCACAAGCATATGCCCATTCCCACACTTCATTTGACATGAAGTAGGTTCCTTGATCAGAAGCAATGCTGTGTGGAATACCATGATGGTGGATAAGGCATTCTGTAAGTCCATAGATGATGGTTTTAGAAAAGCAGAATATGTGCAGATAAGGCAAACCCATATCTGGAATATGTGCCTATTCCAGTTAGAACAAATCACTGCCCCTTCCATGATAGAAATGGTTAAATGTAATCAACTTGCTATCAGGTAGTGGTTTATTACCCCAGAGAATGGTACCATATCGGAAACTGAGTATGGGTCTCAGTTGCTGGAAGATTGGACACTTAGCATGACTGTAGCCATGTCAGATGTGGTGAGTGGAACTTGATGTTGCTGAACCCAAGCATAATCTCCATCCCTACTACCATGACCTCTTTGTTCATGGGCCTGTTAGGCAATGACAGGAGTGGCTGGGGAAAGAGGCTGAAGGTATCCACAGAACAGATCATCTTTTCTACTTGATTATTAAAACCTTCCTCTGCTAAAGTTTCCATCTGGTGAGAATTCACATGGGACACAAATATCTTCGTTTTTTACCCCATCAAAAAAGTCTATCTATATACCTCTTCCCAAGACTTCCTTGTTGTCAATTTTCCAATCATGTTCCTTCCAAGTCCCTGACCATCCAACCAAACCATTAGCAACAGCTGATGAAGCAGTATACAAATGCATCTCCTGTCAGTTCTCCTTCCATGCAAAGTGAATAACCAGATGTACTGCTTTAAATTCCACTCACTGGGAGAATTTCCCCTCACCACTGTCCTTCAGGTATGTTCCAGAAAATGGCTGCAGTATTGTAGCTCTCGACTTTTGGGTGGTACCTGCATACAGTAAAGAGCCATCTATAAGCTAGGCCTGAGTTTTCCCTTCCTTAGTCAACTAGTTGTAAGGAACTCATCCAAGAGGCCATAGCACTGGGCCAGGAAAGAGAAGGTAATATGGCAGGAGTGGGGGCCATGGGCCATTTCCTCACATAACTTATTTGCGCCTCTAGGACCTGCTTGAGTCCTGTCTCACATACCATTTCCATTTTATGATGGAGCTGTGCATACCCAACTTTGTGGCTTGGTAGGTCAGACAACACCCAGCTTATGATAGGCAATTCAGGCCTCATGGTAACTTGGTGGCCCATGGTCAAACATTTGGTCTGTACTGAGGCCTAGAAACTGGCCAAACATTGTTTCTCTAAAGGAGAACATTATCTACAGAAGATGACAAACTGTTACTCCAAATTTCTAAGGACTTGCATTGTGATTCTGCTATAGGGACCTGTCAGTGACGTTTCCACCACCGTTGGATCTGCTGGATAATATGGTCCAAATGGCAGAGAAGATTGCATATCAACCTGAACATGTCACTGAGCCTCCTCTTTTTCCAGCTCCCACTCAAAACTAGCAGCTTTTCTGGTCACTCAGTGAATGGTCTGGAGTAGCACACCCAATTGAGGAATATGTTGTCTCCAAAATCCAAAGAGTCCAATTAGGCATTGTGCTTCTCTTTTTGGTTGTAGGAGGGGCCAGATGCAATAGCTTATCCTTCACTTTAGAAGGGATGGCTCAGTATGACCCACACCACTGGACACCTAGAAATTTCACTGAGGTAGAAGGCCCCTACCTTTTTGTTGGATTTATCTCTTATCTTCTGACATGCATATGCCTTACCAATAAGTCTAGAAAAATTGTTTCTTCTTGTTCACTAGTTCCAGTCAACATGATGTTATTAATATAATAAACCAGTTTGATGTTTTGTGGGAGGGAGAAATGATCAACATCCCTGTAAATAAAATTATGACACAGAGCTGGAGAATTTATATACTCCTGAGGTAGGGCAGTGAAGTATACTGCTGGCCTTGTCAGCCAAAAGCAAACTGTTTCTGGTGGCCCTTACTGACAGCTATTGAGAAAAAAGCACTTGCCAGATCAATAGCTGCAGGGGATGTGTTGATTTGCTCAAACAGTGATACCACATCTGGAATAGCAGCAGCAGTTGGATTCACCACCTCGTTATGTTTATGATAATTCACTCTCATCATCCAAGACCGATCTGTTTTCTGCACAGGCCAAATAGGAGAGTTGAATGGGGGTGTGGATGGAATCGCCACTCCTGCATCATTCAAGTCCATAAGAGTGGACTTTGCATTTATCTCTGAAATGCCTCCAGGATTCTGGTATAGTCTGCTATCCCTTATGGTAGTCATTTCCACTTTGTCTTTGGTGATTCAAAGCTGCCATGTGGCTTCTGCCAACTTGAAATCTGATTATTCCCATTGTGTTTAAGGATTCCAGCTCAGTGACAGCAGTTCCCACAGTAACATCTAATCAACAGAGAAGGGCAGCTACAGAGCTTTTCAGGAATGATGGAGCTTGTCTCACAAATTTATTCCTCACAGTCCTGGTGAAAGGTATGTCCTCTGGACATTCCTGGGGTTTGTAAACAGGTCTTCTATGAGAGAGCCAATCTAACACTCCAATCTCTTCTAGCCTTTGTTTCCCCTCTTGTACATTATACTGGCACAGTTCTGGCATTTCACCCTCAGGTGATGTCGGCCACCTTTGATCCCTGTTTCAGCCAACCACCCAAACAAAGTGTCAATGCCCTTTCTACCCCCTTGAGCTACCACACTAAATGCAGAATTTCTGCCTCGTGGGCCCATACAATAAATTCAGCTCAATCCAACTTTATATTCCTTCCACCATTATCCCATACTCTTAATATCTATCCCCATGCATACTCCCTTGATTTCTGTCTATATAGATTAGAAACCTCACACATTTCTTTTGGAGTATAGCATTACTCCTCATGGGCCACTCTTGTTCCTCACCTCTCAGGGTATTAATATAGCAATGCCTCAGGCATATTAGGTTCAAAGAAATTCCGTAGTTCATTTAATCATCATATTAAATCATTGAGAAGTATTATTATCCCTTTTGAGGTGAGAATATACAGCCTCAGAGGTATGAATGAACATTTCCAAGAGCAAACAACTGTGAATAGTCAGGACTCCAACCCCAATGTGAAAGTTCATGCTCTAATATGCAACTGCAATGTATACATCAATCCTAACATTAATAATGTATAAATTATAACATGTGCCAGTAGTTAACTACCAAATTATTATAGCTTACCAAACTGTATCCTGAGTTTCTTGATTTCTGATTAATCTCCCCCACCCATTCTTACCATACAGTGCCACCATATCATCTTAAGAATGTAATCGATTGACAAGTGCATGAAAAAAATTGAATCTTAAAATATTTAACTGGAAATTGGATTCCTCTGAACCCTGGGTATGATGGAAAATCACTTCACTGGTGATTAATTTGTAATAACGAGCTCCATTGTCATTATGTCCTGCTTTAGATTTTTCACTTTGGAAGAACAGTCAAGTGAAGATTACATGCAAAAAAAGAATTATAACAGGCTTCAGATGAGTGGAACACGAATCTTGGAGCCTCACTAGAAAATATCTAAGGGTGATAAATGGCAAAACTCGGCCTCTATTAATAAAGACAAAAGGGGATGTTACAGTTTATTGTTAGGTTTTTAATGCTGTTTTTTATTAGGAAATTCTTGACTTTAAAAACTAACCAAGGCAGCAGGGAAGAGTGAGAATATGACAGAAAATGATGTGTTTGTGTCAGTAAATATTATTGAAGTGGCCATTGTATGAACCCTTTGAACATTAGCGTGTTCATAAACTGGCATGATTCATTGAGATAAAATATTAATCCATGGGCATTCATAGGGTCCTGAAAGAAAAACAAAACATTCTCCTACTTGGTCCATGTGGGCTGATATTTCTGCTCTCTTACACATCTGGAAACAATGCTAGTTACGTATTATTAAAACAGGAGGATGTTTGTTTTTAAATTTTGTATTTTGTGTATTTGTTGATCTTGCATATGATCTATTGGAATTACTGTACATCAGCTGCAGAAATGGTATATCAGTCAGCTTTTGCTGTATTTCAAGCCAACCCCCAGCTTAGTAGCTCTAAAACATCACTGATTTCTTTATTTCATGGCTCTACTGGTTGGCAATTTATCTAGCCCTAGCTGGGTAGCTATCCTGGTCTCAGTTGGACTGATTGATGAGCGTGTGGCCAACTGCTAGATTGGCTGGGACTGGGTAGTTTCAGGTAGTTTCAACTGGGATATCTTATCTCCGTTACATGAGGTCTTTCACATTCTCCAGACTAGCAGCAGTTTTTATGTGGATGCAAGATAGGCTCTCAGACATTGAACAGAAGAAGCGTAAGTACCTTAAGGTTTAGACTTAGAACTGGCACGAAGTCATTTCTGCCACATCTAATTGGCTGAAACAAGTCGCGATGCCAGCTTCTACTCAAGGGTGACATTAATAGACTCTACCTTTTGATTGGAAAAGCCACAAATAAACACTTCAGAGAGAGGGGATGCAGGGGGACACAGAGGCTGTTGGCCTTTTTGCAAACTACCACAACCGGGCTGCCATCCGTCCTGTGAACTGATATTCTTTTTTTTCCTTTCCTTCTGGGTACCATTCATGGGTTTATTCTCCCAGATTTCTGTCATCATATTTCTGGAGAGAAGGTGGGTAGTTGAGGAACACAAAGACTACAGTTTCCCAAATGGGCAGCCCTTTGCTCAATGCCTTGCTGCATGGATATCTATAAGTAATTCTATCAAGTCAATTTCAACCTCTTCCTCCAACCCACCAGAGTGGGTACCAGGGTCAGTACAAGAAATGACTCAGAATGTAAGGGGCATGACGCTGGGCTCTTAGCCTTTGTGCACTTCACCATGGGGACATCAGGAGCAAGAGGTCCATGTTTGCCCTCATCATATGGATGGGCAAGAACATCAGCAAGCTGCCGTGAGCCGAGACCAGGATGGACAAACCCTGGTGAAGGAGGTCGTACAGAATTTCACTGAAGAGTTTGAGATCAGTGATCAGAAGGAACTGGAGGAATGTTTCATTAAGAATGAGCTGAAGAAGGCAGGGGGAGCCAACAATGATGCCCATGCAGAGTAACCCCAGCCCTCCCCCTGTCCTTGCTGAGGTCATCCTCCTGCCCCCAGGGGAGGGGACTGTGGTCCCAGCTACAAGCCCACCAGCCCATCAGGAAGAGGAGAAGCCATGAGAGGCATTACCCACTACCCCAGGTGTGCAAATCACCCCCTTCCCTGCATCCCTCACAGATCTGAGCATCTTTCTTTACTTTCCTTTTTTACCCCCTCCTTTTCGTGTTCTAAAGAAAAAAACATGTATTTTTAAGTCAAGGTCACACACGTCATCAGGTTTGTGGTGCCCCCCTTTCCCTGGCCTCTCTCTCTCGCTCACTGTGGCCTCCTATTCTGACCACCACAATCTCACGTTGCCTCTGCAGCCTGGGCCAGGGCCGCCTTTCTGGTTTTGGAGTGTGCCCTCCTGTTTACCACTAGGGAGATAGCTGAGCCGTGAGCTGTGCCTGCCCATTTGCACTTTCATAAGAGCAGACTAGTTACACATTTACCTCATTGCTCAGGCTCAGACCCTCCTAGAATTTTTTCCTGTGATTCTTACCCCTACCCCAATCAGAGTTGCCTCAACTACATGTCCAACAGAGACTGCTCGACAGTGAGAAGTTTGGGTCTGGCTCAGACCCAATAAGAGAGAAAATTTGCCTTTAATGTTGTCTGCCAATGGCTTTGCCATCAGGTATGGGATTGCTCATTCCCTCCCTTTGGATGGACATGTGATGTGGAGAGAGGGTCAGAGGTTTAAGTCCCAAGATTTGATAGGAAGAGTGCTTCAGTCTCCACTGCAGGGGCACCCAAGCAACACGGATGTTAGGGACAGAGTCTGAGGGTGGAGAATGGGAATTTACCTAGAACTGGGAACTGGTTCCTAGCTTTCAGAAAAGGACAAGGATGGGTGGAGCCAGAGAATTTGCTCCATTACCTTTGCTGTGTTTGAGTGGAAATTCCTGGCACTTGAAGTTGCCTGAAAGCCTGGGGTTTAATCTGAGCTCTGTACCACAAATTCAAAAGGTGTGTGTGTATGTGTATATGTATGTATGTGTGTATACATATATGTATATGTATATATATGTGTATAAAGAAAGATGCAACTGGCTTGGTTTTTTTCATAACCATACTTCATGTAATTATTTTTCTTTTGTTCCTGGCTCATTTCATTGGGGGAAGAAATCTGTGCTACATTGGGGTGGCAAAGAACATCTACACTCAGTTTACAGAAATAAATGTGGGGTTTTTTGGTTTGTTTTTCGAAAAGAAAATGTAAGGGGCACCCTATAGAGGATACATTCTTGACATGGCAGCAGGACTGGAACCCATTAGATTTGAAAGATAGTTGAAGGAATCTGGGAGCTGGTATTCCAGGGACAAGAGAACTCAGGGCAAACACAGTAAACTCAGAAATAAATTAGCAAGGAGTAAATTGGTTTTATTTTATTCTAAATGCTGAGCTCTTACTAGTAAGTGGAGATAACAAGACTCGGATTTTGGGTTATCATAGAGGAGAATTTATTTTAAACAATTAGGGATTTCAGAGCTGAAAAGGGTGATATCAGTTACTGGTTATCTTGATGAGCCTTGAAGCCTGGTCGACCTGGTTTCAAGTACCGTCTCTTGTGCTTCCTACCATGTGATACCAGAGAAGTCGACTTTCCTCCCTCATCTATAAAATGGGGCTAAACAAAGCTCATACCTTGTAATTGTTAAGAGGACTCAATGATAACACATAGGGAAATTCTCATTGCAGTGATTGGCAAGGTAAGTGCAAAATAATGATCAGTTGTTAATAAAAAAAAAAGTTATCTATATTCCTGAAAGCAATGAAAGACCTCTATTAGCAAAATGCAGTAAGTGAAATACCAGGCAGTAAACTATACTGTAACTTACATGCTTCCTGGGTAAGCGACAACTGTACGTACTCTTGGAGAGGAGATTTTCTCCTGCCTTGTTACAATTGCCCCTAGCAGTTCAGCATAAACCTGCTTTCCCTTTTGTCTTTAAAAGGTACATTATTATGATTATTTTCATTCAGTTCTAATGACCATGGATTGTAACCTTATTTTCTCTTGTTGTAGTAATCAATAATTCCCAATGTGCAAAGATCCCTATTTCCAACTATGTCTTTATCTGAAAAATCATTATTTTAATGATCATAACAGCTCATTTTCTTCCTTTTTGCCAGCATCATTCTTCACCAGACAATTGCTTTAGGTGACTTGGAAAAATCAATGCTGGGGAGAAAATGCAGTGTCCATATGCAGACAGAATAATGGGGATGGTGCCTGAAGCCATAGCTTCTGATTATCCATCTGCTAGAGGGGATGTTGGGATCAGAAACAAATCATTGGGCCAGTGGCTGCCTGCTCAGTTTGTTTGTAAATTGGCGCTATTTGAGTTAGAGGGCATTGAAGAGCTTTAGCTGTGCTCCTAATGTGCTGGGGGAATTTGGATGATGGATGTAATAGCGTTCTTGGGAAGACCAGATCATGTGAGTGACCACCTGCTGACTTTTGTTCGAGTGCATCTGCATTCAGGAGAATTCAGTTAGAGAAAAATATCCATTTCCTGGGTCCAGCCTAACCTGCTTAGACACCTGTGAAAATTCCTAGTTTGAACCAGGAAGAAACTTTGATACCAATCCTTTGATTAACATCTGCTGTCTTGATCTATAGGGGAAACATAGGGTGGATATCAACTTAGAAAAAGATGTTAGAAACAGAGCATAATTGTTGCTGAGTTTTTAAAAGTTGTTTATAATTAAGACCACACTCAAACGGAATTGTATCAACAAGAATAGACAAAGGCTTGGATTTGTAAGATGTGGCCAGTTCAAACTGAAATATAAGTGTAAAATGCACATTGTATACATAATACAAAAAGAATTTAAAATACCTCATTAACATTTTATGCTGATGCTGAAATGATCATATTTTGACTACATTGGGCTAAATAAAATACTTGGATTTTCATATTTCAACATATTCTTTTTACTTTTTTTTTTTTAATATGCTTACTAGAAAATTTAAAATTATCTGTGTGGCTTGCATTTGTGACTGACACTGTCATCCTATTGGGCAGCCCTGGGCTTCTCTAATCAATATGTTGGTGCTCAGACCAGCAGCTTCCAGCATCCTTTGAGAGCTTATTAGAAATGCAGACTCTCAGACCCTGCCCTAGACTTGTGGGATTAGAATGTTCATTGTAACAAGATCCTCTGGTGATTTATATACCTGCTGAAGTCTGAGAATTACTGGGCTAGAGTGCATTGGAATGGGAGTGAATTAGTAGAAAGAAGGCAGCTTGAGAGCTTTTAGTGCCTCTGCTTCATCTACACCCTCATTCTGACTGCAAGTTTCTCCTTGATGAACCTAACCTATCCTCTATTGTCCACAGAGACTCTTCTATGAGATCGTGTCTATGACCTTATAATGGGAATCAATGGCAAGAATGGGACTCAATTAAAAGTAACAGAATATTCACCTTGTGCTCTACATTTGTGCATTAGCTCTTTCAAAAAGCAAGATTTAGCTGATTTTCACTATGTTGTGCCTGTTTGAAGCTATTATGTATCTGAGAAAAGCCATGTTTTAATCTTGATCCACAAGATTTTTAATTTTAATTTTAATCCACAAAACTGGATTTTAATCCTAATCGAGCACTGTGGAATATTTGATTAGATTATCGCCGCAGAGATGTGATGCACCCAGCTGTGGGTGTGATCTTTGATTAGATGGAGATGTGACTCCATTCATTCTAGGTGGGTCTTGAGTAGTTTTCTGGAATCCTTTAAAAGAGGAAACATTTTGGAGAGAGCTAGAAACAAGAGAGCCGACAGAAACTTCAGAGCAGAGCTGACACAGATGCTGACACTTGGAGAATAGAGACACAGATGTTTAGAGATGCCTGTTGCCTAGCAGACATTGCTATGAGATGCTAGGCAATCCAGAACCTAGAGAGAGCCAAGGGAAGCCAAGTGATGAAAGCCAGCCCCAGAGAAGCAAAATGAGGAACCCCCACAGGAACAGAGGCTGAAAAGACAGAGCCTAGCAGATGCAAGCCTCGTGACTACCCTACTGACAGAGGTATTCCTGACCTACCAACCTTCCTTGAATTAAGATGTCTTTCCATGGATGTCTTAGTTTGGACATTTTTATAGGCTTAGAACTATAAACTTGTAGCTTATTAAAGTCCCCTTTGTAAAAGCCATTCCAGTTCTGGTATATTGCATTCCAGCAGCTTGCAAACTAACATAATTGTGCTGGATGATAAATGAAGAAGGGTAAGGCTGGTGTCTCCTTGTTCACCACTTTTTCCCCTTTTTAGCTGGAACTCAACTCGAATGTCAGAAAGCCTTTCCTTGATCACACCCTCCCTCTTGCTCCAGCCATTCATTCCTCAATCCACTAACCTTCATAGGCTACAGTTCTTTCTTCTGTACATGCTTTTCATGCATCTTCTTGGTTAAGGGAGAATACAAATTCCTTGAGGTCTAGGGCTTTTCCCAGTTCACTTTTGTAGCCCTAATACCTATAACAGTGCCTGGCCTGTGATGGACATACTTAATATTTGAGTAAATGAGTCTCCAGTGTCTAGTACAATTCCTGGCACTAAATGAATATTTAATCCTGTTGGTTGATACAATGGTCATGCTTTTAACACTTCCAGTTAGACATACTTTCTCAGAGTTTGGCCAGAGGTTCAACCTTCTCAACAAGCAGCCTTCTGATGTATTTTAGAGGTGCAGCATTATTGAACAGAATTAATTACAATAATGGATGTGAGGTACATAAATCTTTTACTACTTTTAACACCAGAACCATGTTAACAGAGGGAAATCAGCTTTATAAAATGACTGCAAAATGATATTTGAGCCTTTTTTTAGTAATTACAGCCTTTTTTTGTAATTAATTATTGACACTTTATGCTCCTTAAACTCTTTGGGTGTTTAATAATGCAACCCATGATTAATTCTTCAAGGAAACACCCAGAGATTAGCTTGTTTTGTTTTTGCAGATTATTTTGATGTCTTCAAAAAGAACATTGCTCTGTCATGAAATGGTTGTCATATGCTTTTCTGAATCCCACATTGTTGGTAGGAATAGCTAAAATGCTGCCTCTGCCTCTCAACAGAAGGACTTGGTGTGTGTGTTTGTGTGTGTGCACGTGTGGTAGGGTGGGGGGTGAGATGGAATGGTGGACAGGAGTTATCAGTCTAAATAATATTAAACCAGTCATGAGACTGAATCTGTCATCTAATATAGGTTCAGAACCCTCAAAGGTTTCTATGAAAGTGAAGGGAATCTGGTGAAAATGAGAGTGAGTTTGTAATCAAGGGTAAGGCAAGCTCTTCAGGGGGCCCACTCATGTGGTCTGGGGAGCATTCTCTGCTGCTAGTGAATCTAGATCGAATGTATTACGAGATTCAGGAAAAAGAAATGAGTTGGGTACTTTTTGTCTATAAACCTAAAATCTGTTTTGCCTCCTGTTAGCTAAGTGATTTGGGATCAGCTATCTAACTTCCTGATATTGGTTCCTCATCTGTAAAGTGGGGAGAGGAATTCCTATCTGAAAACAGCATCTCCGCAATAGGGCCATTGTAGAGATTGAGTATGATAGTTCATGGAATGTTCATAAACAGCTCCTGGCCCAAAGGTGTAGTTTAGTAAACCTCCTTTGTGAGCTGTACCTTTGTTCTTGCAGTTTGTTTACACTTACTAAATGGCTGAACAATTTTCTAGGAAACTCACAACTGCTTCTACTGAGCTTCCCTACAACGTGGTACTCAAAGCAACTGAGAGGACAGTAGCTGGGACTTGAAGAAGGCTGCAGGAACTAGATTGCCTTATTTGCTAGTAAAGGTTTTTAAGTGTCTGGATATGGCAGGGTGTGGTCTGAGACTTATTTGTGATATGCTTGTGAGGGTGTAGGTGTTTTGAGGGTATTATGTGATGAGGGTGTATGGAGGTGTTTTGCTCACCCACCTTAAATTTTCCACGGTTGTGACAACCACCACAAAAGAATTACATACGCATTGACTTATATCAGTTCTCAACAACATTGCTGAAAATGGAAGTGCTGACTGAGCAAGAGCTCACCCTGTGGATCTAGGATGCTGTGGCAGAGGTAGAAGGGCTGGGCAAGAGAGGGTGTGGCTGATGGGTTTAGAGAGGACTCCAGGGTGATGACTGTGGATGGGAGCTGCAATGTGCCACTGGCTGGGGGTAGATAAGTATGCCATGCAAAGTTGTGGAAAGTAGAGCTCTGCACAAAAGAGCAACTTTGGGGGGGACTGAGAGTGCTGGGGAGCAGTTCGGTCTCTGAGGGAGTAATATCAAGTAAGGCTATGGCAGAACCCAGGATCCCACCAGAAGAATGCACCTTATCTGGGGAGCAATCAGAGAGCAAGAGGAAGGCAAGTTCTCCTCCAAACCTCCCCAGTAGGAAAGTTGGATTCTGGAAGGGATCCATAGGTCATGAGATGAAGAACAAAGAGTAGGGACTTATTGCTAGAGTTAAGGTTCAAGGTGAGGCTTATGCATGGAAAATAGTAGAAGTTCATCCTCGACTTGTCAAGAGTGAGTAGATTAAGATGAGTCATTGAATTCCTTAACCCCTTCCTTGGTTATTATCATATCGGTCAATAGGGACTAAGTGGGGTTAAAAGTAAAGCTTTTCATGAAAGTTAGGATCCCACAGCTTTATTCAACAACTCATGAATCAGGCAGCATCGCATTCAGAAAGAAGAAAGCGCCTCTACAGAGGGAGTGGAAAGGGAAAGCTTCTATACAGTGAATGTGGAGGCAAGTGAGGAAATCTTCTGATTTGGCTGATATTCCGTTTCTATTTTATGTAGGAAGGTCTTACAAAATAAGGAGCATATGTGTACTGGGTAGTATGGCATGTCGATTTTGTTAAGCTGTCTCACAGCTCAGAAACGGATTCATCATTAGGTGTTGCTTATCTGCAGTTCCGTAGTGTGCCTTACAGGGTTCCATTTCCTCGGAAAGCCCCTGCAGGGTCACTTGTTTTTGTCTTCTGGAAAGCCCTTTCTCAGAAAGGGGATCGTTCATTTCATTTTCTTAACGGGGGGTTGGGGGTAAAGACATTAGAGGTGGCTCACAGTAATAACCTGCTCCCACTCGCTTTCCTTCCACAGACACATGCTACATAATTTATTGTGGTGTTAATTTGTGTTTTTCTCTCCTTGCGTCACCCCCATTCTTCTCAAAAGGCAGCCTTTGTACATTTTTTTGTTTTTTTCTTTTTGTTTCAAGGGTGGTTTAGATTACTGAAGCAACAGAATCCAGTTACCTGCCAATATTTCATCTTTGGAGGTTGTGTTCCTAAGGTCAATTCCAGGAAAAGATTATGCATGACCAAGGAGATGCTGCCGAGCTAAGAGGATAGAAGAGAATATGCAGAGCATGTGAGCACTGTGGATCCATGGCTTTCTTCCCAGTATTGCTGTAGGGATGGAAACAGATCTCTACACTGTGAAGTATGGTAGGAAACGGCCTGGGTGTACCCTGCTGCCTTTCCGTGTGACCCACACATTAGCCTTGTGCTCAGGTCTGACTGACGTGGCTCCTAGGATGGGACGGTAAATGTGGACTGACTCCCTTCCTGGGTGTACTTTCAGATAAAACACATCACCTAGGAGATAGAAGCCTGCCTGCTGGCACATTTCCCTCCCCCCCCCCCCCCCTTTTTGTCCTGGGCATATGTTAACACTGAAGAGCTCTGGCTAAAGTTTGAAAGTTTTGTGTCACTTGGCTACCCTCAAAGCTATACCTGTTCCTGATGAGGAAGGAGCCGAGTCCTTCCATGGCTCAAACATGTACGTGCAGACCATCTCCTTGGGGTAGCTGGTACCTTGAGACCTGCTGGCCATCAGGAACTGTTTTGTTTTCTTAGGCTGCTTAGAGCAAATACCATGAAATGGGTTGGCATAAACGATGGGAATTTATTAGCAGTTTTGAGGCTGAGAAATTGCTAAAATCAAGGCGTCACCAAGGCAATGCTTTCTTCCTACAGAACAAATGCTGGTGATCCTGAGCTCCTCCGTCTCATGACAAGGCACATGGCAGCATCTGCTGGTCTTTCCCTTCTCTTGTGGTTTTTGATGTTTTCACCTTCTTGCTTCCATCTATCAAGGACTCCAGCAATAGGGTTAATAAGACCCATCCTGATTGAGGTGGGTCCCACCTTAACTGAAGTAACCTCATCATAAGATTCTACTTACAGTGGGTTCATGCCCACAGGATGGATTAGATTTAAGAACCTGTGTTACTGGGGGTACATATAGCTTCAAATCACCACAGGGACGAATGACCACTGGTGCCTTCCCTATGTGAGTAAATGTTCCACCCAGTACCTATGGGAGTCAGGCTTCTGTTGGCATCTCTGATACCTGCAAACCACAGGTTTGCCACCGCTCCTGGTGGCAGGCATTTTTATGCTGTTTGCTACCTTCCGTGTAGTGAGACCCCTCCCGTGCTGGTGATAATAAGCATCTTTGCTTCTGAATCACAGTATGGCACAACAAGCAGGGTGCCCACATAATAAAATCTTTAATAAGCCAAAAAGAGTGTTGAGTCTCTCCAGTACAAAACTATTCATTATTTAGAAAATACCCTTCCCCAGGTTATCTGATTTGAGCCCCTCACTGCCTTTGACCTATCTTACAACTCAGTAAATTGTAGATGATTATATCACTACAAAATGTTCCTTATATGTATACATGCAAATAAATCCTCTCCAATTTGGTAACTTGACTTCCATCCCCACCTGTTGTGTCTATCTGTAAATTCATTTCAACATTTCTTTACTCTATATAAATGTGTGCTTCACTGACTTCTACTGTGGACTTGTAACTTCTTATTAATTCCCTCATTAATAATGGATTGAGTAAAACCTTGAACACATGTTCATTTTATACCTGTATAAATGGTAGTCATGATTCTACATTTACTTGAAAATCATCCTTTAACAACATGATGGTGACATGATATATTTAGCACATCTGGGCAGTTAGCCCACAGGAAACCTTTTGCCAGCTTACTTAAGTATTCGAACCACTTGTCGTTTTCTTTTGTCAAATGTCAAATTGTCTCCAACAATTAAGTGAGGGAGTTAACTAGTCTCTGCTCCCTCTCTTGCTCCCAGAGAGCATGGTACGGTGTAAAGAATTTCAGGGAGAAGATATAATTTTTACAAGCACTCTTGGTAACCAGACACAAGGAGAAGGCTCTTCTTGAAAATTCAGTGAAGTTTCCCATTCTCTGTTCTTTTAGGCACTTGGTCAAGTATCTTGCAAAGGGCTTGACTTTGAGGCAGCTGCACCATTTCTTATGGCTCTGACATCTGGCCCAATGGTCAGATCAGGTGACAAGAGTTTTCTTGTGCAGGCCAGGAGGGATACAGGATCAAATAGAGCATCTTACCCTCAGATGCTACTCTAAAGTGTTAGGCTACAGGGCATGCCATATTCTTGAATGTTGCTTATTGAGGGTAGACATCCTTGGTCAATGATTCTTGCCACCCGTCTCTCGCAGACAGAACACATTTCACCAAGAAAAGTTCATGCTGCCGTCCCTCGTGTGACTTAGCAAATCTTTTGTTGCTAATGTAGGCAGGTATTTAAAACACTTCCACAGCTCTCCTTGGAGTGTGGCATTCTGGCTAGGGCCCTTCAAATGTTGTCCATCTATCTGCTTAGGGTGGGGAATGATAATTCATGCACAAATATGTACATCACATTTTGTGCTGACGTCTGTTAAGGGAAGTTTCATAAAGTTTTTTTTTTTTTATTAGAGGATAAACTTATAAATTTTCTGCAGGACAACCGTGCAGAAAATACAGAGTTCCTATAGTCCCCTTTCCCCATATGAACACATTGAGTTAGTCTTCAGTGTAAAAAAACTAAATAACAAATGAGTATACTTGGCCCAATTGATGAAATAATACTATTATCATATTGTATTTTTAAATGTAGTGCATGGTTTACATAAGTGTTCCATGTTTGTGTTGTACAGTCCTATGTATTTTTCTAATTTGTATTCTAGTTAACATATATACAACCTAATATTTCCCCTTTTAAACACATTCAGCTATACAATGCAATGCTGTAATTACATTCACCATGTTGTCAGAAGGATTTTTGAGCTGGAGTGGGGTGTGACCAGAGTATGCTTTAGGATATTGATTTTGCTACTTTAAGGTCCATGTGAATTTTTTTTTTTATTTGCTTGGACAGGCTCCAGAAACAGAATCTGGGTCTCCGGCACAGCAGGGAAGAATTCTACCACTGAGCCACCAGCATACCGCCTATTCCATGTGATTTTGATGGGGATTTTATTAGAATGCAGAATTTACTCAGCAGTCATGGGGTGGGGCTAATGTTCGGCAATTTTTGTGAATGTTCTGATGATGCCGACGCTGTTTGTTCCTGGACCATGCCTTGAATATCAAGAGTTTAGAGCAGGGATCAGAGAAATGTTTTTTCCGTAAGGGTCCAGGGCATAAACATTTTTGCCTTTGTGGCTGATACAGTCTCTGCCGCTGCTCCTCAGTTCTGCCTTCATGGTATGAGAGCGGTCACAGATGATGTATAATGAATGAATGTGGCTGTGCCCAAGCAAACTTTATTTACATAAATGGGCAGAAGGCCAGATTTCGTCCACAGGTCATAGTTTGCAAATCTCTGCTTTAAAAACATAATTCTGGCAGGGGTGTGTAGGATGGATGAGACCGACGGAGAGGAGATGGGAGATAGGGAGCCCAGTTAGGAAGAAGGAATTTAGGTGAAAGCTAATAAATACTTGGACTAGGGATTTGGGTTGGGAAATCAAAAGTGGAAATAGAAATGATAGGACTTGACAGGGATAGGCAAAATGTGCAGGGTTGGAATCAATCTTTTGATGGTTTTTGAGGCCTCAGGTAATATAATAAAAGCATGCCTTTTCATGGACACATTTTCCTAGAATAAGTTTCTGGTGTGGTGTTTCCAGGATACAAAAGCTTTTGTTACCGATGACCTTCATGATTTATGAAAGCCCACACAGCTTTATGTTTCCGTTAATGATACAAAATGGAGATTTTTCATATGTGGTATCAGGAAAAAAAAAAACCTCTCATTTAGGTCCTCTTTCTACTGTAATTTGAACAGATTTATTTTCTGTATTAATTGCAGTTTTCAGACTTAAATAATTTTATGGCAGTTATTAAATAATTTAGTTCATCTTTTGTTCAGGGGTCTCTGCTAGATGACTAGAGATATTCAAGAGCATTTAAATACTTACTGTCTATCTATGGAAGGTGTTTTTGATTTACAAAGATGAAATTGATAGGCGTATCTTAAGTGTGAGGAATTTATTGTCTTTGAGTGGAGTATAAGGCAAAATATCTGCCAGGTAAATGATAGAGGCTTAAATAATATTGTAGTGTAGTGATGTCCCAACTGAGTACCATGGAAGAAAATGCTTGCACATATCTCAGTATTAAACTCATATTACTAAGGACATAGTTCTCTATTACCCAATACCATTATTAAACCTAAGAAAATGAACAATTCCATGAAAACAGTTAATTTCCAATTTATATTCAGATTTTCCCAGTAGTCCCTATGAAGTCTTTTTTTAATTGTGAAAAATAGCACATATACAAAAAAGCAATGCATTTCAAAGCACATTGTGACAATTAGTTATAGAACAGATTTCAGAGTTTGGTATAGGTTACAGTTCCACAATTTTAGGTTTTTCCTTCTAGCTGCAGAATAAAAAGAAATATCAATATAATAATTTAGAAGTCATACTCATCTGTTAAATCCTAACTTCTGTGTTATAACTCCACCTTCTCCTTTGATCTTTCTCTCAATCTTTAGGGGTATTTGGACTATGCCCATTCTAATTTTTCATGTTGGAAGGAGCTGTTGATAATATGATAATATGGTAGAGAACTAGTTGATGTTCTGGAGAGCCTGGCCTCTCTGGGTTTCAGGACTTATCCACCCTAGGAACCCATCTGGAGGTTGTAGGTTTCTGAAAAGTCTTCATGGTGGATTGAACCTTTACAGAATCTCAAAAACACCCCTAAGTGTTCTTTAGAGTTGGCAGGAAAGGTTTTGGTTGGGGGTTGTCAATCCGTGGTAAATAATAATATCTAGCTGAAGCTTGCATAAGAGTAGCCTCCAGAATAGCCTCTCAACTCTATTTGACTCTAGACTCAGCCACTGATACTTTATTTGTTACATTTCTTTTCCCCCTTTTGGTCAGGAAGGCATTGTCGATCCTAGGATACCAGGGCCAGGCTCATCCCTGGAAGTCATCTCCCTTGCTACCAGGGAGCCCTTCAGCCCTGGATGTCATGTCCCACATAGGGGGTGCCTATGAAGTCCTTCATGTTTTTTTAAATCAGTATCTGACCAAGTACGCATATTGTATTTAGTAATTATGTCTCTTTAGTCCAGTGCTCTTGAAGTATAATCCCTGGACCACCAGCATCAGAATCACCCAGTACTTAGAGAAATGGAAATTCTGGGACCCATTCCATATCTCCAGAATCAGAACTCCAGGCCCAGGGTCTGGCGTCTGTGCTGTAACATGCCCTGCAGCTAATTCTGGTACACGCTAAAGTTTGAAAAACTCTGCTTTAGTCCAATCTTCCCACTCAGTCCTGGCTGTATAATATAACCCCGAAGGACCTTTTAAGACCCTCCCTTATCAAGTGAGCCCCAAGCAAGTGGAGTTCGAGTCCCTGACAATGAGATTCAGTAAGCTCTCCAGGTGATTTCCTCTGCACAGCCAAGGTTAATCCCCACTCCTGTGTCTTCTAACCTGGAACTGCTCTTCTACCCTTTTGATAATGGTATTGAATTTTGGGAAATCCAGGTCCTTTATCTTGTAGAAGTGCCCACAAGCTAGATGTTTGAGTGTTTACCTCATTTTTGCACCTTTATTGGGCCTCCAATTTCAAAGAAACAAAAGGGTTAGATCAAGCTGCTTTCCTAAAAAATCTTCCTAAAATAGCTTTGGGATTGAATATTCCTTACAAGAAAAATAGATCATATTACAACTTTCGCCTCAGGGTTTTGTTGTTGTTGTTGTTGTGTGTGTGTGTGTGTGTGTGTGTGTGTGTGTGTGTGTGTGTGTGTCTCACGCAGTGCATCTCCTCTCTACCACCTAGTTGTTCTGTCTTGCTAGACCAGATTATTACCACTGTGGCTTTCAATTCTCTGTTTCATTTCAAAGTTGATTTTTGTGGAACATCTCTTCAGAATTGTGCCCTTCTCTCTCTGGGTTTCACCAGCTATCTGCTGATAGCATGAATTCTTTCATTTCACTTACCTCATTCTTCTCTTTCAAGCTGTGTTTTATTAAACAATTTGCTTTCAATATCTCCTCTGACCAGTCTGGGTTTGGAGTGGAGTCTTTGTTCTCTTAGATTTTTGTTTTCTGCGGCCAGTCAGCATAGATTTCCTGAGATGCCAGCTCTGAAGAATGTTTCTGTACATCTGCCCTGGCAGTTATCCCAAATTTCTTTTTGTTTAGATGTATAGGACAAAGTCTCAGTTAGCATGTTTCTGCATTCTCACAGAAATCTCTAAGTCTTTGCAATGAATTTTTTTTTAAACCCAGATGCTACAATTCCTGGGAATCATAAAATGTATGTCACCTGCGTAAGAAAATAAATCAGAGCATGTGTTCAACCATTTCCATCCCCTAAAATGAAGGTAGCTGAATGTAATGCAAAGGGAAATGAGTATCCTTGTAAAGCACTGATGACTAATATGCCTTAGTAATGTCAAAGACAAAGTATGGCATTTAAAATTTTTTGTTAAAGTTTATTTGGGCAACAAACAATTTGCAAATTGGGCAGCATCAAACCCAACATGATAAGGAGTTTCTGCCAAAGGAGAGAGAATGGGTATGTTATGGAGGAAGGACATGGAGGCAAGTGAGGAAACATTCTAACTGGCTGATGCTGTTTCCATTTTACACAGGGAGGGGATTACAAAATGAGAAGCAGGTATATACAGATTAGTGTGGTATTCCGTTCTGATCAGCTATCTCTGCTGGACAGAAACTGGTTTGTCACCAGAATCTGCAATTCTGTGGTAGGGTACTGTCTGCTGTTTATTTTCTGGACATACCCCTGCAGATCAATTGTTTTTGTCCTCTCGAAAACCCTTTCTTAGAAAGGGGTCTGTTCTTGCTTGCAAGCTACTGAAATGCGATATACTAGAAATGGAACAGCTTTTACAAAGGGGGATTTATTAAGTTGCAAATTTACAGTTCTAAAGCTGTGAAAATGTCCAAATTAAAGCATGGCTATAGAGATGTCCAGTCTAAGGCATCCAGGGAAAGATATCTTGGTTTAAGTAGGCTGATGAAGTTCAGGATTTCTCTATCAACTGGAAAGGCACATGATGGACATGGCGGCATCTGCTAGCTTTCTCTCTACGCTTCTTGTTTCATGAAGCTCCCCCAGGGCCACTTTCCTTCTTCATCTCCAAAGATCTCTGGATGTGTGGGCTTTTGTGGTTCTTGTGGCTCTAAAGCTTTTTCCAAAATGTTTCCTTTTTTAATGGATTCCAGTAAACTAACAAAGACCCACCTGGAATGGGTGGAGTCACATCTCTGCGGAGAAGATCTAATCAGGTTTCCAACCTACAGTACTGAGTAGGGATTAAAAGAAGCAGCTGCCTCCACGAGATGTATCAGGATTAAAACACGGCTTTTCTATGCTGCATAAACATTTCAGACTGGCACAGGGCCCCTTCTAGCAACACCCAATGCAGCAGGTCATTTCATTTTACCTAATAGTAACCAAAAAAAAAAAAAAAAAAAAAGTTGATTTTTCTATACCTTCATATTTATTTGTTTTTTAAAATTTTTTTCCTGCCTTCATATTAATACATAGTACTGAAGGATAATTTTCATACACCAAAAAACTAAAATCATGACTCTTATAGATATATAAAATGAGCATGTTATATATTTAATTTATTTTCTGTGAGGGAACCACGTAGATGTTCTAACAGGTTCAAAAGAGAAGTTAAAGAAGCATGTTTATATGGAGTAGAATCTCAAGGAAATGAAATGACTTGCCAAAGATTCATTTTTGATCCACTCCAAGTCCTCTCACTCCAGATTTTATACTCTACAAACGATCTGAATCTTAACAAGAAGAAAAGGAAAAAAAAAAAGTACAGAATTACCAAACTTGAAATCTTAAAAATAAATGTCACTGGAGTCATCTACAATTTATAAAATGATATAAATAATAAGTGAAAGTAATCTATGGTGTTAGAATTGAGGATGATACACACTTAATCTTTTTAGCTACTTTGGCTGCTCAAGCAAGTACCATGCAACGGATCTCACTTGCTAAACAGTGAGAGCTTATTGGCTCAGGGTTTTGAGCTAGGAGAACTTTGAAGCAAGGCTCATCAAGCCAATGCTTTCTTCCTGAAGACGGGCTTTCTGGGGCTGGCTGCCCGGGATCCTTGGTCCTGGTGCCTCTGTCACATGTCAGTGCTCATGGTGGCCTCTCCTGGCCTTTCCTTTGTCTTCTGGGTTCAGTGGATTTTCATCTTCTGGCTGCTCCCTCTGTGGCATTCTCTGTCTGTCTGATTGGATTTCATTCTGCTAATCATGCAACAAGATTGAGGTGCGTCCTGATTGAGCTCAGCCATGCCTACACCAAAGTGACCGCATCAGAATCTCCTAATTACAAGGCAGCACACACACAGGAATAGGTTTAGTTTAAGAGCATGTTTTGGGGGGTGTATAGCTCCACACCACCACACTTGTCTTTTAGGGGAGGTGTAACCTGGAAGGAGCCACGAAGGAATCATCTCAGTGCTGGAAATAATGCTCTAGGTCTTGATCTGAGTGCTGGTATGTGAAAATTTATTGAGTGGGAAACTTGTGATTTTTGCATTTGTCTGTGTTTATATTATGCTTCAATGAAAGATTACTCAAAGTAAAAATAAAACAACCCCCCCCCAAAAAAAAGCCTGTATGGGGTAAAGGAATGTTGAAATGAATGTGCATATGAATGTAAAAATGACTTTTTCAGAGGGAAAACAGGTAGAGTCATTGGAACCCCCACCACGTTTAGGATTTATTTGCATGCCTGTCGACAAGGTTTGTTTTGTATTTCCATCAGTTATTTTACAACTTAAGGAGTCATAAAATAGCTCAAGGGCAATGAAGGCTAGAATCCAAGAACTGAGAAGGGTTGTGCTCTTAACGTTGCATGGTTTTCCATTGCATTTCCATTTCCAAATTTCCTTCCATAAATAGCAATTGTAAGAGATTTGGGGGCTTGCAAAGTATTTTGAAATAAATGACTGTCACCCCGACCTTGTCTGCATGGCTAGTGATATTTTTCTCAAGGTTCACCTTGGGAAGGGAAGAGTGAAAGAGCCTAGAACAATGTGAGTGCTCAAAAAATCACAGCCACTCGCATAGTTGCTCTTAATGAAGCGCTGTTGGGTCATGGTGAAAAGCAAGTATTCTGGAATCATGTCAGATTGTGCCTCACTTTCCTCATCTCTACAATGGGGAAAAGATCCATACCCATGTCAGAGAAGCCTTAGGAGGATTAAGTGAGATCATTTGTGCAATGTGCTAAGAGCAGTGGAGGCTCAGCCAGTGGGGTCCACTGTTGTTTCCAATGCTTGGCATTCTGTGTGACTGACCAGACCCAGAAATGGTACCCGGTGCTCTGACTCCAAATTCTGCATGCATCCTCTGCCACAGGTTGGCATTTATTTGCCAAATTTCAGGTTTTATAGTTCTATTCTTTTTTGTTTTCTTCCTTGTTAAGGTCAGGTGGTTTGTAGAGAGTGGGATTCACGTTTGAATCTGGGAACGTTCAGAGTGGTACTTGGGGCTATTTCTTCAGAGGAGTACTTGTTTTACTGAATTCAGCTGTATCTTGTCCAAGCTAATGACCATTGGTCAACATTTGCTGTCTGCTCTGATGGAACCTGAAAATAAATGTTTCTCAACTCTCTGGCAGAAGTTTTGGGGATGTTAGGAAGATTGGCAAGGGTGTGACCAAATGCCAGTTTCAGAAGGTCTTGGCTTTGAGTCATAGTAATGCAAGCTCCCATTTGATGAGTTGAGTGCTCCTTGTCTACCTCATTTGCCTAGTCTTCACAGTGGCTCTGTAAAGTGGATGTTGTATCCAGGTAAAAGATGGTAACAAATGAGGCCCACAGAGGTTTACTGAACACATCTCGGAGTTTGAATTCTGGTTTGTCTGACTTCAAATTGTGACTCTTGGCATTGCTGCCTCCTGCTCTTAGGGCACAATAGATTCCCGATAAAATATCAGTGCAGTGAGTGGGAACAATGCCCAAGGCTAAGATGAGCACCTGGTAACTGAACCCACATCACCCAGGAAGGCTTGACTGCAGATATAAGGTGAAGGTAATGGAGTCAGAACTGTAGGGAAAGGTCTGGATTTGGTGCTCAGACATGTAAGAGTTAAGGATTCAAATTCCTCTAGACCAAGAAAGGGGAGGTGCGGTGATTGGCTGTGAGGGGAGTACAGGAAGCTCTTGCAGAGTTGGCATGTTGGCTGGAGAAGTTGAGGGAACCAATCCTGGGTGGCAGAGAGTGAGATGGAGAGCAGCCTGAGTCCTCACCACACCATGCCCCAAGGATGGAGGTCAGAAATGGTATCACTGCTGTAGAAGGAAAGATGACTATATCCCTGACTCATTGAGTTCTGTTGACTGTTTAATTATAGTTTGGGAGTAGGGAAACAAACATAAGATACTCTTTTTCCAGGAGGACATGCTGTCATGTATTGACAAAAGCAGAAGACATCTCCTATCATCAGAGTTGGGGCTCAGACATGGTGTGTTTTATTCCAAAGACTACATTTATCTCCCTATAACATTCTAGCTACCCATTCTTTCCTCAGGTTTTCTTTTATTTTTTAGGCTTCAGCTTTTAGCATTTGATGATTATTTATTCTTTCAACTACTCATCCATCCTTCCAGTCAAAATAGCATTTAATGAATGCCTACTGTGTGAAAGCGCTGAGCCTATAATGGTGCATCCATGTAGATGGGGACCCAGCACTTGACTCACCTTCTATTGGAAGGAGAGAGTGGCAAAATCGAGTGAACAGATGGGTGAAAGAATCAGAAATTGTAGTTACTCATAAAGGAGAGAAACAAGGGGTTTAGACAGGCTAGGAGAGTAGCTAGGTAAGGGTTTTCTGAAGAGGTTACAGCTGAAATAAGACTTGAAAGATGAAACATGAGGTCCATGGAGAGCTAGAAAATGATTTCTGGCCCCAAAAGAGTAGTACATGCTAAGGCCCTGAGGCAGGGACCAGCTTGGCAGATCTAAGGGGCAGAAAAGTGGCTAGTGTGCCTTGGGAGCTGGGATGAGGCAAGAGACAGGTTTGGAAATTTAGGCAGAGTCCAGATTTTACAGGGCACAGAGAGATGGTTGAATTTTAACCTTTAGGAAGAGCTGGCATCTATCATGAGAGCAACAATACACTAAGGATAATAACTGAATTTAGTAAGCATCTACCCTGTGCCAGGTCTGCTCATATCACAGCATTTCATCCTCACCACAGCCCTGCCAGACAGATATTTTGGGAGTTCTTACAGCATTCGTTCGTTCTTCCGTTTAGCGAGCATGTTCCCTTTTCCTAGCATACACTGGGTCTGGGGCTTGGGTTCGCAGTTGCTTTCTTCAGGAGCAGACAGCCTAGTAAATAGATCTGTGGCCTGGCTTCCACCTCCTTACCTCTGTGGGATTCAGTTTAGTTTGTATATAATGCCGGGAAATAATCATTTCCTCCTTGCGTGCTGGTGAGGATGGAAAGGTGAAACAGGTAACAAGTGGGGGACAGGCAAATGCTGAGTCCTTGCTCATTATAACTAACACATGAAGAGTGCCAGGTCAGTTAGTGAACATGGGGGCGGAGTGGGGCTAGAGGCCCCAGGGGAATGGTGCTGGTTACAGCTGTGAAAGAGAGATTGACGGGAAACATGAAAGAATGGTGGGTGTTCCTCAGGCAGACAAGAAGATTGATAAAAATTGAATTTTCATTAACCCTAATGCATTAGAATACTTACTATGAACAATGAGTGTGGAGATAAATATACCTGTGGTTTCTATGGAAAGAGGCTCTACACTGTAACTTGACATCTAATCTTTGCATCGTGCTAGATAGGAGATGCTTTAGGATACCACTTGCCAGTCACACTTCCCCCTATAATAAAAGTGAGAATTGTGTAGTAAATATAGGCCCACTCAAAGGCTTTCCATTTTCAAGAATGTAGTACTGTCTTTTCTTAAATTAAAAAAAAGAAAAGAAAAAGCATCTGTCAACTTGCCCTCTAGTGACAATATTTAGTATATCACTCAGGTTTAGAAAATCAGCTGGCTCCTTCAACCATGTAATTTTCTTTCATACTCACAGAGGTCCATTGTGTAGAAAAAACTCTGACAAAGGAGTAGAGAATGCTGACCTCTGGGAAGTGTCTTTGTTCTGGGGCTGGTATGGTCTCTTCCTCTGATGTGAGAGGAAGAGTCTTGCAGGAGGGAGTGGGGTAAGGGTAGGGAAAAGGACCCAGGCCCCGTCTGAGCTGTGCAGCTTTGCATGAGTTACTTAACTCTCAGGATATAGTCTCCTCACCTCTGAAATGAGCTTACCCGGGTATTATGCATTTGCTTGTCTATTACCCACACAAGAATGTTGTTTGCTATCTGAGGGCAGGGATTTTGCCTGGTTCACCACTGGTGTCCACTGCACAGGCCATTACCTGGCACTTAGGTGCATTCAACAAGTGTGCTGAAAGGATGAATGAGCAATACTAATTGTGAAGATTGAAAACCATCAATATGAAACTCCCTAGCAGATGCTTTAGCACACAATGGTGTCCTTCCTTTCTGGACTATTCTTTCTTACCTTTTACTTTATCTCTGTTAGGCTTATTTCTCTGGGGCATGTTGCTTCCTCTGTTTTCTTTGGCCATTCTGAGTAGAAGTTGGGAAGAGTCTCAAAGATTCATAGAGAGGGAAGAGTCAAGGATGAAGCTGTCCTCAGGTCTGGAAGGCAAGGATGCTGTTATCAGACCCTTCTGGTTGATGACATTTCATGGTTATCCCTTTCTTACAGACCATTCCTTTATTTCTCTCCATAGTGTGCTTTGGGGATCACACAATGCAGGCAGATAGAATTCTGGAACTCATGTTGCATTTGCCTCCTAGCTTTCTACAGCTCAGGGTACCTTAATTAAGTACATCCTGGCTTTTTAGAAAAGATGTTTTAACTGATATTTTTTTCAGTCATCCTATTAATTGTTTTGTTCCTTCCACCACAGGGCTTATTACTTCCTTCTGCTTTGAAATGATCTAAGAGGCCATAGAGATGGAAGAAACATAATCACATTTTTACCTACTGATAAAGGAACACCCTTGCTACTTACAGTTATACAGCATCGCCATCTTCAAGTGCCTTTCAGAAGTGTCCTTTCTACCGAATAAGGGTGACTGAGGAAAGGAAGGGGGTCAGTTCTTAGAATGTTTTGTCATGTCTTAAGAATTTAAATCCTTCCTTAAGCAGTAACTCCCCTGGAGAGAAAAAAAAAAAAGAAACATGTCTTTTAAATTCCTGCCCAGGATCTGAAACCCTTCAGAGTTCTATTAAACAGGAGGTGATGCTGAAAGGATACCCTTGGAGAGTTAGGGGTGAAGAATGGACATTGATTTATCCTTTTGATCCATGACACGCTCTAGCCCAGAAACAAGTAATGCTTCCCACTGGGTCTAAGATGAAGTCCAAACTTCTTAACCTTGCGTATAAAGATATCTGTGCCAAGCACCACTTTATAGTTTCAACCCCATCTTCGAGTATTCCCTCTAAGAGGTTCCACTCAAATTTTTCTCCCCAATGGCTTCCAGCTATGCCTTGTGCTTTTAAAATTTATTTACAGGGTTTAGTCAGGGAAGGATATAGTTTTTGGTTGATGGAAAAGCAAACTGACAAGTACAAAACAGAAAATGACTTTTCTAGTTCTACTGTTAGGAATTAATCTTTGTTGGTTGTTTGTCATATCACTGCTGTTTTTTTAAATATATGTAAGTCTGTGTATAATTTCTATGTTCATAACTTTTTTTAAATTACAAAAGCTATATAGGAAATACATACTCCAAAAGAGAAAGGATATTGTAGCTATAACTAAAATTTCTTTTAATTACCCTTGCCAATCCTATTCCCTCTCACTTTCCCCCAAAAGTAACAATATTTTGATTTGTTACAGATAGTTCTAATTTGTTTTTATACTTAATGACATATGGTATTATTCTATATTTACTTTAGTTCACACATGCAGTGTCATACTATGTGCGTCACTCCATGATCTGCTATTTATACTCAGCCATGTTGTTTGATAGCTAGTTGTCACTCCAAGTAATTCTAATTCATTGCTACTAATTCTAATCCTAACTACTACTCTGCACTGTAAGTTCCATTTATTGGTTCACCTACTGATGGATATTTGGGCTGTTTCCACATTTTTGCAAAACTATAGAGAAATGCGAAGAGAAATAACATTATTTTTATGTACCTGTGCAAGTAGTTCTCTAGTATGCTCAGAAATAGCATTGTCAGGTCATAGCGGCTACGTGTTTTCAGTGTTCATGGACACTGCCAAATGTCCCTGTCAGTTTATCAGGTCATACTGCCAACTAGAGTAGGTGGTAAGCGAGCCATCTCTCATGCCATTCCTTCTCTCTTCCCTCAGATTTCCCAGGCCAATGGTTCCCTTTCTTCTCGACTCCTGTGGCAACTCAGTCTGTTTCCCAAGATTCCATTCAGATACCATATATGGTATATTCCTCTAATTTGGCCCTAATTCCAGATTTTGATCACTTTTGTTTTCCTTGTTCTTGTCTCTGCCCAAATGAACAAATAGACTTAGCTGGTACCGAGCCCATGTACTGCTTTGTGTTTCTGTAGTGCCTAGCCTAGTTTCTGGACCATGGTGAGTGCCAAGTATAGCACAGGTTTGGTCTTGCTTGAAGTTTAGGTCTGAAAGTCACTTTGAAAGGTGTAAACTCAGGATAGTCAAAATTACCCTTGAATTTTCAAATAGTCAAAATTACTGTTGAATTTTCAAAAAATTGCCCATAAAGTGCTGTCTCTAAATGAGACATACTTAGTTTTTTCCTGCAGCGTTGGACCTAATTGATGCCCCTCTGCCTGATCTGCAGGTAAAGTCAATGTGTGCCAAATATATGCTTTATCTTTTAAACGCCTTGCACTCAGCATGGTGGGATGTGTGTATTCCTATCATGAGAGGCATGCAGGAAACTTACCTGACAGTCGGGAGAGCAGACACTCTCATCTCATCTTCATATGGGAACATTTATACTCATTGTCTAGAAGGAATCACCTGCACTATTCAAAGTGCCTCTCTTTCATCTCCTTTCCTTTTCTCCTTCCTCCAGCACTCCCCACCCCCAGTACTTGAGGAATTATATGATATGATTTGACCAAGCATGTTAAATAATACTTGGAGGAGGCAGGTGATCAATATGGTACAGGGCCGCGTTTTCCTGCTCACACTCTCTCTGCCCCATGGAGAGGCAAGGATGAGAGCACACCCAGCAAACATGTGATAAGTTGTTTTTTCTCCATTCATCCCATTTTGGGGGGATTTGATCAAAATAAAAGTCCCACCCACCTTTCTAAGTGTCACTTTCACCCTGTTGTTGTAGGGACCATTTCATTTAAAAGCTCCAGGGTGCAGCCTTGGCGGGGAGTTGGTAATGGAAGGAATCACTCTGAATATGCACCAGCAGGTTACTCTGTGCCCCAGGGACTCACAGCCCTAATCTATTCTCTCTGTGTGAGAGAGATTGCTTATGACATTCTCCATTGTGAGATTTTCCGACTTGGTCCCACATACCCACTTACTGTGGTTCATGCCCTTCAAAGAAGGATTTGTAAACTCGTCTGATGGTTTGGAGCTGTTAGTGCCCCAGAAAGATATATTCTTAAATGTAAGCCATTCCTGTGGGTGGGAACCCATTGTAGGGAGAACCTTTTTATGAGGTTCCTTTAAGTCCCAGGATAGATCTTAATTCTGTTACTGGAGTCCTATATAAGCAGAAGGAAACCCAGAAAAAGAGAGAGAAAGTCACAGAAGGAGCAGCCAGAAGCTGAAATCAAAGGAACCCAAGAGAGAAGGGAGAGGTTAGAAGAGGCCACCATGTGCATTGCCACCTGAGAAGCCAGTACCGGCTAAGTCTATTTGTTCATTTGGGCAGAGACAAGAACAAGGAAAACAAAAGTGATCAAAATCTGGAGTTAAGGCCAAATTAGAGGAATACACCATATATGGTATCTGAATGGAATCTTGGGAAACAGACTGAGTTGCCACAGGAGTTGAGAAGAAAGGGAATTATTGGCAGCCAGTTCCAGAATGCCCCAGTCTTCAGGGAGAAAGCATCTCCTTGATGACACCTTGATTCAGACTTTTTGACAACCCCAAAACTGTGGGCTAATACATTCCTAGCCCATTGTCTGGAATTTGCTTGAGTAGCCTGGGGAAAATGAAACAGCTGGTCAACAAGAAAAGAGTGTAGATTGTCACAGACAGGGTGTGAGCAGTGGCGACAGAGGAGAGGCCGCCAGGAGCAGGGAACAGCCTTGCTGACCTGCTCACCCTCCAAGATGCCATCCAGAATTACCTCCCAGACATTTACCTTCTCTTGCTCCATGAAAGAAACCTAATGGTTTAATCGTCAATATTGTGTTAATTTGTTAGCTCTCCCAGATAAGATATTTGCGTTTTGAATAAAAAACCTCACCCTCAAATCTGCTTCTTCTCACAGAATCCAAATGTTAAATGTGCATCAGTACAGCCCAGAGAACCCTTGCAGTAACTTGGGAATCATCTTTGACTCCACCTTCTTTCTGTGGTCCCTCACTAAGCACTGACCAGCCTCCCCTCCTTTTCAAATCTATAGGTCTTTCTGCATGTCCGCTCTTTTGCTTGACCTCAGATCTCATCATTTCTTGCTGGGATTATTGCAATCACTACTAGATGCTCTCTTTCTTCCTCAGGAGAAAGGAGAGAAGGAATAGTGACCAGAGTTAAGAATAATATCTGTGACACGACACATACTTCCAGCCCTACAAAAATTAAAAGGACAATAAGCAAAATTTATGAGAAACTTGATGCTTACAAATTAGACAACTAAATAAAATAAATCCTAGAAATAATAAAAAATGTCTCAAGAAAAAAAAATCTGGATTTAGAACTTTCTAAATGCACCAGGCCATCCAGATTTCAGGGTGGTGGTTTGCCTGGCCTCTTCAGTTCTCTGATGAGTCCTGGAGAAGTTGCTCTTCTTTGGAGTATCTCGAGTTTTCCTATTGTAAAGAGGAGAGTAATGGCTTCTAAATACTTAGATGCCAGAGCCAAAACCAGAAGTCCACAAATATTTTATCATTTAATCCTTCTGACCCAATAAGGTAAATATTGTTATTTTTCTCATTTCAGAACTGGGGAAACTGAAGCACAGCAATTGTTAGAATTTTTAAGTACTGTCTTCCTAAAATTCATGTCCTCCCTGAACCTGTGAATATGATCATGTTTGGAAGTAAGATCTTTGCTAATGTAATTAAATTAAGGTGAGGTCTTACTGGAGTAGGGTAGGTACCAATCCAGTGACTGGTTTCCTTATAAGAAGATGGAAATTTGAACAGAATCACGGAGATGCAGGGAGTGGGCAATGTGAAAATATAGGCAAAAACTGGAGTGATAAGCTACAAGCTAAGGATTACCAAGAATTGCAGGAAGCCACCACAGGCTAGGAGAGAGACATGGAACAGATTCCTCCCTTGAATTTCAGAGAGAGCCCGTCCCTGCTGGTACCTCAATTTTAGACTTCACGCCTCTGGAACTGTGAGAGAATAAATTTCTGTTATTTTCAGCCATTCATTTTGTAGTATTTTGTTATGGCAGCCTTAGGAAACTAGGACAATTACTTTACTCATGATGACAGAGCTCGTCAGTGGCAGAAGCTAATCAAACATATTTTCTTTTACTAAGAACCTTAACTGATGATGTTCTTTCTATCCAATTGCTTCACTCTATGAATTCCTCTCTGGATCATTAATGCCTATGTAATACCTACTATTTTCCTGGTTAGCATTAAATAATAATGGTTATAAATCATTTAGTAGAGAACCAACCCAGAGTAAGTGCTCAATACGTAAAGTAATGGGAATGGCTTCTACTTGTATCATTTGCTCTTCACCATAACTCAAGAAGCAAAGTGTCCCCCATTCTGTTTTACAAAAGAGGGAGGTGCCACCCTCAGAAACTCTGAGATAACCAGGTCAAGATGCAGTCCAAGCAGTGAAGTTTTTTAAAACTTCTCAGGTAATTCACAAATGAAGCTAAGATTGAGAAGCACCACCATAAATGGCCTATTGATTAGTTCCATCCCATGAAAGAGGAAGGATCCATATGCCAGAGCTGTGTGTTTTCCACAAAAGAAGCTAGAAATTTTAATTGCGCTATGGGATTTCCTTATTCAATGGTGTCTCAAACCTCTTTAAAACAAGCATATACTTCTGTGGCCTTAATATATGATGGATAACTTTGTAATCAGTGCTTTTGGAATCAAGTTGGAGAGACCAGAGTGTTATTCATTGGCTCCTTGATGACATGAGACCACTGGTTCTGATGGCCCAAGTGGGTAGCTTCAGCATCACCTGGTGTTGGAAATGGAACCAGTCACCCATTGGTAAAAAAGGCCTTTGAAGATGCTGTTATTAATTAAGATGTGGTCTCATTTGTGAATAGGACTTTTGAAGTTACTATTTAGATGAGTCTAAATTGAAGCCATATTACTAGAGTCCTTTTAAGTAAGGGAAATTGGCCACAGGGGTAGAGTAGCCAGAAGCCAGTAGAAACAAGAAGGAACAGAGGAAGGAAGAGAACTCACCATGTGACGGAAAAGTGCCTGATTGCAAGAGACTCCCTGGGAAAGCAAGTCCTGCCATTATCTTGATATTGGGCTCCTAGCCTCAAAAACCATGAGACAATTTCTGCTGTTTAAGCCAATCTGTTGTCATAGTAGCCCTAATAAATGGAGACACCTAGGATTGTGTTGGATATGTACATTTGCAGGTCTCAGCCCAAACCTACTTATCAGACACTCTGGGAGTATGACCCAGCAATCTGAGATTTAACTAGCCCTCTATTTAATTCTGATGCCCATTCAAATTTGAGAACCACTGGATTTGATCATTTTATCATTTCCTTCTTCCTGCCGTTCCATGTCCAGTCCATAGTAACAGAGGGGACCAATGGGAGAGAAACAAAGAAACAACTGTAGCATCAAGACACAACTCATTTATGAGTCTATGGAAATATGGGTTTGCACAAGAGATAGAGCCATCCTTCACAAGCTGTTTGGAGCTCTCATCAGGAAAAGCTGTGCTGAAGTGGTGGCACTTCAATTTGTCCAGGTCCTACCTCTGGTGTTTGCATCATGATGGGCCCATTAAACCAGCCCAGTGAAGGATCTTTATGAAGCCCTCTATCTTCTCAGCATTTTAATTACAAAGGAAAGGAAGGCAGTGTGACTATGGTTCTAGTAGGAGAGATTATTTATACTAGGAAGGATGTGAGCCATGGAAAGGCATTCCTATCAGCGGAATAAGAAACTATTAAAATGGGAAGTGACATGGAGCTGTGCACTCTAAACTCAATGGTTTCCGCAGGTTAAGTGCACACATACACAGTGATATACACATATAGTTTATGTAAAATGTGGGGGTATGGGAAGAACACATGGCATTTACCATAAGAACTATGAGCAGTTGATGTAACATCCTCAAGCCAGGAGTGACTTCAAGGTAGAGAATGAAGAATGCTGACAAAAGGCAGAAAAAATAGACTAGAATATGAGCTGGGCATTTGACTTGGGAGCAGTGTCAGGGCTGCTGCGCTGGTTAGCCGAGACTTCTGTAACGAACTACCATAGTCTATAGGCTTCAGTAACAGAAATTTATTTACTTTCTCAGAGTTGTGGAGGATAGAAGTCCAAATCAAGGTGCCCATAGTGCCCTGCTTCCTCTTAAGGTGAAAATCAGTTCCATGCTTTTCCCCATCTTCTAGTGAGTGGCTGTTAACCCATGGCTTTCCTTGGCTTCTGGTGACATAACTCAAACTCTTCTTCCATCTGCAGCCATCTCTGTCTCTCTATAGTCTCTTTCTTATTCTGTCCACATTTCCTCTGCTTCTAAGGACACCAGTCATATTTAAGAGCCCACCCTAATAAAATTTGGCTCATGTTAACCAGTAACATCTTCAAAGATCCTGTATGTAAGTATGTTGACATTCACAAGACCAGAGTTTAGGATTCAAACATGTTCTTTGTGGGGATAAAATTCTCCTGAAAAGTATGTGAAACTGGGCAAGTGTGTACACCTCATTTGCAAATTAGGAATAGTATAAAATTTTTAACATAGCAGCTTCTTTATGGAAACAGCCACCAATTAATGAACTCATTTAAAAAAATTGACACATTTACATGCCAGGCAAAGTGATCAGTGTTAGGGGTGCTGCCTGAGATAGCTTATCTAGGAAACACAGACGCTGGGCAAAAAATTATAGGTAGAGTGGATTTTGATGGATTTAAAATGTGAAGTGATTTGTTTTTAAGAAAGTAGGGTGCTCTGAGATTGCATAAAAGGAAGTATATCTAAGGAGTCTAGAATTGACATGAAACTTAGTAAACTGCATACTGAAGAAGAGTGGGAATTATCTATTTCAGTGCCCCTCTGCCTTTGGTGAGTATCAGAATCTCCTGGGGTACTTGTTAGAAATATGAAGGACTGACCCTCCTACACTCCCACCCTGACCAAAATCCCTAGCGACCACTAACCAATCTACAAGGACAACAGAATTAGAGTGTTGGATCTAATCAGTATCTTAATTGTGGTAGTGAGTATACAATCCTACGCCAGTGGTAAAATTGTGTAGAATGTAACATACACACACAAAAGTAGAAGTAAAATTGGGAAACTCTGAATAAGATAGTGGATCATCTGATGTAAATATCTTGTTTATGATACTATACTATAGATTGCACAATTTTACCACTTGGTAAATTTGGGCACTGTATATAAGGGATCCATCTCTCTATGATTTCTTAACACTGAATGTGGATCCACAATTACCCCAATTAAAAAAGTTCACTCCAAAAATAGGCCTCTTCTATTCCAAAGATCTTGGGTCTGTAGGTGCCTTTCTGACTTTTCAGGTGATTTAAAACTCACCAAAGTGTGAGAACCAGTAAGCTCAGGGGTTCCTGGTGCGTAGAGGGGAAGAGAATATCACAGGCAGAGAGAACAGCATCTACAAAGGTACAAATGCAAGAGGTGGATGCATTTAAGATACTGAGAGACAGAAGCTTTTGCAACCAGAGAACAGGCAGGAGGAAAGTGTTGAAATCAATTTGCAAAGGGCCTTATCAACCATTGGGGAGCAATGGCAGCTCCTGAAGAGCTTCTAACAAAGTCTCACAGGCAGGTCCTTCCCCGGGAGATTCTGAATCAATTGGATTGCCATGGGCCTGGGGCATCACAGTGATCTAAGTTCCCTAGGTAATTGAGAATACCTACAGAAGGCATTCGAAAGTCACTGCAAAGTTTTAACCAGAGACATGACTTGATCAGATTTTTGTTTAAAATCACAAGGGCCGCTCTCTCTCCGCCGGACCGCCGCGCGGCGCACGCGCCCCGCAGCAGCCGAGCCGCCCGACCTCCCTACCCCCTCTCTCTCTCCGCCGGACCGCCGCGCGGCGCACGCGCCCCGCAGCAGCCGAGCCGCCCGACCTCCCTACCCCCTCTCTCTCTCCGCCGGACCGCCGCGCGGCGCACGCGCCCCGCAGCAGCCGAGCCGCCCGACCTCCCTACCCCCTCTCTCTCTCCGCCGGACCGCCGCGCGGCGCACGCGCCCCGCAGCAGCCGAGCCGCCCGACCTCCCTACCCCCTCTCTCTCTCCGCCGGACCGCCGCGCGGCGCACGCGCCCCGCAGCAGCCGAGCCGCCCGACCTCCCTACCCCCTCTCTCTCTCCGCCGGACCGCCGCGCGGCGCACGCGCCCCGCAGCAGCCGAGCCGCCCGACCTCCCTACCCCCTCTCTCTCTCCGCCGGACCGCCGCGCGGCGCACGCGCCCCGCAGCAGCCGAGCCGCCCGACCTCCCTACCCCCTCTCTCTCTCCGCCGGACCGCCGCGCGGCGCACGCGCCCCGCAGCAGCCGAGCCGCCCGACCTCCCTACCCCCTCTCTCTACCCCCCTCCTCCCCCTCCTGCTCCGGCTGCTCTCCAACCAACACGGTGCCCTCTTCCCCCGCCTTCACCGTGCTCCTCCGCCACCAGCCTCGACAGCCTTGCCGCCCTCACCTTTCCTCCTCCAGAACAACTACTGGGGAAGTGGAGATAATACAGAGCAGCTCCCGGAGCCACGAGGGAAATCAAAGGGACAGTGTACCCCATCCTGGAACGGCTGACTATCTGGGAGAACCAGCTCCGGTGAGATCACCAAGGGGCACGGGCTTTCCTGGGTGGGACAGCAAGCGACCGGAGTCCCTCCCTTCCACCTTCCCAGGCCAGCTGGTAGAATTGGACAGGCGGTCCCCTTAGGCCGCGGCGGCTGGTGCCCCCACCACACGAGGCCCCCCGGAACAACTGAGATAGTTGGGTCGGAAATCCCCAGACTGCGGAGAACAGTGACCGGGGGATCCCTTCCAAACACGTGACTCCCCCGTCGGCTGGGAGCAGTGCACTCTCCCGGGCTGCGACAGCTGGCGCCCTCCCGCCACGCTTGGTGCCCCGGGCCGACTAGCTAATTTGGCCGGACGCTCTCCTGTGCTGCGACAGCCGGCGACCCTCCCCGCGTTTGGAATCCCGGGCCGGCTGGCATTCTTCCAAGACGCTTCGGTTGCCGAACCTCCCCTACGGCGAGAGTTTTCCAGAGTTGAGGGACCCACAGCAACTTTCGCTGGTGGAACCCACAGACAGGCGTGTGCCACGTGTGCCACCTACTGGGCAGGATAGGAAGAACAGAACCCAGAGACTGCGCAGAAAAATCTTTCAACCTGTGGGGTCGAACACCCGGGGAAATCTGACTAAATGCCCAGACGCCAGCAGAAGATAACGGATCACGCTCAGAAAATTGAACATATGGCCCAGTCAAACGAAGAAACCAATAGTTCAAATGAGATACAGGAGCTGAAACAACTAATGCTGAATATACGAACAGAAATGGAAAACCTCTTCAAAAACGAAATCGATAAATTGAGGGAGGACATGAAGAAGACATGGGCTGAACATAAAGAAGAAATAGAAAAACTGAAAAAACAAATCACAGAACTTATGGAAGTGAAAGATAAAGTAGAAAAGATGGAAAAAACAATGGATACCTACAATGACAGATTTAAAGAAACAGAAGATAGAATTAGTGATTTGGAGGATGAAACATCTGAACTCCAAAAAGAAACAGAAACTATCCGGAAAAGAATGGAAAAATTTGAACAAGGTATCAGGGAACTCAAGGACAATGTGAACCGTACAAATATACGTGTAGTGGGTATCCCAGAAGGAGAAGAGAAGGGAAAAGGAGGAGAAAAACTAATGGAAGAAATTATCACTGAAAATTTCCCAACTCTTATGAAAGACCTAAAATTACAGATCCAAGAAGTGCAGCGCACCCCAAAGAGATTAGACACAAATAGGCGTTCCCCAAGACACTTACTAGTTAGAATGTCAGAGGTCAAAGAGAAAGAGAGGATCTTGAAGGCAGCGAGAGAAAAACAATCCGTCACATACAAGGGAAACCCAATAAGACTATGTGTAGATTTCTCAGCAGAAACCATGGAAGCTAGAAGACAGTGGGATGATATATTTAAGTTACTAAAAGAGAAAAACTGCCAGCCAAGACTCCTATATCCAGCAAAATTGTCCTTCAAAAATGAGGGAGAATTTAAAACATTCTCAGACAAAAAGTCACTAACAGAATTTGTGACCAAGAGACCAGCTTTGCAAGAAATACTAAAGGAAGCACTAGAGTCAGATACAAAAAGACAGAAGAGAGAGACATGGAGAAAAGTGTAGAAAGAAGGAAAGACAGATATGATATATATAATACAAAAGGCAAAATGGTAGAGGAAAATATTATCCAAACAGTAATAACTCTAAATGTCAATGGACTGAATTCCCCAATTAAAAGACATAGACTGGCAGAATGGATTAAAAAACAGGATCCTTCTATATGCTGTCTACAGGAAACACATCTTAGACCCAAAGATAAATATAGGTTGAAAGTGAAAGGTTGGGAAAAGATATTTCATGCAAACAACAACCAGAAAAGAGCAGGAGTGGCTATACTAATATCCAACAAATTAGACTTCAAATGTAAAACAGTTAAAAGAGACAAAGAAGGACACTATATACTAATAAAAGGAACAATTAAACAAGAAGACATAACAATCATAAATATTTACGCACCGAACCAGAATGCCCCAAAATACGTGAGGAATACACTACAAACACTGAAAAGGGAAATAGACACATATACCATAATAGTTGGAGACTTCAATTCACCACTCTCATCAATGGACAGAACATCTACACAGAGGATCAATAAAGAAATAGAGAACCTGAATATTACTATAAATGAACTTGACTTAACAGACATTTATAGGACATTACATCCCACAACAGCAGGATACACCTTTTTTTCAAGTGCTCATGGATCATTCTCAAAGATAGACCATATGCTGGGTCACAAAGCAAGTCTTAACAAATTTAAAAAGATTGAAATCATACACAACACTTTCTCGGATCATAAAGGAATGAAGTTGGAAATCAATAATAGGCGGAGTGCCAGAAAATTCATAAATACATGGAGGCTCAACAACACACTCTTAAACAACAAGTGGGTCAAAGAAGAAATTGCAAGAGAAATTAGTAAATACCTAGAGGCAAATGAAAATGAAGACACAACATATCAAAACTTATGGGACGCAGCAAAGGCAGTGCTAAGAGGGAAATTTATTGCCCTAAATGCCTTTATCAGAAAAGAAGAAAAGGCAAAAATGCAGGAATTAACTGTCCACTTGGAAGAACTGGAGAAAGAACAGCAAACTAATCCCAAAGCAAGCAAAAGGAAAGAAATAACAAAGATTAGAGCAGAAATAAATGAAATTGAAAACATGAAAACAATAGAGAAAATCAATAAGACCAGAAGTTGGTTCTATGAGAAAATCAACAAGATTGATGGGCCCTTAGCAAGATTGACAAAAAGAAGAAGAGAGAGGATGCAAATAAATAAGATTAGAAATGAAAGAGGAGACATAACTACAGACCTCACAGAAATAAAGGAGGTAATAACAGGATACTATGAACAACTTTACGCTAATAAATACAACAATTTAGAAGAAATGGACAGGTTCCTGGAAAGACATGAACAACCAACTTTGACTCAAGAAGAAATAGACGACCTCAACAAACCAATCACAAGTAAAGAGATTGAATTAGTTATTCAAAACCTCCCTAAAAAGAAAAGTCCAGGACCAGACGGCTTCACATGTGAATTCTATCAAACATTCCAGAAAGAATTAGTACCTACTCTCCTCAAACTCTTCAACATAATCGAAGTGGAGGGAAAACTACCTAATTCATTCTATGAAGCCAACATCACCCTCATACCAAAACCAGGCAAAGATATTACAAAAAAAGAAAACTACAGACCAATCTCTCTAATGAATACAGATGCAAAAATCCTCAATAAAATTCTAGCAAATCGTATCCAGCAACACATTAAAAGAATTATACATCATGACCAAGTAGGATTCATCCCAGGTATGCAAGGATGGTTCAACATAAGAAAATCAATTAATGTAATACACCATATCAACAAATCAAAGCAGAAAAATCACATGATCATCTCAATTGATGCAGAGAAGGCATTTGACAAGATTCAACATCCTTTCCTGCTGAAAACACTTCAAAAGATAGGAATACAAGGGAACTTCCTTAAAATGATAGAGGGAATATATGAAAAACCCACAGCTAATATCATCCTCAATGGGGAAAAATTGAAAACTTTCCCCCTAAGATCAGGAACAAGACAAGGATGTCCACTATCACCACTATTATTCAACATTGTGTTGGAAGTTCTAGCCAGAGCAATTAGGCAAGAAAAAGAAATACAAGGCATCAAAATTGGAAAGGAAGAAGTAAAACTATCACTGTTTGCAGACGATATGATACTATATGTAGAAAACCCAGAAAAATCCACAACAAAATTACTAGAGCTAATAAATGAGTACAGCAAAGTAGCAGGCTACAAGATCAACATTCAAAAATCTGTAGCTTTTCTATACACTAGTAATGAACAAGCTGAGGTAGAAATCAAGAAACGAATCCCATTTACAATCGCAACTAAAAGAATAAAATACCTAGGAATAAATTTAACCAAAGAGACAAAAAACCTATATAAAGAAAACTACAAAAAACTGTTAAAAGAAATCACAGAAGACCTAAATAGATGGAAGGGCGTACCGTGTTCATGGATTGGAAGACTAAATATAGTTAAGATGTCAATCCTACCTAAATTGATTTACAGATTCAATGCAATACCAATCAAAATCCCAACAACATATTTTTCAGAAATAGAAAAACCAATAAGCAAATTTATCTGGAAGGGCAGGGTACCCCGAATTGCTAAAAACATCTTGAGGAAAAAAAACGAAGCTGGAGGTCTCGCGCTGCCTGACTTTAAGGCATATTATGAAGCCACAGTGGTCAAAACAGCATGGTATTGGCATAAAGATAGATATATCGACCAATGGAATCGAATAGAGTGCTCAGATATAGACCCTCTCATCTATGGACATTTGATCTTTGATAAGGCAGTCAAGCCAACTCACCTGGGACAGAACAGTCTCTTCAATAAATGGTGCCTAGAGAACTGGATATCCATATGCAAAAGAATGAAAGAAGACCCATCTCTCACACCCTATACAAAAGTTAACTCAAAATGGATCAAAGATCTAAACATTAGGTCTAAGACCATAAAACAGTTAGAGGAAAATGTTGGGAGATATCTTATGGATCTTACAACTGGAGGTGGTTTTATGGACCTTAAACCTAAAGCAAGAACACTGAAGAAGGAAATAAATAAATGGGAGCTTCTCAAAATTAAACACTTTTGTGCATCAGAGAACTTCATCAAGAAAGTAGAAAGACAGCCTACACAATGGGAGACAATATTTGGAAATGACATATCAGATAAGGGTCTAGTATCCAGAATTTATAAAGAGATTATTCAACTCAACAACAAAAAGACAGCCAACCCAATTACAAAATGGGAAAAAGACTTAAACAGACACCTACCAGAAGAAGAAATACGGATGGCCAAGAGGCACATGAAGAGATGCTCAATGTCCCTGGCCATTAGAGAAATGCAAATCAAAACCACAATGAGATATCATCTCACACCCACCAGAATGGCCATTATCAACAAAACAGAAAATGACAAGTGCTGGAGAGGATGCGGAGAAAGAGGCACACTTATTCACTGTTGGTGGGAATGTCAAAGGGTGCAACCACTGTGGAAGGCAGTTTGGCGGTTCCTCAAAAAGCTGAATATAGAATTGCCATACGACCCAGCAATACCATTGCTAGGTATCTACTCAAAGGACTTAAGGGCAAAGACACAAACGGACATTTGCACACCAATGTTTATAGCAGCGTTATTTACAATTGCAAAGAGATGGAAACAGCCAAAATCTCCATCAACAGAAGAGTGGCTAAACAAACTGTGGTATATACATACGATGGAATATTATGCAGCTTTAAGACAAGATAAACTTGTGAACCATGTAATAACATGGATGGACCTAGAGAATATTATGCTGAGTGAATCCAGCCAAAAACTAAAGGACAAATACTGTATGGTCCCACTGTTGTGAACGGACATTCGAGAATAAACTTGAAATATGTCATTGGTAACAGAGTTCAGCAGGAGTTAGAAACAGGGTAAGACAATGGGTAATTGAAGCTGAAGGGATACAGATTGTGCAACAGGACTAGATACAAAAACTCAAAAATGGACAGCACAATAATACCTAATTGTAAAGTAATCATGTTAAAATACTGAATGAAGCTGCATCTGAGCTATAGGGTTTTTTTTTGTTTTTGTTTGCTTGTTGGTTTGTTTGTTGTTGTTGTTTTTTACTATTACTACTATTATTTCTTTTCTTTATATTGACATTTTATATCTTTTTCTGTTGTGTTGCTAGTTCCTCTAAACTGATGCAAATGTACTAAGAAACAATGATCATGCATCTATGTGATGATGTTAAGAATTACTGAGTGCATATGTAGAATGGTATGATTTCTAAATGTTGTGTTAATTTCTTTTTTTTCTTTCCGTTAAAAAAAAAAAAAAAAAAAAAAAAAAAAAAAAAAAAAAAAAATCACAAGGGCCAAAGAAGGAAACAGCAGGCTATTGTAGCAATCTGCCAGAATGATGGTGATACTCTACAGAAAAGGGGGAATGGCAAGGAGGACAAATATGTGAATTTGTAAGTTTTATGACTAACCAGACCTGATAATTGATTAGAATGAAGCTGCAGAAGAGGAAGAGCTTTTTGAGACCTGAGTGTCTAAAGAGGTTAGGGAAATGTAATAAATGATTCTCCAGTTGGCTGTGATGCTTGATTAATCATGAAGAAAACAGTGAGAGAGACCCTCTAGAATCTGTGACAAGGAAAGTCCCATATAGGATTAAAAGGCCTATGATTGTAATGCGCAAATCTTATTGGGGACTTAGAATGTGGCAGGGGACCGTCTTGATCCTGTGGCTTTACCTAAAATCAGTGGGAAGGTGGGTGTGGTAGGGTGAAGTTTCTCTATTAAATGAGGCTTGTTAAGAGGTAGGGTGCCCAGTGGAATGAAGGAAGGATAATTAGGAAAGGGAAAACTGAACGTTAAGAGAACAGTGAAGAGGCTTTTTATAATAGTGAAGGTGTAGAGTAATTATAGGCCAGAATTAGAGTGATAGCAGTCGGACTGGAAGGAAGGGGATAATTATGAGTGGAAAGTTATGAGAGAAAGATCCATGCGACCAGATGGCTGATTGTGGGAGGGCAATAGAAAGGGAGGAAGCAGAGAGCCAAGAGGACATAGAACATTGCTGGGGTTATGGCCAAAAACAGGATGGAAGGATGAGGAGTAGGTTTCGACAGAAAGGTGCAGGGGTTGGTTTGGGGCATGTTCATTGCAAGTGATGGTGAGTGAGTTGATAGAAATGGCTATTTAAGACAGCAGGTGGAGAAAGCAGGCATGGTGCCATGCCCAAAGGTTAAACTCCATGAATTTGCTCATTATGCTCTGTGATGGTCTCGTAGACCTTAGATGAGATTCATGTAGACTCTCTAAGGTTTATGAGGTTGAACCTTTGTCATCAGACTTCTGAGCGGTTTCAGGATGGCAGAAGCCGAGGCAAATAAAAACAGAGGCTGTCACTGTTAGTGTAAGTCATCAGTGAAGAAATGTTAAGGCAAATGGCAAAGCACTCTGGATACTGCGTAGGGCTCTAGAGAGGTGTGAGGGGATTCTGCTCACCCGTTATTACTGTATTGAAGCAAAACACAAGGCTTGGTTTTCTAGTTCAGGGGTTGATGAAATGAGACCAGTAGACCCAATCTATTTGCATAAATGAAGTTTTATTGGAACACAGTCACCCATTTGTGTCTTGTCTATGACTGCTTTTGTGCCACAGTGGCAGAGTTGAGTAGTTTTGAGACTATCAGGCCCACAAAGCATAAAACATTTACCTTCTAGCCTCTACATGAAAAGTTAATTGACTCTGCTCTGGTTCACCAGTGGCTACCCTAGCAGATGGCTTGGAAAGTATTCAACAGCCCTACTGACCACTCCTGTCACTTCCCTCTACCCTTACCCCCCACCCCAGGATCTATGTGTTCATTCTCTCCCAAGGGAGTCTTTACTATAAGCAATTTTATTAAAAATGCTGTGCAAATATGGCTGCAAGTTAAGTCCCCAACAGGTCTTTTCAAACAAGTAGTTGCCCACTGTTTTTACCCATCCTTTCTCTGTCTGGGTAGGATTGGCCCCACCCCCTTGCCTTTTTTACTAATTTAGAGTAACATCAGGATTGAGGTTCAAGTTTGAGGACAGTATAGAAACGTTCTGTCTTCCCCTGTATGTGAATGCGGCGGGCTTTAGATCCAGGAGCTGATGGCTCCAGATGGAACCCCGACTGAGACGGTAGGAGGGAAATGCTGAAACAAGTGTAGGGAGGTTAAGTGACATTCTAAACCAGCAGAAACCTCAGATCAACCAGCTCAGGGTCTTGACCAGCCTAGAGGCTTTAGGGTTATGTAAACTAATAACGCCCTTCATCATTTCACTCCATCTGAACTGAGCATGTGGTTATAGGCAACATTCGTGAGGGGTCCGACCATTGTCAGTTCTCAGTTTCCCTAAGTGATGGGGCTGGGAAGAGCCATGTTCCCTGGGCCCATGGCTAGCAGAAAGCATGTGGCAGCTTCTCCTTATGATGCCACCCTCCCAGTACTTCTCCTGGGTTCTATTCTTCTATCATCTGCTTTATCCTTTTCAGACTGGCTGCTGGCCTCTATCCCCTCCATCACAGAATCTATGAATTTTTTGGTATGGGCTGGTGTTCTTCTACAAATTGGTCTTGTTGGACAGCTTATCAGCAGCCTTCACTGTTCAGTCACTTGGTCCTTTAATGCAGCTAAAATCTCTTTGTTAATTATTCTTTGGTTAAAAGGAACAACAACTAACCCTGACATTTTGTCAAGAAAGGACTTTATTATGGAGAGATATGGGGTCGGTTGCCCAGTGGAGGGGAATGCTGAATCTCCAGAACTTGGACAGGGCAGGATTCTGGCAGCTCTTGGGGGCTAGTTAGCAGGAATTAATGTGCATTCTTTGGGGCCCAGCTGTGGAAATGAAGCCATGCAGTCAAGTTGTGTCATTGTGTCTCATCATTCAAAATCCAAGGAAATTTCCCAGGGAAAAAAAGATTCTATTGCCCAGTTTGCTTTGCATGTTCACCCTTTGGTTATAAGAGGATGGGGGGATTTGGATGGATAGACTCTCTGCATTGGGAACCATATACAAAGGGGAAAGGAGGGTTACCCAAAAGAAACTCATGATAAAGTTACCCAAAGAGTGGAGGAAGGCAGATGCACAGGAAAGCAACAGCTGCCAGTTATAAAACTTTGCTTGGCTGCACAGGGCTCATGTTCAGTGAGATTTGTCACTGAAATCTCAGACTTAAGGGTATATCAGGATCACACCTGGAGGACTCGTCACAATGTGCATTCCATGACTTCTCCACCAGTTTCTGATGCTGGAGTCTTAGATTGGGAGCCTGTCCTGAATTTCTAGCCTCATGTGATGCTGATGCTGCTGGTCTGATTCCACAACTTGAACCTCACCACCTTATAGACCTGATATTCTTTTTGTAGATCATATGACGTTTTTTTCCATCAAGATTGGTCAGCCTTTATTCTCTGAAATCCAAGTTAACTCATTATTACATTCTTTGTTATAACCCAACTCTTTGTCTTTAAGTTGTAATAGAGAATGGGGAAGAATGTATTTTAAATTTTCTTTGAATATATCTTACTTAGCCTTTTTTGAGAAGGTACCTATGACTTTAACGTTGTTAAGGTTAAAGTCATCGATGAAAATCAAACCCTGTGGTAAGCCAGTGTGATGGCTGGATTCATGTGATCATTATGGGGAGGACATTCTGTGGACTTAAATAATCAGTCAGTTGATTACATCTATGGCTGATTACATCTATGATCAACCAAAGGGAGTGTTGATCATGAGATAATCCAGTCAATTGGCCTTAATCCAGTAACTGGATGTGATCCAACTGGTTGAAGGTTTTTAAGGGCCATTGGAAGAGAACTTGTTCTGTCTTGTTTACTGATGACAAGCTAGCTTGTTTACTAGCTCCACACAGCCTAGAGCTGTGCCTGTCTGATAGCAGATGTTTAGTAAATATTTATTGAATCAAGCTATATAATTTTATATAGGACTCCTTGCAGATTTCACTTCCTAATTCTACTTTCCTAAGTCTTATATCAGTATTTACTCTCAGGAGTGTATGAGGGGAGCTAGTAAGATGTCGTTGTATCTAGTGTGTTTAACAGATTGCTGGGAAATGCCAGCTTGGGAGATTAAACAGGTTCTCCTTGGTCCGCAAAGCCCATCATGATGACTGCCATTTGCTTGCCTGATAACTGGGTAACTGGTGTCTTGAATGGGTCATATCCCATTTTGTTTTAGTTCCAAGTCCTTTCTGCTGCATTGGTTGCTATTAAATACTTCCATGTTTTGGAGATGTTTTAAAAATATTAAATCTTTCTAGTTCAGGGCTTTGTAATTTCTAAGAAATCAATTCTCTGTGGCACTCTGTCCATGAGGAATGTCATTTCCTTCCTGTGCATTGAGAAGGAAATCCATCAATTTTCTGTGGCACTCTGTCCATAAGGAATGTCATTTCCTTCCTGTGCATTGAGAAGGAAATCCCATGGCATGATTTTTTTCTAGGAAAGAACATTAAAAGCCCAGGCCTAATTCTGTCCTTTTCTGCCTGCTGGAGGAGTTTGATGGTCTATCTTTTCCTTGGAGTGGCTGGCTCTCTCATCTTTTCTTCCAAGTTTTTGTTCTTCTGGAGGTTGTGTCATATGAATGTGGTTGGGAATCTGGATTTTGGATGCAGACTTCCTGAGCTGGACCACAGACCATGCTGCTCATCATCCATGAGACCTAGAGCACATCACTTGCCCTCTCTGTGCTTCCACGAGATAATGATGGTACCTACCTTGTAGGCTTATTGTAAGAATTAATGCATGTAAATCTCTTAGACCAGAGCCTGGAAATATAGTAGGTACTATGTGAGTATCAACAACTGGTATTATTATTATCAGTATCCATTATCACTTGTTCATGGAGAAGAATTTTAGATAAAATGGAAAAATCAATCTTAGAATCTAAAAGTTGACTGTTAGGTTCCTGTAGTAGGGTCATTAATAAGTTTAAATTTTTTTTTTTTTATTAACGTAAAGAAAAAAAACAAAGAAATTAACACAACATTTAGAAATCATACCATTCTACATATGCACTCAGTAATTCTTAACATCATCACATAGATGCATGATCATTGTTTCTTAGTACATTTGCTTCGGTTTAGAGGAACTAGCAACACAACAGAAAGAGATATAAAATGTTAATATAAAGAAAAGAAATAAAAGTAGTAGTAATAGTAAAAAACAACAACAACAAACAAACCAACAAGCAAACAAAAACAAAAAAAACCCTATAGCTCAGATGCAGCTTCATTCAGTATTTTAACATGATTACTTTACAATTAGGTATTATTGTGCTGTCCATTTTTGAGTTTTTGTATCTAGTCCTGTTGCACAGTCTGTATCCCTTCAGCTTCAATTACCCATTGTCTTACCCTGTTTCTAACTCCTGCTGAACTCTGTTACCAATGACATATTTCAAGTTTATTCTCGAATGTCCGTTCACATCAGTGGGACCATACAGTATTTGTCCTTTAGTTTTTGGCTGGATTCACTCAGCATAATATTCTCTAGGTCCATCCATGTTATTACATGGTTCATAAGTTTATCTTGTCTTAAAGCTGCATAATATTCCATCGTATGTATATACCACAGTTTGTTTAGCCACTCTTCTGTTGATGGAGAATTTGGCTGTTTCCATCTCTTTGCAATTGTAAATAACGCTGCTATAAACATTGGTGTGCAAATGTCCGTTTGTGTCTTTGCCCTTAAGTCCTTTGAGTAGATACCTAGCAATGGTATTGCTGGGTCGTATGGCAATTCTATATTCAGCTTTTTGAGGAACCGCCAAACTGCCTTCCACAGTGGTTGAACCCTTTGATATTCCCACCAACAGTGGATAAGTGTGCCTCTTTCTCCGCATCCTCTCCAGCACTTGTCATTTTCTGTTTTGTTGATAATGGCCATTCTGGTGGGTATGAGATGATATCTCATTGTGGTTTTGATTTGCATTTCTCTAATGGCCAGGGACATTGAGTATCTCTTCATGTGCCTTTTGGCCATTTGTATTTCCTCTTCTGGTAGGTGTCTGTTTAAGTCTTTTTCCCATTTTGTAATTGGGTTGGCTGTCTTTTTGTTGTTGAGTTGAATAATCTCTTTATAAATTCTGGATACTAGACCTTTATCTGATATGTCGTTTCCAAATATTGTCTCCCATTGTGTAGGCTGTCTTTCTACTTTCTTGATGAAGTTCTCTGATGCACAAAAGGGTTTAATTTTGAGGAGCTCCCATTTATTTATTTCCTTCTTCAGTGTTCTTGCTTTAGGTTTAAGGTCCATAAAACCACCTCCAGTTGTAAGATCCATAAGATATCTCCCAACATTTTCCTCTAACTGTTTTATGGTCTTATACCTAATGTTTAGATCTTTGATCCATTTTGAGTTAACTTTTGTATAGGGTGTGAGAGATGGGTCTTCTTTCATTCTTTTGCATATGGATATCCAGTTCTCTAGGCACCATTTATTGAAGAGACTGTTCTGTCCCAGGTGAGTTGGCTTGACTGCCTTATCAAAGATCAAATGTCCATAGATGAGAGGGTCTATATCTGAGCACTCTATTCGATTCCATTGGTCAATATATCTATCTTTATGCCAATACCATGCTGTTTTGACCACTGTGGCTTCATAATATGCCTTAAAGTCAGGCAGCGTGAGACCTCCAGCTTCGTTTTTTTTCCTCAAGATGTTTTTAGCAATTCGGGGTACCCTGCCCTTCCAGATAAATTTGCTTATTGGTTTTTCTATTTCTGAAAAATAAGTTGTTGGGATTTTGATTGGTATTGCATTGAATCTGTAAATCAATTTAGGTAGGACTGACATCTTAACTATATTTAGTCTTCCAATCCATGAACACGGTATGCCCTTCCATCTATTTAGGTCTTCTGTGATTTCTTTTAACAGTTTTTTGTAGTTTTCTTTATATAGGTTTTTTGTCTCTTTGGTTAAATTTATTCCTAGGTATTTTATTCTTTTAGTTGCGATTGTAAATGGGATTCGTTTCTTGATTTCCGCCTCAGCTTGTTCATTACTAGTGTATAGAAAAGCTACAGATTTTTGAATGTTGATCTTGTAGCCTGCTACTTTGCTGTACTCATTTATTAGCTCTAGTAATTTTGTTGTGGATTTTTCTGGGTTTTCTACATATAGTATCATATCGTCTGCAAACAGTGATAGTTTTACTTCTTCCTTTCCAATTTTGATGCCTTGTATTTCTTTTTCTTGTCTAATTGCTCTGGCTAGAACCTCCAACACAATGTTGAATAATAGTGGTGATAGTGGACATCCTTGTCTTGTTCCTGATCTTAGGGGGAAAGTTTTCAATTTTTCCCCATTGAGGATGATATTAGCTGTGGGTTTTTCATATATTCCCTCTATCATTTTAAGGAAGTTCCCTTGTATTCCTATCTTTTGAAGTGTTTTCAGCAGGAAAGGATGTTGAATCTTGTCGAATGCCTTCTCTGCATCAATTGAGATGATCATGTGATTTTTCTGCTTTGATTTGTTGATATGGTGTATTACATTAATTGATTTTCTTATGTTGAACCATCCTTGCATACCTGGGATGAATCCTACTTGGTCATGATGTATAATTCTTTTAATGTGTTGTTGGATACGATTTGCTAGAATTTTATTGAGGATTTTTGCATCTGTATTCATTAGAGAGATTGGTCTATAGTTTTCTTTTTTTGTAATATCTTTGCCTGGTTTTGGTATGAGGGTGATGTTGGCTTCATAGAATGAATTAGGTAGTTTTCCCTCCACTTCGATTATGTTGAAGAGTTTGAGGAGAGTAGGTACTAATTCTTTCTGGAATGTTTGATAGAATTCACATGTGAAGCCATCTGGTCCTGGACTTTTCTTTTTAGGGAGCTTTTGAATGACTGATTCAATTTCTTTACTTGTGATTGGTTTGTTGAGGTCGTCTATTTCTTCTTGAGTCAAAGTTGGTTGTTCATGTCTTTCCAGGAACCTGTCCATTTCTTCTAAATTGTTGTATTTATTAGCGTAAAGTTGTTCATAGTATCCTGTTATTACCTCCTTTATTTCTGTGAGGTCAGTAGTTATGTCTCCTCTTTCATTTCTAATCCTATTTATTTGCATCCTCTCTCTTCTTCTTTTTGTCAATCTTGCTAAGGGCCCATCAATCTTGTTGATTTTCTCATAGAACCAACTTCTGGTCTTATTGATTTTCTCTATTGTTTTCATGTTTTCAATTTCATTTATTTCTGCTCTAATCTTTGTTATTTCTTTCCTTTTGCTTGCTTTGGGATTAGTTTGCTGTTCTTTCTCCAGTTCTTCCAAGTGGACAGTTAATTCCTGCATTTTTGTCTTTTCTTCTTTTCTGATAAAGGCATTTAGGGCAATAAATTTCCCTCTTAGCACTGCCTTTGCTGCGTCCCATAAGTTTTGATATGTTGTGTCTTCATTTTCATTTGCCTCTAGGTATTTACTAATTTCTCTTGCAATTTCTTCTTTGACCCACTTGTTGTTTAAGAGTGTGTTGTTGAGCCTCCATGTATTTATGAATTTTCTGGCCCTCCGCCTATTATTGATTTCCAACTTCATTCCTTTATGATCCGAGAAAGTGTTGTGTATGATTTCAATCTTTTTAAATTTGTTAAGACTTGCTTTGTGACCCAGCATATGGTCTATCTTTGAGAATGATCCATGAGCACTTGAAAAAAAGGTGTATCCTGCTGTTGTGGGATGTAATGTCCTATAAATGTCTGTTAAGTCAAGTTCATTTATAGTAATATTCAGGTTCTCTATTTCTTTATTGATCCTCTGTGTAGATGTTCTGTCCATTGATGAGAGTGGTGAATTGAAGTCTCCAACTATTATGGTATATGTGTCTATTTCCCTCTTCAGTGTTTGCAGTGTATTCCTCACGTATTTTGGGGCATTCTGGTTCGGTGCGTAAATATTTATGATTGTTATGTCTTCTTGCTTAATTGTTCCTTTTAATAGTATATAGTGTCCTTCTTTGTCTCTTTTAACTGTTTTACATTTGAAGTCTAATTTGTTGGATATTAGTATAGCCACTCCTGCTCTTTTCTGGTTGTTGTTTGCATGAAATATCTTTTCCCAACCTTTCACTTTCAACCTATATTTATCTTTGGGTCTAAGATGTGTTTCCTGTAGACAGCATATAGAAGGATCCTGTTTTTTAATCCATTCTGCCAGTCTATGTCTTTTAATTGGGGAATTCAGTCCATTGACATTTAGAGTTATTACTGTTTGGATAATATTTTCCTCTACCATTTTGCCTTTTGTATTATATATATCATATCTGACTTTCCTTCTTTGTACACTTTTCTCCATGTCTCTCTCTTCTGTCTTTTTGTATCTGACTCTAGTGCTTCCTTTAGTATTTCTTGCAGAGCTGGTCTCTTGGTCACAAATTCTCTTAGTGACTTTTTGTCTGAGAATGTTTTAATTTCTCCCTCATTTTTGAAGGACAATTTTGCTGGATATAGGAGTCTTGGCTGGCAGTTTTTCTCTTTTAGTAACTTAAATATATCATCCCACTGTCTTCTAGCTTCCATGGTTTCTGCTGAGAAATCTACACATAGTCTTATTGGGTTTCCCTTGTATGTGACGGATTGTTTTTCTCTCGCTGCCTTCAAGATCCTCTCTTTCTCTTTGACCTCTGACATTCTAACTAGTAAGTGTCTTGGGGAACGCCTATTTGTGTCTAATCTCTTTGGGGTGCGCTGCACTTCTTGGATCTGTAATTTTAGGTCTTTCATAAGAGTTGGGAAATTTTCAGTGATAATTTCTTCCATTAGTTTTTCTCCTCCTTTTCCCTTCTCTTCTCCTTCTGGGATACCCACTACACGTATATTTGTACGGTTCACATTGTCCTTGAGTTCCCTGATACCTTGTTCAAATTTTTACATTCTTTTCCGGATAGTTTCTGTTTCTTTTTGGAATTCAGATGTTTCATCCTCCAAATCACTAATTCTATCTTCTGTTTCTTTAAATCTGTCATTGTAGGTATCCATTGTTTTTTCCATTTTTTCTACTTTATCTTTCACTTCCATAAGTTCTGTGATTTGTTTTTTCAGTTCTTCTATTTCTTCTTTATGTTCAGCCCATGTCTTCTTCATGTCCTCCCTCAATTTATCGATTTCGTTTTTGAAGAGGTTTTCCATTTCTGTTCATATATTCAGCATTAGTTGTTTCAGCTCCTGTATCTCATTTGAACTATTGGTTTCTTCGTTTGACTGGGCCATATGTTCAATTTTCTGAGCATGATCCGTTATCTTCTGCTGGCGTCTGGGCATTTAGTCAGATTTCCCCGGGTGTTCGACCCCACAGGTTGAAAGATTTTTCTGTGCAATCTCTGGGTTCTGTTCTTCCTATCCTGCCCAGTAGGTGGCGCTCGTGGCACACGCCTGTCTGTGGGTTCCACCAGCGAAAGTTGCTGTGGGTCCCTCAACTCTGAAAAACTCTCGCCGTAGGGGAGGTTCGGCAACCAAAGTGTCTTGGAAGAATGCCAGCCGGCCTGGGGTTCCAAACTCGGGGAGGGTCGCCGGCCATCGCAGCACAGGAGAGCGTCTGGCCAAATTAGCCAGTCGGCCTGGGGCACCAAGCGTGGCGGGAGGGCGCCAGCTGTCGCAGCCCGGGAGAGTGCACTGTTCCCAGCCGACGGGGGAGTCACGTGTTTGGAAGGGATCCCCCGGTCACTGTTCTCCACAGTCTGGGGATTTCCGACCCAACTATCTCAGTTGTACCGGGGGGCCTCGTGTGGTGGGGGCACCAGCCGCCGTGGCCTAAGGGGACCGCCTGTCCAGTTCTACCAGCTGGCCCAGGAAGGTGGAAGGGAGGGACTCCGGTCGCTTGCCGTCCCACCCAGGAAAGCCCGTGCCCCTTGGTGATCTCACCGGAGCTGGTTCTCCCAGATAGTCAGCCGTTCCAGGATGGGGTACGCTGTCCCTTTGATCTCCCTCGTGGCTCCGGGAGCTGCTCTGTATTATCTCCACTCCCCCAGTAGCTGTTCTGGAGGAGGACAGGTGAGGGCGGCAAGGCTGTCGAGGCTGGTGGCGGAGGAGCACGGTGAAGGCGGGGGAAGAGGGCACCGTGGTGGTTGGAGAGCAGCCGGAGCAGGAGGGGGAGGAGAGGGGAGAAGGAGGTCGGGCGGCTCGGCTGCTGCGGGGCGTGGGCGCCGCGCGGCGGGCCGGCGGAGAAAGAGGGGGGAGAAGGAGGGCGGGCGGCTCGGCTGCTGCGGGGCGGCGGAGAAAGAGGGGGGAGAAGGAGGGCGGGCGGCTCGGCTGCTGCGGGGCGTGGGCGCCGCGCGGCGGGCCGGCGGAGAAAGAGCAAGTTTAAATTTTAATACTGATAATAATCACATTTGCTGGCTGATTACTCTATAGTAGGCTGAATATTAAGACACTGCACATTCCTGCTCATTTAGTCCTTGCTCCAACTCTATGAGATAGGCAGTATTGTTGTTTTACTTTTTTATACTAGACAACTACAGCTCAGATGAGTTAAGATCCGTGCTGAAGGTGGCACAGATAGTAAGCCAGCATTCAAATGTGGGCATCTGACCCAATATTCCTCCCTAATTCTACCTCTGACCACCCATAAAGGAAATAGCATAGTAAGGTAGATGTCATATAACACACGGGTCCACTTTTGTTGACTAAGCCATTTCTGTAGGATAGGGCAGCTCACCTTTGCATCAGATGTTACAGTATGTGAAACTTTTCGACATGTGTAATCACATTAATTCCAGTCCTTACCACAATCTTGAGGGGTAAATGGCCTCTTCTTTTCCAACATACAGGGAACTGAGGGTTGGAGAAATTTAGCCACTTACTTTAAATCACCCAGCTAGTAAGTGCCAGAGCTTTGACCTAAATCTGAAGAACCCAAATCCAAATCCCAGATTCTTCTGCCAATGCTAGGCTGAGATACTAGCACTGGTTTATTAATTTGAATTTCTCTAACTTTCAGTCTGAGTTTTGTTGTATAGGCTGGAATAAAATTTTACCATTTAGGACAACAGACATTCTTAAAATACACATCGGTTTAGACTAATGCTCTAAAGGAGAGATTTGAGCTAGAAAGACAACATAGTTTTAGATGATTTGGAAAACTCATTGCCTACATCCAATTAATATTAACAGTAATTTAAAAAATATTTTAAGCAAAGTCTTTTACTAGGTCCGAAGACGACTACTTGCTCAGTTTAATTGCATATCAGTAGAGCTGTGTTCCTAAAAGGCTTGCTAGAAGAGTTTTTAGGTGGAAAAATTAATCAGTGAAACTTTGTGATATTAAACAGCTTCTTTGCCTTAGCACTTTTCAGACCCTTTAATATGTTAATATGGACTATGAATCTCTGAAAGGAAATAAAGCATAGAGCCTCAAAAGTTTATTTAACCATGAATAGGGTTTGGCAAAATATAACCCAGGGTCCAAAGCCTGCCTACAGCCTGTATCTATTTAGCCGGTGAACTAAGAATGTTTTTCATATTTTTAAAGCATTGTGAAAAGCGAACAAACAAAAACAAGAGAGTGTATGACAGAGACCATACAACCTACAAGGCCTAACATAATTACTATCTGGCCTTTTATGTGAAAAGATTGCCGAATCCTGCCCTAAACAACATGCTCATCATCATCACTGCCCACATCACAGTGGCTGACCTGGAAGGGGCTGTCATCAATGCCTTCCCCTCTTATCCATTTTGTTAGTTTGCAAGCTATTGGAATGCAATATACCTGAAATGGAATGGCTTTGAGAAAGGGGAACTTACTAAATTGCAAGTTTATAGTTCTAAGGCCATGAAAATGTCCAAATTGAGGCACCAACAAGAGGTTACCTTCACTCAAGAAAGGATGATGAAGTTCTGGGTTTCTCTCTCAGCTGGGAGGGCACATGGCAACATCTGCTAGCTTTCTCTCCTGGCTTCTTGTTTCATGAAACTCCCCCAGAGGCATTTTCCTTCTTCATCTCGAAAGGACTCTGAATGTGTGGACTCTGTTGGTTCTGGTTGCTCTAAAGCGTTTTCCAATATATTTCCCTCTTAAAAAGCTCTGGTAAGTAGCCCCACCTTGAATGGGTGGAGACACACCTTCATGGAAACCGTCTAATGAAAAGTTACCACCCACGGCTGACTGGGTCACATCTCCATGGAAACAATAAGAAAGATCCCACCCCACAATATTGAATGAGGATTAAAGGACATGGCTTTTCTGGGGCACATAATAACTTCAAACCGTCACACCCATGGATGCCAATCTCCCATAAAGAGGTGATGTCCATCCTTCCATCCCTTGAATCTGGGTGCTCCTATAATTTCTTTGATCAACAGAATATAGCAGGAATAATGCTGTGGCTGTTCTGTGTAGTCTCTACCATAGGCTCTTAGAATCCTGAGTCATGAAAAAATCCAACTATCCTTCTGGAAAGATCACACAGAAAGACTCCAAGACTACTTGGAGAAGGAGAAGGGCCCAGGCAAGCCCGAATCCAAGCTGTGACCATCAAGGCACCAGGTGGGTGAGTGAAGCCAGTTCTGACCCTACAGATAACTCAAAGCTAACAGAATATCACCAAGTGATCCTTGCTGATGCCCAGCTGAGCCCTGAGTAGACCCACACAGCCATCAGATATAATAAAATGGTTGGCATTTTAAACTACTGTTTGGGGTTAGTTTGTTACACAGCAAGTGCTCATCAGACCAGTCCTCATCACTGTTATTGTTTTGCAGGCTCTCCCAGGATTGATCTGTGCCACTCCCTCTGAGAAAACAATTTGGTGTTTTTGTTTGTTTGTTTAGGCATTCCAACAGTGGTCTAAATTGATACATTTTAGCCTTGTAATGTACGTATTTTGTCACATATATGCAGGAAACTCAGTCAGGTATTATATACATGCAGAGACAAAATAGCAGCCCCAACCACTGAGCCTCTTAATCTCACATCTTCCGCCTACTGTTCCTGGGAGCAGAGGATTTCAAAAAGCTAAACTTTTGCTATCAAGTTGTAGTAAAATCTCTTTAGGGAGTTATAAGATCACAACATTAGGAGAAAAAGATCTCTACACATGCACCAAAGCTCAGACCATAACAGATGCTCAGTGATAATATCACATGGATGCTTATTTCAAATTCAGGAAGGCATTGTTCGTGCATTTCTCAATAATTGATGTATTTTTCCCTGTTGTTGATGATTCTGCCACCTAAGTCCTCTATAATCAAAATGATACCCTGAAAACTTGCTTTGACTTGTCACACTCCTGATTACAAGTTTCTTTACAGGCTTACTGTCTTCAGATTATTTTATTTCTGCAGCTGTGTAGTGCATAAACCCTTCCACTTATCCAGCCCCAGTTTTGTGATCCAGCCCCAACTTGCTTCCTTCTCTGCTTCCTGGAAGTCAGTGTCATCACATTTTTCTTTGTTCCTAAAACATATCATGTCCTCATACGACATCGTGGCTTCGTGCACGCTGATCCCTCTTCCCGTAACGCACTTCTCTGCTTTTTTCCCTAATGCATGTCTTCTCACCATGGCCTCTTGTTGGGGATTGAAGCACATACACCAGAGACACGTCCCATCTTAGTCCTGGTCCCGACAGTATGAATCCACATATACAGAGGGCTTTTGGGGATGTTATCAGTAAGGTGTGGCCAAACTAAATGAGCGTGGGCCTTAATCCATTATGGCTAAAATCCTTAGAAGCCAAGGAAATTGCAGATGTGGAAGCCAGAAGTGGAGATTATGGAGTGAAGCCATCACCATGTGACTGAGGTGGCACTCAAACCAGCACCGCAATGCCACAGTCTCCCGGAGAAGGCATGGCCCTGCCGTATCTTGATTTTGGACTTTCAGCCTCCTAAACTGTGTGATGGTGACGTGCTGTTGTTTAAGCTAACCAAATTGTGGTATTTGTCATAGCAGACCTGGTAAACTAAGATGCCTCTCAACTCCTATTTCATCTCCTTTGGTAAGTTTTTCAGACTTCCCTGGGAGCGGCCACCTATTTCTATCTGTCTGTCCTAGCATGGACAGCTCTTCTGTACTCTTTTAACATCTCTGTTACAGTGTTGGCCACATTTGGCTACAACTTATCTTCCAGAAATAAGTTTTGCTTCTCTAAGCCTCAGTTTATTCATCTATGAAATAGAAATATTGCCTAACTGCAGGTTTGTTGAGAGGATAAAACAGAAGAACATGTAAGCACCTGGCACCGGGCTCATGAAAAGTCGCTCCATAAATCTTCACTGTTTTCACCTATTTACAGATAGTTTTCTCTACTCCCCAGCTCCCCTAACCCAGTCTGAGATCTCCATGAACATACAACATACTTCTGTCACTGTCATATCCCTTGTTCCTGCAAAGACCAGGGGCCAGAAAGATATTTGTTGAATGAATTGTTCTTTCCAGCCTTCTTATTTTTCCTGATTAGTTACTGTATATCAGTTGGGAACAGCTGGCTACCTGTGGAGGAAAATATTTAAATAGAAGAAAATACAGTCACAAAATTCTCCTTTAGGTGTGGGGGGCATTATGACATGGAAGAAACACCATGGCAGGTATGGTCATTTGTCCTTCAAGGTCATTTTTCCCGCAAGCTTCTGGGGAAAACCCAAGAACAGATCTGGGCCCCATCCCCATTCACAAAATGTCTCAGTGCTCTCCTTGAAACTAAGGAAGCAGTGAAGATAGAACAAGCTTATTTTGCATGCAGGTGTCAAATTTAAGATCTTCATTTTGATTTATTTTTTTTGCTGTGCCTCTCCTACCTACATGTTATATATTGGAAGAACAGGTTGAGATGAAGCTTCATTTAGATGCTGTTGCCTTCCCTGCTAATTGATTGTGGTGTTCTGTATCTTTTTAGTTTTTCTTAATGTAATTTATTGTGCACTCACCTGGAATTTTATTCATAACATTTTGTTTTGCCTTGTCATGCCTGCAGTCTTGGAGCTTTGAGTGAGCACCAAGCTGCAAGATGCACTCAGTGGAGGCTGAGCTCATGGGCAGAAGGCTGATGGTTGGTGCAGGACTTCTGGTGCCTTCAGCATCCTTTCAGGGGTGTGGTTGTGCTGGAGTGCAGACGGTGCATCATTTAGGTGCATAAAAGCAGAAGGACCCTACTCCCCGCTGCTTTCGTGGGCCAAGAATGAGAAGGGTCTCACAGGGCCAGAGATACACCTACGTTCAGGTATCAGCTGTTTGGGTAAGTGCCTTTCAGCACTCAGAAATCGAGACCAAGGTATCCTACAGTGTACAGGTCCTTAAAGCAAGAAGCCTGTACAAGGGACAGCAAGCCTGTATGAACTTGGGGAACCAGTGGCCCAGGGAGCTTGCTGTCGAAAGACCCAGAGAGAGAGCCTGAGTCATTCACAGGACAATCCTGCTTGTCTCCACATGCATTTTTTCCCACTTTTTTTGGAGGTGGATGCGGTGCAGGGTCCATGAATCAAACCCGGTCTCCCACCTGGAAGGTGAGCATTCTCCCACTGCACCACCTGTGCACCGTCTACATGCATTTATGTCGTTGACTTGTATCAATAAATCCAAAGCAAGTACATCTTTGAGAACTCTCCGACCCTGTAAATATATATCACAAGACTCAAAACCCAAATGGCTGATATGTAGATGAAAAAATTAGAATATTTATCTTTTACAGCTTAAAGGGTGTTATGTAAAGGTAGCTGTAATAAGGATGTATTTGGAGGGGAAATCTCAACCTTTAAAGCCTGTCTCCCATTTTCTTTGTTTTTTACTTATTTTTACTACCCACAACAATTGTCTTGCCTTGATTTTGTTTTTTTTCTGGATGTGTATGCTATAAAGCAAGAAATTAGTATGCGGTAGTATAACATGCAGTTACGGTATTAATTCACCTCTAAAAGCTGCCCTAGACTACAGCAAGGGAAAGCATCAGCCCTAAGGGCAATGCCCTGTTGCGGACAGTACCAGTGCTCTGCCCCTCGGCCTTTGGGTCCTGCCATCGGAGGGTGCTCTGGTTGCCTTCAACGGCCAGCACCTGCATCTCACCTGAAGCCCTCGTACATCTGTGCGCAGCAAACAAGCGCCAAAGAAATATCCCCCAAGAGCAGCCCCACTCTGGGTCCTCTCTGGAAGGATAATTTTGAGGTTTGGTTCTCTGCTGGTTCCTAGAGTTCCTCACTGAGATTATACTCTGGCTTTTCCGAGTGGTAACTTTCTTGATGGTGTACCTTCTGTTGTCTGTCTCCTCTTCATCATTTCATTTCTCTATCTAGTGCTTCTTGGGATCCCCTCCCAGGTAAACAACTTGCCTGCTTATTATTTCCTCTGGGTTTGCTGCTGAAGGAACCCAAAATAAGACATGCTCAGTGAAAAAGTATAACTGAGAACACATATGTCTTGGCAGAGGGTCTGAAGTCTAAAGAAATTGAGTGGAAAAGTCCCATAAAAAGATGGGGTGACTAAGATATGAATCTTGAGAGGAAGCGTGGGACTGCAACTGATGTTTCCAGTAAGCCAAGGAGAGACTTCGTGGAATCATTCCAACAAAGCAGCTTTGCAGACAGCTTCCTTCTCACGACTGGATGAGGAGTACTCTCCTACTGTCTCATCTGACTTCAAACTTGGAAAATATCCTGGATCTGTCCTGTCTACCATAGTGGTGGGGAGGGGGTGGGCTACCTTTCCAACACTAAGAAGGCTCAGATAGCCTAGAGTTTCCTTTCTGTCTCAGTTCCCTGTGTGTTTTCAAGATACTTATGGTGGTAGAAGAGAGCATCTTTTAAAGAAGTCACATGCCTGCTGTTGGAGAAAGTTCAAAAGCAAAGAAAAACCTTAACTTGTCTTTTGATATTTCGATTTAAGACTAGGAATACGGAATTACAGAAAATCAATTTTAGGAAGATCTTGAAGATCATCTGGCTAGTCCGAATTCCTATTCACACCTTCATATCTCTCGAACATATTATTACATAGTAGGCAATCAGTAAGTATTTTCTATGTGTCAGTTTGAATTAATTAAGTGCCCTTCAGACAATCTTGAACACCAGCTAATTATAGAGAGATGGCTTCCTTCCAGGGCAATCTACTCCCTCCCTACCTATCTCAATCAACAGTCCTTCCTTATGGTCCCCTATGGCTTTAATTCATTCATCCTAATGCTCCTACTTAAGGCCCTGCAAAAGAAAACTCAGTGCAGTGTCACCTTTCAGTTACACTGTCTTTAATCTCTTTTCCAAGAAACACATCCACCAGCCTTTCAACTGTTCTTCAGAGGAGCTGTTCATGGGTCCTGCTCACTTCACCTGCTCATCAATTGTGTTGTATCCATCTTAACAGGTCTCCCTGTGCTTGATTTTCCTTGAATTGTGGCTACAAAATCTTTAGTGAGTGTATTAACCCTCCCAGTGAGTTGAAAAATGAAGTTGGAGTGTAGAGGTCTGCTAAAATCTGGATAGTGCTACACCTCTCTTGGCTGTTAGGCTGCCGATTAAACAATTGCCTTTCCCAGCAAGCTTCTATTTATGCTCACCCATCTGGCAGTTATGAGCAATTAGTAAGGTTGATAGTAGCATTTTTTGCTGTAAGTAATCTATTGATTTTTCTTTGCTGGCTCTAAAAGTGTTCTCTATTCAAAAGCATGGGTGTTGTCTTCTCATTTCTGCCTGGCTGCTCAGATATGACCAAGAGTTGGAAATGGGCATTTCAACCATATGTCACAACTAAGAGTTTCATTATTTTTAATTTAAAAGATATGTCTTCTAGTTTGCTAGCTGCTGGAATGCAGTATACCAGAAATGGAACAGCTTTTAAAAGGGGGAATTTACCAAGTTGCAAGTTTACACTTTTTAGGCCATGGAACCATCCAAATTAAAGCAAGCCAATAGAAATGTCCAGTCTAAGGCATCCAGGGGCAGATACCTTGATTCAAGAAGGCTGATGAAGTTCAGGGTTTCTCTCTCAAGTGGAAAGGCACCTGGTGAACATGGTCAGGGTTTCTTTCTCATCTGGAAAGGCACATGGTGAACACAACATCTTCTGCTAGCTTCCTCTCCAGGCCTCCTGTTTCATAAAGCTCCCCCAGGCACATTTTCCTCCTTCATCTCCAAAGGTCGCTGGCTGGTGGACTCTCTGCTTTGTGGTTCTGCGGCATTCTCTGCTCTCTCAGAATCTCCAAAGGTTGCTGGCTGGTGGACTCGGTGGTTCTCTTAGCTTTGTGGCTCTGCTCAGCTCTGCTGTGGCTTTCTTGTCCTTCTCAAATGGCATTCGCTCTGAGAAATGTCTCTTCTTTTATAGGATCCCAGTAAAGTAATCAAGACCCACCTGGAATGGGTGTAGACACCTCTCCACCTAATCGAGTTTAGGTTGAATCACATCTCCTTGGAGATAATGTAGTTAAAGCTTTCAACATACAGTATTGAATAGGGATTAGAAGAAATGGCTGTCTTCACAAAATGGGATTAGGATTAAAACATGGCTTTCCTGGGGTACATAAATCCTTTAAAACAGCATGATATTATATGAACTAATGAAAGTAAGAGTTTAACTATGGTGCTCATGATTCTTTTTGCACTCTTCTAATGTCTGTCACTACTGCAGAGTACTCTAAGGTCTGCCATTGAGTTCAGCCAAAGATAAAAACTTGAGAATTGATGATTGAGGTGACAAACTGATCTTATATCCATGGACTCTCCCCGTAGACTAGTTCCTTTTTCTAAGTCAGTTCTCTAATAAGTATAGCAATGGAAGGTTGTTGTTCAAATGACACATGACTCCTTGCTTATGCATCTGTCGCTACCTTACATGACATTTACTCTTCTCTTCTCTTGCTAGCATGCAAGGAGGGTTTGATATCACCTGTTGGTGGAACATCAGGCAGAAGGAAAAATGTGGAATTGGATATGGGGATGTGCTGGTTTGAAAGGATGTATGTACCCTTGAAAAACCATGTTTTAATCCTAACATGGCAGGTGTTTCTTCTAATCCCTATTCAGTACTGTATGTTTGAAGTTTTAATTAGATCATCTCTAATTAACAAGAGTGGTTGTTAAATTGGAGTAGGTGGAGATGTGTCTCTACCCATTTGGGTAGGTCTTGATCACTTCACTGGAATCCTATAAAAGAGGAAACAATTTGGACAATGAGGGAGATTCTGAGAAGGCAGAGCACACTGCAGCACCATGAAGCAAAGAGTCCACCAGCCAGCAACTTTTGGAGATGAAGAAGAAAAACACCTCTGAAGAGCTGGAGAGGAAGCTAAGCAGATGACACCGTGTTTCCCCTTTCAGCTGAGAGGAAAACCCTGACCCTGTTTGCCATGTGCCCTTCCACTTGAGGGAGAAACCCTGAACTTCATTGGCCTTCTTAAATCAAGGTATCTTTCCTTGGATGCCTTTGATTGGATATTTCTATAGACATGTTTTAATTGGGACATTATCTCGGCCTTAGAACTATAAACCTGCAACTTATTAAATTCCCCTTTTTAAAAGCCATCCTGTTTCTGGTATATTGCATTCTGGAAGCTAGCAAACTAGAATAGGGGATGCGGAAGAAAACTGTGCCAAGCAAGAGGTTCTGGTTTGAGTGCGGTAACCCTATTCCTAGGAAGACAGAACACTGAAGGAAGGCCAAGTTTGGACATCAAGTGAATGAGTTCAATTTTGGACATGTTGAGTTTGAGGTGTTGTTGAGAAAACTAAGAATAAAAATGACATATATTTGGATATATTAGTTTTGAATCCTGGAGAAAAAGTGTCAATTGGAGAAAGAAGTTTATGAATCATCTGCAAATAGATGATGATGGGAAGTGTAAGTTATGGATATAGAATTTAAGACTGAGGAGAGGTCTCTAAACCAGGCTTTAACCAACAGCAGGTCGAGCTCCTCTCACACTTTGAAACCATCTGATTTCCTCTTTTCTTGCATCTCTTGCAGTTTAACTGGAGAAAGTCTTCTGCTTTCTGTGATTAGATTAGGCCCACCCAGATAATCCAAGGTAGCCTCTCTTTCTTAAGATACACAACCTTAATAACATTTGCAAAGTCCCTTTGCCAAAGAAGGTGACATCCAGCAGAATTGTATTTTAGAATTAGGGTGTGGGCATCTTGTGAGGGAGGGAAAAGGTACTCTGCTTACCACAGTATGACTTTATTCCCTGGTGTACTCTTATTTATCCTCTAAGTTCCAGCACAAATGTCAGTTTTTCTTATACATTCTCCTAGTGGGCCCAGCCCCAGGAAGGACCTTTCTTAGTTTCCCCAAGCCTTTGGCCAGACTTTCAGTTTTATCACATTGTACCATTGCTATTGATGCATTTGTTTCTACCACAGACTTTCAATGTTTGAGGAGTGAGATGATGATTTATTCGTCCGTGATGCCTCATTGGTAAGTACAGGGTCTGGCACATGCAGAGGTGCTCAGCTCGCTTTAATGTACATGTAGGAGTAACCCATATGCTAGGAAATCCCATCACAGTGACCACTTACCTCTTGGGCTTCCTTCCTCACCTTCTCTTGTCCACCTCTCTCCTTCCCATTACTCCAAATCCTTTTAGAGTGTGAAAATGCCTTTGTCCACACTCACAGAAGAAAACAACAAAAAAAGAGTGTTGTTTCCATTTTAAATTATATCCAGTCCAGTTTTTTAGACCATTCCAAACTCCCTATAATTCAATGATAGAGAGTTGGGATCCCCAAATCTCTGTTAAAAGAGCTGTGCTTGTCTTCTCATTTGAGATATTTTATTTAATCCTTCCAGCAACCTCTTGTGATAGGTATGACCTTTCTTCCCATTTGATAAGCAAACTGAATCATAGAGTGGTAAGGAGCTGGCCTGAGTATAGACCATGGTCAGTAAGTGAGAGAATGGCCCCTCTGAAACAGGCCTCTAGGTTTCTAGGGCCATGAATTGCTTTTTTTCCATATTACCTCGACTTACTAACTTTACCATTTTTATCTCTGCCTTAAAAGAGGCCTCATCAGTGCGATTTCTGGCATCTTTGTCCCTGTGTCAGGCAAATGTGAAGTTCAGGGTTACTTCCTGTTCTCTTACCCCTCCACTACCTCACATCCTACCATCTCCATCCTGGCAGGGATTGCATACGTGTCTGGTCCATTACTTCTGCACCTCTTTGCATCAGAAAGGATTCTAAGGGACACAGGAGAAATCATAGATGAGAAGGCAGAGTTTGCCAGAAGAGAGAGGTGTGCTATGCAATCCGAGTAGAGTCCTTCTGGCTCTCCTCAGAGAATCCCTGGATATGACTCAGAGCATTCTGTACACAGAAAAGAAGTTTCCAAGAGAGAGAGGGGGAAGAAAGGAATAGAAAAAAGTAGACAGGGGAGAAAATTTTGCCTTAAGATATTAAGCAGCAAGCTTGTGTTGGAACTGAGAAAGAGAACTATGCCTTGGGTCTGTCATAAAAGATTTATTCTCATTTAAATTCTAAACCTTCTCAGTAATAGGCAACTTGGAGAAATTGTTTTCTATTTCTTTTTATGTAAGTGAGAAAGTTGTCAGCTTTTTAAGCTACTTTTTAAGCATTTGGTGAAACTGTCCATCAATTTAGTCATCATTTATATAGCTTATTATATTTTCATGGACTGTCATGATCAATGGATCCCTGACTTCCACCCCATTTGGGGATGTGCTAATGCAATATTGCTTGTTCTCTCTCACTCTCATAGCCTATTGGTGCTTCTTACATCAAGGTACATGGGACGTGATATTTAAAATTTGCATTAACTGGTGTTTATGGTATTAAAGGGAGGGATTAAATCATTCTATTTTATTTTAACCACTGTGTATAACTTTGCAATAAGTACAACAAAAGGGATGAAGTATTCACAAGAGCAAATTCTCTTCCCTGGTAAACACAAAATCCCATGGACTAAACTGGGATTAAGGAGAGAACGGAGAAAAAGAGTCTCTAAATTCGATGCTTACTGGCATGGTTTTGAAATTACTTTCTGTTTTGCTGCATATGCTCACTTAACATGCAGTCCTCTACTATGGGAGAATGAGAATGCACTGAAGCAGGAGGCAGGTTACTGATACTTAGATCTGCCTTTTCTTTAGCTTTTTGTGTAGGGCCTTGAGTTAGGGATATGTGAGTTGTTAGTGACAGAGTCAGAACTAGGCTCTGCCTGGACCTCACGGTCTTTAAATGCAAAATGTGTCACATTGAGGAGTTGAATGAAGCCAGGGTTCTTAAATATTTATTGTAGCAATCTGTTAACTCCCTGTCTTTAGGCTCTTCTTTTAATCCATCCCTACTTCACAATATATGAAACATATCCATATTTTATGCAGTGATGTTCATGAAACCCAAACATCTAGCTTTTTAAAGCGGTCAAGGGTCATTTCCCATTTTTCTGGTGGCCCCTGTGTTCTTGGTGCTTCCGGCTCAGGAATCAAGATTGTGTTTGTGTGGGAAGGTGACCACTGATGCAGAGAGTATGGCTGGGTTCCCAGATGCCCCAGTGTGTCCTCTGTTACAGCCTGGGGCACTGTCACAAGCTAGGACTGTAGATGCGCAGATGAAAGGAAGCTTGCTGACTTCCCAACAAGCAGGGAAGCTTTTGTGGAGTGGATACTTTCATGGAAGTCGGTCATACTGAAAAGATGAGACATAGATCTCCTAAAGGAAGGGGTAGGTGTTAACATGAACTCAAAGTCAAGGGAGCAGGTGGGATGGACAGGAACAACTCAAGGGGCAGCACTGGCTGGAGCCAAGGAACAAAGTTGTGACCTTGGCATTCCTGACCCCCCCGGCTGCTTTACAGAGGCTCTCACCTAGATCTCACCCTTATACTATATTGCAATGCCCTTCCTCTTCTCTCGTGTTCGAGATTTTCTCTCTCATTATCCATCTCCTCAGAACAGCCCCAGATGCTTAAGCAAGCTTAATCTCGTGCCTCATAGCTATAGTGGTAGCTGGTATATTCTTCAAAGTCAGGCAGAACTGATTTTTAATTATATCTCTGCCACACTACTAGGTATGGTTCAAAAATCTAGTACCTAGTGTCTCCATTCATAAGGAGGAAAAGATAGTGATTGCGATGCTGATAGCAGAAGGTACCGTTTATTAAATGCTTACCTGATACAAGGAGCCTTGGTAAGTAATTGTGTTAGACTGGGGCAGCTGCTTTGACAAAGAGCACAGACTGGGTCACTTAAACAATAGGAATTTATTCTATCACAGTTTGGAAAGTGAAAGCCCAAATCGTGGTACTGCTAAGCCATGCCTTCTGCTGGAGTCTGTAGCATCTGGTGATGGTTGATCCAAACCACTTAGGATGAAGTCCCACCTTTGTTCAGTTGGGCCTCATCTTACCTAAAGAGATCTTCAGATGGGCTCACATCCACAGGGCCAGGGATTAAGATTTGAACATGTCTTTGTATAGAAATGATCCAGTCCATAGTGGCAATTTACAGAGATTTTCATTTAATTCATTATATATATATATATATATATATATATATATATATATATATATATATATATATATATATATATAAGAAAGCATTGTCTGTACCATACAGATGAAAAAAACTTGAGATTTACTTAGCTTGAAGGTCACGCAAGTAATGGCAAAGCTGGGATTAAAATTTAGCTCTGTTGTAGTCTTAGAACCTGAGTTCTTGGTTGCTGTAGTATGCAGCCTCTTAAAACAAATATCTGTGGGATTTTTATGAGGAGGAAATGAAGTTTTGCATGGAAAGTGGCATGTAGCAGACCCGAGCTAGTGCTAATTTTCTTGAATCAGTTAATTTTAGGAAATAATGCCTTAATCCAAAATATATAGTTAAAAGGTTGAAATTGTAAGCAAGGTGGCTGGCCAATGGGGAAGCATTTTTTGATGTAGAGCCACTTTTTATTCCCTTAAAATGTAATTAGATGAAGAAGGCGACTGCCTATGGCATATAGATTGGTTTGGAAGTAACACACTATACCCCAAGTTTTGATTGCTTCTCTCTTTCATTTCATTAATGCAGAACACTGTAGCTTTTGAATTACAAGTCCACATATCCTGTCTTCTTCAGCAGTTTTCTTTGAAAAGTCATGTAATATAGCGTTCTGAAAGGGGGAGGTATGTCAAAACCAGGGGCTCCTGCAAGATGGATTGAATGCTGACATGGTCAAAGAAACATGATGGTCCAACAACCAAAATATATTTTAAAAATAATTTAAGCTCCTTACCTCAGTTTCAAAATGACCATGAAGGAGGAAATCAACCCATTGTATCATTTCTTAGAATTTCCATTCATTTTCATTCACTTCTTTCATTCCCCAAGTACCTCCTTTTCCCCCAGGGCTTCCGCCTGCCTCTTCAGTTCTGTCACTTTCTTTTGATTTTTTGGATTCTCGGTCATAAACTCTCAATTATCCAATCTGACAGCAGGTGAACCCTCCTTGGACATGTTGGGGGAAATCATACTTATTTCTGTCTTTTCAGATGACAGCAAATCGCCTTGGGCTTGAGGCCAGGTTGGGGCTGACTCATGTATCAGTCTCACTGGTTTTCCAGCAGAGGCATCTTGGGAGCATCAGTTGGTGGCCATGAGTGTTTTCTCTGTGTAAGGCACTATGCTGGTCACTGGGGAGATGAGAGACTTTATAACTGGGTGTAAAGACTGTCCCTTCCAAGACTAGCCAGTTCACCACAGTCTGTGATGGGAGGGAGGTATTAAAGGCTGTGCCCCATTCTACCCAAGATGGAGCGTTTAACTGGAAGGGACATTCTTTAGGTTTGTGCCACAGGCTCTTGGGTAAAGTGACTTACTTTGTGAAACACAAATTTATGGATGACACATCTGGAAAACATTATAAAAGTTCTGGATACTAGAATTGGGTTCTGAAACAATTTTAATTGACTGGACTAATGGGTCTAATCTATGATGATTAAATTTAACAGTGATAATTTTCATTTCCTAAGTAGAGGTCAAAATAAAAAACAAAAAAAACTAACTGCCAAGTTCAGGAATGAGAGCTGAAGAGTAAGTCTTCCTTTAAAAGCAGCCCATTGACAAGGACGTGGATTTTCAGATTCACTGTTGGCTCAATACTATTTCTTCATCAGTGTGATGACAGCATGAATATAAATGTAATTGGAAACATCCTTGGTACTCACAGAGCTAACTGATTAGCCACTTCCGGGATGTTTTGTTCAGTTCTCTTTGTGTACTTTAAGAGAAGAGTTGAAAAGATGGAGCTTATTTAGTAGAGTGAAAGACAAAACTGAGACTTGTGGGGAGAGGATGGATTAGGCTACAGAAGGAAAAATTATAGGATAGCACTGAGTTCAGAGGGAACCATCTGGCCTGGTGAGGCTTCAGAAGGGAGAACTAGGATCTATCACACATGATATGAAAAGGTAGAGTTTTAGTCCACAAGGTAATTTTTATAAATGTAATCCATGTAGCACTGAGATTTTCCTGCCCCTTCAGTGTCAATTTAGGTTATTGGAAGCCTATTTCTCTGCAAGTGGAAACAAAGTGTGCTCCCATGGAATTTGCATGGCCCAGACAATTCACTTACTAGGGATTTGTGTTCATAAAATACTTTGCTGGAGACTTAGGAAGATGAAGAGATATAAATCACAGCATTTTGGGAGTAGAGTTCACTGATAGATGTTCCTATTTTTAACTATCGGGCAGACATTTTCACAACTCAGGGTTCAGTACCCCACCCTGTTTCTGTAGCTTTGCTTTTTCACTTACTCCCACTTTCTCTCTTGGCTCTCTCTTCTACATGGCACTGTTTAGCTATATCTTTTCTTATCTGGCCTCCCACTAATTCTTGCCCATAAGAGCTGGCCTCCTTCAATAAGATTTTCCTGAACAAAAGCTGTAACCTTCCTAGCAGAATCTCAAGTGCTGTCTTTTAAGGAAAAACATTGCCTTAACCCACTACAATTACAAGTCACATTCTGTGAGAGTAAAGGGAGTTAACTCAGGAAATCCCAAATCCCTTGTTCCATGACTGGAAATGTTTGTAGATCGGATAACAACCCATCTGGAATTGGGCTGCTGTGCTTCAAGCTTCCATTGTAGGGTGGGACCAAAATGCTCATTAGTTCTGATAGACGATTAATGTCTAATTAGCACTCAGCTATGAATTGCTGATAATTACTTGGTGTGGACCAAAAAGCAATTTTGGCAGGGGCCACTGTTGTGTTAATTTGAATTATTCATTTCACAACTCTTTGTAGGGCCTTCATATACTCCATTCGTGGTGCCAGGAATGCCATATCGAGTACAATAAGATGACACGCCATCCTCAGGGAATAATAATGATACCACGTTTACGGGGCATTTCTGAAAGACCCGTGATGGATACATGGGGGTGGGGGTGTGGGAAAGGAAATCAGTAGACACCTCAACTACTACATGGAGGAGGCTATATAGTTAAAAATATGATGATAAAAATGTTCTTTCATTAATTGTAACTAACGCAATGTGTTATAATAGTGTGGGGTATGGAAACTCTATATTTTATGTATGATTTTTCTATAAAGCTACAATATCTCTAAATAAAAAAAAAAGTTTATTACCCTGAAGAAAAAAATAGAGACTAGGCTTATGTGATTGTAGCAATCATCATTCTCCAGAGAAACAGAACCGATAGGAGATTGTGTGTGTGAATGTTTGTGTGCATTTATTTTAAGGAATTGGCTTACAAGATTGGGAAACTGGCAAGTTCAAAATCCATAGACCAGGATTATAGGCTTGAGATTGGGGCAGGATTTTTGCTGCAGGTTTTTTTTAAAAAAAACTTTTTATTTTGCAGTACTTTCAAACTCACAGGATAGTTGCAAAAATAATAAACCCCATACAGAGAACTCCAACATACTCCTAGCAACCTCCTCAGATATGCAGAGCCACCTATTTTAACATTTTGCCACATTTTCAATACCATTCTATTAATCTATCAACTAATATATATTGATCTATATGTTTACTATCCATTTATAAATCAATTTTATGAACACTTAAATAGGTTGTATACGGCGTGTCCTTGAACATTTAACACTGCATACACGTGTCCTAAGAACAAGGATATTCACTTATGTAACCATCCTAAGTGCAGTTATCAAGTTCAAGAAATTTAACCTTGATATCATTCTTATTCTCTATATTTCATTTTTTTCATATGTCCCCAAAATGCCTTTTGGCCCCCTTTCCTCCTTTCTTAGATCCTATCCAGAATCACACACTGCATTTAACTGCATTGTCTGCATTATACAACATAAACCTCATCATCTCAGTCTCTCTAAGCATACCATCCAGTGGATTCACTCATATTTACGCTAACGCAACACCCTCACAACCTTCTATTACCAAAACTTTCCCATCTCTCCAAACAGTAACACCACACCCACCCTACATTAACCCCCCTTATACCCAGCCCTGCTCTTTGCTAATTGTATTAAAATTTCTGTCTCTGTGAGTATGCATATTCCTTGATATTGTCTTGTAGTTACCATGGGGCTTAAATTTCACATCCAATATCTATACTTCCCTGTTTTCCTAGATAGCAATTTAATATCAGTGTTATATACTAACCCTATGTACCCTAAAACCTCTTGCTTTTTGCGGTTCTTGTTATGAATTTCATGATCATATATTATGAGTCCAAAACCACTGCTTTTTCATTGCATTTTATACATTTGCCTTTTTAGATCCTGTAAGAAGTAAAACATGGAGTTGCAAACCAAAAACAGAAAAGTACTGGCATTTATATTTAGTACGTATTACCCATGTCATTATCCTTACCAGAGATCCTTATTTCTTCATGTGGCTTCAATACATAGTCTATTGTTCTTTCTTTTCACCTGCAATACTCATTTCTTCTAAGGCTAGTCTAGAGGTGATAAACTCTTAGCTTTTGTTTATCTGGAAAAGTCTTAATCTCGCCCTCTTTTTTTTTTTTTTTTTTTTTGCATGGGCAGGCACCAAGAATCAAACCCAGGTTTCTGGCATGGCAGGTGAGAATTTTGCCACTGAGCCACCATCACACTGCCCTCTTGTCCTCAGTTTTGAAAGAAAGTTTGTCAGATAAAGAATTCTTGGCTGACCATTGTTTGCTTTTAGCACTTTAAATATATCATCTTCCATCTTCCCTCTATGGTTTCCAAAGAGAGTACAGCAATTAATCCTATTGAAGCTCGACATATTGCTTCTCTCTTATGGTTTTCACAATTCTCTCCTTATCTTTGACATTCAATAGTTGATCAGAAAATGACACATTTGGGTATATTAGGGTTTATCCTGTATAGAATTCATTAAGTATCTTAGATGTGTGTATTTATATCTTTCATTTAATTTGCAGTTTCCAGCCATTATTTCTGTGCTGATTTGAAGCTGTTACATACCTCAGAAAAAACGTGCTTTTTAATCCAATCTTGTAGGTTCAGACTTATTGTGGGTGGGAACCTTTGATATGATATGTGGCCCGGCCCATTCAAGTTGGGTCTTGATTAGTTTACTGGAGTCCTTAAAAAAGCCAACACAGAACAGACCCAGACTTTTGGAAATGTAGGGTAGCCCCCCAGCAGAAGCCAGAAGGATGCACAGGAGCTGAGAGAGCCATTTTGTTAGCAACTCAGGAGAGAGGGACCGGTGGATGTCACCACGTGCCTTCTCGTGTGACACAGGAACCCAGGTGCTGTCTTTCCTCTGAGAAGTTATCCTCTGGTTGGTGCCTTCATTTGGACATTTTCACAGCCTTAGAACTGTAACTTGTACCTTAATAAATCCCCTTTGAAAAGCCATCCATTTCTGGTATACTGCTTTCTGGCAGTATTCACAAACTGAAACTACTTCCTTGAATATCCTCTTTGCTCCTTTCTCTTTTTCTTCTCCTCTGGAATTTCTGCAATGTATCTATTCATACAATTGTTGGTGTCCCACAGGTTCCTCTGGCTCTGTTCACTTTTCTTCACTCTTTGTCCTTCTGCTTCTCAGACTGGAAGGCTTCATTAGTCTTCTCTTGATGTGCACCCATTCTTTATTCCTCCAGCTCCAATCTCCCCTTAGGGGAACTTCTAATGTCTCTTATTGTTGTGTTCAGTTTTGCTTGGTTCCTTTTCATAATTTCGCCCTCTCTAGCTATACTTTTTTTGTGTTCATCCATCATTTTCCTGATTTCCTTTTGTTTTTTGTCCATTTTCCCTTTAGGTTTTTGAGCATATTTAGGACAATTTATTAAAAATCTCTGTCTGGAATGTGTCAGGTCTGAACTTCCTCACTGATGGTTTTAATGCTTCAGTCTCCTCTGCCTGGGCCATAGATCCCTGTTTCTTTATCTACTTTTGTAATGTTTTGTTGAAACCTGGGCATTTTGATATTTTAATGTGTTATTGCTGGAATTACAACTCTGAGGCCATCTGTTCTTTAACTTTGCATCCAACTAGTGCTATCACAGAGCATTCTTTAAATGCCAGGAGCTAACAAAACAAAACAAAAAGAGGAAAATCAAAATACCTTCCCCAGTCTTTGCAGATTGACCTATGTAACTGCTGTCCTCCTGAGCTTGTCCATACAGTGGGCTTGGAAAATAGGTCCATGCCAAAGAATAGGAGTCTCCTTGATCTCTCTGCGGATGCATCTTCTCTTGGACATATACATGTGGCCCTAGGAATTCACCCTTTTGCACAGGTACAAATATCCCCCTTGCCTAGGAAATGATTGCCTCATGGAATATGCCCTACAGTCAGAAATTCATTGCCCTAGGCAGCACGATTTGTTCTCCCACAGCATCTGTAGGAGAGCTCTGTGAGTTGCCTTCTACCCCAATGCAAGTTCTGGGATGGCAAGTCCCTAAGGCCATCACCACATACAGCCAGGCACACGTGACCCGAGTATGTGGATAAGGGTACTTTGCTCCCTCCAGAGCCGGGACCAGGGAGCTGCACTGGGGGTGTGGGCCAGCTCTGTACCAGACGGGTGAGGGGTGGGGAGGGGTCTCGTAAGAGTGCCACAGAATCCTACTGCTTTTTTGGGATAGTTTCTTTTTTATTCGATGCTCATCTTGTTATTCAGTCCTTTGACTCTTTTCTGGAGTTTTGAGAAAGGTGTTTCTGTCAGTTCCTGCTGGTGGTTCAAAGCTTCTATGGAAAGACAGAGCCCAGAAGATTCTCACTCTACTGTTTTGATTAGGGTAGGCCTCTATGCTGCAGTTATATTTTTTTATAACTCTATGAAGATATAATTAACTACATTAAATGATACATATTTAAAAAGTGCACAGTTTGATGATTTTTGGCATATGTATGCAGCATTGAAACCATAACCACAATAAAAATGATGAACATTTCCAATATCCCCAAATTTTTCTAGTTCCATTTTACAGACTTTTTTCCCTGAGCAATAAACTTTATCTTTTAGAGCAGTTTTTTATTTACAGAAAAATCACACAGAAAGTGTAGAGTTCCCATATACCCACCATACACACAGTTCCCCCATTATTGCTGTATTATGTTAATATGGTACATTTGTTATAATTGATGAACCAATATTGATACATTTTTGTTAACTAAAGTCAGTAGTTTATATTAGGGTTCACTCTTTCTGTTGCACAGTCCTATAGGTTTCAACAAATGTACAATGTCATGCATCCACCATCTCAATATCATTCAGAATATTTTCACTGCCCTAAAATGCCCTGTAATCTACCTTTTCAGCCTTCCCCGCCCCCTCCCTAAACGCTGGAAACTGCTTCTCTTTTTTCCAACTCTATAGTTTTACCTTTTCCAGAATGTCAATCTAGTTTAAATCATATAGTATTTAACTTTTTCAGACTGGGTCCTTTCACTTAGCAATATAATTTAATGTTCCTCCATGTCTTTCATAGCTTGATAGTTCATTTATTCTTATTACTGAATAATAATATCATTGTATGGATGTACTACAGTTTTTTGTCCATTTACATATTGAAGGATATCTTGGTTGCTTCCAATTTCTGGCAATTATAAACTAAGCTTCTTTAAGCTTTCACATGCATATTTTTATGAAGACCTATGTTTTCAACTTATTGGTAAATACCTAGGATTATGGTTCCTGGATCGTTTGGTAAGTCCTGATTTAGTTTTGTGAGAAACTGCCAGATTGTCTTCCAAAGTGGCTATACCATTTTGAATTCCCACCAACAATGAATCAAAGTTCTGTTTGCAGAACATTCTCCTCAGTATTTAGTGTTGTCAGTGTTTTGGGTTTTAGCTATTCTAATAGGTCTGAAATTATATCTCCTAACTTGCAATTTCCTAATGACATATTTCGTTGAGCTGCTTTTTAGCCAGCTGTATATTTTCTTTGGTGGAGTGTCTGTTAACATCTTTTAACCAGTTTGCGTTTGCATTTTTTTCTTGTTGTTGAATTTTAATAGTTCTTTGTATAGTTTGGATACAAGTCCTTTATCAGATATGTGTTTTGCAAATATTTTCTCCTAGTCTTTGTCTTGTCTTTTCATTCTCTTAGTCTTTGGCGTTTTAGCTACAGCCGTTGCATTTTTTACTGGTAGTCATAGGAGCAATAATATATAGCCTTAATGTTTTGCAGTATACTTGCAGTTAATATTGTGCCATTTCTGCAAAATAGAAAGTCATCAAGACTATATGGCTCTATTTACTGCTCCACCACCGGTCTTTTATGCTATGCTGTCATATGGTACAAACACCAAAATGAACTGTTACAATATTTGTTTAAACAGTCATATGTGGTTTTTAAAAGCTAAAAGAAAAAAAAGATGGTCTATTATATTTACCCACATATTTAGCATTTCTGGTGCTGGTCATGCCTTTCTAGAGAGCTGAGTTTCCATCTGGTATCATTTATCTTCAGCCTGAAGAATTTAATTCAGTTTTCCTGGAGTGCAGGTCTGCTAATATTAAATTCTTTTAATATTTAGTTTTTGTACATCTAAAGATGTCCCAATCTCACCCTATTCTTGATGGATATTATTTGCTTGAATGTCATCCTAACTGAGTGTATTTTTTATTCTTTTGCTTATTTTCTACCAACACATAAAAATGTCATTCCACTGTCTACTGACTTCAGTCATCTCTGATGAGAGGTTAGGTAATATTTGCATCTTCCCCTGTATGTAGGAATGTATGTGCCTTTTTTTTTTTGGTGACTTTCAATATATTTTCTTTAAGTGGTTTTAAGGTGTGTGATTTTCATGTTTTTAGGTATATTCTTCTCTTTATTTATCCTGTTTGGGATGTGCTGACTTCAGTGATGTGTAAGTTAACATTTTCATTAAATCTGAAGATGTTTAGGCCACTGTTTCTTCAAATATTTTTTCTACCCTGTGGTAGGCAGAATAGCAGCCCCTTTAAAAGTTCTCCATGTCCTAATTACCAATACTTCTGAATATGTCACTTTATATGACAAGAGGGACTTTGAAGCCATGTTTAAATTAATGAACTCAAGATATGAGGGATTATCCTGGATTATGCCAGTGGGTCCAATTAATCACAAGGGCCCTTAAAAGCGGAAGAGGGATGCAGAAGAGGTCATAGCGGCACAATTGTGAGGAGGATTTAACCCACACTGCTGGCTTTTAAGATAGAAGAAGAAAGCCACAAACCCAGGAATGTGGGAGTCCTCTAGGAGCTGGAAAGGTCAAGGAAATGGATGATTTCCTAGAGCCTTCCTGTCATGGTTAGGTTCTGGTGTCAACTTGGCCAAGAGATGGTGCCCAGTTGTCTGGTCAGGCAAGCCCCTGGCTGACATTGCTGTAAAGATGTTTCATGGCTGGCTGATAAACTGGAAGATTGGTGTATTATATCATCAGTCAGTGGATTCCATCTGTGGCTGATTATATCTGTGCTCAACTAAGGCATGCTTCCTACCCCAATGCGATAATCCAATCAGTTGAAAAGAGACTATTTCACTTCTTCTTCAGTCAGCAAGCCTCATCTGTGGAGTTCATCCAGCCCCTTCATCAAAGCTGCCAGCTTCACAGCCTGCCCTGCAAACTTTGGACTCTTCCATTCCCACGGTTATGTAAGACATGCTTATAAATCTCATATTGACAGATATCTCCTGTTGCTTCTGTTTCTCTAGAGAGCCCTGACTAATAATACACTTCCATAAGTTGCAGTTTTAAGGTACAATTTTTTCTTCTCAAAGAAACCTGAGTCCTTACTCTTAAGACCTTTCAACTGATTGAATGAGATCCATCCACGTTATTGAGGGTAATACCCTTTACTAAAGCCAATTGATTAATACTTACCCGGCAGGGGAGAAACTATAATCATGAAGGTAGTTTGCCCAGGGCAAGGCTTATCCATTGTACTGTAGATGTGATGATACCTGCAATTTCTCCAAATGTGGGAAACTCAAACTGTGTATTTTGTGGTAGTGGGGAACTGCATTTGTGTTCATCCTGAAAAAAAAGAACCACTGATTGTCAGCCACATATACAAAATGCCTTCACAGTAGTACCTCAGTTAGTGTTTGATTAAATAACTGGATGTTATAGCACCCTATGTTGACACACAAAATAACCATGACAGTGATTGTTGAGGTTGCTTGTTATACACATGTGTCCAGATTCCCCTCTTCTTGCCTGATCACATCTGGAATTAACTCCTTGCTGGCTAAGATTTCTCAGTGTTTGCCACACTGTTTTTACTGTGCTTTCTGGCTATTTCATGATCCTTCATTCAAGTTGTAGCATTTTCTATAATATTAGCATTCCCAGGATCTGCAGGTTTTGATAAAGTTTCCATTTGTCTTGAAAAAGTCAACTCAGGAAGTTATATTGGTGCAGAAATTGTGAAACTATTAATGGAATAGGAAATCACAAGTTTCCCCGCAACTTAGAAAACATATTACATGTCGCCTCCTGACAAAATGATTTCCAGAGGAAGCTCTTTGAAGTACTTTGTATTGAAGAAGTGTGATAAGGTGAAATGGCAAACAGAAATGGAAAGTAGCCACTTCACCTCAGATAAAATACAAGCAGATTGTTAATTTTTAGGTTCCTAGAACGCCAACAATGAGAGTGCTCTTTGGCAAAAAAAAAAAAGAGAGAGAGAAAGAGAGAGAGAGCTTATGGCCAGGGGAAAGGAAGTGGCTTTTGTAGGGTGGATCTGTCCACCTTCAGTGCAGAAATCCCTCTAGGTATTTTAGCAGGAGGATATTCAATACAGGGTTTTAGGTGCTTATAAACTCACTGGACAGACTGGAGGAGTAGTTCTGGGCTACGCCCCAGGAATGTCTCCTTTACTGTGAGCTAAGGACAGGTAAGCTTCAGGGCTGCTCATTTCCATGAGACGCCCCCTTGGCTCTGAGAGGAGATTTAGCTATTTTATATTCAAAATATGTGTTTCTTTTCTTGAACGGCCTATTGAATTATAAAAGTATTATCTCAACAAAGTATGGATTGGTCCTTGCTCCCAGCTACTATCACTGGAGCCACCCATTGTAATTAAAAGCTTAAGATCGCTCCCTTATAACTATAATGCAGGAATGAAGTTGCTAGTATTGCATAGTGTTTTCTGCCACTATTAAAATTGACCCTTGGCACCCAGGAAGGAGAAAAGTGGGCACTAAAAATCTGCTTAAAGAAAATTTCATGATTCCATGACTTTGCTTTTCAAGAGAAAAGGCAAAAGGAGCAGAAAATAGCAATATTTTCATCACTTTTGTTTTGTATGGTGGGGGTCACATTTCATTCTTTTTCCATGTGACTATTCTGTTATTGCAGCACTAGTTGTCAATTTTTTTTTTCTGGCAGTGTATGGGCTAGAAGTTGAACCCGGGTCTCCTGCATGGCAGGAGAGAATTCTACCACCGAACAACACCCATTTCTTGTTGGGCTGAAAGTAGGGTGGCACTCTTTTGAGAGGTTCTTGGGAAGAATCTGTTACTTGCCTCTTTCAGCTTCTGGTGGCTGCTGGCAGTCCTTGCCTTGTGACCACATCACTCCGATCTCTGCTTCCTTGGTGACATTGCCTCTTTCTTGCCTGTGTGTATTAAATCTCCCTCTGCCTCTGTCTTGTAAGTAAATGGGTTATTGGACCTGGATAATCCAGGTTAATCGCCCATTCACAAGATCCTTAACTTAGTTGCATCTGCAAAGACCATTTTTCGCAACGAGGTCACATTCATAGACTTTAGTGATTACAACCTGACATTTTGGAGACCACTGTTCAGGTCATTACACCATTCTTTTACTCTTAAACTTTCTGTGCCCTGTACATAAGATGTGTCTCTGGTAAGCAGCTTTATACATTTTTTCTTTTAAATCTCACAATCTTTTTATTTTTATTGATAGATTTAGCTCATTTACATTTAATAGAAGTATTTATTTATTTAAGTTCAAACCACTGGCTTACCAGTTATTTTCTATTTGTCCTCCCTTTTTATAGTTTTTCTTTCCTCTCCTGCCTTCTTCCAACATATAAAATATTTCTTATTATCCCACTTCCTTTTCCCATCTAAGTTACCTATGTGTGCTTATAAGTGGTGAAAGTTAATTTGCATCCAGAATCTTGTCTGCAAAGGGATCCAGGAAATGTATTTTTCAGTGTTTCCACCTCTCTAGTTAGAAGTGTGCAAGATAGTTGAAATAAGCATTCCATAGTATCCGACACATATAATCACATGTTGAGATAGCAGTGCTGTGACACTTTCCTTGTTATCATCACATGGTACGAACCACAGGGTTTTCAGAATGTAAAGTGCAGCTTGGAGAGATAGGAGGGTGGATATAAGCCTAGGCATTGACTTTGGAAATAAGCAAAAGTATCATGAAAAATTTATATTTTTATGACACTTCAGTAGTTTGCAAAGTGGGCTCACCTGTGGAAGTGATTGAATGGTTTCTGTTTTGATACTTACAGATAGTCTAGTAAGGTACATAAAAAAAGGGAATAGAGAACACAGATAAGTAAAAGTAATAAAAAATATTTTTCATATGTAATCTGTGCAAGGATTGATAAAATATAGGCGTCTGATTTGATAGGGATGAAAATAGCCTTCCTTTATCAAATATTTGACTACTTCTACTTCCATTTTGGTGGTAACATATTGTCACAATTTGGGACAACACCTAATTGTAATTCTGGTATAAAACAGATGAGAGTAGAATAAAGCAGGGAGTAGCAGAATTAGACCTTTGTTAGTTCTATTCCAAGACAGTTTGGCAGAGAAATGATATCCTGAAATGGAGCGGCTCATTGCTATTCCTCGTGTGCTAGCAACAGAGGCTGATTAGATAATTTGCCTTAAAATACAATCCGGAATGGGACAGTTGCTGCTACCCAGAGAACAAACAGGCTTCCGAAACAGCCTAATGATCTGTGCAAAATGGGTTGTAGTGGTCCTCGCCAGCCCTGATATTTTCCTATGGTGAGTTTTAGTTAACTTTTAGGATGGTATATGTCTGAGTGGCTTTCCAAAGACAGCTTTGTCAAATCTAGCCTGCCTCACATCCACTGCTTTACAAAATTCTCAATTAAGGGTTTTTCCTTAGTGTCCTTGTGTGAGTCTCTCTTTACCTTCAATTTATACATTTGGGGCAAGTTTTCCAGAATTGATAAAGTTAGTTGGGTATTGCCTAGAGCTTGTCTTATTGGCAGTAGTAATTTGGGGACCTTAATAGTTGTCACCATTCAGGGTAGAAAGAGTTTATATGACATCACCTGGAACATTAGTTTGATAGATAGTTTTCTTAGCCAAGATGCATTCCCAGCAACCTTCTCCACATGCTGAAATAGCCATCTTTCAGTCAGAGGAGGCTAAGTGACATGCTTGTGGCCAACAAACTGTGAGATTTCTCTAAGAAGAGTACCCTTTTTGAATAAAAAGACAAAGTCTTAAGAAGAGGTTTTTCATTTTTGCTGCTAGGAACATGGATATGATGCCTGGAGGTACAGCAGCTATTTTGTGTTTTTGAGGATGACTGCTACAAATCAAGGAGGGATGGAGTAGGAGAAAAAAATAAAAACAGAACCCAGGCTCTAGACATCATATTCGATTAGTTACCACAGACCTCAACTGTCTACCTACAGATTTATTTTTTGTTTCTTACAAAAAAATAAATTCCTATACGTTAGTTGTTTTCTGTTGCTTGCAACCAAATGCTATCTGTTTGATATGGTTTGCTGAATATTTTATTTTTTTTTCATATTCTTCTGCTCTCTTGTGGATACTCTGTCACTGACACAGCCCATTACCCACTTCTCACCCACACATTTCCACCTTCACAGTGACAAATACACAGACCTACCAACTATCCCACTGACTACTCACACATTTTGCATGTGTCAGGCATACATTATTTAATAGTTCCTTTTTAAAATACTGGGGGAAAGGGTAATGCATTTGAAATTATGGCATTATCATATAACCTGAAATGTGGCTGAAGAATAGTACATTGGAAGTGGACTTCTTGGTACTAATGTTTATTTGTAAGATCTTAATATGAACTTTTAAATCATACAAAAATTGAAAAAAAATGTATATACACTGAACACCCATCTACCTAGCACCTACACCCAACAATGAACATTCTCTGCATTTGCTTTCTCATGTAATTCACACCCTACCTGTTGTCGTTCAGGAGTTGTGTATGTTGTATATCTCCCCTAGAAATCCCACCTCTCAAAGTGGGGTAGAATCCTGTATTAGTATTTTAGTTTCCTAGGCTACTTAAGCAACTACCATGAAATGGGTCAGGTTAAACAATGGGAATTTATTTGCTTACAGTTTTGAGTCCAAGAGAAAATACAAATCAAGTCATTATCAAGGCGATGCTTTCTCCCTGAAGGTTGTGACATTCTGGGCTGAGTGCCAGCAGTGCCGAGCTGCTCTGTCAGGTGATAAGGCACACAGCAGTGTCACCTGGTCCCATCTTTCTGTCCCAGATTCCATTTGCATACAACCTCTTGCTTCCTGCGGCTCTGTCTCTCTTTCTATATGAATTTTGCCCCACTTATAAAGGACTCCAGTACAGGCTTAAGTCCCATCCTGAAAGAGGCTGGCCATAGCCAACTCTATGAGCAAAGTCATAGAGCTAGAAATCAGAATATAGTTATCAGGGCATGGGTTGGGGGTGGGGAATAGGGAGTGACTTTATACAGAATTTCTATTTGGGTTCATTGTGACATCTTAGAAATGGGTGGTGGTGATGGTAGTGCAACAATATGAGTGTAATTAACAGTTTTGAATTGTATATGTGAATGTGGTTAAAAGGGGGAAATTTTAGGTTGTCTATATGTTACTAGAAAAATAATTAAAAGTTAAAACCTAGGACTGTGTAACAGTAAACTTTATTGTAAATGATGGACTGTAGTTAATGGTACAATTATAAAAATATTCTATCATAAACTATAGCAGGTTATATCACATTAATGCAAGGTGTTAATATAGGGTGGTATATGGGGAAAAATCCACACTGATGTACGTCATAGACTATAGCTAATAGAACAATTATAACATTTTTCATCAATTGTAACAAAGGTACCACGCTAATGCAAAGTGTTAATAATGGGTAGGGATATGGTATATGGGAATGCTGTACTTTTACATGATTTTTTTGTAAATCTAAAGGCTTTTCTAATTTAAAAAATTAAGTAAACAAAAAAGAATCAACCTTCCATACAGGTTTCTCAGTCTTCCAAGTGATTTTATTAAAATCTGCACAAATAAAGGTATAGTCAAAACATTTTTTTTCACTATAAAATTATTGGTGTTTCAGGTTATTAGTTGTAAACATTGTCTGCTACCCATGTGCCTTGTGTTCAAGAAGCCTAGGAATCCAAGAAGCCTTGCAGCATTATACTCAAGGTTTAGGATTCCACTCTCCTGTGTACATTTGCTTCATGGAAGACTCTTTTGTGTGATCCATATATAACTTTATCTGGTTCCGCCAGGTAAATATCATTACAATCATTGTTTCTACTTTGAGTTGAACCATAAGTGAAGGTACCAGGCCCTGGGAATGCCTGAGAGTTTAGAATGGTATGTCCCAAAGCTGTGTGTTCACTAATAAAATGATTAACCTTGGACAAAAGAAAAAAAAAAAGTTCTGCCTACAATGGGTTCACACCCAGAGGAAAGGATTGACTTGAAGAATATGTTTTATAGCTTCGAACAACCATAGTAAATATATTAAGGGAGACGTTAGAAAATATATGTGAGTCTCTGCAAAATTCCCTCCAGGGAGAGTGACATGGACCCATCTAGGGGTGGGACCCCTGAGGTGGTGAAAGGAGGTGACTTCCCACCTCATCTTTTGTCTGGGGGCATTGAAGAGCAGTGCTCTCGGTGTGATCTCCATTGAAGAGCAGCGTTCTCTGTGTGATCTCCAGCTAGGCAGGGTCAGCTGTGGGAACTCGCTGGCCAGGCACATCTTGGGCTCCATTCCTTTTAGTGCAACTCTGGGAGGGGTCCTGCAACCTGCCTTAAATAGCCTTCCCAGGTGATTCTGATGAGAGCCAGTATTCTAGAATGCATATTGTCCCATGGCGTACATAGAGGGCTTATATTAAACACTCCTTATTATAATCAATGTTCTTGGAAATATGCCACATGCATTTTTTTTCTGAGAGCACCATCATGATGGACAACTTGTTGCCACAATATGAAAAAAAAATGTGCCATCACATCAGCATTTGTCACTTCCCTGCCTATGTATCTATTGGGGACCACAAATACCTCTGCTGTCAGGAATTCTTGGATGTTGATTACCTTCATTAGTATAATTGATCTGCTTGTCTAGATAAAATGCAAAGCAACAGACTTTGCAAATTAATATTTAAACTGTTCCCTGTAAAATGCTGATGAGCTGGGGACAGGTGTGGCATTCCTCTCCTCAATATGCAATTTAGGGGAATTCTTGCTTACATATAAGTTGTCTTTCATACTTTTGAGTCTCTCCCAAACAGGAGTATGGAAATGTACTCTGTGCAATTCTAGGCTTTGTTAATATTTTACTCCATTCCTTTGAATTAGAAGCTTTGTGTTTGAAATAAGTGTGTATGCATTCCAATAAATCATATGTCATTTCTAGTGTGGGATGAGAATCTTTAGAAGGACATATAGATGAAAGTTGGAAAATGAGGAGTAAATATTAAGGACTGTTGTAGAAAGATTTATGCCCACCTCTGCCAACTTCCCTCCAGGAAGGCATGGACTTGTCCAAAATAGGAAGGCCCTGAGCTTTTCTTTGACCAGTAACCTAGATTTCTTCCATTCGTGAGAGAAGGAGCAGGAGCCCGTTGAGAAGGGGATCAGTGAGAGGGTCAGGGTCTGGGTGACCATTCATTCCAGTATGTCCAGACTGGGGACTTTCAGTTCTAAAACCAGGAAAGTCTGCAGGCAAACAGGGGCAGTTGCTTACCTTCATGAGCATCAAATGTGGCACTTCATCCACATAGGAATCTTTTATTTCTCTGTGATGTATTTTTGCTGTGCACAGGAAGCCCTCCTGCTGCCCCCCAGCAGTCAGGATTTCAGATCATAACCTTTTAGGCATCACAAAAAGAACAGGATTCCTATTTCTAGGGGGTAAGTGGGACCTGGCAGACCTTAGACTGATGAAAAGGCCTGAGGTTTGAAAACAGGTATAACTTTCTTTGTTCCAGGTATAAAAGCTCTAGTTTGGACTGCTAAAGGCTTCATAATCACAGCAGTGGAAATAACACCAGGCACCCAGACAGCCTGCAGCCTGGACTTGGTGGGGTGCTTTTCTTTCATAAGCACACACGGCCCTCCTTCCAGCCCTTCTACTGAGCTTCTTGGATGCCTTAGAAAGACAGCTTTATTTTGACTTGCAAGGCCTGGATTCAAGTTCTGGCTCTAATACATACTAGTAGTCAGACAAGGGCAATTGACTTAACTTCTTTGGTCCAGTTTCCTCATCCATGCAATGAGATTAGAACCTTTCATTTATCAGGATTGCTTAGCTCCTTAAATGAGACAATTTATACGATGTGGCGTTACTAACTCTGAAGTCATTTACAAACCTGCAGCTTAGTAAATAACCCAAGAAGCACAATAATCATTATCATTTCCAGGTATATAGTAGGAAGAGTGGAATCTTAGTTTAGATTATTATGTACATGTTTTGCGTGTGGCCTCAGAGGCACTTGAGGGAATCTTCATCCTTGGTTCTTGTCCATTTTCCTGTTAGTGGGCATTGGGATGTTTCCAGGTTTTGTACTTGTGAACAGAACTACTACAAACATTCTCACATGCGTCTCCTGAGGCACTTGTGGCAAAGTGCCTCTTGGGCCAATGCCAAGAAGTAGAGCTGTTGGGTTATGGGGGATGTGAATGTTCAACTTTACGAAATGGAAACTGTTTGCTTCGGTGGGGGGAGGGGGTGACCACTCAATAGTCAAATCAGCAGTGGAGGTGCTCCTAGTAGCTCACTTTATTTTTTTGACATTTAATACTTAACAGCTTTCATAATTTTTGTCTATTGAATGGGGTGGGGTATAAGAATACTCACTTGTTGTGACCTTGACTTGCCTTTCCCTGGTTACTAATAGAGTCGAGCATCATTTCAGATGTTTGTTAGACATATTGTTTCCTCTTCTGTGAAAATGCCTACTCTTTGTTTTCTTTGATTGTTTTGTCTTTCTGAATTATAGGAGATGTATATTTCTAATATCTGTGTCTTTATCTTACTGATTTGTAGGAGATATATATTCCTAATATTATATATGTGTGTGTTCCTAATACATAGTATATATTAATATTTCTATTGCTCATATATATTCCCTGCATGTAATGCATATTTATTCTTAATTTATATTCCTAACAGTAATCCTTTGTGTGTATATGTGTGTGTGTGTAAAATATCTTCTCACATGGAGCTTTACTTCCTGTTCTTTTATGAGCAGGGTCTTGATTTTAATGTCAGCAAAATGGTCAGTCTTTCCTTTTGTGGGTAACTCTCTCCATCTTGTTGAAGAAATCATTCCTTTCATCCAAGCTCAGGAGAATGCTCCCTACACTTGAATTTTTTTTTCCTTTTGACATTTCAGACACTTTATCTGGAATTTCATATGAATAAGTGCTTTTTTCTTCTTATTTGTCCTATGTAAAGATCCAAGTGGGTCAATCCATACCTGGACTCTTTTGGTCCGTAGGGAACATTGGATTCTCTGTCTGGTAATGTTTCAACAGGAAGGAGGCTACAGCTGTGGTGCATGAGGGTTGTGCTAAGTTTTCAAGTCCTACTACACGTTTCTAGTTTTTAATGACTATGTTTCTCTCAGTGAAACACTGGGAGGATATTTCAAAAAGATCAATGTCTGGGCTTACTCCCAAAGCTTTTTTTTTTCATGCACAAGCACCGTGAACTCCCAAAGCTTTTGTTTTAATTAGTGGGGTGGAGCCTCTGTATCAATATTTTTAGAAGTCTCCCTCTTCCCCCCACAGTGGAGATTCTAATGTAAATGAAGTGTCCAGAAGTACTGCCCTAGAATTTGTTTCCAGAGGGTGATTTCCAATAGGGAGCTAGCATCCTGTGTCAATTTACCATTTTAGCAGGAATTTCTATAGGATGATTTTTAAACTAACTTTACTCCCTGATTTATAAATAATAGCACATGTTCCTTGCAAAGGAAATAAAAATACATGGGGAAAATGGAGTATAAAAGAAACAATAATTCATTTTGTATATTTCTTTTGAGTCTTTTTCTTGGCACTTGTATGTGTTTATGTAGTTAGGATCATACTGAAAATAACTTTTTGAGTATTCTATAACCTTCATTTTTCTGAGTCATTTTCCATCTTAGGAAAATTATTATATATATTCTACATATACTTTACTTTATAAAAGTCTTGTTCTCTTTATGAATTTATTATGTTCTATAGGATGATTGTGATTGCCATGTGTGAGTGAACAAGAAATCATGATCTGGTCATTATAATTTAGTGACAATAGTATGGTGCCTAGAGTCAGTGAGATCTGGATTCAAATCACAGCTCCATTTACGGATTGAATGTCACTGGGAAAATTACTCTGCCACTCTTTCCTTCTTTTTATTCCTCTTCAAAATATGGATTATAATAGGCCCTCCCACATAGAATTTTTAGGGTTGTGCTGGTTTGAAACTGTTATGCACCATAGAAAAGTCATGTTATTTTAACCCAGTCTTGGGGGTACAGACCTATTGTGGGTGGGACCTCTTGATTAGGTTGTTTCCATGGAGATGTGACCCCACCCATTCAGGGTGGGTCTTAGTCAGCTTACTGGAGCCCTTTAAGAGGCAAACATTTCGGAGAAAGCTTAGACACAGATTTTGGGAATGCTGAGAAGGCTGTTTGGGAGCAGAAGCAGGGACAGTAGGATAGCACATGTCACTATGTGTCTTCCCGCGTGACAGAGGACCCAGGAAAGGATTGACCTTTCTTGAGTGAAGGTATCCTCTTGTTGATGCCTTAATTTGGACGTTTTCATAGCCTTAGAACCATAAACTTGTAATCTAATAAATCCCCTTTTTAAAAGCCAACCCATTTCTGGTATATTGCATTCTGGCAGCTTTAGCAAACTGAAACAAAGGTTAAATGAGTTGATGCATCTAAATTACTTACAGACTGAGCACGTGAGTGCCCAGTCGCACAAAACATCTGAGTAGTGGCAAGAACAGCCTTGCTTCCTTGCTCAAGGATCAGTGTGATTTGCCTGACTTTTTTGGTAGTAAATGTTCAGCTAAGGAGGGCTCCGCTGTTGTCCAGCTCTATAAGCACATGCAGAACTTGCTGGAGAGCCCTATTTTTTAGAAGGAAAAGGCAAAATGTATGCCAGTTACTCTAACAACAGATGTCCCTAGCTGGCTGGCTGACTGAACGTTAGAATAATTGCTCCCTAGGCAAACAGTATTCTCCTCTTATTGTGAATAGGTTCTTGCAGTGAGAGGCAAGGCAATTTCGCAGTTATGGAACCAGGGGTGTAGACAGTTAAGACCTGCCTTCTTAGATTTCTGTGTCCTCTCAGCACCCACATTAAAGCATGAAGGTAACAACAAGTGAAATGATGCTTTGGCATGTCCAAGTTTCCTGAAGTTAAGTGAGGGGTCCACATAGTAAGAGGAGAAATGCAGTAAGAAAAGTATAGCTCTGAGTTGGAGTGAATCTCCCTGGGCATCCTGAAGAGGTTACATCTGGATAAAAGCAGAACATCTGGAAACAATGCAATACATCCACTAAAAATGAAAAATCCACAAGAGTAGTGAATCAGGCTTCTTAACTAACTGTTCTCTCTATGCATTGACAAAAATGCCCAGTGTGTAATAGTTGCTCATAAACTTCTTTTGATTGAATTTGATTGAATTTCCTACCACTATTTATTATAACATCCAGGGGTGAGATGGGGAGAAAAGATAAATTGCTTTTCTCAACCCAATTTGGAGCAGCAAGGAGGACCTAATGGAGAGAAAGCATCGATGGTCGATGTTATATGAGTTCCTGAGCCAGGGAATTGCAGCCTAGACAAACTGAAGTTAATACCTGGGGCTTTGGTAGGGCAGATTCCAAAAAATGCAAACAAAACAGTAGTGATGAACATGAGACAGAAGTAGGAAGGTGTCCCGGCCCGCGGGACGATCAACCGAAGCTCCAACTCCTGTGAGGGAAGAATGAAATGGGACAAAGAGACGCGAAGAACGACAGCAAGACAAATATTCTGATCAAGCTGCAAAAGTTTATTGAAAAGGCTAGGTATATATATACTTTAGGAGAGGGGGTAGCTAGTAGGAATAGGTGACGATCTCTAATTGGGTGAATAAGGACAAAGGGATGATTTGGGATTGGTGACTGCTGTTGTTAGGGCAGAGGGCAGATGTACGGTTAGTACTTTTGGCGCGAACTACTATTACTTCCGTGAAGAAGGCTGATTATAGTTTAGGCTGTTCTTTGTTTCAACCCTGGTGGCCATGTTGCATGTTTCCAGCATCGCTGAGGGTGGATTTTATACATGCTACCTTAATTGTCCCCAACAGGAAGGTATCAGACCCAAGAGCCAGGTAAGGCACTTAGGAGTAGAATTCTACATTTCTACCCAAGACCCCAGGGACCAAAAAAGAGAAGCGATTTAAAGAAACACATGCAAATATGTGGAAAACTTTTCAGTGCGTCCATTTCTGATGATTTACGCAAAAGCTGGAGCAGGGGACCAATGCAGACATATCCAAACAGTGACAGGGCCCTTTGAAAGTATTTTCAGGAAATGTCCAGAATAGATAGATCCTAGTGAAATGTGTTAGAGCCAAGAAAAATGTTTTTTGTTTTATTTTTTGTTATGTGTAAAACCAGGTGATGGAAAGGACAGTTTAACTGCTTGGATTTAACCAGTGGTTCTCAAAATATAGCAGCATCAGCCTTGCCATCACCTGGGGAAGTTACTAGAAATTCAAAGTATTGCCTCTCCCCTAGACCTGTTGAATTAAACTCTGGGAGTGGGGCCTGGCGTTGTCGTTTTAATAAGTCCTCCAGGAAATTGTGCTCTCCCTAAAGTTTGAGACCCACTGGATCAGAGCATTAGTTCTTAACCCTGAGAAAGCTGTGCAGGAAAAGTTCCCAGGCCCTACCCAAGACCAATTAAAACCAACTGTCTCTAGAAGTCACCAGTTTGATCATGGGTATGTTTTGAAGCCCGTAGGTCAATCTGATGGATCAAGAACCCAAATCACCCAGGCATGTTTATCTGCACAATCATCCTCATTATCTGCCTTGTTTGGAATGCAGAATCCTGGACCCTACACACTGAATCAGAATCTGCATTTTCACACATCCACCGGTCATCCATAGGCACGTTTTAAGTTTGAGCAGCATTTGTTTAAGATAAAAGTTATTTGAAAGAAATCAGAATTTCTACCTCACCACCACTTTCTCTTTATCAATTGATTTGTTGACTTCTTTTACAGAGGGAAAGTGGAGCTCAGAATAAAACAGATTAAACCCATCAGTTTGTGAGATGTAAAGCCCGGGGAAGGGCTGGGGGTTGAAGGAAGGCAAGGTCCAGGCAGAGACTGGAATGAGAGAAGGGGTACTCTGTAATGCCAAGATGTCATCATTTGTGTGGTCATTTCTGATGTTACACATCGGCCAAGCAAAACAGTGAACATATGCCCTGGTCAAATTCAGCGTTGGCAACCAATCTGTGACCGCAGGCCTTGGTGATGGCTGGCGGACTGTGAAGAACTTTCCTGTAGGCTGCAGGACATACCCTCTCCTCAGCCCCTGTGGTTTGGTGCCCAAGAAATGAGTCTAGCACATTCAGATCTTCAAAGGGGAAAGACCCTGGGACTGACTTAGGAACTTTGATTTCCTAGTGAAGACTGTCACACAGATGTCAGACCATTCAGGGTTCACTGAGCGATAGTACTGTGGGTCTAACTTCTTCTGTGATGGGCTTACACACAGAGTCAGGCAGATGCTGGAGATACAGGTGTCTTGATGTTCACAAGGCATGGCTGGCGCCCCTTGTTTAGGTTAATATATTTTTATTATTATTTTTATGGGCAAGAGAAAAATAACACGGGCTGAATGTTCCTGCCATTTTATGGATTGTCAGCTTGATGGAGTGACATCTATACCCATCTAAGTCTGGTTGTTGCAGCAAAGTTGACCTAGTCATAGGTCTAGAAGATGCCTGGCCATGCTGTGGGTCTCTTCCTGCTCCGGAAGGTCATAAAAGCACCTTAGCTGTGGCCTGGTGAGGTAGGCTTATTCTCAGGACAAAAGACAGATATGTGTGTCAGGATCTAACCAGACAGTGGTGAGAAGACTTAATCAACTTTTCTAAGAGGATGACTTATAGGGGAAAAGGGAGAAATAATTTATCAGCAGCACTTGCTGGAGGGACTTGAGGGATTTTAGTCCATCAGAGCCTAGTAGCTTTAGTTTTTATGAGGGGTCTGCCCACAGCCCTGCTCTAGGCTTAGTCTGCATTATTTGCATGGACAGTGATGAAATGGTTCTTTTTCCCCGTATTGAACCTCAGCCCCCGCCTCCAAAACTGTTTGAGCTTATTCTCAGTCTTGGTTAGTACACTTTGAAAGGAAAGGTGACGTCCTGGGACAAGTACATAAGGGAGTACCTGGCTAATGCAAGGACTCAAATCCATGCCCTGTGTCCTCAGTGAAGAGGAAGGAATGGACTACTCTGGAGATGCATGGATTGCCTGAGACTTCAAAGCTGGAAGGGGGTAAAGCTCAGGCATCCACCTGAGATGCTGTGATTCTGAATCCTGTAGCCTCCCTACTATAGTATCTCATCATCTTCTCCTTCCTTCTTTCAGACAAAAAATCATTCTGACTTAGAATATACAGTTGTCTTTATTGAGTTTCCACTTCACTTGTGGAAAAAGCCTGTTCATGTTCTGATGAAAAGAAAGCATATTTACTAGAAATAGTCCCCCTCCGCTTTACTTCTGAGGCTGAGTGTAAAATGTCCACACCTCCCCTATCTTTTTATCTCGATGACCTGAGTCTCATTTGTTCTTCCAGTCCCAGCTCCATTCTTTCCTGATACAGAGCCTTCAATGAACACCTGACACAGGCTCCTACAGTCCTCCTTCGATCATCTGCTTGAGCTCTTTAATTTTCATCCATTCATTCTTGCTTTCCTTCCTCCTTTTACAAAAGTTTACTGAGTGCCTCGTACTTGTCGGGCACTGTTCTAAGTGCTCTGATGTTATAATGAGCACCACGGAGAATATCTGATCTCGTGGATCTTGTTGTGGAAGGTGAGCGATAAAAACAAACAAATATATCAGTTCAGGTAATATGTGTTGTGAAGTATTGTAAAGAAAGAAACAGAATAATGGGCTCACTGTGATAAGGAGAAGGGGCTGGTCTTTTAGATATGGTCAGGAGAGCCCTTCGACACAAAGACATTTTTAAGCAGATGGTGGAAAAAGATGGCATTGGATGATGCAGACATTTGGCAGGAGAGCATTGTAGGCAAGAGAACAGCAAGTACCAGGAGTTTGGATTGGGAGATGTATGATATGTTTGAGGAAGACCAGAGAGTGGTCTGAGAGACCAAAAAGTGGCTGAGGGAAATTATCACTCATTATGCTGCCTTGTGTTGGTAATGTCCTCTAATTTATCAAAGACAAGCTTTAATTCAACCTCTGGGTTGGGACTGAGGATTATAGAAGATGATTAGATACACTTTTTGCAAGTCAAGTAAGATAATACATATAAATATAAATTATGCATATTGTATATACAGTATATAATACAGATAAAGAACAATGCCTTATATACAGGGTTATATAAAATTTAGCTTTTATCATTGTTATTATTAAGGTTCTTGTTATCTTAACTCTCCCTTGAGGATCTAGAGGCAGAGCAAAGAACTTTGGAAGTGTCAATTTCCAATCCTGAATGGAATTACTTTCGGTAATCCCCCACATTCGTCATTATATATGTGAATAATGGAGAATTATTTATATGATTTCTCTGTACAAGCAATCATTTCTACTGAATGGCACAAAGACGGATTAGGCTGCTCATGCACTAGATCACAAATTCTGTTTCTATGTCTGGAATGTGAAAGCACCAATTTTTTTTTTGGCACGGGCAGGCTCCGGGAACCACACACTTAACTTTATCTTTAAGACTAAACGTAGCCATGATGATGTTGATGCTGTATGTATGCAGTGAAAATGGTAGGAATAATAGCTGACAGGTATGGAAAGTCAACTGTGTGCTAAGAACTGTTGCAAATACATTTTATGGATTTTCTCTCTTAAGCCTGATAACCCCGTGAGATAGGCAGTAGTATTAGTTCATTTTCTGGTTGAAAAATTGGAGGATTCAAAGCGTTTACATTACTTTCCCAAGGACAGCTAGTAGGATGGAAAGCCAGGTTTCACAGCAGGTTGTCTGCTCCACAACCTGAATTCATGAGTAATCTCCAACTCGTATTTGTTCTGATACGTATTTTATCCCAAGGTCTATTGTTTGAAGAGTGTTTAAGAGGGAGGAGAAACAGGAATCTGTTTGTTGTTCTTCATTCTAACATGGGAATGTTTTCTAATCTCTGTCTGAGCATTGGCTGGGTTGTGGGAGCTGAGGAATGGCAGAAAGAGACAGGCAGATGCAGGTGGCGGGAAACAGATGTGGATTTTGTTAGCCGCAGTAAGGTCCACCAGGGCCTGTTGAAATATGTTTTGGGTTGGGGCCCAGCCCTACATGCTAAGGACCAGTGCTCACCCTCTGAAAATAGGCTTTTTTTTTCTACTGTTGATACCCAAAATGTGTGGCTGTAAATTGACCCACGGGAGTGTTTCCCACTGTTGAGTTTTGGGAACGCCAAGTCTCAATCAGGCCATCCACAACATGGCCACCATATTTGATTGCAAAATCAGGCAAAAATGCAATATGGTAGTCATATTTACTTATGTCTTTTGATTATGTTTTGCAGAATTTTTTTTTTTTTACTAGATTGCCCCAGGACTGTTGTTTTAAGCTAATGTGTATTCTCTATTTTCTCCTTTCTCTATCATTTTTGCTATTTTTGGTAGGCCACTTACTGTGTATATGCCTGAGGATGTCAGGTTGGATTTCACTTCTGGTGCAAAAATACATAACTATTGTGAGCACTCCTTTTTATACAAGAACTTGAGCACCTCAGAATTTATCATCTGAATTCTCAATGTAGCTATAGTTGTGAATTAAAGCATGTTACTTTAACGAGTTTGATCTTCCACATTGTTCCCTAACTTAGGACTTTATGAATTACACTGTAACTAAAAGGGGGAAAACAACTAAAAATACTTATAGCAGAAAATAAAAAAGTTAACCAAAGTATTTTATTGATACATTCTTGGACAATATCACAGAATTGAAAGAGAATGGAAAGGGGGAGTTTTTCAGCAAGAGTTGTTTTCCACTAAATTGGCACATAAGCAGCAAGATTAACGAAAGTACTTATTACAAACAGTAAAAAACATACATGCTTTTTAAAGTCCTTATCACACTGTTCAGTCAGAGGGGGGCATGAACAAAACCTCAAGACATGAAAAATCCATATTCTTTTCTTCAAATAGCTTAATAATCATTAAAATTATTGCAAAATATCCATATACCCTAATTAAAGTAACAAAAGAGAACACAAATACAAATATAGAACATAAATTATTAACATGTACTTTCAAATACAATACCGGCATGCATCCCAAACATCAAGACCGCTATTCAGTTCAGCCAATAATTTCCTTTTCTGTACCCTATCATATACCAAAGATAGGTGAGACAAACCTGCTCAGCACAGTTTTTGGTCTTTAAATATCTTTTTTGTCTTAAAAAATATAATGTGATTTGCAGTGGTAATTAATCATAATTATACAGTCATGTACAGATGCATGTGTGTGTGTGTTTTGTTTTTTCGTTTTTATTTTTTGAGTCTGCCAAGATCTTAATTTTCTTTTTTCTTTTTTTTCCAAGTTTCCCCAAATACTCCACTGTCTGAGAGAATAGGGCTCTATGAAAACAGGGCATTCGAAAACAAACAGTGAACCGAGGTACGACATCAGATGGCAAAGTGCAAAAGTCCTCACAAACTGTACAGAAAATTTCAAAACCTTGCAGCCTGGAAGTACATACGTAGAAAGACAGGTCAGCCCCACAACGGTCACTGAGGCTCTCCGTGGTTCACCCTGAAGAGCCTGGGAGGGACTTGAGTCTCAACACTCCCTTTGGTCAGGGAAGGTCCAAAATTGCAGCCTATTTGGCAGTGCTGATGCCAGTGACTTATTAAGCCAAGATAAAGTAAGGATATTTCATAAAGCAGCTGTGTAGGATGCTTGGATCCTCTAACATTGGTCTCCAGTAACTGCCCGGCGGGGGAAGCTCCTCCAGTCATGGTAAGCGGGCGGGACCAGAAGAGTCCTTTGCCAGGTTGGGTGACGGAATCGCTGAAGGGCTCTTCCTCCGTCGTTCCGGGGCGTGGAACGGGTTAGATAACCAGGTTATTATAACTGACATATTTCTTTTTTGCAGCAGGGCCTGAAAGAAAAATATGAGCGTCAGTTGCAGCGTTGATCCTGTTTGCAAAGGTGGAAGTAGAAATAGGACTGTGATGAGTTGGGGTGCAAACTTAGGATGGGAACGGGGCGCCTTGTGGGGAATTCAGAATCAAGCATTACTGCCTGCTGGGGATCCATCAGAGCAAATAACTTTGGATTTACGGGATTATGTCTAAGATTTTGTCTGCAAATGTTGCAGTACTCAGCAATTCTCAAATGGTCTGAGTTCTCTATTCTGAGTTGTTTTTTACTTTCCTCTTTATGGTCTATAAGGTTAGTAAATTTATCAGTGGTTGTCAGGCTTCCAAACTGCAAATGTTAAGCTTAAAGGGCCTCCCTTAACTGCAGGATATTTTGTTGTGTGATCTTCTCTCAGACCTTCTGATAACAACTGGCCTTCGCTTGGGAAAGGTCTGTCCTGGGTCACTGAAATTAATTTAGGTTTGACTACAGATTAGGTCAGGCAGAATGGCTTGTCCAGTTCTGACTCACATGATCAGATTATTATAGATTGACTTTTACAGTGTTATTATCTGTAGGTTGTAAATGGTAATTTGCAGAACTAGTTCCATTAAGATTTGAAACTCACTGAAATGTGCAGTGTGCCTCAACACACACAGCCTATATTTATTAGCTTTCCTTAAATGTAGAATAAATTATTTTTCCTTTTGGCAGAGCAATTTTGGATCTCACCTTCACCTTCTCATTCATTCATTCATTCATTCGTTCAGAAAATATGTATCGATTGCCTAAAATATGTCAGATGCGGAGGTAGAAACTAGCCCAGTGATAAGCAAAATGGGTGAGCAGATGAGTAAAGCAGACCCTTTCCTGGCCTCATGCTGGAGAGAAAACACCCAGATCCCCAAATATAACTCTGGTTATTGTTCCAGTTCTCTGAAATATAAATGCCAAGCAATACAATTGCTGTGATATAACATGTTCTTTATTCAGTAAACCTTCATAGTTTTGCATCATCTTTGGGACACAAAATAACTGTCATTTAGCATTTACTGATCCTTTCTATTAATTACTCTTCTTAGAGTCTAAATAGTATTGCTCATTTAACACAAAGAAGTAGCAGGAGTTCCCCCAGAACTCTTAAGTAGGGGTTTCACATTTCTCATTTAAGAGGAAATGAGAAGCTGCAATAACATATTGAGAGAGAGGAAATGCATCTGAACTGCGAACAGTACCCCACGATGTTATATATACATATAGGCACCGCACACTACAAAGAAAGACTGATCTTTAATTCCTAATGGAAAATTGGGATTCTCACTCAGATGAATCTTGATTTGAAAACCCTTTTCTCTATTAAATAATATTGTGTTTATTAATTAAAATTATAGGTAAAAATAGAATTATTTGAATTTCTGGGTCTCCCAGAAGATCTGGTCACAAGAATTTGGGGGGTGATGAGTCTCCATTCCATGAACTCATGACCTCAGTAAAGCCCCTCCTCTAAGGAGGCTCCCGTTGCTGTTATAGTATTCGTTGTCTTCAACAAGATGCTTTGTTTGGAAACAAGAAGGAAAACTTTCTAGAGATGTTTCTTAACTTCGAAGCCTTTTTACAGTATCTTAGCTAGAAAACCGCAGCTGACAATTGCAAATAATAGTCACAGCATGCTTTCGGAAATGCCAACACATTAATTATTTTCAGGACAAAGGAGGCAAAAAAAAAAAAACAGGCACTTTTATGGACATAAATATCTGAAACCACCTCTATTGTGTGATTAGTTAAGACTGTTTTCCATGAATGCACGTTTGAAATTCTCCAAATGGGTTACTTTTAAAACACTGATTACTCAGGAGGATTCTTCACTGAGAGAATTAAGTCCGTTAGAACTTATTCTGTGTTGTAAATCTGAGCACTGGTTAGGGTAAAAGCATGAACAAGATGAGGTGAGGTTTAATAAAAAAAAATGGAGATGATAGTAATAAAGGCAATTGACTATATGTCAGATGCTAAGCTAGATGTTTTGACATAAATTATCTTCTTGTGTTCTTAAATAGGCTTATTTGTTATTTCGGTTTTACATAGGAGGAATCGGAGGATTGCAAAAACAAGCCTTTCAAAACCAGGCTGCCCAGTGTTTGAATGTATATTTTCCTTTGCATGTAGGAAGATGGTAGTGGGTTTGGACTTGCCTTACCTGGGTTCTGATGCAGTTCTGATCCATCACTCCCACAAGCCATGACCTGGTTCAGTCTGTGATATTGAACCTTGCTGAGCCTTTGTACAATGGGGAGAATAATTGTCATCCTATGGGCTGTTGGATGGCACAGGGGGATTAAATATCCAAGATTCTCATCTAGGAACTTAACATATGAATGCATTTTGAAGAGACAAAGTTCTGTACAAGCGATTACAATCGGTGCATGCTTTCTGTGCAGTGTTGGTTAGGAAAAATGCAGCCGAATTAGAATGAAGTTTGTGTAGGTCCTAGAATGGCAATTTATGAACTTTTGAGAGCAATTCACAAGTACTACACTGTTTATTTTTATGAGTTAGTAAGTGCCCATGGTATCTGATATTTCCAGTTATTTGAATAGCAATGCAGTTTAAGATGTAGGAAAGAAAACTGTTGAGCTCAAAATAGTTGTCCAAGAAATGCATGTGAAGGAAATACATTTTTAATTTACATATAAGTAGTATATATTTTTTTTTATAAAGTTCTAGTTTTTAAGGAGAAATAGGAGTAGACAGCATGGTCCTTACTGAATATTTTAAAGCATCCTTGATCAGTAGTTATCAAAGTAAATTATCTTGAAGCTATGGTGTTTAAAATGAGGTAGTGCTAAGGACGATGGTTTTAGGAATGAATTACTAATGTACTTTCGCTGCTTAATAAAGGTCAGACCTTCCAGCTTAGTCTTGTCAAGACCAGCACTCATTTTGATACCTACTTCAAGTGAGCTCCTTGTTTTCTCTCTAGTTTTCTCTGAGCCCTTTAATCTCACAAAAACTTCATTTCTCAAAGTGTGCTTTGTGGAATACTGAGAACCCAGACTGGATGGAATTTAAGAGAAAAAAAACAATGAAGAGAAAGAATCTCATGAACATTGTGTTAGGGAATCATTGAGTGAATAAAATAAAACTGGACTCATTCCTCTACTCCATATTTTAAACAATAAGGAATTTGTTATAGTATATTAACTATATACCATATATTATTCTGAGCTCTTCAAAAAAAACTGTGTATATATAGATGTATATGTGTAAAGTATACATATAAAGTAATTTAATCATCCACAAGAATATAAACAATAATACCTCATAATCAAAACTATGTTACTATATTGACATCTTTGCTGCACGTGATCCACCATCTACTCATAAGAAATAAAACAGTCAAAACCCTCTACCCATCTCTCCCTTAGCATAGCTGCTATCCTGAGATCAGCATGCCTCCTTTCCAATCTTGTCTGATACTTCTATTACATGTGTAATTAATCATAAACTATAGATAGTATTGTTTTGTGTGTTTTAGAGTTTTCAAAAATGCTATCATTCTGTGTATGTCCGTTTTTAAACTTTTTCCTATAGCACTTTGTTTTAAGATTTACTTATGTTGATTTGGCCATCATAATTACTGTATAGTATTCTTGGGTCAACATAACACAATTTCTATAACTTTTCTATTCATGGTCACCATTTTCCTTTCAATAACAAACAATGCTAGAGTAGATGATATTGGGGAAAACATAATTCATGAAGTTGACTAACAAGTTGCAAACCTGGAAAAAAATATTTGCAACATATTTAAATGCAAAGGATTTGTCTCTAGAATTGTTTTAATTTATACAAATGAATTAATAAAAGGGAACATAAAATTATTAAAAACTGGGTTAAGGATTCCAAAAGGCAATTGGCAGATGAGAAAATATAAGCAAATGAAAAATGTTCAAACTCATCAAGGAGAGAAATACAATTAAAAAATAATAAGATTGGGCGGGCCATGGTGGCTCAGCAGGCAAGAATCCTTGCCCACCATGCCAGAGGACCTGGGATCGATTCCCAGTGCTTGCCTATGTAAAAAATAAAAAATAAATAAAAAAATAATAAGATAGCACTTCATGCCTATACCATTGAAAAATAAAATGCATCTATGATAAGTATTGGTGAGAGTACAGAGAAATGCAAAATGTTATGCTACACTGGTAGAAATATAAACTTCTATGACCACATTGGAAGACCATTGATTTATTTTTAATTTAAAGAATGATTACTGTAGGGTACCATAAATAAATTGCATGGGATAAAGCCACATGGAGCTAAGCTTGAGAGCCTACATTAGTGATGCAAAATCAAGAAAAGAGAATTCAAGGGTCCACGTACATGCCCAAATAAGAAACATTATTTCTTTATTTCTCTGGACCCTCAAAAAGGTATTTTGGAGGAAATAGAGAAGACAGTAGTCTCCTCAGTTCCCCAGTCTTAGACATTACTTCATCTGAGACATCGTCTCTGACCCCACAACTCTGGATCATGTACTATAGAGGACCATTTGGCAACATTTAAAAAAGTGAAGGTATAAATACCATTGGCTCGGCACTTCCCCTTCTAGATATATACTTGAGACTTATTCTCACATGAACATACAGAGATGTGCAGGACTTCTCAGAGCCTTTAATATAATAATGTGCTTCATGATTCTCCAAAAGGGAATTCTCCTATATGGCTAGACAGAAAAAATATATATAATTGAATAAAGTTGGCCAAATGTAAGATGTAAGGGACAGCTCACTCAATCATGGTGAATTAGAAAATACCTGCCCCATCTAAGGTCACACTCACTGCCCATGTCTAGGCAATGGTTGTCATGTGGGATGGCACCGTGATTTTGGCAGATATTCCTCTTTTCTTTTTTTTAAGAAAAGCTGGACTTTGGTGCTTTTATGTGAAATTACTTTGCATTCCATCCATTTGACAAATATTTACTGAGAAGCCATTATGTACTGGACTCTACTTTAGGCATTAAGAATACCTTAGCTTTCAGTATTCCTATCATGTTAAAACATTCTATAAGTCAAAGAAAAGGGCCCAGGGACCAGCAGATAGAGTTTCTAGATCACTGGTTTGCAGCTCTGGTACTGTCTGCAGTGTCCCCTAGATTTCCTTAATTACACAGCACCCCTCAACTTTAGTCAATCACATTACAGTATTAAAAACAAACATACTAGTGGAAATGCATTGCCGTATTTCCTAAGTCTTGATCCTGTCTATAACTTTAGTCATTTAAAAAGTTATTTCCTAATGAAACTTGGCCCAAACTAACTTTTTAATGAGCGCATTCTAACAACTGTCTGGGCCTCTCCCTCCCCCTTCCCCTCCCTCCCTCCCCTTTTCCCTCCTCCCCCTTTCCCTCTCCCCTCCCCACCACCTGACTACTTCTCTTTCAACCATGATTCACAGTTGTTATTTAGTTATAACTATTTTAAATGTGAAGAACTCTTCTTCCTACGGTTTACAATTACTAAAGCAAAAAGATCGACTTCTTAGTAATTATTTTTGTGGTCAATGACCTGTTTCCTCCCTGTTTGTTTCATCAGAAAATTGCCCTGAGCACATCACTTGATGGCAAAAGAGTAGATGTTAGCTTCAACTGCTAAGTCTCATTTGGGATTTCAAGAAAGCTAATAAACTTCATGTATTTTGCAAAGAAAAAGTCATTCATTTTGTAATGATTTCCCCTAAATCCTTTTTCTAATTGACTCCTATCTAAAAGTAGCACATTACTCAACCAAAAAGATGGAAAACTGAACAAGAGTTAAGAAAATGATGACCACAGACAATGAGGTATTTGCCAGTACAAAAATGATCTGAAAGAAATGGAGCTTTTATTGCATTCCCCTCCCTCAGCTTTCCCCCTCCCCAGCTTCCCCCCCACCTCCTCCACAACAATCCACCCAGAGGCTATTAGACTATTTGTCCTTCTGTCAGTTAGCTGGACTTCTTGACACAGCAACCTGGCAGGGGTGAAGGGGTAATCAATCAGTTGAGCAACTCAGGATTCCAAATCACCATCAATTTTAATCCAGTTGCAAAAACTCCAAAATCTGAACCTCTGCTGATCTACCCAACCATCCATCCAATAGATATTTATTGAACATCTGTTAAATGCCTGTCATTCTAATGCATGTTAACCATACAAAACAGACACAGGCTGCAAGCTGTTTGCTCACTCCTCACTCCTGGTATATTCTGATTTTTTTAAACACATTTTTACAGGGCTGCTATCATCAAGGGGCTGGCATTTCCTTTGTTTTTTCTAATCAATGTGGTAAGTATAAGGGATGAAACCATAAAGTGGACTCACTGTAAGAGGGAACCTCAAAGCCAAATGACACTGTTCATCCTCACAGGTGAAGGTTCCAGGAGAGGCAGCTAGATGAGGGAAGGATTAGTGGGGACTGGTAGGGGCCGAAAGTGGCTGGACCTGTCTGCTGTGTTCCCGTACAAGAGTAACCCAGGCCAAGGAAGAGGAGACCCAGCAGCACAGGAAACCTTAGAAAACATGTACCAAGTGCTTCCCCATTTTTGCGGGGGACATGGGAAGAAATAAGAAATGGTCCTTGTTATTATGGAACTGGTGTTGCAGTGGGAGACAAACCATTTCAATGTATTGCGATAAACAGTAAAGATATTTCACAAGGGCTGATGAACTTTGTCTGGGGTGAGCATGCCCTGGGTGAAGCCTGGGAAGATTTCTCAGGGAAAGGGACATTTGATCCTTGTGAAGAATGAGAAAATGTAAGCGGGAGGCAGAGCAATATAAAAGCATATTGTCTTTCCAGGGCAGGGTGCAGGGGTGGGAGTCAGAGAACAGCAGAACTCAAGGCTGGGTGGGTAGGCAGGGGCCAGATAAACTGCTTCAGTAAGCATTCCTGTTGCCTTGCCATCCTAGATTCAAGGTGCTGGAAATGGAGTTGATGGATAAGATGCATTCCTGTAGCTGTTTAGCTTCCTGTTGGAGGTGCTCATAAAGGACTTTAAACAGCATAAGGTTAAGATGATGATACTGGGGAGGCCACAGGGGAGCCACTGGTGGAGTTGAAGCAGATGCTTCACATCTCCTGCTCACTCCCTGGAATGTCCTCCTCTATCTTTTGTCTTTACTTGCTCACCACAGGCTCATATTCCAGGTTTAGTTGCTGTGACTTGTTCTAGGAGACCTTATCTAATGTCCAGACAGAGCCAGCCCCTGCTGTGGAGCTCTCTCATGGCCTCTTTGCTCGTCCCTCCTTCTAGTAACACAATTGGCATGAATGTTGATTTTGTTCCTTGTGTCTAACATATGTCTCTAACATTAGGGCTCTGAAAGGATGGTAGGCTCCAGTATTGTCCAGTGCCTAGGAAGTGTGTGGCACATAGCAGGCACTCAATGTTTGTGGAAGGTATGACTCCGGAGGAACTTGACCCTCTGAAATCAGGTCCAACAATGGAAGTCTCTTAGGAGAGGGGAATAGAGCACACAAAATATGTATGAATTTCATGGTTTTGTCATCATCCTTTTTTTTTTTATATATATGTTCTCCTTGGTGCTGTTTCTAAAAAAGACAACCATTGTTATAACTCTTCAGATTTCATTCGTTACTTTTAAACCACAGAATTCCTTTGTCCCTTTTTAGCACCCAAGTAGAGGCTGGAAGAGTCTGGCTGAAATTGAGAAATCAATTTTCAATTCTGCCATGAAAAGAGCGGATGGACGTTCTATTGTTTCTATAAAAAATAGTCTGCTTTGTACTTTAAGATGTAAAGAATCAAGTAGAGGTTTATATGGTCCTTAGAAGATGTGTTGGAAGTAAACAGACAGGGTCTCTGATTTGAAACCTCTTTAGACTAGGCTAAATTAAACCTGCGTAATTTGATTGAAGCTGTATTATGTCTTGCCTTGGAGAAAAAAAAGGATGCCCTAAATTACTACATCACAGATTTCTACTTTTTCTTGTTATGCACTTTGCCTGGGCATTTAAAATCTTTTGTATATTTTGCAGTCTCAATATATTATGGATGCGAGCCTGCTGGAGCATATTACAGAGGCATTTCAGTAACACATCAAAGATTGAAGCTGAGTGCCTATCTTATGGATAATGTTACAAGTAAGGCAATGGTGATAAAATAGTAGCAGAGTAGCACTTAGTGTTCCTGGATCAAAGGCTCTAGCTAAAATGCAATCCTTGCTATTTTGAGGTAGAAGCTTCACAACATTCATTCATTTCTTTATTCATTTATTTAATTTTACTAAGAATTCACTGTGCTAGCAGTTTGGCTAAAAAAAAAGGCACAAAGGTAGGGAAAAAATAGTCTCTAGCTCTGAACAACTCCTAGTTTGGTTTGATTCAGCACATATTTATTGGGCGCCTTCCACGTGTCAGACACTGCTCCAGGCAATAGGGCTATAGCTGAGGACCCTTATAGGGCTTCCATCTCAGTGGTGGGGCCAGAGCATTAACCCTAATGAAAGGATGTTATGATGTCAGGTAATCCTAAACCCTATGAAAAGGAGCAGGCTAAGGGGCTAGGGAGAGGCAAGGCTGGGTTTGCTCTGGTAGATGGGGTGACAGCTAAGGCGCAGAGAGGATGGCATTTGAGTTGAGACTTGAAGGAATGGAGAGAGGAAGCCTTGCAGACCCTTGGATCACAGAGAGAACAGTGGGAAACCCCGAGGCTGGAATTTGAAAGGCAAGTCTGGCTGGAACAAAGAGAGGAAGAGAATAGAACGGAGGTGTTTGCCTGAAGACTCCAGCCCATTGGACTTGTGCTTTGGGCAAACAGGGTAAACTTTGGCTTGAGGGACTCTGAGAAGATCTCAGAGAGGATGGACTGTGTGAACTGGGTCTTGAGTGGTGAATTGTGGGCATTTTCCAGACAGGCCTAGGAATTGGGGTGATAGACCTTGGGGAACATTCCAGGCCTGGGATCCTAGATGGGCAAAGACATATTCTGTGACAAAGTTTAAGAATTTTGAGAAAATGGGAAAAGTTTGGAGAGTGTGGAGTGTAGCATCATGTGGAGAAGAAGGAATGTCGGGAGAAGAAACATCTAGGGAAACTAACCTCAAATTGCCAAGAGTATTTTATGCCACAAATAGACTTCTGGATCTTAGGATGAACTATGGCAAGTGTCCCAATGTTTGAAAGCAGGAGAGAGGGGTACTCCAAGCTACACTAGAGGCACTCCAAGCTACACTAGGGAAAGAGTTCTCCCACATAGTGTGCAGGATGGATTGGAAAGGGGGCTGGGGGCAGGGGGTGGCAACTGCAGGAAAGTAAGCCTATGAGGAACTGACAGTTAATTAGGATTTTGTTTGTGGTAAGTGGAAATCCAAGTCAAAACTACGCCGGGGTTCTAAGTGAGAAAATATCTCACAGGTCCACCATTGCTTTTATCAATACCATGTTCCCTTGGGGACCAGAACACTTCCCAGGAGCCTTTTAGGCCTTTTTTTTAAATAGGCCACTGTAATTTTTATTTGCCTACTCTTCTAAATTGGAGAGGGTGCATGTGCTGCCACTTTTAAGATTTGTTGAGTTCAGTGAAGTTTTCCCTTGTTGTGAGTGCCAAGCATGGAGGACCAGGTAGGTTCACTGGGGAAGAAGTGGGAGACAAAGAAAGGATGAAGGGAACCTTTGCTTTCCTTTCTTTCTTGGAATGCACCTCTGCTTAACCTGACAGGCAGTAGAGTCGGCCTCAAGGCTAAAGCTCTATCCACCAGGGACAATGGCTGGAGTTTCCCACAGACTTGTGCTTTGGGAACCTGACCATGGCAGATGGAGGGTTTGGGATCTGCTACAGACAGCAGAAGGCAGGCAAAGCTCCACCAACATAAAACAAATGTCTACTGAGTGCTGAACACCTCCTGCTGGGAATATAAAAGGAGTAAGACATGTCTTTGCCCTTACAGAGCTCTTGATCTAATAGACCATGATCCCCTGTGGCTAAATCAGGCATTGAGTATAAATAAAGCTTGAGAAGGTGACTGGCAGGTCCCCTACTCAGGCTGCCACTGTGAAATAGACTAACTCATACACACAGACCCGAACCTATTATATCTGTCTCAACACAAGAAGTGTGTGATGGTGGAGCGTTCCTTTCTCTTTCTCCTTCTTCTCACACAGTGATTGATTAATTTATCGAACAATAACAGTATTTTTATGATAAAGGAAATGCAAATTGAGACTGAATTTCAAGGCTTCTTTTGTTTTTCCTTGAAGTGCACAAAATCATTTTTTCAAATTAAAGTAAGTATCTGTGAATTAATACTACCCTCTTGGAAAGCAATATATTACAAATGTTACAAATGAAAAAATACAAAAGTGCCAAGCTATATGCATGAAAATGTTTTTGAAGATGAACAATATTATTTACAATTGTAATGAACCTAACTGTCTAACATTAGAGGCTGGTAAAATAAATTCCAACACATTATTTTGATAGACTATTTTAAAGCTCTCACAGATAATGGCTATTAAGACTATGGGGAACAGGGAAAATGCTTATGCTATATTATTAATAATGTCTGGTACAAAGGAAAGTTTACAAAATTAATGAATCAAATGTTAAAAGCTACAAGAAAAATTGGGCTGGGCTTTGCAAATATGCTAATATCATAAAAGGCAAACAAATAGTTGGTAGTGACTGTTTTAGATTAAAGCTGACTGCAGAGCCAAGGACTCTAAATGCAATGCACCACCCTTTAGTGGATCATGGATTTTAAAAAAGGAAAGTGCACTGTTGGGGAGATTTGAATTTCACTTTTATATTTAATGATAATATCTCAACAATGTTACATTTACTGGGTGTGAAAATGGCATTGAGGTTTTGTAGGACTGAGTCCTTGTTCTTAAGAAATGCAGGCTGAAGTGCTTAGGGGTGAATGTCATTGTGTCTGAAAATTACTTTTAAATGGTTCAGGGAAAAATGTGTGACTATACATAACTATATATATATATATATATATACACCCACACACACAGAGATAAAGCAATTGTGGCAAAATGTCCGAGTAGTGATTATATGTGAAGAGTATGGAGATATTCGTCATTTCATTACCTTTGTAGGTATGAAACTTTCAAGAATAAAATATTGGGGAAAATGAATCCCAAAACTTTATTAGGTTGATGGAATTAAAGTCATTTATCTTTTTATGGCTCAATTTTCTATAATGTTATATTTTTACATTGAATGGAAATTAATTTAATTTCCCTTTTTTTTTTTTTTTAAATGAACAGCTACCTGACAAGCTACAGGCAGGCACCAGTAAATGCCCTCAGGCCTGAATAAGTACATCTCTTTCCTTCTCTTCCAGGTTCTTTCTGGGATGGAGAGAACCTCTTATTTTGCCCTTCAGCTCCTGTGAATTAATCCCTGAAGACGCCTCCAGTAGGTAAGTGGCTCTTTTACAAAATCTACTCCCCACGTTTTTTTCTTATGTTATTTTGTGGTTGTGAAAATATTTAAATCAGCACTATCTGTTAATATGATCTAGAACAGAACAAAAATAACCATTATAGATTATGAAGTATTATTAATTATAAGATGACCATTTATCCCAGGCTCTAACCTGGGAAAAGGTCCAGAAATTTTTGTCTAGGCATTGATTCTTTCCATTATATGATGATTCTTGTATCATGCAATGAATTGTCTCCCAAAACGTATCCTGAAACATTCATATGTTGAATGCAACACTGGAAGCCTATGAGAGACCATTTCAAATATAGGGGTAGGGATGGCTTTAAAAGTGAAATATCTCTATGCATCTGTTTGTGAGTTTGTGTTTTTTTTAATATGTAAAATGGCCTGTCTGGGCCCCAGAGGGAGACAGCTCTGGGATGCATTGCTAATGTCTGTTAAAAGTCAGCTGGGATGGTGCCTCTCCTATCTGGTCTGTCCCAGGCTCTTCTCAACCTATTTCACTTGCCTGTTGAATGTCCTGCTTAATCCATGGAAGGGAGCCGGCTAGGTACGCCAATCCACAGAGACTCAGCTTCCTGCAGACAAAGAATTATCACTGACTTGCAGGGATGTGTGGAGGTAGAAACATAAATACCATATATACCTGGGCAGTAGGATAATCAGTGCCCACCACCTCTCCTGTCTCTTCTAGCCCAAGTTCTTTACTTCTGTGTGTGTGCAGTTTATTCAAAGGAATGTTTCTGAATATTGAGGAAGTTCAGAAATGGAAGGAAGACACAAGGAGAGGAGGGAAGACACAAGGAGAGAATTCTGAGTCAAGATCCAGAGATGATATAGAGAGGGTTACTTGTCCATAAATCCATGCTCAAAATATACAAAGGAAATGGAAAAGAGGCTGCGGAGCCAGAGATACTCTCTGACTCTAGGTGTTGCTAAAGGTGCCTTCTTCTCCCGCTTCAGTTCTGACTTAAATGAGTCCTCCCTGAGACTGTTATTCAGTCCCCCTATAAAATAGCACTTGCCACTTCCCAGTTGTTCTCTAGCCGATTACAGTTTTTATTTTCCATCATATCACTTACTACTCTCTGAAGCGTTCTAATTTATTTATATTCATTTACTACTCCCCCCCCTTCTGAATGTACAATTCCCCAAATCTTGTCTTGATGGCCATTATATCCACAAGACTTCTGCAGTGCCTCAAACTCTACAGATAATTTAAAGAACAGGTGAAAGATGATAGGTTCTTGGTTTGGATTAGTTGGAGCTGATGAGAAGGAAATAGGCCCCAATTCCCTTCTCTGTCTGAAATTCCTTAAAATCCCTCTGCCTTTGGTTGGGCCTGGAATTCTTCTTCTGCTTTCTGAAGTAGATGCAAAGTGGAGAGGAACCGAATAGTCCTGCAACAGTCTATGGCCGCGAGTGTGAACGATGCCAGTAACCTATGGATTAGGGGAAACGGTAAAGCAAGTTCTTTCAAGAAGTGACCAGGAGTAACCCCAGCTATTAGCTGATGCAAGCTTAAAGGAGATTTTGCATTCAGGGAGAGAATGGATAGAACAGACATCTAACCATTCCATACCGGGACAACACCTGGGCTCCTTCTGGAGGAACCTGCAGAGTGTACTAGAAACTGGTCATGGCCAGAGATGGTTCAAGCATGATGACTGGGGGTTGGGGGGCATTAGAAGTTGACGGCACATGTGTAACTAGTTTCTGATTCTGTAGCTTGGGCCTCAGTACTGAAATATGTCTTTGTTTCCATTGTTTTATTTTTTCTCACTGATATTGAAAGAATCACAGAGTGATTAATATTGGTTGATTCTACAATTTTGGGCTCCAAAGGCTCACGAGAGCCACTGCTGCTTATTTCCAATCATGTTAGGCACAGAATGAGTTACATACTTTCCGTGTTCTCTACAGAAACACTGTTTCTCCTTTCCTTTCCCTATTTACAGTGCCAGTCTTTTGCTTTGAAGAAAGCTTAAAGTCCAGGTACTATATGGTAGATTGATAGTGGCCCCTTCAATTAATATATTAGGTTCAAGCAGTTTAAGGCTACTTAAAAAAACCCAAGGTTATCTATGAAATTCCTAATTTTAAATTGATGGGTTAAGCTCCTCCCTTGAACTTATTTTATTTGCTGTGATTATTTCTAGTGGATCTGTCCACACTGCCCATTCTTCCTTGTATTCAGGGCCAGAGCACTTGTGATGTAACTTGGCAGACTCCAAGAGGGGGCCAGAATTCCCATCCTTAGAATTCAGCAGGGATCTTGTAGAAGTGAGCTGGATTAAAGACATTAGGTCCTGGAGAGCCTGGATGTAGGAATTGTAGGGGTTGCCGTCTATTGGGAAGGATGGAGAGATCCAGAGGACATGAGGCTATGGCCTGGGTGTTGAATAATATTCTTGAATTGTTATGTCTGATAATGGTATTATGGTTATATAGGGGAATGTCTGTATTATGAGACAATCTGGATTATTTTGCAGTTGTGTCATGCTGTCTGTAGTTAACTTTGAAATGATTCAAGAAGAGAATACATAGATAAAATGAAGCACCTATGGTAGAATGTTAACGATTGTCACATCCTTGTGGTAGATTACACTACTCTTTCTATGTTTCTGAAGTTTAAAAAGTTTCATGATAAAAAGTCAGAGACCTCCCCCTCTTCCCAAAGCAAAATTTTTGCTTCACAACTTTGCTGGGATCTTTCCCTACCTTTGTCTCAAAACATCTGTCAAGCAATAATCTTCTCTAAGGCTGTCTTTTCTACGCACCTTAGAGAAGAGATGAAAACAGGAGGTTCTGTGGCCTGATGTAGATATCGCATTGTCCTAACTCAGAAGTGATCATGGGAATAGCCACCAGAGGGAAAGGCATAGCATGGGAGAAGATGGACCAAAACACAAGGCTAAACCCCTGATCTCCAGCAAGTTCCTTTATCACTTCCTGCCTCAGTTTCCTCATATGAAAAATGGATATAATAGTACCAAGCTCATGGGCTTGTTATGAGAATTTAAGGAGTTAACATATATGAAGCACTTAAAGCAGAACCTGGTATTAATCTGTACTCATTACATTTCAGCTATAATTAGTCTTCTCTCTGGATGCATTTAGAGAATTTGTCTCACGTACAACAGTGACTCATTGTGTGTACATATGCTTTTCCCTTGGCAGAAAGGGTCCTTCCAAAGCAAAATGTCAGGCTGCCTATAAAAGGAAACTAAATTAGTTGTTTCATTTTGGGGCACTGTCAGGATGCCAACAACTCTTGTCCATGAGGTTTAAGGAGATGCCACAGCACCTACTGCATTTCATCTCTTCATTGAAAAAGGAATGTCAAATCATTGTCAGTATGTATCCCCTTCTTGCCACTTGTGCTGTCATGATTAGCCACCATCCCATCTCTGTAAAAGCTTAATATTGAAATCGTGTGCCTTCAGAGGTTGTATTAGTCAACTGGAGCCATAAGGAAAAAGCAGGGGTTTGGCAATTTCTATTTTAGCCAAAATGACTGTTTCTTACTGTACAAAATTGTCTTCTACACATAATCAATGGCCACAGCCACACCTACCTACAATCCCTGTCATCCTTGTGCACTATTGGAGCTGGTAATCATTGATCCCAGGAGCTCTCCTTATAGCACTCTCATGTTACTTGCAAAATCAATTGCTGCAGATTGTAAATGTGTATTTATGTATATATTGCTTTTATCCATTTTACATTAATAGACTGGTTATCAACTGATTAATGTCATGAGAATGTCAGCTACATTAGCTGTAGTGAACTCCTCCATTTATCCACTACACAATTTTGCAGTTAACTGAGCTTTGTCTGTATTGATAAATCAAAGTGAAGAACTGGTACAACCACCAAGCTGATTCTATCAAAAATACAACAGCAGAAACAATTCCTACCCAGGCATGTCTATGACGTATGTATGTATATGTGTAATGAGTCCATATAACCAAGATTGGTTATTAAACAAACTCAGAGTGATCACTCACAATTCCACATTTCTCCAAAAACGTTTATGTACCTAACACCCAGAACAACCTAAGAGCCCAAAGGAGAATCTGTCTCAACTAAAATCCCTACGGGGTAAATCATTATGGAAGCAATCAACGTGGGGAAAAATATTTTCTCTTGATAATGCTTGTGTCCTGAAAGTTGAGAAAAGTATGGATCTTGTCGGAGGTGTCACAGAGCACAAATACTTGGACTCTGATTTGGTAGCATTTGGTAGCACATAAAATTTTCTAGAAATATGCTAAATATTTCATATCCATGGACCCTTTTATTCCTTCGAGAAAGCCTTCTGAGTTAGGTACCATTGTGCTCTCCATTTTATGAAAAGAAATCTGAGGCTTAGAGAGGTTAAGGAGCACATCTCTTGTCATTTGAAATATTCATACCTTTCCTATGCTATGGTTTTGGTAAAGCAAGAGAGGATTAAATGAAGTGGGGCTGACGTCAGGGGCCGGACACTTCTCATTCAGCAAAGGTTTTGCAAGTGTCTGCTGTGTGCCAGGCAGGGCTAGATAGCAAGTTCCATGCGGCCGTGAATGTGCCCCTCTTTTTATCTTTACCAGCTATCCTCTCTTAATTCCATACCTCCCAACTCCCTTAAATGTTCAGCTTGTTGCAGGAGGCAGTGAATCCAGTGAATTGCTCAGGAAGTATCAGTGACTGAATTGGCAGTGTAGGTGTTCGCATTCCAGGGAGCTAAGAAGCACCCCCACGGTGAGCCATATTCCCTGGCAGCGGAGGCTGGTGGGTATGTTTCACTCTTCAGCAAAATGTTCCTTTCCCCCAAGAGAGCCAGTCAGGGGAAGACACTTTAAAAAATATGGTATTTGTTTGGGCTTAGAAGGGGGATCTAAAATGGACAATGGGATCATTAGGCCACTCTTTAGATAAGAAGTTAAGGCCATGGCTGGGAAAAAAGTTGAAGATTGACTATCTTCACGTTCCCCAAAAGAAAAAGCAGATTGTTTTGTCTCAATTGTTGATGTGGGAGGTGATATGAAACTGTGGTTAAGGAGAGGTAGCTGGACCAGCTGCCTGGAGTCCAGTTTCACTTCTGTTCCACCAGCTGTGATCTTGGGCAGGATCCCTAAGGCCACTCTCCTTGTCTTCAGAAGGCTGTAAAATCAGAACAATGACACCAGCTGCTGGAGATGTCAGGAGGCTCACATGTGCGAACACCATCATCTCCCCCACTGTCACCACCACTATCACCTCCATCTCTTTTACTGCTCAGTCACCACCCCCACTACCACCATCATCAGCTAAAGGCTCCTGACCTCTACAAGACAATGGAATTCACAAGAATGACCATATCATAATTCAGCTGGAAGCTGTTTCTCTACAGGATGTTTAAAATCTCATCTTAGATATGAAATTGACGTGAAACTGGCAAGTGGCAGTTTGCTACAGTATACTAGACAGTTCTAACTCAATCTCCAATGCAATTTCTTAGGCTTTTGGGGGGTAGCATTCCATGAAACTGTTTAGTGGGTAAGGTGATTGGATTTTTGCAAAAAACACAAGGGAGCACAGAGACGTTAGATTTTCTTATCACTTCAAAGAGAAGGAGTGGGTCTCTAGATGAAAGAGTTTGGTTGAAGAAATATTTTACTTACTCAGAGATTTTCATCATTTTTGGTGACAGCAACATAGAATTCTTAATATCAAGACTGTCCTGAAAGATTTGGGTTGTACTGTCACTAAGGAGAATGCTGCTTTCTTATCCAATGAGTACTTCTAAATAGTTATTATTTCCTGGGATATTTACTGCAACTCTAGAATATGTCATCTAAAAATATCTTTAAAATCATATCGTTCCATCTACCACAACCTCCAGCTTCATTGGGAGAGAGAAGTAAAACAGAAATCCGCCCATAAGTATTTACCAAATCCTTACTGCAAGTCATACACTACACTAAGTTTAGGTCCACAGGAGGTACACAAACATTTAAGACTTTACTCCAACCCTCAAAGAGTTTCTAACCCAGTAAAGGAGCTAAGACATTTATACACATGCCAAGACTGTCAACTTTAGAAGTGAACATGCAAAATGCCTTCCATATATATGGACTGCAGATCATAAGGGGCATTGGTTTGTTAGGAGCTTGTATAAAATCCTTTTGTATGTTTCAGATAATATAGTCACCCTTAATACTATGTAACAAGCTAAGCCCCAAAGATCTAAAGGACTGTACTGAAATCAAAGCATATGGGAATCTCTTGTCCATAATAGCAAAGCATAACAACTCTAACCTGCTGTACTGCTGATTTTTAGATTTTTCATACAACTGAGAGAGGTTGAATGGCAGATGGTACAGCAAAGGAGGGGATCTGGGTTCCAGACCAGACTCTGCCAGTGAATTGTAGGTGAACTTTGGTAGATTCTCAGAACTTGCTGGCCTTAGTTTCTCACCTTTGGACACAAGGAAGACTGGGCTAGATGGTCACTAAAAACTGCTGTCCTAAAGGCAGTGAGCTGTGATGAGCCAGGCCTATGTTACATTCTGCCCAGGGAGTTGTTCCTCAGAACAGATGCAGATGCCAACCCATCAGCCACCTTCCAATGGGGCGGTTCAGATGCCCAGTTGGCCATCAGTCCCTGGCCATGTCTCCTCCCCAGGTAGGGCTGGTCTTCTGCCTGGATGGCTTCCAGCTTCTGATCTCCATCCTGATCCTGAATTTTCATTTCCATTCCCTCTGTTGGTGTGTTATAGGCGAGCTGTCTAAATTTCCCACTACCTGGCATTGAAGTTAAATATGCTCATTCTTTATTAGCTAAATTCAGTCAATGTCATATTTTCAGGTCTGAGCCCTCCTGCAGGCTTGGGATAATTCTTCTCTACTCTTTTTAGTATGGCCCTGTCCCAAGGCCTTCTCTTTCACTTCCTTTGCTATTCACGATCAAACAGTTAGTTGCTTAGTTTTTTGTTTGTTTTTCTGTCATTATGAGAAAAACATATAAAAGGGGAAAGTATGGAATGAGGTTGGATAAGCCTCATGGGCTGTTAGAAATTGGCAAGTGAGGGGATTATTTGAAATAGCTGATTAAGGAGAGTTAGCTTAATAATAATAACAATTTATATTTATTGAGTCTTCCTTTTCCCCAAACATGGTACTGAGTGTTACAGAGTATCTCTTCTAAGCCTCTCCTCAACCCTCTCAGGAAAACCCATCATTATCCTGATTTTGCCATGGCAAAACTGAAGTACAAAGAGGTTCAGAATAACTCCAAATGCCATACAGCTGACAGAGCCCAGCATCTGAGTCCAGAGCCTGTATTCGGAACCATTATGAATACTTGCTCTTCTGTGAAAAGAAAGCATTACTCTTGCTCAACCATTTCATCTTAGAAAATAGAAATATTGTAAAGCAGGAGTGGAGAAGATAAAGGAGCAGGTGAGATCCTACCTGTTTGCATCTCATGTCACAGTATGTGAGAACTGAGAAAAGGAGCACTGGGCTTTGAAAAGCCGAGTCCTGTCTTAGTAAACCTCAGAGCTGCCCTTCTCTGTAGGATTTGCTGTGCTGAATACTCTTTTCCTTCCTCCCTGTCTCTGAAAGCACTCACTCCTGGTCCAGTACTGGGGACTTCCTCCTTGTTACTGATGGGCAATTGTACCTGGCGAGCTACAGGTTCCCAGCAGATGTCCAGAAACAAAGACATATCCGCTATTGATGGGACAAGAATTTGATTCCTCTTTGGCCACCTCATATTTGAATCCAGGTTTCTGTAGCTTGTTATAATTTCTGCATTTGAACAATGTACCTGTTTTCTCTCAAGACCAATTTGAAAAGATGAAGGCTTGAGACATGTATACTCTGAAAATTCTGCACCTGTGTGGTTGGCTCTTTTTGGTCTCTGAGGGACCAAAATATCCACTAGCAGTTTCCCGTTCTTCTACTAACAGCCTGTAGAATTTTCCAACCCACCTGATTCCACCTTTCTAAAACTGCAGTCAGTAAGAGGGTTTTGCTTTGGCTCTGTCTACCCACAAAGTAATGTGTCGGATTTCACTTTTTTTTATTTTTTAGGATCAAAGTTTTAGAAGTATGTTCTATCCATTTTTTTATTATTTCAAAATGAAAACTCAAATGGGAACAATCTACAAAGCAGCCATTTTTGGATGGGAAAGGAGAAAATGGGTCGAAATCACCATTTTGAAAAGAGGCAAAGGAAAGAACAATCTAGCTTTAAGAAATTAAGACAATCCCAGGAAGATATCCAGTATTCTATCCTTCCACATTTCCAGTCTTTGTACAAGTAGCCCTAATGATCATAAAAATGACTCTGAGGTATTTTCAGAATCCCCACTTGATCAAAAATGATTAATACATTTCCTTAAGTAAACAGAGTGGAGTGATATATTTTAAATAAAGAATTTCAACTGTGGAAAATGAAACAAAGAGAGGTTGTCAGGTAGCTCCAAGTCAACCAGGAAATATGGAAAACCCTGAGACCCGATTTCCCTGGCTCACTACTAAATCACACTGCTGCGGGAATCAGTTTGAATGGATCAGCTTACTTCTCAACCGGCTGCTTTGATGTCCTGTAAATACAGCCTAAATATCAATTTCTGTAACAGAGTCAGCCATAAACATCAAATCAATCAGCAGCAGCATTCACCCATGGGATTACAATAGCCAAATGAACTATATTATGTATTCGAATTAGACCGAGACAGTTCATTTCTTTCCATTTCTGTGTCCTCTGTGACACTATTTGAGCAAACTAAGGCAGCCACCGTTTCTGTCCATGCAATATATTTTCCTTTTCATAAAAGCCTGCAGATGCTTTCTCACCTGGTAATGCATACCCCAGTCTCTGAGATGTTGACACGTAAGGTGCTAAATATTGGTATCACTTTTGCTGGAAATGGTATTGGATAATGTTCAATTTACCAACTCTTATGCATATTCCAAAAGTATTATTTTCCCTGTAGGTACAAAGAAATGGAAATGAGGGAAATAAATGTATCCCAGCCCTTAAGCAGTCTTGGAATGAGTGTGGAGAACTGCTGGCCAAAGGAGCGGGCATTTAAGAATGAACCATAAGAAGTAGATAGCTTTTGAGCCGTTAGCAGGATGCAAATGGGCAAGGATATGTCCATCCCCTGTGTCTCTGAACTAGGGAAACATTCCTGGCACGGGTGGGCCACGGTGGCTCAGCAGGCAAGAATGCTTGCCTGGAATGCCAGAGGACCTGGGTTTGATTCCCGGTGCCTGCCCATGTATTAAAAAAAAAAAAAAAAAAAAAAAAAAAACTGAGAACATTCCTGGCACAGCCTGGTAGAGAGCTCTCTATTGACCAAGGTTTTAGATCTTTGAACCGGATGTTGGGATTTCTCAGCTACCCCTGTCTCCAGGGCTCTGATGCTTTCCTTTTATATAGAGGACCCCTTAAGGCCAGGGAGGAGGCTAGTCGGGAACCAGAGGGGACAGAATGACAACGGGGAGGAAAAACTGCCTTAGAGGAGGGCTGCTGAGTTCCTGTAGCCTCTCTTTGGGAGGAAGTAGAAATAAGTCATACTTGGGTCTTTAGCTATCTGTTCTCCCACAGGAAATAATGGAAGGTTTGGACTGACAGAGTTAGGAGACAAGTGTAAAAAGTAGTGTTAGGTGAAGAAGGAATAGGAGAGAGACAAATGATGAAAAAATAAATGACAACAGGCTGAATTTGCAACCTTTACATGTCTTTCTCTCTTTGTGCAGTAGAGTGGAGTATAATTAAATAAGAATCTGGAGTCAGAATGCAAAGAGTTCAAATCCCTGTGTTCTAGTTTGCTAGCTGCTGGAATGCAATATGCCAGAAATGGAACGGCTTTTCAAAAGGGGAATGTAATAAGTTGCTAGTTTACAGTTCTAAGGCCAAGGAAATGTCCCAATTAAAACAAGTCTATAGAAATGTCCAATCAAAGGCATCCATCCAGGGAAAGATACCTTGGTTCAAGAAGACCGATGAACTTCAGAGTTTCTCTCTCAAGTGAGAAGGCACACGGCGAACACAGTCAGGGCTTCTCTCTCAGCTGGAAGGGCACATGGCGAACACAGTGTCATCTGCTAGCTTTCTCTCCTGGCTTCTGGTTTCATGAAGCTCCCCAGGAGGCATTTTCCTTCTTCATCTCCAAAGGTCGTTGGCTCATGAGCCCTCTGCTTCATGGTGCCACAGCATTCTCTGCTCTCTCAGAATTTCCTTCATTCTCCAAAATGTTTCCTCTTTATAGGACTCCAGAAACTTATCAAGACCCACCCAAATGGGTGGAGACATGTCGTAACCTAATCCATCTCAACAACCATTCCTGATTGGGTTACATCTCCAGGGAGATGATCTGATTGCAGATCTAAACATACAGTATTGAATAGGGATTATTCTGCCTTTATGAAATGGGATTTTGATTAAAACATGGCTTTTCTAGGGGACATACATCCTTTCAAACTAGCACACCCTGCTTTGCCACTTATTATGTGACCTTGGGCAGTCTTTTGAAACTCTCTATTTTAATGTACTTAACAGTTAAACAAGAATAACAATAGAACCTATTCTAGAGTGGTTTTGAACAATTATATAAGTTTTTAGTAAACACTGATATATTTAATAAGGACTCACTATTAATGTTCTTTCAATCACCGAAAAGTATTATTTTTTGTCTTCTCTCTTGCTTTCTCTGTCTTAGAAACACAGGAGGAGACATGGTACAGAAATAACAATTACTTTAATTACAGCAGAGATGCTACCCATTTAACAGGATTGTTTGATAGATTCCTTTGCAAAGTTAAACTTATGGTAGAGGCATCAGAGATTCCAAAGTTCAGATTTGCTTAAGGAGCAACTATGTGTTTTTAATTCCGGGCTGCTCTATGCTTGGTTTCCCAACTGTTGCTGTGTGTAGCATTTCCCTTTGAAAGTCAAGCCACAAAATGGTATTGGCTGTCTTGGGCAGGTGAATAACAGGTTTTTCCCTGCAGAAACCGTTGCTCAGGGGTCAGAGCTTCTTGAATGTTTATTCAGATTCAATAAGGAAACATTTATTGAACATCTTGCTGTTGAGATGGAACTCTAGGAGACTCTCAAGGCTCTTTGTACCATATCTCCACGCCCCCCCATCACCCGAGGAAGATGGGTTCCATTCCTGGCCATTGCATGGAAACTCAGACTCAAGGAGTAGAATTTCAGTCATGATCATAAAGATCATTGTGTCCTGGAAGTGTGGCAGTTGTGATTTTCCTTTTCCCAAAGGTTATGAGAATGGAATCCAGAGCCATCTTTCTTTCAATTTGGTTTCTCTTCAGAGTCTCCTTACTCTGCCTCCATGCAGTCCAAAGAAACTGAACCAGAGACTGCTGCCCAGGGTTGGAGAACTAGCTGTACCCCAGGTCTTAGAAGGAAATATTTCACTCCCTTGTGCTTCCTTAGCCTCTAGCTTTGGCAAGAGGAATTTTCTGCATGGTTTAATCTCAGTTTGCACATCTGCCTTGGTGATATAGGTCCAGCTAATAATAAATAATCATGTTTCTCTGTTATTTTGGTAAGCAAATAAATTTCCCTTAAGGACTTCATAGGAAAGTGAGCTGATCAGCATGTTGCCTTCATTTTTCTCATTAGCAACCACCCCATTTTAATTCAGAGATGAAAATAAAAATATTCCCCTTGCTCTAAAAGGTTTTATGGTCTAGCAGTGATCTTTAATCATTCTTATTTAATCATGGTCAACTAAGTTATTATTATCCCTGCAGAGAACATAGTATTTTCTTGTTAAAGTCCTTGAAGTTGAATGGCACACAATAGTATGTTTTAGTGTAAGTAATGCTTACATTGTATGTGTAGCAGTTCAAGCTCTGAGAACCCTCAGATCTTGGAAATGGATCTTGACCATATTTGAGGTGTTGTAACTTCTCAGCAGATATAGCTGCTTAACTACTTTAGCAAATTATATAATGACCCTCCAGCAGACTGTCATACCTAGGGAAGCATTTCCCTCTGCCACACAGAGCGGTAGGGTCAGCAGTAACACCTAGCACTGAAGCAATTCATCTACATCCAGAATTGCTTAGAAATCCCCAAAGGACTTCAAAAAAAGGATATGTAATATTTTGCTAATTTCTGTAGGTAGAGATCTTTGTCATATGACTTTTTCTCCCCTAATTGTACTGATGTACTGGTGGTTTCTTTTCTTTTTGCATACAAGGGACTTTTTAAAAGAAACCAACTTTTAATAAGCATTTTAAATGTGCTAATTTCTTTTTTCAAAAACATTACATGGGAGTGGGGGTAGTGGAAGGGTAGAATGCACCCCTACCATGCAGGAGATCCGGGTTTGATTCTTGGCCCATGCACTTCACCCCACCAAAAAAAAAAGCAAAATAAACAAAAATTCAACAAATGGTGCTGCAGTTAACGGGATACTCACATGGAAAAATAATGAAGTATGACCCCATCGAAAAGCATACAAAAAAAAAAAAAAAAACATTTTGTAAATCAGTAAGAAAAATACAAAAGGGAAACTGCAGGATTGATAACAAAACAAAGCAAACAAATAAAAAGCAGATTCAGTGCTTAAAGACACAGGCAATCAATGGATTGTTACAGTTATTTACAAGGATAAAGAGAGGTTTCAGTTGACTATCAGGGTTTAAATAATGACTATCATGTTCTACTGATAGAATCTTTATGAAACTCAGAAAAATAAGGTTTGTTGGGGGGGTAGCTATTTGGCAGCCATTCACTTACTGTAAAACCAGTTTGGATCAAAATGATTTATTTTCTCACTGGAGAAAGTCATAGTGGAAGTCGGCCTCCCTGTAATTTTTAGTTGTCCTATGTTGGTAGGGGTGTTTATTTTTTCTTCTCCAACAGTGATAATAAGGGTAGTGGCTTGGCCAATGGAAAAAGTACCAAGTCACCTCAGCATAAATAAATTCAAAACGGAGAACTTCGATCCTTTAAAAAACAAGAAAAAGAATAACCGGCTCAAACTTCCAGACCGATATTAATAGCTATGTTTGCAAAATTCCCAGTTGGGCCATTCTGTGAGAATCCTTTTAAAGCCCACAGAAGCAGAAGGTGAGAGAACCAAGCCATTTCTCTCTCAAATTGAAAGGCACGTCTGTGGTCCCGGGAGAGCCCTGGGTACCGTGTTTTTGGCCAAGAGGAACCTCGGTTCAGTCATTGCTTTGGCTGGGAAGAGAAGCCAGCAGCTGGCTGCTTGCTCCTTTGCTGTTGGCCTGGGAATAAAATTGACAGTATTTTCTCCCATTGTAAACCTTCATAGGTGGGAACAAAGTCACCCTCCAGTTAGGTGATCTAATGCTGCCACCGCCAAGGGAGGGTGTTAGCAGCAGGTGGTTGTGGTGTCACATTAGACTTGAGCAGATGAACTGAGTCATAGGCTTCGCGGACCAAACCAGTTCCTCAGGAGAGGCATTTCTGCACAGCGAAGGTTATGTGCTGGGAGGTTCTTGGCTGCTCCCAGAGCTTCTGAGTGCATATGTGCACACACGAGCCAGCAGGAGGCATGTCGGGGGTGCAGGCTGATGCCAAAGAGCATCTTTCAGATTCACTATGCATATGAGTCACCTGGGGATCTTGTGGGACTGTAGATACTAACTCAGTCTGGGGTGGAGCCTGAGCGTGTGGATTTCTAACAAGCCCCCAGTGGTGCTCCTGGTAGTGGTTCACAGAGTTGAATACAGCAAGGGGTTCAGGATATTTCTAGAAATGTATCTCACTGTTGAGCTCTGTGCATCACTCCAGGGACTGTTGGCACATGCAATTAAAAGGAGAACTCACACTTTTCATGAGATGAATTCAAATCCTAAAAGTTGAGATAACTGAAATAGATTGCATTCTTTGGTTTGACATGCCCAAACTATCGCCTCGGTTTTCTATTCTTTAGTACATATGTTAAAGAGAGCCTATGCAAATACCCACATCCCCTACACACACCCCACAATCTCATTTTTTAATAAAGCACTCAAGATCATTTTAAGCATTCTGGACTGCACAGATCTGTGGAGTGTTTTGTTTAACACTTCAGCTTCATTCACTAGATAGCCTTGGCAACATATACTCATTGAAATGGGATTAAAAAAAAAACAGAAATGCAAGCTGAGCTGAGATTGGTTCTCCTTCCAATTCTGCATCACAAAGACCCACAGCAGAGGCTTCCCTCTGTTTACCTCTGGGAAAGAAGAGACACTGTGGCTGTTGTTTAGGTCTTTTTGTCCATACCAGCTTCTTTACAAAATATGCTTTGCTATTTCCCAGGCAGGGGGTGGAAGGATAGCTCAAGGCCACCTCAAACCACTGCTAAGAAAACAGCATCCACAGCTCTTCCTACCCCTGGCGGCTCAGAAACAGATTCTATTTGGACACTTTTACTGAACAGTTTTAATAATTGTTATGCCCTTAACATGCATTATTCTAAGATCTGTATTTGTAGTTAACCCCTAAGTTATCTTATGAAATAGGTATTATTTTCCCTATTTCACAAATGAGGAAACTATGGTTCGGATCAGGTAACTTGTCCAAGGCTGCAGTAGAAATCAAAAGTAGAGCTGGAATTCTACTCCTGAGTTGTAAACTTGTAATTACCTCTTGGAGTTCCACAGAAGCTGGGAAAATAACAAATACTGAATGTGCTGGTTTGAAGCAGTTATGTACCCCAGAAAAGCCATGTTCTTTTTCCTACTCCAACTTTATGGGGACAGACCTATTGTTTAGGGTGCGACCTTTTGATTAGGTGGTTTCTCTGGGATGTATCTATTCTCATTCAAGGTGGGTTTTAATCTGCTTACTGGAGTCCTTTAAGAGGGAATCATCTTGGAAAAAGCTCAGAGCAACACAGAGAATTTTGGAGATGCAGAAAGAAAATGCCCCTGGGGTAGCTGTTTGAAACTAGAAGCCAGAGGGCCAGCAGACACCGGCCACCTGCCTTTCTAGCTGAAATATGAGGTCCAGATGCATCAGCCTTCAAGAGAGGGAAGGAAAGAAAAGTGGAGGGTGAAGGAAAGAGAGAGACAGAAAGAGAATGGGAAAAGAAGGGAAGGAAAGGGAGAGGAAGAGCGAGAGAAAAGGGAGAAACTGTTGTCTAAAACAATGAGCCTTTATGTTGAGTTCAGCCCAGGGGAACACTGGTTTGGGACTCTGGTATATATACTATACTCCCCCATGCCAACAATATACCCAGTGAATGATATCAAGCTTGAACACTCCATAATAACAATCTCACATAATACACACATATACATACTTATAAAATATGAGAGAGGTGTTAAGTTTTTTCATCTTATAGATGGGAAAATTGACTCTAAAAAGGTTAATTTCCTCAAGGCTGCTCAGGTGGTAAAAGGAGTCAGATGTCACATTGTCTGATATTCCTACTACTCTCTCTAGCAAGGTGGGAAAGGAGGCTTGGGCCACCTGAGGAGCAGAACTTAAGAAAGTCTGAGAATCCTGCGATTCTGGTTCATGTCAAATTTGCCACCTGCCACAGGGCTTTTGCACTTCTAACCCAGGTGTTAGAAGCAGGGAACCTATGAGAGGAGTACAGGCTCCTGGGGCTCAGTCAAATGCTCATATGAAGAAAGTCATTAACTTCCGTATTCTTGAAGGATTCTCATAAGCCTGTTACTTCGTCATCATATGGCTCATCTGTACAGAAAGAGCAGGAGACCCACCGACTGTTTTTGTTCCTGCTGTTTTAAAACATATTAAAAATCATATGACAAGTTTGCATTTGATGCTTTTCACAGACCTAGCCATTTGGAAGGAGTCAATCTTAGATGAAAGGTGAAATTCATAGTCTCCATGAGGCAGCGATGGCACTCAACATGGAACACTGCAGTGAGTGGCCATCAAGAGAACAGGAAGGGCCCAGAAGAGTCAGTGGTCTGTTTGGTGACTCAGCAGGGTGTTTCCTAAGTGTCTTCTGGATTCCAGGCCTTGTGCCTTCTAGACGGAGAGTCAGAGATAGTCCAAGTCACATCATATCCTTGATTGTAAGTCTCCATTGGCTTCCTGTTAACCTTAGAATAGAGACAGAACTGTTCCCCGTGGCCTTCCCACTGCCATGTGGTTTGACTCCTGCATAGCACTGTAACTTCATCCCCTACCACTCTCCTGCTCACTCAGAACACTAGACTTCTTGCCATTCTAGTTCATGCCAAATTTGCCATCTGCTACCAGGTCTTTGCACTTGCCGGATGCCTGCTGTACACTCATGTGTCTTGAATGCGTTACCAAAGATCTTTGCATGGCTAAGAACGTCTCATCACTCAGTCTCATCTCGGATGTCACTTCCTCAAGGACATCTTCTCCAAAATAGCAACCCCTGACCATGCTCTATTTCTACATGCTAACCTTATATTTTTCTGCAAGCATATAATTCATTTTCCTCTAAAATATAAGGTCTTCATGGATAAGGATTTCTCATGGATACCACTGTGTTTGATACATAGGACCCACTCATTCAAGATGAACTGGGTGAGTGATGAAACAGGTCAACCATGGAACCTAGGAGAGAAGTAGGAATAGGGCTATGGGAGTGAATGGGAGGGACATGCCTGTCTCCAGCAATCAGGCTAAGAGAAATGCCCGGAAAAGGCAGCTGTAAGTAGAAGGTTGATGCCATCATAAGTAAGGTTAGGTGAGGAAAGAAGGAAGGTCATTGGCACTGAGAGTGGTGCACTTGAGCGCAGAAGTCCTGTTCAGTATACATGGGGCATAGATTATGACATTGGACACTGGGAAGAGATGAGACAAGGGCAAGATCTTTCAAAGGTATTATCTCCTATGCTTGGAGCTGTTATGCACCCCAGTAAAAGGTCATGGTCTTTTAATCCATCCCTGTGGGTGCAGATCTGTTGTGGGTGGGATGCTTGGTTAAGTTATTTCAATTGAGAGGTGATCTACCCCATTCAAGGTAGATCTTAATCTTTTACTGTATTCTTTATGAGAGGATGAAAGACAGAAAAGCCAAGAGAGCTTGGATTAAAGAGGACTCACAGAAGCTCAGAGAGGACCCACAGAAGCCACTGCACTCAGAAGCTGAAAGCAAAAGAATCCAGGAGCAAAGGACCAGCAGATGTTGGCCATATTCCTTCCCATGTGACAAAGGAACCCCAGAAACCAGGAGTCTTCCTTCAAAATAGATATCTTTTTGATGCCTTACTTTGGACATTTTCATGGCCTTAGAACTGTAAATATGCAAATGAATAAATTCCCATTGTAAAAGCCAACCCATTTCTGGTATACTGCATTCCTGAAGCTTTAGCAAACCGAAACAGCAAGTAACCTACAAAGTAGGCCAGAAACCTGAGTCAAGGGAAGGCAGGAGTTGAGCTACAAGTAGCTTATCTAGGCTTGACCAAAGCCTTCCATTTCTAGGCTTGACCAAAGTCTTCCATTTTCTCTACCCTCTCATTACTTAGGTGGAAGCTGTCTGCCTTGGCATATTCAGATAAGCCTCAGAGTTATCATCTGGGTTTGGAGCTCTGGTTGCTTTCTGAATTACTCCTGTGGCACTCTCTGGCAAGGTCCCAGGAATATGAGTGACAAGGCAAAACAAGGCACCCTGAAATTACCTATAATGAAAATGACTGGTAATCTCTAGCAATTACTGTGTTTGTGAGTGACAGGATTGCACTTTGTACAAAACCTTTTGCTGCAGTAAAGATGGGTCCTTTGGGGTTTGCAGGTTTGAGTTGGTTTGTTTTTAAAATGGAAATAGCTGTAGATCTTTGGTATCATGTATTCCTTTGCCTATGGTACCCCCTTTTTGATTTTTTGCAGTATTTATCTTACTATGTATACTACTGTTTGTTCAACATTTTTTTTCTGTAAATCAACCTTAAATCAACTCACTTTAAAAAAAATTAGGCCTCATTCTAGATAATAACATTCATGAAGCATGTGCTTAAAAATGTAAAACAAAAATTAAGCATAAGCCCTGGATTTTGGGGTTGGCATTGAAGATATACAAGCCTCAGAAATTTGATGAGGCAACTAAAATGACAGAAGAAAGTTGCTATGTCCTGTAAAATCCTATAATGATGCGAAATTAGCCAAGGCTAATGTCCATGATCATCCCAATTTTATAAACACCTAAAACTTCAGTTCTCTTAATTTAGAAGTTAGTAAAAAGCGTGATTTACAGAGCATGGAAAATAAAGAAATTGAAACCTTTACAGCATTATGTTTTATTGTGGTGCTAGAGAGATGAACTCTGATAAGTACAATGGAAAGTGCCAAGAGGGGTAAACCATGAGCAATTGGTACTTGGTGCACAATCATAAGCCATCTACACTGGTTCTGTATTTGGGCAGAGACTCCAACAGAAATAGGAGGGGTAAAGGGAAGGCAGCATTTTTATGGCAGAGGTAGCAAAGTTTTAAATTGGTTCCTAGGGAGCATCTGGCTGGCCTGAGTGATGTGGGAATTTTCTGGTGACCTCAATGGCTCCACCGTTTGCTGGCAATTGTAAATAAATTTTTCTAGTTTTAAAACAATAATAATAATAATAATAATAATAAAGATGCATATCAGTGACTATGCCAACTTAACATGGTGCTCTTTATAACTGCACCATCAATTAAGCATCATGTCAGGTGTCAGTCCCTGTGGAAAACACTGGATTTTATTGAATAGCAAAGCATATGCAATAGTTAACACTAGCCAGAATTCCTGCTGCTGGTCCCTTGTGGCTTTTCCTCAGTTATGACTCAGTAGGCAAGAAATGACTGAACCAAAAAATTCAGAGTTTTAAGAAAGTATTAAAAAGTTGAGAAGAAGCCTGAATTCCTTTTTAGAAAATCATCTCCAAAGATGCATGTGCCTCTATGTTGGCTACCGGAAATTAGATTTTTGTGCCCCTAAGTTGGCTACTGGAAATTTGATTTTTGAGGCTAGCAAGAGAGAAGAGATAGTGAAATTCTTAGAAATGGCTTTCTCTCTAAAAGGTACCAAATTAGTTCTAGACAAAATGGAATCTAACCTTGGTTTATTTAATTTGCTCCTTACAAGAAAAATATATTTCTACAAGCTTATAATCCTATTTCAATAAGGTATTATTGACTTCAACTCCATTTCTACTGACGGTCACTTTAAATTGTCTATATATGATATAAGAATGCAAAGCGTCCTATGTATAATATAGAGATATTTTTGTAAAAATCTCAAAATAATTGACTGTGTGCATTGGAGATATTGCCCTCTACCTCAGAATACGGATAAATGATCAAGAAAAAAATGAATTAAAATTGGGTAATGCGGTTCTATAAAGACGGAACCCTATTTACTTGGCATTTCCACGTCTGAAACCTTAGAAGTGAACCTGATAGCTTAGGTAAACACTGCAGACTTGGTCAATGGGACTCCTTTTGGATGGAGGGGTAGAGTTGTAAGCAAATTCATCATTAGGTTCTGTTGTATTTTCCTCTGATATGTCCTTTACCTTCTTTCACTTCTGCTAATCTCCACCCCACCCCCTCTGCCATCCAAGCCAACATCATGTCCCACCCTCAAGTAATGTAATATCTTTGTGCTGAATTCTGGCTGATTAGATATAGTTATTGCTCCATCTGGCTGCCAGAGTAATTTCTTTTAAAAATGTAAATCAGATCACAGTGCTCTTTATCTTTTCACCTCCTTTGCTTAAAACTCCTAAGTGTTTCCCCATGGCTGGTTCAGGTTCAACTGGTGATATTTCTGTCCGTTTGTAACCAAGGTACTGTTATGGTGGTAATACTAGCTAACTTCCTGGTGACTGCTCTAACAATGCACGTGCACTCGGCAAATTAAACCATCATCGTTATTTAAAATACTTGCCAAGAAAAAAGCTTAAATTGAATTCACAATCCATTCACATTATCACAAGACAATTTAATGTTACATGTTTCAATAAAGGAGAAGTGATTGAATTCTTTAGCTTTACATTTATCTGTTGTAAATTTCTGAATTGTTAAAAAAAAATGCTTTCAATCTTTTTATCATCTACCAAGCTTTTCACTTAGTTCTTTATCAAGAATTTGAAGGGGTCATCCCCCGAAAGTCTTATCCAGCAATAGTTTAGAGCCATTTCATGCATATAAGCTAATAAGAAAATGTTCATGTAAGTAAACCCAAGTTTTATCAAAACTTTTAAAGATACTGCATTTTGAAATATGACACAAATTCAATATTCAATTTATTTTCTAAAACTTTCATTATATTTTGGAAGAATATGTGAGTTTTTGCAGCAAACCTTATAGATTCCCCAAAATCCTCTCTAGTTTATCCGGGTGCCTTATCAGTGTTGTTATTGTTTAAATGCATCAAGACATGAAAAAGGTTGATGTTTTAATGGATGGGTTGAATGCATAAATAATCTGTTAATAATAGTCTTGCTATTTTGTGTGGGTGTCAGTAGAACCCAGAAGGGATAATGAAGAGCCCTGGAAAATGGTTGGGAGGATCAGGGCTATTTAGTTTGGAGAAAAGAGAAGATAAAGGGACAGTTTGGTTTTCTTAAACAGTAGCTTACAGGTCATCATGTCTATATGGCCAAAGGACTTGGTGTAAATTTCATAAGAATTTGAAAATTCTAATTGTGAGTTGTGAAATCTCTCTAAAGAATCAGTTTCTTCTGGGGTCAAATGCAGATTATAATAGCCACCTCACTTTCAAGTATAAAAAGCACTTATTACAGATCCTGTATATAGTAAGTATCTGAAAACGGAAAGGACTGGCCCATAAGGCAGAGAGCTCACTGTACCTAAGAGGTATTCAAGCATATTATAGATAAACACATTTGGGGATGACAGAGTGGCAATTAAATCATTAATTAATTGACCTTAAGACTCCTTCTCTCCCTGAGATTTCCAGACTGGAGGTAGCAGAGCCATTCCCTGAATCAGCACCAAATCCCAGATCTTGGACTATCCACGAGAAATTTTTTTTTAATTTTTCTAATTTTCATTTTGAGATCTTTCAAGGAATACAGGCTCTGGATCCCTGTGGAAGTAGATTGACTAAGAACTTCAACCATCTCAGGAAAGAATTCCCCCTAGCCTGCATCAGACTTACCAGGACAACTTATTAAAACACAGATTCCTGGGCTCCAGCCCCAGAGTTTCTGATTGAGCAACTGTAGGGTAGAGCCCAAGAATCTGCATTTCTATCAAGTTCTAGGTGCTGCTGCCAGCCCTGGAGCCATAGATGAGAAGCTCTGCATTACAACAGTGGTTCTCAGCTCTGGCTGTCCTCACGCTCACCTGGGGAGATTAAAACTTATGACTGCCTGGGTACTGCCCTAGACCAACTACCTAGAATCCCTTCCTGGGGATAGGACTGATGGGTTAAAAGTTCTCTAGGTGATTCTAATGGGCAGTCCAATTTTGAGAACCTTGGAGATAGAGCAGCTATCTATTTCATTCATTGACCACCAGTGCCCCTTGCTGCTAGATTTTAATGTTGGATGAATATTTGCTTTAGTTTTTGTTTTTAATGACTATCTTTCTCTCTCAAATTTCTTTTTGAAATGTCATAGTGACATTTCAAAAACAAAAGTATATTTGTACTCTGAGACTGCTCCAATGATAAGTTGCATTCCTTCCACCTCCTCCTAATTATTTGAGAGCAGACTTACTGTTAGCAATTAGATGAAAATCTGTAGTCTGTAATTAAGATCAGGATATATAACAGTGCAGATGAGTCTGAATATTTTGTTACTTATCATACAATTCAGTGGATTAATCACATGTGCAATGTTGCAGTACCCTCACTACCATCCATTACTAGAACTTCCCTTTCACCCCTAAGAGAAACCCTACACTCATTTTGTTTTAAGTCCCAGTGTCCTTCCCCCTCATCCCTGGTAACCCATCCTCTACTTTCTGATATATTATCTGAGGTTACCAAGGTGCTTAAATTTAACATTCTAAATCTCTAATATTCTTGTTTGGTTTGATACCAACTTAACTTCAATAGCATACACAAACTACAATCCTGTATCCCTCTATTTCCTTACCTTTATGGAGTTCATGTTACAAATTACTTATTAGTACATTATGATTCCCAAATCATTGAATTATCTTTCATTGTATGCATTTTGCATTTAGATTCCATAGGAAGTAAAAGGTAGAGATATATATCAAACATACAATTGCACTGCTATTTATATTTGCCTATGTTATTATTTTTACTGGAGATACTTATTTCTTCATGTGGCTTCAGTTAATTGTCCAATGTCTTTTCCTTTCAGCTTGCAAAACTTCCTTAACATTTCTTGTAGGTCCAGCCTACTGGTGACAAAGTCCATCAGCTTTTGTTTATCTGGGAATGTCCTAATCCCTCTCTCATTTGCTAAAAGATAATTTTGTTGAATATAAAATTCTTGGTTGGCAATTTTTTGCTTGCAGCATTTTAAATATGCCATCCACTTACTTTTAGCAATTAGATAGTTTCCAATGAGAAAAAGGCACTTGATCTTTCTGAGGTTCCCTCATATGTGACATCTTGCTTCTCTCTTGTGGTTTTCAGTATCTCTCCTTATTTTAGCATCCAACAGTTTGACTAAAACATGGCACAATGTGGTTATATTTGTCATTTCTTGAGAATCTTGGATGTGAATATTCATGTCTTTTGTTAAATTTGAGTTTTTGGCCATATTTCTTTGAATAATCTCTCTGTTCTTGTCTTTCTTCCTTCTCCTCTGGACTCCTGTGAGGCATATATTCATACACTCAATAACGTCCCACAGGTTTCTGAGGGTCTCTTCACTTTTCTTCATTCTTTCCTCTTTCTGCTACTCCAACTGGATTATTTCAAGTTATCTTCAAGTTCACTGGTTTTATTGCTAGCTACAGGCTGCTGTTGAATCCCTCAATGGAATTTTTAATTTCTGCTACTGTGGTCTTCAGCTCTGTTTGGCTCAATTTTCATAATTTTCTTTGCTTTATTAACATTATCTTGGGTTTATCTATCCTTTTCCTGATGTCTTTTATTCATTTGTACATGTTTTCTTTTAGTACTTTGAGCATATTTAGGACAATTATAAAATTTTTCTTCAATATTTTTATTTGTAAGTCTTTACATACTTACAGCCCATACATGGTATACAGTCAATGGCTCACAATATCACATAGCTGTGTATTCATCACCATCATCACTTTTAGAACATTTGTACCTCTCCAAAAAAGAAAGGAAAAAAGAAAAAACTCATATCCATACCTCTTACCCCTCCCTCTCACTGACCACTAGTATTTCCATCTACCAAACATATTTTACTGCTTATTCCCCCTATTATTTGTTTTTTCATCCATATTTTTTTTACTCATCTGTCCATACCCTTGGGTAAAAGGAGCATCAGACACAGGGTTTTCACAATCACACAGTCACTTTGTAAAAGTTTTATCATTATACAGTTGTCTTCAAGAATCAAGCCTACTGGAACACAGCTCAACAGTTTGAGGTACTTCCCTCCAGCCACTCCCATACACCATAAACCAAAAAGGGATATCTACATAATGGATAAGAATAACCTCCAGGATAACTTCTTGTCTTTGAAATCTCTCAGCCATTGAAACAATATTTTGTATCATTTCTCTCTTCCCCCTTTTGGTCAAGAAGGCTTTTCCAATCCCACTGTGCCAGGTCCTGGCTAATCCCAGGAGTTCTGTCTCATATTGCTAGGGAGATAAATCTCCCTGGGAGTCATACCCCATGTAGGGAGAGAAGGCAGTGAGTTCACTTGCCTAGTTGGCTTAGAGAGGGAGGCCATATCTAAGTAACAAAAGAGGTTTTCTGTGGGTGACTTTTAGGCCAATTTTAAGTAGGCTTATCCTATCCTTTGTAGGAATAAGTTTCATAGGGGTGAATCCTAAGATTGAGGGCTCAGTCTATTGATTTGGTCCCCCACTCCTTGCAAGAATATCTGAAATTCTCCAAATGGGGAAGTTGAATATTTTCTCCTTTCTCCTCAGTCCTCCAAGAGGACTTTACAAATAGTTCTTTATTCACTGTACAAATTACTCTTGGATTTATCAGGATATCACACTAACCTGCACAAGCCAACAAGCTCTCACACCCTATTCAAGATTCTATGTACTTACGGTGTTCAACTAAACTAACCATACAAGTTAAATTAGGTGATGTGCTACCCAAAATAGAAATTTTGCACTAACTAAATACCTTTCCCCTAGGTCTGATACAGAAGTTGAAGTTTTAAAATATGGACAATATCATCTTTTACCCTGTATTCTGACCTGCCCCAGTCCTATCCAGATCAGCTTCATTCATATCTCTAGTCAAAGTCCGATCCCTTTTTCAATTTTTAAAACAGTTCCTGTTCAGGGTACTGGTGACTTTCATAGCTTCAGAGCTCTAACTGAGTCTCAGGTGTCACATAAATACCCAAAGTTTCTGGAAATGACCAGGTTTATACAAACAGCTCAGTATCTCAGAATTTAGAAATAATACAACTCCTGAATATGTGATTTCTGTAAGAGCTTATAATCTAGGACCTTTTCCAATAGGCCCCAACTGGATAATCCATGCTCTCAACTTCAGTTCACTAAGTTTTTATATTATAGTTAGTCCATATGCATGAGGCATGATAACATTTCATCCAACATATAGTCCTTAAGGTTCATTTGCCTAGTTGCATGCCTCATGAATTCATTCCTTCTTGTGAGGTTCAGTGGTCCACTGTATGTATACACCACAGTTCCCCCTTCCATTCCTCAGTCACTGGACACTTAGGCCACCTCCATCCATTGTGAATCTGGAATACTGCCGCCTTAAACACAGAGTGCAAAAAGGACCATTTTTTAAAAAGTCTTTTTCTGGAATGTCCCAGGTCTGATTTTCCTTGTTGATGGTTTTTAATGCATTATTCTGGGAGGTCATTTCCTGTTTCTTTGTATGTTTTGCAATCTTTTGTTGAAATTTCAAAATTTTGATATTTTAATGTCTTATTATTGTAATTTACTCTTTGAGGCATCTGTTTAAGGAACAGATGACAGAGCTTTCCTTGAAAGCCAGGAACTAAGAAAAAGAACAATAACAATAACAAATAATAGAAGACTAAAGAGAAAACACCTTTCTCAGCTTTATAGATTAACTGTGCAAATGCTGTTCTTCAGAGCTCACAAAGACAATGAATTTAGAAAATAGCTCACAGCCAAAGCATAGGGGCCTTTCCCTTCTGCTTGTGTGTCTTTTCTTGGACATGCACGTGTAGCCTTAGGAATTTACCCTTTTATGTGAATACAAGTATTCCAGCTTTCCCTAGGAAACAGTTTCCTCATGGTCCCAGGCATTGCATTATGTCCCACACCCAGCATGACTTTGGCCATTCCTCCACAGCTTTCAGAAGGAGAGCCTGGTGTGCAGCCTTCGACAAACAGGGCAAGTTCTGGGACGATACAACCCTCAGGCCACCTCCAGACAGATTGGACTAGATGTTCATGCTTCCACTATATGCACAAGGCTTACTCTGCTTGTACGGGAACCACAGCCATCAGTCTGCGCTGGGATCTTGAACCGATTCTATGCCAAGAGGTGAGGGGATGGGAGAAGGACCAATCAGGGCACCAGGAAATCCTATAGATTTTAAGTAGCCTTTTACTTTATTCATTATTTGCCCTGTGCGGTGGTCCTTTAACTATTAACTGGAACTTAGAGAAAGATGTTTCTGACAGTTATTGCTGGGTGTTCAATGCTTCTGTGGGAGGATGAAGCCTGAGGCTTCTCACTCTGCCATCTTAATCTGCATCAAACTCTTTGCATTTTTGCTGAGTCTTCACTTTCCCCTTAGCAGTTGGTCTAGATTGAAGAGGAAAAGAGCAAAGAATCACTTTTGTTCCTTCTCTCCCTCCCCTTTTTTCATACTTTTTCTCTTCTAGAATTCATGTAGTTGACATAATGTTAGTTGAAAATACATGCTTTACAAGTCCACTGTTAGCTTAAAAGATGCACTTCCATCATCTATTTGATCTGGACTGTATTAGGTGGTAGAAAGATGCTAGCAGGAAGGACAACAGCTCCTGCCCTCATAGAGCTTAGAGTCTAAAAGGTCTAATTGAAGAGATCAAGAGATTATCAGGCCTACAAATGTTCTGTTCATCATAGTGTTCGGTTCTGAAGAATCCCTTTGAAGCATAGCTCTGCTCCATTTATACTCTCCTTAGGGTTTGAAGGTGTTGTCTGAGTCAGGCTCCTACCACCAGCTTAATTACTGCCCTCCTCAAACTCAACTATTAAGGCTGGAAGGGAGGGTGTGAAAAAAAGAGGCAGCAAATTGTATTTTCTTTTAGAGCTTCTAGATCTGGGACTCCAATCAATGGCATGAAACAAAAGCATCTCTGGGAAAGGTTGGGCAGCGTGTCAACAAGGGCCAAAGCCCCTCCCTCAGGCCCAACCCTGAGCACATCTCAGGCTGGTGTGTCAACCCCCTTTCCTGATACCAACAGTCCCCAGTAGTCTAAATATGTTCATGCTCCTTTTTCCTTGGGGAAAGAAAGAGAGCCAGAGAGAAGTGGGGAGAGAGGGAGGTAAAGAGGGAGGAAGAGAGATAAAAGATGTCACTTTAGATATCCTCACAGGTTTTTATTGATTGCAATTTTGGGTCACTTGCTTTCTTTTCTGTTAAGATCAGTCTTGGGGAAGAAGAAAGCATTTTCATTTCTGAAGGAAAGAAAGGAGCCACCTATGAGATGAGGGCTGATCACACTTAATCCTGGAATCTGAATTTCCTTACTACTTCTTAAAACTACTTACATTCACACCAGCAATTTATTATCTTTAAAATGACACAAGACTTTGCTCAGTGTCCTCTTTTCCCAACAGTGTGTGACAGATGTTTGGAGTTTGATGTCTTTACATACTGTTCATCAATGCAGAACCTGCACTTTTTGGCAGATGTTAATCCCATACAATGAATGTTGTATAACAGTTTTGCATGTTAGATCAGAAATTGCAACTTACCTCCAAATAACATGAACAAAGCACATTACAGGATATTTATGGCTAAATCTCTTCACTGTTTATTAAGAATCTAAAAGCTTAGCAATCTCCTTCAAAGACAAAGTATAAAGTTTGAAAAAAAAAAAAACCAAGCTGTTAAACTTCAAATTATCAGCCAAATGCCTGATCTAGGCTTAAGCATTCTATTTGAGTATACTTAGAAAAAAAAGTTGGAGACAATTTTCTCCATTTTGTGTCTTTCCTACTGCAATGCAAACTGAGGGACTGGTGGTGTTGCCAGGAGAACTTCTGGAGCGTGGATCCTAAAATTCTAGCCTCAAAGACCTCCCAAATGTCAATGAGGGCCCAAGACCCTAGTGAAATGGGTTGTAGAAGACATGTTGTTGGCTTGAGTTGAAGGACATTCAGAAAGTGAGCAGGATGTGCTCTTACTGAAGGCTGATGGTTCCCTTATCTGAACACAGGGAGTTGTCTCCAGGAGGTACCAAGGCAGGTCTCATTCCCAAACATTGTAAATAATACCAGTGGCTGAATATCAACCATGCATCCATCTCATCCTAACCCAACCTCGAAACAACCTGGTTACCGAGGGTATTCAAATACCCGTGTTGACAGATGAGGACGTTGAGATGGCAAGATGCAGGTAGATGCTCATTTCAGAATTATATCATGCCTGACTATGTAGTGCATGCCTCTGACCCTGGTTTAGTTTTCCAGTCAGAAATGCATTACTTGCTCCCCTTGGATCAATAAGTTTTCTTTGGCAAAGTATTTTCGAGAGAAATCCATCTTCTGAACTCTCAAATTGGTTAGAAGCTTGGCATGTACCAGATTCAAGATAGTTTTGGCAGTCTCATCAAGAGTGCTAAGAAAAAAATTCCTTTCTTATCCCTTCCCAGTGACATTATAAGGAACTCACTGGGAGCCAAAAGAGTAGTGGAAAAGTAAAAAGGTTATTTTTGAAGAATAGATGGAATCGTATAATTATACTACTGCTGTCTACTCAGAACCTGAATCTCCAGTTCTGTATTGGATTATTTCTAAACCCTATTTTGTTTCCAAAAGTAACATTTATTGTAGAATATTTAGAAGGTAGAAAGATTTTTTCTCTATTTATATGGAACACCTCTGAAACAAATTCCTTTAACTTGAAATTTTGCTCACAGCAAACTTGGGAGAAGAATACTTGCATTTTTTTCTACTGTCACTGTATTAGCTAGGGTTCTCTAGAGAAGCAGAATCAGCAGGCGATATCCATAAATACAAAACTTTGTCTCATGCAACCATGGCGATATAGAGTCCAAGGTCTGTAGGGCAGGCCCCATGCTGGCAGCTCCGATGAAGGTCCTTAACAAAGTCTCAGGAGAGGGTGGCTGGTTGAAACAGGAAGAGTGATTGTCTCTTCTGAACCCTCCCAAACATCGTAAATAATACCAGTGGCTGAATATCAACCATGCATCCATCTCAGCCTAACCCAACCTCAAAACAACCTGGTTACTGAGGGTATTCAAATACCCGTGTTGACAGATGAGGACGTTGAGATGGGAAGATGCAGATAGATGCAGGTAGATGCATCTAATGCCTTCTGGTGATTAGATTAAGTGTCACTCATTGCAGAAGACACTCCCCTTAGCTGATTACTATGGATACAGCCAATGTGATCATGATTTAAGTCTATGAAATGTCCTCATAGCAACAGACAGGCCATTGCTTGCCCAACCAAACAACCGGGCACCACTACCTGGCCAAGTTGACACATGAACCTGACCATGACAGCTACTGTATTAGTTAGGGTTCTCTAGAGAAACAGAACCAACAGGGAACACTTGCAAATATAAAATTTATGAAAGTGTCTCACGTGACCGTAGGAACGCAGAGTCCAAAATCCACAGGGCAGGCTGTGAAGCCGAAGACTCCAATGGATGGCCTGGACGAACTCCACAGGAGAGGCTCACCAGCCAAAGCAGGAATGCAACCTGTCTCCTCTGAGTCCTCCTTAAAAGGCTTCCCATGATTGGATTTAGCATCACTAATTGCAGAAGACACTCCCCTTTGGCTGATTACAAATGGAATCAGCTGTGGATGTAGCTGACGTGATCATGACCTAATCCTATGAAATGTCCTCATTGCAACAGACAGGCCAGCACTTGCCCAATCAGATGAACAGGTACCACAACTTGGCCAAGTTGACACCTGTCCCTAACCATGACAGCTACCAAGTGTCCAATAAATATTTCTACAGAGATGACCTCTCTACCTAATAAAGTTTTCATAGTTGAGTTCACACTTAAACAATAACATGGAATCTAATATTGGAGCTTTTTAAGAAAACTGTGGTGAGATCAGTTTTTCCCCTGATCCTTACCTGAGCTACAACTTTGAGTTTTGAACTTTAAGGTCAAGGATTGACCATATTTCAGGGACTATGAGGTGAATTGGTTGCATGCACTTCTGCATTGTTCTTTTGGATTATCTTTTGCCATCTATAGCTTGAGGGTTTTTGAACATACAACTTATAAAGTCTGAGAATACATTTGTCTATGAGCTGAGAACTCAGAAGTGTATCCTATATTGTCTATTTAAGGTAGAACATCCTATTTTAATGCTTCTGCAAGTAATCTTTTTTGTTACTCCTCATCGTTAAATTTTCTCTTTACAGGGCACATTCTCAGAACACTTAGAATAGAATTTGAGGATATTCTCAGTTTGGTTCTCATGTATTTCTGTGCCCTTCTTCAGCCTCCCACATCATACTGTAGCCACGTGGTGCTCAACTCGGGCAACTGTGCCTCTAGAAGACACTTGACAGTGGCTGGAAATATTTTTGATTCTTACAACTCTGATGGGTTGGGGGAAAGGGATGCTACTGACATCTAGTGAGTAGAGACCAAGGTTGCTACTAAACCTACAATACACAGAACAGCTTCCCCTCACCCCTGCAATAAATAATTTTCTAGCTCAAAATGTCAGTATTGCTGAGATTAAAACACCCTGGACTAGCCATACTGGAAAATGAACATTTGTCAAACATGCATGTGCCCTATCGCTTTGACACAGTGCAGTGGTTAGAAGCATGGCATCTGGAGCCAAACAGCCATTACTTATGAGCTGTATAACTTCGGGAGAGTTAACTCAAGCCTCTGTGCCTCACTTTATTCTTTGTAAAATGAGGCTAGTGGAGCCTCTCTCATATGGTTGCTACCATCACGAGTTAATATACATCACTTGGGAAAGGACTCAGTTTGGGCCACCTAGCAGCTGATCACGTTGCCACCATTCCATGCACTTTGAATTTCCTTGGGATAACTCCTCTGTCTGGAACCCTCTCTCCCATCCACCTCATTCTTTAAGCCACATGAGAACAATTGGCTACTTTGAGCCATCTACGAACACCTCTATGATGCATCACTGTATCATGGAATACAAGGAGTTCTTTACTGTTCCTTCTCCTTTGGACTGTAAATTCCTGGTGGAGCCACAAATTGTTCTGCCTCAGCTTTATATGTCACGTCCCTAATATTAGCCACCACCCCATAAATTCACTTTGGTGGGTTTGTGTCCAAGCTTCATCTTCTAAGAAGATGACTGAGCAGAAGAAACTGTAAACACTCTTTCAGTCTTTGTTTAAGCTCTTTAGTAACACTCCCAAGGCAATGTGTTCAAAACTAAGAAGGCTGGCTTTAGCTTCAGCATTGGCAGTGTCTTTAAAACCCGTGTTTTCAGTGGAACTTCTTATATAGTTGACCTCAGAAGGGAAAAGCTAAACAGAAAAGCGAGGCAGAAGCTGTTCTGTCCTGTCAGACACAGCAGGCTGGCCTCAAGCCATGGCAGCCTGCTGGCCCTGTGGAGATAGACAGCCTCAACTGTTATCTGAGGTTAACAATTCACTCCTCCCTCTATAGCCATCTATCTTTACTCTTCATGCTGTCGTGAATTACGCACCATCCCCCAGATAAGGTTAGAGTGACGACTCTCTGCTGATGATCGTCTATGGGTAGAAGAAAATAATTTTTTTCCAGACTGCACTGTAAATCTTAACCATAATGAAGGATTGTTTTACCCCTCCCTTTGACTTAACAACTAACCTGTTGAATGAAAGATATTGCAAATCTTTAATGAAGAGTTGAGGGGGTATATTGGAGTGAAAATACATTCTCAAGCTACTTCTGTTACTAGATAGCTTGGATGATTTGCTTCAATTTCCTAAGTTGTAGTTTGTAAATCTTTAAATGAGGAAAATGCCATTTATCTCACAGTGATGCCCTGAGTTTCAGGTGAGATCTGTACATACAATTATGCAATAAAACAAAACTATAAAATGTGATATAAGGGCAAGTGGATTGTAAGAGTTCATTGATAGGGATGCAGTTCAGTTTTTAAAAATTGGGTAGATTTTTTTGGTTATTTTTTTATTTTTCTGCACATGTGGAACGTAGACTTGCCAATACTGTTTTTTTGATAAGAATTTAATGTTCAGTATGCTCGATTTTTTCTTTTCCCCTTAAGAAATATACAGCTTGTATGCACATTCACAGGAAGAAAGAGACAGTTCTTTCTTTCTTCCCCTCTCTGTTATCTTGTTATTTTCCACCTTGAGGTGTACAATGAACAGTCATAATACAGGGGGAGATTTATTTCATCTATAGTGTATGCAATTAGTTGGATAGTGCTGACCTGGGATTAAGTATTTTGCACTGGCTCTTGTTCCTAGCTTTCCATACTAGTTTTATAATCTTACAGTAAAAGTTCTCCCAATAAATAAATTGATGGGTAGGAACTCTTCCAGCTGATGTATAACATTACTAACTGTTCTTAAGTCACATAAAACTTCTGCTGCTTGAGAAACTGTAGAATCTTTTCCTTTTTGCCTGTGTTTTTTTTTTTCCCCTCACTCTCATTTACAAAAGACTTGCCAGCAAGGGACTAAAAATGCATAAGACAGATAAGACATGTTAACTTGGCTCTTTCCTGAAAAGCATCAAGAATTTTCCTGCTCACGCCTGAATCCCCAAATTGGCCTATCACAGCTGAAAAGTACCTGGAAATTCACTGTTTGAGGCTGAAGGAGGGCTTGAATTTTTAACTTGGCTTTATGCTGTTGAAGGACAGTGGCATAGCAAGTGAATATGTACAGTACTTCCATTTGAATAAAGAAAGCTGACCTCTACCCTAACTGCAGGGCCCTCCTATAGGCACATGATAACTGCACTCCAACTTGCCACCTTTTCAAGAATTATGTTCAACTCTAGAATCAATAAATACAGAGCATTGTAAAGATTGGATGAAATGAACTGAGAGAACCTTCCTGACAGAGAGAAGATCATTACTGGCAAATATTTTTTCCCTTTAGTTCACAATATTCATTGTACAATCCACTATACCACTCTTTACTAGATGCTGCAAAAGGAACAGGCTCCAGTGATCTGAGGGAGCTCCTAGAGACTATTTTCACAAGTGATAAAGAGTGTTAGGAACAAAAGGTATCTCTTCCATAAAAAAATTCTTATTCTCCTTTCACTTTGTGTGGCTATGGCATAGCCCTGTCTGGTAAAACTTTTGTGATGATGGAAAAGTTCTCTATCTGTGCTGTTTAATACAGTAGCCACTAGTGACATGTGTGCATTGAATGTTTGAAATATGGCTACTTCATCTGAGGAACAAATTATTAAATTTTATTAAATTATAATTAATTTAAATTCAAATAGTCATTTGTGGCAAGTTACTATATGGATTGAGTAGCTACATAGCTTAATTGGTGATGGTTATAATAAGCAAAATAGCATGCTAATTATTGAGTACTATATTATGTATCGAGCACTGTGCTAAGCTTATTATTGGCACTGACTTACTACTTACATAATCCTGAAAGTAACCCTATGAGGAAGTTTTGCTGATAGCATACCCGTTTTGCAGATGAGAAAACTGATGCACAGAGAATAAGCAATGTGCCCACATCATGAAAGCAGAACATGGCAAAGGTCAGATTTTGTATCCAGGAGGATGTACTCTAACATCCTCACTCTTACCTTTTTAACATTATAATTCTCGTGTAGTGGGCTGCCTCATTATAAGTTCTTAGCTAACTTATTATCAGACAATTTAAAGTTACTGAAGGATATCCTGACCATTTCCACCACCTGATTGGGCAGAAAAGCCGAAATGAGGATTTTTAAAAAGTAATCTCTTTGAGATGTTCAGGGCTAAATAAATGTGAAGTTGCCCTACTGAGGAGCTTGGAATGATTGTATAAAGATATACGAATCCCACTTGCCTACAGAAAGCCATGATCTGTGGGCCCATTGAGTGCAGGAAAAGAAGTATTGTCCCAGCTTCACACAGGGTGCTGTAATAGAGATTCAGCCTTCAACAAAGATGGTGCTATGTTTGCCTACTTCCAGTAATGGAGCTCAGCAATTAACTTCATCTTTATTTAGCCTGCACCAGTCTGGAGAGTCTCTTGAGAAAAGATCATGACCATAAAGCAGCTTCTCACAGTGCAACCAGAGATAACTTCTCTGGCGGAAGTGACGGGTGCCACTTTTGCAACATGCCCCTATATATATATATATATATATATATATATACACACACACATACACACACACACACACACACACACACACATATATTTCAATCAGTCATTTTAATATCCTGGAAAATATTTTTTGTGTGTAAGGAATGACTGTCACATCAATATCGTATGTGCTGATTATCAGGCAGGATTACAAAAAAGCAAAAAAATTTCTTAAACCTGGATGTGCATCTGAATCACCAGGGAAATTTGTTAAAAAATGGCAAACTTTTGATGAGCATCAGGTTGGGGAACAAGTCATTTAAAGTAGACTGAAGTATAAACCAAAATGCATATTTCAAAAGATTTCTTCTTGGCACATGTTGAGCCGCAAATAAGATCTTCAAATTGATCTCTCAGGTGTTACTAAATATCTGGGCACTAACAGGATAATAGCCATGTAAATATCACCAGGTTGACCCTTGTTGAACATATTTGTGCCTACACGCAGGACCTATGTGCAAACCACAGGATATGATAAAAATTAAATAAAAGCTCAGTGTGTTTAAATGTGGTTTCCCAGGTAGCTCATTTGACAGAGCTGTGTAATTCTGGCTACAAGCAACTTTTGAGCCCCAAATGATTAATTCTAAATAGGTAGAAGATAAGACAGATGATGTATTGATGTTTCAATCTGAAAACTACCCCCCTTTCTCCATACAAACATCAGATGCGAATGGATTATTTGACACACCCCACGTTTATTGTGTGTGGTACACAAAGAGAATGGGTACAAAGGGTCACATGGAGGGGTATCAGATTGCAATCTCCAAATTCTTTCCTAAAGGAAATAAAAACATAAGATCCAGTTAATTCAATATGACATAATAAAAAATACCGATGGTTAACATTTGAATATTTATTGTGCAAAACTCTAAGTGCTTTACTTTTACTTAATCCTCACAACTACCATATGAGGTTACACTTGCTGATTCCCTCTTCTTCTTTCTTTTTCTTTAAATGGGATGGAGAAGGAACCCTTTGTGATGCTCTCTCCTTACTGACTTGACCCAGAATAGACTGAGAATCCAGCAGGGCCAGGAAGATACTGTCTTTCCCAGGGCTGCATCACAGTAGACCAGGAGCTTTCCCCACTTTGGGTGGGATCAGCGTCTTTCTGAAATAAAGTCTCTAGGAAAAGATTCTAATGGACATGATCTCAAGACTTCTTTAATGGAATTTTCCCAATTGTTTTGGAATATTGCCATGACATTGTTGATAAACAATGACGACTACCCAGGACTAAGCTTGCTCCAACTGCATAAGATCTCTTCTATTCGGAAAATTCACTGATGGCTTCCTCAGGATACTTAGGAATGATGGAGAAGGATACTTGCCTTGGACAATCTCCTGACTCTTCTCCAGCCCAGGTGGTCAGCTGTAGCTGCATATTTCACCTGAATAGAAACAACAGCTCAAATCTCAGTCTGGACTTTGGCAAACCATGGGAAATTAAAATGCAAATGAAATTTGCAAACATGGGAGAAAGAGAAATTAAGCTCCCAGTATAAGAATCTAGTATTTTTCCTGCTCTGTCTAGTAGGCCAGCTGAATCAAATTTTCACCTCACACTGATGATAATGACCAGGGTGTCCAGTTGTTTCTCTTTTTTAATAGAGCTTGGCTGTGACATAAGCAGGGAGAGAAAGATCAGGTGATAAAACTGTGGTGGGAATTAGCTTCTCACATTTGGGTGCCAGGGAACTGCTGTTTGTGAACATTAGCAGATCCTCTTCTGAGTTTAATTTATTTGCTTATGTCCCCATGCCAGACCAAGTTGCCTTATGTAGAGGTGGAGTCTGCTTATTGCCATCAATATAGGAAAACCTGTCATTTTAGTCCCAGGTAGGCTGTTGGAGAAGCTCTTCCCTTAGCCCAGGATTCTTGGTAGACCCCAAGAATGCCATTCAATGAATTCCAGTGGATTCTCGGCACCTGGCCATTTTCAGCTCTAGAAGTCTATGTGTTCTCTGAAGCAGGAACTATGATCTTTAATTTTTCTGACCACCAAAAGAATCCAAAAGTCAATGAAGTTATATCAGGTGGTCTTATCATTGACAATACCATAAAGAAGAAAAGAAGGACGCATCTCATTCCAAAACAGCTCTGAAGTCAGATCATGATTTCTACCGTGAAGCCCTGGAGAGCGCATCTAATCTTCAGGAAATTGAGATCCTCTAGAATGGACCGATGAGACCAATAAAGACTAATTAGATAGAAATGTAGAGTGAAATATTTTGTCCTATTCCATTCAATTTTAGAAAAATTTACTATGAAGAACTCTGGCCTGATCGTCTGAGTTGAGGCATCCACTGTGACCCTCAACAGAAGGTGTCACTTCAAAGTTAATTCACAGCTCTGAGCCTCAGTTTCCTCTTATGCCAAGTAGGAACAATAAGATCTGCCTCTATAGATGGTTGGATATTTTGTTAACTTTGCCACAATGTGGAAAATGTGGCAGAATTATTATCTACCATGATTATACTATCATTGTTATTATTAAATTGCTACAAAGTGCCTTGCTAGACCCTTGGAAAGCTGACTTAAATGAACCTGGTCCTCCCCAGACAGTTCTGTATTTGATCTAAGTTTGATAAATACAAAATTTCAAAGTACTAATGAAGATTTCTGAGAGGTTTTATTAATTGATTTCATTGTATCCTGGTATGGACAGGAAACCAAAGGTACTTTCACTATCAAAGATTAAGGAACTCTTTGTTCCATTCCGTCAATATTCCATCACTCAAGATAGACCCTGGAACAAGTATCTGTCCTTAAAATGCTCTCCAGCTTGCCAGCCAGGCTGGAGGTGCCTGTGGCAGTCAGTCATACAGCACGGTTCCTAGGTGAGGTGGTGAGAGCCATCTATCCCACTGCAGCCTTGCTGAGTGATTGACAGCCAGTTTTGCCAAACCAAAAGGCTATTAATGACCCATTAAAAGACCACAGTGATGTATCTTGAAAATGAGCTCGTTGTGCCCAGAAAAAAGGTTGCCTCACCTCTTTGGCAATCTAGATACCATCCCTTCAAAGTCTGATGGCACACACAAAAATGCGACCCCTCCTCCCCACACACACAAAGGAGGCAAAGAGAAAAAATAAAACATAAGCAGAGAGATAAGTAGCTGATAACAATGCTACCTTATGCATGCACATCTCTTTAAAAAGGAGGGTTCTCCTACTCTCATATACATAATTCCATGCAGCACCTAAGTTACCCATCAAGGAATAGCTTATTCCATATTTCAGAAGAGGAAACTGAAGATCAGATAGGACTTGGCTTATCCAAGATTAGAGAGGTATGTGATGAGGTGGTGAAGCTCATGCCACCTGAAATATGAGAGCCAGGGGAAGGACCCTACTCCAGTTTTCCTTATTCTTGTTCAGAGAAAAGAATAGTGTGTACAAGGCCATAACCAATTCTTGGACAACACTTACAGAAAGTGGGATTGCTGATTCATTTCATGTTCTTCTAAATGTTCTTAGAACAGCTCTGTGAAAACAGGGATTGGAGAGTCCTCAATCTTCATACAAACTGGGGTCATTAGTGGTTACTCTGAAGGAGGTCAGAAATATAAAGGGAATTCAGAATGAATTTTAAACTTGAAAAGAAAAAAGAGAATATACATGTAGAGCATAAGGAAAAATAATAATTACCTTTAATTCTGGAGAAAGTGAATTTACAATGCAGCCACGTTCCATTGTACAGCCAACAAAAACAACAACAATCTGCAAAGTCGAGGCATGTCTTTAGTTGGTAGAAATGAGAGTCACCATCATTTGAAGACTGAGAAGTAGCTCATTCACAGTAGTTAGGAAGAAAGATTTCAGAGATTAACTGACCTTGGTTTAGGAATTTCACACCTTTTTTTTTTTTTTAATGCAAATGACAACTGGGGCCTAAAAGTCAAAATCTGTACTGAATGGGAGTCTTTAAGAAAATGCACTCAATAATCAGAAAATTATCAAATTGATTATGTTTTTGTTTTTACCAAATTAGAAACTATAGCCATTTAAAGCCGTTTCAGTGTTTGCCTCATGTATTTTGGAGCATTCTGGCTTGGTGCATACATATTTATGATTGTTATGTCTTCTTGTCAAATTGTTCCTTTTATTAATATATAGTGTCCTTCTTTGTCTCTTTTAACTGTTTTACACTTGAAATCTAATTTATTGGATATTAGTATAGCTACTCTTGCTTTTTTCTGATTGTTATTTGCATGAAATATCTTTTCCCAACCTTTCACTTCAACCCATGTTTATCCTTGGGTCTAAGATGTGTTTCCTGTACACAGCATAGAGATGGGTCCTGTTTTTAAATCCATTCTGCCAGTCTATGTCTTTTGATTGGGGAGTTTAATCCATTAACATTTAGTGTTATTACTGTATGGGTAGTACTTTCTTCTACCATTTTGGCTTTTGGATTTTATATGTCATATCTAATTTTTCTTCTTTTTACCTTTACTGATAGTCTTCCTTTCTACACTCTTCTCCACATCTCTCTCTCTTGTCTTTTTGTATCTGCCTCTAGTGCTCCCTTTAGTATTTCTTGCAGAGCTGGTCTCTTGGTCACAAATTCTCTCAGTGATTTTTTGTCTGAAAATGTTTTAGTTTCACCCTCATTTTGAAGGACAATTTTGCTGGATATGGAATTCTTGGTTGGCAGTTTTTCTCTTTTAGTAACTTAAATATATCATCCCACTGTCTTCTCGCCGCCATGGTTTCTGGTGAGAAATCTATGCATAGTTTTATTAGGCTTCCCTTGTATGTGATGGATTGCTTTCCTCTTGTTGCTTTCAAAATTCTCTCTTTCTCTTTGACCTCTGACATTCTGATTAGTAAGTGTCTTGGAGTACGTCTATTTGGATCTATTCAGTTTGGGGTATGCTGCATGTCTTGGATGTGTAATTTTAAGTCTTTCATAAGAGTTGGGAGATTTCAGTGATAATTTCCTCCACTAGTTTTTCTCCTCCTTTTCCCTTCTCTTCTCCTTCTGGGACACCCACAACACATATATTTGTGTGCTTCATATTGTCGTTCAAATCCCTGAGTCCCTGCTCATATTTTTCCATTTATCTCCCCTATATTTTCATTTGCTTGTGGGATTCAGATGTTCCATCCTCCTGTTCACTAACCCTATGTTCTGTCTCTCGAAATCTAACATTGTAGGTTTCCATTGTTTTTTTCATCTCTTCTACTGTGCCTTTCATTCCCATAAGTTCTGTGATTTGCTTTTTTATACTTTTGATTTCTTCTTTTTGTTCATTCATTGCCTTCTTTATATTCTCCCTCAATTCATTGATTTGGTTTTTGATGAGGTTTTCCATGTCTGTTCGTATATTCTGAATTAATTGTTTCAACTCCTGTATCTCATTTGAATTGTTGGTTTGTTCCTTTGACTGGGCCACATCTTCAATTTTCCTAGTGTGATTTGTTATTTTTTGCTGGTGTCTGGGCATTTAATTACCTTAATTAGTTCATTCTGGAGATTGTTTTCACTTCTTTTACCTAAGGTTTTCTTGCTGGATGAATTTTTTGTCTATCTGTTCTTTGATATTCAGTCCAGCTTTTTCTGGGCCATTAGCTTAGGTTTTGTTTAACAGAGGAGAATTTTTCAGTTCTTGTTTTCTTGTTTCTTGCCCTGTTTGTATGGTGCCTCCCCCCCACCCCCACACACACTCCCTTAGGAGGGTCTACTTAGAGATTATAGATCCCAGCCGGATTTTCCCAGACCAAACTGGCCTCCTATCAGGAGGAAAGAGTCACCTGCATCGGTATTCCCTGAGGGTGAGACCCAGTAGGTTGAAAGACTTTCCTGTGAAGTCTCTGGACTCTGTTTTTCTTATCCTGCCCAGCATGTGGTGCTTGTCTGCCTGCAGGTCCCACTAGCGTAAGATGATGTGGTACCTTTAACTTTGGTGAACTCTCCCTGCTGGGGGCGTGGTGGAGACAGAGGAGAGGTTGTAGGATGGTTTTAATGGATTCAAATTACCAAGCCCTGGTGTCTGAATTCCTTGAGGAAGGGATTCCACCTGAGTTGGACCTCACCCCTCCCCAGGGGAAGGCACTGACTCCAGACAAGCCCTCAAACAAGCTTGTTTCTGCTTATGCCTGGGGCAGTTGCAGCCTGAGAAGCCCTGCTGCTGTATCCAAAGGAAGTCAAGCCTTTGAAGAAACACAGCCACAAAAACCTCTGTTTCTTTTTTCTTTTCTTTTTCTGTCAGCCCTGTCCCCTTGACACCAGGGCGAAAATCAGCAAACTCCTCTTTGACCAGGTTCACCTGAGCTGGGGGCCTATTTTTAGTAGTCAGAATTTGTGAATTAATTTCATAATTGGCATTTGGTTGGGCTCAGCCCCTGCTGCTGGTAAAGTCCCTTTCCTTTCTCCTCTGGGAAGCAGTCTGCAGGGGGAGGGGTGCCGGCCACCACGGCTTGGGGAACTCACGGTTCTGGGGAGGCTCACAGCCGGTCCAGCTGGTCCAGACTTGGGTACGCTGTGTGTCCAGTCACTGATGTGGCCCCAGGAGCTGTCTTGTACTGTTCCTGGTTATTTAGTAGCTGTTCTGGAGGACGAACTAAATCCTACACCTCGCTAAGCCGCCAACTTGGCACCTCTAAAGCAAGTTTTTCAGATCCATTTGTGTTTGAATTTCAAGTTCATGAGCTCTTTGGAGGGGAAAAAATGGTATAGATAGCCATAGTCCATAAATACAAATGAATAGGCATAAAATTTTGCTCGTTTATACATAGATTTATCTCATTAAAAGGGACATCGAAGGAGACATTACGTATGTGTAGACAGAGCCGTGACTATCAGTTTCAGCAGTTGTCATAAAAACCATGATATATTTTTGAAACCTGTGACATCAGGGTCAAAAATTACATTTTCAGGATGGACTTTGTGATCTTAGAGGCTTTATCTGGAAGAACACAATTCCATGTGCAGAAGTTGTAGACTTGTTGTATTCTTATTAATAAATAATTATTTGCTATGTGGTAAATATTTGCTTCACACCTACAAACTTATTGATAAAGCTCAGTGCTTTTGGTATGTGACATGTTCGTCTCTGTTCCTTGCATCCATGTTTTTTAAGAATCTAGTATTTGCCATCACTGTGGTAAGAGCATGCAGATAAAGGAGACCCAGCTCCTGTAGCCCCTGGCTGCTTCCCTGGCATCCATTTTCTGTAACTACCAGCCTCAAAATACAATCATTCAGCCTCTTGTCCCAGAACAGACCGTCTTTTTGTACTCTAAGTTCTTTGTGCATACTTTCCTCTCCCTTGAGTGTCTTTTTTGCAGCAAGACCTGGAGCTCTTCATCTTCTTTTTTTTTTTTTCATGGGCAGGCACCGGGAATCGAACCCAGATCCTCTGGCATGGCAGGCAAGCATTCTTGCTGCTGAGCCACTGTGGCCCGCCCTCTTCATCTTTTAAGATCAACTGAAATAAAACCTCCTCGTTGATGCTCTCCACATATAGCTCAACAGCACTTGGTACCTTGTCAGAGCCCCCTTCACCTTGAATTATAACTGCTGATGTTGGAGACATCCACCAGCTCTGGCCCCACTGAGGGCTCTGTCCACATCTCTCCTCTATTACATCAGCTCAGAACTGACCTGGAGAAGAGGCGCTCAGCAAACATTTCTTTGATTGACCAAACTGACACATACTTCTATAGTTTATAAACTTTGGCCAGACAGAGAGCTTTTTGGAGCATGACGTTTAGGTTTCTTTTATGTTAAAAACTCATAGAAATATTAGCCATGTGAACTTTTTCAAATTTCAAGTTGCATAGAAAAGCAGAATATAGATTTTAATTGGTTTTTGAGGATGCTGAGATATCAAACTCAGATGAAAGAAATGTGTTTCAAATGTGCCCTATGGATTTATAGTTGCATTTATTTCTAAGAGTCATTGCCAAAAGTCAGATAGTATATATTCTTTGCTATACTATGCTTATGAGATGCTTTCAAACTGAATTTTAAATCAAGGTGGTCTTCAGTTAGCTTAGGATTTCACAGAGAACATTTAAGAAGATGGAGGGTCTTCATATGATACAAAACTGGGATTTGACAGTTCAATAGAGCATGGAATTGCTAAATAATCCCATGATGGTAATTATGAGACACAAGAAATTATTTTTCTTACAATACTATTTAATAAATCAGTGAGATGCCAATAATGTAGCCAAAGTGCTTTCTTAGAATAACATAACCTTATAAAAACATGACTCAGGGCTGTTAAATGTGCATAATTGCAAGGCCGAATTAAACTAGTACAATTTTTAAAATCAGAACACCATCAAGTGGTATCAAAATTTAACTACCAAAAAAAAAAAAAACCTGTTTCCTGACCTTATGATGGTGGATAAGTTGTACCTTTTTTTTTTTGCTTAATTGCATTTTAAGATAAATGTCATTTGGTATAAGTCTCATGAATTACAAGAGGGGATGTAAATGGAACAGCTACTTTGAAAACAGTTTGGCAGTTTTTTATATAGTTAAATACACATTTACCATACAACCAGCAATTCCACTTCTACCCAAGAAAAGTGAAAACATAGCCCACACAAAGATGTGCATGAAAATGTGCATAGCAGCTTCACTCACAACTGCCATAAAAGTGGAAATCAGACCCATAGCCATGAACTGGTGAAAGAAACTGTGGTATATTCATAGAATGGTATACTATTCAGCACTAAAAAGGAATGAACTGCTGATAGAGGCCACAACGTGAAAGAATCTCAAAATTCCTATGCTAAGTGAACAGCCAGATACAAAAGACTATAAACTTAATGACTCCACTATGTGTCAATCTGGAAAAGTCAAAACTAGAGGACTGGTGAACAGATCAGTAGCTGCCAGGTGTGGGGAAAAGGTACTGACTGCCAAAGGCCATTTTTCAGGGCGCTGCTAATGTTCTGTACCTTTTTTTTTTTTGCCCCTCCCCTGTGCTGAATCTGAAATCTACTAGAACCCCTGACTTTCCTTCTTCTTGGAGTAAAGGTTTGGAAACAGACCTTTTAAAGGTATTGTCCACTGAAGTGGATATGAAGGGCAGACGAACCTCCCCAAAATGCTGCTGACGATACATAAACCGATACGTGATTCTCTTTTGTTCTCTATGAATTGTAGGATGAAGTAAAAATAAACTGCCCTTCATTTTGTTGCATATTAATATGTCCTTTCTCTTACGAGGATTTCTAATAGAATGTTGCTTACCCCCTGTGTATCAGCCTATCTCTGTTCTTGCATTCTGTCTAACAGGCATCTTTGAGATTGTGGGAGCCTTCCTGTGCTGAGTGCTGTGCTGCCAAGCCGCAATCTTTCTATAGGATGCTCTCCTATAACAGGCCTAACCCAGCTCACACCTATGAAGCCCTATGAGGGCCCCAGGGGATCAGCAGGGTGGGAGGAGTGGATAAGTGCAGATCTCGGGGATTTAAATTCTTATGTCTCACTTCCCTAAGGTTGACCATAGGGAAGTTATGACTAGTGATGACTGGGGCCTGGGCAGGGCAACCCCACAGTAATTGCAAGGGGGCCTCTGCCCCAGACTCAGAGGCCTGTGCCCTACACGTGTTCTCTGTCTTGATTGCATTGTGCTTGTACATGTGACTATGTATATTGTTCCAAACTCATCAAAGTACTCTTTAAGAGGATGACTTTTATTGTATGTAAATTAAATCTCTATGAACTTGACTTTAGAAAATCAAATGAAAAAAATGAGGATGGAGAAGGAGGAATGGAAAGGGGAGAGGGAGGGCAAGAGAACAATTAGTCCCCTCTTGTGAGAAAATCACAAAATTTCATAGGAATTCAAGGAGGGAGAACCACAAAATTTAAAATGCCCACTTGATGGTGGGGGCTGAGGTAGGAAGTGAAGAACACGAGTTTGCTTTTTCTGCTGCTGGATTTACAAAGGGTGAAATCTGATGGCACCCAGCATGGTGATAGAGAATAGGTAGAGACACTTACACTATTCCAGTCCCCATGGGACTGTCAAGTCTCACCTTTCCAAGGGCATTGTTCTGTGACATGCACAATTTTTTTTTTTTATTCTGAATATCCTTTGACCCAGGAAACTCACTCTTATGAAGTTATCCCATGGAAATAACAGGGCAACTGCAGGAATATATATGTATACAATGTTTATAGCAAGACATTGTTAACAAGGAAGAAAACTAGAGAACTATGTAAATGTCTGTCAATGGAGGAATAGTGAAAGAAATTACAGTATAGTGACTCTCTGGAAAATAGTTTGGCAGTTTCTTACAAAACTAAACATGCATTTACCACATAATCCTACAGATGTACTCTTGAGCATATATCCCAGAGAAATGAAAATGCAACCCACATAAATATCTGTATATAAATGTCATAGCAGCTTTATTCATGACAACCCTACACTGGAATCAACAACAGTGGCCTTCATTGAGTAAACAGTCAAATAAACTGGTACATCCACACATGGAATAGTACTCAGGAATAAAAAAGATAAATCTATTGATAGACACAACATACATCATGTATATAACATACCTAACATATAACATATATAATATACTTAAAGTGACAAAATTTTACAGAAAGAGAATAGTAGTTGCCAAGACTTCAGAAGTGGTACATGTGGCTATTTTAGTGGAGATGTAACAGTTCTGTGATTTGATCGTGGTGACAGACACAGGTATCTGCACATGCAATAAAACCATATAGCACGAAAACCACATATCCACATAAATGAGTGCATATTAAACTGGTGAGATCTGAATAAGTTCTGTGAATTGTACCAAAGTGAGTTTCCTGGTTTTGATACTGTCCTATAGCTAGGTAAGATGTTACCATGGAGAAAATTGGATGAAGGTATTTGGAGCTGACTGTGGTATTTTTTGTAACTTCCTGCAAATTTATAATTATCTCAAAATTAAAAATATTTGTAGAATGTCATAATATTAAAAGTCTATAGAGCTTTTAAATTTATAAACCTTCAACTAAAAAAGCAGGCAATGCAAAGGAGAAGGAGGCATTAGAGAAGATAGGATTTAACAAATGAGTATGACTTCTGAAGCATTATATAGATATTTCTTCTAGTCTCCAGTGTTTTGGGGCAACTAGAAGGAAAAAACAGAAATTGTAGAACTGTAACCCATAACGAACTTTGAAACCTGTTTCATAACTACTTGTTAAAGTGTACTTTGAAATTTATTACTTTTTTGTATATATGCTATACTTCACAATAAAAAACATGAAAAAGTAGGCAGTGTTGCTTGGATTGCCAATGCCTAATTGTTCTAGGTTGTAAAAGCTGCCAGAATGTGATATACCAGAAACGGAATGGCTTTTGAAAAGGGGAATTTATTAAGTTGCAAGTTTTCAACTTAATGAAAATGCCCAAATTAAGGCACCAACAAGAGGTTACCTGCACTCAAGAAAGGCTGATGAAGGTCAGGTTTTCTCTCTCAGCTGGGGGGGCACATGGAGACTTCTGCTAGCTTTTTCTCCCAGCTTCTTGTTTCATGAAGCTCTCCCAGGGGTGTTTTCCTTCATCATCTCCAAAGGTCTCTGGCTGTGTGGACTCTGTTGGTTCTGGCGGCTCTAAAGCATTTTTCAAAATGGTTCCCTCTTAAAGGACTCCAGGAAGCAGCCCCACCTTGAATGGGTGTAGACACATCTCCATGGAAAACATCCAATCAAAAGTTACCGCCCACAACTAGCTGGGTCACATCTCCATGGAAGCAATCAGAAAGGTCCCACCCAGCAATACTGAATGAGGGTTAAAGGACTTGGCTTTTCTGGAGTACATCATAGCTTCAACCAGCACACTAGCCTATGGCAGTTGTCACAGGAAAGCTCTTTCAACCAGAGGCATTATATGGGACACATTTTCAAACCAGCTTAGGTTTGGTTCTGTCTGACCTTGAACCTGACTCTTCAACCCTCCAACAAGCAGACGGATGTTTGATTTGTTGTATAAGGTGTGCCGTTCCTGGGGCATGGAGGCTGAAAACTGAAGTTTTACAAGTTAACTCTTGAATCGACAGTTTTTCCTTAGATATTTTGTTTTGCCTTCCTGAGAACAATCATGTAGAAATAGGTTTAGACACACAACATTAAGCAACTTCTGTCACTGTTCTTCCAGGCTCGCCAAGCTCATCATAGATATGAATAAAGTAAATCGCCGGCTCTCAGAACAAATGTTACTTAGCCCAACGTCCATCCCCAATTATTTTTTAAGTAGTTATATAAGATATTCATCCTTAATTTATAAAGCCAACTTTAATATTGATCAGAAAAGGGGAGTGCCTGATGAAAACCTTTGAATCGAGACAATCTAAATTTAAGAATGAGTTTATTTCTAATTAGCATACCCTAAAAGTATTTTTTAACTCAAAGATTGACTTAAAATTTTTTCATCTCTCACTCTTTAAGGCCTCAACTTAGAATAGTGCTAAAGAGAATTCTTAATGATCGAGATTAAATCTATCAGTTTTACCCAGGGAAAATTCCTTCTCATTTATTCTCAGGCAGACGCATGTAAAAGGACTATTAAAGTGGTGCGCTGAAGTGTTTTGACAAGCACTTATACTGCAAAAACTTTAAATCTCACTGGAATGCAGTTATATATTCACTGGGAGAAAAGAATGTCCTATTTAAAAACTAGGACAGATCCTGTTGATATGGGAAAGGGAAATACCTATGTGAACAACACATCTGAAATTAAAAGACTGAGTTGCTGGCATCCATCTAAAATCAATAGGAAATGTAATTACTCTTCAAAAGTACTGTTGTCCCATCTTACAGTGCTAAATAGCCAAATAGATAAAAAGCGATAGACATTATTTGTATTCAGAACACTATCATGAAAACAGAGATGGGAAGAAACATAGCGATGACATGAGAACAGTTCCATGTTGTCAACGTGAGGGAAGAGAGAGACCAGCCCACATACTGGGGAGTATGTTTTATTTTTCCCTTTCCATATACGACTCTCTGCTCTCTCCTTTGGATTCCCCTTCCTATGCCATCTAGCTACTCTATGAGTATAATGGGGGGCTTAGAGGAAATAAAAATGGAACTTTTCACTGAAAGCCACTGCATCATTACAATGACTCTCTTTCATGTTTTCTGTTTATTTTCCTAGTTTGGAATGTCCCAGCTCCAGCTGGCCAAGGTTGCTAGACAAAGCCAAGTGTTCTTTCCACTGTATGATATTACTGCTTAGTCTCAGACAGGGAGATGATGATGATAATGATGAAGATGGTGATAATAAAATGGTAATAATCTTTCAGAGCAGATATTCTTTAGTGAGAGCCCAAAGTAATGTCCGCATCGATGGTGAATCAATTATTAGTCTAGTGACAGCCCATTCACATGTCCAGTCCACACACCACGAGTTTCATTCTTTTCGTCTAAGCTGTTAGCATGCATATCTTTGGTATTCCGTGGGGGGAAAAAAATCAGTCCCTTTCCTGGATTTGACGAATGCTGAAGGCCGTCTTTGACCCTTTTGGGCTTTCACTGACCCCTCTCCAGCTTTTATGAAAAGAAATAATAAGTCACAAATCATCTTTAATCCAGCCCAGTCAGCAAACTCTTTTCTATTTCTTTGCTGCAAAGAAGGAATTAAGACAATGTTGCATTTAAGGTTGTAGAGCCATTCATTGTTTCTTTGAATGAATACATAACTTTGAACATATTCAATAAAAATAAACCAGAGCACACATTCGTTCCTAGGCTGGTCAAACATCCCCCTAGCTCCCTGCATTTTTCCACATTGCATTACAAACCGGTCTGTAAAAACATACATTTAAAAATAGCTTCTCGCCTGCCACTGGTAGTTTTAAATAGCGCACGTATCCAAGTGACCAGCACCAGTTCTGCCAGTAATGGCTACTTCTCTTGCTGGAAAAAGACAGAGAGCACATACCCGGGAAAAGGTTCTCCAGAAAATAAACCCAGCCTGTGATTAACAGCAGCTGCTGGTGCGACATGTATCAAAGAGATCATCTTTTTAAACATGTTCCTCCTTTCGATACACTTGCGGGTAATCATGCACAGTTTTCTCGGAGGCACTTCCCATTCTCACCGCAGACACGAACACACAAATAGATAAAAATTAGATGGTTGTCTTACCTTTCGGAAAGCAGGCAAAAGCTATACTGTTGGTGGGATAGTGTACCAAGTAACAGACTTTTGTACACTCTTTCTTACAGGAGGTATACAGTCTACAGGAAAAGTAAATATATAGGCACGTATAAAATCAATGTGCACACAACATTCCGTTTCATTCATTTTTTTTTTCCCTCTTGGACAAGAGGCTGCGATAGAGGCCACAGTCATCCTGTCCACTTGTTCAGTGGGTCAGTGGCCTTGTGCAGACCAGCTCATCACAATTCAGGTACCTCTGAACATGGGAGTACTGGCTAAGACAGTTCGTTCTACTTGCTTGAGCTGGAGCAGCTGGAGGAACCAGCCCAGAAATAATGTATCTATGTGGTCAGGGCGTTCTTTCTTCCTGTTGCCTCCTTTTTTCTCAGCCTAGTCCAGTCATGCTGGCCAGCCAGGGTGGTTAGTCCAGAAAGATGAAACAAGGAACATAATGTTGAGAAAATGCCAGGTATCCAAACAAATGAAGAAGCGAAAGGAAAACAGAACTCGTAACAAATTAGCATTGCACAAGAGCGAGTTCCAGAATTTTGAAGGCATTGTTACATGTGTTGGGTTTGGTGTCCACATCCATTTTCCAGCAGCCTGAGTTTTTTGTTTTTTGTTTTTTTCTTAGTAAATTGCCTCATCATATTGACAGTTCTACTATTTTATATAAAAATTGCTTTTTTTTGAGAACACAAGTTATTTTCCTTGCAGTAGAAGCAAATAACAGCACTAGAATACCAAATTTCTATTTACAATGTCTTGTTTTCGATTTTGTATCTTAGAAGTGAACTGTCATTCTTCTAACACATGGTGCTTCTCTATGCATTATGTTTCCCTGGTTTAACCCATCTTTTACATTGTATATGACAAGCTTGCATCTCATCCCATAGACATGGAAGGGGTGTGCCCCAAGCTGCCCACTTGGCTGCCATTGCCAGTTGTTGCTGACCTTCCAGGATAAATAATCTGTAATTAGCTCTGCTATCTCTCTTGCATTGCCTTGGGGGCAGAGGGCTGGCTTAGAAAATGGATGGCAGTTTAGGAAAAGGTGGTTTAGGGCAGCTTAGCACTGTGCACTGCGATCTTGTGATAGAGAGAGCATCTGATCAGAGGATAATTCACAGAGTATCTTCTGGTTCTGACCAGTCCAGGTGAGAAAGGTAGCAATTCTTAGTTACCCATCCCAATAAAGAGCCATGCTGCCTCTTAGTAAATATTATTCCATCCAACTGGAAAACAATCAGTAGCCAACAACAAGCCAAGGTCCAGGCACAAGCAAATCTTCCTGTTTATCTGACATCTACACGTTTGCCATAGACAATATCTGCCCAGTCAGCAGTAAAAAGTGTGAGGAAATGAGCCAAATTCAGGATGCAGATGAACCGGTGTTTCAGGTTCACTTCTCCACAGAAAAGAATGTTGAGAAGGCATCATCTTGGTTAGAGCTAAAGCCATCCAAATTAGATTAGACTCTTCTGAAGCTTTACAAACAAGCATAGCATAAATAAAAATTCAATAAGCAGCTGAGCTATGCCCCTCTGCCTCTAAGCTTGCTGTATTTCAATCTGAGAGGAGACACCAAGCAGCAAGCAGAGGCCCGACTTTGAATAGCTAATTTGTCAGTAATGTGCAGGTACATTACACTTTTGTAATTTATTTTTAAAGGTGTTTGGCTTTCATATAAGTGAATTTTAACTGGACAAGCCACCTAGGAGGAACGTTGAACTTGTTGGGGAAAAAAATCAGGCAGTGGTGGGGCCGTTTTAATTTCTGCCCATATGAAGCCAACAAGCAAATTTGTTTTTACGTAGACGTGTAACTGCGATGTAAAGTTGGATGAGTAAAAGCATGAATGCAGCAGATGGCAAACTACAATGATGGACTGGAATTGTTAAAAATGGAAACACTGAAGGTTGAAATACATTGAGACTAAGTGCTTGGAAACAACAATGAGTAAGGGGCCATTTTTGTTCCACTGTTTATTTTATAGCTCATGCTATAAACTCTCCTTCCTTCCAGATACCTTCCCTCAGAGAACAGTGTACAGATTTCTCCCTGGAAAGAAATACCTTGTTCATAAAAATGCATAGATTGTGTTTTGGTTTGATTTTAATCAGATAGATTAAATTCAGAAAATAACTCATTTCTCTGTTACCAAAATTCAGAAATTGGTGATTATTTGACCTAATTTTGAGACATCACCCAAACTGAGAAATTGGCAATTACTTGGTATTAAATAGACTATAATAATAATGTTTCCTATCATCACAATAGTCTTGTCTATTTGCATAAATCAAAAGTTTTTCACTACTTCTCTTTCCCCACATATAAAAGTTTTTGCATTGCTATGGACTGGTATTCCAGATGTAATTTCCATCTATGATATCACAGTTTTCATATTAGTGCCTCTTTTTTGGATCATTTGGGTGACTAGTAAGGATTTTTGTTCTTGCAACAAATGTTTTATCCTTTCTCATAGACTTCGTTCCAAAAATAGCATCAGTGCGAACACTCTGGGAGTCATTTCCAATGTGAGCTCAGAGTGAGTGTCCTTGAGTGAAATCCTTGCTTCTCCAGACGCACTACTTTCTAGAGCTGTGCTAACATTGCAGCCACAAGGTGCACATGGCTATTTCACTTTAAATTATTTAAAACTAAGTAAAAGTAACAATCTATTTTTTTTAGGCAAGTAGCCATATTTCAAGTACATAACAGCCACACGTGGCTCGTGGGTTCCTTATGCTACAGCACACATAGAACTTTTTTATCATTGCCGGAAGTTCTGTTAATAGCTTTCTGGAGGGCGAGGTCTTTTAGTTCCTCTTTGGGACCTTTGAGAGCTGGTTCATCAGAAACCCCGATATTAGGAGGTACATGAATCTCCTCCCGTGCTTCAGCATATATACCTAGTCAAAGTTTTATGATGTTTTAGAGAGTGTCTACACAATTTCAAAAGAGCTTAAATTAAAAAAAAAAAAGAGGAAATATATATATTTAGACAGGCTGTAAGAGCAAGGCTTTTTTTCTTATTTCTTTTTTTCCGAACTGTTTATCTTAAGCTTTGTGTAGACACCAGCACAAAAATATGAAAACCAACAAAACTTCCTCAACAAAAGATACCAAATAAATTCCAAATGCAATCATTGTTGCAATTGACGTAGTTAATAAAATATTTGAAGTTTTGAATTAGTACGAAAAGGCCTCTACCTGGGCAGCCTGCTTTGATCTCAAGCTACTTCTCTTTTTGCAGGCAACACAGCAAGCAACAACACATTTCACAGCACATTTGACTGCAGAATCTGCCGCTAAACATCATCGTATCTCTATGTAGAAGTTATTTACCAAACAAGAATGCCAAAGAGTCATTTCTGCATAGACTGTGGTGCCAAGGCACTAAGATAAAGAATGACAAAGACAAAAAGCATGAATTTGAAAGTCAGACCTGGGTTTAGTCCAACCTCTGCTGCTAACTAAATATGGGACTTTGGGCATGTCCTTTAATCTCTCTAAATCTCAGTTTCTTCAGTTAAAATGAGAACATAAATACCCTCTCTACGGAGTTAAAAAAAAGAGAGCCTCTATACAAAGCATTCTTCTGCACGGTGCCTGTTTGAAAGGCTAGCTGGTGCTTAGTCTTAGTATTAGCATTTAACAACCACTCCAAATAGCTTCAACAAGGACTGGACTTAATCATTAAAATTTAACAAGAGGAGAAATGTCATTTCAAAGCCTATTATTCTTAAGTAGCATAGTATTGAGTTAGTTGTCCAAATTCAACACTTCTAATTTGATCATTTTTTTTCAATATATATAGATTTTTTTTTTTACTGTATTTTCTTTTTATTGATTCAGGAAAGTATTTCATTAATTTATGTCTCTCTGTGTGTGGACAGGCATAATTTAAAACTGCTATTACAAGATATTCAGAGTAAGAGTTTTATTAAATACCACTCTGAAAAGGGGTCCAGGAGTAAAAAGCTATAAGAGATATTAATATAAACATAGGTATGGATTATTAATAGATGCACAAATATACTCTGGCCATATTTCTTTTTGGAAATCAGTTCTATCTTAATTTAACTGCACAGTCATATGTACTGAGCCCGTCGCACTAAAATGTACTTTTGAACACAGCTCTTTGGCCTTCTGGGGAATGGAAGGAAATTAACATTTAACTGATGTACTATTGTCTAGATTGATATCTTATAATACACTTATCTTATGACATAAATATTATTACTTCCATTTTATCTGTGAAGATGCTGAGCTTTAAGAAAGGGTCAACAGCTCTTCCACAGCTACAAAGCTGGTATGTGGAGTGGGTTGGATTTGAACCTAGGTCTGTGCCAGCAAAGCTTCTTCCCGTATCACATTAAATACCACAGCAATTGAACACTAACCTTCCCTCCTCTCAACTGGCCAAGAGCTTTAGAACTGAGAGAGCCTGCAGAATTTCTCCCTTCCCTTGGTATGTGATCTGCAGTCTTCCCCTCACCTGGTCCCACAGTCTCTTCTGTCGAACAGTCAAAGTGAAGCCCACAATGTTGTTCAATCACCTTTGTTATCTTGTGAGCATATTTTCAAAATGTTTCACAATATTCAGTCAACCGACTATTTAGAAATGGAGATGGACCAGAATTACGGATCTTGTACACAGTATTTGCCAATACCAAACCCAGTTGTTCTCTTCATTTCTAACGCTAGTTCTTACTTGTAGGACAAAAAGGATTACCCCTGGGTTTTTAAAATGGGGCTTTTCTGCTTGTCATTAAACCTTGGCTACAACAAAGATAGTTCATAACTGAAAAATATGCCTTGAATGACTTAATGGACCATCTGAAAACCCTTCTACCTAAGTAAAAGGAAGGATCATAAGCATTTAAATCTGCGTCATTCTGTACAAACTTGTTAAAATGTTCCTAGAGAACAAATCCTAGAGGTAGTATTTTTAATCTAAAATTCACTCTTACCACTACATTGTTAGTAAAGTTAGTAAATAGGATTTCTATGCATTTAACCTGTGAACTGTTCTTGGTATTTTGCAAAATGAGATGTGTCTTTCCATGTTATTTGGGAGTAACTTGTAAGGGTGACAAAAACTGCCCAGGGGGGCTGCAGATTGGCCATGCGCTGTCTCAAATCTGACATTTCTTCCTTAATCCCATCCTAAGATCTAGTTTTCATGGAGTGAAGCTTTCCTGCAGTGGTATGGTAGATTTTTCTCCCTTATAGTGAAACCATTAGCATGGTGGCATCTTTGACCCATGTACTTAGATGAAAGTTTGCCAACATTATTCAATATTTTGTATGTATTTTTTTTCCTAAAAGCTTTGCTTAGCAAAGACTAAATAACTTTGTCCAAATGTACTTGACAGTGGAATGAAATATGCTTCCAAAGTTCCTAAAATTTCCAACTTCATTCCTACTGCTATAGTTCAGTTAGGTACAGAAGTTACCGCTTTCCTAATAAGAAGGGAGCAAGAAAAATGACCCACAATCTCACAGGTGGGTTTATGTCAATTGGAGGACTTGGTACTAAAGGACAAGAACCAAGAGAAGGGGAAGCCTTCACACTCCTCAACACACCCTCTAAAGACTTCTTTCCAATGGGCAGGAAAAAGAAAATGGTTGCAGGAACAAGTCAAACTCAGATGAACACAAATTAGCGCTCACCAAAGCAGCCCAGCCTGTAAGACGAGAATAGTCACGGTAGCCTCCAAAGAGCAGCAAGCACACACCACATTTCCTAGAACGTCCTGACACTGGGTGGGTAAGGTGAAAGGAAAGGAGCGGTACTTACTGTTCGGGTCTACGTTTTCACAGAGTTCTGTCTTTGCCTCACCGTTGGGTCTGTCACTGGGTTTGTGTGACAGCCGCGAAGACATGGTGGCTGCTGTCACTACCGCCTTGAAGCTTCGCTTCCGTTTCTGGACATTGAGCTCGGGGTGGAAAATGATGATGTACACTTTCGGCATGTATAGCATCCCCAGCGCCACTGATGCACTTAGGTTCATGGAGATTGTAAGCGTGGTGGTTTGTATGTAGAGCTAGGAGACACAACACACAAGACACTATTACAAATAAAATGACTGCAAAGGGTGTCTAAACACTTAAGGTGATGGCAAGAAGGGCTAAATGGCATAGGAGGGGGGAGACCTGAGAAGGAAAACATAGCAATCTCCAGGGCCTTCTCATAAAAAGGAAGAAAGAAGGACTTTGCACATTTATTGGATAATTTATGCATATATTAACTGATTGCGTGTCACTGGGTGAATCCATGTGCATGCCTGCCCTGGAGAAGGCTCCCTCAAGGAAGTTAAGAGTAGACTTCTATGAATTACCTTTAATGAGACCTGCAGCTGAATATGAAGACAGAGAGAACATAGAATCTATAACCTTGAGAAAGGGGTGGCCATTTTTTATCCCCCCTACACACCCTGAAGGTCAACATTATATGAGCTCTTATTACACGGAGATTTGTTGTCAATGTGTCTTTTTGTATTATTCTTAAAAAAGTGTACCTTCACCATAACCTGCAAAGTAGACAGTTGAGTTTCCCTGAGATTTAAGCCTTTTTCCTCAATTGTGTTTTACAATCAACCAAGATCTGGGGATGTTGGCTTGTCCATTTTCTCTACTTTGATAAATTGTTAATAGGATGCAAAACCTTATTCAGATACTGCCTTGCTTGTTAGTTTAGATGGTGCCCCCATAGCTGCCTGCGTCTTCTTTTGCTTCCTGAGACATCCTGAGCAACCACTTGTTTGCTCTGTAATGTTTGCCATCACTGCCGTGGTTTGACATTGAAGGATATGGGGAGATATAAGATCAGTCAGGGGGATACTACAGACCGCCTGCCTCGGTACAGCTGCATTTGGGAAGTGCCCTATCATAATCCAGAGCCCCCCACGGGTCTAGGTATGTCTGAGTTTTGAATGACTTCCAAAGGCTAGAATAAATTCTACAACGTTGCCTCCCCATTGCTCTTAGGATAAATCCCCCACCCTTAATGGAGGCTACAAGGCCCTGAGTGGTCTGTATCCTTTCTCCCTTTTCAGACTCATTATTTGCCACTTTTCCCCTCTGTCTCCCCAAGACTCCATCCACAGGGCACTCCTTTAGATTCGGGAATGTGTTGCATTCCATTCCATTCCACTGTGGATGCTTTATGCACAAGAGTCATCCTTTATTTCCTTCCCCCACAGCCACTCTTTCAAGTCTAGGCCAGCTTCTTTCTGTATGAGTTCTCAAAGAAGAATTTTCTTTAGACCCTTGATCTCAGTTTGTAATTATACATTCACTGCCCTGGTCATTTGACTGACCCCTGCCACAGGAGGCTGTAAGTCCCATGAAGGCAGGAACGTTGTATCTTCTAGTGCATCATTGTGCCTGATGTGTCAGGCAAACTGTAGACTTTTGATGAATATAGGATGAAGGAGCTCACTCGGTTTTGCATAATGGTTACCTTTTTCATACCTATGATTCAGTGGTCAGACAGTCTTTTGTTCAGTCTAAAAGTATTTCCATCAGACATTTGCTGCCTGGGCATTTCTGATTCTAATTCTTAAGATTAAGGCCCCAGTAAAGAAATGACAAGGAAACATAACTATTCGGTCTAGAGAAGACAATTCTCCATGAAACACTAATTTGAGTTTGTGTGTCTCTGAATGGTTAAAAAGAGCTGCCAGCTGCTGGCTCTTTAATACATAATGAATGTAAGATAGAAATACAACACAATACTGAATTAAGGATCCTTTGGAGTGTGAATTAGAGCATATTTTAACAGCTCATCTTTTCCTGCTAGAACACCTTTAGACTTTTAGCTCCATTTCCCACTGTCAGTGTCCACTGCTCAACAAAAGGTCACCGTGGTCCCAGGACCTGATGGACTCTGGGCGGGGGTGATGTTGTGTCTCTCCTCCTCACTGCCATCATCCTATTAATGAAGGCTCTGCCAACCCTGGTTTAGCCGTCCGAGAAAAGAAGAGATATAAAATGACACACAGGTTTTATTTCTGTTTTCTATGCTGATGTGGGCAAATTTTATACTTGAAGAAATCATTCTTCAAGTATAAATGAAGATTTTTAAATGATCATTTACAAAAATGTGCATAAACATCTATATGTGTGTATAGGTTGCTTAGTAATGCAGAATCCCAAACAACATGACGTTTATTTTCTAGAGTGTTTATTTTCACTGTTTTTAAACTAGAGCCCATCAGGACTTTGATATTTTGTTTTGAACTTCTTGCAGTCTCTGGTGACTCTTCAGACGTATGTGACAACCAACGCATCTGTCATTGACCACAGACCTATCCCAGAAACACTCTTTGCACAGCACAGTGCTTTAAAATAAGGATTCTGGAGCTGCATAGGCTCAGTTTTGCATTCCCTAGTTCTGTGACCTGCCTCTCTTTGCCTCGGCTTCCTTATCTATACAACAGGGATGATAATATCATCTTGCCCATAATATTGTGTTAATGACTAAGTTAATATTTGTTAAGTGCTGTAAATAGGGTCCATCATAAGTAAGTATTATATAGGTATTTTAAAATAATTATATAGTTATATAGATGTGAGGATTCTATAGGGATCCCCAGAAGGGAAACTAAGACATTGTCTCTCTGGCTTTCAGGTGAGTCTGAGTTTTTATCCTAGCATCTCCTTTAGCACGATCTTTTAGCTGATGACAACCTATCTATTAGTGCTCTCCCAGTTGTTCCTCCTTTAACTGATGAGTACTGTATAATATATTACCTTGTTTAATCTTAGGAATTTCACACCATTTTATTTTATCCTCATTATAATTTCCTTAGAAATATAAATGAGCTGCAATCCTTATTAGACCCTTTCCTAAAAGTACAGGAGTCCTTGCACATACATTTTTACTGAGATCAAACCTCTTCCCCTGTGCTATTCTTCACCTAGACCTAATCGCATTCAATCTGTATAGGATCAACCGCGATAGAGAAAAGAGCTGCTCCCCTCTGGCCAATCCCTAATGGCTGAAACTCCTGTGAAGGAAACAACCTGTCTTGTGATGTTCATATGTTTTGATAATTAACGCTTAATTTTATCAGCACCCTAAATGAATTTTTAGGGTCAGGTTTCTGCTCCAGGTTGATTGTGGCTTTTTAGGTTATATCACTCAAGAGCGTTTAGGCAAGGAATTCAGAGCCAGGCAGAGAAAGTTTGCATAATATTTTCAGATAGTAAATGCACAAAGTCTGATGCGTTGGAGTCTTTGGCAATTACTATGCTCTCTGTCTCCCAGTTTCCTCATCTATGAAATGAAGATAATAGTTCCTAGCTCGTCAGGTGTGGATGAAAATGTAACCAATTAATAAACGAATAGTAATCTGCAGAATGTCTGTGAAATAAGTGCCCATGGAATAGTAACTGCCAATGTTTATATTTTACCAAGTTAGGCTATAGGGGTATAGATCTCTGGGCAAGGCTTTCTTTCTCCATAATTGCTTCCATATATTTGAAGCTTTTACATATGTGTTATTGAGTAACTGGGTTGTGAGTGTCTAAAAAAATCCAAGCTTATTCGCTTCTGGTCAGAAAGAAATGGACCAGCAATATTTGGTATTACGGCTTAGAGGTATGTGCTTAATTCATGGCCAGCCACGGCGTGGGTAACTCTGCCTCATGCACTGTCGGAGACAATGCAAACGCGCCACCTGATACCGCCAACCGTGGCATCACTGCTCTGTCTGGTGTTAGTATGAGCAGACTTCTCCCTCACCGGCTTTTCGATGGCCCACAGGCTAAGCAGTTTGAAAACGTGCTGGGTAGTGCTCATGAGCAGCTATGAATCTTAAATTTGCAAACGTTTCCTTTTGAGTTTCCAAGTCAGTTTAATTGAAGACTATACTGAAGACTGCACGCAAAGCTGTCAGTAGCCATGACCGTGACAGGTTCTGGACTTTGAAAATCAGAGTATTCTCAGGACTGTTCAAAGAAAAAAGAAATCACTGGGCACAGAGATGGGGCATATAGGTCTAGAATGATCAGGAGAAAACCGATTTTTGGATTTTTATGCTGAGCAAAAATCTCATTACCACTACTAATGCCCTTAATAATAAGTAAGCACTCTAAAAATAAATTAGCGGTATAGTTATACTAATAAATTGCTACCTTTATGTATATACAAATTCAGTTAGAATTTGTTTTTGGCGGTGGTGATCAAATGATTGATATAGGAAGTGATTAACTTGTAACCACAGACTGCAAGATCACTGTTACTTGTTTTTCCTACTCTCCAGATAGGCTTTGTGTGAAGGATCTTCCTTTTTACTTTCCCACCACTTACTAATTCACCGATTCATTGGGCCATCATTTTAATTGAGATACTGCTAAGTGCCTGTACTGGCCCAGGCCATGTGAGAGTCATGTTTCCCATGACTACCATCAGCAGGCCCCATTCTTGTGGCAGCCATAAGGCAGTGCTGAAAATAAACGGAGACGTAAAGCGGACCGCATTAATTGCTCACCCGAACCATTTCCCATTGCACCTTACCCCCTACTATTCCCTCCCCTTGGAATGACCTCTGTTCCTCTGCTCTGAGCTTGAAACCCTGCTTATATTTTTGAAGGCTCAATCCCACTGGTCCCTTCCAAGGAAAGCATTCCCCACCTCCCCAGCCAGGACAGTCCATTTAGATTGTGTTTTCAAGGTTGTATTTAGGCAAGGTACAGCTTTCAGAAGGTACAGCCTCAAACAGCACTTAACCTGGTCTGCTTAAGAGAGCCATCGGTTCAGCTCTAAAGTTTGTTTTGGAAATGTAAAACGAACCCAACAAGATTGATATATTTGGGGACAATCTGAGTGTGACATGAATTTCATGTTTGCAAACGTGTGATTTCTTCCACAGTAAATCCTAGGTGAGCACAGTAAAGTACACCCAGCTGAACCCAACCAAATGGGAATACATAAATTACATAGGCCGCACACATCTCAGACATCTGCCAGCTACTTCTCTCCACCACTTCACAGATACTCACAGGTTGCAACCCTCTGGTACCTAATTCCACAAGTAAACTTTTGGTGTTTTTTTTTTGTTAAGTGAAAGTGTTACATTTATTGGAGTAATTACGCCTTTCTTGACCTTTTAACATGTGTGAACCCCTGCTAACATTTTTAATAGGTCCCAATCCTTTTTTTTTGTCGTTGTTGTGTCACCAATGACATTTTTGAGTGTTGTGTCCCAATCCCATTTTCCGCATAAGCCCTGTGGTTTTTATGGCACAATTTTGGATACCATAGTGATTTTCAAGTTATAGTAGAACTGATTGTAGTTATAGTTATAGTAGAACTGACCAAATTAAACATAGTGTCTGACACAAAGTGTGTACTCATTAAAGTCTAACTGAACAAAAAGCTCTGTTCTGGAATCAAGTATTAGGTATGATAAATATCCTTGGTATTCAGCATTTCCAGAAAAGCTGTTATTCATAGTCTGTTACTAATATTGTTTTCTGCTTTTAATGTGTCCCTTTGTTTCCTCATTCCTATCTTACAGGATTGTGGTAGGAATCAAATGAGTTGACGCTTTAAAAACATGCAGAATGATGCCCATCATACAGGAAACCCTTGTTAGAGGGTGTTGGTATTATTGGCTGTATTAGTTAGGGTTCTCTAGAGAAACAGAATCAACAGGGAACACTTGCAAATATAAAATTTATGAAAGTGTCTCACGTGACCGTAGGAACGCAGAGTCCAAAATCCACAGGGCAGGCTGCGAAGCCGATGACTCCAATGGATGGCCTGGATGAACTCCACAGGAGAGGCTCACCAGCCAAAGCAGGAATGGAACCTGTCTCCTCTGAGTCCTCCTTAAAAGGCTTCCCATGATTGCATTTAGCATCACTAATTGCAGAAGACACTCCCCTTTGGCTGATTACAAATGGAATCAGCTGTGGATGTAGCTGATGTGATCATGACCTAATCCTATGAAATGTCCTCATTGCAACAGACAGGCCAGCGCTTGCCCAATCAGATGAACAGGTACCACAACTTGGCCAAGTTGACACATGTCCCTAACCATGACATTGGCTTATTTATTGGTTAAAATAGGAAACACCGTTTTTCCTCTATTGGTATTTTCTGCACCTTCTTAATAAATTTTAAAATGATCATCTTTCTTAGGGAATCTATTCCACAGCAAGCCACATTTTGGGGGGGAAAACATTTTAAATGTGTTTACATTTTGCTTGAAGGCAAACTCAAACCTCTGTCTGTTGTAGGTGACTTCATGAGGAATATCCAATTTTGTTTGTTCCCAGCTGACAGTTGAGAAGCACACACAGGCTTTAATGGAGTCTTTAGGTGGATGGAGTGAAGTTTCACAATTTTCAGACATCCCAAAGTCTGTGCGTACAAATGAAAAATTGTGGCTGATGTAGCTACAGTAAAGAGGAAGTGTAGGTAATTATCCGATAAACATTCGCAACATTCATAGGTCCAAACTGAAAGGAAAGTTCCTGGCAGTTAGAACCAATGTTTTCTATCCACCTCGCCTGTATCCTTTGCTTCATGATTATAGTGACCATATTTTTTAGAAATAAATAATGACAGATGGCTGAGAATGGGGCAGAATATTTTTGAATCAGAATTTCCTCGGCCATCCAGGGGGCCAATGTACTGTGTGCTTTGCTTGGGTATGTAATGACACGTGATAGAAGGATGATGAGGTAAAAAAATGGTTTTCAAGGGGAGGGTCTTGCATGTTTCAGAAGGAGGGATTCTTCCTTCTTCTCGAAGGATGGAAAGGACCAGGTGTTTATTGTTAGAAGTGATTTTAACTCTTGGCTTTGAATTGTCAGTTGTGACTCTGGACATGGAATTTTCCTGTCTGACAAGTGGCAGAGCCAAGATTCATATCCAACCTATGTGTTACCAGAGCATCTGATAGTAAATCCTGCTGTATTTGACTGCCATAGAGAGCTTCTTGGTGAGTTTGTGCCTAGCATGTGGTGCCTGCATAGGAAATGAAAGTGCTAGTATATGGTTCCATATCCTGTAGGTAATCTTTGTGCTATTCTATTTAGACCTGCGATCTTTGAATAGGTGACATATAGATATCCACACACATGCCAAACAGTAAGGGACCAACCCTGTGGGACAAGCATTCTGATTATGCAATTATAAATAATGGTGACAACTGGATGATTATTGGGCAAGACCTTACTTGGTTTTGTTTTGTTTTTCACATTTAATATACTCTGGCAGACTTGGTATTAAGTCTACACAAAATTGTACTATTTATTTGAATGTAGGTAAGACGAGTGCTGCAGGTGAATGCAAATTGATTTCTGGAGCGTGGGAAAAGTGATTATATCATGCTTAAAAATCATTCACATCTCAGTCCTTCGCTCTCTTGACAAGAACCTGATGCAGTGTCTGTCCCACACAGCGTAGTCAGAGGGATGCCGTTATTCCGAATGAGCACATCCTAGGGAAACTCTGTTCCACTCTCGATGCCATCCTAATGAGCTGAAGGTTATTTCGAGAGCAAATTCTTCCAGGCAAATCGCTTCTGATTTCGCTGGGCATGTACAAGCACAGCTTTCACACAATGATATACAGAATTTCTCTCCCTTGCCTGCCTCCTGACTCCTTAATTTTGAGTTCAAGAATATCCCCTCCAAGAGGAGTTTTATTCTTTTGTAGAGCCAATACTGGCACTATTTACCCTTTTGTGTAACTAAAAGGATATTTACCATACCTGATGGTTTGAGAGCCCCCCAAAATGTTAGGTCTCTGCCTTGCTGTGATTTAACATTCAAAGGGAAAACATCTTCCCCACAGTCAGCCTGGAGAAACACACTTTCATCAGTTTCCATTGGCTTTCTTTGAATCCTTGGCCCTAATCATAGAGACTGAACCTAACAGCTCGTTTGAAGGAAGCAATGTGAGATTGTTTCTTAAAGTGTGAAAGTATTTGGCATGGAGCTCACTGGGAGTAAATATCAGGTAATTTATGATAATGTTCTACAAGATTCTGCAAGTCACACAATGCATTTCAAAAAAGTCTGAGTTTCAAGTACTGAGTTTCTAAAGAGGCCATTTGAAATATGCAATTCATATGAGCACAAAGCTATCTAATGTTGCCAGCATTTAAATCATCTTTGTGGTTCTCATAAGCATTAAAAGATAAGAATCAAATGAAAAGTTTGATGTAAAATTAACGATCAGAAGAAAGGATGCCCTTTGCATTTCTTGGGCATAAGCAATGTGTTTAAGTTGGACTTCTAAAGCGTTTGGTGAAACTGGACCCAAGAGTGTCATTGATAAGAGGACAGTGTCAGATGCTCAAACACACATACCTTTAGATCTCAGTTTTCAAAGTCATAGACGATGACTTTCTGATGAACTTAGACAAGGTTTGATCATCATAATCATCCCAGCTTTCTCTTTCCTCTTATTAGTTCTGGCTGCAATTTTTGTTGATCTTTCTGTTCCCATTTGGGCTTTAGCTTCTCCCTTCTTACCACTGACCTTATGATAGTGCCCCTTTCTGGCCCTTTAAAAGTCTTTCTTTCATCAAGTGTTAATCCACATTTTTCCCTGTATAGTCTATGCTTCCCTGCTTTTCTGTTGCCAGGGTGGTGATGTGTTTGTGGAGGAAGACCCTCTCACCACTGCCCTGACTTATGCATTATGAGCTGGCCCCTTCAGGCAGTGTGCTAAGTGATGCCCCTAGAGGATGGGGTTTTAGTTTCCTTGTTAAAGTGAATACTGTGAGGCCAGGGCAAGTCCAAGTCAAGGGATCATCAAGGCAGTATTTTCTTCTTGAAGACTGGCATTCTGAGGCTGGCTGCCAACCATCCTTGGTCCTGGGCTTCTCTATCAGATGGCAAAGCACATGGAGGGCTCTCCTGGCCTCTACCTTCTCTTTCTGCTTCCTTTGTTGACAGTCAGCTTCTTACTTCCCAGCCTTTGCAATGCTGTTCCTTCTGCCATTGGTGCTGTTCCCAACCATCTTCCCCTGCTTAGCTCTTACCTGTCTTTCAGGTCTCAGCATCCCTACTTCCTTCAGTAGGCCTTTTCTCACTCTCAAATATAAACTATGCCTTCCTGTTTTACTTGCTCTTAGAATGTATTATTTCCTTCTCATTGTGTTAGTCACAATTTGTGATTACTTATCCATTTGTGTGTTTGAGAGTAAGTGTTTCCTTGCTAGACTGTATGTTCCATGAAGTCATGGATCATATCTTTTGACTTACTGTTTAGCTCCTGATATATAGTAAGTGCTCAAGTCACAGGAGCTGAAATGAAATACAATCTGGGAAAAATGTTATGCAGCCAAGAGTGATAAAAAATGTAACAAGTACAGTAGATTTGGAGTCAGGAGTTCTGTATTTGGATACAGGTTCCACTACTTGCTAACATGGGATCTTGAACTCACTTAGCCCTTCGAGGCCCTTCTGAAATACTTATAAAATGACCTAAGTCATGCTACCTACCTCACAGAGCTATGGCAAGAAAGCTCGAAAACTCTGATCAAAGCGATGTGTGGGTAAAGTGTATCTCTGTACAGCGCTTAGCAGTGCAACCATGACCGTCTTCCAGAGGCTGTTTGATTCTACACAATCATCTCTTTTTCCATTTTTCCAGATACTGTGTGTCTATCAATTTCATTGGCTTCCCTTCTCCCTCCAGCTCTCGTCCTGGAGCATTGCTCTGCACCAGTCATGGCTTTCAGGGCCAATAGACAGAGGAGACAGAATGCAGACTAGAAATATCCAGTACAAGGGACAGAATCAGAGCATTTTGTGGGAGTCTGGGAGGGAGAGAGGACTTGGGAGTGAGGGTTATTTGTGCTTCTTATTGCCCTGCACAAGGAATATGTTCACTCACAAATCAGTGCCAAATGTGGAGTGACTCACTCATCTCCGTTTCGTAACTCATCTCCATTTCACAGCTCATCACATTCCCCAGCCGCACTGGACTCTTTTATATGCCTGCACGAGCTCTCTTCTTCCACAGGGCCTTTGCTTATGTCTGCTCTTTCCCCTGGAATGATACCCACCCTTCATGCCTTGTTTTCTTCTAATGACCCTTTTTCTCTTCACTAAATCATCACTTCCTCAGCCAAGACTTTTCTAACCAATATTAGGTAACACTGCCCTGTTATAAGCTCTTAAGTCAATCACCACCGTCCATATTAAACATTTTGCAGGTGTGTGATCAGTATGTATACCCCCACCAGGAAGCATCTATATTTAGTTCACCCTTGTATAACCCCAGTCCCTAGCACTATGGGGGGTAAATAGAAGGGGCTTAATTGATAATGATTAGGAAATCTTGGGCGCATAATGGCAGAGATTCCATTTCTAGTCTTTGGCTCCACTCCTGGTATTCTCAGAGAGAACAGAGGGCCAGAGAGGAAAAAGTTACATGATGAGAAAGGGAGAAGAGTGTAATATTCAAAGAGATGTAACATTCCCTGAAAGCAGTATTTTCTCAGCTGGCCCGAGGGGGAAGAAGTGGGCTATACTGCCCTGGGGGCAGCCACCAACATCCTATAGCCTGTTTTTCCTGTGTTCACTAAACAATAAAGTGTAATTATCACTAACGATACCTATAGAGCATGTAGCAACAATCAAAGCTAATAGCCCTGCCCCTTTGGGAAGGATGGGAGCTTTTCTTTCAAAAAGCTCAGGCTAACACCCAGGTTAGCACCTAATTGTCTCCTGACAATGGAAAAATGAAATGGTTGCTATGACAACTCAGGGAAGAGTTCAGGCACTGAGAGTTTTTTTTTTTTTTTTAATACATAAAGCTACTGACTCTGACATAGCTGTTTTCATATATGCATTTGGTTTTTGTAATTCTGATCCCTCCTGGAATATTTCAGAACCATCAGTAAATACCATTTTAAATTCCCAGCTTGTTCACTTGGGGAAGTTTAAAAGAGATCCATAAAATAGATAAAATAGTTGCATAATAAGCATGTGAGTAAATTGCTGTCTCTTAAAAAATATCTAGGCTCATGTGTAGAGTCCTTACAATTGAAGAGACTTTCTTAAACAAAAGTCTATTGTTTTATATCTGACTTTTGAAAGCACATCAAACTTTGATATAATTCTATGAAAAATGGTTTAATGAGTCTTCAAAAATGATTTTAAAGGCAAATTCTCTATTCAGTCTGGGTTGGTGGACAATCATACATTTTTATGGGAAAGAAGACAAAGACAACATAAAAGGTGGTCTCCATAAGGTATTTAGCTGATAGGCTCAAACAGAAGGAGGTTCTGAGGAGGTCTATTCTCATTTACATTTAACTAGATGTTTACATCTTTAACCTAAGGGTCACCACCCCTGCCAACTTCATAGCTGCTGAGACAACCAAACAGAAACAACCTTGAAAATAGAACTATTGATCTTCCCTCTAAAGCTTGCCTCTCCATGAATTTTATTTTTCTTAGGAACATTTACTTCCATTAATCTGGTTGCTCAAATCAAAACTTTATGAATAATTATATAATACTTCCAGTTTCCTCACATTTTACCCTTTATATCCAATATATTGCCTAGTTAGTTAATATTACCTGTAACATATTTCTAGAATATCTTTCCTTCTCTCCATCTGCACACCCCCAGCCTAGTCTTATGTATTTTTAACCAGTTAGTACACTTAAAGCACAGAGGATAGTGGCTACCATTTGTAAACTCTATTTTGATGATGATGATGATGTGCTTTCATGTGGTACTTGGTACACAGTTGTAGCATCTTTGCATCCATTTTCTGTCCTTCTCCAAGCAATTCTGCACAAAGCAACCAGAGAATTCTTTGTAAAAACTTCAAATCTGATCACGTGGTCCCCTGCAAAATATCTTTTAAAGACATCCCATTTTCCTGCAGTATTGGCCTGGCTACATTTCCGACTTCCTATTTAGTCTCTCTTGAATCTGAATCATCCATACTGGGACTCTTGAGTATGCCAAACTCAATCCCACACAGGGACTCATCAGAAACTACTGTTTCTGGCCAAAATGCCTTTCTACCCTGTTCTTTGCCCATCTAACACTTCACTAGTTTTTCAGTTTTGCTGTCCATGCATTTTCTCTGGCAAACTTTCCATGACCACATGCTGCTCCAACAACTTGATTTTTTTCTTTCCATGATGTTTGTGCTGGTTAGAAACTGTTATGTACCCCAGAAAAGCCATGTGCTCTTAATCTTAATCCAATCTTGTAGGGGCAGGCCTGTTGTTTAGGGTGGGACCTTTTGGTTAGATTATTTCCACAGCATTGTGGACCCATCCATTCAAGGTGTGTCTTAATTAGTTTACTGGAGTCCTTAAAAGAGCCAACACAGGGAAACATCTTAGAGAAAGCTCAGACGCAAACATTAGGAGAGGCTTGCAGAACCAATGTGGAGAGGAGAGAAATGAACCTAAGACACAGACATTTGGAGATGCTAAGCTAAGAGATAAAATCTAGAGTTTGCCTGAGAGAAACCAAGTGAAGACCCAGAGAGGAGACTCGAACCAGAAGCTGAAAGCAGCAAAAGCTAGGAATAAAGGGCCAGCAGATGTCACCATGTGCCTGCTGTGACAGAGAAACCCTGGAGGTGATTGGCCTTGCTAGAGCGAAGGTATACTCTTGCTGATACCTTAATTTGGACATTTTTTTGGTTTTAAAACATTAAATTAGTAACTTAAATCCCGTTTATAAAAGCCAATCCATTTCTGGTATATTGCATTCCAGCAGCTTTAGCAAATGGAAACAATGCTCTCCCACAGCAGCCTGTTCTTTTTATTAACGGTGCATACTGAATTGAGTGATTATCAACTTGGTCATTTATTCATGTGCTGTAAGTTATACTCTCCTACTAGCATTTAAGCTTCTTGATGTCAGAATATGCCCACCAGAATAAACAAATAAAATAAATATATTTTAAATGTATTTTAAAAATACATTTCTTTTCGATAAATGAAGATAACAGATTTTTTTAAAATTCTAAATTAAAATACACGTATTAACATCCTTTTAGGTAAAACTGACCTATTAAGTAAATGCATTTTGGGTAGATTGTTGTTTTGAAAGTAAATACACACAGAGGATATTAAGTAAGAAAATCAGAGCTTCCAGAGAGATCTCGTGATTTGTGCAAGGACTCAGCAGTCAGAAAAAGCTAGGATGGAAGTTTAGTTTTGATTCTAAAGCCCATTCTACTATAATGATAGTCATATACAACTAAAAAGCCTATTTAATAAAACAGTAGATTTTAGAACTGTTTAACTTTTTATTCTCTAAGGCTTTAATTGCCAAGATTAGAAAAACAAACAGCTCAAAGTATTTCTAAAGGGAACTGACAGAAAATTCCCATCCTTTACCACAGATTGCACATTTGTCCAAGGGTATTTTATATTTAAATCCATATTCCCTACTAAGAATAATGAGCAAACATCCACTTCATAGGATTCAAATTGTGTCCAATTTCCTTGCCAAATCCAGCTTCTTGTCAAGGGAAGGCAATGTCGCTATCTCCTCCCCCAACTGTGCACACACACCCCCTCCCGAATGATGAAAGGTGTGCTTGAGCAGGCAGAAAAATGAAAAAGGATGAAATGTAAATAATACACACATGGAATGTAAATATTGTCTGAAGCATGAGCAGGGTGCAATGTCTGATGATTCTGCTGATTCCTGTGTATGGTGTGATGACTGATTTCAGAAGGTAAAGAGTAGAATAAGAAAACCAGGCTTAGAGAAGGAGAAGGGTAAAACTGACCTATTTAGTAAATGCATTTTGGGTAGATTGTTGTTTTGAAAGTAAATACACACAGAGGATATTAAGTAAGAAAATCAGAGCTTCCAGAGAGATCTCGTGATTTGTGCAAGGACTCAGCAGTCAGAAAAAGCTAGGATGGAAGTTTAGTTTTGATTCTAAAGCCCATTCTACTATAATGATAGTCATATACAACTAAAAAGCCTATTTTTAGTTGTAAATTGGAGCTCTTTGCTTTTCAAGCAAATGTTGACTACCCAGTATCTCTGTCTGGTTTTTCCTTTGTGTGGTAAACAGGACCCCATGCACCTCCACACATTTTCTAGTTATTTAGTTTAGACATAAGATGCAGTAACAATCAAGGACATTTGGCAATATCTCTCCAGATGTGCTTTGTGCCTAATAATGCATAGATAGGCTGAAAGGAGGCAGGACCCTGTCGAGGGAAATGTCTGCCCTTTTTACAGACAGTACAAACAGATCTGAATCCTGCCTACCCAAGCCAGAGAATGGGAACAAAGAGCTGGCACCCTGGGGTACAACAAAAGGGGATTTATTTCCCAGTGACAGGAGAGAGAGCCTTGTGGGTGGCCTCAAGATTGAAGGACCCAGCCCTGCCAAGGAATTGAGGGGATGAATTGACTAGGGGTGACAGAGACTCTGCTGGGGTGGACAGCCTGGCTGTCGTCTTCAGCCACTCACTATTGTATATGAACTTCTGCATGCTGGGGGCCTTGATGGAGAATTACAAGGGGGTGTCTAATAATGAACTGCCCTACCTCTCCTTGCATCTGAAGTTGCAGCACAAGATTAGGGCTAACAGAGCCTTTGATGGTGTAGGAATGAGATCATTGAATGGAGGTGTCAGAAAAACCCAAGTTCTCATTTCCTCTCAGCCTCTTAGTCATTGTGGGATTTTGGACAAGGACATTTGTGAACTCTTATCTACCAATGTACTGTTATCCTCCTTTACATCTGAGTCTCAGAAACACATGTCTCCTTTCTCAAGCTACCAACTATTATTTTAAAATGATACGTTGATCTCTGTGTCATGCTATGCATGCTGCAATCAATCAATGGGAGGTACTTGGGTAGAAAGGCTTGCCCCAAAGTGATCTGAAGGGCAGTTTCAGAGATCCCCAAGGAGCATTGGCTGAGACCTTGCTGAGGCTGCAGTGCCTCAGCTTCTCCCTTTGCCCAAACTTGTTCCTTCGATTTTAAGACCGAGGGCATACCCCATGATCCCAAAAACGTCCAGCCTTTTAACATCTGCTCTCTGGGGAGCCTACCCTGGGACTCTCTCTTAGACCCCTCATGGGCATCTCAGTTCCAATCAAAACAAATGGTTTTCTACATAAATTTTTATGTTTAGAAAAATTTCTTTCTAGCACTTACCAGAAAGAAATACTGAGCCCCTTACAACATCTGAAGCATGCATTAAGCAAACCCACCTATCTCAGATGAAACGTTAACTGCTGCCTGGAACTTGTTTCTCCACTTCCATGAGTATAAACTGAATCTTTTCTCTCTATTGCTTTTCACACCCTGATGCACAAAATATATACAATACATACGTTTTCCCAAATTTTTTATTTTGAGAAATTTAGAACAAAAACATCTGTATACTTCTCTAGATTGACCAGTTGTTAATATCCCAGCACAATTGTTTTATATTTTTCTCTCTTTTTTGTTAAACTGTTTACAAATTGCATACCTCACAACACTTATTCCTTGTTATGTATACATGCCTTTCCTAAGGATCGGACATTTGACCACATAACCACAATATCATTATCACACCTAAGAAATGTAATATTTCTGTACTATCTAGTTTATGACCCAAATCAAGTTCTCCCAGTTCTAAAAATATCTCCATAACATATTTCCCAAATCAAAAATACAATAAAGATTCATGGGTTGCATTTTTTTCCCTCTTTGGACTTATAACCTAGAACAGTCTCTATGCCTTTGTGTTTTAAACAGCTTTGTTGAGGTATAACTGAGAAAAAAAGAAACTGTACATATAATTTAAAGAGAGCAAGTTGCTAACTTTTCATATGTGTATCCACCATGAAACCATCGCTACAATCAAGGTATTAATATATGTATCACTTCCAAAAGGTTCTGAATACCCTTTAGTAATCCCTCTCCCTCACCCTTTCTAGCCCCCCATCCCCAAGCAACACTGATCAGCTTTTTTATTACTTTAAATTAGTTTGCATTTTCTAGAACTTTATATAAACAAAATCACCACTATGCACTCTTTTCTGTCTGGTTTCTTTCACTCAACATTATTATGTGATCACACATGCTGTGTGTATCAATAATTCATTCCTTTTCTTTGCTGAGTAATATTCCATTGTATGGACATACCACAATTTGTTTATCCATTTATCTTCTATAGACACATGGGTGTTTCCAGTTGTTGCTATTATTAATAAAGCTGCTATGAATATTCATATACAAATCTTTGTATGGCCATATTATTCCTTTTCTCTTGGGTAAGCTCCTAGGTGAGAAATAGCTGGATTATATGACAGGTGTGTGTTTAATTTTTAAAAGTCAGTCCAAGTGTTTTCCAAAGTAGTGGTACCATTTCACGTTCCCATTAGCAGTATGTAAGAATTCTAGTCATTTCTCATTTTCAACAACCCTGGGTCCCGTCAGTCTTTATTTAAACTTAACAATTCTAATAGGAGTATAATTGTATTTTCCTAATGGCTAAGGACATTGAAAAAATTTATATGTGCTTGTTTGTCATTTTTATATCTTCCTGGGTGTAGTATGTGTTCAAATCATTTTTATTGGGTTGTTTTACAATTGCTGAGATTTAAATTTAGGATTCTGGATAACAGGACATTTATCAGATATGTACTTTGCAAAGATATTTTCTCCTATTTTAGGGCTTGTCTTTTCATTCTGCTAGCACTGTCTTTTGAAGAGCAGGACTTTTGAATTTTGATTAAGTAAAATATATCAATTTGTGTTTTTATAGCTTGCGCTTTTGGTGTTGCATGTAAGAATGCTTTTCCTAACCCAAGCTCACAGAGATTATCTTCTATATATTATTCTAGGAGTTCTTTAGCTTTAAGTATTATATTTAGAATTATAATCCATTTTGAGTCCACTTATGTACATGGAACTAGATATGGATCTAAGTTTGTTTGTTGTTTTATGTGTATATTCAATTGTTCCAGTATTATTTAATGAAAAGACTATCCTTTCCCCAATACATTGCTGTTGTGTCTTTGCCCAAAATTGATTGTCCATATTGTGTGTGAATTTATTTTTGGGCTCTCTATTCAGTTCCACCAATCTATTTGTCTATATTTATACCAACATCATGCTGTTCTGATTAGCATTTTATAATAATTATTGAAATTAGATGGCATTAGCCCTCTAACTTTGTTCTTTTCCTGAGTTGTTTCGGCTGTTCTGGATTCTTTGAATTCCCATATAAATTTTAAAATCAGCTCAGTTTCTAGAAGCAGCATTCTGGGATTTTAATTGGGGTACAGTTGAATTTATAGATCAATTTGGGGAGAATTGACATCTTAACAATATTGTTTTCTATGAGCAATGCACATCTCTCTACTTATTTAGGTCGACTTGAACTCCTCTCAGCAATGTTCTACAGCCATCAGTATACAGGGTTGTCATGTTTTGTTGTTTGTCAAGACATTGGCTTTTTGGAACATTGGCGGTCCCCACCAATGTCTTATACAATGTCCCGTATTCTGAATTTGTCTGTTTCTTCATAATTAAATGTGTTTCAAATGTTTTTGGCAAGAATACTTCAGGAGTGGTGTTGTAGACTCCTTAAAAATGAAGGTTTACCTCTGGGCCTCCTGAGCTCGGTGGGTCTCAAGTGGTACCTGGAATTTTGCATTTTTAAACAAATGGTCTCTATGATTCCTATACACATGATCCTTAACAATTGTTTGAAAGAAACTGGGATGGATACTTTGAGATTCCTAACTGTAATACTCCATGAAGACCATGGAATAATGTTGATTGCTACTCAGCACTTCGTGCAATTCCATAAAGAGGCTACTTTGCAAATGGTAGGTGCTTAATACGTCTGGACTGATAGAAATCACTGGTGGTTTCTTCCTGTACATTAAGGTGCCCATCCCTGGGAAACTATTCCCAAAGTGTCCACAAAAGAGAGGCAGTCCATTCACTTTCAGTCAGCTCCCTGATGTTCACTAAGTATGATGAAAAGTATTTCACCCTCCGGTGTTTCACTCCTTTGCTCTTTGGCCATGTCCAAGTCACCTAATTTCTCTGAGCCTCAGAATTCTCTCTGTAAAATGGGTATGAAGATAACATTAATATGTTCCTAAGTGGTTATGAAAGAAATGAAATGATACAGTTGAAAAGCTTAGTAGCGCAGTTGGCATTTAGAAAATGCTCAATAAATAACAGCTGTTATTATTATTCAGGAGCAGTATCATCAAAACACACAGTGATAGCTTGGTTACCCACTTCTCCTTTTGCCCCTCAGCAAGGATTACAAACAGAAAAAAAAAAAAGAGAGAACCAATTTTTATTCAAAGAGCCACAACTGGGCTTTAGGAAGGGGGGGATGCTAGTTACCTGGTGATGACTTATCTAATGATGCTGTGCCTTTGAGTCTATGGGATTTATATTTTGTACACTCTCAAAAGAAACTTTCAGCTAACATGGGTGTGAGACATTAGAGAGGCTAAAGAAGTAGGTCTGACCTTCCCAACTTCGTGGATTTTGCATAAGATTTCCTACTGTTCTGCCACAAATTTGACTATAAATCTAATTTAGTCTTTTTCAGGTAGCCAAAACAAATTGACTCTTTAATGAATTTTTAGCATCAGTCTTCTCTGCATTATTTTTGTTGTTGTTGTTGCGGGTTTTTTTTGTTTTGAAATAATCTACCCTGGCTATCCTTGTGATCTGAGGATCACAGCTAGGTGTAAAATGAGCTATTACTTTTAGCCAATCTATTTCTTTAAAATGTGCGAATTCATAGAACTAGAACTGGGGACAATTTTGGCAAAGATTAAGAAGGCTCTCATATAAGTGCATTGACATCCTATTATACTCCAAGAGGAAATGACAAAGGTGGGAAGCAGAATTAATTTCCAGGCTTCTTAAGTAGTCCACAAATTAACCATAAATGTGGAAACACTGGGCGATTACTTTCTAAAATGGAATTGAGAGCAAAGTTATAGAGAGAATATTTCACAGAACAAAAATTCATGGCGACCATGTCTGAGTAGTCACTAGAAGTCAGCATTGTGCGGCATGTAATTGACTCATTTCATCTCTATAGTCTCAGTCTGTTTCCATTTCCTTGATCAAGACCCTAGACTCAGAAAAGAGAGGCAAGATCACATAGCTGATTAAGTGGAGGCGGCAGTGTTCAAACCCAGGGCTTCCCAATTCCAAAGCCTCCATTCTTAACATCTTCACTCCACTGGGAAGAAGCCAAGACAATGGAAGAAAGCATTCTTGACAAAGCAGTGCAGCACTACTAATTAATCCAGGAAGGACAGTTTCTGGCTTCTTCCATTTGATATCTGCTTCATTTAAAAAAAGTTCCTAAGGCCATACATTCACAAGCATGACAGCGTAACATAGAAATAGTGACTGGAGTTGGTGATGCTTTAATTGTAGAGACAATGCAAGAGCTAAAGATGTCACCCAGCAGATATGGGAGTGATGGATGAGGCTAGGTACACTGTGCTTTGTCACTATTAAGCTGAGTAGGCAAGTTTGATGAAAGGACAAATTTAACTCCTGGTACTGTGGCATTTTCACAGACTCGATTACCTTGCACTATATTTATGTGTCCTCTCTACTTCCACACAGGTCTTTTTCAAAGGTATCTTTAAGGGACATACCACAGAATTACATGAGGTCAGAGAAAGAGCAAAAAACAGCAATTAGGGGAAATGGGAGATAGCTTGAAGAGACAGTTAAGGCAGCACAGTGGCTAACCATGAGCATTAGAGCATGGTTCTGGGTTTCCTGGCAGAGAATTAGTCAGTCAAGAGAAGTGATGTCACCTCGGGATGATTTACAGAAGGGAGCAGGGGGTTAGTATTTGGAAGCGGCATTGGACTGGGGGCCCTGGACCCATCATTTAGGTGAGTCATCTGTTCTGTTTCTTTCTACATCTGTGAAATGGGTATAGTTATGCCCAATGTACCTACAGAATTGATGTAATACTCAAAGCAGTTGATGCTTATGATAATCCTATTTTCAAGCATAGTTTAATTAGCCACATTCATTGCTTAAATTTTTAATTCTTTGGAACATGTACAATGCACTTAATATTCAGCACTCATCTTGTTTTGCATCCTGCTGCTTCAGGAATTCTAGTTTGTAGCAAAACAAACAAACAAACAAACAAAAAACATGGTTTGATGAGACTAGCCAGATGTGGAATATGGAACATATTAATCTGTTTACATCCCTTCGCCATAGAGATACTTGAGAGATAGAGGCTAAGGGTGGAGCTGGTTTTGGGGACAGAGCTATGGACCAGCCTAAAGCTCTAGGTAAGAGCAGGGATGACCTTCAGAAACAGACTTTTATCTGAAGAACCCAGCAGGTCCTCAGATCTGCTGCCTTGTGTCGCTGAGCATGAGAATTGTGGCTCTCAAGCAGGACGTGACACTGGACCATACTCTGAGAACATTCCCACCTGGCTCTGTAAGTTGAAATTGTACCTTTTCTAAAGACCAGCAGAGTCTTTTTTTGCTAGTCATATTAATCATAAAAGCTGTCCTAAGGCTTTTACAGTAGGTGGAGTAAGGTAGGGGAGACAGACTAAACACACAAATACATAGATACACACATATAAAATAAACATGACAACATGTCAAAGTGATATGAAAAGTAAGGAAGTAGAGAGCAGGGTAAGGAAGCTTCTGAGTGCAAAGGAGTAGTTTGCAGAATTGAATGAAGGCTGGAGCTTTTCAAGCAGGGAGAAATTGAGCAGAGACGGATTGAAAGGTGAGGTTGTTAGCCATGCAGGTACCTGGAAAAAGAACATTCCAGATAGAGTATACAGCCTGTCAAAGGCATTAAGGCAGGAGCATGCCTGATGTATGTGAGGGATTCCTTTGTCCTGTTGTGAGGATAAAATGGGGTCATAAGTGCTACATACTTCGTCTTGGTACTTGAGTTGTGGAAAGGACTCAATAAGAATTCAATGAGTTAGTGTACAGGGCTGGTCTCAAGGCACACTGATTTTTAATGATTGGGCTATTTTTTTGTCATCTTATGATTTTTGTAACATCATTGGCATGAGTTTGATTACATTTATGGATATCATTGATAATGATTAATTTTAGTCAACTTTATTCCTTGTGAAAATGACTCCCTACACAAGAACCATAGCATGCAAAACTGGAGGCTGGATGGCATGTCATCTGAGGGGTCCCGACTGAATGTTCTTGATAGCAAATGACAGCCTTGTAAGAAGAGTGGTGTTTGTTCTCCCCATTTAACAACTGAGGAAACTGAAGCTGAGAGAGGTCAAGGAATTTCCCACAAAACTTGCCACATTAGAAAGTGGCAGAGCTGAGCTACAGGGCATGCTCGGCCCCAGAGCTCTTCCATGCCTGCGGTCAGCACCCATCTATTGAACAAACACTCTGTTCTAAACCTGTCCAGAGCAGCCCAAACTGTGGCCCATGTGGTTGATTCAGGGACAAAAAGTAGGGTGACCACAAGTCCCTTTTTGACAGATAGAGTCCCATTTATACCCATTGTCTCAGCTTAGTTATTTTTGTTTTCCCCTTTCACTCTCAAAAGTGTATTGGTTTGGAGGATTACTTTCATGGTCATCCTCCATTAAATTACCCTCGATATGCGGAACAGACCAGCCAGCGGCTCTCTGCTGAGTTAGCTCTCTAGCCTAGGCTTCCCTTGAGCTCAGGTAAATGCTATAGACCAGGGCTCTGCCTTTTAGGAGTTTATATTCTAATTTCATTCCAAAAGTGGGTCAAACTGTCCTGTGAAGATCTTGTCCAATTCAAAAGGAATTCAGGATGTGTGAAGGCAGACATGATAACCAAAATATTTCCCAAGCTAGCCAGGGTTAAGAGGTTGAACTGTGTGCCACATGGGTTTGATTTCTGCAGGGAGGTAGTCTAGTTCTCTTCTCCACCTTCCTTCTCCTGGCCTGAGCTTCGGTTCTGCTCTGAATGTGTCCCACAACCACAGTTGTTAAGCCTCTTTCTGGGTCTAAATTGCTGTTTCTTCTGTTCATTGAGAAGGGTGGATTATGTTATACCAGAGCCATGCCCCTCCCCCTGCCCTTCCCCCAAGCATAGTCAGAGTTGCAGCAGGACAGAGCTGAGCTCCTCTCTGGATCAAATGTCCCTACTTGAATTTCTCTGCCCTGGAGCCAAACAGCAATTCTTCCTGTAGAACCCAGGCTGGGGATTCTTCTCCAAGGTGTATTGAGATGTATGTAAATAGCTCTCCCCTTCCCCTTCCCACTGTCTCTTCCACAAGTCTCCACAATTACAGAACAGTAGCTCTGCCAGTTAACCGGGTTCTAGTTATAGTCCAACAAAGCAAGCATTAAGAAACCCATAAATAACCATCTTATTCCCACATCTCTGCAATGGCAGAGAGGTTGGTGCTGCAAACAAACTGACAGGTCACAGATATCTTCAATGAATATGGAAGGTGGACAGTTGCACAATGCATCTGGAGTAAAAACAGCATTTTTCTTTTTTTTAAGAGGAGCAAAAGACAAGCTTTCTTCCCTCCCTCCCATTTTAAGATGTAGCTTTAATTCCTTTCCCAGCTTAAGGTCATGACTAGGCTTCTCTATTTCAGATGCTGAAGCTAAACTCAAGAAACAAATTTAGAAACACTTTGGGTCCCTGAACTGTTGGATCCTGTGATTTAGCAGGAGCAGGCATGAGCTGTATAAACACCTTGTGCTATTTAAGCTTCATGTGTTGAATGAAAAAGAAGCTGGCTTCTTTCCCCCAAATTTTCTTTCAAAGAAAAAGAAAAAAAAAAAAAAGAAATTACAGCCAGATTTGGGAGGTGAAGGAACGATCAGGAGACAGTATCCAGGAATTTTCATTAGCGCCCTTACTAATGTTTTAAGAACACTCTGACTCTAGTTTAATGAACAAAACAAAGACGATGAGGATAAATACCGTGATGGACTTTGAATTTTCCCAATCTAGTTTTAGAAATGACCTCTGCATTCATTTAGAAATGACCTCACATGTAGTCTGTGGATAGAAATGCATGCCATCCTTCCCAGACTCTGCTACAGTAATTAATAATTTTACACTTCTGAAACTGCATTCAGCCCAAGTCTCAACAGGTGACAAGGAGAATTTCTTCTGCAAGGTGAAAGACTTTCTTTTTCAGCAGTGAAAAGTGGAGCTTTTGCTCTAGCACTTCACTTAATCCCCCCCCCCCCCCCCAATTTAGCAGATGGGAAAAGGGAGTACTGTTATTCAGATACCCAATATCGGATAAGAAAGTGAGGCTAGAAGAAGTTACACCCTCATTTCAAAATCCTATAGTCGAGGAGTAACAAAGCTGGAATTCATACCTGGGAGACTCTTAGAGCAAGCAAGTTCTTGAGAAACACAACTGTTGCTTGATGTATGTCATTATCCCCAAACTCTCATTTAGTCATTTTTTTTGAATTAGTGTATTTTCCTTGTGTGGGATAAAGGAAGGTTTTCCTCCTTTTACTGAATAAGCTGTATATGCAGGCGTTCAAATCAAAATAATGTAAGACTGAACATAAAAACAAATAGCCCACCCTATAATTATGTCCTCAAATTTTCCACTTGAAGCCTGGATAATGAAGTACTGTAATTATTATAAAAATCACAATCTGTTATCACCATTACAAAATTAACAGTTATTGCAGAATTCATATTGGCTCAGAGCATCTTGCCTTGTGAAAATTGCCTCACCAACACCCCCTGACCCCCATTTTTTCAAACAGTGGTAGAAATCAATTTGTGGGGAAAACTCTATATACTACATTGTCTGGTGATTAATGCTGTTTGGGTTTTTTTGGCAAGAGGGTGGTAAACAGCTGGATTCAGTCAATAGTAATTTTTTTAATCAATGTCAGTACTGCAAATCTTCCCCAAAGAAGGACAAACTGACACTCTTAAAAAATGAATGTGACTATTCAGGGATTAAAAGAAATGAGGTATCAAGCCCCAAAAGTACATGGAGGAACTTTAAATGCATGTTTTGAAAAGAAAGAAGCCAGTCTGAAAAGGCTGCAAACTGTGTGATTCCAACTATATGATATTGTGGAAAAGGGAAAACTATAGACAGCAAAAAGATGAGTGGTTGCCAAGGGCTCAGGGGGAGAAAGAGGCTTGACTAGGTAGGGTGCAGGGCATTTTTAGGTAGAGCAGTGAAACAGTCATGTATGATACAATAATGGTATATGCATGACATTATGCATTTGTCAAAACCCATAGAACTGTGTGACACAAAGAGGGAGCCCTAATGTAAATTATGGAGTCTGAATGTATCAATAATAGTGTGTCAATATTGGTTTATCAATGGTAACAAATGCACTATAGGAAAGCAAGCTGTTAATAATAGGGGAAACTGTGTATGGGGGGGTACATGGCAACTCTCTGTGCAGTTTTTCTTTAAATTTAAATCTGCACTACAAGTAAATTTTATTAAAAATACATGATGATGTAAAAACAGTCACCTTATGCAAGGAAGCACAGGGCATGACTCGCAATGTCAGTATCCCCACTGGGTTCATGTATCTCTGCTACCTTTAACAAGTTAACAAAACCAAAATAAACAACAACAAAAACATCATCAATAGTCAGGCAAAAAATTTCTCTTTTGAAAACTTTACCCAAAAAGCTTGTTTAATCACAGTGGTCAAAGGAAACACACAATAATCTGAAGAGAACCTTCATGTGCCCTGAGGCAGTCATTTCCCTATGGAGTGAACTGGACACTATTATGCAGACACACAAATGCTAAGCCATCTGGGTGAAAAATATCAATGCCTCCTTTGGTTTGTTCCATTAACCAAAGACACAGGCTACTTCTATCCTGAATTGTGGAAGGCACTGGCCTGAGTGTGAATGGGCCTTACTTGACTCAACATACTTCTCTTAGTGAACACCAAACTCCAACTTCTACCAAGTCCTAAGGAGACCCAATTTTGTAGTCTCTCAAGGGCTGTCATATTGGAAGGACAGAAAACTTTGTAGGAAGCTTAGGTGAGCTGAATCTGAGGACCACTTAATATTGGACCAAGATGGGTCTTCTCTGCCCCAACGACTGGGGAACATCAGACCCTTCTTGATTTTTCTGTGTGGCTAGTTTCTGAGTCTTTCTTTTTTCTGCCTATTAAATTACTTATCCTCTTTCTGTCTATCCCTCCCCCCAATACATGCCAAAACTATCTTTCCTATTGCAGATATCAGAAATAAAACTTATCCATAGTTCATAGCTTAAAATCATAGCCACATTAAGAGAAAGTAGGCAAATGTTTGTCTCATATCTTTCTTCCTCTGGGGGCTCCAAAGATACTTACACTCAAAGTAGAGAAAATGACACATATTTCTCTAGAAGGTCCCCACCATGAACCTGGTTTATTTCAAAGTTGGCATTTAGTTTGTTAATGCTGCCAGAAATGGGTTGGCTTTTACCAAGGGAATTTATTAGGTTATAAGTTTACAGTTCAAAGGCCATAAAAATGTCCAAACTAAGGCATCCAGAGAGATATACCTGGTGTCTGCTGGTCCTTTGGCTTCGGTTTCAAACAGCTTCCCTGAAGGTGTTTTCCTTCTGCATCTCCAAATGTCTCAGTTTGGATTAGCTTTGAAGTTTTTTCCAAAATGGTGCCCTCTTAGAGAACTCCAATAAGTGGATTAAGACTCACCTTGAATAGGTAGAGATATATCTCCATGGAAACCACATGATCAAAAGGTCCTACCCACATTTTGGTGGGTTGCATCTTCAAGGAAACAACTTAATAAAAAAGACCCCACCTACATTTGGTGAGGCAAAATAAGCCAGAAACAAAACAGCAAACATTGTATGGTCTCATTTAGAAAATACTTATAAGAAAAGAAGGGTCTAGACTGTGAGCTCTTGCAGCAGTCACATTTAGTTCAGATGGTAACTGTTATTTCTGGATGTTGACGGGTTGTTTTATATCTGTAGAATCTGGTATTTAGAGATAAGAATGAAGCTGATAAGGTTGGGATTAAGGTAATTCAGAAGACAGAGGTAAGAAAGACATTGTCTGTACTTTAAAACTCCATCTACTCTTTGAGACCAAAAGAAGAAAGGTTTATTTTGTCCAGAACACAAATATTCTGTAGCACATAATCTAACTCAACCTTTTTGGATAGATCATTTAAAGAATTGAAACACAGGGAGCCCAGAATATGAATGAGGGCCTTTAATCCTGTATAGCTCAATGTAGTGCCTGGATACATCCCAGAGTATATTAAGCAGATAATCAGAGAGTATTGGCAAAGTCCCTTGAGGGGTGGGAGAAAAATTATGGAACTATTAAACGTTACCACCAGGGAAACCCTGATATTTTGTCAAACATTAGGGACACTCAAATCAATAGACCAAGCCTTTGAACTTGAGGTTTGCTCTTGTGAAGCTTATGTGTAGAGCAGAGAAGTTTAGCCTACCTATAGGTATGCCTAAGAGTTACTTCTGGAGGACCTCTTTTGTTACTCAGATGTGGCCTCTCTCTCTGAAACCAAAATCATTGCCCTCCCCACTACATGGGGCATGATATCAAGGGTGAAAGTCTCCCTGGCAGCATGGGAGATGACTCCCAGGAATGAGCTTGGCCCTGGCACTGTGGGATCAACAATGCCATCCTGACCAAAAGGGGGAAAGAAGTGTAACAAATAAGGTATCAGCGGTTGAGAGAGTTCAAATAGAATAGAGAGGCTACTCTAGAGGTCACGTTTACACAAGCTTTAGTTAGACATTCCTATCATAACTTGCCAAACTCCAACCAAAACCATTGCTGCCAATCCCAAAGAACATTATATAAGGTTCTACAAAGGTTCCATGCACTAGGGTAACTTTCCAGAAATCTACAACTTCTAGATGGGTTCCTGTAGCAGATAAGTCCTGAAATGCAGAGGGGCCAGCCTCTCCAGAACATCATCTAGTTCCATCCCCTTATCCCATATTATCAACAGCCCCTTCCAACATGAAAAAGTTAGAATGGTCATGGCCTAAAGATTGGAAGAAAGATCATAGATGATGGTGGAGTTATACAGAGAAGGTACGGTTTAACAAACGAGTATGGCTGCTGAATCATTACATTGATATTTCTTTTCGCCTCTAGTATCTTAGAGTGGCTAGAAGTAAAAACCTAAAATTGTGGCATTGTAACCCATACCAGCTCTGAAATCTGTTCGACAACTAATTGCTGTGATGTGCTTTGAAATTTATTGCTTTTTTGTATATATGTTATTTTTCACAAAAGAGGAAAAAAAAAGATCCCATCCAACAGTATTGACTCAGGATTAAAAAAACATGACTTTTATGGGGTACACAACAGTTTGAAACTAGCACAGTTGCCTACTGAGCAAAGAAAGCATTTTTATAAATGATAATTGGGCCTATTAAACTTCAAAAACCATGTAACTCTACTGTAGCTGAAATACCTTATTTATAGGGCTACATAAATCAAAAGCAATGCATATAATATTCATAATGGAAATAGGTATAATCTCAAGTAGACTTGGGTATATTGTATTTGTCCCCCTCCCTTGGTCTCCCTCTTATTCTCAAATAGCAAGATCATTTCTCAGTCTAACAGTTGCCATTCCATTATTCCTTCCCTCCCCTACCTATAGCACTACTTCTCTTGAATCTGTCTACTTTCCTTTCTTCCAGTGCTACATTCATATCTCACCTACAAGACTCTTACATGGTCTCCATTTTCACTCTAGTCTTCTCTATGATCCAGGGTGAGGTTTTTTTTTTTTTTTTTTTTTTAACTTTAAATGAAATGGCATTAACTCCCATGCTTAACACCTTCCATTGGCTTTCTATTACATTTGCTAAAAATTCCAAACTCCTCAAATAGTCTGCCCTGACTCTTGTACCCCATCCTTCTCCTCACTGACTAGGTCCTAGCACACTGGCCTCCTGATAGTTTCTCCAAAAATAGTCTCTTTCTTGCTTGGGTTGGCTGGCAAGGAGGCTTGTTAAGGGACAATGTTAGCTGAAGTAAAAAAAAAAAAGAAAACTGCTTTGTGAGAGGCAAGAAAAACAAAGTATATGTACCCATTTCTGCTAAGAGCAAGGATGGGACTGGCTAGAAGCTGACTGGGTAGGATGCTAAAATCAAGCAGGCAAGAGGTTTTCTGGGCTGATTTTTAAGGGGTGGGATGTCCATATCGCCCTCATCATTTGGGTTCTTCTTCCCTTCCATCTATTTAATCATCCTGACATACATTTAACAAATTCACTGAGCACTAACGATGGGCCAACAGGATGAAATATCAAGAGAACATTAGTACAAGGACGGGATGCAAAAGGATAGCACTTTAGCTGTTGGAAGAGCTCATTTCTATGAATACATGCCAGTCACGTGGCACGTATCCCTTCCCTAGCCTTTGTCATTGAACTCCAATGGCAGACCTAGCAGCACTCACTGAGGATGTGGGAGACAGACACTGAACAGCAGCTTGTGGTGTTAGGGATGGACAGTACGAACCCTGAGAGGCAGACTCCGGAGTTCAGAAATTTCCAACCAGACTAATTAAACAGCTTGGTGTTAGAATGACTTTTTAGAACAGGACAGAGTGTCCTTTTTGGGAAGAAGAAGAAGATGAAAGGAGATGGGGAAGAGGAAGGAGGAAGAAAAAGAGGAAGAGGAGGAGGAAGAGGAGGAAAAAGAAAAGTTTCAAGGAAGAGCACTGTGGTGACTTGGAGTTATGTATCCAGTTATGTGTCCTGTAAGGATGAATGCATTGGAAAGGAGCCCTTCCAATGACGTTCCTTCGGTTAAGGTAGGCCCAACTGAGTCAGGTTGGGCTTCCTTCTGGATTACCAGACTGAGTGAAAGTCATGTAGAGAGAAGCCATGGGAAGACCCCAAAGTCCACAAAACTCAGAAGAGAAGAGAGATGATGCCACCATGTGCATTCATTGCCATGGGACAGAAAAGTCTAGAAACCCTAAATATTTCAGGTGAGCCAGAAGATACAAAGCCCAAAAGAAGCAAGTCTTGTAGCCTCGGAAACCCTGGACCAAAAAAATTCCTGTTCTTACATCAACCCATTACATGGCATTTGTTTTAATAGCAGAGAAACTAAAACAAAAACTATTCACCGTCATCACCGATTCTAACTCCTCTTTCAGCTTCTGATGCATGCATATACCTTCTTCCTCACCGACCCCCCAAATCATCATGAAACAAAGGGAGATATGCTAGACACAGGAAACCAGACAAAGGTCTGTAGGCAAAATTTACAAGCCTGTCTTTGGATCCACATGTCCTGCATGACACAAACAGAGCCCAAGAAGTTGGGTACTTCAAGATGTAGTGGAGAGGCTGGAGGGAACTGCCTGAAAATGTGGAGCTGTGTTCCAGTAGCCATGTTTCTTGAAGATGATTGTATAATGATAGAGCTTTCACAATGTGACTGTGTGATTGTGAAAACCTTGTGTCTGATGCTCCTTTTATCTACCTTGTCGACAGATGAGCAGAACATATGGAATACAAATAAATAATAGAGGGAACAAAAGTTAAAATAAATTTAGTTTGAAATGCTAGTGATCAATGAAAGCGAGGGGTAAGGGGTATGGTATGTATAATCTCTTTTTTTTCTGTTTTCATTTTATTTCTTTTTCTGTTGTCTTTTTATTTCTTTTTCTGAGTTGATGCAAATGTTTTAAGAAATGATGAATATGCAACTAAGTGATGATATTGTGAATTACTGATTATATATGTAGAATGGAATGATCACATGCTAATGCTTTAGTTCGTTTGTTAAATTTTTTAAATTAATAAATAAATTAATTAAAAAAAAAAAGAAGTTGGGTACTGGATCTGACAGGGCTAACATCACAGTGATGGCTGGAAAATGGACCATGACCCACCCAAGCAAATATACCTGAAGAAGGGAAAAAACAATCCACATGACAGCTGTGGAGCACAGACCCTGCGTTGCCACAGAGTCTTTTCTTTTTGCATTAGGATGGGAACCTGCTCATTAGGTTTGAGCTCAAAGCCAAGAGAGAAAGAAAAACAGAGAGGTGGGTGTCCTCTTCTGATACGTCCTTAAACACATTTATGAAGGTTTAGCTGAGAGGCTTGCCAGTTTAGAACAACCAACCGGACGCTCCCTGGGCAATCAGAAAATAAAGTAGTTTATTTATGCAGAGACTGGGCATGATAAATTCTGTCTGGATATGTTCTTAAATAGCAGGAGGCTTCGGACACCAAAAGGAAAATTGGGGTGAGATTCGGGAAGATTACCACCTGCAGAGGCTAAATGCAAAGGCTGATAGCTCAGTCATAAACTGGTCCACAAGGGCTCATTTTCAATTCTCCCTCTCAGCAGCCACACAGAACCATTACTGCTTCTTGCAATATTGCATTCTGGGCGCCAAGTTAAGATTTCATGTCTTGTGACTTTTCTGCCTTGCAGATATTGGCTTGTCAATTGGGTTTCATGGGTCTAGGGAGATAGGGAATGACTACTTTTATTTTATTTCATTTTTCTGAGGGATTGATGGTGGGGGATTCAGCTTCTTTGGAGTTAGTTTTCTGCGGTCGCTTTGATGAGTGTATCTGAGTGTAGGAAGGTGTGCTACAGGGAGGAAGTCTGTGGTTCTCGATGCAAGGTCTGAGTTATTCCTCCTGCTTAGAATTATGCAAGGCTCATTTGGGGGAAAGTGGGTAGAGAAAGCCTGAGATGGGGAAGGTCCAGCCCCAGGGATTAGGATCCAGACTCCTTTTCATCCCCTCCCCCCAACACACACACATCCAGCCTGAATCAACAAGTTGCACAGGGCTTCTGCAGAAAGGTGTTGCTGATGAAAAGTGGCTGTCCTGGCTGCCATGTGAGTGTGATTAGAAAACAGAGAGGAGGTTCCTTGAGGGACTCAGCAAGGCTTAAGCAGGAGATCTCTACCCTTTGGTCTATACCCACATGAGGAGAGCGAAGCCAATGTGAATTCCTTTGGAAAACAGAAATGACATTTCCCTCACCAACAAACAGCATTATCTAAGTCTGTAAGTTATCAGAGTCTTGGGGACAGTTGTCTTGATAACAGAAGCCTAAAAATCTATCTGGAAAAATCCGAGTAATTGAGGGCAAAGAGCTTTTGATGTTAAATAGTCAGAACAATGGTCTCCTGTTCTAATTTTTTCCAGGTGGCAGTTCAAGGACTAACCCCTTCCAAGGAGTGTGAAATGTGATACTATGTTATGGCATTCAGCTTGTTGAAGAGTAAGAAGGAATAAAGAATTGTTCTTCGGTTTCCCAACTTTTAATATTCTAGGAACTTTTCTGGAAGGGAATTGAATTATTTAGATAACTTGACAGAAAGAATGAAGAAAAATCATGCAACCCTCTGACATTATATATATATCAGATGGTGATGACCAGAAAATAACAGGGATTGGGTCTGTGCTTTTAGAACTATTTCTGAAAATTGTATTATCGGGAGGTCTGTAGTCATAGAAACATGCTCATGCATATCTATAACTTCATCTCCATTAATTTTGGGCTCAGTTGGTATCTCAGCCATCACATATATTAACTATACTTTGAAACTATGACAAAGCTCTTAATTGATGCACACAGACACAATCTGCCCTTCTCTGCAAGGCCAGATCTAAGAAAAAAAAAACTGTGGAACAGCCTAGCCCTTCAGATGACATACGCATGCCTCCAGCCATTCTCATACAGGAAGGGACACACTGTATCTATTGCCAGTAATGAATGGATGTAGAGGGAAATAGCCCTTCTTCTCTCTTTCCAAACATGTAAAACCGTCAGTGCTGTGGTACAATGATTGTGCTGATAATCACATTAATAACCTCATACTGTTATGCTTTGGGATTTATAAAGTGCTTTTCACTTACATTATTTTTGACCCCTGCGTCATCATCCTGCCTGGTCTAATTAGCCTCATTTGATGGTTAACAAGGAAAGCTTGACTTATTGGTAGAGTCCATACTCTGTTAGCCAGTAAGTAACTTCTGACCCCACAGTGCAGCACACACAGTGTTTAGAAATGGTGACTTAGTTAGGAACATGAAAAGGTCCAATTTTTTTGTGTAGAAATCTGGATTTCCAACTTCTCTTTAAAAGTCTCAAGGTCTGGCCACTGTTTCACTAGAGCTAAGTGGGGGTGACCCTCTTTAAGTAGGACTTGAGTACTTCCATTTGCCACAGTCCTACTGTGACCTGCTACCAATCACTGCACATGCTTCTTCATTAGGCTTCCTGCCTGGCCCCTGTGGACACTGGAGTTTGAAATCCGTCCTCCAGGAGGATAAGAAACATGCTTAAGATCAAAAAGCTAACAAATGGCAGAAGAGGAAACATTAAACCAGAGTTCTGACACCCAGCCCACCCCTGCTTCAGTTTCTAGAACAGAGGCTTTGAAACTTTAGTGTACATCAAAATGACCTGAGTTGGATCCCGGGATCCCAGGTATGGTGGCCAAGTATCTCTATCTTGGAACAATCACCCAAGGGTGACTTGATTCAGGTTGTCTCCTTATGAAACACTATTTTGTGATAAATCGCATGGGGCACTGTTCTAAGGAATCTGGAGAACTGGGTGTCCGCTTGGTCCTATGTCCAAACCGCTCCATATGTCTGCTTACCTCCCTGTCATTGAAGTACCATTTGGGCACTTACAGAATAATGTGCTCTCTGGACCTGAGTGATGTAATTTTGGGGGACCTAAGAATTATTTCTAAAATGAGTTGATACTGTTTGCCTTCTCTATGCTACTGGGTATTGTGAGTTTCCTCAATCATTCATTCATCACATTTATTGAACACCTACTTTGCTATAAGCATGCTGCTTGGCTTTGGGGATTCAACATGACAATTAAGCAGCGGCTGTTCAGTTGAATTGTCTGACTAATGTGACTGAGCTCCAGGCCTGGATTGACCAAAAATGTATGTTGGTATTTAACTCATGTTGGTGAGCACTGCCTCACGCAGATTCAGCATGGAGAGCACACAGTTAACGCGACCTATTACCCCGTTTCATGATTTACCATCAACAGTATTCAGATTCACTTGAACAAATGTCTTCTTATTCAAAGGCGATCCAAGAATTTCATTTTCAAGACATTGCATTTATAAAAGTAGGTAACTACTCACATATCAGATTTTACTCCTAAATATTGCATGAAATTTACAATTGCTGAAGTATCTGCCCTTGTCTGCATGAGTATACAGATGTATATACACCTAAGTTATGTCTTGTTCCTTCTCCTACCCTTTTATTTTGACATCCTAAGAAAATAAACAGTGAATATAAGCCCGTAGTCATCCCTAAAGTTTTGAAAGCTAAGTACTTGCTACTCAAAATGTGGTCTCAGGAAGAGCTACCATCAGTACCTCTCAGACACTTGCTAGGAGTGTAGACTCTTAGGCCCCCAGTCTTCATTTAACCACACCGGCAAGTCAGTCCTATGCACATTCAAGTCTAAAAAGCCCAAGGTTGGATTCCTTGTTACAGCCCCCTAAATGTGGTGGTTTGGGTTGGGAAATTAATATTACAAGGACCTTTGCTTATAGAAAGCCTTTATAATAGAAAGTAGAAGGAGTTATAGAGGGTCTGTACACTGACTTGTGTGGGAAAGGACTTCATGACTTTTCCCTATCTTGATTCATGAGTAAATATGGTAGGGAAGTGGGGGCACTTAGAGGATGAAAAGAGAAGACAAAGTTGAAAGCATTTTCTTACTCATTTATAACCATTATTTGTGTATGAATGGTATACTTTGTCTTTCAGATGTCGCCAGCATTTTCCCATTTTGATTTTTTATTTTTGCTTATAGGGTTTAGCAGAATGTTCATGTTCTTATATAGTGAAATCATTGTATTTTTTTTTAATGTCTTAATTGTTTCTTCCTTTACATTGAGAACAGTAGTGGCTCTCAACCTTTTGTTACACATTGTAATTACCTGGGGAGTTTTGAAAACCATTGACACTTGGACTGCCCTGTTCCCCAATCCTGATTTGATTTCTCTGGGGTTCTACCTGGGCATCAGAATTTATTAAAACTCCCCAGGCTATTCTATGATGCAGCCAAGGTTGAGAACCCCTGTCCTAAAAAGTCCTTTCCAAAGCATCATCAGATAATATTCAGGCATATGTTGTTCTAATAGTTTCCTGGTTTTATTCCATACCTATCTGTATCCTTGGTTTGTTACAATGTGAATTTGGCCCCCCTCCAGTATATATTTGCACTCCTTGAATAATATTCTGTTATTTCTGCTAACATTTCCTCCTCTTCGGTTAGTTTGCTGTTTATTCTCCTTTTAGCTCCTATAGATAATTGGCCTCCAAGTCAGATTCCAGGTGACCTACTACTACTGTGGCAAAAGGTCAGAAAGTAACACGCCACAGAAGTAATAAGGTCACGAAACTTCCAGTCTCAAAAGAGTCTTAGGAAGAGGCAGGAAGGAACTGGGTTTGCAGCTTCATTTGCAAATAGTCACTATTGGAAAATTAGCTTTTCACTGACTAACTTGGTTAATGATTGAGCGAATTAGTCCATTTAGATGAACTCAACCACGGTTCTGAAAAAATCACTGAGTGGAAACTTCCATCTCAGTCATTCCACAGCCTCTAAAACTTGCCTCTTGAACAGCTGCTCTATAATTATGAGTGCTCTGCTGGTTCTGAGGCGGTTTGTGAATGGACAAAGGGGCGGTTTGTGAATGGACAAAGGGGCTGTCCGGAAGCAGGCTCCTCTGGTGCTGGACACCGTGGCTTTGCTGAATGTCAGAGGTTTTTCCATGATAGAGTCCTGATCTCAGCTTGGAAACAGAGCAATATGCCATTCCCCCGTAAAATACAAATGGCAGCACTACAGAAGACTTTGCAGCCTTCTGGCAGATTTTCCAGTCTCCCATGTCTATTAGATTAGCACCCAGGACTAACGCTTTATAAACTTGACGTTCCAGACTCTAGCTTTTGCTATAAATAATCATTCCCAGCCTCACTTTGGACTCACTTAATGAAAAAACTCAGGGCAAATGGAATATATTCTTTTTCTAAATATATACTTCACTGGCATTCAGACTTTGAATTCTTCAACTTCATCTTATTCCATCATTCAAAAACCAGTAACATTTTTGACACTTGAGCTTGAAACTTGTGCTGATAAAATCTACAGGATTCAGAGCCTGGTACTCTAAGCCATGTGTGTGGACATACCGAAATGCAGGGCACTACAGCAGGCACTGAGCCTTTGCTGTCCATTCTCACAGAATATAATAAGGGGCTGCAGATAGCGTACCGCTCCCTTCCTCTTTAGAGGAGGCCCAATACAGCTGTCATCTTTACAAAAGACTTCTGACACTGGCATGTGCTTTAGAAGTTCAGGACTCCAAATACATAACAACATGGACAAATCCCAAAAAAAATAAAAGCAAAAGTGAAGGAAGCCAGCCTTAGAAGAATGCATTCTGTATGATTCCATTCCACTAATGTGCACGAGCAGGCAGAACTAATCTATGATGATCAAAGTCCAAACCATGGTTTACTGGGGATGGAGACCACCTGAGAAGGGACAAAGGGGAATTTGCCAGGTGATGGTAACACGACTGCATTCATTTGTTTAAATTCATCCCAGATATATTTGACTTGTACATTTTACTTTATATAATACTAATAAAGCATCATTAATGGAGGAGGGGAGTATCATAGTATTTTAAAGGAAGGAGGGGCACTGGGTAAATTTGTATCTTAATTTTCTGGCTGCTAAAACTAATATATACAATGATTTGGCACACAAAAAAAGGAACTTAATTGGCTCACGGTTTTAAGGCTAGTAGAAATCTAAAATCAAGGCCTTCTCAAGGCGATACTTTCTTCCCCAAGGTTGGCATGCTGGGGCTGGCTTCTGGGTTTCCTTGGTCCTTGGTTCCTCTAGCACATGGTAATGTATGTGGCAGCCTCTCCTGGTCTCTCAGTTCTCTTCTGCTTTCTACTGAACTTTAGCTTCTTACTTCTTTTGGTTTTCTCTCTCTGTGTTTCTGAATTTCATTCTGCTTATAAAGGACTCCAGCAATACTATTAAAACCAGTCCTGATTGAGGAGGGCTACATCTTAACTGAAACCCATAGCTTTTAGAGATCCTATTTACAATGGGTTCCCACCCACAGGAATGTATTAAGATCAGCATCATGTTTGTTATAGGTGCATAATTCAATGCACCACAATTTACAAAGACCTGAAGAAGGTGGTGACTTTGGAATGGGACTTGAAGGATGAATAGTATTGAATAAGGCCCAATTCTATAGGAGGGAAGAAGAAAAACTATGAGTCTTCGGTGAAGAATCAGTACTTCATTGAGCATTGTACTTACACGGCGGTTGCAGGAACACTTGCAACACAGTTGTGGGCGAGATCGAAAGGCAGCTTGGGGACTTACATTGAATTACTGGGCAAATGTAGAGAAACTAGCTGTTTCTGGGCAGGGGATTAATATGATTGTGGCTGTGCTTGGGTAAGACAAGTCTGTCCATGTACCCCATGTGTACGAGTAGGGAAAGAGGTGATGCACAGAGAGAGTTTAGGGAGCTTCTAGAGTTTCCAAACAAGCAAATTAGTGGTAGTCTGATTGAATGAAAGCCAAAGGAATGGAGAGAACAAGCACCTGTAATAAATGTGTCGGAACTGTTTGTGTTGTCTGGATGTTGTAGGTAAAGGAGACAGGGAGGCATGGCTGGAAAGAAGGATGAAGCATGGCTGATAGGAGGGTTCAGCAAGTCAGAAAAGAAGGAAGAAGAGCAGTTCTGAGAGAGAATATCAGACATAGAAAAAAGAGAAAAATCAGAGCACGGCAGTAAGCACATTTTGCATGCACAGTAGACAATCAGCAAAGCTGAGAAACTTAGACCAGAAGTTTTGAGGAGACTTTCTGAAATTTTTAGCTCTGAATTCTTTGAATTTCCGTTCCTTGACTGAGCTTTTAGTGCTACCCATCCAGGAAGCAAACAACAGTCACAACTTTGTCAGACATTTTCTTCTTCCTTCTTGATATCATGATGACTGAACTTTCAAACTCTTCAAAGCAATCTAAACATTTCTTCAAAGAACATACCCTGAAGTGGCTTTGCCATCTTGATTGTGGAAATAGTCCAAACTTATGGCATGGCAATCTTAGAAAAACTGAGACATCTAAAAATTCTGTCTACCTCAGAGAGTTATTTCAAGTATTGCCTAAATTAATCGGTGTCAAAATGTATTATAAGGTGTAAACCACTGAGTAAAACTGAGTAGTTGGTGCTTTATTTCATAATGGTGGAGTCCCTATATTTTGTGAAGCATTTACTCCCTTCACCATTAAATGTTTTCGCAGGATATTACACAGGCAGATCAATCTTTGCAAAGATTAATTTATGATTATGAAGCTTAACCTTAACTTCCCCTGAAAGGTTATGGGCCTATTTGACTGAGGGAGTGTGGAAATAAATGAGGAAGACTTGGATAATGGCTGAAATCAGGACTGAAGGAATTGTCTTTAAAGGGATTCTCTTCTTCCTAGTGTCCCCTTCTGTGTCCCAATTCTCCTGGACCTGCCAGAAGGCAGTTGTGGAGCTTTGTTTAAGGGAACACTCAGTATTGGACATGGTGGTCCCTGTACTGAATGAACAAAGACAGCTTTTTAAGTCTGCTGAGGATGATGTCGCGACTGTCAGATCAGGTTCTGTGACTACTGCCCATGACTAAAGAGTGTCGTGGAGACCCCAGGGGAGAGGCTGCTCAGAAATGCAGCCTGTCAGTCTGTGCCTTTGAGTTCTGATGCTGCTTTTGCACTCACTGTTGCTGTCACATCTGAATCAAGTTCACATGCTGCAGTTGACCTGGCAACACGGCTGTTCAGGTCGACCAACCCTGTCACCATGGTGGGTAGACGGCCGGGAGGATGTCCCCAGTTAGGTGTATTCATGTTCAGTTTAAAAATCCAGATAGTCTCCCTCTGTACACTCCGGGTGGTATGCTTCTGTCAAGTTATGTGTGGAGATAATATCTATAAATCAAATTTAATTTTCCATTGGCATCCTCTGGAACTTTAGAGAGGTTACACATCTGACTGATTTTTCAATAGGAGGTGGTATCTGGCACTGCAGAATTGCGGTTCTATGGGAAATCCAGCTCTGTGTGAGCAATTATTTTGTGAAGAAAAGTATCCTGATAAAGTCACCTTCTAATATATCTCTTTTAGAGGTTCAGATCTTCATGTTTGCAGGGAGCATGCTTGCAAATATTCCATTTCCTAATCTCTGTATTCCCCTGACCTATGTATGTACTTCTGCTAACCAGTCTTTTGAAGCAATTTTTGTTTTACCAGGCTGCTATCATAAAATACCCCAGCTGGTATTTCATTTCAATGGGGGAATTTATTGTCTTATGGTTTCAGAGACTAGAAGGCTTGCTTCCTTCTGAGATGGGTAGTGTTTTGGCTGGCTGACACCCCTTGGGGATCCTTGCCTTTTTCATCACATGGTGATGTCCTCTCCATTCTCTTCTGGGTTCTGACTCCTCCCCCATGGCTTTCTAGTTAGAAGTCGTCCTGTAATAAGATTTGGACCTATCCTGATTCCGTTGGCCATACCTTACCTAAAACAACTCCAAAAGAACCTGTTTATATTGGGTTCCCAACCATAGGGATGAGATTATGATTAAGTTTTATTCTGGGATACATAGCTCAACCTACCACAGAAGCCATTAGGAAAAAAAAGAACCAAAAGTTTAAAATGCCTCAATTCACCTGGAATATTGTTACACTATTGCCACTAAATTAAGGCTGTTTCCATAATCAAGGGAAAAATCTCTTTCGGGGTATGCTCTTTGAGGAAATGATTGCCTCTTATAGAAACCACTGGTTTTCATGCATGGAATGCTTAATATTTTCTTGGTTTGCCAGTAAACCCAATAGGTCTGCCACATGAGATGGGGCTTGTCATTTTTCCATGGTGCAGTGTTGAACCTTGCACAGTGAGAGGCTTGTGCACAGTGAAGACAGTAGTTGAGTGAGTGTATGAACTGAACTGATTACTCAACACTCATTTCAACGTGAATATGGGGCTCACTCGCATCTATGCACACCTGCTTTATGGGGAAGAATTCTACGCTAAAGGGGTATTTGTGATTAAGGGATTCTCTAAAGCATCTGGACATCTCTGTCTTGAATGTTAAAGGTTTATGCATGGTTTCCAGGTGCCGTCCTTCTTAGCGTCACTGAGCTCTGACCCATGGAGTTGTTCTATCATGTCTTCCTGGAACTGCTCTCAACCAACTGTTTTCATAGCTTTGAGAATGAATATGTATTAGTTCACCAAACATCTACAGTGCATTTACTATGTCCAAGTGCAATTACACACTCAACAAAACAAACACGCCTGGGATAGGAACCCTGTCTTCATTTAACTGAAGTCCTCTGAGAAAGAGTGACAAAAGGTCTCCTCCATATCTCTGCTAGCTTACCAAATTTGAGGTAAAGTTCAGGGCCTGAGAGGTGGAATAAGAAAAGATAATGATGAGAAAGTGATACTCAAGTTAAATCTTACAAGACAAATAGGAGCAAGCCAAGTGGATAAGATAAGGAAGTGTATTTCAGCAAAAGATAATCACGCATCAAGAGGAATCCTATATTTTACCAAAAATTTACCCTAAACCTATTTTGAATGAATCCCTGTTCTGAAATTTCCTGGTTTTGATAATGTAGTATATTTTCAAAGTGATAAATAAAGCAGATGTACTCTTTGTAGGAGAGAAAAGCCATATTCTGGAGTCACCTCTGTAGGTTCCCTTTAAAGGTTTGCATCAAGTCTGGCTTGGGATCAGGCTGTGTGACATGGAGTACTCTGGCCCTGACATAAGTGAGAGTAACTTACAACCAGAATCACAGCGATTATGTACTGAAAACACTACATGCAAAGGCAGAAGGGTAGTCAGCAGCTTTAAGTTAAGAAATAATGAATTTTATTTTAAACACGAGTGACGATATCATCTAGAAAAGTTCATTAAAGATGCTATTTCATGAAAGCGGTCGCTGGTGTGACAGCCCCGTGTCTCAAAGTTCTTGATGAAATGGATGTAGTGTTCAACATCTTGCATGTTTTGCTTGGCCTCAGCCAAAGTTTTCTTTAATCATTGAAGAGATTTAATCCAAGCAAATCTTCCTGGTCCACTTTTCAGGATTTTCAAGTCCCATCCACTATTAGCTTATGTAGAATATACAAAGTCTAAACAATTTATTTGCAAACTAGAGAGATCTACAGTTTTTTGGGGGTTGGGTGGGGTGGGGGCAAGAGTAAAATTGAATCCCGACCACCCCACTCCTGGTGAAAATTTCTCAGTGTGTTTAAATATTCTTTTAGCTTGTAGAGGAAAAATGATTTGTCGAAGTTTCTGTTGCTGTTGGTTTATGTGCCTAACTGACCCAGGAAAGAAGAAGATATGTGGCAATTTTATAAGTAGCTGTTGTTGGATTAGATGATGCCTCTTGAGAGAACTTTCGCATCTTCCAGACTGTTGGCTTGTATGGTTGGAATGTTCAAAGTTTGCGCAATGCATATGTTAGCTTGATAATTTCCCCCCTACATAAGCTTTTAGGGGGGAAAAGTGCAAAATTGTATAGTGACCAGTCCCATTTCCTGGCAAAAATTTCATAATGTGTTTAATGGTCCATTTTCAGTTTGCAGTGGGAAAAGGACTTGCAGAGGTTTTTGTCGCTCTTTGATTACTTTATTTAGGTCCTAATTCACTCAAGAAAGAAAGAGATAACTGACAATTTAGGTGACGAATAAATAGTTGCTGATGGATGGATAGATGAGGAGGTATTTTTATTACATAATACTTTTCCATGGAGAAAACACAGCAGGAGTGAAGCCCTGGACTCATTTGGCTCGGAGCCCTGGTTGGGTGGGTGGTTTGACATGTTCACTTGACCCCAGGCATGATGCACTGATCAGGGATAATCATCCCCACTCCCGGAGAAACTCGGGGCTGAATGGGCTCATTATATTTGGAGAGATCAGGACAGGACACATTTTCTTAGCATTCCTTTCACTTAGTTTAACTTGTGCTTTCATTTTATACTTTAAAAAATGTTTTGTTTTTGGTATGTGTAGACCACATGACACAGGATAAGTTGCGTTTTACAGTTCTGAGCAGAAACTGATGCTTCTCTTGGATTAAAGAAGCATCTATCCAGTGTCAGCAAAGCCAACCGAGTGGAACTCTACACGTGAAAGGAGGACGTTTGGCATAATACTGATAATGGGTGCTGAGCACAATCTTGGCGTTTCCACATATGTGATTTTATTCCAGATGAAATTAATAGCAGCACCTCTGTGAACAAAAGGCAAGCATCACATAAAAGACAAATTGCGATATTTTCATTTAGACTGCTGGCAATGCTTGTTGTTATAAACATACCCCCCAAGGTGAAGGATGAGGACACTGCTAATTAATGAAAGAGCCCTATTTATTTGAATGTAATTAAGTTGATGAGAATCAGCTGTAACAAAAGAAGCAAAAAGGTCAGCTTGAAAGATCACGGGGTACATACAAAGAAATAAAGTAATGTGGGTGCCTTGTAGGAAAGAACATCAGGGTTGGAATTTTTTGTTAGCATCTTCTCACAGGCAGTTGTGCATAGCAGTCAAAATGAAAGTAGCTTGGTCTGGTTCTGAGAAGTAATTGGGAGTAGTGTAGGATCAGAAAGGGCTTAGCATTCAGGACTTTGTTTTGTTCCTCCCTCTCCCTATACCTCCCCCACCTCAACCATACACACTCTGTTCTGCTCCCCAGGGTCACTCATCTCCTTTTGGTCCTTTCTCTCCTACTTTCCTCACTTGCAGAAGTATTGTTTAATGAGCAAGACTTAGATTCTCTAACAGGATTTGAGGTATTTCAAATCCTGGTTCCATCCCTTGCTGTATGCTTGGACCAATTAATTGCTCTAAACTTCTCTACATCCTGAGTTTCTTCATGTGTACAGTGGGCTAATAATAACACCTACTTCATCAGGTTGCTGTGAGTATTAATCACAAATTGTTCCTTGGCATGTAGTAAGTGCCATATGAGTGATTGCCCTTATTTCTGAAATATCCTGTCTTCAGGAAAGCTTTACATCACTTATCTGGAAATCCACATTTGATTCATGTGATCATTAGATGACTGCACATCTTCTCTACTCTTGTTTAAAATTCCATGGACTACGTTATCTCTAAGATTTGATGCCCCTGTGGTATCCCAGCACCATCCTTACGGCAGGTATCAATCCATATTTGTGGATGAATGGCTGCTCGATTCCACCTGACCCCGATGATAAGTCAGGACATGGTTTCGTGTTGATTCTATCAGAATATAATATATAATCCTATTTTTTATTTATTTTTCTTAGGGTCATTCTGTAAAAATTGACATTGGCTATCAACCCTATACATGTTATTAGGAAGAAAAGTTGTTCTATTTCAGGGTTTTCTTTCTCTATTGTTAATAAGAAATGAGAAAATATGCACTGAGATTATTTTTAAAAGAAATTAAAAATGAGTAAAATGTGAACAATCATTGCAAAATCCACACTAGGAAATGGATCAGAGGGCAACAGCAGTCAGGGTGAGAGAGCTGTAGGAAGTAAAAGTGATATATATACACTGAAGAAGTTAGCGTAATGGCTCTCAACACCAACAGGGGGATTTGTGTCTGTCATTGAAATAAGGCTTTACTTAATTATATCGATGGTCATTAATTCATGTGAAATACATTCTATTTGATCACAATTTTACAGAATGGAAAAAGCAATATTCACCCGGATTTCCTCAGCGGGTCATTTTCATTTTGTGGCATCACCCTGTCTTTTCAAATGGTGGTGTGTAAGATTGGGTTTAGCTGCAAACCCACCTCCCCATATGGACGGAGTTCTTCAGCTGTGTCCTTTGTACCCTCTAAAGTACCTAGCACAAGTCAAACGTGCAGACGGCCTTCTGGCAATAGACTAAGAACAATAAAAGCTCCTGACCTGCTAGTCCAGCCAAATGGATTCTCTACATCACAGAACAAAATCCGTTGTTCTTAAAATGTAAGTCAAATCATTTATCTTCCTTGTTTCAAATTCTCCAAAGATCTGTCACCAGCTTTATGAACTAAACCACACTCCCTACCACAGCTCAGGAGCCCTGCATGCTGTGACCCTGCCCCTCTTCAATCCCTGCACTTACACGCCCTGCTCTAGTTCCTTGGATCAGTTAAGGAATTGTCCCCCTGGAGGGCCTTTTCACTGCTCTTCGCTCTTTCTGAAACACTCCTGTACTCCGGGTTATCTTCCTTAGGTCTCTAATTAAACATCACCTCCTTAAAGGGACTGCCTCTAAATACATAATGTAAATTAGGTCCTATTCTATGATTTTTTCTCTCTCTCTCGGCTAATATCACGTTTATTTTCCTTGTGATAAACACACTCTTGTTTTGTTAGTGTCCTTATATTTTAGCCTAGTTCAGTGGATTCTCAACCAGGGGCAATTTTGTCCTCCCTAATCCTACCTGGGGCATTTGGCCAAGTCTAAGACATTTTTGGTTGTCACACCAGGAAACAGGCATTGCTACTGGTGTCTATTAGGTAGAGGAGAAGGATGCTGTTAAATACCCTCTAGTGTATAGGGCAGGCCCCACCCGCATCAAAGTATTTTCTGGTTGAAAACATCAATAGTGCTGGAGATGAGAAACTCTGGTCTAGCGCCACCATTATATTGAAAACTCCCTGTAGATAGGTCCCTTCCCTGGTTTGGTCATCACCGTGATACAGAACATAGAAAAGATCCTCTTGGAGGAAGGAGTTAATGATACCAAGAAGAAAAAATAAGTGTGCTCTGTTAGTTTGCAAGCTGCTGGAACGCAATATACCAGAACTGGAACAGCTTTTAAAAAGGGGAATTTAATAAGTTACCAGTTTATAGTTCTAAGCCTATAAAATTATCCAAACTAAGGCACCAACAAGAGGCTACCTTCGCTCAAGAAAGGACGATGGGTCAGGAATACCTCTGTCAGTTCGGTCGTTACATGGCTGGGATCTGCTGGTTCCTCGCTCCCGGCTATAGTGCCTTCAGCCTCTGTTCCTGAGAGGGTTCCTCACTTTGCTTCTGCAGGGTTGGCTTTCATTTCTTGGCTTCCCCTGCTCTCTGCAGCTTCTGGCTTACTTAACATCTCATGGTGTGGTCTGCTTGGCTCCAAGCAATTCAAACATCTGTGTCTCTGTTCTCTGAAGCAACTATTCTTCAAGCTTCTGTATCTGCTCTCTCTGTCACCTCTGAGGCTTCAGTCATTTCTCATTCTCTCCTCTTTTAAAGAATTCCAGTAAACTAATCATGATTGACCTTGAATAGGCAGAGTCACATCTCCATCTAATCAAAAGGTCACACCCATAATTGTGTGCATCACATCTTTGTGGAAATAATGTAATCAGAAGTTTCCAACCTACAGTATTAAATCAGGATGAAAAGAAATAGCTGCTCCCACAAATTTGGATCAGGATTAAAATGTGGCTTTTTGTGAGGTACATAATACTTTCAAACTGCCACATGTGCAAAGTCACTAACGTCTGAAACTGTCAACACCATGGCTTCAGATTCCATCATGGGTTCTCTTCCATTGGGATGCTCTCAGGTGAAATGAGCAACCTTGTGGGATCACCCAGTGATTCCACATTGCCAGGATACTTCTAGCTGAGGTTCCCCTCTGTTGGGATCCTTATCCTTCACAAAGCCAATGACTTATGCCAGGAACCAGCTTCCCCAGAGGTCAGGCCCACAGGGCATTCGGGGAAAGCACAGTGGGCCGAGGACATGACTGGTCTGGTACAGCAGCATGGCTTCCTCCTTTGACACTGCAACGTGGTATCAGAACTCTAGTCCCTCCTTCTGGTCCCTACTGATGATCAGACAAATAATCCCTGTCCCAGTAGCCAGAAGGCTGGAAAGTAGTCTGTTATGAACCAAAATAAAGGCGTCACAGTTAGGTCTTGCTTTATAACATCCAAGGCAGCGGTGATGATTATATTTGGTACTTTTAGAGAATTCACATCATCATCAGAAAAAGAATTACTCCTTGACCTCTTGTCTTGGACACGAGGCAGCAGCACACAAAACTGGACAAAGATGAACAACTAGGTAACATACATCAAATGTCTCTAAATGCCAAATAATGCCAAATATACAGGTACTACCTAGAGTCAACAGTCTACTTCCAATTTCATGTTAAGTACGAAATGTGACATGAGCTTAATAAAGTACCGTGCTTTCCACCAGTACAGAGATTGCTTGGCTTTGCTGATCATGTTAAATGTTCTCAATGGAAACAGAGGTCAGTTCATCAAAGGAGGAGGCAGGAGGAAGCCACTTTCTAATGAAAGCTGAGGGACAAGCCCAAACTGTTTTCTCAGTTTCAAGTGATTTCTAAGAGTCTTTGGCTAAGTGAAATAGAATACACTTTTTTATTATACCAGTCAATTTCCCCTCATTATCTTCCATCTGTCTGCTGAAAGAAGAAGCACGTCTGGCAATGCTGTCAGCGCAGAGGGTGAGTTCAACAGAGGTGCAGGTCGCAAGTGACACCTGATTTGACAATCAACGGTATCTTGTAAATTTGCACAACATTGGCCTGGTGCTGGAAATATCCTGGCAGCGCTGCTGAGTCTATTGCCCTGTTTTTTTTGTATCTGAGCAAACATCGCAGGGACGATTCCTTAGCATGATAGAGCAGGTGGAAATTCTCCTTGCCCTATCTTGCAATCTGTACACAGTTTTGTGGATAAAGTAATGTTCCTAAGAGGGCTGTTTTTTATGCATCTCCCTCCAATTATTTAACCTTGATTTGGAAAATTCATCCTTGCCATCTGAAGTTCTAGGGAAAACTATGCACAGTATCAAGCATAGTATAGCTGTAAACCTGAAGCTAAGTTTTGGTGTCAGATTATGCTAACAATAGAACTTGCTTTAAATACCACCTCATTTCTAACTCTGAAGAGTCTAATGATTAATTCAAATTAAAACTGTTCCAAAGCCAGAGTAGTATGTGTTACAAAACATGAAAGAAAGCAGACTGAAAATTTTTATCTTTCCCCACTTATTAGCTATCTGTTCTGAGAATAAATTGAAGGTGCTAATTTCCTGGATTTTAAATCTATTTTAAAATGCACGAGGCCCAGAGAGAGAGAGGCAAAAACAATTGGAATCCAATATAACTTTCTCATCTTTGAGACAGAATTAAAATTGTGCTAGCTTTTGGATATTAATTTAGACTTTAGTGAAGCCCCACTTACCTCGTCCAAACAATACTTAGCATAAGGTGATGCTTAAAGCTCTGTTATCAATACCAACTAATCTTCTGTTTCTGTCATCCTGTTTACTGCATTACTGTGAAATTTCATTTTACATGGAGATCAGTTTCTTGGACAATATTAAATGATGAAAACAGCTGTCTCAAAGTCCATATATTTTAAGCTGTGATAGTCAAATCACCCCTTCCCTAACAGGGCCTTTATAAATGATATTATCTGTGAGCCTACTAGAATCATCCTGTCTTCTGCAGATTATTGTAGTGATTTAAAGGTGGGGGTGATGATGCAGAATATATCCTTATACCTACTCTTAACAGAACAATGGAAAGTAAAAAAAAATAACTAACAACCACCAGGATAACTAGTCGAATGGGTCAATCATTTCACAAAAGTGAAGATTCACTGTAGATTCTGAATAATGCTTCAGTATGTTCCTGGAGAAAAATATGCATAGGTTCAAATGCCAAAGTGGTAGTAAGAGCCTGGGACAAGCTCTGGGTGCATACCAGGATTGTTATCAAATGTGAGCCTCCCACTATCCAGAATGGCCTTCACACAGCTCCAACTTCTACTCAGTGATATATCGCAAATGCTACCACCTCCAGGAAGGCCTCTCTGATGCCCCAGGTCTGAGTTAGGTGCATCTCCTCTAAGTTCCCACAGCATCAAGGGTACTTAAAGCTGGTCACACTGTGTGGTAGCTATATTTGGTTGTCAACTTGGTCAGGTGAAGGCACCTAGCTCTGTTGCTGTGAACATGAGCCAATGGTACGTGAACCTCATCTGTTGCTGATTACATCTGCAGTCGGCTAGGAGGCGTGCCTGCTGCAATGAATGATGTTTGACTTAATTGGCTGGTGCTTAAATGAGAGAGTGCAATGTAGCACAGCCCAAGCAGCTCAGCATACCTCATCACAGCACTCGCAGCTCAGCCCAGGCCTTTGAAGATGCAGAAAGGAATCACCCCGGGGAAAGTTGTTGGAACCTAGAGGCCTGGAGAGAAGGCCAGGCCAGCAGAGACCATCCTGTGCCTTCCCATGCAAGAAAGAAACTTAGTGGAAAGTTAGCTGCCTTTCCTCTGAAGAACTAACAAAATAAATCCCCTTTTATTAAAAAGCCAATTCATCTCTGGTGTGTTGCATTCCGGCAGCTAGCAAACTAGAACACACTGTATGGTGATTGTCTATTTCCTAGACAATCTGAAATGGTTAGATTCCTGAGGGAAAAGTTATATCTAAGGTAGGAGTGTTGGGTCCTCAACCATCACACTTGGTGCAGAGGAGGTACATAAAGCAGGACTGCTTTATGAATGCTGAAAATGAATGAAAAGTTTGTAATCCTATCAGAGCCCCCATTTTCTGGTCCACAGAGTGGACTTAATTTTAAGATCAAATTAGAATTTAAAAAAGAAACAAACTCATATTTTAGGCTCTCTATAAAGGATAGGTTATTTTTCCTTTTGCATATACAACCTTTATAGGACTTGAACTTATAAAGATAACCCTGAGTTTAACAAGAAAAGGTTAAATTACATGTTGTTTTAATAGAAGACCACATTGGTTGTGGTGCAAAGACTAAGGTTCAGATTTAAGTACTTTCATTTTCTAGCTCCTTAATACCTCTGAACCTTAACTTTGATATGTGCAAAGTAGGGAAGCAACTTGACTATCTTACCAAGTTATTGAGAAGGTCAAATGGGACCATTTAGGTTAAAATGGAAAAAAAAAGAAGAAAATAAAATGAGAAATTATAAAAAAAAAATTGAATTTTATAGTGAAACTGTAAGTTAAATAGCCAGGAGAACAAATCCAATGATAATGAACATTGATTAAATGGCTGCATTGGCTACTATATTAGGTGCTTTATATATAAACTTTCATTAATCCCTCAAGGTGAGTGAGGATTATTATCTCCATTCATTCTTATGGAAGAGACAACTAACTCAGAAAGGGTAAGTAACTTGACCAAAGTCACACAGCTAGCCAACTGGTCATCGAGGGACTGAATATATAAAGAAACAATAATTACACCATATATAAAAATAAATTGCTGAGCCAGAACTTGTAGCAACCAACCCAGGAAGTCAAACCACCATCTGCAGCAAGCAATTCAGAAAGCCAAACCACAAATCTTGTTAACAATCAGCCCAAAGGGCCAGGAATTGATTAATAATTGACAGGTTCACTAGTTTTTGTCCCTGGTTTCAATTTAGGACCAATGGGATAAAGTAAAATATGTTCCCCTAACCAAACACGTAGAACGCCCCACTTTTAATTAGCATGTCTCCAGCTTTCCCATGTTAATAAGAAACTTTTTCTTTGTTCACTACAGAGCTTTCCCACTCCTCTGCCTGCCTTTGAGTCTCTGCCAAAGGCAAGTGATGGTAGCTGACTCCCTTCTTACCGCAAACTGCATACTTTGCTTGTTCTCATTTGAGCGGTTTTTGTTTATTTTCACACATTAAAAAGAAACAATGCTGCATGTATGTGTATTTTATACATATAAAAAAAGACTTTTTGAATTGGAAAAGTCCTCAGAAATCTCCTGTCTAAATGACATTACATTACAACTGAAGGAGCTAGGAGGGGTGAGGGTGCTGGCAACATAGCAGAGGACCATGACTCCGAGCTCAGCACTTTCTTTGCCTCGATATGTTGAACTATTTATATTCAAATATAGTTTTTAATATATAATTGAAAGAGAGCAGGAGACTAGTTTGCCTTGAGTGTCAGGTGCCAGGCATGTACAGAGATGACGGAGGCTCGGTTCTAGTTCTTCTTTCTCAAGTCATGGCCTGAGCAGGTTGGGAACTATATTAGGGGTCATGAGCACGGGGTCCGGGCCTAAGACACTGTGAGGGCCCCAAGACTGGTACCCAGTCAGCCCGCGGGAAGGGTTTGCTACTAAGCTAACATCTATAATATAATTGAGGTAGGTAATGCAAAAACATCTTAAGAAGAAGGAATGGTGACCCTAAATATCTTGAGATTTCAAAGAAAAATTGCCTGGAGTTTTCTAAAAAGCTTGAGAATTGTGTGTTGGGATTTAAAACTAAGATGGGAGTGATTTTTTTCCAGCAATCTGTAGCAGCAAGCTTTCCGCTCTGGTGGGAGTCTGTGGTTTTAGCACTATGCAATCATTTGTGATGCTGACCTTTCCACATCTACATAGGAGAATTTGTTTATTTATTTTATGGATAAGATGCTACTCCTCTGATAGGGAATAATTATTTCCCAAGATATCTAACTTTAATGAGAACATCTGGAATAGGGGAGGCGATCTCTGCTCCACCTCGACAAAAACCCGGAGTGCTGCTTTATGCTCCAAGTGACATATTAAATGCTGATGTGCCACCTAAGGCATGGAGTTGATTTCAAATATGCATTGATCAATAGGAGGGGAAAAAAACTGACTAGGTTTCTTCTTGTTTTCATCTTTATAAACTCTAAGTGTCAAAAAGTACTTTTGAGTGTGGCCTACAGCTTCTCCAGTCCTTGTTCGCATTGCCTTTGATTTGAATACTCTGACTTGGGAGGCTGCATTCCCAGTGCGTGGATGAGGATGCTGAGGCTCCCCCAAAGCAGGACAGCCTGATCATGGTGCAGGAGGCACTTCAGAGTGCAGTGATCTTTCTCCCCTTAGCCATCTACTGGCCCTTTTCAGTCTCCCAAAGGACGGCAGCGTAGTCATTCCAGTATGTCTCGAAAGTGACAAAGGAAAGGAGGTGCCTGTGTAGGCTTTGCTAATGTAAGACCATTGGAATGGTAGATATTGACCTGACAAAGCATTTGATCATGTTCCCAAGATAATTTTTGGTCATTTTAGAACTGTCAGAGAATCCACTTGCCCCTGTAACTCTAGCTGGTTTCTGGACAGACATTTCATCCAGGAGGATCCAATTTATTCTTTTACCCCAAAGAGAATTGCTATCTTCTACCTGGTACAATAGGTACCTTCTACCAAGTACCAATTGCGCAAGGAAGACCTTTGGAGGAAGAGACCCGGACTAGAGGGGTAGGGTGGGTTCCCAGGTGCTGCCTAGGGAAACCACTTCCTCCTGTGACTGCCCCCCTGCCTTTTAACTCCTGCAGTCTGGCTACTGAAACTTCCACTATCTGAAAACATCTCCCCTTCTGCATAGAAAATGGCTCCCACACTAACTGATGCTTTTCCTCAGCTGTGAGGACAATACCTAGCTTGGATGTTTTATCCTTTTCTGGGGTCACTTTTTGTTTCTTTTCCCCTGTGTCTTTCCTGGTCCTTTTCTCTACTTTCTTCCTTTGCTGTATCTTCACCAAAATGCCTTGATGTAAATTCCCCACTCTGGAAGTCCTAGCATTTGAACTTCCTATTGGATGTTTCCATCTGGATGTCCAGTCATCACTTCTAACTGAACAGACATTTCAAATGACAGGTGGTACTTTTCTGTACCCTTTTCATTACCACATGAGCTGTGTGAACATTGGCAAACCACATCCCCTCTCTGATCCTCAGTTTTCCCACCTGTAAGACAAGCAAATGATTTTAAAGGGCTCTTTCACTTATACAGTTTTGTGATTTTTTGCAGAATCTAGACTCTGTACTAGTGGCCTGGCTTCTTATCTAGAATGCCATAATGTTTTTCTTTCCCTGCAGACTTTGAACTTTAGATTCTACCAGTCCTGCTTTCTCCCACAAACTGTTTTTTGTTATTTCTTCATATGGCCTCTCACATGCATCTGCCTTACATTCCAAACTCAGCCCTCGTGCTGGTCCTCGTCATAATTAGACAACTATTGGGGCTACTGAAGATGCCCTTGGCTTGGCAGTCTGATCCCACTGTCTACTGCTTCATTGACACTTACAGTCTCTCCCTTATAAAGATTCACTTTCTGTTATGAGTTGAATTGTGCGGCTCAGAAAGACATGTTCACGTCTGAACCCTGGTCCTATGAGGGTAACCCTTTTTAGAAATAGTCTTTGAAGATGCCATTAGTTTAGATGAAGACAAACTGGATAAGCGTGGGCCCTACTCCAGTATGACTTCTGCCCTTTTAATTAGAGGAGATTTGGACACAGAAACAGACGGACCCGAAGAGAGGCTGTCACGTGACAGCGGAGACAGAGATTGATGTGATGCGGCTGTAAACCAACGGATGCTGAGGATTGCCCATAAACACCAAAAGCTGTATGAGGCAAGGGAGGCTTTGGCCCTGTAGAATTTGTGGGGAGAATGGTCTTGCAAAAGTTTAATTTGGACTTCCAGCTTCCAGAACCATGGTATAATACATTTTTGTCACTTTAAGCCACCTAGCCTGTGGTACTTTGTTTGGCAGCCCTAGAATCCTCTCTGCTCAAAATCCTCCCAACTTGCCAAATGTTTGATGTTTAAACCTTTGACAAGATAAAGTACAACAGCCAGGAGGTTATGACTACGCTTATTTCCAGTAAGATTTCTAAGAAAAAAATGTTTACTGAGCCGTTAAAATGATTGGTCCCTGAGTTAGGCATTTCCCATACATTAAATCTTGACGACAATTCAGAGAAGAGATTTATCACATCTATTGCAAATAATTATGTTACTAGTTAAATTTTTCGAGTGTACTAAGTGGTATAGTACTTTCCATACATGGCCATTTTATAGTATCTGAGAAGCTTTGAACATTCTGAAATAAATCTATGGGTTCTGCAAGGAAGTGCTAGAAATTCCTATATTATCAGCTACTTGAAGGCCCACATCCAAATGTAATTACATAGCGTGGTGGTTTGGAGCTGCACGTACCCCAGAAATACATGCTCTTAAATTTACTCCATCCCTGTGGGTGTGGACCCATTGTAAGTAGGACCTTTTGATGAAGTTGCTCCACTTAATGTGTGGCCCAGGATGGGAATCTCTTAATCCTGTTACTGGAGTCCTTATAAGCAAAATGAAGATGAGACAGAGAAAATGACAGAGGGAGCAGCCACAAGCTGGACGTCAATGGAATCTGGAAGAGAAGAGAGGGCAGAAAAGGCTGCTATGTGCCTGGCCATGTACAAGCCGAAGACTAAGGACTGTAGGCAGCCAGCCCCTGAGCACCACAGTCTTTGGGGAGAAAGCATTGCCTTGATGATGCCTTGATTTGGACTTTTTCCTGGTCTCAAAACTATGAACTATTAAATTTCCATTGATTAAGCCATGCCTTTGCATGGTATGTGCTTGAGCAGTCCTGGAAACTAAAATTCCTAGTTATTCCAAAACCAAATATAAGTAATCTATAGATTTTTTACATTTGGAGTTTTTGAGCAGGTCAGGCATAGTTACAATTTTCTACACAGTTCTACTTCGAATATCTAATCACTTAAAAATCTCTGTTCCCCCTGATGTCCACATGATTCTATGCAGGTGACCACAAAGATGGAGCTGCTCTAAAGAGGCCTCCCTCAGGTGGGAGATACACTCTTCTGTCATCACTACCATCTCCTGACCTGCTTTATTTTTCTTCAGAGTAATTATAATCACCTTACTCTCTACATCTGTGAATGTAAACTCGAGGAGCTTTTAGTTTGTCAGCTTTGTTCCTGGTTATATCTTGTCAGTTAGACATTTTCCCCTCTATATTATAGAGGAATGAAATTGAAAGAACCTTAGTGATTTGTGCTCACATTCAAACCCCAATCTGATCAGGTTTGAGGCCCAAGAGTGCTGCTCCATTATATGATATGCACATTCCCCAAAGTCGACATGCCCTGCTCTCCAGAATGTTGGCCAAACCAGGTTTTTGACTGGAGCAGTGCATCCCTACCTAGGACATTTTCTGCACTGCTCTTTTGACTTTCCCTTCATTCCTCTTAGAGTCACCTCCTGCTCTTCTTGCAGGGCACTTCATCTTCCTCTGGACTTGTTGATTGTGTGGCTCATTTCATGTTGCTACTGTTTAATAATCATGGGTAAGACAGTCACACCTTTAGGGCTGAACCCCTTTTTCATGCTTGGTGCCCCATCCTAAGCAGGCACAGGGTGTAGGAGATACTTCCAGATAGATGGTCACTTTGACGTGCAGTCAGCAGAGTGAGCAGTTTTGAGCTAATCCTCCAAACTCACTGGTCCAGAACTCAAACTTAGTTCTTTCAGTGTGTTTATTCAGTAAACATGAATTTGGTATCATTCACTTTACATGGGTTATGATTTGATTTTGTCTTAGCCCAGTTCTACAGCTCTAGGAACATTTTACTTTAGGGATTCTAAGCCCACTAGCATAAATGTAATTCAGTCAATTCTCTTTTTACATGGATTCCATATTTGCAAATTTTATTTAAAACTCCACAATTAACATTCATGGTATTGTGAACATGTGCAAAGTGGCAGAAAAATTGAGTTGTCTTATGCACATGTTCCCAGAGCTGTGATTGAACAAGGCAGTGTTCTGCCTTCTTGTTTCAGCTTGTACTATAAACAAATATCCTTTTGGTGGCATACCACATTTTTGGTATTTATGTGCTTTTTTGTTGGTGACTTCTCTGTTTAAAGTGGCCCCCAAATATAGTGCTGAAGTGCTGTCTAGTCTTCTGAAGCACAAGAAGGCTGGGATATGCCTTACAGAGAAAATAAGCATGTTGGCCCAGGTGTGAGTTATAGTGCTGTCGGCCATGAGCTCAATGTTGAAGAAACAACAATATATATTAAATAAGGTGTCTTGAAACAAAGACACACACAGGACAAGGCTATGTACTGATCAGCCCATGAAAATGTTGTGACCAGAGGCTTGCAGGAATCTAACCGTGTACTCCCCCCTGGGATCTGTAGTTTGGAATGCACTCAATCAGTGTTCACAGTGAATTACAGAGCATTAACTAATGCAGATAGCAAGAATCAGCTGCATTTTGTTTGTAATAGCAGAAAATAAGGTGTGTGGAGCAGGGCTCATTTATTCAAATCTTCAACAGAAAGCAACCAGGATGGTAGAAGACTCATCCCTGAGAGCTAACAGGCCCTGTCCTTGCATTTTCACCCTGGTCTCCTTTCAGTTTCTCATAGCCACTTGCCATCCTGCATGCCAGGGCCTTTGTAGAAGACAAAGTCTTCTATCACTGGTCTGGTGACTTGGCTAGGCTGAATCACACTTCCAGGATTTCTCTTTCATGGATGTTTCCAGACAGGGTGGCTACCAGAGAGATTCTTGTATCAGATCCAGAGGGCTGAGTGAAACAGCCGTGATTTCTAGTCTAAACCGTCAGTGCTTTTCTTCTGAGGCCTTCAACTGGTCCACTTTCCCCTGATCCGCCTTAAGGCGCCTTGACTCTGGGGTGCAGTTGTGTGTACAGGTGTGCGTCTGTGCGTGTGTGCATGGGTGTGTGCTTGTGTTTAGTTCCATGGCAAACCCACAAGGTCAGCAGCAACAAAGATCAATACAGGTTTTAGTCTGCCCTTCTGGAGTCCAGCTTTTCTTGGCTTTCCTCAACTTGACACCTGTTTTCTCTTCCCAACTGCCTGCCCTATACACTTCAGATTCCAGCGTCAAGTACCAAAATGGCAAGCCTTACAGACACTGCCTACCCACAACCAAAGCACTTCTGCCTCCCTGACTGAACCCCAGTCTTCTTCCAGATTTCAACTCCAGCCCTGCTAAAAACTAGGTCCATTAAGCCCTGTCTGTGTCCCCATGGTACCATATCCTTCTCTCGCCTAGCACTATCACCACGGTAGTTTTCCATTTATTTGTGGGATTATGTAAAGAATGACTGCCCTCCCCCATGACCATAAGCACCTTGGAAAGAAGGAAGAAGGACCATGACGATTTCACTTATGGTTCTATTCCTAGCAAATTGCATATATGTAACTGTATTTGTGGAATATAGGAACATCATACAGATTTGTTCATAGCCAGGACCGATCTGTTGCATTTTGACAGAAAGGGCAAGTGGCACAGAGAGTGTGGGAGTTTAGAGGCCTGTGTGTACCCCAGAAAGGACCTTCTTCATCCCTACGGCTGGAGACCTATTGCTGGTGGACCTTCTGATTAGGTATTTTCACTTGAGATGTGACACACCTCATTCAGGGTGGGTCTTACTCCTACTGGAATCTTTTATAAGAGGACAGCACACATGGAGAATCTAAGAAATAAAATTAAGAGAAGCTCAGAGAAAAAAGCTCCAGAGAAGCTGAGAGGAAGCCAAGGATGCCAGAAGCTGCAAGCAATGGACACAGGGAGAGAAGGATCACAGGTGTCACCATGTGCCTTGCTATCCCACAGAGGAGCCCAGACTCGCTGGTAGCCTGTCTTCAGAGGAGGTATCATCCTGCTCATGCCTTAATTGTGACATTTTTTTGTGGCCCAGGAACTGTTATCTTGTAAGTGAACAAATCCCCATTACAAAAGCTGACCCATTTCTGGTATATTGAATTTCATCGGCTTTATCATACCAAAACAGAGAGGATGCTATGAAGTCAAGTTTCATTGTCTACGTTTTTGCTCATCTTTTTATCCCATGTGCCTACCACAAAGTAGGTGCTTAATAAATTTGATGAGTGAGTAAACAATATATAGCTAAAATCTATCCCTGACTGTTTATGAAGCTCAGATTGACTGTCTTCAGGACAGGATCAGTTCGAGTTGGGTGATTTGGGTTAAATCATTTTACCCTTCCAGGCCTCAGTTTCCTAATCTGAAATATGTAGGTTTTTTAAGGATTGTGGATATTATGAGAGATAATGTACATAGACATAACACATTAAATCTGATGAAGAGAGAGTTGTTGTTCTAATATTTACTCATATTCATAAGCAGAATTTAACAAACTTATCCTAGTTTATTGCAGTCTCTTCTCTCCTATTCTTGCTTCTCTTGGTGAAAAGTCCATCAGGCTTTCAAGGATGCCAACACATAGCTGAACAGCCCTGTTTTGCTGGTATCAGCTTTTTCCATTATAAATTCATATGTGGGGAAGCTCACTGTTATTGAAAGGAATGGCATTTCATCATCTTCTGTAAATGCTGTGAGCTAATGCTCCCCGCATCTGAAATTTCATGTATTTTATTGGTCTGAACAGCAACCAACAAAACCATGTTTCATTGATCAGTGCTGTTGTATTTCATACGAGAATGTGTTTTAAAAGTAAATGATAAAATAGCCCTGTAATAGAATACAGGTAAGAAAGACATATTTAAAATATATGCGAACAGTTTATCTCCCACATGCCCCAGCTGACAGGACTAATGCAATTCACATTTTACAGGTGCATTCCAGTGGATGCTAATTTCATCTATAATTCTTTTGGCAGAGTCCAAGTTTGTGTTTAATTAACTAAATGACTTGAGCCATCCAATTCTTGTTACTACTAATGTATCAGAATTATGTAGCCATGGAAACCATTGGCTTCATCATAATTCCTGAAACAAGGATGGTTTACTTTGGAGCCCATCAAATTCATGGCTTTCCACAGCATACATTTATGGTTACCACTAAAACAGCATACATTTATGGTTGCTGCTAAATTGGGATTTGGTCACTTTGGAATGCAATGTTTAGCTCCTCATTTCACAGGAAAGTTGTGATAAGGAGTCTGTCATTTCATTTATGTTTGCCAAGTTTTAGTCATTCCCATATCCCTCATATTTATGTTCAATTACAGAGAAATTGTAGTCCATTAAAACAGACACTTATTCATTATGGGGGTGGGGAAACAGTCCTTTTTCTATGGTATAAAAAGGAGAAGGTGAAAATTTGTGTTAGGATAAAATTATGGCAACTTTGAAATTAATTATTCAGCTCTCTTCCTTTAGGATGAATTTTTTTTCCCACTCCCCTGTGGTAAGACTATTTGCATCAGTAATTTTACCATCAGGGGACTACTCCACCACTGGGAAGGAAACAGAAGCATAATCTTAGAATTCTAGAAAGGGCTAGGTTCTAGCTACTAGACTGCTGAAGCAGATACGATAAAATGGGTTGGCTTTTAATAATGGGAATTTATTAACTTATGGCTTTACAGTTCCAATGCCATGAAAATGTCCAAATCAAGGCATTGTGAAGACAATACCTCCTTCCCAAAGATTGACTGCTGGCGATCCTTGGCTCCACTGTCACATGTCCAGGCACATTGTGGTGTCTGCTGGGATCCTTTCTCTTCTGGGTTTCCTTGCTTTCAGCTTCTTTATTCCATGGCTTTTCCTTTCTTTGTCTGAACTTCATTCTTTTGTAAAGGACTCCAGTATGAGGATTCAGACCTACCCTGAATGGGGTGGGTCACATATTCACTTAATATCCCACTCACCAAAAGACCCTACTTAAAAGGAGTCTACACCCTTTACTGGGAGTACATACAGATTCTAACTATCATAGACTGGTGTTTCCTGACAAGTGTTGCTAAATGACAGTTTCCAATTTGGGTCATTTTGAAGCAATTTCTGAACTCTATTTATTACCTGATATTCTATATTTCTCCACTAGTACACAAAAGTCATTTCTGGAAATAAAGCCTCATAGGTAATTTTGTGTGTGCCACATCTATAATATGATTGGTGCTAGTCCCAAGTGCCAGTATACTACTTGGGATACTATAAGTAAAAAATGAGAGTGCTTCTATTCTACTCATTTCTGCAGCTCTGTTTCTCAAAATAAGTTATTGTTTTAAATCATAATAATTCAGTGACAAGATCTTTAATATTTAGTCCATGTAAAATCCAGAAACATGGCTTTCTCTCCCCCAAAAGGTATTTTTAGCAGAGCAAATAGAGTTGCCAGATAAAATAGAGGACAGCCAATACATTTGAATTCCAGAGTAGCAACAGATACATTTTCAGTGTAAGTATGTTCTAAATATGTTGTATTTTATAGAAAAAGAAAATGGGTACTGTATCTAAACTTCCAATTTAATGAGGCTCCCTGTATTTTGTCTTGCTAAATCTGGCAACTGTACAAGCAAACCTTTTTTTTTTCCCCAGATAATTGCTCTTCACTCCTGAATTGTACATTAGAGGGCTTTCTCTTTTTCATTTGTCAGGCTAGTGGTGGGCACTCAGCTTATCCCCAGTGGCCAGGCAGGAAAGAGAAGGGGGCCATTTGGTTTGAATGAAGTAACTCTAAAAGAGTGGCTGGGTTTTTGTGGCTAGTTTTCAGTTCAAAGGTTGTGTCTTAAAATAAAGCAAATAAGGCAAATGCAGAAGATTAAGAAAAATGGCAGTGAATTGCCAAAATAGTTTGCCAATAGCCGTCTTACTCCTCATGGACAACTAAGGCCAGATTTAATGAAAGATGACCAGGATACACTTAGAAGGTAAGATTTAAAATGTTGTGGGACTGTTTACAATCTCAAGACTTTGAGAAGCATTAGTCTACAATCCCAGGCCATTTCTTCTTACAGAGTGAGTAGCTGATACAAACTTTAGTCCTTTAAATTTACGTTGAGAAGCACTCAACCCCCTGAATCTAGACATAAATGGACACATGCTCCAAAGACAAGTTTGCCTCCTTGAGATTCAGTCCCTGGATAGCTTCCAGATTTTACTGCACTTGCTCAGAATACATAAGGACATCACCGCAGATGACCCTTGCAAGACTCACTCCTTTTGTAGCTTTTTAAGTCACCTTGGAAGTACTTCTTGTTACAAAAGCCAGTTAACTTCATTTGGTCATGTTTACTCTGTGCGCTCCTGGCATCTTGATCTTGGTTCAGCCTCCCAAGAGCAGGGAGATCTTGCCATGTGAAGGCTGACATTTTTCTGAAATACCTTGGTTTCCTCTACCTTGTCAGTGCCTGGAAGCTGACTCGGAGCCATTGCACTGCCCAATTTAAACTTTTATTGACACCTGGCATTTGGATAATATCCCAATTCCTCAATTTCATCATTTAGGGCCAATTTAGTCTTCACATTATGTTGATAACCTAAATTGTTAGCAGAAGCTGTGCCACCACTACAGAGGAGAAACTTGGCTTCAAATTACACTTAATTACCTTCATGAATTACCAAAGCATTCCATGCCACATATTTGCAACGTGGGCAGGTTAAAATAAACCTCTCGTTTCCTGAACATTCCCAGCTTCTTTCCTCTTCTGTCCTGTCTGTGTGGAAGGAGTTAACACCCACATATTGTCCAGTCTAAGATATGGCCATTTTCTGAAAATCCTTTTTGGGAATTTGGATGATCAAGATTTTCATAAAACAGCAATCACCACTGATTTGTATTCTCTTCAGGCACTGAAAGGGGGCAGATTCTGCTTGTAGATGGAGGGTGGTGATCAGAGAATTGGAGCTTTAAATGGCTCCTCCATATTATTATGGGATAGCTGCTGCTGAGACCTCCAGCCCACTGTCACTGGTGCTCTTCAAGGTCTGCTGTCCTAAAGTAGTCAGTGGACTGAGCAGTTGTCCAGCAATTCCTGGGGAAAAGACTTGGCTTTGCGTTGGCTAATCAAGGAGGGAATTCTACCTTTCATTGTTCTATTTTCTCAGAAAGCCACTGCAGATCAATTATTTTGTCTTCTGGAAAATCTTTTCTCAGAAAGGAGTGTTTTCAGGCAACGGCCGAAAATGGTAGACAGCCATTTTATTTTACATAACACTGTTTGTGACATTTGGGTTCTTAAAGTCACAATTAAAATAAACTATCTAGACCTGCACTAATTAAAAAAAAAAATTCCTGCTTGCCCCCCCCCCCCAGCGCTGTAAAGTTTTATCCTTTTTCTGTGACCACTTTGAAAGCGGCCACACTTCTAAATGTTCTTTTTGACATTTAAGCATACGGTCTTACAGATACTTCTGACAAGAAAGACTCAATAGTTTTTCTCGTAACACTTAGCTGGCATTTAATATATGCCACTCAAGTTCTAAAGCTGAAACTGCTTTCTAAATAATAACTCATTTAATGATCATACCAACCCTAGGAGACAGGTGCTGTTATTTCTCCATTTTACATGTGAAGAAACCAATGCCAGAATGGTTAAGGGACTTACTCAAACTAGCTCCCAGCTCTTTCGTGCACAGGTGGGTTTCCTACTCCTACTTGTTTTGATTCTTGCTGCTCAACATAATAAAAGAATTAATGAAAATAACAGTACCAGCTAACAACTCTTAAGCCCTTGTTGTGTCTAAGCAGGGAGCTTAGCATTAGCCAGTCTTATCCCAGAACCACTTCTGTGATTTACAAATTACTGCTCCTGGCACACCCACTGTGCACATGACACCGTAGGGCACAAGAGGGGCTAAATGATTTTCCCACAGTCTGAAGTCGAATCCAGATACCATGAGTCCTGAATCAGCATTCTTTTTTCTAAAATTTTTATTAATAAAACCAATCAACATGCAAACACGAATATTCTTAACGTATGAATCTTCCATACTTGGTGTGCAATCAATGGCTCACAATATAATCACCGAATTGTATATTCAACAGCATGGTCATTTCTCAGAACATATACATCACTCCAGAACAGGAAATAAAAAGAAAACAGAAAAAACTCGTACATACCATGCCCTTTACCTCTCTCTCTCATTGACCACAAGTATTTACCTCTACCTAATTTATTTTAACCTTTGTTCCCCCATTAGTTATTTATTTTTAATCCATGTGTTTTACTCATCTGTTGATACCATAGATAAAAGGAGCATCAGAACAATGTTTTCACAATCACATAGTCACTTTGTGAAAGCTGTATCATTATACAGTCATCTTCAAGAAACATGGCTACTGGACCACAGCTCTCCATTTTCAGGCACTTCCCTCCAGCCTCTCCATTACACCTTAACTAAAAAGGGGATATCTATATAATGCATAAGAACAACCTCCAGAATAACCTCTCGACTCCGTTTGAAATCTCTCAGCCACTGACACTCTATTTTATCTGATTTCTCTCTTACCCGTTTCGATCAAGAAGGTTTTCTCAATCCCTTGATGCTGTCTCAGCTCATTCTAGGGTTTTTTCTCAATCCCTTGATGCTGAGTCCCAGCTCATTCCAGGATTTCTGTCTCATGTTGCCAGGAAGGTCCACACCCCTGGGAGTCATGTCCCACGTAGACAGGGGGAAGGCAATAAGTTTGCTTGTTGTGTGGCTAAGAGAGGCCACATTTGAGCAACAAAAGAGGTTCTCTGGGGGGGGGGTTCAGTTTAAGTAGGCTTAGCCTATCCTTTGTGGGGATAAGTTTCATATGAACAAATCCCCAAGAGTGAGGGCTCGGCCTATTGATTTGGTTGTCCCCACTATCTGCGAGAATATCAGAAATTCTCTGTGCAGGGAAGTTGAATTTTTCCCTCTTTCTTGCCATTCCCCCAAGGGGACTTTGAAAATACTTTTTTATTCATGGTTCAAATCACTCTGAGATTTATTGGGGCATCACTCTGGACAAACCTACAAAATCTCATGCCCTACTCAAGGTTTGGTGTTCAATTAAACTGTCCACATAACTTACATTAGGAGATGCACTAGTCAAAATATAAACTTTGTACCAAATGAGCATTTTTTGCTTTAGTCTCACACAAACATTAAAGTTTTAAAAAATGAATGACCACTTATTTTCAACACCCTGCGATACTGACATTCCTTTATTCTTCCTCACGCAAAAACATTTTTAAATTTGTACATTTAGTCACCATCATTGTACACTCTAGGCATTCCTGGGTTATACCATCTCAGTTGTTATTGTCTGTCTTTCCTTCTGATTTCATTTGTGCCCCCAGCCATCCTCACTCTATCACCCTCACAGCTGTAGCTGCATTCGGTGCATTAACATTATTGTACTACAGTTAGGTAGTATTGTGCTATCCATTTCTGAATTTCTACAGTCAGTCCTGTTGCATGATCTGTATCTGTATCCCTTCAGTTCCAATTATCCAATATCTACCCAATTTCTATCTCCTGATGGTCTCTGTTTTTAACTAAAATTCTCCAAGTTCATTCACTAATGTCAGTTCATTTCAGTGAAACCATATAATATTTGTCCCTTTGTTTCTGGCTAATCTCACTCAGCATAATGTCCTCAAGGTCCATCCATGTTGTTACATGCTTCATCACTTTATTCTGTCTTAGAGCTGCCTAATAGTCCATCATATGTATATACCACAGTTTGCTTAGCCACTCGTCTGTTGATAGACATTTGTGCTGTTTTCATGTCTTGGCAATTGTAAATAATGCTACTATAAACACTGGTGTGCAAATGTCCGTTTGTGTCCTTGCCCTCGTGTCCTCTGAGTAGATACCTAGCAATGGTATTGCCGGGTCATATGGCAATTCTATACTTAGCTTCCTGAGGAACCACCAAACTGCCTTTCACAGCAATTGTACCATTTGAAATTCACACCAACAGCGGAGAAGTGTGCCTCTTTCTCCACATCCTCTCCAGTACTTGTGATTTTCTGTTTTATTGATAATGGCCATTCTGGTGAGTGTGAGATGATATCTCATTGTGGTTTTGATTTGCATTTCCCTAATAGCCAGGGATGTTGAGCATCTGTTCATGTGCCTTTTGGCCATTTGTGTTTCCTCTTCTGAGAAGCGTCTGTTCATGACTTTTGCCCACTTTATAATTGGGATGTTTGTCTTTCTGATGTTGAGTTGAACAAGCTCTTTATATAGTCTGGATACTAGACCCTTATCTGATATGTCATTTCCAAATATTGTCTCCCATGGTGTAGGCTGTCTTTTTACTTTCTTGATGATGCACAAAAGGGTTTACTTTTGAGGGGTTCCCAATTATTTATTTCTTCAGTGTTCATGCTTTAGATACAAGGTCTAGGAAACTGCCTCCTATTGTAAGATTTATAAGATATTTTCCTATATTTTCTTCTAACAGTTTTATGGTCTTAGATCTAATATTTAGGTCTTTGATCCATTTTGGGTTAATTTTTGTATAGGGTGTGAAATATGGATCCTCTTTCATTCTTTTTGCATATGGATATCCAGTTCTCTAGGCACCATTTATTGAAGAGATTTGAAACAGCATCCTTAACACAACATTCAGAGCACCTCACTATTGACCTGAGGTATTATTTATGCATTGAAATGGTTTTGATTTACCTAAAAGCAAATGCATCTTTAATAAAGGGTCAGCATTTGAATTGTTTGTCCTAGAGTCTTGTTCAAATCTCCAAACTCTTCCCTGTCTATGGTAGGGAGGACTGCTTGGATTTGTTTTCTAGTTCATGTTATTTCTTCCCCTCATTTTATGTTGTTTTCCTTACATGAAGAAATTTTTGTCTTTTCTTTGTTTGGTGTGCTGGAAATTTATATTATACTTGTGGAATTTTTCTCTTTAAATTCAGCTGTTTTATCCATCTACAATTTCTTTTTTGTGTAAGACATGAAGTATGGGTTGGTCTTTTTTCTTTACATAATGAATATCTAACTTGCCTCACATTATGCATTGAACAGGACATCTTCATGATTTGCAATGACGATTTCATTATACACCAAATTCCCCCTATACATGAATCTGCTTCTATAGTTTTTATTCTGTTCCATTGAGCTATTTCTGTACTACCAAGGCATTTTAATTGCAGATGCCTTGATATATATCTTGCCATGTGATATGGTAAAATCCCCCCATCACCTTTATTTTCTTCCAGATTACCTTTTGAATCAGCTTATTGATTTCCATTACAATTCTTATTGTTAGTATATTAAAGCTACAGGTTAGTTTGAAACTGATAATTTTCTTCCCATCCAGAAAGCCTATCTCTCAGTTCACTTAGGTATCCTTTGTTTTTCTTCCTGAGATCATTAATTATGGCAATAAAATTGCAGCATCAACATCTAAGGCATGTTTTCTCCTTTCATTAGTCAGTAAATTTGGGGGTCTTCTATTGTTATGATCGAGACATTTTTGAGGCTGTTTTATATGTCTAACCCTTTCCTTAAGAAATTGATTATAATCATAGCAGAAAACAGCTCTACACATTTAACAGGAAAACTGAGTGTGGGTGGAATGGTGACGAATATCTGTACAGAAGATATGGGTGATTAACTGGGTCTTGATAGTCTGAAAGATTTCGAGCAGTGAGTGAAATCATCAAAGTATTAACTTAATAGCTTAATCTAGATTCTATATGCTTGCTGAGTTAGCATTTGGAGATCTAAAATTTTAATAAAGAGTGTATGTTAGGTGTAACAAACACACAAAACATAGATTTACATACTTAAAAATGTCTAAGCTGTAAAGAAAATCTTTTAGGGAGGAGTGGAACATTTAGTATTGAAAAGGCTGAATGCTTTTCATTTAAACTACTTGGAAATGTATGTGGAATATCGCCAGCTGTAACATCTGCTAGCATAAGACAGTGTGTTTTTCACGTAGAATGAAATAGTGTTTTATTTGACCTTTATCTAAATCGAGTATCATTAAAAATTACATTCCAGGACGTTTCTGCTAATGGCATACTAGGTACTTCAGGTCAACCCAGCCACAGGGGACAACTAGAAAAGCTGAACACTTTTTTTTTTTTAAAGAAAAATATCTGCTTCGAGGCTGAGAATATTCATAGGAAAAGATACCAAGTATGAAAACAAAATAAAATTAAAAACCAGAGAGGCAAGGCTGGCATTGAGGGTAGTTTTTTTGCCCCCTTCTATTTTATTTGTCCCTTAGAGCAATCTGCTTATTCCAGAAAACCTCATACACATCTGGGCTTTAGTTTGAGATCCCCCAAAGGGCCATATGCTCAGAGTCAGGAATAACTAGAAATGGACCAGCCCTCACAGGGACTGAACCCCAGCTCAGCCTTGTTTAGGAGCAAAAGTCATCCTTCTCTGGGGAAACTATTATCTACTACCTCATATTATCTGTCCAATTTAACTTATACAATCTTCAGCAGGTTTTAATTATTAGATATCCAGGGTAACATGGCTGAAAAAGATGGCAACAGATTCAGAGTTTAACACATAGATGTAACGGTAGATATAATGGTAGATTAGGACAGAGCTCAAAAGAGAATTGGTGAACTGGATGGATGATATATCCAAGAGAAGGAATATATGAAGACATTATTTTAACTTATCAAACTTAGAGTCCCAATATAATTGAAAATGAGGATGGGGAGGAAATAGTATCCGATTAGAAATGGCTAAGAATTTCTAAGAATAAAACTATATGACTGACTTCTTAAACAAAAACAATGAAGGCAAAAGACCACAAGAGGCCATCTTTAAAGTGCAACTAAACTTCCAAACAAACCAAACCTGAACCTTCCAAAGGTTACAATACAGAAGAAAATTAGCTCAGATCATAGCTCAGAGATTCAAGAAGAACTGAAGGGTCAGGAAGAGTAAATAGGTGGGTAGATATAAATGAATTGTCTACCTGTTACAATGTATTGATTTTTGGAGTTTAAAATGCAGCATGGCAGTTGCATATAAGTAAGGAAGGGAAGTAATGAAATTACTATTCCAAGACTAACGTTATCAGAAAAAGGGTAAGAATAATAATTGATATTAGATTTTATTCAAGAATGCTTGTTGCTGGGGTAACTAAAACCATGTATACTTGGTTAATGCAGGAGAGAGAAATAAAAATAAAGTATATTTGTTTTATGTGCCTTTCTTTTTCAGTCATCAAGAAGGACAAACTCAAAGTAAACTCAAAGTAAAAAACGGAGTTTCCCAAGTCAGGATTATAAAACAAAACCCAACTGCATGTTTTAAGTGTAAAGATGCAGAAAAATTGAAAGTATAGACAAAAATATTCCTCTAAACTGGGCTATTTAGCTAAATCCATGTGAGGGGCAGGTCAAGACTGTAGATTCTGGGTTCTTATGTTCAATTGAGTCCTTCAGTTTCTGCCATCATTCCCCACCTGCTGAGGGGTTAGAAACTAGAGAGAAATACAAAGGGGACTTCTAGGATGGTGGGAATTCTCTGATTATTGAATTAGTTACTGGTTGACTGAATGTGGTCACTTTGTGACCCTTCATTGAGCTGCACTCAGAAGGTTCATGCACCCTACTGAAATCACTTAATCAACTAATTAATCATTTAATTCCACAAGATAATGTTATCAGAACTTCTAATACAAAAATGTCTTTTCTGCACCAGACTTTCATTAAATACCATATGCAAATCATGCACAATATTAAAATACGAGTTCTTGGGCGGGCCACAGTGGTTCAGCAGGCAGAGTTCTCACCTGCCATGCCGGAGACCTGGGTTCAATACCCAGTGCTTGCCCATGCAAAAAAAAAAAAGGCATTTTATTGTATGCTGTATGGCGAGATGACGTTCCATTATTTTTCCATGTGAGCATCTCCTTATTGCAGCACTACTTGTTGAAGTTTTGTTTGTTTTTGTTCGTTTGCTTTTTGGGGGAAGTGCAAGGACCTGGAATTGAATCCAGGTCTCCCGCATGGCAGGCAAGAATTCTACCATTGAACTACTACCCCCTGCACGCCCAAAATATGAGTTCTTGATGTTAAAAATTTGAGACTTAATATCATCCTATATTGATAGAGCTTAGATAATGCTATTGCATTATGCTCATCTAGCAGGGGCCTTCGAGAGGAATCTGAGACCCAGCTAATCTAATTGTCCCAGTCATGAGTCACATGGGTTGTAGGAAATGTTCAAATTAAAATGGAAATCTTCTGCAACTTTTAGGAAAATAAAAACAACTCCGTTTGTACATTAGATAGATGTGGACTACACTTCTTTGCCATAGGGAAAGTGGTTGCCTTATGTTTATTTTCTTACTGTCAGAGATGAATAATGCCACATATTTAGAGTACTCATTAAAAGCCCAGTCACCATCTGGGCTAAATTCTAGCTGTCTTTATAAATGTTTTGTCAGCTATAATTGAATCTCGTTGAAATATGCATGACATATATATGTGATAGTGGAATTTTTTTATGCACAGGCTAAATCCCATCTAGCGGTTTAAAGACAGCAGTGGAAACAAACTTTTTACTGATAAAAGAAACCAAACACTAGCTACATCTTTACTGCCAAAGAAAAACCTTACTAATCTGTATTCACTCATTCCAAATTCTCATTCATTCAAACTAGGGGAAGCTGAGTGGAATTTAGCTCTTGCTCCTGAAAACTGTTTGCTATGCAAACTTAAAGGGTAAATAAATTGTGAGATTGTTTTAAGCCCTTTACGTCCATAAATGTGTCTTAAAAACACTTAGAAACACTAATAATATATTCAAGTTACTTATGTGTTCATATCATCTGTTCATTAGAGCACCTCATTAATTTACTCTGAAATAATAATTGGTTCAAGTTACTATGCATATTCGAAAGAAATAAAATTCTTTTTCCCTAATGATACCCAATGGATCTTTCACTGAATCAAATTGGTCCTCTCCACATTCATTGGAATAATTGTCTTTAAGAATTCTTCCTTGAGCTAAGTATAGAATTGCCATATGACCCGGCAATACCATTGCTAAGATCTATCTTCTCAGTGGACATGAGGGCAAGGACACAAACGGACATTTGCACACCAATGTTTATAGCATCATTATTTACAATTGCCAAGACATGGAAATCACCCAAATGTCCATCAACAAATGAGTGACTAAGCATTCTGTGGTATATACATACGATGGACTATTAGGCAGCTGTAAGACAGAATAAAGTGATGAAGCATGTAACAGCATGGATGGACCTTGAGGACATTATGCTGAGTGAGATTAGCCAGAAACAAAGGGACACATATTATATGGTCTCACTGATATGAACTGCCATTAGTGAATGAACTTGGAGAATTTCAGTTAAAATCAGAGACCATCAGGAGATAGAAATTGGGTAGATATTGGGTAATTGGAACTGAAGGGATACAGATACAGATTGTGCAACAGGACTGACTAAAAATTCAGAAATGGATAGCACAATACTACCTAACTGTAGTACAGTAATGTTAATACACTGAATGCAGCTTCAGCTGTGAGAGTGATAGAGGGAGGAGGGCTGAGGGCACAAATGAAATCAGAAGACAGACAAAAACGACTGAGATGGTATAACCCAGGAATGCCTAGAGTGTACAATGATAGTGACTAAATGTACAAATTTAAAAATGTTTTTGCGTGAGGAAGAACAAAGGAATGTCAGTATCGCAGGGTGTTGAAAATAGATGGTCATTCATTTTTTAAACCTTTAATGTTTGTGTGAGACTAAAGCAAAAAATGTTCATTTGGTACAAAGTTTATATTTTGACTAGTGCATCTCCTAATGTAAGTTATGTGGACAGTTTAATTGAACACCAAACCTTGAGTAGGGCATGAGATTTTGTAGGTTTGTCCAGAGTGATGCCCCAATAAATCTCAGAGTGATTTGAACCATAAATAAAAAAGTATTTGCAAAGTCCCCTTGGGGGAATGGCAAGAAAGAGGGAAAAATTCAACTTCCCTGCACAGAGAATTTCTGATATTCTCGCAAATAGTGGGGACAGCCAAATCAATAGGCCGAGCCCTCACTCTTGGGGATTTGTTCATATGAAACTTATCCCCACAAAGGATAGGCTAAGCCTACTTAAACTGAACCCCCACCCCCACCCAGAGAACCTCTTTTGTTGCTCAGATGTGGCCTCTCTCTCAGTCAAACGGCAAGCAAACTCACTGCCCACCCCTCTCTGCATGGGACATGAGTCCTAGGTGTGCAAACCTCCTTGGCAACATGGGACCAAAATCCTAGAATGAGCTGGGACTAAGCATCAAAGGATCAAGAAAATCTTCTTGCTTGAAAGCGAGAAGAGAGAAATCTGATAAAACATTTGTGTTAGTGGCTGAGAGATTTCAAACAGAGTTGAGAGATCTCAAACAGAGTTGAGAGGTTATCCTGGAGGTTGTTCTTACGCATTATATAGATATCCCCTTTTTAGTTAAGGTGTAATGGAGAGGCTGGAAAACTGCCTGGAAATGGAGAGCTGTGGTCCAGTAGCCATGTTTCTTGAAGATGATTGTATAACAATATAGCTTTCATAGTGTGACTATGAAAACCATGTGTCTGATGCTTCTTTTACCTACCTTATCAACAGATGAGTAAAACATATGATTAAAAATAAATAAATAATGGGTGAAGAAATGTTTAAATACATTTAGTGGATTGAAATGCTAGTGATCAATGAAAGTGACAGTAAGGGGTATGGTATGTATGAATTTTTTCTGTTATCTTTTTATTTCTTTTTCTGAATTGATGTAAATGTTCTAAGAAATGATCATGATGATGAATATATAACTATGTGATGCTATTGTGAATTACTGATTGTACATGTAGAATGGAATGATCATATGGTAAGAATGTTTGTGTTTGTATGTTTAAAAATAGAATAAATATACAAAAAATTAAAAAACAGAATTCTTCCTTGGAGCTCAAATTCATTACATAACCTTTTTCTTTGTTTTTCTTTCTTTCCTCTAAATCTAAGTCTTCCCAGATATTAATATTCTTCAGCAGTCATCCATCCAAAGTAGGTTCCACCCTTCATCCTAATTTTCTCTTTGAAGACACAGAGAAGTTTGAGGCTCGACTCTGTGACAGTCCATTATACATATTAAGACAGCTAGTACATCTCTTCAATTGTCTCATCTCTGTGATAACTATATCCAGTTTCCATGCTGAATTAGAGCCCTGAACTTCTTGAACTTGGTTGCTTACCTAAATGCACACCTACTTCTGATTCCAGTAGTACCCACCAGTTTCAGTTCTGAGTTCCCTCCTCAAGGGCACGGTCTCTGTATTTGACTTCTGCAAAGGGCTTAGTACATCACAGGCCTAACCAGTGTCCAAATGGTTTTAAGTGCATTATAGTTATGACTGCTGTCATCTCCATTTTACACAAATTCAGAGAGGTGAAAGAAGCTTGATTAAGGCATATAACCCTATTTTGGTGAGTCAGTACTGAGACCCTTGAAGTCTGGCTCTGTATCTATCCTCTTAACTGCTAGGATACGCCCCAACCATTCTGTATTATTAATGCCATGAAAAGGGTTTGAGAGCATCTAGCAAAGCTGAGGGAGTGACCCTAACAGAGGCCAAATCACTCTGTTAAGATAAGTTAGGATTAAAATTTCAGGCTATGGATTTTAGTCCAAAGTTCTTCCTACAATATTTTTCATAAAGCTTGAGATTTCTTTTTAAATTTTTCATAGCTTCTGTTTATTTCATTCTACCAAACTGTGTACACTAACCTCAAAAATCCACATCTCGAGATCTATCTTATCTTTTCGGACCAGCTATATATACAGCTGGGTTGCTCAACCTTTGATGGGTGTAGAGTAAGGAATTTGGGTTCAAAGAAAGAGGTCTGGCCTTTGTCCCAGCTCCTGGGAGGTAACCTCTAGAATTTCCTTGTTATCCATGATAGCCCACCACTCCTCTCTCACATGCCTGCACCTGAGAGTTACTACTAAAGACATAACTCAAGGTGGAGGGCTGGACATGCCAGGAAGACTGAAGCCATACCAACATCATGAACCCCAATAAAACCTCTGGGTACCAAAGCTCAAGTGAACCTCCTGGGGTGGTAATACTGAGGGGGTGACACATCCTTACTACCAGGGAGACAACAGCAGAAACTTCATGTTTGAGACCTTCACAGACTTTGCTCTACATGCCTCTTCTTTTGGGGGTTCTGATATGTACTTTTATTTTTCCTACAATGAAACTATACCTGTATGTACAGCACTTTCCTGAATTCCTGGAGTAGTTTTAGTCAATTTTTGAACCAGATGAGGTCATGAGAACCCTCAACCTTGTAGACAGTGGGTCAGAAGTTTGGCTGAGATTGGAGTTGGAGGTGAAGGTCATCTGAAGGGACTGTGCCCTTGACCTATGAAGTCTGCACCAACTCTAGGTAATCAGGGTCAGGACTCCTGGCAATGGGCATAGACAGATTACCTGGGGATTCGTTAAAATTCTGATTCTGATGAAGTGAAGTATAGGGTAGGGACTGAGAGTCTAGTTCTGTAATGAAATTAACAAAATTTAAGGGACAATTATGGTGGCTGAATCATTTTATAGATTTTTTCTTTATATTTTTTATATTATATAAAAAGTTGATGCCTAAAATTACTGAAACTGAACTAGTCTCACCCTTGTTTATACTCTATTTAATGGCTATTCTAGCCTAGTCTTGGCCCCTTGTATACTTGTAACTCCATCCCTCTTTGTTTGAATCCATAAAACCCTGGCACTCCTAAACTTGGGGAGACAGATTTTGGGGCTCCCAGGGCATCTGATCTCCTACTTTGCACCTAGCAATAAACTCTTTCCTTCTTTGAAACCCCAGTGTCTCAGGAGCTGGTCATTTGAGCCATCAAGCATAAAAATTCACTGCACTCGTTCAGTAACATTTCTACAAAGCTCACAGAAGATAGCTGTGTATGTTGTCCATGGGCCAATGTTAATAAGTGAAGACACAGCCTGACCTTGATAATCACAGAGCTGTCTCCAGGTTCTAATAAGTCCAAGACAAATGTTACCTGTTTCTCCCTGGTCATCTCTCTTCTACTTTCTTTACCCTCCAGGTTGTGTTTCAACTTGTTAAGGGTGATTATAATAGGTTTGTTAGGTTGAGAATCCTGTTTGTTAGGTTGAGAATCCAGGCAGTCCTGTTTTCCAGTCCCGGAATTCCTCCCTGAGGCTCAGATGACCCCTCCTTTCCACATGAGGTAGTTGACAGAATTCCCCAAAATGCTAGTTACTTTAGAACCTTTAGTATAGGTCAACTTCTATCCCCTCTCCAGCACCTCCACTTTAAAAAAAGAGAAGAAAAACTACCAGTTCAATCAGATAACCTGCCCTCTCAAAAAAAATGTCTACTTGAGAGAGGAGAGTTTTCATAAAGCCCATTCTTGTTATCTGGGGGTTCTTTTCATTATACTTTAAGATGTTTTTCCTTAACTTTTCCTCAACAGTAGGTTATCAGAATATGCAAATCAGTTTAAAGAGGGGTGAGGGGGTTCTGTTAGGGAAACTCAGACAAACCACCGTCTAAAGCTGGCGCTGATGTGTCCAGTTTTCCTGGCAAGAGCATCCTGATTGAGGAGAAAGGGTTTCTCCATTAACTTATCAGAAGTCCTAAATCATTCATCCATGACTCCCCACCATTATTTTCCTAGTCGGGAAAGAGAATATACCAGTTACTCTGAACTGAATGTGCTAGTTCCCATGAGAGTTCCATTTTACCTTGCAAATGAATGCACTGCCATTCCGGTTTTTCATCGGTCTCTTGAGCCTACATAATGTGAGTGGATGTGCATTTAGTGCAGAAGTAGGGATTGAACCAGGTGTTCGCAGAGTTCGCATAAACAAATGCCCTTTCACTCACTGATGGGTGTTCTGGAATGACAGAGCAGGGCAATGTGATGTCCAGTTCTCAGAAGGCAATGGCAGTGGAAGAAGAAAGGAGCTACTCTCCACAGCACGGTCATGGAGGGCTTCAGGCAGGAGCACTGGTGCTCAGAACAGAGCATAAGGCAGGCTGAAGATGGAGCATTCGATACTGATAAGGGAGTAATACAGAGATAGAGTATAAAAGAGAATTAGCACCAAGTGTTCTACAAAGAAAAAGAGAAAGAGGAGTGCAGTGGACACAAGGGTGCATTTGGATGAACTTGGCTAGGAATGACCCTATCATGCAGAGCATTGCAGACCTTCGAATTCTGGACATGTTACACAGCACAGTGGGTGCAATGGGAAGTCATTAGAAAGTTTTAATTGGGGGAAAACTTAATCTTTTACATGAAAAACAAATTATTCTCTCTTTGGTGGAGAATAGGGTATGGGGGTAAGGATGGAAGCAGAGAGCCCCGTGCAGAGGTTGATGCAGTGTCGGGGCAGGTTGGGGGGGGTTTGGAAACAGATGGTAGCGGTGGAGATAGGCAGAGCAAAGAGAAACAGATCTATTTCGAAGGAAGGATTTGAACAGAGGTCATTTCTTCTCCCCTATAGGCTTTTCTGCATCCCCAGGTATCTTTCCTGGATTTCTTCTTTTTTCCTCGCCACCCAAAATTCCCTCTTCCAAATGCCATAGTTCTCATACCCAGCACCTCTCTATTAACAAATTACAGACCTCTCCCTTCACACAGTATAGCAAAAGTTTTACAAAATACTTGTTAGTGTTTACTATTTACTAGGCACAGTTCCAGGTAATTTATGTGGACTGATTAATTTAATTTCACAACAATCTAAGAAGCAAAGTACTATTTGTATCTCCATTTAACAGATAAAGAATAGCAGACTCAGCAAATGGAAGTAACGTGAAGATTTAGAAAACTCATGCACATTTATAAACTTGAATACGATCCATGAGGAAATACACGTCCTCTCTACCTATTCTCTAAGACTGCTCTAAATGATATCTGCATAAAAATGATATCTAAATATTTAAGAGGAGATGGTACTCCATTGGCCTGGCTATTTCTAGTGAACCAAAAACTATTACTATATTATAAACATCTTTTTCAGTATTTGTTCTATGGTTGGTCAGGCCCAGGATGGCTCAAGCAGCATTTCAGCCAACTATGATCTGCTGGGTGTAATCTTCTACCCCAAAACATAGAGTGATGACTCCAGGGGAAGATGGAAAAAATAAATAGAACAAAAAGTCTTTCACCTGTACAAACACATTGCCTTTGGCCGTTATCTGTAGGCATTTAGATTTCTACAGGGAAAATGGAATAGGCAAGACACAGTGGCCTGAACTATGAAAATAAGATATAAAATCCCAAGTTGCTTTTTCGGTACTGTTCTAGTTTGCTAGCTGCCGGAATGCAATACACCAGAAACAGAATGGCTTTTAAAAAGGGGAATTAAATAAGTTGCTAGTTCACAGTTCTAAGGCCGAGAAAATGTCCCAATTATAACAAGTCTATAGAAATGTCCAATCAAAGGCATCTATCCAGGGAAAGATACCTTGGTTCCGGAAGGCTGATGAAGTTCAGGGTTTCTCTCTCAAGTGAGAAGGGACATGGCGAACCCAGTCAGGGCTTCTCTCTCAGCTGGAAGGACACATGGTGAACATGGTCCGAGTTTTTCTCTCAGCTGGAAGGGCACATGGCAAACACAGCATCATCTGCGAGCTTTCTCTCCTAGCTTCCTGTTTCTTGAAGCTCCTTTGGAGGCATTTTCCTTCTTTACCTCCAAAGTTTGCTGGCTGGTGAACTCTCTGCTTCGTGGTGCTGCAGCATTCTCTGCTCTCTCTGAATCTCCCATTCTCCAAAACTCCAATAAACCAATCAAGGCCCACCCAAATGGATGGAGACATGTCATCACCTAATCCATCTTAACAACCAATCTTGACTAAATCACATCATCCAGGGAGTTGATCTGATTACAGTTTCAAACATACAATATTGAATAGGGATTATTCTTCCTTTATGAAATGGGATTTTGATTAAAACATTGCTTTTCTAGGGGGCATATATTCTTTCAAACCAGCATAGGTACATATCCTGCACCTAATCCATTTTGCCACCTTGTAAAACCTGACTTACATTTTTCTGGTACACTTCTTTTTGTTAAGCCCATTACCCCCTAAAAGCTAAAAACTTCCCCCAAATACACAGCAAGTCATTTAATTATATCAGTGATTTCATGGCCAAGGCCATGTTTTTTATTTGTTTGTTTGTTTTGCATGGTCAGGCACCAAGAAATGAACCCGGGTCTCCAACATGGCAGGCAAGAACCAAGGTCCTGTATTTTAAAGAAATGAAAACATAAGTGCAAATTCCTAATCCCATTGCAAGATTAGAAAATACTATCCACTTATTTCAAATGCGGAATAATTTTAGTCTGCTTGACTAAACTGAACTGAGGTCAGTAAGGCTGTTGGAACTTCCTAGGAATGGGCTGCTATGTCAGTTGGCTTTGGGAGGCCCAAAGTACTTTAAATACCATGCATGTTATAGACAGTTCTTATTCAATAGATAATACCTGAATGGCTTTGTAATTTTTTTTTTAAGGAATGGTTTCCAGAGACAGTTGCCACCACCTAAGTTTAAAATGCTGTATGTATTTTAGACTTAAAAGTCAAGCTTTTACCCAAGACATTTATCCACGAATTCGCCCAGTCACCTCACCTACAATAAGACATGCTCAGTCATATTTGCTGAATGGCCATCCTTATTGTCATAAGAAAAGAAGTTAAGATATAAGAACACCAAGCATCAGGAAACAGTTGTTAAGTCTGTTCTAAGTGAGGCTAGGTCAAGCACAACCAACATTAAAGAACTGGGAATCTATTTGGTATCAATAATCAAGTAGAAATAACCTCACTATATCCAGAACTTAGTTCCTTCCTGGCATCACTTGGTTTATTTTTCCTCATTTTAAGGGCATGGTGCTCAACGTGTGGTCCCCACGCTGTCTGGTTTTCACTTTAAGTACATCGCTACTCAGTGCAAATGGGTTCTTGATATTCACCAACAATCATACTATATTTCTAGTCCGACATGCTCCCACTGTTTAGGTGACAATTTCATGCATTGTCCCCTTTCCTCAAAACTCCAACCCTGTTCCCCAACCCTCACACTCAGCCACCGGCCTTGCTTTCTACTTTAAATACCAGAAAGAAATCTCTGCCAGCTTCTATCCCCTCCCACCAACATGGGATCCATGTACTCTGCCCTCCCCCCTGGTGAGGAGGGGGGCCTGTCGGTCCTCAAGTCTTTGGTCACTATGTCACCCTTCCTCCAAATCCCATCTACTCTCCCCTACTCAAGGCTAGACTTCAGCACTGTCTCCCTCTACCCTCCACCCCTTCCTTCACCTGCTAAAATCCATTTCCCTGCTTGTATTTTTGGACTAGATCATTTCTAAGTCACACAGAATAGTGATGTACTGATTTATGTCCTTCTGTTCTTTTGCAGAGGCTACACTTTGGACCATGTCAGTAAATGTATTCACGTTTGCCACTTGGAGCAGCTGAATGTGGGACGTGTGGCATTTGCAAAGCTATGAATTAAAAATTCTAATTCACCTAAGTGGTTGAGATGCTACTCAGGAGCAGTAGTTTCAGAGAAATACAACTGTGCACACCTTACGTTTTTCACAGAAAAGAAAAGTTTTTTTGCTCTAAAGCAGCCGTAATTGGAGTGAGTTTAAGTGTATTTTGTCTCCTTCACACTCTACATTCAGACACACTGAAAACATATCAAGGACTGCTATATTCTTGGTATTTTATGGGTATATACTATGCTTATTCACTTATTATAAATTATATGTAACATTCTGTCTGTTCTTTGAAACTAGCTGAAACAATGATCCTCAGAGTCATTTTATCTAAAAAGTTCTTTTGATTGTCTTTATTATCTCGTTTTGCATGCCAGATACAACTTAATTTCCTTGTCTGTTACGTTACTCAAGATATGAATTCCCATTAAACCTTTCACATTTGGAAATTATCAGTAATAAATTAACCTCAGCCATTTTAAATCTCTGTCATCTTCAGGTAGCTTCTGTTTTATGCTGAGGCATCCCTGAAGGTTCTGCCATCACCTACAGGCCAGATTGGGTCTTCAACAAAGCAGGACCTTTAAAAAGCTCTGCAGGAAAGGATTACCATTAGGCTTGTGATGGCATGTTTTAGACAACTTTCAGACCTTGCCTTGATTCCCAAAACTCTTTTTCATCAAGAACCTAACAGCTTTCTGAGACTGCTACCCCAAAGGCCAACTGCATATGAATTAATTGCCCAGGCCTGAATGAACTAATGAGGGAAGTTTTGTTGCGTTGTCTACAATACTGCTGATGTTGTACCAATGTTGTATTTTTTCAATAAATAAAGACATTCTTTTCTTTCTTTTTTTCTTTTTTTAGCTATCTGTCCTCAAAACAATCAGATAGGCTCTGCTTTGGGAAACTGAAATACTTGTAAATGATACATGATTTTTTTCCCTTTCCACATGCTCCCTCTCCCAATTTACAAGTTTGTATGGTATCCCTTTACTTTACATGGATCCAGTAAGAGTCCGGCTGCCTTTTTACTGGAATATAATTGGAAATGTTGGTTATAACCAAGGCCTTCCCAGAAATGTCATATTTGAGAATGATGCACAATTAATCAGGTGTGGCAAGCCACATTTAAGAAACTGTGACTGTCTTTTATGGAGCCCTCCCAGGAAAGCTGGGTCTGTACCTAGCTTTACAGGTCCTGGCACTACAGGTGGTGAGGACTGTCACTTTCATTTAGGCCAAAAATCTTAGAGTTCTGGAGACTTTGAGAAAAGAAGAACTTGCACAAATTTATACTTAGTATAGGTAAAACTCAGTGGGCTTATCTTCCTAGCTCAAGATGGCAAATCTGCACTGTACAAGTGCAATCTGAGATTCCTTACAGAAACTGCCAGCAGCATAAACTTGAGCAGTCCTATATTGAAAATTAGCTCCCTTGATACACTTATGTAAATAACAAAGCCACACCTAATGAAATCAGCCTTATGTTCTGCTCTAGAATAAACTTTGAGATTTTTTTCAGCCAAAAAGTGTGGGGAAGACTATGAGAAAATTTGGTGAAAAGCAAAATGCTTTTTCACCAAAATATTGGTGTCTCCAATGGTAAACAATGCATTGTTCACAGCAAGCCCTTTCAGGTTATCTGACCTAACTTTTCATCGCTTTGAACTATTTTACAACTTCTGTAAATTGTAGATAAAGCACACCAATGTAAAATGATTCTTGTCTACAAATGAAGAGATACATTTTGTCCAGTGACGATTCAATTCACTTCCCTCTCTTCTCCCCTGGCAGAGGAAAAGTCAATTTTGTGCCATTTGCCCATGAATTTCAACCTTTCTTTACTCCCTATACATTTGTGTGTCTTTGACTTCTCCTTTGAATTGGTTGTAACAACTGCCGGTGACTTCATTAATAATGAGTTATATATTATTATAATTCTTAAACATGCACAAATTTAATATTTTTAAAAATGTGCTTCTTTTCAGTAGCATCAAATTAACCTGCATCCTGCCTCTCTACTTGATTGAAATCATGACAAATGCAATAATAGGGGAAAAGCAGACTATAATTGTATCTTCCTAGACCTTACACTCAAGGGCAGAAGAGGGGAGAAAGACAATAAAACAAATATGTAAATCACATAGTATGATACTATGATGGAGAAAAATATAAGACATCACATCCATGAGTGTTCTGGAAATCTAATTCATTTGTACTATTTTTCTCTGGGAAGTAACAAATCCAAGCAGGATAATCCTTGGAATTCCCAATGCCATTTGTGCCCTCTTGAGGGTCTTGATCTCTGCAACATATCATAAACTAGTCAAAATTTTTGAGCTAGAGGGTACTCAGGAAAACAAACCTTCAATAAGTATCACAATGCATGAACCAAGGCTAACCTTACTCTTTTGGATTTCAAAAAGCAGCCTCAGGCTTGTAAGAAGTAAGTGCTGAATTGAAAGACTGATTTTTTTTTTAAATTAAATAAACAAATGCGGATCCTGCTCTTTGGGAAATAATCCTAAACTTGATTGTACCAACTGAGAAATAGACGAATTTGCCCAAAAGGCTAACAGGTATCATGACAATATTTGATGGTGGCTCTAACTGGCTAGAACTCTATTAGATACTGTCTACATCAGATTTGTAGGTAAATCTGATGCCTGAGATTCTATGTCCTGTTTCTCCAAATGCAAGGAGTTCTAAAAAATTTTGCCCCTTTGGACAGTAGATACTTAGTTTTATCAGAGTAAACTATAACTTTTTTTTTCTTATTTTGCATGGGCAGGCACTGGGAATCGAACCTGGGTCTCCAGAGAGAACTCTGCCTACTGAGCCACCATGGCCTACTCCAACCTATAACTTTTGAAAGTTCACTAACTCATATCCAAACATGTCAGCAAGCCTCTGAAAATTATATAGGTGGCTAGAGTAATTACCAGTGGATGGTGGCCATGGTAGAATACTCAGATTTTCTGCAAGAAACAGCACAAAATTTGCATGCTTCAAAGAATTCCACATTGACTACCAGTCTACCTTAGAGAATTCTAACTTATAAAAAAGTAATTTCTTCTGAAACAACTTTCTTTATTATGAACAGTAGCAGGCAAATTAACTACAATTGTATCTTCTTAAAGATTTCTACTCCAAGAGCTAAAATTTCAAGCAGTCAATGGAAAACTAATTATGCACAAGGAGTCCCTGGTGCTGAAAGCATGGATCACGGGCCAGCACTGGAGAGAAGGACATTGTTACCTCTGTGAGATGGTATCTCTCCTTTTGGTGGCAGGCACATGAATCTGTACGTAATTACAGATAGACGCTTTCTGACTTTCAGTTCTTTCCTTTTCATCTCCCCTGTAGATGATAATCGGAGAGATGGATACTAAATGAATATGAAGAATAAAATATGACAAAACAGAAAATCACTGTGTTAAATTGTGGTGTTCATTATATTTCCTTTCTTTCACAGTGTATACAACCCAATTCAATGTGTCATCTGATTCCAAGGGTAGAGCAGGAAGCCACTGCTTCTCCTGCCTGTTCTCATGTGAAATTCCATTTGAAAGGGCATCTAAAGCCCAGCTGCTGATAAAATATTATCCTGTTACTTATAGGCTCTCCCCTCATCCTATTCTGCAAAGATAAGTATTTAACAAAGGTATAATGACATTTTGTTCTGCTAACGTCCTCTCACAAGAGGAAGAGACACATATGTCACTGGCACTACTGGTTGCCTACGATCATGGGTTGAGCTGTATCTCCCCAAAAGATATGTCGAAATCCTAACATCTAGCACCTGTGAAGGTGACCATATTTGGAAATAGGGTCTTTGGAGATGTAATCAAGGTAAAATGGAATAGGGTGTGCCTGAGGTGGGGATTGAACTCAGAGACCAGAGAGACACAGGAAGAAGGCTATGTGAAGAGGGTGGAAGATTGATAAATCCCAGAAGGATTTGAACAGTGAATAAAAAAGTATTTGCAAAGTCCCCTTCGGGGGGGATGGTGAGAAAAGGGGAAATTTCAATGTCCCCAAGTTTAATTCTTGATATTCTCACAAGCAGTGGGGACAACCAAAGCAATAAGCTGAGTCCCCAATCTTGGAGTTTGTTCATATGAAACTTAATCCCACAAAGGATAGGTCAAGCCTACTTAAAATTAGGTCTAAGAGTCACCCCCAAGAGAAAAAGAAGTTGCTCAGATATGGCCTCTCTCTCCAGCCAACACAACAAACAAACTCACTGCTTCCCCCCTATCTACGTGGGACATGACTCCCAGGGGTGTGGACCTTCCTGGCAATGTGGGACAGAAATCTTAGAATGAGCTGAGATTCAGCACCAAGGGATTGAGAAAAACTTTCTCAACTGAAAGGGGGAAGAGAGAAATGAGACAAAATAAAGCGTCAGTGGCTGAGAGATTCCAGAGCCGAGAGTTTATTCTGGAGGTTATTCTTACGCATTAAATAGATATCACCTTTTTAGTTAAGACATAACAGAGAGGCTGGAGGAAACTGCCTGAAAATGGAGAGCTGTGTTCTAGTAGCCATGTTTCTTGAAGATGATTGCATAATGATATAGCTTTCACAATGTGACTATGTGATTGTGAAAACCTTGTGTCTGATGCTTCTTTTATCTAACTTATTGACAGATGAGTAAAACATATGGATTAAAAATAAATAAATAATGGGGGGAACAAATGTTAAAATAAATTTAGTAGATTGAAATACTAGTGATCAATGAAAGGGAGGGGTAAGGGGTAAAGTATGTATACATTTTTTCTGTTTTCTTTTTATTTCTTTTTCTGAATTGATGCAAATGTTCTAAGAAATGATCATGATGATGAATATACAACTATGTGATAAAAAAAGAATGTTCATATTGTATGTTGATCGGTTTTATTAATAAAAATTAAAAAACAAAAGAGGGAGGCAGAGATTGGAGTTATGCTACCAAAAACTAAAGAATTCCTGGGTCTACAATAGGCTGGAAGAGGCAAAGAATAACCCTAGACCTTTCAGAGGAAGCATGGCCCTGTTGACACCCTGATTTCAGACTTCTGGACTCCAGAGTAGTGAGAGAATACAATTCTGTTGTTTTAAGCCTCCCAGTTTGTGGTCATCACTTGACAGCCCTAGGAAACCAATATATCTTCCCAACATTTTTCCCTTTCTTCTTTCTAGCATGGTTTTGGCGTTCCTTTGCTTATCTTTGAGTCTTCCTTTCCTCAACTGTAAAGCCTTTGGTAATTAAAACATGGCATTATCCTGACAAATACTACTGGTCCAGGGTATGGACATTTATTCCCCATGTTTGGAAGCAAAGGTACCCCTTCCTTTCCCTTGGACAGAAATAAAGATGCATGAGGGCGGGTGGTGCACATGTGGTTCAGTGGTAGAATGCTCGCCTTCTATGTGAGAGACCTGGACCATACACCCCACCCACATCCCCCAAAAAAGAAGCATAGGGTCCCAGTGGCTACTGGCACCATCTTGTGAGCCTGACCCTGTAAACAGTACAACAGAGAAATGGAAAGGACCTGGGTTCTTTTTGTTTTGTTTTGCTTTTGCACAGGCTGGCTCCAGGAATCGAACCCAGGTCTCCAGCACAGCAGGCAAGCACTCTGCCACCAAACCACTACTGCCCGCCCAGGACCGGGGTTCTTGACGGCCCACTGAGACATGCTCCCACAGCACCTGAAGCTTGGTCAGCATTGATGTTTACACGTGAGGACATGCATTTCCCAAAGACAAGTTTCTGTTATTTGCAGCCCAAAGTAATTTCATTAGATACAAGATTTGTACACCTTTCCTTTCAAGCATTAAATGTCAGCAGGTCATCAAGTTACTAGATCTCTGAGTGAAGGGTTATTTTCTCCAACCTTCTATTTTTGCATTTATTCACTCAACATATTTGTATTTAGTACCTGCATTATGCCATGAGCTTTGAGGAGCAAAACACACACAGCCCCTGCTCTCTCTAACTTATGGTCTCATACACATGTTCTTAAGCTTTTTGTTGCTTTGAAATTACTTGGGATGGCTGGTGAAGCCTATGGATCCCTTAGGATAATGCCTTTAAATGCATATGAAAAAACACATAACATTATGACGGAAACCAGATATGTTAAATGAAGTTATCAAACTGTTAAAAAAAAATTGTGATGCTGCTTTCTATACATACACATCCTTCTGTATTAATGCCTCAAAAATAAGTTTAAGGAACAGATTTAATAAGCATAATTTCAAAGTAATAGTGAGCATAAATAATCTTTTGAGATGGCTGCAACAAGTATAATGGGATATGAATATATCTGTGATTTCTATTCTTGACAATGTCACGGTAGCTAGTAACAGTACTGGAGTTCAGGGCAGGCCATGGTGGCTCAGCAGGCAGAGTTCTTGCCTGCCATACTGGAGAACCAGGTTCAATTCCCAGTGCCTGCCCATGCCAAAAAAAAAAGTACTGGAGTTCAGTATGTATACTGAATTGAAGGAAATGCTGAATTACAGTTTAGGACATGCAAATACTCTACGGGAGGACAAAACATGACAAGTATTGGGAAGGATCAAGGTCAGTGTGGCTGGATCACAGAGAGTTGGGGAAAAGAGGGATAGGAACGAGGAGGTTGCAATGGTGAGTAAGGACTACTTTCCCCTCCCCTCCCCATCTACACACACTCACATGATAACATAACAGTAGTAAGGAAATAACATGAATTAGCTGAAATAGCAGGGGATAAAGGCATTGACCTAACTGTACAAAGGAAATCAAAGATGGTGCTTTGGAAATGAATAGATCTATTCATCCATTCAGCTAAACATGAATTTTCTATGGAGACAATTTTTATAATAAAAAAATTTATAATAATTTTTATAATAAAAAAATCGATCGAGATTATATGGCAAATTTAAGATATTTTCACCCTGTCAATTTGAGAATCATCAGCTTAAGGTGATGTTAAAATCCACACATGGGGTGGAACATGGTGGCTCAGCAGGCAGAGTGCTCTCTGCCATGCCAGAAACCCAGGTTCAATTCCCAATGCCAGCCCGTGCAAAAAAAAAAAAAAAAAACCCATGATCTGGATGGAGAAACTGATGCTTAGAGAGGAGAAAATGATCACCTGAGGACAAGCAGACAGACAGTAGCAGAGTTTGTCCTCAGACTCCAATCCACTCTATTCCAAGTCTTCTGAACACACACAAAGGGACAGGCTTAACTAAGACATTCGTGCTGCTTACCCAAAACTTCTATTGAAAAGTAAGAACTCTAACAAGAAATTCAAGCACAATTACGACAATCTAAACATGTTCTTCTGCCAGCCCCATCTCCCCCCACTTCAAACACTGGAATTAGGAAATGAGATTTTTATTTGGTCCCTCCCTCATTTGTTCTACATTTCTCTGTGATAAAGAAAACCTATTTCCCATTACATTAATATTGCTTTTTCATCCTAACAATATACTCCTGGTACACTCCAGAATAAAAATCAAGTGATTTTTAAGTATCACTGGAGAAAAACAGAACAAGAAACATAAAAATCATGGTGCCATGGTGTGCCTTTTGAACAAGTTAGCTATGAAAATGGATTCCTATCCTGAAGATAGCAATTGTATCTCTACGATGGCAACATTTCTGGATGGTTCAGAAACTTTAATGAAAACTTCAAACTTTCAGATCTCTTGCAGGAATGAAGCTAAATGACCTGTTTGCCTGAATTGTTACTAAGATGAGAGGACAGTTCATGGAGTATACTGCTGTATCATCCAAAACAGACAGTGTCTTTCAAAAGATCTCAACAGCCTCTATTTGCTCACTAGAAACCCCTCAGTCATGGACATCAGGGTCTGAAAACCCAGTTAATTATGTCTTACTGAAACAACAAAAGGTAACTTACAGCCTTTCCTAGGGCTCGGTGGTTCTGGGGCCTTACCAACTCGACTGAACTTTCAGAGAGTAAGATTCTTGGGTCAGGAGTTCTCATCTATCCTCTGACAATCCCTTCTCCATAATAAGGATGAAAGATACTTTAATAATCTCATAAACTCTGCCTCTTTATGCAATGGTCTGCTAGCCACAGTGCTGACATCTTCCTTTGGATACCAAAGCAGGAACACAGGTTCCTCTGTCAACCTCTGGACATAAAATCAGGAGAAAGCTCCTACTGCTAAAATTCACCTGCCAGGCATTAGTGCAAAAGCTGAATGCTAATGCATTGATGACTAGGATACAGGGACCAAGGTTTTACATGCTCTATATAATAGATCATCAGGTGATGCTCTGAACTGTTTTGGGAATATACAATTATCAATGTGAATTAAATATTATAGCTTCATGATAAGAAACAGATTAAAAGACTACTTTAAATGTACAGTGTTAAATTTTATATGGCAAGCATTAACTTTACAATAAAAAAAAATCCAAGAATGACTTCTAAAAATAAAGGGAAAGCCCATATGTGAAGTTATCGAAGTTCTCTCAGTGAATTATGGGAAATATGATTAACATGTGCCCCATTAAATGAAATCAGATGCTTCCATTGATGATGGGTCCTTTGGCAAGTGACTTCAAACCTGAATCTCTGTTCTCAGATCTGTAGAATACAAGGGGCTGGACTAAATTATATCTACAATTCCTTTCAGTTCAAATATGCTGTCAGTGAAGATTCTCTTCCAAGAGTCATATATACAGGAAAATACTTAAGTCCCTGCAGCCTTGCCATGTGCTCTCATTAACTCTAGATATCTTCTTTATAGCTAAGCTCGTAATCCTTCTAGAAAGAAGAATTTGCATTTCAAGTCATCACTGGCCCATTTTTAATTCATCAAATTCAGTTATTAATTATTTCACTATTGAGGCAAGTGCTTATCTTTTCATCATGGAGAAACCATTCTGCCCTGTCAAGAAGCTACTTTGAAGTATGTCTTATTAAATGCAAAACTGCCAATAGTATTTTCAGATGCTTAAGCAAAGCCTGCAACATTTTATTAATTTTACAATTGCTCTGTGGGTTAAAAACCCTCAATTATTTAATGTCTTCTCAAGGGCAACTTCAAGTCCTTTGGAATCAAAATTTATGAGCAAGAGACCTTTCATACTAATGATAAAAATATATTAAAGGAAGTTTCTTGAGCCCGATCCAACATGGCGGCTTAACAAGGTATGGGATTAAGTTCGTCCTCCAGAGTAGCTAGTGAATGACCAGGAACAGTACAGAACAACTGCTGGGGCCACGTCAGTGACCAGACACACAGTGTACCCCAGTCTGAACCAGCTGGACTAGCTGTGAGCTCCCCCAGAACCGTGAGTTCCACAAGCCGCAGTGGCCAGCGCCCCTCCCCCACAGGCTGCTTCCCAGAGGGGAAAGGAAAGAGACTTTACCAGCAGCAGGGACTGAGTGTAACCAAACACCAATTGTGGATTAATTAACAAATTCTGACACTAAAAATAGACCCCCAGTTCAGATGAACCCCCAGTAAAAGGGGAGGTCACTGGTTTTTGCCCTGGCACACAGAGGGCAGGACTGATGGAAAAAGAAAAAAAAAAAAAAACAGGTTTTTTTGGATCTGAAAAGGTCTGGGCCCTGCAGGAAAGGAGGGGACACACAGGACCTAGAGCTACACAGAACAACATACCAGCTTAAGCTCTTGAGTGGCAAACCCAAGGAACGGGGCCCTTCTCTGAAAAGGAATTTTCTTTTTCTCTTTTGTGGCTGTGTTTCTATGGATTGATTACTCTTTGGATAGAGCTCCAAGTTTCTCAGGCTCCACTTCCCCAGGCATAGGCAGAAACAGGCTTGTCTGAGAGCTTCTCTGGAGCCTGTGCCTTCCCCAGGAGAGGGGTGGGGCCCAGCTCAGGTGGAATCCCTCCTTCAAGGAATTCAGACCCCAGGGTTTGGGAAAGGGAAGTGATTAAAGCCAGCCTACAACTTCTCCTCTGTCTCCACTATGCCCTCAGCAGGGAGAATCTGCCAAAGTTAAAGGTACCACATCACCTTATACTGGTGGGACCTGCAGGCAGAAAAGCACCACATACTGGGCAGGATATGCAGAGTTCAGAGACTTCATAGGAAAGCCTTTCAATCTTCTGAGTCTCACCCTCAGGGAAAACTGACACAGATGACTCTTTCCTCCTGAGAGGAGACCAGTTTGGTCTGGGAAAATCTGGCTGGGGTCTATAATACCTAAGAAGACCCTCCTAAGGGGTGGGGGAAAGTCACAATACAGGCAGGGCAAGAAACAAAAAAAAACAAGAACTGAAAAATTCTGATCTATTAAACAAAACCTAAGCTAGAGGACTAGAATAAGCTGAACTGAATGTCAAAGAACAGACAGACAACAAAGTCATCCAGCAAGAAAATCCTAGGGGGAAAAAATGGAAATAATCTCCAGAATAAACTAATTGAGGTAATTAAATGCCCAGACACCAGCAAAAAATAACAAATCACACTAGGAAAATTGAAGATATGACCTAGTCAAAGGAACAAACCAACAATTCAGATGAGATACAGGAGTTGAAACAATTAATTCAGAATGTTTGAACAGACATGGAAAACCTCATCAAAAATCAAATCAATGAATTCAGGGAGGATTTAAAGAAGGCAAGGAATGAACAAAAAGAAGAAATTGAAAGTCTGAAAAAACAAATCACAGAATTTATGGGAATGAAAGGCCCAGTAGAAGAGATGAAAAAAAAAAAAATGGAAACCTACAATGTTAGATTTTGAGAGGCAGAAGATAGGATTAGTGAACTGGAGGACGGGACATCTGAAATCCGACAAGCAAAAGAAAATGCAGGGAAAAGAATGAAAAAATATGAGCAGGGACTCAGGGAATTAAATGACAACATGAAGCACACAAATATACACATTGTGGGTGTCCCAGAAGAAGAACAGAAGGGAAAAGGGGGAGAAAACCTAATGGAGGAAATTATCACTGAAAATTTCCCAACTCTTATGAAAGACTTAAAATGACAGATCCAAGAAGTGCAGCATGTCCCAAGGAGAATTGATCCAAATAGACGTACTCTAAGACACTTACTAATCAGAATGTCAGAGGTCAAAGAGAAAGAGAGAATCTTGAAAGTAGCAAGAGAAAAGCAATCCATCACATACAAGGGAAGCCCAATAAGACTATGCACAAATTTCTCAGCAGAAATCATGCAGGCGAGAAGACAGTGGGATGATATATTTAAGATACTAAAAGAGAAAAACTGCCAACCAAGAATTCTATATCTAGCAAAACTGTCCTTCAAAAATGAGGGAAATTAAAACATTTGCAGACAAAAATTCACTGAGAGAATTTGTGACCAAGAGACCAGCTCTGCAAGAAATGCTAAAGGGAGCACTAGAGACAGATATGAAAAGACAGAAGAGAGAGGTGTGGAGAAGAGTGTAGAAAGGAAGACTATCAGTAAAGGTAAAAAGAAGAAAAATTAGATATGACATATAAAATCCAAAAGGCAAAATGGTAGAAGAAACTTTCTTTTAGGTATTTTAGCAGTTGGGACCTGGCATATTTGCTGGGGAGAATGAGGGGTGAATGGGTGGGATGATATGTAACCTGATTATGCCTGTGATATCAAGGCTCAGGTTGTCAGGCAGAGTATATGCTGTGACAGAGCTAGAGCTCACCAATATCCAGGTATCTGGCTACATTTTCCAGACACCCTCTCACCCTTCCCCTGCTGCTGCGACCTTGGAAGCCAGGTGTTCCAGATAGCATGGCTACATGATAGAGAAGGGCTGCCCAACTTGCACCACACTTCACTTTTCCACCAACCACCAAACCATGGGTGTTTACCTTTTATTGCATCACACCGAAACCCAGCCTGACTAACACAAGTCCTGACACTGACATTCGCCCACACATTTTATGGCCACCGCTCCTCCCACGAAGTTCCCTGGCTCTAAGTGATTGATCTGCAATATGTTAGATGCCCGAGTGACTCTGGAAAAGCAAAACCCTCATACACTAGGGAAGGATCTGATCTGCATGCAAACGTCACTGTTTGAAGAGATTCAAACATTGGCATCCTGTGGTCAAAGGGAATGTGTCTTTCTGGCATTTCAGAGAATGAACCCCCCCCCCCCCACTCTCTATCTGTTCAGGGGAGTAGGAAGAAGAAAGGGAAGGGAGAGCCTTACATCTCAGATACAGTAAGGGGTGGCTGTCCATCCCAAGACTTCTCCCTCATTTGTGACATGTCACAGTCAACTGGGTTTATGTTGCTTTCTGCCATAGCCTTTCTCCATCCCAGGTATCTGCAGCACCATAGGATCTGCACATCGTAAACTGTAATTGTAACTTCTAACGCCATCCATGATTCCAGCAGACAACACGAAAACATTAAAAAAAAAAAAACTGAGCAACATAAAGAAACAAAGGGAGCCTTATGGTAGATGCCACTAAAGGACGGAGACAGCATATCCTTCACATGTCCCATGGTTCCGGGAATTGGTTGCAATCACTGAATCGGCCACTGAACTGCAGGGCTTTGGAAACTGTGTTCCTGAGGCCAAATGACCTTGTGGCCTATTTTTATAGGGCCTGGAAACTAAGAATGATCTTTACATTTTTAATATTTTAAATGCCTGTGGAAAAAAAAAACAAACAGAACAAAACAAAAACTAACAAGAATATGTAACGGAGACATACATGGCACACAAAATCTGAAATATTTTCTACCTGGCCCTTTACAAAACAAGTTTGCTGAATCCTAGACTACAGAAACCACTAAAAGTTAAGTTTTTAGCCCAAATATTGTATTGAGTCTTCTCAGCGTATCCCTGGAGGAAGAAATAAATTAGGTCTAAGGCAATTCCCTCAGTTATCTCACTGAATACCATTTGTTGAATGCCAATTCATTCAGTGCTTAGTTTGACACATGACCGATCTGCCAAATTTACCAAATGCAAAGTTTAACAATATTTTTTCTTTAGTAAAAGCTTTGACAGAAATCTTAAATGTCAGCACTGTTGATTAAATGTATAGAAAAGAATATTTCTTTCAACTAAAATGCTTCATGTGGGAATTTTTCAATTTCTGCTGACATTTTACACAGGAAAACATATTTTTTCTAATTGTTGTTCTTTCTACTGCTTTTGAATTAAATAAAATTGCAACTGGATTTTATAGGCATTTATGTTTAAAAACAAGAGGCACTTACACAATGTCATAATCAGGTCCTTGATCATCTCTCTGCAGGGATTTTGCCCTCCACCCTTGAAGTCTCATGCTTCCCAGAACCCTACCATTATAGGGCAGCACCATCTCCACATGTCACGTGTCCGACTCTGGCCCACATCCTCTCTTTCTAGCTACATTCCTCTGGAGCTCTGTGGTGACTTGAAGATGTCTCCAGAAAAACATGTTCTTGAACTTAATCCATCCCCTTCTGGGGCATGAATCCATTTTACGTAGGACCTTTTGACGATGTTGATCCAGGTAAGATGTTTCCCAACTCAACTAAGATGGGCCTTAATTCTATTACTGGAAGCCTTTGCAGGCAGAATGAAATTCAGACAGAGCACAAAGAAAGCCACAGAGGGAAGGGCAGAAGCTGAACAGCAACAGAATCCAGAAGAGAAGGAAGAGGCCAGGAGCGGCTGCCATGTGTGATACTATATGACAGAGGAGCCAAAGGCCAAGGCTTACCAGCAGCCTGCCGAAGAAGGCATCACCTTCATGAGGTCTTGATTTGGACTTCCCTAGCCTTAAAACCTTGAGCCAATAGATTTCCATTGTTTAAGCCAGCATAGTGCATGGAATTTGCTTTAGCAAAAAGGAATCTAAAACAACCCTGACTTCAACTTGTCCTCAACCACACTGAAAACCCCAGTCCAGATAAATCATTGTCTTTCCCCTCCTAAATGGCTTCTTCGTGTACCTCAGATTCCATCTTCCATCACTGGACCCCTCTCTGCCATATCTCCTTGTCCCTCTCCCCCGCTATCAGTCTTCCCTGGCTAAACCTCACCCATGGTTAAATTCATCTCTCTCTCTATAACCAGCCAGGTGACTGCAACTAGACAAAAATGCACAGTCACACAGGCAAGGCTAACCTAAATGTTAAGGCCACAAATCTCAAGGAGGCTTCAATGCTTCCTGATACAGTATCATGTATATTGGGCAACTTATTCTTCCATTCTCTTATGGAACCACTTAATCTCTTCTCCCTTCCCCTAAAACTTTCAATACAGTCCTCCCCTACATAAAAGTAACAAGAACTTCAATCAGTCCACAATTGCACCAGGAATGTGACTTCCTCACACTTACATTGGATAATCTGGCTGGGTTCCTGCTTAAATAACCTACACCATTCATTGGATCCATCCCCTTCTCATCTACTCAAGGATCTCATTCTAATACTTATCTACTCTCTGTGCTATCTTTGGATCCCTCCAACCCAAGCTACCATCATCTCCTGTCTGGATTACTAGTAATAGCTTCCTACCTCACCTCCCTACTTCCACTCTTACCCCATAGAGCGTTCTCCCCATGACAGGAAGCATGATCTTTTAAAAACATAAGTCCGATCATGTCATTACCTTGCTCAAAACCTTCCAATGGCTTCCCAGAAAACAGGAAAAAGGGCAATTGCTCATCATGGCCTATACAGTGCTAAGTGATACGGCTCCTGCTACCTTCCAGACCCCAGTCTACTTCTCACCTGCTCTATTCTGGACACTCAAGCCTCCTTGCTGTTCCTCTTGCTGGTCACGCCCCATCTCAGTATCCTCACACTTGTAGCCCATGGTGGGGACACTTTTCTTAGCTCTGCCTCCAGACATATGCCTGGCTTCATCCCTTGCTTCGCTAGGATCTCTGCTCAAATGTTAACCCCTCAAAGAAGCATTCTCTGACCATCCTTTCACTCACCAGCCCATCCCATAACTTAACCAATTGATATATTACATGTTCATTTGCTTATTTATTTACTTTCTGTCTCCTGTGCTCGAATGAAAGAGACATGAGGGAAGGAAATGGAATTCATTAATTCTTTTATCCCACAAAATAGATGTTCAGCAAGAGTTTGCCGGGAACAGGAGAGAAAAAAAAGAAGGAAGGGGGAGCATAAGGATGACAGGGAAGTAGTTAATAGCTGAGAATGAATGGGTTTATCAGATTGTACTTGCCCTCTGGATCCTACTCATCACTAACTCAGCTTAAACATCATCCCTGCACAGAAGCCTCCCACAACCAAATCTGAAGTAGTATGGTCCTCTCCAGTTACTTTTTATCCCCTTCAGAGCACATATCACTATGCAAACTTATCTACTTTGCTTCACTAGAAAAAAAATTCATGAAAGCTCTGTCCTTCGGAATGTTTCTCACTGTCCCTGAGGCTCAGTGCCTGGTACAAAGGTGATATGTGTACATGCCTACTGAATCAATCATCCATCAATCAACCAAATAGATCATTTCTCTGCAACAGAAGGTTCTAGAAGACATAGACAAGAAAATAGAGATCATTTCAGAGAAAGAAATTAAAATACACACAGAAGTGAAAGGTCAGAGAATAAAAGGCAACTTTTCTCCTCTTTCCATGTGTGAGTTGACACTTTTAACCCTGAGAGAGGCCGTGCAACTCACCATCTGCTGATCTCCCCCAGACTGTCTATCTCATCTGTGTTTTGGGGTGAGGACCCTGAGCTTTGAGGAGAACCTGCAGATGTTTCAGCAGAAGGCCAGATGGTGCCCAGGGAAGTAGCTAGAAACTCCAATCAGCCCTGCATGCAGCTCACCTCTGCTACCTGCTTTGGTCTGAAAAGCATCTGATGGGTTTCCAGAATAGACACGGCTGGAATCCTGTCTAGGAGACAAGGCTGGAGGTTTTGTATGGTTTTTGGAAATGCACCCTGTTGTCAGTCCAGTCACTTCTGTATTTACATAAAAGATGCTGATCAAAAAATGAACTCATTAGAAAATCAGGACCAGGGTAATCACTGTGCCCTGGACTCTTGGTGAATTGGAAGAAAAAAAGACAGTATTTTTACCCCCTCTATTTCCAGTGCCTAGCCCAGTGGCATGGTGACAGGGTACAGTGGTGCAGACTGCATACTACACAACTCCAGAAAGTGTCATTCCCATCGCAATCTATGTGACCAACAGTCCCTGGCTTGTGCAGGACAGAACCTAAATGACCCTGTACTGTGACCCTGATTCAAGGCACCCGGTGTGTCAAGGTGCTCTATAAAGTTTACTGAATGAAGGCAGAAGAAGAAAAGCCCAAGATGCTTACTGGCTGCCTGGGGACTGTCTCAGATGCCAGCTGGGTAGATGTGTGAGAACTGAAATATCTGCCTCTTTTCAGAAGAGAGGAGGAAATAATTGGGGTCAGTAATCCTGAGACATTTGCCCATAGGATTTGCTGGATTCCTGGCAGCTGTAGAACCTTACCAACCTCATTAATTTAATACAACATTTGCCCCACAGGTAGGAGAGTAAGATGCTTATTTGGGGAGTAAATCTTTTGTCTTCTTGTGTTCTTTGACTCCATGGATAGACATTTGAAACTCTTGCCAAATGTGCAGGCACTTATGAAACTTCCACCTAGTCTCTCTGACCCCCTCTTGCTCTCTTACAGTCTTCTCTTTATAAAAAGACTGAGTGGTCTTTTTAAAACAAAGCACAGCATGTCATGCTCAGGCACGAAAGCTGCCTGTGTTTTCCCATCTTGTTCAGAATGGATTCCAAAGCCCTACTTGAACCAGCCCCCAGCTACCTCCCTGATTTTATTTCCTCTCCAGTATCCTCTGCACTCCAGCTTCTCTTTCTCAAGTCCATCATGCTCTTATCTGAGGGCCTTTGCCTTCTCTTTTCCTCTCTCAGTTTGGATGGGTTTCAGCTGAAGGGCACCTCATCAGGGAAGCCCCCCTGTCCACCCCCATATAAAACAGGAGCCCCTGCCAGGTTTATCAAAGACCCTCCTTTATGTTTCCCGCTTCTTCCCACCATTATCTATTTGTTTATTTGTACCTTGCCACACTTTTCTATCAGAACACAATCTCCCTGGAGCCTGGGGTTTTGTCTTCTTCTCTGTAATATCCCGAGTACCTACAAAAGTACTTGGTATATAGTAGGCTCTCAATACATTTGTGGGATGAATAAATGAATGCTTGAAATCAGAAACTGTCAAAAAAAAAACAAAACCTGGGTTAACCCAGAAAAATTGCTGGTAAACAAGGCAATGGATGTGGGACTATTCTATTTGCTGCTTGATCAAATTGCATTTTAAAAATACCAAGACAACCTGTGAGGCTGTCTCCAGAAGCAGTGATCTTATCATAATAGTATTCTCAATGCAAAATAATGACAACAGAATCAAAGCTGCAGAGATACATACATTTTAAAAGGTCTCCCATGATTTTACTAAATACTGCTATTACCTTATTGCATAATTATTTGTGGGAGCCCCAGATTTGGAATGAGGTTCTTAGTCATCCTTGAGCTCAAGAGTAGGGTTGATGCAAGGATGCAATTTCCTTGCATTTTGCAGCATAAATAGGCTTCTCTCCATCAGAAGGGAAATGACACATAAGGGGATGTGGGAAGATGAAGATTTTCTTGTTCCTTTAAAATATATATATTATCCCTAAAGAAACTTTGGAGAATGTATTCACATTAGAAGATCAAATAAGGCTAATGCTATTTATTGGGCACTTACTAAATGCCACACAGTTTTTACTACTTTATATGAAATCAGTGTACACAAATCTTTTCAAAATCTAAAATAATTTTGCATCTCCATACCAAAGCCTTGAAAAGCTTCTAATTCATCCCATCCAATCCTATATGGAATGGGGCCCTGCCCTCCAACACTCTTCTATTATGCCTCTCCTTCCTTCCACTGCATGCCTCATTATTCCACATATATTTCTGGCATGCCTCTGCCACAGGACCTTGGCACTTGCTATTCCTGCTACCTGGAATGCCCTTCTCCCAGATCTCCTGTGTTATTCTTAGGTCTTTCCTTAAAGGTCCTCTTGTCAGTGAGGGCTTTCCTGAGCACCTATAAAAACTGTAAATACTGTCCCCCCCCCCCCCCCCCCCCGCCAGCCTGGCCCTTTCTGCCCTCTTTACTTTTTTCCATATTATGTGCCAACATTTGATATTCTCTATATTTTTTCATTTATTTATTTAAAGTTTGTCTTTCCTCCACTAGTACGTAGAATTGGAAATTTATCTCTTTGGCTTCTTGATGCTTCCTCAGCATCTACAAGAGTACTTGGTGTGTTTGTGTGTATATGCAAATGTTTACACACACACACACATAATAAATTAACTCCTTTATCCCTTGTGATAGCCCTATGTATTAGTTAGGGTTTTCTAGAGAAACAGAATCAACAAAGAACACATGCAAATATAAAATTTATAAAAGTGTCTCACATGACCGTGGGAATGCAGAGTCCAAAATCTGCAGGGAAGGCTGTGAAGCCAACGACTCCGATGGAGCGTCTGGACGAACTCCATGGGAGAGGCTCGCCAGCCGAAGCAGGAATAGATCCCGTCTCTTCTGAATTCTCCTTAAAAGGCTTCCCGTGATTAGATTAAGCATCACTCATTGCAGAAGACACTCCCCTTGGCTAATTACAAATGGAATCAGCTGTGGATGCAGCTGACATGATCATGATTTAATTCTATGAAATGTCCTCATCACGACAGACAGGCCAGCACTTGCCCAACCAGACAAATGGGTACCAACACTTGGCCAAGTTGACACATGAACCTGACCATGACACCCTATGAGATAAATACAACTGCCATTATCATTCTACAAGTGAAGAAGCAAAAACAGAAAAGCCAAGTAATTTGTCCAGGGTGACAGGAATGACGTCCTTCATTGTACTGTCCATCTTTCAGAGCATAGCAATCACGTTCGATAGGCCTTGATCAGCAACATCAGCCAGTACCTTCCTGGAACCCTATGAAAGTCACCACCTCTACAAGCCTGGTTTCTCAAAGGTAAGTAGGAATAATGTTAGTGCCTACTTGGGTTTGGTGTATCATCATTGTTAACGGTCGCAAGTCATGCAGTGTATGAAAGTTCTGTAATGCATTTAATCACTTCCCTTCGATTAAACACTTAGGTAGTTATAACTCCTCCTGACACCTGCATGCTAGGGAATGTTTCCAATTCTTCTTTATCCTGAACACCTAGAGATGGACCTATAGGGTCAAAAGGTATTCACATTTTAATGGCTCTTGATGCATAGTGTAAAATTGCCCCCCTTAAATATGTAATCACTTCAGGCATCTTTTTGTTATTCAGGAGAATATCCATTTTTGTTACACCCACACCCTCACCATGTAATATTAGATTTTTTGTGTTTGCCTTTACTATTCTGAAAGCTGAAAATGGTGTACAAGATTAGACAGTTTTATATAGTCATGGACCAAGTTCAATAAATAATTTCAAAATCAATACCATCAGTTTAGAAGCCCTTTATCTAACATTTGCTTTGCTGTCTTTGAATATCTGCATATTTTGTGCAATCTCCATAGACATTCTCCCTCTGGCAACAACTCCCAGCAAAACTGATCTCTCTCATTTCTTGCTATAAACATGCTTCCTTAGGTTTTATATTTTAGCCCTTTTCACAAATATTAGCTTATATGGCTATCTGTATTTCTAAACCAGTTATTAAGGGCATGGACTATATCTTACCCCCAAAAGGAATTATTCATTCATTTCCCCAGAGATTCATTGAGCACTTACTATGTGACAGCCAAGGGGTTCTAGGGATACAGAGATGAGCCAGACAGAGCAAGTCCTTGCCTTCAGGTTATTCTCATTGTACTGGGGACATGTAGACAAAAAACACATTAACAAAACAATGAGTGACATCAGTTCTTGAAAAATGATAGTAAGAAGTGGGAAGAACTGGGGCAAGGATCATTCAGGCCGAGTAGGAAGAGAGTCCAAAGGGCCCTCAGACATGGGCCTGTGAACTGAGACCTGACTGGTGAGAAGAAGACAGCCATGAGAAACAGGGGGATGGGGCAGCCCCCAGGCAGGAGGTGCATCCTGTGCAAAGGCCCTGGGAAGGAAATGACCCTGGGTATTCAGGGATAAAAATAATATCAGCAAGGCTAAAGGAAAGGCAATGAGGAAGAAGAGAGCAAAAAATGAGGTTCAGCAACATGGAAAGGCACCAGATCATCTAAGGCAAGGTCAGCATGCATTTCTGATAAATGCCCAGATTATAAACATTTTCCACTCTGCAGGCCCTATGGTTTCTGTCACAATGACTCAACTCTACCCTTGTAGCATGAAAACAAACAGCCATAGACAGTAGGTAAATGAAGAGCCTGGCTGTGTTTCAATAAAACTTTATTTATAAAAACAAGCAGCAGGTGGGATTTGGCCTCTGGCTATAGTTGATGACCCCTGTTGCAAGCCTCAGAGGTTCTAAGGAAAAATGTAGATAGTATTCTAATTGCAGAGGATGGAGAAGGACAATGACAGTAAGGGTGGAAGCCACTGGATGATTTGACAGAGAATGATGCTCTCCCCAGTTGTTGGGGTTTCCAGACCTAACATGTTACAGGCACTTAAAAAGTCTATTGTTAAATAACAGAGCCCTTTATAAAAGACACTCAAACACAAAAACAAAAACAAAACAAAAAAACCCAACCTATTTTAAAATTTCCCAAGAATGTCTTCATCTTGGGTAGGGTGGTATCTTCATGGAGAACAAAAATCTTTCATATTGACTGTTTCTGTACATTCTCTGTTCTAGTTTGCTAGCTGCTGGAATGCAACACACCATAGACAGATTGGATTTTAATAAAAGGGGATTTATTTCATTAGTTCTTCAGAGGAAAGGCAGCTAACTTTCAACTGAGGTTCTTTCTTATGTGGGAAGGCACAGGGTGATCTCAGCTGGCCTTCTCTCCAGGCCTCTGGATTCCAACAACTTTCCCCAGGGTGATTTCTTTCTGCACCTCCAAAGGCCTGAGCTGAGCTATGAGTACTGAAATGAGATATGCCGAACTGCTTGGGCTGTGCTGCGTTGAGCTCTCTCATTTAAGCACCAGCCAGTTAAATCAAACATCATTCATTGTAGCAGGCACGCCTCCTAGCTGACTGCAGATGTAATGAGCAACAGATGAGGTTCACATACCATTGGCTCATGTCCACAGCAGCAGAACTAGGTGCCTTCATCTGGCCAAGTTGACAACTGAATCTAACTACCACATTCTCTAATAAAGTTTGTTTTTTTCTTTAAAAACAATACCCCTAAAGAGAGGGATAAAAAGATCAAAGGTGATGGTGGAGTTATACAGAGAAGGTAGGGTTTAACAAATGAGTATGATTGCTGAATCATTATATCAATATTTCTTTTAGTCTTTAGTACCTGAGAGCAGCTAGAAATAAAAACCTAAAATTGTGGAATTGTAACCCATACCAAACTCTGAAATCTGTTCTATAATGAATTGTTTGCTGTATTTTGAAATATTACTGCTTTTTTTTGTATATATGTTATTTGTCACAAAAAAGGAAAAAGAAGTTGATTGTGATGATAAAAAAAAATTTATGCCTTCTAGCCTCCTATATTCTGGAGCAGCTAGAAGAAAAAATCTGAGAGGATGGTATGGGATCTGTCCTGTAACTACTTGTTGAAGAGTGCTTTGAAAACTATTGCTTTTTTCTCTCTCTGCTTTGTATATATATTATCCTATAAATAAAAAAGTTAAAAAAAAAAGACATGCAGTATGAAGCTGTACTGGTTTGAAGCTATTGTGTACCCCAGAAAAGTCATGTTCTTTAATTCTGATTCAATATTGTTGGGTGGAATCTTTTTTATTGTTTCCATGGAGATGTGACCCACCCAATTGTGGGTGTGACTTTTTGAGTAGGTGGTTTCCATGGAGATGTGTCTCTACCCATTCAAGGTGGGGTCACTTACTGCAGCCCTTTAAGAGGGAACCCTTTTAGAAAAAGGCTTCAGAGCTGACACAGACAAGAGATATTTGGAGATGCAGAAATAAAATGCTCTCCCAGGGAAGCTGTTTGCAACAAGAAACCAGGAGAGAAAGCTAGCATACATTGCCATGTGCCTTCACAACTGAGAGAGAAAACACAAATCTCACTGGCCGTTTCTTGAATCAAGGCATCTTTCTCTGGATGCCTTACTTTGGACATTTTTTATGGACTTAGAACTGTAAACTTGTGACTTATGTTCCCTTTATGAAAGCCAACCAATTTATGGTGCATTGCATTTCCAACAGCATTAACAAATTAGACCAGAAGTCTTGATTCAAAAAACTCACTGATAATTATGAGCCAAGCAAGCACTTGAAATGTAAAGCCAAATGTAAGCACACAGACACGTTTGAATAGACAATTTTCAATTTTAGGTACCCAGAAGACCCATTAAAGATACCAGTGCTTCCATACTGCAACAGACTGTCAGCATCCCCCTTAAAGGATCATTTTCTTAGATTTTCTTTTCCTAACAACCATAGCAGGAAACTGATTTCTATGACAAAAGAAAATGATGGTCCTTTCCATTCCAGAGCCCTTTATGTGGATCTCTAAAATTCAAAGCACACACTTACCAATCGTCTTCATAGCTTTTACTCAAAGAAAAAGCTATGAACTAAGATGGTAAAACCTTCTTCTCTTGCATGGGCATTCCTGGGCTTTCCAGTTTAATTATTGTGCCACAGTTTGCCTCTGTCTGTCATTCAGTTAGCTTTTTGTGCCATATTTTCAGCACTGGAACATCTGAAGGACTTTGTGCCCATTCCCTGCTAAGCTGTAATTGGGTTACATCCCAATTTAGTAACAAATACAATGGTGCCAAGACCTTAGAAAACATGTAACCCTACCCCTGTCCTCCCAGTGAGGATTCTGGAACAAATGGATTAAAAATTAAATTAAATTTCATTACACAAATTAGAAACATCTGTGTGGTTCCTTGCCTCTGAGCTCAATTTCTTAAAGAAAAAAATCCAAGGAATACTTTTACATCTCAAAATCTGTAATACTCTGCAAAGTGGTTAGTGTGGGTTAAAACTAAGCACCCATTCATCTGACTTTTGGCCCAGCACCAGGGAGCTATGTTTGCAAATCTAGCCAGACCTAGAGAGCCAAATGTGGTGCTGAGCTGGGGTAGAGAGCTACCTAGGATGCAGGTGAACAAGCTGGGCCACCTGAAGATACATAACGCACAGACATGACGGTGCACAGATACCATGCAACCTGAACCCTGCTATGCTCCCTGGTCTCCCAGGACCTAACAGCCAGGCAACAGAGGACCATTTTCTCATTAGGAACTCCTTACTGTTCAAAAGCCGGTGACCCACTGTTCTCCAAGAAGCCAATACCATGGCCACCTACAGAGAATACCTAAAAACAAGAACAACCGTCTGCAGACAATATTTCTAATAAATGTCTACTCTTACAAAACAAGTATCGCTAATACTCGGAATATATATCAACTACTATTATGTTGCAGTCTCATCCCAAGGCTCCTCCTCTCTTTCTTTGGTGAGGAAAGTGTGAACTAAAGGCTGTGGGTCTAAATGTCCCCCCAGCATCCACAGCACAGAGCAGGGAGGGGAGCTGAGTCACGATGCTGAGGTCCCATCTGTCATTCTCAGACTCGTGAGGGTTGATGAACCCTTTACTGAAAGAGAAGAGAAGGACAGCTTCTGCCCTACAGCTGGCTACCAGCTCTGATCTAAACTTTCCTTTCAGGAGACTATATTCACTTTTCCTTACCCCTCAGGTTGTATATTACCATGCATCAAAAATTTAAGCATAGAAAAAGTCTACTTAAATCATCACTGATAGCCACTGTCCATCTCTTCCCGGGGTAGAATGTTGCATATCCAGTATCTTGTAATTCATGATTGATGTTGCAGCCAGAGTAATATCTCTAAAGCATAAACTGACAATGTGACATCAATGTCCTAAAATCCACCGAAGGCTCACCCTTGCTTACAAGACAAAGTCCAAGCTCCTTAGTCAGACATACAGATCCTTCAGGATTTCACCTGTATTTACAGCTCCACTGTCAGTTGTGATCCCCCTACTCTGTACTGCAACCTCTGTTCATAGTTTCACCAATTAAATGAACATTTTACTTTCTGCCTAAAGTTGTGCCTTGGCCTATGTGGGCGTTTTTGAGGGCGGAATGGTAATCCAAGTTCACTTTTACTAAGCATTTACCATGTGCCAGAGAGTGTTAGATGGTCTCTATATTTTAACTCGTTTATATAATTCCATGTTCATTACGGATCATTTCTGCAAATAGGACCATCACAGTAAGAGCACTTGATTAAGTATTAGGAAAAAGGAGACAGAGAAGAGATTCTGTATAAAGTGATTTTTCATAGCTGTACTGAGATATAACTGATATATAATAAACTGTACATAATTGAAGTATACACTTGGATCAGTTTGGGCATATTTACACACACACACACACTCCTGTGACGCCATCCCCACAATCAAGATCGTAAGTACATAAATCAGCCAACAGATTCTCCTTGTGCCCTACTGTAACCTCTTCCACTATGTCCTCAACATTCCATCCCTCTGCCAACCACTCATCTGTTTTCTGTCCCTACAGATATAAATTTGAATTTTTGTCAAAATTTCAAATAAGTAGAATCATACCATATGGATTGAATTTTGTCATTCTTTCACTCAGCATAATTATTTTGAGATTTAGCCATCCTCTTACTTGTATCAGTAATTTATTCCTTTTCATGGCTGGAAGTTATTCCATTGTATGGAGATACTACAATTTGTTTATCTATTTGTCTGTTAATAGACATTTGGATTATTTCCAATTTGAGGCTGTTACAAATAAAGCTGTAAAAATCATGAATATATGAGTCTTTGGGCATATTCTTTCATTTCTCTTGGATGAAAACATAGGAGAGGAAAGGCTGGGTCATAAAATAGATACAAATTTAACTTTTGAAACAAACTGCCAAAGTGTTCTAAAAGTGGTGGTAACATTTTCCATTCCCACCAGCAGAGCATGAGAGCTGTAGTTGTTGAACCTCCCACTAAGCGTCAGTATAATCAAATCTTTTTAATTTTGTGCTAAGCAATCTCAAGACATTATATCCTTCTCTCTAAACAACCTTATAAGTAGGAACAGTTAAACCCATTATATAGATGAAGTTTCAAAACACTCTAGGAGAAAGGGATAGGAGGCAACACCAAGAATCCAGCAACTAGAACCAGAGGAAGACAAGAGGGCAGCTAGAATCTGAAAATAAAAGAAACTAATTGAGCCAGTATTATGATACATACTATAGAGATGTTCAAATCCCAAAGCTGGGTCAAAAAATCCACTCACTGGCTACCAGCAGACTATTTCCTATTATCATGTCCTGTGCTTTAAGTTCTTTTTCAAAATGATATCTGGTCTCCAATGCTCTGAAAGAAACCAAACCACAGAGTTTTGTCTGAACGTCCTGGTTCTGGTTGGGTGAAGCCTGGGTCCTTATGAGCAGGTCTCTTGGTGGTGGATGCCTCAAAGTAGAAGACTCGTGATGGCACAAGTAGGTTCCAGTGAGCATTCAAGGGGGCACATTCGGGTCTCTTGTGGAGTCTCCCTGTTTACCAGGAGCGTCTCCTTCTGGAGTGCCTTTCTTCAAATATCAGATGCCTGGGGCTTTTGTTTTAATGCAGTAAGAGATTTCCTTATTCTAGTTCTTAATACATGTATAACACATGTATTAAGTTTTATACATGCTCTGGCCTTTAGCTACTGTACAACTAAAGCAAGTATTCAGACTAAAAACAAGTGGCTAAGATGGTAAAGGCTCCAATTATCTTAGGCAAGTGATTGCACCTGAAATTAGCAGATGCATCACAAGAAGAGAAAAGAGGACTGCTCCATCACCAGGCCACGGGCTGATGCCAGCTGTGCAAATAGCTGGTTTTAGAGAAGTGTTAAGGCAGGTAACAGAAGTAGTATGGCTTAGTATGCTTCTCATACAAATATGACTAGACAAAACCAAAGAGCAGAAGGAAGACCTCAACAACCAGGAGTATGTAAGCCCATCCCAGCGTGGCTGCACAGATGGCCACAGCAAAACTTACGCATTGGGATCGTTCTCTCCATTTTTAGGGGCAAGGCAAAGGTTCTTTACTAAACATTCCAGAAGAGAAAATAAGGATGTTGCTTTCAAGTGCATGTGTGCTTGTACATATGTGTATAGTTATCCATCTAGAAGTAGAGCCATCAGACTTTTGGCAATTATTGTCTCTAGGGGATGGGATTGTGATGGTCCTTTCTCATTCCAAACTTAGCCATGGTTTGGAAAAAAAAATAAAGAGAAGGGTAATGTTACTTGCAAAAGGCACAAAGGGGGAAAATAACTGTAAGTATAGTCTCTTTAAATAACAAAAAATAGCATTGCATGAAAGTAAGGATGAATCACAATCTAGTCACATAATCTTTTATGTTTGAACATGTCAAAATAGTTTTCAAATCTGCTCAATCTGTTCTAGTCCCACAGGCTTTCTTTAAACCAGTGCCATCTTTTGTCCACTCTACCAATAGTTACTCAACTAGTTTTCTTACTTGTGTCTATGTCTTACCTTTGCTCCTCCTTGAGCACTGCCACCAAAATTCTCATTCCAAAACACTCTTGTTCACATCCCTTCCATGTTTGTCAACTTTGATTGGCTTTCCATAGCTCTAAGTTGAAAGTTCAAACAGCCTTTCACAATCTGGTTCCAACTACTTTTCACCTCATCATTGCCTCTGCCATCAAGTTCAGTCCCACAAAACCAGAGGGTGGTAGCATTGCGTGAAAGGGAAGATTATATGCTATTCAACTTGTGCAAAGGAATACTTTATCCTAAGACAGGATAGCAGGTAATTCCATTTGCCAGCTCTGCTGGTTTTGAAATTGTTATGTACCCTAGAAAAGCCATGCTCTTTTAATCCTGCCTTGTGGGTGCAGATCTACTGTGGATGGTGTCTTTTGAGTAGATTGCTTCCATGGAGATGTGACCCTGCCCAATTGTGGGTGGGACTTTTGACTAGATGTGGTCCCATTCATTCAAAATGGGTCTTGATTAGTTAACTGGAGTCCTTAAAAGAGTTCATGGAGAGACCAAGAACTTAGAGCTGATACAGAGAGGAGAGAGATGAAACCAGACACAGATATTTGAAGATGCTAAGAGAGCTGTTTGAAACCAGAAGTCAGGAGAGAAGGACAGCAGACATTGCCATGTGCCTCCACAAGTGATAGAGAAACCCTGGACATGACTGTCTTTTCCTGAGAAAAGGCATGCTTTTTTGGTGCTTTAATCTGGACATTTTCACAGTCTTAGATTTGTAACTTGCAACTTAACAAATCCCCTTTATAAAAGCCAATTCATTTAGTATATTGCATTCTGGCAGCATTAGCAAACACACCAGCTAAAGCTACAGTATTTAAAACTACCTTGGCCCATGACCATGAAAAGTTGCGATTTTTGCCAAATATTTAATTTTGAAATAAAATGTTGGGATTCACTTGGTTTCAAAATCTACCCATAAGATGATGTTTCATTAATTTTTGTTTTTAACATTCTTTCATATCTGCAAGAGTCAAAGTAACATAAGTGTAATTCCTGCCTCCTCATAATATATGCTATGTGTTATAAACACTATTTTACATGTGATATAATTTCTGCCTGGATTGTCACATTAGTTATTTTCTCTGCCTGTTAACTTCAGCTTTCAGCCCTTCTGTGAAGTTGAGAGGAATTCCCATCTCTGGATACCATGCTTCACTGTTTGTGCTATAATCACAGCATATCTCATGCAACTCAGGATTTGCTGGAGATCTGTCTTAACCACTCAGCCTGTGTGTTCCTAAAGGACATGGTCTTCTTTACCTCTGCAGCACAGTCCTCATCGGAGAACCAGGGGCACACTAGGGGATTTGCAATTATTAGTTCAAGTGATGAAGACCATGAGAAAATTTTAATCAAGCCACATAGCTCAAAGATGCAAACTAATCTACTGCTCCCTAAGAAAATTAGGACCATATCCTTCTACAGTATTTGACAATTTAAAACAGAGATTTTAATCAGAGATAAAATAAAGAATAGTTAAAGCACATCTCTATTTCCCTGACAATTAATCTTTATAAAAGCCATTTGGGCTTCTTCACAATAACATCAAGCAGATATGGGAAGAGGTATCAACTATCATTTACTAGACCTCAATACTAAATCAAAAATGGTACATGGATTTCAAATCCCTCCCAATATTGATTTACTGGTAGTGGCTGTTAAGGGACTATGTTGAGAAATATTCCAAGACCATGGCTGGGCTGAGGTGAAGAGTGCCATGGTCAGTTAGCAATGTTTGCCTTGAACTGAGGATGGTGCTTATCTGCCAAGTAATTCTGATCCCTCTATTACTTCTAGGCAGGTTCTGCTTTGTATTCAGATTTTTGGGGATCAATATGTTATATGTGGAAGATCAAAGGTCCTGACTGTCAGGCCCAGCAACTTGAGAAATATTCCTGGGAAACACATTCCAACCACTGCCCTCTTACTATCTCAGGGCCCAGGACCACTACCGGGATCCTGACTTTGAAGTCTCTGGCCCAAACCTTGGGGGTGACACTTCATTCAGACCCTTTATCCTTGACTGTGTCTTTAACCATGAATAGTATCTTTCTGATCACTCAGTTCCTTGATCCCTAGAGCTCCCACATGATTAGAATAGGAATTTACTCTCAAAGGCCCTGAAATGAGACATCAAGGAAATATTTGTAAGATATGTTCTCTGTGTACATGGGGAAGAAATTATTAAACTTGTTTCAAAAATATGTGCTTGGCTTCTACTAGCATTTTCTCAACATTTTTTTAAAAATATATAAAATTCTATGTCCCATCCCTGCCCATTAAACCAGTTACAGAGGGCAGATAGGGAATAATTTTTTTAAAAAAGAATTTCTCACGTGATTATCATGGACACTGTTTTGAAAACTACTGAGTTAAAGACCTGAGCTGGCTCACAAACATGCCAACAATATCCTCTGTTCTGTCATTTTATTGAGATAATGCTCCACTGGACATCCAGGTACCCTATTGTTTAAGTCTTACAATACACTACACATGCATTCTGGATCTGTTCTGATGTGTTCGGGGTGGGGGTGGGGGGCTGTGGAGTGGCCTGTTGATGCTATTTTGAATTCAGAGATTTAGGAGACCCATTCTTTCCTTCAAGCCACTACTTTTTTTTTCTAGCAGTCCTCTCTGATCAGTAATTGTCTCAACACTTTTCTCTCTCTTTTTTTTTTACCACCTTCCTATCCAAACAAACACACATGCATACAGGCAGAGACTTCTGAGACCCTGCAATCTCATTCTTTTCATACCAAGTTTTTCTCTCCCTTTGCAGAGTCAAGTGGTAAAATCTTGTCTCCCTAGGGTGGACCATGGTGGCTCAGCAGGCAGACTTCTTGCCTGCCATGCCAGAGACCTGGGCTTGATTCCCAGTGCCTGCCCATGAAAAAAACAAAACCTTGTCTCCCTACACTCATGTAAAAATGATACATTGGCTTGCCTAGAAAGCTCCCTAGAAGACTGGCTAAAAACCTCTGGTTGAACGTACCAGAAACCCTACAGGGTTTCTCAGATTTTAGCAGGGTAGCTGGTACCATCCCTACCTGAGTGTGCTTCTTTTCCAGGCTACAGGCAAAACTCCTATACAGGAATGCCTACAGGCCAAGTCCTTTGTTTTTCATAGAAAACAATCTAATCCTTTAAAAGATAAAAATATGTGTTAGTCTACAATAGTTGGATATTTCCACAATGCCTTAGGCCACTTAGATTCTACTGTAGCATTGCTTTGCCATTTGGAGTGTTTTCTTGAATTAATGTAGCCACTTAAATATAATTCCTAAAATGCTGAATCATTCTCTTATGGCTTAATTTTACCACTTACAAGCCTGACCATGTTATAAGATCCTCATTCTAGAAGCCTTGGGGCTAGAACTGATAAAGTAAGATGACATTGACCCCCAGTATCCTCCTTAACAAAAGCAAAAATAAGCTCTACAGGGGTTGAAATTTTGCCAGAAAATGAGAAACAATGCTTAAACTTTAGGCTGTGCTAATAAACTCCACTGATGAGAAACTTCACAAAGTCATTCAAGCATCAACAAAATGAATTCCATTTCTTGAAACAGTGAATAGTTATTACTGAACTTGCTGCCTAAACTTTTTTTTTTCTTATTGCCATGGAATTATTCCACTTGCAGCACTTAAATCGTTATATCTAAAAAAAAAAAAAAAAAACAAAACAAAACAGAAGGGCTGTGATTCTATAGGTTGCTCACTTGGCAAAAATGCCTTTTGCTGTGATCTCTCTGTTACATTTGGCAATTTGCCGCTATTCACAATTTAAATTCCAAGGTTTCACATACACAAACAGATATTTTTAAATTGATTCCTCTTGCTTCTCTAGCCATATGCCTTTCATTAGGGTGTATGCATTTTCCTATAACAATTCACTGTTCCCATTTGGCAATTCAGTACCTTTAATTGTGCCAATCAAGCACATAAAACATCAGAACTCATCCATAGTATACAAAGAGAAATATGTGCCTTCTAAAATTCCGGGATAAAAAGCACACTGCTTGATGACAGCTTAATTTTTTCTGCAATTCTGTTCTACCAGTGCAGTGTCTTCTAGAACAATTAGAGTCAGTGAACACAATTCCTGAAACCTTGTAACATTTCCAGCTTTTTAAAGAAGTAAATTATACTTCTGACCTTATGGAAAAGATCCTAGTCATATCTAGAAATGAAAAATGAAACAGTAGAGATGTATACTGCATTATAACAAGGCTCCTTTATAAAACTACTGTAATTATTCCTCCTTTTTACATATCTCAAGAATGAATTACAAGAAAAAATTAAATGTTTTAAACTGTTGCATGGAGTGCTGTGTTTATTTTAATAACAAATCTCCATAGGCTTTGTTGGTGCATATCACCCTCACCATGTGAAGTGTGAAGTTCAATGGTTATCCATTTACCAGCATACATTGGAATTTTTTTTCCCTTCTGCTTCTTATTGCATTTCACCACCCTAATATATTTTACTATTCCCTTGGCCCAGGGGTAGACAGAAGCAGTAAAATGAAATTCAAGTTGCTTTCATAGACAGTAAACATGCATTATGAAATTGAAATCTGTTGGATACATACTATGCCCATTGAGCATACATTTCAGAAGAAGTTCCTCCAAGACACTTGATAACTAAAACCACAATCTAGGAACCGGTCATTGTCCTTAGCTTTAGAAGTCTACAGTGGATTCACAACATAACTACTTTCTGTTTTTAACATGGTGCAAACTTACAGCTTCTGAATCAAACAATTTAGGTAAAAGATATCTTTTTACATGGAAAATCACCCAAACTCTACTGATCCCTTCACATGATTATACCCAGAAGAGAAGCAACAATGAAACATCAGATTCAACACATTCCTGGAAGCAGAAACTTTTAAAAATTTTTAGACATTTCTACTTCAATCCTTGTTTTCCCCTTTGGGCACTAAAGTATCTAAATGTTCAGGACATGTGTCCAAGGTAACCCAAAGCCACACTAGAACCCAGTGCCCTAAATTCTAATCAAGCTTCCACTGTGCCTTCAACTATAGTTTGTGTGCTCTAGGATTCTAAGTCCCAGTTCTGGCCTCAGCGTATTATCAGCCCCAACAAGATAGAGCTGCCTACATCCAGCAAAGGACACCACATCTTACTAGGATCAAAATCTCCCAAGCATAGGGTTAGGGTTGGGTGAGTATAGGCATCAGATGTATACTAATCATATCTCAAATCAACACCTTAGGGTTGCCTGATTTGCATACACATCAAAACTACATCTAGAAATACATAAATCATACAAAAAGTCCACATATTAGGGTTCCCTAAGTTATAGTTATAATAAAACTTACAGTGAGCTAAATGGGGGGAACCAGCAACCGAATCAGCATGTGCACTAGTTCTAAGACTGACATATTAGGGCCCACTAATCTTGAAAATCTTCAGCTCTTGCAGCTCAATGATTCTTGTTCTACTACATACTATTTTTCCCTTTCTGAATGCTGAAAGATTGAGTCTCTGACCTCACTCAGAATTGCTTGAGACAACGAAAGGATGTTTACTGTAGGGGCCTATGGTGGAATGGTAATCAGAGTACTCCTATATTCACCCATCTGGCTATAATTTTATGTAAATGCAGTTGGGCAACCATAATGCATTGCTCTTGAGCTAGATCAACTCCATGAGTGCCTAGGTCTGCAGACATTGGAAAGAGAGACAGAGCATCCATATTGAGGCTTGCAGTGTACCTACCTGGAGAAGGTACTGTGGCCTCTTTCTATACCTGAGAAAAGTGTGAATAACGGAAGGGGTGTGAATCAATACGAAGGTTCACTTTAGATACATTAGATAATTTTATATTACATCATCTGTTCCTATATTGAATAATTCTATAATAAATTAAATTAACCCTAAAAGGTTACCTCTGGTTGGTCTCCAGGAGATGAATGTAGCACAGCACCCTGCAGACTTTAGTCCCTTTTAGCATTGACGCGTATTAGTCTAGGACTTCTCTACGTTGGGGAATATCATTGTGCATATTTTAAACCTCTTATTTTGTATAACAAAATTGGCTTTGATACATTATAAATACAAACACATTTTTCAGGCGCATGGTGTGGTGTGCATTTTCACTTACCTTTTCCGCTGACTGAGCGGTGCCAAAAAAAATTGGAATGAAAGCAAGCCATACTATACACGTCGTGTACATAGTGAATCCAATGGGTTTGGCTTCATTAAAATTCTCTGGGACACCCCGAGTCTTGATGGCATACACTGTACATGTGACCATGAGAAGAATGCTGTATCCCAAGGAGCAGATGATTTGGAGATCTGTAATGTCACATTTGAGAACTCCTCTGGCCTGCTCAGGGTTCATGGTCTTATGTTCATCATAGTCAATGATGATGTTGGGCGGGTCGACACCAAACCAAATGAAAACACCTAGAAGCTGAACCGATATTAAACTGGAAGTGATGGCCAGCTGTGAGGTCGGGCTTATGAGCCTCGGAGCTGTCACGGATTTCTTGCCCTGCTCAAATATGCGATAAATCCGATTGGTTTTGGTCAAGAGGGCCGCATAACTGATGCACATACCCAAGCCCAGGAAAACTCGCCGGAAGGAACACACAGCCACGTCGGGTTTGGCTATCATCAGGAAGGTGATGATGTAGCAGAGAAAGATGCCCGTCAGCAGGACATAGCTGAGCTCCCGCCCAGAGGCCCGGACAATGGGTGTGTCATTGTAGCGGACGAACGTGGCCATGACAAAGATGGTAGCAATGATCCCCAACATGGCCAGAAAGACCGGGATGACGGCCCAGGGGGAATGCCACTCCAGCTTTATGATCGGGATATCCTGGCAGCCAGTTCGATTTTCATTGGGCCGCTGGTCATAGGGACAATGCTGACATGTCATCTCGTCAAACTGGAATTGGTAGCCATCGCAGGGCTCACAGGTCCAGCAACAAGGCGTTCCCTTCTGCGTCTTCTTTCTCTGCCCGGGCTTACAAGGCAGAGTACACACCGAGGAGGGGATTACTCGGACTCCTTTACCCCACTGCATGTCCTCTATCTGCAGCGCAATAAATAAGAAGGAGAAACAGGCAGATGACTCACCAAAAGAGACAAAGAATGATAACAATCATGAACAATAATGATAGAAGCTAAGGTTTGGGGCTTGATGAGGTTATGTGAGTTAGCTGTGGCTCCTTGTGGCTGTGCCCAGGATGTGTCCCCAAGTCATCTAACTCCAGTACCCCTACTTTTCACCCATAGAGAGTATATTCCAAACCTGCCTGATTATAAAAATCCCCTCTGACAATGATTAAAAATATGAATTCCCTCTCCCCACCTTCCCAAATCAGAATATCCTAAAAAAAAGAACCCCTGGATGTGCAGTTTTTAGCAAGTGCCCCAGAGGAATCTTATGTCAGTTAAATTGAGAAATACTGACATGCACTCTCTGCCTCCTCCAGGGAAATAGGTGCAAATGTCCCAAATCAAGATATTAAGAAAGAAAAAGCAAGCAATCTGACAAATGACACTCGTCTCCCTCATGAGATACTGCTGTGTTATTATTTTATTCTATTTATTCGTTTTTTGTTTTTTTTTTTTTTTTTTTTTGGCTGGTTGGTATTTCATTGCTGACCTTTTTCCTTAAAATCCTGCAGGCATGACTTTCATTTTCATTGAGAAATTTTGAATCAAAGTGAATTTATTTGATTGCTTATCATAAAGGAGCAGTAAGGTTCATTAACTGAAGGCTTTAACTTCAGCATACTAAATCTTAAGCATTCAGAAAGTATGGGTAGAAAAACTATAAAATCTGGAAACCTTTCAAGATCAGTTTTCCACAAATCTTCTGCAACCTAGAGAAGCATAAAAGTTCATTTGCCTAATTAGAACACTGGCTTTCTGGACAAGAACGCATAACCAGCAGTGTCAAGAGAAATGACATTAGGAACAATAGAAAACTTTATTATTTGACCAAAGCCTTATTGTACTCAGTGTCTCTCCTTTCCCTGTACAACATCTGCTCTCTTCTTTTCTGATATCTGTTCCTCAAATTTCTTTTGGAAGAAATCTGTCTTCCCGTGGGGTTGAACTTACACTAAAGCTCCATGGTTGGACGCACAGCCCAGACTTTGCCAATTAGTGTACTGCAGCGGTCCTCACACTTGATCATGCATTAGTATCATCCGAAGTGCTTGTCACGACACAGATTGCAGGGCCCCATTCCTAGATTTTCTGATTCATTGGGTCTGGAATGGGGCTGGAAAATTTGTATTTCTAACAAGTTCACAGGTGATGCTTCTATGGGGACCACTCTTTGACAGAGGCTGATACATTCTAACCTCCAAGTCATAGACATTAGGTCAAGAATGAGATCATGGAGTTAAATTTCATCACTCTTACTGACATTACATAAAATGCAAGACTTGGAAGTTTTCAGGATCTAAGTCTGTTGGTGCTCAGGGCCACAGGAAAGAAAGAGTAGGTGAGAAAGAAGTCAACACTCAGGAAAGCAGAGTGGAAAATTGAAGAGAAAGATTACTGATGACCCTGCTTCAGCTCCTGGATATAGCTATCAGCTCCTGGATATAGCTATGCCTGAAGCCTACATCAGAAATGTAAACCAGTAAATTCCCCTATGCTGGAAACCACTTTTAATTGAATTTCTGTTACTTAATATCAAGAGTCCTGAATAGTATACATGCAAAATAAAGTTTTCAATATCTACAAGTTCCAAAAGTTGTACAAGTCAGAAAATTATTTTATACAATAAATTCCAATTAAATAATTTGGTTGATTTTCTCAATACACATAAAAATGAATTTTTAATAAAATGGAACCAGAAATGAAGTTAGATACTGAAAATTCTAAGACATTTAAAAAAAAATGATTACAATATAAGGAGAGAGGAAGCAATAATTTATTGCTCGTTGGAATTTCAGCACTACGTTAAAACAGGATGCAATGCACAGTTGGAGGAAGTGCTTACATTATTTAAATATGAACTACATTCAAAATCTGAATCAAGTCTAACCTCATCTTAGCGAAAAGAAAAATTCATTCTCAAAGTTCCAGAAGCATTTTCAACCTCATAAAATATCATAGCCATCTAATGGTTGAATTTAAATTTTAACCAGAGACCGGAGAATCTTCAGACTCTACTCTGGACTCATTTGCCTGAGCACAAAACCTAGTCAGTGCCAATAAATCTAACAAAATGTAAAACATAATCATTTCTTTCTCAAAATCATCATTTTTGAGTCAGTAAGTCACTGGCAGTGATCCCAAACTCATAAAATTAATGAAATAACTTGGAATAAGAGAGAAAAAGATACTCATCAATTTTGCAAATGCCAAATTTCAAGTAGTTGGAACCTAACAGAATTGCTATTATTAGTACAAATGGTTCCACGTATCAAATTAAAAGGCCCCAATCACGGTTAGTAAGAGAGATTAGTAAAATACCTATAAATAAATTTCATTAGTTAAGCTTTTGAGATTGCCGGATTCCAACTCTACTATAAAGTGATGGATCATATGCTGGGATCTGTGGTAATAAACACAGATATTTTTATATTTTTATACAAATATAAAAACAAATCATCATTCTATGCAATATTTTACAGGCAATTTAAAATGTTTCCTGCTATTATTTTTCCCTTGGAATAAAATTTAAAAATTTGAATGGCTTTTTTCTCAACATACCCAAATATATATGAGAGCTGTAACCACAAACATCACATTGACTGATTACTTAGTTTGTTTTCAATTTTCATTTAAAGCTGATCTCAACTCAATTTGATAATATTAAACCAACAAGTTTGCCTTTTGCTCAAATGAACAAAAGTTTACTATATTTGCTTTGTCAACAAAAATCATTATTGAAAATATAATCTATGCCCCATGAAGGTACCAACTAACCTTTAAAAGCTCCAGTAAGCTAGAATTTTGTTAACACAATGCATATTATTTGTGAATATCAGTGCCCATCTACAGAAATAAAACACCTTTTTTCATAAGAAGCAGCCATGAGCTGCAAATACCTATGGCCATTTATTTATAGGAGGATGATCATTGAGGGCTATGAAAGATCAACTATAATGTCAATTTCCTTTGCCAGAGGGGTAGTTGGAATGTGAATTTCAAGTTTATTTTGAACTGTGCAACTATCCCATGTCTCAGTGGGAAAGCCAAATTTAAGGTGCTAAAAGATTAAAAGACACAAACTTAAAATCCCTAATAATGATATATCCTCCTCCTGGGCACTCAGTGGTTGTGGTTACTGAATACTGGATCTTCTCAGTATATGGCTCCTGGGAAAGGCCACATGGCAAGAGTACAGACTCTGTGGGTAAAACCATCAATTAACATCATCTATGGCACACAGATTATATAGCTAAATGGATGAATGCTTTAAGAAAGAGCAAATTATGCAATTCTGGCCCTTGAAAGCAAAGATAAGCCTATTGTGAAGTCCTAGGAAGGTGCTCTTCACTCTTAACAAAGGACATAAAGAAGTGATATATTGTCTCACCTTTGAACTTTGAGGTTTGGAAATGAGATGCAAGGAGCTGCAGCAGCCATTTTGCAACCAGGAAGAAAAACAAATAAACAGACTAACAAAGCCAATATGTTCAAAGTGGCAAAAGAGAGAGATAAAAAGAATTCATGTGTTGATAGTATCAAAACACCAAGGTAACCAATTCTGGTACCAACCTACCCCTGAATTTCAAACATGAAATGATAGTCTGTTACTTGCAGCCAGACTTTCTAACTGACACCTTTTTCTTACTTCTGTATCAAGTAGTCATAGAGCTTTGGAGACTATTAGACAATTAGCAAATAATTGAGATTCTTATGTAGATAGTAGGTAACTACAGAAAGAAGAGGAATTCTAGAATCACACATGATCAGAAGCACTTTTCCATGTCTTCTAAGAATGCTCAGTAAAGTCTTTAACTCAGAAAGTCAGCTTTGATTCCACTGCTTCTGACTCAGACAAAAACAACAACTTACCTGTGAGCTAAAGTTCTCTAGCAAAGACATATGTTTAGCAAAGAAAAATTAACATCTGGCTCTATTAAATGGACCTTTTCTTAATATTTTTTATTGAGACATCTTCATGCACGAATAAGTCCATCCAAAGTACACAATCAATGGCTCACAATATCATCACATAGTTGCTTATTCATCACCATGATCATTTTCAGAACATTTGCAACACTCCAGAAAAAGAAATAAGAAAAACTCATACATCTGATGCCTCTTACTCCCTCCCTCCCATTGACCACTAGCATTTCAATATACCCAATTTTTCTTTACCCCATATTCCTCCTATTATTTATTGTCATTTTTTCACTCATCTGTCCACATCCTGGATAAAAGGTCCATCAGACACAAGATTTTCACAATCCCACAGACACGTTGTAAAAGTTATATCTTTATAAAACCACCTTCAAGAATCAAGGCAACTGAAACATAGCTCAACAGTTTCAGGTACTTCCCTCTAGCCACTCCAATAAACCATAAGCTAAAAAGGGATATCTATATAATGCATAAGGATAACTTCTCGACTCTGAAATATCTCAGCCACTGATACTTAATTTTGTCTCAATTCTTCCTTTCCCATTTGGTCAAGCAGGCTTTCTCAATCCCATGATGCCAGGTCCTGGCTCATCCCCAGGAGTTCTTTCCCATGTTGCCAGGGAGATTTAAACCCCTGGGAGTCAGATCCCACTTGTGTGTTTGGGGCGGGGGGCAGTGACTTCACTTGCCAATTTGGCTTAGAAAGAGAGGTCACATCTGAACAACAAAAGAGGTTCTCTGGGGGGTGACTCTTAGGAATAATTTTAAGTAGGCTTAGCTTCTCCTTTGCAGAAATAAGTTTCATAGAGGCGAGCTCCAAGATCGAGATCTCAGCCTATTGAATTAGTTGTCCCTACTTCTTGTGAGAATATCAGGAATTCCCCAGATGAAGAAGCTTAATATTTCCTCCTTTCTCCCCAGTCCCCCAAGGGGACTTTGCAAATACTTTTTATTCTCTGTCCAAATTACTCTGGGGTATATCAGGGCATCATACTAACCTGTACAAACCAACAAGATTCATGCCGTATTCAAGACTCCATGTAATTATAGTGTTCAAATAAACTGACCATACAAGTCAATTACATAATGCACCACCCAAAATATAAATTTTGCACCAGGGACTTATAATCACTGGAATTTTGAAATAATGCCAAACTGGTTGCTGTCTTACTGCCAGTCACAGAAATTAAAGGCAGAGAATTTTATAAATGCTGCTTGGTACATGCATTTTTATCTAGAAGATATGTGTCCCTTTCCTCAAGCCAATGCCTTTTACCTAAAAAAAAAAGCTCTCACTATTTTTTTGTAGTCAAATCCCATTTGCATGTTTCCAAAACTTACTCTGTAGACTAAGCTGCCTCATCCTTTTATTGCAATATTATTTTGTCTTATCAGAACCGTAACAGAATGAGCTAACTTAAAAAGAGATTTTTTATTAAAATGTCATTAGCTCATTAAAATGCATCAGTCCTAATTTATGGTAAACGCTTCTTAGTAAAAATGTACAGGAACATTGAGTTTTCAATGCCAGAAAAGACCTAGGCTTTCATTTTGGTGGTAAGTAGTTAGTGGGGGCTAGCAGGAGACTGACAAAGAACTCTACAGTATAGCAACAGCTTTGATAACTGAGCCCCCATTTTTAAACTTTAGCCTGAAGACAAGGCTGCAAAACCTAATCGTAGGATTGCTATGTTATGACAAAACACATTAACTCAAAATCTATTTCTTTAAAATTTATAGTTAAAAGAATCATCCCTCTTTAGGTACTCTAGGAAGAAAACATCATACACCAATATTACTGGGAATCGTTTTCAATCATAGCGTACTCTGAACATTTTTGGAGGAGCACAGACCTTCATTTCTCACAGGGCCCTCTGACGGTCCAACATGTGGATGAATTTATAATATTCCTAAGGCACAACTTCAAATTAAGCCAGTGGTTCCCCATCCTGTGTGCACATTTGACACACTTGGGATCTTCTAAGAATTCTAAAACCTGGGTCACACCCTAGACTAATTACATCAGATTCTCTGGGGGATGGGAAATAGGCACCAGGGTCTTTTAAAGCTTTCCATGTGATGGTGATATGCAGACAAGGAAATCTTTGTGCTGTTCAGTGACCTTAATAATTATAGATTTACTTTTCTGGGCATCTGTTCTTGACTTTGAGGTGCACTAGCTCTCATTAAAGCCGAGTGGGGCACATCATCTGCTTACTTATACTCTATTGTGATTTCTCAGGAAAGTGGGATGGTGTTGTGGTGATATTGTACATTTACATAATCAGTTAGGTCTCTGGACATAACTTTCATGAATATCAGTGGTCCATCAACTTTAAATGCCTGACAGAGGCTGGGCACATCAACTAAATCAATGAAATGGGTGGATGTAAGAAATATGTCTCCCCCCAAAAAAGAAAAGAAACAAATTTCTTAAGTTACCGTATGCATCAAGAACAGATTTCCTAATAGTTATGCCTAAATTATTTGTATTTACTACTTCGATGATTGCGTTGTGCTTAAGAACAAGGGGCAATGAGGTGGGTTCTTCTTTTAAATTTGCATAATTGAAGGCTCCCAGACTAATTGAATCCTATGTCCCAAAAGTAAATCTAGATCTACCTTTCTTTATGAAACCATTCACCTCTATATGTCACCTAAAAGGGGCTGACTTTATTTGGCTTCAGAAATTCCTTTCCTCACACACTCCCTCCCGCCTCCAAAATCAGCAGGATAGTTTTATGTGTAATCTCCTAGATTTCCTAACGTAGCTGCCTTTAAAAAAGTAATCAGTACTCACATGGCCCCAAAATACACATCTGCTGACAGGAGTTAGCTATCTCTCTCAGATATAATACTACCAGTGGAGGAGCCATCTCGCAACAAACAACTATATGCTAAATACAAATCATCTCTTATTTCCATTCTCTCTAGGGACACAGTGCCCTAAAAAATGTTTACCATTCAGAGTGTAGCTACTTCATCTTGTTCCTGTGATTAAACATGTTTGAAAAAAAAAAAGTTAAGCCTGACTTTAAAAATAATTTATAATGTTAACACAGCCAATTGGATGTCTCAAAAATATTTCCAGTTTAACTTGTTCAATATCAGGGGTCTGCGAACCCCACTCCTGCCCTCTGCTTTTGTAAATAAAGTTTTATTGGAACACTGTCACATCCATTCATTTGCATATTGCCTAAGGCCATTGTTGTGGCTAAATTTGCGCTTAAATGACAGAATTGAGTAAGTTTGAATGCATGGTTGGTAAAGTCTAAAATATTTTCTCTCTGGCTCTACAGAAAAAAATAATTGACAAAAGAAATATGAAAACAAAGCCTAGTAGATGGCATGGCTATCTATCCTCAAGTCAGAATTTAGGTGTCTGCTATGACACCTACCTTTCCCTGGACTCCTAATTCAAATTACCAACAATTTCTATGGGTTTTCTTTCCTGCAATCAGCAGGTTTGTTTCTGCACCAGCAAATTATACATTGAAACCTTATTGAGTGCCGGACCTTGTTTTAGTTACTGGAAACAAACAGGTAGAAATCCATGCTATGGAGAGCTGAATCCTTTATTCATGTCTCAGATTCCTCTGTGAAAACTTCCTCTCTTGTTTCCTCTCTTCCATTTCCTCAGACCCTCCTAATCCCCTCAACTACACAAGAGAAAGTGCTCCTTTTAACATTTTTTTTTAATTAGAGAAGTTTACAGAAAAATCATGCAGAAAATAGAAAGCTCCCATATGACTTCCCCTTCCCTTTTTAGCACCTTGCATTATTGTGCTACCTTTGTTACAGGTGATGTAAGAATATTATAATTGTACTGTTAACTATAATCCATGATTTACATTATGCTTCACTGTACTGTATAGACCTATGTTGCTCTTTCTCTAAAACTGTTATTCTAGTAACATGTATACAACCTAAAATTTCCACTTTTAGGCACATTCAAATATACAATCCAGTGTTATTAGTTTATGTGTCCAACGTTGCGCTACTATCAGCACCATCCATTACCAAAACTTTTCCATCACCCCAAATAGAAACTCTGTGCAATGTAACCATTAACTCTCCATTTATTATTTTCACTTTAGCTCATGGTAAACTGTATTCTAGTTTCTGACTCCATGAGTTTACTTATTCTAATTATTTCATATCAGTGAGACCATGCTATATTTGTCCTTTTGTGTCTGGCTTATATCATTCAACATGACATCGTCAAGGTTCATTTATGTTGTCGCATGTATCATGCTCATTTGAAAGGATTATGTGCCTACAAAAGCCAGGTTTAATCCTGATCCATCTCGTGCAGGCATCTGTTTCATTTAACCCCCATTCAGTAATATTGGTTGGAAGCTTGATTAAATTACCTCCACAGAGATGTGACACACCCAATTGTGGATATTAACCTTTGATGAGAGGGAGATGTGACTTCTCCATTCTAGGTGGGCCTTGATTAGTTTATTGGAAACCTTTAAAAGAGGAAACTTTTGGGAAAGAGTAAGCAGCACCACGAGAGAGCCACAAGAACAATAAGACCCCACACAGCCAGAGACTTTTGGAGATGAAGAAGGAAAATACCCACAGGAACCATCATGAAAGAAGAAGCCTGGAGAGAAAGCTAGCAGATGTCACCATGTTCTCTATGTGCCTTTCCTGTGAGAGAAAACCTGAACATCATCGACCTTCTTGAACCAAGGTATCTTTCCCTGGATGCCTTAGATAGGACATTTCTTTAGGCTTGCTTTAATTTGGACATTTTCATGGCCTTAGAACTGTAAACATGCAACTTAATAAACTCCCCCTCCCCTTTTTTTAAAAGCTGTTCTGTTTCTGGTATGTCACATTCTGGCAGCTAGCAATTAGAACATATTGTAACTTCATTCCTTTTCACGGCTGAATAATTAATATGGAAGCAATCATTTTAGCTTTTAAAGAACAGAGTCAAGCATATTGTGTTTCTACTTGATCTCTTTAGTGCTTCCCAGTGCTCTGAAACTTCCTAGATTATACCCTGTATAATATTGTAGTAACACAAAACAACTGACTTTATTTGAGTTCGATGGAGTTCCCATCCCATAGAAGATTCTGTAATGCAACATGCTACTCAACAACTCTTCAGTACACCAGAATCTTGCATAGGAAGACTCTATCTACTCCTGCTGGCCTGTGTCCCACTTTTATAAACTCTCAAAGATCCATCTTCAAAGCCCATAACTCACAAATATGGGACTTGATTCAAGTCTATCATCTCAACAACTGTATAAGCTTCATGAGAGAGCCTCTGTCCACTTCCTTCACTCTGTGAACCCTGTATCTGAGAGGGGGCTCAATAAGCCTGTCAGACTGAGTGGATGAATGATGGGCTGAAGGAAATAATAGACGGATCATGCCTATGGAAATTATTTTTTCTCATCATAATTCATTATTGATGAAATGATCCATAATGACACATGAATTTCACCTGTTTTCTGGCCATTTAATTCAATTCTGTAGAGTAAACACTTGCAGTTGAAATGCCCTTGGCATTTTCTTGAGAGAGGAAAGTGAATTAAATACAAAACCCTGAACTGCTGGGTAGAGAAAAATAAATGAACACAATTAGCACACCCCAGAAAGGGAGATAAACAAGTCAAGTGTAACCTGAAACCAAGAACAGAACTTGATCTCACTAGGCCTGTGTCTGTTCTCTGAACCCTTTACCCTCTCCTTTGGTAAGCTTAGGGACATCTCAGAATAGATAGGTTTAAAGTCAGACATCCTTCTGTTCAAAGATTGGCTTGATCACTTCAAGACAGTATGACCAAAGACAAGCTGGCAACTTTGAGTCTCAGTTTATTGATCTTTATAAAGACTAAAAGAGATAACATATGTAAGGAACCAACATGGTACACTGAGACAAAGTATGGCCCTAAATATTTATTAATTTTCATTTGAATATGTTCTGGCTTCAACGATCAACTTTCTCCTTGCCAAACAATAGTGACAATGGCCATTAGAGAAATGCAAATCAAAACCACAATGAGATATCATCTCACACCCACCAGAATGGCCATTATCAACAAAACAGAAAATGACAAGTGCTGGAGAGGATGCGGAGAAAGAGGCACACTTATCCACTGTTGGTGGGAATGTCAAAGGGTGCAACCACTGTGGAAGGCAGTTTGGCGGTTCCTCAAAAAGCTGAATATAGAATTGCCATACGACCCAGCAATACCATTGCTAGGTATCTACTCAAAGGACTTAAGGGCAAAGACACAAACGGACATTTGCACACCAATGTTTATAGCAGCGTTATTTACAATTGCAAAGAGATGGAAACAGCCAAAATGTCCATCAACAGAAGAATGGCTAAATAAACTGTGGTATATACATACGATGGAATATTATGTAGCTTTAAGACAAGATAAACTTATGAGGCATGTAATAACATGGATGGACCTAGAGAATATTATGCTGAGTGAGTCCAGCCAAAAACTAAAGGACAAATACTGTGTGGTCCCACTGATGTGAACGGACATTCGAGAATAAACTTGAAATATGTCATTGGTAACAGAGTCCAGCAGGAGTTAGAAACAGGGTAAGATAATGGGTAATTGGAGCAGAAGGGATACAGACTGTGCAACAGGACTAGATACAAAAACTCAAAAATGGACAGCACAATAATACCTAATTGTAAAGTAATCATGTTAAAACACTGAATGAAGCTGCATCTGAGCTATAGGGTTTTTTTGTTGTTGTTTTTTACTATCATTACTACTTTTATTTCTTTTCTCTATATTAACATTTTATATCTTTTTCTGTTGTGTTGCTAGTTCCTCTAAACTGATGCAAATGTACTAAGAAACGATGATCATGCATCTATGTGATGATGTTAAGAATTACTGAGTGCATATGTAGAACGGTATGATTTCTAAATGTTGTGTTAATTTCTTTTTTTATTTTTATTTATTTATTTTTCTTTCTTTCCGTTAATAAAAAAATAAAATAAAATAAAAAAAACAATAGTGACAACAATAATAAAAAATAACTTTAAGATGGCCAATCCCAATTCTCCCAACTCTCTTCAACTCTGATTTTTCCAGCCAAATACCACCAGCATATAATGAGACTGTGGCATTTCAGCTCTACACATCTGAAACTGAACATATCATCTTCCTTTCCTTTCTCTAGATCTTCCCACTCACTCTCCAGCATGTTTTGGGGCATCAGAGTAGAGAAGAGTAAGTTTTGGGTTCAAATCCTAGTACAGTGATGTTGGCCAGGCTATTTAAATTCTTTGACCCTCATTTTTTAATACTTATGAAATTGAGATAGTAATGACTACTTCCTTGATGTCCTGAGAAAATTAATTTTTGTGAAATTCTTAGTACAGTATCTGGCACATAGTAAAATCATAATGAGTGAGATCTATTACAGTTATTATTAGTGACAATACAATAATTTGTGACACCCCTTTCCACCTTGCTCCCCTCTATATATCGCAATTGCAAAGTTTGTTACAGTCTTTTCCAGTAAATCCCTTTCTTCTTTGTCCCCAATGACGTTGATATGTTAAAGCCATCATTATTGTGCCCTCTTAATTGCTCTCTCTGATTTTAGGTCCTACTTTTTGGTTCTTATTTCTCTGCATTGCTTTATTTCTCTTCATAGTAATTAATACGAAATCAAACATTTTGGCATTTACTTGTTTTTCTCTCCCTCTACCTAAATGTAAGGTAATGAAAACAGAGCCCACATCTATAATGTTTCCTGAATTTCACTTTGTGCCTAGAGCAGCAGCTCATAATCACAATTTGTCAAAGCCACCAAGTCACTTGAACTTCGTGGAAGATGAGTTCGGGTTGTACTGAACCCTAGGTTAACACCTTCATGGGTCCACTGACCAGGAGAGATGATGTAGACACTTCACTTTGGTATTTAAGTCAGACCCCTAACCCTTCACAGACTTGCTGTTCACTCCCCTATAGATACATTTACTCTTGTAGCAAAAGGCAGCACTTACACTTCCCTTTAATACTCTTGATTCCTTATTTGCATTCTTTTGTTTACACTCCAGGTTTTAGCTATCAACGTTTTTCCCTCTAGTTCTTCAAAATCCAGCTCAAATGTTCCAAGTCTTCCCTGATACCATTGACCTGGAAATGCTCTCTCTCTTTTTAGAACTCAGCATTTTATCTGTAATATTTCTTTACCTCATTTGCATGATATTTTAAAAACACTTAAAACTACATATTTTTAAAATCCCTACAAAACCTAAAAGATGGTATGGAACTTAGGGCAGATTCTACCTACAAAGGAAGTCCTAGAATTATGACATACTGGGAAAAATTCTTAGGGGGAAAAATGCCTTCTTTTAGTGCCCTTGAATACTCTTTATTCTTCCTTTTCATCTGAGCCTCTTGAATCTGACTTGCTTTAAATATGACAAACTATACAAGCAATAACAATAGAAATCTTTATATCACTGCTACTAAATCTTCTTTTCTAATCAGCTCAGCCATTCATCTTAGGTTTTCACCATCAAGACAACTTGCAAATTGCTTTCACCCACTCACCTGGAAAGAGTCACGCTCTCTGCCAGGTAAGTAGGAAAGAATGCTGAGCAGTTAGTTTACCATCTGAGACAAGGAATTTTTATTTCTCTTATGTTTTTCTTCCCCTTGTTTCTATTTTTCTAAGACTTTGAATCAATTTCTTGCTTTCCTTTTCTGAACTGGAATATAGAAACTGTTTATACAGATTATTTAAGGAATGATCCCCCATTTCATTCTGATGAATACTAGCCCTGCAACATAATCTTTTTAAAAACAGAAACAACTCTAATTTAGCCACATCAGGAGAGCTGTTATGCATAATTAATTTCTTAAAAGCCCTGAGAAGTTTTACTATTAAGGAAAGGCTGTGTCTTGGTTGAACCCACTGCATTCTAATTCATCTGACTACAGAATGAACTGTTATTTCCCCTCCTGTAACATCCATTATCTCAACATCATACAGAATTTATATCTCTTCAATAACACTGTGGGAAATAAGTGACATTAGTTCACTAATACTTTCACTAATTGGTGTTCTAGCATCGCCTTTCAAAACTTTTCCCTTCTTGGGTTGGTATAAGCTGTGGGGTCATGGAAGAAAAGTCACAGAACAGTAATTTGGTTGTCAACTCCAAATTACTAGCTGGATTATCTTGGCAAGTTACTTAACTTCTGTGAGGCTTAAGTTCCTTGCCAGTAAAATGGAGTTACAGAGAGAATCAAATATGATTGGATATATGTGTTTTATAAACAACGATATTTCATTAGAGTATTTTATTTCTTTCTTATAAATTTGTTGTTCATTATAAAAGGAAGAAGAAATTATCCTTTCATGCCAATTTTAGCTTTCTTTTGCTCATTTTCTCCATTTCTTTGTTCCTGCAGCTTGCCCTTCCTGCCCCCTCTGGCTAACAAGAAGGAGCAAATACTTCCTCCTGGTGAACTGGTGGTGAGACAAACCAAAAAGTCAAACGTGGAATCAACAAGATCTCTCATTCAAGACAGTCAGGAAGGCAAAATGATACATTTGCTTCTTACAAAGCAAATCAACAGCTTATCATAGGATGCAGAAATCACGCTTCTAGATATTTACCCAAATGAGTAAAAACCTTAGGTCTCTACAAAGGTTTATAGCAACTTGATTCATAACTGCCCCAAATTGGAAACTACCAAGGTATCTTTCAACAGGTGAATGGACAAACTGTGGTACAGTCACATGATAGAGTATTACTCAGTGATAAAAAGAAATGAGCTTTGTAGCTAATAAAGGATATAGAGGAAACTCAAATGCATATTACTAACGTAAAGAAGCCAATATACCGTATGATTCCAACTATATGAAATTCTTGAAAAGGCAAACCTATAGAGAAAGTAAAAAGATCAGTGGTTGCCAGGGATTCAGGAGATGGTGAGTGGGAATGAACAAGTGGGGTAAGGGGTTATTTAGGAAAGTGAATCTGCTCTGTATTATATTGTAACGGTGAATAAGTGACATTATGCTTTTATCAAAGTCCATAGAAGTGTACAACACAAAGAATGAGTCCAAATGTAAACAAGGGCATCTAGTTACTAATAATGCATTAATATTGGTTTATCAATTATAAAAAATGTTTTTTTACATTACAAACAATGTGAGACGTTTATAATAGAGAAAACTATGGTGGGAAGAGGAGTGGGAAAGGGTATATAGGAACTCTCTGTACTTTCTGAACAATATTTTTGGTAAACCTAAAACTGCTCTAAAAATTAAAAAGTCTATAAAAAAAAGGGAAATGGATTAGTGCTCAATACAAACTGAGCATAAGTCACCAAGCATTGTGTTCAAAGTATGTGGAATCCAGTGATGATTCTATTAGAGAGGATGTAATTACAGTACTTCCTCATTAATCCAAGAAACCAACTCAAGTAGTCGGAATTTCAGGTTCATTTGCCAGTCCAGAGGATGTGGGAGTGACCTATTTGAGTAAGAGACCTTTTGCTATCCTTTATAAATAGCTACCTACTCTCACTGACTCCTGGCCCATCGCCTGAGGAGCTGATGTCTATATCCACATGTATACATAAAATAATTAAGTTAGGCTACTTAACAAGGGAGTCTACTATCTCACAAATGTATAAGCCCACAAAGCTGAGTGAGAAATGGCCTCTAAATCAAATTGGGATATTTGTTTATATCTTGCATTCAAAAGCTAGGCCACTTTCAGAAAGTGGAATGAATGAAGTGTTTATTTGATTCAGACTATCTTTCCAGGACTAGAGGGCTGAAGGGATAGGAAAAGTACCTGTTCATCAACAAAAAAGCAACAGGACTAGAGGCTCTATGAAAATTTCTTTCACGCCAAAATTATGAAGTAGACACCAGAGGTCTTTATACTATCCTCCTGACATCATCTTACATTTATCCTGTCTCCTAAATCGAAGGCCATGCAGTGCCATACACCATATTAAACAATGAAAATAGAGATAAAACACTTATTTCTTTCCCTCAGTAAGCTCTAGGTGTCAAGGCAGAAATTTGTGTGTAAGTCTCATTAGAATACTATATAACTCAAGATAAAATTGTGGTATCAGATTGGGATCTATTGTAAAGGGTCCTAGATTGTAAGCTCTTACAGCAGTCACATCTATTTTGGAGTTGTAACTGTTACTTCTGAATGCTGGGATACTGAGCTATTTGTGTATAACCTGGTCATTCTCTGAAACTTTGGGTACTTATGAGACATCTGAAACTCACATTACCCCATACAGCAATGGTTTAAAAAGTTGAAAAAAGTGATCCAAATTCAACTAGAGAGACTAATGAAGTTCATCTCTAGCACTGTGGGAGGGAGAAAGCCTTCTTGAAAGAAAGGGGAAAGATAAACAAAATAAAGTTTCAGCAGCTGAGAGACTTCAAACAGACTCGAGAGGTTTTCTTGGAGTTTATTCTTATGCATTATATAAATATCCCTTTTTAGTTTATGGTGCATTGGAGTGTCTGAGCGAAGTACTTGTGTTCCAGTAGCCTTGATTCTTGAAGATGATTGTATATAAAGATCTAACTTTTGCAATGTGACTGTGTGATTTGAAAACCTTGTGTCTTATGTGCCTTTTATCCAGAATATGGACAAATGAGTAAAAAATTATAGATAAAAAAATAAGTAAATGGGGGGTAAGGGGTAAAGTAAATTGGGTAGATTGAAATGCTAGCGGTCAATGAGAGGGAGGGGAAAGGGGTATGGGTATATGAGTTTTTTCTTTTTTCTTTTTCTGTTTCTGGAGTGATGCAAATGTTCTAAAAATTACCATGGTGGTGAATACACAACTATGTGACGATACTGTGAGCCACTAATTGTATACCATGGAAGGACTGTATATATGTGAAGATTTCTCAATAAAAATATATTTTTTAAAAAGATACAATTGGGGCCCAACTGGTTCTTAAGTCTCCTTTCCTAGAATATTGAAACAGAGTCTCTGATGATGAATACGAGTTCTTTAGTGTGATAAAGTGGGGAAAAATATTTTGGAAGAGTGAGTATGTTGAGTAAATACAAGAAGGCATGAAAGCACTAGGTATGAAGGATGGGAATTAGCTTGGGGGCCACAGGTAGTTTAAGTTGAGCAGAAATGTAGAGTGCTAAGAAGGAAGAAAAGATCACATTGATGACACATGCAGGCACCTGCTCATGGAAAAACAGCTGTTCATTATTTAGTCAGCTGTTTACCAACCACCCAGGGTGTTGCCAGATGATTTTCATTGGGTTACAAATGCTAAACAATTTGCATATGACTTCTGACCTCAAAGTACTTAGCGCAGGGAAGACATCCAAAGCAACCACACTACAACAAATCAATAAAATGCAAACTGTAATAAGTGTTAGGAAACAGTATAGTCATATAAAGAATAACATGAAGGTAACTACCTTAGAGATTAGAAAGTCAGATGAGGTGATTTTGAAGTTGCAACTTGAAGTGTGAGAACCCAAGCGTGGAAAGTGGCTGACCTGTGGATGTTAGATTCAGTAGGTGTGGTGGCTTGAAGCTGTATATATGCCAGAAAACCATGTTCTTAAATCTAATTCATTCCTGTGGCTATAAACCCACAATAAGTAGGACCTTTTGATGAGACTAATTCAATTAAGTGTGACCCACCTCATTCAGAATGGGTCTTCATCTTATTATTAGAATCCTTTATAAACAGAATGACTACAAAGTGAGTAAAAGAAAGCATGGAAGCAAGGAGCTGAAAGCAGTGAAACCTGTAAGAGGAGGGAGAGACCAGCAGACACTGCCTTGTGCCTTGCCATGTGGCAGAGGAGCCAAGGATCACCAGCAGCCAGTCTTTGGGAAGAAAGCATTACCTAGATGATGCCTTGATTTGGACGTTGTCTTGATCTCAAACTGTAAGCTAATAAGTTCCCATGGTATAAGACAATTCATTTCATGATATCTGCTTTAAGCAACTTAGTAAACTAAACAGTAGATAATGGGGAAATTGCCAAGCCCCTGAGGCAGGGAAGACTTGGTATGTTAGAATATCTCAAACTTGAATATGCAAACAGCTCCCCCAGACATCTTGTTAAAATGCAGATTCCAACTCAATTCACATGGGGTGGGGCTGGAGATTTTATTTTTAATAAGGTCCCAGATGATTATTGGCAGTTGGGTGGTACATTCATAGCAAGTTGTTACAGGAACAAAAGTCAGAGAATGTGTCCAGGGCTTATATTGAGGAGAGCAAGATTCCACTTGAGACTATAGAGGGGAAAAAAGTCAGCTCATGAATGTTGTATGCCCAACTGGGAAATATATGGTTAGCAGTAAGTTTGCTTACTGCTAATTCATTCTCCTCCTTTACGGGGGTGGTTGAAGGTAGAACTATTCTCCAGGAAGAAATGAAAAGCCACTTAGTCAAATCTCCTTTTGCTAAAAACATACCACCTGACAATCAAACAAAAGGCATATGCTAGCTTGAGAATCCCTATCTATGGAAGGCTTTTAGTAGAATGTACCTGGTCTGTCTGGGATTGCTTATTGGAAACAAACCTGGAATATATTGATGTATAGGACAAGGTTCCCTGAAAATTATCACATAAGCTAGGTACCTTTCTGATTCTAAAATGATGGTATTTCATGACCGAAACATTTCTTCTTTCTCTGTAGCCACATATATTAAAGATCTTATTGATCTTACTATGTTAAGTGTGACTTGTTAATCAGTGGCTTCCTACCTTTTCCAACTTTGCCTGCGTCTCAGAAGTAACTATAAACCCTGGAACTAACAGTAAAGTATCATACTGGGTAAGATCTCTGAATTGTATGGATTGTATTTGACAATCCATTCCTCTGTATTCAGTGACTTCTTCAGAGAGGTTTAGAAATAATTCCCTGGAGTAATTGGTGGCTTCAAACTCTGGTTCCCTCCCTAGGCTATGTATTAGAAACACCTGGGGAACTACTTTAAAAGACCCATGACCAGGACCCAAGAGAGGAGTTTTGACTTAACTGGTCAGCAGAGGGTCAATTTATAACACACTGGGAATCAGTGGGTTATAAAGTCTCCCTACCTGATTCTAATGTGCAGCCACAGATGAGATACTGTAGGTTATATTTAAAGACATTTCTAGGGACCTGGAGGCAGGGATGCTGGTAATATATTGGTAAATAAACCTCAAGACACAAACTGTGGTTACTGTCCTTCAGTTTTGATAGGTATTCAATAAGAAGCCAAGTTTCCTTTTCCTTCAAACCTCAAAATGCTTGTACTTCCAGAGCATCTGACTTTATCCTACATGAGAAATCAAGCGTCTCTGTAAGGGCTACAAATCCTATTAAGTTCCTCAGCCTCAGGCTTCTTAGTGATTTCCCATTTTAATGGAAAACAAAATAACTGTTAATATATGTACACTATTTAAATGCACTCTCCAATCTTTCTTGCCAACCTGCACATTTCTATAATAAGCCATTTGTTCAGAGCTCAATTATTTTGTGATGTTTGATTAAACAAAATCAGCACCAAAATAATTGTATTAGGGTTAATTGACATCTTCTCAGAGGAAAGCTAACCACTTTGTTGGTCATGCTTTTAATAACAAGCTTCCCAGATCTCAATGGTAATATTTGAACACAATTGTTGAGACTGCTCCAAAGACAGAATGCAACTTTATAGATTGATTTTACAAAATAGTTTCTGTGTCAACAGTTCAAACAATTATTTAGCCTTATAGACAGCACTGCAATATTCATAACACTTGGCAGCATGAATTTAACTATTAATGCCTTGTAATTAGTTTCTTATACAGAACTTGGAAATGACAATTGTTTAATGTCAAGACTGCATCAGTGACATTTAGGCAATACAACCCACTGAAATACTGACTATAGAGAGACCAAGGATGAAATTAGCATAGATCTGGGCCAGATAACTAAGCTTTCTGAATATAATAATGTCATTATTATTGTTGTTGCTATTATTTTATTCCTTCCCTTTCACCATGATTATTTTGCTAGAATTAAGGAATTCTCCTACATCTTAGAAACACTACACCAGCGCTCGAGGCACTTCCTTTCTTTACCCTTTTGAATATTTTTATTTGCAAAATTAGCCAGACCAAGTTTTATTTACCTACAACCTACCAACCAGGGATTTTACTTTTCAATTGTTCAGATATTGAGTGCTCACTATATGTCATATGTTAAATATAGTTTCTCTAATACTCATTAACACTCTGCAAGGTAAGAATTGTTTCCTGTACTCTTAGTATAAGGAAACTTCGACTTGGGTAGTAAGTATCTGAGTCCATGATCTTTCCATATACACATCTGGGTGTCTTTCTGATCACCAAGATAATGAACTATAAAAAGTTTATTAAATTATACACTAATAATTCAAGAGGTAGATAATCATGTGCCATGAAAAGTGAGCCTCTCTTCCATTCCTGCAACCAAGTTCCCCAAAGGCAAACATTTATCAGCTTCTTGTGCATGTTTGAATGGATTTCTGAATATAACATCACTAATTGTATTGCCTATGTTAATTTTTATGTATATTTTTCCTAGAAGAGATGGGAGGAAAAATGAAAAACATTTCCAAGGGGTACAAAACATCAATTATTAAATATTGACCTTGCTTATTTCTAAGGGTCACCCCTCCTCACAACCTTATGGCCCTCTGCTGTTCCGCAAAGACAAAAAAAAGCTACCATATTTGGAAATGGTTGGCTTACAGGAACAAAAAAGACCTTTGCATATTCATGCTCCTGTTCAGAATTATTTTTAATAATACTAATTTTAAATTACTTGAAGACTATTAATGAGCTTAAGTCTTCTACTGTTGCCAAGCATATTTAATTTGATTTTTGGATACTGTTTTCATAGGCACACTTATATTTCTAAAATCAATAAAGAATTCAAATAGATCTGATATGTCTTTATTCACCCTCATCTTTCTCCCTCTCTCCATCTCCATTTGAGGGATCTATCCAACTCACAAAAGTCAGGGGCGTATCTGTGCCCACTCCCTGCATATTTTAGCCCTGGCTGAAGTGAATCTCTTTGCCCCAGCCCTGAGTCTTTCATCTCTACAAGACAAGAAGTATTCTGAAAACTATCTCTTCTAGAAACCCAGGGCTTCTTGTTTGAATCTAAATTGTGGAATTATACCTGATATCTTCCGAAGTCATTACTGTAAGCTCCTTAAGGGCAAGACTTCTGTTTATTCCTCACAAAACCAACTCAAAATATGTAGAGAACATATTTTGCTTTGGAAATACTGCAGCAGATTTTGGCTTTCATAAAAAATGTGACCAGATACTTATTTTCCTTATCATTAACCATGTGTTCTTAGGTAAGTTACTGAACCTTTCAGAATCTCTTTCTGGATTCAATGATGACACTGTCCATCTTAGAAGATTACTGTAAGGATGAACCATGATAACTGAAAAAGCTGCTGGAATATAGAATGTAAATACATGATAACTTGTTTTCTTTTTCTTTCTTCTTCCATATATGTATATTTTTAATTGACAAATATTAGTTATTATAATTTTACAGTAATATTCATTGCAAAAGACAACCTCAAATGTCATAACTACCCCATGGTCTTTTTTCCCTCTCCGGGTACTATTTCTATAAATGGACCCTCTCCCCAGGCAGGTTAGAAAACCAGAATCTTTTACCTCTCATCATCCATATCTAATCCATCAGAAGGTACTGCAGATTTTATCTTCTAGGTGCCTATCTTAGCCACCTGCACTTCTCCTTCTCTACCTTAGAGGTTGAGTATTTTCATTTCCTCCTAGCCCTGGGCACTTACTTAAAGGGTCTCCACTCTGGTCCACAGACCTCAAATTGACCCATGCTCCATTAAGAGTGATCTTTTCAAAAGGCAAATTTATTCTGGCCACAGGAAGCCCAACTCTTCCCTGATTATAAGCTCTTAAATGAGCTTTCATTGTTCTCAAGTTAAAGATCACAGTTCTTTTTTTTTTTTTTTTTATTAATTAAAAAAAGAATTAACAAAACAATTAGAAATCATTCCAATCTACATGTACAATCAGTAATTCTTAATAACATCACATAGTTGCATATTCATCATTTCTTAGTACATTTGCATCGATTTAGAAAAAGAAATAAAAAGACAACAGAATAAGAATTAAAACAATAATAGAAAGAAAAAAAAAAAAAAAAAAAAAAACAAAAAACCTATACCTCACATGCAGCTTCATTCAGTGTTTTAACATAATTGCATTACAATTGGGTAGTATTGTGCTGTCCATTTCTGAGTTTTTATATCCAGTCCCGTTGTACAGTCTGTATCCCTTCATCTCCAATTATCCCTTCTCTTTTTTTTTTTTTTTAATTAACGGAAAAAAAGAAATTAACCCAACATTTAGAGATCATACCATTCTACACATGCAATCATTAATTCTTAACATCATCACATAGATGCATGATCATCATTTCTTAGTACATTTGCATTGGTTTAGAAGAACTAGCAACATAACCGAAAAAGATATAGAATGTTAATATAGAGAAAAAAATAAAAGTAATAATAGTAAAATCAAAACAAAACAAAACAAAACAAAAACCTATAGCTCAGATGCAGCTTCATTCAGTGTTTTAACATGATTACTTTACAGTTAGGTATTATTGTGCTGTCCATTTTTGAGTTTTTGTATCTAGTCCTGTTGCACAGTCTGTATCCCTTCAGCTTCAATTACCCATTGTCTTACCCTGTTTCTAACTCCTGCTGAACTCTGTTACCAATGACATATTTCAAGTTTATTCTCGAATGTCCGTTCACATCAGTGGGACCATACAGTATTTGTCCTTTAGTTTTTGGCTGGATTCACTCAGCATAATATTCTCTAGGTCCATCCATGTTATTACATGGTTCATAAGTTTATCTTGTCTTAAAGCTGCATAATATTCCATCGTATGTATATACCACAGTTTGTTTAGCCACTCTTCTGTTGATGGAGATTTTGGCTGTTTCCATCTCTTTGCAATTGTAAATAATGCTGCTATAAACATTGGTGTGCAAATGTCCGTTTGTGTCTTTGCCCTTAAGTCCTTTGAGTAGATACCTAGCAATGGTATTGCTGGGTCGTATGGCAATTCTATATTCAGCTTTTTGAGGAACTGCCAAACTGCCTTCCACCGTGGTTGCACCCTTTGACATTCCCACCAACAGTGGATAAGTGTGCCTCTTTCTCCGCATCCTCTCCAGCACTTGTCATTTTCTGTTTTGTTGATAATGGCCATTCTGGTGGGTGTGAGATGATATCTCATTGTGGTTTTGATTTGCATTTCTCTAATGGCCAGGGACATTGAGCATCTCTTCATGTGCCTCTTGGCCATCCGTATTTCCTCTTCTGAGAGGTGTCTGTTCAAGTCTTTTTCCCATTTTGTAATTGGGTTGGCTGTCTTTTTGTTGTTGAGATGAACAATCTCTTTATAAATTCTGGATACTAGACCTTTATCTGATATATCATTTCCAAATATTGTCTCCCATTGTGAAGGCTGTCTTTCTACTTTCTTGATGAAGTTCTTTGATGCACAAAACTGTTTAATTTTGAGGAGTTCCCATTTATTTATTTCCTTCTTCAGTGCTCTTGCTTTAGGTTTAAGGTCCATAAAACCGCCTCCAGTTGTAAGATCCATAAGATATCTCCCAACATTTTCCTCTAACTGTTTTATGGTCTTAGACCTAATGTTTAGATCTTTGATCCATTTTGAGTTAACTTTTGTATAGGGTGTGAGAGATGGGTCTTCTTTCATTGTTTTGCATATGGATATCCAGTTCTCTAGGCACCATTTATTGAAGAGACTGCTCTGTCCCAGGTGAGTTGGCTTGACTGCCTTATCAAAGATCAAATGTCCATAGATGAGAGGGTCTATATCTGAGCACTCTATTCGATTCCATTGGTCGATATATCTATCTTTATGCCAATACCATGCTGTTTTGACCACTGTGGCTTCATAATATGCCTTAAAGTCAGGCAGCGCGAGACCTCCAGCTTCGTTTTTTTTCCTCAAGATGTTTTTAGCAATTCGGGGCACCCTGCCCTTCCAGATAAATTTGCTTATTGGTTTTTCTATTTCTGAAAAATAAGTTGTTGGGATTTTGATTGGTATTGCATTGAATCTGTAAATCAATTTAGGTAGGATTGACATCTTAACTATATTTAGTCTTCCAATCCATGAACACGGTATGCCCTTCCATCTATTTAGGTCTTCTGTGATTTCTTTTAGCAGTTTTTTGTAGTTTTCTTTATATAGGTTTTTTGTCTCTTTAGTTAAATTTATTCCTAGGTATTTTATTCTTTTAGTTGCAATTGTAAATGGGATTCGTTTCTTGATTTCCCCCTCAGCTTGTTCATTACTAGTGTATAGAAATGCTACAGATTTTTGAATGTTGATCTTGTAACCTGCTACTTTGCTGTACTCATTTATTAGCTCTAGTAGTTTTGTTGTGGATTTTTCCGGGTTTTCGACGTATAGTATCATATCGTCTGCAAACAGTGATAGTTTTACTTCTTCCTTTCCAATTTTGATGCCTTGTATTTCTTTTTCTTGTCTAATTGCTCTGGCTAGAACCTCCAAGACAATGTTGAATAATAGTGGTGATAGTGGACATCCTTGTCTTGTTCCTGATCTTAGGGGGAAAGTTTTCAATTTTTCCCCATTGAGGATGATATTAGCTGTGGGTTTTTCATATATTCCCTCTATCATTTTAAGGAAGTTCCCTTGTATTCCTATCTTTTGAAGTGTTTTCAACAGGAAAGGATGTTGAATCTTGTCGAATGCCTTCTCTGCATCAATTGAGATGATCATGTGATTTTTCTGCTTTGATTTGTTGATATGGTGTATTACATTAATTGATTTTCTTATGTTGAACCATCCTTGCATACCTGGGATGAATCCTACTTGGTCATGATGTATAATTCTTTTAATGTGTTGTTGGATACGATTTGCTAGAATTTTATTGAGGATTTTTGCATCTGTATTCATTAGAGAGATTGGTCTGTAGTTTTCTTTTTTTGTAATATCTTTGCCTGGTTTTGGTATGAGGGTGATGTTGGCTTCATAGAATGAATTAGGTAGTTTTCCCTCCACTTCGATTTTTTTGAAGAGTTTGAAGAGAATTGGTACTAATTCTTTCTGGAACGTTTGGTAGAATTCACATGTGAAGCCATCTGGTCCTGGACTTTTCTTTTTAGGAAGCTTTTGAATGACTAATTCAATTTCTTTACTTGTGATTGGTTTGTTGAGGTCATCTATGTCTTCTTGAGTCAAAGTTGGTTGTTCATGTCTTTCCAGGAACCCGTCCATTTCCTCTAAATTGTTGTATTTATTAGCATAAAGTTGTTCATAGTATCCTGTTATTACCTCCTTTATTTCTGTGAGGTCAGTAGTTATGTCTCCTCTTCCATTTCTGATCTTATTTATTTGCATCCTCTCTCTTCTTCTTTTTGTCAATCTTGCTAAGGGCCCATCAATCTTATTGATTTTCTCATAGAACCAACTTCTGGCCTTATTGATTTTCTCTATTGTTTTCATGTTTTCAATTTCATTTATTTGTGCTCTAATCTTTGTTATTTCTTTCCTTTTGCTTGCTTTGGGGTTAGCTTGCTGTTCTTTCTCCAGTTCTTCCAAATGGATAGTTAATTCCTGAATTTTTGCCTTTTCTTCTTTTCTGATATAGGCATTTAGAGCAATAAATTTCCCTCTTAGCACTGCCTTTGCTGCGTCCCATAAGTTTTGATATGTTGTGTTTTCATTTTCATTCGCCTCGAGGTATTTGCTAATTTCTCTTGCAATTTCTTCTTTGACCCAGTCGTTGTTTAGGAGTGTGTTGTTGAGCCTCCACGTATTTGTGAATTTTCTGGCACTCTGCCTATTATTGATTTCCAACATCATTCCTTTATGGTCCGAGAAAGTGTTGTGTAAGATTTCAATCTTTTTAAATTTGTTGAGACTTGCTTTGTGACCCAGCATATGGTCTATCTTTGAGAATCATCCATGAGCACTTGAGAAAAAGGTGTATCCTGCTGTTGTGGGATGTAATGTCCTATAAATGTCTATTAAGTCTAGTTCATTTATAGTAATATTCAGATTCTCTATTTCTTTGTTGATCCTCTGTCTAGATGTTCTGTCCCTTGATGAGAGTGGTGAGTTGAAGTCTCCAACTATTATGGTATATGAGTCTATTTCCCTTTTCAGTGTTTGCAGTATATTCCTCATGTATTTTGGGGCATTCTGATTCGGTGCGTAAATATTTATGATTGTTGTCTTCTTGTTGAATTGTTCCTTTTATTAGTATATAGTGTCCTTCTTTGTCTCTTTTAACTGTTTTACATTTGAAGTCTAATTTGTTGGATATTAGTATAGCCACTCCTGCTCTTTTCTGGTTGTTATTTGCATGAAATATCTTTTCCCAACCTTTCACTTTCAACCTATGTTTATCTTTGGGTCTAAGATGTGTTTCCTGTAGACAGCATATAGAAGGATCCTGTTTTTTAATCCATTCTGCCAATCTATGTCTTTTGCTTGGGGAATTCAGTCCATTGACATTTAGTGTTATTACTGTTTGGATAATATTTTCCTCTAACATTTTGCCTTTTGTATTATATATATCATATCTGATTTTCCTTCTTTCTACACTCTTTTCCATATCTCTCTCTTCTGTCTTTTTGTATCTGACTCTAGTGCTCCCTTTAGTATTTCTTGCAGAGCTGGTCTCTTGGTCACAAATTCTTTCAGTGACTTTTTGTCTGAGAATGTTTTAATTTCTCCCTCATTTTTGAAGGATAATTTTGCTGGATATAGGAGTCTTGGTTGGCAGTTTTTCTCTTTTAGTATTTTAAATATATCATCCCACTGTCTTCTAGCTTCCATGGTTTCTGCTGAGAAATCTACACAAAGTCTTATTGGGTTTCCCTTGTATGTAATGGATTGTTTTTCTCTTGCTGCTTTCAAGATCTTCTCTTTCTCTTTGACCTCTGACATTCTAACTAGTAAGTGTCTTGGAGAACGCCTATTTGGGTCTAATCTCTTTGGGGTGCGCTGCACTTCTTGGATCTGTAATTTTAGGTCTTTCATAAGAGTTGGGAAATTTTCAGTGATAATTTCTTCCATTAGTTTTTCTCCTCCTTTTCCCTTCTCTTCTCCTTCTGGGACACCCACAACACGTATATTTGTGCGGTTCATATTGTCCTTGAGTTCCCTGATACCCTGTTCAAAATTTTCTATTCTTTTCCCTATAGTTTCTGTTTCTTTTTGGAATTCAGATGTTCCATCCTCCAAATCACTAATTCTATCTTCTGTCTCTTTAAATCTATCATTGTAGCTATCCATTATTTTTTCTATGTTTGCTACTTTATCCTTCACTTCCATAAGTTCTGCGATTTGTTTTTTCAGTTTTTCTATTTCTTCTTTATGTTCAGCCCATGTCCTCTTCATGTCCTCCCTCAATTTATCGATTTCATTTTTGAAGAGGTTTTCCATTTCTGTTCGTATATTCAGCATTAGTTGTCTCAGCTCTTGTGTCTCATTTGAGCTATTGGTTTGTTCCTTTGACTGAGCCATATTCTCAATCTTTTGAGCGTGGACAGTTATCTTCTGCTGCTGGCATCTGGGCATTTATTCAGATTTCTCTTGGTGTTGGACCCAGCAAGGTTGTAATATTTTTCTGTGAAATCTCTGGGTTCTGTTTTTCTTATCCTGCCCAGTAGGTGGCGCTCGTGGCACACGTTTGTCTGCGGGTCCCACCAGTAAAAGGTGCTGTGGGACCTTAAACTTTGGAAAACTCTCGCCGTCCTGGGGGTTCGCTAGCCGAAGCGGCTTGAGCCGGCCCGGGGTCCGAACGCAGGGAGGGTGTCCGAACGCAGGGAGGGTTGCTGGTCGCCGCAGCCAGGGAAAGAGCCCGTCCGAATTTCCTAGTCGGCCCTGGGCAACAAGCGTGGCGGGAGGGCGCCAGCGGCAGCGGCCCGCCCGAGAGAGTGCACGTTCCCCGGGAGTCACGGGGTCACCGTTCTCCGCGGCCTGGGGGTTTCCGATCCAATTCTCTCAGTTGGTCCGGGGGCTGCGCGTGGTGTGGGCGCCAGTCGCCTTGGTTTCAGGGGACCACCTCTCCAATTCTCCCAGCCGGCCCGGGAAGGGGGAAGGGAGTAACTCCGGCCGCTTGCCACCCCGCCCGGTAAGGCCCGCGCGCCTCGGCGATCTCACCCGAGCTGCTTCTCTCAGCCAGCCAGCCGTTCCAGGATGGGGTACGCTGTCTTTTTTATCTCTGTTGTGGCTTTGGGCGCTTTCTGTATCGTTTCTACTCCCCTAGTAGGTGTCCTGGAGAAGAAACTAAGATCCGCGCGTCTTACTAAGCCGCCATCTTCCAGGAAGTCCAAGATCACAGTTCTTATTGTGGTCTACAAGACCTGCCTTTTTGCTTCACCCCACACTATCGTACTCCACTTAGCTTTCTTCAAAGGCTTACCATATCTAAATTCATCCACCGTATTCTTCTCCTGATCGAATGCTTTTCTTCCACTTGCCTGAGTTAGCTCCTGTTCTATCTTTCTGACCTCAAGTCCTGGTTTGTTTCTTCAAGAAAGCCATTCCTCATCTCCCACTTGGGTGAAACCCTCTCATAATGGACTCTCAGAGCATCATTCATTGTCACAGATGCAGTTTTATATTGCTTGTGGGAGAGCATTTGATAAACATCTGTCTCCCCTTTCAAAGGACTAGTTCGAAGAGGGGAAGGACAATGTTTTGGTTCAGCACCATTGCGTCCTCATTAGCTAACACAATGCATGTCAGATAATAAAGAACTAGTAATATCAGTCAAACAAATAGCAAAACTACTGCTGTTTATAATAGCAACTAGCAATACCTCATTGCCTACTGTGTACCATGCACTTTGTTGGGTACTTCATATGCAGTATCACACTGGATCTTTGCAAAAAAGTATTTATGCCTTTTGAGCCTCCTTTTATAGATGAAAAAAACTTGAAGCACCAAGGTTAAATAAATCGACTAAAATGATGGTTCCCCTTTAATGATATCAATTAAGGATTAATTCTGGGAAGTTAAGCAATGTCCTTGGCCCTTCATTCAGAGTGTATTTTTTCATACTGGCAGATAGAGAAGACTTCTGACTACATAATAAATACAAGAAGCAGGATAATGAATTATGCACACAAAGGAAAAAATTAACAAACCAATGACTTGAGTTCTTGCTAGTTGTTCCACTGTGATAAGTAATGATTTTGTGCTTTCATTGAAAGTTTTAGATATGAACCTGTGTGTGTGATAGTTAGATTCAGTTGTCAACTTGGCCTGGAGAAGGCACCTAGTTCTGTTGCTGTGGACATGAGTCAATGGTACATGAACCTCATCTGTTGCTGATTACACCTGCAGTTGGCTAGGAGGCATGCCTGCTGCAATGAATGACATTTGACCTAATTGACTGTGCTTAAATGAGAGAGCAGGACATAGCACAGCCTAAGCAGCTCAGCATACCTCATCTCAGCACTCATAGCTCAACCCAGGCCTTTGGCGACGCAGAAAGAAATCACCCTGGGGAAAGTTGTTGGAACCCAGAGGCCTGGAGAGAAGGCCAGCAGAGACCATCCTGTGCCTTCCATGTAAGAAAAAACCCTCAGTGGAAAGTTAGCTCCCTTTCCTCTGAAGAACTAATGAAATAAATCCCCTTTTATTAAAAGCCAATCCGTCTCTGTTTTATTCCAGCAGCTAGCAAACGAGAACAGATTTTGGTACCAGAGGATGGGGTGCTGCTGCTGCATTTTGCAAATACCAAACATGTTTGAGAGGGTGGGGCTGCCACTTTTCTAAGACTAAAGGATAAATGACTTTCAGACTTTGAAATCCAATGGTGTTTGCCCTGCAGGTTTTCGAAACTGTATGGGTCCAGTGACTCCTGTGTTCTTTACTCCCTATGGAAATGTGTATATGTATCCTATGAATGTTCCTCCTTTGTATGTTGGCAGCAAATAACTTGCTATGAGTTTTCAAAGGTCCAAAGTCAAAGGATAATTTTGCCTTAAAAAGATGATGCCTGTAACTAACTTTGATAGGAATTTGTTCGTTTCTAACTTTGTACTTCATGTATTTTGCTACTGAAATGGTTTAAGTTTCTCTGATGTTATGGAATGAATGTATTTTGTATATGGGGAAAACATGTCTTTTTTAGGGTCCCTCTGGACCTAATGTGGAATGTGGGTGGAATGTGCTGGTTTGAAAGGATGTATGTCCCCTAGAAAAGCCATATTTTAATCAAAGTCCCAATTCATAAAGTCAGAATAATCCCTATTCAATACTGTATGTTTGAAACCGTAATCAGATTATCTCCCTGGAGATGTGATTTAATCAAGAGTGGTTGTTAAACTAGATTAGGTGATGTCATGTCTCCACCCATTTGGGTGGGTCTTGATAAGTTTCTCAAGTCCTATAAAAGAGGAAACATTTTGGAGAATGAAGGAGCTTCAGAGAAAGCAGAGAAGAGCAACATAACCATGAGAAACAGAGAGCCCACAAGTCAGTGACCTTAGGAGATAGAGAAGGAAAACACCTCCCAGGTGGCTTCATGAAACAGGAAGCCAGGAGAGAAAGTAGCAGATGATGCCTTGCTTGCCACATGCCCTTCCAGCCTAGAGAGAAACTGTGACTGTGTTCACCATGTGCCTTCTCACTTGAGAGAGAAACCCTGAACTTCATCGGCCTTCTTGATCCAAGGTATCTTTCCCTGGATGCCTTTGATTAGACATTTCTATGGACTTGTTTTAATTGGGACATTTTCTCAGCCTTAGAACTGTAAACTAGCAACTTATTGAATTCCCCTTTTAAAAAGGCCATTCCATGTCTGGCATCTTGCATTCCGGCAGCTAGCAGACTAGAACAGTGTCTGTAAGTGAAAATACTGTTCATGTTTAAACCTTTATTGCATCTCCATATCCATCTTCTAAGGCAAGTAACACAATCACAGCAACCCTGAAAATAGCTGATTTTCGTTCTGTATAACCACTACGGACTAGGGATTGTCACAGAGCTTTGTATCCTACTACATTTAATGATCACAAGAAACCCAGAAATAAATGTCCAGATTGATGCAGTGTGTGAGGTGTCCCCCACCTGCAAGCTAACAAGTTAATCTGCTGCAGTTCATGGATTCTGTGCAGGCAGATGATATGTGATTTAGGGGGTAGGAGCAAATGAAGTTTACCACTCACAGCAATATCAATAGCCAAAGCAACATCATTTGTGTTGTTTCCCCGGAGCCTCAATTCCCACCTGGTGACATCAAAAGGACCAGGTGGATGCTTAGCATGTAGGGGATTACGTGACAAGACTGAGTTTAGGAAATTTCAGTATTTTATAAGAGAGTTATAAGCAAACCTGCCCAACTTTTGAAGTGGAGGGAGACATTATCTTTATTATCCTGGACAGAAAATAAATCTGCCCTCTGCTCCAGATGGCAATACTTATCTCTATCTCCCCAAGTCTGTTTGCTATATAAATATCTTTGAAAAATTATCCTGAAACAAAAGCTGAATTCCTTTGTTCAACAGACATGCAGAACCATGAGAGACACTTGGAGAACTGTTTCCCACCTTACAAACAAGATCCAGAGTCATTAAGTCATTTACTCAACTATCTGACCTATGGCTAGGAAGAAAGTTAGCAAGCATTTCCACCATGGTCTACCTCTAAAATCCATACTACTAACCACTATGAACCATGGCTTCTATTTTTAATAAGAGGAGTTAAATGTTAAGTCATTGAAGGCTGATGAGTTTGTTAAGTGAGCTGGAGCTAGGATTTGAGCCCATCTCATCCAACTATAAAACAAGTGCTCTTGCCACCACAACACAGCTATCATAAAACACCCGAGTGCATGAGTTTTCTGGGAGACCCAGGGCATTCCAGGGAAAGCAAACAAAGTAAGCAAAGGTCTGGAGTCAGCAGGAAGCACAGTTTGCTTAAGCAAGAGGAGAGGCCCTGTCATGGTGGTAGTAGAAGTGTGCGCGCGCGCGCGTGTGTGTGTGTGTGTGTGTGTGTGTGTGTGTGTGTGTGTATCTGTGTGTATATGTACAGTGAGGAAGCAAGAGGGAGTGGCCAGGCTGTTTTAAAGTTGATCTAGGCTTCAGGCTCTGGGCAGCCACCTTATTCAAATAGAGGTTTGGAGTACTGTGCTTGGGTGGGAAACCTTTCTGTGTGGATCTATCTATCCTCTCCAGATTAGCTCACCATTTGCACCCCAATATCGATTGCCCCAGATACCTTACAGTGAAACCATGGGCTGGCCAACACCAGTTTTGTGGCACATCCTCTGTTCTTCTAAACTTTCCTTCTGAGCTTGTTTAACTGCAAGCCATTTAACCTGAGCAAGCACAGAAAACAGACTCTTGTTCTTTACATGAGCAGAGACATCAGGAACAAAAATCACCTTTCTCAGAACCAAGATTATGAGGATGAGGAAACAGTGGAAGTGAATAAAATGTGAGGGGCCTTTCAACAAGGAAAATCTGCATAATAATCTTCACAAGAAAAATTTCTACCACAAATGAATAGTTCTATAAAAAACCAAACAGAATATGCCAACTTGAATCTCCATCACTGTCTCTACCTCCCTTTGTTCCCATCCTCTAAATTGCCCTTGATGCTTAGATTGGGGAGACATATTTGACTTTGCCTTCTGTGTCTTTGCTGGTCAATCCTGCAATAAAACTTGTTTCTCAAAATCCTGGTTTCATGGTATTGGCTTCTGTGCATGTCAGGCAGTGAGTCCGTTGTTCAGTGACAATTTGGCAACCCAGATTGGACCATGAAGTCTCAGAATCTCCTGCCCCAGGTTCTGCAGTTCTGGTGGGACACATATTGACCCTAGTGGCCACCTATACCAGTTTGCCTGGAAGCTCGAGGATCAGGGGTTCTCTGTCCCCTGCTCTAATACCTCAGGCCTTTGGTGCTAGTTCTGATTTTGAGAAAAGAAATGGGTTTTGGATGGGACATCTTTTGGGTAAGTGCATATGAGTACCTGTTCTCTTATCCTGTGCTTCTCTGTTAGGATTGTGGGTTAGAGGCTCCCTTTTGGATAAGTTCTGTCCTTTGAGGTTAGAGCCTCCCTCTAGGAGCAGGGAAAATCTTTCGTTGAGATAGAGTCCCAGAACTAAGGACAATGTGAGACTTTAGGCACAGAGCTACTCATATGGGAACCTCCGGAATTACCAAATTGAGAATATCTTTGCAAGAAACTATAACTATATTAATAATATACATGACTGCAATTCTTGAGAATGTATTTTACAAAACTGGTCAACATTTTGCTATGAACCAATGAAAAGGGAAATGTTGTTTTTTTTTTTTTTTTTTGTAACATGGGCTGGCCCCAAGATAAATTAAAACTGGTGAACACTGGTCTGAAAATGAATCTTTAATTATAATACTAACTATAATTAAATTTGTATCGTAAAAGAGAAGAGAAATGCAATGAAATCCTATGTATTCAAAATTTGTCTTTGTATCAGAATGAGAATTTACAGAAAAGGTAAAAAGTTATGATTTAAACTAGTAAATTTTGTATTTCTGTTTTTCTGGTTTTTTATGTCTGACTCATGGCTAAAGATTTTTAATTGAACCTTTAAGATTTCTACTTGTGTTTGTGTCTTTGATATATATTTTCCTACTTCCACAAGATAATATCAAATTAACAATTTAAAACATTCATAAAAGTGCTCTATTTAATTTGCTTAAAGATAAATAAGTACATATATAAATATAAATAAATATTTATACATTTTAAAACCCCAGAAATTGAGGAAACCAAACTTCTTATATTTCAAATATGAAGAGTTTAAAGTTTTACTAATCACTTAAATCACATCTTTAAAAATAGAAAAATAAATTTTCCCAAGCTAAAACGGGAGCTAAATAAGCTCCCAAAATTCCTCTTGGCAAAAGAATTCAAAACACTGGTATTTATAATTCCTGCAAATAACCTGGATATTGGGAAAAAAACTTACTAATGCTTCTCAAGAACAGCAGCAACCCCCTAATGCTTTTTGCCCTCTAAAAAAGCCAATAGCAGAGACTTCCCTAGTTGTCTGCATCACATCTGTAGGCTCAGTAGCTCTGATGATTGGAAACAATTAGAAAGGAAGGCTCCTAGTCAATACTAGAGCCACTCTGTCAGCCTTAAATCCCAGGGCCCTCATTTGAAACTCTTAAAATCAGATTTAATAGACCAGGATAAGGAAATAAGTTCATACATATTCCTGTCCTTCCCATCAAAGAAATAAAATCCAAACTCCACCTTATTCTAACTACTATTCTGACCCATTCAGCCTTATTTTTGTTCTGTCTCACCTATCCCCGACTCCAGGTCCCCCTTCTAGACCTTTGCTGAACCCAAGGATTTCTAATTTTCCCTCTTCCCAAGACCAAAACCATCAACTAAAAAAAAAAATTTGGTTTTGCAGGATATTGTAAAAAATTATATTCCTAATTCTTCTTTGATAACTCAAGCTTTGTATGACTTTTTTCAGGCCAACAAATTCTTTCTCTTGGACCCGGGGATGAGGGAGTTGGCACAAGGGAACTGTTGCAGAATAAGCTGTGTTCTGCATAATTTGTCCTGTGAGGAAGATTCCTCAGTTGCTGTGGAATTTCTCAATTTAAAATTATTTTTTTCTGATACTTTTCTGATGATAGCCACATTAAACAAATAATTAAAAAAGCATATTTGTAGCCTTAGGGGTGGGGGTAATTGAGTGTAGTCTAATGGCCAAATTTCAAAAGTTCTAGCAGGTAAAAGAAAATGTCCTTGAGAGCTATAAAAAAGGTTTCCTTAGATTATGCAGAGAATAAATTAAACAATTATAGCATATTTTCCATAAACTGATCGTCAGTAAAATTTTAAAGTTGTTCATAATTCTGGAATATTATGCAAAGAAGAAAGTTTTTAACCTCCGATTGAGGGAAAATAAAAAACAGCTTTTGGGTCAAAAAAAATTGCTAGATACTATAGGGTTACCAAAGATTTTAGCTATAATTTAAAAAGTTTTACTTATAATTAAAATTTCTGGTTATTCTTAAGCAAATATGGAGGAAAGCACTGGCAAGCACATGGCAAATACAGCTACAAAAATGCAGCGACAAATACACACCCTATTCCTGTTTCTATATTAACTGATAAACCAAACAACTTTATTTTTTTCAATTGGAAAACTATTGGCTGCTTTTATAAGCCTACAATTAAATCATAGGATAGCCTTAATAATAAACCAGTTCTCCCTACTTGCTTCCAGAAAACTGTTTCAGAAACTATTCAATATGTCTCACTAGAATAATAAAATGGTTAATTGAAAAAAGCAATATTTCTGGAAAACATCCCCTAAAATAGCTGTTTTCTGAGCTATTAATATTTAGTATAATACAAGCATACAATCTTATTCTACTTGAATATATCTCCCTAAATTTATACAACTTAACTGATGAAATAAACTAGCATTATATCTATCAGATATTTATGATAAGGAAAAATATAAGTTTATATTTAACAAAATTAAGTTATTTAACAAACTTTAAGAATATTGCATTTTGTAAAATATTTGAAAACAGTTCAAAGATCTTTTTAGTAACTTAAGGTATAGAGGGACATAAAGTATATGGGACATGCTTTATTAAGAAAAAGGGGTATAATTTTATCCTAAAGTAAAACAACTGTTTTCTGAAAAATAAGAAGAGGAATGAGTAAAGCAAAATCTAAATAAATATAAAAAGCTGCAAAAAATTCTGTAGGAAAAATTTTATCATTGTGGTCAATGCTAAAATTTATTAGATTTATTTATAATTTTTAAAAGATTTCAGATCAAACAGTACATTCATTCAAAACTAAAGTTTGGTTTTCTCTCTGCTAAAATAATGAAAATTTCTCAGATTATTAGTTTGCTTTTAGTGAGGGGTTATAAAAGGTTTTTCTTAACCATCTAAGTATTCACCTAGAAGACAATCAAACCCTAAAAGATATCTTTTATTTCAACTATTGCAAAGTTATTTCTTTCTCCTTGTAGGGGAAGAAATCCTAGAAATAGTTAAATTTGTTTAATATACTATGAGTTGCAGGAGAAATGTTATCAAATTAAAAAAGATTCTTTAACCTTCTGTTAATTGAATTTATATAATTAAAATGTTGCTCATATAAATGTTTAGAGATTGTAACAATTCCTAAAAATTTGACAGTGTTCTCACTGTCCATAATATATCCTGATATTGATGTCCATGATATCAAACAAAAATATAATGTTATTATTCATGGTTTTAGTTCTTCTTAAAAAAAAGCTATATGTCACAGAAATGACCGAATTTCCTTGTCAATTGCGTAGTTTTACACTGATGTTTCTCTGAAAGTGCATGCAGTCAGATGAAAATCAGCTTCATCTTCACCAAAAAGGGACACTGAACAAAAAGCATGGCTTGATGGTTTGAGGCTGTATGTACCCCAGAAAATATGTTTTTAAAGTTGAGCCATTCCCCTGGTCTTTTCAAGGACACATACTCTCTCCACACTCAGCTTACAAAGCTGAATTTAGGGAAACTAAATAAGACGGCCCAGACACAATGACTGGATAATAACAATCACTAAAATGTACTGAGTCCTACAGAGTTTCAGACTCTGTGATCAGTGCTTTCTAGCATGATATTATTTAATCTTCATATTAACATTTCAAATATTGTTTCCCATTGCAAAAATAAGGAAAATGAGGCCTGTGGATCTTAGAAGGGTGGCACAACCTGAACTGAAGCCCAAACCTGTTCTTAAACTTTCATGCTCTATTTCTCTGACATGCCTTCAAGAGATTCCTCAATCCGGGACTTGAAGCACCTGAGCTGAACAAATAAGAGGCAATTCCAAATGGCTGAGGTGGGAAAAGAACCAAAGAAATCTTTAGATTGACTAACTGATTTTGTTACTCACCCTTTTCAGAGAATGATTTTCCTATTTCTGGGAAATGCTTTCTTGCCTTTACATTCAAATATAGTCCATATTTTGCCTCTGAAATATTTTCTTCTGTCATTTTCCAGGGTGCTGGCAGTGCCAGCTGGGATTATTTAGGATCCAAACTTGCCTGGCCTTTAACTCTGTTTTTCTACATCATCCTTGCCCTCCCTCTCTTCATTCCCCCTCCAGAATCCCCCACTCTGCCTACATCTGCCTTCTCTCCTAATCCAACCGAAACGCCTGGCCTTTCAGTTTCCAAACTAGCTTCAGGGTAGATCTCCAGTTAACTAAATGACTCACTGGACTCCAAGTCAATTGTATTTTAAAAGCCCAAAGGAAGACAGTTCCTACATTAGCATATAATCAAGGGAGAGTTCTGCCTTCCTTTGTTTATTTGTCGGGTTTCCTTATTTTGTTTGGTTATTTTTTTCCTTTGAGAAGGTGGAGAAGTGGATTAGCTAGGAGAATAATTTCCTAGGCCAGTTGTTCCCAAATTTTGCTACACATCGGAATCACCTGGGAATCTTTAAAAGCTACTAAAAACCAGTGATGCCTGGCACCTACCCTGAACTCTCTACTTGATGTGGCGCAGGATGCAATCTGGTCAATTTTAAAAGCACTGCTGTGGATTGTGTGTGGCAAAGTTTGGCAAATACTCTCATAGGTATTACAAAGTCACCTTGTGGGTGGCTGTGCTGTCTAAGGGTCTTACGGATCTGTGGCATAGTACAGGTTCATTAATTAGTGCTTCAATTAATCACATTTTCATTGAGCCATCTCTGCCTAGCTTAGCCTGTGTGGATTCCTGATGATTCAGATTTCAGTCTGATTTAGTTCCCCAGTGCCTTCTTGCTCTAAAACAAGGCAAAGCAAAACAAAATAACCCTCCCCACACCCGGAAAGAGTTGTTTACTAAATAGACTATAATTCAGCTGGCAAAGGAGAATGTTTTTCAATGGCTTATTAAGTTACTCTAACAAAGGCATTTGCATGCAAATAATTAATGGACCAATTACAAATTATTTGTTTTTGTTCATTAGAGCGGAACCATGATTTATTAAAGCAGGAACAAAAACAAATGCTCTTATTGTACAAGTGATACATAGTCGTTATCGAAAAAATAGACCACAGAAACAGAGCATGTCTGCAAAGAGAACTTTACTCTAGGATTTTCTGCATCAAATCACAGAAAAATATGACTAATTCAAGGCCAAGTGTTAATTCATGAATTTAAACCTCTTGGGAAGAATTACATTTTCTGTTTAAGTGTTCTTCGCTAAGCCAAGGTCAGGCTGAAGGCTTTGTTTTTTGCTTGCTTCTGGGTAGGACACGGTAGCCTTGAAGCTATATTACCTCCATTTCCCACAGCAAGTTCTTTGTTTATGGAATGCTAAGAAGTATGAATAGGAAGACCTAAATTATTCAACAGAGGCGGTTCCATTTGGGTAAATTAAGCTAGGGCATCTTACTGATTTTCCGGCTATTGTTTTCCCTACAAAGTCTCCTTAACAGTCCCCAACCTCTAGGTAATATTCAGGACCTTGTGAAAAAAAAAAAAGACTCAACAACAGTCCAAAATTTGGACAGGTAGATGGATGCTGATGGATGGGCAGTAGAGGGACCTGTGCTAAAGCAAATCTAGCAGAACAGTTCACTGTACAACATAAGTGGTGCCTCTATGAGACGTCATTGTGCTATTCTTCCAATTTTCTGGCGTATTAGAAAAAGTTCATGATAAAATGCTTTGGGACGGGACTAGGGTAGGTACTAGGGCCTCATCTTACCCTCTTCATGAATTTAGACCCTCATTCCATGTGAATTAACAAACTTCACACCTTTGGTAAGGTCTCAATAACGGACAAAATTAATTTATAATGACATTGAATCCAAACAACTATTTAATAATAATTAACAATTCATGAACCCAGCACTTTGCTAAGTGATTTATATACTATATTTCATTTGATCCTTGCCACAAACTGTGAGATAGGTGCTATTATCATATCTACTGTACAGAGAAGGAGATTGAGGCTCAGAGACAAAAAAAAAATGACCTGTCTAAGCAACTGGCCCTTCGGAGGTTCAGGTCTTCCTCCTTGATGACATTCTCTTTTATTTGAAATATATCTATATTTATTTGAAATATAGATACAGAAAGTACATTCAGGAATATATAGCCTCAACGTTGTAGGTTTGAGTCCTACCAGAGCCATAAATCTATAGACTGATGGATAGGTAGATAGATAGCTAGAGAATTTTTACAGGGTGGATACAACCACATAACCAGCACCCAGATCAGGAAACAGAATCTTTCCAGTGTGCTAGAAGAATCTTCAGGCACCCTCCCAACTATCACTTCCCCCAATCATAGCCTCTAATCTTCTAATGCCATAGATTCCATTTGTTGAGCCTCATTCTTTCAGTGTCCAAACTCCCAGGACAAAGTTCTCCTTTTGAAAAGTTATAGCAATCTCATCCCAGAGACTTTCTGGTTCAAAAGTGAGCTGAATAAGCTGCTAATATCATGTGAAAGGTTGCTTTCTTCTCTGCCTACAGATCACTTTTGGGTAGCAGAAATAAATCACTTCAATGAGACAGAAATGATGTTTGTGAGCAAAGATACTGTGCCTCCTTCAATTTTAGTAGAGGGATCACTAAAATCTTGGAATTGTTCCAACCAAGGTTGTGTTGAGCTCTAACTTCCAATTCTTCCTTTCATTTATTCATTTATTAAACAGTTAACAGATATGGTAGGTGATATAGAGGACTAGCAAACCAACCTAGCTTCTGCCTTTGAAGGGTCAAGAGTCTGGTTAGGCATCAAAACGTAAAAAATAAAGATCTAAAATGATTTTGATGAGTGCTATTGGAAGAATCAGACAGGTCTTCAAAAGCGGGACCAAATGTGTATTTCCTTCTTGGAATGTAGCAGGCATAAGATCAGGTCGTTTCTTTCACTGGTCTCAGCTAACCCACATCCACCAACTAATTCACCCACCTACATACCCACTGACCATTTCTCATGTTCTGTAAATAAGCAAAGTTATTTCTCACTAACATATAATTGATAGTCTATACATTTGTTTTCCTACAGGGAGATATATTGCCTCCAAGGGGGCAAAAATTGTTTGTAATAGGGCAAAAAATCTTATATCTTACACTGGCATATGACCCTTCAAAGGACCATTGTACATAAACTGATATACAGAATATCACTGATTTAACGATCTAGGGTGGAGGGGAGCACAATTAGAGAAAAAGTGGCAAAAATGCTCCTTAGGGGTATGTTTCAGTTTGCTAGAGCTACCACAATACAAATACCAGAAATGGGTTGGCTTTTAAAAGGGAATTTACTAGGTTACAAATTTACAGTTCTAAGGCCATGAAAACATCCAAATTAAAACATTCAGAGGAAGATACCTTCTCTGAAGAAAGGATGCTGGCATCCAGAGTTCCTTTGTCACAGGAGATGGCACATGATAACATCTGCTGGTTCTGCTCTCCAAAATATCTCTGGGCATTTCTATCTTAGCTTCTTTGGGGGCATTTCTTTCTCAGAGCTCTTTCTCAGTTTCATCTTTTATCAGTTACACGGGACTCCAGCAAGAGGATTAAGGTCCACCTTGGATGAGGTGGGTCCCATCTCAATTGAAATAACCTAATCAAAAGGTCCTACTCACCATAGTTTTGCCCCAACAGGGATGGACTAGAAGAAGATGGCTTTCAACAGTTTCAAACCAGCAGAAGATACAATTGAAAAAAAAGATTATGGAACACTGGTCTAGAGGTGAGCCAGTTTGAATCTATTGTGTACCTCCGAAAAGCCAAGTTCTTTAATTCTCATTCAGTATTGCTGGGAGGGATCTTTTTTTGTTGTTTCCATGGAGATGTGACCCACGCAATTGTGGGTGATAACTTTTAATGAGATAGTTTCCATGGAGATATGTCTCCATCCATTCAAGATGGGGTTGCTTACTGGAGTCTTTTAAGAGAGAACCATTTTGGAGAAAGCCTTAGAGCTACCATAACTGACAGAGCCAACAGAATGGACAGAGCCCTGGGGAAGCCCCTGAAGAAGCTGGGAGAGAAAGCTAGCAGACGTCACCATGTGCCTTTCCAGCTGAGAGAGAAACTGCAAACATCATCAGCCTTCTTGAATCAAGATACCTTTCCCTGGATAACTTAATTTTGACATTTTTATAGCCTTGCTTTAATCTGAACATTCTTACAGCCTTAGAACTGTAAACTTGCACCTTAATAAATTCTGCTTTCTGTTTCTGGTATATCGCATTCCAGCAGCTTGCAGACTAGAGCAAGAGGGAGGGACAACAATAAAAAACCACAGGTACTAGAATAGGGCATGTTCCAGGGACTGATGAGAACAGGTAGTTGTGACTTCCTTATAAGTTTAGATGAGGAATGATCTTCCTTCGGCTGCAACCTCACAGGTTTCTTGGAGAATCAGTATCTCCAATTCACAGATGAGAACACTGGGCTCAGCCAAGTTTGCTAACTTTCCATGACTTCCCATCTAGTCATTCAGTTACACATCTGATTTCAAAACCAGACAGTGCTATCCATGATTTATGTGTTTGCTCTCTGTTCTTATAAGTTCAGGACTGAGAATCTAACTCAAACCCATCCTCTCTGGATACCAAACAAGGGATTGGCTCCCTCCTGGCTGTCATTACCAAGAGCTTTGTGCCTAGATTTCTTCTGGAGCTAATTGTGGAATTTGCATGATTGGGTTTAACAGCAAAAATCTCTGATTTAAGGAAAATCTAACTTTCTAGCCCAAGAGCACTGTCAGAGACAGCAAAACCTGGGTCAGCAGAAACTCTGGTATGAATCTTTGCCTCTCAATTAAAGCTAACTAGAGTGCAGCCCTGTCCGTAGACCTGCATTTTGTCTTCTGTCCCTTGTGGCAAGTGCTCACCATGGCTACCGATTTATGTGTCGATTTATTACTTCTTAAAGTATATCCATAGAATTCTCTTCTATTAAATTCTTCCTAATTCTTCCATCATAGCCTCTTGCTAAATCATCCTCCATAAAATCAGCAATGTGCATCTTTCCAAATTCCTGGACTGCCATTTTCTGAAATTCAAGGAATTGAACCATTTTATGTAATGGGTGGGATTGCAGACCTGCAGCCTGGTCTTGAATTGCTGCCAAAGCAATGAGCAGACTGTACAGTGGGGGGAAGTGCAATGCTCACACAAAGTGACCTCAGGGTAATATTGTCTTCTAGGTTTTTGGAGCAGCTGCCTGAGCTGAGTGGAGCAGGATTGGTCCTCTGGGAACATCTTGGGCAGCTCCACTTACATCTTTGCTCTTCAACAAATCCTCCAAACTATCTTTTCACTACAGTCTACACCTCACTCATGCCCCTTCTATCTCCCCCCATCATCCTCCTCATTTATTGAGCACAGTAGACACTGTGATCAAGCATGATTTATAGACAACATCACTGAAGCTCAGAGGAGTCAAATACTTTGTCAAAGGCCACACAGTAAACAGCAGAACTGAAAAGTATATCTCACATAAACATCTCTGCACTGAATTGTTAATGGAAAAATGAATCCCAGATAGAAACATAGGATCCAGAGAAGACTTGGCATACTTGCTTCTGGTTGATCCGTTCATCTGTTCATTTGTTCATTCAGTTATTCAATTTGAATAATAACAACATACTAATTATACAACAGACATTATGTTATAATTTTGAACCCTTCCTTTATAGAGTGTACATTCAGGATGTAGGGGGAACATGAAGGAGGGCAGAACATAAGCAAACAAATAATTAATCCTTTAAATAAAAAAAAATCATTGTAATTCTAAACCAATTGCTATGAAGGAAACCAACAGAGCATTGCAAAAGAGGTAGGTGGTGGCTTGGACTTGTGTTTTCCCAGTAGAAAGAGAGAGTAAAGGGCTCAGCTAGCTTTTTGATAAGATTTTGGCATGAGCGAGTTTTTGCAGGACAGTGGAAAACATAGGAACTAGCATTCTTTAAGTCAAGTTCTTGAAACTTGCCTGTAAAATATGACACTAGACTTGATATGAAGATTTTCATAGTGCCTGGCACATAATAAATGCTTGATAAAAGTTGGTCAATCTTGTTAATGTTACTATTACTATTATTTCATCTTCTCTTCCACCAGAACCTAATGAAGCCTAATGCAAACTGTGTGCCCTAAAAGGAGTGTCCTGAATTGAATTTAGAGCCAGAAAGTAGGTTTCAAATCCCCATCCTTCTTACTTACTTTTAAAAAGTTTGAATAATATGAAACTGATGATTTTAGACTTGTTCACTAAGAAAAATGGTGATTTCATAAGGCTCAACCTAATATTTATATAATATTAATTGTATAAACAATTAGCACATTGTATATATTGTTTCATATTAATTATAATGCAGTATAATACAAAACAATATATGCAATATGCATGTAAGCAATGAAGCATAATAAATAATGGCCTCTGGGATACTTGCCATTTAATTTAAGAAACAGAATATTGCCAGATTTCTCCCTTTGCTGGACCCTATTTCACTGTGATCACTAATCCTCAGTTTCATAAAATGCTTGTCTTTTTTTCACTTGCAAAAATATTGTTTATTTGTTTACAAGCTTTATAAACAGATTGAACAAGCTCCGTGTATTCTTCTTACCTTGCCTTCCCCCTGAACATAATGTTTTTAAGATTTATCCATGTCTTTGCCTAGACTGTAATTCTATCATTTTTCTTATATAATATTGCAATGTCCAAATATGTTTCAAAATTTTGGTAATCCAAAACTTGCCATTTCAACTTTGGCTCAAATGACTCATTTCTCAGTGATTCTATTCTTTCATTTTTTACTCACAAGCTTTGGTAATGGATGCATAATCTACATACCATAAAATTCACCATTTCAAAGTGTGCAATTCAGTTAATTTCAGTAGAATCACAAATTTTGCAATCATTGCCACTATCTAATTCTGGAACATTTTCATTTCATCACCTCAGAAAGAAAGCCTACACCCAGTAAGAATCACTTTCTATTTTCTCTTTCCCCCATCCTGCAAATCACAGATCCACTTTCTATCTCAATGCATTTGCCTATTCTGACATTTCACATAAATTAAAGCATATAATATGTATTTTCCTGTGTCTCACTTCTTTCAATTAAGATAATGTTTTCAAGCTTCCCCTCTATTGTAGCATGTATCAGGACTTGATTCCTTTTGATTGTCAAATAACATTCTATTATATGGATATACCACATGTTTATGTATTCATTAACTGATGGACAGCAGAGCTGTTTCTACTTTATGGCTCCTATGAATAATGCTTCTATAGATATTCACGTACAAGTTTTTATGTAAACACATGTTTTCAATTATGTGGATTATATACCTAAGAGTAGAACTGCTGGATTATGTGGTAACTATTTTTTACTTTTTGAGAAACTGCCAAAGTGTTTTTTCAAAACAGCTGCACGATTTTACTTTCCCATCAACAATGCACGAGGTTCCAGTATCTCCACACCCTTTCCATGCTTGTCATTATCTATTTTTTTATTATAGCTCTTTTCTCATTTTTTAAAAAGGGACATAAAATCCACTTTGCAAAGTTATTAGGAATGTGATACCGGGTAAGAAAATACTTTATAAATTGTTAGTCATCCTTGTTAGGAGAAAGCAGAGAAACAAAGAAAAAACAATGATAGGACAAACCATCTTTGAAGTTGTCATTTACAGTGCTAATGAAGCCTGAAAACTGAAAGAGCACTAGTGCTTAATGCATTTAGCCTCTCCTTCTGCATTCCCCTGGTCTGCCTTTACCAGATTATCAGTGACTCTGAGGGAATGGATTAAAAGAAAGCAGGGACAGCTTCATCAAGAGCTTCAGAAGAACTTCCTGATTTGAAGGTGAAAAGAATATTTTCTTTTTCATAGAATGATACAGACTATCTGTTCTAGGGAAATTTTTGCAGCAACTTCATTAATGCCTTGCCAGAGGCAGGAGAATAAATATCATTATGAAATCTTAAGAGTGGTGTGCTCTACTTGCTAGGCTATCCTACAGTTCTCTGCTGATATGGGCACCAAAAATCACTTCAATACACATGGTGTATAGCCTCTGGGTATTTAGAATCCCAGATCTCATCTGCAAGAGTCAACCATCTGAAAGTTAATTTTACAGGTCCATGAAGAACCAAATTTTGAATCATTTAGCAAAGGGACAGTTGGGGGTGGAGGCTGCTGTGAGGTCCTCTCTCAAACAAAAATGCACAGAGCAATAAAAAAATAATTTATTCTTTGACTACATGTACTCAAGTATAAAATCACATCCTATGTGTCAAATTCCCATTCTGACTTTGTTGAAAAACAAAATACAGCAAAAAAAAAACCCAAAAAAACAAAAAACAAAAAACAACCCAAAGCCAAGATCCATAAGTAATTCCCCTTAAACAGCCTATGTGCCTTCTGGATCATCTAAAACCTATTAAAGTTGTTTTTAACTGTGCATTATTTTTTTTTATTTTTATTTTTTTCCTCAGTAAAGAGGTTCTTTATTTTAGAAGGAAAATTGGCCATCCCCCATTTCACAGGATGCATATGCAATGTTTTTGGTTGCTGTTGTAGTGATGCTAGGTCAGCCCTGCATCTAAACCTGGCTGGCACTTACTAGTTTATTGAATTGAATAGAATGTCACCAATACCTTAAAAAATGTCAAAATACTGATATGCTTTTACCAACCAGGAAAGCTGATTAAACTAAGCCATGATATTCTTTCAGCCTTGCTGAAAGACAGTGTTTGGTTGCAGTTCCCACAACCTAGTGAGGCTGTTCCTTGCCCAGGGGCAGTGGCAGCCAGTGGGCCACAGAAAAAGCCTGTATATCTCAATATGCATTAACAAGATAGGCAGAAATACTTGTTTAGTCATGGAACTTGAAGAAACAAGCAAATGATAAGCTTAAACCCAGTTAAATTCCGGATATTGCTGCTGGCATTTTCCTCCCAAATACTAGTTTCATCTTGCCAAGATTATTCTCAAGGAAAAAAATAATTAACTGGGTCTCTTATTTTCTGCCATGTTGGATCCAGTGTTGCACACCATACCTGCCTAGATCAGTTATTCTGAAACTTTTGGGGTATTCTAAGAATATGCCAAAATGTATAGACATCTCTCCTGAATATACACACGTGTATGCTTACTTGGAGCATCTGTCTTCAAATGACCAATTTCTGGGCCACCTTCCACCCAGCCTGAGTTCCCAGAGGAGAGTAAGCTTGTGTGCTCTGTCTTTTTTGCCCACCACATCTGCCAGCCTGCCTAGGACCTTCTCATAATTGGCCTCCAATGCATTTTGTGAAGTCTGATCCACATATCAATTGTTTTGGCAAACCCAGTATGTAAAACAAGTACCTGTGGATTTTGTTTTTAAGGGTGAGGTAGAAATTAAGCCTCTCAGTTAGCCTTTTCATTCATTAAAGTATAGTTTTTGGAGATTTACTCCATTTCCTTCTAAATCCCTTGAACCTGTTATGGAAGACCCTACTTTTCATAAAAGTATAACAAATACCTTTTTTTGTATAACAAATCCCCCCAAACCTTATTACCCCATTGTAACACATACTTATTATTGCATGGAATTTCTGAGGGTCAGGAATCTAGAAAAAAAATTAGCTGTGTGGTTCTATCTCAGCTTCCCTCATGAGGCTGCATTAAGTACTAGCCAGGGTTACGGTCATCTAAAGGCTTGACTGGGGATGGAGGATCCAATTCCAAGATGAGTGACTCGTAGCGATTGATGAGATCAACATGAGCCACATGAGTCTCTGCACTGGTCTTCCTGACAGTCCCCAGGACATGGCAGCTGGCTTCCCCAGAGTGAATGATCCAAGACAGAAAGCAAGGCAGAAGCCACAGTGACTTTAAAACCTAGCCTCAGAGGGAACATTCTATCATTTCTGCCATATTATTTTGGTCACACAAACCAATCTTGACACATTGTGGGAAGGGACAATTCACAGGCATAAATACCAGTAGGTGGAGATTATTAGTGACTACCTCAGAAGCTGGCTACCACGTGCACCCAAGAATAAAACTCATCTAATGAGGAACAGGAGTTACTGGATTAAGTACCCCAGTGTTTTTGCTCCCTGGTAAGACATTTCTAAATGGTGTTCTACAAAGTGTTTCCAATAGTCCCAGTGGAATGGGGCTGCAATTGCCAACAGTGATAATTCTTGTAGACTTTCCTCTGTTCCCTGCTACCTCGTCATGTTTCCTGGAATCACCCACCAAAAAGTTACCTGCTCAAAAATCCTTGGATGACAAACCCAAATTCAGATTGTTAAAAGGAAGCAGAGTGGGAAACTTAGCCCAGGCATCCTGAGTCCAGAGCCTCTTAGAACAATGTTATTTGGTTCCTAGGCCTGGGCTATAAAGAAAAATCGGGAACATGTGCCTACTATTACTGTACTGTGTCTCTAAAGAACACACCAGATCCATCCTCACTATGAACATCTTTAGGAGCTGTGCACAGGTTTTACAAAGGTACCGCAATTTGCCCCTCAAGCGTTTGTGACTTGGCAAATGGATGAAAGTTCATGACTTGAAGAATGAAACATGGGCTGGGCCCCCGGTAGACTGGATACCTTTGATATGGGATCTTTATAGAGAAAAATTTCCTAGGGGATAACTCAGGCCCTCTTGGATGGATTACAGGGATATCTATTAGTGAATTCTCTGGTAATGGGGAGTCCAAATCATTAATGTCTAACAGAGTATCTTACTATGCAGCAATACAAGGAAATTAGAGCGCATGGAAGTTAGATGATGTCCGAGATTGAACAGAGAGTAAGTAGCAGAGCTGGCATTTGGACTGTTGAGGAGTCTAATGCAATTATTCCTTGACTGTATGGTCTGGAACTTTCCTTGGGACCAACAGTGGCCACGTCTGCCAGCTCCAAAAATGACTTTGTAACTCTCTCAGACCTTTGTTAAATGGAACCCCAATTTGTTCAGATAGCCGTCTTCCTCCAGTTGCCTCAGCCCTGACCCCTCTGTCCTCTAAATATGTTATGGTGGTTCTGTTTCCTGAGTCACCAATAGTCTAGGTAATGGGCATTAGGCAATTCTAGTCAGAGACTCTAGCAAGTCTTCTGGTAAACATCTGGGAAAAGTCTCCTCACCCTTAAAAATGGGATCCATAGGAAGAGATGATGTGGTGCCCTTTGGCAGGTGTTTGTTCCTGGATATAACACCTGATATACTGACTACTTTGTCAAAAGTAGCTTGTGGAAAAATCAACAAAACAAGGATGGAACAGTAGAAATCAGGAACAGACTGCATCTGCACACTTATGATACTGAGCTGAATTAACCATGAGCCAATCTGCCCATGGTCTTCTTGTTAACAGGAGGAACTGCATTTCCTTATTGTTTAAGACAATCTGAGCTATGGTTTTCTGTGACTTGTTGCCAAAAGTATCCTTATAGATTCACCACCTGAGCCGTGTCTGGGTTCCCACATGAATTTTGCTTCTACTTGTCATATTGCCCCACTAGATCACTAACTCTAGCAAGGACAAGGATTGTGTGACTAACTGTATATTCCCTACAAGATGAAGTGCAATGCCTTGTTCATTATAATTCCTTAAAAACTCGGACAGATTGACAAAAGGTATGTAACTCATATTTCAAAGTACTTTTGAAGATGAATGGAAGCACAGGGCTTCATTTACAAGCTGTGTAATGCTTGGGAAACTCATTTCTGAGCCTCAGTTTCCCCATCAGTGAAATGAGAGGTAGTAAAAGAGTAAAACAGTAAGTGGTAGGACAGGGATTAAAAGCCTGGATTTAGAATTAACCAGAATTGGGTTCAAATTCTGACTCTACAGTATTCTACCAGGGCAAGTTTCTTCACTTCTCTCTGCCTTAGTTTTCTCATCTGTAGAATACAACGACAATATATACCTCAGAATGTGGTGGTGAGGATTAAACCAGATATATATTTAAAGTTTTTGGTACTTTATCTAAGTATTTATTTAGACTCAGTTAATAAATCACAGGTCAGGGTTATTGTGTGGATTTGGTAATCCATGCCTGGCACATGGAAGAAATGTAGTAAATCAGTATGGAAGAAATTATAGGCATAAGTCTTGGTTGTGAGGGTGAAATGGCCCAGCTCTTATTACCCCTTGGAATTGCGGGGAGTTGGCATATGAACCTAGCCCATAGCAGTATCTCTTACCTGTGGGAATTAAATATTGATTTCATTTTCACTTCATTAAGTCTCCTATTGATTTCAACAAGGCAGAGTGGAAGATGAGAGCCAATTGCTAAACAAGCAGTGGGTAAATATCAGGGAAGTTTGCACTTTCACTGGGATCTGGGCTTCCTCCAATTGCCAGGGCCTGTTGTTGGGGCAGTATGATATGCTGGAAAACTTGGCTTGCTCCTAGCGACCAGGAACACAGAGATGAACCAGCCATTGTACCTGTCCCCAAGGATCTAATGTCTCTCCTGCTTTCAAAAAGCAGCTTATTTGTCCTCTGGCTTAAGGCTTTTGCAAATGGTCATAATTTTTCTTGTCATGCCAGGATTTGACATCTTTAGGACAGGGCCTGGCAGAAGTACCAAGACCAAAAGTCTTATGAAACACCAAAGGTGGAATAGCATGTTGAGGTATAAAGTCAACCCTGAGCAGCAGGCAGAAATTTTGGCGTTCCAGGCATCACAGAGCCAGTCGGCTGGGAACCAAGGTATGGGAACCTAAGGAGAGGCCACCAAAACATTATGGAGCAAGAATGGAGCTTATCATTTGGTAATGAAAGTACATTAAGTGTCTCTATAATGTTAACAATCTTGATCCAATAATTCTACTCTCGATACACCATCCTGAGGATGTAATCAGATGGGTGGTTTGTACCATATCATTCTTGGAAGGAACTGTCAATCACAGACTGCCTCTTTTTGCTTTGGACACTTTGAGCTAGGGTTCTCTTATTCACAGCAATAGTATATTAAAAGCATTAAAATACATTAAATACATAAAATATATTAAATACATAAAGAAGATTTAAGCACAACACTTTGTGGGAGGCGTTTAATCAGGTGCAGGTTTTGGAATGTCTTAAGATAGACTATAATGCAATCATTGCAAGTGCTTGACTTTCTAATTAAAAATATTTATCAAGCAATTATCATATAGCAAGTACTATTTGGTAGCCTTTAAGCCACAGACCGGTTGGCTTAAACAATGGGAATTTATTGTTTCATGGTTCTAGAGACAAGAAGTCTAAAATCAAGGTTTCTAAAGCACTGACATGTCATGCTCTTTCTGAAGTCTGTAGTGTTCTGGTGGTGGCTTGTTGACAACACACAATTTAGTCTCTGCCTCTATGGCATCACCAGCTATCTCCTTGAGCCTCCTTTTCACTCTACCTGGTGTCCAAATTTCCTTTGCTTTTAAGGACTTTAGTTATACTGGATGAAGACCCACCCTGATTCAGTCTGGCCTCAACCTTTTAGGATCTTCAAAAATCCTATTTACAAATAAGTTCACATCCACAAGACTAGAGGCTAGGACTTGAATACGTATTCATGGAAGATACGATTCAATCCACAGCAGCCTCATTGTATGGAAAAGGAAACAGGCTAGAGAGGGTAAAAAATCATCCCAACATCACAAAAAGCTGTAAGTGGCAGTCTACATCCCAACCTACATTTTTCTGATTCCTAGATTTAGTGCTATAAACCTCTTTGGTATGCTTATCAAAAGCTCAAAATAGTAGATTTTTTTATGTAAAGCTAAATAAAACAGAGCAGGCAGAACACAAAACCACATAACTGCATAGCAATCAGACAAGAGGAAAAATAGCAAATGCACATTAGGTTGAATTAGGAGTTATTTTAAAAACCTCTTTGTTTTAAAAATTTTTCAGAATAAGCATGGATTACAATTACAATGGGGAAAATGCATTGGGAAAACTTGACTTCATCTTCAGTTATTAGCTTTATACCTTTATAAATTCCACTCATGGGGTCAGAAGAGGTCGTTGAGTTTTATTCTATTTCCAGATGAGCACATGAAGGCTTGAATCAAGGTAATAAACAACAACGTCAGGGATTTTCTGTACACAATTTCCTGCCATTGTCTCTGCCCTTTTTTTGTGTATCCCTTAAACTTGAATCTGTGCTGCAGCAACTTACCAGAACTTCAGGCAATCTGGATGAGGACGGTGGTCAGACAAGCTCTGATAGAATGGAGAAGGTCTACTACAGAACCCACGCCACTGCTTATTCCTCCTCATCTACTGCCCCTGTCAACACAAATACTCTGGGTGGCCTTCCTACCTGGTTATGCTTGTTCTTGCCTCAAAGTCATTCCAGATTCCCAGCCTGGAGTCAACAGATCTCCTCCTACGGACTTAGCCCCATCTCTAGTAGCAACTGGCATCTCCCAGCCCCACAGCAAGCACAAGTCTGCTTCCACAGGTTTTGGGAATCCTGAAATTGCTCCTACTGTTCATTTAATCTTTCTGTAGGACTCTGTCTTTCATTGCTGTTTTTATAACTTAGGTCCTTGGTCTCCAATTCCTATTTGTGTCACTGACTTGGATTCCAGCCTCTCCCTGCTCTGCCAAATCCTCAAAGTTGAATTGATATGTGAATGGATGGCTATTTGGTTGGCTGTATACATGATTTTGGTGGCTGGGGGGTAAGGTGTTGCATGGTCTGGAAATCGAACCCAGGTCTCTTGCATGGAAGGTGAACATTCTACTACTGGATACAAGGCTTAAAAATATACATATATTTGGGGCAGTACAACAGTGGCTCACTGGCAGAATTCTCACTGGCCATGACAGAAACCAGAGTTCAATTCCCGGAACCTGACCATGCCAAAAATCTTCACACATACACAGTCCAATACACAGTGTACAATCAATGGATCATAATATCATCACATATTTGTATACTCATCAATATTATCATTTTCAGAACATCTGCAGCACTCCAGAAAAAAGAAATAAAAAGAGAAAAGAAAAACTCACACATCCCATACCCCTTACCCACCTCTATTGATACTAGTATTTCAACCTACCCAAGTTTTTACCCTTTATCCTCTGTTATCATTTATTTGTTTTTTACTCATCTGCCCATACCCTGGATAAAAGAAGCATCAGACACAAGATTTTCACAATCACACAGCCCCATTGTAAAAGCTATATAGTTATACAATCATCTTCAAGAATCAAGGCAACTGGAACATAGCTCAGCAGTTTCAGGTACTTCTCATCAGCCACTCAATACACCCTAAACTAAAAAGGGATAGCTATATAATGCATAACAATAATCTTCAGGATAACCTCTTGACTCTTCTTTAAATCTCTCAGCCACTGAAACTTTATTTTGTCTCATTTCTCTTCCCCCTTTTGGTCAAGAAAGCTTTCTCAATGACATAATACTGGGTCATAGCAAATCCTGGGAGTTCTGTCCCATGTTACCAGGGAAGTTTACAACCTGGGAGTTGATACATGGATTCTTTTATTAAGAAATGCTTTTTATGGGTGAGCCATGGTGGCTCTGCAGGCGGAGTTCTTGCCTGCTATGCCAGAGACCCGGGTTTGATTCCCAATGCCTGCCCATGCAAAAAAAAAAAAAAAAAAAAGAAAAGAAATACTTCTTATGAAACAGACACTCTCTTAAACATTCACTCAACAAACACTGACTGAGACCTACCTGTGTCAGGTACTACATCAATCACTGCAAAACTATTTATTCATTTTAATAATTATTTTGTGACTACCATGTCCAGGTACTGAAATGGTCACTGAGATGATGCCCAAGATAAATGGCTTCCCAACTTAAGCACAGAAGGGTTTTCCAAGGCCCTTCTTAAAATTAATCAATTTCCCAGACCCTGTTCCTAGAGATCCTGATTTAGTTCACCTTGGCTGGGATCCAATAATTTGCGTTTGGAGATGCGTACACAAGATTCTGGTGCAGGTGGTCTCTGGACCACACTTTGAGAACCAGAGAACTACTGTATTATTGGAATTTTCTTGGGTCCAAGCTGAACCCAATGCAGTTTGGTAGCCTCAGTCATGTCTGTGGGGTGCAAGATGGGAGAAAAAGGGGCTTTCCCAGAGACACACTTGGAATTTATTGACTTGGCAAAGCATCCACAATAAAAGTCCAAAAAACTATTCTGAGACTCTACCTGTGTTACCCCCTATTTTTCTTCAAGTCAGGGCACATTTCTAGGAACCCTTCCTCTCCCATCACTGCATTTCCATGACTAAGTAATTAATCCCCATAATCTCCCCTTTCTGCCCATCTGGTAATGTGACAGTAACCATGAGAGCCACAGAGACAGTATGAGGTGGCCTGCCTTTCTAATGCAGTCCCTTTTGGAGGTCCTGAACACGTCTACCTCTTTTCCAGTAACTTCTTTGATATCACTATTGGAAAAGCACCCCCTTCTAATTTTTCCACATTTGCTTATTTCTCTCAAATTTCAATTATGTGCACTTTAAAATAGCACATTTATCATTTAAACACTATCAGCCTTTGCCTTTTATCCTTGTGATGGATTACAGCAAGACTGAGTCCTGCTGTCTGTTCAGAGATGCTTTGCTTGCCACACTGCTCTGGTAAAGTCCAGTCTAGCAAAACAGAGGACACATTAACAACAGAACGCTTCAGCAGTTACTTAGGCTCCATCTGTTAGAGGCAACTGGGAAACTTGCTTAGGTGGGGTTTCAAGATTTAATTAGGAATCCAGAGATGAGAGAGTAGAAAAACTTCACATTAGAAAAAACTCCTATATGCAAACGATCTACCTCTTTGTTTAAAGGCATGAAAGAAACCGATAGGTAAAGATTGCCTTGCAAGGAGTCATAGGAAAATATGGAAAGACAATGTGATAAAGTAGGAAAAAAGAATACAAAGAATGTGGGCTTGAGAGGCTCTTCTGCCACCTACCAGCTTATGACATTGACACGTTACTCAAACACTTTGAGTCTTTTCTCACAAATCCAAATAGACAATGGATATTAGGAAGAAGAACAAGGTTTCTGAAAATTTTAGGAAATAGCATGTAACTACAGCTCAGGAATCTTTGGAAAGGAATTTCCTAGCTGCTGCATGTTTGTGTGTGTATGTGTGAGTGTGTGTGTGTGTGCATATGTGTACGAGCATACATGCGTGTGTAGTCTGGGGGTAAGACAGTGAATGTGATACTGAGAGAGAAACTGCACTTTACAAGTGGTAGGAGGGCTGGTTTTATAGGCCTAGGAAGAAGCAGAGATGGGTATCTAGATAGAAATATGCAGCAGATAAAGCAGTAGATATGGACACAGAAGGACAGGCAATCTTCAGGATCCTACAAGAGTTAGCAAAACAGTGAAAGAAGAATAGGTACTTGTACTTGCTATTGTTGGCCCATTTCAAGTATTTTTACAAACCCTAGTCTTTTAAACTTTGAGTTTATTGCAATTGTACTTAAGGAAGACATGCTATAGCATAATGTTCCTGTGAAGATTTAATTAAGTGGATTAATAGACAGAAAAGTGCTTAAAGTTATCATATGAATGAGAATATGAACTTTTTCAAAATATTTTTTTAGATATTCATGTTAAAAATGCCCTGCCAAATCATAACACTAATCAGATTAAGAGACTTATTTCATTCACTATGTTTAGAGTTATTACATGAAACTTATTTTCCACTTAGTGATAACTATCTTACTGATTTCTATTTGGGCAGCTATGATTGTAAATTTGCCTGGATTCTCAGAGTTTGATTGGCTGGTGTTAGGCTGGTAGCCAAAACATAAGCTACAGGAAACCAGGGCTGGCAGCTGTGGTATTATAATTTTGACTTTGAAAAATTCAACCAGTTCAGAGGTATTTGACTTAGCATTTTAATGCCAATGAATTAATAGCTTAGTGACAGTTGCTAAATAAAATCAAGAAGGGAAATCTTAGATATGGAATCTTTTCTAGGGATAGAAAACAAAATACCCAAGGATGGCATCTTTTTATACTCCAGCTTGAAGTTTTTTACATCCAAATTAAATAAGGCGAAGGCACTCTAGCCATGTCAGCAAGGATGAGAAAGCTTTCTCTTGCTGATGCATTTGCACAGCAGATATCAAATGGCATTAACTTGCAGTAGCCTCCACCCTGGGCTTGATTTTGCAGAACTTTTGTTGCCATTGTTATATTTCCTTGATACCTCAGAAAAACTGCCAAGTCCTTCCTATTAGAAGACACTGGAAGTTACTTGCTAAAGAAGAGGTTGTACTACAGCTGCACTTGCCTGGAACTTAGCTTCAAGGTCATGAATCACCTTGGATAAGTACTATGGGTAGCAAATCCCATCTCTATCACATCAGGTAGGTGCATTTGGTATGATGTGCCAGTTTAAAACTATTATGTACCCCAGAAAAGGCATGTTTTAATTCTGATCCAATCTTGAGGAGACAGCCATTTCTTTTTTCTTTTTAAGTTTTTTTATTGTACAATATAAGATATATATAAAGCAATAAAAGAGAACAGCAATAGTTTTCAAAGCACTCTTTAACAAGTAGTTACAGGACAGGTCCCAGAGTTTGTCATGGGCCACCATACCTCTCAGATTTTTCCTTCTAGCTGCCCCAGAATATAGGAGGCTAGAAGGAATAAACATTTTATCATCACAATTGAGTTTTTGTGAAAAATAACATACATACAAAAAGCAATAGATTGCAAAGCAAAGCACAGCAATAAGCTGTAGAACAGATTTCAGAGTTTCATATGGGTTACAATTCTACAGTTTCAGGCTTTTACTTCTAGTTGCTCTAAGATAGTGGAGACTAAAATAAATATCAATATAGTAATTCAGCACTCATACTTATTTGTTAAACCCTATCTTTTCTGTATAACTCCACCATCACCTTTGATCTTTCTATCCCACTCTTTAGGGATATTTGGGCTATGGCCATTCTAATGTTTTCATTTTGGAAGAGGCTGTCAGTAATATGGGATAGGGAGATGGAACTAGCTGATGTTCCGGAGAGGCTGGGCCCTCTAGGTTTCAGGAATCATCTGGTTCATGGACTCACCTGGAGGTTGTAGGTTTCTGGAAAGTTACCCAGTGCATGGAACCTTTGTAGAATTTTATATATTGCCCAGGTTTTCTTTAGGATTGGACAGCCATTTCTTTTAATCCTGATTCAAGACTGTGGGGTGGAAACCTCTGATTAGATTATCTCCATAGAGATGTGTCACATCCACTTTTTGATTAGATGGAGATATGACTGACTATTCAAGGTGGGTCTTGATTAGTTTACTGGAGTCCTTTAAAAAGGGAAACATTTCAAAGAAACCTCAGATGCAGATACAGACATAGACATTTGGAAATGCAGAAGCAGATGCTTGGAGAACAGCTGCTTCAGAGCTGACAGAGCCAACATGAGACCCAGACATTTGGAGATGCAGGGCCCAGTAGACGTTGCCATGTGCCTTTCCATGAGATGCTAAGCACGCCAGAATCCAGAGTTGTGTCCCAGAGAAACTAAATGAAGGCCCATAGACACCAAATGAGGAACCCCCACAGGAAACAGAGGTTGAAAGCAATGGAGCCCAGGAGCAAGGGACCAGTAGATGTCAGCCATGTACATTCTCAGCTGACCAAGGTGTTCTGGATGGCTTCAGCCTTTCTAGAGTGAAGGTAACCTCTTGTTTGTTCCTTAATATGGACATTCTCTTGGCCTTAGAACTGTAAACTTACAACTTGTTAAATTCTCTTTATAAAAGTGCTGTGAAAAGAACATTTGACAGGATAGTGTGTAGAAGGGAGGGGTGGTTGGTTGCAAGTGGTTCTACAGAAAAGTATCTCTCAGAAACATGGACTCATGTTTCTCTCACAAAAGTATTAGGTGCTAGATTGGTATAGTGATTGACAAAGCTACCTCAATTGTTCTTATTCCAACAGGGCATGATTAAAACCTGATTGAAACATGTTGAAATACTATGTTACTAACAATGAAAGAGTTAGATTGAAGAGGCACATGTTGACAATACCCAACAAAGAATTCATCACGGCTTCACTGGTACACATACCTATCATGGGGTAGGTATGGGAGACTCTGATAGCATGATGTCATTTAAAACTTAAGTTCAGCAAGACATACCCCACATTCTCAGTGCACACTCAGCAATTCTCTCCTGATAATCTAGGAATCAAATGTGCTGGTGACAGTAATTTGAAATGAAGGTACTCCTGACAGCTCCATTTAATCACCTAAGATTTTATATCAGCCTCATGCAAAGTCACTTTCCCCTGCTTTACATAGCAAGAGTCATCTTGGCCTAGCTCACTAAAATCTGGGACATGAGAAAGTCTCAGGTTACAGCCTTTCAAAGGCTGTGAATCCAACCCTTTACTATGGCTAAATTATCAGTTACTGGTGAAGCCTCAAAGTGAACCATATTTCCTTGGTTCTACATTAACAGCACTCTGGGGCTTCCCTCCACAAAGCTGGAGAATTTTCAAAAAGTGTTTGATAAGCTAGATAATCTTTGGTTTTCCCTTTGATACTGCTATCATAAAATATTGGCAAGTTCTGATTTCTTAGTTTATTTTATCATTTAATGTCATAAAGCTTATAGGCAAGGAGCTAGGAGGGTGGTTCTAAATGGGATGATTTTTGCTCCCAGAGCCATTTGACAATATCTAGAGATGTTTTTGATTGTCACAAATGGGACATGCTGCTGGTATTTAGTGGGGTGAGTCCAGGGATCCTACTGAAGCTCCTACAGTGCACAGGAAAATACCTACAACATAGATTTATCTAGCTCAATCTTTCAATAGTGCTATTAAAAGGATTATAATTATATTATAATACCATGACCAAGAGGGATTTATTCCAGGAATACAAGGTAGTTCAAAATGAAAAAATCAATTACTGTACTATACTACATTAGGACAATGAAGGAAAAGCACACACACTGTGCTAGTTTGAAAGCTGCCAGAATGCGATATATCAGAAATGGAACAGCTTTTAAAAAGGGAATTTATTATGTTGTAGGTTTACAGTTCTAAGCTTGTGAAAATGTCCAAATTAAGGCACCAACAAGAGGTTACCTTCACTCAAGAAAGACCAATGAAGTTCACAGTTTCTCTCATTTGGGAGGGCACATGGGCATGTCTTCTAGCTTTCTCTCCTGGCTTCTTTGTTTCATGAAGCTCCCCTGGGGGCGTTTTCCTTCTTCATCTCCAAAGGTCTCTTGCATGGGCTGCTCAGCTTTTTCCAAAATTGTTCCCTCTTAAAGGGCTCCAGTAAGCAACCCCACCTTGAATGGGTGGAGACACACCTCCATGGAAATCATCTAATCAAAGTTACCACCCACAATTGGGTAGGTCACATCTCCATAGGAATAATCAAAAAGCTCCCATCTAGCAATATTGAATGAGGATTAAAGGACATGGCTTTTCTGGGGAATACAACAGATTCAAACTGGCATATACAAACATACACAGAGTCATCTCAAGTGATCTATCAAGGCAAACTTTTTTCATAAAAACACTCAGAAAGTTAGGAATAAAATGTATTGTTCTCCAACTGGAGGAGGGCATATGTGAAAAGCACACAGCTAATATCATAATCAATTGTAAATGACTGAAAGCTTTCTCCTTAAGATCAGGAAAAAGAGAAGGGTGACCACTATCCACATTGCTATTGAACACTGTCCTGGATGTTCTGGCCCAAGCAATTAGGCAAGGAAAAAAAATAGATAAGGCACCTAAACTGGAAAGGAAAAAGCAAAATTTGTTTCCTATTGCAGATGATATGATTATAAACTATTCATAGAAAATCCTCAAAAATCTACCAGAAAGCTATTAGAGCAAATAAATAAATTCTACAAAGTGGCAGGGTATAATGTCAACATGCAAACATTATCAGTGTTTCAATACACTAGTAATGAACAATCTAAAGAGGGAATCTAGAAAAATAATCCATTTACAATAGCAACTAAAAGAATCAAATATCTAGGAATAAATTTAATGAAGGACATAATGGACCTGTACAGGGAAAACTACAAACCATTTCTTAAAATAGTCAAAGATGATCTAAAAAAATAGAAGGATTTTTCATGTTCATGAATTGGAAGACATATAATATTTAAAATGTCAACAATACCCAAAGTTATTTACATGTTCATTGTAATCCCAATGAAAAGTTCAACAACCTTCTTTGCAGAAATGGAAGAGCCAATCATCAAATTCACATGGAAGGGCAAAGGACAAGAAGCCACAAAAGAATTGAAAAGTAAGAACAAAGTCACAGGATTCACAATTGCTGATTTCAAAGCTTACTGCAAAGCTACAGAAATCAAAACAGTGTGGTTCTAGCACAAAAAAAGACATCTAGACCAATGCAATCAAATTGAAAGATAAGAAATAAATGCTCACTTCAATGGCCAAGTGATTTTTGACAACAGTGCCATATCCACTCAATGGGGAAAGAATAGTCTCTTCAACAAACTGTGCTGGTAAAATTGGATATCCATATGCAAAAGAGTGAAAGTGGAACCTTACCTCACATCATATAAAAAATTAACTCAAAATTCATCAACAACCTAAATGTATGAATTAAAACTATAAGACTTTGTATTATATAGGAAATGGAGTCGTAGACTTTATAACAAAAGTATGAGGAAAAAAAAGTAAAATAGAGAATTTGGACTTCATCACAATTAAAAACTTTCATGCATCAAGGGATGCTATCAAGAAAGTGAAAAGAGGGTGGGCCACGGTGGCTCAGCAGGTAAGAGTGCTTGCCTGCCATTCCCAAGGACCCGGGTTCATTTCCCGGTGCCTGCCCATGTAAAAAAAAAAAAAAAAAAAAAAAAAAAAAAAAGAAAGTGAAAAGACAACCTACAATGGAAGAGAATATTTGCAGACCATATATATGATGAGGATTTAACATCTAGAACATATAAAGAAGTTTCAAAACTCAGTATCAGATAGAAAACTTGTGTGAGTTTTCTAGGCTAATCCAGCAAATACTATGAAATGTTTTGGCTTAAACAATGAGAAATATTTGCTCATAGTTAGAATCCAGGAAAATATCCAAATCAAGTAATCATCAAGATGATGCTTTTCACCTGAATTCCAGCTGCTGGCAATCCTTAGGAGACTGCCACACAGCAAGGTACATGAAGGCTTCTGCTGTTCCAACTTCTCACCAGATTTTGTTGATTTCAGCTTCTTGCTTCCCTGCCTTTCTCTTTCTCTATGATTCATTTCATTTTTAAAGGATTCCAGTAAGAGGATTAAGACCCATCCTGAATGAGGTGGGTCACACCTAACTGAAGGAGTCTTATCAAAGGTTCTACTTACAATGGGTTCATACCCACAGAATGAATTAACTCTCAGAACATATTTTATGATGGTACATACAGATTGAACTACAATACAACACAATTAAAAAAATGAGAAAAGGACTTGAATGGACATTTCTCCAAAAAAGATATACAAATGGTCAAAAGCACATAACATGATGTTTAACATCACTAGCCATTATGGAAATGAAAATGAAAAACTACAATTAGATACACCTTCATACCCACTAAAATGGCTATTATTCTTTTTAATGGAAAATAACAAGTATTAGTGATGATGCAGAGAAATAGGAAAACCTGAATTTTTTTAGTGGGAAGATATAACTGTTCAACCACTATGAAACACAGTTTGACATCTCTTCAGAAATTTAAGTATAGTATTACCACATGACCTGTTAATCCCATTTCTAGGTTTATGTCTCTGTGCTGATTTGAAGCTATTAAGTTCCCCAGAAAAGCGTGCCCTTTATTCCCCATTCAAAATTGCTGGGTGAAATCTTTTTCTATTGTTTCCATGGAGCTATGATGAAAATTGTGGGTGGTAACTTTTGATTAAATGGCTTCCATGTAGTTGTGTCTCAACCTTTTCAAGGTAGGGTTGCTTGCTGGAGTCCTTTAAGAAGGAACAATTTTGGAAAAAGCTTTGGAGCTCAAGCAGCCAGAGACCTTTGGAGATGAAGAAGGAAAATGCCCCTGAGGGAGCTTCATAAAACAAAGAAGCCGGGAGAGAAAGCTAGCAGATATTACCTTGTGCCCTCACAACAGAGAGAGAAACCCCGAACTTCATTGGCCCTTCTTGACTGAAGGTAACCTCTTGTTGGTGCCTTAATTTGGACATTTTCACAGCCTTAGAACTGTAAACTTGCAACTTAATAAATTCCTTTATAAAAGCCATTCGTTTCTGGTACATCACATTCCAGCAGCTTACAAACTAAAATAGATTTTTGTATTAGAGAAGTAGGGTGATGGTGCAGTTTGTAAATACCAAGCATGTTGGAACAACTTTTTAAATGGATAAGGGGAAGATTCTGGAAAAGTTGTGAGGAGCTTGACAGAGAATGCCTAGAGTGCTTTGAAAAGACTGTTGGCAGAATTGTGGACTCCAGAGATAACTCTCATGAGGCTTTAGAGAGAAATGATGAACATGTCCCAAACTTGAAGGAAAGCATTCTTTGTATATGGAAGATAGAATATGAGAATAATGAACTTGGATACTTAGCAGGAGAAATTTCCAAACTACACATGAAAAATGTAGTATGGCTATTCCTTGAAGCTTATAGTAAAATGCAACATGAAAGAGACAAATTGAGAACTGAACTCTTGGGTATAAAGAAACCAGAAATTGATGGTCTGAAAATTCTGGCTTCCAGAAGGGGAGACCCCAGAGAATAGTGACCCTTGTGGAGATTTAACCAAACATGGAACCAGTCAGCCATTTCAGAAAAGGCCAGGATTGGAGATAGAGTTATCCAAGGAAGATTTGTGGAAACTCCTTTCATCTGATGGGCATGATCTAAGCGTATGGCATAGGAAACCAACAAGACTGTCATGGGATCTGTAGAAATGGATTCACTGCCAGCCTGGACTAAGAGAGGCAGAAAAGGGACACATTGGAGGAAAAATCACTTTAGAGGCAGAACTATGGAAGCTAGGGTCTGAAGTCAAGAAACGATGGGCCAGGAGAGCAGACCCATTCAAGCACTTCAAGAGGGTGAGGTAGCCCCAAAGGCAGAGGGCAGTCCTTCCACCTCATTGCAGTGGAAGAGTTGTGCTGCCTCAGGCCTTTGAGAAGGTAGGGCACATTCTTTGGGGACTGGGGAGAGCCAGGCTGCCACCACATTGTTCCAGTTGGGTTGAATGTGTGCTCCAGAAATGGCAGAGAGCCCAGGTGCAGCCCTGATGCTTGGAGAGAGTGGAGCTGAGAATAAAGGTGGTCTCCCCAATGTTCCCCAAGGTTGCATTTGGAAAGAGACAGGCCACTTGGAAAGGGTGGGGCTGCTGCTTTTTCTAAGCCCTGAAAATAAATGACTCTCAATTTGAAATATAACAGACTTTGCCATGCAAATTTTTGAAACTGTTTGAGTGCAGTGACCCTTGTATTCCTTCCAATTTCTCCCTATGGCAATGGGAATATGTATCCTATGACTGTCATTCCTTTGTATCTTGGCAGCAAATAACTTGTTCTGGATTTTACAGGTCCAAAGCTAGAGAAAAGTTTTGCCTTAGGACAGACCATGCCTGCAGCTGACTTTAATGAGATTTTGTACAGTTTCTGACTATGTATTGTAATTGCACTGTTACTGAAATAGTTTTAGGCTTTCTGATATTTTCATGGAATGAGTGTATTTTGTATTTGGAAAGAACATATCTTTTGGGGGACCAAAGTGTGGAATGTGCCAGTTTGAAGCTATTATGTACCCCACAAAAGCCATATCCTTTAATCCTCATTCAATATTACTGGGTGCAATCTTTTTTATTGTTTCCATGTAGCTATGACCTACCCAATTATACATAGTAACTTTTGATTAGATGGTTCTTAAGGAGATGTGTCTCCACCCATTCAAGGTGGGGTTACTTACTGGAGGCCTGTAAGAGGGAACCATTTTGGAAAAGGCTTTACAGCAACCAGAAACAACAGAGTTCGCATAGCCAGAGACTTTTTGGAGATGAAGAAGGAAAATGCCCCGGGGGAGCTTCATAAAACAAGAAGCTGGAAAGAAAGCTAGCAGATGTTGACATGTGCCCTCCCAGCTGAGGGAGAAACCCAAAACTTCATTGGCCTTTCTTGAGTGAAGCTAACCTTTTGTTGGTGCCTTCATTTGGACATTTTCACAGCCTTAGAACTGTAAACTTCCAACTTAATAGATTCCTTTTTTAAAAGCCATTCTGTTTCTAGTATACCACATTCTAGCAGCTTGCACTAATACAATCCCCAAAGAACTGAAAGTAGGGAGGCAAATAAATATTTGTACATTAGTGTTCATAAGCCGTATATTTTACAATAGCCAAACTGTGGAAGCAACCCAAGCATCCATCAATAGGTGAATGGATGAATAAACACAGTGTGGCATATACATACAATGGAATGTTATTCAGTCATAAAAAGGGATGAAGTTCTGACACATGCTATAGTGTGAACCTGGATGATATCAAGTCAAGTGAAACAAGCCAAACACAAAAGGGCAGAAATTATTTTATTTCACTTGCGTAAAATAACTAGAATCTGCAATTTCAGAGCCAGAGTATAAACTCCAGGTTAGCAGGGATGGAGTGGGAAATGGGGTGACAATGTTTGGTATAGATTTTCTGTTTGGGGTAATGGAAGACTTTTGATTAAGCATGGCAATGACAGTAGCACAACACTGTGAAAGTAATTTATATCACCGAGTTGCGGTTAGAATGGAAATTTAGTGTTGTACACAAGTTACTACAATGAATTTTTTTTTAAGTAAGGGAGACAATAGATGAAAAAAATTAGTAAAATGTTTATAATAATTGAAATTGGGTAGCAAGTACAAGGTGGTTTATTATATTATTCTCACTTTTATATATTTTGAAATTTTTCTATAATAAAAGTATTTTATAAACAAAATGAAATGTCAATAGGGCTGAGCTTAAGAAACCCTAAGATGTGATAAAATACTTTCTTTCCTCTATCTAATACTGTACTTGCTTTTTGAAGGAAAAGAAAACTCACATCCCTTAATCACTTACAAGTTAGGTGATTTCCATGCATTCTCGAGTCTCACAACACTCCTGAGTTATTTATCAGTCCCCATTTACTGTATGGGGAAAAAGAGATTTACCATGTTCATGCAACATGAAATTCAAACCCAGGCTTCTTTTCTATAACAACTATTCTCTGTGACTTGATTCCTGACTTGAATTCAGGGAAAAAAAATCCTTCATATTCCCAAACACTGTCTAGGCTTTAGAGATACTAAAATCTGAGCAAAGTTTCATTGAAAAGGTCTCTGGAAAATGAAATCAAGTGTTTGAGTCTTATGGAGAACATCCTACTGAGCTCCACAGTGGTGAAGCGTCAAGAAAGCTTCCTCATTCATGGCTTATATTTAGTCCTAAGTCAGGCTCACCCAGTACTTATATTGTACCATGCAATGACTTGGGTTGATTATTAAATTCTGCAAATGAATCAGCCCTCTAGTTTTTACAGGTGAGGCCCAGGGAAATGGCTCCAGAGCTCCAGGAGACTGAGAAATCAATTGCCCTCACTGTAGTAGATAAAAACATAAGTGAGATCCTGGTTAGCATCAAGACATGTCACCCAAGCCCCTCTGATGACAAAATGAGCAAGATGTCACATCCTGGCATATCAGAATCCACATACCAGCATATCAAAGTCCACATCTGGGTATTACCAATCACTAGACCCAAGGCTGACCATTTTCCTTAAACCAAAATTCTCAAAAGTCATCTTGCAGGCAGGCAATGGTGGCTCAGTGGCAGAGTTCTCGCCTGCCATGCCAGAGACCCAGGTTTGATTCCCTGCACCTGCCCATGTAGAAAAAAAGTCATCTTGTATCAGACTCACCTCAAAGCTTATTAAAGATGCAGGTGTTTGGTCTTCCTCTCCCAGGGATTCTGATTCAGTGCTTATTTGCAATTTTCACAAACATTTTTGGTAGTTCCGTTGCATGAGATCCTTAGAAACAGTGTCTTAAGCTAGGTAGAGTTAACCTAGAGTGAGCCTCTCTTTCCAGCCTCTTGTTTTTGTCCCTCCCTGGGATTTTTCTATTAGGAGAACTATATATTTTTATATGTGACATGCTCTGATTATTTCTTAAAAGGAAAGAGATAAGAACATAATAACTAGTCATAGCGGCTGCCCTCTTTGAGTGCAAACTACACACCAGGGCTTTTTCTAGAAGCTTCATTCCCATTAACTCATTAATGGCCACCAGAGACCTGTACATTAGGCATTATCATTACCCCATTGCACAGCAGAGGAAATACGCTAAGTCACTCACTCAAATCGGGCCGGCGAATAGTGACGGAGCAGGGCCTGGTTCACAGATCCCAGGAGGAATTTTTAGTCTAGTTGAAAGATTAGACAAGCATGCAAGTAATTAGAGATAGGAATGGTGAAGTGCAGTAAAAGAAAGACCTGCCTTGTACTAGAAGTTCAGAGAAACAAGAAAGAAAATCCAGCCAAGGGATGAGGTGAGAGATGGGCTGGGCAGTGTGCCTTAAGGACTGAGTGTGACATTCACATGCTTAGAAATGGAAAGAAATGCTAGTTAGCAATTGATGGATCTAGATGCAGCATATATGGGCACTCATCTCATTGTTCTTAAGGGTGGCACAGCCTAGGAGGTAGGAGAAGCTGGCTTAGAGTGAGACAACCCAGGGTATATACATGCAATTTCATCCTGGTGATAGCTGGGGGAGGTGGTGGTGATTGTCACCAGTATTGTTTTAATCCATACAGGAACAACCATTCAGAGAACCCATCCCTCCTATGAAAACACCAGGAGGGAGGTGAGAAGATGGGATTGATGACACCACTTACTGCATAGTCCTAAAGGAAAACACCATTTTGCAGCCTTTATAGGTAATCAGTTATCTACACAACAACCTTCTTAGGCTGAATTCTCAAATGCCTTCCTTGCAATACTCCTAGGGATTGAAAGCAGTTCCCTACTCCCTGAACTCATTTATTTTCTCCAGGTACTGCCTGGCAGCCATCTGTAACTGTAAACAATAGTTCCATTTGGGACAATTAAAATTGATTTTCTATTATGGTAAAAAACACTTCATTAGTATTCCTGCCTTCACCACACTGATGAATTGTTTAAACATGGCTACCACACTTAGCTTCTGCAAAGAAGGAAGGATAGTACCAGAGTATCAGAGTCCAGACTGGCCATGCCCCCTTCCCTCCCCTCCTTGCCTCTTCCTTCTGCGCCTTCCTCAAGAACATCTGCATTCCCTTCTCCTCCTCAAAATGACAGCCAGCTGGGTTCTTTCCCAAATGTGCTTCAGATTTGGTAAAAATTTTTCCTCAGATTCAGCTGAGGGCTTTTCAAGGGAAATTCACATTGCTTCTTGGACTTCAAGTAAGAACATCCACAATTCCTTACCACCAGTCTTTCAGATTCCCAACAACCTTTTTTAGCTCAAGAAATAAATGAAAAGATAAACTACACTTGCATTATCCATTTCCTCCCCTAAAGACTCTTAGAGCAGCTCTTTTTCTCTAGAACCCTGAAGTAAGTAAACAAAGGTTAAGTCAAAGCATGTTCCTTTTAAGCCCATGGGAAAATGTCAAATATTTTACCTTGTTAAACACATATACACACACAAGCTTATTCACCATTCCCACTGTAGATGGGGCCCAGCAAAAGTTATATTTTGTGCTGATAAAATTTGACCCTCACCCTGGAAAGTAATTTATCAACCCCTTATCTCTCTATCACACAACTTTTTCAGCAATAAATGAATTTCACCTTTTTCTGGCTCTGAGATTACCTACATCATCTTTTTCTGCTTAACAGGTGCTACCGTAAAAACAAGGGTAAAACGGACTTTTCACTGAAAAGTGCTGTCCATAGACCTTTCCATGGCTGCTGAGTGATCCTTTTCATTTCATGGCAATTATTCCTGAGAATAAAGGCTGGGTATACATTACAAATATGAAGCCAAGAAGTCCCTTCCTTCCCAAACTCACCTTCTTTCACTTCTTTAGCCAAGCATGAGCGTCTTGGCAGTCTCTTTTAGAAATCCCCAATGCAGCTTGATTACAGTGTAATTTACAATGGTTCTGAAACCAGACCAAGACAATCCAAGCAGACTTTAAAAAATTTCTGTCTCCCCTGGTGCCTGGCCATTTTTTCATGACATAGCACTTTCCTGAGTAGAATCATCTTGGGCGAAATACAGTTGAAGAAATGAAAGTCAAACCTCTGATGAATGAAAACACACTCTGTAATTAAAAGTCCCTCAATCATAATTTTGTGCTCCCACCACTGCTACCAGCCTCTGTTTTCTTTTTGGAAGGAAAAGGGAATAGATTCAGCTAGGATTTTTTCACAGTGTCACTGTTCAAGTCCCGTAATGGACATCTACTCAGGAATTGGGGAGGACCATTTAGTAAATACTTCAGGCTTTAGGAGCCTTGTAGTCTCAGCTGCAACTACTCAACTCTGCTACTGTAGTGCCAAAGCAGCTATAGGCAATATGTAAACAAATGGGCACGACTGTGTTCCAATAAACCTTCATTTGTAGACACTGAAATCTGAATTTCATTTATTTTTCATATCACAAAGGATTATTCTTTTGACTTTTTCCAACTATTTATAAATGTAACAACTATGTACAAAATGGTGGCAGGATACCTTTGGCCTGTAGACTGTAGTTGTGATCCCCTGAGCTAAGCCATCTCTTTCCAATAGCTTCCTTTATTTTGCTTAAACTAACCAGATTTGTCTTTTGTCATATGCAGCCAAAGCCTAGCTCAGCAGGTACAAAATTAATAAAATGGGTAACTGACTATAATGTGCATTGAAAGTATTTTTATCTAAAGGGCACTGGCTACAAGGTTGTCCAACAAGAACTATTCAGTTCCTTCATTTGTCCATTCACTTGTTCATTCATTCATTCAATTTGTACTGAGCATCTTTTATATTCCATATATTTAAGTAAGACCATGACAAAATGAACAAGATGCCAACAAAATTGATTAATAAGCACTGAAAATTCAGCTATGACTTAGGCCAACATGGTTCTGCTCTCATGAGGGGACTTTTTGTATAATAGGCACAGGCATTCATGATGAGACGCAAAAGAGAATATTTAAAGGCTAACTTATGGCCTTATATTAGAACTTAGATGGGAGCTTAGCTGTTCAAAAGGCATGATCAGATAAAGAAAATAAATTAACAAAGCTCAAGGAAAGTAATGATAGGATAACCATGGCTTGTAAGGAGCTAGGGATAGCTCCTAAATAAGTTGATACAGACATACCTTGGAGATATTGCTGGTTTGGTTCCAGACCTCCAAAATACAGTGCATGTCATAATAAAACAAATCACATGACTTTTTTTTTTCATTTCCCAGTGCATATAAAAGTTATGTTTATACTATACTGTAGTCTACTAAGCGTGCAAAAGCATTATATAAAAAAAGTGCATACCTTAATTAATATGTGACACAGAGACACTAAGTGAGGACAGGCTGTTGGAAAAATGGCACTGATCGATTTGTTTGATGCAGGATTGCCACAAACCTTCAATTTGTAAAGAACACAATATCTGAGAAGCACAATAAAGGAAAGCACAATAAAGTAAGGTATGCTTGTACTTACTGGGTAGGGGTGGGGTACAGGCAACCAAGAGGGGATTTTAAAATACTAGTTTAGAGAGAAAGAAGAGGAATAGGCTAACAAAATCTCAAAAAAAGCATTGTAAACAAGACTTTTTTACATTTAAGTAAAACAAGACTTTTTTACATTTACATTTTTTAAGACATTTTAAGACATTTTTTGTTGGTTCAAAAAAAGGAACAATAAAAACTACAGGTAGCACAGGCTCACTTTCATAACCAGGTTTGGATGGAATCACATAACAAAAAATGTTGAGCTCTCTCTTTTCCAAGATGATATTTAATCAAACAAGTCAAATCAGAGTTCTTGCTTTTCAAGCCCTTACTGGTGATTCCACATCCTTCCACTCCCATGTCCTTTTTAAAAAAAATTTCCCAGTACTTACATTTGGGAGGCCTTTGTTAATAATATCAAGGAAAATCTCTGCAGGTGAATGTGTAAGCCTGGCCCACTTTCACATGCTCAGAGGAAATGAACTGTGGTTGCTTTCTTACCATGCCTTTCTGAAGTACTACTAAAGAAAGACTGCTATTAGGTTGACCTTAAGACTACTATTTCCTGGGTTTAATTAGCTTGGGTGAATGCACTTCTTCTCAGAGGAATTACTGTCAAAGTCCATAAAAAAGTGGCTTCTCAGAGTACAAATTGGATCTCACTTAACATGGGACAGAGAGGCCCAATACTGAGTTCTTTCAGCCTTGGCAGGTCAGTGCAGACGGATTTACCAGGGCTGATACTGCCCAGTGGAGATGGTGTAGGGTACATAGTAGGAGCTCAACAGGTTCATGGTAGATAAACAAAAGCATTCTGAGCTGACTTTTAATATCACATCATTGGTGTCTTTCCAAGTTTATTGTACATTCAATCTTGAGCCTCGTGTTTCATTTTTGCTTCTTTCTTTTAATACTCTTGGAAATGCAATATGTACTTTTCCAAAATACAACTTTTTAGTTCACTAAAATGAAAAGATCCTGGCCAAATAGCCAAGAATAACCTTAGAAATACATCCCAGGCATACCATGATAACACTCATTAAAAGAAGTAAATAGCTGGAAGAAAATCATCTATGAGTACTTAGTATGTCACATAACCAATTAACCCCTTTATATAATATATAGAGATATATATGCATGAGTTTATAATTATATACTAATATACCTTAGTGTATAAACATCTATTGAACACAAATTCTTTGTGTTACATTTAGATATAGGGATAAAATTGTTGTGTACCACTGAACCAGCAGTGGGATGCGCCTCAAAAAAAGAAATAGGGGGAGATAAAGCTGGGACCTCCGCGAACTGCCCTACAGTAGGGCTGGTTGCAATTCCAAAGAAAGGGGCACTAAAGGACAGGGTGATCAGTCTAAAAGCATTTCTTAGGGAAACTTATGTACAGAGAGCTGCAGATAACTGGCAATGGGAAGCCAGAAGGCAAAAGTTCACTCGAAAATGTCCATACTCATGGCAACTGCTCTGCGGGTTATACAGGCCTGAGGAGCCAAGTTGGCCGAGTTAGCTAACCAAGCTGTGCTAGTATTGGAAAGACAGTTTGGTATGTGCTTTTCTTTGTTTGTTTGTTTGGCATGAGCAGGCTCTGGGAATTGAACCTGGGTCTCTGGCACTGCAGGCGAGAATTTTGCCACTGAGTCACCATTGTACCACCCGGTATGTACCCTTTTTTCAAAACAAAATGTGCTCAGGGAGAGCTGTGCAGGTTATAGCAGCCAAAGCTCAGCATGTTTCCAGAGTGTACTGGAGGGGAGGTCTGAGGAAGAGGGTGGGGGTGAGGTAAATCCACACTCCTCACTCATGTAGGAGATGCTTTACAGATCATACAAAAATACTACTTGAAGTGAGAGTTAAAGAAACCTAACCTCAAGGCATAGATCTATGCTATCTCTCAAAAATCTCAGCTATTATTAATTAGTTTCTATTTTTATACCCAATTTTCTTTCTATTTTGTATCCAAGGCTAATTATAAATCTAATTTTCACTTGTAATCCTCTACTGTCATTCAAAGACTAGACTGTGTATTCTGGTTTTGATAGATTTGCTACAGTTAACAACCCTCACCTCTTCTATTTCCTGGAATGACTAGGACTAATTACTTGGCAAATATCTGAAAAGGAAGAAACAAAAAAACAAACTAACACAAAACCCTCAACCCCATACCAGAGCCTCATTCTGTAGATATTCAAAATATTGTTCTAGTTTTTAACTCTCCAGATGAGAGAAATGACACAGATAGTCTTTCTCTTCTCTCACATACTGTTGATCTATTCCTGAAGTGGGAACAAGGGAACAGTGTTATTGTCCAAAGTAAAGTTGTATTGCTTTACTGTGGGCAATAGGGAAAAGGAAATAAGTGATAAGCAAGCAGAAACTAACCTGAACTATACACCTTTTCATACCAGATTGAGCTATGAATATATCAAGTATTCTAACTTACATTACAAACCACCAAATTTTCCGAAGATAAATAAAATACTAATAAGTACTTTGAAAATGAACAATATTTAAAGATCCAAAATGAGAAGAATCTAGTGCTTTATCAACTTTAATTAACTATCAATTAATGATCAATTCAGTTTATTCACTGTGCCCCAAGTATCTAAAGTTAATAATCTATAGTTAGTGGAACTATACCAGTTCTCAAATTGAACTATGCATTAAGAGAGGATTTGCCTCAGCTTTTATTTGCTGATAGGTTAATTGGCCTCAATTACCTCACACACCTTATCAGAGACATGATAGTCTCTTTAGTCTGACAAAACTTTGGAGAATAGCAGGCATTTTCCTACAAGATAAATGCAAAATGCTATAGCTGCACTCTTCCAGGACTTTTGGTTTCTATGCCAGTTTGAAAGTATTATGTACCCCAGAAAAGCCATGTTTTAATCCTGATCCAATCTTGTAGGAACACCTGCTTATTTTAATCCTGATTCAACATTGTAGGTTGGAAACTTTTGATTAGATTATCTCATGGAAATGTGGTTCCACCCGTTCCAGGTGGATTATAGTTATATTACTGGAATCCTTTAAAAGAAGAAACATTTTGAAGAGAGCCAGAAAGGACAGAAACAACAAAAGCCTCAGAGCTGACAGAGAGAACAGATATAGACCCTTGGAGAACAGTTGTTTCAGAGAAAGAGATATGATGTTTGGAGATGCTTGGAGCCCAGCAGACGTCACTGTGAGATGTGAAGCAAGTCAGAACCTAGAGAGAGCCAAGGGAAGCCAACTGTTGAAAGTCAACCCCCAGAGAAGCAAAGGGATGCCTGCCACATGACTGCCCAGCTGACAGAGGTGTCCCTGACCTATCAGCCTTTCTTGAGTGAGGGTAACCTCTTATTGGTGCCCTAATTTGGACACTTCTACTTCCTTAGAACTGTAAACTTATAACTTATTAAATCCCCCTTTATAAACGCTGTTCCATTTCTGGTATACCATTGTGGCAGCTTGCAAACTAGAATAATTTTCATCTGCTTCTACTGTTCTATATGGGAATAAAATTCTGTAAGTGCCCCATGGCAAAAGATACCAGTGTTTATCAGCCCCAGTAGCTGTATGCTGATCTCCTATTAGGCTCCTGCTTCCTGGTTCTCTAGAGCAGCGTGCATCTCATGCCTGGTTTCCAGCCTGGTCATCCAGCCTCACCAAAGCAAATTCCACTTAATTCCCCTTTGTTTAAATTAACCCGAGCTGATTTCTGCTGCTTACAATAAAATATCCCTATCTGACAAATCATCTGTTCAACTAATGTTTTTTAAATGTCCACAATCTGTCAGGCATTTGTGATTCAATGGCGGGCAAATATCAGGCCTCTGCTCATGAGCTCACATCCTAGAAGAGCCAATTATAAAAATGATGATGACTGCTATCTGATAAAAGACCCTAGGGTGTGGGAGGAGCAACGCATCCTTTTGGATATGGTGATTGAGGGATGACTCTCCAGGGGGAAGCTCAGAAAGCAGATTTAACCAAAGAGAAGGAGGCAGCAATTTGAAGAACTGGGGCAAGAACATTCCAGAGAGAGTAAAGAACAAATACAAAGACATAAGCAAGAGAGAACTTGTGAATTTCAAGATTGGGGATCAAACCATCTGATTTATTAAGAGCACCCTGGCCTTTCCTTTTCTATCTTCCCAATCACCGGTGACTGGAAAATTCCTGAAGCTTCACTTTAAAAATGCTATCCCTTTTCTCTAAAATTACTGTACCATACCACACAATTTTTATTTATTCCCCACTTGTTTGTTCCCTAATAAAATGATCAGCCTTTTCAGAGTTGGGGGTGTGTCAGACATTTTATCTATATTTCCACACATCATGCACATGACGGATGTCCCATAAAAATGCATCACTTGATATTCTAAGTGTCCAAAGAGATCGGATTAGTGCTAGTCTGGTACTGTGTGTGTTAATAAAGTATAAGGATGTGGCAGCATTTTTCTCTAAGGATTGCCTTATCTCTGCATTCATTAATTAAAGCAATTAGGATGGAGATTCTTTATACATCCAGTCTAGCCAGGAAAAACTGACAGCTCAATTGGATTCATCAGCTAAGTCCCTAAAGTTACAAGCTCTTATAATTAGCAATTGACTTCAGAGGTTTTAGCAAACAATGACAAAGAGGCCGACACTTCCAACCCCTTCTAACATGCAGAAATAATCATCTTTAATACAAAGTATTAGCACCATATACAGAGGAGCATGTAATATACCACTAAGCGGGTGGTCCACTCTGCAGTGAATGATTAAAAGATAACGTTCCCAGCCCAACTGATAAAAAAATAAATCAGGATTGGGGGGAGGGGATCAGAGATGTGCCAGATGGTGAGTGATTTGTCTGGAATGATTCTGGAAGTCAAGAGAATGACATCTACTGCATTTGGTGTGATTTGCAGGGAGGTTTCAGGAAAATCCTGGGAAATTAACTTTGCTGTTTTTCATACTCCTGAGGGAAGAGGCTGTTGTCATCTTAGAAAAAGCTTTGCCGTGCTTTTGTTCCCATGGCACCGTGAAGCTAGCCAGCGGAACAGAAGAAAATAAGAAAGATAAACCTCATCTGGTCTCTGTCTTTTCTTAGGAATCTTCTTTGTTAATGAATTCCAGAATTCTTTTTGTTGTTTGGCCTTGTCAAAAATACTGACATGGGGAATTTAATTTTATCTGGGCAAGTAAATCCCATTAGCCTACCCTACTTCCTTCAACCCTGTTTTCTAGACACACCATGAGATAATAATTAGATGAAGCATTGCAACAGAGATCATATAGAAAGATATTACATTTATTACTTATTACTAAATCTGCGACATGAATTTTAAGTAAGAATCACAAGTCATTAACTTACCGTAGCAATGAACAGAAAGTACCTAGTATCTTGGGTTCTGAGAATGTCTTTATCTTGTAAAATGGGATTAATTTCAAGACAATGCCTTTGTAACAATTCAGAGTTGTCTTAGAATTTATTGGCTGTTGATGGATATTCAAAGAACAACTACTACAGAAGAAAATGGTGTTGTGCTTTGTTTTTGATTTATCATTAACAATATCCTCATACAATTTAGAAGCAACAGCTATTTCCCGAGCAGTAGAGAAGCATTTTAATATATTTTTGCTAAATACTAACATGCCACATATTTTCATTGAGCCCTTCAAATTAAAGAACATTCTGGATGACAGAAATAATACTGGAACTATTGAGTGACATCATCAACATGAAAAAAAAAGCTCCACAGAGATTCAACCAAGCAAAAGACAAATCCTGCTTATGTAAAACCCTGGAGGATGGTAGAGATTTGAGAAGGACTCCACAAAAACCAATCTCTTTAATGAATATAGATGCAAAAACCTTCAATAAAATACCTACAAACTGAACCCAGCAGCACATTAAAAGAATTATACACTGTGACCGAATGGGATTATTCCAGGTATGCAAGACTGGCTCAACACAAGAAAAATAAATTAATGTAACACACCACATCAAGAAATCAAAGTGGGAAAAACACCTGATCATCTCGACTGATGCAGAAAAGTCATCTGACAAAATTCAACATGCTTTCATAACGAAAACATTTCAAAGGATGGGAACAGAAGGGAACTTCCTCAACATGATAAAGAGAATACATGAAAAACCCACAGGTAACATCCTCCTCAATGGGGAAAGACTGAAAGCTTTCCCCCTAAGATCAGGAACAAGTCAAGGATGTCCACTATCACCATTGTTAGTCAATGTGCTGGAAGATCCAGGTAGAACAATTAGGTAAGAAAAATAAATAAAAGCCATCTGTGCTACTTTGAAACTGTTGTGTACCCCAGAAAAACCATGTTCTTTAATCCTGATTCAATATTGTTGGTGGGATCTTTTTGATCAATTTGTTTCCATGGAGATGTGGCCCACCCAATTGTGGGTAGGACTTTTTGATTAGGTGGTTTCCATGGAGATATATCTCTACCCTTTCAAGGTAGGTCTTAATCTGCCTATTGGAATCCTTTAAGAGGGAATCATTTTGGAAAAATGGGTCTTAATCCATCTACTAGAGTCCTTTAAGAGAGAATCATTTTGGAAAAAGCTTCAGAGTTGAGAGAACCAACATGAGGACCAGATGTTTGGAGATAAAGAAAATGTCCCTAGGGAAGCCGTTTGAAATTAGAAGCCAAAGACCCTAACAGACACCATCAATGTGCTTTCCCAAGTGACAAAAATGTTCTGGACCCACTGGTTTTTCTTGAGTCAAGGTATCTTTATCTGGATGCCTTAGTTTGGACACATTTATGGTCTTAGAACTGTAACTTTGCAACTTAAAAAATTCCCTTTTTAAAAGCTGTTCCATTTCTGATATATTGCATTCCAGTAGCCTTATCAAACCAAAACACCATCCAAATTAGGAAGGAAGAAGTAAATGTTCACTGTTTGGCGATGATAGGATACTATATATTAAAAATCTTGAAAAATCTACAGCAAAGCTACTTGAGCTAATAAATGTGTACAGCAAAATGGCAGCATATAAGGACAATACCCCAAAATCAGTAGTTTCTATATACTAGTAATGAGCAATCTGAAGGGGAAATCAAGAAGAAAATTCCATTTACAATAGCATCCAAAAGAATCAAATATTTAGGAATAAATTGAAGCAAGGCCACAAAAGATCTATATACAGAAAACTACAAGAAATTTCTAAATGAAATAATGAGGAACTAAATAAACAGAAGGACAAATCATATTCATTGATTAGAAGACTTACATTCATAGTTAAGATGTCAATTCTACCTAAATTGATTTATTGATTCAATGCAATTTCAATTACAATCCCAATAATTTACTTTGCAGATTTAGAAAAATTAATAACAAAATTTATTTGGAAAGGCAGTGTGCCATAAATAACTAAAAATAACTTGAGAAAGAGGAATGAAGTGGGAGATCTCACACTACTTGACATTAAAGCATATTACCAAGCTATAGTGGTCAAAGCAACAGGGTACTATCATAAAGATATATCTATATATACATATGTACTGACCAATGGAATTGAATTGAGTGCTCAGAAAGAGACTTTCTCATCCATGGACAATTGATCTTTGATAAAGCAGTCAAGCCATACCAACTGAGACAGAGCAGCCTCTTCAATAAATGGTGTTTGGAGAACTATATATTCAAAGAATGAAAGATGACCCACAGTCATACCTTATACAATAATTAACTCAAAATGGATCAAAGACCTAAGTATTAGAGCTAAGACCATAAAACTTTTAGAAGGAAAGTGACCCAAGTAAAAATAAAAGGATACAGGACTTGAAGGGGCATTTCTCCAAACAGGAAATACAAATGGTAAAAGCACATGCGAAGACTGCTTAACATCACTGGCTATTAGGGAAATTCAAACCAAAACCATAATGAGATATCATTCCATACTCACTAGAATGATCACAATTAAAAGAACTCACTAGTGTCAAGAGGCTGTGGAGAAATAGGAACTTTCATACATTGCCATTGGGTATGTAAAATGGTACAGCCGCTGCTGTGGAAGAGATTTGGGCAGTTCCTCAGGAAGTTAAGTATAAAATTACCATATGATCAGGCAATGCTGCTACTATGTGTATACTCAGGAGAACTGAAAACAGGGACTGCAACAGATAGCTGCACATTCAGGATCATTGCAGCATTATTCACAATTGCTAATAGATGGAAGCAACCCAGGTATCCATCAACTGATGAATGAATAATGTGGTGTGTGTGTGTGTGTGTGTGTGTGTGTGTGTGTGTGTGTGTGTGTTGCTCAGCTATAAAAAGGAGTAAATCCTTGATGCATGCAACAACATGGATAAACCTCGAAGACTTTATGATGAGTGCAATAAGCCAGACACAAAAGGACAAATATTATATGAGCTCACTGATATGAACAGATTACAATAAGCAAACTCAGAGTTAAAATCTAGAATATAGCACATCGGAAGATTCATGGAGTTAGAGAAAGTGGACTTGGCACTCACATTTCTGTGTAGGTTGATGGTAAAAGTTTGGAAATGGATGATGGTGATGGCAGAACATTATTGTGAGTGTAATAAGCAGCACAGAAACACAGAGGTGAATGTAGTTTTAAGGGGAAACTTTAGGATGTACATATTACTAGAACAAAAATTACTAAATAAAAATTAAAAGATAAAACGTAGGACTGTACAACACAGTGAACCCCATTATAACTAATGGTCTAGAGTTCCCAGTACAAACATAAAAATGTTCTTATATGAGTTATAACAAAGGTACAATATTAACACGAGGTGTTAATAATTGGGTGTTTTTTTGGGAAAGAAGAGACCTAAGGTGAACTACAGATGATAGGTAATAATACAATTTTACCACTCTCTCATCAATTTGTAACAGAGGTAACTACTATTTAAAAAGTAGTGCAATTATTTAAAAATGCTGTCATCAACTGTAACAAATATTCCACTCCAAAGCAAGGTGTTAATAATAGGGTGATACATTGGAATCCTGCATTTTATGCATGATTGTTTTGTAAACCCACAACTTTTGTAACAAAAAAAAAATGGACACAGTTGAGCAAAACAACTCAAAACACACACTCACACACACACATTGCTGGACCCAACACTTTTTGATATTTGTCCCAATTTTTTCAGATTTTATAGCTATATAAGGGAAATAATACATGTGATTTTCAACCAAAGCTTACAGACTGTCTCTGGATTTTGCCTGCATACATCAGGTAATCACAGATAAATTCTTTCAAATAATTAAGAAGATTCTGGAAAAGAGGATATTTGAGGCAGAATTTTCCATACATATATTTTTAACATTTTTATTGTAAAACACAACATATATGTAAAGCAAAGAAAGAAAAAAATAATAATTTTCAAAGCATACTTCAAGAAGTATTTACAGAACAGACCCCAGAGTTTGTCATGGGCTACCATCCCACCATTTCAGATTTTTCCTTTTGGCTGCTCCAAAACACTGGAGGCTGGAAGGAATATTAATACAGCGATTCAGCAGTCATACTCATTTGTTAAACCCTATTTTCTCTGTTATATCTCCTCCTCCTCCTCTGATCTGTCTCCCAATCTATAGGGATCTTTAGGCAATGCCCGTTCTAACTTTTTCATGTTGATAAGGGATGTTGACACTAAAGGATAAGGACATGCAATTAATCGATAATTTTGGAGAGGCTGGTCTCTCTGGGTTTTAGGATTTATCTGAACTAGGAACCTTCCAGGAATTACAGGTTCCAGGAAAGCAAACAGTTCATGAAACTTTTATTAAGTCTCAGTTCAAGCCCTAAGTGTTCTGAAGAGCCAAGAAGAGAGATGTTGGTTGGGGTTAAGTAAGTTTTCCACATATTTTTAAAAATGCTATTAAATTTAAAGCTGACCTAAATGATCTGATTTTTGAAATTATTCAAAAGTTTTCAAAATTCCACAAGTATAGGAAAAAGACAAAATTTAATACCTTTTTTTATAACTCAAGTTCTCTTGCTAATAGTTAAGGATACTGATTTGTTTAAAATATAACACGACTCTGCTTCTTAAGAACATCCATAATACTTTATGTTTTTATTAGCAACTTTAACTATACTCTGGTGATTTCTAGAAGTCCTCATACTTCCCTGCTGGTCAAAGTTTCCAAAAAATAATAAACAAATGATCATTTAAAGGAACAAAAATCACATAGCTAGAAGCTGGTAGTATTGGAGCTGAATTTCTATTAGAAGTTTGAACAAAGTACTCAGAAGTTTGATTCAAATTCAGAAGTGTGAATTTATTGTTGCCCAGGATGGATCTGAGGTCTTATTTAATTTACTTCTGATGTAAGACACAGGACAATTTCATTAGATTGCTACTTGCAAGTAAATTATTAGATCATCTTTGCCCATTTACCTTATCTGGGTTCTGAGATAAGACTGATGTGGTACTTGTGTGTAGACTATTATTTGGGAAGGGCTCCCAGACAGCAGGAGTGGGGCACTGGCAAGAGTGAGACAGGGAAGGAGGAAGAGCCCATAGGAGTGTGTGTTCTGATGTCAACGTCATGGGCAGTGGGGGTTCAGTTCTGTCAAGGCCTCCAGAGAAGCACAGTGGACCCTCCCAGAATTGCCTCCTAAGGGACAGGAGGCAGGCAGACTTTCCCATCATCTCTGTGCCCACTGGTTGAGTGGTGCCCAGCAGTGCAACTTGTCCCCAAGGTTCTCAGCTGTATGCACACACTAAGCAAAGGAGAGCTTGCCAGCTTCTGTGAGGTCCATAGAACCCCAGGGCAGAAAGCAAAGCCACAGCGCACACCTGAGGCAGCTCCACTGGTGGAGTTCTAGGCAACAACCCCTGAACCAGAGATGAGCCCCAGGGTGGGGTGCCAAGGAAAAAGGGGCATCTAAGACACACATTTTCAGAAATGAACTAATTTAGAAATGCAATGCTATTTGTATTTTTAGACTTGCAACATATTTCAAGTACGTGGATTAAACTATAGATGATCACAAAGACATGTTTTCAGTGACTTTTCTCTGCAGTAAACAAAGGTAACTGAATTACATGTAGGTGGTCCTATCAAGTGACTCATTTGTTGCAAATATGTACTAGGCATTTAGTTGCAAAGCTAGAGCTAATAAATAAATAATTCTGCCTAGAAAAGGTAGACTTTTCTCTATTTCTATAATGATCCATTCATAAAATATTAAATATTAAAAATTGTGGGCCCCTTGGGTGGGCAATGGTGGCTCAACGGCAGAGAGTTCTCACCTGCCTTACCAGAGACCCGGGTTCGATTCCCAGAGTCTGTCTATGCCAAAAAGAAAGAAAAAAGAAAAAAATATGTGGGCCCCAAATTAATCACACAGGAAATTATTTTTAACATGCAATAGAACCTTTGAATCATATGACTTGTATTTACACTACCCTTTATTCTATGTCAATCCTTAAGCTTCTTTGATTATCTATATATTAGGGCATTAAGAAACGTGTCAGGGTAATTCACAAAATGAAATCTTTCACATATTTTTGGAACATGAAATCTTCATATCTATTTCCACTTCATTTTAAAGTGTGTCCTATATCCCTAGACAAAACGTAGGGAGAAGATATAATTTAAAATATTAACAATGGTCATGGCTTGGTGTTGAGATTAAAGGAAATCTATTTTCTTCTCTCTGTTATTTAGAATTTCCCCAAATTTTAATAGTTATTTTTAATAGTTGTGTGATTTTTGTTGTCAGAAACAATCCTACAATATAGATTATTTTTTTAAAAAGTGAAACTTAAAACAAAATGTTTAGGTAACCATTTTTAAATTGAATGCTGCCCAAGATGCTTTTCATAAAAGATTGGCACGACATAGCTCATATATGTAGAAAATTTTCCATCAAATTAAAAATTCTCAACCAAATGATTATAAATACAGCAAACAGAGGAACTATTAAATAGGGCTGTTCAGGAACACCCTCCCCACCCATATACACATACAGAAAAACATGAGAAGTAATATTTATTCAGATTATTCATCTTTAACTTTTGCTTTTTTGTTGATTGGTTTTTTGCTTTGTTTTGTTTTCTTTTTAGATCTAGAAGGAACTGAAAAACGATCAAACTCAAAGGTCTCATTTTAAAGTGAGAAAACCGAGACCCAGAGAAAGGAACTGGCTTGAGTAGGGTCTTGCCTACACCCAATCAGTATTGAAAGTCAACTAGAAGATGTTCAATTCTTAGTGTGATGTTCTTAAGAGCATGATTTTCAAATAATGAGGATGAGCAAGATGGTGAGGAGACTGGTCAGAATTTCTTATTGTTATCATATGACTTATTGACTGCTTATTGCAGGCAGGCACAGTGCTAAGAACTTTAATATATTTTCACTCTTGACCCTCTGCAACAGTGTAAGGTAGGTTCTTCACTCATGATTTTATAGATAAGGTCAGTGAGTCTTAGGGAGGTGAGGTACTTGCCCAAGGTCATATGTAGCAAGCAATAGAGCTGAACTTAGGTCCAGTTTTATGTGACTCTGAATTTACACTGCATTATCTGTCAAAGAGTCAGTAAGTTGTTGCATAGGAAAGGAAGGTCAACCAGAAGTTCTATACAAGGACTCTTCTGCTCTTAAGGATCTATGCCTACATGACAACCACAACTCTAAGTTTCTAACACTCGTTCCCAACCTCATTCTAATTTTTCACTTCCATTGGAGTACAGTGCTTGGCACATACTATATTATCAATAGAGACTTACTCAATGAACTAATGCAAAAAATTTTTTAAATAGCACAAACATAAATTACTATATCCCTACCAAGAAAATTAAGATATAAGAATTGTGGCAAATCATGCAGCTAAGTCATGGGTACCATTAATAGGCTGCTTATACAGTAGAGAAGAAGGCAGGCTCTGAGTTTGAATGTTAGTTGGTCACTGATAAGCTATCTGACCTCAAGTAAGTTATTTAACCTCTATGAACTTCAGTTGTCTATCTTTAACACAGAGTGATGAAACTAGTATTAACCATGTACGGCTACTGTGCATTAAATATGCTCAGGGCACAGAGTCTGACACAAGTAGTGATAGATGGTAGCCTTGATAACTCTTACCATTTCTGCCTGCAACAGCAATTCCCAGAATGACTTTGGCAACTTCAGTTCTTAAAAAGCAGAAGCTGTCAGTGTTCCCCCAAGAAAATCAGAAACATCTGCTTTTCTGATCTTAAAGATTTCCAAAATCCACTCTGGTGCCTTGTTCAAAAGGATACATTTTAATGAATTATTTTAATCATTTTCACCAAAGGTAAAAAACCTCTCTAAGGTTCAAAACTGGGGATAATGATACATCCACTTGATCGGTTTGTTTTGGAATGAAAAGAGTTAATGCATGAAATGTGCTCAGACAGGTATCTGCACTACATGATAAGTGCTTAATAATAATAATAGCAACAATAACAATGAAATAGTTACCAACACGCAGTTAATACATGTTGTGTTGTATCAGTCATGTTTTTACTTCATCAGTCTATGAAATAGCTATAAATCCTCAGTGGTAGGTATTTTTTTCTTTTGCTCAGAGATCTGCAGGTTAACAGTGATTTGATTAAGGTAGGTTAAGTTCAGCCGTGCAACCCTGCCATGCAAGTCTGATGGCTGGACTTGGTTTCAAGCTGCAGGTTGGGCCTGTGTCAGTCCCATGCCATTCTCATCCTCCTCTTACTCTGTGGGTGCCCAAGACATGTTTTTCTCATTGAGAATGTCGGGGTGGAGGCAGAAGCCAAACCATGCCTTTGTTCAAGTCGCAACCCAGTTACCACTGACCAAAACAACTCACCCAGCCCAGCCCAAGTCAGTGGGGAAGGGGAGATGCAGAAAGGGACTGAAATTTTGAAAAATAATAACTGAATCCATCACAGTTTTACAGTTAGATTTCAGGAGTTTGTGAACTAGGAAGACCAGTTCAACCAACATCAACCAGTATCAAATGAACTTCCCTCCAGGATCTGGACACCCAAACCCGCAAGAAAGTTGGTGATTGAAAAAGGGTAGGTTTAATTCTCCCTCGAGGTCTTTTCCTGCAGACCATGTTGTATATAACTGGCCCTCTGGCAGCAAGATGGCATTTGGAGTTCCAAATAAGGAACACTAGAGCTCAGGGCAATAGGTAGTGAAACGAATATCAACTCCATACACTTATTACCATTTAAGGGGATGACATCTTTAATATATCAAGTGAAAAATTATTTCCTTCCAAATTGGATGATGGCTGATATATGAATACAGTGCTTTGCATGCAATAGAATATTTTATACACAGTGGACCTAAAGGAGGCTTAAAACCAGAGACAGTGACTTATATGAGCTTCATGGTGAATTTAAGGGGAACCCCTAATTTGGTTTGTCAAGTGGGTTTGCAAAAATAATTCATAATGGATAATGTGCGAGTTAGAGATTCAAAGGGCCTATGGTATAGGGAAATCAGAAAGAATGTTTTCTAGCCCTACTTCAAAAATTAAACTGTTTGATTTTGTCTTGAATCACTGCTTTCTCAGACTCAACAGCTTCCTTCTGGGGACTGGTGAGTTGAGTTTTAATTCCTAGCTCTGCCCTGTGATATCTGTATAATCTTGGGTACTTTTGTTGTCTCTGATTGCATTTCCACATCTGAAAATAAGTACCTACTCTCACAAGTTTTGGTGAGAATTAATATATAAAAGTGTTTAAACCAATGCCTACCAGAGAGCAATCTCACACTAATGTTAGTGGCATTATCATCATTACATATTTAAGGAGAAGAGAAACTGGTTTAGTCAATCAGTGATTGGAAAGTGGGGCTTCTAAAAATTCATTGACCATCAAGAAGTCAGTGGTTATATCTAATCCCCTTGAAACAAGGCTGTTTTTTTTTTTTTTTTTTTTTTGTGACTACCTTGAGGAAGAGAACTTTGTAGAAGTTATGATTGACTCCCAAAGTTAGGTTAGAAAAAACCAGGCAGATTCCCTGACTTCACATGCGCTGCTCTGTCTAGAGCCTCCAACTTGCATGTGAGGAGCCCAGCGATGTGGACAGACCTTGCACAGAAACTCCGTGGAGAGGGAGGGATGCCTGATGTGCCCCGCTGGCCCAGCCTCTACCTGTCTGAGTGCCTGGCACATACTATATCCTCAGTAATACTTGCTCAATGAACTAATGCAAAAATGGAATAAAGAAATCTTCAAGATAACCTAGCACCAGCCATACCTGGTTAAAATTGCAACATAAAAACTTAAGCTGCCTAAATGAGCCCAGTCAACCCCAGATCCACGAGTAAAACAAATGACTCACTGTTTTCAGCCACCACTTCAGGGCACCAATAGGTCACCGGACCACAGGGATTCTGCACAGGTACATGGTAGGAGGAAAGAGCTCAGGGAGTCAGAGAACATGGGGCTCTGGTCTCACCCTTTCTATGCCAATCAGAACAAGTCTCTTTTATAGATTAGAGCTCTGTAAATGCTTTTATGAAAAAGAGAAAATTTCCATTATTTAAAGGAAAAGTTTAAAAGTAGATATCTCAAATCCCTTTATAGCCACAGTTTCATAAACGAAGTTCACAGTAAATAATAGCACTTGAGTTAGTATTTATAATAACTGTGTTATAAATAACACAAGTATTTACACAGTCAATAACAACAGTGTGCAAAGTACTTTATGTACACTTTATCAGTAAATCCTCATTCTGCCCACAAGCTTCTGTTACTACTAATTTTATAGATAAAAGTCTAAGATGAAGTAATATACCCAAAGTCAACCAACTGAAATAACAGAGCTGGAGTTCAAACTCAGGCAGTTCAACTTCAGAGCCCACACTCAAATAGAACACAATTACTGAACTGAGCTATCTTACTTAGAAAGGAACGATAAGCATGCTTCTTCAAGACAGTTGTGAATGAGGGACAGATCTATTTTGTTAGCTACCTGGTACAATGGCATTCTAAAATCTCACCCCATCCAAGTAATGTCCATAAGTCCACACTCTTTCGGGTCAAGGCGCTACAGGTCACTCTCATTTAGGAGAGGTGATTCATTAAGTCAATTTTGCACATTAATGTCTCTACTGGACAAGCAATTACCTATAGGGACTTGGACAACAGAAGAGAGACATGTTTTACTAGTGGGAAACTCTAAGAAAGACTTTCTTAGAGAATGGTACAAAAGGACTGCAACTGTGTCTATTGAGAGGGAGAATGAGTAGAAGAATTTAGACAATGAACAGCCTGAAGACATTAAGGACTAGTGGAATTAGACGCCTAAACAGACTTAATTTCCTCATTAATACTTCTCAAAGGATTGGATTTCCTGGATGAATAGTTAATACTACCAACATTATTTATTGTTAATATTATTTATTGAGTTCCACCATGTCCGATTGTTAAGTCTTACAATCATCCTATAAAGTATGCATTAGTATTTGCTTTATACAGATGAGGAAACTGAGGTTCAGAGATATTAAACAACTTGCCCAAGTCATAGAGCTAAGAAACGGTGGAGACAGAATTTAAATGTAGCATTCAAGGGCTGCTTTCAAATCTGTGCTCCGAAAGACCAGAGATGAGATCATCTCCCATTGATTATACAGAGGAGGCCCAGGTGTATATCAAATATCTGAGCCTTCCATCTCTTCTTTAAAAAAGGACAAAATTACATGAGATGGAACATGTGGATGTGCACTGTAAACTGGAAGTGCTCCCACTGAGTCTGTGATAAAAGATGACTATGAGAAAAAAAAAAGATAAATCTAAGAAAGCACTAAATATACTATGTTGGTTGAAAAAACGGAAAAGGAAAGAGAGTTATGGTCAAAGCCAACTGGGAAGAAGTAGGGATTCATTCACCAGAAATAGAGGATCCTAAGAGATGTGCTTATGTACCTGGGAGACCTATGTGTGGGTTCCAGTGCACCATGGAGAGCTTGCTGTCGATTTATTTCTTATGGCCCCATGTTACACAGCTTGTCTGAGATTTGCTATGTCTGGCCATCTCCAAAGCACTTTGTGTTCATTTATTGAGACTGCTTAAATGGTAGGTTCCCATACAGTCAAAAGTGGCTCTTATACCACTACCAGTGCCCTCAGCACGTCAGGGCCCGGCGCTGGCTGTGAGGGATATTTCATGATCATGTGGGGCTTGACAACTTCACAGTCCTGAAGAATCTGTTGTTCTGTGCCAACGGCCAGTGAATCTTACCCAATGTGGCAGATGGAATGATGTACTCCAACAAACACAGATTACTAAACTCACTCACTCTGCATATTCTACGTTTCTGTGGGTGTGAGTCCAAATGAATGAGAGTAGGCCTTAATTCCAGCTTCTGGGGGCTTTATAAAGCTACAAGGAGGAACTAGAAGCCAAAAATCAGTGGGAAGCAGAAGAGCAGACACAAGAGAGAGAGACCCATCTCCATGTGATAGGAGGCAGAGAGCAAACTGAGGAACCCCCAGAACTGTGGTAAGCCGGCCCCAGAATGCTGCTGACCCCAGGAGGGAGCAAGCCTTCTAGTCGATGAAACCATGAAATAATGAACTCCAGTTGGTTAAGTCAATCAACTGTGTAATATTGGCTAAAACAGCTTGGCAAACCAAGACACCAGGAAAAAGTAAAGTCCAGAATTCCCATTCTCTGTGTCTTCTGTAGTGTCTATGAGGCTGAATGGGAGGGTCCATAGTGATCATTTTTTGACCGTTAATTTCTATTTGAAAAAATTTCAAATGTACATAAAAGTTGCAAGAATAATACAGAAAACTCCATACCATTTTCCCAGCTTCGATTTTTCATTTTTTATCTCTCTCTGTATATATGTGTATATATGCATGTATGTATGCATGTGCACACATATATATATATGTATGAACTTTTTTGTCAAACCATTTGCATGTCAGTTGCCTCACTTTACCTCATTTTACTTCAATAAGCATTTCCTAAGAACTAGTATATTCTCTTACATAGGCCACCATAAAGATACCAAATCAGGCAATTTAATAATGATATGCTATATTAATCTTCTATCCATGTTCCAAATTTTTCTATTGTCCCAATGACATAATGACATCCTTCAGAGCATCCCCTCCTCCCTTATTACAGGCTCCAATCCAGGATTGCATATTGCTTTGAGCATTATGTCGCTTCGGTCTTGTTTTGGTTTCCTAAACTGCTCAAAACAGATAACAAAAAGTAGTTTAAATGAAGAGAATTTATTCACTCATGGTTAGAGTCCAGAAAAAAATGTCCAAATTAAGGCATCATCGAGGTGAAGTTTTCTTCCCAAACACTGGCTGCTGTTGATGATCGGCTCCTCTGTCATATAGCAAGGCACACAGTGGGGTTTGTTAGTCTCACCCGTCTCTTCTAGGTTTCATTGATTTCAGCTTCTTGCTTATGTGGTTTGCTCTCTTCCTCTGTATTCATTCTGTTTATAAAGTAGTTGAGTAAGAGGATTAAGACCTATCAGGATGGAGGTGGGTTACACCTTAAGTAAAGTAACATCATCCAAAGGTCCTACTTACAATGGACCCACACTCACAGGAGTAGATTAACTTGAAGAATATGTTTTTCTGGGGCACACACACTTCCAAACCACCACATGTCTCTTTTACTCTGGAAAAAAATACATTTAGGCTTTCTTTGCTTTTGGCTTTCATGACCTCGTCATTTTAAAAGAATACAGGCCAGTTGTCATTTTATTTATTTATTTTTTAATTATGTCCTTCATTTTGAGTTTGTTCCTGATGTTTTCCTTATGATGAGGCTCAGATTAAGCATTCCAGACTGGAATCCTGTCCCAGTAATGATACGTCCCTTCTCAGAATATCATGTCCAAAGGCTCATGGTGTCTGCCCTACCCTTCACTTAGATACTAATGACCACAAAATCAAGATGTTGTTGATTTTCTTTTAACTATATAGACAATATTTTTTTCTTGCAATTAATTAAGTGATCTGTAGGGACATACTTGGGCAGTTCTGAATTTTGAGTACATGGTTCAGAAACTGAATCTTCCCATGATATGAAATTGCTTGACACAGGAAAAGGTTGTAATAAAAACTATCTTGTTCTTCCTCTCTAGACAAACTGGTGTAGATGCATTTTTGTCTTCCTTCTCTCCACTAAGTACCACTATAAATGTTAGCAACAGTGCAAGAGGCAATCAAAGGAGGTCCTGGAAGATAATATAGGAAGAAGGCGATCTGGTTTGAGACTCAAGGACTGGAGAATACCACAGTGGCAGGGCATCTTATGTTCCCTCATTCTGCAGAAGGCAACCCAGACGTGGTATTTTTTGACTGCTGACTGTGTAAGAGAAGACTTGCTTTTCCAGAATGAATGGGAGTCTCAATGATGACATCAAGTAAACCTGAAATCATGGTCAAGGGGAAAGGATTGGGAGTCTTGCAAGAACCAAGCAGCCAGGGCAGTCACTCTCTTTCTTTATCAGGCTGAGACACTCCAGAGTGTGAGTGAGGGCTCCAGCCATCAAGCTGGAGTCTTGTCCCATCAGATCCAAGACTTTGCCAACCTGAGGCCCTGGGGCAGCTAGGGGATAGTCAACCGGTAGAACAATAGTAGTCTATTGTGTTAGGAGCTCTGGGTCCTATTTAAATCTTTCATTTTAGCTGACAGTCATTCTGTTAAGGTTTATCATGTGAGTCTTGACTACTTTTGTGTACTCTAATTCTTTTGCTGGTTTAATTTCTGGAGCCTTTGCAGAGTTATTTTTGTTTGCTTGATTGATCTGGTGCTTGAACAAGAATGCATGCATGGACTGAAATATAAATGAGCCCAGCCTCTGGGATTTGTGAGAGAATAAATGTGATCAAATATTTGTATCATCAGAATCCGGAGGGAGCGGAAAAAACATGAGGTTGAAAGAGTATTAGAAGGAATAATGAATGAAAACTTCACAAATTTGTTTAAAGACACAAACCTGTAGATTTAAGAAGATGAACTAACCCTGAATAGGATAAACCCAAAGAAACCCACATTAGACCCATCAAAATTAAACTTCTGAAAACTAAAGACAAAGAAAAATCTTACCAGCACCTGGAGAGAGATGAGGCATTACCTATAGGAGAACACCCATTCGAATGATAGCAGATTTCTCACTGAAACCACAGAGGACGGTGACACTTTCCAAGTGTCAAAAGAAAAGCACAGCCAACCTTGAATTCTAGATCCAGCTAAACAAGCTTTCAAGAATGAAGGGCTAATAAAATACATTCTGAGATGAAGGAAAACAGAAAGAAATAATTTTTGGTTTGAATATCTACATTTAAAGATGAAGAGGAATTCTTCAAACAGAAAGGAAATGACAAAAAAAAGGAATCATGAAGCATCAAGAAGGAAGAAGGACTATGAAGAGTAGAAATATGGGTATATACAATATTCCATTCATTTCCTCATAAGTTTCATAAATCATATTGGGTGATTGAAACAAAACTTATAACACTGTCTGATAACCAAGGCAATGATATTTAGAAATGGAAGGTCCTTTTGGACCTCAATGTAAGTGAGGGTTCACACTTCACTCAGAGTGGTAAAATAGTGACACAGTTCATCATTGTATGTCATGTACGCAAACTGTAAGGACTAGAACAAGCACTATGAAAAATATGCGAGACATTCAAAAACACTATAAATAAATCAAGATATATCCTAAAACATACTCAAGTATATACTGAAATTCTTTTGCTGGTTTAATTTCTGGAGCCTTTGCAGAGTTATTTTTGTTTGCTTGATTTATCTGGTGCTGTCTAGGGTCAGAAGAGGTTTCCCCAAGCCTCTTAGGAAGGCAAGGAAAAAGAAAAGAAAAAACAAAATGTTGAACAAGAACCATAGAAATAAAATAGAAAACAAACAAAAAATGAGAATGTAGCACTATCATATCGATAATTATCATAAGTGTAAATGGTCTAAATATACCCATCAAAATACAGAGGTTGGCAGAGGTTTAAAAAATGTGGCCCAAATATATGCTCATTACAAGAAATTTACTTAAAATCAATATCAGAATAAAGTTGAAAGTAAAAGGATGAGAAAATAGATACCATGCAAACATTTTATAAGAATAGTCGCGTAAAAATCTGATAGACTTCAAAGCAAAGAAAATTACTGTAGAGAACATACAATAATGAAAAAGCCATCAATCTACCAGTATGTCATAATGATCTAATAGGTATAACCACCAAAAAAACAGAGCCTTGAGATATATGTAACAAAATCTGATATAGCTGAAAGGAGAAACAGACAAATCTACAATTATAGTTGAGGACATCAACAATCTCTGCTCAGCAAAAGATAAAAAAAGTAAACACAAAATAGCAAGAATATAGAAGACATGAACAATATTATCAACTGACAGGATCTAATTGACAATAGAACAATTCGCCAACAAGCACGTTACATATTTTTTTCAAGTGCACATAGACAATTCACTAAGTTAGACCATATAGGTCAGAAACAAACCTCAACACGTTTAAAAGAACCGAAATCTTAAGGAGATTGTCCTCCAATAGCAATAAAATCAAACTAGAAATAAATGAATACAAAAGGAAAATCTTTAAACATGTAGAATTTAAACAACACATTTTTAAATGATTCATGAATCAAGGAAGAAATTTCAAAAGACATTAAAATACACATAGAAATGCATGAAAACAAAAAACAAACATAGCAACATTTGTGGGACACAACTAAAGCACTGCTGACAGGGAAGTTTATAGCACTAATTGCTTATATTAGAAATGGAAAATTTCTCAAACTAATGACCTAAATTTTGACCTCAAGAAACTTGGAAAAGAAGAACAAAAAAACCCCAAAGCAGGAAGAAGGAAGGAAATAACAAAGAACAGAAATCTATGAAAATGAAAATAGGAAAGCCATAGGGAAAAATTAATGAAACTTAAAGATGGCTCTTCAGGAAGATCAACTGATAAACCTCTAGTAAAACTGACAAAAATAAAAAGACACAAATCACCAATATCAAGAATTAAATAAGGTCTATTACTACAGATTCTGTAGCCATTTAAAAGGTAATAAGGAAATATAACTAACTTTATATCCCATAATTTCAACAATTTAAAAGGGATGGACCAATTCCTTAAAAACCATAAACTACCAAAACTCAATCAAGACGAAATATATGATCTGAATAGCTCCATAACCATCAAAGAAATTGCATCTGTAATTTAAAAGTTCTAAAAAAGAAGATCTCCAGGCTCTGATGGTTTCACTGAAGAATTCTATCAAGCATATAAATAAGACTAGTACTAATTTTACACAATCTCGTCCAGAAAATAGAAGAGAATACAGTATTTACAATACTGTAAAGATGTCAATTTTCTTCAAATTATCTATGGGTTCAATACAATCCCTATCAAATTTCCACCAAGGTTTTCATAGACTTAAATAAGCTTATTCTAAAGTTTATATAAAGAGGCACAGGAACTACAATAGGAACCCTTTTCAATTCAGTTTACAAAGCCAGCATTGCTCTGATACCAAAACCCAATAAAAACAGTCAAAAAAAAAAAAAAAAAAAAAAAGAAAACCACAGACCAACAGCTCTCATTAACTTAGAGGCAAAATCCTCAACAAAATATTAGCAAAACAAATCCAACAATGTATAAAAAGAATTATATATCATACCTAAGTGAGATTTATTCTAGGGAAGCAAGGCTGGTGCAACATTAGAAAATCAATCAGTGTAATCCATTATACCAACAAGCAAAAGAAAAAAATTCACATAATCATATCAGTGGATCAACATTTGCTGCAAAAGGATTTGAAAAAATTCAAATCCCTTCATAATGAAAACTCTCAGCAAGTGAGGAATAGAGGGGAATTAGGTCAACTTGAGAATACCTATAAACAACATTAATGTTTTTGACAAAGTTAATATCATATTTTATAGTGAAAGACTGAACGTTTTCCTCTGAGATCAGGAACAAGGCAGGAATGTGCACTCTCACCACTCTTGTCACTGTAGTGCCGAAGGTTCTTCCCAATGCAATAAAGCAAGGAAAAGAAATAATTGGCATATAAGAAACAACTTGTCTCTATTTGAATATGTCACGATTCTACACAGAATACCCTAAAGAATCTGCAAAATATCCCATTTGTCTACACAGACAATCTGTAGGAATCTACTTCAATAATAAGTGAAGTAGAGGTCATAGGATCAAAGAGCAACATAGAAAAACAACTATATACTAACAATGAACACAGAGAAACCAAAAACAAAAGCATAATTTCCTTTATAATTATTTCACAGAAAACAAAATTCTTAGATATATGCTTAAAATGTGTTAACATCTGCATGCTGAAACTTACAAAATGCTGATGAGAGAAACGAAACAACAGCTAAATAATGGAAGTATTCATGAATCGGAAGACAATGCTGTAAAGATGTCAATTCTCTTCAAATTATCTATAGGTTCAAAACAATCCCTATCAAACTCCCACCAAGGCTTCTGCAGACTTAAATAAGCTTATTCTAAAGTTTACATGGAGAGGCACAGGAACTACAATAGAGAAACCAACCTTGACAAAGAAGAACAAACTTGGAGGGATTATACTACCCTATATCAAGACTTACTATAAAGCTATGGTTATCAAGATAGTATCATACTGGTGGTAAAACAGACAACTTGATCAATGGAACAGAATAGAGGAACCAGAAATATACCCACACAAATATGCTCAAAGGATTTTTGACAAAGTATAAAACCATTTCAGTGGGGAATGGATAACCTTTTCAACAAACAATACTGAAGCAATCGGATATCCACATGGGGGGAGACACCTTCACCTCGATCTCATGCCTTATACACCCATTAACTCAAAATGGATCATAAACATAGAAGACAAATGTAAAACTATCAAACTCCTAGAAAACACACGTGAGAAAAGTTTAGGGATCTAGGGTTAGACAAAGAGTTCTTGGACTTGACATATAAAGCATGATCCATAAAAGGAAAAAAAAGATAAATGGAAACGCAACAAAATAAAAAAAGCTTTTATTTCGCTAAGGATATTATATGAAAGGACAAAGTACAGACTGGAAGAACATATTTGCAAAGCACAAAACCAACAAATATTAACACCTAGAATGTATAAAACATTCTTAAAACTCAACATTAATAAGGGAACAATTGAATAGGGATATGGTGAAACCATGAAAATATATTTCACTAAACAGCATACACAATGACATAAAGGCATGTGAAAAAAAATCAAACATCAGTAGCCATTAGTGAAGTACAACTTAAAACTTCAATGATATATTTACTACATACCTATGAGAGTAGCTACAATTAAAAAAAGTTAGACCACCAAATGCCAATGAGGATGCAGATAAACTGGATCATTCATACATTGGTAGGAATGGAAAATGGTGCAGCAACTCTGAAGAAGAGTAGGGCAGTTTCTTAGAAACACTGGGGATGATGTAAAGAGTCTGGAGTCACTAATCAGATGACTACCATATCACCCAAGAATTGAGCACCTAGGTGTTTATCCCAGAGAATTGAAAACTTATGCTTACACTAAAACCTGTAAATGAATGTGCATGGCAGCTTTATTTACAATAGCCCCAACTGGAATGAATCCAGATGTCATTCCATAGGTGAATAGTTCATCAAACGGTTGGACATCCAGACCAAGGAATAGTAGATAGGAAAACAAAAGAATGAACTAGTAACACATACAACGACTTGGATGAATCTCCGGGAAATTATACCAAGTAAGACAAAAATCCCCAAATATTACATATATGAGACATCCATTTATAAAACTTTTCTTTCTTTTTTTTTTTTTAGGTGCATGGTCTGAGACTCGAGCCCGGGTCTCCTGCATGGAAGGAGAGCATTCTACCACTGAACCATCTGTGCACCCATAATATTTTTCACATGGCAAAATTTTAGAAATGTTAGATTAGTGGTTGCCAGGAGTTAGGAAAAGGGAAGAAGTGAAGCTGTGATTTTGATAAGGGGCATGAGGGATACTTGTGGTGTTGGGACTTGAGTGTTTAGTATCTTGAGCATGATGGTGTATACATAAACCTACATGGGTCATAAAATTGAATAGAACATAAAACACACAAGTGAGTACAAGTCAAACAGGGGAAATCTAAGTAAGATTGATGGACTGAATCAATGTTAACATCCTGGTTGTGATATTACATTACTGTTTTATAAAATGTTACCGTTGGGGGAAATTGGGCAAAGAGCAGAAGGGGGTCTCTCTGTTTTATTTCCTACAACTGCATATGAATTTACACCACCTCAATTTAAAAAAAAAAAAACCAACAACAAACAAATCTTAGGACACGCTAAGAGCTCCAGCTATTTTCCCTGCGAAGACATGCAGCATCTGGTCAGGTCAGCTGGCTTAATGAATGAGGTGGGTTCTGGGGTTTTTGAGATGTGCACATTGTTTATCTAGAGTTCGTTGGGTATAAACAGGCTGCTGGTGGAGGTTGTCTTCAAAGAGCCATGATGGTGTAGGAATTCAGGCAGCAGCAAAATCCATTCCCAGTGGATGTGCCCTGTTTCATTTTTTAGTGTGAAACCCCAACAGTGACTCAGTGGGCTGTTGTGGCTGAAGTGAGCATGAAGAGCTGCCCTAACAATGATGAGAAATGGTGCTAGAGCAATTGGGCATCCTCTTTAAATGCACAGAGGTCTCACCAAAGCCAAGAGGTTTGTACTACCCTTAGGAACATGGGTCTCAGAAAGTGGTCCCCAGCAAAGACCAGGTTTATTAAGTATCAGGAAATACTCCCCTGGGGGATGCCAATTTACGTCAGGGTTTCGGGGTGCAGAACACACAATCAGGCTTTATATAGCGTATGAGTAGGGTGTCCTGGAATAAAGGAAAGAAAAGCTAGAAGTGGCATGGTCTTCAGGTTCATGTATGGTCACCTTCTGCCAACAGCTCCAGCTGGGCCCCTTCCTGTCTTACTCTCTGTGGCTCAGTCGCATGTGCTTTTCTTTCAGCCTCCTTACCATGCCATCCTCTCTCCTACCACATGAACTTGGCACATGCTGTTTTCTCTACCTGACAATTTCCTTCTCTCCTGTGACTTAGTTAACTCCTATGCATATGTCACGTTTTTCAGGGATGCCTGTTCTGACCCCACAGACTTCATCACAGCTCCCTATTACACAAGCTTGCAACACCCATTCCTATTCTTTGCAACACTTTCCACAGTTGATTTTTTACATTCTTAACTGGAGTCTTTGGCTAATGCCTGTCTCTAATAGACCCCACAGCCTGCCAGCATCCAGAAAAGCTCCTTTCCTCCCCACTGGCTCTCCAGAGCCTGTACGTTACCACCTGAACTAGCAGTAGGGCTCACATTTTCTGAATGTAGTAAGTGCTTCATGAATTTTTGTTGGATGATTTCTTTTTGTCTCCCTCATCCAGGTGGAAACACGTTTGTGGCTCTCCCATATCAGGAACTCCTTGAAATCAGGGACAGGGGCTTTCTGCTACCTCCAGCCCTTCTGACAGTTTCTATAATTAGAGCCTGTGACAGTTTGAAAATCATAGGTACCCCCAGAAATGTCATGCTTTATTCCTGATTCAATCTTGTGGGGGGCAGCCATTTCTTTTAATCTTGATTCAATAATGTAGATTGGAATCTTTTGATTAGATTTTCTTCATGGAGATGTGATGCATCCAATTGTGGGTATTAACTTCTGATTAGATGGAGATGTGACTCCACCTATTCCAGGCGGGCCTTGGTTAGATTACTAGAATCTTTAAAAGGGGAAACATTTTGGAGAAACAATAGAAACAACAGAGACTAGAGTCCGACAGAAGCCTCAGAGCCGACAGAAACCTCACAGCAGAGCTGACAGATGCAGACATTTGGAGACCAGAGACATGGACGTTTGGAGATGCTTGCTGCCCAGCAGACATCACCATGAGATGTTAAGCAAGCCAGAACCTGGAGAAGCAGGTGCCAGCCACACGACTACCCAGCTGACAGAGGTGTACCTAAGCCATGGATGGTCCTTGAATTAAGGTAACTTCTTGTTGGTGCCCTAATTTGGGCATTTTCATTGCCTTGGAACTGTAAACTTGTAACTTATTAAATTCCCCTTTTCAAAAGCCATGCCAGTTCTGGCATATCGCAGTCTATCAGCTTGCAAACCAACACAGAGCCCAATAAATGTTGCAGTGAATAGAAACTGAACTGCCCTTGGATATCCCATCAACTCATGTCTGGTTTTACCACTGCCACTGTCTTGGTGCCACATAGAACAGGGCAATTTGTGTGATGCGATCTTTAATGGAGAATTTTTGGAAAGGGAGCCTACTCCTTTAAATACCTGAGTCTTTGTGAAGAGCTGCTTGACATTCAGACATTTATGGAATACTTATCATTTGCTAAGCACTGTGCCTGCCTGGTGCTTTCCATGCTTTATCTTACTTAATCCTTATTATCGTCTCTGCTTTTCAAATAAGAAAACAGAATCAAGGAGGGGAAAAACTCTACCCAAGGTGATATAGTTATTATGTAGTGGAGCAAATATCCAAAACCAATGCCCATGTTTGCTCATTCTACTTTCTGCTAGTGACTGGAAGTAGGCCAGCCCAGCATGTGCTAATATTAAAAGCTGGAAGGAAATGTGCAGTTTAAGAGGTCCAACTTTCTCACCTTGTTAACGAGAGGTGAGGCCCCCTATGACCCCAGGGCAATGCCACACACACCAAGTAAACAAATACTTTATGCAAACTGCAAGCCACAGAAATGCTAATTTTTAAAAAGCTAAGCCCTATTAATCTTTCTATATATTATATGACATATTTTAAAAATTTTCTTTAACATTTATTGCACAAACACAACTATGGCAGCAAAAGAAGTCACAACATGTAAAATTATTAATCCAAATTTTTGCTACACAGGCAAATAATCACATTCCATTTTGGCATATTTATCTTCAGTCTTTGTTTACCTGGACATATCATTTTTAGAAAATTATTCATGCATTCATTAATACATTTTACTTGAGCCCCTACCACAAACTAACATATTCGCAGGATTTGGGAAATGTATGAAAAGCAAAAACAGGCAGCCCTGTTCTCATGAAGGTTATATATTGATAAGCCAATTATTACTATATCATATTTTTTTAATTGCCCACATAATTATAGTTTGAATCATCACAAAATATTCTGTTCAGATAAAACAACTTGTTTTCTGTAGAATTTTTGCCTGACATGCATGAGACTTGGGTTCAATTTCCAGTCCACGAATTTTCCAAAATACAAACAAGCAAGCAAAACAAACAAAATTCAACAAATGGTGCTGCAATAACATAATAATGAAATGTGACCCTGCCATACAGTGTACAAAATATATATATACATTTTGTGCTTGTTTGAAAGGATGTATGGACTCTAGAAAAGCCATGTTTTAATCCTAATCTCATTTTGTAAAAGCAGCTGTTTCTTCTAATCCCTATTCAGTACTGTATATTTGAAACTGTAATTAGATCATCTCCCTGGAGATGGGACGAGATCAAAAATGGCTGTTAAGATGGATTAGGTGGAGACGTGTCTCTACTCATTTGGGTGGGTCTTGATTAGTTTATGGGAATCCTATAAAAGAGGAAACATTTTGGAGAAAACTGGAGATTCAGAGAGAGCAGAGAATGCTATAGCACCATGAAGCAGAGAGTCTACCAGCTAGTGCTTTGGAGATAAAGAAGGAAAACACCTCCCAGGGGTCTTCATGAAATAGGACGCCAGGAGAGAAAGCTAGCAGATGACACCATGCTCGCCATGTGTCCTTCCAGTCAAGAGAGAAACTGTGACTGCATTCACCATGTGCCTCCTCACTTGAGAGAGAAACCCTGAACTTCATCGGCCTTCTTGAACTAAGGTATGTTTCTCTGGATGCCTTTGATTGGACATTTCTATAGACTTGTTTTAATTGGGACATTTTCTCGTCCTTAGAACTAAAAACTAGCAACTTATTAAATTCCCCTTTTAAAAAGCCATTCTGTTTCTGGCACATTGCATTCCAGCAGCTAGCAAACTAGAACTGATTTATATATATATATATATATATATATATATGGCAATTTATAAATATATAAATATATATATATATGGGCAATGTGCGTAATATATAAGTAGCAATAAAAAATTGTTAAAAAAAGCAAAAACTTGTTTTCTTATTTTTAATGTAGAATATTTTAATTGCCCTCAGATATCTTACTATTTTAGATAATACTTTACTTTTCTAATAGCTGATTTTTTTTGTTCTGTTTTTTATATCATTTCTTTACCTAATCTGCAAGTTTTGGGGTTGTGGACTTGCAAGAGTGTAAGTATCTTAATGGTGCTTAAACATATGGCCAAATATATTTGTGAAATACTTGTTCATATTTACTGAATATGTTTTACCTTGCTGTCATGGTCAGGTTCATGTTTCAACTTGGCCAAGTGGTGGTAACTGTTTGTCTGGTTGGGCAAGTGTTGGCCTGTCTGTTGTGATGAGGACATTTCATAGAATTAAATCATGATCATGTCAGCTGCATCCACAGCTGATTCCACTGGTAATCAGTCAAAGGGGAGTGTCTTCTGCAATGCATGATGCTGAATCTAATCACTGGAAGCCTTTTAAGGAGGATTCAGAAGAGACAGTTTTCCTTCATGCTTTGGCTGGCAAGCCTTTCCTGTGGAGTTTGTCCAGATCCTCCATCAGAATCGTTGACTTCACAGCCTGCCCTGCGGATTTTAAACTCTGTGTTCCTGTGGTCACATGAGACACTTTTATAAATTTTATATTTGTGAGTGTTCCCTGTTGATTCTGTTTCTCTAGAGAACCCTAACTAATACATCTTGGTACCAGGAGTGGTTCTTAAGAAACAGAATCATAAGAATGGGTTTTTATGAATGTTTTTCTACTCTGATTGTACTTAAAGGCACTAAGGACTCTGACTCCCATAATCAGAATGACACTCGCAATCCATGGAGTAAGTTGGCAAAAGAGATATTCAAAATATCACCATTCAATTCTCCTAATGCTTCACTTCTACGAAGCCAGGCTCTGGGGGATAATGTTCTTGACACCTTCACAGAGTTTTGTGGAAATAAGAGGTATAGAGATGTTGGCTGGTTGTTGTTAGATACACTGGCTACATTAAGGAGTGAAAGGGCTGGGCTTAAGGCTTCAAACGAGAAGCTTAAGTGCCATCAGACAGATGTAGACATTTCTATGAGTATCCTGAAGGAAAATATTATTTCCTGTAGCCGTAGACTTGAGATATCTGAAAACCAGACTCAGAATCTTATTGTTAGAGCAGCAACTTTACAACATAAACTGAAATCTCAATCTTGCATGGTGTCTGCCACTAAAGTCAGGGCATTGATTGGGAAGGAGTGGGACGCTGAAAAATGGGATGGTGGCATATGGGCATATGGATTGATAATGATGTCAGGGATGAGGTTGAAACCCTAGGTCATACTGAGCCTTCTCTAGATAACCCTGTAATAGTTTGCCCTGAGGACATAACCACCCGACCTCCAGCCTGCCTTGAGGAGTTGGCCACCCAACCTCCTCCTGAAGGGATTAGCCCTAGAGTGATTAATCCTGTTTCACCAGATGAAACTGCAAATGAAGGCCCTGAAGCAAATGGCTTGGAAGATATTTCTAATTCTTTTCATGACCCACTCCCACCACCCCTCATTTCTTCCAGACCCATAACTAAACTAAAGTCCCAACAGGCCCCAAAAGGTGAGGTACAAAGTATCACTCCTGAGGAGGTACATTATACGCCAAAAGAATTGTGTGAGTTTTCCAATTTATAAAGACAGAAATCAAGGGAATATGTGTGGCAATGGATTTTAAGGGTCTGGGATAATGGTGGGAGGAATATAAGGCTGGATCAGGCTGAATTTATTGATACGGGCCCACTAAGCAGAGATTCTGCATTCAATGTTATGGCTTGAGGGGTCAGAAAAGGTATTAACAGTTTGTTTGGATGGTTAGTTGAAACATGGATCAAAAGGTGGCCAACATTACCTGAGGTTGAAATGCCAGAACTGCCCTGGTATAATGTAGATGAGGGGATCCAGAGGCTTAAAGAGATTGGAATGTTAGAGTGGATTTATCATGCTAAGCCAGCTCTTACACCCCAGGAATGTATGGAGGATGCACCTTTTAACAGAACAGTGAGAAATAAATTTGTGGGACTAGTGCCATCATCCCTGAAGAGCTCTGTAGTTGCACTTCTCTGTAGGTCAGATATTACTGTAGGAACTGCTGTCACTGAGCTGGAATCCTTAAACACAATGGGGATGATGGGATCTGGAGTTGGCAGAAGCCAGGTGGCAGCACTTAATCATCAAACACAGGGTAGACGTGGCTATTGTAATAGTCAGCAAACTCAAAGCAGGCATCAAAATTATATGACTTGCAGAGATTTGTGGCATTTGCTAGTAAATCATGGGGTACCTAGAAATACAATAGAAGGGCAGTCTGCTAAATTTTTTTTCGAGCTGTATAAACAAAAGAGTTCTAGGTCAAATGAACAGACATCTAACGTGAATTACAAAAAAACAGAGTCACGGCCCCTTAATCAATTTCCAGACTTGAGACAGTTTACAGACCCACAGTCCCTTGAATGAAGGGGAGGCCAGGTCCCTTTGGGGGAGAATCCTGTTACACTGCCACAAATTTATACTGTTAATCTTCCTCTAAGTCTTCCCCAAGGAGACTGACGGCCTTTTACCAGGGTAACTGTGCATTGGGGAAAAGGAAATGATCAGATATTTCGGGGATTATTAGACACTGGTTCAGAAGTGACATTAATTCCAGGGGACCCAACACATCACTCTGGACCACCAGTCAGAGTGGGGGCTTATGGAGGCCAGGTGATCAATGGAGTTTTAGCTAGGTCTATCTCACAGTGGGTCCAGTGGGTTCCTGGACCCATTCTGTAGTTATTTCCCCAGTTCTATTATCTCCAGAATGTATAATTGGTATAGACATATTGAGCAACTGGCAGAATCCCCACATTGGCTCTATAACTTGTGCAGTGAGGGCTATTATGGTGGGAAAGGCCAAGTGGAAGCCACTAGAACTGACCCTACTGAGCAAAATAGTAAATCAGAAGCAATACCAGATTCTTGGAGGGATTGCAGAGATTACTGCCACTCTTAAAGACTTGAAGGATGCAGGGGTGGTAATTCCCACCATATCCCCATTCAACTCTCCTATTTGGCCTGTGCAGAAAATAGATGGGTCTTGGGGGATGAAGTGGATTATTGTAAATTCAACCAGGTGGTAACTCCAATTGCAGCTGCTGTTCCAGATGTGGTATCATTGCTTGAGCAAATCAATACATCCCCTGGTACCTGATATGCAGCTATTGATCTTCAAATGCTTTTTTCTCAAGAGCTATTAGTAAGGACCACCAGAAACAGTTTGCTTTCAGCTGGCAAGGTCATTCAGGGGTATATCAATTCTCCAGCCCTATGTCATAATCTTGTCTGCAGGGACCTTGATCGTTGCTCCCTCCCAAAGACATCACATGGGTGCATTACATTGATGATATCATGTTGATTGGACCTAGTGAGCAAGAAGTAGCAACTGGTCTAGACTTACTGGTAAGGCATTTGCATGTCAGAGGATGGGAGATAAATCCGACAAAAATACATGGGGTGAGATTAGCCATAAACAAAAAGACAAATACTTTATGGTCTCACTGATATGAACTGACGTTAGTGAATAAACTTGGAATATTTCATTGCTAATAGAGACCACCAGAAGATAGAAATAGGGTAAGATATTGGGTAATTGGAGCTGAAGGGATACAGATTGTACAACAGGACTGAATTTAAAAACTCAGAAATGGACAGCACAATACTACCTAACTGTAATACAATTATGTTAAAACACTGAATGAAACTGCATGTGAGAATGATGGAGGAGGGCTGGGGGCATAAATGAAATCAGAAAGAAAGATAGATGTTAAAGATTGAGATGGTATAATCTAGGAATGCCTAGAGTGTATAATAATAGTGACTAAATGTACAAATTTTAAAAACGTTTTTGCATGAGGAAGAACGAAGGAATGTCATTACTGCAGGGTGCTGAAAATAGATGGTAATTAATATTTTAAAATCTCACCTTATGTGTGAGACTAATGCGAAAAATTTTCATTTGGTACAAAATTTATATTTTGACTAGTGCATTTCCTAATGTAACTTATGTAGACAGTTTGACTGAACACCATAAGACTTGGAATCTCAGGTAGGACATGAGATTTTGTTGGTTTGTCCAGAGTGATGCCCCGATGAATCCCAGGGTGATTCAATCAGTGAGTGGAAAAGTATATGCAAAGTCCCCTTTGGGGAATGATGAGAATGGGGAGAAATTCAACTTCCCCAGGTTGAATTCTTGATATTCTCACAAGCAGTGTGGACAACCAAAGCTATAGGCTGAGCCCCCAGTCTTGGGGTTTGTTCATATGAAACTTAACCTCACAAAGGATAGGTCAAGTCTACTTAAAATTTAGGCCTAAGAGTCATCCCCAAGAGAGCCTCTTTTGTTGCTCAGATGTGGCCTCTCTCTCTCCACTCAACACAACAAGCAATCTCACCACCCTCTCCCTGTCTATGTGGGACATGGCTCCCAGGGGTGTGGATCTTCCTGGCAACGTGGGACAGAAATCCTAGAATGAGCTGAGACTCAGCATCAAGGAATTGAGAAAACCTTCTTGACCAAAAGGGGGAAGAGTGAAATGAGACAAAGTATCAATGGCTGAGAGATTCCAAACAGAGTGGAGAGGTTATCCTGGAGGTTATTCTTATGCATTAAGTAGATATCACCTTGTTATTCGAGATGTAATGGAGAGGCTGGAGGGAACTGCCTGAAAATGTAGAGCTGTGTTCCAGTAGCCATGTTTCTTGAGGATGATTGAATAATGTTATAGCTTTCACAATTTGACTGTGTGATTATGAAAACCTTGTGTCTGATGCTCCTTTTATCTACCTTGTCAACAGATGAGTAGAACATATGGAATAAAAATAAATAATAGGGGGAACAAATGTTAAAATAAATTTAGTAGAAGTGCTAATGAAAGCGAGGGGTAAGGGGTATGGTATGCATAATCTTTTTTTTCTTTCTGTTTTCATTTTATATCTTTTTCTGTTGTCTTTTTATTTCTTTTTCTGAATTGAAGCAAATGTTCTAAGAAATGATGATATGCAACTAAGTGATGATATCGTGAATTACTGATTATATATGTTAATGTTTTAGTTCGTTTGTTAAATTTTTTTTAATTAATAAATAAACTAAAAAAATACATAGGCCTTCCACCTCAGCAAAATTTCTTGGTGTTCAGTGATGTGGGGCATAGCAAGATATCCCTTCTAAGGTGAAGGATAAGTTCCTGCATCTGGCCCCTCCTACAACCAAAAAAGAGGCAAAATTCCTAGTTGGTATCTTTGGATTTTGGCAACAACATATTCCTCATTTGGGTGTGCTACTTCGTCCCATTTATCAAGTGACCAGAAAAGCTGCTAATTTTGAGTGGGGACCTGAACAAGAAGAGGCTCTGTGACAGGTCCAGGCTGCTGTGCAAGCTGCTCTGCCACTTGGGCCATATGATCCAGCAGATCCAATGGTGCTGGAAGTGTCATGGCAAATAGAGATGCTGTCTGGAGCCTTTGGCAGGCCCCTATAGGAGAATCACAATGCACACCCTTAGGATTTTGGAGCAAAGCCTTACCATCTGCTGCAGATAACTATTCTTCTTTTGAGAAACAGTTTTTGGCATGCTACTGGGCCTTAGTAGAGACCGAATGCTTAACCATGAGCCACCAATTTACCATGAGACCTGAGTTGCCTATCATGAGCTGGGTGTTGTCTGAGCCACCAAGCCATAGAGGGCCTGCACAGCAGCACTCTATTGTAAAATGGAACCGGTATATATGAGATAGGGCCAGAGCAGGTCCTGAAGGCACAAGTAAGTTACATGAAGAAGTGGCCCAAATGCCCATGGTCTCCACTCCTGCTACATTAACTCCCAAGCTATGGCCTCTTGGGAAGTTCCTTACACTGAATTGACTGAGGAGGAGAAAACTCAGGCCTGGTTTACAGATGGTTCAGCATGATATGCAGGTACCACCCAAAAGTGGAAAGCTGCAGCATTACAACTCCTGTCTGGGGTGTCCTTGAAGTACAGTGGTGAGGGGAAATCCTCCCAGTGGGCAGAACTTTGAGCAGTGCACTTGGTTGTTCATTTTGCTTGGAAAGAAAACTGGCCAGAGGTGCATTTGTATACTGACTCATGGGCTGTTGCTAATGGTTTAGCTGGATGGTCAGGGACTTGGAAAGACCTAATTGGAAAACTGGCGACAAAGAGGTCTGGGGAAGAAGTATGTGGATAAACCTTTCTTTGTAGGCTAAAAACATGAAGATATTTGTATCCCATGTGAATGCACACCAGAGGGTGACTTCAGCAGAGGAAAGTTTTAATAATCAAGTGGATGAGATGACCCGTTCTGTGAATACCAGTCAGCCTCTTTCTCCAGCAACTCTTGTCATTGCCCAATGATCTCATGAACAAAGTGGACATGGTGGTAGGGATGGAGGCTATGCATGGGCTCAGCAACATGGACTTCCACTCACCAAGGCTGACTTGGCTACAGCTACTGCTGAGTACTCAATTTGCCAGCAGCAGAGACCTACACTCAGCCCCCGATATGGCACCATCCCCTGAGGTGACCAGTCACCTACATGGTGGCAGGTTGATTTTTGGACCATTCCCTTCATGGAAGGGGTAGTGATTTATTCTAACAGGAATAGACACATACTCTGGATGTGGATTTGCTTTCCCTGCATGCAATGTTTCTGCCAAAACTACCATCCGTGGGCTTACAGAATGCCTTATCCATCGTCATGGTATTCCACATAGCATTGCTTCTGATCAAGGAATACATTTCACAGCAAATGAAATGTGGGAATGGGCACATGCTCATGGAATTCTCTGGTCTTATCATGTTCCCCATCATCCAGAAGCAGCTGGATTGATAGAACAGTGGAATGGCCTTTTGAAAACTCAATTCTGGTGCCAACTAGGTGACAATGCCTTGAAAGGCGGGGGTAATGTTCTCTAGGAAGCTGTATATGCTCTGAATCAGCATCTGCTGTATGGTGCTGTTTCTCCCATAGCCAGGATCCATGGGTCCAGGAACCAAGGGGTGGAAATGGGAGTGGTACCACTCACTATTACCCCTAGTGATCCACTAGGAAAATTTTTGCTTCCTGTCCCTGTGACCCTGAGCTCTTCTGGTCTACAGGTTTTAGTTCCAAAATGGGCAGTGCTTCCACCAGGAGAAACGACGATTCCATTGAACTGGAATCTAAGACTGCCACCTGGTCACTTCGGGCTACTTACGCCACTGGATCAACAAGCCAAGAAGGAGATTACATTATTGTCTGGGGTGACTGACCCTGACAATCAGGGGAACGTAGGACTGCAACTACATAATGGAGGTAAAGAAGAGTTTTCTTGGAATATAGGAGATCCCCTAGGGCGTCTATTAGTACTACCATGCCCTGTGGTTAAAATCAATGGAAAACTGCAACAACCCAATTCAGGCAGGACTACCAATGGCTCTGAGACTTCAGGAATGAAGGTTTGGGTCACCCCACCTGGCAAAGAACCATGGCCAGTTGAAGTGCTTGCTGAGGGGAAAGGGAACATGGAATGGGTAGTGGAAGAAGGTAGTGATAAATATGAACTTCGACCACATGATCAGTTACAGAAACGAGGATTGTAATGCTGTTTTGTTCACTTTATACTATTTAAGTTGCAAGGTATCAAGTTTAAGAATGAATATTACCCAAGGATTGGTACCCTATTCTGGAGAGATTTAATGTGTTTCCAGTTATATGCAGGATAGTTGAGTATTGTTAGGTGATATAAAAAATGTGTGTTTTATTGTTTTTTATTTATAAATTAGGTATGGTTTAAGGTGGAATGTATAGCTGCCAAGTTGACAAGGGGTGGACTGTCATATTCAGGTTCATGTGTCAATTTGGCCAGGTGGTGGTACCTGTTTGGTTGGGCAAGTGCTGGCCTGTCTGTTGTGATGAGGACGTTTCATAGAATTAAATCATGATCATGTCAGCTTAATCCACAGCTAATTTCATTTGTAATCAGCCAAAGGGGAGTGTCTTCTGCAATGAGTAATGTTTAATCTAATCACGGGAAGCCTTTCAAGGAGGATTCAGAAGAGACAGTTTTCCTTCATGCTTCGGCTGGCGAGCTTCTCCTGTGAAGTTCGTCCAGACCCTCCATCAGATCATTGGCTTCACAGCCTGCCCTATGGATTTTGGACTCTGCATTCCCATGGTCACATGAGACACTTTTATAAATTTTATATTTGCGAGTGTTCCCTGTTGATTGTTTCTCTAGAGAACCCTAATATACTTGCTTAGCAATTTTGCATATTATTTTGATTCTAAAAAACCATTTAAATGTGAATTTTCAAACATAAACAAAATAAAGAATATAATGAATCTCCATATATTACACAAATACAAAAATTATGAATACATCTTCAAGCATTGTATTCATATAGATGAAGTAATGCCCCTGTGCTGGTTTGAAACTGTTATGTATCCCCAGAGAGGTCATGTTCTTTTAATCCATTCTTGTGGGTGCAGACCTACTGTGGGCAGTACCTTCTGATTAAACTGTTTCCATGGAGATGTGACCCACTCAATTCCCAGTGGGTCTTGAACCTTTTACCTTAGTCCTTTGTGAAGAGACTGAAAGACAGAAAATATAGAAAGAGCTAAGAGCCAATACAGAGAGCAGAGAGATGAAACCAAGTGAAGGACACAGAGGGAGAGAGATGCCCTGGAGACACTGAGAGAAGACACAGAGAGCTCTGAGAGATGTCCCTGGAGAAGCAAGAAAGGACCCAGAGAGTTCAGAGAGAAAGTCACTGGAAACATGCTGAGAACAATGGAGCCCAGGAGCAATGAACCAGCAGATATTGCCTTGTGCCTTCCCATGTGACAGAAGAACCCAGATGTCACACACCTTTCTTTAGAGTTAAGATATCTTTTTTTGGATGCCCTAATTTGGATATTTTCAAGGCCTTAGGACTGTACATTTGTAAGCTAATAAGTCCTCTTTATTAAAAGCCAATCCATTTCTGGTATATTGCATTTTGGCAGCTTTAGCAAACTAAAATACATCCCTACCCCAGCCTTCATCCCAGATATCATATTATACTTATAAATACTTCAATATTAGGATGACTTTAAATTGGGCTAATATACTAGCACAGGAAAGTAACTTATTGATGTATTTATTTGCTTTCCTTTTTTTTTAGCTGCATGGTCCAGGTATCGAATCTGGGTCTCCCGCATGGAAGGCGAGCATTTTACCACTGAACCACACGTGCACCCATGTATTTGCTTTTCTTAGTTATTTTCCATATGTTAATTTACTCATTGTTAGGTTTGCCTGTGGATTCTCTATTCTTGAACTTTTCCAGAAACTTTGGAGGTTTGTTTCGGGAATTATGCAAAATTGGGGCAAAGGTGTTCTCTAGTGAAGCCTGGGCTCTGGACCTCTTCTGCCACCAACAAAATATGCTGTTTGATCTGCATATCAAAGCACTCAGATTTAGACTACGAATAGGCAAACTGGTCTCCTTGCCCTGTAATCTACCTTCAAACAAATTTTAATGGACATGTGTACAAACAAGTACAGGCAATAGCTGTGAAGTAGTAGAAGGAGTGGTGTGAGGCAGCTTCTGGTTTGGAGCCCCTGCCTCTTTGCCATCCCAGATCACTCTACCTCACTGCTCCATCAGCAGCTTCTGAGCACTTTGAACAGCATGGTCTGAGAGCCCTGGGCTAGATGAGCTTACAGACCTGTGATTCTCCACACAGGCTGCTGAGACAAACACAGACACACACATACTGACGATTCAACTAATGACCTTCCTCTCTCATGGCTCTTATATCTCCTTTGGAACAACTTCTTTTATTGGAGGTGGGTGATTTTTTTTCCCACCTCAAAATAATAAACAATAAGTAAATATGCCAAAGAAAGTGACATTTCCCCACTACCATTTCAGGCTAAGAAAAACCATTCAATGCAACAAACTAGTTTCTAGTTAAACATTATCATAAGTAAAAAATTTGAATTGCGTGCCACATTTTGATAAACTCAAAATGTTGCTTTGCTTAGTATGCTAAGAGAGAGATTCTTCTTTGACTCTTCCACTCATCAGCATTTGCTCTACTTCCATAGGTTTCAACATGCTTTTGCAGCTAGACTATATTTTTGCCCTAAAGCCTGTATTTTCTGTGATGTAACTTTAGTTTTACATGCAATTTAAATGCGAGATAAGTGCATGGCCCTCAAAGGTAAAAACACTGGTAAAGAAAATAGTACAGAAAAAAAACCAAAAAGAATGCATATAATATAGCTTTATCACATTGTATGTTAGGCATAAACTCCATATATTGAATTTCAAATGGATGTTTATTATCTATATACATGTATTTTCACTGCTCAAATGTTCTTTTTTTTTCCTGTGGTAATTGTTTGGAAATCTTTGGTTAAGATGGATTTCAGCATATACTCCCCATTATTTTATGGGTTATTATATATATTAAACAGCTTTTCACATTGTTCAGAATTTTCATAAGTGACTTCAATTCACTATGTCAGGAACGGGTTGGTCTATGTGAGGGAGTATCTTTATGTATGTATGTGTGTGTGTGCGCATGCAGATGTCAGAAACATTAATTATTTCTGATTCAGCTCATTGCGACTATTTTAGGTCTAGTTTTGGGACTGTAGAGCCCAATTCTGGTGCTCCATTCAGATCACCATGCACGCTACCTACTGAATCTTGCTAGATTTGCAGGAACAAATGCATAGCAGGCAACTCTGCCACCTGGAGCACCAACCTTGAACTTCCTTAGTGTGTGCCAAGGATTTACGGCGCAGAGTAGAGGCAGAGACTCGAAGCTGTCGTCTAGGTTTGAATCCTGGCCTCGCTGTACATTACAGAGCTAGTGTGAGAAATAACCTCACAGCCTTCTGAGCTACATTTCTACCATCTGTAACACTGGGATAACAACATGCACATTACAAGATTGTTGTGGATATTAAGTTAGATTATATTATGTGAAGGGCCTGGTGTATAAAAGATACTCGACCAATAGCGGCATTGATGGTGGTGGTGGAAAAGGAGAGGAAGAAGAGAAAGTGGATAGCATTAACTAGTTCACTATCAATATCTTAAAAATAAATGAAATGAAATATAAAAATACCAGAGGGCGCAGTATGTTAAGTATTGCCTTTTTTGAAACTTTGCTTTGCACGTGTGCATGGGTTTGGTCTGTAATGTGAAATGCATTTCTTATTATGGGTCACAGTCAAATGTGCTTTTGTTTTTTTAATATGTGGAGACAGTGTAATATTTTGATGATGGTATTAGGACCTACATCATAGGGTTGTTCTTAAACAACTTTAGGCAAAGTACTTAAAATGATGCCTGCTCGTGGTAAGCACTGGGTAAGGGTTAACCACTGTTACTAGTCATTGTGGTTACTGTTAGCTTTAGTGGCATCTGACACTCTGCTCAGCCACGTAAGTGTTATCTGATTCACACTCTCTGTGTCCATCACACAGGATCTTCTTCCAGAGAGAAAAATGAAAATCTTTCTCCATCACTGGTTCCCAGAATGTGGACCAACAATGATAAACAGCAGGGAAGGGTGTTTGAAATAAGACAGCTAACTTTTAATTTTGCCAAGGGCATAAAAACAAATGAAATAATCTCCATTTCCTTCTTTCACTGTCATTATCATCATCATTCCTTTCATAGTAAGAACATTTTAATGCTTGCAAATAAAATGGGAAAAGCAAAGCAAAAAATAATTGGAAGACTAACTTTATGAAAAATCTCAAATACTGTACTTGCTTATCCTTATTCTTAGAAAAAAGAGAAATATTTTCTTAGATCAGTCAGTATGAGAAGCAGCATTTAATACCCACATTTTTGTCTAGTCTTTCCAGTCTTTCGGAAACTTTAAAACATATGGTCACCTTCTCTGTGCCTTCGTGCCTGTTCCCAGAGGATTTTTATCACATATTCCATGTCTGTTTCTACATGCACATTTATTTATTTTTTTTTTTATTTTTTATTTTTTTTTTTTTAGAGAGAGGGAGGAAGGGAAGGAAAGACAGAGAAGGAAGGAAGGATAGAAGGAAGGAAGGGAAACATCTTTAAACATTTTCTTGTTTTATTATATTTTGTTTGTTTGTTTGTTTTTTACATGGGCTAGGGCCGGGAATCGAACCGGGGTCCTCCGGCATGGCAGGCAAGCACTCTTGCCCGCTGAGCCACCGCGGCCCGCCCCACATTTATTTTTACATTCACTTATGCCTTAACATGTTAAAGGCACCTCAGTTTACAGCTTCTTTACTTGAGAACTGCTGGAGAAAAAGACACATTAAAGTACTTTCAGTTTTCCACTTTACTCTTACACATGAGCTGCGCTTGTGAACACAAGTTACTGATCTGTGCCATTAACTTCCTAGGCAGTGGTACAAAAATTCTGTTGTACCAATAATCAAGTGATATGAAATGACGGTTTAATCTCTAAAAAAGGCAGAAATGAAGATAGCAAAAAGGCTCTCTTGGGAAACGGGGCCACTGGCACATTTATTAAAAGAATCAGCTATTCCTGAACTTCCTTAAGTACTTTCTGATCCTTGGGATGATATGTTTATACTGTCCTTGGCTTCTCATTTAAATCTCTTGTGTTTGAGTTTCTTTATTCAGCTTCTTTCAACAGGAATGGTATGCACAAACCAAAAGAGAGATCAACCTATTGTGAATAGATCTGTCTCCAGGAAACATAGGAACTGAGGTCCCCTAGCCTGCCCTTATTGCCTCTTCTCTATGGAGAAGCACCTCAATAAGATGCACAGATAGGTGATTTGAGAAGCTCATTAAAAAAACAATTCACTGTTGAGTTCTAACTCTAAGAGTGTGTGCACTTTAAAAAAAAAGATAAAACAAATGCATTATTTATAGCTGTGTAATAAATTACCCCAAATTAGTAATCATTTCACACAACCAACATTTATTTCCTCATTGTTCCATGGGTTAGAAATCTGGGCCCCATTTAGCTGGGTCCTCTCCCTCAAAGTCCCCCACTTAGTTATACCAAAGTGTCAGCCAGGGCTGCCATCCTGCGTCCAGACTGAGGGAGGATCCACTTCTAAATTCGTTTCATGGTTGTTGGCAGGATAGAGCTCCCCATGGCTATTGGATTAAGAGTCTCAGCTCCTTGCCATGTGGGCCTTTCCATAGAGCAACTCACCTCCTGGCAGCTGGCTTACATCAGAATGAGTAAGAAGAGAGCGTGCCCAAGACAATGCTCCAGTGTTCTCGCAACCTGATCTTGGAAATGAACAACCCATCACTTTTGTTCATTCCATTTGCTAAAGTGAACCATTAGGTCCTCTAGTCCACCAGGTCCAGCCAATATACAAGGGGAAGAGCACATGACAGCATGGATACCAAGAGGCAGAGAACATCAGGGGCTGTTTTAGAGGCTGCCTGTCACAGGAGGGTGTCATGGTCAGGTTCATGTGTCAACGTGGCAAGGTGGTTGTACTCGTTTGTCTGGTTGGGCAAGTGCTGGCCTGTCTGTTGCTATGAGGACATTTCATAGAATTAGATCACGATCATGTCAGCTACATCCACAGCTGATTCCATTTGTAATTATGCGTGTAATCAGCCAAGGGGAGTGTCTTCTGCAATGAGTGACTTTTAATCTAATCAATGGAAGGCTTTTAAGGAAGATTCAGAAGAGACGGTCTCTCTTCCTGCTTTGGCAGATAAGCCACTTCTGTGGAGTTCGTCTCATCCTTTCATCAGAGTCATCAGCTTCACAGTCTGCCCTACGGATTTTGACTCTATGTTCCCATGGTTATGAGAGATACTTCTATAAATTTTATATTTATGGATATTTCCTGTTGATTCTGTTTCTCTAGAGAACCCTAACGAATACAAAGGGCCTATCGATCCTAACATGAATAAATCAGAAAAGTAGACTTATAAGGGCATTGCACAAACATACTACTACTGGGAACATTCCTTTTTTCCCGTTGTGTTCACTGCTGGATCACAGTTCTAAGAACAGCGCCTGCTATGCACTGGAACGATGAATGAAAGAATGCACAGAGGAAGTACCAAGCCATGTTCCCTGTACAGGCCAGGAGTCTGGAGTATGCAATCTGGACTCTGCGATGCTTCCAGCTCAGCACACTGTAGGAGACATATTTCAGTACTTTATGGAGCTGCCACGTGTTCCACTTACAGTGTATTGGTATTATCTCGTGTAAATGAACCCTCACAGTATGGACAAATGGTTTTAAAAGGATTCCTACCAAGGAGTCTTAGATTGAAGAAAATTATATTACTACTGGAAGAAGTGAACATTAAGTAAATGGTCGAGCTGGCAGTCTCTTATTCCTTCTCTAGCCACATTAGGGATATAACACAACATCAATCTAATAAGATCTGATGAAGCTCACCAAAGAAAAATCAAATATATCAGGAAGGCAATTTCCAAATGCAGGTTGCACAATACACCCTACCAGAAGTTTTTCATTTTATATTTACGTTGTTCCTTCACGAGGTACCTTCTCACTTGTGACAACTACTCAAAACAACTCTGGAAATGGACTGATCATAAAATCAGATCCTTGAATCTTTCTAACAGCAAGTGTTAAAACAAATATTTGTTCTTTAAAAATTAATAAAGCATCTTTAAATATATTACTCTCACTAAAATATTAATAGAACCTATAATAGGAACATTTTCACAAGAACAGACATTTTTCTTTTCATTCAATAATACAGTTAAAATATTTATTTCCTCTTTAGCTCATTCTTTTGAAAGCCTGTTTTTGGTGGATTTCCAGTTGAAGGAATTATAAACCAACTGGACTAACTAGTCGCCTCAATGCCTCGCTTGCCTCCTATTTTTAAAACATGTTTTTTCCCTCCAGAAAAATCCTTAACTGGCTTTTTTATACTTGGAAGAAAACCCAAACTCTTTGCAAGATTCATAGGTCCTGCTTACCTTGGAACCTCCTCCCCTGCTCCCCCGCCTACTGTTCACCTTCTCTCATAACACTGGCCCCTTTCAGTTCCCAGAACACATAAAGGTCCTCTACACTTTCTGTTCTTTCCACCAAGTCCATCCTGCCCCCGACCAGCGTGCCTCACTGCTTGTGACTTACCTATCAGCTCAACTGTCTCCTCATCAACAAGGCCATGCTTTCCAGTCCAAAGTGTCCCTTCTATTCCACATCATCCAATTTTCATTTTCTCCGTAGCAACACTGGCTCTTCGTTTCCTGGTTTATTGCTTTTCTGCACTAGAATATCATTCTGCATGTGAGCAGAAACCCATACCGCCTTGTTCAAAGTTGTTTCTTCAGTGCTTAGCATATTGCTTGGCACACAGTAGACACTCAAAAAATATCTGTTGCATGGGTGGATGGATGAATCAGGGGACATGCTGAGAAAAGAAGCACATTAATCCACTGTTTTGCTGCTAATTTTCTTATTTGCAAAGTGGAAATTCAAGAAATATTTATCCTTTAAAGTGGGTAGGAGTATTGAATGAGATGATGTAGAAGGTATAAACGAATATTAGTTCTTCCACTTCTCTCCCCAAAGAATGTATAAATCACTTAATGTTGATCATTGAAAAGTCATCAAATGATACAGGACACATAGAATCTCACAATCAGGTGATGCACAACTTTAGCTTTTTCCCAGAACATTTATGAGAACTGCTTTTTTAATCTCTCATGAGTAAAGGTTGTCCATTCTCCAGTTCCCCACTGCAGCTTCCTAACAGCCACCTCTGTCCCCAGGCCATCGGGTTTAGTTTGTAAGGTGTCCGAATGCAATATACCAGTAACAGAACAGCTTTTAAAAAGGAAATGTATTAAGTTGCAAGTTTATAGGTCTAAGGACATGAAAATGTCTGAATTAAGGCATCCAAAGAATGATGCTTTAACTCCAAAGAAAGGGTTAATGAAGTTTGGGATTTCTCTCTCAGCTGGGAGGGCACATGGTGATACTCTGCTAGCTTTTGTTCCTCATTTCATAGAACTTCTCTGGGGGCATTCTTCTGCATCTCCAAAGCTCTCTGGCTGTGTGGATTCTTTCCAAAATGGTTCCCTCTTAGAAGGCTCCACTAAGCAACCCCACCTTGAATGGGTGGAGACACATCTCCATGGAAACCATCTAATCAAAAGGTACCACCCACAATTGGGTGGAACAGTTCTCCATGGAAACAATAAAAGATCCCACCCAGCAATATTGAATGAGGATAAAGAACATGGCTTTTATGGAGTACAGGACAGTTTCAAACCGGCACACCATTTTTCTTTGAGAAAAGTATCAATCACTCTAATTAGGTAGACAGGGTCTTTCACAATTGGACCTCAGAGTTGGTGTATGCATATATATATGTGTGTGTGTGTATGTGCGTATTTGTATGTATATATGTATTTTATGCATACATACACATGCATTATCTATATGTACATTATATCCCTAAATGAAGGGATACTTCATGACACTCTGACCAAGGACATGTTACCTCAGACACTATCTTCCTTCAGGACCTAACTAACATAGTAACTTATTATTAACTTTCTCAAGCTCCCCCAGGTAGTGCTAAATTGCTGCCACATTAAAGATACCTGGTCACCCACATATCAATTTCTCCTGTTTGCAGTTAAAGGATGTAGATACTTTTCTTGAGTGCACCTGAGTTTACTTGGAAATAGTAAAGTAATAGACCCTTTGTCTTGAGCAAGTTAGAGGGTCTATGGGATTGAGACAGATTTAACAAATTCGCTGATTGGACCTGACTTGCCTGCGGTAGGGTAAAACACTAATATCTAATTAGCAAAATGCTTTAGCCTCTGAACTGCATCTTCACCTTCAGTAATTCCTGCAGCTCTCAGCAGGGTGGTTTGCATGGCTAAGACCACAGGTCCAGTCCAGCTTCAGAGAAAATACTTCCTCCAAGTTCTGTAAGAACTTTGTGTAGGTACTTTACACAGTCAATATCCATTCTATAAGCCCTACAGCTCTTACCCTCATCCATCTACCCGCCCACATACTTCTACACTTCTCCAGTCTAGGTAGTCATCCTTTAATCTAATATACTCTCCCATTTCTTTAATGTCTATCTCTTTTCCAGGGTTTTGTATGTCTATGGGTAAGTACTTAATTTGACCATGAAGTTAGCTGCATGCATCCTGATGCTGAATCCCTTGGTGAAAATGCATAGTAGTCAGTAAAATGTGGTCCACTGATCACCTAAATCAGAATCGCCTCCAGCACTTAATGTTGTTTCAACTGAGTTAGAATGTCAGTGGAGAGGGGGAGATCTGGGAATCTGCATTTTCAACTTGCATTCCACAGATCTGAATGTATGCCCGGGTTTGTAACTCACAGCTAGTTATAAGCTCTACATTTAATACCTCCTTTGCCCTATTAGCAATAATGCTTATAATCTTTTCAGTGAATTACTCCCAAAGCAAGGGAAGACAAATCACATTACGGACTACCATTTTGCTAGGTTGATTTTTAGTTAATGCTTGCAACTTGCAGGTGAGGTAGATGTTACTTGGGCAACTTTATACTCTAAAGGTAAACCTCAAAGTGGTTAAGTCATATTCAACACAGCTGTAGATTTCCACCTTTACCAGATAGAACATGGAAAGCACGTTGCCTGAAGGAAGGAAGACCCTGATTCTGCTACCTTGAGAGGCCTGACTGAGGTTTGCACACTTAGTTTTCATTTCTGCCACTTAGGTAGGTAATGCTGAGCACCTGTGCTACCCAGTTAGGCTCTGTGATGGATGGAACTGTCTCCCCCACTTCCTCTGCAACTCCCAAGCACTCCAGAGCAAAGCTCTGCACATGGGAGCCTTCAGTAAGTGCTCTTGATTAATGATTTTATCTGTCTGACAAGCACTGAATCCACTGTGCACTGCAAATGTATGGGCTGGGTTTAAATTAAGAAAAGTGTCAAGTCATTTGTTCCAAATGTTTGTTCCTGGGCCCGTATAAATGTTAGGAGTGCTTAGCTTTTCTGAGAATCCAGAGTTCTTTTCAGCCATTTTCTCCTCTGCTCTTAGTCATACAGAGGCAGTATCTGTCAATCCCAGCTAGATCACCTGGGTTTCTTGATCATCCCCACTTACTACCTATATAACCTTGACCAAAAACCTTTTTGGGAACCATTGATTCCACATCTGTAAATGGGAATAAAAATAGTTCCTACCTCACAAGTTAGCTGTGGGGTTAAACGAGTTGGCATGGATTATAGTGACCAGCATACAGAGGTGCTCAGAGATGTTAATGAGTATTAATTATTATTAATCAAGTATATCTATTGAGAAGGCCCTGCAGGGATAGGCACTGCATACTGCCTTGCACACATTATCTCAGAAATGCTGTGAAGAGGTATCTGGAGCAGGGGTCCACACCCCACCCACACCTCCTGGGCACACCTCACAGGTCACCTGTAGACAGATTCTGTGCAACCTGACATCCTCCTTCCCCACCCCGAAACACACACACACACACACACACACACACACACACGCACGCACACGCTGACATGGCCTGTTTGGTCTTCCCACCTGCAGGGGTCCTCTGGCCCTTTGTTAGGGTCAAGTACTAGAAAGTAAAGTCCAAGGAGCTGCCCTCTACCAGCAAGGAAGAGAGCTGCCCTCAAGTCCCCCAGCTTTCCTGCCACGATTCTCAGGTTGTTCTAGATCCTCTTTCAGAGTGGGATTTAACTTAACTCCCGAGTGCCACAGCGACAGCCTGCTCATCAACACACTCTCCCTTCCCTTCCTGGCCTGGCTTACCTACCTAACCTCCTTCCATGTTTGCTGGAACCTCTCCCAAATACTTGCACCCATGTCCTCATCGCAGAATCATCTTTTCGGGACCTGGCGGCCAGGACAGCACCGGCATCCTCACTTCACACACAGGTTGCCTGAGGCCCAGAGAGATGAACTGGACTCCAGAAGCCGTGCTCTTTCCTTCACTTTCTGGTCCTGAGTATATGATCTTATGGTCCCTAAGTCACACTTGCAGTCTGAGGACACCTGAGGGACTGGGAATTAGGAAGGGCTTTATATAGAGAGTGGCATTTGAGCTGGTCCTTTGCAGATGTGCAGGTAGATGCTTGGCTGGGGTGGGAGGGGGCGGGGGACAAGCAGAGACAAGACTAAAGGCCAGGCTTATGTATAGGAATGGCCTTCTGAGTTGTTAAAATACTGAAATTCTCTCACATTAGGTGGTGTGAGAGAATTTCACACCCACCCCCCACCACCCAAGTGCACCTCCCTTCTGGGCAGTCCCGACAGTCTCCTAAAATGCTAATAAGGACCTGCCCTCGATCCAGCATCTTATGCGTTAATGCAGCAAGGAGTCCCCAGGAGCCTACAGCAGCAAGGACTGGTGATGTTCTGACTTGATCTCCAGGCTTTACAGGTTATTAAATATTTGGAATATAACCCTCTTGGCAAAAGGAAGAACACTAGCTGAGATATTTGCTGATTAAATCCCATGTTTCTTCCTCTCCCCTTCCTTTCCAAAATGCCCCATTCATCCTAGAAATGAAAAAAAAAAAGTAGATGTCTACTTGATTAGCTAGCTAGCATTAATTTTTAATGCCATGAGCAATTTACCCCTTGCCCATAGCATGAGAACTGAAGGACTTCCAACTAAGACATAAAAAAGGCTATGGCCTTTCACCAAGTCAATAGTTTCACAGATTTCTTCCAGTTGGCATGGGAAAGACTAAGCCTACAAACTCGTAGTTACTCAGAGCAGCTGTCACTGTGAGCTTTGGTGAACTGAACAAAGGAAAAAGATTTTAACAGAGGCATAAGCACAACAGATAAACCAAAACTCCCAAATTTATGTTTCAAGTTGGAAAGCTGTAATTTTCATAATAATAAAGTTATCTGTTTTGATGCTTTGGACCTGCTCTTTTGGGGAGAAATGAATGTGGGGTCATAATTAGGGACAACGATTGTGCAACTTAACAGGAAATCAGAGCCCCTTTTACTCTATGCTCTGAATTAGAAATCAATATGTAGCAAGTTATGCTGAATATATTTGAATGCAATTTTGCTTTTTAATTGGAAGATACAGGTTTTGGCAGGGAAAGTAGCGATCCCAGGAGAAATGCTTGAAGAAGAGATTCAAAAACATTCAAAATGTATTTCAAAAGGCATATTTAAAGCAGGATCATATGAGGATTTTCCTTTGTGTTGATCACAACAAAGAGAAATACAAAAGGATAAAGGTACAATCAAAAGGAGAGGCAGGCTAATAACACCCCAAAGCAATTGAAGCGATTGTCCTAACAGTTACTTGCTACTTCTCCATGGGTGTCTTTTTGAAACTAACAGTCTTGGATAGTTAAATCCTTTCTGCTCCCCAACTATTCCTTCTGAAAGCTGGGGTCAGGAAGTTGAAATAGGTACCGTGTGGGAAGCACAGACCAGAGGTGGCAGCGGGTGTGGGAGGGTGGTTGAGGCTCCTTTGGCTTCTATCTAAAGAAGACTTCTCTCCCTTTCTTTAGGAGAGCCTTTCTTAGGGGAGACACCCAGCTGGGAGCTCTGAGGCTGGGGGAATGCAGGAGCTGCTGGCAACTGGGCATGTGGCTCTGTTGTATGATTTCATGAACTTAGGCCAAGATGTGTCTGCTCCAATAATGTCGTTTTTTTTTAACTACAATCACAAGCTCTCTGAAAGAAGAAAGTTGGTACCAGAGAATAGATAGACATTTTGAAACCTTAAGTATTTGCCAAATATGCATCCATCACATGTTACCACTTAACAATTTACACTTTACAATGTACAATTTCCATTCCTAAATATCTGTCCTGTGGGGAGGGGTACTGGAAGATACAGTATTACTGACAGCCTCAAGGAGGGTTGTTACAGAAAAGGTACTCACACAAGGAGGAGGACAGCCCTGCTTGAAAGGCTAAGGATGAGGTGCCTCATTGGGTCTTAACAAGTGCAGGCAGCATGTTCAGTGGCCAGAGTTCAGTTCAGTGATAGCATCTGTCATTTCAGGTGGTGCATACATGATAGAGAAATGTCAGAGAGAATGCAACAGATTTGATGCACCTCATGTCCCTGAGACATTGGCAGAGCTGTGGAACAAAAGCAGGGGCACAGGGGAGAAGGCAGGAGCTGGGATGACTGTCCATCCCAACCCTGCAAGCAAGGGAGAGTGGCAGGAAGGTCTGGCTCAGAGGAATGAGAAGGTCCACTTGCATTTTGAAAGAGCAGGCCAACAACCACAATAGTAGGCTTCGTGAATATTTACTTTGTCAGACACTCTGCTAGGCACTTGTCATGTAGTTAATGCTCACAGCAATCCTGTGGGATAGGTGCTTGTCAGTCACACGCTCAGATAGGGAAAGAGAGACGATGAAAACTGAAGTGAGTAAATGGTGGAGTGGGTCAGTGTGCGAACTCAGGATGTAAGCTGTGGCAGTGTTAATGGACAAAGGCCGCGGATTCTTTTGCCAGATATCCTCAATGACCAATTCCTGAGACACTGAGGTTTCGAAGAAAGAGTTTATTATTAGGTGCATAGTAGAAAGAAAGATGGCTCAGCAGCCCAAAATCTGCCTCCCTGAACTGCAGTAATTCCGCTAGTTTAAAAAAAATGGGCAGGGTTTAGGATAATGAGCACAGTGGCCCCGATGATGTAATTAGTGGTAATCCAATTCTTGAGCATGCACAGATTGATTGCATGCTTAGTCACAGAATGTATGTAAGAAAATGGTGGAATGAGGGATAGCTGACTTGTAGGTTAAAGTCTGAACTACTGCTCATGTAAGGCGGACCCACTTTGGCTAGATCCTGTCTCAGTTACTAAGTTAACTTTGGACTTGGGGTGGGTTAGTTCTGGGATGACCCAAGACCCTTCGTTAATAAACAATAAACATTAGGGTTTGTCTTTAGTGATCACAAGTCTCTAAAGTTAAACAACTGGATAACTGGGTACAAGAGAAGGTTAGTCACAAGGTTTTACAATCATAGGGACAGATGACAAAGGCTATACAATCATTATCAGAGATCAAGGCAACTGGATTACAATTTAGAGATTTCAGGTATTTCCCTCTGTCTACTCCAATATACCAGTAAGCAAAAAGGAATATCTATATAATGAGTCAGTAATCAGCATCATCCCTTAAATCCGGATTTCTTGGTCACACAGCACACTTTCATAATTCATGCATTTTAACACGTGCCGTACTGGCCTTTCATGAAAAACTGAACTGCACACACCTGGTAAAGTAATCACTGCCCTCCGTTACTCAAGAAGGGAAATTAAGGCAGAGAAAGCAGAATTGACTCTGGAAAAGGCATGCAAAAAGCTCAGCAGAACTCTGCTGAAAAATAATCTTTTGAGCCATTTTAGTCCCAGCTGTTTTTCTTTGTTTGTTTGTTTAATTTAAGTATAGAACAGAGACCGGTAAAAGAAGACATTTCAACAGTTTCTAAAAATGCTCACAATACTGTATTTGCCTAATAGGATGCTTGACAGTGAAATATGCAAGGCATCAAGGAAAGCTTCAATAGTTTTGCCATAATGTTGTAAACTAATAACTGCAAAGCAAATCAGTTAAGTCTTCTGCTGGAGCTTTCTTTCATTAAAGACAGGCACCTCAAGTGCAGATAATATGGACCTGTGTACCAATAACAGTGATGAGAAAAAGAAGGGCTACTGCTTCTAATCCTTCTCACAGAATCCTGACACTGTAATCCAGCACTCTTGATTGAATCCTGTAAACTGGCATTTATAGCCAAGGTGATCTATACCTCCAATGGAAAAAAAAAATAACTATCAGGGAATATGGGCACAAATCATCTAACGGACTATTTACCAACTTCTGTGCTAGCTCCTTATTGAAGCATAAACGATTCCGAGGCAATTTCAAAGAGCCACTTACCTTTCGCATGCATATCCATCAATGTGTTAAAGCTGGCTTTCAGAGTGTGATTTCAAATGGCAGGCATCATGTCCCCTGCTAAGATAAAGCCCTCCGCATCCTATTCAGTCAGTGTGAAGGCTCCATTACAGTATCACCACACAATAAATCAGGAATGCTTTTGTTATTGATGAGAAATTTTGGCTTCTCTGAATTTTCCCACTGCATCTTTTCTGTCAGTCTTGTTCTGTGCTTGATACTTCTTTTTCACTCTCATATTTGGGAGGACTTGTTAAGTAGGGCAATTGAAAACTCCCCCTACATCCGAATAGCTGAATGATAGGAGGTTAGAAGGAATGTGCACCTATTGGCCAGGTAGATGGGTTTGAATGGGAGGATAACAGCAACAAACTGCTGACAAAGGGGGTTACCCAGGGTTACTGCTTACTAGCTCTCCTCCACCCATTTTCCCAGTAGGGAAGACACTTCTCTTTGGGTTCTAAAAGGAGTCAAATGGGAGAGTATAAGCTTTGGTGTTAAAAGCTCATGAAAGCCATTTTTGTTCTCAAAATTGGGAAATTGGCTGTGCATTTGTAGAAAAAAGTCAGCAGGAACCTGATTCCAAGAATGTCAGAAGCTGAAGGGGGGGTCTTCTCATGAATAAGTAAATATATACATATATATCAAAACACATCTATTTATTTATATATTTGGTGGGTTTTGTTCTGTTTTGTTTTACTACTTCAACTACATATTTTTTGGAGAGGCTATTTGCAGACACAGTGCTACTTAATATGCCAGAAAGAAGGTGGCATCAGCAAAACGTCCACAGGAATGGCAGTGCTTACCTAAGGGGATGGGGGCACTGCCAGGTATAATAGCCAACAAACTGAACTTTCAAACTAGGAGGTCCCCTTTGAGGACACAGATACTAAAATGTAAACAAAGATAGGGTTTAACAGTATGTGGCTGGCTGCCGTTAACAGTCAGAGTAGCTGGAATGACATCCAGCTCTATGGCTGTGCTCTCTCTGAAGGTTGGGGCACCGAGCAGAAAAGGCAGAACGATGACTTTTCATCATGGTCCATGACATAGAAGCTGAGTGTTACCCTGAATGTGGCTCAAAGTGATGCCACCAAACCTCTCTCACCAGCTGTCAGAACTCTATTGACAATGACTTTATTTAAAGCTGGAAAGTCACAGACTAGAAGATTCTAACTTAGCCCAACTCCTGATAACAACTTGCTGCCAACCACTCAGATCAAGAGGAGGAAGAACTAAAGCTGTCTACAATGATGTGACTTTGCTATTCCAGGGAATTCTTGCCCAGGAAGATAAAGTTGCAAATAACTTTTTTTTTTTTCAGGAAAGTCCTGGAAATCCATCTATCTGATTAATAGACGGTCCCATTTAAAAAGGAAATAGGTTGCTCATTAGGGTAAATAGTCCCTTCTCATGACATCTGGGTCACTCAACTGTGCAAACTCCTCTCATCAAACCTGTAATTACTCAATATACAAAGCTAGTATATCACATACTTTCCCTGACTCAGGTAGAGCTTCTTCCATCGAAAGAAACACCTGAAATCTGACCCCCAAATCTAAAAATATCTACCCTGAACCTCTTCCTCCTGAGGCACTACTAAAACTCTGTCAAGGTGGAAGTCCCCTTACTGCAGTAAGCAGCAGATGTGACTTTGTTTTAGCGAAGTCTATTTTGGTAGCTTTCTCTGGACGATGGCAGTCAAACTTCAGATCCTGAGCTAGTAACTACCATGTTCCACTGCTTCATTTCCTTTCACAGACCAGAGAATGTGACAGCCAGCCTGGACATGGCTTCCTTCAGACGTTCAAGGTTAAACCTGAAGGTTCTGTGGTCCAATTCCACCATTTCATAAATGATGGGAAATTCACGCTCAAAAAGGCATGATATCTTATCAGAGATTTCACTAAAAGTCAGTAGCAAAGCAACACTGAAACTCAGGATTCCAAACTTCAGATACTGCACCCCTTTGAAACACCCATAAAGAAGGAAATATAATGAGGGTGCAAAGATCTAACTAAGAGCAATTTCAACCACCTGCCACTATCAGGATTCCCAGGAGACAAAGCTCGAATGTTAACCTACAGCTTTGGTTAGCTGAGAGTACCAAGTTCTACCTGAAAGGAGCTCCACAGAGACAACAATGGATACCCCTTCAAAATAAAAAGATGGGGGGTGGTGGGGGGTGGTTAGTGGTCAAACCACAATTTGGAATATGCTGTAAAGACTAAAGTTTGGTAGGTTTCTTTATTGCAGGTATTCTTAGAGCATTCAATGTGCTAATGGGCAACAGGTAGTAAGTGCATCCAAAAGGGGGTTATAGATAGAAACTAAATCCCCTCCACACATTTATTTTGCCAAAGAACCATTATAATGAGGCAGAAAAAGAAGGATGGACACGATAGATTCAAGTGAGAAGTCATTCATGCTTTAAGAGGAACAAATCTCTATGCTATCATTCTATCACCTCTGCATTAACTTCTAGCAAATTCTTTGATTTACTTTCATTACTGTCCACACAGCTACACTGAGAGTTCTGGGTGGCAAAGACACTGCCTTATTCATTACCCCTCAGTGTCTAGCAAGGCTCATCATGGACGGTGTGAGTGAATTTGCTGAAGATAATAATTTCAGGCTACAAATGTAACTTTATTTGCCTAGTCACTGCACTTGTTATTTAAATGGTCCTTTTGCTAAATGTTGGGAATTTATGCTTTGGTGAGTGCATTCCAAATGTCCAACTTCCACATGTAACTTTTTTCCCAGGGAGAAAGCCTAATCTTCAGAGGATCACTGTGTCAGGAGGGTAAGGATATGTGGGTAATAGAATTCTTTAAGGGGCGAGGCTGCTAGGCCGTTTTCACATATCCACCAACATCTATCTTTAATTCTCTATTTCTCAAAATCAAGATAACTTTTACCTATACCATGTCCTAGGTTTGGACTAGGGGAGAGAGGGATAAAATGACTGATTAATCAAATCTATTCCATTCCCTGGATTCCCTCAAGGCAAAATTTTTAAATTTACTGTACCTACCCTTCTGGAAAGCAACCATATTTTCTTTCAAAATATGTCATGAGTTTTAAACAAGTTTTGACCTTCTTCTTTCCATTTGATTTTTTTAAATAACAGTTTTATTGAGATATAATTCACATATTACAAAGTTAACTTTTTTAAGAATGTATAATTTAGTGGGTTTTAGTATATTCACAAAGTTGTACATCCATCATCGCTGTCTAATTCTAGATTATTTTCATTGCCCTAGAAAAATCCCATATCCATTCTCTTCTTTCCCTTTCTCCTCACAACCACTAACATTTCTGTCTCTATGGATTTGTCTATTCTCACATTTCGTATAAATGGATTAATACTCTATGTAGCCTTTTGTGTCTGGTTTCTTTCACTCAGCCTAATTTTTAAAGTTTATCCATATTGTGGGAGGCATCAGAACTTCAATTCCTTTTTATGGCGGAATTCTATTCAGCCAAGTAAATTTTGTTTATCCATTTATCAGTCAATGGACATTTAGGTTGCTTCTGCTTTTTAGCTATTATGAATAATGCTGTTGTGAGGATTCATCTACAAATTTACATGTGGGCAAATGTCTTCAAGTCTCTTGGGTAGATACCCAAGTGTGGAAATGCTGGGTCACATGGTAACTCTGTGGTTAGTTTCTTAAAGAACTTCCGATCCATTTTCCTTCTCTGCATTTCTTCGTCATTTAAAGAGAACTAATGCAACAAAAGCCAAAGACTCAGGAATTTTTGGGTTAAAATGGAATAAAAGGAGTTAGGAGTACTGAGAAACATCATCTAGCATGATCGAAATATCATTCAACTACAAATAAATGAAAAAGAAATGGGTTACTAGAAGGTGGAGTTGGCAAGAAAGGGAGTAAAAAGTGACACAGTCTTCTTTGTCATGGCCCTAAAAGTGATGACTTTGTGGCTTTGTCTTCTACCCTCTTGGAAATTCCACTCAGTTTCATCAGCTTGAGCTGATGAAACTGCCATCCATAGGGAGCCTGGGAAAGAGACGGAGGTCAACAGAACTCTGGCACTCAGCTAGCTCTCTTATGGTGTTTGCTTCCTCTACTTTACCCACTGTGCTGTTTTGAAAGTATTGTGAACCCAGAAAAGCCATGTCCTTTTATCCAGACTTAATACTGTAGGGTGGAAACCCTTTTGATGAGATTATCTCCATGGAGATATGGCATGTCCAATGGTAGGTGGAATCTTTTGATTAGATGAAGATGTGACTCTGCCCATTTAAGGTGGGTCTTGATTGGTTTAGAGGAATCTTTAAAAGGGGAAGCATCTTGGAGAAACTTCAGATCTGAAAGCGATGTGGATGTTTGGAGATGCTTGGAATGCAAACAGAGAACAAATGCCTAGACATGAGCAGAACCCAGCAGATATCATTATGTGCTTCCCATGAGATATTAAACAAGCCCAGATGCAGAACAGTGTTTGGGAGGAGCTAAGTGAAGGCCAACAAATGCTTAGAGAGGAAGCCACACAAAACAGGATGAAAGCAGTGGAGCACAGGAGCAAGGGACCAGCATAAATTAGCCATGTGCCTTCCCAACTGATGAGAGGTATTCCATATGGCATCAGCCTATCCTGAATGAAGGTAACCTCTTGTTGGTGCCTTAGTTTGGACATTTTCTTGGAACTAGACTGTTAAGTTATAATTTATTAGATTCCTTTTTAAAAAGCCATTCCATTTCTAGTATATTGCATTTTGGCAGCTTAGTAAACTAATACACCTGCTCAATTTCAAACCTGTCTTCTCACTCAAGGGTGATTCCATCTGCTTATCATTTAAGTCAGGATTCTTCCTCAGACTTTCCCAGGTACAGGATAAGAACATTTGTCAATCAGATAATCTCAGTTAGACACCAAAGATGTTTCTGTATTAATCTCAAATCAGTTGACACAAATATATTAACTCTGTTTAAGGGTAATGGGAATGTAAAATGGGTATTGTAAACATCTCAGGAAATGGAGTTATTCAACATGGTAAAGAACTGTGATAGCCAAAGTAATGATTCCCCACTCACCCCCCCAAAGATGTCCACAATGGTTCCAGGTGAGCCCCATTCTAGGTTCAGGAGTCCTACCACCAAAAGAATTTAGACAAATGAGAGGGCCAATAGGAATAAGTAGTGATGTTTATTAAATAGAAAGAGAGAGTAAACATTAAAGAGGTAATGTGGATGTTCAAAAGAGAAATGCACACTGAGTGGGAGTGGGTTAGCTTTGCTACTGGCAAGTCCCCATAGGAACCTTAGGGGCTTATATGGTTTTTATTAACCAGGTACTTACAGGGCAAGCATTGTTTTAGGAGAAGATAATTACTGCTGCCTTTGGCCAGTTCATCCAAAATTTGTCTTTGGGCGGATATTTAAGAATCTTTACAACCCCAGGCTTTCTCTTATCAACTAAGAGTTTTCTTCAGGTCCATGATTTTATAAGCTTTTATGGTTTGGGGAGGTTTTGATGCTTTGGGGAGGTTTGGGGCTTTAGTGGAAATTTTTGTCCATGAAGTTTGCATCTGTTCCTTTGGAGCTAGATAAGAAACAAGGTTGTCCATTAACTCTTTCTGAGCTGAACAGAAAGCTAGGGACCTGCAGGTGTCTTATTCTATCCTACTACAGAATTTGTGAATATGTTACAACACATGACAAAAGGGACTTTGTAGATGGAATTAAGGTTACAAACCTCAACATTGGGAGATTGTCCTGGATGATCTAGGTAAACCTAATATAGTTACATTAAAAGTGGAAGAGGAAGACAGAAGAATCAGTAGAGTGATGCGAGGATGGAAAAGGCAGAAGAGACTGCAAGTATGAAACCCACTTGACTTGTCCTTGCTGGCTTTGAGGATGGAGGAACAGGCCTAGAACCAAGACCTCAGGGTGATCTCTAGAAGATAGGAATGGCCCTCAGCTAACAGCCAGCAAGAAAATGAGTTCACAGTTTCACAAGCACAAGGAAATGAATTCTTCCAACAACTAATCTCCCATAGAGCATCCAGAAAGGAACACAGCCCTGCTGATGCCTTGATTTTATCCCGGTAAGACCATGTTTGAAACTGTGAGATAATGATTTTGTGTTGCTTTAAGCCACTAATTATTTGTGGTAATTTTTACAGCAGCAGTAGAAAATGAACATAAGAAGCATGAACGCAAATCTCCCAGTTGTTTGAAAATACTTCGAATCTAATTTCTATATTTTAATTTTAATATCATTGCATAGTTCATACTACACTTTTTGGTTCACAGAGCCAAAAAATAATAATAAACTTGCTGTGGTAGACTGAATCATGGATCTCAAGGAAGACATGCTCCTAGTCTTAGTTCTCTTTCTGATGGGTGTGAATATATTTGCAAATAGGGCCCTTTGAAGACATATTATCAGTTAAGCTGTGGATGTCTTTGTGAACACAATGTTCTAACATCCTAAGTAGATGTGGCCCCACCGAATGAAGAAGTGCCTTAATCATTCTAACTGGAGGTTTTAAGAGAGGAAATTTGGACTCAGCCAGAGGAGTCCAAACCTGGAAGTCAGTGGAAAGTGGAAGAGCAGTCACAAGGAAGGAGATGAGAGGCAGAGATGGAAACCAAGGAATCCTAAAGATTGTGGCAAGTCTGCACCAGAACATGCCAGGTTTTGGGGAGAAAGCATGGTCTTGCCAACACCTTGATTTTTAATTCTAACCTCCGCTAAGAATGTGAGCTAAAAATTCCTGTTGTTTAAGCCAAGCCATTGGGCAGGGTTTACAGAGCAGCCCTGGCCAACTAAGGTACCCACCCCTCCCCACTGCCTGAGACCCACTGTGACTCATTGATTTACATGTTCCCTTAATGCCTACAGGTAGTCCATTTCTTTTGCCTGCTCTAGACTTAGGGCAGATTCTACCTTATCTACACTTTTCATTTTCTTCAACATATTCTTAACTCACTATATACTGTCTCTGGAAATTGGTTTAAAAATCACAGTAACACATCAGTAGTGCTAATGACCCAAAACACCCATAGGTATGTAATAACATTTTATTTAAAGGGTGAATAAATGCAGTCTGTGAAACAGAGGCTCCTTAGCATGGACAATTCTTTTGTTTGCAAACATACATTTGGGCATATTCTGAAACATTTTGGACACAAAAGAAACAGATATCCCCCTTGTTTTTGTCAGCATCTCTTCTAGTACTCAATGGAGCATAACTGCATTCTTTGCACAAAATGTCTGGAAGATTAATGTTATTTATAATTATCAATATGGTTCCATAAACATATACATTAGAGAAGCCTAAATCCCCACAAATTCTTGTTTGCATTGGAGGGTTTCAAGCACATCATTTCATGTGCATTAATGTACTCCTCATTCTGTGGGGAAATTGTTGAATTTCATTACTGTCTGCATTTTGGGTTCAGACAAAATACAGACAAGAGAGGAAATAATAAGGATGACTTTAGAAAGCTCAATTATTATAACAGGGACTCTCATCAGTTGTTGCCAACCCAAAAATTACAAAAGAAAAGAAGGGAAGTTTCTTAGTACGCCCAGCTGCTATGCTAAATGCCACACAATGGGTTGGTTTAAACAAGGGGAATTTATTCTTCATAGATGTGGAGGCTACAAATTAAAAATGAGGGGGAGAAGATCTTGCTTTCTCCCCAAGGCCTGCAGCATTCTGTTTCTGGCTTGCTGCAACCCTTGAGGTTCCTTGGTTTGCACCTCTGCCTGCTGTCACTTGGTGATGTTTTCTGCCTTCTATCTGCTTTTCTGGCTTTGGCCCCAGGTGATGAGAATTAAGGCCTATCCTTATTCAGTTGGGACACATGTAAATAGGATCTTAGAATATTCTATTCACATGTTAGCCACACATTAATGGAGGAACACTATCTTCAAAGGGTCCTATATACAAAATGTGTTTACACCCATAAGTAGGATTAAGAATAAGAAAATATTCTTTGTGGGGGCCCATGATTCAATCTACCACATGGGTTCCACGGTAATTTAGAGAATACATAGCCTGTGTAAACTGGGAACCTCCTACTTAGATCCGGTGAGCTGTTGCTGCTGGGTACAAGGGCACATGATTGCCCAACTTTCTGATTTTTTTAAAAAAGTGGCTGAGAAATATTGTTATTCCTTTCATATTTACAGATTATTTAAATATTGGCAACTAATTTACAAATGTCAGCACATGTGCTGGCTGTATTGTTTGTGATTTCTCAAGGTGGCTTAAACAATATTTACTGTTTGAAATCTGAGATGCTGACAAATGGAAATAACTCTCAATACCCCAGTCTCAGGTTAATCCCAACTTTTCAAAGATTTCCTTGTCCTGTTTTATGGATTTGTAACCCGACACAGGTATGGTTACAAACCATGCCCTTCTGATCCTAAAGCCTTTGCTGGTACAACTCTTCCTCTAATGCAACACTGAAGGATAGAGAGGCAGGTAGCAGCTGCAGCAAGTTTGATTATTAATTCACATTAATCCAAGCAAAAGTAGCCAGCAACAACTTCTTCACCTGATCGCTGAAGAGACAAATGCCCTACTTTTCTTCTGGACAAAATGGGAAATTATGGAGAACAGTAATCTACCCTATTCTCTCAAATAGTTGCTGGTAGGTTTCTAAAAATAAACTGGAACACAACTAAAACCCCTTCTTCTTACCCATTTCTTCCCTTTTCTTCTGATTTCCATTATCGTTCAGAAATGAAAACAGTCTGTCTTTGCAATTTGCATCATCCTAGTACAGGCCACTTAGAGAATGCTTGAGGACCCTCTTTGGAGAATCAACTTTGGCAAAAGATCCCTGCATCATATGAAATTGCTGACTGGGATGGATTCTCCCACCCATTCATCCAAGAGGCATCGGGACTGCTAAATCAAAGTGGGCACGGTCCTTGCCTTTAAATAATCCACAATATAATTCTACTGCTTGTCCCTTTACCCATCCTTCTAATAGTTAATGAACAGCTTCTATATGCAAAGTATTTTGCTCTGTGCTGGGGTATAAAGCCAAATAATCCAGTTTAGTACCAGAAACTGACATTTTGAGCAGTTACAGCTCACATAATAAACTTAGAATGCCAAATTACTATTGTTATTTTAATAGATAACTTTTATTGAGCATGTACTGTGTGCCAGGCACTGTCTTAGGTACTTAACATATATTAATATATTTAATCTTACCATTAATCATATGATATTGATAATATTATAAACCTGCTTCACAGCTAATAAATGGGGGAGCTGGAATTCAAAGCCATTCAATCAACTGTGCTTCAAAGCCTGTACTCCTAATTACTAATAACAAAACTATAAATTATATGAAAAGAGCTATTAATTATGATGGGCAAAAGGTCACTCCATAAACCGAAGGCTTCAAATAGAAACTGATGAAGTACTAGAGTTTGATAGTGTACGTGTTTTTCTCTTTGTCAACACTGCTATGATTATGGTTACTATCCCATGTCTCATGTAGTAAATTCTGCATGTGATTAGACTACAGAAACATTTTTACTCTTACAATTATGAAATAATAGAGTGATCAGTAGATTTATAGGCAGGTATAAGTAATGAATTTGGGAAATACAGTTTGATAAAACAGTGATTCTAGCAATCAACTGATTTTTTTTTAATGTCTTTGACAAATACCTGCAAGAGCCAGAACTCTAATCAGTCTCAATTCTAAAAATTGAAAGATTCAATATTTAACAAAATACAACTTTCAAAAGTAATTTTTAATCAGGTCAGCTTAACAAATTTGAAGAAAGCATGCTTATTAAGTATGCAGCTACATTTCCTCTCCTAATCTGGATACACTAAAACAAAACCAAACTTTTTTTTCCCCCCGCTTTTGATTATCAAGGTGAATGAGATTCTAAGTAAGGAGTATGCGATCAAAATTGCCTTAATTTACTGATAACAATCCAGACATTATGATAAACAGACCAGATAAGAGTTCGCAAAGCCTTGACAACGTGCGGTAAACCTGGTTTCTCTCTCCAAGCTGTGAACCCACGTTCCTGGAGCTCCTCCCCTCTGACCTCAAAATGTCCCAAAAGTTCGCGACTGCGCTCTCATGTCCTGGACAAGCGCGCCAGCAACCTAGCACTGTACACGCACACACACACACACACACACACCGCCGGAAATCCAGTGTTTCCTCCTAATTGGACAGGCTTAGTTTGGCTGTGCGTCCCCAACACTGCAGCCACGGTGACTGGCTTAGACTAATTTGGGTCCCATCCCTGGATTTGGTAACTATCCAGACAAATAGCCCAATCACTTGGCAAAGTTAAATGTGGGTGTGCTTCCTGGAAAAAGGATGCCTCATTGCACTGCTGAAAGGAATATGTGTTCATTATAAGCTGACACAGATTTGTATACAATTATAATTTTTATAATGGACCAAAAAAGCACATACCTGCTGGATGTGAAACAATGCCTAAAGCATGGGTTCTGTTCTCAAGGAGCTCTCAGTTGCTCTGGGAAAGTTTCAGTTCAAAATGGAATTAAAACAGAGAGAAGACTAATAAATAGCACACAGTTTAGGAAACCACAAAACTGGAATGTCCTACAGAATTGTAGATGATTGAGGCTGAGAAGGAGAAACTGAATCATCCAGAAAAGGTTAGGTAATATTCATCCCATTTCTTCTACTTACGAAAGTGGGCAATTCACTGTAGGAAGCCATCCATTAAGAATAGCTTTTTTTTTTTTTTTTAAACTTTAACATTTTGGTATTTTAAAGAATTTCAATTATTCAAAAAAATGAACATTTCGAGCACATTGAACTTTCATGCTAATTCAAGATAAATGAATGATAATGACAAAAATCATGTATTTGATTTCTATCACACATAAACAAGAAAAGAGTTTACTTCACCAGATACATCTAGGTTTTTATAAAGCATCCATATTCCATTTCCTGCCCTTTCCCTTGACATATTCTACTATCTCAAGTTTTGAATAGTAGTGCATTGGTTTAAAAAAAAAAATTCCTCCTGTCCACCCTGGAAACCATTTCTCTTTCAAGGTCTGGCTCAAATACAACTTTTTGGTGGCTTTCCCTACATCAGAGCCTCATCTGAGCCCCTCAGAAACAATCTCTCCCTTATGGAACCCTTTTCCAGTGTCTGCAAACTCAGAGTACAGGGACCCTCACTTGTCCTGCCTCTCCATCAGCTGTCATCATTCCTGACACACTGGAAATGTCCAATGGATGTTGCATTATCTCTTCTCTTTCTTCTCCCAAGGAAGATTGTTTTATGGAATTTCTGCATAGAATACAACCCTGAAAAATTAAAACAGGGTTATTTCTGTAGGAAAAGCAATTGGGAGGGTAAATGACTTTCCGAATTGTTTCCCTTCTGTAGGATTCTTGTCTGTGCAGAAAGAGCCTAATAGCTAATTGTATAGTCATCTGTTAGCCCACAGAGCAAAGAGAGCCTGGAGCAGAGCAGTGAGGGTGTGTGAGGGCATTTCCTAACAGAAGGCAGGTTGGTAGGCACCCCAATACCAGGGAATTGGATACAGAATGGCAGAACCATCTGGTCTACAGATCTGGGATTCTGAGAATCTAAAACTCTGATTTCTGGGCTTAGAAACTCATTTGCAATTACTGACCACAGAGAAAGCTCTCCAGAAAATTTCATTTGCTAGAGATGATCTAACTGGGGATTGAAAGAGCACCCCTGAGTCTTTGTAAATGATGAGAAACACAGTACTTGGAATGCTTTGTTTTGTTCTATTGCCTGGAGGAAAGCAAACCTATAAAACTAAATTTGCCTAAATTCTACTCTCCCAGAACTCTGAACTAAATAATAATAATTAGAGCAAAAAGAACATCAAAGGCAGGTCCACCCACTGGATGTGATAACCAAGCTTTGGTCCTGGAGTGAGAGACATGGTCCTCTGGATACCATACTTTCCTTTCTTCTATCTTTCTTTTCTTCTGAACATAAAATTCAATTTAGCAATATCCTGCAGGTGCCGACACTGTGGTCTTATATCAAAGCCTGTTATCTGGGTGGCCACACTAGTCAGACTGATGCTGCCTTTTGCCCTTCTAAAGATGCCCCAGTTCATGACTTAGTCATTTATACCTTTAGGTTTTATTAAATACTAAGCATAAACTCAACATCTACATGCGGGGTCAGCTGTCCCAGTACACACCTCTTAACATAAGTTCTCATCATGACACAGAAGAATAAAAAATGTACCTACTCAATGCCTAGTCAAGCATATGCTTCTGGTGTAGCTTCCCTAAATAAAAATAAAATCCAATGTATATGGTCTGTCTAGTCATCCAAGCAAATTAAACAGAATATTTTAAATTGTGTACTAATTGGAATAGTTAGAATAAAAGTGTTTAATTTTTCTATGAGGTTTTCATGGCCCTGTGTCCTCTGCTGTTGTTTTCTGTTCTCCCTCTTTAAAAGGCCATTTATAGGTTAACAGTTCCTAATTTTATAACCCTAGCCAAAACTCCTTTCTGAGCTTCAGACTTATACCCATTTCACTGTGGCTATCATATAGTTAAGTGGTATAAATTGGAATTTTTGCTTTTTCCCCTTCTAATCCCAGCAGTCTTTCTCATCTCAAGTACTGCCCTTATATACACAGATTCTCAAGCAATGAGCATGGGATTCACTCTTTTTTCATTCTTATTTTTCCTTCAATCCCAACACTGAATCCATCACCAAATTGTGTTATTCTTCCTCCAAAATACATTTCTTCCATTCATTTTCCTCCATCTCCATTGTTATAATACTTCTCAAAGCCAGCAGTTCTCAAAGCACCCATAGCAACCCCTGGGGATGACTGAGAAAGGCAAAGGTTTGTTCATCCCACCCTTACACCTCCCAGGAGACCAACTGAATCACAAACTCTAGAGATGGGACCCAGAAATGTGTGTTTCTACAAGCCCTCCCGATGACCCTGACCCACGCTGAAGTTTGAGAACCACCTCTCTGGGCCAGCTTGCTTCAACCAGACAAATGCAATAGGCTCTTAATTTGTCTATCCATTCTCACCCTTGGTGAATCCAATTCATTACATACCCAGCAATATGAGTAATTTTTATTCTTAATTTTGAGTCAGTCATTCCCTTGTTTAATACCTCTTCACAGCTTTAAATGCTCTCCAAATAAAATTAAACTTTTTAATTATGGCCTATAAAGGGCTACATGATATAACTCTTGACTATTGCTATAATGCCTCCTCCCTCATTGATTACACCATTACCATGCCAGCTCTCTGTCCTGCTTGGTGCATCTTTTATGACCTCACCCAGACCAGTAATACACTTCACATTGCTGGCTTCCCATCCTCTAGGTCCTTCCCCACCAGCATTGTTGTCCATCCTAACATCCCTTTTATCACCCTTTAGAAATTCCACATGCATATATATCTGTTCACTTGTGTGACACTGAAACTCTATCCTAGATCACCATTTGTATGAGAACAGTGATCATGATATTTTGTTCTCCATTGTGTACTCTCATTGCTTATCGTATGATGGGTACTTAAAAATACTAACTGAAGAACTAATCAATTACAAGTCTTACAAAAGATAAAATACAAGTGAAACAAAGAAAAATAAAATCAATGTTGGCATTTACTCTCAAAAATAACATGTTTAAAAACAACCAGGCAATTTATTAAGTTGGGAAATTCCTGTGATGGATTGAACCTCATATCCCAATTTGATATGTTCTTGGTTGTGATCCACATTCTTGTGATCTAAAGACGTGAAGCCACTGAACATAGGATCTCTTGAAGATACAGATTTTAGTTAAGGTGTGGCCCAAATAAATGAGGTTGGGCTTTAATTTGGATTACTGGAGCCCTTTGGAAGCCAAAGAAATTCAGACATAGTAGACGAGAAAGCTACAGGGAGGAGCTGGAACCCAGGAGAGGAGAGGACATTGCTATGCAATGGGAAAGCCAAGGAACCCAAGGGTTTTCAGCCAGCCAGAATGCTCTCAACCCTGAGAGGAAGCAAGCCTTCTAGCCTGTGCCCAGATTTAGACTTCTAGTCTCTGAAACCATGAGCCAATATATTCCTGTCATTTAAATCAAACCATTGTGTGGCATCTGTCATAGCAGCCTAATAAACTAAGACACTGCCAGTTGGGAATTCTCAGGTACATGGACAATTACACATACCACATGGATGCAGGAGTTTATACTAGAAAAGAGTAAAGCAGCTGTTTAGTTTCCAGGGTCTTACAATAAACCCTGAACTTATGTATCATGGTATCATTGTCCATGATACACAATGACTCTCCACCTTTAGTCTTTGCTGACCCATCTTTGTATCACACACACAGCCCCAATAAATCACAGTTTGAGTATATCAAATTTGATTCTGCTTTTGATCACCACCTCTTGTGTTTACCTGACCTTCGTTTTTGTTTTGGCTTTTTCTTTTTAGTTTCAATTTTACTGTACCTTAAGCTCAAGGACAATTTTAGAATCTTTGGATTTGGCTCTTAGGTTTTCTCTCAGCACAGCTGGCATGTTCTGTCTAGCTCCATCCATTCTTGGAAACCAGATCATAATCCTTTGGCCCCAATCCTAGAGTCGACTCATTTGGATGGTGGGTCTCGTGAGAGGGAGAACTGGACAGGTACAAGCAGAGCCAGGCCAGAGAAGTAAGCAAATGAGGCAGAGGGGCCTGTGGTAGCTCACGCCTCCATCTACCTACAATCCTCCCTTCTTAGAGACCCTGATCCAAACAGCAGCCCACCAAAACATAACTTCCAAGAAGACTTACTGTCAATAATTTGCAAAATGTCCCAAAGGTATAGACTGATAACAAAGGATAATGACATAATTTCCAGTACCGAAGGAGATACCAGAGGGAATTTTCTGGGGTAGGTCCCTGACTGGACAAAATAATATTGTGTGTGTGCATGTGTGTGTGTGTGCATACTATGACTTCAAGGTACATTGGTAGACCTGGGAATTTTAATAGTTAATATTAAATAGTTAAATTTTCATTTAAACTAACAATAATTGCAAATATAGCTCATTGCTAGAATTATTGGATACACAGTTGAATGTTCAGTGTGACATATTAATAAAGTTAAAAAAGGCCCTGACAGCTTCCAGTTAACAGCTAGGCAACCATGGTCCAAAGAGAACTTAAGGAATTTCTGCAGAAGATAAATAATACAAGTCCCTCTGTGACTGAAGTGGACTAAGACAAAAACAAGGCTACTCTGCAATCATGTCTGAAACTAGACAGAAACAAACATAGTCTACAACCACAAAAATAAACACCCACCCCCCCCCGCAGTTCATATAAATATCTACCCTTTCTTGGCTGGTAACGACTTTACCCTAGCCTAGTTTTTAAACTTCATTTCCTGGACAAAATTCATGACATTATCATATTATCTTCACTTCCTAAGAATACCCAACTTCACATTGGCTCTTTCCTCCCTAAACCTCCTAAACCTCACCTTAAACCTCACCCAGTGCAAATAAGTGCCGTCCCAATCCCTCATCCTGAAATGCCTCAAAGTTCTGCTGGCGGCACTTGTCTTTCATGCAGTAAGTCGAACCCACCAGCTTTCACTAGTGGTAAGAGCACGATGGTCTTTGGCTAGTGGACTTTGGCACAACCTTGCACAGGAAAGTAGCTGCTTACTCAAGGTCATATTTTGCAGGAAGCAGCTAGCAAAGCCAGTAGTCAGAAAATAGCATAAACCAGAACAACTCACTTAAGTACGTTAAGACAAGCAAACAAATGAAAACCCAGCACTATAACAAATAAGGAAGGAAGAAATGAAGGAAGATAGAAAATAAAGGAAGGAAGAAAAGTCTGACCAAAAGATATATCATGTGAAATAGCACTGGTAACTTGCTATTTAAGCAATCTGAGCCTTAATAATTCTAGTTCTAGAGCTGGTATCCAGATGAAGTGAGATAATCCTCAGGAAGTACTGAGTAACCTGCCCATTGCCATCACAGCGCACACTTCCTTTCATCCTCCTCCTCCTTATAACCATGATCATTGCAATCATTGTGATATTTTTTTGGGATATCAACCCCGACTGGCATGTTTAACAACTTACAGGCTTCCTCATGTATGTTACACACATAAACCACCATTCGCCTATCTAAGTAAATTAAAAGTCTGCTTATTCATCACAAAAAATAGAGAAACAAGTAGAACTAACATTGAGCTGAAGTTCATCTGTCCACTGTCCAATGAGGCGGTAACCAGGGTTGGTGGTGTTGGTTGTCTGATACTGAAAGATGTCATAGCGGCCAGGTGCATCTCCATTCTTGTTAAACATTACTGGAGTGCCAGCACTACCTGAGGAAGGCAAGAAAAAGTCAGACTGTAGAGTTAAACAGCATTTCTTTTATCTCTCATTCCATGGGGTAATGTCTGGAAGCTTGCTGAGGTGCGAGTTTGTATATATCTCCACTATTTGATGGGTCCCCAAAAAATGATCCCTGAAACTCACAGGCAAGTGATTGTTAAAGTCTGTGGATCTTAGTTAAAAAGAGGATGTAGGGGAGACAATGTACCTCATCTTATGAATAGTCATCTGTATTTCTCAATATTTCTGAATATTTTATTTTAACCTAGTTTCTCACTTCTGTAAAATAAAAATTCTATGTATTATTTTCCAGAATCTTAAGTTCAGTTGTTGTTGTTGTTATATTTAGTTTCCACCTGACAATTAATTGTGGCCAGTAGATAACCATTTCGAAAATACTAAATGATGAATGTAGGAGAACTAAAAAAATAAGCAATCAAGCAAAATTTTACATAAATATGTACTTAGATACTGATTACATTTAAAAATGTTTTTTGCAGATTATTTTTCATCAGCAGGCATTCAATAAATATTGGTTTCTCTCTCAATCTCAATTCTGGGTTTTACTTCTTAAAAGGGCAATATTAAGATGCAAACAATTAGTTTGGCAAAACTAGACATTGAAGTTATTTAAAAAGAAAACATATTTATTTGGGGGTGGCGTATGAATTAAAAGTTCCTTAAAGCACACCATACAACTGACAAACTATATATAGAGGATGAAAGACACCAGTTTTGGTTGGTTTCAGCAAAGATTACAAAGCAATCACCCCAAATTCTATAACTGGGTGTTATTTTCCTAATGATCCCTTCCAAACAGGAAAAATACCACAGTTCTCATGGTATACAGCTGGCATCTGCCTAGAGGTTAAGACTGGAGAAACAAATGCTCCAGTTCCTGTGATTTACAAGGGCATTTGTGGGTCATATGCAAGCTGAAACCAAATCATTAAGAACAGAAATTCATTATATTATCTTTGTTTTTTTTTTTTTATTAGGTAAGTCTTAGGCAATGAGCATGAAGCACTTTTGAGAATTGCTCATTATAAACTTAATATACTCATGGTGGCAGAGCTCTGCATCTGGTTAGTAAAGTTTTCAGCTGTGGAAATTGGGCCATTGTGAGTTTTTGCATTAATGACATGGATGAAAGAAAAATAGATAAAACATATTACTGGACAGGAGAAAGTTTGTTTTAAAATCTATTTTTAAAAAGATACAAATCCCTTAGGAAGCAGGCGAGTTGTTGAAAGAGGCCCTACTCAAACTATCACTCAACGTAAAAATGAAGTTAAAGGAGAAGCCAGAAGGAAGGACAAGGTATTGGGTCCTACTGGAAGAGGGTGTCAATATGATAGGAAGCATAAGGGACTAGCTAAAGAACTCCACACCATCCAACGATCTGTCAGAGGATTTTATAACATCATAAAAAATGGGAAAACAAATCAGAGCTCGTGGAGGTCTCAAGAGTGGGACACACACATGCCTGTGTCCAAATCCCCAGAATCTTTGAATGTTAACTTATATGGAAAAAGGGACCTTGAAGATGTAAATACCTTGAGGAGCTTGAGATAGGGAGAATATCCTGGGTTATCCCAGCCGACCCAATGTAAGCACAAGGGATTGATAGGAGGATGGGAGTAGTCACAGACAGGAGAAGGTAGGGAATGGGAAGATGGAAACAAGAGATTGGAGTGATGCGAGGAGGGAGTCCCAAACCAAGGAATGCAGGTGTCTCCAGAAGGTAGAAAAGGCAAGGAAATCTTCTCCCTTTGCCTGCAGAAGGACCAGCCCTGCAACCCCCTTGACTTTAGCCCAGGGAGAACTGCATGAGTTTTGACTTCCAAATCCATAAGACAATGGATTTGTGTTATTTCACCCACTTATGGTAATTTTTTAGGGCAACAATAGTAAACAAATACAGACCTAGAAGATACAGAGCATCCAACTAATTTTATAGGTGAGGAAGGAAACTCAGGTTCAGAAACAAGTCACTTGCCCTAGGACCTCTTGTCTAATTATACTTGAATAATGATTAGGAGCTGATATGAGAATCACTTAGAATGGAGTTGAAGCTCCAGGTCTGCCACTTATTATATTTGTGGCTTTTAACAAATTATTTAATATCCCTGTACCGTGGATTGTTGCTAATAATACCATTCTCATAAGGTTAGATCATGGATTAAAAGTAATAATGTATATGAAATGCTTAATTCAGTGCATTTTGCATAATAAATACTCTCCAAATGGCAATTCCTCTTTACTGCTTCTATTTTTATCATTGTTCCATTTGCTGATACCTCAGGACCATAACACATGCTTTCCGGGTTGCAGATTAACACCCTTTCCAATGTACCAAAGTCGTCTCTCCTGACTGTTATCTGATTTACATTTTGCCATCAGTTAAACATTTTTCATTTTCCAAACAGGAAACTAGAGCCCATTCTGGGAGTGAGAACTCCTCTTCTAGGTGCAGGATTTCCCTGGTTCCACCAAATACAGTCAGTGGCTCAATCTGTTTGCAGTCAAGGGAAACATTTCGGTTTGTTTCTTTATGTTTTATCTAGATGCTACCCTCAGAGTCCACAGATGTACACATTTTATCATAATGGGCTGCTTTTAAGCTCCCTTTGTGTAGGAATCAACACAACTCTTTCCAGTATAAGGAGAAAGGGAAACAAACAGCATCAGAAATAACAAACCAAATATATATTTATAGTATTGACTTCCTGCTTTCAGCAAGTCTTCCAAGAATACACAGAGAAATGAAATCTGGTTCTTGTAGGTTATTAGCAAGAAAGAAAGGCTCCTGTCATTTTGCGGGAAGACATTAATACTTAGACACTCACCTTTCTTTCCTTTTATTGGATACTAGGATTCACATTGTGCTTTGCTATAATTCTACAGTTTCTATTCATTAAATAACATGACTTGAGCCTCTCATCATCTTTGAGATGAGAAAGGAAGAGCATTGGAGGTCTGTGGTTCCCAAGGATCTCAGCCAGACAGGCTAAATATTCATCAGAATGTGACACACCACCTAATCTTTCTCCTTTCTTACGATCTTTGTTAGGAGAAATGATTCTTGTCGTGCCCTTTCCAATCTCATTAAAGTTCATGTTTTAAAAAAAAAATGAAGGCAGAAGTACTGAATACTTTAAGTGATGACTTGTAATAGCATATTGTGTTGTGTGACTTTGACCTCTTTGATGGATTCTATAATTCAGCTGGCTTATTATTTCCAGCTTTTGCCACAACTCCCTTTCAACAGCACCCCTGAACTACTTGAAAGAGAAAAAGAGGGATTAAAAAGATCAAAGAAGTTCAGAGATGAGAAAGAAGCTGTCAAGGGGAAAGTGATCATCCACAGAGATTTCCAGGAAACGGAAATTTACGGTGAGAATGCTGGTAACGAGGTAAAGGAAACAGGGTCACTTGACAAGATGGGTTTCAAAGAAGAGAGAATGGATGGCAGAATGTTCTCAAATCTGACATCTCTTCTATTTGATGGGAGTATCTGGACAAAATTTCTTTCTTCCTGGACAGAGAAAAATTTGGACTCTTCATTGCCCAAATGACAAAATAGTCACCCACATCAAAGTAGTACCTGACAGTTTTCTCCACTCATGTTAACACCCAATGCACAGGTTCTACTCTGCCTTGATTCATGTCCCAGTTATCTGTTGCTGCTCAACAAAACTTAGTACTTAAAAAATGTGATTGCAATTATTTTGCTTACATTTGCAATTCAGGCAGGGTGATATTGTGGGGATGGCCTGTCTCTGCTGCACTCATGACAGCTCATGGAAATTGGAAGGTTATGGTTGGAATTGGCCTAAAACTTTCTCACTCACCTGTCTGATAGTTGATGCAGGTTGTAAGTCGAGGGGACCTCACCTGGGGCCATGGCCCAAGTACCTATATGTGGCCTCTCCATGTAGCCTCTTTGCATCCTCACAGCATGGTAGCTAAGTTTGAAGTGCAAATGTCCCAGGAGTACCAAGAAGAAGCTCTACTACTTTTGTGCCTTAGACATCACCTAGTGTCATAGCTACTCCCAGATTCAGGGGGTGGGAACATAGTTCTCACCTCTCCATAGAGCAATGTAGTGTCATGTTGTGCAAGGAATATGTGGGATAAAATATATTGATGTGGCCATTTTTACAAAATATATTCTACCCTAATATGTTTCTGGAAACCAGTTAATCTTGGTGAGGACACACTTAAGATTAGGTAGTTCATTACATATCAAGCATCTACAGTTTTATATTTAAGAAACCAAATCTGTAATGCTTACATCTTTGAGTATGGCCATCTGCTTAGATGGGCCAACATAGAAATAACTAGAATAAATGTAGGCTCAGGACACTGCATTTACTTGGGGAGCAGGAAAAAATGCCTGGTAGTGATGAAGACTAAATTACCCATCTTTCCTAACTCAGTGCCTTGAGAGGAAGTTAAATACTTTGTGAAACTGCAGCAATATTCCTAGGACACACTATTATCATTTCCTAAATTGATGCTTTGGTAAATGTGAAGGCCAGAGTCATTAAATTGTACTCTACTCTTCTGCAACAAAACTCCTAGGGGTGCCCACATTTGTACAAAATTAACAGAGGAGCATAATCAAGCTTATTGTGACAATGAAAAATCAAAATCCTCCTTAAACATGAAAAAAAGTTTAAATTCTTCACAACAGACTAGAAGGAAATTTGGGTTCCAAACCTGGCTTCACCATTTGCCAGCTGTTGAGGTCTTGGACAAATAGATTCCCCTCTCTAGGATTTTATTTCTTTATTTAAAAATCAGGAAATTGAGGTAAAAATGTCAAGTTACTTCTCACTTTAACAGCTGTTCACTTCGGGTAACATGGAGTCCACTCATTAAATCTAGCACTGGATTCTTTGCCTTTCAAAACTGTTCAGCCCTGCCATCAATGCATGTTGCAATGTCCTAGGAGCCAGAACTTTCTTGGCTGCCCATGTGGCAGAACAGGATGTCCTCAGAGAAAAGATGATAAGGTGAACACAGAGGATGATTGCAAAGATGACAAAGAAAGAGAATCAATATGTCCTGTATATGAACTCGCAACGCATGATCACAAAATGGGCCAACCAGAAAGAGGATTCAGTAAGGCATTCTGCCTAAACACTTGAACAATAATAGTTATTAGCCAGTGTATGACTTGGGGCATCATGACTTTACAACTGTCTGTGAATTAGTTTCCTTCTTTGTAAAAAGAGGGGAAATAAGGGAACCTAAACCATTGTGATGTTTTCAAGATCAAATAAACCAACACAGGTAAAACACTCAGAGCCTTTTCTGGCACATAATAATTGTTTGGTAAATGGAAGCCCTACATCTAGTCAGAAGTAACTCTGACTCATCAGAGGATGAGGCCATTTTTAACAAAATACAGATATTACGTAGAAGAAGAATCAAGGGAGAATCACTAAGAAAATTCTCAAAATGATTTTTGTCCCAAGTCAGGCAGATCCATGGACCAGAATACCAAATTCAGAAACTGACTCCAGGATAAGAAATTTAGTAGTTCATAAACAATAAAATCTATACCCATTTGGTTCTAAGAAAAATTGGTTTTACATATTAGCAATTGTTTAGCAAGGTCAGGGAGAAACTATAAAAAGAAGGTAAGTTGAATGCTGCAACCTTTTCCAGTTCTATGCATAGACATATTTGTCTCCATCTTGACTTTAAAACCATTAAAATCCACAATGGATGTGGTTCCTTCTTGTTTTGATCTTAGGTAACCCTGAGGGGTTGATATAATATTGTGGGTTGGTAAATGGATTGCAGTCCTTTGTCAGCAGAGAAACATAGGGTAGGTAATTAGGTCAACCAGGAAATTAACACTGATGTAATATTATTAACCTGCAAATTTTATTAAAATGCCTCCATTATACTATTAATGTCCCTTCTCTGGTTCAGGATCAATTGAGTCTGTTACATTGCACTTAATACCTATGTCTCCTTAATCTGTTCCCATCTGGAATGGTTCTTCTGTGTTGGTTTATTATGACCTGGACACTATTGAAGTGGATTTTTCTAATGATGAATTTTGGGCAGGTGGACCTCAGAAGGGGGATTTGACCTTCCCAGCATTTCTGTCATGAGTCACATGATGTTAATAAGCTAACGTTAACCTTGTTCACCAACTAAGGTGCAGCTGTCCAGCTTTTCCCACTAGAAAGACACTATTTTTCTCTTTGTAATTAACGTGACTCTTGGTGGGAGAGTCTTTGAATCAGTGCAAATATTTTAGCACCCAGAAATGATTCTTATGCAAAACAATTCCTGAGGTGTTTGCAGAATGATGGCTTATTTCCATTTATTCTATCATTCCACCATGCTGCCCTTTATCCTACATTTATTCACTTCAATTATTTACTTATCTCAGTGTGAAGTTATACATTTCTTTTTATTCTGTGATTTATCCAGAATTGGTCAAATGGAATCTCCTTCAACTTGAATCCTGTGTTCATCCAACATGACCCCATTAGTCGGACATCAGTGGGCCCTCTCAGTGGGCAGGGCTGGGCAATAGAGTTATGTGTATATACACATGCATGCCTTTATGTCTAGCTCTAGAGCCACCCATTTGTAAAAGCCATGAGTTCATGTGGATATCTTCAATTCTAATTCAACACCAAGTTCAATTCCATCCAACTACAAGAGGTTCATTCTAGCCATCTTCCATTAATGACTTGTAATTTATTTCTCTGACAGTGACAAACCCAGTTCTTATCCACATTATTTTAATTATTTGCTCAGGGCTAGTACACACACATATACAAAACATGTGTGTGTGTGTATACATACATATATATACATATACTTATGTATATACACACATATGTATATGTATATATATAGCTTCAATTCTACACAGAGAAAGTTGCTTTGGGATTACAAAAAAACAAATTTACTAGCTATTGTACAGTATCTTCATATGGCTCTGTCTGTCTTCAGCCTTGGAGGACACAATCAAATACTGTTTTAAACTGTTACTTACATATGTTTATGTCTTTACCGCAGCCTTACTGTGGCTATGCTATTCATTTATAACACAGTTGGGTTGATTTATTTATATTCAATTTTGGATTATACCCATATCCAGGCTTATTTTAATTATTTATCTAATTTTGGGGGATGTGAAACATTAACATGTAACAGGCAAGGTATTATAAAGAGGTATTATCAGAAAAGTAGAACTCCCCCTAATTCCTTCTACATGATTTCTCCATTTTAGAACCAATTAAGTTCTAGCAGTTAAGTTCTGGTTTATAAATTGACAAATAATTTTATAATCTGAGATGTGGTAGGTATGGCCAGCAACAATAATTACTTTAGTTGACCTGGCTACCCAGGGCATCCATCCTTTCCCCATCTTCTTCTCCCCTCCCACCCCACTTACACTCACCACAGAAGAATCTGGCTTTGAGCAAAGACCTTTCTATTTTAAGGAAAGGAGGACAAACCATAATCCCCGATCTTCATTCATTCACTCACTCTTGCTACATTGATTCAATTCTTCAAAATTATATAAAACATCAAGTTTTGGCAAACATTCGAGATCAAATAACCTTGAGCAACAATGCAACTATGGAACTTATGAAGCAGAGGACTGCCTAGTCCCAAAGACAAGGATGTCTGGTGACTTACCATTGAAATTGACACTGCGGATATACTTCAACAACTTCTTGCCCCCAGCTTGCTCCATCTCTGGACAAACTCCCCGGTAGTCAGCACAGAGGTCCTTGTTCATGTGATGGAGAGCGTGGGCCATAGCATAGACAGCGTCAATCACGAACTGAACTTTACCCTCCTGCTCATAGTTGGAATCCTTCCCAATTCGCTCCTGTCCTGCACATGAGAACAACAGCAGCACACACACACAGATTGGTGTTTAATAGAATGTCTAAATTTGCATTTACTTTCAAATATCCTTAAAGAAAACAATACCCCTTGGAATTATACAAGGAAAGGTAGAGTTTAACAAACGGATATGATTGCTAAATCATTAAACTGATATTTCTTTTAGTCTCCAGTATATTAGAGCAGCTAGAAGTAAAAACCTAAAATTGTGGAATTGTAACCTATTCCAGACTCTGAAATCTGTCCTACAAGTAATTGTTGTGCTGTGACTTGAAATTTATTGTTTTGTATATATGCTATTTTTCACAAAAAAGAAAAAAAAAGTTGATTGTGATGATAAAAGGAAAAATTATTCCTTCTAGCCTCCTATGTTCTGGAGCAGCTAGAAGGAAAAATCTGAGATGATGGTATGGTAGCCCATGACAAACTCTGTGATCTGTCCTGTAACCACCTGTTGAAGTGTGCTTTGAAAACCATTGCTTTTTTCTTTCTTTGCTTTGTATATATGTTATATTATACAATAAAAAGTTAAATAAAAGCAACACTTGCCAAACAACCCCAACTTCAGATACAATTTAGGTCGCTACCTGAATCTGTGCCCCAAATTATTGAAATTCTAAGATCCCAAATCAACAATTTTGTTGCATTAAAATAAAATATCCCTCACTTTGGGGAGTACATAATGCACACCACATATCCATGTTACTGGATACTATGTTAGGTCATTTTAATAGGATTCATCATTTTACTTTGGCATATGTTACACTAACCTTCCAGATGTATCATAAAACTTCATAAGCAAACTACCAAACGATCACAGTGACAGTTTTTGTAATAGGCAGCACACTATTCAAAGTAGAGTGGGCCTGTAGAATGAAAGGATCTCTGCAATTGGCAGCTGGGTTGCCACATTCAAATCTTTAAAGCTCAGTTATTCTAGAAATGTGATAGGTCAAAAGACACATGTCAGTAAACAAACTAAATTCTGCACCTGAACTCATTATCTCCTCTTAAAAAACTACTCCAGCTTCTGAAATGCCTGGCTCAATTGTTGGTTTTTCTGGAGTCTCAGATCCCCTGGTGTCACTTTTTATTCTTTCCTTTCTCTCACTCCTGACTCTCACCTATAATGAATGATCAGGTTCTATCAATTCTACCTCTCAAACACTGAACAGTTTCGGGCGATCTATCAGTGTCTGACTTTTCACCCTCATCTTCAATCCAGATGAGTGCAATTTCCTGCAAGGTGTCTCCCTTCAACCATTCACTCCTCCCTGTTTATCTTTCCAAACTACTGAGCAAATCCCTTCACCCCCAATCTCAGAATCCTTCAATGACTTTTCATTGCCTACAAAATAATACCCCAATCACTCACCCTAACTATTGAAAGTGTTTATCATTTCACCTATCTGCCTAATAATAATGACACTAAGTAAGTGACCACACTGTGTGGGAAACCTTGCAAATGCTATATCTATTCCATCCTCACTATATCAGGTAAATATATTCTCACTATATATATGGGGAAGATGTGTCTCATAGTGATTAGATGACTTGACCAAGGACATTTACAGGTAGAACAATTGTGACAGCTTACCAATGCTCACTGCTACTGAGTTGTCACTGGATATTGAACTTTTCAGGGAATGGAATAGAACTTTTTTTTTGGGGGGGGGATGCATGGTCTGGGAAGCGAACCCGGGTTTCCCGCATGTGAGGCAAGCATTCTACCACTGAACCACCCATGCATTCAGAATATTTTTTTTAAGATAAAAATATCAGGAATGAATACTGCTACTTCTTATTCAAATTCAGAACTACAGAATTTTTAACTTAATACATTTACAGCCCTACTTCCTTTCTCATGATGAAATTCCTGGTTTTTAAATGACACCATTATGATTATTCATTTCCTATATCTCTCATACACAGGTACACACTTACAAAACACTGTTGCAGTTCTTTTCATCTTTAGAGTACATCTCATCAGGAATTGCAACATTTTATTATGCTTAAAAGTCACTGAAATAATTTTTCTCTCTGTCAGTATGCCACTATTCCATTGAACAGGTTCATTGGCTTTATTTTGCTTTTTTTTACTTAAGGGGTGGGTTTTTAATGAACAAAACTAACAAGCCTGATTCAAAGGACATATTTAAGAATTTTTCACTCCATAATTAGAGTATACACATTCTGAGGTTACACATGGACCATTTACAAAACCTGAGTATAACCTAGTCATAAAAGAATTCTCAGGTGTTCAAGAGTTAGTAACATACAATGTTCTTTCATCACCTAAATTAAACTAAAAGTCATTAACAGATAATTTCTAAAACTTCCTATTTTGAAACAATCTTAGACTTGAAGAAAACCACAAAAAGAGTACAAGGAATGTTCTTATATCCCTCTTTCCATTTCCCCCAATGTTGACAACTTATACAAACATTAAAAATGATCAAGAACAGCATACTCACCTTTGTACAATATTATTAACTAATTGAGAAACCTCATCAAATTTCACCATTTTTTTTTCCATTATCTTTTTTTTTTTTTTTTTTTTAGTTTCAGGATCCCACATTGCATTTGGTTGTCTCCTTAACTTGTAACAACTGTCCAGTTTTTCCTTGCCTTTCATGACCTGGACACTTTTGGAGAGTACTGATGCAGGTATTTTGTAAAATCTCTCTCAGTTTGGGTTTGTCTGATGTTTTTCAGGATTAGAATGAGGTTATTCGTATCATAATACCAGAAAAAGATGATGATGTGTGAACTCAGTGCATGAAATCAAGATATTTATGACATGTATACAACTTATTACTTATCATTTTTACAGTGATCACTTTGTTAGTTAATATCTGTCAGATTTCTCCACTTACTTTAGTAACTCTACTTCCTTTCCTTTTGTAGCTAATATATATCTTGGGGGAGAAACTGAGATTAAGTTAATTATTCTGTCTCAAACATTACCCTAATAATTTCAGCATCCATCTATGGAAACTGCCCAAATTTTGCCCAATAGTAATTCTTTATTTCTCTTTTTGCTTTTGTATTTATTAATGAAAGGAAGAGATATCCCTCTCCCCCATTTATTTATTTAATTATTTATTTATAGAAGTGCATTAGTTTGTTAAGCTGCTGGAATGCAACATACCAGAAATGGAATAGCTTTTAAAAGAGGAATACAATAAACTACAAGTTTAGAGTTCTAAGACCATAAATATGTCCTAACTACACCATCCAGAAAAAGATATCTTGGTTCAAGAAAGGGTGAAATAAGATAGCACGTAGCTGGCATTTGCTGGTCCTTGTTCCCAGTTTCATTGTCTCCAGCTTCTGATGCCAGTGGTTTCCTCTCTAAGTGTCTGTGAGCCTTCACTGAGCTGCTCCAGGACAAAACTCTAGGTTTCACTTAGCTTAGCAACTGTCGGGACCAGAGATTTATTTTTTTCAGGTTCTGGCTATTTCTGTGAGTCTTTGCTTAGCACCTGGGCTATTTCTGTTTTGTTCTCCAAATGTCTACATTGCTTCTGTCTGAGCTCTCTCCAAAATGTTTCCTCTCTTAAAAGATTCCAGTAAACTAATCAAGACCCACCTGGAACAATCAGCATCACATCTCCACCTAATCCGAAGTTCTCACCCACAACTAGGTGTGTCACATTTCCACAGAGATAATCTAACTAAAAGTTTCCACCTTACAGTATTGAATCAGGATTAAAAGAAATGGCTTCTCACACAGATTGCATCAGGATTAAAACGTGGCTTTACTTGGGACACACAATAGCTTCAAACCAGCATAGGAGGTATGAATTCATGGATATTGATTTTATTTCATGAGTTTATATCTAATACTATTCTTATTTAAGTTTTTGCTCAAATTGGTCCAGCTTCAGCCTCTGTAAGCTTCTTTAGATTGGCTCCTGTGGATAGTTTTGTTTTTTTTTTTTTGAGCATTTCCTTAATTTCTGGCACCAAAATATCTTCCAGGCATATCCTCATACCCCATATATGGAATCAACAACTTTTTCAAAGATCTCTGTACCTTTAATTTGGAACGCTGTTTAGAAACTAAGATCTGGACATGAGGTGTGACCACTACTAGAATCCCACTGATTTTAGGGTCTCTCAGGGGATTGAGCTGTATTTCATAGGTTTGTGTATATGTGTATAATGCACAGATATTCCAAAATCTATCAGTCTGTGTGCCTGTATTTAGGTATGTATGAACATATCTGTGTATATGTGCAAATCTAGGAGTATATACTGATATGTCTGATGTGATTCTAAAACACAGGTTTATTCTAATCTTCCTTTTCTCATTTATAACTTCTTTTCACAAAGGTGAGAAACCCAACTCTCATTATCTATTATATATTTACTTATTGCTTAAGTCTAATACACACTTAAAGTAGTTTTAGAATTCCTATGGGAAACATACTCACTTACTACATCAAAACGTTTTATGTACAGTTGTCTTCATCCTTACAGCATTTCGTCCAGAAACTCTTTTCAACTGTTATTCAGGTTAGTTCTTTCCTTCCTCACCCTTTCAGTATAGTCATGGTATGCATCTGTATCGAAACTAGGTTCATCCATTTCTGTTTGCACTTTAGTTTGGTTCCCCCTACATCCTGGTTGGTATTGCTTTTTCTGAATATGTGAAATTTTATTTAAAAAGATAGAGTCGGAGAGAAATGGCACACCTTCCACCTTCCTGCTAACCCATTTCCACTGTCCCCTAAACTTTCAACCCATTTCCCACCAAATCTCTTTGGTTTTTGGTTTCTTCTTCCTATAGTTATTTTGTACAAATGAAAAGCCACACCTATAATTTTTTCTATCCCTTTTTCTGACATAAATGATTACACAGTTCAGATACTACCATATTGTCTAGCACACTGAATATAGCACTGGTAGATACTTTCCTGCACTTTGTTCTTTTGACTTCACACTACGTCCCAGAGTCATTCTGTACGGATAGGGATATGTCATGGTTTATTCAACAACTCTCCATTAGTCTCATCTTAATTTTGATTTTAGGTGTTACTTCTTTAAAATTTAATTTTGCATTTTATTACGCAAAAAAATGTGCATGGTTCCAAAGTCACATCTACAAGACAAGGTATTTTCAGAGAAGTCCTGTTTTTACTTCTGTCCACCCCTCCACATGTTATTCCTTCCCTTCTCTTATGATACCCATTAAAAATTAGTGGTTTATTCTGCCATTTAAAAAAAGTAAGTACATATGTACATATGTTCATACCCACTTTCTTAGATAGATAGTATCATACAATAAATATTTTGCTTCATCTTGTATTTTTAACCTACTAAAATATCCCAGGAATTTCACCGTAGTAATATAGATATGGTATATAGATATCTCTTACTTATTTTTTGCAATTGTATCATGTTACATTATGTGGTTGTATTTTTTTTATATTCATCCAGTCTCCTATCTCTTGTCATTCAACATTTGAGTTTATTTTAATCTTTGTTTTTAAAATGAAAACAAAACAAAGCAGTAGCACAATGAATAGTCATGTGTGTCTATGTGGGGTGGGGGGGGGTAGGTAAAATTTGAATTTTTTGCCTGTTGATTTTGGGGAATAGAATTTGAAAAGGGTACTGCTTTATCAAAGGGTAAATGCATATGCATTTTGGTGATATATTGACATTTACTTTCCCACCAGCAATAGATAAGAGTATTTGTTTCCCCCAAATTTTGTCAACAGAGTATGTTATCAAATTTGGACTTTTGTTTGACTGAAATGCTACCCATCCCAGTAATGTGAGCTTTTTCTCCTCTTTTGCTAGATCCTATCCAGAATCGTATATTGCATTTAATTGTTGTTTCTTTAACTGCAAATTTTTTTTAAAAAAATTGAATATCTTTATAACAGAAATGTTCCCATCTCAACCCTTGCCAAACATAGAGTTCAGCTGGATCAATCACATTCACAGTATCGCAGTACATTCACCACCTTCATTCCCAAAATGATCCCATCGCCCCAACCAGAATCCTTTTGCTAATTATGCATTAACTCCCCACTGACTGCGACCAAATCCTGGTAGCAGATTCTGTCTCTGAGCTTAGATATTCTCTGATACTTTCTTTGTAGTTTCTGTAGATTTAGGATTTATTAGCATCCTAAATCTATAATGATCTTATGTGCTTTGATACCAACTTAGCAACTTCAATATCATACACAAACCATGTATACTCTTCCATCCCCCTACCTTTATGTAGTTCTTATACAAATTACATATTTATATATTATGACCAAAAGTACTTATTTATCATTTTATTTCCTGCATTTGCCTTTTAGATCCTGTAGGAAGTAAAAAATTGGAGTTAGAAACCAAAAATACAATAGCACTAACATTTGTATTTACCCATCTAATTATCTTTGCTGGAAATCTTCATTTCTGCATGCAGTTTCTATCTATTATCTACTGCCCTGTCTTTTCAACCTGCAGAGATCGCTTTAATATCTCCTGTAGGTGAGACTGTTTGGTGATGAGCTATCTCAGATTTTCTTTTTCTGGGAATAATTTAACATCTCCTTCATTTTTTTTTTTTTTTTTTTACATGGGCAGGCACCAGGAATTGAACCCGGGTCTTCGGGCATGGCAGGCAAGCGTTCTTACCTGCTGAGCCACTGTGGCCCGCCCTCCTTCATTTTTGAAAGATACTTTTAATGAATGTAGAATTTTGGTTGGTAATTTTTTGCTTTCAGGTCTTATATATCATCCCACTGATTTTGTGCCTCCCTGGTTTCTGATGAGAAATCGGAACTTAATCTTATTGAGCCCCCTTTATATGTGGACATGCTGTTTCATTCTTGTGACTTTCAGAATTCTCTCTTTATCATTGGCATATGACAATTTGATTATTGGGTCTATTTGGGTTTAGCCTGTTTGAATTTCTTTGGTTTTATCCTGTTTGGAGTTCATGTTTTTCATTAAATTTGGAAAGTTTTCAGCCATTATTTTCATGAATATTCTCTTTCTCTCCTTTTCTATCTTTATCCTTTGAGGTTCCCACAGTGCCTATACTGGTATATTTGATGGTGTCTCACGTGTCCCTCAGGCTCTTTCCACTTCTCATTCTTTCTTCCTTTTGCCCCTCAGACTAGATGATTTCAATTGTCTAACCTTCAAGTCCTCTCATTATTTCTTCTGCTCAATTCCTCTAAGGAATTTTAAATTTTCTTACTCTGTTCCTCTGCTCTGTTTGATTCCTTTCCAAAATCTCCATCTCTCCACTGATATTCTCTTTGTGTTCACTATCATTTTTATGATTCCCTTTATTTCTTTGTCCAAGTTTAGCTCTTTGAGCACATTTAGGACGTTTTTTTTTAAGTCTTTCTCTAATATGTCTCAGATCTGGTCCTCCTTATTGAAGGTTTCAAATGTCTTACTTTTTTTTGCTTGGGTCATCAATTACTCTTTGTTTGTTTTGCTGCAACATGGGCATTTTCCTATTTTAAAGTGTTATGACTGGAATTTAGGCATCTATTTCTTAAGCTTTTATCCGGATAGTTTTATGACATAGTTTTCTCTGAATGCCAGGAGCAAATTAGTAAAAAGAGAAGGAAAAAGGAAAAAAAGTAGACATTTTTCCCAATCTTTGCAGATTTTCCTGTGCAATTGCTCTCCTTCAGAGCTTACACATGCAAGGAATTTAGAGAATAGTTCCAGGCCAAAGAAAAGGGGCTGCCTTGACCCTTTCTGTTCATGAGTCTTGTCTTGACCATGCACGTACGGTCCTAGGAATTCCTCAGATAACAGGCTTACGAATGTTCCCATTTCTCTGGGAAGTTTTTCTTGCAGTCGCAGGTACTGCATTCTATGACATACAGCCAGCTATCACTTGCCAGACATCAAAACTTCACTGCTTTTCCACAGCATTCTATAGGAGCACTCTGGGAGCTGCCTTCTAGAAACAGTGCCAGTACTGGGACAGCGTGAATCACTCAGGCTACTGCTAGATATATTGGACCAGAAAAATATGCTCCCAGTTTATGCCCAAGGGTTATTCTGCCCCCTCCAGAAAAAGGAACAGTAATCTACAGTGCGAGCATGGGTGAGCTCTGTGCAAATCCTGTGCGGGATAGCAAGGGGCCAGCTAGGGTAATGCAAAGATCCTGCAGCTCTTAAGTGGCCTATTTCTTCATCTGGCACACATGCTGTTGCTGCAGTCCTTTAGCTGTTTACCGGAACTTTGAGGAAGATGTTTCTGCCAGTTCTTGCTGGTTGTTCAAAGCTGCTGTAGGGGGTCACATCCCCTCTGCCCTCTTGAACAGGGTTGGGCCCATTGTGGGAGGGCATTTCTTTTCAAGGGCATATACACTTTCTCAGAATTTCTGCAGCAAACATTCCCTTATATCTCATTGGCTAAAATTACATCCCATGCCTGTCCCTAAATCAGCCCTTGCCAAAGAAATTGGATTGGCTTAGACAAGTCAGGAGTGACCCAGGGCTGGTAAGAGGAATCCAGCAATTCTCATCTCCTAGCTCATGGCCATTCTGTATCTGAACAGAATCACATCTAGGGGAGGACGGCTATGGGTCTTAGATCGGCAGCCAAAGACTCTCACAGACAAACAACAGCGTCAGCGATGGTAGGGAAAATAAAGTCAAACTCGTTTTTTGCTTTGTTCTTTTTTTTAATGAACTTGTCATTTTTGGTTTTCTTGACATAGAGTAACAGTTTTCAAGTCTTTGTAGCCCCAAAGATAGCTTGAACCCAAGAATTTTCTCAGAATGTTTAACATAGGAATGCAACTAGTAACCCTCCAAGAGAGGGAACAAGTCTGTACTGTTTCACAAATAGTGAAATTCTTTTTCAAGGCATTCTTTCTGAAATTCATGTTCTTGTCGAATAAAGTTTAGAAACTGCTCTACTGAATTATTTGCCTGAACCCATCTTATAGTATATTTTATAATGGCCATGGGGCCTTCAAGATTGCATTTGCTGAGAACCATAGAATAAGAAATTTACAAAGCAGCAGGATATAAAATTAATATTCCCCAAATGAACAGCTTTATAAAACAAATATAGTAAAATGCTAATGTTACAGTGTAGTTGATAGGTTCATTGTAAACTTCTCTCAACTTTGCTTTATGTTTAAAAATGGCCATAATATGTAGTTGGAATAATAATAAAAAGCATTAGAATAAAACAAAGTACAGCCTTTATATACACAAACAAAAACAAGTGAGAAGATGCATGGAAGAGAAACCATATTTGCAACAGCAAAAAAAAAAAAAGAAATATACAAGCTGAATTACCAGAAATACTTAAAACTGATGAGACAGACATCAAAGCACTGTTGGAAGAAGCAGAAGATGACTTGAGCAAACGGAAAGACGCTGAGGAGAAGACATTACAAAGACTTCTGACCTAAGCTTATCTATAAATGTAACACAAACCCAATAAACACACTCAGTTTTTTTTCTGGAGTTAAGTCTGTTAATAAAGCTCAATTGAGTCAACATAAAAAATAACCAGGAAAGACCTGAAATAAAATAGCAATTACTGGAAGAGGAGAGGGTAGCAATACCAGTATTTAAACATATTAGGAAGCCATATAATAAAAACTGTGATATGGATGCATGAATGCACAAATGAAACAATAACATCAAATTAAAAATCCAGAAATGGACCCAATTGCATGTGGAAATTTAGTATAAAACAAAGGCAACACTTCAAATTAATGAGAGAAGGTGGACTGTTAATGCGTTACGGTAACTGGATGGCTATATAGAAAAAGATAATATTGGATTAATTCTTTACACTGTACGCCTGAATACGTTCTAAGAAGATCAAACATTTAACTTTAAAAAATGAAATTATACAAGTACTAAGAGAAAATATGGGTAGGTTCCTCTACAGCATGAGAGTAGGGACAACTTTTTCATCATGATTTAGAATTTTGAAACAGTAAGGAGAAAATAAACTGATAACATTTAGTATATTATTTTTCAATCTAATAACATTTTATTTGGAAAAATAGCATAAGAAAAGAAAAAAAAAGGAAAGCAGCTGGGAAAAATATTTGTGTCTTAACCCTAAAGAGTTAATACATCTAATTAGAAAGGAACTTTTAACACAGAGAAGGAATGACCAACAGTGTTTCGTAAAACTGGATAGGTTATGAACAATTTGGAGCAAAAGCAATGCAAATGGCTCTTAACCATACAAAAAAACTGGAATATAGACTGTTAGCTTTATATCCATGTTAAATTTCTTGAACTTGATAATTAGACTTAAGGTGTTTACATTAGTGAACATTATTCATCTTAGGAAATGTTCATGGAAGTAGCACATGTTTCAGGACTCTCCTGTATCAGAAAATGTATTGATAGGTAAATAGACTGATTGAAAATATGGTAAATGTAGCAAAATTTAAAAACTGGTGGATCTGGGTATTTGGGAGTGGGATGGGGAAAGGATGTTGAAGTTCTTTGAATGTGGTTTGTATTATTTTTCTAATTGTCCTGTAACTTTGAACATATTTCTAAAGAAAAAAAATTTTTTTAAATGAGATGCCCTCAATTATATGAACTCCCTCCCCAATTTTGCTTGATGGTATTGAGTGAGGAGGTGATGCCTGGAACTGCCATAGTCATTTTGCAGTTCTGGGGGAAATGACACAGCAAAATTGTGTCATATTGTGGTGATGATAGCACAATAAAAATGTAGAAGGGATGTGATAACAGCAATGAGCTGGGAGTTAGCAAACCTTGGAGTCATACAAAATTTGTTTTATGCATGTTAAATATAATATTAAATGGCCAACCTTTTTATCTGGTTTTCAGTAACTTGTAAACTAAAGCTTGATGCTCAATATTTTCCAGGTTTATTTGGCCAATTCATGCTCTACTTTTCAACATCCTACGGTACTTGCATTTAGTAGAATAAACTTTGTAAAATGCAGTTTTAAGAAATATTTTCAACAGAAGAATTTGAAATAAAGCATTTTCAATTAATTCTCAGTTAATCAGTACAGCTCATTCTTTCAATCATTCTAATTGACTGAAATGTTATTATGTTCTGTTCTTGGTTGAAAGGACATGTTCATATATCCTGGTAAAGACTCTGAATTTTAGGTGATGAGAGAACTCTGAAATATTATGTTTTGCTTCTCTACAATGTAAAGAAGCTTATGTTTTAAACAGGCTCTTGATTTTCTGTTCTATTGTTATTTTTACCTCAAGAGTCCAGTGTTTATCTTTGAACTGCACACCCTTTTAACTTTTTATTGAATACATTGCTAGCTGTACAACATAAGAATAACCCATAATTCTTTTACTATCATAATTTTGATGGTTCATTCTGCAAATGAGATCTTCTCTTTGAAAAACCTGCTGAACTGGCCCAGTTTAATATCCTGTTTTCCCAGTATATATATGTGTGACTTAATTAAGATGAATAAGCAAATTATTAGTGCTAAAGAAGAGGCATGTTAATGCAAGAAATTATAGATTTGGAATTAATAATATAAACAATCCTGTTTCAATGGAGAAAACCAAAGAAAGAGATACAATGGGAATGGGCAGGCAAGAAAACAAAACAAAGATTTTTGCTAGTGCAGACTGGAAAACACAGATACCTGAAGGGTTAATCAGATTTGAAAAATTGGCCCAATGCTCAACTACATGTAACAGTGTCTGTAAGGCAGTGAAAACTATAATTTTGATTTCTGTTTTAAACATTAATTGACGTAATTTGTTCTGGAATGCTTCTTTAAAGTAATGCATGTTTATATCGACAGTATTTTTTTTCAACAGTACTTTTAAAACTTGCATTACACAAATTTATTTTATTGAACATAAAATATCGAACTTACATAGTTTTGAGGCTGACATTCATAGTCGTACCATCTAAAAATTAACTAAAATATTAATGTGTGAATCTAGTCTGGGCATGTTGTGGTTTTGGCAAATCTGCTAGATTCTGACTAAAGAGGATACATAGGTGGCTGAGTGCATATCCTTGGGTGCTAACAAATGTTGAAGGATTCTAAAAATACTACAGTTATGCAGCAAGCCTTACTAAGATCCTACTATAGCTCTGTGCTGTTTGAGACTGTTATGCACCCCAGAAAAGCCACGTTCGTTCACTATTGTGGGGACAGACCTATTGTTTAGGGTGGGACTTTTTGATTAGGTTGTTTCCATGGAGATGTTCACATCCAATTGTGGGTGTGATCTTTGATTAGAGCATTTCCATAGGAGTGTGTCTCCAACCATTCAAGGTGGTTCTTAATTACTTTACTGGAGTCCTTTAAAAAGGAGACCTTCTGGAAAAGTACAGATGCTTGGAGAATGGATATAGAGAGCAGACACCTAGTCACAGATGTTTGGAGATGCTTGGAGAGCCGATATAGAAAGGACCGGAATACAGTTCTGGAAGCAATGGGACTGAGGAGCAAAAGACCCAGTGAAGCCTGTCACCCAGCCATGTGGTGGGACAGGGAAAATCAGCCTTTCTTCTGCAAAGGTATCATCTTTTTGGATGCCTTAATTTAGACATTCTCACAGCCTTAGAATTTGTATTAGCTTGCTAAATGCTGCTGGAATTCCAGAAATGGAATGATTTTTAAAAAGGGAATTTATTAAGTTACATGTTTACAGTTCTAAGGCCATAAAAATGTCCTGACTAAGACACCCAGAAAAAGGTATCTTGACTAAAGGAAGACCACTGTCTGCAACATGGGAAGACAAGTGGCTGGTATCTGCTGGTTCTTGTTCCTAGTTCTGTTACTTCCAGCTTCTGATGCCAGTGGTTTCCTCTCTAAACGTCTATTGACCTTTAGCTCCTCCAGAACACAACTCTGGATTCTGGCTTGCTTAGCATCTCATGGAAGGCACATGGTGATGTCTGCTGAGCTGTGTATCTCCAAATGTCTGGGTCTAGGCATTGGTTCTCTTTGTCAGCATTCCAAGAATCTTCAAATGTCAGTGTCTCTGTCAGTTCAGAACCAATTGTCTAGCTTCTGCCAGCTCTCTCAGGTCTTCATATCTCCTGGGGCTTCTGCATTTCCAAACATCTGTGTCTCTGAAGGCTCTGAGGTGTCTCAAAAATGTTTGCCCTTTTAAAGTACTCTAGAAAACTAATCAAGACCTACCTTGAATGGATGGAGTCACAACTCCATCTAATCAAAAGGTCACACCCACAATCTGGTATGTCACATCTCCATGGAAGCAATCCAATCAAAATGTCCCACTCGCAACTGGGTGCATTACCTCTTCATGGACAACAATACATTCAAGTTTCTACTCCACAATATTGAATTAGGATTTAAAGGAAAAAAATGGATTTTCTGGAATACACAACAATTTCAAACCAGCAAAGACTTGTAACTTATAACTTAACAAATCCCCTTTGTAGAAGCCAACCCATTTCTGGAATATTGCACTACAGGAACTTGTGCAAACTGAAACAAACCCCATCCCTAATATAAAAAATACAGAGCTTGATTTACTGGATAATTTTTCCTTCATGCATGTACTTTTTCTTTATAAGATTAATATTAATGGTAAAATGAGACTTTGTGTTTCTAGAATTTCACTTCATTGCCATCTTCTATAGCGACCACATTTAGAGAATATCACAGTAAAATTGCGTAAACTAGCATGAAAACTATTGGAAGGAGAAAAGCCAGAGGGTCTGAGACAAGTCTTCTGTGTTGTTGTCCCTCTATTTGTAGGTGATGCTGCCTGAAATGGAATAGGATGGGGTTACTCATTTATGTGCTCCTGGCTTTGTGCTAAACACTTTTCATACTTTTCATTGTTTAACCATTGCAACTTCCTCCCGGATAGGTGCTATTATGTTCTCCAGTTGCCAGACTAACTTTAGTGAAAATAACTTGGACAAAATCACTCAACTAACTGGCTGAAGGCAGGCTGTGAACCCCAGACTACTTGACTCTGAAGTACATATCATTACCTGTTCCATTTCCCTGCCTCTCTGTTATTTCATTATAAATTACAAGACAAGTAATCAAATTGTTCCTTTCATATTGACACATGGAAAAGCCATGAACTCGGATTTTTCTTCTTTTATTCTCAATTTCATCTCTAGTTTAGTGCCACAAGTAATCTCAAACATCATACTAGCCATGATTCTTGCAACCTCTTATCTGCACTGAATGTTTCACTAGAGTTTCGTAAAAACTTCATAACCACATCCATTGACAACCACTTCCCTGACCTTACCCCAAGTGGAAAAGTTAATACCTAGAAAAACTGCCAAAAGTATGGCAGAGGAACAGAGAAAACAAAGCAAAAAATCCAGATGAATGACCAAATGATTGTTCAACTTGGAAGACAAAGTTTGATTCAATGGAAGCATGAACTTTGTCATGTTTTGCAGCAGAAGTGTTGCAAATTCCACAGAGATTAAAAAATTGGAAATTCTCATTTCTAACCATTGTCCATAGAGGGTATTTCCTGGAGGGCTAATCTGTGTTTTTGTCCTGCAATTTCATTTTCAATGACAATGTTGGATTTTACCTGAACCCTGCAATCTTGATAAACAGTGTAGGTTAAGAAATAGCTCACCTCACCCTTTATGTTGCTGACCAAGATGGACTTAACTTCTCATTAACTTGATTAAACCATAAGCGAGTGTCTTCCTAGCTTTAGACTCCTGACCTCTCTCACTTTGGTCTTTGTGGTAGTTAGATTCAGTTGTCAACTTGGCCAGGTGAGCGTATCTAGTTTTGTTGCTGCAGACATGAGCCAATGGTATGTGAACCTCATCTGTTGCTGATTTACATCTGCAGTAAGCTAGGAGGCATGCCTGCTGCAATGAAGGATGTTTGACTTAATTGGCTGGTGCTTAAATGAGAGAACGCAACGTAGCACAGCCTAAGCAGCTCAGCATTCCTCATCTCAGCACAAGCAGCTCAGCCCAGGCCTTGGCAGATGCAGAAAGAAGTCACCCCACGGAAAGTTGTTGGAACCCAGGGACCTGGAGAGAAGGCCAGCAGCGACCATCCTGTGCCTTCCCACATAAGAAAGAACCTCAGTGGAAAGTTAGCTGCCTTTCCTCTGAAGAACTAATGAAATAAATCCCCTTTTATTAAAGGCCAATCTGTTTCTGGTGTGATGCATTCCAGCAGCTAGCAAACTAGAACAGTCTTTAAGGAATCCACCTTGAACATGTCCCACCTGGCTTTGACAATAAATTCAGGAGATATCATCATGTCTCAATATAGCATTCCAGTCCCTCTTTAGTGCATATTGCTTTGAATAAAAACATTTAGCTGTTTAACATAGACAGTCTGGTATAATTTTTTTTTCTCAGGCCGCAGGTAAGTACTGTAAATATACATGCTATGTGGTGTTTGAAACTGGATGTATTTCAAAAAACCATGATCTTAAACTTACCCCATTCCCATGGGTGTGAACCCATTTTAGGTAGGACATTTTGATGAGGTATTTCAGTTAGGGTATGGCCCACCTCAAGCAGGATGGGTCTTAATCCTATTACTGAAGTCCTTCTGAAGCAGAATGAATTTCAGGCAAAAAAAGAGTCATAGGAAGAAACATGGTGAAATTCAACAGAACCTAGAAAAGAACTGAGAGGCTGCCATGTGCATCACCATGTAACAAAGGAGTCGAGGGCCAAGGATGCTAGGCAGCCAGCCCAGGACACCATAACCTTCAGGGAGAAGGAATTGCCTTGATGATGGCTTGATTTGAACTTCTATCTTAGCCTCAAAACCATGAGTCATTAAATTCCCATTTTTTAAGACAACCATCACATAGTATTTTCTTGAGCAGCCAAGGAAACTCAAACATGTGGCAAATAAAAGCATTGTGGGTAAGTTGGCAGCAGTGTGCATAGGACACGGGACTGAGAGGGAAGAAGGGTTTGCCCCAGTGTTCACACCCCCAACATGTGGAAGGGTTTCTGAGAGACTCAACCAAGGGCTTTTTATTTTACTGCCGAGAGGAGTCTGTTGTACATAACACCAGCCGATTCAGCAAAGGTAATTGTTCTAGTTTGCTAAAGCTGCAACACACCAGAAATGGGCTGGCTTTTAATAAAAGGGGATTTATTTAGTTAAAAACTTTTAGTTCATTAGAGGAAAGGCTGCTAACTTTCATCTGAGGTTCTCTCTTACATGGGAAGGCACAGGGCAAAGTCTACTGCCCTTCTCTCCAGGATTCTGGGTTCCAATGGCTTTTCCCGTGGGATCCCTTTCTACATCTCCAATCGTCTGGGTTGAGTTGTGAGAGCTGAAATGAGGTATGCTGTGCCGCTCGGGTTGTGCTGCCTTGAGCTATCTTTTGACTTCTCTCTTTTAAGCCTCCAGCTTATTAAATCAAACATCCTTCATTGTGGAAGGCACTCCTCTTAGAGATTGCAGCTGTAACCAATCACAGATGAATTTCACATGCTAATGATTCATGTCCACAGCCACAGAGCTAAGCTCCATCATCTGGCCAAGTAGACAACTGAACCTAACTACCATAGTAATAATACTATTTGTGTCTGAACTAACACAGGACAATTTGCTAATAAATATAAAAAAATTGTGCTTTCTTTAAAAAGGGCAAAGATTCAGTTCTGACTTCTCATGTAGATTTCCTCTCCTTTTCTTTCTTAAGCTAAGTTTAGATTCTGCTTAACCTTTTTGTTATTCCTTCTATGGAAACCATGAAATCATTGTAGAAGTATTTTTTTCCAGAAAAGGTTTAAAAAGTAAAAACTACTGCTTCAGATTCCTGTCCTCTCATCACTTCTTCAGTTAGACCTCCTTTCATAATGGAGGTCTGTCTCTCCCATTCTCTGTTAATTATGTCATTTCAAGGATTCGATTCAGGTTGAGCTGTTGGAACATTTATTAATCTATTTACTCTAATATACACTGAGACACTGGATGAAATAATGGATCAGTGCAACCATCTCCAGTGGCTGCTAAAACCATGAGATGAAAGACTGAGGAGAATTTTATAAAGAATATATCAGGCTGACAACACCAGAACTGCTGCTTAAATATTTCATTTATTCTAGAACTTAGCAAGATTTTTTAATTAAAAATATTACATATATATATATATTTGTGTATTTGCAAGTTTGTAAATCTGAACTTTCAAAAATATCATAAATTTTTGGGGTAAAATGAGAAATTTCATCTTAACTTTTTTGCCTCCCCTTGGATACTCTGTTACAAGGAGTAACACCACTCTCACTCCTAACCTTAAAACCACACAAAATAATCAAGCAGATTTTATGTGTTCTCTAATGTGATATGACAGGAATTATACAGCAGTTCTTGGTAAGCAATTTGGCAGATAAATAATCAGAAACAAAGAAAGGAAGGAGAAAAGGAAGACAGGAAGGAAGAAAAGGAGTTGCTGGAGTTAATGACTAATTCACAGGATAAACAAATGACAAACATGTAAATCAGCACTGCAGAGGTGCAAGAAGCAAATTTAAGGATATAGGAAATTCTACTGGAATAGCAATGAGTTTTTTTCCTCAGTATATACACAGCAAGGAGTGAAAAGAATGGAAAACAATTTTAGATTTAAAAAAAACTTGCAACATCAAATATATATGGACTGCAAACTTTGTTTAGTTTCTGACTGAACAAATCAGAATTGTTCAGTCAGAAACAATTGTATAAAGGAAGTTATGAGATATGTGCGATAATTTGTTCATGGACTGGCTATATGATGATAAGAAACCTTTTTCTGTTACACATTTTTAGGAACACTTATCTTTAAGGAATGTGTATGGAATTGTTTCAAAATAAAATTTGCATGTCTGGATTTTTTTTTAATAAGCCTGGGAGGGAAAATTAAGTGTGGGGTATAGATGAAAAAACAATTGGCCATATATTGACAACTGTCAAAGATTCATTATTCTAATCTATTTGTTTATGAGTTTGTTTGAGATTATATGATGATGCTGAAAGTAAAAATAAAAGGAAGGCAGAGGAAAAGACACAAAAAGCAGAAAAATGAAGGAGGAGAAAGAATGAAATGAGTATGACAGAGAAGGGGGAAGGAAGAAAATGAAAAGGATGAAGAGGATAAAAAAATAGGTAGAAATGAGCAATAACAACAAAAAAAATTAGGAAGAAGAAAAGGAGGAATAAGTTGGGGAGGCAGTGGAGGACACCTACTGTGTATGGGCAGTCTTCTAGGTACAGGGGACAAGGATTTGAACACAGATCTCTTTTATTTTATCACTTTCACAATTTAACTTAAATGTCTCAGTCTGAAGTGCAGGGTTTAATCTCTCCTATTGGGTCTTATAGGTATCCCTGGATTATCATTTGGCTTGCCAGGTATGTTAACAAGGCTGACACATTGGCAGATGTTGGGTTCATGCATAGAGTCATCCAGTTCCCACAGTCTAAAGTCACTTCCTAGAATCATGGGAGCCATGCTGTGGGAATGGGACGATTTCTCCTGGAGAGGAGCATGCCCTCTTGAGATAGAGGAGCATGCCCTCCCCTGTACATGGAACATGATGTCAGTGGATGTAAGTTCCCCTGACAACGTGGGACATGACTCCCAGGGATGAGACTGGTCCTGGTATCATGGGATCAGCAATGCCTTACCTGACCAAAAGGGGGAAAAGAAATGTGTCATTGGCCAAGTGATCACAAATAGAGTTGAGTGGCTATCCTGGGGTTACACTTATACAAGTTTCATCTAGATATTGCTAATTGCCATGGTATGCCAAGATCCAACCAACAGTATTCTTGTAAACCCTAAAGAATACTCAGGGCTCTGAGACTCTGTACAAGTTTCACTCACTAAGTTGATTATTCAGAAACCTAAAGCCTACAGATGGTTTCTGGCCATATAAACCCTGAAACCCTGATAACTCTCTTGGAGAGAGCTATCAATCTCTCCAAGAGCATCAACCAGTTGCATTCCCCTATCCCATAATGTCATCACCCCTTTTCAACATGAAGAAGTCAGAATGGGCACTGGCAAATATCCCTAAAGAGTGGGAGAAGGATAAAAGGAGAAGGAGGAGTTGTAATAGAGAAGTTAGGATTTAATTGTATGACTACTAAATCAGTATATTGATACTTCTTTTTAGTCTCCAGTGTTTGGGACATTGAGTTGGAAACACCTGAATTTGTGGAATTGAAACCCATACTAAACTTTGAAATTTGCTTTATAATTCCTTATTAAAATATACTTTGAAAGTTTTCACTTTTTTGCATTTATTTCCCAATTAAAAAATGTCTTGAAAAAGCCTTGCCTTAGTCTACCAGAACACTGTGTCCACGACTGCCACTTATAAATACAAAGGTAAAATATGCACGCATGCACACTGAACTACTTACTCCGAGGCAGGTCAAGGTCTTAAATCGACTTGTACAACCAAAGTTCAGAAGAGGGCCTAGCATATTGTGGGCTCCAGGAAATGTGAAAGAATGAATGAGAATATCCATGAAAGGGACATGATATGATGAAAAAGTAACATCCATAAAAGAATGAAAGAAAAGAAAAGTTACAGTCCTTCACCAGGATCACTGGTGGTTGGGATAGAAAGTCTAATTTGGGTGACCAGAGGGTGAACGACAAGTATTGGGAAATGATACCAACACATTAAATCTTTTGTGGGGGCTCTTTTTCCCGAATTGGCTCTTACTTGGTTAAAGACTCTCCCTCTCATTGCTTCCACTGGTTTCAATCCAATTATTAGAGTGAAGATGATAAAAAGTGCTATTAGTGCTTTCTGCAATGTTGAAATTACTTTCAAACTAAAAGAGCAATACATATATACACATAGTCTTTATATACACTTTTCAATCTTTAATCATGATTATTCAGAAATAAAATAGATAGGTTTCTTCATTACGGGCTCTAAAAACATTCCCCAGTGAGGAGAAATAAAAATCAATATGATCCTCAACTCGGGAACTCTGAAAGCTCTGAGGGTTCTTAGAAATGTCATCTTTTTCCTGTGTAAAGAAAAATCGAAGTCCACAGATAACTTGACAAGAAAAAGAATCTTAACCAACTGCTAACCAGAAGGTTGAAATTGACAGTTCATCAGTCAGAATATACAAGATGATTCGTCTTTCAAGCAACTAGCCACACACATGGTACCCATGGGAGGAAAGTAATTAAGTGACGGAGGAGTGGCTCCCCCCAACAGAGTGGGATTGAGGAAGTTCTAAATATAAAGTCTCAAACTTCAGTCTTAGTTTGAATCACTTAGATGTAACCAGCATGATTTATGAAGAAAAAGCCCTTCAAGTTTGCACTGGTATTAAAACAAATGTGGCTCTTGTAAAAGTGTTTCATCAGAGGGATTACAAGAAGATGGCAGAGTAGGGAGCCCCAGGACTGAATCCTTCCACCAGACCAACTATTTAACTGGCAGGAACAGCCTGAAACAAGTTTGAAACTCTGGGGCCAGAAGAATACTGCACTGCATCCAGGAAAGAGTGGGAGGAAGAGGCTGATAAATCACAGTAAAGAACTGTAAATTGCTCTCTGCACATGGCAGATATCAGTGCACATCTCCCAACTCTTGGAGCTCAGTCCTGGCTAACTTGCTGGTGGCAGAAAGGGATATGAAAATTTTCTTCCCAAGACTGGGGATGAGCATGGTTGTTTACTACTCACAGATTAGACTTGGGCTTGGTTTCTGAGGGTAGACATCATTTTAACCTTCCAGGACAAAGGAAGCAGCAGCCATTATTTCAGCCAGACCCAGACAGGGGCAGAGGTGGTGGAGATTTAAAGAGGAAGCATGTCCTTAGGGCTGTAGGTGAAGAGCCACATTTGATGGGCAGACCAGGAAAGCTTACCTTTGGGGAGCAGTCAGAGAAGCTTTCGGTACCCTTCTGAATCCCCTCCCCAGGGCACGTTGGAGGAGGTTGATGCCCCCTGCCCCTTCCCCATCGTGGGCCCCGGCTCTGTTTCACCTGGCAAAGATTGACTTGGGGAAGTCCTCTCCCTTCTGTCCTTACTCCAATAATTTGCCCTCCGGGTATAAGCAGCTTGAGGCAAGGAAACGAGAATAAGAAAAGAGGCAAAATGCCTGGGGCAATGACTTGCCTCTTCAAACACCTGAGAGGTAGGTCTGTCTCCTGGGAAACAGAGGGGTCAAACAAAGCCTGTAAAAAGGGAAACTCCAAAACAAGTAACCAGCAAAAGCATGGGACTAGACACAGGCCTAGAAAAACAGGGAAACTCTGCACCCTGCATTTGCCTTGGGCAGACCCTCCTCAGAGGAGGCTGAAGTTCAAGGAAATCTCTTTCTTATAATCAGTTGTTTACAAAATCAAGAAATAGACATCTCAAGGAGTAAATCCCAGAAACAACGTTTTGAATATTAAAATGTACAGTGTGCAAAAAAGAGTACCAGACAAACAGGAAATGATGGCCTATGCAAAGGAAGAAGATAAAGATCCAGAAAATACTAACAAAAAAGAGAATGTGAACATATTGAACAAAGCCTTTAAAAAAAGATCTTAACCCTCAAAGACTTGAAATAAAATACAGAGAAAGAACTAATGGATATCAGGAAAACAATGAATGGGAAATATGATAATCTTAGTACAGAAATAAAAATTTCAAAAAGGAACCACACAGAAATACTGGAGTTGAAGACCAGAATAACTGAAATGAAAAAGTCCCAGGAGTGTTTCAAAAGCAGATTGGAGCTGACAGAAGAAAGAATCAGTGAACTCAAAGACAAGACATTTGAAATGAGTCAGGCTGAGGAACAGAAAGAAAAAAAGAATTATAAAAAGTAAAAATAGCCTAAGATACCACTGAGATACTATCAAATGTTCCAAAATATGCATTATGGCAGTCCCAATAGGCTAAGATAGAAAGAGAAAGACAGAAGGAATATCCAAAGAAATAGTGACAGAGAACTTCCCAAACTTAGTAAAAGCATGAACATGTACATCCAAGAAGTGCAGAGAATACCAAACAGGATAAATATGAAGAAAATTATACCCCATTATATAATGATCATACTAATGAATGCAAGGCACAGAAAGAGAGTTTGGAAAACAGCAAGAAAAAAAGTAACATGTTCTGTATAAGGAAGCCCAAATTAGACCGAGTATGAATTTCTCATCAGAAACCATGGCGGCAAGAAGGCAGTGGCCTGAAATATTTCAGTGCTCAAGGAAAACAACTACCAGCCAAGAATTTTATATCCAGTGAGGCTTTCTTTCAAAATTAGGGAGAGATGAGGACATTCACAAATAGACAAAAGGTAAAAGAATTCATCACCACTAGATTTGTACTATATGCCTATAGTATACAGTACTATATACAATGCTAAAGGTAATGCTTCAGACTGAAGGGAAATTACACTAGACTGTGGTTCAAAGAGGCATAAAGTAATAAAGACCTGCAGTAAAGGTAACTGTATTAGTTAGGGTTCTCTTGAGAAACAGAATCAACAGGGAACACTCACAAATATAAAATTTATAAAAGTGCATCACATGACCGTGGGAATGCAGAGTCCCAAATCCACAGGGCAGGCTGTGACGATTCCGATGGAGGGTCTGGACGAACTCCACAGGAGAGGCTTGTTGGCCGAAGCAGGAATAGAGCCTGTCTCTTCTGAATCCTCCTTAAAAGGCTTCCAGTGATTAGACAGAGCATCACTCATTGCAGAAGACACTCTCCTTTGGCTGATTACAAATGGAATCAGCTGTGGATGCAGCTGACGTGATCATGATTTAATTCTATGAAATGTCCTCATTGCAACAGACAGGCCAGCACTTGCCCAACCAAACAAACAGGTACCACAACTTGGCCAAGTTGACACAAACCTGAACATAACAGTAACCATTTGGGTAATTAAAATACCTGCATTATTTTAGTGTATTATTAGGTATGTAACTCTGTATTTCCTCCAGGTGCTACAACATAAATGAATAAAAAGTAATGATAAATCTATATTTTGGGGCATATAATGTACAAAGATATAAGTGGTTACACACACAAAAAAATTGGGGGTATACAGGTATATAGAAAAAATATATGTGCACTCTATGGAAGTTTAAACTTGGTGTCAAACCATATGATTACTATATATTTAGGATATTAAATTTTAACCTCATAGTAACAACAAAGAAAACAGATGAAAAATATATACAGAAAGAGAAGAGAAGGCACTCAATATGGGATAACAAAAAAATAAAATAAATATAAAAGTAGGCATAAAGAAGTGAGGGACAAAAAGATATAAGACAAAAGCCAAATAGCAAAATAGTAGAAGAAAATCTTACACTATCAGTAGTGGCTTTAAAAGCAAATAGATTGGGAATTCCATGAAGATGGCAGAATAAGGAGAGGCAGAATTCATTCCTCCACCAAAGCACCTAGAGAATAGGCAGGAATTATCCAAAGCAGTGGTTCTGGGGCTTGGGAGACCAAGGAAGGACCACTTGCAGCATACAATAGCTGGATAAAAAAATGGTGAAACTGTGCCTGAGAAATTGTGGTGAGCGATCTCAGCCATGGCACCTGGCGCCTCCGCCCTCCCTCCCCCGCCCCCCAAACCTGGCAGCTGTGGGACGGCATGTTTCTCATCAGTCCTCCTCACCAGCTGGAGAGATGCGGCACAGTCCCACTCCAACTGAAGGCCAGCAAAGTTAACCCTTTGGTCCTGCAGTCTAGAGCTTTCAATGGAGGAGCTTGAAAGCTCATTACACCATTAATCCTACAAACTGAGTGACTGCAGTGAAAGACTAATCTCCGTGGTGGTTCCTGGCACCCAAGCCCCACCACTGAGGCCAGGTGATCCGGGCGTTTCTGGTTCTCATACAGCAGCTGCAATGGGATGCTGAGCTCCATGGAAGCACCACGTGCATTTTCCCCACCCTCGGGGCCAACAGCCCTGAGCGTGCCTTGGTCCTTGCCCAGAGGGCTGTGGTGTTCTGGGAGAAGGAGACATGTGCTCCCCTTGGGAAAACTGGGGAACCAGAACAGTTCTGACCCAAATTTTGGGCATTGAAATAGGACAATGGGGGCTCACCACAGCTGTGGTCCTTTCTGGACAGGAGACCCCAGGACCACAGGGACTTTCTCCCTGCTCACTGTAGAAACGGAGGGACTAAAAAATTGACTTGCCTTTGTAAAGCTGTGGGGAATAGGTTACTGAAGAGTGTCATTTGCTTGGAAGGCTGGTTAAGTGCAGTCTCTACTTACTTGACGTTTTCTCTAAGGCTTTTTGCTATGGGTCCATACCTCCTACTTGGGATGGTGGCCTTGGTTGGCTGTGAAATACTGATGAGTCAAGTTCCAAAGGAAACCATTAACACAGACTCAGTCAAGAAAATTATAGATGAGAGGGAAGCCAACTGTGAAAATAATCTCATCTATATAATCAGATACCTACAAATCAGCAAAAAAAGGCAAGGTACGCTAAGAAAGAAGAAATGGCCACACCAAATGATCAAATTAAAAAGTCTGATGAAATACAGAATTTGGAACAATAAATCAAACCGGTTAAATAAATCTCCTAAAGAATTTCAATGAGATGATTAAAAAAATAGAGAATATTAAGAAGACACTAGGAGAATTTGAAAGATTACATAGAAAAATAACAGATCTTATGGAAATGAGAGATACTGTAGATGAAATTAAAAATATTCTAGAGACACACAGCAGTGGATTTGAAGAAGCAGAAAAAAGTATCTGTGAACTGGAGGGCAGAATAACAAAACTCGAATATACAAAAGAACAAATGGGGAAAAAAATGGAAAAAAATGAGCTCAGGGAAATGATTGACAATATGAAGGGCACAAATATATGCATTATAGGTGTCCCAGGAAGAGGGAAAAAAAAAAAAAAAGGGTGTTAAAAGACCAGAAAGAATATTTGAGGTTATAATAGCTGAAAAATTCTCAGTCCTTATAAAAAACATAAATATGCAAAGCCAAGAAGCCCAGTATTCTCCAAATAGAACAAATCTGAACAGCCACACTCCAAGACACATACTAATCAGACTGTCAAAAGCTGAAGAGAAGGAGAAAGTCCTGAAAGCAGCAAGGGAACAGCAATTCACACAAACAAGAGAAGCCAAATAAGGCTTAGCAGTGACTTCTCATCAGACATCGTGGAAGTGAGAAGGCACTGGTAAGATATATTTAAGATACTGAAAGATAAAAATTGCCATCCAAGAATTATTTATTCAGCAAAGCTGTCCTTCAAAAGTGAGGGAGAGCTAAGTAAAATGTGAGACTTTGTTGACAAGAAACAAACTGCAAGAAAAACTAAAAGGAGTTCTCCCAGCTGAAAAGAAAAGAAGATAAGAGAAAGTAGTTTGTAGGAGAGTATAGAAGTGATGGCTATGAGTAGGAGTATGTGAAAGGATACAGAGAGAGAAAAACAATGAATCAGATGAATAATAAAGGATATTATTTCTTTATTATAATGAATAAATTATATTTATTATAATCAATTAATTATTATAATTTATAAATAACCAAAGGATAAAATGGTCAAAGTAAAGAAGACTTGTACAGTAACCATGAATGTTAATGAATTAAACTCCATAATCAAAAGATACAGATTGGCAGAATGGATTTTTAAAATGTTCTAACTATATGCTGTTTATGAGCAACTCCTTTTAGACCCAAAACCACAAAAAGGTTAAAAACAAAAGAATGGAAAATGATATTCCTTGCAAGAAGCGACAACAAAACACAGCTGCTATAGCTATACTATTATCAGGAAAATTAGACTTTAAATGCAAAAATGTTATGAGACAAAGAAGACCCTGTGCCAATATGAAACTGTTGTATACTCCAGAAAAGCCATGTTCTTTAATCTGTTTCAATATTGCTGGGTGGGATCTTTTGATTAAATTGCTTCCATGGAGATATTACCCACCCAGTTTTATGTGGAACCTGTTGGTTAGGTGGTTTCCATGGAGATGGGTCTCTACCCATTCAAGGTTGCTTAGGAGCCCTTTAAGAGGGACCATTTTAGAAAACGCTTGAGAGCCCACAAAGCCGGAGATCTTTGGAGATGCATAAAGAAAACTCCCCTGAGGAAGCCATTTGAAGAAGCTGACAGAGAAAGCTAGCAGACTTCATCATGTGTCTTCCCAGCTAAGAGAGGTATCCTGAAGCCAAAGACCCCAGTAGACAAAGCCACATGCCTTCTTGGCTGACAGAGGTGTTCCAGATGGCATCAGCTTTTGACTGAAGGTAAGCTTTTGTTGCTACCAAAATTAGGACATTTTCATGTCCTTAGAACTGTAATCTTGCAACTTAATAAATCCCTTTGTAAAAGTCATTCTGTTCCTGGTATGTTGAATTCTGGCAGCTTTAGCAAACTAATACAACTACATATTATTGAAAGGGACAATTTGCCACAAAGCAATAGCAATTGTAATAATTATACACTTAATCAAGATACCTTAAAGTATGTGAGGCAAACACTGGGAAAACTGAAGGGAGTAACAGACATCTCCAGAATAATTGTTGGGGAGTTCAATACACCACTATCTCCAATAGATGGAAAATTTAAACAGAAGGTCAGTAAGACACAAAGAACCTAAATAACATGATAAATGTACTAGAGCTAATGATCATTTATAGAATACTGCACCCTAAAACAGCAGGATATACATTCTTCTGAAATGCTCATGGAACAGTCTCCAGGATAGACCATATGCTAGAACACAAAACAGGTCTTAATAAATCTAAAAGTATTGAAATGATGCAAAGTACTTTTCTGATCATAATGGAATGAAGCTGTAAATCAGTAACAATCAGAGAACTGGATATCTCACAAATATTTGGAGGTTAAACAACATGCTGAAATAATGAGTCAAAGAAGAAATCGCTAGACAAATCAATTTTTTATGGAGATAAATGAAAATCAGCACACAACATACAAAAACCTATAGGATGCAGTGAAGGCAGTGCTGAGAGGTAAATTTATAGCCTTAAATGCCTCCATTAAAAAGGAGGCAGGAACTAAAACCAAAGACCTAAGTGAACAACTGGAAAAAGTAGGAAAAGCACAGCAAACTAATTCCAAAGCAAGCAGAAGTAATGTAATAACAAAGAATAAAAGGAAAATAAATGAAATGGAGAACAAAAGAACAATAGAGAGAATCAGTAAAACCAAAAGTTGACTCTTTGAGAAGATCAATAAAATACACAAATCTTTAGCTAGACTGACAAAGACAAAAAGAGAGAAGATACAAACAAGCAAAATCAGAAATGAGAAGGAGGTTATTACCAGAGACATAAAAAAAAATAAAAAGGATTATAAGAGGATACTTTGAACAACTTAGATGACATGAACAATTTCCTAAAAAGATACAAACAACATATACCGACTTGAGAAAAAAATAGAAGACCTCAACAAACCAATCACAAGTAAAGAGATCAAAAACACTCCCACAAAGAAAAAACAGGTCCAGATGGCTTCACAGATGAATTTTACTAAGAATTCCAAGAAAAATTAATAACAATCCTGCTCAAACTCTTGCGAAAAAATAGAAGAGGAAACACAACGTAACTCATTCTATGAAGCCAATATCACACTAATAGCAAAGCCTGATGGACATAATAATCTAAGAAAAGAAAACTACAGTCCAATCACTCTAATAAATATAGATTAAAACACCCTCAAGAAAATATTTGAAAATAGAATCCAACAGCACATTTAAAGAATTATACACCATGACCTACTGGGATTTGTCCTACTTGCAAGGGTAGTTCAATAAAAGAAAAACAATTAATGTAATATATCACCACACCCAATTGAAAGGTAAAAACCACACAATTTTCTCGTTTGATGAAGAAAAGGCATTTGACAAAATGAGCAACTTTTCTTGATAAAATCACCTTGAAAAGCAGAAATGGAAAGAATTTTCCTCAACATAATAAAAGGCATATATGAAAATGCTGCAGCCAACATCGTATCCAACAGTGAAGCATTACTTCTTAGATCAGGAACAAGACCAGGATGTCCACTACCATCACTGTTATTCAACAGTGTGTTAGAAGTTCTAGCTAGAGGAGCTAGGCAAGAAAAAGAGATAAAAGGCATCCAGATTGGAAAGGAAGAAATAAAACTTTCACTATTTGCATATGATATGGTCCCTCATTTAGAAAATCCTGAAAAAACTACGACAAAGCTACTTGAGCTAATTAACAAGTTGAGCCAAGTGGTGGGATACAAGATCAACATGCAAAAATCAGCAGGGTATATATACACTAGTGTCATGGTTAGGGACAGGTGTCAACTTGGCCGAGTTGTGGTACCTGTTCATCTGATTGGGCAAGCGCTGGCCTGTCTGTTGCAATGAGGACATTTCATAGGATTAGGTCATGATCACGTCAGCTACATCCACAGCTGATTCCATTTGTAATCAGCCAAAGGGGAGTGTCTTCTGCAATTAGTGATGCTAAATGCAATCATGGGAAGCCTTTTAAGGAGGACTCAGAGGAGACAGGTTCCATTTCTGCTTTGGCTGGTGAGCCTCTCCTGTGGAGTTCATCCAGGCCATCCATTGGAGTCATCGGCTTCGCAGCCTGCCCTGTGGATTTTGGACTCTGCATTCCTACGGTCACGTGAGACACTTTCATAAATTTTATATTTGCAAGTGTTCCCTGTTGATTCTGTTTCTCTAGAGAACCCTAACTAATACAACTAGTAATAAGCTTTCTGAGGAGGTAATCAAGAAAAAAATTCCATTTACAGAAGTAGCTAAAAGAATTAAATATCCAGGGACAAACTTAACTAAGTATTTTAAGGACCTATATACAGATAACTATGAAATATTGCTAAAAGTAATCAAAGAAGATCTAAATTAATGGAAAGACATTCCATGGTCATGGATTGGAAGTCTAAATGTTGTCAAGATGTCAATTCTACCCAAATTGATATACACAAATACCAATTGCATTTGGTATTCAATACAATTCCAAATTAAATCCCAGCAGCTTACTTTGCAGAAATAGAAAAGCTAATTATAAAACTTATCTTGAAGGGTAAGGGGACTTGAATAGCCAAAAACATCTTGGAAAAGAACAATAAAGTGGGAGAACTCATGCTTCCAGACTCTAAGGCATTACAAAACCACAGTGGCCAAAGCATTATGGTACTGGCACAAATAAAGACTTGCTGATCAGTGAAATTGAATTGAGAAATAGGCCTTCAGATCTATGGTCAATTGCTTTTTGACAAGGTTCCCAAATCCACTCAAGTGAGAAAGAACAGTCACTTCAATAAGCAGTGTTGGGAGGACTGTGTATCCATCTCCAAAAGAATGAAAGGGGACTGCTATCTCACATCCTATATGACAATTAATTCTAAATGTATCAAAGACCTAAATATCAGAGCCAGTACCATATAAGAAGAAAATATTGGGAAACACCTTCAAGCTTTAATGATAGGCAGTGGCTTATTGGATCTTACACCAAAAGTACAAGCAACAAAAGAAAAAACAGATAAATGGGACTGCCTCAAACTGGAATACTTCTGTGTTTCAAAGGACATTTTGTCGTCAAAATGGCAAAAAGGCAGCCAACACAATAGGAGAAAATATTTGGAAACCACGTATTTGATAAGGGTATGATATACAGTATATATAAAGAAATCCTACAATTCAACAATAAAAAGATTAACAGACAAGTTATAAAATGGGCAAAAGATATGATAGACATTTTTCCAAAGAGGAAACAGAAATGGTTAAAAAGTATAAGAAAAGATGCTCAGCTTCATTAGCTATTAGGGAAATGCAAATCAAAACCACAATGAGCGATCATTGCACACCTACTAGAATGGCCACTATTAAAGAAACAGGATACCACATGTGAAGAGGATGTGGAGAAATAGGAACACTTATTCACTGTTGGTGGGAATGTAAAATGGTACAGCCACTACGGAAGACAGTTTCAGAAATCTAAATATAGTGTTGCCTTATGATCTGGCAAGTCTGCTATTCAGTACATACCCAGAAGACCTGAGAGCAGGGATGCAAACAGACACTTTCACATCTATGTTCACAGCGGCATTATGTACAATTGCCAAAAGATGGAAATAATCCCAGTACCCATCAGTAGATGAATGGATAAAAACAATGTATATATGCATATGATGGAATATTATACAACAGTAAGAAGGAATAAAGTTCAGACACATGATAATATGGATAACCTTGAAATATTATGCTGAATGAAATAAGTGAGACAAGAAAGGGCAAAATGTTGCCTGATCTCACTAATATGAACTAACTGCAATATGCAAATTCATAGCCATAAAATCTAGAATATAGTTTATCAAGGGATAGAACGAGACTGGAGAAAGGAGCAGCTGCTTAATACGTGCAGAGTGTTTAACTACGTTGAACTTAAACATTGGAAATGGGTAGAGGTCAAAGGTAGCACATTATTGTCAATAAAACTAAAAATACTGAACTGTGAGGGAACGTGGTGGAAAAGGTTAGAGTCACGTATGTCACAAGAGGAAAATCGGGTGAATATATAGGAGTGTGTAACACAACGAATCTTCTCGTGGATGATGATGGTGATTAAAGTAAATATATTTAAAAAGTGCTCTGATGAACTTGAACAAAGCTATGACACCATTCCAAAGAGTTATTAACTTCCAAAGAGTTAATAATAAAGGGATATATGGGAATAAATGTACCTATTGCAAACTAAGGATTATAATTAACAGCAATATCTTAATATTCTCTCATCAACAGTAATAAATGAACCATACAATACTGGGGGTCAACGAAACGGAGGAGTAGGAGCTATTTGGGGTTTTCTTTTATATCATTATTGTATTTTGTGAGTAATGAAAATATTCTAAAATTGATTGTGGTGAAGACTGCACAACTATGTGATAATATTGGGAGTCATCAATGGTATACTTTGGACGCATTGTATGGTGTGTGACTATATCTCAATAAAATGGCATTAAGAAGTAAATGCATTAAACCCTTCAGACAAAAGGCAGAAATTGGCAGAATGGATTAAAAAGCAGGGCCCAACTATATGTTATCTATAAGAGACGCATCTTAAATTCAACACACTGGTAGGGCAACGGTGAAGGGATGGAAAAATATGTACATACCATCCAAGTTGTTATTCAAAATAGAGCAAAGGGCAAATATTGTCTGATCTCACTAATATGAACTAACTAATTTCTTGCAACCCCAAAAATTAGGCAACATTTTCAGGTGAATGAAAAGGAAAATACTACATATCAAAATTCAAAGGATGCAGTGAAGGCAGTGCTAAGAGGGAAATAATGGACAGAGCATCTAGTCAGAATGCCAATAAGCAAATACAAGACTTGAACAATATTCTAAACCAACTAGACCTAACAGACATATATAGACTACCTCACCCAATGAAAACAGAATACATATACTTCTGGAGGGCATAAGGCTCATATTCCGGGATAGAATCCATATTACCTCACAAATAAATTAAAAAATATTGAAATCAAACAATGAATATTCTCAGACCACAAAGGAATGAAGGAAGCAATGAATAACATAAGGAGAAATGGGCAGGACACAAATATGTGGAAATATGCAACATACTCTTAAATAACTAATGGGTTAAAGAGGAAATCACAAGTGAAATCAGGCAACTTTTTTTTTTTTGTAGGCTATATGGCGGGGGGTCAAATTTCATTCTTTTTTCCATATGAGTATCCCCTTATTGCAGTGCCATTTGCTGAATTTTTGTTTGTTTTGTTTTTCATCTGTTTGTTTGGAAAGTGCATGGGCCAGGGATTGAATCTGGGTCTCCTACATGGCAGGAGAGAATTCTACCACTGAACTACCTTGTACTCCCAGAAATTAGGAAACATTTTGAGGTGAATGAAATTGAAAATACTACATACTGAAATTCATAGAATGCAGTGAAGGCAGTGCTGAGAGGGAAATTTATAGCTCCAAATGCTATAAAAGACTTCAAATCATAGATCTAACTTCAGAAGTGGAAGAACTGGAAAAAGAGCTAACTGAACCCAAAACAAGACAAGTAATGAAGAAACAAAAATTAGAGCAGAGATAAATGAAACAGAAAACAAAACAACCTCCCCAAATAAAATAATAGAATTAACACCACTAAATGTTGCTTCTTTGAAAAGATCAGTAATTTTGACAAACCTTTAGTGAGACTTACAAGAAAAACAGGGAGAAGTAATTAAAATTGGAAATGAAAATGGGACATTACAATCACCCCACTGAAACAGAAAGGAGAATAAGAGGATACTATGAATAACTATATGCTGATATATTGATATACCTAGAGAAAGTAGACAAATCCTTACAAACACACAGACTACCTACATTGACTTAAAAAGAAATAGAAGAATTTAACAAATTAGTTAAAGTGACTAAATCAGTAACAAAAAATCTCCCAACAAAATTAAAACTCAGGACCAAATGATTTTGCAGGAGAATTCTTCTGAGAAGACAACTCAAATTCTGCTCCAAATCTTTAAAAAGAAATGTAGAGAAATGAACATTCCCTAATTCATTCTACAAAGTAAAAATCACCTTCATACCAAAGCCAGGCAAAGAGAACACAAGAAAAAAAATACAGCTTAATATCTCTTATGAATATAGTTGCAAAAATTCTCAACAAAATACTAGCAAACAGAATACAACAGCATGTTAAAAGAATTACATACCACGATCAAATGAGATTTATCCCAGGTATACAAAATTGGTTCAACATAAGAAAATCAATTAATGTAACATTCAGCATTAACACAATGAAGGAAAAACTCCATACAACCTCTCAACTGATACAGAATAAGCATTTGATAAAATCCAGTGCTGTTCTCATTAAACACATTTAGATAATTAGGAATAGAAGGAAATTTCCTCAGTATGATAAAGGACATATATGAAAAGCACACTGCTAACATTCTACTTAGTGGTGAAACATTGAAAGCTTTCACTTTAAGATCAAGATCAAGTCAATGAAGTGTCTGTATTTTAGAACTTTACCTACTGTATGAAACTAAAGGAAGAGAGCTTTCTTTTGTCCAAAACCTAAATTTTCTGTAGCACATAAATGAACTCAATATGTGTGAGTAGTTCATTTAAACAACCCAAAAACATGGTGCCCAGAATGGGAATGAGGGCTCATAATTCTGTATAGATTAATGTAATACACAGATACATCCCAGAATATGTGGGGCAGATAATTAGAAGCTTTTGGCAAAGTCCCTTGAGGGGTTAGGAAAAAATATGAAACTATTAAACTTCTTCTCCTCGGAAACTCCTGATACTCTCTCAAACACTAGGGACTGCCAAGTTCATAGACCAAGCTCTAGAACATGATACTTGCTCTTATGAAACTTATTTCTGTAGTGAAGGATCTGAGCCTCATATAATTATGCCTAAGAATTACTTCCAGAGAACCTCTTTTGTTGCTCAGATGTGGTCTCTCTCTCTCTCTCTAAGCCCAACTTTGCAAGTAAAGTCATTACCTTCCTCCCTATGTGGGGCATGAGGTCCAGGGGTCTCCCTGGCAATGTGGGACATGGCTCCAAGGCATGAGCCTGCCCTCTATTACAGTGGGATCAACAATGCCTTCCTGACCAATAGTGGGAAAAGAAATGTAACAGAATAAGGTATCAGCAGCTAAGAGGGTTCAAATACAGTTGACAGCCTATTCTGGAGGCTACTCTTACACAAGCTTCATTTAAATACTGCTAATTGCCACAGTTTGCCAAACCCCAACCAATACCATTCATGCTAACCATAAAGAAGACCCAGGGCTATATCAGAGAGCCTACCAAAGTTTCAGGCACTAAATTTACTTTTCTGAAACCTAAAACCTCCAGATGGTTCCTAGGCCAGATAACTCCTGAAACCCAGAGATGCCAGTCTCTCCAAGAATAGCAATCATTTCCATCCCCCTATCCCATATTGTTCACATCCCTCTTCAATATGAAAAAGTTAGAATGGGCATAGCCCAAATATCCTTAAAGATTGGGAGAAGGATCAAAGGAGAAGAATTCTAACAGGGAAGACAGGATTTAATGAATGAGTATGGCCACTGAATCATTATGCTGATATTCCTCTTTAGTCTCTAGTGTCTTGGAGCATCTAGAAAGAAATACATGAAACTGTGGAACTGTAACCCAAACCAAATATTGCATATGTTCTATAACTACTTGTTATCATGTACTTTGAAATTTATTGCTTTTTTGTATAAATGCCATATTTCAAAAAGTTTTTTTAAAATAAAACAAGTCAATGATGCCCACTGTCACCACTACTATTCAATATTCTACTTGAACTTCTTGCCAGAGCAATTAGGCAAGGGGGAGAAAGCATCCAAATAGGAAAAGATGAAGGGAAATCTTCCCTATTTGCATGACATGATCCTATGTACAGAAGATCCTGAAAATGCACAAGAAAGCTCCTAGAGCTAATACATTCAGCAAGTGTTGGAGTACAAGATCGACAGACAAAAATAAGTAGTGTCTATATAAAGCAATGAACAACTGGAAAAAGAAATCATGAAAAAAAAAATTCCATTCACTATAACACCTAAAATAATCAAATATCTAGGGATCAATCTCAGCAAGGATGGAACAGATTTGTACACAGAAACCTACAATACATTGTTCAAAGAAATCAAAGACAACATAAACAAATGGAAGGATATTCCATGTTCAAGGGCTGAGAAATGAAACATTGTTAAGATGCTAATACTGGAGGTGGGACAAGATGGCAGGATAGTGAGGTGTGGAATTTAGTTCATCCTCCAGAGCAGCTTGTAAAAAACCAGGAATGGTACAGAACTGCGGGGGGAACATCAGTGACAGGACATGCAGTGTATACCAGCCTGGACCAGGTGGAATGGTTGAGATCCCACAGACTGTAAATCCACCCAGTCATGGAGGCTGGTACTCCTTCCCCATAGGCATGGCAGGCCAGTTCCCTGAGGGGAAAGGAAACAGACTTTACTAGCAGCAAGGCTCAATCAAGCTCCAGTTGCAGAATTAATTGACAAATTCTGACTACTGAAAACATGTCCTCAACACAGATAAACTTGGAATAAGCGCTAAAGGAACTAGCAGTTTTTGCCCTGGGAGAGAGGGGGTAGGGCCAAAAGAAAAAAAATTTAAAAATAGGCTTTTTGAATTGGACGGCACAAAATACTAGGAAAGGGCTGGACCCCAAGAAAAGAGGGAACATAGAGCCTGGAGATACATAGAGCCATGTACCAACTCAAGCTCTTGACTGGCAAACCTAAATAAAGGTCTGGATCTGAAAAGACTTTTTTTTCTTTTTAACTTAAACAGCTCATTAGTTAGAACTGCAAGCACTCTCAGGCTCAGCACTGCCCCAGGCAAGGGTAGAACTAAAGCATGTTTGAGAGACAAAGTAACTAGTCAGGTGAAAGGGGTTAATTCTCTTGAAGAGCGTATCTCCCCCCAAGAAAAAGAGGGAATAGGGCCAAGTTCTAGCGGAATCCTCCTTCAAGGAATTCAGTCCATAGGGACTGGAAAATTGAAGCAAAAAAAAAAAAAAGCTTGTCTACTGCCACACCTCAGTCTCAACCATTCCCCTGGCAGGGAGAGTCTGGTGAAATTAAAGCCACCACATCATTCTGAGCTGATGGGAAGCTGCAGGCAGACATGTGCCACAAGTTGACAGATTAGGAAAAGCAGGCTCTAAAGGCTTCCTAGGGAAGTCTGACAACTTGCTAGGTCTCACCCTCAGGGAAAACTGATGCTGGTTACTCTCTCCTCCTGAGATGTGGGCCTGTCTGTACTGTATAGTGACTGGGCTATAATAACTGAGGAGATCCTCCTCCCCCAAAATAAATAAATAAATAAATAAATAAATAAATAAATAATCTCCATATAGGTAGGGCAAGAAATAGAAAAAACAAAACTGAAAAATTCTGATCAGTTAAACAGAACCTATGCTAAAAGTCTAGAAAAAGTCCAAATGAATATCAGAGAAAATATAGAGAACAAAGCCATCCAGTAAGAAAGCCATAGGTAAAAGAGTGAAAACAACCTCCTGAATAAACTAAGGAAATGAAATGAATAGATGCCAGTGAAAAATAGTCATACTAGGAAAATCAAAGGTATAGCTCATGTCAAAGGAACAAGCCAACACTTCAAATGAGATACAGGAGGGGAAACATCTAATTCAGGATGTTCTAACAGACATGGAAAATCTCATCAAAGATCAAATCAATGAGTTGAGGGAGGATATAAAGAACACATTGAGCTTAGGTAAAGAATAACTTGAAAGTATGTAAAAAAAAATTGCAGAACATATGGGAATGAAAGGCACAATAGAAGAGAAGTAAAAAAACAACAATGGAAACCTACAATGACAGATTTGAAGAAGTAGAAGAAAGGATTAGTGAACTAGAGAGCTGATCATCTGAACTCTGACACACAAAAGAAAATACAGGGTAAAGAATGGGAAAATGTGAGCAGGGTCTCAGGGAATTGAATGACAACATGAAGCACAGGAATATACATGTTGTGGGTGTTACAGAAGGAGAAGAGAAGGAGAAAGAAAGAGAAAGGCTAATGGGGGAAATAAGCACTGAAAATTTCTGATCTCTTATGAAAGACATAAAATTAGAGATAAAAGAAGTACAGCATATCCTTAGCAGAATAAATTCAAATACACATACTCCATGACAAATGCTAATCAGATTGTCAAATGTCAGAGACAAAGAAAGAATTTTGAAAGCAGCAAGAGAAGTCCATCACATACAAGGAAAGCTTGGTAAGACTATGTACTGATTTCTCAGCTGAAACAGTGGAGGTAAGAAGGCAGTGATATGACATATTTAAGATTCTGAAAGAGAAAAATTGCCAACCAAAAATTCTATATAAAGCAAAAACTCAAAATGAGGGAGAAATTAAAATATTTTCAAACAATCACTGAGAAAATTTGTGACTAAGAGACTGGCTCTATAAGAAATACTAAAGGGAGCACTACAGGCAGATAGGAAAAGGAATGAAAGAGAAGTCTGGAGAAGAGGGTACAAATGAAGAATATTAGTAAAAGTAAAAAGCAAAAAAAAAATTATTTTTTTTTTTGGACACATAAAATCCAAAGAGATAAAATGGTAGAAGAAAGTACTGTCTTTACAGTAATAACACTAAAAGTTAATGAATTAAACTCCCCAATCAAAAAACTGGCAGAATGGATTTAAAAACAGGTCCTATCTATATGCTATCTATAAGAGACATACTTTAGACCCAAGGACAACAATAGGTTGAAAGGGAAGGTTGGGAAAAGTACTTCAGTCAAACAACACCAGAAAACAGCAGGGGTGGCTATATTAATATACAACAAATTGGACTTCAAATATAAAACAATTAAAAAAGGGTGGTACAGTGGTGGCTCAGTGACAGAATTCTCACCTGCCATGCTGGAGACCGGGTTCATTTCCCAGAATCTGCACATGCAACAAAGACGCACACTATGTGTCTTGTTTGTAAGCTGCCAGAATGTGAGAAAGCAAAAACAGAATGGCTTTTAAAAAGGGGAATTTATTAAGTTGCTAGCTTACAGTTCTTAGGCTGTGAAAATGTCCAAATAAAGCAAGGCTGTAGAAATGTCCCATCTAAGGTATCCAGGAAAGATACTTTGGTTCAAAGAGGCCAATGACATTCAGGGTTTCTCTTCCAACTGGAAACATACATGGTGAACATGGTGATGTCTGCTAGTTTTCTCTTTAGGCTCCTTGTTTCATGAAGCTCCCTTGGGGGCATTTTCTTTCTTCATCTCCAAAGGTTTCTGTCAGTGTAGGCTCTCATGGCTCTTAAGCTTTTTACAAAATGCTTCCCTCTTAAAGGCCTTCAGCAAAAGGGTGGTGACACACCTCCATGGAAGCCATCTAATCAAAGTTCCCACCCACAATTGAGTGGGTCACATCTCCATGGGAGCAATCCAAAAGCTCCCACCCAGCAATACTGAATGAGGATTAGAGGACATGGCTTTTCTGGGGTCCACAAGACAGTCAAACCAGCACACTATGTATTAATAAAAGGGACAATTCAACAACAAGACATAACAAGCAAAATATTTATCTATCAAGCCATAGTGTTCCAAAATACATGAGGCAAAAACTGACAACACTGAAGGGAGAAGTAGACACATGTACCATAATAGTTGAAGACTTAAATTCCCCACTCTCATCAATAGATAGAACATCTATACAGAGGGTCAATAAGGAAAAAGAGATTTTGAATAATATGATAAGTGAATTAGACTTAACAAACATTTACAGAATATTACACCCTGATAACAACAGGACACATGTTTTTCTCAAATGCTTATGGATCATTTTCAAAGACAAACCATATTCTGGGTCACAAAGAAAGTCTCAATAAATTCATAAAGTTTGAAATGTTATAAAACACTTTCTTGGATCATGGTGGACTGATGTTGGAAATTAATAGCAAGCAGAGAGCCAGAAAATTCACAACAATCTGAAGGTTAAACAAATACATTCTTAAACAACCAGGGGGTCAAGGAAGGAAGTACAAAAGAAATCAGTAAATATCTTGAGGCAAATGAAAATGAAAACACAATATATCAAAATTTATGGGATGCATCAAAGGCATTTATTGCCTTAAATACGTACATTAAAAAAGAAGAAATAACAAAATTTGAGGAATTAACTGTTTGCTTGGAAGAACTAGAGAAAAATAGCAAATTAACCCATAAGCAAACAAAAGGAAAGAAATGAAGCTCAGCAAAGAAATATATGAAACTGAGAATATAAAAATTAATCAATAAAATCAACAAAACCATAGTTGATTCTTTGAGAAAAATCAATAAAATCAATGGACCCTTAGCTAGGCTGGCAAAAAGCAAAGGAGAGAAAGAGAGAGAGATGATACAAATAAATAAAATAAAAAATCGAAGAGGGGACATAAACACTGACCTCATGGAATAAAGAAGGCAATGAGAGGATACTATGAGTAACTATATATATTAATAAACTAGACAACATAGATGAAATGGATGACTTCCTAGAAAGGAATGAAAAATGCACATTGATTTGAGAAGAAATAGACAACCTCACAAATCAACTCCAAAAAAAGAGATTGAATGACTCATCTAGAAACTCCTAAAAAAGAAAAGTCCAAGTCAAGATGGTTTCACACATAAATTCTACCAAGCATTCAATAAAGAATTAGTAACAATCTTGTTCAAACACTTAAAAAAATTGAAGAGGAGGGAATTCTACCTAACTCATTCTATGAAGCCAATATTACCCTAACACCAAAGCCAGACAAAGATACTACAAGAAAAGAAAATTACAGATCAACCTCTTCAATGAATATACATATAAAATCATCAACAAAATACTTGTGAATTGAATCCAGCAGCACATTAAAAGAATTATACACCCTGACCAAGTGGAATTTATTCTAGGTGTACCATATCAATGGAACAAAGGAGAAAAAAATAAATGATCACCTTGAATGATGCAGAAAAGGTATGTGACAAAATTCAACATCGTCCCTTGTTGAAAATACTACAAAGGATAGGAATAGGTGGGAACTTTCTTAACGTGATAAAGTGAATATGTGAAAAACCCATAGCTAACAACATCCTCAACAGGAAAAACTAAAAGCTTTCTCTCTAAGATCAGGAACAAGATAAGGATGCCCACTGTCACCACTGTTATTTAACATTGCACTGGAAGTGCTAGCCAGAGCAATTAAGCAAGAAAACAATATAAAAGGCATCCAAATTGGAAAGGAAGAAGTAATACTCTTACTGTTTGCAGATGATATGATACTATATGTTGAAAATTCCAAAAAAACTACACTAAACTACTAGAGATAATAAATGAGTACAGCAAAGTGGCAGGGTCAAGATCAGTGCCCCCAAATCAGTAGTTTTTTCTCTACATTGGTAATAAGCAATCTGAGGAGGAAATCAAGAAAAAAATTCCGTTCACAATAGCAATCAAAAGAATCAAATATTTAGGAATAAATTTAAGTAAGGAGAGGAAAGATCTATATACAATAAACTTCAGGAAATTGCTAAAATAAATCATGGAAGACCTAAATGAATGGAAAGGCATACCATGTTCATAAATTGGAAGACTAAATATAGTTAAGATATCAATTCTACCCAAATTTATTTATAGAATCAATGCAAAAACAATTAAAATTCCAAAAACTTACTTTTCAGAAATAGAAAAACCAATAATCAAACTTATTTGGAAGGGGAGAATGCCTTGAATAGCTAAAAATATCTTGAGAAAGAAAAATGACGCGAGAGGTCTCACACTAACTGACTTAAAAGCATATTATGAAGCTACAGTGGTCAAAATAGCATGGTACTGGCATAAAGATAGATATACTCACTAATGGGATTAAATATAGTGTTCAGATACAGACCATCTAATCTATGGGCAATTGATCTCTTACTGGGTACTCAAGCCAATCCTCCTGGGATAGAGCAGCCTCTTCTATAAACAATGATTGAAGAATTGGATATCTATATGTAAAAGAATGAAAGCGGAGCCATATCTCATACCCTATACAGAACTTAATTTCAAATGGGTCAAAGACCTAAACATTAGAGCTAACATCATTAAACTTTTAGAGGGCTATGTCTTATAAATTTTATAATAGGAGGCAGTTTCCTAGACATTACACCTAAAGCCTGAGCATTGAAAAAAGAAATAGATAAATGAGAACTCTTCAAAATTAAACACTTTGCACACCAAATAACTTTGTCAAGAAAGTAAAAGTCAGTCTATATAATAGGAGACACTATTTGGAAACCACATACCAGATAGGAGTTTAGTATACAGAATATATAAACAGACCCTTCAATTCAACAACAAAGAGACAAGCAACCCAATTAAAAATTGGACAAAAGACATGAACAAACACTCCTCAGAAGAGGAAATATAAATGGCTAAAAGGCACAGGAAAGATGCTCAACCTCACTGGCTATTAGGGAAATGAAAACCACAATGAGATATCTTCCGACACCCACTAGAATGGCCATTATAAAAAAAAAATAGGAAATGACAAGTGCTGGACAGGATGTGGTGAAAGAGGTGCTTATCCATTGTTGGCAGAAATAACAAGGCAGTTTGGCAGTTCCTCAGCAAGCTAAATATGGAATTGCTATATGATCCAGCAATTTCATTACTAGATACATATTTAGAGGACCTGAGGGCAAGGACATAATGGGCATTTGCACACTGATGTTTAGAGCTGCATTATTTACAGTTGCTAGGAGATGGAAACAACCCATACGTCCATCAATGGATGAGAGGTTAAACAAGCTATGGTATACACATGTGTAGCAATATTATACCCAGCTGTAAGATGAATAAAGTCATAGAGCATGTAACAATGTGGATGAACCTTGAGGACATTATGCTGAGTGAAATTAGCCAGAAACAAAAGGACAAATACTGCATGGTTTCACTAATATGAACTAACATTAATGAGTGAACTTAGAGAATTGAAGTTAAGAACACAGGCTATCAGGAGATAGAAAGAGGGTAGATTGGGCAATTGGTGTTGAAGGAATACAGATTGTGCAACAGGACTGATTGTAAAAATTCAGAAATGGATAGCATAATACTACCTAATTGCAGTACAATAATATAAGCACACTGAATAAAGCTGAATGTGTGATTGAGGGAGAAGGGCTGGTCACATATAAAACCAGAAGGAAAGATGGAGGATAAAGATTGAGATGGTATAATGTAGGAAAGCCTAGAGTGGACAATGATGATGATTAAATGTACAAAGAAAAAGTTTTTACATGAGGGAGAAAAAATGAATGTCAGCATTGGGGGGTTTTGACATATACAGTATACAAGAGTACAATCAAAACAAGCTATGGTCTATAGTCAACAGTAACACTGTACTATGCCTCCACTGAATATATCAAAGGCACTATGCTAAAACTAAATGTCAACAGGCAGGGGGTGGGAGAGGTGTATGGATTCTTTTTGGAAGAAAAGGAAATGTCTTCATATAGATTATGGTAGCAAAGATATATATGTCTATATAAAGGCTGGATTGCATGAATTATGAATAAAACTGTTTACAAATGAACAGTGAGAAACAAATGTTAGAGAAATGCAGAGAAAGAGATGTGCCTATTCACTGTTGGTAGGGAAATGAGGGGTGCAGCCCCTTGGAGGACAGTGTGGTGGTTCCATAGGAGGCCAGGGGTGGGGTTGCCATATGATCCTGAAACCCTGTTATTTAGTACATACCTGGAGGAACTGACAGTGGGGACAGGAATGAACATTTGTACACTGGTTTGTTTATGGAGGCAACATTCATGACCCACAGTGGATGCAGGTGGCCTAAGGGTACAATGACAGAGGAATGGAAGGGGGAAGTATGATGTATACATACAATGGACTACTAAAGAAGGAATGAAGCTAAGAGGCATGCAACCAGGTGTATGAACTTTAAGAACTGTATTTTGAATGAAATATCAGAAAGAAAAACACAAATATTATCACGTCTCAATCATATGGGTTAACTGTAATATGAAAATTCAGTGAACTGAAGTTGAGAAAATGGGTATCAGTTTGGGGCCTATTGTAAAGGATCTAGGCTGTAAGCTCTTAACAGAGACACAGAGAAATGAGACAAAATAAAGTTTCAGTGGCTGAGAGATTTCAAAAAGAATCAAGAGGTTATTCTGGAGGTTATTCTTATGCATTATGTAGATATCTGTTTTTAGTTTATGGTGTATTGGAGTGACTAAAAGGAAGTACCTGAAACTGTTGAGTTGTGCTCCAATAGTCTTGATTCTTGTTTTTTAGCATGCGCAGGCACCGGGAACTGAACCTGGGTCTCCAGTATGGCACGTGAGAACTCCACCTGCTGATAGCTTTGATTCTTGAAGATGATTGTATCAAGACATACAATCTTTTATAATGTGACTGAAAACCTTGTGTCTGAGGCTCATTTTATCCAGGAGAAATGTGTAAATAAACATGGATAAAAAATAAACATATAATAGGGATGATAAGGAGTAAAATAAATTGGGTAGATGGAAATACTAGTAGTCAATGATAGGGAGAACTAGGGGTCTGGTATGTATGAGTTTCTTCTTTTTACTTTTTATTTCTTTTTCTGAAGTGATGCAAATGTTCTAAAAATGATCATGGTGAGTAATACACTGCTATGTGTTGATATTTTGAGCCATTGTAAACCATGCATGGAATGTATGTGTGTGAAAATTTAGCAATAAAAATATTTAAAAATAAATAAATATAATCAAAATAGGATATCATCTCACACCCAGTATAATGGCCATTATCAAAAAACAGAAAATAACAAGTGCTAGAGAGGATGTGGAGAAAGGGGCACATTTATCCATTGTTTGTGGGAATTTAAAATGGTACAACCACTCTGGAAGGTACTTTTTTGATTCCTTAGGAAGCTTACTATAGAATTGTCATATTCCATTACTAGGTATATATTCAGAGCACCTGAAGGTAAGGACACAAATAGACATTTATGCACACCAATGTTTGAAGCATTATTTACAATTGCCACGAGATGGAAGCAGCCCAAATGTCTGTTAATGGATGCTAAACAAGCTGTGGTATATACATAGGATGGAATACTATGCAGCTGTAAGACAGAATAAAGTTATGAAGCATGTAACAATGTGGCTGAACCTTGAAGACATTATGCTGAGTGAAATAAGCCAGAAACAAAGGACAAATACGGTGTGGTCTCAGTAATATGAACTATGGTATGATTTCACTAATATTACTGAGTGAACAGGTTACTGTGATGCCCCCATATATACAAGAGCAATTCAGACAGAGAATAAAAAAAAGTATTTGCTATGTCCTCTTGGGGTACTGGGAAGAAAGGAGGAAATATTCAACTTCCCCATCTGGGGAATTCCTGATATTCTCACAAGCAGTGGGGACAGCCAATCGATGGACTGAGCACTTGATCTTGTGGCTCACCTCTACAAAGTTTATTCCTGTAAAAGATAGGCATAATTATCAGTAGCTTAACCTAAGAGTCACCCCTGGAGAACCTCTTTTCTTGCTCAGATATGGCCTCTCTCTCTAAGCCAATTTGGCAGATGAACTCACTGCCTTTCCCCTTATGTGGGGCAGGACTCACAGGGGTATAAATCTCCCTGGCAATGTGGAACTGACTCCCAGGGATGAGGCAGGACTCATCATCATTAGAATTAGAAAGACTTCTTGAGCAAAAACGGGAAGAGAGAAAAGGAGACAAAATAAAATCTCAGCAGCTTACAGATTTCAAACAAAGCCAAGAAGTTATCCTGGAAGTTCTTCTCACACATTACACAGATATTCCTTTTTAGTTTATAGTGTATTGGGAGTGCCCAGAGGGAAGTACCTGAAATGTTGAACTGTGTTGCAGTGACCTTGATTCTTGAGGATGACTGTATAACTCCATAGCTGTTACAATTGGACTGTGTGATTGTGAAAACCGTGTGTCTGATGCTCCTTTAATCCAGAGTAAAAAAAATAATAATATGGATAAATAAATAATAGAGGGAGATAAAGGGTAAAAATTGGGTAGATTGAAATACTGTGAGTCAATAAGAGGGAGGGGTAAGGGGCATGGGATGTATGAGTTCTTTTTTTTCTTATTTCTTTTTCTGGAGTGATGCAGAAGTTCTAAAAATGATCATGGTGAAAAATACAATACCATATGATAATATTGTGAGCCACTGATTGTATAATATGGTTGGACTGTTCCTCTGTGGGTATTTGTCATTATAAATATTTTAAAAATATGTTAATACTATCCAAAGCAAATTATGGATTCAATGCAATCCCAATCAAAATTTCAAAATTGCAGAAATGAAAATAGCCAATCATCAAATTTATATAGAAGGATAAGTGGGTCCAAAAAGCCAACACCATGTTGAAAAAGAATGAAGTTGCAAGACTCATGCTTCCCAATCTTAAAACTTATTACCTAGCCACAGTAATCAAAACAGTGTGATACTGGCATCAGGGCAAACATATAGACCAATGCAATAAAATTGAGAGCTAAGAAATTAACCCTCACATTTATGGCCCACTAATTTTTGACAAGGCTACCAAATCCACTTAAATGGCAAAGAATAGTCTCCTTAAAAACTGTGCTGGGAAAACTGGATATCCATTTTCAAAGAATGAAAGTAGATCCCTTCTTAAGTCCATATATAAAAATCTACTCAAAATGGAAGAAAGACCTAAACATAGAACTCAGAACTACCAAACTCTTAAAAGGAAATATAGGGAAACAACTTCCAGACCTTGTACTAGGCAATGGTTTCTCAGACTTTACACCCAAAGCACAAAAACAAACCAAAAAAGTAAATAACTGGGACCTCACCAAAATTGAAAACTTTCATGCCATAAAGGATATTATCATGGAAGTATAAAGACAATCTATTCAATGGGAGAAAATACATTTTCTATAAAGGTGCAATATCCAGAATATATCAAGAAATTCTCCAACTTAACAGAAAGACAAACAACCCAATTTAAAAATATGCAAAATACTTGAACAGACATATCACCAAAGAAGATATAAAAATGTCCAGAGAGCACATGACAAGATGATCCACACCAATAGCCACAAGGAAAATGCAAATCAAAACCTCAATGAGATAGTATGTCATACCCATTCGAATGTGTGCTATTAAAAAATGGAAAGTAATAGGTATTGGAGAGCATGTGGAAAAATAGGAATGGTCACTCATTGCTGGTGGCACTATAAAATGATGTAGGCATTGCAGAAGTTTGGTAGCATCTCAGAAATTAAATATAGAACTACCATATGAACTGGCCAATCCCACTACTATGTGTATACCCAAAAGAATTGAAAGCAGGGGCTCAAACACATATTTGCACACTGATGCTCATACAGTTATTCACAATTACCCAAATATGGAAACAAACCAAGTGTTCATCAACTGATGAATGGATAAATAAAATGTGGTATATGCATACAAGGAATATTATTCAGTTGTATAAGAGAATGACGTCCTGATACATGCAGCAACATGAATGAACCTTGAAGACATATGAGCCATGAGTAAAATAAGTCAGGCACAAAAGGATATATATGGTATGATCTTACTGATTTGAAATAATCTGAATAAGCAAACTCATAGTGTTGGAATCTAAAACGTAAGTTACCAGGGGATGAGGTAGGGACAGGGAATGGGAAGTTAAGTCTTAAAATGTGCAGAGTTCCTATTTAGAATGATGAACTGTTTTGGCAATGGATGATGGCGATGGCAGCACAATACTGTGAACCTAATTAACAGTAATGAAATATATACCTGAATGTGATTAAAGGGGGAATGTTAGATTACATATATATAGTAATGGATCAAAAAATTAAGAAAATATTGATGGAACTGTACTATGCAGTGAATCCGAAGTCAAACCATGGACTATAATTAATTGTACAAGTATAAAAGTATGTAATGAATTGTAACAAATCTTCCACATGAATGCAAAGCGTTCATTATATGATGGTATATAGAAATCCTGTATTTTATGCATCATTCTTCTGTAAACCCACAAGTTCTATAATAAAAAATAACACCTAAAAGTTGATAGCACTTCCATGTCTCCTATAATCAGCCCAGCCACTGAAAATAATTAGAAGCATGGATGTTGGTGTCAGATAAATATTAGTTGAATTTTTCCTTTGCATATACTGTATGTGGACCAAAGGGAAGTTATAGAACCTTTCTGAGTTCATTTTAGCAGTTATAAAATGATAGTCATTATTATCCTCATCATTATAGCATAAAATTCTCCTATTTAAAGGACCGGTAATGTTGACTACGTGGTAAGACTGTTTCCTGCTGTTTGTTTAATATATACTTATCATCCATTTTGGGTTTTTGTGGATTTCTATGAAAGAGGAACTGATTTTATTCTCCATGTGGCTAAATACTGTGAGGAATGTTGTGTTACTTCCAATGTCTCTAAAGCCTTAATCAGAAATGGGCTACCAAAATTTGTCCTAACACTGCTGAATTTGATGTCCTGACCCAAGGGCCTCATTCTGAAAATTCTGTCCCCTTCGGTTCAAGTGTCCATGGTCCACTAGAAGCCTGTTGGGACTAAGCCATTTAAACCTGTCATCCAAACTTTACCAGTCACTGCCAGTAACTAGTTGGCAAGCCTCTTTGATCATCTCTTATTTGCCAAATTTTCAATACTATTGGGCATCTTCTTTCTTCTCCAACCACCAATACCTTTCATCTTTAAAAACCCTTTGACAGACTCTTTGATGCCTACTGCACATCCCCTACTCCAATGCATCCTTATCCCAGTTTTTAAATACTCCCTGAACTTCCTTAATTACAACCTGGATATTTCCTGCCTGAGAACACTCCTTCTCTTGCGGCTCTAATATGTAGTGTTTTTTTCTTTCATATAACCCATGTATCTCAATGCCCTTCTTACTCCTCAATACCACTCCCATCTTCCAATTTATTTTTCCCCTTATGAAAAAATTGCTGCTCCTTTGAATTCTTACCTCCTGAAGCTATTGATTCATTTGTCAAGACCAGTGAAGGGTCTGAGATTAGACACATGAGCATTTAGACAAAAAAGAAAGACAACCCAATTTAAAAATAAAATTTTACAGCTGAATAATATTCATTGTATGTATATACCACATTTCATGGATTTTGGCCGAATACATGAGATTCATGGATCAGAGACAAAGGGCTATTCTTGCAGCAATAGTAGTTGTTAGAGTATTAGCATTTCCTTACACTGATTTCCCACTTTCCACAGGATGATAGAAAGCATCAGTGCTGTAGGAAAGGAACTTTGATCTTGGAACCAGGTCTTTCTTACTGGACAATACACATGCCTGAGCTTTGCTCCAAAGGGAGGCCCTATGTCTAGCTTCTAAAGTCATTTGCTCTACAAATATCCTTGAATAGACTGGATCAAAGGCAGTTAGTGTCTCTGCTCAAAAGATGTGCAGAAATGAGTGAGACCCAGGCAGAATTATCTTCTGATAGTCTTCAGGTTTCTCTTTAAAATAAGATGATTTGGGGTTCAGATTTTTTTTTCTACTCACACTGACTCTTTCCTGGGTAATCATACACATTTCAATGGCATCAGTTATCATCTGTTGACAAGTCTATACTTTGTACCTCCAGTCCAGACCTTTGAGTTCTAAAACGACACCTTGACTTGCCTTCTTAAGCCATCTAGTTGGATATTTTCTTGGCATATTGAATGAAATCTGTCTAAAATTAAACAAACTCTGGCTCTCCCCAACACCTATATCTTTGCCGACCAAATAAATGAAAACTTCTGAGCTGGACATATTGTTTGCACCCACCAACCACACTTGCACTCTCTATTCTTCTCTAAGCCCCAAGAAACTGATTTTGATCGAGAAAATCAATTCTTTCTTCTGGCTTCCAGTTAGCATGGACAATGGGAGTCTCAGGAAGGATACAGGAAAGCAAGAGGATGGTGTGGTCTGGTTCTTTATTGGTTGGGCTACCTTTCTGTCAGATAGCCTCTGCTTAGAACTATTCACCCAGATTTCTGATAATCACTCCCTCTGCTTGTCCTTTCAGGCTAGGAGTTATTAGCACAGATACTAGCACTATCCCTCACTGCCTTCCTTAAATCTTGATCACGCTTTTCGTACATTGTCTCTTTATTAAACTTTCTTTAAATCAGCCAGTATGGATGAGCTGTTTCCTGCTTGAATTCCTACCACCAACTTGTGCAAGCCAGAATTGGTGTATCATGACTGCCTTCATCTCCCATATCTAATCCATGATCAAACTGCAGAGATTTTGAATACTAAATACCTTTCAAATTTGTCTCCTTCCCTTCCCTCTATCTTCATAACCATTGCCCACCCCAATCATCAGTTCTCACCTGTACTGTTGCACAGTATTCCCACTGTGCAACTTAGAATATCTGTTATGGCACTCCTCCAGAAGACAGTTTAAAATTGTTCAACAGATCTTGCCATTGCCCCGGTTATAACTCCTTACCAGTTCTTTCCTTACTGCACTTAAGTTAAAATCCAGAACATTAACATGATAACAAGGTACAGATGCTCTGTCTCCCTCCAGTTATATGTTAGGACTCATTTTCCTTTCTTATTTTAAGTCCACACACGCAGATCTTTCTCTGTTTTTTTTTTTTTTTTTTTTTTTTAATAAACACTGAGTACTTTCCCACTTCATAGTTCTTCTATCAGGAATACTCCAACATCTCCTTTCTCTGGAATATGCTCTGGATAATAACTCCTCTCAAATTTTAGTTTAAATATTTTTTTGAAATCATAGTTGCCTTTACTGATCCCCAAAGTTTGGTCTCCCGCATAGTTCTCCTGGCAGTCTCACCTTACCACTTGGCTGGCTACTCAAAGTTGCTAAAAATGAATATCTCATGGTCACTGAAAAAGGAAGGAAGGGAGAGGAGGAGAGAGGGAGGGAGGGAGAGGGGGAGGAAGTCAGCATATAAAAACTACTCATAAGTGAAAGCATAAATGCAGGAAAGATATAATTTCAGAAAGAAACAAGCGATATAGATAATAACCATTATGAGTTTAGGGATGAAGGAGACAATGAACTGGCATAGTCAATCAGCGGGGCTGAGGTTGCAGGCAATCTCGCCATTCTGGGGATATTACAAAAATCCAGGCATGTGGTGATAATAGCTTGGGCTGCAGTAATAACAGTGAGGATTTTCTGCTCCCCACAGGGTCTAGCTCAATAAACACTTGATTGATGAGAGAGGGTTTTGCAGAAGATTAAGTAGGCTTTGGTGACATAATGGATATGTGAGAAAAAATTATAAAGGAAGGGATGGAGATCTGTCAATTTGAACCTGTGGTGTACCCCAGAAAAGCCATGCTTTTTAATCTCCATTCAATATTGGTGGGTGGGAGCTTTTTGACTGTTCCCATGGAGATGTGACCCACCCAGTTGTGGGGCATAACTTTAGTTAGATGGTTTCCATGAAGGTTTATCTCCACCCATTCAAGGTGGTGATGTTCCCTTTAAGAGGGAAGCATTTCAGAAAAAGCCATGAGAGCCCTGTGCCGGTTTAAAAGGATGCATGTAACCCTAGAAAAGCCATGTTTTAATCCTAATTCCATTTTGTAAAGGCAGCCGTTTCTTGTAACCCCTATTCAGTACTTCATGCTTGAAACTTTAATTAGATCATCTCCCTAGAGATGTGACTCAATCAAGAGTGGTTGTTAAGCTGGATTAGGTGGAGATGTGTCTCCATCCATTTCAGGTGGGTCTTGATTACTTTACTGGAATCCTATAAAAGAGGAAACATTTTGGAGAAAGCTAGAGATTCAGAAAGCAGAGAAAGCCACAGCACCATGAAGCAGAGAGTCTGCCAGCCAATGACTTTAAGAGATGAAAAAGGAAAATTTCTCCCGGGGAGCTGGAGAAGAAGCTAGCAGATGACACGGTGTTTGTCAAGTGCCTTTCCAGCTGAGAGAGAAACCCTGTGTTCACCATGTGGCTTTCCAGATGAGAGAAAAACTCTGACCATGTTTGCCATGTGCCTTTCCACTTGAGAGAGAAACCTGAACTTCATCAGCATTGTTGAATCAAGGTATCTTTCACTGGATGCTTTAGATTGGACATTTCTATACACTTGCTTTAATTGGGACATTTCCATAGCCTTAAAATTGTTAACTTGCAACTGATTAAATTCCCCTTTTAAAAAGCCATTCCATTTCTGATATATTGCATTCCAGCCGCTAGCAAACCAGAACAAGCCCATGCAGCCAGAGACCTTTGGAAATGAAGAAGGAATCTGCCCTGGGGGAGCTTCATGAAACAAGAAGCCAGGAGGAAAACTAGCAAACATTGACATGTTCGATACGTGCCCTTCCAGCTAAGAAAGAAACCCTGAACTTCATCGGTCTTTCTTGAGTGAAGGTAACCTCTTGTCTGTGCCTCAGTTTGGACATTTTCACAGCTTGCCTTTATTTGGACACTTTCAGGAACTCAGAACTGGAAACTCTCAACTTAATAGACTCCCCTTTTTAAAGTCATTCTGTTTCTGGTACATCACATTCCAGCAGCTTACGAACTAGAACAGGAGAGAAAGAAAATATCAAAATTTAAAACCTACTAAGTAAAGGCATCAGATTTGGGAATTCTAAAGTTATTTAATTATTTTAATTTGATTCCTACAACAATCTCATGAAGTAAGTAGCAATACCCATATTTAAAAAAATAAGAAACAAAGACTTTATTACATGAGTTGGGTTTTGCATTCAGAGAACCAGATTCGAATCATGGTTCTGCACCTTATTAACTGCATCACTAGATACATTCTTCACATACCAGGGTTTTTGTAGAAAGGAAATAAAATAGCATTTTTAAATAGTATACTTGGGCTTGGTCTCTGCCATGCCCAGTGAAGCTGTGACGTGGTCCCAAGAAACCCAAACAACAACCAGAAAAACTGGATTAAAAATAAAAGACATGCAGTCAGAATACAGAATCCTAAATCAGCAGAGGAATAGATGGTGTCCCACAGTCTAAGATCTTATTAAATTTTTCATTCCTTTCTCTTTCTACTCTTCGGCCTGAATAATTTCAATTGTCTTGTCTTCAAGTTCATTGACTCTGTCTTTTGTCAGTGCCAATCTGCTGGTGAAACCCACTAGAATACTTTTCATTTCAGTTATTGTGGCCTTCAACTCCAGTATTTCTGTTTGGTTCCTTTAAAAAAAAAAGTTGAGATTCTCAGAATGTTCATTCATTTTTGCCCTGATAGTCTTTAGTTCTTTCTATGTGTTTTCTTTTATTTGCTTGAACATACTGAGGATCATTTTTTTTTAAGTCTTTATCCAGCATGTCCAAAGTCTGGTCCTCTTCATTGATGGTTTCTTGATTTTTATCTTATTCTTTTGGATCGAACATCATTTCTTGTTTCTTTGTCTGTGTTGCCATCTTATGTTGTACACTGGACATTTTAATATTTTAAAGCATTAACTCTTGGATTTTGTCCCTAAGCTGTCTGTTCCTTCAATTTGTATCCAGCTGATAATTTGACAGAGATCACCTTGAATGCTAGGCATTAGCAAAGCAAACCAATGCAAAGACGCCTTTACAGTCTTTTCAAACTGGTTCTGCATTAGCAGGTACTCTCCCTCAGAGTAGAGCTCTACCATCCAGAACATCTGCCTGAGGCCAACATGAAGGGCAAGCTCTTCCCTGTCATTTCTGGACTTCAGTCTTGTCCTGGGCTTGTTCCTGCTCATGGCCTTAGAAATTCTCCCATTCACAGGAACCTGAATGCTCCCCTCTACTCCCTATGAAATGGGCTTCCTCTGCCTCCCAGACATTATGTGGTATGATTTAAAGAAAATAATCATTTTCCCTAGGCTGCTTTGTTATAATTGTTTCTTAAACTGCTTTAGTTGACTGCAAGCTGCGTCTACCTGCAGGGTCAGTTCTGAGGTGGCAACACAGAGATGAGTTTACTGGTTCCATCTTTCTGGCTGCCATTCCATAGATTGGCAGTGCCATTCAGGCATCTTAGCAAATGGGTTTATTACTCAGTCTTCTCTGGAAAAAAGTACCAACAGGAGATATCTGTATATGATATTTTATAAAAGTGTCTCATGCAACTGCAGGGATGCAAAAGTCCATATTCCATAGGGTAGGCTGCTAGCTTGAAACTTCAATGAAGGTCATTGATGAACTCTCCAGGAGAAGCTTACTGGCTGAAGAAAACAAGTGAAAGTTCTTTCTTCTCTCTTAAAAATTTTCTACTGGTTGCCTTAAATCCAGCTGACTGGATACTCTCATTGCAGAGAATTGATCATAGATGTAATCAGCCACAGATATAATCAATTGACTGAAGATTTAATAAACCAGCCTTCTGGTTTATTAACCAGGCACAAAATGTCCTTGTAGTAATGGTTAGGCCAGTGCTTGCCTAACCAGATAACTGGGCAAGCTCACACATGAACCTTACTATAACAGTCCACCCCTTTTTAACTTGGCAGCTATATGGATTACCTTATACCATATTTAATCTCTAAATAGATCATAACAAATGCATGTTTCACCTAACAATATTCAACTGTCCTATGTACAACCGAATGCACTAAATCTCTCCCCGAATAGGGTGCAATTCCATTCACTCCTGATATCCTATAACATGAACAATACAACTGATGTCACATGATAAGAAAACAAGATATTTGCTTTATGTACAAATACAAACATGCACATAACAAAAAAAAGAGGAAATATTCATACCATCACAGTCCTTGTTTCTGTAACTGGTCAGGTGGCCATAGTTCTTATTTTTCACTAATTTCTTCCACTACCCATTCTGCGCTCCCCTTACTCTCAGCAAGCAGTTCTGCTAGCCATGGTTCTTTGCAGGGTAAATTGACCTAAATTTTCATTCCTGAAGTTTCTGGGCTATTGGTAGTCCTGCTCGGATTGGGTTCTTGCAGTTTTCTATTGACTTTAATCACAGGGAAAAGTAGTATTTAGAGAAGCCTTAGGGGATCTCCTCTATTCCAGGAAAAGTTTTCTTTACCTCCTGTATTAGTTAGGGTTCTCTAGAGAAACAGAATCAACAGGGAACACTTGCAAATATAAAATTTATGCAAGTGTCTCACGTGACCGTAGGAACGCAGAGTCCAAAATCCACAGGGCAGGCTGCGAAGCCAATGACTCCAATGGATGGCCTGGATGAACTCCACAGGAGAGGCTCACCAGCCAAAGCAGGAATGCAACCTGTCTCCTCTGAGTCCTCCTTAAAAGGCTTCCCATGATTGCATTTAGCATCACTAATTGCAGAAGACACTCCCCTTTGGCTGATTACAAATGGAATCAGCTGTGGATGTAGCTAACGTGATCATGACCTAATCCTATGAAATGTCCTCATTGCAACAGACAGGCCAGCGCTTGCCCAATCAGATGAACAGGTACCACAACTTGGCCAAGTTGACACCTGTCCCTAACCATGACACCTCCATTGTGTAGTTGCAGCCCTGAGTCCAGGCACTGTGTAGTTGCTAAGCCCATGCATAACCTCCATCCTTATCAACATACCTACTTTGTTGATGAGCCTATTGGGCAATGGCAGAGTGACTGGGAAAACAGGATGACTGGTATCCACAGATACCTTCTCTGCTGAAGTCACCGTCTGGTGAGCATTCACATGGGACACAAATATCTTCATGTTTTTTGCCCACTCAGAAAGCTCTATTCACAAACCTCTTCCCAGACTGCTTTGCCACCAGTTTTCCAATCATGCTCCTTCCAAGTCCCTGACCATTCAGCCAAACCATTAGCAACAGCCCAGGAGTCAATCACAAATGCACTTCTGTCCAGTTCTCCTTCGAAGCAAAATGAATAGTGAAGTGCACTGCTCAAAGTTCCACCCATTGGGATGATTTCCCCTCACCAGCCTTCAGGAGCATCAGAAAGGGGCTACAGTGCTGAAGATGTCTCCTTTTGGGTGGTACCTACATATTGTGCAGAACCATCTGTGAACTAGGCCCAAGTTTTCTCTTTCAGTCAACTAATTGTATGGAACTCCCCAAGGGGCCATGGTTCTGGGCTGGGAAAGAGAAGGTAATGTGGCAGAAGTGGGGGCCATAGGCATTTGGGCACATGTAATTTCCTTGTGCCTTCAAGACCCACATAAGCCCTATCTTATATATACCATTTCGATTTTATGATGAAGCCCAACTTAATGTCTTGGTGAGTCAGAAGACACCCAGCTCATGACAGGCAACTCAGGTCTCCTTGTAACTTGGTGAGTCATGGTTAAGCGTCCAGTCTCTACTAAGGTCCAGTAACAGACCAAAAGCCATTTCTGAAAAGGAGAGTAGTTATCTGCAGCAGTTAGCAAAGCTTTATGCCAAAATCCTAAGGGTTTACATTTTGATTTATTTATGGGGGCCTGCCAAAGTCTCCAGACAACATTTCTATTTGCCACTGACACTTCCAGCACCATTGGATCTGCTGAATCATGTGGCCCAATGGCAGAGCAGCTTGTACAGCAGCCTGGATCTGTCACAGAAACTCTTCTTGTTCTGGTCCCCATTTAAAACTAGCAGCTTTTCTGGTCATTTGGTAAATGGGCTGTAGTATCACACCCAAATGGGGAATATGTTGTCTCTAGGATCCAAAGAGGCCAACTAGGCATTGTGTCTCTATTTTGGTCATAGGAGGGGTCAGACGCAATAGTTTAATCTTCACTTTGTTAGGGATAGCTCAACATTCCCCACACCACTGGGCACCTAGAAATTTCACTGAGGTGGAACACCCCTGTATTTTTGTTGGATTTATCCCCCATCCCCTGACACATAAATACCTTACCAATGAGTCTAGAATAGTTGCTACTTCTTACTTACTAGGTCCAAGCAACATGTCATCAACATAGTATATAAGCGTGATGTCTTGCAGAAGGGAGAAGTGATCTGGTTTTCTCTGGACAAGATTGTGATATAGGGGTGGTGTTCTAGTTTTCTAGCTGCCAGAATGCAACACACCAGAGATGGATTGGCTTTTAATAAAAGGGGATTTATTTTGTTGGTTCTTCAGAGGAAAGGCAGCTAACTTTCAACTGAGGTTCTTTCTTACGTAGAAGGCACAAGATGGTCTCTGCTGGTCTTCTCTCCAGGCCCCTGGGTTCCGACATCTTTTCCCGGGGTGACTTCTTTCTGCATCTCCAAAGGCCTGGGCTGAGCTGCTGGTGCTGAGATGAGGAATGCCGTGCTGCTTAGGTTGTGCTGCGTTGTGCTTTCTCATTTAAGCACCAGCCAATTAAGTCAAATGTCACTCATATTCCAATATTCCAATATTCCAATAAACTTGGAATATTTCGTTGGTAACAGAGACCATCAGGAGATAGAAATGGGGTAAGATATTGGGTAATTGGAGCTGAAGGGATACAGATTGTGCAACAGGACTGAATATAAAAACTCAGAAATGGACAGCACAATATTACCCAACTGTAATACAATTATTTTAAAACACTGAATGAAGCTGAATGTGAGAATGATAGAGGGAGGAGGGCTGGGGGCACAATTGAAATCAGAAAGAAAGATAGATGACAAAGATTGAGATGGTATAATCTAGGATTGTCTAGAGTGTATAATGACAGTGACTAAATGTACAAATTTTAAAAATGTTTTTTCATGAGGAAGAACAAAGGAATGTCATTACTGCAGGGTGCTGAAAATAGATGGTAATTAATATTTTAAAATTTCAACTTATGTGTGAGACTAAAGCAAAAAATGTTTATTTGGTACAAGATTTATATTTTGACTAGTGCACTTCCTAATATTTCTTATGTAGATAGCTTGGTTGAATAACATAAGTACATGGAACCTTGGGTAAGACATGAGATTTTGTTGGTTTGTCCAGCTAGATGCCCCAATGAATCCCAGAGTGATTTGATCAGTGAGCAGAAAAGTATATGCAAAGTCCCCTTTGGGGAATGGTGAGAACGATGGAAAACTCAACTTCCCAAAGTTGAATTCTTGATATTCTCACAAGCAGTGGGGGCAACCAAAGCTATAGGCTGAGCCTCCAGTCTTGGGGTTTGTTCACATGAAACTTAACCCCACAGGGGATAGGTCAAGCCTGCTTAAAATTAGGCCTAAGGGTCACCCCCAAGAGAACCTCTTTTGTTGCTCAGATGTGGCCTCTCTCTCCAGCCTACACAGCATGCAAACTCACCACCCTCCCCCTGTCTACGTGGGACATGACTACCAGGGGTGTGGATCTTCCTGGCAACGTGGGACAGAAATCCCAGAATGAGCTGAGATTCAGCATCAAGGGATTGAGAAAAACTCTAGAATGAGCTGAGACCCAGCATCAAGGGATCGAGAAAACCTTCTCCACCAAAAAGGGGAAGAGTGAAATGAGACAAAGTGTCAATGGCTGAGAGATTCGAAACAGAGTCGAGAGGTTATCCTGGAGGTTATTCTTACGCATTAAGTAGATAACACCTTGTTAACCAAGATGTAATGGAGAGGCTGGAGGGAATTGCCTGAAAATGTAGAGTTGTGTTCCAGTAGCCATGTTTCTTGATGATGATTGAATAATGATATAGCTTTCACAATGTGACTATGTGATTGTGAAAACCTTGTGTCTGATGCTCCTTTTTTTTTTTTTTATTAATGGAAAGAAAGAAAAAAAAATTAACACAACATTTAGAAATCATACCGTTCTACATTTTTCTACATATGCACTCAGTAATTCTTAACATCATCACATAGATGCATGATCATTGTTTCTTAGTACATTTGCATGGGTTTAGAGGAACTAGCAACACAACAGAAAAAGATATAAAATGTTAATATAGAGAAAAGAGATAAAAGTAGTAATAATAGTAAAAAACAAAACAAAAAAACCCTATAGCTCAGATGCAGCTTCATTCAGTGTTTTAACATGATTACTTTACAATTAGGTATTATTGTGCTGTCCATTTTTGAGTTTTTGTATCTAGTCCTGTTGCACAGTCTGTAACCCTTCCGCTCCAATTACCCATTATCTTACCTTGTTTCTAACTCCTGCTGGACTCTGTTACCAATGACATATTTCAAGTTTATTCTCGAATGTCCGTTCACATCAGTGGGACCATACAGTATTTGTCCTTTAGTTTTTGGCTGGACTCACTCAGCATAATATTCTCTAGGTCCATCCATGTTATTACATGCTTCATAAGTTTATCTTGTCTTAAAGTTGCTTTTATGTACCTTGTCAACAGATGAGTAGAACATATGGAATAAAAATAAATAATAGGAGGGACAAATGTTAAAATAAATTTAGTTTGAAATGCTAGTGATCAATGAAAGGGAGGGGTAAGGGGTATGGTATGTAAAATTTATTTTTCTGTTTTTGTTTTATTTTTCTGTTGTCTTTTTATTTCTTTTTCTGAATTGATGCAAATGTTCTGAGAAATGATCATGATGATGAATATGCAACTATGTGATGATATTGTGAATTGCTGAGTGTATGTGTTGGGAACGTTTGTGTTTCTTTCTTGTAATTTTTTTTAATTAATAAAAAATTTTTAAAAAATGAGGGAGAAATTAAAACATTTTCAGACCAAAAAACAAAACAAAACAAACAAACAAAAGAAGTCAGTTACAGCATAAGGTCTCTTTCTATGGTTTCCAAATAAGCTAAGGGAAAGAATTCCTAAGATGCTTAAGCCCTAGTCTCCTGAGGTCTTAAACTTGTTATAGGGACAAGCTGGCATTGTCTATGTTTTGCTTTTTGAAGGTGGTATTAACACTTTCATGACAGGAGGATGCTACTTCCATGAATCATTGTATACAAGAGTAAATCAAAATGCTCTGGTTCAAATCCCAGCTCTGCCACACACTAGCCCATTACTTAGGGCAAACCACCTGACCTCTCAGAACCTAGTTTTTCTCTTTCTCCTAAGTGGACTGTAAATGCTATTGACTCTGCCAACTCTATTGATTATAGGGATAATCAAACACAGGGGAAATTAAAATAATTTTAAGACTCTAAAGTGCATCTTGTAAAAAATAAAAATCAGTATACAAACATATGGAAAAATATACAATCTTACAGATTTTCCAAGAAATAGAAATCAAAACAGAGGTGACATTTTATACATGTTAAATTACTAGGTTTGCCATGACTGAATAAATGAGTACAGTTCTTTCAGAAAGCAATTTGACAATGTATTTCAATTGTCCAAAAATGTTTCTACCCTTTGAATAAGTAAAGATGAAACTAGTTAACATTTATTTGGCTATCATTTATGGATTGCTTCTTGTCTGTCAGTCATTGTCCTAAGTGTTTCTCAAATGTTTTAACTCATTTGGTGCTTACCTTTATGACACACAACAAAACAAGTTAAAAACCTATCAGGATGGTATATTTTGGATGGTTTTCACTGTGTGTGAGTCTCTCTCAATAAAATTTCATTTAAAAAGCAAAAGGTAAAACAATCCTATCAGGTTTTTATCATTACCATCTCTGTTTTAGAAATAAGAAAGTGGACACAGAGTAGGGAAGTGGCCTTGCACTAGACTTTATAGCTAGTATGGGGCAGAAATGGAAATTAGCTTAAGGTGATTAGAATCCAAAGTTCTCACTCTTTACCACTCCATTTAATAACTATAGCAAATTTATGCAAAGGGAGTACTCCAAAAGAAGGAAACGTCAAGAGATCTGAAGACATGTTCTAAATTATGCCTGCAAACTTTGGGAGAAATGTCAGTAACAATTTAGCAAGTGACAGTGTATCAAATCACTGCATTATTATATAACACTTAAATAGTTAAGAAAACTAACAACAGGTAGAAATGTTTATGTTTCACAAAATAAAACGTTTAAAAGGTATCTGAATTTCTTATAATCACTATTATGAGGATTATAAGAATTTATAAGAATTATAAGAATTTCTGATTCTGCCCAAAGCAGTATTATAAGTTTTTTTTAAGCGGCTATAAAGTGGTATGCAAATGCCTCCTTTCAATGAATTACAAGACCAGGATCACAGTGACATCATAAGATATTTATTTTTTCCCTAGTGTTAGCAAATATCACTAACCGAAGAAGACACAATCTACTATATTTGAGTAAAACCACATAGTAATGGAATAAGAAGAAAGTTAAAAACAAGATGACCAATCAAATTGACTGTCCCAGGCAATAAAGCAAAATCTTAATGGACCACATTCTAGGAGTTTATTCCATGTTCAATCTTTCTTATCAGGGAAGTGAAATTTCTCTTTCAAGGGCAATCATTTTTCCTTTGGCTATGTTCTCTCCCTACTTTTGGGTACAAAAAGAAGCCAAGCAATTGAGAAAAACTTCTGGACTGAAAGGGGGAAGACAGAAACGAGATAAAATAAAGGGTCAGTAGCTGAGAAATTTCAAACAGAGCCGAGAGGTTATCCTGGAGGTTATTCTTATGCATTATACAGTTATTTCCTTTTTAGTTTAAGGTATATTAGAGAGGCTCCAGGAAAGTGCCTGAAACAATAGATCTGTGTCCAGCAGCCATGTTTCTTGAAGATGATTGTATAATGATACAACTCTTCACAATGTTATTTTGTGACTGTGAAAACCTTGTTCTGATGCTCCTGTTATCTATGATATGGACAGACGAGTAAACAATATGGGTTAAAAATAAATAAATAATAAGGGCAATGAACGTTAAAATAAATTGGGTAGAAGAAAATACTAGTGGTCAAAGAGAAGGAGGGGTAAGAGGTATGGTATGTATGAGTTTTTTTTTTCTTTTTGTTCTTTTTCTGGAGTGATGTAAATGTTCTAAGAAATGATCATGGTGATGAATATACAACTATGTGATGATAGTATGAGCCACTGATTGCACACCAAGTATGGAATGTTCTTATGTTAAGAATGTTCATGTTTGTATATTGATTGGTTTTATTAATAAAAATTAAAAAATAAAATAAAAGGAATACAAGCATTGACCAGTAGACACACACTTCCTCAGCAGACCAACTCAATAGCTAACAAGCCAAGAGTGCAAAGCTCCTCTCAGAAACACATGTTTAAAGCAGGTGTCCTATAACCAGAAGCATTGAGTAACAAATGTCATCCCATTTCTTTTCTCAGATGACTGGTGCTGAACCCTGAATGTTCTGGACACAGCATTTCACCACGTTTACTATAAAGTGTCGTTACCTGGAGGACATCTTGGAAGAGGAATAATAAATAGCAACATAAGGCTTTCCAGTCAGCTACACCGGTTGCCTTAGTTTGTCAGAGTTGCTATGACAAATATCACTCAATGGGTTGACTTACAAAATGAGTTTCATGTTGTCAGAAGTTGAAGTCCAAAATCAACATGCCAAGAGGGTCATGCTTTCTCCTGGAGTCAGTAGCATTCTGGTGATGACTATTTTCTTATTATTATGATTTAAGCCCTGGATCTAATTTCTGCTTTTTGGCATAAAAAATGCAGCAATCCTTCATGTAAGAGAATAACAGTAATCAGTAGATGGTATGGTGTGATCAAAGCTGGGAAGCTGATGTGTTCCTCAGTCTTCTGTTCCTGTGATTCTTTTTTAAAGGAATTGCTAACATTACAGTTTAGTGAATTTTGGGATTTTTAACATTTTTTCATATAATGGGATACTTGTCAACTCAAATAAATGGAGATCTTGTGACTTTCTTTATATGTCTTTAGAAAACATAATGTGTGAATGAGACATCTAACTTGCACAGTCCAGTAAATCCTACAAAACTCTTGATTCGATCCATTTGCCCAGCTGATTCTCCAAATGAGAAATGCCACTTCAACCCTTCTAAATTTGGCAAGCTGGGACCTCCAGGGAGACAGACTTGTTCTCCTTCTTCTCTCCCCACCTTGATCAATTGCATGAACTATTACATGGGAAGGAGCATTTTACTTTAAGCATGGAAAGTCAAGTTCATTCATTCAAGGGACTTTCGAGGAACTAAACAGTCAGAGCATCAGGAGTACAAAACAGGACCCCACTCCAGGGGCATTGAGAGACCCGGCTACGCATTGGTTTCTTCCTCCCATGAGCAATCCATGATCAATGAAATGCCTTAAATATAAGGGATGGCAGGATTAGTTTTGCCGATTAAAAATATCACTTTAATTTAGATTTTGAACACATGTTGAATACAATATCACTTCTTCTGCAAACTCAAAACTTTTCCAAGGAATGAAAGAATCTATCAAAATAGAATCTGGGCTGGAAGTGTGATTATAGAACTCACGTCCACGGCCAGGCTGCCAGACATTAGAAGTCTGACAATTATTTGTCTTAATGATTTCTGTCCACCGTCTCCACAGAAGGGGGAACTGATTCAGCCTGGCTCTCAGCAAAGGTTTTGTTTTGTATTAAAAAAAAAATTATTCTAAAGGTTCACCATTTATTATACGCTTGCCTAAAACTTGTGTGTGATTGTTGCATTTTCTCAAATGTAACAGCAATAGCATCACGTAATTCAATGTTTCCCTTCCATAGTAAATTCCCCACTTCTGCCACTACATCAGAAAACTTTGGTAGCTCAATTTATAACTGCTACTCCAATACTTATATACTTTCCTTCAAGTTATTATTTCGTTTCACTTCTGTTTCTCACTCTTTCAATCCGTACCATCTGTTTCAACAACACTGCAAGTTGTTGTCTGCCCCAGCCTAAAAGGACAGAGTCCCAGTCGGATGAAATATATTCAAAGATAATTTTATAATCATGACTATAATTTCCTGTCATAGAACTTTGCTTCAATTGAGACAAGGACTTTGGATACTGTGCCTTCTCTCTGTATGAGGTTCTGGCTTTTCCTCAATATAGTAACATTTGAAACAATTGAGAATATACTGTTATTTTTTGCATCTAAGAAAGCAGAAAAAAATGAGGTCAACTTGCTTCTCCACTGCAGCTGAAGGTGACCAACAGAGATGAATACAGGTTCATTATCAAATATGTTCTATTAAGAGTTCTCAAGTGCCTAGATGTTGCAAAGTGAGTGCATTGCCATATAGACACCACATTGGAGTTACCCCTGAATGAGAAAGTGCTTATTTGTATTCAGTTCTTTAAAACTGTTATAAAGCAGCTATGCATTGGAGGAGAGAGCGTAGAGTGGATTCTGGCTGCATTTTCCATCGAGTTGATCAGTCTGAACAATGGTTTCCTCATCTGTGCGATGGGAACAGAAACCCTTCACAAACTGGCAGGTCTTCTGCTATGAGCCGCTAACTGTCATTCCCGGAACAATTCTTTATTGCTCTTTTATAGCTTAGGATCTTACTTCTTCCACAGCACTAATTACAATGTGAAATAATTTTTTAATCTGTTTTTGGCTCTCTGTCAGCATCCAAAGCTGGAATGCAAGTTCCCCATGAGCAAGGACCTTGCCTCTGTTTTCTTACTCTGCCCAGGTCCTGGTTCAGTGTAGCGAGCTACTCAATGCTCAGTTTTTTAAGGGAATAGAGAATGAGAGAATACATGAGAAAAATAAAATATGCCACTAGGTATTGGGATTAGAATCTTTTTCTGGTAGCACCCTGCTCTTAAATAAGTCATGGAATTTCTTCAAGGTTCTAGTGGTTTTTTTGTTTGTTTGTTTATATTTTTAAAGTCTTTAAAGTATATGAGGGGCAATATTTGCCCTGTTTATCTCACATGGAGGATATAGGGATCAGTGTATAAAATCGCACTATGTGTGCTATACTATCTATTGCCAAGAAGATTTAGGTTAAAGGTGAAGGAAGAATGAGGCTAGGATATGTGAAGAAAGGAGGAAGAAATTTGGAATTGCTTTATTATCCATTTTCCATATTTCTCTTTAGAAGAGATACTATTATTATCTCCATTTTACAAATGAGGAAATGAGGGTGAGAATGTGGAAGCATCATGCTATGGTAGGTTGAATTATGCATCCTAATGAAAGAAGTGGTCTTAATTTTAATCCACATTCCTATGGCTGACTATGAACTTATTTGCAAATAGGACCTTTTGGAGATTATATTTTTAATTAAGATGTGGCCAAGTGAATCAGAGTAGGTCTTAATCTATGCCACTGAAGGTCTTATAAGGAGAAGACACTGGAAGCTCATATTCAGAAAAGGCCATGTGGAAAGATGTTTGAAGTACTTAGAACTTGAGGGGGTGGGAGGAGGGAGGGAGAGAGAGAGAGAGAGAGAGAGAGAACCAGCCAGCCAGCCAATAACTTCCTGTTGTTAAACCAACCCAAACTAAGGCACTTGCCAACAGTGGCAAAGAAAGTAAAAGAGTTGGGATTCAGACCCAGACAATTTGACTCTCTAACTCACGTCTTCTTTCCTGAGTAAATAAATGTGACTTAGGCAGATAGCTTAGCTATTGCATTTCTACATAGTAGAGACTATGCTTGAAGTCAGCAGAGAGCTATTTGTGCTCAGAAATTAAATGTAAATGCTATTTGAGGATGAGGATGAGGATCCAGTGGTATTGGAAATAGTGAGGCAAAGTTAGAGCTCTAGAAAGTTTTTATCTGTGTGTGTGTGTGTGTGTGTATATATATATATATATATATATATATATATATATATATATGGTAGACACTTAGCTTGTGAGCACATTTTTATTTTGTAGAAAAATGAATATGACACTACACACTATAAAAAACTAAAATGTGTGCTTAGTATCCATATTTCTGTTTGGAAGAGGGGGACATAACCCTCTATTACTAGAAACTCCTAAAGAAGGCTATATTCCTTTCTAACATGCTTGATGATACTTGATAAGTTATTCAACAGCCCTTTCTTATACCTACTAAAATGATTCCAAGCATCCACTTTATAATACTTATATTGCTTTTAAGAGGCACTTTGTTTACAAGAACTGTTGCCGAGAAGACACATACACGTTAATTCCCGTCGTTGAGGAATTCCTTCTCATTAACTGCCTAACCTGACAGACCTTCGGAACAAGGAAATCCCGTAACTCCCATCATGAAAGCCATAACCTGTTAGAGCTATTAAGAAAAAATGGCACACAGCTCAAATAATCATGGTTTCTAGCATTTACAGAAGCAGTTTTTCCTGAAGAAGCCTGGGCTTTCAACTTTGTTGATTCCTCAAAGAATTAAACACAACTCCTGTGGCTGCCTCGGTGTGCTGTGTGGCAGAGGAATTTGAAGGGACATGGCCTGAATTTAAAGTAGTTGGTGGAGACCCCTTTATATGCTTTGTATGTTTGATGGCAGAAGGAAGAATTCATTTACTGCAGGCTACCTTAATAAACATCTACTTCACAAGGCTTAAGACAGCGAGCCCCTACCTTGGGCATGTGGTCAAGACTTGGGAAAATGAGGTTCATGAGTTTGGTACTGTGTTTGCATTATTTAGTAAAGACAAGAGCTTGTCCCATCACCCATGACTCTTCTACTTTGGTTGTGAAAATACAGAAAAGTACATTCATGTCCTAATATGCTACTGCTTTATATTAATGAAGGTACCTTTCTTTTCCATTTTTTTCTTTTTTTTCCTTATGGCTCTGTCCCTCAGCCTTCAAAGCTACCAAACTTTTCCTCATTGCTTTTGAAAAAGATGGTTACAGCAGAACACTAGAGAACAGCAGAAAACAAAGGAGTGGCTTTTGGCTTTAAAAAGCCAATGTTACGTCTCTGCTGCAATCAAGATGGTGGGGTGAGAACCTTCAGGGCTCCATCTGCCAACAGAAACTTTGAACAAACAGCAAGTACTGGCAGAAATATCCTTTTCAAAGCTCCACTACACAGTTAGATTGCAGTTACAGGAGGAACACCGAATCAAGAAATAGGCAACTTAAAATCCGTAGAAGCTTGTGGAACCCTGGATGACAACACCCCTATCCTCTCATCAGCTCTGGCACATCCAGGCTGTGTGCCCAGTGAGGATCCCTGGTCCTAAATCCAGAGGAAACAGAGTAACCCTTGTGCTCATATTGGGAGCATGTATGTCTGGCTCACTCTCTCCAGTGGCAGTTTGAAAGACTGAACCAGTATACTTTTTGCAAGCTGCTGTCTCAGAACATACCCTGCAGGTGGAAGGCAGTTCACAGAGCCCTTCTGCAGAATACTGTGGAAGCTGTGGCTGGAAGCCAGGCCAAGGGATTTCTGGCTGTAAGATACACAGTGAAGTGTCTGAGACTTGAAGAAATTGTTCCTTAGGGAAGAGGGATCTTTCACATCTATGTAAATTCAGGAATTCCTAGAGCAAAATGTGCTACTCAAAGAAGATGCAGGCACCGAAAGGATCAGGGAAGCCCTACAATTTGGCAGGGGACAATTCTCTAAATAGCCGGGAAGGGGAACACTTGCATGGGTCAATATGCAAAGATACATAAAAGTGTTTCTTTCTTTATTTTTCCTTTTTTTTTGTATTATGCCTGGCTTTCAAGGAAAACTCTATCATAACACTAATTGGATACAAGTTTGGGGAACAGTTGACTCAGTAAATTCCAGTTATAAAATATTAAAATAACAAAATTTTCAGGTTTCAATGAAATATTATAAAACAAAGAAACAGTAAGCTAGACACAGACAAAAGAGAAGATTAAAGTATTACAAAACATCAACAAGGAGGACTAGACCAGGGGCATATAGAACAACTTTTAAAAATGGTTCTAGGGCAGTGCAATGGTGGTTCAGTGGCAAGAATGCTTGCCTGCCAAAGCTGGAGATCCAGGTTTGATTCCCAGAGCCTACCCATGTGAAAAAAAAAAAAAAAGAAGAAGAAGAAAAGGGCCTAACTATGCTCCAAGAGCTAAAGAAAAACATGGACAAAGAACTAAAGGAAATAAGGAAAATGACAGATGAGTACAAAGACAATAGAGATATGAATATTATGAAAAGGAATGAAACAGAGCTGGAGACCACAATAACAGAAAGTAAAAATTCCCTGGAGGGTTTCAATAGCAGATTGGAGATGGTATGAGAGACAATGTGTAGACTTGAATACAAGACACTTGAAATCATCCAATCTAAACAGCAAAAAGAAGAATGGAGAAAAATGAACAAAGTTTGAAGTACTGTGGGATACCTTAAAGCATACCAATATACATAACTTGGGAATCCCAGAAGGAGAGGAGAGAAAGAAGGAAGCAGAGAAAAGTAAATAATAGCTAAAAAATACTAAATTTAAGGAAAGACAGGAGTATACATCTAGATGTTCATCCAATTCCAAACAGGACAAACCTGAATAGACCTATATCAAGACATATCATGATCAAACTGCTGAAAGCTAAAGATAAGAAGGGAACTCTCAACGCTGTAAGAGAGGAGCAACATTTCACATACAAGGCGGTGTCAGCACAATTGAGTGCCAATATATCATCAGAAACCATGGAGTCAAGAAAAATAAAAGTATGATGACATATTTAAAGTGCTGAAATCAAAAAACTGCTAACCAAGAATTCTGTATCTGTAAGATACTATCTTTCATACCTGAAGGGAGAGAATAGACATTTCCAAATAAATAAAAGCCGAGTTACTTCATGGTGACTAGACCAGCTCTACCAGAAATGCTAAAGAACCTGTTGCAGCTTGAAAGGAAAGGGCACTAGACAACAGATAAAAGCCCCTTGAAGATACAAGGATAATGACATGGGTAATACAAATGCCACTACTATAGTATTTTTGGCTTTCAATTCTACTTTTCACTTCTTAAAAGATCTGAAAGGCAAGAGCATAAAATGTAACAATGAATCAGTGGATCATAATGTATAAACATATAGTATGTGACATGGTCTACATAAAGATTGGGCATGGAGGGGTATAGGAACATTGTTTTTGCATACTATCGAACTTAATTTGTTACCAAAACAAATGATAATGTTATAGATTGGGGACATTAAATTTAAATCCCATGGTAACTACAGAGAAAATATCAGAGAATGTATAAGCTCATAGAGACAGAAATTAGAGTGCCAGTTGCCAGGGTCAGGAGGCAGGGGAAAGGTAGTTAATGCATAATGGGTATAGGGTTCATGTTTAGGGACTTGGGGAAGGATTAGTAAGTGAATGTGCAGAGGGTATCCCAACATTGTGAATGGTATGATAGGGTATGGTAGAGATATGGGAGTTTATGATCATATATACATATATTTTTCTCCCACAATTAAAAAAAAAAAGAACTAAAGATACAATAACAATTAAATTCAAGACATGATCCTGCACAGCTCTAACAAGAGAAGAGAAAAGCCTGAAAAGGACATTATAGGGACAAGTGAAAAATTGGAACATAGACTGTAAGCTTTATGTCCATGTTAAATTTTTAAGTTGATAACTGTGTTTAAGATGTTTACATAAGTGAATAACTTTGTTCTTAGGAAATGGTCACAGCAGTATTAAGTATTCAAGGAGCATGATGTACACAACCTACACTCAAGTTTTCAGTAGATGGATTGTCAGACATATCAAATGATGGACAGATGGACTGAGAGACAGGTGGACAGATAAAATGATAAAAGGCAAATGTGACAAAATGTTAACATTGGTGGGTCAGTATATATGGGGAGGGTAGGGGTTTGTTGGAGTTTTATGTATGGAGTTTGTATTATTTTTATAATTTCCCTGTAAGTTTTAAATTATTTCAAAATTAAAAAAATTGTTTAAAGCTAATGTTATGTGGTCATATTGTCTCTACACTTTTAAAGTTTGAACAGGACATAAAATGCAAGACATACACATAAGAAGTGGAAAGATATGACTGGGTCTAAGTTACTCTTCTCTACCATCATCTGATAAAGACATTCAAAAATAGAAGAGGTTGAGGGGAAGCATGAAAGTAAAATGCTTGTAGTGCCCTTGAAAAGACTCCTAAATTCTGCAACCCCGCTCCTCATCCTTCACCCCACCACTCTGCCCTATAGTCACAGGAGGGTCACAGAAGTAAAACAATCAGAGCCTGAAGAGGCCCTGAGGCCAGAACCAAGAATCCATGATGCATTAACCTTTACCTCTCTCCAACTAAGGGCAGGAAAGCTGGAGTTGTAGGCTCCTGGAGATGGACTCATAGATGTAAGAAGTCATGTGTAGATGCCAAAGGTATAGAGCAATTTTACCTCACCGATAACTCTAATGTTCTCATCTTATAAAAACCTGCTGTAACTAAGGCTTAACCCCTTGAACAAGTGGGGTGAGGTACAAAACATTGGAATGGAGACTTGAAACAAAACAAAATTATGGAAAAGCAATCAAAATCTATTGAATTTGTAGCTTTGGATTTGAACCTTCTAAATGGAAAACCATAGGAAAGGCTATACTAAGAACTACTCTCAAAATCAGTCACTGTCTACACATCTTGCTTATTTTCTCTCAAATCTATTCAGTGGGATAACTGACATCGCTGCTGACATGCTGGCCATAGATGAAAGGTTCTCTTTTTGTTCTTAAATTCATTAAAAAAAAAACCTGCATTGATTTTTAAATAATACAAGAAGATAAACTCTAATATCTAAATGAATTAAAAGCAAAGCAATAGAATTATAGCATGACAAAATGAGTTTATGTTGCATTAAAGTGTTTTGCATAATGGCAATTTTACATATGACTATTACTTATGGGATGTCAAAGTCTAGGAATATAATCACTTTTTATAGACGTCAGATTTTTATTCAATATCCCATATTCCAAAAAAGCAAAAAGGGCTTAAATAGATTTTCCAAGAACAATTAAGACTTCATATGCGACACACATAATTTTAATTTGGGAAATTCTATGCTGATTTCCATCCCATCTATCTAAATTTTATTAGCAAACTTATGCAGAAGTTGTTATAAAATACCTTACTAAATCCATGAATTTATATACCGTTTCTTTTGGTGGCAATTCTGTGTCACTTTATTTGTGAACACTTATTTAACATTCATTACTAAATGAATGGATGCATGAATGAATAAAAGTTCATAATAATCTTTGTCATATGTATTACCAATCTCAAATAGATAGACACCAGCGATTTAGGATGAAAAACGGAAGAAGATTTAAGGGTCATGATAGAAAAATGTCAACCCAAACACTGATATTTAGAGATGAGTCAGAGAATCAAAAGTTTAACAAAGAACTATATTAATACACAACCCGATAATGGATGTTCATACAGATTAAATCATAATTAAACTGTATGAAGACTCTATTTAAGAATGTGCAAAGATGTAAAGATGCATTTTACATTGCTTACCTTCAAAATGGTTTTGAAAAATTCTTTGAGCACCAAGGGATTACATGTTATTTATTTACAACACTCTGATGTGGATTCCTTGACCATACTAAGTAAATCAGCTGCTGCTATGCAACATCTGTGTAAGAATTCAAGGCCAATGCAGGATAGAATAAGAAAATGACATAGGTAACTAATTAGTATAGTCATAAACAGTACCTGCCTCACTTAAGCTTAAATTCTTTGTCCTGATAGTCTTGTAATCGAATTGTGGGCTCTGATGGGCCTAGATCCATGATAAACACATTAATAGGATTTCTTGCCCTCCCAAGAAAGTGATCATTATTTAAACTATTAGCTGTAAGAAGGGAGGTGTAAAGAGAAATACCTCTTAGGAATTTTGACCTTCCAAAACATGGGCATTTACCAGAGCATGCACTTTAGCCCCTGCTATCTTTCCATACCACACATTCTATCATAGGAACTCAAGACAAAATTAAATTTGTGCATTGTGTTACTTGAAAGCCCTGGCAATGGGATACAATGGCTTGTTACAGGAAAAATATGTCACTAATTTATTCATCCTCTGTCGTCTCAAAAGAAAACACATCTCTGAAAGTCAAATTGTTCCTTCCTGGGATGATGGATTTCTTAATGCTGGGTTCATTTTTTTTTTTTTTCAGGAAAGAAGTAACTGAATGAATCAGTATTCATAAAGTGACATTTGGCAGAACAGTAATGTTAGACAAATGTTCTGTGTAAGCCATAAGATATGACAGAGTGATAATTTTTATGGGCTGTTGTAGGCAAACACATTCAGATTCACAGAACTTCATCCTGAATTCGAAGAACGGGTTTGGAGCTGAGACTTTGGAGGTGCAACTAGCCACTTAAAGACATAGCTCATCAGGGATACAATGGGACAGAATTTGGGATCTGAGGTGCTGGGAAGACCCAAGGTGCAGTGACGCTAGGACACATTCTGCCTTAAGCCCTGAGCTTCACACTTCACTGGTAGTCCAGAGCTAGACTGCTGCCCTCCTACAAACATTCTAATGGCTCGGTACATCGCTGTGTGATGCACACCCCCGTATTAAGTTCATGTCTATACTTACATGCCAATCACTATCTTTATTTTCCTGAAATTTGATATATGCCTTTGATTTCCTCAGGACTGACATCAAACAACAGGGTCCTCATGAAATCCTCACATGCCACTGCATTCAGCCCAGAACAGCAGATCATTGTTACCAACAGTGAGCTATCACTATGTCACTTAAAATCCTTTGTTTGATATCTAATTTAATCTCCACAACAACTTTGGATATAAATACAGTTTTATCATCTCCATTTCAAAGATAAGGAAAGACTGTGAGCCCACACATATTGTCTCAGCTCTCGCAGAGAGCTAGTCCTGGGACAGCAAACCAGATCTTTTTTATGCTAGGACCTGTAGTCTCTTTAATATCTTTGGTGTAGTGAGTTTCCTGATTTTGAGATGGCCTCAGCCTCTTTTTTCAGAGGCACTGCTTCATTTGTGCACTTTTCATTCTCCTCTTGACCTTAGTGTCTCTACAAAAACATAGTTATTTCCTGACTGTCTACTCCAAAATGGTCTTTGTGTCTGGGCATATGCTCCCAAATCTCAAGGATGAACCTCTCAGTCAGAAGATTAGGGCAGCGGTGGGTAGGGGACACCAATATAACTTGAAAAAATACATGTAATCTTTCTGCTCCAAACTATAGTTAGCCTGTGGTGAACTGTCCAGAAGGACTTTTTCATAGCTAGTACTATCTCCATGAGAAAATGCAGCCCTATTATGAAGCGTCATAAATAACATCAGTGCCTGTCAAATGGAGTGTGTATGTTCTGTGAAAGTTTGGACCTTCATGAATGCACTTGATCAACTTCAAGTCCCTATAAGAGATAACAGCCAAGATAAACCATGAGCAGGCCACATTACTGCCAATGCTTGGAAACCATACATGAAAAGTAGGCTGCTGCTGTGGAGGCCAGAAAAAGACTGCCTACTTCTCAGGGTTGGGAGATGGTGGGGCTGGGTCTCAAAGAAAGTTTAGTATTCTGAACATAGTAAAGAATTTGGTAGCTTTCCTGGCTGCAAGGTTGTTTCAAATGCATATACTTAGTTTACAGGGAAAAATGATTACATGGCTGTTGAGAACATTTCTTCAGAAGACTCCATGTAAATTGAGTCCAAATTAAAATTAGGAAGTAGTTGTACATTTCCTTCATGCTGCTTGACAAATCTTTTTGCAACAATTACTTGTACTGTCATGACCTTTCTCCTGGGTTAGAACTCACCATTATACCCGACCCCAGGAATTTTCTCTCTCCGAATAGCATGTCTCATTCCCCATCTTCAAAACTTGTCCATCTTATTCCTCATTACCTTGTGGCCCAGGGAGACAAGCGATCGAATGACTGTCCACCTGGAGCTAAGATAAAAGTAACTTACTAGGTAGGCTAAAGAAGTTACACCACACAGAATAACGTTTCCATTTTAGTGTGTGCCTCAATCCTATGACTGAATAGTATAGCAATTGTTTATTCTTTAGCAGAGGCTTGTCAGATTTGTGAATGGGTTGCTTTCTGCAGTCCTGAGATGAAAGCATGCCCTACCTCTACACCCTGTTGAGTTGCAATGCCAGCCTCCTCAACCAGCCACTTCACAGGTTGCTTCTTCCCCATGTGCCAAATCATTCTTTCTAATGTTTCAAGATACAGCTACCAAGGGAAATTTCCCTTATATCATACACACCCTTAAGCCCTCAATGCCTACTTCTCCTATCCATTCTTCTTCCTCATTAAGACTTAATTTCTCACCAATTTTAAGGATGCTCCTGAATACAACACGACCTGCCACTACCCTCCATTACTTCTTTCCCTCTAGTCTAGCAAATCTCAGCATGCCTTTTATCTAGTTTCTTTGCTTCCCACTTGAAGCATTCTTAAATGTCAAGAATTTTTAAGTAACATTTTAGGGCTCCTACGAAAGCAAAATTCAAGTTTAGTTGGATTTTGAAAAAGAAAAAGGAAAAGAGAGAAAAATAAGCACACAATCACTCAGATCCAGTAATGGGGACAGCAAGACATAAAACAATGATAAAAATATTTACCTCAGTTTGCTATGGTGCATCTTAGCACAATGGAAGTGGTAAAGTAGGAAGGAGGGAAAAGAAAAAATACAAACTGTGGGGCCATGGTCATAATTTTCACACAAAGGAACATGGTGTGAAGGCAAACACATCTATTTCCATTTTTGAAAGATGGTGTTTGGAAAATGAGCTTACTTGTTTTTATAATTCTAAATGCTCAGTGATGAGTGCTAAAATGTGACTACAGAGGAGGAAAAAAAACACAGCCTATATTAGAGCATATAAAGACAGGTGCTTGGCCTTAGATAGGAACAACTGATGCCCACCAGACAAATCATTTCACCTTCCAGAGACTTGTAGAATACTAAGGGCCAGAAAGAACCTAGAAAACTTGTCATTCATCCAGATACTTCCAATACACTTTGATGTCTCTTGTCATCTAGGCAAATTATTCTGATGCCAAACCAATTTTTAAGTTTCCACTAGAAAGTTTTGTGTCATCTAGGTCTAGTGAAAATTGCATTATTTTTTCCCATTTCCCCAGTATCATTACAAGGACTATATTCCTAAATACACTTTGTTCAACACACATGGTTTGGAGGATGTGGTTAATCTGATATTCTAGGCCATGTAAGTCATCCTTCTAATACATACATCATGTTAGATTTTGTCTCATTGCTCTTATTCATATCTCTGCCTCTATCTTATTTTTCATTCGTCACAGAATTCTTGAGGCAAAGGCCTAAGCTTACAGATCTTCACGCCTTCATGATGTTGTTAACACTATTCATTATATTCGCTGTACCTAATTCAGAGGTGTTTGTTGACTGGGTGAATCTGTATCTTAAAGACCAGTGTTCCAATAGCTATATTACAAAAATTCACTAAACACAGGTGCTTCATCTGATCTGATCATGTATTTGTTGATCACATAGAAAAATTTTAAGGTTTTGTGTTATCACAAGGTCACCATTACAAATGCCTACGGCTTTGATGGTGGAGTCAGGAAATGCTGTTTTACAGACGTCTAAGCAAGATGGTAGGTCACATTATGCTCTTATGTAACACCCAGTGCTCTCTGAATACAAACCAAATTCCGCATATGACCCTGCATGGATGAAGCCTTGTCTGTATTTCCATATCTCATCTACAGCCTAGGCTGTTCTGTACTTCAGTCACCTTTTCCCACTTTCTTGGCATCCTCAGTGGACCATAATTCCTCCTGCCACAAGGTCTTTGCCATGTTATTCTTCTATCAGAAATTCGTCAATATATCCTTTGCCTTTCCTAGTCAGCCAATACCTACTCCTTCTTTGGATTTTGATGCATGTATATCACTCCTTCAAAGAAGTCTTTCTTTTCTTCTTTGCTTTTTTGTGGTAAAATATACATGAAATTTACTATTTCAAACATTTATTAACTGTATTACTCAATGGTATTAAGCACATTTACAATGATGCGACTATTTCAAGGACTCTTTCACTAGACTGGAACCACCGCCTACTAACCCTCTTTTATTCCAGAGTAGCCCCTCCCTTACCACCTTGTAAAAGTATGAATCTTCTATTTTTTTGAGCTCCCACCTCCTCATGTTTATTCATAAGAAGCTTGCTATGCCACAAGATAGTTTTCTGCTTTCCTCTCTCTTAGTAGTACCTGCTAAAGCTGGTTCTAACAAGTTGCAGCCACAACAGCGTGCAGTCAGGTGAAGTCTTGATCTGAAGTCACCTCTGTTATCAATTATTATAGCACTTATAATGATTATGGTATTATAATGGTAAAAGTTACAGCCGCTGATCATGCTAAGCTGCCATTTTTGAACATATATTAAATGAAGCAGCATGATTTGAGACTATGTATGCTCCACTTGATATGCTCAAGTCTATCCTTATCCACGCCTTATGCTACACCACTCCCATAACCACCTACCCAAAATGGCATGAATGTCTCAAACATCTTTATCTCTGGAAGATCTAAGGATTAGCTCTTGTCTTCTTGCTGGTCGACCTCACAATAAAACTCTTTCTTTTCTCAAAATCCTGGTGCCACAACATTGATGTCTATGCACATCAGGCAATGAGCCAACTTGGATGGCGTCAACTCTGCACCCATTGAGCAATAACGCCCTGTTTCCTCTCAAGGAAGTCCTTTGAGACAGTGCCTACCTTGAATCTGGATGAGTTCCTTAGTCATATGCCCTCATAGCCCTCAGAACACTTATTGCAGTTCATAATTACATATTCAATTAAAGATCACTTGAATAATATCAGAGTCCCTTAACAGATTCTAAGCTGTATAAGAAGAGGGTCCTTAACTGATATTTCCTCAACATATCACCAGGGCCTAGCACAGGCTTTAGTATAAAGGCATTCCTCAATAAATATTTGTGAATGAATAAATGAATATATGATTTTTTCTGACTTCATATATCTAAAAATAAATACATCTATTATATACACAGCATATGTTATGTGGAATACTCAAGCAAGGTTACTTGCGAGCCTCAGTGAGTATTTTTAAGAATACTTTAAATAGCAGATGACTCATTAACTTATATGTTATTAAAATCATTTGGAATTCTCATTCCTCTAAACCCAAACACTTGGTTTCAGTTATCAAATACATTGTCAGTAGTAATGGTGAAATCCCATGATGGTACAGGATTTGTCAGAAATTTTTGTCCGTGTGAAAATGTCTTCATACTGCTAGTTGGAACATGAACCAGTATTTATCAGTGAGACCATACAAAGCAACATGACTCTTTCTGAATTCAAGGACTCAATGACAATATCAATTACTTCTAGATGAACAGGTAGAAAAGAATACATTCTCATCTGTGTTTCTCTTGTCCTGCAAGACTTATGCCTCTGTTCCATTTTTCTGAACAATCTAGTTAAATTCAATTTACTTTTTCAATTTGTCTCCAGCTAAGCTTCCTTCTGTCACCTATGCAGACATTTCAATGCTGTCCACGTAGAGTAAGAGGAGAAGAACAGAGAGAATGAAATTACCTGTGCATTTGCGATCGGTGTCTTCTTTTTTCGACCCACTGATCGTCAACTTGCAGTTGAAGTTTTCCTCCCAGTATTCAGCAAACCAGACATTTCTTCTGTTGTTTTCAAGTGTGCGGGATGTAAAGTAGGCATCAAACCCTAAAAGGAGTTAAACAAATAGGATAGTGCTTGCAGGGCGCTGCTGGCATGTCTGGAAATAAAATAAAATACCAATGATGGGTTTTCTTTGTTTTAGTGGACTGGAAGCTCTTTTGTGTCAATCAAAAAAAAAAATCAATGGAAGACAAAAAAATATATCATAATGCTAACCTGTGGCTAAACTGCCAGAATAATCTGTAATGCAGATATATGACCTACAAGTGACATTTTCTCAATGAAATCTGCATTAGGGACCTTAAGGATGATGCAATCATTATGAAATGCCTGAGGATATCTCCAACATCACCATCAAGATAAGCACTGACAATTTCAGTGCTATGTGCTTTACCTGGATTCTTCCTTGTATTCCTATCAATGATCTCCTGCAGTACTTTTTATCATCATTCCCATTTTGCAGATGAGAAACATGCCCAAGGTCAATCAATATACCATGCTCTTCTGCCTCCCTGACATTGCCAGCTACTGGCCTGTGCATGTCATTTTAATACCCTTCTTTCATTCAGTCATGTCCCACTATGTTACTGACTTCCTATTCAAAATGTTTTGAAGAGGCTGTGGATAAACCAAGCCCAACATAAAATCCAAGGCTATTCAAAAAGTCTGTCCAGATGAGTAGAGACCCAAGGAGATATACTCCCGTGAACTCTGTAGCTGCCTCTTTAGAATAGTGTAGCTTTAAATGTTGTACTGGGGCCATTCCTGTTAGAGTTAACAGCAGAAACAAAGACGAATTGGTGTAGAAAAGCCTAGCTGTGACTCCCGTCTCTATTAATGCCAACGTGTACTGAAAACATGAGCAAGTCAGCCCTTACTCTTCCTTATCTTCCTTTTATCTGTTGTTAAAAATTAAGATCACATCACCTCCTTCCCCCACAGGGTCTTGCTTGTGATAGAAGGAAGACCTCAGAAACTTATAGAGTTTAAGGTCAAGAATCATAGAAGATGGACATGCTTTCACATTACTTAAATGACTCAAAAATTTCCCTTTAAGGTCATAGACTATTTAGCCCAGACTCCAAACTGCACAATGGGAGAGCCCTGGATTAACTTTATTCACCCCTACATACATGCCATCTAATTCTGGGCCTGACTCACAGTAAACCTACTCTAAATTAAACTGTTTGAATTAAGTAGGCAAGGCAAGGATTAAAACGAGAAACATATACAGCAAAGGAGATTACATGATATTTCAGGGAAAAAAGAATATTCCACATCTCTCAGCTCATTTTCTAGGCTATTTTCAGAGCATGAGGCTCTTGACCCAATACCCAGTCAACTGTAACTTCACAGTCATCAACCCAACCAAACTGAATATAACCTGGTATCTGATCCCTTTCTGATCATTAGTGCTGATTGATGCATCTGGCTGGCTTAGATACCCTCTTCCCCTCTCACCATTCTCCATATGTCAACTCCCCTGTTCCCCAGCTCCCACACAACTATTCATTGGAACAACATAATATTCCATAATGAAGGAGAATCTTTAGGGAAAGATATGTGAGCCTCCCATGTTTCTAAGAACACCACGTGCACTTGGCCATGTTTATACAACATGCACACACACAGCACCAGAGACCAGCTTCCACTTTCCTTCCTACATTCACTGCCTTCCCCCACCCTGCTAGAAAACAAGACAGATTAAGGAACAGTGGAAGACTAGGGGAGTCTCCTCCTATGTATACTCTGTCCTTGTCTATGGGATACTGGAAGGTGGGATAAGTTTGTACACTCTGTGGTTTGTTCTCTCAGAAGGCACCTTTTGGGAGGCCAGCTGGCATGCTCTTAGGAAGTCTGACAGAGGTACATGAGCCCATGAGGAGAGATCTGGATCACAACCAGACCCTGTTGTCCCAGCCATCACACGTGAGGTGACAGATGTGTGAGTAAAGTCATTTTGGATATTCCAAACCTCCTGCTGACTAGAGTAGTGGAAGCACCACTTAGCTGAGACCCTGCCCCTACTCCAGTAGAGGACTATGGTGATTGTTTTTTTCAGCCACTAACTTTTGAGGTGGGTTGTTATGCAGCAATAATCATGCATTATTGCCGCACCCTGAGACTCTGAACAACACCAAACCACAGCTTGCATTTAAGGAAGAAGTATTTACAGAAGAACACAAAGGAGCTTCAGAAGAGAGCTCTTCTACTGCATGCCTCAGGTCTGAACTCCAAACCAGGCACAAACTGCAATACTAGTGTGTACATGCTCTGTATTAGTTAGGGTTAACGAATCCGTCTCTGGTGTGTTGCATTCCAGCAGCTAGCAAACTAGAACATGCCCCAACTCAGAAAGAAGCATTTTAGAGAGAACCTCATCATATAAAACATCTCTGTCTTCAAATGAATCTCTCTGTACCACATGTCTGCTGGAAACGGAGAAGTGTGTTGGTAGAGAAAAGACTTATTTGCAGGCAGCTAACAGGCAGGTAGGTGACTGTGGGACATTTACAAAAGAGGGAAGAAAGGAGGAAAGGACTTACCTCTCTTTTACTATAGAATCAACAGATTTCTGGGGAAAGAACAAGCACCCTGGTGGCTGGTTTGACACCATTTCCTCTGGGCTTTCTGCCTGAACTAGAGCAGAAAATGGATGAGGGACAAGCTATGCTGCCCCATATAAATCTGCTGTGTTTGTTTACCACACACCTGGTCTGGTTGTCAGCTTCCTCCTCCTCACAGGTGGGGCTGCTGGACATGCCCACCTGTAGCCTGGGTACTACTGTAGCAGGCAGGCCTTCCCCTCTTTCTAGTTCATCCGTGCTCTCTGTGGAAAATCCTCAAACCCCCTCTCCTGACCTTCAGGAATGGGTAAAACTGCAGGCAAGTGAGATAAGACGCATTCCTGGGATAGAAACCCCCACGCCTTCAGGAACTGGTGAAGCTGCACTTGGGCAAGATAAGACATTCTGGGGTGGGGACCCCTCCCTTAATGGTTCAGCTTTGGGCCATTCTCAACTTAAATCAGCCAATTGTTTACCTTGTCTTTAACATGTCAAAGAGTCTATAAAAGCTAAGGTTGCCTTTTGTTTGTTCGGGCTCAGACTTTCAGAGGTTACTCTCTGAGCCCTATGACCAAAGCAAATAAAACCTGCTTCCCGAAACTACGGATCCTTAGTCTCAGCTTGTTCTAACTTCGCAGAACGTTCCTGGAGGCCTGTGGCCTCCTTCCTGGTTTTCGTGCTACACTACCTTGCTTCTCAAAAATAGGTATATAGAAATCCCCTGGGGATCTTGTAAATTGCAGAAGCTGATACAGAAAGTCTGACAAAACTGAGGATACAACACTTCTAACAAGCTCCAGGTGATGTCCATGGACCACTCTTTGAGTAGCAGGCTCTCAATCCTGAACTTTAGTAGGGAGAGTTTAGGTGGTTGTTGCCCTTTTTTGGGGGGGGATGGGGTGGGAGGGAGGACTGTCAGCATTTTTACCCTCTCAGCCTCAAATTAATGCATATGCGGTGGTCTGAAGCTGTACGTACACCAGAAAAACATATTCTTAAATCCAATCTGGCCCACTGTAAGTAGAACCTTTTGATGAGGTGCCTTCAATTAAAGTGTGTCCCACCTCCATCAGAATGGGTCTTCATCCATTAACTGGAGTCCTTTGTGAACAGAATGAATATGGGGAGAGATGGAGAGAGAGAGGAAATCCCAGAAGCAACAAGCTGAAATCAAGCAAACCCTTGATCAAGCCTTGATTTGGATATTTTCTGAGCCTCAAAACTGTGAGCAAATAAATTCCCATTCTTTAACCTGTCCTATTTTGTGGTATTTGCTTTGAGCAGCCTAGGAAACTAAGACACCCTTGTTCAGGTAAGAGGCTCTGCATCTTGCTTCTCTAGTTCAGATCTTTGTTTAGGACCCTGCAGAGTTTGGTAGGAGCTCTGCCTTGCCCTCCTCTGACCTGCAGATGACAAAGGGACATGAATGGTGCAGTATTACCTGCTGCTGAATTTTCCTCTGTGCTGGGTCTGTTCACCTATGCCTTGGTGTCCTGGGTTCACTTGCAGCCCCCAATGAGGGGCTCTGCCTCTGTTTTCGTTCTAGGCTATTCATTCTGAAATTTCAGGCTAGCACTGTGTGTCAGGGTTTCTGAGGTTGCCTTCTGGCAACCCTAAATAGCCCTGCCTCTTTACCACCTCCTCTGCAGATCCATTGGCCTTGGTAGGAAAATCTAGAGCTCTCAGTCAGATACCAACATAGGAAATATTTGCTTACATTGGTTTCCCAGAGTTGTGAATCAGAGTTGTACTTTCTTCCATTACTTAGAGAGGCCGGATGCTGAAGTGGTTTAGGATATAGACCTTGGAGTCACAATGTGGGGATGTGAATCCCAGATTTGCCATTTTCTAGTTGTATGACCTGGGGAGGATGACTTAGCTATGCTGTGTCTCAGTTTGCTCATCTGTAAAATGGTATTAACATTGGTACCCACCTCTCAGGGTTGTCATATACAGCTGTGATATATATTAAATGAATCAGTAATTGTAAAGCACTCAGTAGAGTCCCTGAGAGAATATAATAGGAAGTGGTTGTTCAATCAATGCACACATCAATTAGACATTTATTCAATACCGACCCTGTGCCAAGCACTGTTCCCTGCATTCAGAAACCCTGGTGGTTAAAACAGATATGACCCTTTATGGGACTTGTATCCAGTCTGGTGAGCGAGACAGACATGTAAAAGTAACTTACAAGTAAATATAAAATGACAACTGTGGTGGTTTCCATGAAGGAAAGGTGTACAGTGCTGTGAGAGCAAAGGACAGAGACAACTGGCTTAGAGAGTCAGGGAGGGTTGCCTGGAGGAAGTAGAGAATTGGTTGAGAAAAGGCAGACAGGTTTTACCTGGGAGAAGGAGAGGGGCAGGTACTGGACATCTCACTCTGATGGAAGAGCTTCTGCTTTGACTTACAGTATCAAAGCCATTCTGGCATTACAAAATTTCCCAGGACTGCTAGGCCTCACAGTTGAAAAACATGAGTAGACCACCTTCTACATTCCTGCAATCTATTGAAAGGTCTTGCTACTGGAATTCTAACAACCCAACGGCTTAAATGTTTATGCAATGAGTGAGTAAATAGATGACTAGGTTAGTTTGCTAAGTACTCAAAAATCCTGATGTCATATTTCTGTTGGATCCTCTAAAATTTGCATTAATAGTAACAATTAGAGAAATAATAAGCATTATATATACATATATATACACACACATATATATTTTCCCTCACTAAGTGTTAGGGTTGGTTTTTGGCACAAATCATATCCCTATTCCGTAGAGGTAGAAACCCAGGCACAGAGGGGTGCTGTCACTTGTTCCAGAGCACACAGAGGGTAGCAGCTGAGCTGGGATTTGGTGCAGGTCTGCCTGATTCCAGACCCTGGCTTCTGCTTCCTCTACCTCAAGGCAGAGTCATACACTGTGGTAGGTATTGCAATCATCTGGAGAGCTGATAAAAAAGGTCAGCCTCATTAAAGTATAATAGAGTTTTTCCCTTTTTTCCTAGGTTCCCCACAAAAGTCTCACACCCAACAAAGCTTGAGGACTACTGCCATGGAGGGTGGGTGCTCCCATCTGCCATGCCATGTCCCCCCTTTCTATCAGATGCCCTTCTACCAAACTACCACATAGGCCAACTATTCCATCAGGCAACTGGGCAGCTCAGCAGGTAGAAGAGAAAAACAATTAAGTGGTCACCTGCTGGGAAGGGTGAGTCAGTCAAAAGGTCAAAACTGGTCACTTGGACTGATAGTACTGGAGCAAAAGCCAGTTGCAGTAAACAGAGCCTCTCTGAGGCCATTCAAAGAAGCAGAAGCAGAGGCCAAATGGGTGTTATTCAATTTAGCTAATCCCTTCTGGCTTCCTTCTGTTGGCTTGTCAGTTTTCTTTCAGGACAGGATGATCAGTTTGTTTCTTTTTAGCAGGACCATGGCAAAAAGGTAAATGAAGTCTCCATGGTTCCCCATTTTCATTTGTAAACAATGAAGTTTGTTAATAAGATATTAAAGTTTTTAAAAGGATCCTTGCTGCAGCCCTGTTTTTATAATGTCTTGGAATGGAATTTGGCAACCCTTTGGGTTAGGAATGTACCATAGCTCTTTTCCTATTAATAGATTGGGACTTTTGATATGGGGTGGGCCAAAGCTTTGCCTTGGCTGCAGTCACTGAGCTGCCATCACAGTTTCTGCAGCATGGAGGTTTAAACTATCTTCTTTGTAGAAATAAAGCATTCAACAGAAGATGTACAGGCATCACAGTGCAGCAGAGAGTTGGGGCAGAAGCAAAACTTAGAATGACTCTGATAATTGAATGTAAGAATATAATACATTTATGTATATATCTGGTTTATATGTGCATATGGATACATGGTATGTATTTATATATATAGTGTGTATGTCTGTGTGTATCCCAGTGAATTGGGGATTTCTTGCCATCCTTTCTAGAGCACAGAAGAGAAAAATGATCTGGGCACACATCCTTGCATTATTAGCTAAATCACCAGTGTTTGTAAAGGTAACCCAAGGCACCAAAAGTGGGTTTTCCAATCTCAGGGAATAAAATCAGTGTTATATTAAAGAAGAAGATTTTTTTTTTCATATTAAGCAGATGAAATTCATTATGAGAAATTATTCCACTTGTTGGCCAGATGAGTTTAGTTTCAGAAATTAATCCCTATGTGATTCTGAGCAAATGACTCATTTACCCAATTGTTGAGCAACATTTCTATAATCCTGGAATTAAACTTAGAACAACACAGTAATAATGAGAGAGGTTTGAGCTCTCAATATTACTATACCTATCAGCTCTATACTATACCCTGTTAATTGGGGTACTGCCCTCAAGTGCCCCTCGAAGTTTGTGCTTGGAACAAAGTGTGCAAATCTGTGGAGACATAATCCATCCCAGGTAATGTGTTTGGGAGGTGATCTTTCTAGCTGAGAAGCAATAAAGCTCTCATAAGCATGTGGTAAGAAAGGAGAGGCATCAGCATGTCAAGAGGGGTTCAAAGGACACAGCCACCAACTCAGAGCAAGGGGGGTTGACAGGTATTAATGGGGCTTCACATGGCATCAGAGTGACCAGGAGCCCCTATGACTGCTTTCTCAACACAAGCCTTACCTCTCCAGTTGGGACGTTCCTGCCAGCCTAAATGCCTGGGATACCCAAGGCTTTCATTTCACTAGCATCCAAACGAGAGGCTCTTAGCTTTTCCTGGTCTGTTTTTAGCTCAGGAAGGATGTGCTGACAACTCAAAATACACTACTGGCACATCATAGCCACACGATGCCAGTGGAATAGATGAGTGAATGAATGGATGAAGGAATAAAAATGAAAATGAAAAACATATAAAAATAAATAAAATAAAATTTGAAAAATATAAAGGAAAAGGCAAACAAAAGAGAGAGGGAGGGAAGGGGAGAAAAGGGGAGGGGAAGGAAGAGAAGGGAAAGGAAGGGGGAGACACTGGTAAGGGTATGAAACATGGAAACTTATATTCCCTGCTACTCAGAGGGTACATTCATGCAAGCACTTTGGAAGATATGTTGGCTTTATCTATTAACATTGATAATGTACATACTCTAATGACCCAGAAATTCTACTTCTAGTTATACTCCCTGGAAAAGGTTCATTCAAGTGGAATGCATAGATGTTCAAGAATGTTTAAAGTGGCAATGTTCACAACAGTTAAAATGTAAAATAACCCAAACACTCATGGGTTATGAATATGATATACTACACATCAAAGAAAATGAATGAATCATTCACAAAAACATACATCAATCTAGCACTAATCCCAGATGATCAAAATAGAAACAAAAGAACATATCTAATGTCATTCCAGTTAGGCTAAGTTCAAAACTGGGCAGAGCTAAGCCATGGTGTTTAGTGAGGCAGAAATAGGTAGTTAAACTACAAAGAAAAGCAGTGTGATTGCAATGGTGGAAAGCAATTTTCTGGTCATTTCTGAGAGAGGAAGTGGACATAATCCTGGATGGGAACAAGGGCGTGGGGTGCCCCTGAGCTCCTGCATGGATGATTACTCTGTAATTATTCCTTAATTACAGAGTAATTATATTTGCTTTATTCCCTCTCCAGTCTCCATGATATGATTCAGGAGCGTGAACTGAATGGGGGCCATCCAAAAGATATGCCCACAGCCCAACTTCTGGAACCTGTGAATGTGACTGTTTGAACAAAAGGGTCTCTGCAAATGTAATTAAGTTAAGGATCTCTAGATGAGATCCTCCTGGATTATCTGGGTAGGTCCTACATCCTTGGCAAGTGTCCTTACGAGAGACAAGTAGAGGACAGACAGAAGGAGGGAAGGCCACGTGAAGGTGCAGGAGAGACTGAAGCCTTGTGACCGCACGCTCACGGATGCCTGGAAGTCATGAGAAACCATGACTTTCCCAGCAGGGGCAAGGGAAAGGCCTTCTCTGGGCCTTCTCTGGGCCTTCCCTAGGTCTTCCCTAGGTCTTCCCTAGTACCTCCCAAGGGAGCAGGAACTGAGTTAGATCTCTGGCCTCCAGAGAGAATGCATTTCTGTTGTTTTAAACCACCAGGTGTGTGGCAATTTGTTACAGCAGTCTAAGGAAACTTAAAAAAAAAAATACTGTTTTTATGTTCTTCACTTACCTCCCCCTACCTTGGGTCTGAATGATCACTTCTGTTTTATCAGATGCCACAATCTGATCTCTTGTGGAAAATATTTAACATAAACACCTGTTTCATCATTCCATTTTGCCCCGGGGAGTATTTTTTTTTTCTTGTATGCTAAATGGCAGGGGTCAATTTCACTGTTTTTCCACATGAGTATCCTCTTATTGTAGCAAAATCTGTTGAATTTGTTTGTCTGGGTTTTTGTTTGTTCGTTTAGCAAGTGCATGGGTCAGGAATCGAACCTGGGTCTCCCGCATGGCAGGCAGGAATTCTACCACTGAGTTACCCTTGCACCCCCTGCCCTGGAGTATTTTTAAAACCAAGCTAAGATTTCAAGATTTCACTTGATATTCCAGATTTCTGGCTTTGCTTGTAAATTTGGGAGACCTGATAACACATACCACATTCTCCTGTGGCTGCCACCAGCTGATACCGAAGGACCCCTGTTCCCTTTGGGCAGACCTGACCTCTCCAGCACACATTCCCCCTCCCCCTCCAGTCTTCCACCTGGGTCTCTTTCCTCATTTCTGGGATGTGCATGGTTGAAGGGGTAGAGAACATGGAGCTTTCCCTCTCTGAGAAATGCATCTCTCTTGCTTCATTGCACATTTGCTGCAACTTGAGTAACATACAAACCACATTTAAATGAAAATACTGTCTCAGCCCTCTAAGAATATATCCTTGATAAAACTACTGAAGTTGGGAAAGCAGCAGGATATAAAGTTAACACAGAAAAATCATCTATCTTAATATACACTGACAATAGTCACTAGGAAGATATAATGGAAGAGAAGCTTCCAGTTATAATAGCTGAGAGAAAGACAGAGAGAGAGGAGGGGATGGATTTAGGAGGGAGAAGGAGGAGGAGTAGGGGAGGGATAGAGAGAAGGAGAAAGGAAGGAAGGAGGGAGAAGAGAGATGGAAGAAGGGAGGTGGGGAAGGAGGGCTAAAGAAAATATCTAGGTTTGGACAGCTTGAATTTAGAGGGAAACACATGTGCAATGTAAGGAAAACTTTAAAATCCTCCTGAGAGACAAACATCAGTTTCATTAAATGGAAAGATATCACTTGTTTTGGACAGATTGACTCAAATTCATAGGGATATCAATTATCTCCAAGTTAATTTATAAGTTTAACATGATCTCAATAAAATTTTTTTTCTACAGCTAGTCAAGTAGCTTCTGAAGTTCATATGGAAAAATGAGTCAGGAAACCTTGGAAAAAGAGAAACAAGTGTCTGTGTTTGGGGGTATAGATTGAGGGAGGTGATGAAGAAGAGGGCAAACCCTGCCAGATATAATACTTTTAACAACGTATTACAAAATACTCAGTAATTTAGAAAGTATTGTCCAGAGCATGTGAATTAATAGGTCAATGAACTGTTGGAACAGAAGGGAAAGTGCAGAAACACACCCAATTGGGTATTAGAATAAAGATAGCACTTATGACACTAGAGAAATAATGGCCTTTTAATAAGCGTCTTGTAAATAGCAACTGGTTAGGTATTTGGAAAAAGGTCAAATTGGATACTAGTTTGGAAATTAACTTGATGTTAGCCCACTAGCACTGCTGGGAAGGACTTCACAGATTTAACCATGTCCCATGAATGGGGAAGCTCAGTCTCAGAGAGGATGAGTTTTGTGCAGGTTCCTTGTAAGAACAGCAGTTCCTCCACCTTTCGTGGGGTAGTTGGCTGCCACTCCTGCAGGACTTCTGCAGTGGGTTCAGCCACTAAATGGGTTCAGGCACTAAATAGGATGTTGTCATGAGACCTCTCCACCTGGCAAGGCAGGTACCTATCTCCTGAGACTTGCTCTCTTTGAGTGCAGTGATTGTGCCTTGACTTTCCAAGTCAAGTGTCTGTAAATATTTATGGAAGTAAATTGAAGTTAAAAATATGTAAATCAGTTTGGCAAGAAGATCATTACTATCTGTTGGGAGAATTCTAGGCTCCCAGAAGCAACACAAAGTTGCTGCCTGTGTCCACTAATGAGCATGGTGGAAACCAGCCATTATTTTTTGAGCAAACAAATAAGAATTATTGCAATGGAAATTATTCCACAAAGAACAAAATTCCCATGGGAAGTGTTTATGGATGAAATAGAAGGAATAATGTCTGCAAAATTATTCCGCAAAATGCCTCCAAAGGGCTGTTGTACATTATATAATTCCAGAATGCTTGCCATTTGTCATTCCTTTAAACTGCCTGGGAAATAGAAGGACATTTAACACAATCTGAATATACTTATATGAAAATGAATATGGGTATAAACAATACATAGTAAACAAAGAGTTCCACGGTTAAAAACAGACTCTGAAATTAGAATTTGAGGTTTACATTTGTTACTTGTTAGTAACTTGGCTTTGTTACTTGAACCTGAATAAGTGACCTAAGCAGTCTAAGTTTCTCTGTCTATAAAATAGGAATGAGATCTAATCCATGGAAGTTTGTAAGGATTATATGAGCAGATATATGTAAAATGTTTGAAAACAAAGTGGCACATACTTTGTGTAAGGGTGTAAATGTTAACTAACTTCAAAGAAAATTAACATAGGCTTACATATAAGGAAAGCAAACAAGAGGCAGAACAAAAAGAGAAAACGTAAGGGATTTTGAACTTTAAAACGAAGGATTAGCCATGAAATATTCAGTTGTCCAGCTCATACTGTTTGAAGTGAGATGGACCTGAGTTTAAATCCTGATTCTGCCAAATACTACCTATTTTACTTAACCTGTCTTACACCACATTAATCACTTAGATTTCTGTTGCTTTGGTTGTGATGGTGGTTGGACTGTACATTCATTTATTCATTCGTTCATTCATCCCTTGACTTATTTCAGAAAAGAGTTAAAGTTTTGCTTCCATCTCTTTGTCTATGAAATGACCTCAAAGATTGTTACACAGATTTAAGATATTAAGAGTAAACCAACTAACATCTTAAAATTGCTCAATAAATGCAGGCTCCTTTCCTCTTGTTAAATGTAAGCAGTTTTAGTCTCTAGCTCCAGATACCCTAGTATAACCACCTCCTACTCCTGAAAGTGCCTCATTTTTCTGTGCAGTGTGTCATCATGCAAGTTTAAAGAGCCTTAGTACATGTTGCCTTGAGGCAGCTCAAGTTACACAATGTCAGAAGAAAGGCAAAATAAAATGACCATTCCTCTAGTGCATGCTGTAGTAGGTAAGATTTAAAGAGGCTGAAGGCCACAGACTGCTTCTATAGGGTATGGAATGAGAGGTGGATGGGTGTGGTGGACTGCTGAATTCTGCCTCTACTCACCCTCATTATGAAGCTCAGCTGAACCCCTGTCTAAGCTGGTGAAATATTTTTACAGGGTCTTGGCAAGGGGCCCTGGGTCTCAGCCTTACTGAGGAGACCAATTACCCTCACAGGCTACTGCATTACTTTGGGCTTGGTTTTTATTGTTGTCTTCCTACTCTCCTGGTTTCCTTCCCTTCAACTTCTCCTTTTATATTAGGTTATTCTCAAAATATCATCTATTTCTCATATCATTCTTTTTTTTTAATTAGGAAAGTTGTAGGTTAACAAAATATGCATGCATAAAATACAGAGTTCCCATATGCTACCCTATTATTAACACCTAGCATTAGTGTGGTATATTTAGTACAATTAATGAAAGAACAGTTTTATAGTTATACTATTAACTGAAGTTGATTGCTTTCAATAGGGTATACTGTGTTATTCAGTCTTAGGCTTTTGTTTTGTTTTTAATGTTTATTCTGGTAACATACAACCTAAAATATCCCTTCATGACCCTATTCAAATATATAGTTTAGTGCTGTTACTTATGTTCATAATACTGTGCTACCATCACCACCGTCCACCTTCAAAACTTTACCATCAAATCCAAATAGAAAAATCTGTAAAATTTAAGCATTAATTCTCCATTCTGTATCTTCACCCCAGCCAACAGGAACTTATATTCCAGTTTTTGACTGTATGAATTTGCTTTTCCAAATTGTTTCATATCAGTGAGATTAAACAATAATGTACTTTTGTATCTTGCTTATTTAACTCAGCATGATGTCTTCAAGGTTCATCCATATTGTTGCATATCAGAATTTCATTCCTTTTTAAGGATGGATATTATTCCATTGTATTATATAACACCTTTTATTTATCCATTTGTGGGTTGATGGGACACTTGAGTTGCTTCCAGATTTTTGCAATTGTGAATAATATCAAAATGAACGTCAGTGAGCAACTATAAGTTCAAGTCCCTGCTTTCTTTTGGATATACCTGGAAGTGAGATTGTCAGGTTATATGGTAATTCTATATTTAACTTTCTGAGGGACTGCAAAACTGTCTCCCATAGCAGTAGCTGCACCATTTCACAATCCCATCAACAATGAATGGGTTCCTCTTTCTCCGCATCCTCCCTAACACTTTTTTTTTTTTTTTTTTACTTGTTGTTTTCTGTTTTATTAATAATGGCCATTCTGGTGGGTGTCAGATGATATCTCATAGTGGTTTTGATTTGCATTTCCCTGGTAGCCAGGGAAGTTGAGCATCTTTCCATGTGCTTTTTGGCCATTTGTATTTCCTCTTCTGAGAAGTGTCTGTTCATGTCTTTTGCCATTTTGTAATTGGGTTGTTTATCTTTTTTGTTGTTGAGTTGAACAATTTCTTTATATATTCTGAATACTAGACCTTTATCTGATGTATCATTTCCAAATATTGTCTCCCATTGTGTAGGCTGTTTTTTTTTTACTTTCTTGACAAAGTTCTTTAATTCACAAAAGTGTTTAATTTCAAGGAGTTCCCATTTATTTATTTCATTCTTCAATGCTCATATTTTGGGTGTAAAATCTAGGAAATTGTCTCCTATTATAAGACTTATAAGATATTTCCTTCTAAAAGTTTTATGGTCTTAGATCTAATGTTTAGGTATCTGATCCATTTTGAGTTAATTTTTGAATAGGGTGTGAGATATGGCTCCTCTTTCATTCTTTTGCATATAGATATCCAGTTCTCTAGGCATCATTTATTGAAGAGACTGTCCTGTCCCAGGTGAATTGGCTTGACTGCCTTATCAAAGATCAATTGTCCTTAGATGAGAGGGTCTATATCTGAATACTCTATTTGATTCCATTGGTTATTAAATCTATCTTTATGCCAGTACCATGCTGTTTTGACCACTCTAGATTCATAATATGCCTTAAAGTCAGGAAGTGTGAGACCACTGACTTCATTTTTCTTTCTCAGGTTATTTTTAGCTATTCGGGGCACTCTGCCCTTCCAGATAAATTTGGTTATTGGTTTTTCTATTTCTGAGAAGTAACTTTTTGGGATTTTAATTGATATTGCATTGAATCTATAAATCAATTTAGGTAGAATTGACAGTTTAACTATATTTAGTCTTCTAATCCATGAACATGGTATGCCCTTCCATTGATTTAGGTCTTCTATGATTTCTTTTAGCGATTTCTTGTAGTTTTCTTTGTATAGGTCTTTTATATTCTTAGTTAAATTTGTTCCTAAATATTTTATTCTTTTAATTATAAATGGGATTTTTTATTGATTTCCCCCTCAGATTGTTCATTACCAGTGTACAGAGACACTACAGATTTTTGAGTGTTGATCTTGTACCCTGCCATTCTGCTGTACTCATTCGTTAGCTCTAATAGTTTTGCTGTGGATTTTTCAGGGTTTTCGACATATAGCATCATATCATCTGCAGTGAGAGTAATACTTTAATAGTAGCTATTCTACTTGGTGTGAAAGAAATCTCATTGTAGTTTTTCATTTTTAGTGCATGGTCTGGGAATTGAACTTCACTGTAGTTTTAATTTGCATTTCCCTAATGGCTAAATATGTTGAACATCTTTTGATGTGTGATTTGGCCATCTGTATATCTGCTTTGGAGAGATATTTTTTCTTCTGTTGCTTGTGCTTTGGGTATGAAGTCTAAGAAAACACTGCCTAACACAAGGTTCTGAGGATGCTTCCTTATGTTTTCATTTAAGAGATTTATAGTTCTGCCTCTTATATTTAGGTCTTTGATCCATTTTCAGTTTATTTTTGTATATGGTGTGAGGTAGGGGTCCACCTTCATTTTCTTTTTGATATGGATATCCAGTTTTCCCAGCACCATTTGTTGAAGAGACTTTTTTCCCCAACAGAGTGGACTTCACACCCTTGCCAAACATCAGTGGACTGTAAGCATGAGCATTGAGTTGTGAATTCTCAGTTCAGTTCCTTAGTATATATGTCTGTTCACATGCCAGTAATATGCTGTTTCAATTACTGTGGTTTGCAAGAAGTTTTAACATAGGAAAGCATGAGTCTTCCAAATTCATTCTTCTTTCTCAAGATGGCTTTAACTATTCAGGGACTCTTGCCCTTCATATAAATTTGGTGATTGGCTTTTTCATTTCTGCAAACAAGGCTGTTAGCACTTTTTATGATGTTGACTGAATACATAAATTGCTTTCAGTAGTATTGACATTCCAACAATATTTAATCTTCCAACCCATGAACATGGAACGTCTTTCCACTTAGGTAGAGTTTCTTTGATTTCTTTCAGCAATGTTTTTTAGTTTTCTATGTATAAGTCCTTTACATCCTTGGTCAGGTTTATTCCAAATAATTTAATTTTTAATAGATTACTGATTTTTGCATGTTGATCCTGTACTCCATTATTTGCTGAATTCATTGATTAGTTCTAGAAGCTTTGTTGTGGATTTTTTCCATATAGGATCAGGCTACCTGAAAAAGGGAAAGTTTCACTCCTTCTTTTTCAATTTGGATTTGTTTTCTTTCTTTCACTTGCTGAATTCCTCTAGTTGAAACTTCCAGTACAATGTTGGGTAACAGTGGAAATCTTTGTCTTGTTCCAGATCTTAGAAGGAAAGTTTTCTGTTTTTCACCTTTGAGTACGATGATAGCTGTTGGTTTTTCTGTATGCCTTTGATCATATTGAGGAAATTTCCTTCTATTCCTAGTTTTCTGAATTGCTTTTATCAATAAGGGGTGTTGGACCTTGTCAAATGACTTTTCTTCATCAGTGGAGATGATCATGTGGTTTTGTTTCCTTTGCTCTGTTAATATGGTGTATTACATTTATTGATTTCCTTTTGTTGAAGCTCTCTCACATATTTGGGATAAACTTCATTTGATAATGGTATATAATTTTTTGATATGCTGTTGGATTCAGTTGACCGGTACACTGTTGAGGATTTTTGCATCTATATTTCTGTGTGATTTGGTCCCTAGTTTTCTTTTCTTGTGTCATCCTTATCTAGCTTTGGAATGAGGGTGACATTGGGCTCACAAAGTGAGTTAAGAAATTATCCCCCTCTTCAATTTTTTGGGAAGAGTCTGGTGATAATTCTTCTTGGAATGTTTGCTAAAATTCACCTTTGAAGTGATCAGGTCCTAGGCTTTTCTTTGTTGGGAGATTTTTGATGAGTGAGTCAATCACTTTACTTGTTATTTGAGATCTATATTTTCTAGGGTCAGTGTAGGTAGTTTGTTTCTAGAAATATAGATTTTTATCTAGGTCAATTCATTTGATAGCATTACAATTGTTCATATTGTCTTATTATAGTCCTTTTTATTTTTGTAGGGTTCCCCTTTTCATTTCTGATTTTAGTAATTTATATTCTCAATCTTTGCCAGCCTAGCTAAAGTTTTGTCAATTATTAATCTTTGCAAAGAAACAACTTTTGTTTTGTTGATTCTCTATACTGTTATTATTGTCGATTTCATTTATCTCTGCCCTAATCTTCATTTTCTTCTTGCTGCTTGCTTTGGGTTTGGTTTGTTCTTCTTTTTATAGTTTTGAGATTAAGTCTCTCATTTTAGATATTTCTTCTTTTTTAATGTAAGTATTTAGAGCTATAAATTTTCCTCTCAGAACTGCCTTTGTTATATCCCACAAATTTGGGTATGCTTATTTTCATTTTATTTACGGTATTTCCTAAACTTCCATTGTGATTTCATTTTTAACCCATTGGTTTGGTTGAGTGCAATGTTTAATTTCCGTATATTTGTGATGTACCATTTCTCTGTCTGCTATTTATTTTTCCATTCTATTGTGATCAGAGAAGATAGACTGCATGACTTCAATGCTTTTTAATTTATGGAGATATGTTTTGTGGCCTAACGAATGGTCTGTTGTGAAGAATGATCCATGTGTTCTAGAGAAGAATGTGGATTTTGCTATTGCTGGGTGAAGTGTTATATAACTGTGTTATAGCTCATAGGGTCTTGGTACCTGCTCTACAAAGAACATTGTCTTAGAAACATTAGATCCTCCAAATGATTATTGACAACATCAATGCCAGGACCAGGGAAAAGCTTGAAGCCCAGAGACCAATGGTTCCCCAACCTTAGTCTACAGCCCAGTGAGTATTATTCTATGTATTCAATTACTCCCTTACCTCACCTCTTATCTTCTTTCTCACCCTTAATGTGTAGAACAGAAAATTTGGATAATTTACCATCTACTGCATAAGAAATAATTTGAGTTGAATATAGTTCCAGAACCGAAAAAAGCCCCAGGGCTCACAATTAATTTCCTATGTCAACCTTCTCCTTTGGGTCTCAGTCCTGACATCAGGGTCTTCAGGGAATACAGAAATTAGTGAAAGTTATTTCCTGTCCTTCATTGTTCCAATCTAATAGCAAGAGATAGCAGGCCTTGATTCAGGGGCAGACCTAGGTTTCATATAAATTCTCTTAAATCTTAAACAGTTTGGGAGATACTCTTTATTAATAAAATAAATCAAAATTAGTTGTGAAAGTGAATACTGATTTAGAATTTAAAAGTCACAGCATCATACAACTTGTGAAAAAATGAAAAATTCTACATTTGTGACAAAATCCAGAAAAGTAACATAAAAGTATAATTAATTACCTGACATGCCTTTAACATAGTCTTTCTGATATTTTGTTTTTGCATATTCTTTGACCACATCTTTATATGACAGTGTTATACTATGATATTCTATAACATGAATTGAAAGTTTATTTAGTTTTTCTCCTAGGTGGTAATTAAAATATGTTTCTAATTATTGATAATTTAGAAAAGTTCATGAAATTTCATTGTAATTAGTAATGTCATATAAATTTTAGACTTTCTATCAAATTTTGGGAAACTTCTTTCAAGGTTTATTTCATATATGAGTTGCGATATTTAGTAGAATTTTCCACACAGTAGCTTCTGGCAACATTCATTTCAAACCTTGTTTCTACCCATAATTCCCATATTTCCAGGCTGAGAGCTGTTGGACATGCTCATATCATAAGACAATCTCTGGCCCTCAACCTCTTGCCATGACACAGGTGAGTCTGCACAGTTAAATTAGGAATGTACCTGGAAGCCACTCCTACATTGAAACAACTAGCAGTCACATATGTATACACAGTACCACATAAGTATATCCTATTACACCCACATTTTATGATTCCCCACCTCAGCATCCTTTTAGCCAGATCTCCAAATACCTTTGACTACTCCAATGCACCCTAGGAGGAGAGGAAGTGTTGATGGAAGGAAAAGTTGGAGTGCAGACAGCAGTTTAAATTGATTGCAATTAAAAAAACCTTTTGCAAATTTACAAAAAATACATAACCAACCTATGAATTTATTGCAAATGGCTTCCCTAGGGCCTAGGAGAGGACCAGTGGTTTTGAGGGGCCCTGCATTTATTAGTACATCGTCTCTTATTCAATGAACACAACATGGCCTGGATTGCCAAATTAGAGTTAACCCCAAAAAACTATGATTTCTTGATGACTCATCACTGGTAGGGTGCAGGGAAAGGAGACTTCACTAGACAAAATGATGCATCGATACCTTCTCAGTTAGCTCAATTACTTCTCAATTAGCTGAACTCAAGTAAAACTTCATAAGGTTAGAGAATGTGTTCCATTTCTTTCCCTCCATTGAATCCCCAGTACCTGGAAAACTGTAGGGTACCCAGCATTTGCCTTGATATAAAAGGAGAGGTTTCCAGTTTTGACTGATGCTTTGATCTTACAAAGGGAAAAGAGGTTGTAGCCTTATAGTAGGGCAGGGAAGTTTGAATGAAACCCAGAGGATCTTCTTGGGTACCGCTTAATACAAACACATTCAATGATCAAAGCCAATTGAAGCAGTAGCATCCTTACAAGTAACATGTTCAAAATCCCTCTGAAATGAAGGTCTGAGCTACTTCATTACATGAGGAATCCAACTTGATGAGGTGATACAAGATAGTGAAGGTAATATATTGGAGGAGAAAAGTAATATCTAGTCATTACCACCTTGCCACTGGTAGAATGGACTTCTGAACTTAGCCCTTTCAAAGATACACTTATTCTGAAATGCACACTATTTCTCCTATACCTAGTCACAACCATTTTTCTTAGAAACATGCTCCTTCCCACTACAGTCACAATTCTGGTGAGACTGCCAATCACAGTCCACCACTCCCCCAGTCAGTGTGAAGGTGGAGGACCCCCGTCTGGCCAATCCTATTGCATGATTTCAGGAATTCAAGGTAAGGATGTGATCCAGACTTGCTCCATCAGGTCTATGTTCATACATTTTTTTTTTTCCCTCATAGCCTTTGATTCTTTCTCCATATTTTCCTTTTTCTCCTTGAGCATCTTGAGGATTTCTTTTGTTTTTCCTTTTAAGTCTCTGACTGGTAATCTAAAGGATAGTCCTCTTCATAGATGGTTTCTGAGTTTTTATCTTGTTCCTTTGGATAGACCATAATTTCCTGTTTGTCTTGTAATTTTTTGTTGCATGATGCACATTTTAATGTTTTAAAGGGTTAACTCTGGAATTTAGTTCCTGAGCTATTTGTTCCTTAAGTTTATGTCCTCTAGTGATATGAAAGAGAATTATTGAAGCCAGGAACTAATGAAAACAAATACACTGAGCCAAAACAAAACAAAACACCTTTCACTGACTTTGCAAATTGGTTCTACTTTGGCTGGTGGTCTCCTTCAGAGTTTAGCACACTTATCAAGAATATCAGCCCAAGGCAACTGGAAAGTGCAAAATCCCCTCTTTCTTATCTTTGCCTGTGTAGAGCTGGAGCCTGGGAGCTTGCTTCTTTTCCTTTAGAGGCCTTAGCAATTCCCAGTTTACAGTTTTTAGGAGTTAAAATGAATGTCCATTCTACCCCACGTGAAACAGACCTCCTAACCCCAGTGGGTATTCTCTTGAGTAAATTAACTCAGGCAGTCCTTAACCCTAGGCTACTTCAATTTAATTGTTTCTCAACTGTCCCAGAAATCTGCAAGCTGCTTCTCTGCCCACAGGGTACACTTTGGAAGGGTGAGTCTGAGACAATTGCCTGGTTCAGTCTCTCAGACCACCAGCTAGAATGGAACTGCATACATCCACCTAGAACAAACAGTCCACTCTGCTCCCTCTGGAACAGGGACCCATAATGGGAGTACAAGCTGACTCCACCCTGTGTTGTGTAGAGGGGGTATGGGAGGGGCTGGCAAGGGCACCAGGAGCTTCTTCTATTGCTTCTGAAGCTGCATTTCCTGGCTGCAGTGCTGGCCCAGTTAATGCAGCCATTTGACTGTTCTGTCTTGTTTGGAGGAAGGTTAGTATCTTTAAGATGCCTCTGCTGCCTATGTCCCAGGGGAGGGGTGTTGGAACAGTGGCCATACTCAGAGCCAGCTTCCAGCAATCTGAAGTAGCAGATCAAAGGTAGAGATCAGCTACCAGACCACAATGCCCTGGAATTTGAAGGACTAGGTCTTTATGTCCCACTGAGGCACCAGATAGCTGTGACAGGAACCTGAGCTTCAGTCCCCACTGCTGTTGGTCAAGGGGCTGGAGGAAGAGGCAAGGTAGCCACTGCAGGGAGGGTGAAACTCACTGCTCTTTATCACAATTTACCAGCCTCTTCCTCCTACTCCCATGTTCCCCACCACTGGATGCTGTCTAGTGTTCCCTTAGACTCTGAGGTCTCAAAGAGGATGATTCCAACAGTTTATGCCAGTTCAATAGCTGTTTTGGTGGAAGGACTGCTTCTTGGAGCTTCCTATCCTGCCATCTTCCCACAATCCTCTCCCTTTTTAATGTTTATTTTATAAACATATATATATATATATGTTTTATAAAAAAACATATCTTTTTACCTCAGTAATATTGAATATGACTGTAATACATAGTGACATTTACCAATACATATCACAATTCTTAAATGCTGTGTAAACTCTTTGATCTAGCAATTTTACTTCAAGATATTTATCCTCATGAAGTATATGTACTTTTAAAAACATGTAAAGGCCACTATATGATATCACAGAATTATTAATTTTATCAGATGTGATAGCATGGCTATGTAAAACAAAAGGTTTTTATCAATTAAAGATGCATTCTTAATTACTTTACATAAGAAGACGTGACATCTAGGATTTTGATTCTAAATGTTCTCTCGCAATAAAAGTTCAGGGGGCATTAAAACATGATTAGCAAAATAATTCCTGACACCTGACAATAGGCGATGGGTTCATAGGAGTTCATTATATGATTTTACTTTATGTATGTTTGATAACTTCCAAAATAGAATGTTTAAAAAAGTAATTATAAATATTACACCTTAAGCACTGTTTAAGAGAGTGAAAATTAAAACCACCACAAAAGTCAAATAACACATGATTAAACAATATCAATATGCTGCATATTATGTAGCCATCAGAATTTGAGAGATAGAAAATGTAGTAGTTTTTTTTAGTATGCTGTATGGTGGGTTCACATTTCATTATTTTTCCATGTAAATATTCATTATTGCAGCACCATTTGTTAAAATTATTTTGTTGTTTATTTGGTTTTCTTATTTGCTTTGCTTGTTTATTGATTTTGAGGAAGTGCATGGACCAGGAATTGAATCCAGGTATCCTGCATAGCAGACAAGAATTCTACTGCTGTACTACCCTTGCACCCCAGGAAAGTGTAGTTTTTAAGAGCATAATCCCAGGAATCAGGAATTCACCCAAGTGTAATATACTACAAATAATTTTAAATATTCAGATACTGTGACTAGTAAATACAATTTATTATATTTATTTATTGAATATTATATATTTAATAATTGAATATTATGGAAATACTATTATTGGAAGCTGTATTTATTGAGCAACTTTAAGATGTTAGTTATCTAAATTATTATCTATAATTTACAATATTCAGCAAAATATTAATAATGGGTCATTGCTGGGGAATGGATGATATTTATTTTACTTTTAGCTCATACGAGTTTTGTAATTCTTCTATGTATCTATTATATCTATAGTTATTCATTTATATATAAAAATGACAGTATCTAACAAAACTTGCACACGTGTATATAACAAAAACCCATACATATGTGAGATACATGTATATACACACACGTATATATAAATCAAATTATATATATATTTATCACAAAAGCATTATGTCTATTCCATCTAATATTCAGTCCCTTGCCAAATTGTAAAATTTTGTAGAAGAGCATTTATCTTCCAAAGTAAGTTGAATCCTGTTTCTGTGCATACCCAATTTTCACAAATATCTATAACTCTAAAATGGATGACTTTATCTAGAGTAGATTTCATCATGTCACCAGTCTACATCTATAACTATAGCAGACATCATTAATCAATTGTGCTAATTAGTCCCAATGAAACTCATTTCCAGTTCCTTTACAGCTTAGTGCTTTAGGGAGCTAATGCCATTCTGGCTTTTTAAAGATAAAGCTTCTGTTCCATCATTGAAATGATCATATATTTTCAAGAATTCATCCCTGATAATTTACTATATACCAATTGGTTACAAATATTTTATTACATTAACAGAACAATCTATACTTAATGGAAAACTACTGTGCTCAGAACACTGGCCTAAGTGCTTTGCCTGGATTTCATCTGAACATTATTTCCTGCTCTTAAGAACTCTCAGTCCAATAACATCTCTTGGAAAACACCAAGTAAAGACATTGTGTTTAGTGTAATATAATATATTCAGTATTTTTATGAAGGAAATGTGGTCAGAGGTAGGAATTGTCTTTACAGAATCAAGACCAGAAGGTGCAATGCAAATGTTCTGTATGGTGGGTCAAGGTCTGTTAATGTCACATGTACTGCTCATGTAGCCTTGACTTGGTGCCCTTCTGAAAATTGCCATGTCCATGTGACGTAGGAAACCCCAGTAAATATGTACTCCTATATGAGATCCTCTCAGAGATGGGTGCCCTGCTACTTACTGCTACCACTTCTTGAATAATGGTTGAATGTACAATTTCAAGCTAATTAACCACTCTGAGCAGCAGTTTCTTTGAACAAAAAGTTAAGATGATAACAACACCATGCTTATAAGGGGATTGATTGTGATATTGGATGCAGAGTGCCTAATACACTATTGGGTTTTTATAGTCACAGTAACTGCTCACTATATGTTAGCTTTTATTACAATTATGTCCAAGTGTTTCCTCCTCCATAGTTTACTAACACTGAGCTCTGTCTTCCTGTCAGGCTCTGTGGCAGCTTCCTCTTTAACTCTAAGGCCCCTGTTTACTTGGACTATGACCAAGTTTTACTATTCTATGATTACACAGTCAGGCTGAAATTTTCAGCATCTTCAACCAGGTTTTTCCACATAATGGGTGAATTTTGACCCAGGTTCCATTGTTTCCAAGTTTAAGCAGTTAACCCAGCCAGGCCAGACAGGGAATTGATGCTCTCAGCTGAAGTTGGTATGACTGCAAGAATTGTTAAAATTTCCAGGATTTCTGGGAGAAATGGAAAGGGTATTGATAGCATCCACTCTGCACCTGGAAACAGAATCTTCTTGGAAGCCCATACCTTCAGCATGCCTAGGGGTAGGGTGGGGAAAGAAATACTGGAACAGTAGTTTTAGTGCAGACTGCAGGGCTTTATTGCCAGACAGAATTGGGTCTCACATCTGGCTCTACCCCTCAGCAGCTATGTCTCTATGGCCAGGTTACTTTATCTTGTATAACCTCCATTCCCTTATATGTGATATGGGATGGCAATAAAACCTCCACTTTAGGGTTGTTTAAGTGGATTCCCAGAGATAAATATGGGGAAGAGCCTAGTTCATGTCACAGCGTAACCTTCCTCTCTCTACTTCTTTAGCCACTTGTCATAACATCTGATTCATACGTATACCTTATTTATGGCACCCACTGCAGTGTTCATTTCTTATAACTCTGTTTACTGCAATACTGAAGAGAGCAGGTAATATTTATATTTTTTCCCCTGAGAGACAGACATGTCTATCTTATCTTACTGTTTTTTTATAGTTTGAATGAAACTTGCCAATCTCCTTCTTTGTTCCAACAAATGCTCTTTTTCTCTTTTAATTCATGCTGTAGGAAAGTGCTTCTCAAACTTTAATGAACATCAGAATCACTCAGAAGACTTGTTAAAGTGAAACTTCTGGGTCCCTCCCCCAGAGATTCTGACTTGGTTGGACTGGAGTACAGTTGAAGAATTGGTATTTTTAACAAGTTCCCAGGTGATACTGATAAACATGCTGTAGCAGGAAGACACAAGGGAAGGAAATCTCAGCTCTGTTTGAACACTAGAACTACTGGAGAGCTTTTAAAAACAGGATGCCTCTCCCTCTCAGTTAAGTCTGAGTCTGGGGGAATGGAAACTAGGCATTAGAGTTTGCTTGTTTGTTTCTTTTTTTGCCTCTCTAGGTGATTGTAATGTGCAGCTAGGATGAGAATTGTTGGTCTCTATGGAATAATTTTGAGCCACCATGGCTCACCAAAGGCATGCAGAGGATAGTGCTGGAGGTATGAGTGCTACTGGAGATAAAAATTCATGTTCTGGGATGGCTCCAGTTGCCTTTATGGTATTACGTGGCTATAGAAACAGAGGATGGAGGTCAGCAGGCATTGGTAGAAACTTTGGTCAAAAAGGGCATTGAAAACAGGGAGGGAGGATTGGGGCAACTAAAGTGAAGGGAGCTGAAATAAAATATGACTAAAGGCAGAAGTCATGAATTCTGGATATCGGAAATAGAGAAGTGAAATTGCCAAGACCTGATGCCTAGATGCCTAGGATTGCATCTCCCCAGGACTGTGCTGTAGCATTGTAAAATCCTGATTTGTTTAGAGCCATCATTTCCAGGAACTTATCCCCTGATATGAGGTATTTGCAGAGCGCCTATATCAGGTACAGCAGTTCGCACATTCATTTGCACATTACGATCACTTATGGAATTAAAAGTGTATAGCTCTGTCTGTCCTTCATGAAGCCAGATCAACTAAATTAGTTTCTGCTGGTGGGGCTTAGGCATCCATGTTTTTAGCTTCCTAGGTGATTTTGATGTGCCATTAGGGTTGGTGACATCTATTCTAGAGTATTATATAGTTGATCAGGCATATATCCATTTTGTACACAACCCCAGAAGAGTTGCCCAAGGGATGCTAGAAACATGAGAGACAAAGTCTCTTAACTTGGACATGTCTATTCTTGTTCATATACATGATGATGACTCAGATAATGTTACATGCTCAATATCTTCTGAAGCACCAAACAAGGAATAAAATCTATTTGGCATACTTGCATGCATCTCAGTGCCATTCTTCGAAAATTGTTATTCATTATGTGAAAGTTCTTCAAATTTCTAATTAGTTTTACACTGCTCTATAGAGAGACTATGTATGTTTATTCAAGCTTGATGTCCTCTAAATCATTTAAGGTCAAATTTATGTTTCTGTTATAGATGGTGTAAACATTTGTAATATGTGTGTTTTTTGTGCAGAAATTACAAAATCTTTTAACAATCATTAAATGATCATGATTACTTTCATGTACATATAATTTTCCAACAATCACACTCTTACGAAAGAATGAATTTAACCCAGAGAAAGCATTGAATAGTTCAGCAAACTAAACCTATTTATATTTCTAGCCAAGACAAAGCAAAAGCCAGACAAACTTGTCAGAGAATTATTCTGCATTGTGGAGGCTTCATGTTTTATTTTTAATAATTGTACAAGAACCACGTTGCCTGGTTACCATCTTCATTTTGTACTCTGATCTAAAAATGTTCCAGCAGCTAACACCTAAACTTATATAATCAAACATCTATAACAATCCAGAAGAATTTCACCAAAATGATATTTTTGTTCTCTTCCCAGTCGCAGATTCAGCCACTACCTAAAGAGGAGAAAATTAACTAATATTTTGAAGGAAAGACTTTTCTAACACAGATCTGTAGGAGGGAAAAACTAGAAAATGAAGAAAAATAAATATGAAAACAATTAATACAATTGTCCCAAATGCATGATCATTTACTATTTGAGTTCTCGTGGAAATCTAAATCAAAAGTAGGAGGTTTTTTTTGGAGATGCAGAAAAGCTTAAATTGATATTTAAAATATTATCTGAAAATCTACTGACAAAGTTTGCTTTCATTTTGGAGTATTTTCAGATTTGAGCAGGACCGTCTAAAATACTGGTAATTTAATCCCTATTCCAGCAACTACTAAAACATGCTATTTTGACATATGTTTTTGCCCCATATGTTCTTGGCATATTGATGAAGACACTGTATTTTTAGAAATGGAAAGGCAAGCTGTGAATAGATGTCCCAAGTCCTTCATGTAGGGACCAAGATGAAGAAGCAAATACAGATTATCACAATTGTTCACAGTCTGAGTTACTAAAATATTTCTGAGATGAAAACATTGCATTATGTACTGTAATAGGAAAGGATGACTGTTCTGACCCTTCTCACTTTCACTTTTGAGGAATGCCATTCAATCTTCTTGGAACCGATTCACACATGAATATGGATGTGGGGGTGCTGCTGAACCCATAGAACATTACCGACCCGGGCCCTGACTGGCTAAGTCAGCTGTGGGCTCCTTGACCTCTCAGGGTGATCTAATTCCCTTCCTTGAGCACCTGAAATAGAAATACAAATTCTCAACCCAGCCTTCTCATTTTAGTAGGACAGTTGTAGACTCAGGTATTGCTGATAGCAGCCGTGTGGACTGGGAGGCAGAAAACGTCAGCTTGCCTTGGGAGAGAATGACTCAGAGGCTTCAGAGAAGATAAAACACCAAGATGTCTTCTTGAACTGTCTATAGTGTTCAAGAACTTGGTTGGTTCCAATTTGTTTCTAAGGTTCTGATATATCCTTTGCTGTTTGGTTCCACAAGAGAGAACTTGAACCATAAAACAAATCACAACACTCCCTCCCCTTTTTGCTTAGGTAAACTCCAATGGGTGTCTGCCAATACCTAGTCTAAGGGTTTTAACTAATGGTGGTATGGGGATTAGTCAGATCTAGGTCCTATTCTCAAGGAGATTTATGCACACAACATACATACACATATATATTCTCAAGAAGTAATATGTAGACAATTTTGACAAAGAGACAAGAGTTTCAGAAATCGTAGAGATGGCATGATAACCTATTTCAAAGGAAGAAGCAAGCATTCTTGGCTCCGAAGAAGGTGGAACACAAAAGCAGTAATATTCTATCAATGTATTTTAAAATGAATAGAACAGTGGCCAATGTCTAATTTTTCTTTCAATTTTTTATTGAGGTGCTTGGTGTTATAGGATTACAAATTCAGTCTGCTGTTTCTTGGTGCAGAAACAGAACCCACTGCTTTTCTCTCATTGAGGAAGGCCACTGGTTGAAGAGTTTCAGGATCTGTATTCTAGCATGAGTAATGGGATGGACTTGGTATTTAAGCCATATGGCAATTGGATAAATAAGGGCTTGCTTTAGACATGATATCCAACAACAAAATATGATCAGCACTATTGGCACCATAGGACTACTCACAAATTTCCGTGACATCTACTGGCAGTGCCTGTGCTTGCTCCCGAGGTCAGTGACCTTATTGAAAGGAAAATTATCTAAAAAAGTATATGTTACCTCAGGTCCCATTTAGTTACCAGGGATTGCTTCCAAATTTTGAGTGTGTCTTAGATGAAAATTGCATAGTGGAGTTATTAATCATAGCAGAAGCTAATTAAAGCAACCATGTTAGAGCAACTATAAAAGCATATGCACCAGTTTGAAACTGTTGTATACCCCAGAAACACTATGTCCTTCAATCCTCATTCAATATTGTTGGGTGGGATCTTTTTTATTAAGTTGTTTCCATGGAGATGTGACCCACCCAATTAGGGGTGAGACCTTTTGATTAGGTGATTTCCATGGAGATGTGTCTCTATCCATTCAAGGTGGGTTGCTTACTGGAGTCCTTTAAGAGGGAACCATTTTGGAAAAAGCTTCAGAGTCATGCAGCCAGAGACCTTTGGAGATGCAGAAGGAAAATACCCCTGGGAAAGCCTTATGCAATGAGAAGCCAGGAGAGAAAGCTAGCAGGCATCACCATGTGCCTTTTCACCTGACTGAGGTGCCAAAGACTTCAGTAGATGACAACCACATGCTTTTCTAGCTGACAGAGGTGGGCTAGACTCATCAGCCTTTCTTGAGTCAAGGTATCTTAAGGTACCTACATGCCTTAGTTTGGACATTTTTATAGCCTTAGAACTGTAAACCTGTAGCTTAATAAATTCCCTTTTAAAAAGCCATTCCATTTCTTGTATATTGCATTCTGACTGCTTCAGCAAACCAAAACAGCATATAATACACAACCCCTGCCCCAAGGTACTTTAACTTTTAATGGTAGCTAAGAAAATAAAAGCAACAGCAATAACATTAAAACTAACTTTTAAAATATTTTTAAAAAGTGATTATACTGGGCTGAATGTCAACTGTATTACTTCAATCATCACAAACATCTTATGAGTTATCCATTATTATCATCCTCATTTGGTATATGAGCAAACCAATACGTAGAACGATCAAATTACTAATGCACAGTCTCACAGCTAATGAACAGAATCTGAAAAAAGTCACTTGGGAAGTCATTCGAGGATTGGGTCTTAAGAATGTATATCATGATTAAAGCAATACTTGGAGGAAGATACACTAGCAGGCTGACAGGATGTTTCGCATTTGCTGAGGGACAACCTTCATGGCTATAAAGCAACGAGACATTGCAGAGCCAAATTAATAATAATATATTTCAAAAGTGACATTAACAACATGGTGGTGTAAGACGTCCCTTGGAAAAGTCTTCCCTCACAATCATCCAATAAATCAACAAATCCCACTTGCTCAGATCTCTGGAGTAGGATAGAGGCTACTCCACAAACACTGAATTACAGACAAAGCAATGACAAAATCATGTAGAAGGTTTAATCCCAGACTCACTAGTTTAGGCTGTTCCCCTCACTTGGCCCCACACTGTTTAGGAGTCATGCCGAGGCAGCACAGCCTGGTTCTTCTGCTGCAGAGGCACATCAAGGAGCCACTCCCAGCCAGTCAGACCCCCAGGCATATCTGGGTGCAGGGACCTAAGTCCTCAGAGACCCCAGAGTGGAACACAAGTGACTGAGCAGGGCCACATACAAAAGTGCCCCAGGGTAAAAAGACCAAAGAAGAGCTATTGTAAGAGGTGCCCACAGTCTATCCAGGCTCTGTTTATTGCACCATCAAATTGTAAAATGGACGTTCGTGATTGTCCCCATCTGCTTCCTAGGCTGTGATATGCTAATGGGGAAGAAACCAGAGACAGAAAATGCTGAAAGGAAAAAAAAAAAAATGTGGGGGTGGGGGTGGGGACTGAACTGCTGTAAGGCAGGGTGGGTACCAGAACTGAAAAGTACAATGAAAACAGGCACTGACTTAGGGCATGTGAATTGGCATGAATCACAGGAGCTGGGGAAGAAATTCTGCACAAAAACAAACAGAACAGATTAAGATTCCCAGATAAGGAACAAAGGAAAGAAGGCTTTATCTTGGAGGTAAAACAACTGCACACAAAAGGGCACTCTTACAAATTGTATTGTAAATTCAGAGCAAGAATCAGGTGCAGAAGAGTAAAAAAAGACAAAAAAAAAAAACCCCTGAACATTGAAACAGGCTACTCTAAAAGTCCAGAATAAGATGGATCAAGTGTCAAAAAAGTGTCTTAACTCATAGCCAATCAATAATAAATGAAACTGATCTTCAGGGTTAACACATTAAAATGATCAGATGTCCAGGCATCAGGAAAAAAGTACAAGCAATATCAAGATGCGATATGCCTCAGTCAAGGGAACAAGTTAAAACTTCAAAGGAGAGAAAATTTGGAACAACTCATTAAACAAGTTCAAACAAATCTCCCTAAATCAATTCAAGGAGATGAAAGAAAATATGGATAGAAATAAACTAATGGTGGATATAGAGCTACAAGATATTTAGAAGACAATCTGTGAGCAAAAAGAAGTCAAAGGTTTAAAAAGAAACAGAACAGAAATTATAAATGAATTAGAGGCATGCAACAGATTTGAACAGGCAGAAGAAGAAATCAACAAGCTACAACATAGGATAAAATAAATCATAGAGTCAGAAGGATAGAGAAAAGAACAGAAAAAATATTGCACTCAGGGACTTAAGGGACAGCATGAAGCATATAAACAAACATATTCTGGGTGTCTCAGAAGGAAAAGAGAAGGCAACAGGAGCAGAAAATATTTGAGGAAGTAATGCATGAAAATTTCCCAACTCTTATGAAATACTTAAATATATATGTCCAAGAAGTGCAGCATACTCCAAATAGGATTAACCCTAATAGGTATACTCAAAGGCATATGCTAATCCTTCAACTCAGCAACAGAAAAGCAAACAAACCAATTTATAAATGAGAAAATACTTGAATAGATAGCTCTCCAAAGAAGATATACAAATGGCTAAAAAATGCATGAAAAGTTGCCCACCATCAATAGCCATCAGGGAAATGCAAATCAAAACTCAATGAGATACCATTTCACACCCTTTAGAGTGACTGCTATTTAAAAAAAGAAAAAAACAGTAAATACCAAGTGTTGGAGAAGATGTGGAGAAAAAGGAACATTCTTTCCTTGCTGGTGTTAATGTAATAAGGTACAACCGCTATGGAAGAGAGTTTGGGGGTTCCTCAGAAAGGTGAGTATAGAACTACCATATGATCTGGCAGTACTGTTACTAGGTTTATATGCAAAAGAATTTAAAGTGGGGACTCGAAAAAAGTATTCGAGTAGAATAATGTTCATAGCAACATTATTCACAATTGCCAAAAGATGGAAGCAACCCAGGTGTCTATCAACTGATGAACAGATAAAGAAAATATGATAAATACCTACAATAGAATACTTTTCAACAGTAAAAGAGGAATGATGTCCTGATACTTGCAACAACATAGAAAAACTTTTTAGATATAATGTTGAGTGAAATAAGCCAGGTAATAAAGGGCAAATATTATATGATATGCATCACCAAATTGAAACAATTAGAATAAACAATCTGATAGAGTCAGGATCTAGGAAATAGGTTTCCAGGGTAAGAGGTAGGGATAGGAAAAAGGAAGTCAAGGCTTACAATGCACAGGGTTTCTATTTGCAATAATGGAAACATTTCAGTAGTGATTGGTGGTGACGGTAGCGCAACATTGTGGACATAATTAATTGCACTGACATATACATCTGAATGTGATTAAAAGGGGAAATATTAGCATATATGATAATGGAGTAAAAATTTATAAAAAAAAGTTCGTGGAACTACATGTGCAGTAAACCCTAATTCAAGCCATGAATTAATGTTAATAATGCAATTATTAAAATGCGCTTTCATCAACTGCAACGAATGTTCCACACTAATGCAAGGGGTTAATATTGGGTGGCATATTTTAGTTGCTAAATGTGACCTCTTACAATTAGCCAATTCTGCACATAAACTCACCACCCTCCCCACTATATGGGACCTAACTCTCAAGGGTGACAGTCTCCCTGACAATGTGGGACTTGACTCCCAGGGATGAGTCTGGCCCTGGCATCATGGTATTGAGAATGCCTTCTTGACCAAAAGGGGGAATACACATGAAACAATGTAAAGTTTCAATAGCTAAGAGATTTCAAATGGAACCAAGAGGTTATTCTAGAGATTACTCTTACGCAAGTTTCAGTCAGATTGCCACAGTACGCCAAGCTCCAACTAACAGTATTCCTGAAAACCCTAAAGAATACCCTGGGTTTGATCTGAGACTCTGAAAGTTTTACTTAGTACATTTATTCTTTCAGAAACTTAAGGCCTTCAGATTGTTCCTAAAAGCAGATAATCCCTGAAACCCAGTGTTACCAGTCTCTCCAAGGACATCAACTAACGTCATTCCTCTACTCCATGAAATCAACACTCCTTTTCAGCACAAAGAAGTGAAAATGGTCCTTGCCCAGATATCCCTGAATACTGGAGAATGATCAAATGAAAGGGAGGAGCTATAACCAAGAAATTAGGATTTAACAAATGATTATGACTACTGACTCCTTACACAGATTTCTTTTTAATTTCTAGTGCATTAGAAAGAAATTCCTGAAACAGATGAACTGTAATCCAGTAGCCTTGATATTTGATAATGATTGTATAGCTATACAGCTTTTATCATGTGACTGTGTGATTGTAAAAACCTTGTAACTGACACCCCTTTACCCAGTGCATATGGGTAGATGAGTAAGAAAATAAAGACATACATTAAAAGAAAAATAATGGGTAGTATATCAAAATCCCCCTGTACTTCATGCATTGTTCTGTAAATCTATAACTTCTCTAATAAACAAAAATATATTTAAATAGCTAACATTAAGTGAGATATTAAATACATTAAATAATATATTAAATATATTAAATAGCTAACATTAAGTGAGAATATACTATTTCTAGTTTCTAAGTAATTTACTTGCAATAAACTATGTAAATTTCCCAGTAGCCCTGAGGTAGGTGCCGCATTATTCTCAAAGTACATATGAAGAAAGCAAGGCAGAGACAGTGTGAGTTATTTACCCATTACTGGAGATGAGACTCCATCCAGGTCAAGTCACTCCAGAGCTTACACTCATGATTCTGCCATAAGTGTCTCAATTATAGCAGTAGTTGATAATAAATTACAAGAATACCACTAGGAGTCTAATAGAGAGTTTTATGAGGACAATATGAGAAAAGACCTTGAGAGAGAAAAAAGGATGAGACATGGCAGTTGGATCTCTAGATTGGGGAAAAGGGTAGAAGGTCATTTTAAGAATGGATTGAGGGAATGATTTTATTCTTTAATGAGAGAATGGTATGATTTCCAAATCACTGAGCTTAAGAAGATGGTTAGACCATGAAAGGATATGCTCTGAAGTGAGAAGATGCAGATTCAGAAACCAAACAAATGCCTGTGATGCTTCAAACTGGGTGAAAGGATGAAACTTTCCTGGGGAAATGTATAAGGAAAGAATAAATTCACCTGAAGGGATCAGCCATGAAAAATGCCTTTATTTAAGAATCTCAAAGCGCAACACAGGAGTTAGCTAGAATTGGGAATGGAGGAGGAATTGTCAGAGAGTTCTAGGGCTGAGTAAAGTAGGGTTAGCTTCCTGGACAGCACATTTGCACAGGGGCCCATGATCAGAAGGGCTCACACATTGTTGTAATGCTTGGGTGTCACCATTTTGAAATTCATAATCATTTTTTAACCAGGGGCCTACATTTTCCCTCTGTGCAAGGTGACACAAATCACAGAGCCTGTCCTGGTAAATGCTAACATTCTATCTAAATTTCCCCAACCAAAGGCTACCCATTTCCTGTACAAACGTGTCTGTCACAAAGAGCTTGCCATATCTTCATGGTAGCCTGTTTCATTCTCAGATACATACAAACTTTAGAAAACCCCCTTTATTAAGTGAAAAACCATTTCTCTATATTTTCATCTTGGGTCTGTTCTTGACAAAAACAGAGAATAAACATCATTATGTTTCCACGTTATCTGTCACTTTCAGGACTTTCTGATTTCAAACTTTTCTCCTATGGAACTCATAAACTGTTCACTGACAAAGGGCAAGAATGTGATTGGAAAATGTTAGACAGCCAATAAGTATTGATAAATTGAATGGATTTTGGGACAAATATCACATTTGGTTTCAGACTTTCAGAAAGATTTAAAAATATATTCATGGGCCAAACATCCCAATTTAAGAATCCGGAATGTTAAATTTAAATTCATTCCCATGTGAAAACCCTGAAAAAGTTTAGAAGCCAGTGGCTATGTGTACACTGAATTTTCTCATTTTATAAACTCTTTTTCAAATTCTCAGATGGGGAGTGTCCACATCACCTGGATCACTTGTAAACTGGGTACAGTGCAGAGTTTGGGGTCCCTTAAAGCAGGGTTCCTCAGCCTTGGTAATACTGACATTCAAGCCAGATCATGATTTGTTGTAGGGAGCTATCTGGTGCACTGTAGACTGTTTACGCCCAGCAGATCCCCGTAGCGTTTTTCCACCCCTAGTTGTAATAATAACAACAAATCTCCAGATACCGCCCAATGTCCCCCAAGGGGTAGAATCTTCTGCAATGGAGAAAGAATGATTTAAAGAAAACAATTCTACATCATGGCTTTAAATGGATGCATGGTATTTGATTTGCCAAATTATAGTTTTCTTTTAATCACGTTGAAAATGAACATAAAAATTAAATTAGCATATAGTGTATGACACAGTTTTTCTTAAATTGTGTATTAAGATGCCTGGAAGAAGAGTCACCAAAATACCACTATGATAAACTTTTTATGGGGGATGAGTTTTAATTTCCTTTTTATTCCTCATTTAGTCTAGTTAATCCTTCACACTTTTCATATTCTTTGAATTTTTAATAATTAGAATGCAGATTTTTGTATAAACAGGATAAAAGCTGCTTTCATTTCGAAATCAAATAATGACTACATGGGTGGTAAGGAAATGGAGCCTGCGTATATAGGTGTACTCAGAGACGATCTAGTACTCAGAGACGATCTATAAGATATGCTCCAGGGGAACTGTGCTCTTCCCCTCTGTTTGCAAAGGACCCGTATCTTCTATTTCATAGGAAATGCGAATGATGTTAGATTGCATGAAGTTTTACTTCATGATGCCAAACTATTTTATACACATTCAAGAAAGGAAAACTAAATGCAATAAGCCAGGGGCTGTGCTTCAGAATAAGGAAATAGCCAATATCTAAGCAGAGTTGCTTCTAAGGAAGAGGAGATAAGAGTCTCAAATGGAGGGTGTGGGGGCACTGATCAAGAAACAAGTCACGGGACTGAACTCCTTTTCATGCAATGACCTACCCATCTATCCAAAATTTATGAATTTCTTACACAACTTATCAGATCTTATCTTGATGTAAAAATTGCCTGTCACACTATTTGCACATTTCTCAAAGCTTTATATAGGCATGCATACTAAAATTTATGCATAATAATGATATTAATAATGATAAAATATAGGTAAATTAGAATTCTTCCAACATATGTTCATCTGAAGTGCAAGATGAGAGCTTATTGAATTCTAGGGTAGGCCAACTGGTAAGGATTTAAAAGTCACCTTTTGATTTATTTACTTTAGTTTTTAAAATACTTTTTAAAAGAAAGTAAAAGCAAAATAGCAAATAATTTAAAGGGATAGGGGTTATCATTGCTTCAGATACCTCTCCTCAAGTTTACATTTTTTAGTTTGCATGGTTGCACTTCCATTCCATTACAGCTTATAATTATTGGTCATTTTAAACCCAATGTGTAGCTGTAAGGATGTAAAAAGATTTATGGCTAGAGAATTATTCATGTTATCCGAAAATTCCTCCCAGCCAAAGTCAGCTCTTATTGATGACTTTGATTTAATTTTGACCAAGACAGATGCTCTCAGAGATGGGAATCTTAGATTAAAAAGGAACCATGGAATCTTGAGTTAAAAATTGTTTTTAAATGGAGGAAAAATGGGGAAAAGGGATGCTATCTTTAGGAAAGAAAAAGGAACAAGTAAGTACAGCTATTTAAAATGTATTACGAGAGCAAACATGCACCCTATTTGGAGAATATGATGTAATGCAAATGAATGTCACGACGGTAAATGGAGCTGGACAAGGCTTATTTTGACTCTGTATTTCTGTTCAAAGACAATTTTACCAAGTGGTAAGAGAAGAACAAAACATAGTAAAATAGGAACTGAATCCTTAGCTGGATGAGGACAGAGTAAGAGGGCAACTTGCCATTTTTAGTGAGTTCAAATTCAGGTTCAGACCAATTATATTAAGAACATGCTGGTACGAATAAAGGAAGAAAATGAGAAATTGTAAAGAATCAGAGGGATGCTATAATGCCCCAGACAGAAGAATATTACCCTTATTTTTAAAAAGGGGAAGGTCAACAAAGTGAATTATGGAATAATCTTGTTACAATTCTCTGGAAAATTTCTATGAACTTATAGAACATACGCATGGAAACTCAAAGAAAAGAAATGAATGATTATGAAAAATTCACATGCCTTTATGAAAACAAAGCAACATCAGTTTTTCTTCTAGTGACCAGGTTATGTCCTCCGACCAAAAAAAAAAAAAAAAATCTTAGAATATCTTACATATCCCCATTGGGTATGTTGGTCTCTTTACAGACTTTTACAATATCCTTTAACAAACTAAAGAAATGCTGTGTAAAGCTACCATTTGGGAAGGCATAAGTAGGTGAATTGACAGCACACGGAAAAAAGATTGTCAATGAATGCCTCATAAAGTAGCAAGAAGGCAGGCAGTAGTAACGAAGGAACATACCTGCTGAAATCAGACATCTTCCATTCAGGTTATCTTCTCTTATAGCTTCAGCCCCCTAGACATGTTATTTAAATTTTCTAAGGCTAGATTTGTTCACCTATAAAATGGGGTTAATGGTAATGACTCACAAAGGATTTTAAGGTAATATATGGTAAAGATGATATAAGATGGTATATGTAACACATATAGAGTACTTAACTTGAAAAACTGGTTTCATATGATTTTTATAACTGCTACGTCTATTAACTACACAGCTGGGAGGAGGTCTCTAAGTGGGGTATGACAAATCCATCCCTGGTGTTGTTCTTTTCAAGAGTTTAATCAGCTATTCATTGAATGAAGACTTAGACGACATATCTATTAGATTCCTAAGTAAGACAAAACTTGAAAAATAGCTAATCCTGAGATGGAGATACATAACAGGTTGAAATAATGGTAAATGTTAATGGTAAAGAATAATGCACATAAAAATTACATAAAACTTAACAGCTTGGCATAATGAATAATTATGAAGGAAGCATTCCTGTAAACATTATTGAGGTCCACAAACAGAAGCCCATTGGTCCCCCAGAAGCTACTCATTTCTCACCACATTCCTTCACTTTTGCTACATCATCATTAACTTGGCTTTTAGGCTGCTTGCCTTTATAGTTTGTGGTATCTTATACCTGCCACTAAAGAGTAGAATTTAAAGTTTCTGAACTTAATATAAATGGAAGTATACTGCATATATTTGTTTGTGACTTCCTTCTCTGGGTCAACATTTTTGTTTAAAAGTGAAGAGTCATTCACATTCATGCATTCTTTTTAGAGTTCATTCATTTTCACAGCTGTATAATTCCCAAGATATGAATACACCTCAGTATGTTTATCCATTTCTTTCATTGAAGGATAATTAGGCTGTTCCAATGTTCAGTCTATGGCACCAAGGATGTTCTAATTTTTTCACTTGTGCCTTGCTGCCCATTTGGACACACATGACGAGTACTCATGCAAAATGCATTGTAGTTGCTATTTACATTATTTTTCTGTTTTCCACTGACAAGGACATAGAATTTAATCCATGGAAGTTGAAGCCATTTTCTTGACACCTCTATATTTAAAAAGCTATGTAGAAATAAGATTTAGTATACATTAATAATGATAACTGAACATATTTTGTGTGAATTAATGTTCAGCAATGCATCCTGAGCACACATAACTGCTTTTCTACCAGTATGTCTAAAAACTCCTTCCAGAATATATATTAAATAAATAAAAATCGCATTCTATATGGCCAAATGTAACACGATTTAATTTCCTTGAAATGCGTTTTCCTCTAACATTGACAAGAAATGTTTCTTAAGTTATTATTTTGCTTTCTTTAAAGAGAGGCTTTAATTTCTTTCTTTAGCCCTAAGGGAAAACTGCAAACTTCAAATATTGTTTTGAGGCTTTAGAGATGAAAAAGTTTCCCTTTAAAAGCGTTTACAAAGGAAGGTATAAAGTTATTGTTGTTGTTGTTTTTGCCAGCAGTAATAGCTATTATTTAAAATATATTTTTCATGGAATTGAATTTCCATAGTACATTCCTTAGGGTACTGACTTTTATTGAAAGAAAAAGGACAGGGAAGGTGGCACAACTGAAGTCTTGACCAGGCAAAGGTGATACCATCCTATATGCCATCCTACACACATCCCCATTAGGCGGACTAATGGGGTTCTGTTTGTTGACCTCAATAATGTTTACAGGAATACTTCCTTCATAATTATACTCTGTAGGGCAGTTAGAGGTTAGCTGTTTCAAATGTGTATATACTTGCACTGTCCAACTTGGTAGCTACCAACCACCTGTGGCTACTAGTATTCGAAATGTAGCCAGTACAACTTAGCTGTGTTCTAAACGTAACATATAGCCAGGAGTACAAAGATTTAGTATGAAGAAAGAACGTAAATATGTCCATAATTTTTATCTTGATTTTTTGAGATGATAATATTTTAGACCCATTGGGTTAAATGAAAATATAATTAAAATTCATTTCACTTATTTCTTTTTACTTTTTTTGTTATGGCTACTACAAAATTTTAAGTTCCTAGATATGCTTGCATAATATTTCTATTAGACAGCACTGGTTTAGACTTAGAATAAATTATTCCAAAAAGTCCCAGAATTTTTTTACCTAAAGACCTAGATATTTATTTCATGATATTTCACAAATGGTTATAAATGTAGAATTATTTTTTTGGCCTATAATGGCATGAAAAGTTTATTTTAACCTTTAGAGTAAGGTTTATTTGGCTCATTTATCCCTAGTCAGAAATTATTAATAGATAGAAAAATAAATCCGATAAAGCTAAAGACAGACTAGGGAAATTTTAGTTCCACTTAAAATGGTAAAGATTAACATTAATTAAAATAAATTGTAAAACAGATTTCATTTTTTCCCAGTATAATATGGGTTTATTTATGTATATTTCATTAGGTTAATTTTTTGATAACTCAAATGCAGACACGTTTCTGGTTTTACATTTTTGTTTTCCACTGTAGCCAGGAAAGCCAAAGGATTAGTTTAAGAGATTTCTGGGGCGTTAACAGCATTTTGCACCAAATTGCTTCTTAATGGTATCTTATCTAAATGGTATCTACTTAATGGTAGTCTGCAGAGGACCTTATTTGATAGGTAAATATTACTCTGTATTCATTCAATAAGAAAGCAAGTGTATAACCGATCACTGAATATATGTACTTTGCATTGTAATGTACACAAGGTGTTATTTCCTAAAAATATGGGGATACTCTAAAAGTTCCTTTTCTTTATGTTCTAATTGGCTCACAGAGTTTACAGTGTCCACCTCTCCATAAACCATCGTCATGTTCACTCTCCTTTTCACCATGTTCTGTCAGTTACAAACGAAGCAAAGAGCCCGATGGAAGATGATACACAGTCATCCATTTATTGGTTTGAGCTTCTCTTAAGTGCCAGCAGATTTAAGCATCCTACTTTTTGATATATCTAAGTGAGTGATCTTCAACCATGATCCATAGAAATCCAAGAAGAAGAAGATCTCACATTCCTTCAAGGTTGAGGCCGTGATAATCCACAGCTTTGAGCTGAGATTTTAAGTGGGTGGGATAGGACTGACATGCAGTGTGCCCAGCACTCACATTCAAGACCACACAGATTAGAGGCAGAGCAAGACAGTGGTGCAGAGAGGTGCAGAATGTAGTGACTCCCTTAGAGCAGCTACATAGCCAGAAACTGTCTGGAACAACTGTTTGGGGGACATTGGTAACTGGACATACACCATGCACCAGTCTGGAATGTGTGGAAGGGCTGAGAGCACAGCACAGAACTGAAGTAAGCCCCCAAACTCCAGACGCTCGTGCCCCTCTCCCACTGGCATGACAGGCTATGCTAGAGACACTTCCCTATGGGAAAAAGAATCCTTCTCTGCTAGGAGCAAGGGAAGGCAGCTCAACCAAGCTCAATAGTGGCTTTAATTACAAACTTGGACTGCTGAACACAAGCTTCAAGCACAGATTAACCCAGAGAAAGCAGGAAAGTAAATCTGGCAAAGAGAAGATGGGGCTGCTGAAGAAAAAAAAAAAGTAAACAGAGGTAGCCAAGCTCAGAATACAGGAAAATGGCTATACAACAGAAAAAGGGTACATAAAACCGTGTACCAACCTTGAGGGTTTTGGACTGGCTCTGAAAAAGGATATTATTTCATTTTTTCTTGCTATCTTTCTCCCCTCTTTTTTTTTTTTAATTTTTGAAAGTATTCTAAGTAGCTCATTAGAGAAAGCCTCAGGCATTTTCACTTGTTGGCACTGACTCAGGCAAGAGTGGAATTAAGAGGCCCTAGAGACAAAGTAACAAGTCAAGTGAAGGTGATAAAGGGCTTATCTTCCCCAAGAAAAGGGAGGGGGACATGGTCCAGCTCAAGTAGCTGGGTCTCCTTAAGAGCATAGAGGCCCAAGGGTCTAGGGACCAAAAACAAGTTAAGCTTTTCTTCCACCTCAGCCTCTGTCTCAACCGTACCTCTGGCAGGCTGAGAACTAAAGACTTCATAACACTTTACACTGGTGGGGAGCTGTAGGCTGGCAAGTGCTACCTGCTGGGAAGGACAGTAAAAACACAGACTAGAGTCTCCAAAGGAAAATTACTGTGTCTCATCCTCAGGGAAACTTGATACTGATTATACCCTCCTCCTGAGACATGAGACTGCCTTGTCTGGGAAAATCTGACTGACATCAATAATATCTGGGGAAACCCTCCCTGGAAAAAATGTTCCATATAGGCAGAATGAGAACCAGAAAAACAAGACCTGAACAATTCTGACCAGTTAAACAAAAGCTATGTTAGGGGTCTAAAATGAATTGAACTGAATGCCAAAGAACAGATAGAGAACAAAGCCAGCCAATAAGAAAACCCTAGGTAAAAGAGTGAAAACAACCTCCAGAATAAACTAATCAAGAAATCAGATGCATAGACATCAGAAAAAAAGTACAAGTAATATTAGGAAAAAATGAAGATATGGCCCAGCCAAAGAAACAAACAAACACTTTAAAGGATATACTGTAGTTGAAACAACTAATTAATGTTTAAACAAATATGCTGAATTAATTTAAAAATCAAATCAATGAGTTGAAGGAAGATCCAGAAAAAGATATGAAGCATGTAATAAGAACACTGGGCAAACATAAAGAAGAACTTGAAAGCTTGAAAAAACAAATGACAGTATTTATGGGAATGAAAGTCACAATAGAATAGATGAAAAACATAATGGAGATTTACAACAGCAGATTTGAAGAGGCAGAAGAAAGGATTAGTGAACTAGAAGATAGGCTATCTGAAATCCTATACACAAAAAAGACAGGGAAAAGAATGGAAAAATATGAGGAGGCTGTCAGGGAATTAAATGACAACATGAAACATTCAAATATATATGTTATAGATGTCCCAGAAGGAGAAGAGAAGGGAAAAGGGGCATAAAAATAATGGAGGAAATAATCACTGAAAATTTCCCATCTTTTATGAAAAGCATAAAATTACAGATCCAAGAAGTGCAGAAACCCCCAACAGAATAATCTGAAAAGACCTACTCCAAAACACCAATTAGATTGTCAAATGCTGTGCTGGTCTGAATCCGTGGCGGACCCCAGAAAAGCCAGGCCCTTTGATCCTCATTCAATATCACTGGGTGGGAGCATTTTGATTGTTTCCATGAAGATGTGACCCAACCAATTGTGGGTGGTAACTTTTGATTTGATGACTTCCATGGAGGTGTGTCCCACCCACCAAAGGTGGAGTTGCTTACTGGAATCCTTTAAAAGAGGGAACATTTTGGAGAGAGTCCCTTTTGGTAGAGCCACAAGAAAGCCAGCAGACGCCACCATGTTTGCCATGTGCCCTTCCAGCTGAGAGAGAAACGCTGAACATCGTTGGCCTTCTTGAACCAAGGTATCTTTCCCCAGATGCCTTAAATTGAACATTTCTATAGGCTTGTTTTAACTGGGACATTTTCTTGGCCTTAGAACTGTAAACTAACAACTTATTAAATTCCCCTTGTTAAAAGCCATTCAGTTTCTAGTATGTTGCATTCTGGCAGCTAGCAAACTAGAACAAATGCCAAAGACTAAGACAGAATTCTGAGAACAGCAAAAGAAAAGCTGCCCATCACATACAAGGGAAGCTATATTAGACTATGTGTGGGTTTCTCAGCAGAAACAATGGGGATGAAAAGATAGTGGTATAATATATTTAAGACAGTAAAAGAAAAAAACTGCCAACCAAGAATTCTATATCTAACAAAAATGTCCTTCGAAAATGAGGGAGCCTTGGGTGCATGGGTGGTTCAGTGGTAGAATGTTCGCCTTTCATGCGGGAGACCTGGGTTCGATTCCCGGACCATGAACTGCATCCCCACCCCACCCCCAATAAAAAATAATAATGCGAGAAACTTTAAAGTATTTTCAGACAAACTGACCATAAAAGAGTTTGTGAACAGGAATTCTTCTCTACAAGAAATACAAAAGGGACTATAAGGCAGTTAGGAAAAGACACACAGAGAGAGGCTTGGAGAAGGATGTAGAAATGAAGATTATCAGTAAGAGTAAAAAGAGAAAAACTTATAGTTCAGAATAAAATCATGATGCATGCAACAATGTGGAAGAACATTGAGGATATTTGTTGAATGAAATTAGCCAGAAACAAAAGGAGAAATATGTTATGATCTCACTAATATGAAGCAACATTAATAAGTGAACTTTGAGAATTAAAATTGAGAGCACAAATTATCAGGAAAGAAAAAGAGGGTAGAGTTTGGGCATTTGATGCTGATGGAGTACAGAATGTTTAACAGAATTGATTATAACAATCCAGAAATGGATGGCACAATACTATCTGATGATAGCATCATAATGTAAGTACTTTGAATGAACAAAGCTGAGTGTGAGTATGGTTGAATGAGGAAGGGTAGGGCATGTATGAAACCAGAAGGAAAGACAGAGGATAAAAACAGGGACTCTATAACATAGCGAAACCTAGATGGACAATGACAGTGATTAAATATAAAAATTTTAAAAATCCTTTCACATGAGGGAGAACAAATGAATATCAACAAGGCAAGGTGTTAAAAATGAGATGGTACACAGGAAAAAATACAATCTATGTTAACTAGGGCCTATAGTTAGCAGTAGCACTGCAGTATGCCACCATTGCAACAAAGTCACGGCACCAAAGCTAAATGTCCTTCAGAGGAGGGTATAAGGGAGAGATGTAGGGTTTTGGTCTTGTTGTTGTTTCACATTTTTATTTTATTTTTATTTTTTATTCTTCACTTCCCCCCTCTTTTTCAGAAAAAATGGAAATGTTCTCACATAGATTGTGGTGGTGATAAATATGCACATAAATATGTGATTATACCAGGAACCATCATTTGTTTACATAGGATCTATTGTATGGTGTGTGAATAAATCTGTTTAAAAATGAACAGAGAGATACAGTGCTGGAAATGTAGAGAGAGAGATGTACCTATTCACTGTTGGTAGAATGGTACAAACCCTCTAGAAGATAGTGTGCTGGTTTGAAAGGATATATGTCCCCTAGAAAAGCCATGTTTTAATCCTAATCCCATTTTGTAAAGGCAGTTGTTTCTTCTAATACCTATTCAGCACTGTATGCTTGAAACTGTAATTAGATCGTCTTCCTGGAGATGTGATGTACTCGAGAGTGGTTGTTAAGCTGGATTAGGTGATGACATGTCTCCACCCATTTGGGTGGGTCTTGATTAGTTTCTGAAGTCCTATAAAAGAGGAAACAGTTTGGAGAATGTGTGATTCAGAGAGAGCAGAGAAGAATGACATAGCCACGAGAATCAGAGAGCCCACAAGCCAGAGACCTTTGGAGATGAAGAAGGAAAACGCCTCCAGGGGAGCTTCATAAAACAGGAAGCCAGGAGAGAAAGTTAGCAGATGATGCCATGTTTGCCATGTGCCCTTCCAGCAGAGAGAGAAACCTTGAACTTCATCAGACTTCTTGAACCAAGGTATCTTTCCCTGGATGTCTTAGATTGGACATTTCTATAGACTTATTTTGATTGGGACGTTTTCTTGGCCTTAGAACTGTAGACTAGCAACTCATTAAATTCCTCTTTTTAAAGGCCATTCCATTTCTGGTATATTTTATTCTGGCAGCTAGCAAACTAGAACAGATTTTGGTACCTGAGGAGTGGGGTGGTGCTGTGGTTTGCAGATGCCAAATATATTGGAACGGCTTTTTAAATGGATAAGGGGAAGAATCTGGAGGAGTTGTGAGAAGTTTGATAGAGAAGTCCTGGAATACTTTGAAAGACTGTTGGTAGAAACGTGAATGCTGAAGATACCTCTGACCAGGCTCTAGACAGAAATGAGATGTGTGTCATTACAGACTGGAAGGAAGGCAAGCCTTGTTTTAAAATGGCAGATAATCTGGCAAATTTGGTTAGTGGCTTTGGCTGAAGGGCAGATGTTAAAAGCCATGAACTTGGATATTTAGCAGAAGAGATCTTCAAATTAAATGTCAAAAGTGCAGCCTGGTTTCTCCTCACAGCTTACAGTGAAATGCGACAGGAAAGACATAAGATGAGAACTGAACTCTTGGATACAAAGAAACCAGAAATTAAAGTTCTGGAAAATTCTGGGCCGCCAGGAAGGGAGATCCCAGAGAGAAGCGCCCCATGTAAGGAATTAACCAAATGTGGAACCAGACAGCCATTTCAGAGACAGCCAGGCTTGGACATGAAGTTATCCAGGAAGGATCTGTGGAAACTCCTTATGTCCACCACCAGGAAGGGAGACCCCAGAGAGAAGCGCCCCATGTAAGGAATTAACCAAATGTGGAACCAGTGAGCCATTTCAGAGACAGCCAGGCTTGGACATGAAGTTATCCAGGAAGGATCTGTGGAAACTCCTTATGTCTGATGGGCATGATCCAAGGCTCCTATATAGAAAGCCAACAAGAGTGCTGTGGGACCTGTATAAACAGAACCACTGCCAGTCTGGACTGGGGGGTTCAGAGAAGGGACACATTGAAGGAAAAATAACTTCAGAGGCAAAACCATGGAGGCTGAGGTCTGAAGTCAAGAAGCCTTGGGTCAGGATAGTGGACCCACCCAAGCCCGTGGAGAGGGTGAGTTTGCCCCAAAGGCAGAGGATGGGCCTTCCACCTTGTTGCAGTGAAAGAGTCGTGCCACCTCAGGCCTTGGAGAAGGTGAAGCACATTCCTTGGGGTTTGGAGAGAGTCTGGCTGCCACCACATAGTGGGATTGAGCATGTGCCGCGGAGATGGCAGAGAGCCCGGGTGCAGCTCCGATATTTGGAGAGGGTGGAGCCAAGAAAGAGGTGGTCTCCCCAATGTCCGCCAAGGTTGCATTCAGAGAGAGGCAGGTCTCTGAGTAGGCCCTTGGAAAGGGTGGGACTGCTGCTTTCAGAAGCCCTGAGGATAAATAACTCTCAGACTTTGAAATCTATTGAACTTTGCCCTGAAGGTTTTCAAAACTGCTTGGGTCCAGTGACCTCTATGTTCCTCCCTCCCTATGGAAATGTGTATATGTATCCTACGAATGTTCCTCTTTTGTATGTTGGCAACAAATAACTTGTTATGAGTTTTCATAGGTCTAGAGCAAATGGAGAAAATTTTACCTTAAGACTGTCCATGCCTTTAACTAACTTTGATGAGTCTTTGTACTGATTTTAATCTTGTATTAATCTTGTATTTGAAATGTTACTGGAATGGTTTAAGGTTCTCTGATATTGTTATAAAATTAATGTATTTTGTATATGGGGAAAACCTGTCTCTTTTAGGGTCCAGAGGATGGAATGTGATGGTTTGAAAGGATGCATGTCCCCTAGAAAAGCCATGTTTTAATCCAAATCCCATTTTGTAAAGGCAGCCATTTCTTCTAATCCCTATTCAGCATTATATGCTTGAAATTGTAATTAGATCATGTTCCTGGAGATGTGATATAATCGAGAGTGGTTGTTAAGATGGATTAGGTGATGACATGTCTCCACCCATTCGGGTAAGTCTTGATTAGTTTCTGAAGTCCTATAAAAGAGGAAACATTTTGGAGAATATGTGATTCAGAGAGAGCAGAGAAGAATGACAAAGCCATGAGAATCAGAGAGCCCACGAGCCAGCAATCTTTGCAGATGAAGAAGGAAAATACCTCCAGGGGAGCTTCATAAAACAGGAAGCCAGGAGAGAAAGCTAGCAGATGATGGCTTGCTTGCTATGTGTCCTTCCAGCCAAGAAAGAAACCCTGCACTTCATCGGCCTTCTTGAACCAAGGTAACTTTCCCTGGATTCCTTTGATTGGACATTTATAGACTTGTTTTGATTGGGACATTTTCTCAGCCTTAGAACTGTAAACTAGGAACTCATTAAATTTCCCTTTTTAAAGGCCATTCCATTTCTGGTATATTGCATTCCTGCAGTTAGCAAACTAGAACAGACAGTATGGTGGTTCCACAGGACGCTAGGCATAGGGTTGCCATATGATCCTACAACCCTGTTATTAGGTATATACTTGGAAGAACTGAAAGCAGGGAAACAAATGAACATTTACTACACTGGTGTTTATGGTGGGAGTGTTCATGATTTGCAAAGGATGGAGGTGACCTAAGGGTACATCACTAAAGAATTGAAGGGCTAACTGCGGTATATACATACAATGGAATATCAAGTGGCTGCAAGAAGGAATAAAGTTGTGAAGTATGCAACTAGGTGAATGAAACTTGAGGACAGTATGTTAAATGAAATAAGTCAGAAACTAAAAGACATTGTGCCTCACAAATATGGACTAACCATATTATGTGAACTCTGAGAATTGAATTTGAGGCATAGATTATCAGGAGAAGGTTATTGTATAGGTTCTTAGTAAGCTCTAACCACAGTCTCATCTATTCTTGAGTTGTAACTGTTATTTCTTAATTCCAAGATGCTGAGCTCTTTGTGTATAACCTTGTCATTCTCTGGAACTACAGGTATCTGTTGGACACCTGAGACTCAGAGCTAGAGTTCGGCAGCTATGAAAGTCAGCAGAGCTGATCTACAGCAACTGTTTAAAAAGCTGAAAAAGAGATCGGACTTCAATTAGGGATATGAATGAAGATGGTCTGGTTAGGACTAAGGTAAGTCAGACTAAATGGTTAAGAATGGTGCTGACTGTATTTTAAAACTTCACCTTCTATGTGAGACCAAAGGAAGTGATGTTTACTTGGTGCAACATTCATATTTTCTATAGTACACTAATTTAACTCTTATGGTCAGCTTATCAGAATACCATAATTACGTGGAAACTTGAATAGGGAGTAAGATCTTGTTGGTTTGTACAGGTTAATGTGATGCCCTGATACATCCCAGAGTAATCTAGATAAAAGATAAAAAAATGTATTTGCACAGTCCCCTTGAGGTGCTAGGGAAAAATGTGGAAATATTAAACTTCCCCACCTAGGGAAGACCTGATATTCTCGCAAGCACTGGAGACTACGAATTTAACAGGCCAAGACCTATATAGCAGAATTTGCCTTTATGAAACTTATGCCTGAAAAGGAGAAGCTATGACTGCTTATAATTATGTCTGAGTCACCCCCAGAGAACCTGTATTGTTGCTCAGATGTAGTTTCTCCCTCTAAGTGAACTCTGCAAATAAACTCACCACCCTCCCCCTATGTGGGACATGACTCTCAGGGATGTAAATCTCCCTGACAACATGGGACAGAACTACTGGGCATCATGGGCTTGAGAAAGCCTTCTTGACCAAAAAGGGGAAGAGAAATGAAACAAAATAAAGTTTCAGTGGCTGAGAGATTTCAAATAGAGTCCAGAGGTCATTCTGGGGGTTATTCTTATATATTATATAGATATCCTTTTCAGATTTTAGTGTATTGGAGTAGCTAGAGGGAAATACCTGAAACTGATGAACTATAATCCATTAGACTTGATTCTTGAAAATGACTGAATAAGTATAGAGCTTTTTAGGTGTGATTGTGTGATTGTGAAAACCTTGTGACTAATACTCCCTTTTTCCAGCATATGGACAGATGAGTAAGTAAAAGAAAAGAAAATTCTAAAAAATAATTGGGGGTATGGGGGTGTGAGAATTTTGGGGTATTCTTTTTTATTTTTTTTTATTTATTTATTTATTTATTTATTTATTTATTTATTTATTTATTTATTTATTTTGGTGCATGGTCCAGGAACTGAACCCGGGTCTCCTGCATGGAAGGCAGGCATTCTAACCACTAAACTACCCATGTACCCCTTATTGTTTTTTAAGTAATGAAGATGTTCAAAAATAAACTCTGATGATGAATTTACAACTATATGATGACGTTGTAGACCACTGAATGTGTACTTTGGATGATTATATGGTATGTGAATATAACTCAATAAAATAAACCACCAAAGTCCACTCATAAAGAGTACAGGAAAAAAAAATCTGTGCAGACACACTTGGCACAGTTAAAAATCTCAGACAACTTCTTTTCCTTAAAATTGTCATTTACGGAGTCGACACCAAGGCGTTCAGTGCATTGAGATGAAATATATGTGAAGTGTAGTATAAATGATATTCTCCAGAGTCCCTGAGTGATTTGAGATTGTGCAGTTGACTTTGGTTACTTAGATTCATAAAATCCTGCCATCTTCAAGGTGTACCTCCTTAATATAACTGTGAGAGCAGTGTGGTCAATTTCATCAAATGTCATTTTAGGTTACCCACTTCTAAACCAGTTAAGAACTGTGAACCCTCAGACTAATTTGTTTGGTGTATTTATCAGCCTCTGCTTTGCTTTTTGTGACTCCTTTTCATTCAACAAATTCTGACTAAGTGTCTCTTTGTGCCAGGCATGGTACAGACTGTACGCAAACATTACTGAACAAAACAGATGAGAATTCCAGCCCTGCAGAGCTTACATTCCCCTTAATCAAGTCAGACATGGTTTTTGTTGCATGTAATAATAACATTCTGAAGATTGGGGGAGAATTCCCAGTAAAATTCAAGAACAAAGTAAAGATGCTCACAGACAGTGCCCATTCTGCACCACAACAGAGAGCTTTTCTAATGCAAAACGAGATGGAAAAAACAACACAAGACAGGAGGATTAGAAACAAAGAGACAAAGTCACCACCTTTTACGTTCTGTAGGCCTGTATAAGTAAAAGAAAATTACTTTTACATATTGTCTTATTGTCTCATGGTAACCTAGAGACAATAAGAGTGCACAAGATAGCTTGTTAAATATCAACAGTTAGATATTAACAACTTACACTCATATGAGGAAGAATGCCATAGTAATCAAAATAAAGATCCAAATTTACCATAGCAAAAAAAAAAAAAAAAGCCATAAGGTAACCAGGAAAAACAAAACAAAACAAACTCAAAAAAGAAAGAGAAGAATGAAAGATCTTTATGAAGATGTTTATAAAACAGTGAAGGATGGCCCTTGGTTTTCTAATATGTCTGGTGCAGAGTTTGATGGTTAGTAATTCTTACTTTGCCTGGGGTTGTAGTCTTAAAAATGAATTATTTAAGATTTATGGTCACCATCCTAAAAATAAACACACATATAAAAATACAGTTGTGTTTCAGAGTGCTCACCCAAAACTGTAAACCAGCTTATCCTGGGCTAGATAATCAGTAATGCTCTTCTAACACTAAAATGATTCTGTTTTTTTCTTTTCCTTTACTATTGTTTTAGATAATAAGATTAAAATATAAGCAAGATCACAATAATAGTACTTTTAAATGAACGATATCCTGCTATCTTTAGGCATAATATTTAGCAGTTTATCTACAATGTGGCAGTTAAAACTCATAACAAAATGAAGTTTCCATTGCTTATATTAGTTCCATTTTATGGATGGGGAAATAATGGCTCAAGGAGGTGAAGTAGTTTCATACTCTGATAAGGTCCAGCTCCACGGTTATATATTCTCACAGAGCTAACCAAGCAACTTATATCCTTTTTTTTCTTCACTTTCACTTTCTATTTATATACATCTTGCTTTGCTTGCTTGATTAATGCTTTCCTCTTCCAATGAGCCATAAACTCCAAGAATTTTGTCCACTACTGGAACCCACTACCTGTATATTTTGTAGGACTCAGTGATCACTCAATAATTATTGGCAAATAAATTAATGAATAGATTAAAAAATGAATGAATGAGGATCAGCTGTGTTCCAATTTACACAATTGTGTGTAGGAAAGCCTGGATTTCAGTCTAGGTCTGGGTGACCTCAGAGCCCCATATGCTGTAAATGATGTGATAAATCATACAAAAAAATGAAAAGAATATCATAAACCTAATAAAGTTGAGCAAAGAGAAATATACTAAATAATAGAATGAAACCAAGGAAATACATAGATGGCACACAAAATGGATGTGGGGAAAAAATAATGGTTCTAAGCTGTGCATTGGTTAAAGCTAAGAGAGAGAAATGATGAATTACTTCTGCTCCCAAATTTGAGTTTTTTCCTGTCACAAAGTCTCCCCTCCTCTTTTTTGTAAACCTTGTCTTATGACCTCAACATACAGATTTCCTTTCAAATTCTCTACCTCATCAGACATTTACATACATCTCTCTGCAGCATTTATTTTTCAAAAAGACTTTGGATGTTACAGAAGTTGGAAAAACACCAACTTCTCCAGGGTTATATATATTGGAAGAATAATCTCAACAAAAGGGTTTAGAAATGGATCTGGCTCAGCAATTCCAGTGGGGTGCAGTAAGAGTGTAGCCCATACTGCTGGATCTTCATAAGGAACAATATGCAAAAGGTACACTCCTTTAGTTATGTTCCACTTTGCTATCTTCTGGTAAGTTAATATGTTTTAAATTGAGAAGGGCTGAAATATTAAATTTCAGCATCTTGTTGAACTAGTAGCCTGGGATCCTCAGTATGTCCTCCTTTCTCACCTTGATACATCATCTAAGAGCCAAACAGCCATTTTTTTTTTTAAATTGCAAAACAGCTGCTTGTATTGTGTAATGAATTAACCAAATGAGGCACTAATTCAATCTCTGCCAGGAAATGCACTATTTTAATGCTAGTTTATATGCTTATGTAGCACAGAGTATCTTCTTAGCAGGATGCGAGCACAGTACAACGTTCATTGTACAAATTCTTTATTTTCTTGCTCCAAAGAAACATCCCAGCCTTAATAACATATATATACCAAAGCGAAATATTAAAACTCCTTAGATCTGTGTCCAAACTAGGTCATTTAAATCATTTCCTGCTTACATGTGGGGCACACTCAAGACTTCTTTGAAAAGTACTTTCTCTTGAAATATTTACAAATGTTCATTAAAAAACAAAAAACAAAAACATGGTCTTCCCACATTTCATGCCATGCCAGCTTTCCCTACGTGTTTCTTGGGTGGCTTTGCTCCATTTTGAAATATCATTTTGAGCTAAATGGGAACAAAAATGAAGTACAAGCTACCTTCCCACAGGGTCATCTGACAGTGGGAAGGCAACAAGGACAGAGAGGTTTGGAGAGTTGGAAACCCAGGGAGATGCCAGAAGGCATTGCAGAAGAGTTTGAGGGTGTACTGAGGAAGCAGGTAAGGAAGAAAACCGGCTTTGATCCTTACGGAAAAACTGCACACTATGCAACTAAAAATACAGAAAACCGGGGGAAGAAGGGACTGACTGGCAGGTGCTGGGCAAGTCTTTAGGCAACCTCATATTCCTGCAGACAGAAGGAACGCATGTAAAATATCTTTCCAAAAGTGGTTTGTTTTAAATTTTAAATCTCCATCCAGAATACATTCTACCACCACCCCTCGTCTTAAAACTTAACATTCTTGCATTCTTTATAGATCTATAAAACATTTGGTCAATTTCACACCAAAAAAAAAAAAGCATGTAAAAATATCTAAGAGAAAGAGAGTAATCCCACTGTTCTATAATTTTTAAGAAAGTAAAAAAGAAAGAAAAAACTTTTGCTAAGATTTAGAATTTAGGGAAATAAATGGGGTGTATTGTTAATTATCTAGAGCTGAGAATTTTGAGTTGAGACAGTTCTTAAGCCTGTTATAAAACATCTCTAGTCTTTTCTTCTTTTCTAAGGTTGTTATGACAACACCTGTAAAATGCCCAGAAAAATACCTGGCACATCATATGTTCAACAAATATAACTTACTAAAACCTCATGTTCAAAAGATATATATATATTTTGCCACTTAAAGAAATTTGAAAATGGACTGGTTACTATTTCTGTTACGTGTAAAAATGACGTGGCACTCATATAAAAGCGAATGCTCTTAATTCTTTTAGAAGCATACAGAAACATTTAGAGGAATAAAGCTGTGATGTTTGGGATTTTCTTTGAAATGCTAAAAAAATAAGATTAGGTGACTCAAATGTGCCAAAGTCCTGATAGTTGTTGAAAAAACATTATTCTCTCTATTTTGGACTTTGTGTGAGTTTTTCTCCATATAAAAATGAAAATTTAGTTATTTTACTGATATTGTATTAGTCAAATGTACAATTAGCTTTCAAAACTCTATAAAACATTAACTGTCTTTCTTGTCATAAAAGGGATTCTAACATGGCATGAATTCAAAGATGGCATTTTCTATAAAAAGAAGTATAGAAGTTGAGGGTCTCAGGGCAGCAGTGAATTCATTGGGGTGAAGAGGACACTGTTGATTCCAATGACTGAGGGAGGACCCCTTAGGATTTTTTTCATCCAAATGATAGAATATCCAAGTCAAACTGGCTTAAGCACATGGAAACTTTTTCACATGAGTTTACATGTTCAGACGTCCAATTACTTTCAAGCTTGATGGGTTCAGGGTACAAAACACCATTAAAGATGAATTTCTTTTTGTTTTTCCATCTCTGTCTTTTACTCCGGAGTTTCATACTCAGACTTCACCTGGTAGCAGGATGGTGACTCCAAACTTTACAACTTCTCCTGTTTCAGGTACAAGGGAGGGTCTCTTTCTCTAGAATTCCAGGAAAGCCTATTGGTTCTGGCTGGCTCAGGTAGCCATTTGGCACCCAGTGAGACTATGTGGATTGACACAGTCTTGAAGTCACATGCTCTTGCCTGGAATTGAGACGAGAGTCAGCTCTACTAAACCTGTTAGGACATGGGAGGGGGCCTTCCCAGAGGGGAATAAAAGTAGGGTGATTTGATTCTGGGAAGTGAAAGCTGTAGCTGTTCCAGAAAACAGAGGGGATGCCATGTTAGCATCTACATTTATATGGAAAGATCAGGGATTTTCTGCAAAGACATTTTAGCACTATTTAGTTAACTTTGAGATTCTAAATGCTAGATTTTTGTGTTCTATTAGTATAACCTAGAATTCAGTATTTTTAACTTCTCTTATATAATTTTCTTATTATGTAAATATTTCCTATTTGGTTTCTTTGAGTAGCTGCCTGAAAAATTGGACCATGTCTTTTATTGAAAGACCTAGTTTGCATCTTACAGAGAGGTGTAAAAATTGTCTTTAAACACCCAGGCAGGACACGATGCCAAAGTCTGAGTTCCCTTTAGTATTTTTTCAACCCTAAACCATTATTGTTTTAATGCTTCTTTCTATAATTTTATGCAGTGATTAGATCACCCCAGTCCCTTACTTCCCTCCTCCTCGCCTTCCTTCTCATCTCCTCATGACCATTCATCATTGCTAGCCACAGAGGGCTGCTCAGGGGCCAGAAACTATCCTAACTGCTTCATTGTGATATGGTCTCACTTAATCCTGGCAACAGTCTACAAATGAGGAAAGTTGGGTTCCAAGACACAGAATAATTTGCCCAAATTTATAAGAGCTAGTGTACTGATAAAGCTCTAATTTAAATTCAGGTCAGTCAGAAACCAGAGTCTAAAGTCAGCAGTCCTATTTCATGCTTCTGCTTCATGTATATGCTCCTTGACACGGCCTTCCTGTGAAGGATAGCAGGAACCTGAATAGAAAATCCCAGTATTTTCCGGCTCCTGACCATGCAAATTGATGACTATTGTACTTTGTAGGTGAAATGCATTGTGATGACTTTGCTAAAGGAAAGAAAGTAGGTGATACATGTGATGCCTCCACATTTTGTAATAGTTGGTTTGCTGTGGTTTTCTTTTAAAATGAACTTGGGCCTTTTTTGTCTAGAGCAGTAGTCCCCCAGGGGGTATTTGTAAATGTCTAGAGATATTTTGGGTTGTCACAAATGGGGTGTGTGGGTGCTCCTGGGTAGTGAATAGAGGCCTGGGATTCCCTGTAACACACAGGGTCGACTCTTAGAACAAAGAAGTGTTATATCCAAAATGGGAATAGTGTTGAGGTTAAGAAACCCTGGTTTAGAACAAACATCAGCAAATATTTTCTGTAAAGGCCCAGGCAGTAAATATTTTAGGCCTTGTAAGTCATATGGTCTCTGTGACTCACTACTACTCAACTATTCTGTTGTAGTGTGAAAGCAACCAGACAACATGTAAAAATGTGGGCACAGCTGTGTTTCATTAAAACTTTTTTTTTTTTTTTTTTTTTACATATACAGTTTCACAGACTGGTGGGTCAAATTTGGCCTGAGGGCCATAGTTTGCCAAGCCCTGGTTGAAGGTGGTTCTGAAGCAGTCCCACCGTGGGGAGGACAACTCTTTTAAAACACACTTTTTTGAAATGGTAGCCTCAACTAACATGTCGCTATGCCCATTTAAATCTAAATTAAATATAATTAAAAAATTCAGTTCCATAGCCACAAGAGCCCCATTTCATGCCTGTAGTAACTACTACATTGAACAGCACAGAAAAGCCATTTCATTATCACACTAAATTCTAATAAGCAATGGGGCCACTTCAGAAAATGATATCCCAAAGAAGGGTACCATGTTACAAAAGCTGTTTATACAGAAATCTTGAAGAGGACATTTATGTCACAAGCCCAGAGATACAGTAAGAGCTGGTGTCATTCATTTTCTCTCTCTTGATTGCCCAGTAGCACAGACCCATTGGTGAGGAGAAGAGTTCTACTTTAAAACAAGGACAAAGTAGAATGTGGGGAAAGAAGAGCTTAAGCAAAGATGCTGGGGACTTTCCTTGTGAAAGTCTGGCCTAGGTACTATGCTTATTACTGTAGTTTAATGGAAACTGAAGATTAACTAAAGAAGGCTGATAAAGAAACTCTACCTAACAGCCCCTATACAGGGGATTAAAGCTTGGTCTAAGCATCCACATAATCTGATTGCTTTATATGCCCACATGCCCAGGAATAAATAAAATAAAATAAAATAGGCCAAGGCAAAAATCATTTGCAATATAATCAGAAGTGAATTCTAGCTAACCAAGTGAGGCAGGTCTGAAAAAATTAAGGATATAGCTACTGGATACAAAGCATAAAACAACTTGTGATTCTAGAGGAATAACTTCACAAACAGGATTTAGAAAGCAGGGTATCAGTGGGAACCAAGATAACGTACCCAAAATAATCAAGGTATTAAGCATATAGTGGCAACTTTCCTTTGAACTATGAAACTTTATGCACGATGTCCTTGAGAGAATAAAATATTTTGAGTACCTTAAGAGTTCTTAAATTGCTGGATCACAATTTCAAATTCCAGAAAGATTTCAAACATGTTGCTCTAATTATGCTTTCCAAATGGCAATTTGAATTGTGTTGGCTTAGCAGTGAATTATATAAGGCTTTTTTTTCCCCAAGAAAAATATAAAGAGAATATAGCTCATAACTATTCTCCATTGCCAAGGATAAGGTTCCTGTGAAATTTTAATTAAAAAAAAAATCACTGTTGTTTTCTCTTCTCATTGCCTCCTTCAACACAACCCTCTTAAACACACAACACATATAGAATTTGAAGCAGGAAGAAACTGCTGTGGTAAAATATAACATGGACTAAAATATAAAGAAAGCATCCTTTTGACCTTGACAAAGATTAAAAATCTATTACCTGTTCTGTGCCCAAGTACAGAATTCTAAAATACCTGCTATTTTATTCCAAGCAGTTCTCCTGTATATTGGCAGGAGGATGAGTTGTTGAAATATTTCAGAGTCTAAGATGTGGCTAAAGTGAATGACATGCAATTAGAGGCTACGCTATATTCCTTTCTGTATACTTAGAATCCCAAGGCTAATTGGGTGTGCATTTTATGTATGCAGAGAATTAATTTCCATAATTCTAATTCTAAAGGGCACCAGACCTGTTAGGCTTACAGATGAAACTTCACTCCTATTTCCCTATCTTCTGCCCCAAACTACGCCTCTATCAAGTATCCTGACCTAGTTAGCAGCAGCAGCTTCCTTTCAGAGTTCCTGTGTCTGCCCTTCCCAATCTGCTCCTAAACCTGCTTTAGTGCTAAATTGAGGTCCTTACCTGTGGTTACAATGTATCCAGTTGGATTCTTTCCCTCCCCACACTAGCCTTTTCTCATATCTCCTGCCTGTCCTCCACTAGCTTCATTCCCTCTCTCTCCCTTCTGAGTCTTTCCCACTTCTTTAGGAAAATCTACAAGTGTGTTCTTAGGGGCATATGTTCCAGATATTGAATTATACTCACCAGATCTACTCACTCATTGAGTCATACCTTTGTTCACTCTGTCTGCTATGGGGAGCAGACTTCTTCCCTTATCAAAATCCAATTCTTCCTTTAAGGCAGTATAGCAAAGATGTTAAGCCCTTGGGCTGAATGAATCAGACCTGGGTGTAAATTCTGGCTCTACTGCTGTGTGTGTTTGTGTGTGTGTGTGGGGGGGGGTGGGTGGGTGGGAGAGGGAGAGGGAGAGAGAGAGAGAGAGACCTTCAGTGTCTTAATTCACATCTCCAAAGCTCTCTTCTGTAATATTGGGTTGAATGCAATATACCGGAAATGGGACATCTTTCAAAAAGGGGAATTTACTGTGTCACAAGTTTACAGTTCTAAGGAAATGAAAATGTCCAGACTAAGGCATCCGGGGAAAGATACCTTAATTCAAGAAAGGCTAATGGGTTAAGAGCACCTCTATCAGCTGGGCAGTCGTGTGGCTGGGCTTCGCTGGTCCCTTGCTCCTGGGCTCCATTCCTTTTAGTCTCCATTCCTGTGGGGGTTCCTCACTTTGCTTCTCCAGGGCTGGCTCTCATCTCTTGGCTTCCCTGGGCTCTCTCCAGGTTCTGGTTTGTTTAACATCTCATGGGATGCCTTCTGGGCTCTAAGCACCTCCAAACAACTGTGTCTCTGTTTTCCATGTGTCAGCAGCTAAGTCAGATCTGCTCTGAAGTTTCTTTTGGCTCTGTCCATTCTGTCATTTTTCCTCCCATTTCTCTAAAATGTTTCCCTTTTAAAAGTCTCTAATAATCTGATCAAGACCCCCCTAGAATGGGTGTAGTCACATCTCCATCTAATCAAAAGATCTCTGTACAGCTAATCTAATCAAAAGTGCCCAACCAGCAACATTGGTTTAGGATTAAAAGAGGAGGCTGGCTCAACAAGATTGGATCAGGATTAAAACACTGCTTTTCTGAGGCACATAATACTTTCAAACCAGCACACATACTATTTACTTCATAGGGCATTGCTGAGAATTAATTGACTTGATACAAAAAAAAAAAGTGCATAGCAGAATTCCTAGCACATCATTCATGAGCAATCAAGAAATATTAGCTGTTCATATTCATAGTGTCGAATTGAACCAACGTCAATTCTGATGCCTTCTTTCATCCTTAGGTCAATCATTATAAATTATATCATGATGATTAATTATTTTAGTTATAAATGAATTTTATCTAAGTCACTCACCAAATAAATTCTAAGTTACTTGAGAGGGGAAATGCTTTGTCGTTTTTACATCTCCTAGATCAGTGTTCTTAAAGAACTGATCTGTGGACTACTACCTGTCTGTGAGATGCTTGATGCTACTGCTGTTTACAGTGAGAAAACTTCGGAAATAAGGTCAACTTTTAGAAACTTTCACAGCAAGTTGTCCTGACCACACCATCCATTTTCCTTGTGCTTTATGAAAGCATTGGTCTGCAATGGATTAAATTATTGTAAAAAAAAACAAAACTGGTCTTCTGCTACTGAATTTGGTGTGCACTCTTACAGAATGGTCGATAATTCATAGAAAAAACACTCAAAATGATGCTTTACTGGGAACAACTGTGCTTGTTCAAGTTAGCAGCATATGTCGACTTCTGGTGGATCAGGCTTCAGAAATAAAATCCGAGACTTGAGGAAATTTAAACATGGGCTCATTTATTAAGCCTTAAATTTCAAAAACTCTTTTAAAAATTAATCATAAAACCTCTTTTACTACATGTTAGAAGTACTGTTCCACCACTGCTTCAGGAATGGAAGAGGAAATGTAAGCTTTGGTTTATAATTTCTCCAACCCCAAACATCTAAACCCAAATACCAACTTTAATGTTGATATGTTACACATGATTCCTTGTCTGAGGTAAGGCAGATATGAAGGCAGGAAAGAAGAGGTTTCAGGTCATATATTCGGACATTCTGCTCTTAGTTCTTTAGTTTCTGGATATTTCTGGATTCATCTTTACCTCTTTTTTTTCCCTTCCTTTAACCTAGACCCAAATCACTGAAGCCTCAGGGATGCATGGTTATGAGGAATAGGGCTTGAGGGATGATACATCAAAATTTGACATTCTGAAGGACACTAGAAAACTTATTAAAGGACTTTTAATTGACTAGTTTGGCAGAAAAAAAATCCCTCAGTATCAGCTATTCAATTTTTGGCTCCAGATACCAAAAATCCTTTCAGTTTTCTGAGAGAGCTAATTGGAAATTGTTATTTTTAATGCAGGAAAGTAGGGGCTTTTGACAGAATTCATTTCATATATTATGCAGTCACCCCATAGCCTGTACTAGACAGAGTGGCTGTAATATAAAATTCAAGAAATTTATGAGGGACGTTCACATCTCAACTATTTATCTGCAGGATCTTTGGTTAGCTCAGAATAAATATAGAAAAATTAGAGAAAAGAAAATTTAAATCACAGCAGTTCTGCTATTATAAATGATGAAACTTTATTTAGATTTTCAAGCCATCCACATTGATTCTGGGTTTGCTCTTGTTCACTAATTTAACAAATTTTAGCTGAGCACCTACTATGTGCCAGGCAGTCTGATCAGCATTAGTGAAACAATGATTAAGAACACATATTTCCTGTCCTCAACACCTCTAGACTATAGTAGGGATAGCAGAATAAAATCAATTGGCACTGACAGTAAAGAGAAAACAATGCTGTATGGGAGATGCAAGAGGAACTATGAAAACTCATATGACAACTCTTATTATACTCTGACATCCATTTCCCCTTCTTTACTCATAGAATTCTTGAGTTTTAGCCATTGATGTGGCTACCCAGATAAAATTACATTTCCCTGCTTCCCTTTGTAATTGGTTATGGCCAAAATCCTGGCTAAGAGAAAATAAGGGAAGTAAAGTTCACCATTCTAGGGAGACAAGCATTATGTGCCTCCCCTCATCTAGAATTCTTTCCCCCTTTCTTCTGACTGAGCACAAGAGCTACCCAGTCATGGAAGTCATGTGTTGAATACTTTGGAGTCAGCCCAGCAGCCCTGGCCCTCACACCTCTTTCCAACCACGTACGGGAAATTTACAGGTTTATCTTGTCGAAGCCACCTTTGTTACAGCAGCTTAGCATATACCTTAGCTAACACAGTGTAGCTTAGAGCTCCTCACTGTATGTAGGGAATTCAGTCTAAAGGATAGTAGAGGATACAGAAGCTTGTGCCGAAAGAGGAAAATTGGAATATGAGGCAGGAAGCTATGCTCTTAAGAACCCTGGAGTACTATAAGATACTTGGACTTTCCTTAAGATTGCTGGAGAACAAGAGCTCTTTAGAAAGCTCCCTTGGTTTGCACTGTGGAATGTGGCAGGAGAACAGTGGGAGAAATACAGCCATGAGAATGAGAACTACAGATGGCTGAAACTTAGTATTCTGAAAAGTAATGGAATCAGACAGGTAGACTCAGAGAAAGCATGGAAAACATTGATAACTATCATTTGTTTTTTTAACTCCACACATTTTTACTGGTTCTCAATCACATGCTAAGCACCATGCTTGATGTTTGAGATATAATTAGAATGAAGAAGAGATACATTCCCTGACCAGCATTGCATTCTGGATAGAAAAAAAATTATGTAAAGTATCCATCCCTGCCAACAAAACCATCGTGCTGATTTGAAACTATTATGAACCCCAGGAAAGCAATGTTTTAATTCTTATCCAATCTTGTAGTGCCAGACCTATTGTTTAGGGTGGGAAACTCTGATTGAATTGATTCCATGGAGATGTGACACACCCAATCATGGGTATAAACTTTTCATTAGATGGAGATGTGACTCCACCCATTCAAGGTGGGTCTTGATTAGTTTACTAAAGTCCTTTACAAGGAGAAACACTTTGGAGAAACCTTAGATGCAGATGCTTGGAGAACAGCTGCTTCAGAGCTGACAGAGACATGGATGTTTGGAGATGCTTGGGGTACCGACAGAGAAAGCAGGTGCCTAGACATGGGCAGAGCCCAGAAGACATACCATTGTGCCTTCCCATGAGATGCTAAGCAAGCCAGAACACAGAGCTGTGTCCTGGAGGAGCTATGTGAAAGCCCACACATGCTTAGAGAGGAAACTACTGACCTCAGGACCTGGAAGCAATGGAATCAGGAACAAGCACCAGCAGATACCGGCCACATCCTTCCCATGGGACACATACGGCCTTTATTGAGTCAAGGTATCTTTTCCTGGATACCTTAGTTCGGACATTTTTTCTGGACTAAAAACTATAACTTTTAATGTAAGAAATTTCTTTTATAAAAGCTGTTCCATTTCTGGTCTATTGCATTGCAGCAGCTTTAGCAAACTAATACAGGTCCCATGCTACATGGTGCAGTTCATATTCTCTAAGCACTTAATAAATGAAAAACAAAAACATTTACAAACCCCCTCTCTATATAAGTGGTATTAAGAGAAAATTTAGCTTATTTAGTGAAGTGGTAAATAAAGAGAAACCTGTCCCGATATTGTTACATATCACCTGAAAATTTCTAATCACTGGTATCATTTTCAGTTCTAATGTGGCAACTTATGATGATATTCCAAGGAATGAAACTTACAGAAACACCTTTTAACTCTTTGTAAGCCCATCTCCCAGGAAGAGGAGATGTCCATGTAGGTGAAATATTTTCTTAAACTGTGATAGTCTTTATGTCCACCTTTTATATTGTTCTCTTTTCCCCAAGTTGACTTTACTTCTGGGATTCCTTTGTAACTTTCCAGGGTTCTTCCTTCCTCTAATTAAAAAAGTATATTCTCCCTACTTTGTGAAGGTGATATTCCTTTTCCCATAATGGTCAAGTTTGGGGAATGAGGGAAGACATGGAATATGGTGTTTCTGATGAATACTGGGACCAGCTGTCCATAGGATGCCACGTAAATGATGATAGAAAGATGACCAGGAGATCTGGCTACTCAGACTCTTTTCAGAATTTTTTCAACCTTGAGTCTTACCATTCCACACTTCATAGGTAAAACATACTAGGGATTCTTGAGGAGATACTGGAAGGATTTTTTAAAAATCTTATATATTCATTCTGCAGGGTTCAAACACTCTCTGCACTATTTTCCTGCAGAGCTTCTTGAACAAACATAGGCTTGGTCTAAAGAAAACATAAGAGGGAAAAACAGATAATAGATAAGTCATATTCATAGAAGACTAAAAATATTGCTTCCAGTATCTTGTCAGGAACTCCAAATATCTTTCAGAAAGAGAGTGGGAATATAAAGGGCATTGATTTTTGTTGTGATTTTTCAGTTTTAGATCAACATTCTAATACACAAAAATATCCCCCAAAAGGAAGCTAAAGATAACAAAATCCATTTCAAGATGAATTACAGGCACCAAAACATCACTGAAAATATCGTGGTGAGGCTATACTTACAGAATGAGCAGGTTGGAAGGAAATAAAGTGTCATGTAGGGTAAACAGAGGAACACTTCCCTTCTTCAAAAAGATTTTGGGATTTTTATCTAGAAAACATTCTTGAGGTAAAGAGAACTGTACCTGATCTAAAAATAAATGGGCTGTCCCCAAGAAAATCATAGCAGCACAATTGCAGATATGCCCCTGTTGGCCTCTTGGAAAATAATTGTATTAGATTCCTACAAGACTCCTTAGGGAGATTCACAGTGAAATTAATAAAATGTACATTTAAGATCATTTTAAGTTTCAATTCACTAAAAATATAACATAACCAAACATTATAATTTATCTGACCAGCTCCTATTAGATTTTTAAATTAAATTGAAACCCTAATTACCTATATTTTTGCTAAATATGTTTTTAGTGAAAAACTCATAAGAAAGTATATTAAGCTATATATTATGTGTAAATTCTAATTATTGTGATTCAGAACCCATCTAGCCATCTCTCACATAACTTTTTCAGCCTTCTTTTCCTTTTCATACAATGAGATATGCTGTTCCATATACTATAATGGCGATCCTGCTTGAACCTTAACACCAGAGAAAGATTTGGGGTTATTAATTGGTATGTACTTATAAGAGGATAAGGAGAGCAATTTTAAATAATTTCCAACCATATTTAACATCAGGAATGAATAAGAAAATTTATTCTGTATTCAAAAGTATAAAGACATTGAAAAGAACTAATTTTAGCTGCACAGTTGACTGAGAAAGTGAAACATTCATATGAGTATTTAAAAAAAATAACAATTCAAAAGCATGGATGACATAAACCTGAAATGTTTTCTAAATACCTACCTGAATTTGACAAAGTGAATGGTGTCAGGGATAAAGATGTAACTTAAAGATGGACCTATGATGGTACAGAGGTCAAAGGGGAGAGGCAGAGAAAGCAGTAATATCCAGAAACAGGCCTTAGCAGCCAGGGGTTGATTGCTAAGGTCCTCTTGAGTGTGGAGGATATGACTTAGGCACATAGAGGGCAAGGGCACCTCTGCATAAAACTGAGATTCGGGAAAGTTAGAGTGCCCTCCATTGCAGCAAAACAAAACAGAGTGGCCTTCCCATCCAGAAAAGCCACAGGAGGAAAACATCCCAAATCTGACTGTTTTGTAGTTTAAATGAATTCTACCAATTTTGTTTCAGATTGTTCAGCTGAAAATTTAACATAAAACCTGGTCCCAGACAGGTATCTTGGTAAGTTGTGTACAAATCTGACAGGCCAAAAACGTTACCTGTTAATTCAGATTTTTAGGCCTAACGAAACCATCAGTAGGCAGGAAGGGTAAACTGTGGGTGATTTTAGACAAGATTGGCACTCATTCAACATTGCTGAAAGAGAGGCTAAAAGCTGCACTGCAGGAGGGTAGAAAGTGAGCCATTTGTGGGAGTAAGATGCAAAAAAGAAATGATGACCTAGGAAACATGCTAATTGGTGAGTCAAACCAAAAAAAACGTTGATGATGAACAAGGTAGCCACAAAATGGACAAATATTAAGGGAGTTAGAAGCACTGACAAAATATATGTGTACAAAGCAGCAGAATATGGAAATAGGTGAGCCAAGTTAAAGTCGCCAAAGATTCAAGTATTGTTTGAAAGGTGATAAGAAACACCAAATAACTTCTGGTTTTTAAGTCAAATATGAAAGTTATAATTTTACTGTTATCAATAAAGAAGTGGCATAAAATGCAAAGCTTTCTAATGGGAGAATGAAAGAGGATTTTTTTTAAAAGTTAAATCCCTAAACCTAAACCTGACCTTCACTTAAATTTAAACCTCACATTAACCCTAACCCCAACTTTAAACCTAACCTAACCCATTCCTAACCCAATAGAAGGAAAAAGGGATTTAAAAAAAGCAAATAAAAATTTGGGAATGTAGAAAGTATAAAAGAGAATGGTAGAAATTCATTCAATGAGTCAGAAATCATAATAAATAGAAAATGATTAAACTCACCAAAAGTTGAGTCTCAGTTGAATTTTTGGAAATGGATACTAGATGGATGCTGTTTATAGGAGACTCACTTAAAACCTGATGACAAGAATACTGACAGTAAAGGAGTAAGAGAAATGCATCAAACACAAACAGAGACTCTATGTATGAGACAAAACAAAATTTAAGTCAAAAACCATCAACAGGAGTAAAGAAGTCATATGGTAGCAGAAGATTGGGAGCTTAATTAACAGCACTGAATTATATATTTGAACGTGGTTAAAAGAGAAAATTTTAGGTGTATATGTTATTAAAATAAAATTTTGAAACAAACAATCATAGGACTGTATAACACAAAGGGCAACGCTAATATAAACCATGGACTATAGTTAATAGTACAATTATAATATTATTTGAACAATTGTAACAAATGTACCTTACAAGTGCAGGGTGTAAATAAAAGGTGGGTAAGGGGTTGTTCTAGTTTGCTAGCTGCCAGAATGCAATATACCAGAAAGGAATGGCTTTTAAAAAAGGGTAATTTAATAATTTACAGGTTTACAGTTCTAAGGCTGAGAAAATGTTCCAGTTAAAACAAGTTTATAGAAATGTCCAATTTAAGGCATCCAGGGAAAGATACCTTGGTTCAAGAAGGCTGATGAAGTTCAGGGTTTCTCTCTCAAGTGGAAGGGCACATGATGAACACAGAGTTTCTCTCTCTTTGGAAAGGCACATGGTGAACACGGTCAGGGTTCCTCTCTCACCTGGAAGGGCACATGGTGAACACAGCGTCATCTGCTAGCTTCTTCTTTTGGCTTCCTGTTTCATGAAGCTCCCTGGGAGGTGTTTTCCCTCTTCATCTCCAAAGGTCACTGGCTGGTGGACTCTGCTTCTCGTGGCTATGTCGTTCTTCTCTGCTCTCTCTGAATCTCTCATTTCCCAAAATGTTTCTTCTTCCATAGAACTTCAGAAACTAATCAAGACCCACCAGAATGGGTGGAGACATGTCGTCACCTAACCCACTTTAACAACCATCCTCGATTACATCACATCTCCAGGGAGATGATCTAATTACAGTTTCAAACATATAATGCTGAATAGGGATTAGAAGAAATGGCTGCCTTTACAAAATGGGATTAGGATTAAAACATAGCTTTTCTAGGGGACATACATCCTTTCAAACCAGCACAGGAGTATATCAGAATTTTGTATTTTCTGCATGGTGTTTTAAAGGAGACCTTAATTCACCTTTCTCAGAAACACACATATTAAACAGACTGATATTTATCAGGGATAATGAAGGTTTATGCGGCATGACTATTAAGTTTGATCCATGATATCCTCAGAACCCAACCTTTAGCGATTAGATAAGTATCTTTCTTTTCAACTGAAAAAAGAGGGCAGGAATCCATCAATAGAAAAGTTGACAAAAGATAATGAACAGTCAGTGCCCAGTAGAGGAAACTGGGATGGTAAATAAACATTTGGAAGCGGATATACAATCAGTGCAATGCAATATAAATTATAGTGATTTTTCATCAGACTGGTTAAAATGTAGAAAATCTAATAATAGCATGGGACAGTGAGGCTGTAGAATAAGAACTTTCATTGACTGTTAGTGGAGTGAATCATTTGTCAATATTATTAAGCTGAAGTTGCTCATATTGAGTGAGCCAGTAATTCCTCTTTCATCTGAATTACACTAGAGAAGCTCTTATATATGTACACAAAGATATTCATTATTTTTTGAAGTAAGAGGGAAAATCTGGAAGCACACAATGTTCTTCCAATGGCCTTAAGCCTTCCGTAAGCCTTCATTAAAATGAATAAACCAAAACTAAATGTATCATGATAAATTAATCCCGAAAACATAGCACTGATAGAGGAAAAAAGAGATAAGTGAAATGTATAGTTTCAAAGAATATATATCAACTTAAAAACTACACAGGATTTTGGTATATGTTGAAATATAAAGATACAGAGGAGCAGGCCAGACATCACATCATGTTATTTAACTATGGCTACTTTTGGTAAGTAAAATAGAAGTGTTTTTATTTAAAAAATAGGAGGGAGAGATGGAAAAAATGGATAATGGGGGGGGGGAGATAATCATAATATGCATTATCAATTTTATTTAGGCAAAAATATGTTTTGTAAGTTAACATCATGAGATGTAGGTGGGTCTCTGCTTGGGGGGGTGGAGATGATGGGGGAAAACTTAGTACCTGTATAAGGAAGATGATTGAAGGACAAATTTCCTAAGGCCTAACACTACATTAGTTATTAAACATCATTCACAATTCTACCTACCTTGCTCCTTTGGCCATTCCTAGTAAAGTGGCAAATGAAGTAGATTTTTTATACTTTTGTTTTATCTTGATTTCCATATTTACAGGTGACCTCTAGCTATGCTGTGACCTTCTCAAAGGCTGAATCAGGACAAGTCATGAGAATTAAGACAATACAGCACAGAGGTGCAAGCCTAGTTCAGTGGTAGAATTCTCACCTGCCATATGGGAGATCTGGGTTCAATTCCCGGTCCATGTATTTCCCCCAAAACAAACAAAACAAGCAAAACAAACAAAAATTCAACAAAATGGTGTTGAATTAATGGGATACTCATGTGGAAAAATAATGAAATGTGACCTTGCCATATAGCATACAAAAGAAAAAAAGAAGATAATATGGTAGACATGGCTTTCAGGACTCTGCATATATGGTCATTTAAATATCACAAAAAACCTGCAAGGTACTTTTTTTATTACTACTCCTATTTTATAATATAGGAAACCGATGTTTATAATAAACTGACCTAATAACATAGAAGTAAAAAGCAACATAATTAAAATCTGATGTTAATTATGAAAGAACTATGTCTTTCTACTATGTCTTTCTGCTATATCAGTCATAAACTTGAGTATAGAAATCTAGGTCTATTGAGCCTATCACTTACAAAGAACTTTTCAAAGAGACATTAAATATTTAGTTTGAGAACTAAAGAGCACTTGTAATGGATCAGTAGCCCTGGACATCACTCCTACCTACCAGGTAGACCAGATACCTACACCAACAAATGGTGAAGGGTAGGGGGTTGGGATCTACACTCCTACTGTAGTGTAGGGATTAGACTGAATTTAAAACAATTGGCTGTGGAAAAAAAAAGAAATCTTTTCCCAACGTTCCTTATAAATTTTATATCTCATGTCAATATTACTTTCAAATTTTGCTGAGGAAATGATCAAAGGAACCACCAAAGAATAATTACTTTTAAGCATGGTTATTTTGTCCCATTTTGCTTTTTGACTAATATGCATGTATACATACATACATACATGTCAAAAATAATTTTGACATGTATAATTCATGATATTTGGCAAAAGATGTTTTAAAGCCAGAATACATCTTTAATGATGGGGACCTGCTATGCTGTGTTAAAAAAAATGTTCAAAGTAATTATCACTACATTGGCCCTCCCTTACTATTGCAGTGCTGATAATATTCAGTCTAAACTGTCACTCACTGATGTTCCCGTGCAAGTTAATCAGTCTGTTACAAATGACTAGGAAAAAATGAATATTTTTAAAAGTTATTTCAAACACAATGCCATGATTTAACGTTCCACTTCTAGTTTTAACCCTTCATCTTCCACGTTAGTGTGAAGTGCCAAAGTGTTGCTAATACAACATTGCCGTAAAGGCTGAGACTCAAGACTGGAATAACCTAATTTTCAAACATTGCTCTAATATGTGCCTGATTATTGATTATAGCCTTCTTAATCCTTAGAATCAGTGGGAATCCTCCCTAGAGTATCTTGAATTAATTCTGGATCCCTACAGCTCTATATTGGTATTATCTATGCAAATCTTTTCTTCAACAGTTTCTCAGAACCCAATTGGGCTAGGTGTGTGTCAGCAACAAGAAGGAAATATACATTAGTTCCTAGATCTAGAGAGTTGTCCCACTTTCTCTCCTTTTTGTTTTCTTCCATCCAATTCTGTGAGCCATATACCTTTACTATGATTTTTTTGTAAATTAGCAAGCATTCATTTCTATACTTTGCAAGCAAAGAATCCTGAAAGATGTAATAGTGCTACAGTTGTTTCTCAGTTCCAACTGTTGGACAAGGGAGCTGGAGGGGTAAAAGCTTGACCCACAATAACTAGAGAGCTGAGCCCTAGGCTGAACAACTTAGGAAGCCAGAAGACCAAATAGTGAGGCCAAGCATGAAGAACAGGAACGAAACCATGCATAGGGAATAGCAAAACAGTAAGGGTGAAAAGGAAACAAGACTGAAATAGAAGATAGGAAATTAAGCAAGATGGCTCTCAGTACACTTAGGTCCAGATTTGCTGTTCTGCATTGACTTGTGTTCAAAATTCAGGATAAAATAAAGGTACAGGGTATCAGGGCTTACTGATGAAATTCAGAAAGTTATTTTCAAAAATTAAAAAAAGAACCCCAGCCAAACTTCGTAAATCTGAATTGTCTTTTTAGAATGCTAAATCTCTGCTTGGGCCAGAAAACAGATGAAAAATGACATGAAATAAATAAATAATAAAACAAACACATAGAGTTTATACATGTTTAACATATAAACTATAACAACATAACAATGGTTATATCATGGCACTTGGAAGTTCAATGACTTAAACTGCTCATTGAAATCATGAGAAGGATTGTATTTCAAGATGGGATTTTGGGATTGGTACTATGAAAGCAACTACACATTAGGTAGATAGTTATAACCCCCCACTCTCCAAACAAATAGACAAACAGTAACAAAAACTATTTCTAGGGAAGTGCAAAGGTGGCTCAGTGGCAGAATTCTTGCCTGCCATGCTGGAGACCCAGGTTTGATTCCTGAAGCCTACCCATGTCAAAAAGAAACAAACAAACAAGTCTAGCATGTAATTATTTTTAAACATGAATGGAGGGAAAACCTGATCTTTCAAAAGACAGGCTCGCTTCCCAGCCCATGCACCGCCCCCCTCCAAAAAAAAATTTCAACAAATGGTGCTGCAATAACGGGATACTCACATGGTCACATGGAAAAAGAATGAAATGTGACTCCCTCCTTACAGTATACAAAAAACAAAAATAAGAAGGCTCTTGTGGAAAAGGAAAAATTAATAATAATAAAAAAAAAAGAAGACAAAGTCTTGGGAACTAGTGATCTATTTCAACCCAGTGCCCTATGCTAGAATCTTGTTTATAGCTTTTTGACAATTATTTACCCATTATCAGCCTATATACTTCTAGCCATTCAAATGATTGGAATATAATCACAATCTTACTTATTATTATATAAAGAAATGGTTTCATAAACCCCATTTATTTTGCTAGAATATTCTGGCCATGGATGGACTGAAGATCCTGATTTGAAAAATGAAGACACGGTCAGAGGCTGATAATAAGAAAATATTTAGTATCTATGACAAATAAGACAATACTGCTTTTTAGAATTTTGGAAACAATTCACAGAATTATAATTGTCATGGTAATTCCAAATATTTTATCCCTGATACATTAAAGTATCATTCAAAAGACCCACTCTTTGAAATATGTCATAGAAGTGCAGATTTGTATATTTTCTGACTTTTTGTTTTTTTTTTTCAAATAATCTAAGTACGTACAGATTTTTAATATATCAAGTTCAGATTTTATTTTCTGAATACTTGCTAAATCACTAGGGTCTCTGATAAAAATGACTTATGACTAAATCCACATATTTTGCGTTTATCTAGGTGGGCCCAAAGATTTATATCCATTCATTAATGTATTTTCTCTCTCTCTCTCACATACACGCACTTACACACGTGCACACACGAACACACAAATACAAAGGAATCCTCATGTTTGCCAACATGGTGCAACTGGGATTTCGCGGACATTGTGTTAGTTTGAAAGCAGCTAGAATGCAGTATACCAGATTTGGAATGGCTTTTAAAAAGGGGAATTTACTATGTTAGAAGTTCACAGTTCTAGGGAAGTGAAAATAGCCAAATTAAGGCACTGATAAAAGGTTACTTTCACTCAAGAAAGGCCAATGTGTCAGTAACCCCTCTATCAGCTGGGTAGTGGCGTGGCTGGCATCTACTATTTCCTTGCTTCTGGGTTCCATTACTTTCACCCTCTGTTCCTGTAGGGGTTCCTCAGTTTACTTCTCCAGGACTTTCATCTCTTGGCTTCCCTTGGCTCTCTCCAGTTTCTGGCTTGCTTAACATCTCATGGCAATGTCTGCTGGGCTCCAAGCATGGCAGCTCTGGGCTCTGTCTGGCTCTGAGGCTTCTGTTGTTTCTGTCATTTCTAACTCTCTCCAAAATGTTTGCGCTTTTAAAAAATTCCAGTAATCTAATCAAAACACACCTAGAATGGGTGGAATCACACATCCATCTAATCAAGTGTCACTACCCACATTTGGATGTGCCACATCTCCCTGGATATAATCTAATCAAAAGATTTTAACCTACAATACTAAACCAGGATTAAAAGAAACAGCTGCCTCTGTAAGACTGAATCAGGATTAAAGCATGGCTTTTCTGGGTACATAATATTTTCAAGCTGGCACAGATATCAATATATTTTCCTCAACACCAAAGTGGAACAATAATCATGGTAAAACAGTTTTCTCTCAAAAGCCAGACTTCTGCTAGTAATTAATATCTGCTTACAATCCTAAGTAAATGGGAAAGTCTTTACTATCCTGGCTAATTAATCCACTTTTCAGTTGTTAAAAGAAAGCTCACGGAACTTGTTTAAAATTGAATTCTGAACAAGAAAAAATGATCAATAATAGGAAAAATAACAAGAATCATGGGAGTATGTGGCCCTGTTGTCAGAAAGCTTATCTTCTGCTTAATACAGTTCAAACAATACTTTCTTCACACTGTCATATTCCGGGTGACGTACTCAATTATAAGGATATGTAGTCAACTTAAAAAAAACTAGCTTATAAAAAAGAAAGTCAACAAACATAAAGCTATGTTTCCAGGATAGAGATAATCCAACACAATATGGTTCAGTTATTTTGGGGGAAGAGCGTGCCTGATATAAAGGAAAATGAGTATAAATCCTTTACACTTGCAGAAACACAGACTCCTTGTAAGACAGTAAAAGCAAAATCATTTCAAGAAAAAATGTAAAGACCTAAGAAAATTCTCTGAGTTCAAGTTTATAAATTTCTTGCACAATACAATAAGGGGCAGATACATAAACTAAAAACAATGATAAAAGGGGCAGTCAGATGTAAAAATAATCTATATTCAACAGAGAAGCTTATCATAAAGTACATTACATGGACCATTAATTTCACAATAAGAAAAAAGTTGCAAAGAAGAGCTCCATGGTGTAATACATCTTAGAAGCACTCAGTTAAAGTTAAAATAGTTTCTTTATTGCAGGACTTTTCAGAGCTTTTAAAATATCAATATACATGGTGAATTTCCCAAATTTATTTGATCATGGAATCCCTTTCAGTACAAATCATTTCAACACTGGTATTCTACAAACATACCTCGTAAATTATATTGCGATTCCTTCAACCTTTAAGAATCTTTTTAATTAATCAGATCCTTGTGGGTAATGACCCTCTGGGACGCACTCCATGCATTCTTGCTCACTGGATCTAATTAACCAGATTCTGGTAATAACCTGAGGTCTATTCTTCTCGACGCACTGTTGCTGGGACTCCATCAGAATCACAATCTCTCACATTTTATGGGTCTCTCCTTGTTATCCTTGGTGGTCATTATTGATTTGCTCTCTTCTTGCACCTCTCCTGTTAGCATCCCTAAACTACTAGTCAGATTTTCAACTTCTAAGCCCCCTAGGAATTGTCTAAGTTGTGTGATATTAGGATGTGCTGGAGGAGAACTGCACCAAAGGAGAGGAAGAGAAAAGAAAGGATTTAAGAAAAATTTAAGTCAATCTATAGCCCATGTCATAATTTCATCTGCTGCCAGGTCCCAGGCAGATAACTAAAATGAGTGAGGAGGTCTGAAGATTGGCTCATTGGGCTAGCAGGGGTATTTTTTTTTTTAATAGCCACAAATAAATATACTTCTCAGATACTGCAATCCTCTTGGTCCATCTGTCTTTCAATTTCCCACTTTTGATAAAGAACGGACACAGAAAAATATTTAAAATATTATTTTTAGTAACATATAACTTTGGAAAGGAGAGAAATCATAAAAGGCTGAGGGGATGAACTGGAATGGGTGCCCTAGGTGAAGGGTACATTCCCTATTGCAAGAATCCATTGAGTTCCAGCTGTTGCCACCCAGGAAGAAAAATGCCAGATATTCAAAAATTATTGGAGATCCCTGGCTTTTAAATATCATCTGATTATTTTTGTTAACCCTGGGAAACACAACATATCTGTGGGACTGCAAGTTTGAGACTTCAGATTTGTTTAAGGGATGGAGGGGGCCAGAGAGAAAGAGACAATATGGTTTGAAAGATGATGAGAGGATAAATGAAAATCTTATGGGTGGGTCAACAGGATATATTTGGAAAAGCTTTCTAATTAAGAGGTTCTGAAGTGTTGGGGAGTGGGGTGAGAACTGGCAAGAATGGAGAAAGAGTAGTGTCATAGAATAGATCTCCTGGTTTATCCTCTATGGACGTGCAATAAAATTACTTAAAAATTATGTTTGCCTGTTTGGACAGTATGAGTCACAGTTACAGTAGTGTTGTGTGAACATGAAGACTTTGCATTTTATGCTGGAGGGGCTGGAACAGATTATAAATTAGTTTTTCACCCACAGGAATAAGGCAGCCAAGTGAATATTGGGGAAAATGAGACTGAAAGTGGGAAGAGGACAGCATGTAGTCTCTAGTATGTTCTGTATTTTCTGGGGCAGAGGATGAATGTCTTCTATCCACGCTGACATCCAGTGGCAACTGGAGTGAACACTGGGGATAATTTAAGTGAAAGCACTACCATACAACTTCCTAGAAGCCTAGAATATATAGATACATCTGAAGAGAACTATCCATCTTCCTTTGATGGAAATAAGGCACTTGCTTGTATTAAGTGGAAAATAGCACAGGCTTTAGGGTCAAACAAACCTGGGTTTGAATCCTGGCTTCATCCTTTACTGGCCGAGAACTCTGGGTAGGTCACTTAAAAGTTTCAGAGTTTTAGCATCTTCATGGTAAACAACATGTGCCCATCCTACAGAGTTATTATAAGAATAAATGAAGTCATATTTCTTCAAAGATGAGAATACATTTACCATGAAGTAATTACTTTTCCTTTTTCTTCTGATGTCTTACAAACCTCAGAGATTACCCTTCAAACATTATCATTTGATCGTATATTGTCTTGTACTTTTATGTTGCATAACAGTGGGAGTTTGCTTATAATTGTATCTATATAGAATATTTCATGTCACTGGTCATTCTTTCATTTAGTTTGTTTCAAATAGCAGAGGACTGTCGGAAAGATTCCAACTTGAAACAACCTCAATCAATGCCAGTTTTAGATATTATCAAGTTCTATTAAAAGTTTTTTTAAAAAGAGCCAAATAAATAAATACATAGTTAAGGATTGCTCTTGGTAGTATGACCTTGGAAAGTCTTAGCAACCTTATAAACAATCTCCTATACATCATTTTTAGAAAGCACCTCAGTATATTGTTACATTATGGAATAGCATGGTTAACACTCAGAATGAAGTAAAACTTGAAACAAAACCACGTTTTCCTTATGTTTTGTGATTGCGTACTTTCACTACAGTCAACGGATTGAAAACGGACTGCATTTCCAACAGTGGAGGTGGCAGTCAAAATTAAATGCTATGGATAAATAGTGGATGACTCAGAAGTGGTTGTAGAGAAGACCAGGGAATTGGGGTTAAACATGCTCATGAGACACTTGAACATAATCATTTTATGAGAAGAAAAGGAGGAATATTTCTAAACTATATTTCACTCTGTATATGATTTCAATACACATATATAAGAAAATTAATAGATCAAAGTTTATAAATAGGTTTTTGATTATAATCAAGTAAATATTATTTCTTCTATACAAACTTAATACTTATATATTCAAAATAAACTTTTTTGAGTCTTATTAGCGAGGACTGGAAGATTGCTTCATTTTTGGAGGTAAATAATGTACCTGGCTCCAAAGTTATTTAACCCTTCTCTGTATTGCCTAATATTCCCCAAGGGCCTGGCCCTGGGAATGACCTTGATTTATATAGTCACACAGAACTAAGTGACACAGGGACGTTGCATTTCATGTACTTCAAAATCATGTGTTAAAAATATCCCCTCCTGTCCAGGAATATCTTTAGGACCTGAGCGCCAGGGAACATTGGTGCAGAATAAATGTGGAGAAGACAAATTCCAAATTAGCATTATTCATGCTGAGCTAAAGAAGCAGCCAGCCATTATGTTCTGGGTTCTGCACGACAAGCTCATCAGCTGGGCCACTTTATGCTAACAGAAAATAAGCTGACATGTTACAGCAAACCCAAATGGAGAGTTTGCAATGGCCAGTCTCTTAATGAATAGAGAAAGAAATTTATGTCAAGCTGTAACGAAGTAAAATGATGAAGAAAGTTGAACTACAGCGAAGAGGAAAAAGGAATAAAAATGTTCATGGTGAGGAACTAAGCTGACAGAAGCTCTGAAATAGACTTTAAAAAACCTGTCAGGTTGCATTCTAAAGCATACTTTTTGAAAATCAGTGCTGGAAAGCAGTTTCTTTAAAGGACCATGCTAACATGTGTCTAGCTCTGTATTGCTGGAATGGGATGATAAGGACTTCATCTCACATTGCCTTGGAAATGAAGCATGGCCATTTAATTAGTACTCACCAAGAGTGTGCAAATGGTAGTGATGTGCATCCCTTCTGGGACAAAACTTTCAGGAAGCATGTCTATCTTGTCAAATTTTCATTTGAATGTCCAGACTGAATGTAGGTGACTATGGGACTATAGTTTAGCAGTTCTCAAACTCCAGGGGCTGCTAGAATCATCTGGAGCGCTGGTCAAGCACAGATTGCTGGGCCCCATCCCATCATTTTCTATCTGGTATGGATCCTAAATATTTGCATATCTAATACGTCCCAGGTGATGCTGATGATGCTGGTCTGGGCAGCATTCTGAGAACCACCAGCCTAGGGGATGGGCAAGCCACATGATGGAAGGGTTCTTGAATCACTGTGAGGATGAGCACTGCCTGCCACTCATAGCCATGTATTTCCATTATATTTATACACTTATGTATTTGGCATCTACTTGATAAGAAGCCACTGATACCCTGACTTATATAGAGAGATGAAAGACTGAGAAGTTGTGCCAGTTTGAAGTTATCATGTACTCCAGAAAATCCATGTTTCAATCTTGATCTAATCTTGTAGAGGCAGCCATTTCTTTTCAACTTGATTCTACATAGTAGGGTGGGAATTTATGATTAGATTATCTCTGTAGGGATGTGGCACACCCAATTGTGGGAGTGGCCGTTGGATTAGATGAAGCTGCGACCCCACCCATTCCAGACTGGTGGGTCTTATTGGTTTACTAGAGTCCTTTAAAAGGGGAAGCATTTTGGAGAAACCTCAGATATAGGCACTTGGAGAACAGTTGCTTCAGAGCTGACAGAGACATGCATGTTTGCAGATGCTTGGAGTACTGACGGAGAGGTTAGATGCCTAAATGTGGGTAGAGTCCAACAGATGTCACTATGTGCCTTCCCACGAGATGCTAAGCAAGCCAGAACCCAGAGCTGTGGCCTGGAAGAGCTAAGTATAGATGCTTAGATTGGAAACCACAGGAAACAGAGGCTGGAAGCAATGGAACCAGGAACAAGGACTAGTAGATGCTAGCCACTTACCTTCCCACCTGACAGAGGTGTTACTGATGGCATCAACCTTTCTTGAGTAAAGGTATCCTCTTGTCGGTGCCTTAATTTGGACATTTTCAAGACCATGGAACTGTAAACCTGTAACTATTAAATTCCCTTTTTAAAAGCCATTCTATTTCTGGTATATTGCTTTCCGGCAGCTTTAGCAAATGAATACAGGGAGCGATGGGAATGGCATGAACATTTAACTGGGACTTGAAGGAAATACAGAAGAAAAGATGTTCCTGGTAATATGGAGGAACACATATAAGCAAGGAACCAATGGTAAGGCAAAAAATGAATGAATTAGAAGCAAGAACGGAACAGGGGATCCTGCCTGGTGGGGCTGGGACGTGTCATTCAGGAGACAGACTTTGCTGGAGAAAGGATTTGTGTTAACAAATAATAGAAACCTAACTCTCAGGATATGAAATGGAATCCACTGATATTTGGCCTTGAATGCCAGATTGCGAAGGAACTTTAACTCAATGAGAGGGGAAAAGGAAAAGTTTCTAAGAAAGACACGAACCAGCCTGATGGAAGTTACTGCTTTAAATTCATTGCATGAAGGTTAAATTAGAGGGCTAAAGACATTGAAACAGAGGCTAACCCATTCATCGTATCCCAACATCACCACCACTTTCTGAAGCAGCTCCCTCCCTAAATCTTAAAAATTTTCATTTTTCTTTTCTCTGATCACCAAAACTCCTACCTATGCAACGCACAGAACAGTTTTTGTTTTTAACAGCTCCAGCTAGACTAATTTTAATTGGCTTTAACTGCCAAAGTATAAGCAGTTAAAAAGAAGGTTAACCTAAAAAAAACTTTACCTAATTATAATAACAAAAATCACACTCACTGAACTGTAACCCAAATGTTTTGTTTTCCACGCTAGGCTTTGAAATTGCACCCTGTAACTAAAACACCTCCTGACTGGATGCACGGGTAATTCAGTGGTAGAATGTTTGCCTTTGATGTGGGAGACCCGGGTTTGATTCCCAGACCATGCACCCCCCAAAAAACACACCTCCTGACCAGCCTCTGTATCCCCTTATCTTCTCTTGGAACCCTGAAGTCCTATTTCCTTGCATATAGCCCTTAATGTCAGGTGCCCTTGCACTTACCCCCTTACTGATTCATATAAGTCAGCCCAGAGCTAAACACTGCAAATTCCTCAACTCTCTGTCTGAATAAAGCCAGTTCTAATCAAAGTTAACCCACCTGATGTGCAGTAGCCAAAAGATGTAATCACTCTATGCTTCCTCAGCAGTCAGACAATCTCTGTCCTTGTCATCTAAAACAGCTTTGCTTATTACCCTTAGCCTGTCTGACCTTGTTCAGATGCTATAAAATACTGAAAGTTTCTCTAGTTCTGGACGACAGATTTGAGAAAACTGTCCTGTTTTTTTTTTCCTAAGAGACTTGCCTCTCCTAAATAAAATTTTTTTTCTTCTTAAAATCCTAGTGTTCACTGACTGCACATGGGATGACTTTTCTCTTTTTTTTCTTTAACTTTTTTTTATTGTATAGTATAACATATATACAAAGCAAAGAAAGAGAAAAGTAATCGTTTTCAAAGCATTCTTCAACAAGTAGTTACAGGACAGATCCCAGAGTTTGCATTGGCTACCATACCATCCTCTCAGATTTTTCCTTCTAGCTGCTCCAGAATACAGGAGGTTAGAAGGAATAAATATTTTTTATCATCACAATTGACTTTTTTGTCTTTTTTTGTGAAAAATAACACATATACAAAAAAGTAATAAATGTCAAAGTACAGCATAACAATTAGTTGTAGAACAGATTTCAAAGTTTGACATGGGTTAAAATTTCACAATTTTAGGTTTCACATATAGCTGCTTTAAGATACTAGAGACTAAAAGAAATATCAATTTAATGATTCAGCAATCATACTCATTTGTTAAACCTACCATCTCTGTATAACTCCACCATCACCTTTGATCTTTCTATATCACTCTTTAGGGGTATTTGGGCTATGTCCATTCTAACTTTTTCAGGTTGGAAGGGGCTGTCAATAATATGGGATGGGGAGATGAAACTAGCTTATGTTCTGGAGATGCTGGTCCCTCTAGGTTTCAGGACTTATCTGGTCCAGGAATCCATCTGGAGGTTGTAGGTTTCTGGAAAGTTACCCTAGTTCATGGAACCTTTGTAGAATCTTATATATTGCCTGAGGTGTTCTTCAGAATTGGCTAGAATGGTTTTGGTTGGGGTTTGGCAAGTTATGATGGGTAGCAATGTCTAATTTAAGCTTGTGTAAGAGTGACCTCCAGAGTAACCCCTGAACTCTATTTGAACTCTCTTAGCCACTGATACTTTATTAGTTGCACTTCTTTTCCCCCTTTTGGTCAGGATGGAATTGTGATCCCATGGTGCCAAGGACCAGATTCATCCCTGGGAGTCATGTTCCATGCCACCAAGGAGACTTTCACCCCTGGATGTCATGTTCCATGTAGGGGGGAGGACAATGATTTCATTTGCAGAGTTGGGCTTAGAGAGACTGAGGCCACATCTGAGCAACAAAAGAGGTCCTTCAGAAGAAACCCTTAGGCATACTAAAAGGTAGACTAAGCTTCTTCACTACCTACATAAGCTTCACAAGAGTAAGTCTCAAGACCAAGGGCTTGGCCTACTGATTTGGGTGTCCCTAACATTTGACACAGTATCAATGGATTCCCTGATGGTAAACTTTAATTGGTTCATATTTTTTCTCCCATCCTTCAAGGAACTTTGCCAATACTTTTTGATTATCTGCTTAACATATTCTAGAATGTATCCAGGCAAGACATTAAGCTATACAGGATTAAAGGCCCTCAATCTTATTCTGGGTTCACTGTGTTTCAATTGTTCAAATGAGCTATCCATCAAGCTGAGTTAGATTATGTTCTACAGAAAATTTAAGCTCTGGACAAAATAAATCTTTTGTCCTTTTGTTTCAAAGAGTAGGTACAGTTCTAAAATATAGACAATGTCTTCCTTACCCCTGTGTTCTGAATTACCTTAATCCCCACCTGATCAGCTTTGTTCTTATCTCTAAATGACAAGTTATACATACAAAAACAGCTTCTCAAAATCCAGAAATAATAATTACCACTCCAAACTAAATGTGACTGCTATAAGAGCTTACAATCTAGGCCCCTGTTTTCTTATAAGCATTTTTTAAAGGAGACCATTCAATAATTGATCTTTTGTTTCTGGTTTATTTTGCTTCACCAAATGTCCCATAGGTTCATTCATATCATTGCATGCCTCATGACTTCATTTCTTTTTGTAGCAGCACAATATTTAATCGCATATATAAACCATTGTTTGCCAATCTACTTCTCAGTCAGTGCAATCCTTTAGCCACCTGCATTCATCAGGCTTCATGTAAAATGCCCAAAGTCCACAGTCCATTAACACTCTCAATTTTAGATAATTTCACCATTCCCAAGAGAAAGATAACCGATAAACATACCTTTACTAAATAGGAAATCTAAACCTCCCCTTAACTCTTGTCTCTCACCCCATTATTTGCTCCTGCTGGTGCTGTGATACTGCTGATGTTTTCCTGTTAAACATACCCCACAGCATGTAATAGCAGTTTTCCCCTGTATCTTGGACTTAAACACTCTTTGTGAACGAATCATACCTTTGAAGTAGTTTTTTAAGAACTCATTTATATTTCTAGTGTTAATCAGTGGGACACATAGGTCTATACAACCCCTTTCAATCTTGTTCACCTTCCATATGGTAATATTACTTATAAACCCACTAGTGGACTGCCTTCACTTCTACTATTGCCTTATAATTAAGTTTAACCTCGCTAGCAAACTGTTCACCCATCTCAAGCTTCTATGTGTCTTTAAGTTCCCTATATTCTGTATTATAAGCCTCCAATTTTATCTTTACCATAGGCATGAAAGTGGAAACATACAGTATCTATTCTTTTGTGTCTGACTTATTTCACTCAGCATTATGCCTTCAAGGCTCATGCATCTTCTCATGTGCTTCAGGACGTCATTTCATCTTACTGCTGCATAACATTCAATGATATGTATATACCACATTTTTGTTAATTCACTCATCTGTTGATGGGCATTTGGATTGTTTCTATCTTTTGGCAATTGCAAATAATGCTGCTATGAACATTGGTGTGCAAATGTCTGTTTGTGTTACTGCTTTTGGCTCTTCTGGGTAATATACCACACATGCTATTGCTGGGTCATAGGGCAATTTGATGTTTAGTTTCCTAAGGAACCACCAAACTGTCTTCCATAGTGGCTGCACCATTATAGACTTCCTCCAGCAGTGCATGTGTCCCAATTTCTCCACAGAGAATTCATTTTTGAGTCATGACAATAAGGACCCAAGGAGGCCACTTAGGACTCTTTGCTATCACCAATGATCACAGAATTTACCCCAGGATGATCTTGGAATAAGACATGTCATCAATCAGAGTTCCAGTGTCTTCTTCTGTAGAATAGGAATAACAGCTTTCCAGGGCTATTATAAGGGTTAAACACAACTGCATGTGGGAAACACACAGCACGGTCCTTTGCTATAAATCTGCAATAATAATAAATTAACTATAAATAATAAATTAGCTATAAACCCTAATAGAGGTAGAAGGAATGGAGAGGACAAAGGATCCAAGGGACAAAGTAAATGAAGCACCTTAATGACTTTGTAGGCAAATTACATCTGTTGGAGAAGGAATAAATAGGACTCACATTAAGATTTCTCACCTAGGGCAGGCTGCGGTGGCTCAGCAGGTAAGAGTGCTTGCCTGCCATGCCTGAGGACCTGGGTTCGATTCCCGGTACCTGCCCATGTAAAAAAAAAAAAAAAAAGATTTCTCACCTAGGTTTCCTGAAAATAGTGTGCTAGGAGCTAGAAATGGTGAAGCTGGGAAAAAAAGATTGGAGACAATGAGAGTTTGTTTATTTCTTTTGTCCTTCATGTTTGTCACATTTGATTAAAGGTAGTTTTGGGGAAGTCTAACAAAATGGGATATTTGGATACTGTAGATCTTCAACTATGGCAAAAATATGACACGATTGGCATACTTGAAAGAAAAAAGTCAGTGCTCAACAATCTGGATGGACCCTATGGTAGGAGCATTTACTCTGAATTTAATTTGCAGCACTGGGCAGATTAGTTTCCAAGCTAAAATGACTTAGCCCCAAGAAAATCTTACTATATTTACAATTGTCACAGGTGACCCAAAGAGAGTTAAAAAGTAAATTCTGGAGGATTAATCTATGATCATACAGAAGGCTCGACATAACTATTTACATGAGAAAATGGAAATGTAACTGAGGTCTCAGCATGTTGTCTTGAATTCAGTGTCATTGTGAGGACCCGGAGCAGCCTTACAATCTTTATAAACATGTTGTGATAGCACGGTAGCACCAACACTCCATTTAAATTTCACAGCCATCCTTCTCTCTAAATGTAGTTGAAGGCCTCTTTGGAACTTCAATGGCATTTTATCGATTTCACTAAGTGACCTGGATTGATTGAAAACATGGGGAAGCTTAAAACACTAAAAGTTCCTCAAAGGCACTTTCCCCTGTGGATATTCTATTTATTTTTAATACAGTGTTTTCCCTCTATAGCTTACCAGTTTGGTCTCTTACAAAGAGGCCAAGTATAGCACGTGATCTCACACTATTCCACTCTAAATCAAAAGACCCAAAGTAGGTATTAAGGGTTGGCATCCAGTTTCAGGACTTTATGTTCCAGACTTAAGGTCTTTCTTGGTGTCAGAACTCTTCTAGAATTCTCATATTTCTAGATGACGTCAGAGTAGATGCAATGGATACAACCTAAGGAAAGATGTTTTTGAAAGAGGAAACATATCTTTGGCCTGAAGTCACTGGTGATACAAGTGCCAAGGGATGCTTTTGTGGTTTGTTTAATAATAGTACAAGAACAGGGTGACTAAGGAAAATATGAATCTTACAATTATCCATTTCCACAGGTGAAACAAATGAAAACAGTTTTCTCTTTCTGTCCTACACCACTGCAATTGAAACTGAATATTCTTGGGATTAATTGTTCTCTTCGCTTCACCATGGTGTGTGATTTTTCTACAAGGAAATGATTCACTAGAGAAATCAACCTAGTAATCCAATGAAACTCATCTCGTTTTACTCAGTATTTCAGGGCTCAGCTTGGCTCTAAAGAAGAAGAAAATCATGCCATCTCCCTTCGGTGCAGACTGGAACTAGAGACACCTTCTGATGGCCCTTGAAATTCACAAAATCCAATATTCAGAAAACTGAGGAGGGTTATGAGAATTGCTGCAGATTATGTCGCGACACATTGGAGTTTTTATGATGTGGACCATGTGTAGACAAATACGCTGTTGGAAGTCTGTGATCATGCTTCCACCAAAATGAAATCACCCAGCCACATGGGCCACAGATGATAAAGATACATTTTAAGCATATTTCTCCCTCAACTATGGTCGCCATCATAATTTCAAATAAAATATAATGAGAATCTTTTGCCACATGTTTGGTAAATTAGGGACTATTAATTTGTAACTTCTGTTATTTATGATCAGTTTAGTTAGGGGAGAGGAACATGATTTGATTCACAGTTTATAAGTATGTCCCTGTATGGCTCATGATGACACTATTTTACTCTGCATGAAAGCTGAAACTATATCTTACATTGAATATCACATTTTTAAAATTTAAAAATACCTAAACATCTTCTTCCAAATTAAATTCAATTTGCTTTCTGAGGCTTTTGGGCATGAGCATGTCTTACCTCAGTCTGTAGATCTCAAATTCACCCAGTAGCTATAGGAATGAAAAATGAGGGTGCAGGGGTAGTTCAGTTGTTAGAATGCCTGCCTTTTGTGTGGGAGACCCAGGTTCGATTCCCAGACCATGCACCAAGAAAAAAAAAATTGAAAGCAGGGTTGACCTTCACACATTAAAATGGCTAACTGTACACTGTAATCATATTGCTGGCATTTATTCAAGCATTTATCAAGTGTTACGCACTGTGTCTAAATTAGGTTGTAAAGAGTTCTGCTAGTCATCAGAAAATCAAACAATTACTAAAACTTGACAGGGGTTCCACAAGTACCAGATTGTTTTAGTTTCTAGGCTATTAAAACAAATACCACACAATAGGTTGACTTAAACAAAAGGAGTTTATTGGCTCATGGTTTTGAGGCAAGAGGAACCCCAAATCCAAGCATCAGCAAGGCAGTGCATTCTCTCCAAAGACTGTGGTATTTGGGGGCTGGCTGCCAACATCCTTGGGTGCTGGGTTTTTCAATCACATGACAATGCACATAGTGACACCTTCTCCTTTCTCTTGCAGATTACATCGCCTTCCAGTTTCTGTCTGCCCCCATGGCTTCTCCTTTTGTGTCTAATTTCCTTTGCTTATAAGAATTTCAGTCATTTTGGGTTAAAGCCCACCCTTTCAGTTTGGGTACTTTGCCAGTGTGAAGCTATTATGTACCCCAGAAAAGCCATGTCCTTTAATCCTCATTCATTATCACTGGGATCTTTTTTATTGTTTCCATGGAGATGTGACCCACCCAATTGTGAGTGGTAATTTTTGATTAGATGGTTTCCATGGAGATGTGTCTCCACCCATTTTAGATGGGGTTGCTTATTGGAGCCCTTTAAGAGGGAACCATTTGGGAAAAAGCATTAGAGCCATCAGAGCCCATAGAATGGACAGAGCTACGGAGAAACTGTTGAAGAGAAAGTTACCAGATCTTGCTGCATGTCTTTCCACCTGAGAGAGAAACCCTGAACATCATTGGTCTTGAACTAAGGTATCTTTCCCTGGATGTCTTAGATTGAACATTTTTTTAGTCTTGCTTTAATTTGGACATTTTTCATGGGCTTAGAGCTGTAAACTTGCAACTTAATAAATTCCCCTTTTTAAAAGCCGTTCCATTTTTGGTATATCACATTCTGGCAGCTTGCAAACTAGAACAGGCACATTTTAACTAATATCATCTTCAAAGCTCCTATTTACAAATGGGTTCATTCCCAGAGGACCAAGGGTTAGTACCTAATGTGCCTTTTGTGGGGGACATGATTTAATCTTTAACACAGATAGAAATCATCCACATTACTTTATAGGCAACTCTATGTAGTTTAAGTACAGGTCAAGCTCAGACTTGGAAAATTAAAATGCTATCTCTACATAATAGGTCAGCTTTTCTCTACAATAATCATGCCTTCTGGATTTTTCATCATTCTCTGCTTTCTGCAACTTTCTTATATTTAATTCATACACTTTGGTAAAAATACCGCTTAGGAGATATCTTTTTATATGAATAACTTTACAAGTCAGAGAAAAGAAGCCTTTGCTGATTTGAACATTCTGATTTTAGATTCACACAAATAGTCAAGCTTTTAACTACAGCCTCTCTATCAGGGGACCAATTCCGATTCTCTCATTCCTCAGCCGCCATATACAATTTCTAGCTGAGGGTTTCCCAAGGAATATCTTGGCAATCCCATGGCTATGGACACATGAAGGAATGATGAAAAGAACAAGGTAATTCAGATGACAGATTTGGATCATCATCACAAGAAATGCTGGTCATAAAATCAAGCCACAGTCTGGAGACTACACAATCATTTCAAAGCTTTTTCAGTATTTCTGAACAAAAGCTATCTTGCTCTGCCTTTAAAAAGAGGCAATACTCAAGAAGATTCAGCAGTTCTGACTTTCTCCCCAAGACTAGTGTCTGCTTTATTTCCAGGCACCAATAACTGTGCACCTGCATGCCTCTGTTTGCAAATCAATTTGATAATGAGAGAACCCAAAACCATCAGCACCTTGGTATGTGAATAGATATTTCAACTGCAAAGGGCCTACTAAAAAAGCTGTAAACCTCTATAAACTCTTCCATCTTAGTGCCTCTGCTACTTAAAGTGGCCACATGTAAGCTACCTTATTGTAGGTCTTACTGTTGAATTACAATAAAATGAATATTTGGGTACCTGACAGGCACAGAACTCTGAACTGAATAAATAACCACAATGAATTAAAAAAAGAAATAACAAACATTTTTTTTTCGAACCTACTAAGTGCCAGTTCCTCTTTTAAGTGCTGTGAACCTGTGTGAATACAATCTTCACCATAACCTTATTTGGGAAGCTACTATTATCTGCTACTGTTTAAGTTTGCTGAAGCAATCATATGCAATATATGAGAAATGGGCTGGTTTTTAACAATGGTAATTAATTAGTTTATATGCTTAGAGTTCTGAGGCCTTGAAAATATCCAAATCAAGGAATCATGAAGACAATACCTTATGTCTGAAGAAAGGATGCAGGCAATCTTGAGCTCTTCTGTCAGATGGCAAAGCACATGGCCATGGCTCCTGTTCTCTCTCTCTCCTCTTCTGGGTTTCACTACTTCCAACTTCTTGCTTCAGTGGCTTCCTCTCTGTTTCTGCGGCTTTCTCTGAAATTCATCCTCTTATAAAGGATTCCAGAAAGAGGATTAAGACCTACCGTGAATGAGGTGGGTCACAAATTAAGATCTTACTCACCAAAGATCTGACACTCAATGGGTCTACACCCAAAGAGATGGATTACTTTGAAGAATATTACTTCCTGGGGTCCACAAACCCTCCAAATGATCACACCTGCATTTTACAGGTAAGAGATTGCAAGCACCCTAAAACTAAATAACGTGCCCAAAGCTACACACCTTGTAAATGCTGGTGCAAGCTTTTAATTCCACAGGCAGTCTGGATCTAGAGCCCATCACCTCAATTGCAGTCCCCTGAATTAAACAGCAGTGGTTCTCAGAGTTGGTGCCTGGCTCAGCAGCAGCAGCATCACCTGAGAATGTGTTAGAAATGAAAATGCTTGGGCCCCAGTCCCGGCCTCCTGAGGCAGGAACCCAGAAATCTGCTTTAACACTGTTTGTAGGTAATAGTGAGGCAGGCTAAAGGTTGAGATTCTCTAGTAGAAGGCTGACAGACTTGAACTGGATGGGCTCTGCTCTCAGTCAGCTCTTGAGATGGAGAATATGTTTCAATTCTCATGCCAACCATAAAGACTGGGTTGAGAAGAGCTCCAAGGTCGATCTGGTTCCAGCAGGAAGCAGTGCTCTAGTTGATTGCTAATGTCATTCATGCTCCAGGGAGGAAGGATGAGCAGAAAGCAGACTGCACAGCCATCACCCTACAGAGACATGAGGGAATGAAGGAACCAGACACTTCTCATGTTTGTTGGCAAATTGAGAGGTCTGGCTGGAGGTGAGGTTCCACCTAAGAAAGGCAACTGAATCCTGAGTTAAGAAAACTTATGAGAACTTTAAGTATTTACAAAGCACTTTTATGTATCATTTGTCTTCACAATCACCCTGCAAAAGGGACAGGAAAATTACCAGCTTAGGGTGCCTGAGTGCTTGAAGTGTCCCTTATATCGTATATTTCATTCCAGTGCCTCTAAAGGAGGTAGGGAACAGAACCCACAAGGGGAATGATTTGGGGGCAATGCATAAAAGAGGATGGGGGACAATAAAGGAATACTGCTATAATTTTGGAGAACTTGATGTCTGATATCATCTGCTTTTCTTAAATGATTTTCTAGTCCATATGCTCTGTAACTTTAACTTTATATTCTATAGGCAAATATAATTCTTAAGCCTTATATTATCAAGTACAGAGGCATAGATTAAGGGTTCAGAGCCTTGGTTTTGAACTTGGATAACCTGAGAATAAATCCCAGTTCATCTTTCACCTTGTTATATGAACTTAAACAAGATCTAAACTTCTCCTAAATTTTAGTTTTCTTGTTTATGAGATAGTAGAAATAGGAGGTATTATAGAAAATGTTACTGTAAGGAGTAAACACATGTTAAATATATAGTAAACACTCAATATTAGAACTTTAGATTATACAATGCATTCATTACTGAGACAGACAAGTCATACATCTATTGTGCCCTGACAAGTGGTCTTTGAATGGAATGGATTAAAAATATATAAGTACTTGTAGCTAAGGTAATTCTGCTAATCTAATTAATATTCACAGCACACGGGTTACAAAAATTTTTCTTGGTCTGCTGGATTGTAAGCTTCTGTAAGGTAAGAAGAAGGCAATATTTCATGTCCCTTTACACTGCCAGCACGCAGCCTGATGCATAGTGTTAAATAAATGTCAAACAAGGAAAATATGACTTGAATTTCTGCTATCATTTATAATATTATCTCCACAACCTATAAACAATGTCCTTTAAATGATTTCCATACCACAGATATATTCCTATTGGTACTTGAAATTTTATCTGTTTAATTTCCATCCCTAATGTAACTGCTAAGAGTGCTTTTGAATATGAGGAAATGTTATTTCTCTACCATGGGCTGCCTATGGCCTTTGGCTTTCACTGAGATGGTTTATGTATTTTTAGTAAGCTATTCTTTTCTGAGGCTCTCTTTCCCAAGCCAGAAATTGTGCCAAAATTAACAATGCTAAAGAACAAAGAGAAGCATCTGTCTGAGTGATCTTTCCTCATTTCCGGCCTTTAGTTGTGTTTTATTATGTTTCCTCTTTGCTGCAGAAAACTGTGGGAGCTTCTGCCTGGCTGTCTGCCGTGCCAGGAGCACATGGGTGAAACGGTAAATGTCGGCCCTTATTACAGGTGCAAAGCTTAGCATGGGCCTACAGCTCTCAGACTTACAAAGAAATTTCAGGCAGGCGTTCATGACAGAACTTTGATTTCACTTAAGCCTCATGGTCAGAGATCAGCAGGCACTAGTTCTCTTGCTGATCACGGAGAGAGATTTTTTCGCCTCTCCAAAATAAAAGAGTAAAAGTGACCTACCCAAAGCTGAAATAATATTGTGGTTGCAGGGAAAGGCTCTCACTTCTGGGGATGTCCTACTTCTAACGATGAGGAATTTTAGAGAAAGACCGTAGTAGGTATCTGTGGCGGATGTAGCACATTCATAGAGGCACTGAACAAACAATGAAAGGCATTCAAAAAAGATGAATGATGCTGTTCTTTCTCAAAGGACCTTATTATTTCATAAAAAAGGAAGATCAAAAACGATCCTAGTGATGGAAATACGTGACCACATATTGAACCTATAAAGTTTCTTGAATATTTGAATGTCAGAAGAGATGTACTTAGTTTATCCTGAATATTTAAAATTGTCTTTAGGGAAGCAAATGCTCCACTTCACATGGATCTAGGCTTCTGGATAATGATCTTTAGATCAAGACTTTATTGTTCCTCGGCTTCTATTTTTTCTCTTCTGTGTACTTGGACAGAAACTGTCAGCAAATCACTTAAGTCATATCATATTCTGCAGAATATGTTCTTTGAGGTAGCTGAACAAATTTGACTGCACTGTCATTTAAAGGGGGAAAACAAAAACATTTCCAGAGCAAATTCCTCCCAACCACTGGGAAACACACAGCCAAGTTCTTCACTCTACACTTCCCATCTTTAATAAAATACGACTGACTTTGCTCCCTGCCACCAAGAAGCCCATTTCTCCCTTGGGTCAACTTCTCTAACTCCTAGTACCTGTATACCAGGCCCTATAATCGTCCCAGTGTAATCTGCCTAGCTTTTGCCGCAGCAGAGGCTAAGCGTGGGGCAGTAGAAAGACCTCAGAGGTTTTAAAGGATCGCCTGATGATTAGAACAGTGCCCTGTGGAAATGAACATTCCTCTAACCCAAGAGATGTTGTGGCAGACTGTTATCAGGGGCCAGTAAATCTATACAAGACACCGAATTTACACTGAATGCCCATTTGTGCTGAACACTTAAACACTATGGTAAATTACTGTATCTACTGGAAAGATTTATTCACTTGACGGCTTGGGACTGCTTGAGAAACGGAATGGGCAGCAAGCTAGAAATGGAGCAAAAGAGTTGGCACTTACTAGCTGCCTTGATATTCTTTCTTTATAGATTGCTTTCCAAACTCTTGTAGACCTAAGTGCTACTCCAGTGGCTCCTGAATAGCAAAAGGACTAGGAACTTATTACTTTGGCAATTAACAAAGGGTGCAGTAGATGTTTCCAGAGCTTTTCTTCAGAGAGATTCCATATATTTAATTGCATCCCTGCTTGGCACATATATGAGAGATGAACCTTTTGATCCAATTTTTTGTCATCAAATTTTTGCTAAAAACAATGATCTGAGGCTCACAAATTTTTGAATTTTTAAAACATTGTTTTGTAAATTCTGATATTTTCCTGAAAAAGATCAATGTGAAATACAACATTTTGGGTTACTGATACCAGTTAGGAATTTATCTGGCTGGAAAAAAGGCTCTCTTTATGAAAGTATGGCATGTTCTGGTAGAAGGTCAATTTTCTAGGGCTAAATTTGTTTCTACTATCATGAAACCCAATGGAAAGAATTTCCTGGTTTAAACACCAGCACTCCCAAATTTAAAAGGCTCGTTGAGAAGACAATGATCTGCATTTGTTTCTGAAATCATGACATGAAGCAGAGGGATTTTGGTGGTTTAGTACCAGTAGACTGGTGAGCCCAAGCAATGCAGACATTTTCACAAAGCATCTATGGTAGTGAAAATCAAAGGGCAAATGTCCTCCACATATTCATGCAATGCTGTTCGGTTTCCTTGAGTACCAGCCAGAGCCTCTTACAGCATTTCAAGATTAGTCTGAGGGAAATGTGTCCTCAATTGAAGGAAAATATATTAAGACTTAGTTGTTAATGATTTTATTATAGATCTGTGATGACCCAGAGAGAATTTAGACAACTACATTACTCCATCATTTTGAAGCTTATTTGTGCTACTGAAAAAGATTATTTGATACAGAGGTGATCAAATTATTGCCTGTCTCAGGATGGACTGTCAGTGACCACCTCTTAGTTTCTTCAGTCCCAAGAGACTGCCTAGAAATAGGAAGCTGGTGTTCAATTCCAACCCTTACTACAACCAGGTATGTGATCTTCATTCCATTGCTTTACCTGTTAATCAGATAAAAGGCACATCTTGTCATTCCCTCCTCACACAGAGTTGTATCAAAGTCAATAATGAGTAGGAAAGGGCTACAGAAGATCCACATAACTGTACAAACTCAAAGTAGCAGTAACTCATGAGGCCCCTGGGTTGGCTTTCACTCGTTGTTCAATATCCTGTACAGACACTGTGTCACTGTTATTTTACTAGTGCTTTGCCTAGTCCAGGTGAAAGGTATACTCTTATTGCCATCTCAAAATATATACACCTTAAAATATATCTACCATCTGAGTGTTTTTCATATTACTTCTGCTACCCACCTGACATCATCATCTTTTACCACCTTCATGTTTAACATCCCTTTCCAGACTTTCCAGGCTGGTCCACGTGCAGGTCCCCTGCATAGGAAGCTTCGACAAATATCCATTGTCTGTAATTCTCTGGTTAGTCCCTAAAATTTTAATGCCAGAGCTAGTGGAACCCATCGACAGCTACCTCTGTACTTTTTACATATGGGGAAAGTGAGGCTTAGTGAGACAACAGACTTCTCTTATGACACACAACAATTCTGAAGCATAAGATGGTACCAGAACCTGAAGGACCTTATTCTGTAATGCAGTTCCTCCCACACGCCTCTGGACAGAACAGTAACTGTGAGGCCAACATATATAAGACCCAAGCTGTGGGGCTTCTGGTGCTTTGGAGTACAGAATTCATCAAGCTTTCCCACAGAGATTGTTAGAATGTCTATGGCAGGAGAAATACATACTGTTTTCAAGATAAAAATGGCCATTTTATCTCTTTTAACATGAACCCCATTACTGATGCATCTGCATGGAGTCCCTGCTTCTGTTGCATTTTCAGAATCTCCCCCAAGTTGCCTTATCATTTCACCTAACCTTTGATCATCTGATTCTCCACTTCGAGAAAATTCCCAATTCCTTCAAGTCTGCCTATCAAATTTCTGCCAAGTTACTCCTCCTTCGTGAAGCTCATCATGATGGGCCCACTGGACATGCATGCTTCACTCAAAGATGCGCATGTGGTTTGGCCATGGAACATAATGTCTGCATTGTATTCGTGAACTTCAAAATATCTACTGCACACCTTTGCATGTACCGGGACTTATTTTTTACATTTTAGTGCGTAGGGAATGACATTTTAAGTAAGACAGAAAGGGTCCCTAATTTCGTGGAGTTTTGTTTTTCCAACTTGGGGAGATAGCTAAGAAGCAAATGAATATTTTCTGAAAGGGGCTAGTACCGTGAACAGGGTAATAAGACAGAGAACAAAGCCTTTACACAAGGGCTCGGGTTAGAAGAAACTTTTCAGATGGAGAGTTCAGGAAAGAGCTCCACAAGGTTGCATGGTCACCATCTATATTTCTTTCATATAGATGGGAAATTACTGGCGAGTTTCATTTCAGACTCTCCCTTATACCATTACAAAATTGTTGAAACGAGCAAGTACATCTTACACATTTTTGTACCTCTAACGACCTACAATGGCTTACAAATGTTAAGAATTCAGTGTACATTTGACAAATTGACTCTGAAATACATTTTTATGAGACCTTTTGAGTTCATTCCTCCATTCGAAGTGGACATGCCATGTTTCAATTTCAGCAATTATGTAATGTGTTGTATAATTACATTTTTTCCTTTCAGTGGTGTTTCTAGACTCTGGTAAATAGTATTATCACCCGGTGCTTCCCTAACATTAGTCATTCACATCCCACTTTCAAAATTTTTGCTAAATCCATCTGTCCAATTGAATAATTCGTATGTCTCTATGAAACAAAATAAATTTTACTTAAGCATATTTTAAAGGGAAATATATATGTGGGTATAGATGTAATACACACATAAACACAACCATAGACATACACACATACATACAATCACAGGCATATGGACATATGTTTAAGTGACTCACATACACACATATGCATATACCTCTGACTAATACTGACTATGCATGAAATCATAGATATATTTTAGACACATGTTCGAAATATATATAAATACATAACTATTGACATTTTTAAACTTTCTTTACATAAACCTAAAATCACTTAATTATGGTAATCATGCCACCTGTTCCTGTTATTTAGCTGCTCACACAAATACCATACAATGGTGTGGCTTAACAAATGGGAATTAATTGGCTCATGGTTTCGAAGCCTGCAGAAGTCCAAACTCGAGGTGGCAGAGGGGGATGCTTACGCTGTACACTGTGGACTCCGAGGCTCGCTGCTGGCAAGTGGCTTTTCCATCACATGGGATGCACAGGGCAGAGGCTTCTTTCTCTTCTGGTTTCATTGATGTTCAGCGTCTGGCTGCTCCCCACAGCTTCTTTCTCTGGCCTTCTCTACAAGGCCTTCAGGGACAGACCCATCCCGGTTCAGTTGCACATACCTTAATGGAAGTGACCTCATAAAAAGCCGCTGTCCAATTTATAGTGGCTTCACACCCGCAGGAGTGGTATTAAGATTAAGAACCAATTTCTCTGAGGTACATGATTCCAAGCCACCACGTCACCCTTTCAGAAATTCTGGTCTAATCCATTCACCTGTATTTATTCTGAAAACCCAAGTCTTACCTCCCCAGAGCAGGGCAAGGAGCTGAATAACCGATCAGAAGATGGCTGCACATGCCAGTCAGAAGGAATAAATCAGGTTGAGACTTCTCAATTACCAGGGAAACAGTCTTATCCATAGTGAAGTGAAGCCGCTCCTCTAAGGTCCTAAGGCAAGGCTGTGGCAGGGTAAAGCCACAGATCACGGGGTAGGGTTGAAGGTTCTCACATCCTGAGTGATGGATGGGGCATTTTCTAGTCTAGCTGTCCCACTTAGAAGGAGCAACTTGGGAACCTGTGCCTTTCTGAGTGGAAGTGGTAGCAAAGTATCAAAGTCTAGGAGAGAATTTGTCATCAGAATGCCCCTCTGGTGAGTCCGTGGTCTTGGTTTGAATCCTGGGATGATGTCTTCTGTGGCAGTGAGCCGGGTATGACTGATACAAAAGTCACAGAGCTAATATCCTTAACACAGACCAGGCCATAAATTCAAGGGACCCTGGGATCTGGTTTTATTTTAGATTCTTTATCAAAGCTAACTCTCACAGAACTTTAATTTATGTTCAGAAGGAAGAACACCTGCAAAGGGATGAATAGGTCCAATAAAACAGAAGGTAGATGTATTGAAACCCTGAAACTGACATCACACATACTCATCTCACTCCTACCCCTCCAAATTCCCAGCATTTCTACCATCTGCAAGATTCTGTTCTAGGCACTGTAGAAATACATAATAAAATTGACCTTCTTTATAGTGCAGCTAGCTCTATCTAGGAAAATTCATGTCAGAGAGAAATGCATTGGACTAAGTAAAAGACTTACTAACAGGAACCTAACAGGGACGTACTTTTCTTCTGTAACAAGCATCCTGAAAGCAGGCAGTAGCAGGCTAGAGCCTAGGTCCAGTGAGGTCATTAGAGATGTGGTCCATTTAAAATTTCTGCTCTATCTTTTCTGTGTTGGCTTGTTGCCTTACAGGTCAAAGATGACTGCTGCAGGCATCAAGTCTACATGTAAAGCCTGGGAAGGGGGTCAGGGGGCAAAGAGCTGTGCAATTGCTCACACCTCAGGGACCAAAACACCAAGCAGAAGGGATGCAAAAATAGTCAGTGGGAGGGACAAAGCACTGAGGGGTTGGGAATGGGTTTGGAAATACAAAGCAATTATTTCTAATGCACCAAATCTCTCTTCAAAGGTGTCAGAACTTGGTCACATCACTGGTATATGCCCATTGGCAATAATTTTATTCGTCAAATAGTACAGGACACAAAGACCAAACATAGTGACAATGAGTTGGGGAAAGTTTTCTATTCAGCTATCCTTGGTGAATCAGTCATGTATAGTTTGTTCCTCTTCATAGGCAAATCTAAGTTTGCTCCAGAGTTTAGATAAGCCACAATTTTAGTACATTCTCTGTGGTATAAAATAAAAAGCACAAGTTTTGATGTCAGAGAATACCAGGGTCAATAGCCCTGACCAAAATCACAGCTCGTTTAAAGGCTGTTTGCCTCATCTACAAAATGGAAGAAGTGTCATTTATTTTTTCACAGGGTTCTTGTGGGATTTATAGTATTTTTATATATTATATAGAATATTGTCTGAAAACACAGATGCTCAATAAAAGGGAGCTCTTGGAATATGCTATGAGTTTGATGTCAGTTTTGGATATACACTAGGGTTATCTGTAGAATTTGTTAAAAATGTAAATATTATGATTTTCCTTTAGACCTCAGAACCTCAGGACACTGGGCGAAGAAATCTTTATTTTTTCGTAAGTTTCTTAGAGATCAAAGTGCAAAGCTTGATGTGAAACTCAGAAGGTTCAACTGCCTTCCCAATGGAAAAATCTTTTCCAAATGGAATAGCAATGTGATTAAAATTTGAAAAAAACACAACTTTTTATTAGATACTTTCAAACTTACAGGATAGTTACAAAAATACTAACCTCATGCAGAAAACATCAACATAGCACTATCCTCTTAGTTACCCAAGTTCCATGATGGTTCATATCATGACACATTTGCCCACCCTTCATCCCTTCTTCATTCATTCATTCATTCTCATCTATCCATCCATTCAACCATCCATCCATCCATCCATCCATCCATCCATCCATCCATTTTCTAAACATTTGAGTGTAGGATGTATACACCATGCTTCTTAAATTTTAATATGCTATGCATATTAGCTCTAAGAATGAGAATATTTTACTTATGTAACCATCTTAAGTACAATTAAGTTCAAGAAATTTGATATTAATATAAAGTTTACAGTCTATATTCCAATTTTTCCATATGTTCCAGTAATGCTTGTTTGAGTCGTTTCTCCTCCTTTGATAGGTCACATCCAGGATCATGTTTTGCATTTAATTGTCATTGCCTCATCGGTTCTTTTTATTGTTGTTGTTTTTACATTGTGGGAAAACATATACAAGGTAAAGTTTCCCATCTCAACCATTCCCGAGCATGTCATTCAGTGGGATTAGTCACAGTCAAAACATTTCTGCAATCTCACTACCTTCCATTATTAAAACTTTCCCAACTCCCCAAACAGAAACCCTACACCTACTCCTAGCAACCTGTACTCTAATTTCTATCTCTATGAGCTTGTATAATCTCCAATATTTTTTGTAGTTACCATAGTGTTAAATTTAACATCCTCAAACTATAACCATCTTGTTTGCTTTGAAATCAACTTAACTTCAATAGTATACACAAACTATGTTTCCATATCCTCCACTCCCCCACTTTTATGTATTTCTTGTTACAAATTATGTTTATATATTATGACTTCAAAATCATTGATTTAACACTGCATGTTATGCCATCTGCCTTTTAGATCCTGTGGGAAGTAAAAAGTTGAGTTACAAACTATGAACACAATTGTACTGGCATTTATATTTGCCTGTCATTACCTCACTGGAGATCTTTATTTCCTCATGCGGCTTTGATCTACTATCTACTGTCCTTTCCTTTCAACTTTTCTTTGCTATGTTCTGTAAGTTACATCTAGTGGTGACAAACTTCTCAGCTTTTGTTTATCTTGGAATGAATTAATCTCATCCTCATTTTGGAAAGACAGTTTTGCCAGATATAGAATTCTTTGTTGGCAGTCTTTTACTTTCAGCACTTTAAGTGTGTAATCCCACTGTCTTTTTGCCTCCATGGCTTTTGATGAGAAACTGGTACTGAAGCTTACTGAGCCTGACTTGCATGTGACATAATGCTTCTTTCTTGCAGCTTTCAGAATTCTCTCCTCGTCCTTGACAGTTGGATTATAATATGTCATAGTGTACATCTGCTTGGGATATCCTATTTCAAATTTATTGAGCCTCTTGGATATGTATATTCATGTATTTTACTAAATTTCAGAAGTTTTCAGCTGTTATTTCATTGACTATTCTTTCTGCCCCTTTCTTCTCCTCCTGGGGCTTCCACAATACCTATATTGGGACATTGCATGGTATGTTATAGGTTCCTCATGGCCTGTTCATTTTTCTTCATTCTTTCTTTCTACTTCTCAGACTGAACAATTTCAATTATCTTATGTTCAAGTCCTATGATTCTTTCTTCTGTCAGCTCCATCCTGCTGTTGAACCCCTCTAGGGAATTTCTCATTTCTGTTATTGTGGTCTTCAGCTCTGTTTGGATCTTTTTTTTATAATTTCATTCTCTATCTTGATATTATCTTTGTGTTCATTTATAACTTTTTTGGTTCCCTTTAGTTCTATGTTCATGTTTTCCTTTATCTCTTTGAGCATATTTAGGACCATTTCTTAAAGTTATTGTACATATGTTCCAGGTCTGGTCTTCCTCATGGATAGCATGGTCCATCTTTTCTTGCTTTTTCATATGTTTTTGTGAAACCTAGACATTTTCATATGTTAATGCATTAGTACTAGAATGCAAACTCTGAGACATGTTACTTATGCTTGTATCCTGTTAGTGTTATGACAGAATTTTCCTTAAATTCCAGGAGACAATACAAAACAATGAGAACAACAAGACGACATATTTTCCAGTCTTTAGAGACTGACCTGTATGAATGCTCTCCTTCAGGCTTATCCATGCAATGAATTGGAGAATAGCTCCAAGTCAAAGCATAGCGGTCCTTTGTGTGCATGGATCTTGTCTTGATCATTATTGTTGTTGTTTTTAAATTGTGCTCCTAGGAATTTCTCTGTTTACACACATCCATGTCCCTATTCCCTAAGAAAATTTCTTCATGGTCTTACAGCTAGGAATTCCTTGTCTCAGGCAGCACCATTTGAATGTAACTTGACTGCTTATCCATAATGTTCTAGAGGAGAACTCTCTGAATTGCCATCCACATGCAGAGCAATTTTGGGATAGCGAGTCCCTCAAGCCACCACTAGACAGACTGGGCCAGACCTATCATTTCCCAGCACATACAGAGGGGTAAGCTTCTTGGTGTGGAACCAGGACCAGGGATCAGCACTGGGAGCACAGGCTGGCTCTGCACCAAGCTGGTGATGAATGAGGGAGGGGTCAGCCATGGTACCACAGGCTCCTACTGTTCTTAAGTAGCCATTTTCTTAACTCAATGCTTGCCCTATTATTGCAGTCTTTTCATTGTTTCCTGGAGCTTTGAGAAAGATGTTTTTGCTAGTTGTTCAAAACTTCTGCGGGGGAAAACAGCCCTAAAGTGTCTCACTCTGCTGACTTGATGGAAGAAGCAATGCAATTTTTGAGGTTAAATATAGAAAGGTAATTTTTCACTTAGAACTAAAGTCTAAAACTATAAATATGTGGATATGTTATCTTGGAGCTTATAATCAAATATTGATTATAGAGCTGAATTGAATTCTGCCTCATTGAATTTTTTCACTGTTAGTTTTAGGGCAGACCAGTGCATCTTAAGTTCAGTAATCCAGCAAGAGAGGGGGCAGGATTCGGGTTGGAAAGGAGACAGTAGAAGTATGCAGGGCTCTTGCAGGCTCAGATGAGAAGAAGCCCAAATCCGATACCTCTCTGCTCTGGGACACTCATGCTCCAAATCAAATGTCATTCATATCGTAGAAAGGAAAGAAAATGATTTCCCCTTTGCCGAAAACAAATGAAATAACAATGATGTCACAATTTTGACTGTCTAAAGCATATATCAAAAACTATGATTTGCATGTATAGATGAATGCCTGGTTGAATACTAGCCAGAGAGACAAAAGTAGGACAAAGCAAAGAAGTGTGAAGAGATGGACAAACCTACAGAAAGATGAAGGGTGGCCAGAAGAATGGGTGGGTGACGGTATGGGCAGGTGGTCCCAGAGGGAAAGTGGTCTAGAAGACACGCTGGCTGTGGTGGTGATAACAGTACATATAACATTTGGACATTTTTGTGCTTGGTGCTGTCCTAAGCACTTTAGATGCACAAATTATAAGCATATGATTACTGGCAGGACACTAAAAGGCTCTACCAAGTGAGTAGCTACTATAGGCATGTAAGTAAAACTCTAACCTAATATTTCTAAAGTCCCCTCCCCCTCCCATATTGCAGTGCTGACAGTGTTGTTTCTATAAAGCTGCCTGGAGGAACCCATCTCTCTACATAAACGAGGACTGGATTTTTCTCTTGGTGGGAGGGCAAAGACATTACCATCCCCTGATTGACCACCAGGAAGGAGCAGGGAAGCAAGCTTGCTTCCCTGTGGAGATAAGTCCAGGGTCTCCTGCAGTAATTCAATGGGGTGGGAGGAGAGCATCCTGTGATCTCAGCCTCCCAAGACAGGTCTTGTGTTAACCAGACAGGAATGGATTCAACATTTAAAGATAAAAACAAACATTACCTTTCCTTGCTGATGGTATTGCTCTGACAGGTTGTACACTGTACAGTCACACAGAAAAGCATCTTCTTCCTTGGAAGTGTGGGCACACACGCACACCTTCACTTCCACCCCACCCATTTGAGCACAGCCCTTTGTTTACTCTGTCTCAGTTTCTCATTCTATTTTTATCATTCTCCCTGTTTTTTTTTTTTTTTTTTTTTATCCTGAATCTGTTTCTCCACGAGCATCTCTCTCTTTCTCAGTCTCACTTTCCATCCCTCCTACACTGGCTGCCAAACCCCGAGTCTTGTTCTCTCAACCCTCTCAGTACACCTGATTCCCACCTCAGCCTATCTCCCTCTAAATACCCGTTTTCCTCTGTAACTTCTTTTCCCTTCTCCCTATACATATATAGTATGCTTAATTAAACCTCACTCACGAATAAGATGGGTATTAACTAACAAAAACGTTGCCTGGAGACACCTTTAGCTTTTTGCTCTTTAAAAAAAAAAATGCCACAATCATTCCTGATGATACATCACCATCCATTATTTAAAAGAATATAATAGTAACTCACCTGCAATTATAGCTAGTAAGTTCTCAAGACAAAATTAGCTATCGCTGACAGAAAGGAGACTCCTATCCAATAATTATCATTTGAACTTTTAAGGAGGCATCTTTCTATGAAACCATCTGATTAGGCTGTTGTTTTCCTTTAAAAAAAAGTGTTTTGCTTTTTCTTTGCCTGTGTTGTTCAACAGATGTTGACACCTATAACAGTTGTAGTTGTCACCTAAATCTAATATCAAAGCTCTTTTCACTTTGCTAAGGTTCGGGTGGTGCTTATGCTTTGAGGAAGGCAGAGGGAATAGTTCATTCTCCCCATCCAAGTTAGATTTCTTTTTTTTTTTTTTTTATTAATTAACGGAAAAAAAGAAATTAACCTAACATTTAGAAATCATACCATTCTACATATGCAATCAGTAATTCTTAACATCATCACATAGATGTGTGATCATCGTTTCTTAGTACATTTGCATTGGTTTAGAAGAACTAGCAACACAACCGAAAAAGATATAGAATGTTAATATAGAGAAAAAAAATAAAAGTAATAATAGTAAGAACAAAATAAAACAAAACAAAATAAAACAAAACCCTATAGCTTGGATGCAGCTTCATTCAGTGTTTTAACATGATTACTTTACAATTAGGTATTATTGTGCTGTCCATTTTTGAGTTTTTGTATCTAGTCCTGTTGCACAGTCTGTATCCCATCAGCTCCAATTACCCATTATCTTACCCTGTTTCTAACTCCTGCTGGACTCTGTTACCAATGACATATTCCAAGTTTATTCTCGAATGTCGATTCACATCATTGGGACCATACAGTATTTGTCTTTTAGTTTTTGGTTAGACTCACTCAGTATAATGTTCTCTAGGTCCATCCATGTTATTACATGCTTCATAATTTTATCCTGTCTTAAAGGTGCATAATATTCCATCGTATGTATATACCACAGTTTGTTTAGCCACTCGTCTGTTGATGGACATTTTGGCTGTTTCCATCTCTTTGCAATTGTAAATAACGCTGCTATAAACATTGGTGTGCAAATGTCCGTTTGAGTTTTTGCCCTTAATTCCTTTGAGTAGATTCCCAGCAATGGTATTGCTGGGTCGTATGGCAATTCTATATTCAGCTTTTTGAGGAACCGCCAAACTGCCTTCCACAGTGGTTGCACCATTTGACATTCCCACCAACAGTGGATAAGTGTGCCTCTTTCACCGCATCCTCTCCAGCACTTGTCATTTTCTGTTTTGTTGATAATGGCCATTCTGGTGGGTGTGAGATGATATCTCATTGTGGTTTTGATTTGCATTTCTCTAATGGCCAGGGACATTGAGCATCTCTTCATGTGCCTTTTGGCCATTTGTATTTCCTCCTCTGAGAGGTGTCTATTCAAGTCTTTTTCCCATTTTGTAATTGGGTTGGTTGTCTTTTTGTTGTTGAGCTGAACAATCTCTTTATAAATTCTGGATACTAGACCTTTATCTGATATGTCGTTTCCAAATATTGTTTCCCATTGTGTAGGCTCTCTTTCTACTTTCTTGATGAAGTTCTTTGATGCACAAAAGAACTCCTTAATTTTGAGGAGTTCCCATTTATTTATTTCCTTCTTCAGTGCTCTTGCTTTAGGTTTAAGGTCCATAAAACTGCCTCCAATTGTAAGATTCATAAGATATCTCCCTACATTTTCCTCTAACTGTTTTATGGTCTTAGACCTAATGTTTAGATCTTTGATCCATTTTGAGTTAACTTTTGTGTAGGGTGTGAGATATGGGTCTTCTTTCATTCTTTTGCACATGGATATCCAGTTCTCTAGGCACCATTTATTGAAGAGACTGTTCTGTCCCAGGTGAGTTGGCTTGACTTCCTTATCAAAGATCAAATGTCCATAGATGAGAGGGTCTATATCTGAGCACTCTATTCGATTCCATTGGTCAATATATCTATCTTTATGCCAATACCATGCTGTTTTGACCACTGTGGCTTCATAATATGCCTTAAAGTCAGGCAGTGCAAGACCTCCAGCTTCGTTTTTTTTCCTCAAGATGTTTTTAGCAATTTGGGGCACCCCAAGTTAGATTTCTTTTGACTATAGATATTCCCTTAAGCAATGCTGATTAAGAAAGAACACATGTTCAGTGGTGGTTTCTGTACTGTTTCTTCTCAATGTCTTGATTTTAGCAAACATTACTTCATGGCCAAGAGCAGGGGAAAAGTCATTGGAAAAGTCAGGGGACTTTCCCCCAACCACCAAAATTTTCATTGTTAAATCATCTGGGAGAATAAAAATATTCCTATTAAATATTTTCATGCTACAAAATGTTTAAATGATTCAATGTTTGGAAATTCTTGTAGGAATACTATTCAGAAATAAATCAGATTTTGTCAGAATAGTTATTTCAATACTGTTTAGATTTAGGGAGCACTAACTGCTTTGGACACTTTGGTGCCCCCCAGTCCCCCTCTCCTTTCCTTATCTTGTAGTGGAACAAGGCCCTTGGAGCAATTCAGGCTCCAGAGATCTCCAAGGGATCAGGTTGAAGCTAGAGTCCAGCTAAGGCCATGTCGTTTTTTAGTACCTTTCCCTGCCCCACCCTTCTTTCCTCACTGAGTTTCTCCATCAGCATCCCCTCAGTAAAACATATGCACTAGAATCTGTGCTTAGGTTCTGCTTGATCTTGATCAAGGATACCAATGGAATTAAAATGGATACACTCTTAAAACCCAAATACCACTTTAAATACACCCCTAATGCTGAAAAGAATGAAGAATTAGATAGCTTTTGTGCCGATGTCCCAAATTCAGCAGAAATTATCTTGGGTAAATCTGGGCAAGTTTTCTAACCCAAGTATACATGGTCTCATCTAAAAAATGTAGACAAAAATATTTCTTACCACCAATATTGTATTTTAAAATATTTGACAAGTGCTAACTAGAAGTTCACCGCTAATGTTATCATCATTATGGTAAATATTCCCATTTAATTATATAATCACTAACTCTATCCATACAGGAAGAAGAACTCTATGCATTATTTTTGTTTTTCTGTTTACACCATTAATTTTAAGGGAATTTGTTTTTATTTCACTATTGATTATGTTCTCAATATTCTTGGGGTTTTCTTGGAATCAAACACTAATTTGCCAGCGGCCATTCATGCTGACATTGACATATGGAAGCCAGATATAATGTAACTATAGGATAAGTTACCAGCACCTGAATGATTGATGATAATTGATCAAATAATCAATCCAAGAGAAGAGCATTTTTTTGGAATCCCATGCTACCCAAAATATTGGACAAGTGCCAGGATGCTATGCTTCATTTGGTTTACAAATAAAAAATTCCATAAAACCTTTTTAAAATCATCAGAAGGAATTTTTTAATGTTCATTTTATTCCTAAAAAGCAAACTGCCTGTGGTTAGAATAAATTGGTGTTTTAAATGTCAATGTCAGAGTGATTGGCTTTTGGAAAACTGATATATGATAAAAATAAAATAAAAAAAAAAAACAGCTTCAAATCCAAGAGTGTTAAACTATGTACTAAAATAGGAAAAGAGAAATTTTGTCCTTCAGCGATTTCTTAACCAAAGACAGGAAAATAATATATCAGAAAGATCATAAATAGCTAAAATACATATCTATTTCCTACGCATCAAAATGATGTGATTAATTTCTCTACTTTTGGGGACTGGCAGAGGTTGCTTCTATATTCATCACATTCATCAAATAATTGAACTCTCTGCTTAAAATATATTGCTGTGAATATACACAGGCCACAAAGCATTTAAGTTTATAGGTCGTACTACAAATAGAAATCCCATCTAAATTTAAAGTCTGTTAGAATCATTAATTTCAGAATCTCATGAACTTTATAGAATCTGTGTGACAAACTCAGACTTAAATCATAAATAATCATTTTCAAACACTTCCTGCATGATGTAACAATATCTTTCTGCACACAGATTCTCCCACTGTCTTCCTTCCATATGTGCTTTTCTTCATGACTTTTTTTCATGACTATATCAAAGGTTCATCAGTGGGGTTCAGCCACAGACAGAAGACAATGGAAAAAGCACCAAAATACTTTGTTAAAAGGGTACATTAGCCTAAAAATGTAGAGGAATATGAATCTACCGTGTAAGACATGTTATTCAAAAAGCAAAAGGTGACAGTGATGTTTCTGTTTAAACTGAATCTTACAGCTTGAAATTAGCAGTATCAGGAATTTCATCAGCAGAGCACTCATAAAACAAATGTTTATGAGCTGTCAATGGGTAAACACAATGTAGAGCTTTCATACAATAGAATATTACACAGCAATAAAAAAGAGCTACCATTTTATGCAACAGTAAGGATGCATTTCCAAAACATTATGTTGAATGGAAGAAATACACACACACACAAACACTCCATAAATACATACCTATATGAGTCTATGAAGTTCAAGAAAACTAAAAACTAATATTCTGTGAGATAAATAACTAATTCTACTTATGTGATGTTTAAGAGAAGGAAAAAATAATCTATGGTAATAAAAATCACTTTGAAGATAGGATAATTATTGACAGCAAATGGACCCAATGGAACTCATTGCATTGATAGAAATATTTTATGCCTCGACCTGGTGGTGGTTACTTCAGTGTTTTTATATACGTAAAAAGTTATTGAATGGCACAAAGTTTGCAAATCATTGTCTGCAAATTATACTGCAATAAAAATTAAAAATGACAAAAAAATAAAGGTAACAGGATATAAAAACAAATCTGTATCTAAAGAATAGTGATAAAGAACAAACATAGGTCAGTCTTTTCTTTAGCCAGGAACAATTTATGAAGCTTGTTTGGCTTTTGTGAAAAATTTACTAGTAGGTTCAGGCAGAGCCAAAATACATTCAAATAGCAAGTCAACCATAGATCTTTTTGCTCTACCACAGTCATTTTTGTTCTCTTAAGATAAACTCTGGAGTTGATTGGATATCTAAGACCAGTTGTCCTCAGCTGTAGGTTTATATCAAATCCTCGAACAATATTCCAAAGGCTCATATCTGTTCATTTTGCTATTGGTCCTAAGCAAACATATCCAGGGGCTCTTTACAATTTTGTCCCTGCCACACTCTCCCTTATTCATCCAAACACCTCCATATCTTCCAGCTTGTTCTCAATTTTTGACATATGGTGTGATGGTCAGGTTCATGTGTCAACTTGGCTAGGTGGTGGTGTCCAGTTGCATGGTTGGGCAACTGCTGGCCTGTCTGTTGCTGTAAGGACATTTCATGGACTTAAATCATGACCAGTTTGGCTGCATCCAGTTTTGTGAGTGTCTTCTACAGTGAGTGATGCTTAATCTAATCACCAAAGGCTTTTAAGGAGGATTAAGAAGAGACATCACTCTTCCTGCTTCAGCTAGCTAGAAGAGTTCACTGAGGACCTTCACTGGAGCTGCCAGCTTGTGGCATGCCCTACAGATCTTGGACTCTTACATCCCTGTGGTAGTTAGATTCAGGTGTCAACTTGGCCAGGTCAAGGTGCCTAGTTCTATTGCTGTGGACATGAGCCAATGGCATGTGAACCTCATCTGTTGCTGATTACATCTGCAGTCGGCTAGGAGGCATGCCTGCTGCAATGAATGATGTTTGATTTAATTGGCTGGTGCTTAAATGAGAGAGTTCAACATAGCACAGCAAAAGCAGCCCAGCATTCCTCATATCAGCACTCCTCAACCCTGGCCTTTGGAGATGCAGAAAGGAATCACCCCAGGGAAAGTTGTTGGAACCCAGAGGCCTGGAGAGAAGGCCAGCAGAGATCGTCCTGTGCCTTCCCACACAAGCAAGAACCTCAGTTGAATGTTAGCTGCCTTTCCTCTGAAGAACTACAGTTAACTAAATAAATCCCCTTTTATTGAAAGGCAATCCATCTCTGGTGTGTTGCACTCCAGCAGCTAGCAAACTAGAACAATCCCCATGTCTCATGGCTTTGTGAGACACTTTTATAAATTTTATATATACAGATATCTCCTGCTGATTCTGTTTCTCTAGAGAACCCTAGCTGATACACATGGTTTGATACTTTGGACTCTTTTCAAATTCTCTTCCACACACTCAGTTGATTCCCTCCATGTCTAATCTACAAGGCCAACTATTATTTGTTCCTCAAGATTTAACTCTGGTGCCTAATTTTGTTAACTAACACTAACTACCAATTAGTGTTCATCCAGTCCCTTGGCCTCATCTCAACTATCACAATTCATCCTTGGACATGGTAATGATCTGCCTTTTTGGTCTGATTCCCCAAATACATCTGAAGGGATTTCTAACTCAACTCTCCAAGGTTGGGAGCACCCTGTATTTTACAAAAAGCCCCCTAAAATTCCAACAAGACACACTGCTATTTTTGTCCATATTGTGAATTTTAAGAAAAATTAGTCACATAGTCTAGTGATATTAGAGAGAATGGAGCATTAAGAGGTTAGAGAAGTAATTTTCTAAGCTAAATTACAAATAGCACAGGAGACTTAGCACTTAAGAAACAGCGTGTGAAATATCTCCTTTTACAATTGACTAAGGGAAAAAGTTTCTATTTAAAGTTAGAAGAAGGTCGTTTGGGCTTTAAAATTCCAATTAACCTATAGTGCACACCTAATATCATGAACATACTAGGTCTAAAAAAAAATCTGCAATTTAGAGAGGCTTTTTTTTCTTCCTTATCCAAAGGAGTAGAGATTAATAAGCATCTAATTTTTAAGAACATTAAAGAAGCCCCTTCAACGTTTCAATTTTTATAAATGACTTTTCCTCCAATCATCAATTTAGCTAACTTAATGGCTCTTTAAATTCTCACCACTTCTTTGCTTGCATATTCAACCCAATATTTAATAGTTTCAAGTGCTCCTGTCTTATTGTTCACCCTTAATCCAAACTAATCACATTTCTTTACTGCAGTAGGTATGGGTAATCTCAGGATTTAGGTGGTTTTGTGGGCTACTGGGATGACCCATTGCTTGCAAAGAATGGAACTGTGAGTCTCAGTCTTTATGAACTGCCTTTTTCCAAGAAGTAGACAAAGTCAAAGTTTTTCCAAATGCTAAAAACAGATTAGAAACACACACACACAAACTGTCTATGTAATAAAGAAATAAATAGCTAAAGAAGAAAAGAAGATTTTGGACAGGATTCAGAACAATTTGTTTTTTTGACAGCACTCGATTTCTGGGGTAGTGGATTTCAGAGTGTTAAGATATTTATGATTTTTTTTTTACCACAACCTTACTCAGTTTGCTATTTCTTTCTTTCTTTTAGCTTCAGCTCTTAGACTTCACCTTTTCCTGATTTCCTTTCATATTTTCCTTCTTCTTCAATCCATCATCCAAATCACTTTTTTTTTCCTCTCTAGCCTCTTCATGAATATAACCAAAATGAATTGTTCCAAGTCTTTTTTTTTAATTCTATTTTGCTCCAATCCCCAGAACTTTGCCATACTTGTGATTTCTTCACTTTATTTTCTCATCTGCTCTTCTTGACAGCAGTCTATCAAATTAAGTCTGCCTACATTGCACATACACATCCACAAATGGAAGATTGTTTTCTTGCAATGGATAATCAGAGAATACCAATGCTATAAAATATATCAATCATTACTCAATCCTATCTACTCTTTTTCTATCTGAGAAGACATGGCGTAAAGTGACTAAAGTATTTTTCAATACCTACTTAACACCTTGGCTCATTGGCGGGATAACCAAAACTAGAACTGAGGTTGGCTAAATCTGGACAAAAATCACTATCTATCTAGCAATATACTCAGTGAGTATCACACACACACACACATATACACACACATATTTTCTGCATGCCAAAATATAAATAAGTCTAATCCTATGAAACACAAGCCTGGAAATGAATTACATGACATTGTTGAAATAGCAAAGGTAATTTTAAGTTCCTATTAAACTTCATATGTAAAATTAGCTTGATGTTCTGGAGGAGAGGATTATTGTTCCTCCTTTATATGCATCCTCTTTTGCCATTTACAATGGCATATCCTTTGTAGATATTCAGAAGAGCTAGGTGACCTTAATTCCTCCTTGCCCAAGTACTATGGTTCCATCCATATGAAAACTGGACAGAAGTTGGCAGGAATATTTATCAGATATGCATATACCCCCTCCCATTCTCTCTTAAATCCACTCCAACCAGGCCTTTGCTAATGTAATGGCTCTTGTCAACAGTTGTTAGAAATCAACAGCAGTGTTTTCTTTGCCAGATGTGCCAAATGACCATTCCTGAGAAACCAGGGTTTCAAAGAAAGAGTTTATAGCTAGGAGTGAAGTGGGAGAGCAGATGGCCTATTGGCCTAAAAATCTGTCTCTCCAAACTGCAGTAATTCTGATAGTTTTATTGTATCAAATGATGGGCAGGTTTAGAATAATAAATACAGTGTTCTAGATGATGTAATTAGAGGTGATCTAATTACTGAGCATGCACAGATTGATTACCTGCTTAGTCAAAGAACATATGTAAGAATATGGCAGCCTTAATATAATGGGCATGATTTTTAGTATTTTAAAAAAGTATAGACTTATAGGTTAAAGTCTAAGCTACTGTACATGTCAGGTGGGCCCATTTTTGTTAAATCCAGCTTTGGTTATAAAGATAACTTTGGAATAGGGGTGTGCTAGTTCTAGTCTGACCCCTTTAATGTTCATAAGCCTCTAAAATCTAAAAATCAGATAAAATGGGTACAAATGAGGACCAGCACAAGGTTTTTATAATCACCAGGGCACAAGACAAAGCTGTACGATCATTATCAGAGTTCAAGGCAGCTGGATTACAGTTCAGAGATTTCAGGTATTTCCCTCTGTCCACTCTAATATACAAGAGAGTAAAAAGGAATAGCTATATAATGGTGCAGTAATCATAAGCATTCTTTAAATCCTAATTTCTTGTTTACAAAGCTACCAGTGACTTCAAGTTTACAAATGGAATTTGTCAATTCTCAGTATTTCTACTTAATTTAGTAGTGGTATTTTGATGAAGTTGATATAGTCCCTCCACTCTGATAGCATTTCTTAACCTGGTTACCCATAGTCTCCTGGTTTCTATCCTACCTCACAGTTCAATCTGGTTTCTCCTCTTCTCTGCCTATTCATGTTGGAATATTCTATCACTCACTCCTTGTTCTTTTTCTATTCTGTTTCATATTTCATATTTCAATGACTCCATGAAATTAAAGTATGTTTTCTGATGCTTCTCATAAACCTCAGGTTTGTATACCCAATAGTCTAACTAATTATTTACATTCTGACATCTAGTATGTATCTCCAGTTCAACATGTACAAAGTTGATGTTGTGACTGGTTCCTTAAAACCTGCTCTTCTCTCAGCTTTCCCAATCTCAGTTCATGACAATTCCATCTCTCGAGCTGCTTGAGTGAAAAATATTGCAATAATTCCTGATATATCTTTTTTTCTCTCTCTTAAAAGACAATATGCTGGAAAATCTTGTTGGCTTTACCTTAAAAATATCTATATTCCATCCAAATCCTTCTCATGACCTCCGCTGTTACCGTTCTGTTCACTCTGCTATCATCTATCACTTGGTTTACACCTAATAACCTCATAACCAGTCACCCAGACTTGATCCATGATTCCCTAGATTCAGTATTCTTCAAAATAACCAGGATGATCCCTTTAACATGCACAAAGATCATGTTATTCTTCTACTTAACCCTGCAAAGTTCTATTTAGCCACAGTAGGGGTTAATGTCCTAACAATGGTGTCCAAGAGCCTGAACGTCTGAGGCTCCCTTTATCTCCTGACTTTATCTCCCTCTTGCTCACTCTCTTCCAGCCTCATCAGGTTCCTTCTTATTCCTAACACACTCCAGGCATGCTCCTGCCCTGGGAATCTTGTGCTGTTGCCTATGCTTGGTACACTCTTAATCCGGAAATCTACCAGGGTGATGCCTTCACTTCTTCAAATCATTTGTCTAAAGTCATCTGATATTCAATAAGGCCTACGCTGACCACCCAATTTAAAACTGCAAACACTCCCTGCCCCCACCGATGATCTTCCTTTCTCAATTCTGCTTTTCCCAACTTTAAAGCATTTGCCACCTGCTGACATTCTACATGATGTACTTAATACACCAACTGATTTTCATCTATATCCCCCTGCTAGAGTATAATCTCCAAGAGGGCAGGGATCCTTGTTTTCTGGTCATCAGTGCCTGACAGAGAATCAGCAGCCAACATCTGTTAACTGACTGCATGGATGAATAGTCCATTCCACGTCCAACAGCCCATCACCTATAGCTCTGTGATATAAATAAATATTAGTGATAATGTGATGACAGCGAAACAGTATTGTGGGGGAAGGGGAGATGGGGAAAGACAGAGAGAGGTATATTTATAAAGTAAGAGTCCTAAATATGATGATACTGTGAGGGAAGTTGTTGATGACACAGAGGAATGATCTATAATCCCAAGCACAAAATATTCAAAGAATTAGTTCTCAACTGAGCAGGGATCACATTGCAATCATGGCATGGCTTACAGAAAAGAAGGATACCCAGTGTGACATTCATAATGCAATGGAACCACTAAACAACACTACTGGCGTCCTCTTCCTTAGACCAGATTAATATTCTATTAAGGCACATTGGCATCTCGCCTTTTCACACACACATAAAAAAAATCAATATTTATATATTTCTAATTTCAACCCAAAAGGATATTTATTTGAAATATGAAATCTCTTTTTCTTAACAATTTTGTTGACAATCAATAAACCACAAGCTGTACCGATTTCATAATGGTAAAGTTTTCCATAGTTTATATTTTCCCTTAGTGACAATCTCTGCATGAATATCTTCACATAATTTATAATCCCTATAAAAAGGCTTTGACATGGTTTTACTTGATAATGAAATTTAATAAAACAATATTATCTATACAGATAAATATATGCATATGTGGTGATGATGGTAACAGTCCATCTTGAAGCTATGTGGACTGCATTAAGTGCTGGGGGCACAGTAGTGAATAAGACAGATACATTGTTATGGAAGGCTTAGACTGCAAATAACAAAATGTCTAATTTAAAAGCAGCTTAAAGGGAAGGGGAAAATTTTCTCCTATAGGAAGAAATATTGAGGTAGATGATTTCAGGATTGGTTCAACAAATTAAACCAAGGACCATGAACCCAGGTTCCTTCCCTCTTACCTCTCTGCTTTCTTCTTGTGCTGACATTTCTCTACTCAACTTTAAGACAGCTATAATAGCTCCAAATGTCCTACCCTTACATGATAATGTGACAAAAGCAGGAAGAAAAGATGATGGAGGTTTTCCTTGATACGGGAAAAGTGACCATATATCATGGTCTCTTTGAGGTAGTCATAACATATGCTGTTTCTCTTCTTCAGTGTCCTGGTTTGGATAAAATATTGCATGCCTTCTCTAACATGCCTCTTTTTTCTACAGATGGAAAATGTTCCCAAGAAGCCTCTTTGGACAACTTACTCTTCAGTCCCAGTAGTTAGGATTAAGCCATGTGTCCATCCTCTAACTGCTGGGAAGATTGGGTCAATGAGCATTTAGCATTTCCAACCTTCAGAGAGGCAAGAGACTTTGGCAAAACACAAAAGTGAGAGAATGGCCATGGGTAAACAGCCAAGACTATCTACTAAATGAGACAAGTATGCCTTCTCTTAGATATAACTGGGATTTCTTCAAATCTTACAGGCCTATGAGAAAACTTGGAGTCATGTTAGGTCTGCCTTCCCAAGTCCCACTGACTCTTTCCCAAATGGCCAGTGTGGAATGGCCACTCAAGGGTCACACATACAAACATGAACAAGCCCACTGAGTATGACCCTAGTTTCTAGGAAACATGATTTTCCCAAGGGCATTGTGCTGGTTTGAAATGATGTATGCATCCTAGAAAAGCCATGTTTTAATCCTAGTTCCATTTTGTAAAGACAACCATTTCTTCTAATCCCTATTCAGTGTTGTATGTTTGAAACTGTAGTTAGATAATCTCCCTGGAGATGTGATTTAATCAAGAGTGGTTGTTAAACTGGATTATCTGGAGACCACCAAATGGGTGGTCTTGATTAGTTTCTGAAGTCCTATAAAAGAGGAAACATTTTGGAGAATGAGAGCAATTCAGAAAGAGTAGAGAAGAACAACATAGCCATGAGAAAAAGAGAGAACCAGGCAGCGACCTTTGGAGATGAAGAAGGAAAACACCTCCTGGGGAGCTTCATGAAACAGGAAGCCAGGAGAAAAAGCTAGCAGATGACGCTATGTTCTCCATGTGCCTTTCCAGCTGAGAGAGAAGCCCTGACTGTGTCGCCATGTACCTTCTCACTTGAGAGAGAAACCCTGAACTTCACTGGCCTTCCTGAACCAAGGTATCTTTCCCTGAATGCCTTTGGTTGTACATTTCTATAGATTTGTGTTAATTGGGACATTTTCTTGGCATTAGAACTGTAAACTAGTGACTTATTAAATTCCCTTTTTAAAAGCCATTCTGTTTCTGGTATATTGCATTCTGGCAGCTAGCAAACTAGAATGGTATTGCCGGAGCTGTGCCAAGCACCATGTTTCCCACTGACATCGACTCCTTAGCTTTGCACTACTGCCAAGGCATTGCTTACAGTGTCAAAGCTCTTCACATATCTGCTCAAAATAGGCAAGAATGTGTCTCTATTCATGGGTTTTACTCTGTTAGAAAGTTCCAAAGCATCACCATTACTGTCCTCCTAGCTTTCAACTTTTATAGGAAAACGGAGCTTGAGGAAGACAGTCCTTAGGGTCACAAATATTCAGCACTGCCTTATATGCAGGGACAAGCTCCCTTGAAGAGAAAATTTGCTTTGACTTGTTCTGGCCAATGAAATGACTGCAGAAATAATGCACATTCCTTCCAGCTAATAGCATTTAAGACCAGTGTGACACACTGCAACTCCCTTCCCCATGCCCCCAGTGGTAAAAGAAGGAATTGTTGATGGGGAGGTACCATATGATAAAACATCCCAGCACACTGAGCAACTGCATGCAGGACAGAAGGTCTCTGGGGGGCCACAGCAGACTTTATATGAGAACTATTCATTTGCTGTTTAGTCCATTGAGATCTGTAGGTTATTTGTTACCAGAGTGTGACCTAGCCTTGTCTGTTGAACAGAGATCTGTTTTTTTTTGCATAGACTCTGCATGTTCCCTCTGGGATCCACTTAGGAGCCCAATGCATGCTGGTCTTGGAAGAGGGAAGGTTGTCCTTTCCTTCTGACGAGGATTTTCTCACTGGGTCACGCTCAGCTTGTCCCTTCAGAGAGAATTCGCTCTCACGCGTCTGTTCAATTATCAAACAACATGATTTCTGGATGGTGATTTGATAGAGTATGTGGATTTCCCCAGATATACCTGAATCTAAGTTTAGGTCATAGCTAAAACCCCTAATATATAATGACAGAATAGCTAATAATATGTGACAAACACTTTAGAAGCAAAGTAGACACTGTATGCTGTTTCATTTCTTAGGCTACTCAAAGAAGATACCGTGTAATGGGTTGGCTTAAATAATGAGAATTTATTAGCTTAAAGTCTGAGGCCACAAAAATGTCCAAATCAAGGCATCATCAAGGTGATGCTTTCTTCCTGAAGACAGGCTGCTGGTGATCCTTGGATCCTCTGCTACATGGCAAGACAAATGGCAGTGTCTACTGGTCTCACTCTTCTCTTCTGAGATTTTTGCTTTCAGCTTCTTGATTCTGTGGCTTTCTCTCCCACTCTGTCTCCCTGTCAGCTTTCTCTCTCTCTTCATTCCATTTATAAAGGACCCTAGTAATAGGACTGGGACCCATCGTGATTGAGGTGGGTAACATCCTAACCGAAGTAGTCTCATCAAAAGTCCGTACTTACAATGGGTTCACACTCACAGGAATGGATTAGATTTAAGAACAGGTTTTTCTGGGATAAATAAGGCTTCAAACCACCACCATCAGGGGATGAAATAAAAAATAAAGCTCAGGTAACTAGGAAAGGAAAGCTTTACAGGGTAGATGAGACTTATGGTAGGGCTCAAAGAATGTGATTCTTGGTAGAGGGATAAAGAATAGAAAAAATGAAGTGATGGACATCTAAGTGGGGTAAACATTACTTGTGCAAGGTATAACTCAGAAATTATAAAAGATGGATAAAATATGCCAGAAGAAGTCAATTCTAATATTCAAGCATCTTTGTCGAGCCCTTGGGGTTGCAAGTGACAGAAACTTACTCTACAGTATCAGGTAAAAACATTAATTCTATAAACTTATAAAAATGAGTACAGATCTCAGTTTCAGGCACAAGAAGACTTGGGACTTCAGTGATATCTTTGGAATTCAGCATCTTCCTCACCAACATTCAGCAGTTTGATGTTTTCAGGCAGGTTCTCTTTATGAAGGTAGGCTGCAAGAGCTCGGAGTTTACACATTTCCAATGTAGTAACTTTGAGAGAGAGTAACTTTCTCTTAAAAGCTGTAACAAACATTCTTAGATTAAATAACATAAACATAACCAGATGTGGATCATGCCCTGGCTCTGAAACTTTCTTTACTGTATCAAGGTTTTTGTGTGCTCTGTACCTGCTCCCGGAGCCAAGGATTTTAATCTATCCCACTTGAACTGTGTGGACTGATCATTGAATATGGGGGTCCTCAGGTGAAATTTTGGGGATTGAAACTAGAAGTGGGAATGGATGCTGGCAAGGTCGAAATGATATAATAATCATCATATTAGCCTCTTTGAATATTGATTATAAAAGGGGCCTTAAATATAATTTAGTTGAAACCTTTCATCTTACAGGTAAGAAAATTAAGTTCTAGAAAGGAACAGAGAACTACATTAGAAGTCTTAGAATTGAATGTATTAGGGACTTACAATTGGTCAGTTCATCAAAAATATCTATCTTAGCAATGAAATCATTGAAAAATACACAAATGCATTAAATATTTTAAATCACATGCATACACTTACATAGTCACTTGTCAGTCTTCTCATGTGGGGTCAAAGAACTTTCCACGAATGTTCATCATCTGATTAGCATCCCTGCCATCACCATTTAAAAATCAACTATAATAAAACCCAATTCTGTGGCCTTTAAATTGAAATGAGAACTTGTAGGTAGTTAGTTGCATGGTATTTTTCCAACTTTTCAGGTTTCCCCCAATATCTTAACTATTGTCTTGAGCACAACTAGATGGCATTAAAAAAATAGTAATGAACTTATATCAGTTTTATTTAAAAATTTTATCCCATTTTTTTTCTCAAGCAGTTAAATTATTTTCCTTGAAAGAGCGCCTCTCTCTCTCTCTCTCTTCCCATTCACCTCACTGGTTTATACAAACTTTAATAATATTAATATTGAGGGTAACAAATACAGAAATAAGTCACTTTTGGAAACCACAATAGCTAAATCTTGATAGCCCAAAATTCAAAGGCTGGGACACATGGGGTACCAGCCTCCTTGCTGTTGGCTTTCAGTGTGCCACAGACATCAAACATTATACCTTGCAGAGACAATAGGTTTTTTTCTTATTAGTTTATGTAATTTCCAGTTAGGGATGAATGATGGCCAGTTAAGAGAGATCAGTTTAATAGGGCACCTATTTTAAGTGAAAGGAGATCCTAATCTGTGGCTTGAAAGTTGAGCCCTTAGGCATTTAAAGTAACTAAAAGTTAATTATACCCAGTTTTAGCCTTAGTTATCTAGGTTATATATTTCTCTGTTTACATTTCTTATCACTTGCTCAAGGCCAATAATCTCTAGCTTAGACACCTCAAGATTAAAAATAAGATGTGTTATTCTCACACACAGATTTCTTCTCACCCTCCCCTCTTCAGTCCGTTCTATTAGTAGAAGTAGCACACTGAAAAGGAAGTTCTCACAGGCATGTCTAGGACAAACAGAGGCGATCTCATCTGGACACTGTACTTTTGGGGGAGTCTGAACTCAGGCCTTCCACGTGTGTTTGTAACATGTCAACAAATCACCAAACTGAGTCATCATACCAGTTCTGCACAGGCAGTCTCTCCAAATTTTAAAGAAAAGGCAAAATGAACATTGAAAACAAGAGGCATTCTTACGGGAAACAAAAGAGAATGGGTTCTAAACCCACCTTGGGAGTTTCTGGTGAGATCCTGAATTGGATGCTAAGTGTATTTCCTACTAAATATCTTTGAGGGCTGGGGGTGGGGGGAGGGAATAAAAGAGAAAAATACGTAAAAACATTTTGGATAAATTTTTCTCCAGCTCGAGGAAATGTCAAATTCATATAAATGATTAGTCCTTTGCATATTCAGATATTGCCAATGCATTCACATATAATAGACAGAAAGGAAAAATTATGGCTGCTTTATTATTTTTTAATGTATTAGATACACTACTAAATGGGAGACGTTTATATATATATAAAGATAAGGAATGACAGAGGCTCCCAGGGCTCCAGACCCTGCCCTTAGGACTGTTTTTAGATTCTAGTTATAAGATCCAGAATGCCTGGTGTTTGCTAAAAAGGAGCAAGGGACACTTTTTGGACTAGGGACTAATGCATTCAGTTTGGGGGGGAGATAGACTAATCCTGTCTGGGAAAAGCAGGGAAGTCTTAAAACTAAGTCTAACAATCTGATCTGGACCCTGAAGAAAAAGGCATTTTGCGTCTTGGTATCTTATCGAAAGAGGGAAATGGGAAACATTGGTGGGCTTTAAGTAGAGGAAGGATTTCCTCTGAATGTGTGTCAGAAATTTAGAGACGTTTGAGCTGCTGACCCTTTCCCACATTCCCCAAATCTTTATTTTCACCTGCTATGTAATCTGGCTGGATGGTTTCTCTTTGTCTTCCTTTGCATCTTGGTAATTTACAAGCTTGCCTTAAGGAAATGAACTTTATAGTAATTATCCTTAGATTGTATTTACTTATTTATATTCTTCTTTATTATCTTCTACCTCTTTATTAGGATGAAAATTCTATTGAGCAGATACCTGGTCTAAACCTATCAAATCCCAGTATTTAGATCATTGCCTGATGCAACACCACTTTAGCTTGTAACATACACATTTATGAAAAGACTTGATGAAAGAAATTGACACTGAACCTGCACTGTTCTCACTGCTCTCCTTTTAAACAAGGCAATAGGTTCAAAAAGCATATGCATTACTTAGAAATAGCACTGTGGGTCAAGGAAATATATTCTGGCTTGGTTTTCTTCCTAACACCCAAAGATTCTTATGACATATGTGGAACATTCCAAATAAGCAAGGAAGGCTAAAGTGGAAACCGAAATATTTTAGTAGAGATCTCTATGACCTTGATCTTTCTTATTTAAGGAAAAATAAAGGGAAACAATTTCAACCGATTCAATTTGAAAAATAACATCTTTTTAAAAATAGCTGACATTTCATGCCAGGTCCAGAGCACAATTTGTCTATTCCTATGTATATTGCAGTTTTAATTTAGGAACCAAGCTGTTCTACAGACCTATTTGAAAATCACCAGCAATAAGCAGAGCCATTATAGTTAGTTTTGAAAATCCAACCTTCGTTATACCAACCCCCAAATGTTAATGAATATGTCGGAGATGAAAAGATGCTGGTCCATGACCCTTCCTGGCTATAATTAGAGGGAACTAGGACAGCCCACTCACAGAGAAGCAGAGGATTTTGGAGGGCAAAGAGTAGAAGACAACTTGGGCATTTTTGCTTGGAGGACTTGTTTGGAGCTGGAGAGGATTACTGAGTCCAAGTTACTGGGGCAACAGAGAAGTGAGTAAAATGCCAAGGGATTCCTTGGCTCATCAGGCAACAGAGAGCAACTAAAAATTACAGCAGTGCTTTGGCTTGGGAGTTGGAGGAGGGTGGCCAAGTTTTGGAGGCATTCCCCAGATCTCCTGTGAATCCTGAACTGCTAACAATGTCATAGCAGACCTTCTCAGTATGAAATTTCTATCATCATCCAAATGAAATGGGGGAAATGATACCCTTGATTAGCAAACGTCAAGGCCCTTTTTTTCTATAAATGGAGAATAAATACAGATCAAGGAGAAGATGAAAACTACTTTCACAGAGACAATATACTTGATAGTACCTACGACAATTTATTATGTAAATACCCACAGAAAAGACCAACTACAGATCTCAGATGTTTACTCAACATATATAAAATATGGTTCTAAAAAATGTTTGTTATTGATTGGTTTCTACTCTTTATATCTGTAGGTGTAGCACTGCCAAGATACATTGGTACAGCAACATTACGAACATTTGGAGGATGCTCCACTCTAGCAGAATCCGAGATGGACAGGGAGGAAAAAACCCAAAACAAGTATGGAGGAGAGGGAAATTTACTCACCCATGTGAAATGTGCTCCATTTATACTTTTATTTTAGATATTTTATAGCTTTGCTCAGATGATTTGGCATAACTGATTGCATCTTTTTTCAGTTTCTTATCAGTGTAACACTGCAAGTGCAGTGCTACAATCTTGATATTCCATCTGCTTTGGAAGTGAATGAAACTTGGCTGGTCTTTGCAACAATGTGCACAGACAATATGACTAGAAACTATGGAATTTCCAAAACAGTCAAGAGAAAATCTTGACTTTTATCTGTGCAGGAATGGAGAGTTTTGCACAAACAGTTACGGCTTTATCACATTTCAATAATGTTTGTATTAATGACACTATTTCTTCCTCCTTTTCATTGTTTGGGGCCACATTTGGAGGGGGGCATGAGTAGGTTCAGGATGGTGTTTTATATTTGGTTTTGTAACATTGTGTACCCATATATAAACATTAAAACAAGATTTTTTTCCCCAAGGATTTATAAAACCTTTGAAATGATCAGTAATTTACTAAAAGGGCCCCAAACTGAAGCTGGAGACTTTGGTGAATGAGCCACCATGTGGCATCCATAGTTTAGGAAGAGAGAGCCTTACTTAATGGAGACCCCACTTTGTTACTCTGCCTTCAACCTCACCCCACTCTTACATTTCACCCCTCCTTGGAGGGAATGTTACCTTTCCAATTTCCTGTGGTCACTTCCCCCGGCACCCTCAGATGCTCCCCAGACATTCAGAATAAAATACAAAACTCCTTAGCATAGTTTTCACGACTCTTCACAATCTGGATCTGTTCCACTTTTCCAGGCCGGGTTTGTGCCAGGTGTCCTTATGTGGCTTGTCCTTCCACCGTCTATCCAGGAATCCAACCACTTAAGAAATATTTTTGAGCTCCCGCCACATCAGGCAAAGGCCTAGCTGCTAGGAGTAGACCAGTGCATTTAAGAGGCATTCCCAGATTGAGACAAGTGAAGAGACAGTTACAATGGCCCAGCAGGGAGCATGTGGAAAGCACCGAGGCAAGAGCAGGGGCCTCTAACCCAGACCCGGGCCGGATGGCTGGCCACTGCCAACTTTCCAGGGAAATTTACTACCTAAGCAGAAACCCAAAGCATGAATAGGAGACAATCAGACAAACAGAAGAGGGACTGGTGCCCTAGGAGACAGGAGAGCCCTGACAGCATCCTGTCAATGGGAACGCTTTAAAGAATCGGAAGCATTTCAGTTTGGCTGGAGCGCAGGGCTATGCTGCAGAGCGCATTGTGTGCCCTTCCCACGCACCCTGTTCCCCTACTACCTGTCCCCACGGCCAGTCAGGCCCTGCCCCTCTTCGTCTGCGGGTCCAGTGGGCTCCGAGTCGTGACTTCTCGCGTTGCCTCCTCCAAGATGTCTCCCTCACCAACAACATCACTGGGGAAATTCTGGTCTGATCTTCTTTGGGTTCTGGTGGCCATTTTCCCACCCTCCATTTACAGTGTTTTCTCATACTACATAACTGACCATTTCCTTATACCTTCGCTCAGCTCTGTCTGCTGTCAGGATGAGGATTTTGTGCTGATGCTTTTTCCTTTTCTCACTTCTTAGCACAGAGCAAGGCACAGATACTCAAAATCTTGGATGAAAATGAATAGAGACTGTTAAAACTTTTTCTTGTATTCTTGCAAGCCACCTGAATTGTGTTGGTCTAATTAAAAAAAATAATAAAAAAGCAATCACCTCCAGACAGGCATTGGGGAATTAAATTAGTCCAAAGCCTCCCATAAACACTTGGTTGACTTGTGGAATCTTTATATCCCCCAGATAACAAAGAAAGGGAGCAGGAACAGAACTACAGGCTGATTTGTTTAAAAAGGCCCACAAAATGAACCTGAAGATACCACTTTGAGGGAAATAAGCTGGGACACAAAAGGACAAATATTGTTTGATCTCCCTAGAATAAGCAAACCTCATAGTTAGAATACAGACTATGGGATTCCAGGGAATGGGGTGGGGGTAGGGATTAGGAAGTTAAGATTTAAAAGGTTCAGATTTCTATTTGGGACAAGCAGAAAGTTTTGGTAATAGGTGGTGGCGATGGTAGCACAATATTGTGGCTGCAGTTAGCAGCACTGAATTGTATATTTGAATGTAGTCAAAAGCAGAAATTTTAGGTTGTATATGTGCTACTAGAATAAACATTTTTAAAAAGCCATGGAAGTGTACAACACAAACGGTGAACCCTAGGATTAAACCATGGACAACAGTTAATGACGACATTATAAAAATGTGCTATCATCAATTGTAATAAATCTTCCACATCAATGCAAGGTGTTACAGGGTGGTATGTGGGGACTCTGTATTTTATATGTAACTGTTCTGTAATCCCCCAACATCTCTAATAGTGAAAAAAATAAAAAGCCCTCCACAGGCCATGCAGCCTTCTGGGGAGAATAACTAATTAGGTTGGAGTAGAGACAGAAGAGAAACAAATGCAAATATTTGATCTCTTTGTCAGTGAAAGGACAGAGTTCTTTTTAATGTGCAAAACATGTTTTGGAGACTCTTTGGAGACCTGGCTCATCTGAAAAGGAACACAAAGCAGGATGCCAAGGGAGGAGTTCCTTTTCTTTACACAATCTCTACTTTTAGATATGACTTTTCTTTTTTAATTAAACATGGACAGATATTGCAATCATCAAATTTTGCGAGATTAGAAGGAAGCCAATAAGCACCCTATCCTCCTCTCTCTTGAAAATATTTTCAGCAGTAAGGAAGGCAAAATAAAAGAAAGTTACAGAAACATAGGAAGGCAAGAAAAGATGAGAGAGTGAGAACGGGAAATCTAGGAACACAAAGGATTGTGCTTGCCAGGCGGGATGCCAATCATGGCCTCACTGGGCTGAAAGAGCCCTTGAGCAGTAATGGGGGAAAACCATTCCTGTAGTCATTCAACTTGGGAAGGAATGGATAAATCACAAGGAGGAAACACTCTCCTGGAATATGTAGTGCAGTTGCATACACTTGGATTGTGTTACTTCACTTCCTATGGTCAAGTCCTGCTCTCAGTCAGCTCCTGTGGTATGGATGAAAAAGAAAGATGTGACCTAATCGGGGTGTTATTGTGAAAGCAATATGATTTTCCAAAAAGGAATATCAGCTAAAAGAACAGGCAAGCATGGCCTCATTCTCATGTCATGGGTACAAGTTTAAAACTACCAAATTATGTAAAAACACTCAAACTGTCAAAGAGCCACATGCTTTGGCTGTCCAAGTGGCAGCCAACCACTCTCTTGGCATGCTTCGCGCTGGCAAAGTCCATACCTTCGACAGTCGCTCGCTTGGGCTGAATGGTGATGGCGCCTTCTGCGATGTCTTCGTGTTGGTGCAGTGGGTTTATTTTGGATCCCCAGCTGTCTGATCCCACCCAGAGAAAATGGCCCACTTGGTCAGCTCTTTTGGCTGCTGCAAGGATCTGTCTGTGGAGAGGAGCATGAAAAGGTGTATTAGTGATAAATAGCAGCAGCCGAACATATGTGCATTAGGTATCATGCAAAAAGAAAGCAAACTCTTAGTTCTCAAAATGTTAAACACTCAATTGCAAAATGTATGCCAAAGGATTTATAGACTTAATATATAAAGAGGTCTTGTAAATCAAGAAGAAAAAGGACAAAGATTTTTAGGAAAAATAGGCAAAGCATAAAAATTCAGAATATAAAAGAAGAAATGTAAAAGGTCAATAAGCTAGAAGTACATATTCACCTAGACTAGAAAGGAAGAAAGTGCTAATTAGAACAAGATAGCAAATTCACTTCTTATATTGGCCAAGATGTCTGCTTTATTTTGTTTTTTGTGAGTTTGGGCATGGGGCTGGAGAAATGGCCACCCTCATTCACTGCCAGTGGTATACAGCAGACTGAAGAGCAATATGTCAATATAAATTAAGGGTCTTAAATTGTTTATTAAAAGGAACAAAATTCTATGACAATCACAGCAAATTTACAACTCATGTTTATAAATGAAAGTAGTATCTAAATGATAAAGACAAAAAAAATTAAGAAAAGGAAACTAATAATCAATGGAAAAATTATTAGAATAATATTTTTGGATGAAAAATGGATGGAGGGGAAGTAAACGAATTTGAAGACGAAAGAAAATTACCACTAACACTCATTTGGAGGGCGATTACATAGAAGGAATTTGTCTGTCTCCAGTCTTGGGGGTATCAGGGACCTCAAAAAGCAGGATTGTTTGAAAGATTATATATCATTTCCCCAGGGAGAAAATGGAATGGTACTTTTCTAATACAGTTGCAGGGAATAAGTTCTGGTGCTATGAACACCAAAACAGCAGAAAGTAGGGGGAGAGATGGTGAGCTGAATAAGTTGGGGGTAAGTGAAGTCTGTATATTAAGTGGTGAAATTGTATAAGCTTGCAGTAGTCTTATAGAATGCTGGAAACCAGGTTCGTGTTGCCATGGTGAACACAGATTTACTGGAAAATCCAAATCACCCCAGAAAAAGACTCCCAGATACCAACATAGAGAGATCCCCTAATGGAATGGACAGTTGGGTGCCTAACTTGCTCTGTGACTTCTAGCGATTGACAAGGCCGGTCCATGTACACAGAGCTGCTTTTCAGTGCCTTACTCTAACATAGAGTACCAGAAACCACCAAGAATGGAGGAAAACCTCTAAAGGTAAGTTAGAAGTTAAACAAGTTAAGGAAATGGAAACTCTAGTGAGGTGGGACAGAGATGATGGATTATAAAGAACAAAATAACAAATACACTCAAATGATCACATTATATCCACAATCAGGAACAAGATGACAAGAAAAAGAAGCCAATAGATAGCTCTAAAAGATTAAATACAAAATTAAAATGATGTTAAAAGGGAAAAAGAACAGTCAAGAAAATTTCCCAGAAGGCAGAACCAGAACAAAAAAGTCGCAAATAAACAAGAAAAGATAAGTGTCTTAAAAATTCAATCCAGGAAGACCTATATCTCAACCAATAACAGTTTCATTATAACTGTGCAGAGAGAGTAGAGAAAACATTTTGAAACAATATTATTTTAATGAAGAGAACTCTGGAACTTGAAAACATGAGTTTCCAAATAAAAAAAGGTTCACCCAGTAAATAATGAAATGAAAAAAAACCAAGCACATCACAAAATTTAAGACCTCTGGAAATAATGTGAAAATTTTGTTCTTAACGGTTTTAGAAAGAAAAATCATGATATGTCTGGAGAAATAAGAAGTAGAATATCATAAGACCTCATGAGGGAAAAAGATAGATGCTAGAATATACTTTCAAAATTCTGAGGAAAAATTATTTCACTACAAAATTCTAACATTCAATGCACAAAAATCATAACATAAATAGAATTAGCATAATTGACCAGTGGATTTTACAGATTTTATATCCAAATTAAAACCTCAAACTACCTGCAGCCTAAGGGCACTGTAACTGATTTGCCACCATATCTATTTACCTTAAATCTTATATATTTAAAAGTAAATATTTTAAAAATATTTATTTAAAGTAAATATGAGGCCATACCTTATGACTCCAACTACTAATTAAGTATGGAAGGCAGAAAAGAACATATTTAGGCCTGAAACTCAAAAAGTTTTCCTCCAATTGACTTTCTCAGAATATTATTGGAGGATGTTCTCTACCAAAAGGAAGAAACAAATGGCAAATAAAATAACTTAGGATTTAAGAAAGCGAGAAATAGTAAAAAAGGAGGGAAAGAGGTAATGGAGTGAAATGAGGGAAGGGAGGAAAGGGGGAAAAGAACGGGAAGGGAGGAAGGAAGGAGGAAAGAAACAAACCATTAATATGAAAGCGGCTAGTCCAGATAAAAGCAGAATGATATCGATATCAGCAGGGGAAGAATTAGAGCCTGAAGAATATAATATATATGAACATAGGGGCAAAGTGATACACCCATGAGAGTGGGAGAAAAAATATAAGGATATCTATGTAAGTGAAAAATTTTCACATTAATTCCAGAAAAAATAACAAGTGTTCTCCTCAAAGATCATATCATAGATGATGCACTTAATACTGGAGCACTTGGTATTTCCATAGTCATAATAGTATAAACGCTGATTTCTATTAAATGAAAATATGATAGGACAATGTTGGGAGAATGGGAGGGGTATAGACAAGCTAAATTCTATCTGACATAAGAGGAATTCACAGATAATATTTAAGATTAATAATTCCAAATTGCAGACAAGAACAGAAGAAATAGCATAAAGGGTTAAAAATAGCTGCCCAAAGGGAATAGGACCAGAAACCATGAAAGGATGGGACAGGTGACTAATGTTTTGCATCAAACATGCTTGAGTGGTATTTTGTTGTGGTTGTTTTCTAATACGGACATGCATAATTTAAAACATATAAAACACCATCAATATTTATACTCTAGACCTGAAGATACCACTTCCACCTATCTATCCACAGGAAATGATCAGACACACTGTCAAAAATATGTGCTCATAACTGGAGACAATCTAAAGGCAGAGCAGTAGGTTAATGGCCAAACAAACAGCACATCCAAAGGACAGAGAGACAGCAATTAAACATATTCATGGTCTGATTTCCACAGGTATTGTTAAAAAAGAAAAGTTAAATTTAAAAATGTAAAACATGATTCAAATTCATATAAAAAAAGCCCACCAAAAACATTGCCTATATATGAGAGAGAGAGAGAGTTTGTGTGTGTGTGTGTGTATGGCTAAAGGTAAAGGGTTATATGAGAAAACATGCAAACAGAATAATACAAAATAGGTGTCAAGGCTGATGAAGTTTGAAGAGAAGGTAAAAAGGTATAGAGAAGTCAAGGGAAAGAAAAACAAATATAATATATACAAAAGGTATAGACCCACTTTAATATATTTTTATAAAGTGTGGGGATATTTATGGACATTAAAATGATTATACCATTTATGAATATATATAATATGAGACATTCATCTGTAATGAGAATTACAAAAAGATATGAAATTCTATATTATCCTGATTCTGATGGAGAAAACTTCTATATGTGTTGGACAAAATGACTGCAAATATTAAGCCAGAATTTTTATTAGTGGTTATCTGTGAGTGTTGGGATTGCAGGTTCCATGACTGTTTATTTAAAGTTGTTGTTTGTGGTTATTCTCACTAACCTTTCCATTTTCTAAATAAACATGACACAAGTTAGAATTTAGGGGTTCTTTTTTTTTTTTTTTTTCAAAAAACAAACTTTTACATATTTCCCAATGGTTTCGCAATGGGTATGTACTACTTTTAGAATCAGAATACAGTGTCTTAGAAAAAGAATCCACTCTTGTCCAAAATCCAATTCATCAATAGCCATGATGGGGTTAGCACGTATCTTAGCTTCCAAATCTAGATAGTAGTGTCTTCTCACTGCTATTCTCTGTCAAAGTATTTCAAGTTAATGTTCCAAGATATCTCAACATTTTCCATCTACAGTGTAAATCTTCTGAAAAAAGAAATAATATAACACCGTGGGTTATCAGTACTTTCCAGACATCAGTGTGTTTAAGATCATATTTCGGAAGAAACACGGAGGCCACTTGACTTTTATCGCTGTGTTCAACAACTGTTACTGCTGTCTCTACTACAATTCCTGGTGCCCAGTATTATTCAACACACACTCAAACTCTAATGCAAATACAGTGAACACAGTTACTGAGAGAATTATATACATTTTATACCCAAATGAAAACCTCACACTACTGTCAAGTTAAAAGCACTATAGCCAATTAGTCACCTAGGCTATTTGCAGTAACTCTCTTATGTACCAGGTAACATGGTTACAAAAATAAACAAAAGGCCACACCTTATTAATGTATTACATGTTTGGAAAAATTGTTATAAAAGGTGAGAAAGAGATTAGGAGAGGACTAAGAAAGTAATTAGTAGAGTGGGAGAAACAAAACAAAATACCTGAAGCAGGAAGACCAGAGTAAAATCAGGAAAATAAGTTGCATAAATAACTAAAACACAAAATGGGGGGGGGGGGGGGGGAAATGCCCAAGAACAGCACAGCCTGCATCTTCTAAGGAGAGAATAATACATTTAGGGGTAATTAGAAAGAGGTTCCTGAAGAAGTGAATGCTTGAACAAGACCTTGAAGAAGAGTCATGATTTCAAAAAGGAGAGAAGAAACATCATAAGCAAAGACTGGGAGGGAGAAGTGAGCATGACATAGTGGAAATCAATAATCAGGCATTTTGGCTGGAGAAATAGGTTTAGGCAGGTGACATTCAAAATGTTAAAAAGGATCCATCTTTTAAAGGGTCATCAAGTTCAGACAGAGAAGTCTATACCTAAACCATTATATAATGGGGCAACAGACTAATATTTCATTTATTCATTCACTGATACTCATTGAGCATCGACTAAATATCAGGCATCGGGGCACGTATAGGAGATGCAAAGGTAAGTCCAATGAGGCATGATTTCTGTCCTATGATGCTGACAGGCTAGCAGAGAATGCACACACCAAATTAAACCATCAAACTATGTAAAATGATATCAGTAATCATCATAAGCTACAAAACTGAGTTACAATGAATTTGCCAAATCTGAATTGTCAGAGAAACCCTCCCTGAGAAGGCGATGGTAGAGGTAGTATTGGAATGAAAAAGTGGGGAAGGAAAAGTGTTTCAGGAAGGTGGGAGAAAACGTACAAATTCTTAGAAGAGAGGAACTATTCATGGCCTCTCATACTGTAGTATATAAAATGTGAGAGAGCTTGGAATGGAATAAGACTAGAAAGGTAAGACAGGGCCAGATCACCAGACAAAGAGCTCAGAAAGATATTCATTTCATCATGAGGAAACTGAGACTGATAGAAATGGGGAGCAGAGGGAACTTTCCCAAGATGACATGGTGCTCACCTGTTACAAAAGTAGCAAAATTAAATCTCAGGTCTCCCAACCCTTAGACCTACCTTTGACCTAGGAATTTCCTTTCTAGGAATTTATCTTATAAGTAAAACTCATATTCATGCATGCAGATGTATAGCCAGGAAGCATTATTTATAATTCTACAACACTACAATTAAATTTAAATGTCAATCAATAAGGAAGCAGTTATATAAATTACAGAGCATCTATAAAATGAAATTCCTCATGGCTATTAAAAAGACTGAACAAATTGATAGGTACTGATATTCATTGACCATCATGATAAAATGGTCATTTGGCAAGCAAGGTACAAAACAGGGTGACTGCAGAGTATGATACAATCTGGTTAAGAAAAAGAGTATCTCTGTGGAATGTCCATAGACTGTTCTGTGCAAGGACTAATTCTGAATCGGGACAGGTTCGCACCAGAAAACTGGACATATTTGTGTTCTCGGGACATTTTGGAAGTTGGCTTGATGTACTCAGCATGGCCATGACTGCAAAGAATGAAGAGAAAGGAGAAGTCAAGACTACAGTAAGATTTTTGAGTCTAAGGAAAATCAAGATAAGGAAAGAGAGAAGAAAAGATGGATTAGAGAACTTGGAGTATGACAGTTTTAGTTCTGGACATATTTTTAAGGCATTAGCAATAAAGGCAGGATTAAATGGCATTTTTCTTTTATGTTAAGAAGTGTTTTTTCGATAAATGTCTGTTACATTTTAAAGTGCTTAATGAAAGAACCTTTAAAGGTCTAGTGATTTTCTCTTTTTACAAATAATTGAATACATTTATTTTGTTAATAAGGGAAAAATAAATGACGGCAACATGCTACTTCTTCCATGCTGGGCGATAACCATGTGTGTCAGGGTAGAAAGCACGTCCAGACTTGGCCACTATATAATTATAGCTGTGATTGTGAGCTATCTTTTTTCCCTCTCTCTGCCGGCATCCTCATCTTCCTGCCTCCTAAAGTTGCCACATGCATTTTAATGAATTTCACCAGTCATCCTTACTTTATATCCTCATCGTTGGCAAAAATCACGACGGCCCTGGAGTTGGGGGTGTCCAGGAGCTGTTTGATAATTCTATCAAAGTCAATGGTCCTGTCTTTGCGTTCTTGGGGGATTCTCACGGACTGGGCAATGCAGAGCCCACCTGTTTAAGAAAAGAAAGCAGAGTGTCAATGAAGTTACTGCGGAGGCACCAAAGGAACCAGAGAAAGTAGGCAGGAGGAGGGGACTTTGACCTCTGAATTCACAGCACGTCCTTGGTGACACTGCTTAGCGAAGAAGGCACAGGGCATCATGTTGAGCCCTGAGCTGTTGTTGATGCTTGGTGCATCTTTCATGGTATGGCAAAGCCTCATTCTCTCTGTAATGTGCTTGCAAGTGTCTGTGCTCAGGCAGTACCAAAGAATTGATTCTGGGGAGGGAGGCTGAGGTTGGCAGATAAAGTTGGTGAGAGAAGGTCTCTAAAATTAAGGCAATGCACCACAATAAGACTATAATAAACTACAATAAAGAAAGTGAAGCAGGTAATACTCATATCCATTTCTGTGACTTTCCAGCATTTGCAATCCTAGGAAATGCTTCTCTTCACACCTATCCCAAATTTTAAAGCTCATCTCCAATGGAAGACTACCAAAATAAACAAAACAACAACAAAAGCTAGAATACAGAATACTCTAAATCACAGTTATAAACTTTTATTGACTGAGCCACTGCTACGTTCTTCACTAAAGTGACCCATGTAATCCTTTTAAGAACCCTAGGAGTTATTTAGAATTATTGTTTGTTAAGGGAAAAGGTGATAAACAGATTTATGTACTGCAGATATTTTGGAAGCGTTATGGCGTTAATTTATATTATGAATGTGATGATAGGGAAATATGTGGCGGTTTACTAAACAACTGAAATGTTCCCCACTTCCCACACCTTGCTTCATGGTATTTCCTGCATCTAGTGTTTTCCAAATCAAACATTAAGAAAGACTGATGTAGGTGAAAGGGGTAGAGAGAGTATTTGTAGGAAAGTTCCCAATAGCTATCCAAGGGGCAGACAACTTGGGTCCAGAGGCGAGAAGAAAATCTTGCTTTACCTAGAATATGTTTGAGAGATTCCTGCAATCAACAAGCTTACGCCTAGGGCACGGGCAACTGGGCAGATGCTACTAAGCTTTCATGTAAAAACATATAAACTTTAATCCAAAACTGAGCATTCAACTATACTTTAATCCACTTTAAGATTAGCTATTTACCAATGGTTCTGAACCTTTAGTGCATGAAGAATCACTTATAGTCATTCTTTAACCAAATTGATCTGACATTTCTAGAATAATTCACACAGTACAGAAGAGTTCATGTTCATTTCAAGTGCAAATGGACTATTTACCAATATAGACCATATTTGGGGCCATAAAAAAAGCTTAAGTTTAAAAGCACCGAAATCATACAAAGCATGTTCTCAGACCATAACCAGATTCAACTAGGTATCAATAACAAAAAGATAACAGAAAGTCTTCAGATGTGTGGAAATTAACAAACTTTTCAATAACCTATGGCTCTAAGAGGAAGTGTCAAGGGAAATTTAAAAATATATTTAGATGGAAATGAAATTATCAAAATTAGTATGGGGCAGTTAAAACAGCACTTAGTAGGAAATACATAGCATTAAATGCTTAGAGTAGAAAAGAAGAAACAAATAAAATCAACAACCTCAACCTCTACCATAAGAAATAAGAGAAAGAAGAACTATTTAAACCACAGAAAAACAGAGAGCTAGAACTAATGCAAACAGCAGAACTCAATGAAATGGAGAACAGAAAATTAGGGAAAATCAATGAAATCAAATCTTGTTCTTCGAAACAATAAAACTGATAATTCTCCAGTCAAGCTAAGACAAAAGGAGAGAAATCACAAATCAAAATACCAGGAATAAAAGAGGGGTTATCGTTATTGATCCCACAGATAGAAGAGGTAATAAAGGAATACTACAAACAACTTCATGCTAATAAATTCAGCAACTGAAATGCAATGGAAGAATACCTCAAAAGACAAAACTACCAAAATAAATTCAGCAACTAAAATGCAATAGAAGAATACCTCAAAAGACAAAACTACCAAAACAGAATAAAGAAGGATAGAAATTTGGAATAATCATACATCTAATAAAGATACCAAAGTAGGTAAAAAATCTTCCAAAAAAGAAAACTCCAAGTTCAGCTGGTTTCACTAGTAAATTCTACCAAACACTGAAAAAAAAGAAAGAAAATATTATCTAAATGATCTCTTCCAGAAAAAAGTTTGAGAGAACACAACTCCTTTTATGAGGTCAGAATTACTCTAATAACCAAACCAGATAATGATATTGAAAAAAGTAAAGAACAGACCAATATCATTCATGGACACACTTGTGAAAATCCTTAATAAAATACTAGCAACATGAGTCCAGAAATATATTTTTAAAAAGGACAATACTTCATCATCAAGATGTTTCATCACAGGAATATAAGGATAATTCAATATCAAAAAATTAAACTTGCAATTCAATATTATAAAATTTAAGTAAATGAAGTATACCATAGGATCATCTCAATACACAGAGAAAAAGCGTTCAATAAAATTCGACATACACATAGGATAAAAACTCTAAACTTAGTGAACTAGGAATAGAAGGAAACTTCCTCAGTCTAAGAAAAGGCCTCTAGAAAGAGCCTACAACTAGCATCATACCTTATAGTGGGAGTACACGCCAGGCCACAATTGTGCTCTCATACCACTCTTAACGAACATCATACTACAAGTCCTTGCCAGAACAATGAAACAAGTAAAAGAGGCAAAAGGCATGAGGAATGTAAAGAAAAAATTTAATTGTCTTTATTTGCAGATGACATGACTATCCACATAGAAATCTCCAAAAATCTACCCGAAAGCTCTTAGTGAATTAAGCAAGATTATAGCCTATAAACTCAACATACAAAAGTCAATATATACCAATATATCAGAAATAAACAATTGGGATTTTAAATTAAAAAAAAAAAAACAACCCCATGAAAGACGTCACATAAAATGTAGTATTTTCATAAATCTAATAAAATATGTGCAGGCTCTACACGCTGTGAACTACAAAACGCATCTGGAAGAAATTAAAGATCTAAATAAATCCTCCCGAAGTTTATATATACATTCAATGCAACCCCAGTCAAAATCACAGCAAGCTTTTTTTGTTGTTGATATCAACAAACTAATTCTAATATTTATGTGGAAAGGCAAAAGTATAGAAGAGCCAAAACAATTTTGAGAAAGAACAAAACTGGAGAACTAACTCTACTCAATATCAAAATTTACTATAAAGCTACAGTAATCAAGACAATGCGGTATTGTTAAAAGGACAGACATATAGATCAATGAGACAAAATAGAAGCCCAAAAACAAATATAGACAACTAATTGTTGACAAAGACAAAATTCAATGGACAAAGGATAATCTTTTCAACAAACAGTACTGAAACAACTGGATTTCCATATGCAAAAATAATGAGGCTTTACATATACCTCATACCAATTCAACAACTAACTTCAAAGGGAACTTAGACTGGGTGAGTTTACTCAGTCGGGACTGCAGCAGGGACAGGCTGCAACGTGAGTGGTGCAGTAGGAGTAGGTGCCCCTGCACATGGAGGCACTATTCACAATGGCCAAAAGATGGAAACAAGGCAAGTGTCCATCAACAGGCAAGTGGATAAACAAAATGGTATACACATACAATGAAATGTTACACAGCAGAAAGATGAAATGAGGTCCTGAAGCATATGACAACATGGATGAACTTGAAGACATAATACTGAGTGAAATAAACTAGACACAGAAGGATAAGATATGATTTCACTAATATGAACCCCCTAGAAAATGTAAATCCAAACTCTTAAAATAGAGACTACTGGGGACCCAGGGATAGACAGAAGCTAGAGAAGGGTGAGTGGTCACCTAATCTGTACAGACTTGTTAACGAGGTTGGACTTAAATGTATGGGAGTGGATAGGGGTGATGGTAGCTCATTAACAGGGTTATAAGTAATAGTGCTATATTAAAGATGGATAGGATTGAAAGAAGTTGTTTAAAGCCATGTATATCACTGATAAGCACTGTAAATATAAATAAGTTCTTGCAAGAACTACTTCAAAGGAATATGTACAAAGAGACTTGCACAAAACTGTTAATAATTGAGGGGCATATGGGAAAAACTACCTATAGCATGCTATGGTCTATATTTAACAGGAGTACTTTACTAGTACCACAACAATACTAGGGGCAAATAATTGAGGAGGGGATAAGAGTTAAGAGGAGTTTTGGGTCTTCTGTTTGGTGGGGATATGTCTATCTGTTATTTTTGTCTTCAGAGCAATAAAAATTGCCTAAAATTGAGAGTGATGATTACTGTACAACTAGTAAGGATACCGTAAGACATTATTTTGGATAGAATGCATGCTATGTGACTATATCTCAACTCAATCCGCAGATTTTAAATAAATACATAGACAAACAAACAGAAAGATTCAAGTGCTAGAGAAATGTGGAGAGAGAGGTAACCTAATCAACGTTGGGAGGGTAGCAGAACAGTGCAGCTCCTCTGGAAAGTGACATGGCAGATCCACAGGAGGCTAGATAAAGAGTTGCCATATAATTATACAATCCCATTGCTAGGAATATACATGCAAGAACAGAAAGCAAGGACTCAAATATATATTTGCACACTGGTGTTTATGGCAGCATTATTCACAACAGCCAATGGATGGAGGTGGCCAAAGGATCCATCGACTGAGGAGCAGAAGGGCAAAATGTGGTGTATATAAGACTGAATATTGTGTGGCTGCAAAGAGGAATGAAGTCGTGAGGCATGCAATGAGATGACTGAACCTTGAAGACATCAGGTTGAGCAAATTAAGCCAGAAACAAAAGGACAAATACTGTATGATCTTATTTAGAAAACACTTACCAGAAAATTGGAGCCCAGATTGTAAGCTCCTAGAGCTGTCACATTTGTTACTGAGTTTTAAGGGTTATTTCTAAATTCTGAGATACTGTACTCAGTGTGTATAACCTGGCATTTCCCTGGAACTTTGGGTACCTGTGTGACAACTTAGATTCAGGGTTAGAGTTCTGAAGCTCTGAGAGCCAGCATTATCCCATACAGCAATTGTTAAAGAAGCCAAAAGAGAGAGCAAGTTTCAGTTAGAGATATAAACAAAGCTGATCTGGTTGGGACTAAGGTTAATCAGAATACAGGGTAAAGGATGATAGTGTCTATATTCTAAAACTGTACTTTCTGTGTGAGACCAAAGGAGATGGTTATTTTGACCAAAATTAAAAATTTCTGTAGGATACAATCTGATTTAATCTGCTTGGCCAATTCATTTACAATTCTTTTTCTTTTTTTTTTTCGCTTGGGCAGGCACTGGGAAGTGAACCCAGGTCTCCAGCATGGCAGGTGAAAACTCTGCCACTGAGCCACTGTTGCCTGCCCTGGCCAGTTGATTTAAACAACCTAAATACAAGGAGTATAGAATAGGGAATGAGATCTTGTAATTCTGTATAGCTTAATTTAATACCCTGATATATTCCAGTGTATGTTAGACAGATAGTAAAAAAGTATTTTCAAAGTACCTTGAGAACTGGAGAAAAAAACATAGAACTATTAAACTGCCCTACCTGGGAAATTCTTGTTACTGTCTCAAGCATTAGGGACTCCCAAGTTAATAGGCCAAGCATTTGATTTTGAGACTCACTACCATGAAATTCAATTTTGTAATGGGGAAGTTAAGCCTACCTATAATTATGCCTAAGAGTCACTTCTAGAGAATCTCTTTTGTTGCTCACACGTGACCTCTCTCTCTCTGAAATAAATTCATTACTCTTCCCTCTACATGAAACATGACTTTCAGGATGTTAGTCTCCATGGCAATGTGGGACATTAATCCCAGGGATGAGCCTGGCTCTGGTATTATGGGACTTGCAATGCCTTTTTAACCAAAATGAGGATAAGAAATGTAACAAAATCAAATTTCAGTGGCTAAGAGAAGTTAAAAACAGTCAAGAGGTTATTCCAGAAGTTACTCTTATGCAAGCTTCATATTGCAAATTGCTACAGCATGCCAAGCTCCAACCAATAGTATTCCTGAAAACCCTTAAGAATACCCAGGGCTCTATCTTATACTCTAAAACAGTTTAACTCAGTTTATTTTTCAGTAATCTAAAGCTTCAAAAGTGTTCCTATACCAGATAAGCCCTGAAGCCCAGAGGTACCAATCTTTCCAGGAATATCAACCAGTTGTATACTCCTACTCCACAATGCCCACACCTTTCTCAACATGAAGTTCACCATCATCCAAATATCCCTAAAGATTGAGAGAAGTACTAAAAAAAAGGAGAAGTTTTAATAGAGAAGATAGTATTTACAAACGAGTATGACTACTGAATCCTTAAATAGATATTTCTTTTTAGTCTTCAGTGGACTGGAGAATCTGGAAGGGAATATCTGAAATTATGGAAATGTAACCTATATCTTAAAGTTTGTTCTATAATTACTTGTTAAAAATGTACTTTGAAATCTATTACTTTTCTGCATGTATATTATATTTCACAATGATAAATGTTTTTAAAAAAGAATATATGAAATAACTGCACTGTTAGGGATGGGAGAGAAGGGAGTTGATGTAAGGAACCTTAAAAATGGTATTTTTACTGGAGACTGTAAGACTAAAGACAAAAGAGCTATATATAAATACAATATTTTGGTTTGTGAAATTATATTTCACAGGAATACATATTAGGAACCCAGAAACTGTTTTCCATAGTCAGGCTGCAGAGATTAGGAAATGAATTATAAATAAATTGTAGATAATGGGAGCAAGATGTCTCACTGTCAGAGAAAGAATTTACGAATTAGCGTAGAGGTAAGGCTAGAATGAACCCTGTGGTTCCAAATTAGAGTGCAAAATATCAGTAAAAATTCCTATTTATATATGCATGTGTGTGTACAGACATATACTTATATGTTGTGAGAGACAGAGAAAGAAATAAACACAGATATGCTTGCACATGAGTCAGTATGTGCACACACACACACATCCTAACGCTATCCACTCTGGGGACCTAGAAACAATGGCACTCCAGGGCATGCAATAAGCATGCCTACTGCCAGAGGTCGGTTTTCCAATGCCACCTTCAGTAAAAAGAACCAGGTGTCTTTGGAGAAATGGCTTATTATAAGATTGGGGTGTGGCCACAATGTAAGATGAGGTGGGAGCATCTTGTAGTGCCAGGAAGTAAGGGAATTCAAACACACACACACACACACACCCCTGATGATGGGGGCATGCCAAAGGGACATAGGAACCATCCTGAAAGGTATTCCAATGAACAAATCTAGAACAATAGGAGCAATAAAAGAAATAACAACGGTATCAGATTCTTGTCTGAAGAGTAAAAAGTCATACTCACAAAGACATAATGATATAAATAAGTGACAGAATAAATAAATGGGGAGATGGTATATATCTTCCTTAAAGAACAATCCCCAAAATTAAGGATATAAGCAAAGATGGAAACAGAAAATCACAATTAGAGCATTTCAGTTATAATTGCTGCTAGGAAGATCCACTGATGAATGTGAAAATCAGTATGGGAAGCCTTAAGGAGGAAACAAATATTTGTATAGCCCAAAGTATCTGCCCCCCCCAATTTATTAATTTTGTTGGTTGTTTTAAACTATGTCCCCAACTTCTATGTTAACTCTTCTTTTGTCAAGATGAAACTTAATTCTCCTTCTGTTGAGTGTGAGCTGCATAGAGTGAACCACTTCTAAAGACAATGGAAAACGGAAAATAGTACCTTAGAGGAGAAACCTGGGAGGCACCATTTTAACCAAATCCCTAAGTTAACATCACCAGTGATAAGACATGTTGATATCATGTGTCACTTGATATGATGCATGACAAGGCCCTTTACCTGTATTTTATTCTTTCCCCAAATCCATAACCCTCATCGAATCAATGAGAAGACAACAATGGAACCCAAATTGAGGGCCATTCTCAATTTGACCAGTATTCTTCCAAACTGTCAAGCTCATGAAATAGAAAAAAATGTGAAAACCTACCCCAGACCAGAGACTAAGGAAGCATGCCAATTAAGTGCACATAGGATCCTAGAGTGGCTCTTAGAACAGAAAAAGGAACAGTTCTAGAAAAACCGGTGAAACTGAAATAAAGTCTGTAGTTAGCAGTAGTCTACCAACGTTAATTCTTTAGTTTTGATCAGTGAACATTGGTAATGCAATATTAATATATAGGGAATTGGGTGATGGATATATGGGAACTCTAGCCTCTCTACAAAATAAAAAAAAAGATGCATGTATGTGTACACACACACACACACACACAGAGTTATATCCATATGCATCTATCTAGCCATTTAGGTATTGTCTCCAAAGAATTCTTATTTAGAAACTGGTAGAGCAGCTGAGGAATGTGAATTTGTCTCAGGAGCTTTAGGTCTATGATTCTCATGTATTAGTTGACCTAGAAGACTTAGTAAGACACAGAATGCTGGTTCCCACCTTCAGAAATTCCCATTCAGTAGGTTTGAGCAAGCCTGAGAACTTGCATTTCTCACAAGTTTTCTGGTAACACTAGTGCTGTGGATGTGGGAACCCAACTCTAACAACCCTGGCCCAGGCGGCACTGCTGCAGCTGGCCAGGGGACCAGATTTTGAGATGTTCTCACTTTGGTTTCTCTTAACTAGTTGTAATCATCTCAGGGAGAAGTTAGGATTTTTATACTCATTTGTTAACCAAACTTTCTTAAAGGAACTCTTAGGATAGAAGAATAGGGAGAAAGAAGGAAGGTAGGGGATCATTACGCTTTGCTGTAAGGCTTACGATGATGCAAGGAGAGGACTGGGAGAGCATCCCTGGGCAATGGCGACTACGTTCTCAGTGCCCGAACTCCTCTGAGTCTGAAAAACACCACGCAGCATGGAGTGATGAAGACATCTTCAAAATATCCTGGGGCTGCTGGGGAGAAGAAATGGCTACTTTATCACCTTCTCTGCAGGAGAAGGGGAGCAATTCTGGATGGAAACCAGCTTCCCATCAGGATTCAATTACAGCTGAGCGATTAGGCAAATTAGAGCAAACTCCATTTGGAGATGTGATTAGTGTTAAGGTGGCTGCACTCACGGATTTAAGGGTCATCCAGGGCACACTGGAAGAACCCATGCACAGGGTTTTATGATTGCAGATTGGAGATGCTCACCTCTCTTATGTAGATGAGCTCACAGGTGAGCAAAATCAACCCAACAGAAGAGAGAAATTGGCTATTAACATGGTAACGAGAATGAATACATTTATAAAGCCAAAATGTGAAAAAGAAGATTGGAAAACAGAGAATAAGAGATGAACATGCTGTTTTGATCCTCTGCTCTTATAAGGTTTGAGTTCTACCTGCTGGAAAGATGATCACCTCATTTGTCTCACACCCATAAAAAATATGGCAGGTTTAGAAACACATTTGTAGTGTATGTAGATGATTCCAACTCAAAAATTCAACTCAGGCCAAGCTTCTCATTCCAGAAATGTCTCATGGTGAGAAAATAATGCAGGTCTTGTGTGTCTGCCAGCAAGGAATGGATCGATACACACGTACATTCCTGGTGCTTAGATATCAGTTAGCTTATTTTCCAAAATGGTGATAACTGAACAGCCCACATTCTTCTATGATCTGCAATCATATTTTCATCCCAAGCTGGTTCCTTTTTGAATGGGAACTTTTTCTTTATGGTTGGTATTCCAGCTTCAACCCTCACTGTGCATTCAGATTGCCTGCAGTTACATGTCTGATACTATTTGGTCACCACACTTTATGAGCAAGCTCTTTGAGAAAATAATGATTCACCACCAAAAGCAAAAAAATTAACTTTTGAGGGGCATTGCATTTTCATGTGAAAACTAATTGGGGTTTGAATGTACCAATCGGCATTGCAACTAACAAATTAATTCACATTTCTCTGCAGCAACCACATAGAAAGAACTGAATGGTTTCATCATAAATGTTGCAAATAAAGAGTCATGTCACAAACAGGACAACTTCATTCGTTGTAGGTCAGCTTTGACTGAGAACCCCCATGTCAGTTACAAGCCACTGAGGTAATAAGAAGAATTTCAGAGTCCCAGAAATCAATCTGCCTTTCTATTTGGAGCTGAAAACTGGTCAGTTTTCTGTTTTCCTCTCAGTAGCTAGCAATCTGTAACAAAGGCAGGAGGAACCTTAGGCATCACATCATACCTTGTTTCCATTTAAAATCCTTTTCTCTCTCAAATGATTATAGATCATTTTCCTTCTAATATTTAGAAGCAACAGGAAACAATTTAAAATTTGCCCCTTGGTCCTGTAAGAATGTATGCATGATATAGTTCTACTTAGGACTCAGTCTATTTAGATATGCCAATTCAATTTAGCAAATACTTACTGAAACTCTATTACACACAAGGACCTATGGGACTAAAGAAATAAAATATGAAAGCAGGAGCCTTAGAAATAACCTAGTCTAGTTTTTCATTACAAAATGGGAAACTGAGACCCAGACAGTTTGTGAACTGTGGTAACATTGGTCATAGCAAAACAATAGGCTCTCACTGGGTTCTACCACACATCTGTTATCATTCTGTTTAATATCTATTAACATATTCACTGGTGGTACCACAGGAGGGAGTTGGTAGAAGGAAAGCTAATGATTCAGGGAAGAGAGAAATAGAACTTGAAAGACCTTTTTTTGATAAAATTGTCTAACCCCCATTCCCTCTCCTCTCTTTGCTAATTGATTTCTGGCTTTGCTCAGGGTGGCAAGGTGCCCAGGGCCAAGCAATATTTTATGACTCATCATAGCTTAATGGTCAGTTTTCAATCTTCCAGCCTCTTGTCAAGAGAGGAATGAAAATGTAACCATTAGTTCTGGGAACATTCTTGCTCTTTAGGGAAAGCAGTGGAGAGAAGGAAGAAGGGGATAGGTGGCTGTTATGCTCTTCCACCTTTGCAGATGTTTGCAGCAACAACTGGAGTTGTTACTGTCCTCTTGGGAGCATTATACCACAGACACAAAGATGACAACCAATACACTAAAAATGGTAGAGCAGATAGAAAGAGCCAGAGGCCCTGACAGTATACCTCACCAGGAAGAAACATAGGCAGCAACCACTTACTTATGGCGTTCCTATTATGTGAGAAACAAAACCAACTATTTCGTTTGTTACTGGCAATCAGTTTTCTGTTGTTTGCAACTGAACCCAATCCTAATTGATCCCTGCTTTCAAGGAATTCCTAACCCAGTATAGGTGGGGGAGACAATCCCTGAATATGAAAGAGTTTCAAGGATAGTTAAGAAGCAGAAGAGAGACCTAAGGACTCGCCACTCTAGGGGGCATGGCGGAACAACCGAATGGTTGGTACGTGTAGAGATTTGTAGGTGAGATTGTTGGGTGTGACTGGGAGAAAGAAAGTCAGGTGGGAATTGGAAACAGTTCCTGGGGTTAGAGGATGGATAAGCAAACTTTTGGTGACAAAAGTACATTTGCTGGCAACCTTGGAGTTAGGTGATCAAAGTTATCATATCTTTCTTAGCGATTAACTATCTGTGTAATCTTTGACAAACGCATGTCCCTCTCTTGGACTGGAAGAGGAAAGGGAGCAGATGAGGAAGGCAGAAAGCAATGACTATTGAACACACAAGAAAACGTGCAGGGTCCAGAACAAAAATAGTATTTTGAAGAACATGCAGAGAAGAGCTTGACTCCAGCAAAGTGTGATATGGGCCTGTGGTTAGACTGATTGGTTTTTACTGCACAAGACTTTGTTAGATAAACTCCAAGAAACTGTATGTTTGGGCAAGAAACTTCTGTGCTGTGCCCTGTCCATGTGATCACATCTCTTACTTAGATTAGAATTCATATGCTATCCACCCCTTGCTATGAAGGGGTTGATTCATCATATCTTTCAGGCAAGAAAAATTGGACAGCAAATGCAAGTTAAACATGCTCAAGAATACCAGTGGCATCATTTTGTACAAGATGGATTTTCATTTTTTAGGAGATGTTGAGACATAAAGCCATTTGAACTGTAATCCTAGCTGACTTGACCTAAGAACCTTGGAACTGAAGGAGCACTTGCTAAAACCCTTCTACTTTACAGATGGTGAAACTGGTCTACAGTGGGTAACTATTTGATTAACAACATAAGATCTGAGGCTGGAATTTGGTTTCTTTGTATCCTGGTTTGCTGTACTTTCAGCTTATGATGTCACAACATTATGCATTACTTTCAATGCCATTTTTACATTCACGCTTTCATTCATTCATTCAAAAAATCTTCACTAAGCTGCTGCCATGTCTTGGGCACTCTTTTAATTGCTAGGGATATAGCAACCAACATAAAAGGCAAGCATCCCATGCTTGTGGGGACACATATTAGTAAAACTTTTACTTTTAATTCTCTTTCACAGCCATAATGGCCTCTCTGAATGTTCTGAGCTTAGTTACATCTGAAATCCTTATACAGAACATTAAGTTCGTCTCAACAGCTGGTAACTTGGCAGGTCATGAGTGGGTTAATCAAGAATGTGCTCTGATTCAGGAAGGCTTTGGAAGGCAAGCTGTTCCTTTCCCTGAACAAAAACTGAGAAATTAGCTGATTCTTTACAGTCCCTGATTTCCCCTGTGGTTTGAGCAGCCTCAGTAGTCAGGATCAATTGTCAATTGTCTCCAAGCAGCTACTCTGTGAGACTGCCCACTATGCATCCCTGGACAATAAAAGAGAGGTCAATTGTGGGACTAAAACATTGCCGGTATTTCCAATTTATGGTGCTCACTTGGATGTGTGGGGAAGAAATGGAGCAGCCACATTTTATGATTCAGTTTAAATCTTAAATATTAGATGATAATGTGGAACAATATTTATGTGGGAAACCATCCAGAACTTCAGATTCAGTGGGAATATAGGGAAGGTATACATATAAAGAAAAAGTATTTCATTATATTTCCAGAGCAGTGGTTTAAAGATGCAGTCCAAGCTTTTTGAATTCTCTAGTAATCTGTATGTGCATTTCTTACAGTACTATACTGCCATGATTTCCAAAATCATCTTTATATTATTACTTTCCTAGCATAAATTAACATGAACCTCAAGTCATCCTTTATTGTTCTTTTCACTGAAGCAATAACTTTCCCCAGGAACTCCTATTATCGTTTCCGAAGCCTTTTTATGCTTCTATTCTTATTTGAACATCACCAGTAAAACATGAAGTGAGGAGAGCAGGAGGTCCTGGTCCAACTTACAGAAGATGAGGCAACCGGCACTTGGAAATTAGGTTGATATTTACAGTGCTACATAGCTAAAGGCTAAATATTGAGATGAGGATTCAGAACATCTGACCCTCAGTCCAGAGCCACTTCCCTAACAGTTCTCAGGAATTCTGATGAGATTTTCCCTATCGCATCCCCCTCAGCCTCTGTCATCTTTCTTTCAATGAATCAGTAAAACAAAATGAATGGAATGTTTGAAACTCTTTTGTGCTCTTCTAGACTATCAAACTCTTCTGAATGGGTAACATTTTTATTAATTCTTTGCTGAATTCATCCTTTCATTTAATGAGTCAGGGCCAGATATTTTAACTCAACCTTTCCAAGCAATTATATCTTCCTTAATATGTCCTTAAAGGAGAAAAATTATTGAGTATGCTGTCCTGTGACATGAAAAAGATAATTTGTACTCAGCTCTTCAGGTTCCTTCTCCATGTAGCAAGGTAATGGTTGACACAATATTTAACTCTGTTACGAGACACAATGAAATTCATGACTTTCATGCAATTATGGTATCATTTTGGATAACAGTTTGTAACACTAGACATAAAAGTTAGATATATAATATGATTAGCTGTCATTGAAATAGTGACCTCTGCATGCTAAAAGATTAATTAAAATGGACTTTAAGAATTGATTATTTTTGTGTCTTTTTATTGCAGCTCTTTTCCAATAGTGTCCCTACTGATATATCAGTACTGCAGTAAACTATCACCTCTGTTGAGATTTGAAAGAGTATACATAATGATAAAAGCCATTTTCAAAGACTTTGAACATGTATTACTGTTGGAGAAACTTTGACATTTATCAACATATGCATCCCAATCCAAAGAAGGAGAAACAAACGAAACCTGCATTTAATGGCTTTAGAAATGTGTCACCATCATCACTTTTCACAAAACCCAGGGAAAATCCTTCCCTTTCCTCACTGAGGAGTGTGGTATTTAAAGCTTGATGCCAAGCGGCTCTCCTTCAAACACAACAGGCCAGTTACGGTACTGCTTCACATTGTAGTTTTCATCTCTATGACCAAAGCAGGCAGCGTTGCAGAAATGTCTTCAGAGTTCCAAAATATCGAATATCAGCACAGGGCGAAGAGTTCATTGAGTTTTCCAAGTATATCAGGGACATTTGAAGTAGATTTCCTGCATCTTCCAATATTGCCCTGCCCTTAGAGGACTCTTTCTCATTCTCTTCCTGTTTCTTTCAGAGAACTTCCACAAGAAGCCAAGCCTTGAAAAGTGCCAACAAGTTTGAACATGCAATACTTCCTCAGTTCTTGGATCACACTTGAGAACATGAGGAATTCACTGCAGTCAGTCTCCCCAGATGAGGTCGTGGTGCCTATTTGCAAATTGGATATGGACTCACTGACAGCATTTTTCTGAAAATTAGCCTTATTCACTTTCTTCCACAGCATCAACCATGATGTTTCCAAGGGGGTGTAAGTGCTCTGATCAGAAATCAGGAAACAGATCCAGCTCCAGCCATCTCACAAGTGATTTACTCAAAGCTGTACCTGTAAAGCTGAAGTCTTACTCTAAGAAGTACAGTTAGTACTAAATCAGGCATGACATTTTTTTCTCAGTATTCTCAAATTTATTTGTCTTCTGTGGCATTTTCACTGCCATTGTGATTTGATAATGGAAAAGAAAGATTTTTCATTCTCGAACACAAAATATAGTCAAAAGCGAAATAAATAAAATCACACCTGTAATAACCTGAACATAAATCTGAACAACCATTTGCAACACTCTTGAAAGAAAAGAGGAAGAGAAATGCATGCAGATATCAAGACCTAGAAAGACACACAAACAACTAAATAAAACATGACCAGTTTTAAGACTTTATATTTTGGGTCACAAAAAATGAAAAGAAATAAGAGGATAAGCCATCATTTTCATCTTTGCTATGATATGTTCAAAAAGTTTTTTGAAACTGAGTGAATTAAATATAAATTAATGAGGAGGCTATATACATGCATAAAAATGAAACCCATGCTTTTGAAGTACTAGGACCTACATGGGGTCACTTGTCTCTAATAAACAACAAGCTAATGCCCACAAGGAAAGAATATAGGAGAATTAATATTTCTAGATATCTCATGATTTCAACCCAGAGAATAAGTCAATAATCACATGAGCCTCAGGTTTATCAACTGGCCAAACTGATATGCCAAATTACGTCTTGATAACGTGATTACACGAAACGTGGTCTATTCAATCAGATGCTAAGTTTTTAATGCAAAATATTTTTTAAATGTCATCAAATTGGATATGGCTTGCATGTGGGAGACCCAGGTTCGATTCCCAGAGCATGCACCCCCCCAAAAAAAATTGAATGTGGATTATAATTTAGGTTAACTTAAGAAATCAGCTTTATGATTATGTGACCTTTGAGCTGTAAGCTAGTTCTCTCAAACTTCCTACCCAAGAGATGTTTTACCCCTTTCAAATACCTGAATTAGAGACTAGGAATGACCTGGGTTGCGGCTCTACCCAAGTCTGAGTAGAAGAATGAGAATGCAAAACTAATCAAGAACCTCGCTTTATCTCAGTTCAGGGTTAGAGCTGTCTTATCAATAATGGATCTCTAGTTTATGACTTTTCCCTTCCTTCCTTCTCTCCCCCACTCCCCCTCCCTCATTCTTACTCTCACTCTCTCCCAACCTTCCCCTCTTGCCTTTTTTCTTCTTTCTTTACTTTCACAGTAGTGAAGACGTTTTAATGTCCTAACCATATTGTTATGGGTTCTCCTTAGAATCACAAATGGTGTTTGAGATACCTGGGACTGGTATGTATTGTTCCAAGTAACAATTACTTCCTCTCATTGGAATAGATTACAATCACGATTTGTAAGAGAAGCATACTAAGATAGATATGCCCTTTCTTAAAAAATATATGAAATACATGAACTTGGAGAGAATGCAAAATCACTGTAAGTTCTCATTTAAAGCTTCCTGTAGAAGTTTGCTTGCTTGTTCTTTTTAATATGTTGTATAATAAATTAGATTATCATCCCAATCTTTCATTCCTTCCAACTGAGAGAATTATGCATCTACACTCTACGCCATGTGCCTTGGTGTGCCTCTCTCTATGGTAGGCAAAGCAGATATCCCCATCTCTTTTGGTACTTGCTTTGAAAAGTGGATGTCAGTGATCATAATGTAAACAGGGCTTTTTGCATGCTTGCCCTCTTGTGCTCCTGCCACCCACCAAAAGAAGAATTTGCCTTAGGCATACACTGCTCCCAGAAGAATGAGGAAACAACTGGAAGAGACCTGAACCCAAGTTTTAACCAGGAGTCAAATCCAGCTAATCTTGGGTGACTTAAGAGAACCCTTAGCCACTTTGCACACCTATCAGTGCAAAATAAATACCTGCTGTTGTAAGCCACTGAGTTTTGGAGTTCTTTGTTATGCAGCTTTATTGCAGCAAGAGCTGACTGATGCAAACAGATAGGGTAATAAGAAACTAACCTTTTGTCTCTCATATAAGGCAGAAGGAAACTGTAATAAAATTTCACCGCAGATTGGCAAATTTTTACTTGAAGAAGTAAATGAGTTTGTCAAAATATCCCCTTCCTTTGCTTAGATGGTCATTCATCACTCTCTACCTTGACTTTTTCCTATGCCACTGAGACTCAAGAACATCCAGAATTCTGAAAACACACATTTGGGACAGTGAATCATGTACACCACAAAACACATGTTCTTAAAGCAAATTCATATGCCTGTGGGTTTTAACCCACTTCTAAGTAGAACACTTTGAATATGTATTATCAGTTAAGGTATAGGCTCACTTGTGAATAGGACCTTCTAAGACCTTGTTTCAGTGTAATCAAACTGGATCAGCTGGGTATTAATCTATATGACTAGAAGCCTTTTAAAGAGAGGGAATTCAGATGCAACCAGTCAGAAAAAAACCACAGGAAAATGCCAGAACACATTGAGGAAAGATACGCTGCTCTGTGACAGGGGACTGCCATCACCAGAAGGCTACCGACTACAGGAGAAAGCATGATCATTCCAGCATCTTGGTTTCGGACTTCTAGCCTTTAAAACCATGAGAAAACAAATGCTCATGGTTTAAGCCAACCCACTGTGCTATATTTCTCATAGCAGCTTGGGCAAACAGATATTCACCTTCAGGTAGAGGACAGATGAAGCCATTGGATTGGCACCATCTCTTGGTTTCTGAAATTCCCATCACACTGCTTTCAAATAAAAGCAAAGTACTCTATGGAAACTAGAGGCATCTGACATTTTCATAGGCTCTAGAATATACACACAGTCTGGCATAGTCTTCTTGGGCACAGGAGTCTATATGGGTATTAGTGATATACGTACAATGTTCCATACAACATTTTCTCCCCAGTCTGGAGTTCTGAAACTACCTGCACATTTGTGGACCACCGCCCCTTATAATTAATGGTTTTTAAATAGTAGAAGGGAAAGTACACTGATATTCATGGAAGGTTTACTATGCACCATATGTATTATTAGTTAAGGTGTAGGCTCACCTTATCTGTTGTATCTGTTGTAGTTTGTAAGCTACCAGAATGCAATTTACCAGAAACAGAACTGTTTATAAAAAGGGAAGTTATTAAATCATAAGTTTAAAGTACTAAGCCTATAAAAATGTCAAAACTAAGGCATCCGGGGAAAGATACATTAATTCAAGAAAGGCCAATGGGTCAGGAATCCCTCTGTCAGCTGGGTAGTCAAGTGGCTGGCATCTGCTGGTCCTTTGCTCCTGGGCTCCATTGCTTTCAGCCTCTGTTCCTGTGGGGGTGCCTCACTTTGCTTTCCCAAGGTTGGTTTTCATCTCTTGGCTTTCCATGGCTCTCTCTAGGTTCTGGCTTGCTTAACATCTCATGGCAACATCTGCTGGGCTCCAGGTATCTCCAAACATCTGTGTCTCTATTCTCCCAAGTATCAGCATCTGTTTCACCTCTGCTTTTCCCAATACTTTTCCTCTTTTAAAGAAATCCAGTAAACTAATCAAGACCCATCTGGAATGGGTGGCACCATATCTCCATCTAATCAAAAGGTCATGCCCACAAGTGGTCATGCCACATCTCTGTGGGGATAATCTAATCAAAGGATTCCATTGAGAATAATGAATCAGGATTAAAAGAAATGAATGCCTCCAGAAGATTGAATCAGGGTTAAAACATGGCTCTTCTGGGATTCATAATACTTTCCAGCTGGCACAGTACTCATACACAATCTCATTCAATAAAAGCTCACATTATTCCTACAGGTTTATTCAGAGGCACACTAAGATGGGACTGGTAGACAGAATAAGCAGGGGCACTGTTTATAGAGAGTTTTAATAATAAGCAAGTAGAAGTTATTTGACTTTTGTCATAACCAAAAGATAGCAATTCTAAACAATGTTAAGGAAAAATACTCTTCCCCCCAAAATCTTTTGCTGGTAAGTCAGAACTTGGAAAACCTTTTCTGTAAATGGCCAGATAAGGAATATTTTGAAAGACTTTGCAGGCCATATGGGTTCTGTCACAGTTACTCAATTCCGCTGCCATAGCAGAAAGCAGCCAACTACCACTGATCATACATAAACGAATGGGTGTTTCCAAACCACGTGCTTACAGAAATGGGTGGCTGAAGAGATTAGGCCTGCAGGTCAAAGTTGGCTGACCCCGGTCTCAGTTCTAAACAATTGTTGCATTTATTAGTGAGCTCAGAAATATATGGCTAAGCTCCAAATTAGCTTTATTGTTATTACTTGTTCTTTAATTAACATTGTGTCCTGCATAAGAGTGAACTTAGAGAACTCCCAATTATGCAGCTAGCCTACGACACACGCAGATTCAGCAACAGATGCGTAAGTTCCTCGCAAGAGTTGAAAAGTAAGTTCGTAACAGTTAGGAAATGATTCAAGCTCAATTCAAGCACAGCTCATGTCTCCAACTCCTACAGTGTTAAACTTACTTGTGTTTACATAGTAAATTTGACACAGTCAATGATAACATGGTGATCGCAAACTTGGAAAAAACATAACAGGAAATATTTCAATTCTGTCAATCTGTCCTGAAGCAATGGACTATGTCAATGTTTGGTATCAATCACCATTGTTTCCATTCATTTTCACAGAAAACGAAAACCTTCTAAAATATTTTACCAAACTTACTTGAAGTTTATGATGGATTTTCTGACAAAGACATTTTAGGGAAGATTGTTCAACTGTGAAAATATTTGAAAACTCAATCCCAAAGAAATAAAGACAAGGCGGAATGACAACTTCTGAAATTTATTATGTACGATAAATTTTATGAATTTCAATTACACTTATAGTAAAGACTTTTTCCTTAACTATTTTAATATCTGTTGATTCTTGGAAGAAAAAATACTTTACAAAATAAAATTAATAAAAATTGTTTCTTGATCATCTATGAGCCAATATCTATGCCAATATAGATTGGTAAATCTGGCTACACTGTCCATTGAATATGAATATGCAAAGAAAATTGCTTTTTTATTACAAAATAATTTAAAAATATGCAGCAGTTAAAGCTACAAAAGAGAAACTGTGATGTGATTACCTATTAATGCCAGAGACTAATCAAAATGTAGGTATAAGTTTTTCTCCTTTATAAAAAAGACAGTCATACAATTTAAAAGTTTTTAACTCTTAATTTTTCCTCTTCTGTATTGAAATATTTATATTATTTGTCGATAATTTTATTACACATACAGTTAGACACACGATGTGCAAAAAGCTTTTCAATGTCTGCATTCCTTTTCTGCCTATTATTACTATTTATTTCATTTTGCGATTATGATGATGCCCCTTAAGGTAAAGTTGTATTTTGTGTATGTGTGCGTATATGTGTGTATGTGTGCGAATGGGCATCAGAAAGTGAAAAATAATTTATCTAAGACTAAGTAGTAGTTAATTTTACCTGATTTCAAAACTAGGTCTAATTATATAAAGCAAGTGTTCACACCACGATGAACAGAATATGACAGCCGCAACTCAGAGCAAACCCTAGACAGAGGGTAAAAAGCCCAGCCGTAAGTTTCCTAGAATGCTCTACTGTGTGCTGATTAAATCTAAATCATAACAGAGACATAGAATGGGTCCCAGATGAGAAATACATCTGGTTCAACATTTTACATTCAAATCTCCCCATTCAATGTACAAGACACATCCCATCATCTCAGCTACGCAATGCAGTTATTGGCATTTTGGAATGGCATTTTGAATTTTGTCCATCTTGACTATTCGCATTAGTCACCTATACTAGTATGCAGAGTCAAGAAAGTGTGTGCACACATCCCAAGTGCACACCTACCCACACACCATACACACACTCTCCACGATCCCGAAGGCAAACACTCTGACATTTTGGTAATCAGGATTTTGTAACTATATGCATCTGCAATGATGAGTATTGTGATTTCTATTTAGCTAATTAAACCTGGGAAATTAGTGTGTTTCTCTCAATTTCCTTCTAAGCTCATCTTTCTATCACAACTTAATTGAGTTATTAGGCTGCAATAGAGACAAATTAAGATTCCCCATGATGTTTTCCCTCCTCAGGAAAGACAGACACTGTTCTTCCAGTTATATCTGGACTGCTACTTTATAAAAGTGTACACTGTACTTTTAATTACAAGCCCTAGTCTTCTAAATTGGCTTGATTAATATGTTGCTTGAATCACCTTTCATATAAAATTGGATTCCTCAGAATTTCAAAATAAAATATCAGGTCAGGAACCCCATTTATCATCTTTATAAAAAGCAGCTCAAGTGCGTCATGTATGTCAATAATTCTTCTTTGTGAACTTTTTAACTGAAAGTAAAAATCCATCTGTGGAACTTTAAAGACTCTTTCAGTGGTATGGCTATATTTGTGCCGACAGTCATTTGAAATGATACTTTTTGTAAAAGTATTTCTGCCACATAATGCATCCAATCCTTTAAAACTAAACTCATCTTTATCAAGCCAAATGTTCTCCAAATGCTTCTCCTTGGTCTGCATTTAACAGTAAATCTTAACTTAGAATTTTCAATCTTTGAAAGCCCATTTCAAAAGTACTCTTTCATATCCATTAAATCAATATCACCATGAGGAATGGTCTTTTTCTTCTAATGCTGTTTTATTGCTTTACAGAAGATCTTCATGTTTACAAATTATTTTCTAATAATAATGACAATAACAACAACCCAAAATCTCATCAAAGCTTTTACCCAAGTAACTTGATTTTAGATCAGTGAGATCTATTTTGCACTTCTAATCTCTAGAACTGTAAGATAATATATTTGCATTATTTGGGGCCACAATTTGTGGCAATTTGTTACGTGTCAAATAGGAAACTAATAAACTGTTTTAAAAGCCATTGTCAAATATAATTTGGGATAATCTGATCTATTCCATCATCCTGATTTAGGGAGACACATTTTGAAACCTCAGCAGACAAGATTCTATTAGTTTTTGTGCAGAGAAATCATGTGGGTATGCTGTTAAAAAGCAGAATCAGCAGTGCTAGGGTATGGCCTGGAATTCTGTATTTCTAACCACTTCCCAGGTATTGCTAATGCTGCCAAAGTTTTAAAGAACACTTGACAAAAGAAAATCCTCATTGATAAACTTTAATAAAAGGAATCCCATGAATTCTCAAAAAGAAAATTGTTGGCTGCAGAGAAATGATCATGGAAATAGATTTGTACGTATTGCTCCATTTATCAGTATTTATGACATGGGAAAGTTTTTGAAGAAAGGGGGATAGAGAGAAAAGTCACAATTCGTTGAGGTTTCCATTCCTAACAATTTAGAAATAATCTACCTCCCGAATAAAACAGAAGATGTATGAAACACAGAAGAAAGTTTCATGAAATATTCTCTATTTGATCACAAATTCATATACAAATACCTGTTTTGGCACTGCAAAAAGGATTAGATTCGCATAGAATAAAATGGTAAATTAAAAAAATATGAATTGGGAGATTTTTGCCTTGTTCTCTCTTCAAACCTATACTTTAAAACAAATTTTATTTCCAGCGTTTCTTACCTCCTCCAGTAAGACCTCAATACATGGAACCAGAAAGCCTCATCGATTATTTTACCTCTTACCTGCCTGGAGGAGGAAAAAGAGCTTAAATAAATTTGAGGATATGAGAGAGAACCATTCTCTACTACCTCTGCCAATGCAAAAAGAACAGATGCTTTTTCTTTTTCCTTTTTAGAGTAAATGCAGTGTCCATGAAAGATGCCAAGTTAATATCTCTTGGAAGGAGCAGATTCTCTTTACCTGCATGCTTGGCAATGGTGATAAAAGCTTTTTCATATGCCTGTTAAGTCCCCCAGAGGACCGTGTTTTTCCAGGCCACTTCTACTTAACCGTTCTTTAAATAAGGAGATAGAGATTACAGACTAAATTACTAGCAAAGCAGTCAAGTCTTTGTGGATTAAACCCAAATATGTAATTTGTGCCTCAAGGAACCTCTGTTTTAACATCAACGCTGTAGAATTTACAAGGCACTTTCTAATAGTAAACACTTCACAGGACACACTTTCTGAGCTCCTACTATGTGTCAGGCACTATTCTAAATGCATTGTATGCACAATACCTGCTGCATTGTAGTCCAAGCTTTGTATCAAGGTCTTTATAAATTCTATATTATTTGCTTTCTATGGCATCCTATAAAATAGAAAATATCATTGCAGATGAACAACTGAAGCACCAAGATATTCAATAAGCATAAGTTGTCTATGGTCAAACCACAGAAAACAGAATTTGAATCTAGGCAGAATGGCTCCAGAGCTCTGAACTATCATCCTACATAGTCCTCATTACAATTCCAAGAAGTAGAAAGCTGCACTGATACTGGAGGAAACTGATATCGGCGAGCATAATATGCCAAATGTCAAGCAGAATGTATGTCACACAGTTGATATTTGAACTCAGCTCTACTATCTCCAGAGCCCAAGGACTCTCCAATTGGTCTTGGTATGTGGATCAACATGCTAACTTTTACTGAGTTTGCTAGTATAAATGGGTCCAACACTGCCCATAAGAATAAAGAATGGCTGAGGCCTTATATAACTAGAGGATGGTAAATAATAATAACTGGCTTCCCAATTATTCAATAATTATTTAGCTTTATTTTACAAAGCAATCATGCTTACTTCTGATGGGAATTCTTCTCAGACCTTGGAAAAAATGTAGGCTGGAGAAATTCCCCTGTGGACACCAGTTCCCCCCCAATATCCAGCTCAGATGGCAGAGGGAAGGGGCATCAGCAGATGTTTCAGAACCAGGAGGAGATGTGAAAATAATGACCATGGGCCAGTCTTGGGAAGGCAAACTCCCAACAGCAAACAGTTTAGCCACAACTGGGTTGGCATTTCAGAATAGTAGTTCTTTTGGTTTCAATGAATATAAAACACCTCAAGCTCATGCTCACTCAAACACCCACACCCATACCCACACCTGCACCCACACATAACAGATCAGTATGCGGTCCTCGATAAACAAATCAGCATGAAAAGAGTTCAGCTGGACATAATGGAAACTGGAATAAAGAAGACATTAAGGTCTGAGGCAGTCTTCCTCATCTACTCTTTAAGTTTTAACTAGCTTGGTCTCTTTGCTTAGATCAGTGCTTTCTGTTGTATTCTTCTCTCCGTGTAGAACTTCCTCTGCTTGCACACCATTTCTGCTCCCTCATAACTTTAGATGGCACACACCTATAGATGGCTTTGATGCCCACAGTTAGAGCCAATACCATGACTAACTGGTTCACTCTCTCTATCTTCTGGCCATAAGTTCCCAGGAATGGAATCTGTACTGCACAGTTTGTGCGAATGTCTAGCCTACATGCAATGACCTGAGGGGAGAGAGAAAGGGGGACAGTCTTTGCTACAGGTATTATATTAACATTTCCTTCTTCAATTCAGGTTATGGATGGAGTAAGAGGCAATATGTGCTGTGTAATCATGCCAAAATGTGCCTATTCTCATCATACTGAAAATGGATTAGATACATCCACACCTTTATTATGTTTTTAAATGCCGATTTCCTTAGATTTTGAGGCAGTTAAAGCATAATATTCTAAACCTTCTCTTGATAAATCGTACCAATATTCGGTGAACTCAACACATCCTTATAGCAACTGAGTAAGTCTGTGATATACATATTTATCTATGGTGAAAAACTAAATCATTGTAATGCAATATTAATATTCACACCATCATGGATATTAGAATCATATATTCTCAGCATTCAAAAGGAACTACAAAAATCACTTCTACTGGAACTGGCATTATTTTCTGCTAAGACTAAAGCAATGAGCTTCCAATAACACTGACATTTCTAATCTCAGGCTAAAAGCAAAATTATAGTTGTGTTTGGTGCTTATAATACTCAGTTTGTATCTTACCTGTTCAACGAACACCTGAGAATTATGTCCTAGAACTCAGCTCTTCTCTTAAAATGCCATTACAGAGTCAACCCTAGTCTCCATTATGGCTTTCTGTATGCTTTCTGAAATTACTCCATGTATTTGTCATCTTACCAAAGCGAGTACCTTGAGAGCAGGAATCATGTCTTGTCATTATGGCCTTGACACCTAGTAGACACCTGGTATAAAAAGATGCTCAATAAACACTTTTCAGATAAAATATATGAAATGTTGAAAAAAAGGAGTCCACAAATAATAAATACATAAAAAAGAGGGTAGAAGAAAGGAAGCAAGATGGTCCTTACTCTTATGAAGTTTAAAGAGATGAATTAAGTGAAACAATATCATTTTTTAAAAGATGGATGCACAATTCAATTATTAAAATATATGTTTTTATTTATCTGTGCTGTGGATAGATCATTGGGTTCATCATTTAAAAACTTCTATTTTAGATTGAGTTTAGGCATGCTAAACTTAAAATCAAAGACAAAATAAAATGTACGCCCAATACTAATGCTTAATACATGAAGAATTTGAGCTCAGAAATTGCTTTAAGGCTTCTTCTATTAAACTATGCCCTTTGAATTTAGAGTGTATTTTAAATATAGTTCCCATGCATTTTATCACTGTTAAGAATATTTTTTACTATGTCTACTAAATCAAACTCCCCACGATATAAAACTGCTACTATAGACATCAATTAAGAATCAAACTTATATTCAGTAGTAACTGAAAAGAAAATATTGAAAAGACAATGTATCAAAGCAGGGACTACTCATCTTCAACAATGAAACATGTCCTTAGAATTCTTAATATTTTGAAAAATCATCAGTTGTTACTTAGTCTCATAATGGCCTAAGGAAGAAATTGCTTCAAAATAAACAAAATAGGTGCCTATCACAGCAGTCCTTCTTAATCAGTATCTATAAAAACTGAAAAATATGCCATATTACACATCCTTGTCCATTTTTCCTTTGTTTTCCTCTTATTATATATCTTCTGCTTCTTTTTTCACCTGTTTTTATTCTAAAAACAATCTGTAGGAACATGGAAAATACAGTGGAAATATTCAAAATGCACAGGAACAACCATTTTCTCTTTGTTTAAAAAAAGTTTATGTTGAGATATCTTCACACACACAGTCCATCCAAAGTATACAATCAATGGCTCATAATATCATTGCATAGTTGTGTATTTATCACCATGATCATTTTTAGAACATTTACATCACTCCAGAAAAAGGAATATAAAGAAAAAAGGAAAAAGCCATACATCCCATACCCCTTTAACTCTCCCTCTCATTGACCACTAATATTGTAATCTACCCATTTGTCTTTACACCTTGTCCTCCCTATTATTTATTTATTTTTATACTTATTTTTTTTTAACTCATTTGTTCATACCCTGGATAAAGAGAGTGCCAGTCACAAGGTTTCCACACTCACTTGGTTATGTTACAAAACCTATATGTTATCAAATTGTCTTCAAGAACCAAGGCTACTGGAATACAGCTCAACAGTTTCTAGTACCTCCCTCTAGCCACTCCAATACACTACAAGCTAAAAAGGGATACTTATATAATAAGAAGAATAACCCCCAGGATACCCTCTCAACTCTGAAATCTCTCAGTCAAAGAAACCGCATTTTGTCTCATTTCTCTCTTCCCCTTTTGGTCAAGAAGGCTTTCTCAATCCCATGATGCCAGGTTCTGGCTCATCCCAGGAGTCCTGTCCCACAATGCCAGGGAGGCTCACACCCCTGGGAGTCATGTCCCATGAAGTGGGGGAGGGCAGTGAGTTCACTTGGGGAGTCAGCTTAGAGAGAGGCCACATCTGCACCACAAAAGAAGTTCTCTGGAGGTAACTCTTTGACATAATTATAGGTAGGCTTAGCTTCTCCTTTACAGAAATAAATTTCTAGGAGCGAACCCCAAGACTGAGGGCTCAGCCTATGGATTTGGTTGTCCCCATTGCAAGAATGTCAGGAATGCCCCAGATGGAGAAGTTTAATATTTCTTCATTTCTCCCTAAGATGATGTTGCAAATACTTTTCTATTCTTTGCCCAAATTGCTCTGGGATGTATCAGGATATCATACTAACCTGTATAAACCAACAAGGTTGCATTTTCTATTCAAGATTTCATGTACTTATGGCATTCTAATAGACCGACCATACAAGTTTAATTAGATAATGCACCACACAAAATATAAATTGTGCACCAAACATCTCTTCCTTTAGTCTCACATAGGAGTGGAAATTTTAAAATACAGAATGTATCATCCTTTACCCAGTATTCTGATTTACCTTAGTCCTATTCAGATCAGCTTCATTCATGTCTCTAGTTGAAGTCTGATCACTTTTTCAACCTTTTAAAACAGTTGCTGTACAGGATAAGGCTGACATTCATAGCTTCAGAGCTTTAACTTTGAATCTTGGATGTCATCCACATACCCAAAGTTCCAGGGCACAACCACAATCATTTCCTCTTAATGCCTAGACATGGCTCCAAATAGCCAGATTTGTGCCATCTGACCTTGTCCTCCAGGCCATTATTGACTGTCTCAGAATAGCCTCTTGGATCAAATTTGGTCAGTCATGGACATTCTTCTTTTAGGAAATAAGGACATTCGATAGAAGTTGGGTTAGAGAGAAATTAGAATATTCTTACTTGCAAAATAAAACCTTCTATTTTAATCTTCTATTTGCCCATATAGCTTTTCCTTGGAAAATTTTCTGGTCCATGAACTCTAACAGTCTAGAAATCACTTAACCAGATCAGCATGGAGAGATAGAGACTGCCTTTAACTGGTTCAAATTAAAAACCAACCAACCCAACTGTCTCAAAAACTGATAATAAATTGGGGAATGGTTGGACTTTTGCAACAAACCAATTATTATTGAGCATAATGATAATAACAATAGTAACTAATATGTTATAATGCTCTACAAATAAAACATTTTCCTATATGTGATAGAATACACATGTTCTCACTGAACAAAGCAAAACAAAACAAAACAAAAAAAGCAAAAAGCAATGCTTAGCTAGGAAGCATAGATATTTATGGATCCCCAAGAACTAAGCAGTATTTCGGTAGAGAGAAACAATGAGTTGGTGATCATCTGAAAACACCCTGGGGTTGGTATGGGCTGAAAAGTGGCCCACAAAAATAACCCTAACAGAAAGATTCTAAGAGCATGCTCCATTTCTCTATGATATTCATTGATCCCACAACAATTTTCAGCTAAGATAGCTGCCGAGTATGCACTAGCCCTAAGCATGAGGCTAAGATCAGGAATAGGAAGCCCACCAAAGTATAAGTGCTAGCCTGTGCCTGAAGAGGTCACAGGCTATTACACAGCAGTACCTCTTTGTGCAGCCACTGTGAGTGCAGCAGGGTATCAAGGAAGAAATGAAACGTATTAGCTTTAAACAGCCAATTTTTCATTTATTATGTTTATTAAAGAAACAGTGGTTAAAATAAAAAACTTTTTACACATGGGGCAGTTGTACATAATCTCTCTCAAATGATTACCTGACACATCACTCCTTTGTGCCCTTTCTCACGAGGACACGTGTCAGCCATGACCCATAGGGAGGTGAGGGCAAGCCCTCTGGGGAGAGCACTGGATTGGGAGTCAGAAAGCTGAGTTATTCTAACCTCAGTTACTCATGTGGAAAATGAGCTCTTTGGCCCGTATCACACATTATCATACAGATACACACAAGTATCACATGCTATGATATCTAGGTGTGAGACCAAATGAGACGGTGTACTTTATAAAATGATGCTGTAGGAATGTCAGAGAATGTGAGAAGAGATCGGAAAGGGGGATGGAGACGAAGGAGGAGATGGAGGTGGAGGAAGGTGCTGAAACATGACAACTGGGAAAGGAAACAAAAGATGGACTCCTAGAAAACATGATTGTGTCCTAACTACGCAGAAATGGTTACAGTGGATTTCTTCAATGAAATATGTCTATGACTTAAAGTTGTCTGACAATTTTTTTTCTCTTCCATGAACCTGTCACAATATTTAAGATTTCTATTTACTTAATACTTTTAGATGGGGCTTGGAAAGACCCTGTTAAAACGAAAATACCAAACGCCAAAGGAAAGACACCCTATGCAGTTATCAGCTGCCAACAGAATAATAAAAATGTGTTGATAAGATTAGATAGTCATTCATCTGAGAAGGCTCTCAGAACACAGGAAGCAGCTATCTGCAGTGGCTGCTTTCCTTTCCTTTCCTTTCTTTTCCTCTGTCCCTCCTCCAACCCTCCCTTTCTACTTACCTGCCTACCTATCTAATACAGAAATGGGAAAGACAGAGGATCTGTTTGGATAGTCAGAGAAGTGTTTCTCTAACTTTAAAGTAAACAGTAATCGGCTAGGGACCTTATTAAAAGGCAGATTCTGATTCAGTGAGTCTGGGGTAGGGCCTGGGTCTGAATTTCTTCAAATCACACAACTGAGGGTATAGAGTATGCAACTGGGAGAGGGTACCAAGCTGAAGCATCACAAAAAGGATTCCTGGACAGCTAGGAGACAACATAATGAACCGGGGGTTAAGAAAGAAAATGGGAAGGTACTGAAAAAATTTACACTTTAAGCTGAATACACAACAAGAAAAGTTTATCTTTCTCAATACTTTTTTGCCCATCATTCAATAATACCTATTAAAGATACTGTATTACCCAAAAGACAGTCAGTTTTGGTCCTCAGTGAGGTTACAGTCTAGCAGACTCCAGGAGAGAGGAGCTAGTTGTTATCAAAACCAGATAAACATTATCACTATGACTATGGAAAGCATATAGATCAGGGATCGCTGGTGCTATAAAAAGCTATCAGAAGGCTGACGAGAGACATCACTGGAAGAGGAAATGATAGGAAGCAGTGATCCCAAGCAGGGGTTTTCAATGTGTGGTCCCCAGATGCATCATCCTAGGGCAAGTGGGTAGAAATGCATTTTCTGGCCTCACCCCAAACCCGCTGAACCAGACACTCTGAGGTTGGGACCCAGCAACAGGTGTGCCAACAAGCCCCCCAGGGGATTCTGATGCATGCTATAGTTTGAGAAATACCGAATCTCAGGACTGTAGGAGTTAATGTGTAAAAGACTGGGGAGGGTTCAGAATGAGAGAGGTGAGGAGGTGTTTCTACCTGAGAAAGTAGTAAAGCTCCAGCAGGGATTAGGCAGAGCTGCAGGAGGCCAGAGAGACAGAGAGAGGGAGTTAGCCTCAGAAGACTATAATCCTCCACAGCCTTTACAAGAAGAGTCAGCCAGGGACTCAAACTGCTCACAGCCTTATCTTCCTTAGCAAGCAGAAAAACCAACTTTAATTGGAATGACCAGGAGGGGCAGGTCTGATACATTTACATCATCTGCCCGGACTCCCCAAAGGCCTTTGGTTTAGCAGCCTTTGCTAAAGTGTGGCAGAAGCAATTGGGAAATAGCAGTACATGGCTCTTTAGGGCTGTAGTTCTCTACCCCTGGCCATACATTAGAATCACCAGGAGAGCTTGAAAAAAATAAGATGCAGGTGGCAAAACTCAAGATGATTCCATCTGGAGCTCTGGGGTGGAGCCCAGGTGAGAGATGTTTTTTAAACTCCCCAGGTGATTCCAAAGTCTAAGAGTTGACGACCACTCCGTTTGACTAATAACAGACAGCAAAGTCACAGGTCTGTAGAGTTTCTCTAATAATTCTCACGATGAGAAAGGACATGAGACAGCCCATTTTGACCTTCTTGTTTAAATCCCTTCTGTTCACATTGGAAATGTTTTTTGTTAAGCTCTATATTCATTTTTGTGAGCAGAATAACTTGGGGATCCTAACATACAGAGGGAGTGAAAAATATATGCTTTGATGGAAAACTCAGCCTTGTTTAACATGGGCCCTTCCAAGTTATCTGATTCTGACTTTATGGTGGTTCTGCCTTTTCACTGCTTTTGAACTATTTTATAACTCAGTAAGTTGTACATAACTGATGGCAATAGAAAGTAATTCTTGTCTGAAGACATGGAAATAAATCCTGTCTTGTGGAGGTTCCACTGACTACCCGACCTCCCAAATCAGTTTTGCACCATTTGGAAATATATTTCAATATTCCTGATTTATAAATGTGTCTGTTCTATGGCTTCGCTTTTGAACCAGTTGTAACACCTCCTCAGTTCCCTTAATAATAATTGGTTTAATAAAAATTTTAATGTGTTAGTTTTATATCTGTCTGAGAGCCATGGTTTAACCTTTTTTTTGAAAATTATATTTTTGCACAACCCTTGACTTTAAATTAGTGCTAAGGACATTTGAGAATTGTAAAGGGTCAATAGAGTCTCTTTATTGTGACTAATGAAAGTGGCAAGAGGTGTTTTTAAGAAAAGAGTAGCTTACTGGGTCAACTTCTCCAATCATTTTCTGCATCTACAAAACTAAGCTACCAAAAAAGCACAATTCTAACCCCTGCCTCCCAACTTCTCTTATAGTGCCAACTGATACATTTTTCTCATTAACCTGTTCTTGTAAAACAACAACCAGTTCTAAGAAGGTCCTGTGGTACATAATGGTTTAATTAGGAGAGAGAGAATATTCTTCCTCTTATTAGATTTGTAACTTTTAGAGATTGCTAGTCTATGTTTTCTTCAGCTTTCTGTTGTCCTTGCTAAGCAAAGGTAATGAGTGACCCTGTCTAAAAATTGCCAAAATATGTAACACCTTTAATGTGGAGCTTTTGAGTTTTCGTAACCCATATCAACCAGGGCTTTTCAATTTTCCACAAAAGAAGCAATTTCTACCCTCTTTTTTTTCCCCATTTGATTGAGAGAGAGAGAGAGAGAGAGAGAGAGGAGAAAGGCTAAGATCCTAAAAACCCAGTAATTGTGTGCTGAGTTTCTTTGAAACAGCATGTAAAAGCACCAAAGAACAAAATCAGCAAATATGAGTACTTTGTATGGAAAATTACAAACCAAACCACTATTACAAATTCAAATAAATGGCTCATTTAAGCCTTGAAGGGTTTCTTCCCAACTATAAAGTCAAAGGGCCAGTTCAGTTGATGTAAAATCCATTAAAGTTACATTAAAATAAAATATAAAACATTTAAAAATACTTGAAAGAAAGCCAGTTACCCTGGTCGAAAAATATGAATTATCCAACTTTAAAGAACAGATTTTCCAAGTTTCTGATTTTATGTTCAAGTACATTCAGCAACTTGAAATATGATACAATGCACAGATCCTGTTTTGAATTTTTCTGGTTAACATTGAATTTGCATTAAAAATCCTAAACTGAATACATTTTGCTGAGTTGCAAGGGATGCTATATGACTGAAAAATAAAATGAAATAGAAATATTTGTGTTTGGTAAAAAATAAATAAGTAGGCACTTATCTTTTTCTTTTGCTAATTTTTCAAGGTTGAACAATAATAGTGTTTAAGCATTGCTAATTCATGGATATTCCTTTGTTGCATGTAATTTCTGGGCACAACCCTGGTCACACACAAATAATCCTTTCTGATGTCACTTGGGCTGCCTTGCAAAAAGCAATTTCCAGCAACCTCTACCTACACTGAGAAACTCTGTGTTCCAAGGTATGATTTATTTTTTTTTCAGGACCAGCTCTTGTAATTTCATGCAGTAATTTAGGCGATTGTCAAGCACCGTATATTCAGCCTAAATGCTTTCTTTAGAAAAGTAACACTTTGCTATACTAAATCCATCCATTTCTAGCCAGAAAAGTGAGTTTTAATAGCACTGGCTTGAACCTGGATTTTGGATTCTTTTCCTTCAGGCACAGACTAGTATTTTTTCCCCCTGTTATACCTTCATATGGTCTTTTCATCATGGTGAGAAATAGCATAGCTTTCTCACTCTCTCTCTCTCCCTCTCTCTTTAAAAATACACTTTATGACTGCACTGTTGTGAAGATTCTTCTGAGGCTCGGAGGATCACACAGCACCCCCAGAGTGAGGCTAAAGGTGCTGCCACATGCCCAACCTTGACCGGTGTCTTGCTGAATGTTCTCGAAGAAGCATCAGATGGCCAGATACCCTTTCCTGCAACCCCACCTGGCCTCACAAGGCATTTAGGAGGATTAAGGAGATAATACCATAAAATGACTTGCACCATCTCAGCAGGGCCAGCTTTGGAAAATAAGATTTTAGGAAGGAAGCAAGAGAGGCAGCCTGGCATGCTTTGTATTCATGCCGAATAGAAAAGCAATGTGCAACTTTAACAGGACAGAAAACAAATAAAAGGACCCACTCCCCTTGTCCCCCTTAAGGTCTGCCCTACTCCCTTTAAAATTGAGAAAACATTTAGCACTGCACCAGACTTGGTAGAAATTGGTGCTCAAAATGTTGTCTTGTTATTGCCTTTATTTCCATTCTTGGGGATGTAACTAAATATTGCTTCTTTTCCTTTGAAAAGCAGAAAGCAGACCTGTGACCTCACCAGTAGACTTTCCACAAGGTCACAGAATTGCTTTTGCCTACCACAGGAAAAAAAAAAAAGTAACTTATCCTGTCTTTGCCACTGTTGCTCGTGTGTAAAGTGTGGATGATAATAATACCCATTTCATAGGACTGCTATGAGTTTTGATCTGTAAAGCTCTTAGAAGAGAGTCTATGATAGAGTAGAAATGATATGTGGTTGTTAGATAAGTTAATTACATAAATAGATACTATCTTCATATTTCTGATCTGAATGTAAAGTTAACTCAAATTAACATTTTGAATGGAAAAAAGTTTTCATTCAAAATATGTCCAGGAATAGCCAGAATGTTAGGTGCTACCAGGCAAACAGCTGAGCTGTATCACTTCCGATACACTTTCTAGCATAGGACAGATTTGAATGTTGCACTTGTTCCTGGGAAAGAATTCACACTTATTCAGCTGTCCACTTGCCCACAAAAGATGCTTGTTAATGGAGTACCAGTGATTTGGAGGCTAAATATTTTCCTTTTCAGCAAGGACTAAACACATATCTCCACTGAGAAAAAGGCATGCGGACCCACTGCAAACAACAGATAAAAACACATAAAAAATAATAATCAACGCAACATTCATTGACTATCAATTCTGTGGCAAGTTCAATACAAGCTGCTTTAAGTACATTTGCTCATTTGATTCACCCAAGAACTCTTGTAAGAAAGGTAATAACTGCACTTTATGGGCAAGAAATCTGAGCCCAAAGAAGCGAGCCTAATATATCTATATATAAAGAAAGAAACACACCAGGTGCTAGGTGCTTTTCATTTATCTGCTCATTTGGTCTTTCACTTATTCACTGTTGATTTTTCATAGCAATCCTCAGTATACAGAGCAGTATGTTCTAACTTCAAAGCTCACTTTGCTAATAGCTGACAGAGTCTGTGCCCAAATTATAATCTTCTCAGCTGTCATGCTTATGGTATTTTTAACCAGATCATCCACTTAACCACAGATTTAAGAATCCAGAGAACCAGAGTCTAACCTTTGCTCTGACTCACTTTACATGGCAATTCAGTTAAACTCTTTGAGTCTCACTTCATCACCAACAAAAATGAGGTGAACATGCTGGGGGATCTCAGGGCAGTGTTCTGTGACTCTCAGAAATCAAAAGCACTGAGCAGAAACTTTCCCACCCAGAACAGTGATGGAAGAGTGCTACTGTGAACCTACTAACAGGAATGGTTTAGTAAAACTTGCACATCACTAATTCTGTCCCTTATTAGTTAGGAATAAAACTTGCATGCTACTGCTAGGCTTCTCTCCAAGGTTAATGGGAGACGGATAAATAGATTTGTATGATAGATGTGAGCAAATTATACTCATGATTCAATCCTTACAATATGCTCAGGGAGGAAAGAGAAGGGAGCGGAAGCTAAACTAAAGCAAAAACAGCCTCACTCTACACATACAGCCATCCTTAAGAGATACTGAGTTCCTAAATTGTTTGGCCTGAGGCAAGCAGATTTTAATGGCCATTCAGAGAGGTTGGCTCTACCACTTAAAATATTCTTTATCAAAAAAACTCCCTTCATCTTGAGGCATCAGTATATTCCCAGAGAATTTCTTCATAGCTAGGTTTGGGGGATATAATGGCCACATGTTAACGATGATATAATAAAAGAATATGACTTTTAGGACCTGTCTGCAGAGACACTGTCCTTAGAACATCCTCACAAGGTCCATTACCTTATCTACCTTTACCTCACAAGCATCCCCAGTTTAGGGCTCCCTCAAAAGGGGAGAATCTGAGGGTGAACTAAGGGCTCGTGCTTCATGCAGTAGTCCGAATCTTGAAGTTAAACACAGGCAATGGGGGAGACAAACCCATGTATTACCCACACATTCACACTTCTGAGACTTTGCTTAAGCAAGCGCCTCTGTCTGAAAGGGCATTGCCTTCCCTTCTACCTGGCACAGTATTCTTACTTTTAGAGATCTAGCTACCTAGTCATGGCTTCTCAAAGTCCCCTGAGAAACTTCATCGCTCTATCTTAGGTCTTCTCGGCAACTTTTAAAAATCTCCATTGGACAGTTTATCACACTGCAGCTTATTTATTGAAATATGCCTATCTTCTGCTAGATGTTGAAGTCCTCAATAGGGTCATGCCTATTCATCTGTGCATCTCCAGGACTGAGCACATTCTTTGGGACATAGTATGTGCTCAGGAAATGGTGCCTTGAACACCTTTTTTAAAAGACTGGAGGTCATTTATTTTAAGTGTATGTGTAGGTATGTATGCATGTGGCTCAGTAGCTTATAGTTTCAAAGATAAAACAGGCAATCATATAACCTCACCTGTGAACTTCTCACCAGAGTATAGCAACAGAAAGCCACAGAGACTTTCTAGTTGGCATCCAGCTTTTTCCCTGATTCTGCTACATAAAATGATGAGCAGGCAAATTATTTCCCTTGTTTAAACATGTTCCTTCAAACAAAGTGCAAGCAGGTATTCTTCTTCTTCATCTGTCTATATATTCATTCAATAACTATTACCTTATTGAGTTTCTAACATGCATATTGGCAATGTCTAGGTGAAGGTCTGAACAAGATAGTTCCCTAATTCACAGGATTTCCTTCTAGTAAGGGAAATAAACAACTAATGCATAAAATAGAGAAATTTCTAGAGTAGTATGCGTTAAGTGGAATTTGATCTGAGCCCTTAAGAGTGAGAAAGAGACAGGCACACGAAACTCTGGATAGGTTGTTCTAGGCAGGGGAAATGGCTATGCAGCATCTCTGACAAGGAGATACACTTGCTGGGGGAACAGAGGAAAGGAGAGCACAGTTGATAGGGAGGAGCAGAGGGTTAAGAAATGTGATTGTGGTTCAGTTTTGTGACCCGGTGAGGGGTGTGTACTTTATCTACATGCTAGTTGAGCAATTTAAGCAAGGGGGTGTCATAAATTGATTTATCGTTTTATAAGATGACTTGTGTAGCTCTGTGGAGAAAGAGACTGCAGGAGAGCAAGAGCAGGGCAAAGAGCAAGAGTTCTGAAACATAGAAAATGTTTCAGAAGTTACAGTGCTAATCTGGTTGGGGATGATGTTTTATCACTGGGCTGTGTGCTTTGTGGGCTCCAGCTACAAGTTACATTAATTGTAAGGAAATCACACAGTTGCCATCAACAAGGTTTTCAAGGAAGAAAGCAAGCTATATCACTGTTAGAAATTTCACCAAGCTAACTTCTTTCCACCATCTCCTGTGTAGAACAGATACATGGCTTGAATACTTTGAACAAGGAGAACAATCGTTTTTAGGTCATTTTGCTTTCTGTTTTTCTTTGAAAATATTGAAACAAGCAAACAGTGTTGCTAAGGCATATAATTAAAACAGAAACATTTCTGTGCAGTCTTTCATAACATGTCAGCTTTGATTTGAAGTCATGTCTGGATGGTCAAGGCAATGAGTTAATTCCTTATTTTATGCTTGAAGGATCCAATAACTGAAAAGGAAGTGAGCAGACCATTTACTCTAGTAGCTGGAAGACAGTGGCCCTTCTGAGACTTGACTGAACATCACAAAGTTACACACCAACGAGAGATGGAAATTAAAACCAAATGTAGTACTAGAGCCCAATCTCTTAACACCTACATTATGATGTTTGTCCAATTAAAAAAAAAAGTGTTCAGACATTATCCTAGTGCACTATCTTCATCTTATGAATGAGAAAAATAAGATTCAAAGAGTGGAGGTCCCTGGATTTGCTGACTTCTAATTGACTAATGACAATGAACATGGATCCTTTATGATGACCAAAATTATGATTTCCTTGCAAACGGAGGTTAGGGAATGATATTTATTTGGGATATTTAATATAACATTTGCTCTTCCATCAAGACTGATCTAGTAATGGATTTGATGAATTGATTCTTAATTGCCTATCATCTCCAGAATGCCTAGAGCTCTGGACCAGTCAATATTAATGATTATATAAGTTATGACTACAATATTCCATGTGGTTACCATTTGTTGAGCTATGGGAGGTGCTTTTTACATATTATCTCATTTAATTCTTCAACAATACCATGACCAAGTACTCATATTATCCCAGTTTTACAGAAAAATAAGCTAAAGCCTAGAGAGGATGTGATTTGTCCAAAGTCACTGAGTAAAGACAGAGTCAGGGTTTGAATTTGGGAAACTTGACTCTAGAGAAGGGATCAACAAACTCTGGTCTGTGGGGCAAACATGGCCCACTGCCTGCAAATGTAAATAAAGTCTTATTGAAACATAGCTATGACTATTCCTTTCTGTATTGTTCATGGCCACTCTCCTGCTACAATGGTAGACTTGAGTTGCTGCAACAGAGACCATATGACCTGCATGAGCAAAAACATTTACATCTGATCCTTCACTGAAAAAGCTGCCAACCCCTGCTCTAAAGCCTGCACTCTGAATATACTTTAACAAATACTTACTGAGTGCTTACAATGTGGGAAACATTTTTCTGGGTCCTCGGAATATATAAATAAACAGAACATATAAGTGTTCCTGCCCTTGTAGAATAATATGCTAAGATGTGCTCTGCCCTGACCGGGATTGCCTACCTTATTTGTGTGACCCGGTACAAAATGTAAGTGTGGGACCTTTCTATAAAACTTACTAATAAATTCAGAATGGTGGCTGCAGAACAGCAACCCAAGCATGGAGCCCTTCTACGTCTGTAGCCCTTGATGACCTAAAGGTCTCACCCCATGAAGCCAGCCTGACCTGGTAATCTTGATGCATGAGGATGGGACATGCTTAAACGCTCAATGCACTTCCGGTACTAGCCCACCTCTTATGACAGAGAAAGGTGGTTGTGTTATACACACGAATCACATCCCACACAAGCTCAGAATACGCAAAGCTGTGATCTCAATATTTAGCAGCACAGACTCACTCATCATTCGCCATTTTTGAGCAATACTTCTGTAACCATCATTTGGTAGATTACATAAACACTAAGCAATTTCAGTTTCCATGTTCTAATTTAATCAATCATCATACAATAGGATAATGAAACTGAATTTTCAGTTTCCACAAATGTCTATTTTTCACGATTAACTTGAAATGAATATTTCTAAAGCATTCAAGAGAAACCTTTAACCCACTGTCCAAGAACTCTGTGGGGCCCCCAAAAGTATGACAGTTCATTAATCCACTCTGAAAACCTGGGCAAAATCCGTGGATATATGTAAGAGAAGTGAGTCAAAGGTAGTTTGAAAGCACCATCTCTGGAGTCTCAATGCCCACATTTGAATCCCTACTCTATCATCAACAAGCATTGTGACCTTGGGCAAGTTTTTAAATTTCTTTGTGCCCAACTTAAGCTGAAAAGTGGAAATGGAGTAGTTTCTGTCTCAGAGGGATGAATATTAAATGAATTAAAATATATAAAAGTCTTGTAACAATGTCTGGCTAGTGTTAACTACTATATAAATGTGAATGTGGTCGTTATTCTCATTATTATTTCCCACGAAGTGGATATAAGGAAGAGATCATAAACTAAAATACCTGGAGAAGCCAACATATGTTAACAAGGAATCAACAGGAATAAATTGATATTTGGAAATAGACAGTGTGAGGAACATCTGAACTAAGGAATACTTTGTCTAAAGGGCCATCTACCATTAAAAAGCTTTAGCCAGTGCTCCTATATTCAACACTGTTTCATTGCAGTCATCTCTTCTATTTTTCAAGAAAAACCGGACATCTAGATTTTTGCAGGAAATCTCCCATATTTTCAAGGGTGACAACTAATTTTATTTCATTTAAATATATTGAGTAGGTCAAACAATACCTAGCATCATTTTCTGGTCAAATTATTTTGCAAGCTTTATCCTATAGCATCCATTAGATTCTCAAAGGAATGTGAGCCCCAGAAAGAGCCAAGAACTCCCTCCCTAGAGCCTCAATGGATCATTAACATATGCTGGTCCAGAAGCAGATGATGCTATTTTGGAAGGTCTTCTGAGAAGCTTTATGTCCATAAAAGGGCCCAAGGACAATGGGGAGAACAGGTGGGCAGGGAAATCAAACTTGTCCTCCCAAAGGCAACCAGTTCTATTGCCAACATAGGAAACATCTCAAATTAGTCTTATAACACAGAGGAGCCGTAGTTAAAGCAATTGTTTCTCTATTCCAAACGCTGTTCTCTCTGTTTTGGTTTCTTATCTGTATCTTATATTCCCTCTTTCACTACCAATAGCCACCCCTAGAAAAGAGTTAAAATTTAAGTGAATATAATGCAAATATCTTCTGTCTCCCAGGAAATTTTTTGGTGGGCTGGAATGGTAGCAGGGATAGTATTCCTATCCCCAGTTTATATATTACTTCTTAAAATTGAAAAAAAGATTTGTCTTCTGGCTAACAGAGTCTAATCAGCATTTTTTCGTTTCTTGCTTCCAGAAACAAAAAGAGTAGTAACTATCTTTGAAAATTTACTCTTGATAAGAGGCTATCCATATGATTTTCAATGCCTACAAAATGTCTAAAGGCCTTAAATCTTAGATTTCAAGGAATTTGGGGAGGGGGAGCTCACTGTATTTTCAGGATCTGTCACAGGTTTGGGCAAGCACTATTGGGGGGAATGTCTTAGAATGGAATGAATGCTGGCCAATGTGCTTTGCTTTTTTTTTTTTTTTTTTTTGCATACCACAATCTGGACAAAAATCTCAGTGGTCTATAATAGGTATCTAATAGGTGTCTCACATAGGTATCACAATAAAAATACAAAATCACCTAACACATTAAGGTAATACTCTAATATCTGTTCTTTTATAGTGATATAATGCTGGCTCACATGATCAAACTACATGAAATTTCAATGGGTTTAGCATTTTCCAATGTGTTTTAATGTGTATTTTCATTTTATACCCATAACAATAACATTTCGGTGACACTGGAACACTACAAGCAAAATTACTCAAGGTCAGGCCTTTAGGAGAATAACCTAAGTATCTTCACTCCTGGCCTGGTACACTTTTCTCAGTAAATTATCCAACCCCTTTTTTTCCCTGCTTGGAAAGCATTGAAATTCTTCCTGGTTAGTCACACTTTTAGCAGCCCCTTGTTGAACTGCATTAACCTTAGCTACATTCCTTTCAGAATATCATTAGTGAAAGCCTAATAACATAATATTCACCTTATGTCTCCCAATTGCCTACAGAATAATATCCAAATTCCTTACCAAGCTTTAGAAGGCTCTTTGCAATCTGACTCAGGTCAACCTCCCCATCATTATAACCTTCTACTTTTCACTCTGTGCTTCTATTCTACTCACACTGATCTGTTCCTTCCTCATCCTTCCTTTTCTTAAGCTTCTTAATTGATTCCTCTCACCTGTAAATCAAGGGCCTTAACTAACACATTCAAAGAAATGGAAAAGGCTTACCCCCAACTTCCCAAGCATGTAAAATGTAAGGGTTTTAAAATTCTTACCAGTCTGCCTATTATTTTAATTATTTTTAAATATCAGTATATGCCTACATTTTTACATAAATGCTTGTTTATTAACAAATTATGTCCACATTTGAATAATATTATAAAGTAAACTTCATTCTTTTAACTCTCTCCAAGAGCTTCCTGACAAAACAGAAAAGAAAAACTGAAACCTCTGATTTACAATGAGGATTATTATCAATTACAAGGAATGACAGAAATCCAGTGAAAGAAAATGCATAGAGTACAAAGAATCTTCTGAGGTTTTCCTCTTCTCAGCTCTGATTCTTTAGGGAAATCTGGTTTCAAATATGTTGCCCCCCACTATCTCTTTTTACATTACATCCAATTTCATTTCTCTTGTCAGACTCGGTTTCTATGCTATTAGTCCATATTTAATGTGTAAAATCATACAAACTATGGCTTTGAAGATAAACATTCAAAATTCTTCCTCTCCAATTTCCCTCACTGTCTCTAGGTATCTGGCTGATAAAACATAGAATTATTTTATTCAATTTAATATTGAGAAATCTTCATCTCTCCTCCCTAATTTGTCTTCACTCTCAGGAATTATGTGGAATTGTAAAAAGCTAAGCAAAACACAGGGGGAAAAGAAAACACAAACAGATCTAAAGCTTGTGCACTAACTTTTACATATACACTCTGAAATCTTTTTGTCCTTATTTTCAAGAGCTGGGTAACTGCTAGGAATAAAAGCTTATTCCAAGAGATAACTCCCTTGACAGGAATAATTAATCTTTATTTTGGGGGATGGGTGAAAAAATTCTTTGAGAATTTCAAGAAAGCTATGAAAGTTCTAAGCTAAGCAATGCACATACAAAATAGGCATATACTTTTAATTAAAGGGGATCCCACAGATTTCTAGGGGATCATCTTTGAACCACTGAGTAAAAATCTAGATCGAGAGTTATAAAATACCTCTATATAAGTCTATATCTATATCTGTTATTTATCGATCAATATTTTCTCCTTATTATGTTTAGTGCTTACCAATGCTATTGTGTTCAACATTTAATCTGCAATTATGAATGATGATTGAAGTGATAATAAAATCAGTAGTAGCAGCAACTCCTTCCACTGATTCCTCCGTACATGTCAGGTCCCAATCACTTTTTGTCTCATTTATTCTTCATAGTAAGTCTCTTATATAGGTGATTTATAGATGGTATATCTGAAGCACAAAGAGTCTGTATCAGTTGCCAAATGGTTCCATGCAGAAAGTGACAGAACCATGATTTAAAGCTAAAATTGTGTGTTTATAGAACACAGAATTCAAAATCACCTGTTATGCTGGATGAAATGAACTCATGTAGGTAAATTTCATTACCTGCACTTTTTAAGTTGAAGAATAATAAACGTTTCACAAAACAGATTTTAAGTTTATGGTTCAACAAGGTTTGCCAAATGTATGCATCTGTGTCACTATCTGCACAATCAAGATAAAGAACATTTCTATTACCCCACAATGGTCCTTGATACCCATTTTTAGTTAATCCACTCCTTTTTATCACCATATATTAGCACCGACTGTTTAATAATGTCACAAAAATGAAAGTATCCAGTAGGTTCTCTTCTGTATATGGCTTGCCTTATCCAACATGTTTTCAAGATTCATTCATGTTAGTAAAAAAAAATAAGGAAAAATAAATAGATAATTAATAGGGAGGGATAAGGGGTAAAAAATGGGATAGATTAAAATACTAGTGGTCAGTGAGAGGATGGGCAAGGGGTATGGGATGTATAGATTTTTTTCTTGATTTCTTTTATTTCTTTTTCTGGAGTGATGCAAATGTTCGAAAATTGATCACTGTGTTGAATACTCAACTATGTAACGATACTATGAGCCACTGACTGTATACTGTGATGAACTGCATGTGTATGAAGTTATCTCAATAAAATAAACTGACAGAGATTCCAAAAAACAAGACTTCTTCATGTTGTGTGTATTGGTAATCCCTTCCTTTACATTGCTGAGCAAAAGGCCATTGCATGAACATACCACAAGTCTTATCCTTCTCCTCTTGATTGACATTTGTGACCCTTTCAGCTTTGGCTATTATGAATAAAGTCGATATAAGTATCTTTGTACAAATCTTTAAGTGGGCACACATTTTCATTTCTTTTGAATAACTACCTAAGGGTGAAATTGCAGGGATACAAGTCAGGTTTGAGTGTTTAACTTTCTAAAACGTTGGCGCCCATATTTCTGAAGTGCCTGCGTCATTTTGCACTTCCATCAGCAACATATGAGAGTTCGTTTGTGGACAATTTTTGCTTTGTCAGTTTCTCCTTGGGGTTGTTGTGTTTTTGTCTTAGCCACTTTAGTAGGCATCTTTCTACAGTTTTCATTGTCATTTTCTTGACAATTAGTGATACTGAATAATTTTTTCAAATGCTTATTTACCTTTCTTTCGTATTTTCTTTTGTGACATGTCCATTAAGTCTTTGATGTTTCCTTACTGAATTATTTGTCTTTTCATTACTGATTTGTAGGAAGTTTTAAAAATACATTTAAAACATGGTGAATACAAATATATGTATACTTGTATGTGGTCCTAGTTTGTGTTTTGCCTTTCCAAACAAGATTTTTAAATGTTGATGAAGTCCAATTTCCTAATGTTTTCATTTATAATTAGTGCTTTTTGTGTCCTAAAAAATCTTTGCTTACCTCAAGTTCATGAATATATACTCTCACATTTTTTCCTAGAAGCATGATAGTTTTAACATTTATATTTAGATTTGTGTTTCAAATTAATTATGCATGTTGAGAAAGAAGAGTTGAGGTTCACTATTTTTAATGATATACAGATGTTTAAGCAACTTATGTTGAGAAGATTTTCCTAACCCTGTTCAATTACTTTGATGGCTGCAGGTGAAGATCTACTTTTGGATCTACTTTGGACACTAGTCTGTTCATTGGTCTGTTTTCTGTCCTTACGTGATACTACAGTAGTAGGTCTTGATATCTGGCATTGCAAATCCTCCAACAATGCTCTTTGTTTTTCAAGAGTATTTTGGCTACTGGCTATTCCAACTATTCTAAATTTTAGAATCAGTTTTACAATCTTTACACAAGAAAATTCTTCTGAGAGTTTGACTGGGATTGCACTGAATCTATAAATCATGTTCAGTAGAAATAACATGGCAATCTCTACCAGGGAAATGTCTCCACTCTCTGAGGTCTCATTCCAACTCTCAAAGGCCACATATGCTCTACCTGGTACCAGGTTACTCAGATGGTATTAGATCAGTAGACAGGCGACAGCAGGTCCGAGGCCAGAATTTCAAGTCAGTGTAAATTCCAAGCCATGTAAATCAGCCATCCAAGAATCGTTTTCTATGATCTGCCAGGTAATAGCACCTAAGACGAACAGTGAGAGCACACAGGACCCAATAACTCATGTAAAATCTTCAAAGGCATTGTTTCCTGGGCTCCTGCAAAAACTATGCCAAATGTATAGGATTCACTTTTCTAAGGGAAGTCCAAAGTTATGGCGCCTAGTTAGGAATTTAAAGTCCTTTCCAGACAGATGCAAATTACTAATCTAGAATCATTTTTTCTATAATTATATTACTGCTTATACACCTGTCTGTTTTTTCACATTTCCAGGGAACAGTGCTAGAACAGTTTGTAGAAATTTCAAGATTTTTAATTTATAATAATATTCTATTGTTGTCAGAAAACATCATCTATTTAAATCCAAATTCAGTTTCTCAGGCAGGAGTGGTTTCATGGTCAGGTTCATGTGTCAACTTGGCAAGGTGGTGCTACCTGGTTGTCTGGTTGGGCAAGTACTGACTTGTCTGTTGCTATGACAACATTTCATGGACTTCAATCATGATCATGTTGGCTGCATCCACAGCTGACTGCAATTGTAATCAACTAAGGGGAGTAACTTCTACAATGAGTGACAGTTAATCTAATCATCGGAAGATTTTAAGGAGGATTAGGAAGAGACAATCACTCTTCCTGCTTCAGCTAGCTGGAAGAGTTCATTGAGGACCTTTATTGGAACTGTCAGCTCACGCCCTGCCCTACAGAATTTGGACTTTACATCCCCACAATTATGTTCGACACTTTTATAAATTTTATATTTATAGATCTTCCCTGCTGATTCTGTTTCTCTAGAGAACCCTAACTAATAGAAGGGAAAAAGATTTTGTTAAAAATGCCCTCATAAAGAGATTAGTAACATTGCCTTTCAACCATTAAAAAATCATTGCTCAAGTTAATTAAATTTTCTTTAATTACTGTCAGCAATGTTTTGAAATTTTCAGGGTTAAAAAGGTCATGCACCTGGCCCATGCACTTCCCAAAAAACAAACAAACAAACAAAAATTCAACAAATAGTGATGCAATAATGGGATACTCACATGGAAAAAGAATGAAATGTGACCCCAGCCACACAGCAAAAAAAAGTGATTTCTATTTATTTAAATATTTATATTTTCAGTGTTATTCATTCCTTTTCAAAGATCCAAATTTCCACTAAGAATGATTCCCTTATGCTTATAGAATTTCATTACCATTTTTACCAGTGCAGATTTGATGGAGATGAATTCTCTCAACTTAAATGTTTGAGAAGGTCCTCAATTTCTCTTTTTGAAGGATAGTTTCCCTGAATACAGGAGTCTATGTTGACAGTTTTCCTTGATAATCATGCCTTTTTTTTTTTTTTTCGTTCAGCACTGTTTCTACCATTCAGCAAAAGTTGTTACATTGTCTTATGGCTTCCATTGTTTCTGACAAGATCAAATATCACTTCATGTTATTCCCTTTTTTTCCTTTTTCTAATTTTTCTCTTCTCTACTTTAAATATAATCTCATTATCTTTGCTTTTGAGAAATTTGATTATGATATGAATAGATAAGGTTTTCTTTTTATCATACTATCTGAGTTTCACTGAACTTCTTTCATCTCAAGGTTGCTGTTTTTCATCATTTTAAGATTTTTTTTGCCATTATTTCTTCTAATAAGTTTACTGCTCCTTTATTTTTTCTCTCCTATCTTTTTGGGTATCAAATAGATATGTTAACTGGCTTGATCTTATCTCATGGGTTACTGAGATTTTATACAGTATTTACAACCAATCTGTTCTTCAGTCAGATAATTTCTTTTACTTTTCCTCGAGTCCATTGATCAAAGGATCTGGACCCAGCATGCCGTTAATGCCATCCAAGAAATGTGTGACTTTATATTTATTTCCCAGTTCTAGACTCCCAGTTTTTTTTATTTTAAAGTTTTACATGTCTACTGAATTTCTTCATGTCCTTGCCCAGTATATATATCTTTTCCTATAGTCTTAAACATATCATGGTTATTTTAAAATTCCTTTCTACTGGTTCTGATATCTGGGATATACCTTGGCCTGCTTCTATTGACTATTTCTCCCTTAATTATGAGTTATGTTTTTCCCACTTCACATGACCATAAATTTTTCATTATCTACTGGAAATCATGTATAATATATTGTCAAAGCTGCTGAATCATTTATTTTTCTATGAAGAGTGTTATTTTGTTCTAGAAGCGATGAAATCACTGTCAGGTGGTTGCGTTCTCATGGGAGCTTGGTTTGGGGCAGTGTTTGTTTAACCCTTCATCCTGGGCATATCAATCCTAACATCTATCTGGTTCTTACTCCTTCTAGAGTTTCAATAGAAGCTAAGTTCTTGCCAAGCCCTTTCAGCTTGCTAGGAACTGAACTCTAGATGCCATCTCCCAGGAACTGCCCAGTTAAAATCTCTGCTCAGCTTATTTAGGCTTTCAGCCACTATTTATTTAACTGTTAGGACTCTTATCCCATACATGTGCATTTCACTAGTCAGCCAGTGATTAAAAATATTTTTTTTTGTTTGTAGATCTTTTATTTCTAGGTATTCCCCCTCTTAATTCCAGACAGTCTGGAAGCTCCAAATTCTGATCTCTGGCACCTAAAGCCAATAAGACTGATGCTTTCTGCTCCAACACTGTTTCCTGTGTGCCATGCAGACCTGGGATAATCTCACGGGTAAAGTCAGTTAAATGTGGATGCACCCCATGGGTTTTCCTTCTCTCAATAATTTGAGTTCCCTTCAGAATGTTCTACTTTTGTCCAGTCTTCGGAGCATTAAAAATTTTTTAATGTTTTTCCAGAGTTTAAATTTTTCTTGGTAGAATAATCAATATGATGAAAGTCCCTTTACCACTATCAGGAGCTAGAATTTCAATCCAGGTTAATTTTCCACAAAGACAAATTTTCCACCTATGGAAAAACTGTAAAATGCTGATAATAATAGTATATTATGCATGATATCACCAGTTAGTTATGTGATGCCCACCTAGAAATTATCATACAAAATACAAATAAAAAATAACTCAATAACAATTTTAAAATAACATTCAAAAATGGCCACAAACATCTTTGGCTACAACATTTCAAAAACTTGTCATATCGTGGTTATAATAATTCTTCCTTATTGGATGGTTTCATTAAGTGCTAATAAACATAAAGAACTTAAAACTATTTCTGACACACATTAAGGCCTCAATTAAGGTGAGCAATTATTACTGCTTTAGTTAAGAAGACTGATTGGTCTAGTAAAATTAACTGTGATACACCAAAAAATAAAAGGTCTTGTACCCCCAAAATAATAGGCCTTGAAATACTCAGGTCCATAAAATAATAATGATATAACATAACGAAATATATAATTAAAAAAATCAGTGTTAACAGGAATTAGGAAACCTAGGTTTTAGAACACAGACAACATTGTTAGTTTTATCAGCCACTATCCATTCTCCCATTCGGTAATTGTTTCTAGTCTTCTCTAGAAGAAGTTGTTTTTTTTCTCATTGTACTTAGGCTCAGAGTGACTCAAGAGTTATCACATGACATTGGCATATGGAAATCAGTGAACTGCATTTTCCTGAGCTCAGTGATTGGCTTGGGGTTGGGTTTGTAACCTAATTAGAACAAATGAGATCTTGGAATAATTATTAAAAGAACTCTAGGGAAGAGCTAAGGATTGAAGAAGTTCCAGATGAAATTGTTTGATCCATTGCATCAGGTCTCCACTCTGCCTACACTGTGTGAGGCAATAAGTACTATTTTGTCTTAAGGTAATAAAAAGTGAATTATTGGGTTACCTTGCTATGAATTGAATAACTTTAGGCCAGAGCTTTACAAATAGTATTTTATGGACTGTGCCATTAATGAATTACCTGTGTGCGGAGATGTTACCATGCCATCCTTTGGTAAGACCGATGGGAAAGGCGTAGAGACAAGGAGACCCTGGGCTTGTCAGCTCTAGCCACTAGAAGATGCAACAGTCTACCACAGTGTGTCACACAAATACAGGGTGTCATCTTCTATCTGGGCCATGATGTGACAAGGTTTGAAGTGTATTGCCCTTAGTAGACGTTAAATATTTCTGAACCCTGTTTTTATCAGCTGAAAAATAAGAAAGCTGTATAGGGCTGGTTTCAATGGATTTTTAAATCTGCATCACTTAATGACTCCTGTTCTCAAATTTAACTGTGTAATTCCAATAGAAAAGTCCAAAACTACACTGTACAACCATTAAAGGAAATGGGTTCTATCAACACTGGAAAAACAATTAGAAAAGCAGAATGAATAAATGGAAAGAGAGTTATTACAGAGCCCTGCAAAACAACAGAGGCACTACATGATGAGTTTGCATAAAAATAATCCTAAAATAGATCCGTTCCCTTCATCTGAATCTCAGTTTGTGGGATTATCCATTTTAAGAAAAATCCATATCCAAAACTCTGAACATGAAACAGAGGGGTGATCAACACTTAAAACTTCCATAACTTTCTGATACATGAAAGCTTTCTTTAAAACACTACATTCATATGCACAACACAAATGTCTGAAGTAGAAAAAAAAAAAAAGCCCATGGTATTCAAACAGGTTACTTCAAAAGGCAACGCAAAGATGTGGGCTTGTGAAATCCAACAAAGTATGCTATATTAAATAACACTAGAAGGGACATCCTCTAGTACAATTTTGTCATTTTAAAGACAAAAAGGCCATTCCAAATCTGATAATTTTCTCATAAAACAAACAAATTCATTAGTCAAATTATACTCAACCATGATTGTCTAATTTAAGGTGCATACCTTAGAAGATCCCATACTAGGATCACACTGGCTTCCTGGGAAGGAAACAGCATGCACTATTTCTCTGGACCATTTGCCTCTAGCCAATCAAAGAAACATTATTTAAACTGACATCTTAATTTAATGTTCTCTTGATGCCACGATATATCCTGCAGGGAATCAGATCAAAAGATCTTGCACAAAAAAAGTTATAAGTTAAGTCACTCATTACACCAGAGACTATCAGTTTCCTCAGAGATAAACTTTTCCCCATTCCATTTCACTGAAGCTATAAAAATTTCTATAGGTAAAAACCAAGAATTTCAACAGGTGATGCAGGAAAAACAGATGTAGTTATTATCACTGTAAGCCAGCTTTGTTAAGAAACGTGTTCCAGGGGCATAAAGGTCAAACTAAGACCCTCCAAAGGCTGGCAGATCTTTGAAAGGTCCTGACAACCAAAACACATCTCTACAGACACAGAAATCTGGAGATGTACTCAGGAAAGCTGATGAGAAGAGCCATGTGTCTCACTCTGTTGGCAAAACTAAAACACTCCGCAGCTGACGAAGTCTTCTGGTGACGGAAGGGAGGAATGGCTTTGGAAATGCATGGTCAGTCTCTCATCTGCTCACTCCTTCATTCATGAGCCCACCCAAGTGGGCAGCCTGGCATTTAGCAGAATATCTGGCAGTTAGTGGGTGCCTTAATTTACTAGGTAGAGCTGCTATGACCAATACCACACAATGAGTTGGGCTAAACAATAAGCATTTATTTTCTCATGGTGTTGAGACTACAAGTCCAAAATCAAGATGTCCATAAGGCCGTGCTTTCTCCCACCCTTGGCAGCATCTGGTGAAGGCAGTCCTCAGTCACATGGAGATCTTTCTCTCCTTTCTGGCTTCTTCTTGCTTCTTGTAACTTACTATGTCTGAATTTCCTCTCCTTATGAGTCCCCCTGTCATGCAGATTAAGACCCAATTTATATTCAATTAGCCATACCTTAACTAATTATAACATCTTTAAAAGGTACTGTTTACAAAGGAGTTTATATACACAAGAATTCAGATTAAAATTTGAACATGTCATTTGTGGGGCCATGATTCAACCCTCAACAGTGCATGATGGATAGATCTTAATTGAATTTTAAAATATAATAGTAAATAGTATTTTTTTGAAGCTTGCCTTTTCTTTGCCTGACTTGCGATTTATGGGATGGGGTTATTCAGTTATTTGTCAAGAGGACTGGCATTTATAATTACTCAAATGGTTACTTTTACCAGAGGTCTTTAACTTTTATGCTGCTTTGAGCCCCTCACTGTAGAGTGTCCTTTCCTTTCAGTTTGGAAAACTCCCTTTAGCATTCCTTGTATGGTATAGGTCTAGAAGTGATAAACTCACTCAGTTTTGTTTATCTGGGTGTGCCTTATTCTCTCCATTTTTGAAAGAAAGCTTTGCAGGATATGAAATTCTAGGCTGATAGTTGTTTTCTTTGAGCACTTTAAGTATTTCATGGTTTCTGATGAGCAATTGGCATTAATTTAATTGGGATTCCCTTGTATATAACACGTAGCTTTTCTCTTGCAGCTTCAGAACTCCCCTTTTCTTTGCATTTGACAATTTGATCAGTTATGACAGGATATATTTTTCTTCAAGTTTATCTTATTTGGTGTTCTCTGGTCTTCTTGGATTTGCCTATTCACATCTTTTGCTGAGTTTGAGAAGTTTTCTAGCATTATTTCTTTGATGATTCCTTCTGGGATTCCTATAATGTGTATATTGGTGTACCTGATATTGTTCCAGGGGTCTCTTAGGAGATTTTCATTTTTGTTCTTTCTGCTCCTCAGAGTGGATTAATTTAAATTGTCTTACCTTTCAGTTCACTGATTCTTTCTTCTGCCAGCTCCAATCTGCAGGAGAAATACTCCTGGAATTTTTCATTTCAATTATTGCAGTCTTCAACTCCAGTAGTTCTGTTTGGTTCTTCTTTTTCTGTTGTTTTTTTGTTTTGCTTTTAAAAAGGGGAATGTATTAAGTTGTAAGTTTGCATGTTCTAAGGCCATGAAAATGTCCAAATTAAAGCAAGTCTATAGAAATATCCAATCTAAGGCATCCAGGGAAAGATATCTTGGTCCAAGAAGGCTGGTGGCATTTATGGTTTCTTTCTCAACTGGAAAGCCACACGGTGAACATGGCAATGTCTGCTAGTTTTTTCTCCAGGTTTCTTGTTTAATGAAGCTCCCCCAGGGGCATTTTCCTCCATCTCCAAAGGTCTCTGGCTGTGTGGGCTCTTCTGTTTGGTTTATTTTGAAACTGCCATCTTTTTATTGGGATTCTCATATTGTTTAATTGTTTTCTTAATATCCTTTTTTAGTTCTTTTCTGCACCTCCTATTCCTTCATCTTCTTTTCTGTTTCTTTAGTTCTTATCCTTCAATTATTTAATACATCTTATTTCCTTCATCTTCTTTTCTTCCATCTCATTAAGCATACTTAAGATTATTTATTTAATGGACTTGTCTGGTATGTCTAAGACTGGTCTTCTTCATTGAAATTTTCTGGATTTTTATCCTCTTCCTTTGAATGGGCCATAATTTCCTGTTTGTTCATCAGGTAATCATTTGCAGCACATTTTTGTATTCAAATATGTTAACTCTGGGAATTTTCCCTTATATGTCTGTTTTTTGAGTTTGTAACCAGCTAGTGATATGACAGAGATTTTGAGTGTCAGGAAAGTCCATCCAAGGTGAGTGCTACGCATAAGATCCTCTGTATCTTTTTTGAGCCTGTGTCTTGTTCTGTACATATTCTCATGTTCTTCTGCTGGACTTGAAGCAGTTAAGCTTTTGCCCCTGGCTATCCACCTCAATAGTTTCTTATATTGCTTTAGTTGTTGCAAGCTGCTTTTTCCTGGAGGCAAATTCTGGAAGGGGGTGGGTCAGACCAGAGAAGAGTTTCCCAAGTCAGTCTTTCCCATTGAGAAGAAGGCCAAGGAGTCATAAAGGGAGTACCAGCTTGCTCCAAACTGCCCTGGAGAAGTTTCAAGATAGGGGCCAGTTTCCCCAAAGTGGCACTTGTTTTTAATGCCTAGCACATGTAGTCCCCCAGAGGCATCCCCCAGCCCTGAGGATGTGTACTTCTTTAAATCTCCTCTGCTGCATTTGTCCTGAGTGAACTGAAACAATGGCTACTTCTCCCTCATGAATGTTTAATGGAAACCCACTGGGTAGAGTGGATATTTGCTATTTTGGACTTTATCTCTAGTCGGGTATGGAAAATTAGTTGATAAAATGGCAGAGTGTCGTTAATCTTAGAATGCTTATTAAAATCTGGGGGAATGCTTGCAGCTAAAAATAATTGAAAATGTGATCAAAAGTTACAGCCAAACTACTTGGTCTACTTAGTGATGCTCTGATTTTAAAAGAAGGGCAGAACTAACTTGTGAATTAAAGTCTTGAGAGAAAAATCTTGATGCTGAATAATGTAGTACAATGCCTTAACCTCTATATTTCCTTTTTTTTTTTGCATGGGCAGGCACCTGGAATGGAATCCAAGTCTCTGGCATGGTGGCATGGCAGGCAAGAACTCTGCCACTGAGCCACCATGGCCTGCCCCCTATATTTCTTATTCTCAGACGTTGGCTTTCATAAAAACAATTAAACAGCAGTATCTTGTGAGAGACTTCAGGAAATTTTCCTGACCTAAAATGTCCCACTCTACCTATATTACTAAATTATGTCCTTGAGATACAATGGTGGTGAGTTAGAGACTATGAGGAGGGTCCCTTTAGCCTCTGCTAGTGGCAGGAATGAAGAGCCTGGTTGAGTTGAAATAGAAGGTTAAATCTTAGGGAGGCTTTGCCCAAGCATGAGCTCCATGAAATTTGGGAATCAGGTCAGCAGCCTTTCTTTTTTGTAAATAAGGTTTTATTTAAACACAGTCTCATCCATTTGTTTAGGTATTGCCTATGGATGGTTCTATGGTACAATGCACCCTTTTTGAGCTTCAGTTTCCCCATGTGTAAAATGGACAAAGTTACGTCTTTGCAATAGAGATTGGATGGTGTTTAAGAAGAAGTTCGCAAACTTCAATTCCTGTTCTAGATAATTATCTATCTTGAATCTGGACAGGGAGGAGAAGGGAGAGTGAGAAGAGAGGTTATTTTGTTGAAAGCCTGTTATATGCTGGATACCATGCTATGTATCCAGTGAAAATTACACATTCCGTCTTCACAAACACTCCCTCAGGTAGGTAGGAGGAGTCATGTTTTGCAAGTGAACAAACTATGATATCAAAGAGAAAACATTCCCCACAGCCATAGATAATAAGGCTAAATGATAGATCCAGATCTGTTTTTCTCCAAATCCCCAGGTGCTTTTATTACACTTCAAGATGCTTCTGCATTAGAAAGATGGATGTGAAGCGTTTGGGAAAACGGGGAACATAATTAGTGCTGGAAGGATATCCCATATTGCCACTGAGTATGTCAAAATGCTTTGGGTAATTCCTTTAACAAATATTTGGGTTTCTTCTGCGTGTCAGGCCCTATTGTGACAATGAAGATACAGATGTGAACACAGCCTCATTTCATTTGTTAAGGATGGGTAATTTCTGTTCTTTTTCTAGAGCAGAAAAAGTCTTTACCCTAATGGAGCCTACACTTGAGCAGCAGAAGACAGAAAATAAGTAAATAAATAGGTAAATACATGTTGTATGCTGATAACTAATTTGAAGAAAATCAAATAATGTGAAGTGACAGAGATGTGGCTTTAGAACATCAATTTTAAACAAGGAAGACTTCTCTGAAAAGATGGATTAGATTTTGACCTGAGTAACAAGAAGTGTCAGCCCCAGAAGCATCTTGGAGAGGTGCATTTCATGCAAAGGGAAGAGTGAATGTGATGAACCTAAAGCAGAACAGATCAAGGAACATCAAGGAGGCCAGTGTGGCTGGAACCTGGTAAGAGGAGATGGGAAATGGGAGTTGAGGAAGAAGAGAATAGCAATGCAGTTTGGCTATGATTTGAATTGTACTGAGAAGAGTTATTACAATGATGGTCACATAATTTGAAGAGTTACTGACATCATTTTGATTCAATCTCATGTTGCATGAATTATATCCCTTAATGCTGTGATCTGAGTTTGAATGGAAGGGATAAGGTTTGGTGTTCTATCACCTGGGAAGGCTGAAAGGCAAGGGAAATAAAAAAATAAATAATTATCTACCAGGTATTCTGAATGGGATTTCCAAGAGCACCTAATAGCAAGGACTGCTCAAAGTTGAGCGTTTCTTCAAGTTAAACATCAACAAAGAAAAGGGATAGGGGACAAGGAAAGTTGCTCTGTAAAAATGAAAAAACATGGACCTTTCTGCCTTGTGCTCAAATTGAGATACTGCTACTTAATATCGAACTGCTTTTGTGCAAGGCACCCTTTTTGTGCTTCAGCTTCCTCGTCTATGAAATGGAGATAAGATACTTTAACTGAAATGTTGAACAACAATTTAATAGCATTAGTGCACCAGATGACTGAAGAAGGTAGAAAAAATAAAAGAAAGAGAGCCTCCTGTATCAGATAGCATTTGCTGCCTAACAAACTACCCCCAGACTCATTGGTTTGAAGCAAAATGCAATTATTTTTGCTCAGGAACCTATGGGTAGTTCTGCCAATCTGGGCCAGACTGGCTGACCTGTAGGGCTTAGTAATGTGTCTATGGTCAGCGGGCTGGGAGGCTGGGGGTTGGATGTTCTGGGAAAGGCATCACTCACATGCCTGCTGGTTCACTGGCTCATGGCTCTGGAGACAGGAGTGGGTGAGCCCTGGGTGTCCAATCATCCTTCAGACTTTATGTGGTGGGGGAAAATTCTATCTCTTGGTGGGAGGAGCTGTCAAATCACATCGAGTAAGGTGCAGACATAGGAAGGTGTGAAAAATCAGGACCATCATCAATCTACCACACCTCCTCCTTTTAAACAAAGGAGAAAACAAGAACTTTTTTTTCAGCTTTTTTTTGTGAAAATAAAATCAGAAAATTTAACAGCTCTAGACTACAGTTTAGTATATATTAGGTAACTAGTTAATTTTAGTCCCTTTGCTGTATGGCTCCATTTTATGTATTATAACTTAACAAATATTTTCCCCACAATTTTGTTTTCAAAGAAAAAGTGAACTCAAGATAGACTTGAAGTCTGGTCAAAGAACAAATCATTTGTACATTACCTTCTTAATGTCTATTTTGGAAATGATGAGTATTTTCTGTGTAGGCAGGTCAAAAACAGGATGTGTTTCCTTTGTTAGTTGAAGGCATTTGCATCTTTTCTGAGATGTGTTAAATAGAGAAGAAAGATAGAAGTGTACCCCAAAGGATGTGTTGACATGATCTGTGAAGGATCATTTGGTGGCTAAGATCAGACTGGCTGGGGGTGTTTCTCTTGCACCCTAACAGCGGGTTGAGGGTTGGAGGAAAAAACCTGGTCATCACTTGAGCAGAGTAGGGTGCCTAGGAGGGCATATGAGTACCAAAGAAAGACCAACAAAGGGTGATGGTCAAGTTATAGAATAAACACATTTCTGCAGAGAATTTTAAGGTGACGCTTTACCTGCCAATGTCTGGAAGATGTTGCATGGAATACAATGAGTGACTTAGCATAAACAATAAGCTGAAAAATGTTATCTACAGGAGCAGAAAATTGCAGAGGCACAATGCATGCAGTGCTATACACAAATACCCAGGACAGCCATATGCGAACAAAAAGGAAGAAAAGCGCTGGCTGATCCTGTTGTTTAGTGTCTGCTTGATTACTATAACTAGCAAGGTAACAAAGATTTTATGTGAAAAGTTCCAAAACTGTTCTTTTAACTTCAAAAAACTATGGTCTTTATTCTGATGAAAGAGGTGCTTGCATTATAATTGGGTTTCAAAACTGATCCATGGAAAAGTGACAAATAAATATGATAGCGAGTTAAGTCACATTCCAGGCAAAAAAGAAAAATTTAAGAACATCATATCACAGTATCCTGTCTGAAATATGGCAGATTGAAAAAATTGTAATGAACTTAAACAAAGGAAACTGTGAGCTGGCACCTTTAAGTACTATTATGTGGTAATGCAAACTACCATCTCTTATAAAGAGTATCTTCAGAAAAAATGTCAGAAATATTTTTCCTTACCTTTGAGTTTAATACTTTATTCTTCAGTACTTATGTTTTGCAATAGTAAACTAATGACAGTTCCCCAGAAACATAAAGAAAGTGTTTTTGCTTGGTGTTGCCAGAAAAATATGCGGGGAAAACACCTCTTTTTCCTGAGTAAATTTAATCATGCAGTATGATCTACAGAATCATTCCTTAGATAAGATGTCTGACACATTTGCAGCAGGCAGGCCCTTTGCTGAGTGCTTTATAAACATTATGCATTACAAGTTCATAATGATTCTGCAAGGCAGGTACTATTATTATCCCCATTTCACTGATTAGGAAATGGAGGCTCAGAGAGGAAAGTGATTTATCAACAATGTCTCTGCTAGACAGAGTTCAAATAGAGTCAAGAACCTACTTTAGAGGTTGCTCTTAAGCAAGCTTCAGTTAGACTTTGCTACCTATCATAACCTGCCAACGCCCAACCAGGACTGTTCCAGCCAATCCTAAAGAACACCTAGGGCAGTATATAGGATTCTGCGGGGGTTCCATGAACTAGGGTGACTTTCCAGAGATCTACAACCTCCAGATGGATTCCTGGTCCAGATAAGTCCTGAAACCTAGCCCAGCCTCTCTAGAACATCAGATAGTTCCATCTCTCTACCACACATGATTGCAGATCCTTCCAAAATGAGATATTAAGAATGGCCATAGCCCAAAAAACACTAAAGAGAGGGATGGAAAGAGCAGAGGTGATGGTGGAGTTATACAGAGAAGATAGGTTTTCACATATGAATATAAATGCTGAATCATTAAATTGATATCTCTTTTGGTCTCCAGTGTTTTAGAGCAGCTAGAGGTGAAGACCTGAAATGGTGGAACTGTAATCTGTGCCAGGCTCTGAGATATGCTCTACAACAAAAGTGTGGTACTGTGCTTTGAAATTTATAGGTTTTCTGTATGTATGTAATTTTTCACAAGAAAGAAGGAAAAGAAGTCAATTGTGATGATGAAAAAGTATTTAAGCCCTCTAGCCTCTTATATTCTGGAGCAGCTAGAAGGAAAAATTTGAGAGGATCATATGGTAGCCCATGACAAACTCTGGGATCTGTCCTGTAACTACTTGTTGAGGAGTTCTTTGAAAACTATTGCTTTTTAATTTCTTTGCTTTGTACATATGTCATACAATACAATAAAAAAAGTAAAAATTAAAAAAAAAGTCTTTCTGCTAGTGAGTGGTAGAAATGGGAATTCAAACCAGACAGTCAGAATCTACTAATGTCCTTTTCCTAATTGAAGATAATAATGTACTCTAAAGAGGCATGTAGACATTTTTAACCAACCACAGAATTCAAGTCAAAAGGTCAAATTTGGTTCATTTCTGAAAATTAACATTTTTTTTAGTAATTTTATTCAAATCTTGTTTACAGGTAAAATATGGGACAATTTCATGTCCTTTAAAATGGGAGGTAATTTCATTTTCTTAAACCCATTACAAATCTTTTTTGGATTTGCTTAAAAATCCCTTTTTTTTTGGTGGTTATAAAGGTTATATTTTAAATATGTACAACTGTATTATGGACATTAAAGTACAGGGCAACTAAAATTAGGGCCTATGGATAGAAGCTGCAGGAAGGAAATTTTAATGCTTCAAGCGATTTGAAAATGGCATGAGATGCTTTAGGATATAATGAATTACTCATTGTGAGAAGTATTCTTGAAAAGATTATACAGCCATTCTCAGAAGGAATGACATAGACTAGAAAGTATTAAAGCAACAGTTGATGAGGGCTTCCTTCTATCTCTGAGATCCCCAAATCCATTAATTGTGCTTCCTTACTCCTGCTTGAAGTCATTTTGCAAAAGAAAGGTTTTTACCTGTTTAAAAGTCACTCTCTGTGTACATACTAAATAGAACAGCTCTAATCACCTGAATCTTTTCTTCCCACTAGCACAGAGTCTCTTGCACATTGTGGATGTTAATCCATGCCTATTGCTAAATAATTGTTAGTGGGTACAATTACAGAGAGACCATACCGTCTGTGAAAAGAGCTGTTAAAGATTTTCATTTTCCCTGCTCAGATTAAATAAAATACAAGGCTTAAGAAACCTTGAAGTTAAAATAGCTAGTACAATCTGATATCATAAACATAAATTTTTATATTACTCAAAACAGTCACTGCTTCCTTATCCCTATACTTTCCAACAATTATAGTAGCTATTTCCCACTATATTAGAGGATTAGTCACTGATATTTAATCAGCGAAAGGATCATAATTAATCAAAATGCCCATTTAGAAGACTTGTCAATGATCAAGACGATGTTTTAGCCTTCTTACATACTTTATCTGGGAAAGCTGCAGCAAGCAGATTAAATAAATTGGGCTTTCTAAATTCAAAAAGTAATTCTGTAACTTCACTCACAAAGTTTACCAGTGTTCTAAACTAGGATGTAGATACTCTATTCTCCATTTCAAGACTATCCATTCGGTTCTTAAAGTTAAACTACATATATATTCTTTGATACAAACTCAAACTTGTTAACAGCTTAAAATGTTTTCAAGATAAAGAACTATTTTAAAACAATTTTCAGATAGTGGTACAAATAAAAAATAATCTGTATTTAGAAAGGTTTTCAATCTACTGAGCATAAGTCAGGGTACCCATAATTATCAAAGTTTACTGTCATCTGATGATTTGCAGAAGAAGTTGTCTTGAAGAAATCATGAGAAGGCTATGTGCCAATTTGAAAGGGTTTATGCACTCCAGAAAAGCCATGTTTTAATCCTGATCCAATCTCATGGGAGCACCCATTTCTTTTAACCCCTCTTCAGTACTGTATATTGGAAACTTGATTAGATTATGTCTGCAGAGATGTGACTCCACCCATTCCACATGGGTCTTAATTAGTTTACTGGAATCCTTTTAAAAAAGAAGCATTTTGGAGAAAGCTTGAGAACGAGATAGCCATGAAAATGACGAGAATCCATGCAGAGTAAGAGGCCTCTGGAGCTTCATGAAGCAAAAGACCTGGAGAAGAAGCTACGAGACATCGCCATGTGCCTTTCCAGTTGAGAGAGAAACCCTGAACTTCATTGGTCTTTCTTGAGTGACGGTAACCTCTTGTTGGTGCCTTAATTTGGACATTTTCCTGACCTTATACCTTAATATACTTAGTAAATTCTCCCTTTTAAAAAGCCATTCCATTTCTGGTATATCACATTCCAGCAGCCAGCAAACCAGAAAAGGCTATACGAAAAAGCCTGAAACTTTATCCTGTATGACCCTAAAGTGAATCTTCAAGTCTGAGTTTGAATTTTAGCTCTGCAACTTACCTGTTCGTAATCTTCCTCTACAAAATGGGGCTTGTAAAAGTAGCTACCCCTGTTGGGTTACTGAGTTGATAAAGTGAATTAAAGCTTAGAGAGAACCAGGCACATGGCAACTGTCCCCCAAAATTAAACAGTACTTTATCACATGACTGCATGAGACCATCTTCTGTCTCTCAGGAATTGCAAGAAATTCAAGGGGTTGTTGACTGAGTTACGTTCCTGCCATACTAACTGACCCTGGCAAACTTCTTTCCTTTTTAGGTTTCTTCCATCATCTGATAATTCAGCACATTTTCTCCCACTCTCAATAGATATTTCTCACTTAGCCTAAGACGAGTCCGCAAGGGAGTTTATTATGCTGGGCAGAAGGGAAGCAAAATGCTAATAGTCTCTCTTCACACTTTTTATCATAGCATGTCTGAGTTCCCTTAACAAAAGCCTTAATCTGACTTTGAAAATTTGATCTATATTTTGAGAAAAGTTGATCAATGTTTTGTTTCAATCTAGTGCCAGTGCTCTGAGTTCAGCTTTCTTGTAAGATCAGAGTGAGAAAGAAGGTTGGAGGAGAATGCTGTTACATGCCCCTGGACTTTTTATATGTGTTCTTTCTCCCACCTCTAACATCACTTTACATCCTTTGTTGAAATTATTACTTATCCACCAAAAGCCATTTCAGATGGTACTGCAGCCATCAACACTTTCTTTCCCCCCTTCTCTATTAAGTGTAATCAATCATTTCTCTGTCCTTCTCTATGTCTTTCTAGCCACTTTTGCATTATAATAACAGTTTGTTCACTTCTGCTCTCCCAGCACCTCCCTCCCCATGGGCTGGGGCAGGATTCCTTTTATCTCTGTATTACCATCATCTAACTGGCACCCAGCATAAGCTGGGCTTTGCTAAATGCTGAACAGAAACAATTCCCAGAGGGAGGTAGAACAGGGAAGTAGTTAGGGAAAAGTCTAGATTTTGGAACTGGAACTGCCGGAGTTGAATTCAGCTCTGCCTTTTCCAAATCGGGGGACTTTGGACAATTGCTTAAACTCTAAATACCTTGGTTTCCTCATCTGGAAAATGATAGACAATTTTATCTATCTCATAGAGATGTGATGATTAAACAAACCAGTCAAGTAAATCCCTTAGGTCAGCGCCTCCTACATATTCAGCGTTCAGGTGTTGCTTTTTGAGTATCATTGCTATTGCTGCTCTAGGGGTTTGCCTCTATAAGAACTGTTAAGGAGCAGTCAAAGAATATATAAGAGCAGATGCTTTTATTGGTTAGCCTTGGAAATTGACCAATATAATGTTTCTGGAGAAGAAAACATATTCTAAATTAAAAAAAAAAGATCCAAGATAAAAATATTTTAGAATGCCATCTCTTCACCTATCGGTGATGGCCTAATTTGATGAAAGTCTAAAGGAATATATTTAAATGTGGTGATCATACAATCAGAGAATCATTGTGACTGGTTATTGATAAGTTACAAATAATCTTTATAGGGCACATGTTCTTTAGAAGTACTTTGTGTGCAACAATCAAACTGGTTAGAATTTAGGAATCACCAGCTCCCATACCAAAAGCCTAATTTGGTGTCCAACATGCATCCCAGAACCTTCTAGGGGAGGGGAGAGGTGACACCTGGGCAAGTTACTACTTTTTTTTTTTAATTCAATGCTGCCACACAGAGCTCTTCCTTCTTCCTCTAGTTGCATACCTGTTCCCCAACACCTCTCTCCCAATGACATGCGAAAACATATACACTCACACATACACTATGTGTTAGAGCTCACAGTTTGATGATTTTTGGGGGGTGTTTTCTAGGTGAGCTTCTGAAAATGTGAAGGGGTAGGTGGGTGTGAATACTGTTTCCTGTGATCTGGTGAGGAGGTAATGACCCATATCACTGCTCCCCTGGCTGAAATATCCAAAACTATACCCAAAGGGTCTTATGTAATAGCTGCTTCTCAGGATTACTCCCACATTGTCAACTCGGGTTTGTTCCAGTCCTTCTTCCTTGTAGCATACTTACTGCTGTTTGCAAAAATTTCTTAACACATCAGATTTTAAGCCTTTCCAGATAATTGTCAATTTGCAGATGCTGTTCAGCTAAAAAAGAAAAAAAAAGTTCTAAGACCAACAAAATCTCTTTGAAAGCTTCAAGATATTGGCCCATATTCAATTTCCAATCTACGTCCAGGTTTCTACTGACCTTCCGCACTACGCTCCCTGACTTCAGAGGAATCTTGGAAATTTGCAAGAGAAGAATCAATGTAACACAAAATGCTTCTCTCATTAAAAGATGGACTTCACTCAGAGCTGAACCCAAGGAACGGTTTCTAGTGCCTCCTTAGGCATGTGACTAGAATTCATGTAACTTTCCACAAAATAGCACTGGTGACCTTGGTACATGGTAAGAAAATCCAACACTATGTGACTTTCTATTGAGATAATATATTTCTTCAAAGCAATACACATCTCCATCATGCCATTTCTATTTCAGTTTTTGTGAAGGAAATTTTATGATATTAAAATTTTATTGTTTTCTATTCTAAAATGTTTGCAAAGTTTATTTCACAATTAATTCAATCAATGTGAGTGGACCATTTCTTCCTTTATAAAGTACAAGTTATTTATGGGAAACTGCTGATCCATAAAGTCTAGAAACATAAGGAAATATTAAACATCTGACAACCAGAAACAATTCGTGTCTAGGACGAGAAAAGTTGGGGAAAGAAAGAAGTTTATTTGTTTCCCATGTCTCTCCTCTGTCCTTTTTCTTCTCCAGAGAGTACAGAATCCATCTATTCTCTAATTTCTCTTGTACAATATTCAAACTTCTTTAAATTTTCTCAGACTCTTTTGAATTTACTAAACAGAAAAATGGATAAATTACTTGTATCTTCATGTGTAGACAAGAGGTAATTTATCTTAATTCTTATAGAGTATGTAGGTTTGAATTCCAGCTCTGCCAATTCTAGACGTAAGACACTGGAGAAGTTACTAATCTGTTTGTTACACTGTTTCCTCAGTCATAATAAGGAAATGATAAAAGAGCCTATCTCATAATATTTTTATAAGGATTAAATGTGAGTTAATGCATGTAAAGTACTTAGAATGATGTCTATTATACAATAAATACTCAAAAAGTCATCTAATGATAAACATGTTTTGTAACATAATTATTTTCTTTCTCTCTTTTCTCTGTTCGATTACCATGAATAGCAATACTGTAAGAGATATACAAGATGCAGTAACCTATCCTTCAATTTAACAGCTGAGGCCAGGAATATTTAGTGACTTCATAAGTGGTCATACATCTGATCACACTAGATGCCAGGAAAACTACTCAATCCTCACTCCATGATTCTTTTCACTGCACGATGTCCTGAAGCCTTAAAGCAAAGGCCTGATTTTTTACTTTGGCGGAAAAATACACATATATTACTGTGTCAACATTTCTCAAATTATTTAATAAAACTATAAATACCAAACCCAATCAAGCAGTAGACCATATATTCATTCATCACATCATAATCAAATTCTCATTCTTGATACCTATATAATAGGTACCATTATTATCCACATTGAGAAAATTGGCATAGAAATAGGTATTTCTTGTCCAAAATCACACAATAATTAGCAAAGCCATGACTAGAACTCAGAATACTTGATTTCAAAGCCCATGAATAGTGGAAGGCCTATCATCCATGACCACTGTTCTTGCCTAACCCTCATTTTCACTCTTTTGACACAAGCTCCCCAGGTTTTGATTTGAGAAGCTACTCCTCTCCCACTGCACATGTTCTTAATAGGATTGTCAAACAAACTGCCTAATCACTTCTCCCCATAAGATGCAGAGATGCCCCAAGCTACATCAATCATTCACTCTTTCACTAGAGTTTGATTCTTCATTCAATAATACATGATTTAGAGCAAATTCATCTTCTCAGGGACTCCTTAATCAGGGACCCAAAATCTCTGTTTCTTCAATTCATGAAAGTACTGTGTCCTGAAACCTGAACCGTATCTATTCACCTGTTTACTTGTATTTTGTTTTGTATTCTCTATACCACTGAAATTTTTTTGTTTAGTGTTAGCCAGAATCAATATTTATTTCTTACAATCGAAAGAAAGGTATCTGAAACATAAATAGGTGGCTACCTTAAATATTGGTTTACTTATTATGCTGGTTTAAAACTGTTATGTACTGGGTGGGCCACAGTGGCTCAGCAGGCAAGAATGCTTGCCTGCCATGCCAGAGGACCCGGGTTCGATTCCTGATGCCTGCCCATGTAAAAAAAAAACTGTTATGTACCCCCAGAAAAACTATGTTCTTTTAATCCAGTCTTGTGGGGACAGACCCATTGATGGATGGTGCCTTTTGATTAGGCTGTTTCCATGGAGAAGTGACCCTGCACATTCAAAGTGGGTCTTGATTCTCTTCCTGGAAACCTTTAAGAAACAGATGTTTTGTAGAGAAAGCAGTCATTTGGAGATGTATAGGGAAATACCCTAGAAGATGCCAGAAAATGAGAGAGCCATTTGAAACCAGAAGCTAGGAGAGAAGGACAGCAGATGCTGCCATGTGCCTTCCCATGTGACAGAGAAACCCTGGGCTCGATCAGCCTTTCTTGAGTTAAGGTATCCTCTTGTTGATGCCTTAACTTGGACATTTTCACAGCTTTAGGACTGTAACTTGTAACTTAATAAATCCCCTTACAAAAGCCAATCCATTTCTGGTACATGGCATTCCAACAGCTTTAGCGAACTGAAACACTGACCATCTGCTGTTTTGTTTGTTGATCAATCACCTTCCATTGATTCCCCCTTATGATAACAGCCCTTCCCCTGTAGCATTCTCATGTCCTGTGCTTCAGCTTGGCTTGGCTTACCCACAGATCCCAGGGTGGACAATCCTACCACTGAACTACATCACAGTTGTAGATAGTTTCAGAGGTGAGTATAGGGCATGAGTTGATAATATTAGAGATAGTCCCAGGTATTTTACTGGAACAGATGTGAAGGAAATTTTTTTTTCCCTTTTACTGGATTTAACAAAAAAATAGAATATGAACTCAGAGATGATGACATGAATCTGGTTACCCTGCAATAAGAGAGTGCCTGAATAAAAGGTCATTCATATAAACTAGACACAAGAAAGAGGGCGAGGCCTAAATGTGATACCAGTAATTAAGCCCAGGAGTTGACCTATCCCTTAGGATAGGAATCCCTCCTGGACTTCTGACTTATCTAAACCATCATCTTACCTTTTTCTCTTTACTTTTTCATGCCAAGTAAGTTGTATTTTTGTTATACCCCAAAGAGTCTTATCCAACAAAAAAGCCAATTAAAAGGCCCCTCATTTTTCATTTCTGATGCTAACCAATGCATGGAGATTGTACTTTTTAAAGAAAAACTGTACTTAAAATAGCTTGCACTTGCTAAGTTCTTATTATGTGGGCTGTACAGTGACAAATACTTTGTGTTGACTCTCATTTTAACAATAACAAACACATGAGGTAGGTAATGTTATTATTTCCACTTTACAAGTGAAACAAATAAAGGACAGAATGGTTAAGTTTTTTGTCCAGTATTAATGAGAAAGCTGGTGTAGGATTCAAACCTAGGTCTCTGTGAACTCAAGATTTATATCTTCTGTAGGACAATATAATAGACAAAGTGGAAAAAAAAGATGTCAAACTTGGTAGGTTAGACACTCCAGAGGCAGCATCCTCCTCTCCGCTAGAATTCTGCTGTATACCTGCTATACAGGGATACCAAACTACTCTACAATAAACTGATTGTCCTTTATTCTCTAAAGCCATGAGCTATGAGCTTCTTGAAATTTCTCACATTTTCATAGAGCAGTAAAACTACAAATGGCCAAAGGTAATCCATAAAATTTTAATCTAGTACAGAAAATGATTAATACATGACGTTAAGTATGACTTCCATAGTTAAACAGGCTGGATATTATGAGAAACCTGAGATAATATTAAAATAACAATTCAAAATTATACCTAGATAATCCAGTTGAAATCTATTTTCTTCTAATCTCCAGTTAATTTCTTAACCCCCAGCAAAGCTTAACTGAAATCAGGATGCCCTTGAGAGTACCCTTTGAATATGCTTAATGGCAAATGAAGTTTATTGATGGGGGCAAATTAAAGCAATGCCACTCTTCGGCTTTGTATGGTTTGATCCTGAAACAAATGTTTGTGATGAAAAAATAGAAAACCTTAAAATAGAGTTTCATTGTCATGAAAATTCTTCAGGAGTAGTCAACAGAGTGAAACAAAGCATTGTGAGGACTCTCACAGTAACAGAGTGGATAAACGAGAAGCAATTGGACATAATGAAGAACAAGACAGGAAGCAAGTATATACAATTTCAAGTAGGAAATTCAGACTTCTCTGATTACCGTCTACATCAGAACCTCCCCAAGGTGACCCAAAGAGGCACACCTTCGTATCATCCTCTTGAGGACATGTGGTTCTATGATTTGCTTCTAACGCCTAAAATATGCCACAGGTGATGGTATGTCACAGCCATAATTATGTTATACTATATAAGACTCCATCTCAGCAGACTGGAGCAAGGACATGTCTGCCCTGCTTGTCTGGAACTACAGCCAGGAAGAAGACAACAGGGCAGACTCAGCAGACGGCCCCTTAGTATATGAGGGTGGCCCCATCAACAGCTCTTCTCTATGGCTGATGCATCCTAGCCTGTCACAGCACAATTACCTAGTAAATATTTATTGATTAAATAAGTGAAAATTATTTTGTAATCCTGAATGGGAAGACTAACTCAACAATGAAAGAGACAGGTATTCTGTATTTCAAAAAGGGCTACAAAAATCTGAGGGCATGACTTAAACCTTCTTTGCTACCCACAGCTGATTTTGCTTTTCTCACAGAGACTTGGATAAACAATCATTATGTGTGAATTGTCAAATGAGTATGTTATTACAGGTACCATTTTTAGACTATCATTGAGGTCCAGGGTTTCAGAATTTCCTAATAGTGCATTCCTTTGAGACCACTCTACAGCAATTTAATATATAGGCAGATTGATAATATGCTTTAAAAGCAATTACCCTGGGAACTCAAAGTTGTCTATTTCTAGTGATTTCATTCACTTAAAACATAGAAGTCATTATACCCAATGCTTCCAAGAGTGAAGTGAAATGACAGATATGAAAGGCAAGGAGGAAGAATTGTAAAGAAAATAATCCATAATCTATGACACATTAATCTCACTCCTATAAACATATGTAAGAATAAAAAATCAAAAGAAACAATAAAATAAAAACACTTAATTCAGTATTTCCTATAATAAAGAGAATAAACAACCCAAAATGTGAGGCAGAAAAGAAATGGTTTAGTATATAATGGTACACAACCTAAGTGAATATCACGTTAATACTAAAATTATAATTATCAAAACATATGACAAACATGGAAAAGTAATATGAAGTATACAAGGAACAATACAAAGACAAACACAGAGTGAGAAAAACTATCTAGCATGGGATTAATGAAATCTTCAAACTTTGAGAATGGAAGGTCATTTAGGGATATTTGTTCAACTCTTTGTATGACCGGTTCCCAACCATTATTGCAAATATACTATCAGACACAACACACATCCACTATTGTCCTGTATAAACATAATCATGAAATTATTAAGAGGGAAAATGTCCTCCATAATTGTTGGAAGATGAAAGTGGACATAATGCGTACCCTCAAAGTTTGAGATACTTTGTCTTAAGTAGTGGTTTGAACAGCTTGAAGGAAGTAACTACTCAGCAAAAATCTTCACTACACTCCATCCTTCTCTTACAATTCTTAGATAGAAAATACAACACTGGCCATCAGGGTTAGCTGTGGGATCTACAGAAACCACTACAGTGAAAGTGTGTCTCTAATAGGTACCTTATTCATTTTGGTGGGAATGTAGGAAGGTGCGATCACTTTGGAATACAGTTTGGTGGTTCCCTAGGAAGCTCAATATAGGATTGCCATGTGATTCAGCAACCGCATTACTAGGTATATACTCAGAAGAACTGAAAGCCCCTGATTTCAGTATATTTGCATACCAATGTTTACAGCAGCATTATTCATGATTGCCAATAGATGGAAACAGACTAAATGTCCATTAACTGATGAGGGGACAAACTCTGGTATGTATGTGTATATATGTGTGTGTATATATATATATATACATATATATATATATGTGTGTGTGTGTGTGATGGAATATTATGCAGTCATAAGAAATAATGAAGTCATGACGCATGCAACAGTGTAGATGAAATTGAGGACATTATTTTGAATGAAATAAGCCAGAAACAAAAGGTCAGGTATTTGAATGGCCTTACTAATATGAACTAATTATAATGAGCAAACTTTGGAAGTGAAATACTAAATTCCCAGGTTATCAGGAGATAGATTGTGCAAATGATGCTCAAGAAGTACTGAATGTTTAACAAGGTTGATGTTAAATGTTTGGAAATGGATAGCACAATACTTGTGATGGCAGTATAATGCTGTAAGTATAATCAACAATGTTGAGAGTGATTCTAGTTGAAAGAGGAAGGCTAGAGCTGAGTATGTCACTAAAGAAAACTAAGGATAAAACCTGGGACGGTATAAATAGTGAAACCTAGAGTGGGCAATGGCTGTGGTTAATTGTACAAGTAGAAGAAAATTCTTACATGAAAAAGAATAACCACATGTCACTATTCCAATGTGTTAATAATAGGGTGGTATATAGGAAAATATACAATTAATGTAAAATAAGGAATATAGTTAAGTAACATTGCAATGTTCTTTCATTTTTTTTTTTTACAAAGGCACTATACCAAAGCTCAACCTCAATAATAAGGGTCTAAGGGGTATGGGTTTTTTTGCAGAGAAACGAGAATGTTTTCATATTGACTGTGGTAGTAAATCATAACTATGTGATTCTACTTAGGATGAATTGCATGATTTGTGAATAAAACTGCTTTTTTTTTTTAAAGAAAGTGTATCTTAAAATTTCTGGATACTGTTGCTCTAGAATGTCCAAGATCAAGTTAGAGTTCTCCAGAGAAACAGAACTGTTGAGAGGTACACATGCACACTCACACACACGTACACATTATAAGATTTATTATAGGAATTGGTTCATAATTGTGAAAACTGGCAATAAGTCCAGTGAAGGTGATGAATTTGCCATGAGAAATTGCTGGATAAGTAGGGATAGAAACTCTTCTTTCTGTCTGATAACATAATGAGCTTTCCTTTTAACATCCTCAACTGATTGGATGAGTTTTCTCTTATTGCTGAAGTCAACCTCATTTGTTGACTGTAAATGTAATAACCATACATATAATCAACTGACTATTGGTTTAAGTCCACAAAAACTGTTACCCATAGTAGCATTCAGGCCAGGGCTTGCTTGACCAAGCAACTGGACTCCATAACCTAGGCAACTTGACACATATACGTAATACCATAATATACTTCTTGTCAATTCGGCACCCATACACACCGCCTTAAAGCACACTTAATCTTGAAATAAAGACACTAACATAGTCAAACTTTCACATAATCCAACCATTCTCCATACAACTGGAAAAACACTAGCATTTTCCCCAGAAGAGGATGCAAGACACTGGATAATATTCATTCTTTATTCTATAACTTAAGTAAAATGACATACAATTAATACAATGCAGGCTATGTGATTAGAGGATAAGGTAGGGAAGACAGTAAAGACATTGCTTACTGTATACATAAAAACACTTGTAAAAAGGAAGACATACTTATAAACATCACAAATTCTTGTTTCCGTAACTGGTCACATGGATGCAGCTGATAATATTTAACAATCCCTTTCTACTACCCATTCCCTAATCCGGTTACCTATTCCAGTTCCCTCAACTGGTATTGGTTCTTTTCCTAGTGGAGTAATCAAGTCCTCATTCCTGAAGAGTCTGGGCCATTAGTCTGCCTGGATTGGATTGCTACAATTACCCATTGAATTTAATCACAAGGCATGGTAGTACTAAGAGATGCCAAAAGAGATCACTCTTTTTTTAAATGACTTATTTATTGTATGAAAATGTATCTTTTTTAAAACATTCTTATGAATATATAGTATATATTCACATTTAATCATCCTAAGTGTACAATCAGTGGTTCACAATATCATCATATAGTTGTGCGTTTATCATCACAATAGACTGTGGTTCTAGTTTGCTAGCTGCCAGAATGGAATATACCAGAAACAGAATGGCTTTTAAAAAGGGGAATTTAATAAGTTGCTAGTCTACAGTTCTAAGGCTGAGAAAATGTCCCTATTACAAGTCTATAGAAATGTTCAATCAAAGGCATCCAGGGAAAGATACCTTGGTTCAAGAAGGCCAATGAAGTTCACGGTTTCTCTCTCAAGTGGAAGGGCACATAGAGAACACAGTCAGAGTTTCTCTCTCATCTGGAAAGGCACATGGTGAACAGGGTCAGGGTTCCTCTCTCATCTGGAAGGGCATGTGGCACACACGGCGTCATCTGCTAGCTTCCTCTCCTGGCTTCCTGTTTCATGCCTGGGAGTCATTTTCCTTCTTCATATCCAAAGCACTGGCTGATGGGCTCTCTGCTTCATGGTGCCGCAGCATTCTCTCCGAATCCCCTCCATTCTCTAAAATGTTTCCTCTTTTATAGAACTCCAGAAACTTATCAAGACCCACCCAAATGGGTGGAGACATGTCACCTAATCCAGCTTAACAACCGCTCTTGATTAAATCACATCTCCAGGGAGATGATCTGATTAGTTTCAAACATACAGTATTGAATAGAAATTATTCTGCCTTTAAGAAATGGGATTTTGATTAAAACATTGGTTTTCTAGGGTCCATACATCCTTTCAAACCAGCACAACTGTTTTTTCTTTTTTGTGAAAAATAACCTATATATACAAAAAAGCAATAAATTTCAAAGCACATCACAACAATTAGTTGTAGAACAGATTTCACAGTTTGGTATGGATTACAATTGTTTGTTTTAAAGTTTTTACTTTAAAGTTTTTACTAGCTGCTCCAAGATACTGGAGACTAAAAGAAATACCAGTATAATAATTCAGCAATCATACTCATTTGTCATACCCTACCTTCTCTGCATAACTCCATCAAAGAGATTGCTTGTATTCCAGGCAAACTCTTTTTTGACTCCATTGTGTAGTAGCAGTCCTCTCTCAGCTTGATAATTAGGGTCTATCACCCCAGCCAGAACAGTAATTCCCTTCTCTGCCTGTTGATTAAGAGGCATGAGGACCTCAAAGTGATTAGGTGACATTCTTAACTTCTAGCTCAATAGAATCATTGTGGTTTCTCCTGAAACTAAGACTAGTATGCCCACAAGCTTAAAGTAGTGGGGACAGGAAGGGATTTTTTTTCCAGGTGAATGCTGGCTATACCCAGGGACAAATAGCAACATAGAGTGGACACTGATTTAGAGTATACAGAGTCTCCTGAAGAATACTATCTCAGGTCTGAAAAATTTAACCACCCAGTTAGCACCATAAGCAACTCTTCAAAAGGCTATTTCACTGTTCTATCAGCTACTTCACAATAATGGGGAGCATGGTAAGACCAGTGAATACCACGGCATATGTCCATTCTTACACTTCATTTGTGAAGTAGATTCCTTAATCAGCAGGAGCGTAGGGTGGAATACCATGACAGTGGGTAAAAAAAACTCTATACAACCGCAGATAGTGGTTTTGTAGAAGCATGTGTGCAGGGAGGGAAAACCCATATTTGCAACATTCATCTACTTCAGTTAGAACAAATTGCTGACCCTTCCGTGATGGAAGTGGTCCAGTGTAATTAACCTGCCACGAGGCAGCAGGCTGATCCCCAAGGGGAATGGTGCCATATCAGGGACTACTGAAGTCTGCTGCTGGCAGATCGGGCACTCAGCAGTAGCCATAGCCAGATCAGCCTTGTGGAGTGGAAAACCATTTTGCTAAGCCCATTTATAATTTCCATTCCTACCACAACGGCAATTTTATCAATGAGCTAAATGATTGAAGAAAGAAGCTGACTTTTAGCCACAGATCAAGTTATCCCATTCACATGGGACACAAATATCTTTGTGTTTTTCATCAATTCAGGAAGATCTATCCACAGATCTCTTCATTACCAATTTTCCTGTTGTGTCTTTCCAAGTCCCTGACCATCCAGCCAAACCAATGACTAAACAGTCCATTCACAAATACACCTCTAGCTATTTCTTCTTCCAAGAAAAATGAATAATCAGGTACATTGATTTAAATTCTGTTCACTGGGAGAATCTCTCTTCATCATTGTCCTTTAAGGATGACCCAGAATGAGGCTGCAGTGCTGCCGTTGTCCACTTATGGATGATACCCCATGTATTGTGCAGAATCACCTATAAACCAGGCATGCATTTTCTCTTCCTCAGTTGATCAGAGGGAATTCCCCAAGAAGCTATAGATGTGGGCTAGGATAGAGAAGGCATCTTCTCTATTCCAGGAATGGCTGCTATGGGCATCTGGACTACTTCCATGTACCTTCAGGGCTAGCTCAAGTCATACCTTAAAAATACTACTTCCATTTGATTGAGTGCTGCTGTGCAAACCTAACTTTATAGCTTGGTGGGTAATATAACACTTAGTTCATGGTGGGCGGCTCAAGTCTCATGATAACTTAGTGGTCCATGGTCAAGTGTTTAGTCTCTACTAAGGCCCAGCAGCTGACCAAAAGCTGTTTGTCAAAAGGAGACTAGGATGCAGAGGATGACAGAGCTTTGCTAAAGAATTTTTGCTAAAAATTCTTAATGTTCTATGCTGTGATCCTTCTATGAGAGCCTGTCAAAGGCTCCAAACATCATCTCTATTTGTCAGGGAAATTTCCAGCACAACTGGATCTGCTGAATCATATAGCCCAAGTAACAGGGCAATTTTCATGACAGTTTTGACCCATTGCAGACTATCTCTTATTCCAATCCCCACTCAAAACTAGTAATTTTTCAGATCATTCAGTACATGGGCCAGAGTAGCACACCCAAATGAGGACTATGTTGCCTCTTAAATGGGAAGAGACCAACTAGGTGGCGAGTCTCTTTTTTGGTTGTAGGAGTGGCCAGATGCAACAGCTTATCTTTCACCTTAGAAGGGATATCTCAACATGCCCTGTAGCACTGGACATTTAGAAATTTCACTGAGGGGGAAGGCCCTGTATTTCTGCTGGATTTGTTTCACACGCTCTGACACTCAGGTACCCTATGAATAAGTCTAGAGTGCCTGTTTCTTCTTGCTGACTACATCCAATTAACAATAAGGTCTTTAGAATAATGGACCAGTGTGATGTCTTGTAGAAGAGAAAGGTGATCAAGGTCTCTTCAGACTAGCTTATGATATAGGGCTGGAGAGTTGACATACCCCTGAAGTATGGCATTCTCCAAGTCCTTGATGGTGGCACTAAACTCTGCAATCCCTCAAGAAATGTGGTATTGCTTTTGATTTACTATTTTACAAGGTAATGGCTTCTAATTGGCCTTTCCTACTGTTATAATCGCTCACCCCACAAGTCTGAGAACTATTATGCGGATTCGAGTATATGTCTATTCCAATCAGACATTCAGAAACAGGGAAAATAACCACAGAATGGGTCTAGGAACCCACTAGGCCTGCTTTGAAATAGAGCTAAGCTAAACTCCATTGATGCCCTGACTACTCTAAGCTACTACTCTGATTTGTGAAGTACATGTCATTTTGGGTCTCCTGGAATTAATGTCAGTTCAAAGTTGTTGTCTACTAATTGCTTGAATGTCTGACCATCTAATTTTTGCCAGGACACAGTTCCTGGAAAAATGCCTTAGGAACTTTTGGGGAAGGCTGGAAGAAAGATTGACAGTATAAATTTTGAGAAGTTCCCAGTGTCCTTCCTCAAGATGACCTGGTCTTCCCTTCAATCAAGAGGTTTGGGATCTATAAATTACCTCAAGTATGGGAATTGATTTAAGAGCTGCGACTGTTTTTAGGGTTCAAGTTAGACTTTTGTTCATCTGACCTAGAATTATTCTTATAGAGTTCAAGTATGAACTTAGTGAACTCCCTGTCTATTTCACTTTGAGATAGCCCATGATCAAGCATCAATGCCACAGGTGTCTGTGAGTCAGACTATTCTGATTATTGCTTTGACTCTGCTGCCCATACGGTAGCCATGCGTACCTTATCTTAAGGGCTGCCATTTGGATACTCCAACCTGGGATCCGATCATCCCATTGTGCTTAGGAATCCAAGTTCAATGAGAACAGTTCTTACAGCAATATCTGACCTACAAGAAAGGGTAACCACCAAGTTCTTTGGGGATGAGCTGCTCTCAAAATTTATTTCTCACAGTCCTGGTGAAAGGTGTGTCTCCTGGACATTATCAGGGCAGATAAGGAGGTCTTCCTTGATAAATACACTCTAACATTCTAATCAATCTAAACCTTAGGATCCCTTCATCTACATTATACCAGGGAAGTTCTGGCATTTCAACTTCAGGCAATGTGGGCCACCTTTTGGTCCATTCATTAGCCAATCACGGACCGAACTGGTAGAGTCCTTTTTAATCCCATGAATCCAGAATCACCGCTTAGTGAGCCCATATCAACATATTCAGCCCAATCCAACTTTATGATCCTTCCACAGTTGTCCCACACTCTTAACATCCATTTCCACACATATTCTGTTGATTTCTGTCTATGTAACTGGGAAAAATCATGCAGTTCTTTCAGAGTGTACTACAATTCTTCATGAGTTACACTTCGTACCTCAACTTTCTGGGCCTGGTGGGATTTCGGTCTAGTTATAGGTCAGGAGGGAAAAAGGGGATTTGGGGGGTGGGTCATAAAAGGAATTATCAATGTCTTGTAATCCAACTACCTCAGATCATTCCATTACAGCAAGATCTAGTGAACGAGAGTTAATTTCTTCAGAAGGAGGTATGAAGGCTATTTCTTCAGGGGAGGCAGTTACAGGTTTATCAGGCACAACAGTGCCAACCTCAGTAGGCAGATGCTGGATGACTGATACCTCAGGGCAGATAGGAGGCAAGTTTCTTAGGGCAGACTATCACAGGTTTATCAGACAAAGAAGACTTAGCAGAACCTCAGGTTTCAATGTCCCTACAATCACCATCATCAGCCCACATGTCCCCATTCCAATTTTCAGGATCCCCTCCCTTCTCAATCAAGGCCCTCCTTTAACAGTAGACACCTTGTAATTTGGGAATTAAATTTGCAATGTACTTTAGGTAGTTGTACAAGGAGATTGTGAGCCCAGTTTTTAGAACTCTCAAGTCTAGCTACAAGAAATAAGTTGTCTTTCAGGGCACACATAGTAACTTTCAAATCACTCATGCAGAGCTTCTGCTGGCAATTTGAAGATGGGCTCATCCCCTTTTTAAATTTTTTTGCATGGGCAGGCACTGGGAATAGAACCCAGGTCTCCGGAATGGCCTGCTGAGCCACACTGGCCTGCCCTCATCTCTTTTTTTGAACAACTGTATCCAGTATATTTACAAACAACCAATCTACATGATTAAACTTTTAACTCCACAAAACTCTGTTAAGGTTTCGAATACACTGTCACCCACAGCCCTGCTTCTAATAAGCATTCAAGTAGCAGTATTCGATGTTGATATTTGTGTATGTCTACTGCAATTCATACTGTGGACTATCAGTGTCATCTTGGTCATTGGAAAGAGAGTCATTATCAGTTTCTAATCTAATCAAATAGAGATGCTATCAACTGGCTAATGATTTAAATTCACAAAATGCCCTCACAGTAACAATCAGGCCAGCCCATGCTTGATCAAACAACCAGACACCAAAACTTGACCAAGCTGATATGTGAAATTAACCATTAGAGAAAGAAAGACATCATAATGACTGACAATAGTATTTGGGTTAATCCCTGACTGAACAGACACAAGCTATAGGAAAGGGTCCATAAATAGCCATACTGTATATCAGAACTGGATTCCATGTGAAAGAGAAAATGACAGATAAAGCACCTTCAATAACATAAATAAGAACTATAAAGTGCTCAAATTTCTTTACACAGCAATCTGCAGCTAAAACATTCTCTGTAGCATCCAACTCTAGACCATCCTGAACTGGCCATGTTTATTTCTATCACCCAGCTTTCCAGAGTAAGCTTGATAAGAGAATTCTAAGAATATCCTTGCTAAAAGAGATGGGCAAAAGAGGTTCTTTTTATCCCATTTGTAGGAAAGATTCGGCCTGGGCAACGTTTTCTCATTCATGGATGAACAAATAGAAAATACAAAGTAAAATATGAAGAGTCTTTTAAAAATGGGGAAGAAGAACATGTAATTCAAGGAGAGCTGAAAAGCTTACTTTTGTAAAAGATTTCCTTAGGAATAAAAAATTAATATTAGAACATAACTAAAAGCAGCCCCAGAAACAGTGCTGAGAAGAAACAGTATTGTAGTGATAGGGGATGGAAGGTTAATAACAGATCCAGAATTCAGGGGGAAAAAAAAGACAATGATCTATAAAATAAGAGTTATAAAATTATAGGATAATTGCTAGAAGGAAAAAAAAAGTGTGAAATTATTAGCAATTCTCAAAGACAAAAATGGAAAGAAACCAAACAATATTCAAAGTCTAATAAAAGAAAATTTTCTGGGTGTGGAAAGAACTCACCATTTAATTGGAAAGATTAATGGAGGAAAAGACTCATCCAAATATAACCTAGTCAACATATGAATGTCAAGAACAACTATATAAATAGAGAAATGGAATAGGCAAAAAGAAAAAGAAATATGTTGCTTCCTCTACAAAATTAATTATGAGAAAAGAGTATGATGTGACTCAAATTTTGAGGAAGAAAATATGTAATTCCAACATTCACTATCCAGATAGGCTGTAATTTATGGTGATGGCAAGAGTAAAATATCCATGTGATGAGAAGATAAACCAAAAAAAGTTACTGAAAAGATTGACAGTTAACAACAAAGTATTTAAAACATCAAATTAACTCTAATTAGCTCTTGTGAAATGCAATACCAAGAAATCTAGTGTGGTTTGTTATGTATAGGGAAAGTGACATTGAGTTAATTTCTTCTCATTGGCTTATTTCCTATTGCTGCTGTAACAACCAGAAATTTAGTGCCCAAAGTAATACCCTCTTAGTTTTTTCAGTTCTGTTGGTCAATTGTTTGGTAGGCTCAGAAGGTTTCTCTGTTTTGAGCCTCAGGAGGCTATCAAGCAGTGCTGCATCTCTTTTAGAGAGCTCAGGGTTTAAGTAGACTTCCGAGCTCACTGAGTTCATTGTCACAATTAAATTCCATGGGGTTGGAGGACTGAGGTTCTCATTTCCTTGATGGAGTCACCAGGGGACATTCTCAGTTTCTAGAATCCACATGCATTTCTTGGCTCATGGCTCTTCTCTTCCCTTTTCAAACTCAGCTGTGGCAGGTCAAGTTCCTCTCACTCTTTAGATCTCTCAGCCTTCCTTCTTTACCTCATCTCTCCTCTGTCTTCCTCTTCCAACTGCGTATCTAATTTTCTGCCTTTCTTTTCTACTTTTAAAGTTTCATGTGATTACATTGGGCTTGCTGAGATCATCTAGGGTAATCTTCCTATTTTAAAATCATCTGATTGCATCAGCAAAATCTCTTCACAGTACTACCTAGATTAGTGTTTGATTGTACACCCAGAGGAAAGGAATCTTGGGAAAATGTCTTGAGATTTTTGCCAACAACACCTGGCAAAGGAGGCATTCAGATATACTATCACACTGATGATGATTCATAAACAAGCATTCAGGGAGGATTTTTAAAACTTAAAAGTAAGTATTTTAAAAATTGTAAAATAAGATTTGTCTCCTTCAAATCACTCAAGATAAAGGAGAAAAGAAAATATAGCCTTAGAAAGCAAATGAAAAATGAAGGAAGGAATCAGAAAATAGAAAAAAAGGAGAGAAATAAATGTAATAAACATATCAGTAGAAACAATAAATGGAAATTTATTGCAAAGAAACTATAAAAATATTAGATGAAAGTGTGAGAAAGCACCCAAATAATCTCAGCATGGAAGACTTTTTAAAGAATAACATAAAATGCAAACTCTCTGCAAGAGATTGATTAATCCCACAAACTGAAAGCAAATATTTCTATATTTAAAAAGCAACAAATTCAATAATGAAAACAAATAACTAAACAGAAAACTATTTGCTGCATGAGTCCTGCAAATACAAAAATTTACAAAAAGGAGCAGCAAACCAATGGAAAAATAAGCAAAGAATACAGACTGGGAGTTGACAGAAAATAATCCAAACATTTTTAAACATCTGAAAAGCTGCTTGACTTTACTAATAAGAAAAATGAAAATCATAAATATACTGAGATTCTATTTTTAACCTTCCCAATAAGCAAAATACAAAAATGTTTGATAAATATTTTGTAAAACAAGCATCTACACTGCTAGCAGGAGTAAAGATGTATACGACCTCAATGAAAAGTGATTTGTCAATGACTTTTTTTTAATAAACTTTTTATTTTCAAGCAGTTTCAGACTTAGAGAAAAATTGTGAGGATGATGCAGAATCCCCATATACCTCACACCCACTTTCCTCTATTATTAACATTTAACATTACTATGGCTTATTTGTAACAATTAATGGACCAATGACATATATATTTAAATATATATATATATATATAGTATGCTGTATGGACTTCCCTACCCACTTCTGGGTTGGAAAGGCTTTCCCCTGAGAGATTATTTTCTGCATCTGCAAACATCTGGGTCTGTGTCGGCTCTGAGTTCTGAACTCAGATGTACTGGGCTGCTGAGGTGCTGAGGTCTCTTCTGACTTCTAGCTCATCAGCTAATTAAATTAGACATCACTCATTGTAGAAGGCAGTCCCCTTAGCTGACACCAGATGTAATCAACCATAGATGAATTTCACAAGATGATGATTTAAGTCCACAGCAAGAGAACAACTGGGCACCATTTCCTAGCCAAGTTGACAAGCAAACCTAACTACTACAACAGCCCCCAGTTACGGAGTGTGGAGTGATCCTACAACTCCTTGAGAATGGGGTTTCGACAAATAATATTTGGAATTCTTTTACAAAGAAGAACTTTCTTTTCTCCAACATTAATTAATTTATTCAGTTATTAGATAAGTAGGAACACATGGATACATATAACTTCGTTATAATTCAAAGATACTATATTTATTTTGTGGTGCAAGTTATTTCAGGTTTGACCACTGGGAGCTCTTTAAGTTGGCCCTTGTGTCCCTTACTCTCACCATTTTGATTTGTTTTGCCTGGTATTGTTTTCTCTTTTGAGCACTTCTTAACTTCAGGATCAAGTACTTAAAATGGGAAAAGAGAAACCTGTATAGCCATTTACATCATTTTTAATCATCAAAATATAACATAATTCATACCATTACTGACAAAAATTACCATATAATCAATAACATAAACACCATTAATTCTTATCATGTCAAAAATAGCAAATATAATGTTGAATGACAAAGTGTAGTTCAGAAAAATAACATTTGCAGTCATACTGTGCATCAATATAATACTGGAATAACACTTACAAATGGATGAGAAAAGACAAATGACACAATGGAAAAGTAAAGAAAGAATATAAATAGGCAATTAGCAGAAGGCATTCAAGAGACCAACAAGTGTTGATGTTCCGCCTTCCCAATTGATAAAGGAAATGCAAATTTAGAATGATGGCATTGCTTCATACCTATGATGGAAAGATTTTGAAATATTGATACAGTTAACTTATGATGGAGGAATTTGGGGTAAATTTTACCACTTTCTTCCTTAAGCTTTCATATAGCATTTGATTTCCCCTACAATAGATATATATCATCTATATAATCAGAAAAACAAAGCTATTTCTCTAAACAAAACAAATTAGAAATAAAATTAGAAATCAGTACAGACACATTCACAGAGATATAAATTTAAAATAAACATATGAAACATTTACAATTTCACTAGAAATCAAAGTAATGTAAATTAAGGCAATACTTTTTATCACATAAGAAATTTCTGGTACTAAAAATTATTGATAATAATAAGGTATAATCCATGCTTTTGGACTCTTAAGTCAGCACAACCTTTTCGAAGAGCAATTTAAAAATATATTTAAAACATTTAAAATATACAAAATGTTTGAGGCAACAATGCACTTCCAAGGATTTGCACAAAGGAAATAATTTGGGATTTTATGGATCCTTAACCACCAGACTGATCAACATAGTAATTCATCTCCCCAGCCCTTACATGTCCACTGAAAGATAAAACCTTGCCAATCCACAAGACTTGTTTAAATATATTTTGATAAAGCCATATAATAAGTAGAATTCTATAGAGTACAAAAACCTACAATCTTAAAATTTCAAAATCTTGAATACTAAGGATATGTAAAGAAAAACACAGTATTAAAAGTGATAAAAGAAATTTGTGAAATTACAAGACATGAGTCATTTTTTAATCAGTCAAAAATCTCTGTATAGCTCTATTTAAATATAAACAGTGATCCTCTCTAAGTATAGAGATAATAGGAACCCTTATAACATAATATTTTACATTATAATGAATCTCAAATGCAAGCTTTTATATTTTAAAAATTTACATATTTTCTTATATAAACACTAAAGATTTCATAATATACACATTTTACTCTTCTAACTCATCTAAACACGTGTGCATGTGTGAAGAAAAGAAAAAGTGTGAGAAAATAAAGGACTATAATTAGCTACAATTATATAATTAAATGACATAAAAAGTATAACACTCTCAGTGACTCCCTACCCACCCACTCTCATCTCTGATTTTAGGTTAGGGTAAGAATTTCCATTTAAAAAGTTCATAGAAAGAATGAGCCAGAATGGACAAATCAATGGTCGGTAACAAAGCTGCCAATGACAGACAGGAAACTATAGGGAAACAACAACAGCTCCTCACTCTGCCAGTTGGGTGAGAATTAGGTCAGTCAGCACACACATCAGACTGCACAACACTTGGAGCAACTTGGAGGAAAGTAACAATTTGCCTGAATTCCATCAGCGTCTGGTGACCCATTTGCAGTTCCGTGATGTCTCATGATTCCATTTCTTAAAATGGACATCACAAGTCATCAGCCGTCTCTCAAACTAGCTCCCTTTTATTAAAAAAAGCATTTCGTCTTTTATCTTTCCTTCAGCAGCAGTTAAAGAGACCAGCATTTAAGTTAAACCAGCATACCTAAAGAAAGTGAATTGTTTCCCCAAGATGTTAAAAAAAACAAAGATGTGATAATACAAATTAATAGAAAACTTTCCATTCAGCTGGCTACAAGGACACTTGTATTACATCATATACAAGACAGATGCCTGCACTTACAGCAGTACCCTGAAATGTATGGCTATATCAGAATTTATTATTGGCATACCCAATGGCATCTATAAAACAGTCATTCCATTCACTTTGTTCCTAATGGAAACACCACTATTATGGCAGAGGAAAAAAAGAACTAAACTAAATAGGCATTGGATGTGCATGAATAATTGTCAACCAGCATAACAAAATCATTTCCTAACTGGTTTCTGCAACAATAAAGCACAACAGCTTATTTCTGGAATTTTAAGAGAGAGATGGAATGTTTTTTTGTTTGTTTTTTGTTTTTTGCATGGGCAGGTACCAGGAACCAAACCCGGATCTCTGGCATGGCAGGTGAGAACTCTGCCTGTTGAGCCACTGTGGCCCACCCAGATGGAATGGTTTTAGGAACCCCAAAAAAGGATGTTGGCCATAAAAGATGTGTTATTTTCCAACTTTGAGTAACTCCCTAAAGCAACCTCAAATCCTTATGTATTATACAGAACTGACACAATCTCACCTGCTTATACTGTTGGCAAAAGCAGCATTAAGATATTCTGTCATCAATTTGGGTACACATTAATTTTGAGGAAATGAAAATTACAAATACGTTAAGGATTCTCCATTCAAAGCATATTAAAGATGCAACACACATACATATACACACATGTGACGCAGCATACCATATGTGCACTTGTTTTCTAGTGATGAGTGGCAGACTACTCAGTGCTCACTTATATATGCTAACACATGATGGTATAGTGAATCATGTTCTTATGGAAAATTTACATCCTTTGCCTTCCTGAGCTTCTAAGTTCCAAAAACACAGGCATCAAACCACCTGTCCAAACAGGGCTGTTTGTACAAAAGTGGTAGGAATAGTAGAGAAAGATGACTCTCCAGGACACTTTCAAAACCATTCGGAAATAATGATAGAATCAGCACCGGAAATAACGATAGAATCAGAGCTGCAAACAAGTTTATATGGTTATTTTTTAAAGATCAAAAAGATTAAAAATCTTCACGTAGAAATAAGGGTATACTAGCTTTTAAGACATTTATTTATTTTTGTAGCACTTTTATTGATATATATCTACATGTCAGATAATTCATCCAATTATACAATCAACGGATTTTACTAAAATCACTGAGTTGTTCAATCATGACCACAATCAATTTTAGATCATTTTCACTATTCCAAAAAGAAAAATATACCTTGGCAATTGTATCTCAATCTTTTTATTCTCCCCTCTCCTACATAACCACTAATCAAATTCCCCTATTGCTGATATTTTGCATTAGTGTGTTACCTTTGTTGCAATTGATGAAAGAATATTAAAATATTACTGTTAACTATACTTTGAGATTTACATTAGTTGTATTTTTCCCATATGCCATCCTACTATTAGCGTCTTATAATAGCATCGTATATTTGTTAAAATTCATGATTCTTATATTTGTACTATTAACCACTGTCCATCATTAACAGTTCCATGCATTACAAAGTCCCATGTTTTATCTTCTAAATTTCCTTCTAGCAATATACACGATCCAAAATCCCCTTCAGCCACATTCACAAACATAATTCAGCATTGTTAATCATACTCACAGTAATGTGGTACCATTGCCATCATCAATTTCCAAACCTTCACCATCAAACAAGTTAAGCATCAATTCCACATTCTCTAACCTGAATCTACATTCTGGCAACTGATATTCACTCAATAGAATATTCTCATCCACGCTGTCACATGCACTAGGATATCATTTGTATTTATAGTTAAATAATATTCATCATATTCATCATCATATATATATATATATAAATATACACACACACCAACTTTTGTTTATCCATTCATTGGTTGATGGACACTTGGGTTTCTTCCATCTTTTGGCAACTCTGAATAATGTTGCTATAAATATCAGTGTATGTCTGTTCGAGTCCTACTTTCAGCTCTTCTGAGTATATACCTAGTAGCTGGATAGATCATATGCCCATTACATACTCAGCTTCCTTAGGAACCAACAAACTGTCTTTCACCATGGCTATACCATTTTATATTCTCATCAGCAGTGAATAGTGCTCCTATTAGGCATGCTGTATCAACACTTGTAGTTTTCTGTCTTTTAAATAGTAGCCTTTATATAGTAAGTGTGAAATGATATATGATAAATCATTGTGGTTTTTATTTGCATTCTTCTAATAGCTGGTGATATTGAGCATCTTTTCATGAGGTTTTTAGCCATTTGTACTGTGTTTTTTGGTCTCTATTATTGAGTTGGATGATTTCTTTATATATTATATATTATGGATACTAAATCCTTACCAAACATGGTTTCTAAATATTTTCTCCCATTCTTTTTACTTACTAAACATGGCTGTCTTTTTACTTCCATGATGAAGTCTTTTGATGCCAAATGTTTTACATTTTAAATTTTGATAAGGTCCCATTTATCCCTTTTTTCTTTCATAAAATCTAAGAAACTATTGCCTACCAGAAGATCTAAAATATGATTCCGTACATTTTCTTCTAGGAGTTTTATGGTCCTGGTCCTTAATATTTAGATCTTTGATCCATTTTAGTTAATTTTTACATAAGGTATGATACAGGGGTCTTCTTTGAGTCTTTTGGATATACCCAAATTAGTATCTATATCTCACAAAAACAATTTTGACAAGACTATTCTGTCCCAGTGAGTGCACTTGGCAGCCTTGTCAATGACCAGTTGGCCAATTTGATTGCATTTGTAATATACTTTAAAGTGAGAAAGTGTGAGTCCTCCAACTTTATTCTTTTTTGAGATGTTTTTGACTATTTGGAACCACTTACCATTCCAAATAAATTTGATTATTGGCATTTCCATTCCTGAAAAGTAGACTGTTGGAATTTTGATTTGGATAGTGTTGAACCTGTAAATCAATTTGGGTAGAACTGCATCTTAATATTATTTATTCTTCCAGTCCATGAACACAGAATGTCCTTCAATTTATTTAGGTCTTCCTTGATTCCTTTTAGCAATGCTTTGTAATTTCTGTGCATAAGTCCTTTACCTCCTTTGTTAGGTTTACACCTGGATATTTGATTCTTTTAGTTGCCATTATAATGAAAATATTTCTTGATTTCTTCCTCAAATCACTCCTTACTAATGTATAGAAACAAAAAAATGTTTTTGGAAGTTTATCTTGTATCCTGCCACTTTGCTGAACTCATTTATTAGTTCTAGTAGCTTTGTTGTGAATTTTTTGGGACTTTCTATACACAGGATCATGTCATCCTCAAATAGTGAAAAGTTTCCTTCTTCATTTCCAATTTGTATGCCCTTTATTACTTTTTCCTGTCTAAGAAGTTCTGGCTAGAACTTCTAGTGTAATGTAGAACACCAGTGGTGACAGTGGACATCTTTATCCTCTCCCCAATATTAGAGGGCTCTTACAGTTAGATATGATGTTAGGTGTGGGCTTTTCATATGTGCCCTTTTTCATGTTGAAGACATTTCCTACCTTTCAGGGTGTTTTTATCAGGAAAGGATGCTGTTCAAATGCCTTTTCTGCATCAGTTGAGATGATCATGTGCCTTTTCCCCCTTCAATTTGTTAATGTGGTATATTGCATCAATTGATTCCCTTGTGTTGAACCACCTTATGTACCTGGGATAAAACTCACTTGTTCATGGTATATAGTTCTTTCTTTGTGTTGCTGGATTTTATTTGATTTGTAAGTATTTTGTTGAGGATTTTTGCCCTATATTCATTAGAGACATTGGTCTAATTTTTTTTTCTTGTAACTTCATCTGGGCTTGGTATTAGGGTGATATTAGCCCCATAGGATGAGTTTGCTAGGGTCCCTTTTTCAAATTTTTGGAAGATTTTTAGGATTACTTATAATTCTTCTTGGAATGATTGGTATAATTCACCTATGAAGCCATCTGCTCCTGGACTTTTCTAGTTGGAAGGTTTTTGATGACTGATTCAAAATCTTTACTTGTAATTGGTCTGTTGCATTCTTCTATTTCTTCTAGAGTGTTTCTCCTTCTTCAAGTGTTTCTAGGATATTGTCCATTTCTTATAAAGTTGTCTAATATTTGGCATACAGTTACTCATTGTGTCCTTTCATGGTCCTTTTTATTTCTATGGAGTAAGTAGTTATATCTTCCCTCTCATATTTTATTTAGTTACGTCATCTCATTTTTCCTGTTTATGTCTAGCTAAAGGTTTGCCAATTTTAATGATCTTCTCAAAGAACTAAATTTTGGTTTTGATAATTTTCTCTATCTTTTTTTTTTTAATTCTCAATTTCATTTATGTTTTTATCTCTCTTATTTCTCTCATTCTCCTTGCTTTGGGATTAGTTTGCTTTCTTTTTCTAGTTCCTCTAGGTATGCAGTTAGGTCTTTGACTTTGGCTCTTTCTTCCTTTTTAATGTAGGCATTTAGGGCTATAAATTTCCCTCTCAGCACTGCCTTCACTGCATCCCATAAATTTTGATATGCTGTCTTCTCATTTTCATTCATCTGGAGATATTTACTAATTTCGCTCTCAATTTCTTCTTTGATCCACTGATTGTTTAAACGTTTGTTATTTAACTTCCATATATTTTTGAATTTCCAATTTCTCTGCCTGTTATTGATTTCCAGCTTCATTCTACTAATGTCAGAGAAAGTGCTTTAATTTAAACATTTTAAAATGTATTGGGACTTGTTTTGTGAACAAATGTTTGGTCTGTCCTGGAGAATGATCTATGAGCACCAAAGAAGAATGTGTATCCTGCTGTTTTGGGGTACAATGTTCTGTATATGTCTCTTAGATCTATTTCATTTATCATATTATTCAAGTTCTCTGTATCCTTATTGATTCTTTTCCTAGATGTTTTTATCTATTGGTGAAAGTAATGTATTAGTCTCCAACTATTATTGCAGAGACATCTATTTTCCCCTTCAGTGTTGTCAGTGTTTGCCTCATGATCTCTGGGGCACCCTGCTTAGAGGTATAAATATTTCTGATTTGCTATTTGTTCTTCATGGATTGCCCCTTCTTTGTCTCTTATAACAGTTTTACATTTAAAGTCTATTTTGTATGATATTAAGTATAGCTACCCTAGATCTTTTATGGTTTTTATTTATATGGGATATCTTTTTCCTATCACTTTCAATGTATTTGTGTTTTGGGGTTTAAGGTGAGTCTCTTGCAGGTAGCATAATTGGATCATATTTTTTTTATCCATACTGCAAATTTGCATTTTTTGATTGGAGATTTAATCAGTTAACATTCAACATTATTACTATAAAAGCAGTACTTCAATCATTTTATCCTTTGGTTTTTATGTGCCATATCTTATTTTTGTCTTTCTTTTTACCATTTTAGTCACTCTTACTGATAATCTTCCTTGCTATACTCTACTCCAAGCCTATCTCTCCTGTCTTTTCCTTTCAGCAGAACTCCTTATAGCATTTCCTGCAAGGCACATCTCTTGTTGATGAATTCTCTCAGTTGCTGTTCATCTCTGAAGGTTTTAAATTCTTCCTCTTTTTTGAAGGGTAGTTTTTCCAGATAAAGACTTCTTGCCTGGCAGTTTTTCTCTTTCAGTACCTTAAATATATAATACTATATCTCTCTTGCCTCCATGATTTCTGATGGGAAATCAGGGCTTAGTCTTATTGCAGTTCTTTTTTATGTGATCAACCAGTTTTTTTCTTGCTGCTTCAGAATTATCTGTTTATCTTTGGCACTTGATATTCTGATTAGTATGTGCTAAGGAGTAGGCCTATTAGGGTTTATTCTGTTTGATGTATATTGTGCTTCTTGAACATGTATACTTTGTCTTTCATAAAAGTTGGAAAAATTTTGGCTACTATTTCTTCAATTATTCTTTCTGCCCCTTTCCCCTTCTCTTCTGAGATACCATTATTCATGTCTGTGTGTTTTGTGCTGCCATTCAAATCCCTGAGACTGCTAATTTTTTCCAATCTTTTCTCTATTTGTTTTTCTGTCTATACGAGTCCAATAGTGTTGCATTCTAGTTCTCTGCTTTTTTCCACCGCCTGTTCAAAACTGCTGTTGCATGCCTCTAGTGTATTTTTATCTTCTCTATTGTGCTTTCATTCCCATCATTTGTTGTATTTCTTTTTATACATTCAAATTCTTTATGCTCACAACAGTGTCTTTTTAATATCCTTTATCTCTTTATGTATATTTCCCTTCATCTTCTTGAATTGATTTAGGAGTTTTGTTGAACATCTTTGTTCAAATTAGTTATTTCAAATTTTGCATCTCCTCTGAAGTTTTAACTGTTCCTTTAACTGCTTCTTATCTCCTGTTCATTAGTATAGCTTGTAATTTTTTTCTGATCTAGGAATCTGATTATATTGACGATATCACTATAATGGCCCATTTCTCTCTCTTACATAAGGTTTTATTGCTAATTGGCTTTGTGTTAAGACTCTTCTTTGATCCTTGATTCAATTTATCCTACACCTGTATGAATTGCCTGTATTTAACTGATCACATATTTTTAGCTCTTCTTCATCTGATTCTTGCCCTGGATATGGTGGTACAATTTTTGAGATTGCTCCATCTGTGCAATTGTTTCAAGCCCAGAAGAAAGTTTCCTTCCCACTGTTCCTTCTCTGGGAATCTTGATTTCTTCAGTTCGACTTTGTTTTGCCTGTATAGTTTTGTTTATTTGTTTGTTTTTACCCTTCTTTCATTGACTTTAGCTGCAATTTCTGGGAGGGAAAATTCTAGGAGGAAAACACCCCAGAGAAGACTTTCCTAAGTCTATATTTTACAGCCAAAACAGGGCCAGGAATCCACAAAGGGGGTACAGACCAGCTCCAAAGAGGTTCAGGAAGGATGCCAAAAGCCTTTTTTTTTTTTTGACCACTCCCTAGGGGTGGGCTGAAATGACAACTCAGACCTGGGACTTTGTGATCTGAATTCACTGATCAAAAGCCATGATCAGTGCTCATGACCTCTAACCCCACTTTTGGGGAAGAGGACCTCCATGTCTCTCTCCATATGCAGCAGTCAAGGACCAGACCATGAGGTGGCCCCTGTAGAGAGTGGGGTTGGGTGCTAGTATCCACTGCAGAGTGAGCTACTCACAGTTCTTTACCACAGTGTCACAGCCACTTCCAATCACTCATCTGTGGATGCTGTACAGGATCCTCTGGCTGCCAGAGACCCAGAACAGTTGTGTCGGATAGTTCTGGCCTGTCCACTAGCTGTTCCGGTGTAGGAGTGCGTCTTGGAGCTCCCTACTCCATCATCTGCCCAGAAGTTCATCTAGACTGTTTTTAAATGGTGACAATCCTCATGCATGTGCTCTGACATGAGACATTCTTTGTCAAGAGAATTTTCTAGACAGGCAACTGAGTTGGAAGAGACCTAATATTCACTTGGTGTGTATGGTTTGAAGCTGTAGCTACCCCAGAAACACATGTCCTTAAGTCTAATCCATTCCTGTGAGTGTAAACCCATTCTAAGGAGGACCTTTTGATGAGGCTACTTCAGTTCAAAGCATGAGCCACCTCATTCCGGATGGGACTTAATCCTATTGCTGGAATCCTTTATGAAGAGAATTTTTGCAGAGAAAAAGAGAAAGCCATGAAAGCAAGAAGCTGCAAGCAATGAAACCTGGAGGAGAAAGGAGAGGCCTGCAGCCATGTGGCAGAGAAACTAAGGATTGCCGGCAGCTGGACTGTGGGAAGAAAGTGTTGCCTTGACTTGGACATTTTATTGGCCTCAAAATGTAAGCTATTAAATTCCTATGATTTAAGACATCCCATTTCATGGTATCTGCTTTAAATAGCCTAGTAACCTAGAACAATGGGAAACAGGTTTTGTTTAATTTTTGAAAAGGCTGTAGTATAGCTTATGATTAAGAGGACACCTACAAGGGTATGTCTAAACTTTTCATGAGATGCTTTCTTGCACACTCATTTTTTTCTTGCAAATTCATTTTTCAATATATATTAACAACCATCTGCTATTAATTTTAACATTCCTTCAAACACATAAGGAAGCAGAGACACGGAGTGCTATAGTAGGTAACCTGGACATAAATTTACCTTTGTCTCTAAAACCTTTGCTCTTTCCAACACATTAAACAATTTTGAATGCTCAGACACACTGGATTCCCAAGCCTTGTCCCAGATTTCTCAGAGTTCTGGGGCAATATATATTTTTAGCAAATTCCTCATATAATTCTTACATGCAACTAAGTATATTACCAACTAGTTATAACATTCACCCATTTTTATGGAGGTCACTTTTAAAAATACATAACAAATTTATAATTTCAGAAAATATAGAAGAAAATATATTTTCTCACTTTGTAAGAGGTTTAAATAAGGACATGTTATTATTTTAAAAGGAGGGTTCTAAATATTTCTGAACACTAAATTGAGAAAAATCCTGGAGTGTAAAAGGAACACAAAGTTACAAACCCTGTACTCTTCTTGGGGTAAGTCTGTAGATTTCTGAATAGCTATGCCAAGAAACTAGGAACAAAAAAATCAAAGCCAAAATAATTTTCCCATGTGCCCAGCTCTATGTATTTTTCAAACCTGGAAGAGTTTTCTTTCCTTATATTTCACCTCAGAAAGATTTATGAGGTCATTGGAATCTGGGTTAAAGTGAAATATTGTTCAGCAATTAAATATTTACAGATATGATGGTTGGAGTTGAAATACTTGCCTAGGTGTGTAGAATTTGTTACTGTTTTTCATTCAATATGGTTCTTTTTTTTTTTTATATGGGCAAACACTGGGAATAAAACCTGGGTCTCTGGCATGACAGGCAAGAACTCTGCCTCTGAGCCACCATTGCACCACCCTCAACACACTTTCATATGCCAGGCATTAAACAAAGCACTGCACACCACACACACACAAGCATACACACCTCTTATGGTCATCTTAACTAGTATCTTATCGAGGTTTTGATTTGTATTTTCCTTATGACTAATGATGTTGAGCATGTTTTCCTGTGCTTATTAGCCATTTTTATCCTTTTTTTGGAGAAATGTCTATTCAAGTCCTTTGTACATGTTTTCTAATTAGGGTGTTGTCTTTATTGTTGAGTTATAAGAGTTCCTTATATATTCCGGATACTAAATCCTTATGAGATTATTCTATTCTATTAATTATATATATTATATCTATTAATATATATTATATTATATAAAATTGTAGTATATAAAGACATAGCTCCATCCTGCAGAAATGCGCATGACAAACATAAGAGCAGTGAACTATATGAGTTGAGGATATGAAGCAAGAGACTTTGCTTTGCTTCCAGCTGCATCTCAATGTCCCTGAACATGGCCTTGAGCATGGAAAGGGCTGGATGCATATTCCTTGAATTAAGAATCTGAGAAATGAAGCTTTTGAATCCAATTATCAGTCTGTTGATAGGAATTGTTAAGGTGTCCTAGTTATTTTCCTGAAGGTATATATCTATGACCTCTGTATTAGTATTATTGCTTCCTAGATGGCCTTCTAAAGCATGGATTCTAATAGGATCTGATATGGTTCAGTGTGAGGTCCTAGACCTGAGAATCATCTCTGTGTGAAGTTTAGTTTCCTCCTCTTCTACTGATTAGTTCAAATGACCTCTGTGGAAATCTAAAACCTAAACTGAATGAGGTTTTTCAGGCCAACGCACCTTCTTTATGTAGTATCTTCTATTCTAAAAAAGGGAATTGAGACAATACCCAGTAAATGAGAGTTAGTAAAAGAATCAAATTTATACAGCTTTCTCTTTCTCTTTACTGGGACATCATTTTTATGGATGCGGCAGTGCACTCCTAGTTAACCCTCAGGACAAAGGTCCTGTTCCACGAGCAGGTACGAATATGGAAAGCTGGTGGCTTTCTCCTAAAACTGCCTCTATTCCTGGCTATTCCTCTTCCCCAGGGGCAGATCTTCCTTTGGTGGCCTGCCTATTTGCTTAGGGCAGAGCAACTCTGAAGAGGGATTCCTACCTGGGATCACTTGAGGAATTTGTTGTAACTGCATGCACAGCCAATGCCTTCTTCAGCCCTCCTGCTCCCTCCACTTCCTCACAGGTGACTTCTCCCAGTAATTTCCTGCACACCCGTCTCTGTCTCATACCTATTTCCTGAAGAATCCATCTCTGGACACACTATATTAAGGCACATATGGTATTTACAGGGCTGTGTTCAAGTCACTTAATATCCCTGGACTTCATTCTCATCTATGACATTAAGAGATTGAAATGGGTAATCTCCAAGGGGCATCCAAGCTGTAAAGTTGTACATTTTCTACTACACAATGCTATTATAAGGCAAATAAGTGGTAAATTATATGGATGCTTGAGAGAAAGAACATTATCATTAACTTTATAAAGGAGTATTTGGATAATATGCTCAAATCCAATTTTAATATCAAGATGACATAATAAAACCTACTTTCTTTATAATTTGGAATAGAATCCTTTAAGAATTTTGTTTTTGACTCGCCAAGCTAGCATCTGAAGGAGTCTTTGTTGCCTTGAGCATGAGTTGACAGAACTAACTAGTAAGTTTTCCACCTGGAGATAAATAAGGGCATGGTGAAGTACTCACAAAAATGCAGAAAAATTTGGATGGTGAACATCTGAGAAGGGCTCCAAATAGTTATGAGATCTGAATCAAGTTTTTGAGGACCAAACGAACATAGAAAAGCAGTTCCTGCTGTGACATTACTAAGAACAACCCCCATCTGAGACCCCACACTTTGCCAACCGCTACGTGCCATGCACTTGCTGGTGTATTTAGTCCCAATCAACGTGAACAACAGCCTGACAGGTTTAGTATTTTCTCTCTTTTTTTAGAGATGATAAAACTAAAATCAGAGAGGTTGAGTTATTAGAACAACGTCCCCAAAGAAGTTCCTCTTTGAGCTAGGAATTAAGTGAATCATCTGCCACCCTAGCTCATGCTCCTTGTAATCAGCTATACTGTTTCCTGCAGAGAAGGGTTTCTGGGTCAAGGAAATGTTCAGTAAGACAGCAATGTACCAAAGCATAAAGGCTAAGATAATGTGTGCAGTGAAGGATCATAAATGGATTTATTTCACAGCATAAAAATGTTTGCATTTGAATAATCAAATACAGCCTGATCAAGGAAGTCCAAGTGGGTTCTTTAGCAGTGAATTAGATATGAAATGGGCTCTGAATGATCTTCATCAGGAAAAAGTATGTGTCTTTGAAGAGGCTTGAGGAAGGGACTCTAAGTATGCAGTTACCTGTCAGGGACTAGAGCATGATCAGTATATGATATATATCTGTTGAATTGTTGAAGGTATTGCTTAGCATTGACTCTCTTGTTTTTAGTATAATATGAGGCATGGAGTAGTCAATCAATTTTTGAGTGGATATAGGCGAATAAATTGAATGAACACAGAAATAAGCTTTACCTAAAGGAAGTATTGTATATCTTCAGCTGAAACACACTTTTTGCAGGAATATATTCTGTCATGGTTAGGGACAGGTGTCAACTTGGCCAAGTTGTGGTACCTGTTCATCTGATTGGGCAAGCTCTGGCCTGTCTGTTGCAATGAGGACATTTCATAGGATTAGGTCATGATCACATCAGCTACATCCACAGCTGATTCCATTTGTAATCAGCCAAAGGGGAGTGTCTTCTGCAATTAGTGATGCTAAATCCAATCATGGGAAGCCTTTTAAGGAGGACTCAGAGGAGACAGGTTGCATTCCTGCTTTGGCTGGTGAGCCTCTCCTGTGGAGTTCATCCAGTTCATTGGAGTTGTCGGCTTCGCAGCCTGCCCTGTGGATTTTGGACTCTGCATTCCTACGGTCACGTGAGACACTTTCATAAATTTTATATTAGCAAGTGTTCCCTGTTGATTCTGTTTCTCTAGAGAACCCTAACTAATACATCTTGGTACCGGGAGTGGTTCTTAAGGAACAGAATCTTAAAAATGGGTTTTTATGAATGGTTTTCTACTCTGACTGGGCTCAGAGACACTAAGGACTCTGATTCCCGTAATCAGAATGACACTCCCAATCCATGGACTGAGTTGGCAAAGGAGATAGTCAAAATATCATCATTCGATTCTCCTAATGCTTCGCTTGTACGAAGCCAGACTCTGGGGGATAATGTTTTTGACACCTTTACAGAGTTTTGTAGAAATAAGAGTTATAGAGATGTTGGTTGGTTGTTGTTAGATACACTGTCTACATTAAAGGGTGAAAGGGATGGGCTTAAGGCTTCAAACAAGAAGCTTAAGTGCCGTCTGAAAGATGTAGAGGTTTCTATGAGTATCCTGAAGGAAAATTTTATTTCCTGTAGCCGTAGACTTGAGATCTCTGAAAATCAGACTCAGAATCTTATTGTTAGAGTAGCAACTTTACAACGTAAACTGAAATCTCAGTCTTGCATGGTGTTTGCCGTTAAAGTGAGGGCATTGATTGGAAAGGAGTGGGACCCTGAAAAATGGGATGGTGACATATGGATTGATAATGATGTTGGGGGTGAGGTTGAAACCCTAGACCCTGCTGAGCCTTCTTTAGATAACCCTGTAAGAGTCTGCCCTGAGGACATAGCCGCCCCACCTCCAGCCGGCCTTGAGGAATTGGCCACCCAACCTCCTCCTGAAGGGATTAGCCCTAGAGTTATTAATCCTGTTTCACCAGATGAAACTGCAAATGAAAGCCCTGAAGCAAATGGCTTGGAAGATATTTCTAATTCTTTTCATGACCCACCCCCACCACCCCTCATTTCTTCTAGACCTATAACTAGACTAAAGTCCCAACAGGCCCCTAAAGGTGAGGTACAAAGTATCACACATGAGGAGGTACGTTATACTCCAAAAGAACTGTGTGAGTTTTCCAATTTATATAGATAGAAATCAGGGGAATATGTGTGGCAATGGATTTTAAGAGTGTGGGATAATGGTGGGAGGAATATAAGGCTGGATCAGGCTGAATTTATTGATATGGGCCCACTAAGCAGAGATTCTGCATTCAATGTTATAGCTAGAGCAGTTAGAAAAGGTGTTAACAGCTTGTTTGGGTGGTTGGTTGAAACATGGATCAAAAGGTGGCCAACATTACCTGAGGTTGAAATGCCAGAACTGCCCTGGTATAATGTAGATGAGGGGATCCAGAGGCTTAGAGAGATTGGGATGTTAGAATGGATTTATCATGCAAAGCCTGCTCTTACACCCCAGGAATGTCCAGAGGATGCACCTTTTACCAGAACAGTGAGAAATAAATTTGTGAGACTAGCACCATCATCCCTCAAGAGCTCTGTGGTTGCACTTCTCTGTAGGTCAGATATTACTGTAGGAACTGCTGTCACTGAGCTGGAATCCTTAAACACAATGGGGATGACAGGATCCCGAGTTGGCAGAAGCCAGATGGCAGCACTTAATCACCAAAGACAGGGTAGACGTGGGTATTATAATAGACAACAAACTCAAAGGAGGCATCAAAATTATATGACACGCAGAGATTTGTGGCATTGGCTAGTAAATCATGGGGTGCCTAGAAATACAATAGAAGGGCAGTCTACTAAATTCTTGTTGGAGCTGTATAAACAAAAGAGTTCTAGGTCAAGGGAACAGAAGTTTAACCTGAATTACAAAAACACAGAGTCACGGCCCCTTAACCAATTTCCAGACTTGAAACAGTTTACAGACCCTGAGCCCCTTGAATGAAGGGGAGGCAAGGTCCCTATGGGGGAGAAACCTGTTACACTGCCACAAATTTATACTGTTAACATTCCTCTAAGTCTTCCCCAAGGAGACCGACGGCCTTTTACCAGGGTAACTGTGCATTGGGGAAAAGGAAATGATCAGATATTTCGGGGATTATTAGACACTGGTTCAGAAGTGACATTAATTCCAGGGGACCCAAAACGTCACTCTGGACCACCAGTCAGAGTGGGGGCCTATGGAGGCCAGGTTATCAATGGAGTTTTAGCTCAGGTCCGTCTCACAGTGGGTCCAGTGGGCCCCCGGACCCATCCTGTAGTTATTTCCCCAGTTCCAGAATGTATAATTGGCATAGACATACTGAGCAACTGGCAGAATCCCCACGTTGGTTCTCTAACTCATGCAGTGAGGGCTATTATGGTGGGAAAGGCCAAGTGGAAGCCACTAGAACTGCCCCTACCAAGCAAAATAGTAAATCAAAAGCAATACCGTATTCCTGGAGGGATTGCAGAGATTACTGCCACTCTTAAGGACTTGAAAGATGCAGGGGTGGTGATTCCCACCACATCCCCATTCAACTCTCCTATTTGGCCTGTGCAGAAAACAGATGGGTCTTGGAGAATGACAGTGGATTATCGTAAACTCAACCAGGTGGTAACTCCAATTGCAGCTGCTGTTCCAGATGTAGTATCATTGCTTGAGCAAATCAATACATCCCCTGGTACCTGGTATGCAGCTATTGATCTGGCAAATGCTTTTTTCTCAATAGCTATTAGTAAGGACCACCAGAAACAGTTTGCTTTCAGCTGGCAAGGTCAGCAATATACTTTCACTGTCCTACCTCAGGGGTATATCAACTCTCCAGCCCTATGTCAGAATCTTGTTCGCAGAGACCTTGATCATTTCTCCCTCCCACAAGACATCACACTGGTCCATTATATTGATGATATCATGTTGATTGGACCTAGTGAGCAAGACTTAGCAACTACTCTAGATTTACTGTTAAGGCATTTGCGTGTCAGAGGATGGGAGATAAATCCAACAAAAATACAGGGGACTTCCACCTCAGTAAAATTTCTAGGTGTCCAGTGGTGTGGGGCATGTCGAGATATCCCTTCTAAGGTGAAGGATAAATTGCTGCATCTGGCCCCTCCCACATCCAAAAAAGAGGTACAACGCCTAGTTGGCCTTTTTGGATTTTGGCGACAACATATTCCTCATTTGGGTGTGCTACTCCAGCCCATTTATCGAGTGACCAGAAAAGCTGCTAATTTTGAGTGGGGACCTGAACAAGAGGAGGCTCTGCGACAGGTCCAGGCTGCTGTGCAAGCTGCTCTGCCACTTGGGCCATATGATCCAGCAGATCCAATGGTGCTGGAAGTGTCAGTGGCAAATAGAGAGGCTGTCTGGAGCCTTTGGCAGGCCCCTATAGGAGAATCACAACGCAGACCCTTAGGATTTTGGAGCAAAGCCTTACCATCTGCTGCAGATAACTACTCTCCTTTTGAGAAACAGCTTTTGGCCTGCTACTGGGCCTTAGTAGAGACTGAACGCTTAACCATGGGCCACCAAGTTACCATGAGACCTGAGTTGCCTATCATGAGTTGGGTGTTGTCTGACCCACCAAGCCATAAAGTTGGGCATGCACAGCAGCACTCTATTGTAAAGTGGAAATGGTATATACGAGATAGAGCCAGAGCAGGTCCTGAAGGCACAAGTAAGTTACATGAAGAAGTGGCACAAATGCCCATGGTTTCCACTCCTGCTGCCACATTACCTTCTCTTTCCCAGACCAGAGCTATGGCCTCTTGGGGTGTTCCTTACAGTGAACTGACTGAGGAAGAGAAAACTCGGGCCTGGTTTACAGATGGTTCAGCACGATATGCAGGTACCACCCGAAAGTGGACAGCTGCAGCATTACAAACCCTTTCTGGAGTGTCCTTGAAGGACAGTGGTGAGGGGAAATCCTCCCAGTGGGCAGAACTTCGAGCAGTGCACCTGGTTGTTCATTTTGCTTGGAAGGAAAACTGGCCAGAGGTGCGTTTGTATACTGACTCATGGGCTGTTGCTAATGGTTTGGCTGGATGGTCAGGGACTTGGAAAGACCATAATTGGAAAATTGGTGACAAAGAGGTCTGGGGAAGAAGTATGTGGATAGACCTTTCTGAGTGGGCTAAAAACATGAAGATATTTGTGTCCCATGTGAATGCACACCAGAGGGTGACTTCAGCAGAGGAAGATTTTAATAATCAAGTGGATGAGATGACCCGTTCTATGGATACCAGTCAGCCTCTTTCCCCAGCAACTCCTGTTGCCCAATGGGCTCATGAACAAAGTGGTCATGGTGGTAGGGATGGAGGTTATGCGTGGGCTCAGCAACATGGACTTCCACTCACCAAGGCTGACCTGGCTACAGCCACTGCTGAGTGCCCAATCTGCCAGCAGCAGAGACCCACACTCAGCCCCCGATATGGCACCATTCCCCGAGGTGACCAGCCAGCTACATGGTGGCAGGTTGATTACATTGGACCACTCCCTTCATGGAAGGGGCAGCAATTTGTTCTAACTGGAATAGACACATACTCTGGATATGGGTTTGCTTTCCCTGCATGCAATGCTTCTGCCAAAACTACTATCCGTGGGCTTACAGAATGCCTTATCCATCGTCATGGTATTCCACATAGCATTGCTTCGGATCAAGGAACACACTTCACAGCAAATGAAGTGCAGGAATGGGCACATGCTCATGGAATTCTCTAGTCTTACCATGTTCCCCATCATCCAGAAGCAGCTGGATTGATAGAACGGTGGAATGGCCTTTTGAAAACTCAATTACGGTGCCAACTAGGTGGCAAAAACTTGAAAGGCTGCAGTAATGTTCTCCAGGAAGCTGTGTATGCTCTGAATCAGCGTCTGCTGTATGGTGCTGTTTCTCCCATAGCCAGGATCCATGGGTCCAGGAACCAAGGGGTGGAAATGGGTGTGGTGCCACTCACTATTACTCCTAGTGATCCACTAGGAAAATTTTTGCTTCCTGTCCCTGCTACCCTGAGTTCTGCTGGTCTACAGGTTTTAGTTCCAAAACAGGGTGTGCTTTCTCCAGGAGAAACAACAGTGATACCACTGAACTGGAAGTTAAGATTGCCACCTGGCCACTTTGGGCTACTTATGCCTCTGGATCAACACACCAAGAAGGGGATTACATTATTGTCTGGGGTAATTGACCCTGACTATCAGAAGGAAGTAGGACTGCAACTACATAATGGAGGTAAAGAAGAGTTTTCTTGGAATATAGGAGATCCCCTGGGGAGTCTATTAGTACTGCCATGCCCTGTGATTAAAATCAATGGAAAACTGCAACAACACAATCCAGGCAGGACCACTAATGGCCCTGAGACTTCAGGAATGAAGGTTTGGGTCACCCCACCAGAGAACCACGGCCAGCTGAAGTGCTTGCTGAGGGGAAAGGGAACATGGAATGGGTAGTGGAAGAAGGTAGTGATAAATATGAACTTCGACCACGTGATCAGTTACAGAAACGAGGACTGTAATGCTGTTTTGTTTGTGTTATACTATTTAAGTTGTAAGATATCAAGTTTAAGAATGAATGTTGCCCAAGAATTTGCACCCTATTCTGGAGAGATTTAATGTGTTTCCAGTTATATGCTGGACAGTTGAGTATTGTCAGGTAAAAGAAAAAAATGTGTGCTTATTTGTTTTCATTTGGAAATTAAGTATGGTCTAAGGTGATACATACATATATATATATGCCAAGTTGACAAGGGGTGGACTGTCATGGTTAGGGACAGGTGTCAACTTGGCCAAGTTGTGGTACCTGTTCATCTGATTGGGCAAGCTCTGGCCTGTCTGTTGCAATGAGGACATTTCATAGGATTAGGTCATGATCACGTCAGCTACATCCACAGCTGATTCCATTTGTAATCAGCCAAAGGGGAGTGTCTTCTGCAATTAGTGATGCTAAATCCAATCATGGGAGCCTTTTAAGGAGGACTCAGAGGAGACAGGTTGCATTCCTGCTTTGGCTGGTGAGCCTCTCCTGTGGAGTTCATCCAGTTCATTGGAGTTGTCGGCTTCGCAGCCTGCCCTGTGGATTTTGGACTCTGCATTCCTACGGTCACGTGAGACACTTTCATAAATTTTATATTTGCAAGTGTTCCCTATTGATTCTGTTTCTCTAGAGAACCCTAACTAATACATCTTCCTTCATCCTTTCCTGCACCGTCATGAGATCAGGTTCTCCAGTTATGAATTCCACAATATTTTACACATTTTTTTCTGTGCTCATCACAGATTGCGATTAAAAATTTGTAGTCATTTCACTAAGGTATATCTGAAAAGTTTCATAGAAACAGGACCCTTTCTGGTTTTTTACTGTATTCCTGGCAAGCAGTACAGAGACTGTCACACAGCTGGCATTTAGTAAATATTTATTTGACACACGGACTAATGGATGGAAGAATGGATGGATGGATGGATGGATATAGAATCAAAAGAGCGGGGTAGGGTGTGGAGAGAATTAGGAAAAAGGGAAACACGGTAAACATTTCAATTTTCCTACCTTTTGATAGCCATGGAAAAATAAGAGAGGATCTAAATGTCAGTATGCAAATAATTTACAAAAAAGACCACCCAAGCGACTGGCAGAAACTAAAGATGAGTTTAGAAAACTCTTTCTCTATTTAAAGGGGTGGATTAATTCCTTCATTTGACAAATGAACACGATACTTTCACTGGAAATTGTACAGATTTTGGGCTTGGTGAATTCAAGACTGAGAAGGTGGTTTGCGATGAGATGCAGGCCTATGACAGCAGATCCTATTTAAAGTGTGATCTGAGCCTGAGGGAACGACCTTGGTTAATTGGGAAAAAAAGAGGTGCCAGCTAAAGAAAAAAAGAAAATTAAAAAAAAATAAAATAAAACTTGCCAGGATATGGTCACGGAGCTAGGGAGACTTAACACTAAGTCAGAGAAGTCAAGAGTGGAAAGTTTTAGGGAAGGCAGCCATAATTAGTGGTGTCAAATGCAGCGAAGAGGTCAGGGAAAAGAGCTGGCTTCCTTACGTTTTTCATTAATAATTTGTGTTATTAAATCCAATGTGTACTCTGAAGTGCAAAATGAATTTCTGCTTGTACTTGCCTTTCTTTGCTATTCCTTATTGACATCCACAATGAAGTTTTTTTCTTCCCTCCAGTGTGATAGTTGCTGAGAGTACAGAAAGCTAATACGGAATGGTGGGAGCTTATTGTCCCTGTTCATGGATTTACATACACGCCGATCTCCAATATGGATCCTGTCTGCTGACACTCACCAGGTAATGGGTTTACCTTATTCTGTTTATCAAGAACTAGAGAAGAGTTTCAAGTTCATAGCACACCAAGATGAACCACCACCAAATCCAGTATTTTTCATAGTCTAATTCTCTTCTCATCTGCATCCAAATTCCAGAGGGAGCTTATTTGAAGTACAGATTCATGGGCTTTATCTATCAGGAATCTCATTTGGAAGCCTAACAGGTGATTTCACAATTTCAATAAGCACCTCAGATGTCCTGGAGGCAACTCTGTAGTCTACAAAACCATATTGGCGTTTATGTAGAACTCACCTTTTTGCATTTGGCCTTGAAGATACTTGGCCAAATCATATATTATTTTAATCAAAGATGAAGGCATTTTAGTCAAAGGTGAAGAATAGAAGCTACCTTCTTTGTACTGATCCAAAATATTGTATTGGCAAATGCTTGAATGCCTCAGCAATAATCACAATAATGTATAGCTGGTTGGTTATCTGCTTATTGCTTGACTGATTCGTAGAGTTCCCTTTACACTTGGAAATAAAACCAGTGGATAATATTGCTTTCCATGATTCAGCACTACCAGAGGTAGAGACTTCATTGAATAACTGCTGTCCATCTCTAATATCGTAGAGCCCTCATTTCATGAATTTTTCATGACACCAACCTTACCCTACAGTAACATCAGCTAAAAAATTTACAAGGTGCAAAAGCAGAACATTGTAATTTCTCAAAAAAAAAAACAACAAAAACAATAGATAGCATGTATATAATTGTTTTTATTGCAGTGTCACTTTGCCTTGTCACATTACAGGTCTGGAGCAGACTAGCAGAGGGCAGGGTAGTAACAGAAGGCTTCATGGTCCTCAGTTTCAATTTTGATGCTGAAACATTTCATTTTAGATAATATTCTCCAACATATCCTCTCTGGAGAAGGGAGGATCTTAAATTGGAAGGAAACTTCCATTAAAATCCCATCTGTGGTGCTTCCGACATTTCTGTTCTTGATTTGATTCTTTAAAACACATTCTTTCTGCAATACCTGGTCCTATCTCGCGACATCTCTGCACTCCCCAGGGTTTATGATTTTTTCCTTTTGAAGTATTTTTAAGGTTCTACTTTAAGCATAACGAATCTTCCAAATATGTATAAGCCTCATTTGTATGCTGAATGACACACTCAGGTTTTATAGGAAAGTGGTCGCATCTTAGGGTATATTTTAAATGGCTGTAAAACCACTGCAGCTAATAGATGGGAACTGAGCAAATCCTTCATTTGTTTAAGCTGATAATACTTTTGCCAGCTTTGTGCAGTAAAGTCTCTGTGTGAAGTTCCTTAGTGAGGTTTCCTTGACTCAGCTTCCAATCCATGACCAATTGCCTTGAAAAATGTTGCAATTGTTGAATTCCAAGGAGGTGTTTTATGTGATCAGACTATGAACAACTCATGAAGATTAGGCTCCTACATGCACTGGATGGAAACATTTAAATATCATGCTTAAAGTATCCTCTCTGCAAGGAGAGTAATGAGTCAGTTCATGTTGAGAATTCATCGAGCTTAAAACTTTTACCATCTGGAACTTTTCAATTCTTGCCTTCATTTCTCTCCCCTTCTATCTTAGGTGGGGGGTGAGATAAATAGCTCTTCTGTCAAGTTCAAACCACTGCTCCTCTACCGTCTTGTATAAAATAAAAATTATCCTTTGAGGCCCATACCAAACAGCTATACTTTGTCTAGCCCACCTCCTCCCCCACTGCCCCACTTATTATGGTTCTGGACTAATTTCCTGCCAGCCTTATGTTTATTGAATACCCCTCAGCTTGTTCAGACCATTCTTCAATGTTAAGCACTCACTCCTGGATGATTTCCACATGATTTTGAGCTACCTCTTCAACAGGGGTGCTCCTTGGTCCCATGCTCTCTCTCCTACCCACCATGTTAGTGCTGCCTACAGCAATGCAGTCTCAATCTAACTCATGACATTCTGCCATCTTTTAAGGCTTTAAGTCAAATGCCTGGCCCTTTGGCTTTGACTTCCTTTCTTTCCAGCTCTCTCACCTCCTCACTCAGAGCACACTGTTTTGGATGTTAAACCTCTATTCTCTCACAATCTATGAGTCCTCTCTCTCATGACATTTTTCCCTTGATTATCCAGGTTAGGTCCTTCACTTGGATCATTTAGTCCTTCAAATAGTCCTTGATTTCTTACTGCTTGCCAGACTTTATTTATCCCTGGGGACAGAGCAGTAAATAATGCAGACATGACTTCTGGACTCATAGAAAGTACATTCAAACATTCTTTCTCCAAACTCTGAAATCACTTGACTTCTTGCCTACCACATCCTACTAGAAAAATTCTCCCCAGGATTGGTTTAAATGTTCATCTTTTCTCCAACCCTGAGAATACTGACTGTTATTACAAAAACAGACAGATTACACTGTCGTATGCAATGATGCCACAAATTAGTTAAATAAATTAAAATAGTTTGTTCTTTGATACAATAATCAGATATATCAGCAGCCATCCCTGACATACTGAGTTCCCCTCTCCTAGAATCCAGCAGGGTCCTGTGACCATAGTGGGAGACTGATAAAGGGTCACACTCCTGTCCTGCACCCCTTCTGTCCCTCCACCAGCCACCCCAGCACCCCTGCCACACAAGTGGCTCCACGCAGACTTGTTAAATGAATCTGTAACTTGCAGATGAGAAAACCAGACTGAAGGAAGCTTAATGGGTTGCTCAATGTCACACGTTGGCAAGTGGAGGAGCAGCAAATCCAACCTGCGACTGTAGCTCTGAAAGAGTCCAGCTTGTTATACTGAATTCATATTCCATGAGTCTCTGTATCATTGATCATCAGGAAGGAAGATATTAATTAAGCCCAGTGAGGGCTGGGATCATATCTATTTTGTTCTCACTTCTAGTATCACTTCCACTGGGAAAAATAATTGGAATAAATAAATAGATGAATGAACAAATGCTGAATGAATCAATCTTTGGAATCAAAAGGGAGGTGAGATGTTTATCTTCTCAGATTCTGAGGAATAACAATGGATAAATCTGTTGTGGTCAAGAGTGCTAACACCTTTTTCTAAGCCTCTTCTCAATTTATCTTACCACATTGGGTTTTAAGGCAGCTATACTAAATATAGAAGGCTCAGTATATCCAAATGACCTATTTAATAACATTTCTCCTTGGTGTTTTAGACATTTCTTTGAAAAAGAAACAGGTTTGAGTAAATACATTCCATTTTTATAGTTATAATTGCCGAGCCATCTGAAAGATAAAATGTGCCATTTTCATATTTTTGAACAGATGTAGGAAACCCATGTGATTTTGAAAGAGAGCAACAAAGTACTGGAATTTTTTCTAAGTTTCTTAAAAATTTAAAACATCTATTATAATCCTACTGTTTCTTATTATAGAGTTTAACATCCTGCATATTTAGCATCCAAAGCTGAAGCTAAGGAGGGAGGATCCTCAACGTGCTATGACAACCTCAATTTGTGGGGACACTAATATGAGGGATTTGCCTCTGGAGCTCGGATGTCAGGCTATTTGTTCAGCTCATTTAGGTTTCTGTTGTGGCTGAGACTGTATGTGGGAGATGGGCATGAATGCAAAAACTGGGTCTGCAGATGAAGAGTAAAGTGAGGCCCAGTAAGAGAAGACGGCATTAAAGGAGAACTTCACATAACAGAGTACTAGTTGTCAGGTTTGGTTGTGCGAGGTTACTTTCAAAAATCCTGATACAAAAGCCTTACCCCAGAGAAAATAAATCACAGTCTCTTGAAGCTGGACCCAGGCATCCATATATTTTAAAGCTCCTCAGGTGGTTCCAACAAATGGTCAGATTAGGAACTACTGATCCCACGTCAATAATGCAGATAAGTGATAGAAAGTGTGAGTCACAGCAGGTTGTTAGAGCAGCAATGAATGTTTTCAACTTCGTCCTTGCACACTCCCTATCAAACATGTCTCTTCTGTTTTCTTCTATTTCTCCTTCAGACTACATTTAATTTCTCATGCTAGCTTTTCAAACTGTTGATACCTTCTCTCCATCAAAATGATCCTCATGCAACTGATCTTAAATGGAAACCAATGCTTCATTATAAATATATATTTTGTCCATATTTCCAACCCCAAATCCTTCGATGGTGCTACCCCTTCTTAAAGCACCCCCAACACCTGGGTGTCTGGCTCCATCACAAAGCCAGCTATTTGGAACCCAGCATGGATTACAGCACATAAATGACAGGGGAAGGCTGAAACTTCTTCACAGTTCCTTTATGTCACCTTATCTTTTGTACCAATTATAGCCCCATAATCATGAGCTGAGGCCTGAAAGCCACCAACACCTCTATGTCCTCTCAGATGTCATCTCACCTTTTGCTTTTCTTGAGAAGACTTAACAGATATAAATATAGACTCTCCTGTCTTGCACATCAGAAACAACAGGGTTCTATTTTCCCGGTCCAAGATTAGGTACAGCAATTGTTAGCACCTTCATGCATCCTAGGGAATCAAGGAGGCTAGTTTCTGAGGTCACAGACCTTTATTAAATTTGAAGTTTATTATTTGTATTATACTACACTTCTTTCCAAACTTTTGTTTTAAATTCCAGATATAACTATAGGCAACATCTAACGTAATTTTGTTATATGATAAATCAGTCTCCTTAAATTAGTTATAAATTATTAATGGATTAGTAACAGATAAATGAATTCCACACATTATCCCCAAGCTTAATTTTAGCTAATAGTTTTAGCTTCTTTTCCCACTGAACGTTGAGCGGGAACTTCTGACAAGTTGCAAAACTGGCAGATTTAAGGTGCATTACCCATTTGCTTTCCCTACCTATGTTCTAATAAAAAGGTAATGAGCAAGGAAGTGGTCAGGAGAAGGCAATGAAAAAGAGAAAGAGAAAAGAGAAGAAAAAGCCTAAAGAATGCAGAAACAAGTGTATTCCCACCCTGCTCATTACATAGCACCAATAAAACCAGGTCAGAGGGCTCCTCTCGTTACTGTAAAACTGTACTGTTGATTTGAGTTTGTCTGGACAAAGAGAATCAAGTCTAATACACTGAATTACCCGGGGGGAAAGTTAAGGATAGTTTAAAGGCATGTAGCACAATATCACTGATTCCCATTTTAGCCAGAATGTTCAAATAAACATAAAAATCCTAGGTTCTCCAAATGAGTCTCCCTTTAATGTGGTAAAAATGAGTGGATTATCAACACACATTCCTCTCTTGAAAGTGTTTTTTCTAGGCCAGTTTATCAGCCACATGTGGAAATTATTTTCATTAATCTATCCTCATATCTTGGTTTTGCCTTCCTCATCTCCCCACAATGGATCAGCATAATAATTAACCGACACTGTACTGAAGGGCTTTATTACATTTGTAGACATTTAATCCATCCTCAAATAAGAATTTGTCATCTCTGAGAATAAGGAATTCGCAAAGGAAACATGCTTCAAAGCTATTAAATAAAAGTAACCCAGCTCATTATCACATTGTGCATGTGGTTCTGGATGAACGATGGGCCTTCAGGCTAGGATCAGCCCGTGGAGGCCAGCTTCCTGTTCCCTGGTGCCACCAGGAATGCGTGGACGTGGCTGGGTGAATTACGGGGTGGAAGTGAACAAGATTATGGTCTTACCCAAAAATCTTTGTGAGATTATAAATTCAACGTCACAAGGTGTACAAGAAAAGGGTGATACCAAATCTACTGTACCATCCACAACCCATGGCACCCTCAGACCCAAAGCCCACTGGAATTATTGTCAACAATGTTCTGGAAGCCAAGACCAATTCCTCCCATTCCAATGGATATCAATGTTAAACTATAAAAATTTTACATGATGCTTGAAAGAGTTACCTTACACACTGTGAAAGAACAGAAATCAACTGATAACATCAAGAATCGAAGACCCTTCTCATTCTTATGCTTCAATCTTAATGAACAGACATATTTAATTACTTATGCAATAATTCCCTCATTCTGTACTTATTTGCAGAGATAGTTAAATATATCACCCTTAAAGAAATACCATGGTTAATTATCTACTTACCTGAAGTCAGTCTTTTAAGTTTTCACCGAATTACTTATTTGCAAATGAAAACTTGCCCAGAAATGCCAGCACATTGACTGAACATATATTTTTACATCTTTTTCCTTTTACAAAGCTATTTTTAATATGAGTAATCACTAATGCATTCATTTCCAAATGGATAAAAAAAAAAAATCACTGCTCTACAATTAACTCAGTACAGGGTCCAATACTGCTGCATTTCTGTAAAAAAGCAGTGGACTATCCAGGAGTCCTGATGGGGAAGTCAGAATGTGACACTTGCTACCATTAAGAATAATTCTATCATTTCTCCAAGGCCTTCTCCCTATCTCTGCAGCAGTTGCAGGCCTGTCAGTCAATATCTACTTTCTCATGTGTTTTCATCTGTGTCCATCCTTCCCCATGATACAGCTCATGTACTTCGAGGAGAGCTGACCTCACCTCCAGCCCAGATTAGCATCATTTGTGTTTTGCCAGTGGCAGGCTCTGGAATGCAAGAGGAAGTCCCTGCATTTCATACAGTTTTCTTGACCAAAGGAATGGATTAATAATTGGAAGATAACCTAGTACTTACCGATAAAACAACATGGACATTTGCTCTGGGCATTTGGAAAGACATTTCCTCGCATTTAAAAAGAACCATTGGAAGAGAAAATCTATCATATCATATGGACTTGAGGCCTAAACTTGTTGTGACCACCTGGGTTGGAGCCTTGAACAAACCAGTCCTGAGCTGTGTGCCACACCGGAACAGCGTCAGTTAACTGATCCATTGGGTTTTCTTTCCTATTATTTATAACCAGAAGCATATGAATATAGTCTAAAATCAAACATATCTCAGCTTCCTCTATATGTTAAGAAGTCCATCTTCTCACAATTGCCTATCTTTGTATCATTAAAACATTTCAATTTCATCATTTGCAGCAAATCTTTCCTGTTTGACCTGGAACAAGCCTAGCGTCCACTGCTTGAATTTTCATTAGTAAGAATATGAACACAGATGACTATTCCTGTGCATGTGAGTACACAAATATATTGGTGTACGCATATGATAGCCAATATATTCAGAAGTTCACAATATTTTTAAAGGTCTGAACTCAAAAAGAAAATCGAAAGAAAGAGAATTCATAAGAACCTGTTTAGAAAATGTTAGTGAGCTACTAAACATTCATGGTTTAATGTCCAGACTGTGATACTGGATGTTAATATACAAGCTCAGTCTTCCATGAAAGTAAAAATACAGTTTCCCAAGTCTCATCTTTGGAGATTCTGAGACAGAAGTTCTGGGATGTGTGTAAGTTAGGTGATTACATCTTGAACATAGGAGTTGAGAATGAGGAAAGCAGCAAAAGAAACCTAAAATATTTTTTTTGACTGGGGAATAGATAATTGAGGGAAAGTAGTAGCAAAAGGCAGCTTGATTTGATATCTAGTGAGAGACGGTATCATATGACAGGGAAACCATTTGTCTGCAGCATGTATCAAATGGAGTGGAGAATAATACCCTGAAAACTACATACGATTTGAGACAGGATGATGGTATATAACCATGCTAACCCGAATAAACACTACTAGAGGACACACAGACCTAAGGCTCTCGGATCCTAATAGAAGGGAAAGGAGAATATATTAAAATTCCTTAGGGTGTAATAAATTACTGGGAATGTAAATAATAAATCAACAATACAAAACTGTTACATGGCCACATCCTGTTAAGGAAATATATTAAATCGTGTTCAAAAACCTTCTCTTTATTCATGATACAGAGAGGTGATTCCTAATGAACTTTAAATGCAATTCTTTAAAAGTCTATTCAAAAACAGAGGCCCATAGCTCTAAGATATCATTTATCCGTTAGACAGGGAGAACATTATGGCTTTAATATTAACTAACTAGATAATCTTGGGCAAGTTTCCTTTCATTTGGCATGACTTAACTTCCTCATCTCTGCATTGGGGTTTAATAGTACCTGCTTCCTAGGGGATTACCTGAGATGGTGCTCATCGAGCATTTGCATCATGGCCAGTACATAGCAAAAGGACAAGAATGCTTAGCTGTGGTTATTACCATTCATATCCTGTCTCTAAATTAGCAGTAGCATCCAAGTTGTAATTGCCACAGACTGTAAACACTCAGAAAGAAGTGAGAGAATGACCCGGAAAGAAAACACCACTTTTGAACACAGTACTTTGGTTCTAGCATACAACCCTAGCTCACCTTTGACAAAAAATCTTCCATTCTTTAATTAGTTATTTGGCATTTTAAAATAAATTCAACATGAACATTAGAAGCGACTTAAACTACTTATAAGGACAAATGTATTTTCCAAATTTATCATGAGTCCTTGTTTCAAACGCTAAATATCTTAGGACATTATTTCATAAGAGGTGTCCTGGATCATTAATATTAGAACCACCCAAGGTGAGACCACTTACTACAATGCAAATTACCAATCCAAATGTAAGAGATATTGTGGAGAAAATGGGGGCTAGGGTGGATATCTGAGAACATGCTTTATTTTTTTTCAGACACCAGAGGTCAATTTTTATGAACATTTAGGTTTGGGAAATAAATAATTTAGGGCAGTAGTTCTCAGAGTGCAGTTGTCCGAACAGCAGCAGCAGCACCATCTGGAACTTGTCAGAAATGAACATTCTCAGCCCCACCCTAGAGCTGAAGAATCAAATTTGGGGGGTCAGCCCACTATCCTGGGCCTTCAGGTGATTCTGATGCATAATGAGCGTTGACAACCTCGGCTGTAGAGCCTTGCTGAGGAAAGTTTCGTCCAAGCAACGACACATTGACATCATGTGGGAGCTGCTTAGAAATCAGAAAGCTGGGCTTCATCCCAGTCTAAGCAAATCCATTTCTACAGTTTAACAAGTTGCCCAGATAATTTCTATACAGAGTAAATTCTGAGAAATGCTGGCCTAGGGTAATGGTTTTCGAACATCCATGAAAGTTAAAACCTTCCAAAAAGGTAAAACACATCGTGGATCAAACCCGTTCCCTAGAGATTCTGATGCAGAAGTTCTAGGATTTTCTTTTTTGAAAAGATTTTGTATGAATAACATAAATCTCAGGAGATTATAATTAGGAAAGTTTATGGAGTTTGGCTTTTGAGAAAAATTTCTGTGCCACACCTAAGTTATGCATCACTGTTCTATAGCAGGGTTTCTCAACCTCAGCACTACTGAAATTTTGGTCCAAATAATGTGTTGTGGGAGTTGCCCTATGCACGGCAGGATGTATAGTAACTTCCTTGGTCTCTACCCACTAGATGAAAGCCACAGTCCCACCCCCAGTTGTGAGAGCAAAATGTTGCTCGGAGGCAGATTTCCTCCCACCCCAACTGAGAGACCCTGCTTTAGAGGACACTGTTTGCACTTATCTGTTGCTCTGTAACACAGCACTCCAAAGCTTAGTAGCTTAAAATGGCAGCCATGCATCTTTGTTCTCATGATTGTGGAAGTCGGGAATTCAGAGAAAGGTTTCTAGAGCAAACCTCCTGCTCCATGTAGCATCTGTGACACTTACTGCAGCAGCTGGGCTGGAAGGTCCAAGAAGGCTTTGCCCACATGTCTGCTGCTTGGTGCTCTCTCTCTGTGTGCTGTCTGAGCATTGGGAAGTCCTACCCAAGAGTCACCCAACTGGAGGTCATGTTCCCAAGATTAAAGGTAGAAACTTGCAGGTCTCTTAATGGCTATGAATGTAACTGTCCCAGTTTAATGTACACTGGATTCAAGCAAGTCACAAGGATAGCCCAGATTCAGAGAAATACAAATGGGAAGGCATTCACAGTAGCCACCTTTGGAGATTACTTAGCACCTTGACCCTTGAAGATACAGTCTACATTTAGTGAAAGAAATGGCCAAATGTTATTTATATATCCCATTGGACTTACTTTTCTTAATTAACTTTTTTTTTTGACATGCACCACTGAAAGAAATTTTTTTCTGGCTTTCATTGCATCCATTCTAAACCCACCCCTCTTTTATTATTGAGCTATGACATACATATTGCAGAATGTTAAGTTGTAGAGCTAGATGACCTCTTACATCCTGGATCAGTATTTAGAAAGTTGTCATCTCCTCAGAAGGCTCTGGGTCATTACCTCCCTCCAAAAGTAGCCATGCTGAATTCTAGCACCATAGATTAGCTTTGACTGCTTTTCAATTTCATATAAACGCAAAAATAGAGTAAGCCTTTCCATTTGGCTGGTTTTGCTGAACTTCTTGTCTGGAAAATTCATCAATGTTGTTTATAGAACCTGGCCCTTTTTCTCTCTCATGTGAACTGCCCTACCTCCTCTTAACCTCCCACACCTGTCCTCCATCCCAATTTCTTCCATTCCCTCCTTCATTCCTCAGGTACATTAATCTTTTTAACAGCCAGTTCTGCAGCTCTTTTGATTAAAACTCTTCATTGGCTTTTGGCTTTCCGCTACTTACAGAATAAAATCCAAGTGTCCAACCTCCACAGTCTGATACCAATCTACTTTTCACCAACAAACCATGATACCTAATTGGATCCACCTAATCATACTTTAACTCCCACCAGCTTTTCATTCAACCTTACTGCAGCCTAGTCTAGAACTGGGTCCAATCTGTGTTTGGCAAAAGGTAAAGACAACATCTGCACATATTCATGTCCCATCATTAGAGGCAGAGTTCTGATCTGGGTTTAAGTTTGGTTTAAGGGAAGAATAGGCACTAAACTAATAAATACAGAAAAAAAATTTGTAACTGCTGATATGCCAACTCCCATAATTGTGATAAGTACAATAAAAGAAACTATGCAGCTTGATGGAAGGTGCCAATAAGAAGATCTAATTGAAATTGTGGGTTAGGAATAGTTCCACTAAGGAAATGCCATATAAACTGAGACCAAAGATGAAAAGACATTTTCCAAGCCAGGATGGAGCAGAAGGGCCTTCCAGGAAGAGGAAGCATCAAATGTGAAAACTTCAGAGGGGGAAGGAGAAATTGGTACCTGTGAGGAACTGAAAGAAGATCAGTATAGTAGAGTGATCCAAGGTAGATGAGTGGTCCAAGATAAAGCAAAGAGCTAGGCAAGAGCCAGACCATGCCATACCAAAGAGACCCAACATAATATTTTATTTTCACTATATTTAGAATGGGAAGTCATTGCAGGGCCCTTTAGGAAATACTGAATATTTCATATTTAGAGCTTCTAGATATTTTTTCCTAACATCTCACTATAGATTTCTGGAACAAATTAGCAGATTCACTGTCTCCCTCATCCCTTTATCTCTTTGATATTCTCTGCCATGCCTTTTAATATATTTCTTTTTTTCCCATTCTTTAATTAAATCCATTGTCAAAAGCACTGATAGGTTGAATGGTGTACCCCAACAAAAATATGTTCTTCATCTTAATCCACATCTCTGTAGATCAGTATAGGCTAAATGATATAAATAAATAAAATAAGTAAAAAGTTATTTTAGGTCAATGTGGCAAACTGAACCAGGGTAGGCTCTTGTGTATTGAAATGATATTAATGAGCCTGACTCCCCTAAAATGTTACAAACAAAGTGAGGAAAAAACACACAAATATTGTAAACATGTTGACAGCAGAGAAAGTAGCCAAACTGAGAAAAATTTGTTTTTGTTGAAAGTGATAACCAGACATTTGTGTGAAAAAAAAAAGAGACATGTGTGGGCTTGATGCCAGCCAGATGGGCACTTCTTAAAAAAAAAAAAAAAAAAAAAACAGTGCAGATGCCACTCTGTTGAGCATCCGGTTGAGGCAGATGGACACCTGCCACTCTGTCCCCTGGCTTCAATGCCTGTGCTGGATGTGAGGAATCTCTGCTCCTCTCACTGCAGCTCTTTGACCAGGGCTTTCCACCAATAGCTTTGGAACCTCCATTCTGGGCCGTGAGACCAGGTCCTAAGACTGCTCATTCACGGTGTCCACCAACAGTCCGTTGGCTCTCAGGCCAATGGACTTGAAAGACTCTGGTATCCTCCACCTTTCAATGATGCGTGTGCCCTTTATCTGGCTATTGCACACTGGTTATCTTGGTAGCTTGCAGTTAAAGAACCAAATAAATTGTTTTAAGATGTCAAATCAGAATCATATCAGGTTTGCTTTCAAGTACTAAATTTATTTTCGGTTTCTATCTGCTCTAGCTTTGTTAGAAAAACTACATTCACATGACGTGGTCTTAATATGGTTTTCTGGAGGCCTTACAAAGAGAACCCAGAAGTCCCAGGAAAGGAAACACAGGCTATCTCCATGTGATGGGAATGCCAAGGAACCCCAAGGGCTGTGAGTAGTCAGCACCAGAACCCTATAATCTTCAGGGAGAAAGTAAGCCATGCTGATATCTTGATCTTGGACTTATTCTAGTCTCAAAACTGTGAGTCAATAAATTCCTGTTGTTTAATACAATCTAATATCCTGACAAATTAAGGCAAGTTCTGCAGATTCTGCTTTAAAGATTTAACTGGGGAAAATCAGTAAAATAAAGCACTTTTAAACTCAATTTTACTTTAGTGCCACCAGCATACCAACTACATATAATTCTAAGTCCCAATTTCCTTTCTCTAGAACTTAGCTTACAGCTAAAAGGGGAGTTTAGCTGAATGACAGGTAAAATCCAGTCCATTTAAGAAAAACATCAATTTTTTAACCTTTTCAAGTAATAAATCTGTGAAGAATTTCCTTTGAGGTGGAATGCAGGTAAATCTTCCATGCAGGAAAATCACCAAAGTAAGCCAAGCAAGATACAGGCAGCTTCCATGACTTACAGAAGAATGGAGAGAAGTCAGATTCTTCTCAAAGAATTTACACAATTCAAAGAGCAATTATAACTCCCAGTTTTCTCACAATACATGCCTTTTGTTTTAAAAAATCATGAATGATATTTGGATTTTATACTTGTTAAAATTTTTTTTTGCTACCTACTGTAAACAATATCCTAGTGCAGGAATTAGGGACTGAATAACTTATGACAAACATCATTTATTCATTCAACAAAATTATATTGAATACCAAGCCCTATTCTAGCCTGTGAGGATACAGTCATGAACAGGGGAGAAGCATAAATACTTCCCTCTCTAAGCTTTCATTCTGGAAGATTCAGATAGGCCAAAAAATAATAAACAGGGCCATTTCAAAAAGTAATAGGTGACACAATCATTATCATAAAAAGGACAAGTATATATATATATCTTATGCTAACAACAATAATAGCCAGTTACAGATAGTAAGTCATTGTATCATCACAACAACCCTATGAGACAGGTACTATTATTGCCTTCATTTAACAGATTAGGACATTGAGTCACAAGGGGTGAAGTAATTTCTTTGAAACATACTAGGGCCAAGATTTGAAGCCAGGCAGCCTGGCTCCAGAGTCTGTGTTCCTAACGTCCAAGCTATGCTGTTGATATGGAAGAAGGTATGGGGGCTTTATCCAAAAAGGACTTTGGGATTATCAAAAAAGGACTCTCTTGAGGCTTGACATCAGATCTGAAGCAAGAAAAAAATGGGCAAGCCAAGGATTTAATATATTGTTACAGAATTCAAGTAACCTAAAATGTAAGTTAAAGAAATAATAAGAGATCTACAATAGTGATAATGACATTATAAAATATATTTGTAACACTCACTACATGCCCAACGCTGTGTTAAAGATGCTGTATCATCTCATTAGTTCTCACAACATTCCTATGAAATGGTGCCTCACATGCTTATGTCCATGAGGAGACAATGGAACTTCAATCGTAAAAATGAAACATCTTTTGGATCAGCAAAAGCAAGGGATGAGCCTTTGTATTCAATCTATGGGAAAATTGGGGGACACTATAGATGAGGAAACTTTAAACCATAAACTGGAAGCAGAAAAATTATTGGAAGAGGAAACATGTTTATACCCAGAATTTATTTTTTCTACTAATCAATGGAGGGGAAATACCTGAATCACCAGAGCATGTCTAAAGCATAGAGAGCATCTCTTTATGAAAAGAAAGTGAAGAGAGAACTGACATTTATTGAATGTCTATTGTCTATTACACATCAGACACTGTGCTTTCTTGGAGTCAGTGAATTAGAATTTTTTATACTCCAAGTAATCAAAATGCGTGCATGTAGGTTTTCATTCCTGAGGTTGTAACCACATAAATGTCATCACACCTTCTGGAAATGACCTTGTAGCATAATAAAAACTTGGCAGTTCTTTGTTCCCAGTTGCTGGTTAAGAAACCTTTGAATCGTTGATATTCCCTGGGTTTTGCTATACATAGTGGGTCCAAGAGAACACCTGATAGTTCATCTGCTAATGAGATACCAGAATGGGACCAACCACACCTGGAGTCTTAGGACTGGGTGAGCCACACCTGGACTATTAGGGTGGTAGCTGACCACACCCAAAAGTTCAACCATGTAATCATGGGGATGGACATGGAGCCACATGATATCCACCTGACCTACGCACCTCTAGTAGTGGACAGGTCCTACAGATTGAGTTCAAGCACATGGGTGGACATTGATACTAGCAATCATACCTAGGTAAAGAAACCCCATGTAAACTTGAGACACTGAAAGCTCTGATGAGCCACCATGGTTGATAATGACATCTCTGTACCAGGAGGGTGACTTCATATTGAGAGGACACAGAAGCTTGAATTTGAGACCCTCCCAGACTCACCCTGTGTGTCTCTTCTCCTGGCCTCTCATTTTTACCCTTTGACTATAAAAATCTATAACCTAAGTATAGTACTTTTGGTGAGTTCTGTGAGCCATTCTAGCAAATTATTGGAGATATGAGTGGTGGGAACCCCTGAATTTATAGTCAGTTGCTCAGAAGTGCAGGTTGCCTGGACTCCCCCAACTTGTGACAGGTGCCTGAAGTTGGTCTTGTAAAGAATTGTCCTGACTTGTGGAGCCTGGGGAGCCTGGCCTAACTAGGGGTAGAGATAGAATTTAATCAGATTCTATTACTGCAATCTTTGTAGTTGTTGATGGAACTTTTGAAGTTTTATGTGTCAGAAGCTGTTGGAAATTGTGGATGTTTTTGAAACTTTTACAGGCTGATACCTGTGCAATGAGGGTTCATTCGGTTGCTAGCAATCTGGCTTTTGACTGCATAATCATGTGAAAAAATTCCTAAACTTTTTGTTGTAGCTTGAGCTTATAAAGTCCTGAAAATACTGTCTATTTAATACATTTTCCTAACATTTGTCCTTTGCTGTACATGAGTGGATAAGAAAGTAAGAGGAAAGAGTTATACAGAGAGAGTTACATAGAGAGCTTTATCTATATACATATATATAAAGAGAGAGAGAGAGAGATGGAAGGAGGGAGTGTTTTACAGAGAATGAATTAAATGGGTATGCCACAAGATATTTTCAAAGCTGTGGTACCCATTGATTGATGATTACCATTCATTATCCCATATAGTACTCAGGATCTGGGGAAAAACAGAGAAAGTAAGATATCCCCTGAATCTCTGACCTCCCTAAAGTGTTCCAGTGGCCAGTAAGGTTTCATGTTCTACCACTAAACTTCTATGCTAAACACAGTTTAACATTCCAATTACTCCCAAGTGAATGGTAGCAGGTGAAAAAATTAATGAGAACAAATAAGTAACTTAATGGAAGTTTACTTATAAACGAATCTACTCTTCAGAAGTCAGTGTCCTGTTTCCGTATGTTGTGATGTTTCTGTAGCTCATAGGCATCCATTCATTTCTTCTTCCATCCACATACTCACCTATCCATACTCTAAACAGACATATACTGAGCACCTATCAATTTTAGGCCTTTTCTCTAACCAGAGGAAAGATACAGGAATCATGAACTTATAGGGAGTAGTTGATGTCCTGAACATGGAAGAAAATTCCCAGAGAAATATTTAATTCTGGGAGTGGGCATTAGGGATGCAATTAGGACCAAGGACACACCCCTAGAGAATGCAGACATTGTAGGAGAGAGAAGCAAAAGCTAAGGAAGGAACCTTGGAAGAAATGGACAGAAAGCTAGAGAAACAGAAAAGGCATAACTTCGGAATATGAAAGGACGGCTCAGTGAGGTTTAGGAAACCAGGTGGTTAATGTCAGGTTTTACCAGTACTATCTCAGTGTGAGTTTGGAGGCAACTATGGATTGAAAATAAAGGGTAGGCAAGGAGTAGAAAATGCAATCAAGGCTTATCTATTTGAGGAGTCTGGTTTTGCAGAAAAACAGAAAGGGTGAGTAATAAAATGATATTCAGACAAAGGAAAGATGACAGTACCAGGTGGAGGGGAAATGAGCATTTTAACAGTCTGCATGAAAGCACCCAATATAGAGGAGAAACTGACAATTCAGGAGAAAAAAACGCACAGGGTCAAAAGTCTCTCAGATCAAGAGCAGAGAAGAAAAGATATGTGAGCTGTGAAGACAATAAGACACACGACTTCCCTAGGCACTGGAAAAAGAAAATGGGATTAGGTATAGATCTGTATATATTTTTAAATAGAAGCACAGGAAGTTGAAGGAGTGCACAATTAAAAATGCTATCCTCCTGGTGACAAAGGCAAGGCCAATGACTGGGGAAGTGGTACTGGATTTGAAGAAGCTGGTACACATATTAAATACTTATGGGAACGGGAAAAGAGGCTAATCAAGGACATCTGGAATTTCTGGGTGACCATGAAGGAGTCAGCTGAGTTTTGCAGTTATTTAATAGTGTTGAACTAGAGTGGCTTTGCTCAAATTCATTTCTATGGATCACCTGAATTAGATTTTCCTACAGTCCTGGCTAATAATAGCAATTTCTGGACCTTGTCCCAGACCTTACTATGTCTTCTCCGTGAATTCTGATGTATGCTGATGTTTGGAACCACTGACTTGTTTCTTAAGCTCTGTCAATTCCCAGAATCACTTAGGATCTTGTTACTATACAGATTCCTGGCCTTTAGCCCAAATCTACTGATTCAACACCCTCAGTGGACAGTTCTTCAAGTCTGTGTTGTTAGCAAGAGTCCTGCATGCTTCTGATAACCACCAGTAGTTGAAGAACACTGACCTAAAGTTCAGATGTGATGGATTATGATAGAGTATTAGTATGTGAATTCACAAAATTTTTAAAACTTATATATAGGAAAGTTGACTTTTATTGGTGTTCAGTTATATGACTTTTTAGCACCTATACAGATTTTATAACCACCACCAAGTTCAGAATTCAAAACAGTTTCATCATTTTAGAAATTCAGTCATGCTCTCTCTTTGCAATCACACCCTCCCCTCACTCCTGATAACCACTGATATGTTCTCCACCAACATAATTTTGTATTTTTGAGATTGTCATACAAAAGGATTCATATGGTATATAACCTTTGGGGACTGCCTTCTTTCATTCTGTATAATGCCTTGTAGATGCAGCCAAGTTGTTCCTTTCATCAATAGTTTGCTCCTTTTTTATGGCCATGTAGTATTCCATTGTATGGATATTTCACAGCTTACCCACTGAAAGCCACTTGGATTGTCTCTGGCTTTCATGATTACTATAATTTTGCTATGAACACTTCTGTTCAGATTTTTTGCTAACATACCCTTCATTTCTTTAGGGAAATTAGCCAGGAGTGAGATTTCTACCTAAGACGATTTACTCATTCCTGGACCATGCACCAAAAAAAATATATATATATATATGATTTACTAATTCACTAGCAAAGTTATTGAGCAGAGATTATATATGAAATAGAATTGTATGTGTATGTGTAAAAGAATTAGAATAAAGTTGAATAAGATGCAGAATGTCCTTCAATGCACAAAATAGAACAGATGGACATATACACAGTTGTCACAAAGAGTGAAAGATGCAATAAGGGGTAGGGGCTCATGGGAAGTCCTGTAGATTGAATATTAACTGATTCAACTTTAAGTTTTCATATTGAATTATGGCCAGGCTTATATGGAAGGATTACTTTCTAATTCCATTGCCATGGCCAATGCCATAGAACCCCATGGTGCATAAAGCAATACCCAATCTAAGTAAAGAAAAAGCTTTTATGGTTATTTCTGTTCACCACTATATCCAAATATTAGCATATAGCATGCAGACAGTAAATGCTTGCTGAGGAAATAAATGGAGAGTCATGAGTGTATGTATTTGGTTGGAACCAAAGGGCATGACTATTTCAAACAGGGGTGAGTAGGTAGCAGTGCAAGTCGTTGGTGCTATGGGGAATAGAATGCATATATTCAAAACATTTTTGCATTGTGAAATCATGGTTTAGGTATAACAGGAAATAGATTTCTCATTTATTGGTACAGGTTGGTTAGGATGTCTGCCTTACCTCTGGCTAGTGAGAGCCTGCTATGGCACCTGTTGTTCTCCAAATCTAACAAAATACTCAATGGAATGTGTTTGATTGAGGCTTCCCCACAATGGATGCTTTCTGATTGAGTGTTCGAGGGTGAAATAAAATCCAGCAGTAAACTGCTTGCAAGAAGGGTAGCCATGAATCAGTAATGAGATTGCAAAATGATGGTCTCTTGAGTCTTGCCCCAGGCCAGGAATCAGAACTGGCAAAACAAAGAACTGTTTTAGTTGAGTTGAGCTGTCTGTAAACAATGAAATAAAATAAAGTGAAGTTGTTTTAGGAAAAAGTAAGAGGGAGGAGATTAAGAGCTGTCTGTTCTTGCTTCCAAATTGGAACAAACAGGAGACTTTAGAATCTCCGTTGGCTTTAAAAATAGGCTCAGAAAGCCTGTGTGTCTAAAAACTAACAAACATCTGTCTTGAAATCTGCTTCCGAGTCTTTATTTCTGAATAAGACAACATCAATTTGGTGCATTACCCAGAAGAAACACTGTGTGCTGAGAATGACTAATGGATAGACTAAGGTGGTCAATAAACAACTGGATTTACTAGTGTGAAATGAACACCAAATGCCTTCCGGAATTGGGTCAACATGCTTCTAAAATTGTGAAAAGTAAGCAAGGCAGTTAAGAAAATACAGTGAAAGGCTATTTGAATGTGGGATCAGTTGAACAGCTCCTTGCCAGCCTTGATTGCTATGGCCTAGCCTTGTGACTGTGGCCTAGCTTAGGACCGGAGATAGAACAAACATGGATGAGGTCTCTACTGTTAGTCAACAGCTGTGCAGAAAGGAACAGTTTACCATGAAAGTTGTTTGTGGATTACAGCTATATGTATGCAATATAGATATATATGTGGAACATACACAGCTTAATATATAATAAGCTTCATATATAAATTACTATATATATTTAAATAATTCAATAGTCTCAGCAAAAGATGCATTGCTTAGTCCTTCTAATATAGGGCTGGCATTAATTGCCGCTCATCCTTATTCTGCAGTTTCACATTTATGTGAGGCTTTACATTTGCAATGTGACTTGTGACCGTAAGTCCTGAGTCTGTGAGAAGGATATAGGTGACAAGGATTATTTTTATTACTAATTTTTCACTTTGTTGATAGTACAGATTTTACATTTACCCAGAAAGCCAGTTTTCCCCTATCTTTTCTAGGGCTATTATCCAATCACACAAAACCAAAGGGTGGGGTCATCTTGCTTCTTGCTTCTCTTCCATCTCTATACTTGGCTGTTTCTAATCCCTATAAACATCTCTTAGAATAGCTCAAGGTTATAACAACATTCACAATTATAGCAGCAGCACAGCAGACCGTTTTTATTGAGCATTTACTATGTTCAAGGCGATGACCTAAAAACTTTGCAGCATCAGTTCTAACAAACAAGCTCAACAATTCTTACACACAAACTCAGGAGACAAATAGTCCTCCTTTAATAGAAAGAGGAAAATAAGATAGATTAGGAAGGATGATACCTCACTCAATGTCATAACTACAATGTAGGGGAACCAAGTTTTCACCCACAATAGCCCTTAGTCACTGCCTCTTAAAGAGATACCTCCATATTTGGCTTCTGATCTCACCATTATGGGGACAGTCACCTCCCAGCTGAATGAATTGCCACAACCACCTCTTACTCTGGCAGAAACCACCACCTTGTCTTCTGTAGCACGAAACTGTGAGTGGGAAGAGGCTGCTCAACCAGGAAGTATAGCTCCTTGGCACTCTTGTTTCTAAATGAAGCCATACAATCAAGAAAGTGAATGGATAGGATGTGTGTTGCTCCAAAACCCAAATTTTGGAGAGGGAGGCATGCCTTTCCCTCTATTCTGTCTTTCACTGTTGGATGCTGTTTCAGATTGCTAAACTGCCAGAATGCAGTATACCAGAAGTGGACTGGCTTTTAAAAAGGGGATTTATTAACTTCTTACAAGTTATCATTCTAAGTGTGTGACTATGTCCAAATTAAGGCACCAACAAAAGTATACTTTCTTGGAGGAAAGGCAGCCAGCATCTGGGCACCTCTGTCATAGTACTCCATGGTCTATAAAGCAATGCCCAATCTAAGTCAAGTGAAGAAAAAGCTTTTATAGTTGTTTGTGTTCACTACTATCCAAATATTAGCATACAGCATGCAGTCAGTAAATGCTTATTGAGGAAGTAAGTTTATGTATTTAATGGGAACTAGAGGGTTTGACTGTTTCATACAGGGGCATGTATGTAGCAGTACAAATTGTTGGTGCTATGGGGAATGAGAATGGATGCATTCAACACATTTTTGCATTGTGAAATTATGGCTTAGGAATCATGCTGGGAAGGCAAGTGATTGGCATCACCTGGTCCTTGTTCCTGATTCATGGTTTTCAGCTTCTGATTCCAGGGGCTTTCTCTCTCTAAGCATCTGTGGGTCCTCACTTAAGTTTTCTGGGTTTCATCTCTTAGCTTAGCATCATCAAATGTCTGTGTCTCTTGGTTTCATCTCTCTGCCCTCCGTGTCAGCTCTGAACCCTCTCAATATTTTCTGTCTTTTTATTCTCTTCATGCAAGGCTCCCATAAAAGGATTAAGACCTAACTTAAATGAGCAAGGTCATATCTGCATGGAAACAACCAAATCAAAAGGTTCCACCCAACAATAGGTCTGCCCCCATAAAGTTGAATTAAAAAAAAACATGGCTTTTCTGGGGGTACATAACATATTCAAACCAGGACAGATGCCATAATAATGAGATTCTTTTGGGACCTCAGACCCAGAGCAGGAGAAATCCTGAATCCACAAATACCACAGGGGATAAAGCTATTCACCAATGAACACAAGAGCTGTTGACAGTTAAATAAGTGAAAAGTAAACAGTTTTGTGTTGAGCTGCAAAAACTGGGAGTTAAGTTTATACCACTGACTCCCCCTAAACATTATTTCCTACCTCTTTCACCTACAAGGTTGAGGAAAGTTATTCTGTAGAAAGCCAGATAATAAATATTTGGGGCACTGAGGGCCACAAAACGTCTCTGTGACATATTCTACTTTATTTTTTAAAAGTCCATTAAAAATGAAAAATAATAATAATTCTTTGCTCAAGGACCATACAATAGCTGTCAGTGTGTTGGATTTGACCTGCAAGCCATAGTTCACCAACCTCTGACTTAGAAAACTGCCAGACAAAATTTTCCATTATAAATCATATCACACCCCTGTTCACAAAATGCTCTGGGTACATACTTCCTACTTTATCAACTATAAAGTTCCCGGCCTGGATTTTCAACTCTTCCATAAGTAGGTAACACTGACCTCCCATCTTACCACCAGTTACTCTCCAAAACTAGTCCATCTCTTTAATCCCCTCTTCACACTTCCTTGCCTCACGTGGAGATGGTGCACAGTGCTGCCATCCTCCTGCCCAGGTGTGATGCTAACAGCCAGCCAGCACTTTCCTCTGCTGTAAAACCTCACCAGAACACACCAATGTTCTAGCTCCTTGTACATCCTACAGTGCGCTATGTGACACTAAGGTATATCATTGAGGGTCAATTCTGTACCAGCTGGTACTGGTGCTATAACAACGTGACAATATGTCACAGCCCTTGAGGAGCTTATGGAAGATGAGAAAGACCAACAGACAAAGTCAACATAAGTTGGCAAGGGCTACCAATGGAAAGTAGAGGATGTTGTAGAAAGCACCTATGGGGATATTTTTTCTTGTGCTGTTTTTTGTTATTACTGCTGCAAAGACACCTAATGTTGCTAGCTAGAGAAAAGCAGATGGTGTCTATGTGTGTGTGCTTTCTCTCCTCTTGCACAGTAATGCACATATTTCAGAGGAACATTCAATGAATGGAGATAGAAGAACTCAAATTGACTCAACTGCTAATTTTCCATACTTATATGAAAGGCACTCTGTTCTGATACATTATTCATAATTACACTGCTCCCAGGAAAAGTTTGAAATGGCTAAAATGAAAAAAGCAATTAATATCATGATTTAATAAAAATCAAAATGGAAAAATAACACAGTACAGAGGGGAATGCAATTATACCTGAAAGATGGGCTAACAACGGATATAACAACTGTTCAGAAAGTATGTCTCTGAACTACACAGTAAGCCAGGGAAGGACATGTGAAGGATGCATAGATAGATCGATAGATAATATTGCCTGATTAAAGAAAGGGAGTCTGTTAACCAGCAGAGCCGAATCATCTGCAGAGATTTTAAGAAACGATTATGTCCTGGACTTACTGATTTCAGTAAGTCTGGCTCAAGTATTTTGAACAACCAATATCAACACCAAGACAATCAGTCAAAAAAAAAAAAAAAATCCCTTTTCCTGGCAGTAAACTTAAAAAAAGTACTTATCACCTGGATGCTATACGAGGACAAATAAAAGGTTCATTGTGTGAAGAATTAGTCAACTTTGGATCAAAGCATACTTTTAAAATACAGATTTTTACTTGAATTTCTTAGGGGAAAAAAAGGAAAAATATTTTTAAAAACTATACACATGCCTTAAGCAATCAACTTCTAGTTTATTTAAATTGATGGAGGGTTAGAGTTTTTTTTTTAAAAAAGCTAGAAATATGAGTGATTACTTTGTCCATTATGCTGCCTCTCTGAAATGTCAATGGATACCGGAAGATTTTTGACAAGTGCTTCAATCGGTTGAAAATTCAGCTCTTGTGAAATGTCTAGAATGAAGGCTTTGTCTGCTGATGACTGAAAAGATGCACATGCGAGAGTAACCAGAGATGCCCACAGCAAAGCTGACATCTTGTTAGGGAAACTACAGAAGCTGGCTTGTATTTTCAGTTGGAAAGGAGGCATATCACTTCCTTTTCAAGATATGATACAGAAGGCAGGGCCAAATCTGGCCTCAAGCCACAGGTGTTTCCAATGCCTGGAGAGGTATTTGGGGCTGGCCTGAGATATTTAAGCCCGGTCATATTTGTAATTCCAAAAGGGAAGGTGTTCTCAACTGGCTTCCTAAACAATCATGCACTGGTTGTTGCCTGTTGGCAACTGTGAGACTCTCCTGGAGAGACTGCCAGAAGAGATTGCTGGGTCCCATCCCCAGTATGTCTCATTTAGTAGGTAGAAAGGGGCCCAGAAATTCCAACAGGAACTCAGGTGATACTGCAGTTCTGGGGCCACACCTTGAGACCACTCAGTAATGGAATACTTGGACATCTGGACAGCCACCACTATTGAATAGCAATGCTTTTTAATGGACTCAAAAGCATCTGTTAGCTGCAAAACAGCAATGGAAATCTAATTAATAAAAGAGAGTTAAAGAAAGGGTCCATTTGAAAATTGAGGAAACATAGCCAAAATGATTATTTTGGTTTGGGCATGGATCACCTTGAGTTCTTCTTTAGGCTTTGTAGCTAGCCAACAACTCAGAGGCTAATAACTTCTGGACATTGTAATACAACTAAGACCAGGAGAATAATCATGTCTCAATTCCCTATTTTCAGTGGCACTGGGTCAACCAACCAACCCTTTCAAATCACTATGAAGGTGCTGAGGTCTATATTGGAAGAAGTGAATATGAGGCGAAAAAGTAGGTGCTACTTTCTCTCTCCTCATATAAAATGACCTAGAAATTAAGGGCACACTGCTTACATTCACAGAGACCAGGGTTTAAATCTTGTCTTCAGTATTTACTAAATATATTACTTTGGCAAATCATTTTGCCTTTCTGCGAGCCTGTTTCCTTACTTCTGAATGTCATTCAACACATATCAATTTTGGGAGAATTAAATTATGAAATGTGTAAAAAAATACTCAGTATAGTAGCTCACATAGTAAATCTCAATATAAACTATTTCAATTATTACTCTTCCTCTTCTGATTACTATTATTATTTGTAGTGACATTTACATGATCTTAGAACATCAATAACTAGAAATATTAGAATGAAATGGAAATGGACCGAAGAGATATCAAGGCAGTATAGGGCTGTCAAATGATTAGTGTAAAGGGTATACATCACCACATGATTCATAAGAGAAATATCTGAGTATATAAATATTCATCAAGAGCAGATTGCTTCTATGTTATTAGAGTTCATCTGACAGGACACCATACAGTCATTAAAAATGATGACACAGTTCTAATTTATTTATATGGAAACCTACCATGATGTATAGAGTAAAAAAAAAAAGCTGTTTACAAAATCAAGAAAAAGATGAAGATGGAGACAGAAGAACAGAGAAGACAAATATCTGGATGGATCTAAATTTCACAATATTAACATTATTTTCCTTGAGCAGTGTACTAAGTGATAAGTTTCACTTTCTTATATATATTTTTCTGTAATCTAAATATTTTTAAATTGGAACACATTGCTTTATGTTCAGAAAAATACACATTCTGAAATTTGATACTAACAATACAGACTAACATATCTCACCCAAGGAGCTCTATAAAAAGATGAGAATCACAGAGGGCGGTAGTTGTCTGGGATAGGATAAACTATACCCATAAGCTTTAAAATATTCAGAGAAAGGAACAGATTATTTTCCATACAACAAACATTCTCTGCTATAAAACTGTGCTATATAAAAATGTATTCCATCTCTGACAAATTGTTTAGTCTCTGATTTTTACTCTCCCTCCCCCATTTAATCATCCTCTTCACTGCCATATGACTAATCCTCCCCAAACACAAACTTGGATGTCACTTTCTTTGGGTGACATTTCCATCAAGGTCAACTTTCTGAACACAACATTCAGGACTATGTGTACTTAACCTCAAAGCATCATTTTTAATTCCCCTTCTGTGTTCAATTCCTAAAATATTCTCTTAAGGTCCAACTCAAATCTCTTTTCCCTTAAAGTCCTCCTCAATTTGTTCACTCCGAATCTTATTCCTTTGAGTTTTTACCATATTCTGGGTGCATACCCGGGTACCTCTGGCACAGTGTTTATAATTGCTGCTTTGTTAATACAATTAACAGCAACCACAGTGAAAGTAATGGTATGGATAGCAATTAGCATTTACGGAGCATGTTCTTTGTGCCAAACCCATGCCCAGAACTTTCCATATGCCATCACTTTCCCTATCCCCTTTAAACCAGACGGTGCTGGGTGTGAAAGGCGTCAAGTATTTTGCTCCCCATTACACAGCTAGGAAGGAAAACAGGACTGAGTGACTGTTCTAACCTGGTCAGGAGTCCTTGACATTGGTGACCACAACACTGACACTTAACTCCGAATGATCACTGCATCGATGTGTGCGACTTACAGAAATAAGTATGTTCAGGCGCAACCGAGAACTAGAGAGCCAGACCTCTTGGGGCAGAGCAAGGGCGAGAGGATTTATTTTTTCTAAGTTTATAATTAATCTTGAGGCCTGATACATGTTAACAGTCATCCCCACTCTGCCATTTCTGCCTTTATTTCTCATGCTGGAAGGAGGGGCAGGCACTCTGCTGGAGAACGCTTAAAAGTCCAAGCTCTATCTTTTTACTATCTTGCTCTCTTCCTCATTCCTCTACCTAATACCCAGCACAGAAAGGGTCACAAAAAACTTGCTATACCCAATTTTATTTGAATGCATAAAATAGTACATTTCCCTTGTGAATTTTAGAATTGAAGAAATAATGCATGAAAGCATTTTCATCGACTTCAAGGAGAGTTCTTACTCTGAACATAGCTTCTTACTTTTGATGAGAAAAGGGAACATGCTTGTTACAACCAATTGAGACCTTCCTACTTTGGGACAAAAAATAAAACATAAAATGCCACTTTGAAGGGGTTGGTGCCATTTCTGAAACTGACAGCTTAGTGCCGAAACACAAATTGCTAGATTTACTATGTTTTAACTTTATCCTTTCTTTTTTCCCTAAGCTTTCTTCCTTTATTATAGGGGAACAAAGTACGAAACAAAACAAAGTACAATCCTTTCCGAAATATATCTATTGAATGTTGAAGTAGTAAGTTTAAAAAGAATACCAAGATATATCAGAGGGGTAAAAATCTGCAATCCACTCAAAATAGCTAATTATAGGACCGTTGATTTTTACACAGCGCTTTGATAATGGAATATTAAAGACTGAAAAACTTGAGGCTATCTAGAGGTTAAAATAAATTGCGATGCTTTTATTTAAATAGCTATTTTCTTGCATGATCAGTAAATTTTGAAAGAAGTTTTTTAATTGCTGACAATTCTCTAAAGTTGAATGTTGAATGTGTCTAAGAACAAGTAGAATAGAGGAAGTGAAGAAAAGATGTCAAAGTAGAAAACAGCTTTAAAAGAAACAAGACCACACTATTTTTGGCCTGGGCAATTCTTTAGCCCTGAATTTGGGATAAATAAACCATCTGTAATTGTGTCAAGGCCATTGCTAATTGGATTTATACACACACATAAACATATTATGCATAAATGTACATATATAAATTAAATGCAAGTATATATTTGTGATATATGTGTGTGTTAAAATCCTTTGATTTTTCTTAAGTTTTATGTAATTTGACATTTTAAAAAACTGGGGGTAAAGATGTTCCCTCTTTAATAAAATGGCACAGTTTATAGAATACATACTTGTGTTTTTCATTGCTACTTTTAGCCCTATTTAAAAAACATAAAGACTGGAAAAAATCAGTCCGCGCGAAGGGAGGGCAAATCTGATTGCAGAACCTTCTAACATACACATCAAGAGGGGGACAGCCGGATAACTGTGAGTTTGTCCTGTCCCCTCATTTTGGAGGCTGTCAGGTATGGCAAGAAGAGAACCGCAGCTTAAGAGCTTTGTGTTAATTTACTATGGAACTGGAAAGACATTTGAAAGAGCAGTTAAAATCTTTTGTATTTGTATATCCATGTTCATGACATCGATAATAGGCAAAAGCTGAGACGGTAGCGGAAATGGGAAATTATCTCAAAGATCAACAAGACTTAGCTGAATGGGACTCCTCATGAAAAAATAATCATGGATCATCATGACTTGTTATAAGTGGAGGTAACAGTGGATACAGTCTGGATAAAATGGACTTGCTTCAATACAAAAAGAAAGATTGAAAAGATGATAGAAATTTCTATAAAAATAATAGGAACAAAAGGGAGGGTTAGTGGAAGTTAGCTGCAGGCTCCTTGTCCGATGGGACAAATTTCTTTCAGCATTCCAGATACAGTGGTCTTTATGGAGGGCAGGGAGAAGAGACTTAAGAGGGATGGAAAATGTAAGTTCACCAAATCTCAGCTAAACTTTTTCCAAGAAAGAGGTGACTGGTGACTTCTTGGCTTGACTAGTGGTCTTGTAGAACATGAATATAACTCTGGGGTCACAGCCTTGCAGCTGAACTCTGGCTCGTCAAGTTAGAGGCTGTGACATGTGTGGCTTACACCTGCTGGAGCTGATGTTTATCAATGAAAGTAGAAAACCCTGAGCACCATCCTACACTGTATTCTCAAGTCAGCCATCTAGCCACAGGGCCAGAGGTGGTGTGGGCCATGCTGGGCTGTTACAGGAAGTAAAAGATACACGCCTTCTGCACATAAGAATGCAATATACATCGATTCCATCATTTTCCTTGCCAGTAGTGCCACAGGAGCTATTTAAAGTCAATCTGGGCCAAGATTCTAGAATAAATTAATAAAAGGATGAATTGTAAACACTAGGAAAGAAAAGCGGCAGTCACCAGATTGCAGCGAATTTACTACTAGCAAGTTGTAACAAATTTATTTCCATAGCAGTTCATTTTCAGATCAGTTGCTTAACTATTTCCCTTTTCCTAGAGCAGATATACTATATTCCCTGGAAGACAAGTTACACAGGGTTTATAGGTAAGAAAAAGCCCGCCAACTCTTATTAGTTCAAACAAATCAGTCCAGTTTAAATATTTGCAAATACAATGAGCCACCGCTCCCGAGGCACATGAAACTCTTTTGTCTGAAGTGGCTATTTTAACTCTAAAATGTCCAGTACTCTCCAGAACCACCTCACTGGCAACCTGCAGCTATCCAGACAGAAAACCTGGATCTAATCTTTAATTTCAGATACAACAGTGTTGCTTTCACAAATTAAATGCATATTTTTGAAAACAAACAAAAATGATTATGGGAGAATGATTAAATATTACTGATGCTTCTACTCATGATCTGGTATGAGTGCTCTGTGTGTGTCTGTTTGGAAGCTGGGGGGTCAGGGGGCCATGGGCCTGTCATTTTCTGTATATACTTCAGACACCTCTCTCAGTGAAACTTGGGCTGTATTAAGATTATACTTAGGTTTGCCAGAGCTGCTGGAATGCAATATAACAGAAATGGATTGGCTTTCTCAAAGGGACTTATTAAGTTGCAAGTTTACAGTTCTAAGGCCATGAAAATGTCCACATTAAAGCATCAAAAAGAGGATGCCTTCACTCAGGAAAGGCTGATCATCTTCATCGTTTCTCTGTCAACTGGGAAGGCATGTTGGCATTTCTTGGTCCCTTGCTCCCAGGTTCTGTTGCTTTCAGCTTGTGATTCCAAATGTTTCTGTCTATATGCCTGCTCTCTGTATCAGCTCTTTTAAGGACTCCAGTATACTAACTAAGACCCACCTTGAATGTGCGGGGTCATATTTCCATGGAATTATTTTAATCAAACAGTCTCACCCACAATTGAATTTAATCAAAAGACCCCACCCACAATAAGTCTGCACCCACAAGACTGGATTGAAAAGAACATGGCTTTTCTGAAAATATATAACAGTTTCAAACCAGTACAGATCGATACTAAAGTATCAAGATAGCACACCTGTCATAGATCATCTCTGAAACAAAACCCAACACTTTTATCTGCTGCTCAAATGAAGGAACAGTTCCAATGTGGAGGGAAAAATCCAACAGTGTTAGACCAGTTGAGAGATGTGGCTGTCTGCAACTTTGCCCTTTTCTAGAGGATTTCAAGGATATTTTTGACAATATGCAATTTCTGCCTAATGGGCTAACTTTTGAACCTAACCATCATCTTTGGTAGAGAAGCCTATACAAGCCTACAGGCTTGGAAGAGAGGAATCAGACTGGGGCTTAGGTGCACACAGGGTCTAAGCAGGGAGCCATGTTCATTGCCCAGCTTCCACAGCCATCTAGACTAGACGGATGTCATCTGTCTAGTAGAAGAACAAGATCAATGTGCTAATTTAAAAGTCAAAGTTCCAAAATGAAGGCAAAATCTGATAGCATAATGTAAAACATAGAATGACAAAGATTACGGCGGGAATAAGGCATTGAAGAAGATCAAAGGAAGGACATTTTTAAATTAAGTTTTATCTCAGTCCTTGCCTTACAGAGGTTATGCCTACAGGGTACTTTCAATTAACTAAATAAATTGACATTCTTTCTAGAATTTCTGATGCCATGATAGGACTTTGGCCGCAATAAAATGCAGAGAAATTTCTGTGTTATCTCGAAAGAGCCTTGCTTTTATATTAGCTGATAGATAGATACACAACCTAAATGTTAAGTCATTAATGAGTCCTCTGCTAATAGGGAAGACAATTAATCAGCAAAACTGAGCAAAAGTCAAAAACACATTAATGCCTCACTCAACATTGGGTATTTTGAACAAGATGTCAGAGGGGTATTTCTGGAAGGCAGAGAACATTACTAGTGAAATGAAAACTGTACTGTTAAACATATTTTCACTTGTTATAGGATTTAATAGAACTTGAAATCTTAATTAAGTGATGGAATCATAAATAATGAAAAGAAAGTGTCATTCTTGAGTACTACCAGCATACATTAAATGGTTTAATGAGAAGTAATATTAAAAACACATTATATATGCTATTTCCCATAATTTCATATTTTCAAAAAAAATATTTCCTCCTTCTCTTCTCTTTTTCCCTTCCTTGATTTAAGGTAGGTCAAAATATCAGCTGAGCATCTAGATAAATCAGGTGTGGGCTTTGTGCCATTATATGGGGGGACAAAAGAAATAACAAGATGACAAACATGTCCTACAAGGCATCTAGGACATCTGTACCCTCCCAGAGCTCATATTCAGGTGGCAGAAATACAACAGGTGCATAAAATAAGTAGGAACTGATACCTGTCCTTTTGGGTAAAATAGGAAACAAATGTCATGATTGTTTGGAAGCAAGAGATGTTATCTTTACCTTGATATTTCAACCTCACCAAGCCCTAAAGTTAGATTTGGGCCCATTCTAGAACGAGAAGGCCGGGATTTCAGAATTTGCAGTTTTCTCAATTCTCTGCTGAAAAATTGCAGAGCTATGATCAGATTCTGGGAATCAAGCTTTAGAATCTATATTCTTTTCCAATACTGATTCTCCAGTACTAGGAATCTAACTTACAGAGATTGGCAGTGAGGGAGAAAGAGAATGGGGCAAGCAAAGAGAGGCATTTGGTGAAATTTCGAATCTGTATGGAAAAGAGTGACTGCTCACTCTGGCTGGAACTTGGGTCATACTGAATGGCACTACTTGAAAAATTAGTGACCTGAACAGAGCCTTGTCATAAGGTTAGCTTCTGTCTTTCTTTAGGTAATGGTGAGTCATAGAAAGGCTTTGAGTGACATGAATAAAATAACAGATGTAAAATGGAAGACTGGTTGGGTTAATTGAATATTAAAATAATTTATTTGAGGAGATAAATTAAGACAGCAATGATGGAAGGATGGGATGAAATCAAATCTAATTAACACAAAGCCTTGGCCATCAAATTAGCTCTAAGGATAAGGAGGAGTGAAAATAAGAGTAAGGTTTCCAATTCAGGGCTTTGGAAGGGTCATTTTGAACTACTTATCTTCTTTTTTTAGGAGTTATAAATGATTTACTATATACCAACTCTTTTAAAAAGAGAACATTTTTCAGTTTTTGCAGTTAAACTTAGTAGGTCATTTGCATTTACTTTTTTCTCTGAAATGGAAATGATGAAAGGATGAGCTTGCAAAATCATGCTATCAAACAGCACGTATGTGGGTTTATTTGACTCTTTGGCCTAATCTGCATATGCAAATCCATCTCTCTTTAAAGATTTCCAGGACACACAGTATTGTTTCAGTCTAGCTAAAGTTAAAATCAGAAATCACATCAAAAGGGCCTTATCTAATGATGCAGGCACAACCACTTTTAAATTCATGCACCTATATACAGAGACATCAATATACAACGATCAGCCAGCAACAGAGACATTACTTCTCCTTTTGGTGGCATTCTGCTGACCTCTTTGGCAGGATCTTTGATTTATTTTTGATATTTGTTAGAAGAATGTAAAATTTAAACTTGATTCAAGTCAGTATCCATAATGAATTGGTTTCATATTTGCACTATGCACTGTATTAAGCACTAAACTAAGTAGTGATAAGAGAGAAGCTTCCACCCTAATAAAGATGGTGAAGTGAGAAGTTCAGGCCTCCATTCCCTCACAGAAGATTTGAACAACCAGAAAGAACTAGCAGAAAAATCTTTCTCAAAGATCCTGAGGACATTTAAAGGACTTCAGTAACAGGGCAAATGCAGAATCAAGAAACAGCGTACTTAAAAGTACTAGGATTATGCAGCACCCTGCTGGCCCCTCCCCAACCCTCACTGGTTTGGCACGGAGCCAGCCTGTGTTCCCTGAGGATCCCTGGTCCCAGTTCTGGAGGGAGCAGAGGAACCCTTGTACACATACTGGAGGCATGCAGGTCTGGTCCAATCAGGTGGTGACCTGCATGACTTGCTATCTGAGCTATCCTAGAACTCCCCCTGCATGTAGAGCATGGCTTACAGAGCTCTCTAATAGAAGACCATGGGAGGGCAATCAAGTGGTTGCCAAGGGCAAGGGATTGTGGGCTTTGACATGCAGTGCAGTATCAGAGACTGTGAGGAAACTGCTTCCTAGGGAAAAAGGGACATTCAGAACCACGTAAACAGGGGAATTCTCAAGCCAAATGTACACCCAAGACAAGATACAGGCAGAGAAAGGACCAGGGGGATTCCTAAGGTTGATCCCGGAGCTGGTCTCTAAATGTATTATCTGGATAAGTTCTGAATGTGAAGACTTGAATGAGTCAATCCACAAAGACAGGGAAAGGTGTTTTCTTTTTTCTTTTTGGGTTAGTTTCTAGTATTTGAGGAAAGCTCTGCCATAACACTAGCTGAAAACAAGTTTAAGGAATAAATACTTAAGAATCAAAATTACAGGATATCGAAGTAAAATATCAATATGTCCAGGTTCCAACAAAAGATTGCAAAACATACAAAGAAACAAGAAATGGTGGCCCAGGCACAGAAGAAGATTAAAGTATTGTACACCATTTGTAAGAATGATCAGACCTGAGACAATCCAGACAAATACTATCCAAAAATGGCCTATATATGCTCAAAGAATTAGAGGAAAATAGGAACAAAGAACTAAAGGAGATCATGAAACTGATAGATGAACACTAAAAGCATATTATAGAGATGAATACTAAAAGGTATGAAACAAAGCTGAAGACCACAGTAATAGAAAATAAAAATGTCCTATAGTGGTCCTAGAGGGGTCTGATCCTAGTGGATTGGAGATGGCAAAAGATAAAATTAGTGAACCTGAAGAAAAGACAATGGAAATTACACAGAAATTTGAGAAGCAGAAAAAGGAAAGAATAAACAAAAGTGAACAGAGCCTGAGGAACCTGTAGGACAGCATCAAGCATGCCAGTATAGGCACTGTGGGCGTTCCAACAGGAGAAAAATGAAAAAAGTGGAAAAGAGACTATATAAAAAAAAATGGCTGAAAACATTCCAATTTAAATTAAGATGTGAATATATACATCCAAGAAGCTCAATGAACTCCAAACAAGATAAACCCAAATAGAACCAACATTACATTGTAACCAAACTGTCAAATGCCAAAGATAAAGAAAGAATTCTGAAAACCCTAAGAGAGAAACAAGAAGTCATATCCAGGGGAGCCTCAGTCAGATTGTTTGCGGATTTCTCATTGGAAATGATTTCTCATTGGAAACCATGGAGACAAGAAGGCAGCGGGATGACATATTTACAAAATGCTGAAAGCAAAAACTATTGTCAACCAAGAACTCTACAGCCAATAAAACTGTCTTTCAAAAATGAGGGAAGAAGTAAGACATTTCCATATAAACAAAAGCTGCGGAAGTTTCTTACCACTAGGCTGGCCCTGTATGAAAGGCTAAAGGGAGTTCTGCAGGTTGAAAGAAAAGGATATTTGACAACTAACTGAAGCCACATGAAGAAATAAAAATTTTCAGTAAAGATAATGGCATGGGTAAATATAAAACCAGTACTACTGTTTTTTGTTTTATTGTAGCTCCACTTTTTTTCCTACAGAATATAAAAGGAAAATGCATAAAATGTAATGATAAGTCAGCGGTTTTAGACTCCGTGTATAAATATGGACTTTGTTAGGAGGACTACGTAAAGGTCAAAAAGACGGAGGATAGGGATAGAATTTGTTTGCTTTTATAATTAAGTTTGGTATCCAAGAAAATGAGACTGCAATTTAGGATGTTAAATTTAAGCTCTATGGTAACCACAAAGAACACATCAGACAACTTGCAAATTCATACCAACAGAAAGTAGAGTACTGGTTACCAGGGTTAAAGGCAATGGGAGCTAATACAAAATAAGTGTAGGATTTCTGTTTAGGGTGAAGGGAAAGTGCTAGTGATGGATAGTGGTAAGGGTATTGCAACATTGTGCATGTGATTAATCCACTGAATGGTTTGCTTGGGAGGGGTTGGGATGGTAAGATTTGTGTTGAATAAATATTTCCCCAAGTTAAAAAAAAAAAAGATAAACCAAAGAGATGACAATTAAATGCAATGCATGATACTGGATGTGATCAAAGAATGGAGGGAGTACAGGCTCAAGGGACCTCTCTGGGGCATAAGAAATACCTGGAACAGAGACCGCAAGCTTTACATCAATGTTAAATTTCTTGAACCTAATATCTACATTTGAGGTGTTTATATAAGTGAATATACTTGTTCACAGGAAATGGACATGAACGTTTTATGTGTGCAGTAAGTATGATGTACAGAACCCATTCTCAAATGTTCATAAAATAGTTGATAAACAGAATTTATATGACAAAAATGGCAAAATGCTAAAATTGCAAGATCTGAGTATCTGAGCTTGTGGTTGACATTATGCTGGAATTCTCTGTATGGGATTTGTCTCATCTTTGCAACCCAATATGTAAATTTGAAATTATTTCAAAATAAAAATAAACGAAAATTGATGAAATACTCTTTTCCACATTTCAAGCAAAGTCTAATAATGTTTATTTTATTGAGGCACTACAAGTAATAGCCGATCTTAAAAAAAAAAAATAAGAATGTAAATTGCTTAAGATTTTAAAATCCTCGACAATCTTTGGGTGTTTTGTGCTAACTGGACAGATCCAGGAGTATGATATTTGTATGGAATGGTCCTACTGGGTACAGCTGCTGGCTGCACGGAAGAGATGTCTCTAGCTGAATGTGGTAAAGTTATTTCCATTCAAGTTCTCAAAACTTTAAATACATGTTCCAAAGGCAAAACTGTAAACAGCAAATTAGTACCAAGTTTAATGCACATTCCTCTTGGTTTCTCCCAGTTCCTCCCCTTTTCCACTGCCGTTCGTGGAAGTTAGGCCCTTAACTTCTCTTTTCTTAAGCTGAAAGAACTGAACGCTTATATTATACTATGTTGGGAATTTCACTTATTATATCATTATTCTTCATTATAAATCTTTGCACTAGTAGTATTCCCATCCTCATGTTACTGAAGAGGAAATCGTTGCTTCGAGGATGTAGCAAAATTGACTGACTACTTAGTAAATATTCCAACTCCTGTTTGAAGAGTATAGAGTTACCCTGGGAGACATCTACCCAGCTGAGAATTCTGTTTCCCAGCCTGCCCCGCTCCCTTGCATCCAGCCATGACCACATAACTAATTTTCAGCCACAGATGGTGGGGCTGCAGCTTTTAAGATGCAGACAGAGCTTCTCACCCTCTTCTTCCCTTATTTGCCACCTAAACCCAAGGAGTCAGGTGGGGACTACAGAGCCATAAGAATCAAGGAATAAAGATATCCAAAGACCAAGGATTCCCATATTGAACAATGTCTAGAAATAAACATTTATTGTATTGACCCAATGACACTTCAAGATTTGAATGTAATTTAAAAAAAAAAAAAAGACTGTCCTAAAAGACTGTCCTAAATGATTCAGGGCTTAAATAAAATTTCCACAAACACCAAGTAAAGACTGGGATTGAAACATAGATTATCTTCTGACTTGAAAGCACCCCATTTTAACTGTATTCCTGCCAAATAGTTCTTCCTAAATTATTGCTATTTTACTCCCATGCTTAATATTTTTTAGTCATTTCTCATTCTTTACAGAATAAAAGTATGGTTCTTGTTCCTAACTTTTCAAAATTACCTTCTGAATATCCCGATTTCCTACCCTGTATTCTACCAAATTCACACTATTCACCAGATATAAACCCTGTGTTTTTCCATCACTAAGATTTTCATGTGATTTCTGGTACCTGGAAAGACTTTTCCCTGAAGTCTTATTTAGATGCTAGCTACCCTTCAATACAGAGATTAAAAGAGCCTTCTCAATTCTGCTTCCCTGCTTGCTTCAATCAGAGTATTTCTCTTACTCTAGTCATTGAACAAAGGTTCAGCAATTGACCAGGTAAAATTTTATCCTAGGCACAAAGGTTATAACAAGAAACAGAAGGAAAAAAAAGTCCTACTTTCATGGAGCATACATTTTAGAGGAGAGATGCTGAAACAAAATACATATGATTTAAAAGCAGTTGGATAAAGACTCTAGAGAGAAGTACAGGTTGATAATGGAAGCTTTTAAAGAGTGACCTATCTAAGCCTTTGGAGGAGGTCAGGATTTGATGTGCTGTTAGAAATTGGAGCCAAGCTCCAAGGGACTGCTAGGAGTTCTCAACTGTTGTACTGCGTGGATAGGAACTGATGCTGGGGGATGGGGTGTAGGAAGGTGGGGAGAATATTTCCAGCAAAGGCAGTTAGATGTATTTAAATCAAAGTTAAGAGCACCCTGGTATGTTTGAGGAATGTAAGGGAAGTATGATTGGGATGCAAATTAGCATGTGGAAGGGGGAACAGAATGCAATGCTGCAATGCTGAGCCAGTCAGGAGACACGTCATTTAGAGCCTTGTAAAACTGTGAAGGATTTTGATCTTCATCAGATGAGAAATGGTAAACCACTGAGCAGGTTTAGGAAAGAGTGACACATGAAATGCATTTCAGAAGATCACTGTGACCACTGGAGGGAAGGAAGATCAGCTGGAGCCGGAAAAAAGGTGGGGACCCCAGCTGGGAGGCTTTCACTTTGGTCCAAGTGACAGGTTACAACCATCAGGACCTGGATGGTGGAAGCAGAAATGGAGAGAAGTGGTTGAATCTAAGAGATCTCAAGAAATCTCAAGAAAGGGCAGGAGAATATGGTGTGATTAATTTGAATGCAGTCTGCTCCATTCTTGAGGTGCTTAGTCATAACCTTAGAGAGCCAGAATGATGAAGACACAAACTTGGAAGTCAAAATGCTGGTTTTGTCACTTCCTAATTACATGACTGGACACAATACTGTACACTGTATCCTACTGTGTATAAGGAAAATGGAGAAATGAATAATGTCTACCTTTAAGATTATTCAGAGAATAACATTATGTATATATAAATGGCACGAGAGATGCTTAATTATTAAGACAACTGTAACTTAAGTGTGCATATATCTATCATCTCCTAATAAACAATGATATCCTTAATGGTGGGACTGAACATGGCACAACATCTGCACATATTAGGGACTCAATATATATGTATTAAAAATCAATTTACTAGACATCAATTTTTTTAATGGCTTCATGGTACCGCGGGGTGTAATTCTCCAAAAGAGGTATCAGTTTTCAAGCAGATTTCCAAAATCATCCCACTGCCAAACAGGCAGAACTTGCTGCTCTTTTCAAAATACATCAGAAATTAAGGTTATAGCTATTGACAAAATGCCCAATGATGCCATTTTGGGATAAATATGTAAAATTATATTATATAATGCCTGGTAGAAGACTACATACTAACTTTCGCTGATGTCCTGGGGATTGTGAGCTGCAAAGGAAGTTAGAGCTGTTTTGAAAGCTTTTGGCTACAAGAAATAGACTAACCAAGCTCCTGAAAGCAGGCAAAGAATACCGATATTGCTGTTGTCTGAATTAAGGCCATAGGGTTATAGAAATATCAGTGGAAAATCATGTAATTCTTTTCCTTGTCTTCAGATGGACCATAATGAAAGTTTAAAAGATAGAGGAACATGAACCCAGCTATTTCATTTGAGAGAACTTTAAGTGTCTGCCATATCATTTGGCTAATTTCCACCTCACCCCGATTTAGATCTCAGTTGTGTTACTTAAAACAAGTCAAGATTTACCATTCAAAACCTCACGAGGCATCCCATATATTCCTTTGGCAAATCCTTTGGGTTTTAACAATGTATGTCTTACTGATAAGTTATTATTTTGAAACTCCTGTGCTAAAACAATGTCTGTAGAAGTGGAACACACAAATGATTTCAAAAGCCAAAGTGGAAATCCTTTCTCCACATAAATGCTGAAACACATACATATTTCTAGGGAGAATGTATTCTAAACCTCCTTCTGCAGTCAGGTAATAAGTGCAATGGGGACAATGCATGCTGTTTCATTTCATTACTGTTGTTATTTTCCTAGAGGAAGCTGGTCCACATGACAAAGTTCAAACAACAAAGCCCAGTAGGTGGGGTGTCTTACCTCTTGTTTATTTGATGCTTATACATGGGCACCTCCAAGATGCTGACTTTGTCTTCTTAGTCTAGGTATGGAACTAGACAATTAAATCACTGCATAAATAACAGTACCTTATAATTGTCATATGTTCTAAAGTAGAGATACATGGTGCTATGAAACCTATCCCTGAGGAATATGACTCCAAGAGAAAAATCAGGATTAGGACTCCAAGAGGAGGTAACAATTGAGCAGAGGTGAACATTAGCCACTCAAAAAGAGAAAGAACAGGAGCTCCAGGTATAGGGAACTGCAGGCATATGGACATGCTTCAGTATATAAGAGGTGCTGAAGGATGGGCAAGATGTCCAGAATTGAAGAACCGGGAAGAAAACAAAAGCAACATGAGGATGGAAAGAGATGTAGAAGCCTGATCATGAAAGGTCATAAGGGGTTTTCTTTATAGAATCATCTTTTCCTTACACTGTCCCCTAGTTTATCCGGCAGAGTACTCTTATACTTTCCTTCTAAGCAGAAATGGCAAGATATCTGTCAAACCTCCCTGCAGTGGCCATTGGTTGTGTAGGTTCAGTCCCTTTTGATTACTCGCATTAAGAAGGAGGATAAACCAAGCCTTATCTTCACTTCCCCAGTTTCCCTCCCATCTAACATAGAAATATGTGACTGGGGTGCACTCAGCAGTTTCAACCACAGGACAATTCGATTCAAAATTAATCATGGGAAGAAGGCCCCACATGGAATCCAAAAGAGGCACAAAAATATTGGCATTTGGCAAAGACAGACTGTGGCTTTAAGAAGTGGCATCAGGGCTGGCAAAATAATCACTGGAGTAAAGTTAAGTCCTCTATAGTAGAAAAACTGTAACAACTATTTCTGTCAGGTCATGGTGATCATTTAGTCATCAGGCCATGTGCATAGTGTGATTTGAGGGCCTGTTCCTGGCAAACTGGTCTCTGAGATGACTCCCCATGAATCACTCAATATCCATTCAATACATTCCAACTCTATTTAAATTGCTTGAATCTGCTTTTTTGCAAGGAAGAACCTTAACTGAGTCACTTTCCTAATTACTCTCTTGGTGATTACTCTATACATCTCACTCAATGATAGAATTTTCACAGTACATCCTTATCCAATTTTCTGAGTTTTAGGTTGGTATGGAGGTTGAAGGACCCAAGAGAGCAATGCTTCCAGTAGGCATTCCAATGATGACACCAATGAATTGAAGCTATAGTGCTACCTGACTATCCCCAGCTCCTCATAACACTAGAGGACTGGGTAGTAAATAATAGGAGCCATCGTTTTGACGTTACTGAGTAGCCTTTATTATCAAAGGAACAAAAACGTACGTCTTCAGATTGGATTCCCTCTGGTGGAGGACGTAAGTCAGAGAAAGTGCTACTCCTCTGTTTTATGAATACATAAATGCATAGAGACAAAAATGTGCGTGCGTATTCATGTATATAGGAGAAGACAGAATCTTTTTTCTTTTTGTCTATTTTTTTCCTTCTTTATTTTATATGGGTACTCTTTAGGTGATTATATTGAAGATTTGCCAACTATATGATGAATATCAAGATAGGATGAAATTTCATGATGAAGAGGTTAGCCATAATCCCTAGAACCTAGATTCGGCAAATTGCTATTCAATAATAACACTTTTAAACACTGACTCTGGGTATAACCATTTATTTCCTCCCATTGGACAGAGGCAGATACATTTTTAGTGCTGCGTAAGACATTTGGATCTTCTTAACAGGAGCATATTTGAATGAGGTGATCACCATCACAATGAAAATTGTATCAATCACCAAAATAATGGTGTTGACTTTGCACGTATATCAAGGCACCATGCCGTTTCATATGCAAAAGAGGTGCCAGCATATGCTGAGAAACAAATAGGGGTGCAATGGAGGAGAAAGCCCTTGGTCTGACTAGTTAGGTTACAATGCTTCCCTCTTCTCTCAGAACTACCACCAATATTGGAGAGTGGGCCATGACCCTCATCTAAGAGTATCAGACTTGAATTGGGCCCCCTTCTCTCAGGAATTTGGATCTTCTTAAATACGACAGACTGACTCTTGGACTCATTGGAATTAAGACATATTAATGGCAGCCATCTATAAAGAAGACCCATGAGGACCCACTGCTAGAGGCCCTGGTCTACTCTGGTCTTCCCTTGGCAGCGGCTTGCTTTTTGCAGAGTCATCCTTGAACACAGCACAGTCTGTTCCAATAAATCCAGTATTTCCTTGAAGCTAGTCCAAATCCATCTCTGTTATCTGTGACCAAAGGACTCTTGTATAACTATAAAACAGCACTCTGCAAGGCACACATAGGGTTGTACAATATAACATGGTGTTCACCAATCTCAACTAGCGTGAGGAACTGTGAGCCGTTATCACAGTATTCTCACTGACTGGCAGAGCCTGCCTGGGAAGCCAACAGGCTTCAAAACTGAATGCTTCCTTTACTGATCTCACTTATTTTTGATGGTGTTTCTTATGTGAACAATAATAAAAAGAGAGATGCTGGCATAGTATTTTTGCTCAGAGTGATGATGAGAAAAAGCCTGAATGACTGAAAAGATAATTTTCTTAAGGTCCCATTTTCCCACAGAATAGTGAATATTAAAATAGAAACAGCTATATTACCATGTTATTAAAATTCTATTCTATCTTTTATCACTTCATTTGAGGTGTAATGAGCTTCCTTCCCATTCAGCTGGGCAAAGCTTACCTTATTTCACAATGACTGAAATAGAATAAAATACAAAGGTTGTCATGATTTACAAGGCATTTCATTTAAAAACAAATAGTCAAATTTTATTCATTTCCTAAAGCCAGATAAATGTCAAGGCAACATGGGCATTTATTATTAATAAAGCAGTAAGTAGGAATCATGGGACAATTCTTACAGTGGTGACTTCTGCACCGCCCAGGGACGGATTTGAGCAGAATCATTTTCTCTGATGGATGTCAGTGCCATCAAGAGACATCTGTTTGTTAATAAGCAGCTGCCCTGGAATTGGCTTGGAAAATGCAGGGCTTTGGGGTGCATGGTCTAGTGGTTAGAAAAGCAGACAGAGAGTCCGCATTTCTGGGCTTGAGTCCCAGCTCTGCCACGGACACTTCAGGATGCCTTGGAATGAAACTCACTCTATCTAACACCAAAACAAACACCAAGTTTGGGTGGAGGGAGTGATGTCAATGTGCACGGGAGGTTCACATCAATTTGTCACCCTAGAGAGAATATCTGTCAACTGCTGGGTTAGGCATTTGTCATCTAATTTGGGGGCAATTCTAACACTGAAGAATTGGCCAAAAGGCTTATTTAGGTGATGGGCTAACTTGTGTACATAGTGCCTTTATCCTGAAAAAATATTACAACGTTCTAAGCATAAGGTTAGGGAAAATAAGTCACATATTATGCATATTCCGCAATTAAAAATTCAAAGGGTAATTCCTTTTCTTAAAGGAAGTTTATAATTTAAACCCTGGCTCAAGTATTTTGCCCTCAGCATAGAAAGACAGCTAACTATAAAATTACATAAGACCCCTCTATCCCAGTTTCTCTAAATCTAAAATTAGTGATGCTGACCCTTAGTCAAATCAATGTACCTTCAGTATAACATATTATAGTGACACAAAGACAAGTTAACTTTCATATGGAGGAATAATAAGGTTTCATCCTTGGCTTTAAAATAAAGATTTATTTCTAAATGCTTTATACTTTAAAACTAATGTGAAAATATTTGCAATTATTGAACAAATTCATTAAAAAAGAAAAATCCATTGGCAATGCCAAATAAATAATACAAACGCTAGTATTAGAATGCAAATTTAGAAAGCCAGATGGTACAAATGAAACTTAAAAAATTTAAATAGAGCTTTAAAAGAGTTTAACATTAAGTATATGTTGGTGGAATGGTAAAGGTTTTTTAAGAAAAATTTCCTGAAGAAACTTGTGATAATATTACCCCTAATTTCTTTCAAGCTGTAAAGATAGTGAATGTACTAAGTATATTATACTGGAATTATTTAGAATATACTGTAATTCCAATGTTAATTTTTATTAGTGGAAGATTTTCTTCTCCTCCGGTACATGTTGACTCCATTATTGTTGAAAACATGGAATTTTGAACCAAAAAGTTAAACTAAGCAGGGCACAAATAAAAATATACATTAAAAAGCTATGTATTTCTTAAAGGAGCGAAGGTACTTTTTACATCAAGTAAATCAACTCACAAATGAGATTCTTTCTCTAAAGATAGCAATACATTCCTATCTCAACTTCTTTGAAAATGTTGTTCCTTCTGCCTGGATAGAATAACTTCACCCAGATATTTACAATTCAATCCCTTACTTCATTCATTCATCTGTTCAAAAATTTCCTCAGATAGGCTTTCCCAACCATCTTACCTAAAATAACATCTGCCACATAACTCTTTCAATCTCTCCACTTAATCTGTTTTATTTGCTTATTATTATCATCCCCTCCTAGTTTAAACTCAAGTAGTACAAAGACTATGCACCACTGACTACTCAAAAGCTCTATCACTGATTGACACACGGTAAGCACTCACTCAACAGGAGACAAATCAATGAATGAAGATACATGTTTCCTTTTGGAGTGTACTTTTTTCTTCAAGGGAAATTCAGAGCTACTGGCTTTACTTTTCGTTCACATTCCCACTTAATTAGGATCAGGAAGTAAGAGTTTCTGCATATTTATTGAGACAAACATCCTGGCTGCAAACTTTGGGAATGCTCCCACTTGTCTAGCCATTTGCTTATACTTACTTGTGAGTCATGTTCTAGTACAGTTTCTGCTGCTATTCCATCCACTTGGTGTGCCCTAAACAATGAGCTTTTTGAGAGACAGGCTTGTGTCATGCAATATCTTTATCCATACTCCAACATAACCCAAAACAGCAGCGATTTGGATGAGGAGGAAGGTGAGAAAAAAAGAAAAAGGGTAAAAGAAATACGAGGAATTTGAAGAGTGAGAAGAAGACAAACGAGAATAATTGGGCAGTAGAAGGATGTAAAAAATAAACATCCCGCAACACATTGTTAGGCCCCTTATACCTCTGACAGCTCCATTTCTCTTATTTCTCTTTTATGAAACTCTCTTATTAAGTTGTCTACACTAACATCCAATTTCTCTACTCATATTCCTTCTTGAGCCTTCCCTATTCAGGTCTTACCACGCCATCAAAACTTCTCTTTCAAAGTCATTTTTAACTTCTATGTTGCTAAATTCCTCATGTTCAATTCTCCAGCCTTATCTTAACTTGACTTTAGTTTATCACCCCTGTTTCTTTAAACACTTTTACACTTGGTCTCTTGGACAAAATTTGTGCTAGTTAGAAACTGTTACATACCCCAGAAAAGCTATGTTTTTTGATCCTGATCCCATCTTGTGGGAGCAGCCATGTTTGTTTTTTTTTTTTAAACTTTTTATTTATTTTTTTTATATGGGCAGGCACCAGGAATCGAACCCAGATCTCTGGCATGGCAGGCAAGAACTCTGCCTGCTGAGCCATCATGGCCCAGCAGCCATGTTTTAAAATACTGATTCAATATTGTGGGGTGGAACCCTCTGAGTAGACTGTTTCCATGCAGATACAGTCTACTCAGTTTTGGGTGTGGCCTTTTGATTAGATAAAACTGTTACTCCACCCATTGAAGGTGGGTCTTGATTAATTTACCCGAGTCCTTTAAAAACAGAAACATGTTGGAGAAATCTCAGATGCAGATGCTTGGGGAATAGTTGCTTCACAACTGACACCTAAACACAGATGTTTGGAGATGCAGAACCCAGCAGTCATCACCAGGTACCTTCCCATGAGGTGCTAAGCAAGCCAGAACCCAGAGTTGTGCCCTGGAAGATGCTGAGAGAGGAAACAGATGCTTAGAGAGGAAACCACTGGCATCAGGAGTTGGATACAATGGAACGGGGACAAGGACCAGCAGACGGCAGTCACATGCTTTTCCAGCTCACAGAGGTGTTCCAGACACATTGCCCTTGCTTCAGTCAGTGTATCTTTCCCTGGATGTCTTAGTTTGGATATTTTTAAGGCCTTAGAATTACAAACTTGAAATTTAATAAATTTTCCTTTTAAAACCATTCCATTTCTAGTTTATTGCATTTCAGCAGCTTTAACAAACCAAAACAACTTCCTTTCTGGTTTTCTTGAATGTACTCCTTAATTCATTTTGCGTATCCATCTCCAATTTCAGAGTTCTAAATATTCTATTGGTTCAATATTTGGGCCTGTTCTTTGCTGAAATGGTTATATTCCATTTCTGCAGCATAACATACCATTTATACACTCATAAATATCAAATTCAGATCTGCACCATGAAACTGTCTTCTTAGCTCTATATTTAATATACCCAAATATCTGCTCAGTGACTCTACTTGGTTACATCACAAGTTTAGGTTTAAGGTTCACAAAACCTAAATAGGGCTACTCAATCCAACCCCACATACCAAACCTGTTCCTCACATCTCAGAAAAAATCATCATCAATCAGTTATTCACGCCAAAACCTCTGAGTTTGAATTTCTCTCAAACTCCATAGCCAAGTAAAACAGTAAGTCCTAGTAGCTATACCTGAAAATATAACCAAGCCCATGTAACCATTTTACCCTTATTGTTCCATGGCACCTGGGTTCCCAACTGTATGTATGCAGCACACAGGAAAGGACAATGTCTTTGTTCACTGATATATCCATAAAAAATTATACGGTTATTTGTTTACGTTGAAGTTGTTAGCCTAATTGTTTCATTAGAATGTACAAAAAAGATCCAGGTATATCTTGATCGCCCTTGACCTCCAGAACAGTGCTGGACACCAGGAGATGTTCAATGAAATATGTTGAATAAATAAATAATGGGAGCGATAAGAAAATAAAGACTATTATTATTATTTATTAGCATTATTGTTGGAAAAGTAATAAAAATCACAGCATTTGATGTTTATAGAATATTTATTTTATGAAGGGCACTGTGATAAGCATTGTGCATACATTACATTATTTTGTATATTTCTTACAAGAGCTTTTTTAAGGTAGAAACTAGTGTTTATATTTTATAAACAAGGAGATGGAAACTTTATGGGGGTAAGTGACTTCCACATTTCTAATGTGAGAAGAACTAGGATACAATCTCAGCTATATCTGACTTCCAAACTTCGTCTTAAGCATTATGAAACTTATCTGCCTTCCAAACTTTTTCCTAAGCATTATGAAACACTCGGGTGTTCTATGGATGTTTGTGGAAAGAATGAAAAATGAAATGAAGAAGGGAAGAGAGGTAAGAAGGTAAGCATGAAGGCCAGGTATTAAATATTCACCATTTCCTGGTGGAAACCTCCGTCTTCCTCCAAAATTCAGAATGAGGCTTGTTCACTCTCTCAGACTGATCCCATTCACTTGCTGGGTTAGGACCAAAAAGGAAATTGGCATTATTCGTGTTTCATTCGCTGATGAATGCTATAAAAGCCTAAGCAAATTCATCTTGTATCAGGTAATATTCCTATCCTAAGGGAAATAAATGTCACCTGAAACTCACAGATTTATTGCTTCTTATATTAACCTAGCTCCTTTAACTTAGAAAAAAAAATTAATCAGTTTTTTTTTTTTTTTAATCTCCCAACCCAATAGAATCAACTTCTCTTTAATTCCCTGGTTCTGAACATAAATCAATTGTCTATTTTTATCCTAATCCTTCCCACTCAAAAAAATCTATGAAAATCTATTTCATGTATTAGATGCAGAAACAAACTCTTTAATCTAGAGGCAGAATTAGTTTAAGCTTCAAATTAAAAACAATGACATTAGGACTTGCTTTAACAAGCTCAACAGTACTGACAACAAGAAAATCACTAATAAAACAAATTTGAATCTGGCATTAATATTGTATATATTTTCTAATCTGTCATAAACTCACAGCTAAGCCAACCTTAAGGAATTGGGATGACATGTTTCTTCCCCAGATTGCAATGATAATCTCTAACATAGACTTGGAGATAAGGCTCTCTGGAGAGGCGATATTTACAGAAGGATTTGTGTGAAAAGGGCAAGTAAATTCATGGATTTCATATGACAGAATTTTACTACATCAACAAATGCTCATTTAGTACATAGTATTTCTAAGGTTCTGTGCATGAGCCCTGGCCAGAACCTGACTTGGGGAAGCTGTCCAGGAATCTTTAGTTCCCTGTCCTCTTGGTTAATAAGTCTGTCACTGCCCTTGAGGAGTTCATGATCTTTCAGGTGATAAAAGTGACAAGGTGAAATAAATGTTGACATAGTTACATGTATAAATGTAAGGGAACACTACATAGAGATGGAGATAGGGAGACGGGGTATACTGGAGAAATTCAACTAAGGGAGGTATTTTCCAGGTAATTGAGCTTAGAGGGGAATTTCCAGGCAGAGATGATTGCTTGAGTAAAACCTCAGAGGGATGCAATGTATGCTATTTTGGGGACTAGCATGTCCAGAGAAACTAAAGGACAAAGGAAGTGAACTAAATGGCTAAACAAAAGCCAAGAAAAGGGAAATTGGATATAAAGCAAAATAAAGGGTCTACAATATTATTTTTCTGTGCTAGACTACTCATCAGACTTTATTCCATAGCAAAATATTAACCCAAAAACTGAGTACTTGCATTTCAGGTCTACACTTTCCATCCTTACAGTTTGTAACATCTTCTGTCTCCATTTCCCAGGCTGCTATGACAAATACCACACAACAGGTTGGCTTCAGCCATGGGAAAATATTATCTCAGAGTCTCAGAGGCTGGAGGCTTCCTCCCTCCCAGGGTCAGTAGCATTCTGGTTGACCAGGAAGCCATGGGTTACTTGGCTTTCCCATCATGTGGCAATGGTGATGTCCTCTACTTTCTTTTCCTTGTTACAGTCAACTTCTGGTTCCCCCTCATAGCATTCTCTGTGAAGCCAGAAATTGGATTAAGGGTATTGTTCTAGTTTGCTAACTGCCGGAATGCAATATACTAGAAATGGAATGGCTTTCAAAAAGGGGAATTTAATAAGTTGCTAGTTTACAGTTCTAAGGCCAAGAAAATGTCCCAATTACGTCTATAGAAATGTCCAATCTAAAGCATCCAGGGAAAGATACCTTGGTTCAAAAAGGCTGATGAAGTTCAGGGTTTCTCTCTCAAGTGAGGAGGCACATGGTGAGCACAGTCAGGGCTTCTTTCTCAGTTGGAAGGTCATGTGGTAAACATGGTGTCATCTGTTAGCTTTCTCTTGTGGCTTCTGGTTTCATGAAGCTCCCTGGGAGGTGTTTTCCTTCTTCATCTTCAAAGGTTGCTGGCTTGTGGGCTCTCTGCTTCTCATGGCTATGTCGTTCTTCTCTGCTCTCTCTGAATCTCCTTCATTCTCCAAAATGTTTCCTCTTTTATAGGACTCCAGAAACTTATCAAGACCCACCCAAATGGGTTGAGACATGTTGTCACCTAATCCAGTTTAACAACCAATCTTGATGAAATCACATCTCCAGGGAGATGATCTGATTACAGTTTCAAACATACAGTATTGAATAGCAATTATTCTACCTTTATGAAATGGGATTTTGATTAAAACATGGCTTTTCTAGGGGATATGCATCCTTTCAAACCAGCACAGCTATCCTGATTCAACTGGCCAAAATTTAAGTAAAAAAATAACATATTTGAAAGGTCCTTTTCACAATGATTTCATACTCACAGGATTGGGATTAGGATTAAGGACATGTTCTTTTCTGGGGGTATATATCTCAATTGACTACACTCCACTTTCCTACATTTAGCATTTTCCAAACTGAATGAATAATGGCAGCCTCTGTAAAACTAGTTACTCTAGAAATCTCTGCCTGCATAGTCTCCCACATGGAGTTTTTGATAAGTGTTTCATTGGGCTGCATGACAAACACAGCCAGGAGATTCTCATTCCTATCCCATCATGCAATGGATGCCCATTATTATTTTTCTCCATCAGACTCCTTTCTCCTGGGCTTCAGCACAGAATTTTTAGCCACCTTATCAAACCAATGTCCCATAGGGAAGAATGGTGGGAAAAGCTCTGTATACTGCCACATCTACATTTCAAAGAATGTGTGTTTACTCCCCATATCAAAAAACCACAGCCCCTATAGGGGCTGGCTTGAAGGGATTCTGAGATTGTAAAGAAATGAAATGGTATTTCTTTTTTCCAAAGTGCTCAGGCCACAGGAGCATAAGTCACTCTTATTATGTAAAAATGACCCTGCTGACCCTCCATCATTGGAACAAGAGGTCAAATATGGTGTAATTTTCTAATGGTGATGATCAATTTCCTCCTGCTTTCATTCCTTGCATCTCAAGTCATGGGATAAGGTGCACTAATTGGTTCACCAGATGATTGAAATCTCACTCTTAATGAACTCTGTCTCAAACTTAAAGCTTAAGAAAACTGCATCCCCTATTTTATTAGAAACCTATTTGTTTTGGAATTTTTCTACAAGTATTCAATACTGTAGTGCTTCTTTTGAGGAACTGGTTAAAGGAAAAAGAAAATTCTTACTTTTCATTTAAGAATTGTAACAAGTGGTGCTTTAACTAGAATATTTACATAGCTACTACTTTATTTTTCTCCAAATATACATGTAAAGTCATTATAGAGATAGAGAAGAAAATCTACCATGTCATGTTTTATAGGGTAAATTTGTCTTTTCCCTCCCCCAGCCAGTTACCTTTTGAGTTCCAATGATTATCTTAGAATGTCTACCATGGACAGTTCAAATAAACTGTCTGACAGAATTGTCAGTAATTGTTCCAGGCTAGCCTAGACAAGGGATGGGCAAAGGGTCAATGGAAGAAAGAACATGTTCAATCTACTATACTCCACTTTCCTACATTTAGCATTTTCCAAACTGAGCAAATAATGGCAGTCTCTATAAAGCTAGTTACTCTAGAAATTCTCTGCCTGCATTGTCAGAGAAAACCTTCTATTCTCTGGGAGCTTTCTCACTGGGTTCTGAGTTTGGAGCACAGGATTGAAGGCCTAAATGGAGTCAGAGCTGATTCATCCCACTGGCAGTGACCTGAAGGGGCAGTTGGTCATCTCTTGCTGCCTAGATCATTAGAGTAACCTCATTCTCCATCTCTCCCAAGCTTGGTACTTTGGTCTTTTCTCTAATTTCTCAAGTTGCCTCACCAACTTTCAAAGATTTTCCTTCTTTGGTTCAAGTCCGCAAAGTTGGCTTCTGTTGCTCGCATACTATTTTTTCCTTACAATTTCCAAATTTTTTTTTCTTACTAAATAATTAAATTTTTTTACTAAATAATTAAAAATCTAATAAAATTAAATAAAAAACTAAAAAACATACTGATAACAACCCCCCAAATAATCAGAAATCCCACTGTCATAAGAGATGGTCATGGTTATGCCTTTCTAGGACATATGTCAAGGTCCTAATATAAAATTGTATATACTCATGATTTCATTGTGAGTAAATTCATGTATTTGATACACAGTAGACTGCCTTCAATGGGATTTTTTTGTGTACACACTCAACAAATGTTTGCATTTCTACAGAGTAATATGGGGATACGTTGCCCCTGAAAAGCATGAGGATGCAAGCCAAGCAACAGATAATAATCAAACACAGCTCAGTAGAAGTGTCTTACGCTATGGCTCCAGTGTGTCACCTGTTTTAGTTTGCTAGGCTGCCGCAAGATGATACAATGAAATAGGTTGGCTTTAAGCAATAGGAATTTATCACCTACAGATTAGAGGTGGAGAAAAATGTCCAGTTCAAGGCATTATCAAGAGAATGCTTTCTTCCCAAAGACTGGTTGCTGGTGAGCCTTACTTCCTCTGCCATATGGCAGCATCTGCTGGTCTCTTCCTTCTCTCCCGGGTTTCATTGCTTTTAGCTTCCTGCTTCTATGGCTTTCTCTTTTCTCTGCATTCATTCTGTTTATAAAGGACTCCAGTAACAGGATTAAGACCCATCCTGAATGAGGTGACTTACATTACCAGAAGTAGCTTCATCAAAAGGTCCTACTTACCAACAGAAATGGATTAAAGAACATGATTTTCTGGGGTACGTACAGCTTCAAATCACCACACCACCCAAAGAAATTATTCTAATCTAAATTCAATAATCTAAAGACTAATGAATTTATTCAGAAAAAAATAAGTCCCATCCAAACTATAGCTCATATTCTATAGAAAATATGTACTTTGCTGAGTAACAATGAGAGCACATCTTTGAAATAGCTAGAATAAGTTAATACATAGAGACAGAAGGTACTGTACAGGTTACCAGGGGTAGGGGTGGGACAGGGGTGGGGATATAATACATAATGGGTATGAAGTTTCTGTTTGTGGTGATGGGAACGTTCTAGTAGTAGATAGTAGTAAAAGCAGCATTGTGATTGTGATGAATTCCACTAAATGATATGCTTGGGAATGGCTGACATGGCAAAATCTATGTGGTATATGTGTTTCCACAATTAAAAAAAAAAAAAAAACTAAAGACACAATGGCTATTAAATACAATACATGATCCTGGACTGGATTGAATAATAGAGGAGAAAATGCTCAAAAGGACATTACTGGGACATATGACATATTGGAATATGGATTGCAAGCTTTATATTAATGTTAAATTTCTTGAACTTTAAAATTGTGTATAGGATAGGTACATGAGTGAATATCCTTATTCTTAGGAAATTTACAGGGAAGCATTACATGTCCAAAGAACACGATGCATAAAAATTAATCTCAAATGTTTAAGAAATAGATAGACAGACAGATGAGATAGGAAGAAGGGAGGGAAACGAAAGGGAGGGAGGAGGGAAAAGCGAGAGGAAGGAAAAGACAGAGGAAGGAAGGAGAGAAGGAGAAAACAAAGAAAAGAAGAAAAGCAAATGTTAAAAATTGGTGGATTGGATTTCTGGGGTAAGCGTATGTCTGAGTTCTCTGCATAGGTTTTACATTATTCTGCAACTGATTTGTAAGTTTGAAATTACTACAAAATAAAAAGTTTAAAGGATAAAAAGACAGACCCTCTGAACATTTAGTTAGCAAAGAAAACTTGTGAAGGAGAGGGATATTACCAGCAGCCTTATCTCCTGATTATACCTCCCTTCTCATGCAGGCTCTCCTCAGCATGCCATGATGCTCACTCTCAGGATTTTCCTGCTTTATCACTAATGCTTAGTCTCCAGAGCAGTGCTTCCTGTCTGGTCCTTTGCCTGTCTTCTAAAAGCACTTTATTTAGAAGTGTTTAGGATAATATTGCCATTTGATCATGTCTTATAGTAATTTAGCAAAACATACAGAACAATAGAGAATTATGTTGGAAGTGATCCATTGCAAGTCATCAAAAAAAAGCAATAACCTTATTATTGTCTATTTTTTCATTACAAATTTCACTTATTTTATATATTCCCTCCAATTTAGATTCAGTCATACCCAAGGTCAACAAGTATTCAACTTTTGAAAACTAAAGTAGAAGCCTAATGGATTAAGTGATAGAAAACCTAAAGTGGGATGTGTGCTACTTTGAAATTATTATGTTCTCAGATAAGTCATGTTTTAATCCTGATCCAATCTTTTGGGGCCAAACCTATTGTTTACAATGGTAAAATGTGAGTGGACTGTTTCCATGGCGATGTGACATACCCAATTGTGATGGTGGCCTTTGGACTAGATGGAGATGTGACTCTACCCATTCAAGGTGGGTCTTGATTAGTTTACCAGAGTCCTTTAAAATTGAAAACATTTTGGAGAAACCTCAGATGCAGAGGCAGAACAGGTGCTTCAGAGTGGACAGAGACATGGATGTTTGGAGTTGCTTGGTGTTCCAACAGAGAAACCAGATGCCTAGACACAAGTAGAGTCCAGAAGACACTGCCATGTGTCTTCCCATCAGATGCCAAGCAAGCCAGAACCCAAAGCTGCGTCCTAGAGGAGCTAAGTGAAGGCCAAAGACGCTTAGATAGAAACCACTGACATCAGAAGTGGAAGCAATGGAATCAGGAACAAGGATGAACAGATACCAGTCACACGCCTTCCCATGTGACAGACATTGGCCTTTATTGAGTCAAGGTATCTTTTCTTGGATGCCATAGTTTGGACATTTTTCTGGCCTTAGGACTATAAACTTGTAATAAATTCCTTTTATAAAAACTATTCAATTTCTGGCATATTGCATTCCAGAAGCTTTAACACACCAAAACAAATTTGGGTACCAAAGGAGTGCAGTGCTGTGGTTTACAAATACCAAAAATGTTGGAATGGATTTTTAAATGGATAAGGGGAAGATTCTAGAAGAATCTTCTAGAGAAACTTGATATAGAAGGCCTAGAATGTTTTGAAGAGAGTGTTGGTAGAAACATAGCCTCTAAGGCTATTTATGAAAAGGCCTTAGACAGAAATGATGCAATCATTATTGCAAACTGGAAGGAAGGCAATGCTTGTCTTAAAATGTCAGAAAATTTGGCTAAATTGAGTACTGCTGTTGGATGAAAGTTAGAATTTGAAGATGACAACCCAGAAACTTAGCTGAAGAAATTTCCAAACTAAATGTGGAAAATGTAGCTGGGCTGTTTCATGCAGCTTGTAGTAAAATGCATGAAGAATTAAATAAGTTGAGAACTGAACTCTTGGGTACAAAGGAAACAGAAATTGATGGTCTGGAAAATTCTGGGCTTCCAGAAAGTGAGACCCCAGTTAATAGGATCCCATGTAAGGATTTAAACAAACATGGAAGCATTCAGCCATTACAGGACAAGTGAAGACTGGACATGGAGTTATCCAGAAAGGATCTGTGGAAAATCTGATTGTCCAATGGGTATGATCCCAGTATACTACATTAAAAAAAAAGAAAAAAGAGTACTATCGGATCTCTATAAGTGGAACTGTTGCCAGTCTGGACTAAAATGGACAGAAAAGGAAAGAAAAATGAATTCAGAGGCAGTACCATGGAAGCTAAGGTCTGAAGCCATGAGAATTTAGGCCAGGAAAGCAGACCCATCCATGCACTTGAAGAAAGTGAGATTGCCTTGAAGGCAGAGGGTGGGCCTTCTACCTCAGTACTCAGGAAGAGTTTTGCTACCCCAGGCCTTGGAGATGGTGAAGAGCATAAACTAGGGATAAGTCTGGCTGCCACCCCATTGTTCTGGAGGTGTTGAGCATGTGCCCTGGAGATGGCAAAGATCCTGGGTGCTGCCCTGAAGTTTGGAGAGGATGGAGCTGAGAGAAAGGTCATCTCAATGGATCCCAGTTTTGCAACTCTGACCCCAGTGCTTGGAGAGAGCAGGATCCCTGCATAAGCCCTTGGAAAGGGTTGCACTGCTGCTTTCTACAGCCCTGAGAATGAATGACTCTCAGACTTTGAAATCTAATGGAGTTTACCTTACAGGTTTTCAGAATTGTTTGGTTCTGTTGACCCTGTTTACCTTTCGATTTCTCCTTATGGTACTGGAAACATGTATCCTAAGACTGTTCTTCCTTTGTATGTTGGCAGCAGAGAACCTATTTGGAGTTTCACAGGTCCAGAGCCAGAGGATAATTTTATGCCTTAGGCAGACCATACCTGCAACTGACTTTGACGTGATTTTGTACTGTTTTTAACTTTGCATAGTATTTGTATTGTCACTGAAATGCTTTAAGGCTTTTATGGTATTGTAATGAAATGAATGTATTTTGTATATGGAAAGAACATATATTTGGGGGGGGGGGATCCAGATGGTAGAATGTGCCAGTTTGAAACTATTATGTACCCCAGAAAAGCCATATTTTTATCTTGATCCAATATTGTGGGGCTAAACCTATTGTTTATGGTGGGAAAGTTGACTGGATTATTTCAGTGAAGATGTGACACATCCAATTGTGGGTGTGATCTTTTGATTAGATGGAGTTGTGACTCCACCCATTCAAGGTGGGTCTTGATTAGTTTACTAGAGTCCTTTGAAAGGGGAAACATTTTAGAGAAACTGCAGGTGCAGAGACTTGGATAACAGTTGCTTCAGAGAGGACAGAGGCACAGATGTTTGGAGATGCTTGGAGTGCCAACAGAGAGAACAGATGTCTAGACACAGGCAGAGCCTAGCAGTCATCACAATGTGCCTTTCCAAGAGATGCTAAGCAAGCCAGAACCTAGATTTGTGTCCTGAAGGAGCTAAGTAAAGACCCACAGACACTTTGGGAGGAAATCACTGACATTAGAAGCTGGAAGCAAACAAACTGGGAACAAGGACCAGCAGATACCAGCCACATGCCTTCCTATGTGACAGATACCAGCCTTTCTTGAATCAAGATATCTTTTGGTGGATGCCTTAAGTTTGGACATTTTTCTCATTTTAGAATTGTAAACTTGCGCCATAATAAATTCCCTTAACATTTCTGTTATATTGCATTATGTCAGCTTTAGGAAACCAATACAGAATGTAATCTGTGAATCTAATGTAAATTATTGTAATTTCAACTTCCTATCTTAATTAGCCTCTAGTAACATATGAATGAAACACCCCTCAGAATGAACTGACACAATGTTTGCTTTAGTCATTCAAAAGTGTGAAGGGTAGAACATGCACTAAATGCATTGCTTATACAAGGTTTTTGGAGAACAGCACTCAAGAACCTGATATGGAAGTAAGTAGTATTTTGTTGCTATTTCCAAAATGCATTTGATTATAAGCATCTATCATTGATTATAAGTACCCATCAGCACTAACATTTTGAAAACAATGTCTCTCTTTATTAGTCACCATTCATTATTAATCTTTGCAGTTATAATTCAGACAGCTTCACTTTTCCCAAGGGAATTTATCAATATCTTTAAGAGAAAATACATCAGGTGTGTGTAGGTGTTGGTAACATTAAACTTCTAGTCATATCCAAAAGGGTGATTAACACCCTTAGGAAAATAAATGTTTTGTATAGACAGATGTGTTTAGTATGCTTTCTCTTATTTTTGAGTCCTTCTAATATATATTTTTTATTTTTCTCCAAAGTTAGATTTTGATGGTTATTACCACAACACTTTTACTATTGTTACCTGTAGGTAAAAGCCTATGATATAACCTGTACAGTAGTTTCTCCAGGCTGTTATTCTAATGCTATGGCATGATCCAAGGAACACCTTTAACTTGCTTGAAAATGAATGTCAACTCTAAAGTATCAAGGCAATGGAATAATACTATCCAATGATCATTGGCAATATGTTTACAGTGTTTACTATTTAAGCAATCAAGCCAAAAGACGAATTAGCAATGTGAGAATTGGAAATAGGCAAATGTGGAACTACACAAGGTCAAAACATTTTAAAGTCAGTCAAACTGGTATGTTTATAGGCTGGCTACCTTTACTGCCAGAAATCTTTTATCATTTGCTGTTATCCAGTTTGGCTCAGAGAGTTAATGCAATAAAGGTGGGACTCTCTATAATTTCCTACAATCTTCTGAAATATTTAACAGCCCAGATTCATTTGCCAAATAAAAGTAAAAGAGATCCCTTTGTGCAGGTCTTGAAGAGGCTACATTACATGCATTGACTTGTTTAAGAGACAGAATAATTTAGAAAGGAGTTGAGAGGCTATAAATAGATATTTTGCAAGCGGCCAATTACTAGTTTATTATTTCTTGAAGTATCTGCTTATTTTCAAAACAATCCATTTGACTATTTCCAATGACTGCCTTCTTACCTCTGTTTTGATGACTTTTGCATTTTTCTGTGTAAGCATAGCACAGAGTCCTGCCACTGCCTTTATTTGCCTTTTCCAGTCAGGTGAACACTGGGAAGTCTCTTAACAGGGCAACCAAACAGATGATGTCTTACTTTTACTGTGACCACCCAAGTTTTGATTAGAGCACCCCAACTGCAGGAGAAAATACCTCTTACCCAATTTTTGTAGACTTAGTGGGATTAAGATTCAAAGTGTGCTACTTTTTCACAGCCTAAACATGAGCATTACCATAGCAGCTAATTTACCTTCTCATGAGATACTGAAGTGTGAGCACCACAATACAAGTATAGGGCATACCAGTTGAAGTAGACTTCAGTAACGGCATTAGACATTTACAAAATTTTTGATACTTTGGAAATTTTAGCTACCCTTGCTCTGGTTATTCCTGCAGTTGGTTCCCTCCAGTTCTGTAAGTCAACTGATATTATTCTAGTATTTCTTTCTTCTACTGAAATGTATCTCTAATGCTAACATCCATCAATTCCTATGAGATTCAAAACTGGGGATCTCTTACAACAACTAATTTGGAAAGACAAGAGAAAGCTTTATCTAGAATGCTGACTGTAGCCTCATTTAGTAGGAAGAAGAGATGAAACTTCATGCCTATATAGTTTATCGGGCATAGTGACTATTTTACAAAAGCATGGTACTTCCCAAAATAAGCTATCACAGAACAATGATGCCCTTCTCCCTTATCCAAATGACCAAGAAATTCTGTTGTTCAGTAGAATTCTCTATATTTAGAAATGAGGTATGTTCCTTTCTGCTACATCTTTAAACTCAATGCTAGATTCCAATGTTCCTTATTTACTTAGCACATGCATCATATGGGAGTCATTCCCAAGTAGGTGAGTGAAGGGGGAGCTCACTTTCCATCAGATGTTTTCACATTCTCCTATTGTTGGCTTAGGTGGGGTGCAGGTAGGTGGAATAGATAAGAAGGTGTTGCTAAGGCAAGCTTTCCTGCTATTTGTTCAGGCAGCAAAAACGCTCTGTCATTACCTATTTCTAGTCCCACACAGACGTGACTACTGTGTTATCTGGGTATAACCTGTCCTTTGCAAACATGATGATATGCAACTGAGAATTGTCTGAACCAAAATAGACTAGTTTTCTAAACAAATAAACGATGGTTTTGTGAACCAGAGTAGCAGTATGCTGGCTCCTAGGGAGTTATTAGAGGTATTCAGGCTAGAACCTGGAGCTCTCAGATTAAAATTCAAGTCTTTTTCAGCAATAGTTCCCATGTAGCTTGAAACAGCATTTTATATTGATTAATTCAAGAGCCATACAATTTTCAAAGCAATGTTATTTTCTTGTATCATTTAAAAATACTTGCAAACAATTTTATCTTGCATTTTTGGTGTTTTAGAATGTCACCCCTCACCTCTTTAGATCTGTCTTGTCTGGCTAACTCCTACCTTTGGAACTTAGCTAAGCATCTAGTTTCTTCCAGAATCCTCCCTTGTAGCATGCCCCAAACAAACTGTTGTTCACTGCTTTACTACTATGTTTCTACTCTTTGAAAGAAAGGATTATTTTGTGTCTCTTTGTTATATTATACTAATTATTTATAATTATAGTTGTGCTGGTTTGGAAGGATGTATGTCCCCTAGAAAAGCTATGTTTTAATCTAAATCCCATTTCATAAAGGCAGAATAATCCCTATTCAATACTGTATGTTTGAAACTGTAATCAGATCATCTCCCTGGAGATGTGATTTAATTAAGAGTGGTTGTTAAACTGGATTAGGTGATGACATGTCTCCACCTATTTAGGTGGGTCTTGCTAAGTTTCTGGAGTCCTATAAAAGAGGAAACATTTTGGAGAATGAGGAGAATTCGGGGAGAGCAGAGAATGCTGCAGCACCAGAGAGCAGAGAGTCCACGAGTCAGTGACCTTTAGAGATGAAGAAGGAAAACGCATCCCGGGGAGCTTCATGAAACCAGAAACCAGGAGAGAAAGCTAGCAGGTGATGATGTGTTCACCATGTGCCCTTCGCAGCTGAGAGAGGAACGTTGAACATTATCAGCCTCCTTGAACCAAGGTATCTTTCCCTGGATGCCTTAGATTGGACATTTCTATAGACCTGCTGTAATTGGGACATTTTCTCGGCCTTAGGACTATAAACTAGCAACTTATTAAATTCCCCTTTTTAAAAGCTATTCCATTTCTGGTATCTTGCCTTCTGGAAGCTAGCGAAATAGAACATAGTTCTGGAACATTGTCTGCCACAAAAAAGGTGCTTAGATATGCACTGTATGAATGTGAGCATTTAACCAGATTTTAATCCTATTTTAATCCTATTTTTTTAACTCTTATAAAGTTACTTTATTATAATGGACTAATGATCACTTTAGAAAACCAGAACCGGAAAACCTTCCAACAGTTTCACAGAGCCTACCACAACCTGGTGTCATCACCATGGGTATAATTTAACAAATTATTTTTCAAGGCCAATTGAAATAACTGGATTAAGCAATTAGAATGAAATACCAGAAGTGTTCATTTGAAAATTTAACAAGCATCATGGTATCATGGCAGTTACAAACCATTACTAAGTTTTGTCATTTTGTAAAGCAGTCCATCCCCACGATTTTTTTCTGAAAATCATCCAACAGATTGTAAGAGTCATACATGTAGTCTTTACTCTTATAATCCTTGGATGAAATTTGGTTTAAAGGGTCTGGAATTTCTTAGAGCCATATGGTATCATAAACATTTACCTTGACCCTGATTTAGGAAAAGTCTTTAAGCCTAATTTAGATTATTATGTTGACTTGAATTTTAAAGACAGTTTGGGGGATAAATATTGGCTCATTCCTGCAACATTGAGCAATAAATCCTTTTGTTGATATTGCATGTGTAGTCCATTCAAATAAATAGAGGTATTTACGCAACAATAGCTGTTTTGCACCATTTCTTCATCTGAGAAGATCGTGGTAAAGTCCTATTTGAAAATTGAACAAGGACCAGCATACACAATATAAATCTTACATGGACTATATACAGGAATTAGAAGTACAGAGATATTCCTTGACAATTGAGAGAAACATGCCTAGGTTTCTCTGGTCCATAAAAAATTCTATGGCATTCTGTTGAAGGAATGCTTCTCTCTGACATCACTGTCTCAATTTATTCTGTTCCAAGATGATAAAGGAGCGCTGACCCATGCTCTGTGACTATGTGCGAAATGGAGACAAAGGCTCAGGGTCTAAAAGTTGTCTCTGCCTCAGGACTTAAGTCTGAAGTAAAGTTGGAAATAAAAGCATTCTAAGAGAGTGAGTCTCTTATAGCCAAGTAAGGAGAAGAAGAATGACAATCTTCAAAGCCAAACTACCCAGAAGGAATGAAAGCAAACTCCAGCCTATTGCGCCATCAATACATGGAAATGTCAGGAAACCTATACTCACGGCTGCATTCTCTCTCCCTCCCTTCCACCCCCTTCACTCTCCCACTCACATACATGCAGGACAATGTCAATTAGTTCACTTCCTTTTTGTCATATCCCTCTTACATGACAAAAACATACCATTTAGAATCAACAGCAAGCTTATACAAAAAATAATCCATAATTATAACTAAAGGCAAATGTTATCTATCACACAAGTTATTTTTAAACTTTTCAAATTCAAACAATAACTCAACTGATGTAGAGGAAACTGGTGTGCTGCCCTCATACTCAGGAATTACTAGGGGTTGACTAATTCTACCCATATGCTCTCCTTTATTTTACCAACCTGATGAAGTAGGCATCATTAATCCCATTCTAGACATGAGGAAGCTGAAGCTTGAAAAGTTAAGTTATGTGTCCATAGTTTCACAGCAATGAAAGAATGGAGCCCGTTATTCAAGCCCATTATGGATACGATAACCAGTGGGCTTACTTAGCCCCATACCACACCACCTCTCATGGATACACAGTGGACTTGAATCTTTCTTGAGGGTCAGGTTTTAGGATAAGTAGGCAAGGAAATAACATTTAAAATTACCCTTGAAAATTCTCTAAAATTCCCTAAGCAGATCTGCTTCCTATTCATCCCAATAGAACAAGTTTTTCTTTTCTTTTCCTTTTCTCAATTAGAATATACTGTCATTTTTTCAGCTGAGCATCAAATGAAGCAGCCGGATTTTTTTTTTAAGGTCATGGGATATGACTATGCATTGTAAAATACTGGAATTGACCTGGGATAGGAAGATGAGAGACTCAGAGAAGTGAAACCAACTAAATAAAGAATGGAATCAGTTCTCTCGTTTCATGTTTTCTCCATAGCACACAGCAAGAGAGTAGAATTACCACATACCATTTAAATTCTAATTTTTCTTACTTTTCTTTCTTTCGTTATTTATTATTATTATTTTTTTGAGGGGGCTGGAGGAAGAATGTTTGCTGAGGACATAAGTGAATTCATTTAAATCAGTTGCACATGATATCACTCCAATGAAGTTTAGAATAAATACACATCAGTCATAATACTTACAAGAAAAGAGGAAGCAATCTGTGAGACATTACATCTGAACCCTCAATGTTTCTTCATACTTCTGCAGCAAGACCTGGCTTTTTAGTCACTCTTACTCTCAATGAGAAAGACTCTCAGTCTGAAGGATTCCATCTAAAATATCTATCAATGGTACAACTTTTATTATTATTACTTATTATTATTTTTCGTGTGGGCAAGCATGGGGAATTGAACCCAGGTCTCTGGCATGGCAGGTGAGAACACTGCCTGCTGAACCACCGTGGCCCACCCCAACCTTTCTTGTTAAATTGGGCACTTTCAATATAGGATTAGCTTAACATCTGAGCTAAGAAGTTCAGACCATATTACGATGGCTTTTCATTTTTGCAGAGTTATTAAATAGTGGCCTCTGCTTGCTTATTATATCTTAAGTTTCTCCCAAGCCACACCAGGAAAAAGCAAGCTGTCTATAGAATACAGTCTTTTATAATGACCTACAGAAAACATTTTTCTAGATCTTAATGTAAGGAAAACTATCCTTTACATTGACTTTGACCTCATGAACACTGTAAATTTTGTAATAGGATAAATAGTGTTCCTTGATTTGTCCACTAGAAAGTTCACTGTTAAATATGGATCCCTTTGTAGCCATTATGCAGTACAAGATGGCATCTGAATTTTATCTTTGAGCTTTATCTTACCATTTCACCTGTATTTTATCTTTCTTTCCTATTTATGTATTCTTAGCCATGTATTTTTGTATTTCTCTAGTCATCCTCAAACTTTATTTTCATTAAGGCAGGACTCAGAGAAACTAATAACACATAATCACCAAAAACGTTTAGGAATGACTTTGGAGATTCATGAATTCACTTGTTTAATGGGTCCTACAAACCACAGCATGCCACATGGACAGAATGAAAATTTATTTTCTAATCAGAAAGTTTCTAAGTACATATTATACTATAAACTTTTCCCTTAGAGACAAAGAAACTGAGGCTATAGTAGTGAACAAGATGAACATAGCTAGCAGGCAACACAGGAAAAATACTAATACTAATCTGCAGTAAGCATTTAAGAAAAAGCACTAGACACATACATATAAGCTTACAGAACCAAGAAACTATCCCCTTGTTTGTCTATTTTTTTTTTTTTTTAACTTGGAAATGGCATTTATCATGAGACCTGTCAATGATTAGGAATTATCTAGTCAAAGGGGTTAAGAAGAATGCTTTAGTCAGAAGGAAGAGTCTAAGAATGATTCGGATCTCCAGTGATTTTTTTGGACATTAGCACTAATGAACTGGATAAAAAGCATGGGGTTTTAAGAAAACCCTGGCTCCCTTCTTTTAGTGGTCATGTGCAGATTTACCATCTACATGAAGAAGCATATATGTCTGAAGTGCACCTGTAGTATGCACTCAAAGCCCTGTACTGTTTTTAGGATTTATAACATCTTCCCTCATGAAAAAGGCCTCTGTTTAATTGTCTTGCTTATTTGTCCCTAAGTTCGGTTAACAATTCGGAATAGATGAAATTCTTACAAATCAACCTGAGGACATGACATTAGCTTAAGACCTGTTTAAGCATTCTATCTATCTATCTATATCTACGTACATACATTTACTATATCAAATATTTCCATATGGGAAAGTCTAAATATTTATTATTTATTGACATGATTCCTATGCATGAGAATTTTGTCTCATTTCTCAAAATCTGCCTAGTGGAAGCCAGGTAGGCAGATATTCCTACCCATTGCTTTCAGGTTATTCTAAATAAGCAAATAGAGCAGAACTACCTCCAAGTGCTACTTAATAGAACTGGCGTTCAGAAAAAAAATCTAGAGTTTTAAAGACTTTTTGTGTAAATATATCCTCCCGCCCAGCTTACTTCTTTGTTTGGTCAAGTCATGTTATTCCTCTTCAAAGCAAAGTGGGACTATGCTTAACCTTGCGTAATTGTAAACAATACTCCCCATTTTGGAGAAAAGCGGACAGCAAGAGTATCCAGTGAGAGGCAATCAATCTACATATTCTCAGGTTTACATGTACAGGCTGAAACCCAGACTACTATACAGTACCCACAAGTAAGGTATCAATTTTAGTACATAATTTCTTGTCTTCACATCTTCCACTAGTACTTAAAGGATGTCAATATATGTTTTCCAAACATTCCTTCTAAAAACAATGAAGTATTATAAATGCAGACTTGACAGATCCACTTCACAGGACTTGGGAGGGGAGGAGGAGCAGGGACAGGGTAATCGCCAATACTGCCAGTTAAATAAAGTATAAAGAGAATCCTACAAGCCACAGATCTTTGAAGAGGGTGAGCTTGACCAGTGCAATCTCTTCCTACCTGCCTCTTTGGAAATCTGCGTGAAGGATTCCACACCTTTCTCTCCATAACTTCCTTCGGATGCGAGAGTAGACACATAATTCCAGCCTAGGGCCTTTACAATGTCTACCATGGCCTGGGCCTGGAAGGAATCGGGTGGGACCACGCGAGAGAAGAAGTCATAGCGCCGGTCGTCACTTAACTCGGGTGCCGTTGATGCATAACTAATCTGGGGGATCTGAAAAGACAAGAAAGCACCACATGAGAGCACACCATCAGGATGTGAGAGACCCATTTATATGTATAGCAATTAACTCAAAACACAGGGCTTGAGCGCCAAAAAGTATGGGTGTTTTGCCAAACACAGCCATGTAATTTCAGACCACTTAAATGCAACTGGCCACTTTTTAATAGCACAAAAGCATCGTTTATTTTCATTTCTGCCTCATTCTTTTGTTGTTGTGGTTTTTTATTTTCCCCTCTCCAAAGAGAGAATAAGGATGGCACTGGAATTACAAGGTCACGTTCATGGTAGGTAGGAGAAAGAATCCATATCCATTCTAGTCAACATTTTTTTTAATCATGCTTTGCTTCTTATCAACTAATGGAAAAGAAAAATGCAACAACCTAACTGGAATGCATATAAAGACTGGTTTAGTTGATGCAGTTTTTGAATACTGGTGGATGTCATTGACCATCTAACATTGATTGAGTGCTGATGAACTGTGAGGAAATACCTAAGCAAGTTGCATGTATTATCTCATTTATTTTTTGCAAAAACCTTATGAAGAATATAGCTAAATACCAAGCTTTGACCCAAGTTAGAGGTCCTTTGGTCCAGGGCTTGGTAGAACTTGCACTTCGGAAAATCTTCCTCTAAGTCTTCTCTTGGGTGCTGGGACTGGGCTAGCAGTCATGCGTGGATGGAGCCCACAGGGTCTCATCTCCATTTCTCCCTTTCAGTGTACTTTCTGAACCTTTATTCCTCTTGGGAGCAATCAGACAGTCCTAGAAGGTCAAGACTTGTGTAGCGAATCATGGCAAATCCCCATGGCAGATCCCTTATTCCAGGAGGGCAGCCTAGTAAAAGAATTTCTCTGTCTAGCTGGCATAGCATTTATTTCACAGGATCATGTGAGATTGAGATGCTAAAATGGTGCTGACACTCTAATCTCAGCCAACCACCTTTATTTGAAAAGGGACCATCCAGAAATACCTATGTTTTTCTGGGTCCCACATACTCTAGGATGGCCCTGAAGTAGTCATAGATGAGGAACCTGGTAGAGCCTAACGTCAGGTCATAATACTAGCATTTGGTAGACTTGAATTGATACAATTAATCTGCCTGTAAGATGCTCAATTCCAACAAAATTCTGCTTCCAAACTCTCCCAGGACATCCCTCTGCTTTCATCATAAGGCTCTCCCGGGTATCTAAAAACCAGTTCTTCTCTTTGTTCTAGAGCCCAACAGTAGACCTCTTAGCCCCAAAGATGCCAAAGCTAGACTTAAGTTGACTCTTTGAGCCCTGAAAATTCTACTCTGTATTTACGTATTTCTCTCCTTCTGTGCAGTTTGCCTAATGTATATCCATTTTTCATTGTTTAATTCTGGTGAACACTTCTGTAAAGCTCATTTTCTTGGCTAAATTTCCTAGATGAGCAATCAAGTTGGGTAGCCCTGAGGCTTGGTGACCCACTATCTTGCAAGACTATCCTTGATGCAGTTCTGTCCTCTGACCACTGGGGGGAGACTCCCTGTCCTTAAGTCAAAGCCCAAAGCCAGCATCAGTAAGCCTCTATCGTTACCTGAGCAATAGCTTAGATACAGGGCCACAAGGCATACTGGAAATACAACGGTGTTTGGGATTGACAAGATATGGGATCAAAGCCAAATGTTTCTATTCACAGGTATTTACTTTGGTAGAATTAATACACTTCAGTGAGTTGCACTTTGATTTTTGGTAAAAGTTGATCTGAGATGCAGGTATAATAAAAGCACATTACCTAGTATGATGCCTGGGAAAGTGGGTGTTTAATACATGGGGGTAATAATAGTCAAAATAGGGAACAGTGTTTTTCCTAAAGTTACCCATTCCCTACTCGTGACTTCCCAAGTTCTCTGTGATGTGTTGTGTATCACTCCACAACTTTCCCCTCCTTGCTTAAGGCAAAGAAAGATATTTTAAATATTCCCATTTTTATTGCTTTAGAAACCATATCTTCTATTCAACTCTTTACTGTGCTCCAGTCATGTTCTAAAAGTTTTACATGCATTACTCTATCTGCTATCAGCAGATATTCATTTCTATATATACTAATGATATATTATACTAATTAACGCATTTTAAAGAAGAGGAAACTGGAAGCAGAATATGACCTTGTCACAAAGCTGTTACATAGAAAGCCAGTACTTAAACCCAGAATTGCCCAGTGTGCACATCTGAACTCTTAACTATCATCATTTGATAAATTATTGCAAGCACATTTTCATAATAAGCGTAAAACAAGGAAGGGCAATGGATGAGTGGTATCTCAGATGATTTCCACAGCCCTGACCCAGAACCACTAAAAATTAATTCACTGCTCATCACCATTCTACTGTTCAATGTTTCATTTGAAAGCCTAGTTAAAGCTTATAAAAATATGTAACTCTGTCAGTAAAATAAGTTTCCTATGTGCTTTTTATAGTTCTAAGGTTATAAATTTTAGATAAAGAAGATATTAACTTTATAGAGGATAAAAGCACTGAGGGCAGGAGGGAAAAGAGAGGATTAGAGAGAGACAGAGAGAGATACAGAGACAGAAAGAGAGACAGAGACAGAAAGAATAGGGACTTTCTTTTAAGGAAATGGAAACGAAAGAGGCCAAGCATGGCAACGCATTTCCATCAGTTTCAACTGGTGAAAATTTAAAAGCTTCGTGATGCTGCTTAGATGCCTTCCCTGCCAAAATCCCTTTCTACCTTTGAAAGGGTGCTAATAAAGATACATCCAGCCTTCTGCTTCAATCTGCATTTATGTAGCTACTGTAAAACATCAGAACCGTGAAGTATCCCCAATGCAAATGAGTTTTCTAAATTGCGTCCCAAATTTTAGTAATGAAAATGTTGGCGAAATAGATTTCTTTCCTCACTGCCATTCATACTTTGAAAATGACTGCTATCTGTGGTCTATCCTTCCATTATAACTAGGAAACACCTCCTGGCTTAAAACCCGTATTTCTCTTTAGGATCATGCACGCATCCTGTTTTCACTGATACTTATTTTTACGCTGTGCATATAATGATGCTAGAATACAAAATGAAAGAACAGATGGATATTTTTTTTCTGAGATAAAAATATGGCTATATAAGGATATCCCTCCCAGCAAGAAAAGATGAAGTACTGGTAGAATTTATGAAACATGATGCTGTGTATCTAGTTATTTGGCTATTTTGCTTCTTATTTAGTTATTGGGTTACATATTTAGTTACTAGTTTCCAAAGGAATGTTTTACAGCTACACAGTTAACCATTTTCGGGTGTGTTGTAAGTGGTACCGCAGCCCAAATAATTATTCATCTTTAGGGGTTAATGTACACACCCTCCTTGGTATCTAGACATACCTTCTTTCTGCTACAGAAATTCTCTCTTTGCCAGTCTTCCACAGAAATGGAGAATTGATCTTTTGATAAAGACAATTTAGGGTAATAACATTTCAGTTATACACAAATAAGATACTCCATCTTTCCTTGCACCTTCCTTTCTACAATTCAAAACACTAAAACACTTTCAATCTTCTATTATAGGACTAAATAATCATCATTTTTTATTTTACTGTTCTCTTCCCTTCATAAGAATTTGTCTGTTACACAAGGATGATTTTGCTATTGATTAGTATCAAATAGGATTAAAAAGCAGTTATAACCTACTTTATTTTTATAGAATGAGCTTATGTTCTAATTAGAAAATTAACAATATATATTATTCATGGAAAAAAAAACAAGAAACAAAATCAAGAAAATAAGCTAGTTTCAACGCTTCGAATTCTGTTAACATTTTAATACCTTTCTAGTCTTTGTGTGTACATGCGCGGAGGTGTGTGCTTATCATTAATTATGAAAAGTTAATTAATGGTAAGTGCATACCTCCACTTCCCCCCTCCTCCTCTGGTTACAGAATATTCTGCTGTAAAGGGCTTTAAAGTCATCTAAACCTAACTTTCACTGTTAAATATGGAAACCTGTTTTCCTAGCCTTCATTATTATTTAATATTTAAAACAAAATTCTCGGAGCCAATTCCACATCCTGTATTCATTGTACATCCGTAGATATTTCTTTAGAACAAGGTTTAAGATCCCCCACCACCATACAATGTAACCTAAATATTTAAATCTTTCTCTATATGAAACTTCCCTTTGTTATATAAGGTAGGACAAGGAACTCTATTTTATCTCCCAAATAGTTAATTACTAGTCTCAACACCACATAATTAAATATCTAATTTAATTTAAATAATTAACTAATCATTCTTTACTGATAGGAAAGACCATCCCTTGTCATGCACTTAATTCTTAGAGACCCCTGTGTCTTTGGAGTTACGCTCCACCATTTTACTACTCTGTCATAGTCCTAGGTCAGTGTTTTCACTATTTTGCTTACTATAAACTGAGAGTATTTCCCTGCTATATTAGGTGGAATATATCCCTCCTTAGTGACTGTTCTTTCTAAAATTACCTCGGGTAATCACCTGTTTTATTTTTCATTTGAATTTTAGCATAAATTTTTAAGTTCACAGTTCAATTCCTTTAAGAATTTGATGAGAATTAGATTACACGTATAAATTGATTTGGAGAAAATTGATACATTTACATTTCATGTTCTCCTGTGGGAAAAGATTTATTTATAACTGTTCAATGTTCATTCTTCTCCCACAGTAAAATTTTATAATTCTGTCCACATAGGCCGTGCACATTGCTGGTTGACTTTATTTCAGGATAATTGTTTTTACTGCACTACAAATGAGATAACATTTTTGTTTTATTTTCTATTTATTGCTGGTCTATAAGAATCTATTAATTTTTGTATATTTACACCCTTGTTAAAATTCTTATTACTTCTAAGAGCTTTTAGTTCATTTTCTTTTAATTTCCAGGTAAGCCATCACAGTGTCACAATTTGTTTAGTTTCTTTTTCTAACTGCATCAGCTAGATTTTCCAGGGAAACAATAATGATAGTGGTGGAAATAGGTCTCTGTTTTCCTAATTCTCAACAAGGGGCAATTAAAAACCAACTAGGATGTACTCAATTTTCTTACCATGAAAATGTATAGTCAAATGAAGACCTAAGATTATTATTTAATGTTGTATTTTGTGGCTATGCAGCATTAGCTAGAGCTTGTAGTACATTTATTTAGATTTAAACAGAGACTTGCAGGATTGAAAAGGGATTTCTGTGTCATCTGGTGCAAAGACCCCTTTATGGATAACTTCATGACTCAACATGCTAGGAGGACCCCTCATCCATAGTGAAGAAGCTATGACCCAGAGAGAGTATGAAACATTACTGAGGTCTCATCCAACTAAGTGGCAGGTCAGGGCTTTACCTTAAGCACCTCTTTAAAGCCTTTACTCTTTACCAAATTCCTCTTTAAAAGAATATTATATCTGTTAGAAGCTACTACAGTTTCTTTTCATTCCTTGTACCAAATTTTTCCACTTGCATTGTCTGATACCACTTAAGTTTTCCAGTCTCCTAACTTGGAATAGTTTATTATTTGATTTCCTTTCTGTGATACTACATACTTTTAGTTTCAGAAATTCTCATTCTCTCTAAATTGAAATATAGAGTGATTCCTTATCATTTGTTTCACCTGTTCAAGAAGAATCTTCTCTAAATCACTACTTATATATCTCCTATGAAGGAAGCTTGATAAACTCTAGTTCTGTCCACCAGTCATTTAAAACGTGCATAGTTCTAAAATGCCATTTGATGAAGAAAATTCATTTATGCCCTTGGAGGCTATTTCATTATAATACATCCCATGCATCAGAATAAATATCTATGTACATATTTACATTCTCATTTTGAAATGCATTTTCTGGTATCCAAGTCTCATCTATTAGAAAAGAAACTCTCACATTTTCTCAAGGGATTTTTATCAGTTCTTTCAAGCATGTTATAGACTTATTTGGTTCTATAATACAGCATTGATTAGAACAAAATTAATTGTGTTTATCTTGTGCTTCAGGTTAACGTACAATTCCTCCAAACTGTGTGTGACTGCTTTGTGTGGGCTGTCAGAGTATTGCTAATATTACCATAGGACAAACCATTTCTCTCTAATATTTTTGGTGTGGTTAAAGAGCAAACATAACAAAATGCTCACATAACAAAATGCTCAAATGTCTATGGGGGTCTTTCTTCTCTTTCACTGGTTTGAAAAAAATGAAACAGTTCTGACCCTTAATTATATCATTTAAGAAGCTAAGAAGCATTAGTCATGTAAATGAATTACAGAAAAATATAGGTGAAATTTTGGTGAGACCTAATAAAAGTAATGAATTCTTTTGGTGTGTCTAAACTTGTCAATGGTATGCCCTTAATTTCTTTATTGGTCTTAACAGGAAATGAGGTCCAAATGCCTAAGAACCAGGAAATGCACTTCAGAAAAGTATTATTTCTTTTCCCCACTTCCTATAATCTCTTTTATTGAGTCTCAGAAATGCCTCTTCTGCTACTCATTTTCATAAATTCATGATTATCATATAAACACATGGTGTGCATATATTTACAGTTTACCAATCATATAGTCTATAATATCTTAATCTTTCCAAGTTAAAGAAATGTTGAAAACTACAGTTTAAATCAGTTTTAAATCCTTAATCATTTGTAAACATGCCTCATGATTTTTACCCCATCCCCATGCCAGATTAATGAACACTGCTCTATCTTCCTACTATCTTTTTAAATACTGAAAAACAAAGAGGGAATAAAGATAGCAATATAAACATCATACTTCAAGTCATCGGACATAACATTTCCCACACCCATATCTCTCTCTTAAAATAGAAAAAAATAGCGAGAATCACTTTGACACTAACTTCACTTTTTAAATATTTATGCACATTTAAGATTCTAAGAATTCCTGTAAATCTAAGAGAAACAAGGCTAGTAAACAGCAGATTTTAAAAAGAATTAAAATGGACATGTACACTTACAACACAGACACCTTATAAGGACTTTCAGGTCATCAATGTTCATATCTCAGCAATACCCGTGACTGCGGTGATTGACTTCTTACGATGGATTGAAAGAATAACCAAAAGGGAACATACCTAATTACTGGCACACATTCATCGCAGTGGAGAGGAGGATACTCAAGGCTCTCTCCTAACCTGTCCAATGTTTGCTCCCAAAGCACAACAATTTTATATGAAGGTCAATTAACGAGCTCCTCTGGTACACGGTGGTTTTCTTTGGTATCAAGGGTCACAACTTCAATTAAACAATTATCAGTATAATCACCTTTGATTGTTCTCCCCTTTCCCCCAGAGTACTTATGCTTATGGAGGGCATGACCTTATTCGCATTTTTAACACCAGCGGATGGCACAGTATCATGAGTGGAAGAGGAACCTGAGAACCGTGCGTTAAATAAATGAGTGAGCCAGAGAAGGAAGGAATGGGACAGTCCTAAGAGAACAGACTCCAGGTAGAAAGCGCCACCCCTACCCACATGGTTGATGTGACCACAAAAGCCACAGCACTAGGAAATGGTTCCTGATCTGGGCAGGACTGTGGTAGGCAGGTTTAGGCACCAGAGGAGGTGTGGGTAAAGGTTCAAAGGAAAAGGGACCAGGGGAGTCATTTAGTGAGCTGCTCACCCTGTAATTGCCCCCTAGGCTCAAGGCTGAGGACTCCAGGCAACATGTGCCCTGGTGCCCCAGGGTTCAGTCCAATACCTCAAAACATACTAGAACTTATTTTGCACAAGGTAATTTTGCCCTGCTGTCTCCTCAGCATTTTTCCACTTAGGAAGCTGACATGGCTGCCAGAAACTGGCAGGAAAGAGAATACTTGGGTTCTAGCCAAATGCCTAGAACTTTTTCACTGTAGCCATTGAGTGAAAAAGTGAAAGGAAAATTTTCAAAAAGAATAAAAATTAACAGCATATAAAATCCAAAGAAAATAACTCCACGTCATTTCTAATACACCCAAAATCAAATATTGCAGTGTGTGATGTACTTTCACTTACCAAGCGTTGACAAGACTGAGTCTTTCTAAATTTGATTTTATCCCATTAATCAGTACATAGTCAACTGCTATTGAGGCAAAGGGATCTCATGGGCTAGGAAATACACTCCCTTTAACATCAGTTTACTGTCGGCATCTGTTAAAATAAATGAACGATCAGGTCCCAGTGTGGACTAGCTCACATTAACGCAAATATTTTAAACATTCAAGTTGGCACAACTATTCTAACATGATCAAGTTTTCCTATCCAAATAAATTGCTGAACATGTTTTAAAGTGGAGGAGCAATTTCAGTCATTTAGAAAAGAAAAACGAAACTGGTCTCATACACTTTGAGCGTCTTCATCTTTATAATAGAAGAGCCAAGCCTACAACCAGGTCAGTCATCTGGGGAACCCATCTTTTTTTTGGAAGGTGAATATGGTTAATGTTTTTCTTTTCCTGGGAGATATGCTCAGCTAGAGAAAGCGATGCAAAGTGTACTAAACACTCCTTCCAGAGGGCAGGTTCTGCGAAACTTGTAGAGGCAATTTTTGGAAGCATCATGCACAATTAAGATAATGCTCCAGTGTACCTGTTGAGATATTAATGAACTCCCAGTGGGGTATTATTAAGTTCACAGTTAGCAGTAATTTCACTCTTCGTTCTTATTAAGCTTTATTGATATCGATCCCCAAAAAGGGGAAAATGGTTGAATAATCCTTTTGGACTTATTCTTTGAAGCATCTCGCCCTTCAGTTTATACTTATCTCCTCACTAAGTAACATCTCTGTTTGCATTAGAATAGCTTGGTAACAATTTTGATTTTGGGTTGCATTTATTTATTCCAAAGAACTGAGTGCTGACTTATAATTTTTAATTAGTTGAAAATCCAGAGTTTTACTCAATTTTAAATTGCTTATGGCAGATTATAATCAATTACTATAACTGTTTTCTCCACCCTTCATTTTGTTATTGCATCACATCACATACTTTCAACATTCTATGAGTCATATGGAATCGTTCTCTTGAGATCCTAGTAATTTTGTGTGTGGTCCACAAGACAAATTTGTTAGAGAATATGTTTAAAAAATGCTAGCCCTTATTGTTTTCTATTATTTTTGCTATTATAAAGATTCATTAAATCTTTATAAGTTCTGGGCACTGTGATGTTTCCTTTACATATATAATCTCACTGAATTTTTGCAACACTGTGAAATAGGTACAAGCATCATTTTCATGAATGCTCACTGTTTTTGGCAATCTAGCTTCCGATCACCTTTCTTTTGGTTACAGACCCCTTGAATTGCCTTGTGAGGTCATCCTTCCTTCTCTCTGAACTCCTGGGGTTTAGGTAAGAGGGCTGTTCAGGCTCCAGATGTTGGTACAGGTGACTCAAGATGGCCAACCAAACATAGAATCCCTTTGACCACAGGATTGACTGAAAAGGCATCAAATGACCTGATCCAGATAAACATTAACAAGTAAGACACAATGTCAAGACACTGTCAGAATTTTCAGACAAAGGAAAAACTTTCTACTGAAACGTCTGAGAGGAAATGATCTAAGAACTGTGGTTACCGAAAGCTATTATGACAACATGAAGAGAAGGTCTGTCTCAGAAGAAAGCAACAGAAAAACAGAGGAAACAGTCTGGGATCTGTTTGTTTCATGTGATTTCCTGGATCCAGCTGTACCTGAAACCATTTTACTCCTTAGGTGTTTGGGTTACATGAATGAATGAATATACATTTTATATATTGATATATATATATACATATATATATGTATTTATATATGCATTTATCTACCCATTTATATATTCACAATACACATGTGCATATATGAATCTGTACATTTAGGTGTGTATGAGAGGCTAAGGCAGTTTAAATTGGGTTTGAGTTATAATAAAAAGAGAGCCGCATCATCGCCTTTATACAAAATATTAAGCTGAGGCTTCAGAAGTTAAATACTTTTTCACAAGTGTCATAGCTATGATTCAAGCTTATACTCTTAAAATCTGTGATGCTCTACCATCATGAAGTATAAAGCATTCCCTCAAAAATTTTGAAAACTAGGCTGAAGTTTAGAAATAGTAGGAAGTCTGAGGAAAATCATTTAAATGATTAAAATTATCCCATTTTGATGTTCAGAATCTAAGAGTGTCGAAACTTTCCCCAATAGATAACAACCAGATAATGACGTCAGACAACTTGATATTCAGAGAAGGGCAGTTTGAGGGCCCTGGTGCTCAAGACGGACATCAGTGCAGAGTTCTCCTCTTTACAACACCTTACTTGGCAAAATTCTAAAGGCATTGGGAGGCCCTTCCCCTCTCGTTGCTGCATCCTCTGGTCCACTCTGTCCCACTCGTCCTCTGTCCTTCCTGAAAATCAGCCTCGGGCTGTACCCTTGTGGTAGCCACAAGGATACACGATATCCCACGGCAAATCAGAGAGCAAAGCCTATGAAAGCAGGGCTGGCCCGACAGTCTTTTGCTGTGTTCCTCAAGCCACACCACACCTTAAGGGGAAATATGTCTTTAGAGGGGAAAACACCGTCATGATGAAGATTCAAAACCAGGTATTTTACCAAAGTAGAAGTGATGGTGGTGATGATGATGATGATGAATTTTCCACAGGAAGGTGGCAAACCTAACTTTCTTATACACCTCAGAGCTGGTGAATGTTAAGCATAAGAGAAAATATCACTTAAAACCTGTCTCTTTCCATTTCTTATGGAACTCAGAAAATCAGGAACCACCACCTGTGGCTTCCATTAAGGTAGACAATTCCCAGCCCTATTTCTTTGTCCACAAAAATGGACAAAATAAGTCCAAGTGAAAGCACAGGGGCAAGGAAATGAAACTTCTGCATGCCATACTAATAATAGAGTGCTGAATTGCCTAGTGGTATTTGCTTACATAGGCATTCTAGTTAGATGTATGTGGGGACATGGGGAGGCAATACATAAATAAGCCTCTTGAGACCTTCTGTAAACCGGAGAGACAAGTCCATCTTACCCCCACACTGCTCAATGACAAAGTTCAATGGAGGTCTTTCTCTCCCAGCACGCCACAGATGTCACTGACTTACACCCATGTGAAATATATGGAGTGGGAAAAAAGTGGGGAAATGATATGTACGACCTCCCAGAGTCCTTCCTAATCCTATGTATCTATGAATTGTCTCTGGTCAATATGTAGGATTTACCCCTGTAAACAATCATATATTAAGATGCAAAAAAGTAAACAAATCAAATAGCATTTCTCATATTTATCAGTTATGATCCTAGATTTGTTTCAGACCATGAGGATGGGAGTCTCATGCACAGATATTTGTTTATAGAGAGATCATTTTTGGTGTGGGGGCTGCCCTATGCAGTGTCGAGTTTTCAGAGTAGCATCTGCGGCCCCTACTATATCCCAGAAGCATGCCTCTTCCCCATGTGTGACGACTGAAAACGTCTCCAAGCACTGCCATGTTCCTGTGGGGGAAAGAGCTTCAAGAAATTGCCCTGGGCTCAAAGTTTGACCTAGCAAAGGACGATAGCAATCAAAAACCACAGTCACAAAGGGAAAATGAAAGGAGATATTTTTAATGTCTCTTATCTCACATACTCCACATATTTTGCTTTCGATTTGCAACAGCCTTTTAGTAGAGTGCTTGATGACAACACTGCACAAACACTTACTCCTCCTATATAGACACAGCCAGGAACTTCCTAAGGTGAAGAAAGACTTTTTCAGGAGAGAATGAAATTAAATCCATATTTATTTTCCCTTTGAGAAGCATTCACACCTTTATAAGTACATTGTAGTCAAAACCCTCGACTATTCAGGATGGTTGGAAATAGAGTGCTACAGTTAATTGGATAAACTCCATGGTAGGCAGTAAGTGAATTCCAGTTTTCAAAAAGTTGGAGGACGATAAAATGCACTTTGGAGAAATGCTACTGAACACGATCCACTCTTCTTTTGCTTAATGATTCAGAAGCCACTTTCAGGGGCTGGCAGGGCCCCAGGCACAGTAATTCTCACAGATTTAGAAGCCCCAGAAAGGGAGGTTAAATCTGCACTAATCCTGCCAGTCCCTGGAAGAAGTTCACTTGATAAATTTTCATATTTACTTATTTGTCCCTTTTATAAAAAGGAATAAAGCTGTGTGAATCATTTTCAGCTTTTACAAGGCCCATATTCTATGTAAACAAATGTTTGGTGTCTTTGTTTATACAAAAAGGATGACAAATATCATTTCTGCATAGTAAATTATTTCCCTTCATTTAATTCAGATAATACAATACCACATCAGTAGTGTATGGCCAATTCTATTTTAAACAGTACGTTTTCGGCACTTAATTACAATAAATAATGAGATGGCTCTAGATGATGTGGCAATTTAATACAGACAATACATAAACATGAACAATATAAAAACAGAGAGAGAGAGGAGTGCTATAAACAACACAAGAGAGTTTAATATGAGAACAACTTTGGGTGGTGATTATGGACAGGATAGAAGGTGAAATTTGAGCCAAGTACAAATTAGCATTTTAAAGGCTCTGAAAAGTCCTGAAGCCAAAAGAAAAAGTCTGTTTGAAGTTGTTTGAGCCAAAATTTTCTGAACTTATTTGATACAAAGTCCATGAAAATCCTTCCAAAATATACCTCTAATCAATTTTATCAAATCAAACTTCATTCCATGGGGCAAGCATTTTGGCTTCTCTGTGTCCTTTTCTTGTTTTTGTATAGGTCTGAAATATCCTGCTCCCTAGCTTTACTTATTTTGATCTTAGTACTTCTTCAAGAGCCCGATTGACTGTATGATGACTACTATGGGGGGGGGGGGTGTGCCCTGATTTTCTCCAATTAGACTGAAGAATCTTCTCTTCCTGACCCTCTTTACTCTTTCCTGTTTCTGTTACTCAGCTTTCATCTCGTTCTTATTTGCACATCTATATTTTCCAGACCCCTTGCAGAAAGGAGCTATGTCTCAGTGTTCTTGTATGTATCTTTTCAGATTACACGATGCACATTCTAATAGGCTTATTCAAATGTTGACGTTTTACTGAACTGGAAACCATGAGCAAAGATACCTGTGGGTACAAGTAATCTACAGTCCACTTAAGAGTGGCTTAGATAATAAAGTCACAAAAAAATGTCTGGAGGCAGTTGGTTTCCACACTGGTGCAGGGACTCACCAATGCCAGGGCACTGGGTTCATTTCTCTAAGGGTCTCAGCCTTTTTCTTGGATTCATAAGATCCCTGCTGGTGTGCTAAGCACCACGCTGCACATGACACCATCAAAAGAAGAAGCATGCGTTCTGGCAGACACAGCATCTTCTCTTATCTATTTGGCTTGTGCTGATCTATTTGGCTTTTAATCGAGAAGCAAATTTTCTTTCTTAAACGTCCTACCCTCACCATATTTTCCTCACATCTCATGGTCAGGATAGTGTTGCATTATCAGTGGCAAAAGGAAGAAAGGTAAAGAATGACTTCCTGGCAGACAAGAAACTGCAACCGCCATTTAAAAGTATGATGGTTGAAGGCACCCAAGAATTACTTAAAGAATGCAAAGATGAGTCCACCAGGGCATTCATGTATTGCTGCTCACCAAACGGAGCCTATAATATGTGGTTTTTACCAAACCCAAGTAACTCACAATTTTTTTACTCCAGAACATTTATTCCAGTTTCAGATGACTATTGTTTCCCAGAGTACACTTTGAAGAGCACTGGTTGAAATAAAATACTGAATGGTTTCTGAGGAGAAAACAAGTATTTCAAACTTGGTCACATCTTGCAACCAAGATGTGATGTTTAAGCTAATTGAAGGCAAGGAGACAGATATTCCCAAGGAAAGGAGTAAAGGTAAGCTTTTCTTGGTGAGGAGAATGGTGTAAACTTATGCAGAGAGTATTGAAAAAGTGGAGTTGCTTTGACGATATTGACTTATGAGGAGAATCTATAATTTCACTTGATTTATAGTTCAATCAAGATAATGAAAAAAACAATTCATTCTTTATAATAAATTTATTTGGATTCTTCTATTATAATAATTATTCTTACAGACTAATAAAACATTTGAAGTCTTTTTAGAATACATTATTGAATTATTGCAGGAATGGACAGGAGATAGTCAAATCACAATCTCCAAAGCGACTAAGTATGAAACATCTCCAGCGTAATAACTAAAGGATATCAGCACCACTCAACAAGGATTCAATTAGAGAAAGCACCATTGATTCTTAAACTGTGTCTATGACAAAAAAAAAATTGCATCCTTCCGTTTGGTAAGGAAGTAGGCCATTCCACACTATTATAGGGACTAAGGAATTTCCTCACTCTGTTAATTATGCTCTCTCTTGCCTGCAGATCACAAGTATCGGTATAAGAAATGAAGCTGACCATGTGTCTTTTTTTTTCTCCAATCATTCTTTCTTTCTAGCTCCTTGAAGGGAATAAGCTAATAGAATAGGAAAAGCAAATGGCAAGACTGGAAGTCCAAAATATTGGTGAAGTTACTCCAGAGTTTAGTGGATCCTGGCATAAGTATCATGAAATATTTGAGTATGAAGTAAACAAAACTATAAACTATAAACCAGTGGCACTTATATGGGTTACTGCACTTATGTCTTTCACTAGCTAAAACATCTCTCACAAGAAATAAAATTTATTTCATATATATGTATTTTGGCTGTAAGTTTAGATGCTGAAATCGATATAGCATTCCTTTTTAAAGTGTGTGTGTGTGTTTGTGTTAAGAAATACCTGAAATTTCCAAGATATCTTTCAGGCTGAAGTAGCCTGGGAGGTCCTCTTTACTATACACATTGCTAGAAACATTAACTTGTTCTATAATTTACTGTTTTCAATATCCCTTTCCAATATCTAGCATCTCCTGCTGTCACATCACCTGCCACCATATCATCTTCCAATTAATTACTAAGATTGCACCCTTTTTTCACATGTAATTGCATTTCAGGTTGACTGCTGCCCACAGAGATTAAGAGAGAGAGAACCATCAATGGCAGCACCACTAGCTGTATTTTAACAAGGTGGCTTCAGGGAGTATTTCGATGTTCAGTTGCTAATTCCCTCCATAATTCATGGATTCTTGTTAAAGGCAGGTCCAGACAGGACTTGGGCATTCTGTTCTCTTCCTGATCTCATCCTTTAGGCCTAAGAATATGAAGAGCATTAGTGAGAACAAAAAGCATCTCAAATGGTCATGAATGGATGCTCGTGTTCACTGAATCCGATCTCTCCTTTTACAGAAGGAAACGATGCTCAGAAAAGGGAAGTCATTTTCTAAAAGTCACATTTTAACAGTGACTGGAAAGCAACTAGAATCATGTCTTGTGACTAAGTAAGGTTCCCAAAAACCCATACTGTTCTGATTATCAGGATGAATTGTCTCCCTGGGATTACTACTTGTAAGAATATCCACCCATACTTTTGCCTGAGCTGGGCTTGCTTTCAGAACCTAAGTACAGGATGCCAGTAACCATAAGAGCCATCCCCCCAAAGCACAAACAAAAACAGGAAGCCACTGAGCACCATGAGCAGAACTGCTGAGTGCACATGGACAGTCCCAAGGTACTGGGCACACATGGAAAGCACCAAGCGTCCAGGGCAGATGGTGTCGACTGCAGAGAAGGACCATCTGCTCCTGCCCAGACTGCGCCTCCTTGTCCCCTGTAACAAACATCTCCCCTCCCTTCAGGGAGAAGGTTCTTTATGGGCATGAGCCCACCCTTCCCCATTTTTTGATCGAAGAATAGCTTTTGCTCTGCTTGACTGAATCTGGTATTGGAGACCCATTTCCAGGGTCCGACCCATGGAGGATCCCCACACTGGTAACATTCTCTTAAAGTGTTGAGCCCATTGTATGTTAGGTTTCAATATATTAAATTTCAAAGTAAAAAAGACTCACTGATTATTAAGCAATGCCATTTATGAATGTGTTTAGTTACAAAAATAGAAAACCTGAAACAGCGGTTATTTATTGCTCCCTCACATAAAGTAAGCTGAGAAGTAAGCAGTCCACAGTCATCAGGGATCAGGATGCTTGCTTTCTCTGCTCGTCCATCCTAGTATGCCATTTTTATCCTTGATGTCACGTGTATTTCAGGTGTTTGCAGTAACTTCAGGAATCATGGACTCAATCCAGGCATAAAAGGGGATATGGAAAAGGGTGGGGGGGTGCATTTTCCAGTTGGTTGAAGTCCTTCTGAAGGAGACTTAACACCTTCAAATACAGCATTTTGGCCTACATGTCATCGTCTAAAACAGTCTGGTTATCACATCTAATTGCAAGAAAAGATTTTTGAAAAACGTAGTCTTTTAGCCAGGTATATTATCCCTCAAAAAACAGAGATCTACTACTAAGGAAGTGGAAATTTATGAGAGAGACTAATTTTTTTTAGTCATGTGTTTGAGTTTGCTAAAGCTGTCAGAATGCAATATGACAGAAATGGTTTGGCTTTTACAAAGAGGATTTATTAAGTTACAAGTTCAGTTTTAAGGCTGCGAAAATGTCCAAATTAAGGCACCAGCAAGAGGATACCTTCTCCGGAGAAAGGCGGCTGACATCTTGGGTTCTTCTGTCACATGGCGACATCTGCTGTCCTTCTCTCCCAGCTTCTGGCTTCAGAATGGCTCTCTTAGCTTCTGTAAGTTCTTCTTGCTTCTCCCTAGAGTATTTTCTTTCTTTAACTTCTCTCCCATAATGGCCTCCAGGAAAGGATTAAGACCCACCTTGAATCGGGTGGGTCACAACTCCATGGAAACAACCTAATTGAAAGGTCCTGCCTATACTATGTCTGCCTCCATGAGATTGGATTGGAATAACATGGCTTTTCTGGAGAACATACTGATTCAAACCAGCACAGCCAGGTACAATATTGCCACAAATAAAACAGAAAACTACTACTATGGAAGAAGAAGGAATATAGAGAGAATGATCATCATCTGCCTCATCTTAATGGAAGACTAAGAGTTGGCCATGTGAAGAGTTTGAAGAATTTCGAGAAGAGAGTAGTTTTTGTGATGGTCCTGAGTAGAATACACCTCAGTATTCTAGAAGTTAAAAGGCAACATAACTGCAGCATTTTAAATAGAAATTAGAGAATCAACAAGATCTATCCATATTATGATGTCTTAAAATGACGTTACAAGTCTTCCAATTTGATCATAACAGCAGTAGAAAACCATTAAATGGTTTTGAGCAGAGAAGTGACGCTGGCACACAGATAACTAAAAATCCACCGATTTAATATGTATGTATGTGTGAATGATTTGCAACCATCAATACTTTATTAGCAACAAGTTTTTTCAATGGACCTCATTGAGAAACACTATCCTATACCATGATTGGTAAAAAAACAGTTTCATGGGAAAAACAAACCAAAACAAAACCAGGATAATTTTGTAGCCTTTGGTAGGGAAGTGAGCAGAAAGCACATCATGTGTATGAAGGTCAGAAAAGCAAAGGGGTGAGTCGAATATTCTTAGTGTATTGCTTCCTTCCTGCCCTGATTTATGACCATATTTTGCCCCAGTGCTTGATGAAGACCCACTTTCTTTTACACTGCCTCTGGTGGCTGATGGGTCACAGCCCAGCTCTGCACATACCTGAAGGTAGTACTGCCTTTTGCTCTCAGCCTAAGAGAACTAGGGCAGCAACCTAGTAATTTTCTGAGGGGGAGGGGTATCAGGGTATCTGTCAAGCTTTCTTTGTTTATGCCACGGTGGTGTCTGTTTCTGCCATAAATATTTTATTTTGTCAAGATGGCCTTGCTTCATAGAATAAACTACCTCTTTTCCAAAGTATAAGAAAACAAGGATCATTTTAATAGTTAAAGACTATGGGTTGGATATTTAAATGCAAAATTCAGTATAGCTCTAGCCGAGGAAATTAATAATGTAGATATAGCTGATGATTTAGGTCTGGCTAAATCATTTCTTTAAAGCAATCATGTATAAGGCAAAGAAGATAAAGTCAGCAGCCAGTAATTTCCTAATTGGATATTAATTGCGTATTGACCACAAGTGAGAAATGATGTTGAGAGTATACTTCCATTGTAATGGATTATATGGTGATGACCCCCAGTGTTTCCTTACACAAAAACATTCCAAGCACTGAATGAGGTTTGTTTCTCATGGTTTGGTCTTCAAACTGCCTGGTTCTTCCTGCATGATCACCCATGTAAGTTCACTAACAGAGTCTGATGTTCATCTGTCTCGTACCAAAGACTCTTTTTAAATGTTTTCCATTTGGCTAAGAATGAGAATCATTCAAAAAACATTTTCTCCCAATTTCAGCTGAAAGGCAGCTTTGCGATAATTTATTGAGGTTCTTAGGTTCTTTTCAGCCATAATGTTCCTCTATGGATTGGAAAGGAAGCTCCCTTAACCTACTCTACCTTCAGCTACTTAGAAGTTACAACTCCACATGAAACCAGAAGGAAAGATAGAGGATAAAGACTGAGATAGTATGCTTTAGTAATGCCTAGAGCGGACAATGATGGTGAGTCAATGTACAAATAAAAAACTGTTTTTGCAAGAGGGAACACAAATGAATGTCGATATTACAAGGTTTTGAAAATGGATGGTATACAGGAAAAAAGTACAATCCATGCAAGCTAGGGTCTATAGACAACAGTAATGTTGTAATATGCTTCCACTGAATGCAATAAAGGCATTATGCCAAAAGTAAATGTCAAGAGGCAGGGGGTATGGGGGAGGGGTGTGGATTCTTTGTGGAAGAAAAGGGAATGTCTTTATATAGATTATGGTGGTGAAGTCATGTTTATTTATTAGGTTGGACTGTATGATGTGCTAATAAAACTTTAAAAATGAACAGACAGAAACAAGTTCTGGAGAAAATGTGGAGAAAGAGACATACCTATTCACTGTTGGTGGGGAGGCTGAGAGGTGTAGCCCCTTGGAGGGCAGTGTGTTGTTCCACAGGAGGCTGGGGTGAGGTTACTCAGGATATACCTGGAGGAACTGAGTGTGAGGACATGAATGGACATTTGCACACTGGTGTCTCTGGTGGCAATATTTCTGACTCACAATCGATGAAGGTGGCCTAAGGATACAAAGACTGAGGAATGGAAGGGGGAACTGTGGTATATACATATTATGGACTACAAAGGGGTTGTAAGAAGGAATGAAGTTATGAAGCATGCAACTATGAATAAACCTTAGGATTGTCTGTTGAATGAAATGTCAGAAACAAAAAAAATTATTATCATGCCTCACTTATATGGACTAACTATAATATAAAAACTCAGTGAACTGATGTTAAGAGTACAGGTTATAAAATAGGGGCTTATTGTAAAGGGTCCTAGACTGTAAGCTGTTACAACAGTCATATATATTCAGGAGTTCTAACTGGTATTTCTAAATTCTGAGATACTGAGCATTTGTATATAACTTTGTCATTTCCAGAGATATTGGATATTTATGTGATGTTGGAGATTCAGAGGTGGAGCTCTGAAGCTATGAAAGTCAGCAATGCCCCATACAGTTGAAAAAGGGATTAGACTTTGACTAGAAATATGAATGAAGTTGACCTGGATAGGACTGGGGTAGATAAGAATACAGGGTAAAGGATGATATCATCCATATTTTAAACCTTCAACTCTGAAGGAGGGGCCAAGATGGTGGCTTAGCAATGTGCGCATTTTAGTTTGTCCTCCAGAACAACTACTAAATAACCAGAAAGAGTACAGAACAGCTCCCGGAGCCACGATAGTGACCAGACACACAGAGTACCCCAGTCTGGACCAGCTGGACCAGCTGCAAGCCTCCCCAGAACTGTGAGTTCCCCAAGCCGCGGTGGCTGGCGCCTGGTGCCCCTCCCACACAGGTGGCTTCCCAGAGGGAAAGGAAAGAGACTGTAACAGTAGCAGGGACTGAGTCCAACCAAACACCAATTGTGGCATTAATAAACAAATTCTGACTACTAAAAATAGGCCCCCAGCTCAGGCGAACCTGGTCAAGGCAGAGGTCGCTCATTGGACTAATGGAAAAAGAGGAAAGGGGAGGAAACTGAGGTTTTTGTGGCTGTTTCTGTGGAGGCTTGGCTGCCTCTGGATTCAGTGGTGGGACTACTCGGACTGCAACTGCCCCAGGCATAGGCAGAAATGGGCTGCTTTCAGGGCTGTCTCCTGCCTGTGCCTTCCCCAGGGGAGGGGTGAAGCCCAACTCAGGTGGAATCCCTCTCTCAAGGAATTCAGAACCCAGGGCTTGGCAATTTGAAGCCATTAAAACCAGCCTACAACCTCTCCTCTGTCTCCACCATGCCCCCAGCAGGGAGAGCCTTCCAAAGTTAAAGGTGCAGCAACATCTTTTGCTGGTGGAACCTGCAGGCAGTCAAGTACCACATACTGGGCAGGATAAGAAAAACAGAGCCCAGAGACTTCACAGGAAAGTCTTTTAACCTGCTGGGTCTCACCCTCAGGGAAAACTGAAGCAGGTGACTCCTTCCCCCTGATAGGAGGCCAGTTTAGTCTGGGAAAACCCGCCTGGAGTCTATAATACCTACGTAGATCCTCCTAAGGGTGGGGAGGGAAAAGGTACCTTACAAGCAGGGCAAGAAACAAGAAAACAAGAACTGAAAAATTCTCCTCTGTTAAACAAAACCTAAGCTAGAGGCCCAGAAAAAGCTGAACTGAAGGTCAAAGAACAGATAGACAAAAAACTCATCTAGCAAGAAAACCCTAGGTAAGATAAGTGAAAGCAATCTCCAGAATAAACTAATTAAGGTAATTAAATGTCTAGACACCAGCAAAAAAATAACAAATCACACCAGGAAAATTGAAGATATGACCCAGTCAAAGGAAGAAACCAATAGTTCAAATGAGATACAGGAGCTGAAACAATTAATTCAGAATATACAAACAGACATGGAAAACCTCATCAAAAACCAAATCAATGAATTGAGGGAGGATATGAAGAAGGCAAGGAATGAACAAAAAGAAGAAATGGAAAGTCTGAAAAAACAAATCACAGAACTTATGGGAATGAAAGGTACAGTAGAAGAGATGAAAAAAACAATGGAAACCTACAATGGTACATTTCAAGAGACAGAGGTTAGGATTAGTGAACTGGAGGACGGAACATCTGAAATCCGACAAGAAACAGAAACTATAGGGAAAAAATGGAAAAATATGAGCAGGGACTCAAGGAATTGAATGATAATATGAAGCACACAAATATATGTGTTGTGGGTGTCCTGGAAGGAGAAAAGAAGGGAAAAGGAGGAGAAAAACTAATGGAAGAAATTCTCACTGAAAATTTTCCAACTCTTATGAAAGACCTAAAATTACAGATCCAAGAAGTGCAGCACACCCCAAAGAGAATAGATCCAAATAGACGTTCTCCAAGACACTTACTAGTCAGAATGTCTGAAGTCAAAGAGAAAAAGAGGATCTTGAAAGCAGCAAGAGAAAAGCAATCCATCACATACAAGGGAAACCCAATAAGAGTACGTGTAGATTTCTCAGCAGAAACCATGGAAGCAAGAAGACAGTGGGATGATATATTTAAATTACTAAAAGAGAAAAACTGCCAACCAAGAATTCTATACCCAGCAAAATTGTCCTTCAAAAATGAGGGAGAAATTAAAACATTTTCAGACAAAAAATCGCTGAGAGAATTTGTGACCAAGAGACCAGCTCTGCAAGAAATACTAAAAGGAGCACTAGAGATAGATACAAAAAGAGAGAAGAGAGAGGTGTGCAAAGAGTGTAGAAAGAAGGAAAATTAGATATGACATATAAGATACAAAAGGCAAAATGGTAGAAGAAAGTACTACCCATACAGTAATAACACTAAATGTTAATGGATTGAACTTCCCAATCAAAAGACACAGACTGGCAGAATGGATTAAAAAACAGGATCCTTCTATATGCTGTCTACAGGAAACACATCTTAGACCCAAAGATAAGCATAGGTTGAAAGTGAAAGGTTGGGAAAAGATATTTCATGCAAATAACAACCAGAAAAGAGCAATATCCAACAAATTAGACTTCAAATGTTAAAAGAGACAAGGATACTACGTACTAATAAAAGGAACAATTCAACATGAAGACATAACAATCATAAATATTTATGCACTGAACCAGAATGCCCCAAAATGCATGAGGCAAACACTGCAAACACTGAAAAGGGAAATAGACACATTTACCATAATAGCTGGAGACTATTCCCCACTCTCATCAATGGACAGAACATCTAGACAGAGGATCAATAAAGAAATAGAGAATTTGAATATTACAATAAATGAGCTAGACTTAACAGACATTTATAGGACATTACACCCCACAACAGCAGGATACACCTTTTTCTCAAGTGCTCATGGATCATTCTCAAAGATAGACCATATGCTGGGTCACAAAGCAAGTCTCAACAAATTTAAAAAGATTGAAATCATACACAACACATTCTCAGATCATAAAGGAATGAAGCTGGAAATCAATAATAGGCAGAGTGCCAGAAAATTCACAAATACATGGAGGCTCAACAACACACTCTTAAACAACCAGTGGGTCAAGGAAGAAATTACAAGAGAAATCAGTAAATATCTCGAGGCAAATGAAAATGAAACCACAACATATCAAAACTTATGGGATGCAGGGCGGGCCGCGGTGGCTCAGCGGGCAAGAGTGCTTGCCTGCCATGCCGGAGGACCCCGGTTCGATTCCCGGCCCCAGCCCATGTAAAAAACAAACAAACAAACAAAATATAATAAAATAAGAAAATGTTTAAAGATGTTTCCCTTTCTTCCTCCCTTCCTTCCTTCCATCCTTCCTTCCTTCTCTGTCTTTCTTTCTTAAAAAAAAAAAAAAAAAAAAAAAACTTATGGGATGCAGCAAAGGCAGTGCTAAGAGGGAAATTTATTGCCCTAAATGCCTATATCAGAAAAGAAGAAAAGACAAAAATTCAGGAATTAACTGTCCACTTGGAAGAACTGGAGAAAAAACAGCAAACTAACCCCAAAGCAAGCAAAAGGAAAGAAATAACAAAGATTAGAGCAGAAATAAATGAAATTGAGAACATGAAAACAATTGAGAAAATCAATAAAACCAGAAGTTGGTTCTATGAGAAAATCAATAAGATTGATGGGCCCTTAGCAAGATTGACAAAAAGAAGAAGAGGGAGGATGCAAATAAATAAGATCAGAAATGGAAGAGGAGACATAACCACTGACCCCACAGAAATAAAGGAGGTAATAACAGGATACGATGAACAACTTTATGCTAATAAATACAACAGTGTAGATGAAATGGACAAAAAAGAAAAAAAACTTCAACTCCTGTGTGAGACCAAAGGTAAAGATGCTTAGGTGGTGCAAAACTTACATTTTGGGTAGCATATTACCTAATTTAACTTGTATGGTCAGTTTAGTTGAAAACCATAAGTACATGGAACCTTGAATAGGGCATACAATCTTATTGGATTGTGCAGGTTAGTGTAATGCTCCAATATATCCCAGAGTAATGTGGGCAGTGAATAAAGTATTTGTAAATTCCCCTTGGGGGATTGGGGAGAAAGGGGGAAGTATTTAACTTCCCTATTTGGAGAATTTCTGATATTCTCACAAGCAATGGGGACAACCAAATAAATAGTCTGAGTTCTCAATCCTGGAGTTTGTTCCTATGAAACTTATTCCTTCAAAGGATAGGCTGAGCCTACTTAAAATTATGCCTAAGAGTCACCCTCAGGGAATCTCTTTTATTGCTCAGATGTGGCCTCTCTCTCTCACTGAGTTCAACTCAGTGTATTAACTCTCTGCCTCCCCCCTACATGGGCCATGACCCCCAGGGATAAAAATCTCCCTGGAAATGTGAAATAGAACTCCCAGGATTTGCCAGGACCTGGCATCACAGAATTGAGAAAGCCTTCTTGACCAAAAGGGGGAAGAGAGAAATCAGACAAAATAAAGTTTTAGTGGCTGAGAGATTTCAAACAGATTTGAGAGGCTATCCTGGAGGTTATTCTTATACATTATATAGCTATCCCTTTTATGATGTATTGGAGCAGCTAGAGAGAAGTACCTGAAACTGTTGAGCTGGGTTCCAGTAGCCTAGATTCTTGAAGATGAATGAATAATGATATAAATTTTACAATGTGACTGTGTGATTGTAAAAATCTTGTGTCTGATGCTTCTTTTATCCAGGGTATGGGTAGATGAATAAAAATATATGGATAAATAAATAAATAAATAATAGGGGGCATAAGGCGTACAATTGGGTAGATTGAAATCCTAGTGGTTGATGAGAAGGAAGGGTAAGGAGAATTGAATTATGAGATTTCTCTTTTTCCTTTTTATTTTTTTCTGGAGTGATGCAAACATTCTAAAAAGGATATGGTGATGGATATACAACTGTGTGATGATACTGTAAGCCACTGATTGTACACTGTGTATGGACTGTATGTGTGTGAAGATTCATCAAATAAAAATATTTTTTAAAAAAGAATAGTATAAGCAAACAAGTAAAAAAATAATTGCTCAGTTTATCTGCCACTAACGGCGAGAAAACATCCATAGCTGTAAATTATCATCCCAAATGAAGAGCCCATGGGACATGATATTCTGTATGTCATCAGATCATCCCTGATCAATGAGCTGTGGATATTATCTGTCTCCTTTCCAGTATTCATATGTAAGTCATGTTCACGCTCATGCACAGAAAATAAAACAGAATAAACGAAAATTTTCCAACTAAAATGTCCAGCAGAGTGATAATACACATTTTATTATCACAATGAATGGGTACACCTATGAAAAAAAAGTCAAAAGCAAATTTTCAATGGATTCTGGGAAATCAATATTTTATTTTTTTGAAAGCAGACAAGCTACTTCTCCACATAACAATTTTGTCTAAGGTTTTCCTATACTTGTCATTTTGGTTTACATCACCATATTGTTTTTGAGCAAAGTTATCCATAAATAAATTTGATTTTAAACTCTTCTAGGTTTTCCTTGACTATCCTTTATCTCTCTAAAATTACACCATGTTTGGGCTTTCCAACTTGAAATGATTCCATTTACCCAGGCTGGCAACATCATACCTCACAGAAAAGAGTTCACTTTTCATTCAGATCTTAATCTATTGCTAAGCAAAATTTAAAAGAAATGATATTAAGGGGTTTTTACTTATTTACTTCTAACAGAGAATCCTCTTAAAACTCCCCAAATCTGATCATTTGGTTTAGGCAAATAAGTATTAGAAGTAACCAAAAACATCATAAAATGTCTAATTAGTTTCTCTTAGGTTCTGAAATAAAGTATTTGTATGTATCCTATCTGTTTGTGTGTGAATGTATGTGAGTAGCACAAATATTGTTTATTGTCCCACTAATTACTAATTACAAATACACACACACACACACACACACATACATTTAGAAGATATACATTCCTATGAAATGTATATGACATACATATATTTAGAAGATACACATTTTTTCTTAGCATTAAGGAAAGCAAATATAAAAACATCCTAGAACCTGGGGGGACAACGGTAGTTCAGGTGTAGAATTCTTGCCTGCCACGCAGGAGACCTGGGTTCGATTTCCAGCATGCACTTCCCCCCAACCCCCACCAAAAAATTATTCAACAAATGGTGCTGAAGTAATGGGATAGTCAAATGGAAAAATAATGAAATGTGACCCCCACCATACAGCAAACAAACAAAAAAAAATAGAATCCTAGAAATCCCCTACCTTCTAAGATTCTAAGAAGAAGCTTTTCTGAGGAACACTAACAAACAATGGAGAAGTCAGCCATTTCAAATTTAACTATTATTGGTGATAAGGAAAATGGACACTGAAATAGCAACTACAATTTGTCTGAGAAGATACAGCACTGCCATTAGAGCTAGTGCCTATGAACCGTTTTCTTTGTAGTGGTGGTGGGTTTGAATGACAATGGCCAATAGAGAGCAAAGGTAGCTGCTCTCTAGAAATGTAAATAGAATGAATATTGTATCTCCAAGTATCTCCTCAGACTTTTTTCAGCAGAATATCAAAATGCTAGACAAGCTCATAGGAGACATTACATTTTAAAAAGTCCCTTTAAGATGGGCAGTGTCCGGTTCAGAGTAGGTTAATGCTATTCAGTGTAAATTCTTCTGAAGCAGTACATTTAGACACTTGAAGTTGAGTCAGGATGTTTAGAAACCTGTGTACATCCCATTACCATAACTTGGAGAGATGGCATGCAAATATATTTTCTAGCCATACTGTAAATTCAAAGACCATGAGAAAAAAATGAAGAGTCACAAAGGAGAGATACAGAGCCAGTGGGGTAGGGAGCAAGAAACTGACAGAGGAAAAAGAGATTGACAGAGGATAAAGAGAAACAGAGAAAGGGAACAGGAAACAGGGAAGCAAAATAGAGTAGTGCTGGGAAAGATGGGAAGTGGGCAGCTTGGAGAATCCAAATGGTCTCTTAAAAGACAGCCTTTTCAGGGGTACAAGTGTAATTCAGTGGTAGAATTCTCGCTTGCCATGTGGGAGACCCGGGGTTTGATTCTGGCCACTCCACTTCCCCCACACACCCCACCTCCCCTCAAAATTAACAAATGGTGTTGCAATAATGGGATAGTCACAAGGAAAAAGGATGAAATGGGAGCCCCACCATTAAGCATACTGGGCTGGTTTGAAATGATGTATGGACCCTAGAAAAGCCATGTTTTAATCTAAATCCTATTTCATGATGGCAGAATAATCCCCATTCAATACTGTATGTTTGAATCTGTAATTAGATAATCTCCCTGGAGATGTGATTTAATCAAGAGTGGTTGTTAGGCTGAATTAGGTGACTACATGTCTCCACCCATTTGGGTGGGTCTTGATTCGTTTACTGGAGTCCAATAAAAGAGGAAACATTTGGAAGAATAAGAGATTCAGAGAGAGCAGGGAATGCTGCAGCACCATGAAGCAGAGATTCCACGAGCTAGCGACCTTTAAAGATGAAAAAGGAAAATGCCTCTCAGGGAGCTTCATGAAACTGGAAGCCAGGAGAGAAAGCTAGCAGATGACGCCATGTCCACCATGTGCCCTTCCAGAGGAGAGAGGAACCCTGACTGTGTTCACCATGTGCCTTTCCAGATGAGAGAGAAACTGTGACTGTGCTCGCCATGTGCCCTTCCACTTGAGAGAGAAACCCTGAACTTCATCGGCCTTCTTGAACCAAGGTATCTTTACCTGGATGCCTTAGATTGGACATTTCTATAGACTTGCTTTAACTGGGACATTTTCTCAGCCTTAGACCTGAAAAGTAGCAATTTATAAAATTCTCCCTCTTAAAAGCCATTCTGTTTCTGGTACATTGCATTCCGGCAGCTAGCAAACTAGAGCGCTTACAAAAAGCATTTTTAAAAAAAATTTAGCCTTTTCTTTTGGAATGTTTAACTTTTTGCTAAGTAAGAATCCTTTCAAGTTCCCCATGATATAAACAGTAATTAACTCAGCTCCATCCTCACCCCATATAGTCATGGAAACAGTAAAAGATTTTGTATGAAACATAACATTGACAAGGCAAGAAGAATTTCTAATTCTAACCATTTTTTTCAAACCCATACTCCCTATCAACATTGACAAATCATCAGTGGTTCATGTGTGACTAGTGGTCTCCTACAGCCATTTAATATAGGCTCTTCTTTCTAGGGAATGGCAATGAAAACGTTAGGGAAAATTTTCAATTCACTGCTCTCTGTCTGAATACTACACATTTGACCTCCAGTGACTACTTAAAAATGAACTCTGGTACAGAGAGTTACAGAAATAGATGGCACTTACAGGTAATTTCAAATTTTAACAAAATACCAGGAGCATCAGCCTATTTTAGGATAGAAATCACTGAGCCCATTGTTGGTCAAGTTCACTTAAGTCTACAGGCACTTTGAGCCATCAGAGTAACCTTCCCAAATAGCACATCCCCACAACCATTTGAGCTATTTCAGGTACAACTTCCCCTTTCTCCCAGGCTGCCCTATCCTTTTGGCTTCACAACAGTAAAAGACATTCTGTTTTTCTATTCTTCTATTGCCTAACACTGCACACAGCAAATTATAATTAGGAAACCACCTGAGGGGAAGGTGACAATTCAGTTGTCAATCTTCATGGATCAATCCCAATTCTATCAACACAGGCAAGGCAAGCCTCTTCTCCTCAAAATAGATACTTAGGGAATGCTGTAGTTAGCCGGCTCACTGCCCTGAGAAGGAAAGCACTAGAAAAGATGACAGCAACTACAACAACAAAAAATGAGAAGTAAAAAAGAAACCTCACACTACAAATATTTCTATTGCCAACAAGTCTATATGGAATGATCTGAAACAGCCATTCTATAAACTACCCCTTATAAGGCTGACTAAAAGCCTTCACATCAGCATACTGAATGCCTAACAACTGGGCACTCAGATAAATGAGAATAAGGGTTCAAAAAGCAGAAAATTAGCAAAGGTACAGCTGAGGATGGGAATGTTTATACAGTCCAGCCTCAGTATAAGAATTTTTCTCAGAAATGGATTAAAGATATGCTGTAACATCCTTATCCTTAGTCATTTGGAGGTAAGTTATAAAATCAATCAAAGAGTTTTTTTTTAATTTCAGATTAATTCTTCCCACAACAGGCAATCTGTATCCTATGCATTTTCTATAAAAATTCCACAGAGTGAAATGCATTATCAGGAGAGTGAGAGGAGACCAGAAATATAAGAAATGCTTCAAGTAAAAAATTTATATATATTGATCTTTGGCTAGCACAGAAATGCCTCAAATACAAAAGGCATCATTGGATTGGTCTGTGAGATTGTAATATGGCTATATTTAATTGTCTTGAAATATTATCTTTCACTTGGATCCCATTTTTTAATTCACAAAAGATTCATTTTGAGGAGAAAGAGGACTGATGAGAAGTGGGTCTGTTGAAAACACTACTAAACCACCTTCCTGTTAGAGAGGGAAAGACTAGTCGATGTAACCTGAAAAACAGAAAAAGCTAATTTTGCTTGTGTCTATTCTGGCCAAGTACTGAATGGTAATTTTAACAGATTTATTCTGTTTTAACCAAGTTCTAAATCCTGTTTGTTTTTCTTCATAAACTCGAATTTTCCAAATAAGTCTGAATACTCCACAGTCTTCTGCTTTAGAGATATGTGGCACTGTTACATCATATTTCTTCAAATATGAGCATTTTAAAACTCAAATTTTAACTTTCCTAAATATTGAATGTTTCTTCAACCAAGACATTGTCAGAATCATGAAGTACTGTTATTGGATAGAGTTTATAACTTTAGACTTCTAATGACTTCTGCTTCAACTATATCCTTAAAACACTGTACACAAGCACATCCATGCCCACTTCATCCTGGGTGATTATGGGCTACTCCAGAGCATGGCAAGAGGAGGTCATGGGAGAGAAGAAAGGCAAGAGGCAAATAAAATGCTAGATTGGAACAGACAATAGATCAGAAGAGGAGTGCAACATTAATGGGTGAGAATTAGAGCCAGCATAGAATCTGTTCTGAAATGACCAGGAATGTCCTTATAATAAAATTGAGGAAAATGGAGTCCCCAAACTCCAATGTGTCTAGAGAAACTGGTGAATAGACTAAATGACCAGCGAACTAGATTTAATTGGCCAGAAGATTGCCTCAATGAGGCAAAGGGAGGTCTCACCCTAAGGCCTCTTTAGAGGTACAGGCTGATCCAGGAAGGCTCAGCTCAAGGTTGATGACTGGAATAACTGAGATACCCCCCCACACACACACCCGACACAGTGGAGTGTAAGGAGGGCAATCCCTAACTTGGCATATTCAAGAGTAACACGGCACACCATTTCCTTAAGGAGAGCCCACAATGTCCACTCAGCTTCGGTCACTGACTGACAGACAACCCTTCAAATACACTGCCTTTCCCAAGCACAGGTTGTCTTCTTAAACGGATAATAGAAAGAACAGCAAAATCTGTTTAGATTTCCTGGGGAAGCATGCCTGTGATGATAAATAGAAGTGAATTCAAGTGGAAGAAGAAGGGGAAAGGAAAGAAAGGAGTGAGAGATGGGCAAAGCATTTGTGGGAATTGTTCGTTTATCACTGACACATTCAGCAATGAGATGTTTCTGATTATAGTAATTCTGATTTACCAACTTTACCATGAGAAGAGTTTCAAAATTTCTAGGTGTCTCAGCAGGGACAAAGGATCTTTTTAGACTCCAGGGAATGCTTCTATAGCAACAAAGTTGTTCTTACTGTATTCAAGGTAAAAAAAAAAAAAAAAAAAAAGGATGCTCTAACCCGTAATAAAGTGCTTGTTAAGAGCTTATTAGTTGCTTTTACTGACTGCTTTTACTGATCTTAGATTTAAAAGCTAACGATCATTTCTAAAAAGTAAATTTTATCTAATTGCAGGTATCTACCCTGACAGATGTTTGCTAAATAACATGTGCTCCAGGCAGAAATTGTTCTCTTGTTATTTTGAACAATTTAAAATGTGAGTTCTGAGATGACTTTTGTTAACAGGTATTTTCAAAGTAGGAAAAAGCTAGGCAATCAGTGCATATGTATGACAACAGTGTTTTTCAAGACATTTTACCAGTGTTATCTGTAAAAGAAAGCCATCTTGCTGAAACATGTAGTTTTAATTTTGTAGTTTAGCTGATTCGAAGAGTTACTCATCTTCAGACACATAATATTATTAATTTATAATACGTAGCTTAATTTTATCTTAAAGGATAGGTTTATTTTTATTTTTATAATCTGTTTGACAAGCTATAAATTTATTATATACAGTATCCCACACATCTTGAATCTTTACTTAGATTTCAAAAGCTATGGAATTTGCTTTTTATGCCTTTTTTACTCTTTTATTCATGAGAAAGAGCTATATGTTTGAGACCAAAAGTAGTAAATAGATCTCTCCTCTAAAAATGACAGCCTGCATGTTGGCAAACAGGATGCTGCATTCTGCCTTCCAAACCGGGTACACCCATAGCTAATTGTGCCCCATGTATCACCAGGCTTGAGTTTATTCACCTGGACTTTATACTGTTTCCAGCCATATCCCTACGTGACAAATGTGTTCCCTCATTGGTCTTGGCATTTAACAACTCTAGGGCACATATGTCCATAGGCAACGGCAGCTTCAGCCCTTTCAGAGTTTGAATTATCCTTTCAGTGCAATTCGGTGGAAGATAGGAAAGAAACGAAAGCAGAAAGAAGAGGGAGTAATGTCGGAGTCTTTATTATAAGGATCTTCAGAAAGCTGCATCTTGGCATCAAATAAAATAAGTGTTCTTTTGAAGTCCCCTCTTTCTTTTCCCATCCATATCTGCGTGTGGTGCTTAAATATACCAGAATGGGACATAGATATTAGAAAAAGTTATGCATAGTGACTTCACATCTTCATTAACTAATATACACTGTGACAGGCAGATTTTAATCAGAATTCTTAAAAAAAAAAAAAGAATGAATCAATTAAGGAATAAATGGACAAAACACATAGACAATCTAAACCACAGCAAATTCAAAGGGCCCCTGCTTTCTTCAAGAGCAGATGGGACTCATGGTCATTTAGTCTCTTTAACAAAATGTGTCATAGGGTAAGACTGAATTCAAGACGCTCTTCTTAGAAAGCTCCAAGTAAGTGTTACCGGCAATAGCAGAAGGACCACAGAATAATATTCTTACATCTGTAGTGCAACTCTATAAATATTTACTGAGCATCTATATGTGTCAGCAGTTTTGCTAAAGCTAGAACATGGCGATAGGTAAGAAGCTTAATTTTTGGATTTAGAGAGAGTGGGAGAAAAAAGCATGATAATAGAACCTGAGAAGCGTTATAATGAGAGTAAATGCAGGGAGAGAATTATGGGAAGACGGCAGAAAAGGAAGGTCCAGGAAATAGTGCCTTCACCAGAACAACTGTAAAACCATCCAGTACTGATCTCATCAACTATTTCAAAACTCCAGAGTCCAGGAGAGCACAGTACGACATCTAGGGAAGAGTAGGAGGAAGAGGCTGGTAAATTATGGTAAATACCAGTAAACTGCTCTCCCTGTGCAGAGTGGACCATAATTTATCCCTCACTCTTGTACTGGCAGTATTGGGGTCCAGCAACTGGTGTATGCTGTTGGCATGAGACACACAAAAATATATTTCCTCAAGATCTGGTGTGGACACTAGATAATTGTTGATCACCGACTCGGATTAGCTATTTCGGACAGCTAGGGGCCCAGCTCTGAGGGTGGCAACTCTTCCAACGCTCCCGGAAAAAGGCAGTGGAGGGGAATTAAAAGGCCTTTATGAGCAAAGCAAGCCAAGCAAGTGTAGCTTTGACTAACCATGGAAGATGCTCCTGGAGCCCTCCTGGCCCTTCCTTCCTTCCCCTCTCTATGACAGTCTGTAGCTACTGGCAGAGTTTGTGTGGGTCCTTGGCCTGCTTCCAGCTGGGAGAGAATGAGTTGGGAAAATCCATGTCAGCAGGCCCACTTCCCAGAATTTGCTCTCCATGCAAAAACTAGCTTGACACAAAGAAAGCAATGTAAGAAGCTGTTGATGCAGATGGCCTGTGTAAAAGGCTTATCTGCTTTAAGTCTGACAGTGGAACAGCCAGAAGAGGGAGAAGTTCTGTCTCCTGGGAAGCCGAGGGTGCATTTAAACTCACATAGACAAAAGCACTGCTAAGGCTACAAGCAATCTCAAGCCCAGGACATGACACATGGCCAGAAAATATCAGGAGGATTTTAAACATTGTACTCACCTGGGGTATATGTTCCTGATAAGTGGGCTGACATTCAAGAAAATCTGTCATACTACCATCTGGCTACAAAATGAAGAAACATATATCCCAATGAATAAATCCCTGATTTAACATTTTAAATATTAAAATACAGATTGTACAAAATAAGATTTCAAGACAAAGAAACAAGAAATGAAAGAGAATACAATTCCTAAAAATGTCAGTAAAGAAGACTAGACTATGGACATGCCAGAAGAAAGACTTTAAAAGTTTATCTCCCATATGCCCAAGGAGATGAAAAAAGATGCAGAGAAAACTAAATGATAGCAGGATAACAGTGAATGAACAATATGAGGATGTCAATAAAGCGACAGAAATGTTAAAAAGCCATCAAACAGAACTATGCTGTTGAAGACTACAATAAGTGAAATGAAAACTTCCCAGGAACTTTCAACAGCAGATTACAGCTGGCAGAAGAATGCATCAGCAAACTTGAAGATAAGACAGTTGAAGTACATCAGGCTGAGGAACAAAAAGAATTAAAAATTATAAAATATTAAATAGCCTAAGAGACCCTAGAGCTCCATCAAGCATACCAATACACACAGTATGGGAGTCCCAAAAGGAGAATGTAGAGAAAAAGGGGAAGAAGAGACATTCCGAGAAAAATCCTGAAAGTTTCCCAACTTAGCAAAAGATGGGAATATGTATATACAAGAGTATCAATTGGGGATTCTTAATTGTAGAAATTTGGAGACATATATCCCATGTCACAAACTGATCAACCAATCAAATGCCAAGGATGACAGTTATGAAAGTTGCAAGAGAAAAGCCATGTGTTAAGTACAAGGGGGTACCAATGAGATCAAGTGCCAATTTCTCATCAGAAACCATGGAAACAAGGCAAAATGTTGAAATACTTAATGTGCTGAAAGGAAACAATTGCCAACCAATACTGACAGGACTTTCTTTCAAAATTAAGGGATCAGATTAAGACCTTCCCACATAAAATCTGAGGGAATTCATCATCACTTAACTGATACTAAGAACAATGCTAAAGAGAATTCTTCAGACTGAAAGGAAAGGACACTAAACAGTGGTTCAAAGTAGCACAGAGAAATGAAGACCTATAGTAAATGTAGCCGTTGGAAAGTTATAAATAGTTATGTTTTGTATTGTTTGGTAGGTAACTTTACTCCTTAGCTCCCACAGGTTCAAAAATGCATATATATAAGAAGTAATGATCAATCTATGGCTTTGGACTTACAATACATAAAGATATCATCTGGAACTTACAAAAAAGATAAGAGATGGAAGGGTGTAGGAATTGTACATGTATACTATTGAAGTTATATTGGTATCAAATAAAATATGTTATGTCCTTATTTATGTATTTATTATATGTTAAATACTTTTATATATATACTTATGTATATATTAATCAGATGTTAAACACAAAGAAAATATATGAAAATCATATCTAGATAGAAGTTAAAAGGGACCGAATATGGTACAATAAAATATATTGAATATATATAAAATAAAATATATATAGGCACTAGCAGAAGAATTGAGACAAAAGGGTATAAAATTTACAAAAGACTAATAGAAAAATGGCGTAAGAAATTTCTGCATTATCAGTAGTGACTTTAAGCATACATGGCATAAACTTTCTGGTAAAAAGACACAGGTAGGCCAAAAGGATAAAAAAGCATGACCTAGTATATGGTGTATACAAGAGACTTACCTTAAACTCAAATACATAAGTAGGTTGAAGGTGAAAGGCTAGGGAAAAATATGTCAGACAAGTAGTAACCAAAAGAAAGCTTGAGTATAGCAATATCAGATAAAATAGACTTTAAGTAAAAACAGTTACAAGGGACAAACACAGTCATTATGTATTAATAAAGGGGTCAATTCAAAAGTAAATTTTACATTTTTAAATATATATGTGCCTAACATCAGAGACCCAAAATATATGAAAGAAATATGGACAGATTTGAATGAAAAAATTGGTGGTTCTAAATTAATAGGAGAAGATTTACCATAACCATTTTCAATACTGGTTAGAATATCACAACAGAAGATCAAGAATGAAATGTAAGACACTAGTGATACTCTCATACAGCTACACATAATAGACATACATAAAATACCTAACTCAACAACAAAAATATATACATTTTTCTCAAGTGTGCATGCATCATTCTCCAGGACAGACCATATCTCAGGACACAGAGCAAGTCTTTAATTCAAAAATATTTAAATCATAAAATGTCTTCTCTGACCACAATGGAATGAAGCTAGAAATCAGAAATACAGGGAAAAATGGAAAATTCACAAATATGTGGAACTGAAAGAACATACTCTTAATCAGTGGGATTAAAGAGGAAATCAGAACAGAAATTAGGGAATATCTTGATATGGATGAAAATGAAATTAGGGAATATCAAGGCGAATAAAAATGAAACAATGTACCAAAACTTATGGGATGCAATAAAAGCAGTGGTGAGAAGGAAATTTATAGCACTAAATGCTTACATTAAAAAAAGAATAAAGAGTTCAAATCAAAGACCTAACCTAAAACTGGAAGAACTAGAAAAAGAAGGGCAAAATAAACCCAAAGCAAGTAAAAGGTAGAAAATAAGAGATATTAGAACAGACATAAATGAAATAGAAAAATTAAAAAAAATAATAGAACCCACAAAACCAAAACTTGATTCTCTGAAAATCTATTATAATCAACAAAGTTGAAGCTAGACCAAAGAAGAAAAAGAGAGAGGATATTAGTAACTATAATCAGAAATAGTAACGTGTATGAAGTAGAAAAATTCCTAGAAGACACCTAAAGAAATTACAGGAAAAATTTCTTTTGATTATAGATGAAAAAAACCTCAACAAGACAATAACAAACCAAATCCAAATGTACACTGAAAAAATTATACACAATGCAAAGTAGAATTTATTCTAGGCATGCCAGTGTGGTTCAACATCAACACATAAAGTAATGTAATGCACCACATTAATTGAAAGAAGATAAAAAAATTATCAGTTCAATTGATGCAGAAAAGGCATTTGACAAAACTCAGCACCATTTTTGGATGAAAACACTTAGAAAACTAAAATAGAAGCAAACTATCTCAACATGATAAACACTATAACTGAAAAACTCACAGATATCCCCTTACTTAATGGTGAAAGACTAAAAGACTTCCCTTTAAAACAAAGAGCAAGACAAGAATGCCTACTGTCACACAATATTACACTGGAAGATTTCACCAGAGCAATTAGGCAAAAAGAAGAAATGAGAAGAATTCAAATTGTAAAAGAAAAAGTAAAACTTTCCCTATTTGCAGATGACATGATCCTATATACAGAAAATCTTGAAACATTCACAACAAATTTCCCAGAATTAATAAATGAATTCAGCCATGTGGTAGGGTACAATATCAACATCCAAAAATCGGTAGTATTTCTATACACTAGTAATGAACAAACAGAAAAAGAAATTTATTAAAAAATCCATTTACAATAGCAACTAAAGGAATTAAATATCTAGGAATAAGTCAAACCGAAGATGTAAAGGACTTCTACTCAGCAAAGTACAAAATATTGCTAAAAGAAATCAAAGAAGATCTAACTAAATAGGACAGTCCATGTTCACAGATTGCAAGACCAAATAAAGTTTTGTCATGTGTACCAAAAGAGATTTATAATTCAATGCAATCCAAATAAAAATTCCAACAACATATCATGCAGAGATGGAAAGGCCAATCATCAAATTTATGTGAAAGAATAAGGGGGCCCAACTACCCAAAACCATCTTGAATAAGAAGAGAGTTGGAGGATTCACACTTTTCCATCTTAAAACTTACTATAAAGCCACAGTAATGGAGCAGGCCATGGTGGCTCAGAAGGCAAGAATGCTTGCCTTCCATGCCAGAGGACCTGGGTTTGATTCCCGGTGCCTGCCCATGTAAAAAAAAATAAAATAAAAAAATAAAGCCACAGTAATGAAAACAGCATAGTACTGGCAAAAGGACAGATATATAAACCAATGGACTATAATCAAGAATTAAAAATCAACCCTCACATTTCAAGCCAACTAATTTTTTAGAAGGGGGCAATTGGGAAAGAATAGTCCCTTCAACAAATGGTGCTGGGATCAAAAAAAAAAAAAAAGTGGATCCCTAACTCACACCGTATTAAAAGGTCAACTCAAATAGATCAAAGTTCTAAATATAAGAGCCCAAACTATCAAACTCCTAAAGGAAAACATAGGGAATCAACTTCAGGAACTTGTGTTAGCCAATGGTGTCTTAGACTTTACACCCAAAACATATGTGACAAAAAGAAAAATAGATAAACATAACCTCATCAAAATTAAGAAAAACTTCTGTGCATCAAATGACTTTATTGTGAAAGTAAAACAACAATGGGAGGAAATATGTGGACACCACGTATCAAATAAAGGTTTAATATACAAAATATATATAAAGAAATCTTACAACTTAAAAAGACAAAGAACCCAATTGAAAAATGGGCAAAAGTCTGTAATAGACATCTCTCCAGAGAAGATGCACAAATTCCTAAAAAGCACATGAAAAGATGCTCAACATCCTTAACCACCAGAGAAATTCAAACTGAATCACCATGAGATACCACCTCACAATTATTAAAATACTGCTTTAAAAAATAAAAATATATAACCAAAGTCAACAGTGTTGGAAAGGATATGGAGAAACAAGGATACTCATCCACTGTTGGTGACAATATAAAATGGTGCAGTCCCTGTGGAAGCCAGTTTGTCAGTTCCTCAGAAAATTAAGAATTACCATATGGCCTAGCCATCCACTGCTAAGTATATGCCCAAAAGAATTGAAAGCTGGGACTTGCACAGATATTTGCACACCAATGTTCATAGCAAGATTATAAACAATTACCAAAAGATGAAAGCAACCCAAGTGTCCATTCATCAATGAATGGATAAATGAAAGTAACATATCCATACAAGGGAATATTATTCAGCAGTGAAATGGAATGAAATTCTGGTAGGCAGGACAACATGAAGACAGCAAGATGAGTGAAATAAGCCAAACACAAGAGGACAAACATTTTATGATATCACTGTTGTGAAATAATTAGAATAAACCAACCAACAGTATCAGAATATAGACTATAAGTTATCAGGGGAATAAGGTTTGGGAAGTTAATTGTACAATACACAGTGGTCCTATGTGAAACTTGGGTGAGTTTTGGTAATGAGTCTGGTGATCTAGCATAATATTGTGAACTTAATTAACAGCACTTAAATGTATGTCTGAATGAGGTTAAAAGGGGTAATGTTAGGTTATATATATCATAATAGAAGAAAAATTTTTAAAAAAATCTCTGGAGCCAAAGTGCACAAGTGGTGAAACTTAAATTGAACCATGAACTGTAGTTAATAGTACAATTATGAAAGTGTGCTTTCATCAATTTAAAAAAATATACCAAAATAATGTAAAGTTTAATAATAGGGTGGTATACGGGCATCCTGTATCTTATGTATGATTGTCCTGTAAACCCACAACCTTCTCTAATTTACAAAAAAAAAAAATGGAAGCCCAGTATGCTAATGGGGTACCAAAGGCACCTAAGTCCTGTGACAGCATGATGACAAGTAAGTTTCCCTTCAATTTAAGCTTTAAAATTTTGACTCTTTTAACATATAAACTACTATTTCTTTAAAAAATTATAAAAACAAACATACGATCTGAATGCAAAACTGGCTCCAGACATGTACGATGTTTACAACAATATTTCAATATTATTAAATATTACCAAACAGTCACCATCCTTCAGAGTAAGCAATTGTTGGGTTTGAGATTTTCATGGATTTAAAACTAGATGATAGGGTGCACGGGTAGTTCAGTGGTTAGAATGCACCTTTCATGCGGGAGAACTGGGTTCGATTCCCGGAGCATGCACCAAAAAAAAAAAAAAAAAAAAAAAAAAAGGACGATAGCCTTTGGTCCACATATGCTGTTTAAAATTTTTGCTATTTCATGTGAAATATAACTTTTGAAATATATGTAAAAGTATACAGTAGACTCCTGGTATAATCTTGTAAAACTTGGACATGGAATTATTATATATGTATTAAGCACACATAAAATTGTAAGCGCATATTAGAAAATGTTTAGAACCTAATGGCATTAGTCATTTCAATAATAAGTATAAAGTATGCTATACAATCCTCTGGCAATCATTAAAATGATTATTGATATAACTATGATGGATGTGGGTTATCCCAAATATTTCCACCTGCCCACTTTCTAAGAATGTTATGTCAATTATGATAGAATTTCACTACATAGAAATTGAGTATGGATTTGGGAGATTGAAATTTTAGATGCACAGAACTTCAGTTTCCTCTATAAAATCTCAATTTTCTCCTAATTGACTAAGAAATTTTTGTTTTGTTTTTAAACTGTCTTGTATATAAATATTTTTGTCACTGTGTATATCAGCTTTCTACAGTAGCAGTGGTTACCTCTTTCTTTTGATTTCCCTTTAGAAGCCACATGTCTCAAATGTCTTCAGTTTTTCGAAATATTATCAGAGATGTTTTGTATCTGTTTATTTTATCTCTCAATCTCTTGGGATTTGTTTCTAGGACTGTGAGAAAAAGTCATTTGTTCCCTTAATGAAAGTTCGCCACTTCTAGAAAACTTTACAAAGAAAAAACTATTAAAGCAAGACAAATGTCATGTAAGTATATTTTACAATGGGAGAATATGTAAGTTGGAAGCACCCATGATTTTGAAATGTGAGCTGATGTCATCTCATAAGATACTGACCTGATGTCACTCTACTTTGAATAAATATAAAACTTGAACTCATCCATAAAATAATGAAACTGGTATTTGTGTGTAGACTTCCAATTCTCAATTCTAACTAGAACAGAGGAAATGCTCATGGAGACAATTAGGCTAATCCCTTAATATACAGGATTTGGCAGAACCATGGATGACTACAAGGAAATATGCAATCCCAGATTGCAGATGCAAAAGAACATTTCAAAAATTCATTACAAAGTATTCAGTTTGTAGCTCACTATTTAGTATTGTCGAAAATTGGGAGGTATACATCCGAAAGCTCCCTTCTCTTTTGGCTAATGTGACCATGGCACTTGGATTACCAGCTAAATTATGTATGTGAAATCTCAGGAGGGCACCAAGGGCTGTTACTACCAGGCTTAAATAGTTTTATTTGTATCCAGCAAGTTTACAATGCCCAGAAGAACATGTTCAATAAAATAATCATGTTGCTTTTTCAAGGAACCAGTTTTGAAAGTTTCTTGGGATATATGTGTGTATATATATAAAAAATACACACACACATATATACATATACACTCACACCTATGTCATAAAGCATGCCCTAAAAATGTGAATGTATTATAAGGGAAAACTTGATACTGGAGAACTTTTAAGAGAATGTGGGAGGATTCTATGCAAAAGCATACACAGCCTTAGAATGCCAGAATGATCTGATTGTTTAAACATTTTGACATGCTTTTATTATATGTTTCTCTCTCTCTCTCTCACACACACACACACACACACACACACACACAAACTATAATAAGGGATAAAAAGGGGACAAGGACAGAGAAGAACTGGGATATATAAATGAATTATTTAAATGAGATTTCTGTAGGAGAGGTGTTACTAACTTTTAAAACCAAGAAAAGGGAATACTATGAGTTAATTACCAAAGAGATTATTTACTGTTCTCAGACAAGCAAAGATAACTTATAAATGTAACATTTCCAAAGTAAAATTGTCACTTCCTAGGTAGGATGCAATGTGATTATGCAGAGATTTGGGGAGCTGGGGATGTTGAGGTTCTTGTAACTAAAAACATATACATCTCATTTAGTTTTTTATTCTTGGTGTTTTAGGAGCTAAAAAGCCAAATACTATTTCTAAAAAGTTACCAGAGGCACTGGCCCACTATCCTCAGACAAGATATACTAAAAATCCACTTGGAAAGAAGGTATTTTTATCTCAGAATAAATTAATTTATTAATTAACAAATTTAAAAATTTATTAAATTAATTATTTATTAAGAAGAAGTAATTTTTCTTCATCCTTTTATTTTCCTCCAAGAATAGAGGGATTGAGCTGGTCCAACACAAAAACTAAACCACATATAATGGCATTCAATGCTTTATCAAAAGCAGACAATTATTTCACATAATTTATATTTGGGGGAGGTGCAAGAGGAGCCTGATGTAGGCTACACATCTGGTCATTTTCAAATGATTCTTTATGATAAAAATATTTTATATAGTGGTGAAATTCTCTATGGATTTTTATATACAAGTCAGCCGTACAGAAAACATTTTGCCCTTTGACATCAAACCATCCTCTATTTTGGTAATCCATGATGACTGCTAAGTTGTATCATTCTAGTACTCATTAATTTGTAGTTGCGGGGTCCAGGGCCTCCGGGAAACTGACTAAAGATGAATCAGCTTGGTCCTGCCAGTCATCATTTGACAATTAAATGGGGTTTTAGTTTTCAGAGAGAAAGAAGGAAGAAATTGAATACTGAGCAACTTCTATGGGCTTGGCACTCAGGACACCACATTGACGCCTCACTGCATGCCTGTAAGCAGTTATGGAAACTACATTTTACAACGACTCCATGCAGACCTTGAGTGACATCGCACAACCTGTTGGGGAGGAAGTCAGGATCTTCAACTAGAATTTTTTGTCTGAAGCATTGTTTTCTTGCCTCTATTCACTCTGTGATAATTGGAAAAGTGTCTGGGGAACACCAGGGTAAAAGATGGTATTGGGGGTTCAATTTCAAGTCTTCTGAGGCCAGAGAAGACCATAGCATAAGGCATAGCAAAGACCACCCTGATAAAGCAATCAAATGTTAGCTCCCAATGTTGAGCAAGCTCTTAAGTGGCTTGTGTTTGCACAGATATAAACAGGTCATTGCATGGTTCCAAATAAAAGAACAGGGCTACCCTGGGTGTGACTCAACTATGAACATCATCAGAGGATAGAAGTCTTGGTTTAGAATTTTAAAAAGAACAAAGGCCTCTTTGTAGCAAGTTCTGCATTCTTATTTCCACTTTTAGGACACTATTAGAAAAGAAGAAAAAGGGAAAAGATGAGGCATCTTAATTGGACTTGTTTTCAACATTGGAGCTCTATGGTAGAGGAGATGCCAGTGCAGATACTCAACCCAGCACCCAAGTGGGCACCATGTTGCCTTCAGTATCAAGGCTGGCATGCTGGTGCCATCTCCTCAACAGGACTGTGTGCTCCTGGAGGATGGGGGTCTAGTCCTCTCCACACCTCAACCACAGGTTGTCTGCCATGTAAGCAAGGCAGTGCTCATCCTCATTGCTATCCTATACACATCTAATTTCTTATCACAATTTCATCTCTAAGTGCGAAAACATCTAATTGCCTGAATGAAAATTTTACATGCCAACTTGAGTTCAAGCCCTAAACTTATATATTAAGTGGCCAAGTACTGCTGGGTAGGACAAGTTATCCATTTTCATAATCACAACAATTGAAATTTTAAACACTTAAGGGCAACCCCTTTAATTGTCCAATACCATTTTCAAAAGGTCCCAAAGGTAGTAGTATAATTTTGTGATGATGAAGTTACTTTACAGCAAAAGGTCAATTTTTAAAGAAAAAAATGAAATATAGGATCACCTGAAAAGAGAAGATTTAAATTTTGCTCCCAGTCACCAAAATCTGCAAAGTCCAACAAATGCAGAAGAATTTATTTTTTTCTTGGGACCACTCCAGCCCTTTCCTTTTCTATTTATTCAAGAAGTCATTGCCTTCTTATAATAGCAGTGGTAATCAGATCACTTCTTGGCAGATACAGTCACAGTTCACTTTTGAAATAAGGGCATAAATAGGGATAAACACTGAGACAATAAAGAAGGTCTTAGACCCCAAAGACAGAACACCTGGATGGAAATTTCTAGCTTCTCTACCAGTCAGCGTCTTCTTCCTCTTCTTCAGTTCCCTCACCTAAACAAAGGAGTGATGGCAGATTTTTATATACACTCAATGAGTACATACAAGTCATGTATCTAGCATGGTTCTTTGCATAGGTCTTGTCTGCTCTTTAGTTGTCATATTCAGAATTTTCAGCCTATGGTGGAACTGGCAGCTCCAGAGTCAACCGACCAATTAGTTCATTGTTCTTAGAGTTATCAAGAAAGCTGCAACCATTTCTAAAAGGAAGGAATTATTTTTGCCACCACTGCCACATACTATTGATACAATTTTTCAATGTCCCCATCCAATACAATTGGCATGCACCCTGAGAATATACTGGTAGCAAATCTAGCAGAACAAACCTTACAACCTAACATCATTAAATCTTTCCTTGTAAAGTCTGCAGTCTTATTCCCAGGAGCCATGGATAATAGTTCTTGGGAAGAATTGAAGGATTAAGAACAGTCATGATGAGACACTTAAAAGACACTACCTACACTATATCATTCCTGGCCCCCATTTTGTACCCAAATGAAATAAGTCCAGGTTATTAACTCTTGAGGGCTAAGGGAGTCTTTTGAGGTTCATGCTCAACCCTCTGACAAATGTACACTTAATGATTTAAGCTCTATTGCTGATGGCTTTATTTGTTCAGAATAATCAGGAGTCAATCTGGAGCAGGCAAGATAGATTGCATTCCTCTCTGGGCTCTCTCTGTGACTAGTGAAGGCAGACATCATCGACTAGACTGTCTGCATGAGACAGTGACCGCTACCTGTCCTGAATGGCTATCTATAGACCTACCTTCCTCTTGGAAAGGTAAACGTTTGTAGCAGATGAGCCCCTCCCTTGGGCTGGAAAACAGAGATGAGGTTATCATCCATTGGCCTTTCAAAGGCACCTAATGAGAGGGGGGAAAAAGGTGCTTGGAAAGGCTCTCAAGCATCAATCTAAAAATTCACTGTCGGCATTTGGGCCAAACCATCTTGACACAGACAGTAAGCTTATGCTAGGAACCACACAGGAGAAAGGGAATTTGGGAGAGAAGTTAACTCTGTCTGCAGCACCTAACATTTTTGTGATACTAATCCAGTTGCTTAACATATGTTATCTTGAGTATTCATTGCACAACTTCAGCAAGTCTATTATCCCAAGTTTCACATATGTGGAAACCCTAACAGGCTAGTGAAGAAGCTTACATAAGGAAGTATACTAAAAAGCTGAAGCAGGCTATGAAGCAAGATGATCTATTCCAATTTTTGTGCTCTTTTAAAAACGACACAGTGATTAAGATCACGTGATCTAGAGACTGAAAAAGTTAGGTTCAATTGACTCTGACATAATTTGGATAAATGACACAAATTCTCTGGAGCTTAGAATTTTCATTCACAGATTGGACAAGACAGAATCATAGAACAACTAAGGTGATACATGCAAATCACTTTCATTCAGTGCCTGGCACGTAGCGAGTGCTCAACAAATAGTGGCTTTCATGATCTCCTCCAACCACCTTCTCATGAACAGCTAGCTTATGGGGAGCCAGGGGAGGTAGTATGCTCCCAGACAGAACTTGGGGGAAGAAGGGAGGTGATGATCTCTGACAAGGTGTGAGATAAGCAATGAGATTAACATGAGACATGAGATGGTCATTTGATAGTAATACAACTCAGTCCAACTCTAAGATTCTGACTTCTTCCCAGACCTTATATCTTCAACTCAAAACTAATTATAGATATTGATATTCTCAGAGCATCTGAAAAGGGGAGATTGCAGACATTGCCAAGAAATGCCAAGACCGTGGTGACTCCAACAGAACCAGTTAAAGAGGAAATTTTCTGATCAATTGGCCCTTTGTGATTAAACCAAAGCAGCAGAATGAGTAGCCTGACTGATCCCTTCTGTGCAGTGTGAAAGAAAAGAGGAGAAATCTTTCCTCTCCATTGCAGAAGGAGACCTCAATGTCTAATTGTACACATTAAATCCTTTAGTAAATTTTATTTATTTATAAACTTAATTCTGCTGGGATTCAGAACAAAGCTCCTAAGTTTATTAAAGGCCTACCAAAAGTGAATATATAAACTGGAGCTAAAGAACTCCAATCACATAGGTTTTAGGGGAATGTTGACTTTCCTTCTTTTTTTATTCTTCTTTCTTTAAACAAAGTAGGCTTTGAAATGAGGCATGTAAAGGGACTGGGCATCAAAACATCTTCAGACTGCCTTTGTACAATGACTTTGCTGCTCTTTAAATGAGTGAAATGTTAAGGAGACAGACAGTGAATTCCATGTCTTGAAAGTGTGACCGCTCATTCACTTCTGCACTAGAGTAACACAAGCACTGTAAGTGTCTTTGACTTGCAATTTTTTCCCCAAATTTTAAGCTCTCCTTACAGCTAAGTTTGACACCTGTATTTGCCATGACACAGCTCATTAGAAAACATTCTGGTAGCTAATTTCTATGAGGCAATATGCAGAGCAGTTAACTTCAGGGCATTTGGAATCATACAGCATGGGTTTGAAAATCCACTTCTGCCACTGAAAATCTGGGTGATGTTTGTCAAGTCACTTAGTCTATGAAATGAAAATAATAAGAGCCAAATCTATAGCCGTTAGTATTAAAAATTATTGCAGGTAAATCACTTATCACTACAGGCATAAGTAGTATTCAAAAAATGTTAGCTGCTGTTTTTCCATTAGCCATTGTCATGGTCAGGTACATGTGTCAACTTGACACCTGTTTGTCTGGTTGGGCAAGTGCTGGCCTGTCTGTTGCAATGAGGCCATTTCATAGAATTAGATCATGATCACATCAGCTGCATCCACAGCTGATTCCCTTTGTAATCAGCCAAGGGACATGTCTTCAGCAATGAGTGTGCTTAATCTAATCACTGGAAGCCTTTTAAGGAGGATTCAGAAGAAATAGGCTCTCTTCCCGCTTTGGCTGGTGAGCTGCTCCTGTGGAGTTCACCCAGACCCTCCAATGGAGTCGTCAGTTTCACAGCCTGCCCTGGGGATTTTGGACTCTGTGTTCCATGGTCACATGCGACACTTTTATAAATTTTATATTTGTGAGTGTTCCCTGTTGATTCTGTTTCTCTAGAGAACCCTAATGAATACAGCCATGTTCAGGGACTAGTATGCCACAAAAGGCCTGCAGAGGATTCTGCTGATTTAGCGTGAGTTGGGATGAGGGTCCCTTAATCCAGTAAGGCTGTCATTGTTGTAAGCAGAGCAAATTCGGGGAAATGAAGAGAGACAGCCAGCCATATGAGGTAAACAGAGATTGTGTTATGCTGCCACAGGTCCAAGAACACCAAGGATTGCTGGCCACCTACCAAAAGCCAGAGGTGAGGCACACAATGGCTTCTCCCTCTAAAAGGGAGCATAGCCCTGTCAACACCTTGATTTCACACTTGTACATTCCAAAAATGTACAATAATGCATCTCTGTTGTTTAAACCAGCTAATCTGTGGTGCTTTGCTACACCAGTCCTGGCAAACTAAGACAGGAGGGAATAACTGTACTTTATCAAATCTAAGACACCATCAACTTAAGTAAAATAAATGGCCACCCACATTGGGCATCACTGAGAGGGACCCTTTCCAAGAAAGGATTTTCCTGAAGGCAAAAAACAATGATCTGCAGAGGATTTCCAAGAAATTAGAACAATGGAATGTCCTGTATAGAAGTGTAGATAAGCAGCACCTAATAATTATTTAGTGTCAGTCCAGTAGAGATAGCTTATCAGAATGGATAAACAAACATATGTAAAATGGAAACTCAATGTCAGCCAATCAGAACCTTTCTTAGTTTGCCCTCTATTAACTCCCCTTTTCCACACTCAGGCTCCCACATGCAGCTTGGATGCTGCCTGAATCATGAATCATAATCTGCTCAGATAAAATCCCCTAAATAATATCTTGTCTAATATTTCATTTTAGCAGACTGTAGTAAAACACACCATTATTTAACATAACCCCAAGAACAGCAAAAACAATAAAGATGCTTCAATTAAAACTATGTCAGTGTCTTCTTATCATTTAGAACTGTTTTGCACTTATTGAATTATCTTACATTTATTTAGGCACACATTTTACTCACTTTTATTTGTGCAAAATGTAAAAAGAAAAAAATGCACAAGTTAAGGTGTTGCTAAAACTTCATCACATTTGAAATCTAACTCTTCTCAATCACATTTCCCCCTTGAAAATGTCAATGTCTATGGTCTATTTTCCACAGAATTTTCATCCGAGCTCATTTTGTGAGTTTTGCTATGTTAACCCTCCTCTACTTGACTCAACTCAGTTTTGCCTATTTCTCTTTGAGTCCCAGGCCACTGGAAGTGTAGGGGCTCCTGTCCAACGGCAGCTGGAACTTGCATGCCAATCATCATTTAATGCATCTCCAATAATCCTGGCTAAATCAATCACACCAGTCAACCATGATCTGCAATTTCTTCCTTCTGTTCTGAAGGATGGGCCATTTCTCTTGCTTTCCAAGACACCACCATGTATAAGAGCAGTAGTACACATGGCTCAGCTGACCTAATGACAGCCTTAGCTAAGACAAAATTCAAGCACATGAAGGCAACATCAACAGAGTTTCAGCTGCGGGGCTGTAATTTAACATCAACTGCAAGACATAGTCCAATTTAAGGGATATTAAAATATGGGGGAAAAATCGCATCTCAGTCATGATAAAACACAGCATCCCAGCTGGTGAACTATTTAAGGCGGAACACAGCCCTTCCCATCCAACTGGCTAACCTAGGTCCCTTATGTTATCAATTCATGTACAAACAGCTTAACCTTCACTTTCTATGAGATGTGACCTTTGTCATGTACAGTATCAACAGCTTCAATAAATTTCCTGCCTTGTGCACTCCTGCCAACTTAAATTTCAGCTTCATCTGTTTTTGCCCCTTGCCAAAAACAATGGGCGGCCTGAAAAATATCATTTTCACAGAGAGTCAATCTCAGGCTTAACCTTACAAGGCCCTCAAATGGGGCATTCTGTAAGGCTGGACATATTCTGCTTCTTGATCTGGGTTCTATTTACACAGGTTTGCTCACTTTGGAAAAAAAATTGAGCTGAGCAAAAATCATAAGATTATAGCTCAATGAAATGTACACAAGGGGGAGATAAACATGTGACTATACATATGAATGTTCCAGCATGCATATTATAATTCAATTGAAAATTAAAAGAAAAATCTGCAAGCAAGAGAACCTTGAGATATTTGAAGAAAAATACAGGTGAGGGTAGCTAGTGATAACACACGGATTAGTTCGTTTCATTATTCGATTTGTTAATCCAGGTCTTAGTCAGGACTGAAGCACTCAGTACCCCTGCCCCTCCAAACCTGTCAATGAGATAACGACCACCTTTCTCATCTCCCCTGTGAGAAACGGACCCCCGACACTTTCTTCTGTTCTCCCTCCACTCCTGATCTTGAATCAAACACCAAGGTCTTTTGGCTGATGCGACCCTGACTAACGCCATCTCCTATGACTCCTCACCTTGTGCTTGCACTTCTGACATGTGGTTTCTTTCACACCAAGGCTATTTCTCTAGCCTGTATTTCAGCTCGAGCTGCTGTATTAACTTAAAATGTGGTCCTGCTTTCCTCCCCAACCCCATCCCCATGCTCTGATCCCTCCTTCTCCTGTCTCATCACTTATCCTTTAGCTTGTATCTCAGACATGATCTCATGGGAGAAATCTGCCAGGAGTCCTTCTCTGCCTGCTCCAGCCTGTGTGAGATGACCCTCTTCTGTGTCCACATGTACGGTGTAGGCACGTGTTCTGAGGATCTTCACAGACCCTATTGTTTGTCTGCAGATCCTTGTCCCCTACCAGCTTCAACAAATGTTTATGTATGATTTATTCATCCTCATGTTTGGAACCCAGCCTCTGGCACTTAGTGGGTGATCAGTTCATGCTTCATTAACTGAAATGAAGGGCAAAAGGACTATTCGGAATAGGAAGGTACCTCTATTAAGAACCGAATTGCAGTAATTAGCCTGGAGCTAAGTAATTTAACATAATTAACTTCACTCTGTGTATTTGAGAGATTAGGGCATGTTTTCTATTCATTTCTACAAATCAGTGTGATATTTTACATTATATGTTCCTGTAAGGAGAGATAAATAGTCAGTACACATATAACATGAGTTCCTCGAACATCTGGCATTAAAGTCCTTTAAAAAGTTTCACAGTAATAAAAACCCATTGGAGATTTTGGTAGTGTGTTGAATTACTTGGGTACTAAATGATTTTCCAGAGTCAATGCACTGAAGTTTTATATCTTGGTTGTTTTAAAATAAACTAAGAGAATTAGTCTCCAGGGTGGGAAAAAAATCATGTTCTATATAATTTTTAAAAATATATTGCTATTTATAGTAAGAGAAGCACTGAAGTACATTTGTAGATAGAAGGTTTGGCTTTGATTTTTATTCATCTAATTTAAAGGATGTTAAACAGATTTAATTTGAAAGTGCAAGATAAAACCATAAAAAAAGAAAAATCAATTATAGATGAGAAGATTGTGTTTATAATGGAATCACCAACATGCTCTTCAAAACAGTGGGTAGAAATAGAGAAATTGTAATAATTGCTTGCAATAGTATTGCTTTTCTCTAAATTGGTATTACCTGCACACTATTTAAAAAATAAAATCAAAGAAACATACAGATGGAAATTTCCTTTTACCGACAAGGGAATTGATTCATTTGTATATCAAGCCTTTTTCTTAGCACATAAAATCAATATAGCAGATGAAATGAAACAAAACCCAATCTTCCCATGCTAAACTGGAAGAGGGGAGGAAAATGCTAGACCATCTCCAAATTAAAAAGCACCACATTTGGGCTACTGTTTGCCCATTTCTGGACATGTCTCAGCACAAAATAGTTGACAACATAGCTAAACATAAGAATTTGGGAGGTTTTATCTCAAACCCATGTTGTGGGCAATTGTTTTGTATATCGAGGGGAAAGTACATAAAACATGTCAGAGTTGGCACAGAATTTCACAAAAGCAATAGCCTTCTAGAAATATCAACAAAATCATTTAAAGTTCACAGAATTATCATTGGCATCTGATTTTCTAATATATTTTTCCCCTTGTGGCTGTTCTTGCTCCAAATTTCACAGTAATCACCTCTTCGAATTCAATGTTTGGATTCTAAGTTGGATTGTGGCTCAAACTAGACATTTTGATTAACCAAAACTGAGCAAAACTCTACCTCAGTAAATGAAAAAGAGAAAGAAGAATGAACCTTCCTTCTCATTTTAACCCATCCTCTCTCGTATTCACTGCATGGCCACAGACATTTTCCTGAGAATTCTGTCTACTCAGACCTTTACCACTTACTTAATCACTGAGGGAACTTTCTTATGTTTAAAAAACTTAACAGTACTTGGGAAAAATGCATTATGAAATTTCCAACTGCAGGCTGCCTCTGAGACAAATCTGCTTATTAATTCTGTTACTGTGTTGAATCTTATCATGCCACAGAAGCTTAGGAACCTGCCCCTGCATGGAAAACAAGTACCTGACATGACTCTAACCTCCTTCTGCAACAACAAGCCCAGGCTATTCTTTCCACATAAGCGGCCTTTTTTGTGTGGCATGGGAACCTATTAAGTTGGCCATAATGGATTGGAACAGGGAACTGTCAGAACCAATGGCTTCTAATCTGGCCCAGAGTAAGAAATGAAATGAGGGATGGATCCATCAGATACTTCCTCTTGCATTGCCCTGAACATAAGACTCACAGAGAGAAGACAGTAGGACAGCAGGGAAGCAGACCTCTCAAGGGATCTAGAAATAAAAAGCAGAAAATAGGAATGGCTGAACCTAAGGTACAGTGCAGTCACAGTAGAGGTACAGACCTGTTTTTCTAAGGGAATGCAAGATCATCGGTTCTTAGAGGCGTGGTAGCAGGTCTGTGTTAAAAAACAATCAGAAATGTTCCCATTCTTCACAGGGCCTATCTGTACACAGATTCCTTCGCCATCCCATCCCCTAATGACACCTCAGTTTGTCACTTCTTACAATCAGAATGAGCATAGCACAGTTCCCTTACTGAAAAAAAAGAGTGTAGGAGGTTCTGTGGTTTGTTGAACACTGTATTAAGCAGCGTTTACAAAGTGAAACTGGCTCTAATCATAGCTCCAATCAAAACTGATATTCACTAAAATCGGCACTATCCAGGCTAACAACCCTACTGCTTGAAGCAAAGAATAAATATCAGAAAATTACTAGCCACTAAAAGCTAACGTTTCTCTCTTCTACCCCCACTCAAACTGCTGTGCTTCTCCCTGCCTTGCTTTCACCATCAAACATCTTACGGATACTTCAATGCCAGTCTGTCTTCCTCCTTGTCTCTTATCTTGTGCTCTGGAATTGGGTCTTTGGCAATACCCCATGACTTTAACCAGCATGGTCAAAGATTTAATAAGCTAATTGCCAAGTCTAATTTTTATCTCCTGGCTTTACATCTTGCCTGACCAGTGTAGCAGGGCCAATCAAGGCTATCCTTTGTTCTCCATACTCTCTAAAGAACATAAGCTTCTTGCAAATACTTTTTGCTGATGCATTTGCAGTTGAGGGCGTTATGAACTAAACTTCACTGGCAATTGATTTTGTCGGGGCTTTTCTTTTAACAATAAAAATCCTGAAAGCCACCAGCACTAATGAAACATTGAGCAAAGCATGCTTTTTTTTTTATAATATTTGTGATTACTGCTCTTTCATGGGATGTTTTTCCTGGGTTGGACTCTGCCATGGCAAATGTCCTATCTGATACACATCTTTACTAGTTTACTCATGATGAAGTCCAGATAATCACACTGTTTGTTATCCTCGAGAACACCTCCCTTAAATAACACTCATCCATATAATAGATTATGAGACAGGACCATTTTAGAAAATCTATCTTATTGTAGAAATCTATTCCAAGAATATTTATTCAGCAAATAATCACAGAGATACTACTAGGCATTAGGCAGCTTGCTTACGGTATACCACAGGAATGAATATCTACTTTACTCTTCACCGTTTATTCACATGCACTCATGTTTGTTTTTCTCTCCATTGTTTGTTAACCGTCTGGGAGCATCTCTGCACTCTAATAGGTTGTCAGTAATAATTTACTAAACAAAGTAAATAAATGTGGCATAATCCAAGTCTGTCCTATTCTACCAGCCTTAACTCAATGTTATTCTTTCCCTCACTCTGTGTGTTGTCACCCCCAGGTCCTACCATGAATTTAAAAGTGTAGGTATTTTCTGTCTCAGGGCCTCTAAAATGGTCTGTCTGGGTCATTAATCATGTACCAAGCAAACCACCTGGCACCTCAGTTGACACTCAACACAATTATTCAACCAACAGAGTGCTCTTCTTTTGTCATTTGCTGGATGTTGTCTTGGGCAAGCATTACTGCGCAAGACTTCCTCACCTGCAAGATACAGTCTGTTTCTTTATGGCCATTCAGTAAACAGGAAGAAAGGAAACAGAAACTGTGTTTGCTTTAATCCGGATCACATATCAGGTCCATTCCACAGATAGTTTGTCCACTGTCTCGAAGCAGCAGTTGCGAACGCAGGTGGAACTAGGTCAGTAGCATAGATGAAATGTGGTCCAAGTGCTAAAATGGACCTAGCGCCAAATTAATTCAATTGTAGCCTTTGTTTCTGAGGGATCATCCCATATTTGTTCTAACTCAGCTGTTGCCATTCTTCATTTGTTGATTGCTGTCTCATTCTTGGAAACGCACAGGCATCCCATTCATTTTGGAGCTTTGTTTTCTTGAAAATTATCAACTACATCTGAATTTATTTTGTAGCTGCCTAACACAGCAATGGCCAAGAATGTTGAAAACTCGTGCATTCGATAATAAAAGAATTGGAGCATGAGTGGTATCAAAAAAGAAGTAGAATGATTTTAAAAAATGACAAATAATGGGGAAAAAACTTAATGACTTTACTAAAGTTGTTATTGACCTTAATCAATTTCTCCTCTAATTAAGTTTTCCCAGGATTAGAATATTGAAGAAAACATCTAAAAACTCCTACTTCAGATACATGTTGCCATTTTTAGTTTAAAAGCATGTCATTTTGCTCACCATTAGTAGAGTGAATGAGTGAACAAAGAAACAAATGGACTGAATTAAGTAGGAATTTAGTTGAATGAGCAACATAAAGCCTACGTGAATTTTGAAAATAGAGATTTTGAGAAGTTAATGATTTCCCAGCCTGAATTATACTATACAGTTTGAATTGTGACAAAGAGTACCAATAAACAGCACTATAAATTCTAAACAGAAGCATTTGAATATAAAATCAAGTTATCTCAAAATTATTATTGAGTAGAAAAATATTTATCTTAGCAATATTTGCATATTATTTTAACAAATAACAAAAATCTTCCTTTCAAAAAATCTCAAGTGCTACATATAGAAAATTATTTTTTGTATCCCCCTTTCCAAACACTTGAAAGAATTCAAAGCAAAGAAAAAAAAAAGAAGCTAGAATAGATGCAATAATTGAGAGGACCATTGACTGAGAAGCATCAAAATTATACAAGGGTCAAGTCTACCTAAACTGATTTACAGATCCAATGCAATACCAATTAAAATCCCCAAAACTTACTTTTCAGAAATAGAAAAACCAATAACCAAATTTATCTCGAGGGGCAGGTTGCCCCGATTAGCAAAAAATATCCTGAGAAAGAATATGAAATAGAAGACCTCACGCTACCTGACTTTAAGGCATATTATGAAGTTACAGTGGTCAAAACAGCATGGTACTAGCATAAAGATGGATATACTGACCAATGGAATCAAATAGAGTAATCAGATATAGACCCTCTCATCTATGGACAACTGATCTTTGATAAGGCAGTCAAGCCAACTCACCTGGGACAGAACAGTCTCTTCAATAAATGGTGCCTAGAGAACCAGATACCCACATGCAAAAGAATGAAAGAGGATCCATATCTCACATCCTATACAAAAATTAACTCAAAATGGATCAAAGACCTAAACATTAGCTCTAAGATCATAAAACTTTTAGAAGAAAATGCAGGGAAATATCTTATCAATCTTATAATAGGAGGCAGTTTCATAGACCTTATACCTAAAGCATGAGAATTGAAGAAAGAAATAAATAATTAGGAACTCCTCAAAATTAAACACTTTTGTGCATCAAAGATCTTCATCAAGAAAGTAAAAAGAGTGCTTGCTTCAGAAGCACATATACTAAAATTGGAAAGATACAGAGAAGATTAGCATGGCTCCTGTGCAAGGATGACCCGCAAATTCCTGAAGCATTCCATATTTTTAAGAAAAAAATAAAAATGAAAGTAAAAAGGCAGCCTATATAATGGGGGACAATATTTGGAAATGATATATCAGATCAAGGCCTAGTATCCCGAATATATAAAGAGATTAACTCAACAACAAAAAGACGGACAACCCAATTACAAAATGGGCAAAAGACATAACAGACACTTCTCAGAAGAGGAAATACATTTGGCCAAAAGGCACATGAAAAGATGCTCAACCTCACTGGCTTTTAGGGAAATGCAAATCAAAATCACAATGAGATATCATCTCATACCCACCAGAATGGCTATTATCAATAAAACAGAACATGACAAGTGCTGGAGAGGATATGGAGAAACAGGCACACTTATCCACTGTTTGTGGGAATGTCAAATGGTACAACTGCTGTGGAAGGCAGTGTGGCGGTTCCTCAGGAAGCTAAGTACAAAATTACCATATGATCCGGCAATATCATTGCTAGGTATCTACTCAGAGGACATGAGGGCAAGAACACAAATGGACATTTGCACACCAATGTTTATAGCGTCATTATTTACAATTACCAAGAGATGGAAACAGCCAAAATGTCCATCAACAGAAGAGTGGCTAAGCAAGCTGTGGTATATACATACAATGGAATATTTTGCAGCTATAAAACAGAATAAAGTCATCAAGCATGTAACAACATGGATGGACCTTGAGGACATTATGCTGAGTGAGATTAGCCAGAAACAAAAGGGCAAATACTGTATGGTCTCACTGATATGAACTGACAATAGCAAATGAACTTGGAGAATTTCAATTGGTGAAAGAGACCATCAAGAGATAGAAATAGGGTAGATATTGGGTAATTGGAGCTGAAGGGATACAAATTGTACAACAGGACTGATTATAAAAATTCAGAAATGAATAGCACAATACTACCTAACTGTAATACAATATCAGAACACTGAATGAGGCTGAATGTGAGAATGATAGAGGGAGGAGGCCTGGGGGCACAAATGAAATCACAAGGAAAATAGACAATAAAGACTGAGATGGTATAATCAAGGAATGCCTAGAGTGTATAATGATAGTGACTAAATGTGCAAATTTAAAAATGTTTCTACATGAGGAACAAATGAATGTTAATGATGCAGGGTGTTGAAAATAGATGGTAATTAATATCTTAAAACTTTAATGTATTTGTGAGACAAGCAACAAATGTTTATTTGGTAAAAAATTTATATTTTGACTAGTGAATTTCCTAATATAACTTATGTGGACAGCTTAATCTAACACCATAGTACTTGGAACCTTTCATAGGGCATGAGATTTTGTAGGTTTGTCCAGAGTGATGCCCAGATAAATCCCAGATCAATTTGAACAGTGAATAGGGAAGTATTTTCAGAGTCCCCTTGGGGGAATGGTGAGAAAGGGGGAAAATTCAACTTCCCCAAGTGGAGAAGTCTTAATATTCTCACAGGCAGTGGGGACAGCCAAAGAAATAGGCTGAGCCTCCAATCTTGGGGTTTGTTCATAAGAAACTTAATCCTGCAAAGGATAGGCTAAGGCTACTTACAATTAGGCCTAAGAATCACCCCCAAGAGAACCTCTTCTGTTGCTCAGATGTGGCCTCTCTCTCTGGCCAACCCAGCAAGCAAATTCACTGCCCTCCCCCTCTCTACATGGGACATGACTCCCAGGAGTGTGGACCTTCCTGGCAACATGGGACAGAAATCCGAGAACGAGCTGGGACTCAGCACCAAGGGACTGAGAAAACCTTCTCCACCGAAAGGGGGAAAAGTGAAATGAGACAAAATAAAGTGCCAATGGCTGAGAGATTCCAAACAGAGTTGAGAGGTTATCCTGGAGGCTATTCTTACACATTAAATAGATATCACCTGTTTAATTAAGGCATAAAGGAGAGGCTGTAGGGAACTGCCTGAAAATGTGGAGCTGTGCTCTGATGGCCATATTTCTTGAAGATAATTGCATGATGATATGGCTGTCGCAGTGTGACTGTGTGGTTGTGAGAGCCTTGTGTCTGATGCTCCTTTTATCTACCTTATCAAGGTGCAAGTAAAACACATGGATTAAAAATAAATAAATAATAGGGGGAACAAATGTTAAAATAAATTTAGTAGATTGAAATGTTGGTGATCAGTGAAGGGTAGGGGTAAGGGGTATGGTATGTACGAATTTTTTTCTGTTTTCTTTTTATTGCTTTTTCTGAATTGATGCAGACATTCTAAGAAATGATCATGATGATGAATAAGGAAAAAAACAACACTGAATTGTATACTTTATATTCATGAATTGTGTGGTAACTGATTTGTATCTCAATAAAGCTGTTACCAAAAATTAACAACAACAACAAAAATTATGCAAGGTTAAAAATAAAATAATAAGTAGGGCAGGAATAGCTTCCTTGATATAAATTTATGGAGGGTTTAAGAGAGAGAGAGGCCATTGGCTCTCATCACTTTAGAAATCTGACTAGGTTATTGAAATTAGGCAGGAAAAACCATCAAAGAGTACAGAGAAAGACAAGCACTCCCAAAAGGAAAGCTCCCGTGGGAGGTGTTTCAAGAACTTGCTAAAACAGGACTTGGCTCAGGTTATTGAACTCTGCTCCCTTACAGGCGGGGAGGGTTGAGGGATTACAGAGAGGGTTCAGGGTTTGCAGTGAGGCCTGGAAGAAATAAAACCGGCCACTAGGTCTTGTAACTTTGTCACTAGATTCCTGGAGAGATGGTTACGGATATAGGATGTTAGTGATTTTCATATATATATATATTTTTTTTTTTTAAATGAGTAAACTCATTTTTTTCAAAAACTGCATCATACTGTACATATTTTCTGCAGCTTACTTTCTTACCAAGACATTAAAGACATCATTATAGGTCAACGGTCTATATTTCCGACAGGCTTAAAATCGGCTGCATCCTATTCCACATTATGAACATACCACACTTCCTTGAATGGCTCCCATATTGCTATTCATGTTATTTTTGTCTGGTGCTAACAAGGCTGCAAAAAAGATCCGTATATATGTATGTGTGTGTGTGCGTGTTTCTTATATACACTTGTTTTATTTCTTAGGGAAATAACCTAGGAAGTAAGATTGCTAAATGAAGATAAGTGTATTTTTTAATTTTAGCAGATGTCATAAAATTGTTTTCTACTTTTGATAAACAAAACTCTGGAACAAATTCACCAATTTGTTTTAGGTTAACAACTCTCTTTCAAGATTTCACTTTCTATACATTTTAACCTTTTCCTTTTTGTTTCATTCCCATATCATAATGAAAAACTATTAGGGATTATCAAAATAACATATTAGGATCTGAAATCTGGATATTTCAGAAATATGGGCCTGAAGGAAACTACATGTACATGAATTGATTGACAATCTCTACTATCAAGTAGAATAAAATATTACCTCCCCACTCAGGGGACTGATTATTAAACCAGACATTATTGAATGAAAATATGTAGGGGCTATCAAAAGTATCTGGACCATAATAAGTCTTACAGATATTATCTATTTTAAATTATGATATACAATTTATTTTATGTTATTTTATATTAATTATTATGCTTATATTAACTTTTATACAGCATCATCTTATTTTAATGTATTATATCAAATCAAATATCAATCATGCTCAATCACATTAATTAAACGTCTGCACTCTAGACAAAGCAAGCATGACTTGGAGCCTAGATATACCAAGTTTTACCTGTTCAGCTTAGTAAAAATTGCTTCATTTTGTGAGTCTGAGATGTTCCATTTATTAAAAAGGATAGCAATAGTTCCATAGGGTTGTTGTAAGGATCAAAGGATTTTGTGCTTTTCATAGGGCTTCATGGCTGTTAATGACAATGACGATGATGGTAGCACATGGGATTCATGCTGAGCACATACACAAATACAAGATATAAGACAATATTCAAAAACATTTAGAAAAAGTCTAGGAGATATTATTTCATATAAGAATAAGACAAATCTTTAGCTAATAAGTAATTATACATCAACGAGTGTTAAAGAGGGAGTATAATATAATGACTGAGAGAATAGGTTTTGTAGTGATATTGCCAGAGTATAAGTCTTTGCTGTTTGTGTATAAGCATTTCTCCCTGTTTTATAGTTTACATTATCCAGAAGGTACTTCTGATATAGTCAATTATCAAAAAGATCACCAATTACGTATTCATTGTCGGGTAACACTGGACAAAACTTACGTGGCATGCATCAGGTATAGGAGTATTGTGCCCCGGATTTAAACCTTTTCCCTATATAATACTTTAAGAATGTTAAGAAGATAAAGGTATAGGCCAATGGGCAAATGACAAAGCACCTATTATAATTAATTAGTCAACACTGACCTCTAGAATGGCAGCGGTACAGTGACCCCCATAAGTGTGAGCAGCTGCAATCCAATGTTCCAAGAATGCATTTCACATACTACAAGATATTTGTGTACATGGCTTTTGAAGTGCCTATGATGAAGGCAGGGGCTGCATGGTGGGGAGCTCTATAGGAGAGCTCAGGGAACCTGGCGCAGAGGCAGCAGTCAGGAAGACAGGGCCCCATGGAGAGGCTCAGTCTCCAGTCACCTCCAGAAAGACCTGAATAGTGGCATGAATCAACAGTAGACATTAATTGCAATGGAATTATACTATAGAATTAAATAATCTAATCCTTAACAGTTAAAAATTTGTCAGATGACAAAGCTGAGATTTAGAGATTTTGAGTTTTAAACACTATTATAGTAGTGAAAGAATACTCTGTATTGGATTAAATGATCTCACTGCTAACAAGTTCTGGACACAATATCAAAAGGAAAAAAAAATGTTTTTGACAGTATTAAAGGGTGACACAAACCAGGCAGGACCTGGTTAAGTATCAGACCACTGAAAAAAGAGACCCACACTGGTTGAACCCCAGGTGGCCACGGATGTTCATGAAGGCATCCCCAGTCTGCACTGTCAGGCAGCTAGAGGTGTCAGAAGAGGGGGGTCCCAGCAGCTGCCTTAATGGCTGGGAAGTAATTCCTGGAAAGGAGAGAATCACAGCTGGGTAAGCCCAAACATCTGTACCGTTTCATAAACTTAAAGAAATTGGAAAGGAACTAGATTATGGAAGTAGGAGTAGGAGATGAAAAGTTAGACAAAGATTACAGACTAATATTGGAATTCACAAGCACTTAGCATCCAGACCAGAATGGTTTACTGATTGGGTGTACTGGAAACATTGGCCACAGACAATCTCCTTTTGGCTCATCCCTGAACTAAACCTGTTTATGGCAAACCACCATGGTCCCAGCAGAAAGCACTATCTAAAAGTTTTAAAGGCTGAACAGAGATTTCAGCTTCTTCTCAATAAAGGGGAGGCAAATTTAGAATTTGAATCATACCAACTGAGAAAGGCTTGGTAAATACTTCAGGCTTTCAACTGAAATCCCAGGAGAAATAAAGGCTAAGGACTCACTCTCAGACGAAAAGACAAAAATCAAACAAATTGTAACACAAAGTCTTCACAAGTTCAAGTTAATCATCCAGGATTTTTAACTGCATACTAGAACAAAATCTAACATTGCTAAAAGGAAAATATCAGAGCCCAGAGTCCTGCAACACGCTATTCTTAATTTTCAGCATAAAGTTAAAAAAAAAAAAAAGTACTAGCAAAGAAAAATGAAATAATCAACAGAAACAGGCCTCCAAATTTTCCAGGTGTTAGAATTAGCAAGGAAAGTCTTTAGAGAAGCTATTATAAATATAGTCAGAGACTGAAAGTAAAATACAGCCTAATAAGGAAAGAGATAAAGAATTCCTGCAGAGGAAAGAAAACTACATAAAAGAAGAAAATAAAAATTATAGAACTAAGTATATATGTGTATGAAATAAAAATTAACTAAACAGAACATTGCATGCAGACAGCTAAAGAAAGAGACATTAAACTGGAAGACAAATAAATAAGATTTTCCAATCTAAAGAAAGGCGAAACTAAAAGGTTGAGAAATACAAAATGAACAGAATTTAGTGATCTGTGGTGCAATCTAAAAGTCAAACATGTATATAATTGGACTCTCAAAAGGAGAGGAGAGAGAGGAGGGCATAGAAAATATTTTTGGAGTCATACTAGTTCATTGTTCCCCCAATTCAAGGAAACTACCTCCACTTGTAGATCTGGCAAACGAAACAAAGGCCAAGATATAATTCAAAGGTAACCACCACACCTGGGAACATCATAGTCAAACTTCTGAAAAACATAGATAAAAAGAAAATCTTGTAAGCACCCAAAGAGAAAACATCACATAATATACAAGAGAACATCAATTTGAAAAACTACTGATCAGAAACAAACAAAGCTGGAGGACCTTGGAACAACACTGTTAAAGTTCTAAACAATGAAATCTCAACAAAAATTCTACAACAAAAAAACAAGAAAATCCACATGAAGCCTGAACATTCACATACACAAACAACAAGAAAAACCATTCTCAGACAAATGAACAGGAAGACAGTTGGCTGACAATCAAACTACATGTAAGAAATACTAAAAGAAGTTCTGTCAGTCTGAAGGTAGCATAACGAATGAGCAGAAATGGAAATGGTAAATATGTGGGTAAATGAAAATACGATTTTTTTCTGATTTATGTAAAAGATTGGTTAATGCAATAATTTTAATGTAGAGTTATGGCATGTATAACATGTAAAAGTATAATAAGTTAAAAGCAATATACAAAGTGCCTGACCAGCTAAGTCAGTTAAATGAATTTATACTTTTTCATGTCTCTTAACATTTTATGCAATGTGGTACAAAGCTAACTCTAAGTGGATTGTGAAAAGTTAAGGATGCCTAGACAAAACCACTAAATTATATACAAAAGGGTATAGGCAGAATCCAAGAAAGCAATTTAAGCGGAATACTAATAAATATTTGATTGAACCAATAGAAAGTATGAGAGGAGGAGAGAGAGAGAGAGAGAGAGAGAAAATACAAATGCTCTAATAGTAACATGGTAGACCCCAAAGATATCTATGATTTTATTGCACATAAGTCTTCTAAACATTCAACTGTGCTGCACAACAAGTAACAATCTAATTATGTGCACTTCAAGATACACACTTTAAGACACAGTAAGATGGTGTAAAAAAAGACAACATGCAAACAGCATAAAAAAGCCGGTGGCCTATTTTAAAATGTGAAAAAGAAATCTTCCAACAGAGAAATGCAAATTAAAAGCAAAATGAGATACCAATATAAACCCATTTTAAAGTACAAAATAAAAAAGACCAGGAAAATAAAAGAATATCTATGGAATAATTGGAACTCTCATGTATTGTTTGTGGGACTGAAAAATGGTTAACAGCTTGGGAGTTTTTTTATGAAGTGAAAGATGAAGATATCTACAAAGGTTTGAAGCTGTACGTTGCCCAGACAAAGTATAATCTTAAAGTTAATCCATTCCTGTGGGTGTGGACACACTGGAAGTAGGATCTTTCGGGGAGCAGGATTTTAAGTTAAAATGCGACCTAGTGCATTCAGGGTGTGTATTAATCCTTACTGGAGTCCTTTATTATACAAGTACAAAATTGACAGAGAAATGCACAGAAATTAAAGGAGAAAGCCACAGAAACAGCCAGGAGGTTTCTAGAAACTAGAAGCAATGAAACCTGAAAGAGAAAGGAGAGATCGGAAGACACTGCAATGTGCCTTGGCATGTGACAGAGGAGTCCAGAATCACTGGCAGTCAGTCTTCAGGCAGAAAGCATTTTCTTGGTAGTTCCTTAATACGGACATTTTCTGTGTCTTCAAAACTGTAAGTTTGTGAGATAACAGATTCCCATAGTTAGAGACAACACATTTTATGCATCTGTTTAGCAAACTAGAACAATATCCTAATATCCAACAATACCACCCTTATTTACCCAAGAGAAATGAAAACTTGTCCACAAAAAAATTGAGAAATATTCATAATGGCTTTATTCACAATAATCAAAAATTATAAACAACATAAATATCTGTCAACTGGAGAATGGATAAACAAACTGTGTTATATTCACAAATTCGGCAACAAAAAGGAGCTATTAGTATAAGCAACAACATAGATGAATATAAAAACATATGTTAAAATAGCCTGGATACAAAAGAGTACACAGTGCATGTGCTCGTCTGAAACTGCTATGTACCACAAAAAAGCCATGTTCTTCTAACAATCTTTATGGGGGCAGACCAATTTTGGGTGAGGCCTTTTGATTAGGTTGTTTCCATGGACCTTTTAATTGGGCTATTGCCATGGAGATATGACTCCACCCATTCAGGGTGGGTCTTAATTCACTTACTAGAATCCTGTAAGAGAGAGAGAGACCTTTTGGAGAAACCACAGGTGCTTGGGGAGCCAACACGGAAAGCAGATGCTTAGAGACAGAATTGCTCCAGGAGATGCTAAACTCTGACTCATAGAACCTGAGGGACCCAAAACCTGCAGAGTGCTGAGAGAAGCTAAGAGATGAAATCCAGATTTTACTAGGAAGAAGCTAAGAAAGGACCCACAGATGCTTAGAGAGAGAAAGCCACTGGAATCAGAAGCTGAAAGCAATGAACTGAGTAGGAGGACCAGAAGAAGCCAGCCTCATGCCTTCCTAGCTGACAGAGGTGTTCCACTGCTGGCTGCCTTTTCTCCAAGAAGGTATTCTCTTGTCGGTGCCTTAATTTGGACATTTTTCATGACTTTAGAATTGTAACTTGTACCTTAATAAACCCCTTTGCAAAGCCAATCAATTTCTGGTATATTGCATTCTGGCAGCTTTAGAAAACCAAAACAATGTAACATTCCCTCTATATAGATGTGAAGAACAAACAAATCTATTGTGATAAAAGTTAGAAACTGATTTACCTTTGTAGGGTGGGGGATGTTCAGAAGGGGACAAAAGGAAACTTCTGGTTGATGGAACTATATCTTGATAGGTATAATAGTAAATGTATATACATTCTTCAAATTCATAATTGAACTCTTAAGATCTCAGCTTTTCACCATATGTAAATTTTTCAATGAAAAAGTCACCATTTCCAAATAATGATAGGGCTGGAATTTTAAAGCTTATCTAAATTCAAGTCCCATAACATTTTCACTATTCTACACTGTAGTCATTAAACTGTGCCAAGGATTGTAGAGCATAATTTAGGCTGGAATTTTTGGCGATGAAAAATGACCCTATTTGGTGTTTTTCTAATGGCAACATCTTCCCTTTGTAGAATTTTCTTTCTGCAGGGAAAAAAGAGAAGTGAACCTATTGGGAAGCTACATCAAGCTCTCTAAGACTACAGAGGTGCCAATTACATAGTTTTAGGAAGTACCTGAACTTAAATCCCAGAGAGACATTCCCCTCGTATCAAGGGCACAGTCATGAAGCACCAGGTCACTTTTTTAAGTTGATATTTCAAGTTATCTAAAAAAAAATAAGAAGTACACAAAAAATATATAAAATTTTTATGAATTTGGCATGTTATAAAGTTTAGTGTCTAATTCTCTCCCATTTCCTATTGCATTTTTGTAAATACAGTGATTATTTCAGAAGTGAATCAGCATATATGACTTTACATGAGGAAAGTAAAGAATGAACACATATATAAATATGTTTACTCTGGGCCCAATGTGTCACTCCCTTCCTTGTTCATTCAATCAACTACATACTAAGCTCTTACTACATGAAACCATTAGGCCTGGAACAAGTTTAAACAGAAATAAGACACAAGCACTAGACTTATGACACTTAAAGTTTAATAGTGGTAGATTATAATTAAAAAGATAATGCTTTACAAAAATGAAAATAGAAGCTATAAACTGTGAAAATATTTAAGGCATTTTTATTTTCATTTTCAAAAATATACCTCTTATAAATGACTTGTCTTCAAAACAAACAAATAACTTTTAAAACTGAACAAAAACAAAAAAATCCAATTAAAAATGGGCAAAAGAACTGAACAGATACCTTACCAAAGAACATATGCAGATGGCAAAAAAGCATGTGAAAAATGTTCAATATTATATAACATTAGGGAATAGCAAATTAAAACATCAGTGAGATGCCTCTACAAACCTAATGGAATGGCTACAAAATTCCAAACACTAACAACAATAATTGCTAACAAAGATATGGAGCGACAGGAACTCTGGCTGAATGCTGGTAAGAATGCAAAATGATACGTCCACCTTGAAAGACAGTTCTGCATTGCTTACAAAGCTAACCCTAGCATTAACATATGATCCAGGAACTGCACTCCTTGATACTGACCTAAAAAAGTTGAAAACTTAGGCACACACAAAATCTGCAAACACACGTTTAGAGTAGCTTTATTCATAATTGCCAAAATTTGGAAGCAACCATTATGTCCTTCAACAACTGAATAGATAAGCAAACTATGGTGTCTCCAGACATTACAATAGAATTTTACTCAGTGATAAAAGGAAATGACCTATCAAGCCTTAAAAAAAATCATGGAGGAAACTTAAATGCATATTTCTGAGTCAAAGAAATTAGTCTGAGAAAGCTATATACTATATGATTCCAACTATATGACATTCTTGAAAAGGCAAAAATGCAGAGAAAGTGAAATTGTCAGTGGTTGCCAGGGGTTCAGGGGAGGGGTCATGCTACCTGAAACACAGAGCATTTTGGAGGCAGTGAAACTATTCTAGCTGGTACCATAATGAAGGATTCACAATATTACACATTTATCAAGACCCATGAACTGTACAAAGAGTGAATCCTAATGTAAACTATAGAATTTAGTGATTAAATTCTATATCAACATAGAATACTATATCTGTATCAATATTGGTTCATCCCTTGTAACAAATGGACCACACTTGTGGAAGATGTTATTGATAAGGGAAACTTCATACATAGGGGGATATATGGGAACTCTCAGTACTTTCTGTAAACCTCAAAATGCTCTAAAATAAATTTCATTATTAAAAACAATCTTGTAGAATGACAAAAGCTAACCTATAAATAAATATCAAATGCTATTAAATGTTTGTGGACACAGTCAATAAAATTGAAATAATGTTAAAAACAACAACAATAATGCTATGGGGTGCAAGGGTAGTTCAGTGGTAGAATTCTCGCCTGCCATGTAGAAGCCCCAGGTTCGATTTCTGGTCCATGCACTTCCCAAACACAAAACAAACAAGCAAACAAACTTTCAAAAAATGGTGCTACAATAATAGGATACTCACATGGAAAAAGAATGAAATGTGACTCCCACTATAAAGCATACAAAGAAAAATTATGCTAAAACCTCACAATAGGTGTTAGAAAAAGGAAAGGCCCATTGGGCATTGGGGAAAATATTTGACAGCCATTTAAATGTTTATGCATATATGCTATTTCTCAATGGAAGACATAAAGCATTGTTTCTCTAACATATATGCATGCCAAGTTTCATCTCTTCCTTAGAGGGAAACTGCATTATATATATATAATCCAACATTCTAAGGAGCCAGAACAGATTGAGACACCTACTTGTGGTGCATACAAATGGAGCCTATCATATGGTTATTTCCCAACTGGGATGCTTTTGAAATGCCACCTAAAAGTATTTCCTAACAGCTTTCTCCACCAGAGCTATAATTATAGTCTTACTGAAGAGTAAAACCAAAAATTAAGGACATTTATTTCCAACTTGAAGTTCTTCCTTAAATAATACATTTCTTGATATTTTCATTCGCAGCATAAATATGTGAGACAAGTAATGTATGAAATTAATCTGCGGATAAGAAAAACATTCTCATATCTGATCTTAATTTCAGGTTTGTTGGATATTTCTTAAAGACCCCTTCCTCATTTGTTTGGCAACTTAAAATTGACCATACAAACCACTAGTTGACCCATGGAATGGTGTTGTGTAATATGGAAGGGACTTACTTAGAATTGTAAGTTACTCTACTCTATCCTACTGATTCAAAGATCTTGGCTTTACTTTTATTCTTTTAATCTGGCAAGGACCCAACAAATAGCTATCTACCAAAGTTGAAATGGCTAATTCATTCATGAAGTAAAACAAAGTGCTATAGATTACATTTCCTGGCCAGTTATTTTAACATTCATAACACACAAAGTTAGAAGACAGAAACTGCTATTGCTAAAGAAATAAGGGAAGTCTGTAAAGAATTTAAGAAATCATTCTGAGTAATCACTTTCAATTTCAGAAATTAACAGCTTCATTGAAAACACAAAATCTATATGCGTCAGGCTTTATTTTGCTTTTGTCCTTTTACCATTTAAATATTTATCATCAGCGTGCAAAGATGGGAATATACAATCTATTGGAATTTTATCATCTACCTCTCTCCTCAAAGTTATTCAGTAGCTCCCCGTTACTTTTTTCAAGTTATAGGATATCAAATCCAACAAACTGAGGCACTACTGGGTAATAATTAAAAGAGAAAAAGTTCCAATAAAAAGGGAGCAGGTGCAAATGTTTAATGTGGCAGAGGAGTGAAGAATTTTTTAGATGTGAGTCAAGGCCATGGAATTATGGTGACCTCTCAGAGAAATTCTTAGTGGAGACAAATTCATACAGGCCCTGGAAGAAGTAAGGCAGTAGAGAGCACTCTATTTATTCATGATATTTAGTAAAGGGAATGTACAACTCTTTAGTCCAGAACTCATTTTGAAATCCTAACTCTCATATTTCAATTACACTCTACTGTCATGTTAACTGTTAATGGGACAGTTTGATGCTGTCCTAATATTTTTGACAGTGGAGGCACTTGGACACAACCCCAAAAGGGAATGTTTTAGAGACTATTTATATTTCCCCATATGTTTCAGGCTGTGGGAGTGGAAGCAGTGAATCTGATTGGTCAAAATGACTAGCCTCCATGCATTTTACCAGGATCTACAGATATTTTATTGACAAAAATAGCAGATGCCTCTTAGAAGTGCCTCTGTGCAGGCATGATGCTCACCTTGATCATTAATTTAAGTGGCGACGAGGACAGGACTTCCCATTTGGGTGAGGTGTGCCGTTCTCCATTTTTACCTATTACTGGGTAATGATAGAGCTCGCCTTGCCCTGCAGGCATGGCTGGCTTCACCATGAGGGGGAAGGTGTATGCAAACTCAACTGTGCCACAGAGTCCAACTGTAATCCCATTTACCCATTTAGGTCCGTTGTGTATCATACAATCAGTGGAAAGAGAGATAAGAGACTGGTATTCCACAACTGCACTGCTGATGTTCACTTGTTCTTGCCCTTTTTTCCGAACTATTGGATGCTTTTTGATAGCAGGTCCCTAAAGGAGTCAACTAGTCTGAGGTATATTTAGGAGAGGGAAGATGAGAATATTTTTATAGGTATGATAAAAGTTCATAGAGAAGAGCTCTGAAATAAAACCACAGAAGACAGAGCTGATTGATATAATCCTTAAATTACTGCATTACTCAAGGTTCTTGGTTTCAAGCAATAAAAGCAATGTGTACACATATGCATATATTTGAAGTGTATATATACGAATACACACCCACCCCTAAATATATATACACATTTACATATACAGACATAGTGTCTTCACACGCCATATACATACACACATATTTTTCAAAGGAAATAGGGTATCGACTATAGTTCTGGAAAGACAGAGAATAGACTTTAGAGAACGAACAGTCAGAATTTCCACTCACAAATATATCTGACACTAGTGCCACCACTAACACAGGACACAACTGCATATTACTATCCTTGGAAACCAGTTGTGGTTGCCTGGTACCAGTACTCGGAATCAGAATTTTCTTAACATAAACGGGTGCTAATACGCCAAGCAGCCAAAAATGTGTAAGTCTTCATTTCAGTTAGCAAACAATTTTTAAGTTCAGTAAACAGTTAAAATAGATAGCTTCTGTATCCAAAGTTCCCTGGAAATCCCACACCTTTTAAGTCCTTGATTCTTTGGCTTTATTGCACATATCAATATTTTATTATGAATGTTTTCAAACATACACCAAAGTTTAAAATAAATTTACAGTGAACACCTGTAAATCCACTATCTAGAGTCTACCATTAACCTTTTACTACAATTACTTATCACACACCTATTCCTTTATTTAAACGTCCATCGATCTATCTTATTTTTGAGGCACTTCAGAGTAACTTGTAAACATGAGTACACCTGCCCCTAAATATTCAAAATGCAAAATTAAGTATTAGTATTTTACAGTTTTTATGAAAATTCAAAAAAGATGAATGACACCGGCTGAGTTTTGACAAATCCATATAACTGTGTTTCAAGAGATATACAGTCTCCTCCTTAAACTCCCAGAGACGACAACCATTATTCTGATTAGTTCTGCCCATCCTACCGCTTCATATAAATGGAATTATACAGTGTGTACTCTTTTGAGGAAAGAATTCTTTCACTAATAATTTGGACTTTCAAAAATATGCTACTTTTCCTTGAGAAAGGACGTATTTGAGACTCTAAAGAGGAATTGGTGAAAAACTTAAGCCAGCAGCCATGAAGAAATATGGCTAAGAGGACAAAGAAGAAATGATTATCTTAGAGACTAAAAGTTCTGGTTCCATTCTCTGTGACATTTTGCACTTTTACCTCATCTTCATATTATTTGATATAATAAATAATATTCTACCCAAGAAAATAAAAACATAGACTTATTTTTTCAAGCAAATAGGTGAAATGAAAGATGTTTTGCATCTCCCAACTCCTAGAGTGTCCCCAGAATATACAGACTCAACATTAATGAGTTCTTACTGGACAAAGAGATATTCAAAGCAATGGCAGGAAAACCAAAATGACATTTTAAACTTATCCTTTTTTAAAGAAGGGAATCAATTTGGAGATGACTTCTCACTGTGTCATTTCAAAGAGTAATGCTCTGAAAAAGAAAGTGACAAGTGTCAAACTAATGAGTGTAAAGATGAAATCAGGCCACTTAGTAACTGGAGCACAGGAATAGCATCTAGGGACCTGCTGTTTCCATTTCTTCACCTGCCAGAAAATTAAAGCTATTTACCTTCCTTTGAGAGGAGTAGGGAAGATTAGTTCATTTCCTAAAGTATGTTGAAGGTGAAAACTTTTACATTTAACTGGTACCTTCCATACATTTACCAGGCTAGGCATTCCTATAACCCAAACTGAAGGCCAAGAGAATCTCTCATAACAACCTGAGAACATATTGCAAGGGATGGACAATATATTAAAGTAGCAGAGATGGGCCAGAGAACCTAGACTAAAAAAAAAAAAAAGTCTCCTGATCCATGGAAAAGTAGAAATACCACTGTTCTATCTCATTCATCAAACAGTAATGCGTACTTCCTCTGTACTAAAAAACTGTTAAGGAAGGGTTTTTGATACAATAAAAATCTAATATTTTTTAGCATTTATTCTGTACCAGGCTATATGCTAAGTGACATACGTGCATTAACTTATTTCCAAAAATTGTAATATGCTTAATATATATTTTTATTCCCATTTCACACATTAAGAAAATGAAACTCAGTTGGTTTAATTATTTTGACACAATTTACACAATTAAGAAAGAGCAGAGCCAAAATATAAACTCTGTAGTCTATATTCTTAATGAAATTGCCTATTAAAGCTCTTTATTTTCACATGATCATTGAATGTTAGACAAAAGTATAATTGGAATGGCAACCCATCTGGTGTGGGGAAAAAACATACACCTAGGAGTTGGAAATATAGCATAAGCCTAATTCTGTCATTAATGGACACTCTGGCCTTGATCCAGTCACTTCCTAGTTTTCTACCTATAAACAAACAAAAACAACCAAGAAGGCTTCCTCAGTTGCTCCTTTCTGATATCATCCTTTTAAAGGCAAAATTCATCTCCTATGTGAAATGGTATTACACTATACCTGATGAAATCCTAGTATGGATTAAACAGATTTTATCATCAATTATGTAGTTTGGATGTAAAGAATTGAACACAGTATTACCTGCCATCCTCATACTTTGTTTTTAAGGAATTGTGATTTTCTTAGTATACTTTATTTAGCCACAGATATTCCCCATTCTTTGACATTAAATTACTGTTTACTGGCTTATTGGCCATCTCTACCACTAGAATTCAAGTTCTTTGAGGGCAAATGACTTTATACTGTCTCCTGTAGAATCTCTGCCACCCAGAAGAGCACCTAATAGACACTGAATAAGTAGATGCTGAATGAATAAATGACTGAAAGGTAACTGTTAGATAATTCAGATGGATAGATAGATTGACTAAGCTGAATAATCAGTTTGTAGTAAGAAAAAGCATACATATTATTTCATCCCATGGATATAGTTTCCTGACACTTACATTGGGCCTCATAAATCCTTTTCTGGTTGTTGGTTTCTGACTACATTTCCTTAAGAGGGATAGCAAATGTTACAAAATCAACAACAGCTTCTGATAAATAGTAAGTACTCAAAAGGAATTATTTGGAGCTTAACATAAAACTCTCTACCTGGTTCTCTTCTGTAAATCATCAAAAGCAACAGCAACTACTTTCAGAAAATACTCCAAGATTCCCCTCCTTCCCCCAGCATATGCACACACAACTCTCTCTCTCATGCAATCAAGCCAGTAAAATTTATCTTCTTTGTCACTGTCTCCCTGTTTAACTTTGGGAAGTCAATAAACCAAACTCGACTTATTTATCTCTCAGGAAAAAAAAGTATTGTAAAATTTTTTCGACCTTTGCCAATCCTCACTAAAATTTTGTTTACAGAGGGATGATGAATTTCTTCATTGTAGAAGAAATAATAAGCTTATTTCAATAAAAATTATAATCAGAAGCCAAATACTACACATGATATTTCAATTGCCTCCCAATTTTAATGAACTTTTTAGCAGGTTCTTCTAGGCAGTTATTATATTAGATCTTCAATAAGAATTTATAATAAAATATGTAAAGGCTTCCTTATTTTCATCATACTGTGCTCTATATATTCATTTTTGTTAATTTTTTTGATAAAGTTGTGGTTTACAGAAATACCACAATATATGACACAGAGTTCCCCTTTAGAATATTTTTATAATTGTACTATTAACTATAGTCCCTCATTTAAAATACTGTCGTTTTCTTTTGCTTTTATTCTAATAAGATATACACCAACTAAAATTTCCCTGTTTAACCACTTCAAATATATAATTCAGTGCTGTTAATCACAGTCTCAATTTTGTGCTACCATCACCACCATCCATTACCAAAACTTTACAATCTTGAATCTCTACAATTAAGGAATTTCCCAACCCCACCTCTTGCCCTGGCAATTATGCTGACTCTATGAATTTGCTTATTCTAATTTTTCATACAGCAAGGTCATAGATCATTTGTTCTTTTGTGCCTGGTTTATTTCACTCAGCATAATGTCCTCAAGGTTGATCCACACTGTCACATGCGTCAGGACTTCATTCCTTCTCACAGCTGAATAATATTCCATTGTATATATATACCACATTAGTTAATTCATTCATCAGTTGATGAAAATGTGGATTGCTGCCATCTCTTGGCAATTGTGAATAATGCCACTATGAACACTGGTGTGCAAATGTGCATTTGAGCCACTGCTTTCAAAATGCTCAGTATATACCCAGCAGTAGGATTGCCAGATCAAATGGTAATCCTTTACATAACTTCCTGAGGAACCATCAAACTGTCTTCCACAATGGCCGCACCATTTTATATTCTCTACCAGCAATGAATGAATGTTCCTATTTCTCCACATGCTCTCTCCTCTTCTAATTTTCTTTTCTTTTTTCTTTCTTTTTTAGTAATAGCTATTCTAGCGTTCATGAAATGGTATCTCACTGTGGATTTGATCTACATTTCCCTAATAGCTGGTGAGCATCTCTTCATGGGTTTTTAGCCATTCATATATCCTCTGGAGAAATGTCCATCCACCTGTTTTGTGAATTTCTTAATTGGGTTGTCTTTTGATTGTTGACTTGGATCTCTTCATATATTCTGGCCATTAAACATTTTGCAAGTATTTGGAAATTGCTTTCCAAATATTTTATCCATTGAGTAGGTTGTCTTTTTACTTTCATGACAAAGGCCTTTGATGCACAATGCTTTTAATTTTGATGAGGTCTCTTTATCTATTTTTTTCTCATTGTTGTGCTTTGGTTGTAAAGTCTAAGAAACCATTGCCTAGCACAATTTCCTGAAGATGTGTCCCTACATTTTCTTCTAGGAATTTTATAGTCCTGGTTCTTATATATATGTCTTCAATCCATTGTGAGTTAATTTTTATATATGGTGTGAGGTACAGAACATCATTCTTTTACATACGGATATTCAGTTCTCCCAGCAACATTAAGAGACTATTCTTTCTAGGTTGAGTGGACTTCACAGTCTTGCCAAAAATCAATTGGCCAGAGATGTCAGGGTCAATTTCTGAACTCTCAATTCAATTCCAGTGGTCTATATATCTTTGTACCATTAACATGCCATTTCAACTAACAAAGTTTTGCAATAAGTTTTAAAGAGACTGTGAGTCCTACAAATTCATTCTCTTTCAAGATGGTTTTAACTATGCAGAGGTCCTTACATTTCTAAATAAATTTGATTTAGAAATCAAATTTCTAAATAAATTTGATAATTGGCTTTTCCATTTTTGCAAAGTGAACTAATGGAATTTTGAGTGGTATTGTTGAATCTTTAAATCATTTTAGGGAGAATTGACATCTTAATATATATTTTTTTTAATCCATAAGCACGGAATATCCTTCCATTTGTTTGTCTTCCTTGCTTTATTTTAGCAAAGTTTGCTAATTTTCCATGTATAAGTCCTTTACATCTCTGATTAAATTTATTCCTGGACAGGAGAGGAGAAAAATGAATCTATTAAAATGAATCTATTAAACTTTACTTTAAACCCTGATACTGTTTCAAATATTAGGGAATCCCAAGTCAATATGTCAAGCCATTGATCGTGAAGCTTGCTCTTGTTAAGCTTATTTCTATAGCAGAGAAGCTAAGCCTAACTATAGTTATGCCTAAGAATTACTTCTAAAGTCTCTCTTTTGTTGCTGAGATGAGGCCTCTCTTTCAGGCTAAAATTGCAAATAAAATCATCACCCTTCCCCCCATATGGGACATGACATCCAGGGGTGAAAGTCTCCCTGACAATGGGGTGTATGACTCCTGGGGATGAGCCTGACCCAGAACTGTGGGATTGACAATGCCTTGCTAACTGAAAGGGGGAAAACAGTCGTAACAGATAAGGTATCAGTGACCGCAAGAGTTCAAATAGAGTCAAGACGCTAATCTGGAGGCTAATTTTACACCAGCTTCAGCTGGATATAGCTATGTATCATAGTTTGCAAAACCCTAGCCAAAGCTATTTCTGCCAACTCTAAAGAACAGCCAGTGCTTTATCTGAGTTTCTACAAAGCTTCCATGCACCAAGATTACTTTCCAGAAATCTACAACCTCCAGATGAGTCCTTAGACCAGATAAGTCCTGAAATGCTATTTATTCCTAGACATTTGATTTTTTTACTTGCTATTGTAAATGGAATTTTTTTCTGGATTTCCTCCTCCTATTACTCATTGTTATACATAGAAATACTGCTGACTTTTCTGGGTTGATCTTTTACCAGTCACTTTGCTAAATTCACTTACTAACTCTAATATCTTTGTTGTAGATTTATTGGGGCTTTCTACATATATAGTGCCATGTCATCTGCAGTAAAGTTTTACTTCTTCCTTTCTGATTTGAATGCCTTTTTGCTTTCTTGCCTAATTACTTTGGCTAGAACTTGTGGTACAGTGTTGAAAAACAGCAGTGACATAGGGCATCCTTGTTTTGTTCCAGATCTTAGAGGGTAAGCTTACAGTTTTTCACCATTGAGTATGATATTAGCTGAAGGTTTTCCATATATATTCTTTATCATGTTATTGAAGTGTCTTTCTATTCCTAGTGTTTTATCTCACGAAAGTATGCCGTGTTTTGTCAAACACTTTGTCTGCATCAGTTGATGTGTTTTTTATTCTTCATTCTGTCAATGTGGTATATTACATTAATCAATTTAATATTGAATCATCTTGGAAATGAGGAATAAATCTGATTTTATCATATGTATAATTCTTTGAATGTGCTATTGAATTCAGTTTGCTTTTTTTTTGAGGGTTTTTGCATCTAAATTCAGAAGAGCTATTGGACCTTTGCTTGTGATATCTTTATCAAACTTTGCCATGAGGGTGATTTTGGCTTCCTAACATGAATTAGGGATTATTCCTACCACTTCAGTTTTTTTGGAAGCATTTAAGTAGGATTGCTGTTAATTCTTTGAATTATTGGTAGAATTCACCTGTGAAACCATCTGGTTCTGGGCTTTTCTTTGTTGGGAGGTTTTTGATGACTGATTCAATCTCTTTAGTTGTAATTGGTCTGTTGAGGTCTTGTGTATTTCCGAGAGTCAATGTGGGTTATTCATGTCTTTCTAGGAATTTGTCCATTTCATCTAAGTTGTCTAATTTTCCAGCATACCTTTGTTCATAGAATCCTCTAATGATCTAGTTTATTTTTGCAGCATCAGTAGTATTATCCCCCTTCTCATTTAAGGTTTTATTTGGATCTTCTCTGTTTTTTTTTTTTTTTTCTCTCTTTCCAGTCTGGCTAAAGGTTTGCCAACTTTTTTGATCTTTTCAAGGAAGCTACCTTTGCTTTTGGTGTTGTTAATATGTTTTATTGCTTTTATTATTATTTTTTTTTATTACCTGGGCAGGCACTGGGAATTGAACCTGTCTATTGCTTTTTATTCTGAAGTTCATTGATTTCTGTTTTAATATTTATTTGTGTCTTCTGGCTGCTTTGGGTTAATTTGAGAGTCTTTTTTTCTAGTGCCTCCAGATGTTCAACTGGTTCTCTGATTTTAGCTCTTTCATTTTTAATGTAAGCTTTTAGGGCTATACATTTCCCTTTCAACACTGCATTCACTGTATCCAACAAGCTTTGATATGTTGTGTTCTCATATTTCATTCATCCCAAGATATTTACTGATTTCCTCTTTTAATTTCTTCTTTAACCCACTGAATGTCTAAGAGTGTGTTAGGGAACTTCCATATCTTTTTGTGGGTTTTCCAGTTCCTCTGCCTGTTATTGATTTACAGCTTCATTCCATTGTGGTCACAGACGATGCATGGTATAATTTTAACCTTTTAACATTCATTTAGACTTGTTTTGTGACCCAACTTGTGGTTTGTCCTGGAGAACAATCCATCTGCACTTATAAAGCACATATATACTGCTGTTCCTGGATGTAATCTTCTGCATATGCACATCAGGTCCAGGTCATTTATCATATTAAAGTTATCTGTTCCCTTATTGATTTTCTGCTCAGATGTATTATCTATTGATGAGAATGGTATTTTGAATTTTCTAGCTATTATTGTAGAAATGTCTATTTCTCCAATTGGTCTTCTCAGTGTTTGCATCAATTTTGGAGGACTGTGGCTAGGTGCATAAATAATGATGGAATCATCCTTTTATTAATATGACATTTCCTTCTTTGTATTTGTAATAGCTTTTGAATTAATGCCTATTTTGCTTGATATTAATATAGCTATCTTAGCTATTTTTTTATTACTGTTTGCATGGACTACCTTTTTCCATTCTCTTTTTTCCAAGTTATTTGTGTCTTTGGGTCCAAGATGAGTCACTTATAATCAACATAGAGTTGGATCACACTTTTTGACCCATTCTGCCCATCTGTGTCTGTTGATAGAGGAGTTTATCCATTAACATTCAGTACTTACTTTAGTCACTTTTTTTGTCTGGTTTTTATGTCATAACAGTTTTGCCCCTTTTTCCATTTATTGCAGCCACCTCTCCTATACAGTTTTTCTTTTGTGGTGCATCTGATCCTTTTCTCATTTCTGTTTCTGCATATTTTAAAAATATTTTGTGTTTATCCTGGAGTTTGGATTTACACCCTATGTCTGCTTATTAATTTGAAAAGATACCACCTTAGCTTCAATAGCATGCACATGCTCTGCTTCCAAATTCCTCCATTTTCCCTTTGTATGTTGTTTTAGCCCCACATTGTATCTTTTATTTTGCATGCCCATAATCAAGAAATACGCCCTTATCTTGCTTAATTGTATTTTGACTCTTGCAATTAAATTAGAGAGTTGTATATTGAACATATAGTACTTCTGGGTTGTGCATTTACCCTTTTAGATACCTTCTCTGAAAATCTTCATTTCTTCACACTATTCCAAACCACTCTCTTCTGTCTTTTCCTTTCAACCTGCAGAACTCCTGTTAGTAATTCTTATGGGGCAAATCTTTTCTTGACAAACTCTCTCAGTTTTGGTTTATCTCTGAGTATTTTAAACCCTCCTCATTTTTGAAAGACAGTTTTTCCAGGTAAAAACCTTTTGGCTTGCAGGTTTCTGAGGACCTTAAGTATATCACTGCCTTCTCACTCCATGGTTTCTGGTGAGAAATTAAGAGCAGTCTTATTGAGGATCCCTTTTATTTGATGAATTACAATCCTTTTGCTGCTTTCAGAATTCTCTCTTTATCTTTGTTACTTGGCATTCTAATAAGTTTGCATCTCTGGATATGTCTATTAGGGTTTATTCTATTTGAAGTAGGTTGTATCTGTTGAACAAGTTATTTATGTTTTTCATAAGAGTTGGGGAGTTTTGGGCCATTATTCCTCAAATATTCTTTCTGCCCCCTTTCCCTTATCTTTGTCTTTTTTGAGCACCAATGATGCATAAATTTGTATACTTTATGCTATCATTCAAGTCCCTGAGACACTGCTCAGTTTTTTTTCTCTTTTTCTGACCATATCACTTCTCTTGTCCCATCTTCTGGTTCACTGATTCTTCCTTCTGCCTCTGCAAATCTGCTGGGTTTTTGGCCTTGAGTTGATTTCTAATCTCCACTATTTATTGTCTTCCATCCCCATAAATTATGTTTCTTTTTATGCTCACACAGTGTCTTAATAACCATTAGCTCTATAGCCACCATTATTTTATTTCTATTCATATTTTCCTTCATCTTTTCAAACTGATTTTAAGTGATTTCTTTTCACTTCTTTGATTAGTATTTCTAAATTCTGTACCTCTCATAGGGTTTTAATTTCTTCCCTTGACTGAACTTCATCTTCCTGTTTCTTAATATGGCTTGTAATTTTTTGCTGATGTCTGGGCATTTGATCATTTGGATGTGCTAATTCTGAAGGTCCATTCCTCCTTTTTGTCCAGGTTTTATTGTTGATTGGCTTTGTGTTAGACTCTGATATTTGGTCTAACTTACTCTGGAACTCAGAGTAGCTCTTGTTTAACTGTTCAGATTTTCTGCGCTTTTCTTCTTCTGATTCTTACCCTGGCTATGTGATAAAATATTTAAGATTACCCTTTGGTGTGCAATTGTTTCACCTTCAAAAAAAGCTTCCTTTCCTCTATTCTTTCTCCAAAAACCTTAATCTGTTCTGTTTATGTACATAATGTTCTCCCCAGCTACTATGATTTGTTTAAATTCGCTCCCTTACTAAGCGTTAGTAACGCTTCATAACACTTCTAGGTTCTGGGACCTCTCCTGACTTACAGCACTTCAGTACCCCCTCCATTTTATGCCTCCATTTTTTTCCCCCTGCATTAGGGTATTCCACCCCTGGGAGCCAAAGGGGATCAATCCAAGAAGGTGAGTTTTTCACTTAGATGGTCCAGCACACAGAGACTGGTTTGAGTGTATGAACTGAACCACAAACAGTTCTTCTCTGGTCTCTTTTATCCCTGGGGGCACTTTTGCTTTCAGCACTTCTCATCTGCTGGAGTTCCACCTGGGGTCTCTGTAAACTCGGGTCCTTGTCCTTGGGTGTGCCTGGGTTTCTAGCTTGCTGCAGGGAGTGGCTCTGTGCAGCCTCTGTGCAACTCCCAAGCTGCACAGAACCAAATGAGGGGGGAGGGCTGCAGAAAGGCAGGGCTAGTGTACAAATTATATACCTGATTTTGCCAATTTTTTTCCTTCCTTTTTTTTGATTCAGCATTTGTAGAGTCCTTTTCCAGTCTCTATCATATTTCAGAGATCCAACCCAAGGTGAGCTGTCCTTTTATTAGTTGATTCTGAGGAGAGACTTTTCCAGGGTAGGTCTCTCATGTTGCCATGTGGTGACATCAATAGTATCTTATTTTTCATCTGTCAAAGTAGAGCAGAGTGATTATCATGTTCTATATGTCCCTAATGAAACAGAATTAAGTGTTTAGTAATTTACTTAAAGCCTAATAGTGAGAGCTGGTTGGGATGATCCACCTTCCTGGTCAACCCCCAAATATTCCAGCTGGGCTTTTGTAAATATGACTCCTACCTTTCTTAGAAATGTTAACACTTCTTCTGGCTTGGACAGAATACTTATCAGAGACCTCAATGTTACTTCAGGAACCCAAGTGACTTACCAATGTAGAGACCCACAGACAAGGAAGAATACTGAAAATGAATATATTGGCACAAAGAATAAACAATATTTCAGTGCTTACTAAGTATCAGTCAGCATTCAACTAATTCACATTGACCATCTCATTTAAGTTATTTTATAGAAAGGCAAACTGAGCTATAAAATTATTAAGTCAATTCCTTAAGAACTCAAAATCCCCAGATTAAATCAAGGAGTTTGAGTAAAATCTCTGTTTTTAACACCTTGGGTAGAATAGAAAATGTGTTAAATTTAAGCTCAAATAGGCAAAAACAGCTATTAAGGTCTATCCCCAAAAAAGGTAATTACGTTAAGGCAAAAGATGAATCAGGAGCTTGTAAGTGGATTCTGATCTGATACATCAACAGTTCCTCTATTTGAGGGCTTCAAAGGTACTTTATTTTATACAATACATTCTTCTATTTTACAAGTGAGGAAACTGAGGTTTCAAGAAACAAAGCCATACTATGAGGCTACTTAAAATTTGACAGCTGCAAATATTCATCAGGAAAGCTTTCCTAAACTACCTCAAGGTAAAAACTTCACAAGCTGCATAAAATAGCTCCTGTATCTTTCAGGGCATCCAAAATCATTGTGAAATTTTAAACTCATTTCTGCACCATACTGTCAAAACACACTTATTCCTGACATTAACTGTCGGACTTTAATTAAGTTATATCTATGTATATATATAAGCTTTCACCAAATGTGTTTGTTGAAAGGTGGAACACATCAAAACAAACATATTTTTTGCTAGACACACTGGCATCTCCACTCCTGCACATAAATGATCTCATGAGATAATGGAATTCTGGAGGGGACTGCAAATCCAAAAGGGAGCAGGTGCTGCCAAAAAGGTCATTTCTTGATGCCTATAGCAAAGGGAAATGTTCAAAATGGACTAGTGTGAACTCACCAGGAGGCAATTCCTAATGTGCTTTGCAGCCATTTACAAGGTATTTTATGTGCTGCATTTGATGAAAATATAAACCTCTTATGTCAAATGTTAGAAATGATGTCTTGTGGTTGTTGCTACCTGCTGGGGTATCTCTTTATGTTGCTGGAGAAACCTATAGAATGGTTAAGTTCCAAGAGAAAACCTTTAGTTATCCATGCTTAAAAAATATATTGGTTGCTATATCATAAGTTATCTTAGCAAAGCACTGCTAGATCTACAAACAAAAACTTCTCATATCTAGTAACCTGGAAAATTCCTTTACCTATCTGCATCCTTGAAACTTTCTATCAATCAAACTTTACATAATGTAACCTCCAAAGAATGTTCAAAGTAGAGAACCTACAATGTCAGAATCTTGAGACAAATATATCATTTCAGATAGACTTAATATGGTAATCATTTAGAGTCAAATTTTAAATGTTCTCTTCAGTGTGTCTTCACTATTTTAATGTATTTCTAAGACTCCAGGTAATTTTCTTAAGCAGTTGTTTGGAAAAGATCTGGGACAGAATCGTTTAATAGTTTAATTTTTTAAAAGAGGCTAAATTTATCTCCTTAACCACTACAAGGACTTACTGCTGACCTTGAGTTAGCAGTACATGCGTGGTAAAGGATCATTTCCCCAATTCTTAAGAGTTTCTTCTACTTTATATTATTATCCATCAGTGATTCCAATTCTGAGATTCTCAAGTAAATAGCAGCAAAAAAGAGTTCTCTACATAGAGGATAATCAAATCTAATTCTTTATTCTGTGACCCAGAAATAGTATCAACTTTCTGAGGCCACAAATGTCAATAGTTTTGTCTTTTGATATTATAAGAATAACTTAGGCAATGCCAACAAATCAGGCAGGGAGTGGCACTTGGTCAAAGTCTTCAAGAGCAAAGCCTGGGGGAGTTTTGAGGCCTCTAGTAGTAGCACCGAGAATGTTTTGTAGTTTGAATGAACATCGAGTTATGGAGATTTTCATTTTGTCTCATTCTTAATGCTATTTAATTCAAGCCAAGGTTACATTCTTAAAATCTCTTAAGAGGGCTATGTCTTTAGGCTGATCTTTCCCTAGGCCATGCTTTAATATCTCTAGACCAATTTTTGTTCAACATATATTTCCACATTGGCTATCCACTATGCACACACACAAATCCCAAATCCTAATGTAAATATTACCATTCTCAAAGTCTGTATCACATGCCTATCTAGAAGCAAAGCAAAATTCTACACCCCTTATGTAATACTCCCCTTAATTCAATATTATTAATTACATAGTTAGCTTTGACTTCTATCATTACTCTAGTCAGGTTGTTTCTCAAAGTCCCTTGAAATATTTCCCAAGTCCTTGCTTTACTGCTAAGCTGGTTTAAAAGGATGTATGGACCCTAGAAAAGTCATGTTTTAATCAAAATCCCATTTTGAATAATCCCTATTCAATACCGTATGTTTGAATCTGTAATTAGATAATCTCCCTGGAGGTGTGATTTAATCAAGAGTGGTTGTTAAACTGGATTAGGTGACGACATGTCTCCACCCATTTGGGTGGGTCTTGATAAATTTCTGTAGTCCTATAAAAGAGGAAAAATTTTAGAGAATAAAGGAGATATGGAGAGTGCGGAGAGTGCAGAGAATGCTGCAGCACCACAAAGCAGAGAGTCCATAAGCTAGTGATCTTTGGAGAAGAGAAGGAAAATACCTCCTAGGGAGCATCATGAAACTGGAAGCCAGGAGAGAAAACTAGCAGATGATGCTGTGTTCACCACATGCCCTTCCAGCTGAGAGAGAAGTCCCAACTGTATTCACCATGAGTCTTCTCACTTGAGAGCGAAACCCTGAACTTCAATGGCCTTCTTGAACAAAGGTATCTTTCCCTGGATTCCTTTGATTAGACATTTCTATAGACTTGTTTTGATTGGGACATTTTCTCAGCCTTAGAACTATAAACTAGCAACTTATTAAACTCACCCTTTTAAAAGCCATTCTGTTTCTGGTATATTGCACTCCAGCAGCTAGCAAACTAGAGCAACTGCTATCTTTATTATTCTGACAATTCAAACTCAAGGTCTTAAAAGATATGATGTAGGTTCCAAACTCTTGAACAAAATATCCAAGTCGAAATACACTGCTATTCTCCTTCCCAAAAGTTTACAACATTTAACACATACCAACTAGCATGTCAGTCACTTAATGTCTGCAATTTTAACTTAATTTTATATGTATAAGTTTCCCTTAATCTCAGCTTGAAGAGCAAAGACTACATACATATATATATAGAACCTGTCTGGTCCTTCCAAAGCTCATAGCCAGCATTTGGTTGGATAAATATCATTAAATAAGATGGAACTTATCACAGTGTTTAGAGAATTATAGAAAAGACACAGCCTTAAAAATAACTGAATATACAAAACACTTTCTATTAAATGGAAACTTCAGCTGATTAAAGAAAATTACATAATATTATAAATCTATACTATTATGCCTTCCTTATTGATTTTATGACTTGATGTTTTATTTACAATATTTTTTACCCTATTTTCTCCCTTATAGATTTTATGCTATCCCTAGTACATTTGAATTCTGAGAAGTACTGGGTAAATACTGTTTGAAATAAAATAGCATTACTAAATGAAATTGTAATTTCCCCAAAGACAGGTTTTTACCAGAACTACTAGAAAACCATAAGGTTACACCAAAAGTAATGGAAAGTGCATATACAATGTTTTAAGTGGCTTTTGCATTTGGTTAGGAGAAACTGTTCTTTTGTCTTCTGATCAAAAATAATAATGAATTGGTAACTGAAGAAGTTATAGCTTTTAAGACAACTGTGGTGTACGCATCCTGAAATACACACTCTCAGAATGTCATCTTCACCAAAGTCATGTTTTACCATTTAACAAGCCCAGGTTGCGTGTTCTAGTGTCGCTCTAAGATGTAGCATCCAAACCTTATATTTCTGGATCAAAAGGATGTGTGCAGGTGGAGTGTATTATTACATGCACCTCTTTTATCCTTCCTTCTGGTTACCACTGATGCTTCTGCGAATGAGAATTAGTAAAGATGTGGGGTCACAGTTGCTTTGGGTGACTTTTAAATGTAAAAAGAACTGTTCATCCTTTCAATAACACTTTTTTATTAAATGGGAAAATTATAAACAAGAGCTTTCCAAGGTCACACAATTAGAGGATTATTGGTCTCTGTCATCATCAGCACAAATCTACTCATTTTTAGAAGGAAAAAACAAATACTTATTCTAGGCAATCACCCATTGACAATGTATCATTTTTGCCTTTTTAAACTCCATTTAAATCTCAGTTCTTGACTCTGTAAGATTGCATATTCCTACTTGAAGATGTCTGACCTGGAAGATTCTCTAACATTCTCCTTCAGGGCATATTTGAGTTAACCTGCAAGCAACACCATATACTACCTCAAAGTGAGATGGGACTATGGAAACCATAGAGAAAGGAAACACTGATGTTTTCCTTCCAGCACGAGGCTTGGCTCTGGGTTTGTGTGGAGCGGTGAGGGGCAGATCTATGCCCCAGGAATGGAGACTATGTGAAACCATGGGGGAACCTTAGTAATGAGAACCACATTTAACTTGTATTCAACACTTATTGGGTTCACTGCTCAATGCTCTCCACTGATCCTCCAACTGCGCTGGTGAACAAGGGGTTGGCATTCTCATTGTATAGAGACTAGATATGACGTTCAGAGAAGTTAACTGCTTTAGCCAAAGCTACAGTTATTAAGCTTCAAAGAACTCGGGACTGTCTGGCTGCAAAACATAATTATTTTGCTCCCTAAACTATGTTGTCTTTATTGTTAAATATTAACTAATGTTTGCCAAGTACTAGGGCATTTTCATATCAATAGTAATAAAATTATCTTACGATTTTTTAATGAATTAATTCACACAACCTTTCTAACAGGGAGGCAAGGTATGATCATTTGCATTTCATGGGCAATGAAATTAACTTTATAAATCCTAGTGCTACAGAGGCTTTACAGTGAATCTATAGAACACAGACCCTAGAGAGTTTATAGCTGTTTGATTACTTTTTCATTACTTCCTCCCTTTCATTTCTATACTCAGGGATTTGGACCACAGAGTATTGACCTATAATAGTATTGAAAAATATCGATTCTGTTCACCAAATTATCACAGCATAAATATATGCCATTTCTCTTGGCACTTAGATCCTGAAAGATATTTCTTCTCTCAGCTGTAAATAAACTTGTTTTTGCCCTAGTTATCAATTTGGAAAAAGATCATGATAGCCATAAGTTACTTTTCATTTGGGGTGAAATAAATGAGTACATTTTAGCACTGCTAATGTACAATCACTTAGGAGAGAGTGTGGCATACAACAGATAAGACCATTAGTTGCATAAGAAAATTTTAAGGATTAACAATTACAGGAACCATTTACTGGACAGCTTAGTAGAAAGTAAAGACAAATAAATAACTAATGGGAGGATAAGGGGTTAAAAAGGATAGGTAGCTTGCAATACTAGTGGTCTATGAGAGGGAGAAGTTAGGGGGTATGGGATGTATGAGGTTTTTCTTTTTTTCTTTTAATTTCTTTTTCTGGAGTGATGCAAATGTTCTAAAAATGATCATTGTGATAAATGCACAGCGATGTGAAGATTTTGTGAGCCTCTGATGGTATACTATGGATGGACTGTATGTGTGTGAAGATATCTCAATAAAAATATTTTTTACAAAAAGAACTATTTACTTCAACAAAGGGAGTGAGATGTTCCATGAAGTTCAGTCTCCCAGGAAGATTAATCTAGCACAGTGTGACCAAATCTCTTGATAAATAAAATCTCTAAATTAAATCTCCTAATCATAAGAAGAAAAGGCATGCCCTATCCAGTCAGGTATTTTTTGTGTTTTAAAATGATGCTTAAAAAAATTGATGCTTAAACATAAAAGGGAGAGTTTTTCATGTTCTTCTATTAACTTTCATTTGGCCTCCTCTAATGTCTTATTTAGCACATACCCCCCTCGTCCAGGAAATGTGCCTGTTTTGTGCCCATATTTACGGTTGGAAGCAAGTGCCAGAATGGTAATTACACAGACCGAAATAGTAGCATTGGCTTCTCCATCTGACCACAGCCAGTGCCCAGGAGTCCGAGTGACCTCTAAGTGAAGCAAAGCTTCCACTCTTCAGTTCTTCTTCCTGGATTTTTCCTCTTACTCTTATCTTTTTTCTTAAAGCAAGCAAAATAAAAAAGGACAAAAATGAGACTAAGTTTTTTGCAGCATGCTTAGGCCTTACAGTTCTTCTAACAGTCTCAATTCTTTGGAAGATTCTGCTTGAGGAAAATGAACAAAGTGCAGAGCAGGAGAACAGCATTAAATTGCTAACTCCAGCACTTTACATTGACACTTATCGGCACAGAGGTCCTGAGGGTATTAGGCAAATGTCACAAAGCATATGAAATATTTCTTTATAAACGTTTTCCTTCCTTTATATTTCTCTCACCTCTAATTTCCAGAAATCCCGAATTATTGCCTCCTCCTCTATTTGATGCAACTCCTGAATGTTCAAATCAAATCTAGTTTGACTGAACTATGGTTATAGTAATTGCATAAACTTGCATTTCTCTAAGGTTTTGAATTTTGAGAATATATTTATAAATACAAAAACATACACACATGCACACATATACAGGATGTTTGTTTATCCCGGCAAAATGCCTCTTTGGAGAAATTCAAAACTAGATAAATTCAGAACTCAAGCAGACTTAAAATAGGAGACATGGACTCGATAGACTCCAGTGAACCTAAGATCAATCAATTAAAGACAAAATAAGAGATGCACTGGCTCAATATACAGGTCTCTCTAATAAACAGGAGGCTTGGGAGGTAGAAGTCCCAAACACCAGAAATAATAAACAAGTCTTAACAGCTACAAATCAGGCATGCTAAAGTAGGAGTTTGGAAATCATTGGTCTAGATAATCTCGTGGACTTTCCTATCATTCTAAAATTGTATGATTTGGTATCTATGTAAGACTCCGGGTAACAGAGGAAATCAGAGTAGGGATTTCCATCCCCATTTAGCATCTGAAGGAAGTGTTTGAAAACCACAGTGCCTAACCTGATCTGTAGAATAGTAACCAAGCAAATACTAAGCTCTAATTCCTTATGTTTCTCCAAAAATATCCTGCTTCCTCTCACCACTTTGCCCAGTAAAAGTTAACACATCTGCTGCTCACTTTCTTTCAAATGAATGTTAAGGGGAAAAAAACGACATGATTTCCAGGGATAACCTATTCTATACTTGTCCTCCCAAGGGGCAGATATATTTTTAAAGAGGAACACCGCAGTAAACTACACAAACTGATACAAAAGATATAAGGAGTGGTGAGGAAATACCATCTGTGCTCAAAGCGAAACCACCCAAAATTTAAACTGATCTTCTCTTTTCTGTCAAAGATCAAATTTAGTAAAATAAAAGCTAAGATGTTTTTGGCCAACCTCAATTATATATACTTTTGGAAATATACAATAGCTATATTCCTATTTATAGTATCTAGTTGTGATGATATATTTAAATAAATATAACATAAATGTGCATCTATGTGCATATATACTTATATTGTATATATAGAGATTTATTTATTTATGCATAGATTATATACCTTTGTGTTCATGAAACAATTTTATTGATTTAGAATATTTCCTGTGACTTCAACATTAGTTTCTTTGTCTTCATTACATAATATGTTGCTGACATCTAACACATTTTTCTGAAATAAATCATCTCTCTTCAACGTTGTTAAGACTCAATACTCATTTATTCTACATGTAAAACTATTCCTAGAAATTTTATCCAAAACTGAAACATATACTTATATAATAGTAGCATGTATCATTTTTGTATTTATTCCATCAATATATAATCAGGATTACTACAAAATAACTACCTACTTTACTGCTTTATAAAGTGAATTTGAAGACATGTTTAGAATGACACCAAATACTTATAATTGTGGGGTCACATTTTCAGGTAACTTTTCCCTGTTCTTGTTAAATAGCTTCCATAAGCACCCATGAACAGTGACTATGGTAATTTCAAGTTACGGTGTCTACGCTGAACAGTACATTGTTGCCCAAAATAAATAATTAAATGAGCCTTAAATTGTTTGAGTTTGCAAAAGAATCAAGTAAAAAGGCAATGCCCTATTTTTTAAAAAGGATTTATTAATTAAAAAAATCAAACAAGCAAAAAACTCACCTTGCATTTGGATATTATGGTGTTTTTAAAAGAGTGGAAAATCCCCAGGGCCTATTGACTATGCCAGATAAGACCTTTCAGATGCACTGGCATTTTGGTGTTCATTTCTAAAGCAAAGCACCCCTGCCACAGCCCTTGCCCACAAACCTGAATCTGAGCCTTTGCATGCCCAGAGAATTAAGGGAGATCACAGAAGGGGACTGCTGAGCACATTCGTCACCTGAAGCATTTCCACAAACCTCATTCTGAGCCTCATTGAGTGGCAGGAGGGTCACCTAATTAGGTCAGAGCACCGAACGTGGAAGCCACCTTCTCTGTTGCAGGTGGACCAGAGTGCCAGCTGCATGCCCGGGTCGCTGAGGTCACATTGGAGCAGACCCCAGCTGACCTGGGTGTGGATGGAAACACCTAGTGCTGACACGTACAGGTAACCAGACCTGACACGTACCCATGGGAACACCTTACTGGCATTAAGCAGAACGTCTCTTGCCTAAGAAAGGTTTAGTTGTTAGGACAAAGGAAAGGAAAAGTCAGCTAGACTGTGTCTTTGCCTCTGAAGCCTGAAGGCGTGAATTATAGCCTGAACCCAATATTTGGTCAATAAAACTTTATTAAAATGAGTTCAAAGCCAGTGAAAACCACTGGCCTTAATTTCCGGAAACCTAGCCCCATTAAGAGCCAGGGGTATCCCTGGATCTTTTCTCAAACCAGCCATTTTAACAATCTTTTGACATAAGAGGTAAACACATTACCCTTACCTACTCAAAAGCCAAGTCGTGAAAGCACAGAGTTTCCCATAGCTATTTTTATTACCTGTTTTATTTTATTAATAAAAGTTACCACAAATTGATTTTATGTCTCATTTGTAAATTTGAATCCTTAAAATATGCTGGCATTCCTTTGGGGTTTCAAGAGGATTTAATGACTTGAAACAACCAAATAAGATCCTGATTCCTGCTGATTGATAGCTCCTGCATTTTGATGAGAAGGTAGATATTTTGTCCAGCTACACAGATCCTCATTAAAAGGCTTAAAGGAGCCACTGAAGCCCCTCAGGGATGTTTAATGGGATAATTTCCTACCACACCAACCAAGCAACGCCTTGAGGGCAGGGACTCAGACTTCTTAGGGATATGGCAAAAAGACAATTGAACTGAATAGACCTCTTTTCAAGAAGCCCAGAAATCTATAATTAGCTCTACAGTTTATTCTGTTTTCTAATTCTTCCTTGTATGGGTGCCAGTAGTGAAGCTCTAGATCATCAGGCCATATCATAACCATAATTCAAAGCACAGCTATGAAATCACTCTTGTTGACAATTAGGTAGAGAATAATACCAGTATTTTGGATTCTCAATACTATAATAGGTCTAAATAAAGCCAATTATCCTTTTATAAATTCAGGCATATTGTTAGTTGGATTTAAAAAAAAGAGCATTTTAATTTTCTACATGGAAGAAATGTATTATACTTCAAACAAAAGAGAAAATAGATAATGTGATCCACAATTTGAGTATCTGCATTTTAAAGAAGAAATTATATGTTAACAGTCACTGCAGTGTTGAACCCGGGCAGTTCAGAATTAAATTGATTGCTATATATTATGATAAGGTCTCATATGAAAGAGTTGTCATAACCTGTTAGGTTCCTTGGTAGCGTCCCTGTAAAAGTTTACCTGCAAAGCAACCCAGTCCCTCAGCAAGCTATTAAACCAGACATGGAACACGACCTGAGGAGATGAAATGCTCATGACTCCTTTGTCTTTCAAAGTAATAATGGAATGATTTTAATCTCTGAGCTCATTAAAACACTCTTAGTCATTTAAGAGATTCTCCTAGGTGATCCTCAGCATATGACAAGTTGAAGGAATTCATCGTGGGAAAAAAATTTTAAATTCACTTTTCTTCTTGAGCTAATTTTAAAAATGCTGCCCTACATAGTTCTTTAATCTCTACAGGTAATCTTCCAGTTCTATCTCTTATATAAAGAAATCCAGAATAGCAATATATCAGTCTACATATAACAATTTGAAAAGATTTATTAAAGACAGACAGACAAAAGAAGCACTAGGTATAACTCCAGACATGCATTTCCAATTGCCTATGCGGTGTCTCCACTAGGATTGCAAGAAGGTGTACTGAACTGAGTGCTCAGAGAATTCCTAAGACATCTATTCCTTAAAAAAGCTCTTCTGATATCTGGTGGCTTGATTCTACCAGTTTCTTAGTCCAAAAACCTTGTTGCAATCCTTCTCATATACACCTCACATGTAATCAATCCATCCAATTAGCTCTCATTGAAACATATATCCAAAATCTGACCACCTAGCTACCAACATCCTAGACTGCTGGTTCTCAGACTTTGGTTAGCATCAGTATTTCCTGGAAGACTTGTCAAAATACAGATTCCAGGGGCTTCACCTACCTCCAGAGTTACTCATTCAGAATACATAAAGCCTAAATGTTGATGCTGCTCCTTTAGGAATTATGCATCTAAAACCAATGTCCTTACAAGAGGTCATTCTATGGGACAGACCCTCACAACAACCCCAATGTGGGAGGCATGATAAAATTCATTAAATAAATTAATTATGGTTACTTTTCTGGAAAGTAGTTGAGCCTTTAACATATATGTTCAAAATTCTGCTCTATCAACTCTCCTAGACTATGTCACAATGGCAGTTTACATCATTCTCCTCCAGATTATTATACCAGTTAACTTCTTCCCCTGGGCCTCACAACTGGAAAATATTTCCAAGGCAAATAGAATTTTGTTTTTCTTGGGTAGGCACCAGGAAGAATATTTTTTTTTATAAAGAAAAAAAAGCAACCGCCTTGAAATTCACCAGTCATTTGTCAATTCTCCATTTTTGCTCCTGATAATCATTTCTGCCTGCTTAAAAGGCTGAAATAAGATATCTCTGTATTAATGCTATCTTGGATTTATATAGTGTCGGTCTTTCAAAGAGCATAGTGACCTTTATCATCTGTCCTCACACTGTCTACAAAAGAACAGGCATTATTCTCATTTAGCAGCTGACAAAAAAGACACAGAGGTGAAGTGACTTTGTCAGACACTGTTCCTTACTACTCTTTCTTGACAGTGACCTTACACAGCAAAGTTCTTCATAAAATATACACCTTTTAGGAAAAAAGGCATTCAAGTTATGATCAGGCTCCCAAAACCTAGAGGTCTGGACCATTATTTCAACGCAAATCAGGTTAAATTAGTATAGAAAACATACTTCACTTTTCTACTACTATTCTACATCCAATAACATATTAAAAGAAGGCAGTAGGGGCTGCAAGGGTAGTTCAGTGGTAGAATTCTTGCCTGCCATGTGGGAGACCCAGGCTCGATTCCCAGTCTATGTACCTACCAAAAAAAAAAAAAAAAATTCAACAAACAGTGCTGCAATAATGGGATACTTACATGGGAAATAATGAAATGTGACCCCACCATACAGCATACAAAAACAAAAATAGGCAGCATATTTGTTTTCTGGTATTTCTGATCAAGAATATTTTTGTTTTTTTTTATTTTTAATTTTGATTAAGAATATTTTTTCACTTAAATCCTTAAAACAAATATTTCTCAAATTTGATATATATCTCTATCTCTTTTTCATTTCAGTGATTGCTGTTATCCCATTCTAAAACCATCTATTAACCTTACTTCTCATTCCAACCAACAGGAAAAAAACTCACAGTTTTTTACAAAGAGAAAAACAAATCCTAACAAATTTTCTCCCCCTTCTTGGTTTCACAAAACCCACTTATTAAATAATTAATTATCCAGAGACTGGCTGGCTATCACTTACTGGTTACATAATCTTCAGAGTCCATTGTAAACTAGCCCCATGACTCCACAATTAAATCCTAATCATCATTCAAAGGCCATTCCAAAGGACCCTTCCTAGATTTCAGGAGACTCTGAGCTCCCTTAGACTTTGGTACAGGCAGGGGTGAGTAAACAATAGGACAGCTGATTATTTTAGTCCCAGCATTGCATTAAGTGCTTTAAGGGAATCATCTCACTCAAGCATCCAACTCAGCAACCTTTGGAGGTAGATACTCTCACCTTCACCATTGGCTACCTCAGTATTTTTCCAACTAGAACTTGCAGACAAATAGCATGAGCATTTTATTAAAATGCAGATTCTAAATCAAAAGTACCAGGCAGGGCTTGAAGATTCTGCCTTTCTAGTAAGTACCCAGGTACAGCAGTTTCCATAAGGACCCCTAGAAAGTTATGTCCAAGTCCTAAATCTAGAACCGAGACTCTTTTGGAAAAAGGGACTTTGCAGATATAATTAAGTAAGGACCTCAATAGATGATCCTGAGTTTAGGTAGGGCCCTAAATCCAATGATAGGTGTCCATATAAAAGAAAGGCAGAGCTCTCTCTCCGCCGGACCGCCGCGCGGCGCACGCACCCCGCAGCAGCCGAGCCGCCCGACCTCCCTACCCCCTCTCTCTCTCCGCCGGACCGCCGCGCGGCGCACGCGCCCCGCAGCAGCCGAGCCGCCCGACCTCCCTACCCCCTCTCTCTCTCCGCCGGACCGCCGCGCGGCGCACGCGCCCCGCAGCAGCCGAGCCGCCCGACCTCCCTACCCCCTCTCTCTCTCCGCCGGACCGCCGCGCGGCGCACGCGCCCCGCAGCAGCCGAGCCGCCCGACCTCCCTACCCCCCTCCTCCCCCTCCTGCTCCGGCTGCTCTCCAACCAACACGGTGCCCTCTTCCCCCGCCTTCACCGTGCTCCTCCACCACCAGCCTCGACAGCCTTGCCGCCCTCACCTTTCCTCCTCCAGAACAACTACTGGGGGAGTGGAGATAATACAGAGCAGCTCCCGGAGCCACAAGGGAGATCAAAGGGACAGCGTACCCCATCCTGGAACGGCTGACTATCTGGGAGAACCAGCTCCGGTGAGATCACCAAGAGGCACGGGCTTTCCTGGGTGGGACAGCAAGCGACCGGAGTCCCTCCCTTCCACCTTCCCAGGCCAGCTGGTAGAATTGGACAGGCGGTCCCCTTAGCCCGCGGCGGCTGGTGCCCCCACCACACGAGGCCCCCCGGAACAACTGAGATAGTTGGGTCGGAAATCCCCAGACTGCGGAGAACAGTGACCGGGGGATCCCTTCCAAACACGTGACTCCCCCGTCGGCTGGGAGCAGTGCACTCTCCCGGGCTGCGACAGCTGGCGCCCTCCCGCCACGCTTGGTGCCCCGGGCCGACTAGCCAATTTGGCCGGACGCTCTCCTGTGCTGCGACAGCCGGCGACCCGCCCCGCGTTTGGAACCCCGGGCCGGCTGGCATTCTTCCAAGACGCTTCGGTTGCCGAACCTCCCCTACGGCGAGAGTTTTCCAGAGTTGAGGGACCCACAGCAACTTTCGCTGGTGGAACCCACAGACAGGCGTGTGCCACGTGCGCCACCTACTGGGCAGGATAGGAAGAACAGAACCCAGAGACTGCGCAGAAAAATCTTTCAACCCGTGGGGTCGAACACCCGGGGAAATCTGACTAAATGCCCAGACGCCAGCAGAAGATAACGGACCACGCTCAGAAAATTGAACATATGGCCCAGTCAAACGAAGAAACCAATAGTTCAAATGAGATACAGGAGCTGAAACAACTAATGCTGAATATACGAACAGAAATGGAAAACCTCTTCAAAAACGAAATCGATAAATTGAGGGAGGACATGAAGAAGACATGGGCTGAACATAAAGAAGAAATAGAAAAACTGAAAAAACAAATCACAGAACTTATGGAAGTGAAAGATAAAGTAGAAAAGATGGAAAAAACAATGGATACCTACAATGACAGATTTAAAGAAACAGAAGATAGAATTAGTGATTTGGAGGATGAAACATCTGAACTCCAAAAAGAAACAGAAACTATCCGGAAAAGAATGGAAAAATTTGAACAAGGTATCAGGGAACTCAAGGACAATGTGAACCGTACAAATATACGTGTAGTGGGTATCCCAGAAGGAGAAGAGAAGGGAAAAGGAGGAGAAAAACTAATGGAAGAAATTATCACTGAAAATTTCCCAACTCTTATGAAAGACCTAAAATTACAGATCCAAGAAGTGCAGCGCACCCCAAAGAGATTAGACACAAATAGGCGTTCCCCAAGACACTTACTAGTTAGAATGTCAGAGGTCAAAGAGAAAGAGAGGATCTTGAAGGCAGCGAGAGAAAAACAATCCGTCACATACAAGGGAAACCCAATAAGACTATGTGTAGATTTCTCAGCAGAAACCATGGAAGCTAGAAGACAGTGGGATGATATATTTAAGTTACTAAAAGAGAAAAACTGCCAGCCAAGACTCCTATACTCAGCAAAATTGTCCTTCAAAAATGAGGGAGAAATTAAAACATTCTCAGACAAAAAGTCACTAAGAGAATTTGTGACCAAGAGACCAGCTCTGCAAGAAATACTAAAGGAAGCACTAGAGTCAGATACAAAAAGACAGAAGAGAGAGACATGGAGAAAAGTGTAGAAAGAAGGAAAGTCAGATATGATATATATAATACAAAAGGCAAAATGGTAGAGGAAAATATTATCCAAACAGTAATAACTCTAAATGTCAATGGACTGAATTCCCCAATTAAAAGACATAGACTGGCAGAATGGATTAAAAAACAGGATCCTTCTATATGCTGTCTACAGGAAACACATCTTAGACCCAAAGATAAATATAGGTTGAAAGTGAAAGGTTGGGAAAAGATATTTCATGCAAACAACAACCAGAAAAGAGCAGGAGTGGCTATACTAATATCCAACAAATTAGACTTCAAATGTAAAACAGTTAAAAGAGACAAAGAAGGACACTATATACTATTAAAAGGAACAATTAAGCAAGAAGACATAACAATCATAAATATTTACGCACCGAACCAGAATGCCCCAAAATACGTGAGGAATACACTGCAAACACTGAAGAGGGAAATAGACACATATACCATAATAGTTGGAGACTTCAATTCACCACTCTCATCAATGGACAGAACATCTACACAGAGGATCAATAAAGAAATAGAGAACCTGAATATTACTATAAATGAACTTGACTTAACAGACATTTATAGGACATTACATCCCACAACAGCAGGATACACCTTTTTTTCAAGTGCTCATGGATCATTCTCAAAGATAGACCATATGCTGGGTCACAAAGCAAGTCTTAACAAATTTAAAAATATTGAAATCATACACAACACTTTCTCGGATCATAAAGGAATGAAGTTGGAAATCAATAATAGGCGGAGGGCCAGAAAATTCATAAATACATGGAGGCTCAACAACACACTCTTAAACAACAAGTGGGTCAAAGAAGAAATTGCAAGAGAAATTAGTAAATACCTAGAGGCAAATGAAAATGAAGATACAACATATCAAAACTTATGGGATGCAGCAAAGGCAGTGCTAAGAGGGAAATTTATTGCCCTAAATGCCTTTATCAGAAAAGAAGAAAAGGCAAAAATGCAGGAATTAACTGTCCATTTGGAAGAACTGGAGAAAGAACAGCAAACTAATCCCAAAGCAAGCAAAAGGAAAGAAATAACAAAGGTTAGAGCAGAAATAAATGAAATTGAAAACATGAAAACAATAGAGAAAATCAATAAGACCAGAAGTTGGTTCTATGAGAAAATCAACAAGATTGATGGGCCCTTAGCAAGATTGACAAAAAGAAGAAGAGAGAGGATGCAAATAAATAAGATTAGAAATGAAAGAGGAGACATAACTACTGACCTCACAGAAATAAAGGAGGTAATAACAGGATACTATGAACAACTTTACGCTAATAAATACAACAATTTAGAAGAAATGGACAGGTTCCTGGAAAGACATGAACAACCAACTTTGACTCAAGAAGAAATAGACGACCTCAACAAACCAATCACAAGTAAAGAGATTGAATTAGTTATTCAAAAGCTCCCTAAAAAGAAAAGCCCAGGACCAGACGGCTTCACATGTGAATTCTATCAAACATTCCAGAAAGAATTAGTACCTACTCTCCTCAAACTCTTCAACATAATCGAAGTGGAGGGAAAACTACCTAATTCATTCTATGAAGCCAACATCACCCTCATACCAAAACCAGGCAAAGATATTACAAAAAAAGAAAACTACAGACCAATCTCTCTAATGAATACAGATGCAAAAATCCTCAATAAAATTCTAGCAAATCGTATCCAACAACACATTAAAAGAATTATACATCATGACCAAGTAGGATTCATCCCAGGTATGCAAGGATGGTTCAACATAAGAAAATCAAATAATGTAATACACCATATCAACAAATCAAAGCAGAAAAATCACATGATCATCTCAATTGATGCAGAGAAGGCATTTGACAAGATTCAACATCCTTTCCTGCTGAAAACACTTCAAAAGATAGGAATACAAGGGAACTTCCTTAAAATGATAGAGGGAATATATGAAAAACCCACAGCTAATATCATCCTCAATGGGGAAAAATTGAAAACTTTCCCCCTAAGATCAGGAACAAGACAAGGATGTCCACTATCACCACTATTATTCAACATTGTGTTGGAAGTTCTAGCCAGAGCAATTAGGCAAGAAAAAGAAATACAAGGCATCAAAATAGGAAAGGAAGAAGTAAAACTATCACTGTTTGCAGACGATATGATACTATATGTAGAAAACCCAGAAAAATCCACAACAAAATTACTAGAGCTAATAAATGAGTACAGCAAAGTAGCAGGCTACAAGATCAACATTCAAAAATCTGTAGCTTTTCTATACACTAGTAATGAACAAGCTGAGGCGGAAATCAAGAAACGAATCCCATTTACAATCGCAACTAAAAGAATAAAATACCTAGGAATAAATTTAACCAAAGAGACAAAAAACCTATATAAAGAAAACTACAAAAAACTGTTAAAAGAAATCACAGAAGACCTAAATAGATGGAAGGGCATACCGTGTTCATGGATTGGAAGACTAAATATAGTTAAGATGTCAATCCTACCTAAATTGATTTACAGATTCAATGCAATACCAATCAAAATCCCAACAACTTATTTTTCAGAAATAGAAAAACCAATAAGCAAATTTATCTGGAAGGGCAGGGTGCCCCGAATTGCTAAAAACATCTTGAGGAAAAAAAACGAAGCTGGAGGTCTCGCGCTGCCTGACTTTAAGGCATACTATGAAGCCACAGTGGTCAAAACAGCATGGTATTGGCATAAAGATAGATATATCGACCAATGGAATCGAATAGAGTGCTCAGATATAGACCCTCTCATCTATGGACATTTGATCTTTGATAAGGCAGTCAAGCCAACTCACCTGGGACAGAGCAGTCTCTTCAATAAATGGTGCCTAGAGAACTGGATATCCATATGCAAAAGAATGAAAAAAGACCCATCTCTCACACCCTATACAAAAGTTAACTCAAAATGGATCAAAGATCTAAACATTAGGTCTAAGACCATAAAACAGATAGAGGAAAATGTTGGGAGATATCTTATGGATCTTACAACTGGAGGTGGTTTTATGGACCTTAAACCTAAAGCAAGAACACTGAAGAAGGAAATAAATAAATGGGAGCTCCTCAAAATTAAACACTTTTGTGCATCAGAGAACTTCATCAAGAAAGTAGAAAGACAGCCTACACAGTGGGAGACAATATTTGGAAACGACATATCAGATAAAGGTCTAGTATCCAGAATTTATAAAGAGATTATTCAACTCAACAACAAAAAGACAGCCAACCCAATTACAAAATGGGAAAAAGACTTAAACAGACACCTACCAGAAGAAGAATTACGGATGGCCAAGAGGCACATGAAGAGATGCTCAATGTCCCTGGCCATTAGAGAAATGCAAATCAAAACCACAATGAGATATCATCTCACACCCACCAGAATGGCCATTATCAACAAAACAGAAAATGACAAGTGCTGGAGAGGATGCGGAGAAAGAGGCACACTTATTCACTGTTGGTGGGAATGTCAAAGGGTGCAACCACTGTGGAAGGCAGTTTGGCGGTTCCTCAAAAAGCTGAATATAGAATTGCCATACGACCCAGCAATACCACTGCTAGGTATCTACTCAAAGGACTTAAGGGCAAAGACACAAACGGACATTTGCACACCAATGTTTATAGCAGCGTTATTTACAATTGCAAAGAGATGGAAACAGCCAAAATCTCCATCAACAGAAGAGTGGCTAAACAAACTGTGGTATATACATACGATGGAATATTATGCAGCTTTAAGACAAGATAAACTTGTGAACCATGTAATAACATGGATGGACCTAGAGAATATTATGCTGAGTGAATCCAGCCAAAAACTAAAGGACAAATACTGTATGGTCCCACTGTTGTGAATGGACATTCGAGAATAAACTTGAAATATGTCATTGGTAACAGAGTTCAGCAGGAGTTAGAAACAGGGTAAGACAATGGGTAATTGAAGCTGAAGGGATACAGATTGTGCAACAGGACTAGATACAAAAACTCAAAAATGGACAGCACAATAATACCTAATTGTAAAGTAATCATGTTAAAATACTGAATGAAGCTGCATCTGAGCTATAGGTTTTTTTTTTTTGTTTTTGTTTGCTTGTTGGTTTGTTTGTTGTTGTTGTTTTTTACTATTACTACTACTTTTATTTCTTTTCTTTATATTAACATTTTATATCTTTTTCTGTTGTGTTGCTAGTTCCTCTAAACTGATGCAAATGTACTAAGAAACAATGATCATGCATCTATGTGATGATGTTAAGAATTACTGAGTGCATATGTAGAATGGTATGATTTCTAAATGTTGTGTTAATTTCTTTTTTTTCTTTCCGTTAATAAAAAAAAAAAAAAAAAAAAAAAAAAAAAAGAAAGAAAGGCAGAGGGATTTTTAAGACAGAGCCAGGCAGAGGGGAAAGTCATGTGAAGGCACAGGCAGATACTGGAGTGAGGCAAGTGCATGTCAAAAAATGCCCAGGATTACCAGCAGTTACCAAAAACTGGGAAGGAAGCGTGAGAAAGATACCAGCTCAGAATTTCTAGAAGAAACCAATCCTGCCAACTCCTTAATTCCAAACATCTGGACTCCAGCACTGTGAAAGAATAAATTTACACTGTTTTAAGTGACTAAGTTTGCAGTAATATATTATGGTTACCTCATAAAACTCTGACTCCTGATGAGGACCTGGTGTATGTCATAGAGTCTATTTTGCCTACATGGGGTCTCAATGAGGAAATCAAAGCTCAGTGAGTTTGTATAACTGTCACTTGATCACACAACTTGTATTAAACCGAGAAATCCTCACCTGGTATAATTCCAAAGCCTGTGAATTATCAGGGGTCAGCAAGTTAGTCTTATGCTTTCCATCAAAGTGCACTTAACTTCATGCTGATGCTTATAGGATTTACTGGATCCCAATCTGAGCTCAGGTATTTCCTATTTGTGTAACCCTGGAAAGGCATTCAATTTCTAAGCCTCATCAAAAATATCTTCATCTTCCTCTCTTTTGTCTTCCTCTTATAAAAATTAAATGTCTTTCAGATATGTTTTGCACATCAACAAGATCCAGTGATCTTTTTCCTAGAACCTCCAAAATCTGTCTATTTATTTAGGACTCTGATTTTTAGAATATCCTATGATAGGGGAATATTTAAGGAATGCTTAATCCCGATGACATTTTATTTCCACATCCCTCCAGGAACTTAGATAGTTCTACTCTAAGGCAGAACATAGTATCTATTTGTACCGTCATTCCTACATTGTACCATATTCAGCTTAATCAGAATTACCTTGTAGCATGCTCAGCTTAATCAGAAGTGCCTACTGAATTTTGACCACAGAGCTCAATACATAGTTATTTTACTTATTCCAGTGAAAGCTGAGAATTTCAAACTTTATAGATGCAGTTTAACAAGTTCATTTGATAGGACTTCATAGCAACAAGTGTGTTTTTGTTAGAGGAACATAGACTCTATTTCTTTTTCTCAAATGCAACTTTAGTTACAATAGTTATTTGGGAATCAAAGAATTCTTAAAAATTGATCTGACAACCAGCTATTTGGGTAACATTAAAATTTCTCCTTGCTTCAAATAAAAAAGAACAGGACAGCCTATCTGTCTTATTACTAAGGTACAGTGTTACCTTGAGACAAGGGAAGTAATCAGACACTCTATTAGTTTCTCATAGCTCCACAGGTTTCATGAAGCATGTGAATCAGTATTTTCAAGCTGTATTTCTACCAGCTAATCTCATCTATTTTGACAAGGCAAAAGGTGTGGAATTATTTTGAAATATAAAGTAAGGTATTCAAAGTGTTTTTTGCCTTCTCTTGACTGGATTTGGTTATTTTGTCATCACACCAACCTGAAATAATCCTTCTTAGCCTGATCATGAATTTTGTATACTTTTTATTAAAAGTAAAATGGCACCACTTAGCCCTTCTTACATGGAAAGAAAAAAAAACACAATATGAAATTTGTTTTCTCTAGTTGGCATTTTATGCAAACATGTCTCATTCCCATTAAGTTAACTATCTAGAAGATTACTCAAGAGAAGCATCAACTACCCCCTTTTCAACCCTTAAATCCTTCTTATGGACCCTCTATGAAAGCAATAGGGCAGCATCAACATTCTGGAATATTCAATGTCAGGTCCTGAATTAAGTCATATTTTAGGAGCATGAGGAGATTGAGGAAAATATCACCCCCCTCAAACAAAGAAACATATTTAAAAGTCTGGAAAGCACCAACATCCTTCCACAGTGTCTCTAGACATACAGAGTTGGGGGAACTTTGACCACCTTAGTAACTTCAGTAGAAGACTTCCGAGTTAACATAATCCCACTGAATTTTACTCCCAGATAAATGAACATACAGACAAAAACTTATAAAAAAAAATTCAGAGTTCATCGGCTCTCAGAAGTCCATCTATGACAGACATCCTTTCTGCCTCCACTGTGTGAGTTTGCTAATGGAGCATGAGAAGGGATATACATCTATATCATAACCCCAACAGGAGAAGCTGCAGTTTATTCCCATGCAGAAACATCTCTCTGATGGGAGCTGAGCATCTTACTGTCATCAGGAATGATGCAGGACTACCAGAGGGAGCAATGCTAAGACATCATAATGCAAATCCATCCCTGAAAAGGGAAGGCAGACTTCCTCCCTTCCTTGCAGTTGTCATGGCAACTGTGGAACTGAATGTAATATTCTTCTCAAGCATTTTAAAATTTTGTTTTGGTAGACAATTCTTCGAGATTAAAAAATACTGAGTAAATGTAAGAATTATTACAAATCAGTAGTAATGCTATAGTAGGTTTAATATGACCAATTGGAACTCCCTCTCAGAGGAGCTCAACAGTAACTTCAAAAGTTAGCTTATCAAAGAGGCATTTTTAAATATGATTCATGCTAAAAATAACAGAATACAGTAAGTTTCAGGAAAGCAAGCTTCATATGACTCCAAAACAATACATATTTTATATACTTATAGTAAAGGTGTTAGCCTCACTAAAATATTCTTGTTGTAAGGTTCCTCTCGTGACACAGATTTCTGCTCTCAGTGTGGGAAACAGCAGTTGCCAACCTGTTTCTTAGACATTGTTCATTCTAATAACAAAGAGTCAGTTATTAGAACATCGCATGCTTTAGGACAAAACACAAGGAAAGCTGGGTAAAAATGTTGAGAAAATGTAAGGCAAGTGTTTCCTCACCTGTGAAATGGTTAGAGAAAATTTCCTCTTTAGTAGCAGTGACAGAACAGGATGTTTTGCCCAGATGAGCTTATTCCGTATCCTTAGACATGAATGTTTTTTTGAAGGAGTCAAAAGCTATTCTAACAATGACAGAAAAACACACCTATTTCATTCCCATCAGCCCTTTTCAGGCCATTTCTAGCATTTCAATCCTCTCCTCCAAAGTGGACAACAACTCAAAATAAAAACCTATGCACAGATCAGTTGGTCTAGGCAATAATCAAACAGAAAAAAGCCAGCATCTGCTGCTAAGCTTAACCCAAGTGGGGCCAGTAAATGAGTTTGGTTCACCTATGAATGGGGAGTCAACTTTTTCAAATGAATATCATATGACTATTTCCTTTTATGGAGAATGAATGTTTCTGTATCATCAGAGGATTTAAAATGGAAAGCCCTCAGCACTCTTGAAAATAAAAGCCCTAAACAACAGTTTTAAAAAGAAAACTGGAGATAAATAAGTCTTTTCAGTGAGGCTGAATCAAGTGGCCATTCATAAGCCAGCTGTTACTGTAGGTCTCATAGAAACTAAATACACATGTATACATACACATGCACAATGGATACATATATAGACATCCATATAGACATACATACATGCATATATACACACATGTACCGGCCCACATATATACATAGTACATACACAGTTCTAGTCCTCTAGGCTTCCATTTATTTGATGTGCAAAATTCCCATTAGCTGTGTCAATTCTCTCACCTCTCCATCATTTCCACTTGCATTATCACAAGGCTAAACAAGAAATTATAAGCAATTGACAGTATTAAAACATTTAAGAGCTCTTTCAAGGTACAAATTCCTGTGGGGAAAAAAAGCAGTGAGGGGAAGAGCAATCAGTATGACATTCATTATATTCCCATAGTCAATTTTTTTGTCACATGGTTGACACTCTCCATTAAACCAAAGGACAAGATTCTGCATGAAAAAGAGTTTATCATACTCTCACTGTAATAGTATTTACAGATGACTACTGGAACGTTCTCCTGCAGTGAAGATGATCAAATTAAAATGTTTATTTAACAGGAAATTACTTCCATTTTTGGCATTCATTTGGAATTAATACAAATATTCACTCCATAAGGAAAGACTACATAGATTTGGATACTATGTAGTCTAAGCAGGTTTTCCTTTTCTTCAGCTATGTTTAGGAAAATTCTAAATGCTATGCACTTTGGAAACTGTGATTCTGGTAATTAAACATTTCACGAAACATTTATTGACCAAATATTCATTTCCAGATGCTGGGTTAAACTTTGAGGACACTGTATTTTTTTCTGAGGCATGGGGAGATATTCTCTTCCCCTTCTTCCATACATTTCCTTAGAAGGAACCATAGTTCTTTCTCAGGGGAAAATACTGAAGTTAATACATATTGTTTTACCCTAACTATTTATTCCTCCTCTTTATATGGGGAAAATGAATGATTTGGTGTGAGTATAAAGTACTCGGAATCTACTGGATCAAGTCACCAGTAGGTGAAACTTTTATTTCAAATTTAGTCATGGGTTCCACCATACTGTATCTATAATTTCTTAGGCTCATGGAACGATAAAAGTGCTTTGTTACCTTTTCCCCCATCCATGAGGACATGGTCATGGTAAATCGTACTGCCCGAGAGCCACACAGAGAGGATCACAAACAAGATCTCTGAATGTCCCCTATCACTATGTATAATAAAATCATCTAACAAGGACCAATGAGAACACTCTCTAAAAATCCCATAAGGACACTGGAAGAAAAATTATCTTGTCACTCATATGGCTGAATGTTGGTTGTTCTGAACTACAGTTTGGCAGTGGCTATTTTTTTTTCCCCACTTTTAGTTTTGAATATCAAATTTACAGTCAGTGGCAAAAGTAACACAAAACCAGTACAAGAACTCCAAAATACCCCCAATCAGTACCAAGATCCGCCAACTATTTTTTTTTAATTTTTAAATACCAAAAAACACCAAATAAATGCAAACATTCTTAACTTTGGATCATTACGTTCTACATATATCATCAGTAATTCACAGTATCATCACCTGGTTGCATATTCATCATCATAGATCCACCAACTTTTATCATTCTAGGTAGTTGTATTTTTCTGCTAAAGGTCACAGCTCTAGTATGGTGGCCCTGTCCCACAATTATATTACTCATTGGTTTTGGTAACTTGCCCATCCACATATTAAAGTCTTTTTAATCTTCCTTTTTCTGCAACGCATTCCAGATTTAGATATAGATGATGGTTTATATAATGATGTCATAGACATTGACATCAGGGCACAGTGAGAATGAGTCTGGGTCTGAAAGTGCCCCCCTACCTGCCTTTCAGAGACCACCTACAGCCAAACTAAAGTCCATTGAGAAAAACTGAGCCAAGACAAAAAGGAAAAGAGACAGACATTGCACCTGGCTTTAGGGATGGTGATGTCTATGGACGGATCTATAACCCCCTGAGCATTCAAGTTATAAGACTTAAAACATTTCCATTTTACTTGAGGTAGTTGTCTTGGGTTTCTGACACTTGCAACAGAAAAGAAAGGCGTATTTGTCTCTAATAAAATACATATAGTGCCAGGAACCCTTCATATTCTCCACGATCATTAAAAATAATTTAAAAACTAACCTAGTTCAAAATAAAAAACAAATGTTACATTGCCATCATAAAGAAAACACAGTAAGCATTCTCATGATAAAGAAACACAGTAAGAAACCGCACAAAACACTTTCTTGCTAGATCACTGGAAATGAAGAGCAGATTCAGATTTGTTTTATCTAGACTATGAGGCCCAAACTGAACCTAAGCCAATATCACAAAGCACATGTGCACGTGGCCAGTAGAGAATCACTCCATAACCTGCTACAAGCTGCTTTTCTTATACTTTGTGTTTAACTACTGTTACTTAAAGTGCTGAGAAAAAAAAGAGTATAGAACAGTGTGAATTCCATAATATGACATCATTACCCTATTTACCAATAACAGAGGAGTTAATGCTCATTGTAAAGCACGCATTGTAACAACAGAGACTGTGGTCTATGCGTCTATAATTTTTCCTTTGCTCAGTTGTTTCATTGGTGGTTTAGAAGGGTGGACATGTTGCATTTATTTGAACAAATAAATTTGATTTTGACAAAACAAATCTGAATCTGTTCTTCCTTTCCAATGATCTCCCAATCTCAGATGGTTTTCACTAAACACCTTTAGGCATCATAGATAGATCTGCATATACCATGCATTAAATATTTAAATTGTTTTGTTTCTTGCAATAACTACATCATAGGATATGTAACCATTGCTGTAAAGAGGGCAGGGGGGATGGGAGAAGGCATGTTATTCCCTTATTTTAAGTGAAAGATGATATAATCACAATATCTTTTTGTGTTCACAATTATACTTCAGTTTAATAGAAGGATAAGCTTAAGACAATCCAGTACTAAGAATTGAGATGCCTTGGCACAAACTGCCCAGTTGTTCAATAACCTTTTCCCTTTCCTCCTAGGCACATAGCTAGACTGTATTTCTCGGCCTCACTCACAGTCAGAAAAGACCTCATGACTATATTCAACATGGACTTCAGCTGTACTGTCTTCCCAGATCTGCCCTCAAAACCCTTCTTTCTACCTCCCACCTTATCTCTTTCCCTTGTCTTTTGGAAGCTTGCCAGCAGTCAAAGTTTTCTTCAGAGCTGTATATTAAGAACGGTACGTCTTTCATCAGCTTAGGTCCCTCACTGACTATGTGGGTCACAGCCTCCAACCCTGGACCGCCACCAATTTTTACTTCATGTGAGTTAGAAATAAACTTCCTTTATGTTAATTTGCTAAGATCCAGTTCCATCTGTTACAGCACCTGGTCCCGCTTAACCTAATACAGATAACTTCTGCTTGGCATTGTATAGGCAGTCCCGGTTAGAGGAAAAAATGAAAGTTTATGTTTATACTAACACTACTTTGCAGGTGACCAAGCACTCAAGTGGAATAGGGAAGCATTTGGAGGCTGACCCAGCAGTGACTTTCACATTTTCTCTTGATATTTATTTCAGCCAAGATACTTTTGGTTGCAAAGATGATAAACCTGATCAAATTACTTTACAAGATAAAATAAATTAGTTAAGGTACATCCTACTGAATTCATGGACAAGGATATAAGTATTGCTGAACTTTATGGAAAGACTGGTTATCTGTCAGAAACTGAGAAAGCTATTCCTCAGAGATGCAAGTAATACATTTTGTACGTCCATCCCACCCTCTTCTCCCTAACCACCAACTTCACCTGCTTATTCAACAGGCATCTAGTCCAAGATAGCTACCAATCTGGCAATCACTAGGACATAAGAACAGTCTCTGAGTTCAAATTTTAGAATGAATGGGAATGATGAGTATGAAGGGATCTGATAAATGAAGATGATCTCTGACTAAGTGGAGGCTTGAACATCAAGTCTTCATTGCATCTTCACTGACCTTAGATTAGTGATGTGTTACCCTCTTGACCAATGGTTCTTGGTTAGAGAGAGCTGAGTTACCAGATCTGTATCTATCCCACCAGGGGATATGATTACATCAGATGTCTTATTTTGTCATAGCTGCTATGAAAACTAATACACACTGAGGAGTCACACAAAAGGAATTTACTGTCTCATGGTCTGGGAGGCTAAAAATCCAACATCAAGGAATCAGCAGGGCTTGTTTTCTTCCTAAACGTGTAGTGTTCTGACAATCCTCTGTCATAAGGCACTCTCTCCCCCCTTGGTCTGCTTTTCTGATTTCTTCTGCCCCCTAAACTCTATGGCTCCTGCCTTCTCTACCATATCCGAGCTTCCTCTCTTCATAATGCCTCTAGTAATATGGATTATGACCTACCCTGATTCAGTTGGCCACACCTAAGTGAGATCTTTGAAGATCCTACTCAGAAACAATTCCACACCGAGTCACCTTAACACATGCAAATATAGTATTTATAAATAAACAGACACGTAAACACAGGAGTGCTAATTAAGACTCCAACATGTCTTTTGAGATACATGATTGAAACAGCAACAGTGGACACATTTAGAACATGATGGCAACTAGCAGAGCAATTTTTTTGTCTGTGCCACTTGAAACTGAAGGAGGGAATAAATGCTGGTAAGTGCTTCTCTCTCAGTATGGCTTTTAGTGTCCATCAAGCTTCCCAAAATACCCATGGGAACCTGGTAGTCCCCTGCACCATCATTACTTCTTTCCTTCAGTATTTTAACATAGCTCCTCTAGGGATATTGCCAAGGATAAAATATCCCACACATAGAGATAATTCTATAAAGAGGCACAAATAAAATAAAAATTTTGTGAAATTCAGTCCTTTACGCACTATATGTGGCTGAAAATCCCCAAATATGTAAGGTTGTGGATGAAAACAATCTAACATTGATATATGTTGACTCAGTTTTTATAGAGAGTTGGCAATTTAAGAGAATTTAGATGTGGTGAGAAAGCATTAGAAAAGTATGCTCAAAGTTAATCTTCTACCTGGAGTTCTTTTCTGCTCATTAGCATAATCACATCATGTGACCTTTTTTCTGAGTCACATGTCTTAAAAATGGTTAATATGCTGTGTTGACTGGCACAATTAAAGGTACTGCATGGCAGAGACTACATTTCTTTGTATGCACTGTAACAGTTTAATGTCTTACATATAGTATGCATTATATTACCTAATTTATTCTTTGTGCTTTTGTCTTGGCTGTTCTTTCTTCTTTCACTTACATATAGATGCCCCCACGTTCAATTCTCAGCCCCATGCTCACTCTGTCCAAGAAAGTATAGCGGCTCTTTCATGGCTTATAAGCTCACAAAAATTTCTCAATGTAATGCTTTAATCCTTGCATTAATTACCTATTGGGGTTTGAATCATGCCCACCACAGAAATATGTCCATGCCCCAACCCTTGGTTCTGTGGTTGTGAACCCTTTTGGAAACATGATCTTTGAAGATGTTATTAGTTAAAGCATGCCCAAACTAAAGGAGGGTGGGCCTTAATCCAATATTGCTGAAGTTCTTCTAAGCAAGGAAAATTGGACACGGAAAGAGAAAATCACAGGGAGCAGCCAGAAGAGGAAGGATAAGAAGCCGTCATGTGCATTAACACACTAAAGGAAAGTCCAGGAACCTAAGGACTGCTTAGGAGGAAGCAAGCCATCTCGCTTCTGAAACTATGAGCCAATAGATTCCTGTTGCTAAGCCAACCCGTTGTATGGTGTTTGTTTAAATATCTGGGAAACTAAGACACTACGCCTCTGCTGAGGCCCATGCTTCCTTCTTCCTCATCTTTTTTGACCTTTGCACTCTCAGCAATCCAAAATGTTTGACATCCACACTACATCCTATTAATTTCTTTAAGTGTGCTAATGCCATTCTCCCAACTGCAAGGTCCTATTAGCATATAGAATAGGTAAGGAGGGAGAAAATCTTTTATTTCCTTTTCAAAAGACTGAGCTCAGGACTTCCTGGAAGATGGCGGCTTAGTAAGACGCGCGGATCTTAGTTTCTTCTCCAGGACACCTACTAGGGGAGTAGAAACGATACAGAAAGTGCCCAAAGCCACAACAGAGATAAAAAAGACAGCGTACCCCATCCTGGAACGGCTGGCTGGCTGAGAGAAGCAGCTCGGGTGAGATCGCCGAGGCGCGCGGGCCTTACCGGGCGGGGTGGCAAGCGGCCGGAGTTACTCCCTTCCCCCTTCCCGGGCCGGCTGGGAGAATTGGAGAGGCGGTCCCCTGAAACAAAGACGGCTGGCGCCCACACCACGCGCAGCCCCGGGACCAACTGAGAGAATTGGATCGGAAACCCCCAGGCCGCGGAGAACGGTGACGGGTGGGGGAGGCCCCTTCCAAACCCGTGACTCCCGGGGAACGTGCACTCTCTCGGGCGGGCCGCTGCCGCTGGCGCCCTCCCGCCACGCTTGTTGCCCAGGGCCGACTAGGAAATTCGGACGGGCTCTTTCCCTGGCTGCGGCGACCAGCAACCCTCCCTGCGTTCGGACCCCGGGCCGGCTCAAGCCGTTTCGGCTAGCGAACCCCCAGGACGGCGAGAGTTTTCCAAAGTTTAAGGTCCCACAGCACCTTTTACTGGTGGGACCCGCAGACAAACGGGTGCCACGAGCGCCACCTACTGGGCAGGATAAGAAAAACAGAACCCAGAGATTTCACAGAAAAATATTACAACCTTGCTGGGTCCAACACCAAGAGAAATCTGAATAAATGCCCAGACGCCAGCAGCAGAAGATAACTGTCCACGCTCAAAAGATTGAGAATATGGCTCAGTCAAAGGAACAAACCAATAGCTCAAATGAGACACAAGAGCTGAGACAACTAATGCTGAATATACGAACAGAAATGGAAAACCTCTTCAAAAATGAAATCGATAAATTGAGGGAGGACATGAAGAGGACATGGGCTGAACATAAAGAAGAAATAGAAAAACTGAAAAAACAAATCGCAGAACTTATGGAAGTGAAGGATAAAGTAGCAAACATAGAAAAAATAATGGATAGCTACAATGATAGATTTAAAGAGACAGAAGATAGAATTAGTGATTTGGAGGATGGAACATCTGAATTCCAAAAAGAAACAGAAACTATAGGGAAAAGAATGGAAAAATTTGAACAGGGTATCAGGGAACTCAAGGACAATATGAACCGCACAAATATACGTGTTGTGGGTGTCCCAGAAGGAGAAGAGAAGGGAAAAGGAGGAGAAAAACTAATGGAAGAAATTATCACTGAAAATTTCCCAACTCTTATGAAAGACCTAAAATTACAGATCCAAGAAGTGCAGCGCACCCCAAAGAGATTAGACCCAAATAGGCGTTCTCCAAGACACTTACTAGTTAGAATGTCAGAGGTCAAAGAGAAAGAGAAGATCTTGAAAGCAGCAAGAGAAAAACAATCCATTACATACAAGGGAAACCCAATAAGATTTTGTGTAGATTTCTCAGCAGAAACCATGGAAGCTAGAAGACAGTGGGATGATATATTTAAAATACTAAAAGAGAAAAACTGCCAACGAAGACTCCTATATCCAGCAAAATTATCCTTCAAAAATGAGGGAGAAATTAAAACATTCTCAGACAAAAAGTCACTGAAAGAATTTGTGACCAAGAGACCAGCTCTGCAAGAAATACTAAAGGGAGCACTAGAGTCAGATACAAAAAGACAGAAGAGAGAGATATGGAAAAGAGTGTAGAAAGAAGGAAAATCAGATATGATATATATAATACAAAAGGCAAAATGTTAGAGGAAAATATTATCCAAACAGTAATAACACTAAATGTCAATGGACTGAATTCCCCAATCAAAATACATAGATTGGCAGAATGGATTAAAAAACAGGATCCTTCTATATGCTGTCTACAGGAAACACATCTTAGACCCAAAGATAAACATAGGTTGAAAGTGAAAGGTTGGGAAAAGATATTTCATGCAAATAAGAACCAGAAAAGAGCAGGAGTGGCTATACTAATATCCAACAAATTAGACTTCAAATGTAAAACAGTTAAAAGAGACAAAGAAGGACACTATATACTAATAAAAGGAACAATTAAACAAGAAGACATAACAATCATAAATATTTACGCACCGAATCAGAATGCCCCAAAATACGTGAGGAATATACTGCAAACATTGAAAAGGGAAATAGACTCATATACCATAATAGTTGGAGACTTCAACTCACCACTCTCATCAAGGGACAGAACATCTAGACAGAGGATCAACAAAGAAATAGAGAATCTGAATATTACTATAAATGAACTAGACTTAATAGACATTTATAGGACATTACATCCCACAACAGCAGGATACACCTTTTTCTCAAGTGCTCATGGATCATTCTCAAAGATAGACCATATGCTGGGTCACAAAGCAAGTCTTAACAAATTTAAAAAGATTGAAATCTTACACAACACTTTCTCGGACCATAAAGGAATGATGTTGGAAATCAATAATAGGCAGAGTGCCAGAAAATTCACAAATACGTGGAGGCTCAACAACACACTCCTAAACAACGACTGGGTCAAAGAAGAAATTGCAAGGGAAATTAGCAAATACCTCGAGGCGAATGAAAATGAAAACACAACATATCAAAACTTATGGGACGCAGCAAAGGCAGTGCTAAGAGGGAAATTTATTGCTCTAAATGCCTATATCAGAAAAGAAGAAAAGGCAAAAATTCAGGAATTAACTATCCATTTGGAAGAACTGGAGAAAGAACAGCAAGCTAACCCCAAAGCAAGCAAAAGGAAAGAAATAACAAACATTAGAGCACAAATAAATGAAATTGAAAACATGAAAACAATAGAGAATATCAATAAGGCCAGAAGTTGGTTCTATGAGAAAATCAATAAGATTGATGGGCCCTTAGCAAGATTGACAAAAAGAAGAAGAGAGAGGATGCAAATAAATAAGATCAGAAATGGAAGAGGAGACATAACTACTGACCTCACAGAAATAAAGGAGGTAATAACAGGATACTATGAACAACTTTACGCTAATAAATACAACAATTTAGAGGAAATGGACGGGTTCCTGGAAAGACATGAACAACCAACTTTGACTCAAGAAGACATAGATGACCTCAACAAACCAATCACAAGTAAAGAAATTGAATTAGTCATTCAAAAGCTTCCTAAAAAGAAAAGTCCAGGACCAGATGGCTTCGCATGTGAATTCTACCAAACGTTCCAGAAAGAATTAGTACCAATTCTCTTCAAACTCTTCAAAAAAATCGAAGTGGAGGGAAAACTGCCTAATTCATTCTATGAAGCCAACATCACCCTCATACCAAAACCAGGCAAAGATATTACAAAAAAAGAAAACTACAGACCAATCTCTCTAATGAATACAGATGCAAAAATCCTCAATAAAATTCTAGCAAATCGTATCCAACAGCACATTAAAAGAATTATACATCATGACCAAGTAGGATTCATCCCAGGTATGCAAGGATGGTTCAACATAAGAAAATCAATTAATGTAATACACCATATCAACAAATCAAAGCAGAAAAATCACATGATCATCTCAATTGATGCAGAGAAGGCATTCGACAAGATTCAACATCCTTTCCTGTTGAAAACACTTCAAAAGATAGGAATACAAGGGAACTTCCTTAAAATGATAGAGGGAATATATGAAAAACCCACAGCTAATATCATCCTCAATGGGGAAAAATTGAAAACTTTCCCCCTAAGATCAGGAACAAGACAAGGATGTCCACTATCACCACTATTATTCAACATTGTGTTGGAGGTTCTAGCCAGAGCAATTAGACAAGAAAAAGAAATACAAGGCATCAAAATTGGAAAGGAAGAAGTAAAACTATCACTGTTTGCAGACGATATGATACTATACATTGAAAACCCGGAAAAATCCACAACAAAACTACTAGAGCTAATAAATGAGTACAGCAAAGTAGCAGGTTACAAGATCAACATTCAAAAATCTGTAGCATTTCTATACACTAGTAATGAACAAGCTGAGGGGGAAATCAAGAAACGAATCCCATTTACAATTGCAACTAAAAGAATAAAATACCTAGGAATAAATTTAACTAAAGAGACAAAAAACCTATATAAAGAAAACTACAAAAAACTGCTAAAAGAAATCACAGAAGACCTAAATAGATGGAAGGGCATACCGTGTTCATGGATTGGAAGACTAAATATAGTTAAGATGTCAATCCTACCTAAATTGATTTACAGATTCAATGCAATACCAATCAAAATCCCAACAACTTATTTTTCAGAAATAGAAAAACCAATAAGCAAATTTATCTGGAAGGGCAGGGTGCCCCGAATTGCTAAAAACATCTTGAGGAAAAAAAACGAAGCTGGAGGTCTCGCGCTGCCTGACTTTAAGGCATATTATGAAGCCACAGTGGTCAAAACAGCATGGTATTGGCATAAAGATAGATATATCGACCAATGGAATCGAATAGAGTGCTCAGATATAGACCCTCTCATCTATGGACATTTGATCTTTGATAAGGCAGTCAAGCCAACTCACCTGGGACAGAGCAGTCTCTTCAATAAATGGTGCCTAGAGAACTGGATATCCATATGCAAAAGAATGAAAGAAGACCCATCTCTCACACCCTATACAAAAGTTAACTCAAAATGGATCAAAGATCTAAACATTAGGTCTAAGACCATAAAACAGTTAGAGGAAAATGTTGGGAGATATCTTATGGATCTTACAACTGGAGGCGGTTTTATGGACCTTAAACCTAAAGCAAGAGCACTGAAGAAGGAAATAAATAAATGGGAACTCCTCAAAATTAAACACTTTTGTGCATCAAAGAACTTCATCAAGAAAGTAGAAAGACAGCCTTCACAATGGGAGACAATATTTGGAAATGATATATCAGATAAAGGTCTAGTATCCAGAATTTATAAAGAGATTGTTCATCTCAACAACAAAAAGACAGCCAACCCAATTAAAAAATGGGAAAAAGACTTGAACAGACACCTCTCAGAAGAGGAAATACGGATGGCCAAGAGGCACATGAAGAGATGCTCAATGTCCCTGGCCATTAGAGAAATGCAAATCAAAACCACAATGAGATATCATCTCACACCCACCAGAATGGCCATTATCAACAAAACAGAAAATGACAAGTGCTGGAGAGGATGCGGAGAAAGAGGCACACTTATCCACTGTTGGTGGGAATGTCAAAGGGTGCAACCACTGTGGAAGGCAGTTTGGCGGTTCCTCAAAAAGCTGAATATAGAACTGCCATACGACCCAGCAATACCATTGCTAGGTATCTACTCAAAGGACTTAAGGGCAAAGACACAAACGGACATTTGCACACCAATGTTTATAGCAGCATTATTTACAATTGCAAAGAGATGGAAACAGCCAAAATCTCCATCAACAGAAGAGTGGCTAAACAAACTGTGGTATATACATACGATGGAATATTATGCAGCTTTAAGACAAGATAAACTTATGAACCATGTAATAACATGGATGGACCTAGAGAATATTATGCTGAGTGAATCCAGCCAAAAACTAAAGGACAAATACTGTATGGTCCCACTGATGTGAACGGACATTCGAGAATAAACTTGAAATATGTCATTGGTAACAGAGTTCAGCAGGAGTTAGAAACAGGGTAAGACAATGGGTAATTGAAGCTGAAGGGGTACAGACTGTGCAACAGGACTAGATACAAAAACTCAAAAATGGACAGCACAATAATACCTAATTGTAAAGTAATCATGTTAAAACACTGAATGAAGCTGCATCTGAGCTTTAGGTTTTTGTTTTGTTTTGTATTGTTTTGTTTTGATTTTACTATTATTACTTTTATTTTTTTCTCTATATTAACATTCTATATCTTTTTCGGTTATGTTGCTAGTTCTTCTAAACCAATGCAAATGTACTAAGAAATGATGATCATGCATCTATGTGATGATGTTAAGAATTAATGATTGCATGTGTAGAATGGTATGATCTCTAAATGTTGGGTTAATTTCTTTTTTTCCGTTAATTAAAAAAAAAAAAAAAAAGAGAAGGGATAATTGGAGATGAAGGGATACAGACTGTACAACGGGACTGGATATAAAAACTCAGAAATGGACAGCACAATACTACCCAATTGTAATGCAATTATGTTAAAACACTGAATGAAGCTGCATGTGAGGTATAGGTTTTTTGTTTTTGTTTTTTTTGTTTTTTTTCTTTCTATTATTGTTTTAATTCTTATTCTGTTGTCTTTTTATTTCTTTTTCTAAATCGATGCAAATGTACTAAGAAATGATGAATATGCAACTATGTGATGTTATTAAGAATTACTGATTGTACATGTAGATTGGAATGATTTCTAATTGTTTTGTTAATTCTTTTTTTAATTAATAAAAAAAAAAAGATTGGCAAAAAAAAAAAAAAAAGACTGAGCTCAGGGTAGACAATGGTGGCTCAGTGGCAGAGTTCTCGTCTCCTATGCCAGAGAGCCAGGTTCAATTCCTGGGGCCTGCCCAGGTGAATTAAAAAAAAAAAAAAAAAAAAAAAAAAAAAGACTGAGCTCAAATCTTAGCTCTCACATTTAATCCCATTTTGATGAGAAACTAACATAAATTTATTAAGCTTCAACTTTCTCGCTTTCAAGCTTAATAATTATTTTGCTGTATGGTTTTTCAGGGAAAAACTATTAAATAAGGTTTTTTTTTTTAAAACAAAGTGCCCAATGTTAGCTCCTTTTCCCTCCCCATCTCTGTCTGCCCTTTCACATCCCATCTAGTACCCAAGTCAGTGACAGTATTTCACATTAAATCTACTTTATAATTTTCTTTGTAGAAGCACTGGTTTTATATGTATGCTTAATCATTCCAAGAAAGGAAGGTCAAAACATAAATAAATCTTTTATTATTTTCTATCATCACTACTTGATTTAATTGAGAAGCATTATATCATTGTGGTGAAGAGTGCCAACTCCAGCCTTGAATGAAAACTTACTACCTATAGAAAGACAAGTTACTTAACTTTTCTGTTCTTTGCCTATTTAACTGAAAAAAAGATTAATATTAGTAACCCATTTTATAAATTTTCTGAGGGTTAAATAAGTTAATACATATTAAGTATTTTGAACAGGACCTCACATACTAAAGGCTCAATAAACCCCTAAGTTTGATTATTGTTACTGATATTTTTATTATAACCATGTTTCAAAAATAACAGTAAGTATGTAAAAATAATTCAACCGTCATAAAAGCAACACATGCATATTATGTTGACTGTTCACGCATAGTCTTATGAGAGTTATCCTATAGACACTGAATCCTAACATGAGAGATGTGATTTTCATGAGTCTTCCTTGCATGTAAATCTTAATATACTAAGAAAGCACATCTCAAAATACCTGTACTAACATGACGGTGAATTCCAAATATAGCTTAAAAGGACATTATATTACATTTACAAAAATATCTGGTAGAAAGCTTGTGGATTCAATGGCAGTATTTCTATAAATCAGTTCACCCAGTATGACAATAGTCTCTGCGACAAGAGATGATACATTCCATATAAGATGGGAAAAATGCTTCAGAGATAAACAATGACATGGATTACAAATATTAATATATGCTTCAAAGACACTGCCTGGACTTTTCCCCATGTATATTTCTTTCTTTTCTTACTTTCTATAACAAAAATTGGGCTTTCTTCATTAGTGGGCATGGTAAAACATGACCAGGTAGAAAATGAAATAAGCTATTACTTTTTTTAGACACAATTAATCAAAAAGTCATATGAGTCAGGGTAATGTTAGTGGCTGTATTAAAAACAACAAAATTTGAGTCACTCAACATAAAAATTTATTTATCATCCTTACAACAGTTCATCATAGTTGCTCTGATTCAGGGGCAGCTCTCTGAAGTGATTCCTACAGCCACAGAATCCTATGCACTCAGTCAACAGAAAGAGAAAGAACAGCAGAGAACGCACAGCTGTTTCTTGCCATCTTGGCGCCATACTGCAATACCCTTTTGGCTCTTAGATGGTGAGAACTAGTCATATGTTCCTACCAAAATGCAAGGATGCAGGGCGGATGGAGGGTGAGTAGGGTATAAATTTAGTACCCAGCTGTGCTACCACATTCCAGTGGATTTATGTTAAACTGCTGCAAAGCGAGCATAAATTCTGTTAAACAATGGGCTGTTCCTGTGACAATTTTATCAGCTAGCTTCACTGAAGGAGATACTTGTAATTATGAACCCAAAAACCTTGTTGGTTATTTAAAGGCATTAACTATAAAGGACAGAAACAAAATCCAAGGGGAAGAGGGACCTGCAAAAAGCTCTTAACTTTATTCCAAAGGTGCAAGCAACAACCACAAAAAAAATAAACTGGACTTCATTGAACTTAAAAACTTTTCCACATCTGAACACATCATCAAGAAAGTAAAAAGACATCAAACAGAATAGGAGAAGATATTTGGAAACAATGGGCATAAGGGCTTAATATTCAGAATATATAAAGAAATCCCATAACTCAATAATGATAAGAGAAACAACCCAATTAAAAACTGGGCAAAGGACTTGAAGTGACATTTTCTTCAAAGAGAAATGGAAGCTTATAGAAGGGCCCAATAAGCATATGAAAAGATAGTCAACATCATTAGCCACTAGGGAAATTACAACCAAAACCCAATGAGATACCACTTCCTAGCCACTAGAATGGTTATTTTTTTTTTTAAAAAAGGAAAATGACAAGAACTGGGGAGAATGTGGAGAATTAGGATCTCTCATACTTTGTAGTTGGGAATCCAACATGATACAGCTATTGTGCAGTACAGTTGAGCAAATCTTCACAAGTTAAACATAAAACTACCATCATATTACTGGCATACTACTAACAATCTCACTTCTAGGCATATACACAAAAGAACTGAAAGCAGGATACATCAATGTTCATGGAAGCATTATTCACAATAGCCAAAGATGTAAATAACCCAAAATAATCATCACGAGATGAATGCATAGGCAAAATGTGGTATACACACAGTACAATATTACTCAGTCAAAAATAGGAATGAGGGCGGGCCATGGTGTATCATTGGCAGAGTTCTCGCCTGCCATGCTGGACACCCAGGTTTGCTTCCCAGTGCCTGCCCATGGTAAAAAAAAAAAAATAGGAATGGAGCTCTGATACATGAGCCATGGATGAACCTTGAAAACATTATGCTAAGTGAAATAACTCAGACATAAATGGACAGATATATTATTTCATATATATTAAACAACTAGAATGTACAAACACAAAGAGACAGAAAGTAGAGTGCAGCTACCAGTGCAGCAGGGAAAGTGGGAGTTAATGCACAATGGGTAGAGGGCTCCTATTTGTGGTGCTGAGAATGTTCTAGTAATGGAGGATGGCAATGGTGGCACAACCTTGTAAATGTGATTAATCCTACCTAATATGCTTGAGAGTGGGTTGACATGGGAAAGTTTATGTTGCATATGTTTCTACAATTCAAAAATAAGAGGGTGGGCCATGGCAGCTCAGCAGGCAGAGTTCTCGCCTGCCATGCTGGAGACCCAGGTTTGATTTCCAGTGCCTGTCCAAGCCAAAAAAGAAAAAAAAAAGCCTAAAAGTAGGAGCAAATCAAGAAGTACAGCACATAATTCTGCACTGGATCTACCAACAGAGAAGAAAGGGCCCAAAAGGACATTACTAGGACATATGAAAAAATTGGAATGCAAAATGAAAATTTAATATCAAAGTTAAAGTTTGATATCAAAGTTAAAGTTCCTGAACTTGATAATTATACTCAAGGTGGTTATGTAAATGATATTCTTATCCATTGGATATGTACTACAGGTATTATGTGGTCAAGAATCATAAAGTTTACAACCTATCAAATGTTTAGAAAATTGATAGATGTATAGACAGATACAAAAAATGTGGTTAAATATTAAAACTTGTTGATATGGGTATAGTGCCATGTTGGAGTTTCCTGTACAGGTTCTCTACAATTTTTTTGATAAATATAGTTTTACTGAGCGATATTCACACATCATATAATCCATCCAAATCAATGGCTCAGTATCATCATATGCTTATGCATTCATCACCACAATCAATTTTAGAACATTTCCATTACTCAAAAAAGAGATAAATATTAAAAAGAAAACCCAATATATCCATGCCCTTTTCCCCCACTATATTATTATTATTATTTTTAACACTTTTATTCACACATCCTACAATCCATCCTAAGTATACAATCAATGGCTCTTGGTAAAATCACATGCTTACACATTCACCACTACATGTAATACAAGAACATTCTCATTTCTTCCAAAGAACAAGAACCCATAAACCCTTATACCCCCTATTATTGATGTTTAGCTTTGGTATATTCCCTTTGCAACAAATAATGAAGAATATTACAGGGTTACTGTTAACTAGAGACCTTGTGTTAATTGTATTTTTTCATATACCATCCCATTTTTAATATCTTTTATTAGTGACAAACATTCATTAATGTTCATGTAAAAAACTTTCTTATATTCATACAAATAATCCCTGTGCTGGTTTGAAGCTATTGTGTACCCCAGAAAAGCCATGTCCTTTAATCCTCATTCGATACAGCTGGGTAGAATCTTTTAATTGTTCCCACAGAGATGTGACCCACCTTGTGGGTGGTAACTTTTTATTAGGTTGTTTCCATGAAGATGTGTCTCCAACCCATTCAAGGTGGGGTTGCTTACTGGAGCCCTTTAAGAAGGAACCATTTCGGAAACACCTTAGAGCAACCAGAGACCTTTGGAGATGAAGAAGGAAAGCTCCCCCGGGGGGAGCTTGATGAAACAAGAAGCCAGAAGACAAAGCTAACAGGTGCCACATGTGCCATCCCAGCTGAGAGAGAAACCTTGAACATCACTGGCCTTTCTTGTGAAGATAACTTATTGTTGGTGCCTTGATTTGGACATTTTCACAACCTTAGAATTGTAAACTTGTAACTTAAATTCCCCTTTTGTAAAGCCCTTCCATTTCTGGTATATCACATTCTGGCAGCTTTCAAACTAGAACCACCACCATCATTGTTTTCTCTAGATTTCACTAAGTTATGCAATCCTGTTGTTTATCCTCTAGCTTTCCTTCTGGTGATATACACAACTCGAATCTTTCTCTTTCAATCCACATTCAGCTTTGTATGTGCTTACAGTATTGTGCTGCCCTCACACAGTATATCTATTACATACTATCTATTTACTACCTATATACATGCTATCTATTTCCAAACCTTTACAATTGCCCTTATAGAATACTGTATATTCTTTAAGCATTGATTACCCAATCTCTTCCCTCCTTCTATCTCCTGATAAAGTGTGTTCTCTAGTTTACCTCTCAGAGTTTGCTAATTATATTTAGCTCATATTAATGAGACTATAAGGCATTTGCCCTTTTGTTTCTGTCTTACTTCATGCACCATAATGTCCTCCAAGTTCGTCCATTTTGATGCTTGCATCATAATTTTATTCTATCTTACAGCTGTGTAATATTCCACTGTGTGTATACATCACAATTTGTCTATGTACTCATCAGTTGATGGACAGTTGGGCTGCTTCTGTATTGGTTCTGTTTTATATTTGCAACTGTACTCTAAATTTGACATTATTTCAAAATAATAAGCTTAAAGTGGAAAAAAAAAAAAAGAAGCTTTAATCCATCACCTCAGAACCTTCTCAACCACAAAGAAAAATCATACCAGGATATTTGGAAGGAATTGAGGGTAGACGTCACCCACAGTTGTACAGTCTATCCTCTTCAAACAATGGACAAGAAATTATTTAAGGAAGATTTAAGTGACCTTTCAGACTCTATCACTCTTCTGTGAAAGGCTTAACACTAGTAATCTTTTGAGAAAACTTAACTTATAGTTGAAAGGACTGAAGAGGACCTTCGATGAAGTTCTTTTCAGTTATAATAATCACTATGTGAAGAAACTGTAGGAAATGAAAGAGAAGGAAGGATAGTTTAAAAAGAAGAAGTAAGGAGTGGCTCCTCAGGCTTGGTCCACTGATATGGGGTAAAAAAACAAAACTTTTACTCTGCAACACTGAACAAATAAACCTCTTTCTCTCAATCCTGTGTGGATTCACTTAGCTCATTTGTAAATATATATAATGTAAACACTAACAAATAAATTTTTTAAAACTCTAAATAAATGACAAATTTGTCAACATTCAAAACTTCAGTGCTAGCAGCTCTTAGAGGCATAAAGACACACACGACTCTTTGGAATGAAATTGCGCCAACTTTTGACAAATTAAAACATTTAAAAGAATTTTTAAAACCAATAAGGCAAAGAAAATATTAGTATAAAGTATGTGTTGACCAGTTCTAATTGTGAATCCACAGAACATAAATCAGTAAATAGAAAGTTATTTAGTTCAGGTTTTCTAGCATTAGTTTATACAATTTTATAGAACTAGTTTTCTAAAACTATAAGCAGCATAATACAAAACATGTGACATAATAGAGCATTAATGAAGACCAGAAATCCGAGTTTCTGGATTACCCTGAAAATAAAGCATCTGGATTTAGAAAAAGGAAAATGCCGCTTGTGTTTATACACATAGAAATTAAGATCTAAGTGAATCACTATGATTCAAATGAGGCTAACATAATATCCCTAGGAAAGTTAATTAGGTTTCACAGGGGTACTGACCAAATAATTGAATGACTAGGGACTGAAAACCACATACTACATAAAACTTGTCCAGTCTTAATACTTGATAAATCCATGACAACAATATGCATCATTTATTTGCTTAAGCAGATGGAACAACCAACAAGAAATTAAGAAATGGAGATAAAATGTGCAGTAGATAGCTATCATTCTAACACATGAAGTGATGGGCTAAACCAAGACATAGGAAAGCACTGAACTATATTTCATGCATCCTAAAATCTCATTAAGAATCAAGTTTACCAGCTGGAAAATCATAGTTGGAAAAGAGTTTAGAGATCACTTCATCTAATTCAAACAATCTAATATTCTTAGGCAGATATGTTACAGTTCATTCATTCTCTAGAAAATTACAATTTTTTTATGCAAAATTTAATGACACTACAATTTGACTAGGAAGATGAATATGTTTAATTTATTGGACACAAAACTCTTGGACATTTTATCTGCAGGCATGGACAATAATTATATAGGGAAAATGTTATTAAATGCCTGAAAAACTTATAATAACATAATATGTAAAGAAGACTATTTAAATCACTAATATTCCTACCACCTACAGAGAATCACTGAACAATTCAATATTCTACTAATTTAGAGTAGGTCAATTGAGAGGGAAGATGATCAATAAATACCAAGATAAGTATAAATGTAGTGATGAACAGATTTCAGAGGAAATACAACTATTGCAGTTAAATTAGCTTTGCTAACATTCTCTTAAGCACTTTAGAAACCTTTACTTGCATAGAAACAACCAATATGTTAAATGAAAAATCATTTCCATCTACTAATTCAAACCTGTTTTCTAGGGATCTGTTAACAGACAACACTTAGTTTGTCAGCCCAGCATTTCACACCAAATAGTCTTGAAATGAATCTAGTTGAATTTCTTTTAATGTATTTATTAATTCTTACCACATTTACACAGACTTCTCCCACAAAGTCCAAATTAGTGATATTTAATTTTAGTGTAGAATGATTTAGTAAATTAAATCAGACAAGGAAAAAAAAAACATTTTCAAAACCTTAAAACTAATAAGCGTTTTGATGTCATCAACATGGTAATATAAGACATCTACTGAAAAAGCCCTACCCAGAGATTAGTGAATAAAAGAATAAAGTCCATGTGCTTAGAATTCCGGAAAATGATAGAGACTGGAGAAGGACTCTACAAATGCTGAATCAAAGAAACAGAAAAGTATCAGACATGAAAATTCCATTCTAGGCCACAAGTACATTCCCATTTCCTTCCCCCTTACTCAGTCCAATGCAGCTTGGGAGTTGTGTAGTGGAATAAGTCCATGACACTCCCACCAAAGAAAGTGACTCACAGAAGTGATTTCCAACTCTACACATATCCAGCCATGGGTACCTAAGTCTTCAGAGACACTGTGAGGAAGAATAACCCTGAGGAATGCTGCATAAAAAGGGCCAAAAGGGAGCAAAAGGAAAAAAAAAAAAAACATGATAGAAATGTTGGCAAGAACTATTGTGCTCTCATTCAATCCAGTTTCAGTCAGGTGGACCACCTAAAGGCAAAACAGACTTTTCTGAAGTAATTCACCTTTCTGGATTACCCCTTTCTATCTTGAAGTGGGATAACCTAAAGGGGAAGAAACCAGAAGAAGAAAAGCCTAAGAGAAAAAAAAAGGCAGGGGAGGGGGGTAGTTCAACTGTATTTTTTGTAGATAGGATGTGTTCCAGAACAGCAAAGCTTAAGGAAGATGGGGCACTGACTGGGGAAGAGATTTAAACAGATCATAGGAGGTGGGGAGAAAACTATACACAAAAACAAACAGGACAGATCAAGATTGCTGGAGAAGGAACAGAAGAAAGGACAATCCCTCTTGAAAGTGAAACAATTGGACAAACAAATGTACTCTTAAAAATTGCACTGCACCTTCAGTTCAAGAATCAGATAAAGAACTGAGAAAATCTGAACAGTTAAAAGTGAAATATTCCAAAGGTCTAGAATAGTTAGCCTAACCATCAAAGAGCCTTAACACAAACCCAATGAACAATAAAATGTAAGACAATAGGGAGAAACAGAACTCCATAGTTAACTCACCAAGATAATCAAATACCTAGGCATAAGCAAAAAAAACACTACACGTTATACTAAGAAACAGGAAGTTATGGCTCAAAAGGAAAAACTAAAACTTCCTAGAAGACTCAGAAGTTGGAACTAATCAAAAATGTCCAAGCAAATCTCCTAAATCAATTCAAGGAGATGAAGGAAAACAGACATAAAGAGATGAAAGATATTAAGAAGACAGTGTGTGAGTATAAGGAGAATCTGAAAGTATAAAAATTAACATAACAAATTATAGGGATGAAAGGCATAAAGATTAAAAATATAATTGATGTATGCTACAAGGGAAGTCACAGTCAGAAGAGCAATATAGAATAGAAAATATTGAGCAGTGTCTTGGAGACTTGAGTAGCAGCATGAAGCATAAAAACATATGCACCATCAATGTGCAAAAAAGAGAGGATAAGGAAAAGGGAGCAAAAAGACTATTTCAGGAAATAATGGCCCCAAATTTCCCAACTCTTATCAAATACATCAATATATATGTCTAAGAAGCGCAACTTACTCCTAACAGGATAAATCCCAATAGACCTACTCAGAGGCATATAAGAATCAAAATCCAAAATATCAAAGTTTAAGCGAATTCTAAAAGAATCAAGAGAAAAGTGATTCATCACATACAAGTTGTGGTAGTCAGAGTCAGGTGTCAACTTGGCCAGGTGAAGGTGCCTAGTTCTATTGCTATGGACATGAGCCAATGGCATATGAATCTCATCTATTACTGATTACACCTGCAGTCAGCTAGGAGGCGTGCCTGCTGCAATGAATGATGTTTGATTTAATTGGCTGGTGCTTAAATGAGAAAGCTTAACATAGCACAGCCCAAGCAGCTCAACATACTCATCTCAGCACTCGCAGCTCAGCCCAGGCCTTTGGAGATGCAGAAAGGAATTACCCCAGAGAAAGTTGTTGGAACCCAGAGGCCTGGAGAAAAGGCCAGCAGAGATCACCCTGTGCCTTCCCATGTAAGAAAGAACCTCAGTTGAAAGTTAGCTGCCTTTCCTCTGAAGAACTATATGTTAATTAAATAAATTCCCTCTTTTTAAAGCCAATCCATCTCTGGTATATTGCATCCCAGAAGCTAGCAAACTAGAACACAAGTGTTCCTCAATAAAACTAAAAGCTGATTTCTCATCAGAAATCACAGCGGTGAGAAGACACAGGTATGAAGTGTTTAATATCCTCAAAGGGAAAAACTGCAAGCCAAAATGTCTTTACATGGTAAAATTGTCATTCAAAAATCAAGGAGAGTTTAAAATACTCACAGATAAACAGAAACTACGAGGGTTCATAAAAAAACAAACAAAAAAAAATCCTACAAGAATTACTAAAGGGAGTTCTGCAGGTTGAAAGGAAAAGGCAGAACAAAGCAGCTTGGAGTAGTACAAAGAAATGAAGCTCTTCAGTGAAAGTAACTTAAAGGGTAAGTGCAAAACTCAGTATTATTGTATGTGCAATACATAACTCATAAGAATCAGACTACAATTAAACAAGAAAATAGTTTATTTCCTGATAACAAACATGTAAAATAAAAAGTGGTGAAGTGAGACAATAACAACTTAAAGAGCAGAAAGGAGGGGCACTGGAGCCGAGAATATATATGCTACTGAAATTAAAGTTGATATCTTTCCAAATTAGTCAATTATAAATGTAGGCTGTATAATGTAAGTCCCAGGCTAACCGCGAAGAAATTATTTTAAAGGTATACAGAAACAGAAATTAGAAAGAAATCAGTCAGTACATCACAAAGAACAACTATAGAGAAAAGGAGTTCGCAATAGAAGAGAGAGAGAGAGAGAGAAATATATACGTATGAGAGAAAAACCAAAGGACAAAATGGCTGAAGTAAATACTCCCTTTACAGTAATAACGCTGAATGTTAGTGGATTAAACTCCCTGAGGACATACGTTGAAAGAAAAGATTAAAAATATGATCCAAATATCTTGTTTATACGAGTTTCAACTTAGACCAGAAGAAAAAGAGATATAGAAATTAAAACTTAAAGAATGCAAAAAGGTATTCCATGCAAATAGTAATAAAAAAGAGCAGGCTAGATGTACTAATATCAGGCAAAATAGACTAAGTGAAATGTTGTTATAAGATACAAGGAAGGATACTATGTATTAATAATGGGGGCAATCCACCAAAAAGAAATAGCAGTCAAACATTTATGCACATAACGACAGTGCCCAAAATAAACAAAGCAAACACTGGCAGAATGGAAGAGAAAAATAAACACCTTTACAATAATAGTTGGAGGCTTTATTACACCACTTTAATTGATAGAACAACTATATGGAGTATCAATAAGGAAACTCACAACTTGAATAACAATAGACCAAACAGACATATATAGAACACTGCACCACAGAAGAGCAAGATATATATTCTTCCCAAGTGTCCATGGATCATTCTCCAAGATACACTGCATGGTCAGTCAAAGATGTCTCAACTGATTTAGAAAAATTGTAATTATACAAAACTTATTCTATGGCCACAATGGAGTGAAGGTGGAAATCAATAATTGACAGAGAACTGAAAAATCTGCAACTATATGGAAGTTAAATAACAATCTCTTGAACAATCAGTATGTCAAAGAAGAAGTTATGATGGAAATTAGTAAATATCTTGAGATGAATGAAAATGGGAAGAAAACAAATAAAAACTTATGTTATGCAGTGAAATATTTGAAGAAAACTTCCTCAACATGATAAAGGGTATATATGAAAAACCCACAGCTAATATCATACCCAGTGGTGGGAGATGGAAAGTTTTCCCTCTAAGACCAAGACAAGACAATGATGCCCACTGTCACCACTGGTACTCAAGACCATGCTAGAAGTTCTAGCTAGAGCAATGAGATAAGAAAAATAAATTAAAGTCATCCAAATCGGAAAAGAAGTAAAACTTTGCCTATTTGCAGATGACATAATCTTATATTTAGAAAGTCCAAAAAAACTACAATAAAGCTACTAGAGATAAAAAAAAAAAATGTTCAGAAAAAAGGCAGGATACAAGACCAATGGGCAAAAATCAACAGTGCTTCCTGAGACCTAGGTTCAATTCCCAGTGCCTACCCATGTGAAAAGAAAAAAAAATCAGCAGCTTCTATACACTATTAATAATCTAATGGAGGAGGAAATCAAGAAAAAAAAATACCATGTAAAAGAGCAACTAAAAGAATAAAATAGCTAAGGATGTAAGGGACCTATATTTAGAAGGCTAAAAAAAATTGTTAAAAGAAATCAAAGACCAAAATAAATGGAACAACATTACTTGTTCATGGGTTGGAAAGTTAACGTCATTAAGATGCCACTTCTACCCAAATTGATCTACAGATTCAGTCAAAATTCCAGCAGCCTACCCTACTTTGTAAAAACAGAAAAGCTAATTATCAAATTTATTGAAGAGTAAATGACCCCAAATAGCCAAAAACATCTTGAAATAGAATAAGTTGGAGAACCCATACTTCCTGACTTTAAAGCATATTAAAAATCTACAGTGGTCAGAACGGCCAGAAACTGGCAAAAAGACACATTCATCAATAAAATTGAATTGAGAGTTCAGAAATAGGTGCTCTATTCTATGAGGACCCTTATCTCATACCCTATACAAAAGCTAACTCAAAATGGGTCAAAGAACTAAATATCAGACCAGCCAGAAAACTAGAAGAAATTGCAGGGAAGCTTCTTCAAGCTCTTATGATAGGCAGCAGTTTATTAGACCTCACACCAGAAGAACAAGCAATGAAAAAAACAAACAGATTTATCACTCAATGATAAAAAGACAAACAAATTAAAAAATGGGTAAAAGACACAAATATACATTTTTCCACAGAGGAAATACAAATGGCTAAAAAAGCACATGAAAAGATCCTCAATTTCACTAGCTATTAGGGAAATGCAAATCAAAACCCAATGAGATATTACTTCACACCTACTAGAATGACTACTATTAAACCAAAAAACCACAAGTGTGGAGAGGATATGGAGAAGGAGGAACACTCATTCACTCTTGGTGAGAATGTAAAATGATATAGCTGATTTGGAAGACTGTTTGGTGGTTCCTCAGGAAGCTAAGCATGAATCTATCATATCATTCAGCAATTCTGCTACTACACATGTATTGAGAAGTAAGCTGGGGTGCAAAGAGACATTTGCACATGATGTTCATGGTAGTGATATTCACAGTTATTAAAAGATAGAAACAACCCATGCAATCACCCACCAGAGACTGGATAAACAAAATGTGGTATATATACATGAAGTAATATTGTTCAGTAGTAGGAAGAAATGAGATCCTGAACATGAGATGAACCTCGAGGCCATTATGTTGAGTGAAATTAGTCAGTTCCAAAAGGACAAATATTGCATGATCTCACTAATATGAATTAATTCTAATATGCAAACACATAGGGATAAAATCTAGAAAATAGACACTGAGGAGATAGAATGAGGGAAGACCATGGGGGGCAAATGGCTATCATGTCAGAATTTTTAACCAGGTTGAATTTAAATGTTTGAAATGGACAGAGATGAAGACAGCACATTATGGTGAGTATAATTAATAACCCTGGGCTATATGTGTGCTTGTGGTTGAAAAGGGGAGTTTAGAGTTATGTTTGTCACTAGAAGGAAAGCTAGAGGTTAAAACTTTGGACTGTATAACACAGTGATCCGTGTAGAAGACAATGAATGTGATTAATAGTACTAATATAAACATACTCTTTCATGAACAAAAACAAAGATTCCACTACTACAACGAGTCAATGACAGAGTAGTAAATGGTGAAAATGTACCTGTACAAACTATGGACTATAGTGAAGAGTAATATTTTACTATTATTTCACCAACAGTAACAAATATACCACACTGATGCTAGGGGTCAATAATGTAGAGGAGGGATAAGGTATTTTGGATTTTTTGAGTAGTGGAAATGTTCTAAAATTGATTGTGATGATGAATGAACAACTATGTGATGATACTGTCAGCTATTTATTGTATCCTTTGGAAGGATTGTGTCATATGTGAATATATCTCAATAAAACTGCAAAGCAAAACAAAAATCATAACAGTGGCTTTGCATAGGACAGTTTGTCAGTTCCCCAGGAAACTAAATATAGAATTACCAGATGACCTGGCAATCCTGATGTGGGGTATAGATCCAGAATAACTGAATGCAGGCACTCCAACACATACTTACACACTGATGTTCATAGTGCAATTATTCACAAATGTGAAAAGGTGCAAGCAACACAAGGGTCCATCAACTGGATGAATGGATAAACAAAACATGGTATCTAGATACAATGGGATATGATGCATCTGTAAGAAGGTACTGTGTCCTGGTGCATGCCATGGCATGGGTGAGCCTTGAGAGCATCCTCCTGAGTGAAATAAGGCAGAGCCAGAAAGAATGTATGATCTCACCGATATGTATGAAGTATAATAAGAGTTCACAGTTAGCTTCTGAAATTTAGGTTACCAGGCAATCGATTGGGGTAGACAATGGGGAACTGACGCTTAATTTGTACAGAATTTCTGTTTAGGTTGATTGTAAAGGTTTAGAAATGTGTGGTGGTAATCACAGCACATAATTTTGAGTGTAATCAACCCTGCTGTATATTTATGTGAACGTGGTGGAAAGGGGAAGTTTTTGATTATGTATGTTAGTAGAAGGAAAGAAGATAAAACATGGAACTATATTACACAGCAAACCCTGTAGTGGATGATGGACTGGGAGCAATAGTAAAAGAATGTTTTCTCATGATTTATAACAAATTTCATGATTTATAACTAATGCAAGGTATTTAATAATTGATGTCATATAGGAAAAGATACACCTACCGTAAACTCTAGACTGCAGTTAATTATATTATTTTGATATTCTTTCATCAATAATATCAAAGGTGTCACAATAATGCCAAGTGTCAACAATGGGGGTTGTATGAGAATGCTGTATTTTTTACATGACTTTTCTGTAAACCTACAACTTTTCAAATTAAAAAAAAAAATTTTAAACATGCTAACTGAAAGAAAAAATTAATAAGGACATCTATGAAGTCTACAGTAAAGTTAAGTCCTAAATTGTCATGTTAGCTTAATATAATATTTCAAATTCAGATGAATGGTGTGACGAGTCATACTATCTTGTTTCTGTTATCTCATTATTTGAAAAGAGGTACAAGGGTATAACCAAATTTGAATGGTATACCTAATAAATACAGGCAATGAGGTATACACAGTATTTTCTTTGGAAATGCCATGACTGTTGGGATGGGCACGTAAATAGTGTTCAAAGAAATATACAGTCATTGTCCAGAGTAGTTACAGGGTCTAACGTATCTCTGAGCTGCTTCTCACTGGAGAAAACCTATATAACATATTTTAAGGAAAGCAGCAGCAGGGCTTTATTTAACAAAGTCTGATGATTCTTCTGATCAACACTGAGAAATTAATAAACATGCATACAACCAGAATATTTCATATTTAAGTTCTTCTTTAATATATTGAATATATATTACATAATAAGGAGGGGAAAATCAACAGAAGCAGATGAAGAAATGATAGAAAAAATAATCAAGAATTTAAATAAGAATATAATATTGCATAATAAGATGGGAAAAATCAACAGAAGCAGGTAAGGAAATGACAGAACTAACATGGAAATGCTGGAATTCAAAGTACCTAATATAACTATTTTCCATATAATTCTGAAGGTAGAGGAACAAGGTGCATGAGATGAAAGTAAGGAAAATACATGAAAAATACCTAAATGGAAATTCTGTTAATATAAAAAATATATAAAATGAAAACTATACTGCATGGAATTAAATGATATTGAAAATGAACAACAAGCAATAGAAACTATATAAAATGAAATAGAGAGGAACAGTATTGAAAAGTAATGAACAAAGTATCAGATAATTGTGGGAGAAAAAAAAAAAAATCAAGCAGCCTCCCAAGTTGGTAATTGGTTTCTCCAAAGAAGAAAAAGGAAGCAAGGGTAAGAAAGAATATTTGAAGAAATGATGCTCAAATAAGTTTGATGTTTGATATAAACTATAAACCAGCATATCCAAGAAGCCCAATGAATCCAAAGCAAAACAAATCAAAATGGAAAAACACCAATGCATATCAGCATCATGCAGCTGAAAACATTGATAAACTGTGATTATTAATTTCATGTGTCAACTTGACTAGGTTTTGGTGTCCAGCTGTGTGGTAAAACAAAGCACTGTCCTGATTGTTACTGTGAAGATATTTCATGGATTTAAATCTTTATACAATTGTTTGCATCAAGGGCTAATTACATCTGCAATCAAAACAGGACATTGCCCTCAAAAATAAGATAAGGCCCATTCACACAGTAGGAGGGGAATTCATCAAAACCTTCACTGGCATTCCCAATGTGAACTTGCCAATCCCCAGGATTGCAGAAGCAAATTCCTATAATAAATCTCTCTCTCTCTCTCTCTACATACACACACACACACACACACACACACACACACCACACACACCAGTCATGTTGGTTCTCTTTCCATGGATAACCTTAATATAAAGAGAAAAAAACTAAAGCAGTGCAAGAAAAAAGTTACATTATGTACAAAAAACAAAAATATTAATGGCAGAAGACGATTACAGAGATAATATAAACCAAATGGTTACAAAGTTAAATCTTTGAAGCACTTAAACAGGAAAAAGAAATAAGAAATAAAGGTTTCTATACCCAGCAAAAATATCTCTCAGACTGAAGGTAAAATAGGTTTCAGACACTATTTAAGAAATTTATTTTTCCTAGATCTGAACTTCAAGAAATGTTAAAGCAAATCCTACCGACATGAGAAAAGTAATACCAGATGGCAATGAAATATGCACCAAGAAATAAAGATCACCATAAATAAAACATATGAGAGTAAGCATAGATGTATTTTTACTATTTAAACCTTTTCAAAAGGTAATCGCGTGTATAATGCAAAAACAATTCTCACTGTATTTGCGAGAACTGAAGTCACATAAAGTCTATACTATAACAACCAGAAAATTAAATTGGTCATCAGTAATAAAAAGGTAATCAGAAAATACCCAAATACCTAGAAATTAAACAGCATATTTCAGAAAGAAATTCAAAGGCCAAAGAATATATCATAAGAAAATTGATAAAAATTTAAAACTAAATCAAAATGAAGACACACCAAATAAGTATCTGTGTATACATGCAGGTGGATTAGTGTCAGAGGGAAATTTATAGCATTAAGTATTTTTATTAGAAAAGGTGGAAAGTCTCAAACCATCTAAGATTTGATCTGTGCTCTGAAAAGATCAGTGTAGTTCATAAATTCTTACCCACACTGAGCCAGGGCAAGTGAGAAGACAGAAATTACCAATACCAGAAATGAAATTTCTTGAGTCTAAACATTAAAAGATGTATTTACAAAAAAATCCACTATGTATTATAAAGTATAAAAAGTAAACTTTATGGTATATGAATTATATTTTAGTAAAATAAGGGGAGGGAAGGAATATGATGAACAAATTGATACCGATAGCTCAGAAAACTTAGATGAAACAAATTCTTTGAAGTATCCAAACTATCAATGTCCATTCCAGAAAAAAAGTAGACAACTGAAATAGCGTTACCACTTTAAAAGAAATAAATGCCTAAATAAAATCTTTTCCTTAAAGTCCTAATTCAAACAAACATGTACAGAAGAAATATCAATTCTCCACAAACTCTTCTACAAGACAGACAAGGAGTGAACACTTTCCAATTTTTTTAAGGCCTGTATTATCTACAAAAACCTAGGAAAACATTGCCAGGAAAGGTAACTATAGACCAATACCGCTCATGAATACAGATACAAATTTAATATCTTACCAAATTGAAACCCAGCATTATAGAAAGGATAAAACATCAAGTGGAGTTTATCCTAAAAAGTAACATATGGACATCAGTGCAATCCACCACATTAAAGGACAAGGGGAAAATAAAGAAAGTAAAGAAAAAAAGACACTGCCATCTCAATCATCTAAAAAAATAAGCTTTTTGACAAATTTAATATCTCAGTGTTATTGGAAATAAAATCTCTCTGGAAATAAAATAGAAGTAAATATACTATCTTTAATTAAGGGTATGTAAAAGAAAAAAGAGCATAGTTAATGGTTAAAGACTAAATAATTTCCCCCTAAACTGGAAAAAAGATAAGGATGAATGCTCTCATCCCTTCCATTTAACATTGCACTAGATGTTGTAGCCAATGCAATGAGGTTAGAACACAAAATATTAAATGCATATAGACATTAAAATATGAAAAGTCTTTATTTATGGAACATGTATTTAGACTATCTTAAGGAATCTGCCAAAACATATCAGAGGTGTTAAATGAATTTTGTTACAAGTAACAGTGTTAATATACCAAAATCAAATGTAATTTTCTATAATAGCAATGAAAAATTAAAGTATTATTTATAATAACAGAAAGATGCAAAATAGCTGTGTGTTGGAGAATACATATGAGATACCTGTACAATCAAAATTGTTAAATATTTGTGGTGAAATTAAAGTAAGTCCAATATATTGAAACCTACACTGTTAAGATATCCATTCATTAAAGTGAATTTTCCAGAACTTCAGCAGGAATTTTGTAGAAACTGACAAGCTGATTCGAATATTTGTATGGAAAAGCAACGGATCTAAAAGAACCATAAGAGCTTTGAAATTTTAGTTTAAACTGTAGTAATCAAGAAATGTGGTACTGATGTAAATTAGACATGCAGATCAAGAGGATAGAATAGCTTGTACAGAAATAAGCCCATGATATGTGTTCAGTTCATTTTTGACAAAAGTGTCAAGAAAATCAGTGGCAAAATGATAAAAATTTCAACAGATTATACTGAAATAAATGTATGTCAATAAAGAAAAAAATGATCTCAATTTTTATAGAACATACAAAAATTGACGATATGGATTATAGACATAAGTGTAAGAGACAACTATAACACTATTGACAGAAAACCTAACTTAGTAGCATTGAACTAGGTAAAAATTTCTTAAATAGGACCCAAAATACATAAGTCGGAGAAGACTAAATCAACTGTAAACTGGAGTTCATCAACAGTAAAAAAAAATCATCTCCACTAGACACTGCCAAGAAAATGAAAAATAAAGCTGTATACTCTGGAAGACATAATCTGTAAAACTGATATCAAACAAAGGCCATTTATCTGGAATATATAAAGAACGCTCACAATTCAATAATGAAATGTGAGGTCATTTAAGCAATTGGGTAAATGATTTCAATAGACATTTTTACCAAAAGAGATAATGCATGTCAAATAAGCACATGGAATGATTATCAGTAAGCCTTAGGAAAATGCACATTTAAACCACAACAAGGGCAGGCCATGGTGGCTCAGCAGGAAGAGTTCTTGCCTGCTATGCAGTAGTATGCTGGAGACCCAGGTTCATTTCCCTGTGCCTGCCCATGCAAAAAATAAAAATAAAAACAATAACAAAAAACACAACAAAATATTACTACACAGCAACTAGAATGGCTAAATTAAATAGACAAAAGACCAAGTATCAATGAGAATATGGAACATTTGGATCTCTTAAGTAATCCTGGTGGTAATTCAACATGACGAAGGCTCTCTGAAAAAGTTTGATAGTTTATTTTAAAATTAAACATACAGTTACCATAAAACCCAGCAACACTGCTCCTAGCTATTTACCCTTGAGAAAGGCGGATGATCTTTTATACAGACCACACAAAGTGCTTACATGCAGCTTTATTCTTAATAGCCCTAAATACCCACTAACTAAATATATCAACTGGTATATCTAACCAATGCAGTAACACTTAGCAGCAAAAGAAATGGCAAATAAATAGATTGATCCCCAAAACCTTTAGTCTTAATATAGAAGCCAAACACAAAGACTATATACTGTCTGATTCCCTTTATTTGACATTCTAGAAAAGGCAAAACTGTAGCAATAGAATGCAAATCAATAGTTGCCAGGGTCTGTTGTTAGGGGAACAGTTGAACTCAAAAAAGCACAGTTCAAAGAAATTTGGTGGGTGATGAAGAAGTTCTATTATCTTGATTGTGGAGACAATTTATATTTTTAAATCTTATTTAATTGCATGCTTAAAATTTGTGAATTTTTCATGTAAATTACACCCCTAACAAACAGAAGAAAAGCCAATGTCTCAAAATTAATTGTTATTTAAATGCTTACATTTAAACAATTCTCAAGGAGTCCGATGAATAAACTACTGTATAAAACATTCTTTGATATCACTGAACAGCTGAGCATTCAGTAAGATAGATAAATAGTTTTGACCAATCATTTACACTATCTCTTGGGTAATGGAACTCCCAGATTAACAACAAGGACAATCAGTTTCAAACACAAACATTCATTCATTCATAATTACAATTTGATTCAAATATCAAGTGAACCCTAGAGAAAAGAAGAAAGACGAAGTTCTAAAGCATTGAGATGATTTTTCCCAACAGGATTTATTATTTTATGAGGTTGAGGATCCAACTGTATATAGCTGTGAAAGGGGAGATAAAAGCATCACCTTGCCTTTTGGCACAAAGAATTCAAAATTAATTCACATAAATATTTTTTACAGCTCAGAGAGTTAATTAGATTAGATGTTTTTGGTTTCTAAACAATTAAATAAAGTTGCCCACTGATGTAGAGATTATAGGTTTATTTAGCAAGTCAGTTTCTCTTCTTGTTTTCATTATCCACATGAATCTTTCTAAATATATTGTTCTGGCTGAAATCAATAGGAACTATTGCGGAATACGAGAAATGCTCTTGCATCTTAGAAAGCACTTTTATTTACTGATTTCACTTGAATTTCTGAAAAACTGAAGCCAATTATTCAAATCATGGGGGCAGGTGTGTAGGAGGGTAACAGAGAACACTTCCTGGTTGTCTAATTCCTTTTGATACTTTTAGAGGCCTGTAGAATTGGACCAGTTAAAGGACAAACTTATCAAGGACCACATTGATAATATATGTTTCTCAGCTGGACCCTCACACTGGAGAAATGATACTTGAGGGACAGAAAAGACAGGCGTGAAGGAGGCTGCCCACTGTATTCGGTAGCATATTTATCAGCTCTGACAGTTGTCTGGGAACTGTGCTGTCCAATCAGCTGAACAGGTGCTTGTATTCTCCAATTCACTGGACATAATTACCTTCCAGTTTCAGCAACTATTATTTTTAAGTAACTAAATCAACCTTGTAGGCTTGTGGTGAGGATGAAATGGAAAAAAAGAATTTGAGTATTTTGGTTAAGTTAAAATCACGTTTTTTTTGTTTGTTTGTTTGCAGGAGCATGCACCAGGAATCAAATCTCCAGCATGGCAGGTGAGAACTCTGCCACTGAGCCACCGTAGCCCACCCAAGCTACAATCACTTTTAATAAAAAACTTTCCCTACCAGATGAAGTCTTCTTCTGTACACCTGGCATTATAAACCACGCCCCCCATTTCCACAGCTGCAAACTACTGTCAGATTTTTCACATTAAAGCATTGGCTTCCAAACTCCAAGAAAATAATGTATTTGTGTGTATGTCCTTATATTATCAATATACTAAATACAGTTTAGTCAATATTTTAAAACACAGGTTAAAAGGATGAGGCAAAGAAAAAAGGTCAGATTTCTAATACTCTTATTAACAGTTCAATGTATTTAAATGAACACATTTAACCAATAGAGTTCTGATTTCAAAACAATTCGAAATTTCTTTCAACTGACATTTTATGGGGGATGAATCAAACACTGGGCGAAACAGAAGGTCTTTATAAACTGAAACCTACTATGAAGAAACAGGACATTACTGATGTGTCTCGTATAGGAATTTCCAAATCAACATTTAAAGCAATAGTCAATATAAGAACTTTTCTGTACAAATTACCTGTTTAGTCAACTGGAATCACATTTTTGGCTTTCTCCCCTGTATCTGTATAGGTCATAGTTGAACTGCCTGTGAAGTTCTTAGTTTTAGGTCTGAAGAAAAATACAAAGATTTATTTTCTAGAATCTCATTTTATTAAATCTTTTACTTGGCCAATGATCCCAATTAAAATCGGGGTGGGGGGGAAGTCCATGGCTTTGGAGGTCAAACTGACATGGATTTAAATATTGCTTGTATGCTAAGAAGCTGCATGATTTGGTCACTTCATATGTAAAATGGAGTCCTCTGGCTTGCTTGATGTAATTTTTCACTGAAAGTAATTCTTTCCTATATAACACTTTTCTCAGGATGAAATACTACATTTACTTTTGTGGGATTATTTGATTAATATTTACCTCCCTCACTACATTGCATGCTACATAAAGCAATGATAGTGTATGGTTCAGCTCACCATTTATTTCAGGTGCTTAAGAGAGGCTGGACACAGAGGGAGCTCTTAATACATACTTGTTCAATGAATAAGTGCGAAAGGAACAAACTGACATGAGATGTTTTATTTTAAGATTTTTATTTTTATATAATCCCCGGATAATAACACTTCGACAACTGACTTTTTTTTTCTTACTGAAGCAAGCATTTATTTATCTAATTGAGGGAAAGAATTGTCAAGGAAAAGAAATTGCATAAAACATGCGTAACACAAAGCTTGTCTTTCTAAACCTATAAACCTCATTTACTTCCAATTAAGTTAATAAGCTATAAGGCTTCCTTTTTCTCTAAATATGATAATCTGTACTAATTTTGTCACAAAATAAAAATCCAAACATCAATATAACATGAATTTTAGATATTCAATGTGAACCCTTTCGACACTGATTTTAATGGTAAAATGCTGATCTTATGTTTTACCTCATTATAGACAATATCCCAATAGGCAAGAATGAAAAATATGAATATCCAGCTCTCTAAAATTAGATGAAATCTCAACTCTGAGTTACCTGCGCCAACAAATAATATAGCAGTAACTCGGTCATGCTTGGATCAGCAGGGAGAAAGCTTTGAACATAACCTGTTATTTTGCTTATCTCTAGTGCTTGACAAGGTAAGTCAGAGATAATTAAAAATATAGGAAATCAAACTTTCATGGAGAACTTTAATATTCCAAAAGCTCGATTCACAAATTCACCTGTGTTCCATTCCATTGCAATGTTGAACTCAGAAGAAGGATCATTAATTATTTTCACGTCAGAGGAAGTTATTTAACATTAACATCTTCGCATTGCCAATACGTATCACTGAGGAAGTGCGGTGGAAAAGAAATATAATTAAGTACCAAGGGTCTGAATTACATTGGTGGAATTAGGAATTGGAGGCCTTATAGAAATTTTCAAAATAGAGAGACTTTTAAGAACCAAACCACGCTGACCCCCTTTGAAAGATCACTCAAGCTGACCCGAATCTTCATTAAACAACAAGCTCACATTATAGTGAAGACTTTCTGGTCTTACTAGAGATTTAACAGTATTAGGGTGGAATCCAGCATATCTGAGCCTATGATTCCAGTAACGCAACTCTCCAAACGGTGAAGAATTCAGGCCAAATACTATTAAAAGGGAGCACTTTCCCATTCATTACATAAAACCACTTCAATGCCTAAAACAGTACTTGCTGAAATTGTAGAGGCCTGGAAGTTTATTCAGAGTTTATCCTGACACACTTGGACAGGTCACTTCACTAGTCCTTCTGGCAGAAGTGATGGGAGTTGGACTGGATGGCTATAAAGAACCACAGAGCTTAATGATAAAAAAAATAAAAAAGTTCTATTTCCAGTGCCTGTCTATGCCAAAAAAAAATAAAAAAACAAAAATCCTCAGATATTCATTCCCTAGTAGTATGTATCTCTGATAATTTTATCATTGGCACTGAATAATAACAGATATCTAATACTTACAAGTTTACTCTGTATAGCAGGGTTGAAACATTTTTCTGCAAAGGGCCAAATAGCAAAAATTTTTCAGCTTTACAAGCTATATGGTACCTGTGTCACAACTTCTCATTTCTGCTGTGCAGCACAAAAGTAGCCAAAGATAATATATAAACAAAATTTTTTTATAATAAAATACAAAATACCTGGTGCAACAGATTTCATCCATGGGCTGTAGCTTTGCAACAGGACTCTGGCATGTATTATAGCAAATATGATTAGAGATCCTGGGTAAGAAACCACCCCAGTTCTTATCCCTAGACCTGCCCAAATGGTTCAGACTTGTTCAGTAAATATGTTTCTTCTGTTTTCTAAACTCATCTCCTTATCTTTCTCCCATCCTTTATTTATATAGTCCTCTGCTTTCTCCTTTCTTTACAAGAACCATTCCATAATCTCTATAGTTCCTACTGTCCAGAACCCATTTAGAACTCAGTTCATGGCAGAAAATGCAATGTTTTTGGGAATGATGAGTTCAAAGACTTTCAGATCAGTATCTCCATTTCAGGAACTAAAGTTTCATCATCCAGAAATTTTTTGGAATCTCAAATAGGTATCCATACTCCTCTCTTTAATAACCTGACTGGTTTTAGGCCCTTCCTTGATTTTACTTCCCAGCCAAAATCCCCTTAGGACAGTGAATGGCCTACTTAAGGTGCTCATGACTTTTGAAGAAGAGTGTAAATGGACTGAAAATGACAGAACTGCAAAAATAGAAAATACAACAAAGTCAGCTGCTGCTAGATCCTGTAAAAGACAGCAAGCAAAGGCAAATTCTATAAAAGATACTCCATTGTTCCACCACAGTAAGCCCAACTGCAAGCAAGGTGCAAAGAGCATCTTGGAGCTTCCCATATTGAAGAAATGTTGATATTTGTCATGAGCCATAAACAATGACATGCAAGTTCTCTGAAAAGAGTTCAGTTTCAGACCACCACCCATGCTCCCTCACTCTGCAACTACTTACACTCAGAGTCCTACTTAAGAATGTCTATAAACACCGCAAAAGACAACACTTACATATCTAAACGGGTACCTCAAGAGCAAGCCCTCCTGCAGAACTATCTTGCAGACAGGGCAACAGAAAGTAAAAGGAGAAAGAGACAATTAACCCAACTATTTGAAAGGTTTTCCCAGTAAACGGCTGTGTTGGTTTGCCTGACTTACCAGAACATCCCATAACCCAAGACATGCCTACAACACAACAAGGTTCATGTTAGCAGACAGAATTGCGACACATTTCTTTCTTTCAAAAAGTCAAGTTCATTACAAAACCATGAGCAAATCAAGTGGGGCTCTTCCTTGTTGTTACCGTAGTAGCGATATGTATAAATGTGGTGTGTGTGTGTGTGTGTGTGTGTGTGTCTGTGTGCGTTTTAGGATGTTTCCATGGCAAGTGGAACCAGCATTCTTGGATAGTAGCTTAAGGAAAAATCTGGGTGAAAGGGTAGCACAAGCTCTTTGCCCAGCCTCCAAATTGGGAAGGGTCACTAATGACAAATGAGGGATAATCACAACAGGTCAGTATGAACCTGAAATTGAGTGACGCTAACTTCTGCTGTGCAGTGCCTGAATGGATTCAAGAAATGAACAAGAAATGGAAATATGCACCTACAATCAAAGACTATAATTATGTTAAAACTCTTAGCTGTACACTAAAACAACTGCAAAACAGTGAGGGTAATCACAAAAGGCCCCTCCATTGTGAATGAATCTCCCTAAATGATGACTAATCTACTTTTTCCCTTTATGATCTTAAAAGAAAGGAGTCTCATCCTCTCCCTCATATGAGGTGTGGCCTTGAAATGTGATGATGAGGATTGACCAAGATGCCCTACAAGATGCCAGCAACACAAGATGGAAGGAACTCGATTTCCTCAAGCCCAACAAGACAGGCTGCTTTCCAAACATCTGATTAGACACTATAATCCTTTATGTTATACCGAGGAGATTTAGTGTAATTTATCACAGTTGGTATTAACAGTCCTATATCAATTTATGAAATTCTACCTTATAACATTTCATGGTCACAAATGAAGCCAAACTACAGATCAAAAGCACGCCACCCTTTCCAAATACTAACACATGCCATATGCCATTTGCGGTCAAGATTGCACTTTGGAATAGCTTTTAGGAAAAGTCACATGACCAGACGCAGTTAAGCTTCTATACCAGAAACAAGGAAGGGAAATAAAATGGTTTCATACCAATGTTTTATTGATAAATATCAACAGAATGGAAATTAAATTTTCAACTTATTTAAATGCAAAAGTTTCTATCAAATTTTTTTTTAATGAGGTAGATAAAAAAATCAATACAAATTTAGTGAAAAAATGGAAAAAAATCAAAACCTATGTGGGCATGGACATCCTCAGCCAAATCAATTCGACTGTGGGAGTTTTTGAGAATTTATTAAGATTGCTCAGTTTCAGTGAGGGATTTTACTAATAGAGAAATGAGAGATCAGCACTACTCCATATTGGCAAAAGGGAAAAAAGTTATAGGAGAAGTTCTGGAATGGAGGATTAAATGGTTGGATTTTATGCCTTTAAAATTGTATATATGGACATTTGGAACTAGGAAATGTTAATAGAAATTCATGGCAGATTTTGTTTCATATTAATTTGGTTGTCACACAATTGGTAGAGTGGGGAATGTTAGTTCAAATCTTATTTTTCATTTTATAAAAATGTAGTCTCACAGGGCAAAAAAAAAAAAAAATACCATGAATGTTTATAAAAATAAAGATTGCCTTTTATCCTACCACAAGGAGACACAAACAGCATTCAACTCATGATTTTATGCATTAAATCCACAGTGTTTCTGAATATCTTCAAGGTTTTTGATAAAGATTCAAAATGTCCCTGTAAACCTATACGAATTGAGTAGTCTTATACTATGTGGATCTGTGAATTGCTTAACTGACAACATATTTCAAGTTTCCACAACCACAGCAACAACAAAAAGATTCACAAAAGGATCTCCTAGGGATCATGCTAGGAGAGTATCAATTAACTGTATTATCTGGGAATGTTCAGAGAAGTAAAAAAGAGATGCCATAAATAGGCAATGCCTGTCAAATTTTAATATGCAAGATTTTCCATCTGGTCAAGATGGAGTAAGAAGGACAGATTTGAACTTTGACCTGAAACAACCATAACACTGGACAAAAATGTACGAAATGACTTTTTTCAAGCCATTGGTCATCAGGCCACAAAGGATGGTACATTCTGAAAGACAGGAAATGAACGAGGCATGTCCTGTGACTCCCCAGTTTACTGGATGTAAACAGTTTCCAAGTCACAAAGAAGGGAAACCCAGTTAAAGCATGGGAGATGACATGAGTTGAGGAGATAGATCTGAAAGTGCAAAGACAAAAGTCTGCTGGAGTTTGATGGACAGAACATCACAGGGAAAAGAGCAGCCCAGAGAGAGAATTCAGACAATCTGCACAGTGGTCTCCTCATTTGAGTGTACAGCCGAATACTGCTCAGCTCGTAAGTGTGAGAAAACTGCTTGAAGCCAAGAAATGAACCACTCGCAAAGTGTTTGAGGGAACAATAACAGGTTTCACAGAGCTGAGACTGGTTTCTATTCCTACCTGCCACAGTGAAGACTTTATAATTCATGGGATTACACAGAATATTCATAAGGGTGTTTACCTTAGTAGTGGAGAAAAATCAATTTGATACTTACCAGTGTTCGGGTCTCGCCAACAAAGCTTAAAAAGGGTCAGAAAGGAACACACTGTCTTTGAGTAACTTAAGTGAATCCAAGAAAAAAAGCTCAAGAATATCTATAAAATTGTAAAATTATCCAGTACTCAAGATAAAATTCTCAGTTTGAGATCCAATAAAAACATTCTGGACTTACAAAAAGAATGAAAATAGGACCTACTGAGGAAAGTTCAAATTGACCAGGAATGACTTACATGATAGAATTAGTCAAGGACAATTGAAACAATTAATATAATTATATCCCATATTGTCAATTAGCTACAAAAAAGATTGTACACATTTAGCACAGGTGCAATTTTTTTTTAAGATGCAGATAGAACTTTAAGAGATGAAAACAACAATGTTCAATATGAAAAATTCTCTGGCTAGAATTAAAAGTAGTTTAGACATTACAGGAAAAAAAATAGTGAATTTGAAAATATACCTATAGAAACTATCCAAAATGAAATGCAGAGAGAAAAAAAAAAGACAGTGTAAAAGCAAAAATTGAATGCCAATGAAATATGGGATAAAAGTTTGGCAGTTTCTAATATAACTAAAACTACCAGATGATCCTGGTATTCAATTCTAAGGTACTTACCCAAAACAAATTAATGCAAATGTCCATGTGAATACTTGCACATAAATATTCTTAACAGCTTCATTTATAATATCAAAAAGTGTAGAAACCATCTAAATGTCCATTACAAAAAGATGGATAAATAAATTATGGTGTAGCCATATTATGAATAGTATTCAGCAATAAAAGGGAATCAACTATTAAGACATGGTACAAGAAGGATGGCTCTCAAAAATAATTATGCAGAGTGAAAGAACAGTGACAAAATAATACATGCTGGTTGATTTCATTAAAATCTAAAAAGTGAAAACTAATCCGTAATGACAGAAAGCATATCACTGATTCCCTTTATGGGTGAGGGAAGGGTTTAAAGTGGCCAGAGGGAACTGCTGGGAGTGATGGAGCCATCATTACCCTGACTGTGGACACATAGAACCCTGAAACCATTAAAATCTGTGAGTCCCCCCCCCTTTTTAAACACCTGTACCTTATTTTATAGGCAATCAGTAAAGGTTGACAATTTTTAAGCAACCATCAGCAAGGAAACTTTTTTTTTCATGGGCAGGCACCAGGAATTGAACCCATGGCTCCAGCATCCTGCCTAAGGAAGCTTGTCTAAATGACAATTCTGAGTCAGTGATTTGAAGAGATGCCCAAGAGCCTGCATTTCTAATATGCTGCCCGGTGGGATCCAGGCTACTGCTCCCAAGACAGTCCATTAACTAACAAGCGACATTTTACTGCCTGCAGCAGAACTAGGCAATACGATTAAGAAAGGAGGGGGACAGAAAGAAGGTCTCATCATCAAACACACCCCGTCATGGAACTCTGGGGTTTCTGATGTAAGAAGTGTTAAGTCATCAGTGTTCAACTATGTAAAAGAAGGGCTGGGATGACAATGTGTCTAAGCTTCTTTGAAATGCTGAAATTCCATGATTCGCTCAATTTGAACCTCAAAAATGTTTCACAAACCATAAATCTTGGCATATGGCCATGGGAAGGGTATACTGGCTTTTCTAGAACAGCACAAGGGCAGTGGGCTATGTGGGAAAACCTCAATCATGCAGGAAGCATCAACCATCCATGCAACACATATTTATTAAACACATTCTATGTGCTTAGTATAGGAAAAATAGAAAGTGATTAGGAATGACATTCCTGAGCCTGGCAAAATCATTGTTTCAAAAATGTGAAGGACAGGACCACAGAAATTTTGTGATTTCCAGTAGATATGATTTCCTGTTCATAAACATCAAAATAGCAAGTGAAATAAGGAACAGCCAGTCTACACATCCATAAGAACTTCTTAGTTACAAAATAGCCTATCAAATCCATATTCGGGGGACAAATTCTAGTTTATCTAGGAATTGTGATCCTACTTTTCAGTTATTCTGCCAGGATATTACCAAAATGATATTTCCCCTGAAATGAATGTCAACTTTGTATTGATTGGTACTTGCTAGGTGAAAATTTTGTCTTTTGCATTCTCCTATCATGATATAGTCAGTGCTGCACAGGTAACATGCTACACTGTCATTCTTGCAAGAAAAATGATGCCAGCAGATTTATTAGCATGTGGTTTGTTTTAATCCCCTAAAAGAGAATAAGCTGTCACCAATGCTCACTATTTTGTAGGTTAGTTTTTACTTCAATGCAGTTCATTAGAGAAATAAAAGCATAAATGGAACTTAATCCATATAATGCCTGTCAAAAAACATAAAACAACACTTTCTCATTTAAAACCAAGCCAATTTTGTCCATGTCATCTGCCTGCCTCTATGGTTAGGATCCTAAGTATTATGCTACAGGGTGACAGGAGTTTGAAGTCTTGAGTTTTTTCCTAATTTTTCTTGACAACTTGTGCTTTCTCTAAAGACACCATGCAAACCCCACAATCACAGACTTATAAAGAACCCAGCATGCTCAGCAGGGTGTATGAGGCCATTTTTGGAGTACATTTAATTATACTAGGAATTTTTTAATAAAAAAACAGTAAACACGAGATAGTGTAGCATTAAGCAGAGGTTCTGAAACTTCGGCAAACCTCAGAATCCCCTGGAGAATCTGTTGAAATGCCAGTGGCTGGGGCCTACCCTTAGAGTTTCTGACTCAGCAGGTCTAGGGTGAAGCCTGAGAATTTGCATTTCTCATTCCCAGAAGAAGCTGTTGCTGTCCTCTGAAGCCTCCCCTTTGAGAGCCACTGGTATAAAGGTTAAGATCGCAAGCACTGACATAAAAAGAAAAAAGGGTTTGGGTCTTTATTCAACACCTTATAAACTATCTCCAACTCCCTTTAGCAAGTTATTAAAATTCTCTAAGCCTCAGTTTCCTCACTGGTAAAATGAAAATAGTAACTGTATCAATCTCTTATTGTTGTGAGAATTAGCTAAACATAATGCTTTTAACAAATTAATCAATGTATAGCACTCTCTAGGCAATAAATAAATAGTAGTCAACTCATCATTAATTGCACTTGCAGAAATAGAATCATATAGTTAAGGGCATTTAGGGAAGGTGTCATAGGTTTTATATCCAGCAAGTATTTTCCTAGCTCCTCAGTCTATCGTTCCCCTCTCTCCCCGAGCTGCAGCCCTTAAAGCTAAAGATTTTCTTGGGCAACAATTAAGTCAATGAGCTTGGCTTTCTCTCACCTGTTGATACATCTGTTTGACTTCTGTGCTAAGGGAAAGGAGAATTGAGCACCTGTAAATAGGTGCAGGCTAGCGCAGATTGGAGGATGCAGAGAAACTCCAGATTCTTAAGGAAGCTGATGTGTAAAGCTCTGTGTTAATGAATAACTCGGAGCCTCTGTGCTTGGCTGACTATAGAGCTGGAAAATGAAAGATATTTCCTACATATGATCCAAGAGGGTTTGATTTTAAATATCCTCAACCATGTCTTCTGGGGTATTAGGCATCTTAGAGCCTGGTCCTTAGTTGAGGATAGAGCTATGGTGGAGGCTATGGTGGACAAACTCATCCTTAATAGAGGGATTCCCATAAGTGAAGAGAAAATTTTTATTAGTTTGGATGCCTTTTTATTTGCTTAGCTGATACCACTTATTATAATTCATCGGCAGAAGAAAAAAATGTGACTACCTCTTTAATATGAAAAGCAATTAGACTTTCTTTAAATTAGTACACTAGAGCTTGAGTACTTTATGTTTAGGATACATTTCCATGTTTATGAGGTCTGTTTATTATTTAATAACTAGAGACTTTGAAATTTGCTTAGAGTATAACTTCCCCTTTGTGGTTTCTATGACTACTTCTTCCTTTTATTTTATGAACATTATAGTCAGATGTGCTGCTGTTGCTGCAGTAACAGGTTTCTTATTTCTTGAGGAAATTAAAATATTTGTACCAAATATATCTTCTCTGTTCCTACAGGCATTTGGCACTATATCAAATACATCACATGCTTGTTGGTTCCTTCTTTCAATCAGACATGGTGTGTTTAAAATTCTTTTCATTTATTCACGAGGTGTGGAAAAATATTTTATATCTGAGGAGAAAAGCTCCTCAGCCCCAATTAAGGTGACAAAGTAACAGCTAATGCTCATCATCTAGCAGTTTTTCTGTGCCAGACCCTATTCTAAGTCCTCTGTATACTTTAACACACTTAATCCTTGAAACAACCCCATGGTTTAAGATCATTATTTCTGGTTTGAGATGAGGAAACATACATGAGCAAATGAAGTAACTTGTCCAAAGATACAAAACTAGAAAGTGACAAAATTAGGTTTGAAGTTGCATGTTCTCGGATCCTAATTCCTTCAGGATCCTGAGTCTTTCATAACGTCGCAATGTATAGACTATGTTTATTACAACCTGATAAGCAAATCTTTCTTCTAAATGATGGGAATGGAAAGCCTGCTGGCATCCAGTTGAATTAGCTAATAAGCCGCAAGCAAAATGTGGATTTCTGACCTTACTTTAGAAAGAACTCAGACAGTTTAAACATTCCCTAGTTATTCACCCAATGCTGAAGTTATTTCTAGGTAATTGGTGGCGCTCCATTATGCACATTGATAATTTCAACCCCCTAAAAACTCAACCATTAATTATCCATGCTTTAATGCCAGCTGTGTTTCAGAAATTCCAGGGATATTGTGGTTAGGCCACTTCATAGATGGAGAAGTCTGAGATGGAGACAAGTACACATTTCCCCATCCCTCATTCTGCCATGCCATCTTCATTTCATAAATCTGAGCAGTCATTGTGCCTAGATCCATGTTATACGTGACCCATTTTATACCTAGAGCAATCCTAAACACAGGATAGGTCCACCATATGCCTGAATCTTATTCAAGATTCGTGAGTGGGTTTGTAACTGCTATTTGGTGTGGTAAGAAGCAATAATGACTTTTTCCTAAATCATTTGAAGATCACTGAATTGAGACTGCAAATTTGTGGGACACTAAAGAAATTAAATTTGTATATAATTTCTGTATTAAATTGGGAATGTGTTCTATTCAATCAGTGAAATTAAAGAATATGAGATTTGAAAGAAAAAGTCACCCCATAGTATGTCTATTTATAGTTCAATTAGCTATTATTGAATTATAGTTGGATTCTGTCCAACTCCTTTCCCCAGATGATGTTTGCAAATTAGAAGAATTAAGAGATGCTATAATCATCTATGAACTTGGTTATCTGAACGTTCTTTGGAAGACTGTGACCTCCATATCTCTTCTGATTTTCAAAAGTATCACTCATGCTGTAGTCAAGCAACAGAGGTGCACACTCACCAAAGTAAAGTAAGTTCACTCTCATAAATAAGAATGGCTGTGAAATTACATTTTAATTTAATTATGCTACTTTATGTCTCTTACTTTCCCCTCTTTTTCCAATGCTACTCTAAATCAATGGCCACAATTGAATTATCAATCTCTTCTTCATGTGTCATTTTTAGGGATAGTTATTGTATTATTTATAAATCGTAATGCAATATCCTCTATGGCACGGGGTATAAGAACAATTTGTCTTTCTCTAGATCCCTGATCTTAGACAAGTTAATTCATCTCAGTCTCCTCATCTTAAAATGGGAGCCATAAGAACAAATGATACCCTTTAGCAACAGGGCTTACATACAGTACATGCTCAATAAATGTTAGCGAACAGGAAATATTGATGCATGCTTAAGATACATCCATGTCTTGCCTGGGGAAAGAGATCCCACACATATTTCAGAGACAAGGGGACTGATAAAGGGGTCTCCGGGGTCCCCACATCCTTGACACTTCGTCACCTTCACATGACTACCAGCTCACAGGAAAAGGCAGATCGCTGTCCAGCTTAATATTTCCTTTCCAATAACAACTAAAAATAAACATGTCACTGAGGCTGTTTCTCCCTTCTTATGCAGCTCTAAGTGCAAACCTTGAAACAGCATGTGATATTCTCTATTTCCCTTGGCTCCTTTCATAATTTTCTTACCCCAATGTGACTATATTATATTTCAAGAGTGAATTCTAGGTTACTGACTAAAGCAACAGAAATGTCCTCTTTTTTTTCTTTTTAATTAATTAAGTATAAAGAGTAACTTGCTTTCTCTGTTTCCATTTTTTTGCTGTAGGCATTTTGGTAGCCATGAGCTCAACACCTCAGGCTCTGAACATCCCTGAAGTCAGAGGGCATTTCCAACAAGTAACCCTTCCCCTGCTCTCAACAAACTCACCGTCCTTCAGAGAGCACACCTGCTCAGTCCCAAAGCCGTGGTTGGTGCTTATACTAACCTCTGCCCGTTATTCCAGTCTTGGCCAAGCCTGTATTCCATGAGTCTCCCCAAGAAGCCAGCAAAGTTCAGTACCTCACACCACGAAGCCACAGTTCGTCTGACTCCTTTTCCTGCTTCTGGGGTCTCATCTTTGTGCAGGTCTGCGAGTCTCCCCTCCACACTGCCCTGGCGTCTTCCATCCACCCCCACAACGCTTTCCCTCCTGAGCCGCAGTTGCACAGAACGACTGTGAGTCAACAGATTTCAGCTGTGTGCAGCTGAAAATGACTTGGGTCAAAACCTTTTAATTGTTTTGATTTCTGCTACTGTGCACAAATCATTTGATTTTGTTCATTGCCCTTCCTCACAAACATTTGTTCCTCATATTTGAGGGTATACTTGTCAAAACTAAGAGCAGACTTTGTGATGGACTTACAGTTCTCAAGTTACATGATGCCAGAGATCTGAAAATAAATCATGATATTGAAGTGCCATAAACATGCATATTTATATTTGAATTGTTTTATTCTAGGGTAGTTGGGAAATCAAGGAGTGAGACTTCTGTTTGGCAGGCATTATTTGCCCAGTTGAAACATAAGGGGTGTGTTGTTTTTTGTTTTTTTGTTTTTCCATAAATAAAATGTAGACCAAATATCAGAGGTTTAAAACCAATCTTTGCAAACTTGGTTGATTATCAGAATCACTTGTGGTAACTTTTGATGCCCACACATTCCTAATCCCCACCAGAGACCTATTATACTTCTAGAGATGGGGTCAGAAAAAAAAATTTTTTTTTTCCTCAAAAATGTTCCCCAAGTGATTTGGATAATCAACCCAATTTAGGAACAAACAAGCAATACTGGAGTAAGGTCATTCAAAGGACATATAATCTTACCCAAAGGAAAATGCTTCCATTAGCCTCCCCTTGGCTGATTTCTTTATCTCCTGTATGACTTTTCAGCTTAAACGAGAACAAGATGTGTATAATCAAATCTATTACAGCCATTAAATGAAAATTCTAGCCACATGCCCTAAAAATGATGGTGAGGAATAGCTGCAGATAATTGTACTTCAATATTTTAATCAGTGTCGTATCATATCTCTAAGCCAAAGCAATTCCCAGGAGGATGCAGTCTCGGAAAAACAATAACTTGGCAAATGAATTTTGGTTAATCCTCTTCATTGCTTTAACTGTTGATTGTCTGTGCTGTTTTCTGGGATTGTGGATATTTTAGGTTGTTGGACTTTCAATGCCAACCAAACTCAGGACTTCCTGGGCAATTTGGGATGGTTGGTCAACCTACTTTGTTCGGTGTTTCTCACACACAGAGAAAGAAAAATGAAGAAAGATGAAGTTGGAAAAGATCAGAGTGATTGTGAAAAGGCCACAATCACCTTTCAGAAGCATTTTGTATGTTGTTGGGAAAGACAGGGAGGAAAGTAGATGTCATGAAAGAATGAACACATTTACACTTAAGTAATAGTACAATCCAGAGAAAATGCTTTTAGACTCCTTGCTCTATTTTTTTTAACAGGTCAAAGTAATTCACCATACAAGTAGGTAGATTAAAAGGTATTGGGTGGTAATGGACAGATGAGTAAGAGAGAAAAGCCAAAAAAATAAATAAACAATGGGGGGATGGAGGGTATGGGATGTTTGGGGTGTCCTTTTTTACCTTTATTTTATTTTTATTTTTTAAACTTTTGGAGTAATGAAAATGTTCAAAAATACATTGAAATGATGGGTGCACAGCAATATCATGATACTGTGAAGGGCTGTGCACTTTGGATGTTTATATGGTATTTGAATATATATCTCAATAAAAAGAAAAGAAAGAAAAAAAGGTATTGGGAAGACCATTGGAATAGGAAGACAGAAGTCTAGCTTCTAATCCCAGCTTTGCCTTTAAATTATTTTGTTACTCTGCATATGTCAATGGGTCATAATTTCTTCATTTTCAAAACAAGAGGATGAACCAGAACTAGATGATTTTCTAAGAGTTTCACCCCTTACACTCTATGATCTGAGTGATTTTTTTATTATCATTGTATGTATACATTCATTACTCACTTCCTAGTAACAACTCATGCAGTAGTACCTCTGAGCAAATAATTTGAAATCCCAGAGATCTATCAACCCACAACTTAAAAATTATCCTGAGAAATTTGAGCCAGTACATGGTTGGGGAAATAATAGCACATCTCACATCTCAGTTGATGTGTAACAAATAGAATCTATTCCCAAGTATATTTCTGATTGACTTTCTCCTAAGCATGAAAATAATAATAATAATTAATATTGTTTGAATGGAACTAGGTTCTACTACTAAGTGCTTTATATCTGTGAACTCCTTTAATTCTCACAAAACTCTGTGAAATTGAAATAAAACGTTAAAGAGATGCCTACACGCATTGCTCACATCTAACCAAATAACTGACAGGATAGATTCCAGAAACTTTGAAAATTTCAGAGTTTCATTTTAGACTGAAAGCCACATATTCCCACCGCTACTCAATCAATCATGCATCTGGGGATGAAGAATACAATCTACATTCCTTCCAGCAGAAGCCTACATATATTTCAGAAAGCAAAATCATCATTTAGCATATAGTTCCACAAGCTGGTTTATCAAATTAATTCCCAAAGGAACTGATATCTCCTGAGATGTCTTTTACATATTTTAGGAGATCAGTCACTTTAAATGAAATATTCCTCGGCAAATCTTTCCCTTAGACAGAGAAGCATCAGTTACTGCTTCCCTTCACACCTGATCCAGGTAGTTTAATGAATAGGGCACAGGTGAGAAGACTGTATTCACATTCTAAGGTAAGTCTTCTTAGCCAAGTTACTACTTCATGTCTCAGTGATTTATTTGTGTATTTTCACCTAATATTTATCAGTGGCCTATTTGTTCTAGGCCCTGTGCTATATACTAGGGATAAACTGGTGAAGAAAATGGAAAGGAGTTAGAGGCATACTCTTCCAGAGTAATGTAGAAAAGTTATTCTTGATCAGAGATTAAGCAATAAAGTCATATAATTAATACACAGTGTTAAAGGCTATAAAACAGAAGCATTTGGAGCTAACATCATAAAACAGAGTCCAGATTTCAATGGGATTCAAGGAAGGACCTTGTGAGGATGTAAAAGGGTCATAAAAACTAAGTCCAAAGAAAAATATCCCAGGCAGAAAAAAAATGCATAAACGAGGAGTATTAGGCGGGAAAGAAATTGTGTTTTGAAGGAACCTAAAGACAGCAAGCACATTAGAGCATAATAAATAGGTTTGAGAGCCCCACAGAATCAAGTAACTTGATTTTATCTTGAATTTAATTGGCACATATCAAAAGTTTTGCATCAGTAAAATGAAGACAGTGATATTCATTTCACAGATCTTTTTTCTCCATATTATGATAGTCTTTATAAATGCACCTTATACAACTATCATACCAAAAAAAAGGTATTTCTAGCTAAGAAAATAGTTTTCAATAAGTATAGAATAGAGTATGTTCTTTCTTCTGTTTTAAAAATTATCCAAAGAACGCCAAGAGAGGATACTTGAGCATTACACTTCAGGGGATCCAGAGTTTTTTATAAACCTGATGCTAAATCATTTACTTCTAAATAATAGATGCTAGACAATTTTATGGCAAGCATATTAATTATTCAGTTGGATAATTTAAATTGATTTCAGATTATACTGTATCACTTTCTATTAAATTTCAATAAGACTGCAAGGAATCCATTAAATTCCAAACCATTATCATTAATTTTCGTTAAGATGCATGGACACCAAATACTATTCCGTTCCTGAAAGTCAATGATCCATTTGATCAAATTACTGTGAATAGGAGCTAGGTCTTGGTTTGTGGCCTTTATAAATAATAATAGCTCTTGGATAGAAGGCTAGACTACATATGTAGATATTGTTGGTTAAATATGTTTTGATTTACTATTTTTAATATCTTTATTGAAGGGTAATTGAAATACAAAATCTTCACATATTTAAAGTATTTAATTCAATGACCAATGATGTAAATATACATTTGTGAAACAGTCAGCACAATCAATACAATGAACATATCCATCATCCTAAAAAGTTTTCCAGTAGCTCTCTGGCATCCCTCTGAGCCACTCCTCCTTTCCCTCACCCTTCCATAGGCAATCATTGATCTATTATCACTATAGATTAGATTGCATATTCTAAAGTTTTTTGTAAATGGAATCATAGGGTTTGTACTCTTTATCATCTATCTTCTTTCACTGAGCATAATTATTTTGCTGATATGTGCCTTGATAGTTCATTCCTTTTTTGTTGAGTACTGTTTTATTACCACAATTTGTTTATGTATTCACATGTTAATGAACATTTGAATGTTCATTTGAATTGTCCCCAGCTTTTGGCTATTACAAGTAAAACTGTCATAATCATTTGCATACAATTCTTTGTATGGGTGGATGATTCTTTTTTCCTGGATAAATACTAAAAGTGGAATGGCTGGATCATATTGTCATTGCCGGTGAAGACATAACTTTTTAAGAAAGTGCCAAACTGTCTTTCAAACTGGTTATATTATTTGACATTCCCATCAGCACTTCTTATTTCTCTGTATCATAGCAAATACTTGGTATGATCAGTCAGTAATTGTAGATATTCTAATAGGAATGTAGTGGTTTTAGTTTGTATTTCCCTAATGACTAATTATATTGAACATCTTTTTGTGTGTTTACTTGCTCAGTAAGCTGACATAATCATAGGGATCACACCTCATTTGTTTCTCATCCCTCAGGCATCTCTGCCCTTCAATGCCTGACTTCAGTATCTTCAAAACATTTGTTTCTCATACTTCATCTGCTTTTATTATGATTATTCCCAGCAAGGGGACCAATCCAATACTTGCTACTCCATCTTGCCAGAAGCGGAAGTGTGGACTTAATATTTTGAGCCAAGTTTATTATCATCTGAAAGTATTAAAACTAACATCTTTCTTCATTCCATTCTTTTAAATCCACGATTGAATCAGATTATCAATACACTGTTGGATCTCCCTAAACATTTATAGAGACCTAACTTTCAAAAACTGCTCAAAGCCAAGTGTCCACCAAGATGCTTGCAAGCTGACTGGACAGAAAAAACACAAATATCTATTATGTGACACTATTTGACAGGAGTCAAGCAGATGTAAATATCTAGTAAGCAGACTGTAATTTTGGTGCACCAGTGTTTGCTCTGTACTGTGCCAGACATAGGGAAGAGCACGCCAGGAGACAGACAAGGTGCCTGCCCTCTTGGAGCTTACATTCTACTATATGGAAACAGATGCTAAACAGGTATTAAAATGAATAAATAGGATGATATTAGATAAGACCTAGAAAAAACAAGATAGGCAATGGGATAAAGAATGATTTGGGAGAAAGGTGGAGGTACCTTTATATGAGATAATCAGAAAAGTCACAAAATCTAAATGCTGAGAGGGAGACAGTCATGTAAGGATTTAGATGCCAATCAAAGTCTAAGGCCTGAAAAGCTTGGCATGTTCAAAGAACAGGAAAAAGAACAATGTAGTTGAAGCAAAATGAAAACTTAAGAGGGGTCCTAGATAAGTCAGGGTGTCAAAGAGATTTATCATGAATTCAAGGGAAAATCTTTGGGGAGGTGGTTAACCAACGGAGTGATAACTTCTTATGAACTTTACACTTTTTGTAAGATGTCTCTAACTTCTATGTAGAGTGGAAACAAAAATAATTCGAAAAAGAAGGGTGAAGGCCAGTTTGTAGGCAATTGCAGTCCTGGACAGATGAAAATGACAATACATAAATAAGTAAAGCTGGCAAGATAGGATCAAAGGGGGATGGTGGGGTCTTTAGCAAACTAATGCATATATATCCTAATGTGCCAAGGTTGACTTTTACTCAGTTTTAGCCGATGGATGTCATTTTAAATATAGGCCAAAGATACTTGCTGTGTAATTTTTTCAAGAATCAAGACATATAGATTTTTAAGGTATCCTAATTTTTAAAATACTTTATGGGAAGCCCAACTTGTCATGGGATGGAGTCAAAGATTCTTTGGATTAACAGTTTGTGGTCTCCAATACCAGCCTACAATATAAAAGTGGTTAAGGGTAAGATGTGGGAATCTGGGGAAATATGGACCAAATGGTAAATGCTATGATTTCCACAGACTAAAAACTCACCACAAGTGTATGTGGGTCAGGAAAGAATTAATGGAAGAGATGAGAACTGGTGCTGATCATTGAAGGCCGTGTATTCTCTAGAGGTAGAACCTAATGGGGAGAGTATTTAAGTGAGAAGGCATGATGTGGGTCAAGGTAATGTTTTAAAAGCCCAAGAGGTGTAAGGGAAGATGAATGGACTTGCCAGCACCAGGAGTTTGGAAACAGAACAGAAGTAAGCTGAAAAGATAGAGTAGGGTCAACAACACGAAAATGGGCAGCTTTGTAATTCAATCCACAATCACTGCACTCAAACCTCATATTGTCTAGTATAAGATAGATGACAATTGTATTTTGTCATCAACCATGTCATTACACATTTAAACTAGCTGAATGAGGAGCAGGAGATAACCAACTGGAGAAAAATCGAGGAGGTATCATCAATGACTATTTTTACATGGGCATAATTTCTGGAAATTCATTTTCCTAAATGAGTAATTTTCTCTTCCCTTTCCTGAATGCCTGGAGGATATTTCTCTCTTATATAGTTGCCATAAGGATACATATTCCAAAATGCTTTACTAAAGTGAATTTAATTCCATTTTAAAAAATCCTTGGACTGTCAATCCCAGATATTCTCTCATCCTACTAGCGTTTATGAGCAGGAATAAATATTAGGGACCTAACAGAGGCACTGTATACAGGATTCATGCATTCTCCTCCTCTGAATGTGAAGACAAAAGTTATTGATGGCATTTCTTCAAAACAACATAGACCCATGGAGCATTGAGTGATTGCTCCTAGTCCTATGGCCACAGGATACCTGGAAACTGGAAGATGGCACTGATAGGTAACTACCTCGATAGCTGCCTATTGTGTAAACAAGCTTGTCTTAGCTGAGGCTTCATTAGTCATGTTAACAAAATTAGTGGGTTATGTCAAGTCCCATCATGGTCTCTGACATGACTGATCACATCACCACAATCCCCCCACCCCTCTTTTTGCTTAGGGTATAGAGTAGGTGATCAGCCCTGAGAAGCTGCAATTTAGTCATTGCAGGGGGTGGGGGGTGGGATGATAAGTAGTCATAAGTACTCACCTAATGGCAATCTCATAGCCATGTAAGGCTTTGCAAGGTAGGTGTCATGAGAAATAAGTGATATAAATACATTAGTGCATTAATTCTAACTCCTACTACTTGCAACTAAATGGTAGATCCCTATGCAGTGTGGGATTTGCTTTTCAAATGAAGATGCTGCAAATGCCATTCTCTCAGTCATGGTCACTTGTTAATACCCTCTAACTAGACCTCTGGGTAATGAGGCTTCTAAAAGAGCTCGAGAGGTTGATATTAGAATAAGAGGTAGGCAGAGCAAAACACGCACCGATGAAACCTGTAAACAGAATACCAGGAAGACAGCAAGAAAGGGAAGGAAGAGGAGTAATCCAATAATTGTCTTCTGAAAACATGTACATGTCAGTATTGCATGACTCAGGGAGGTGGTGTCACAGCCTTTACAAAGATGATTAAGAAGAGTCCAAAGATGCTGAAATGCCATATTTTGCATACACTACTTGAGATCTGCCCCAGCTTTGTAGAAACAGAGACCTTCTATAGTTACCCACCTCTGCTATAAATTCAATTCTAAAATGAACTACCCCTTTACTTCTTCACATAGCAGGGAACTATTGACCTAAAGTCTCTATTTTACTATCTCCTCTTGGTAGGCAGAATTAAACACTTGCTCCTTAAAGATATCCATGTCCTAATCCCTGGAAGCTGTGGCTATGTTATGTTCCATTGCAAAGGGGAATTAAGATTGCTAATCACCTGACCTTGAGATGGGGAAGCTCATGTAATCACCAAGGTCCTCTAAAGTGGAAAGGGAAGGCAACAGAGAGTATTAGAGATGGTTTGTGAAAGAGATTGGACCAGTCATTGCTGACTTTGACAATGAATGGAGTCCATGAGCCAGGAATGGAGACAGCCTCTAGAAGCTGGAAAAAGCGAGGAAATGAATTCTTCCTTAGAGTCTCTAGAAAGGAACACATCTCTACTACACCTGGATTTAACCCAGTGAGAACCATTTCAGACTTCTGAACTACGAAACTAAAAGATAAATTTGCATTGCTTGAAATCACTAAATTCATGGTGATTTGTTACAGCCACAGAAAATGAATACATTCCTAGTCCTACCCAAGATAGTCTGCAGTATAATGTCAATTTTATCTGATGAGATTCCTGGGGCAGAGATAGTTCTAGGGCAAGATTTTCCATGAACCCTGGTAGGAAGTCACAGTAAAATGGGTGTCTAACACACTGGACCTTTGCAGGCTCAATGCCTGTCCTGCCAACCCACACACCTGAGTGGCCTAGTCTAGCTTAGTCACACTCTGGGTCTCTGTTCATGCTGTGGTCGCTACTTGCAATGCTCTCCCCACCCACCAGTCCCAATAATTATATCCTTGGGCCCAGTAATCTTCTATGTGTCCTGGAAGGCCCAATCACACATTACTACCTCCATGAGGCCTGCCATTTCCACTGTTTTCATCTAGGCTTCTAGGGGGAGGCATTGATTTTTCTTTCCTTTGTAGCATGTTGCTGACATCAAGCTATACATGATTGCTTTACTGTGAAACGTAACTATTTGGTTTGTCTTGGTTTGGTTCCTTTACTTTGCTGCACAGCAGGAAGGCACACATTACTCCTTCCTCCTGGGAAGGTATAAAAGTTAAGCCCTCACTGCCCCAGATAAGAGGAAAATAGTTTTCCATTACTAAAGCTTCAGGCTTTGAGTTAAACAGATCTGTTGTAAATAAGATAAAAGGAGGATTTGAGGAGATACCACCCCTGAAAGAAATAAGAGGGGGAGGTAAGATTGCCTCAGAACTAAAGAGAGACCAGGGAAAGAAATTACCAGAATCATTTGAACAAGTTGTCCATTGCGATAATTTCCAAGAGCTGCCTACAGAAAGTATCACAAACCGGGGGGCTTAAAACAATAGAAGATGTATTCTCTCAGATTCTGGAAATCTTGATTTCTCCTGAAATCAAGGAGTCAAGAGGGCCTTGCTTCCTCAAAAGGCTCTAAGAGGAGATCGTTCTTAGTCTCTTCCAGTTTCTGGCAGCCACAGGCATCCTTGTAGAAGCCTAAGTACAAGCTCTGCCTTTGTCTTCACGTGGCTATCGTCCACCTTTGTGTCCAAATTCCCACCATGTCTGGCTGTGTGTACTCTACTCATAAGAACATCAGTCATAATAGACTTAGGACCCAACTTAATTTTGCATGACCTCATCTTAACTAAGTACATTGAAAAAGACTACATTTCCAAATAAGATCACATTCTGAAGTTCTAGATGGACATAAATTTTAGGGGAACACCCTTCTACCGGTACATCTACCAAGGAGACAGACTTGCTGCTCTGGGATAAAGGCCTGGTTTGTATTCCCAAGGACCATGAGAGAGATGGACCCTGCTGTAAGATCAAGGTGTCTGCCTCAGAGAGAGAACTAGTAGGCTGGGACGCAGTCTGGGACTTTTCTAACAACACCTGAGAGGACTTTAATAAGAAACTCCCCATCAGCTGCCCTCAGGAGTAACACTATCCATGCCACCAAATTTTGTTTCGTCCAATTCTGCTCACCCCATGTCAACAATCCCCCACAAGGAAGTCAAAGAAAGAAGGGGAGACCCCTAGGCACCTAACGGAGTAGGGACAGAAAGTCCTCTTATTCTGCTCCCACAGTTACATTATGACTTCCATAGGTCCCCACAGTCCTACCTTCATGGGTCTTTTCCTCCTTAAGAAATCTCAAAATTTTATTTTACAGCTGCTTTGATAGAAAGACAAATTTATTACTATTACATATTCAAGCATTTCTTTCAACCTAACATTTCCCCACCCTGATTTTAAAAGAAATTCTCACATTTTCATGGGCCCCTAGCAGTACTGTGGGCTCCAGGCATGGTGCCATGGTGCCTGATAAATGAGTCGGTCCTGGGTGCTGTAGAAATGAATAAATTCTGCTTTGAGCTGTGATAGGGGTGAATGACATCTCCATACAGCATGTGTTTTTTTTTAATATTTTTCTTTTATATCATATATATTTTTTGAATATGCAGTTAGTGCTGTGGACAATTTGTCTCTATCTGATATCCCCTTAGTGTAGTGACACATTCAATCAAGTCCAGGTTGCACTCATTTGCCAAACACAAGGCTAAGTGCTACAGAGACAACCCATGGCATATCATAGATTTCACCAAATGTTTGTCAATCAGGTCAACAAGCAAAAACTATCAGAAAACCATACAACTGAAACATAGCTTTTAAGCCAAGGTTTTTCTAGGAATTTCTAAACAGGGTTCATGTCTTCGGCCCGTTCATCAGAAATATTCTACCTCCTGAGTGAGACTTGTGTAGAAATGAAACATGAGATGTATGCACGAGAGCATTACTGGATGTTCAGCTTCTCCATTCTCTGCCAATTACCATCTAAGTGAACTTAACTATGTAAGAAAGTCACTTCCATCACTCAATGTCTAGTATAAATTAAAATTCACTTAAAGTTTCCTTTCATTGTACTAAGTGGATGATTGTGAGCAGGCTACAAAACAAAGTACTCAAATCACTGGCTTCTACTCCATTAAGATGAAAATGTTCTACTGAGTGTCATAGGAATTTACTCTTACTCTTGAGTCAGTCAGACAACATATGCAATTAAGTGTTGCTTAATTGAATTGGGAAACTAAAAGGGAAATAGAGGGTTCGTCAATTTAAGGGTCATAAATTTTTCTTGGGGAGAGAGAAAATGCATATATTTAATATCTTAAAAATAATGACCAAAATATTGAGTCATTAAAAAACATCTATATAAAATACATAATCTGGTTTTATTAAGATGAGCTGGCATAACTGCTCTGCATGCATCTTTTTAAAATCAGATGTGCCCTCTTCTTTCCCTCAAAGGCCCTCTCCACAGTCAAAGCCAGCAATGTTCTCTTCTAGGCTTTGGAACTCAGTGGACACTCTTCAAGCTAAATTGTAATCTATGTGCCCTCAACCAGACTGAGAATTCTTTGCAAGAACTCCATAATGAACAGAACAGTAAGTAAGAAGAGTCTTGCACAAAATAGACACTTAAGACCAGAAAAATAAATGCATAAATGAAGCATGAATAAATTAAAATTTTGAATTTACAGAAAAGATCATCAGGGCAGGACATAAACCTAAAAGGATAGAAAACAGGGACTCAACTAAATACTTGTCTATAAATGTTCATAGCAGCATTATTCTCAATAGCCATAAGGTCAAAGCAACTCAAGTGAGTTCTATTACATGCTACAATGTGGATGCAATTTGAAAACAGTATGCTAAGTGAAATAAGCCAGACATAAAATGACAGATACTGTATGATTCCGCTTATATGAAATATCTTCAATAGGCAAATCCACAGAACCATAAAACAGATGAAAGGTTATAGGGAGTTAGATGGTGAGGGAGGGATGGGGAATTACTACTTAATAGGTATAGTGTTTCTGTTTGGGATGATTGGAATTTTCGGAAATAGTGGTAATGGTTGGTCAACATTGTGAATATAATTAATGCCACTGAATTGTGGGCTTAAAATGGTTTAAATAGCATATATATAGATGACAGACATATAGATATAGATATATAGATAGATTCACAATAAAAATATTGACTAAAAATAATCAAGATGATATTTCTAGTACTATATTCACCCTATAAAAGGAGGCTTTATGTAATAGATTTCATAATTGCATTCTCCTGGACTGTGGTTGTCAAATTTGAGTATATATACTAATTATGTACAGAGTTTGTTTAAAATTCAAGGCCCTAGAAACTCCCCTGAGAAGTTATGATTTGGGTAGGTATGGGGTTGATTACAAAAACGTATCCTTGAACAATCAAGTCCAATGTCTGATAAACACTTTGATAAACGCTATTCTAAATAGCAGGTTTTTCCATGGTGCAGTTGATAGAAATTTTGGTTATGAGTCCCTTTTAGAATTCTATCTTGTTTATACAATGAAAGAATGATCACAAAAGTGACTTAAAAAACAACAATAATTTGGTTGAGGAAATCATGGTGTAGTGCTGTGCTACTGAAACTTTAGTTTGTGTGTGAATTACTGAGGGATCTTATTAAAATACAGATTCTGATTTGGTGGGTCTGAGATGGGGCCTGGAATTCTGCATTTCTAAAAGATGTTGCTGGTAGAAAATTGCACTTTGAGTAGCAAAGAAGCATTTCCTCTCTTGCTAAATTGTGAAATATGATACACTTGTCTTAAAATATTTCCAAGCCAAATGTGTTCCTTGGACAAATGAACATTTTTGTTACTTTATGCTGTAGCTCACTCTTGAAAAATATAATATTGCATTGTAATATAAAAACTGTGACAAATCATGCAATAAGGAAACAATACATTTACAATACTTTTAAATTCAGAAAGCTTACTTTTAAGCAACACTATTAACATCCCAGAAATTGACATTGCCCAGTGTATGAGACATTTCTTTTTGTCACTTCAGATTCTCTCAGCCCTATGCCATATTCCAGCCACTGCTGTGTTTACAATTTCCTCAGAGGCTCTGACCTGAAGTGCGCTCTGACAACACTCCTTGGACCTTCTGCTGGTTTAGACATCACCATTCCCAAAGGAGGAGTGATTCCACGGGGAGACATGGTTCCATTGAACTGAAAGTTCAGACTGCTACCTGGCCACTCTGAGCTCCTCATACGCTGAGTCAACAGGCAAAGGAGGGGCTTAATCTCCTGGTTGGGGTTTCTGATCCAAATGACCAAGGGAAAATAGAACTGCTACTACACAATGGACATAAAGAAGAGTTTTCCCTGAAAATGGGAGATCCCTTAGGATATCTCTTAGTACTGTCATGCCCTGTGATAAAGTCAATGGAAAACTGCAAGAATCAAATAAAGACAGGACAACAAATGACCCAGAATGTTCAGGAATGAAGGTTCGGCTCACCCCAAGAACCAAAGAACCATGGCCAGCTGAGATACTTGCTGAAGAAAAAGGGAATGTGGAGGAAGGTAGTATGATACAACAGCTGGCTATGATCATGTGACCAGTTGCAGAAATGATGACTGCAATTGTCATAAGGTTTTTTCCTCATATTTTTATGACAATGTTTGCATATATATATATACATATATATAGCAGATATCGTTGCTTTCTGTCCTCTCTTAACACATTATATTTAAGTTTATTGAGTTATGTTCACATAGCATATAATCATTCAAAGTTAACAATCAGTAGTTCACAGCAGCATCATATAATTGTGAATTCATCACAGTCAATTTTTGAACATTTTCAGTACTCCAAAAACAATAAGAATAAGAATTAAAATAAAAGTGAAAAAGAACATCTAAAACTTCCTATACTTCCTATCCCCCTATTATTTATGTATTTTTGTCATTACTTTCTTACTCATCTGTCCATACACTGGACAAAAGAAGTGTCAGTAGCAAGGTTTCAGAAACACACAGTCACATGATAAAAGGGATATAGTTATATAATCACCATCAAGAATCAAGGCTACTGGATTATAGTTCAGTGGTTTCAGGTGTTGTACTCTAGTTACTCCAATACACCAAAAATTAAAAAGGGATATATGTACATACTATATAACAATAACCTTTAGAATGACCATTTGACTCTATGTGAAATCTCTCACCAACTGAAACTTTGTTTCATTTCTCTTTCCCCTTTTGTTCAAGAAATCTTTCTTATTTCCATGATGCCAGGTCCCAGCTCATCCTGGGAGTCATGTCACATATTGTCAAGGATATTTACACCCCTCAGAGTCTTGTTCCACATTGAGGCTTGGGCAGTGACTTCAACTGCCGAGTTGAATTAGAGAGAGAGGCCACATCTGAGCAACAAAAATGGTTCTCTGGGCTGACTCTTAGGTATAATTATAAGTAGGCTTAGCTTTTCCTTTGCACAAATAAGGTTTATAAGGGCAAGCCCCAAGATCCAGGGGTTGGCCTATTAAATTGGAAGCCTCAAATGCTTGTGAGAATGTCAGGTCTTTTCCAGATGGGGAAGTTTAATATTTCCACACTTTTCCCCAGTCCCTCAAGGGGACTTTAAGAATGCTTTTTAATCTTCTGCCCAGATTACTCTAGGATGTATCAGGGCATCACATTAATCTGTACAAACCAAAAAGACCTCACTCCATTTTTAAGGTTCCATGTAATTACGGTGTTTGAATAAATTGACCATACAAGTTAAATTATATAGTGTGTTACAGAAAATATAAATTTTGCACCAAATAAATATCTCTTTCTTTGGTCTTCCACAGAAATTGAAGTTTTAAAATACAGTCAAGATCATCCTTTACCCTTTAGTTTCATTTATCTTAGTCCTAACCAGATCAGCTTCATTTGTATCTCTAATTGAAGTCTGATCTCTTCAGCATTTTTTAACTGTTGCTGTATCAGGTAATGCTGACTTTCATAGCAGCAAAACTCTAGCCCTGAGTCTCAGGTATCACACAGATACCCGAAGTTCCAGGGAATGACTAGGTATACAGAAAGAACTCAGCACCTCAGAATTTAGAAATAGCAGTTACAATTTAGGAATAGATGTGACTGCTGTTTGAGCTTATAATTAAGGAAACTTTACAATAAGCCCTCCCCTGATAACCTATGCTCTCGAGTTCAATTCTCAGAATTTGTACATTATAGTTAGTACATAACAGGAAGGTATTATAATATCTGTCTTTTCACTTCTGGCTTATTTCAGTCAACACATTGTTCTCAAGTTTCATTCATCTTTTGGCATGCTTCACAACTTCATTCCTTCTTGCAGCTGCTCAATGTTCCATTATATGTATCCACCACAGTCAGCTCTTCCATTAGTCAATGCATCCTTAGGCCAACTCCATCCACTGCAAATGGTGAATACTGCTGTCCTAAACACCAGTGCGCAAATGTCCATTTATGTCCCTGCCTTCAGTTCTTCCAAGGATATACCTAATAATGGGGTTGTAGGATCATATGGCAACCCTATACTCAGTTTCCTGTGGAACTGCCACACTGCACTCCAGTGAGACTGCACGATTTTACTTCCCTACCAATAGTGAATTAGTACATCTCTCTCTCCACATTTTCTCCAGCACTTTTAATTTCTGTTTATTTTTAAACAGTTTCATTCATACACCACACATTTTTTCTTAAGCAAACAATCAATGGTTCCTGGTATAATAACATAGTTATGCATTCACCCCCACAGTCTATATGAGGTCATTTCCATTTCTTCTGTAAAGAAAGGAAAAGAAGAAAAACATGAAGACTAAAAAATAAGAATAGGTGAAATTAAAAGGAGAAACAACAGCAAAACTAAAAATACCCTACTGCTCTCTTATTTCCCCCTCCTATTGACATTCAGCATTGGTATATTGCCTTATTTACATTTAATGGAAGCATATTCAGTGTTTCTGTTAACTATAGACACTAGTTTTCTTTGACTGTATTTTTTCTGTATATCATCCCATTTTCAACACTTTGCACTGTTGGTATTCATTTGTTCTCCCTCATGTAAAAACATTCTTATATTTGTACATTTAATCATCATCACTACCCACTCTAGGTTTCACTAAGTTATACAGTGCCAGGCTTTATCTTCTAACTTTCCTTCTGGTGTCATACATTCCCCTAGCTTTCCTCATTCAACTAAACTCACACTCAACTTTATGCAGTGTACTTACAATATTGTGCTACCATCATATAGTACTGTGCTATCCATTTTTGGGTCTTTATAATCAGTCCTGTTGAATATTCTGTACTCCTTCAGCATCCAGTGACCAATCTCTACCTTCTTTCTTTCTCCTGATAGTCTGTGTTTTCACCATCAACTCTTTAAGTTCACTCATTAATGCTGGTTTGTATTACTGAGACCATATAATATGTGTCCTTTTATTTCTGGCTAATGCCACTGAGCATAATGTCCTCAAGTTTCATCCATGTGGTTGCAGAATATCATGTTATTCTGATATATATTATTTTCTTCTCTCTTTTTACCCTTACTGATAGTCCATATGCCTATACTCTTCTCCAGACACTCTCTCCTGTCTTTTTGTATCTGCCTGTAGTGTTTCCTTTAGTATTTCTATAGAACACAAACTCTCTGTCTGTCTTAAAATATTTTAAACTCTCCACTTTTGAAGGACAGTTTTGCTGGATAGAGAATTCTTGGTTGGCAGTTTTTCAATTTCATTTTCTTAAATACATCATACCACTATCTTCTCACCTCCGTGGTTTCTCCTGAGAAATCCACACATAGTCTACTGAGCTTCCCTTGTATATGATGGATTGTTTTCAGAATTTTTTGTCTTTTGTTTGGACAATCTTATTATTAGGCATCTTGGAGTAGGTCTATTTGGATATTTCAGTTGGGAGTTGTCATGGTCAGGTTTTTGTGTCAACTTGGCCAGGTGGTGGTACCCATTTGTCTGGCTGGGCAAGTGCTGGCCTGTCTGTTACTATAAGGACACTTCATAGAATTAAATCATGATCACTTTGGCTATATCCACAGCTGAGTGCATTTGTAATCAGCCAAAGGGAGTGTCTTCTGCAATGAGTGACATTTAATCTAATCATTGGAAGGTTTTAAGGAGGTTTTGGAAGAGACAGTCTCTCTTCCTGCTTCAGCCAATGAACCTCTTCTGTGGAGTTCATCCAGACTCTCCATTGGAGTCATCAGCTTCATACTGTACTCTAAGGATTTTGGACTCTACATTCCCATGGTTATATGAGATACTTTTCTAAATTTTATATCTACAGATATTTCCTGCTGATTCTGTTTCTCTAGAGAACCCTAGCTGACACACCATATAATTCATCCAAGGTATACGATCAGTGGTTCACAGCATTATCATGTAGTTGTGCATTCATCACCACAGTCAATTTTAGAACATTTTCATTACTCAAAAATAAATAAATAAAAATAAAAAAGAAGATCCCCAAACAGCACATACCCTCTATACCCCCTATTATTATCATTATTGTTTTTATTTTATTACTCATCTACCCATACACTGGTAGAGGAAGTGTCCGGTCACAATGTTTTTACAATCACATGGTCACATGATAAAAGCTATATTATACAACAATTAAAGGTCAAGGGTATGAATTACAGTTCAACAATTTTAGGTATTTCCTTCTAGCAATTATAATACACTAGGAACTAAAAAGAAATAGCTATATAATGAGTCAGTCATAATCATTTGTTAAATCTTAATTTCATACATGTATACACATACATTTGAAGCTTAAGGGCTAAAAACCCATTCCTGATTAATACCATTAAGTAAAGGATGCATAACATATATTCTAGTTTGAAAGCTACCAGAAAAAGCTTTTAAAAACGGGAATTTAACAAGCTACTAACTTACAGTCCTAAGGCCTAGAAAATGTCCGAATTAAGACAAGTCTATAGAAATGTCCAATCTAAGGCCTCCAGGGAAAGATATCTTGGTTCAAGGAGGCTGATGAAGTTCAGGGTTTCTCAGGCACATGGTGAACACAGTCAGGGTTTCTCTCTCATGTGGAAAGGCACATGGTGAACAGGGGGTCATCTGCCAGTTTCTCCCCTGGCTTCCTGTTCATGAAGCTCCCCAGGAGGTATTTTCCTTCTTCATCTCCAAAGGTAGCTGGTGGGTAGACTCTCTGCCTCTCGTGGCTATGTCATACTGCTCTCTCAGAATCTTTTGCTTTCTTCAACATGTTTCCTCCTTTATAGAATTCCAGCAAACTAATCAAGACCCACCTGAAATGGGTGGAGACACATCTTACTTAATCTGGTTTAATAACCATTATTGATTGAGTCACATCTCCATGGAGATAATCTAATTAAAGTTTCCAACATACAGTACTGAATAGGGATTAGAAGAAACAGCTGCCTTTAAAAAATGGGATTAGGATTAAAATATGGCTTTTCTAGGGTACATAAATCTTTTCAAGCTGGCACAGGGGTAGACTGTGCTTCTTGAATCAGTAGTTTTATGTCTTTCATAAGAGTTGGGAAATTTTCAGGAATAATTTCCACCATTATTCTTTCTGCCACTTTTTCCCTTCTCTTATCTTCCTGGGAAACTCATAACAAATGTTCATACACTTCATGCTGTCATTCAGAACCCTGAGACTCTGCTCATCTTTTCCCATTCTTTTCCCTATCTGTTCTTTTCTGTGTAGAATTTCAGATGTCCTGTCCTCTAGTTCACTAATCCTTTCTTCTGCCTCTTCAAATATGCTCTTGAAGATCTCCATTATGTTTTTCATCTCTTCTGTTGTGCCTTTCATTCCCATAAATTCTGACATTTGTTTTTTCAGCTTTTGAGCTCTTCTTTATGTTCACCCAAAGCCTTCTATCTAACTTTCATACCTTTTACCATATCTTTCCTCAACTCATTGATTTGATTTCTGAACTGATTTATCATGTTTGTTTGAACATTAATTTGTGGTTTCAACTCCTGTATCTTCTTTAAAGTATTAGTTTGTTCCTTTGACTAGGCCATATCTTCATTTTTCCTAGTATGACTCATATATATATTTGGTGCCTACACAGCTGATTTCCTTCATTAGTTTATTCTGGGGGTCATTTTTACTCTTTTCCCTAGGGCTTTTTTTTTTTTATTGGTTAGCTTTGTTCTGTATCTTTACTTTGGTATTCAGTCCAACTTATTCTAGACCTCTAACATACCTTCTGTTTAACTGGTCAGAATTTTATAGCTCTTGTTTTCCTGGTTCTTGTTCTGCCTATATGGAACCTATTTTTTGAGGCGGTTCTCTCCAGATATGATCAACCCCATTCAGATTTTCCAAGACAAGGCAGGCCTAGGTCTCAGAAGGAGGGTGTAATCAGTATCAAGTTTCCCTGAGGATGAGACCCAGCAGGTTTCTGACTTTCCTGTAGACTCTAGGCTCTGTGCTTTTCTTATCCTGTCCAGCAGGTGGTGCTTATCAGCCCACAGCTCCCTACAGGTGTGAAGTGGTGTATAGACTTGAATTCTCAGCCTGCCCAGGGAATGGTTGAGATGGAGTCTGAGGTGGAAGGCAAGCTCAAGCTCTTCCTGGTTCCCAGACCCTGGGGTCTGAATCCTCTTAACCAGGGCTGCCACTTGAGCTGGACTTCACTCTCCCTTTCCTCAGGGAAGATAAGCCCTTTAGGGAACTTTCTCCTTCACTTGAAGTGATAGGTCTCCCAGACTATCTTAACTCTGTCCATGCCTTGATCAGTGCTGACAATTCAAAATGCCAGGGCTTCTTTAATGAGATACTTAGAATACTTTTTTAAAAAGGAAAAAAAAGAAAAGAAAAAAGAAAGAAAAAAACAAAATATAGTAAAATAAAATCCCTTTTCAGAGCCAGTCCCTAGACCTCAAGTTTTGCCAGTCAATTGCCAAAGTTGGTACCTAGCTCTCTGTGCCCCATAGCTTGGACACAGCTCTTTTCCAGTATTCTGAGCTTGACCACCTCCTTTTTCCATCATTGCTATCCCTGCTTTCCCTCTTCCAGGGTTACTTTTCTGCTTTCTTTGGGTTTATCTGAGCTCAGAGCCTGAATTCAGCAGCCCAAATTTGTTCATTAAAACCATAATTAGAGTTTGATTGAGCTGCTTTCTGATGTTCCTAGTAGAGAGGGCTTCTTTTTCCCATGAAGAAGTGTCTCCAAATTTAGCCTACCATGCTAGTGGGGGTGGGGAGAGGCACCAGCCTCTGGAGTTTGGGGGCTTTATTACAGTTCTGTGCTATGATCTCAGCCCTTCTGCCCATTCCAGATTGGTGTACAGTACAATGTGTGTCCAGTCACGGATGTCTCCCAACAGTTGTTCCAGACAGTTCCTGGCTATTTCTTAGCTGCTCTAGAGAACTAAATAAATTCTACACATCCCTAGGCTGTCATCTTGCCATGCCTCTCTCTTAACCCCTTATTATCTAACTTAAGTTGTATTAACTTTATGTCATAGTATTGAAGTTACAAGGATACAAAGTAAAATGGGCATGCATCTTTTACTGGGGAAAAGATTAGTGCATTTTTGATTGTTTACAAGGCAGTTGTATGATTATTTTATTGTCTTTTTTTAAATGTTAAACATGGTTTAAGGAGACATGCGTGGATGCCAAGTTGACAAGGGGTCTACTGTGATGGTTAATTTCATACACTGACATAGCTAGACTATGATGTTCAGTTGTCTTGTCAAGCACTGGTATACCTATTACTGTGAAGATTTTCTACAGATGAAATTTGCGTCTATAATCAGTTCTTTGCATCTACAATCTAAAAAAGGTAAAGTGGGTAATCTCCATATCCAATCAATTGAACATTTTTAAGGATAGAATTGAGAGTTTCAGAGGGCTGAAGAATAATTTTTTATTGAACCTTAACCAGAATCTCCAGCCAGTCATTTTCCCTGGGGAATTCAGACTAAGGTTTTACAGACATTATTAGCCTGTGTCCTGCTTTACAGGGTTTGGACTTGCCAGCCTCCAAGACTATGTGAGGCAATTCCTTATAATAAATCTCTTTATGTACACACACACACACACACACACACACACACACACACACACACACACAGACATATCCTGCTGTCCTGTTGGTTCTGTTTCTCTTGAGAACCCAGCTTACTTTCTGCCTTGGGGTTTCTTTTATGTGGCTATGCTGGACAAGAGCCCAGTGGAGTCTGCTTGGTGGCACTCCTGCATGGGCAGTTCGGAAGTACAGGGCGATAAGTACTGTGCAGTCATCCTTGTCCAATAGGTGATGGATAAAAGTTTTCTCCTTTCATCCCCCAGACAGACATTTCTAAGACCATTTTCATAAGATTCCTCAGAAGTATCCATGGTGTGAAAAACCAGACATCTGTAATGTGGCCTACTTGATAGCACAGTGTTGACCCTTTGTTTTAGTCCAAGTATCTTGGATCACTTCTCAAATAAAATGGCATGAAATGTAGCTAATCTAAATTTAGTTGTTGCTGTAAATATAAGATTTGCACTGGATTTCAAAGGCTTTGTATGAAAAAAATATGTGAAATGCCTTAATTCTTTTTATTTTTTATATTGCCATAATATTTGCAATATGTTATGTTAAGTGAAATATATGAAGATTAATTTAACCTGTTTCATTTTGTTTTTTACTTTTCTTAACAAGGGTACTAGAAATTTACAATTATATTTGTGTTTCATATTGAGTTTCTTTTACAGAGTGCTGTCTTCTATGGTGTAAATGATCCCAAATCTGCCCAACAAATCCCCTTCCCTTTTACTTAACATCCATGTGGTTTGAGTCCTAGGAAACAAAGATACCTAAGCAGTAATTCTACTTGAATGATAGATATTATGCAACTTTTCATTTTCTCTCCATGTTAACTCACCAACTCGTGTAATATCAACTCAGTTAGTGCAATGCAAATAAGACAAATCATAGCTGACAGCAATCCTCTAAATCTTTAGTTCTCAGCTCTTGTTGAAAATCAGATAGGCACTGATTTGGGTAGTTGGACAGAGTTTTTTGTTTTTGTATTGTTTTTAAATTCGAATTGTGGGGCTTAATTATAGACCAAGTCAGGCTGGATCTCAGATGGATAGTATGTTTTAGGAACTCACCAGGGTAAGGTAATATAAAGCAGGTGTAGAATCAATGTCTAAATGGGTATAGGCAGCTCACCTTAACATCAGATGAGGGGAAATGTAACTATTGATGGAAAACTCGGAGGATCATTACATCCCACATAGTTGCTTCTGGTCATCTAAGGCTATGAAGTTTTGCTCAATTCTTGCACAATTATGATCAATATTTATTAGTAAAATTGATTTATTTTCCCAGCTGGCAGATTGTTGATGTTCTTTCCTTTGGCTTAAACTGTATACTGTATTCCATCCTATGTAAGGAGTGTAGAAGGACTTTCCAGAATTCCTGTCTTTCTACCCAGTTTAGTCATTTAGCATTAATGTTTTAAAAAGTAAAATATGAAAGACTTTCTCTTGATAAAGGTAATGGCTCATCTTAAATTTGTTGAAAATTTCTGGGAAAGGGAAGGTGTGGAAACATCAACAATCTCACTCTTTCATGCCCCAAGTTTCATTTTTTTTAATGCACACATATATCACTTGGTTATTAAATATACAGTTTTCTTTCAAAAAATTATAATTATTTTATGATTGGAAGCTTGCTTAGATATGTTGATAGGATAGTCCTTTAAAGAAGTGCTTCTTAAATTTTTTGTTCATTTGTTTATTAGAAAAAAATGTGGGTTTATAGAAAAATCATGTAGAAAATAGAGTTCCTATATATACCTTCCCTCACACCCAGAGTTTCCCTATTATTAACAATTGTCATTAGTTTTGCAATTTTTTAACAACTGATGAAACAATGTTGTTTAATTATACTATTAACTAGAGTCCATACTATTATATACTATTAACTATAGCCCATTAGGGTTCACTGTTTTGTGTTGTACATTCCAATTTTTAAAGAATCTTCATTCCAGTAGCACATATGCAACCCATAAATTCTCCCCCTTCACCACATTCAAGAATATAATTATATTCACAATGTTGTACTGCTACTGCCACCATTACTGATATTTTTCTATCACCCTGAATAGAAACATGTACAACTAAGCATGGATTCCCCATCCCTTACATTTACCCATTCCCCTGTTAACCTGTATTCTAGTTTCTGATTCTGAATTTTCTTATTCTAATTATTTAATATCACTGACATCACACAATATTTGTCCTTTTCTGATTGGCTTATTTCACTCAACATGATATGTTTAATGTTCATCAGTTTTGTCCTATGTTTCATTCTTATTGACAGCTGAGTAATATTCCCTTGTATTTATATATAATTTTAATTTATTTGTTCATTGGTTGATGGACACCTTGATTCCTTTCATTTCTCAGCAACTGTGAGTAACGCTGCTATGAACACAGAAGTGCAAATGTCTTTTCAGGTCCTTGCTCTCAATCTCTTCAGGTGCGTGCCTAGCAGTGGGATTGCAAAGTCATATGGTAATTTCTATACTCAACTTTCTGAAGAAATGCCAAACAATCTTCCACAGAGAATGTGCTGCTTTACCCTCCCAACAACAATGAACAAGTGTTCCTATTTCCCCATATCCTCTTCAACACTTGTTATTTTCCAATTTTAAATAGAAGCCAATCTCATAAGTATGAAATGGTATCTCACTGTTGTTTTGACTGGCATTTCTCTAAAGCTAAGGATGGTAAGCAGGTTTTAATGTGCTTTCTGGCCATTTGCATATCTTCTTTGAAGAAATGTCTCTTCAAGTATTATGCCCATTTTTAATTGGGTTATCATTTTGTGTTGAGTTGTGGGATTTCTTTACATATTAAACCCTTATTGGATAAGTGATTTCCAAGTATTTTTGCCCAAAAATAAAATAAAATAAAAATGAAATTTCTGGTGCACAAGAATTTCAATTTTGATTAAGTCCCATTTATCTATTATTTTCTTTTTCATACAGGTTTTAGTGTAAAGTCTAAGAAATTATTGCCTAACACTTTTCTATCTTTCTTTGTAAGATTTTTTTTTAAGTGTGTTTTTTATATTTGCTAATGCTTTTCTATGTTTCCTTCTGGAATTTTTTGTAGTTTGGTTCTTATCTTTAGGTATTTGGTCCATTTTGAATTAATTTTTGTATGTGGTGTGAGGTAGGGGTTCACTTTCAGTTTTACAAATGTATATCCAGTTTTCATTGCACCATTCGTTGAAGAGATCATTCTTCTCCATTTTAGTGGAATTGACACCCTTGTCAAAAGTCAATTGGCCTGGGAAGGCCACAGTGTCTCAGCAGGCAGAGTTCTAGCCTGTCATGCCAGAGACCCAGGTTCAATTCCCAGTGCCTGCCCATGCAAACATAAATAAATTAATAAAACAAAATACTCAATTGGCCTGGAGTGGAGTTGCCATATGGTTCTACAACCCTGTTGCTAGGTACATACCTGGAGGAGCTGAGAGTGGAGACACAAATGGACATTTGCACAGTGGGGTTAATGGCAGCGATGTACATGATTCACAATAGATGGAGATGGCTTAAGAGTACAACAACTGAGGAATGGAAGGGGAAACTGTGGTGCATACATACAATGGACTACTGAGAGGCTGCAAGAAGGAATGAAATTGTGAAGCATGCAATCAAGTGAATGAAACTTGAGGACAGTATGTTGAATGAAATATCAACAACGAAAAGACAAATGTTTTCATGCCTTACTCATATGGACTAGCTATAATATACAAACTCAGAAATTGAAGTCAAAAGGATAGGCTATCATGTTGGGGCCTCTTGTGAAGGGTCCTAGACTCTCAGCTCTTACAGTAGTCACATCTATTCTGGGGTTATGACTGTTATTTCTAAATTCTGAGATATTGAGCCATTTGTGCATAACCTGGTTATTATTGGAAACTTCAGTATTTATGTACCGTTGAGACTCAGAGTTAGAGCTCTGAATCTATGAAAGTCAGTATTAGCTCACACAGGAATGGTTAAAAAAGTTAAAAAAATGATCACACTTTGACTAGACATATGAATGAAGTTGATTTGTATAGGACTAAGGTAAATCAAAATACAGGGTAAAGGATGATATTGTTCATATTTTAAAACTTCAATGACTGTGTGAGACCAAAAGAACAGATGTTCATTAGGTGTAAAATTTATAGTTTTGGTAGTGTGTTATATAATTTAACTTGTGTAGTCAGTTTATTTTAACACCATAATTACATGGAATCTTGAATAGGGCTTGAGATCTTGTTGGTTTGACCAGGTTAGTGTGATATCCTGATATATCCCAAAGTAGTTTGGACAGAGAATTAAAAAGTATTGGAAAAGTCCCCTTGGGGAACTGGGGAGAAAGGAAGAAATATTAAACTTCCCCATCTGGGGAAGACCTGATGTTCTCATGAGCAATGGGGGCAATCCATTCAATAGGCTGAGCCCTTGATCTTGGGGTTCACTCCCATGAAACTTAATCCTGCAAAGGAGAAGCTAAGTCTACTTATAATTAGCCAAGAGTCACCCCCAGACAACCTCTTTTGCTGCTTATGTGTGGCCTCTCTCTCAAAGCCAACTCATCAGGTAAACTCCTTGCCTTCCCCCCTACTAGGGACATGACTCCCAGGTGTATAAATCTTCCTGGCAAAGTGGGACAGAACTCCTGGGAATGAGCCAGGGCCTGGCATCATAGAATTGAGAAAGCCTTCTTGGCCAAAAGAGGGAAGAGAGAAATGAGACAAAATAAAGTTTCAGTGGTTGAGAGATCTTAAATAGAGTTGAGAGGTCATTCTTGAAGTTGTTCTCATACAAACTTCAGCCGTTTCTTGTAAATTGCCAAAACATGCCAAGCACCAACCATCAGTATTTCTGAAAACCCTAAAGAATACCTTGGGCTCTGTCTAAGATTCTAGAAGTTTTTCTTAGAAATGTTATTTTTTCAAAAACTTATGGCTTCCAGATTGTTCCTATTCCAGATAAGCCCTGAAACCTAGAGTTAACAGTCTCTCCAAGAACATCAAATAGTTGTATTCCTCTGTCTTATAAGGTTAGCACCTCTTTCCAGCACAAAGAAGTCAAAAAGGTCATTGCCCAGATATCCTTGAAGATTGAGAGTATGATCAAACAAGAGGGAGGAAGTATAACTGAGAAATTAGGATTACACAAATGAGTATGACTACTGACTTATTATACAGATATTTATTTTTAGTTTCTAGTGTATTAGAATAGCTCAACTTAAATAGAGTTGAGAGGTCATTCTTGAAGGAAATACCTGAAATTCTTGATATGTAATCCAGTAACCTTGATCTTTGATAATGACTGTATAACTATATAGCTTTTATCATGTGAGCAGGAGATGGTAAAATCCTGACTGACACTCCCTTTATCCAGTGTATGGGTAGATGAATAAGAGAATAAAGACAAAAATAATAATAATTGCAGATATAAGGGGTATGGAATGTTTTGGGGGTTATTTTTTATTTTTTATCTCTTTTTTTTAGTAAGATAAAGATTCTAAAATTGATTGTTGTACAAAAAATCAATTGGGCATGGATGTGAGGGCTTTTTTTTTTTGAACTCTCAATTCAATTTTATTGGTCTATTTACCTATCCTTATACCACTATAATGTTGCTTTGATGATTAAAGCTTTGTAATAAAATTCAAAATTTATTTTAAAAAGTGTGTGTCCTCCAACTTCATTCTTCTTCTTCAAAGTGATTTCAGCAATTCAGGGCAATTTACACTTTCATACAACTTTGATGATTGGTTTTTCATATATGCAAAAAAGGCTGTGGGAACTATGATTAGGATTACATTGAACCTGTAAATTGCTTTGAGTAGAACTGATGTCTTCATGATATTTAATCGTTCAGCCTATGAACATGGAGTGCCTTTCCATTCATTTAAATCTTCTTTGATTTCTTTGAGCAATGGTTTGCAGTTTTTTATGTATAATTCTTTTATGGTTAATTTCATTTATTCCTATATCTATGTTTCTTGTAATTGTTATTGAATTTTTCTTCTTGATTTCATCCTCAGATTGTTAATTTCTGGTGTAAAGAAATACTACTGATTTTTAGGTGCTGTTTTTGTACTTCATCATTTCACTGAATTCATCTGTGAGCTCCAGTAGATTTGTTTTAGATTTTTCAGGATTTTCTATATAAAGGTATACCTCAGACATATTGTGGTTTGGTTCCAGACTATCAGAGTAAAGTCAACATCACAATAAAGTGAGTCACAGTAATATCTGATTTCCCAGTGCATATAAAAGTTATGTTTATATTATATTATAGTCTAGTAAGTGTACAGTAGCATTAGGTCTAGAAAACAATGACCATACCTTAATTAAAATGTGAAACAGAGACAAAAAGTGAACATGTGGCATTGAAAGACTTGCTCAATAGAAGGTTGCCATAAATCCTTAATTTTTAAAAAAAACAAAAAAAAGCAATATCTGCAAAGTGCAATAAAGTGAAGTGCAATAAAATGAGGTATGCCTTTGAACAAAGTTTGATTTCTTCTTTTCCAATTTGTATATCTCTTTAATTTCTTTTCTTCTTCTTAGTCTTCTTTTTTTTTTTTTTTGGCCTAATTGCTCTAATTAGATCTTTCAGTATAAAGCTGAATAACAGGAGTAACAGTAGGCATCTATGTCTTTATTTTAGAGGGAACAATCTAGAGTTTTCAAGATTGCATATGATGTTAGCTGTCAGTTATTTATATAAGACCTTTATCATGCTGAGGAAATTTCTTTTATTCCTAGTTTTCTAACCCCTTCTATGATGAAGAGGTACAAGACTGGGTCAAATGTCTTTTCTTTGTCAAATGAGATGACCACATGTTTTTTGTCCCTTTGTTCTGTTAATGTAGTGTATGATATTAATTGATTTTCTTATGTTGAACCACAGTTACATAACAAATACCCTTTATTATGTTGTAAAATTATTCTAATGTGTAGTCCTAGGAATTTGTCCATTTCATCTAGATTTTCTAATGTGGTGTCATACAGTTGTTCATAGTTACCTTATCATCCCTTTTATTTTACTGAAGTTGATCATAATGTCTGCTCTTTCATTTCTGATTTTAATTATGTATGTCCACTTTCTTTTATTCTTTGTCATTCTAGATAAAGGTTTCCTGATTTTATTGATATTTTCTGTGAACCCACTTTTAGTTTGGTTGATTCTCACTATTACTTTTGTGTTTCCTATTTCATTATCTCTGCTCTCATTTTTGTTCTGTTCTTCCTTTTGTTCACTGTGGGTTTAGCATGCTCTTCTTTTTTCTAGATCCTCCAGTGGTAGTTAGGTACCTGATTTGAGATCTTTCATCATTTAGTGCTAAAAATTTCTCTCTCAGTACTGCCTTTGTTATATCCCATGAGTTTTGGTTCGTTGTATTTTCATTTTCATTTCTTTTAGATATTTTCTCATTTCCCTTATGAATTCTTCTTAACCCACTTATTTTTTAAGAGTATGCTTTTTACTGTTCATATATTTGCAAAGTTTTCAGTTCTTCTTCTATTAATGAATAATGAAAGCTGAATAACAGTGGTAACAGTGGGCATCTATGTCTTTATTTTAGAGGGAAAGCTTTCAAGATTGAACATGATGTTAACTGTCAGTTATTTATATAAGACCTTTATCATGTTGAAGAAATTTCTTTTTATTCCTAGTTTTCTAACTCCTATGATGAAGAGGTGCAGGACATTGTGATCAAGAGGATTCTTCATATGATTTCAATATTTTAAAATTTATTCAGACTCATTTTGTAAGTTAACCAGATTATGATCCATGAGCACTAGAGAATAATATATACACCACCACTGTTGGATGTGGTGTGGTATGTATTTCCGCTACGTCTCATTTGTTTATACTATCATTCAAGTCTTCTATTTCCTCATTGCTCTTCTATCTTGAGGTTCTGTCCATCATTGAAAGTGGTGTGTTGGTGTCTCCTACTATTAATGTAGAGCCATCTATTCCTCCCTTGAACTCTTTCAAATATTGGTTTCATATATTTGGAGGTTCTGCCATAAATAGGTGCATATATATTTGTAATTATTATGCATTCTTGTTGAATTGACCTCTTTATCAGTATACTGTGTCCCTCTTAATATTTTTTACTTAAAGTCTATTTTATCTCATTTATCTCATATTACTACAGTTACCTTAGCTCTCTTTTGGTTATGATTTGCACAATATTGTTTTTTCCCATTCTTTCACTTTCAACCTATTTGTGTCTTCTAATTTATAATGTGTTTCTTGTAAACAGCATATTTCTAGGTCATGATTTTTAATCCATTCTGCCAATCTCTCCCTTTTGAGTGTAGAGTTTAATCCATTTACACTTATAGTAAGTCTTGATAATGCAGGATTTTATTTTGCCATTTTGCTGTTTGGTCTTTGAATGTCTTCAACTTTTTTCCCTCAATTCTTCCATTGTTGTCTACTATCATACATATTTGATTTTTTTATAGTGCATGATTTTAATTCCTGTGCTGGTCTGAATCTGTGGCGGACCCCAGAAAAGCAATGCCCTTTGATCCTCATTCAGTATTGCTGGGTGGGAGCATTCTGATTGTTTAAATGAAGATGTGACCCACCCAATTGTGGGTGGTAACGTTTTGTTAGATGATTTCCATGGAGGTGTGTCTCCACCCACTGAAGGTGGAGTTGCTTGCTGGAATCCTTTAAAAGAGGAAACACTTTGGAGAGAGTCCATTTTGGTAGAGCCACGAGAAAGCCAGCAGATACCACCATGTTTGCCATGTGCCCTTCCAGCTGAGAGAAAAACGTTGAACATCGTCGGCCTTCTTGAACCAAGGTATCTTTCCCCAGATGCCTTAAATTGGATATTTCTATAGACTTGTTTTAATTGGGACATTTTCTCTGCCTTAGAACTGTAAACTAGCAACTCATTAAATTCCCCTTGTTAAAAGCCGTTCTGTTTCTGGTATTTTGCATTCCGGCAGCTAGCAAACTAGAACAAGTCCTTTCTCATTTTGCTCTGTATATATTTTTCAGATCTTTTTGTGGTTTTAATGGGGCTTATATTTAACCACCTAAATCTATAATAAACATGTTTGATATGATACCAACTTAACTTCAATAGAATGCACACACACTGTTTCCATGCCCCTCAGTCCTCCCATGTTATAATCATCCTTGTTAGAAATATTATGTTTATTCATTGTATGTCTCAAAATATAGATTTATTATTACTTTTTTATGCATTTGCATTTTAGCCCCTGCTAGAGATTAAAAGTGGAGTTACATACCAAAAAAATAAAATACAATAATATTAGCATCTATAATTACCCATATACTTACCTTTACCACAGGTCTTTTTCTTTATGCCACTTTGATCCACTGTCTAGTATCTTTTCATTTCATTATGAAAAACTCCTTTCAGCATTGCTTTTGGGTAGGTCTAATGTTAACAAACTCTCTCGACTTTTGTTTATATGGGACTGTTTTACTCTCTCCACCTTTTCAGAAGACATTATTGTCAGGTATTTTGGTTTGTGGTTGTTTTCTTGCAGCACTTTAAATATTTCATCCCACTGCCTTCTTGCCTCCATGGTTTCTGATGAGACATCACCACTTAACTTTATAGGGACTCCTTTGCACAAAACTCATTGATTTTTTTTTTTCAATATGGAACACTTCATGAATTTGTGTGTCATCCTTGCACAGGGGCCATGCGAATCTTCTCTGTATCATTCCGATTTTAGTATAGGTGCTGCCAAAGCGAGCACAACTCATTGATTTTTTTCTTGCAGTTTTCAGGACCCTCTCCTTGTCCTTGGCATTTTGTCTTTCATTGACTTTGAGAAGTTCCTCTACCATTTGCCCCTTCTCTTTTTCTTCTTCTTGCACACCCATAATGCCTATATTGACATGCTTGATGGTATCTCACAAATTTCTTAGGCTCTGTTCACTTACTTTTTTTCTTGTCCTCAGCCAATGAATCATTTCACTGTCCTATCTTTGACCTCACTGATTTTTTCCTTTGATTCAATCTGTTGTCAAATCTGTCAGTTGAATTTTCCATTTCAGTTAGAGTGATCTTCAACACTAGTGTTTCTGTTTCTTTGTTTTAATTTCTAACTCTTTACTGAGTTTTCCATATTGTTCATTCATCTTTTTCCTGAAATCCTCTTTTGTTTTAGTCTCCTGGATCATATTGAGGATATATATATATTTTTAAAGTCTTTGTCTGGTATGTCCAGCATCTGATATTCCTCACTGATGGCTTCTGTGTTTTATCTTGTTCACCTGGATGGGCAATCATTCCCTACTCCAGGAAACGTTTGTCTTATAATCTTTTGTTATATATCATACAGTTTAATATTTTCAAGTGTTATTGATGGGATTTAGTCCCTGAGCTGTCTGTTCTTTAAGCCAGTGGTATGACAGAGATTTCCTTGAGTTACAGGATAGAACAAAAAAAACAAACCAAAGAAAAATATGCCTTTCAAGACTATGTAAATAGACTCTACATTGTCTTATGTCTTCTTCTTCAGAATTTATCACCCCACACCAAGAAGATCTGCCCAAGGCAAAATTGAAGTGCAGGGTCCTCTCAGTTTTTCTGCGCCTGGGGCTCATCCTGGGTTAGTTCTAGCTCCTGGTCTTAGGAATTTCTCCATTTAGAGGAATTCAAATGCTCCCTTTAATCCATTTGAAACTGAATTTCCCCTCCAGTGTACTCTATTGTATGACTTAAAATAGTAATCATTTGTTCCAAGCTACTTTGATTAAACAGTTTCTTATACTGCTTTAGCTATATACTGCTTCATCTATCGGCAAGCTGTTTCTTTCCCTACAGGGCAAGGACTGGTAGGGCAAACCAGAGAGGAGCGTCAGTCTTTTAGACTGCTACCTGTAGATTGGTATAGGCATACAGGTATCTCAGTGTGTAATAGGAGTTATTTGTTTCCTCAGGAATGGGGGCAAGTACCTACAATATGAGCAAAGGGTGGATCCACAGCTCAACAGAAGAAAGTGGAGAAGGGGCCAGCAACTTCTTCTACCATTTTATCAAGCCAAGTTTTCTTAATTCAAGTTATGTTTTCTTAATTCAGCACTCACTTGGCTACTGTGAAAGATACTTCTTATTTGCAGAGTCCCCTTTGGGGAATGGTGAGAAAGGGGCTTCTGTGTTTTATCTTATTCACCTGGATGGGCCATCATTTCCTGTTCTCACAAGCAGTTCGGACAATTAAAGCTATAGGCTGAGCCCGCAATCTTGGGGTTTGTTCATATGAAACTTAAAACTCAAGCCTACTTAAAATTAGGCCTAAGAGTCACCCCCAAGAGAACCTTTTTTTGTTGCTCAGATGTGGCCTCTCTCTCCAGCCAATACAACAAGCAAACCCATCACCCTCCCCGTCTATGCGGGACATGATTCCCAAGGTTGTGGACCTTCCTGGCAACATGGGACAGAAATCCTGGAATGAGCTGAGACTCAGCATCAAGGGATTGAGAAAACCCTCTCAACCAAAAGGGGGAAGAGTGAAATGAGACAAAATAAAGTGTCAATGGCTGAGAGATTCCAAACAGAGTCGAGAGGTTATCCTGGAGGTTATTCTTACACATTAAATAGATATCACCTTGTTAGTCAAGTTGTAGTGGAGCGGCTGAAGGGAACTGCCTGAAAATGTGGAGCTGTGTTCCAGTAGCCATGTTTCTTGAAGATGATTGTATAATGATACAGCTTTCACAATGTGACTGTGATTGTGAAAATCTTGTGTCTGATGCTCCTTTTATCTGCCTTATCAACAGATGACTAAAACATATGGAATAAAGATGAATAATAGGGCGAAAAAATGTTAAAATAAATTTAGAGTGAAAGATACTTCTGCCAATACAATTGCTCAAAGATTTTTGTGTGTGTGGGAACTACCCCTGGAGCATTTTGCGGAGCCATCTGGGTCAAACTGAAGTGCTTCTCAAATGTTAATATGCAAATAAATCAAGTTGGAATCTTGTTAAAATGCAGATTCTGGTTTAGAAGGTCTTTTTGTGGCCTGAGGTTCTGATTTTCAACAAGCTTCCAAGTCATCATAATGCTAGTAGCCCAAAAACCACAAACTGACGAAAAAGAGTTTTGTATTAGTTTCCTAGGGGTGTCATAGCAAAGTATCACAATCTCTTCCAAAGACATTTTCATTGGATTTAGGATTCATGCTAATCTAGTATCATCTTATTTTTGTCCTTATCTTAATGATATCTAAAAGGCCCTCTTTCCAAATAAGGTTACATGCTAAGGTTCTGGGGGACATAGGTTTGGGTGGGTAGAGGGGCACCATTCAACCTACTACAGGTTTAGCATCCACAGCAAGAAACTGCCAGGGTTTGAATTCTGTCTCCATGAATGGGTGACCTTACATAAGATTTTTAATCTCATGCCTCAGTTTCCTTGTCTCTAAAACAAAACAATAGTAGCTACTGTGAAGATTAAAGGAGATGCTACATATGTTAAATTTAGAACTTTGTCACTGCAGTATCAACCCAATAACGTTACTCCATTTCATTATTATCATGATCATTGACAAGTTGAATCCCCTGATTTTTCAGTCTTGAAAAGTATGATTCAATGAAGGAAAATCACTTGCCTATGGCCATATGATTAGCTTATAATAGAGCCAGCCAGAATCTTAACCAAGATAGCAAAACTCCTAACCTACTGCTATTATTATCATTTGCTTCTTGCTCACTTTGGCCATCTCTCTATTACAGCCTTTGTTGTATTTTTGTTGTACTTTTCAGTAATTATTGTGTGTGGTGGTTTAAAATAAACATCCATAAATTCTTTGACACAGCTCTCAAAACTTGGAGCCTAATTATCCACCCCTTGAGTGTGGGCTGGAATTCATGACTCTTTTTTTTTTTTAAGAGTTACATAATGTGATTCCTGAAACTATACATAAAAGGCACTCTGGCTCACTCTGGGAGAAGTCAGCTGCCATGTTGGGAGGACACTCAAACAGCCCTATGGAGAGTTCCACATGGCAAGGAATTGAGGCCTCCTGCCAGAAGCCAACAAGGAAATAAAGTTTTCTGTGAACAGGACATGACTGAGCCAAAGTGGAAGTACATCCTCTAGCTCCTGAATTCCTTACCCATAGGAACTGTGAAATAATAAATGATTATTGTTTTTTAATCTGCTTTGTTTAACATTAATTTTTATACAGTAATAGTTTACTAGTACATTATTTACTTATTTGTGTTTTCTAATAGATTGAAAGCATGTAATCTGGCATCGCATATATTCATCCATTTATTTATTCAATCACAGGTGTCCTCTTATATCCATCCCTCTATCCATCTATCCACCTACCTATGAAACATTTATTAAGAACCTACAATATGTCAGTATGTCAGGTTGTGCTTCTAAATGTTGGGATTCAGTGGTTGAACATAACACAGTCCCCCTCTGTATGGCGCTTAGAGTAAAGGTAAGAGGGAAGATAAACAGTCAATAAATATCTTTTAAATGATTTGATGTGGAATATAGTTATTAAAGCAAAATTTTAGTGATTAAGTATTTGAATATATGCTTATTTCATTGATTCTCACACTGAACAAAACTGTGCTTCCTTCCTCCCTAAATTCAAGGCAAGCCAGAAAATCTAGGAAAGAATCATAAACTGCGGATGATTCCAGCTGATATTTTCCAGGTTTTTGATTTTCTTTAAGTCCCTTAGTAAGTTAATAGATATAGGCACTTATTTTCAATGGATGTAACAAAATAAAAATGCATCCAGACCTTATATGCATTCGAAAAGAAGCATACAAGGTCATGTGTGAAATATACTTTCAAAGAAAAACAAAAATATACAAGAATTTGATTAAGACTTTATATTTAATTATCAATATACTAGAAACTCAAGGAAGAGAGAACCATATTAACTCCACAAGGAGCAAAATCTAAACTGTGGGAAAATACACAGTTAAACTAATGCAATTTATTTAAGAAATTAATTAGAAGAAAAATAAGGGACTCAGAAAAGGAAGGGGTACTAGTAGATTAAAAAATAAAAGACATAAAAGCCAGAGCAACTAGTTGCAATGTACGGCTTTTATTTGGATACTGATCCAAACAAACCCTTAAAATGAAAGGGAAAATACACATGTATATAAATATATTAAGATAAATTATTAAAATATTAGGAAAATTTCAGTATTGATTATATATTTGATAATTTGGGAGACAACAGTATTGTGATTATGCCTTTAAAAACATTCCCTGGCATTTAAAAAAAACTACTAAAATGACTATAAATTAAATGATATGATAATCGGGTTTTCAAAATAATCAAGGTAGTGGAGGATAATAATAAGGAAGACAAAGAGTTGATAATTTTTGAAGGTAGGTGATGGGCATATGGAGTTTCATTATATACTATATTCTGTTTTCATATGTATTTGGAATTCTAATGAAAAATTTCAAACTTAGGAAGTTTCACATAAAACTCTAGGTTCTCAAATTCTTTCAAATAACCCAAACACCAGGCAACAAGGATTTGGAGCTGAAAGGTGACTAGACAATGCTGTCTCAAGTTGGTCATATTCCTAACCGATTTCTCTTATCTGTAATTGACCAGCTTCACTCATGTACATTATTTTCCTGGGAAATCAATGCATTTCACTTCTAGGAGATTTAGATCTCTAGGGAAACTAGAGTCTTCTGCAGCATCAGCTGGGAAACCCAAGAGTCTGCTATAGTACTCTAGTGGCAGGTAAAGAAAATGCAGCCCAATAGAACTCAGAGTCGGGGAAAATCTGATTCAGTAGCTTAACCTCTTTCTGAGGATAATTCAAAAGCATTATTTTAGGGAAAGCGCTCTTCTAGGAACCCTCATTTGTAAGACAAAGGACGGAATAAAAATGAGCCGCTGACACTCAAATGGCTGATTTGCTATTTCCTAAGGCTTTTATGGAAGCTCAAATATAAAATGATACCTCTCCTACTGTTTCTTTTACAAATTCACTTAACATTTTAAAATGTTTTTAATTCTTCTAGACTGAAGAAAAGAGACTTGCATTATCATACACATGTCTCTCAATCTAGGTAACTGCCTTTCTCTGTTACCAAGTTTGCTTCCAATTTTTAAACAATTATAGGAATAAATTCTTGGTGTTACTAAATGGATCCCAATTTAGGTTTTGCACTGCTTAAACCACTGACATTGAGTGATAGCTATGTAAATGAAAATAGGAGATACTTACCCTCATACTCAGTTCCCTGCATTAAACTGGGGAAAATGCACATGAAGACTAAAAATGGCCCCCAAAACACATTATTTTTAAGCTATCTAAAACATCATAAAAAAAAATGCTCATTTAAAAATTGAGGTATTTAATGGAACATGAGCATACCAAAATATTAATGCTTCCAAAAAGAGATAAGAACATCAGTGGAGAGATTTGTAAATTAGCAAAAGGTAACACAGGTCATTTTCCTTTATTTATTTTAATATCATTATTAATTATTATTATTGATAACGATATATGTCTCAGGTGCCATTCTAGGCATGTTATATGAATGATCTCATTTTATTCATATAACAATCCCACAGATTAGTTAGTAACAGTGGTTACTTTCCTCACCCTACTGTTTTGTCAGATAAGGGAACCAGGCTGTGGGAAGTTAAGCCTTGTTGTAAAGTTAGCAAGGATAGGAGCCAGGATACAATCTAAGCATTCTGACTCTAGGGTAGAGTCCTGCTTGTGTCTGCTCTACTATTTTTCTTAAACTAGGTGACAAGTCATGATTTTAGGAGCCCACCAGATCCTTCTCCCCATATCTCTGCTTCTGCAATAATTTTCCTGGCTATTCAGTGCAACTGAGGGGGGGAAATATTTTTTGCATCTTCTGGCAGTTCCACAGTCTTATCAGTAAGTTGCCTGCAAAGACGACCAAGCCTTGGAAGATGGTTCTGCCTCCCCAGCTCCCCACAAATCTGGTTTTGTGGGTAGAGCTGGAAAGCGAATTGTCTTTAATGCTCAATCTAGGAGAAGAGTTCCCTTTGACATAGATCAATGCTACTAGATGTAAATCTTAGAGTATCTTCTTGGGCACTAATATTTTGGAGTTCAATTTGATTCTCTGTGGAAGTGAGTCACCTACTACAATATGGTGCACTCAACTTTGGGATTTCACAGACTTCCAAAAGCTTTCCAAAGTTCTCCTGGAGATCCACAGAACTCTTTTTCAGGACAAAATCACAGACAGTGTCTAAAATATGACAACAAATTCTAAAAACTGAAGGCAGGCACTGTGCACAGGATCAGCCAAACCACCTGAGAAATTGGTTGGGCTCTGTCATTTACTTGCTGTACAACTTTTTGCAAGTTTCTCTCTAAACTCTCTCATCTGTGAAATGGGTTTATTTACTGTTCCTGTATCTTAAGGTTGTTGGGTAATTAGATCATGTATTTAAATGCTTAGCACACAGTAAATTTTCAATACATGTTATTAAAATGGTAATTATGTGATTTTACAGATATTATTATCACTAGGATATGAAAAAAACACCTTGATACACTTGAGGCAAGGATGGGAAGATTTAGGCAGCCATTCTTTTACATCTGAGAACCTACTGACAGGAAACTGGCTTAAATGAATACAGTTTAGTCCTACTGACAGGAAACTGGCTTAAATGAATACAGTTTAGTCTATTTGCTTTGGAATGGGAGGGAAGCCTGCATGACAGCTAGAAATAATGAATATTGAAATTATTTCTTTAAAGAAGTCAACAGCTCCTAACAATAAACATACTTTTTTTTCACAGTCCTTTTACATTCATTATTTTATCTAATCTTCACTTATGTTGGGGATTACCATAATCCCCACTTTTCAGATAAGAAGCTGAATTTGAGAGATATAAGGTGTTTTACTTAAATTCTTGCTATTGATATGCAGCCCAGCCCAGTCACAAAGCCAAAAGGCTATTCATTGGCTCTAAGCTCATTCAAAAAAAGAAAGAAGGAAGCAAAAGAGGGAGAAGAGGAGGGAGGGAAGGCAAGGAGCATGGAGGGTATCAGAGAATAAAGGTCCTCAAACCTCTGAAGGCCTCTTCTAGCCCTAAAATGAGGGAAAACACAACTGAACATTTTACTTAACATTGTAGATATAAACTTTACTTTCAAGGGAACACAAAATCATCAAGTAGCTTTTCTTCTTTTCACAAGCTTTTTTCCTTAACAAGATGTTGTTTTAGTTTTGTTTCCTTTTGTGGTTTTGTTAGAGGGGATGCAAATTTCCAAACAATTGAGTTTCTATTCAGCAACTTTCTCCTGGTTGAGGAGAGTTCTCTTAATTAAATGTAAACACATTTGGCAAATCAGCATAGTAAATGTTTAAAGGGCTCCTGTGATGATGTGAGTTATCATGAAAGTTTTCCATCAGTTATGAGTGTTTGTTTTGCATACCAAATAATTTCCTTAAGGACCATGTCCTAAACAAAGGAAGAGACTGAATCTTCAACAGATTTCTTCACAAAGACAACTAAACAAACGGAAAGACAACTTCCACTGATGTGCCAGAATATTTCACAGATATTTGAGGGCGTATTTAGTTCTATAAATCCTTCTGAACCAAAGTAAAATCCCTTCTATTGTAAGTGACCCCCATAAAAAGGACAAAAACAGCTATGCAGGCGTTACTCAAATGAAGCCAGTCTATTTGATTTCTTTTGTTAGATGTGAGGACTTTTTACTGTGTTGAGGATGGTGATTTACCTTAATATCAATATGGGACAAAAAAGAGGAATTTTTTAATCATTCCTTGTGTCCCTAATTCTTCAAGGACAGTGGGATCAAGGATCATCAAATATCCCTGGGTTCAGTTGGGCAAAGGGTCTATTTCCTAATACTGAAATACTACATGGATTTTCAGAGTTAGGATATAATACTACTAGATTTTACATGGCACCCACTTAGTGCTGTCTGCCTCAAGAAAAGAACAACCTGCATGAACTTGATCTTTGTAAGGCACAGGATAATTTAAAACTCTATTATAAATGGTATCAAAATTTTGAAAAAGAGAGAAATTCAAGCCAGATTTGCCAGGGCAGAGCAAGCTGAAAAAGGAATTGGTAATTGGGGATGTTTCATTTTTAGATTATGAAACTATTTCCAGGGTAGAGGTACAGTGGCTGAAAGTTGAGAAAGAGAAGAAAACATGAGGTAATCTGTGCTTTAAGGACCTTATACTATATCAAATATTGAAAGACACTTGCTAAAAGACCTCCCTGAATCTCAGCGAGTTAGCAAGACAATAGATACAACCTCTGCTTTGGAAATACTATGTCTGCCATAGGTTAAGGTTATAGGAAAGATCTCTAAGGTTAATAAAACTATCAGCAACTAATGTTTTTATTGATGTTCCCCCTGCTTTATGTGAACCGTTTCATTTAATCTTCACAAAAGTTAGGTACTGCCATCATCTTCATTTGATTGATGGGGAAACAGATACTTAAAGAGCCAAAGGAACATGTTCATGGACATGAAGGAGCTGTTAAATGGCAGAGACCAAAGTCCAAAAGCAGGTCATGCTCCCCAGTTCTGAGTTTTATCCTTGTTCAACACACTGTCACTAATGATAGGGCCAAAGGGTATCTGGGATTTCGGATCAGTATGTACATCTATGTACAAATGTTGACCAAGCTAGCTCTATCAAGCTTTCCACCAAGATGTATTGTTTGTCCTAGTAAAAGGACCCTTTGTTTATGTTGCCCTATGTAACAGTATCAACCTACTCATATTCCTTGAAACATTCTGCATTGTTTGAAGTTATCTGCATATATCTTAATCATCATGACATTTATCAACTCCTTGGGAAAAGGGTTTCATCTTTTTATCCTCATATTTCCTTCAGAACTTAACCCACAATAGGCACCTAGCAACTGCTTGCTTAACTTAATTTGTTAGAAATACTTCAAGTTTGCAAACTGAAATCTATTTCCTTCTCATCCTTTCATTATTGTATATACACGGCTATTTGAAATATTATTCTATTTTAATGAAATATTTTCCTAATTATTCATAGCTAACCTCCTCCCAATATGGTTTATGTGACTTTCACTGTTATTATAAAATTACAAGTTGAACAAGCCATGAGGCAAGAGAATCAGTGCATATGTGATGTTGAGGTTCTAGTGTCAACTTGGCCAGGTGATGGTGCCCAGTTGTCTGGTCAGGCAAGCACTGACCTAACCATTGCTGCAAGGATATTTTGTGGATAGTTGAGAAATTGGAAGACTGGTTTATGAAAACATCAGTCAATTGATTGCAACTGTTGCTGATTACATCTGCAATTAGATGTAATGACGTGCCTTCCCCCAATGAGATAACCCACTCATTTGGAGACTGTTAAGGAAGAAGAGACTTTTTCACTGCTTCTTCAGCCAGCAAGCCTCCATCAAGACCCTTCATTGGAGCTGCCAGCTTCACAGACTGCCCTGTGGATTTTTGGCTGTTCCATTTCCACAGTTGTGTGAGACATCTTTATAAATCTCATATTTACAGATATCTCCTGTTGGTTCTGTTTCCCTAGAGAACCCTGACTAATACAAAATATTAGCCACAGTGGCTAATTATTATTACTATGACAAAGCAATACCTTTCTTTCTGAGCTTCCCTGCAGCCAAAATAAAAAAGAAAAGACAACTAGATACAAAATCTTTATGATCTGATGGAAGGAAGAACATTGACTCATCAGGAATTGATATTAGCAGACATTTATCCTGTGGATGCTTACACTGAGTGATGTTATGGATATCTCACACTACAGTTCACAGAACTGGAAATATGTTCCTTATCATGTGGTTCTAATTTTGATCCTGGAGACAGACAGACATAGCTCTAAAGGTACTTCATAAGTACTAATCTAACAAGACATGATAATATCACTTTCTGGTGATCTAACTTGGTATGTCTTTTAAGTTTAGAATATCTACTGAGTTTTAGTAAGCATTAATGACCCATTGATTTTTCTATTCATTATCCTTTCTATCTACAAATGAGAAAGGCTTTGATACACATTAGACCATCGGTTCCTCAAGTCCTGGGAAAGTCTTTAGAAATATAGATTCCAAAGCTCTATTACAATGAAACCCTGATTAGGTGTGCTGATTTGCAATTGTTGCGCATGTACTCATAAAAGCCATGTTCTTTCTCCTAGTCTAATCTTGTGGGGGAAGATTTATTGTTCAGGTGGAAACTAGTTGTTTCCATGGAGATGTGACCCACACAGTTGTGGATGGGACTTTTTGATTAGGTGGTTTCCATGGAGATGTATCTCTACCCATTTAGGATGGTTCTTAACCCACTTATTGGAGTCCTTTAAGAGAGAACAATTTTGGAAAAAGTTTCAGAGCCAACATAGGCAGAGACCTTTGGAGATGCAGAAAGAAAATGCCCCCTGGGATGTTGTTTGAGACCAGAAGCCAAATGACCAGCAGATGCCAGCCACCAGCCTTCCCAAATCAGCCTTTCTTGAGTCAAGGTATCTTTCTCTGGATGCTTTAGTTGGACATTTTTATGGTCTTTGAATTGTAAACTTGTAACAATAAATTCCCTTTATAAAAGCCAACCCATTTATGGTATATTGCATTTCTGGCAGCATTAACAAACTAAAACAGTAGAGGATGGCTCTCTAGCATCCATTACCCCTTCCAATTATAGCATCTCAGTTTTCCTTTGAGGAATCATTGTTACTGGACAAAGGTGGTGGATTCTTTTGCTCAATGTGCTCAAATGACCAATTCCTGAGACATGAGGGTTTCAAAGAGAGAAAAAGTCCAAAATATGTCTCCCTGAACTACAATAATTCTGATAGTTTCATTAGAGAAAAAAGTTGGGCAAGGTTTAGGATAATGAGCACAGTGGCTCCAGGTGATGTAATTAGAGGTGATCTGGTTATTGATCATGCGCAGGCTGATTACATGCTTAGTTACAGAATATTTATAAGAAAATATTGGCCATAATATGAAAAGTGTGATTTTTAGTATTGTAATGAGGCATAGGTGACTTGTAGGTTAAAGTCTAAGCTACTGTGCATGATAGAGAGGCCCGCTTTGGTTAGATCCAGTCTTGGTTATCACAATAACTTTTGACTTGGAGTGTTAGTTTTGGGTTGACCCAAGACTTTTCATTAATAAACATTATGGGCTGTCATTAGTGACCACAAAACTCTAAAGTTCAAAAACTAGATAACTGGTACAAATGAAGGTTAGTCACATGGTTTTTACAATCACAAGGGCAGAAGTTAAGGGCTATATAATCATTACCAGAGATCAAGGCAGCTGGATTACAATTTGGAAATTTCAGGTATTTCCCTCAATCTATTCCAATGAACCAGAAAGCAAAAAGGAGTATTTATATAAAGATTCAGTAATCACAATCATCCCTTAAATCCTGATTTCTCGGTACATCATGTCTCTCTCAAATCTCAGCCACATGGTTGGGATGGGATTGGCCCTATAGTCCCATTGCACCAGTGGGCACTTGGCACAGTTCCAGCCAGTGAGTGCATTCCTCCCCATTGACCACATAGATTGGTTCTGCAGTGAGACAATGAGACTCAATATTAAACCCTATGTTTGTTAAGAGAGAGGTACCTTCCATATGCTGAGCTTAGTGAAAACAGAAGGGGACCAGGAGCTGCTTACAAGTAGAGTCAGTAGAAAAAAATGCAGAGTGCCAGTGAATGCCCTAATTCCACTTTAATGTTCCTGGATTCTCCTCTACTTTGGACATTTGATTGAAATGAAATATTTCTTATGCCTGTTATTGCAAAAGTCATAATTAGCAATGCCTAATTATCAGTATTTAAAAATGAAACTAACAATCTTAGAGTCAATAAAACTAACAATTGTTGTATGGTATGAACCTCTGTATCATACCACCCGTAAATGTTAGATCATTGCATGTAATGGTTCATTGTGTGTGCTCATTACAGAGTCTAAGAACTATTTACACCTCTATCATTAGACTAGAGGCCACTCCTGTCTTCGTACTTTTCTGTAATGCTAATGGCAAGCAGAGTACATAGGACTAAGAAGGGGTTCAATAATATCCTGTCATTTATCTATTCAAAACATATTGAGGTCTCTCATATGTATGTAACAGTGATTCTTTGTCAGAAATCTGTATTTCTGAATAGTGCGGTATCTGTTAAATGGTGCACAACATAAAAACTGTGCTTTTATGTATGACACTGTTTGCTAGGCACATAGCTCAAACTGAATTGTTAGAACAACTCTATCATCGCTTACTTTTCAGATGAGGATACTGAGTCCAGTGATGGTTATGCAAACTATCCAAACACAACAAATCCAGTCAACAGGGGAGTGAGATTAGAAGTGAGGTAGATTCGGAACCTCTGTTCATGGTCATTATAACTTCAGTGGTGCTGCTGTCCCTTCTTGATTTCTAATGATTGATTCTTCAAGTAGAATTACTTCTCTTTATCTACTTTTGATTAAAAAAAATTAAATAGTAGATTTCTAAGGGATTCTCTCCAATTGTCTGGAATGTGTCCCACTAATTAAAATGCAAGTTTGAGGCTAAGACTTTAAGATTATTTCCCCCATTAATCAACCATATATACTTAAAGATTAAAATGAATATCTCAAATAAGCAATTGGTTTAGGGGGCTTAATGCATACAGCAGTAAGAGCCCAGGCAAAGATGCATCATTTGCAGAAGCGAATCAATGTGCAGATGGGATTTCCACCTGCAAATGGTGTATAATTCATGTTTAGTGCAGAGAAAATTTGACGCAGGGCTATAAATGTGAAAAATAAAGTTTCAAAATAGCTTTGTTTTTAGTTCAAAAAGAGTTAGTCCAAAGACAAATTATTAAACAAAACTTACACTGAGCACATTTTGTTCAAAAATAAATTAATTTCAAAGCTCTTAATTCAATTTTAAGAAGTGAAACCACTCTAGTAACTCAATTTATTTGCAACATATTCTTTTTTCAACTCGATTTAAAAGTTAATCTTATTATTTTTTAAACTCTGAAACAAGTTCTTCTTTGTATGTGGGAAGGATCTTTTTGCCAGTTTATAAACAGATATATTTTTCATTTTGTTTTAACAGACCTACAAATAAATTCATAATGGGCTAACACATCAATGAAATCACACAAACATTAAGTTAATACATATCAAACCCCAAACTATCCATATTCTCATACACATAAATATATCTTTTTAAAAAGTTTTTGTATGAATATAAATCCTCCAATTGTTGTTGCTGCTAACATTGGGATATGTAAGGAGACTAGAATATCACTTACCACTGTTACCTAATTTTAGGACTTTATATTGTTATTTCCCATTATGGGTTCTCGCTTTCCTCTCCAATGATGTACGATTTGTAGGAATCCCTCTTCTCAGAGGACACTTCCCTACACCACTGCTCTGAGCTATATGGTGAGAGCAAAGGTAACATTTCAGGTGGTTTGGATCTGTTTCTCTTGCTTTTTCCCTTTCCATGGAAATGCCTGTTCTAGAAAGAGAAGCAACATGGAGAATGCATCATTCAATCCACATGTGTCAACACAATTGTCCTATGTCCATTGCAAGCCATTAAGATTTGGGTGTTGTTTGTTCCTAAAACTGACTGATTCAACCATCTTCCAATGGGACTCTTGTACAGTTTAAACGAGATAATATTTTTGAAAGGGAAAATGGAAGATAAATGACTACTTATCATGATTGAATTCTATCCCATTCAATCTGGACAATAACTATGTTGGGTAAAAACTTACATCCTACTCATATAGATGAGGCTGAAAGAAACTAAACTGCTCCAAACCACAGAGTAAACAAGTGGTGGAGACAGGGATTAAACTAAGTTCTGGGGTACTTTATTTGTAGGCCATGCTTTTCCTACGCCACTTTGAAACCTCATGATATGCTTGATAAACTGTAAAACCCTATATAAACAACTATGGTTATTGTTATTGCTGTATTTTGAGGAAAGAATTATTATAAACAACTTTTATATTTGTTTATGAGAGATCAGAAACCTTTAAAATATTACATACGTTCCTCTTTATGTTCTTATAGTGAATAATGAATCGAATAGAGTTTATTATTGAACATATATATTAAGCTCTGAAGTTTAATATGAAAGCAAAATGAATACACCTTTTATTTTAAATAGTGTAATCATATTCACTTATTAAGATACTAAGCCAGAGTTTCTATTAAAAGAAGATAAAATAATTTATCTCTGCTGAAAAGCAAATTTAGTAATGGCACCTGACCAAGAAAATATTAATTGTCCAATATAACTAATATATCCAGCTTAAAAATAAAAAGAAAATGAGGCAAGAGAACAAAAGAGCTAAGGAATAATGAATTAAGTATATTCATATTAAATTTTTACTTTCCTCACACAGTGAGCAAAATAAGCATAACTAAAAACAGGGTTCTAAAATTATTAATTTATCTGTTTTTAAATTTTTTTATCACAGTTTTTTACTCTGTTGCAGGTACATGGTACTTTTCCTTTGTGAAGCGTTTCATCTGGATTCAGTCTGTTTATAGGTCAGGGAATTGGGTGGATATTTTCCCTTCCAGACTGCCTTCTGTGCTGGCCTCTTCCCTGGCTTTTCATAGAGCTGCAGGGATTTGTTTGCCTGGGATTGTAATTTTGGTGTATAGACTTTTTCAGTCCTAGGAGGAATCTTTGGCCTGGGTTTCTCTTTGCAGTAAGCAGGGAATCAGCAACATGAATGACAGAAGGCAGATAAGAAATAAAGACTAAAAAGCAGGGAAGATACCCTTTGCCTTTGTAACAGAAAATGTGAGGGAAGTAATGAATTTGGCTACAAGGGCCTTTGCTGCTGACGAAAGGAGAAAATTAGGGCATTTTCTCATCAAAGAGATAAGATATACAGGTGTTAGGCTTTACCCAGAGAACCAAATTTTTGTCTTGTCTTGTTTTGTTTTGTTAGGAATAAAGGGAGTTTAAGAGCAAACCCACAATATAGCATTGTCCAAAGTCCATCTACTATTTCATAGACATATTTCATAATACTTTATGGACATATGAATCTCACTTTACAAATCACTCCTAAAACCTGATTGTGCATTTATGATGTAACATTTCAGAAAAAATTTTCCCCACTTTTAGTTCACTAAATACTAGGATTTTTATAAAACTTTTTATTGAAATATAACATATATGGAGAAAAGGGCACAAGCCGCTGGATGGATTTTCATAAAATGAACTCACCCATGCAACTGGCACCCAATCCAATTTTCATTTATATCAGTGTTAACATAATATAGAAGAAGAAACCTCTTCACATGGACTCTTGCTTAGATGTAACTTATTCTCTGAACACAATTTCCCTGGCCACTGCTGCAGCCTCCTGTCTTGTGCTTTTCTGGGCATTCAATTTTGAGGAAAACTTGTAAATGTTTGGCCCACCTTTTCCATTAATAGCTGCCACAAGTAGATTTTGTTCCCTTGCTTATTTGATTCCTGATATGACTCAGCCAAATTAAATAAAGATCTGAACCAAAATTGACTTTCTTTGGTCCCATTTTAATAAATATTCTCATAGAGAAACACAAAAATACCATTGTGTGTCTGCAGGTCTCAAACAGAATTCTCTTTGTAAAGTGCAGAAGTAGCCATATCAGACAGGATAGTCTAGGCTATGCTGCATAACAAGCTCACAATCTCAGCGGCTGGTTGCTTAGGCTTGACACTAAAAGCACAAGCAACAAAAGAAAAAATAGGTAAGTGGAGTTCCATCAAAATTAAAAACTTTCTCCATCAAAGGACTTCATCATGAAAGGAAAAAGACAACCAACAGAAGAGGAGAACACATTTGGAAACCACATATATGACAAGGGTTTAATATCCAGAATATATAAAGAATGGCTACAATTCAGCAACAAAAAGATAAACAACCCAATCTAAAAATGGGGTTTTTCATTAGCCATTAGGGAAATGCAAATTGAAACTACAATAAGGTTCCATTTCATACCCATTAGAATGGTTACTGCTAACAATCAGACAGATAAAAAGAAATTAACTAGTGTTGGAGAAGATATGGACAAATAGGAATGTTCATCATTAGTAGAAGTGGAAAATATAGCCCCTGTGGAAAACAGTTTGGTGGTTCCTCAGAAAGTTAAGTAAAATATGACCCAGGAATCCCACTTCTAGGTATATACCCCAAAGAATTGAAAGCAGGGAACTGAAGAGCTATTTATGCATGAATGTCCATAATCCACAGTTGCTAAAAAAAATGGTAGCAACCCAAGTGTCTATCAACAGATGTATGGATAAACAAAATATGGTATATACACACAAGGGAATATCATTAAGCCTTAAAAAGGAATGAAGTTCTGCTACACTGGACAACATGGTTGAACCTTGAAGACATCATGTTGCATGAAATACACCAGACACCAAAGCACCCATATTGTATAATCTCAGTTACAATATCAGAATAAGCAAACTCATAGAGCAAGAACTGGAATACAGGTTACCAGGGGGGAGTCAATGCTTAATTAGTACAGAATTTCTGTTTGGAGCAATAGAGAAATTGTGGTAATGCATGGTGGTAACAGTAGCATAGCATCAAGAATGTAATTAACTCTGCTGAGTTATATATTTGTAAGTTTTAAAAAGGGGAAATTTTAGGTTGCATATATGCTACTAGAAAACAATACAATTAAAAAAAACAAACATAGGATTGAACAACACAGTGAAACCTAATGTAAACTTTGGACTATCGTTGTGAGTATAATTATAATAATATTGTTTCATCAGTTGTAACAAATATACCACATTAATGCATAGTGTAATAATAGGGAAAACTGCATGTGAAGGGGGAGTTCATCGGAACTTTTTTCTGCATGGTTTTTTTTTTCTGGAAAACTATGACTTCAATTAAAAAAACGAATTACTGAAGTAAATTGAAAACTAACAAAAATTCAGTTACTTAAAGCAGAGCTCAACAAACTATGGTCTTTGAGCCAAATTAAGATGCTGGCTGCATCTTAAAAGTTTATTGAAACACAGTCTTGCCCATTTGTTTATACATGTCAATGACTGCTGTTGCATGATGATGGCAGAATTATTTAACTGTGATAGAGATTGAATGAGTAGCAAAACTGAAGATATTCACTATCTGGTTCTTTACAGAAGTTGGACGCTCTCTGCTTATACAAAAAATGTTTGTTTCTAACTCAGATCTCATGACTCAGCAACTCTGCAAGATGGCTCGTTGGCCTCGCTGAGGACTGAGGATGATTGTCTCTATGCTTTTATGGTGCCAAGCATAGAGAACTGCATACTAACTCTCAAATGTACCATGCCTTACTTTTCACTGAGCAAAGGAAGTCACATAATGCTGGTAAACTTCAAGAGAATGGGGAGGCATGGGTCGTTTGGTGGTAGAATGCTCGTTTGCCATCAGGAGACTGGGCTTTGATTCCAGTCCCATGCGCACTCCCCACCCCACCACCCCCCAGAAAAAGAATGTTAAGAGAGTGAGGAAGCAGAATCTCTATTCTCTGGATGGAGAAGAGAATCAGAAATAGTAATGGCACATGCTTAAATGAAAACTCCTTTTAAAGGAAAAATACAAAACTCAATTTAGTTCAGCCATTTGAATACACTTATAATTTCACCATGAATGACTTCAGAAAAATCACTAAAAAATATTTCTTATGCACTTGCCTCATGAACAAGGGATATAATTACTAAAAAAAAACTGGTAGCTGAAAAGATTTTATGTTGCTATCATTTGCCAAAGTCCATAAATGTAAAGTCATACTCAGCAAATAATAAGCTCTATTTGAAAAATACTGTACTTTTTAGATTAAAGAAGGAATTAACATGTCTAGGAATTATTATAAAGTTCAGTTTTAACTGTCCTACTGGCAGTCTTTAAAATGTTCTTAAAAATTTTAATGAAAGAAAAAGTGCTTTAGCTGTCTGCATTATGCATAAGTTTATTATGACAATTTAATTACCCAATAGGTCACTTTTAGAAAGTAGTGTCTCCATCCTGTGGACTCTTGGCATATTGTTATTAAATTCTAATAAAGATAACTAACAATATGTTTCATTTTCACCAAAAAGGCAAAAATATTAGGATAAGAGTGCTCCTTCCTTCTATCCCTGTAAAAAAGTTCAAATATCTTCTTTCAAAGAAACAAGTCCACATTGCCTCCTCTGCCTTCACTCCGGGTGTGCTCTTCACTTCTTCAAAGTTTTGGAAAAAGAATTACAAAGCTACTGTGGTATTTAGGTTCAGGTGTCAACTAGGCCAGGTGAAGGTGCCTAGTTCTGTTGCTGTGGACATGAGACAATGGTACATGAAGCTCATCTGTTGCTGATTACATCTGCAGTTGGCTAGGAGGTGTGTCTGCTGCAATGAATGTTTGATTTAATTGGCTTGATGCTTAAATGAGAGCGCTCAACATAGCACAGCCTAAGCAGCTCAGCATACCTCATCTCAGCATTTTCAGCTCAGCCCAGGCCTTTGGAGGTACAGAAAGGAATCACCCCAGGGAAAGTTGCTGGAACCCAGAGGTCTGGAAAGGTGGCCAGCAGAGATCACCCTATGTCTTCCCATGTAAGAAAGAACCTCAGTTGAAAGTTAGCTGCCTTTCCTCTGAAGAACTATACATTTTTAACTAAATAAATCCCCTTTTATTAAAAGCCAATCCATCTCTGGTGTGTTGCATTCTGGCAGCTTTGGTGGACTAGAACAGCTACACAATCCCATAGTCTTTTCTCAGTCCTAGTTTCCTTTAGAATTATTTTGTCTTGAAAAGGCATCTGTCCATCATTTCCAATGGCCTAGCATTCTCTTCTTACCTCAAAATATCCTTTTTTTCTACATTTTTATATCCCTTTATATAATCACATCTACTAGGATGTTATTTACCAAGATTCCCAACAATGACCCTATTATTATTATTATTCCCTATTCTTGACAACCTTTTCACTCTTTATGCAGTTGAATCCCAAATCAACACTTCCAGGGCATGAGCCATTCCCAAATTCTCACCTCCCAGCACCTCAACTGATTGAAATAGAAGTCATCATTTCATACTTCACTTCCACTTCTTGCTATCTTACTTCCTTCTGCTTGTGGTACCACACATGCCACCCAGGTTCAAAGTCTTTATTTTTAAATTCCCTCCATATTGAATCCATTACTTTGTTCAGCTACAATTCACACAGGGAGAGAGTTTAAGCTCCGTGGACCTAAGTTTCCCCTTTAAGGATAAATGTTCTAGAATCATAGCAGTAGCATCTCAGACAGGATGTCCATCTCCATTGCTATTCTCTCGGCCCAAACACTGGCAGGTCACCCCTGGATCATTTCCATGGCCACCTCCCTATTCTCCCTGCTTTCAAAAATCTAGGACCCTAATTCTCCAATCTTCACACAGCAGGCACTATGATATTTTAAATATGGTGATCTGTTCATACCACTTTCTGGTCAAAATCTTTCTCCCAGCTTCCCATTGCACTTAGAAAATGGTGGTATGAGTAACTAGCATGATGTAGCTGGGAAGGGCTCCCCAACATCATCTCAGTATAATTCTTCCACCATCCTGAATGCTTCTCGAATACCTGAAGCTCATTCCTGACTCAGTTTTTGTACTATGACAGGCGACTATCTCCTCTCGTTTTTAAAGTCCATTCAAAAGGCTATTTCTCAAAGAAGTCTTCCCTAACCACATTATTTAAAGTAATGTTAGCAACGTTCTATATATTTATCACCTTTGGTCTTTGTAGCACTTCCAGGTTCTTAAACTAGCTTGATATACTACTCATTTGTTGTCTGTCTTCCCCCACTACCAGAATGCTAGTTTTCTAGGGAAATTGTTGTCTACATTTTTCACCACTGTGCTCTCAAAAATTATAATGATCCTGCCACATAAGTCCTCAAGAAATACTTGTCGATAAGGCAGGATAGGAGGCTAGAAAGAGATAGGGGTAAAGGCAAACAGAGAGAGAGGTAAAAGGGAAGGGAATTAAAAGGAAAGGAGGGTGAAAAAACTAGAAAAGTATGAAAAGAGAAGGACAGTAGACTAAACTCTTGTTGAATGGATAAAAGATTAACTCAGTAAAAGAGGCCAGAATAAAAATTTGGAAAGAAATGTATCATTCATTAATGTATGCAGCATTTATCAAGGGCTTACTAAGTAATAGATACTATGCTAGAAATTGAAGATAAAATTGAAAAGGGCAAAGTAATGTCAAGCAAGCAGCCCAATCTCTCAAGGGAAAGCCAATGACGGAGGGCTGATAAAAGTTAAGATGGAGCTATTCAAAGGCTGTGGAACTCAGAAGAGGGTCATCTACTCACACATAGGTGAAGCAAGGGCAGCTCTCCTTGAGAAGTGGAACACTTGAATTGCATTCCAATGAATAAGCAAAAATGGCAAGACACTATTCCAGATAGATGGCTAAGAAAAGGAGAAGCAATGAGAGTTGAGAAAATCTTTATGGTTAATTCCAAGGTCATGGAATAAAACAGTTAATGTGTAAAGAAGCAACCAGGATCTGAAACTCAAAGGGGTAGCCATGAAAAGTGAGGAAAATTAAGAATAAGATTTGGCACAAAGGATGTGAAATAGAAAGTAATGTAATGCTTATGGTGGAATTACTAGGAGTTTGAAAGTCACTAGGGAGATGGATTTGAGTCTTGATCATCCTTAAACAAGCTCCTCTTACACTTATTTTTAAAAAATAATAATGTAAAACATACATCTTAGTGAAATCTGTTATTTGGCTCTAAGAAAATGTAAAACTAAAAAAATTCCAATGGAAAGGTCATTTGTGGGTTGGATTGTAGAAAATGCTTAATGCGTGTTGTCTATAAATAGGAATTTTATGAAAGTAGGGTTCTTCTATAATGCTGTAACTTGGAGATATACTGCACTGTTCAATGTCAAGCCTAAAAACAAAATTACCCCACAGTAATTTACAAGTTTGCGATACATCTGGCCAAACATGAAAATTTATGTCTTTTTAATAAACCTTGAGTTTATTTTATGTATAAAAATTATAATGAACAATAACTATTCATAGTTATTTCATACAGTGTTATAGAATTAACCTTTTCTGACCATTAAAAAATCAAGTCCCTGAAACTATAAGCAGAGTAACCCTTTTCTTTCCCAAGCTCTTAAAGGCACTTTAACACAGAAATCCTAGAAGCTTCCCTCAGTGGGTTCTCACAGTTCTTGCTTTGCTCCCAGGCTGAAAACATCAGACATAACTTTTCTTACTTAAGGAACTATTTACCATTCATTGCCATTGTTGCCTTTTTATTTTTTCCTCATCCAAAAGGAATCAACTCGGCAAATATTCATCCCAAATATTCATGGATGGTCATATATACATGTGATATTTTAGTGGATTGTGGTTATGCCTAGCATTTCTAGCCCATCTTGTTCTTTCAATACTTTGTTATTGCATATTGAATGCAAATATAAAAGTCAATGAAAACAGAATGTCTAAAGGGAAAGTGGAGATGATTAATCCTATCTTTACCTATTGCAAGTTCTTTTCCTTCAAAAACTAAGATGAGAAATCCCATTCCTGGGATGCCCTAGGGAAGTGAAAACTTACTTTTACACAAAAATAGCCCCAAACTGGAAACCACACAAATGTCCTTCGATGGATAAATGGATAAAAAACTATGGTACATCCTTACAATGCGATACTACTCAGCAATACTAAAGCATGGGCTATTAATACACACCGCAACTTGGATGCATCTCAAAGACAGGTTAAGTGAAAGAGGCTGATCTTCAAAGGTCGTTTACTGTAACAGTTCCATTTGTATGACATTCTCAAAAAGACAGGTGATGGAGCAAAGATTGGTGGTTGCCAGAGTTAGCAGTGTGGGGAGACTTTTACTCTACCAGCATAGAACAAGGGAGATTTTTAGAGTGGTAGAACTGTTCTTTTCTGATTCAGCTAGTGTTTTCATGGAGCTACATGTCCAATTTATAGAACTGTATATATCCAAAGGAAACAAAGGTGATTTTACTATATGATCATTTAAAAAGTAAAATCAAAGGGAAAAAAGCCCAGGTGTCTTATAGTTGGCTCCTTTTAGTTTTCCTCCACTCATTTCCTTGTACCATCCATTCTGACAGATCATACAGCAGCTTTGATAGAAACCAAGCAGTCCTCTCCTACTCTCCAGAAAACCCAGAACCAGAGGCTATCTATTTTAGGGTGATTAGGTGGAGAGATGACCTGTGAGAGAGAGAATTTCCCTCCATTAAAGGGAAATGCTATGACACTAAGTAATTATCCTGCAGTGTAATTTTAACATCCAAAATGGACAGGCCAAAGCTAATGCCGGACTCTGGATATAGAAAATTATCCATAAAAAGAGCACTAGGATGCTTCTGGAGACTAGTTTCAATGATTTTGAGTAGGAATTGAGAGATTCCATTGTCCAGTCCCAAGACCTGTGCTCACCTTCAACTATCGAGAAAAACATCTATGGTAAAGAAAGCCCAGAAGTTGTGGTGAGGTATATAATACACCTAAATTAGGCCATGCATGTAACTATATTTGAGTTTTTGAAACCAAGATATTTTTGCCTTACAAGGCCACATCTGAATTATAAATGAATGAAATATTTATCATTTAAACATCAAAATTATGCTATCTAGAAGTCAGTTGGGTCTTTTCTGATTCAGCTAGTGTCTCTGAAACAAGGTTTCAGAGTGCTGATTAAACTTTACCTGAACTCCATTGCACTGTCTCTAGAATTTCAATAAATGTGTGCGAGAACCCTTTGTTTTAACCTGTGTATGTATTTCATCTAACTTGGTTCTGTCCCAGAGCAGGTTAAAGATAAAACTTAGCTTCTTCAAGGCTTTTCACAGAAAAAAACAAAAAACCAAAAAAACCCTCTTTTAGGATTTTTTCAATTCAATAATTTCATCAATATACATTTGATAAGTCATGGAGAAGAATCATGTCACCCAATCTACAGCATTTCCCTATCTCTCTGCCTTCACTATTTTCACTCCATCTTCTCTGGCTTCCTACTTCTTACTCAGGAGTAACAAGCAAGTTCTTTTATCTTTGTCCAGTGGGAAAGCGCCATGCACACTTAAGTTCCAGTGAGTGAGTTTTCCTGAGTTGTCTCTCTAATAAGAATTTGCATATTAGGAGCTAAGGAAATGTTTAACATCTCACTATATGTATGTTATGTCTGTTTACTACACATTGTATTTGAAGGATTTAATCAGTACGATGTATGCATCGTAGATTATGCATTTAATAAATTTGTCAATAGCCTTTTTCAGTCTTATCTACCTAGTTTGTACACTTCACCTTCCATATGTCATATCTTTTTTTTATTTTTGGTTTCCTATAACCGTTTGCTTAAAAGGATTCAAAGTCTTGATAAATGGAGATCAGATATAGTAAACCTATATTTCATTAAAAGTGAGCAAAGATGAGAACTTGAGTTTCATTCAGAGCAGAGTAAATTATATAACCAAAATTTCAAAGCCTCCAGTCAAATCAAAGCATCCTAATTAGAATATGTATATGTGTAAGATATAAAGAACACAATTAATTAAATTAAATTAATTTCTGTATGTGGCTATCACCAAGGTCATGTAATTCTTTACCATCACACTAGAATCGTCCTATGTTCTCTTAAATTCCCTAGCTCCCAGTTGCCTCCAAGGGATAACCATTATTTCAAAAGTTTGGTTTGGTATTTCCTTGCTTCTTAGTTCTAAACACTGCATTATTTAATTTTGCTTTTGAATCAAATTTCTAAAAAATTATATATTAAGTGTTGTTCTCTGGGAGTTGACTTTTTTAACTTATCAATTTGTTTTTAAGATACATCTATGCCAATGTGCATTATCATAGTTTGTTAATTTTTATTGCTGTCTATTCTTCATTGCTGTATATTCCATCAGGTGAAAATAGCAAGATTTCTTTATCTGTTCACCTGTCAATGGAAATCAAGGTTTGTCTGAATAAATAATGACATCATAAACTTCCATGAAATGGTTCTTGGTAGAGATGTATAGAAGTCTCTGTCTAAGGTCAATGCTCTTATTAAAATGATTGGGCCATAGGTATGAATATTTACAGCTTTTCAGGTTTTGCCACCCTGTTTTCTAGAGGTGCTTTGTCTACTTACAGTCCCCTTAGCAGTATATGAGAAGTCCTTTGGGTCTGCATACTCACCATCATTTGATGATATGATGTTATATTTGCCAATGTAGTGCTTCTAAGATGAAATCTGATTTTAATAATTTCCCTGGATTATGGACTTTCTTTTAGGTACCATCTAACTCATGTTTTTGCTCATTTTTCTAATTTGTTGCTTGCATTTTTTGCTACTGATTTGTATTCTTTATGTATGCTGGATACTTTTTCTCATATGCATATTGTGTAAATGTTTCCTCCCAATGTTTAGCATATCTTTTAATTTTTCTATAGTGTTTTTGTTAAACAAAAGATCTTAATCTTAATGCAATTGGATTAACTGATTTTTCAATTGACTTTGATTTTAATGTAGTTGCTGATAAATACTTTTATTTTTTCTCCCCTCAATAGATTTATCTAACTCAGCCTTCCAGACATAAGGGCTAGAGGAATGCAATATCTCAGAGTTAGAGAATTGACCTCTTCTACAAGTTAATTAGTCAGATGGCCAGTTATATCCTACAGAGGCAAAGTGTAATGGTTAAATTCATGTGTTAACTTCACTAGGTTATGGTGTCCAGTTGTTTGGTCAGACAAGTACTGGTCTGATTGTTACTGTGAGGTTATTTCTTGGATTTAAATCAACAGTAAGATGATTGCATCTGTGTCTGATTACATCTACAATCAACTAGGGTGATTGCCTTCAAAATGAGAGAAGTTCCATTAATCAGTTGCAGGCCGACAATTTTAGCAGTCAAGGGAAAGAATTTCCATCTCTTCTTCTCCCAGCTAATTTCTCCTGGAGAATTCATCAAAAAACCTTCACTGGAATTCCCAACTTACAACCTGCCCCTTGTGGAATTTAGACTTGCCCATCTCCACAGTCATGTGAGCAAATTCTTGTAATAAATCTTTTAATATTTACATGTATTCTCCCATTGGTTCTGTTTCCCCAGAGAACCCTAATACACAGAGCTATCAATCCAGGTTTCCCAAGTGTGCTATTGGCAAGGAGACTGACTGTGCAGTTTGTCTTTCATTTTAGGGATTTGTTGGAAAGAAGAGGTGTGGATACGAGACTGACATTTGTCTTGGCCTAGAAGAATCTGGCTAGAAAGCATCTTAGAAATTATTTAATGAGGGGTTCCTAACATGAACTCAAGGAATTGATTTGCTATGGGATTCAAAAACCCACGAACACCACCCCCTCCCCAGTATGTGTACACTTTAAAAAAAATTTGGGAGAGGGGATCCATAGGATCATCAGATTCTCTAAGCACCTATAACTCCAAAAACATTAAGTATCACTGAATTAAAAATTAATGTTATACTCTGATTATTCAGGTAAGAGTTTCATTTGTTTTTCCTTCCCTCAGCCTTTTCATTAGAATTCAAAGAGAAGAAAACCTATTCTGAGGTTGAAGTTAGCAAAATATTTTTCTTTTTGACATTTGGACCTAGAGAGCATTAGTTCTGAAATACTAGGTGTATGATAAGCAAAACAAGTCTATTTGTGAGTCAGGGTGTTTTCAACTATAATTAACAACTACCTTTGTTTTCATGCAAGTGGAACATGCTGCCTCTTGCAGAGCTATGCAAACTTTGATTTACACTGGACAGAAGGATGAATGTGACAATGAGCTGAAGTTGGCCAGCCCAGTAATCACAGACAATCTAGCATATAATTTTTTAGCTTATTGTCTCTGTATGTATATGTTTTTAAAAAAATTTTTATTGACAAAACAACATATAAACACAAACATCCTTAACATATGAACATCCCATACTTGGCGTACAATCATACATCCCATACTTGGCGTACTCACAATATCATCACATAGTTGTATATTCATCACCATGATCATTTCTTAGAAATTTGCATCACTCCAGAAAAAGAAATAAAAAGAAGAAAGAAAAAACTCATACATACGATACCTTTTACCCCTCCCTCTCATCGACCACTAGAATTTCCATTTACCCAATGTACTTTAACCTTTGTTCCCCCCATTTTTTTTCTGTACCCCTTACCACTCTCTTTCATTGATTGCTAGTATTTCAATCTACTCAATTTATTTTAACATTTGTTCTCCCTATCATTTGTTTACTTTTTTATTTGTTTAATTTTTTATCCATTTATTTTTTTCTCATCTGTCCATACTATAGATAAAACGAACATCAGACACATGGTTTTCACAACCACATAGTCACATTGCAAAAGCTATATCTTTATACAATCATCTTCAAGAAACATGGCTACTGGAACACAGCTCTACAGTTTCAGGCTGTATGTATATGTTTTTAACAAAAACGTGATGATGCAATAAATAATGTTTTGCAAACTACCTTTTAATATCTCAGTAAGTATAGGCCTTCATTGTTTTAAAAATTGCTGTTGAGGATTCTGTCATCAATGGTAAATTATTTAATAATTCCTATTTGGGGATGCTAAGGTGGTTTGAATTTTTAGCTATTAATAAATATCATTGAGATAAGTATCCTCATAGATAAATCATGTGCTTTTCCATAATTATAGTTAATCCCAGAAGTGTGCTTGCAGGGCCCAAGAGTTTGCAAAGCATATGGTTATCAGGATGCTCTTCCTCTGTTTTTGAGCCTTAGAGATATCGAGTGCCTCTTCTGGCAGTCATTAGGAAGACCTTGGTTCTCCAGGATTCTCAGCAGTTGTTCTTCCCCTGAAAGTCTTTCTGAATGCCGAGTGATTTGAGATCATCACTATGGACACGTCCTGCCATAGAAATTACTCCCTTGCTGATGTCAACATTCCTTTCCTTACTATTTGCAAATGGAATATAAATTGTTGTCAGGAAATCTTATGTCAAGGGGTGGGGTATTTGGGGTTGATTTTATTGGATGATAATTTACTGTGGACACTTGCTAGTCAATTAAATGTGTTTTCCAAGAACACAATCAATATATTGAAATAATCCAATTTTCTTTTTATCTCTTCACTCACATTTCAGCTGAAAAGCTGAAACAGAACATGGATATCGTCTTTGATCAATTTCTCCCTATAAGCACTTGGATAGAGAAAAAAGAATTGACACTATGTCTAAAATTCTTCTCTACAGGACGTCTTCATTTTAAGCCACTATAAAGATTGAATGGTTAATGTGGAAATATTTGGAAAGCTGACATCCCAAATTGGAACAACAATACTATGGCAGACTTGGGAATTAACCCTTTCACTTCTCCCCCTACCCAGCCAATATATATATATATATACATATACAGAGATATATAGATAGATGGATAGATAGATGGATGGATGGATGGATGGATGGATGGATAGACAGACAGACAGCAGATAGATAGATACATAGATAGATACACAGATAGATACATAGATAGATTAGTGTTCTAATCCCTGGAACCTGTGAAAGTTACCTTAAAGCACAAAAGGCATTGAAGATGTGATTAAGTTCAGGATTATGAGATGAGAAGATACCCCTGGATTATCTGGGTGGGTCCTAAATGCAATCACAAAGAAGGTAGAGGGAGACTAGACATACCCAGAGGAGAAGGTGATGTGGAGATGGAGTAGGGAGAAATTTGAAGATGCTGGCCTTGAAGATTGGAGTGATATGGCCATAAATCAGGGATTGTGGGCAGCCACCAGAAGCTGAAAGAAACAAGGAACAAATCTCTCCTTGAGCCTCAAGAGGGTGCACGGCACTGCCAACACCTGGATTGTTTATACTCTGGCCTCCAGATCTGCGAGAGGATAAATTTCTGTTTCTTGAAGTCACCAAGTTAGTGGCAGATTATTGCAGCAGCCCCAGGAAATTATTACAAATACTACAGGAATGCAAAACAGGTATGTCAAGTGTGAGTTAATAAGTGTTTCCATTTATCTTTCCCTTTATTTTTAAAAAGGAAAAATGTTCTAAGCCGTCTTTGCATTTTCCTCTCTGTACTACTGTTCTCTTCCAATGTAAGCAATGTAAACCAGTCATCCTCTTCCCCTTTTCATACCCATTAGGGAAGGCAGCAGAGTAGAACAAACCTCACTCTGCAGCACAATTTTAAAGTAACCCGGAATTCACTGGATAAATAACTGCTCAATTTGTAGACAATTATTCTGGAAAAGAACAGAAATCAGTGCCCAATAGTTATTTAATTGTTTGTACCTAGTGAGGGGAGAGGGGTAAGTACCAAAACTCCATAATTCTTATCACCTTCCCCTGGGACCTGTAAACTAAAACTTAAGTTTATAATCATAAGATAAAAATGAAACTTCATTCTCCAAGTTCATTTTCAGAGAAATATATTTTATCTTCCTGGAATTACTCCAGTATTGGCTGAAAGGACTATCAGGTAGGATGACTTTTAAAAGGAACTTTTCCAAGAAGTTACAATAATTCCTTAACTCATCAAAGTTGTGTTGGGACCAAGCATCTGGCAATATCCATATATTTCAATGGTGTCAATATCTCCTCTTTCACTCTGTACCTCAGGTCATATCGTAAAATCCACCAAGGGCTCATCGACAATATAAAGAAGCTTTAAATTTGTTTTAAATCACATTTGTGATTAGTTTGCTGGTTTTGCTGGCTTGTTTGTGGGTGTGTTTGGTTCACTCCACTCAGCGATAGATTGGTGTTGCTGAATCTATATTCCTTCACTATGTTCCCTCTGTGATATCTGACATTGAAAAGAAGGACAGATTCGGGCATCATACTAATGAGTTAGGCAATAAAATAATCTTGACAGTTTATGACAATCATTTATCCATTCTCTTCTTACCACACACAAATGCACACATACAAACACGCATACACGCACATTTAGCAACTGTCACTAAAGAAATAAGAATAATATCTCAATAAAACATAAAGAATCAGGGTAAACAGACTAAAAGCACTCAACATTCTTGGTGTTGGTACCTCTACCTGCGAAAGGGACAGAGGAGCAGAAGTAGGAGGTAAAAGGACAGGGCCCTGAGAGACAGAAACAAACTGGAGCTTATTCCTGCTGTTATCAATATTCTTTAAATAGTATTACAATTCATCTCACTTTAATATGTGATGGTATGGATAGTAGCTTTTGTTTCAGCACACTTGTAAGAGGAAAAGTAAACCCATGCACGTGAAAACAAGAATCCTGGCCAAATAATAAAATTAGGACTCATTTTTTTCTAGCTGGGCCATACATGCAGAATTGATGGTGAGCATGAGGGAAGTTCCTTTGGCCACAACTGGCTAACAGAGGCACCCAACCCATGACTGTTAATTTCAGGTTTGGCACTCAAACAAATTAAAAATAAATTTTAAAAATTGATAGAGTGACCATGTAATTCATTGCCCAAGCCAGGAGATGTTTGATCTTTGGGATAATATTAATAATGATGCTTAAACAATAGGTGCAAACCAAGACTATTCTGGGAAAAGTGAGACATAAATGGCCTTCACATTTATAGTCAGTTTTCCATTTTTCATGCTTGATTTCTTGTTTATCTGTGATAAGTCTATGCTCTTATGAAAATGTTTACATGGAATGTATTCTCCCTCAAGGAATTCTCTTAAAGTTCCTCTATTCTCCAGTGTCTAACACAACACTAAACATATTTTGAGTGCTCAATCAACACTCATTTATTGAAATCGACTGAAGGAGATGTCTCAATTTGTATCACTTTAAAACTATAGTAGGGGCTACAAATTTATATGCCTTTAGGGGTCAGAATATTGACCTAAATGAGTAGGGTGGGACAGTGTATGGAGAGTAAACAGAATTGAGAACTCAAAGAGAGATTAGGGCCAGGTATGCCAATTCTTGGGATAATTCTAGACACACCAAAAATCCAAATCTCATAATGGCCCCATTAAAAAATGTTGGCCACCAGTTCAAATTTTTGTTTTAATAAAGCCAATGTCAGTCTGAGGTCCATTTTCTGACAACTCTTTCCCAGTGTCCTTGATGTGACCAAGATACTTTATCCCTCACCTTCTCTTTGAAAAGTTTGCACAACCTCAGAATTAAAGAGCTGCAAGAACGTCAGAATTAAAGATATCGGCAGACTTTAAGAGAATACTTAATCTGGTGCTTTTCAAATTGTGGGTCATGGCCCTTTAGTTGTGAAACCACATTAGTGTGTTAAATCCAGAATGATGAGGTTGAAGGAACAAAAGAAAATGAAACAAACCTAAACTGAAATGAATTAGAATAGATGCGCAAAGAACTGAAAATATCAGAGGGCATCATATACAGTAAGAGTTAGCATTACTTTGAAAACCTCTGTTGCAGGTATATATGTGTGTGTGCTTCTCTGTATGTTTAATGAATAAAAATGTTTCTTTCTATCAAGAATCAAGATCATGGGCAGCCACCAGAAGCTAGAAGAAACAAGGAATGAATTTTCCCCTCAAGCCTATGGAGGGTGCATGGAGAGAATCAAGGTCAAAGACATTTGAAGGCCCTGATTCTGTTTCATTCCTTCATATGATAGACAAGGTGAAATCATTTTCCTCATCTCCCATGAAAATGGGAAAATCATAACTCAAACCCAAACTCAGGCCCATCACCTTCAAAATTTCTTCTTTCCAAAAGGAAGATATAAAATTGGGACAACTGTCTTGGAAAATGTTCAGGCCAAGATTTCATATGTTCAGATTAAAATCTGAGCAGTTTTCTTCTCTTCTCAAGTATCTCTTCCATTACCCATTCTCTGCTCATGAATTTTTACACTGAAAAAAGAAAAAAAATCAAGTGATTCCCCACACATTTCACCATCACAAAAATGATGTGTCTGTACCTCCAACCCCGTGTTCTGCTGATGTACTTCCCTTGCTCCTAATGCCAACCCCTTTCGTACATTATATCTCACCCCCTTTACCTGCTCAGTTATTCCACTACTAGGGTGGTCCCACATTCTTTCCTCCATCATGATAGTATCCTCCACTGGAACAAAATATCCTCAATATATAAGGATGTCCTAATATTTCCTAATGGAAAAAGAGAAAGCACAATGTCTTTATTCTACATCTCCCTCTATCATGTCATCGTTTCTCTGTTTCCATTTATGGCAAAATATCTTGAATGACTTCTCCACACGTTTCCCAATTCTTCCCCTCCCATTTTCTAAAAAATACTGTTCAGTAAGGTTTCCATCTCTATCTTCTACTCCTCCAAAACAGCCCTTGTCAAAGTCACAAAGTAACTTGCCTGTGTTACTTACAATACAACATTCTCAGCCCTCATTTTATTTGACTGAGAGTAACTCTTATTTAGTTGATCACACACTCATCCTTGACAGATCGTTCACTTGGATTCCAGGTCATTGCTTCCTATTTGTTCCCTTCTTACCTCATGGAGTTGTTTTTTTTTTAACCCCATATTCTCTACTGATTTCTCCTTGTCCTACTGATGGTTAAATGTTGAAGTCCAGGGCTCTTCTTGTCCTCAATTTTCAAACTATATTAACTCCCTTGAAAATCTCAATCATTCTTTCAGGCTTTAAACACCATTATCTGGCTGGCAGCTCCCGAGTGGATAGGAGGTGGACCTCCAGAGCCCTTTCACTCAATTACCTATGGATGATTAATAGAACTTCTCAAATTTTGATCCAAATGGAGCTTCTGATCTTTCCTCAGACACTACATTCAGGGCTTCCCCCCACAGCCTAATCATAACAACTCCCCCCATCTGTGCCAATGGCTGTCCTTCTAGCTGTTCAGGCTTAACACAGTGAGGTCATGCCTCATCCTGCTCCTCTTTGACTCTCATATCCTACTCACAAGAATACCCCGTTGACTTTACATCAAAACTATGTCATAATCCTAATACTCCACTTCAGCTTCAAACCTACAGCCCTGCTCTGAGCAACCACCAATCTCTCACCTGGATTACTGGAGAGACCATGTAAATTGTCTTCCTTGTTCAGCTCTCCAATTCATACTGGCAGACACACAGAATGGCTGACTCTGCTTAAATCCATGCAATGGCTTCCCCTCTCATGAATCAAAACACAAATCTTTACCATGGTTGCTAAGGCCCCATATGATCTGCACCTTCTCTGGCTCTCTAACTTCATCTCCTTTCACATTTCCTGGGCTCACTCATTCTGACCACATTTGACTCCTTGAAGTTTCTTGAGCCTTCTGGACACATTACCACCGCATGGTCCTTGTACCTTCAATTCAAAGAACCTAAAGGTTCTATACCCTAAAAAGTTTCATTGTTCACTTTCACTTTTGTCCTATCTAGTTCAAATATTACCTTATCAATGAGATTTGCCTTGACCCACTATCTATGAGTGCCTCATCCCCTCCCCAGTATTTTGCCTTTTTTCCCTTCCAGATACATATCACTACTTGATATATTGTGCATTTGTTGCTTATTTTTATGGTCTGTTTATTTTCACTGGCATGCAAGCTCTTTGTGAATAAGGACTGATTATTTCACTGCTATAATCTGAACACTAGAAGGGAGAGCTTGGTACATAGTAGGCAGTTAATGAAGAATTGTGCAGTGAATGAATGAATGAATGAATGAGGGATGTTTGGGCATAATGATAACAATTTTAGCAATGACAATAATAAACAACCATAACCAAAATAAAAAAATCCAAGGCATTTGTACATCTCACAATAGTATCCACATTGTATTACCTCATTTTCATCTTACCACCATTTCCTATGGTTGATATACATTTTGTTGCCAATGTACAGAGGAGAATATGGCTCAAAGTACCCAAGTTCATACAGCCAATTAAGAGAAAAACCACAAACACGTATTATCTGGCTCTAATACCAGTTCTAGCCCTTATCCCCCCAAAAAATGTTCCATAAATATAACACCCTTGTGACACACGTAAGTTTGTGCCATTGAGATTTCCCCACAAGAAATGACTCTCTGCCCCACTGCAAAGAGTACAGTTAGCTAACAGCTTTCCTTTGTCATGGTCCCCCTCAGCTTTTAAGCTGAGGTGAAGGTAATTTGGGGATCAATGACTGAGTAAGGTGACAGTGCAAGGACCTAACCCCTTCTACCCAATACAGGATGCTTCTGGTGGGTAGCCTTTGTTTCTGAGTCCCTTTGGCCTAGCAGAGACTTCCTCAGACCTGAAGGTAAGAGACCTCACCAGATGAGCCTCATGATATTTTTTCTGGCTTACCCTGAAAGCGAGATATTTCTTCTTTCTCACTTTCATCTTCTACTTTCTTTCAGAAGGCTTTAGGACACAAAATATCAGAACTCTCTCAATATGGAAAACCCCAGTACCATAGCATAGGCATTTGAGAAAGCGCTTGCATATTCATGATCTAGTTTGGGGAAATTTGTAAGAGTCCTTTTATAAACTGAGTACCTTCATGCCCTGTGATGCCTTGACAACTTCTAAAAGGCATGGCACTGCCTATTCTGACATCATTGAGGTGGGAAAATGCAGCTTAAAAGCAGCTCGTGTATCTCTTGGAAATTTGTGATGAGAGCACAAATTTCCCTTTTACAAATTTGGCTGGAAATGATGACAAATGGACACTCAGACACTTCTATTATAAAATAGAGATGATGACAGTAATAGATTAGCTTGTGTGATCCATTGTAAAGACTTTAGTTTAATGCTCAGTAAATATGATTTGTTATTCTTATTTCCACATTAAAAGAAACACAGTAAAAACCATCCTTTACAAATCATAATTATTTCTAAGTTTTCCTTTTGGTTTTAGTAAAACACCTTTTGATGAACTTTGTAATAAATTATTTAAGTGCTGCTACATTTACATTCTTCAGCATGACTCTCTCCCTTCTTTGCTTTAAGGGGTTTCTTAACCCACATAATCTCTGACTCAACAAAGTGAATGAATAAATGAAAATAATGCAATGAGGAACAAGAAAAAGAAGCATAATTTAGGACTAAGTATAGATATATGGAAATATATATAGTAATTTTCATTCATCTGCCTATAGTGTATCAAAAGTCAGGTTCTTTTTTTTTGCACGGGCAGGCACCGGGAATCAAACCCGTGTCTCTGGCATGGCTGGCAAGAATTCTGCCATTGAGCCACCATCGCACTGCCCGAAAGTCAAGTTTTGCATAGTATAAAACTGAATTATTTTACCATAAAGGTTACCTTTGGGATAATTAGTGATACTGGAATAGGTCTAAGGTTTAGCTGATAGTAATTCAACAATATCGATTTCCTAATTTTGATGATTATTTTGAGGTTCTGTAGAAGGAATGTCCTTGTTTGCAGGAAATGTGTAGTATGATATCCAGGGGTCATGTGTCTCAGGTAGGCAACTTACACTCAAATGGGTCAGGAAGAAAAGTTTTTTGTACTGTACTTGCAACTTTCGTCTCCTTGTAATTGTTTCAAAATAGTAACAATAATAAACCATCAACAGACATTTCTGTGGTTGTTGATTCCTATGCTTTTAAAAAGCTAATGTTTTTTAAGGATGCATCTTAATTAGGAACAATTAACAAAGTATTTTAGTTTTATTTTTGATGTTTGTTTTAGACCCAAGCAATTAGCGTTGAAGACAAAATAGCAAGTTTGAACACAGTAATTTAGCTGCAAGGCCTAGCAAACTGGTTTGATGGGTTAACAGCCCTAATTATACTAGTCATTGAGACATTAATTCCAACCTGCAAATCCAGAGGGAAAGTCTTGGAGCTAGTTTCCCAAAGGGAAGCTAACTTTTTGAGCAGGAATTAGGTGTGATAGAGGATATTTCTCTGTTCAAAAATGCATTCAGAAATGTAATATTACAAAAAGAGGTGTCTTTCAGCCCAGTTCCCACCTCTCTGTTGTGGGGTAAGGGGAAATGGAAAAGAGTGCCTATTGTGTCCCTTCTCAACTCAGGCAGGAGAAAATTGCTTCTACTTCTTAAGAACAGATCTGCACTTCTGCTTTACCTGTTCTGGAGGTTGCATTGAGGAATCCAGAATGTAAACTACACTTCTCCAGGTGCTCCAGCATAACAGGCTGTGCCAAATCTGCTTTGGGGTGGAGGCTCACTATGCCCCAACCCACTACCACTGCCCCCTATTTTTGAAGGACCAAGCGCTGAATGGTATGGTTGGAATTGTCAACCTTCCCCATGAGCTCTCAAGAACCGATGAACTTATTATTTGCCTGATTCATTCATTCATTCATTCATTCTACTTTTTAATCACTCATTAAGGATCTGTAGTGCTAAGAATTGAAATACAGGCCTGACAGTCTATGAGATCCCCACAGAGCTTTTTAAAATCCCCTAAATAATGAAATGAGCCACTGGACTTAAGCATTAGGAGACTCAGGTATAAACCCATATCCACTAGTTCACTAGCTGCTTATTAACGGTGTGACCTCAGAAAGTATTCAGTGTCTTCAGCTCTGTGACAGTGGTAATGGTAATTACCACCATGGCTACTTTGAAGATGGAAACATAATGTAAGGTAAACAAACATTTCTCTGAACTGCAATGGGTCATAATTTAAAATAACCAATCATAATCAAATAGAAGTACACGATTCTTAGGGCAATGTTATGGCCCCACCTTGATAAGGCTCACTGTAAAAACTACGAATTTCAGAAATTAAAACAAACAAACAACACTATCAGGGATGTGCTGCTAGATTTTTAATAACTGGGTCACCAGCAAAAACAAAATCAAAAAGCCCCAATTGGCAGCACTTGCTGATATCAATGGTGTAAATACTCCATGCATGGCCAATCTCAAACTACCAGCATGGCTTTTGGATTTTGACAACATGACATTGACAAACATGTTGAGAAGAGATGATAATTGATAATTAGCTGCCAACATTTACTTTTTGATAGATTTCACATATATGCTGGATTTATGGTGTCCTCAAACAATTAGAAAATGTGAGCCCTTTGAGCTCATCTGCCACATAACATCAGTGTTTCCCTAGTGAAGTAGTAGCAATGACCAGGCTTCCTGCTTGGTACAAGGTCATGACGTCCTCAAAGACAAGGGAGGGGATTGTCTCCAGTCAACCCCTACTTCTTGACCTTGCAATACAAATCTCCCCTGAGCCAAAAGATCACAAGAGTCTTGACTACCTTCTCTTAACAGCAAAGGGAGAAAAACAGGAGGAGTAGGAAATATAACACGCTCATAATAAATGATCCAGTCACGCAGCTAATATTAAAATTGCTTATTTTGGGCTAGATATGGCAACAAGGACCTCGAACCAATGATCCTACCTCATTCTGTCAACAATGCAATGAAAGAGATAGGATTCTCATCCCCATTTTCCAGATGTGCATACTAAGTGTCAGAGAGGAGTAATTAGCCTAAACTCACACAGCTATTAAATTTGCTTCCAGAGAGCTGTCTTTTATTAAATTAATTTTTGTTTTTTTAAATCAAATACCAATGCCCCTACCCCTGTACCCTCCTCCCATAGATTCAGATTTAATTGGCCTGGAGTGGGGCCCTGACAAGGGATTCTGATGTGTAGTCTTAAGAGCCACTGTGTGAAGTGATAAAATGCAGATTCTAACCCACATCTGCCTGCACATCCCAAACCCTGCATTGAAATCATATGATAAAATTACACATTTTATGTAGGACATAAGAAGTTTTCTTTTACATTTATTCTAAATCAATATCTAACAGTGTCCATCCTAGCTGATTATATAGATAAAATTCAACGAATCACTATATCCCTCTCCAAAAGGACTGGAAAATCATGGTAATTTATGATGTGCAGTTACATAGACCCATTCACACTTTTATGAATGAAGTGAGAAGATTTTATGTATAGCAAAAGCGTTATTTCATAATGGGAAATCAGGGAGGGCTTACTAAGATCTCATATAGTATAACAACCAAGAGCGATGCCCCCAGTGATTAATAACATTTGTTGGGAGCCAATAAACTAACGTAGTTACTGTGCTAAAACATGCTCACATGCCTGATAATTTGATCAACTTTACTCTTCATCATAATTTTGCAATATCTGATTATTCCTTTTTATGGATGAAATAACTTAAGATGAAAGAGGTTAAGCTTCATAGCCAAGCATCACATAAATAATAAATGTCAGGATTCAAATTTACACCCAGAGATCTCCATTCCACTGTTTTTGCTCTTGCATCACACCTGCATTACAATCTATTTCATTTATTAGCAATTGCAGAAATGCTCGTGCTTTACTGATCAATCACTTCTTATTTCCATATCTGACATTAAGAATGTCACTGTCTTTTTCCGCCCATTTTTCATCATGGCAAAATTTGAAACTTTCTATTAGATGCACTGATTTATTACATCCATTCAACTTTAAAAGGGATTTTGATCCTTGTAAAGGCGTCTTTATAGGATGAGGACAGGATGATAATGAAGAGGTTCTAGAATGTAATGACTGAACCAGAGCTAATGAGCAAAATTTGGAAAGTTTGCCAAATTGTAAAATCTGTCTCTATTCTCTAAAAATATGAGCTCATTGCAAGAAATGCAAGCTGTAAACATGCAACACATTAAGTTTACTAGTGGAAGTCCCTAGAAAGTCCCCAGCTTAGAAGGTCTCAGTGTTACTAGTTCAGCCTTGTATCCCCACACCTTTCTCCTCTAATTGTAGGAGTATTCTATTTTGATCTGCAAAAGAGAACAACTGATTGTGAAAGAGGATTATATTGTCATAACACTTTCACCTCCTGCCTACTTTAATTATGCGGTCTGATAGAGAAGTGGATTAAAATGATACCATTAAAATGCATAAAATAAATTCCAGAAGCACAAACAATTTCTGAATCTAACTAGTGCTATGATAAAGCAAAGGGCAAGCTAGCATTTTAGCTGGTAATTTAGGAATTTCCCATGACTGTGATCATACGTGGTACAATCATAGCAAATTCTTATTAAAGCCTACTAACCTGGGTTGGAAGAGAACCTAAATGGCATTTAATATTAATACAACCACCAATGTCATGTGCATTCCCTTTAATACCTCCCTGATAAATAATTTCTCTATCCCAGGTCTCAAAATCTTTCAGATCACCTTGGTGCAAATGAGAAGGAGTGGTGACAGAGATAATAAAAATAATATTTCTTTTCAGTATGGACAGTATTTTTCAACATGTGTCAATATAAAGTCTGTAAAGGCTGTGACAAAATCTGAATGTGCTGCCCTGTTTCGGGATGAGTTGAAAAGTTGCTTTACTTCCTTCTGCTGCCTGTTATCTGCAGACCCTTCACAGAAATACCTCTTTAACCCTCATTTGTTTCCAGTGACACTGAAAAATGGTTGCCCACAGCCAGAAAATGGGTTTGGGAGAAACAAGAACAACCTTCCATACATGTCTTACTTTAACTATCAGTTGTAGACAAGAGGTGAAAGTAAAGAGTGCTGATAATAAAATTAAAAGAAGGGAAGTGGTATCTATAAGCTGAGGGCATCATGCAAACAAGACCAGAATTGTTCTCGAGCAACTTTCCCTTGTCTTCACTGTGCTTCAATCACGTTGTCTTTCAATCTGCTCCCAAGTGGCAAGTGGCCTGCTCCCTCCCACCCAGGGCCTTTGGATATGACATTCCCATTACCTGGAACATACATCCTCTACTCCCCACTGGTCCACTGTTATTCGTACATGCAAGCTCAGCCAAAATGCTACTTGGTCAATGGAGCTTTCTTTAAGCAGTCCCCTTTCCAAAAAGTAGGGCTAGAAATTAAAGTTCTCCTATAACTCTCACACCATTTGTGATTGTACATGTGTGCAATGATTTTATTTGTATTGGGTTCCTTCATTAAACAGTGGGGTGCATGAGGGTAAAATGGAATTTGTTTTCCCATCACTTGTTTCCCCACTTCCTAGTATAGGGTCTGGTGTATGGCAGAAACTCAAACATCAACTGAATTCATGAACAAATCAGGATATGTTAGAATATTTTAGATCTCTCCCTCTAAATATTGACTATGCCTTTCTGCCATAATGTCTGAGGCCCTTTCCAATTAAAGAGGTGCTTCTTTCTGATAATACTTAGCATTTTATTTTATTTTTTTTTTTTTTTTTTTTTTTTTTTTTTTTTTAAAGGAAAGACAGAGAGAAGGAAGGAAGGATAGAAGGAAGGAAGAGAGGAAGAAAGGGAAACATCTTTTAAACATTTTCTTGTTTTTATTGTATTTTGTTTCTCCGTTTTCGTTACATGGGCTGGGGCCGGGAATCGAACCGAGGTCCTCCGGCATAGCAGGCAAGCACTTTGCCCGCTGAGCCACCGCGGCCCGCCCTTAGCATTTTATTTTTAATTTAAATATTATGACTTTAAGTATATACAAAAATCTAAAAATCCACAGACCATCACTTGAAACATCTATTAATATGTTTGTGCACATCTCTGTAGATAAACACAATGCATGCACACACACATACATCCATGCTCCAAGGATCATAACATACGTACAATTTTAAAATATTTTTATGGATTTAATAACATTCTCAAACATCTTTCTGAGTTAATGCAGCTATAACATCATTTCTAATGAATAAAGAGCATTCTATTTTAAGGAATTAGTTCAATCAAATTCCTTTATGGACCCTTTGCCTTTATAAAACAGAAATAATTCCATAAAATGTGATATTATACAACAATAAGAAATGCCCTCATTTTCAGCATTTTAAGAGTATATAATTTATGAACAAAGCTATGTTAATATAATGCCTTTAAAAAAAAGGAATATTTATAGATACATAACTCTTGGAGAGTCAAGTTGGCAGTCACCTCCTGACATTTAGTGTGAATTAATTTATCACCTCACTTGACTCAATGCCACCTAGATAAGAGTTGGTTCATAATTGAATTAGGATATTTATGAGGTCAAGGGTAAAGCAAGATTAGAAAGATTGTTGTAGGAATGAAGAAGAGAGAAGGTTACAATCGCTGAGAGGAATGTTCAGTAAACAAAAACATGTGGACATCATGTGTTTTCATGGGTCTGGCAGAACAAGTGCTTCAAGGAATGATTTGTTCTCTTCTTCACAGTGTTCAATAGCTTCTGAATTAGAAAAAGTGAAATTGGAATCTGATTTGAAATATGATTACATATATATATATATATGTGTGTGTGTATTAACTGATAAGATCTGTACAGCAACCTTACTAAGAGGGTTGCTCTCAGTAAGGGCAGACTTACTATATCATTCAAAATACATTAGTAAAAATCTACCCAATGACTGGAAGGAAATCTCTATAGTTTCAACAATCTGTCTCAAAACTTCTGAAATTTGTCTCAAATGATCTTTAAATTTGTCTGACAATCTGAAAGGCCTTGAGACAGAAAGAAATTGAGATTTTAAATAATCTGATTAGACATCTAGAATCCTTTTAAAGGAAAAGGGTTGAGCAGGCTTGAGAAGGCAGAGTCCAGGAGCCAAGCTTCCTCTGACTGAGGGCTGATGCCTGATGGCCATTATCACATTTTACCTGCTTTCTACACATACAACTAAGCTCATCCCAGTTCTTTCACACCAGATCATCTCCAGACTCCATGGTAACTGACAGCAATACCACCATCATTCTCCCAGTTACTCAGGTTTCCTTATATTTCTTGAACAGCACAATTCAATTCAAGTAGAAAAGTGGCTACTGAGTGACTCGTGGGTGTCAGACATGGAGCTCTGACCCCAAGGCAGACAGAGACTAATAAAGTTCATGGACTGGGAGCTCCTCCTGGCTTCTCTGGTTCTTAGATTTTCCACACTGGCAAATGGGTCATATGAATGTGGGCTACAGTGGTGACAATGGAAGTGAAAAATGAAGTCCAGATGAAAGAGACACTTGGAAGACAGCATCCACAGTCCCCAGTGAAGAAGACATAAAGTCAAGGGGAGGGGAAAGCAGGCCATCAAAACTGACACTGGGATATTGAACTTAGGAGATAGAATGAAAATTACGTTGTATAAAGAAGTGTATATCTGGGGGGTGGGAATGAGGGGGTGAATCAGTGATGAGAACAGGGAGGAGCAAGTATAGATGGTCTTGTACAGATTAAGTGGCGAAAAGTAGGCAGTTTGCTTAAAGGCAGAGAAATGTCAAAAAGAAACATTTGTAAATTAGAGAAAACTTTAGTGGAATTTCAACTTTGCAAAACTTGCTTTACTCAAAATAATTTTTTTAAAGTTTACATTTCCTTGTTCATATTTTGAATACCTTCAATATTTATATTGATTTCATCAAAGCTAGGACGCCATCCATTAGGATGCCACACCATTACTTAATGTAATGGGCAAAAGGCTGCTAAATAAACTATGACCTGCCATCAATTGCAAGCTCTATCCTGATTTCAGAGATGCTAAAATGAAAAATAAAAATCTTAGGGTTACTTTAATTCTTCAGTATATGTTGCTTTAAGTCATTAACAAGGATATATTCTTTGTTCAATAGCCTACACACATATTCTACAGTATGATATTGCACCAAAAACATCGAGACTCTAACAGTACTACGCCACAGATTTTGCTTTTAATTACTTGGCAGGTATTTGGGATTGCTGAGCTCAAAAAAGCAGGGATATCAGTCAATAACATTTTTTAAGACCCTTCAACATCTGAGTTTTGTAAACAGCCTTATATGGGAAATAATTTACTTCTCTACTAGCAAAATTGCAGGGTTTTGTGTTTATGCTGAAGCAGCAGCTATGCCCACTTTGCAGAACACTGGCCACCTGAAAAACATCCCCAAAGAAAATGACTCCCATAGACCACTGAGACTCTTTTTAATCTTATTTATAAAAGCTGCAATTACACACTTCAGAGGAACGAATGGAACATGGGTCCTTTGGCAGTTTTCCAAAGATGAAGGCAGTTCCCCCCTGCATTTAACCTTGAAGTATACTTCCCCACAATCACTTCATGATTGATCATAACTAGAGACAAGTAAAATGCTCAAACTTGAAAAGTAAATGATTACAGTGTTCACTCCCTTTTTCGTTTTTTGAAGGAGATATTCTATGCATTTTCCTCTTCTACTACTGAGTTGTTTAATCTTCTCAACGCAACCAGAAACCTCACCCCCTCCATGACTTTAAGAGTGTAAGACACAATATATTTGGCACAGTTGCTAAGAGCAAGAATTTTAATTTGAATCCGAGTCTGAATCCCCTCTTGACACAACTAGTTGTCTGACCTTAGTCAAAGTACTTGCACTAACAAAACTTTGCGACATGTAATCCTTTTTCACTTACATTGTACATACCAGATGGATGGGAGAAATACACATCATCATTATTAGTCATTTTAAGTTTTTATCCTCATAAACTTTTAAAGAATGTCCATATAGTCATGCCCCTTAGGTTTTATCTTTGTAGTTCTAGCCATTTATTTATTTTATTTTCTCTTAGAGCCCCCTTTGCCATTCTTTTCCTTATTTTAAATTCTTTTTTACCGAGATATCATCATGCATCAAACAGTTCATCCAAAGTATACAATCAATGGTTCACAATATTATCACATAGTTGTATATTAGTCACCGTGATCATTTTTAGAACATTTGCATCACTCCAGAAAAAGAAATAAAAAGAAAAAATCTCATACATCCCATACTCCTTACCCCTCCCTCTCACTGACCACTAGTATTTCTATCTACCCATTTTTATCCCTTACCCACCCCAATTATTTATTTATTTTTTGGTCCTTATTCATTTACACATCTGTCCATACCCTGGCTAAAAGGAGCATCGGACACAAAGTTTTCAGAACCACACTGTCACATTGTAAAAGCTATATAGTTACAAAATCATCTTCAAGAATCAAGGTTACTGGAACACAGTTCAACAGTTTCAGGTCCTTCCCTCCAGCCACTCCAATACACCATAAACTAAAAACGGATATGTATATACTGCATAAGAATAGCCTCCAGGATATCCTCTCAAGTGTATTTGAAATCTCTTACCCACTGAAACTTTATTTCGTCTCATTCCTCTCTTTCCTCTTTTGATAAGAAGACTTTCTTAATTCCATGATGCCAGGTCCCAGCTCATTCTGGGAATCCTGTCCCACATTGCCAGGGAGATTTATACCCTGGAAGTCACGTCCCACATAAGGGGAGGGGCTGTATGTTCACTTACTAAGTCGTTAGTCATCCGTTTGAACCAATTCTAACACTGTTCCCTACTTCTGCTTTTGTCACTTTTCTGTTTATTCTATTCCTATGGGTCAACTATCTACAGGTTTAGTTTTTATATAGATATCATTAGTGGACGGAGAATTCCTTTATTTTTGTCATGCATTTATTCAGCAAACATTTATTTAGCATATACTATGATCCAGAATTGTGTAAGGCTATACAGATGCTGAGAAAAATATGACACTGGTGACCCAAAATTTTAGAGTCATGAGGGGATAAATGAGTAATTATAATGAAGCAAAATAAACTCTAAGGAAAATATATCTCAGACGGTGCTAAGAGGATGTGTGAGATGATGAATGACAATTGAACGTTTGATTTGGAAAGATAGGCTATGTGGAGATGAAAGCTCAACTGGAGTGAATTGAGGAAAAGACTAAACTGAGGAAGTCTGGAAAATTTTTTCAAGTAGTTATGCTATAAAGGGGAAAAAAGATATGAGATCCTGGTTGGAAGAAGAATGCGATTTTTTGTTGTTGTTTTGTTCTGTTTTGCTTTTTACATGGACAGGAACCAGGAATCGAACCCGGATCTATGGCATGGCAGGTGAGAACTCTGCCACTGAGCCACTGATGCCAACCCTGTAATTTGTTTTAGTTTTTTGTTTGTTTGTTTGTTTGTTTTGGCTTGGGCAGGCACCAGGAATTGAACCTGAGTCCTGAGTCTCCGGCATGGCAGGCGAGAACTCTGCCTGCTGAGCCACCGGGGCCCGCCCTGTAACTTGTTTTTCATAAGATAAATAGTACAACACATTTATACCCCAAGTAGGAAATTCCAGTACAGGTAGATAACTTGAGCATATGAAAGAGAGAGGAATTAACGACAGGAACAAAGTGTCTAAGTGGACTAGAAGAGAGGCAGTTCATTACACAAGTAGATGGTTCAGCCCTACTTAAGAATAAGATTCATCCATGGTAAAATGAAGGTGGGTTAGTAGATTTGCTGGTAAAAAAAAATAAGACACTTGTCTTGATTGTGTCTGTTATTTTTCAATGAAATAAGGTAGAATCACTGTTGGTAAGAAGGGGAAAGGATGCACTGGGCATTTAAGTAGGGAGGAGAGGTTGTGCTTGAAGGAGGATAAGTAGCAGAACCTGCAGTTAGTATGGCGATTCACTGAGACTATTTTGTGACCAGCCAACACTCTGTGTACCTTTATACACTAGCAACTTCTGCTGCTCAGGTACAGGGTCTAGCAGGCAAAGAGTTGGAATGGAAGTTTGCTAGGCAAGTCCAGCAAGTGGAAAAAAGAGCAATGGGGTTGAAGATATGAGCAAGAAAGGGATTATAATGAGGGGCAAGGCAACAAAACTTGGAAGAGGAACTGACGGAGGTTATTGGAGTCCCCAAAGGCCAGACAGAGCATTGTGAGAATGGGGTGATTACTGTGATGTAGAAGGATGGAGGGAGTGTCAGAAAATGAGATGCTAACATTGTAGATTTAGGAAACAGTGCTCTTATTGGTATGAACGAGGTCCAGGAAAGATCCAAAGGAATGAGAGACTTAGGTGTGGTGGAAACAAAAAAGATCATCAAAGGTGCAGAGGTCAAGGAACGAAGAAAATGAGATGTTGGTTGGATGATCCATGTGAATTTTGAGACCAAAAATAATGACAGGAAGAGTGATGGAGAAAAGACAGAAGGCTGCGAGCAAAATTTTTCAAGAAATGAGGAGAAATGGATAAGATTTAGTAGTACCACCTATTGGTACTACCAACTTGGGTAGTACCACCTATTGGCATGTGCTTCAAACCAGCTGAGGGTTATTAGTTAGGACAAATGTCTTAGAAACATCAATGAGGAAGACAGAGAACAACAATAAAATCTCTAGGCCATACAGTAGGGAGGATGGAGGAGAGAAAGTGTCCCTTTAGGGGACTGCAAGGGAAGCTGTGCTATTAGGGGAAGATGGTTTTATTCAAGAGGAAAATGCAAAAAACATTAAGAGAAAAATACTGAAGATTCATAATTGTGGTAATGACTGATCTTTTGTCACAGTGAACACATTTCAAGAATTTGGGGAGTAAGCAACTGGGAAAGAGGGGAGATTCTGTCACACACATGGAAGTAAGGGGTGCATATAAGATTAGGTCTGGGTATGTAAGGGATCCTGGAACACTTGGATTTTTGGTGGTTACAAAGTAAAATGGGATTAACTGTGATGGTCCTTGGGGGAGTTGGATAATCATTTGTAACTACAGGTTCCTTCAAGGAATTGTTTCTTAACCAGAGGAACAGAGTGAAGGTGTGGAGGAAAGCAGAGTTGATTGGTGGGGCACGTTATTTATTCCCAGTGCCCTGTGAGCTTCCAAAATGCTCACAGTGCTGACAGGGATGGGGAGGAGACAAAGTCTGGGGAGAGCTTTGAGCAAGCATAGCGATGGATTGGGGGAGGGTTGATCATGAGTCTTTGCCAAGAGCACACACTGGGACTGGAGGCTCTCCTTCAAAGAGAGTGGGGAGTATGAGTTTGCCTAGACAAGAAATAATCAACGTGTGTACAGGAATATAGGCATCTACCATTCATGAGCGTGAAGAATTTAATCTCCCAGTAGAGACACCACATTTAAAATTTACCATAAGGAAAATAAGCACTGATGAAATCTGTATGATCATGGACTGATGATCCATAACACATATAGTCATAAAGATAAATGAATTCTAAATGGATCTGGTGATAGATTCCATTTACACTTCTGGTTCTTTCTATTAAAAAAAGACTATGGACTCATTTGAGGGCTATATTCCTTGCAGTTAAAGATGATAACCAGGCCTCTTAATTAGCCCATATGGGAGAATACATTGTCTAGTTTTAGCATTACGCTCTTGGCATTTCTCAGGAAGTACTTTGCTAGAGTCTTTTCATTGTCTCACAGATAATCATGAAGTTTAGTGTAATCATTGGAAAGTATTTACAGAAAAACCTCATTTATTTAGCGTGATTAGGGAACAAATGTTTCTAGCTTAGGTAGTATTTTAGATAACTCAAACATCTCTATGGAGAATGCAAATTTCAAAGTAAAATATATGTTTTTCATGGAACTCTTTAAAAATCTATTGTGTTTTTAAATGGTAAAAGAACGTACTCTAATCTCTTGATTACTAAATACTAGTCAGTCTAGAGCCATGACTAAGAGCTATGTAGCCAAGTATAAGATATTTAATTACTCTAAGCTTTCTTTTTCTCCTCTGTTCCTCTATAAAAGGTATCAATACCTACACTTCACAGTGTCATCATCAGAATTAAGTGAAATAATACAGAGAGAGAACTTAGCATCAATTCTAGAAAATGCAGGGGGTTAGGGGTAGAAAGAGAGAGAGCTTAGCATCAGCTTTAGCAAATGCAGAGAAAAAGACCTCAGCATCAGTTCTAGCAAATGCAAAGAGAGCTTAGCATCAGTTCTAGCACAGTGTAAAAAAAGCAAGGGCAGTTATCATCAGTAACTTTACCAGCACTAGCACATTAATTAGTAGCATCATAATTTTTCTCAACCTTAATTGATTGATGATACCAGGGCTGTACCCTCCTGGACAAAATGACCCTAAGCTACTGAGTTTTTAAATTATAATTTTGTGTTTTCCAGTATCATTTTTTGCTACACTGTATGCATCTACACATATCTGCATTAATTTTTCTCTTCAAGATTTTCTGCTTCCAATATTTTCTGGTGTGAGAAACTTGTACCTGAATTTACTTGAACTGAATAATGTAAGAATAAGCAGACTTTGAATAAGAACCTGAGGGTCTCTCTTAGGAGCAAACTCATAGATTTTAGGGTATGAAATTGGGGACATCCATACTGGTTATTAAAAAAGGTTCCTCAAATTTAGTTGAGCTCAATTTTAGCCCTCAAATATTCATCAGGTATCTGTTATATAAGTTCTAGATCACTGTCAGTGCCATGTTCAATGATCGGATGTTTCATAGGACTTAAAATATGTAAGATAAATCTGCTATGCTCAGTATTAGGGGTACAACGGTGAGTGAGTTAGGTTTTATCTTTAACTAGGAAGGCAAACAAGAATCTTAGCCAACATAACAGTTTAACATGCACAGAGATGTCATGATGAATAAGTTATTTCAACTAGTTATGAACTGATTAAATAAGGTTTCCAAGAGAGGTTACATTTAAGTTGTTTAAATTAAAGTTAGATAGATGAATCTGGAAAAGAGCAGGGACACAGAAAATGCAAAGGTCCAGAGGTAAGAAAGATCATAGAATCTTTGATGGCCTGAATAAAGCTCGTTTTAGTTGAAACATAAAATGGGGCAGGAAGATAATACCGAGTCATGGTGCCGGAGTGTGAGTTTAACATGAACATGGTTATTCAGAGTCTATAAACCATGGTAAAGAATTTGGGATTTATTCCAAAGATTACAAGGGGCTATTGAAAGGTTTAATCTGTGGAGTGATATGTGCAGGCTTCCATTTTATTTTAATTTTCTCTTTTATTTTAGTTTTTTATTGTTAAAAATAACATATATATATATATATACACAAAAACAATACATTTCAAAGCACACCACGATCATTAGTTATGGACTAGATTTCAGAGTTTGGTATGGGTTACAATTCCACAATTTCAGATTTTTCCTTTTAGCTGTTCCGAGACACTGGTGACTAAAAGAAATATCAATATAATGATTCAGCAGTCATACTCTTGCTAAATCCTATCTTCTCTGTTAAAATTTCACCTTCTCCTTTAATCTTCTTCCACTCTTTAGGGGTATTTGGGCTATGCCCAGTCTAACTTTTTCATATTGGACAGGGCTGTCAATAATATGGGATAGGGGGATGGAGCCAGCTGATGTTCTGGAGAGGCTGGCCTCTCTGAATTTCAGGACTTATCTGGCCTATAAAGGAGGTTGTATGTTTCTGGAAAGTAATCATAGTCCATGGATCCCTTGTAGAATCTCAGATAGAGCTCCAGGTATTTTTAGGGTTGGCAGGAATGGTTCTGGTTCTGGTTTGGTGATCCATGGTAAACTCAAGGATGAGGGCCCTATGAGAACGATGACCTAGAAGTCCAGGTGTCCTTGGCACGCAGACCTCAGCAGTGTGAATTGGGGAGATTTTTCTATGAAAAACTAGGGAAAACTGTGTAGAAGTTGAAGACCAACAAAATAAATGGAGTGAAAGAGGAGAGACGGGTGTCAGGAAAGTAACCAGCTCTTTGTTTTGTTCAACAAGATAGATGGTGGTGCCGTTTTCTCAAATTAAATAATACTGACAGCAGACCATGTTTGAAGGAGAAGACCAAGAACTCAGACCCACATTTGAGGTATCTTTGAAAACTGTAGTTAACTTCCTGAGAAGGGACCAACTGATGTCCCAACTCTCCTACTTCAACAAACACATTTCCATGAGTTCTCAGTTCCTTAGACTATTTTCCTGAGTCAAAAGTTCTGATATTATATGCCAGTAATTCCATTCCTAGATAAATACCAGGGGAAATGAAAAAAATGTGTATGTCCATATAAAGACTTGTAGGTGGATGTTGTTTTAATTTCCTGGGCTGCTCAAGCAAATACTACGAAATGTGTTGGGTTAAATACAGGGAATTTATTTGCACATGGTTTGTGGCTGGGGATAAAATACAAATCAAGGTGTCATCAAGGCAATGCCTTCTTCCTGAAGGCCATGGCGTTCTGGGGCTGGCTGCTGGTGGTCCTTGCTTTCCTGTCACATGGCATGGCACATGGCGGTATGTACTGGTCTTCCCCTTTTCTGGGTTCTCTTGATGTTTAAAGTCTTGTTTCCTGTGCCTTTCTCTCTCTGTCTGAATTTCATTCCACCAATAAAGGACTCTAGTAATAGAATTAGACCCGTCCTGATTGGGCTGGGCCACACCTTAACTGAAGTAACCTCATCAAAAGGTCCTACTTACAATGGGTTCACACTCACAGGACGGGATTAAATTCAAGAAAATGTTTTTCTGAGGTATATTGTGCTTCAAACCATGATAGATTTCATAATGGCTTTATTTGTAATAGAAAGACTGGCAACAACCCAAATGTATATCAAATGGTGAATAGATAAATATATTGTAGTATATCTATGCAATAGAAACTAATCGCCAATGAAATGGAGCAAATTACTGACACATGCAACAACATAAATGAACCTCAAAATCATTAAGCTGAGTAAAACAAGCCAGAGTATATACTGTATGAGGCCATTTTTATACAATTCTAGAAAATGTAAAATAATCTGTAGTGAGGATGGGATAAAGAGAGGTAGGAATTGTAAAGGGGCATAACACTTTGGGGGCAATGGAATATTTGATTTTTTGTGTGTTAATGGTTTCATTGGTGGATACATGTCAAAGCGGTATCATCAAATACAACACTTTAAATATGTGCAATTCACTATACTCAAATTATAACTCAACAAAATTGTAAAAAAAAGTAAAAAGAAGAAGTCCTGCATTATTCCCTGATCATCTGCTTCCAAATCAGGTAAACTCCTATGCCCTGTTCTATATCCTAATATCCTATCCTAAAAGCCTATTCTTCACCTTTATAAACTTATCCATCATGTTTTTTAAAGCAGTTTAACTGAGACTATTCGCATGCCAGACAATCCATCCAAAGTGTACACATCCAAGGCATACAATCAGTGGCTTCTAGTATAATCACAGATTTGTGCATTCATCACAACAATCAATTTGAGAACATTTTCATTACTCCAAAAACTAAAGCTCCTTACCCCTGAGCACTCATCTTTCAATCCCTTTGTCTTTCCCAGACCTATATAACAACTAATCTAATTCTGTCTCTCTAAATTTATTTACATTTATATTTTATATAAGTGGAATCATACAATATTTACCAATTTTTCTCTGGTTACTTTCACTTAACATAAAGTTTTTTTAATTATTGTATTTTTTTAAATTAGTAAAGTAATAGATTTATGGAAAAGGCATGTAAAAAATACAACATTTCCATATACTCCACTATTACTGACGCTTTACATTAGTGTGGTAACTTCATTAAAACTGAAGAAAGAACATTAAGCTTTATGGTTAACTATAGTCCATAGTTGTAAATTAGGTGTATTTCTCTAATATACCACCCTAATATTAACACACTTTAATAATGTTGTGTATTTTTCATAATTCATGAAGGAACATTCTTGTGTTTGTATTATTAACCACAGTCCATCATCCACAACACAGTTCACTCTGTTATATGGTTCCATGTTTTATAGTCTAACTTTCTTCTGGTAATATGCACAACCCCATATTTCCCCTTACAACCAAATTCGCAGTGGTGTTAATTACACTCAAAATACATGCTACCATCATCACTATCCAATTCTAAATATTTACAATCAACCTAAATAGAAATTCTTCACAAATTGAGCTTTAGCTCCTGAGTCACTACCCCCGGTAACCTATATTCTATAAACTGACTCTACAAGCTTGCTTATTATAATTAGTTTGTATAAGTGGGATGATAAAATATTTGTCTTTTTTGTTTCTGGTTTATTTCATTCCACATGACGTCCTTGAGGATCATCCGTCTTTTCATATGCATTACAACTTCATTTCTTTTTACAGTTGAATAATATTCCATTTTATGTATAGAACCCATTTCATTTACCCATTCATCAGCAGATGGACAGCTGGGTTGCTCCATCATTTGGCGACTGTGAATACCGTTGACATGATGCACATTGATATGCAAATGTCTGTTCAAGACCCTGCTTTCCGTTCTTCTGTGTATATAACTAATGGCAGGATTGCAATTCTATACTTAGCTTCCTGAGGAGTTGCCAAACTGTCTTCCACAGCAGCTGTACCATTTTTCATACCCACCAGCGGGGAATGAATGTGCCTATTTCTCTACATCCTCTCCAACACTTGTAGCTTGCTCCTTTTTTTTAATATAGTGAGTATTTTAGAAAGTATGAAATGATACCTCATTGTGGTTTTGATTTACATTTGATTACATTTCCTAATGTGAGTTTCAGCATCTTTTCATGTGCTGAAAGCCATTTATATTTCGTCTTTGAGAAAAGGACTATTCAAGTTTTTGCCCATTTTTAGTGTGGATTATTTATCCTTTTACTGTGGAGTTGTAGAAGTTCTTTATATATTCTGGATATTAAATCCTTATAAGATACATTATTTAAAAATAATTTCTCCCATTGAGTAGGTAGCCTTAGCACTTTCTTGACAAAGACCTTTTCTTTAAATTTTGAATTTTTAACTTTTTTTATTGTACAGTATAACATATATACAAAGCAAAGAAATAAAAAAAATCAATAGTAGTTATAGGAAGGATAGTTATAGGAAGTAGTTATAGGAAGGATCAACAAGTAGTTATAGGAAGGATCCCAGAGTTTGTCATGGATTACCATATGATTCTCTCATATTTTTCCTTCTAGCTGCTCCAGAATATAGGAGACTAGAGGGCTTAAATATTTTTTTATCATCACAATCAACTTTCCTTCCGTCTTTTTTTGTGAAAAATAACATAGATACAAAAAAGCTATGAATTTAACAGCATATATAAATATAAAATTCAGCACAGCACCACAATTAGTTGTAAAACATATTTCAAAGTTTGACATGGGTTACAATTCCACAATTTTAGGTTTGTTCTTCTAGCTGTTCTAAACTACTGGAGACTAAAAGAGATATTAATTTAATGGTTCAGCATTCATGTTCATTTGTTAAATCCTATCTTCTCTGTATAACTCTACCATCACCTTTGATCTTTCCATTCCTCTCTTTAGGGGTGTTTGGGCTATGGCAATTCTAAATTTTTCATATTGGAAAGATCTGTCTCTAATATGGGTTAGGGAGATAGAACTAATTGATGTTCTGGAGAGGCTGGGCTAGGTTTCGGGACTTATCTGGACCAGGAAACCATCTGGAGGTTATAGGTTTCTGGAAAGTTACTCTAGTGCATGGAACCCTTGTGGAATCTTATATTGCTCTAGGTGTGCTATAGGATTGGCTGGAATGGTCCTGGTCGGGAGTTTGCAGGTTATGATAGGTAGCATGGTCTAACTGAAGCTTGCATAAGAACAATCTCCAGAGTAGCCACTCAACTCTATTTGAACACTCTCTGCCACTATTACTTTATTAATTGCACTTCTTTTCCCCCTTTTGGTCAGGATGGAATTATCGATCCCACAGTACCAGGTCTGGATGCATCCTTGGGAGTCATCTCCCACATCTCCAGGGAGACTTTCACTCCTGGATGTCACATCCCACATAAAAGGAGGGCAATGATTTCACTTGCAGAGTTTGGCTTAGAAAGATTGAAGCCATATCTGAGCAATAACAGAGGTCCTCCAGAAGTAACCCTTAGGCATGCCTATAGGTAGTCTAAGCTTCTCCGCTACCTACATAAGCTTTACAAGAGTAAGCTTCATGATTGAGGGCGTGGCCTATTGATTTGGGTGTCCCTAAAGTTTGGCACAGAATTAGGGGATTCCCTGATGGTAAGATTTAATAGTTCCACATTCTTTCTCCCCTCCTTCAGGGGACTTTGCCAATACTTTTTGATTATTTGCTTAACATATTATAGAATGTATCCAGGCATTACAATAATCTATGCTGGATTAAAGGACTTCTTTCTTATTCTGTGCTCCCTGCGTTTAAATTGTTCGAATGAGCTATACAGATAGGTTGAATTAGGTTGTACACTACAGAAAATTTCAGTTCCAGACCAAATCACAAATCAACCTTTTGTCCATTGGTCTCAAAGAGTATATATATATATATATATATATATATATATATATATATATATATATATATATATAACAGTCTCTTAAAATCCAGAAATAATAATCACCACTCCAGACTTAATGTGTCTGCTCTAAAAGCTTACAATTTAGGCCCCTGTTTTCTTATAAGTATATTCTAAAGGTAACCATGCCATTCTTGTTCTTTTGTTTCTGACTTATTTTGTCTCACCAAATGTCCACATGTTCATTCACATTGTTGCATGCCTCATGACTTTGTTCCTTTTTGTAGCAGCATAACCTTCATTCATAAGTATACACCATCGTTTCCCAATCTACTTCTCCATCAGTGCATCCTTCAGCCACCTGCATTCATTGGACATCATGTAGTGGGCCCAAAGCATGTAGCTAGATTATGTTTCTTAGTCTATTCTGTCAACCTGTACTTTTAATTGTTAAATTTAGTCCATTAACATTCAAAGTTGTTACTGACAATGTGCTTCTTCAATCTACAATCTTATCATTTTATTTTATTTGTCAGATCTAAATATTATTTTCCCTCTTTCTCTTTGTATTCTTTAAATTATCCTTAGTGGTACTCTTCAATTCTGTACCCTCCTGCAGACCTTTTCTCCTGCCTTTTTTTTTTTTCAGCTGGCCTAATTCCTTTTAATATTTTTTGTAGTATCACTCTCTTGTTGACAAATTCTTTCAGGACTCTTGATCTGCGAACACTTTAATCTCTCCCTCAGTTCTGAAAAAAGGACGATTTGGTTGGGTACAGAATTCTTGGCTCAAAGTCTTTCTCTTTCAGGATCTTGAATATATCATATCACTGTCTTCTTGCCTCCAGGGTGCTAGTTGAGTAGCCTGAACTCAGTCCTATTTGGTTTCCCTTGTATGTAGTAGATTGTTTTTCTCTTGCTGCTTTTAGGATTTTCCGCTTCTTTTTAACATTTGACATTCTGACTAGTATGTGTCTTGGGCAAGGCCTATTTGGATTTATTCTGTTTGGAGTTCATTAAGTTTCTTTAACTTGTATTTTTATGTCCTTTATGAGGGTTGGGAAGTTTTCCCCCATTACACCCTCAACTACTCGTCCTAGCCCTTTACTCCTCTCTTCTCCTTCTAGGACACCAGTGACTCTTGTATTTGTGCACTTGGCTTTGTCTATCGTTTCCCTGAGATCCAACTCAAATTTTTCCACCTTTTTTGCCATTTGCAGTTTGAGTCTTTGAAGTTAGTTATCCTGTCCTCTATATCACTTATTCTTTCTTCTGTCTCTTCAAACCTGGTGTTATGTGCCTCTAGTATGTTTTTTATTTGGTCAACACAGTCTTTAATCTCTGGGATATCTGCTATTTATTTATTCTTTCAAATTCCTCTTTATGCTCTTCTACTGTCTTTTTTTTTTTTTTTTTTTTTACATGGACAGGCACCAGGAATTGAAACTGGGTCCTCGGGCACAGCAGGCAAGCGTTCTGGTGCCCAGCAGCCAGGGAGGATGTGGCTGTGCAGGTGTACCGGTCTGGGGGATGTAAACCTAATGTGCACTGGTCTAAGGCACGGGGCCCTTTGTGCGCATGTGTAGAACTGTGGCAGCAGGTCGATGTTATGCCTTTGTGGATTGGGGGCAGATGTGACCTGGCTGCACAGGTCAGCACTTTCTCAGAGGTGGGAAGTGTGGCTGAGGGCTGCTCGCATGTGAGGTTCTAGGACTGCAGTTAAGTGCAGTTCCCAGAGCTGAATGACGTGACCGGGGGCCCATACACATGTATGGGCCTAAGCGTGTCATAAACTGATGCACAGAGCTTGGGGGGGGGCAGGGTGAGGCTGTGTGACACTATGGGTAATGGATGGGGGAGCCTGGGTATGGAGGTTAGTGCTCACAGCCGTTATGCACTGGCAACAGCCTGCAGGGAATAGGGAGGGGGGCGTAGTGCTCGGAAGGGGTGCAGGAGATGTGGGTTGGGCTGCACTTGGGGTGGGGGTGTGAGGCAGGTATGTGAACTGGGAGAAGGTGGGGTGGGGACACCTGGAGTGTGGGGAATGGGAGTGGGTGATGGGGTTCAGGTTTGTGGGGTGTGAGGCGAGTTGCCAGTCACTGGGCTGTGCTGTTGAGGGTTATGCACCCAAGGAAATGCAGCCTGGCTTACTTCCTAGTCCCTGGCTCCCATCCATGCACTCCCATGGGTTCTGCGCCTCTGCGCCAGGCTCTAGCTTTCTACCTCTCAGTTCCTCAACCTCTGCAACTAGGGCTGCCCTGTGTGGTGCCGAAGGCTGTCCCAGGTCAGCCACACTCTAGCCCCTTCTCTACTTTTCCCAAAAAAGACCTTTGAAGCACCAAGGATTTCAATTTTGAGGAGGTATAATTGATCTATTTTTTTTTTCTTTCTATGCTTGTGCTTAGGGTATAAAGTCTAAAAAACCTTTGCATACCATAAAATCTTGAAGATCCTTCCCTACATTTTCTTTTAGTAGTTTTATGGGTTTGATTCTTAGATGGGGATCTTTAGTCCATTTTGAGTTAAATTTTTTATAAGATATGATAGAGGGTCCTCTTTCATTCTTTTGCATACGGATATCCATTTCTCTCAGCACCATTTGTTGAAGAGTCCATTCTGTTCCAGTTGAGTGGACTAGGCAGTCTTGTCAAAAATCAACTGGTCATAGATTTGAGGGTCTGTTTCTGAATGCTCAATTTGAATCCATTGGCCAATATGTCTCTATGCCAGTATCACACTGTTTTGACCTCTGTAGCTTTGTAATATGCTTTAAAGATAGGAAATGTGAGTCCTCCAACTTCATTCTTCTTTTTCAAGAAGGTTTTGTCTAACCAGGCCAAATAAGTGTAATTAGCTTTTCCATTTCTGCAAAGTAGGCTGTTGGAATTTTGATTGGCATTGCCCTGAATCTGTAAATCAATTTGGGTAGAATTGGCATCTTAACTGTCTTTGGTCTTCCAGCCCATGAATACAAAAAATTCCCTCCCACTTATTTAGATCTGTTTTGACTTCTTTTAGCAATATTTTACAGTCTTCTATGTACAAGTTCTTTGCATTTTAAAATTTATTCCTAGATATTTTATTCTTTTAGCTGCTTTTGTAAGTGGATTTTTTTCTTGAATTCTTCCTCAGATTGCTCATTACTGCGTATGGAAACATTACTGGTTTTTGCACATTGATTTTGTACCTGATACTTTGCTGAACTTGTTTATTAGCTCTAATAATTTTGTTGTAGATTTCTTGGTTCTCTCTCTATAGGATTATGTCATATGCAAAAGTGAAAATTGTTCTTTCTTTCCAAAATGGATGTGTTATATTTCTTTTCTTGCCTAACTGCTGTGGCAAGAACTCCCAGTAGAATGTTGAATAATAGTGGTGGCAGTGGGCATTCTTGTCCTGTTCCATATTTTAGAGGGAAAGCTTTCAGTCTTTCACCATTGAATACAATGTAAGCTGTGGGTTTTGCAAATATGCCCTTTATTGTGTTGAAAAAGTTTACTTCTATTCCAATATTTTAAAGCATTTTTAGCAAGAAAATATGCCAGATTTTGTCAAATGCCTTTTCTGCATCAGCCAAGATGATCATGTGATCTCCACTTTAATTCATTACTGTAGTATATTACACTAATTGATTTTCTTATGTTGAAACACCCTTGCTCCTTGGGATAAAACCTACTTGATCTAGCAATTTAGTTCTTTTGATGTGCAGTTGGATTCAATTTGCAAGTATTTTCTTAAAGATTTCTGCATCTATGTTCATTAGAGAAATTGGTCTGTAGTTTTCTTTTCTCGTCATACTTTTTCTGGCTTTGGTATTAGGGTGATGTTGGTTTCATAAAATGACTTAAGTAGTTTTCCAGTCTCAATTTTTTGGAAAAATTTGAGCAAACATTTTTTGGAATGTTGGGTAGAATCCACCTGTGAAGCCATCTGTTTCTGGGCTTTTCTTTATTAGGAAGTTTTTGATGACTGATTCAATATCTTTATTTGTAATTGGTCTGTTGAGCCCTTCTCTTTTAGAGACCATATAGCTTGTTTGTGTGCTTCTAGGACTTTATCCATTTCATGTAAGTTGTCTATTTGTGGGCATACAGTTGTTTATAGTGTTCTCTTGTGATCCTTTTTATTTTTGTGGGGTCAGTAGTAATATTACCCCCCTCATGTCTGATTTTATTTCTTTTCATATTCTCTTTTTTTCCCTTGTCAGTCTAGCTAATGGTTTGTCAATTTTGTTGATCTTTTTAAAGAACCAACTTTTGTTTTTTAAAACTCTCTCTGTTTTTTTTTATTATTATTTATTTCATTTATTTTTGCTCTATTATTTGTTTTTTCTTTTCTTTTATTTGCCTTGGGATTATGTTGTGGTCCATTCTCTAGTTCTCCATGATGTAAAATTAGGTCTTTGGTTTTTAGCTCTTTCTTCTTTTTTAATATAGACATTAGGATTTGTGCTGGTTTGAAAGGCTTATGTACCCCAGAAAAGTCAAGTTTTAATCCTGATCCATCTCATAGAGCCAGCCATTTCTTTTAATCCCTATTCAGGACTATAGGTTGGAAACTTGAATAGATTATCTCCATGGAGATGTGACTCTGCCCATTCCAGGTGGGTCTTGATTACTTTACTGAAATCCTTTAAAAGAAGAGACATTTTTGGAAAAAAACTTGAAAGTGAGAACCAAGAGAGCCCACACAACCCGAGATCTTTGGGAATGAAGGCAGAAAAGATCCCTGGGAGCTTTATGAAACAAGAAGCCTGGAGAGAAAGCTGGCAGATGTCACCATGTTTGCTATGTGCCTTTCCAATTGAGAGAAAAACCCTAAACTTCATCAGCCTTTCTTGAGTGAAGGTAACCTCTAGTTGGTGCCTTATTTGGACATTTTTTGTAGGCTTGCTTTATTTGGGACATTTTCATGGCCTTAGAAGTGTAAACTTGCAACTTATTGAATTCCCCTTTTTAAAAGCTGTTCCATATCTGGTATTTTGCATTCTGGCAGTTAGCAAACTATGACAGGGTTATAAATTTTCCTCTCTGCACTACCTTTACTGCATCCACATGGTTTGATATATTGTGTTCTCATTTTCATCTGTCTTGAAGAAATTTCTCCTGCAATTTCTTCTTTCAGCCACTAGTTGCTAAAGCATATGTTGTTCCACCTCCATATATTTACAAATTTCCAGTTATCCATCTGTTATTGATCCACAGTTTCATTCTATTGTGGACAGAGAAATTCTTTTGTATAATTTTAATCAATTTACATTATTTGAGACTTATTTTGTGACACAATATATGGTTTATCCTGTGCAATGATCCATGGACACTTGAGAAAAATGCATATCCTGCAGTTTTGGAGTACATAGTTCTTTACATGTCTCTTAGGTCTAGTTCATTTATCATATTGTTCAAGTTCTCTATTTCTTTATGGATCCTCAGTCTAAATTGATGAGGCTGGTGTACTGAAATCTCCAACTATTATTGTAGAGACATCCATTACTCTCTTCAGTTTTCCCAGTGCTTGCCTCATGTATTTTTGGGCACCTTAGGTGCATATACATTTATGTTTGTTGTTTCTTCTTGGTGGATTGCCACGTTATTATCAAATAGTGCCCTTCTCTGTCTTTTAGAATAGTTTTCTATATAAAGTCTATTTTGCCTGATGTTGGTATAGCTAGCCCAGCTCTTTTTTGATTACTGTATGTATGGAATATTTTGTCCATCCTTTCACTTTCAGTTTATTGTGACTTTGGGTATAAGCTGAGTCTCTTGCAGATTGCAAATAGCTGGGCTACGTGTTTTTTATCCTGTCTGCCCAACTCTTTTGATTGGGTATTTTAATCAATTAATATGCAATTTATTACTGTAATAGTGGTATCTACTTCACCTATTTTATCCTTTGGTTTTGATACGTCATATCTTATTTCTTTCTATCTTTTTATCCTTTTAGTTATCTTTACTGACAATCTTCATTTCTATATGCTACTCCAAGCCTCTCTCTCCTGTCTTTTACCTTCAGCCTGCAGAACTCTGCTTAATATCTTTGTAGGGCAGGTCTTTTGTTGATCAACTCTCTCAGTTTCTTTTTAGTTATGAATATTGCAAACTTCCCCTTATTTTTCTAGGACAGTTTTTCTGGATAATGGATTGTTGGCTGGCAGTTTTTCTTTTTCAGTAACTTAAATATAGCATACCCTGCTTCTGTGGTCTCTGATGAGAAATTGAGACTAGTCCTATTGTGGTTCCCTTGTAATGGGTGAATTGCTGTTCTATTGCTACTTTCAGGATTCTCTCTTTATCTGTAGCATTTGACATTCTAATTAGTATGCTTCTTGGAGTAGGTCTATTAGAATTTATTCTATTTGGAGTACATTTCTTGGAAATGTATATTTATTTATTTCAAAAGAGTTGGAAAATTTTCAGCCATTATGTCCTCAAACATTCTTTCTGCCCATTTTCCATTCTCTTCTCCTCGTAGGACAGCACGATGCATATGTTTGTGCGTTTCATGCACAATCCCTGAGAATTTGCTCAATTTTTCTATTCTTTTCTCTATCTGTTCTTTTGTTCATAAGATGTTGATTTTCCTGTGTTCTAGCTTGCTGATTGTTTTTTCTGCCTGTGCATATCTGCTGTGTATACCTCTAATGCATTTTTAATCTCTTCTACTGTGCTTTTCATTCCCTTTATTTTTGTTATGCTTCTCTTTATACTTCCAAATTATTCCTTATGCTCACTTTCTTCTTAATTTAATTTAGCTCGTTAACCATATTTTCCTTCATCTGCTTGAATTGAATTAGGAGATTTGTTTAAACATCTTTTATTAGTTATTCCAAATTTTGTCTTCTCCTCTGAAGTTTTAATTTGTTGCTTTGACTGGTCCATTCCTTCTTGTAACTTGCTATGACCTGTAATTTTTTGCTTATGTCTAAGCATATGATTATCTTAGTGAGTTTATTCTGAACCTCAGTTCTCTCTCCTGACTAGGGTTTTATTGTGACTGGCTTTGTGTTAATGCTCTTCTTTGACACTTGCTTCAACATATTCTAGACGTTTAAAATTGCCTGTGTGCAATTGATAAGATTTTAAACTCTTCTTCATCTGACTCTTGCTATGGATATGTGGATTTTTTTTTTAATTGCAATTTTTTGTACATTTTTTTCACCCACAGGAGAAAGCTACCTTTCCTGTGTTCCTTCTTCAGGAATCCTCATCTGTTCTGTCTTAACTTTTATTTTTATATTTTTTGTTCGCCTCTATAGTTAAATTTACTATCTGCAATCTTTTCATTGCCTCTAGCTGCTTTTGCCTGGAGGGCAAATTCTGGGAAGAGGTCACTCTGGAGAGAACTTTCCCGACTCAGTATTTCGCAGACAAAATAAGGCCAAGGACACATGAAAATGGTGCAAACCAGCGATAAAGAACCAGGGTACAGGGTCAGGAAAGACATCAGAAGTCTTTTGACTTCCCAAAACTGCACTTTCCTGCCTCCTCAGCAGATGGCACTCCAGCAAACTATTCTCGAAGGCAGACTGTGTCCATCCCTCTCCATCAATTCCACCCATGTCAGGGGTGAGATCGACATACCTGTCACATCTGTCCTTGTCCTTGTCAGAGAGTGGTGCCCCACATGAAGATTTGGCCAAATGTGGAACCAGCTAGCCACTTCAGAGAAAGCCAGGATTGGACATGGAATTATCCAGGAAGGATTTGTAGAAACTCCTTATGTCTTGTCCGAGGTAGAATGGACCAGCAGCTCACTGGTGGGACCCAGTGATCCAAATTCACCAAGGAAAAGCTGTTATCAATGCTCAGGAATGCCCCCTACTCCTCGGGGAAGAGGCCTTCCATGTCCTTCTCCATTTGCAGCAGCCAGCCAGGGAATAAATCCCATGGTGGACTGCCTCAAGAGTGAGGGATGAGCATGGGGAGTTTTCACAGAACAAGCTACTCACAATTCTTTACCACAGTTTCTCAACCTTCTCCTCCTGTTCTTCCTTGGATGTAGTGTAGTGCTGCCCTGGCTTCTGGAACTCCAAAACTTCTATTTCAGATTTTCCACCTGTCCACTAGCTGTTTTGGAGGAGGAGTAAGTCCTGGATCTCCCAACTCTGCCCACTTCCACGGAAGGTCCTCCTCCATTGTGTTTTATAATTAGTGGCATCCTTGCTTGTTAATGTCCTTCTTTACCTCTGGACTGTCAGTTCTGTGTGGACAGGAAGCATATTACTATTATTTCACTATGATTCCTCACCCATACCACAATGAATACATGGATGAATTATTGAAGGTCTCACTTGTGCTAGTAAATATCCAAGAGTGAATATTCCCTCTCAGCAAGTTGTCTGAGGACAGGGCAGAAGATCTGGGTAAAAAGCAGTTACTAGGGAAGTAGCTCTCTTACATCTTGTGGTTTGCATATAACAGATCAGAGGGTAAGCAGGATCTGGCATGAAATGGGCCAGAAACAGAGCTTAAATTTGCAACACATGCAGAAACTCATAAAAATCTACATGGAAATGCTATACAATTTAGAAATACTCTATTCAAAGATGTGTTGCTTCTGGGACAACAAAGACCAAAGTTTATGCTTTCCGATAAGCATTGGAAATGCAAGCACAGAAGGACATTTCTGCACATATGCTAGAAGCTGCCCTCAGGTGGACACCCATTTTGCGATGAACTGATATCACATCTGTACTGGGCTCCCACTGCCATCCAACCAGACTTTGTGCTCACTGCCCTCAGCAAGCTGCAGGTTAGACATCTTTATAGAGAGTGGAAAGCGCTAAGTCATGGGAGAAATTCCTGCAGCAGAGAGATTCATTTTAAGTAAATGGAAACAGCTCATGAAGTAAAAGAAAGAATAAGCCTTTATGGAAAATTTTAGGATTGAACATAGTAGTAGTCAAAATATGTAACACCAGGGTCCAAAGATAATCTTAAGAAGATGCTTGTACTGTCATTTAAGGGATGTGAAAGGGACTACCATGGAGACTAAAATTATAGTGGGCAAATTTTCAATATAAATTGAAGGTTAAATAGCCATCCAGTTATTTTTAGATATTCAGTCTAGTGAAACATTTATCTGGTATTTTCAGCATTTGTGTAAAGCCATCATCACATGCCATTTTAATTGCAATTATATTCACTTAGGCCCTCTATATGTTGTGTACTTTGGGTTGCAAATAGTAATTTAAGATATAGTCAATGTGTGCCTCTCCCTTAAATAACATTCCCTGGTGTCTGTGCTACTTGAAAAAGACATGGTAATATACTAAAATAGTATGAAGGAGAATCTATGATTTCACACATAACTTAACAATATGAACATTTTTTCATGGGGTCCAGAGAGGAGAGATCCATGTGAGCAGTACTGAGCAGATTAATTTGCATAGAAGAGGCTGGTTTGCAGCTTACACTTGAAGGATGCTTAGGATCAGGAAAGTGATATTAGATTAAAGAAGGGTATCCACATAGGAAAAAATAGTATGAGAGAGGTGCCATAGAAAAATTATCAGGTTTCTTCCTTCCTTGCAAACATGAAAAAAAATATGGTATCTGAGATTTCCAAGAGTCTTAGAGAGAAATATCTCAGTATAGCAGGACTTCTAAGCAAGAGTTTAGTCTAATCTAAATTAGAAAATGCCTTGGGGCAGGGTGAGAATAAATATGCAGCACACTTTCCACTCCATGCCCATATTCATACTAGACATTACTTACATACTGAAGTCCTTTATACTGTTGACTCCAATTGGCCTCAGAATCTTTCTCAACACAGTTCACTGACTGCAAAATAACTCATAAGTTAAAACCTATCTTCTATCCCTATCATAGTGGATCACTTGCCCTCCTGCCTTACCTGGAAATACAGTACACTTGTGTACAGTTATTCAATGGTATAGACTAGTATCTGTTTCTGAAATTACTTTTATGCCTTTTGAAACTTCTGTAGTGATAGATCTCTGGCAGGGCACTACATTTACAAATGAAATTAGGTTTTACTACTGATCTTAAAATTAAGCTGGGGTAGAGTTTATAAGAGCAAAGTTATTAACATTTCCTTTCTTCATGGTTGTGCTGGCTTGAAAGGATGTATGTTTCCTAGAAAACAATGTTTTAATCAAAATCCCTTTTCATAAAGGTAGAATAATCCCTATTCAAAGCTGTATGTTTGAAAGTGTAATCACATCATCTCCCTGGATGATGTGATTTAGTCATGAGTGGTTGTTAAACTGGATTAGGGGACAACATGTCTCCACCCATTTGTGTGGGTCTTGATAAGTTTCTGAAGCCCTATAAAAGAGAAAACATTTTGGAGAAAGGGAGATTCAGAGAGAGCAGAGCAGAATGACATAGCCACAAGAAGCAGAGTCCACTAGCCAGTGACCTTTGGAGATGAAGAAGAAAAATGCCTCCTGGGGAGCTTCATGAAACAGGAAGCCAGGAGAAGAAGCTAGCAGATGATGCCGTGTTCACCATGTGCCCTTCCAGATGAGACAGGAACCCTGACTGTGTTCACCATGTGCCTTTCCAGATGAGAGAGAAACTCTGACTGTTTGCCATGTGCCTTTCCACTTGAGAGAGGAACCCTGACCTTCATCAGCCTTCTTGAACCAAGGTATCTTTCCCTGGATGGATGCCTTTGATTGGACATTTCTATAGACTTGTTTTTCTTTTACATGGGCAGGCACCGGGAATCGAACCCGAGTCGATTCTTACCTGCTGAGCCACCGTGGCCCTCCCTATAGACTTGTTTTAATTGGGACATTTTCTCAGCCTTAGAACTGTAAACTAGCAACTTATTAAATTCCCCCTTTTCAAAGCCATTCCATTTCTGGTATATTGCATTCCAGTAGCTAGCAAACTAGAACAACAATTGAAGCCTGTGTTTCAGAAATGTCACCATGCAAATTCAGTACTGGTCTTTTTCCATGATAAATACTATTAGTCTCATTTATGGATGAGGAGACTGAGGCTCAGAAAGGTTAAAGGCAACAAACATTGGGCATACATTTGAGTTTTCTAACTCCAATTCAGTATTCTGTCTCCTACATTCCACTGCCTCTTTTTAAATTAATCATTTCTCGATTATAAAATGCATATTAGGTACTTACTATATGATGCCTCCTCTGCTAAGTGCTTTCCATATGTCATCATTCCCATCATAACATTTATAGAGGAATATTACTGGCTAAATTAAATAGATTTGGAAATCTATTTAATCTGGTTCATTAATTCATCATTCACTTATGTGGCTGTTTATATCTAAGATCAACTAAGGATGTTTATTTTACAGTGAGAGATGGTGACTTCAGTTGTAGCTACTCTTCCAGATCTGGTATCATTGCTTGAGCAATTCAACACATCCCCTGGTACCCAGTATGCAGCTATTAATCTGTCAATCTTTTTTCTCAATAGCTGTTAGTAAGGACCACCAGAAACTATTGCTTTCAGCTGGCAAGGCCAACAATATACCTTCACTGTTTTACTGCAAGGGTATCAGCTCTCCATCCCTATGTCATAATCTTGTCCTCGGGGACCCTGATTGTTTCTCCTTCCCACAAGACATCACACTTGTCTATTATATTGCTGATATATTGATTGAACCTAGCGAGCAAGAAGTAACAACTACTCTAAACTTATTGGTAAGGCATTTTTGGGTCAAGGGATGGGAAATATTTGCAACAAAAGTACAGGGACATCCACCTCAGTGAAGTTTCTAGGTGTACAGTGGTGTGAAACATGTCAAGATATCCCTCCTAAGGTGAAGGGTAAGCTACTGCATCTGGCCTCTCCTATGACCAAAAAAGAGACACAGTGCCTAGTAGGCTTCTTTGGATTTTGGAGACCATATACCTCATTTAGATATGCTACTCTGGCCCATTTACTGAGTGGCCAGAAAAGCTGCTAATTTTGGGTAGGGTTGGAACAAGAGGAAGTTTTGTAACAAGTCCAGGCTACTGTACAAGCTTCTCTGCCACTTGGGCCATATGAACCAGCAGATCCAATGGTGCTGTAAGTGTCAGTGGCACATAGAGATGTTGTCTGGAGCCTTTGGCAAGCCCCTATTTGATTTTGGAGTAAAGTATAATCATCCTCTGCAGATAACTACTATCCTTTTGAGAAACAGCTTTTGGGCTGCTACTGTGCCTTAGTAAAGACTGAATGCTTAACCATGGCCACCAAGTTACCATGAAATTTGAGTTGCCTATCATGACCTAGGTGTTGTCTGACCCACAAAGCCATAATGTTGAGATGTACAGTGGCACTCCATCATAAAATAGAAATGATATATAAGAGATAGGGCTTGAGCAGGGCCTGAAGACACAAGTAAGTTATGTGAGAATGTGCCCAAATGTTGATGTACCCCATTCCTGCCACACTATCTTTTCTTTACCAGCCCAGAGCTATGGCCTCTTGGAGAGTTCCTTATAGTCAATTGACTAAGGAAGAGAAAACTCGGGCTTGGATTACAGGCAGTTCTGCATGATAAACAAGTACCACCTGAAAGTGGACAGTTGTAGCACTACAACCTCTTTCTGGGATGTCCTTGAAGGGCAGTGGTGAGAGGAAATGATTCCAGTGGGCAGAACTTCGAGCAGGGCTCTTGGTTGTTCATTTTCTTTGGAAGGAGAACTGGCCAGAGGCACATGTGTATACTGACTCATGGGCTGATGCTAGTGGTTTGGCTGGATGGTCAGGGTCTTGGAAGGAACATGAGTAGAAAACTGGTGACAAGGAGGTTTGGGGAAGAGGTACGGGTATAGACCTTTTTTAGTGGACAGAAAACATGAAGATAACTGGGTCCCATGTGAATGCTCACTAGACAGTGACTTCAGCAGAGGGCGGTTTTAATAATCAAGTGGATAAGATGGCCCTTTCTGTGGATAACAGTCATCCTCTTTCTGGCCACTCTACAATTGTGCAATGAGTTCATAAACAAAGTGGGCATGTTGTAAGGATGGAATGCATGGGTTCAGCAATATGGACTTACACTCACCAAGGTTGACCTGTCTATGTCCACTGTTAAGCACCCAATCTTTTCTTCTTATCCAGCATCAGAGACCCACACTCAGTCCCAAACACCAAACCATTTTCCAAGGTGTTTGGCCTGCTACGTGGTGGCAGGTTGATTACATTGGACTACTTCCATCATGGAAGGGGCAGTGATTTGTTCTAACTGGTATAGGCACATACTCCAGATATGGGGTTTGGCTTCCCTTAGACATAATGCTTCCACCAAAACTACCTTCTGTGGACTTATGGGATGCCTTATCCACCATCATGGTATTCCACACAGCATTGTTTCTGATTAAAGAACTCACTTCACAGCAAATGAAGTGTGTGAATGGGCACATGCTCAAGGAATTCTCTTGTCTTACCATTTCTCCACCATTCAGAGACAGCTGGGTTGACAGAACAGTGGAATGGCCTTTTGGAGACCCAATTATGGCACCAACTAAGTGGCAATACCTTGCAGGGCTGGGGCAATGTTCTTAAGGAGGCTGTGTAAACTCAGAATCAGCATCTATTCTATGGTGCTGTTTCTCCCATAGCCAGGATTCATGGATCCAGGAATCAAAGGGTGGAAATGGGAGTGATGCAACTCACTATCACTCTTAGTGATCCATTAGAAAACAATGTTTGCTTTTGTCCCTACAGCTTTAAGCTTTCCTGGTCTATAGGCTTTAGTTGCAAAAGGAAGAGTGCTCCAACAAGAAGACACAATAATGATTCCATTGGACTGGAAGTTAAGACTGCCACCTGGCCACTTTGGACTCCTAATGCCTCTGAATCAATAGGCAAGGAAGGGGATTACTGAACTGGCTGGGGTGAGTGATCCTGACTATCAAGGTGAAATAGGACTGCAACAATACAATGGAGGTAAAGAAGAGTTTTCCTGGAATACAGAGATCCTCTAGAACATTCCTTAGTATTACTATGCCCTGTGATTAAAGTCAATGGAAAACTGCAACCACCCTATCAAAATAGGACTACCAATGGCCCAGAAACTTCAGGAAAAGGTCAGGCAAAGAACCAGGGTCAGCTGAAGTATGTACTGAGGGTAAAGATAGCATGGAATGGATAGTGTAAGGAGGTAGAGATAAATATAAACTATGACCATGTGACCAGTTACAGAAGCGAGCACTGTGATGATATGAATATTTCTTCCTTGTTTTACTATGAGTATGTTTGTATTTGTACATAAAGCAAATATATTTTCTTTTTTATCCTATGACATAAGCTGTATTATTCATGTTATAATATTTAAGTTATAGGATATCAACTTTAAGAGTGAATGTGTGCTTGCTTCAGCAGCACATATACTAAAATAGGAACACAACAGAGAAGACTAGCATGGCCCCTGTGCAAGGATGACATGCAAATTTGTGAAGTGTTCCATAATTTAAAAAAAAAGAGGAAAAAAAAATTTTAATTAAAACAAAAGAAAGAGTAGGGAATGCTGTCTAAGGACTTGCACCATATTCTGGAGAGATTTAGTGCATTTCCAGTTCTACACAGAGCAGTTGAGTATTGTTAGGGTAAAATATACGTGTGTTTTTGTGTTCTATTTAGAGATTAAGTATGGTCTAAGGTGACATGTACAGCTGCTACATTGACAAAGGGTATACTGTGATGTTTAGGTTCAGATGTCAACTTGGCCAGATGATGGTGCCCAGTTGTCTATTGAGGCAAGCACAGGCCAAACCAATGCTGCACGGATATTCCATGGCTAGTTAATAAACCAGAATGCTGGTTTATTAAATCATCAGTCAGTTGATAGCAGTGGCTGATTACATTTATGATCAACTAAGGGTGTGTTTTCTGCAAAGAGAGGATCAATCAGATGGATTTAATCCAATTAGTTGAAGATTTCTAAGGGAAAAGACAGAGAGAGAATGTTCACTTTTTTTTCTTCAACCAACAAGCCTCTCCTGTGGAGTACATCAAGGACCATCATCGGAGTTGCCAGCCTCACATCCTGCCATACAGATTTGGACTCTTGCATCCCCAGAGTTGTGTGAGACACTTTTATAAAGCTCACATTTATAGATCTCTCCTGTTGGTTCAGTTTCTCCAGAGAACCCTGACTAATACAGGTGGCAAAACAAATAAACAAAGAAAAAAAAATATCGTTTGCAAGGAATGTCCTCTCCTTTTAAATGAAGCATACATTTTATGGTCGGAATGGGGTAATGAAGGAGAAGGCCACAGAATAAGTCTGTCAAGAGACAATTAGCCAACCATCAAATATATCTGTGCTTGTCTTCCTTGGTATGCAGTCATTGCTAATGTTGCCTTGCCAGGACTACATTTCCCATGACACCATGCATTGGTCTTGCCAATGGAATGTGAGCCAATGTAATGAATGTGACTTCTTTTTTATTCTTCACATGGGCAGGCACCGGGAATCGAACCCGGGTCCTCGGGCATGGGGCAGGCAAGCACTCTTACCTGCTGAGCCACCGTGGCCCGCCCGAATGTGACTTCTTGATTGAGATGAATAAAGACAAAGTGTCTTCTATACTCCCTCTTCCTCTACCTTCCCCTGTCTTCCTCTGTCTTCCAGCCATAGGCAAAAGACTTGGAGGCCCCAGGAAATGGGAGAGCCAGGAGATAGAAGGAGACAGGTTGTCAAATCATCACATGGAGAGAAGTCCAGAGCAAATCAGAAACGCCATGCTGGCTCATGATGTGAGCAGGAAATAACCCTCTTTTTTATGGTAGGTCACTAAAATTTAGAGCTTTGTTGTTAATGACAGTTCATATTACCCTTGCCAATATAATGCAGCAATCTGAATCTTCTTTATTGCAGTAAGAACAGATGTTGTATTATGGAGTCAATTATCCATTGTCATTGGAATTTTGCATCATGACTACATTGAAGAAATCCATAGGGAATCTTAAAACTTCATTCTTGCCATAAGGATGATGGCAATAGGATAAATAGGCAAAGAAAAACAGGTTGTGCCATTAATTCAATTTTGCATGCTCACACATTTCTAATTCCCCTAAGATGAAGTGATCAGGACTGGATTTACCCTTATCTGAAATGCAGCTGCAAGAAAAAACATACAAACATGCAAATCACGTGACACATGTTTTCAAGAAACTGGACATTAAGTGATGGAGGTAAGTGAATTCTGAGAGATGGGAAACAAATGAAGGGAGTGCTATGACTGCCTCAGCTTATTGGGGTGGTGGAGATTTCAAGACACAGAACAGGGAGTTAGAATCAAGCAGACTCCTGAAGTTGAGGAGATAAAGCTGACAGTCTAGAGAGATACAAGCAGGTAGATTCTTCAGTCAGCCAGAGAGGAGAAAACTGCACACAGAGTACTCAGGAGGTCAGCTAAGGGTTCTTCCAATTTTTAGTGGAGTACAAACATGTGAAGAAAGATCCAGTCTCTTGGATCCAAAGAACAATTTAAAAGGGCAAGGTGGAGGCAGTGTAGTTAGTTCAGTGTTAGAATTCTCACCTGCCATGAGGGAGACCCAGGTTCAATTCCCAACCCATGTACTTCCAAAACAAAGAAACCAACAACAAACAAACAAACAAAAAATTCAACAAATGGTTCTGCAATAACGGGATACTCAAATGGAAAAAAAAAATGAAGTGTGACCCCCACTATACAGCATACAGAAAAAAAAAAGGCAAGAGGTCACAGAGCCTGGTACACAGATGGCCTTATATAGTGCTTCTTTTCACTACCCAGACTGAAAAAGTTCAAAATTCATGGAATTTTGGTATCATGACTCCTAAGCGTCTTGCCTTAATAGGGAATAATTAGTGCTAAGTCTAATATGATTCAGGTCCAACCTAGAAACTCTTAAAATCAAGACCAGAAAGAATAAAACCGTTGCCAAGGAACTTGACTGTGTTAGAAGAAAGCTAAACAATAATTGAAATGTGAAACAAAGAACAGATTAAAGAAACAGCAAACAAATAGCAAGATGATAGACTTAAACCTAATCATATCAAAAGTCCCTAATAAAAGATATCTAAGTGATTATATTAAGACCAGACAGAGCACAGACCAGATGTGATGGTTACTTTCATGTGTCAACTTGGCAAGGTCATGGTATCCAGTTGCTTGGTCAAGCAGTGGCCTGCATGTTACTGTCAGGGTGTTTTGTAGATGGGCTATGAATCTATAATCAGCTGATTGTATCTATAATTCACAAAGTTGTCCTAAGCAATATTGGGATTCTCCTCATCTAATCAGTTAGAAGTCTAAAAAGCCAAGACTAAGGATTTCAAAGTAATGGCTCTTGATGGACTTGCCTGCCAATAGGCTTTCCTGGAGAATTCAGACTAGGATTTCAACATCACCTGTATAGGAATTTCCATCTTGCAGCTGCCCCATGGGGTTCAACTTTTCAGTCCCCATGATCATGTGGGGCAATTCTTCATGGCTAATAAATATATATGTTTTGGTTCTGTTTCTCTGGAGAACCGTGACCAATACACCAGGGATAATGAAGATCATTTCATAATGATAAAGGGGTCAATTTATCAAGAGGACATATACAAAAAATAACAGAACTACAAAATACATGCAGGAAAATAACTGATAGAAATACAAAGAAAAGTTAGTAAGGATATACTAGACTTGCAGAAAACCATCAATTCACTTGCCTTAATTTATATTTATACACCCCTCCACCCAACAATAATAGAATATATATATGTATTTTTTTGACATGCATTGGACACATGTACCAAGATAGATGATATTCTGAACCATAAAACAAAACTCAATAAATTAAAGAGGATTCAAATGTTATAAATTAGAAATCAGTAACAGAAAGATCTCTGGAATAATCCCCAAATATGTATAAACTGAATAGCATACTTCTAAATAACCCATGGGCCAAAGAAGAAATCAGAAGGGAAATTAGAAAGTATTTTGAACTGAATGTCTATGAAAAGGCAATTCATCACACTTTGTGTAAAGCAATTAAAACAGTACTTAAGGTGAAATCTATAGCACAAATGCCTTTATTCGGAAAAGAAGAAGGATCTCAAATCAATGACCTCAAGTTCCACCTAAAGAGACTAGAAAAAGAAAAGTAAATTATACCCAAAGTAAACAAAAAGAAGAAAGTAATAAAGATTGGAGCAGAAATCAATGATATAGAGAACAGAAAACAATGCGAAAAATCAATCAGAACAAAAGTATATTAAAAAAAATTAATAAATTTCTAGGCAGAGAGATCAGGAAAAAAGAAGATACAAATTACCAATATCAGAAATAATAAGAGTAGCATCACTATAGATTCAGTATATATATTAATAGTATAATAAAAGAATATTGTGAATAATTTTATGATAATAAATCAATACCTCAGATGACAAAGACAAACAACCAAACTCACTCAAGAAGAAATAAAGAATCTTAATAGGCCTATTTCTATTTTTTAAATTGAATTTATGGTTGAAAATAGTCTCACAATAAAAATTTCAAGCCTAGATAGCTTCACTGCAAATCCTACCAAGTGTTTAAGACTGAAAATACAGCAATTCTACACAAAGCTTAGAAAATTGAGGAGGAGGGAATACTTCCTAGCTAAACCTATGAAGTCAGTTTTACTCTGTTACCAAAATCAGAAAGAAAAAAAATAGAAAAAATGAAAACTATACATGAATATCTAATAACAGAGCACAAAATTCTATACAAGATTATAGGAAATCAATTCCAACAACATATAAAAAAAGATCACATATAATGACTGTGCTGGTTTGAATCTTGTGCACCCCAGAAAAACCATGTCCTTTAACCCTCATCCAATATTGCTGGGTAAGATCTTTCTGAATGTTTCCACGTAGATGTAACCCACCCAATTGTGAGTGACAACTTTTGATTAGATGATTTCTATGGAGATGCGTCCACCCATATCTGAACATGGGTGTGTCTAAATCAGGAATTCAAAGCCATTCAACTAATGGAATTAAGTCAAATGATTAGAGGTTGAATCCAGCAGGGAAAGCCTTTCCATTTTGCATTTCATTGTCAATTTCTCTCCATAGAGCTTTCTAACTGAGGCAAAAGTCCAACCTAACATGAACTGTTCTTTTCTACCTTACCTGAAAGAGAAAGAATAGATGGGTGTTTTCAATATGAAATGTTTGTGCTTTCAGCTTCTGGGAACTGCAAGGTTAGTCTAGATAAACAGAGGGTTAAAATAGAGAAGTTCGCCATTTTGCTAAACTTTCAAAGTTCTTCAGGGCTGTTTTAAGATATATACCTAGAGCAGAAGTTTGCTAACACACTTGCTTAAGTAGAGTGGTGAAACTAATGTTTATAAATGGGACATAAGGTAATGGTCCCCTTAACTCTTGGGATTGCCGCATGGAGTTGGGTTATCTAGAACCCCAGAGCTATCACAAAGAGTCTCCCTGGGTCTTCTAGGAGAGTGACCCAAGAGAGGCAGGGACTGATAGTCTAAAATGGCCACAGATGGTAGGCAAAATAAGCAGTGTGCACACCCATGGATCCAACACATTTTTCTGAGTATTCACCCACCAACTGGACATCAATTTCTGCAATAACCAGCTGAAGAGTATGCTAATGATCATTGTGAACAAAGGGGTACTGGGACTGCTGGAAGAAATCACCTTCCAGGACCACAGGTATAGCTAATCAGGGCTGATACACTGAGTGAGAACCTGTCGGCACTGTTTTCAGTGGTGACACCAGATCTCTGCCATTATGTACAGAGGACATGAGCACTTAGTACTGACCAAGCTAGACTGAAGGCAGGACTCTAACCCTGCCTGTGCCTTCTGTAAATACAGTGTCATCATTATTGTGACATACTTCTAAAAACAACAATACTCTTTGATTAGATTCCAATTCATTCATAGTTATCTGAAGATATTTTAATATTTTTTGCATGTGAAAGAAGAAAAGAAGTTATAGAGTCTTTAAATAAAATTCAACTCTTGTAAATTTCTGAATGCTTGTAAAAACGAGTAAACCAAATTTTTATTGGTTGCTTTTGCTAAAAAAAAGTTTCTTGTCAAAAGCGATTATTGAAAACTGAAAGATAATTCTATTAAGGAGTCTTGAGCAGAAGTGTATGTACCGTATGTACTAAAGCATAAAGCTCTAATAGAGAAAATTGTGTGTATGACAGCAAGCTCAAATTTACCAGTTGGAAAAAATGAGCATTATTTGAAAGTTTTATGTAAATTAAATATTTAATATCTTTCCAAATTCCTTATGTTTTATTTTATTATGGTTGTATAATATAAAGAAGCATAATCTGATTTTTTACCAAGATCCATTTCCATGCCCCCCAGTTTACCCCAGTATGCCATATATTTTCTCATTTTCTAAGTGTGCTATGAAATAAAAACTTAAGGATAGCTCTCTAGTATTATTCAAATCTAGATACTTTGTTTCAGATTTGACAGGGGCAGACACCAGAAGGCACCTTTAGTCAGCTGATTAGATAAATATTGCATTTAAGATTCTATTTTCCCTAGACCATGCAAACAAGAAATAAATACCAGACCAATGCAGGGATTTGATATCTGTAATTTAATCTGGCAACGAAGCCCTTAGGGCAACAATTGCTGGTGTTTTATGCATTAGTTGCCTACCACGGAGCTTTCTGACACAGAGTGGAAATTAATTTCGTACATTTCATTATTGTAAAGCTTGCTTACATTTTTCATTATACATGCAGACTCTAACAATTTATAAATATGGAATAGATATACTTTCCATTTAAACGTGGCATCAACTGATTGCCTAAACTCAAAATAATGTAAGTAACTTTGGTAAAGAAAAGAAAATTCCAGCTTTACACAATTTTTGTTACTATTTTCTATCTTTTCCTCCTGTTTTGCTTTATTTTTGTTTTTGTTTTTTACCCTATGGATGCAATTCAAAGTATTCTGTATTTATAGAATCAGACTCATTGATGTAAAGAGATGAATAAATCACAGAATTGGGGGGGGGGTGATATAACTGGGTATTTGTGATTATAACCACTCTATTATTTTGTGGGGTGAGTAAAAATCAAGTTCATTTTCTTTTCATGGGTTAGCATGGGTCAAAGTCTGGAGTTTCCTTGTCTCAAGTATGTAAGTTTGAAATTTAAATATACCTTATGGTCCATTGATCCTCATGTGATTTTATGATACTGTATAACTTGTTCCAGAAAAAAAAAAAGGTAACCTATGAAATCTTGACAGTAGTTATTCTCATTACCGATTCCAACAAGGGGAAGGGGAGTATAGTTTAAAAACTGATTTACTATTTTTATTGTATGTCATGATGCTAATGAAAGAACAGCAAGTGCCCTGACAGAGATTCTACAGTATTATATCATTCAGTTTCTCAAATTACAAATTTGGGAGGTTGGATTGATCTTCGCCTGCTTATGAGATAAAACTTATAAATTCTTACCCACTCTATTTCCTATTATCTCCAGGCCGCTTCTTTTTTTTTTTTTTTCCAGACCCTTTAACATAGTGAAAAACTTTCAAGGCATAGAATTTTCAGGAAATGGCCCACACTGAACAAAATTCTAATTAAGAAATTGAGTCTGGGCCACATTCAGCACTCCTTACTAACTTGTCTCTCTACTCCCCTCCATTCTTTACTGCGGGTGGTTGAAGTGATTTTTTTCAATGCTGTCAATATTTGCCTCTCTTAGGCTATTTTATAATTTTTTTTTCTTTTTTAGGTGCATGGTCCGGAATCGAACCCAGGTCTCCTGCATGGAAGGCAAGCATTCTACCACTGAACCACCCGTACACCCATTTTATAAATTTAAAATCTGCTTAAGCCTACCACAGTGATACAGCTCTTTGTGTATTATTGCTGCTAAAGATATACTGGTCAAGCCAGCACAGCTCTGTCATTTTCACTAGGTCCTCATCTGTAGACTCTGGGAGCAGTGAGAGAAAAGAAGTAGTTAGAGTTTCCTGGAAGTAAATGTACATAAAGTACAGACTGCTTTACCCTCATAGCTTTGTGTATTAATTCTGGATGTGCGTGGGATAAAATGTACTAATGTAAATTTTATCTGTCAAGTGTGGTAATGGTAGAAAAGAAGTGGACAACTATCCTAGACTGTATTGCACTATAAAACAACCGATAAATTCAAGCAATTCAGTTTAAAACTGTCAATGGCCGGGGTGTTACTTAACTGGATAATACTCCATGATACATTGTCTCTTGAAATGAAAACTGAAAGGAGCCAAATGCAGGTGGTGGAAGAGTCTCTCAAAGGCTCACTATGAGATTTCCTTTAGCTCCTAATATGAGGGAGACAAGGTTATAGTGGTTAGACCACCATGCACTCACCATCTTAGGAATCAGAGAGAGTGGATTTGTGCATTGACTGAACTAATAGATGATTGTGTGATCACAGGCACATTCTAACTTTTCTATTCCTCAGTTTTTTATCTGTAAAATGAGCATATTATTGGTGATTATTTCTTAAGAGCTTTGTGAGAGCTTACTAAACTAGTCCGTGGATAAGAAGCATGTTTTCCCCTTCCCAGTAGGTGCTTAATAAATGACATATCCATGTCAACAATGATGGCATGTCATCTTCTTCCATGGCCATATTGTGACAATATGCAATCTATGCCACATGTCATTCAGAACTTAGCACAACATCTGTGCAAACCACAAAATGGCTCACTAAATATGGGTGTTTCCACCAGGTCAATCAGACAACATCTGTGAACAAATTCATAACACAAACGTTGAATTAAGATGACCACTTTCAGAAGCTGAGGAAGTATCGCCTTTTTTCTAATGAATTTTATAGCTCCTTTCTCAGCAGACTTGTTGGCAAATTTTGAGAACCCACTGCCTTGGCTTCTCTGAGGCATGTCTGTTTCCAGAAGAGATTGTCCACATGTACCTCCTGGCAGGAGAGAATTTTCACAGGATGCCAATCAGAATCATTCTTTTAGGGGTTGAAATTAACCTGAAAGATCCTCTGCAGTTCAGGTAACTTTAGCCTCAGTATCCCAGACTGTTTATCCCTGGGATGCAGTCTCAGGAAACTTGTTGCCTCAAGAAAGCCACAACAGGGGCAGTGATTTAGGGCTCTCAGCTGAAGCTACAGGCGAGTATCAGGTAAGAACTTGAAATCAGTTAAACTCAATTTGTTTATGATGTTCAGGTTAATAGATTGTTTTCTCAAATGCACTCATTTTCAAGAACTACCAGGATACTCTGAATCATTTAATCCTTTGCTGTTCACCATTCTTTTGATGAGATGGATCACCCAATTGTAAAATACAAGGAAAATGTAAAACACAAGAGAAGCAGCTAGAAATGATTTATGATAATCAATATTTAATGGCTCAATCTCAAATCTTCTTTTGGTTCTTGTGTTACATGAGAGATTTTTCAAATTCCTACTAGGAAAGTTTGAGAGGAGATAAGATGTAGTAGGATTTCTTTCCTTCTTTCACTTTCTGCTGATGTTTCCTTATGCCACTAATGACATGTTTAACACCTCCCCTCCCCCCGGGAACATATGAAGTGCTTTCCTTGGTGTGTCCATCATTTTCCTCTGACAAAAATGTCCCAGTAACTAAAAGTTAATTGTAAGGAAATAATAAATATGAGCAAGGAGTTACATAAAAGGATGTTCACTAGAGCATTATTCATAATTATGAAAAATGGAAATAGTATAAATTGCTAACAAAAGGGGACAGAAAAAATGATGAAGCATCTATTACTGTTATGAATTACTGTGTAGACATTAAGATAATGATATAGAAAATAATAGAATTTTGTGAAAAAACAGTCCATGATTCTTTTACAAATTAAAACAATAATACACACACAAATATTAAAATGAGAAGATTTATCAGTCTGGAGCTGACCAGGAGACAATAACCACACAGTAATTTGATCAGAGAAAGTTCAATATAAGGAATTATTAACTATCACAGAGCAATGAGGGAATAGCTAGTATGAAATAAAGAGAATTCTAAAAATAGGAATTGCAGCTATAAGGAAAAGCCATTACCCTAGGGGTGAGAAAGAAGTTCTCCTTCTTGTAGGGCTGAAATGCAGCCTGGGTTGGAGAGGGCACAACCTTAGTTCATTATGTGGCAGAGAAGTTATTGTGGTGCCACTGTGGTAGAACCTGCTGGAAATCCAACAGAAAAAAACTACTCATGGAGAGGTGTCTGCCCGCTACAAAACTGATTGATAGAAGTTGCTGGGGGAAGTTGTTGGCCCCTATGGACTGCAGGAGCCAGGTGCTGGAGAAGCTATTTGCTCTCCAGGAGTGGGGACACTGAGAGAGACATTGTGAAAGGAGAAGCTGTGAACACTGGAGAAGCTCCCTGAGATGCAGGAGCTGGGTGGTGGAGTAGCCACACGAACTGCAGAGCAGTGTACAGGTGAGTCACAAGTGCATCAGGGGCTGGACTCTGGAGATTCCAGGAGGAGCCTGCAAAGCCAGCACACCAGAACCTGGGAGCAAAATCTTTCCTTTCACAATGTCTCTCTAGTGTCGGCAAAACTTATCATCATGCCAGCTGGTAAAGGAAAACTATTCATAGGGTCCAGATTTATTTTTACAAAGCAGGTAAAAAGTATGAATTTAGAGCTGACAAGCAATAGGTCAAAAGTTGGCACAAAGTGCAGATGTTAAAATGGTAACAACAAATCTCTTTGGGGTGGGAGAGTTATGTGCTAATTTCTCATTCTTTGAGCATTGCCATATTTCTACAATTAAGCGTAAAGAAATGGATATCTTTTATTATAAATACCATTTACTCAGCCACCCAAAAAACTCATTTGATAAAGTTTAATTTATATTAAATTACTTAGTGCTTAAAACATAAGAACAGGTACAATGTGGATACTACACATTTAAGGGGGATAATCAATAACAGCTACTCATTTTCTAGAAACAGGTAAAATGAGTCATTCAATTGTTGCCATCAATTTCTTTTCCATTCTACTACCTACACACTCCCTCTATTAAAAGAATAATGTGGATCAATTATTCTAATTTCCAAAATTATCTATGGCTAATGCATGGTCTGATATTAATAGTTGCTTTGGCATCAAGAAAAGGGGAATATGGAGGAGTCAAGGTAAAAGAAGTTTGGAAACTGTCAACTAGCCAAAGAGGAACAGGTTTATATACTCTTGAGCATCTCAGAACTTTTAGTATGTTGATGGCTATTGAGAATCTTGAAAAGGAACAGTTAAAGCAGTGATCCTTCCCCCAAAAATCTTATTTGGTGGGAAGGATGGCAAGGGATAAGTGTTTTAAGGAATGATGCTCCAAATCAGTGGTAATCAAAATTTTGGAAAAATCAAGAACTTCCTATATATTTAAAATACTTATATCACAGCTTCATCTTCAAAGATTCTGATTCAGTAGGTTTGTAGTAGGGCCCAGTTAATTTGGACATAAGTGGTCCAAAAACCCCACTCTGAGAATTAGTGTTGATATTCGTAAAGTAGTTCAGAGTGGAGGTTAAAAAGGCGTAGACTGTCTGTGTTTGCATCCTGGCCTTACCAATCTCCCTCTTTGTCTCAATTTCCTTTTCGGGAGACAGACCTGATTAAGAATGTCTAGTTCTAAGGTGGTTATAAGAATTCAACGAGATATTACACATTAAAGCATTGAAGACAGCACTTGGCTCATAATAAGACACCAATAAATGCTAGCTATTGGTATGTGTGTGCGTGTGTGTGAGAGAGAGAGACGTGGGAGGAAGGGAGACAGGGAAAGAGAAAGAAAGGAGAGAAGAAAATATTAAAGAAAGTGCCACAAAACAATGGGTTGAATTACTTGATACTGTTCATTTAGGTACATTTTAAATAGAAGATGCAGAGTTCAGCTGGGCTTGTGAGTCTTCTATATAGTATGTACAAAGGGGTTGGGTAAGGCACCTGTAGGAGATAGGTGTGGGAAAGGGTGCTTCACCTGTAAGGCCTGGTAAATAGACAAAAACGAGAGAGGACACCTGCTGCATTATTGCCAATTTTGCAATTATATATATAGAGAGAGAGATAGATAGATATATTTTTGCAATTATACATATATATATATATATAATATAGAAAATGGATGAGGGACATAAAAACTCTATGCTAATTCTCATACGTACCTATGAGCAGATGAGGGTAAAAAATATATTCATTTAAAACATTTTACTTATGGATATCTCTGGAACGTATCTACCACATGACTTACAGCTTCAGGCCAGAGTTTCTCTAGACATGGGAAAAAAGGTCATTCAAAGCTGAAACTCCAAATTAGTATCATAAGTTTAAAACAAATGCAGCAGAGGTAGAGGTTTTAAAAATGGGTTTGAGCATCTGAGCTATAGTTTTTTTTTTGTTGTTGTTTGTTTGTTTTTTATATATATTTTTTTATTTTTTATTTTTATTTTTATTTTTATTTTTTCTCTATATTATCATTTTATTTCTTTTTCTGTTGTCTTGCTATTTCTTTTTCTAAATCGATGCAAATATACTAAGAAATGATGATCATACATCTAAGTGAAGATATTAAGAATTACTGATTGCATATGTAGAATGGAATGATTTCTAAATGTAAAAAAAAAAAAAATGGGTTTGAAATATGAAGGTGGTGAATAATGACTAAAACCAAGACTCTTCCTAGTGGGCAGTGATTCCGAAACTTCAGTGTGAATTCCAGCCATCTAAGGCACTTGCCAGAAGTGCAGATTCCAGGGCTCCACTTGGAGACAGTCTGGTAGGAAGAGATCTGGAATACGACTCTAGTATCTGTCAGTTTCAGTAAGCACCACGTGTTGATTTTGAAGCAATGAGCCTCTGAACCAAATTTGGAAAAGTTCTTCACCTTGGGGTGCTGGTGGGCAAACTGAGGCAGGTCTGCAGAGACCTTTAACAGGACATCCCCCGCCAGTCCCATCCTCCTCTATCCACAAGGTTATGATGGGCACAGCCAGGTTTGTGCAAGGGGACCGTGCACCCACGCTGCATGCTTCTGAGCTGGGATGGACATCTAGATGAGCTGGACTGGGGCAACCTGCCCTGGGGAATATAGAAGTAGGGCTCAGGGTTTCCAGTCTTTATAGAAGTAGGGCTCATCCTTCAATGTCTTCCCATTGTTTTCAAAATAAGTACCACAATCTTTAATATGGACTAAACTCAGTTTGTATTACGTGTTCTCTAGGTTGTTTTCTTTCTCAATATTAGTCTCTCCCAATAAAATTAAGTTCTGGGAAGGCAAACACAGTGGCTATTACGGTTTTCTATTGTAGCTGTGCCTAGCACTCTCAGGGATATTAAAAAAAATATTTATTGAATGATGAATGAAAAAAATAACAACAATGAATCAATGGCACTGTGTGTCTCTTAGAAAACTGACTTTTTAGGATGAATTTTTTCATTCATTCAGCATATATTTATTGACTATCTATTATGTCCTGGACACCATGCTAGAATTGACAAGAGCTTGTACCTCCTCTGAATGAATGAATGAACAGAATGGATTACAGTCAGGACACAACTAGAGGCCAACCCTACCCTGACTTTCATAGGATAGAGCTGGGTGCCTACTGGTAGGCAGGGGGATTTCTGCCTGCCTGGCTTAGCTCTGGAAGCATCTTACTTTCTCCTATTTAGCACCACGCTGATCCTTGTTGAGCTTCTCCCCTAATCCTATTAACTCTTTCTCTATATAATCATTTAATTGGAAAAAAGTTTACAAGCCAAAGTTTCCTACCATTGACATAAATTAAATAAAATAGTTTCTATTTGGGCTTAATCTTTTCTAAATAATAGTATCATGTCCTGAGCAGCACTTTGGCAGAGAGTTTTGTAGCGGAATCTGAGAATGATCATCAATGTTTTGGGGATAGTATGTTTTGCCCCTTTACTCTAAAGAGGCCCATTTGGTCAAATGTGACTGATTCAGTTACCAAAAAAAAGGTGTTTGACACAGAACTGGCCTTTATTCTTTCGAGAAGAGGACTAAAGTCAGGCTACAAGTTTTCAAGCCAATGCTTATAATTACTTCGTTTCCCCCTTCTCCTGTTCTATCGTGTTTCTAAGCAAGCTGTAAGCTGCATTTTCCATCACTGGCCTCCCCTACTCCAGATAAAATGGGGCTCAAGACGCCAATGACGTTGCATAAATTCTTATACATGATCATCAAATTTCATTACATAGATTTCATGCTGAAGTAACAGTTTACGTTTCATTTAAATACAATCTTTGCTTCTATCTGTGCACAAACTCTGGGATTCCAGGGACTGCAATCGGGTTAAGATTCAGTTAGCATTAAATCATGGATGTGACCTGCTTTATCAACCCAACAAGGAAACTCCGCTTCACATGGCTAAGTGAAGCTGAATGAATATGTTCTGGGAAAATTAGAGAGAACTACATTGAGCAGTACAGCTCTCCTCGTGTGCTATGGTATAATTATCAAAAGCTCGTAGTTTGTAAGCCTTTCAGCCCTCCTGGCTGGATTTTATTAAAGTCTACCTTATATTAAATGTAATTCGAAGAAACGTTTCATGCCATTCTTTCTTCTTTCATCCCTCCTTTTTCCCCTCTCTTTCTTAAAATAAATAAATAAAAAGAAAGACGAGCAGAAAAGTCACCTATTTCTAAAAAAGGCTTCAACCAGAAAGTTGCAGGTTACCTCCTGCTGCACCGGATATAATAATGAATCACTTATCTTTGACACTTAAAGAAAGTTTGTTCAGTACTTTAGAACGTTTTTATTTTAAATAGCCCTTGCTTACTGGTATATACCTAAAACATCCAATTAAATCTGAAAAGGAAACTGCAATTTTGCTTCTCTAAATTATTCCACTGTCACCACTGTGTCCCCAAACTGCAGAAGATGCATTTAGGCCTTTATCTGTTTAAAGTTCCCTTCTGGGAGACCCACCCCCTCCTGATCCCCCCGATCCTCGGTAAATTGGCCAAGAGCCTCCAACAAGGGCACTGGATCAGGACAATTAATGAATGTCAAGTAAAAGCAGAATAAAGGGTTAAGGTGAATGAATATCCTGGAGGGAAAAGCCTAATTATGTGCCCTTTGTAAGCAAGATATCCAGTATATATCTTTTAAAATGCTTTTAGGACAATGATATACGAATATATTAATATATCTCATATATTAATTTAAAAAAAACTTGAATGGTAGAACTTAGTGTCTAAATAGATGACACCAGTTGCAGTGTTTGATTTTTCTTAAGTAGCAATTGTATTGAGGTCCATTAGCTCCTGATTCTTCAAAACCCAATCCTAGCAATATCTCTGGGAAGTTTCCCTAACACCTATTTCCCTCATCCCCCTGCAGCAATATTCCCTTTTACCTTTATTACTTTTATCACATTGCATCACAAATATTTACTTAATTGATTTTCTCCTTCACTAGAATAGGAGTTCCTTAAAGCTAGTAACCTTATTTTATTAAGTTTGAATCCCCAAAGTTTAGGGCATTTATTTTTTTCCCAACAAATACGTATTAAATGTCTACTCTCTCCCAGAAGCATATGCTGTGTATAAAGTACTTGCAACAAAGAGATGAATAGTGCTCGAGTTCATAGAGTTTACAGTCAGGTGAGGAAGAGAATCAATAAATTAGTAAATATACCAGGGGATAATAATAAATTCATAAAAGTTGTAGAGCTCAAAAGGGAGGAGGGTGTAACAATATAGAATAACTTGGAGGAGTTTCTTAGAGCTCCCTTGCAGAGGTCATTTTGCAGTACAGGCAGGGGAGCATCCAGGCTGAGGGAACAGAATATACGAAGTTTTTGAGTCAGGGAAGGCTCAGAAAGAATACACAGAGGATTGAATGGTCTAGAAACTAACAGTGCAGCAACCAGGAGAAAGTTGAAAACATGATCCCTGTCTTCAAGAAGGTTATAACAAGTAAGGAAATTAAATAAACCTGAGGAGTTTCAAGCTTTCAGTCCTGCATGTCACACCTCCTGGCTCTGTTCCTTCTTCTTTGGCCCAAGGGAGACACTGCTAATCAATCATGGGGTTCTTTCCCACTAAGGTGAGACAGAGCCTTGAAATGTTTCTAAACACAGTTTCTCTGGTGGCTGCCACCAATCCTTTGAAATGGGCACTCAAGATGATACCATTTTGTCCTTTTTGATTTAAGTGGCCAATAATCATTTTCATCTGATGGGAGCAAATGGGATATCTGTTTGGGTGGAATGAGAACTAAAATAAATTGAGTTAATATGTGTAAAACAATGAGCAATGTAAATAGACATAAAGCTTGGCTCGTTATAGGTGCTCAATAGACAGTAGTGATTACACTGATGGCAGTGGTGAAGGCAATGATGGTGGAAAAGTATGTGGAATCCTAGTAACTGGTAGGAGTTAATGTGCATTTGTGATTACTACTGAGGAGGAGAGAAATGCAAAGTGGAAAGCACTCAGTGCCCTTTAACGAGTTCACACTTTTTTCTTGGAACAAGCCAGTTAATATATTCTTGAAAATATAGAGAGTGTAATATCCTTAGACTCATGCAAAGAAGACCATGTTAATGGGCATAAGCAGCTGGAAATTAGCATCTTGCTCTAACCCAAGTACCCTTAGAAATGACCAACCCATCAACTCTAATGACTCCACCTTGTAGTCCCTATGCTGAGACCAGAAATCCAGCAAGCCAGGCTCAGCCAGTCTAAAATGTTTATTTTTCCCCCACCTACAATGAGCAAGCCGTGCATCTTAGGTATAAAAATGATAGCATTTATAATTTATTAAGAGCTAAACTCAGAAGTACTCTAATGCATTATTAAGGTTGAGAAAAATCAAACACTCAGAAGCCAAAGAAATACAAAGATAGAGTTCTTATGATGACATTAATTGGAAATGTGTTGCCTACACTACATGTTGAGAATCTCCTTGGATATGCAATTGATGTGTAAGACTGAACCACAGGATATAGTCACACATTCAGTTGGACCCTTGCCTACTATAAGTTCTTCTGAATAAGTTTTTGTACATACCGTTTGTTTTGCTTTAGTAACATCTAAGTTGGACAGAGTGTTTTTCCTGGGTTAGTAGCCACCACTTTGAGTGCCTATTTCATGCCAGGTACTATGCTAAGCCTTTCCCATATAATATTTCTAATGTATACAATAACTCTGCAAGATCTGACCATATTTCCACCTTTCAGACAAGGCAACTATAGTTCAGAGAACTTACTCAATTTATATAACTAAATAAGTGTGACATTAATACAGAACTGCCTCATGCTACAGTTAATATCATTTGCACCATCCTTTGTTTGCCTAAACATTTGCTTTATATCACTCCAAAGCCATATACTTCATGAGTTATGGAAAATCAGATATTCACTTCAGACATGGTATTTGTGGGGGCTTGCCTTTTTTGAGTGGCCAAGTAGAATGTATAAAAGGGGGTGCTCTGTGGAAGAGAAAGAGCCCTTCCCACCTGATGACAGAAGGATATGGGGTTCTTTTGCCCACCGCCAGCCCCCAAATCACTCCAACAGCACCTTGGCAAAATGTGGGAGCAGCGCTTTCTTCCTTCTCCACGTACTCTCAAGCTTCTCATAAGTCAAACCCACTTTCTATCTTCCTCATAAAGGTCCACTTAACCAGTGTCCATTCATAAACAGGGGTGGGCATAGGGCACACCTTCTGTCCCACCCAACTGAGTCATAGCCAAAGACTTCATTAGAATCCTCCAACCAGTTTTATCTCACAATTATGGATGATATGATGAACTGTTAGCCCCCACTGTGTAGCGATTGGCATTAATTGATTCCTTCTTTTCTGAAAAAAAAAAAGAAAAGGCCAACCTGAGGAGTGATGTACAGATGGAAGTCTGCTGCCTTACCTTCCTACACAGGGTACCACAGTACAATCACCCCATTTTAGACCATGTCCCTTTCCCTGGCCCCATTTTATTGTGGGTGCCTCATAGAGGACTGATTCTTTCCTGCAGTGACAGGATACAATGCTCTCAGAGCTGTCTCCAGTAGATATTTGCAGCAAGCACTGAGATGAGCAGCTGGTCAGATGGGGGAGGAGGCAAGGAAGGCAGGAAGATCTACAGGGACTAATGATGGGGACAAGGCACGTGGAAAGGCTGTAGGTTTCTTAGAGATGAATAAGGGACCCCTTGCCAAACACTCGTACTGTCTTTATATAATGGACGCAACCCGTTTCCCAAACCTTCCAAACTACATGGAATGCTTTGGCTTTGATTGTTATTGACAAGTCAGCATGTGCTATAAAACCAGTATCACACCAAATGGAACAGATTGATAGTCCTGCAGATATCAGCCTCCCTATCCAATTTTCTCTCAGCATTCCGAGCAGGCTGTGGGTGGAGTGTACAGTTCTCTCATTTGCTGGCAGAGGCCAAGCAATGCAAGGCATTAACTGGCACCTAAAAAAGGCTTCTAGCCAGAAATGTGACAGAAAATTCACTTTCAAATACTATAGCTTGCATTTTATGTTCAAATATAAGGGAACGTAATCATTGGGAATGACAAACAAGTGCTCACAAACCTACTACTTATTAGCACAGCATGCTCCATTTAAAAGGAAATTTTCTAACAGTAAACATAGCATAAGGCTGCAATTACAACCTTTCAATGATGGCAATCCATGGGAAAGCCATTTAGTGATAAATTGAAGGGCAGTAAGAAATTTTCACCTGCTTAACTAAGCTTCCATTGATTCTATCAAGTTGTTTGCCTGGCAATATCTGGACTATGATAGAAAAAGTTGAGATAAACTAATTTTCCCCTTATCTACATATTATTAATTACTAAGTCTAAACTATAGCATTAATTTTAAAAGGTATGTGGCAGTTTGACCAGGAGAAAAAGATCTGCTTGCTGATTGCTAATTATACTTAATCATAAATAATATTTATAATTTACCTACTTATTTTCATATTTAAATCTTTTCACAGATTTTTGTCTCCTCATTTGCATAATGCACACATGGGATATCAATGCAACTTTACTGGGCAAGTAAAATCATGCCAGTCTTGTGGAACCAGCCCCAAATAGTAAGCTCTCAAGCTGGGAAAGGTGTGGGGCTTAATCATAACTAAACGGCAACAAATTATTAGAATTGTGCATTTCCATACACTAAGGGGAAGCAGTATTAAATAACTGTGTTTCAGGGAATTTCAACTGTGACTTTTTGGCAAAATTCTCAGTAAATGCCAAACCTGTGGAACCCTGTTTGCAATAGGGGGAATACAAGGTAATACGATCAATAGGGGATGTATCACATTAAAAAAATTTCAACAGGGTAAAATAAAGGGGCAAAACAAATAAAAGACACATAATTGAGGTAGCTAAGAACACATTAAAAAAGGTGTAGATGTAAGTTCATATGTGTATATAAATATATATGCAAAATCATAAATAAGAAAATGAAAAAATGAAAAGATAACATTATTTCACAGTTCCAAAATTATATGCACATTTACTTTTCCTTTACACATTTCTATATTTTATACTTTTTACAAAACATATTAATTTAACTACAATATATTATTTTAACTACTTTATTTTGAAAATTTGTTTGTATATATATAATGTGTATATATATATACATATATATATATATGTATATATATATAAAGTTACAAGATCAAGCCGTTGCTTAACACAGTGTAAGTGAAAAATGTGTGCTATTTTGTGGGCCATAGAACTAAGGATGATCAAAAGATTAAAGCAAATTCTAAAACCTCTAAGTCTATTTTGGACCAACAATTCCACATCTAGACTAGGGGTTCATCAAAAGAAAATTACCACATGACCATGAATATATTAAGCAAAGATGTTCACTGCAACTTAGTTTATAACAGGAAGGAAAAATGGACAAACTTAAGGTCTATCAAAAAGAGCTTTATGATATTAATCACAGTATATCCATCACATGCAGTTCTGCAGTTATTTAGATGACAATATTCACAGAAAACCAAGTCAACCCTAGAAGCTCTATTGTTACAGGCTATAAGAAACAGGCAGTGCTGGAAACTGAGCCCACTGGGGAGCACATATCCAGTGTAAAGGAGGCACCTGCCGTTGGCTCCCACTATGTCCATGAAAGAGTACAAGCCCAGTGGCATCAGATTATCCAACTTTCAAGAGAAGCTACAAAATTTCTCAGCTTTTAAAATGTCATGCAGCCCCAAGGGAAAAATAAAATGTACATGGGCTGCATCTTACCCAAGAACCAAGAGTTTGCAAACTTCAGTGTGGAACTAAATTTGTTTAGTCATGTGTTTCAGTTTGCTAAAGCCACTGAAATGCAATATACCAGAAATGGACTGGCTTTTAACAATGGGGATTTATTACTTTACAGTTCTAAGCCATGAAAATGTTCAAATTAAGACATCAAGAGACAGATACCTTCTCTGAAGAAAGGCTGCTGGCATCCAGGATTCCTCTGCCAGATAACAAGACACATGCCCAGTTTCTGCTGATCCTTCGCTCCTGGATTTCCTTGCTTTCAGCCCCTGGTTCCAGTGGCTTCCTCTTCGAGATTCTGTGGGTCCTCTCTTAGCATCTCTGGGGCTTTTCTCCCTAAGCTCCCTCAGCGTTTTTGGTCCCTTATGCTTTCATAAAAGACTCTAGTAACAGGATTAAGGCCCGACCTGAATGGAGTGGGTTACCTCTCAGATTGAAATAACCTAACCAAAAAGGTCCCACCCATAACAGGCCCGTACCTAAAGGAATGGATTTAAAGCATATGGCCTTTTCTGTGGTACATAACAGCTTCAAATTAGCCCACCATGTAAATCTGTCCAACATATACATTAAATTTTAAAATATAAATTTAAAACACTATATTTTTATGTAGGTAAAACTGCGTGTGTTTGTGTGATGCTCACACAGACGAACACACATGAAATTTAGGGTGGAGAAGCAAGTAAGAGAGAAATGGCTCTGAAAGGATGTGAGAAGAATTTGTGTGTGGAGGGTTAATGTGTTAGTTTGGATGATTTCTGTATCTTCTTTACACTATTATTTATATTTTTGAATTAAGAATATGTAGATTAAATAGTGTCAGTATATGTATAATAAGCAGGTGCTTTCTCATGCTGCCTCATCATTTCTCAGGTCCTTATCTAGATCACTACATTCACTTAGGAGCTCTGCTTTTAGGAATAATGCCAGCAAAAAAAAAAAAGGCAAGTAAAAACATTGTAAAGAGGATGGTGAAGGCTGTAGCCAATCTTTCACATGATTAATAGGGAAAAGCAAAACAGTGAAATGTGTCCTGAAAAAGAGGAGAAATCAGGGATGTGCAAATAGCCTGTGAATATGGGAGTGTCAGCGTATGTATGTGCAACTGGGATATTTTTCTCTATAGTTTCACGGGGCCTTGGTATAAGTGGGATATTTTAGGGAGCCAGATGGAAGGACTTTATAAGCAGTGATAGCTGTTCATATAGAGAATGGGTTAAGTCAGAGAGTGTTTAAGTCACTAGAAGCATTGAAAATGTGGCAAGATCACCACTACCTGATTTTACAGAGAAAATTCTTACATTGAGTAAGGTGAGAAAGGAAAAGAACTCAGCTTCTACAACTAAAACTGCTATTTCCCTTTAAGACCTAAAATTATGACCACATAACCCTCTTTGTTGTGGTATGAAACAGGTAACCAACTTGAGAAAGGTGATGAATTTGGGGTTCTATTGATTACTTCATTGATTCATTCATTTATTCAACAAATATTACTAAGACGTTGTACTCTGTGCCTGAAATCCAATGGATCAAAAGACCAGCCTGGTTGGACTTTCCTAAAGCAATCTAAACTGTACGGAAGATAAACTAGAAAATAAGTACACATTACAAAACATGAAATATATCCTGCAAGGACAAATACAGTTGGGTATTTTGCCTATGGCCTGCCTCAAGAAAAAATCTCTAAGTGGATTGATTTTCTTTCTCTTCACTCCATTCTGTCCACCCAATATCTTACTTCCTTCTCTTGTGAAAGACATTTGTCCTTTTCACCTCAGCTGGAAAAAAAAAAAGAGTGCCATGTGTCTATTCCCTATACAATTTTTGGGTCCCTGTTATGAAACAAGAGATAGCTGTCAATGATCCCTGACATTATAAGCCCCAAAAGGGTCCCCAGAAGACTTCAAGAATGTGGGTGGGTCTCTGCTTTATCTCCCTCAATGATTCAAGTATGGGATCTAAAATTCCTTCTACTGCGGATGTATTTGAGATGTGGCTTTAATGCTAACATACTATGAATGCTGTGCCCGGTAGCCTCCCAAAATGCTTTCATATACATGATTGGCCACAATGAAAAAGTAAAAAAAAAGCAACATTGTTGCTACTTATCATCATAGAATTGCCCATGTAAAAGCAGCACTAACCTGTCATAGCACCTAGGTTTTTGATACTCTAGCCAGAGTATATTGACAGGTACAGGATTTTTCAATCTTTACTGCACATTGAAACCACTCTTCAAGGATTAACATATAACAATTCCCAAGTTGCACCTCCAGCAATTAATATTCAATTGGCCTGAGTTGCAGCCTGGGCTTGAAAATTATTACAAGTTCTCCAGAAGATTCTTCTGTATAGCCAAATTTCAGAATCAATGAAATTTAGTCAGTTGCATTTACAATTACATAAATGGGAAAAATTAATGATAGGGAGGAAAAGGAAATTTTATGAATCCAGGGAAAAACACATAAAATGAAATGTAGTTCATAGACAGAGCAAAGATCACAGAGTTGTCTCTGATAAAGTATCTAAAATAAGTGCTCATGCGTTCCTCCAATCACATCATCTACCATCCAAGTACTAGGAAAACAATAAAACCATTACAGATCAAGTAAGCATTAAGCAAACAATAAAACTTAAACTTCTCCCATTGAATTCTAGTGCTTCTTAGAACAATCATCAAAATATTTCATATGATATGTTAATACAATATCAAGGCCATTGCAGAAGAGAAAATTTTTCTTCTTGCTAGAGTTCAGGCTAAATCCCCAAATTGTATTGAATCAATATATACCTACCCAGATGCATGGAACAAAAGAGCATCAGTGATTGTTACAGAACTTGGGTCACTGCCTCATTTTACAGGTAAGACTGACAGGTAATCAATGATGTGATATGCTAAAAGTATCTATCAGTCAGTTCTGTCAGTGGTCAAGACAAGATTAGAATGCAGGTCGCCTATTTCTTTTGGCCTTAATAATATAACATTACCCATTTGAGCACAACTAATATGCTGCCATCTGAAATCAGCCTATATTAACGGAAGTCAAAATACTGTACTTTGATACATTGTTTCCATTGTCTTTGAACATAACATTAAATAAATAACAATCATGATTGTAGCTTTGTTCCAGATGTATTATAATGTCTTAAATTCTCTACAGTATTAATTTATAGTATATTTTTAGACAATTCTATGTTACACACATGCCTGTGATACTAAAATTTGTGATATTCTGAAGGATATGCTTGTATCTACTATCTCCAGGAATCCAATGACAGTCACTGCTTAGAGCAAGATAAAAAAAAAATTAGTAAATTTACAAATGGAATTCCTGTCTTCATTTCCTCTATGAAAAGCAGAGATCTATATGATTTTGAATTTAAGCTCCAGAAGTGGCCTTAGAGAAATACAAGATTCTTCCACAGAGTATTATATTTGGAGACTGCTTGGATAATTCAAGTGAAGAATATTAGTTACCTATCACCACTAAAAAGGCAAAAGATATCACGTAAAAGAAACTCCTCACTATTTATAGTATGTAAGTTCATTTCAAGCTTATTTATTGTTGTGTTCTTCATTTCTGTCCTGTTCCTTGATCAGTTTCTGAGGACGTCATTATACAGGGTAAACTAACATGTGAAAAAGTACAAGAAGTATAGTAGAGTTTAAAAGCACAGGAGCTGGACCAAGATGGTGACAGAAGATGTTCCAGGGTACTTGTCCTCCACTGAACTTCTGAACAACTAGCAAAACTGGCAGAGCCATCTTCTTCTGAATTCTGGAATACAGATAAACCATTTTAATAACTAATTGGCGCATATCAATAAAATGCAACTTTAAATGATGGTAGAAGAAGTTCATGGTACCCTTGCTGGCCACTCCCCCAAACTCTTCCTGGCACATTTTGAAGGCAGCCTGTGCTCCCACTGTGGACCCCTGGCACTGTCTGGAAGGGAACAGATTAATTCCTATGCATGTGCTATGGTACTTGATATCAGTGCCAATTCATTGGACAGCAGCCTGAAAGATTGAATCAGGAAACTCATCTGCTGATTTCTCTCCCAGAACTGGCCTTGTACTCAGCAGTAGCTTGCTGATAGCTAAAGCAGTTTAAGAAACATTTAAATCTAAACAGTAAGACCTGGGGTAAAGGATGACCTGCTTTCAGCCATACAATAGAGCAGCTGGATGATGAGTATTTCTATTAAAAGGGAATTGTGGGGACATTTGAACTCCTGTAAACAGGGGCAATTCCTAAGGCCAAAAGCAAGACAAAGCCCAGAGAAAGACACAGACCCAGAAGAGATGGTGAGGGTATTACTTCAATTTTATCACAGGCTGAACTTCTCTATAGAAAAGCTAAACTCTAAGAGAAAGTAGAAGACAATGTAGAGCCAATTTAGGACTCAAGAAAATTTCTGTGTTATCACTAGCATAATATCTAGTGTATTGGTTTGCTAATGCTGTCAGAAAGCAATATACCAGCAATGGAACAGGTTTAAAAAAGGGAAATTATTAAGTTGCAAGTTTATAGCTCTAAGGCCATAAACATGTCAAAACTAAGGCATCCAGCGAAAGATACCTTGACTCAAGAAGGTCGATGTCTGTCACGTGGGAAGGCACGTGGTTGGCATCTGCATTCTCTCCTGCCTTCTGGTCTCAATTGGCTCTCTCGGGTCCTGTGGAACCTTCTGGCTTCTGGCTTGCTTAGCATCTCATGGAAAGGCACATGGCAACATCCACTGGGTTCTGCATTTCCAAATGTATTTGTCTAGGCATCTGTCCTTCCTGTTAGTACTCCAAGCATTTCCTTTGACACTCCAAGCATTTCCAAATGTCTGTGTCTATGTTGCTTCTCTAGTAACTGTTTTCTGAGTGTCTGAGCTTCCTCCAAAATGTTTCCCCTTTTAAAGGACTCTAGTAAACTAATCAAAACTCACCTTTGATAGGCAGAGTTACATATCCATCTAATCAAAAGGCCATATCCACAATTGGGTGCATCACATCTCCATGGAGTAATCTAGTCAAAGGCCATACCCACAATTGAGTAGGTCAGTCTCCACAGCTTCTACCTTATAATATTGAATCACGATTAAAGGACATGTCTTTTCTGGTGCTGACAACACTTTCAAAACAGCACATCTAGCAAACCAACTTCAGTAATAGACAAGTCAGGGACTAAATCCTAAAACTACACTTTAAAGTATTAAAATCTACATTGTAAAAAAAAATGATACCAAGACAAAGAAATAGGAAATGATGGCCATTTCAAAGGATCAAGATAAAAATCCAGAAACCATCAATAAAGAAGTTAGATGTAGGCCATATCAGATAAAAATTTAATTAAAAAATGGTCCTTAAAATGCTCAAGGAGAAAAAGAAAAACAGAGAAGGAACTAAAGGCATCAGAAAAACAATGAAAGAACAAGTGAGTATCTCAATAAAGAGAGGAAAATTTTAAAAAGGAAACAAACAGAAGTCTTGGAGAAAAAGACCACAATAATGGATATGAAAAATTTTCTAGAGGGTTTCATCAGGAGATTAGAGCTGTCAAAAGAAACAATCAGTGAACTTAAGGACAAGACAATTGTAATGATAGAGGCTGATGAGCAGAAAGAAAAAAATAAAAAAAGTGAACATGGCCCAAAAGACCTGTGGGGCGCCATCAAGCATACCAATATACAGTTATGAAAGTGTCAGAAGGAAAAGAAAGAGATAAAGAGGAAGAAAGAATATTCGAGGCTATAATAGCAGAAGATATCCCCAATTTAATGAAAGACAAGAAGCCCAGTGAACTTCCAACAAGATAAACCAGAAGGGAATCATTCTCAGAAATACAATAGTCAAATTATTGAATGCTCAGGTCAAGGAGAGAGTTCTGAATGCCGCAAGAGAAAAGCAACATGTCATGTACAACAGAGTCCTAATATGATTAAGTGCTGCTTTCTATTTGGGAACCATGGATGGAAGAACACAAGAAGACAGTGAGATAAAATGTTTAATTAGAAAAGGAAAGAAACTGCCAAACAAGAGTTTTACATCTGGTGAAACTGTCTTTCAAAACAAGGGAAAGATCAAGACATGCCCAGACAAACAAATGCTGAGGGAGTTCCTCGTGACTTGACCTGCACTCCAGCAATGCGAAAGTAAATGCTTCAGACCAAAAGGGAAGGACCCCAGAAAGTAGACTGAGGTGGTATAAAGAAATATAGACATTGAGTAAAGATAATCATATGGGTAATTTGCAATAATATTGCATTACTAGTTTTTGTTATGTAACTCCACTTTTTACTTCTTATGGCCTCTAAAATTTAAATGCATAGAAAGTAATGATGGGGGTGCATGGGTAGTTCAGTGGTTGGAATGCCCCCCTTTCATGCAGGAGACCTGGGTTTGATTTCTAGACCATGCACCCCCAGAAAAAATAAAGGTAATGATAGGGCAGGCCATGGTGACTCAGCAGGCAGAGTTCTTGCCTGCCATGCCAGATAACTGATTTTGATTCCTGGTGCCTGCCCATGCAAAAAAAAAGAGAGAGAGAGAGACAGAGAGAGAGAGAGAGAGAGAAGTAATGACAAATAAATGGTTTGAGCTATAGAATGTATAAACATATAATTTTTAACAAGAAAATTAAAAGGTGAGGGGTGTAGGGGTAAAGGAACAGTGTATGTGTATGCTATTGAAGTTCAGTTGATAGCAAATCAAATGTGATTGTCTTTTCTTTAAGATATTGAATTTAAACCCCAAGGTAACTGTTTTAGTTTCCAGGCTGCCAGAATACAATATACCAGAACAAGTATGGCTTTTAAAAGGGAGAATTTAATAAGTTAAAAGTTTACAGTTCTAAGCCTATAAAAAGGTCCAAACTAAGGAATCTAGGGAAAAATACATTAATTCAAGAAAGATTAATGCATCTGGAACACCTCTGTCAGCTGGGAAGGCATGCTGGTTTCTTGCTCCTGGGCTCTGTTGCTTAATGCCTCTACTCCTGTGGGGGTACCTCTTTTGCTTCTCTGAGGCAGGTTTTCATCTCTTGGCTTTTCTTGGCTCTCTCCAGGTTCTGGCTTGCTTTACATCTCATGGTAACATCTTCTTGGCTCCAAGCATCTCCAAACATCAGTGTCTCTGTTCTCTAAGGGTCAGCATCTATGTAAGCTCTGCTCTGTTTCTGTCTGCTGTCATTTCTGACTCTCCAAAATGTTTCCCTATTAAAAGATTCCATAAACTAATCCAAGACCCACCTGGAATGAGTAGGGTCACAGCTCCATCTAATCAAAGAGTCACACCCACAATTGGGTGTGTCACACCTCCATGGAGATAATCTAATTAAGTTTCCAACCTACTACATTGAATCAAGATTTAAAGAAATGGCTGCTCTCACAAGATTGGATCAGGATGAAAACATGGCTTTTCTAAGGTAGACAATATTTTCAAACTGCCACAGTAACCACATAGGAAATACAGAAAATATATATAGAGAGAGAAACCAGAAGTAGTCAAAATGATATACTACAAAAAATTAAATATGGAAGAATCTCGAAACAAAAATGGTATAAGACTTTCAAAGACCAAATACAAAATGGCAGAAGAAAAGCCTGCATTGTCTATAGTTGCTTTAAATGTAAATGGATTAAACTATTCCACCAAAAGGCAGAGAATGGCAGAAGGGATAAAAGTATAACCCAACTATATTCTGTTTATAAGAGATTCACCCTAAATTCAAAGAGTCAAGTAGGTTGAAAGGTAAAGATGAAAAAGAATATATACCTTCGAAATAGTAACCAAAAGTGAACTGGGGTAGTATTTAGCTACTTCATTGCTAAAGGAAATACCATGCAATGTGCTGACTTAAACAATGGGAATTTGTTGATATTCAGTTTTGAGGCTAGGAGGAGTTCAAGGTTATGTTTTTTCCTGAAGATTGGCATTCTTGGACTAGCTGCAAGTGATCCTGGGTCTCTGGCTCTACAATGCACATTGCAGCCTCTCCCAGCTTCTCCCTTCTCTTCTGGAATTGGCTGACTTTCAACTTCTGATCGCTCCCTCTGTGCTTTCTCTCTCTGTGAGCTTCTCTATAAGGCTTTTAGTAATAGGATTAAGACCAATCCTGGACCACACTTTGTCTAAAATAACCTCATTGAAAGGTCCTATTTATAAGAGTTCACACACACACAGGAATGAACCAAGTCTAAGAATATGTTTTCTGGGATACATAGCTTCAGACCACCATAAGTAATTATACTAATGTTAGATAAAATAGGCTTTAAGTAAAAAAACTGTTATGAAGGACAAAGAAGGTCACCAAATATAGATAAAGGGGTTAATTCAACAAGAAGGCATAACAATTATCAATTAAACCACCAACAGATCCTCAAAATACATGTGGCAAATACTGACAGATTTGAAGAGAGAAATAGACAATTCTATAGTAATAGTAGGAGACTCCTGCACATCACTTTCAAAAATGAATAGAACATCTAAACATAAGATCAATAAGGAAATAGAGGACTTGAATGACACTTTAAAACCAACTAACCTAGCAGACATATATTGGACACTTTATCCAAGAGCAGCAGAATATGTTCATCTCTAGTGCACATTTTCAGGATAGATTATGTATTAGGTCAAAAAACAAACCTCAATACATTTAAATAAAGTTGAAATCTACCAAGTATCTTCTCTAACACAATGGAATGAAGCTAGAAATCAACAACAGAGTGAGGACTGAAAAATTCACAAATATGAGTAAATTAAACAATGTGTTCTTAAACTATTAATGGGGTAAAGAAGAAATCACAAAGGGAATTAGGAAAAATCTTGAGGCAAATAAAAATGAAAATACAACATACCAAAACTTATGGGCTGCAGAACAGGGAGTGCTGAGAGGCAAATTTATAGCTCTTAATGTTTACATTAAAAAAGGAAAAAAAAATTCTCAACTCAGAAACCTAATCTCACAATTGGAGGATCTAGAAAAAGAAGAGAAAAGTACACACAAAATGAGCTGATGAAAAAAAATAACAAACATAAAAACAGAGATAAATGAGGGAAAAGAAACCAAAAGTTGTTTCTGTGAAAAGATCAATAAAATTGATAAATGTTTAGCAAGATTAACAAAGAAAAAGAGGGGACTACAAATAATCAAAATCAGATATAAAGGAAGGACATTACTACTGACAACTCAAAAATAAAAGGGAATATAAGAGAATACTATGACAGATACAAATTGGAAAGGAAAATGAAAACTTTTCCTATTTGCACATGACATGAGGTTGTTGTACCAGTCTGAAAGTATCATATACCCCAGAAAAGCCGTGTTTATTTAATCCTGATTCAATTGTGTGGGAGTAGTCACTTCTTAATCAACACTGTAGGTTGGAACCATTTGATTATATTATCTCCATGGAGATGTGGCATGCTCCATTCTGGATGTGAACTTTTAATTAGATGAAGATGGGACTCCACCCATTCCAGGTAGGTCTTGATTAGTTTATTGGAATCCTTTAAAAGAAGAAACATTTTGGAGAGAGTCAGAAATGACAGAAGCCTCAGAGCTGACAGAAACTTGACAGCAGAGCTGACACAGATGTGAACATATGGAGAACAGAGACACAGATGTTTGGAGATGCTTGGAGCCCAGAAGATGTTGCCATGAGATGTTAAGCAAGCCAGAACCTGGAGAGAGCCAAGGGAAGCCAAGAGATGAAAGCCTGCACTGGAGAAGCAAAATGAGGAACCCCCACATGGACAGAGACTGAAAGCCAGGGAGTCCAGGAGCAAGGTACCAGCAGATGCCAGCCACGTCACTTCTCAGCTGTCAGAGGTCTTCCTGACCAATCAGTCTTTCTTAAGTGAAGGTCACTTCTTGTTGGTGCCTTAATTTGGACATGTTCACTTCCTTAGAACTGTAAACTTTTTTTTTTTTTTTTTAACATGGGCAGGCACTGGGAATCGAACCCGGGTCTCTGGCATGGCAAGCGAGAATTCTGCCACTGAGCCACCACTGCATTGCCCAGAACTGTAAAATTTTAACATATTAAATTCCCTGTTAAAAACTCATAACAGTTCTGGTATATTGCAATCTAGTGGCTTACTAACCATGTAGCTGTATATAGAAAATCATGAAAAATCCCTAATAAAGTTGCTAGACTAATAAATAAATTCAGCAATGTGGTGCGGTACAAGATCAACACATATAAATATGAAGTATTTCTATATAATATTATTGAACAATCTGAAGAGGAAATCAAGAAAAAAATCTGTTTATAATAGTAACTAAAAGAATAAAATATCTATGAATAATTTAACCATATACAAAGGACTTTGTTCTAGTTTGCTAGCTCCCAGAATGCAATATATCAGAAATGGAATGACTTTTAAAAAGGGGAATTTAATAAGTTGCTAGTTTACAATTCTAAGGCTGAGAAAATGTCTCAATTAAAACAAGTATATAGAAATGTCCAATCAAAGGCATCCAGGGAAAGATACCTTGGTGCAAGAAGGCCGATGAAGTTCAGAGTTCTTTCAAGTGGAAAGGCACGTGGCGAACATGGTCAGAGTTTCTCTCTCATCTGGAAAGGCACATGACTGGTGGATTCTCTGCTTCTCATGGCTATGTCATTCTTCTCTGCTCTCTCTGAAATTCTCTCATTCTCTAAAATGTTTCCTCTTTTATAGGATTCCAGTAAACTAATCCAGACTCACCCGAATGGGTGGCGACACGTCTCCACCTAATCCAATCTAACAACCACTCTTGATTGAGTCACATCTCCAGGGAGATGATCTAATTACAGTTTCAAACATACAGCACTGAATAGGGATTAGAAGAAACTGCTGCCTTTACGAAATGGGATTAGAATTAAAACATGGCTTTTCTAGGGTCCATACATCCTTTCAAATCAGTACAGACTTATACACAGAAACTACAAAACATTGCTAAAAGAATTCAAATAAAACTTAAATAAATGGAAGGATGTTCTGTGTTTATGGGTTAGAAGACTAAATATTGTTAAAATATCAATTCTATCAAAGCAATTTACTGATTCAGCACTATCCCAATAAAATTTCCCACAGCTTTTTTCCTCCAAAATGGAAAAGACAGCAAATTAATATGGAAGGGTAAAGGGCCCCATATAGTCAAAACCATACTGGAAAAGATAGAAGACTCAGACTTCCCAATTTTAAACAAATTTTATAATAATGCTACAGTAATCAAAACAATGGAGGCACAAGGGCAGCCATACAAACCAATGGAATTGAATTGATAGTTTAGAAATAAACCCTCACATTTATTCCAATCTATTTTTGACAAGGGTGCCAAGTTCATTCAATGGGAGAAAGAATAGTGTTTTCTACAAACACTGCTAGGAAAACTGGATACCCATATGTAAATGAATGAAAGTGGTCCAGTACATCTTACAATAGACAAAAATTAACAACCAATGGATAAATATAGAAGAACTAAAACTTTAAACTCCTAAAAGTAAACATTGGGAAGCATCTTCAGGCCTTTGTGGTAGACAATAGCTTTTTAGACTTTATTCCAAAAGCATGACCAACAAAAGATATAATAGATAAATGGGACTCTATCAAACTTAAAACCATTTATGCATCAAAGGACATCATCATAAAAGTAAAAAGCAACCTACAGAATGGGAGAAAATATTTGGAAATCACATATATGATAAGGATTTTATATCCACAATATATAAGAAATCCTAAACAAGATTAGAAAGACCAACAACCCAATTAAAAATGGGCAGAAGATTTGAACATACATTTTTCCAAGGACAATATAAAAATAGCCAATAAGCACTTCAAAAGATGCTCAACATATTAGTCCTTAGGAAATGCAAATCAAAACCACAATGAGATACCATTTCCCACTCACAAGAATCACAAGAATGGTTACTACTAAAAAAAACCAAACAACCAAACAAAAAAAACCCAGAAAATTACTAGAAGATATGGAGAAACAGAAACACTCATTCACTGTTGATGGGAATGGAAAATGGTTTATCTGCTATCAAAAACAGTTTAGCAGTTCTTCAGAAAGTTAAGTGTAGTATTAACATATGACCTGGAAATCCCACTTCTAGTTACTTACCCAAAGGAACTGAAGGCAGGGACTCAAATAGATATTTAAACACCAATGTTCAAAGTGGTATTATTTACAATTACCAGAAGATGAAAGCAACCTAAGTGTCCATTAACAGATGTATGGATAAACAAAATATGGTATATACATACAAGGGAATAATATTAAGTCTTCATCAAGGGGTGAAGTTCTGATCATGTGACAGCATGGATGAACCTTGAAGATATCATGTTGAGCAAAATAAGCCAGACAAAAAAGGACAAATATTGTATGATCTTATTGATATGGACTAATTACAAGAAGCAAATTCAGAGATTCAGAGATTAGAATACTGCAGTATGACTGCAGATAGGGAATGGGAATTAATGCTTCTATCATTACAGAGCTTCTGTCTAGGGGTGATGCAAAAGTTTTGGTAATGGATGGTGGTTGTGGTAGCACACTATCGTGAATATAATTTATACCACTGAATTATATATTTGAATGTGGTTAAAAGGAAGTTTTAGGTTGTATATGTATTACTTGAATAATAATTTAAAAAGAACATGGATGGTATAAAACAAGCAGTAAGTTCTAATATAAACTATACTATGCATAGTTAATAGTATAATTACAATAATATTGTTTCATCAATTGTAACAAAGGTACCACACTAATGCAAATTGATAATAATAGGGAAATTATCACATGTGTGAGCGGAGCAAATGGGACCACTTTATTTTCTGCATGATTGTGCTATAAATCTACAGATTCCCTAATAAAAGATAAAATAAGAATATTTTAAAAAGCTCATAGGCTATGCAACACAGGCAAGTGACTTAGCCTTTAATCCTCAAATTTCTCATCTATAAAATAGGGATTAAAGCATGTTAGAAAGAGGTATGCTTCTCCCCTGATCATACTTCAGCCTCTATGTGTTGGGAAGGGTGGAGAAGATCCAATTCCACTTCCTTCCATCTTATTTCTGGTGCTAACGGCATTGGCCAATAACTAGAGCATGTATTGAGCAGAGAGTTGAATAATTGCATTGGAAAATGATAAACATGATAACAGTCTTTTCAGCCTATAATTCAGTGGGAAAGTCATGTTAGCTTAGGCTTGTCCTGGGATCTAGTCATCTGTGTTGCAAGGCTAGGGATGGAGGGACAGGGGATGAAGAAAGTAGAACTCCAAAATGAGGTAACAGGGGCTGATTCAATATTAGTAATGAACAATACTTTGACCTCATAATGCCATTACTCTGTGTATAAACTTCCCTCAGCAGGAATCTTAAACACCTACTTCACTGGGCTGCTATTAAATAAGGTAGCACATGAAAAGTGCATAGTGTAGTACCTGGTATAAAATAAGTTGTCAATGAAGGTTAGCTATATGTACCCAACTTTATTTTTGTTAAATAAAAAAAAGGCAGGTTTGCTGAGCTTTAGGATATAATAGATCTGCATGTTCTAAGAAACATAAAGCTATTTAAAATTCTAACTGGAGATTGTGCTAACTTAGGTAAGGAGAAACTGTAGGCTTGGTATCCTCTTGGGAGACAGGGACTGGCTGATGGAGAACTCAGAGTGTTGAAACCAGGCAGAGGATGGTAAACCATCCCTGGGTCGCATACTGCCTCCTGTTAAGCAGAAGGCTCTCATGCAAATTTCTGATCATTAGCTGTCATCTACCCCCATCTCTCCTCCTGCAGCTGCTCTTTCTAAATCCACCTGCAAACTTTTCACATTGGGCAGGCTCCCAAGCTAAATAAGTTGCCTCTAGGCAGCCTTTGTTCCTGCTAGGGGCTAGAACTGAACCAGACAGATAAACCAAATTAAGGATTCAGCATGGGCTGATAATTTTGCTGAAGGAATAGAATCCTCTAAGCTAATGTGATGGATGCCTTTGGAAATAATTTTCATGCTGGTTCACATGAGAATGTCTGCCAGTCTCCAGTAGTTACATGCTGCCTTTCAAAAACTGATCTGCTTCTCTCGACTTTTTTTTTTAATTTCCCTCATTTAAGAAGATTATGCTCTTCCTATTGGTAAAAAGAAAACATACTGATTATATTCTTGAAGTTTATGATTCTGAGACCATGTTTGGGTCCACTTGGGCAAAATGAAACGAGGCATGAAAACATAAGAAGCTCATATGGAAATCACTTTTTCGATATAGGACTTTCATGCATCAGCAGCATATAAAACAAAATTCAACTAGGTCTGGTAATCCAAAGGCACACTGAGACCCCATCTCTAGGGATGAAACTCATGGGTATTTGAGTGAATGGAAGTAGATTGGACAATATACCCTATAATTCTAGAGAGGCTACAGTAAATTAGCTTGATTTGATCTTTAAAGACATGATCCTACAAATTTAAGAGAAAAATCATCAATGTTGCTGTCACTAATTCCAGTTTAGCAATCTTGAAACTTTTTAAATTAATGACAAGTCCAAATGCATTTAAAATTAAAAATGCAAGAAAAGCATGCCTTACATTTACACATACTCTATAGCCTCCATTGGTTATATATTATGTACTAATTAATTGGTCGAACCTAAGGATATAGCTTGTTCTATTTGACTCTCAACTATTGTGTTATACTTCCTTCTACAAAAACTGCATGGTAAACATTTGCTTAAAAATCACCAGCTCATTAGGGTAGACTGAGCAGACAGAAACCGAGGTGTGTCTCTTATTTTAGAATTCACCTGATTGGGAAACTTGATGTGGAATTTTTTTCCACAACCTTGATGTGGAAAAAAGAAAAAAAACCTCTTTTGTCTTGGTACATTGGGGGGAAAGTAGCTGACCCATGAGTATAAAAATCTAGAATGAAAAATAATCGTGTTTTCTGTATTTTAAAATCATAAATTCTGAAATACATTTCTTTAGGATTTTTCCCATTTATGCCCACATATTTAATGAACCAAAATTAAAGTATATTAAAGAAGGTTGGGGGAGGAGAAGAATTCATAACCAATTGAAAGGGTAAGGACTGTCTGATATGGTGATTGAATAAAATTATGAGTTCATGTCCAGGCTCAGCTAGAAAAATTAATGAGTATTGTGATCATTTGCTATTGAGAGGGGTCATGCAGATTGATTTTATGTACACACACTCTCAGTTAAATAATTAATCAAATGCTTACTATGCTACTTTCCATGACCTCACTTAAGCCTCACAAAATAGAGTCTTTGAGATAGGTTTGATTATTATTTTTACTCCTCAGATATGGAAGCTGAGGCTGGAAGTATGATATGTCTAAAGTCATAACGTGCTGTGGCTCCAAATGTCTCCAGACCTCATCTTTGCCTTGTGTGATAGTCATTTCTGCTTCACCTAACGTATGAGCCTTTCACCTTTTCCTAAGGTCCATTCAACTCTCACCTCTAAATCTCCTGACCTGTGCTATCTATTGAAGATGTCTTCTGGTCTCCTAGAGAAGTTTAACTGCTCATATCATGGTACTTGACATGTAGTAGTACTTAACTGATACTTGGTTGCATGATTGAGTGAATAAATGAGCATATAACACAGTATCAAAATTGTCATTTAATGGAAGACTCCAAGAACTCTGGAGTAGGACATATAACTAATATGTGCTGGAGCCAGAATTCAAATTCCGAAGTCCCTGTGATCAACCCTTAGTATAGACTGAGTTATCTCAGTAAAGACTGAAAATATGTTGAACTAAACCCCTCATAAGTAGAATGAAGAAGATATTATGCCCTCCATGCACTTCATTTTCTATTGAGTCCCATATAATGATGGTCAAAATGCTTGCATAAAGATGGGCTGATGGGTGAAGTTTTCCTTGCTGGCTTTTCTGCAGAACTTTGAGCCATTCCTGGGATGTATTCCTGTCTACTCACTGAATGACCTTCAGCCAGCAACTTTCCTTTATTGTCTCCATTTCCTCTTCGATAAAAAACTGTTGACAGAAATTGTTCTACTTGCTTCATAGAACTTTATGTATAAAGTGCTTTGGAAATTACAAAGCTTTCTTCAAAAACAAATAAAAATATTTCAAATGTCATTGCCATAGAATTCCCTAAAAGGGGTCTTTTTATGATGAAAAACAACCTCAGCTTTCCAATTGTCCAACTAAACTACAGGAAAATTTAAGGCAGGATGTTCATGCTGTAATAATAATTCCAAATAAATCCCTTTAATGGATAAATAAGGAGGAGTCAAATGTTCTTTTTGGATTATTTTGACTTAACACAGTGGGCATCCATTAAGAAGCCAGAGAAGTTGAGATACAGAGCCTCAAACCCTAGACTTCAATGTGACATTTTTTTCTGAACTTCTGCTGCCAGACTGGCTATCAGTTCAGCTGCAATGTAATATATTACTGCATTTCATTTCTAGGCAAGAACATTATTTACTCACAGGAGAAATACTTTCCTGAGGAAAGATTGTCTTTGGGAACTTTCAAGGACATTTAAGAAATACTTCAGCCCAAGCTATAAAATAATGAGCATTTGTTTGCTTCTGTGTCCTAGGGAATCATTTTATAAAATCTTTCATTTAGGTTTATTGCAAACATCCATCTTCTCTTTCAAAAAAAAATAGCAATTAACAAAACTCTATTGATTTCCAGTATTCCTAGGTATCATTTTATAATGTATACATTTTAATCCATTTACGTCATCATTTTTGCTTCTCTCAACATTTTCCTTTTCTCCCTATTTGAATTGTGATCTTGTATGAAAATTTGTATTATTTATTTGCTGTTTACTTTGAATGAATCTGGTGTCAACATTCACACTTATTTAATTACTTTTGTTTTCATTAGTCTACGTCTAATTCAACAAACAATGGGAGGAAATACCGTATAAATACAAAAGTTAATATTTATAGGGAGACAATGTACCAGACGGTTTTAAGTTCTTATAAAATCTTTACCAAACCCTGTAAATTAGGGACTTATCATTTGACAGATGAGAAAACTGAGGCACAAAGAGGTTAAGTAATTTGCTAAAGCTGCACAACTAGTAAGTGGTATAGCTGCTAATAAAAGAGTTATTAGCACCCTTCCCATACATCTTTGTCTGAGTTAGGGAAAATTCTAAGAGTTACCTACAATGAGTACTTGAATAAATCTTATCTTGCAACATTCACTATACCCACCCAGCTCAGCTACCACTTCATTTCTCTGGAGATATTCTTCTTTTCTTATTTTGTAGGACTGAAAAGAGTATAAACACATAATGCATTCTGAATGAATAAATAAATGAATGATTAAAGCTTCATCTTCTTGGAATGTTCTCTTCTCCTACTCCTTCATTGCTGCCGGTGTCTAAGTTAATGCATCCCTCAGATGTCAAATGTCTCACATAGGTAAGTTTTTCTTGTACCAAGAATCTTGGGTCCCTTTTACTTGCTCTCACAGCATTGCATATTTATTGTCTAGTTTGCATATAGCTGTGTGATTAATTAGCATCTGAACTCCTTTGTCCTAATATACACCTGTTCTAGTTTACTAGCTGCCAGAATACAATACCAGAAATAGAATGGCTTTTAAAAAGAGGAATTTAATAAGTTGCTAGTTTACAGTTCTAAGGCCGAGAAAATGTCCCAATTAAAAACAAATGTATAGAAAGGTCCAATTTAAGGCATCCAGGGAAAGATACCTCGGTTCAAGAAGGCTGATGAAGTTCAGGGGTTCTCTCTCATCTGGAAAGGCACATGGTGAACACAGTCATGGTTCATCTCTCATTTGGAAGGGCACATGGCGAATACAGCGTCATCTGCTAGCTTCTTCTCCTGGCTTCCTGTTTCACGAAGCCTCCCAGGAGACATTTTCCTTCTCCATCTCCAAAGGTTGCTGGCTAGTGGACTCTGCTTCTCATGGCTATGTTGTTCTGCTCTGCTCTCTCTGAATCTCTTTCATTCTCCAAAATGTTTCCTCTTTTATAGAGCTCCAGAAATTTATCAAGACCCACCCAAATGTGTGGAGACATGTGGTCACCTAATCCAGTTTAACAACCACTTTGACTAAATCACATCTCCAGGGAGATGATCTGATTACAGTTTCAAACACACAGTATTGGATAAGGATTATTCTACCTTTATGAAATGGGATTTAGATTAAAACATGGCTTTTCTAGGGGACATACATCTTTTCAAACTAGCACAACACCTACCCCCTCTAGACTTTCTAAAGCGTCAGATCCATGACCACACAAGCCATGTCTGTTTCGCTCACCACTGCATCTTCCATGTCTGGCACATGGGAAGCATCCAGAAAAATGTGCTGAATGAACAAATGCAGGACCATGTCAAATCAAATAAGTGAATGGCTGGATTAATGAATTTGGCTGGTTGTAAATAAACAATTACTGAGCCACATTAATAATTTACTCTAAATCTATATCCAGAACTGGTCACAATCTAGGTTTCTATTTTCTATCTCCACCGCTGATTGGAACAGAGCAAAGTCATCAATTTGCCATTACACTCAGGGATTGAAGCTGCTGGTTTGGGATGAGAGGCAGAGCAATTTAGGAATAATTCTGCTCCTGATTCAACTATATTGAGAACCAAGTCTTGGGTCAAAAATTCCAATTTTATTATGTTTGGGTGAAGGAAAAAATAGGAGCATCATGCCCATTAATTGTTAATCTTGTTTAATTTTGCTACCCCATTTCCACATTCATTTCCATGAATTTGAATGTCTTTAGGACAAGCGCACCCAAACATTTCCAACACTTTATTGAATAGTAGGATATCAACAGATGCACAGAAAGAAAATTCCTAAATTTTACAGAGTGCACATTAGCATGAACTTGTAAATTTGCCACTCAAGTTCACTGGCATGCATAGAATCAAGTAACTTCTGTTAAACTAGGAAGCTTGATGTTTATGTGAGAAGAACATTAAGAAAGTGTTTCCTATTTGAAAATCAGGAAATTAGAAATATTCTAATGAATTGCATTTCTCCTTCTCTGCCATCCAGGTGACAGTAAAAATCAATATTTATATGAGAGATTTAAAAAACACTGGCATATATATTGCTATAGAATATAAGGGTGCCCCAGTATCTCTAAGAAATAATGTGGGATTAAAATTAAATAATAAAAAGTCATATTTTGCCTCCTTTTAATTGTGACATACCTGAATTCATAGGAATTTTAAAAAACTTTCAAAAGAATTGAATGCTGAAGGGTGTTTTTAAATGTTGACTATTTTGCATGTGACATCATAAAATATTAAAAAGCTACAACTCTTCATTGTATGTATCTAAGAAAATATTCACGATGCTGAGTGAAGACTGTATACCATTGTATGCACTGGGTTAGATCTGGAAACATATAGAGATTATATTTTTCTTGGATTCCTGTTGGACATATCTGCCTAAATGCTGTAAACAAAATTGTGCAAAGAAAGTGAGGGCCAGACACTGATCTGGTCTTGAATAGAGATGGGTAGGATTGGGTGAACTTTTCTTCATTCTCTAAAATGTCAAAGCCAAGTTTATTGAACATCTGCTAAGTACAAGAAAAGGCAAGACACCAGGGGGTTACAAAAATGGAAAACATGTTGCATGGCTTCAAGGAACTGATACTGTCACAGGGACTAGAATATGTGAAAATAACACAATAAAGAATATTAATTATAAAATCATTTTAGATAGCATATAGTCAAATAAGTGAGCCAAGATATATTATCATGGGAACAATACAGCCATTATTATTATTAAAAATAGACAACATTATTTGGAGTCGAGGGAGAACTTCATTGAAGCAACTTATGAATGTATAGATGGTTTACTGATTGGTTAGGCTACTGATCCTGGAAAAGGTAACATTTTCTGAAGGCTTTCAAGGCCACATAGGATTTAGGTCTTGGAAGAATCTGAAGGAACTTTCTAAGCAAAGAAAATAAGGACACATTGGAACACAAATGGAGGAAAGGAACTTCATGTTCCTCTTGGCAAAAGAATGTAGATGAAGTGAATGGATATTCAGTATATGAGAGAGAAAAGTGGCGAGTTAAGACTGAAAGTGGGTATTTTAGGTCAGGGTGTGTAGTATCCTGAAAATGAAGCTAAGGAACTTGTATTTTATCTCAAAGGCTGTTTTTGAGCATAAGGATGGCAGGCTCAGGAAGGTAAGATTGAGAAGCAAATCTCTAATCATGTTTATGGATTCAATTATTCACTCTGGGTGTCTAATTTTCTATTATACGAATTGATCAGAAAGAGAATTGGGTGGGAGACTATTGATTGTTACTGACAACCAATTCCTATTCCTACTATTAAAACAACCCGAATCCTTGAAGGCAACATCCTGATAGCAGGGCTCGGATTACCACTTTACTAAGAAATGATGGCACCACAAATTTCATGAAACAGACGGTGCCTGCAAATAGTTAAGAATTCAGTAGTTCTGCAGTCTTAGAACATACTAAGAACTAGGTAAGTAAGAATACACAACACAAGATTTGGGGAGTTAGCAATGCCTATTTCAACATAACAGGAATTTCTGGCTTTCCAAGTATCTATTATCTTTTTTTTTTTTAAGTTGCTTAGAGAATCCATAAACATCCATCCCTTCCTCAATTGATACTCTACCTATCTTATTTTTAGTTGATGATTCACTGACATATGCACAATATAAACATCATATCATATAATGCAAATCAGCTGTAGGATTAAATCATAAATCTTGCAGAAGAGATAAGATTTCATGAATCCAATATAACTAATATTAGGGATCCACTTAAATCATATTCAGAGCCATTGATAAATGAGGATCTAGCAAAGATATAAACTGAAAAAGAAATTTATTTGCATATCAAATGATTAAGAGAAGTCTCAAGAAAATGAATGAATTTGTGCCAGAATGTTTTTATTTGAGGAGAGTGGCTAATGTTGAACATACAGTAAAGGACAAAATCTTTTGCTATAATCCAGTGTTTTTAGAATAATCACAAAAAGCAACATGTAATTTTTTGTTCACCCTAAAAATTGTGCATAATTACAATTTAGCCAAAACTTTATACTATACAGGAGAAAATTTACCAGTTGTATTTTTTTAATGGCAACCTCTTTCAAAATAAATTTCAAATCAAAAGTGTTTTTTATTTCATTTTGTTCAATTATTTGTCACTGTTTATAGCTGCCTTTTTTTTTTAAGCCCCATTCCCTCAGGGACAAATTGCTCTTGGATAATTAGGATTTCTTTTACTTGTGCAGGATTTACCTCAATCCAGAGATCAGATCTAGGTTTATCAGGCAAAAAAACTTAAAAATTAAAGCCTTCTAACAATAAACTGCACTTGAAAAGTAAAAACTTCCTAACCAAAGAGCATTTCTACAACAGAATCAACTAATTCATGAAGTGGTAAGCATTCTGTTACCAAAATATTCATGGACAGACAAACAAGCCTATAAGCACCAAAGCAGCATAGATTTCAGTATTGGAAATTGGATGAGATTGCCTGTGGGCCTCCTTCCAATACTAAGATTTCGACGGCACAGCTGAGACTCAAACAGCATTTCACAAAGTCACTGCTAATAAGAGGACTTTAAAATGCTATTCCAACAAAGGGGTGGTATAGCGAACTGAGGTCTAAAAAATCCTTCACGCCTAAATCTACTTAACAGGGAAATACACAGGGCATATTATCAGCTCATTCCATATCTCAGACATCCGCAGTCATGAATCATGATTAAATTTATCTAATCCAGCATTTCTCAAATTTGACTCCAAAATAATTTTTGTTTTTCTGAGCACCAATTAGTATCCCATGGAAACATTGGTGATATTCAGAATATTTGACAACCTTAAGGTCTTGGCCATTTAGTCAGATGGCTGTCTGACTAAATAGAATGATCATGAAACCAGTGTTCTTTGGAACATATTTGGGGTGGGGGTGGGGGGACTGGTTTAAAACTGAGATATCATTTTATAATATAGTACCATCAATCAGAAAGTTATCTCTTTTTTCTTACAGTTTGTTGCTCTTAAATATAGCTGACATGCAAATCATTTTGAAAAGGTCTTATGCACAGGATTTTCACAAGTTCTCTAGCATGGCATTGGAGTCACTTAGCCTAAAAAACCTCTTTTTTGAGAAAGGCTTTTATTTTTATTTTCATATATTTATGTTTTTTTGTGTGTGTGTCTTTGAAGGTTTAGTCTTAAGCTAAGTAAACCTAAAGACAATCTTCAAAGTAAATAAATAAAATGAGCTGAAATACACAAAAGCTCAAGCAGGAGAAGTTTGCATCAGCTTTTTTCATTCTTTACTTAAATATGATAAAAAATAAACAATAAAAGTTGATTATTAAGTTGTTTTCACTAGTGACTACCCCCTTTGTGAGGCGGCAAAAACACTTATTTAGATAACTCATCTTTCAATTCCCCTCTTCTGTGATTTCATGATACAATCGTCTTTGAAATATATAGAGTACGAGAATTTGCATATATACACACAAAAAAACTCAGAAGGATAAGAAGTTAGTAATGGTTGTTAACAAGGGGGATAAGGGCTATAGCTATAAAACTAGTTGGTTGAGGGAGTTCCCAGAAGGAATGTCATGGAATATCTTTTTATATTTTCTGACTTTTGAATAAGTACCTTATTAGCTATTCAATAATTAAATAAATAAAAGAATTATTCTTTTAAAGTAAATTAAAGAATTTTCCTTAGATTTAAGTAAAAAGCTGAAGCAAATGTGGTTGTATACTTGAGCAGAAAGAAAGCCATGGGAGAAATTGCTGGTAGTAGTCATTTGGCCAAGAAATGTGAAGAAAGAAGAAAACTATGAAATATGGTAGAAAAAAAATGCAAGACTTTAGAAGGTACTTTTTAGATAGGTATAGCAATAAATCTCCTCCTCTTTTCATTTTTTTTTTCTACATATACAATCAGTAATTCTTAACATCATCACATAGATGCATGATCATCGTTTCTTAGTACATTTGCATCGGTTTAGAAGAACTAGCAACACAACAGAAAAAGATATAGAATGTTAATATACAGAAAAAAAATAAAAGTAATAATAATAATAGTAAAAAAAAATGCTATAGCTCAGTTGCAGCTTCATTCAGTGTTTTAACATGATTACTTTACAATTAGGTATTATTGTGCTGTCCATTTTTGATTTTTTGTATCTAGTCCTGTTACACAGTCTGTATCCCTTCAGCTCCAATTACCCATTATCTTACCCTGTTTCTAACTCCTGCTGGACTCTGTTACCAATGACATATTCCAAGTTTATTCTCGAATGTCGGTTCACATCAGTGGGACCATACAGTATTTGTCCTTTAGTTTTTGGCTAGACTCACTCAGCATAATGTTCTCTAGGTCCATCCATGTTATTACATGCTTCATAAGTTTATCCTGTCTTAAAGCTGCATACTATTCCATCGTATGTATATACCACAGTTTGTTTAGCCACTCTTCTGTTGATGGACATTTTGGCTGTTTCCATCTCTTTGCAATTGTAAATAACGCTGCTATAAACATTGGTGTGCAAATGTCCGTTTGTGTCTTTGCCCTTAAGTCCTTTGAGTAGATACCCAGCAATGGTATTGCTGGGTCGTATGGCAATTCTATATTCAGCTTTTTGAGGAACCGCCAAACTGCCTTCCACAGTGGTTGCACCATTTGACATTCCCACCAACAGTGGATAAGTGTGCCTCTTTCTCCGCATCCTCTCCAGCACTTGTCATTTTCTGTTTTGTTGATAATGGCCATTCTGGTGGGTGTGAGATGATATCTCATTGTGGTTTTGATTTGCATTTCTCTAATGGCCAGGGACATTGAGCATCTCTTCATGTGCCTTTTGGCCATTTGTATTTCCTCTTCTGGTAGTTGTCTGTTCAAGTCTTTTTCCCATTTTTTGATAGGGGAAATTTACATTTCTATTCTGGTAACAACCTAAATTTCTCATTTTAATCACTTTCTAGTATACAATTCAGTGATGTTAATGATGCCCCAATTTTGTGCTAATGTCACCACCATCCATTAGACTCCCATGAGGGGAGGGTGCTAACATCCAATGAATTGCTCAAATCCTGATTCCCAGCACGAGAAATCACCCAGGGTCCAGGAAGGAGGTAGGGGTAAGCTGCAGTTGCCAGCGGTGCTTGGTACATATAAATATTTGCTGAATTACAAAATGAATGACAAGACTGTAATCCTTATTATTTAGCACACAGGCGAGATTGGTGTCTTCCATGGATGGTTTAATTTGCTAAAAATGCATAACTCAGATGCAACAGCATCTTCCAATGATTAAGAATGCAATCGCCCTCAATCTGTACTCATGATCATTTGCAAAACTTGATTTCTCTGCTGCAGATTCCCCATCTTCAACAGTGGTCAAGATGAGATGATGCATTTTATCTTCTCTTCCTGAACACACCTTGCACACAACTCCCTTATCATGAGGTGGAGATCATATATTGGCATTCTGGCCAATAGGTTATGGGCCCACCACTTCCAGTCCTGAAGATATTATGCATCATGGTTCATGTTTCCCCATTGTGGTCGTTAGATTCAGTTGTCAACTTGGCCAGGTGAAGGCACCTAGTTCTGTTGCATGGACATGAGCCAATGGTATGTGAACCTCATCTGTTGCTGGTTACATCTGCAGTCGGCTAGGAGGCTTGCCTGCTGCAATGAATGGTGTTTGACTTAATTGACTGGTGCTTAAATGAGAGAGCTCAATGTAGCACAGCCCAAGCAGTTTGGCATACCTCATCTCAGCACTTGCAGCTCAGCCCAGGCCTTGGAGATACAGAAAGGAATCACCCCGGGGAAAGTTGTTGGAACCCAGAGGCCTGGAGAGAAGGCCATCAGAGATTACCCTAAGACTTCCCATGTAAGAAAGAACCTCAGATGAAAGTTAGCTGCCTTTCCTCTGAAGAACTAATGAAATAAATCCCCCTTCATTAAAAGCCAATCCATCTCTGGTGTGTTGCATTCCAGCAGCTAGCAGACTAGAACACTCATGTTGTGATTTAGGAGGTCATGTGTTTAAGACAAGAGCATCACAAGATGGAAAGGAAATATATGGGTGCCTGTTCACTACTTAAAGGTAATCTGCTAAGAAAGAACTACTTGATCCACATGAGTCTATGTCAGGAGATGTAAGGAGTGTTTGTTGCAGCATCTAGTATTAATCACCCTGACTAATTCTTTGCCAACTTGCCACACAGGCGATAGATAATCATGATCTAGGGATAAGTCTGTTCAGTGTCACCTTTCTCCATTTTTTGCTGCCCATTTACTCTATCTTCCAGAAATTATCTGTCACATAATACTTCTTGATGACTGTGGCTGCCTAGAATTATCCATGACAATCTGCCTTTTCCTTCTTTCAGCCCCACTTCCCATGAAATAAATTGACATTATCAGAATATATAGATAAAATTCTAAAGCATCATCCCAAGAAAAGATGATATGTGCAAAGGCTGTTGTTCTCCAGGCTTTATAACCTGTGTTTTCTTACCTAAGATTTGCCTACTCATTTAAAAACAAAATTAATGACTTTTGGAAGAAGAAGTTGAGTGAACCAAATTTCTATGATCAATTGGACATGCATTTTGCCTCTGAAGTCTGTCCTAGTTGACTTCTTGAAAACTACTTCTTCTACTCTGCAAATCTAGATTTTTTACATTAAAAAATTAGCTGTTTTTCCAAATGCCTATGTCAAATATAGAAAACAGGGTTATTTTTGACTTTCAACTCAAACAAAACAATAATGGCTGGTTGATACTGTACAGAACAAGTCTGAGTAATGCCCAGACCTAAAGGGAGAGAATGTCATGATAAATTAGAAATTATTGTAATGAACGTGGGAAGGAAAATTGGTGGCAATGTGCCAGCTATTTATTTCTCTGACCTAAGTCATTTCCTTGTTATATCATGTAAAAAAAATCACAGTATTAGTCATTTTTTTTGCGCTACGATGCTGGCAAAACATCCCATTCATCCACTCAGCTAACTGATATATTTTCAGTATTTAATCAGTGCCAAGGACAGTGCTATTTGCTGGAAAGGCTGAGAAAATTAAGACCCCCAGGTCTTTCCTGAAGTAGCTTATGAAGAAGACTTAACTTAGCCTCTGAATAGTAATTAAGTAAGATACTTAAAGGACTGAATGTGTGGCTTGCTTTATTGCACACTTGGGGGATAGAAACCAGACAGAAAAATATTTCCAAAGAGGTGGACAGTTGTATTATTATCGATTTTAGAGTAAACACCAATAAAGGGCAGGCTTAGCCACCACAAATGAACACCTCATTAGATGAATACCAGAGCCAGAATGCTTTCAAAAGTCTTTTCTAACCTCTCAGGTACACATTTGTTTTATGAAGAGATGGCATGGTCAGCTGGAAGTCATGTTCTTGTCTGTCTATAACAGGAATATTCAATGCACCTAGTGAGCTACCCGCTGATCAGCTGCCTAAGGTCATAAGATTGTGAATCACGGGGGACTTAAATGACTTGGACAACTTTCTTTCCTACAAATATGCACAAGATGGATGATGAATAGTACTGAAGCATAATATATGGGACTGATCATGAATTTAAACTCTCCAAGAAATGAGAGAGAAGGAATCAGCAAAGGGCATGCCTGACTTACTTGAGCAGCTATGCATCTCTGCCTCCCAGGGTGCCGATTTTAGCAGTAAGTCCACAAGAAGCATCTTTAATTTCTACAAAATCTAGTTCTAGCCAGACCGAATTGGAACATGATCTTAATGGATGGCTGTGGAATTTTGTGAGATCGAGTCAGCAAAAAGAGATTAGTCTTTTCACACAGCATAATTTGAGTCTGGTCAGTCTTGACACTGTGGTATTGTTCTAATAAAAGGACATTTCAGGGCCTCGGGGTGAGGACAGGTACAGTGTGTTTTTATAGGCAGAGGATATCAGTGGACAGAGAATCACATGAGAGGACTATTCCTGGCTCTGGTATCATCTCAAAAAGTGACCTTGGCTGAGTCATCAAACCTCAGTGATCCTCAGTGTTCTCACCTGTGAAATGAGGGACAGAACACCTGCCCCTATGCTACCCTTTAGGAATGTTAAAGGATTAAACAGATCAGAGCTGTAAACTGAAGTACATTGAGCCCATGAGAAGAACAGAAAAAACAAAAAAAGATCACATAAGTACATGGCATTCTTTTCATCATTGTTAATTTGCAAAGTGAAGATAGCCTTGTAAAAGAACCATGGAAGCTGATTGCTCTCTTGGAAATAGTAAAAAAAAAAAAAAAAAAAAAAAGGCTCAACTAGAATCTCTATATTACAATAGCACTGCTGGCTTAAAATCTACTTCACAAATTTACTTTAAGACAAAAAGGACCCAGAAGTCCATTTCAATTTCCCAAGACTGTGCAGCTGTAATATTTTCTTATTTATTGTCTTTAAGAAAATATTAGCTATATTTTGGGAGTTTTGCTGTTGCATAGTTTATCACATGTAAGCTAATGCAAATTTCTTTCCAAATCACTAACAGGAAGAGAGTAAGGGAAAGAGGGAAATAAGGAGGAATAAATAAAAAATAAGCCCATGTGGCTAAAAAAAACTGACTTTTAAAAGACAAAAAGATTTAGGAGAAAACGTAGGGAAATATCATATAAATCTTATAATAGGAAGCAGTCTCCTAGATCTTACACCCAAAGCACGAGCATTGAAGAAAGAAATAGATAAATGGGAACTCCTCAAATTAAACACTTTTGTGCATCAAAGAACTTTGTCAAGAAAGTAAAAAGACAGCCTATACAGTGGGAGACAATATTTGGAAACAGTTTATCAGATAAAGGTCTAGTATCCAGAATATATAAAGAGCTTTTTCAACTCAACAACCAAAAAGAAAACAACCAATTACAAAATGGGCAAAAGACATGAACAGACACTTCTCAGAAGAGGAAATACAAATGGCTAACAGGCACATGAACAGATTCTCAACATCCCTGGCTATTAGGGGAATGCAAATCAAAACCACCATGAGATATCATCTCACACCCATCAGAATGGCCATTATTAATAAAACAGAAAATGACAAGTGCTGGAGAGGATGTGGAGAAACAGGCACACTTATCCACTGTTGGTGGGAATGTCAAATGGTTCAACTGATGTGAAAGGCAGTTTGGTGCTTCCTCAGGAAGTGCAATATAGAATTGCCATATGATCCAGCAATACCATCAATAGATATCTATTCAGAGAACATGGGGGCAAGGACACAAACAGACATTTGCACACCAATGTTTATAGTAGCATTATTTACAATTGCCAAGAGATGGAAATAGCCCAAATGTCCATCAACAGATGAGTGGGTAAACAAGCTATGGCACATACATATGATGGGATATTATGCAGCCGTAAGACAGAATAAAGTCATAAAGCATATAACAACATGGACAGACCTTGAGGACATTATGCTGAGTGAGATTACCAGAAACAAAAGGACAAATACTGTATGGTCTCACTGACATGAACTAACATTAATGAATGAACTTGGAGAATTTCAGTTGAGAACAGAAGCCATCAAGAGATAGAAATAGGGTAGATTTTGGGTAATTGAAGCTGAAGGGATACAGATTGTGCAACAGGAGTGACTGTAAAAATTCAGAAATGGACAGCACAACACTACCTGGCTGTAGCACAATAATGTTAGTACACTGAATGAAGCTGAATGTGAGAATGATAGAGGGAGGAGGGTTGGGGGCACGAATAAAACCAGAAGGAAAGATAGACGATAAAGACTGAGATGGTATAATCTAGGAATGCCTAGAGTGTACAATAATAGTGACTAAATGTACAAATTAAAAAATGTTTTTGCATGTGGAAGAAGAAAGTAATGTCAATATTGCAGGGTGTTGAAAATAGATGGTAATTCATATTTTAAAACTTTAACATTGAATAGGGCATTAGATTTTGTAGGTTTGTCCACAGTGTTGCCCTGATAAATCCCAGAGTGATTTTGAACAGTGAATAAAAAAGTATTTGCAAAGTCCTCCTGAGGGAATGGCTAGAAAGGAGGAAAATTCAACTCCTCCTTTTGGAGGATTCCTGATATTCTCACAAGCAGTGGGGACAACCAAATCAAGAGGCTGAGCCCTCAATCTTGGGGGTTGTTCATATGAAACTTATTCCCACAAAGGATAGAGTAAGCCTACTTAAAATTAGGCTTAAGATCCTAAGAGTCACCCCCAGAGAACCTCTTATGTTGCTCAGATGTGGCCTCTCTCTCTCTCAGTCAACATGACAAGCAAAGTCACTGCCATCTCCCTCCCTACATGGGACATGATTCCTAGGAGTGTAAACCTTCCTGGCAATATGGGACAGAAATCCTAGAATGAGCTGGGACACAGCATCAAGGAAATGAGAAAACCTTCTAGACCAAAAGGGGGAAGAGAGAAATGAGACAAAATAAAGGGTCAATGGCTGAGAGATTTCAAACAGTGTCAAGAGGTTATCCTGGAGGTTATTCTTATGCATTATATAGATATCACCTTTTTAGTTAAGGTATATTGGAGAGGCTGCAGGGAATTGGCTGAAAATGTAGAGCTGTGTTCCAGTAGCCATGTTTCTTGAAGATGAAAATATAATGATACAGCTTTCGCAATGTGACTGTGTGATTGTGAAAACCTTGTGTCTGATGCTCCTCTTATCTATGGTATGGACAGATGAGTAAAACATACTGACTAAAAATAAATAAATAATAAGATAGACAATTATTAAAATAAATTTAGTAGATTGAAATGCTAGTAGTCAATGAAAGGGAGTGATAAGTGGTATAGAAAAAAATAGGAGAAACAAAGGCTAAAATTGGGTAGATGAAAATATTATCAATCACTGTGAGGGAGGGGTAAGGGGTATGGTATGTATGAAGTATTTTTCTTTTTTTAATTTCTTTTTCTGAATTGATATAAATATTCTAAGAAATGATCACGGTGATGAATATACAACTATGTGATGATATTGTGAGTTATTGATTATATACCAAGAATGGAATGATCATACAGTAAGAATGTTCATGTTTGTATGTTGTTATGTTTAAAAAAAAAAAATTAGGCCTAAGAGTCACCCCCAGAGAATCTCTTTTGTTGCTCAGATGTGGCCTATCTCTCTCTCAGCCAACAAGGCAAGCAAACTCACTGCCCTCTCCCTGTCTATGTGGGACATGACTCCCAGGGGTGTGAACCTTCCTGGCAACATGGGACAGAAATCCTAGAATGATTTGGGATTCAGCATCAAGGGATTGAGAAAATCTTCTCAACCAAAAGGGGGAAGAGAGAAATGAGACAAAAAAAAAAGTGTCAGTGGCTGAGAGATTTCAAACAGAGTTGAGAGATTATCCCGGAGGTTATTCTTACACATTTTACAGATATCCCCTTTTTAGTTTAAGATGTTTTGGAGAGGTTACAGGAAAGTGCCTGAAACTGTAGAGCTGTATTCCAGGAATCACATTTCTTGAAGATGAATGTATAATGATATAGCCTTTGCAGTGTGACTACATGATTGTGAAAACCTTGTGTCTGATACTCCTTTTATCTATGATATTGACAGATGAGTAAAAAATGTGCATTAAAAATAAATATTAAGGGGAACAAATGTTAAAATAAATTGAGCAGATTGAAATACTAGTGAACAATGAAAGGGAATGGTAAGGGGTATAGAAAAAATATAGGGGGAACAAAGGTTAAAATCTATTGAGTAGATGGAAATACTAGTGGTCAATGAGAGGGAGGGATAAAAGGAATGGTATGTGTGAGTTTTTTCTTTTTTTTTTATTTCTTTTCCTGGAGTGATGCAAATGTTCTAAAAAATGATCGTGGTGATGAATACACTACTATGTGTGGTGATATTGTAAGCCATTGACTGTACAACATACATGGAATGTTTATATGTTAAGAATGTTCATGGTTGTATGTTATTTTGGTTTGATGATATAAAATAAATTAAATTTTAAAAAAGACAAAAAAAATTTTGTAATTTAAAATACAATGTAATTAAGCTGAACTCAAGAGTGAATCTGCCCAGAGGAGGGATAACTGGAAGTGAACTGTTGTAGTTTTATAAATAATGTCCTGTATTTCCCGACATTAATCAGACACTCGGTCCTAAAACAACCCTATGCACTAGGAAATGATCCAAGAAAGAACCTTCTACTCTCTTTGGTTCTTTAAAACCCAAACGACTTTACTCTCTCATTCCTTTTATCTAGCTTCATTATTTGTCATTGTCAAACTATGGAAAATAGCACTTTATAATTATTTAGAAGTATTTAAAGATCATTCAAAGGTTCATAGGCTTGCAATTTCCTCATATGTGAAACTGGACTCAATAATCTTAACTTTTTCTTTGGTTCCAAATACCGTCCTTTGATTTGAGACCATGTTCTTAAAGGACTACTTCTTGGCAATAATTTTTGGATTGGAGATCCAACTCTTACTTATTTTCTTCAAAATGAACTTTCATTGTTTAAATGACTCCAAGGATTTTATGAACTAATTCTTCTTGAAAACACTTTAAAATTGATATCCTAACGTCATAGTCATTTGACCTGTGAGGGTGGGAAATAGGTACAATGGGATGATTTCCTTTCTTACTTTGTATCTTCTTTTTTAAAATTTTCTGTTTTTTAATTTAAAAGTATAGCATAGCATAAAAAGGTACAGCATAAAGGTACACATCTTTAGTCTACCTTGAGTAGCCATTGATTATAAAGATTTCATCAAGGTAAAAATCTAATGTATATTCAGAGAAGTTTTTTTGTAACCATAAAGATAGTTTTCAATGAATTTGAATTATTTATAAATTAGCTAAAAGCATAAGGAAAATGCTAGGACTATATAAATGAGATTTATTTTGCATTATGCCCCTGTAAATGCTTAGTGACTTAAGATACAATACCCATTTCTATTCAGATCAATCTATTTGCATATCCCGGCGTAGAAGGATGGGTTTGGAGGTGAAAGAAGAGTATCAAATTGAAGGATGCCAATACAGAAAAAAGGAAGTAAGAAATACTGCAATTTAATTTTATTTGTAAACATAGAAGCCCAAAATCTGAATATAATATTATTCCAGAGAATTTGAAAGTGTATTAATAAACACTGCAATATCCAGAACCTAAATTTTCTGTAGCATATAATCTAACTCAACCTAGCTGAATAGATCATATAAACTACCCAAATACAGAGAGCCTAAAATGGGAATGGGGTTTGTAATTCTGTATAACTTAGTATAATGCCATGATACATCCCAGAGTATGTTGTATAGATAATTTAAAAATATTGGAAAAGTCCCTTGAGGGATGGGAGAAAAAATATGAAACTATTCAGCTTTACCACTGGGGAAAACCTTGAAACTGTCTGAAACACTAGGGACACCCAAGTCAATAGGACAAGCCCTTGATCTTGAGGCTTGCTCTTTTGAGGCTTGTTTATGTAGCGGAGAAGTTTAGCCTACCTATTATTATGCATAAGAAGACCTTTTTTGTTGCTCAGAAGTGGTCTCTCTCTCTCTCTCTCTCTCTCTCTCTCTCTCTCTCTCTCAGCCCAACTCTGCAAGTGGAGTCATTATCTTCCCTCTTACATGGGACATGACAACTAGGGGGTGAAAGTCTCCCTGGCAACATAGGATATGACACCCAGAGATGAGCCTGACTGACACTATAGGATCAACAATGCCTTCCTGACCAAAAAAGGGAAAATAATTTTAAGAAATAAGGTATTGGTGGCTGAGAGAGTTCAAATATGGTCGAGGACTACTCTGGAGGCTACTCTTATGCAAACTTCATCTAGATATTTCTCTATATCAAGGTTTGCCAAACCCCAAACAAAACCATTCCTGCTAACCCTAAAAACACCTATGGCCTCATCTAAAATTCTACAAATGTTCCACATACTATGATTACTTTCCAGAAACCTACCACCTCCAGATGCATTCCCAGGTCAGATAAGTCCTGAAATCCAGAGGGGCCAGATTCTCCAGAACATCAACTAGTTCCATCCCCCTATTCCATACTATCAATGGCCTTTTCTAACATGCAAAGTTAGAATGGGCTTAGCCCAAATACCCTTAAAGAGTGGGAGAAGATCAAAGGAGAATGTGGGGTTATAACAGAAAAGATAGGATTTAACAAATGAGTTTGAGTGCTGAATCATTATACAGATATTTCTTTTGGTCTCCAGGGTCTTGGAGCAGGTAGAAGTAAAAACCTAAAATTGTTGAACTGTAACCCATACCAAACTCTGAAATCCATTCTGCAACTAATTGCTGCAGTGTACTTTGCAATTTATTGCTTTTTTGTATAATGTTATTTTTACAATAAAAAAGTACTGCAATAGGATGTTTGAAATGTGATATCACAATCCACTTCACTGAAATCCTTGTCTCTGGATCTACCTTTTTGGCACTGACTCTGGGTTTTAGACTATAACTTATTTTAGCCAATAAGAAAATAGCAAAGGAACCTGACCTCTCTTGCTGCTTCTGTAGACCATTTTCCAGGAAGTGATCTACTGGAGTCTGAAAGCAGGTAGACCAGGTGTCCCCTTTACCTGAGTCAATTACCAAACAGATAAGGGATGTCTTCTGCAACCATCCCACACCTAGTGACCCAACAGCTGACTAAAACTGTGTGAATCAGCCCAGAGTAAACCAGATGGAAACACTTCCCAGATGAACCCAGCCCCAAATGGCCATATGATTGCTATTCTAAGCCACTAATTTTTGAAGTTGTTTGTAATGGAGCAAAAGTCAACACATAATAATACAATATGATCATCTGGGTTTATCTCAGGAAATTCACGGTTGGTTCAACATTTGAAAATCAGCAAAAGTGATTCACTTCATTAGTTAAATAAATACATAAAATCATATGATTATTCATGAGATGTAGGAGGGAAAAGCATCTTTTAAAGGTCAAAATCTATTGCTGAGGGGCCAGGGGTGAGTAACTTTTAGAAAATTAGACCTGGATAAAAACCTTTCTTTGATAAAGGTTATACACCAAAAAATACATGGCAAATGTATACACTAATGAAAATTATCATACATATATTTAATTTTTAAAAACTTTACAGAATAAGAATGAGAACCTTTAATTCTGAATAGCCTAATGTAATGTCTGGATATACCCCAGAGTCTATTAAGCAGATAATCAAAAAGTATTGGCAAGGTCCCTTAGGGATGGGAGAAAAATTATGGAACTGTCAAATTTTACTACCAGGGAAACACCGAATACTGTTTCAAATATTAGGGACACCCAAATCAACAGGCCAAGCCCTTGATCTTGAGGCTTGCTCATGTGAAGCTTATGTATGTAGCAGAGAAGCTTAGCCTACCTATAAGTAGGCCTAAGAATCACCAGAGGGCCTTTTCTGTTGTTCAGATGTGGCATTTCTCTAACTAAGCCCAACTCTGCAAGTGAAGCAATTGCCCTCATCCCTATGTGGGACATGACATCCAGGGATGAAAGTCTCCCTGGTAGCATGGGAGTTGACCCCTGTGATGAGCCTTGCCCAGCCTTCCTGGGATCAACAATGCCATCCTGACCAAAAGGGGGAAAAGAAGTGTAATAAATAAGGCATCAGAAGCTGAGAGAGTTCAAATAGAGTTGAGAGGCTACATTGGAGGTCACTCTTACACACGCTTCAGTTAAACATTGCTACCTGTAATAACTTGCCAAACCCCAACCAAAGACATTCCTGCCAACCCTAAAGAATACTTGAGGTATTATATAAGATTCTACAAGGTTTCATGCAACTGGGCAACTCTCCCAAACCTACAACCTCTAGATGGGTCCCTGGACCAGATAAGTCCTGAAATGCAGAGATACCAGCCTCTCCAGAACACCAACCAATTCCATCCCTCTATCTCCTATTATCAACAGCCCCTTCCAACATAAAAATTTAGAATGGGCATAGTCCAAATACCTCTAAAGAGTGGGAGAAAAATCAAAGGTGATGTTGGAGTTATACAGAGAAAGTAGGATTTAACAAATGAATGCTAAATCATTATACTGACATTTATTTTAGCTCCCAGTACCTTAGAGCACCTAGAAATAAAAACCTAAAATTGTGGAATTATAACCCATACTAAACGCTGAAATCTGTTGTTGCGGTGTACTTTGTAATTTATTGCTTTTATGTATATATGTTATTTAAAGAGAAGAAGTATAACAGAGAAGATTTAACAAATTAGTATGACTGCTGAATCATTATATTAATATTTTTGTTGGTCTCCAGTGTCTTGGAGCAGCTAGAACTAAAAACAAAAAATTGTGACTCTGTAACCCATACCAAACTTTAAAATCTGTTCTATAGCTACTTGTTAAAATATACTTGGAAATTTATTGATTTTTTTGTATATATGTTATATTCCATAATAAAAAAAACTTTAAATAAAAAATGTAAAAAAAAAAACTTTAGCATTTCTTTTAAAGAGAGAATCAAGTCAAAGATGTCCAACATTTTGCCTTTCTGTAACATGATCTATTGATACTAACCACATAACAGGATGTATACTGAGAGAAAGAGAAAGATAGAGGGAGGGAAAGAAAGGGAGAAGAAGGGTTTAGAAATATATAGATTATTATACCATTTTGCAGCATTTTGATCATTTATTTATTTAGAAGCCCAAGAAAATTAATGAGCTATCAAAACTATTGAAAGAACAACAGGGTAGCTAAATTAAACATCAATAACCAAAATCAATAGTATTTCTCAATTGCATCAATAACCAGACAGAATATAGGATACTTTTGCAATATTAACAAAACTGTAGAAAATATATGTCCTCATCTAACAACTAATGCATAAAATCTTCATAGTGAAAACTTTCTGTATTAAAGGTCATAAAACAAGAAATGAGTGGCATGAAATATATACCACAGCATGGATGATGGATGGGGTTACTTAACACTCCAATAGTATCAGTCAATCTCCATGAATTAATTCATAAATTAGATGCAATTACAGTAAAAAATCCAAGCGTTCTTTGTGTGTGTGTCTGTGTGTATGTTTTGAAAAAGAGCAGGAAAAGGTCATCTCAAAATTCAGCTGGAAGAATAATGTTCTCTTTATATCTAAGACAGTTTTGGGACATAAGAATAAGATGGAGCTCTTGTTCTTAAGACAGTAAGATATTTAAAAGATAGTAAGATTAAAAACAATGTGATGCTGACTGAAGAACTTGCAAACAGGAAAACATAACCAAACAAGTGACCTAGAAATGGAGCCACAGGTAGATGGGAAATTGTCGCATGATGATTTACATACAAAAAAGAACACCAACTGTTGAAAGACATATGCAGCATCTAAAAACCAATGTTATTCCTGTCTGAATACAATGGAACTCCTGGCAGCTAGACACAGAGTGTGCAAAAGAAAAAATGAGCAAAGGACATGAACAGGCAATTCACAGAGGAGGGATCATTAATGGCCAAAACACATTTGAAGACTCACTCTCACTGAAATCAGAAAAATACAGTATTAAAATAAAACATAGATATGGATTTACACATATTAGATTTGCAAAAGTTAAAGTGGAAATTAATATTATGTGTTAGTAAGGATATGGTGAGAAGCTTTTAAGTACTGCTGGGGAAAGAGTAAAAAGTGAAGTTGTTCTGGGGAGTAATCTGTAAAATAAATGCATGCAACCTTTACATCAGTCATTCCAATTGTATGTATAATACCCAGAGATACTGTCCTGATCCTCAAGGGGACATACCAAAAAAAATTTATTACAGCTTTAAGATGGAAGCAAAGAGATGAAAACAACCAATTTTAGTTTGTCAACTGCCGGAATGCAATATACCATAAATGGAATGGTTTTTAAAAGGGAAATTTAATAAGCTATAAATTTACAGTTCTAAAACCAGGAAAAAGTCCAAATTAAGGCACTGACAAGAGGTTACCTTCATTCAAGAAAGGCTGAAGCCATTCAGAACATCTCTGGCAGCTGGGAAATCATGTGGCTACATCTGTTGGTCCCTTATTCCAGGGTTCTGTTGCTTTCAGCCTCTGTTTCCTATGGGGGTCCGTCACTTGGCATTGGTGGGTCTTCACTTAACTGCTCCAGGACAATATTCTGGGTTTCATCTCTTTGCTTAGCATCTACCAGGGCTAGAGATTTATTCTCTTCAGGTTCTGGCTATTTCTGGGGATCCTTGCTTAGCCCGTGGGCTAGTTCTGTCTCAGTCTCCAAATGTCTACACCCATCAGCTCTCTCTGTAGGCTCTGAACTTTCTCCACAATAGTTCCCCTTTTAAAGTACTCCAGTAAACTAATCGAGACCCACCATGAATGTGTGGAGTCACATTTCCATGTAATCAAAAGTTCACACCCACAATCGGATGTGCCACATCTCTGTGGAGAAGATCTAATCAGAACTTTCCACCCTGCAATATTGAATCAGGATTAAAAGAAATGGCTGCCCCACAGGACAGGGTCAGGATTAAAACAGGGCTGTTCTTGGGTACATGATAACTTCAAGTCAGCGCACAACCTAAGAATCATAACTAGGTGAGCAGACAAGCGAATCATGTTATTAGGAGATGGCAAAATACTAACCAGTTACCAGGAAAAACGAAACTAAATTCATATGGAAGAGCACAGATACATTTCAAAACCACAGTGCTAGGAGGGAAAATTAAGACATAGGATGAATAAGGATGAGATTTTTGGTGAACACTATTTATGAACAAGTTAATAAACTCAAAGCAATCCAGTAGGGTATTTATAAATATAGATATGTATAAACTAAGTATGAAGATAGGGTTGGAAAATTACAACCTTATTGTAATTTTTTAATTGTATTAAGTGTATTAATACAATTAAATACAATTGTATTAATTGTATTAAGTGACTGAAGTGTTGTCTGTTGGAGAGAAGAAAGGAATTAATGCTGCATATGCCATATAGGACTCAGAAAGCATAAAGTTTAGAAAACAGAAGGACCATGGAAAATGATATGGTAATATCAATTGAGGTATATAATGTATTTTGCCTAAGTGCCATAAAAACAAATGTAAAATATATGATATCAAAAGTCATACAAAATTATTTTTAAATACTTAGGTTTATTGCAGCATACCATAGAAACACCATCTTTCAACATAATCAAAAACAGGACTGCTTGATGAAACATCATCATTGTTTTCATATCACCCATACTCTGAAGGGGGTAATAAGAAACCAGCTTTTAATACTGAAAATTTCATGAGATTAAAACAAACAAACAAAAAACTTCAAAAGCCATAATGGGAGAAAATTGATTTGAAAGGTCAAAGTAGATTTCCTCCAGGATAATATTCTACATTATTTAATTAAAAGCAGAATTTTAAGCAATTGTTTTTGAATTTTTAAGAACTTTTAATTAGCATACCAAGTAAATACCCTATCCTTCTTAATCCAAAGCACATAAAAAGTTCTAACTCTAAAATTCCAGTCTGTAGACCAGGTGTGTGTGCGCATGTGTGTGTCCATTCAGTAAACTCTAGAACACATATTGTTTACCTTACTATAGTCTAACATTTCTTGAGTTAGACAACATGGGGGTCAGTAGGAAGCAGGTAAAGTGTAGCTAAATGGTTCTCCAAACTCTTGGGTAATCTGCAGGTCTGGCTTGGGAATCATGTTTTGTTTTTAGACATGATATAATTTTATTTTCTTATTAGTAACATTGGAAAACCAACACAATCATTTTGTGACTAATAAAATGGATAACAAGGAAGTGAACTAAGAGTCAAAAAAACAAAATTGGGGAAGAAAATTTCTAATTCTAGATTTGAACTAATTTGACCTGGATCTTCTATGTCTCAAATTTTCATCTATAAACTAAAGTTATATAGCATATAAAAATCCTAAAAGCCTAGGAATTTGGGCTTTAAGATCTAAGCTTTTTCTCTGAATGACCAAAAGGTATAACCTGGAATTCATACTTGCTTAAAAATTTTCATTTACAATCTGTCCTCATATGCATTCTTTCAAATATTGCTTTTTAAATAGATGCCATTTTAAAATTGTATAAAAAGCTAATGACTTTTGCTAAAACACAAAGCAATTTCCACTTGACAGGTAGTACTCCAAGGCAATGCTAAATACTGGGTATATGCTTTGTAGTGGACATTAAGCTAGAAGTTAAGAGCAGGGAGGCTGGTCGAAGTGCTAGCCATCCCAAGTGCACACACAATGTTGATACTTCATAGCCAAGCCTCTATTCTTTCATGGAAAAATCCGTTTTTTTCTTTCTAGCTTGAATCAAGAAAATTCCCATAAATCTTGTCTCCCTGGGGCAAATATAAAGAGTTCTTAAGATGGAAAAGTTCAAATCAAAGGCAAAATAAAAAAATAATAGAAACATAATAACTAGACAAAAATACTTAAGCAAATTTTTGGTAATGGATGGTGGGATGGTAGCACAATATTGTGACTATAATTACCACCACTGAATTATATAATTGACAGTGGTTAAAGGGGGAAATTTTAGGTTGTATATATGTTCAACAACAACAACAATGACATTGGACTGTTCAATACAAAAGTGAAACCTAATTTAAACTATGGACTGTAGTTGTATTACTTTGTCAAGCTGCTGGAATGCAATAAACCAGAAATGGAATGGCTTTTAAAAAAGAAATTTATTAAGTTGCCTGTTTACAGTTCTAAGGCTGTGAAAAGGCTACCTTCATTCAAGAAATGCTGATGCCAACCAGAACACCTCTGTCAGCTGGAAAAGCAGCTGAATGGCATCTCGGCGTCAATTGCTCCTGAGCTCTGTTGCTTTCAGCCTCTGTTTCCCGTGAGGGTTTCTCACTTGGCATCTCTGGGCCTTCACTTAGCTCCTCTGGGACACAACTCTGGGTTCTGGCTTGCTTAACATCTCACGGAAAGGCACATGGTAACGTCTGCTGGACCCTGCATTTCCAAACATCTGGGTCTGATGTTGGCTCTGAAGCAACTGCTCTCCGAGTGTATGCAAATGAGGTTTCTCCAAAATGTTTCCCCTTTTAAAGGACTCTGGTAAACTAATCAAGACCCATCTTGAGTGGGTGGATGTCACATCTCGATCTAATGTAAAGGCCACACCTACCATGGGGCAGGTTACATCTATGTGGCGATAATCTCATCAAAAGGTCATACCCTACATTAGTGAATCAACACTAAAAGAAATGGCTGCCCCCACAACACTGGAGCAGATTAAAACATGGCTTTTCTAAGGTACACAATGGCTTCAAATTGGCACAATAATTAATAGTAAAATGTAATGACACAACTTCATCAATTTTAATAGTACCATGCTAATTCAAAAAGTAATAGGGAAAACTATGTATGGGGAGGTATGAGAACTCTGCATTTTCTACACGATTTTTCTATAAATCTTTGTTCTAATGAAAAAAAACTTATAAATATATAAATAGTCTAATGGATAAGGAAAGCTAAACAAAAAGTAGCTTAACAGGATTTTACTGAAATTGTAATCCTGAAAAAAAGTTTCAAAAAAACACAAATGAAAATAGTAAAATTTAAAGCTGGAAGAACATATTAGACACAAGAAGAATATATATCAAAAAAAGCTTAAAATTCATTAATTTTGGAATATTACCAAAGGTCCCACAAAATGTTCCACGTATCTTAGAAATCAAAACAATAAAAACAAAGAAAACAGCAAAACGTTTTTTCAAACTGTTCTATTGTGAAACTGGTAGGGAGAACAATCCTCTTCAAACAATTAAATTCTATTTACCAAATTTTTGGCTCACAGATGGACCTTATTACATTGTATTTATGATTGAAAAGAAAACTTGCTTATTGATTATTCTTTTTTTGGCATCTGGCATACAACTCATTAATTTAATCAATCACCCTTAGTTAATCCCTAACATAAAACAAATATAAATATAGCATGCTTCATGTCATTAATTTCAGAGCTCTATTGTTAGAGCTCAATCCAGAAAAGAGATTCAAGTTTTGTTAAATGAAGAAAACCACTTTCCAGTTTAGAAGATGCAGAATTATACAGTTCAAGTAGAGGAAGCAATCGTGTAGATAGAAACAGAATGATCTCTGGCTATTGGAAATGCCAGAAATGCTGTGACTGTTTCGCTGGATTGTGTAAAAATAGCCACTGTTCTGGCATTCCCAGGTCTGCATCGCGGTGTCTTAAATAATAATACCTTGCCACGATGGAACGTCTTTGGGCCAAAAGCTTCCTCCTATATTATTCTATTAACCTCACTGCATTTTTATGGGAAATGTGTTAATTTTTTTGAAATGACATTCAAATATATACTTAAAAAAACATGCTAGGGCTCTGCAAGGTTCTCTTTTCCTTCAGCCACAACATTGCCTTTTAAAAATCAACTGTTTTTCTGTAGTGCATAATCTAATTCAACCTATCTATATAGCTCATTTGAGCAACTGAAATACAGGAAACAAAGAATAAGAAAAAGGTCTTCAATCCTGTATAGATTATTGTAATGCCTGGAAACATCCTAGAGTATATCAAGCAGATAATCAAAAAGTACTGGCCAAGTCCCCTGAAGGAGGGGAGAAACACTATAGAACTATTAAATCTTACCAGCAGAGAATCCCCTGATACTGTGTCAGACTTTGGGGACACTCAAATCAATAGGCCATGCCCTCGATCATGAGGCTTACTCTTGTGAAGCTTATGTAGGTAGCAGAGAAGCTTAGACTATCTATAGACATGCCTAAGGGTTACTTCTGGAGGACCTCTGTTGTTGCTCAGAGATAGCCTCACTCTCTCTAAGCTCAACTCTATAAGTGAAATCATTGCCCTCCTCCCTACATGGGACATGACATCTAGGGGTAAAAGTCTCTCTGGTGACATGGGAGAGGACTCCCAGGGATGAATCCTGACCTGGCACCATGGGATCAACAACTGCATCCTGACCAAAAGGGGGAAAAGAAGTATAATTAATAAAGTATTAGTGGCAGAGAAAGTTCAAATAGAATTGAGAGATTACTCTTATGTAAGCTTTAGGTAGACCTTGCTACCTGTCATAACCTGCCAAACCTCCACCAGAACCATTCCAGTCAACCGTAAAGAACACCCAGGGCAATACACAAGATTCCACAAGGGTTCCAAGCACTAGAGTAACTTTCCAGAAACCTACAACTTCAAGATTGGTCCCTGGTCCAGATAAGTCCTGAAATGGTCTTATTCAGGTCCAGCCTCTTCAGAATATCAGATAGTTCCATTTTTGTACCCCATATTAGTGACAGACCCTTCCAATAGCAAAAATTTAGAATTGCCATAGCTCAAACAACCCCAAAGAGAGGTATGGAAATATCAAAGTTGATGGTGGAATTTTACATAGAAGATGGAACTTAAGAAATGAATATGAAAGCTGAATCATTAAATTGATATCTCTTTTAGTCTCCAGTACTTTGGAGTAGCTAGAAGTAAAAATGTAAAATTGTGAAATTGTAAACCCATACCAAAGTCTGAAATATGTTGTACAACTAATTGAGGTGCTGTACTGTGAAATTTATAGCTTTTTTGTATATATGTTATTGGTCACAAAAAAAGAAGGGAAAAAAAGTCGATTGTGATGATAAAAAAGTATTTAAGCCCTCTACCCTCCTATATTCTGGAGCAACTAGAAGGAAAAATATGAGAGGATCATATGGTAGCCCATGATAAACTCTGGGATCTATCCTGTAACTACTTTTTGAAGAGTGCTTTGAAAACTATTGCTTTTTTATTTCCTTGCTTTGTATATATGTTACACTATACAACAAAAAAAGTTTAAAAAATCCAATTGTTTACTTCTATTTCCTTCATCACATTTCAAAACTGTAGCAGCTAATGAATATGAATATAATTTTTCAAAGAATACTGTCTTTCTATATTCCTATGCCCTCATCTTAATCTTGCCTTCTCAAGGCAAAGGTTATCTTTTCATTGTTTGTACTATTATCAGGACTATGGATTTTGACAATTTATAGTTTTAAGTGGTATTTATATGCATAAATTAATGTAAATTCAAAAATACCTTGGGTTATTCACCAGCTGGTTTAGAATTAAGTCAAGTGTCTTAAAAACAACTGTGTTACTCTATTTAGTTCAAATATATAGAAACAGTTCACACTGTTGTGGCTTTTTTAGTATATTATCTATGTATTGGCTCTACCTTATATTGTTAACTTTTTGTTTTTGTTGTTCTGTCTCGAAAATCTCTCTTGAAGACTCCTAAATTGCTTGAAATTTAATATCTCATTTTTAAGAACTCACTGTTTTCAAATTCCTGTCTTGACCATAACCTTCTTCGGGCTGAGTTTACATAGTCTCTAATCAATATATGCATAACTTTCTACCTCTATGTTTGGATTCCTAAATTAGATGTTAACTTTTATTATAATAGTATCTTTTATTGCCAAAATTATGTTTTTCAGACGCATTTTTTCCTTGAAGTAAGCTCATGTTATTTTCGACAAACAAATGTTCCACTTCTAAAAGTATGCTTGTCTGGGAATTTTAGGAATAGGTGTATATCCTAAATAAACTACATATTAACTGTGTGGTCTTGGACAATGAAAACATTTACAATGTTTTCTCTTTGCTCAGTTGCAAGGTGTGTTTATAAAAAGCATGAACTTCTTGTTGTTTGGGTTGGTCTCTTTTGGTCAATGAAATTCTCAATAGTTCATCAAATTGTCCTTATTTTTATCATTAGATAGTTTGTCTAAAATAAATTACCATTCTTAAAGCCAGCAATTCCCCTTCACCGGATATCCAATCATTGTAAATACTTCTCATGGTTTAGAATGTCCACTAGTAACTAAGGCTTCTCCTGATTTCCCCTTTTGGAGTTTTAGCTTGGCCTCCCCAGTTAGCTTTCACAAAGACATTTTCACTCTTTCTAGATATTTTTTTGACTAGAGACCTTAGAACTTTCAAAAGACATCACACCAATACTAATATTACCATATAACCTTCCAAAATCTCCAAACAGTTATTGCATAGTCATTAAGTCAATATTTCACCAAAATATGAAATTTTCTGACTGAGTGCCCAGATAATGGACAGACATTCTAGATGCCCTATGGTTTAAGACTGATGGGCTATCCAAGAATTAATTTTCTGGTATATTTTCACTCAGATACTTTTTTCATAACTGAGTGGCCAATTACTTCCTTTCTATTAAAAGTGGTAAAGATAAGTGAGTAAAGATGTCTGGCACATAACCAGAATTCAATAGATGGTAGCTGCTATTCTTATCATCATTATTATCACATTAGCTCACATGTTTTAATAACCTGTTGCTGCACTTTACTCCTTCGTCCATTTTTTACATTTGATTCTCATAGCAACCCTTGAGGAAGCTACACTTTAACCCTATTTTACAGTGGGGGTTCTGAAGCTTACAAGATTTAAATGACTAAAATTATGCAGTCAAGAATGGAGCCTGAGTTTACAATGGCCACCTGTTCACAGTGCTCTTGCTTTGCTGGGATAAGCTACCCATCATTTGCCCCACTCCACTAACATATTATTAAGTCTTCTACTTTTATTCCCTCTCTTTTCTTTACTCTCCTATCCCCATAGTCAAGTTCTCTTGGCTAAGGCAGCAGAAAATGGCAATCGAGGTTTGTGGTGATTTAGAGCTATGTAGCCCAGAAACAACATGCCCTTAAATTTAACCCATTCCTCAGGGTCTGAACCTACTGTAAAAATAGGGCCTTTGATGAGGTTACTCCGGATAAAGTGTGGCCCAACTCAGTCAGGATGGATCTTAATCCAATTGCTGGACTCATTTAAAGTAGAATGGAATCCAGCCAAAGAGAAAATAATGGGAAGCAGGAAGCTGAAAATCAGTGGAACCCAAAAGAGAAGGGAGAGACCAGAATAGGCCACTAGGTGCATTGCTGTATGACACAGGAACCAAGACCCAAGTATCTCAGGCAGCCAGCCCCAGAATGCCAGTTTTTAGGAAGAAAGCATCACCTTGATGATACCTTCATTTGGATTTCTGGCCTCAGAAACATGAGTCAATAAATTCCCTTTGTTTAAGCCAACCCATTGCATGGCATTTGCTTTAGCAATGAGGAAACTGAAACAAGATTAAAGGAGAGAATGCTAATATTATTCAAGTATTGAACTCATCTTATCTTCCAGCCTTCATTGACCACTTTCTCCTTTCCAGTCACACACAGAATACTGGCTGATTATACTACACTCCTTCCCTTGTATTGTCTTTATGCAATTTGCTTCTCTCCACTCAGAATAAATAACCCCCTGTTCCTTTCTTTTGGTCTCCCATCCATTTCTACTCCATTCTCTCTATTAAAATCCAAAATTTCCTCTAAAGCTCAACTCAAATACCAGTTGGCCTTGAAGCCTCCTGGATATGCCAAGTAAAAACTAATCACATGTCCCTCTATGCTTCCACAAAGGTGATTATATTAGAATATCAAGTGATTTTTACAGCTTTCTCACCACCTGTGACAAATTTATCCTATTTGGCAGATCCTTCGCCATCCAGCCCTTTACTCAGGGTGGCTTGCAAGGCCTGCCTTAACAAGTTCCCTTGCCTTCTGGCTTCTCTTTGGATTCATCAGTGAGGAGTACCAACAGGAGACTGAAGGGAGGAAGGGAGGAAAGACAGTGACATCAAGGTGTTAGGGAGGAGAGTGAGGTCAAAGTGTTTATTTCTCTGGATCCCTCCCTGTAAGATTCTGAGAGCTGGCTATGCTCCTCAAAACTGAAGATCACAGCTTCTACGGGCAGACTCTCTTCTCCCCTTTCAGCTCTAGAATAATAAAATAGTCAAGCTCTTGCTAGCCCCATTCCTTATCCTGAGTGCACTGTATGCATCAGTCTAATTTAATTCTCACTATCAGCTATGTGAGAAGTGAAGAAGACAAGAAGAAACCAGAAGTAGCTCACCCAAGGTCATTCTAGTGGCTTAGTGGATCTTAGATGTTGTATCATTCCAAAACCCAAACCTTAATTTCTAAGTCAGTGCTTCTCAGCCTTGAGAATGTACCAGAATCACTTGGAGACCTTGTTCAGCTATATACACAGGTACCCACCCCCAGAGTGTCTGGTGCAGGAGGTTGGGGGCAGGGCCCAAGAATTTGCATTTCTAACAAATACTTATATGATGCCCATATGATTGTCCATCTGGGGACCATGCTTGGAGAACTATTAGTCCAGGCAAGATTACTGCCCATACATGATGACCTAAGAAACTGGTCAACAGCGTGAAATACAAAAATTTCAGGCTGGTCTCCAAATGACTTATAAGATGGAAGTTAAAAGAACAATTGGATATTGTTTAAGTTTGTCAATATAATGTGATCCAATTCAGCCAGCAATTTATGAGCATAGACTAAGTATTGAGGTAATGCTCTTTTTTTTGGTGAAAAATATCAAAGAGAAAAGCATCAACTATTCATTCTGATCAGGAACACAGTTAAGTTAACAATTAATTAAACAAATTATGATACAATATGAGCACTAGTATATTAGTTATGTATTTTTACACACAGACACACAGGTACACACACACATATACACACACACCTGTAGAACACAATTAAGAGAGAAAGGGATTCTTTTTGTGGTAAGGTAATAAATTCCATTCTCACATACTATCTCAGTGATATAATACTATGACCAAGAATTCAAGGAAGAAGAAATACTCTTTAGGAAAACAAGGTAGGGCTGGCATTCTAAGGAGAGGAAATTCCCTACAGGAAGCACACAAAGGGAACCAGACAGTAGCAGAGAAATGTTGGTATCTAATGTCTCCAGACACAAGTCTGGTACCCTGTCTCTCTTTAAAGATGGGAAGCAAACCTTTGCCCACCAGTGTGCAATCACAATTCAGCACAAATATATACTGAACACCTCCTAAACGTTAGACAATGTACTCAGCAAAGGATTCCACTGATGATGCAGACATAAGGTATGCCCTCAAGGATCTTCTATTTTAGATTGTGCATATAAGATTGACTCACTGCATTATGCATAATTTACTGAGTTCAAAACTTAGCTTCAAGCCACACAGTCAAGGGATCCAGAAATCAAATAGCAGAAGATCTCACCTTAGAAATTGTGTTCATTTTATAGCAGGCAAAAATCATGACATGCTAAGACAAGCTTTGCTTAGAAGACACACATTTCCTTCAAGCACTAGTATATGAACCAGTTTATAGATGTGTGACTTTTTCTAGAAAACACTTTTCATTGTTTCCCAAGAAACTAGAACTAGGGAGAGGAGTGGGAAAGCATTCATCAGAGGTAGATTCTCTTTCCAACTGCTCACCACAGCTCCGATTCACATTCTTCTGAATGGTTTCAAAACTAAGTAATTTAACAAAGTGATGAAGAAAAAAAATGGCCCATTAATCTTATGCTGCATGTTATCATTTAATTCCTGGTTTAGAATTGAAAAAATGTTATTTGCATTGAGAGGAAATATGCTTTATGGATGCATATATTAGCAACCCAGAACAATTTTTAATTATTGGCTGGTCTGACAAGATGAAATACATAAGTGCACTACTGGATGGCATCTCAATGTTATCTGCATCTAACTTAAATAACATCATAGTAATATTGGTCTAAGAATAAATATATATTTTAGTCAAGGTGAATTCTTATTACAAACACCACAAGCTGCGTAATTTCATTCAATGCTTGTGATAATGAAAACACTAGCTAGACATGATTTGAATTATTATATTCAAACATTATTTGGATAATTCTGATGCAAATAAATTCATTTATGTATTCATTTGGTACATGAAATTATAGCTCACATGCCTTCTCTTCCTAACTAAACCGAATTCCATTATGATTATAGTGCTCATAGACATTGTTGTCTCCTCCAAACAAGCCAGAATAATATCAGTAAATAGGTGCCTAATAAAAAGCAATTAAGGGTGGGCCATGGTGGCTGAGCAAGCAGAGTTCTCACCTGCCATGCAAGAGACCTGGGTTCATTTCCAGGTGCCTGCCCATGCAAAAAAAAAGCAATTAAATAATCGATATAGAATAATTTTATTCCACTAGGGTATTCTCTGGATCATTAGTCCTATGAAATTATCCATGCAGGAAAAGATTCATAGGTAAACAAATCTGGGATCTGCTGTCCACCATATGTCTCTACTGGAGACTCACAATTCACTAAGACATATTAAGAAGCTCTATAGCAAAGAAACTGTGTGACTTTCTTTAACCCAGAGTTTCTCTAATAACAATATCAGTTCCAAGAGGGCAAGGGAACTTTCTATTTCTTATGCAATCTCCCTATTGTCGATGACAATACCTGGCATTTAGTAGACACAAAAAAATATTTGATTAAGTATACATCCCTTTTTCAAGCGATAAAAGATGAATATACTGTTTTATACACCTTTAAAAGTGTACTAATACACTTATATATATATATATAATAAATATATATATTATATACTAATACTATATATTAAATTAATAATACATGAATGTATTGATTAGCCTTCCTACTGTAGTAGATAACAAAATCACTTAAATAAATCAACTTATTTTAAGTGATTTAAGTGATTTATTTATTTAAGTGATTTCGTTATCTACTTATTTAAGTGATTTCGTTATCTACTACAGTAGGAAGGCTAATCAATACATTCATGTATTATTAATTTAATATATAGTATTAGTATATAATATATATTATTATATATAATATAGTATTTTATATATATATATAATACTTCTTTCTGGATAAATTTACCCAATAGCAAATTTACTGGTGATTAGTTTTTTGCCTCAGAAAACTAAGAAGGATGGCTATTGAAAATTGCAACTTCCATTCACAACTCAGTTCGTTTTTCCCCTTTCCCTAGCAATTTTAGGACAGAAAAAGTAGCTATAAATTTATTTTCTGCCATAATACATCATCATCTAAGGAATCACATTTTATTACCTAGAAATAAGATTTGCTTTTGTTCTTTGAGTACATTTGGTAACATAAGAATTTCTGTTTTTTGTTTTTTTTTAATGTGACTTTCATAGCATACCCATCTAAAATTTACTTTGGAGATTAAGATCAAATGTCATATTTTATTTTACTAGACTGCTTAATATATGGTTCCAACTACAGACTTTAATTTTAATGTAGAAAGAAAAAATCAGTGTTCTCAGCATTGCTCTCTACTAATGAAACTTCCCACAATCTTGGGGAATGTTGTATCTATAAGCAGAAGGGTTTCGCTATAAAACTTGTAGTGGTTGACATTTTCAAGAAGGCTTTTTTGTTGTTGTTGCCTGAAAAGAAGTGCTCTAATATTACTGTTACCTGAAAGTTTTCCATTTTCCCTCTGTTAGGTTTGCTTTCGAGACTGACACTTACTTCAATGGAGACCCTTCAAAAGCACTGAGGAAAGAAGCTAAATATAATAGGAAATACTAAAAGAGTGGTAATGTTAGTCCCTCCTTGCCTCACCCCCCAAAGATTTTCCACTGTCTACCTTATTTTTCACCTTAGTTTTATGATTCTTTAATTGAAAATATAGGGTTTAAAGAGCTTCCCAATCCTCTATAATTATTAGCCTTATTGTTATAGCAGAATGCAAACAATGAACCATATATCAAACTTTTTTGTTGTTGTTGTTTTGGCATGGGCAGGCTCTGGGAATCAAACATGGGTCTTCAGCATGGCAGGTGCATACTTTGCCATTGAGCCACTGTTGCATCGCCCAAGGGAGTTTTTTTTTTAATATACATACATACATATATATATATATATATATTTGGCATGAGCAGGCTCCAGGAATTGAACCAGGTCTCCTGTTTATCAGATGAGAATTCTACCACAGAGCTACCCTTGCTCCGGCTATAAAACTGTTTTGTGACTGAAAATGCTGTATGAAAACAAATCAAATCTGTGAGTGCTAGTAAATGCTAAGTATTAACACTACAAAAGAAAGAAAAGATGATGACTATATTTCATATGCTGAGAGTTTTATTTTTGTGTCTTGTTTCTCACTCATTCTTGCTCAGCCCCTGCATAACCAAAGGCATATGTTTGTAAGATAGTGGGCAGTTTGGTTGGGAAAGAACAAAGATAATTGCATCATTTGGGCCAACTTTTATATAAGAGATGAGTTAGATTAGGAGTCAGATTAGGATTACTGTCAGTGAGTCTCTCAGTAACTGGCCAGTCACGGATACAAGATCACTATGCAATATACCATGCACTTTAAATCCACATCGCCTTATCTTATCTGTCGTCTATAAAGACATCTTGGGTTCAACCACATTCGGCTGCTCTTCACTTTACTCTGGAGCTTCTGAGTTAGAATCTGTCAGGAGTAGGTACATGCTTCAATGGTTTGGCAACATTTAAATGGCACTGAGACATACAATGTAATTGAAAGAACACAGGCTAGGAAATCAGGCATATCCAATGTCCATTTTTGGTTGTTCAACCACCCAATTATGATCCAGGATAAATTTCTTAATTTTTTTGAATCTGAGGACAGTGGAATACTTTCCTGGGGCTGTACTGGGGAAGAAAGGTCACTGGGATTATGTGCAATTCACAAAAGCAATATTGATAAATGCTAGTTGATGTAATCAGTATCATCATCATCATCATCACAACTGGTACAGGACATATTGCACCATAGAAACTCAGCATTCCCTGGTGCCACAGATAGCTTCCCTTCTAAGGACTCATGTGTTATGTAGGGTATTTACACTGTCAAATGACAGAAAAGATGAATCCTTATGCTTTTTTTTAGTAATTAATGTTGACATCTTTCACTCCTGTCCATTTAGTCTTGAGTGAATATATTTTAATCACACAGAGAAGAAGCTGCCCTCCATAGAGAAGAATGGGGTAATATCAAGTGACAAAGACTTTAATTGAAGTCTTCAATATTCTTGACTGTTCAGGGTAAAGTCAAGGATCTCTGATCCCAGCCTGTCTGTAATTGCATAAAGAGATAAGATACTTAGCCTGAGATCTGTGAAACAGAGGCAATTGGAGATAAAATTAAAACAGAAGTAGAGTTGGCTTCAGTGCTTCCTTGTTAGGGATTTTTCCCTACTTTCAGATGCTGGGGGAACTTGCTTGCCCTCTGCCTCTGACAGAAATATGTTATACCTTACTATTTATGCAGATGAATATGTATATCAGAAATGCTCCTATGTGCAAGGAACAGGAGGCTGCTGCTGAATATTTGACCAATAAAGGGAAATTTTTGAAGGGCTAGTGGGTAGGTCTCCATAACTAGATGAGAACTTAAAAACCAGAAGTCAATGCTATTGCTGTCACAATTGCAGAATCATACCAAAGTAAAGTTATATGTGGCAGCTTGCCTTGTTGACTGGGCAGGAGTCAGATACAGGAAGCTGACCCAGGCAATGCTGCTACCATGGCTGCCTACAAAAAGGGTTCTCTGCCGTCCTTGCTTTTTCATACCATTAGCATCTAACTCAAAATCTAGGACATGGGTATAATTGGCCAACTCTATGTCACGTGACTCTCTTCTTCAGCTGCAAGGGAAACTGAAAGAATAAACAATTGGATCAAGACACTAGAGTTTAAAAAGTCCTAGTATTACTGGAGGGAACAGAGGCAACTCCCAAATCCTATAACCCCTCCCTAATGCTCCTAGTTCTATAATGGGGTATTCTTGCTAATTTATTAAGTTAATTGTGCTTACCTGATAGCAAGCATGCAACCTAACATGCCATCTCTATGAACAAGGCAGCAGCCATCAGAAAGTAATTTCCAGCCTTTTCTTCTGCATGTTCCATCTACCGTACAAAATCTCCCTTGATTGTACCATTGAAGGTATAATGCCTTTCAGAGAGAACAGACCCTTTTCAACCATAATATGGACTAAGAATTTAATTCCAATACTGCACAAGGGGAAATGAATTGATTATTAAAATGCAACAGCCTAAGGATTTTCCCAGTGTTTGCGTTCATTGAAAGAATTGAAAGGCACCGGGAATTGAACCCTGTTCTCTGGCATGGCAGGCAAGAATTCTGCGACAGAGCCACCATCACACCACCTGGAAGGATTTTAACACACGTGGCATTATTTAAAAGTTCTGTAAGCATAACGATAACTTTATGCATTAAAAGACAATAGCCAGGATGGGCCATAGTGGCTCAGCAGGCAGAGTTCTCGCCTGTCACACTGGAGACCCGGGTTCGATTCCTGGTGCCTGTCCATGTGAAAAAAAAAAAAAAAGACAATAGCCAGTGGCTCAGTGGTAGAATGCTAACCTTCCATGTGGGAGACCTGGGTTCGATTCCTAGATCATGCACCCCAAGACAACAGCCAAACTGCATTCACAACAATAAAAAAAAGTAAAAAGAACTTAATACATAAAGAGTTGCTATAAATCTATAGATATAAGTGGGCAAATTTCATGAAAGAAGAAATACAACCAATAAATATATGAAAACATGTTCAACTTCACTATTACTAACCAAAGAAATAAAATCTTTTAGGTGCCATGTTTTATGTATCAGAAAATTAAAGACTGATTAAATTGATAATAATGATATTGGTGAGAATTAATCACATGTGCTTTGTGAAATTGTTGGTAGAAAAGAAAGTCAGTGCAAGCTCTAAGACAGTTAGTTGAGATGTACAAAATTTGAAAAGCAATTCTAGATTCTAAAAATTCATTCTAAAGAAATAAGTGAAAGATACACAAGCCCAAAGAACCACCTTACTGGTTTTTGCCTAATGCGCATGACCAGAAGTGATATGAAGAGTTTATGTTTGAGGGATGGTAAGTTTATAATTGACGCAATTTCCATTCTTCTTCCTCTTTTCAAACACAGAATCACAGTATGAACCTGCTAAGTTCTCAAACTTGAAACTGAACCAGAGCTGAAGAGAAAATTGAATGCCAAATCACCATCTTGGACAACTGAGTAGAAATTAACTTTTAAAGCATGTTACCACATATATAAAAGGTTATCTCACAGTGTTTCATCAATTAATGCATTTGCTTCATTTGAACCCAGTTGCCTTATCTATAAAATGAGGTATTAGAATGGGATCAACTATAAGTTTCTTTCTGTGCTTATATTTTTAACTTATTTTTTTAATTCTCAGAAGCATTCCACATATTTCTGGTCATTTAAGATAATCAGAAACTCTACCTTTTTCACAAAGGGAAGTGCTTCAAGCTTATGAAGAAGTCAGAGTAGACTGTTCCTTTAGTTGGAGAGATGCATCCAATTCTGAGATGAGAAGAGTGGGTGAAGACCCAAAGACGTGCTTTTGACAAAGAGGAATAGAGGGTAGGATACTGAAGAATGCTTAGTAATCAAGAAACCAGACAGGATAAATCCGATGGAGGCTACAAAATAGATATGTTCAAAGACATCTGGAAAGGAAAATTTCTGAATATATAGAGTAGAAAAAATAACCAAAAGATGAAGTGCTTTTGGTCTCTAAATGGATTTTTTCCCTAAGAATCTGTATTACATAAACATGTACCATAAAACTTTCCTGTCCACTCCTTCCAGAATGTTCTAAAGCTTGACGAAACATCTGCAAAGAAAGGATGTCATTCAGGGATAATCAACTGCAAGTTACTAAATTAAGATCAAAATGTCCTCAACCTTGAACAATCTTCAAAGAGTTTTTTAGAAGAAAGACACTCTCTAGGGGGTTGTAAATTATATAATTGTACCCTTTCTGAGAGACTATTTACAGATAAGTAATGTTTTTCCATCATTCTTCAAAGTAAAATATGTGAAATAAAACAGAGTTTAGGGTATCTGTTGGGGAGATTGAAGGAGAAGTCTGTGTAGACATTGCTAGCTGCCTAGTCAAAAACCACTCTCCCCTTTTCCACATTACCAGAACTCCGATATAGGGGGCCCTTGATAAGGTTAAAGTTTAGGTACCCTGTTTAAAGTCTTGGTAACTAAACGAGAACTAAGTGGAAGTTTTATGAAGATTCTGGCAAAGAATTTACTTTCATGATTTAGATATTGTCCTTTCCCCCCCTTTTTCTTTTTGTCTGGAACAAGGCTCACAGTCTATGGTTCAGCAGTCATTTTGCAGCTATGAGGTCACAGTGACACAGTAGAGATGGGAGAACAGGAAGACAGAAGGGACCTAGTCTTTTCTTGGTCTCCTTGCAGGAACTATAGAGACGATCTCCAAACTCCTTACTATATTGAAAAAGTAAGTCATTTTTATTCAATATCTATTATTTCAAGCAAAGTCATTACTAATAGATATTCAATTCTAATTTCAGTTTTCCAGAACCTTGCCAGCATCCCATAGTTACACTATTAAAGATTCACTCCGCAGTGAGGCATTTGGGACATATTGTATTGGTGTTAAATTAGTTAAATTTGGTTGTGGAAAGTGGAAGAAATATTTCCATCAGATAAAAAAATCACAACCACAGGTCTACAGAAAAGCAAGCTAGTGAATAAAGTCTGGCTTTTTCCTCGTTTTTTGTTAATATCTTATTTTGCTGTTAACAATTTCATTTGTTACTTGCTGGTGGAAGCCAACATTTAAAATATACATATATGAAGAAAAAACCTTCAAATCCAGGAAATTATATCCAGTGGCCAATATATTCCCCATCAGTTGTAACAAAACATCATTTTCTATTCAAAAGTAGCATGTCAGTCTATCTCACAGAACTTACAAGTCCGTGAATGTACCCACTTTCCACAGACGAACTCAACCTTTTTATCATTAATCCCAGAAAGGAAAAAAAAAGATCCATGAATGCAACTACATCATGGTCTTAAGATGCTTACAAAATAACTGAGTATATCTTGGTTTTGTCAGACTGAGTAAAGCAAGCTAAGATTCCAGGACCAATGCCCATCCCTCACAGCAGGTAAACTAGTCAAGATTTCTCTGTCTGCTTTAAGAGTAAGGAAAGGGAGCACACGCTGCTATGATAGCTATGCCCTAAAGTGTCTTTAAACATAGTAGGCATTCTACATCAACTGTATGAATGAATGGTGAATGAATGAATGAATGGATGGATGAATAAATGAATTGGTGCTATAAAACAGCCCCCAACCCACAACTGGGGAAATACCATTCGATGGGCTGGGATTCCTTCTCAGTCACTTCCCACCTTCTGTAAGCTCTAACTGAAAGGAAGATTTAATTATAAAATGCTGGAGCTGAAAAAAGTTTAGAAACTATCTACCCCCCTCTCTGAGAGTTAACGACTTTAATTTAGTGGTGAAAATCACTGATTTCGGAGTCAGACAAAACTGAATTCAAGTCCTCCCTCTATCATATTTTAACATGAAAAAATAACTACTTCTCTGCTTCTGTTCTGTGTATACATTGTGGAGATTCCTAACAGTAAACATTTCTCTTGTTTGACTGGTGGGGGATTAAGTGACATATTAATTTGCAATGGTCAGCAACATACCTTGCACCTCATAAGCACTCAATGCATAGGGGAGAAACAAACTAAAAAACAGGGCAACTGATTCTAACCCTAGTGATCCTCCCCTTTTTGTCACAGGGACAATTTTTCATTTGGCCTACTCTTTTATCATTACTTTGAGAGGAAGATGAACAAAGACAAATGTCTTTAAAGTAGCTTTAGACTTCCAAATTAATGAAATCACAAAAATAAAACAATGAATTCTTGAGAAATATTAATGGAACATATATGTACACATATTAGTTCACTAAAGAAACAATTTACATCTCTAAGACACATCTTCCCAACCTCCACCCTTTCCCACCATGATCAGATGATATCAGTATAAGATCAGTCAACAATGTAATCAACAAGCTAAGTTATAACCTGGTCAAGTCTGGCAGATTTGACAGATAGAGCTGTTTATCATTATATGTTATAATAATGCAGTATCAAGTAGTCAGTTAGAAAAAATACCCACAGAAATGACCTTTGTTATAATCCTGTAAAAATGACTGGCTGGAAACTTAGAACATTTTCCTCCTGAGAAAGTATTTCCTGATTCACTTGCAAAGTAATATTAATAAGCATAATTCAACAAAACTCAAATATTTTCAGAGTTTCTGCTAGGTGCTAAGAGAGATAACTATACTTCAAATGCATAAGACATACTACCTGACCTCCAATAAGCAACCAGTAAATAGAGAGGATGAGTCGCATACAGATTCTAAAGTACCAGATGGAACATGAATGAATTTTTAAGAAGGAAATGATACATTGAATAGTTGATTCAAGAAGGGCTGAAGGGAGTCGGGTCCCTCGGGCTGGACTTTGAAGAGGTCTCCTTTGCTGCCTCCTAGAACTGAGTCTAGAGTGGCATGAGGTATAGAGAATTATGGGGATCGAGCATCTTTTAAACTCTTACAGGAGTGTTTGAAAGATGATGCTCTTACCAGGATGTGGTGCAATAATATGTAACGGCTCTTGAGGTCAGAGAAACAGGGGTTTGGTTCCATCTCCTGCTGAGAGTTCAGTTTATTATCCTTTCTATACCTTAGTGCCTTTATATGTAAAATTATGTCTATAGTATTTCCTATCTGAGTGTAAGAGCAATTTGACATACTGTATACCCGGAGCCTAGCACAGCATCTGGCACACAGGAAGTGCTTAGTTTGGTAAGTAGAGCAAAGATGATGGTGATGCTGATGGTGGTTCGGATGGCACTGATAGAAGCCCCAGAGCGGGCTGAGCTCAAGAGGCTTCACATGTAATTGATACTTGATAAAGATAAGCCAATTGTACAAATGACCATGTGCACATGTATAAGAAAAGAATGGATTTCAGTTTTGCTCCACTACTTAACAACATTTATGGAATGCTTATTAAATGCCAAGCAATGCCTTGCGGTCTTTAAAAGGATTTATTCATTCATTCCTCAAAATAGTTTTATGTTCTAAGTCCTAATACTGTTTTTCCTGTTTTTTTTTTTTTTTTTCCAGATCTAGACTCAGGCTTAGGGAGATTATAATGAGCATCAAAGATCCCACTGTTAGGACATGTGTTCAAATTCAGCCCATCTGACCTGTTCTCAAGCCCTGAATTATGAAATGAAAGAAATTTCCCTTTACCTGGTTCGCCTTCTCAAGCTTGGATATTTCATTTAGCCCCTAGGGAAGAAGGGAGAAAATTCTGCTACCTTTACCCTGCCTTGCCCCAACATCCAGTTCCCCTTCCCAAAACAGGCATCGTTTCAAGGGGAATAATGAAGGCTGGGTTCTGGTGCAGTCTCTGTGGTGGCATAAGGCGCTGGACTCTGTAGAAGCAAATATTCTGTGACAACACTGCTATTGTACAGGAACACGACAGGAATAGGAGGGGAGAGTGGATAATAGAACAGGCTTTGGAAAAATAGCAGCTGGCATGGTGAGAATAATAATAATTGTTGTTGTTGGCATTATTGTTAGTAGCCCCGGCTGTGCCCTGGGCATTGTATTAAATGCATCACATGCATAACCTCGTGTAACCCCAATGACAGTGCTGTGGGGATGGAACTATTCTTATCATCATTTCTGACATGGGAATACTAAGGCTAGAGACGTTGGGTAAATTGCAAAAACAGACATGGTTAGCAAGTGGGAAGCAGGGATTTAAACTATTTTTAGAGCCTACAATCCTAACCATTAGGCTGTACTGTCCCTGAAGGTTAGAAAATTACAATGACTCTCTCCTCATAAACCATTCATGGATTCTGAACTTGAATCAATTCATGAAAGAGAGAGAGAGAGAGCACGAGAGCAGAATGAGAACGAGAGCTTAGAGTACAGCAGTGAAATACAGTGTTGTGCATTTCAAAACAAGGTGCTTTGCCCATAAAATACAGTCCTTGGGATAATCTCTCCAACCAGTTATAAAGGAGCATCACGTGAACATCAGGTATAAGTATGCCCCAACTTCTAAGGATGGTGGACCTGTGTATTTGACGTTGGAGTTCACTGTTCCAGAGAAAAGTGGTCCCAAGAGGCACACAAGCTAGTACATTTTGCCCATCTACCAGGTAACAAAAGCAATACTTCAATTCCACGACCCTCTGCATGGTTCCACTCTCCTCATGCCTGACATTCATCTCCCAGCCTCTTTCCTTCCCTATTTCTGTACAGAAAGATGCTAAGGCTGTACTCTCTAATGTGAAAAGGGTGAATGAGAGTGAGCCACAGTGCCTCAATTTTGTCTTTATCATCTTAATTCTATTATGCCAACTCTGCTGAACTTAATTACACTGAATATAGAATTATACAATTACCCTCTGTTCTGTTCCTCAGACGCTATATTTTGATAACATTCACAACACGCTGCTCTCCCCCTGCACACTAGAAATGGATGTGTGTTCATATAAAATTTGTTATAATTACAATTAAAGTATAGCTTACATAATGATAGTGTTAGGATAAAATTATAGATGTGCCGAGACAACACGACCATGCATTTTTAGTATAAGTACAAGCTTGGACCAAAATCTGATAGTCGCATGAATAAGGAGCAGAATTGTGGGTAAGCCACAAAGGGCTGTTTAGATTTTGCAAATACCTGAACAGAGCTCAAAACTCAGGAGGTAAAATCTCCCCAGCTATGTTTTCCATGGCAAAATGAACAACACGAAATTCCTGGTGAAATTCACAGGTACCTATGTGGATAGCATAAGACAAGTGTCTCCTTTTCCTTGAGTGCCTAAAGCCCTTCATGTAGATCAGGGACAATACTTTCTCAACTGAGTTTCATAGGGAATAAATAATAGTACAGATGATTGCATTGAGTGAGATAGTTCAGAATTACTTCCTGATGAAAGAGGTACTCTAGCGCAACTAATTTAGACCCTACAAAATATGATCACGACTACAATATCAGAGAGAAAGACAGAAAATTGGAATGTTTATTCAAATGACTAAAATTGTGATGTCTTAACTCAAACAACTAAGTCCCAAATGTGATTTTTTAAAAAAATGTTCACACTATTTTGTTCAGTTTTACTGCAAAAACAAAAGTGAAAAATGTCGTTCTTTTTCATTTCTGATGGTTTTGTTTAGTGACTAGTTACGAAGTGTTTTCAGAACACCCAGATATAATTGCACTGCCTCATTGAATCTTGAAAACAATGCTTTAATGTAAATATGCTTAATATCTCCATTTTATAAAAGTGTATTTCCAGTCCAGGCCTTTCTTCACAATTTCTGACTTGTATATCCACTGTGAATTCACCATCTCTCTTGGTATGGCAAGAAAACATCTCCGACCTTATATCTCTAAAACTGATCTTTAATTCTCCAAAACTGGCAGCACTTCAAGCTTCTCCCAACTCAAGATGATAGCAAGCTTTAGTCTCTGCTTTTCCAAGTCCACGATATCAGATTCACCCTTGTTCCCTTCTTTCCTTTCACATCCCACAGTCATTCTGCCAGGAAATCCCGTCCTGGCCTTCAAATATATCACTTTTTGGAGCCTCTGCTGCTAACAGCCTGGTGCCAAGCACCAACATCTTTCTCCAAAAGACCTGTAAAAGCCTCTCAGCTGGTCTCCTGATTCCACTCTTCCCTCATAACCTCAGTGCCACAGATTGAGTTATTCTTTTAAAATGTGAGAGAGAGATCCTGTCAAATCTCTGGCAAAAACCTGCCACTGGTTCCCCACATTCAGAGTAGAAGGCAAAATGCATTGATGGCCTCTAAGACCCTATACCATCTGGCCCCCAACACCTTTGGCCTTCAGCCATCCTACTCAACCTTCCTCCTGGCTGACTCTCCTCCAGTCATAGTTGACTCCTGGATATTCTTCCAACATGCCAGGCATATTTCCTGCCATGGAGATTTGGCACTGGCCCTTCCTAGGAGTGGTTTTCCCCCAAATCCACTCTTCCAACTCCTTCACCTCAAGTTTGCTCAAATGCCACTTGATGACGTCTACTCTTGACTATTTAAAATTACAACCCACCTTTTACACCCATCTAGCACCCCCAAAACCCTTCACTGTTTCCCACTGTCTTTACTTATTCCATCAACTTATAACTTCTCATACGCTCACCAACTTCTAACATACCCCATGATTTACTTATTTATAACAACTATCTTGTGTGATGTATTGTCTGTATCACATATGAGAGGTTTTGTCTATGTTATTCACCGATGTGTCTAAGCATCAAGAAGAGTGCCCATGATGGATGCTCAAAAAGGTAAAGCAACTTCCCCAAGGTTCCACAGTTAGAAAACGGTAGCAAGAGAATTTATATTCAGATGTAGCTGACTTCAAAGCCCACTCTTAGCCTCCCTGCTATTTTAAGTCATGGGATTTGCTTTAATCAATGCCATGAAAATTCTCATTCCACTGAATAGCATCATTAAACTGTGCTATCTTGCTTGTGCACTCTTTTTCTCTCTGTTTGTTTGTATATATATGCATAACATTTATACTACATATATATACATATACAACCTTACATTTAAACAAAATAAGCACAGGAAAATGGAATCCAGCAGGGATTGCTATGGTGATTTTACAGCAAATTAAGCAATATTGACATGTAATACTAGAATGATAATAATAAAATGGCAGCTTTTAAATTTATTGACCACTCATTGCATGCTAAACTCAGTGATAAAATATTTTCAGGCATATTTATGCAATCTTCACCATTACTCTGTTAGATAGGTTTACTTTTATTGCATGGAAGCTGGTACCACTTTGACCAAGATCAGACAGGTTGAAAGTGGAGAGTGTGGATTTAAATTCAGGTCTAACTCCAGAATTTGATTCTTAATTTCCTACATGATAATCCTTATAATTTCTGGAATAAGAATATGTTTCATATTCCCAATGTTATCTGCTTATATAAAACACCTTCCAACATAGCCAAATTTGAAGCATGTTAACATATTTAAGTAGTACTTTTACAAATGGAAATATTTTCCTCTGAACAACAATACAGAAAGGCAGGCACCCTTTTAAGTGGCTCCATTGCTACGTTCCATCAAAAACAAGGGAAGGCATCAGCAGCCATGGAATGGAGAAAGCACAACAGCCAGAGATGGAGAATTCTGTAAATGACCAATTATAAAACTATTAAGTTGCAGCACTTGTATAGCAACAGGCAAAATAATCCATTAAACTAAAAATTCTCCTACTCCTTACTCCACAGCCCATGCAAACATTAATGTTGCATTTATTAGGATGTACTTCCTGTACTCTATCAACTTGACTTTCAGCAATTGTATTAATGTAGTACTCTCATTTTGCACATATATCTGAATGATGGATGTCCCCACTTGAGGTTTGCAGAAAGAGTGGAGTGAATGAAATAAAGTTTAGGAAGAGTCATCATGATCCATAATGATGGGCACTGAATCAGGACAAGAAGAAACATCTTTTCTGATTTTATTTGAATGAAAAGTCCAGTGAATATTTATTGTTTGCATACAGGGCTACTTGTTGAATAATAGAAAACAAGCATCTTTCATTTGGAGGCAAGGATTTAAGTTTCTATGTGTCTACAGAATTAATCTTGTTTTACAACTGAAATAGAATGTTACTTATTTCTGTAAATAGATGCAGCTAAGCAGTCAGCCCTTTGAAGTCTTTAAACCACTACAATTTGGGGTTAGGTAAAGTTATAATTATTCTAGCATTTCTGCATTTTGCAACAATCGAGCAATATGCATAGTGGTTAACAACCTGGGTACTGTCAGAAAATCTAAGTTTGAATCAGCACTTTGCCACTTAGCAGCTGGGTGGCTTTGGGCTATGGGAATCACTCCTCAGCTGTACACTGGGGATGGTGATATGTACTTTCCAGGGCTACTGTGAGAACCACATGTAATGGAAGTATTTATAAAACATGGCACAGTGCTTCATGGTAAGGATGTGATAAATAATTCTGATCATAATGATGGCTACAATTATTATTGAAAAGAAATGATAACTTCTGCTCCCATAAAATGAGGTACATATCTAAATTATAGTGATTTGTAGATTTTAATTTTACCTTATAACCTAATAACTTGATCCAAGAAACATTTAATGGTAAATATAATGGAGGAAGTTAATTGTCAAATCACGGAAATATATTAAATGTGGTGAACACAATACTTTTCTCAGATAAATATCTTCCTGTAGAAAGGTTTTGTTGTTTTGTTTTAAAGTGCATAGAACATAGGTTTTTCCTGAGCCAATTTATAAAAAGGTCTATTAATTGATTAGACCTAATCAATTAGGCCTAATACCTGCTGCATAAATGGCCTCTTAAATGTGATCATGTATGCATTTTAGTGGTTGGGAAAGTGTGTTTGCAGATGTTCTAAATTGCCTATTTAAAGTAGAAGGGTGAGAGGGGCAGGGTTAGGCTTGTTGCTCACTGTTGAGTGACCTGGGAGTTTAATGTCTTTGTATTCTATTAAGACATGAAAATGCTTCTGTGCCCTGTGCACATCCACCAAAGATTTGTTTCCATGAAAGGAACAAAGTACGGTTCCACACTTTCCAGATATGAGATTGGTAGGCAGCAGTTATATCAAACAGTTCCACCTCATCTTTCTACTGCATCAAAATGGTAAGGATGTGGGCACAAATGCTTCAAGGGATTAGAGCAAATTTTGAGAAGAATGTATTTATGTACATATGTATCTATCTATATAAGCAAATAACTATCTATCTATCTGTGCTGGTTTGAAGTTGTTATACACTCCAGAAAAGCCATGTTCTTTATTCTAATTCAATTTTGTGGGGGCACACTATGGCTTCAGTGGGATCTTTTTGATTAAGTTATTTCCACGAGGATGTGACCCATCCAACCGTGGGTGGGACTTTTTGATTAGGTGGTTTCTCTGGAGATGTATCTCTACCCATTCAAGGTGGGTCTTAATCCACTTACTGGAGTCCTTTAAGAGGGAAGCATTTTGGAAAAAGCTTCCGAGCTGACACAGACAGAGATGTTTGGAGATGCAGAAAGAAGATGCCCCGGGGAAGCTTTCTGAAACTAGAAACCAAAATCCACAGCAGATTCCAGCCATGTACCTTCCCAGCTGACACAGGTTTTGGACAACATTGGCCTTTCTTGAGTCAAGGTATCTTCTTCTGGGTGTCTTAGTTTGGACTTTTTTATGGCCTTAGAACTGTAAACTTGTAACTTAATAAATCATTTCTGGTATATTCCATTCCAATATAGCAGTAGCAAACTAAAATTACCTATCTACCCATCCCATCCATCTATCTATCCATCCACCAATCCATCCATCCATCCATCAGTCTATAGATTGCACAATACTGAATACCCCAAACCTGAGCTAGATGGGTTATATTTACAGTAAAGAAATTACTTGTCACTGAATGAATGCCAGTGAGCCAGACATTAAGGTAGGGCATTGGCTGTTTTAGCCATGGGACTTTAAATTGTACACGGCAGAAAACAAACTCAAGAGTGAAAGGTTTTTATGTTTGTTAGTTTAAGGAAATACAATGGGAATTCCGGGATGCGGAGACCCAGGTCTAGCCGGATTCTTGAGTTCCTGAATAGAAACAGGGTTTTGCCCTTTCTCTCTGTCATTCATTTATGCTTCCTTTAGTATGACGTTATTCCACAAAAAGTCTCCCCTTGTGTGGGATAGCCACTGGTAAGTTTTATCTTCCCATTTAGAAATTCTAAAGAAGAGAGACAGTTTCTCATTTTGCTCTGACAGTAAAGTCTTGGAGGGGGATTCTGATTGGACCAGCCCATCACCTGTTTGGATTGACCTGTGTCAGGTGACTGAGTCCTAGAGCCAGAGAGGAAACAGGATATCAGGATTGATGGCCTTACTCAGCAGTTTTCCAAAAGAAAATCCTGGTGTTTTTGTAGGATGAAAGGGGATAGGACACTGAATAGAAAAAAAGCTTTAGTGGCTATAAAAAACTACACAGTTTTGGGGTGCACGGGTAGTTCAGTGGTTAGAATGCTCGCCTTTCATGTGGAAGACCCGGGCTCGATTCCCAGACCATGCACCCCCCAAAACAAGAACGACACGGTTTTTGCCTTCAGCTTTGTGTCCTAAAGCCATGTAGTAAGAACCCCTGAGGTAATTTTCCTCACCTTCAGTCTTGAAATAAATATGATTTAGGAGCAGACTTATAGAAAAGTCTGAATATGGGAAATCAAGCAAACTGGTATTGACCAAGAGAGATGTATGAAAATATAATCCTTAAACAGTTCCCCCAAATTTACAGAAATTTTAAAGGGGGAGCTGAAAAATTGAAGGTTTTGACAAGAAGGTGTCTCTAAGTTAAACTATGACACAATGATATCAAAGATTATAACAAAATAATTAGTGGGGAAAAATGAGACCTAAACAGGTTAAGACTTATTTAGGGTAACAGAGCTAGTTATCAGGATTGAGAACATACTTTGAGTACTCCTGCTATGGTCTTTTAAAATCATGATACAGTCCATATATGTATATGTATATATATGAGTGTGTGTTTGCATAAGAAATGTGATTCTGAATTTTTGAATTGTTAAATTCTAAATTTTCTATGATGTTGAAGTAAACACATTATTTCAATTTTTCTTGTAGACAATGCCTAAAGGTGTCCTAATTGTATGTGAAGGTGTACAGAAAACATGTGTGGCTGAATCTTCAAATGCAGTGTGTGCATGTCTCCATTCCTTTTCTGTCCACTCTTTTAAGAAATACCCCTTTAAAAACTTCCCATTCACCATCTGTTAGATAAATTTCCTGAAACACAGTAAATGTAGAGGCAGAGATTGTTATTGAGAGTATTACAAATGGCATTATCATTGATATCCATGAAATTTTTAAGAATAGTTTAAAGGGTAGCTTTTTTTATTTTCTCACTAAAGTAATACTGTACAACCCTAGACACCAAGTTTTATCCAATTATACAAAATGCAAAGAGAGAGGGCGAGAACTAGGTACTTATTATAAACATTACTCCAAAAGTTGGAGATTATATCTAAGCATCAATAAAGAGAAGGAAAACACTGCCAAATTGATGGATATATTCACTTATGGTACAAGATAGGCAGGTCTAGATTTGCAATTGACCTCCAACGAGTGTCCAATTGACCACTACTTCTATCTTATCTTGTTTGGGGGAGGGCTGGGGGGATGAGGAAACAGAAACAGATGCCATTCAATTCCAAGTCTATTGCTTACATCACATCACTACACATGAACTGTTTATTCAGAGTCAGAACGTAGCAAAAATAATTTACACTCTAAGAATATTTGCTTTCAATTCAGTAACAGAGAAGCCTCAAGTAAAAACATAGCCATTACTTTCCACTACAAAACATCTATCTTACTTACAGCCCACAAAATAGTGGTCAGGGGGATTTAGCCTCTGGTCACCATATTATATAACCTCTCCACTTTCAGCCACCCCCGCTCTGTGATTATTTTTGAAAAATGTTACTTATGGTCAATATTAATTTACATTTAATCTTTCTTAGCATAAGCAGAGTGTTCTTTTGCACAGGCTCAGAAACAAATCTCCAGAAATTCCTCCCTGATGTTCTCTGAAGCTGAAAATGCATTGCAGGGCGGTCGCAGTGACTTAATTCTAATAGGCAGAACTCTGACCACACGTTAATTTCATTAGCCTCAAATTCTTGGATTTGATAGACCCATTGGACATGATTCCTGTCCTCAGTCATGCCATTCACTAACCAATTCCATGTGTATATACAGGGGGAGAAAGACGACTTGGTCAGCTCCCATCTCTGGTCTGGTATACAAGCAGGCAAGTGAGAGTCAGAGTCAGCTCAGCTCCCATCTCTGGTCTGGTATACCAGCAGGCAAATGAAAGTCAGAGTTAGACACACTGTTTACATGTTTGTAGTCATTCTTGCCCATGTCCTAATTTCCAAGTGAAGAACTTCATTCCAGGCTCTGCTGGACACTGGATACCATATCACTGGAAATGTCTATTACTACTTCATCACCTGTCTCCTTTCCCCAGCACTCACCACACCCCATTTAAGTCCTTAAGTATTCCTTACCCCCAGCCTAGAAATTTTTCTCACCTTAAACTTTATATCTCAAGTGGTCACCCTAGCATGGTTCCCACAGCAAATCCACAGGGACCAGGAAGATGAAAGAAAACTCAAACCATGGGAGAACTAGGAATGCAATCCTTTGCAGAGTTTCTTTTATATAGGATCATCTTAACGGAGCAGATCCTGTAATCCCAGATAAGATTTGCCTGCATCTTTTGCTCTTGCCCTAACTGATTGGGCCCTTGGATAATGGGTCTGTATGCCACTCTTCTCTCTACTTGGTTTGCAGGCGTACAGAAGCTGGGCAATTGGGAATTGAACTTACAGGCTAGGCGCTTCTAAGATTGCATGCTTACAGAGCCACTGGAATATACACACCTATTTTAACATGAGCAATGGTTAACAGGGATGTCCACACCAAAGGTTATATCCAACTACCATCATAAGCTACAAGTTGATGCATCCCTCCTACTACCAGCCTTCTTCTCAACAAATGCAGGTGAAAACTGGAGGCTCTTTATCCCTCAGCTGTTCAATCCTACATGAATAGCTACAATTTGCAAATTAGAGGAAAATGACAGTGTTTTATCTAAACGGTTTTGGTCCCAACCCACACTGCTAACACTGATGTTCAGTTCCTATCATTCCCAGCCCAGGGAATTGGAGAATTAAATGTGGAGTGTGCCTCAAGTTCACATACCAGAGAAAGAATCATCTCCTAGGGAATCCTTTTCAGAAATAGTCCTTCAGCCTGGACTGCAAAGCCTTCCCTGTCTTTAACATTTCACTCTTTACATACAGCACTGCCCATGCTCTGAATGAAAAGAAAATCAGGCAGCAAAATAAATTTTTTTTTTGCTAAGCACACAGCATGCCTTCAGTCCTGCAAGGCTCCAAGAAAACATGGTGAATCTCCCTTGGAGGTCCTCAGGTAATGTCTCTGATCCCATCCTGTCCTGCACTGCCCCCTCAAGTTGTCTACCTTTAAGCTGAGAGCTGAGGGGAGTGCTCTTGGGTTTGCTGGCAACAGTTCAGGTTCTTTCCTTAAAGAAGCAACTCAGAATAAAGGCCTCCCCCAAAACATGTTTGGGTTTGCAAACATCTAAAGAGCTCCCTGATAGAACAGGCAGGAGGTTTGGGGATACTCAGAGGATGAGAGAGGCGATGCCAGGCTCCAGCCTTGGATAGGTAACCCTTCTGGTGCATACACAAACTTCATACTCCTGGGAGGTGATGTAGTGACAGCCTGAAATTCAGATGGAGTCCCCTCCCCAAACCTGACACCCTTAGGGAAAGCACTTGAGAAGGAGCCAATTCTTTAAAATGCAGGGGGAGTTTAGGGGCACCAAGGTCAGCTTGCTTATCTGGGGAGGGGAGAAACTAGGTTTGGGCATCACCATGCAGGGAGAAAGCCATGCATTAGGTAAGAGAGGGATGAACCAAGAATTTGCGGGTGGAAATAGACAAGAAGGGAGTAAAATACTGGGGGGGGGGGGGACCCCGCAGAGAGAAAGACACAGAAAGAGACCGAAGGAGAGAAAAACAGACAAGGAAACCCACAGTTACACAGGCACACCCAGAATCTCAATCTCTTAACCCAAAACCATCAGTTTAAATTCAGTGCAGTACAGGAGCCACGGGGCAGAGGCCGCTGGAACAGGCGGCGAGAGAGCACTGCGGTAGAACCCACCGCTCAGCAGCCCGGGATCCGCCTTCCTCCCATTTTCAGCGTCGCCCTCCCGTGCCGGAGCAGCAGGACCTCCGGGACCCGATAGCGCACCCCGCTGCCTCCTCCAGGGGCCTTCCTGCCTTATCCTGGAATCCCCCTTGGAACTGAGGACCCAGGTTGGGGGGCTGCGTTGGGGAGGCAGTAGTGGGCGAGAGGGCGGAGGGAAGAGGCAGCGAAAGCGATTTTGTTTCGCAGTTAGCATGAGCTCATCTCTGGGCTGAGGTCTGAAGTGGAAGAAGTAGAAAGCTGATCGCCCAGCTCCTGCCAGCGGCCAGACTGCAAATGAAATTTAGACGGTGCAAAATTGCCCAGAGCAAACTGACTGGGAGGTCACGTCTGCGGGGAGGGTCCCGGTGCCTCCCGCCCCATGCCCTCGCCGAGATAGGCTACAGGTCCGAAAATCCAAACCGAGGGGAACGGGCAATTAACATCCAGACCTACATTAAGACCGAGCCTTCGGCTTGTGTGCCTCTTTAAGCTCTCCTCGAAATTTTCCAAGGGAGCCGGGCTTCCTGGCTGCTTTGGGGTGGGAAGCTGGGGTGGGAAGTTTGGAAATGCCCAGTTTCGAGACGTCTTCTCTTCTTCCATATTCCATGCGCCTAACCCGCTCTCACGGAAGCCCAGCACCCTTCCCAGCTTTTCGGACCGTATTTCACTCTAATGCAAACCCATTTAAATCATCGCCTTGTTTTTCGCAGATTGCTTCTTGTAAATGGGGCCATAAATCCAGGATGTCAAGCCGGATGGAGTGGAACGTGGAAAGGGGAGAGATGGAAGGAAAATGAACTAGTCAGGGAAGGAACCTCCTCGAAGGGGTAGGAGAATACGGCAGGATCTCCAGGGTGGAAATACGCGAAGGCTGCCCTGACCCCGCACCCCTGTTGTCCAAGCCAGCATTTAGGGTTAAGAGCGCAGGAAGCTACCGCGCGCTCCTCCCCGGTGGGAGCGCCTCCCTACCTGGAAAAGCCTCAGGATGTTGGCTACCATGATGGAGACCGAACTCCCTGAAGCCCCAATCACTCCAACTACTTTCTCGGGTTTGACGAAAACCGGGGGCTCGCCGTTGGTGCAGCGAACGTCGGAGGTGTCCTTCTGAATGAGCGCCTGGACGAAAGTGAGCGACTGTTCGAGCGCGTAAGTGTCCCTGGAACAAGTGTCCAGGATCCGCGCGCCCAGCGTCACGTTGGGCAGCAGGTTGGGATCACTGTTGATCTGGTCCAGGGCGTAAAGCATCGCTTCCAGCCTGTGGATCCCGTTCTCCCTCTTGATGTCGCCGCAGGGCACTCCACTGGGACCCTTAGCGTGTACGGGGAACAGTCCCCCGAGGGTGACGTCCCCCTCGATCCGGATCGAGTGCGGGGCGTACATCTCCTGGCCGCGCGCCGCCGCCGCCAGCGCGCACAGAAGCACCTCCAGCACGCAGCAGGGGAACTTCATCAAAGTCAGGACGCGGAGCAGCTTCCCCAGCTGGACCATGCTGCTCCGACTGCGGCGGCGGCGGCGTTGGAGGGGTCGGTGGCGGGCTTGCTGATGTCGGGGCGCCGCGGGGTGAGCTTCTCCGGGAAAGCCCAGGGGGTTCTGCAGGCACGGAGGGCGGGGGCGCCCAGGGAGGGGCTGTCCAAGAGAGTGCGGGGTCCCGCGGCGCCTGCCTGCCTGGGCGCCGTGCGCTTTTTAGCTTAGCCGGCCGGCGCGCCGCGCTCGCGCTCCCGGGTTTTCCGCTCGCACTCTCCAGCAGCCCAGCACTGGGGAGAGGGCAGGGATTGCTATCGCTTTAAATGGTCGTTCGGCTCCCTCTCCTCCTCCCACTCCCTCCCTCTCTCGCTCGCTTGCTCTCCTTTTTCTCCCCACCCTTTCCAGCGACTGCCCTCCTCCTCTGGTTTGCATCATCACGCTGGGAGGGGTTGCGTGCTGAGGTAAGGGAGGGAACGGGTGGGCGGCTTAGCTGAGGGGGGTTGCCTCAGAATGGGAGTTTCTAGGTCCCCAGGGAATCTAGGGATTGCGGGTTCCAGGCTAGAGGAGTGTGGAAACTCATAGGGAAAGCCTGTTGTCCGCCTGCACCCACACTCCTGTTCTGGACACGGGTGGCAGCAGCCCCGCGATGGGCCGGGGATATCTGCAGCTGACTGCTCCCGGCCCCGAGGTTTGGAGACCCCGCTGCTAGCTCCAGGAGAACGCGAGAGAATCACGGGGCGGAGAAGCTTGTGAAGGAGGGACGCGGGGAGACCCAGGCTCTACTCCTAATCCGCCTGTGCCAGTGTTTAGTAAACACACACAGATAAACACACACACGAGCCTGCTGCGTGACTTAAAGAACATTTACCCAGAGATATCTCTGGGGCCAGTCACTGACTGGCTAAGCTGTGGGGAAGCAGAAACCAAGACGAAAACACAAGGAGAGGGAATGCGTCCTGGTCTTCAGGGCTTACTGCGGCCAGAGCTGCGGGAACGGACAGCGGTGCCCATCGTGTCCGTCCGCAGAAAAGCGTCCCCTTTTCTTCCTTTCACCGCAAGACGTAGAAGGACTCAGAACTCTGCAGAGCGCACTTTCTTCTGTGGCGCTGACAGGTGCAGAGCTCCCTCCTACCCATTCCCGGAGATAATTCTGGACTGCTGACAGTTTTGCGGTAGGAAACAGCAGGAAAGAGGCGACGGTAGGAGGATGCAAGAGGGGCACTCAGGATTCTTCCCATTGATTCAGGACGCCTTTCTCTCTCTGGGCTAGAGAGCTGGGGCCAAAGCAATCTGGAAGCTGTCTTTGAAAGGCGGCCTCTCTGGCCGGCTCTTTAAAGCAACAAGTGACCTAGTGGTCCTTCAGGAAAAGAGTTAGCGTCTCTTTCCTGGGGAACGGGAGTGTACTCAATATGGATAAATTCAGACATTTGCTGGGGCTTTCTATAAGAGTGCAGGAAAACCACATTATACAGATTTGTGGGTAGGGAGGCAACGAGGCACAATATTAGCCTTTTGTTGTTGTTAATGTAGTGAAAAAAAATGTAATCGTAGTAAAAGCCCCTTCAGGAGTCAAAGAAAGGAATTGGTTGCTTCTGCCACCACTTACCTGTGTGCCTTTGGCACTTCTACCCCTCTCTGGGGTTTTGTTTCCCTGTCTATGGAATGCTGAAATTGAATTGGAAGGTCTCCAAGTATCTTTTACTCTCAATTCCTCTGTTAAAATAGGCCATGTCCCTTTGGCCGTAGTGGACTTATTAGGCCAATATCCTCTGTTGCTTCACATGTAGGAGATCAGGCTATCCAATGAGTGCTATGAATACCTTTACTGCTGTGATTGCTATTATTATTTATTTATTTATTTATGCTTAGCATCCATGCCTTTCCCTTCTAGGGAAAGTCCCTCGGTTTCTTTCTGGATAAGCCCTCTCTCCACCTTTCAATACTGTGGTTAGCCCCTATAGCCCAGACCTGATTGATGGAAACCCTGGATCATTCTGCTATGGTGCTGAGTTCTAGGATGGGAAAAGAGCCTCATCACAGCCAGGCAGGACCAATCGCTGGACTTTTGCTGTAGCAACTTGGGTAGCGGTGCAGGGCTACTGCTATCACATAGACAGTCTGAGTGGGAGTTAGTAAAAGGGGTTCTTTCCCCCCAACACTCTATACTTACCTTTTGGGTAACTGTTATATTATGATTTTGCAAGAACAGGATGCTTTATGTTCATGTGCCAGAAAAGAGTGCTGTAATTACTACACAAAGCTCCCCTCCTGTACAATGGGAATGTCACCCTTAGATATGATGGCAAACCACAGAAGTGCACATTTTGCATCACCTTGTCCTGTGATGACCCCGCTCCTTTCTGCCAATCCTGAGGCAGAGGATATAAGCCTGTCGCTGTGTCAGGGGCTTCCACACAAAGAGAGTAAATGGCAGATGTTTCTATCCCAGAATAAGAGATACAAGAGAGAGGAAAGTAAAAGAGAGAGAGATAAGGAGGGAGAGAAGAAGGGAGAGATATTGAGAGAGAAAGGGAGAGGGAGAGAGAGGGCGAGAGAGAGAGAAAAGAAATAAGTGAGAAAGAGAGAATTTAAAAAAAGAAAAATGAGAGAAAAAGAGAGGATGTTGAGGGGGAAGAGAAGGAGGGAAAGAGAAAGAGAGCGAGTGAGGCAGAATTTATAAGGGGGAATGGTGGGAGGGAAGGCAGGAGGGAGAGGGATTGGGTTCTCATGAAAACATTTGAGGTCCTGGGTCTGGGCAGCATGCCTGGAAGATTTCCTCCAGATTTAAAATAGTATATAGTATTTTCTTTCCATTATTTGAAGTCAAAGGGACCCTCTCCTCATTCACCTGTTCTAATATGCCAGATGAGAAAGGCTAGAATAATTGTGTTGATATCCTGTTTAAGTAGCATCAGCTATTTTGGAAAGGACGGGGAGATGAGAATGAGGGCACTACAAGGCATACTTGAGAACACAAGTATGAATAAACCTGTTATTTAGACATCAGCACCTCAGGCTGTTTTGAAAGAGACTATATCCTTTTTTGCTTTTTAATTTAATACTACTCATTGGGGACTTGGTTACACAAAGTATTTGGGAGGTTGGGTAGTAAATCATATCACTTGATTGTTCACCAGTGTCCATGTCCTGGTCCATGCCCTATTCATCCATTCTCACTTTTATTATGATACATCACTTCCTGTGGTTGCTCAATAAATAGTTCTTGGCTGACTGTTGAATGCTGCCTTATTCTATGATCTCTGTTTGCACTGCTCCTTCTCACCAAACATCTGCAGGAATCATTATTTTCCTTCTGTTGCAGTCATCTGTGTGCATGCCTTATTTTCCTTACTGAGCTGTAAGATCCTGGAGGGTAAGGGCAGGGTATTATTTAACTTTTTCTCAAGGACAATGCTGAGAATGGTGATTTGTGCCTAAGAAGCACTCATGTGTTGAATGAATCAGAACTGGCTTCTCCATTCTCCACTGCCATTATTTGTTAGTAGCAGAAACTTAAAGTATGTGCTCCCAAAAGCAGAAATGATGGCAGATAAACTGCTGTCCTCTTTGTCACTGTATACCATTTCTAGTACTTAGAGAATGATTAGTAGGTTTCAAACTAGTTTTGCTTTTAAAAAACATGCATAAGACTGAACTACTCTAACTTTACAACATTTGAACAAATCTCAGGGCAAGCTTTCACTGATCCTTCTTGAGCCAAGTGCTCTGTCCTTTGCCAGGTGCTGGTCTGAGAAGGTTGGAAACATGGGTCGTATTCTTGCCAGGGACTAGGTCTTCCTGGTCCACATGAAAAGAGAGATCTCTTACCTGGAGAACTGGAAAGTGGTTCTGTGCTTGCAAATTCAACAGACACCCAATACTTGGGGTATCTGACTTCTTGTCACACCTTTAGCAATAATGTGTAGGATCTGGCATTTAACAGGTGAGACAATATTTTGTTTTGAGATTATGTGAGCTGAAGATCTTTGTGTAAGCCTGGTTCACCTAAGGCTGGGCCATTCATTATTTTAATGTCAGATTTAATTGAAGTAAATTTTAGTTTTAGGCACAAAGATCACACACTATAAAATATGTTCTTAGATTTGGTTCTGTGTAGTCATTAACCTGTTCTCACTCAGGGGTTAATAAAAATGTCTCCTAAAATTAAAGTCTCTGTACTAATTCATACTCCTAGCATTTTGTTCTCATACTCATCTTATTTCATGTAGTAGCTTTATGTTCCCATTAGCCATCATCTTTTTCAGGAAATAATGCCTCCATTTTTAATTCCTTCTGTATTTATTTAAATTCAACTTATAACTCACAAGCCTGTTCTCCTTAACTGCTACTTAATATACTGTGGCTACTCTTCTACCCTTCTGGTAAGTCTTTGATTTTACAAATTTTATTATCATTGCACTATTGAGTGGTAGTCATCACTTTCCCTTGGAAAGAGAGCCTTTCATTTCATCTTTTACACTTCTCTGCTATATTTATTTGTAGTAGACATCTTGTGTTGATTAAACAGCAGCCATTTCTGGATCCCATCTTGTTATGAAACCCTGATTTTGTACAGATGTCATCATTTTATAGAGTCCGTGAAGGGTGGACTGGAATTGTCCCTACCAGGAGTCCTATCCTCCTTTTCAACATTCATTTAGGAATGCAAACCAGTGATACATGGGGAGAGCTTTGACGGGAATTTCTGGAAGCAACTTTTGGACTCTTCTCTCTGGACATTATTGTGTATATATATATATATATATATCTATCTCAAAACTAGGATTAATGTACCCATTTCACTAGCTACCAGACAATGAAGCAACCCCACTGAAGAATCCTGTACCAGCACATCAAACCAACTCTAATGCTCCACCTTTGACTGCTACTTATAAACCAAAAACTTTGCTAACTTCTTTTGATAGTTTTATTTGAGTTTTCTGTTACTTGCAGCGAAATGTGTGCTATTATGTTTTAAAAATATTGATATCAATATTAATGAACATTATATGAATGCATTTATATTTATGTTGACTATTTTATATTAATAATGTTATCAAGAAGTAGTGTTTTACAAGTCTTTACTAGATCATAGGCAGTGTAACATCAATTTAATTAACCCTTCACATAATCACATATGCTACATATTATTGTTGTCCTTATATTTACATATGAGCAAATGGATGACCAGAAAGGTAAAATATATTGTTTAATAAATATTGTACCATTTGCTTCGGCTTCTTTACGATCTCTTCCTTATTATCCTCTTCCCCTGAAGTTTCATACCTTAGGCATGGTGACTAAGTCCTTTGTGAACTCCTCTTCTGATGAAATGCCCTCAGCTCACCAAGATCCCATTTGTTCCAACCCTTAGGTTTTTTTTTATTTACCACATTTTATATGCAGTGACTAGAAAGCCACAAGGGCAGTCTGACCTAGTGATGAAAGGAGACCCACTCTCTAATTTTCCTTCTTTCCAGGTCTCAGTGATTCTACTTGTTTCTTTTCTCAGTAGATGGGACCTTTTTATCCCTACCCTTTGGGTAGGAGTATAAAGGAGCAGCTCTGGGGCAAATTATTGCTATAAAAACTGTCTCCCAGATGCAACAATTCCCCTATCTTCATTGTGTTTTTATGCCACCATTTTCAAAAACCATTTATTCCTCCCAGAGCTGTGAACCAGAGAACAAAATGATTTTAACTTGGTCAATAGGCAAAAACAATTTCCTGCTTCAAATTTTCTAAGCAAAACCTGTGAAATGTTACTATACCACACCACACTCCTACAATTCCTTCAGTGTTCCCCCAGGACCCCCTAATTAAATAGTGGCCTTCCCTTCCTCTTCCTTAGGCATCAGCATCACCTTTCCCTTTGGGAACGAGCCCCTTTCCATCTCCATGAGTTATGATAGAGCTGTCAATCCCAGTGTTCTACCAAACGAGACTCAAGTTCAGTCACACAACTAGACTAAGCCAAACTGAGTTTTCCCTTCCCCTGATGAGGCTGATGAGTTAAAGGGTAGGTAAAGAACCTGAGATCTGATGTATTGATACTTAGGGAAAGCAGTATTAGCTTAACTACTGATACTTGAAGAGAAACCCAAGGCTCCTAGCAGCTATATTTTCTGCCATATGTAAAATCCTGTCTGAGAATAAAATCAACCCACACAGGGAAACAGATCCAACATGTGTAGTGAAAGGGAGAGTCCTAACAAGATCATCTCAGGTGCTGTATCCAGCAATGCCTGAAACTGTGTTCACCTTTGAACATTCCATTTGCTACCCAATATATTTCCTCCTTTGCCCAAGCTAGTTTGGGGATCTGTCAAAATTGAGGGTCCTAGTTTTGATTCCTAATGTTTAAAGGTGTGTAAATAATTCAAAGAAAAATATCTACTGATTCTTAGATTCCTATGAGAAAGAACAACAGAAAACTCAGAGCTATATGTCGTAGGATATGGTAGACCTAGAATTAGATCTTAACGTGAGTCCAGACCTTAAGAATATTGTACAAAACTCCAAATTACAGCGACCTCAAATGATCAGATGAGGGGTAAGTACAATTAAAACTTAAGAAACATTGACAATAACAGATCAATGTTTAAACTGCGTTAAAAACACGATTATTATGTTGAGGCCATGCTGAGAAATGTAGCAATAATGTAGATTTTTACATGTGTATGTTAGCTGTGTAGGATTCTATGTTGTAACTCTCTGAAGCTAGTGTAATTCTAAAGTAGTACGGTTTGTTTCATTATTTGGAACAAGCACATCACCATGTCCTTGCATTCACAAGATCTGCTTATCTAGGGCATTTGAGGCAGCTGGACTGGCCAGATGAACCTTATGTATTTCTTGAACTAACTCTGCCTGTCCTGTGAAGGTTATTATATTTACTGAGCACCTGCTGTGTATTAGGCATTGTAAGAGGAAGTTTATAGGCAGTACTTCATATTAATTTCTCCATCAAAACAGCAAAAGTTACTATTATTGTTACTATCTTAATTTTACCCAAGAAATAACCATAATTTTAATACTTACCTGATACTCACTATGTCCCTAGCACTGTTCCAATGATTTTACACACATTTATTTAATCCTCAATACATGCAAGGTAGATATAATCATCACCTCTATTTTTCAAATGAAGAAATTAAAGCAAAGAGGAGTTAAAAAACTTGCCAAGGTCATAAAGCTAGGAAGTCCCAGAGTTAAGATTTGACCTCACAAAGTCTCTCTCTAAAGTGGATGCTTCAATCACTGTCCCTACCTGGTTGGTATGGAAGCAGAACTCACATGCATGCCAAAGTTCAGGAACCATGCTCCTAAGTACTACACTCTAGTGACTGCCTGCGTAGACACTGATCCATATCACCAGAGGGTTTTGGGACTTACTCCTCCTAGGGGAAATATGTCCAGGGTATATTGAACGAACTATAGGTACCTGTTTACTTGCCCAATTGCTTTCTTCCCTTTCCCACAATCACATGTATAATCCATATAACAGGTAGGGTACGTCTGTTCTCAATCATCTTCTGGCTGTGAATACTTCTACCATAGCTTAGCCCCTGATCAAACAGCCTTGTCTTTGGTAGGACCCTTTCCCTATGCCACTTCCTATGCTGCTTTCTGAGATGCCACTCCCAACCTGATAGTCCACCACCCCAAAAACTTGATCCCTGGCAGTTTAATACAAATCTATTCCTAGTTCAGGTACAACAACTTACTTGAAGTGAATCAAGGGCATGTCTTCCTTCCTAATTCCCCTATATCCCTTTCAATATGATACTGAGATATGACTTGATTCAGTAACTGTTAACTGAACAGTTAACAGTTTTTATAATATCCCTGTTTTCATAATATCCGAACTTGGCTAGCCAAAGGAGTTGGTGCCCTCAAAGTAGTCAATCAAGAAGTTATATATATAGGGGTGAGGCAAAATGGTGGCATAGTGAGATGTGGAATTTAGTTCATCTGCCAAAGCAGCTACTAAACAGCCAGAAATGGTACAGAACAAGAAATGGTACAGAACAACTGCTGGGGGAACATCAGTGACTGGACACACAGTGTACACCAATCTGGAGCAGGTGGTACGGCTGAGATCTCACACAGAACTTAAGTCCCCCAAGACTCTGGGACCATTGTCCCTCCCCCACAGGCATGGCAATTTGGTTCCCCTAGGGGAAAGGAAATAGACTTTACTAGCAGCAAGGGCTTAGCTCAACCAAGCTTCAATTGTGGAATTAATTAATACATTTTTACTTAATTAAAACTGGAATAAGCACTAAAAAGGAAGTAGGATTTTTTTTGCCCCCACAAGGAGGGAGCAGAGCTGACAGGAAAAAAAATTAAAAATAGAACAGAGGCTTTTTGAGTTGGACAGCACACAATACTGGAAAAGCGCTGGGCTCCAAGAAAAGGGGCCATCTAGAGCCTGGAGAAACACAGAGCCATGTTCCAACTTAAGCTCTTGATAGAGAAACCTGAGGAGCAGCAATCCAGCTCTGAAAAGGCTATTTTTGCTTCTGCTTTTCTTTTTCTCACTCCTTAACAACTCATTAGATAGAATTGGAAGCACTCTAAGGCTCCAGCGCTGCCCCAGGCAAGGGCAGAATTAAGCTTGTCAGAGAGACAAAGTAACTAGTCAGGTGAAAGGAGTTAATTCCCTAAATGGTCTTTCCTTTCCAACAAAAAAGGGTTGGGACCCAGCTTAAGTGGAATCCCTCCTTCATGGAATTTAGGCCCTAGGAACTAGAAAACTGAAACAATTAAAGCCACCATATTACCTCACCTCTGTCTCAACCATGCCCCTGGTAGAAAGAGTTTTCTAAAATTAAAATCACCACATGGTTTTAAGATGGTGGGAAGCTAAAGACAGACAAGCATCACATGCTGGGCAGGACAGGAAAAGCACAGAGTCTAGAGGCTTCATAGGAAAGCCTGACAACCTTCTGGGTCTCACTCTCAGGGAAAACTGATGCTGCCTACCTGAGTCTGTCTAGTCTGGGAAAATATGACTGGGGTCTATAATATCTGAGGAGACATTCCTCAAAAAAAAAAAAAAAAGGCCTAATATAGACAGGGCAAGAAACAGAAAAACAATAACTGAAAAAATATGATCAGCTACACAGAACCTATGACTGAAAATAATATGATCAACTAAACAGAATCTATGCTAGTAGTGTAGAATAAGTTGAACTGAAGGTCAAAGAACAGACGGGGAATGAAGCCATCCAGCAAGAAAATCCTAGGTAAAAGAGTAAAGACAACCTTGAGAATAAACTAATTAAGGAAAGTAGGTGCTTATATGCCAGCAGAAAATAGCAAGTCATGCTAGGAAAACTGAAGCTATATGGCCAAGTCAAAGGAACAAACCAACACTTCAAATGAGATACAGGAATTCAAACAACTAGTTGAGTATGTTCAAACAGATGTGAAAAATCTCATCAAAAATCAAACCAATGAGTTGAGGGAGGCTATTAAGAAGGCAATGGGTGAACAAAAAGGAGAAACTGAAAGTTTGGAAAAACAAATCACAGAACTTATGGGAATGAAAGGTACAACACAAGAAATAAAAAAAAAAACAAAACAAAAAAAAAACAAAAAAAAAAAACAATGGGGAACCTGCAATGATAGTCTGAAGAGACAGAAGAAAGGATGAAAGGATTAGTGAACTAGAGGAGTGGACATCTAAAATCTGACAGACAAAAGAAAATATAGGGAAAAGAATGGAAAAATAGGAGCAGAGTCTCAAGAAATTGAATGACAACACAAAGAACACAAATATACATGTTGTGAATGTCTCAGAAGGAGAAGAGAAGGGGGGAAAGGAGAAAGACAAATGGAGGAAATAATCACAGAAAATTCCCCATCTTTTTTGAAAGATATAAAATTATAGATCTAAAAAGTACAGCATACCCAAGCAGAATAGATCCAAATAGACATACCGCAATTGTCAAATGTCAAGGACAAAAGAGGATTTTGAAAGCAACAAGAGAAAAGCAATCCATTACATACAAGGGTTTCTCAGCAGAAACCATGGAGGCAAGGAGACAGTGGTATGATATATTTCAGAGTCTAAAAGAGAAAAACTTCAAAACAAGAATTCTATACCCAGCAAAACTGTCGTTCAAAATGGTGGTGGTTGGGGAGAATTAAAATATTTTCAGAAATACAATCACCGAGAGAATTTGTGACTAAGAGACCAGCTCTGCAAGGAATACTTAAGGGAGCACTACAGGCAGATAGCAAAAGGCAGGAGAGAGAGCTCTGGAGAAGAATGTAGAAGTAAAGACTACAGTAAAGGTAAAAAGAGAGAGAGAGAAAAAAAGATATGACATAAAAACTCCAAAAGACAAAATAACAAAAGAAAATATTGCCTTTAGAGTTTTAACATTAAATGCCAATGGATTAAACTCCCCAGTCAAAAGACTGACTGGTGCAATAGGTTAAAAAAAAAAGGACACATGAATATGCTGTTTATAGGAGATTCATTTTAGACACAAGAACAAAAATGGTTTGAAAGTGAAAGGTTGGGAAAAGATTTTTAAACAATGATCAGAAAGAACAGGAGTAGCTATACTATTAGCTGGCAAATTATACTTCAAATGTAAAGCAATTAATAGAGACTACATATTAATAAAAGGAACAATTCAACAAGAAGACACAACAATAATATATATTTATGCACTGAGCCAGAGTGCTCCAAAATGTATGAGGCAAACAATGACAACACTTAAGGGAGAAATAGGCACCTCTACCATAGTAATCAGAGGCTTCAATTCCCCACTCTCAGCAATGGATAGAACATCTAGACAGAGGATCAATAAAGAAACAGAATTTGAATAATATGATAAATGAACTGGACTCAACAGACATTTACAGAACATTACACCCCACAACAGCAGGATACATATATTTCTGAGGTTCTCATGGATCATTTGGATAGACCATATGATGCATTGCAAAGTGAGTCTCAATAAATTTAAAAATATTAAAATCATACAAAACACTTTCTTGGATTACAGCGTAATGAGTTAGAAATCAATAACAGGCAGAGGGCCAGAAAATGCACAAATATATGGAGGTTGAACAACACACTTTTAAACAACCAGTGGGTCAAGGAAGAAATTATAAGACAAATCAGTAAATATCTCCAGGCAAATGAAAATGAAAACATAACATAATAAAATTTGTGGGATGCACTAAAGGCAGTACTAAGAGAGAAATTTATTACCTTAAATTCCTATATTTAAAAACAAGAAAGAGCAAAAATCAAGGAATTAACTGTTCACTTGGATGAACCAGAGAAAGAACAGCAACTAGCCCCAAATTGAACAAAAGGAAAGAAATAATGAGGATTAGGTCATAAATAAATTAAATTGAGAGCATGAAAACAATTGAGAAAATCAACAAGACCAGAAGTTGGCTCTTTGTGAAAATGAATGAAATCAATGGACAGTTAGCTAGGTTGGCAAAAAACAAAAAAGGATGGAAATAATAACATCAAAAATGGAAGAGGAGACATAACCACTGACCCCAAAGAAATGGGAGAATACTATGAGCAACTATATGCTAATAAACTAGGTAATGTAGATGAAGTCAACAACTTCCTAGAAAGACTAGAATAACCAACATTGACTGGAGAGGAATAGACAAACTCAACAAATGAATCACAAATAAAGAGACTGAATCAGTCATTAGGAAGCTCCCCAAAGAGAAAAATCCAGGACCAGATGGCTTCACATGTGAATACTACCAAGCATTCAAGAAAAAATTTGTACCAATCCTGCTCAAACTCTTTAAAAATTTTTGAACAGTAGGGAAAGCTACCTAACTCACTCTATGAAGCCAACATCACCCTAATACCAAAGCAAGACAAAGATACTATAAGAAAGTGAAATTACAGACCACTCCCTCTAATAAATAGGCACGTAAAAATCCTCAACAAAATTCTGTAAATCAAATCCAGCAGCACATTAAATGATTTATACAATCGGACCAAGTGGGATTTATTCCAGCTATACAAGGATGGTTCAACATAAGGAATTCAAGTAATGTAATAAACCATATCAACAAATCAAAGCAGAAAATCCACATGATCATCTTTATTGGTGCAGAAAAGGCATTTGACAACATTCGATATTCTTTCTTGATCCTACAAAGGATAAGAATAAAACAGAATTTCCTCCACACAATATAAAGAATACATGAAAAACTCGCAGCTAACATCATTCTCAATGGGGAAAGACTGAAAGCTTCCCTCTAAGATCAGGAACAAGCCAAGGATGCCCACTGTCACCATTGCTATTCAACATTGTGCTATAAGTTCTAGCCAGAGCACCTAGACAAGGAAAAGAAATAAAAGGCATCCAAATTGGAAAAGAAGAAGTAAAACTCTCATTGTTTGCAGATGACATGATACTATATGTTCTAGTTTGCTAGCTGCTGGAATGCAATATACCAGAAACAGAATGGCTTTTAAAAGGGAGAATTTAATGAGTTGCAAGTTTACAGTTCTAAGGCCGAGAAAGTGTCCCAATTACAACAAGTCTATAGAAATGTCCTGTCACAGGCATCCAGGGAAAGATACCTTGATTCGAGAAGGCCGATAAAGTTCAGGGTTTCTCTCTCAAGTGAGAAGGCATGTGGCGAACACAGTCAGGCCTTCTCTCTCAGCTGGAAGGGCACATGGCTAACATGGTGTCATCATCTGCTAGTTTTCTCTCCTGGCTTCTGGTTTCATGAAGCTCCCCGGGAGGCATTTTCCTTCTTCATCTCCAAAGGTTGCTGGCTCATGGACTCTCTGCATCTCATGGCTACATCATTCTGCTCTCTCTGAATCTCTCACTCTCCAAAATATTTCCTTTTATAGGACTCCAATAAACCAATCAAGACCCACCCAAATGGGTGAAGACATGTCGTCCCCTAATCCAGTTTAACAACCATTCTTGACTAAATCACATCATCCAGGGAGATGATCTGATTACAGTCTCAAACATACAGTATTGAATAGGGATTATTCTACTTTTATGAAATGATATTTTGATTAAAACATGACTTTTCTAGGGGGCATACTTCCTTTCAAACCAGCACACTATATGTTTAAAATCCCAAAAAAGCCTACAGCAAAGCTACTGAGCTAATAAATGAGTACAGCAAAGTGGCAGGGTACAAGATCAACACTCCAAAATCAGTAGGGTTTCCGTATAGTAGTAATGAGCAATCTGAGGTTGGAAATCAAGAAAAAAATCCAGTTACAATAGCAACCAAAAGAATCAAATATTTAAGAATAAATTTAATCAAGGATAAAAGACCTATACACAGAAAACTATAAGTAATTGTGAAAAGAAATCATGGGGCACCTAAATAAATGGAAGAGTATACCATGTTTATGGATTGGAAGACTAAATATAGTTAAGATGTCAGTTCTACTCAAATTGATTTATAGAATCAATGCAATATCAATTAAAATCCCAACAACTTCCTTTGCAGAAATAGAAAAACCAATAACCAAATTTATTTTGAAGGGCAAGTTGCCCTGAATAGCTTGAGAAAGAAAAATGAAGTGGGAGGTCTCACACTACCTGATTTTAAAGCATAGTATGGGCATAAAGATAGATATACTGACCAATGGAATTGAACAGCGTGTTCAGAAATAGACCCTCTCATCTATGGACAATTGATCTTTGATAAGGCAGTTGAGCCAATCCACTTGGGACAGAGCAGCCTCTTCAATAAATGGTGCTTGGAGAACTGGGCATCCATATGAAAAGAATGAAAGTGTATCCACCTCTCACACTCTGTACAAAACTTAACTTAAAGTGAATCAAAGACCTTAATATTACAGCTAAGACCATGAAGCTTTTAGAAGAAAATATAAGGAAATATCTTATAAAACTTGTAATAGGAGGTGTTTTCCTAGACTCAGCATCAAGGGACTGAGAAAGTCTTCTTTAGCAAAAGGGGGAAGAGAATAATGAGACAAAGAATAGTTTCAGCAGCTAAGAGATTTCAAACAGAGTTGAGAGGTTATCCTGGAGGTTACTTTTATGTACTATATAGATATCCCTTTTTAGTTTATGATATATTAGAGTGGCTGGCGGGAAGTAACTGAAACTGTTGAGCTCTGTTCCAGTAGCCTTGATCCTTGAAGATGATCGTATAAAGATATAACTTTTACAATGTGACTGTGTGATTGTGAAAACCTTGTCTTGCTTCCACATTTCATCCAGGGCAAATACCAACGAGTAAAAATATATAGATAAAATAAACAAATAATGGGGGGATGAAGGGTAAAATAAATCGGGTAGATGGAAATACTAGTGGTTAATGAGAGGAAGGGGTAAGGGTTATGGTATGTATGAATTTTATCTTTTTTCTTTTTCTGGAGTGATACAAATGTTCTAAAAAATGATCATGGTGATGAATACACAACTATGTGATGTTATGAGCCATTGATTAACACCATATATGGAATGTACGTGTGTGAAGATTGATCAATAAAAATACATAAAAAAGAAAGTAACTTTACTAGAGCATTTAGAAGGCATGGCTCTGGGAACACCTTGATTTCAGATTTTTAGCCTCTGGAACTGTGGTAGAATAAATTTCTGTTGTTTCAATTCACCCAGTTTGTGTTAATTTGTTATAGAAGCAGAAGAAATTAATGCAGTGGCTAAAGTGGGTCTCAGTAAGAAATTTCTAGCTTAAATCCTTTTATTAGAAAAGAATAAATACTTAACACATTGGTGTCAATCAATGGCTCATAACATCACATAGATGTGTATTTATCACCATGATCATTTTTTAGAATATTTGCATCACTCCAGAAAAAGAAATAAAAAGAAAAAGATAAAATGCATACATACCATAACCCTTATCCCTTCCTCTCATTATCCACTAGTATTTCCATCTATCCGATTTATTTTAACCTTTGTCCCCCCATTACTTGTTTACTTTATCTATATATTTTATATAGATATATGAAAAGGCATGTGCCTGAATTTACTTTATGATTAAAAACCTCCCTATTTTATTTATTCAAAATAGCCATAAAATTGAAACAACCCAAATGTTCAAATATTGCTTAAGGCTGGTAGCAGTGACAGTGATTAACCATAAATGGTATGAAATATATTATTAGGGGGATGAAGATTTTCTAAAACTGAGTTATGATAATAGTTGAAGCACTTGGGAAAGCTAAAAAAATATTAAATTGTACATGTGAAATGAGTGAATTTAATGACATGCAAAAAAATACCTCAATAGATCTATTTATAGACAAGATAAATAAAATAAAATAATATCTAAAAAAATTACCTTCTCATCACCAAAAATTCCAAGTCCATACATCTTCCCTGGTGAATTCAAACAAACATTTAAGGGAAAATAGTATCAGTCTTACTATATTCATTCAGAAAATAGAAAAGGAGGCAGCAGTAACAGAGAAAATTTCACAAAGTATATATTTGATAAGGAAGGGACTCATGTAGAGAATATGCAAAGAGAATTTATATATATATTTGCATGTGTATGTGTTTATGTATGTACACATATGCAGAAATACTTACAGAATAAAGAATATATAAATTCACACAGAAGATACATCGATTGAAAACAAGTTCATGAAAAGATGTTCAATATCATTAGTTATCGTGGTAAGTAAATGAAACCACAATGAGATACCACTGTGCACCTATTAGAAGGCTAAATTTAAAAGTCTGACTATTCCAAGTGTTGACCAGGTTGAGGAGCTGATCTTCTCATGCACTGCTAGTAGGGATAAAACCATTTTGGAAAATTCTTTGCTAGTTGCTTATAAAGTTAGACAAAAACTTAGCATGTAACTCGACATTTCTACTTCTTCCCAAAGAAATAAAAATTTATGCGCACAAGAGATTTCTATATGAACACTTATAGCAGCTTTATCCAACGTAGCCATAAAATGGAAGCAACCCAAATATTCATCACCAGGAAGAACACATTGTAGTACATAATACAACAGAATACTATGCAGCTAAAAATGAGCAAACTACTAATATACAAAGCATGGTTAAATTTCAGAAATATTATACTGAGTAAAATAAGACAGACAATAAAGAGCATGTACCATGTAACTCCTCTATATAAAATTCTAGAAAATACAAAGTTAATCTGTAGTGATAGAAAGGAGATCACTGTGGGACTGAGACTGGGGATGGATTTAATAAATAGAGGTGTGTGATAATTGTTATCATATATAGTTCTATATATTTATAAACACATCAGCCTTGAAATGTAGCGTGGGCATTTTTGTTTATGCAAATTAAACCTTGATAAAGTTGATACAAAAAGTTTAAAAAGGGTTGTGATCTGGGGAAATTATTTTAACTCTAGTCTTAAATACTTTTTCTCATCTGAAAATTGAAGAGTTTTTTTTCCTCTGAGTTTTAACATATCTTCCTGCTCTAATTAAATGCATGATTCTAGATAATTATCGATAAAATATAAACCTGCCTGATTTCTTCTCATGAACTTTTACTCTTTTTGGTTGTTTCTTGAAAAACATATTATTCTCCCATAGGTCTAACAATGGTTAGTGTTATAACTAACAATTTCAAAAAGGTTTTGTTAAAATCTGTTTCAGAATACTAATACTAATACTTTCTAATACTAATAAAATATTATTTAAGGAGTTGAATCCAGATCTGTCTTTAATTTCATACACACACTTTTTCTTAGAAAACTTTGAATATGAAATCACATTTGATTCTCTTTCCTTATACCCTTCCTTTTCAGAAGGTAATATCCCATGATTTTTTCCAAAATAGAGTATTCTGTGCCAAATTTTCCTAAGTCAAGTCAGGCTTCTTCACCTCTCATCATGTGTTGAGCAGTTCTGAAGAAAGCTGTTGGTTCCTGTGACTTTTTTTTTTAAGTTTTCTTTTATGGGTTTTTGTTTGTTTGTTTATCATCCTGTTTCTATGTAAGGGACAAGGTTTCAAGTACAGCCCTATTTCTAGTTATATCAGCAAGAAGGAAATTAGATGTAGACACAGACAATATGTAAAAGTTGAGCAGGTAGAATAAAATATGATTAAAAATCAGGTTATTTCTTTTCATAGCAATTCAAAGAAAATTGTGGTTTGTCTTCCTGATTTGGGGCATTTCTGACTAAATTATAACTGAAAGGATTCTTTAGGGACCTCTTGAAACCAAAAGATTATATTAAAGGAAAAGGTCTACATATAGATTGGGTAGAGTTGCAGGGATAAATACACTTGTCAAAATTCATTGATTCTTACCTTTAAATGCATGCTTTTACTCTGTATAGTATACCTCAATAAGGTTAATTAAAAACCATTTTTAAAAGAGTTACTTTACATGGAGAAACCTGACAAAGACTACCTTATCCAGGTAATCAGAGTGAATACCAGCACTGAAAAGTCACATTTATTGTATATATACTTGATTTGATGTGATGAGAATGGCCCTTTATCTCTGTGGTTTTCCTCCCTCAAACCTATAACCCCAATCTAATCATGTGAACATATCACTCAGACGTCAGTAGAGGAAAATTCTAAAAATACCTGACTAGTACTCCTCAAAACCCTCCATCTTCAAACAAGGACTATCAGAAACTGTCACAGCCAAGGGGAGCTTAAGGAGGAATGATGCTGAATGTAACGTAATGGGATCCTGGACATTAAACAAAAACTCAGGAAATAGGGATAAATTATGGACTTAATAATAATATATTAATATTTGTTCATTAAGTATAACAACAGGTATGTGATACTAATAATTGGGGAAACTAGTATGGGATATACTGGAATTCTGTACCATTTTCACAACTTCTCTACAAATCTAAAAACTTTCTACTAAAATTGTTTAAAAAGGTATTAAAATCAATTGGAGTGAGGGACATGTAAAATCCACAGAAGGTCATATATGCACATGGGGGAGGCATTGTTTGGGTGACTGTATAATTTACTGTCCAAGTTTGAACAGTTTTTAGAGTAAGAGGGGATGTTATTAATAAGTATCCAGGACAAGAAGCATAACACAATTTATTCAAACTCTAAGTATAAAGTAGCATTAAATATTCAGATTCTTTACTTCTGCTAGTTGTGTTTCAGTTGTATCTCTGATACTTGCTAGTGGGGTAAACTAGCCAACTGAGCTCTTTTCGTGATTTTGAAAGGATAGAAATATTTACCTGATAATGTTTGGGAGGATAAAATGAAGAAGTCAAATTGTAGTACTAACTAGCACATTGCCAGGCTTATCAAAAGCAGTCAAGAAAAGATAGATAAAGTTTACACACACATAGAACTAAGTTAATTTTGCAAAAATATCCCCACCTAATTACACAGTCTTCCATACTAATATGTCCTCTTATTTTCTCTCTTAATTCAACAATGATCATATTATTAACTCCTACTTGTTCTATATGGCTTACGCATATGTCACCTAACAATTTCCAGGATCCTATCCAGGATGTTAGGAGACCAAAGGACATTTACAATTGCATTAGTCGCATTTACAATTGCATTAGTCAGGGTTCTCTATAGAAATAGAACCAACAGGAAATATCCGTAAAAAGGAGATTTATAAAGGTGTCTCACACAACCATGGAAATGGAAGTATACAAAATCCACAGGGCAGGCTATGAAGCTGGCAGCTCTGAATTCCACAGAAGAGGCTCACTGACTAAAGAAGCAGCCAAAGCTTCTCTTCTTCCTTGAAAAGCCTTCTACTGATTGGATTATCTAGTTGGTAGGAGACATGCCTTAGTTGATTGCAGATGTAATCAGGCACTGATGTAATCAACTGACTGATTATTTAATATACCAAACTTCAGGTTTATCAACAAGCCACAAAAATGTCCTTGCAGCAATGGTAAGGCCAGTGTTTGCCTGACCAAACAACTAGGCATCATCTCTTGGCTAAGTTGACATGAGAACCTAACCATCACAGTCCACCTCTTGTCAACTTGGCAGCTACACACATCACCTTGAAACAGGCTAAATTTCCAAACAGAACACAGCAACAGCCCTAAGTTTCACCTAACAATACTCAACTGTCCTGCATGCAACCAGAAACACACTACATCTCTCCAGAATGGGTGCAAGTTCTTAGGTAACATTCACTGTTAAACTTCATATCCTATGATGTAAATATTATAATGTGAACAATACAACTTATAGGATAAGAGGAAAACAAGATATTTGCTTGTGTACAGTTTCTAGCATTCTCATAACAAAATAGGGAGGAAATATTTGTATAATCACAGGCCTCATTTCTGTAACTGGTCATGTGGTCATAGTTCATATGTATCACTACCTTCTTCTATTACCCATTCCATGTTCCCTTTATCCTCAGCAAGCACTTCAGTGGGCTGTGGTTCTTTGCCAAGTGAGGTGAACCAAACCTTCATTCCTGTAGTTTCTGGACCATTCTGAGTCTAGCCTGGATTGTGTTATTGCAGTTTTCCATTGACTTTAATCACAGGGCATGGTAATGCTAAGAGACACCCTGGGGATCTCCTGTATTCCAGGAAAATTCTTCTTTACCTCCACTGTGTAGTTACACCCCTATTTCCCTTTTGATAGTCAGGATCAATTACCCCAGATAGAACAGTAATCCCCTTTCATGAAAAGCCCAAAATGGCTAGGTGGCAGTCAACTTCCAGTTCAATGGAATTAATGTTGTGTCTCCTGGTAGCAGCATTCCTCCTTTTGGAACCAAGACCTGTAGACAAGCAGAGCTTAAAGTTTCAGAGACAGGAGGCAGAAATTTTCCTAGTGGATCACTAGGGGTGATAGTAAGTGGTGCCACTCCTATTTCCACCCTTTGATTCCTGGGCCTGTGAATCCTGGCTATGGAAGAAAAGCACCATAGAAAGCATACTGATTCAGAGCATACACAGCCTTATGGAGAACACTGCCCTAGCCCTGCAAGGTACTGCCACCTAGTTGGCACTGTAACTGGGTCTTCAAAAGGCCATTCCATCATTCTCTCAACCCAGCTGCCTCTAAATTATGGGGAGCATAGTGAGACCAAAGAATTCCATGAGCATGTAACCATTCCCACATTTCATTTGCTGTGAGATGAGTTTCTTGATCAGAAGCAATGCTGTGTTGAATACCATGACAGTGGATAAGGCATTCCATAAGTCCACGGATGGTAGTTTTTGTAGAAGCATTGCATGCAGGGAAGGCACACTCATAACAAGAGTACATAGCTATACCAATTAGAGCAAACTGCTGCCCCTTCCATAGTAGCAGGCTGATCACCTCAGGAAATAGCGCCATATTGGGAACTGAATGTGGGTCTCTGCTGCTGGCAGATTGGGCACTCAGAAGTGACCATAGCCAGGTTGGCCTTGGTGAGTAGAAATCCATATTGCTGAGTCCATGCATAACCACCATCCCTACCACCACACCCACTTTGTTCCTATGTCCATTGGGCAATGGCAGGACTGGCTGAGGAAAGAGGATATTTTGTATCCACAGGATGGGTCATCAATCCATTTGGTTATTAAAATCTTCTTCTGTTGAAATTACCCTTTGGTGGGCATTCACATGGGACACAAATAGCATTATATTTTTTTCCCACTGAGAAAGGTCTAGCTACATGCTTCTTCCCCAGATCTCTTTTTCACCAATTTTCCAATCATGCTCCTTCCAAGACCCTGACCATCCAGCCAAACCAGTAGCAATAGCCTATGAGTCAGTATACAAACCCACCTCTGGCCAGTTCTTCTTCCAAGCAAAACAAACAACCAGGTGCACTGCTTAAAGTTCCACCGACTGGGAAGATTTCCCCTCATCACTATCTTTTAAGGGCATGTTAGAATGGGGTTGTAGTGCGGCAGCTGAAACATCGATAAACCAGGTCTTAGTTGTCTCTTCCTCAGTCAACTGACTGTAAGGAACTCCCCAAGAGGCAATAGCTCTGGTCTGGGAAAAATGTGGCAGGAGTGAGGGCCATGGGCATTTGTGCCACTTATTCATGTAACTTACTTTTGCCTTCAGGACCTGCTCAATCCCTTTCTCTTACATATCATTTCCATTTTATGATGGAGTGGTGCTGTGTATGTCCAACACTACAGCTTGGTGAATCACACAACACCCAGTTCATGATAGGTAACTCAGGTCTTATGGTAACCTAGTGGCCCATGGTTAAGCGTTCAGTCTCTACTAAGGCCCAGAAACAGGCTAAAAGCTGTTTCTTAAAAGGAGAGTAGTTATCTGCAGTGGATGGCAAGGCTTTGCTCCAAAATCCAAAGTGTCTGTACTGTGATTCTCTTATAGGGGCCTGTCACTGACCCTTTCAGCCTCATTGGATCTGCTGGATCATATGGCCCAAGTGACAGAGCAGCTTGTATGGCATCCTGGACATGTTTCAGAGCCTCCTCTTTTTCCAGTCCCACTTAAAACTAGCAGCTTTTCTGGTCACTTGGCAAATGGGCTGTAGTAACATCAAAATGAAGAGTATGTCGTCTCCAAATTCTAAGAGGCCAACTAGGCATTGCGCCTCTATTTGGTCATAGGAGGGGCCATATGCAACAAGTTATCCTTCACCTTAGAAGGGATATCTCGACATGCTCTGCACCACTGGACACTTAGAAATTTCACTAGAAATTACTAGGAAAATACAGGAAGGCCCCTGTATTTTTGCTGGATTTATTTCTCACCCCCTGCCACACAAATACCTTACCAATGAAACTAGAGTATTTGCTACTTCTTGCTCACTAGGTCTAATCAAGATATCAGCAATATAATGGACGAGTATGATGTTTTGTGGGAGGGAGAAATGATTAAGGTCCCTGTGGATGAGATTGTGACCTAGGGGTGGAGAGTTGATATATCCCTGAGGCAGGACAGTGGAGGTATACTGCAGGCCTTTCCAGCTGAATTCAAACTGTTTCTGGTAGTCCTTACTGACAGCTATTGAGAAAAAAGCATCTGCCAGACCAATAGCTGCATACAAGGTACCAGGCAATGTGTTGATTTGCTCAAGCAATGTTACCACATCTGGAACAACAGCTGCAATTGGAGTCACCACCTGGTTAAGTTTACGATAATCCACTGTCATCCTCCAAGACCTGTCTGCTTTCTGAATAAACCAAATAGGAGAGTTATGTGGGGATGTGGTGAAAATCACTACCTCTGCATCCTTCAAGTCTTTAAGAGTAGCACTAATTTTTGTAATCTCTCTAGCAATATGGTATTGCTTTATTCACTATTTTGCTAGTTAGGGGCAGTTCTAGTAACTTCCACTTGGCCTTTCCCACCATAATAGCCCTCGCTCTACAAGTCAGAGAACCAGTGTGGGGATTCTGCCAGTTGCTCAGTATGTTGATTACAATTATGCATTCTAGCACTGGGAAAATGGCCACAGAATGGGCCCAGGGACACACTGGACCCACTATGAGATGGATCTGAGCTAAAATTCCATTGATTACCTGACCTTCATAAGCCTCTACGTTGACTGGTGGACCACAGTGATGTTTTGAGTCTATTGGAATTTGTGTCATTTCTGAGCCAGTGTCTAATAATCCCTGAAATACCTGATTATTTATTTTCCTCAAGGCACAGTCACCCTGTTAAAAGGCTGTAGATCTCCTTGGGGAAAACTGAGGGGAATTTAACAGTGTAAATTTTGCACAGTGTTAAAGAATTCTTCCCCAAGGTTATCCAGCTCTCCCCTCATTCAACGGGCTCTAGGTCTATAAACTGTCTCGAGTCTGGGAATTGATTAATGGGCCATGACCCTGTTTTTTTAACTCAAGTTGTACTTCAGGTCACTTGATCTAGAATTCTTCTGCTTACACAGCTCAAACAAGAATTTAGTATACTTTCCATCTATTTTACTTCCAGGTACCCCATGATCTACTAGTCAATGCCACAAGTCTCTGCAAGTCAGACTGACTGCTGCCTTGAGTCTGCTGTCCATTATGATGGCCACACCCACCTTGTCTATGGTGATTAACTGTTGCTACATGGCTTCTGGCAACTCAAGATCCAATCATGCGCATTCTGTTTAAGGATTCTAGCTCAGTGCCAGCAGTTCCCATAGTAATAATAGACCTACAGAGAAGGGCGACTATAGAGCTCTTCAGGGATGATGGAGCTAGTCTCACAAATTTATTCCTCAAGGTTCTGGTGAAAGATGTGTCCTCTGGGCATTCTAAGCTGTGTGAGCAGGTCTTCCATGATAAATGCACCCTGACATTCCAAACTCTCTAAGCCTTTGGATCCCCTTATCTACATTATACCAGGGCACTTCTGGCATTTTTGACCTCAGGTAATGTCAGCCGCCTTTGGATCCATGTTTCAGTCAACCATCCAAACAAACTGTTTATGCCCTTTCTAACCCCTCTAGCTACAACACTGAATGCAGAATCTCTGCTTAGTGGGCCCATATCAATAGATTCAGCTTGATCCCACTTTATATTCCTTCCATTATCCCACACCCTTAATATACTCCTCTTATTTCTGTTTATATAGATTAGAAAACTCATCAAGTTCTTTTAGAGTATAGCATACCTCATCATGGGTCACACATTGTATCTCACCTTTTGGGGCCTGTTTGGACTTTAATCTAGTTATAGTTCTTGAAGAAAAGAGGGATGGTGGGGTTGCGTCATGAAAAGAAATAGAAGTGTCTTTCAAGCCAATTACCTCAGGGCATTCCAATGCAGTTTCATCTGATGAAACAGATTAGTTGTTCCAGATAGAGGAATGAGGGCTGTTTCCCCAGGGGAGGTGGCTACAGGGTTAGCAGGCACTGAAGGGTTACTCTCATAGGTGGAGGTTATATGGCAGATTCCTTTGGAAAGACTGGAGGCTGGAAAACTATTTCCACAAGGCAGGCTGGAGGTTAGGAATCTCTTTCCTCAGTACTGTCCTTTACAGTCCTATCTAGCAAAATCTCAGCAGATTCCAGGGAGTTCATCTCCCCATTGCCATCGTTATCAAACCACATATCCCCATCTCAACTTTCAGGATCCCATTCTTTTCAAAATCAAAGCCCTTACTCTAACAACAGACACCCTGCAAGGTTGAGATTTTCATTAACGCTGTAAATCTGCTACTTGCACAATGAGGCTCTCTGTCTGGTTTTCAGAGATCTCAAGTCTGTGACAACAGGAAATAAGATTTTCTTTCAGGGAAAACATGGGAATTTTCACATCTTTCATAGAGCACTTAAGTTTCAAAAGTGAAGCCTTCAGTTCATCCCTTTCTCTCAACACTGTATCTAGCATATCTAAGAACAATCAGCCAATATTATTTTACCTTTTAATTCCACAAAACTCTGTAAAGGTGTCTAAAACAATCTCACCCTTGTATCATAAAAGCATACAATTAGCAGACTCTAATGGTGTTATTTTGAGTATCTCGCCAACTCACCCCATGAACTCTCAGTGCCATCTTGATTATTAGAAACAGAATCATTATAACCTCTGAGTCTAATCAGAGAAGAAAACTAGTTGTCAGAACCCATTTTTAAGATTCTGTTCCTCAAGAACTTCTCCTGTTTCCAAGCTGTACTTGTCAGGGTTCTCTAAAGAAAGAGAACTAATATGAGATCCATAAAAATGAGATTTATAAAGATGTCTCATGCAACCATGGGAATGGAAGATTCCAAAATCCACAGGTCAGGCTATGAAGCTGGCAGCTCTGATAAAGAATCTGGAATGAACTCAACAGAAGAGGCTCACTGACTGATGAAGCAGCCAAAAATTTTTCTTCTCCTTTAAAAAAAAAGTCTTCAATAGATTGGATTATCTCATTGGTAGGAGACATGACTTAGTTGATCACAGATATAATCAGCCACAGATGCAATCAAATAACTGATGATTTAATACACAACACTTCTACTTTATCAACCAGCCATGAAATATCCTTGCGGCAACAGTAAGGCCAGTGTTTGACTGATAAGACCACTGGACCTCATCACTGGACCAAGTTGACATCAGAACAATAATGATGGTGAAGACAAACATCATCATCATCATCATCATCACCACCACCACCACCACCACTATCACTATCATCATAACAATAAATTAAATTGATTGCTTAGCCTCTCCTACTTTGGGTAACTGTATTCTTCACTTCTTATTCCGGTGGGTCTGTCAGTCTCATGCCCCACGATGCAACTGCTGAAGTGGCACATGGACAATGCTGAAACCAATCCTCTTTGACACAGCAATTGGTCCAGAAATGAACCCAAGACTCAAGTAGAATCATTTGGAGGAGAACAACTTATCTTCGCGGAATGATCTTACTTTTGCTCATAATCTGCCATGATATTAACCTAGAACTACCAGTGATCTTCTTTACTACACTATGCATAGACATCCCTGAGGATAAAACCAATTCAAGCAAAACTAAGAAGTGCAGGTCCTAATGTCATGGTTTGAACATGTAGGTACCCCTGTGCCTGAACTCATCAGCCATGTGAGGGTTTTTTCCTCTTCTTAACCTACCTTGGCTTTTTTTCTTGCCATTTACAACTGAAAAAGTCATTAGAATCATGGGACTTTCCTATTCCATCTTCTGCTCGCTACACTGTAATAGCTATTATACTATGCACTATTTATCTTGGAAGTCAGAATCCAAACTGACAGAAACCTCTTTGCCAATATCCACAAATCAAATCTCATAAAAATAATATGCAAATGTTCTGATTGGGAAAAACTGAGTCTTGTTTCTACCAGGAAGTGATCAACCACCATGGCTGATAGTTTCATCAGTATGGGGAAACTGATTTACACATAGATCTCCTCAGGTTTAGGTAGTAAAGGAATAGGTTTGAGCAGAAGTTGTGCAGAACACATATGCTGTGATCCATCCTCGGGACAACCCATCCTTCATAGGATTTTCCATTGTCTACTATAAAATACACATAGGTATCAAAGGAGCAAGCTTAAAGGAACCCCATTATCACCATCACTGTGTTCTGCTGTGAAAACTGTCTACCTTGTCCCGGAAATAAAAGGTTATTCTTTTCTGCTAACTGTTTGTGGGATCACATAAAGAAGTTAGAGAGAGTTGAGTTATATCAAATTATGAGCACCTAATTTTTGTTGACTCAGCACACCCACCAGACATGTTGCCAACTCACCTTCAGCCCACTTCATCTCTTTACATTAGGCCTTGACTCCCACACTTACCTCACACTTCCAATTATTTTTCTTAGATGTTTTTAAATATCTCATTATACTGTTTAAAACCTTAGAACAAATGTCAACGCACACTTAAAAACATATGGTACGGTGCCCTTAGTTGGGTCTCTCAATTCTGATTTTAATTCTAATTCATCTAGATAAGTGGTTCTCAACCAACACTGGCCCCCAATGTATACATGGTAATGTCTAAAAACCTATTTGATTATTATAACAGGGGACTTCCACTGGAGTCTAGGATATAGATCACAGGGATAATGTTGGACATTCTTCAATGTATAAGGACTGATCACTGCGACAAAGAATCACCCAACCTAAAATGTCAAAAGTGCTGCAGGTTGCAAGCCCTGATCTAGATTAATAACTCCAGGTATTCTGGGCAAAACTGTATTTTATTATTTACTTTATCATTTTAATCAATAGCCACAATATATTTGAAAACCTGTAGAGAGGATTATACGAAGGCAAAACTCAGCAGGCAAACAAAATCACTGATGATATCAGGCCTCCTTGTAGCCCCTTCTTTCATTCTCTATTTTTTTTAAGCCAGTGTCTTATTATGGCATTTCAGCTGGATTTATAGGACTTCACTTGATTAGAGAAGTGAAATAGAAAGCACAGTGCGCTAAAACTTAAAGAACCATGATTTGAGCTCCAACTATGTCCTTTACTAGAGTTATGACTGATGAAAATCATTTCATCCTTTAGAAATTAATTTCCCACCTTTTTAATATGAAATCTTTGGATCAATCAATGCATTTAAATATTTTTATCTATTAAAAAAATACCAAAATGTAAAAAGAAGCCTGCCCAGCTCCACAGAAGATCTGGTTAAAATAAGCTGAGGAACCCGGTTCCCTACTTATTCGGTTCACCTCCTTTTCACATAACGGTCCCTAAAGGAGTTCCTCTAAACTCGGTTTGCCAATCACTGAAATCAATGACCTTTATTTTCCTTTCCAGTTCTAATGTTTCATGACTATATCAACACAGATCCACCCGAGGTCCCTTTTTTTTTTTTTTTTATCACTTTGCTCTCTATCAAAGATTAAAGTTTGACCTAATGAAACAACCAAATGTATCTTCCCGGACACCATGGTGTAGTAACAACTCTGAAATAGACATGCAGAGGGCTTTTAGGGGATTATTCTAAAACCATAAAACAGAATGGTGCCCTTGCCTAAAATATTCTCCACACTGGATCTATAAAAATCAGATTATGTGAAAAGATAGCTTGTTCAAGGCTTATCTGAAAAGGACAACTCTAAAAAGCCAAAGCATAGAGCTGACCATTTCTCAGAGATGGGGATGAATGATGGAAGATCATTCCTGACACAGTCTGCTTGATATAAGAAACATAACTGATAAATAGAAAAATTTTTCTGGATTTTAAAAACATGAAACAAACCAAAATTTTTCTTGTTAACCAGCTGATGCCCCTGACAATACTCACATCAAAATCTGCAAATAAGATTTTGTAATGCCAACAAATGAACAGGAGTAAAAGATCAGTGAATGTACTTACTCAGTTTTTTCCTTCATGGATTCTCTTCTTTTAATCAGCCTTACTGATTGCATTTTGTTTAGGAGCTCCTGTTAGATTTTCCCTTTGTGACATCCATTGTTGATCTTTTTGTGCATAAAATGAAAATGAATAGACATTCTGTTGCATGGCTCTGGAAGTATTTGAGAATACTGTCCCAACCTCCTCCTCTGGATTTTTCAGGTAATAACTCAACACTTATGAAGCTAGTAGAATGCACGCTAGAAAGGTGAGCCTTTGATTTTTACCTCCTTTCCCTTCTCTTTTCTTCTTTATTTACTATTCTTTTGCAAATTGCATTGCGGTCCCTCAATATGTCACTCCCTTAAGTAGCAAAAGCACTTTTTGGTGAGAATCTCCAACAATTCTGAATTTCTGTTTGAATAAAGTTCCCCCCCCCCACCCCGCCTTTGTTTTTCTTTGGAGGGGCAGGCATCAGGAGTCAAACCCATGTTTCCCACGTGGCTGGCAAGAATTCTGCCACTGAGCCACTGTTGCACCGCCCTGAATAAAGTTTTTAAATGTTTATCCCAAGTGAGTTTTTTGTAATATATATGAAACCATCAATCACTCACTATTGGAATCTCCTCTGTCCCTTGATTTTCAAGGTACTGTTACCTCCTGATCTCCTTCCTTTTCTGTGTGTGTGTGACCTTCTCTTTTCTGTGTGTGTGTGACTTTCCTACTGTCTCATAAGTCTCCACCAGGAGTCTACCTTTATTTCCATTATTTTTTTTGTTTTATTTCCCCTTCTTATGTGATCTAATTCATACAATACTTTCAGTTATAGCAGTTGGATGCCCAGTATTCATAAACTATTATCTCCAGACCAGATTCCAGACATGAGTTTGAGAATCAAATTTTGGTTGTTCCCAAATACCATCCTATAGTCCATGAACTCCTTGTAGGATTTATGCTTTATTCCTCTTTCTTTTTCTTAAAGCTTAGCACTTATATAATAATCTTACACATACTTAGTACACATTGGCTGAATCAAACCTTTGAACCAAATAAACTAGAAGACACAATATGGCATCTGAGAATGTGGAGTTAGCTTAATCAATCATTGGTCAAATCATACAGTGTACTGGTCTCTCAGAAACTGGGGGAGTTGAACAAGATAATCTTTATGGTCCTTAATAGCATTGCATTTCTGAATCTAAAATTATCTTTTCTATCTTTCTCAAGAATGGAAGACACCTTGGAAAAAAAAAGAGAAACCTTAACTTTAAGCAGTGATATTATTTCATTTTAAATGCATTCATTTAATAAAATTTGTTAAGTACAAAATATGTGCCAGATAATGGGCTTACAATTTTATGATAATTAATAAAAATGTTCTAGGGATAAGCAGAAAGATAATTGTAAACAAAGCAATTTTACATTTCCGTTTAAAATCTTATATTCTGGATATGTGCTCTAAAAACCTGTTACACCAAATCAAAATGAAGGTGAAAGGATTTGGGAAGTGACCTGGAAACCTCAAAAATCCACTGTTAAGGGGATCATTTTAAAATGTATAAAGCTAAAATCTTTTCCTTCCTTTGAAACTATAATAAAATTGGCATTGTTTGAAAAGATTTGAATACAGTCTTGATAAAAAAATAGTTGGACTATGTTAACAATTAAATAATCATTTCATTTTTTACTTACCTTCAATTTGGAAAAGATAAAGGGAAATCAAAGAGAAAATAATAGTGGTCTAAAATTGATCACAGGTACTGGAAGGTCAAATAATCCCACCTATTTATTATCAGAGTTAGTAGACAGGATATGAATGTGACAGCTGGCATGTAGTAGTTCATGAGTAAAAATCATCTACAAAAGCATTGGATATCATCCTGCTATAAAGCATCACAGTGTTTCAATGTCATGTACATGAATCAGAAGACTCAGGAGATTTAGAGTAATATGAATTTAGAGTAGCAAATTTAATTCTCCTTAAACTAGAACAAAGACCATTTTTTAAAAATATGTAGATTGATTAGTGAAGAGAATATAAATTTATCCAGCATTTTATGTCTTTAAAACTTGTTCTAAATTACGCTGAAAAATATTACATAAACTAATTGAAAGAAAGCTGGCGTAAAATTAAGAGATATGGGCACCTCTTTCATAGTTAATTGTTGTGATTGATAGAATTTAATATATAGAATATGGATGAGTGTTTATTATCCCCCCTTTTAAGGCCTTCTTAGATTCAGGGATGCAATAATCTCTACCTTGACAATCCCGACACAGAATAGAGTATATGCTCATTAGAACATGTTCTAGAAGACTTTCGGATTCAGTGAAACTAAAGAAAGGAAAAGGGGAGAAACATGTAATATGTGCCTGATTGATATTACCGTAAGAAAGGGAAAAAAAAGAACATGTAAATGCAACAGAAGCCCTTTTAACTGGCCTCCACTTAACTAACCTACCAGATTAACTAAGAATCCCAATTTCCATTGCAAAATTTACAGCTGAAGTTTATCACCCAAGAACTGTTCAAACCTCAGTCTATTGTCTATTACACTTACTTTGTGCTACACCCAGATTTAAGTTGCATGCTTACTAATTATTAGTTGTATTTCTTTTCAAACCCGTTTTTTTTTACCCAAAGTGTACATTTTATTATTTCTTTCATTATTCATACAACCTCCTGGTATATGAGTGAAGAAAGTAGATTCTATGAAAACTAAGCTTAATATTTGGAAAATTCTTGATAGAGCCAAGTTGCTCTTGAATTATGTATACAAAAATGAAAAGATTGAGGAAGGATATAAAATCTATGAGGATTCTAGACTTTGATTACTTCACAAATATGTCTCAAATCTCAATCCACTTATAAAAATAAATAATCTGGAAATAAAAGATGTTACATTATAACCATAGTTTATAAAAGAAAGGTACATTGTTCTTCAATCAGCAAACTCATGCTAAAAAAAAAACAAAAAAAGAATCAAAACCTAGCCTTACATTTAAACATTGTAAAATGAATAACAGTTAAAATGAAAGAGTACAACTATACTTAACAATACATAACATTTTAAAATGGTTTCCTCTTTAAATTTATTTTTTACATGAATTGACCAATTAGAACGATCATATTGAATAGAAGACTTCTACTGTATTCAAACTAAGTAGAATAGATGATAACAGAAGACTATCTAAAACAGATACTTCTTTTTATCAGTAAACCAGTTTTTTAGTACCCATTCTATAATGAAGGCTTATCATTGAAGTGTATTACTCTAAGGAAGAACAGGGCAAGTTCAGCCCCAAATAATGCAATCACTAATCAGCTTCAATTCTCATTCAAAGACAACTTCACCACCACCTCTTCCCATAAGAAAAAATAATTTTCACACCTTGCCTATGTCAACAATATCAGGATCTGAAAGTTCCAACGGATCTTGTACCTAACAAGTTAACAGCCAATGTTACATTCAAAAATACGAATCCAAGTGCATTTGAGTTAGAGACCTCAAAACCACTTACAGATAATCATAACAAATATCTTCTTGCAAAAAATATGCTTAGAAGATTTTGCTCATATTGCTTCTGAATTCTGCTTTTTAAAGCATATTATTATGCCTCTTTACTTGCTAACCACCCTAAAATCGTCCCCCCAGAAAGGATTTGTTAATGGCTATTTGCAGCTGAGGAGAGATGAAGGCTTGGTATGTTTAGGGGGAGAGCATGCATGGGATAGCTCCAGGTCTGCACAAGTTGGAGAGGGGTCCTGAAATTCTATTGTACCTCCAGTAGAGGAACTGAGCATCAACTTGCCATGAGGTTTTGGCCCCCTGAGGGAATAGTAGCCTTGGGGTAGACACTTTGACATGAACAGTTAATGCCCGAGACTGGATGGGGGAATTTCTGAGACTCAGAAGACCCAAAACATCATCGAAAACTAAGGTAGAGCAAAGTGCTGGGCTAAAGGAACCTCTAAAGTTGAACAACATCAAATGGAAAAGACCATGAATTATATGAGCCTCAAGGCCTTGCAGCAACTGGTAGAGCAAGGTGTGAAGTCATGGCTAAGTCCAGTTAAGAAGAGCTATGGGTCCTTTGGAATTTATTTGAAGCCAGCAAGAGAAGAGTGTGCTTGCAGACCAGTGACACCTTCCCCTAATCAATGGACTGGGATTGGGAACGACACACTAGAGAAGACCTATTTTCAGATGGGGAATGGTGGCAACAACTTTTGATACTGGATAAGCATTTGTGATAAAAACTTGACTGAATAATCACCTTAGCATGGGTTGTTTTCACCTAGCAAAGCTTAAGTGTTTTCTGAAGTTCATTTTTATAGAAGTAAGGAAGGTGTATTTTCTTCTTTCCACATTTATGGGACAGTATACATGCGTTTTTTGCACATACACAGGTCAGTACAAACAGAGCTAAGTATAGAAAATGAAAACCTGTGGTAAAAAACTCATATTGATCTCTTCACAGAGAAAATCCTATTTTTTCCATTGATTTGATGGAAATTGTAATGAATAGAAATGTGTATTTCTGGTCTTTGTTTTACATATTAAAATGATTCATGGGAAATTTTATAAAAATAGAGACTCTTTTATGTACATTTTCAAAAAGGTTTTAGACAGCTACAAGAATTCATGTTCCAGAGTTAATTATTCTGATATATGTAAATATCAATAGCCTTAAAACATATGGCAGTCCTAGAGCTGTACAGAATTATTTTTGGGTGAGATTAATTTTTGTCTCATTTTCTCATTTTTAACATTCATGGCTAATGAATCAGACCAATAACTTTAATAAGTATAATGTTGTGTCATTGGGAAGCATTTTATTGGAAAGTTCTGTTTTTGATGAAATACATAACATTTCCTATAAATCAGTCTCTGTCTTTATGAAAGCATCAAAACAACATTTTAAAGAATTAAATATTTATCATATGTAAAGCTCTATCATCATGGTACCAAACAACCAATTAGACTTATTTTCTTTCCAATTGATTTTTTCTTCATTATCTAAGGGCAAGTCATATTAATATATTCCAGTGTTAAAAGAACACTCTTTCATGTGTAAGTACCTGATTTTTCCCTTTCTTTTCATTTTTTTATTTTCCTTAAATTGTTCATTGTTTTCCAAAATACCTCTCATACTACTGTCACAGAAATATAACAATGAATTTGAAACAACTTCAGAAACTATACAGATACACTCCTTTGAGAAGAATATCTTGGCTATGATCACTTTCTCCCAGCAGTTTTTTTTTTTTTTAATGCTGTATGCCGAGGTCACATTTCAGTATTTTTCCATATGAGTATCCCATTACTGCAGCACCATTTGTTGAATTTGTTTGTTTTGCTTGTTTTTTGGGGAGTGCATGGACCAGGAATTGAACCCAGATGTCCCTCATGGTCGGCAAGAATTCTACCGCTGAACTATCCTCACGCCCTCCTATAGCTTTCATTTTAATACTGTTTTTTTTCATCTTAATTCTATTTTCTAGAATATATGCAACCCTGTGTCAGCTATATCCTGATAGATGTAAATGATAATTTAAATTAATTACCAGAAAAATACAAAATGAAGTAAAGTTCTCTTAATAAAATTAGTTTTGTTAGAAGGAATTGTGTTTTCACTCTTTCACTGAAACAAGAGCAGGGTAGTTGCAGTACAATGAACCAGGAGGGAAGTTTCCCAAGATGAAGTTGGAGAGTTAATTGGTATCTAAGATTTGAAAGGCATGATAAGCCCATGTTATAATGGCAAAAAATTTAAGAGATGTTCATTTTTTAAATACAAAATGTATTTTGTATTTAATAGGACAAAATGTAAAGAGTTCTTTGTTATGTTTTTGGAATTCTGTGATAACTGCCTTCTAAACTCTTAAAATTCTTCCTATTACAAACACAACTTTATACCTAGTGCTGAGGCCATTTCTACCACCAACTCATAATACTACTAAAGATGTCCATCATACAAGCGCCATAAAGTATATTTTCTCCAGTCAATGATATTGCTTTCTCCAATGGGAATGTGACTGTTCTGAGATGTAAGTCTAGACATATAAAGTTCCTTTCCATCCCTGGCCTACCTCCCTGTCCTGCTCTACCCTTTGCCTAATTGTGGTCAGTGATAGCCATAGGCCATGGGATTCCAACAATTAGATTTTGCCCATGTAGTTATGATAATTGTTTGCATGTTTCCACTTTTCTACTCCTCATCTATCTTAAAATTTAATTAATGGTTTCATTATTAATGATTTTACCCTCTTTCATTTTGTTAAGTCTAACTTTCTAAAGCATAGCTTGTTAAATCAGATTATTTCCAAGAACACTCAGAAATAATCATACTAACAAAATGAAATTCATTACTAAAGAATATATGAAATTCTGATGGGATGGGCATGATGAATTCATATACCTTTTGAATTTGATAAAATTTGATAAGTTATGAATAAACGAGAGGTTTCATTCTGTTTCTGAGAAATAACAAAAGCAACTCAAATGCTATAAAATTCTACATCAAGAAGTCATCAACCAGGGCGGGCCACGGTGGCTCAGCAGGTAAGAGTGCTTGCCTGCCATGCCCGAGGACCCAGGTTTGATTCCCGGTGCCTGCCCATGTAAAAAAAAAAAAAAAAAAAAAAAAAAGTCATCAACCATTTCAACTTCTGGAATAGATGGGGGGATAGGGAGCTCCAGAAATCAGTATTTCCACCAAAACAACACTTAAACAGGCAGTAGCCATCTGAAACAAATATTTTGAAACTCCAGGACCAGAAGAACACTGTACAGCATCCAGGGACAAGCAGGAGGAAGAGGCTGATAAGTCACTGTAAAGAACTATAAATTGCTCTCTCCATGCAGCAGCTACTAGTTCCTATTTGCCACTCTCCTGGCAGGATATCATGAATTTCAGCCCTTGGCTGCCTGCTGCTAACAGAAGGGGATATACACTTTTGGAAACTGATTTGCACCCCTTTCATGGATGCCTTGCCCTGTTTTGTCTGTGAAAGATCAAATTGGGGAAGTCCTTCTTCAGATAACCCTGGACCCCAAATTTTCTCTCCAGGCAAAAGCAGCATGAGACAATGCAAGGAGTTTAAAACAATATAGAGCTATATAGTCTATGGCAAAGACCTGTCAGCTTCAGATAACTGGGAGGGGTAGGTTTGTCCCCTGGAAAACAGAAGGAACAACTAAATTCTTATAAAACAACCAGCAAGCAAATCCTGGGCAAGACAGAGGCCCAGTAAAATAGGAAAAACCCTTCCCAGTACGTTCGCCTTGGCAGAACTTTCTGATAGGAATGGCTGAAGCTCAAGAAATTCTATGTTGTCTCACCAGCTGGTTACTAAATCAAGAAACATACATCCTAGGGAGTAAATCCCAGAATCAGTCTCTTAAAATATTAAAATGTACAGCGTGCAACAAAAGAGTACAAGACAAAGAAATAGGAAATGATGGTCCATCCAAAGGAAGTGAATAAAAATATGGAGAATAAAAATACAAATGAAGAACATGAGAATGTAGACATACTAAACAAGCCTTTTTAAAAAATGATCTAAAAAAATGCTAAAGGAGATGAAGGAAAGTACAGAGAAAGAACTACAGGATATCAGGAAAACAATGAATGAGCAATATGTGAGTCTAAATAAAAAGACAAAAATTCTTAAAAGGAACCAAACAACAACTGGAGTTAAAGACCACAATACGTGAAATGAAAAATGCCCAGAAAAAAACAGTATTTGCAAAGTTCCTTGAGGAATTGAAGAAAAAATATAGAACTATTAAACATCCCAAACCTGGGGAAGTTCTTGATATTTTCTCAAGCATTGATGACTCCCAATTTGATAAGTCAAACCCTTGATCTTGAAGCTTACCCTTATGAAACTTACTTTTGTAATGGTGACGCTAAGCCTACTTATAAACATGCCAAAGATTCATCCCCAGAGAACCTCTTTTGTTGCTCAAGTGGGGCCTCTCTCTCTCTCTAACCTCTGCAAATAAAATCCTTACCTTCCTCCTTCTGTGGGACATCAATTTCAGGCTGCAAGACTCCCTGGAAACATGGGATATTACTCCCAGAGATGAGCCAGGCCTTGGCATTGTGGGATTAAGAAAGCCTTCTTGACCAAAAGGTGGAAAAGAATGAAACAAAACAAGGTTTCAGTGGCTGAGAGAATTCAAATAGAGTTGAGAGTTATCCTGGAGGTTACTATTATGCAAGCTTCAGCCAGATATTACAAATTGCCAGGTTATTCCAAACCCTAACCAACAGTATTCCTGAAAACCCTAAAGAAAACCCAGGGCTCTATCTAAGATGCTATAAATATTTTGCTTGCTAAGTTTGTTTTTCATAAACTTAACCCTCCAGATTGTTCCTAAGCCAGATAAGCCTTGAAACTTAGAGGTACCAGTCTCTCCCAAAACATCAATGAGTTGCATTCCGCTACCCATAATGTTGACACCCCTTTTCAATATGAAGAAGTTAAGATGGCCATTCCTCAAATATTCCTGAAGATTGAGAGAAAGATCAAATGAGAGGGAGAAATTGTGGCAGAGAGGTTAGGATTTAGTAAGTGATTGTCACTACTGAATCATTGTGTAGATGTTTCTTGTTGGTTTCTAGTGTAATGGAACCACCAGAGGGAACTTCCTCTATAGCTACTTGTTAAACTGAACTTTGAAATCTACTACTTTTCTGTATATATGTTACATTTCACAATAAAACATGTTTTAAAAAAAGTGCTCAGGAGGGTTTCAAGAGCAAAATGGAGCTAGTAGAAGAAAGAATCAGTGAATTTGAAGACAGGAAACTCAAAATGAATCAGGTTGAGAAATAGAAAGAAAAAATAAATATTAAAAGTGAAAATAGCCTGAGACAGTTATGTGACACCATCAAGCATACCAATATATATAGTATTAGAGTCCCAGAAGGAGAATAAAGAAAGGGCAGAAAAAAATTCAGAGTTATAATGCAGATAACTCCCCAAACCTAGTGAAAGTCACGAATATGTGTCCAGTAAGCTCAGAGAACACCAAACCAATAAGTTAAGAGAATACCAAACAACATAAATATGAAGGAAAATATATCCAACCATTTATGACTACTCTATCAAATGCAAAACACAAAGAGAGAATTCTGAAAGCTGCAAGAGAAAGCAAAGTGTTACATACAAGGGAATCCCAATAAGATTGAGTGCCAATTTGTCATCAAAAGCCATGGAGGCCAGGGCGGGCCACAGTGGCTCAGCAGGGAGAGTTCTCACCTGCCATGCCAGAGACTTGGGTTCAATTTCTGGTGCCTGCCCATGTAAAAAAAAAGAGGGAGAGATTAAAACATTCTTGGAGAAACTACAACTGAGGGAGTACATCACGACTAGAACTGCTGTACATGCAATGCTAACAGGAGTTCTTTAGACTGAAATGAAAAGACACTAGACAGTGGTTCAAAACAGCCTAAAGAAATAACCAGCAGTAAAGGTAACCATTTTGGCATCATTGCATTGTATTGTATGTTACTCTACTTTTTATTTCCTACAGGTGCTTAAATGTAAATGTATAAAAACTCATCATAAATCTAGGTTTGGGGACATATAATGTACAGAGACATAAGTGGTGACAATTTAATAAAATGGTTGAGGGGTAGAGGAATATAGGACAAATATACATACATGTTATTGAAGTTAAGTTGGTGACAAACCAAATACAATTGTTATATATTTAAGATTTTTATTTTATCTCTCTGATAATCACAAGGGTAAAAATGAAAAACATATCTAGATAGAAATGTGAAGGTACCAATATAGTACAACACAAGAAATCAAACAAATATAAAAACAGGCTTTAACAGAAGTGAAGGACAAAACATTTATAAGATGTGTGAGGTATAATAACAAAATAGCAGAAGAAAGACCTGTATTATCAGTAGTTACTTTAAATGTAAATGGAATAAATTCTCCAGTCAAAAAGCCGAGATTGGCAGAATGGAAAAAAAAGCATGCCCCAATTATACACTCTCTGCAACAGACTCACCTTAAAGTCAGATATGAAAGTAGATTGACAATGAATGGATGGAAAAGAATATGTATGCAAGTGGCAACCAAAAGAGAGTTGATGTGGCTATATTAGTATTGGATAAAATAGACTTTAAGGCAAAAACAATTATGAGGGACAAAGATCATCAGTATATACTGATAAGGGAATAAAAAAAACAGGAAGCATAACAATTTTAACTATATGCATATAATGCAAAGCCACAAAATATATGAAGCAAATACACACAGATTTGAAGGGAGAAATTGATGTTTATACTAGTAGTCAGGCACTTTAACACACCACTCTAGATAATGGATAGAACATCTAATCAGAAGATAAATAAGGAAGCATAGGACTTGAATGATACACTAAACCCCACCTAACAGACATATATAGAACTCTTCCACCAATGAAAACAGAATATACATTTTTATTAAGGGTGCATGGATCATTCTTCAGGATAGAATATATGTTTGGTCACAAAACAAGATTCAACAAATTAAAAAATATTACAATCATTTAATATATATTTTCTGACTGCAACAGAATGAAGTTATAGATCAATAACAGAGCAAGAAATAGAAATTAAACTGCATACTCTTAAATAACCAATGGGTTAAAGAAGAAATCATAAGTGAAACCAGGACATGCATTGAGGTGAATGAAAATGAAAATACAAAATACCAAAGATTAAGTCAGGGTTTTCTAGAGAAACTGAAACAAGAGGAAACATCTTTTAATATGAGATTTTATAAAAGTGTCTCACACAACTTTGGTTGCACGAGTCCTAACTCTTGCAAAAATTGAAGAGAAGAAAGCACTCCCTAACTCATTCTCTGAGTACATCACCATCCTACCAAAATCAAGTAAAGATTCCACAAGAAAAAATACCCTGTAGATCAATATCTATTATGAAAATAGATGCAAAAATACTAAAAAATATACTACCAAACTCAATCCAATAGCAAATTAAAAGAATTATATACCATAATCAAATGAAATTTATCCCCGATATGCAAAGTTGGTTCAACATAAGAAAATCAATTAATGTAATACACTACATTAACAGAATGAAGGGAAAAGATTGATCATCTTGATTGATATAGAAAAAGCATTTGACAAAATAGAGCACACTTTCTTAATAAAAACACCTAGAACACTGGGAATAAAAGGAAATTTCCTCAACATGATAAAGGACATATATGAAAAGTACATAGCTAACATCAAACATCACTAGCCTCATATGTAATGGTGAAAGACTGAATGCTTTCTCTCTAAGATCAGGAACAAGACAAGCATATCCACTGTCACCGCAGTTATTTAACATTGTACTGGAAGTTCTTACCAGAGCAATTAGGCAACAAAAAGAAATAAAAGGCATTCAAATTGGAAAGGAAAAAGTAAAATTTTCCCTATTTGCAGATATACACAAAATCCTGAAAAATCCACAACAAAGCTCCTAGAGCTAATAAATGAATTCAGAAAAGTGGTGAGGTACAAGATCAACAACTGCTAATCAGTACTGTTTCTGTACACAAGCTATGGACAATTGGAACAAAAAATCAAGAAAAAATTTCCATTCACAATAGAAACTAAAAGAATCAAATATCTAGGAATAAACCTAACCAAGCATGTAAAGGATTTATGCACTGAAAACTATAAAACAATGCTAAAAAAAATCAAAGAAGACATAAATAAATGGAAGGATAGTCCTGTTTTGTATTAGAAGACTATATATCATTGAGATGTCAGTATTACTCAAAGTAATTTATAGATCCAATGCTATCCCAATCAAAATTCCATTTGCAGAAATGGAAATACCAATCATCAAATTTATATGGAAATGTAAGGGGCTTAGAATAGCTAAAGTCATCTTGACTTTACAAAAAAATGAATGACATTGAAGGACTCACACTTCCCCATCTTAAAACATATTACAAGGTCAAGTAATTAAAACATCCTGTTATTGCCTTAAGGATAGACATATAGACCAAAGAATAGAATTGAGAGCTCAGAAATCAACCCTCACATTTATGAACAGCTGATTTTATTTTTACCCCCTAACCACTTTATTTCACCATTGTTTTGCTGAATGCAAAGGCAACATATATTCATTGAAAAAATGTTGAAAAGTTAAAAAAGAAAAGAACATTTGTAAATCATTAATTCAACTCCTCTAGAAAGATAATAATAACTGACTTTATTTCTTTTCTGCATGCCTATAAAGTATAATTTAAATATACACATCTAGTATATAATTGGGATCAAATTGTTTTTGAAGCTTTTTGTATTATTTCTCTTTTAACTTATCATAAACTTTTCCCATTTCCTTTATTCCTGAAAAATATAAAAGTAATAGATACATCTCATATGGTTGTATCATAAAAACAGAGATAGGAATATAGGGTGACCACAGGACTGACTGATATGAATCATGCTTTCTGATCTTTTGTCTCCTCCATCCCTTAGGACTGGTGTCCTTTAGGATTCAACTCAAGTGTTGTCTCCTCTGGAAGTATTTGGTAAAGCCCCAGCTTGCACTAACTCCTGCTCCTCTAGTTCCCTGACAGAGTGTGATCATATTATATTAAATAAATTTCTTTATACTGCAGTCTCTTCCACCAGTCCTTGAATTCTGTCTAAATAAGATGAATCTCCAGTGTCCAGTTTGGTACGTGGAAGGCATTCAATAAATATCAGTCATTTAGACTGTTTCTAATTTGTAAAAGGAGCCTTTTATACCCTTACTCTCCCAGATTCTATGTGGGTTTAAAAGGTGGATGCAGACCAAAAAAAAATCCCTGCTTGGGCCTTTTAAGCCACTTGAACCTTCTTGCACATAAGGTGGGAATGATTTTTAATGAATCTTTGCACCTGACCTGTTCTCATGATACACGTGCAGATGCTAGAATCAGACACCATGAGTTCAAATCACAGTTTCACTCTTTGCTTGGGTGTTTTACTTAACTCTCTTAGCCTTACTTTCTGCAACTGTAAAATGGAGACAATAATGGGACATATTTTTAAGGAAGTTGAGATATTATCAATGAGATAATGCAGGTCAAGTCTTAGCACAATGCTTGGCTCAGAGTAAAAGTGTAGTGAGTTTTTAATCACTAAATGAAAACACCAGACCCATGTAATAGTTTTAATGCCATACTGCCAAACTGCTTTCCAAAAACATGCAGCAATTTATATATATGCTAGTAAGATATGGGCAACTTTCACGGCATCCTCTCAAAAGAGTTGGGCCAATTTTTAATCATTGCCCTGTTTGCTTTACAAAGGTTATCTGGACTGCTCAAATCTACCTTGACGTTTAGCAAAAGGTCAGTATTCCCCCTCACAGCCTAAGTATCTGTCATAGAACCCTACCTCACAGATACCCCTCCTCAAGAGTAAACGAAGGGCTAAGCAGGAAAAATGAAAGGTCACAGCATTAAAATATGAGGATGTCTAAATATATATATTATTTCAGAAGCCATTTTTCTACACGCAGCTGAATGATGAAACAGGGGACTCAGGTGGCCAGGAATGAAATTCTTCCCATCTACGTCTACCCTCGTCCCCATCCAGTGCAGAATCAAGGAAAGTGAGAGCAGAAAGGCTCACCATCCTCCAGAAGAGGTATGGCCAATTGATTATTACAAGGTATCAAAAATTACTCAACTGGTTAAGAATAGTCTCTTCAGCAAATGGTACTGGGACAAAATGGATCTTCATTTGCAATATATATATATATATATTGCAAATATATATATATATATATATATTTTTTTTTAATAGCAGCCATTCTAATGGGAGTGAAATGATATCTCTGTGGTTTTCATTTGTATTTCCTTGATTACTAATGATGTTGAACATCTTTGCATGTGCTTTTTGGCCATTGTATATCTTCTTTGAAAATATGTATGTTCAAGCCCATTTTTAATGCATTGTTTGCCTTTTTTGTTTCATTGAAGGATTTCTTAATATATGCTGGATATTTATGCAGTATCAGATATGTGGTTTCCAAATATTTTCTCCTTTTGTCTAGATTTTCTTTTTATTGTCATGATGAAGTCCTTTCAGAAACAGAAGCTTGTTTTATTTTATGAGGTCCTATTTATCTTTTTTCTTTCATTGTTTAAGCTCTGGATATAAAGCATTTTCTAACACAAGGTCCTGAAGATGCTTTTCTACCTTTTCCTCTAGGAGTCTGATAGTTCTAGCTCTTATATTTAGGTCTCTGATCCATCTTGAGTTGGGTTTTGTATATGGTGTGAGGTAGGGGTCTGCCATATATATATATATATTTCCTCCTAGAGGAAAAGGTAGAAAAGCATCTTCAGGACCTTGTGTTAGAAAATGCTTTATATCCAGAGCTTAAACAATGAAAGAAAAAAGATAAATAGGACCTCATAAAATAAAACAAACTTCTGTTTCTGAAAGGACTTCATCATGACAATAAAAAGAAAATCTAGACAAAAGGAGAAAATATTTGGAAACCACATATCTGATACTGCATAAATATCCAGCATATATTAAGAAATCCTTCAATGAAACAAAAAAGGCAAACAATGCATTAAAAATGGGCTTGAACATACTTATTTTCAAAGAAGATATACAATGGCCAAAAAGCACATGCAAAGATGTTCAACATCATTAGTAATCAAGGAAATACAAATGAAAACCACAGAGATATCATTTCACTCCCATTAGAATGGCTGCTATTAAAAACATGGAAAATAAGAAGTGCTGGAGAGAATGAGGAGAAATAGGACAGCTCATTCATTGCAGGTGGCAATGTAAAATGATGCAGTTGCTGTGGAAGATAGTTTGGTGGTTCCTTAGAAAGCTAAGTACAGAACTACCATTAATCCTACAATCCCACTACTGTATACATAACCAAAAGAACTGAAAGCATTGGCTCGAATACATATTTGCACACTAATGTTCATAGAAGCATTATTCACAATTTGCAGAAGATGGAAACAACTTAATTGTCCATCAACCAATGAATGCATTAATAAAATGTGGTTTATATGCAGAATGGAATATTATTCAACTGCAGAGAGGAATGAAGTCCTTATACGTGCAACAACTTGTGTGAACTTTGAAGCCATCTTGTTGAGTGAAATAAGCCAGATCCAAAAGGAAAAATATTATGTGATCTCACTGATTTGAAACAAAAAGAATGAGCAAACTCATAGTTAGAATCTATAATATAGGTTACCAAGGGACAGAGGTGGAGGGGATAGGGAATAAGTTAAAGCTTAGAATGTACAGTCTTCCTATTTTAAATAATGGAAAAGTTTTGGCAATGGATGGTTTTGATGGTGGCACAACATTGTGAGCACAATTAACAGTACTAAAATATAAATTTGAATATGACTTAAAGGGAAAATGTTAGATTGTATATATACATACACAAAATTTTTTTTAAAACCCATGGAACAACACTACAGAAACAGTGAAGTGTAAGTTAAACCATAGTACATTTTTATATGGTTTAGTTAAGTAAAATTGTAATAATATGATTATAAAATGTGTTATCAATAGCAACAAATGTCCCACACCAAGACAATGTGGCTATAGTAGGGTGGTATATGGGGATGCTGTATTTTATGTATGAATTTTTCTGTAAACCCACAACTTCTCTAATAGAGGGGGGAAAAAAAAGAAGACATTAGTCATCCAAGCTTCTTATCATCTCTTTTTTATTATCTGTACATAGTGTGTTTTGAAAATTCCTTGTATTTGTTATTTGTATGCATACTTAACAACCAGTCGTGTTTAGTAATCCTTACGAGACTGTTTATTTCTCGTTGTCTTAGGTAAGATTACAGCATACTAAAAGATGAAGAAGGTAGCTCTAACTTCTATTAATGGAGACATTTAGTTTTCAGAGATACTCCCCTTTGCCCCCATCCTTCCCCTCTTCCCACAAATGATTTGCTTAAGTTATTTTCCAGTATGAGATAAACTTTGTCAAAGTCCTGGTTGGGGTGAGTCCAGCCAAGTAAATTTGAAGTTAGACATGAAGCAAAATGGTCTGTTCTTGAAATAGCTAGTACTAAGCAATTAAATGCAAAGACACCCGCAGAGCAAACAGCATACCAAATCACAGCAAGTGTGCAGGCCCTTGGCATGATGTTTTCTTCTGCCCCAGAATTCCTAGTCGTCTCTGAAGAAGGTTCCTAGTAAATTATGCTACTCATTCTTATTATTCCAAAGACTGCAAGGAGCAAGGCATTCTTGGTGTCAAGTGAAGAACTGCAATGAAAGCTATGTTAGAACGCAGAGATCAGGAGGATTAGGATTGCTCACACTGAGTGCGCTTCCCAACAGGGAGCCAATGTCAACTGAATGAGTAGGCTCTTGTAGAGCAATTATCTCTTGGCTGGAGTCAGGATGGGAAGAGATCCAACTGTCAAGACACCGAGAAAAGAGTGACCTTTGGTGGATGCATCTAACAAAACTCTGATCCTTGATTTGTGGTTCTCTTATGTATGTCGGGATGAGCTAAAGAAATCAGTGCATTCCCTTTCATTTGTTGAAAGGAGCAGCCAATTCTCTGTGGGTGGTTTCCCATTAAGAACTGCAGAATTCACTATTCACCAGAAATGGGCAGTCATCCCAAATTCTTTATAGGATAAATTAACTTGGACAATATCGTTGGAACTTCAGCATGGGGTGGGCCAAAACCAGTGCCAAGGTTGGATCAAAAAATATAAATTCAAGTGTGTTTGCATTAGAGAGCACATAACTACATGCAGATAACCTTCAAATATATTATCTTGTTGCAAGAACGATTTCTACAAGATTTTGTTTATGTTGTCTCCTAATCTGCTTTTTAATCAGTTTATAATGCCCCTTCACCTGTAAATACCCTCAAAGTTCTTCCCTCTGAAAACAATCTGTTAGTCATCATTTACATTGTATTATGTACTTTAGTCTATAAGGCCTTTCCCACAAGGGAATATGTTTATATTAAAAATGCATTTAAAATTTGTCTCCTAAAGAGGAAAGGATTAGAGGATGGAAAAGAGAAAATGGATTGTAAATATTAAAAAAGAAATGGAAAAAAAAAGGAATGGGGTGGGAAGGGGAAAGGAAACAGCATAACAAAAGGTATGAGATAGATACCTAGTAGAAAATGTCCAGGTAGTAAAGTAAATGCCTGTCTTCTGAGCTTCCGATAGTACTTTTGTGTTTCCATCACAAAAACAGTAATTTTGTGCTTCTAATGCACAGATAGTAACTTTGAAAAAAAAAGTTGCTGTTTTTCATCTTGTTTTTGCTTTTTTTGTCAATCAAAAGCCAAGCTTTTGGTATAAACCACAGACTTAGCAGACTCTTTACCTAATTAAGCTTGATCACCAGAACATGAGAGGGGAAAATCCTTTTTAATACTAGAGAACGTTAGAATTATTTGCTGGGTGGGATCTCATTCTGACAAACGAACCCACAATGTTTCCAATCCTGTGCCAAACTCTGGCAAGAAGGGGGTAGGATAATAATAATAAATATCATTTAATATGCAAGGGTATTATTAATTATAATAACATTTAGGCTGCCCATCATTTCAGTCTGCATAAAACTGCACTACCATTAACCGAGATTTACACCAAAATTGGCAGGTGGTATTTACTACTACACATTTAGTAATTATAGATACAATTATGAGAAATATAAAAATGCTTTTACAGCCTTCATTTGAGAATTCTGAACTTCTTTATGAATTACTACCATATTCAAATAAAAAATGTTAGAACCTAAAAGGATTATATAAACAATTCATCCTAGTTGTATTCTCTTGCAAGTAATAAAAATAATTTTTTTCTGAAAAAAATTCAAAAACACTTTCTAAATAAACTTTTTCTGCCCTCACAGCACACCTGTGAAATATTTATCTTCTATTTTACAGAAAAGTAAAATTCCCTCATTTCTATAGCACTCAGAGTTCACAAAACCTTACTCACTTCTATTACTTAATTTTATCTTTAGAATATTTGTGTTAAAATAAAACTAAAAAACATTTTAAAAATAGAGTATTTGTGTTAGGTTAATGAGCATTAATATTTTCCTTTTATATATACTGTAATATTCCAAGGAGACCTTTCCCTGAAAACAGATTACATCAAAAGAAAGTTAAAGATTTGTAATCTGTTGTTTATGAAATTGTCAGTTTTTAATTTTTATTTTCTCTGAAAATCGTGAAGAAATTCTCTTGGATTTTCTTTTTTCAAGAATTCCCTGGACTTTAGAGACTCCATGTAGTTCGATGAACTAAATACAGCACTCTAAATTTTACAATTTTCTTAGCATTTAACTCTCACTATTATTTTGTGAAGTAAGTTCTATTATCCCAGCTTACATACTTGAAAAAGTTGAGGTTTAGGAAAGAAAGTCAATTTATCATAACAAAGTCCATACAATTTATCATAACAAAGTCCATACAATTTATCATAACAAAGTCCATACTCTTTCCAATATACTGTGCTCCCAGGGTTCTAATGTGCACACGAAAGAAACATTTTTCTGGATAATTTAAGTGGAACTTGATTATTAAAAGGAGTTTAGGAGGCTTCCAGGACTTCAGTAACATAACATTGGGAATGATACTTAAAATCATATTGCCCTTACCCTGAATGAAAGGTAGACTGGGAAAGCTTGCATCTGGATATTGTGGCTGCAATAATGGGACTCAGAGTCTGTTTTATAAGATAAGGAGTTGCCCTAAATCTGGGAAGGAGGTTTAGATGCTGAATGTCCAAAAAGAATGATGATATCTGCAATAGTTCAAGTTTGGGACTAAGGAGCATGCATAAATATGAAGCAAATATTTCAAATTAACTATAGAATTATATATAATTAATATAACAATTAATATATATCATAATTGTATGCTATAATTATAAGGATAAAATAATAACACTTCAATACTTCACATATACACTGTTAAACATTTGGCAGCTTAAAAAAATAAAGCCAAACAGGAAAGTGTATTTTTGTTATAGACTGAAAAATAGTCATCTCTTATTTTTTAATACAATAGTTTAAATATTATCATATTCAAAATGCTTAAATATTATCATAGTTAAAATGTCCTGTGAGTGTGGAGTAAAATTAGGGAAGGCTTTCCAGGAAAAGTATTGCTAGTTGTGCTCAACCTAGAAACATGAGTGATAATTTTGTGAATAGATTTTCATATATGCAGTGATTTCTAAAGGCTATCTTTGCAATCCATCTAATTTCTTTATCCTAACTGAGGTCCTTTGATACATCTATTGAATCATTCCATCTTGCACAGGCTTAAAGCTTAGAAAGGTGCATTTCTATGCCAGGGCAGTGTCAGAGGTAACTCAATCTGATACCATAGCAAGTATGGACCAGCTCTCCTTTCTTGTTCTGAGATGTGGTTTCTGCTTATTATCTGAGTACCAAGTAAGGAGCAAGAGACAGGCCCCAATCTAATCACCAAATCAAAGTTAGGGAGATAGAAAATTGTGAAGAAATTCTCTTGGATTTTTTTTTTCAAGAATTTCCTGGACTTTAGAGACTCCACGCAGTTCTATGAACTAAATGCAGCACTCTAAACTTTACAAATTTCCTAGCATTTAACTCTCAACTCTCTCAGTCTTCTTTTGAACTTAGAAACAAGCTTCTATGATTTGCAGACAAGTGCCCTATCTCACACTGAAAACCTGTCTTTACTACCAAAATTATTTTCTTGTGTATGTAGGTATATGTGTGCTGGTTTGAAGCTATTATGTACCCCAGAAAAGCCACATCCTTTAATCCTCATTCAATATTGCTTGATGGAATCTTTTTTATTGTTTCCATGGAGATGTGACCCACATAATTGTGGGTGTTAACTATTGATTAGGTGGTTTCCATGGAGATGTGTCTCTACCCATTCAAGGTGGGGTTGCCAACTGGAGGCCTTTAAGAGGCAACCACTTCAGAAAAAGCTTTAGAGCCAACAGAATTAACAGAGCCTACACAGCCAGAGATATTTGGAGATGCGAAAATGCCCCTGGGGAAGCCTTATGAAATGAAAAGACAAAGCCAGCTGACGTTGCCAAGTGCCTTACAAGCTGACAGAGGTGTTTTGGACCTGTCAGCATTTTTTGAATCAGGGTATCTTTCCCTGGATGCCTTAGTTTGGATTTTTCATGGCTGTAGAACTGTAAACTCACAACTTAATAAATTCCCCTTTATAAAAGCCATTCCATTTCTGGTACATTGCATTCCAGCAGTTTTTGCAAACTGAAACAACGTGTGTGTGTATTCATTTTGTAACGTCAATATTGTGGAAGAAAAAAAAAGAAATTAAACAGGAACAGTAAACCTACGGGCTTTAGATATAAGAAGAAAGAAGAGATGGATGTACTGATATTTGCTAAGAACTGGAATAAGGTCAACCACAGAGGAGACTACCATTCACACCAAAGACCCTTCTGGCAACAATCCAGCTATTTACCAATGACATCTTCTATTCTGAATTTTGAATCACTTGGAGAGAGCACTCCATTCTCAAGAGGAATATTAACTTAAATGATCAGGTGTAGAAAAAGCCTCAAAATCAAGCCTACTTCTTTCAATTAACTTGGATGATTTTGTTTGCCGATACACATGATTCATTTCTCCTGCACCTAGGGGCATTCATATGCATGTGCATATGGTCCTCATATAATATTTAAAATAATATTTGTAGGAATTTTCTGAGCCGCATCTGCATAACAGAGGAATGGGACCCAGGATTGGCATTCATCCAATGGATCCAGTCAATGTAGATTGTTTAGATAAAGCTGGCTAGGTAAATTCACCCATTTCCTCAATGATTTAAGTAATTCAGATTAAAGCTGCATTCAGCTCTCATTGTCAAGCAAAAAAATGGTTATACCTAATTGGAAAGAGAAGTCTGTGAACTTTGTTAACATGAAAATACTTTGGATTCTGTTTATAACCACCTCTGGCCCCCTGTTTAATGGGGTGCTTTCCTTGTACTACTTTAAGTTAAGCATAAAAAAATTTTTCTGTAGATTAAGTATTAACTGAGAGACAGAATCGCCCTATCCTGCTTCATTTATTCTACTTTTTTAGCCAATCCCACCACAGTTGTTTTGAGTTGGGCTGTGCATTTTTGGCATACATCCATTAACTTTATGTCCAAACATCATGCTTGACTCCCCTCACCAAGCCCTCTGCCAAGGCCAAGATTCAATTCCAGCACCACCTCTTACATTAACAAAGAGAAGCCCTGATTTCAAATTCCAAAGCTGGAGTGACCTATCAAAACCTGCGATATGGTCTTCTGTGTGCTATGTAGCTTTCTCATGAATGAAATGAGGACAGTGGACGTTATAGTATCTACATCCATCCCCATTCTCACTCCCTGCTGTTTCTGTTTAGTTTAATCGTTTATTTCCTTTACTCTTTGTAAGGCCTTAGATCTATAAAATTTTAGTCTCAGGCAAGAAACATATGGTAAAAGTGGCCATTTAGGGTTTATTTTTACTTTGCTAGTAGTTCCTGTCCCTCTACAATTGCACAGGTCCATGAGAGTGGGCTGCCAATTCTTTCTGTTGCAAACACCCCTGCCCACTCTCAATGCTATGTGATAACACTCCATACCCATAACTGCAGTAAATATTTACTGAGTGTGACATGAATATTTTTTAGTCAGACAATAATATTTGAAGGTTCTTATTAAATATTAAACTCATCTTTTGGAAATATCTGGCATATCATAGTTATTCAATAAATATTTATTGAGTAAATGAATGAATATGTTAATTTTCATTTTGTTTATGTTCAGTGATAAACAAAGTTTGTCACTGAACACAGTGCTGATTGCCTTATGAATGAATGAATGACAAGGGTGAAAGCATTCATTGCTATAGACAGTCTCTCTTGCTTCCTATAAGTAAACATCTTTTGTTTGTCTGAATAGAGTAAGGATTTTTTTTGAGATAAGAACAGGCTGAGGGTGTATGGGGCTGGGGTGGGGAAGGAGAGATAGAAGAGGATAGAAGGAGCTGACATAAGCTTGATTGCAAAGGCTGCAGAGAAAGTAAACAGAAATGTGTTGTTTACATAGAGGTAAGGTAGATAAAATTAGAAAGTTTCGATGCTTTTATAAAGTTTGGCCATGCAGTTTCTGATGGAAACCGTCTTGCATGAGTCTTCGTGAAATAGTAAATATGTGCCTTCTCTTGAATATAGGCTATACCAAAATGCTGAGTTGTGAATCTCGGGAGGTAGTGAGAGAGGAACTTGCCACATTCTGGTTATAGATGCTAACAGTACAATTTGCTCCAGGCAATCCCACAGAAGCCAAGCTCATGCGCCTTTTATATCAGCTCTTTTGATTGTTAACTTTCTTCAACTAGGAAATAAAAAATATTAAATTACCTGCCTCCACCACCACTACACACCCATCTGTGTCCACCATAATGCTGAACCAATGCATCTTAGAGGGATGAGCTCATCAGACAACACAATCTGAGGTTTCACTTAGAAACCTGCTGGGCATTAAAGAATCTCTTAGGAAAATAAGGTATGGGTGGGGGATGCCTATTGGGAGGCAGTATTTGCTTTGAGATTTGAACTTATACTATATTTTAAACTTTTTTGTGCAAGTTTATCAAGGAAACCACACTTGATTGCTGTGTCTTAGAATCTGAATGTTTTGCTAAAAAGGAAGAAGCAATTTAAGCACTTAAAATTTATATTAAAAAGAGAAGTTTAATAAATATTCAGGAATTCTACATTTAACCATGCATGAATCATCAACTTAAAGATATCAAATCAAGTCCACCTGCATATTTGCTAGCCTAGGGCCAACTTGGTCAAGCATTCCAAATTGTTTAAACAAATCTGAAATACAACCAATGATAGTTATTTGAGAACTGAGCTAAGGATAATAAGATAAATGAGGCAGATTTCATGAATCATCTGTGAGAAACTCTGCTCCATTTCACACATGAGCAGGTAAATTTCTGTAGGTAAGCCATAAATTTCAGGAAAGATAATATTTTGGGTGATATTAACCTCATTCTCATGTCTATGCAAACTTAAATGTCAGTTTTCATTGAAAAATATATTATAGTTCAGCCTTTCCAGTAACTCAGATTTGCAGAGCAGTCCCTGTAATTAGTTAAAATGAATTATGTTACTATCCTTTTTATTTATTCATTTATCCCAAAATTTAACTCACTGCTATTGACCAGACATATTGCGAAGCATAAAACCTACACAAATGAATAAAATAGAACTCGCTCTTCATTGAGTTCAGTGGCTAACAAGATTGATGTGTATGCAAAACAATGAAAATGCTAATTCAACACTTTCTATGTGCTCAATATTCTAGGTACGTGGAATGCAACGGTTAATAACATCCCCATGTTGCATCCTTGTGAATGTTTATCAAAGAGGGTTTGTAAGTACTAGACTATAGGCATATTTAAAGTATTTATCAAACACAAAAGTTGAAAATACTTTACTTTCTATCCAGTACACTATTTATGTTCTAATTGAAATTCTTCCAAATCTTCATTTATTGCTGTTTTGCCAAAAGGATTCTTGGTAAGACAGTTTTTAAAAGGTGCCAGTTGAGAATCAGTACCCACTTTTGACATTAACTCAGTTTGTGCAATTAGGCAAGTAATCTAACAAAGCAAAGGTCACATCTTCTTCATTTATTTTATTTGAAAAGTGATAAGATGGACCAAATATTTTCTTACATCTCTCTAGCACCCAAACTCCCATATTCCTGAAACTATAATCTTTATCCAATCCAGAAATGATGTTTTTGTTGGGATAATTTCAAACAGGAAGAGAGGAAAAAAGGGGTGTGGGGTAGAATGTGCAAAAGTAAACTGTATAATCCTGGAGGAAAATTGATAAACATGGGAAAATGAGCTTCAGGTTTGTGGCAGTCATCATAGCTATTTACCAAATATATCTAGTTTCCCTAATTCTGGTCCTACGGTAGTCACTTGATGATGACTCTATGGGTGATTTAGACCTATAATACATATGTATTGAAAGCTGGTGTACATTACTTCACCTTTCATTGCCTCTACCAAGGTGACAAATGATTTTCCAAATAGTGGAGGGGGGCATTGCGACGGTGGTTCATCAGGCAGAATTCTTGCCGGCATGCTGGAGACCGAGGTTCAATTCCCAGTGCCTACTCATGCCAAAAACAAAAAACAAAAAAAACCCCTGGCCTCCAAATAGTGGAGGGCTCATGCACCTGTGTGCCCCTGTGAGGACAATGGGAAAAAGCATCTGATCTGGGCTAGACATACGGCATGTAAAAGACCTTTGTTATTCTGAGCCCCTGGGGGTGTTTGTTAGCACAGTATAACTGCACCCATCCTGACTGATACCAAGACAATATTTGCAAATTCACTGCATTGCCAATAGGTCTGTTCTTTATTCTTTTATATATAAACCTCAAAATATTTAGTCTCACAAGCTTATGGCTATCATGAAAATGAGAAAGGGATTTTTATTTTCTTCTATACAGAATTTATTAGTGGCTTATTAAGCTTTCAAACAGAAAATTGCATGTACTTTTAGCCTTCATCCCCAAACTGAACTTGCTCAATCTGGGTAGCTTTTACTAGCAGTATCACTGAATATATATTGCTCTAGTTTGCTAGCTGCTGGAATGCAATATACAAGAAATGTAATGGCTTTTAAAAAGGGGAATTTATGAAGTTGCTAGTTTACAGTTCTAAGGCTGAGAAAATGTCCCAATTAAAACAAGTCTATAGAAATGCCCAATCTAAGGCATCCAGGGAAAGATATCTTGGTTCAAGAATGCCAATGAAGTTCAGGGTTTCTCTCTCAAGTGGAAGGGCACACGGTGAACACAGTCAGAGTTTCTCTCTCATCTGGAAGGGCACATGGTGAACACAGTGTCATCCGCTAGTTTGTTCTCCTGGCTTCCTGTTTCATGAAGCATCCCAGGAGGCGTTTTTCTTCTTCATCTCCAAAGGTCACTGTTGGTAGACTCTGCTGCCCCTGGCTATGTTGTTCTGCTCTGTTCTCTCTGAATCTCTCTTTCTCCAAAATGTTTCCTCTTTTATAGGATTCCAGTAAACTAATCAAGACCCACCCAAATGGGTGGAGCCATGCCTCTACCTAATCCATTTTAACAACCACTCTTGATTAAATCACATCTCCAGGGGGTGATCTAATTACAGCTTCAAATATGCAGTACTAAAAAGGGATTAGACGAAATGGATGCATTTACAAAATGGGATTAGGATTAAAACATGGCTTTTCTAGGGTACATACATCATTTCAAACTAGCACATATATGTACTCAGAGGGAATTATCGTGGATTGGGAAAGCTCAGCAGAGAATTATTATCGATGCTGGGCTCAGCAGTACTGTTTCACCACTTTTTCCTGCCATGAACACCATATCATCCTAGATAATCTTTTGCTGCCCAGTTAGAGCTATTTTCAGATTTAATAATCCCACATTCCTTGCACATCAGAGTCACTGAGTTATCACATCATACAGAGTGCTCCTCAATCAAAATCACCCAGCCTCTGCCAGACCAGCCCATTTCAGAACCGATCAGTTTATTCACCCCTCGCCCCAGCATGTGAAACTCCAGCACCGAGCTGGAGCCCCCAGGCATCAAGTCCTGATTTACAAAATCCAACCCACAATACAACACTGGCCAGAAATAACATTATGACCGTAACTCACATTGTCCAAGTGCTGGCCACGAAACTATGAAAAGTTCGTATTTTGTGATTTTGTTCTGAAGCCAAGAAGGAAAAAAAAAGAAATCAGTGAATAGTCACAAATAGCTGGTAACCAGCCTTTTCTGATTGGCTTATAGTATTCAGACACAAGACACAATTCATGAACCTGTATAGAAAGAAATAATGATTCCATTTATCAGCCTTTAGTAATAATTCATAAAGTCTGAACTATGTTACTGATCATGTGTCTTTTTATGCCAGCTTTATTTCTGCTGGTAAATAACAATCCATTTAATTACAGAAATAAATCTGCTAAGCCATCACCAGGAACTAGAAAATGATGAAAAGTTTAATAAAATAAGCCCCGGAAATAGAGAACTCAATTAGATGCCATCCTTTGGCCTCAACATCATTTTATTTTAGTTCTTGAAAGACCTCTTGACCCCCTAAGCAGCTTCCTAGTGGAGCTAATTGTTAGTCCTTCTTATTAGTAGTGACCATTTCTGAGTCCACTTTGTTCTACCCATTTAGTTTCTTATTAGTCTCTGGTTCTTTGTTTGGCAGTCCTAACTCTTGCCTGCATCGTATATTCTTCTCTTTCTCTTGCTGTTCCTCTCTCTCTCTCTCTTTCTCTCTCTCTTTTTTTTTTTTTTTTTGCTATGATCTTCTTGTCCTAGAAAAGGTAATTTCACACATACTGAATTACTGCAATTTAGGTCAGAGAGACCAGGCACCATGAAAATAAGATCTTTATTTAGAGAAAAAAAGTTTCTGATCTATTTCTCCTCTTAAGCTTGTGAAAGTTTCACCTTCTCTTGTGTTATAGATATTGTGAAAAAGACATTTTTAAGAATTTCTGTTAAAGCACTCTTTAAAAATGTCCTGGGAGGTTCCAAATATCCTAGTGTCTTTCTATAATGCTGATCAGGGTTAAATAAGATGGCATTAGAGGAAACAAGGGGTTGTGATTTGGATTCTTTTAATGTCAGCAGCAACCTTCTGGGACTTGGCTAAAAATCACGCGACCATCTGCCTTTTTAAACTGAAATCACGGGGGATTTTAGTGTACTATGACGTGTTAGTTCGGGTGAGTTGAGAAGTTCTAGAGGTTATTTTGGACGGTTATGTGTTATTTTTCATTTACTTAAAAATTTTCACTACATGTGGGGGTGTGAATATATTATATGTATGTAAATATGATCACACAATATGCTGTTACTGATACCAAGAGCATCAGAAAAATGATTCCATCTTATCAAGATGCAGCAATCGTACATTTAAAAAACAAGATTTTTGAGAGTTCAAGTAACTTGGGCAAGTTTATATAGCTCAACAGTGCTACTGAGAACATTAAATATTCAAGGTTGGTCAGTTGAAATTTCCATCAGCATTTTTCTTGCTTTCTCTATCTCTCTCCCCTTATACCTCCCAATGACTAAAGTTCAGGTCACCAGGCAATACTGAGCCTTCCCTGTGCAAAGAGTGATGCCAGATGCTCTAGGACATCTGAAGGATGAAAAAAACCTTGAAATCCAAACAATGGTGCAGCTAGCCTAGCCTGAGTTAGAAGCCTCTAAGGAAAGACAAATTAAGTGAATGGAGAAGGTCATTTTCAGTCTCCATGAACCTGGTACAGCCAAATGTCTACTCTGTACCTGGTGGGACATGCCACCAAAAGAAAGATGTGATGGTGTTATTTGCTAGATCTCAGTCATACCTTTCCACAAATGACTCAGGACCCTAATGAGGACTTTATTCAGGGTATTCAGTAACAGAGAGGAAAGCTATATCTAAAAGAAAATGCAAAAGAGACTAAATCCTGAATTGGTCACATCTGACCCTGTTGCCACAGCAAAGCAACAATGTGACTTTGCATGTTCTAGAGCTTAAATTGAAGCCCTGAATTCAATACTTGGGACTGATCCTGGTGCTGCTCTGATTAAGGCTAAAAATGATACCCCTTTGACTAAATGGCAACTTTAACCCTTTGGTAAAAACTGTTGGCGTGCCTACTATATTCACAGTCCTGTACTCCACCCTGGTGATTCAGGGGTGAATTCAAATTACACATGGGCTTTCTGTCCAGAAGCACATATTTCAGTGAGGGAGATGGAAGTTAAGCATATTAACTCACAAAAATCTAATTAGAGGTGCTGATTAGGCTATAAAAGGCATGGAGGGATGAGGTGCGGCAAGTAAGAAGAAGGAAGAAACACTAATTTAGGTTGAAGAGTCAAATTTCACTGTGAAGCCACTGCCCCAACTGGATTTTTGCTTCCCTCTTATATGGTCACCTTTCCAAGCCACATGGTGGTTGGTGTTATTTTGAAGAGATAGCCAGTGAATTTTTATGCAGTGTCTTTGGTCTGTATTAAGGGATGGCCATAGCACTTGGTCACCACCACTAGTCAATGACAAAATGTTGAAAGGCTTGTGAATAGCCTGCTTCAGCCACAAAAATGGAAACATATATTCACTTTTTTTTTGAGTTTTTTTTAATTAATTAAAAAAATTAACTAACAAAATATCTAGAAATCATTCCATTCTACATATACAATCAGTAATTCTTAATATCATCACATAGTTGCATATTCATCATTTCTTAGTACATTTGCATCGATTTAGAAAAAGAAATAAAAAGACAACAGAATAAGAAATAAAACGATAATAGAGAAAAAACAAACAAACAAACAAAAACCTATACCTCACATGCAGCTTCATTCAATGTTTTAACATAATTACATTATAATTAGGTAGTATTGTGCTGTCCCTTTCTGAGTTTTTGTATCCAGTCCTGTTGCACAATCTGTATCCCTTCAGCTCCAATTACCCCTTATCTTACCCTATTTCTATCTCCTGATGGTCTCTGTTACCAATGACATATTCCAAGTTTATTCACTAATGTTGGTTCATATCAGTGAGACCAAACAGTATTTGTCCTTTAGTTTTTGGCTAGTCTCACTCAGCATAATGTTCTCTAGGTCCATCCATGTTATTACATGCTTCATAAGTTTATTCTGTCTTAGAGATGTATAATATTCCATCATATGTATATACCACAGTTTGTTTAGCCACTCGTCTGTTGATGGACATTTTGGCTGTTTCCATCTCTTTGCAATTGCAAATAATGCTGCTATAAACATTGGTATGCAAATGTCCGTTTGTGTCTTTGCCCTTAAGTCCTCTGAGTAGATACCTAGCAATGGTATTGCTGGGTCATATGGCAATTCTATATTCAGCTTTTTGAGGAACCGCCAAACTGCCTTCCACAATGGTTGCACCATTTGACATTCCCAACAACAGTGGATAAGTGTGCCTCTTTCTCCACATCCTCTCCAGCACTTGTCATTTTCTGTTTTGTTGATAATGGCCATTCTGGTGGGTGTGAGATGATATCTCATTGTGGTTTTGATTTGCACTTCTCTAATGGCCAGGGACATTGAGCATCTCTTCATGTGCCTTTTGGCCATTTGTATTTCCTCTTCTGAGAAGTGACTTTTCAAGTCTTTTCCCCATTTTGTAATTGGGTTGGCTGTCTTTTTGTTGTTGAGTTGAACAATCTCTTTATAAATTCTGGATACTAGACCTTTATCTGATATGTCGTTTCCAAATATTGTCTCCCATTGTGTAGGCTGTCTTTCTACTTTCTTGGTGAAGTTCTTTGATGCACAAAAGTGTTTAATTTTGAGGAGCTCCCATTTATTTCTTTCTTTCTTCAGTGCTCTTGCTTTAGGTTTAAGGTCCATAAAACCGCCTCCAATTATAAGATTCATAAGATATCTCCCTACATTTTCCTCTAACTGTCTTATGGTCTTAGACCTAATGTTTAGATCTTTGATCCATTTTGAGTTAAATTTGTATAGGGTGTGAGATACGGGTCCTCTTTCATTCTTTTGCATATGGATATCCAGTTCTCTAGGCACCATTTATTGAAGAAACTGTTCTGTCCCAGATGAGTTGGCTTGACTACCTTATCAAAGATCAAATATCCATAGATGAGAGGGTCTATATCTGAGCACTCTATTCGATTCCATTGGTCGATATATCTGTCTTTAAGCCAGTACCATGCTGTTTTGACCACTGTGGCTTCATAATATGCCTTAAAGTCAGGCAGCGTGAGACCTCCAGCTTCGTTTTTTTTCCTCAAGATACTTTTAGCAATTTGGGGCACCCTGCCCTTCCAGATAAATTTGCTTATTGGTTTTTCTATTTCTGAAAAATAAGTTATTGGGATTTTGATTGGTATTGCGTTGAATCTGTAAATCAGTTTAGGTAGGATTGACATCTTAACTATATTTAGTCTTCCAATCCATGAACACGGTATGCCCTTCCATCTATTTAGGTCTTCTGTGATTTCTTTTAACAGTTTTTTGTAGTTTTCTTTGTATAGGTCTTTTGTCTCTTTAGTTAAATTTATTCCTAAGTATTTTATTCTTTTAGTTGCAATTGAAAATAGAATTTGTTTATTGATTTCCCCCTCAGCTTGTTCATTGCTAGTGTATAGGAACACTACAGATTTTTGAATGTTGATCTTGTAACCTGCTACTTTGCTGTACTCGTTTATTAGCTCTAGTAGTTTTGCTGTGGATTTTTCAGGGTTTTCAACGTATAGTATCATATCATCTGCAAACAGTGAGAGTTTTACTTCTTCCTTTCCAATTTTGATGCCTTGTATTTCTTTTTCTTGTCTAATTGCTCTGGCTAGAACCTCCAACACGATGTTGAATAACAGTGGTGATAGTGGACATCCTTGTCTTGTTCCTGATCTTAGGGGGAAAGTTTTCAATTTTTCCCCATTGAGGATGATATTAGCTGTGAGTTTTTCATATATTCCCTCTATCATTTTAAGGAAGTTCCCTTGTATTCCTATCCTTTGAAGTGTTTTCAACAGGAAAGGATGTTGAATCTTGTCAAACGCCTTCTCTGCATCAATTGAGATGATCATGTGATTTTTCTGCTTTGATTTGTTGATATGGTGTATTACATTAATTGATTTTCTTATGTTGAATCATCCTTGCATACCTGGGATGAATCCTACTTGGTCATGATGTATAATTCTTTTAATGTGTTGCTGGATTCGATTTGCTAGAATTTTGTTGAGGATTTTTGCATCTATATTCATTACAGAGATTGGTCTGTAGTTTTCTTTTTTTGTAATATCTTTGCCTGGTTTTGGTATGAGGGCGATGTTGGCTTCATAGAATGAATTAGGTAGCTTTCCCTCCACTTCAGTTTTTTTGAAGAGTTTGAGCAGAGTTGGTACTAATTCTTTCTGGAATTTTTGGTAGAATTCACATGTGAAGCCGTCTGGTCCTGGACTTTTCTTTTTGGGAAGCTTTTAAATGACTGATTCAATCTCTTTACTTGTGATTGGTTTGTTGAGGTCATCTATTTCTTCTTGAGTCAACGTTGGTTGTTCATGCCTTTCTAGGAACTTGTCCATTTCATCTACATTGTTGTATTTATTAACATAAAGTTGTTCATAGTATCCTGTTATTACCTCCTTTATTTCTGTGAGGTCAGTGGTTATGTCTCCTCTTCCATTTCTGATCTTATTTATTTGCATCCTCTCTCTTCTTCTTTTTGTCAATCTTGCTAAGGGCCCATCAATCTTGTTGATTTTCTCATAGAACCAACTTCTGGTCTTATTGATTTTCTCTATTGTTTTCATGTTCTCAATTTCATTTATTTCTGCTCTAATCTTTGTTATTTCTTTCCTTTTGCTTGCTTTGGGGTTAGTTTGCTGTTCTTTCTCCAGTTCTTCCAAGTGGACAGTTAATTCCCAAATTTTTGCCTTTTCTTCTTTTCTGATAAAGGCATTTAGGGCAATAAATTTCCCTCTTAGCACTGCCTTTGCTACGTCCCATAGGTTTTGATATGTTGTGTTTTCATTTTCATTTGCTTCGAGATATTTACTAATTTCTCTTGTAATTTCTTCCTTGACCCACTGGTTGTTTAAGAGTGTGTTGTTGAGCTTCCACGTATTTGTGAATTTTCTGGCACTCTGCCTATTATTGATTTCCAACTTCATTCCTTTATGATCTGAGAAAGTGTTGTGTATGATTTCAATCTTTTTAAATTTGTTGAGACTTGCTTTGTGACCCAGCATATGGTCTATCTTTGAGAATGATCCATGAGCACTTGAGAAAAAGGTGTATCCTGCAGTTGTGGGGTGTAATATCCTATAAATGTCTGTTAAGTCTAGCTCATTTATTGTAATATTCAAATTCTCTGTTTCTTTATTGATCCTCTGTCATATATTCACTTTTTAATTCCAATTTCTTTGTAAATAAATAAGCAATAAACACAACCTATCTTTCTCTTTAGCAAGAAAAACAACTTTGAGCATAATTTTGAGCACAAAAAGAAACTTCTAAACAATGTCTTCACCTACTCAGTCCTTGAATTTAATATGTTGCCCCTTAGTCTGATGCTAAATCAAGAATATTTAAGCATTTCTAAAAATTTGTGGTACCATTATAATCTCCAAATCTTTTGTCATCAATAGGTAAATAAATGTAAAGTTCATCAAATATTAAAGTAGGTTTTCTGTCAAACTTATTTAGCTTGTTTTTTATACAATAAAACATCATATTTTATTGTAATAAAGTGAGATAAGAAAATAAACAATGCAATTATTGATGTTTCCGGCCATGAAAGCAGGTATACTGTTTCAGTTAGAAGATATGAGAATGATATTACTTCTATATGTTACTGTTAATTTAGCAATATTTAGAAGTCCATTAGCTAAATCTCTATGTTTATGAGAACTCCTCTTCCTCTTTTCAAAAAAAATTAGAGATGATGAAAATGGAATAAAGAAATTAATTTTCCCTTAAATTCAAACAAAGTTGGGGAAATTCCAACCATTCTGAAGGAATCCAAGTCACATGTTTTTGTGAAGTAGTGAAAAGCAACAAGACCAAGAGCTGTCTATTTTGTTTCTGTTCTGAAGTTTGAATGGTTTTCCCCTTACCAAGAAGGCTGGACTATATTCTTGTTTTGTCTTGTAAGGTTTTTTGAAGTTATACACAATATAGAGGGGAAATTTATAATCTCTGATTTATCCCATGGTCAAGAGTTCAAGTTGCAATTTTCAGCTCTGAATACGTTTTAGAGTAAGGGAACAGAGCTAAATGCTTCATGGATTACATATCAGGATGCAATGGGAAAAGAATAGGACATTTCCACTATGACTTCTGAAAACAACAATTATATTCTTGATCGTCTGCATCGAACTGAGAGATTAATCAGAAAATACAGTTTGATGTTTGCTACAGCTTTCGATAGAAATATCAGATCTTTTAAATTCATGGTTTGATGTTCAACATTCTAGCTGATTATTTTAATCACATCACATACAGAAGTACTTCAGTTATCCAATATCTCCCAGGAGGCACAGCCTCAATTGCTGTCTCTAATCTTTTTTAAAAATTCTCTTCTGCTGCTGTTAATTAATTAAACATAGTTATGCTGGAGTTTCTCTTGGCTGCTTTTTCCCCAGAAGCTGCCCAATTGCTTGTCATCATATTGTTTCCTTCATCCCAGCCACACCAACTCATCGTTGTTATTTTCCTCCTTCAGAATTATTTCCCTCTCTTATAATGTTCTTTGATGACTTGATAAATCTTTACAATCAAATTCCACCTCATTTATTCAAATTACTGCTCTTCAAAGGCACTACCAATCTTTCTTTGTAATTATTTCCTTAGTTCCCAAAGGAGCTTAAGTCTCCAATATCAACTGTAGACATACAAAGGGAAATGCCCAGATAGAAGAGTAAAGCTGAAAGCCAGGAGGCAAATTTGATACTAAAAACCACAGTCAGTGGGGAAGGGGCAGGAACTAGAGTATTAATACCAATGTATTTGATTATTTTTATTTACTGAAATGATTCATTGAGTTAGCAAATATTTATTAAATACCAGTGCTGTTTCAGACATTATGCTGAACTCTTTGATGGGCAAAGTAGAAATGGCATATGGGCAGACTGTCTTTTTAAATATGGCTCCCATCTCACCTGTTGTCATAATGTGACCTTGAAACATCTCCTTTAGAGAGACAGGAATCTATATATTTCCCTCTGAATCTTTGTTGGCTTGAAATTATGGGAGAAATGATGCCATTTGTCTCTTGCAGCTAGATAAAGAAAAGCCTACAATTTCTGCCTAGTTCTTTTAAGACACTTGCTAAGAGCTCTAACTAGTATGTAAACAGTCTGACTAATGCGAGGCCAATGTGCAGTGAGGCAGCCACAAGAAAGACCAAATAAATAGCTGGTGGAGAAGCCTTCATGGAAAGAAAATGTGGCATCTGGGCTAGACTGAGTTCACTGCCAACAGCCACCACCAATTCACTGGCCATATCGGTTAGCCATCTTGAAAGTGGATCCTCCAAGTTCAAATCAAGCCACTCCAGCTGACATTATGTGCCACAGGGAAGGTCATCTCTGTTGAGCCCTGCTCAAATTGCAGATTCACAAGCAAAATAAATGTTTATTTATTTATTTAAATTTTTTTTTGGGGGGGTGCATGGTCTGGGAATCAAACGCGGGTCTCCCGCATGGAAGGCGGGCATTCTAACCACTGAACTACCCATGCACCCTCTGTTTATTGTTTTTTAATCTATTATGCTTTGGGGTGATTTTGCCATTCAGCAATACGTAAATGTAGAAAGTGCTACAAACCTACATTTATATTGCATATCATGATATACACAGTGCTTTTAAAAAGTTAATCGTGTCTGGGTTGGTAGACAAAAACAAAGATCCCAAGACATCACTGCCTGTCAGAACAACACCTTTGTGTGAATTATGAAGTGCTGCTTCTCTGTCATTTGCTGGAACACATGGTATACAAATCTAGGGTGGTTATGAACTGGAGAGGCAACCCCTAGAGTTGTGATTGCCATGAGTTTATGGCAAAGTCCAAAGACTTTGCATTGAGAAAGCCACACAAACTCAGAGATGAAGTCCAGGAAACCAGGATCAGAACCCCGCAAAATAATCTCAACCTTTTTGCTAGAGCACCCTTCTTGAGCCCTAAGAGAGTATGTCCTAATCACCCCACTTCTCGTAAGCTTTCTTTTTTAGCTTCCAAGTCTGATTAGGTGTCCCCACTTCCTGCTTCAGAGCTCATTTTTTACTTCTAATAATAATATTAATAATATTAATACATATAATATCAATACATTTGGTGATCAGTTACTTATTACTAAATACTTTTACTAAGCATTTTATATGTATTTTCTTAATTATTCATCAAACAATCCTATAGGATAAATATTACATTACAAACATATTATGGAAAAGGAAATTGAAAGTTAGTGAAATTCATGCAATTTTGCCTAAAGTCATATAACATGTAAACAACAATGGGCGCTGCATCTGAACCCAGCTTGAATCCACAGCCTACCCTCTTAAGCAATGGCCAAACTGTCCATTTCCATGCTGTGGCCATGTCAAGCAGCGCCATTCTCAATTTACTCATCTTAACCGCCCATTAGATGGCAAGTTCCTGAGGGCAGGAATCACGTCTCAATCATTATTTTATCTGTAATACCTAGTGAACTGACCAACAATGATTGATGCTCAATAAATACTTATTAAATAAATTCACGAAGGAATGAATTGTGGGAGTCACTTCTCTTCCCTGGAGCATAACACCCTCACTAAGAAGATGAGAGGGCTGCAGTAGATGTTAAGGACTATTCCTTCCAGCTTCTGAACATTTATGATTCTCTGATGTGAGCTACCTCTAAATGAAGCAGGCATGGAGAATTTTCATTCAATAGTGCCTTATTTCTGGATAAGAAAATAAAAAAATTTAGAGCATTCTAAAGAGACCTGCTTCTTCTTCTTTTAGAGACGTGGATTTTTCATGCTTGCTACATTATACCAAATTGAAAGAATCACATCTTTGGTCCTGAGTATGGATGCGGAAATGAAAAATTCTCCAGTTCCACCAACACTATTTTCTGTCTCCTTGGTCCTCAAGCAAAACTTATCCCAGGAGCTTGTTATCATATGAACCACAAGATAAGAGAAATGAGAAGCTGAAAACTCCTTTGGGTAAGGCCACAAGACATACTCGACATTTTATATTATAGCCCCTGAAATTTGATACACTAATGCTGTGGAATGCTGAGTCTGCTTTGGGAGGGAGATGATCTAGCGCTGTTACCTATTCTAATTTCACTCTTTTTTTAATTGAGGGAAGAGAACGGAGGTATTAAGCTCACTGCCAAGTAAAATTACTCAGCACAAGTCTTCCTTCAAGCTCTCGCAAATGAGAGGCGTGGAGCTCTGTCCCAGATTCTCTGCTCCATTTAGGTGTCATCTTCATCACATCAAAAAATGAAATGTAATATGTGTATTATTTTTTTGCTCAGAAATGCTTATATTTGTTTCCTCTACAATCTATTAACTACTCTCCCATATAATTTTCCTGGACTTCCTGGGTCGTCCTATTTTACTATTTCCTCAGCGATGACTTTGTAAAAAGGAGTTTGTTATCTCTAAGTCACAGTTCAGCCCTCTTTTTCTTATTTTATATTATTGCCAAGTTGCCTATAAAATGAGTCATCTCCCTTATCAGTTTACATAGTAAAATTAAAATGGACATCTTTTTGTGGGGAGCAATGGGGAGGAAACAGCCTAAAAGGGTAGAAATCATTTTTATTAAAGGCTAATATGTTGACAGTTTGACACTATAGATATTTAAATATTTTCCCTGCCCATAACCACAAGCATTATATTATACTCCTATTGAATCTACCTACAACAGGACTTGGCCTTCTTCTCTTTATGTGGCAAATATTCATTTATTTAATTGCTAATACTTTGGTCAAGTCCTGGAATTTATAACACTATTATAAACCTTATTGTTGTGTAATGACCTGGGAAACACTCCTAGATTTCTCTTACGGCATATCATATGGACCCATGTAAATATTAATCCTTGGGGTCTGTTATTAAATAGCAGTAGGCATAAGCTATTTGGGGGAGCCTGCCAAGAAGAAATTGCTTCACTCACATTAAACTTTGGACATCATCTAATTTCCTCCAAATGAATGTTGGAGAATATGGAACCCTTGTTTACTGGGTTTCTTCTTTTGTCCCTCCTTTGTTCTTTGACAACAACTTCTAATAACTACATTCTCCCTCTTCAGTTTCCAAGGCTAGTAAACCTGAGGTCACTTTATAGTCAGATTGTTTCTTTGAGATGCACATTAGTCAAAAGTTAAGAATTCATGTGTATACAGCTTGGCACAGAGATATATAGGAAATTGGATTGATGATCACACACTGTCCTGGGTCCTCAGTTTCCCTTTGTTACTTTACTGTAAGGCTGAGAAATTGCATGGAAACTTTGGACTCCTTTCTTTCTAATCTTTAAGGGTTTAGTATATTTTGGATTGCTTGAAGTCTCCTTGTAAGATCTAAGTCCAAAATCCATCGTTTACATCTGCCTTACAGAAATACAGAATTTTGTATCATATAGATACCCTCTTTACTCCTAGGCCTATACGAATCCCCCCCCCCCCACCTCTCTCCCCTCCCTCCCCTCCTGCCCCTTTCCTTCCCTTCCCCCTCCCATCACCGTCCTTCCTTTTCTTCCATTTACTCATTAGACATTTATTGAACACCTATTATGAAGCAGGAACTGTTCCAGGCACTGGAGATAGCTTGCTCAACAAAAGAGATTAGGTTCCTGGTGCTTATATTTTAGGATGGCAGGGAAGAGAGGGCTCATTAAAAAAAATATGAATAAAACATAAATATGATAAAAACTGGTAGCAGTAAAAGCTCTAAAAGCAAATTAAAGGGTAACATAATGGAGGGTGACTGGGGGCAGTGGGATGGTCAGGGAAGTATTGCCCAATTGAATTGAATTGCAATTAGGATGATAAGGATGGAAAGACAAGCATCCAGTTTCACAAAGCTTTAGAAGAGCTTCACCCGTTAATAGCGTCTGCCTTGGTGTGAGGAAAAGCCTTGCTTGAAGAAAGAGCAAAAAGAATACAGTGACAGCAGAAAAATCAAACTCCAAAGCAGAGGAAGGCTCTGAATCAGCCCATGTTCTAACAGTTAAGCAAAGAACAAGCAATGGCATGCCAAAGAGGACACTGGTCAGCATCCCAAAGAGGTCACTGGCCATCTATTTTCTCCATTCATTTGTTTCAATGATACATGAAACTCAGCTGAAATCAAGTATTGAACGAAAGATCTGTGACATTGTAGTTGGGTAACCAATTCAGCATATTTGGTTCAATTATATTATCTTACCCCTCCTATGCCAATCTTTTTTTCACAAGAAAATATCTGAATACAGAAGCATGGGTGTCTAATGTAATATAATAACAGGTAAGGTTTGTGAATTAGAAGATGGCTTTGTAGTGGGAGCACAAGCCTTGGTTCAGAACGGCTGCATGCTAACACTGGCTCTATATTTAATATCTGTGTGACCTTGGGAAAGTTACTGAACTACTTTGTGCTTCAGTTTCATCTCCTAATAGAAAAATTAATGAAATAATGTGTATGAAGAGCGACGGGGGGAAGAGGGCCTCTTAATTAAATGGTAATGGGACAGCTGGGCATCTGTATTAAAATGAGAGTGATACGAGGGGGGGATTTTGACCCCTACATCACATCTTACACAAAAAGAAATCCTGGATGTACTATGCTCAAAATGTAAAGGGAAAAACAGTTAAAATTCCAGAAGGCAATAAAGGAATATATCTTCATGATCTCAAAATAGAAAAAGAAATTAAAACAAGACTACTAAAAAGTTAATAGGCATCATAGTATAGAACTGTAAAAATGAACTCAAGTTCAGAATTTCTGTTCACTCGAAGACATCATTCCGAGACTAAATCAAACCACTGACTCAAAGAAGGCACACACAACCTCAATGGACTTATCTTCTGATTATGTAAAGATCACCAAAAGACAGTAAGAAAAAGACAGCTCAACTTAAGAAAAAATTGACAAGAGGATTAAGCAGGCACTTCACGGAAAAGGATATTCAAGTGCCAATAAACGTATGAAAAATCACACATCTCATTATTACCTGGAGGAATGCAAAATAAAGCTGCAAACAGACCACACAGTACACCTATCAAAATGGTTTAAAGGCAATAGCTCCACTATACGAAGAGTTGTTGAAGAAGCCGTGCAAATGGAGCTTGCATACATGCTATTAAGTGTGTGATGCTAGAAGCACCTGGGAAAACAGGTTGGATTACCTGCTCAAGAGAAGGGCCTGGGCTGAGCTGTTCAGAGGTCCTGTGGAGTAAGCAATTATCGATTTCTTGACTTGGGTGGTGTTTCATGGGTGTTCTTTCTGTGATAAATCACTGGCCTATAATATCTTGTATATCATCATCATGAATGGTAAATTTCACAGTAATGGAATTGGTTTAAAAAATAGGGGACAGCTTAGTTCCTGGCACACTATAAATATTCCATATATGAGAGCTGTTGGTATTATTAGATTAGAAAAATCTTTCCTTCTCATGTATAAAAGGAAAAGTTAAGTGAAAATTTTATAAGTACCCTTATAGCTCCAAGGTAAAATAAAACAACAACAAAAAAAACTATTTTAAGAAACAATGTAAACTACTGAGTTACTAGTTTATTCTGGTCTCAGCTTTCTGAGCATAACATGAAATTCAGACTCCTCTTGGTCTAAACTAACATTTAGAAATAATAATAATACTTGTGCTGGTTTGAAAAGATGTATGTCCCCTAGAAAAGCCATGTTTTAATCTAAATCCTATTTCATAAAGGCAGAATAATCCTTATTCAATACTATATGTTTGAAAGTATAATCAGATCATCTCCCTGGAGATGTGATTTAATCAAGAACCAGGTATCTTTCCCTGGATGGATACCTTTGACTGGACATGTCTATAGACTTGTTTTAATTGGGACATTTTCTCGGCCTTAGAACTGTAAAATTAGCAACTTATTAAATTCCCCTTTTAAAAGCCATTCTGTTTCTGGTATATTGCATTCTAGCAATTAGCAAACTAGAACAATACTCTTTAAAATAACAATAATACATAAAACAGAAATCTTTGTTTACATCTTATGATGTTATATAGTCTATAGCAAAAAGAAAACTTCTATTTTGTAGTTCTTTGCATACATATAATAAATGAATTCATTGAACAAGTATGAATTAATTTCTACTTTCCCCACCTAACAATGGAATGAGGGCGGAGTCTGTTCTTGTCTTGGTTATCAGTGAATCCTTGGAATCAGTACAAGATCTAGGGTCAAGTAGCTAATCCAAGTGTGTTTGTGGTTCTACTGGTTGATTACATCTTATCACAGGGCTTAGGGTATTATTAGTTAAGGTAACACTAGCTGTCGGAACAGATAAATCCAAATTCTCAGGGAGTCAACTGTAGTTTTACCAGCAGGGATCTGAAGAGGGACCACACTCCCACATGGTCAACAAGGAGGGAATTCCTGTCAATTCATCCAGTTGTTCCCAAGGCCAAGTGCTTACTAATATCCAACTGCAGGGTGGGGGTGGGGGGAGACTTGGGGGTTGCACTGAAGGATTTTTGAGCCAGGCCTGGGAATCACATACATCACTTCTGCCCACTTAAAAAAAAATATCCTTTCTTTTGCATTGGCAGGCCTGGAAATTGAACCTGGGTCTCCAGCATGGCAGGTAAGAATTCTGCCACTGAGCCACCGTCGCACCGTTCTGCCCACATTTCACTGAGGAAAAATCGGTATTGTGGCCCCTCATACATTAAAAGGGGCTGAGAAATATAATCCTTGCCCGGGTCGCTCTGGAAAACGTGTCCTCCATGAATCTGCGGTGGGCAGCTGGTTGTCTAGCTGGCTATCTCAGCCACAAGACTGTTCAATTTATCTGTTCACCCTGCTGCATACTCTGAACCCCATCAGCCAGAATGCAAATGTTCTATGAATTAACTACTCTAGAATGTAAATGAAGGAGATTGGATTGGAATTTGAGATTTGAAAGGATTTTACTTCCTTTCTCTCTAAGCCATCCATTAAGTTGGCCAATCTTGATTATTGCTTGATGTTTAAAAAACTCTGCAAGTGAACAAACATTAACTTACATGATTTCTCTGTTGAGAGAGGGCTGAAGTATAAGTTACACTTAGAGAGATTTACCAAAGCCCTTTATATAAGTTCTTTTCTCCCTCTCTTTCCATCTTCACCCCTTCTCTCTCTCTCTCTCTTTTCACACACACACACACACACACACACACACACACACACACACACACACACACATACTGAGAAAGAGTGAGAAAGAGAGAAAGCACTCAAGAGAGTACTTACTAAGAATTTTTGAGAGAATGATGGAGCATATCTACTGGAAGATTAATCTTTATTCTCACACAGTCCTACATGAAATTATAACCTCCAGTTCTTGAATCATACCACCAAAGGAATGTCTCCAGGGGCTTCTCTTTTAAATCAAACTCTTAATCTGTTACAGCTAACAAAACATCCCCTCTTTTGTGCATACTTACTACATTTTCTGGTTACTCTTAAACTTATGTCTTGTTTTTTTCTTATGAAGTTAGTTATAAACACATTGACCAGTCAAGGAAAGAGATGTTGAAATTTTAAATTTCCTTCTAGGTTACTTCCAAGTGCTGAATGATCACCAAACACTGGAAATTGTGTTAATTCTGTGTCTGTGATTCCAAGTTGCAGTTCACAGAACCTTTGGCATAATCTACATATAAAATAGCATCACACCCCTGGGGTGATTTAAACATGAAAAACAGGTACAGGTAATGTGGCTTAAAACCAAAATGCTGAAGTACTGAAGATTAAACAGAATTAATGAATTTTATGCTGAAGTCTCCACAAATGAGCCAACAAATATGCAGTGAAATCATGAACCGCAGCCTTGAAATAAAGAGCTTAATGTAATTCAGTGCTTATTGGTTGCCTAGAAACTAACTTAGAAGGGGGTTGGGGAGGGAAGGCTACAAAACATGAAGGGTTCATAGGTTTAATAAGGAAATTATTGACTCTGAATTGCTTAGCGATGTGATATATATGCTCTACAGTGTTCACCTCTCCTAAGGGTTCTTTAATATATGAGAGAACAAGGTTAGAGGGCAGGCAGGAAAGGCAGCGCTTGAAGGAAAGGACAGTGTGGACAGCTCCCAGCAGTGTCACTGAGAACAAACATCATCATTTTCAAGCCATCACAGTCACTGCAACCAGAGATCCTCTTAACTTGCTGACAAACTGCATCTGTGGGTAAAGCTGACTTACGTACTTTCTTCCTAAATTCTCCTTCTAGAAACATATAGCTTAGGATTTGGATATTACAGGAGACATTGCCCCAATTCATTAGATCACTGAGGGTGGTAAAAATAAAAAATCATATATTGGGCAGATGGGGTGTGAGGGAGAGAGTCAGAAGATGTCTAATAGATTTTATATTAGGAAAACGGAATGAATTGAGAAATGGGTCACACATCTTCATTTGAAAGCCTTTTGGAAGAAGAGAGATTGTTTTTTAGGGATCTCAAGGAACATGCTAATAGAATGTATTTTTAAACTGCAAATCTCAGTATCACTGTTTTCAGAATACCCATTGTTAGTTCAGCTTCTTGTGTTTATTGGGGTATAGGAACTGAGAAGCAGATGTCTAGGTGGCAATTCAGGAGTTAGTGTTTTAGCAATTCTTCTAAAACCATTAAATAAATAGCCCTCTCAGTTTTATAATGGTGCATACACAGGAGATACTTGCTTTAGCATCTTCACTTGAAAGAGTTGCTTAGGGAATACATATTTTATCCTAATTATTTTTGACAGGAATTAGGTCAGATTAATTAGTTTAAAATTCAGCAGAACAACAACGTCTTTGCTAATTACTTCAGGGTGTATGCATTATTCATTCACTACAGCAAAAAAAGGGAATTACTAAAATACTGGGGGTGAATGCTCCCAACCTTTGCCCTTTTGTTAAGCAATCATACAAAAAGGACCCTTCTGAAGTGGGGGGCTGGGGAGCCTAGAGTATCTGGGGCATTTTCTTTGGTATGAGGACAAATAAAAATGTAATTATGCATTTCTCTGTAGTCATTTGTCTTTAAATATATATATTTAAAAAGTTAAAGACGTATTTACAAAAATTAGTTTGAATATAAATGTCAGAGTTTAGAGTGTTAATGAATGGCTAAGACCATGGCTTTTGAGGGCTGACTCCCAGCTCCACCCTTTACAAACTCTGTGACCTTCAGCAATTTACAGATGCTCTCTGAAAGTCAGGCTTTTGTTTTGTTCTGTTGTTTTAAACTAGTAATAGCGTTAACACATATCTTATGGGGATGGTATGAGAATTAAATGAGGCAGTATATGTAAACCATACCACCTGACACAGAATATTTAATATTTGCTAGCTATTGCACAGGAAATTAAATACATGCTTGCCATATCACCTACCCATTTGAAGCTTGGCCCAAATTACATTTAAAGTGAATTATGCCTTTTAGCTTGGATTGGATTAGCAAGGCTCTTTTAAAATTAGGTTCAATTTTCTACAGGGGAAACAAAAGAGATGGATTATAATATTTCAGTAGATTAACTATCAGGGATAATAAAGCAAAAGCCAAAAGTACCCAGGGGGACTTGGGCAAACAGAGTGTAAGTGTTTATTACCTGTTTACAGCCCTACTCAGATCCAAGGAAGCATTGCAAAATCTTGGATTTATCAAGAGAAGGCCAAATTAAGATTTTTATATGAAACCTTCTGATATTTAAAGGCTAGTACATATATATTTTTTTAAAAAAACATATGAAACAGGCAAAATATGTCTGCATGTTGGATTCTGCTAATTTCAGATCTCTAGGCTAAACTATGGGTGTAGACGGAGGCTTCTAATTGAGCACTTAGGACACCACAAAAAATAATTTTGCTGGCAAGCCACACTAGTCCCGATATCAAGTAGTATTTCTGCTTAAACATTAGGATATATTTACAGCTTAAGAATCAGATGAACTAGAACCCATTAAACCCTGTCACATTGAAGGAAATGACAGAAATAATTCCCCAACATATACCCTAGCTGAAAAGACAACTGTATCACCGTCTGCATCAGTACCATCTATTTTTTTGTCTAGCATATATAGTAACCTGATTTGTTGTTAATTTACACATCACCCTGGCAAAATAATTAAGTATTGAAGAGAATGAATGTCTCCTGCAGCACTTAAGATAAAAGCTTTATGTTGAGGAGTCCATCTGGCCAAGAAGGAGGGGTGCTATTTTCCATGCATGACCCATGTGTCTGAACATAGTATGATGGGATGTCCAAAGTGTTTTATTAGGAAATCCTCCTTCTTCTCTGTAAATGCCTGATTTCCATATTAGAGGCATGCTCTCTGCTCTGCTATAGCTTTCTCTTCAATATTAGAGGCATGCTCTCTGCTCTGGTATAGCTTTCTCTTCAAAGTTATCTAGCACCTTATTAAAAGAATAACTTAACGATTGCTGTCAGAGAATAAATTCTAAACAAACAGAGCCTGCAGCATTTTTAAAGAGGGGGGAGGAGAGAAAGTGCATGCATTTAATCCACATGGATAAAATATCAAGAGAAATCTTTGGCTATTTCAGGGCAAAGTTTAGCTATTAAAGTGAAAAAGGACAAAATAGAGTTTCATGTGTTGAAGTGGGATTGGATGGAGAGTACAATGATTCTGAATTGCTGTATGGCTGAGTGTAATAATCATCAGATTTCAGTCATTCCTTTTCTTGTTTCTTCTCTTTGCTAGAGCAGCAAGAGCTCATGAGAGTCAGGGCCTGACCCATACCTATCACAGCTTTTCCAGTCTCTGTACTTCTCAACATCAAACAGTTGTCCTTCCCCTTGATAGAGGCATTGCTGCAGTGCTTGAGACATAGGGCAGATAACAAAAGAATAGCTCAAAAATCATTTCTCCAACACAAACTACCTGAGATCTTTATTAAATTACTTACTTAAGTCAGTGGGTTCCTTTTTTTTTCTTTTTCTCAGATAAAAGGAATATAATAACATCTACCTCACAAAACTGTTTTGAATATTAAATTTTACATAATAAAGGTCTTAGCAAATTTCCTGATATATTGCTATTATTATGAGATCTATCAACTCAAATAAAAACAAACTAGTTTTAGAAGTTCTAATTTCAAACAGAAAACATTAACATGAGATATAAAACCATGAAGTAAATGAGAAGAATGGATAAAACAAATACATTTCACAAATAAAACTACACAGTTGTATTTAACTACATATACTCATCATTTTTAATCCATAAAAAATATGAATAACTACTGTTTCTTGAATGCCAACTGTGGGTTGAACTGTACTAAGTGCTTTACATATGCAATCGCATTTAATCATTAAAATATCTTTATAAGGCAGATATTATATTCTTCATTCTAAAATTCAGGAAATGGAGCTTAAGTGAAGTTCAATAACTTTCCCATAATCCCCTAGCTGGAACATAAGATAAAAGATATTAGCTTTTCCAGCAAACAGGATGGCAAGAACTTCCAGTTCTTTGCAAGCAAGATTGGAGGTGGAATCGCAGGATGTGTGAAGAAAAGGGTAGAAAAAGCCGTTTAGATTTGGCCTCATGGGCCTAACTCCATGAAGCAGCAGAAAAGATCACCACTAGGGGGCAGTCTGATGCTCATAGCTATTTCAATATTCTTTTGCCTTAAACATAATCCACAAAACACACACCACCACCTCATTTTGCTCCCTACTACCTAAAACAGTAATCATTTTTTTTTCCTGTAAAGGCTATATAAATGGATGCAGTTATAAAGGCAAATGAAATATAAGTTTTTGTGTGGCAGAGGATTGGTGAAGAATAGACAGGAAGGTATTCTCTTAAAATCAGGGATGTCATTTCTGGTGGAAATCTAAAATGATGGAGCCACTATGGAAAAGTGTTTGGCAGTTTCTTAGGAAGTTGAACATATACTTACCACAGGACTCAGCAAGTTCACTCCTAGTTAACTAACTACCCTAGAGGAATGAAAACATTTGTGTATATAAAACTTTGGATACAAATGGTCATAGCAGCATCATCCATGAATGATAGCCAAAAAGTGGAAATGATCTGTATGTGGGTCAATTGATAGATGTATAAACAAATGGACAAATCCATAAAAGGGAATACTATTCAGCAATAAAAAGGAATAAAATTCTGAGACCTGCTATAACATGGATGAACCTCAAAAACAGGATGTTAAGGGAAAGAAGTCAGCCAGGAAAAAAAAACACACGTATTGCATGATTCCATTTATATGAAATATCTAATGTAGGCAAATTCATAAAGACAAAGAGTACAATAGTAATTGGGCACAGCTTGGCATGGGTCTGAAGAGTTAACTGTAAATGGGTATGAGGGGTATCATTGGGGCAAATGAAACAGCTTAATACTGGACTGAGATGATGGGTGCACAACTCTGTCATTTTACTTTATTTAAAGTCATCGAATTGAACACTAGAAAGGGTTGAATTTTTTGATATATAAATCATATCTCAATAAATTTGTTAAAAAATAAAGATCTTCAAAATAAAATTAGGGATGGAGCATTTATATGTAAGGTTGGATTTTTACTCAAATGGTTTCCTTACTTTAAACTCATTCTCCCCACCACATTTTGCTGCAGCAACCTCCGTCCTTTTTAAGACTAATTTCTTTTAAAATATTTTGTTTCTGCTTCTTGTTTTTTCATCCTCATCTCATATTCAACCCTCAGCCCACTGCAATCTGGCTTCAGCCCACACCATTCTACTGAAACTGTTCTTGCCAGCTTTGTTCTGACCTCTTTTGTGTTGTTGTACCCAGTGGGTGTTTTTGAGCCTTCATCTTTAAAGGATCTTTCAAAACTTTGGACCGGATGACCACTTTTTCTCTTGCACCAACTCTCTTTCCATACAAAATTTTATTGTCCTTGGTTTCTGCCAATACCTCTGTGTACTTCTTCATAGTATTCTTTCAGTGTTCCTTTTCCTCTACCCATATGTTGGTGTTACTTAGGCTTCCATGTAAGGTCCTGTTCTCCTTTTACTTCAAATTGGGTCAGAGGATCATCTACATCAAGATCGTGGAAAGGGGCTGTACTTGTCATCAGAGCTGATTTGTGACCTACATCCCATGCCTACTAAATGAGTTCTCTTGAGTCTGTACCCAGGATTCTAAATTTCACCCAGCTTCCTGGGTAATTCATTTGACCCCATGGTCTAAAATTCACTCTGTAAACATCTTTCCTGGGTAAGATCATCCACTCCCTATATTAAATTACCATCTACATGCTGACAACTCCAAAATGTTTATCTCCAGCTTAGAGCTGGCTCCTGAGCTGCAAAATCCATAGTTTCACATTTCTGTAGCCATCTCATTCGGAGCCCTATAGGCATTTAAACTTATTGTGTGCCCAAATGGTCTCATTTCTTTAACTTACAAACATCTCCTTTGTTTCAACATTTGGGAGTGGCACCAGTCAACACTGTCATGTATTCTAGACATCTGGTTAGCTTCCAGATCATTCTCTTCCACTTCCAAATAACTTTTGGGCCCTCTCAATTTAACCTTCCCCAAATCTGATAATTTCAGTTAATTCTCTTCATCCCCGCTAGTGCTGCTCTGGTTGAGAATATCTTGCCTGTAACCATCATAGCAGAATCTCCTTTAAGTTTTGATGCTGTCATCTGTGCATGTTCTATCTTTCATACTGAAATGATTTTTTTCTAAAATAAAAACATGACCAGACTGCTTCCCTGTTAAAAACCCTCTTTTGAATCCCAATGCTCTTTGAAAGATGGCTAAAATACTTACCATGATGGAAAGGGAATTCCAATGCGTGACCCCAGCTTATCACCCTTGTTTTACTTATTACCACCAATTTTTCTCATCTCTTCAAGCATCCTAACTTCTAATTACATTGAACTTCTCTGCTTCTTCAAGGAATATCAAGTCCTCTTTTGCCTTTCTGTCTTTGCATAAGTACATTATGTCTGAAAAATTGTTTTCCTTCTCTTCGCTCTGGCTGACTGCTACTCATGCCAGGTGTCACTATGCATGTCCCCTTCTGTGGATGTTTTCTCTGACCCCCAAAGTTCACAAAAGAGAATGCAATGATATGGACTTATAATATGCTCTGCTGATGCCACACTCTTTTTACGTATCGGTTCACTTAACTTTTCTTCACTGGGCTTTGGGGGTGATGGAAGCTGAAACCAAGTGACCAGAGTTTGGAGTGGGCCAATAAATATCTATTGAATGATTCAACAAGTGAATGATTTTTATTTTTTATAATCCACAATCTGAAGATGTGTAATAATTATATATTTTAGCTTCCATATAATTGGACTTAAAATCAAGACTGTACAATTATATTTTAGATTTTTGGATGACAATATGAATTTAATTTCAACACAGCATTTGAATGTTTAAGGATGAGTGAGTAGAAATTTATCAATATTTTAGGGAAAATATTAGAAAGACTTCACATTCTCAGAGATATGCTAGTATAACCATAATGAAGTACATATAGAATTTTTCACATATTTCAGTACAGCAAATACCACTATGAATTTAATCTATTGTAATAGTACCACAAATGGAATAAAATTCTTTAAATAGATATGAAAAAGAGTCTTGTTCAATGTCTTTTATTCCTATTAATTCACCTTCTCTGAATGACTGGCATTTAAAATGAATGGCATTTAATAATAGAAATTTTCTTACTTGAAATCACATTTTCCTACTCTGAAGCCTGTGCATTTTACTAAAGATTTTGGGGTGACCTCTTCACTTGAAATTTCAATGTGCTTTACTAATTTTTTTGCCATGAGCATTGTAAATGGAACCTGGCCCCTTCGAACCTTTGTATTTGTATTCCAGAACACAAATCCTCTTAGGAAACTACATTAGGACCCTTCAGCTAGAAGCTTGGTCTGGATTTGTACATATATAAAATCAAATGCACAAATCCTAGAAACCTGTTCTAATTTCCCCTCCCTCACTGGCCAGCCTAAAGTGATGTTCATCTCTTGAGAGTTCCCTCCAAAATTGACCAAGATATGGAGATTCATCATAACCAGTAGTAATAACACGTTTCAGGGTGGTGTTATATTGCCATGCTAAGGCAAATCAGAGCTGCACAACCACAACAGCCATTACTATGCCTAATTCCTTCACTTGGATATGGAAATTGACACTACAGTTGCAAATATAATTTTTGTCCTCCTATAAAATATTGAACCATTTAAGAATGCAAACATCGGCACAAGTTTCAGTTCCTCCACTCACTAGTTGTATGAAATTAAGTAAAATAATCCCTAATTTCTTCTCTCTTAAAAGTGAAGATGATTCTAAAGGGGTGCAAGGGTAGTTCAGTGGTAGAATTTTTGCCTCCCATGCAGGAGAGTCTGGTTAAAGTCCCAGTCCTGGCATGTCCCCGCTGCAAAAAAAATTTCAACAAATGGTGCTGCAATAATGGCACGGTAACATGGAAAAAAAATGAAATATGACCCTCTACCATATAGCATATACAAAAAAAAAAATGGAGATTATAATATTAGTTGTATCTTCTCTATACCCAAAGCTACAGTGTATTATTTAGCTCATGATTCTACTGGTTAGCAATCTGTGTTGAATTCAACTGGGTTGGGCTTCCTCATGTATTGAAGTCACCCATGGCCCAGCAGGAAAGCTCTGCTTCTGGGGTGACTGCTGTTAGTTGGGTAAGGTTGAGCCATGTGTCTGTTCTCTTTCTTTAAACTCATCCATGTTTGTTCACGTGGCTGTTCAGCACAGGTTAAGAACGTCACAACTTTATCCTTGCTGGGTTCCATTAAAGCAAGTCACAAGACAGGCCAGATGCAACAGTAGAGAAAGGGGAACCACCTTTTGATGGGAGGGGCTGCAACCTTACATTGCAAAGGACAAAGGGAGAGGTGGAAAATTGTGGCCACTTTTGCAACGCACTACTCTACCAAAAAGCAAAATTCTAAGAAAGCATTCCAAGTACAGAGACTCAGATTATACATCCAAGGGTGAGAAAATGGTTTCCCAGTTCATGAGCGTGCTGGTTTGAATCTGTTTTGGACCCCCACAAAGCCATGTCCTTTAATCTTCACTCAATATTACTGGCTGGGAGCATTTTGATTGCTCCCATGGAGATGTGACCCACTCAATTGTGGGTGGTAACTTTTGATAAGATAGCTTCTATGGAGTTGTGACTCCACCTATTAATCCTTTAAAAGAGGAAACATTTTGGAAAGAGTCCCTTTTTGTAGAGCCACAAGAAAGACAGAAGCTACTGCCATGTTCAACATGTGCCCTTCCCAGCTGAGAGAGGGACGTTGAACATTATCGGCCTCCTTAAACCAAGATATCTTTCTCTGGATGCCTTAGATTGGACATTTCCATAGCCTTGCTTTAATTGGGACATTTTCTCAGCCTTAGAACTATAAGCTAGCAACTTATTAAATTCCCATTTTTGAAAGCCATTCCATTTCTGATGTATGCATTCTAGCAGCTCACAAACTAGAACAATGAGTTATATCAAAAAGAGACTGAGATTTCATGTTCTCGAGGCAGAAAGATGACAGGTTTGCATCCCTGGTTCCAGATTTCCTAGTTGCAGCAACTTGGATAACAAATTAAACTCTTGTATAGCAGTTTCCTATGCTCAACATGTGGATAATGCCTATGATTATCCTCTTGTTGTGGTTGTTGTTAAGAAGATAAAACAAGATCATTTTAAAAGTTATTTATAGAGGCTGCCCATTGCAGTGCTGCGTGACTGTCTACAATCACCATTTCTAACTTTACTACAATTGGCATCACTGTAGTTGCTAGTGAGTCACACAAGAAAAACTAAAGAACTAGGAACAAAAATCAAAATAATGCAGTGGAAAGAAATTAACTTAGATGTGTGACCTGGATCATGGATTCTGGATCCATGTGTTCTTGAGCAAGTCACACTACTACTTTGTATGTTAAATTCCTCACTTGTGATGTTTTGAAGGAAAGGGCACTTCTGGCTCTAAAATGTCATTCTGCTTTAAGAAAACTATAACTAAAAGTGTTCCTTTCTCTTTTTCAGTTTCCAATCTTTGTTATTGTGTGCAAAACAATCCTGAAGACTCTCTATCAGAAAATTTCACTGCAAACAAAGGCAATCAAGAAATACGGTTTTATTCAGATTTGTGCACTTGTGCATTTGGGAAAATGCATGAACTAGGGGTAAGGATACCCTTATTATAATCCCAGTCATTAACTAGCTGTAAGGACCTCAGAAAATCACTAGGCTTCTCTGGAAATCAGGTGTTGTCCATTTACATCAAGTGAAAAGTGTTCAATATGAGTTTAAATTTTTCTTCCATCTATAATAGCATGCGATTCATTTTTAGTGTGTTTTTAATGCACATATTTCAAATTTTGAAATGTGACTTAAGTGTACTAAAAATGAAGTCACATATCTTTGAAATTGAGTTCTTTTAAGTAGCTGGTACTGTGAATTACATAAGAATACGATACAGAACTCAATTTACTAATATTCCTCCTATATTATACAATGTTTTGGTGAATGCCACTGGCTCCTGAAGACAAGACATTGCACTTGTATAGCAGTTTCCTATGCTCAACATGTGGATAATGCCTATGATTATCCTCTTGTTGTAGTTGTTGTTAAGAAGATAAAACAAGATCATTTTAAAAGTTATTTATAGAGGCTGCCCATTGCAGTGCTGCGTGACTGTCTACAATCACCATTTCTAACTTTGAATCTGTTTTGGACCCCCACAAAGCCATGTCCTTTAATCTTCACTTATTATTACTGGCTGGGAGCATTTTGATTGCTCCCATGGAGATGTGACCCACTCAATTGTGGGTGGTAACTTTTGATAAGATAGCTTCTATGGAGTTGTGACTCCACCTATTAATCCTTTAAAAGAGGAAACATTTTGGAAAGATAGTATCATAAAAGCCAACAATAGGGCAGAATTCCACCAACTAATACTGAACACCTTTATTAAAGAAACAGGAAAAAAAAGGGCAATATGAACTAGTAGCAGCAGTTTCTTTGGACAAAACCTGAGTACAAATTGTTACCCTCAGGGTAGAAAAGTCTCTTGAATTGGGAAACCATACCCTGAGCTGCTTGTGTGGGACATTTGTTCACAAACCTATTAACTTTTCTATAGTTTCACATTAAACATTATAAGTAGTTTATTCCTTCTGCATCAGGACAAGTAGTCCAAATTCTGCCATGAATTTTTCATTCTTATATTCCCTTTGGCTGCTTTTATGGGTCTGTATGCCCTTTCTTATCAAAAATGGATTTATTTCTCTCTTCCTAACTTTCAGAAGACATCTTTTTGATCTTGGTGACCTTTTAGTGAAGGATGTGGAACCCAAAGGGGAAACAAAACTATGTAAAAAGCACATTTTTGATGTTCTGTAGAGAGGATAAAAGAGCTCGTATCTATGACCTTGGGTAAAGATGACCCCCCTGGGGCCCCGGGCTCTTCATCTCTGAAATCAGGGTGATGATAATAAATACAAGTATACAAATTTTTCCTAATAAAATCATTTTTATATATTTATCTCATTTGATCCTTACAACCACCCCTGCGAGGCAGTTATTATCATACCTAGCAGCATTTCATAATATCATTACGTAGGGCAGCATGAATCACTACACTGGTCAAAGTCTCCCATTAAAAACTGATACGTCTAGAGGAAAAATTGCTTGTTAGCATGCAACAAATTTTTTTTGAGCAGCTACTAGGTGTCTATCACTGCTCTCCACAATAAGGACAGAACAATGAAGAAAATGGAAAATGCCCCTTTCTTTAGTGACTTTGATCTGTGTGTTCTTAAGCAAATCATGAATAAAGAAAGATCATAAACTAGGAAATCAAAGACTAAACAGGGTAATTTAGAGAGAAAGTGGGAAATGGTCCTAAGAAGATAATAAAACAGGGTGATGGGATATAAAAGGAGTGGGGGGTGTCGTGCAGATACTTTAGTTGGGGTGACTAGGGAAAGACTTCCTGGTTATCCTGAAGATGAGAAGGAGGAGTTACATGCAGGTCTCGGCAATGTGTGTTCCAGAGAGAGGAAAGAGCAACTCTACAGCCCCAGGACGGGAGTTAGTTTCCAAGGGTCAGAAAGATCCACTGTAAACAATGCAGAGAATGATAGAAGCTGAAGGAGGTCGGCAGGAGCCAGAGCCTGTGGAACCTTATAGATCAGGTTCAAATTGTTATAATCAGTTAATGGGATTTCTGAACATGAGAGTAACATCATCTGCTGTATTCCACAATATGCCTCTCTGTGCGCTTTGTCCATAGTCCACATGGAGAGTGGATTCCATGAGCGCAAAGGGAGCGATGCAGAGATTAGCTTGGTGAATTGCTGGGTTCACGTGAAAGATGACGGAGGTTCAGATTAGGTTGGTGACAGGGTGGGAAATATTCAGATCCCATACATAAACAAGAGAGGAGCTAACAGACTAGTTGCGAGGAGGAGAGAAAAAGCGAAAGGAAGTCTATCAGAAAAAGTGTCTGGGGCACATAGACTCTTGTAAACATAAAAATGAAAGAGAACTGAGAATTTATATCATTGAGCCCCTTTTTATTACAGCTGAGGAATGTGAAGCCAGAACAGAAAGTGACTTATTTTGCACCATACAGGTGGCTAATGCCATACCCAGTGAGTAGGTGTTTTTATTCTGCAAAAGTCTAATGTATCTTTTTACCCTTCTATCTAATGAATCATTTACTCATTCAATCACTCATTATTTATTAATTCAATAGGCATTTCCTGAACACGTATTGAATCCAGTCTGCTAAGGAGTGTAGGCTGAGGGGCAGGGGAACTGTAGGCTGAGGGGAGAGAAAAGATGATGCATATGAGCCTGGTCATTTTCTCAAGAAGCTTGTAGTCTGGCTGGAAAAGATAAATTAGGTGAATAGCTTTCTCTAACCTACCTAGACTACTTTGTTGACTGTCTTTCTTCTACAGACAATCATTTACCGAGCATATGAGAGAGAGTTCCCCACATCCTCATGTGAGAGAGGAGACAAAAAATATGAAACTGATGATGGCTTAAGAAGCCAACCAAAAGATTGGGAAGTGTATCTCACCTTATACGATGTTGAGAGTACCAAAGTTTACCTTCAAAGAACCTTTAGCTACTTCTCTCACAGTCTGAAGACCACTCTGCAGACGACAAGGTTACATGAGCTAGACTCATTTCTGTACATGGAGCTATCAAAAGTCAAAATTGAAAGGGAACCTGGAGCTCATACATTCAAATCCTCTCATTTTATAAGGGCTTCAAGGAACTGATGACCATACAATGAAGGAGAAAGTTCTGGAACCTGTGCTTTAAATTCCACCTTATGGCAATTACCCTGAACTCTCCTGCCATGTTGAGGTTAAATTTTTTTAAATCTGCTTTGTTGTATGTGAAACTTTAAGCAATTTTAGTTACATTCTGTTATCTTTTCTGAATATAAGTTAAGGGCATTATTTATAAAATACCAGATATTAGAAAATAAGTCATAAAGAGCACATGGAATCCCACCATAATAAGAAAATCACTATTGAGGGTATAAGCTTCAGGCATTTATTTTATACCTACATAATTGTATTCTTCTCCCTCATACAATTGGAATCATATTATAATCTCTGTGTTAACCTACTTTTCAACTTACCAAAGTGAGAGCTTTCATTTATCAGTGTATATAGTTCCTCTTTATGGTATTGAGTTAAGGAATTTACTACAATTTGTTTAAAAATATTCTAAAACATCCCTTTGATGGGCATTTATGTGTTTGTCAACTATTCACTACTTTAAGCACACTGGCAAAATACATCTTTGATAGTTGCCTCTCTAAAATGTCAGACTGTCTCCCTTAGAGAGAAATATAACCTAGCCAGTGGTTATACAGGTTGAAATTACTGATATATACTGCCCAGATTATCATCTAGAGAGACTGTACCAATTTATACCATCACCAACATTATCTGAGTTTGAAAAATGTTTGGGAGTGGACTATTGAGAATATGTAGAAGGAAGTAGGAAGTCGATAAACACTGGCTCTAGAAAATGCAAAGGAGGGGAAGACAGCTTAGGTAGGGCATATGCTTATTTACCATCTGAAAGCTAAGAAAACTCATTCTCTGTGGAACTCTGTCATGATTAATTAAAAAGTCTTGCTTGTAACATATATATCTTTAGTTAATATGTATATATGCATGTGTATATATACATATATGCATATACTCCTTACTCACATGCCAATCAACATTAATAATTAGCATTAAAAGTAATCTTAGTCACTCACACAGGTCCAAAATTTAATCTCATTGTTCAAAATGCATTTATTAAATTATACTATAAACTGTCTATTGTCTGACAGACATTTTATATGTATATATAAAACATATTTATAATGATAATTACCACTCATCTTCATCATCATATTTATTTTTACACTTTCTCCTATAAGATCATTTTAGATGTTCTTCATCCTTTATAAAAGCTCTCTTTTTATTAGGGATATTATCCCTTTGTAATATAGGTTCAATAGATTGAAATTTTAGCAAAGGCTCTAAGCAAAATTTCTATATATTCCATCTTCTTGTACTCTCTATATTTATATTAATTTGATCTGTTTAGGTTTTATAATTATTGACTCCATATTTGAATTAAGCAAAGTACATGAACACTGAACTTCCAATTGAGGGTATCAGACATAAGTTTCAAAAGCTTTAGCGTAAACTCCTAATCTCAGGTAAACATCATTCCAAGGTCCAACTTGTGTTCCTGGGAAAGATGATTTGACGTAAACCAAGCCAACTGGTACAAAAATATCTCATTGCATGTCTCCCCCCTCCACGTTGGACAATGTCATCTTGGTGGCATACTATTAATGAAGATCATTGGGGAAAACATTTTGAAGGCTGACAAAATTCAGAGACAAAGTTAAAATTTATCAGAGGTTGTCAAACACATGGGATTTCCATGGTCACAGAATTCTACATGAAAAAGCTTATCACTGAATAATTATCCAAACCAAATTATGAAGTTTTCAATTTAATGCAATTCTGGAATTAAAAAAAAGGTCCTTCTCCAAAAACAGAAATCTATATTTGGTCATTCTTCATATTTGTGTAGTATTAAATTGTTATTTGTATATTTTTAAAGAATCCCTGATTATGAGGAATGGTTTTTTCATCTGCTAAAAGTTTATGTATAAATTTCATGTACAAGCCAATCTGAATACATCTGCTATTAAAAGCACAAGTGTGCCCCCTTCTGAATAAATGAAATATTGAGTCCTGTATTTATACTTAAAAACTTCCCTCCTTCCTGGACCAACCTGAATAAATGAACTTGAGAAAATACCAGGAGCAAGTTTTATGAACACTGTTGAAGGCATTTAAAATATTTAGATGGTGACCTATCTTTTTATATTTATCTTTCTCTATAGATGGAATCCCCTAAGATGAAGCAACCACAAGTAAATTTACATCTTGTTCTAGACAGAGAATCAAAGGCCACAGAGCCACATGATCCAGCACACAATGCAAAGAGTTGGATGGAGAGTTGGCAACTGTTTAGAAAACTGACTTAGTGACAAAGATGTCAGGAATAAAATGAAGCAACACTCCACTGGAACACCTCAATTATGTTTTGAAACAGTGGCTATATTAGCTGGGCATTTCTGTTGACTTCCATTTCTGTTGTTCTCTCAGTTTTGTAGCTGAAGAAGCTGAGGCTCAGAATGATTAGATAGAGTTTGGGAAATCATTTAATGGATAAGCCATGCTTTCCTACCTTCAATCCAGTGTTCTACCTCCAGTAAAGCATGGTGCTCCAAAGTAATTATTCTGGTGGCTTAATACAGGTCTGTCTTCAAAATTATTCATTTCAGTCCAGATTCTTATTTTATTTTGCCTATAAATTCAGGCCAGAAATAATTTTTCACCAAAATATGGTACATGTTTGAGTTCCTGCTTTTGGGCTGTGTACTGCTTAACTGTTATAAAATATTATGAAAATAAAATGATGATGATGAGAAATGATAACAGTAACAGTAATAATAATAAAAATGATGGTCATCTTAAGACATAACATTAAAAAAGGTCATAATTTAAGGATATCTTAAATCACAGTTAGTTGATATTCTAAATCACCTGAATGAACAGGAAAGATTTAGAAATAAGTGATCCATTTCATAGTCAAGAAATATGGTCCTTTGTCTCTTTTGTTTCACATCTCCTGATACAGGAGCAAAAGTGAGCTGTCTCCTTTCAAAAGCAATGTTGTGTTGATCAAACCTATAGCTACTATGGCAGTATTTAGTGGAATGGGTTGCTGTATCGAGTAATTCCTTACCAAATCCAATCAACATATTAAAAAAAATCATTTTGGTGAGATCTGTATATAATTTTTTCTCTCTTTAGAAACCCCATCACTTCTTGGCCATTTAACTCCAGTGAAATATAGCTTCTTCTTTCTTTTTTTTTTTCCCATGGACAGGCACTGGGAATCAAACCAGGTCTCCGGTACAACAGGTGAGAACTCTGCCACTGAGCCACTGTTGCCCGCCCAAAATATAGCTTTTTAACATGCTATGTTACAAGCTATATTCTCTCTATATCTGGAGTTTTATTTTCAGTTTTTTTTCCCAGTACATTTCCAGAAAACACCAATTGCTGATGCTATCTGAACTTTGGATGAAATGGACACAGATATTTGGATGAAATAAATAGTTTATCATGAGTTTAAGTTCTTTCCTACCCTACTCTTTCATGATTCTACAAAGATACCACACATGAGAATCTTTCCAACACTTTATTCATTAGTAAATGAATCTTTGGAACAGTGCATTAAGGAACTTGTAAAGTGTTAAATCTTTAAATTGTTGACTCCAATAGATAAAACTAACTGATAAAAGCACATTTATAAATGTCAGTTGCCATATGGCTTAAACTTTTGCTAATGAACAATCCCAAGATTAAATCAATCATTGGGCAAATATCGTTATAAAACTGTGAAATGTTTACACCAGTTTCTTTCCTCATTCCCCAATTGCTCATTAACTGGTGCCAATATTTTTGTATATTTAACCCATACTTGCTCTTTCATATTACCAAATTTAAAATTCATCAATTGTACCTAGAGTGGCAAACTATTACTTAGCCAACATATTCATTTTCAAAGAACATTTATTGAAAGAACATAAGTAAAAAGCTGATTGAAATAATAGGCATTAGTGTATATCATTGCCAAAAATATGGTCTCCACTAAAACATATGCCATGATCATCAACTCACAGAGTCACTGCTGATTGTTCATAATTGTGCAATGAACCATGTTCTAGAGTAAACAAATTCCATAGTTAATACTTAGAGAAACTTTAAAACAGACTAGCAATTACATTGAATAATAGCTTAAATTAAATCATAAAACATCTCTATTGGATTGTTTATTTCATCTCCACCATGGGCTATGTCTCACACAGAAAGGAGCTACACATACTCATGAATCAATATGCACAGTGAAGAATTAATATGGAAAAACACATATTTCATTCTGCTTTTTAAAGTTGTAGAACCAGCTTGAACTCAGTATGCCCACTGCCACTTTTCCAACCTCCACTTCACATATGCACCTCTCCTTTCCTTAACCCTTGAAATCTGAGAATGATTTAAATATGAGTATGGTCTCTATTATCCTTTCTTAACCAACTGACAGCAGCTTTTGCATCATAAATTTGGAAAGAGAATCACTCTCTGTCCTTGAGGTTTGAAGAAGTTGGCCATGGCTAGGCCCAAGCTCCATGAAAGACCTAGGATGCAGGCCTTGCTAATTAACAGATTCCATCCCTTTGACTACAAAATTTGGTTCAAGGATAGGCATGAATTAAAAGTGGCCTGATGAGTCACAGTTCCAAGAATTCTGTTGGAATGACTGGAAAAGGAAAGGACATTAAAGCTTACCTGGGTTCTACCATATGAAGAATGCCTACCTATACATAAAGCCAATATGAGATAACTGGGTGAAAACAAGGATGAGACAGAAAGAGAGATGGGATCTTACATTTTGTCAACCTTCTAAAGGCCAGCTATACTTGAACTCAAACTCATTTAAGCTTTTCAATTATGAGAACCAAAAGAATCACTTTAGGTCAGATTTAGTTGGGTTTTCTGCCACTTGCAACCTAAAGAGTCCCAAATGCTACAACTACATGACTACAGGTCAATAATAAGAGACACTTTTAGATTATGAATTGGAATGACAGCTTAATTTTGGAGTGGAGAAAGGAATGTTTTCAAATAAAGCTGAAAGCATACCTCTAGCAAGTGAATTAAAGAAAAAAAAAGGTTGTTATTTGACTCATGTTTTTAGCATGGAGTTTGGCAGAGCCTTCAATAATCAATGGAATTTTCGCGGTAAATACTGTGGAACAAGTCAAAGCAAATAGTGGGCATAAAGAATGAGCAGGCAGGGCTTCTGTGCTGGTTTAAAAGGATGTATGGACTCTAGAAAAGCCATGTTTTAATCAAAATCCCGTTTCATAAAGGCAGAAAAATCCCTATTCAATACTGTATGTTTGAAACTGTAATCAGATCAGCTCCCTGGAGATGTGATTTAATCAAGAGTGGTTGTAAAACTGAATTAGGTGACAACATGTCTCCACCCATTTGGGTGGGTCTTGATAAGTTTCTGGAGTCCTATAAAAGAGGAAACATTTTAGAGAATGAAGGAGAGTCAGAGAGAGCAGAGAATGCTGCAGCACCATGAAGCAGAGAGTCCACGAGCCAGTGACCTTTGGAGATGAAGAAGGAAATGCTTCCCAGGGAGCTTCATGAAACCAGAATCCAGGAAAAAAAGCTAGCACATGACGATGTGTTCACCATGAGCCCTTCCAGCTGAGAGAGAAGCCTGACTGTGGTCGCCACGTGCCTTCTCATTTGAGAGAGAAACCCTAAACTTCATCAGCCTTCTTGAACCAAGGTATCTTTCCCTGGATGGATACCTTTAATTGGACATTTCTACAGTCTTGCTTTAATTGGGACATTGTCTCGGCCTTAGAACTATAAACTAGCAACTTATTAAATTTCCCTTTTAAAAGCCATTCCGTTTCTGGTATATTGCATTCCAGCAGCTAGCAAACTAGAACAGCTTCCGAACTCAGCAACAACAGCTCTTCCTTGTAAGTGTTTCTTTGAACGAAATATTGTTCTGCCAACCCAAAGTTTGAAAACCACTAAATTTGAAACCTGGATAGCTCCCAAATTCAGACTATGCTCAGTTCCAATGAGGCTTCCAAAGGAGGCACTTGCCAGCTCACTAAACATCTGAATAATAACCTGGAAATTGAATTTACTGGCAGCTTATTGTTACAACAGATAAACTGGCTGGGCTAGAACAACTTCAATTTTTCCAGAAGAGACAATCAGTATCTGCAGGGAGAGGGAGAGCTTGGCACTTTATCAGATCTATTTTGATGTCCTCCACCATAGAGAAAGGAAGAAAAGCTACCTCCACAGACGTGGCATAATGACAAGGAAAAGGTGACACGATGTCAGTGCATACCTTCTAGACCAGGTCACTGATTCTCTGAAGAGTTTCTCAAGATGGTATTTCCAAATTGCTGCTTCTGTCTCACAACTTGTATACTGCGGTACTTTCCGAAATAAGTGAATAGATAAATGGTGCTCCCTGGAGTTTTTCAACCCAGGGGCCCTGCTGCTGTCACCTGAACCATTCAGTCCATTCAGGTTTCACCTTTTATCAGCTAAAACAGATGGGTTGGTGCCATATTGACAATGCCACAGTCATCTTAGATCTCCTTGGAATCACGGACATTACCTTCCAATCTAGTTTCAAGCCATCGTTTCCCATCCCAAATTTTCTCAAGTCAACTTCTGAAATGTTTGATTTAATTTTTGAATGTAGAGACTCTTTTCTTTAAGTTTGATTCCTGACAAATGTTTTTATTCTGTTGGAAGTATTCTATACAGATAAAATAATGAAATAACAAAAACTAGAATAATAGTGTTTACTGTTGTACCACACTGTATTTCTTAAAGACTTTGAAATATATTATTCTAATTTAGGAGCCTGTAATTTCTAAATAAAACATTGATTGACTTCCCTAAGGTGTCCAGAGGATTCCTCCCCCAAATAACTGTCTATTTAACAGGTACGATTGACAGTTCTGCCAACTGGGATTCCTGCTGCTAATGTGATTTCCCATATTGTAGTGTAGGAAGCAATCGTGCCATCAGCTTCTGAGCCGACCATGGAAATAGCAGATATCACACACACCTACTCTCTACAAATCATCATGGACAGTTTTCCTCCTTTCATATTTGTAAAAAGGAGGAGCAGATGATTTATGTTACTTGAGGGGGTGGAGATAAAAATTCTTTAGCTATTTCTTGCACATCACAGTCATGAACAAGGCTTCAAGAAAGACTTGAAAACAGAAATGAATAAATTTGGACACATGTCTTGTTTCTCCTGTTCGCTCAGGAAGAATGCATAATGAGGATGTTTTTCATTTCATCTCATATTTCTGGCAAATGTGTTAGAGAATAGGATGAATCCAGTTGTTGGAAACTGTTTTTAGTCATAAGAAACATGGAGAACAATTTTTTCTGGGCATTCTGAATGATTTTGATGTCAATATTGTTGAAGATGAAGCAAATAGCAAATTAAGTCTCTACTTTCATTTTTTTTAGTTATATTTAAAGTCCATGGGAGCTTTTTCTAAATGGAAGTATCCATACTTTGATAAAAATCCTTCAAAGCATAGTTTCTGATAGATTGCATACAAAAATTTTGTTACAGGATTCCTTTCCCATCAAATACTCTTAAGTAATTTCCCCCCCATTAGGTGATTTTGAACATACTTATTTATCATTATACCTAAAATGTTATAGAAGGTGGTAGGTTAGTTTTCTTCTGCAAGTTTTGACTTTTAAGATCATCATTTGCAAGTTTAAATATGTTCTTGTACATGTTTCTCAAAAGAAACTTCCAGGGGTCAGTTTAGGCCTTGCTAAGTCTTTGATTAAAATCCTATATGTATAATTTTCACACTCATATACATGAATTCAAATACATTTCCCTATACAGATGGACAACAGTACTTTAAGCGTTATATGGAAACAATCTTGGTTATATTTATAAAAAAATTCCAAGTTAGTATCAAAAGGGCTCATTTTGTGATTAAATTAAATAAATATAAGACTGACACCTTTTGAGAGAGGGATATCAAGATAACATCAATAGACCAGATAATAACATCAATAGACCAGATAATAAATAAATCAAGGCTAATCCTGGGGTAGCATGATGGATATTTCTTTTTAGCAGCTAAAGAGCTTTGCCATGTGGTAAAAGGGTAAAGCCAGTTGTAAATGGATGCGTGCTCACAAAGTTTTGGAATAATATTCTGGCCTGTCTTTCACTGGGGAATTTTCTTTATTCAAATGCTACACATAAAGCTAGACTATCTTGACATACTTAAAGAGCTCACTATTTCAAATGTTCCTGGTTGAATTCATAAAACGTGGCTGCGCTATAATATAGGTCGAGATACACACTACACAGAAGGTTTTCTTACATGAGAAATCTGCCCTTTTCCTATAGCTGGTCCTTATTTATTTTTGTGACATTTATCTCCTTTCTTCCTTCATGATGGAGGAAGAAATAGTTTATACCTGAATCAGTTGTAATTTTTTGTATTGTGTACCTACCAGTTGTATTTAACTTATCCTTTTGGCCCCAGGTCAACCATGTGAGATCCAAACAGAGCATATACCTAGCTTCATTCCTTTGATTCTAAACAGAACCCCAGAAGAGCACGCCATGTCTTACAGCAGCCCTTCACATTTCATATTTCACTGTTTTACCAAAGAAAGAGTTTAGCTCTATGCACTCAGAATATGCCTCCAACAGGCATCAAGAGTGGTTGGACTCTATGACGTTCTTCCTTGGAGTATTTTTGCATTACGGAGGGACCTACAGCTTTTATAATCCAGGCCAGGGCTCTGGTTTTACCACTGAAAATCCGCACGCCCAGATGGGTAGACTTTCTTCCCACCCGCATTCTGCCCTCCTCAAATAGCTTGATCCTGTGGGCTGGAGCCCAATCTGCTGAACCCTTGATTCCATGTAGTTAATATGGTATGTGTCATTTTCCCCAGTTGCTTATTAACTTAAGATTACTGCATGAGAGCCCATGAGAGAGGCAGTGGGCAAAGGAAGAACTTTTGGTCAAAATTTGGGAATCTGGAGTTATAATCTATCTCTGTCACTTACCAAGTAGAGAAGTTAAGCTTGTTATGCATAAATGTCCTTGTCTGTAAAGTGGAAGCTTAGCACCAAGGTCATATGGAATGTGTCACGAGGTCTCAGTAAAGAGGAAATACCTAGCATAGAAAGTGCTGCCTGGATTTACCATTATGATTAGTGTTATCATTTCACTCCAGTCCATTTTGAAAAGAGCAAACCTAAAACTTTCTTTTGCCCTTTTTACCACTTGCACTTGCCACTTTCATTTCTTTCCATTTCTTGACCAGGATAATAAGACAAACAAAACAAAACAAACCTAGCCTGAAAAATATTATAATAAATGTCTATACTGCATGGCCCTAAATAGAATATTTTCCTAGGTGTGTTCATAGGAATTTGATTGTGCAATGTCCAATAAACCCATACATGAAAACACTAAGCACCCAATATAAAGGGAGGGTGATGTACCCAGAAATAAATGAATAAAATATTTCCTTGACTAGTTGATACTGATTTATTCATTGGTACCTGAGTTCTCTAGGAAAGTCCTGAGAAATTTCTGTATTAATGTCTATGAAATTCCCTCTGTCATGGAAACACTATATAAATACAATAACAAGAAATGGCAGAGATGTTCTTTTTCTGAAAAACGGAAGTATTATAACCCTCTAGTGAGGTCAGTTTCTGCAGAAAACGATGTATTCATAAAACTCTAGAGCATGACTTCAATCAATAAAATGCATATCTCTACAAAAGTAATAGATTACTAACTGTTATCTGCAAAGGGAAACAAGTCACTGCCGATCTTTATTCTCCATGTCACACAGAATCTTCTGTGGTTACAAAATGCTGAATTTAATCACATAAGCTTACTTTTTCCACCATTTCTCATCAAGTCTCAACATATAGCACATTAATCAGACATACATGTACAACACAACGCACATGCATGCCTAAACAAAGAAAACCATTGCTGCTCCGGTTTTAATGAAACTCTGAATTCAAGTGTAAGAGCAGCCTAGGACTGTCTACAAAAAAACAGTAGAAGAAAACGATGGTATAAAGAGAGGTCATAGTGATGAATTATTGTCAGTCAAATAGTTATTTCTAGTGATTCATTAACATCAGGGCTTTTGAGATTTGAAGAACTTTGCCCTTACTGCCTATGCCATTTATTTCTATTTCTCACAGGCAATCTAGAATGAAGTTTTGGAGCACAATCCTGCAGGCTCAGGTAAGAGGTACCACACCAGCTCAACTCCTTTCTGGATGGAAGCCTCAGTTTAATGAGCTAAAAACTGACATCCATGATAGTATATATCTTGTAAATCACTTACCATAATTGCTTGGGACATTGGTAAGCATCTCTGCAAATAAGCTATTTTTTTGCCATGCAATGTCTAAATGGTGCTTGCTCAGGAAAACCCAATTAATTTTAAAATTAGCCTGAACCAATTAGTTTTTCTGGCTGTCATCCTTCTTGGCTTTGCTAAACATGAGATTTTTTTTCACACAGTAGATACTTAACAAATATACATTAAAATTACTTTTTCTACCTCTTTCTTATTTAGATGGTGAGAGTTTGTTTATTTTTATTTTACCTTTTGATACCTGCTGTCTCGCTTCTCATATTACTCCTTTATTTGGGATCCACCTTTTTTCTATCTCTATAAAACTCTACTTGCGCAATGCAGGGTTTCTCCAGTTCAGCCCTGCTGGTATTCAGAGATGGATACCAGTGTTTTGGGATGCTGCCTTGCACATTGTAGGATGTTTAGCACCATCTCTTGCCTCTACCCACTAGCACTCCCTCCCCCACTCTTTGACAATGAAGGACATTTAAAATGCAACCCATGCATTATAATAAGGGTGCTTGGGTGGTTCAGTGGTAGAATGCTCCCCTTCCAAGTGGGACAGAGGGGTTCGATTCCCAGACCATGCACCACCCACCCACCCCCCAAAAAAGAAAAGAATAAATGCACCCATAAAGAAATTTTTAAAATATTAGCTCTCAGGACTTGCAAAAAGAAGTGGTATTTGGGTCAAGGGCCATAGTTTGCTGAACACTGACCTAAACAATCGTTTCTCAGTAAACAAATTTCCCTTCTCATTTCTTGTCCTCAAACACTTTTCTCCACAGGACAGCCAGAATGACTCTTTTCTAATAAATAACGTTTTTCCATTTATTTTCTCTCAATCTGTTCATAGCTTCACATAGCAACCATTATAAAATTAAAGCCTTTACCTTGGCTTATAAAGCCTTACACGATTTATCCTCTATCTCATCCCACCTCTCTGACTTCATTGGCAACACAGTCCCTCTTCATCCTCATCTTACAGCCGCACTGGTTCCTTGAGGTTTTTCAAACCTCTTCTGACATGTTCTGCCTCAGGGCCTTGGCACTTGTGCCTCCCGCTGCTGTGGCTGGAGACTGCCACTAGGCTGCTCCTGTCCTCACACTTCTCTCTGCTATTGCATCTCCTCAGAGACGCCTCCCATGAATCCTCTAGCAAAACATCGCTGCTCTGTTATTTTATCTCCTCTTAAATTGCATGATGTTTCTTCATTGCACTTCTTATTGCCTGGCTGTATGTTCATTTGTTTTCAATCTGTCCCCCCACTAGAAGACTAGTTGCAAAAATTCAAGGATGTGATGGTTCAGAACTGCATCTCCATGCACAGAAGAAGGAGCTCCAACATTTTTTGAATACATGAATAAAGAGGATTTTATTGCATTGTCTAGATTAAAGTCAAGCATCTTAAATTTTGAGTCTTACCTTTCATTTCTTTCTATTCCGTTCGTTTTATGTTTTATACACAATTGGTGCTAAATGAATGTTTAACACCATTAAATCTATGTAACATATTTCAAAGTTATCTCCTTTCTTTCACAAAATAGATATATTTCCTCCTTTGTCAAGAGAAAAGCAACTCTTTATTGTTTCTTTCTGATTACAAAACTAATGCACACTGAAAAAAAACAGGATAGAAATAAAATGCTTAAAAAGTGAAAATTTCCCAAAATTCTACTCCTAGAGACAATCAGTAAATGTGTTTATATATTCCTTTACAGTTTTTCTATGCACATATTATCTTTATATATTTTAATAAAAATTGTGATCATACTCTCCATAATGCTTTATAAAGTTTTTTTCAGTCAATACTGTATCTTTGATCACTTTCCATGCCAATAACTTATAATTGGAGTTTTTGCCCTTAAACATGAGTGAGGAAATACAGAAAAGCCATTAATCAGGATACTTTTAGATTAAATTATTGGGGAAATGACAAGTATAAGATGACAATGAGAGGATGACATTTGAAAGCATAAATGACTAGATGTGGAACTCTAGATGGAGCTAAGAGAAAAATGTCATCGTTAGGTTAACAGACCACCTAAAAGATGCAGATTAACAGTCTGAATTCTACAGAAGAAGGAATGAGATCAAGTAGTATAATAAAAGAAGAAGTAGTGAAATTGCAACTAGCAGTCAAATGGATATGCTTTTTGGCAATAATCGTGAAAGGTCTGGAAATGAGAAAGTGGGAACAGCTAGTGGCTGCCATATAAAGAGAAAATAAATGAGATTAAATAGCTTATGTTAGGGTTTGATGACTTCTTTGACAATCTGGAAAAGGATTTGAGGAACATTTAACCAGAGACAGATCCTTTATGTACAAAATTAAGATTCGAAAACTTATTTTCTGGTTAATGTGAAGGCACACATTTCAAATGCAATGTTATTGCATCTTATAACCTAACTTATTATTACTATTATCATCTTTTTCCAGGATTCTTAACTTTTATTTAGAGATGCCAAACATTTTCACCTGAGAGAAGTGATATATTTAAAAAGATAGAGTAAATAAAAAATATTTTTATTATGGTATTTTTTTAAAGGGTGTTCCTATGGAAACATTTCCTGCTTGTATGGCATTTATTAGGTTTTGCTACTACCACTTTTTTTGAATGTGCATTTTTTTTAAACTTTGCAATTGATTTCTGCTCCAATGTGGAGTTTCTACCTAGATTAAATCTCTGTCTATTCAGTTGTGATGCTGAGAGGTTCAAGTGTAATCCTTTGAGCAAATGCCACTGCTGCTAATTCAGTACTTAAGATATGTCCATAGCTACTTATTGGGATGGGGCTGTTTCTCTTCATTTCTCCTTTGGCTATGGAAGCCATGCTGGAAGCATTCTGAGTCAATTTAAAGGAAGGCACAGTTGGCACGCATGGAATCATATATTACCTTTTTCAGTACACTTATCAAAGGTGGCTTTATGTTTTAAAAAAGCAATTTCCCTAAGTTGAGTCTGTCTACCTTGAAATTGAAATATGTTTTTAATGTGTAATCTAAAAGGGCTTAGAAGTAAAATAAAGGCAAATATAATAGTTCAAATATAATAGTTTAAATATAATATAGTATGTCTAAGTCAAAGTCAACTTGTATTTCTTATCTTTCTTAATGGTGATCATGGCTTTTTAAAGTTATTCTCTGAATTTTAGCAACCTGATTTATAGAGAATCTAATTAGAACTCTCATCTGTAGCTATATAAGTAACATTTATACTGTTTTTAATATAAATGGGGCACTATTTTAGGTACTTTACAAATATTAACTTATTACATTTTTAGAACAAAGATAGAAATCATCATCTCCATTTTCAGATGAGGAAACTGAGGCTCAGAGAGGTTAAGTAACTTCCACAAAGCCACACAGGTAGTAAGTGACACAGACAGGAATTGAATGCAGCAATATACCCCAGAGTCCATTTTAATAATCATTCTGTTCTATTACCTCTTATTAAATTAACTGATCCTTTGGGCTAGTCACTTCCCAACTGTAACTACTGCAGGATTATTTCTGAAATACCAATAAAAGACTAATGTGCATCCAGGGGAAAATAGAGATTGATTCTGCCTGGAAGATGATCTCAAGACATCAAGGATTAGTTTCTCTCAGGCAACGACAATGTTTAATATTATTGTGCATGGCCCATGACAGGAACTCAATTAAAGGAGGATGGATCCATTTACTCAATAAATATGCCTTAAGTGACTCTATAAATGAAATAAACAGTGATGTGCTGAGGGGGCTGATGAGTAACTTCAAAGAGAGTGTTTAGAAATGACTTCTTGGACGAGATGGCATTTGAGTAAAGAGCCAAAGAATAAAGAATCAATCATGTAAAAGAGTTAGGGATGAGGATTCCAGACTTTAAGGAGGGCACAGCTTCATATGCCAGAGAAAGAGAAAGGAGGAACACAGGAAAAAGGGAATAAATGACAATCAAAATATGAGGGTGCACCCAAGTTAATGGTATGATGTTTTCAGAAGGACATTTATCTTAATCGAGATACTTATTTTCTTACTTAGCTTTATTTCTAGATAGCTGTGTTTCAATTAAAGGTTAACTTTTAACCTGAATTATAGATTGTTGTGCCTCTATTTTTATTTTTAACTAAGAAAGGAAGAAAAATCATTGTTTTTCATACATCTAAGTTGTGATATGGGGACTGCAGTGGCAACAAATATGAAACTGCTTCGAAAAGACAAACTTGGCTACAGAATATATAGCATTTAACATAGCACGAATAACAATAATTCCTTTTACTTTTTACTCTACCCAAATGATCTCTCATCAGTTTTCCTCCCAATATCTGCATAGATATCTGTCCAGAAAAGTAGGATCTTTAAGAGTTAAGGCATTTTCTAATGAGCTTAGTGATCCAAATAACCAGCAATGATGAGAATAGATTCCTTTCCAATGACTTTCAAAGGAAGTTGCTTAGAGACCATTGATTTCATTTCATATTGTCACTTAGACTCTCATTAGTATGTCCCTTTATCCATCAACTTCCTTGATATGCCATGACAACAGAATAATTTACAGCAACCCTTTGTCTGTAGCATAATGGATTAAAATTCACTGGAGGCATTTCATTTGGTGTTCTTGTCAAAACACTTCTGGAAACGAACCTGTCTCCACCTGACCAAAAAATTTTCCAAATCCCACCCATCACCTTACTACCAACGGTTCATATCTGCTAACCCCCTTTAACTTTTGCTAAGCACTTTCATATTTATTGATTTATTTGTTCAATTTAAGGAGCGATTACTATGTGAAAAGCAGAGTTGGGGGATGTAGCAAAGATGGAATGGTTCTGGGTAATAGGCTTATGACCAGCAGAAACTCAAGGAGAGGGGGTGCAAGTGTAGTTCAGTGGTAGAATTCTCACCTGCCATGCAGGAGACCTGGGTTCGATTCTAGGTCCATGCACTTCCCCAAAGAACAAACAAACAAACAAAAATCAACAAATGGTACTGTAATAACAGATACTCACGTGGAAAAAGAATGAAAAGTGACCCTTACCGCACAGAATACAAAAAAAAAGCTCAGGAAGAAATATGGGAGGTGTTACTATCTAACACCTGGTTAGATAGTTCTCAAAGAGTTAGATGGTTCTCAAAGAGTAGTCTCAAAGAATAGTCTCCCAAACATCAGCGTAATCACTTGAAATTTCAAGAAATGGGTTAGAAAGGCAAAGTTTCAGACCTGAATCCAGTCCAATCAAATGAGAAACTCAGGGAAGGGAAAGAAGGCAATGATCTGTGTTTTAAGCCCTCCCAGTATATCTGATGCCAATTAAAATATGGTAACCGTTGAGTTACAGTAAATGGAAAATACCTATTGCTCAGGTATGGGACTCTCCTGATAACCTGGGTCAAATGGTTGTAATGGCTAAAAGATCGGTAGTTCCCCACCAGAAGCAATTTTGCCTAAGCAGGTCTGGTGGAGGAGGGCTGCTAACTGATATCCAAGGAGTAGATGTCACAGATACTGCTAAATATCTGACAACCCTCAGACAACCCACCAAAACAAAATAATTGGCCCAAAATGTCAATGGTTATAAAGCTAAGAAACACTGAGATAGAGGTACAAGAAAGAGGTTTTAAGAGCAGAGAAGAAGAAATGATTAGCCCATATTAGAGTAGTTGGTAAACTTCAGGAGAAATCAAGAGGATATGGTATTGGGGCTGAGCCTTAAAGAAACCCATTACTTCAGTCGATGTTAAAGGAGGTCGTGGAACGTGGGGTGAGAAAGCTGGAGAATGGGGAGTTGTACCTGGAATTGCAGGTTGAGAGAATCACTGGGAGAAAAGCACTGGAAGGAATAGGGGAGGTTATTCTAACTCTGTTAGCTAATCACATTTTCCCACACCATTCCTTTACATATCTCTCTAGACTACTTCTCTCCCTCCTTCAAAATGGGAGAACTAATTGCCTGAATGTCTCTGTATTTTCTTTGGTTAGCTCTTTTTTGCACTTAATTAGATTCAGTTTATGCATCTATTTTAGCAACATGAAGTATCTACACTATCATTGCCTCCCATAGATGGGTCATTCTTCCACATTCCAAAATAAATACTATATATCATTTAAGGGGAAACAGTATTGGACAGTGATTAGGAGTATGGAATGTGGATTTAAAATGCTTGAATTTGAGTCTTGGCTTTATTTTACTTTGGAATATGGTTTGTTGTGAAGATCAAATGACATAATATGAGTAAAACAACACACCATGACTGGCGCATAGTAAGACTGTAATACATGTCAATTATTATTAATAAAATAATGGTATTGTTATATTTCATACAGATGCTATGGGGCAAATAGCAATTTTTTTCTATTTTACATATGAAGGAACTGAAGCTCTGAGAGGAGAGCGTTTGGTTTTGGATAACCCCAAAAGTTTTTGTGGGACTAGAACCTGGGTCTCTGATTAGCCACACCATGTATCAGGGCACAAGCACATATTCAGCATGATGATCTAAACAAAGATTGTGAATTTAAATATCTTAAAGTTATATTGTTTAGTTAAAGAATGGATGTTGGAAAATGAACATAGAAAGGCCACATTATCCTTTGGTAATGACAAAAATGATGGCAGAGAATGACCCAAGTTTTACATTGTGGAGAGTTGCTTAGATACAGTTACCTATAAACACTGGCTGAACGTCACTTCATATCAGGAGTTTAGGTGGTATTAGGCACGTCTCACGGAATTCTTCCTCAAGGAATTTATAATCTAGTGGAGGAGGCCACCTTGTAAACTGCAAATTACAATTCAGTGAGATACATCATATTTATGTAAAGGATACTGTGCAAATCCAGGGAAGGTTGTCTAATCTGCTTGAAATTGTTGGTCTGGTTTGAAAAAGTGCCTCAAGAAATTAAATCTTAGGGTTCAAGGAAAGAGCATCTATAAGTATTGGTATGCAGGCTGGGAAAGATCCTATTCAGACTTACCTTGTCTTCAACACTTTTCTATCCAATTGTCAATGATGCACATTGAGAATATGGGCTTGGACCCTGAAGAGTTTGCAAATGCCTCTTTAAGTCCATTCTTGCTACCACCTCCACAAATTACAAGTCAGGGAAGCAATCCTAGTGTATGGATTCTCTGGAACCTTTAGTATGTGTCTGAGACTTACAAAAGCCTTTCAAGTAAACTAGAATAAATATGTATTCACAGTGAATACATTTTGTTGGTGACTAAATAATATAACACAACTTGAGGTTTGTTATATTCATATTAAATTTCATTAATTAATTTTATCAAGGTAGCAAAATGCCAAAGGACAAAGATATGGGGAAACTGGATTCTAATTCAAGGCCTAAAAAGAACTGTGTGACCCTGGGTAAGTCACTTCCTACTCTGGCCTCAGTGCCCTCTTTTACAAAATTAGTAATCTATGATTTTGTAATATTCTTTCAATAACATGTTATGATGCATGATGGGTCCTGGAAATATACTAAGTTAGTCTCTCTTTCCTCCCTTCATTCTTCTTTTCATAAATAAGCTTAAGTTTTGGATAAAATTCTAGAAAGAATATCGGTTGTCTGAAAATTATGACCACTTAGGGTTTTTCTACATTCGTTTCATTTCAAATGTTAATCATAAAATATGTTTTTAGAAATGAGGTTTGCATTTTTAAGACAGAGGATTATAGGGACTAGTATGACAGAAAAGCAAGTGGTTGTTATATTAGGTAACACACACAGATTCATTCACACACACACACACATACATATACACATAGGCATGGCAGGTGGTTGCTAAACAAGGACAAAAGCCACACAGGCATTTTCTATATGAGTAACTGGCACTGTGACAGCAGCTGTATTTGAAAGACAACATGAAATGTCTTATGCCTGAATGGTGAGTCAACTTTTGTCTATCTGGATTTATTTTTACACAAAAAGCAAATGGAAATTAAGGTGAAATGTTTGAACAAAAAAATCACTCACACAACTATTCTAAAATTAATTTATTTCTCCATTCTAGGGCTTCTCTAGGATACTGAACACTGGAGAAAAGTCTTCAGAAAGGAAGAATAACTACTTCTTGACTTCTACATATTGTACAATGATAAATTTTAAAACTAGTTTCTACATCTTAAATTTTCATCTTTATATCTTCCTAGGAATTTGGTTTTTGAAAAGAATGACACTTAGAAAAGGGATTAAATAGCACATTCATTTCAGACAACTGATGCTCATGTCAGTATGAGACTATATAGTACAATATAAAGCAGCTGTTGGTTTGACTTATGAGAAGGAGTTGTTCTTGTTTATATATCTTGACTATCAATAAAATGGTCAAAAAAGGAGGCAAAGTCAACGTAAGAGTGATAATGTACTTGCCACAGTCTAGTCTCCAACCTCAGTGCTATCTGCTTGCCTTTCCACAGAAACAAATATGAAAGCAAACCACAAATAAAATCTTGGAAGCTACAGAGTGTCTTATATATTTCCCCCTCCCAGTCGTCAGTCCTTCCCCCAACGCTCACCACATGAGCCTGGGAAGACACCCAGACGCCTAACAAAGGAACCACGTGGAAAGTGCTTTGTGCTTAAAGTAGACAACTATATAATGACCCCAAACATTGAAATACAGCCAATCATTAGAAGGCTAGGCTCAGCAAAAGAGAACTCTTCACTTCAGTTTTCACAAGTCACTTGCTTTGAGGGGAAGAAAAAACGGAAGATAGAAAGTGCACAAGTATATTTTCTTGAAACCTTTGATCCTGGAGCTAGCCTTATCTCCTTTAGGCTAGTTCACCAGGCTAGAAATTACGGCTTGGCACTAAGAACCATTAATTGCAGAGTAATACATCCTAGGATGTTGCCCACAGCAGTGTGCCTCAATCTTTAGATTTATAAGTACCACTTTCATGATTTTGCCTTATTTACATCCCATCTGTATTATTACTTAATTTTTTAACTGGCCTCCTTATTGAACTGATATGTATTTAAAGAAAGGCACTTCAAGTCATTGTTGTAAAGGCAAAAACAGTACCAACTTGCATTCATTAAAGACAACTCTATGAATGAAGGCAAAGAATGGAAGACAGCGTTAAAGCGTTTACCTGCTCACAGGAGACTGAGCCTTTGGGCAAGGCATTAAAAATGGAGGTCACCATGTTTTATAGATGTGTTAAAGAATCAAATAAATCACCTCTTTAAGCAGTGATGTGCTAGCCAATGTTTAACAAGGGGCTGGGGATGGAGCGCAATATGACTTGTAGCATTTGCTGATTTCCATAATGTAGGTACTGTCACCATGGCCAATTTCAAGTTATCTACCTAACATTACTAAACACAGAATTTGGAAGAGATCCTCATGATTAGCTCCAGCGAACATTTATAAGGCAGCTCCAGCATGCCACTGCCTTTAAGTAATCAGAAGCACTGAAAGAGAGTTGAAACAGAAACATTCTCCTTATTATGGGCTTCCACCTCATTTGATTCTGTATTAGTATTCTATCCCAAATCATCTTGGTCTATCATCAGTGGTATATGCTTCCCACTTTAGAAAATAAAAATCTTAGATAACCTCGCAGGCTACCTTTCTTTTTCTTTACATTGAGGTTCTTTGATAAATAAGATCATGTTACAAGAAGGCTAACACTTTTCTACTTCCAAGCCTAATTTCTCAGTTACAGTTGTACATAATTCTTGCTCCACTTTCTTTGATATACTAAATTTGATCTCTGTAGAGAATACATGAAGAACAAAACTGAATATGGCAAGCTGAAGCATCCATTTTAACTTTGTAAAATCAAAGTAAACACAAAGTAAAAGAGTAAACAATACTAACATCTTTAAAAAAAATTTTATTATGAAATATAACATATATCCAAAAAAGCAATACATTTCAAAGTGCATTTTAATAAGTAGTTACAGAACATATTTCAGAGTTTGGTATGGATTACAGTTCCACAATTTTAGGTTTTTCCTTTTAGCTGCTCCAAGACACTGGAGATGAAAAGAAACATGAATATAATGGTTCAGGTCATACTCATTTATTAAATTCTATCTTCTCTGTTATAACTCCTCCTTTTTTAATGATCCTTATCCCAATTTTTAGGGGTTTTGGAGTTAGGCCCATTCTAACTTTTTCATATTGGAAAGAACTATTAATAATATGGGATGGGGAATGGAACTAGCTGATGTTGTGGAGAGGCTGACTTCTCTGGGTTTTAGGACCTACGTGGTCTAGGAACCCATCTGAAGGTTGTAGATTTCTGGAAACTAATCTTCATATGTGAAATTTTTGTAGCATCTCAGAGAGAGCCCTAGGTGTTCATTAGGGTTAACAGGAATGGTTTTGGTTGGGGTTTGGCCAACTGGGATAATCTATACTAACATCTTTAACCTAAACTCTTCCTCTTTGGAGAGGAAAAGGGGTTTGTTCTCTGAATTTATCAGAAGTTTTCAAAATGTTGACATGTGGCAAAGTTTTGAGAAGAAACAATATATATATATATAGTCTTGTTCAAAACCCCACTCATATTGTGTCTTCTCTTTAGACTTCTTGGTACCCTGCTTAGCTTCCAGATAATTTTCCTATTGTTCTCAGACAGAAAGTAAAGTTTGAGAGGTTTTGTTTATTTTGATGAATCCTGACGGCATTTTCAGGCAGCAGTAATCCAGGCAACACAGCTGAGAATAATGAAGCTATTACATTAAATCAAAAGGCTCATGATTTCCTCTAAACAATGCAGATTCAGCAACTAAAACCTTGACATAATCTATACAGAATTCAAATGTTTGAAAGCAGAGATGGAAAACATCCTGCATCTCTTTAAAATGCCACAACAAATCAAATAAGTAGAAAATTACTAGATTTTTAAGAATTGTGCATTCTTTTAATGAATAAAGATTCAAGGGCATCCAGAATTGGAACGTGAACCTTCAGCATATACTATGCTGAAATTTTATCTGATCACTTCCATTTTATGAATTTATGTAGAGATTAAATTATTGTAGCCTTCTTTGGCTCCCAACCAGTTCCTTGGGAATAGAGGAAAAAATTAAGGGTGATTTAACAATGGAAAATTTACTTCAACAGAGAGAAAGCACAATTTGTCAAAGGTGGATCTTATACTTCCTTCTTCTCCATAATACTCAACTGAGCAGACATTTTACTGAGTTAAAAGACCTCCCTCTTTAAAGAGAGCATTCTGGATTTCAAAATATGGTGAATAGGGATGCCATTTAGTTCTTGTTCCTTCACTTATCTTCTCCCTGCCATGGAAGCTCTTTTCCTTGTTGATAGCAACAAAATCCCTTTTTCAAGGTAGAAACGCTGTCACCTATATCTTCCCCCTTTCTCTTCACAAAATACAATAATTCATCTACTGAGACTTGACAATTTTACCCATTAAATACTTCTTAAATTTCCTGATTACTCCCTATTCTGTACTTTAGACCTTCTTGCCTCAACTAGTTTATTAGTCAAGCTATGTAGCATTTGTAGCTCTAGCCTTAATTTCTACAGTGAGATAGCTCAGAAAGGACAGCCTGACCCTATTATTCCCCGGCAGAAAGCATCCCATCAGGATGATTTCCAAATGCCTTTTAAAGATGGCATTCAAGGCCACGGTGATCTAGCTCCACCTACCTCTCCAGCTTCATTTCTTGCCATTCTTCTCTTTGTGCTTTGCCCTGTGGCAGTACTGCTTTTCCTGTCTCTATGATCTCTTTCCCTTTTCATCCTATACTCCAATTAATGAGGAAAATAGTAATAGCTTACACTTTCGTTGGACTTATTATGTTCTAATCATCCCAGTCCATTCTTAACCAACCCTGACAAGCATGCACAATTGTTATCACTATTTCAAAAAAGAGGTTAAGTCACTTGCAGTGGCCAGGCAGCCAGCATGTTTTACAGTCTGGGTTTCAGACTAGTGCTTCAACACTAACAGAACGTGAATGGAAACAAATATTTTACATTACAGTGAAATACTAGAGACTTATAAAGTAATTACAGAACATGATATTTACATGTAATTCTTTCTTCTGCTATCTTCTATACAAATATTCCTGGCAATGCTTAAACCTAGAGCTTAAGTCAGTATTTGTTGAGGGAATGAAAAGGTCTGCAATGGGGTTTTAAATGAAAATATGATCTGTGGGGTAAATATTCAAGCTGTCCTCAAATAAAGAGATGGACTATCAAATTTAATCTAGATAAAGCACAGCCCTTGGGTTAAATACATCTTGGGTAGGAATTAAATGTTTGGAGTATTTACTAACTGACCTATGCAAATTGACAGAGTTCAGCAGTTCTGCTTCTTCAAATATAAATAGGTAAGCCTGCAGGAAATGGTGATTTGGTTTCTATAGTTTACAAGAAATGTCTGTTGATCTAATATCCTACTAAGCATAAATAAGCCACCAAATCAGTGGTGAAAGAACTGTTCATTTTCTGACTTAATCTAAATATCTTGGAAGCTTGTATGTAATCAAACAATTCAGTATGTAAATTATACTGTAGAAATTTAAATGGATTATTCTAATATACAAATAATAGAGTTAAAGTTTTTCATAGTAATTTCATAATAATTGTAAGTCACTATAAACAGCATTAGTGAAGGGCTCACAACACTTTTGCCTCCATTATCATTTATTCTATTTCTTTTTTTTAAACTGAAAATAGATGCACATGGGATACAATCAAATGTTATAAATACATATATGGGGGAAATAGGGCTTTTCCTCCTTCTTGTTTTGCTTCCCTGCCCATAGGCAAGCACATTACCCATTTCTTCCAGACATAGTCTAACCCTATATAGATACACAACTGGTGATATAATCAAGTTATATCAAAATGCTAAATTCAGTTTTCTATTGTGGGACACTTACATTATTTCTGACTATTATACCTAATGTTGCAAAGACTATGTCCATACATATGTTTTGCAAACACCTGTCAAATATTAGAATGACTAGAGTAAAAAATAATCTAATACTGATTTTGCTAAATCACTTTAAATTTTGATAGATATTATCAAACTGATTCTCAGGTCAAACTCTGCAGAAGTAGTAGCAATTCAAACTTGCATGACAATGAAAGAGAGTGCTTCTTTCTCTACGTCTTAACTGATAAATGAAAAATGGTGTCGCATTTTATCTTTACATGCATTTCTATTGTATAAGTAGAGCTAGGCATCTTTTCAGTCTTTAAAAACCACATTTTATTGCATTTTTATTTTTATGGAAACTTTGTTTATCCTTTGCCCATCTTTCTTGCTGATTTGTTTTCTAATACATAAAATCTCTGTCTATAGTGCAGTAGTTAGGTTCAGGTGTCAACCTGGCCAGATGATGGTGCCAATTGTTTTGTGGCTCTGGACTTAAATCATTAGCATGTAAATTTACACCTGCAGTCTGCTATGGGGAGTGCCTTCTGCAATGAGTGATGGTTAATTTAGTTAGCTGGAGGCTGAAAAGGCGAGCTCAGTAGCCCAGCACACCTCAGCTCAGTGCTCAGAGCTGGCTCAAACTCAGATGTTTGGAGATACGGAAAGGCAACGCTCCAGGAAAGCCATTTGAACCCAGAAGCTGGGAGAGAGGGCCAGCAGACAGCACTGTACACCTTCTCAAATCAGTAAATTTGTGACTAAATAAATCCCTTTTATAAAATCCGGTCCACTGCTGGTATATTTCATTTTGGCAGCTGTAGCAAACTAAAACACAAGGGTTTTCAATAATATTTACAAAAACTTAAATTAAACAATATTGTTTGGGGGAAATCATTTCCCCACAAAGATATGTTCACATCTTAACACCTGGTCATATAGATGTAGACTCATTTGCAAATAGGATATTGGGAGATCCTAATGAGGTGAGACCAAATCGAATCAGAACGGGCATTAATGAATATAACTGGAGTCTTTATAAGATGAGGAAATTTAGATATAGCAGTAGGAGTAAGAAGGAAAAAGAAGACAGGCCACCTTCTAATGGGCTAGAGATCGAATTATGGACAGCCAGGATAATGATACAGAATCTGGAAGAAAGTATGATCATACTAAAGACACCTTCCTCTTGGACTTCTAGCCTCTGAAATTGTGAGATTTTTTCATGAATTCCTGTTGTTTAAGCCAATCAGTCTGTGGTATCTGTCATAGCAGCTCTGGAAAACTAAGACATACATTAAATGAGTTCCACACTCAGATGTATTTCGTTTGTTTGTTTTGGTCAAAACTCAAGTTTGAAATCATAAGGATCAAAATAAACTATACATGATTTATTAAGAGTGCTATTGATAAATCATAGTCTTTGTTATTATTAATCAAAATGTATTTATATGTTCACAAATGAAGTCATCTTCAAACCAAGCATAAAAACTGGTGCAAAACCATCAGTGCAAAGACTAAAGAACAAAATGTAAAAATCAATAGTGAAGAAATTTATTGATGCTAATACAAGTGGTAAATATATATGTACATGTAATATAAACAGACTAGATTGAAATTTAGATTTAATGGCAGTTGGGGTCTTGCCAGGTGAACACAATAGGGAAAGAGGAGTGAAAGGGAATTGCAAGTATATGCAGATGGATGCTTAGTCAGCTGGACCATGAAATCTATGCTGGAAAAAGAGGGAAGAAAGATATGAGGAATGATGGAGAGTGAAAGAGAGGTGTAGAGCTAGCCAACTGCTTGGACTTCATTGAAGTGTTGAAGGAGTAGATTTCTATAAATAGAAGGTGAAGGAGGTACTATAGACTGATCACATTGACATAAAAAAAAGGGGGGAAGAGCAGGAGTTTCGAAAGGGAGCCGCATGGTCTAGCTGCAGTGAGAAGCAGGAAGGATTAGCAATTTCAATCCTAGATTCTGTGCTATGAAAGATGTCAAAGGCAAAATACCCATCACTTTAGGGAACTATAGAGGGAAAAATGAATCAAGGGACAGCAGGTTTCAGTTAGACTAAGGATATGTGAAAAAAAACAGGTGAGTTTACAGATGATGAACAGTGAGTTTCTGAAGCTGTAGTGGAAAGGACTGGGGAAGGGGTCAGAGAGGAACGAAAATGTGGGTCTGAAAAATACTATTAACTGTTTACAATATTCAAAATTTCTCAGGGATGTCATATCAGGCATTGAACACACTTTGGATAAACACTCAAATTTACTTTATAAGAAAGTGCAATTAGCAGGCGGGCCACGGTGGCCAGCAGGTAAGAGTGCTTGCCTGCCATGCCCGAGGACCCGGGTTCGATTTCCAGTGCCTGCCCATGTTAAAAAAAAAAAAAAAAAAAAGTGCAATTAGGAACAGTCCTTCAAGGTTTCTGTGGGAACTCTGGTTCACAAATGATGCTGCTGTAAGGTTGAATTAATGCTATTTAAGTACAGAGAAGCAGCTGTCTATGGAAGACGCCTTAAATGAACTGACACTTGTAGGTCGTCACTATGTGTTCATTAGCCCACAGAACTGTTATCAAAAACTTCTTCCCCTCTCTGACATAGATGCTTGGTGTGGGCATAAGGCGGTTCTCCTTTGTGAAAGTAAGATTCAGATCTGAGAGGGTGTGTAGGAAAATATATATAAATCTCATAGAAGAGTGAAATGAATATTATTTTGCATGAAAACAAAGGTATAATATCATGGTCTGTTCGTTTCTCTTAGATTTTTGTTTTATACTTTTTTACTTCTTTCTTTTTTTTTTTTAACCAAGAATTAAGCCTAGCCTGGAGCAAAAAGATTACTCTTAATTTTAGAAAACTGCTTAAAAATGCTTCTAACTGTTAAAAAAAGGGGGAGGGGGATAGAAACTCTCTTCTAAAATGTTATAAAAAGGAAATAAAATTCACCCCTAATTCTACCAATAGCTATATATCACAATTATCATTTTGGAGTGGCTTTATCTTTCTTTATTTCTCTTCATAAAAATCTTAAAACTTTTCTTTTAATTGGCATCATATCTGTAGATAGTTTTTAAATCTTTTGCATATTTTACCTTGTTATTTTTGTGTTACATTTTTTCATTTTAAGACCGTGTGCACCTTTTTCTGTTATCATCAAACTCCTAACTATTAAGGAATGCAGAGCTTAATATGTAAAATCTGTATTTTACTTAAATATGAAAAATCTGCATTCTATGGAGTCTAGAACTTAATATGGAAAATCCACATTTACCAAAGCATTGGATAATTTGGTTGTTTCTAATATTTTTACCTTTATAAAGAAAACCACAAATAACATATTCCTTAATCATTTTTGAGTGTATCTCTAATTAAGACCTTAAGTTAAATCCCTGGAAATGAGAATTTGGCATATGACGAGAAAAGGCATGCTGAGAACATGATGTCTCCTCAATATGGTTTATTTTTAGAGACTGTCATTGTTTTGAAAGCAGGTGACTCTTATGACTCTTTGTGTTAGTTGAAAGCCACACCTTCCCTGGCAATTGTTTCCACAAGGACCTTATAAATATATCTGTGAATCTATAAATATTCTATTCTCTGCAGAAACTCTACTTTGGAAGAGCTACTGTTCTGGCTCCGAGGAGTTCAGAAGCCAAGGAGAAGACTTATGGTGCAAGAAATGGTGATAATTCAAACAAAAGTCAAATCTCTATTACATTTAAGGAACATGACTTCAGTTAAAATCAAACATTATTTCCTTCAATACCATCTCTTAGTTTTTTTTTCTTTGACAACAATATTTTGCTATTAGGGCACAAATAAGACACATCAATTCACTGTTCAATAACTATTTACCTTGTATCAGATAACCTGGGTCCAGATTCAAAAGGATATTAATGACAAACTTCAATTAGAGGCCATTCAAAGCCACAAATACATTACGGAGCTCATTTTTAAAAAATGACACAAAATTAAAATGAAATAGCCTCTAAAATTTGAGAATCCTGGGTGCAGTAAATCTTAGTTATAGGAGAAAATGAAACACCCTATGATAAGATTTGGTATGATAAGATGTAATAAAAACATGAAACATGATACATAAGGTCAGAGGGATCAATATAAAATCTGAAATGAAGGCACAAATCGCATCGTCCTAGTCACCTAAAGTATTTGGCAGTGACAAGGGAATTAAATTGCAAGTAAAGCTGAATATTAAATGAGGCTGAGCATCCAATACATCATCCCTAAATCTATCTAGGTATTCCTAAAATGCATGTCACCTTTTGCCTGGAAATAACTAAAACCAAGGCCAAGGTTATAGAAAAAAATGAGAATATGGACATCAGGAACTTTAAATAGTGACATTATGTAGATATGAGGGGACAGGGGATGAAGAATGGGTGTATAAAACACAGTTAAGAGACCAGCAGAAAGATATTCTTATAAAACACAGTATGACTTACTCTTTAAACCTAACCTTGAAATCGTAAGGGCAAACTCTACAAATCCTATTGACATTAAACCATAGATATTTGTCACACATACACACACCCCACTGATTTATGTACATAACTTGTTAACAGGCAAAAAAAATCACCCTTTCTTTCCTTTTATTTTTCTTCCTCTCTTTTTACAACATGTAGCACAAAGTTTCTTATTAAGAATAGACTTGCAGTTTGTCATAGATGGGTTTAAACTCAGGCTCTGCTGCTTGTTGGCTTATGACATGGAGCAATTTCTAGACTCTTCTGAGCTTCAGTTTCCTCATTTGTGAAGAGGAGATGAGTCTTTTTGCCAGTGTTAAACACACCAAAGTATGGAAAACTATAAGCACTTTACCTGTTATTTGGTATGCTTTTAAAAACTCTGAATTTCATTTTTTCCTACCACTCCTTAATCTCTAGTCTGCAGAAATACAAACTGATCCTATTTGAATAATTGTCTTTAATTTGTGGTTAAGATCAGTTTCTATGGGATGGAATACAAAAAGGGTGAGGGAGGAGGTGACAAGACATGTAGCACTAATGGTTCAGTCACTTTATAGGTGACGTACTTTTTTTAGTCTCATTACGTAACCCTTTGAAGAGTTAGGAGAGGTAATATGATACTATTTTCTATATACAAAACTGAGGTCCTGACTCAGACTAGTATTCACTCTGCTATGCCAATGTTGTATTATATGTTTTACATGAATAGAGTGTATTGTTCAAAAATTATTTAATTTTTTCTCTTACACTTTTTACAACACTTGGATTTCATCTTACTCCAAGTTTTCTATAGGTATTTGTCTGCTTGATAGAATTTACTATGGAAGAAACATCAAAACAAAGACATTCTGCTACTAACATTCAAAATCCAAGAGAACGATAGCCTTGCAAACCAGGTGTATTAGCTAGAGTTCTTTAGAGAAACAGAATCAGTTGGAAATATCTGTAAATTTAAAACTTATAAAAGTGTCTCACATAACCATGGTGATGTAGAGTCCAAGGTCTGTTGGGCAGGCCATGAGCTGGCAGCTCCAATGAAAGTCCTTAATGAACTCTTAGGAGAGGCTGGCTGGCTGAAGCAGGAAGAGTGTTTGTCTCTTCTGAATCCTCTTTAATTAGATTGTCGCTCGTTGCAGAAGACACTCCCTTTAGCTGATGGCAAATGCCATCAGCTATGGATGCCACCAATATAGTTATGATTTAAGTCCATGAAATGTTCTCATAGCAACAGACAGGCCAGCACTTGCCCGACCAGACAACTGGACACCACCTGGCCAAGTTGATACATGATCCTGACCATCACATCTGTCTATTGTCTTTAAAAGAGATTTGCTAAATGATTCCCCTTTTTTAATTTCATAGCTACTGACCTAGTTGGACTCATTTCAAAATTTTCCCATTGCATAGAGGAAATCAAGGATTTCCAAGTTGCACAACTCCAGGAGGCACCCATCTTCACTGCCCTCATGGTTTCATCCAGGGGAGGCCATTAACATAGAACACAGTCTGAATAATGCACAGGGAGATATTGCTGTCCCCCATTAAAGGCTGCTGGTGTCAAGAAGAAGGAGAACATGATGCAAGAGGAATAAAGGGGAAACCAATTATTTTAGCTTCCCACCAGGGTGCTGCAAAGGAGAGAAGGGTAGGGAAAAGAAGTTCAAAATGGGAAGAGATGTGGATGTCCCAGTTGCGGGAGTATGTATGACAGCTCACGAAACTGAGGAAGGTATGGATTATTTCCTTGCCACCCATTTATTCAGGTGGGAAGAGGCTGTATGCACATTAGCCTGGAGAATAGTCTTGAGAAAGAATATGATAAAGTAGAGGTTTAGTTTCCTGAGTTCCCCTTATGTCTGGTACAGCTAAGGCAGTTCCATGCCAGTTCACTGTTTAACTGTGGTGACTAGAAAGTATTACATGGCCCTGACTAGATCCAGAGAAAAGATGCTGGCCACAGCCCTGACTGCCAGTAAGAATAACAGCTCCCATATGGGCACAGCACTTAGCTTTGGCAGCCAGGGTGAGGGAAGGAAAGTGAAAGGAAGCATAAACACTCCTTCCTTTTTTACCAGACACTGTCTTGGAGAGGTAGACCTGTCTTTGAGAAAGAATAGGGAATTGTACACAAATAGCCAAACAGTTTGTAAATGCCCTGGAATACATATTGGGTTACGTTTTCATTGATAACCAGCATATGGGTTATAGGAGGCAAACACAAATAGTTCCAGATGACATAGAAAAAGTTACAGCTCCACCACAGGCCTAAGTTGAGTGAGAATTATATGAGAGCCTACTTTCTATATGGTGTGAACATTTACACTTGTTTGACTCCTGGAGTTTACAAAATGTGGCCAAATATATTTGGATTTTAGAAGTAGATTTTCAAGTTTGAAAACATGTTGCGGATTTTGCCAAGAGGTCTGGGACTTCCTTCAAGGAGAGAGAAGCAAGAAGTAAAAATATATATAGTTAATCATAACAATCTTGACATGGCAGAGTAATGAGTAAGTTCCTTCCCTATAACACCTGGAAACAAGTCATGAAGCTACAGTAATCACATCAGTACAGTTCTGAAGGGGAAATGACAAGCCACTGAAACAGAGCAGTGCCCCAAACAAACCAATGTGCCAAAGGGAATTTCCTTGGTGGAAAGATGTAACCAAAATGAACAGGGAGAAGAGGACCATGCAGTAGAGTATGACTTGTACCTATAATCAGTTATCACTTTTTGAAGGAAAAGAAATGTTGGATTCTCAGTTTGCACTGCCCCACCGACATCACACATTTCTAATGCATTCATGATAAGAAGGTAGAAAATAAAACTTAACATATTAGAAGAAATATATAGTATTTAAAGGAAAGTGCAGCTCTTTAAGAATGTAAGGGGGACCAAAAACAATAAAGGAGTTAAGTCTCAGAATTATTTAATGGCAAAAGCAAATTCTCCTCTAAGGCAAATACGGTAAACGAGTTTAAAAATAAACTGAAGAAATGTTTATAAATATAAAAGCTGCTATCTATATTCAGAGGCATAAACTGTTAGTGGGGATAAAGTTAGGACTTGTAGGGCAATTTAGTGTTAATCATCAACATTTAAGTGGGGACACATGAGCCACAACCATCCACTAATCCCCAGACATCTCAGAGAGAAGCAGGGATGGGGAAGGGTTATTTGTGAGCGATTAGGGCTTCGCATCTAAGTGCAGTTATGGCTCTACCCAGGACATTGTCTTGACTTAACCACTTATATATCTAATATGTCAGAGGTACCAAGTTAAAGTGTAATTTATGTATTTTTGTTGTTGTTTAGGCAACAAAAAAAATTCCAAAATTTCAAATAAAATAGACAGTAAGACAAAATGCCAAGGACATATTAAGTAAGGTAAGCTTTTTATAAAATACCACACTTTGTTTTTAAGATATAAAATAATCCAGGGGTGTGGACCTTCCTGGCAACGTGGGACAAAGATCCTGGAATGAGCTGAGACTCAGCATCAAAGGATTGAGAAAAAACCTAGAATGAGCTGAGAATTAACATCAAGGGATTGAGAGAACCTTCTTGACCAAAAGGGTCGAGTAAAATGAGACAAAGTGTCAATGGCTGAGAGATTCCAAACAGAGTCGAGAGATTATCCTGGAGGTTATTCTTACGCATTAAGTAGATATCACCTTGTTGTTCAAGATGTAGTGGAGAGGCTGGAGGGAATTGCCTGAAAATGTAGTGTTGTGTTCCAGTAGCCATGTTTCTTGATGATGATTGAACAATGATATAGCTTTCACAATGAGACTCTGTGAATGTGAAAACCTTATGTCTGATGCTCCTTTTAGCTACTACATCAACAGAAGAGTAGAACATATGGAATAAAAATAAATAATAGGAGGAACAAATGTTAAAATAAATTCAGTTTGAAATAGTGGTAAGTGAAAGCGAGGGGTAAGGGGTATGGTACGTATAGCTTTTTTTCCCTGTTATCATTTTATTTCTTTTTCTGTTGTCTTTTTATTTCTTTTTCTAAATCGATGCAAATGTACAAAGAAATGATGAATATGCAACTATATGATGATATTAAGAATTACTGATTATATATGTAGAATGGAATGATTTCTAAATATTTTGTTTGTTAATTTTTTTTTAATTAATAAAAAAAGTTAAAAAAAAAGTGATAAGGGAGCAAGATCCAAGACAGGCCTCCAGGAACGGCCCCCAGATAATGCAGAATTGACCCACCCTGGAAGAAACTACCTCTGAGACTAGGACTAGAGCTTGAGGGCAAGACACATTCCAGAGCTGCACCCCAGGGGTCAGGAAGCCTGGATCAAGTAGCTGCCACCCCCACGGCCACCATTCGTGATGGCCTCTCATCACCAGGAAGTTGGAAATGGATATGGAAATGATACTGCTGAAAAACCCGTATTCCCATGACAGAACAACCAAAAGGGGTCAGGAAAATGTCCTCTGCCTTCCAAGTCCCATGCAGAGAGAATTAACTTGTAGACACTAATTTCCATCCAAAACCCTCACTGCTTCCTTATGACATCATCATAATCATAGTTGTTGGTGAGTGACTCATGTCCCCTACAAAAAGCATGTTCAGGTCCCAACACCTGGTCCTGCGGGTGGGAAGCCATTTTTAAATAGGACCTTTGAAGATGTCATTAGTTAAGGAGTGCCCAAACTGAATGAGGGGTCATGAATCCCATGGTTGACATCTTTATAAGCAAAGGAAATTGGATGCAATAGAAGCCATGGGAGCAGACAGAAGCTGGAAGATGACAGAACCTGGAAGAGGAAAGTGATGGTGCTTCCATGTGATGGAAAATGCAAGGAACCCCAAAGATGGCAAGCCAGCCAGGAGAGTGGCAGAATCAAGACTTATTATGTGCTGGGTCTTCTCTGGGGACAATGTGGTGAGGAAAACTTCCCTTCCCCCAGAGCCCACAGCCCACAAGCCCATTTATGACACTCTGGACTCTGCACAAGGGTCATCCCAGCCTTTTCTGGACAATGGAGTAGTCCTGATTGGGTCTGTACAGGCAAGAGGCGAACAGATCAGCCTGCCCCACCTCTAGCTTCTCTGAGAAGTCCCTGACTCTGGCTCTGAGAACCCATATCCACCTGCTCACCCTCCAAAGCACTGAGTTGTGCCTATCCATGCCTCTGTCTTTGGGAGGCTGCAAGAAGCTCCCCAGATGGGGGGGGGGGCAGGCTAGAAATGAAGCTGAGCTCTGCCACTGAGTAGTGGGAGGGCACTGCTTCTCTCTCTACTCGAATTCACTGTACCCTCACCAGGGGATCGAATGGAGCCCGCCTTCCCACTCAGTACCAGCCAAGTGCCATGCTCAGCCCTTTATGCCCATTTTCCCACTGATGGCCCAGTGCTCTCTAGGGTAGATGTTTGCTATAAACCATTTTACAGTTAAAAGGATCAGAGAAGTGGATGCACTTGCCAGAGTTCACACAGCTAGTTAGTGTGGAATCCCACACAGAAGCTGAAAGACTTCAAAATACATTCTCCACTTTGTCCCTTCTGGGGCCCAGGCCCTCAACTGCTCCTGAGGATGGGAGGCCCTGAAACCCCTGTTACCCTAAGAAGAGAGGGGAGGGGAAGCAACCTCAGGCCATAAGAATGCAAAGGAGGTTTCTGCAGCAGGGCAAGGCCAGTCTTTGGGAGTGAGGGCAGCGACGGATGTGACTGCCACAGCTCAGACCCCAATTGCTATTAGCACAGCCATTCCTGTCTGTTTCCCTTTGGTCCATGTCATTTGTGCTCTCTCCTGTCTCTAGGAACCAGGAGGACATTTGCTCCTAGTTGCAATGTACTGAGACCCCAAGAGTAAGGCATTCAAAGAGGGTCCACAGTCAGGGACCCTTGTGGCAAGGGGCAGAACCTAGTCAAACTAACAGAACAAAAAAGGGGTTTCAGGGCGGGCCGCGGTGGCTCAGCGGGCAAAGTGCTTGCCTGCTATGCCGGAGGACCTCGGTTCGATTCCCGGCCCCAGCCCATGTAACAAAAACGGAGAAACAGAATACAATAAAACAAGAAAATGTTTAAAAATGTTTCCCTTTCTTCCTTCCTTCCTTCCTTCTATCCTTCCTTCCTTCTCTCTGTCTTTCCTTAAAAAAAAAAAAAAAAAAAAAAAAAAAAAAAAAAAAAAAGGGGTTTCATTATAGTGGGTCTAATGGAAGCACACCATGTCTCTCCTTTCTCAATCTCTGTCTATCTATCTCTATTTCTATCTCTATCCCTCTCTCTCCTCTCACATTTTCTTTCTCTCACTCTCACATTCTTCACCACACCCCCTCCTTTTCCTAAAAAAAAAAAAAAGATATAAAATAATACTAATTGGAAGCAGCTTTTAAAATGTTTTTTCTCAAAATTGCTACATGTATGATAACCTATATTTTTGTAGATAAGTATCTAGTGCAAAAAAACAAACAAACTACTAAATCATTAAAAATGGATGTTTCCTATACTTAACTCTGATTGTAATGGGCAAATGTTTCTGCTCTTTGTGCCAGTTTCCAACTTGTCTGAAGAGTCTGACAGGACTCAAGCCAGCTCTTGACTCTAAGGAAGTGCATCTTAAATGCTGATGTTAGAAAGCACTGTAATTAGAATAAGTGAAAATTAAATCATATAAGAGAGAAACAAAATCACCTCAACAGAACCAGGGATGTCCAAGGCCTATACAATCGGACACAGTCAACAGAGTCCATCATTTTCTTCTACTCCATTGCAGGGGAATTAGGATTTCACTGTGGTTTTTTTAAACATTCAAGAAATCTACATATTGTTAAATCTATTGATTCGAAAATAAGAATCCTTGATCCATCTGTGAACTTAATAGCATGAGGCTATCTTGGCAACTTTCTGAATGACAGGAAGTGAAGTAGGGCAGTTTAGTATTCCAACGACTCCCAAACACCCACATTGGTGAATAGAATTTATTAAAAACTAAGAAAAATAGAGAGATGCTCTGTGAAGAATTAGAATGCCTCACCCAAGGAACTATATGGTAGTGGAATCGCTGATACTCACCCTTCCTTAGTTTAAATAATGTTTGTTTTATTAGCATTTGTTATTAAATGCTTCAAATTATTAACTATTGTGTGATATTTTATAAAATGAGTATAGGAGCCCTGCTTTCCAATAATCAAAGAAAAATCATCTTCTGAACATGTGACAAAATGGCAGCTCAACTGTTTTAGGCAGTTGGAAATGTTCTTTAACATCAATGAACTTCATATATACATGTTAAACTGGTTTCTAATTATGCATCCTGTTTTAATTTTTTGGTTTATTTGTGTGTTTAGCCTGTTTTGTTTTGTTATCCATACCACAAATGGTATTGACACTATATCATCGTGACTTCGGCATATGTTTGGACCTGTTTTTCTTTTTATTAAGTACAATGGCGTTGCAAATGAAGTGGCCAAAAATCTCTCTATATGTTTTCTTTGGCTGGACCGTTTACATGTTGCCTGATACTATTTATTTATTTTTATTTTTTGGGTTCTGATATCCCAACTTCAGTAATAATTAGGAATTATTCTCTTCAGTGGAACTGTTGCAGTAAGTAAATAACTGAAACTTTGAACAAATCAAAGTAAGTCTTGGCATCCATGGACATGAGCTAACCTGCAGAGGCACCGTGCTTACTCCAACCACACAAACTTTAAGAGAAAATTACTCTGGGTGGCTTCCTCAGGCTAGGAAAGGCCCCTGTTTGGTAATCCATGACCAAACCTGCTCCCAGACCGGACTTCAGCTAGCAGAGCTGGGGGCAAGCAGCCAACAAAAGATGCAGTCTTTACAGACCAGCCAGCACCTAAGGACCTAGGCTTTGCATGTAAAAAGATGAGGTTGGCCGATGTGATCCTCTTCTTTGGAATTTGAACTAAGAAACAAGAAACCAGGTCACTTAATAGGAGAAAAACATCAAAAAGAGGACAGCGTAGAAAATACTCCTGGTCAGAAAAAGGAAAAAGAATTAAAAATTATTGATAAGTAAGAAACATTTTGGAAGACAGGAACTCCATGGGAAAGGATTCATGTTTCATGAGAAAAAAGTAAATAAAATAGTTGGTCCTTACGATTGCCTCCATTTCTGAAGCTTCCCACCCAAGGGTACCTTCACAGTTTTTCTTTTTTTCCTTTGAAATTTCCTGAATGTCTCTGTTTCTTACCATAAAACAACAACAACAAAGCAGTATTTCAATACTAACATCTGGGGGTAATGTTCAAGCTACTGAACAATAAGTACAACATGGAGAGCAGCCAACCTAAATGGACACTGGATCTAAATTTCCACTATTTCTAAGCTGGGTGGCCTGGCTGAATGTCACCATGTGAAAGCTGTGTGATACAGGCTCCTCTAAATTCAGAGTTGGTAACAGTGGAATCAACCTTCACAAAATTTGCCTTTGTTTGTCAGTGTAAAAACAGTATGCCACAAAGTTAGAAAGTGAGAGCAGGATTCAAACCTCGGTGTTTCCAAATTTAAACCACAATGATTCTAACAAGGGATTAAGATTATAAAAACAAGAGTGGCTGGCATTTACTGAGCGCTTAATGCATGCCCGACTCTTCATTTAGTCTATATGACAACCATTTACTGGGTATTCTGATTGTGTCCATCATAGAGGCTAAGAAACTGAGACTTGGAGAGTTTAAATAGGTTAGGGTCACACAGATCATATATAATGGAGTGCAGTTTTAGTGGCAGACTAACTTCTGAGCCACCATTTTTAAATGTGATAGCCTCCTTGTAGAGATGATACATGTAACGTGGCTTCCCAAATAGCTGGTGCAAAGTATATAGCTTTGGTGATTTTATAATCGTTGCTGTAGCCACACAGGCTGACTGAAGATTTCATTTTATCAGTTGACAGCTCACCTCAGATCAAGAGTCAGTATTTTTCTTAACAGCTAAGAGCTTGGTGAATCGAGATTTGTTGTTACTTGTAAGCTAGAGCTTATAGTTTGTGGGACATAATGCTATGCCATAATGTGGCAGGATGGTGCAGCTGCCCACTGAGCTGTCTCAGAAACCAGGAGTCATTAGCTCTCCTAAATCACCTAGAATATTTGAATCATGAGCACAGAGAGAGCAATAAGGAGTACAGAGGAAATGGGAAAGAGACTGTTAAGGGAAAGCCATCAATAAACAAAACTCCAGGCTTCTTTGACTTTACCGCATAAAAACTTCTTTTCCCAGTAAGTTTTTCCTGTGGCTTTATAAATTAAATCCAGAGAGCTTCAAAGAGTTAAGCTAGATTGTCAGAAGATAAATACCTGTGATAAACCAGATAATTCATTCAGTAGTAATCAAGTAGTTGGGATTTACTCAGATAGTTTAAATATATACGGATGCTCTTTTGTGTTAATATTATTCTTAAAACTCATTAAAGATACAGATCAGAATTTTATTTTTCTTCCATTGTATATCCCATGATCACTGAACATATTGGATTCAACAAGTATTTGATGCTGAGCCCCTAATATACATGCAGCAAAACTCCAGACCCCCTTAAGAAGCTTACATTTGACCCACTTTTACTATTCATAGCTGCTCTGATGAATGCATCATAAATAGAATTCCTTCTTTTAGGCATTCATTCAATAGATAGTGAGTCTCACCTTTGCACCACAGTCAATGCTGGGTACTTCTAGAGTTGGAGAACAAAGAGTTGGCAGATCACTGAAAAATATGTGAATGACAGTGAAAAATCTGGAAAGCCTAAAATGAGATTCCTCCTTTCTTAGGCAAATAAAAATCAGATCATAAACAAATTAAGAGGATTTCACCAGGGGCCTTTTAGAAAGGAAAGGATTCTTTCATCAGAAGTATCATAGTCTACTGTGGGAGAAAGTAGGACCACTCTAAAAGCCATATTTGGCAGTTGTCTTTGAGGCCATAAATCTTCCATTGGGATATTATATCTACATTGATCAGGTATGATGGGGGAGTTATAAACAACTATCTCCATCTTTCACAGTTAATGACTAAAAATCATTGATGCTTGAAGTGTGAAGGAGGCGGTGAGAAACTGTTTGCCAATGACTGTTAATTTTGTTCACAACAGCCATTTGGTCAGGTTGAGTTTGCTTCATGCTGACATAAGAATGGCCCCATTAATTTTGTCCCTTCTCACTAATTTGACTTTATTTCTTGCTATGCTGCTCAAATCTAGCAGATTTCCCTATTATCTCAGTGAATATTCATCAGTCACAGATTCTAAACATCTGTACGTACTTTTCCTTTCTCCCGGAATACACTTCTAATTCTTATTCCTTAGTTGTAATGCCTCCCCATCTTTCAAGCTTAAATCACATTTTAATTCAAAAGGACTTTTCAAGCCACTCTGGGTTATATCACTCTCATACTGTCAGATGTCTTATATCATTTTTTCTTTGTATAAAACAAAATTTTATATTTTCACTAAGTATAGCTGCATGTAGTAGCATACCTTTTTTCCTGTTTATGCCTGCATTCCATAACTGACTCACAAATCTCCAGAGCATCGATTAAGTCGTACAGTTCCTTTTTTACCCTCTATGTTCTAATACTGTTCTTATATATACACAAAATGGGGGAAAAATCAATGCTGACAGTAATGTATAAACTTTTCATGATCTGGAAGAACATTATTAAATTGTCCTACCAGCCACTCTTCTTCAGGTTGAAAATAAAAATGGTGATGACAATTCTACCTAGTTATCTCTCTCCAAGGCTAATCTAAGCTGTGGCTTCCTTTCCAACAAATAGTCAGTATTTCCTGAGGCTGTTAAAATATTGTGGGGAGAAAATGTCTTAGCAATGGAATATGCTAGCAGAATAGCGATAATAATAGTGCCTGAAGAAGAATGGGAGAAATTTCAAGGTAGACATTTTTTGAAAAATCAAACCCATATCTGATTTTAAGTTAGTCTGGAGATAAAAATTCTCTTAACTTTTGAAAGAATGCATTGTGATCTATCAACAAAGTACTGCATGAGATATTGGAGAGATGAATAAATGTGGTTTCCAGCACGGCAGGCGAAAATTCTGCCACTGAGTCACCATTGCACCACCCGTCATAATCTTTATAATTCTTCTCTCTTCTGAAATACTATGATGAAGTAGATCCAACGGTTAACTCTCAAACCCATGTCAATGTGGGAAAGAAAAATTAGTTAAAAAAATTGCATAACTTATAGGTATTATAATTTGTAAGAATTATTGATTATCTAGTATTATCTAACATTTAAAATCTTGGAGGAAAGGGTTATACCATTTTACTTCTTTGGGTCATTTTCCTTCATTAGTAAATAGCATTTTAAAAAATACAGATCTATTAATTGGCCTGTTTTTTTTTTTTTTTTTTCAAAATCTCTCTTCCAGTAACTTCACCTTTATTTCTTCCATACCCCAGTATCTAGAGTTGTGGCTGCTAAGAGTATCCAACATTCTGGAAGTAACTTGGTACTCTGGAATAAGAAATGAACTCCTGGACTAATATCATGGTTGAACAATACTAAGGTGGACTCATAGGCAATGCTGATTGGACTTGTCTTCCAGTGACCAGGATCTCCTCTGCTTACATAGAATCCAAAGGCTATACAATCCTTCTTTCAGTAATTGGAGCTGTAGCAGTTAGCTACTGATGAATAATTGGCCCTCTTCATCTTTAGTGGCCTAAAGCAGCACCATTTATTAAGCACAGGATTCTGCAGACTGGCAATGTGGGGCAAATAGTTTTTTGGCTTTGGTTATGCTTCTTTACAGATACAGGAACAGCTTCTAGGTCGGCTGAAGACTAGCCGGTTCTGCATGGCTTTAGCAGGCACAGATCCATTCTGATCCAGATGGTCTTTCACCCTCCATCGGCTTACCCTGGATTTGTTGGCCTGGCACCAGGCAAGGTTCTAAGAGGAGGGAATACAGGCAAGCTCTTTTGAAGCTTATGCAGTCATCTCAGCCATATTCTTTGAGCCGATCATGTGACTTGGCCAAAGCAAGTCACATGACTGGCACATGTTCGAGTGGGGAATTAAGCTTCACCTCTTGTTTGGAAAACGGCAGCGTCACATGCAATATATGAATATAGGGAAATGTAAACAACTGTGGCTATTTTTATAATTAATCTATCACTAGAGACTTCTTTTTTTTTTTATCACATGTAAGATCCTATTTGACACTGTGTTCCAGAGATCCCCGCAAAGGGGTCTTGCCTCAATTTAAATGCAAAAATTCTACCTTCAATACAAACGCCATGATTTGCTTCTTACCAATTATACCAGAACTTCCTGATACCAGTTTTTCTCCTGATTAGTTATCATTGTTGCATCCTTCTTTTGCTGGGTTCAACATATGTATCCTTGCCCCTAAGACTAAATGAACCAGGACCAATTATCATTTCCATCACAATGGTTTCATTTGTTCTCTGGGTTTCTGCCATGACTTACTTGTGTTCTTTATCAATGGGTGAGCCTCTATCCTGGCACTAGCAAAAAACATATAAACTGAGTGATTATAAAATGCTACTGCCATGAAGAAAGTAGGAAAGTGGTAGGAAAAAGAATGAGAGTGAAAATAAAAGCAATTTCTAAATAGTGGCAATGGAAAAACATCCAGTAGGATCTGCATTATTAAGCCTTCAGGGGGAAAATAAATCACAGGATAGCTTGGATGATATCACTACTGTCAACTGCTATTTTTATAATAAAACATGAGGGGAGAAGAATCTCGGAGATTCTTTAGTGAACCCTCAGTCAAGGCTGAGATGAGATGATATAGAATGACCCAGAAGAAATAATCAGATCAGCTTTTGTAAGTTCCAAGCCATGTACAATGCTTAATAGAGTCTTTTCTTGAGCAAGCTCAAATGAATGTGCTATCAATAATTGGATATTTTATTTGCAGGTTGTATAGCAGCTGTCATTTCCAATATGGATGGTAGAGGGCAGGGAGCTATGAAAAGCAGCTATTTTATATTTATGGATAGCTCAGGAGTCTGAACAATTAAGGTCTAATTATATTTTCATCATGGACTCACTTTATCAAAAACTTGTAACCTGGAATATGACTACTTAATGGATTTATTGTGATGAACCAGAGAGTCGTTTTTAGCTGGACTAGAGAATCACTGATGTATACTTGAGGGATGTAAGTGGATTTTATGTCATTTATTACCCAAAGAAGAAAACAGATTTATAGTCAATTGAAAGAAATTTTGCTAGAGAGAGGGGCTGCAGCTTTTCTCTTTGATAAGTGTCAACTGGGTTACCTGGCAACAATTTAAGGTCAGAGATAGAAAAGTGATACTACCAAATGGAGACCCAGTGGGAAATCAAGATGATCAATGTCAGGTAGCCAGGCCAGGGTCAGAAAGACAGAGGTCACAGGGGAGAAGGGGTAAGGCAGAACCTGGAAGGAAAGATCAGAGGAGGAATCTAAATCCTGTTTATTACAGACCTCCAGCACAAAAACAAGATCTTCTCAGACCCAGATCCTTCATGGTCAATAAAAGTCAGGGCGGACAATCAGTCTGCCCTGAAGTCTTGGTCTTGATCTTAAGGACATTACAGATTCTACTGAAGTTTGCCAGTCACCAAATAAAGACTTTTGAAGGTATAAGCATATACTTCAATTAAGATAAAGAGAGATTTCTAATATAAATGACACAATTCATAAAAAATGTTTGGACAGATTTTGTTTCTGAAATGGCTGATTAAAAATATGAAGCAACCTTTTGTTAATAGCTTTTCTAAACCACTGTTATATATATATTTTTTTTTACATGTGCTGGTTTAAAACTATTATGTACCCTAGAAAAGGCATGTTTTAATCCTGAACCAATCTTGTGGGGCCAGACCTATGTTTAGGGTGGAAACCTTTAGACTGGATTGTTTCCATGGAGATGTGACACACCCAACTGTGGGTGTGAACTTTTGATTAGATGGAGATATGACTCCATCCATTTAAGGAAGGGACTGATTAGTTTACTGGAGTCTTTGAAAGGGGAAACATTTTGGAGAAACCTCAGAGGTGACTGAGCCAACAGAGCCAACATGAGACCCAGGCATTTGGAGATGTAGAAAGTAAATGCCGTCATGAAAGTTGTTTGAGATCCCGAGTCTTCAGCAGATGCCAGCCACGTGCCTATCCAGCTGACAGAGGTGTTCTGGATCCATCGGTCTTTCCTGAGTCAAGGTACCTTTGTCTGGATGCCTTAGTTTGGACATTTTTATGACCTTAGAATTGTAAACTTACACTTAATAAATTCCCTTTATAAAAGCCATTCCACTTCTGGTATATCGCTTTCTTGCAGCTTTAATAAACCAAGACATTACATAAACTGATTTTATTTCTTTTTCACTTGCTAATAAAGAATTATTCAAGAAAAGTATAAGATTTGAAGAGAAATGAGTCTTCCTCTATCGTGTGTTCTTACAAATTTATGCCTCCATCACCATGACAGCAATATATCTAGTTTATAAACATAAATATAAACTCTTCCTGGTTTATAAACATATCAGACTCTATAGATCAGAATTTTGTCAGTCTAGAATGTTCAGTATTTCAGAGAGAATATTACTGAGCACAATTACTCAAGCCAAGCTCATTTCCAACTCAATGACAATAAGCTATGACTATGAGGGAGGAAAAAATGATGACAACAGGAACAAAAACAAAAAACACCTTCCCATCAGGCCATGGAGAAGTTCCATAAGATTAAAAAGAATCCTAATATAATTTTAATTTTTAGTGTTCCAATCCATGTGTGCAAATGTGCTGATTATAGTCACTTTCCAGAATCTTACTTTATTTCACTGTGTGGTTAATACTGTATAATGCAAAATATCCTTCCAGAAAAATCATTTTCTAGTCTTTCATCCAATAATGAGGATAAATATCTGATTAAAATATATACATCCAGGAAGGGACTGGCTGGAGAGGAAAGGTTCTGAATATGATTTCATTCGAAATATTTATTATTACCATATATAATTTAACATACATTTTTCTTACTCTCTGTTCTTTGTCTGAAATTGACTAATAAATTTACTGGAAAGGAACATCTTGGTTTCCTTGTTGGATAGTACTGACTTTATGGTTGAGAAGCATCCTTTGTTTTCAGGTCTATTCTGGTCCATGTTAAAATTTTTCAGGCACATGTTGAGAAGAACATAATGTTCATGGCCTTTGGAACTTCATATTCTTAGATCAAAATTATTCCCGAGTTTGTATGTTTACCCAGAATACTAATAAGGAATGCAGACAACTGGAAAAATCTATGCATTAAGGTGGTGAAAATCGGAGATGGAAGACCCTTCCTTTTTTTAGTCAAATAATTTTTAAAAGTTATCAGGATAATTGATTTTATAAGAAAAAAATGAATTCTATTTTTAATATTGCTTAAGAATCTAAAAATGTTAATTCTGTATATTAGAAGTTGCTTTAACACGGCAATTAAGCATCTGTTATATATTAAAATGAAATGAGAATCTTTGTGTTGTGTCGTCAAGATGAAATGTGTAGGCTATGTGTAAGGAAAAGCATCTAAAGTTAAGTTTTATATGTATAATTTCATCATATTAAGTTGTATATGTTTGCTTTCAGCATGTTTGACATTAAATCAGATTTCGAGCAAATCTTGAGTACCCATATAAGATTTTCAAACTCTGAAATAAAATTCAACTCTGAGTCAAAAGACTTGTTCTGAACTCCAAAGTTAAATTCCCTTCTTAGAGTCTATTAATGGCTTACTAGTTTATTACACTCAGGAAAACTTCTTATCTAGTTTTCCAAGCCATGGTAGAATTGGAGTAGAAGAACAGAAAATCTGGGGTGGGAGCTGTGGAGGGGTATGGCAAAAAATGGAAAAAAAAACGTGATCACTGAGATCCTGACAGACAGGTAGACAGGATTGGGCTGTGTGCTAAATCACCACCATAAACCAACAACAATAGCTAATAATTATTATTTATTTTATACTATATACTTTTATACTCTATGCCAGGCACTATGTGATTTGCATGGGTGATTTTATTCTCATCCTCACAATGCTCCCGTGACATACGTACCATAACTATTTACATTTTATAGATGATAAACTAGGCTCAGTGTAGTTAAACTGCTTGGGGTCACTGTATTAGCAAGTGACACAGCTACTATTCAAACCCAGATATTCTGACATGAGAGCCTCCAATCACCTAGTGAATGGTTAGTCATATCAATCATGTTAATCATATAATTCTGTTTAATACCTTCTATGCAAGAAAGTATGCAGGTATCCCTACAATATTATTTGAGTTAAATAAAATGATGCATAAGGGAGAATGCTTTAGCTATCTAGTAAAACCAGGCATTTGATTACTCATCTCCTTATTAATAAATGAAACTTCGCTGTTTTTCTCCACTTTCTCACTAATTTTCGCTTCTGAGTTAAAACTCAACTCATGATGAGTGAAAGCAAATGGAATTTTCAACAAAATGTACTTATAACTCAGTATTTCTCTTTCTAAATATTTTAAATTCTTTAAAAAATTTCCAGAAACACAATTATGGTTTTCTCGAGGGCTTTTCATAAAGTGTAAGTAGATGTTCTGGTAATAGCCTATTAGAGGCTGAGTCAAAAAGTACAGGTAATTTAGTCTTCAGAACTTTGAAAAGAGTGATACAGTTAAGTCACCTCAGGGTCATATCTTTTCTGAGAGTCGTATCTTAATGCAGGTTTTTTAAAAAAGAAAATACAGGGACTTTTTTTCTATGTGGTCATATACAGAAACCAGTAAAAATAAAAGCTGTGTTGACAGCTTTTTGAGGACTAAATCTTTTAGAAGTGTACCTACCTGAGAAGCCAAGGGGATGCTTGAGCGTAGGAGTTAACTCATCTCATTGGAGTTGATTAACTTCAAACTTTACTGTGTTGAACAGGTAATCTTTGTAACATACTATTGGCCCAGAGTTTCCTGAAATAAGTTCTGACAGTTTACCTACCTCAAAGAGAAATCTAATTGGTTTAGGCCTAAGTATCTTCATACAGGTGGTAAGAAGACTTATCTTTAGAGAGAAGACTATAACCCAAGCCCAGTACTCTCTCCAATCCTCAGGCCTTAGGTAGGGTACACTGAGTTAAAAAAAATCATTGCAGTGGATGTACAGGATATTCACATAAATTTGCTTTAGTTTACTCGGGTCCAACATCCAATTGAAGTAGGTATCCCCAATCAAAGAACAATAATGGAAACTGCTCTCTAAAACTAATGCCAAGAAACATGATCTGACACCCAAGGAGGAAGGCAGAAGGACAGGCATGTCAGAATTTACTGTTAACATTTGAATATTTTGAACTCAGGGACTGAGCTTACCTGTTTATCAGAACAACACAGATACAAGGCCATGAAAGGTTTGTATTTTCTGTTTTCATTGATACTCGTGTTGAGATCAACATTGGATGGTATTAATCTATATAATTCACAGTATGGGCATCAGAGCTGTGTGCCCTTGACTTATTTGGGCCTTAGATACCTCATGTGCAAATTGAGGGATCTGTACTAGTTTGGCAGTTTAAAAACTTTTCTTAGAAGAATTCTTTGCTCAAATGGAGTCCTATGTAGAAGCACCAGAGTTATCAAGAATAATAATAATAATAGTAGTAGTAGTAATAAAAGTTAAATTGGAGCTCCTCTGATTAAAGCAGGATACAATTAGGGAACTCAGTCCACTTTGTCTTCCAAGCACAAAGGAAGCCTCCAAAGAAATATGTGGCATGGAGGAAAACCACTAGACTGGATAATTTCAAATTTTATGATTCTGTCTTTTTAATGGCTATCTGTGATATTGATCTGTTTTGAATTCAGAACCAAACTCCTGCGCAGGAAAAACAAAGTTTGTCACGGGTAACTTGCATGATAAACAAGTTAATCATTTTTATTTCAATTGTAACTTGTGAGGCACCATAATTTGGGGACTGATTTAGCCTTTTGAACCATATTTCCAGTTATTAATTATTAATTCTTTGTTTTTAATTTAAGGGACTGCTTAATTTTGTTGTTAATGAACATCAGAACTTTCTATTAGTTTAGGAATATCACCCAAGACTTTTCTCAAAGAACGCAGGCTCCAGTTCTCAGAAACACTGATTCCAAATGGATATGGCTTTGCTGATCACTAGAAAACATTTATAGGGAAGAGTGCATGCAGACTGCGACCTGAAAAGAAGAATTTTAGGATCTGTTGGAAAGAAAAAGTCTTGGCATGAACTCAATGGATTTCAATACACATTACATGCTTATTAGATTCATCTAGGCTCATTTAAAAATATTTTTTATTGAGAAATCACACATACGGTCCATACACAGTGTACAATCAATGGAATACTTTCACATAGTTGCGTATTCATCACCATGATCATTTTTTGAACATTTGCACCACTTCCAAAAAAGAAATAAAAAGAAAAAAAAAAAAACAACTCATATATCCCATACCTCTTACTCCTCCCTCTCATTGACCACTAGTACTTCCAGTCTATCCAATTTACTTTACCCCTTATCCCCCCCTATTATTTATTTATTTTTTATCCATATCTTTTTACTCATCTGTCCATATCCTGGATAAAAGGAGCAACAGACATAAGGTTTTCACAATCACGCAGTCACACTGTAAAAGCTATATTGTTATACAATCATCTTCAAGAATCAAGGCTACTGGAACACAGCTCAATAGTTTCAGGTACTTCCCTCCAGCCAATCCATTACACCGTAAGCTAAAAAGGAATATCTATATAATGCGTAAGAATAACCTCCAGGATAACCTCTTGACTCTGTTTGAAATCTCTCAGACACTGAAACTTTATTTTTTCACATGTCTCTCTTCCCTTTTTCGGTCAACAAGACTTTTGCAATACCTGAGGCTCTTTTAAAACATACTACTTGCTGGATGGAGCCTCATCCCAAGCAAGTTAACTCTGAATATTTGGAGGTGTTGCATGGATTTATTTTTGGTCATTGTTATTTGTTTACTTACATCATATTTCAATTTGAGTAAGGCTTTAAATTTACAGAAAAATTACAAAGATAATTCAGAGAATACCCATACACGCCCACACCCAGTTTCCCCTGGTATTATATAACATTAATATACTTTATTTTATTTAATGGATAGATATTGCTATATTATTATAAGTCAAAGTTGATACTCCCCTCCAATTTTCTTATGTCTATCTAATGCCCCTTTTCTATTACAGGATTGTATCCAGTATACCACATAACCTTCAATAGCCATGTCTCCTTAGACAACTCTTGGTCATGGAAGTTTCTCAAATATACCTTGTTATTTACAACCTTGGCAATTTGAAAAGTACTGCTCAGGTATTTTGTGGAATGATTCTCAATTGAGATATGTCTGATCTTGTAATCATGATTATATTGAGGTTATTGGTAAACCAAAGAGATAAAGTGCCATTCTCATCACATCACAGCAAGAGTGTTTGCTATACCATCATGATTTATCACTGTTGTGGGTGAACTTGGTCATCTGGATGAGGGCATGTTTGTTAGGTTTAATCACAGTAAATTCACTTTTCCCTCTTTCCATGCTCTACTTTTTAAGGAGGAAGTCACCATGTGCAGCCTACATGTAAGAGGAGGAGAGCTATGGTCTACCTTCCTGGGAAGTAGGGAGGGAGCCACCAAAATTATTTGGACTTCATCTTCATGGAAGATTTACCTATTTGCTCCATTTATTTATTTGTTTATGAATTTCTTGTTCATTCATCCACTCAACCATTTATTTATATCAATATGGACTCACAGATATTTTCTTTATACTTTGGGTTATAATCCAATACTATATTATTTATTTTTGTCCCCGAAGTGTTCCAGCTTTGACCACAGAAAACTCTTTGAATTGGCTCTTAGGTTCCTTTGACAGACCCTATTACTTGTTTTTGAGAACTTGCCTTTTCTAGCTCTACATGAGGTTACAAGCTCATCTTGTACATTCCCTGCCCCAGCCCTACATCAACCATTTCTCCAAGGAGCTCTGGCTCTGTTTATTGGAGAATAATATTTAAACCTTGATCCAATCACAAGGTATGCTCATTACTTCTGGGGTGGTGTTGCTTCTCGGCCTCCACTAGACAGAGATAGGAAATATATGTGTCAATTACTAACATGTGAATACACAAATGCTCATACTGATATCTCCAATTCTAATTTAGTACCATACGGATCATTCAAGCTTTGTCCCCTTACTTGTCCATAACCTCTTACTCCAAAAGTGAGAAACCTGGCTCCAGTGCATTTAATTGCATAGTTCCATTATAACCAGAGAGTGGTTTCATAATCATTTACCTGAACCCCTGTGGGAAATAACTTTACCAAATAGAGTACAGTGTTTATGTGCACTTCCTTTTATCTTTAGTCTCTACTCAATTTCAAAGCTGCTTAGGTCAGTAACTTTTTCTATAATTTCCTTCGATGAAGTTATACCATACATTTATAATGCAAATAGACTCATTTTTAACAGTCTGAATTCCGTCTTGAAATCCTCTGAACTCCTCATTGATTTTAAAAAATATGGATATATTAAGGTTCACTGTTTGAGCTGTAGAGTTACAGGGGTTTTCACTAATGCATAAAGTCATGTACCCACCATATACAACACTTTCACTGCCCCAAAATATGGCATGGATAGTATTTTTAAGCTCCCAGCAGATTTTAGTGCACATCCAAAATTAGGAACCACTGGACCTCTCTGCCAAGTTCAGGTTTGATGTGTTTGACTTAAGCTCTTTTAAGCTCAGAGTCTAGAATCTGGAATACCTCTTAGTACTGAGTGACCTTGTCAAGTTATTAACCTCTCTGCTTAGGTGCCACTTCCTCACACAGAGCATAACAAATCCTGTCTCTGAGTTGTTGGAGGGATTCAATGGATTAATGAAGGTGAATAAACAATTGACAGTGTAGTAAAGAAATTGGTATTTAGTAAAGGTTAGTCAATTATTATATGGTTTTCATTATTATCACTATTATCACTACTTTCATTTGAGGGTTACTTCATTCCAGTTTGTCAATGATATGCCAAAGGAAAGAAAAGGAAAGGAAAAGGAAAGGAAAGGAAAGGAAAGGAAGAAAACAGACATAAATTGAGAGAGAGGTGGAACCAACACAAGTATCCATCAATGAGTTAGTAGATAAATAAAATGTGTTATATCAATACAATGGAATATTACTCAGCTGAAAAAGAATGAAATTCTGATATGCAATAACATAGGTAAACCTTGAAGACATCATGCTGAGTGAAACAAGCCAGTCAAAAAGGGACATATTGTATGATCTCACTGATATAAAATAACTGGAATATGCAACTTCACAGAGACAGAAAGAAGACTGCAGGTTACCAAGGCAGGGGTGAGGGAAGAGGAACAGGTAGCTATTACGTAATGGGTACAGAGTTTCTGTTGGGGTGATGGACTTATTTTGGTAATGAATGGTGGTGATGGGAGCACAACATTATGAATGCAATTAATATCACCAAAATGCATATTTGAAAATGATTTTTAAGTAGGGAATTTTATATTGTCTACATGCTGCCACAATAAAAATTTTAAAACAAACATAGAATTGTACAACACAAAGAGTGAACCCTACTTTAAACCATGGACTTTAGTTAATAATTCTAAAAATACTCATTCACTGATTGTAATAAATCTATTAACAGCAATGCAAAATACTGATAATAGGGAAAATTTTGCATGTGTGTGTATTATATGGGTACTCTATACTTTCTATGTAATTTTTCTGTAAACCTACCAATGCTATAAAAAGTAATCAGTTGAAGAGAAAGGAAGAGAGAGAAAAAGAGAGAAAGAGAGAAGAGAGCAGTATTTCCTTTGTTTTTTAACTTTTCCTTATTAACTAATTTAGGCATTACCTAGGTTGATGTCATTTAGAATCATTGGGACAATACACAGCTTTCAATGACCAGTCTGTCCCCTGAGTCATTAATTTAGAATTCTGATGGGGGTGGGGGACAGATTTGTTGCCTCCATGTGTGTTTAAAGAGTCCCAGGCAGCTTCAATCACTGAGAACCACTGAGCAAAGCAGGAGAGTCCTCTGCTCTACCTCCTCCAGATTTCTCTGACTCAAGAGTTTGAGAAGGAATCCAGAATATGACTGGAAAGAGCAGCCTGAGTATACAACTTGGGTCACAGAAAAAGGACATTACAGCTACTATGATTGCTTTTTCCTGACTATCAATGTGTTTCCAAATCCAATTCTCAGTACTATGTTTCACTGCTTCAGCTCAATCTAGCTAAGGTGAGAAAACCTCCTGAGTCCTTTCCCCTCAAGTATTCCAAATCACATGTCTGGCCCTCTACCTTGTCATTGACTCCTATCCCAGATGGAGTCTCCCTGACTCTTGATAACAGGTGTTTTTGCCACAACAATTACTATTTAGCAAGTCTGTGTACTTGAAGGAGCATTTCACATTGGATCCTGCTCATTTCACTTTCCTAAGGGTGATATGAACACATTTTCTCTCTTCCTTCCTCCTCCCTGCTTTCCTTCCTGTCTGCTCAGCCTCAACGTTACCCAAATTAAGTTTTTAAAAAACTTATTGTAATGAGAGTTATTAGGAGGTACTTGGCAAAATAGGAACTCATTTGGCCAAATGCCTTTTAGAATATAGCATGCTTTCTGTCCAGAATTCCCAGTGTTACCATATTAAAGATAATGTGATGTCTTCTGATAAAAACAAGTTTGTTTACATTAAAGTTTCCATTTGCATTTGATGAGGAATTTTGGGAGGGACATTGGGAAAGGAAGTTACACTTCTTATAAAAAGGTCTAGCGCCATGTTACAGCGTGGAATATAATTACATAATTATATAATTATAATGATGTGCAATCCATAAAATAAATGTCTTGTGCCCTTTTCCTCCAACAAATAATGTAGTGCAGTGCCCTTTATAATATGAAACCCATTTCTACACTCAAAATCTTATTCTAACTTATTTTGTAGATGTTAGAATCACATTATAATTAGTTTTAAATAATCATATTCAAAATTTGGTGAACATCTACCACTTGTCAGGTACTTTTATAGACATCATCTCACTGATTCTTTAAAATAAGCCTGTAAGATGGATATTATCTCTATCAAAAGTGAGGAGAAAACAAGTCTCACAAAAATTAAAATATTTGGCTAAACCAGGATTCTTACCTCAGTAGTACTGACATTTGGGGCCAGATGATTGCTGTAGGGCTGCCCTGTACATTGGAGGATATTTAGCAGCCTCCCCAGCTTCCATCCACTAGATGCCAGTAGCAACCTTCCCAGCTGTGACAACCAGAAATATCTCCAGACATTGCCAGATTTCTGCTGGGGGATGAAGCTACCCCTTCAGTTCAGAACTAATGAAAGACAAAATGTAAAGCCCAAAGCCTTATTTCCAGGTTTCTTTGTAGAAACTGAGCTGCATCTCAAAGATAATATCTTTATGGCTTAAGACCCATTATGGGATGTTATTCATGGTTCCTTTCTAAAACACCATCACCTGCATTTAATTTTTCTTAGAGGTGAGCTCAGCTAGTGCAAACAAGCTGGGCCAGAGGTCCATACTCATGTATAATTTGAGATGGGTCATGACAAAAGGCTCTTGTTTTGCATGTGTGGCATTGTAATAAACTGGAATGTCCAAATGAAATCCCATCACTTATGAAACAGATGGTAAGTACATAATCTCAACTCTGGATATATACTGCAACATGATGATTGGAGCATCACAGAATAAAAATAATAATCTCCTAGGGTATGTGCCATTTGCCAAATTGGCAACAAGTCTCTTTATCATTATTAAATCCCTTGCACACAATGATAATTAGATTTTGCTTTGTCTCTTTGGCAATTTGTTTTCATCCTCTAAATGTTAGCCAAATTTTTATTTCAGATTCCTCTTTCTATTTTTGTGAGTTCTCTTGGTTCTGGAATCTTATTTCATGTCAGCCTCCCTAATTTCCTCATCACTTGCACCAACTTCATCTTTCTTTTAACTATTCCATCTTTTTCTCCCTTTGGCGATTTATGCCAGTTTCTGATGTTTGTACTCATCCTTTTTGTAGAATGATTAAACCCCACTTCATTAATTGTTTTTTCCTACTCATAAGTATTTGTTACATCAATAAGTACCTCCTTGCTGCCTTAAGGAACATCAAGCAATAACCCATTTTAATATCTATATGTATAAGTAGATAGATGATGAGTAGATAAAAGATAGCTATGGAGATATATAATTAAAATTTAAAAAAATGAATTCTGGGTTGACATTTTCTAACAAATAGTTTTCCTAGATAAATGTCTTAATGGAGTAGACATGTCCTATTGGGTCTATATTTTTTTGCATGGGCAGGCACCAGGAGTCAAACTATTGAATCTCTTTTGACACTGAGTTTTAGAAGACATCAAAAGTGAAGGTCAAAACTCTGAGTTGGCTAAGATGTATTTGTCCCTTGTCTGAGTCCAGGGACTGAAAATTAAAGACACCAGTTCTTTTGCTCTTAGTAGCTTTCCAGAAGGGTCTGGAATATTCTGCAGCCACAGAGCCAAATTACCTAAGGATCAAAGATTCCTAAGGTTAAAATAGAAAGGCTCAAAAAACAAAAATCAAAAAAAAAAAAAAAAAGGCTCACTTTTTTTGCCCCCATGCATCATTTCACAGGGACTTGAGAATCATTTCTTTTAATGTAGAAGAGGGAAAAAAACACCAAAAAATAACCCTCAAAATCGCAAAGGACACCAACAGTTAAGTCACAGGGAAAGAGAAAATGATCTTTTATTGAATATTATTTGAGGGGCTATGTCTTTCCTCTCTCTACTTCATTGCCACCTCACAAACCACTCCCAACTCTCTCTACCTCCACATACTGATCCCTTAAAAACAAGCATTTAGATCTCAAAAGTTGACAAGAATGAAAATATATCTTACTGGGACCATATTAAAACAAGCATTTATCTAATATTTTGGGATAGTGCTTCCTAAACCATAGTCTTACAAAGTGCCTACTTAAAAAATATCATCCCTAAACAGCTGCATATACATTTGCCCTCTGCTCGTCCAGACCAGCTCCACAAGAGCCTCCCTGCCTGAGAAGACTCTGGGGCTAGGAGCAGCATTCTGAGGGAGGAATGGGGCCAGAGGCGCCTGTAGTCTGAGGGCTCACTGTGTGCCCAGCACTGTGCAGGACACTTTAGGTACAAGGTATCCAACGGCATGTGTTGAGCAAAGACATGACATGAACACAACATGTTTGACAGTCAAAGCAGCAGTAATGCTTTATTCATTTTCTGGCACTTTAGGTTAGGAAGTAGGGCAGGGCCTTTACTTATGTATTTTATCCCAGTCTTACAATTTTTTCCCCTATTGAGATAACATGACTCCCATGTTATTAGTATCAATAAACTGCGGCTCAGAGAGGTGGTTTCACACGAGTAACGTGCTGCCAACCTTTATATCCTGCTGTCTTTCTGTCCCTCTCACGCTGCCTCCTTTCTTCCACAAATACTTGTTGACTGTCTTCTATATGTCAGGCACTCAGGCACTCTTGCGGGTGCCAGGGATATAGTCAAAAAAAAAAAAAAGAAAGAAGAAAAAAGGTCAAATAATTTATGCCTTGTGGAACTTAAATTTTTGTGTGAGGAGATAAAAAATACCCATTATGTTAAATAAATACATTCTGTAATATTCTGGAAGGTAATAAAAACCATGAAATACAATTAGAGCAGGGAAGTTGGTGCATTGGTATTACAATTTGAAATGAGTTGGTTAGCTGAGGCTTTAACGAGATGGTGGCATCTGAACAAAGACATAGAGAAGGAGAAGGAGAAAATCATGCAAGTATTTTCTTAAGAAGCAAGGTTACCTAGAGAGAATCCTCATCTTCAGGTCTCATCTCACAGGCCTAAATTATGGTACGGGAGAACTCTGGAATTACAGACTCATACAGCTTCTACAGCTCTCATACCATCTGGCATACTATATACTTCACTTATTTTCCTTCTGTGCCATTAGAAAGTAAACACAATGAGGGCAGGAGTTTATATCCATTTTTAGTTCTTGCTTTTATCCCCAGTACCCAATAAATGGGGCACTCAGTAAATATTGTTGAGTAAATAAACCCCATACAAAATAACTAACAGCTTCAAATACTACTTGACTATATCCAGTGAGAGTGAGAGTGATGCTGTCTCAAAGGCATCTCTTTTCACTGATGACCTATTTTAAAAAATGCCTTCCTTGTACTACTTCAAGAAATAAGTGACAAGTGAAACATCCAAAAGCCAGCAGGAAATGACAGCTCTAAGCGTATAGCTGCATGTGGAAACTAAGGAATGAATGGCTTTAACCACCATTGCATGCATTCTTCATTGACCCCATTTTGTAGAGCAGGAACCTCAGTCACCCACGCAGGTAACTAAAATTCAAAGGCATTCAGAACTAACCCATGAGTTCTCAAAGAGTAAAAGCTGGGGTGTTCGTTCACCCCAGCTGAATGGCATTCAGTGACTGAAACTCAAAATGCATGTTGAGTAGATAAGACTGGGGGAATGAACAAGCTTAGTTCCCCACTGTTAGGACAGGTGAAGCTATACTTTAGTAACAAATAAACCTTGACATCTCATTGGCTTGGTAAAATTAACAATTATTTTTCGTTACATAACTTAGACATGGAATAGGCAGTCTTCGTCCACTGTGTGGCTCTGAGAAATCTCTTTCTCATATGCAAAAAAAAGGGGTTTGTGATATGGATATCTTTTGGATTCTTTCCCAGAATGTATTTTCCCAAATGTTTTCAGCATTTGTAGAAAAGCCATGCAGTCTGGGGTATTGGCTGGACCCCCAAACGAATGGTGAACCCTGACTGTAAATCACTACAAACCATCTCTGTGTTGTAGGAACTGGTGAAAAACCTGAGAACAAAGCAGATATTGTACAAGGCAGGGTGGAGAAAAGGAAAGCAGCCTTAATAAGGTGTTGAACCACTAGACCAAGCCTCACCCGAAGCTTGACTTATGTTGGGACTACTAATTTACAGTTATTAAGTTATTAATTCCTTTTTCACTTAAGTGTTTGAACTGTTTTCTTTTGCTTGCAACAGAGAGAATCCTGATATAGATGATATAACTGATACAACTTTCAAAGTCCTCCTGAGCTCTAAAGCTCTGAGCTTCCATATATTTGCCTTCTGATTGACTATTATTCAGAATTAAAATAAAAATAAATTTACATGGGCTGCCAAAGACAGAGCAAGTGTACTCTAGAGAGATATAGCTGAGGTGAGGAAACCTTGGCAGAAAGCCTCTCTGAAGACACATTCATCTGCAGGGAAATGATTTATGCTAAGCTCATGTCTACAGTATTTTACAACTGAAATGGCCAGTAAATAAAAATAAATTGTTTCTGTCAGCTACCACCTCTCTTATAGGGAACAGAAGAAGTTGAAGTAACTGATCGTTTGAAAACATTATATAAAGGTCAATAGGGACTCCCGTTCAACCTCCTCGGTGGAGCAAAATTATCCCACATTGCCAAAGTGGGGCGAGCATCGAGTTCATATCTTTTAAAAGATCCAGGAGTGTCCATCACTTGTAATCAGTTTACAAGCTCTCTGCAATTGTACTTAACAATGTAGTTTACATTTTACATATAAAGATACTAAATGTGTTCCCTAATTGATGGAGTTGCCTCCTGCAGCTCTAGGGTGGGGGTCACTTGTCTTTCTGTGTCCTTGGGCAGTAATGGCACCAAATAGCAAAACTTCACAGGACACTTTTAAAGACAAAAATCTATAAACAGGATGAATCTCTTTCCCTCATTTTTTGTTTCAGACTTTTAAAAGGATGTCCCTTGAGTCCATTTATCTTCAGAATGGATCATTAGTGGACTGCTGTACATTCCATTTTTATTAATTAAATAAAATTGAATTTTGTTTACCAAAGCATATTTTTAATAAAAAATAATCACAAAGATTTAAAAAAAATCACGAAGATATGTCCAAGAACCCTGAAGGAAGAACACATCGAGATAGGAGATAGCACAGTTTATGGCTGTGGTAGGTAAAACTTAAGAATAATAAATTCGGAAATTTGTTTTCAGAACAGGCTGTTCTGTTTCCTGATTCTACATTTATTAATTTTATGATCAAAGACAAGTTGTTTAAGCCCTCTGCACCACATTTTCTTTATTTGTAAAGCAGAAATGATCATAATAGTGGTACCCACCGTAATTGTGAGGATAAAATGAGTTAATATAAGTAAATACTCAGAACAATACCTGGTACAACTATTATTATCCTGGTACTAAATTTACATTTGGAGTCGGTCTTGACAAATTTTCTTCATTTATAAAAAGTAAAATTATTGCGAGAAAAATATCAAGTGGACATATCCAGTGGTATATAGAAATGAACAAAAACCAAGTGCTATACTGTTCCTAAAGAAAAAAATAAGTAGAATGAAGGAAAATTAGAATTTGAACAACAAATATTAGAGAATGATCCAGAAATGGTGGAAGATATATATTCTATGATTCAGGATGTACAAAAAATTCCAAACATGCAAAACAAAATATAGTATAGGGTGGGTCACGGTGGCTCAGTGGCAGAGTTCTCACCTGCCATGCTGGAGACCTGGGTTCAATTCCTGGTGCCTGCCCATGGGGGAAAAAAAAAAGTATATATATAATATGAATAGGGGCATGTTATAGAGAAGCTGCAGAATACCTCATGGGTTTTGAAAGAAATAAGAGAAAATAGAGATGAGCATCAAAGTCAAGACAATTAAACTGCTCTCAGACAATATACCTCTACCCCAGACACTCTGTAAATGAGCCACACCCATTTTATGATACCAGTAGTGACAGTGAAAATGAAGAGACATTGTAATCAGGACAGATTACAGAGGTTGTGGTGGATGAAATGCGTACATTTGAATATGTTCTCATCCTGGTTGGTGTGGACCCAGGGTAAATAAGATATCTTCAAGAGGTTTTTGTAGTTAAAGTGTGGCTGCACTGAATCGGGTTGGGATTTAATTCAGATTACTGGAAGTCTTTATAGGCAGAGTGAAAGTCAGACGGGTTGGGAAGCCAGGAGATGCCACCATGTGCATTGCACATGACAGAAAAGCCAAGGACCAAGGATAACCTTTAGGCAGCCCCAAAACATCACAACGTTTGAGGAGAAAGCATCATTTTGCTGACACCTCAATTTTGGATTTCTCCTAGCCTCAAAGCTATGAAATCCCCATTGCTTAAGGGACCCCACTGTTTTGATATTTGTTTTAGAACTAGGAAACTAAAATAGGTAGTATATATATATACTATATATACTTTTTACCTGGGGAGAGCGAGGAAAGAAAGAAGGAATAAAAGATGATGTCAAAGTTTTGAACTAATCAAAGACAAGGAGAAGAACAGATTGGGCCTGGGAAGATTATGGGTTCTTACATGAACTCATGAGTTTGAGAAATCTATGCAAAGGTAGTAGAAATTTGAGCCTGAAACCGAGCAGACCAGTAAAACCTTGAGAAAAGATTTAGTTGTTATCCAAATGCAGATAGTAAATACAGCTAAATACAAACGAAATCATCAAGAAAGCCATCAGAGAAGAAGGGATCAACCAGGAAACCTTGGGAAAAGCCTATAGACAAACACTTAGATAAAGAAGCTGCAGCTAAAGAATTGGTAGAAACAGGCAAGCCCAACGTGAGGAGTGAAGAGTATAGAAGAGCACACATGTGTGGTTAGAGGTCAGTTAGAAGGCTTTTGCCCTTACAAAGAGTAAATTCAGCATCAAAGGGATTAAATAAAGGTCTGATCCATAACTGGGATTATTAAATGGATTATTATTTAAATGGATTAAAAACAGTGAAGATTCAAGTTCTGCAAAATTACTGCTCTGTCTCCTTCAGCTTGTGGGATGGTGCCTGTTTGCTGCCTCAGTTGAGGTTTTAATATACACATATGACAGTGCCCCCTGGAGGAAGGACACTTTTCTTGGGTCTCTTTTTACTCACAGAAACCATTTCCCAAACATATTCATTTAACTGTTGTTCATGGGCAACAACTGTCGTGTGTATATTACCAAACCAATGACTGGTAATGAGAATAGATTTTACCAATGATTCACTTAAAAGCTTCCAATAGGTTAACATAGTCAACCAAATTTGTCAACATTTATACATATGCCAAAGGCAAAATAGTAAACAAGTGAAAGTTAATGTGGAATTTTTTGGAAAAATTAAAATAAGCAAAATCTGACCTCAACATCTATAAGTATTTTTCTTCTTCTTCCTCGTTTTTTTGCTGAGTAGAGAGGAGACTAGGTGATGTCTCTTTGCGTGGCAGTAAACAACATATAAATTATTGTGGACATGAACTCAGAACCAAATTCTCAAGGGCAAAGAAAGCTTAAAGTCAGGTTTATGTCAATGGAAATTGTGACTTTTACCTCAGTGAGTCAAATTGGTGACAGTGTCGATAAAAATAAAGTCACTTGTTTGGTCATGTGAATTCTGTGATGGCAACTGTCTTTTCATTCTCTCGCAACAAAAACCATGAATATACAGTGACTGGGTTTCTGGAAAATAATAGGTGGACATCAATCCTAACTAAATGAAAATAGAAAAATAGAAATTCATAAGGCCTATGAAGGATGTGAATTCATTCATTAAGATCATAAATGTTTACTATGGGCCTCATTTATCCTGTAGTTCTTCTGATTCCTCCACAGTGACTTCCAGTGGGTAACTGAGGTTAGCACAATACCATGTAAAACTGCAGCCTCCTGCACTGTTGCCTGTATAGAAAAAGCAGGTCGTACAAGCTTATGTAACTAGCTATGTATACAGGGAGTGAAGTCAGTGAGCCTGCACGAGTCTTCAGTGTTGAGATTCTACTGTGTGCAAGACACCGTGGAGATAAAATATAAAATAATCAAAACCATCCCAAGGTAAACAGTGACATTGCTTCAGAGAGGTGCATGGTAGATTGCGTTATCGTTCCTAAAGCTTCCCTTCCTCCTGAATCCACAGCCTTAAATACAGTCTGCCTTGAGGCTGCATGACTTTGGGCTTTTGAGTTTGCACTGGGCCTGTCACCTACTCTGGCCAGTCAGTATATAGGCAGAAATGACGGTGTGCCAGTTTTGAGCCTAGACCTTATGAGGTCTGTGATGCTTCCACTTGCCCTCTGGTGCCACAGTCATGATGAGAAGCACACACCGTTAGCTAATCCACCAGCTCCAGGAGGACGAGGAGAACCCTGCCTGCTGACCTGCAGACATGCAGTAAAATGAAGAGAACTGTCTAGACCAGCTGAAGCCCAGACAACACTCAGACACAAGAGCAATAATAAATGCTCAATGCTTTCATTTTACTTTTAATGAACTGAGTATTGAGGTGCTTTGTTATGCAGCACTGTTGTCACTAATCTAACTAATCTAAGGCATAAATAAAATTTTAACAGAAATTAACAACATTTTTCTTCCTCCTATGGAGGGGTAGCGAGAGGCACTGCTTTAATGATGGGCAGATAGATGTTACCACTTCAAGATGCTGAAGATGGATATTTCATGTTGAACAGAAGAGCATGAGAATATGTATGGCAGACAGGAGACCCAGAGAATATGTATGGCAGATTGTAGGCACAGGAAGCAATCCATAAAGCAATGTTTCAGCATGATTCTCTGGAACACAGATGTGAAGACAGCCTTGTTCACATTTATGTGTATGGAGGAGAGAATTGAGAATTCTTTTCCCTCTCCTTCTTCCTACCATAATGACCTGGAATGGTGATTTAACCATTCTGTGCCATTTCAAAAAAGGTCTGTACTGTGCCCTGTGTGAATGGAAGGGGAGAAATGGATATTTCCAAGATTAAATTGCAGATTTATGAAAGTAAGAGAATCTCTCATACATCAAATTAACAATGACAGGAAAAGGCAATTTACAAAGTATTTTATAAAGTGTATAGAGTGGAAATGATTCAGCAGTCCATTGGTCTGCTGCATGATACATATCACTAAGAGCTTGCAGCGTTCAACAATTTATGCATAATTTTGTCATTGCAGTAAATATAATGTAGCATTAAATTTGGGGAAATTTTAACAATTATTTTATTTAAATAATAAATACACTGTTTAAAAATTAATTTTTAATTAACTTGTATTGTATGTATCTGGTTTGATTTTTTTCACTAGTTTAATTTTATTGATAAAATGCCTACAGAAAGTTAGCTGGCCTTAGGTTACAGTGAATCTCATTACATAATTAAGATACCACTTCATTTGTGGGATGTAACACATTTAATGGCAATGCTGCTTAAACAAGGTCCTAGATCCCCCTGTGTATAATACAGACTATGTACTGAATGCAAACCAGGTAGCTCAGAAAGTATTCCCTACTGTTTTATACTGCTATCAGATTTGGGAAATGGAGGAAGCCATTTCAATTATCTGTGACAAAGCGTAAATATAATTGTTAGAGTATCAAAAATGTCATGTTGACCAGTATTGTCAATTTTCTTTTTTCCTATAAGCCTAGCAGGTAGGCAGTGAGTAGATGAGAAAACTGTATACATATTTCAGACTCCCACAAACCCAAACATCAAATATGGATGAAAAGTAGGTTTTGGCTTACGTTCTTCAGCGTCACTGTTCAGAAGGCATTTGGCCAGTGATTTGCTTTGCCTAATCATACCTGGGCAGAAATGACAATGTGCCAGTTGGGGGTTGTAGGTGGGCTTTTATGGAGGTCGTTTATTATTAAATTCATTTAATAATGGCCTTGTTTGTTCCTTCACACTGTTTGTGTATAGCTTCTTCAGACGGTCCCACCAATGCTAAGAAATAAATGGGTCTCCCCTTAGGTATTGTTTTCTTTCAGCTGAGGCATTGCATGATGGCCTCTTTCTGGGTCATATGGCCACAGAAGTCTGGCATCCAAAGTGGAAGATAAGAGAGGCTGGGGAATTGTCTGGGCTGTAGCGAACAGAAAGAGATGAAAGCAGGGGAACAACCAAGAGGTACCTTTAGTTGCTTGGGTATTTCTTTCCACTGGCAAAGAACCACAAATTGTGATTTGCAATGAACTTCGCTTCAAAATTTCCATCTCTGAATAACATTTAAATCTTCATTCAAGAACTGCAAAAACAGCTATATTCTTCTCTGAGGTAGAGAAATTTAGTTCTAGAAGTTGTGACCCAAGAGTCGCTTTTGTTCTAAAACCTGAAAAAAGGGCACAAAGCTAGAACATGGTCCCCATGGCAGCTACTCAATCACAACTGTGCCATGTTTTGAGTATCCCAAATTCAAATAATTTATATTTACTCAATAACAATTTTTAAGGATATGAGGAAGAAATGCCTTTCCTTGAATCCAGAAGAACTACAGCTGTGAACACATACCTCTCTTGCAATGGGCATAGCCTGCAAGGTGAGAGACTTCTGCTGCGTTGGTAGTGTTATTGTTGAGTGGTAACAGGGCTAAAGCCACAATGGCAGAGAAGACAGAAGGGTCCTTTTGTGCAAGGACCAGAACGACCTTAGTTTCCTTTTTGTTTGTATCCCAGGAACGCAATAGATACCCTATGGACTCCACTGAATGAAGTGACTCCCTGCAAAACTCTCAAACTTGTCTTTGGTGGGCCCCCTGGAAATGTCTTTGACTGTGCCACATGCCTGCCCATGTGACAGAGAAACCCTGCATACAGCCATTACATTACATGGAAATGGAAGAAAAGTATATACAGATTCAGTTCACAGAAGATATCTGAAAAACGTGACCTTATACATATTTTTTACCCCAAACTGGTAAATGGGGGACAGACCTTTAATAAATGCCAGCAGATATTTCAGCCATAAACCTTGTTATAGAGGAAAGGAAATAAAAGAATATACATTTTTGCCTCACTTCCAGAAATACTTCTGGAAAAGTGATGGCCAAAGAAATGATGCAGCAGTTTCAGCAGAGATAAGCACACATGACCGGCATTGTTTATGCAGGAGCTGCTCACATCCTGCATACCACTACAAGCTCCACCACTGCTCACTCATCTCCCTGGCCCCAGGACAAACCTCTCCTAATGGGATTTCAGTCACTATGGGAATTTCACAAGGAAAAATACTTTGCCTTCTTGAAGAATCTATGGTATCAAAAGCAAAAAGAGCAGAGAATGTGAAGAAAGCTAGCTTCCTGCAGCAGGACCTGAGCTTATCTTCAAATCCGTACTTGTCTTTTATTTACTCCTTAAAGCCTTCCTGATCATCAACCTTGCCTAAAAGGTTTCATTTTATTTTTTTACTCTAAATGAAGTGCCACCTAAGAGAGATTATTCTTGGTTAATGAACACACTCTTATAAAAACACTTCTGGCAAGATTATCAGATATTTATTCACCTCTTCATGCCACTTATCTTGAATGCTTATTTAGACTTTTGACCCTTTCAACTTGAGTGGAAGAGAGATGACTCATTCAGATTGCTGTTTTCTCTCATCTATGTAAAGAAAATAACTGTTTGGTTTTGCTAGTCTTTGCTTCTTTTATGCCCTTCTGAATAGTTTAAAGATAGAGATCGTGTTAGTTGTCTATGGCTGCATGTGCTGGTTTGAAACTGCTATGCACCCCAGAAAAGCCATGCTCTTTTGATTCAATTTGTGGGGACGGACTTATTATAAATGGGACCTTTTGTTTAAGTTGTTTCCATGGAGATGTTATCCCACCCACTCAGGGTAGGTCTTAATCATTTTACTGGAGTCCTGTAAGAGGGAGAACTTTTGGAGAAAGCACAGATGTTTAGAGAACTGACGCAGAGACCAGAAGAGATGAAACCAAGTGAGAGACATTTGGACATGCAGAAGGAAAATACCCCAGGAGACACCAGAAGCTTAGAGAGATCACTGAAACCAGAAGCCAGGAGGGCAGGACTAGCAGACGCTGCCACGTGCCTGCCCATGTGACAGAGAAACCCTGGATACGACCGGCCTTTGTTGAGTGAAGGTATCCTCTTGTTGGTACCTTAATTTGGACATTTTCATGGCCTTAGAACTGTCAACTTTTAACCTATAAAATCCCTTTTAAAAAGCCATTCCATTTCTGGTATATTGCCTTCTGGCAGCATTAGAAAACTGAAACACAGCATAATAAATTCCCTCCAAACTTAGAGATGTAAAACCACGACAGTTTATATCTTCGGTATTCTGTAGGTCAAGAATCCGGGTGTGGCTTAGCTGGGTCTTTTGACTCAGGGCTTCTCACAAGGCTGCCACCTTGTGAAGCACACTGGGCAGAGCTAGTATCTCATCTCAAGGTGCCAGTGGGGAAGTACAGAGCAGGGTCACGCTTTTTTTAATCCACTGTTCTGATTTCTCTCTTTTCATCAGTATATTTAGACCATTTACATATCAGGTACTTATTGATATGCTAGGGCTTCAGTCTACTATTTTATTACTCATTTTCTGTTCATTTTCTTTGGTTCCTTTGGTTCTCATTCCTCTGTTTCTCCTTTCTTGCCTTCCTGTGTGTTATTTGAACATTTTTGGAGATTTCATGTTCATATATTGATACTGTTTTGAGAGTAACTCTTTGTACACTTTGTATAGTGCTTGCTCTGAGAATTACAATATATATAGGTGACTTGCGACCATATATACGTATATACCTAGGCATATATAGGTATCCATATACCAGTCAAGAGAGGTGTGATACTTCATTTTCATATAAGTCCTTTTATCTTTCCTACTTTTAAATACCCTTATCTTTAGTATCAGATGATTTTACATCAAATATGACTTGCAAAGCTCTTAAAGGAAAGGCTAGTCTATAGTATATACCCATATTCCTGTTCTTTCCATTGTTCCATCTTTTCTGATGTCCCAAGACTCTTTTTTTGTTCATTTTCTTTCTGTTTGAAGAATTTCCATTAGGCAAGCTTTAAGGGTATGCTGCTACCAACAAATTCTTTTACAGTTTCCTTTGCCTGAGGAAGTCTTTATTTCCCTTCATTTCAGAGGAAGAGTTCCAAAATATATAGAATTCATGGTGAACTATTCTTTTCATCCAGCACTTGAACAGATTATACTACTTCCTTCTGACTGCCATGATTTCAGATGATTTATTGATATTTGAACTGGTGTTTATTATAGATAATTCTTCATTCCCTTCTGGTTGTTTTCAAGACTTTTTCTTGTCTTTAGCTTTTAGATGCTCATTTATGATGTGTCTTGGCATGGATTTCTTGTGGTTATCCTCTTTGAGGTATGCTCTGCTTCTTGAATCTATAAGCTTTTGTCTTTTGCTAAAGTTGGCACATTTTCAACCAGTGTTTCTTCAATTGCTTTTTCAGCAGCACTCTTTCTTCTCTCTTCCTTAAACTCTAATAAGAATGTTGGATCTTCTGCTGTCTTCCGACAGGTTCCTGACACTCTGTTCATTTGTTAACCCGTTTTCTCTCTGTTCAAACTGGATGAATTGTACTGATTTATGCGCATATGAAATGATTCTATCCTCTGCAATCTCAATTTCACTACTGAGCACACCCAGTGAATTTTAAAAATTTCTGTTATTGCGTGTTTCTTTTCATAATTCCTTGAAAACAAGTAACCTACTCTGTTTTTGGTATTTTTTTCTATTTTTTTCATTTATCTCAAGGGAATTTGAAATTAGTTGTTGAATATTTTTAGGGCAGTTGCTTTAAAATCTTTATCAGATCATTTCACCATCTGATTCATCTCAGTGTTGGTGTCAGTTGATTGTTTTGTTTCATATTTCTCATTCAGTCATAATTTTCCTGTTTCTTTGTATGAGGTATGATTTTTAATTCTATACTGGACACTTTGTTATATTAAGAGAATCTGGGTCCTATTTAAATCTTTTCTTTTAGCAGGTAGTCAGACTGTTTAGACATAGCACCCTGGTTCTAATCTACTTTGTGGAGTGCAGTTCCAACGAAAAGGCTTCAGCAGTAGCATTCAGAACCCCTACATGCATACCTTACAAGGAAGCAAACATGCAAATCAGAAACTAAGTATTTCATAGAATACTTAAGACTCTATGTTAGCTGGAATAATGAGGCCCTACAAAAGATGCAAAAAATGCCCACCTCCTTTTCCTCAAAACTTGTGAATATGCTAATTTACATGGCAAAGGGGACTTTTCAGATGACATTAAATTAATGGTTCTGAGATTGGGACATTATCATGATTATGCAGGTGGGCCTAATGTAATCAGTGGGTCCTTATAAGTGGGAGACAGAAGGATCAAGGTCTGAAAGGACGTGTGACGATGGAAGCAGATATCAAACTGATATGATGAAGGGTCTTACAGCTAAAGGATGTCAGAATCTCTCGAAGCTGGAAAAGGAAAGAAATCAGAGCCTCCTTAAGGAATCAATCCTGCCCAAACCATGATTTTAGGACTTCTGATTGCCAGAAATATAAGAAAATAAATTTAATTTATTTTGAGATAATTTGCCATAGAAGTAAGAGGAAACTGTTAAATCCTTCAAGTGAATTTTCCTTGAATCATGTTCAGTTATACAAGATTATCTATCAAATCTTTCTTTCCGTCCCTGTTCCATAAACCTACTGCTTTTCTGTCTGACGTATGAGAGGAAGAAAAACTATTTTCCACTTTTTGAATCTTACTTCAAGAGTCCTCTGAGTCACAATGAAGACTTTTAGATCAAAGAAATTTGTGTGTGAGAACACAAACTTTCTCTAGTAATCATATATGTATGTGTGTGTTTGTTATCTACATCAATGCATTATATCAAAATATGCTTGTACGAGTATATATAAAGTGTATACACACACATTTGTGCATATATAGCAATCTGCTTGTACATGTGTTTCTTTGTGTTTATGTGTGTGTGTGTATATATACATATATATAAATCTGTCTCAGACAATTTATCTTGTTAACATTAGCTCTATTCAGTTAGGCTTTATATATAAGTATTTTACAACTGAATTTCAGCACCCAGAATAATAAATGTTTATTGATCAATAAAGGATTAAAGTGAATTGAAATAAAAACCATTACACTATTTGTACTGAGTTATTAGCACTAGAGATCTTCCAATCCCAAATTTACCAGCTAAATGCAGCTCCTCTTTTTTTATGTTGAATTATCTCAGGCCGATTTCTGGGAAGATAATGTAATAGGAGAGGCTGTTTCACCTCAGCTCTAAGCAATGGACAAACAACAGCAAATGTGGAGAGGCAGAAGAAAAAGTAAATGAATTAGAAGAGAGGAAAATTGAACTTGAACACACAGAAGAACAAATGGCAAGAGACGTTACTGAAAAATAGACCGTCATAGTGATTCCGTGGTACAAGTGACTAGAGAGGGTACTCTACCCTGTATAGGAAGGCTCTGAATGAAAAAGCAGACAAATTGGGAAGGAGAGAACGGTGTGAGTGTGCTTAGCCGCGATTCAAGTCTACCACCACTGCTGGCTTGAGAGATCTCCTCTTGCAACTTTGTAGCAGGCATTCCCATGGAGAACTCAGAGCCAGCAGATTTGCTTTCCCTGTGCACAGAGACTATTTGGCCAGGGTACAGCGCCTGATCTCTACTCCTGAGATGGGCTGCTGTGAGTGCCTGGTCTTTTTTGGTTGAGACTGGGAGGGGGGGGGGCTCTCTCTGGGAGGAGGGGGAGATACAGAGTGGTGCCAGTCCAACAGCCAGCTAGTGAAAAAGATGTGTTTAAGTCCCCAAATTACTCCCGTTTCCCCACAGAGGCCCAGAGACCTCATTCATGTGCAGACAGAGAGGCAAAGCTGAGGAAACCCACGGAACTGAATCCCAGATATTTCCAGATTGGCTGTGAGTAGGGGAAGCTGAAATATTCAGTCCCAGAGGTCAAAGTCATCCCAAGTGAGTGTAGGGGACAACAGACCTATTGGGCACACAAGTGGGGTCTATGCTGAGGTGTACACCACTTATCTTCCAGCCTCGGGATTGTTGGCTATCAATGCACAATGAGGTCAGTGGCCCTGGTTGGAATTACATTGTTTCTCCATTCAGTTCAGCTGACTGTTGCTGAGGAGAACAGATGGCTCAAGACTGCCATCTGCTGGATATAAGTAGGAAGTGCAGCATGGCAAACTTCCTATCTGCATAGCTTTCAATCGAGACTCAAGTAGAATTGCGATTTCCTCATGAAATCTGGGACTTGGTTTGGTAGGGAGGGACAAACAAGCCAAATCTAAAAGGGGACTTTCAACATAAATCCAAGTAGATACAAAATTTTCGATGAGTGAAGGAAATCAACTTGCAAAAGAGCCATATTAAGAGAATCGAATGTCCGGTGACAAGAGAAGGTCACAAAGCACATGCAGATTCAAGGAAATATGGCCCAACCAAATGATCAAGTTTAATCACTGGCAGGAACACAGAATTTGGAACAGCTAATCAATGCATTCATAACAACATAAAGGATAACAAGAGGATACCAGGAGAGCATAAAGAAGAACTTGAAAGAATAAATAGAAAAATAGAAGATATCTTTGAGATAAAAGATACTGTAGACCAAATTAAAAGTATATTAGAGACAAACAATAGCAAATGTGGAGAAGCAGAAGAAAAAGTAAATGAATTAGAAGAGAGGAAAATTGAACTTGAACACACAAAAGAGCAAATAGCAAGAAAGACTGAAAAAATGGAATCAGATCTTAGGGAGATGACAGACAACATGCAGTGCAAAAATATAAGAATTATCAGTATCCCAGAAGGAGAATCAAGGAGTAAAGGTATAGGAAGGCTAAAGAGATTGTTGGGGAAAACTCCTGAACCCTTATAAAAGACATAAACATGCAAATCAAACAAGCCCAGTGAATTGCAGATAGAATAAATCTAAATAGGCTTATTCTAAGACAAATGCTAATCAGAATGTCAAGTCTTGAAAAGAAGTAAAAAGTCATGAAAGCAGCAAAAGAAAAGAGATTCACTACATACAAGAGAAACTACACAAGACTGAGCTCAGAGTACTCAACAGGCACCATGAATGGAAAAATGCAGTGGTATGATAAATTTCAGACCCTAAACAATCCTTGACTTCCAGCCAAGAAGTCTTTATTTTTCTAAGTTGCCCTCCAAAACTGAAGAAGATATTAAAATCTTCACAGACAAGTAAGGACTGAGAGTATTTGCCAACAACCTGACCTGCAAGAAATAGTAAAGGGAGTTCTATCAGCTGAAAAAAAAAAAAAAGACAGGACAGGAAAGTTTGAAGGAGGTCATGGAATTGGTAAAGGTAACTTAAAGGATAAAAAGAGAGAGAAAGTAAAGAAAATATAGATCTGGCAAATAAAAACTAAAGGCAAGATGTTAGACTCAAGAACTGCCCTTATATTAATAACTCTGAATGTTAATGGACTAAACTCACCAATTAAAAGGCACCAGTTGGCAGAATGGATTTAAAAATATGATTGATCTATATGTTGTTTTCAAGTGACTCATCTTAGAACCAAGGACACAAATAGGATGAAAGTGAAAGGATAGAAAAAGGTGGTCTATACAAGTTGTGACCAAAATAATGCAGAGTTAGTCATACTAATATCAGCTAAAACAGACCTTAAATGTAAAGATGTCATGAGAGATAAAGAAGGATGCTACATATTAATAAAAAGGAACAATTCACCAAGTAGAAATAATAATAATAAATGTTTATGATCCCAATCATTGTGTTCCAAAGTACCTGAGGCAATCATTGGCAAAAGTGAAGGTAGCAATAGATATTTCAATAATAAAAGTGGGAAACCTCAAAAGTGAGAAATGCCCCTTTCCTCTATGGATAGAACAACCAGAGGATCAATAAGGATATAGAGAATTTAAATAATGTGATAAATGAATTAGATTTTAACTAATTAAAAAATAAAATAACTAATTAAAAATTATTTTAATTAAAAAATTAGTTAATTATTTTTAACTAATTAAAAAATTAACCAATTGAAAAATTAAATAATGTGATAAATGAATTAGATTTTAACTTACATATAGATTGTTACATCCCAAAATATCAGGACATACATTCTTCTCTAGTGCTCATGGAGCATTCTCCAGGATAGATCATACGCTGGGACACAAATCAGGTCTTTATAAATTTACCAAGATTGAAATTATTCAAAGCACTTTCTCTGATCACGACGGGATCAAAACAGAAATTAATAATCAGTAAAGAACCATAACTTTCACAAAATATGTAGATTAAATAATATACTCAAACAATCAATGAGTCAAAGAAGAAATTGTTAGAGAAATTGGTAAATACCTGGAGATGAATGAAAATGAAAATACAACATAATATAACTCGTGGAATGTGGCAAATGCAGTGGTGAGAGGGAAATGCCTAGACTTAAAAAGGATAATGAGCAAAAAGTAATGAACTAAACACTCACCTGGATCAATTAGAGAAAGAACTGCAAACTAACCACAAAGCAAGTTGAAAAGAAAGAACTAAGATTAAAGCAGAAATAAATGAACTACAGAACAAAAAAATAATAGAAAGAATCAACAAAACCAGAAGTGGGTTTCTTGAGAAAATCAGTAAAATGGATGGACCCTGTTCTAGTTTGCTAGCTGCCGGAATGCAACACACCAGAGATGGATTGGCTTTTAATACAAGGGGATTTATTTTGTTGGTTCTTCAGAGGAAAGGCAGCTAACTTTCCACTGAGGTTCTTTCTTACGTGGAAGGCACAAGATGGTCTCTGCTGGTCTTCTCTCCAGGCCCCTGGGTTCCAACAACTTTCCCTAGGGTGACTTCTTTCTGCATCTCCAAAGGCCTGGGCTGAGCTACTAGTGCTGAGATGAGGAATGCCAAGCTGCTTAGGCAGTGCTACATTGTGTTCTCTCATTTAAGCACTAGCCAATTAAGTCAACGTCACTCATTGCAGCAGACACGCCTCCTAGACGACTGCAGATGTAATTAGCAACAGATGAGGTTCACGTACCATTGGCTTATGTCCGCAGCAACAAGACTAGGTATACTCACCTGGCCAAGTTGACAACTGAATATAACTATCACAGACCCCTACTAGACTAAGAAAAGAAAAATAGGGGGTCAACAAATAAAATCAGAAATGAGACGGGAGGTCACTACCATGGATCCTAAAGAAATTTTGAAAAATAATATAGGTATATTATGGACAACTATATGCTAACAAACTAGACAATTTAAATGAAATGGACAAAGTTCTAGAAACATACAAACTACAGACACTGAGATTCTGAGAGCAAAGAGAAGGTCTTAAACAAATTACAAGTACAGATTCAATTAGTTATCAAAAATCTTCCTATAAGAAAGCCCGGAGCCAGACTGCTTCACAGCGGAATTTTATCAAATATTTCAAAAAGAACCAACACCAATTCTGCTCAAATTCTTCCCCCAAAATTGAGCAAATAGGAACACTACTTATGTGTTCCTAACAACATAACTCATTTTATGAGGCTAACATTACCTTAATACTAGAACCAGATACAGACACCAAAAAAAGCAAAATTACAGACCAATCTCCCTAATGAATATAGATGCAAAAATTGTCAATGAAATTTTAGCAAATTGAATCCAACAATATATTAGAAGAATTGTACATCAAGAACAAGTGGTGTTTATACCAGGAATTCAATGATGGTTCAAAATAAGAAAATCAATGTAATATAGCCTATTAACAATTTTAAAAGGAAAAATCACACAATAATCACAATTGACATTGAAAAAGCAGCATCCTTTTCTGATAAAAACTCTTCAAAAGGTAGGTAACAAAGGAAATATCCTCAAAATGATAAAGGGTATATATGTAAAACCCACAGTCAGCATCATTCTCAGTGGTGAAAGATTGAAAGCATCCCCCCTAAGATCAGGAATGAGACAAGATGCCCATTGTCATGACTATTTTCAACATTATCCTGAAAGTTCTAGTGACAGTGATAATGAAGAAAAAAGGAATAAAGGAATTATTTGCAGATGACATGATCTTGTACTTGGAAAATACTGAGAAATATATGACAAAGCTAGTTGAGCTAATAAGTTCAGCAAAGTGGTCGGATATAATATTAATATATAAAAATCAGTAATATTTCTATATGCAAACAATGACCTCACTGAGGAGACAATTAAGGAAAACATTCCATTCGAAGTAGCCTCTAAAAGAATCAAGTATTTAGGAGTAAACTTATCTGGGAACGTAAAATACTTGTATACAGAAAACTACAAAATATTGTTGAGGGAAATCATAGAAGATCTTAATTGATGGAAAGATATTTCATGCCCATGGAAAGAAGACTGAAGGTTGTTAAGATGCTAATTCTGTGCAAAATGACCTACAGATTCAAGGCAATTTCAAATAAAATTCCAACAATCTAATTTGAAGACATGGAAAAGCTAGTTCTCAAGTTTATTTGGAAGGTAAAGAAATCTCAAATAGCTAAAGACATCCTAAAAAAGAAGAGAAAATAGGAGGACTAACACTTCCCAACTCTAAAGCATACTATAAAGCCATAGTGGTCAAACAGCATGGTTCAGGCACAAAGATGGACATACTGAACCAATGCAACCAGTCGAGAGTGTGGAGATTGACCTAAAAACTATGGTGAATTAATCTTTAATAAAGCCCCCAAATCCACTGAATTCAGACACAATAGTCTTTTCAATAAATGGGTATGGGAACACTGTTATCATTAGCCAAAAGAATGAAAGGGGAACCCTATTGTATGCCGTATATAAAATTAACTCAAAATGGATCAAAGATCTAAATATAAGAGCCAGTATCATTAAACTCCTAGAAGAAATATAGGGAAACATCTGCAAGACCTAGTGTTAAGAGGTAGCTTCTTGAACTTTATACCCAAAGCAAAGTACAAATAAAAAGATAAATGGGAACATCTCAGAATCAGAAGCTTCTGTGCCTCATAAACCACCATTTGTGAGTTGTCCTATAAACCGCCATTCTCTATTAGGTACATACCTAGAAAAGCTGAAAACAGTGACACAAACAGACATTTGCACACCTATGTTTATAGGCGGCACTATTCATAGTTGCCAAGAGATGGAAACAATCCAAATGTCCTTCAACTGATGAATGGATAAACAAAATGGGGTATATGCACATGATGGAACATTATGCAGTAGTAAGATGAAATGACATCCTAAAGCATATGACAGCATGAATGAACCTAGAGGATATAATACTGAGTGAAATAAGCCAGACCCCAAAAGACAAATACAGTGTGATTTCACTATTATGACTCTGGTAAAGAGAGAAAACACCAAATCATATGGCCCAGGAAGAAAATATCTACTCATATATATCAATGAACTAGATGTTGCATCTCTGTAGCCAGAATATGCAAATGACTTCACAATCAATGACTTTCATATGTTTCACATTTTTAATATTGACCATTCATGATAAGGTTCCCATAAAAAAAGAGAAAAAGAAAAGTAGCCCTTTATTCCCTACTCCCTACTTATATGCCTCGCCCCAGAGACCACTATCATTTCCAGCTTGACGTGTGTCCTCTGCGAACACTTTCCCCTCATCATACCCAGGCATATAAACATCAGATGCATAGAAATTGTAAAAAAAAAAAGGAATGATCTCAGACTGACATTGTATGTGGCTTTTAACTGAAAAAGAATTATAGTCAATTGCATATAATATTTTTAGACTTTTAAAAATTTTAATTTATTTAAATGCTTATCATTGACAACTTTCACCTGGTTGTAGTAATCAAAAAGGAAAATTTATTTATGTTAATTAAAACATGAACAGTAATTTCCTCTATTATTGTATCACAGCTGTTACTCAGAAGGAATTGAGATAGGGTGAAGTACATCCCAATATTTTTTTGGAGGGAAGGGAGAATCAAAATTCAATATGGAAGGCATTATCACAAATTGATATAGATGAAATCCCATTACATCCAAACTTTTGGAGTATCTGAAATGTTTGCTGTAATGAAAGTATGCCATGAAAACAGCTGGAAATCAGATTCTTACCTAGATAGAAGCTAAGCTAATATAACCCTGATGAATTTATACACCCAAAATATTAATTTTAATGAGAAGGAAAGGAAAGAGTTTATATAGAAGCTTGCGTCCTTTATCTTCATTACCTTCTCCACTCTCCTGTTGCCTTTAGGGTAGTTTACTCCTTTGTTTTGGTTGACTGTAAATCCAAAAGGACTTTTTTTTTTTTTATTGCAAATAGCTTCTTGGAATTTCAGTGTTGAGGGGGAAGAAGAAAAGGGAGGTAGGAAGCAATTACAACTTAAATAAATTATACATTTTTATGGAACAACTTGAGTTATACTTTCTTCATCATCTTTTATATTGACACTACAAGTATTAGCAACAATAAATATGAAATAATCTTTTTAACCAATGGTGCTGGGAAAACTGGAGAACCATTTGCAAAAGAATGAAGGTGGATGCCTACCTCACACCACATATGAAAATTAAATAAAAATGGATCAAAGACATAAATATAAAAACCAAAACTATAAAACTCCTAGAATAAAACATAAGGAAGCATCTTCAGGTCCTTGAATTAGACAACAACATCTTAAAGTTTATGCCCAAAGCACAAGCAACAAAAGAGAATAATAGATAAATGAGACTTCATCAAAACTAAGAACTTTGCACATCAATGGACTTCATCATGAAAGTAAAAGGACAACTGATAAAATGGGAGAAAATAGTTGGAAGCCACGTAGCCAGTCCATGTTTAATATCCTGTTTATATAAGAATACAACTAGACAACAAAAAAGACAAGCAACCTAATAAAATTTTGGCAAAAGACTTGAATAGACATTTCTTGAGAGAAGATAACAAATGGCAAATAACCATATGAAAATATGGTCAACACCATTAGCCATTAGTGAAATGTAAATAAAAACTTCAATGAGATACCACCTCACATCCACTAGAATGACTACTATTTTTAGAAAGAAATTGAAAATAATAAGTGTTGTAGGGGATGTAGAGAACTAGAAACACTTGTTCTACTTTGGTGGGGATGAAAAATGGTGTAGCTGCTGTGGAGAATACTTTGCATTTCCTTCATAAATATAGAATTATCAGATGACTCACCAATCCCACTTCTAGATATATATTTAAAATAATTGAAAGCAGGTACTTGGACAGCTGTTTTCACACTGAGATTCATATGGGGCATTATTATTATTTTATTGTGTTTTATTTAAATTTTACTGATAAAACTAAACAACATGCAAACACAAACATTCCTAACATATGAACATTCCATATTTGGTGTGCAATCAATGGCTCACAAGGTCATTACACAGTTGTGTATTCATACCATGATTATTTTTCAAAACATTTATATCACTCCAGAAAAAGAAAGAAAAAGCAAAAAAAAGAAACTCATACATACCATATCCCTTACCCCCACCCTCTCATTGACCACTAGTATTTCCCTCTACCCAGTTCATTATAACATTTGTTTTCCCTATTATTTATCTATTTTAATCCATATTTTTTACTCATCTGTCTATACCATAGATAAAAGGAGCATCAGAACAAGGTTTTCACAATCACACAGTCGTATTGCAAAAGGTATATCATTATACAATCATCTTCAAGAACCGTGGCTACTGGAACACAGCTCTATAGTTTCCAGCACTTTCCTCTAGCCTTTCTAATATTCCTTAAACTAAAAAGAGGATATCTATATAATGTGCAAGAATAACCTCTAGGATAACCTCTCAATTCTGTTTAAAATCTCTCGGCCACTGACATTTATTTTGTCTCATCTCTCTCTTTCCCCTTTCAGTTGAGAAGGTTTTCTTAATCCCTTGATGCTGAGTCCCAGCTCATTCTATGACTTCTGTCCCACATTGCCAGGGAGGTTTATACCCCTGGGAGTCATGTCCCATATATAGAGGAGGAGGGCAGTGAATTTGCTTGCCATGTTGACTGAGAGACAGGCCACAGCTGAGCAACAAAAGAGGTTCTCTGGGAGTGACTCATAGGCCTAATTTTAAGTAGGCTTAGCCTATCCTTTGTGAGGATAAGTTTCATATGAAGAAACCCCAATATTGAGGGTTTGGCCTACTGATTTGGCTGTTCTCACTGTTTGCGAGAATATCAGACCTTCTCCAACAGAGGAAGTTGAATTTTCCCCCTTTCTTGCCATTCCCCCAAGGGGACTTTGCAAATACTTTTTTATATACTGTTCAAATCACTCTGGGATTTATTGGGATAGCACTTTGGACAAATCTATAAAATCTCATGCCCTATTCAAGGTTCTATATACTTACGGTATTCAATTAAACTATCCATATAAGGTACATTAGGAAATGGACTAGTCAAAATGTAATACCAAATATTTTTTTGCTTTAGTCTCACTCATAAGTTAAAGTTTTAAAATATGAATTGCCATCTATTTTCAACACCCTGCAATATTGACATTCTTTTGTTGTTCCTCGTGCAGAAAAATCATTTAATTTGTACATTTAGTCACTATCATTGTACACTCTAGGCATTCCTAGATTATACCATCTCAGTCTTTATCGTCTATCATTCCTTCTGGTTTCATTTGTGCCCCCAGCCCTCCTCCCTCTATCTTTCTCACATTCAGCTTTTCAGTATACTAATATTATTGTGCTGCAATTGGGTAGCATTATGCTATCCATTTCTGAATTTTTACAATCAATCCTGTTGTATAATCTGTATCTGTATCCCTTCAGTTCCAATTACCCAAAATCTACCCTATTTCTATCTCCTGATTGTCTCTGTTCTTAACTGAAATTCTCCAAGTTCATTCATTAATGTTAGTTGGTATCAGTGATACCATACAGTATTTGTCCTTTTGTTTCTGGCTAATTTCACTCACCATAATATCTTCAAGGTCCATCCGTGTTGTTATATGCTTTACAACTTTATTCTGTCTTACAGCTGCATAATATTCCATCATACGTATATACCATAGCTTGTTTAGCCACTAGTCTGTTGATGGACATTTGGACTGTTTCCATCTCTTGGCAATTGTAAATAATGTTGCTATAAACATTTGTGTGCAAATGTCCATTTGTGTCCTTGCCCTGATGTCCTCTGAGTAGATACCTAGCAATGGTATTGCTGGATCATATAGCAATTCTATACATTTCCTTCCTGAGGAACTGCCAAGCTGCCTTCCACAGCATTTTACATTCCCACCATTTTACATTCCCACGAATAGTGGATAAGTGTGCCTCTTTCTCCACATCCTCTCCAGCACTTGTTTCTTCTGTTTTATTGATAATGGCCACTCTGGTTGGTGTGAGATGATATCTCATTGTGGTTTTGATTTGCTTTTCCGTAATAGCCAGGGAAGTTGAGCATCTCTTCGTGTGCCATTTAGCCATTTGTATTTAGTTTTCTGAGAAGTGTCTGTTCATGTATTTGCCCATTTTGTAATTAGGTTGTTTTTCTTTTTGTTGTTGAGTTGAACAATCTCTTTATATATTCTGGATACTAGGCCCTTATCTGTTATATCGTTTCCAAATATTGTCTCCCATTGTGTAGGCTGTCTTTTTACTTTCTAAACAAAGTTCTTTGATATACTAAAGTGTTTAATTTTGAGGAGTTCCCATTTATGTATTTCTTTCTTCAATGCTCGTGCTTTGGGTGTAAGACCTAGGAAACTGCCTCCTATTATAAGTTTTATAAGATATTTCCCTACATTTTCTTCTAAAAATTTTATGGTCTTAGATCTAATGTTTAGCTCTTTGATCCATTTTGAGTTAATTTTTTGTATAGGGTGTGAGATATGGATCCTCTTTCATTCTTTTGCATATGGATATCCAGTTCTCCAAGCACCATTTATTGAAGAGACTGTTCTGTCCCAGGTGAGTTGGCTTGACTGTCTTGTCAAAGATCAATTGTCCACAGATGAGAGAGTCTATATCTGAACACTCTATTCGATTCCATTGGTCAGTATATCTATCTTTATGCCAGTCCCATGCTGTTTTGACCACTCTAGCTTTGTAATATGCATATGGAGCATTATTAACAACTGCTTAAAGATGGAAGCAACTTGTGTCCACCAACAGATGAAGCAGAAAACGTAATATGGTATATCATTCAATGGAATAGTCTTCAGCTGTAAAAACAGATGAAGTTTGGTACCTGTGATAACAGGGATCAACTTTGAAGACACAATATTGAGTAAAATGAGCCAGACACAAAATGATAAATAACATATGATCTTACTGATATGAAATAAGCAAAATACGCAATTCATAATGTCAGAAAATAGTCTAAAAGTTATCAGAGTGGGGGTACTTAATGTGAACTGAATGCTTGTGGTGAGAATTTCTGTTTGGAGTGATGGAAAAGGTTTGGTAATTGATGGTGTTGATGGCAGCACAGTACTGTGAATGTAATTTACACCACAGAACTATATATGAATTATATACTATGAATGTGGTTAAAATGGGAAATTTTAGTTTGTATATATGTCACCAAAATAAACATTCCTAAAAAACCTTAAGACTGTACAAAACACTGAACCCCAATTTAAACTATGGACTATAGTCAATAGTATAATAATATAATTCTAATAATATTGTTTTGTCAATTTAAAAAAAGGCAATATGCTAATATTAATGAGCCAGTATTAATAAACAGTATGTAAGGGTGAAATATGGGAATTTCCTTTTTTCTGTATTTTTTTCTAAAAACCTACAACTTCTCTGATAACAAAAAATTTTTAAGTTGAAGAACACTCACATGCAAATGAAATAAAAGAAAAAAGCATTTTTGATTCTCAATAATCACTTAGAGGGCTTAATATGACCAAATGATAAATGTATTCTTATCACATAAGGTAACTTTTTAATTCAGTTCCCTAACTAATTTGTATTTTATAGACAAAAACTACAAGAACTGAGATGATAAACAAATTTATCTACTCTATAAGAATCAGTTAATTGAAATGTCTTAATATTACTAAATATATGTAACTTAACATCACAAATAAAATATTATAAAATACTTTCCCAATTAAGGCAACAGATTTTAAACTGTGTACAATGTTATTTTGCATTCAACCTAATATTTCAAGAAGTTTTGTCTACAGTATTTCCAGATTGATTTTTTTGTTGTTTCTTTGGTGCATGTTCTGGGAATCAAACCCGGGTCTCTGGCATGGAAGGTGGGCATTCTAACCACTGAACACCTGTGCACCCAGATTGATTTTCATTTTCCGCAAACATTATTGTTTTTTGCCCTGTCTATCCTGTCTTCACTGGCTTCCTTGAATGCTTAGATACAGCATATGATACAATTTGGCCTGCATTTGAGGCTTCCCAATGTTTTCTTCTTTCAGTCCCCCTTTCTTTCCTTTACTTTCCTTCTTCTTCACTTGCCTAGGGCCCTCTCCAGTTAGATATGAAGTCCCTGCCATGTAGTGTGCTCTAGCCTAAGTTATGGGGCCAAGACAGGGAACAGGCAGTCCAGGCCTCTGCTTTCAGGGAGTCCTTATAAAGAGAAAGAGTGTTTAAGAGGATGGACCCTCATAAGCTTAAGGCAAAGAAGCCCACACATAGGGACTAAGAGAACAGATTTTATAGTTGAGTTTTATTATTGGCTTCATGACTAATAAGTGGGTAATTTTCAGTAAGTTACTTTATGCACCATAGGTCAGAGTTTTCTCATCTACAGTCTAGTAAGAAGAAGAGAAAGAGGAACAAAAGAGGAAGAAGAAGGAAGAGGAGACAGTTAAATGCTCTACAATTTCAGTGAGAAATCTAAGTGAGATAATGCATTTAAATATACAACTAGACATCATAAAAACTCAATAAATGATAGTTGCTATCATCATCATTTGCTATTATTATCATTCCTACTACTGTTTTTTTTTCAGTCATTGGGCAATATTATATATATACGCCTAAAGAGTTCAGCTGCATTTGAGAACTATCAATCATCTCTCTATGACACAAAGATTATGGTTTAATGGTCAAAAAATGATTTCTCTGGAATTAAATTGATTTGGAATAGGTAATCAGGATGCTTGAAAACAGGAGATAGAATGATTTTTCTCCCAGTGCTATTCTGTCTTAGGGGGTGAGGTTGATCATACTTGGACAATCTCCTAAGAGAGAAGAGAAAGAAATGTCCAGGCTTGCAGCCCTTGCTGCTCCAGAGCCAGGTAGTATTCACACAGCATGTGTTTCCAAGCGCCTAACTGGCCACCTGCCTTATCTGCTTCTTTTCAATGTGACATGGGTCGATAGAGCATTGCGGAGAACAAAGAGGATGTGCAGAATAAAAATGGTGACGAAGGAAACTCAGACTCTTGAATCACAATTCGATCAGGTAAATAAAGGGCAGGAAAGTCATTCTCCGATATGAATTTATTTTAAGCTCTAAATATTATTACTAAAATGCATGCAAGAGGACCCTATAAAGCCAGGGTTACAACTTTGTTCATTGTGGAAGCATCAATGGCTCAGGGAGTTAAGAGTAAGGGAAATAAACGACGGCTTGTGAAAAAGTCTTTGCTAGATCTTATGTTTATATTTCCAAACAAATTTTTAGTCAAGATAGTTTTATGCTAATTATTGAAATTATAAGTGAAAGAAAATTTAAGAAAGCCTACACAAATTGCATTAGGATCAACATGGTTTTTATTTAAAGGAAAATGATTTGTATTTCATTGCAGGGATGTAATGATTCCATTGACAAAAAAAAAAAAGAGAGAAGAAAAAGGGAAAAAGAATATAGATTGTAGAGGCAGTAACTAACAGTGTAACAGCTTACCAACAGTATAATAAAAAAAAATCCTGAACCATGAATTAGGGAGTCAGGAAGAAGTACCAATACATCTTTTGTTGACAGTACGACCCACTAAACAAAAGCTTTTGATTCCATGTGCTCTCATCTGTCAAATGGAATCTTTAAAACCTACCTCATATTTCTCACAGTTCAAGGAAGAATCAGTGTAGTTTTCCTTATAAGTTATAACAACAAGATGCTATGAAGACATTCCTAGCTCATTTCAGTAAATCTTACGGAGATTTGAATTTATGCTTTTATCAAAGCATAGCTTTGGTTTTCTGTTAGTTTCCTCAACTGTAAGTCCCAATTCTTTTTTGACTTGAAATTACAATAATCTTTCTCAACATCACCACCACATTTTCCAGTCCCAGACCCCATCTTCTGTTTTCTTACCCAGACGGATTTTGATGGAACACTGAACTATACCAGAATAGGATGGGACTAGCACCATAGTTATCAACTGGGAGTTTGTTCTAAGGGTAGACCCTCAGGCTCTACACCACACCCACCAAATCAGACTATATTTTGCTAGGTTCCCAGGTGATTCCTAGGCACTGATCTAATGACTTTTAACTTCCCCTTGGGTCTGAATCTTCCTTCATTCACCTTCCAGGTACTGAGATAGGAGTAGAAATTTGAAACACAGCATACAAGCTATCAAGACTTGAGACTAGTCTAGGGCCCTCATCATAAATACTAAGATGCCTAAGAACACATTCCTACTGAACCAGAAGCAGAACTCAACTGCTGGCTTGAGTCATGGTGCTTCAGCAACACCATGTCAGCAAAAATTTACTATGCTACTGAACTCTTTCATTTTATTTCTCTGATCATGAGAATGTTAATCACACGTTTCCTGCGTCACCCTTGGTGTTTGGGCTCTAAGTCTGCTAGGCAGGCATGCATACTTATAGTAGAAAACAAGCACAGCATAGCCATCTGAGTAGCTGGAGTGGTGCCTTGGCTAATCCACTACCCTCTGCCTCTTGCTTCTCAATTACAGAGTAGGAGGTGACTCATCTTTGTGGAGACCTTTGACAACCTCAGCTGAAAAGTCTCAGAGTAGTGCAAAACATTACTATGCCCATGCAAGTGAAAACTACACAATTCTCTGAACTCTAAATGTGGAACTGAAAATTAAAATGAGCAGCTGTGGTTGGTCTTTGCTAAGTATTGCCCAGGGTTTTCTTCCCATAGAAAGAACCAAAGTCAGTCTGCAGATGATCTACTGTAAGTACTTGGTTTTCTGTGGAAGTAACAGTATGTAGTAGAAAGGACTATAGAGTTGGAGACAGAAGTCCTGGGTTCGAGCCCCTGTTCTTCCACGTATTAGGTTTGTGCATGTAGGCTGCTACTCCATCTCTTTAGGCTTTATTTCCTAATTTTAAAAAGACTTAATAATATTTATGTCAAAGTATATTTTTCCCTTGCCCTTGCTATTAATTAACACTGAGTCCTTTTTACCTGCTCTTGGGCTCAGTGTAGTGATCACCTTCCTACCTTCTCAGTATACATACCTTCTCCCCTCAACCTAGACTACCTATTTTCCATTTTGGTATCCAAGTGGCCAAAGAAAGCTGACTTTATCCTCTTTCATAGAGAACATATGCTCAAGCTGAAGCCAATAAACACAGACAGTATTCTCTGGTCATTAGGATTAGGTTCAATGGTTGGCGTGGGCATTAACATGCTAGCCCACCAGGGGGAATCTCAGGCTTTCCAATAAATGCTGGAAACAAGAGCTTCCCTTCCTCTTCATTGTGCTGGGACCACACCATGTGTCAAATGGCTATACCTATTTTCCTCCCTAAGGGAGGCCTACTTGAGGACTAAGCTGACACTGAGAGGTGGCAAAGCTGAAAGATTTGCATACCTGGATTCTGTCGATACAATAAGCTTCTGAATCAAGCCACACCTAAATCCCACTTACCTCTCTACTTTTCTGCTATCTGTACCAGTTCTTTTCATTGTTTAAGCTTGTTTGAGTCTATTTCTACTTTATGGACCCAATTATGGGAACTAATGCAAATATTTCAGTTTCAAAATAACCTCCTCGGGCGGGCCGCGGTGGCTCAGCGGGCAAAGTGCTTGCCTGCTATGCCGGAGGACCTCGGTTCGATTCCCGGCCCCAGCCCATGTAACAAAAACGGAGAAACAGAATACAATAAAACAAGAAAATGTTTAAAGATGTTTCCCTTTCTTCCTTCCTTCCTTCCTTCTATCCTTCCTTCCTTCTCTCTGTCTTTCCTTTAAAAAAAAAAAAAAAAATAACCTCCTCAAAGTAGACTAGTCACACTGTTTTCTTATATTACTTATAACTTGCCCCACTCCAAAAGATTTAGCAACTAATGTCTGAATAGATACTTAGAATACTGAAATAAAATATCAATTTTGTGTAAATTGTTAAGTAATATGCAAATCTAAAATATTACTTCTCATAAAGAAATGTGTCATAAAGAAGCTAATTTATCTGCATTTCTTAACTAAGTTGGGGTCATGGACTGTTTAAGAAAAAGATGAAATTTTTGGACTTTTTTCCCAAATAATGAGTAGACACATAGATACAATTTTCACTTAATTTCTTGAGTTCACAGATAAGAACATTTCCGATCTTTCCAGGTCTAATATCCTAAGGTTGGTTCTTAATTTGTTTTACATGGGCCCATCACTTACCAAAGATGCTATAAACTATATATAGTCTTAAGGACCAATAAATGCTAAATTTAGAATCCTCCTATTGAATATATCCTACTAGCAAACTCAAAGCTCTACTAGAATCAAAGCCATAATTAGAGATGCTCTGATGAAGTCAAATATTCCACTCTTCTGCACTGTTTTTACTTCTTTCTTTAAATTATTTGATAGAATTTAGGGTAACAGTAAAGAAAGTGACTGAGGAACAAGAAACATGGTTTTTCTATCTTTGGGGAAAATATTTGGATTTGGAGTCACAAAATTAATTGGGTTGACCTAAATTGTAATACTTGAATCTAAACATATAATTATATAGGGCAAGAAGGGAAAATTTTTAATGGGCATCTGAAACACAGTTTGAAGGGGGAAAGACTAAGACAATTGAACTCAAGATCTTATTTGTGGTATAATTATACATCCATTTAGAATGTATGTCTTATTCTGGAAGATAAGACATGCAACGATCCTTTTAAAACCCAAGTGTGATCATATTACCTCTTTGATCGTAATTTTATTCAAAAAGCCAAAATATGTTACCAGGTGTATATGCTCTATAAATAAGGTCCTACATAGTCTGCACTCCACTCCCCAATCCCACCCCCATTTACCTCCATGACCACACTCTTCTCCTTCCTTCTGATCCTCCAACTCACCTATCCCTCGCCATCCATGCCCAAACATGCTATAATACTTAAATCTCACATTCTCACTGAGGTCTGCTTTGACTACCATATGTAATACGGCAGACTACCCACCCCCATTCCCTTACCCTACTCTGATTTTCCTTTTTTTCATTAGTACTATCACCTTGAACATACTCTATGATATTAATACATTTGTGCTTATTATATTTATTTTATCTTTCCCCCACCAGAATATAAACTTGATATGGAAGAGTTTTTATCTGTATGGCTCTCTGATATATTATGATCAGCTAAGAAGAATGCCTGGGACATAATAGGGTCTCAAAGAGTTTTTTTTTTTTATTTCTATAATTAAAAAAAAATAATCTCTGTGAGTTTTGGTTTTTATGCCTCGAAATTGGGCAGACTATAATGCTCTCATGAACTATTGCATTAAAGTACTGATTTTATTTTCTTAGTGCAATGTCTAACATATAATTGGTTAGTAAATATTTTCTGCTCTAGTCTCTCCAAACAACTTTGTGGAAGATTTGACAGGCTAATACAAATTGCATTTTGGAAGCAAAATGTTTCATTCTTTGCCATATTTGGGTTTGGACAACAGATAGCCCCATGAGTTAAGGTAAAAATCAGGTGTTGGATCTTGGAGACAAAGTCAGCATATGATTATTTCAAGAGACAGGTGTGCTGTGATCTGAATGAAAATTCAGCTCTGAAATGGGAAGATCAGTGATAAAAGTAAATGGCAAAAGGATGATTATAAGTGCCATTTGACAAGAGTTTAACCTTAGCCCCCCAAATCACATTCCCTTATGAGATAAGGACAGGTAAACAACTAAAATCAAGGAAATAGTTGTCAGAACACAACTTGAGGGCCATTTATGTGTAAGTTTTCAATAAGGAAATTCTATTTCTTGAGGGATAAGAGACTTACGGCTTCTAGGAGATATATAAAAGATTTATCTCTTTTCCTTTAATCATTTTCTTATTTCTCTGCAAGAATGGGTCAGGATCAGAATAACAGACACTCAATCTCTAACAATTAGGAGTTCTGATGGTGATTGCTCATATTATTGGATGCTTACTACACTGCACTTTTACAAAATACCTCCTGATACAGATTTTCTTGAGCGGATCCTGGTGAGATTTAAAGACAAAAGGGGTAAACACAAATCACTTCAAGAAAATGAGATGCAAGATGACATTGTAGAGAGGTGTGGAATTTAGTTCATCTTCTAGGGCAGCTAGAAAATAGCCAGGAACTGTCTGGAATAACTGTATGGGGTCTCCTGTGACCAGAAACACACTGTAGACAAGTCTGGAATGAATGGAAGGGTTGAAATCACAGTGCACAACTGTAAGTGTCCCAAGCCACAGAGGCTCCTCGCCTAGTGGCGCAGCAGGCTGTTTTGGAGTTACTTCCCCTTGGGAAAAAGAAGCATTCTACTAGAAGCAAGAGAAGTTTGCTCAGCCAAGCTCCAATTGTGGAACTAATTAACAAATTAGGCCTGTTGAATACAAGCTCTGAGCACAGATAAACCCAAAGCAAGCACAAAGAAAACTTATGGTAGGGTGAGCTGTGGTGGCTCAACAGGCAGAGTTTTGCCTACCATGCCAGAGACATGGGTTCAATTCCCAGTGCCTACCTATGCAAAAATAAATAAACAAGCAAATAAACTAACAAACAAAGAAACTGATGGTAGCTCCCCCGCAAAGAGGACATGGGACTGACAAAAACAATAACAGCAGAGGTTTCTGAGCTTGGCTGATCTCAGAAAACTGAAAAAGGGCTATACCCCAAGTAAAGGGACATACAGAGCTGGGTATCAACAGTGACACTTGATTGGCAAACCCAGGGGATTGGGGTATAGCTATGTAGCTATGAAAAGAAATTTTTCCTTCCCATTTCTCCCCCACCCCTGCTCATTTATTTTCTTTTGTTTTTTTCTTTTTCTTTTTCTTTTTTTTTTTTACTTTTTAGCTGCCCATTAAATAAACCTGCAGGCATTCTCAAGTTTCAGAATTGCTCCAGGTAAGGATGGATTAAAGTACATCTAAAAGACAAAGTAACTAGTCACAAGAAGGAGATAATTCCCTTGAGGGCTTATCTTCCCCAAGTGTGCTGGTTTGAAAGGATGCATATCCCCTAGAAAAACCATGTTTTAATCTAAATCCCATTTCATAAAGGCAGAATAATCCTTATTCAATACTGTATGTTTGAAACTGTAATCAGATCATCTCCATGGAGATGTGATTCAATCAAGAGTGTTTGTTAAGCTGGAGTAAGTGATGACATATCTCCACCCTTTTGGGTGAATCTTGATAAGTTTCTGGAGTCCTATAAAAGAGAAAACATTTTGGAGAGAGAGAGAGAGATTCAGAGAGAGCAGAGAATGCTGCAGCACCACGAAGCAGAGAATCCACAAGCCAGCAACCTTTGGAAATGAAGAAGGAAAATGCCTCGTGGGGAGCTTCATGAAACCGGAAGCCAGGAGAGAAAGCTAGCAGATGACACCATGTTCGCCATGTGCCCTTCCAGCTGAGAGAGAAGCCCTGTGCTTGCCTTGTGCCTTCTCACTTGAGAGAGAAACCCTGAACTTCATTGACCTTCTTGAATCAAGGTATCTTTTCCTGGATGCCTTAGATTGGACATTTCTATAGACTTGTTTTCATTGGGACATCTTCTCGGTCTTAGAACTGTAAACATGCAAATTATTAAACTCCCCCTTTTTAAAACCTGTTCTGTTTCTGGTATATTGCATTCCAGCAGCTAGCAAATTAGAACACCAAGTAAAAGGGGGGCAGGCTCATTATGCTCACTATGCCAGCATAAGTGGCAGCTCTCATTTAGAGAATTCAGACCCCAGTGACTGGAAAGTGAAAACAATTTAGGCCCACCTACTGCCTCAGCCTCTGTCACACTTCTCTGGCAGAGACAGGGTAAGTTGAGAATTAAAGGCCCTGAACCACTTTAGTCTAGTGAGAACTGTGGGCTGACAAGTGGCATCTGGTGACAGTATAGGAGAATATGAAACAGAATCAAGAGGCCTCACAAGAAAGACTGGTACTGTGTTGGGTTTCATCCTCAAGGAAACTTAATACTTATTACACCTCTTTCCCAAGTCCTGGGCCTGTCTTATTTGGGAAAATCTGATTGGAGTCAATCCTCTCTGGTAGGGAAAGAACCAGGAAATCAAGAGCTGAAAATATGGATCATTTAAACAGAAGCTATGGTTAGGTCTGAATAAGTTGAACTGAATGTCAAAGAACAGAGAGAGAACAAAGCCAATCAACAAGAAAACCTTAGACAAAAGAGAGAAAATGACCTCCAGCATAAACTAATCAAGGAAATCAGATGCCTACACATTGTTAAAAAATAATGACTCATACCAGAAAGCATGAAGATATGGAACAGGCAAAGGAACAAACACTTCAAATGAGATACAGGAGGTGAAACAACAAATTAAAGATGTTCAAATAAATCTTCTAAACCATATAAAAAATCAAATGACTGATGAAGGAAAATATGCAAAACAGATGAAGGATATAAAGAAGACACTGTATACAGAAGAACTCAAATGATTAAAATAAAAACAAATGGTAGAACTTATGAGAATGAATGACACAGTAGAAGACATATCTATTTTAGACATCTGTAAAATAGCTGGAAACTTGAATTTACAACAGCAGATTTGAAGAGGCAGAAGAAAGGCTTAATGAATATGAGAACAGGACATATGAAATCCTACACACAAGATAACAGACATGGAAAAGAATGGAAAAATATGAGAAGTGTCTCAGGGAAGTAAATGGCAATATGAAGAACCCCCCCTTGTGTCATAGGTGTCTCAGAAGGAGAAGAGAAGGGAAAGGGGGCAGAAGAACAATGTAAGAAATAATCACTGAAAATTTTCCATCTCTTATGAAAGACATAAAGTTACAGATCCAGGAAGTGTAGCATACCCCAAACAGAATAGATCCAAATAGATATACTCGAAGACATTTACTAATCAGATTGTCATATTTCAAAGACAAAGAGAGAATTATGTATTTTCTCAGCAGAAACTGAGAAGGCAAGAAGGTAGTGGCATGATAAAAAAAAAAAAATAAGAACTGAAAAAGAAAAAATGCCACCAAAAATTCTATATCTGGAAAAACAATCCTACAAAATGAGGAAGAATTTAAAATGTTTTCAGACAGACACTGAGAGAGTTTATGAGCAAGAGACCTGTTCTATAAGAATGAAGGCAGTGCTACAAACAGGAGGAAAAGAAAGGAGAGAGAGGTCTGGAGAATAGTATAGAAATGAAGATTATTAGAGTAAGGTTAAAAAGAGAAAAAATAAGATATAAAATCCTAAAGACAAATGGTAGAAGAAAGTAGTGCCTTTAGAGTAATAACATTAAATGTTAATGGATTAATTACTCAGTCAAAAGACACAGACTAGCAGAATGGATTAAAAAACAGGACCTATATATATGTTGTCTAGAAGATACTCACTTTAGAGGTAAGGAGGAAAACAGATTGAAAGTTGCATTTGTCAGGTTTCCCTAGAGAAGTAGAACTAACAGGAGGTATCTGTAAATATGAAATTTATAAAAAAGTCTCATGCAACTGTAGGAATGGAAGAGTCCAAAGTACAAAAGTCACGCTGTGATGCTGGAAGCTCCAATGAAGCATCTCAATGTAATCTACAGAAGAGGCTCACTGCCTGAGGAAACAGTGAAAAAGTCTCTCTTCTGCCTTAAAATTGCTCAGCTGGTTGGATTATCTTGTTCCTGGGAGACATGCCCTTAGTTAAGTGTAGATGTAATCAGCCACAGCTGCAATTAACTGACTGATGATTTAATAAACCACATTTCTGGCTTATCAACAATCCAGAGAATATCCCTGCAGTAACAATCAGGCCAGTGTTTGCATGACATGACAACTGGGCATCATCACCTGGCCAAGTTGACAGCAGAACCTAAATATCACAAAAGTGAAAGGTTGGAGAAAGATATTTCATGCAAATCACAATGAGAAAAGCACAGAAGTAGCTATACTAATATCAGACCAATTAGACTTCAAATGTAAAACAATTTCAAGAGACAAAGAAGGACAATATATACTAAGATAAGGACAATTTCTCAAGAAGACATAACAATCATAAATATTTATGCAACAAGGCAGAGTGCCCCAAAATACCTGACACATATGTTGAAAACACTGAAGGGAGAAATAGACATCTCTAAAATAGCTGGAAACTTGAATATACCACTCTCATAAATGGATAGAACATCTAGCAGAGGATTAATAAAGAAACAGATTTTGAATAATATGATAAGTGAACTAGACTTAACAGACATTTACAGAACATTGCATCGCACAGCAGAGGATACACATTTTTCACAAACGCTCATCAATCATTCTCCAAGATAGACCATAAGTTGGGTCACAAAGCAAATTTCAATAAATTTAAAAGGTTGAAATCATACAAAACACTTTCTCATATCATAATGGAATGAAGCTGGAAATCAGTAATAGGCATAAGACTGGAAAATTCTCAAATATCAGGAGGATAAACAACACACTCTTAAACAACCAGTAGATTAAGGAAAAAATTGCAATAGAAATCAGTAAATATCTTGAGGCAAATGAAAATGAAAGGACAACATATCAAAATATATAGGATGGAGCCAAGGCAGTGCTGAGAGGGAAAATTTATTGCCTTAAATACCTATATTAAAAAAGAAGAAATAGGGTGGGCCACAGTGGTTCAACAGGCAGAGTTCTCACCTGCCATGCTGGAGACCTGGGTTCAATTTCCAGTGCCTGCCCATGCAAAAAGAAAAAAAGAAAAGAAGAAATAGCAAAAATTGATCAATCAACTATTCACCTGGAGGAACTAGAGAAAGAACAACAAACTAACTACACAGCAAACAGAATGAAATAAATAAAAAAGATTAGAGCAGAAATAAACGAAATTAAGAACACGAAATCAACAAAACCAGCAGTTGGTTTCTAGAGAAAATCAATAAAATTGATGAGCTCTTAGAGAGAGAGGATGAAAAGAAATAAAATCAGGAATTGCGGGAGGGGCATAACTACTGACCCCACAGAAATAAAGAAGATAATAAGAGGATACTATGAGTAACAATAGACTAAAAAAGTAGACAGCTTAGACAAAATGGATAGCTTCCTAGAAAGCATGAACAACCAACACTGACTTGAAAAGAAATAGAAGACCTAAAAATCAATCACAAGTAAAGTGACAGAATCAGTCATCAAAAATCTCCCAAGCAAGAAAAGCCCAAGAAAAGATGGCTTAACATATGAATTCTATGAAGGATGCAAGAAAAAATGAGTACCAATCATAGTCAAATGCTTCAAAAAATTGATTGAGGAGGGAAAGCTACCTAATGTATTCTATAAAGCCAACATCACTCTAATAACAAAACCAGATACTAAAAGATTCTACAAGAAAAGAAAATTATAGACCAGCCTCTTTAATGAATTTAGATGTAAAAATCTTCAACAAAATACTTGCAGATCAAATCCATCAGCACAGTAAAAGAATCATACACTATGACCAAGTGGGTTTTCTTCCAGATATGTATGGTTGGATTAATAAAAGAAATTAAATTAATGTAATATACCACATCAATTAATCAAAGAGAAAAACACACATGATCATCTTGATTGATGTAGAAAGGGCATTTGACAAAATTCAGCATCCTTTCTTGATAAAAACACTTCAGAGGATAGGAACAGAAGGAAATCTCCTCAATGTGATTAATGGAATATATAAATAAAAACCTAGCTAGCATCATACTCAATGTGTAAAGATTGAAAGCTTTCCCTCTAAGATCAGGGAAAAGACAAAGATGCCAGCTGTCATAAGTGTTATTCAACATTCTGCTGGATGTTCTAGCTAGGGCAATTAAGGCAAGAAAAATAAATAAATAAAAGGCATCCAAATTGGAAAGGAAGAAGTAAGACTTTCACTGTTTGTAGACAACATGATCCTATATGTAAGGAATTCCAAAACCTACAGCAAAGTTACTAGAGCTTTTTTTTTTTCCTGTGGAAACAGAAATGTGGCAAGGCACAAGATAAACATGCAAAAATCAGAAGTCATCCTACACATTAGTAATGAGCAATCTGAGGAGGAACTCAAAAAAAATTCCATTTACATTCATTTACAATTCCATTTGATTCCAAAAGAATAAAATATTTAGGAATAAATTTGACCAAGTACACAAAAGATCTATATACAGAAAACTACAAGAAATTGCTAAAAGAAATCACAGAAGACCTAAATAAATGGAAGGATATACCATGTTCTTGGATTGGAAAACTAAATATAGTTAAGATGTCAATTCTATCCAAATTGACTTCTAGATTCAATGAAATACCAACTAAAATTTCAACAACTTACTTTGCAGAAATAGAAAAACCAATAACTAAATTTATTTGTATGCAAAGAGTGCCCGAATAGCTAAAAATACCTTGAGAGAGAAAAATTAAGATGGAGGTCTCACATTACCTGATTTTAAAACATATTATGAAGTTACAGTGGTCAAAACAGCATGGTATTGGCACAAAGATAGATATATTGACCAATGGAATTGGACTGATTGCTCAGAAATAGACCCTCTCATTTATGGATAATTGATCTTTGATAGGTGATGAAGCCAACTCAACTCAGACAGAGCCACCTCTTTCACAAATGGTGTAAAAGTTATTACAAATATCTTTGTAATTTTTTTTATCTATTACAAATATTTTTATTTATTACATATTTATTTATTTATATTTATTACAAATATCTTTGTAAAGATATTACAAATATTCATATCCAAATGAATTAAAGAGGACCGCTATCTCACACCTTATACAAAAATTAACTCAAAATGGATCACACACCTAAACATATGGTCTTAGCTATCTAAGACCATAAACCTTTTAGAAGAAAATGTAGAGAAATATCTTAAATATCCTGTGACAGGAGGTGGTTTCCTAGACCTTACACCTAAGGTGTGAGCAACGAAAGAAGAAATAAATAAAGGGGATTTCCTCAAAATTGAATACTTTTGCACATGAAAGGACTTTGCCAGGAAAGTTAAAAGGCATCCCATGCAAGGGAGATGATATTTGGAAAGGACATATCAGAATATTATATGGAGATCCTACAACTAAACAACAAAAAATACAAGCAACCCAATTTAAGAATGCATAAATATCATGGACACTTTTCCAAAGAGTAACTACAAATGGCTCAAAAAATACATGAAAAGATGCTCAACTTCACTAGTTATTAAGGGAATGCAGATCAAAACCACAATGCAATATCATCTCACACCCACTAGAATGGTCATTATAAAAAACAAAACAGAAAACTATTCGGTTTGGCAAGGATGTGGAGAAAGAGGAACGCCTATTCATCATTAGTGGGAATGTAGAATGGTGCATCCACTCTGGAAGACAGTTTGGTAGTTCTTTAGATGCTAAGTATAGAATTTCCACATGATCCAAAAGTCCCATTAGTAGGCATAAACTTGGAGAAATTGAAGGCAGGGACTTATACAGACATTTGTACACCAATGTTTTTGACATCATTTTTCATGATTGCTAAGAGATGTAAACAGCCCAAATGTCCATCAACAGACAAGTGTATAAACAAACTGGTATATACATACAATGGAATATTACACAACCATAGAGACAGAATAAAGTCATGACACATGTAACAATATGGATGAAACTTGAGGACATTATGTTGAGTGAACTCAAACAGAAACAAAAGAAAAAATACTGCATTGTCTCACTAATGTGAAATAACTCTAAGAGTTAAAGTTAAGAACACAGGTTCTCAGGAGACAGACAAAGGGTACAGACTAGGCTTTAGATGATGGAGTCCAGAATGTTCAACAGGATTGATTGAAAAAAGTCCAGAAATGGATAGCACAATACTATCTGATGGCAACACAATATTGCAAGTACACTGCAAAGAGATGATTTGAGTATGGTTGAAAGAAGATGGCTAGGGGCACATATGACGCCAGAAGGAAAGACAGAGGATAAAAACTGGGGCTATAGAACTGTGTGAAACCTAGAGTGGACAATGATGGTGATTAGATATGCAAAGGCAAGACGGTTTTTACATGAGGGAGAACAAATGAATTACACCATTGCAAGGTGCTGAAAATGGGACACTGTATGAAAAAATACAATCAATGCAAACTAGGGTCTATGGTTAACAATAACATTGCAATATTCTTCCAGTAATTGTAGCAAAGGTAATATAGAAAAGCAAAATGTAAGGGTAGGGTATGGGATTCTTGTTTTTGTTGTTTCTCCTTTTTGCTTTTAGGTTTTTAAATATTTTTTTCCTATTCTTTCTTTGTAGAATGATGAAAATATTCTCATATAGATTGTGGTGGGGAATGAAAATTATTTGATCATACCAGGAGACTTTGATTGTTTATTTTATTTTTTTTTTATTAATTAAAGAAAAAAGAAATTAACACAACATTTAGAAATCATTCCATTCTACATATGCAATCAGTAATTCTTAACATCATCACATAGATGCATGATCATCATTTCTTAGTATATTTGCATCAATTTAGGAAAAGAACTAGCAAAACAACAGAAAAAGATATAGACTGTTAATATAGAGAAAAAAATTTAAAAAAAAATAATAATAATAAAAGAAAAGGAAAAAGAAAAAAAACCAAAAGACACAAACAAACAAACAAACAAAAAAACTATAGCTCAGATGCAGCTTCATTCAGTGTTTTAACATAATTACATTACAATTAGGTATTATTGTGCTGTCCATTTTTGAGTTTTTGTAACTAGTCCTGTTGCACAGTCTGTATCCCTTCAGCTCCAATTACCCATTATCTTACCCTGTTTCTAACTCCTGCTGGTCTCTGTTACCAATGACATATTCCAAGTTTATTCTCGAATGTCGGTTCACATCAGTGGGACCATACAGTGTTTGTCCTTTAGTTTTTGGCTAGACTCACTCAGCATAATGTTCTCTAGGTCCATCCATGTTATTGCATGCTTCATAAGTTTATTTTGTCTTAAAGCTGCATAATATTCCATCGTATGTATATACCACAGTTAGTTTAGCCACTCGTCTGTTGATGGACATTTTGGCTGTTTCCATCTCTTTGCAATTGTAAATAATGCTGCTATAAACATTGGTATGCAAATGTCCATTTGTGTCTTTGCCCTTAAGTCCTTTCAGTAGATACCTAGCAATGGTATTCCTGGGTCATATGGCAATTCTATATTCAGTTTTTTGAGGAACCACCAAACTGCCTTCCACAGTGGTTGCACCATTTGACATTCCCACCAACAGTGGATAAGTGTGTCTCTTTCGCGCATCCTCTCCTGCACTTGTCATTTTCTGTTTTGTTGATAATGGCCATTCTGGTGGGTGTGAGATGATATCTCATTGTGGTTTTGATTTGCATTTCTCTAATGGCCAGGGACATTGAGCATCTCTTCATGTGCCTTTTGGCCATTTGTATTTCCTCTTCTGATAGGTGTCTGTTCAAGTCTTTTTCCCATTTTGTAATTGGGTTGGCTGTCTTTTTGTTGTTGAGTTGAACAATCTCTTTACAAATTCTGGATACTAGACCTTTATCTGAAATGCCATTTCCAAATATTGTCTCCCATTGTGCAGGCTGTCTTTCTACTTTCTTGATGAAGTTCTTTGAGGCACAGAAGTGTTTAATTTTGAGGAGCTCCCATTTATTTATTTATTTCTTCAGTGCTCTTGCTTTAGGTTTAAGGTCCATAAAACCGCCTCCAATTGTAAGTTTCATAAGTTATCTCCTTGCATTTTCCTCTAACTGTTTTATGGTCTTAGACCTAATGTTTAGATCTTTGATCCATTTTGAGTTAACTTTTGTGTAGGGTGTGAGATATGGGTCCTTTTTCATTCTTTTGCATATGGATATCCAGTTCTCTAGGCACCATTTATTGAAGAGACTGTTCTGTCCCAGATGAGTTGGCTTGACTGACTTATCAAAGATCAAATATCCATAGATGAGAGGGTCTATATCTGAGCACTCTATTCAATTCCATTGGTCGATATATCTATCTTTATGCCAATACCATGCTGTTTTGACCACTGTGGCTTCATAATATGCCTTAAAGTCCGGCAGCGTGAGACCTCCAGCTTCGTTTTTCTTCCCTCAAGATACTCTTAGCAATTTGGGGCACCCTGCCTTTCCAGATAAATTTGCTTATTGGTTTTTCTATTTCTGAAAAATAAGTTTTTGGGATTTTGATTGGTATTGCATTGAATCTGTAAATCAATTTAGGTAGAATTGACATCTTAACTATATTTAGTCTTCCAATCCATGAACACGGTATGCCCTTCCATCTATTTAGGTCTTCTGTGATTTCTTTTAGCAGTTTTTTGCAGTTTTCTTTATATAGGTTTTTTGTCTCTTTAGTTAAATTTATTCCTAGGTATTTTATTCTTTTAGTTGTAATTGTAAATGGGATTCGTTTCTTGATTTCCCCCCAGCTTGTTCATTCCTAGTGTATAGAAATGCTAAAGAGTTTTGAATGTTGATCTTGTAACCTGCTACTTTGCTGTACTCATTTATTAGCTCTAGTAGTTTTGTTGTGGATTTTTCCAGGTTTGCGATGTATAGTATCCTATTGTCTGCAAACAGTGATAGCTTTATTTCTTCCTTTCCAATTTGGATGCCTTGTATTTCTTTTTCTTGTCTAATTGCTCTGGCTAGAACCTCCAACACAATGTTGAATGATAGTGGTGATAATGGACATCCTTGTCTTGTTCCTGATCTTAGGGGGAAAGTTTTCAATTCTTCCCCATTGAGGATGATATTAGCTGCGAGTTTTTCATATATTCCCTCTATCATTTTCAGGAAGTTCCTTTGTATTCCTATCTTTTGAAGTGTTTTCAACAGGAAAGGATGTTGAATCTTGTCAAATGCCTTCTGTGCATCAATTGAGATGATCATGTGATTTTTCTGCTTTGATTTGTTGATATGGTGTATTACATTAATTGATTTTCTTATGTTGAAACATCCTTGCATACCTGGGATGAATCCTACTTGGTCATGATGTATAATTCATTTAATGTGTTGTTGGATTTGATTTGCTAGAATTTTGTTGAGAATTTTTGCATCTATATTCATTAGAGAGATTGGTCTGTAGTTTTCTTTTTTTGTAATATCTTTGCCTAGTTTTGGTATGAGGGTGATGTTGGCTTCATAGAATGAATTAGGTAGTTTTCCCTCCACTTCAATTTTTTTGAAGAGTTTGAGGAGAGTTGGTACTAATTCTTTCTGGAATGTTTGATAGAATTCACATGTGAAGCCATCTGGTCCTGGACTTTTCTTTTTAGGAAGCTTTTGAATGATTGATTCAATTTCTTTACTTGTGATTGGTTTGTTGAAGTCATCTATTTCTTCTTGAGTCAAAGTTGTTTGTTCATGTCTTTCCAGGAACCCGTCCATTTCCTCTAAATTGTTGTAGTTATTAGCATAAAGTTGTTCCTAGTATCCTGTTATTACCTCCTTTATTTCTGTGAGGTCAGTAGTTATGTCTCCTCTTCCATTTCTGATCTTATTTATTTGCATCCTTTCTCTTCTTCTTTTTGTCAGTCTTGCTAAGGGCCCATCAATCTTACTGATTTTCTCATAGAACCAACTTCTGGTCTTATTGATTTTCTCTATTGTTTTCATGTTTTCAATTTCATTTATTTCTGCTCTAATCTTTGCTATTTCTTTCCTTTTGCTTTCTGGGATTAGTTTGCTGTTCTTTCTCCAGTTCTTCCAAGTGGAAAGTTAATTCCTGAATTTTTGCCTTTTTTCTTTTCTGATATAGGCATTTAGGGCAATAAATTTCCCTCTTAGCACTGCCTTTGCTGCGTCCCATAGGTTTTGATACGTTGTGTTTTTGTTTTCATTTGCCTCGAGATATTTACTAATTTCTCTTGCAATTTCTTCCTTGACCCACTCGTTGTTTAAGAGTGTGTTGTTGAGCCTCCACGTATTTGTGAATTTTCTGGCCCTCCGCCTATTACTGATTTCCATCTTCATCCCTTTATGATCCTAGAAAGTGTTGTGTATGATTTCAGTCTTTTTAAATTTGTTAAGACTTGCTTTGTGACCCAACATATGGTCTATCTTTGAGAATGATCCATGAGCACTTGAGAAAAAGGTGTATCCTGCTGTTGTGGGATGTAATGTCCTATAAATGTCTGTTAAGTCTAGCTCATTTATAGTAATATTCAAATTCTCTATTTCTTTATTGATCCTCTGTCTAGATGTTCTGTCCATTGATGAGAGTGGTGAATTAAAGTCTCCAACTATTATGGTATATGTGTCTATTTCCCTTTTCAGTGTTTGCAGTGTATTCCTCATGTATTTTGGGGCATTCTGGTTCGGTGCATAAATATTTATGATTGTTATGCCTTCTTGTTTAATTGTCCCTTTTATTAGTAGATAGTGTCCCTCTTTGTCTCTTTTAACTGCTTTACATTTGAAGTCTAATTTGTTGGATATTAGTATAGCTACTCCTGCTCTTTTCTGGTTGTTATTTGCATGAAATATCTTTTCCCAACCTTTCACTTTCAACCTATGTTTATCTTTGGGTCTAAGATGTGTTTCCTGTAGACAGCATATAGAAGGATCCTGTTTTTTAATCCATTCTGCCAGTCTATGTCTTTTGATTGGGGAGTTCAGTCCATTAACATTTAGTGTTATTTCTGTTTGGATAATATTTTCCTCTACCATTTTGCCTTTTGTATTATATATATCATATCTGATTTTCCTTCTTTCTACACTCTTCTCCCTACCTCTCTCTTCTGTCTTTTCGTATCTGACTCTAGTGCTCCCTGTGGTATTTCTTGCAGAGCTGGTCTCTTGGTCACAAATTCTCTCAGTGACTTTTTGTCTGAGAATGTTTTAATTTCTTCCTCATTTTTGAAGAACAATTTTGCTGGATATAGAAGTCTTGGTTGACAGTTTTTCTCTTTTAGTAATTTAAATATATCATCCCACTGTCTTCTAGCTTCCATGGTTTCTGCTGAGAAATCTACACATGGTCTTATTGGGTTTCCCTTGTATGTGATGGATTGTTTTTCTCTTTCTGTTTTCAAGATCCTCTCTTTCTCTTTGACCTCTGACATTCTAACTAGTAAGTGTCTTGGAGAACACCTATTTGGGTCTATTCTCTTTGGGGTGCGCTACACTTCTTGGATCTGTAATTTTAGGTCTTTCATAAGAGTTGGGAAATTTTCAGTGATAATTTCTTCCATTAGTTTTTCTCCTCCTTTTCCCTTCTCTCCTCCTTCTAGGACACCCACAACACGTATATTTGTGTGCTTCATATTGTCATTCAGTTCCCTGATCTCTTGTTCAAATTTTTCCATTCTTTTCCCTATAGTTTCTGTTTCTTTTTGGAATTCAGATGTTCCATCCTCCAATTCACTAATTCTAGCTTCTGTCTCTTTAAATCTACCATTGTAGGTATCCATTGTTTTTTTCATCTTTTCTACTTTGTCCTTCACTCCCATAAGTTCTGTGATTTTCTTTTTCAGTTTTTCTATTTCTTCTTTTTGTTCAGCCCATGTCTTCTTTATGTCCTCCCTCAATTTATTGATTTGATTTTTGAAGAGGTTTTCCATTTCTTTTCATATATTCAGCATTTGCTGTCTCAGCTCCTGTATCTCATTTGAACTATTGGTTTGTTCCTTTGACTGGGCCATATCTTCAATTTTCCGAGCGTGATCCGTTATCTTCTGCTGGCGACTAGGCATTTAATCAGATTTCCCTGGGTGTGGAACCTGACAGGTTGAAAGATTTTTCTGTGAAATCTCTGGGCTCTGTTTTTCTTATCCTGCCCAGTAGGTGGTGCTTGTGGCACTCGTCTGTCTGTGGGTCCCACCAGTAAAAGATGCTGTGGCTCCTTTAACTTTGGAAAACTCTCGCTGTAGGGGAGGGTCACCAGCCGAAGCGGCTTGGGGCAGTGCCAATCCGAATCTCCCAGCCAGCCCAGGAGTCCGCGCTTGGGGAGGTTCGCCAGCCTCCGTGGCTTGGGGGTCTTCCTGTCCAAATTTCCCAGCTGGCCTGGGGCGCCAAACGTGGTGGGGGGGGCACCGGCCACCGTGGCTTGGGGGAGTGCCTATCCACCGTTCCCAGCCAGACTGGGAAGCCATGTGTTTGGAAAGGACCCCGGTCGCCGGTCTCCGCGGCTTGAGGGATCTCCGATCCAATTCTCCCAGCTGGTCTGGGGGGCCACGCTTGGGGGGGGCACCAGCCACCACGGCTTGAGGGAGGGACTCTGGCCGCCTGCCTGTCCAATTCTCCCAGCCGTCCCTGGAAGGAGGGAGGGAGGGACTCTGGCCGCCTGCCGCCACAGCCCGGGGAAGCACGTGCCCCTCGGTGATCTCACCGCAGTGGGTTTTCCCAGCCAGTTATTCCAGAATGGGGTACGCTGTCTTCTTGGTCTCTGTCATGGCTCTGGGAGCTGTTCTGTATCATTTCTACTTCCCTAGTAGCTTACTAAGTGTCTTACTAAGCTGCCATCTTCTCCGGAAGTCTTTGATTGTTTATTTAAAAATAAACATAAAAATACAAGTGCTGGAGAAAATGTGAAAGGAAAGATGTACCCATTCACTGTTGGTAGGGAAGTAGAATGGCACAGCCCCTCTGGAGGGCAGTGTGGTGTTTCTACAGGAGGCTAAGTAGAGGGTCAAATAATCCTGCAACCCCATTATTAGGTATATACTTGGAAGAACTGAAAGCAAGTTCATGAATGTTCATTTGTACACTGATGATTATGACAGCATTATTTACATTTACAATGGAAGGAGGTGGCCTAAGGTACATCTACTGATGAACGGAAGAGTGAACTGTGGTGTTTACATATAATGGAATATTGAGTGGTTGCAAGAAGGAATGAAGTCGTGAGGCATGCAACCAGGTGGATGAAACAAGAGGACATTATGTTGAATGAAATAAGCCAGAAATGAAAGGACAATTATTGTAAGGCCTCACAATTATAATGAACAAATTCTGAGAACTTAGTTCAGGAGCATAGGATAACAAGGATTAGAATGTGGGCAGAGATTGGGTAACTGAGGATTAAGGAGTACAGCATGTTCAGTTCTGCACTGCTTTTTGTGAAGGTTACTAGATTACAAGCTCTTACAGCAGTCAAATCTATTCCTGAACTTTAACTCTTATTTCTAAATTCTGGGATGCTGAGCTCTTTGCGTATAACCTATTAGTTCCATGGAACTTTGGGTATATGCATGATAACCGAGACTCAGAATTAGAGTTCTGTAGTTCTGCAAGTCATCTTTACTCCATACAGAAACTTAAAGAAGCTGAAAAAGAGATCAGACTTCAATTAGAGATATAAATGAAACAGACTTGGTTAGGACTAAGATAAATCAGAACACAGAGTAAAGGATGATATTGGCTGTTTTTTAAAATTTCAACTATTGTGTGAAACCAAAGGAAGAGATGCTTATGAGATGCTTATTTGGTACAGATTTTTGTGTAGCACACCATCTAATTTAACCTGTATGGTCAGTTTATTTAAACAACATAATTACATGGAATCTAGAATAGGGAATGAGATTTTGGTATTTTGTATGGGTTAATGTAATACTCTGATGAACTCCAGTATATTTTGGCAATAAAATAAAAAGACTATTTGCAAGGTCTCCTTGAGGGATGGGGAAAAATGTGGAAATATTTAACTTCCTCACCTGGATAATTCCTGATATTCTCTCAAGTATTAGGAACTCCAAATTTAATAAGCCAAGCCCTCAATCTGGGGTGTGCCCTTATTAAACTTAATCCTGGAAAGGAAAAGCTAAGCCTACTTATAATTATGCCTAAGAGTTACTACCAGAGAAATCATTTTGTTGATCTGATGTTGCCACTCTCTCTCTCTCTCTCTCAACAAATTCTGCAAATAAACTCACTACCCTTCACCTTAGGTAGGAACCAATTCCTATGGGTAAAATTCTCTCTGGCAATATGGGACATGACTCTCAGGAATATAATTCTCTCTGGCATTGTAGGACATGACTCCCAGGGATGAGCCTGGCCCTCATATTATGGGACTGAGAAAGACTTCTTAATCGAAAGCGAGAAAAGGAATGAAACAAACCAGATTGAGTGGCTAAGAAATTTCAAATAGAGTTGAGAGATCATTCTGGAAGTTATTCTTATGCATTATATAGATATTCCTTTTTAGTTTCAAATGTGTTAAAGTAGCTAGAAGGAAAGGCTATTGAAATTGTTGAACCGTAATCCAGTAGTCTTGATTCTTTTTTTTTTTTTTTTTACATGCACAGGCACCGGGAATCAAACCCCAGTCCTCTGGCATGGCAGGTGAGCATTCTTGCCTGCTGAGCCACCGTGGCCTGCCCCAGTAGTCTTGATTCTTGATGATGACTGTATAGCTATATAGCTTTTAGGATGTGACTGTGTGATTGTGAAAACCTTGTGACCGATGCTCTGCTTATCCAGTGTACAGGCAGATGCCTAATAAAATAAACACTAAACAGACAAATAAATATTAAGGTGGGTGTAAGGGATATGGGTTGTCTTAGGTATTTTTAAAATTTTTATTGTTTTGGAGCAATGAAAATGTTCTAAAATTGAGTGTGGTGATGAATGTACAACTATATAAAGGTATTGCAAGCTGTTGATTATATGCTTTGGATGAATGATATCATGCATGGATATATCTCAATAAAATTCCATTAAAAATGAAGGAGAAATGAATAATTTAAAGACAAATAAAAAAGAAAATCAGATGCAAAGCACTGAACTATTCCAGGTAAACAAAAGGGGACCGAGAAAAACATGTGGGTGATAGGAAGCACTGAGAAAAGTAAATGAAGTATACGCTAGAGGTATTTCTTGACCAGAGTTTTTCTAATGTGTCAGCTTTTAAAATTTTTATTTCAGTTTTGTTCAGACTTTTTTTTTCTTTTTTTGCCAGGCAATTTTTTTGTTTGTTTTTTTAATGGGACTTAAAAAGTCCTTTCCCTTACTGATTTTCTGCCATTGTTTTGGATTTTTGAGTCATAGTTGGAAAGTATTTCCCACTACAAAATCACAGGAGAATTTACACATTTTTTCTAATACTAATAAGATTTTATATTTTATATTTAAATCACTACAAATAATTTTCTTTCAAGATATGTGCACTTATTATAAACTAAGAACTGGACATGAATTAACCCATGTAATCCTCTCTAAACATGAGATGCAAGGTGATTATTTTCTGTTTGCTAAAAGGGGGAAACAGAGTCAGAGAAGTTAAGTAACTTCCACAAGGTCACACAGCTAATAAATTGTAGCATGGAAAAGCCAGGAGTTCAACCTACCTATGACTTCAGAGTACTTAAATACTATGGAATGCTCATTTACTTAAGGAAACAAGTCAAAACAATAAATATGTAAGGGAGGCAATAGTGATGAATGAGGATGAATGATAAGTAGTGCCATTTTTTTTTAGGGAGAGAGTCACAATAAGATGGTCAAATTTCTATAGTTCTAAAACAAAACCGTATTAAGCTTGGTTTGGATATTTACTCCCACCAATGCAATAATTTACGAAAGCAATTTTATTTCATTACAGCAAGTCTAATAATTTGCCCAGTAATTAGTTATTGTTGGTTTAAATATTATACTCCACAAATATTCCCTCTGAACTTTCTGAATAAATATAACTTATGCTTGCTTTCAAGAGAAAAATAAGCTTATGCATAACAAAGCTCAGAACTGATTAGAAAGTATCTGAAGGTAACTCAAAATTCAGTCCTTTCTATAAGCCTTATTCAGTCTTATGTTTAGAGTTTAGTTGTAAAATATCACACATAATACAAGAGCAAAAGAGTTAGGAGAAAGTTCAGCGAAAATCATTTGCACTTCCATTTCCACCCGTCTTTCTCCTCCATCATACCATTAAGCATCTCATTATCATTGGCTCTCTCTGTCAGATTTAACAGTTTTCTCTTCATTTAAATATCACTTCACTCTCTAACACGAGAAATGCAATTTTGACCTCATTAACCTAGTTAGCACTAACTTTGGAGTAATAATGAGTTGAAACTACCCTCCTTGTGCATTTTGAGCTGATGCCCCCTGAAAGTTTCTTTCATGAGGTTAAGTTTCTTTGCCATGATCACAAGCTGAACCTCCACCAGCTCAACCAGCATAGCTTGGAGATCAGAGACTGGGTAAGGAATGAAAACAATTAAATGGAAATTCATTAACAGAAAATACAACCCGATGTCAAGACTGTTCAGTGTAACGGAAAGAGTTCTGGCTTAGAGAAAAAACAATCAATTCTATTCCCAGTGCTGACACTGATTTACAGTTAGATCTGGACAAATCAGTCAACAATTCTAGATTGTCACTTCTGTGGCAGTAAAATATGGACATTAAATTGGATGGTCTCTTAATATTCCCCATTCCTGTGCATCATAACAACGCTAGAATTTATCAGAGACCACATCATTCCCTGGCTCTCCTTCTTCCCTCTGTTGAGTACTTCATTCCTTTAAAGAGTTCTCCTGAAAAGTACTCACTCCACAAATTATACTGCACACAAATCCCTGCCTTGGATTCTGCTTCTAAGGAGCTCAAATGAAGAAAGACTTTCTTTCCTGTTGATGATTTTTTAGAATAAACATTTCTGAGGAAGGACTACATCATGTATTGACATGTTCAAGTCTAAATGCAGGCCTGTGAATGTACCTTATTTGTACATAGGATCTTTAAGGAAATTATTAACATGAGCCCAAACAGAGCCAGAAAAAGCTGTAATCCAAAAGACCCGTGTCCTTATATGGAGAGGAAATCTGGACAAGGAGACAGAGGGCTGATGCAGAGACAGAGAGAAAGAGAGACAGCCATGGGACAGAGTCAGAGATTGAGTTACATAATGGATTGCTGGCAAGCCACTGTCAGACCCAGTAGATTTCAGAGGATGCATGGCCCTGCTAAAACCTTGCATCTGAACTTCAAGTCTCCAAAAATGTGAGATAATAAATCCCCATAGTTTAATCCAACTAGTCCATGGTACTGTGCTACACCAGCCCTGGCAAACTAAGACAGGCTGAAAGACAGTACACTATCTCACATTATTCATTATTTTTCTACGTATTCACAAAATACTTAAATGAGTATTTTCTATGCCACTGGCAGAGAATTAAATGCAAAGAATGATAAGGTCTGAGTCTCAAGGAAATATTTTCCAGGATGGGAAATAAGCACATAAACATGTAATTATAAACATAATGTACACTTCATGCTCCAGATCATGGGTTAGCAAACCTTTTCTGAAAAAGGTAAAAATAGTAAATATTTTAAGCTTTGTGGGCCATACAATCTTTGTTACATTTATTCAATTCTGTGGCTATGTGGCAAACACAGCCATGGGCAATGTATAAATAAATGTTCATTGCTGTGTTTCAATGAACTTTTATTTATAAAATCAGGCAGAGGTTGAATTTGGCCCATAGGTTTTAGTTTGCAGATACCTAATGGCCACTATTGGTAGCCACAACCAAAATGTAGCCACTTGGCACTTGAAATGTGGCTAGTACTACAGAGCCACCAAATTATAAAACTTGCTTTTAACTATTTTTAAATTAAATAGCCACCTATAGCTAACAGCAACTCTTCTGGATAGCACAGCTGTAGAAAACAGAGAAAACAGGGACTAATATTCATGGAAGGTCCAGGAAAAGTTCCCTAAGGATGTGATATTTGTGCTGCCTGGATAAGCGTATTCTAGGGGGAGGGTATTCCAAGCAGAGAGAACAGTATATGTAAGGATAGAGAGACCCAGTAAAAACATTCCAGGAATGAAGGGCAGATCCATGCAGGTGGGTATGACCACCGTGTGTTGTGATGGGAGGCAGGGGTCAGGTCATTAAGATAAAGATGCTGTAACAAAAGGGATTATTTTCTAAGTGTTTACTCTGTATTCCAGTCTTTTACACCAACGTACACATTTATTCCATTTGACCACAAATCAAGTTTACAAGGTAGGAGGCATTATTACTTCCATTTTACCAGTAAAGAAATTGTGGTACAGAGAGATTAACACAGATCCAACAGGTAGAAAATTGCAGTTTTTGCGGAAAAACCCTGCAACTTCAGAGCCTACCTGCATAAACCTTTGACATGAGTCCTGGCCTTGCGTGACCCCTATGTCAAGCCAATGAATTCAGAAGATAGTGAGGAAGGGCTGCAGAAAAGTGGCATGATTTGATTTAGGTTTTGAAAACTCATCCTAGGGTAATAAGACTGATTGAAAACTTTCATCAAACCAAATGGAAGATGAAATTAAGATAAAAAGACCAGGAAGCTATTGAGTACTTTAGCCTTCTACAGTATATCCTTAACAAAATGGTTGGGGGATACAGACAGATCTGAGAGTAGTTATTAATGTTTTTGATTCTGGTGGAAGTTTAAAATAACAACCACATGAAATTTGTTGTAAATAGGGTTGCCAGACTTAGCAAACAAAAATAAAAGATTTCCAGGTAAATCTGAAATTCAGATAAACAATGAAAAAATAGCTTAATAAATATATCCCATGCAATACTGGAAAATACTTAAACACTCAAAAAATAGACTTTGTTTATCTGATGTTCATATTCCACTGGGGGTTCTAAATATTATCTGGTCACACTGGTCCTAGACAATGTCCAGTTTGAGAATTTGGGCAGTGTCTTAATTTGCCAGATCTGCAATGATGAATACTGCACAGTGGGTTGGCTTAAACAAGAGTTTATTGACTCATAGTTCGGAGGTTGGAAGTTCAAAATCAAGACATCAGTATGGCCCTGCTTTGTCAGAGCTGGTAGCATTTGGATAATGGCAGTTCTCCATTAAATGGTAATCTCTCTCTCTCATCTTTCTGGCCTCTGGTTTCTAAATTTCCTCTCTTTCCAAGGCCCTATTTCAGTTTAGTCAGAAAATAGCATATTCCGAAGTCTCATTTAAAAATGGGTCCATGAACATAGGAAAAAGGATTAAGAGTTGAATTTGTACTTTGTGGAGTATATGATTAAATCCTCACCAAGAAGCTACACCCGTGCCATTATCTGGGTAAGACCAGAATCAGCTCTTTCTCTATTACCACACAGGAAAAGCAATGGAAATTGACTTCTCTATGTGGTTGTCATTCTAACATCTGCCCGATTTTCATGAGAAAATGGAAAACAGCATGTAAAACTGTGAAATTTTAATTTCTCTAGTATAGGAGACTATTTAATCCCATTGTTAACCAATGGTATTAATGAGAAAACAGATCACAGAATTGTCTCCTCTTGAGGTCCAATTAGCATTGCAAAGAATTATGACATTTTACACCTGGAAGGGATCTTAACCATAATTTAATGCAATTCCTTCTGTTTTCGTTTATTAAAGCTGCTGGAATGCTGTATACCAAAAATGGAATGGCTTTTAAAAAGGGAATTTATTAAGTGACAAGTTTACAGTTCTAAGGCCATAAACATAAAGAGATACCTTGGTTCAATAAGGCCTATGGGGTCTGGAGCACCTCTGTGAACTGGGAAGACATGGCTGGCATCTGCTGGTGTCTTTGGCTTCTTGTTCCAAACAGCTTCTCCAGGGGCATTTTCTTACTTCATCTCTAAACATCTGGGTCTCATGTTGGTTCTGCAGCTTCTTCCGAAATGGTTCCCTCTGAAAGGGCTCCAGTAAGCAATCTCACCTTGAAGGGGAGGAGACACTTCTCCATGGAAACCACCTAATCAAAGATCCCATTCATAATTGGGTGACTCACATCTCCATGGAATCAACTTAATCAAAAGATGCCACCCAGCAATACTGAATCAGGATTAAAGAACATGGCTTTTCTGGGGTACGTGACAGTTTCAAACTGGCACACTTTCCTTTTCAGATGAAGAACTGGAGACCCTAAGCAGTTCTGGAACCTTTTAAAAGCCACACCGTGAGTGGCGCTGATTCTGTGAGACCAACTGTGCTAAGTCCAGTGTAAGCATTTTATCATTTAATTCTCACCACGATCCTGAAAGGTTTTGCTATGATTCCGACAATTTTAAAGATGAGGAAAGAGCCTGAGAAAAGTGAGTTGATTTTTCTCGAGGAAGCAGGATAGAAAGTAGCAGAGCTGAGTTCTGAAATAAAAACTCTTTGAATCCTGAGGCCATTCTTCTGTAATCTTTACAAAATCTGCTTCTCGATTTCTCACCTACCCCTTCCCTTTCTCTTTCTCCCTTACTCACACGCACGCACCCACCCCCCCAACACACACACAGAACACACCAACTTCTTTATGGGCATAAATGTTTCTATTACATAATATACCCACCATGTACTTCTTTAAAAATAGGTAATTTGATTGAGATCTATTTACACATCATATAGTTCATTCAAAGCATACAATCAATGGTTCATGGTATCATCACATAATTGTACATTCAACATCAAGATCAGTTGTGGAGCATTTGCATTACTCCAGAAAAAGAAATAAGTAGAACAAAGAAAACCTCAAACATCTCACAACTTTTCCCCTCTTATTGAGCACTAATATTGCACTCTATCCATTTTTAAGACTTAACTAAGACACTGTAGCATTGTCAGGAATATATATATATATCAGTGGAACAGAAGACATCCAGAAGTAGGTCCACATAAACATGGAAACCAACTTTTTTGTGTGTTTTTTGGTATACAGTTTTACAATCATTAAAGACCACTGCTACTGGGTTACAGTTCAACAACTTCAGGTATTTCCTTCTGGCTATTCTAAGACACTAGCTACTAAAAGAAGGAACTATATAATGTGTCAGTAGTCTGTCATTTGTTACATCTTCGTGTCTCAGTTACACTTCTTCCCTCTCATTTGATCTTCCTCTCAATCTTCAGGGAAAAATAAACGTACTAAGGAAAACTTTTATAGAGTTAGATAGAGCCTAGTCAGTTCCTAGGATTTTCAGAAATAATGTTGGATGGGGCTTGGCATACTGTGGCAATTTGCAATATCTGGCTGAAGCTTCCATAAGAGTAACCTCCAGAATGATCTCTCAACTCTGTTTGAAATCTCTTTAAATAGACCAGAAGAAGAATTACGGATGCTACCAATGCAGAAATAAACAACTTGAGATGGGCTGGGAGTATCAAATCCATGCCTGTTCATCAGGGCTTCAGGACCAGAGAATATGATAGAGTAAGGGGTTAGCCTGTGAGTTCTTGAAAAGTTTTCATTAAAGTACTGTGGATTATAATATACTCCACATTTCAGATTCAATTTACAATTGGCAATTGCAAATCTGACAACGTGTCTTAGAAGATAGAGCATATTTAAATGCTACGAGAAAATTTAGACTACAATAGACTTAATGAAATGTTTGAATAGGAATTAGTACAATCTTGTAAAAACAATTGGTACTAGCTAACAGCTGTAACTCTGACAATCTCTGCTAGATTTCTAAATATTATATTAAAATTTGCCTCAGGAAATATATGTGACTCCCTAGTATTAAACACATATACTTCAATATATGAATAATGAATTTTCATGGGCATTCACAATGATTCTAAATTGTTTCTATGCTAAATATTAATTAGTTTTGTTTACTACTGACCTGTGAACATTAATATTGCAGGGATAAAGACCAACTTTTATATTTATTATAAATGCAAGGATGACTTTCTCACTCTGCTTTCTTCTGAAATTAAATTGTTTAAGCAAAGAAGTTAAATTGGAACAAAATGATCTTTATTAATCAAAAAAATGGTCTTTATTAATCTAAAATCCCTTGTGCTAGTTTACTTAGGCAGAAGTTCTAGCCTTTTCACTGGTAGCTTGTTTTGAATATACAAATGTAGGACAGAGAGACAATTTTCCTAGGGCTGGCTTTAAAAAAAGTTTTCAATGTTTGAATTATATCAGAATGTGTGATTGTAATATTCTGAGATTCTGATATAATTTAGAATACAGCTCCTTTTTTTTCTAAAATATCTAAAATGTTTTTTTAACTTAATGATCCTGAGCCTGGGATATTTGGGACAATAGGAACTTTGAATGAACTAACCTAGGCCAGGCTTTCCTGTGTTTGATTCCTTTCTGCAGGTTCAGAAATTCTATAAATAAATTAAAGGGTACAATTATGGGATGGGAGTGCTGCTTAATTTAGTGGTGTTTACAAAAGTGTGAGATTATTTAAGATGGTCAGTAGCCATAGCATTAAACAACATTAACTGTATCACAGAACTCACTTTCATTTCTTCTGAGAACCATTAAGAGAAAGACTGGAGTTTAGAGCTCATATAACTTTAGAAGTTGGCAAATTCCTTTTTAAATAGAAGACAGGTCTCAAGCTCAGAGTGTTTAATGAGTATCAGTAGTCACTAGAATGTAATCATATCATTTTATTTTCTTCAATTCATTTCCTATCCTTACTTTTTATTTGTGGCAGATGATGCCAGATTTTCATTAGTGAGAATGATATAAAGTTTAATATTTAAATAAATGTAATTACATAAAATGTGAGGTGATTTCATGGTATTACCTAAATGAGCAAATAGGTGGCAGTAGTTAAGGCAAAAATTATCAAGCGTTCTCAAATGATGAAGATTGTGAAATGCTGATCTAGATTATAAATGAAGTAGGTTAATTCTGAATTGTTACAGCTCAAATTGCAGTGAACTATGCTATTAGGTATGGAGTGGAATGATAGATATCTCTACTGGTCCTAGCCTTTAAAAATTTACAGCTTCAATTAACAACAAAATAATGAAAAAATGTTCAGAAGCTAGTTTCAAGAATACAATTGAAATGCATAAAAGATTTACAATTGAATGGGCAAGAGTAACCTTTCCTTTATCCAGTCTGATTAGTGACCATTTATTAAAAGCAGACATAATCCCTTATTACACAAATAATGAGACTTAAGATGTATTACAAATATACCATCCCCTAATGAAATCCCATTAATCACATCTGACCTAGGCCCAAAATGATTTCTTGAGCACAGTTAAAATAAGCTCACTAAATTAAAAAAAAAAATTGTATACACTCTAAGGAGCATATTACAATTATTTTGAAATAGGCGTTAGAGATAGGGAGTACAAATGTGTGTAGCACTCATAAACTGTTGAATATATAGTACAGCTTATTAAGAACAAAGATGTAGAGATTCCTTTCAAATTGACAAGCTCTGACTGGGTAAAAATGTGTTCTGGAGTTATTTAGGATTTTTCTTCCGTAGGCAAAAGCCTTAGTCATTAACAAAGTACTAGCCTAGTTTCTTCTTCTTTTTTCTTTCTTTCTTTCTTTCTTAAGAAATTTTTTTTTTACTAGCCTAGTTTCTAATTCAAACAAGTAGTGGTATATATTTTCTCGTTATAATATACAGTATCTCTACTTGATTTAGAAAATTTAAAACTATAGTATTATTGGGGAAAGGTATATTGCACATTTTCTAATTATCTATCTTATTTTATACTTGTTATGTATGGCTTACCTAGTCTTGATCCATCCATGTCTTGTGAGTCTTTTGTATTACATCTGAATTTTACAATGTATATATTTCATTAATTCAGAAGAGATGTTATATTCATTTGGAATAATAGTTTATGTTTTCAATTTTCAAGTATTCACCCAGGCAGTGTGGATACCTTAAATTTTTAAGGAATAATAGTTTTATTTGTTTGTAAAAACACTAAATTAAAAAAATAATAATCATGTAAAATTCACACAATATATAAAAATGTAAAAAGAAAAAAATCCCAGCACTTAAAATTTTTTATTCATATTTATTTAGATCCGTTCAGATACTGATTATGCAAATTCACAAATAGATATATTTACATATTGCATATATAAACATTGATGAGTGGGCGAATGAGTGGGGAGATGGAAGGGTGGAGAGAAACAGATAACCAAATAGATAAAAATGGAATCATTCCATAATGATTTTGAAGCTTTCAGGGTAAATTTAGTTTTACTTTGACAGGGGAAAAAGACATGGCAGAGAAAATGGAATAATTGTTGAATCGTGAAAGTTTTTTTACCAGAAGAGATAAAAAAAAAAGAAAATCTTAACGCTCTAAATTAACGAAAACTGTGACTTAAAACAGCAAGAAGTACACTCATTTTTATTAATACTGTGTGATTCATTACTTTACTACATCTGTTCACACAGTGAAATCTTAGCTGATTTGCTGAGGATCAAACATATTCTGCTTACTCATTTCTCAATGGCACTGTTTGTCTTCCTGGTACATAGTAGCCCCTGAAAGAATGAATCAATGAAGGAGCATCTGGAGGGCGGAAGGAAGAGTCTATCATAAGCTGAATACAGCTGTTGAATCAAATTTTTACACTTAAACTGATCTCTAGGGATGACTTATTTTAGGAAGCCTCCACTGTAAGTTATTACCAATATGATGCAGTGGGAGGAAACAGCTTGGAATTTGAGATTTTCATTTTCTTTCTGCTATGTACACCTGCATACCTGTGAACCAAGTCAATCAACTTAACTCTTTAATGAAAATTTCACTAACTATAAAATGAGGATTATTGAGGACTAAATTATATAACAGAGCTTACCACAATGTCTGGTATAAAAAATATACTTTATATTTAAAATAAAAATAAAAATATATTAAAAAAATACTCAAAAACTATCATCTTAAAATTGCCTGTGATGATGTGAACAAGTGTATATCTTTATATCTTAATCTGTGAAATACTTTAAGATCAAGTTTTATTATATCTAAAATTGAAAGAATCATTCTCGGTGGATTTTGAATTATGAATTGGGTGAGCATCATGAATAATGCCAACTAAGTAAGTTCATGTCTCTCTCCATATTGGGGATCAAGAAGTTTAGTTAAAATAGGCAGTTAAATCCAAAACTTTGGGATCATCCAACCAGAAAGTAACTATATTTTAGGGTTGCTTATTACAAGGAATTCATTATTTGAACATAATGTGATACATTTATAGACACATTCCCTCTGGCTACACTAGAATTTTGCAAACATTTTGGCAAACACCGGCAATTTGCAAGTCAGGAATATCTTTTATTTAGAATATCAAATAATTTGGCTATGAAATTATACTCCCTGCATTCTGCAAAGACCTGGCATATTTATTTTAAATATGATTTACAGTGGGAAAAGTACTTTAACCATGTAGGCGAAGCTTATATTTTTTGATTTTAGAAACTGTGGATGTGAAAACAGTGCCAGACATAGAAATGCAAGTAGGAGTTGTCATGAAATCCTTTTCCCTTTGGAACAGTGGTCCTCTCTCTGTCTTTATTTTTCTTCCTATTTGCAACCGAAATGACAACATTTCAAAAAGCTCCTAAACATCACATCTGTATCTCTTTCTCATCTCCCTAAAGCTCAGAGGAGTTTATATTAGCTGTTGTAAATGGCAAGAGTACAGAAGGCTGAATTGTGGCAATGGGGCAGGGGAGAGGAGGAAGTGGGAACTAACAATTATTATATAGAGAGCCAGTGCTTGGTGCTATACCTTTGTGATCTCCTCTAATTTTCACCAGAGTAGTTTCTACCAACATACGGGCAAGGAAAGGAAGCTTCAGGAAAAATATTGACTTTCACAATTCAAAGAAAAGGTAATTTGTATGCTTCTTGACTCCTAATCCAGTGCTCATCTACCATACTCATCAGACTCTACAACAGGAAATCGTGCCCAAAAATGTTGTTCCTGGGGGGCTTTTGGGGAGATGCTGGAATAGTATAGGCAGAACTCACTCTTCCACCACAAAACAACTAGAGAACAGGTGGAAGGTGAGCAAAGCAGCAGTTTCAGAGTCTGGGTGACTAGAAAAAGACCTTTGCATTAAATAAGAAGGACTTGGAAGGAAAGGTGGAGCAATTATGACTGGGAAATTGGGGTGGTGTGCTCAGTTGTGACTGCCTCTAGGGTGTGCTGCTGCACAATGGCCACATCAGACAACTGAAAAGTAGCCCCTTCTGCTTCAGAGAGGAGGAGGAGGCAATCACGTCAGATCTGCAGCCTAGCATTCCCATGGATTCATTGTATCCACATACAGAGACCCTGCTGCACTGGTTTAGGCCCAGTGCCTATACCCCATACTTGAGGCAGGCCATTGTGGATGCCTGGACTTAGGGGAGTCTGGGAAGACACCCCATCAGGAATTGAGGGGAACTGCAAGCTCCAAGCAGAGCCAATCGGACAATTATCCAGCAAGAGAGATATTCTGGGTCCTGCTGCCTCAACTTTCTACATAGGGGCTCAAGGAGCTTACTGCATGCACAAGAAGAGAAACTGAGATGAGGGAGCATCATATAATGCCAGGTACCCTTCCCCAACCCCCAAGGTGATCTTGCTGGCTGGTGATAAACAGAGCATTCCTGGGCTGGCTGTGGACTAGGGAAGCTGAAACTCTCAGTCCTGCAGTACAGCATTTTTCTACACAGGAATCTGAGAATCACCAGACCCATCTCATCTATAAACTGGAGATTCACCATAGTGTACAGTGCCCATCCTCCACCCCCCAGAGCCAGCAGATTCCAGCACACTTGAGGACTTGTGGTGCCTACTGGAATTTTACCAGATCTGGATCCTGCCCAGTGGGCTACCATAGTCAGGGAGAAGCAGGGGTGTGAGGACAAGGTAGCCCAAGACCTCCATTTGCTAAGAAGACCTGGAAGGTGCAGGCTGGCAAGCTGCCTTTCTGCTCAGCTTCCAAGAGACTTCTGAAAATGTCTGTACCCCCGAGTTAGGCCCGGGTCTTGGTTTAGCTGGAAATTACTAACAAACAAGTGTTAAAGGAGACCTTTGATGCAAATCCAAGCAAAAGCCAAATATTAGATGAGTGAGGGAAACCACTATTCAAAATAATCTTATCAAGATAATCAAATACCATGAAACAGGCAAAAAATTGAACCATCTCTAGAAGCAAGAAGATATCCCAAGCCAAATGATCAAATTATAAATCCAGAGAAGACAGAATTTGGAACAATTAATTAAAGATGTTCAAACAAAACTACTAAATAACTTCAAGAAGTTGGCTAAAGAGTATAAAGAATATCAAGAGGACACTATGTGAGCATAAAGAAGAATTTGAAAGGATAAATAGAAGATTAGTATATCTTACAGAAATGAAAGATACTATAGATAAAATAAAAAATGTACTAGAGACACACAGTAGATTTAAAGAGTCAGAAGAAAGAATAAGTGAAATAGAGGACAGAGCAACTGAATTAAATCACACAAAATATAAATGGTGACAAAAAGAGAAAAATATGAATTAGAACTCAGGGAAATGATAGACAATACAAAGCACATAAATATAAGACTCACTGGTTTTCCAGAAGGAGAAGAGTAGGGTAAAGGGCTAGGAAAATTATCTGAGGAGATAATTGGGGAAAACTTCTCAACCCTTATAAAATACACAAATATGCAAATCAAAGAAGCTCAATGAACTCCAAATAAAATAAATCCAAACAGACCCACTCCAAGACACATATTAATACTGTCAAATGCTGAAGAGAAGGAGAGGGTGTTGAAAACAGCAAGAGAGAAACGATTTGCCACATACACAGGAAGCCATATACGACTAATTGTTGACCTCTTATGAGGTGCCATGTAGGCAAAAAGGAAGTGGTACGATATCTTTGAGATTTTGAAAGAGAAAAATTGTCAGCCAAGAATTTTTTATCCAGAAAAGGTGAACAAGAATTTAATTTTTGCCAGGGAAAAACAAATACTGAGAAAATTTAACAAGAAACATGTCCTTCAAGAAATACTAAAGGGTTTTCTGTTGGCTGAGAAAAAAAAAGACAGGAGAGAGAGACTTGGAGGAGAATATAGAAACGGTGAGTATCATTAAGGGTAACTAAAAGGATAACAGGAGAGAAAAATACCAGATCTGACAAATAAAAGCAAAGGGATAAAATAGTTGAAGTAAAAACCATTTTTACAAAGGATAACAGGAGAGAAAAATACCAGATCTGACAAATAAAAGCAAAGGGATAAAATAGTTGAAGTAAAAACCATTTTTACAGTTATAGCATTGAATGTTAATGGATTAAACTCCCCAATAAAAGGACAAAGATTGGCAGAATGGATTAAAAAATATTATCCATCTATATGCTGTTTACAAGAGACTCATTATAGGTTGGAAGTAAATGGACAGAAAAAGATATCCCACACAAGCAATAATAAAAAAAAAGGGGGGGGTGATAGCTATGTTACTTTAAATAGGCTTTAAATAGACTTTAAATGCAAACATGCTATAAGAGACAAGGAAGGATACCGTATATTAATAAAAGGGGTAATTCAGCAAAAAGAAATAATGATCATAAATGTTTATGCACCCAATCAAGGTGTTCCAAAGTACATGAGGCAACACTGGCACAACTGAAGGAAGTAATAGATGTTTCTACATTAATAGTGGAAGACTTCAATACACCTTCAATAAATAGAACACATAGAGAGATGATCAATAAAGAAATAATGGACCTAAATAATATAAGTGAATTAGACACTTAACATACATATGTAGATCATTGCATCCCAAAACAGCAGGATATACATTTTTCTCAAGTGCTCATGGAAAATATGAGAGGATTATATGGTAGCCCATGTCAAACTCTGGGATCTATCATGTAACCACTTTTTGAAGAGTGCTTTGAAAACTATTGCTTTTTTTTTATTTCTTTGCTTTGTATGTATGTTATACTATACAATAAAAAACATTGTTTTTTAAAAAAGTCCATATAAAACCAAAAAGAAAAAGAAGAGAGAGAAGATGCAAATAAATAAAATCAGAAACAGGAGGGGGATCATTACCATGGATCCCAAAGAAATAAAAAAAAATCATAAGAGGATAATATTTACAACTGTAAGCCAACAAACTAGACAACAGATGAACTACATCTTTTTTTAAAAACAAATGAACAGGGTCAATAATAAGTGGTGGAGCAAGTTGGCAGCACAGTGAGGTATGGAATTTAGTTCATCCTCTGGAGCAGTAAGTAAATAGCCAGGAACTGTACAGAACAACTTCTGGGGGGATACATCAGTGACTGGACATACAACCACACCAGTCTGTAATGAGTGGAGTTGCTGAGATCATACAGAACTGTAAATCTCCAAAGCCATAAAGGCTGGCACCCCTCCCCCATGGGCACTGCAGGCTGATTCTCCAAGGGGAAAGGAAATATACTTTACTAGTAGCAAGGCCTTAGCTTAACCAAGCTCCAATTGCAGAATTAATTAACAAAGTCTGACTAATGAAAACAGACTCCAAGCACAGATAAATCTGGAATAAGCACTAAAGGAACCAGGAGTTTTCATCCCTGCACAGAAGGGGCATGTCTGATGGGGAAAAAAAAGAGCCTTTTTGAGTTGGACAGCACAAAGTACTGGATAAGGGCTGGACCCCGAGAAAAGCAGGCACTAAGAGCCTGGGGATACCCAGAGCCACATTCCAGCTCAAGGTCTTGGGTAGCAAACCCAGGGAGCAGGGGACGGGCTAGGAATCCAGCTCTGAAAAGGCCTTTGGTTTTTTTTTTTTTTTTTCTCTCTACCTCTTAATAACTCATTAGATAGAGCTGTAAGCACTGTCAGTCTCCAGTACTGCCCCAGGCAGACTGAACTAAGGCATGTCTGAGAGACAAAGTAACTAGTTAGGTAAAATGGTTAATTCCCTAAAGGACATATCTTCCCCAAGAAAATGAGGGTGGGGCCCAATTCAAGTTGAAGGCCTTCCTTCAGGGAATTCAGGCACCAAGGGCTGGAAAACAGAAGCAATCAAATCCCACTACTAGTGCAGCCTTTATTTCAACCATGCCCCTGCTAGGGAGACTCTGCTGAAATTAAAGGCACCACATCACTTTATGTTGGTGAGAAGCTGCAGGCAGATGGTCACCACATGCTGGGCAGGATAGGAGAAACACAGAGTTTAGAGGCTTCCTAGTAAAGCCTGACCACCTGCTGTGTCTCACCCTCAGGGAAAACTGATGCTGGCTACTTTCTCTTCCTGAGATATGGACCTGTCTGGTGTGGAAAAATCTTCCTGAAGTTGATCTTATCTGAAGAGAACCTCAACATAAAAAAGCTCCATATAGGCAGGGCAAGAAACAGAAAAGTAAAAACTGAAAAATTCTGATCAGTTAAACAGAAACTATGCTAGATGTCTAAAATAATTCAAACTGAATGTCAAAGAACAGACAGAAACAAAGCCATTCAGCAAGAAACCCTAGGAAAAGAGTGAAAACAACCTCCAGAGTAAACTAATTAAGGAAATGAAATGCCTATATACCAGATGAAAATAATGAGTCATGCTAGAAAAATTGAAGATATATGACCCAGTCAAAGGTACAAACTACACTTCAGAAGAGATACAGAAGTTGAAACAACTAATTCAGGATGTTCGAACAGAAATGCAAATCTCATCAAAAATCAAATCAACAAGTTGAACAAGGATATAAAGAAGATATTGGACCAATAAAATGAAGAACACAAAAATTTGAAAAAATAAATTGTAGAACTTATGGAAATGAAAGGCACAATAGAAGAGATTAAAAAAAAAAAGAAACAATGGAAACCTACAACAGATTTGAAGAGGCTGAAGAAAGGATTAGGAAACTAGAGGACTGGGCATCTGAAATCCAACACACAGAAGTAAATATAGGGAAAGGAATGGAAAAACAGGAGCAGGGTTTCAAAGAATTAAATGACAACATGAAGCTCACAAATGTATGTGTTGTGGGTGTCCCAGAAGAAGAAGAGAAGGGAAAAGGAGAAAGACTAAAGGAGGAAATAATCACTGAAAATTTCTCATCTTTTATGAAAGATATAAAATTACAGATCCAAAAAGTGAAGCACACCCAAACAGAAGAGATCCAAATATACATACTCCAAGACACTTAGTAATCATATTTTCAAAAGTCAAAGACAAAGAGAGAATTTTGAAAGCAGCAAGAGAAAAGCAATCCATCCCATAAAAGGGAAGCCCAATAAGACTATGTGTGGATTTCTCAGGAGAAACCATGGAGGCAAGAAGACAGTGGTGAGATATAGTTAAGATTTTAAAAGAGAAAACTGCCAACCAAGAATTCTATATCCAGCAAAATTGTCCTTCAAAAATAAGGTGAGATTAAAATATTTTCAGACAAACAGTCGCTGAGAGAATTTGTGACTAAGAGACCAGCTCTGCAAGAAATACTAATGGGAACACTACAGGCAGATGGGAAAAGGCAGGAGAGAGGTCTGAAGAAGAGTGTAGAAATGAAGACTAAAAGAGAAAAGGAAATAGATGCGACATATAAAATCCCAAAGACAAAATGGTAGAAGAAAGTACTGTCTATAAAGCAATAAGATTAGATGTTAATGAATTAAACTCCCCAATTCAAAACAGGCTGGCAGAATGGATTAAAAACAGAACCCATCTATATGCTATGTACAGGAGACTCATTACAGAACCAAGAACAAAAGTAGTTTGAAAGTGAAAGGTTGGGAAAGATTTTTCACGCAAACAACAAACAGAAAAAAGGTAATTTCTGAAAAATTAGACTTCATATGTAAAACAATTAAAAAAGACAAAGAAGGACACTAAGTATTAATAAAAGGAACAATTTAATAAGAAGACATAACAATCAACTATTTATACACCGAGTCAGAGTTTCCAAAATACTGGAGCAAACACCGACATGTAATCCAGGGAAGGGAGAAGTAGGCCCTCTAGCATAATAGTTGGAGATTTCAATTCCTCACTCTCATCAATGGATAGAACATCTAGACAGAGGATCAGTAAGGAAACAGAGGTTCTGAGTAATACGATAAATGAACTAGACTTAACATTTACGCAACATAACACCCCACAACAGCAAAATACACAGTTTTTGCAAGTGCATATGGACCATTCTTAAGAATTGACCATATGCTAGGTCACAAACTAAGTCTGAACAAATTTATAAAGAATGAAATCATAGAAAGCACTTTCTTTCTTCGTAATGGAATGTAGTTGGAAATCAATAACAGGCAGAGGGCCAGAAAATTCACAAATACATAAAAGCTAAACAACACACTGTTAAACAATCAACTGTTCATGGAAGAAATTGCATGAGAAATCAGTAAATATCTTGAGACAAATAAAAATCAAAACACAAATTATCAAACTTATGGGATGCAGCAAAGGCATTTGCTGAGAGGAAAATTTATTGCCTTTAAAGTCTATATTAAAAGATAAGAAAGAGCAAAAATTAAGGAATTAACTGTTTACTTGGAAGAACTAGAGGAAGAACAGCAAATTAACCCCAAAACTAACAAAAGGAAAGAAATAATGAAGAACAGAGTAGACATAAATGAAATTGAAAATATGAAAACAATCGAGAAAATTAACAAAACCAGGTGTTGGTTCTTTGAGAAAAACAATAAAATTGATGGACCCTTAACTAGGTTGACAAAAGAAAAAAAAGAGATGATACAAATAAATAATATCAGAAATGGAAGAGGAGACATAATCACTGACCCTGCAGAAATAAACGAGGTAATGAGAGGATACTATGAGCAATGATACACTAATAAACTAAGTGATGTAGATGAAATGCACAACTTCCTAGAAAGGCATGAACAACTGACATTGATTCAAAAAGAAATGGATGACCTTAAGAAACCAATCACAAGTAACATTTGTCTTCAAAAAAGGTATAGGGACAGGAACTTCTATGAAGATGGCAGAATAGGATATAGCAAGTTCGCCCCTGCTCCAAGGAACAGCTAGAGAAGTGACAGAAAAATGACTGGACAGCAATTCCAGGGTATAAGTGACCTGAGAGGATCTTCTACACCACATGGGGAGGTGCTGGGGTTGGAAAAGCTGAGGAATTGAGACAGAGAACTGAAGGCCACCCAGCTAGTGCAAAGAGCCTAATACATCCCTTTCCAGGAGGCCTGGAGCCCTCAGGAGTGCAAGGACAGGGAGGTGGGGGTGAGGAAATAAGCCAACCTCCATGCCTTGAACACACCACACCTATGGGCACCACCCTCCCATGTACCCCACCCACACCCCAAGCACCTGTCCCCCCAAGCCAAGACCTGTGCGCTGCCCACACCTGCATCCCATGTACCAAGCCCCACCCCCAGCGCCCCAAGCACCCTAACCCCACAACACGCAGGACCTATGGATCCTCACCCCACTCCTTTGGCCCATGCATGCACATATTCGCATCTTGCCTGCCCCCACAACAAATCCTGCACCCCAACCTGCTACCCTGCACAGGCTCACACTCTCACTCAGCCTCCACTGCCCCTGCAGACCCACACTCTGCTTCCCACAGGCAGTTCCATGTGCATCTGTGCCACAACAATCCACCGTGACACACAGGCTCTATACCCCTACACTACATACACACACATGCACTTCCCTGCCAAACACAGGTGTCCCACGCCTTTTCTTCAGAGGAAAGATGTGAAAATATTCTCCCTTACATGAAATGTGAGGAGTGAGGCAGTAAGCCTAGTACCATCCATGACAAGGTGAGAGGAGAGACTAGACATGAACAAATGCAGAAATGGAACACAAAAGAAAGCATAAAGCTGGTTTTGAGTGCCTGCTACAAGCTAGATGATAAACCTCGGGTTCCTCAGATGCCTCATTCAGCTCTGTCTCCCTCTTTTTTCCATGTGGGCCAACTAAAGGAGAAGGTCTCAGGGCTCAGAAAAATCCTCAAACTTGGTGAGACACCTAACTAAATGTTCTCAATACATCCTACTAGTAAGACTTTGTGTTGTAGTATGTCTGAAAAACCAACTAAAGCAAATCGTTTAATTAAACTAAGCTGGGTGAACAAACTTTCAAGTGTAGAAAATTGGACTTGTGAGCAGGCAGCAACCATAGAGAGAAAGAAAAAGAGGACAACATCTAGAAAAGGCATTCTAAAAAAAATGTCTCTGCCAAAATGGCCACAAGTGTGGAATAATAGTCTCAAGAGAATTTAAATGTGAGAGAGGATTGATGTTGAATCAGAAACAAGTATTCAATTAACAGTCCATTTAGAAAATTAGTTATAGAATTAACTGACCAAAGGAAAATATAAGGATTGAGTACCTAACATTTAAAAGATTTTTCCATAATGTTATCTACTTTTTATTCAATTATATTTATGTTCTGCTACTTTAATAGATTTATTTTATGCCTAATAGAAACTCAGCACATGTTTAATGAGTAAAGACTAAGACCCGCCAGTCAGAATTCATCTCTTCCTTACCTCCATGCCTTGTGAGTCTCTGTTTTAAAACTACTCTCTGTTTGGTAATCCAGGCAAAAAAAAATATGAATATCTTGATAAGGATATTGACTCTTTCATTGTAGAAAGGGACAGACTTGAGAGATTTGAAAGGAAGACTCAATGGGATGTGATGTATATGAGATTGGGGGAAATTTTGAACGGGTGCAATGAGGGATAAGGAAATTCCAGAATGATAGACAGGTGTGGATTCAGTAGATGGCTAAACTATTAGTTCTCCAATAACAGAGTCCAGCAATCTGTAATGTTTGATGCAACCCCTGTCACATGGAAGTGTCTTATTGGCTGGAATTATTTTGAATATGTTGTACTGGTACCAATAATAAACATGTAATCAGAACTATCCTTGAGTCTAGCGGCAATGATTTCAAATTTACATGTGACAAATTTGAAGCTCCTATGGGGTATCTAAGTTCATATGGGAAAACTAAGCAATGCTCCATCACTTGCTATAACTGTAAGTATGAAACTGATGAGAAATGTTGATTAGACATGTAGTTGTGGAGATAATGAGTATATAAATGGTTACTGAAAACAACATAGTACAAACAAGGAGAACATACAACCTGAAAAGTGAAGAAATTATTGGATAAATGACACAGTAACACCAACATTCAGAAAAGTGATAGGTGCCCCTAGTAGAGGATATACAGCCAGAGATACATGAGAAATCCCGGTGTAGAGCCCTGGACCCCAATGAAAGAAAGTTTTTCAAAAGGAAGAGAGTATTCAACTGTGTTAAGTGCTTTTGAGAATATAAAGATAGAAAGTGAAAATGACCACTGAACAGAAACAAGAGGAAGTTGGGAGAGGAATTTCAGTAGAGACTTGAGAGCAGAGGTCAGACTTCAAAAGCTGGGATAGTTAGGAAGGTTGGGATATGCAAATGGGTGACAAGAGAAGCTGGAGAACATCAGTAGGAGGAGCGAGGAAATTAGGGCCATTTTGTGGGTTGGATGGTTAGTTAAGATAGGAGAGATCTAAACATATTTAAATGCTGATGAAATACAGTCAAGATTGAAAACAGAAGTTGAATATATAAGCAAGATATGATAATACCACTTCTAAGAAGGTGAGAGTAAACAGCACCTTTTTAAAAAACACTCCACAGATTCTAATCCTATATGGAAGAGGAAACTAAACTTCCATTATTAAAAAAATAAGTGAAAATTCACAGTCCTAACAGCTATATTAACAAAGTTGATGTCAGATTGTGAACATGTTACTTTCTATTCATTTATGAAACAAGAAGGGAGGACACCTGCTGACAGTTAGCAGAAAGGAACAGGAATGAAAGTTTGAGAATAAACTTAGTTTACCGCAACCATTTAAAAAGATGTATGTTTCAGATGTTATTCTAAGTGCTTTTCTTGAATTATCTAATCTAATTCTCAAATATACCTTTGAAAGAGGCCCTTTTATAGATGCAAAAACTGAGAAGAGTTGGGAGAACTTGAATTAGCCACTGCAGAGAACAGAACAAAGGCTAAGGAGACACCTGAAGTTTGCAGGGAAACACTGAGGAGCCAATTGCATTTAGGATGATGAAATTTGATTGGTGTGATCTTCACAGCTGTGTCTCTCCAGCAGCGTTTAGTGCCCAGAACAAGTCCCAGAGAAAGCTGGCCACGAGACTGATCCCAGCTCAGGCTTTATTCAGTTGAATCCAATAGAAGCACTTTGAGACAAAAGGAATGATGAATCATGGAGACTGAGCAAGGTAGAGAGAGAAGTAAAACAGAAAAGGAGTGAAGGGAAGAAATTGCATCCCTTGGCCACTGTATATGTTACATTGCTATTGGGAGTTACAAAATGACAGAGTTGAAAGAAAAGGATGGTTATAGCCAGAACGTGAGTTGACTAAATTAATGGTTCCAGAAATGGTTTTGAGTGATGGAAAGGTCCAAGTTGTGGGCTCAGGAGTGAGTGTTAGAAATAAGGTAGAGGTGATCATTCCTATATATTGGTTGAAGAACTGAGAGGCTTAGAGAGCAAATAGTGAATTTAAGAAGAAAGCAGGGATTTGAATAGAGAGGAAGTTAGGTATCAGACTTCAGAAAATAAAGGTGAACCACCAAGAAGTTGTTGATTTCCAGCAACAAAGACAGGTCTTACATACTTTAGCTACACTGCATGAGACTGAAAGGAACAATGATGAGTATAGAGGGTGTAGAATATACCTCCTAAACCTGGGGAATATGGAGTACAGAATAATGATCACCCATTTAGTGTAGTCAGAGGACTACAGATGGTGCAGAGTCCTCCAAGAAAAGCCAAGATTTGATAAGACACAAAAGTGGTGGAGATATTTAACAAAGACTTTGAAGCTGGGAGTTTGTATACAGGTAGATCAGATAAGAGAATATCCTGGAAAGGCTGGAAAGACAAGGAAAGAAGAGGAGAGTGAGAAAGAAAATAGGGCACCATGGAAATGAAAGTGTGGGGCAAAAGGAGATGCCCAAAAGAACTATCTTTAAGTGGCCAAGGAGAACAGGGAAAAGAAGCATACTAGATTTTATAGAATACAAGTTTTTAAAAATATTTGTTGCAGATACAAAAGTATCCCAGGTTTCAGTTGAAGGGAGGATGGATAAACTGAGGTATATTTATACAATGGAATACTGGTCAAAAATTTAAAAAAGGAACGCTACTGATACATGCAATATTATAGATGGATCTCAAAAGCACTATGCTTAGAAGCCATACACGAAAGATTGTTTACTGGTAATTCCATAGCATTTTGAAAAGGCAAAACTATAATGATAGAAAGCTTCTTGGTGGGGATGAGTGGGGTTGATTGCGAAAGGACATTAAACTTTCTGAGGTAATGGAAATATTTTGCATATTGTTAAGAGTGCCTTATTTGTGTTTAGGTATTTGTTAAACTGAAAAGGGGTATACCTAAAATCTGTTCATTTCTTCATGCACAAATTATATATCAGTAAAAACGTTAGCCCTAGAACTCTTCTGATAATCTACTTTGACATGTATAATTTTGCTTTACAGGATCCATTGACTCAGCTGGCGTGTTGACAACATGTTATTTGGTTCTGACAACTCTCCACAACTGGAAACCTCAGCAGCCTAATGGTTGTGGGGGAATTCTGGGATTTATGGAATAGATGGTGTTTTTCATGTAGATGTTCAATAAAAATCAATTTAAATAAATCAACTGTTATTTACTCAAAAGGTGGCAAATGTTTTATGTGATGCTCTCTTAGGGCAAAGGATTATAGACTTAAAGTGAAGATCTTGGGATTATGCTGATAAGAGAGGCAAGAGTATTTTCTTGAAATATTGATACATGCATGATTGTCAGATAGCTATGAATAAAATTTGAAGTTGACAGGATTAGCATCTTTAATCTAAACTTTCTTCTTTTATTTTCATTTAACTGGCAGGCAAGGTAGTAAGGGGGTGGCATGTAAAAATTATGCTTCCATCTGAGTTTACGATGAGCTTTTTCTTTCTTTATAGTGTCTTTTCTTTCTTAGATAGCCAAAAGTACATGGTCCCCCCCACACCCAATAGGCCTTCAAAAGGTTGTTCATAGTCTGGCATTAACTACCATATTTTTAAATTTTAAATTTCGACTCCACCTCTGCCTCTTTCCCACCTTCTTCGGCTCTTCTTATTTCCTCATCCAATAAGATCATATTTTAGCCACCCTCAAGAATCTTAAGGACTCCACTGCCTCACAGCACAAGCACTGGGGCTTGCCCAGATACTTGTTTGATAAATAATTGCTGACCCTTTCCCAGAGTTCTTGATAACTTTCTTGTTTTCACTCACCAAATTTAAGAGCTATGTTCCTTTAAAGCCATTTCCTTCAGGTTATATTGAGCCCCTCCCTAATTCCACCTAACTTTCTAAGATTAGCAACTGACTCCATGCTTCCTTAATTTCTACTCTCCATTTATTCTACTGGCCATAATAAATTTCTTTAAATTCTTCACTCATGTTCTCCATTGACTACATTAGTTCTTATCATTTCAGCAAAAGCCAAATTTCCTAAAAAGGAAGGATTCACCAAGAAAGAAAAATTAGGACATTTGACTGAGTATACTTTTTCATGTACCGTAGAAATTCCAAATTCTTTCACATTTTCAGTATTTAGTTAATGAAATATGAGGAAACAAAGCATAAATATCTTTAAAAACATAATTTTGGATTTGTGACTAAATATAATTTACTGAAGCCATGCTTCATAGTTGCCCAAATCTTCCACATTTTGGAAACATAAGCACTTTGATATTGATAGTTATGTTATTCCACTGTTTTCTAATTTTAATTAACAAAAGAAAACCTTGTATTCCAGTTAAATGAAAATAAAAGAGGAAAGCATTTTTTAAAATAAACAAATGTGAAAGAAAACAAGGAGTTTGATCAGCATCTAGGAATTCCAGAGCTTTCTCAAGATGATCTAGGGTATGGGGGAATGAAAGCGAGAATGTAGTTATAATACCACAAACTATTTCTGTGCTTTTAGAAAAATCACAGGGTCCTTAACAGGGATGCTGTTAGGAACACACAAGATAATAGAATTGAAAGTACTCCTATACTAGAGTGTCTCCCAAAATTCTCATTAATGCAATTTTTTGGATGGTGGAGAAACAAGTATATAAAGCAAGCTGCAGAAGACTTTTGATTTGTTTGTTTTCTGATCAGGCTCTGTAACTATAATCCAATACATCATAAAATCTCCAAATCTCTTCTTGATATTGGAATATGATGAAGTACTTCTGTTCAAAACCAAATCATCTAAATATGATAATGCAAAAATTTTGCATATCATGAACCTTTGGAATGGAATATATATATATATTTTGCAAGGGCAGGCACCAGGAATCAAACCCATGTCTCCGGCATGGTAGGCAAGAATTCTGCCTACTGAGCCACCGTAGCCCACCCTACATTTACATTTAAATTTGAATTCTAATCACCAGGACTGGCATCTAAAACAGACTTAGGTTCAATATCTGTCTTATTCACCTTTTTCACCATTGCTTAGCAATTGGCTGGCACAAAGTGTGTAATAAATATTTGAAGCTTGACAGGAAAAAAATAATGGATGAATGAATGAACAAACGAATGAATGGCATTTGGAAATTCTGGTATATTGAGGCAATGAAGACATTTTGGTGATAAATGTGAATCGTTAAGTTGCTAATAACTGCTTGAATGTTGGCCTCATACTTCACTGTCTGGCAAACTCCTACTCATCCTTAAAGGCCCAATGTAAAAAATAAACGCTGCTGGGTGGGCCGCGGTGGCTCAGCGGGCAAGAGTGCTTGCCTGCCATGCCGGAGGACCCCGGTTCGATTCCCGGCCCCAGCCCATGTAAAAAAAAAAAAACAAAAACAAACAAACAAAATATAATAAAAATAAAGATGTTTCCCTTCCTTCCATCCTTCCTTCCTTCTCTGTCTTTCTTTCCTTCCTTTCCTTCCTCTATCTTAAAAAAAAAAAAAATAATAAAATAAACGCTGCTAAAACTTTCCTTATCCCAGGTAGAAATGAACTGCATCCTCAGAACTGTGTCTATATGTCTGAAAGAGCACCTCTTGTATGACACAGAGACAGCAGGCTGCAGGGGAGTTAGACTATAGATTTCCTGGGGGCTGGGGCCATTTTTCTCAGCATGCTCAGAACCTTGGCACAGTCCAGACTCATGTCTATATGTCTGAAAGAGCACCTTCAAGTCATTAGCTTGGTAGGTTTGGCTGAGAAAAACAGTTAAAAAAGCAGTTTTTGCAAGCTTTTCCCTTTCAGCCCTTCCCCAATTTGTTGTTGTTGTTGTTGGTTTTTCTTCCACACTTTTAAATATCCTCTCCAAGAAAAGCAGGTTCTATCATTTGTTTCCTCCTATATTTACAACATTTTAGGCAGTAGTCTAAAGATCTATTCCCAATAAAATTTCTGAGAACATTTGACTTCCCATGAAAGTCAGCATATGTTTTGTCTCTGTAGTTCTTGATTTCTTAATAAGGTTATCTTCTCAACACCATGGAGATTACCAAGGACCCTTTGGTAATACATCCTAATATACGGATGAATAGATTATGAGTAAGCAAGTACCTTGGACATTCCAGAATCCCCCACTTCCCCCAGTCTCACAGACCCTGACCATCCCCTAGCCCCCTACCAAGAACATTAGTTCATGAGGGAAAAGGATTCTTGTCTGTTGCCATTCACTACTATTTCCTTAGCACTTAGAACCACACTGTCCCAGAGCAGATATTCAACGTCTTTTGCTTGAATGAAGTAACACTTGATTCACAATTTCTCTCATTTGAAATTTTTTCATCTTCCATTCTAAATATTTCCTTTATTATTTTTGCCTAAAGTGACACTTAAATGTAACCATAGAGAATTAACAAAAAAATGTAAAAGATACCTGTCAAGTTTTTGTACATATTTACCATTGGTTCTCTTTCATTTAAATCTAAAAATTCATATCAACCTGCTTGAATTGTCCTAATTTAACTCAAGAAAATGGAGATAATGGCTTCTGTTTTATTGACTTTAAAATCAATGTGTGACCTGACTTTATTTTATAGCACTTTTTGTTAAACAGGAAGTTTTTAATTTAATTATATTTTTTAATATTTCTTTTTCATGGCTTATTATATACATACTAAATGTAAAGATACAGGAAATCCATAAATGAAATGAGTCCTCTCAGTTTACTTAGCCTTTCCACAGATTGAATTTACCTCTAGCATTAACCTTTTAATTACATTGAAAAAGTGTTGATCAATATAAAATTCATGGACTCAGCTATATAGCTACTGTGTAGTTTATGAAGGTGAACTCTGAATGAAATTTATAATCTATCCTTTGTTATTATAATAGATATTAAGATGTTGTTTCCCCAGATTTCACAGAACTTCCAAGTGAATATGTTGCAAAAATAACTGACAAAACAATAATTGCCAAGAAAAATCCCAATGGAATATTTCGTTTTTATTTTTCTTAAATTTGGAAATATTCTTATTGTATCAAAAATTATCTAGGGGGAAAAGGTCAACTATATTAATATATATACAACATAGTTTTGTTGCCATATGTTCTAGTTTGCTAGTTGCCGGAATGCAACACACCAGAAATGGATTGGCTTTTAATAAAAGGGGATTTATTTCATTAGTTCTTCAGAGGAAAGGCAGCTAACTTTCCACTGAGGTTCTTTCTTACATGGAAGACACAGAATGGTCTCTGCTGGCCTTGTCTCCAGGCCTCTGGGTTCCAACAACTTTCCCCGGGGTGATTTCTTTCTGCATCTCCAAAGGCCAGGGCTGAGGTGCGAGTGCTGAGATGAGGAATGCTGAGCTGCTTGGGCTGTGCTGAGTTGAGTCTCTCATTTAATCACCAGCCAACAAAGTCAAACATCATTCATTGCAGCAGGCCCGCCTCCTAGCCGACTGCAGATGTAATCAGCAACAGGTGAGGTTCACGTACCATTGACTCATGTCCACAGCAACAGAACTACGTGCCTTCACCTGGCCAAGTTGACAACTGACTCTAACTACCACACCATAGTTGGTTCAAAACTCTTTTTCTAAAGGACTGAGTCTTTACAGATAGAATGGGAGCAATCTGTGAAGTGCAGTGCAATCCTACCCTTTCCCCAGTCTTTCTTTTCCTGGGTGCCCACTTTCTTAAATTTTGCGTATTTCATTCATATTTATGAATTCATTCTTTTACAAAAGAATTTGACCTAAACATTATATGGTAACACTTCGCATTATTTAAAACTTTCTATAAGCCCCATTTATCACATGCCCAATACAAAATAAGTATCAAATAAATGCAGTCACTCTTTCTGCTATGCAACACGTTTTTTTTTTCTCTTAATATTACATTTCAGGATAGCTACGTTTATACTTGTATTTACATTTTTTTTTCATTGTGACTGTGTTATTGGGTTCTATTATGTAGATGTGCCATAGGGACAATTAAATTGTTCCAGTTTGGGAGCTCTCTTTTCTTTCTTACCCCCAGCACTGCCCTGCAGCCAGGCCGAAGTGAGGGTTGGCCTCTAACCCCAGTTCCCCTCCCTTGCAGCCTGTCTACTGTTTTACAACATACTGAGTTGGTGTAGATGGATTTTTTTCTTGTAATGTGAACAGATTCAGCATTGTTGTTTCTATTTAAATGGACACAAGATAACGTCAGAGGTTTTTAAGTGCTTAAGTGTGCAGACTATGCAAATGTTAGAGTTTGCTTTACAACAAATAGGCATCTAACCTGCAAGCAATTGATTTTTGTGTACTTGGAAGGCATGGATTTAATTTTTCCTTTGTGAATGACAGAGAGTCTCTGCTCTATTTTTTCTCCACTGATTTGTAATGTCATTTCTACATTCTTTGGTAGGCAGTGGCGTTCTTTTCATGGCTTAAAAATATATGAAGCAGATAGTAGTTGCTCAATATGTATTCCTTGACGAATCAGAAAGTAACTTAACCTGGTTCCCTGAAGCAGACTATCTTTCAGTATCTTTGAATCCTCTTCCATCCAAGAATACAGCACTAACCTTAATTATAGAGCAATCACATCATCTACACATTTAGCTTGCAATAATCATCATTTGGGGAGATACAGAGAGGAGAGAAATAATAATTTAAGTATCTTGAGTCTGTCTACTCTGCATACAATGCTTACAACAAGGAGGGCCAAGCACTAGGGGACACAGATCAACTCTCCCTGTAGTAGGGTAATTTCTTGGAACTTCTCTCCATATAAGCTTCATGCAGTGCTGAGTTGGATCCTAGCTTAAAAACACGCATTTTTCATACCTATGCTTCTACTAGCAGAGTTGTATATGCAAAACTATTTACACTGCTTTTTATGTCCACTTTAATGGGTTTTTAAGGACAATTTTTACTAGTCATAGTTTTCAGCCAAAGCGCTGACTTAAACCCTAATTGCTGAGCAAGGCATGTCTCCACTGTAATCTATGTGTCCATGGACCATCAAAACACTATTCTGTTCTACTCTGAACAAGAGTTTCAGCTGAAATGCAGTTTTTAATATTTGTTCGTAAGCAGTGATGAACAGGAGACTGAAGGTAATAGAGTGGAGTCAGATTAAATAAAAATGTCTTAGATCCACAGGCAAGTATAGGCATCACACCAAACTAAATCTGGAAGTAGAGGCACTGTATGCACTAGCTCGGCTTTTTTCTCTTGGGTGAAGATATGACCATGTTGGCACTGTGTTTGTTTCAGGAAATGGAAGTGCCAAATTATTTAGAGTCATAGGAATGAAAATAATAGGTATGGTATAAGCCCTTCCAAAATGGGCAGAGAAATATTAACTATAAAAGGGTTTGAATGTGGCAAGAATTGAGCTTCTCAAAGCTAGAGAAGCCCTACTTTAAGAGCCATAGTTAAGGAACACTGGTAACCAAACAAAGCTTTGTTGATATTGGCTACATCTGCTAATGCTCTGTGTACCTTCCCATTTCTGATAAAATTTAATGTCTTAACTTATTGTACCAGGAACTTCATCTAACCTACTAGTTGGGTTGTGGTCTTTGCCGCATAATCCATAGCCCACCTGAAATGCTTCAATGGTTAATTACTTCAATGACAAGTAAAACTAGAATAACTTTCGTGATGTGTTACAAGACCACAGTGATTTGTTGGCTAAGGAACTGACCACAGGATCCATACTTTGAAAAAGTATCCCTTCAGATCAATCACAGGATGTTAGACTTTGCAGGAGCTCAGAGAATACTGAATCCCATAGCATGAATAAGGTCATGAAATATAGACACGGAGGAGCCCAAGGGTCACTCTACTGTGAGGCAGAGCTGACCTTGAATGCAGCTCTCCTGAATTTGACCCCAATGTTTGCCTCCAAAAAGCCGAATGCCAATGAACAAAGTAGAACCTTCTCAAGGATTGTATAAGCTAAACGATTCACTACTTCAGGAGACTAGAGCCCCCCAAATTTTATATTCCTATGAGCTCATACAGAATGACCACAAGGATAAAGCTGTCCCCACGGGATTTTCTATACCACTTTTACTATCGCCCTTTAAAAAGAAGGACAATGATCATAATCCTTGTCCACTGGTTGGTGTTTTTCCCCTGGGTTAGTTATTTCAGAGAGTACCAGTATGAAAGGACACTCAGGTTTCAAAATCATGGAAAGCAGATGTACAATCTTTGGAAGCTCTTCAAAAAAAGACCAGCAATAATAACTAATAATATAACAGCTAGCATTATTTTTTGGATTTTTAATAGATTTTTACAAATCAGACATTCAAAGATTTTGATCCACAACATATCTAAGAATACTACTCCTTAAGAAAAATATACACATGTTGCAAGAGTTTAAATTCTGAGAGATTCAAACCTGATACCAATCATTTAGATTTCTACTGCCTCAGAAAGAACCAATGAATGGCAATTTCATAGACAAAACTCCATCATGTTATTTAGATCTTTTTCTCCTGGGTTAGACAACTTTATTCTGCTTCATTAACCCCTTCTTTGCTCCTTGATATATATTGTGATCTAGTTTCCAGATTTTTGGATTTCCTTTAATAGGAAATTTCATAATCAGTTTAGGTGCTTATCCATGTTTAATATCTTTCTAACTTATTCACTATGTATTAATTACTTTAATTCTCACCATATACCCATGTGCTAGGTGTTATTTATTGATTAGGAAACCGAGACACAAATAAGTTATATACCTAGTGGAGAAAGGATTTGTATCCCACAGTTTTCATCCCAAAGTTCACACCCTTAGATATTCATTATTAAAGTGATTCCGTGCAGAAGGATGGAAGTGGAATATAGACCTCTCACTAACCTTCCCAGATTCAGAATTTCAGTTTACTAAACAAGCCCTTTAAATTGACTTTATGTTACCCTGAAAGAGTTAATTGTTCTATCAAAGTGTTTAACATGGTGAGAAAATAAGTTCTATCTATTGAGGTGTCAAACTTGACATATTACTTAGCATTTTTTCTGCACCCTGCGGAAAGCAGCATCTGTATAATGTAGTCAAAATAAATAAGTCCTTGAATGTATGGGAAAGATAATCACATAACAATTTACACATAGGCATAAACTTGTCTACTGTACATGATTATCACAGCTCAAGTTGTCAAAGACAAGTCAATAATAAAAAGTATCTGTCTCAGCCACTAGTTTCCTCATTTCAAATACAGCTGTCCTTCTATCAGATTCAGAAATGCCACCCTCGTCGGCAGGAATTCCATAGGAGGTCACTGATAGATGGTCAAGTTCTCAAAACCTTACCTATGATTTGCTTCTTCACAGTACAAGCAGAAGGTCCATATAGTATATGATGCATGATGAGATGGTTTCCATTCTCTTTAAGGATAGCTGTTCTAAAATGCAATACATTTTTAGAGACTTGCTGGTGAAAGAGCAATCAATACATTACTGACGGCAATGCAAACTGGGGTTATCAGGAATGTTTCATTCCTTGGAATCAATTATTAGGAAATAACTCCAAATATGGGAAAATCTTTATGCTCAAAGCCACATAGCATATTTTTGTGCAGAAGTGGAAAGTTCTTCAAGGTCCAAAAATGATTAAGCTTTTAAATATATATGGTAACTTATATATTTAAAGCTTTTAAATATATATGGCACCTTATATATATGAGGCAGTCATTAAATATCACACTTAAACAGTTTGCAGCAATATTTAAAGAATTTTAATTTATGATATAAACTGAAGATAATAGAATATAAAACCAAAACTATTATATTCCATTATTTTTATAATTTTTGTAAATTACAGAAAAGACTAGCAAATTGTTCTCTCCATGTGGCAGTTGCTGGAGCCCACTCCATACTCTCACAGAAGGCTGCACTCAGTTCTGGCCCCTGGCTAGCTTGCTGCAATAGAAAGGGACACAAATGTCCACTTTCCCAAGATAAGGAGTGGGCATTGCCGATTGCTGATTACAGCTTTTGATTTGTGATTTCACAAATCACAAATGATTTGTGTCAGTCCAGCTCTGAGAATGGCCACTGTTCCAATCTACCCTAGAAAAACATGGCTGAGAAGAATTAGAGGTGCTGCACTTCATCAGAGCTGTGCAGGGGGATACTTCCAGAACTGCACTTGCTGGGCAGATTAAGAAAACCCAGTTACAGGAGATGTGGAATAAACACCTGGAACCCTTCCTAATTCCCTCCCCAGGGCACTTTGGAATCTGTCTGTAGCACCTTCGTGGGACCCTTATTTCAAACCGACTTGGTAAACTCACCTTCAGCTCTTTCCAGATTATACCCTCCAGGTCTAAAGCATCATTAGACTAAAACAGAAGCAGTGTAGGGAATTATTGAGGTATATGACCTGGTGCAAAGGATTACCTGTTTTAATTACCTGGAAGAGGGAGATCTGTCTCCTGGGAAATAGAGAGAGAATTTAAACCTATATAAACAGAGGAACCCCAAAGCAATCAATAAACATAAGCCCAGGATAAGCTCTAGGTCAAGAAAAGACAAGGAGAACCCTGTACTTTGCATTCGCATTGGGTAGACTTCCCTGATAGGATGTCTGAAACTCAAGAAAATCTTTGCCCTATCTCCAACTGGTTAAAAACTTAAAAAACAGACATCTCAGGTAACAAATCCCAGAGTTAACATTTTAAAATATTAACATATACAGTGTGCAAAAAAATTGTACAAGACAACAAAGAAACAGGAAATAAGGGTCATCAGAAGGAAGAGAACAAAAATCCAGAAAACATCAAAGATAAAGACTAGACTATAGATTTACCAAATAAAGACTTCAAAATATGATCTTAAAAATTCTCAAGCAGATAAAAGAAAATGCAAAGATTGAACTAACAGATACCAGAAAACAATGAATAAGCAATATAATAATCTTACTAAAGAGATAGACATTTTAAAAAGGGACCAAACAGAGTTACTGGAATTGAAGGTGACAACAACTGAAATGAAAAATACCCAGGAAGATTTCAACAGCAGATTGGAACTGGCTGAAGGAAGAATCAGCAAACTTGAAGACAAGACAATAGAAATGACTCAGACGAAACAGCAGAAAGATAAATAAATTGTAAAAAGCAAAAACAGCCCAAGACACCTCTGGGACACCATCAACCACACCAATATACACATTATGGGAGTTCCAGAAGGAGAAGAAAGAGAGAAAGGGTCAGATGAAATATTCAAATAAATAATGGCAGAGAACTTCCTAAACTTAGGAAGCTTATGCACATCTAAGAAGCTGAGAGAACAACAAATAGAATAAACATGAAGAAAAACACATGTCATATATTGGTTGTTCTGGTTTGAAAGTATTATGTGCCCCAGAAAAGCCATGTTTTAATTCTGATTCAATCTTGTGAGGGCAACCATTTCTTCTAATCCTGACTCAACACTGTAAATTGGGAACTTCTGACTAGATTATCTCCATGGAGATGTGACTTGCCCAATTTTGGGTGTGCCCTTTGATTAGATAGAAATGTGACTCCATCCATGCCAGGTGGGCGTTGATTAGATTACTGGAATCCTTTAAAAGAGGAAACATTTTGGAGTCAGAAATGACAGAGCCTAGAGAAAAGCCAGAAGCCTCAGAGCTCACAGAAACCTCACAGCAGAGCTAACATAGATGTACAGACGTGGAAAACAGAGTCATGGATGTTTGGAGATGCCTGGATCTCAACAGACATCACTATGAGATATTAAGCAAGCCAGAACCTGAAGAGAGCCAAGGGAAGTCAAGAGATGAAAGCCAGCCCTGCAGAAGCAAAGTGAGGAACCCCCTCAGGAACAGAGTCTGATAGTAATGGAACCCAGGGGTACAGGGCCAGCAGATGGCAGCCATGTGACCGTCCAGCTGACAGAGGTGCTCCTGACCCATTTGACCTTTCTTGGGTGAAGGTAACCTCTTACCAGTGCCTTAATTTGGACACTTTCACTTCCTTAGAACTGTAAACTTGTAACTTATTAAATTCCCCTTTTAAAAAGGTATTCCAATTCTAGTATATGGCATTCCAGAAGTTTCCAAACCAGCAAACTGGTCAAAATAACAAAGTCAAGCAACAAGGAGAGAGTTCTGAAAGATGCAAGAAACCATAGAGATTAGAAGATGGTAAGTTGAAATACATAAAGTGTTGAAAAAAAAATAACCATCAACCAAGAATTGTATATCTGATAAGACTTCCTTTCAAAAATGAGGAAGAGATTAAGAGATTCCCAGACCAAGAAAACTGAGAGAGTTCATCACCACTAGCCTTGCCTTGCAAACAATGACAAAGGGAGTTCTTCAGACTGAAAGAAAAGGACACTGGACATAAAGAAAGAAAAAAACGCCAGTAAGGTAACCATTTGGATAATTACAAATGCCAGTACTACTGTATTATATATTTGCATGACATTCCACTTTGTACTTCCCATACGTACTAAAATGCAAATGCATTAAAAGTACCAATAAATTTATGGTTTGGGATGTACAATGTACAAAGATATAATCTGTAACAAGTACAAAAAAAAGATGGGGGTGGAGGTATATAGGATAATAGTATGCCAAATTATATTGAACTCAATTTGGTATAAAACTGAATATGATTCTGACATATTTAGGACGCAAAATTTTAACCTCATGGTAACCATAAGGAACATATATGAAAAATATAGCTGGCTAGAAGTTAGAAGCTTTCAAAATGGTACAACACCAAAACAAAAATTACTATAAAAGTTGGCATTAACAGACTTGTTTATGTTTTGGCATTAGAGACAAAAAAGATAAAAATTTGCAAAGGCTAAATAGCAAAATGGAAGAAGAAAGTCCAGAATTATCAATAGAGATTTTAATGCTAATGGATTAAACTCTCCAGTCAAAGGCAGAGATTGCCAGACAGATAAAACAAGCATGATTCAATGATATATTGTCTGCAAGAGACTCACCCTCATCACTGGTGGGAATGTAAAATGGTACAACCACTGCAGATAACATTTTGGTGGTTTCTCAGAAAGTTCAGTATAGAATTACCTTATGACCTGGCAATCCTACTACTGGGTATATATATTACCCCAAAGAATTGAAAGCAGGGACTGAAACAAATATTTGCATACCGATGTTCATGGTGGCATCAATCGTAATTTTCAAAAGGTGGGAGCAACCCAGGTTTTCACCAACTGATGAGTGAATACACAAAATGTGGAACACACATACAATGGGATACTATTCAGCCACAAAAAGGAATGAAGTTCTGATACATGCAACAACATGAATTCACTATGAAGGCATTGTATTGACTGAAATAAGCGAGACATGCAAGGACATATATTTTATAATTCCAATGATATGAGATAACTAGTATAAGCAAACTCACGGAGTGAGAAGCTGGAATAAAATTTCCAGGGGATGAGGTGGAAATAGGGAATAAGTAGTAAAGACTTAAAATACAGAGGAGTCCTATTTGGAACAATGGACGTGTTTTGGTAATGGATAGTGGTGGTGATGGCACATCATTGGAAATGTAACTAACAGCATGGATGTATATATTTAAATGTGCATAAAAGGGGGAATGTTAAATTGGATACAAAAATACTTGAAACTAAACTGTACAAACATTAACCCCAATTTAAACCATCAACTATAGTTGATAGTACAACTATAAAAATATTCTATCATCAATTGTACCAAACCTACCATACCAAAGCAAGGTGGTATGATAATAATAGAGGGATTTAAGGGAGTTCTGTATTTTATGCATGATTGTTCAATGTATTGTTTATAAAAAATATTTTTAAACTAATTAATACCGGCCTAATCCTCAAGCTAACTCAATGAAGTTTTATTGAATACATGATATCTTAAAAATAAAAGTTCTATTTTTCCTATTGAAAAAAAATGGCCATTAAGCCATTCTCACAAAGTAACATGCCACTTTACCATTAAGATAAGGACAAACAAAACCAAACCCCAAACAAATCACAAAACTGATATATGAAAAGGATAAATAGATTTAACCTAGGTCATTGAGTCAATGACATATCTTTAATACAAAAGACAATTGCCACAGAAAACTTAGGTACTTGGGTTGTGGACAGAGATGTTATAAACTCTATCATGGGTGTCAACTCTATAATGCAATGCTTTTCTAATCAAACAAAATATATCTTTCTAGAAATTTTACCAGGTTGAATTGAGAGAAATCTTCAAAAACATATTGGCCCAAACTATTACTGTTAAATAATGAAACCAGAGAATTAAAAGGAGGAAAACTGTGTATGTGTGTATGCACGCATACATACAAATTTGTACTTATATGTATAATTGTATATGTGTATAGACAGCTACTATCATTTTGCACGTGTGGTCTAGATTTTCAGCAAAGGGGATATCAGTGAAAACTGACAGATAGTCAGTGCATCATACTGAAGCATATGATTAGCTTCAATTTTAACAGTTTGGTAAATAGCTATTATTTCCTAACTCCATCCACATCTCCAAACTATAATCAGTGCAAGGGAGGAGTTCGTATAATTGACAAAAAATGTACCAAAATTATGAATACTTGCGAAAAAAGAAAATGAGAAAAAATGGAAACTGATCATTTATAGATTGGATGCATATTTCCTGAATATCCCATAATCTACTCTCAAAACTTTTAATCTAATCATATAATAAAGAACCTCAAAATCTTACTCTTTCAAGAAATTGATAGGTACAATTATACCTCTTTAACGATATTAGTAAAGTATGTTCTATTTCTCAATCTTGGTGAGGTTTGCATGGGTCCATTCATTTTGAGATGACTTACTAAGCTGTAGTCATTTTTCATTTCTGTTAACTTTGATAAAAACATATAAAATCTAAATAATGAGACTCAAATAGGGTTGCAACTACTTCACAGTGTGTATCCCATTAGAGGAAGAAGAAAACTTATGAAGAGTTTCCTTTCTAACTGAGATGAGAAGAATTCAAAGGTTGAAAGATTTATACCTAGGAGTACAATTACAAAAAGAATTTGTCAGAATGGGTATACAACATGTAACTGCTATTCAGAGAAGAAATCAATGAAATAATTGTACTTTCCAACAGAACTTTCTAGATGATGGAATTGCCGTATATCTGAATTTTCCAATATCGTAACCACTAATCACTACTGAGCATTGGAAATATGGTTAGTGCTATTAAGGACCAGAATTTCACAGTTTTATTTGATCTTTAAGTCTAAATAGTCACATGTGGCTATTAGTTACTACATTAGAATGCACAGCTAGAATAAGCAAACTGAAGCCAAATATTTTCCTTTAATTTTTAATTTTCAGTTCCTAAAGTTATGTCTACTGATTATAAAAGTGATATTCTACTCTTTATTCCCAGTATCTGTAGTCAAAAACGACTCGTTACTGCTGACAGAACTTGCATGGCTGACCGCTTATTCCCTAAGAGAAGAAAACTGACATTGCTTATAAGTCAAAAAAATGACACAGCCAGTGAACTTTATTTTCAAATAGAACAATTGCCTTCTAGTTAAAGGGGCTTCTCAAAGGTCTAAAGATTTGCTGTCATGAAAATTTATGTTTTGCCATCATCTTTCTCTCTGAGTGTGTGTGGTTTTTTAAGCAGCTACAACTAAAAGAAAGTTATTGAATTTTTGTTGAAACTGCTGGGCTGATAATCACAGTGCCCTTGTTTGAGATTCTGCAACGTTAGAAATTTAGGTGTCAGTGATCAGCTTTATAATCAGACACTGCATTTGTATTTTTACTCTAGGATGAATAATTTCTCCATTTCCCTTGGAACTTTACATCAGATGTTTCCCCTATATTTCTCCTTTATCTGGATAATTCTAAGTAGGACTTTAGAATGCAGTATAAGCCTCCCAAATGTCTTCCAGAATATTCGCCAGTGGATTTTGTCTCCCTACTATGAACTATTCCATATTAGGTAGTAGTATGGAATAGTTATGATACTGTATTACAGTATGTTTTTGTTTTCTGTTCTCTTCTTGAAACTATAAGCCTCTGAGAGTAGGGGCACTGTCTTATCCATTATGCACAGTTTATTAATACGCACTGACTAGAATGAATGAAATAAATTTAAAAATGACTGTTAAATATATAGAAGTGACAAATGAAGGGAGAAAATTTATTTAAATTTATTTGATTATATACAAAAAGAATAAAATGATTCTTTCTAGCACTCATTGCAAATGTTATTTTGAAGCCCATTTAATTTATGTGGTAGAAGAATGTAATTACAAAAGGGAGATCAAAAGAGAGAGGTAGAAAGCAAGGGAGGGTAAGCTTAAGCTTGCAGGGACTGCAAGCCTAAGGGCAAAAAATCATAAGAGCTGAAAATTAGAGTGTTATAAAAGAAGACTTTAGATGTCTGTGTATATAAATAGATTCTTAGAGAGCAGGGGTTACCCACCTTTTTCTTATAGGAACACAGGGTAAATATTTTGCTTTGAAAACCTATATTAGTAAAAAGCAATGATCACTTCTATTTACTATGGAAATGATGGGGAATCTAGAATGCGGATACTCCCACAATCTGAGAATTTAAAAAAGGAAAGAGAAAGAAAGCATAATAGGGGTGATAATTTAATCAGAACAAAGCTGACAGAGTTACAGTTGTCTTGTGTTAGCAAGTAGCATGGGAAGGGAACCATAAAAAATTATCTGATTAATAAAACAGGCATTTGCTAACAACAGATCCATATCCCATAGCAAGTTGAAAGTAACTTAAAAATGCACATTGTCTGCAGAAAAGTATACTTTAATATTAGCCAAATATTAAATATTATTATAGAACAGAGATGAACCTTTTTTTGGAAAAGTCATCACTATTGCTGGAAGATATTATGCCCCCAAATTCAGCAGAAAGTCTTTGAGAAAAAGAGTGCGGCTTCAATAATGCCTTTGTTTGGACTTCTCCTAGCCTCAAAACCAAGAGCCCATTGCATGGCACTTGCTTTAGCAATGAGGAAACTAAAACAGGTGGTTCCTCAAAAAGTTATACTATGTGACCTGGCAATTCCATTCCTAGGCATACATTCAAAAGAATTGAAAGCAGGAATTCAGACAGGTATTTGTATACCAGTGTTCACAGCAGCAATATTCACAATAGTCAAAAGGTAGAAGCAACCCAGACATCTATCTCCCCCAGATGAATGGATTTTTAAAATGTGGTATATACAGATGTAAAAATGAAGTTCTGATACATGCAACAACATGTATAAAGCTTGAAGAGATCATGTTGAGTGGCATAGGTCAGACACAGGGGTAAAGATATTGTATGACTCCACTTACACGAAATAACTATAATATGCAAACACGTATATGAAGAAAGTAAAGTTCAGGTTACCACAAGTGGGGAGAGGAGGGATGGAGGGTTAATGTATAATGGGTGTAGGTAGGGCTCCTAGTTCGGGTTACAGGAAAGTTTGCTAGTGGATGGTGGTGAGGCACAACAATGAGAGTGTGATAAATACACTGATTGGTGCCTTGGGATTGACTGCTTGAGATGGGAAAGGTTATTTTGTTTCTAGGCTTCCACAATTGCTAAAAAAGAACAACTAAGGAGAAAGTGACATGTAGTACATTATCCTGGACTGGGTCCAGCAATGGAGGAAAGGTCTAAAAGGAGATTATTGGGACATGTAAAAAATGGAATATAGACTGAAAACTTTTTATCAATGTTAAAGTTCTTAAACTTAATAACTGCTCTGAAGGTAGCGTCCTAAGTGCCTACCTTTGGTCTTAGGAAATATACATGGAAGTGTTATGTGTTTAAGGAGCATAATGTATACAACCTACCATGAAATATTTAGAAAACTGATAGATAAATGAATAGACAGACAGATGGATTGATAAATAAGTGCATAGAGAGAACGATTTGGCAAAGGTGGCAAAATGTTAAAATTGATACATGGTGGTAGTATTTTGAACTTTTCTGTTTGAACTTTATTTAGCAACTGTCCTATAAATCTGAAATTATTTCAAAGGAAATTTCAGGGCAAAAAAGACACATGATTTACTACTGCACATCTACCTGGATGGCTCTACATGAAAGAACTGTTGGTGAGGAGGTGGAGAAATTGAAACCCTTGCACTTTGCTGGTGCAAATGTAAATGCTGTAGCCACTGTGAAATAAATTTTGGCAGTTGGTCAAAAAGTTAAACATAGAACTACCTTATTAACCATTGATTCCACTCCTAGTTATGCACTCACCAGAACTGAAAACAAGGACCAACAGAGATATTTGAATGTCAGTATTCATAGCATATCATTTACAAGAGCTAAAGTAGGAGACAATCCAAGTGTCTATCAACAGGTGATGGACAAAATACAATGGGATATTCAGTCGCATAAAAGATGGAAGTTCTGATGTATGCTGCAATATGGATGAACACTGAAAACATTATATCAACTAAAGTCAACCAGACTCAAAAGGATAAAATTTGTATGATTCCACTTTAATGAAACACTAGGAATAGTAAAACTCATAGAAACCTAAAAACAGTTTAGAGGCTTGAGGAAGGGGAATGGGGAGTTATTGTACAATGCACCCAGAGTTTCTGTTTGGGGTGATGAAACATTTTGGAAATTGATCTCATGAGAGCTGCACATCATTGTGAATGTATTAATACCACTGAATTGGTTAAAATAGAAAATTTTGCATTACATGCATTTATCATAATATCTAACGAGGAGCCAGGGTACCTGTTCTTGGTTCTGCCTATAAAATCACTACATTGCTCTTCAAATAAAATATAGTAAATACATTTTTAAATAAATATAATCTTATAGATTCTCAATGCCAAAAAGAATAGTTATCTTTCCTTTTTCTGGCTCATTGGGTGAATTATCCATTTCGATTTTCTTTATAGATATACAGTAAGGGTCTGTGAACATCATCTCACTACAGAAAAACCTAAACAGAATGTATTTATTATTCCAATACCTCCCAACATAGCCATTACTATATATTTCAAATACAAAATAGATAGTCTCCAAGAGAAACTTAGTCTTCCAAAAAACAAACAAACAATAAAATGGTTTAAAATAAACCTTTAATGCCAGGGGAGGTGAATGTCTAGGGAAAAAGCTGTGCTATCCACAGTATAAAAAAATAAAGTGGTGAAACAGAAATCAATTCTTTTTTTTTCTTCCTTTTAGATTGCTAAAATTGCTAAAGTGGTTGAGGTAGCATATAATTTTTCTTTTAGAAGAATTTTGTCCGGTCTGACAAGTAAATAAATGTTTAACTCTCTCTCGCCTTTTATTACTGCAGAAACAAGAAGAAATGGAAAATGACTGCAGTATGTCTACGACATATGAGTTTCTTTTTCTACATGAAATACACAAAGAGAACACTTTATAGATGAATTGTTTCTTCGATTGAATAGAGAATGGTGGACTAGCTTCGGTTTTCTGGGATTGGATAATTTGTCACAGTTTCTGCCACTGGAAAAGTGACGACCCAAAGGAAAACTAGTAGAAAGAACTTAAGAATTTTTTTAAGCTAAATAATATGAAAGTTATACCTTTGGTACATGTAAGTATTTTAAAATACATAATTTAAGAAAAATACTAAGTTTTAATGAATTCTTTCACCATTGATGAATGCCCACGTAATTTCAGGGTTCAACAAAAGATTTTTCATACTTTAAAATTCATTTTGACGTTGCTTTGTGGTCATTTAACTCTGTGATTCCTTATTAATCCTTTAAAAAACTTTTACTTTTGAAATAAATAGGTATGAGCTATTTAAAATATGCTTTAAATACAGCAGATTTGTGTATATATATATATATATATATATATATATATATATATATATATATATATATATATATATATATATTATTTTTGAATTTCATTTTCCTCACATGCCTTTGATCCTACAATATACCAGGGGAGTTAAAAGAGTATCTAAATATTAATTGCTCCAGTCACAGGATTAGGACATAGAAGAAATAAAATTTCTCAAACCAAGGTAGAAAAAGTTCATTACTGATGTTCATATTTGGATTTATATTAACAGATTACAAACAAAAAATGTAATTTGACTTTTAAAATATAGTGATTTATTTAAAAATACAAAGAAAGAAAAGATTGGTCTCAGAATGTTGCTACCGAGTTTTCTAAAATCAAATTTTAAAATGATCCCAGAGTTCATATTGATTTCTCTTCTTCAAATATGGTATTAGCAAAGTTCTATTGTGACTTAATTTTTAAGATTAAATAAACTTTTAAAATGCATGATTTTCTTTATAATGTCAGTTTACCTGAAGAGGAAATTATGGTGACTATTGGTACAAGAGACGTTTTATTTCCTTCCCTCAAAAAATTAGTAAAGTATTAGGTTATTGGAGCTGCAAGTTCGGGTTTCATAAGCAAAGGCCTCTGGATTTAAGTTACTCTGAAAAAGTATTGTGCCTATAACAAATTGTGTTATTCCAATATCTCCTAGAGTTGCCATTTGGGAAATTACTGGAGGAGTAAGTTTCTCTCAATCCAGTTGAAATATGAAGATGAGGAATATATAATGCTAATAATTATTCTTTGATCTTTGGTCTCTGTCGCATGAGCTGATGCAAACTGATTAAGCCTATATCAGTCTTGAAGGAGAAGCAGACGGAATGCTTCTTCAATGCTTTTAGGGTATACAATTCTTCATCTAATTTTCTCACTGCTAAAATTAATCCTGGACAATTTCATTATTGTTAAGATTAAAATTACCTTTAGGTATATTCATTGGATATTTTCTACTTTTAATATATATATAGAAAAATAATTATATTTTCATATTTTTCAAATCATCTTAAAGTATATTTTGGTTCTCCTCACCAAACTAATCACTTATACCCTAAATAATGCCAGAAAAAAAATTATTGACAAACTAGCAATTTAAATAGGCAGTCGCTGGCCTATGGCCACTTGCTGGGAAGCTAACAAGTTGACATTTAGCCTCTCCTTTGAAAAATATAAGAACATAAGTAATATCAAATAGCACAATCCAGACATCTATTCTATCTGACAGTAGCAGCAAGGGGTTATTTTGTAGGAAATCTTGTGCCATTTTCTTTCTATGTTCTCAGTGTCATAATTTTAGGCTATATTATGTAAGCTACTTTTCTTCCAAAGCAGCAATAAGTTCTAAAACCTCCAGGGTAACTTCTTTACCACCCAGAGAGTCCTCCAAAATTTGAAACCAATGCTAGAAACATAAGGAGGGTAGAAAATTCCTCATCACTCCGTTTTCCAAATCATTCAAATATAAAGCTTTGTTACATTACATTAGTAAATGAATGTCACTCCTATTTGTTGGATAGATAGAAATAAACTTGGTAGAAATTACTAAAATAATAACATAAAGTAGATCCCACCTGGTACAATTTCAATTATGGGAAATCCTCAATAAAATACTCATTATGGGATTGAAATCCTCTGGACACCATGATGCAATGGTTTAATTTTTCTCTCTTTGGAAGCAAGTGGAACGGATCAAACATGATTTTTCCCCTCAAGGAAAAAATACATGATTTGATGTGGGTGCCTCTTCCCAAAGGAAAGATCATACATGTAATTTTACATGTAATTTTTACAGAAATCCCTTGAGAAACTTCTTTAGAGTAAAAATTATGTTTGTTTCATTTAAAAATATTTCTTATACAAAATAAAGAGTAATCTTTTTCTTAGAATTCCAAATGTGCTAAGAGAGGTATTATTGCTTATCACCATGGACCACTGAGAAATGTTTGGAATAGGGTCCAAACAATCTCTCTCTGACCTTGGAACGTACCCCATCAGCTATACAAGGATTCCACTGTAAGCCACAGACACTTGTGCCCACCATCCTCAGAACAATCTAGGTTTTGGAGCCAAAACTGGTAATTCTACAAGGAATCCCATTTTCAAGGGATAGTACTGAAGATGGAATCAATTGAAGTATGAACGTACCCATGTATGGTCCTGGGAGTAATTTGAAGGCAATATAATGTCAATACAAAAAAAAACAGTCTAAAACAAGGAGGGGAGGAAGCATCAAATTTCCAGAACCTCAAACCCCTTCTCTTTCACAGATGCAGAGTCACAGCTGAGTTCCAGGCACATAAAGTGAGAGACCTAGTCAAGAGAGTTCCTAGATCTCCCCATGTCTGGTCTATAACATTTCACTCACAAATAAAATTTTCAAAATAAACATTTTGGATCTGATTAAGCATTTTTTAAAGTTGAATTTGCTTTGTTATAATTTTAGGACAAAATTGGTGATTATTAACCCATTTGATGACAAGTCTGATTATATAGGTAGTTCATGTAGACACCACAAATATATTAGATTATTACTATTAATCCTATAATTTTTGGTTAGGTCCCCATTTTGCAGTCAAAATTCTGCTTTCTAATAAATAGTCATGTTCAAAAACAGTCTGAAATAGTCACATTATAAGTTGATTTATAAGAGATTACAACATGTCAAAACTTGCCAGGCTTTTCATAATATCAAGAAAGGTGTTACACAATAAATGGTAGATTAGTTTAGTCTTCATGATTAAAATTCATGATCAGTTTAGTGTCTATGAAACAATTGCTTTACTTATTTTTTTTTAAATAACCTAATTTTGTAGGTTTACAGAAAAATCATATAAAAAGTACAGCATATCACATATTCCCCTATTGTTGACATTTTTCTTCTGTTTATCAACCTGATAGTGAAATTGCCAGGTCATATGGTAATTCTATACTTAGCTTCCTGAGGAACTGCCAAAATGTCTTTCACAGTGGCTGAACCATTTAACATTCCCACAAGCAATGAATGAGTCTTCCTATTTCACCACGGCCTTTGCAACATTTCTATGTTCTCTTTTTTAAATAGTGGCCATTCCAGTGGGTTTGAAAGGATATATCATTGTGGTTTTGAGATGTTTTTCCTAATAGCTAGTGATGTTGAACATCATTTCATGTGCTTTTTAGCCATTTGTTTATTATCCTCTTTGGAGAAATGTCTGTTCAAGTCTTTTGACCATTTTTCCATTTCTGCAAAGTAGCCTATTGGAATTTTGACTGGGATTGTGTTGAATCTGTGAGTCATTTGGAGTAAAATTGACATCTTAATGATATTTAGTATTTCAATCCATGAAAATAGGATGTTCTTTCATTTATTTAGGTCTTCTTAGACTTATTTTAGCCATATTTTATAGTTTCCCTTGTACAAGTCCTTTACATACTTGGCTAAATTTGTTCTTAGATATCTGATTCATTTTGTTATTATCATGAATGGAAACATTACTGATTTTTGCATGTTGAGCTTGTACTTTGCCACATTACTGAATTTGTTTGTTAGCTCTACTAGGTTTGTTGTAGATTTTGGGGTACTTCCGATAATATATAGGCTCACGTCCTCTGCAAATAGTGATGGTTTTAACTTTGTTCTTTCCAATTTGGTAACGTCTTTTCTTTTTCATGCCTAACAGTTCTAGCTAGAACTTCCAGCACAGTGTTGAATAACAGTGGTGACAATGGACATCCTTGTTTTATTCCAGATCTTAGAGGTAAAACTGTAAATATTTCACCATTGAGCTGGTAGTATGGGCTTTTTATATACATTCTTTATCATGTTGAGGAAGTTTTCTTCATTTATGTTTTTAAGTGTTTTATCATGAAAGGATGCTGGATTTTATCATGTATATTCTCTGTGTCAATTGAGATGATCATGTGGTTTCTTCCATTCATTTTATTAATGCATATTAATTGCTTTTCTATATTGAACCCCCCTTATATATCTGGAGTAAAACCCACTTGATCATGGTGTATAATTCTTTTCATGTGTTGTTGGATTTCATTTGAAAGTATTTTTGAGGATTTTTTGTATCTATAATCATAGAAATTGGCCTATTTTTTTCTTATAGTATCATTAAATATGTTGGCTATTAGGGTGATACTGACCTCACAGAATGAGTTAGGTTTTGTTCCTTCTTCAATTTTTCAGAAGAGTTTGAGTACGATTAGTATTCATTAATTCTTTTTGGAATGATATGTAGAATTCACCTGTGGAGCCGCCTGGTCCCAGACTTTGTTGGGAGGATTTTCATGAGTGAATCATTCTCTTTCCTTGTACCTAGTCTCTTGAGAACTTCTATTTATTCTAGAGCCAGAATAGGTTCTTCATGCATTTCTAGGTATGTCCGTATCATCTAGGTTTTCTAGGTTGTTGGCATATATTTTCTCACAGTATCTGCTTATGATCCTTTTTTTCTGCTTTGGGGTCAGTAGTACTATCCCCCATCTCCTTTCTGATTTTATTTATTTGCATATTTTCTCTTTTTTCTTTGTCAGTCTAGCTAAGGGGTTGTCAATTTTTTTGATCTTTTCAAACTATTAACTTTTGATTTTATTCACTGCCTATATTACCTTTTATTCTCAATTTAATTGATTTCTACTCTAATCTTTATTATTTCTTTCCTTCTGCTTGCTTTGGGATAAATTTGCTATTCATGCAGGTATGCAAGCAAGTCTTGGTTTTAGCTCTTTCTTCTTTTTTTTTGAATATAACCATTTCAGGCTGTAAATTTCCCTCTCTGCATTGCCTTTTCTGCATCTCATAAATTTTGGTATGTTTGTGCTCCTTTTCATTTGTCTCAAGATATTTACTGATTTCCCTCCAATTTCTTTATTGACCCACTGATTATTTAAGAATATGCTACTTCATTTTATATATTTGTGGGTTTTCCATTTCTCTGCCTGTTATTGACTTCCAGCTTCATTCCGTTATGGTTAGGGAAGATGCTTTGTATAATGTCTCTCTTTTTAAATATACTGAGATTGTTTTTTGGCCTAGCATGTGGTCTATCCAGGAGAATAATCCATGAGCACTTGAGAATAATGTGCATCTTACTGTTTGGGTGTACAACGTTCTGTATATGTCTGTTAGATCTAGTTTAGTTATCACATTATTGAATTTCTCTATTTCCTTATTGATCTTCTGTCTTAATGTTTTATCTATTGATGACAGGGGTGTGTTGAAGTTTTCAACTGTCATTGTAGAGGTGTTTACTTCCCCCTTCAGTTTTGCCAGAGATTGCCACATGT